>NC_136063.1:593900203-603900203 GCF_964261635.1 Lissotriton helveticus | reverse complement strand
TGTGTGAAACCCCTAATACTTGCTTTACAAGCATCCCAAACCACGATATGTGAGGCGGAGCCAATATTAATTTCCAGAAATTCTTTTAAGTGTGCCTTAAGTTTTGAGGTAAAATCCAAATTTGAAAATAAATTTCTAGGAAATTAAAAAGGCAGACGTCTCGGCTTACCTGTCGTGATTTTAAAAGAGATAAGGATTTGGTTGTGATCAGAGGTGACCCTTGGGCAAATCTCCATATGGCATGTTTTCAAAATTATATCTATAACCCAAGCCAAATCTGTACGTGAGCAAAGTTTATGTGCAGCTGAGTAGAAGGTGTAGCCAGCCACATCAGGATATAATACCCGCCAAGCATCTTTTATATCATGAATTTGTCCCAATTCTCTAACTGCAGCCCGCGTTTTACGCATCCTCTGAAATGCCCTTGTGGTAGTATCAATACCATAACTCATGATACAATTAAAATACCCCAATACCACCCCCTCACCCTCCCAACCCAACAGTTCCATATAAATTCTGTCAATGACAGTAAGATCATCCCTATTTTATCCATACAGGACACAGAACGTGTATTTACTACCTTTGACCATTATCTGGGCTATAGCCCATCTACCATTTTTGTCTGAGGATGTCTTACTAATTTCAGCCTTGAATTGTTTGTGTTTCAAAATTACAACCCCCCAAATTGAAGCATTTGACTCTGAGTTGACAACTACATCATAACCTAACTGTTTTAATAGGCTCCGATCTTTATCAGAGATATGCGTTTCAGAAAGTAATACTAAGTACGGATTATACATCCTTAGTTCTTCAAATACCAATCTTCGTTTATTTCTACTGTTCAGTCCTGCAACATTTCAAGTTAAACATCTCATTCGATCCATTCTAATAATTTTTTCTTCCTCCCCTCTTCCATATTCACTAACAAGAAGATAGCTTTGCCGTTACCATACTCAAAATACAATTTCCTCATGTTACTTTTTCCAAGTTTTTCCCCTCCCATACACTCTCCCAACCCCAACTATCACCCCCAAACTGCTTCCCCCTCACCCACCTTTTCCATAGAGGTAAACTCCTCTGTGTTCCCATCTGCCATTGGTCTGGGCAGCCAAAAAGAGCCACAGCAGTGGTGATCACCCCCCCACAAAATCCCCAAAATTACGTACATTAGATAGCGCTACTTGTATTCCTCAAACCCACTCATAGGAAAAATGAAAGCCCAAGAGAAATGAGAGAGGAGTAGAATTCAACAAACAGAAAAGAAAAGAAAGGAAGGTTCAATCAACTATTCTGAGTAACTAGCTCTCAGTACACCTTCTGGTCCTCAGCAGTTTAATATTTAATCATTGTCCAAGATTGCTAATAAGAGCCATTTATTTTACAATTTTGCAGTAGCTTCTCCTTGCCATTTGACCAGCATCTTCTCAGCTTCCTTCTCATCTGTAAAGAAGTATGTATGACCCTTCCTGATTACTTTAAGTTGTGCTGGTTCTTGTAGGAAAGCTTGTCCTCCAAGAGCCTTGATTGGGTCAATATATTGCCGCATTTTCCAACGTTTTTCCATGGTAACTTTACTTAAATCCGACCTAACAAAAAAAGTTACAGATTCTGTAGAGACTGGAGTATTAGGATGAGCCTCCAGTGCAACCGCTTGTCTCAACAGAAAGTTTCCCAGATAAATCAAGAAGGGACGAGGGTATTAACTTTCCTTATTCCTCTGCATGAGTGGTAATCTATGGGCTCTTTGCAGCTGCGAGTCCCAGTCCCAGTCCCAGTCAGAGAGATCAGGGAATGCTTTTTGTAGTAACTGGACCATGTAGGCTCTTGGATCTCCTCCCTTGGCCCCTTCTGGGATACCAAAAAGTCAGAGATTTTGTCACTGCTGCCGGTTCTCCATATCTTCTAGCTTAGCCTGTAGAGTTACAATCTGAGTCTCATGTTTATTTACAGATTCCTCCATGTGAGCAGACTGTTCTTCGGTGCCCAGAACCCTTTGTTGTAATTCTGACATCTCCTGCATTAGCCCACCTAATTTACCTGCCAACTTGTGCAAAGAGTGTTGCACTCTAACAATATCTTCCCGCATCTGTACATAGTGTTGTTGTGCCTCATGCCTTTTCTCATTAAGCATCTGTAATATCATACTGAGTGATGCATCGTCCTTACTGGTCCCAGCCTCCTGTCATATCTGAGTAGCCGGAGTAGCCAGTTGAATCTGATTTGGGCCATCCGCTATATGAGCTAAACACGGAGCTGGATAAGGAGATGCGACTGACAATATAGATTGCTCAGGTGAGTCCAGCTTTGAGTTGTCAAGCACCGGTGGTACAGACCTATGGCCCTTCATAGTATCCCCTTCCGTAGGGCTAGTACCTGAAAGCCGTAGTGCCATCGTCTTGACACCTCCCTTTGCCTGCATCCACTTCCACAGAGGACTATTATCGACAAGGGATTTCCCTCTAGCAGCTACAGTACTTTGCCCAACAGGTGGCTTTCTTATTTTATTCTTAAACTTCCCCCTTGCTTTCTTGCCCCCAGAGCCTTTATCCGTATCCTTAGGTCGGATTCTAATTGCCTCCTCTAAATCTTCAAACTCTTCATTAGAGCCTGAGTCTTCACACACAGCTATGTCATCAATCATGCCGTCTATAGCAGCGCACATCCGAGCCTCTAAGTCTGCCACTACCAACGAATTAGCGTTAGAATTAGTAGAATATGTCCCAGGAGTTGGCGCTTCAATAGTATCTGGTAAACCCAAGCAGTTCGATACATTAGCTGTATTAGAGGAGCCAGCAAGTCTAACCGGCTCTTTAACCGATTCTGTAGCTGTACCTCTTATGACTGGTACTAGTATTTCCCTGCCATTCATTGCCCCCAGGCCTCCATCCAGAATCTCAACTGTCTCTTCTGCTTCTGTGCCCATGTCCGCAGTCTACTCGAGAGAGCTAAGACCCCCACTGTCTTGTGTAACTATGTTGCAGTGCACAGCTGTTTCAGTTGTTACAGGCAAGGTCATCGTTATTTTGTTGCAGCTAGCTTCCTTCTCTTTCTGTCTCTCCACTTTATTAACATCAAGCTCAGCCACTTATAACAATTGTGGCATTTGGATTATCGCCTTATTGACAACCTGACCTGTTTTCTCCAGCACAGTTGTTGCCTCACCGCTAGCGTTACTCGCTTCTCCCACTGCTGCATTCTTGCCAGTGCGAGTTGATCTTGGCAGGTTCTTCTGCGTCATTCTATGTAGTAGCACAGACCACAGAGCAGCCCAAGCTCTACTCTGAATATCTCCCCTTGATAGCTGAAGCACTGTGGGAGAAACCGCCAGCAGACACGGCCAATCAAGTGCTGACCAGCCTGTCACTCTCAGCCCAGCCGTCCGCCCGGCCCTCAGCAGCCACCAGATCCGAGCCCCACCAGAATGCCACATCCATCTCTTTGTCCACACGCATCCGTAAGCGCTTGAGGCTGAGACCCACACCTCGCCGCTGCCTCGTTGCCGACTTTGTTCTCGTTCCTGCCAGGCGCCGCCAATGATGATATCAAATTGTCTAAATCATCCAGATCCGTAAGTAGTTTTTTTTCCCTTTTTAAATAAGTATGAGATAAGAAAAAGCACTATCTTTTAGAGTCTCTTTTCATGTATGCGGAAGAATCACCATTCTGCTGCTGCTCCGTGGCGGCTTCAATCCGCCATCTTGCTCCTCCGGGTCATCAAATCTTGAAGAATTTTTTAGCACGTTTTTAAGATTCCTAAGCCACGAAAAATGATATTCTTAGATACAACTTAGTATAACCAGCATATTGAGGTATTTAAATATCATCTTTGAGTGTTGCTGCCCTTGACACCATATAATTGTTGACAACAATAGGGGCTAACAGGCAATCTTTCAGGCTCACCACAAGCAATAGAAAGTATATCTGAACTGAAGTTTTCACTCCTTGCAGGGAGTCTGATTCACAAAGGTAAACTTACACTTTTGTAAAAGTTTACGTTTCTTTTAGTGCTCAGAAACTACTAGTTAATGGTACCTTTACGACTGCAGGGATTCACAGTTGGGGAGGAGAATAGGTAATCCTTTTCACGTGCAGAGTTCGCCGCCAGACTGCAATTAACTTGTAGTTTGTTAATTCCCAAAAAACCGTGAATGTATACAAATGTCTTAGTTTATCTTTGTGAATCAGGTTCTAGGTGTTTTAAATTAGAGGGATTAGAAGGGTGGTATAGATAACAAAAACTGTAATGTGTAATGAAATAAATTACAGTTGCAAACACCCATTCACTAAACTCTTGAAGATGATAAAATGAAAATAGATATTTGTTTAGAACTTATCAGCTACGGTGGGAAGCTGATGATGTTCTGCGTTTGTAACCCCTGACAGTTCAGAAAGAATGTTAGAATACTGTTCGAGTACAAGTTTGAAAAGTTCAAATTTCAGGAGTTTCCTGAAACTTAAGTGATTGGATACAGATCTAAAAAAACATCACTGAGAGATTTGCACTGTGTTGAAACTTATTTGTGCAGTATTAACTGTACACAATAGTTTTGTTTTTTTAAAATGCATTTTCCTTTGCTTGAGCTTTAAAAACGATTGAAAATTTATAGTGCACAGAACATTCAAATTATTTCTTCCCCAATCAGATAAGCATCAATATTTCAGTACATATCTCTAAATATTATATGAACATTAGGCCTTTTCAATATAAATGTGATGCATTAAGATAAATAGCAATGATATACATTTTAAATGTTGTCTGGCACACTGGGGATGCCAACAAACCAATAAATCTGCTGATTTTGCGTTTGGATGGGAGAGGTTAAGGAATGTACATCCTCACCTGCATTGTAAGAATGAGTAAAATAAACACTTTCCTTACATTTTATCAAGTATTCAGTTTTCCAAATAAAAGAAACAAAGAAAGAGCACACTGATTTAAGTACACATTCATATCATCCTTTATGTTGCACCCGGAGTGTTTATTCACTCCTGAAACTATTTCAGTAATTATTAGAGTGCTGTTGTAGAGTACAGAGTAGTGTGACCTACAGTGAAAGAAAGAAACATTTTGGCCCTCATTTTAAGTTCTGAGTAATACCTGTTTCACTTGGAAACAGTATTTGCAGCTGAATCAGGAATTATGAGGAAGTATTGACTAGAATTTTTCCTATCTAAAAGCAGGTAAAATCTAGAGGTGGAAAGGGTCTGTAAAAGGGACACCACATTGTAATCTGTGTAGTATTCCAGATTGCAATGTAATTTCTCACTTATCAGATGACCCTCAGCGAGAACAAATTGACAAACTCACGATATTAATCCATCCAAAAATGTCAGATATTCAAGGTAGACTTTACTGGTGGGTGCAAGGATCCTAATGGAGTATTCATGTGATATGTCTAGGGAAGCACTAAGTTCCTTATTACAAGTACCCCTTTAATTGTGCTATGTGTGGGAACTCTGCTACAGCACCTATCACAAAATTCGGATTCTGGTGGCTAACACAGCACTTTGGCAGCTTCGTCCATCCAATACATTTTCGAAAAATCTACAATGGTTCTGTCAGGTATGAATAATTGCTTTACATATTGCAGAATGAATCATTAACGTGATTTAAATAGCAAAGTTTGCAAGGAGGAAAAAGCAGCAATAGTCATAAATGTTTTACTCTTTTTCAAAATAATTTTTTAATATTTCATATGGCTGTTTACAATTCAAAAAAATATTAAGGCGGCGATATGTTCAGCTGAAATAAGTGCTCCAGTGACTTAGGTGAATAAGTGCTATAAACACATGGGTGAAGACAAGAAAACGTTATTTATTCAAAATGTACAAAAGAAGTATTTCCTAAATATGGCCAGTGTGTTGGTAAATCAGTGTCTCTCTAAGGGTATGAGTGTCTTTCACAGTTTCAACCTAGAGACCCGAAGGAATTGGCAACATATTGATAATCAACGTTTTGACCCTAAATTAAGTGCATTTAGTGAAGCGTCATGGTGAGTCTTTCCCAGGACAGAAAAAACAGCCAAACTGGTAGTGTATCAATGGACCAGGGAGTAGGGCACAGCGTGGCTTTAATCAAGCGCCTAATTTATTACGGTGATGGGTGGACGTCTGGCAGCACCCAGTAGTTGCCCGCAATTCCTGAATGTTGTTAAAAACGATGCAACAAAGAATCTGCAAACTCGGCTGAAACTCAATTATTTCAAGGAGTGTCCAATCACTCAAGGGAAATGCATTGTCGTCTTGGAGCAGTTCAGTTAGATCACCGGCAGTTGCATATACCATTGTCTCTCTGTGTGTTTCAGCTTTTTCCTCCTTGCAAATGTTGCTATTTCAATCACTTTATTGATTCATTCTGCAATATGTAAAGCAATTATTCATACCCGACAGAACCATTGTAGCTTTTTTGTATACTTACCCAGGTTCTGAGGGACACAGGTTTACCCCATTGTTATTTTACACTACATTCAATAAATTTGTCAGGTCGAACTTGCTGACATGTAACAGTGGAAAATTGCACATAATTACCAAGATGTGGTTTTACATGATATCCTATCAAGGAAAAATTTGTAATTGGGAACTATTTATCAGATCCAATTAAGTTCAACCCAACTGTGTTAGATTTCATCAGGTACATAAATATTGTCTCAAAAACCGGGTCACTCATATCGAGGGCCTTAGTTTGGCATTCAGGAGCATGGATTTAGTGAGAGGAATATCTCGACCAGGTAAACATTTAGGAGAAGACTGAGGCTACAATATGTCATCAGAGTTTCCAAGCAACAGTACCTGACAGTTCCACATCAAGTATTCGATATATGGTCTGTCTGGTACTCTGTCTAGTACCCCTTCCTTTCTTTCTAATCGAATCTGTGTCAGAGACACAGGTGAATTGATAAAAAACCTATGTGATGGACAAAGATAAAATAGGAAATCATATTTATTGAATAAATACCTCTAATAGCTCATTGTGAAAAAAGAAATTAAATTCAGCAGGGATCAATTCAGCCTTAGGTTAAGGGTATGAACATGTGGCCCAATTAACATTTGTGACTTTGAGACAACAAGTAAAGGTGCTATGCTGAACAGGGTAAGGAGGACAGCAAACCCGTGTCCACCAGAGTTTGAATCTTTCTGTCAAAGGTTTATTTTAAGCAATGGGCCTGATTTAAAGTAACAGATATCCTGTACCCCTTAATACAGTGAATTAGGATAGACCATAATGGCCTGCCTGACAAAGGTAAGCTTACACTTTTGTGTGAGTTTGCTACTTTTTGATATTCACAAAATTCATAAAGAGTTTTATTACTCCACACTGCCTGTACTTATGTGAACAGAGTTTGCCACACCCAGAGACACCTCGGTTGGGGCAGAGAAATCCTCACCCGTAAGTATAGGGAGTGCGATGTCATAAAACAATGCACATAGTTTGTGAATACCAAAAAGTAGTAAACTTACACAAAAGTATAAGTTTATCTTTTTATATCACGCTTCATGCCTTCTTTCGAAGCATAATTCTGTCAGGCAGTTCTTATGTGGCCCTTGAATGTCTTGGAGAAGGATGTAACAGAGTTTCTGTGGTTGAATTGCTGAATATTGAGTTTTAAATACCTCCATACCAAAACATCATCGCATAAATGATGATGATGTTGTTGATGAAGACAGATTTATAAAGCACGCAGATCCTCTGGGGAGTGTCCCTGCACTAATCCAACAGCAACTAGATTACAGAGTAAATAGGCAAGTTTTAACCTTTTCCTAAACCCAAGTTTGGAGCTTTCCTGTCTCAGGTGCAGCAGAAGGAAATTCCATGCAGATGGCCAAAGAAGGAAAAAGAGTGTCCACCAATTCTTGTCATCCTCACTCTTGGCACTCTAGCAAAAGCTGAATGTGAGAACCAGAGGCTCATGGCAACATTGTACAAAATGAATACGGGAAGCTAAGTAACATGGAGCAATATTGCACAAAGCACAAAATATCAACACCAATGTTTTAACAGGATCCTCTTCCTTACTGGTAACCAGTGGAAGGAAGAAAGATGACTTAAAATCCTAGTTCTCCTCATCAAGTTCAGTAGAATGCATGTTATGGCGTTTTGCACCATTTTAAGTCTGTGGATGATCCACTCCATGAGGTCGAGATACAAGGCATTGGAATAGCCCAGGCAAGATGTTATCAGAGCCTTGATAACTGTTTCCTGGTCGGAAAGGACAGAAAGAACAGAAACTTTTTCAGAGCCTGCAAGATTCCAAAACACATACCAGGCACAGCACTGATTAGGTGTTGGAAAGATAACCAATGTCAAAAGTAACTCCTAAATTCTTGGCTGCGTCCGCACAAGATGCAGGTGGAGAAAAGCCATCTGGGCAACATACCAACCAGCAGGTAGGTGCTGGAGTGCCAAAAAAGAGTACTTGAGTTTTTTGGTATTGCACATAAGCTGTTTCTGATGCAAATATCAGCCTCCAAAATATTGACTAAGTTAGTATAGACAAGTGAATATACATTAACTATTCTTAAGGCGAATAAAGCAATAGGCACAAGAGTCTGAAAGAATCTTAAGCTAAGATTTCCAATGATAAGGCAACATGTAAAACCTTTTAAGGGAATGCCAGAATTTCCTTGTTCCTTTGTAAGAAAAAAAACCTCAAGATGAAAGCACCAACAGCCATGCAGAGACAGTACACTAGTCAGGGGAGGGGGTTTGAAGTACCATTCCACTCTCTTGAAGCCATCTACACATCAACCCACCATGCTTTCACTACCAACCCTCTCAGTGCTCATAGTCTACATCTTGCAGCATGGATTGGCTGGAATAAAGCGGTAGGAACAAGACCTTTGACACTGTCTTTGAGTGAGCTACCCTTAATTAGACTTTTGTAAAACAATAGGGCAAAGTGTAAAACAGATCCCTTAACTGTCATCCATAGGAGTTGAGCCCTGAGAAGCAGAAGCTATTAGGTCCAAGCAGACTGACAGAAAGCACTGTATACTAAGCACAAGACGGCAGTGATATATACTGGCCAGCACCTCTGTAAATGTTTGTATCCAAAGTCAAGATATATACACAGGGATATTCTCCAGCGTGCAAAATGCCGAACACCGTGCCATTCACAGTGTTACACTGTATGTAGGAAACCCCACATCCAAATGAGACCAAAAACTTAGTTAAATAGAGCACAACCCAAAAGTTTTTTACCACAATGACTTAAGTAAGTCAAGCACATGTGACATCAAAAATGGCACGACTCAAATATTGTCCAAAAGACAGAAAAGTCTTTTATTTTCAAATTTTCATCACAGTTGACACGTAGACATAGAGAAATTCACAGCCGACACGTGTTTTGTCTTGGGACGACTTTTTCAAGGCTGTACAAAAAAATATATATACATCTCATTTAGCTCAAAAGAACAATCAAAAGATAAACATTCTTCATTATTTTATTGATGGTGTTTCCTTGAAACTTAATTAGACCGTACAAAAAGACACGATATTGAATGTGCTAGAAAAATTACGAGATCTAGAAATGGTGGGGGGAGAAAAGAAAAAAGAGAAAAGACAGAAAAAAATGAAAAAAAAAAGGAGAAAAAGGGATATTTGTGTTGGGGATTTGAACAAGAGAAGAACAGAGTGCTCGAAAAAAGGGTGAGTATGTTAAAACTAGTAAAGAACATAGCTCCCAATGAGACTCCCCATAGTAGTGTGCTCAAAGTGCAATCCACTTATTGAACCAAAAGAAAGTACCAAGGTGTCCGATAAGAAATATACCTAAGGCAAACTGTATTGACGCTATGATTCGACGATGTTTCCTGAGTTGTTGAAAAGAGACTTATATAGAAAGAACCAAGCTTCTGTACCGGTTGAAGCTGTCTTTAAATATAGTCAACAGCAAAACCAATTAAAAAACATATTCCAAAAGAGCCCGCACGTCCATAAACCAAAAGGCTCTAATTCCTTACTGACCATAACGTATAGAAAGTCTTAGCCTGGATGTAAAAATCTGCTCAAATATTAGAACAGTTCCCCTTAAGCCATTGGAAATTGGTTTTCACTAATACAACCCCATTGTTTAAAATAGCGCACAAAGTAAGAAGCACAAAAGGACCCAACCATGTTAGAATACACATGTAGAGATATATAACTGATATAACATCACAGTCCTGAATAACTTACACAAGACAAAACCGGTTCCCTTTGTGGTGATCAAAGTAAGATGAATAAAGTCCTAAAGGTACAGAATCACGTAGTCTATATTGGTAAGACGGTCTGAGAGAAAACTAAAACAAGGAATTGGCATGTAATTATGCCTTTCCTTTGCAACTGACCAGTTTCAAAAATATGTTTGAGATGGAAAGAGCCTGGGGTAAACAGAGGATACAGACACTTGCTTAACCAGCATGGTTCACTGTTTAGCAGAAAGAACTGTTGTATCTCGGACAGCGTAGTAACACGGAGTTCCTGGTGAGCAAAGATTCCCCGAACTATACATACAAACAGAAAGTAGAGAAGATATTCTAATTACAATCCTGCTGCTGTTTGCAGACGAAAAAACCACACAACAACAGCGGGAGCCAGAGCACCCAGGTATCCCCTTTGTTTAGCATGGGTAACCGCGTCATTAAAAACATGAAGGGCAAGATACATAGCAAACATACCTGTAATGGAAAATTCAAAATGCAAATAACTTTCGTAGAGTAAACAAGTACGGTAGACAATCCTGTTGCTTCTGCAGACGAAGGAAACATGAGCCTGAGCACCCAGGGATTCCCTTTATTTAGCATGGGTCCCCGAGTCTTTTAAAACATGAAGGCGAGGTACATAACGAACATGTCTGTAGTAAAACCATTCAAAATACGGATAACTTACTTAGAGTACAAAAATACAACGTTCAGTTGAAACGGCAGCGACATCACCAGTACGGGAAGAGCCACCTGATAATGGCGAAGGAAGTAATACCCCCGGCGCTTGAATATCTGCGGGGCAAAGCGCACCAAAACACACAATCAGTATGAGAACAATCTTCATGAGTTTCTTGTGAAGCACACACAAGTATTAAAAGCCGAGGTCAGAAAAATCAATAGCCTATATCTACGCTTCTTTCATAATAACAAGCTTTCACAAATTGTGCAGGTTCAGTAATAAAGAAAAATTTAGTAAAAACTGCAAATGCAGAGATTTTGGATATCTAACAGAAATGTAGTGTCGATCAGAATTCCGCTTACCATGTACGGGAAATAGTCTTGAAACGCCACGCCAAACCTCCGCTGTTCGCAGTCATGGTTTAAATAACCAGACATTGAGTGGCACATCAAAACGAGCGTCACGTCATGACGCGCACATGTGCATATACGTAGTTCTGTGAGAATCCAGTCGGCCATATTAGAAGTTTGAAGGCCTACAGTGAGTGCATTTGCCATTAAGACGTAATGCATATTACAAACAATGGGCATAGTAAACAGTCTACCAGTTGTTGGCATATTGTATGGATCGCCCAGGGAGTGCGTTATCACATCCTGTTTGGATTACAAGTCTTATTCCGAAACTCAATAATTGCATTATATATATTAAAATCATCTGTGATAATGAGGCATTTCCAAAAGACACCATCATCCCTTAATTACCAGCTATAAGCTCAAGCAATACATGCATCTCTGCTCCAGTGTTACACACATAGGTCACAGAAATAGGAAAGCAGACAGAGTAAAAGACCCCGCACCAAATAGTTCAAGAGTAGATGTTAAGAAATTAGTAAGAGTGTATAAAAATACGTAAGGTTTCAAAAATTAGCAGTCAATAAGGTGACAGTTGCCTTACAAATCACCATATAGGTATGAGCAAGGATAGACAAACAAAAAACAAATGTTACACATTGGCACGCATTAAAAACATGCAAATCTCATTTTACATTAATTATGCGTTACAAGATATTATTTATTAGTGTCAAAATACCTAAAGTCATAAAATAGTGCGTATTGAAAACAGGCAAGGACACATGATAATGTGCCCTTCGTTAACACAAATACGGACCTTGAATCATAACATTCACAGAAATATAGAGCGGTACATTGGACAGTACAATGATAAAAAAAAATGTATTAAACTTAGTGCGGACGTGCAGGATATAGCCACATCACACTACTCCTTATATAAATAGCCCTTTGATTTGGCCTTAGGAGTTATACATGGTGATCATATGTAAGTTGATGTTCACATTGTAAATGCTTGGACATATTAGTCTAAGGAGGACATTAATCCTTTAAGAACACAAACATCTATTTATCAATGTTCAAACCATACTCAACAGCCCGAAGTTTACAGATCCATGAGGCCTCCTGTCTACGTAAACGTAAAACCCTGTCACCTCCCCTCGGGTCATCATACAAAGATTCCAATCCATGGTATCTTAGTAGGGAGAGTTCTGCTGAGCCATGTGTCTCATTAAGGTCCACAGCTAGTGGGTAACTTGCATTTCCATTTCTGATAGCACGAATGTGCTCCTGGATCCTCTCTTTCACAGGTCTAATGGTGCTCCCAACATAAATAAGTTTACAGACACAGATGATGCAGTATACTACAAACTTGCTATTACAGTTCATAAAGGACATTATTTTATACTGTGTCTGGGTATTATACCTGAAACTCTTTATCCTGTCCATGGTGTGTACACACACAGAGCAATAGCCACATTTATGAAAGCTCTCGGGACCACCACATTTGGAACAGGTTTTGTCTTGTGTAAGTTATTCAGGACTGTGATGTTATATTAGTTATATATCTCTACATGTACCTTCTAACACGGTTGGGTCCTTTTGTGCTTCTTACTTTGTGCGCTATTTTAAACAATGGGGTTGTATTAGTGAAAACCAATTTCCAATGGGTCAAGGGGAACTGTTCTAATATTTGAGGGGATTTTTACATCCAGGCTAAGACTTTTTATACGTTATCTTTAGTGCGGAGTTAGAGCCTTTCGGTTTATGGACGTGCGGGCTCTTTTGGAATATGTTTTTTACTTGGTTTTGCTGTTGACTGTCAGTTTGTTTATATTTACAGACAGCTTCAACCGGTACAGAAGCTTGTTTCTTTCTATATAAGTCTCTTTTCAACAACTCAGGAAACGTCGTGGAATCATAACGTCAATACAGTTTGCCTTAGGTATATTTCTTGATATATATATATATATATATTGTATAGGAGTCTTATCGGACACTTTGGTACTTTCTTTTGGTTCAATAAGTGAATTTCACTTTGAGCACACTACTATGGGGAGTCTCATTGGGAGCTATGTTCTTTACTAGTTTTAACATACTCACCCTTTTTTAGAGCACTCTTTCGGTTCACTGTTCTTCTCTTGTTCAAATCCGCAACACAAATATCCCTTTTTCTCCCTTTTTTTCTTTTTTTCTTTTTTGTTTTTCCTTTTTTTCTGTCTTTTCTCTTTTTTCTTTTCTTCCCCCACCATTTCTAGATCTCGTAATTTTTCTAGCACATTCAATATCGTATCTTTTTGTACGGTCTAATTAAGTTTCAAGGAAACACCATCAAGAAAATAATAAAGAATGTTTATCTTTGGATTGTTCTTTTGAGCTAAATGAGATGTATATATATTTTTTTGTACAGCCTTGAAAAAGTCGCCCCAAGACGAAACATGTGTCGGCTGTGAATTTCTCAATGTCAATGTGTCAACTGTGTTGAAGATTTGAAAATAAAAGACTTCTGTTTTTGGGACAATATTTGAGTCGTGCCATTTTTGATGTCACGTGTGCTTGACTTACTTAAGTCATTGTGGTAACACACTTTTGGGTTGTGCTCTGTCTAACAAAGTAGAAAGCACTGTATGGCTAGGGCGTCTTGGGGTGCTGTCAAACATTTGCCTACCAGGATACCAAGGTCATATCTCTGAAACTAGGACCCCTCTGCCATCCTTTTCCTGTGCTTGTGCTATAAAGCATCTTTTCTTTTCAGTGCCAAGTCTGCCCCCTTCCACTGATGATTGGCAAGGCTATTTGACAGTGGGGAATCTCAATCTCTCTGCACGCACTTATCTCTCACAGCTGAAGCCTCTGCAGGCATGATGGACGTGCAAGGTTGTAACATTTTCCTTTCTTTGAGTTCTCGAACTATGGAGCTGCAGTCACTAGATGAGATGCGAGGGGCAGCTGCGGCCCTTCTGTATGGGCTGAAGGGCCTCAGCCCCCACATTCTTCCCAAAAATGATAGTGACTTTCAGGCTAAACAAAGGTCAGCCTGACTGACATTCTTCTTGTTCTGGACAGGCAGCCATGAGCTAGACACTAGCTAGATGTTCAGGTTCCTGGCTGCCTGAGCTGAACTTTTCCAGGCTGAGGATTTCACAGGACTGTGGGCATGACTTCCTCGGCCTGGTAGAAGTGCCTCAAGGCCCTCTCCCTCATGATGATGGGGAGCGTCACTGATTGCCTTTGACCAGGGCACTTCAGTTTTAATCCCTGAACTGCCCTGGGTGGGATTAGCAGTCTCACTGGCCCCATTCCACTCTGTGGCAGGTAAGGAATTGCTGCCTTCCCTCATAGTCTGACTTTAGGTCCCAATCCCCTAGGACCTCCAAGCCTACCCTGCAGAGAGCTGCAGTTAAGGTAAGTTTTGTTTTTTGATGATTGGGCTGTGTGTGTGTATGAATGTATGAATGTATGTATG
This sequence comes from Lissotriton helveticus, assembly GCF_964261635.1. Classification (NCBI taxonomy): domain Eukaryota; kingdom Metazoa; phylum Chordata; class Amphibia; order Caudata; family Salamandridae; genus Lissotriton; species Lissotriton helveticus. The sequence goes on along the minus strand of NC_136063.1, from coordinate 603,885,529 downwards.
TATGTGTATTTGAGTGAGTGTTGTGATTGTGTGTGTGTTTGTGTGTGTATGTGTGCACGTTTGTGAAGGTGTGGGTGTCGGTGAGTGTGTATGTGTGTGGCCCCCCAGATAGGATGACCAGCTGCCACTGGCAAGGGGGCAGCGCTTCACACCTCAGCCCCAATGGCCACCCTGCACTGGCCTTAACTGTTTGTATCTAGGTAAATTTAAGGTCTGGCGCTCATCTCTATTTGCTGACCAGCCTTATAAGCAACTTTACCGGGGCTCTTAGAAATGCCCTTCGTTAAATTCTCATGACTATAGCTAGCCTCTTGGCTAGAGAGGCAGGAGGTGTCACATGTCCCAGGCTTTGTTTCTAAAGGATTCTAACCACTTGTCTTCCCCTGTGTGTGTGTATATATATATATATATATGTATATATATATATATATAAAATCAATAGAGCCAGCTGTTTCTGTAGTGACTCTGGAAGCTCTTCTATGTAGTAATTGGGTCCACGCAGAAGTAGGTTTCAAGTAGGTTTTATTTGAGGCATGGAACAGCTTAACATCCACAGCAGGGAACAGTATAGAAAGCCATCTGCTCCTTTCAGCAACCGCTAACACAACCCTCCACATTCTACCATGACATCACAGGTTCTAAGAACCATAGACGAGTCACGGGCGTGGAATACCACATTCTAAACTTTGAAATGTCCCCCAGCTCTGCCTGGCAGCAATTGCTCTGTACTGCATATATTTTAAAAGTGTTTTATGCATACTCACTATTCAATGGCTCTTGGTCTTAGTAAGATTACATTTAATGTTGATGACAAGGCCTATGATTCCCAATGGGCTAAGACTTTGAAATATTTTCCAATGGGCTTTAGCCAAACAGTCAGTGACCATATCCTCGGAAACCCAAACGCAATTTAGACTGTGCAATAGTGGTGAGGAGGATATTCTTCATCTTCTGTGTACTTGCACTGAACTCTTGCAGGAGAGAAAAGCATTGCTTAAGTATCCTTTCAAGGCACGAGGCATAAGGACATGCAGGCAGGCTCTGATTAAGTGCCTGCACTCGAATTATATCATTTTAAATGCTACCTTTGCAAAAGTTCCTAATAATAGTTAAAAGGAAACTAGGAGTCGCACCTACTGTACATATTTAACTGACTATAAACCTGATGCAATGTCATTTTAAGTGGTTTTATACATGAATATAGCTTTTGCTGTTTTTCTTTTAGATGTGTAATATTGTAAGATTTTAAATAATCAACACAATAAACTACTTTGTACTTTGTATCCTCGGAAAATATGTGTCTAGCTAATCATGAAAGAAGGATTAGGAGTCGCTGGCATCTAACGATTGTTGTAAATTTGTAGAGTAAACTATTTCTTAGAAATTCACTCAAGTGGCCTACTGCTTAATATTTAACGAACAACCACTGGCTCAATTGTTCTATATTTCTACCCACAAACTTGAAACTTAAACAAATCCTGAAAAGTGTACTTGCTTCCTAAATTGAAATGTCTGCTTTCTCGCAGAAATGCTAAATGCATTATACTATAAAGTGTGGGTCACAATGTTGCAAAGCTCATCCCTTCTCAGTGGGACAAAATCTTTTCATATGTACGTGATCCTTAAATACTTTGATCCTCCAACTCGGCAGCTTGTAGTCCAAGCCTCTATACTATCTCGGCTGGACTACGGAAGTGCGCTGATGCTGGGGGCTAACCAGGCTGAGGTAGCCAGACTTCAGAGGGTGCAAAATGCTGCGGCACGGGCCATTGTTGGCCTCCCCAAGCATTGCTCTGTCTCCGGCACTATCTCTTCTCTACATTGGCTGCCGGTCAGGCAGAGGATTAAGTTTAAAGCACTCTGCCTGGCGTTCAAAATTTTGAAACTTTCCTCCCCACCAGCTCTGGCCAATCTATTGACTGCTTATATCCCTCGGAGATCTCTTAGATCTGAGGCCTTGCATTTGGCGATCTGCCCTCGATTCAAACTCAGCAGAATGGGTGGACGCTCTTTCCGGGTGCTTGCTGCAGGATTATGGAACTCGCTTCCAGCGCACACCCGTGCTCTGAATGATCTGTTCACTTTTAGGCGCACTATTAAAACGCTCTTGTTCTCCACTTCTGAATAGCCCTTTTTTATTCCTGCCTGTTATGTTATAGTACCTGTCTGAGCGCCTGGACGCCCCTTTGCTGGGGTATCAGTGCGCTTTAAAAATATAAATAACATAACATAACATAACATAACGTGCAAGACTTCTTGGATCAAGGAACCCTCTGCTGTGGCACTGAAAAATAGGTAGTATAATGAGGGAACCAGCTTTTGGAAACTGAAACTAATCACTGCGCAACACAGACTGTGCTGTGCTATCACAAAATGCATTGCACCCTCCTTAATCACTGTAAACCAAGATGAGTTCTCACTTGGAAACACCCAGAAAGGAGATACCTAAATGTGTTTCTTTCTTTAGTTGAACATCCAATAATATTTAAAATATTTCACCTGCATTCTCTTATTTTACAAATATTCAACACTGTGCACCAGTCTGAAGTCTTCATATGGCAACAGTGACTTTTCAAGAGCCATATAGGACCATTTTAACATTGTCTGCTTAACTGCATATAGACGTTTTCATTGATTGATGTCATTTAGTGTTACATTTTACCCTTTAGCTGAGTGTAATGGCAACATTCTATGAAACAGTGTTCAGTTCCATGTAAAGCTGGTATTCATATTGTGTTTTACTTTTTGGAAAGGGTTGAGAACCCCTAGTTCCTAGGAACCACCCAACCAACAGATTAGTTTTCATCTTGATTTTTGTCTTTTTAGCAACCCTGAGAAAACCTCCCTTGGTTTTCCTGCTCCATGGTCTCAAGGAGGAGGGCAATTAGCTCCCTTCTGTTCAAGCAAGGGCTAGGGCAGCCATTAATATTTTAGGGAGTCCTACATATGCAAAGAGGAGCGGCCTAGCAACCTCACCGTGTGAACTGATGTCTAGAGACTTGGGGCAGAAGGGAATCTTCAAGTTTAGTTTTTTAAGGAATATAATGCTTATGATAATCAGTTTGTACAAAATCATCGCATGCATACCCTGTGCAAATATGAGACTGAGCTAGTTATGATAGCGCAGATCATGGGCAACATTTAAATTATATGGTTCAACCTTTTTCCTCACCGGGTCAAGCCTGGTTCCCATGCTGGATTTTCAGATAACTCGCTTCAGGTGATAGATCTTTGCTTTTGTATTTTAAGTTGGGAGCTATTTTATCATAATAAGCCAAATCACATTTACAGCTTTAAGTTCAGTCAATGATGAGTGTTTGAAATAATTTTAAAAGTTGTATTTCTCATGAAGAAATTAGCATGCATCTTGTATTCTTTGTATTCAAATTTGTAAACAAATCAAGTAAGTTTACAGAAGGCTCATCAAAAAGAATGGTTAGAACAAACAATCAAATAACGTTTCATAAAGGACCAAAGTCCCTATTCTAAAGAACAGGATCAGAATTTAATGTTGGTAGAGCTCATGAAGATTTTGAGTTCAAAAGAAAAGAGTGAGAAATGAGAGAGCATATAGCTCAAAATCAAATTAAAGTGGCAGACCTTCCCATGAAGAGTAGTTCATAAAAAACTGCTGAGTTTCAATAATACAAGCAATTAATCATACATTTAAAGTTGCAATCTGCAAAAAATTGAGCATCAATAGTAAAGCAAAGGAAGAACAGAAGCAGCAGTAGTACAACTTTCAGAAAGGATCAAGGAAAAAGGGTCTGTGAAAAAGGTGTGCAGAGAAGCATTGAAGTTAGAAACTAACTGGGAAAACACACTAATATAAAAAGCAAAAAGTATTATTGCAAATTGTGCAGCAGGCATCTCTTCTTCGGATCTAATAAGGCAGCAGCATTCTTCTGAGAGCGAGCTCAGGTGCTCCTTTCCCGCAAAATAACATACAACTTGCAAAGTTTTATCACAAAGTTTGTTAGAGACATCTTACGTATGTGTCTTCTTGATTCATAATCCTCCATTGCCATAGGCATCAAACACAGTTTGACCTTTTAATGTTAAATGTTTTATTGCGTAATCAATTAACTATACTAAAGAAACATCAGCTTGCAAATTAGTACTGGATTTCATTTACATGAACAAATAGTACTGTTTTAAAATAGGAAGTTTAGGCATTGCAAATGCCGTGTTGCTTAGTAAAATAATACATTTATTTAAACTGAAACATTCTAAAGTTATGACGAACATTTCTAAGCATATCACATTAAGGTCAAGTTTCTAAATTGCATTGTGTATATTTCAGCACTATCAACTCCACTTCTAGTTAAAAGAAAACTTGCATTTAATCACTTCTACGGCCTATGCTAAGAACTATGGCTGCTTAGTACATCATTTTCATCTCATTTTTATGTTTACTTTACTCCTTAAACATGTCGCTGTTATTGAAAAAAAGTTAATCTTAATTACATTAACTTCTTCAATTCCCCCATCTGATGGTTATCCTAATGAACACACTATCATGATTTTACATGTGAGTTATGCACAAAGGGCACTTTCATTGTCAGCTGACTTTTGTTTTTTTGTTTTAGACTTTGACATTTCAATGACTACCTATGATCCTCATTCATGAAACTGTTCAAATCTAATTCTTTTACAAATCTTTTATTTATTTCTCAGCCCTTTCTCTTGTGTAGGTAGTATCTACAGCATGTAAATAAAGCAAATAAAAACAATGAACAAAGTTCTATGATTAGTATTGGCATACGTGTAGCTTTCAAAATACCTCCTCCTGCTATTGTAATCCAATTTCCAATTGTACGAATTACATTTCTAAAATTGTCTAAAATATTAGGTGTTTCCAACTCTTCTAATTCAGGTTTGAAATGTTCTTTGCAAATTCCTCTATTTTCTTACTTTAATTAGGTATGTATCAACAATAATGGGCTTTTTAAAATTTTTAAACTGTACTGTAAGGAGTTGCTTTTACCTTTTACGCACTGCACTTTAGTCTCCGTCGCGCGATCACGCTCAGGTACACCATGGGCATTCCGGCTGTGTGGAGGGAGGCAGGAAGAGGAGGCGGGGCACAGGACAGGCAGGCAGAGTCCCAGGCTATTTAGTCTCATGGCAGCGTGGACATGCCCATCAGTGCCCATCCGGGACCAGGGGCCAGAACCACTGGCCCCCTTACCAAAGACACTTTGAGGTACTCTTTGCCCTAACTGCATCTATTGAGGACACCCTACAAAGACACTTGCGTGCACTCCATTAGTATGGTAAACGGCCCAGCACCTTGCACTAACTGTTCTTTTGCCCCACATAATGTTCCACAACCGCATCTCATAACAAAGTTTCCTAGTGGCTACAAAATGCGCCTTCTCAACTGCAGGTCCCTCATGAAACATGTTGCTGAAATTAATGTATTCCTAAATGAAGAACAGCCTGATGTTCTGTTTCAAACAGAAAACTGGCTCCATAAGGACTCCAACCCAGACTTGGTGCAAGCATTGCCTCCTGGTTACTACATTTTGAGGAAGGACAGGGAACAGAGGAAAGAAGAAGGCATTGCCATCATTCTGAAAGATCACTTGAAGGGGCGTATTAAGAATGACATTATATGAGTTTGTGAAAGTATGTCTTTCTCACTGTCCTTTTCACCCACCCTCTCTTTTTCTGGAATCCTTATCTACCGCCCCCAGGCCCGTGCGGGCTGTTTTTAAAATCCCTTACAGATACTGTTGCTACACTAGCAAGCACAGCGCCTACCCTCACCTTATTAGGCTACTTCAACCTGCATTTAGGGGACCCTTCTAATTCGGTTGCCTCTGACCTTGCCCAAGATCTATTAGCCTTACAATTAACCCAAAAAGTCTCTAACCCGACACATAACAAAGGCCACATTTTGCATCCAGTCTTTTCAAATAACGAACAGCTCTCAGTAGGTAGTCCTATCCCGGTGCCATGGTCAGACCATTTTTTTATTCTGATTCATTGGAATATCCTGTCACAGACCCCTAATACTGAAGCTTTCAAGAGCAGGGATCGACTCTGGGCTAAACTTTCACCAGAGGCCTGGACCACAGCCCTATTGAATTCTAAACCACTAGGTGACCCTAACCCTAACATAGCCTCGGATAACTACAATCACGGGATTGAATCGTCCTTGGATTTCATCATACCGCACAAATTGAGTCAAAAAAGGCTTAAGGAGAAACGGACACCATGGTATACATCTAAACTATGGGAACGAAAACAAAACTGCAAAAGATTAGAGAGGGCATAGAGGAAAGAATACCGCATCATAATAAAACAGACATATAGAGAATCTATCAAAACCTACCAGACAGAAATAAAGAGGGCACAAGCACAGTATTATGAGGAAAAAATCCTATTGGCTGCCAATGCACCCAGGGAGATCTTCCAAATAGCAAAAAACCTTACAAACTGTCATTTGCCTGAGTTACCTACAGAATCATCTCAACTACGCTGTAATGAACTCGCAGAGTTTTTAAAAAAGAAAATCCTAGATATTTACAACACCTTCCCTCGGGCTAGCTGTCCCATCATCTCAGGATGAGAAGTAGGCACCCCAGGTGGCAGCTCCCCACGAAAAGAAGATCGTCCAACCATGAATCTGTCCACCTTATCAGAACGTTTTGCCCAGGTTAAGTCTGGCTCCCCTCTAGACTCTGCCCCTATCCATATGCTCCGTAAGGTAGAGGAAGGTATGCTTCCTGTTCTATTAGAAATGTTAAACTCTTCCATCACTTCCTGTCAAGTGCCCTTGTCATGGAAACATGCCATGATAAGAGCACTGCTTAAAAAAACAACCTCTTACCTGAGCATTTGGGTACCTATCATCTGGTCTCACTTCTCCCTGGGACTAGTAAAATACTAGTGAAATACGTCAATAAAATTCTTTCAGAGTTCTTAGAAACTCACTCTCTACTGCATTCTTCCCAGACAGGTTTCCAACCAAATCATGGCCTGGAAACAGCGCTGTTAGCAGTAGTGGAGGAATCACGGAAAATCCTTGACCAGGGAGGCGCAGTGGCTATCATCCTACTTGACCTGAGCTCCGCATTCGATTCCATCAACTATAACATTCTTTTTGACAGACTCAGAATGGTGGGAATCTCAGGCAATGTTATGGCATGGATTAAGTCTTTTCTAAAAGATAGATCATTTCAGGTTTTCAAAGGCAACAACACTTCCAAGTGTGTGCCACTCACCTGTGGAGTGCCCCAGGGCACCTCATTAAGCCCCACCCTATTTAACATCTACCCAAAACCCCTCGCTGACTTAGTCTTGCCATATGGGATCAATATCGTTACATATGCGGACGACACACAGCTAGTGGTTGCACTAAACCATCCGAAGAAACTGCTTGCCAACCTGGAATCCTGTTTGGAAACTGTGGCTACATGGATGGCCCAGTCGTATCTTAAGCTCAAAGGAGACAAGACCGAGCTAATGATCCTGGGTAACCACCCCACCGCAACAGTCGGATTGAGCTGGCCTAACTGTCTTGGCTTCGCACCAGCCCCCAAAGAAAAGATCAAAAGCCTGGCGGTCTGACTGGAAAGTTCACTGAAATGTGATCACCAAGCAGGTAGGTTAGCAGCCTCCTGCTTTGGCATTATCAGACAGTTGAGAAAAAGTCTCACACTTCTTTCTGTAACCGCCAGAAGAGTCATGGTCCAGGCACTGGTGCTGTCCCGCCTGGACTACGGGAATTCCCTCTACCTTGGCACTCCAAAGTCCACTACAAGGAAACTGCAGGTGGTGCAGAATTGTGTAGCCAGGCTACTACACAATACTCCCAAATGGCATTCTGCCAAACCTGCACTGAAAACACTGCACTGATTACCAATAAAAGAACGCATAATGTTTAAATTCTTATGCATAGCACATAAAACCCTATGCGAGATGGGGCCCAAAGTCAATTAATCCCTCATGACCTTCTACTGCCCTTCAAGATGCCTCTGATCAGCCAACTTGTTCCTGGCATCGGGACCCAAAATCAAGAGAGTCCGCGCAGGAGGCCGCACTTTGTCTTATAACGCTGCCAGATCATGGAACGCTCTTCCCATTCACTTGCATTCAATGGCTCACCACCTCCCTTTTCAGAAACAATTGAAGACCTGGCTCTTTCAGTATCTGTCTTAAACTCCCTATTATACATTTGCTGTTGTCAACAGCGCTGGGATGCCTAAGGGTAGCCATGTGCTCAAGAAATGTTCATTAATCATAATAATTTGAGGATCTTGCAGACTCCCCCTTTTTCTGAGAGTAAAATGTCAAATGATAAGCTATCCTGCAAAACCATGGATCTAATTGCTACCTGTCACTGTTTGCTACTAACAAAGCTCCACAAGTAGTGGTTGCCAGCTTTTGGACAACAATTGGCAGTTTCCTAATATTTTCATGTGTTAATATTACTCCTAGAGGTGGAATGATTGCACCAAATATGCCTCACACTAATTCACCTACACTTTCTGCAGTAGTGTGTATCTATTTTCTGGTGTCATTGTTAATGCATCTATACTATTCATATGGCATATGTTCGAAAATAACACAGCTAAATACCAAATACCCTCCTAATCAGCAGGCAGCAGAAAATAAGCATTCTGTACACAAACTCCAGGAATTGTAGATTCTTCTCCCTGTACAATTTGTCATGTTCCTCCCATTCATTTGAATGTATGCTTACAGCTACTAATCCCTACATGTCTAGTTCATTTGGGCACCCTCCTTTTGTAAACACATATTTCCCCTTGATATTGACTAACTAATCTTAATTTTGGGTAAAACATTTTCTTTCTAAATTCATCTAATGTAGTTACAAACATTTTTGAAAACATCACTATGTTTATCTTTACTACTTTTATGCTAGTATTTCTTTTCTGTAAAGCCATAATAAAATCTTTCTCTAATGGTCTAATTAAGCAGGTTAAATTGTTTTGATTTGCCTTAACATGATATATAGGTCTGTGCTGCATAAAGTAATACCAAGCTGTGTCTATTTCTTTTGCTTGCGGGTGTAAATTCTTGCTTTCTACTGAAGGCACTCTTGAAAGTATTAAGTCATAGTTCGAATAGAAATATTCAAAATGTTCTCATCTATACACAAGTGAAAGCAGTGTACTACATGAAATCCCGTAGAATATTGACATATGTGACTTTTTCTGATGCTGATGATGGCAGGCGAGCACACACATATCAGTATTTTGCTCCCAAAGCATGTATGTATTCCTGTACTAACCTAGAATAACATTTTTTTGTATAATCCTCTCTATTGAATTTGAGAAACGAAGACTAGCCTTCAATTGTTCTTCATCCCTCATGTAAGTATGCATTTTATTTGCACTTGCTGATCTAAAGTCTTTCTCAAGTGTTAAATAAAACCCTGCTATAACTATTTGAATCATCATCATTGTTTTCGCGAAAATCAAACACATAAGATATTTGCAATTTTTTCTAAGACAATACATGCCAGTCTAAAACCAAAATAGATACAGCCAAATGTAAAGTTCCACAGAAAATTGGGTAAATATTTTTTTTAAGTGATTAGCTTTCAGCAAACAATCTTTGTATGGACAATCCTAAACCTCACTCAGTGTTCGTGTTAATTGTAATCTCTACTCTTCTACAGCAGACTCCGACCTAGGTAAATCTTCTTTAAAATAAAACATTAAAATTAGTTAGTGCCCGTTTTTTTTTATTTCTTTTAAACTACCCTTTAAGCTTTTTCATGTCTCTTTGTAAATTGCAGTTTGTTCTTGTCAAGTATCATTTATCCAACAATGCTTTCTGTTGTGTTGTCATGGAGACTCAAACAGTCTGAATTTCACATCACACAACTCACCTATTGTGAAATTCAGAGCTTTGTCCTAATAGCAATACCACTCAGGTCCTGAATACCTCCATCAAGGCACACTTGTTTGTTTCTATCTGTTGTCACAGTCACCTTACCAAATCAAGGATCAGCCTCTTCATTACTGCATTAGAAATTTCAATGCCACTTTGCAAAACAGCAGACACTTGGATTGGTGTTATAATCTGCAGATCTTCACCCCTTTCTTCTCCTTGCTGCTGTTTCGATCTCAATATCACTGCTCTTGGAAGTCTCTCAGTTAGTGGTGGTGCCAAAAGCAAAGGGAACAAATGATGGATGGAATGCTGAACAATGCAACCATTCACTCCCAGTCACAAATATCTGGGTTTAATCCACTATTCCTTTGCTCACCACACCACCCCTGTTTGGACCCAGCCACATGCAAATGAGTCTTGACCTTGCTTCTCATGGGAACAGCCAGCTCCTCCCTGGGACCTGTTTTGGGGCATCACTCCTCGTAAGCCAGATTCCAGTGGTGTAGTGAGCATGAGACCCTCGCCTGGGCATGCCCTTCCCACTTAGGGTGACAAAAGCAAAAGGAACAATTGATTGACCGAATGCTTAACAGTGCAAACATTCCCCACAGTCACCAATGTTCTTCATTCAGGATCAGAGAACACTATAGCTTCTTCTTGATTTCTCACATTCTTGGTGTGCGATGCATGCACCCAGTTTGGAACTCCAGCACACTTAACAGTAGAGTGGGTCACTAAGATAACCTGGAAAGGGCCTTTCCATCTTGGTTCCAGTCACGTCTTCTATATGTGCTTCTTGATCACAACTCAATCACCAGGATTGAGGTTTTGGTAGTGTTCTTGATATGGAGCTTTAGTGGCAACGTCAACCTGATATGAAACAGAATACACCACATCAACCAATCCTTTGCGGTAATCGAGAATTATCTCATCTGTGATGTTCAAAAGTGTATTTGCAGATACAACAGACAGTCTTATTGCACAGCCCATTAATATCTCATGTGGGGATAGGCCAGTAGTTTTTCTGTCGGGGATACTTCGAATACTCATCAGCAGCAAGGTAAAGCATCTGGTCATTTCAATGATGTTGAAGCACAAACTTTAGCTAGTCAAGACTTGATAGTCTCCTTCATCTATTTGACTATACCTGCAGCATCAGTTTGATAGCTGCAATGCAGTCTTTTCTAAATCTGTAACACTGTGAAAATCATCTTCAGGGCTTCATTGTTAAAGTGGGTCCCTCTATCTGATTCTAAAGAGACTGGAATGCCATACCTGGGAATCAATTCTCGTGATAACAGTTTTGCTACAGTGAGACTGTCATTTGTTATGGTTGGGTAGGCTTCTACCCAGCTCACGAAGACACATACTAAGACCAGGACATATCTCAGCCTGATATGGATAGACATTTTGATGACTTTCTTCTGCTTCCTGTTAAAAGGTTCACCTGCTCTCTCTATGTGACTTAGTGTAGTGTGCTTTCTTCCCTGCATTCATTTACTGACTTGTCACACATCTATGACACACTTCCTCTGCAAGCATTCTGAACCTAGGATTAAATCAGTTCTGCCTGAAGAGTTTTGTCATGGCATCCCTCCCTACGTTTGTGTATCTATGCAACTATTCGGTCACTGGAAGTAACAAGCTATCAGGTAACATCAGCTGACACCCATATGCCATTTGTATTTTTCTCACAACCTGCTCTGATCCAACTTTGTTGTTCTGCTTCTGAAACATTTTCCTTTTCTCTCTTCAATTCATCCCAATAACCAGTTTCTGTCATGAACACAGAAAATGAAGTGTCCTCCTCAGCCTCACATGTGAAATTTCCATTAAATGTGCAGGCCAGCAAGGCGCTGTACCGTTCAACAGAATCAGCATACCTATTCCCATAGCAATGTAACCACTACTGTTTTGCACTTTTATCAACTGCAATTTCCATAGGCAACTAGAGATCTTCCAGCAAATCTCGCCCTTGTTTTAATGGGGGTTCATGAAGAGGTCATAAAACCTCTTTGTGACCATAGATGCCCAAAATCGTGGAAAAGGCCAAAGTCCAACTGACTATCTTTAAATATAGTCCCTCTTATTTGAACAGGTAAACTGTATGCTTTGGTAAGGGCCGTCAATTCGGCAACTTGTGCTGAGGTAACTCATTGACGCCATGAAGCTTCAATTACATCATTAATTGTACATACAGTTTAATCTACTCTTAGGGTACCTTCATCGTTCCTCAAAACAAGCCAACCATGAAAACTATATGGTCAGGTTCAATCAGAGCTTCATGCTTAATATCAGGTCTAGGATTTGTGCATAAATCTGTGGCATTTCGGCAATCGTGTTCAACTTCATCACAAACTGTATCATTTATAGGGAGCAAAATAGACAGATTCAAAATTTAACATCTCTTCAACACAATATTCCCTGATGACAAAAATCTCTACTCGCATTTAGTGAGTCTATTATGGGTCATGTACTGGGTTTTTGTTTAGGTCAATAGAAGCTCCACAGAGGGAGGGACCGTTACAGTTAAAGGATATCCCATCACTATGCTCTCACTCTTTTCCAGACTAGTGCTCACTAGGGCAACTGCTTTAAGGCAGCCGGGCAGCCCTGCTGTAACAGGGTCGAGTGGTCAAGAAGTATGCCACAGGTTTTCAAGCCTCCCCATGCATCTAAGTAAGCACTGAGAGAGCGCATCCCTCCCTCTCACTGCAAAACAATGTAAACTCTTTACTGTAACATGGCATTCCTAGGGCTGGGATATGACAAAGTGTTTCATTCAGCTCTACGAAGGCTTTCAAGCAATCTTTCTCCCATGGAGGCAGATCAGACACATCCTGGGGTGTCAGCCTCAATAAAGGCTTTGCTATTAGGGAACAATTTGGTATCCACTGTCTACATTAGCAAACCTTTCACAAAAACATTGCGACTACCTTCTGAGTTCGAGGTGGATTCATTTGAAGAATTGCTTCCACTCTCTCTGATTCCACCTTCCTAGCTCCTTTTTCAATGAAGTGCCCCAGATATTGAACTTATTTTTGACAATACAGCCGATGACGCGGTCATTATGGCCGAACACAAACCGGCCTCCAGAAGGCCTTAACCAGCTTCTCGGCATACATGGGAGATAGGGGCCTTAGGATTAATATAGGAAAGACCTTCACTATGTGCTCCTCGAACAAGGTGAATATTACCTGTAACATTCATTTAGAAAAATCAAAGATAGGCTTAACCGATACCTTTTCCTATTTAGGAATTGTTTTTAACAAGAGGGGTACCTGGAGATCAGCGATCACGACTAGGAATTTAGCGTTTTCACGGGCTATTGGTGCTCTGAAGCAATTCGCAAATAAGCTAGGGGATAGGCCACTGCGCATTCTGATTGACATATATAAGGCGAAATGTGTATCAACGGCTGTGTACAGAGCTGGTTTATGGGGGGTTGCAGACTGCAATGAAATTCAAATAAAGAAAAATGGTTTTCTCTGCTACCTGCTCGCTGTTCCCCGCTCCACCTTCTCCTATGTTTGTCACAAATAACTAGCCTTGTCTTTTATCTCGGATCTAATTAAAATCAGTCCCATTCTGTTGTGGCATAAGATCTGGACTACAGCAGAAACTGCCTTTAATAGGGCGATTATTGCTGATTGTATCAAACTTGAAGGCTCTAAAAAGATCCAGTGGCTCTCCTATGTTCAGGAATTTTTTAAGAATATCGGACGCCTTGAATATTATGATTCCCCTGAGACAATGTCTTTGATCTCCAGACGGGCTCTGAAAGATCTTTGCCTTGCCCATCTGGAAGACCGACGCTGGTGCCTCGAGGGAAAAAAGGCCTCTGTTGTTTATTATCAATTCTTGCTCCAAAACCTTGGGCTACCGCTCTATTTGTCACCCGATCAGACAAGTTACAGCAGAATGCTTTTAGCCCGTTTGAGAACTGGATGTTTTTTCAGGATGTTAACTTTTCCTACCCAAAATGATTGGTCATCGCAATTATCGACCTGTCCGTGTGATGATTCTTCCCCACAATCAATCATTCACTCCGTTTTGTTTTGTAGATTTTACGAGTGGGGTCGGAAAAGATATTTACTACCTCTCCTTAAATTTTGGAACCTGAGACAATGCAGACCAGCATTATTCAAATTATTGACCTTATCTGATGAAATGACTATTACTGCTGTGTCTAGGTACCTGAAATATGTGATTAGATGCAGATCTACTATGGTTTGACTGAAATCCTCATGAGTTTCTATGATTGTTGTTTTATTTTTGTACCCTTGGAGTAAGGGGTTTTCGTAACCATGAATCATGTATTGTATATACCTTTTTAAACATTAATTGTTACTGTTTTACCGGATGTAATTACTCTATCTGCTTTTATGATTTTAATGTAAAATCGAATAAAGCTATCTTTGATTTGATTTGATTTGACAATACAGCAGTTTACCAGACAGGTGATTCAGTAACGCTATGATATCTTGCTCACAAGCTTCTTGTGTCTCTCAAGCCACATGTGGATTGTCTATGTACTGTAGAACAACTGATCTGTAGGGCATTTGTAAGCATTCCAGAGTATTGTTCAAAATCTGGTTCAAAATAGACAGTCTCTCTGTATACCCTTGTGGGGCCCTGCACAATGCCAAAACTCTCTGCTGAAACATAAAGGAAAAAATAAACTGGATATCCTTGTGCAATTGAACTGAAAAGAAAGCCTGGAAAAGATCAATGACAGTAAACCATTTGGCAGTACATGGAATTCGAAATAGTATTGTGGTTGGATTCAGTAATACAAAACAACATGAGACAAGTATCTCGTTAGTCTTCCTAAGATCTTTGATGATCCTATACTTTCCATTAAGTTTCTGTAAACCCATGATCAGAGAGTTACATGGACTTCCAATCAGTTCCTTCAAAATTCTATTCTGTATCATGTCTTCTATTCCAGAAGTTATTCCTCCAAATATTTCTGGGGTCATATGGTACAATGGTGTTCTTGGATACACTGCATTTGTCTTTATGGCAACTCAAATTGGTTCAACACCTTTAATTAGTTCAATATCTATTCCTGTGAGATCCCACACTTTGGATTCACGGTCTCTCTCAAATCAGAGGGTAATTTTTCAACTGTCATTAATGCAACCAATCCTACTGCCTTTTGTTGAGCCATTTAAACTCCACAACTTCATCATGAGTCTGGCACTCCACACCATCCTATGTGCAATAGGTTGTGCAATTTAACTTGCACAATAAATCTCTCCCCAACAAGTTTACAGAGCTTGAGTCAAAACCAACAAATTGGTGGCTTTCCTCAAATGAACCTATTTTTACTGAACGCTTCTCTGAAGCTGGATTTGTGATGTGTTTATTTTAAATTCCTTCTGTGTGGGTCTTTTGTCTGGAGAGCGGTAGGTCTAGGACTTCCACAATTCTAACAGTGGATCTGTAGCACCTATAGCACTAAGAAATGATACCTCACCTTCCATGAATTGACCACTCTGGTCTGCCTCTAAGACTGCGCCAAGCAAACAATCTTTCATCCCTCTCAGTCACCTTCATTGAGAAGTGTCAGAGCCTGAACCATCATTATCAAACACAAGAAAGTGCTGGAGTGCATTTTAATTCTGATTTTGAAAAGGGTTTACATTTGCTTTTGGCATCTGGTTCAAATTAAATCTTGTTTTTTTGTGGGATCATTTGGGTCTACAGAACCGGTATCATTGGATCTTGATTTTGCATTGGCATCTGTTGTACTTGCATATGTTCCATTTTCACTAATTTCTGCATTTGTACATTTCCGATTGCATTGTCAGGATTAAAGCTATACTCCCTTTTCCAATGCAAAATCATGTGACAAATATGACGAATCTATGACATAATATCGAAACACACATTATCGTAGTACAAAATTATCGACACTAAAATATCGACATCAAATATATCGTCATCCTATACTTATTTAATCACATACACAAATATCGAAATTAAAATATCGCAATACATAAACATCGATATCAATTATATCGACCCCATATATATCGCAATATTTAAATATCGATAAATAAAATTTATAAACAGTACGTTAAAAATATCGAGAGTTAAAATATCGGCTACAATAATATCGTTATTTAAGCAATATCGAACAATTTTATTATTATTCTATAACACTTTTAAACATTAAAAAAATACTATTAGCACTACAATTAACATTTTAAAACAATTTATAAATAAAAATATTTTCACATTTAATAATAAATGATTTACACATTTATAAATTATTTCTTTAACATATTATATAAAGGTATGTATGCTCAACATTAATTAGCGTTTACCATATATGGTAATTAATTACACCAACAGTTTTTCAAAAATACAAACCAACGAATCAAAACAGTACAAACATAATCTCACCAATAGCTAACTAATTACTAACTCCTAAACACTATATAAACAATTACATCCCACAAACAAATTACCTGAGAAAAGTAGAAGACAGGAAAGAATACTGTGGATACATTTGACGACGCCTACAAGAAAACTAAGATTCAACCTACCATTAAGAGGATTGAAAGTAAGTAACAAAATGTAACTTAATTAAAGGAACTGCTAAAATTACACAATTAGTAAAATAGACAAATTACTCCTACATATGTATTGTATATTATCTCCTACCACTACAGAAAACTTCACTACTAAAGAACTGAAAAAACTAAGAAGAAAACTACAAAACTACTAACAAAGTAATCATTTTATATTTTTTCTCGAACAACATTAATTAATTGAAGCTTTAAAATTAAAACAGCAAACAGACCCACTACCAAAAATATGTTTCAAAATATGGATTTGAATTTTTTATTTTTTTTTACAGATAAAGACATCAAAGAAAATACAGGCCACAACTGAAAATTGAACAGATTGCCTTACACCTACAACAGCATTAAAACTCAGCATAACAAGCAACTAATACAAAGTAAGTCAATTAAATGATGTGACAAACAGTAACTCCTAAAGAATTAAAAATTGCTAACATATAGTAATAATTTATGCATATATCCTTCTTTTTTTCTAGCACCACTACAACATCCACTAACAACAAATATCATAGAACAGAATTCAACAAACAAAGAATCAACTAGCAAAGTAAGTATATCCAAACACTTTTCAAAAAGATAAAATAAGTTACAGGTTTAACTTATAGCAAAACATGTAAAAGCTACCCAAAAAAATAAAACTAAACAATTAACACAAATAAATGTTTTTTTTCTAGCAAAGAAACACCTGAAAAGACAGACCACAAGGAAAAGAGTAAAGAACATCAAAATCACAGACTAAACTTCAACCAAAGGTAAGCATGCACAATATAAAAATGTATAATTCCCATGTAAAATACATATAACTATAATTATTATAAATATACCATATATTTCTTATAGATTTAAAAAGGAGAAAATGACAGAAGGAGCTGAATTTGTTACCAGTCAAAAAGGGAAACTATTACTCTGCTACATGGGTTATACTTATACCCAAGAGAAACAATTTGGGATGAAAGTAAATTGGAAATGTTGCAAATATTACTCTAACAAATGTTATGGAAGAGCAACAACTAGAGAAGCAACTGTCCTTTACACCAGGGAACACAACCACCCTCCAAATGTAACTGAAATAGAAGTCAGAACAGCATTAGAAAACATTAAAGAAGCTAGTACAGGTTCCCAAAAACCTACAAGCCTAATTTTAAAAGAACAAATTCCACAAATCCCAAAAACAGCCACTACCCAAATGCCGAATATAATTTCTCTCAAAAGAACAATATCACGTACCAAAAAAGCAACTACTACTACCACTCCACCTCCTAAAACATATAGTGATATAAATTTAACTCATGACCAAACTATAACTTTAAACAAAATACCTTTTATAATTTACGACAATAAAAACAATGAGAAAAGAATAATAATCTTTGGTACTGCTATAAATTTAATAAAACTCCAACAATGCCAATTTTGGATGATGGACGGTACTTTTAACATCTGTCCCAGACCTTTCTACCAAGTTTACACAATACATGGCTTATATCAAAACTGTAACATACCTCTACTATATGCACTGCTTCCAAATAAAACTAATTCAACATATATGGATTTATTAAACATTATCAAACAAAAAACAAATGACTATTCCCCTGAAAAAATTATACTGGATTTTGAACAAGCAATGCTCTCAGCTATTTCAAAAATATACCCCCATACCTGTATCCAAGGCTGCTATTATCATTTTAATCAGTGTCTTTGGAGGCATTTACAAAAAAATACTCTAAGCATAGAATATGCTACAAGCTCATCTTTTGCATATCAAATAAAAAAACTGATAGCACTAGCTTACGTCCCTGAAACAGATGTGGCCGAACACTACAACCTTTTAATAGACAGCCAATTTTACAAACAAAATGAAGCAAAGTTAAGTCCTCTCTTAGACTACTTTGAGGACACTTGGATAGGTAGACTCCATAGATCTGGCCACAGGAGAAATCCTAAATTCTTAATACCCTTGTGGAATGTTTACAGAAGCACCTTAAATGGAGAATCTAAAACAAACAACGCAGTTGAAGGTTGGCACAATGCCTTCCTCCAATCAACAGGCCGAACTAAACCAACATTAGAAAAATTGATTACATGCCTCCAAAAAGAGCAAAGTTATCAGGAATTCAGAATGGAGCAATCCATTACTGAACTAACTCCAAAAACATCCAAACAAACAAAACAAATGCACAAATACCTAGAGCAACAAGTAAAGCTGTACCCTAGCACAACAGGCATGGAATACCTCAATATAATAGCCAAAACACTACTGTAAACTACTCTAAGCCACAAACAATCTCAATAGAAAAATGTTCTAATACAATAATATTACATTCATATAATTTATTTCGAAAAAAATTTATGTATGGAATATATATTAAATAATTAAATATATATACACACATTAATTAAGTTTGAAATAAATAAAACTAAACAATATTCATTAGAACATTACCCACCCACAATTATAAAAATTTAAAAAAACTTACCAAAGATATTCCAAATGATGTAGAATCCATTTCTACCAAAATAATCCAGTTTCGAATACCAGTTACCCAAAAAAAAGGAAAAAATACAAGTGGCCCAAAATAGATAAATCCATTCCAAGAAGCTCTTTCGAAATACCATAAAAAACCCGAAAGATGTAAAAATGTAGAAAAAACGCTCCAGGAAAGCCGAAAAATTAGAAGAAGTGTCTACAAACTATTAGTTAATAAAACTAACGAACACTTCTCCCCCCAAAAAAACGCTTCCTTCGGACATCAGGAACTCCTGCAAGTGAAAGACATAAAAGAAATATTCCCACCCACATAAAATAACACTTACAGTCCTACTAAAAGTAATAGCAACATAATATTTCGAATAATAAACTTAAACATCGAAACACTAACTCTACACACAAGCCAATACAACACTAAAAAGTACATTAAATGTACATCCGCAAACACAACATATCATAATCGCCAATACAACACATTTACTTCTAACAACACTAAATACGACCAAACTACTCTCAAAATTAATTTAAAACACAGTTAAAATATATTAAATAAACCTTACCTTCAGAGACGTGAAGTGTTTCCCAACCGCTAGCTGAACTTCCTCAAAATGACACAAAACGAGCTAAAGCGGTTACAAAATAAAGGACCCAAAACTAAAGAAAATGATAGAAAATACACACTTATCATTTAATGCAAGCAAAGTATTTGTTAATTTAATAAACCAAGGAATACTATGAAAAAATAGTACTGTTTTATTTGTATTAAATTACTTTGAAAAATGTACACAATTTGTAAAATTATAAAAATAAATATTATAAAATACATAATATTTATTATAATAATTATAAAAATGTTGAAATGGAGTAAAAAAAAATAACAAAATGTTTAACAAAATGTATATAAATAAATCTATTCTACAATATTTTCTTCAATTAAAATTTGTGTTACAAAATGTAATATTAATATATTTATATTAATATAAATACTAAACTATTGTTTACTAACAACATGTATTTGAATATATACATTGTATATGTATTTTTCAAACTGTATATTTTATTTGGATGTATGACGTTACAACTCATACTTTTACAACACATACCATTACAACGAAATTTTTACAACGCAAAAACTATTACAACGCATGTATTTACAACGCATGTTTTTACAACGCAGGTACCTTTACAACACATACCATTACAACGTAAGTATTGGTAAATATATAAAAATGTGTTTATTTTAAAATAATTGAAAATAATATAATTTATTTTAATTTAATATAATTAAAAGTATTTTAAATACATTTAATTAATTTTATATAAAATTTAGTAATTAAAAATAATATAATTTAATTTAATTTAATGTAATGTAATTTCATTTAATTAAATTATTTTAAATTTAAATTTATTTTAACCCTGTACCCCTGTCCCCCAAAAACCCAAAACTGACCTTAAACCCTAAAAATACCCTTTTACCCAAAAACCCAAAACCCAAAACTGACCCTGAACCCTAAAAATACCCCTTTACCCAAAAACCCAAAACTGACCCTGAACCCTAAAAATACCCCTTTATCCAAAAACCCAAAACTGACCATGAACCCTAAAAATACCCCTTTACCCAAAAACTGAAAACTGACCCTGAACCCTAAAAATACCCCTTTACCCAAAAACTGAAAACTGACCCTGAACCCTAAAAATACCCCTTTACCCAAAAACTGAAAACTGACCCTGAACCCTAAAAATACCCCTTTACCCAAAAACTGAAAACTGACCATGACCCCTAAAAATACCCCTTTACCCAAAAACTGAAAACTGACCCTGAACCCTAAAAATACCCCTTTACCCAAAAACTGAAAACTGACCCTGAACCCTAAATATACCCCTTTACCCAAAAACCCAAAACTGACCCTGAACCCTAAAAATACCCCTTTACCCAAAAACTGAAAACTGAGCATGACCCCTAAAAATACCCCTTTACACAAAAACTGAAAACTGACCCTGAACCCTAAAAATACCCCTTTACCCAAAAACCCCAAACTGACCCTGAACCCTAAAAATACCCCTTTACCCCAAAACTGAAAACTGCACCTGGACCCTTAAAAATATCCCTTAAACAAAACCTACCATATAAAATATTAAATATAATTATATACTTACCAATACTTACGTTGTAATGGTATGCGTTGTAAAGGTACCTGCGTTGTAAAAAAATGCGTTGTAATAGTTTTTGCGTTGTAAAAATTTCGTTGTAATGGTAGTGCGTTGTAAAAGTTGCGTTGTAATGGTTGTTTCCCATTTTATTTACTTCTAACAATACTTATCTTTATTAAATATGTATTCTTTGAATTAAGTAATATTACCAAGATTGTTTGAAATGTTTAATAAAATTTACACAAATTACACAAATATATTAATAAATATAAATGTAAAAAATATATGTTATACTAATATTTATTGTTGTTCGTTCTCATGTTAATAAAAACATTATTTTGTTCCAAAAAACACTACAGTATTTAAAATTTAACTTCACAAAAATTTTTATTTAATGACATTTCAATCTAGATAACTTTCCTATTCCCACTCCAGTCTACATTATTTTGGTGTAGGTGCTGGACACTAATTAAATATAATTTACTATTCCCACTTCAGTCACCATTAATTTGGGGTAGGTGCTAGACACTAATTAAATATAATTGAATATTCTCACTCCAGTCTACATTAATTAGAGATAGATGGTGGACACAATTTATATGTAATTTACTATTCCTACTCCATTCTACATTAATTAGGAATACTTTAGCACACTATTTACATATACATTTACATTCCCACTCCAAGGTACATAAAATGCATATATATATATGTTTACTTAAATAAAAATACATACCTTAAACACTATATACAATAATAATGTTTAAAAAATAATCATTTCTAATTAATAATTTTTATTTTCACTATTCAAATGTAGTATAATATACAAAACTGTACAGCAATATAGATTGTTAACAATTTTACTCACTCCATACACTCAACAAACAAATATACTTAATCCGAATGTGTAAATATTAAATAAATGTAAAAAATATTCCAATTATTTATATCAAATAATTTGTTAAACTATATTTTAAAGTAGAACAATATTGAGAAATGTTATAGAAAACATTTCGCAATTTATTTCAAAATTTAATCGAAATTCGAAATTTTAAATTTGTATTTAATGTACATATTGGTTTTATAAATGTTTTTACATTTTTTTTTTTTTTAAATTAAAATATATATTTATAAATTATAAAATATTTTGTATTTTTATTTTAATATTTTCCCAAAAAATAAAAAAATTAAAAAACTTTTTTATGTAGAATTATTTCACCATTTTAAAAATGTTCTCCTATTGTAATATATTTATTAATAAACATTTTTTATATTATATTATTTAAAAATAATTATTATAAAATAACATCTATTTCAAATATAAAATTTTGTAACAAATATATTTTAAAACATATTTTAAAAATTTAGAATTTTTTAAAAAAATTACAAAAATTAAATTTTTATTATATTTTTCAATTAAATAAATAAAAATTTATAATTTTTTTTAAAACACTCCCCACCCTTATCCCCTATAAACCCAACATCCCGCTCCTAAATTTATATATCAATTAATTAATTTTTATATAAAATTTATATTTAAACATTTTTTGTTTTTATATTTTCTAATTAAAATAAAAATTCAGCACTTTTATATTTATAATATATAAATTTTTAATACACTCCCCACCCTTATCCCCTATTAACCCAACATCCCGCTCCTAAATTTATATATGTTTTATTATTTTTATTTATTATATTTTATAGGTACACATTACCATTAATAAATTCTAAATATTATTAATTATTACACAACAATAACACATATTACTACATAATTATTACTATATATTTTATTTCGATATTTTTACTATTTATCGATATTTCTTTACAACGATATTTTTACTTAGATATTTTTGTTATCGATATTTCAGCACAAATACTTATTACGATATTTTTGTAATTGATATTTGTGATTCCGATATTTTTCATCATCGATATTTACACTTCGATATTATGTCACTTCGATATTAAAAGTTCGATATTATGTCTGCGTACCAAATATGACAAGGGGTCATTTTCTTCAGGGTTGCAAGATCCATTCCTAAACCTGAATCAGTTGGAACACCTCTGCCTCCACTTTGTGAAGCACCAAAACATCCTTAATGACTCTGAAATCCGGTTTGTGGAAAACCAACACATTGCATACCTCCTTGATTCCCTGCAAAATAAGAACTCTGAAAGAATTTCTGAGCAAACTTTGTATGAGCCAACATAAATTTCTCTGTAATCTTTTTCTGCTTCAGCTCTTTTTCATTACTGCAATATGTCGCATACCACAAGATCTCATCAGGTGATTTACTCTTCCAGCAGATTATAATTTGTTGTATATGCACACTAATCTCTTGTCTCAATCCTAATACAAACTGAGATACAAAATCCCCATATGAGTCCCATCAGGACATTCTCTCCAACTGTGCTGCTGAAACACCTAAAACAATCGCTCATCAAACTCCTGTTCTGAATGTTTTGTTTTTTGTGTAGTTTGTTTAATTTTTAACCAATGAAGATCTTTTAGAGGCAATTCGTGTTTCATGAAGGTAATCACTGCTTCCTATTTCTCCATAACCATACAGGATGGCTTGTCTCTTCATTTTGCAAAATTGTTTGTAAAAACTGCAAGATCACTTTGGCTCCAAGGCACATGGACATCCACTCACTCCTTCCTTATCCTGTTCCTTATTTTCCCCTCATAACCCAGGTTGTTTCTTTTTAGTTTCATATGTTCTTGCCCATTTGCTAATAACTTTATCAAAATTGCTCAATTTATTAATACATTTTATTAATTCAGGTATGTGCAACTACATTCCTGAAGAACACATTATTTCAATTGCTGCATCATCTAATTTAATCCTGTAACTTCTCCAGAAAGGAAAACTTTTAGCAAGATCAACCTCATATTTCTGAGCCAGCTCCGTCAACTTATCATGTGTAGTTTCTGCTTGTCTTGTAATTCCTTTATTCTGGTAACTCACTTATTTCTCTGTATGTGTATTTAAATATTTAAGAACTAAATATCCCATAATGATTTCTCCAAGTTTACCCTTTACTATGGAGGTATTTAATTGTTTCTCTTTTTCGGGTTCTGTCAACTTGTGCTATACTGGTTTCTGCAGGGCAATAGCTAGTGCACTGCTCATAGAGGCATCATTTCCAGTACTGACAGTTGCAGTTGCATAAGGCGGGGACGTACATATAATATTTCTTCTAAAATATCATCCCCTGAATCACTGTCTCATTTTCTTATTCTTCTTTCTCTTTGTCTTTTCTCTGGGTTCTTGTCTTCTTCCCTTTCTCTGGTATTTCTGTGGAAGTAGCTGGATACAGTCTTATCCCTTCAAATATAGCTTTCCTCCATCTCTGTGGTCCTTCATCCCGTCGAGCAATTGCATGATTATACACTGCTCTTTTGGTCTTTTGATATTTTCCCCTTTCTTTCACTTGGGCAACCTTTTCCCATATATTCAATGTTTCATACTGTGTAGGCCTCAGGGGCAGTCTAATTTTTTACAGTTTTTCTTTTAATCTTTTGATAATTATAATGTCAACGCTACCATATTTTGAAAATCTTAATGCACCCTCCTTCATTAATCTCATTAATCTTCATTAATCTTGCACCATTGACAAAGCCATAAACATATATGTAATCCCAATTCACTTGTCATGTAATGTGCAGACGTACCCTCAGGAGGTTCCTCTTCACCTTCCCGTATTCGAATTGTAACATCACCCTTCACAAAAATCATAAATTCTTTAAAGCATTTCATGTTTCACCTAAATCGTAAAGTAAACAAATGACCGGTCAATATTTTCATATTGTTCTTAAACGTCAGATTTCATTTACTCCAATCCTATCTCAGTTGTTATTTATTCAAATCTTGTTAACAAATCCCAGTGCTGTATTCACACAACCACTGACCTATTGCAGTGTGACTCCCTGATGTACACAACCAATCAGATCATGAAAGTCCACAAACCAACCAATATCTCAGTGCGAAACACAATGACGTATAGTCTCACTACTATACAATTTTTCTCGTACTCACACAATTCGACAAAATCTTTAAAAGAGCAATAATAAATCATATAACAATTCTTGTATGCTCTTCTAAAGAAGCCGATAGTAATTCAACAACCAGAATACTAAAGTTTTTTACGCCTTCCGACTTTTAGCATACAAAACAAATTTCACATTTGCAAAAGAAATCTCGACCAGTGTGAAATCACCCTAATTAATGAAACTTTCTCCTTTGTGTAAAAAAGTTCAGCTAGCATTAATCAATATTAACACAATCACAACAATTCATTAGTGTCCATCTCTCAATTGTGTAGATGACAGTACCTCACATGCTACACCTCAAAATCTCTGCAAAGAAGAAATAGCATTCAACAGGGCTACATTTGTCTCAAAGTCCAGCCCAAAGACACAAATAAACTTTAAACATCACCTTCATCCAACCATTTACGCTTAACTCAAATAATACACCAGTAGACACTATCAAAATAAATGATGAATTACCCGTTTAATACTCACACCTCTAAAACAGCAACTGCCTTGAAAAATTGCACCTTTTTCAGCTCTTCAAGCTCTGGGCACTGGATTTCAGGATTCGGGTATTGTATTCTAACTTGGGAAATGATTTTATAGATACTAGCTTAAGGTGTGAACCATAACTCTGCTACCAGAAAACCTTTTCCTCACCACAACGTACAGGGTCAAGACCCATTTCCATGCTTGATTTTTTGGATTAATTTCCTAAAGTGGCAGATCTCTGCCACTGTATTTTGAGTCAAGAGCTATTTTATCATAATAAGTCGAATCACATTAACAGATTTAGGTTCAGTCAATGACAAGAGTTTGAAGTAGTTTTAAAATGTGTCTTTCTCATGAAGAAATTAGTAAATATCTCTATTCTTTTCGTTCAAATTAGTCAAAGAAACTCAAGTAAGTTTACAGAAAGCTCATCAAAATTAATGTTAGAACAAATAATCAAATAATGTATTAAGCGCATTCCATAAAGGACCAAAATTCATATTCTGAAAAACAGGACCAGAGTTAGCAGAACTTCTGAAGAATTTGAGTTCAAAGGAAAAGAGTGAGAAATGAGAGAGCATAACGCTCAAAATCAAATTAAAGTGACAGAACTTCCCACAAAGAGTAGTTCATGATAGCCAGTCAAGTTTCAAAAATACGAGCGATTAATCATACAGTTGCAATCATACAATCTGTCAAAAATCGAGCATCAATAGTAGTCAAAGTATGAACAGAAGCAGCAGTAGCCACAACTGTCTGAAAGGGTCTGGGAAAAAGGTGTGCAGACTACTTGGGAACACACACTAACATAAAAAGGCTAAAAGTATTGCTGCTAATCATGTAGCAAGCTTCTCATCTTCAGATTCAATCAGTCAGCAGCATTCTTCTGAGAGTAAGTTCAGCCCCTCCTTTCCGATGAAATAACACGCAGCTTGCAATTTTTATCACAAAGTTTGTTACAGACATCTTACATATATGTTTTCTTAATTCATTAGCCTCCTAATCCCATAGGCATTGAATACAGTTTAACCATCTAATGTTAAATGTTCCATTGCATAAAGAATGAAGTATGCTAAAGAAGAGAAACAACAACTTGCAAAGTCACTGTTTAGTACTGTATTATTTTATATTTAAACATTAATGTTTGCTTTTTCTGATCAATGTATGACTTTTTATATATGTACTTTTATGGTTTGCTGAATATCAAAACCGAATAAGGTTTTACTACTACTACTGTATTTCATCAACATGATCACGTGTAACTGTTTTAAAATGTACAATTATTCTATTCAAGCAATATGTGAAACATTGGTAAAATAGGAAGTTTAGTCAACGATCATTCCTCAGCCCCACCCAATTCAACATCTACATAACCCCTCTTGCAGAGGTTGTCAGATCCCACAGACTCCACATAATCTTCTGTGATGCCACTGAAGTAATCCTGTCACTCACCAAGGACCCCTCCAACACCAAAGCCAACTTCTGCAATGCCATGACCAACACAGCCAAGTTGAGGAGTGACAACTGCCTCAAATTCAACTCAGACAAAACAGAATTACTGGTCTTCAGGAAGAACACCTACATATGGGACCACAGTTGGCAAGCAGAACTCAGACCAACTCCCACATCGACAGTCCATGCACGTAACCTTGGCATCATCTTAGACAGCCACCTGACCATGAAACAAAAAGTCAACTCCTCCTGCTCCCACACTCTCCACATGCTCCACAAAATTTTCAGATGGATCACAATCAACACCAGGGAGAACATCATGCAGGCCCGTGTCATCAGCCGCCTCAACTATGGCAATGCTCTCTATGCCAGAATCTCCACCCAGTGCCTCAGAAGACTCCAGACCATAGAGAACACTGCAGCTATATTTATCCTGTACCTCCCAAAACTGACTCACATTACCCCCCTCAGAAACCACCACTGGCTCATGCAGAGAAGATGCCAGTTAAGGATCCTCATGCACGCCTATAAAGCTCTACAACACCAATGACCATCCCCAATCATCCATCGACTGAGCTTCTATCTGCCCGCAACACACCTGCTCTCCGCCTTACTTGCCCCCGCACACATCCCCCACTATTGTCATAGCCTTAGAGGGGGTCGCTCCTTCTCCTACATCACCACCAAGACCTGGAACGACCTGCCCCTCCACCTCTGAACAGCTCCCTCCCTGGCTAACTTCAGCATGAAACCCAAGACCTGGCTCTTCAACTGAGACAATGCACCCTCAGTGCCCAGGTACTCCTAGGGTTGACAGTGCCTGTGCTATACAAATGTAGATTGATTGATTGAGTCATTAAAAATATTATGCTGCTTAGTAAAATGATACATTTATTGAAACCGGAACATTCTGCATCTCACACTAAGGTCAAGTTTCTAAGTTGCATTGTGTATATTTCAGCAGTATCAATTTCACTTCTAGTTAAAAGCTAGCTAGCTGCCTATGCTAATAACTATGGGTGCCTAGTGCATCATGCACATTTAAAAATGAATGTCATTTTACGTTTTGCTTTAATTCTTACTCATATAGCTGTTAATTTAAACAATAGTTATCTTAATTAAATTAGCTTCTTCAGTGCGCTACAGTAAAAAAGGCTTTGCAAATATTGCTTGTGCTCATGTAGTTAGGTTTATCTGTGAGTGTTCGCAAACCTTTATTTTAGCATAAGAATGACATTTTCTAGATGGGGGATGGTTCCTTCTCACTCAAGACAACCCTGTCCTATATCTTCTTTCTAGCTATCCAGGACGTCTTGGGAGAATACATCGAGTTTACTTACAGTGCAGTCCCTCATAGGTGTTTGTGCCTGCACATAGGCAAAGAATCATTGTGTTCCTGGGGATGTAGATAACATTTCTAGATTCCTCTCTGAGGAGGCGGAGACTTACTCTGCCTGATTGGCTGGACATTTGTGTTGCAAGGATGCACTGAACACTAATTGGCTGTAGGCATCTAGTCACCTGCCTGGCTTTTGAAATATAATATTAATCCTAGTAACTCACAAAATATGTTTTGGACTTGGACGGGCACACACGCTGTGCTATCATTGTAACCATAGTGTAGAGGTGCCCACTTTCCCCTACCTAAGACTAAGACTGAAAGGCCTGCTGATGTGTCTACTGGACTGTTCAGCTGGGCCTGTCATGCCTGAAGGAAAGTTCTTAACTGGCTAGTTAGCCCATAGAGATTAGTGACTGGACCCATCACCTTTACAACTGCTCCATCAGAGGTGTACAGCTGAACAATCAACCTCGTCAATTGCCAATGAACATGCAGAAGTTCTAAATTTAAACATAGAAATTGAATTTATACTTTTCCTCTCAGATCTCTCAGCAGAGACAGAGGAGGGTTGTCCGGAAAGTTGACTGATCCATACCAAGATAAGATACTGGCCACTCAGTCTACTGAACACATCCGCCCTTCACCCTCTCTGATTATTGTTATCCTTCTGTTTACGTATGGAGTGCAGAGGTGCAACACAAAGTGGCTAGCCGGTGTGCAAGGTGACTAGCAAGTGTACTAAGTTGGCATAGCCAGTGTGCTAAATTCAGAGACCCCTTGAGGTCTATTGTGTGCCCTCAGGATTGTAGTCCATATCCATATCAACACATGAAGTTGCCGTCCCTCTCCAATGCCTGTAATCCCTACATGCACATTCTCTGAGATGCTATGCCTTTAGGCAGGTGCTATCGACATTATAATTGCCAATGTACTTCATTTGTTTTGTTCAGTTTGGATGTTCAGAAACATTTAAGGGTACTAACTACAAGGAATATATAAGAGATACAAAATAACCATTTTAGTGGGAAAATCACACTCCTCCACACTAGCTACAGTGTCCGTATAGATCTTGACAAACCATAGCCATTTAAATGTAAACCTTTAAAGGTTCATGCCCATTTACTCAAATAGTCAAGGAGACTTAGATGAGATCCACTTTATGTTACCCACTTTCTCTCGTGAGCACTTCTTACCAAAGGCCCTTAACATTCTTCATTTGAGCATGCTCAGTGGTCCAGTTTAGGATAACTAGCATTTGTGAATGATCTCCTACAGTTTTCTGCCTTTATGGAATAGCTGTATATTGGAACTCGGGTCCCTGAGTGGCTGGTAACCACACTACAGGCGCTCTGGCCACTAAACCTGGTAAGATAACTGACTAACTCAAATTATGAGTTCTCAGATTTAGGTAAGGCCAAAGCATATGGGTGTATAAAGGGCATCAATAGCTTAAGATATAATATATGTGTGCTGCAGTCGGACTTACACTGCCTACATGAGTGACTCTAAAAACATGCATCAGGGTTTCCTCTGAAAACATGAACTTCTGTAAACTGATGCTGCAGTAAGCACAAGCCAAAGAAGAAATTGAGTACTGTCAACTGTAGTTTTGATACCTTTGAGTAGAGAATTGAAACCCAAAAGGCCTGGGTGCATGATGTCTAGAAATGGGTAGGACTGTGTGGAATTTGGATAATTTGTGTATTTACTCAAAATTTCTGCAAAATTATGTGATATTAAACATAATTATGTGAAAGTCAAACCTGTCATTTCGTGCTATGTTTTAGATCGAAATACGTCAATTTTGGGCGCAAGAACTCATTTAAACAAAAGCACCCCGAATAACAGGATCTCATGTTTATTGTTCTCTTATGTTTGTGGTATGTTTTCACAGAGAATGGCACATTCTCTGTAGGTTTTGGGGCTCAATTTGGGGGACTTTGCATAACACAAAGTTAAATAACTTTGGGCCATATGCATGAACACATTTTCCCATTGACACAGAATGGGAAAAACCCTTTGATACATCTGGCCCTTACTTCCTCCAAAGGATTTCTTTTTTCTTTCTTTAGTTCTATTCGTAATGATTTGTATTAATCAATAATAAAGAATTTCATTCATACTGAATAGAGATAGGATGAATACTGCAACTGTGCTGGCATCACTTACATTTCGGCCAGGTCAAGTGTGTAGCAGTCCGTTTTTCTTCTTTCCTGTAATTTAATGCACGGTTTAGTATGAACCTGATTTGGCTCTCGTGATTTTTGAAAACTTTCTGTCTTTTATGGATTAGCTTTTTCTTCTTCCTGATTAATTTTACTTACATACTCAAGGAGTCACACTGTTTTATACATTGCTACAATCCTGGAAAGTATTTTATGCCTTTACATAATGCTCTTACATGATATCAAATTCTGAACTGAGAGTCTTGATTGTAATTAGCACTAGTCTGAATTAAACGAAGTTTCTAATTCCTCGTTTCTGTTACGTTGTTCCTCCGATGGAAGTTCACTGTCAGTTGACTGGAAGTCAGAAGTGACCCCGAGACTCTCAGCAGGATGCTGTCTCACAAATGAACCAGAGCTGCAGCAGATAAGAACCTCTCTGGTAGAACCTGAAGGTCAAGTTGTGAGTGGGAATATGGATGTGGTTTATATACAATTGCACCCAAACTGGTTGCTGCCTCTCACAAGATTTCGAGACCGAGGGTGTGTGAGGTTGTCTCTTTCATAATGTGATAGCTCACTTAGGACAGCAAACTGTCCTAAAATGTTGAAGACTGGGTGGGATAACTGATGGGATCCGCCAGTGCCCAAATAAGACAGCTAATGGCTTTCTCTGGAGGCAGAGGACAGAGGGTACTCAGCAGGGGTGCTAGGATGAATGGTAGGTAGTTAAATGAGATATACCCTGATGGAGTTGGACTGGACTGAAGTCATCCTAGGCATAATGGAACAAGCCTGGCAGGTCGTGACCAGCTCCCCGCCTCTGTGAGCACTTGACCTGCGGTTAGATCTTTGGCAGAAGGCAAGCAGAAGGGTTATGTCTGGACATGCACCCTAATCATCATGGACTATTAGAGGAGGGAAGTGAGCAAGCACCCTAATTGGGCACAGCAAAGAGCTGGCAGGAACTCTCAGAGTTCTATATTTATAGCAAAGAGCGTTCTAATGTGCACTTGGCTTTGCTAGTAGCTAAGCTTTTGTTTTCAGTATTAGGAGAGGGTTTTTCCTCTTTATTATAGGACTTACCTTGGGTGGAAAGACAGACCAGCACACAGTTACACTTGCATTTACCATTTCAGAAGAAACCAAAAATAGTACCTTCTTGGACAATTTTAGCTCAAGTCAGAGGATGTTCTGCACAGGTGAAATGGACTCTTTCACAGGGACTTGTCAGGAAAACGTATAGGGCCCTCCATTGCTGAGGTATTCCTATTGTGTTGAAGGCACTTTCCATAGTACCTCAGAACACAACTAGATTTGGATAAGAACAAAGGAGGAAGTCCTGCCCTGTGTGTTTGCCTCACGAAAAGACTCGGACATTTGATCATGTTTTCCCTTGCACACAAGCTTGAGGTGTTTCTTAGGAGCGAGACGAGCTGACAATAGCTTGGTCCCAGTAGAATAAAGGGCAAGTAATACATGATTACAGAACAACCGGCAGGCCAATGAGAACTGGAGCCAATGCTGCAACTCTGACTGAAGAGAGTGGTTGAACATGTCTTCAACTACTTTTTGTGGTATCCTGCAAACTTTCCCTTGTACATTTGGAAATATAGGCGTTACCAGGAGGAGATGGGCAGCCACATGGAACCAGACGTTTGGCTGCGGCACTGAAGCAGGAGTAGAGATGACTGTTTACCCCCGAGAATCCAAGTCCTGAGTCTACCTGGGCCCATCTTATGATAGGGGTGCGCTCTCCTCGTTTGCGCCAGAACGCACCTTAAACAGGTGCAACGGGCACAAACAGGGAAAAAGTGCCCATTGTGGTGAATGCTCTCTCCTCAGGGCAACTGCACGTGTGCTGCCCTAGCGACAGCACATTCAAGTGAATTACAGAGCAGCCGCTTCATTGCCGCTACATGTTTCACAGTGCAGGCAGGATCCCTCTGCACTTTTTAGGACGTGTTAGAGATCTCCTTGCCAGCAGGTGCATGAAGTGACTGCACCCCCCTGCTAGGGGATGTTTGGGGAGCCCCTGGGGCCTCCTTAGTCCCCTCTGGAGGGCTGCGGGCACACTGAAAGTACACAACCTTTTTGCGGCACAATTTCAGTGCACCTCCCAAATGCATTATTGCCTCTGTGCCCGCATCCATAATATATCCATAATATAGCGCGGGCACTCAGTCAATGTGATTTCCTCATATGCATGAGGCCATGCCTCCATATAAATGAGCGAACATCCTTTTGAGATAGCAGAGGAGCAATATATGCACCAGCTCAATCGGTATGACAGAAGGAGCTGCACAAGCATCTGTGACACATTCTGTAATACCAAAGTGCCTGGGCAGACAAAGCAGGCACACATTCCCGTTGACCCCAGGGCACTTTCTGTTAATACAGACCCGGATGATCTCCTGGAGTTTCATGCCTCTTGAGTGTATCAGCCTTGAAGGAAACTGGTTCTGCCCCTGCTCTCCTGGCCTGCATGAGGTAGCGCTATTTCCTCAAACTTTTATTTTATTTTTGGTGTAAGAGCGGTTTCTGATGGTTGTGTCTGGTAATGTACATAGACTAACACTGACTTTTGCATTGTTTTCTATAGAAATCATTTGATCTCTCCTGATCTTCTGTTCGAATTTTTGTAACTTTGATCTTTATTAATGTTCTTTATTTTATTCAGTTGATTTTGAAATGTTACTGCTTTATTTATTATTCTGTTTTAATGCTGTATAATACTTTACTTGCATTTCTCTGAGAAAAAGTATTTTGCTTTGTGCCATATCCACTAGAGTTAAGCCTAGTTTGGTCAATTTGTATTAATCTGATAGTGATAGGCCACCAAGGGCCTGACCTAGAATTTGGTGAATGGGAAATTCAATCACAAACATCACAGATATACGGTCAACCTCATTACAAGTGCATTATATCATATGAACTTGCACTACTGTACACTGGATATCCATCACGTTGTAAGAGAGCAATCAGTCCACCAAACATTAAATAATGACCTAAATGACTAACCTTTTGGGAGTGCGTATATACCTCCTCCAGTTAATAATTTAGGATCTCACACCCCTGCAACTTCATGGGCCCTGCAGAGATGGCCTGCCGGATGACTTTAAGTTATCATTTCACAATTTTCAGCATTGGTGCAGCATAAAAATTGCAAGGAGTTGTCTTTTAACCATAACACATAGGTTTGTTGATCTATAGCACAGCTTCAGAACCTTTTCTGAAGTCAAAATGGGAAGCCCCAAATACTGAAAAGCATTGGAGATTTGTAGATACTATTTAGGAACCAGCTAAGGTGTCAAAGTGCAGTGTGTTTGGCTGAAGGACTGCACCAGTAGCGGTCGGCAGTAGGAGTTACTGCAGGGCGGTGACGTGGGTAGGGGAGGGGCAGGGTGGGGGGTAGTAATGTATGGATTACGGAGTTTTACAGGTAAGTAAACATTTAAATAAATAAAATGAATTTCGTTGCGCGAACTGCATCACATTTCAGATGAGTTTACTGAACTTCTCAAATAGTGGCGAAATCCTGGACCTACCTTACTTCCTTGTAATGGTCATACAGGAATTCACGCTTCCATATGCTTATGCCTTGAAATGGCAACATCATTATGGTTCTCCCATACAGGGAGAATATTTCATGTTTTGGGTTTTGTAAAGCTCTTGGCCACCATAACCGTTCTGATGGTGCCAGGCCTACAGTACAATAGAGAGAGGTGCAATTGGTACATAAATTACTCATTGAACATAGACGTGATATTCCAGAATTCATAACCGACTCCTTCACTAAAACATCTAATTACTTAGCAAAATAATATGTCTCTTAAGGTAACAACCTAACTGTCACTTGCCTCAGGAATTCTAATACATTGAGACAATAGTTGAGTCAAATCCTTTAACATCAAAGGAATTATGTGAGTGTTGCAGAGGCTGCCATCGAAAATCAATGCAAAGCATCATTTTCTGAAATGGTTTACTTAGGACATAGATGGCCATATTTATCAAAACTTCAAGCAATGGAGGGCAGCAAGCAAAGTAGCTGAGCTACATTGCGTGAATAGGAATGAGCTGAAAAGTGCCATATCTACCAATGTATGGTGTGTTTCAGCTCCCTCCTTGTTGGCTATCTGAGCCAACGCAGGTACCCTTACGCCATGCTGCAACAGTGCCAGCAATGTGGGCAGGATTGTTTTTGTGCAGAGAGGGATATCTTCCAGCACAAAATCAATCTTGTAAGGCAACTTCCTCTTTCCATGCGTGATGCAGAATACATCATGCATGGAAAGAGGAAGTACAATGAGAAATAAAGATATTTCTCCTCATTATGCCTCACTGGGGAAAGACTCGCATTTTTACGCATTCCGAGGTTAACTAGCTTTAGTAAATCAGGGAATGCGCCAAAATCCATGGGAATGCCAATGCTCCATCCATGGAATTCCTCCCAGGGGCATTGTAATGCCAAAAAGTGGCACAACCACAAACCAACCACAATACAAAATGCTAGTAAATCTGGTCCAAATTGTGATTCCTTCCATTTGGCATCATGACACAACTGTTAAATGAAGAATAAGTGTCTTTTATATTAAATTCAAAGGCTACATAATATATTGACCAAACATGCATGATCTATGACTAAGGACCTTAAAATACGTTAGTTAAAGGATAACCTACAGTTCGACTTGGCTTCCTTGGTGTGGTTTCCCCTGACTTTTTGCCTTCAGGCCTTCTGTTTTTCCTGACTTCGTTGTTTCTGGCTCTGGGCATTTTACCACTGCCAGCCAGTCTTAAAGTGCTTAAGCTATCCATTTTAAACATGGTAACATTGGCTTATCCACAATTGGCATATTTAATGTACTTGCAAGCCCCTAGTAAAGTGCCCAGGCCCTGTCAATTAAATGCTACTAGTGGGCCTGCAGCACTGAATGTTCCATCCACTAAGTAGCCCTTTAAAACATGTCTCAGGCCTGCCAATGCAGTGTCTGTGTGTGCAGTTTTAAACTGCCATGTCGACCTGCCAATTAACCCTTTTGCTAAGCCAGGGCCAGACTGGCGATAGCGGGCCAATCTCCCAATGCGCCGTACGGGTGGGGGCCGTTTTTGGGACCCTGAGGGCCGTATTTGTTACAGGGCCGTTTTTGCAGCATTGCTGCAAAATCCTTCCTGTACCAAAATCGGCCGAAAACCGGCCCCGGTAAAGAACTCGGCGACCAAGCTCTTTGCCAGGGCCGGTTGTCGTTCCCAGTCCGGCCCTGTGCTAGGCCCAAACGTTCCATTTTAATACATGTAAGTCTCCCCCAAGGTTGACACTGGACAGCCCCATGGTAGGATGTAGTTAAATAAGAAGGTATGTGGCTAAATAAATTGCCTTCTTCTCTGGATTTAATTTGGGAATTTCACTTCTTAAAAAGAGATTAGGAAAACAGCTCTATGGGCAGCTAAAAGAGAATTTAGGAACTCTAAATGGGCAACAAAGTATTGAAACACGTACAAAAGATGTAAAAATGTTTTTGTCAATTGTTTGCATAGTACAGCCATGCTCAAATAGGGGAACAACATCTTTCCAATCAGATGGGTATCTCACATAAAAACATTATGAGGTTAATGATACTTCAACCTCTGTTACTCTTCAAAATTAGATGTTTTTACTGCTTTAATCGTACGACTGCCAGACATCTTGGTTAAAATATAACAGTAAATCAGGCTCTAAAAGAATAAATGGCTTGCCATCCAATCCATTTGAAGAAAGTATGAGATACTGGTCTTGTTGGTTGGATCCACAGTTCAGTCCAGCCCCATACTGGACTCTTGGAGAAAGCCCATCCTTCATTCACATTTTTTAAAAGGTACCTTAGCTCTCCAATTAAATTTACAGATTTATTACAATCCTAGATGCATGGGCAAAGGTTTATGGTCAAATACCACTGGGAAAACTCCAAGAGGGGGCTGATAGAGCCAATTTGTTGCCTTGTCACTAAATAGAGTACCGTCCGGAAAGTGGTACACTTTATCACCAACATACACTGTTCAGTCCACTTAAATTAAAAAGCTGTTGCAGGCATCATCACCAAGTATGGCACGGTTTGAAGTTTCTTAAAAACCGCAACAGGGGCACCGAGGTAGAGGGTGTTGCCATAATCCAGGCGGGATAAAACAAGTGCCTGGACCCCGAGCTTTCTTGCTAAAGGGGAAGCAGAGGCAACACTTTACGCAACAATTTTAAGATGCCGAAGCAGGAAGCAACGGCTTTCCTTGCTTGAGTTTTAAAGCTGAGCTCAGCATCTAGCCAAAAACCCAAACTCTTTATTTCAGGCTTGGCAGCTGGTGGAGGGCCCAAGCATGCTGGCCAGATGGAAACAATCTTGAGGGGGGACAGATTACCAAGCAACATAAGCTCGGTCTTCTCACCGTTCAATTTGAGATGGGAATGGCATATCCATCTCATCACCTCCACGAGGCAGAGGCCCAGACGTGCTGGGAGGGCTGCTTTTGTGATTAAATGCCACCACAAGTTACGTAATTATATGTACCCCAAAGGGTAAGACAATCTCCGCAAGAGGGGACGTATAAGCATTAAAAAGGGTGGGGCTCAGGGATGACCCCTGAGGCACGCCACAGTATAGGGGCCTGGGATTTGAGATGGCCTCACCCTCAAAGACCTGGTAGGATCTATCCTCCAGGAAGAGACGCAGCCAATCCAAGGCTATTCCTGTCACACCCAGCTCATTAAGTCAATGAATTAAGATACGGTGTTTCACTGTAATAAATGCCAAGCTAAGATTCAGCAGTATCACAGCTAGAGAGCCACCTGTATCCAGGATCCTTGTAGAGTCTTCCACCACTGCTAGTAGCGCTGTCTAAGTCCCTTGAGAACGGCGGAACCCAGTTTGTGAAGGGTGTAAGAGTTTACCAGCTTCATGGTGTTTAGAGAGAGCCATATTAACAAACTTCTCCGCAATTTTGCAGACCCAAGGCAAAAGCGAGATGGGACGATAGATTGCGAGACAGTCAGGGTCTAAGCCAAGCTTTTTCAATAAGGCCTTTACCAGCGCCTTTCTTCCATGAAGAGGGGATCATTCCTGAGGATAATGAAGAATTATTGACATCTTGAGGAAAGGGCCCACAACGCTGGCTACGTAGCTCAAAATTTTAGCGGGGACAGGATCTCTCGGGGATCCAATCTTGACAAGGACAGAGATGGTGAGGATGTCTCCTCATCCAAAAGTGGAAATACTTCTAGAGGATGAACCTGCCTCCTGACAGTAACCTCTTCAAAGAAGGACTTTAAGTCAGGTTCAGAAAACAAGATTCGAATAGTTTGAATTTTATTGTGAAAATATTTCGCAAGTTTGTTACAGCGCTCGCCCGTTGGCTTGGGGATGTCAGGGGCGGCCATAACTTGCGAGAGTTTTTTAATAATACGGAAGGTTTCATTAGATTAATTTGCTGCAGAAGAGATTTTTTCATTATAATAGCAGCGTTGGGCTTTTTTGATTTCACCTTTGTAAGTTTTGATGGTATCTCGATATTTCATTTTCTTAGGGGGGGGGGAATCTTCCCGCCACACTCTCTCAGCTTTTTCACAAGTCTGATTTAAGTTACGTAGAAGAGGGGTGTACCATGGATGTCTTTGGGGCCTGAGTTCACCTTATAGATCTTTTTGGGGAGAACTAGATCTAAAGTATCTTCCATCCAATCATTGAATTGGTCGTAGGCTACTTCCGGATCTGGGTTGATCAAGGGTATACTGCTGTCTAGGGAGAGGGCCCAATCTTCTAACTGCAGTTTCCGCCAGCAGCGGATGTTTTTTTTGCCAGGTCAAGCAAGGGCAATAGCCACCTTTGGAGACCAATAAATAGAGATCAAGTAATGATCGGACCAAGGGATAGCAGCAGGCTTCAAGCAGCGCAGCTCTGGTAAGTTTGAAAAGACAGGGTCAAGAAGGTGTCCCTTCACATGAGTAGCATGGAATTCTTTCTACAAAAGTTGGAAAGCTGCGGATCATCAAAGTGGATATTCAAATCCCCTAAGATGATAAAATTAGAGACAGTGCTGGCTAATTTGGTAATTGCTTCTGGTAAGGAGGATAAGAACTGGGCCAGAGGTCCAGGAGGCGCGATATATAACGATGCCCGAGAGAGAGAGCAGGGGTGTGAAACCTATAGAAAAGTGGAGGTTCTCACAATCTGTCAAAGGGCTTCCCAGGGTTCGACAAGTCAGATAGGTCTTTTAGATAATAACCAACCCCCCCCCCCTACTCCAGTCGACCTATCCAATCTTTGTATTAGGTAATCAGGCGATAGAGTTTGAATAATGTCAGGACCAGAGTTGGAGTTAGTCCAAGTTTCCGTAACAAACAAAATGTCTGGATTTTCATTAGTTAATAACATATGCAGCTCAGTGGAATCCTTAGGTCGGGTTCTACAATTAAGAGAGAGGATCTTAAAACTTTTTACTGACCCTTCCACACAGTTGGGAGGAGGGAGAAATGTCTGTTACCTAATCGAACAGTGCTGACAGGTCAAAGCTCTGCAAAGAGGATCTAGAGAATGACGGCAATTCAGCTCAGAAGTAGAGTTTAAAAAAGATATCTGTGCCGCGCTGTCAGAATACCTAACCGGGGGGCAAAGGCCGGGGGTCGTGGCCCCTGGACCCGGCTGGGCGCGGACGGGCACAGACAGGCTAGCCTTAGGCGCACCCGCTGCATGCAGTCGCGTCATTGATCTTTAAAACCTCCTATGGGTCGGGTTAGTGACTAGAACGCTGCCCAAGATGGCCACCCAAAGCGGGACCAACTACGTATCAAAATCACCCCACGAGCATTGAACACAGCTCGGTAGCTGCTCAGTGCTAAGGTAAGGGTATTATTGAAAGAGTTGTCACATATACTTATTTTGCAACTTCATTGGTTGAGATGGGAAGTTTAAAAAATCACTTAACCGGGATTAGGACCATCATTAAAATTTTATCTAAAATGTGTCTATACAAAATGGCTAAGTCCTTCTTTCAATTTGTAAGATTAAATGAATACCCCCATTGCATAATGGTGAGTGTGACTGTGTGATAAACTATTCAAGTGGTAAGCTATGACTCAATGAAGCACGCACAGAGGCATATTCCAACTCCCAGTTATTGTACGTCAA
This sequence comes from Lissotriton helveticus, assembly GCF_964261635.1. Taxonomy (NCBI): domain Eukaryota; kingdom Metazoa; phylum Chordata; class Amphibia; order Caudata; family Salamandridae; genus Lissotriton; species Lissotriton helveticus. Next base: position 603,845,785 of record NC_136063.1, on the reverse strand, counting down.
GTCAAGATCAGATTCATATGGAATTCACTTTTTTATATCAGGCTTCCTTTCTTGGTTCTCATTTTCTGCAATGTAGTTATAGAGTGCATTAGTATGAAACACAATTGATATCTTGCACTTGGCTAAAAATACACATGGGACACAGCAAATACCGAATCCATGGTTGGCTCGTGAGATGGTTACACAGCATAAATCTAAACTGGACCAAATGTAGGATAGTGATATTATTTATATCATGTTTAGAGCACATAATATGGCTGGAATTATGTAAACAAACTCACAGCTGAGCGTCAACAAAATGTCTTTGTACACCTTGCTCAGTGATGAAAAATAGGCTCAAGTGCATATTGAAGTGTATGTTTGAGATCCAAAGCATGGCCTAGATAGAGCAAACACTCCTCTTTCACAATGAAAGGTACCTGTATTTGAGTATGATCATCTCATGCGTGACCCTGAACAAACCTAGATTACAAAAAGTGAATAGAATGCTTGACATCTACAAATGTTGAGGAAAGTGAAGCACCATATAATTGTATTCCCATTCACATTGTGAAGGTGAGTTCCTACTTTGTAAAAGAATAAGGGGCAGATTTATGACGGCCTTGCGCCGCCGGTGCGTCACTTTATTTGACGCAACGGCGGCGCAAACAATGCGCCCTATTTACAACGTGACGCATCTAGGAGATGCGTCACGTTGTAAAGCCCTGCGCCTTAAGGAGGCGTTCCGGCGCAGGGACGCCTCCTAAAAGTGGCTGAGTGAAATCTATGAGATTTCACTCAGTCACATTCAGGACAATGCTGCGTCAAAACCCTGCGCCTGCTTGAAGCAGGCGTAGGTCTTGACGCAGCATTGTGGAGATGGGGCACCCCCGAGCCTTGCTGGAGCTGCGTCGCGCTTGCGACGCAGCTCCAGCAATGCACCACCTTTACGGCACAGATGCGTCACACATCTGTGCAATTTTTGCCCCATGGTGCGCCGCTTTATAAATGCGGCGCACCATGGGTGGCGGAGCAGCGGCGCAGGATGACTGGCGCATCCCCAGGGATGCGCCAGTCATCATAAATCTGCCCCTAAGTGCCAAAGCCTAATATTCTACTCAGAACTATCGAACATCAGTATAATAAATACCACGACTGCATAGTCTTCATTCAACCTCTTCCCACTTTAATCGACCTTCAGACACTACTTCCCCCTTTTTATTACTCTGGAGGTTCGTGCTTTCTCCTTTTGCCACCGTTTTTATATATTTCTCATATTCTTTCTTTCCCTCTCGTATGTTTTTCCTGCTCTTGGTCAAATTCAATGTGCATAAAAGAGTGCTGGTTCCCACAAATAAGTGCTTGTGGGCCTGACTTACAACCCCTGGCTCAAATTAAGCACTGATGGAGGTGGTGAATAAGAAAACATTGTTCAATATTTGTTTGAGTGTTTAAAAGATTAGCAGAAATCCACAATATGATAAGAATTTCGAAGGAACATAAATGTTCTTGAAATCTCTAAATTATAAATATGAACGAACACTGTATTGGAAACATCCTTGAAAGATCACTTAATATTATTATTTTTTGCTTTTTAATGTTAATTTTTTTAACTTTTTGTTTTCATCTTGCTCCCACATCAGTGCTCCTTATTTTAAGAGAAGATAGCAACAGAAAAACTATCCTCTTTTTTGATTCACATAATATTCTTGAAATTAGACTTCCACATATGTTGTTGTGTAAAAAGGACTAAGGAACCAAAGTGGCCTGTGTGACCTGAAGGAGAGGACTTATTCAATGAAGATATGTGTAATCGTGTTTCCCGCCCCTCATAAAGGATCTAATGTGGTCAGATTTAGCACTGCTAAAAAAGCTATTAGAAAATTGGAATGTTGGGAGCTTTAATGAAGACAATGCCAGTGCTCAGGGCCAATTATTGCTGGTATAGGTCTACTGCTCTGCTGGGCCTGGTCCTTTTTGCAGTGTTATCCCCAAACATTTTGCATTCTTTATCCTATTTTTTCTGACTTGTTTTTTTGGCTTTAGGACTCTAGGGATTTTACCTCTTCTGATCAGTGATAACGTGCACATTCTCTGTGTATAAATTATAAATATTTGATTTACTGGTCTTAGGCCTGCCATTGAAGTGTATATAAGGACAGTTTTTAAATTGCCATGTCGACCTGGCAAGTGCAACCACTTGCCAGGCCAACACCTTCCCTTTTTCAACATGTAAGACACCCCTGAGGTAGGCCTAAGGTAGCCCCATGGGCAGGGTGCAGCATCTTCAAAAGATAGAACATGCACTGGTGTGTTTTACATGCCAATTCCGTTTTTCACTATTGCAAGATCTATCTCTCCCATAGGTTATCACTGGATTTGCCTTGTCACTTCTTACAAGTGTAACTTTCCAATGGGAACAGATAGAGATCTGGAGTTTGGGGTCCCTGAACTCACAATTTAAAAATACATATTTTGGTGAAGTTGGTTTTTAAATTGCATGTTTGAAAATGCCACTTTTAGAAAGTCGGCACTTTCTTCCTTTACAATTCTGTGCCTCTACCTGCCTGTGGAATCAACGTCTGGTTTAGACTGACGGTTGGGCTGTTTGTGCATTCACTTTAGACAGTCATCCAAAGGCAGCTGAGGTGTGCCCTGCATATCCTAATGGCCTATCACCAGGCTGATGGGTCTTCCTGAGCTAGTGTGGTGGCAGGAGTTGTCAATATTTTATTTAGCAGTCTTTCTGCAAAGGGTGTACACAATACAGATACTCGCTGCATATTTACCCTTTATTAAACAATTTCACTATACTTGCACGCACTTTTAGTACCTTCACTGGACCCACACCCCACACACCCACATGCACCATCCGGCAGTCCTGAAAAGATCTCCGATAAAGAGACCCTTCGGGGGACCCGTAGGGGATTGCAGCGCCGGCCCTACGAGGAGCAACTGCCCGATGATGAAGCATGACACCTCTTGGGGTGTGTGAGGGCAACACAGCACAATAAATGTTTGTTCCACTTTATTAGTGGATCACATTTACCTGGGACACTCTTCTTTCTTTTTATTTTACCTTTGTATCTTGTGTGCACGGGTGACTATTTGCACCCTAAGGTGTGGGTGACTGTTTGCACCCCGTTTGTAGGAACAGTGTCCCCCCTTTGATATTATGTAATCACACCTGATAGGGCTTTGCCTGTCCTCGCACACAACTGTCTCCACCCACCTGTAGTGGGTTTGGAGCCAGATCAGGGAAAGGCGGGGTCTTGTGCACTACAAAGACTTTCCTTTGAAATGTGTCTACTTCAACGGCAGAAACTGGTATAAGTACTGGAGCTGTGACACCATAAATTCAGAACACTTCTGGATTAAGAGGAGATTCTGCAAAGAAGAAGAGCTGGAGAAGCTGTAGGAGGGGAACTGCCACCGGCCTATTACTGGCTGCTTTTGTATTGGAGAGTGATAGGGCTGGACTTTTTTTTAACCATCCTGCTCACCAAGGTTCTCCAGGGGCTTATGTGTGCTTACCTCCTGTTCAGAAATCTCAGGGCAATCAAAGACTTCACCTGTAGCCCCTGAACTCTTCTTCCAATTGGTGCCGATTCCAGTTCTAGGCCCTTCAAGGTGGTTTCTGTTGCATGAAGAGAAGAAAATCCATGTACCAGTCTTAAGCACCTGTCTTTCCCACCGCAGGCTTGCTATGCAGTTGAAAAACCAGTGCATCGCTGCAACATGGCTGAAGACTTGACGCAGCACCTGTCATGCAGCTCCAAGATCGCTGCAGCCTGAGTCCCGAGCACCATGTCTCTGATGTCCAAGACACCCGCTCCAACACTGACACAGAGCCTGCTGTTTGGCTGCAGATGTAACACATCACCTGCTTGTGGTTGGGGAGATTGACGCAGCACCTGTTTAGCTGACCACAGCATCGCCCCCAGACCGCCATGATTTTCTTTGCGTCGCACCTGTGCACCAAGTCTTCATCCATGTTGCCCAGCAGTAATGAATGCAGGCAGTGTGTCTGGAAATTGACGCATCACCTCTCCACACAGCATGGAGCCAACGTATCACCTTCCCTGACAGTAAGGAACCGATGCATCAGCTCCCCTGTGCTGCACTAAGAAACCAATGCATCGCCCCCCCTGGCAGTAAGGAACCACCACATCACCTCCTCTGGGAGTAATGAACCAATGCATTGGTTTGTTTTTCTGGTGCCTCACCTCCCTGCACATCTTTTTGCCTTTGATTTTAACACATCCCAGGTAATTTGTGATAAAACTGATCATCCCTAGTTTTCTATGACGGAACGATTTTAAACCTTTCAAAAGTGATATATTTTCTTATGTACTTTGGATTTTTGTCATTTGGGTCTTGTTTTACTTAGATAAAGTTTGATTATTTTTCTAAACTGATGTGGGGCACATTTGTAGTGTTTTCACTGTGTTACAATACTTTTATGTGCAAACACTGTACACATTTCCTTGGAGATAAGCCTGCTTGTGCCAAGCTACCAAGGGGGTGAGCAAGGGTTATCTTGGATGTGTAACTCCCTTACCCTCACTAGTAGTAAGGGTACCTACTTGGACAATGTGCAAGCCACTGCCAACTATAGACCTCCATTTCAAACATGCTTCAACATGTTTCTTAGTATGTTTCTCCCTGTTTAATTTAGAACATTATACCCTGTGTGAGTGGAATGTTCTAACAGCCTTATAGCCCTTATATTTGGTGCTATACCATTTGTGAAAGGCTTTCTTCTTCATTATAGGCTCTCGCCTGAGGCCCAGGACTATACCTCATTCTCAGGGCCTTTGCCAACTGGCCCAGCCTTCAGTAGGAAACTATAAGTATATAATATGTTATAGTGGGGGTATGGTATTTATTTGCAGTGTCTATAAATATTAAGGGCCACATTTATGAACTTTTGCCGTAGAACAGCATCACAAGGAATCTTGTTGCTCTGCTCTACGTCAAAACAAAAGGGCATGAATGCACCATATCTATGTGATACACATCGCTTTCCTTTTCCACATCATCAGCACACAATGGGCAGCGGGCGCCAAAGCAGGCACCCTTGCACCATGGTGCAAGGGAGCCTTCATTGCTGGGCTGATTGATTTTGCGCAGGAAGGAACACCTTCCTGCACAAAATCAATCAGTACAAGCGATTTCCTTTACTATGTGTGCTGCCGAATGCAGCACACATAGAAAAAGGAAACACAACAAAAATTAAAACATTTCTCCTTGTTGCACCTCCCTAACGCCTCGGGTGGCATTAGGTTCTGACGCATTTCCAGGTTTTTGATTTCTCGTAAATCTGGAAATGTGTCAGGTTTCATGTGTGTTATGTGGGAATACCCACAGCAACACCCATAGAATGCCCCTTTAATGCAGTTTTCTGTATGAAAGGGGCACATATTTAGGTCATAAAATGGAATGTAAAGTGGCTTTTCGTGGCCTTATAAATAGGCTGTGGCACATTGTGCCACCGGAACGTCAAAAAAGTGATGTCCTGGTAGCGTAAACATGCTGGTAGGCACTCATATATGAGGCCCTAAATGTTTAAATCTCTAGGAAATAAATCCAAATTGTGAATTTTTTTATGGGTCCTGGAACTATTTGGGAACAACTAAAGGCTGTAAATGTTCACCTATTTAAACGTATTCCAATGGGATCAAATTTCTCAAGTCTGCCTTCTTTTATGAATTGTGCCCATATTGAGTGGGTATTGTGCATCCATCATAGTCAGTTGTTGGGCTGGTTTAACAGAGATGGGAAAATGTGAATGAGAGTGTTTAGACCACCGCCATACTCATATGTGTGGTCCATTAGTTAACAACGTATTAATCTAAGTGGTCTCTTTCTAACACTGCACATAGAAAAATACATTGATATAATCCCTGGCGCTAAAACCAGATTTATGTTCCATTAGCTTGACCTTAACAGTAGAAGCACTGAAATATAACTCAAAAACCAAAGCGCATACATAAACTGGGTAACATTTTTTGACAGCCATTAATACCTCCTTGAGACTTGAATCAGTTTTAGCTCACTTACAATAAGAGTGTTAAAACGTTAGTTGAAAAACAAGGGCTGGATAGTGAAGATCTTAAAGATTTCAACCCGATCATTCTGTTGCCTCTGATGCCGTAGAAAAGCATCCTCCGACCTGGTTAACAGATCTTCTTGAAGAAAAAATGTCTTTAGATAAACATTAGTCTTCTGTTCTGAACATGATAAGGAAGTACTGTTAGTGGGAGTTCTTGACCAATTCAAAACTTTGCAGGATGAGTGGGTATGTGGAGGAAACTTTTATTCGGATTTCTCTGTAGAACTTGATACCACTAGCCATGAACTGCTGCTTACCCGGCTTAATTCAACTGGATGAATAGATCAAACTCTAGCATGGTTTACCTCCTTTCTTAATAAGAGGCCACAATGAGTGGCTATGTCAACCTCCTGCTCACCTGAAAGTTCAATGACATGCAGAGTGCCACTGGGTCAGATATACTTATCTCTTTCCCTTTTCGGTCTGTATGTGCAGCCATTGAATGACTTGATCAAGTTTCGTGCTTCAAAACCTTTTCTTGTGTTATTGATACTCAGCTACTTCTTAAATCTAAACAAACTGCAGAATACTCATTTGGTATGTCACAACATGGTCTTGTGAACATCCAAAACTGGATGATCCATAATTACTTAAAGTTCAATGGAGATAAAACGGAGGTACTTGATGAAAAACAAAGTGAAAGCTGGTCTTAATATCTCTAGCCCCAGAAACTGGGAGAAACACCTATACATGGCAATGTAGTGAAGAGCCTAGTGAAACTTTTTAAAGGCAGCAATGATCATTTTTGTATCACATCAATAAAGTCTGGACCACAGGACTGGGCATATTAAGAACTTTCAGGAGAATATGACATTTTGCTTCTAGAAACAAGTTTGCCCAAATAGCTAGTGCTTGTGTACTGTCAAATATATATATTACTGTAATTCCATCTCTATGGGTCTTCCTCATTCTGCCCTAGCAAAACTCCAGTGCCTCAGGACATGGCTAGGGCCTGAAGAAATGTGATCCTGTCTCAGGTGTCGGAGAAAAATTGGTCTGGGTGCCAGATTGGGAATAGGATTGATCTAAAAATGTTCTGCCTTGTGCATAGAGCTTTATTGCCACTGGACCTTTTTTCCTCGCAAAGCTGATATTGCCCAGCTAGAACACTAGAATTTCATACTGCTCTTTCGACTAGAGTAGGTATGATCCAATGAGCTTGGACCTGAGGAAGGTGTAATGATTTGGAGAATTTTGAAAAATCTATCACTGAATATCTAAGTGATCTAAAATGACAGGAGGTATAAAAAAAAAGTAGCAGGGCCTATCTTTTGCTGAAGACTTTGGGCCCCTATTCTGATGCGGTCAGGAAATCTTCCCCATCAAATCGGTTAGGAAATAGATTCCCGACCGACTCGGATTGGGAGGGTCCGACTGACGGAGTATGATGCATCTGGATGCTTCCAGATACAATTTGGTTGGACCCCCATTGAATTCTATGGGAGCCTATGTTCCTAACCGCATCATAATCTGGCCCTCTGTCGGGAAGACACGTTCCCGATTTGATTTGGAAGGAACAAATGCCATTAGGAGGCCTTCCTAACCGTATCGTAATCGGGCCCTAGATGGGAATGCTTTCCTAACCGCATCGGAATCGGGCCCTTAGTTCTACAGACCATCTTTCTACTCTATCCTTTTTTTGGGGGAGGATCTTGCCTGTAGATTAATGTATATTATGGGCTGGTAATTTATTTTCCTTTTTCTGGGCTTCTTAATGTTTTTTGTCTGGTGTTATTTACTGTACAGGCTACTTAGCAAACCCGTCCTAGATCTCTATAGAATGAGTGTATAATATTAATAATAATAATATTAAACTGAGTGCTCAATGATTTCCTTTTTTTTTTAAACTTTGATTATTAGTTCTTTAGTTTCACAGCTAAATGTAGAGCTGTGTCCCATTATTGGCTGAAGAAAAATACTACTCCGAATACTGCTTGAAATGAAAAAAATCGGATATACAAATGCATTTAAAGAAGCTATATGTGCAGAGACTTCTTAAAATTACACTTACATCGAGGCGACATAGAGACAATAAGAATGATGTTTTATCAATTTTCAGTGAGCACAGGCCACAGACTTTGCGGTGGTACATCCGACATAACGTGAGTAGTGAGAGAGCGCAAACTGATTTACATGTATGAGTACATCACACTTACCTGTAGAGAGCATAATTCATGAAGAGAAATGCCATGAGTGCTAATAGTATTTGCGAATATATCCTAAATGTATGGCTAATGTAGGGATTTAAGTAGAAGTGGAACTGATACCGAAATGTGTGATATTATATGATTTTAGTAGACGTGATTATTCTTATTCTATGTCATGTAGCTGTTAACGTGTAAGATGGACTGTGGTTAAACGCAGAAAGTGGTAGGCCTCAGGGCCAGAGCTGGAGCTAAAAGGAAAGGTGGTTCTTTTCACGACAAAGATTGTTTTAACGTTTTTGGTCCTTGCATTAATAGGCCATGATTTATAGAAATGTGTACTTATAAATAGAATAAGAGTATTAACATGCTTTAATTAAATGAAGAAGTTGAATATTATAATCGTTATGGGAATTATTGTAGGCCTGAAATGTTTTAGCATTGATTTATACGTACATGTCTGGGTTGAGAAATGTTGCAAGCCTTTTAAGAAGTCTATGAGAGTTGGGTTCTTGGCGGCAGATATCTGTCTGCAACAGGAAAGGGGGGATCCAATTATAAATGAATGAATAGAGGTCTGTTCAAGTAGACGGCCCAGACATGGAGGAGGGTTCTGGAATGTTTAAGGGGTATCAGCGGGCCGGAGAAGAATCTGAGAAGCAAGGTCAACTCTAACGTCTGAGGCCCAATACAAAGCATCATGGAAAAAGCCTGAAGTTGCACCACGTGAGAGGCGTTTCGCAAGGGGCGTCTCAAATGTTGTTGACTGTTTTGTATTAGGGACAGCACCCCTGGGTGGAGTTAGAGCAGAGACCTGAGGACCCTTTAGAGAGCGGATGGGTAGGCAGTGAGGGGTCATGACTGGAGAACTATAGGTTTTCACCAAGAGACTTAGAGTGGGTGATTTCCCTTGGGGGTCATTCATTGCTGACACCTTTGTTAGGTTGGGATTTGGTTAAGTAGGGATACCATCTAGAACAGGGTAGGGACGCCTAACCTGTGTTTGTTTCCTCCAACCTAAATGAAGGAGCGATATGCGTCTATGCTGATAGCTTTATTGTTCTTAGAACTTGTGTTAGTGATTTCTGTTGCTCGTCTGAGGGCTTTTCGAGAGCACATGTATGTAATTGGACCTGTGTATCTCGTGAATCTCATTCTGAGATGCCTGTATTTGCAGCTCATTATATCTTTACAATAAACTTTTGAAACCTAGAAGTTGTCCGTGATCTTTGAGAGTAGAGTCCTTTCTTGGGTGAACTAACTTGCAGATGAGTATACTGTTTTCCTCCAAGACAGGCAATAAAGGTTCAGTCGACCAGATCGAGGTTTGGATCAATAGATATAAGATATCGATCGAAATCTCGCCCTTTCAGTTGGTAGCTATAGAGGATGGTTGCCTTCTTGAGGACGGTGACCTAGGCCAGGTTAGCTTACCCCAAGGCCCCTAGAAATCGATGATCGGAAGAACAGCCCGCAGATGAAGATCCGGATGACGTGAGACAGAAAAAGCAGCAGTATCGGTCGAGAGTGAGTATAAAGGGTTATGCGTGTTAGATTGCGGTGTTTTTGTATTGTATCTATGTTGTAATGTCTGGCGGAGTTGAATGTCTGTAGAGTGACTGTGGAACAGGTTGTGAGCGCGCGCAACCGGTGGAAATCTTAAGTTCAAGGAGAGCTTAAGTGGTTCGGGTGTATCGGACACCCAGAGTAATTGTCAACTAGCGTGAAGGGGGTCATGAGGTACCATTGACCACCCGAGAGACCGAGATAGGGGGAACGTAAGAGTGAGTGCGTGAGTAACGGACGCTGGTCGGAAGTTACTGTGTGTGTAAGCAACCTATCAAAGAGACGATAGACATCTCGTCAGTTGTGTTGACAATTACAGATAGACTGTGGACGTACAGTCGAGAGAAGTGACCGCTTGGTCGGAAGTAGTCATTTTTCGGTGTATGAATGGGACGCATGCATAACCGGGAGACGAGTTGAGAAAGGAGGGGTGCTGCTGCGAAGCGGAGAAAAGAGACGTCAGGTGGTGTCGCGCAGTGATTGGCTGACCGGAGAAAGACCGCGCTGTGATAGGCCAGCTAGCGAACACGTCACACAGGGTCGCGACGTGATTGGCCGACAGGAGAAAAACCGCGCTGTGATAGGCCAAGCAAAAAAAGCCGCGACAGGATTGGTGGATTGTCATCAGGAAGTAAACAGAGTAGCGAGGCTGGATTTTGTGCGCATAATTATGAAGTGTTTTAAATGGTTGAAAGCGCTGTTTAAGAAAGAGAAGCGAGGATCGTATGAAGGGGAAGAAGCCCCGCCGGAGGGTACGCCAGCTCGTTATATGGCAGTAAATGTTGGGTTGCATACGATCCTTTGGATATCAGAGTGGAGTAAGATTACTGAAGGAAATGAGGAACTGACGTTCCCGAAGTACGGGACGTTCAGATTAGAGGTGTTACATCGATTGAAATCAGTCATGACCTCAAAGAGACCCTTGCCTAGACCAACCCAGTTTGAAGCTCTTGATGCATGGCTTAGGGCAGCGCATGAAAGGAATATGAACAGAAGACAAGAAAGAGTGAAACGATCGGTAAGGGCAGTGCAGGATGCCAGGTGGGATGCGGATGCTAAAAGATGGAGAGTGCATAATTTGGAAATAAATAAACTGTACCCAGTGTTAGAGGCGCCAGTAAATAAAAGTCCCCTAGAAGAAGATGATGAGAGCGAAACAGAGGATAGCTTGATAAACAGATTACTGACAGACAGGCCACCCCCGTATAATAGAGCAGGGGGAGAGGTCGAGAATACTGAAGGAGCAAAGGGGGGCAATGCAGGAGAGCATAGACCGCTTCCCAGTTCAGAGTGGGATCCTGAGCCAAAGAAAGAGTTGCTCCAGCCTAGTCAGGTGCAACAGGTAGTCGGTAGGTTTGTGGTACAAAGAGCGCCGGAAACGGAAAGCGCCACATCCTACCCATTACCAGATGCACTACAGGTACCTGTTACTATAGGTCCTATAATATCGATATATGACCAAGAGAGAGCAAGAGGGGAAGAACGGAAACGGAAAGATAGAGAAAGAGCAGAAGAGGCAAGGAGGAACGATACCACTAATTCCCCAAGTCAGATGCCTATACCCAGAGAGTGGAGCACCCCGAAGCACACAGCAGGGGACCCAGGGGGAGATCCTGGGGGCCCCAGATGGCCAATGGATCTGAGGGGATCTGGACGAAAATCCTTTCAAGAGCTAAATGAGTACATGAAGCAGTGGGATGAGGCAGTGAAGGCTCAAAAGTGCATCAATGCTGCAGAAGCAGAAAGGGAAAGTCAGGACAGCCGAGCTCGGACTCACTGCGGGGCTGGAGAGAGTAGCCCGGAGTGGGACTGTAGAGGGAGTAGGGGAGTCACCCATTGGGCCCGGAGTGGAGGTAGAACAGACCTGGAAAACGGGGGCCCCGGGAATGGAGGGGTGGCGTGCCCAATACTCAGTGAAGGGGAGAGGAGAGCGCAAGAGTACAGGAACAGCTTTAAGTGTCCACACTGTGTGCCTGACACCAGAGAACAGAATAGGAGTTGTGAGAGGTCGCACCATAGTCCCTGTGATGACAGAAATGAGCGCAGCCCAGGGAATATGGGGAACCAGGAAGGATCGTATCGGATACTGAGCGATACGAGGCAAAGGGAGTGTACCGACCAGAGGGAAAATAACAGAGAGATGTGCGGTGAGAGGAGAGAAGAAGAAGAGAGTGGGCAGAGAGAGAGTAGGGATAACAGGCCCGTGTTCCATCACCTTCCAAGATCGGATGGCCGAGCATGGGACCTGGAGAGATGGGAGCAAGGGAGGCCACCCATTAACTCTCCTGAGCCCAAACGCAGAGCTCGAAGTTGGGATGGTAGGGAGACCAGTGAGCCCCCTTCAAAAGACATATTGCGAGCTGAGATAAAAGCCAAGAGACTTGATGTCTCCAGCTTAAGGTCAGATCTGGATGACATGGTAGATGGTACCCTGCCTTTAGAAAGAATGGAAATGTATGAACAGGATGAAATACTGTATATGGCAAAGGACATCACACGAAAGGCGAGAGCAGTCCATGAGAAGTTAGTCGAACTAGCAGGCAAATATATGGTGGACTTGTCAAGAACCAAAGCATTACAGGGTAACCACAGGCTACATTACTCAGATCGGGACCTAGATGAGAGGAGAACGATTGGGCTGAAAACACACATAAGGGAACTGATTACTGGAATAAGGACATGGAGGGCACTAGATAAGTGGGAAGAGAGGTGGTCCAAGAAAGGGACCGGCAGGAGAAGCATGATTGGTATGACACCAGGACAGCAGGGAATAGAAGCTTACCCTTTGCGTGAAGTTGCAAATGGGAACTATGTACATGTCCCTTGGAGTAGGGGAGATTTAGCTGCTTTTACCACCTCTTTCCCCAAGTTACGAGAGAATCCTGTGGAGTGGTACAAGCAAGTGGAGAGATTTGTAAAAATCTCCAAGGTCCTTTGGATAGATCTGAACACGCTGTTCGACATTGTAGTACCTGGAGACCTGTGGACAGCATGTAAGGTTAGCGCTGAGTGGCCCACAACGGAGCCAGAGAGAGATGCCAAGACTAATGGGCCGTCTGAGATTGTGATGGCAAAATTCGAGAGAGTGATGACTTGGCTGAAAGAGAAGGTGCCAATGCAAGACATAGATTGGGTCAGAATAGATCGAACAAGACAGGAACCCAAAGAGACAGTTCATGAATATTACGAGAGATTGCTGAAGGCATTTAAACAGTATAGCGGCTTGGATGTAATGGATCCAAAAGACATAGGGCAATTCGTGTCCAAGTTCGTCCTGGGACTGAGACCGGATATTAGTTTAATGATTCAGCAACACTCGATTTGTTGGCAAAGTAAACCCCTAGATGAAATACTGAGATATGCCAGGTACTGCTGTGATGAGGTAGACTCCAAGGCTAAGAAACTAAAAGAAAAGCTGATGGTGGTACAATTGCAGACAGCAGGAAAGGGGGGACCGCAACAACAGCAGCAAGGGACAGGTACAGGAGGTAAGAAGCAGTACAGTCAGAACAAGGGTAATGAGGAGAGTACTACCTTTAGACCCAGAGTAGACATAGCTACCTTGAAGAAAACGACTAGGTGCCACCAGTGCAACGAGCTGGGGCATTGGAAACGCGAGTGCCCTTACAATGTAGAGATAGGAGAGCAAGAGATAGAGGAGGAAGAGGTCCAGAGCGCACCTATGAGAGGGGCGACGCAATACCAAGGAAAGGTGCTCAAAGGGGGGGGGGCTCCTCCCCGAGCCCAGTTCCCGCAACCTCCTCGAGTAGGGAGTATGGGTAAGACCTATAGACAAATGCCCCTGTTTGTGGAAGGGGAAGAGTGCTATTATGTGGACCCATTAACCGGACAGAGAGTGGAAAGAGAAGACTGCACCCTCGGGGCAGCCTTAGAGGTAGATCAGAGGGGACCCTATGTTGAAGCAGAAGTAGCAGGGTGCCCTACGACATTTCTGGTGGACACAGGAGCCACTAGATCCACGATCAGATCAGCTGCAGTTCCAGACCTGCCCATGTCTGGAGAGACCATACAGGTGGTAGGGGTCGCAAACAGGAGGATAACCAGCCAATTGACAGAACCGGTACAGGTGAAAATAGGGAAGTACAGCGATGAGCACCAGTTTGTGGTTTGCGATTCAAGCCCTGTGTGTCTGCTAGGAAGAGACCTGTTGTGCAAATTGAATTGTACTATATACTGTACACCTCAGGGAGTGGAGGTATTGACCAACGATGATGATGCAGACTTTAAAGTTGCAAACTCAAGAATATGCGTGGAGCTGTACCCTACTTTGACAGTAGACGAGCTTCCCTGGGATTTGAGAGAGACAGTGGCATCAGAAGTATGGGATTTCACTGGGGAAGAGATTGGATTGGTCAAAGGGGTGGACCCAGTGAAAATTGTAGTGAAGCCGCATGCTGAGTTCCCAAGAACACCCCAATATAAATTGACTCCAGAAACGATTGCGGGCATAAAACCCGTGATCGAGTCCATGATTAAACAGGGAATACTGAAAGAAATCGTGGGTAGTCCATGCAACTCCCCGATTATGGGTCTGCAGAAACCAAATGGGAAATTTCGGATAGTGCAGGACCTTCGAAAGATTAATAACATAGTCGTTTCATGTTGTCCAGTGGTACCGAATCCATCAGTGATACTGTTTCAGATTCCCTTCCAAGCAGAGTGGTTCACAGTGATCGATCTTTGTCAGGCTTTCTTTTCGATCCCTTTGGACGAAGATAGCCATTTTCTTTTCGCATTTAAGCTGGAAAATCGCGTCCTAACATGGTGTCGTATCCCTCAGGGGTATACAGAGAGTCCCTCGATCTTTAACCAGCTTTTGAAGAAAAATCTTGAAAGTCTAGTGCTGCCCCAGAAGTCAGTTCTGGTCCAGTACATAGACGACCTCCTTGTGGCGTCAGAAACAGAAGAAGCTTGCAGGGAAGACTCCATTGCGTTGTTAAATCACCTAGCTGCCAATGGGCACAAGGTGTCCCCGGGAAAATTGCAGTACTGCCTGACAGAAGTACAGTACTTGGGACACAGAATTGAGAAAGGCAAACGAAAAGTGTCACCAGACAGGATAGAGGCGATCATGAAAATGAATGCGCCTCAGACACAGAGAGAGGTCAGGATGTTCCTAGGGATGGTGGGTTATTGCCGACAGTGGATCGTGAACTTTTCACTGAAAGCAAAGCCCTTGCAAAAACTGACGCACAAAGAGGTGAGTGATCCGGTACCATGGGACAAAGACTGTTTGATGGCATTCTTACAGCTGAGAGAGGACCTGTGTCGTGCTCCGGCATTGGGAATGCCTGATTACAATAAACAATTCTTTCTTTACTGTTGTGAGAGAGAAGGTTGTGCGTTGTCTGTGTTGGTCCAAATCCATGGGAATGCCCGTAGACCAGTTGCTTATTTTTCGGCTACCTTAGATCCAGTAGCCGCAGCGTTGCCCGGATGTCTCAAATCCGTTGCCGCAACGGGTGTCAGCATTGAAAGATGTGAAAATATCGTTATGGGGCACCCGTTAGAGGTGTGCGTGCCACATTCTGTTGAACTGTTAATGACCAGGACCAAAACACAGCATCTGACCAATAGCAGGCTCACGCGCTATGAGCAGGTTATTCTTGCTGCAGAGAACGTGACCCTCAAGAGATGCTCTGTTTTGAACCCTGCTACCTTAATGCCACTTCCAAATGATATTGATGATGATGATGAATATACAGACCATGACTGTCTCGATGTGACTGAACTATGCACCAAACCCAGACCCGACATCGTAGATGAGCCACTGACGGACCCAGACGAAGTTTTCTTTGTCGATGGCTCATGTGTAAGAGACGCAGTTGGGCAGTTGAGAGCAGCGTATGCTGTTTGTACAATTGAAGGAGTTGTGGAAGCAGGGTGCCTGGAAGGAGTAAACTCCGCTCAGGTAGCCGAGATTATTGCCCTGACACGTGCTTGCTTAGCAGGCAATCAAATTCGAGTCACCATATACACCGACAGCCAATACGGGTTTGGGGTAGTTCATGATTACGGGCAGTTATGGTCTCAAAGAGGGTTCATGACTTCTTCAGGCTCTCCCATTCGCAATGGAGAGTTTGTGCGCTTGTTGTTAGAAGCATTGCAATGTCCAGCAAGTATCGCAGTTGTAAAGTGCATCGCACATACCAGAAATGAGGACTTTGTTTCGAAAGGCAATAGATATGCTGATGAAGTTGCGCGGTATTGCGCGGAACAAGGTTACTCTTTCACAGAGGTGGATGTGGGTGGAATAAATGTAAGAACTGAATTAGCTATGATACTGGAAACTGTTGATACTTGGGATGAACTGTCAACCATGCAAGAAAATGCTCCAGATTCTGAAAAGGAAACATGGGAAAAGGCAGGATGTGTAATGGGTGAGACTCATTTTTGGGTCTCAGCAGACGGCAGAGCAGTGTTGCCCAATGAGATGGTGAGTCCAATGGCTAGACTCATACATGGTCCCGTACACTTAGGGAGAGATGCTATGCTGAGAGTGTTTAGACAGACTTGGTACAATCCTAAGTTTAGAATAGCAGCAGAAGCAGTGTGCCAGCGTTGTGTGACCTGCCAGCAGCTGAATGTAGGAAAAAGAACACCAGTTGCACTAAGTCACATAGGAAGGTCTGGAGGTCCATTCAACAGAATGCAGATAGATTTCATTGAAATGCCAAGATGCAACCGCCTCCGCTATGTCCTGGTGGTTGTTTGTGTGTTCTCCAGATGGGTTGAGGCATACCCTACACGTAGGTGCGACACCCTCACAGTGGCTAAGTTACTGCTTAGAGAACTTATCCCTCGTTTCGGGGTGCCGGCCTTTTTGGAATCAGATAGGGGCACACATTTTAACAGCGAGCTTGTGAAGATGATTTGTGTTGCGCTAAATATTGACCAGAAGCTCCATTGCAGTTACCGACCAGAAGCCTCAGGAATTGTGGAACAAATTAATGGCACGATCAAGTCCAGAATAGCTAAAGTTTGCTCCTCAACGACCCTGAGTTGGCCTGATGCCCTGCCATTAGTTCTCATGAGCCTTCGTAGTACCCCAGACAGAAGAACAGGGTTGTCACCACATGAGGTGTTAATGGGGAGAGCAATGAGGCTGCCATCTATTCCAGCTACTGCACTGTTAAATATCACAGATGATATGATCCTGGACTATTGTAAGGGGCTGTCTGACGCCATGCGTTCTGTGTCCCTTCAGGTGCAGGCTGCAGAGGTTCCAGCGTGCCAGGGCCCGTGCCATGACCTGTATCCTGGGGACTGGGTCCTGGTGAAGAAACATGTGAGAAGAAGCTGCTTGGATGTTCGTTGGCGTGGGCCCTACCAGGTCATCCTGATCACAAGTACAGCTGTAAAGGTGGGAGGCCTGCCCAACTGGATCCACGCGTCACATACGAAAAGGGTTCCAGCACCTCTGGAAACAGCTCCTCTCTCAGATGGACGTCCAGCTGAGGACCAAGAAGCCATAGAGGGGGCTAGTCAAGCTGTAGAGGTGCCCGCGGAAGCAGGGAACGAGTCTGACCAAGCTGAGGACGGTCAGTACAACAGCGAAACTGAAGACGCTACAGAAGGAGAAAGTAGCTGGGAGTACGAGTCTGACCCTGACAGGTCTGAAAGAGAGCGAGAACAGACCAGAAGGAGAAGGAGTAGAAGGGCACGTGGAGAAGCAAATTGGCCGCAAAGAAGAAGTTCTAGCCTGAGGTCAACTCCAGAAGCAACCCTTCCTCCGATATCAGAAGACTCAGACCCAGAAGAAGGTGCTCAGGGCGCTGAAGCACCGGACCGAAGAAGGTCAAGAAGAGTGCGTGTGCCTAACAGAAGATACTCCACACCTGAGTGGACATATCTGGCGACAAATGTCTGTGAAACCGGAGACAGGGAGGATCCGAGCGGTGGTGGTGTCCAGTTCTGAGCCCATTATCACCGTGGAAATACGACTGTTGGTACCCGGAGTCGAACAAGAAGGGTCACTAACATTCGTGCTCCCCAGACCTCCCCGCCTCAGCAAGTTAAAACACATGTTTCTTACAGAATTGCAATTCCCCGACTTTGGTACAACGATAACAGCACATGAAGAGCACACTCTTCGCTTGGAAATATTGAACTATGCTATTGAAGCTGCAACCACAAATCTGATAGTTGACTGTTAAAGGATTTTGTAAATAAAGCAAGCAGAAAAAGAAGATTACCTAGCGCCCAGGAAGCAGAGAATTTTAGGGAATCCCTTGAGTTGATGGAGAAGGGCTAGGGTTGTCTTTTTGAACTGTTAAAGGACTTTTGCGAA
The DNA here is from genome assembly GCF_964261635.1 of Lissotriton helveticus. NCBI lineage: Eukaryota > Metazoa > Chordata > Amphibia > Caudata > Salamandridae > Lissotriton > Lissotriton helveticus. The sequence continues at coordinate 603,827,670 of NC_136063.1, read as the reverse complement.
AAAGGCTGTCAGCCTCCAGCTGTGTGGATTCTAAAGACAAAAAGGATTGAAAAAAGACTGTAAAGGAACGAGAGGAAAAGAACTTTTTGCAAAGAGAAAGGGAAAGCTAGATTGTCTGACGAAATGGAGGCCGGCACCCCGAACCGCAGAGCTAAATGTATAATAGGTACACTAATAGTAGGAGTGATAATATTAATAGCTTTAGTGGTAACAATTTCTTATGTAAAGGGACATGAAGAAGAGGTAAAGGTAACTGATGTGAGTTCTGTAGTAACGCTTACACCTATGGTTGCTGGTGAGAAAAGGGAAAACACTCAAGAGAAAGCGTTATTGGCTGCAGAAGCCCGCAGGTTACATGTGGACGAGTCCCAAGGAGACTTTAGGTCAAATGCTTATGCTAAACTTTTGTATGAATACGTGGATGCCATGGAGGTTAAGGATTGCTACGTCTGCATGCAGTTGCCTGCGTCTGTAGATGAAGGAATTCGCTATCATCACCTCCCTCTGACATATGGCATTACATGTAGCTTATTGCTTAGTATATTTTATGAGAGAGATAGTTTTGAATACTATTTCTCAAATTATGATTCAGTGTTGCCAGAAGTCCCAAATTATAAGCAGATGAACAAATGGGATTACTGGAAGAGTGAAGACAGATTGGCCAAATTCTTCATTCCTTGGATTACCTTAGATACTTCACATGCCCGTAGAAATAATCTGACATGCAAGGTGTCAGAAGTCGAGAAAAAGTTCATAGGGCAGGTGGATGATCGTTACAGGAGACAAAAGATTTTGAAAAAATCGGGACAAGGGAAATTAGATTGGACCGAGGAAGAGAAGTCACATAAGAGAAAGGGTAGTAGTGGTCCAATAGCTTTAGATAAAGCGCAGAGAGGAAAGCTATGTCTTCACCGAGCCAAAACGTATTATGAAAATGTATACGTGGGTGAAGTTGACTGTGAACATGCTTTTAATTTAGAGTACTACACTAAGGATTTCCTGAAGGGAATGCAAGTGATTCCAAATGTGTATTTTGTATGTGGAAGAAATGCTTACGTGAGACTACCTGACAACTGGTATGGATCATGTTACTTGGCAATTGTCTTCCCCAAAATATATCATGCACAAGACTTAGTGATCATTGAGGGTCAGACATCATCGAGGGGAAGGAGAGATGTAGGTGATGCCGAAATGGTTGGAGATGTCTTTGGAGCTATGTTCCCTCTTTTGGGAATAATCCTTAATGATGTTAAAATTAGACGACTGGCAACAGTTGTCGACAGGTTGTCTGCCAGCACTGCTCAGTCCTTAATGCTGGTAGAAGGAGAGATGCAATCGATAAGGGCTATGGTTCTTCAAAATCGGCTTGCATTAGATGTCTTATTAGCAAAAGAGGGCGGAGTCTGTAAGGCTTTGAAGGTCCAGGAATGTTGCACTTACATTCCAGACCTTTCGAAGCCCCTTGAGAAGGTTATTAAGAACATAACTAATATACACAAGGAGATCGAAGACTTGAGTAGAGAAAATGTCTGGGAAAAGGTGGGCCACGGAATGAGTACAGTTGGAGGGTGGTTTTCCACCTTAGGAAAAAGCTTTATTTGGTATATCCTAAAGCCTATCATCATAATATTGATCTGTGGGATAATATTGTGGGGATTGGTGAGGGTATTCAAATGGTACAGAGCAAGAAGGTCAGAAAGGGCCCAAAGAGAGCAGCTGCAGAGATTGGCTGCCATACAGGATAATCAGTACAGGAGCCTGAGAGCTCTGGAAGCGCAGAGAATGCTACCCATAACTTCAGTTTAAATGTTAGTGATGACCCCGAGAGGTCATCAAAGGGGGGAACTGAGAGAGCGCAAACTGATTTACATGTATGAGTACATCACACTTACCTGTAGAGAGCATAATTCATGAAGAGAAATGCCATGAGTGCTAATAGTATTTGCGAATATATCCTAAATGTATGGCTAATGTAGGGATTTAAGTAGAAGTGGAACTGATACCGAAATGTGTGATATTATATGATTTTAGTAGACGTGATTATTCTTATTCTATGTCATGTAGCTGTTAACGTGTAAGATGGACTGTGGTTAAACGCAGAAAGTGGTAGGCCTCAGGGCCAGAGCTGGAGCTAAAAGGAAAGGTGGTTCTTTTCACGACAAAGATTGTTTTAACGTTTTTGGTCCTTGCATTAATAGGCCATGATTTATAGAAATGTGTACTTATAAATAGAATAAGAGTATTAACATGCTTTAATTAAATGAAGAAGTTGAATATTATAATCGTTATGGGAATTATTGTAGGCCTGAAATGTTTTAGCATTGATTTATACGTACATGTCTGGGTTGAGAAATGTTGCAAGCCTTTTAAGAAGTCTATGAGAGTTGGGTTCTTGGCGGCAGATATCTGTCTGCAACAGGAAAGGGGGGATCCAATTATAAATGAATGAATAGAGGTCTGTTCAAGTAGACGGCCCAGACATGGAGGAGGGTTCTGGAATGTTTAAGGGGTATCAGCGGGCCGGAGAAGAATCTGAGAAGCAAGGTCAACTCTAACGTCTGAGGCCCAATACAAAGCATCATGGAAAAAGCCTGAAGTTGCACCACGTGAGAGGCGTTTCGCAAGGGGCGTCTCAAATGTTGTTGACTGTTTTGTATTAGGGACAGCACCCCTGGGTGGAGTTAGAGCAGAGACCTGAGGACCCTTTAGAGAGCGGATGGGTAGGCAGTGAGGGGTCATGACTGGAGAACTATAGGTTTTCACCAAGAGACTTAGAGTGGGTGATTTCCCTTGGGGGTCATTCATTGCTGACACCTTTGTTAGGTTGGGATTTGGTTAAGTAGGGATACCATCTAGAACAGGGTAGGGACGCCTAACCTGTGTTTGTTTCCTCCAACCTAAATGAAGGAGCGATATGCGTCTATGCTGATAGCTTTATTGTTCTTAGAACTTGTGTTAGTGATTTCTGTTGCTCGTCTGAGGGCTTTTCGAGAGCACATGTATGTAATTGGACCTGTGTATCTCGTGAATCTCATTCTGAGATGCCTGTATTTGCAGCTCATTATATCTTTACAATAAACTTTTGAAACCTAGAAGTTGTCCGTGATCTTTGAGAGTAGAGTCCTTTCTTGGGTGAACTAACTTGCAGATGAGTATACTGTTTTCCTCCAAGACAGGCAATAAAGGTTCAGTCGACCAGATCGAGGTTTGGATCAATAGATATAAGATATCGATCGAAATCTCGCCCTTTCAGTAGCTTCACAATTCTTGTTATTCCATCCATGTTCTGCAGAGAGAATGACAAAATGGCTGCCTCTCTCCCAAGCAAGCTCCTATTTCTCCGTAAGTGCTTTCCTTGAAAAGCTCGCCTTACAATGTTTGGAAGAACAAGTCACTCGAAAAGAATCGTATTTCCTTTTTTCCATCTCATTCTATTCATACATATTTATTTTTGTCGTCACGTTTTCTTAATTAAAAAATAGTGAATGGTTAGATAATTCTTCTAACAGTAACCTGAATATCTATGTTTTATAATGTCGATTTGTGGTAGTTAGTGGTTGGCGTGTAGTAGCTTACTCTCATTTTCTTTGCTACTTTGGGGTAATACTGCCCTGTGCCTACTCTAATTATTAGAGAACGAAGCTTGTTTTGCATGCCTACACAGGACAAGCCCAGCACATACAGTGACCAGACATAGAACATTCTTCTGATTTGCACATTTCTAGCACATACATTTTTAAAACAACGTGTAATTACTAGTTTGAAATCCGATTTTCACAATGCTTTTCGCAAATGCTAGTCGCAAAGCACACAGCAGTGGTATGTTGCTCCATTTCCTCAGGGCGATCAGCGTTTACAAGCAAACGCCCTGGAAATGCAAAAGGGGCCGTCTCTTAATGGAAACATTTACGAAAATATGAGGGATTAACCTCCAGACTTCTGTTCCCTGGATTTACAACCAAAGGAAGACTGCTTAAGCATTGGAAATGATTAAAGGCATTAACAGGACAAAGGGATGAAAACCTATTGCCCTTCTGTCTGGGTAAATGCGTGACATTCCGGGCGTCCCCATAGCTATCGACGTTTCAGGAGATTCATTTATGAAATGTTGAGCAACTCACAATTGGTGGCAGATAAATTTACTCTTCACTGGAGTATGATGTTTATAATCAACGGGGCACTGTGCAGTTTTCATATTTTATTTGAGTCCAGCTGTTCTTTCAACTGCACATTCTGTCTCATAACCGAAGATTATTGGGAAACCCGGTCCTATATTTGAAACATATTTTTAGACTGGTACTCCACGTTAATTTTTACAAGACAAAGGTTTGCCCTCATTAACGCGTTTGTGCGCGCGCACGCGCGTGAGTACGCACGCGCTCCAGATGCCTACATTTTTATGTCTATGCAGAAGGCTGAATTCATATGTCAGTGAAAAACTAAAAAAGTGGGTAGTTTTTTTTTGTCGTCGAAGAAAAAAGGAATCTAGACCATGCTTCGTCAAGGACAGCCCACTCGCTTGTGGCTGGAAGAAATGATGCCGATTTTGAGGTGGGAGGTGGAGATTAGTCAATCTCTGCTTGTTTACATTTTTTTTTCTTCAAATGCAAAAGTGAAACTGAGATCTTTTCTCTAGGCTGTATTCCCAGTCAGAGAAGATGGCGAGAAATGTGACCTTCCCCTCGCCTCACATGGTAGAGGTGACCCTGAAGGAGGAGGTGTGGGGACAGGGGGATACATTATGACGAAGAGGCTTAATCGCAGGCTACATTGGGTATCAGTGTCTGAAAACGGCTGCTGTCAGACAACACAGGGAGGGATGTTATTTAAGGTCATGGCCAAATTGGTGCATAGCTACCACGAAGAAAATTATATTCTGAATGTCAGCATCCAGAATGGTGTAAAAGAGCAAATAAGGCAAGCAGCAGGCGTGGGTCATATCTATTTCAGTTCGCTTTTATTTGTTTAAATACACATTTTCTTTAGAAATAGCTGTGAAAAGATATGCACAAATTGCTTTAGTATATTTTAATGATGTCAAGACGGGCCAGTGTATTAAAACCCCCTAGTTTGCCAGGCAAAGTTTTGCAATAATTAATAATCATGAACGAAAGAATATGTTCTGTTGCAGCTGGAGGTTCAAAATATGGGAGGTACAGCATTGTCAGATGCTCATATTTAACAATTTTTAGAAAAGCACAATCAGAGATGCTGTTCTCTGCACACACAGATTTCGTTCACCTTTCTATTTGTTTCGATTTCAGGTCAGATTTCCAATCAGTGGAGCTTTTGTATGGCTTATTAAGCTTTTATATTTATAACGTCGACCTGCTGTTTGGAGCAGTATCCATTACGACTCAGAAATGAAATCATCAAGTTTCCTGTTTTTGCTTTTTGCAAAATTGATCTCAATTTGACATGTCAGCAAACGTGACGATCACATGACCAAGTACTTTAAAATAAGCCTGCCTTGAAATAACCCCCGCTTTGATTTTTAAAATAAAGGCCTTCACAGTTCATAAAATTGCACAGGTGCTGCCTTTATTTTCAAAGAGAGTTCCTTCACATCCCACTGATAGGCTTCCTACATCGTGTCCCGCCGGCGTGGCCTGCAGTGTCTTTCTTTGCTTGTCTGCTATGGATTGCCTGCTAAGACATGAACGCTATGGACATTTGGTGAAGTTTGGAGTAAGGTTAAAGCGCCCACATTTTGGGGGGTTCGTCCTTTGATTGAAATATTTGCTCATGGTTACTCAACAGCAAGTGTCACAGAGGTGGTTTGTGGTGTGTACTGAACATAAGGGGTTGTCAGAGTTGAATCCGTTGCTAGAATACAGTATGAAAATCACCATTGAAATCATCACCTATGAATTTAATCCAAGTCCGTAAAAATTGCATTTACGTGTCAGCTAAAAGAATGTGCATTTTTGATAACTGCAATATAGATTCTCTAATGAGGTTCAAAAGTGTGCAGTAAGTATTGAGAATCGTGAAATCAGTAAATAAATAAGTCGCACATTTTTTCCAATTATTGACTCACTAACATCATTAATAAGACCCACTCGTATTGCTTTATTCAGATTACCTTGTCCCAAGGCCTCGTGGCCATTCAGTAAGGCATCAACACCAATTATCCTGTCTGTTCCACAGCAAGGAAGCACAAACATCTTAAACTCGCTAGAGTTCTTCTTCAGCCACTTCATTTCCAAGGATCAATGGAATCTCAAAACTTGGCAGTGCAGAACTGTACTCGGTGATTCATCAGAGGAAAATGTAGACGTGTAGTAAAATTCGCATAACTGAAAATAATAAAAATCACAAATGAATAGCCCTAGAAGAAAACATCAGATATAAATATCTCATGTAGTGTAGGTCAGTTGTCTTTAAGAAAGGGGATGTAATGTAAATTCAAGTAAATGTGAAAGCTTAAGCTAATGAACACACAATTTCACTGACCCCCATTTCAGGATCACACGGTGATGGGTGAACACTCAGGCATTCATTTTGGATCTGCCGACCCAAATATTTGAGGAAAATCACCATCCTCAGTGCGAGTGATTCAATACCAGGGGGGAGTAGTGTTTTGATCGCGGTAATACATAGCCTTGTGCGTTTGCACGATTATGGACAGGCGGCCTATTGGAAACATCGAGAAAAGCACACACTTTCTTCTGATATCTCTGTTTTGGAAAGATTTGAATTAAATGTTGACATAACCTGTCAACACCATGGCTTGTATGCGCTTTGTTGTCAGAAAATATCCAAGTTAGCGTAAATCTTAACATAGAAAATGTATTGTATCCGATATTTAATTAGTCTTTTGTTTATAGACCGAATACTGCATTTTCTTGGAAGAGAGGCGAGTAATTAGTCCATCGAAAGCAGCGGTCGTGAAATGGCCGTGGAGCGCCTTCTCTTCGGGGCGACTTTGAGCGTTCCACCTCCACATCTCATTTGGAGCGGGCTAACAAAGCCAAGGGCGCATCGCTGGCCTAAGAGGCCACGTCATTCCTAATTACCGACAGCCAGATTAAGTGCCTTGTCAGCTTTTCCAGGCCTGCAGTTTCAACAAAGCCTCTTTTTGTCAGGTAGGGCAGATGCCGCCTGCACTCCAGTCCCATATAGCGAGTTTATGTTACATAAAAAAACAAAAAAATAAGAAGGTTGCTGTTTGTCCCATTCCTTGAACTAAAGGTTGATTACTTAACATCGCTGGTATGACCGCAGTTTATCCCTGGCGTGCACTGATTCATTTGTATTCCGTTCCTTTCCTCACCCCTCCCCCTACCTTCACAAGTCAGCACATACACATCAGCAGACAGCCATTCTTAGGGACACGCGTCCACAGAGCGTTGGAAGTCTGCATTGTGCTCCACATATCAGGCACATGTAAATGTGTAAATGTAAATGTGCTGGACTTGTAAAGTGCACAGCTGCCCGTAAGCGTCCCGGCGCTTGCTTAGGGAACCCGTCCTGGTATTCCCCTGTGAGAAACCCCGGCAGGGAGTCCACAAGGTGAAAGCCAGGCATCCCGCCGCAGGGGCCGTAGTACATGTATGTAATATTTCAACATGCTTACTACTGTTTGGCCAGAAGCCTTTTACATGTGAAAATGAAACTATGTAATTTTGTTTGCTACATGTATACAATAAAGGCTGGCCTTTCCTACATTACTGCTTTCAAATTCGTGAATCGCTCATCAAAGGATAATTATGTTGATGACGAGTCCTGCATTTCAAATAGTTCTGAGCCCCTGTATTTATTTAGTTATGGATATGGAGCGCCATCTCTTTCAAATGCCTTCCATGTCAATACAGCTCTTCTTGTGACATGCAGTTTAACATGTAGAAGAAGACAATTGTATGTTTCACAGCAGTCAAGCATTGAGCAAAATAATTACCATTCATTTTGACAATTGGAAACAATGTCTCTCTCTAAAAACATTTGCATTGTCTGTATCTTCGGTGACAGGTCTGGTGGAAGTGTACGAGATAGTTGGGTGAAAACTGAACCTATGGCCATTGCAGTCGCTTTCCTATCTCATGTATGTACGCATATTGCTGATATGAACAAATAGCGCCCCCCTATTATCTGTCATGAGGCTGAGGAAGGCAAGCTCTGTTCCCTGCTGATGTGAGGTGAACCACAGAAAGGCCTTCTACATCATCACCACTACTGTCCCTACATGTAATCCCCATGCTCCTGCATGCACTTACATGTTGGCCTCACAAGGCGTCTTTTAAATTTCCTGACTGCACCCATCCACCCCTGACACAGGCACAGTGGAGCACCTCTGGAGCTTCCTACTATATACAGAACAAGCTTTCTTTCACAAATCCTTAAATGGATCTACTAGGCTCCAAGCGTGGTGTTGAGTCAACCACATCAATGTTGTGGCAAAGCTGATCAAACATTAATACGGTAAGGAAAAAGGAGCATCTGTTTAAAATTCCTTTAAGGGGCAAAATGTGCTTTAGTGCTTCCCCTACTACTTTTAATCTTACCCCTGATAAAATGGCAGCTTGCGTTCAAAAGATTTACATGCACAATGGTGGCAGTTGTTTTGATGCAAAGGACCACAATGTAATTACACATGTGCAACTCAGGTCAACCCGGAACAACTTCTAATTGTTATATGGTCAGGGGCTACCGACCATCCCACCATCCCCCTCCCCGTCTTGTGCACCCCCACAATTATATGGTATGTTATATGTTATGTTATATTGATTTGTATAGCGCACGGCTGCCCCAGCCAAGGGGCGTCCCGGCGCTGCGAGGAGACCAATTGCAGAGAGATTAGAGGCGCAGAGGTATGGAAGCAATTATTGAAAGAGATGAGTTTTGATGGCCTTTCTGAAGGCCAAAAGGTCCTGCATGCCACGGATAGATTCCGGAAGACTGTTCCATAGCTTTGCAGCTAGGAAGCTAAAGGAACGGCCGCCTACTCTGGCCAGTCTGATGCGAGGGATGATCGCGAGATGTTGTCCCTCTGAGCGAAGCGACCTCCTAGGAGTATACTCCGCCAGGAGGGGGCACAGCATAGGGGGGAGAGGCGGTTTTAAGGATTTTGAAGGCTAAACACAGTGCCTTAAACTGGATCCTTTTACCCACCGGGAGCCAGTGCAATTTTTTCAAGGCTCCGGCCACCGAGGAGTGGCGAGGGAGACCTACCAGCGCCCTGGCAGCCGCATTCTGGACTCTCTGTAGTCTGGTGGTTTCGGCAAGGTTCGCCCCCAATAAAAGAGAGCTGGCATACTCCAGTCTTGAAAGGATGGTCGCCTGGACAATTAACTGGCGGGTGCGGCAGTCGAAAAACCTCAAAATAGGTCTGAGGTTACGTAAGATGCCGAAGCAGGTGGCAGCCACCTTTTTAGTATGGTGAGTGAACTTCAGTGCCGAGTCCACCCAGACTCCCAGATTTTTAACGCATTCCTTAGGCTTAGGAGGTTGGCCCAAGACGTCAGGCCACCAGCTATCTCCCCAGGACGCGGTGTTTTTCCCCAGGAGCAGTATCTCTGTTTTCCCCGCGTTAAGTTGGAGGAAATTCGCCGTCATCCAGTTGGTGATGTCAGTGAGTGTCTGTTTGAAGTGATGAGCCTCCAGACCACTGTTGTCATTAAGAGCCACCACCAACTGGGTGTCGTCAGCGTAGGACACCAATGCTAGTCCGCTCCTTCTAGCCACCTCTGCAAGAGGGCGGACATAGACATTGAACACGGTGGTGCTTAGGGAGGAACCTTGCGGCACTCCCTGTCCGATGTTATGCTCCTTTGAGATGTAAGGGGGGGTGGAGACTCTGAAAGACCTGTTAGAAAGAAAGTCTCTAAACCAACCTAGGGCTGTCCCTGTGATTCCAATTTCCTCCAGTCTCGTCAGCAGGACCTCGTGCGACACCGTATCGAAGGCAGCACTGAGGTCCAACAGGACCAGTGCTGCCGTTCCGCCGGTGTCAAGGATGGTACGGAGGTCCTCTGTAACACTGAGCAAGGCTGTCTCGGTGCTGTGACCAGCTCTACACCCGTGTTGGGAGTCATCCAGAGTGTTGTTGGTTAGGAGGAAGTTGGTCAGAATGTTGTTAACATGTGCCTGGATGATTTTGGCTGGCCAGGGAAGCAGGGAGATGGGCCTAAAATTTTCAGAAAGCGTGGGGTCTAAAGTGGGTTTTTTTAAGATGGGGGATACCCATGCCTGCTTCCATTTGGAAGGAATACTGGCGGTAGAGAGAGACATATTAATAATGTCTCGTATATGTCCCGTGATAAGTTCGTGAGCTTCACAGAAAATCTCCGGTTTTAAGGGGTCCGCCGGGGAACCAGACTTGATTTTCCTACACATTTTTTGAAAACTCTCTCGCTCAAGAGTAGGAAGAGAGGAGAGAGAAGGTCTGTTAGGGTCCAGAGTAACCGAGAGCTGCGGACAGTTTGGAAAAGTGTCATAGATTTTCCTAATCTTGTTGGTGAAAAAATTAGCCATATTGTTGCAAATATATATAGAAATTGGACATGAGAGGAGTTTCTTTGGAAGGCGGGTGGTCTCACGACCCCCCGGCCGTATTTATTAAAACATGAAAACAAATCAAAATTTGAAATAAACAATATTTACACAAGCATTTATACAGAAAAATCTACTGACATTAGATTACAATCAATGTAGACAGGTATCAGTGGGCTAACCTTAACACATGTCTAATACAGCGTGTTTCCTAACCGAATCTAACATGGCACACTTATGACATTTTCTGCATATCCTATTTTTGGGCGTACTGTAAATATTAAAATTAAAAAGTGAATTATAGAAAAATAAATGTAAAAATCATAAAAACACATTTGATAAAGTTTAGTTTAATAATTATTTAATTTTGTTAATAATTTTAAACATTTTAAACTAAAACTAAAAATGACATTTTATTTTCATTTGTTTTCTGAAAATGATGTCATTTAAGTTTAGAAAATTATGTACATTTATATTTTAGAAAATAATGTTCTTTTTTAATTAGTGGTATGATTTTTATTTCTGGAATATGATTTTATTTTTTATTTTATGTTTCTAAGTGTAGAAGAGGTAGTAAATAATGTAAAAAATATTACATTTTTTAATAGTGTTTAAAAAATATTTTATAATTTAATGTTTCAATATGGATATAGAATTTTGTTGGTTAGTGTTTTTTATAAGTGAAGTGTAGTATATTTTTTATATTTAAAATGTTGTGTTAATATGGAGTAAAGAAGTAACGATTGTGTATAGGGTGCCGCTCGCAGCCGTGGTGTTTGTCTGCCTGCTGTCGGGTTGCTTGTTACTGGATACCGGGAGAGTCTATGATCACCACTGGATACCGGGAGAGTCTACTATCACCGGGGGTGAACACAGACAGTGCCTACTGCTTCACGGGACTGCGAGGACCAGCCTGCCTTGCGGCGTGAGATCAGCCGCAGCTGGTCCTCTTCCCGACACACCCCATTTGACTTCCTATTTATTTTCCCTACATTCCAGCGATTCGCAGGACGCGCGCGGGAGAAGCAAGATGGCTAGCGCAAACCTAATAGGTTCTATGGATAAATTTATCACCAGGGTGACGCAGAATCTACTGCCTTGAACTCTTGTGCTGCTGTGCTCTGTCTGAGCTAGTATTGGAGCCAGAGGAGCTGTTTTACACTTGTCTCGTCGTTGGAGGTTTTTAAGGACCAACTTGTGGCCGCAGCGGAGTGAGAGGCGCCGGCCCCGGGACTGCGAGGACCAGCATTCAACACCTCGCAGCTGGTCCTCTTCCCGGGTGAGCCGCGCCCCCTCCCAGAGCCACACCCCCTCCCTAACCAATAGGGTGTGACAATACTTCTACTAAAGCAACCCCAGTTACGCGCTTAGCGGGACGCGCGCGGGGCAAAGCACGGGGCTAAGCCCGGGCAAAGGGCGGGCCGTCTAAGGCCGTCCAAGGTCGAGCAAGGACGGGTCGGGCCACCCCATTTCCACTTTTAATCTTTTAATTTGTATTTCTCCGCTACCTGGCCAAATTTGCTTCTTCTCAATTAGTATTTCCTACACAAGCAGAGACAAGTCATAACGTGGAAAAATACTGTTTAAGTCACTCCGATTGCTGACCACTTATACTGCTTACTTTTTGATCTTACCTAATCACGACACCTAATATTGAAGATCTCCTACTTAATTGATTTTCTTTATGGCATACAAAAAACTAAGATCTCGTACCATCTTCATGAAGAGAATGGGTACTGAGGAAGCAGTAAGAAAAAGTTCCGTAAAAGCAGTCAAGCAAGGTCAGTTAATCGGTACTTCTGCTATCAGTAATTATTTTTTGGCCTTATCACCAAAAAATCGTTCTGGCTTACCAGCCCATGAAATGCCCAAAACATTGAAGAAAAAATCATCTACAGAGGCTTCTGAGTTGCTACCTACGGAAATACTGACTACTTCCATCTTAAATGATTCAGGTCCTCATTCTATAGATCCAATTCTATGTCTAGAACAGGAGTCTCAAATTTCAACTCTCGACTCTTCTAATCCCATTACACCAATAAAACAAATGACTAACTTTTCGGATATCGTGGATCTTTGTACTAATGGTATACAACCAATGGAAATCACTCCTGAGATACAAACAGAAGCAGATAATCCTCAAAATAACTCACATGAACAGCTATTTGATTTCAAAAGTGATCTGGATACATCACTAGAGACATTTCTACCGAATAATACGATCTCTTCTAATACAGCGACACCCATCTCAAAGGCTCTCTATACGCTACAAGAAATACTGGAATCTGTCCTCTCTTTTTTAGGCAACATCTTAGATAATTCGGATCAAACCTTGGATGTGCAAATTGGAATACTGAAATTTTTAGTTGATGAAAAGAAGAAAAAAGATCAATCTGAATTAATAAACAGTTCACAGCCTCAAGAGGAAAGAAAGGAGTACTCTAATTCTTTCCTCCCGACTAAAATTTCGTCTCCTGAATGTCCAATGAAACGTGATAATAGCACCCAAACATCTGATTACCAATCGGAACACCAAAACACTGCTATGAACAAGAAAAACTCCAAGGAGGCCCGAATATACTCCTTAAAAAAACTGTTTAGAGAGGAGTCCTCTTCGACAACTAAAGAATATCCAATATTCACAATAACAAAGAATAACAATGTGATAAAGGAATTGGATGACGGAGTGGATGTAAAAAATACTTCCGAATCAGTATTAGTTGTTCCTGGAGATCAAAATTCCCTTCAAATGAAATGTGACAATGGATCAAAAGGAAAAATTAGGAAAAGGAAATCATTAAGACGAATTAACAAAAAGAGGTCTAGAAAAGTCAGATTCAAAAATGAAATCATTAACCATAAAAATGAGGATGGTCTATTCGACGAAGTGGTTATTAATCAATCTTCGACCGAGGAACGAAAAGATATAACAAATAAATTATCTATAAAGCAATTGAATCCTAAAGCTACTGAATATTTACCTCCCAGAACAAAAAATAGTACTGACCAAATAAACGAAGATAGAGAGACTAGTAAGATGTTATCTTTTGGAGGGGAACAACCTATGACTAAATATCTACAGTTTGAAGAACTTTTCCCAACTGATGATCTACCATTAAACCGTGAAAGGATAATCCACCTGCTGCAACAAATCTATATGCTACAATCCATCACTAGCAAAGAAATAGATTTAGTAACATTTCCTATAAAAGAAAATCAAAAAATTGCTGAAGTAGCTTTTTGGTCATCCGTTATTCCTGCTATCATCATGAGGGAAAAAGAAATATTACACAAGCATGGATATGATGTCATGAAGATATCTTCACCAATGTACTATAAGAATAAAGTGACTGGTCCCCTAAACATGGTCAATAGTACTATAACAAACAAGTGGTCTGTAAACAACTCTGCCCATGTTGAATTGGAACGTACTAATATCAGGAAGGATATCCTGAAAATCCAAGTAAACAACGGTCAAAGGAATGTTTGGAGCCAATCTCAAGAGGGAAAAGAGGTCAGAAAAACAACTGAATCTTGGGCATGGGTATCTGAGGCCCTAAATAGCAACAAACAAGTTCACCGACCACAATGCAATGTTTAACAGCAACTTAAAGATCACCTCCTGGAATATAGCCGGAAAAACTACCGATAAGTTGGACATTGTGTTAAAAGATAACCCTGACATTGTAGCCTTACAGGAAACATGGGCAACAAAGGTATTCAAGCAGAAGGGTTACTATGTCTATGACATCCCGGCTATAGCAGTGAGTAAAGGTCATGCAAAGGGTGGTTTAGCTATTCTCTTAAGTGAGGAACATCAATGGACTCAAGAAATAGTCGATTCTAAATCTGACAATTATCAGTGTATCAAGATCACGTTAAAAACTAATATCTCTGACCACAATAAGGCCCTGTTGCTTTTCAACATGTACATTCCACCAGGTACCTCTCAGGATGTCATTTTCATAGAGACTTTAGACTCAATGTCTAAAATAATTGATGAGAGAGGAAATACTCCGTTTTTAATTATGGGCGATGTGAATGGGAAAATTTCCAACGCTGAAATTGGTAAATGGACAAAAACTTACGAAGACGAAACTATAGATTTTCCTACTCCAATATTCCCAAAAGGAAAAGCCTCTGATAAAAGAGGGAAAATCTTATTAGCATCGCTTCCAAGCATAAATGGGTCAATTTTGAATGGATATGTAGAGGGTGATAGACCGGCATCTTTTACAAGGCGTGGAAACGGATCGCCCTCAACTATCGACTATCTAATATGCAATATAGAGTTAGCGGACACATTTCATTATTTGAAAGTTATTTTCACAGAAGTCAGCGATCATGCACTCTTATGCTTAAACACTGGGTGGTCGCTCAAATCATCTTTATTAAACCCAAATATGTATTTTGATGGGAATGTTGAAATTAATAATAAGCAAAGGCGAATTTTCTGGAATGCAGGAACGGTAGACCACATAAACGGATTGATTCTGCAAAATAAAGTTTTAACCAATCTACATTCGGAAGATCAAATAATAAATTTCGAATGTATCATGACATATCTCAAAAAATTTCTCATTGATAGGGAAAATTCACGAAGAAATATAATTTACAAAACCTCCAACGACAACGTAATTAGGAGGAAAATAAATAAACTTATACGAGGGCAATTTTTAAATTATTCATCTGATATCCAACAAGAGATAAACAAATTAAAAAACCAACTCAGAAGAGACAAGAATAGAAAGAAAAGACGGCAACACGACAAAAACTGGGTAGACATACACGAAGCGGCAAAGCTATATAATCAAAGAAAATATTGGTCATTGATAGGTAAAATTACTGGAGCCAAAAAGAAATTGTATGCTATACCGGTACCACCCCAGGAATGGGAAACCTATCTAACTGACCTTTATAAAGCAAACCCAACTGGAACTGATAATAACGCAGATGATTTTACCCCGGAAAGTAACTCAACCCCATTAGAGAAAACCACAGTATTTTCTATTGAAACTCACATCAGAAAAGCCAGGAACACCTCTGCCTCAGGCCCAGATCTGATTCCAATTAAAGTTTTACAGTCAAATCCAAGGGAATGGAGCCAAATGTTAACACCGTTTTTTAATTTTATTTTTAGTACTAGGAGAATACCAAAATCATGGCAGGGAAGTATTATAATACCCATATTCAAAAAAGGGAACCAAAACGTGGCGAGTAACTACCGCCAAATCGCACTAATGGATGCGACAGGTAAAATCTTCGCTGCTGAGGTACTGGAGAGATTAAAAGACTGGTGTTTTTCAAAGGGTATAATTCCAATGTATCAAGCAGGCTTTCGTCCGAATCACTCAGTACTAGACAACATCTCAATTCTCCAGACTATACTTGACAAATACATTGGGCGGAAATCACAACCAGTGTATGCTGCATTTATAGACTATTCCACTGCGTTTGATCGCGTGGATAGACAACTATTATGGAAAAAATTGCGAAGACTGGGGCTATCTGAAAGTCTGTTGCAAATTATAATTCAACTACATACGAATACCTGGTCCCAGGTCCAAATGGGAAGCGAAAAAGGTCTGACGAAACCAATTAATACTTCGAATGGTCTTAAGCAAGGATGCCTTCTTGCACCAATTTTATTTTCACTATATCTGAGCGACCTGCCACTCTGCTTACAACAGTGCTCTAGTTTGCCACCAAAGGTTGCTAATCAAAGCATACATGCGTTGTTGTACGCTGATGATATAGTTATGTTAGACCTTACACCGTTTGGCCTCCAAAACTTATTGGACTCTTTAAATGTTTATTCGAAGGAACATTTCTTAATCCCGAATTTGACAAAAACAAAAGTAGTAGCGTTTTCTGGCAGGAAAAACAGTGCTAAGTATAGTTGGAATCTTAATGGGATAAAAATCGAGGAAGTAGATGAATATACCTACCTCGGCCGGATTTTCACGAAGAAATTACAAAATTTTAAACAAATTAGTAATCTAAAGAGAAAATCCGAGATACACGCTGGGGCATTATCCAGAATGTACACCGCTACCGGAAACAGGCATTTTTCATCATTGCTTAAAGTGTACAAAGTAAAAATACCTTCGGTTCTGTCTTACGCAACTGAACACTTACCAGTAAAACAATGGTCTTTCATGGACAAAACTGAAGGAAAGATTTTGAAAAGAATACTTAAGGTTTCAGCATCGACACCTGTACAGGCCCTTAGACTGGAATTTGCATTAACAAGCTCATATGCCACAGCTGTGGCAAATGTCATTCGATGGGCCTTTAACATCTTGCATGCAAAGGAAGGGACATTGAGATTCTTGTTAAAGACTGAGATATTTAAATCTGATTCATGTCAATTTATCTTTGCCAAGAATATGTCTGATGCATTTGAACTAGCAAATATTACTGAAGATATCTTGCTATCCTGGACAAAATCCCAGTTAAAACTCTTTTTGAAATGCTTTACTCCGAGGCTAAGTTATGACCTTGACTTTATGCATTGTAGTAAGTTATCTACATACAAAATTTACATGGAGTCGCTGGAATATAAGCAAAAAAGACCGTATCTAGGGTTCTGTCTAACCCATGGTGCAAGAAGATCTATTGCTATGTTGCGCTTAGGCATTTTACCTGTTTCCGCCTACATATCAAAATGGTCACTAGGTGATTCCTCTATCTGTAGCTTCTGTTTAGGTGGTGATCAAGATATTGTGCATATCATATTTGTATGTCCACATGCAACTGTTGTTAAAGCGCGTAAAAGATATCTTGAACCTCTTTATCAGAAATACAATATTACTACAGTAAACGGCTTAGTACAATTATGTAAATATCCGACTAATGAATGGGTTTGCTATAATTTTTACAAATTCTTGAAATCTTTTTTAGTATTATATTAATGATTATGCTTACTTGTAAACTGTTTTTTAAATTTGTGGTCCTCAGTGGAGTACCAAAGCAAATAAAAACTTTTTGACTTTGACTTTTGACTATCACCAGGGTGAACTCCGCCATCGACCAGAGTATTACAATCATGGAGAGGCGGGTTTCTCAGGATCTGGCACTTGCCCGAAGTTCTTCAATGGGTCCAATGGCCAATGCCAGGACTCCGGCCAATCACTATAGCCCTAATAATCCTGATGTACTTCCCTCCTTGGAATCTCTAATTTCTGACCCGCTGGTTTGTGATATTGACAATCTTTCTGAAGGGAACCAAACCACGGCCTCTGACTTGCTTTTGATAACCCCCCATGAATTACCAACAGAGCCTAGTCCCATCAAGGAGTATAATACTAGACAACTTAGGGAAAGGCGTCAAGGGGCTATCCCAAAAACTAAACAGCATCTGGTCAATACTAATGCTCAAAAACTGGAAAAAGTAACCAAACGCAAGGGAAAAGCTCCTATTGACAAAGGGCAGGCCCCCGAGATCACTAAGGCAATTGTACACACTCCCAAGGTAATCATGACCCCTGTGAGATTGCCTTTGGAGGTTGACGGGCCAGATAGTGGGGGACTTAACGGGTTGGATGTGGAGGATTCTTTTATTAATAAGATAGGAGATCTATTCAGACTTCTTCTCCGCCAGTTGTTGAGAGGTTAAGTAAGATCGAGGATAAATTAGATAGGATTGGTATTGTGTCCTCTGACAAGGTTGATTCATGGAAAATGGCGAAAGTATCTAGGGTTGATGTCCCTTCTACCAACTCTTTGGGAACGGGAGCTGTTAATGATCCTATAGCCCAGCTACCCAAGTCCTTAGACACACTGGTTGCAGCTGCTTCCTCTCTTAATATATAAGCAAAGGTTCGAGTTGCAACTCAGAGTAAAACGTCTCGAACAAATCTGGGAGGTGGGACCTCGAAGGAACTATCGCCAGCGAAGGAATAAATATCGATCTTCCCCTGGAAGTAAGTCCTTATCTGGTAGTTCTAGCAGGAGTACCAGTTTTGGAAAAAGATGACCATGAATCGTATGCATCTCTACGCAACAAGGTTGTGGACTGGCTTAACAAATTTAGACCCCTACCTATGCATATTGTGAGTAGAATATTGATGGTTAAAAAGGTCTCATGGGTGGGACACTCAGACAAAGACATTAGGGGAGATTGTGTCCTAGTCAACTTTGACGACCCCAGATCAGTAGGACACATTTGCAATTGGAAAAGCCATGGTCTGGGAACTTCCATTCTAGCCCTCCCATTGTCCTATTTTTATCCCTTCGGTTTTCCTCCTCCAACAGACGATGGTTGGACTTTAATACAACGGAGAGGTGGGAGATTTAACCTTGGGGGAAACATGAATCGCGGAGGTTGGACAGGCCCCCAGTTTCTTCCATCTTTTATTCCCTGCCAAAACCGGTACAGCGGACTGGAAGCTGTTGACTGATTTCCGGTACAGGCAGGGACTCTTCCTGTTTTGATTGCCCCTCCGAGAACCATTGTTAATAGTCCCCCCAGGTTACCAGAACTCCACGGTACTCCACTCCCAACCCTGGACACTCCATTACATGGGGGTAATAAGGATAATGCCCAAGGATTAGATCACCCTTTAGGCTTGACGATTTCCCTGGACTCCACTGTTCTGGTGGGAAGTGGTAATGATGGGCCCATGGAGCCTACAGAGCCTGTATTGGCATGCCCATTGATTCCAACCGTGGGTGGCGACAAAGGATCTGGCCAGGGGTTTGTCTCGCTACACGATGATGTTGCTCCCACTAATGGTTGCAACAGTAACTTAAATATTATTTCCCGGAATGTAGCGGGCCTGCGTAAAAAACTACTACTCCCTGACTGGAATAACCTTATTGATAATAAATATGACCTGTGCATTTTCCAGGAAACTTGGTGCCTTGAGCCAATGTACAAGTCTGGCATTTCTTCTTTTTATGTCCCAGCTACCTCTTCTGGGCGGGGTCACCCGTCGGGCGGACTGTTAATTTGGGTCTAAATTGCGCTAAAATGTAAAATTACCCACCATCAAAGTACATCAATGGACTTGATGAGGCTAACAATTAGGAATCCTAAGGCTACTGTGACCCTGGAGCTTTTTAATATTTATGCCAGAGGTCTGCAAGGGGGGCTAAATCTCCGACTATTTCTGCATTGGCAGATTTACTCCTAAACTTCCCCACTGACTCCCTGTCCCTGATTGCCAGCGATTTTAACTGTACTTTTGAACCCCTGGCAGTGGATGGTGCTGGAGGATTTCACGATGAGGATGTTAGATGGGGCATACCGCAACTGACGATCGCGCCAATTAAAAAATGGACACCGATTGTCATACATATGAATGCCTTAATAATGGAGCATGTCCTAGTAGCTGTTAATGGGCGTACGCCATCTGATTTCTTGGGAGCCCATACATACAACAGGGTTTCCTGCCCAAGCAGAATAGATTACATCTTGGTTGACAAGAGGCTATGGAAATTTGTGAGTGACATGACTATCATTCCATCTATCCATAGCGATCATAACCCTCTGTCCCTTTGTATGCGGAACCAGTTGCTCAATGGGAAACCTCAGTTTAGTAGTAGACCGAGGATGCTTACCAGGGAGATAATACCTTCTAATTGTAGAAGATTTATCAAATGGCAAAAATTCATCCTAGATGAACAAAAAACCAGCGCCCTTGGGGAGATCGTAAGAGACCAGACTGAGAAGGTTTCCGCAATTTGCATTAATGAATTGGGACCCTGTCAGGCTGATGTAATTTATGCTGAAACAATTGATATGATGGGCGCTCTCCTCCTTGATACTTGGGTCACAAGCCAACCCAGGAGCAGGAAACCTGCAGTCAAGTGGTACAATCAGGATTGCAGGGGGGCAAAATCAAAATTAATATCTGCCATTAAAATTCGCGATGCCGTTGAGGTTCGCTTAGCCCGATTCCAGTGTAGGCGAGTATTATTGGTGGCAAAGAGGGCTTGGGACGACACTCATTGGGAGGAGCTGAAGTTGGCTAGTCAGTCTAAGATTGGTGAGCGGTTCTGGGCTTTGGTCAGAAGCTCAAATGGTGGCGACACTGAGCCAATACCCAATCATATTACTGATGGGGAATGGTTTGACCACTTTAGGAGACTGTATGAAGGGCCTGGGGTAATAGATAAAAGTGGGTCCTTTGAATATGACCCTTCACCCATGAAAAACATTTTATCCTTCATTGACCCTGTAGGGCAAAAAGAGGTTGAGGTAGCCATTAATAAAATTGTATCTGAGAAGGCACCGGGCCACGAAGGCATTCCAGGCAATCTATTCCGTGCCAACATCGACCAATGGGCTAAGTTCTTTTCCCTTATGATTAATGCCCTTCTTCAGGGGTCTCCGGTTCCGAGCTCTTGGAAAGGGGCCGAGGTGATCCTAATTTACAAGAAGGGACCAAGGGGAGACCCTGCCAACTATCATCCAATCAGCCTAATTGATGCTGGTCAGAAGGTGGTTGGCAGGGTTCTTCTGGAGAGGATCCTTTCATGGGCGGAAGAGAACAACATCATCTCTCAATTCCAGGCAGGCTTCAGGGCGTGCACAAGCACTGTTGACCAGGCATTTAGGCTGGTTTTGTTGCACTGGAAGATAGTAACCATTGGCAAGGGCGGTCTGTATTTGGCCTTTATTGACTTAAAGACCGCGTTTGACCTGGTTTCCAGAGAGCGCTTGTGGACTGTTTTGCGGGAGATGGGGTTTCCTTTGCCCATTTTGAATCTGTCGGCCCGTATGCATGATGGAAATTATGCATGCATCCGGTGGGGTACACAGGAGCAGAAAACTGATAAAATCCCGGTAAATAGAGGTGTCCGCCAGGGATGCGTTCTGGCGCCGACCCTCTTTTCGTTGTTTGTTAATGGGGTTGTTTCATTTTTATCTGAAATTGATGCTGACGCCCCTACTCTGGCTGGTGTCACAGTCCCTGCCATGCTCTTTGCGGACGATACGTTATTGGTATCTAAAACACCAATGGGGCTCCAGAAGCTCTTAGATCGTTTTTGTACATTTTGTAACCTAAGGGGCTTGGTAATTAATACAACTAAAACCAAGCTCCTTTATTTTAACCCTAGCAGGAAAGCCAAATCTACGCTTACACTTGATGAGGTGCCCCTAGAGCGTGTTAAAATATTTGACTACCTAGGGATAAGGATATCAGATTAATTGAAATGGCACCCACACATTGAGAAAATGGCCTTAAATCACAAGCGTGTTCTGGGAGTCATTGGGAGGGAACACATAGCCTCAATATCCAGACCCATAGCACCTGCATTGGAGATTTATGTTGCAAAAGCAGTAGAGAGTGCATTGTATGGAGCTGAGCTCTGGGGTTTCAACAACGTTGATCCCCTTGTTACGGCTGAAAATAGATTTTTTAGAGAGCTCGTTTTATTACCTAGGGGTACTGCAACTAAGCCACTCCAGTGCGACATGGGACGCCGATCAATTAAATATCTTATTACTTTGCGCCCGCTTCTTTATTGGGCCCGATTGTGGCGCACACCCGAGATTTCTCGTTATGCAGATGGATTAAGAGAAGTCATGAATATGCAGGGGTCCCATAAAAATTGTTTGGCTTACTAGGGTAAAGAAGCTTTTATCGGCTATCGGTTTTAATATTGCATGGGAGTCAGGCGTATCGGTGTCAAAACTGGAAATTAAGAGAGCTTATTGGACATGGGTTGATGCCCAAGATTTTAGAGATACCAACCTGGGCAGGTTGACAGATGAGTTCCGCTTACACAAGACAGTACATCGTCTTGAACCCTACCTGGATTTCATTAGGAAACTCAGAGACAGGGCACTTTACATCCAGTTCAGACTGGGAACTCTTCCGGTCCGTGAACGCACTTGTAAGTGGAAACCACCCAACCAAACACCTGTCGATTGCCCGTTTTGCACCGATGTACCTGAAACTATCCCACACTTTTTGTTTGTATGTCATGCTTATAATAAACCCAGGTCGAAATGGTTAAAACCTGTTTGCCGCCAGCTTGAGACCAAGAATCACACTTCTGCCCTCAGAAGTTTGCAGACAGATCCTAACACCACCCTAACTTGTGGGGTGGCCAAATTCCTTAGTTGGGCGTGGGTGATCAGACTGAAAGACTTACGTTAATCTTACAAGGCGACCATTTTCTAACTCTGTCCAAAGCTGTAATTGGTTTAATGATTTTTTATTGCTGTATTCCTGTTTAAGTGCTTCTTTAATGTCTTTTAAAAATGAATTGTATTTTTAACTGTAAATGTGCTTTTATAGATATCGAAATAAAGCTTTGTACTACTATAAAACATTTTTAGTTTGTAGCATCTTGCATAAAATGTTTAATACAGTTGAAATAGAATATTTCACTCCTTTAGTGCCCAACATCTTCAACAAATTTGCTTAGTTTGCAGTGGAAATAGTAAATGTCACCCCCTAGAGTTCAACACCAAACTAAAATTGATATAGGTTGGAATGGAAATAGCAAATATCACCCTTTTAGTGTCCAGCACCTTCCTTGGTATAGATTGGAGTGGTAATAGTAAATGTCACCCCTTTAGTGTCCAACACCTTTCTGAAATTGGTATAGTTTCCAGTGAGAATAGTAACTGTCAAAAAACTAGTGCCCAACACCTTCATCAAATGAATATAAATTGAGTGGGAAAAGTAAATGCCATCCCTTTTGTGTCCAACACTTTGCATACATTGGTATAGGTGGGATTGGGAATATTAAAGTGCATCCCTTCAGTGCCCAATAAATTCCTCAAAAATATATTTGTATTTGTTTATATATAAATGTTTATTTTTAATGTATATGTTTGAAAATGTAAATGTAAATCTATTTTTTTTTCAAAGTTTAATTTAATTCTATTTTTACATTTTTAAGCATATACATTTCAAATTACAAATAGAAATGTGTATACATATAGATGTGAATCATATTTAAATTGTATTGCATGGTATACATTTTCAACTTTTTTACATTGTTTGCATTTTTAAAAACATTTTCTGCATTGCTTTGTATATATCTTTTAATCATCATTTTATTTACTTGTTTTAGTATATTGTTAAAGTTAATTTACACATTTTAACATACATTTCACATTAAATATACAAATTTATATATAAATAAATGAAAAATATTGTAAATGCATTTTTATTATTACCGAAAAAATATAAATCATATTTAAACTATCTTGCAAGTTGTACATTAAAATATTTTTTTTACTATTTGACTTTTTAAAACTTTTCATATATCACTTTATCAATCTATCTATCTATCTATCTATCTATCTATCTATCTATCTATCTATCTATCTATCTATCTATCTAGCTATCTATCTATCATTATCTAATCTATCTATCTATCTATCTATCTATCTATCTATCTATCTATCTATCTATCTATCTATCTATCTATCTATCTATAAATATATATAATATATCTATAAATGTATCTATATATATATATATTCACTGAAAAAACCATAGGTTATAGACCATATATAGTTAGGAACTAGCATTTAAAAAACCTTATTTTACTCACACAAAACCATTGAAATTCCATATATAGTTAGTTGCACTAACTATATATCGCGCACCCGCAATCCACTGCTGATCATGTCACATATTACATCATTCATGACATGGTCAGTGACATCACTGATGACATCACTGATGACATCTCAAATGACATCACTGATGAGATCACTGATGACATCATCCAGTGACTGTGTGTTTCTGTAAAGTTTAAATATGTTTTACATATTGAAGAATGAGTAGATGTATAAGTGTCTGGACGAAGGATTTAGTAGGTGCATGACTGAATGTATGAGTGAGTGATTAAATGTGTCTCACTGAGTGCATGGGTTAGTGACTAAACTGTCTTAATTTGTGCATCATTATGTCTGTTGTTCTGTAAACTGCTGCATGTGTTGATCAGTAGCTATATGATTAACTATATGGGTTATTGATTGATTGTCCAAGTATTTGTATAGGAGACTGAGTGTGTGTGTGGCTGGCTGGGAGGTGTGTGACTCTGTGCAGATCAATGTGTACTTGTATCAATGATTGTATAAGAAAGTAAGTATGTGTTAGTATATGTTTGAAAATGTAAGGTGCTCTATGTTTAACTGTATAGACAAGAAAATGGAAGTGTGATTGATTCTTTACAGGACTGACTAGGTGTGTGAGTAACTCCATGGATGAGTGGCAGAGTGTAAGTGTCTGTATAGGTGTATGAGTGCATATGATAGTGTTGTAAAGATGAGTGATTGTATGTATGAATGATTGTATGGGTGAATGAGTGAATGTGTGTGTAGACGTAGGAATCAGTGAGTACGTATGTAGTAACTAGTATTGGTGTGTCAATGGTTTCAAAAATTATACTCTGTATTTAACACTGGGTGAAACAGAGGTTATATTAAAACGTGAGGAGATGCATTGTATTGTCACATGAATGATATCATCAGTGATGTGGTCATTGATGTCAAATGAGATGTCATCAGTGATGTCATCAGTGATGTCACTGACCATGTCATGAATGATGTAATATGTGACATGATCAGCAGTGGATTGCGGGTGCGCGATATATAGTTAGTGCAACTAACTATATATGGAATTTCAATGGTTTTGTGTGAGTAAAATAAGGTTTTTTAAATGCTAGTTCCTAACTATATATGGTCTATAACCTATGGTTTTTTCAGTGAATTTTCAAGGTTTTGTAAATGCTAATTCCTAACTATATATGGTCTATAACCTATGGTTTTTTCAGTGAATTTCATTGGTTTTTTAACAGCTAATATCTGTAGCTGTAAAATGTATTCTTCTTTAAATCCAAAAATATATTTTATATGTTTATGAATAATTTTTTTTTTAAATATTTTTTTTTCTTCGTTCCCGCTTCGCGAATCGGGAAGCTTCCCGTTAGCTGACCTTGATGCCGCGAAATAGACCGCGAGCCGGTAAACGTTTCTTTACCGCAACTGCCGCGTTAGAAAACAACATCGTGACGCCTCCCGTCCGCATGACGTTTCGCGTTGTCGCGTGATACGTCATATGACGTGCTACGTTAGCGAACTCGTACGCTTACCGAGTCGCAAAGCACAGGTTTCTGGAAGCAAACCGGGAGGCCCTGCAAAGCGCGTAACGTAAACACAGCAGGTCATGTGACTTGGTAATAACACTTTTCATTGGTTCATTTCACTTTCGGTTTCCTAATGATGTAAGACTAGGTCATATGATCTAAAATGAACACTTTTCATTGGTTGAGAACTATTTTTTTTCCCAAATGGTGAAAATCCCTCCTTCTTTCCTCACTCTGACTTTCATCATTGTGAGAGAAAGACCCTTTGTTACCAGTGAGCAATGGCTTCTTTACTAGCTTCAGCTGGTGCTTCCCCACCACCTCCACCACATCCAAGGAAGAGTGGACCACCTGCTAAAGTTATAATTCAGCAAGAAGAGGAAGAAGAGGAACAGGACGACCTAGATAATCTCCCTATTATGGCCAGAAGATCTGTTGTACCGGAAGTAACGGGACCAGAGGGCAGGGAGATGGTGCCAAATATACAAACGAGATTTCGTGAAGTAAAACAAGTCTGCGTACATTGCAGTGGAATCATTTGCTACGCAGAAAGTAGCATCACTCTGATCAACAGAGCTATTAACAATCATGCTCATGTTTGTCCGAAACTCCCCAAACAATAAATTCTTTTTTTTGTTTTCTTCCTCCTGTTGAGCCCTTTACAATGAATCGTTTTCGTTGCCCCCTCCGAAAAAAAAACAAAAAAAATATAAAACTGTTCAGAAAAATTCAAAAAAAGTAAAAAAATGTTCAGAAAAATAATAAAAAAAATATAAAACAACAAAAACAATTTAAAAAAAAGTTCTTTTCAGAACTACCTCCCCGTTATAAAAAAATTGGTACAATATTTGCAACTGTGCCAACCTCTATTTCTCTTAGTTCGCTTCCCAGTTCGCTCCCCGGTACGCGAACCGGAAGCGAACCAAAAATTTTTTTTTTAAAAAAAGAACAGTAAGTATAAGGGAAGGAAACAGACAGTTATGTTAAAAGAAAGACAGCTATAGGGGAGTAAACTAGAGATACTATTACCCGTAATCCACTGCTGATGATGTCACATATTACATCATTCATGACATGCTCAGTGACATCATCAGCAGAGGATTGCGGGTAACAGTATCCCTAGTTTATTCCCTATAGCTGTGTTTCTTTTAACATAACTGTCTGTTTCCTTCCCTTATACTTACTGTTCTTTTAAAAAAAATTTTTTTAGATCTGTCAGAAACAGTGAAAGTAATGAAATATAAAAGACTACGTAGAATATGAGCACTGTATGCAACAACTTTGACACTGACAGAAGCCTCACCTTCTCCATGCCTCCTACACAGTTCTACATGTACATCATAAATGCAAACAGAACAGAATTAATTATACATGTTAAATGGTTTATTTTTGCTGTTCTCATAATGTATCAAATTTCACTAAAACAGTGACTTGAAGGTATTCATCATATAACAGCGGGGAAAAAAAAACACAATCAAAATGATTGTGTTTAAAAAACCCATACATTACAAATCAGAATTCAGAACTCCTTAAAGTTAACTTACTTTCCATGACGGCCAAGGATGTCCTATGAACAGCTTACACTCTGTTGTGCTGTTATTACTTTCAACCCGCCACTTTCTGAAAGAAAACCTCCATCGTTTTCAAAAACATGTTACATACAATAAATGACTTCTCGCTCTCTACCACACGATTCCACAAGGCCAAATCGTGTCAGAGCCATGTATAACTCTTGGATTTCTTGTAAGCCAATCCCGTCTTTTCGCATTTCCGCAACTTTCAGAATTAAAATGTTGAAGATCATTTACACAATCCTGGACTAGTAATATCTTCCCCTTCTTGCTCAATCATGTTCTACATTTCCTATCACACTGATACTGCTTACTATGAAGCAGACTTACACTACCTTTATGACTAGTACAATTATTTAATTCTCTACATCACTTTTAATCACAAAGCAATGTAAAACAGTAGACAGCATTGCAGACTTACATTCCCTCTACTCCATGTTTTGATTCGCTGCTTCAATTAGCTTATAAAAAGAAATAGTTTTTCTGAACTCATTCAAAGTGCACGTATTTCTCAATAACGTCCAGTGTTATGGTAAAAAGTTATGTCTCTGTACTACACTTATCGTCAAGGCCAAATAGTGTAGGAGCCATGAGAACTTCTTGAAATTCCTCAGAGCACATCCCGAGATTCTTTCCCTAAAATTTTGGTTTTAAAAACACCAGGTAAGAGTTTTTAAGGTCATATGGCAATTTTTTTTTGAAAATTAAAACAGAATCATTGCAGAATGACCAGCCATTTCTACACTTTAAATAAGCTGTATAATGTCCTGATGTTATTGAAGGACCATCATGATATATAATTGCTACAGTTACAAAAGTCCTTCCTGATATTGACAACTGTGAAGCCACAAACTTTTTAATTAAAGTTGTCAATTTTGTTCCATCAGGCCTACATCGTTGGAACATTAAAATGACATACTGGCCATATGTTCGTATAAATAATGTGGACATCATTTCAGATTTACATTGGCTACACTCCATGTTGTGATCAGCTGCTTTTACTAGCTTATTAAAAGAGACTGATTTACTGTCTGGCAAAGTTAAATATATAAATCTTTCTGAGTCTACACTAGTAGTAGCTGATACCCTACAGTTCTCGCAGTCATGCTGCCATTGATAAGAAAGCCCAAACAGGTGATCTACATCTACACCTTCATCATGCAATACATCAAGCATATACATTAAAAACTCCTGACAATCTTGCTGACTATTTTGAGAGAATTGTGTTTGGCCTGAACATCTGTCTAACAGATTTCGAATTTCAGACACACTTTCTATGTTTGTTCTATCAGTGCTACATTTCTCTAACACAGAATTTAACAAACTGCAAAATCTTTGATCCGAATTGACCACAATCTGTTCTTTTAAAGTTTCTAGAGAAAAGACAACATTAACCACTACATTAGCATAGCAGTTGACACCAGAACTGTTTTCAAATTGAAAACCAACAACATCTTCAACAGAATCCTTTTTGTTTCTGCTTATAATTTCAGGTTCATCAACTTTTCGTCTTTTTGCTACAACCTCCCCAGTATTGGTCACATTTCTTCGTTTCCGGCCTACCACACGTTTCTCAAACAAAGGATACTGAGGCAAATGTGGCGCATACTCTCTTCTCAACCTATTGTATTCCTTAACACAATCTAGATCCGCACAAATGTTTGTGACATCACACTCAATCAAGTACAATCCCGATAAAGTCCTAACTCGTGACAATGCCACATATGCCATACCCTCCTTGAACACAGAACTGCCAATATTCACCAATGCACAGTCTACACTTAAACCTTGCGATTTATGGATTGTCACCGCATATGCCAAGCAAACAGGAAACTGCTTACGACGAACATATAAGTCTTTTACAAGCAAAAATCTAGCAGAACAACGAGCAATTAGCTGTACTTCCTCAATGCCATCAAATTTAATTTTTAAAAATTCAATTCCATCTCTATTTCTGTATTTCACAAAATCAACAACATTACCCATTGATCCATTTACCAGACCTCTTTCAACATGTAAATTCCTTCTTAAAATTATACGGCAGTTCAAGCACACATTCAGAGTCTTTTCAAAACCCGCAGTTTTAGATATACTCTTCTCTAATGAATCCAATTTTGTTTTCAGATTCTCAGACAAAATAATTGTTGATCCCATATGCTCTACTCTGTCAATAGCTTCCAATTTCACAATCTCTTGCTTTTCTAAATGCAACATTTTGTTGTTGAATTTGGCACATTCTGCAAGAGTTGGCATCAAACATATTCCAGATTTTTTCTCAGTAACTTTCTGAAAAATATTCTCAGGCACAACATCTTCGTCTGGATATAAATTTGTCAGTAATCGTGCATGTAAAGCTTCTTTCCCATGCTCGGTCACTTTTCCAATTCTAACATCTTGTAGAATAGTCTTGTAAACTTCATCCTTTGCCTGACGCATATTTTCATGCAGTTCAGCATAATTGAAGTTTAACCATATATTGACGTTGCCAATACTCCCTAAGCACTTCCTGGTATCTTCATGCGTGAGCATTTTGAACACAGGTTGCCCTTTCACTGGTGTCAGCTGCAGAAGATCTCCAAAAACAATGATGTGTTTGCCACCAAATAACACATCATACTCTGTTTTGAGAACTTCTTGCATTCTCAAATGCACAAAGGCAAGCATGACATTGGAAACCATGCTTACTTCGTCAATGATAAGAAGTTTCATTTTCCTCAAGACTCTTGAAACTTCAAAACAAGCATCTCCAGATAGCTTGTGATATTCTAATTTGTTGTCATGCTCCACTGGCAGCATCAGTAAACGATGTAAAGTAATCCCTTTAATGTTATGTGCTGCCAGTCCAGTTGGAGCGGTGACAACACAAGACAGCGATGACTCTGTCCTTTCCTGCAAATAACATGAAATTGCTTTAATAAGGAAACTTTTTCCAGTTCCCGCTTCTCCACTCACGTACAGTCGGACAGGCTTCAACGACGTACATGAGCACTCTTTCTTGTCATGACTTAATCCATGATCAATTTGCATGGTAAGTTCGTCATATATTTTCCTCTGCTCAACGTTGAGTTGTCTTTCCAACTCTTCTAAGTTAACCGCATCCTCCTGAGCATGTGCCATGGCTCTTTCCACTTCATTCATAGCAGTGGCAGCTTCATTTTCGATAAGAGGTCCTCCTAGTGGATCCTGACTCAATGAAGCAGAACTCTGACTGTCCTGAGAACTGTCTCTGGCAATCTCGGCTGCAATCGTTGCTTCCTGCTCAATTTCCACATTCAACATTTCTACATATTTGGGAAAAGCAGGACATTCTATGGTCTCCTTGGCAGCATTGAAAGAGTCTTCGTAACAGAGGAAATCTCCAAGCAGTTCCTCTTCTGCACGCCAAGGCTTAAAAAGTTGCAAAAGTGCTAAATAGAAAAACTCCTTTTTTTCAGGAGATTCGCCACTCAATTTTCGATGGTTTATCAAGTGGCATTTTCTTTGCTTGACCAGACATCCCTCACTTCCTATTACAGCATACACTCCTTTCTCAGTATCTTCTTTGATGTTCCTCTTGAATATGTAATTTTGCAGAACCTCATACAGACAAACATTCTCGAGGTGACTGCTTCGATTTGGATAATATGTATCCAACATGTTGCTCTTCAAAATGTCGGTACTGTTTGGCTCCTTTTCCGCCAAATACTCAATTTCCCGCACAGGTTTCAGAACTCGATTACGCGTTGCAGCAAGACCAACACTCGCCCAAACGATACTCCTGGACTTGGCATAGAGACTTGCTGAAGACAACCGGTCAGAACATTCGTAAGCTCCGATTTCTCGATGCGACAACATCTTCAGACTGAAACTGTACAACTTCTTGCTGAGGCTCTTTTCATGGGAAATGTCCTCCCACATATCCTTCAATTCTGTCTTCTCTTTTTTGGTGATGTAAGATGTCACATACCTAGCCACAGCCATACAGTTATCAGCCACAAACTGTATATCCATGTTAGCATTCCACATGGACAAAATCACCGGGTTGTAGTCGTTGATGTACTTAGACTCTTCGTTCCTCTTCAAATTGTATGTGTTTTTAGGTGATTTCTTCATCACATTATGTCGCAGCGAAGACATCAAACTGTTCACTCTTCCTTTAGAAATCACCGATCGTGGAAAGCCGAAACGACATTTGGTGTAGAACTTGTCTTTGTTCCGGAATTTACGACGACAGTACTTTCCACATCGATGGCTTTGGAAACGTAGAACTTTTTCTCTTAGGCTTTTTTTCTCCTTTGCGTTTGGAACAGCACACGTAGAATACTGTTCTATGAAACTCATCACTGAGTCGTCTGCATCCGTTCCAAATTTAGGTGCATCCTTGATCCACAGCAACATATGTATATGAGGAGCACCTCTTGCTTGGTACTCCTTCCTCCAGAAGAAATCCAACACCTCTCCAAGAGGTGGATTCTTCTTATTCATGATGAAAGACATCATACCTTCAAATCTATGATTGAAGTACCTACATACATTGACTGGATCCAAAGAGCACAGTTCTCCGGGTGTCTTGAATTCGATGTTTTCTACGTTAGCATTTGCCTCTCGTAGAAATTCAAGTAAGTCTTCCCAGCCATACTCAGCACAGCTCAAAGTGAGGAACCATGTGGGAGTTCCTAAGTTCCTCAGCATACATTTTAAATCACCATGACGACGGTACCAGTACTCATTAGTACCACGCTGACACGCCATGAGATTAATCAGGTGAGAATCCAAAATACTGTCTTGGACATTGACTTTATCCATAAAGTCACTTGCCGAGATGTTTTGCATGTGTATACCACTTTTCAAGATGTGGTTCACTGCATATGACAGTCCAGACAGATCGCTTTCAAGCAGGAGATGAAACAAATAAGGAATGCATTGTCGAAACCTAGGATCTCCTGCATACAATCGCAAAGTCCGGTATTCAGAAGCAGGAATTTGATGAGGTCGCTCATCATATCTTCCTCCCTGACCTGTTGGAAAAAGCTGTGGGAAACACCGAGCTTCCAAACTTTCCTCCCAAACACTAATGGGACTCCCTTTCGCTTGTTTCATTTGAAACAACTCAATAGCATTCCCCATGACTTCCTTGGAATGCAAAGGATGAACACTATAATGTTCATATATTTCTTCACTAGTAGAGGGTTCTACTTTCTCAATTTGACCAGCACACAAATCGCTATCCTCTTCCTCACTTACTTCCTCTTCTGCAACATATACATTTTTATAGTATTTATTATATTTTTTCAAATACAATGTTGCCCTTTTGACTTTCCTAACATCTACTAAATCTTGCCATATTTTCTTATTCTTTGTCGGAACCCCATTAACTAAGATAACCAGAGGTTCCTCTTCCACTTTTTCTACTCCAATTGTGTTAATGTTTTTCTTCAAATCTAGAGGCAAATAAACAACTCTTCCCTTTAATCCTCTCTGTAAATCTGATGGAGGCAATTTCCCTGTCTTTGGCTCCAATCTTACAATAGCCTGAAAGGGATGGATACTTTGAATCAAAATAGATTCATAAGTATTTAAATCCTTCAATTCAGAAGGAATTTCAACCAATTCCAGATTATTATGAACTGCTCTAGCAGGCATCTGGTTTTGATTTAATTTGTTACAACAATAAGTACACACACGTTGATCCAATCCCAAATCAAAACAATTTTCTACCATCAAGTATGTTGTAAAATCCTTCCATTCACTATTATTTTCCCTTTCACTTTTTCCATATAAATCCACTAACTTAGTCTGATTCTTATAATAAGTGCGTCGACAACACACACAAGTGAAATTTGGCCTCTCACTTGATTTCACCTCAAACGTCGCAATTTCCCTCTGGAAATTATCTGTACTGGAAACCTGTACACTATCTTCCACATTACTCTCTTCTTCTTGGTCAATTTCAACATTCTCCTCTTTACTTCCAAAGTAACAAAACTCAATTTCTTCACATATATTCTTCACATCTATTTCAGAACCATGCAAAAGAGCAGCGCATAATTGTTTAAGCATAATTGCTGGACTCTTAGCATAATACAACATTCTAACTAATTTCCTCACTTTATTATGATGCACTGCTAGCATCCTGAAATGATGAAAAACACTCTGGCATACTCTCCTGGAAAGACAAGCCAGTGAATGACCATGCAAACCTATCACTTCTCTCACTCTGCAAGGATCTAATTCTTGCAACAACTTCATTTTCTGCTTCAAACTTTTCTTACTAAATGACCGTATAAAATCACAAAGCAAATTGATGGAATCCTGTCGTACACTGCAAATACTACTACACTTCCAGGTGTACACAGGACCCTTAGGACGTCTCCCTAAAACCTCATTACCTAACACCTCTTCTATCTCTGTTCTCACAAGTTTTTCTTTTTCAACTGGACAACCATCTTTCACTTCATAAGCTCGACCACTGGTGTCAACTGCATGCACCAAATCATTATCCTGGAAATAACTCTCCTCATTAAAAAATGCCTCAGAGCTTGAACTATGCATCCATTCTCCAGAAAAAACTTCACAAAAATTACTACGATTAACTATTCTCTTCCATCTACTATTTCTTTTGAAATCTCAAATTACCTTGTTTAGCTTCCTAATTCTATTGATTGTCAAAATAAATAACTTACGTTTAATTTCAAATGCCTGATCAATAACTTTCTCAACTATTTTTTTTCTCTTATAAAAAACCACTTTCTGCTGACCTTTCTTAATATTTTTTAACAAATTCCCAATTATCCTGTTGCGGAACATTCGTTTACGAATATCCCTAAACTGTTGTTTCCTTCTACTTTCATGCATAGAGTTATCTCTTACTCTAGCAGTAACATTTCTCATTGGCCTTTCCTTACCATTTGAATTCATTCTCCTTTTCTGGAGTGAAACATTTTCTGTAGTAATATTTTTTTTACTACACATATTTCTTATGACTGTTTTTCGACTCTTACCCGGTGCTTTCTTGGTGACTTGACAAATCTTTTTGTTAGAGGACTGCTGCAATATTCCATGCTCCTGCTGTCTTTGACGTTTTCCAGCCTTTCTTACTCTTTCTTTGCTAGGCATCCTAAAATCTTGAAATAATCTGCAGTTGAATCTGTGGTAAAATATAATAAAAAATGTTATTAACCACTATTACCCAACAGTAAATTAATAACAGTCATCAAAAACTTAACACACTACTTAAGTATATAATATACTGAAGCCTATCTCCAATTTTTCACTGAACAGGACTCATCTCTTCTTAACCTTGGATAAACCTCACCTACTCTGTGTCCCCTGCACATAATTAAATGTAAAGGGGCAGATTTATATTAACTAGCACATCCCCAGGGATGCACCAGTTAACGTGCACCGCTGCTCTGCCACCCACGGTGTGCCGCATTTACAATCAGATAGGACAAAGCTACATCAAAACCCTGCGCCTGCTTGAAGCAGGCATAGATCTTGACGCAGGTAGGCTGGAAGCTAAAGCAACAACTAAGTGTCGTGTGCAGAAGTTACAAAAAAGGAAAAATGGCGTTTAAACCAGTAATGAGACCATGCTAACGTAATACAGAGTAAAAATATCCAGGATCTACATCAGTTTGGGGTTCACGAACCTGGCAGGTACAAGGCACTGAGGCTTTCCACCGTGCATGTCTCATCCCAAAACATATGTTGTTTGTGAATGAAACAATTTCCCAGACCAAATGCTTTGGATTGGCTACTTCTAAAAAATTAAACACCCCTACTATCCCGGAGTTAGAGGAATACGATGGTTGGAGTAATTTTACTCGTTGTCTATTAAAGATTTACAGGCCCTACTCCGTAATTCTTCCTTTAACATTTCCAGTATAAATCCAAAAGGTTGACTGCTTTGGCAACGTGCCTTATCCACGGTTTAATAACGCTGCCTTTTGCTTTATATAAGTTTTCAAATTGTATGAAATATATACCAATAGGTCGTTATTAACCTTTAGGTAGTGGTTTTCTTCATCAAGTCTGGTCGCTTCCATACACATACAGATTTTCAAAGATGATCAAGAACTTTATCTGAATGGAGAGGAATGCACTGAGACGCCAGATCATTCACTAATGTGTAGGCACATACAGTTACACGGTTCATGCAACAAACACCGACCAAATATGGCTTGCGTGTTGCAAGGCACACCAGTTCCTGCTATCATCCCCACGTTCAAGTTCTTGGAAAATGGTAGTTATTTGATGCTCAATAATGAAGATTGTTCTGGGTTAATTAAAAGTATTCATTTTATCGTAACAGTAAATGAACGGGTTATTTGCTGCAGAAATGTTCTATTTCCTCCCACACATGAACATAGGGAGTTTTCAATCTGGCCACAAATACCAACCTTGGCAGCACATTTCAACGGCATGGCAAGAATAAGAGCTATTTTGTCTCAGAGAGAGGTGGCCTTGAGTTCGGCCCGTGAAACTTTCGTCCTTCACACAGCGAACACCCGTACAGAGCTGCAGACCCTTTTAAATACAGATTCGCCTTTCCATTTCAGCAAGATGGTTCGGACTATCTCTAACGCATCCTCCACAAAGAGCCTGGCGCACTTTTTTAAAGTTGTTACCAGTGGTCTCGTGACTTCATTTGAGAAAATCTTTGGAGTCATCCCTGCTTTCTTACATTCTATTTTTTCCACTCTGCTTCGTGGATTCCCATTTTTACTTGCATTACCAGCGGACGCTCTTGTGCTTTTTTACATTTTTAAATATGGATGTCCCTCCTGTGCAAGCTCCCGCCCTGCAGCTGCTGACACTGTTCCGCAATCGCATGCTAGAATATTATGGCACAATGCCGTTGGCGATATTAAGCACGGCATATGGATTATCTTTTCTATGCTGATGTGATTCCTTCAAATCTAAGACACTAAAGTATCGGCACGCCCTAAACCAACACAAAGAGACCTTCTTAGCAAATAATATATTATGTGTATTAGGGAGGGTGAGATATAAGCAGCCGCTGGCCGTGGAGGGAGTTACGGTGGGGCAGGGAGGCGGGGAGGGGGAGGGGCAGGGTGAAGCCCTCTCCACCCTGCCCCTCCCCCTCCCCGCCTCCCTGCCCACCGTAACTCCCTCCACGGCCCGCGGCTGCTTATAAGTGTTGCTAACTCTTATTCATTTACAGCATGTTAACATACTGTCACCATTCGCTTTTTATGTACTATTAACTATGCTGGTAATTTTGCTACTGATAATATGTGTACTTGTATAATCTAAGATACTACGCCTGAGAAGACGGCATTAGTAAATAAACATTTCAAATACACATGTGTTCTTCTTAACTCCATGTTCTCGTTTCTAAGAAATATATAACGACCGACTGTTCATGAGTTCCACGTATCCTGAGGTACTATAAGTTCATATTCTGGATTGTCTAAACATTGAGAGTTTGTTATATCCAATGTGTCACTGTACCTAGCTTGCTAAGGGGTTTTGATTACTAAGGTGAGTTTTGGGACACCCTAATTCGCCGAGGTTCCAATCCTCTGTCCACAGTTCTGTGTCAGAACAGAAACCCTGCGACAGGGGCACCCCTCAACCTTACTGGAGCTTCATCACACTTGCGATACAACTCCAGCAATGCGCCAACTTTACGGCACAAATACGTCACGCATCTGTGCTGTTTTTGCCCCATGATGCGCCGCATTGTAAATGCAGCACACCATAGGTGACGGAACAGCGGCACAGAATGACTAACACATCCCTAATGATGCGCCAGTCATCATAAATCTATCCCTATGCTTCTTATCTTGTTAGAGATAAACCGCCATATGTATCATCAAAGTTTTTTGCATTTCCTAAATAGCGAACTTTAAGAAATAAATAGCGATTCTTTACCATTCCTAGTTTGCGATGACCTATTTGCTAATTACAAATTACCCATTCATTTCCATGCAGCAGGAGGCCCATAGGAATGAAGGTACAATTTGCGATTAGCAATTACCTCATCGCAAATTACGAATTTTTCCGACGGTGCAGGGGTGTCTCAAGAACACCCTGCTGCACCCCTGAAAAAGAAATTTGGGGTCATATGGCGCACATAAATTTTGAAAACATTCCTTTACCTCAAAAACGATTTTCAACTCATAATTTGAAAACACTGCACATGGGGAAATGACTTAAAATGTCCTTAAGACACATAAAAGCATTTTTTGATTGCCTTTGCAGCATTTTCCGTCACCTTTAACATGCCTATGTAACGGAAACATTCAAAATCTAAATTTGCCATGCACAGGTGGGAGCATATTTACAAGCAATTTGCTCCACAGACAAACTTCTTACATTGAAATGGGAAAAATAACATCACAGACTCTCAATTACCTTATAAAGAAGCAGACACCATTATGTCCTTCTCATCAATATTAAAACCATTGCTTTTTCTCAAAAACGATTTACAAGTCATAATTTGAAAACACTCCACAGCTCCTATGCACATAAAAGCCCTGTCAGTACTAATACTTCACATTTTCTCCAATTACAATTTCTCAAAGAAACAAAATCTATTTGTGAAACACTTGAGACAAAGCAACATTTGAAAAACACAACTTTCTTCATAATTTTCTCCTTAAAGCACACTATTTTCTATCTAAATTAAAGAAATCTTTTCTCACCTTAGCAAATACTTTGAGTTTCAAAACAGTCTCAGAAACACACCAATTTGTCTTCAGCAGAGCAAAAGGTATTCACTCCAGAGTCTGCAGCTATCAAAAGCACAGAAATGCTGTAATTCCTCACACATATCTCTCATGTCACCCAATCAAAACTCTTCCCTCACTTTTTTTCAAAGCAAAACCCTTCCCCCCTCTGCCCCCTCTCTGCTTTTTCTGCATAGCAACCACCTCTTGCAAGACCTCTCACGCAACAATGTTGCAATTGAACTCTGAACTCTCAGTGCACCTGCATATCCAGAGCATTCTTTCATTTAATGATTTTTTCTTCGCCACTCAAAATACATCTTTCAACGAACTCATCCATTCACACTAACTTTCTGTTTTCAGCAATCAAAATCCACCAATCACTCTTACTGCTTCATTAACACAGAAACTCCTCAGTTTTTTTCATTTTACACTCTCATTTTTTCAACTGCCATTTCATTGCCACACTTCATCTGACTGCAGCAGAACCTTCTCTCGCCATGTTTTCTGTCTGGATTGTTGGACATAGTTACATATATTGGGCTCAAAGGTACGCTGAAAACAGGAATTTACCTAACCTCAATTTACAAGATGTGGAAATTAAGTGGTTTGGCCACAGAGGATTAAAATGTCACCAATTGATACCATTGGTGAAAACCTTTATGCATTTGCCCAAACCTGACCTGTTAATTGTGCACTGTGGAGGTAATGATTTGGGCACTTTGACTGGGGTAGGTCTGGAAATGCTTTTAAAGGACACCTTTGAGCAATTGATGGCACTTTTTCCTCAGACTGCCTTGGTATATTCAAATATATGCCAAAGACAGAAATGGAGGTGGTCAAACCAATTTTGTCCACAAATTGAGAAGTCGAGGAAGCATGTAAACAAATCTGTTTCAGCTTACATGAGAGACCATGGAATGGGCTCCCTCTACAACAATAACTTGCGTTACTACATGCAAGATATCTACAGAGGAGATGGAGTTCACTTCTCAGATGAGGGCAACAGAGTTTTCACTCTGAATTTAAGAATGTGCATTGGTACCTACTTATAAGTACCTAAATGTACCATAAACCCAAAAGCTCTTCTCAGAGCTACCCTACATCTGATCACTCACAATTATTATTGTACTCTAACTTTTTTCACTAATTTTCAAGAAAGTACGCTCCCCAGAACGCTTCCCGGTTCGCGAACCGAGCGCACTCCACGCAAAAAAACTAAAAAAACGGTATATATTTTTTTGCCCTGCGAGAACCTTTCAAAGCCTCCACATCAAACCTAGGGGGTCAGGGACGATCTACTATGCCCCCTTATGGTCATTTGCCCCTTCGCTTTGGCCTCCTCTTGTCTCTCGATCCTACCGAGAGACAAGATGGCGGCCGCTACGGACTGTTTGGAATGTTTACAGACGCCGAAAAACCAATCAGCTTCGCAAACCTCCGTAACGCGAAAAGTACGCAAAGCGGAGCGCTGTTACAGATATATATCTTTTTTTGAACGTTAATTTCTCAAAATCCACTGGAGCACATATATTGAGACCTAGCAAAGGCACATCGGGCTACCAGTCCCTACAATTTTGCCAAGTTTCGTGCAAATCCATTCAGCCGTTCGATTATTATTATTATTTTTTTTTTTGCCCCGCGGGGCCCTTTTAAAACCTCCACATCAAACCTAGGGGGTCAGCGAGGATCTACTATTCCCCCTTATGGTCATTTGCCCCTTCGCTTTCGCCTCCTCTTGTCTCTCGATCCTACCGAGAGACAAGATGGCGGCCGCTACGGACTGTTTGGAATGTTGACAGACGCCGGAGAACCAATCAGCTTCGCTTCACAAAGCTCCGTTGCGCGAAAAGTACGCGTCCTGGGCCGCTGCCCGGTCCGCTGTTACAGATATATATCTTTTTTTAAACGTTAATTTCTCAAAATCCACTGGAGCACATATATTGAGACCTACAAAAGGCACATCGGGCTACCAGTCCCTACAATTTTGCCAAGTTTCGTGCAAATCCATTCAGCCGTTCGGGCTAAAAGTGAGGCCAACCGCCCTATGGAAATTAACATGGGAAAAACGCGTTTTGGGACCCCCCTTTTTTCTCGGCCCCCCCTTGACGAACCCCCCCCAAATTTTCAAAGGCTGCTCAGAAACAAAATGTGCCATTTTCCTGAAAATTTCAGCCAATTCCGTCCACAAACGGCAAAGTTATTAGACATAGAATTTTCAAAAATCCCATAGAGAAAAAATCCTAACTATATATACCTACTGGCGACCGCCAGTAGGTAATATATATATATATATATATATATATATATATATAAATTCACTGAAAAAACCATAGGTTATAGACCATATATAGTTAGGAATTAGCATTTAAAAAACCTTATTTTACTCACACAAAACCATTGAAATTCCATATATAGTTAGTTGTACTAACTATATATCGCGCACCCGCAATCCACTGCTGATGATGTCACATATTACATCATTCATGACATGGTCAGTGACATCACTGATGACATCACTGATGACATCTCAAATGACATCACTGATGACATCACTGATGACATCTCATTTGACATTACTCATGACATCATTCATGTGATGATACGATGAACCTCTTCAGACTCTAATATAACCGTAGATACACTCAGTGTAAACAGACACTCACAGACTGTCACTCATCCATGGAGTTACTCACACACCTAATCAGTCTTGCAAAGAATCAATCACACCTCCATTTGCTCAACTATATCGTTAAACACACCTTACTTATTGAAACATATAATAACACATATTTACTCTGTTATACAATCCCTGATACAAGTTCACAATAATCCATACAGCCACTCACACATTCACTGGCTCTTATGCACAGTTATTTATATATGTCAACTACCACATGTACTGTGTTTTACATATGTACTTACTTTGACATGTAGCACTGAGATATCCATTCACTCACCAATACACTCATGCACACAGTAAACCGCCCATACAGCTGTTTCCACATGCACTTTTGAACCCATACATCTATGCACAGAGTCATACACCTCCCAGCCACCCACACACACTCTCAGTCTCCAATACAAATGCTTGGGCAACCAATCAATAACCCATATAGTTACTCATATAGCTAATGATCAACACATGCAGCAGTTTACAGAACAACAGACATAATGATGCACAAATTAAGACAGTTTAGTCACTAACCCATGCGCTCAGTGAGACACATTTAACCACTCACTCATACAGTCAGTCATGCACCTACTAAATTCATCATCCAGACACTTATACATCCACTCATTCTTCAATATATAAGACATATTTTAACTTTACAGAAACATGCAGTCACTGGATGTTGTCATCAGTGATGTCATCAGTGATGTCATTTGAGATGTCATCAGTGATGTCATCAGTGATGTCACTGACCATGTCATGAATGATGTAATATGTGACATCATCAGCAGTGGATTGCGGGTGCGCGATATATAGTTAGTACAACTAACTATATATGGAATTTCAATGGTTTTGTGTGAGTAAAATAAGGTTTTTTAAATGCTAATTCCTAACTATATATGGTCTATAACCTATGGTTTTTTCAGTGAATTTTCAAGGTTTTGTAAATGCTAATTCCTAACTATATATGGTCTATAACCTATGGTTTTTTCAGTGAATTTCATAGGTTTTTTAATAGCAAATCTTTATAAAAATAATACATTTTAAATCTAATTTTATATTTTATAATTTTTTTATTTTTTTTTTAATATTATTTTTAGTGCGCTCCCGGGGCGCGGACAGGTGAACGCACGGGTAAGCGCAATCTTGCGGCGCGCCCCAGGGCGCGTACTAATGCGCGTCCCGGAAGCGCTATTGCCGAGAACGAAAACAACATTGTGACGTATCGCGTAGCCGCCACGCCTTGCGTCATAAGACACGTATCGCGTAGCCGCGAGATGCGTCTTATGACGCACCGCGTAAGCGCACCCGGAAGCGCATACGATCGCGCAACGTAAGCGCCCCGATGCGCTTACGATACACGCCCGGGACGCGCCCCGGGGCGCGTAGCGTAAGCGCGTCAAACCATGTGACTTTAAAATAACACTTTTCATTGGTTCAGAACTTTTTTTTTTCCAAATTGTGTGAAACCCACCCATTTCTCTCACTATTGCTTTGTACTTGGAGAGAGCAAGAGCTGTTGTGTCTACTCTATCTCCTACTTTTCTGATCTCCAGCAATGGCTGCAAGAGAGTCATCCAGCAGTGATTCAGAGGGATTTTTAGATGAGGACCCTCCTCAGCAAAAGAAAAAAACCCATTTCATCTGGAAATTTTACGAAATCCCAGAAGGACAGAAAAAAGTCAACGCTCCCAAAGTAACATGCAAAATATGTGGGAGTAGTTTATCCAGAGGCAATCCTCTGAAAAAATATAGTTTTGGGAATGCTAATTTGATCCGGCATGTTAAAAGAAGACACCCTAACAACTTTGCCAGGGAGAGTGTCAGAGAGCTGGCACGGAATGCACCCACAGATGGCGGCAGCACCTCCACTGGTGGAGCAACACCTTCGGGACCACCCCGTGGAAGAATGGTCCCTAACATTCAGCCGGTGTTTGCGGGCATCAAATTTTCGTGCACAGAGTGTGACGAACTGCTCTGCTATGGGGAGCAGAGTGTTGAACTGATTGCCCTAAAGAAACAGCAACACCGCTGCTCTTCCAGTCCCTAAATGTTCAAATTTTTTTGCTCCTGTTGAGCAGTTTTGCAATCCTTGTTTTTGTTTTTTCCCTTGAAAAAAATCCAAAAAAAATATAAAATTGTTTTTAAAAAGTCTAAAAAAATATAAAACAACAAAAACAAAAAAAAATATATAAAACTACAAAATCAAAAAAAAAGTTCTTTTCAGAACTACCTCCAATTTTTAAAAAGAAGCTTTATTTTTTTAAAAGTCTGTCATTTTTAATCTCCATGGTACGCTCCCCCGTACGCTCCCCGGTGCGCGTACCGAGCGCT
Source organism: Lissotriton helveticus (assembly GCF_964261635.1). NCBI lineage: Eukaryota > Metazoa > Chordata > Amphibia > Caudata > Salamandridae > Lissotriton > Lissotriton helveticus. The sequence continues at coordinate 603,784,861 of NC_136063.1, read as the reverse complement.
CACCCCCGCGAAAATCGTTTTTAAAAAAAAAAAAATTTTCACCCGCGGGAGCCTTTTATGGCCCCCACATGAAACCTAGGGGGTCAGGGGGTGTGTACCCTGCCCCCTCTTGCTCATTTCCCCCTTTGATTTTTGCCACCTCTTGTGTCTCAATCCTACCGAGACACAAGATGGTGGCCGCTGCGGACTGTTTCGAATGTTTACAGACACCCGAGAACCAATCAGCTTGCCGTGCGCAAGTCGCGTTGCGCGCCTGGAGCGCTCCCCGGTACGCGTACGGAGGAGCGCTCCAGGCGCGGCTCTAGATATATATCTTTTTTTGAACGTTAATTTCTCAAAATCCACTGTAGCACATATATTGAGACCTACAAAAGGCACATCGGGCTACCAGTCCCTACAATTTTGCAAAGTTTCATGCAAATCCATTCAGCCGTTCGGGCTAAAAGTGAGGCCAACCGCCCTATGGAAAACTCAATGTTAAAAACACGTTTTGGGACCCCCCTTTTTTCTCGGCCCCCCCTTGACGAACCCCCCCCAAATTTTCAAGGGCTGCTCAGAAACAAAATGTTCCATTTTCCTGAAAATTTCAGCCAATTCCGTCTACAAACGCCAAAGTTATTAGACATAGAATTTTCAAAAAACCCATAGAGAAAAAATCCTAACTATATATACCTACTGGCGACCGCCAGAAGGTAATATATATATATATTCTTTCCTTTGTGGCTCGGGTTTCATCGGAGCATGGCGCTTCTTGCAGCGGTGCGTTTCACGGCAGAGCCCAGCCATTCAAAACTCTTCCCACTCTCCTCACGAAGAAAGATTCGCACTCACGGGTACTTTTGAAGTTGTTATCTTAATTTATTTACGATTCCAGGTTTTGCACAACCAACGCGTTTCAGTGTCTACTGACACCTTGATCACGGTCGGATATCATGCCTCTATTCAAAACATATATACATTTTTTTCCCAGTTTGTTGGTCTGAAATACTTGGGGAGTACGAAGAAAGAAACAAAACTCCGAATTCTGGAACATGTGAGAGCCACCACAAACAAAGACAGAAGCAATGCGGTTGCAAAGCACATGGAGGATAAACACAACAGTAATTGGAAAGATTTGAAATTCTATGGCATTGAAAGCGTGAACAAACACGTGAGAGGTGGGGATAGAGAAAAAAGACTCCGACAATGTGAATCACGCTGGATTCTTTCATTGAGAACATTTATCCCCTTTGGACTCGATCAAGATGAGGAGATGTATGTACACCTCCTATAACCAGCACATGTAAATAGCTTCTCAAACTTAAGGAATCAAGAAACCAACCCCCCCCACCCACAAACCCCCCCTCTTTTTATAAAAAATGTCTTGTTTTCCCCAATTGCTTGTTCTCTTAGGGAATACAATGTACATCGTGTGACTTCCAATGAAATACATCAGTGTGGAATGATTGAATTCCAAGAAAGAATAGGTCAATTAACCTGTTCTTCGCCATTTCCAACCCCTAGCCTTAAAAACCTTCCCTATTCCCTTCCCCTTCCCCATTCCCTTGATCCCCTAATCATTTCCCTTACCCTGGTTTTCTATGACTAGTGATCGAAATACAAGATAAGTATAAAAGGCAACTAGTGAAGTTTAAACTATACCCAATGTATGAATATGACAATTATGGACAATATGGGAAAATATATGATTGCCCACTGGAGGGCATAAGGAGAAAGTGCAATTATAATTTAATTGATACATTTATTTAGGGTATTTTCTTTAAAATTTATTGCCAAAAATGTACTTTTAATTTTGTTTGAATTAACATGGATTGGAAATGAATTCGAAAAATTGTTTTAAATGCATGTATAAACTACATTTACCAGAATTCCACACATAACAAAACAGGATGTCACATGACCAACAAACTGAGAAAAAAATGTATATATGTTTTGAATAGAGGAATGGTATGCGACCGTGATCAAGGTGTCAGTAGACACTGAAACGCGTTGGTTGTGCAAAACCTGGAATCGTAAATAAATTAAGATAACAACTTCAAAAGTACCCGTGAGTGCGAATCTTTCTTCATGAGGAGAGTGGGAAGAATATATATATTGTGATGTTATATATATATATATATATATATATATATATATATATATATATATATATATATATATATATAGCAAAACACAAGGAGTTAATGGTACTCCCAAGGTCCGGTGCACACTCGGGTTGTATGTCGGCTATGGAAAATCCGCAGACGCGTTTCTGGCTCTTGCCGTCATCAGTGCGGAAAGCCGTAAGTAAAGCGGCACAGTCATTTAAATAGTACTGCCATATGGTTGGTGGATCCTTGGCCAATGAAAGGCCAGATAGCGCTTCAATCGCAAAAAACTTTATTGGCAGTATGTAATGACTGTGCCTGTACATCCCTTCGCCTGCCACTATATAAAACGAAAACACTGTGAGTGTCACATATTAGTGAAGTACTCTAGCTTTGAATAAGCCACAACCTAAATAGGTCAACAGAGTTCGTAAGCGGCGGTTCAGCAGCCCAAATTGAATGCAAAACACAGTATCCCACCTGGGGCCAGCCGAACTCGTGGCGAGTGCAATCCGGAAGCGGTGGTGGAAACCGCCTGTAACACAGCAAAACACAAGGAGTTAATGGTACTCCCAAGGTCCGGTGCACACTCGGGTTGTATGTCGGCTATGGAAAATCCGCAGACGCGTTTCTGGCTCTTGCCGTCATCAGTGCGGAAAGCCGTAAGTAAAGCGGCACAGTCATTTAAATAGTACTGCCATATGGTTGGTGGATCCTTGGCCAATGAAAGGCCAGATAGGCCACCACCGCTTCCGGATTGCACTCGCCACGAGTTCGGCTGGCCCCAGGTGGGATACTGTGTTTTGCATTCAATTTGGGCTGCTGAACCGCCGCTTACGAACTCTGTTGACCTATTTAGGTTGTGGCTTATTCAAAGCTAGAGTACTTCACTAATATGTGACACTCACAGTGTTTTCGTTTTATATAGTGGCAGGCGAAGGGATGTACAGGCACAGTCATTACATACTGCCAATAAAGTTTTTTGCGATTGAAGCGCTATCTGGCCTTTCATTGGCCAAGGATCCACCAACCATATGGCAGTACTATTTAAATGACTGTGCCGCTTTACTTACGGCTTTCCGCACTGATGACGGCAAGAGCCAGAAACGCGTCTGCGGATTTTCCATAGCCGACATACAACCCGAGTGTGCACCGGACCTTGGGAGTACCATTAACTCCTTGTGTTTTGCTGTGTTACAGGCGGTTTCCACCACCGCTTCCGGATTGCACTCGCCACGAGTTCGGCTGGCCCCAGGTGGGATACTGTGTTTTGCATTCAATTTGGGCTGCTGAACCGCCGCTTACGAACTCTGTTGACCTATTTAGGTTGTGGCTTATTCAAAGCTAGAGTACTTCACTAATATGTGACACTCACAGTGTTTTCGTTTTATATAGTGGCAGGCGAAGGGATGTACAGGCACAGTCATTACATACTGCCAATAAAGTTTTTTGCGATTGAAGCGCTATCTGGCCTTTCATTGGCCAAGGATCCACCAACCATATGGCAGTACTATTTAAATGACTGTGCCGCTTTACTTACGGCTTTCCGCACTGATGACGGCAAGAGCCAGAAACGCGTCTGCGGATTTTCCATAGCCGACATACAACCCGAGTGTGCACCGGACCTTGGGAGTACCATTAACTCCTTGTGTTTTGCTGTGTTACAGGCGGTTTCCACCACCGCTTCCGGATTGCACTCGCCACGAGTTCGGCTGGCCCCAGGTGGGATACTGTGTTTTGCATTCAATTTGGGCTGCTGAACCGCCGCTTACGAACTCTGTTGACCTATTTAGGTTGTGGCTTATTCAAAGCTAGAGTACTTCACTAATATGTGACACTCACAGTGTTTTCGTTTTATATAGTGGCAGGCGAAGGGATGTACAGGCACAGTCATTACATACTGCCAATAAAGTTTTTTGCGATTGAAGCGCTATCTGGCCTTTCATTGGCCAAGGATCCACCAACCATATGGCAGTACTATTTAAATGACTGTGCCGCTTTACTTACGGCTTTCCGCACTGATGACGGCAAGAGCCAGAAACGCGTCTGCGGATTTTCCATAGCCGACATACAACCCGAGTGTGCACCGGACCTTGGGAGTACCATTAACTCCTTGTGTTTTGCTGTGTTACAGGCGGTTTCCACCACCGCTTCCGGATTGCACTCGCCACGAGTTCGGCTGGCCCCAGGTGGGATACTGTGTTTTGCATTCAATTTGGGCTGCTGAACCGCCGCTTACGAACTCTGTTGACCTATTTAGGTTGTGGCTTATTCAAAGCTAGAGTACTTCACTAATATGTGACACTCACAGTGTTTTCGTTTTATATAGTGGCAGGCGAAGGGATGTACAGGCACAGTCATTACATACTGCCAATAAAGTTTTTTGCGATTGAAGCGCTATCTGGCCTTTCATTGGCCAAGGATCCACCAACCATATGGCAGTACTATTTAAATGACTGTGCCGCTTCACTTACGGCTTTCCGCACTGATGACGGCAAGAGCCAGAAACGCGTCTGCGGATTTTCCATAGCCGACATACAACCCGAGTGTGCACCGGACCTTGGGAGTACCATTAACTCCTTGTGTTTTGCTGTGTTACAGGCGGTTTCCACCACCGCTTCCGGATTGCACTCGCCACGAGTTCGGCTGGCCCCAGGTGGGATACTGTGTTTTGCATTCAATTTGGGCTGCTGAACCGCCGCTTACGAACTCTGTTGACCTATTTAGGTTGTGGCTTATTCAAAGCTAGAGTACTTCACTAATATGTGACACTCACAGTGTTTTCATTTTATATAGTGGCAGGCGAAGGGATGTACAGGCACAGTCATTACATACTGCCAATAAAGTTTTTTGCGATTGAAGCGCTATCTGGCCTTTCATTGGCCAAGGATCCACCAACCATATGGCAGTACTATTTAAATGACTGTGCCGCTTTACTTACGGCTTTCCGCACTGATGACGGCAAGAGCCAGAAACGCGTCTGCGGATTTTCCATAGCCGACATACAACCCGAGTGTGCACCGGACCTTGGGAGTACCATTAACTCCTTGTGTTTTGCTGTGTTACAGGCGGTTTCCACCACCGCTTCCGGATTGCACTCGCCACGAGTTCGGCTGGCCCCAGGTGGGATACTGTGTTTTGCATTCAATTTGGGCTGCTGAACCGCCGCTTACGAACTCTGTTGACCTATTTAGGTTGTGGCTTATTCAAAGCTAGAGTACTTCACTAATATGTGACACTCACAGTGTTTTCGTTTTATATAGTGGCAGGCGAAGGGATGTACAGGCACAGTCATTACATACTGCCAATAAAGTTTTTTGCGATTGAAGCGCTATCTGGCCTTTCATTGGCCAAGGATCCACCAACCATATGGCAGTACTATTTAAATGACTGTGCCGCTTTACTTACGGCTTTCCGCACTGATGACGGCAAGAGCCAGAAACGCGTCTGCGGATTTTCTATAGCCGACATACAACCCGAGTGTGCACCGGACCTTGGGAGTACCATTAACTCCTTGTGTTTTGCTGTGTTACAGGCGGTTTCCACCACCGCTTCCGGATTGCACTCGCCACGAGTTCGGCTGGCCCCAGGTGGGATACTGTGTTTTGCATATATATATATATATATATTTATATATTTATATACACACACACACACACATTTCTCGGTAAAGGGAGCTTCTGACCCAACAGGGTTGCCTCAGCTAACAGCAGGAATGCAGCACCCCGCCAAATTCCACATCGAAGAGATGCTGAAGCAATGCTTGGATTAGAAGTGCTGTATTGTTTTCCAGCGCTGCAACAAACGTTTAAACTGATGCGTTTTGGCAATTGAGCCTTAATCATAGATCAGCACATTGAATAATAAAGTGTCCACAGCTGTTTTCATATACATACGTCACTCAATAGTTCCAAGGGCATATGTTGCCCAGAATGCACCACCCAGCATCTGCAAAATGTGAGTATGCCACATTAAAGTCCAATACTTATTCTTTATCCATTTCTCTTTTATGTTAGTGGCACACATCGTGCTGTTTGTATTGTTGTTGTATTTGTTCATTTTCTTGCACCTTTCATCCAAGTACGCAAGAGGAAGTCAAAATACTCCTCTCACCTCCCTTGCTTTGTGCCGGAATTTCCAATTCCATTCAGGTTTAAACCCTTTGGCAGATCCGGGTCATGCTCCTTAATTTAAAGCTACACAAATTTCTTGATAAAGGTTACCTCCGACCCAACAGGGCAGCCTTAACCAATAGGGTAACAGAGCGTCCCTCCAAAGTCCACATCAAAGAGATGCTGAAATACAGCTTGGATCAGAAGTGCTTTATTGTTTTCCAACGCAGTAACAAACGTTCAATCTGATGCGTTTAAGCAATTTAGCCTTAATCATTGATCAGTATATTGAATAATAAAGTGTCCATAGCTGTTTCCATATACATATGTCACTCAGCAAACATCGGGAATGGAACGTCCCACCAAAGTCCACATCAAAGAGATGTGATGCACTGCTTGGATTAGAAGTGCTTTATTGTTTTCCAAGGCAGGAACAAATATTCAATCTGACGTGTTTTGGCAATTTAGCCTTAATTATAGATCACCACATTCAATAATAAAGTGTCCACAGCTGTCATCATATACATACGTCTCTCAGTAGTTCCAAGGTCCTATGTTGCCCAGAATGTATATATAAAACAGATGTCTGCACACCGAGGTCTCAAACCAAAGTGAAGTTTAACGGAATGCTGCAACACATTTTGCCTGAAATTCGACATTGTTGACATCGGATGATGGCAGACAAATTAGAGTTTTCAAATAAATATGAATATATATCTCTTCTCACGATTAGTTTTGGGGGAACCTGTTGGGGCTCATACACTCATCGTGCACGGGCAACATCCCTGTCGTATTTACATATTGCATCTTGCCATCTTCATATTTGTGTGCTCCAATGTCTCTACAAATAGATGAGTGTTTTAACTCTCCCATGTGTCTTTTTCTGTATTTTGTTTTAGATATTAAAGGAAAAGCAAATTTGTATATCTAGAGGAGAGGATCCTCTGCGAATCAAACAGACCTCTTGTTGAGATGTGATTGGCTGCCAACACTACAACCAAGAAGTGTTGGCAGCCATTTTGGGACTCAGACTCAGCCGAGTTCCCCCAGAAAAGTAAAAAATAAACAAAGGGCTGGGTAGAAATACCATGTCCCTATAGGCCTGGTGCTAGAGTCCCCCAGGGACCCCGCCTGGGCCCCCAAACATGTTTTTTTCCCAATTCTGCCACGATTCCACAATGGATTCATGAATTAGAATAGAAAAACAAGCACAGTCTCCTGTTCTTGTTTACAGCTTAACCCCTGTGTAGGACAGTTTCCAGGGGAATGTGAAATGTGGAAACATTAAGAGGGGCCCACTACGCCCCTGTCCTGAGGCTATGAAGAGCCCCAGGGACCACCACCTTCCCGGGGCTTAAATTTAAAAAACGGAGGGGGGCTGCACAGACCCCCTCCTCAGGACAGCTCCGAGGACCACCCTCTCCTGTGGCTTTACCTAATAAATGGAAAGGGGCTGACCTGATCTCCCTCCTCAAGGTTCATTAGAGCCCCAGGCACCACCACCTCCCTGGGGCTTAATTCAAAAATTGGAGAGCTGGGTGGACCCCCCTCCTATGGCTCTTAAGGGCCCTTGGGGACCACCACCTCCCGGGGGCAAAGCTGTTCATTTGAAAAGGAGGGGGGCCACCTGGCCTCCCTCCTGGCACCATTAATGGCCATGGGGACCTACGTCCCCCAGCGCCGGCTCCCTATCTCCAGAGGTTCCCACCCATGGGATATAGCAGGCTGCTTTCACTTGACAGGAGCTTAGACAGCACCCGCCAATTGATATTGATAAACAGTACCTTCGCTTCTATTGGGTGGGAGCAGATAAAACTGCTCCCGCTCACTGGTAGTGGATTTTGTATCTTTTTTCCTGCCTACTGTCAAGCCAGCAGGGAAACAGATCAAACCAGGCACCCTTCTCCAGAGTTTTCCATTCAAAACACTACTTGCACCATTTTTTCACTAGCAAACCCTTGGTCTCACCCTCTCTCCCAGCCCGCTGGGTATAGGAGCACTGGACATAGCAACAACAACAACATGCTCCCATTTACCGGGTAGTGGGGAAATAATGAATAAACAGGAACAGCGTCGGCATCACTAAGGGCCTGATTATGAGTTTGGTGGTGAATGATCTCCCCGCTCCTGCACCGCCAAACCCATTGTGGAACCGCCCACCGCATAAGGAGCTTTTTCCTGGTCTGGTGGGCAGTTCTAAAAACCGCAGCGAAGAGGAAACTTGTTATATGCTTAGTGGCACCGCAGCAGTACCATCAATCGTATTGTGGCCTCAAGACTGCAGCAGCACTGCCAGGGATCTCGGAGGTTACAGTGGTCCCATGGTGGGCTGACCACCCTGGTTGTAATAGGTCAGTTGGAAATCCACAGCCGTCACAGTCCGTGAGTCTGGCAGTCCACAGACCACCAGACTCGTTATTAGCCACTTAATCTCTGCATACCAAAAAATTACCTTGACCTTGTGTAATGTAACTGCCACTTTTGTAAAGTGCGTCAATTCCTTTGGGTAGGTCAAGTTCGTGCTCTATAAAAATGCCCCCCAAAAATGAATCTGACCTTGTGTCATGTAACTGTGCTGTCATGTGCTGAACCCTCTCTCCAGCTTCCCGAGTGGCATCCTGCCGAAATGTTTTTTTACATCCAGAACAACTATTCTGCAGCCAGTATGCTGGCCAATCACCTGAAGATCTATATCGCCCCTCTCCGATCTAGCATTGCAGAGAGATGAGCGTGATGTCCCCACATATGAAGACGCTAAGATGGTGCCTGGAGAGCTGAGAGGTTGCATCTGGTGCCAAAGGAACTGCACCATGAGTCCGCCGACCTCTATCTTACCCCGCAAACAACGCCCCCAACCCTCGGCTCGCATCATGATCTGAGGGCCACTCATCACGATTACTAACAGCAATACGGATGGGACCCGGAAAGTGAATGGCCACCAGTAAGCAATAGGTGGGGGCTCTACCCACTCTGGTGAAACGAGCGCGCTCCCACTTCACTCAGCATCCCATGCGCTTCCACCCCAAGCGGGGTCTAGACCCCTTCTAAGAACAGGAGTACCGTAGGAATAGTTGGGAGTCCCTCACCTTGGACATAACACAGTAGTGCCCTCGGTAAGCCCTGGGATTAATGCCTGAACACAAAATGGCATCCGCAGTCTGGTGGACCCAGATGGCCCAACAGTGCACCCGGGGATCCTCCATGCTAAACTCATCTTAGTTTCTCTACTCATGGCAAAGAACTACTCAGTGGGGTACATGGGGAGACGTTGATCACCTTCCTGCAGTCCCTCCGTAATTTGGCCTCGTCTTCCAGGGAAAGAGGAAGTCCCGCCTCTTTTACTTCATATGTCTCAGCATCTAAGTGGTGTCCAGGGGGTCCGAGCTGTCTGCTGCATCCCACGAGCAGGGCTTCATCATGGCGTAGACCAACTACTGCATCACCGCCTACACAGAGATCTACAGAGGCCTGGACATGACATGCCTGACCTTAAAATGGCAGCTGCCCCGGCCTTCATTTCCTCAACAGCCTAAATGGAGCCCCCAGCTCCTTCTCTGATTTGTTTTATACTCCACCCTTCTTTTACCACTATCCTCTAGTGGGAACATGTTCTTCTGCTACTTGAATATGCAACTGTAGCCTATGTAATTATTCAAAACTGTTTTTCCTGAATGCTGAGACCAAAGCAACATGGCTGATGCCCGGTGGAGCTGCAAGACAGCTATTGAGGAAATTGGCCCCGGTTTCCCCCTTGACCGTCACATACTCAGGCAGACATTGGGCATAGTTCTTTCTTTTCTCCCTGCTATTGCTCCTTCCTCCCCTCCCTCCTATGAATTCTCACAACATTGTTTCTGTTTACTGTACCTTACTATGTTCTTGTAACAGATGTAACTTGTAACACAACAGTCCTCTTGTAAAGCACTCTGGTACCTCTGGGTCTAGCCAGTGCTATATTAAACTCTTCAAATAAAATAAATAACTAGTGCTCATATCAAGTAGTCCAACAACTTTAGGTCACTCAAGTTCACATTAAATAATAAAAAAAAAAGCCTCGTAGTCCCTGGGGAGCTGCTGTAAATGTGTTTTTAAATTAGAACTCAGAAACTAGGAGGACAACAGGAAGAGGCAGTGGGGCGGGCATGCAGCAATCTGGGAGGATCTGGGAGGGATAAATGCCACTCCCATTCGTCTGGTAGAGAGGAAATATTGAATAAACAGGGTCTGCATCGGCATCACTTAATCTTCATGCACCTAAAAACAAAAAAATTAACTTGACCTTTCCTAATGTGGCTGGTGCGTTTGTAAAGGGCTCCATTACCTTTGGGCCAGTCAAGTTTGCACTCTATAAAAATGCCCCAAAAAATTTATCTAGCTTTCTGTCATGTAACTAGCTCTCAAGTAAAGCGCTCCAACACCTGCGGGTCACATGAGTTCACATCAGAAAAAATTGAAACAAATGTTGCCCATTCCTTGCCCTTAACTGTTCTACAATCTTGGGCTGCTGAAGGTCAGGTACCCGAGGCTTGCTAAATCAACAAGCAGCAAAACAGCAAAGCAGGAGGGTTTTGGGGGAATCCTTGCACTTTGAAGTCAAAGAAAATTAAAGAGGCACCCTCTAAAACAGCTTCTAAAGTGTCTGGAATTTCATCTTGATATTTGAATGGAATGGAGAGATTAAGTGATGGTAGCTGCAGCTGAACCACGCAAGATGGGCAAACACTCACAAGAGCAGGAATCAAAGGAAAAAATAGTCCCCCAAATGAACACCTAAGCACAGAAGCATAATATTAACAGTAAGTGGGTGGTGCTCTGTGGGATGAAACTAAGCACAAAAAGGAGGGACAAAGAGGAAGGATTAACCACTAGAAAACAAGCAATTCTGTATGACAATCTCAGGGAAGAATAAAAAGGCAATGTGTGGACTGTAGGCTCACAGAGTGAATACAGCATGTCTCAAAGAGACAGTGCATGCACTGCCTAGGCACGACCTAAATATTGCTCCCACATGCAGGAAGAAGCATTTTTGGCTGCCCCCTGCATGTTGGAGAAATGCCGGCCCATGCTGGACCTGGGAGCCGGCAGGGGCCTCGAGGGCATTGAGGCTACCTCCGTGGTCCCCAATGCTGCACACTGGGTGCCCTGGGTGGGCTTCACGGCACCCAGCATCAAAATTGGATAGGTAGCGTTGCCACGTGTCCCATGAATCCTTAATGGAGGTGAATGCATCATCAATCTATTTGACACAAAACCTGATCTGTAGTGACTGTGATGATTGGTTTCTTTCTTCTTGGCTCCTGGGGAGACCAGAGTCAATTGTTCTCCCTTTTAATAACTCAGAGTATGCAAATGCCCACAATCATCTGCAAGCTCTGCCTGTTTGGCCCTTCGCCAATTTCTATAGTAGTATGCAAAGGTCTTCCCACTTTTTCCTGTGTTGATGGATAACTTACCAGTAGCCCCCCGAGTGCTTTTCCCACCAATTTTGGTAATGTGCTCTTGACGCAGAGGAATACGAGAACATCTCCACCAAACAGAGAAGCACAAACTTCATTAAGTTAAGAGGAAGTAGCCTTGTTTAGTGGAGATTCTCCTCTTTGTAGTCTTGTCTTCTTCTCTAGCAAGTATTCTTGTTATCACAGATTTGTGGATCAAGACGTCAAGGATCAATCACATTTCCAAAATTTCATGCAGACAAGGTCACTGGAGATATCCCTTTGTGGGTCCATTTTTCAGCTATAGTGTAGATTATGCACTAGACATTTACCCAACGAGGTAGCACTTACTAATTAGCTAATACAAAGTACTCCAGTTGGGTAGACATGTTGTGCAAAAATGTGGACTCTTCTTGGATAAAGCTGTAGGTGAGGATATGTTTCGGCCCAGTCATTCACACAACTACTGACACTTACACTCATATACCCACTAACATACCCATCTAGCCACTCTCACATATACTCACAGAGCCATACAGCCACTCACACACCCATTTGCATACCCTGCAGTTGCTCACATACCTACACACACACCCAGAAAACCACCCACACACCCACTCACAGACCCATACAGCCACCTAAACACCCACCCACATAACCTCTCACACAACCACTCAAATGTTGCAGGTTACAGCTAGAAAATAACATTTTAAAAACCTTCAAAATTAACAAAAAAAATGGTTATGTTATAGTTAGGAAATAGCATTAAAAACTATAGAAATGCACAGAAAAAAAAAAGGTTTTAGGGGTTATAGTTAGGAAATGGAATAAAAAAAAACATAGAAATTAACTAAACAATCCAAAGTTTACTTGGTCATTATAGTTAGGCTCAGATATCACACATACAAAACTATAGCATTACCTGAGCTAACTATAGCATGTGCCACCATAATGCACTGCTTTTGACTTCACATATTACATTACTCATTAACATGGTCAGTAGCATCATTGATGACATCAGTGATAACATCTCAAATTACATCACTGATATCATCCACAGCACCATTCACATACCCACTTATACCCCCATACAACCACTTAAACACCTACTCACTCTTCCATAGAGCCACTCATTCATCCACTCTCTCAACCATATAGCTACTCATACAGCCACTCATTCGCCCATACAGCTACTTACACAGCTAGTCACTCACCCATACAGCCACTCACCCACCCATTGACTCACCCACACAGCTACTTACATACACATTCACAGCTCCATACAACCATTCATACACCAAATCACCGACCCATACATCCACTCAAACAGACACTGACTTTGCAATACAGCCTCTCACACACCGACTCAAACAGCAACTAACTCATGCATACTCCCAGTTACAGACCCAATTGCTTACTCATAGAGCCACTCAGTCACCCATACTGCTACTCACACACACAATCACCACCCACCCATACAGCCATTTACACACCCACTCACCCAACCATACAGCCACTGACACAACCACTCACTCACCGATGCAGCCACTCACACAGTCAGTCACTCACCCATACAGCTACTCACACACCCACTTATTCACCTATACGGCCACTAACATACCAACTCACACACACCCATATTTCCCCTCACCCACAAATACAGACAGCCACACAGCCACTCAGATGACATATGTTATATATAATATCATGTATTACTAGTACAGAAAGAATAGTCATTTAAGTTATGCAGTAGCTTAGCATATATCACTAAGTCTCAGAAACATTTATGAAACACACTCACTGGATGATGTCATGAGTGATGTCATTTGAGATGTTACCAGTGATGTCATTAGTGATGTCACTGACCATGTCATGAGTAATGCAATATGTGAGGTCATAAGCAGTGCATTGTGGGGTTGTAACTAATTTATATTTTGCTCAGGTAACTATAACTAGTGATTATCAATGGTTTTGTATATGTGAAATCTGAGGCTAACCATAACGCCCCTGTACCTTTGTTTTTTGGAGTGAATATATATACATATATTGAACATATTTTAAAATGTGTTTAGCATATGTTAAATAAATGTATATATTTTGTACTCTTATTCAATTTATACGTTATTATTTTCTATCTTTTGAATAACAATATTTTACATTTTAAGTGTATAATATTTTAAAACATTTTTAAATTCAGTTTTTTCAGCATTTTTTATTTGTTCCCATCATTTTAATGGGGGAAGAGTCTTTTTTTGTTTTAGTAGGCAGCCATTTGTTTTTACAGATACCTTCTATTTTGTATTCATAGGGCCCAATTCCGATTCGGGTCAGAAGGGACCGAACCGGTACATTTCAGACGGATTTCTTTCCGACCGAGCCATTCCGATGGGCTCAGTCGGAAAGGAATCCGACTCGGATTTCCAGATGGCTTACGACAGGCTCAGAGAGCCCGTCTGCCATCTGGAAATCCTCCAGTACTCCCCTGGTCGCCTCTTTACGACCAAGGGAGTACGATGGCAGTTTTTCACTGCCTTTTTGTGCCGGTCTGTCCGGCACGAAAAAGCAGTCAGAAACTGTCTTTGGGGGCCCCCATCAGGGCCCCAATGGGTGCAAGGCTGCCGAATGGCAGCTGCCCCTCTGTGGATCCCTGCACCCGGTGGCAGGCACCTTGGGGTGCCGGCCACAGGGTGCAGGGATGAGCTGCACCCCTGCTTTTCTCAATGCAGGTATACATTCCGGTCGGAATGCATGCTTGCATTGTGAAACATACGAATGTGACCGAACAGGGTTCAGTCACTTCGTACTAGCAGGGCCGTAACCGACCACAGCAGGTCGGTAGGTTACGGCTCCTGACCTATGTCGGACGGACCTGAGTCCGTCTGACATCGTAATTGGCCCCTATCTGTGTCTTTTTTAGTCTTTTTTGCGGGAACAAGGTCATGGTGAGGCATTTCTGCACATAAGAATAGGTAATTATTCTTTAGAGGTTATTTTAAGGGTGGCGGTGGGGGGCAGGGAGATGGTCTAGAGAATACTTATAATTTTGTTTGTGTGGTTTTTGTATATTTATTAGTGTTTTTTACTAGTGTGTAATCTGGGGATTAGTTCCAAGTTGTATGAACATTTATTTATGTTATCTGAGGTTACACAATGTATTTTAGGATGACTCAGTGTAATGTACATGTATTTTTGGGAATGTGTTTTGCAGATGGATTTTCTTGTTTACTTCACAGGTTTTTGTCAACAAACGTGTCCTATGGGTAATAAAAAGTCATTGTTTTATTTTTATTAAGAAATACATTTTTGGTCTATATTAAAATTAGTTTGATTTCCTTTTTCTGGTTTCCAGGAGCGTTCCTTCTTTTAAAATGCCTTTTCAGGTTTTTTATGGTTCCTAAATTCGTTGGATTGCATTGTGAGATGTCTAGTTGAATAAGTAAATGTTTGCACTGTTTTGGGGCTTTTTGGTAAATATTTTTCCCATTTTGATGAATTATAACTTTTTAACTATGACGATGCTAAAGAAGATCTGCAGCTACTGAGCAGTACGTTATATTTATTTTTATTTTTTTTGGATGGGAAATGCTATAATTTATTGTATGTGTAAATATTATATGATTATTATTTGGAATTATATTGTTTGTATGTGGTATTTATTTTATGTGATGGATTTGGTTGTTTTTTTTTTAGCTTTTTGACCTGTCATGTTTATATTTTAGAAGTAATAGTGTATGTATACTATTTATTATCTCAGTATTTTTTAATGGAGATTTATTTAATATTTAGATGGATGTAATGAAACATTATGTTTATTATTTATATTCAAAATTATTTGCTATTGGGGTTTAGATTTTATGGCAGGGTTTTGGGATTTCCTTCGGTTACTATTTTTAAAAAATAATTTGCATTTTGAGTATTATTTCTAAGTAATCTACTCTTTTGTTGTTTATCATAAGTTTGACGTTATATTGCAGCATGTCATATATTCTTTTGCTGAGTTTAGGTGCTCCATTTATATTTGTTGGTAACTTTCCTCTTTCTTTAATTCTTCTATAAATTTATAGTGTAGGTTGGGTTCTGCCTAGTTTGGATTGGAGGGCATTGTGGCATCCTTCCACTGAGTTGTTTGTTTTGGCTCCTGTACCAATGTGCCGTCATAGACATTACACAATGGCATTTGGATGGAATCTGTGTCCAGAGCAATGCAGTCTGTCAACCCAAGTATCTTCAAAATATTATAATTAGGGGCTTAGTATCTCTTTGTTTTGTTGGAAGAAAGGCCTTTCTATTACTAAGCTATAGTAGTTTTCTACTTCTGAGGCAGCAACATAGGCTAATACTATAATTTATTTTGATTCAAAGGTTAATTGGCTCTTTGTAGCAGATCTTTCGAGGTGTATCCATATACTTTGATTGCAATAATATTACATTTTTTAAATTGTCTGAATCATGGCTTGTTCAAAATGTAGGATTTTTTTTGTGGGTAGTAGTTATTTGTCTTATGTTTAACATGGCCTAAGAGTGAGTAGTAAGTGCTGCTTTGTTCAGTAGTAGGGCATATATAAAAGAGATATTTGGGTTTTGATATTCAACATGTATGGATAACAATAAACAATTTATTTCGCTGCACTTTCTTGGTTGTAGGTGTAAACCATGTGACTTAGGGGCTGATTACAATGTCCGGCCACCAACCGCTGTTGTGTCAAACATGGGACCATTCTACAAGCAGTTGGTAGTCTGACCGCCCAATTAGGATATGACCACCATGGTGGTGCTCAGAAAAGTGCCCTTTTACACTGTAGCTTCTGTTGCTGCCTAGGAAAAGGGCAGCAGCACAAGCTGCTGGGTGAAAGGGCACTTTATACACATCCATGCATCGTGTGCCAGGCACCTTGTGGTGCCTGGCACACTGTCAATTTATCGAGGGGGGGGCACTACAAGTGCCTCCTGGGCCACTTCACAGTGGCCCACGGGCAATAGGGGCCCTGCTTAGGGTCCCCAAAGTCCCTTTCTCCCTTCCTTTTCATCACAGTTGGACTGCCATGAACAAGCAGTCAGAAAGGGGCATCCTAATCCCAATGGCAGTGCCTGTGGAGCCACTGCCACCATGGTAGGCATGCAATTCTGACCACGGCCCTAACAGGATCTTGGATCCTGGAGGAGGCAACTGTCTTTCTCCCCAACCTCTGTCGTACAACCACCTGCATTGCAATGAGGTGGTCAGACCAATAGCCTGTCTGACGGGTGAACTGACACCGATGGCCTGCCGATGGTGGTCCTCCCTGCATTGTAATCAGGCCCTTAGTAATAGCTTTCCTTTCTTGGGCGAAATATATTTTGCTTGTTGTGTCATTGTATCCGAAAGTAGTATAACAGTATAAATACATTTTATTTTATTTTTTAAGTTTATACTTTTATCATTTATATATAAAATTATGGAACCCCTTCTATTTTTCATAGTTACATGTATGTTCTTTTTAGTTTTTTCAAACTGTTTTGCAGCTTTTTCATTAGGGCTGTTGAAATGTGGAACCAGTGTTTTCTTTTTTGTTGATAGGAAAAAATACTTTAATTTAATTTGAAATGTTAATTTGGTGGTAGTTTGAACAGGTCGAGGTCATTAGCTTTAGTTTTACTCCTTATTGGGGTTAGTTTCTATTTTTTATATACATTTTGTTGTAGTGTAGGTCCTATATTCCGAATAGGCTCTGCGCATTGGAATAATATAAACAGCAGTGTAGACGTAGGACTGAGGTCGACTAGGTCTCTACTGACTATATTAAACTTAATTAGTTTTGCCAGCTAGCTCAGAGGTCACTAGAAACTTTCTCGAGTAAACAAGGAGGTGTTAATTTCCCTGAATAGACAAGAAGGGACTAGCTTCTGACAACCGCATAAACATGACAACTTTGCTCCCTCAGAATAAAGAGTGTATCTCTAGAGTCGTGTGAAAACAATAGACGGTTATTTCACTCAGTCAATCGTGCATACTTAGTTTCACCAGAGTGCAGAGAAATAGAGAGACGGGCGTTTTCAATAAAAGGTGTTATTTATTGAGCAGTCTTCTTTCTCATGCAAGAGAAATGAATTGCCACAATTGCAATAGTTATCATCAAGTAAAGTACGTACAGTAAAAGGAGTATTATGAAATAATACTGTAAAAGCATTGATATGGTTTCTTAGCCATATGATACTTTAAAATGGATAAAATATATACATACATAAAAACATTGACTAACGTACTGAAATGGTGCTTCTAATCTACGCCTACCCCGGTATACCTGACCTAAGCCTAATACGTGGGAAGGAGTAAGTAAGTTGCAGTTTAAGTTAAGTTGGTTTTTTGCCAAGAATCTGAATCAAGAATTCTCTTAAGGGTTTAGTCAGCTCCGTACCTTGGTAATAGAATGTAGGAGGTCTTGTATCTCTCTCTCAGGACTCGATCTCCCATCAACCCGCAAGGGTGACTGGAAACACCGGAGCTGGATTTTCTCGGCTGGAGAAAAAGACAGCGTCTCTCTCAGTGCGTCAAAAGGGAGGGGCGGCTTCCTTTGGCTCTCGCATCAGCTGGGCTTCCGGGCAAGTAGATAGCCGTTCTGCTCCAAACCACCGTGTGTTTGCTTAAGGCAACGTTGGTATATTTATACCTAGAAGGTGCCGGGTTTGACGTAAGGTTGGAGATAAGACGTCACTAAGAACTAACAGTTCTTTCTGGACTCTAGGAGTTCTTGTGGAAATCAAAACAAGAGCAGGGGGATTTCCCGGGCTGCTGGAGGCTTGGTTTGTTTGAAGAACGTGTTGTACTTTCTAGGAGTCTAGGGGAGTAGCCTTGCTGTATTTGGACTGCATGGGCTATTACTAAATATGGATATGATTCTTATGCCTCTACAGGATATTATTTATTATAACCATATAAGGGCATAAATCGGGAATATCGAATTAGGGTCCTAGATAGAAACACAACATTGTATGCTTCCTTTGTTATATCTTTTTGCTGGCTTGTGATAGGTGTTTTTATCTGGCAGGTTATCACTTTTCCAAGTTGTAGTATTCTTTTAGAAATTTCCTGTGAAGAGATCAAAGTTGGAGAGTCTTATTTTCTATTTTCTATTTTTCGTTTCATAAATGTATTTTATATATGTCATTCAGTATATCTTCTAAAGCAAGCTCTCTTCTTTTTGTATCCAGATAAGGACTAGACTGGCCTAGCAAGAAAGAAAATAGGTACCAGGTACATTGAGGATTTCTTGATATGGTCAGTCCTCTGACTCCCTTATTCTATGTAATTCATTTTTCCTTCTCTCTATATTTATCTTTTTCCTTATACATAGGGGATTGTCACTTCTTTACTTTTTTTCTCTCTTAGCAGAGTTGCTTCAGAAGTAATCCTAACAGTTTACTGAAAATGGGAAAATCAACTAAAATTGTTCTTTGTAATGCTAATTAGATTCTGTTTAGGTCGACTCCATATCCATCTCTCCTTTTCTTGTAATCAGTAAGGTTTAATATTGTGCAGACTTCCCTGCTTCTACATCAGAAAAAAACTTCTCACTTAACTAATGTTAATATAAGTAAAGCATATCTCTCTTGGTACTTCTGGTTATCAGTTCCATTGTTGCCTACTTGCCACCCTCCTCTTTCTATACAATTTTGGCTCCAGCCATGTATGCAGTCACTCACCTGGGATAGCCCCACTCCCTGGTGAGCATGACAGGAGATGAGTGTCTTTTCAATCTCTGTTGGATCTTGGAGGCATGACGGCTGTGCAGGTAATTTTCCACTTGAAAGTGCTCTCTTTGACCATTCAGCATCTTTCTCCCCAGCGTTTTACCACCAATTTGAGTTTGCGTTCTTCCTCTTGACTGCCTTCTCAACTCTTCCTCTACTACTTCCATCCTTCTCCTCAGCTCCCTGGGCTGTGCCTTGCAAAAAGAATGGAAATCTTTTTTTTGTTTTCCCCACTGTTCAGTTCAACTTCTCTTTTTGTCTGTCCTCTATTTTCATGATTGTTTTTTTTCCAGGTCAGAGATGTTGCATCTTGTTGGACACTGTGGACAGAAAACCAGGTAATTCCTTCCTTTAACAGCACAAATCCCCCAGTTAGATCTTTTTGATCGGGAAAAAGAGAGAAGCATTCCCCTTTCCCTTTCGTATGTCGAACTTCAAATTGAAATGGTTGTAGAGAGAGAAACCAGTACAATACACTTGGATTAACACCATCATTGTCCTTAACCAAGTGAGAAGAGAATGGTCAGTATACAAGATAAATTCTTAATCCTCTCAATAGTAACACAAGTTAATAGCCACTTTAATTGCAAGGCATTCTTTTTCAATAGAAGAGCACCTTATTTTGCAGTGGAACAATTTCCTACTAATAAATTAAATTGGATGTACGCATTGGTCAGCAGCACTTTACAATAGAACAACACCAAGGCCAATATCAGAAGCATGTGTTTGCAAAATAAAGGTTTTCCAAGAATCAGGGGATTGTACAAAGTTTGAGTATAAATAAACCATTTCAATGCCGCAAAAGCATGGTAAGCTGTTTCGGGCAGAGAGGCAAAACATTTGGGACCAACAGCCTTCTTTAACATATCAGTTAAAGGGACAGGCAATTCGAGAATCATTGGGAATAAACCAATGGTAATATCCTAATGTCATTTTGTGCTTCATCTTACGGATTGGTACCACCATTATCGCTTTTACTTTCTCTTCCAGTGTGGTGATTGCCCCATTACCCAAATACCTAACTCTAATATGATCTGGTTAGGATGTTTTTGTATTGATATGCAACCACGCATATTGGAGGGCATTAAAGATATTATTTAGCTGTTTTAAATGGTCAAGCCAATTATTAAAAATTATAACAATGTCATACTGATATGCAGAAGGATACTCTCTAGAACAGTGTTTCCCAAACTGTGGTCCGCGGACCCCCAGGGGTCCGTGACACATTCCCAGGGGGTCCGTAGGCAACAGGTGTTTCTTGTATAATTAGCAGCCTTCCAGCAACAATAAAAGTGTCAACAGAATGCCAGTGATTAATGCACCTGCTGGAGCTGAGGAGAGTTTTGTTCAGTGGCAGCTTTGATTGAACTAATGTAGCACAGAGGGTTAATGTGCCTACTGCAAAGAACGTGTATCATGCATCTTAAAAAGCAGTATTTTATATGCATAGGTTCGTGGTTACTGCCTTTGTTACTGTGCACTTCATAAGTGACAATCATAATCTAGCAGAGGAACCTATAAACTGTCATCAAAGAACTGCTTGCAAACTGCATGGAACCAGTTATTAACTTATATTTTTCCCAGTTATTCATTATTCTGATGCTGCTAAAAAGATTTATTTGGGTGGAAATGCATTTTTAATGTTAAAGTCAGTGCTAGCCACTGTGTTATGTTCTGAATCCTGAGTCTGTGCTTTTCCAGACCAAGCACTCTTTAAACATTTTATATACACACTGATTTACATGTATGATTCAATGTCTCTATATGTGTGTGATGTAAAGCGCTCTGACATCCTACAATGGTATGAGAGATGCTATAAAACAAATGAAATACATGTGACAGAGGGGCTATTACTTCAATATGAAATACTAAGTGCCAGATGTACGATCTGTTTTTATATGCGCGAACGGGTTCGCGAACCCGTTTATGCATGCAAAAACCTATTGAGCCATGTACATAGCCTATTTCGTGAGTCACAATTTGTTTGCGACTCGCTAAATAGGTTTTGCAACTTCCTATTTGGAAGGGGCATTTCCTTCCAAATAGGGAGTCTCAAAACCATGTACAAATGTTTTGCGGTCGCAAAACAGTCGCAATTACCACCTACTTCAAGTAGATGGTAATGCATTCGCAAATGGGAAGGGGTCCCCAGGGGACCCCTCACCCTTTGCAAATGCATGCAAAATAATTTTTTAAGGGCAGGCAGTGGTCCCAGGGACCTCTGCCTGCCCTCAGAAAATGAAACTAAAACGTTTCATTTTATTTTTTATTTTAAATGCATGGAAAACGCAGCATTTTTATTTTTTAACTGCTTTATTTAAAAGCAGTCCGAGACATGGTGGCCTGCAGAGCCCAGCAGGCCAACATCCCTGGGAGGGCTGGCATTCCCAATGGGCTCGCAAATTGCGAGAGGCTCATTAATATTAATGAACCTCGCAATTTGCGACCCTATTGGGAATCTCAAACAGTGTTAAACACACTGTTGTACATTTCATTTAGCAACTCGCAATTTGCCACTCGCAATGTGTCGCCAATTGCGAGGCGCTAAATGAAATGGTCGTACATCTGGCCCCAAAATCCTTAGTACTTTGAGTATTTGTTTTGTGTGCACATGTGTGTATTTTTTTCGAATTACTGTTTTAATTTTGAAATTTAACTCATACAAAT
Source organism: Lissotriton helveticus (assembly GCF_964261635.1). Classification (NCBI taxonomy): domain Eukaryota; kingdom Metazoa; phylum Chordata; class Amphibia; order Caudata; family Salamandridae; genus Lissotriton; species Lissotriton helveticus. The sequence goes on along the minus strand of NC_136063.1, from coordinate 603,762,832 downwards.
TGCTTGGGGGTCCCCGGCTTCCAGTGGTGACTCAATGGGGGTCCTCAGGAGTCAATAGTTTGGGAACCACTGCTCTAGAAGGTTCCAGAATCTGATTTAATAATTGTTGGAAAGTGTCTGGGGACCATGAAGTCCAAATTATAATTCTGTGAACTGATATAGCCCATATGGAGTCAAAACATATGTTTTTCCTTATTTTTAGATCAGCAAGGGATTTGCCATTATCCTTTCGCAATGTCAGGATCCCCAGACATAAGAAAGCCCGCTCAGGAGGAAGACGTTTCTCGGTCCATACTGCACGTCTCTGGAACTTGCTTCCCCACGACCTGCGACTGGAACCGCAATATCTTCGCTTCAGGAGGCTGCTTAAGACTCACCTTTTTCCCCAATGACTCACCCTCGCCGCACCCCTTACTGCCTGCCCCCATTCCTGACGTTCTCCCCCGGTCCACTGAACTTAGGAGATAGGGTCCACCAGCGCTGGGATACCTCTTGGTGACTACGCGCTCTACAAAAATAAATAATAATAATAATAATAATAATAATAATGTCTATCCTTGAAATATCTCTCGCTTTCCCAAGTCATTCAATGAGGACTATAGGGGAGCTCTATTTATGGAGGGATGGTTCTATTTTCCGAACCTTCATCATTTGTTCAAACTCCATTCGGATAGCTTCTCTCTGAGCCTCCTGAATTTGGTAAGGTTGCAGCTTTATTACTTTTCCAGGCTCAGTAGCAAAAGGAAGTACAGCTAGTTGTGTTTTACCTAGGGAGTCTGGGAAGATTTTGGAGTAGCAAAGTAAGGCTGCTTTAAGGTATTCTTCAGAGCCACTGTAAGAGTGCCTTCCATGGAAATGGTCCCAATGGCACTTTCTGCCAAGGAAAAAGTGGTTACTTAAATTTTTTTGAGACGCTTTATGTGTTATAGTTTTTCCTATTCTGGAGCAACAATAGTCAGTATGTGAATGTTCCTTTTCTTTTAATTATCTGATAAGGGCCTTGCCCATCAGATTTTAATTTTTTCCTTGATGTATGTAAAATAATTAAAGCCCAAACTCCATCCTTTTTTCCCCTCCATTTAGTAACCTGGTTATAGTTTTTTTGCTGTCTCTCTTGCGCTTTGTCTTGATGACTCCTGAGCAACTCTTGTCACTTTCCCAAATGGGTTTTTTAAGTGGACGGCATAATCTAATGAAGTTCTATTGCCCTGTGGTTGCTCCTCTCAGGTTACTTAACTCATGTCAAGTAATGATCTTGGTTTACAACAAAATAGAATCTCAAAAGAGGAGCAACATAAGCTGTTCTGAAATTGATTTCTGATGACATATAAGCCTATGGACAATAACTGATCCTAGTTTCTTCCCTCATCTGTCATCACATTTTATAATGTTAATTTTGGGTTCCATTGTATCTTTCAACTAAGCCATCTGTTTGAGGATAGTACTCAGATGTTCCTAAATGTTTAATTCCTTGCTTAAGGCATACTTTGTTCATTAGTTTAGAAACAAATAGAGTACAGTAATTTGTCAATATTTCCTTTTGGAAACTCACTCTAGAGAGGATCTCAATAAAGGTAATAGCAACAGCTTTAGATGTAGTTTCTCTAAGAGGTATGGCTTCAGGGTACCGATTTGCGTGGCCTACAAGAACAAAGATGTATCTATATGCTTTGTTCAAAGGAGTTAAGGGTCCTAACAAAGCTAATCCTATTCTTCCTAAAATAACTCCTAGTATTGGCACTGTTTTTAAGGGGGCTCCAGGAGGAGGATAAGGATGTTTGTTTTGACAGATCTGGCATTCTTTATAATAGATTGTATTTGGTTAAAAAGTACCAGGCCAATAAAACGCTCCAGTATACCTTTAGAGGTTTTCTCTACCTTGAAGTGTCTGGCTAAGGTGTCAACTTCCTCAGGGCTATTGATGCTATACATATTGTTACTCCATATGATTTTTAGCATGACTGGAAACTTCACCTGGACTTGAGCAGCTTTGCTGCACATGTCGTTCATTCTGGAACCCAGCTCCCATTGTCTCTGCGCAGTTCTCTTCCCAATGTCTGATCTCACCTGATAGTGAACATCCTCAAATTTTAAGGATCTCTCCTTTAAAGCCCGTCCTAACACCAATTCTTTAACAGCATACGTGAGAAAGTTAACCAGGATTTTTCTGGGAGTCTTCCTGTTGGGATTTAGCTTGAAAGGGTCCCTGTGGACTCTTTGAATTTCACTCTACAGATCCAGACCCAGTCTATCCTGAAGCAGCCCTTCTCTTAGAAATTTGCTGATAAAACCTTTTATATCATTTTTCTCATCGCTCTCTGGAATATTAAGTACCCTCAAATTAATACACCTAGACTGGGTTTCTAGGCGCTCCAGATCATCTTGTAACAACCTATTTTTCAATTTCAGGGCCTCTATTTCCTGGGAAATCTGGATCATTCCAGCCAAGAGTACCTTCACCTCCCTTCACAACACTGCAGTGCAAAGCTCAATATTATCAATTTTTTCCTCCAACACCCCACATCTTTCTATGAAATAACCCTGCTTGATCTCTGAAACCTTGAATTTCTTGAGGATGTCCTGCCTCAGACTCAGCTAAATACTTTCCAGCTGACTTTTGGTCTTCTCCTCCTGGCGGGGACTACTCTCTTCTTGAATTCCGCTACCCCCCACTGGGGGCCCTGTATCTTTTGCGTGCCCTGCACCAGCCCCATCTTGTTCACCCACCGTCGGAAAATCCAATGGGGAGAATCTATTACTAAGTGGGACACCAATTACTCTCTCTCTTGAAACATCCTGTGTTGGACTTAGTCCACCTCCTCCTGCCTGAAAAATTGTCACCGCTTTTGCCTGTTCCATAATTTTGAAATACAAGTTTAACTAGGGTGATAGTTTAGGTTTAGGTAAAACACGTGTCTCTTTCTGCCCACACCGCTTTGTTTTCCCTACCACTTTTAGCAGTTTCTTAATAGACGGCACAGCTATCGCCTCGTAAGTCGATAGCTCCCTTACTCTCTCTTTTTTCTCAGGGCCCGATCCATTCCTTGGTTGTGGCTCTAGGGGTGTGTTTTCTGAAGTATCTGCCACCCCTTACATCCTTACCTACCCCTGATTCCCCCGCCACCTCTGCCCTCTTCAAAACTTCTTTTGCAGTAAAAGATATCTGTATGAGTGGGGCCCTTTCCATCAGGTCCCTCTGTACCTGCTGAAATGATATCCTGCTGCAATTGGCCTTCTCCTTCTTCCTCAAGCTCATCAAACTCTGGCCCGAACTTTTCACTACTGCGGAGCCATTCCTAAAATGTTTCTGCAGGTCCGCCTCTTGCAGCTCATGAAACTCGTATGGCTCCTCATACTGCTGCTGCTGCTTACTTGCTGATTGTTTCCCGGTGCTGTCTCTCCCAGGCCTCACCCGGAACCAAGTGGGAACCGCTGCAGCGCGGGACCTCCTCCAGAGAGACACCGCCCAGCACCAAACAATCCGATGCAGCTCAGCTCCCATCCGCGTCACATAGAGGCAGAAAAGAAAAAAATGGAGTGAAGCACCCCTTGCGAGACGCTGCTTAAAAGATTTCTGCCACAGGAGCACTCCAACTGGCTTTCAAGCCCCCAGTAAGCCTTTCATGCAGTTTCCATCAGCCCCCAGCCTGCGCTCTCACTCTCACCTTGTTCCGGGAGCTCCCGCGACTGGCGTTAGCCTGCCGCCATTATCCCCTCAGTGTCTCATTCTTGACACTCCATGATAGGCAACTTTCACTGGGTTGGTCAATCTTCCCATTAATAACAACCCATGCCTACAATTATTCGTAGCTCTTCCCGGAAGTGAACCATATATGCAATAATTCATGGCTGTTCCACAATAATGTGCTACATCTAAAAAGGTTAATGTAATTTCTGCTGATGAGTAGTTATACATATTTACTCTTCTGCTCTCACACAGCAAAGCATGAACCTCAATGGTGAGAAAACTAATTCAATATATTTTTCTTCTGGTTTGAATTGACCAAAGATGCAAGCAGGAAAAATTAACATAGTATATTTGTGAAACAGAAACATGATGCCACCAAATTGTGGCAATTTAATTTAACGGCCGATCATTCAACACAATCGCTGTCTTTCCTTTTTAATGTGTGTATATATATGAATCTTCCGGATACCAAAAAAAGCATCTATAGACGATTCACACTTCCGTGTTCATTATGAAACAGTAAGGAGCACGCCTATTGGTTCTGGTTACTCCGGGATATAGGTTGGAGACCACTGATTCGCTGATGCATGACACGACTACCACGTATTGGAGTTACGGCAGGAGATACCCGAGACTGACAGCACTCTTGAAAGAAAGGCTTATCCGCCTTCCGTGCATCAGCAAATCAGTGGTCTCCAGTCAATCCAGCGCCAACATGCAGAACATAACCGCCACATGTCAGAGCTGAGACTTGGGGTGACTACCATCGCACATGCTTCAGAGGCTAATCTGAGGGAGAGCAGAAGAGATAGGCGGGCCAGGCGAAGGGAACAACATTGGCTACACACCCCCCTGGACCAGTTCACTAGGGCTGTCAACCGCCAATCAACAGCAATCTCCATGCTAGCTCGAAGATGCATTAGCATGCAACATGAGATGGCATACTGCAGCCAGGATGTCGCCAGGGGCCTGGTGCAGGTCACACATGCACTAGATCAACTGCGTGCAGTAGCTACCGGTGGAATTGGTACACCAGGGAGCCTGGACACTGATGGGCAGTCCAGCAGGAGCACCCCGACTCAACCAACCACTGCTGAAAGGCGCAGGAGTGGGCGTCAGGCCGGAGCTGCGAAGACAACAGTGAGGCAAGTGCGCAGGCTGAAGGAGGGGCATCAGGGCGTGCACGCCGGAGGTGAAGGGGTGGCATGCATCTATGGCATTGTGTGAGGCAACACATGCCAAAAGGACTAACTGACTCACTACTATGATGACACTGTGAGGACAATAACATGTGCTACCAAGATAGTTACAGTTACACTGTGTGACATTACACATCCTACTGTTAAGGGAATAAACCTATTTTATTTGCATCAACATTTGGCATTGTGTTATTTATTGTCACCTAGAATTAGTTCTGTGTGATATCATCACGTCTCAGGCGCCCGGCAGCTGCCCAGGCTCCACCTCCATGTCTACGTTGGGGAGCTGGATCCTCCTCATCTGATGTGTCTGCATCTGTCAGATCCACTGGGGTGCCCTTCTTGGTAGCGATGTTGTGTAGCATTGCGCAGGCCACCACAATTTTGCAACATGTCTCCGGGCTGTACTGTAGGGTACCTCCACTCTTATGGAGGCACCGGAAACAGCTTTTGAGAATTCCAAAGGTCCTCTCATTGGTGGATCTTGTGGCTCTGTGGGCAGTGTTGTACCTCCGCTCTGCTTCTGTGGATGGATTGAGGTAGGGTGTGAGGATGTAGTCCCACACAGCATATGCACTGTCTCCTGCAGGGATAAAGTATGTTGATGTTTAGTGATATACTGCCAGTTCAGACATTTCATACTAGTGTTTCTGTGTGCCATACAATTGCCTAGCAGATATCCCTCTCCAAACTCGCCATTTGTGAGTCTGCGATGTAAACCACAGTGTCGAAAAATGAAGGAATCATGAGTGCTTCCTGGGAATTTTGCTTCTTTATCTATGATTACATGTTTAGCATTGCAGACTACCCGGATGTTTAAAGAATGGTATGATTTTCGGTTTCTGAACACATACTCATTGTGTGATGGGGAGACAGTGCGATATGGTTCCGTCTACGCAGCCAATCACGTGGGGAAATTGAGCTATTTGGTAAAAATCTTGTTTGGTCTGGTCAAGTTCCTGCTGTGTTTGTGAATTTGATGTGGTGATGCATCCTCTGCATCATAGCATTGAGGAAAGTGTGAAAAAAGTGCAAAAGTGCACTCTGGGAGACCCCTCCTACTGCGGCAATTAACCCCTGAAAGGAGGTGCAGTGAGCATAACACCGGTATGTGGGTGGGAATGGTGTGTGCCCTGTATGTGGGGTGCTCACGCATGGGTGTCAGCTCCTCTATCAGCTCCAGTATACTTTCTGGGTGCAGCCTGTGGTGCACATGGATGTCCTCCTCAGTGCACTGGAAGAGGGTGATGTGTGTTCTGTAGATCCTCTCCTGGCGTCTCCTTCTCTCTTCAGCCTCTCTGATACGCAGCCTCCTGGCTTTTCCATAAAGCCCAGCCATTGTGAGAAGCCACTGTGGCATTGTGGGCCAGTTTAAATAGGTTGCACCTGGTTACCACCTGTTCTGAGTTGGTGGCATTTGAGAAGTGCAAAATTGTGAATTTCATAAAATCACAATTTGCGATTTCCACCTACATGGCAATTTGCGAATTCGCATTTTGCGCGACGCTTTTGGCGATTTTCACAAATATTGGGACGCAGCTTGCGAATTCGCAATTTTATTCGCAGAATCCATGACACGCAAAATTGCTAATCGCTATTTTTGCGAATACCAATTTTTCGTGGCACAATACTTACCTACATCGCATCACACACTTTTGTGATTACAAACACCATGGATTCTGCGAATCTCAGGGTTTGCGATCGCGAAACACCTAATTACATATGGCCCTTAGGGACTAGAGATGACATTGTCATAAAATCCGCTAACAAAGGGGAAGGGTGACTTTGTCAAGGCTGGCACTGAAAAAAACTATGTTGAAATTGAAGGAGCCATATTTTAACAGAAACACGGAACATCAATTGGAAGCACATGCGCACTTAGTATGGCATGCTTGAAAGTTCACCTATTTGAACAGAACAACATCAGAGCGAATATCCATTACCAGGGGGAAATAAAACGTTGGTGACGATACATAGATGGTATCCTTGTCATATGATACAGAACAGCAACAAAAGCAGAGGACCTTTTGACTTGGCTTAATATACAGAGCCAGTTTCTGAAGTTCATTATGACAATAAGTAAAAAAATGAATCTGTATCCTAGATCAACTCATATGGCCTTTGGATGGGGTATTGACTGCAAAATTGTAACCTAAGAAAATGGATAAAACATTCTCCTCCACTTTGACAATGCATATCCAAGAACACTGAGGGAAAATCTACCAACAGGGCAATTCCTGTGGTTAAGACGACACTTTTCCAACCTGAAAGAATAAAGAACTGAGGCATAACTACCACAGACAAATTGAAACATAGGAATTACCCACATCATCTGCTACAGAAGGCAGAGAAATGAGCTAGTTGACCAAAGCAGATCCAAGCTTGAAGGACATATTTGTCCACACATGCCCAGGGAAGGTAGATAAAAAAAATTATACACTTTGGCTTCTCCCACCAGGCAAGACCAACTTTCCATGTGGCTACTGTCCCATTTGTGCATACACAAAACATATCACCAACATAGAATTAGGCCTGCAATATCCATGGGAACAAAAACCCCACACCAATTGCTACTCAAAATTACTTAACCAAATGTCCCTGTGGCCTGATGTACGTAGGCATGACAAGTAGGAAGCTAAGTAGACATACTATTAGATTCCAGCGTAGCACAACAAAAATGGCCAATCATTTTGTGATGAGAGGTCATATTGAAAAAAATGTATCAAATTATTGAAAAAGTTGCAGTGACAATTATCAGAAAAAAGGTCCTAACCGAGCGGTAACAGAGATGGGTGTACAGAATAAGGACTCTTGTAGTTGGTTTAAATTATGGCATTCAGTGGAATTTGATTAATTCATCACAACGATAATAAATTGGCTATCATTCAGAGAGGCTTCATTTGTTATGATAAGGGTGAAACATTTAGAAGGCTGATATGGGATTTAAACGCTTCCCTCCCTTTTTTGTTACCATAGCGTAAAAGGAAACCATACAATCAAAACAGAATAAGGAGCATTTTTTACAATACTATCATTTGAACGTGACATCAAATCTCAATACAAATCAACATTAGCAACTCGTCTTTGGCTTACCACTATGATTGTGGGGAAACTACTTATCCCATGATTCCTCATTGTCACGTGACATGTGTCACGTCATACATACGCATCACCATGCTTCCGACCTGGAACGCACAGCGTTGGAGACCAACACAAATAAATCCAGTGGTATCCCTCAATCGGCATGGGTGATTTAGTGGTCTAATCAGTAGTATGTTGGCATGGTACCCTGGGTGTGGTAAGTGACTGGATTATTGAACACTTTCCGAACATGACGATAGCAGCAGGGAATGTCTGACAAAATATCGAGATTCACAATATCGACGTAAAAAAATATCGGAGCAAAAATATCTAAATCAAAAATATCGGGTTCCTATACTTAACTAGATATATACACAAATATCGATTTTTTAATATCGATATACAAAAACATCGTTTACTTTTATATCGACTACATTAACATCGGAAAACAAAAATATCGCTATGTACAAAAAATAATGACATTAACTATAATATCGACATCAAAAATATCGTGCACTTCAATATCGGATTATCAGCTATATCGACTTTTTATATGCATCTGTTTGCATAATTAATTAACGTTTTATATGTTTTCACATCTAAATAAACACACAATACTTAAATTAATACTATAGACACACTATTAATTTGTCAAAAATATCCTATTGGTATAATTATATCACCTACACATATAAAAATATTCTATACTACTTAATTTTATAATTTGTTTTTGTTTTTCACTTCTATTACAAAGTAATCACAACTGAAATTCAAATATACTAACTAACCAATCACAAACCTAATTTTTTTAATGAACCAATAGCAAAGTAATTACTACTGACACTCCCCTATATAAACAATTAAAATCTAAACACAAACTACTTGCCAAAAGTCACTGAAGGAGATTCATCTCTATCCGAATTGCTGCACAACAACTAGAAGAACCAGACTATCAACCTACTATCACATCTTCTAAGTAAGTAAATAAAATAGAAAATGCATTATTTGCTAATACTACTTACTTACCTGCTAAATACCCAGTGCCCCTTTGCTATTCATACTACTTAACATGCTAAATAATTATATGAAACTATTTTTTTAGATACAACGAGTACTGAATATTCTACTCAAAATAACTGTGAACAAACCCTAGGAATACAGATTCTAATAACTATGTAAGTAATTTCACATTGATTCATTATGTGCACATAAATCTAAACACACAGAAATAATGACTTGTGCCCCACATATTTCTTTTTTTCTGTAGATTCTACTACTGAAAACTGCACTACTAATGAACTAAGGACATCAGTACTATTTCTCCAATACATTTTACTACGTAAGTATTATGGAACTGAAATAAATGTGGAAAAACAATACAAACATTTAGAACTGTTCTAATTATGTTCTATTATATATTGTTTATTTACAGAGCAAACACAACGAATAGATATACAGACATAACACAGAACTCCACATTCTGAATAATACAGATAATAATCACAAAGTAAGTATATTAAAGAACATAATTACCAGATAATCTATTAAAAAACATACCAACATGGTGATTATTCTAATACATATGTTCCTTTTTTATTTAAGATAACACTACAAACTACTCTCCAGAAGCTGAAGAAACAACTATACTGGCAAAGACCAACCTAAAAAAATATGTAAGTATCTTCACAATGTGAATCATGAAGATACACTTTTGTAGTAGAAATGAGCTCTAACATTGCAAATGTACCGAAACATTAATTAATAATATACTACTTTCATGTTTTTCATAACAGCTACAACAACATCACAAACAATTATCCCCAACTAAAGAAGCAAGCAGCTCCTAATTTTGCTGTAAATTCAAAAACACGTAAGTATAAACATTCCTACTTATCACTAACATAGATTATTTATCACATTTAATTTGACATTAACTATTATATATACATTTTATAGATAAACCAAGTACAAAATGACCGAAGGAGCCGAATTTGTGACCAGCCAGAAAGGAAAACTATTACTATGCTACATGGGTTACACTTATACACAAGAAAAGCAATATGGCATGCAAGTTAATTGGAAATGTTGTAAATATTATTCTAACAAGTGCTATGGCAGAGCAACAACTAAAGAAGCTACAGTACTGTATACTAGGGAACACAATCATCCACCCAATGTTACTGAAATAGAAGTCAGAACAGCTTTGGAAAATATAAAAGAAGCTAGTACAGGTTCCCAAAAGCAAACAAATGTCATTTTAAAAGAAGCCATTCCTAAAATCCCAAAAACTGCCACAACTCAAATGCCAAATATCCTCTCCTTAAAAAGAACTATAGCACGAACTAAAAAAGCTACTACTTCTACAACACCATCTCCCAGAACATATCAGGATATACATTTAACTGCTAACCAAATAATAACTTTAAATAAGCAACCATTTATAGTTTACGACAACGAAAACAATGACAAAAGGCTTATCATTTTTGGTACCAGTATGAATTTAGTTAAACTGCAGCAAAGCCAATATTGGATGATGGATGGAACATTTAACATCTGTCCCAAACCATTTTTCCAATTATACACAATACATGGCCTCTACCACAACTGCAACATACCTTTGCTATATGCACTATTACCAAACAAAAATAATTCCACATATATGGAATTAATAAATATAATTAAACAAAAAACTAATAATTTCTCTCCTGAAAGTATCATTCTTGATTTTGAGCAAGCAATGCTCTCAACTATCATAAAAATCCACCCCCATACCTGCATTCAAGGCTGCTATTATCATTTAAACCAGTGTTTATGGAGACACCTTCAAAAAACAACCCTAAGTGTCGAATATGCTACAAACTCATCTTTTAGTTTCCAAATTAAAAAACTCATTGCACTTGCTTATGTACCTGAAACAGACGTAGCTGAACACTACAACATTCTTATAGACAGCCCCTTCTACAAACAAAATGAAGCTAAATTAAGTCGATTTCTCGACTACTTTGAAGACACCTGGGTAGGCAGACTCCACAGATCTGACCACAGACGAAATCCCAAATTCCTCATACCCTGGTGGAACGTTTACAGAAGTACCCTTAACGGAGATTCAAAAACTAACAATGCAGTGGAAGGTTGGCACAATGCATTTGTACAATCAACTGGCAGAACCAAACCTACTCTAGAACATTTCATTAAATGCCTACAGAAAGAACAGAGCTACCAGGAATTTAGAATGGACCAATCTGTAACTGAACTTGTCCCTAAAACATCAAAGCAAAATAAACAAATGCACAAGTACCTGGAAGAACAAGTTAAACTTTACCCTAGTACAAAAGGCATAGAATACCTAAATATCATTGCCAAAACACTACTCTGATTAATTCCCAAAATGTTATAAAACACTAAAAGTATCACCTAAGTATGGAAAAATATGTAACGTGAGCTTCTAAAGTATTTAATGTATGCAATATATAGAGATATTATTATAATATATGCACACATTAAAACTAAATAGCAAGTAAAAAACAATTCCATAATAAAAATAACATTACCCACCCACACAAAATAAGAAAGCAAGGACTTACCAATCATGTTGTCAATCCAATAACGTCCTTCTCCACCAAAGTAATCCAGGTAGTGCCAAATTAACCCAAAAAAAAATGTAAAAATACAACTGTTCCAAAATTAAGACATCCACGTTATCCAGAGCCATCGAATAAGCATAAAAAACCCGAAAAATTTGAAAAATAGAAAGAATCGCTCCAGCAAAACCGAAAAATTTAAAGAAGTGTTTGTAAAGCACTGTTGAATTAAACAAACAAACACTTCCTTTAAAAAAAAACAGGACTTCCGATGTAGCGTACACCTATGACCAAAACATAGAAAACAGACATTCCCACCCACATGAATTAGCTAGTAATTAGGTACAAACATATTAAAATAGATGATTTCACTTGTAGATATACCGTAAAAGACTAAAATTCACTCTATATATAATGAGTTAACTAACTAACACTACGTGTATATACCATAAGTAATTATCTGTTTTCGAAATCTAAAACATACCTCCCTCACATTCAACAACACAAAATATAAGGTCACTAATCTCAAAACATCATTAAAATACACATAAAACATATAAAATAAACCTTACCTGAAGCGACGTGAAGTGTCTCCCAACCGCGATCAGCCCTTCTTCCAAATAACCCAAAACGACCTAACCCGGTTACAAAATAAAGCACCCAAATGCAATAAAATAGTCCCAAGTATAAAATATAATATATATACTTCACTAAATATGCAAAAATGAACATTAAGTTTCTATTATTGTAAAGAAATATTTACTTTAATCCTACAATGATTTGATTAACAAATATGTAAATGAATGTAATAAATACATATTATGAAAAGAATAATATTTATATTAACAATGTATAGAAATATAACTACATTGTCAAAAATTATAATAATAGAAAAAAGTGTTACAAATATGTGACTTACATAATAAATATTTTATGTATTGAAATAAAGTGTAAAAAATACTTTTGTTATTTCTACATTTCTTTATAAAATTACAATATGTAAAAGAGATAATAAATAATAATTATTTTTGTACAAAAAGTATGAAAATAATAATGCTTCTGTATAGTTGCTTATCATTGTGTTTATAAAATATGTTTATAAAACCAAAATGTAATAAAAAGATTTTTGTAATGAAATAAAATTTAATTTGTGAAACATAAATAAAAATAATGTTTCTACAATCATGTTGAACTATTTGTATCATTATCTTACTATAATGTATCAATCTTATCAGAAATTTTGCACTGTATATTAAATGTGAGTATATGTTGGTCTCTAATAATTTAATTATTACTATACCAAATCCAGCGTACATTAAATTAAAACTGACCCTGAACCCAAAAAATACCCCTTTACCCAAAAACTGAAAACTGACCCTGAACCCTAAAAATACCCCTTTACCCAAAAACCCAAAACTGACCCTGAACCCTAAAAATACCCCTTTACCCAAAAACAGAAAACTGACCCTGAACCCTAAAAATACCCCTTTACCCAAAAACCCAAAACTGACCCTGAACCCTAAAAATACCCCTTTACCCAAAAACTGAAAACTGACCCTGAACCCTAAAAATACCCCTTTACCCAAAAACTGAAAACTGACCCTGAACCCTAAAAATACCCCTTTACCCAAAAACTGAAAACTGACCCTGAACCCTAAAAATACCCCTTTACCCAAAAACTGAAAACTGACCCTGAACCCTAAAAATACCCCTTTACCCAAAAACTAAAAACTGACCCTGAACCCAAAAAATACCCCTTTACCCAAAAACTGAAAACTGACCCTGAACCCTAAAAATACCCCTTTACCCAAAAACTGAAAACTGACCCTGAACCCAAGAAATACCCCTTTACCCAAAAACTGAAAACTGACCCTGAACACAAGAAATACCCCTTTACCCAAAAACTGAAAACTGACCCTGACCCCTAAAAATACCCCTTTACCCAAAAACTAAAAACTGACCCTGAACCCAAAAAATACCCCTTTACCCAAAAACTGAAAACTGACCCTGAACCCTAAAAATACCCCTTTACCCAAAAACTGAAAACTGACCCTGAACCCAAGAAATACCCCTTTACCCAAAAACTGAAAACTGACCCTGAACCCTACAAATAGCCCTTTACCCAAAAACTGAAAACTGACCCTGAACCCAAGAAATACCCCTTTACCCAAAAACTGAAAACTGACCCTGAACCCAAGAAATACCCCTTTACCCAAAAACTGAAAACTGACCCTGAACCCTAAAAATACCCCTTTACCCAAAAACTGAAAACTGACCCTGAACCCAAAAAATACCCCTTTACCCAAAAACTGAAAACTGACCCAGAACCCAAAAAATACCCCTTTACCCAAAAACTGAAAACTGACCCTGAACCCAAAAAATACCCCTTTACCCAAAAACTGAAAACTGACCCTGAACCCAAAAAATACCCCTTTACCCAAAAACTGAAAACTGACCCTGAACTCTAACAATACTCCTTTACCCAAAAATATTTATTATGTAATTACAAATTAATTATTAATTAACAATAACAATAAAGTAAATATATTAGCACATTAGCTGTAAAGAAATAAATGTAATTATTAATATTATTTTTTCCAAAATAATTTACAATCAGTAAAAAATATATATTAAACTAAATGAAGCTAATTAATATAATTAACTAATTTATATTAATTAATTACCAATTAATTATTATTTAAAAATATGTAAAAAATTATATTAAGTAATTAACTAATTAATAATAATTAATTAACAATTATTTATTCTTTAAAAATAAATTACAAAATATATTAATTAATTAACTATTTAATATTAATTAATTACCAATTAATTATTATTATTATTTAATTACCTATTATTTATTATTTGAAATTATGTCCAAAATTATATTAATTAATTAACTAATTAATAATAATTAATTACCAATTATTAATTTAGTACAATTATGTACGATATTATATTAATTAATTAACTAATTAATATTCATTAATTACCAATTAATTATTATATAAAATAATGTACAAAATTATAATAATTAATTAACTAATTAATATTAATTATTTACCAATTAATTAATAATAAAACATTTTTAAAAATATATATTAATTTATTAATTATTTTTAAATTACGTCCCACCCTTATCCCCTATAAACCCAATAACCCGCTCCTAAAACTATATATGTTTTTTAAAAATATTTTTATATTAAATATATTGTAATTCTTTAATATAGACCTTTTTATCAAATTTTTATTTACAATTATTATATTTTTTCCTACACTATTTTTTTTTCCATTACTACACGATATTTTGTATTGTCGATATTTTGTCATACGATATTATTTTTCTCGATATTTCTACTTACTTACCTATTACGATATTTTTGTATCCGATATATTTGCTTCCCAATATTTTTTACCTTCGATATTTTAACTTCGATATTTTGTCTTTCCGATATTTTATTTTCGATATTTTGTCTGTGTACCAGCAGCAGGACATTAATCCTCTTTCCTCAAGGAACTTATGCAAACATTTATTTTTATGTTCAGAGTGTAACAACAAGGACACACCTCCACCAACCCATATATATTGGTAACATACACCATTTAGGGTAATACCACCACAAACGTGCATGTAGTGGGTCAACACTTTTTCTTATGAGTGCAGTGATTCACAACTGAGTGTCAATCGCTACAGTATATCTTACGATCCTCACAGATACACAAATGTTTTTTTCATGTCTGTGTTTTATTTAGCGATGCAGAGCAGAGGAGGTGGGGTTCCTTGCATTATGTACCATGCATTAGTGTGTGCACGTATGAAAATATATATGCCATATCTGTGTTAGTCTGTGTTATGTATACTCAAGTTTGAATCTCATTCATATTTATGAATTGACCATTTCTTTATGTTTTTGTTTCTTCTAACTGATGAAAAACACACTACTTTGGCTAACAATAGTCACTGCGGAACATGACCTCAACAGTATTTAATACATTGAGTTGGAACTCCAGTGGGATGTATTCATCACTGTTTAGTACTGGAAGAGTTGCATTTTATCACGGATTTAAATTAAAAGTAGCCGTGTTTAGCAGCTGCACACTGAGCTCGACCTTTGGAACTCTGAGTTTGTATTCCTGATAGTTCTGGAGAAAGTACTTCTGAACCGCAAGCAGGTTTTTTTTTACTTTGTAGAATTGTTGCAGCATTGTGTCCTCCTCTGGACCTTTATTTTGCTTCTAAGCAGTTCCATCCAACAGCTTTTTTAAAAACCTGCCTTGCTTGTTTGTCCCGGACTCAGGGGTTGTAAAGAAAACAGCAGGAACAGTTTGCAAACAGGACTATCAGAGCTTTGTTTGCATGCCGTACTTCCACTCATTGTCCTTCTCCTATTTCCTCAGCACTAAATGGGGGCTATTGAGTGGGAATGTTATGGCAAAGAATCAATGTAGGCATGTCATTAGAGGTCAAAGGATGTCTAACATAATTTTAACCGCAGCCATTTTGCTGAAAGGACAGACAGGACATCCATGAACACTCAACAGAAAGACGATGCAAAAGAAAACTTACAAAAGCTATTGAAAGAAAAAATGTACATTGTGATAGTTATCAAGGACACAGCTACTATTAGGGCAGGAGGTGCAACGGCACCGAGACCGAGAGGACTGAGGGGCCTACTGCACTCGGGGAGGGGGGCTTATATATGAGAGGCTTGTGCCACCGTTTGTGCAATGGCAGCGCAAACAAAACAACCATGGGGCATATTTACAAGCCCCCCGTGCCACTGGGATGTCACCTATATTTACAAGGGCACGCAAAGCCACCCTGTGTGGCTTTTCATGGACTTCTAAATATGTCCCTCTTTCACACTTTACTGTGAAAGGGGCGTTCCATGCGTGTTGCTGTGGATGTTCCCATACAAAACCCATGATTTCTGGAACATTCCCATATTTAAAAGGTTTCGTAAACCTGGGAATGTTTCTGATTGTAACAGCATCCCAAGAGGGGCGTTAAAGTGGGGCAACAAGGAGAAAATCCTTTATTTCTCCTTGTTTTATTGCTCTTTCTAGGTATGCTGCTTTCTGCAGCACACATGGAAGGTGGAAAATGGCAACAATTATTGTTTCTGTGCCTTCCTACACTAAAACAAGCATCCCTGCAGTGCAGGCACCCCTCAACCATCGTGCAGGGTGTCTGCGTTGGCACTAGGCAGCCAATTGTGCGCCATCACAGAGGAAGCCATTACAGAAATGGGGTTACCCAAATGGTCCTGGACCTGGGTGTAGTCTGGTACAATAAACAATGGTCCTAAAACTTTTTTAATTGCCAAATCAATCAAAATACTTAGTATATTCAGTACATTGAATTAGGAGCATGCAGGGAAAAAAAGGCAAGTCAGCTCAAAGTATTCAATACATCATTCAAGGTTCAAGGGAAAAGGCAATATCATTTTCACCAATTGCAATGAAAATAAATTGCGGTTGGACTCAGAATCGGGTTGTTCCCTTTTCCCTTGTACCTTGAATGATGTATTGAATACTTTGAGCTGACTTGCCTTTTTTTCCCTGCAAGCTCCTAATTCAATGTACTGAATATACTAAGTATTTGATTGATTTGGCAATTAAATAAGGTTTAGGACCATCACAGAGGAAAGCACAGGGATGCATTGTATTGCTGTAAATACGACGCATCCCTGAACTTTCCTAATGACGCAGTTTGGCGTAGCAAGATGGCTTGCAGCGCAGTGCGTTGTAATTTTCTAGTAAATATGACCCCATATCTACCATGCCACACAAAGCCACTTTTTTTATATTTAGTTTTTATAATTTTTTTTATCATATCACTCCTGCGAATCCTTCCCCCAGCCTGAGGGTGAAGAGATCTAGCATTACAGACTCTTGACATTGAGCACAGCAACATCTAAAATGCAAATGCCCGGTAACGTATGTCCTAACATAGTTGAGATTGCAGTTTGGGGTCTGCAGCGGATGAAGGTGGGTGTTCAAGCAGATATGTTGTGAGGGGGCCATATATCATGAGGTTTGGCGGGAAAGGGAATTAAATCAGAGTAGATATTTAGTTGTTCCTGCCACAAAATCAGGTCACTCAACCAGTCCTTTAATTTCCGAGCCCTACCCCTGCCCTATCTGCAAGCCACTCTTCGTCTGGCTAATAGTATACTAAATGTTACAAATCTATGCTGTGCTACAGGTATCGCCTCCGTGCAGCCCAGTAATGCCAGCAGTGTTGGCATTGGTATGTCTAGGATGGTCATGTGTTGCAGTGCCGTTAACACCTGCTGCCAATATGAATGGACTTCACCACATTCCCATGCCAGATGATAGAAATCAGTGTTTTCCAACTTACACCTATCACATCGGGCATTGTCCCCCAACCCATATCGGTGTAACCTGGCAGGGGTGTAAAATAAACGGTGTAAAAATGTATAATGTGTGATGCGTAGCCTACTATTTGAGGAGACAAGCTTAGTCTGTTGACAGCAATAGTCCCACTGCTGATCAGTAATATCATACCCCAGTTCAGCACACCACCTGGCACGTGCCGGGCAGGGGGTGTATTCCATTTCAGTATATATGCTGTGATACTAAGTGGAAACTAGGTGGCAGGCATCTGCAGTACGCAACATGTGATGCAGCGGTCCTAACGTGGGAGGTTCTATAGGGTACGAAGGAGTGTGTTCCCTTAGGCACTGTCTTAGTCGCACATATAGAAAGTGGTCCATAGGGGAAGACAAGGATGCCTGAAATAGCTGTGATATGTCCCTGAACTTCCCATTTAGATAGAGATCTCCCCGGCAGCTGATGTTATCCTTTGATTTGGTCTTGGCAAATATTCATTCTTGACGTAATGGCATTTTGGGGTGATAGGTGAGTGGGAGCAACTGAGAATAAAGCATTTATGACTTAAGTACATGCGAGAGGTGGTGCCAGGCTGTAATAGTACAATCAACGAGGATGGTCCCTTTCGCCGGTTTGCCGGGATTGACATGATAACCCCATTCAGCGGGATTAGGTGAGCCAGCCAATGTTCCATAGCTGCTTGAGGGGTGTATCTAGCGGGGTAAAACCAATAGTGTGCAAAGTGCGCCTGGGCACATAAATAATACAATTCAAAAGTGGGCACGTCAAACCCTCCTTGTTAAAAAGGGTGGGTAAGTATGTCCCACTGCAGCCGTGGTTGCTTGCCGGCCCAGACCAGTCTTATGTGCCTCGTGAGTACATCGAGTAAGATGAAAAGACCATATCTGACACCCATCTAGTTCCAAAACAAGGCTGTCTGCGGGGGTCAATATGTGTTTTGTGGAGTATCGCTATATGTACGTGCTGTCGGTCAAGGTACGCCAGTACCTGTCTGCATTTACGGGGGTCACCGAGACCTCTGGCATTCCACGTCAGCAGATTGATATTGAGAGAGTTAACGTTCAACGCCAAATCACAAATGGTGGAAAACAACTAGTAATGCCATATGAATATTTAAGTGTTAGTGCTTACACATGTAGGAAAATATCACTGCTGGTGTATGAAACTGGAATCATTAACAAACATTAACGAAGCTCGCCCCTCCCCCACCCACAACAGCACCCCAATCGTGCTGGTATAGTCCCACCCACTGAAATCCCAATGGAACAAAGATATTGCCTACTAAGGAAATGCGGATCTACATGACAACATAAATAGAATCATCAAAAATCGAGGGAGAATGCCCATACGGGGGATCGCCAGGGCTACACGAAACCCACCCTTCCCTCGATCCAGCCTAGATAGTCACAGTGTCCAAATATGGAGAGAATATGCGAGAGGGGGAAGGGCTGCTTGGCACAAAATAGAGTCCAACAGTCCATTGCACTAAAGTACAGTTTGAGACAAGTGGCAACAAACAATAATTTTAAAAAAGGGGAGTTTGGGGGGGTTAAGGGAAAAAGGAACACCAAGCTTGCAATTATCAGCATTGACTTATCTGTGTCCATCTGTCTGTCGTCATTTCAGCTACACCGGGGAAGGATATGCACGCCCAACATTCTATAGAGTTCATCCACAGATATAGAAACAGCTGATGGAGAGCAGCACTGCCACGTCAACTAGAGGTCAGGAGCTTCACACATCTGTTTGCTTCCAGGGGAGTTCCTCCATTTTCTTGCGGAGAAGGCGTTCTAGTCGCACAGTCCTCTGATGTACCTCCAGGGGAACGAGAATGCAGTGATTTTAGAAATTCCTCCACCTGGTGTGGATTTGTGAAGAACATGTTTTTCCCCGGTAGGAGACCCTCAGACTCACCGGATAAAGGAGTGCGTACTCAATCTGGGCTTTACCAAGCTTTTGCTTGACCCCAATACATTTTTGGAGCGGCCCCTGTACCGCCCTGGTGAAATCCGGGAAGATGGTGAAGTCCACTCCATCATAGCGCAGGTTTTTTTGATCCCTTGCCAACTTCAAGGCGGCATTGCGATCGCGATAATTGAGGAGGCAGGCTACAATTGGTCTGGGGGGCCCGCCAGGTGGAGGTCGCAGGCCCAGGGAGCGGTGTGCTCGCTCCATGATGAATTGGGCAGGAAACGGATCATCGTCGCTGGCACCGTGCAGTAGCCGCTCCACATACTCCTCCTTATGGCCCGTGTTGGTACTTTCTGGGATGCCAACGATTCTTATATTGTTCCAGCGACTGCGGGCCTCGAGATCTTCATTCTTGGCGGCAAACACTTTGAGTAGTTTGTCCATTTGTGTTACGTGCTGCTGCAGTTGTGCAGTAGTATCCTCGTTGTCTGAGATACGTCTCTCCGCCTCCTTAATCTGTCCATCATTTTTGTCCACTTTCTGGACTAAGAAGTCCAGGTGGGTATTCAGAGTGTCCATTTTCCCTGACAGATCAGATATGCTATGTTGCAGGGCCAGTAGTAGTGCCTTAACTTCATTCCCTTGAGTCGAAGGCTGTGAAAGTGATGATTCACCAGTTGCTTGACTAGATTCCTCCAAGTTCGAGAGAGTGACGGCCTTCTTGGCATCAAATACCAGCTTGGGTTGTCAGCCATCAGGTTTCCCCATGGCAGCGGCGAGGTCGGCGCCCTCACAGCCAAAGCGAGTTTTCCAATGCGTTACCAATGTACGGTGTACAGCTAGCTCCAGCTAGCACCACCACAGTATGCGAAGGTCACAATTTCCCGGAGCCACAATGGTCCCTCACACCTGCTGGTGCCTGAGGTAGTCCAAACTAAAAGGGAAAGTAGTATGAGAAGGGTAGACGATTTTAGAGGCAGTGGGGCACCGTGCAGAGGATCACACTACTATATAGAACCAAGGCTGTAGGCGCAGGCCCCGCACAACAGAAGAGAGCCAAGAGAGCCAGCAGTTGAGATAGGAGTGAAAGGTACACAGCGTAATCAGTGAGTCTAGGGGCGACTAGGCCTCCCTCTCCCAATCTGCCAATGGTGTCCACACAGCAGCCCGATAGAGGCGCCCCGGGCCATCCAGTGGGCAGAATGTACACAAAGGTTTGCTTATATTTCTGGTTGTGGAGGGTACATTTAGTCCATAAGCGAAGGGAGAGTACAGTTGTAGTGTATACACGTGCGTGGCTACAGGGATCACAGAGCACCAAACAGTGCTGTCTGTGAGTGTACAGAGTACAGAGGCTGTATTATCTCCCAATGTTTAGAAGTCTGGCCTCAGCAATCACCTCCGGGTGCTGCAAGCATTCCAGGTCTGTTAGTCGGGAAGGAGGAGGAGCGGTCAACTAAGCTCACAGCCAAGACCACGAGCAGTGGGCCAAGTGGGCCACAGTGCAGGACAAGGTTACAGTTCTAACGCACACACCGCATCTACAGCATCCCAGTTATACCGATGCGTGTGGCAATAGGATCGGGACTCCAGGTGGGAAAGGGTGCAGCAGCAATAAATCCTCGCAGTTGAAACCGTGGGCGGTGGATTAAGCGGGCCGCAGCATTGAGCATGATCTCAGATAAAGGGCACTCACCGCACATACAGCGCCACACGGATTAATGTGGCAGCAGGCACAGAGTCGCAGCGATGGTAGTGCCCCGCTCTGATATGTTCCAACTCCATCATACTGTTGCACAACTTCGATTCATAGTACTGGAACTCATTAACACCAGGGAAGGCACTGACAATCGCAAGTTCCTTCTTAAAAGAGAACTTGAATGGATTTATCGCTCGCAGACCTTAAAGCCACACGGGCTAAATGACCGTGTCGAATATAGTTGTTACCTATAATCTTCATACGCCTGTTGTAAATAACTCTTGATCTGTACTTTTACCCTTTTTATCTTTTCCTCTATCTTTTCTTCTATTTTTGTCTTTAGTTGACTCTTCACACTAGTTATTTCACCTTTCCAAGATGGCCCCCACACTCTTTTTCCCTTTCAACTGTTCTTAGTAGTCCTATTTCTATGTTTCCCCAGTTGAACTCCACCACACTTGGCCTTTTTTCATGTTTACCTGCACCTTTTTTACCGTGCATGTTACCTCCCGGTCACCTACACGGATGAACCCACTTTGTTACTTTCAAACCGGTTGACCGGAGCAGCGAGTGCTCTCGCGACTCCGTTGAAGTAAGTCTGTTTACGTTTCAGCGTCACGCTGTTTTACCAGCGCGTTCCTGCATCCACCTACCACCCCGCGATATTCCTTGTCTTTCACCCCCTTCACTCTCCCCTCAGCCTACCCTCCACTTCCCATGATCGAGCACCCCACATTATATTTCTCACTCGTGTAAACCTTTATATGCACTTACATTGATCGACACTTTAACTTTTATATTATTATTGAACGGAATTTTTTTAACTTCTACTTTTTTATTTTATTTTTTGACTTCTATTTGATTCTCTCACCCTAACTCGGGCCCGTTTTCACTCTTTCAGCTCTCCTTGATAAAGGGCGCTCACGCCCGAAATGCATTGAGTTCGGACGTACAAATGAATATGTATGCATTTAACCTATACCATTGATATGATGTAAATATCAGTGTGAACTGCGATTCTACAACTTTTGAACAATTAAAACTTTACGCATCTTTGAAGAAATTTTGGAATCAATTCATTTGATCCGTTCTGGAGTGCCTTACCAGGGGGATGTATCTGCATGCTTATGCATACACCACATGTTCTATTAATCAAGCGTTGACGGTAACGCTACCCTTAAGTGCACCCATACTGCTTAAACCATAAGTACAAGTAATTACTCTAGCAGTGCACCACCAATTCTCTTCTCTTCCTCTTCTTTTTGCCAACTCCACCGGGGCCCACCAACCACGTGGGAGCCACGGTGCTCAAGTGCACGTCGCAGCTGCACCGAGCTTCGGACAGGATTCACCGGGGGTCTTGCAGAAATACTGACACCTCTTCAAATGCCCCGTCAGTTCACCGCATGCAGTCAAAAACGGCTCTGGAGATAGCAGGCAGTTAAAGCCACAGGGTGACAGTGCAGACAGCCAAAATGTGCAACATTGTCAGAGGATAAATGAAGGATTTAGTAGCCAAGCTGCCAGAGCCTCACAGGCGTGCGGCCATCTTGGTCGTGCGCCACCTAGCGCTCCCCACACAAATTACTTTGAATGATCTCATAGATATGGGGGCATATTTACAATGCCCCTGCGGCACTTTTACACCACCGGAGTCCCTTTTGTGGCACTCCAAAGTAGCAGTCATTTTGGACTAATAAGGGGCAAAGACTACTGATATATTGGGCTACGGTATCTCGCTGTATACCGCTGTACAAAGCAATGACAAAAATGACAAAACCCATTCTTATTGCCCAAAGACAGCTCTTACAAAAGTAAGACGCAGCATCATTTAAAGACAACACTTTGACTGTGTTCTTGTTTGGACCTGGGATAAGCATTATATAATCAGCCCACTACACATTACTGCTATGTTTTACACATACACTTTATAAAACTGATATTGATCAGTAAAAGTAATTTACATTGTTTTATATCATAAAAAAGTTAGAGTGTGTAACAATACTTCCTAGGAAGTACCTTGGTACCTTTTGAAATAAAAAAAATATATATGTTAAAAGCAACAAAACAATACTAAACCACAATAAAAAATTACTGCTTTATTGTTATTTATAAATCCTTGTTTAAAAAAGAAAAAATCAATAGGTACCGAAGTACCTTCGTGATAGCCCAGTCCTGCATTAATTTTTATAAAAATATATGCAACAATAACAATAATTTACCCTAACCACTCTAACTTTGGTAATGTGTCTCATTTCTTACTATAGGTTACAGAAACATAGTAATAAAGTATATCTCATGTAGAAACCAAGAACTTGCCATTATGTCTTTCTACTGCGTTTTGGTTGTGTTCTGGGTTTGTGCTTTACCTATATGCTATTACTATGTTTTTCCCATATAGGAAGAATGAGGCACTTTACAAAAGTGTAAATAGTTAGGGAAACTATTTTTATTTTTCTATATTTTTAAAAGAGGTAACAAATACCACTGTACTATTAGGAAGTACTGCAGTGCCTTTTGAAAATACGAACAAAACAAATGATTTATGACAAACAAAAAAAACTATAATAAACAACAATAACAAATTTATGTTTTATTGTTTGTCATAAATTCTTAGTTTTTTTTTAAGTTCCTCATGTCTTTCTATTGGTGAAAAAACATAGTATTAAGCCATAGCTGATGAATAACCAAGTCATAGCAAATATTGAAATATGTAAGTGCTGAAGTCATATAGAGCATTGAAAGCATTGCATGAATCTGAGAGCACAAAAAAGGATACTCACAGCCCCTACCCTGCGTATTTTGTGGAGTTCAGTAGAGTCATCTCTGGTCATTCAGGTCAGCCTATTGTTTTCTCCTAGGAGGCATTTAACATCTTCTTCACACCTATTCAAGGATGACAACAGGTTCTGAGAAGATGAAGAGGCAATGCAAATTAGCCTCCAGGAACTTCAGGCAGGGAAAAGATAACTTACTAAAAGTTACTTTTCCTTAATGTTTATTACAATGTACACTTCATCATTAAACTGGATTTGTAATGTGTATCATTAAGAGTTATGTAATATTTTCTCCTGGGGGTCACATTCCCAAGATACAGTATTAGTGTTTGAATTAGACCTGGGTGGAGTTAGCGTGACATGAAAACTCTGTAGAGTCCAGCAACCGGCAGAATGTGGCATGAACTGCCATTCGCACTGATTTTTCTGCCACTCGGGTAGAAATTATACCCGAGCCGCAGCTTGCGCTCGCCAACTTACCGTTGGTGAGTGCGAGCTGGGAAACAACTCTGCTGCACTATGCGGAACAGAGTTTTCTCCACACAGCATACTCCGCGGAGCTTGGTACTCAGATTGCAGAAAACTCTATAAACTCCACAAACTGAGTGAAGTTCACCACCAGGCCTAGTTTTAATCTGTACTCTGGTTTTCAACGTAGGACAGCTAGAACTGCCACAGTGAAAATCATTTTGGGGTTTTGTCACTGTCTGAACATGTTAACATTACATTTCTACATGGCCAATTTTTCATGTATCATGCGCACTACCTTCTGGGCAAAAAGGCTTACATGGGGATGAATTACTAATATTTAGAAAGAAGGTTTTAACCTGTCAAAAGGTTTTACAGTTTGCTATGCATGTTTTGCGCTGTTACTGTCAGACTACATTGGTAGACCTGACGCCATGTTTGCACTGCCAGTATAGTAAATGACACTATTATCAATTAACTTCCAGTCCCTTGGGTACATTTCTTACTATATGTTCAGGACTTATAGGCAAGTTAGATATACCATTAAGGACTATGCCAATTGGACCATATTTAAACGGGTGGGGAATATAGGCACTTTATGATTAGTTCCAAACCTAGAAAAACGATGGGGTCCAGAAAAAGGCAAAACATCTTGGGTGACCATGCAGAAAAGGGCAGATTTCCTACAAGTGTATATTGTAGCTGTATGCTACACAGGGTCATTGGGAACCTTTCTCTATCAGTCTACCAAAGTTATTTGTAATTGTGTCCATATTAGTCAGGTTAGTAAGAAGTCTTCTTCATGTAGTCTTGCTTTCCACTTCCCTTCCTCTTCAGACACTCACTTCAGAATCAGATCTGTTGTGGAGACAGTAAACTATACATTTGTGATACATATCCCTTCAGGTTTATTTCAGTATGAATTTTGCTTGTGCGCCCAACACTTTTGACTCCTTAGAAGCTTTTAAATATGTACCTTTGTTTTTTTGAGGCCTTAGTATCACTTGTTGTACATCTGTTTCACATATGAAGAATAAATGTGTTGGGATTTGATAAAACTGTTGACATTACAATTTGTGTTTAGTGAGAAAGGATGGTGTTAAAAATAATCCAATATTTGTGTGGATTTTTTACATGTCATTGATGTTCTACCATTGCACTCTCCATGATATGGTGTACCTGGTATTGCTTTCGTGCAGTTCACAACATACCTAGCTAAAGCAGGAACAATGTGTGTGCTTTATTTGACCAAAGTACAACATATATTTATTGTCAGTTGCTCATTTTACTTGCAAATTGTCATTCATTTATTTAAAGTGGCTAATATTTCTCCTGACACATTGAATAGGTTTTTTGTGTGTTCTTACTGCTAGCTGTTCTCACCACAAGATGAATGAATATACTCTGCTCCCGTAGCCGGAATGGTCATCCTTTTTAGGTATGGCTTGTAGCGCAGCAGTTGCTTTGCCTGATATGCTCAACTGAAAAAAGAGTTTTCCGAAATACTACTGTCAGAGGAGCTTAGCCTCTGCCCACATGTTAATTTTCTTGATTACAGCATTTGAGTGGGCAGACGTTGTTTGCTTCTACTGGACACAAGTTCTAGTAGTGGACATTTTGTTTGTGGGAAAGCTTTTGCTCAATACCCACTCAAACACTCATGCACCCACTCACAGACTGACTCGTATACCCATGGAGGCACTCACGAATCTACTCAGATACTCTGATTCCCACTAACAGACCCACTCAGAAACTCCTGTACCTATTCAGACACCCACTTAGGAAATCACATACGCATTCACAGACCCACTCAGACACTCAAGCACCCACCCACACACCCAGTGAGACACATATACAGCAACTCCCAGACACAGACTCAGATCCAAACAGACATTTGCACACCCACTCATACACCTATTGAGACACTCATGCACTCACTTACACACCTGCTGAGACAATCATGTGCTCCCTCACTTACTAAATCTCAAAGGTTTCAGGTATAGGTCAAGGCAGGTTTAAGTCAAGGCAGTTGGTCAGTCGGTCAGCAATCCAGCACTCGCTCCATGTCACTGATGCTCCTCATTGCTTGCCATTTCTGCTGGAATAACAGCAGCAGGAACCAGGCTTACTAGTTACCTTCCTGGAACCGGCATCACTGGTTAGGTCCTCCGCTGAGTGGACGCAAGTTACTGTGAGTACTGACCACTTTGTTTCAGCTACCGAGGTAAGACCCACCAACGCTTCAGCTATCTAGTAGCGGACATCTCGCTGACCACGGTTATGTTCCCTACATTCTATGGAACCAAGAATGTACCCTTTGAGGGCATTTGTGCTCGGGCTGTCTCACTTGCTGGCAGAAGCAGCGCTGTGATGTTGGGTCTAAGTGGAATGCTAGATCCACCGTGGATCCCGTTCCGCCTGGATCACATCTGTGCACCTATCTGCTAACATCTAGACCTGGGTGCTCTGACCTTTCTATGGTGTACTGCACGATCCGCCGATCACGGGTGTGTTGCCTCGCAAATACTAGAACTTAACACTGGGTCCACCGTTGTCTCAGTATCTTGTTATGACTTGTATTGACTTTTGGTCCTCTTGCAAACCCCCCCACACATCCTTTTAGGACACACGTTGGACGAACGTGTCCGCTTGATGCCGCCACCCGATTGGGCCAGTCTTAAATTAAATGTAGGTGAGTGGCTGCATCCTACAATTAGAGTGATCAGCGTTCACCTTCCTTTTCCTTTCCTTTTCTCTGTTGCTGCTCTGCCACAATACCGCCTTGGATTTTGATTTGCCACTTATTTTGCTTTTTTACCCTACTATTGTACTGCTTTGCCTCAACTGTTCCATATGATATTAGCACAACATTGAATGGCAAATTTATGGATACCATTGACACACTTGGCTATGAGACAATCCTATCAGGATTAGTCATGTTATCTGTGACTGTTTTTGTTTTATATTTGTGTTCTTCTATTTTTAGATTGACTACCGCACCTACGGACACCATACACCACAGGTGCTACCAGACTGGTAATATCTAGGTCACTACACCTCATTATCAGCCACTCAGTGTAGAATTCAACTTCTATTTTTAGGTCCTGATGAATTGCCGCTTGATCCTCCAGGAGACAACCTTGACCGGTGAAGCATAGAGCAACTGCCTATGACATCACTATAGACAGTCACCATCACTCCTTTTAATCAGGGAGGGAGAAAGGATTATCAAATCAGTTGCCCTGGTCCTCCCTCTCCCTGTTTTACCTCACTTTTTTAGTAACCACAACACTACACTTCTGGGCCCCTTACACACGCTCACCATATGGCAAGGATAAAGAACATCCGCTAAAGCGTCCCTACTGAGGGTGCCCATTGGATATTGCAGCGCCGACCGGACGAGGAGCATGCCCAGTGATGAAGCATGACACCCAGCGGGCTGGTGTGTGAGGGCCCTCAATCCAAAAAGAGAAATTCCCCATAATCCTTCTGGGTAGCCAGTCACTGGTACTTGTTCCCACAGTCCCGTTTAGCCTCTTTAGGAACTGCATACTCCTTTCTTTGTTACTCATAAGTCAAGGCATAACATAAAAAAACTTAGAAATTCACTTAAAAAACAAAAGTTACAGGGAAGTTCTAGTTAGGAAATAACATTATAATACTTAAAAATTCACTAAAGAAACAAAGGTGATAGTGACTTTTATAATTATCAAATAACATTAAAAAAACTTAGAAATTCACTGAAAAAACTAAAGGTTACAGGGACATTATAGTTAGGTTAAGATTTCACTCAAACAAAACCATTGAAATTCAGCAGGTATAGTTACTAGGCCTGGGTGGTAAATTCCGCTCTGCTAGCGGAATTTGCGGAATTTTGGCAATACTTCCTTCCGCAGGGAAAGTGGAACTGCCGAATATTCCGTGATCCCCGGTGTAGCTGAAATTTTTCCTTGTTCGCACTTTAAAAATTTGTGATTGCGCATGCAGGAGAGAGTTACTGGGACCCCTGGGTTCACCAACGAGTTTTCCTATCCGTTTGCGTCCGGCCGCGTGATCCAGCGAGAGTGCGCAATCAGACATCTGCATTCGCGAACAGGATACACACTTCGCGAGTGGCGGGACAAGTGAAACAAGATGGCCGTGACCGCATGGGCAAGTTCGTGAGATATTTCTCCCCCGAGCACGCAAACAGGGTCCCCGAACAGGAAAAACGCATCGCGAATGGGTAGGACAAGCAATTCTGCGTGCTCGTGGAATTCTGTGTAGCTCGTGGCGATTTTTTACCGTTTTGCAGAACTTTGTGTAACACGACTATTAAAATTCCACCCACCCCTAGTTAGCTGAGCTAACTATCCCATATGCCTGAGCATTGCATTGCTTATGACCTCACATATTACATCACGCATGACATGGTCAGTGAGGTCATTGACAACATGTCAAATTATATCACTGATGACATCATCCACAGAACCACTCACATACCTACTCACTCACTCAACTAACCACTCACATACCTATTTCCAGACCCATATCACTAATCAGATTCCCTCTCACTCCTCATGGATGGAACCATTCACACAACCACTCATTCACTCATACAACTACTCCCTCACCCACGTATGCACCCATAGAGCCACTCACATAACCACGCACTCATTATACAGCTACTCCTACCCTCACTTATTTACCTATTCAGCCACTGAAAAAGGGACGCACTCACCCATAGTCACTCACATACGCGTTCACCGAAACAGCCACTTACACACCCAGTTATATAGACTTACAGACTCTCATATGCCCACTCACCCAAACAACCATTCAGACACTGAGTCACTCACCCATAAAGCCACATACAAATACTCACATATCAACTCACTTACTCAAAATGATACCAACACATGTACTCAATCACCTAAACAGTCACTGAGACAGGCACATACTCATGCATACAGATTCTCAAACACTACTCATGTACTCAGTCACTCCCCTTACATCCACTCACATTCTCGTTCAATCAACTAATCCATCTCACATACCCACTCACTCTTCTATATACCACTTACATACTCATTTACTCACCTACACTGCCACTCACTAACCTATATAGCTACTAATATAGCCACTCACTCACCCATGCATTGATTTACATACACACTAATCACTCATATCGCTACCCATACAGCCACTCACACACTGACTCCTGCATCAATACAGCTACTCACACAGTCACTCGCTCACCCATACAGCTATTCACACACTAATCTACTCATAGAACCACCATACAGCTACTCACACACCCACTCAGGTACCATTACAGCCACTACCACAGCCACTACCACACTGACACAGATAGCCACACAGTCACTCGGATGCAAATGGCATAACTCATTAGTAGTAGTTTTTAAAACACTTACACTCATTAGATGATTTCATGAGTTATGTCATTTGAGATGTCATCAGTCATGTCACTGACCATGTCATGAGTTATGTAATATGGGGACTCATAAAAGTACATTGGGAGGGGTGAGTTATAGTTAGCTTAGGTAACTATAACTTCTGAAAGTCAATGGTTTTGTACAAGTGAAATCTGAGGCTAACTATAACATCAGTGTAACCTTTGTTTTCTCAGTGAATTCCTACATTTTTTAAATTTTATTTCCTAACTATAATGTCCCTGTAACATTTGTTTTTTCAGGGCATCTTTATGTTTTTTTTTAACTTTCTAATGCTAACTTTAACTTGTCATCTTTGACAGTGTGTGTGTGAGTCGCTGTGTGGGTCTGTGAATTGGACTGTGAGTACCTGTGTGTGAGTGAGTGGGTGTGTGTGTGAGTGTCTGTGTGGGTCTGTGAGTGGGTGTGTGAGTACCTGTGTGAGAGTAGGTACATGAGTGCCGGTGTATGTCTGTGAGTGCCTGTGTGTGTCTGTGAGTGGGTCTCTGAGTGCATGTGTGGGTCTGTGAGTAGGACTTAGAGTACATGTGTAGGTCTGTGAATGGGGATTTGAGTACCTGTGTTGGTCTGTGAGTGGGTGTGTGAGTGCCTGTGTATGTTTGTGTGTGTGTGTCTGTGTGAGTGGTGCTGTCCATATTGGGCATTTGCATACTTAGGGTATTTAAAAGCGAGAAACATGGACTCTGCTCTTACCAGTCACTGCACATCAGATTGTGCTCCAAAACATATACGATGAATTCACATCCTTTAAGCATTTCATATCATTTTTAGGTCGAGCCTAAGGCATTGCTTTAGCAAAGCTTGTTGGCGAGATATTTGGTGGGGCTTTCAAAAATGCTCCCAAAGCAGGCAGATTGCCTACAGTACATGTGAGCCGGGCGCGTGCACATAGCACACCAGTGAGCCTCGGCATCAGACTTCAAAGGAATCCGCTCCCCCGCCACACAATGCCGAGAGCTTGTTTTCTTTGAGAAAACTTTTCGCGATTAAGGGCTTGTGCTCTGCCATAAAGGGACATCACACAAAATAGCTGCAGCATATTCTATTTTTCTTAGCCATGTCTCTGGCCAGTACAATTTCGCTCAGTTTCACAATGAACGTACTTTTTTATGCACTTCAAGCGCTGTGGCTGGCCTGGTGATTCTTTTGGTTACTTCCTCACATTTCTGTAGAAGAACTGGAATGCTCACATGGTAAAGGCAAGGAGACAGCACGGCCAGCTGTTTCATGCAAAACACAGCGGGCAAGCAACCGGAGAACATTTTGGTTATTGAATTATATTTGTGTCAGCGTTTTACCTTTCATCATTTTCAATAAAAACAGAACACTGCATTTCTAAAGTGCAAAGGAGGAGGTACCCATTTTTAAAATACATTTCTTCATTATCAGGAGATTGTTAAAAAAAAGTTTTTAAAACATTTAATTTGGGATTTCTTTCAGACAACGTTCTCCTTCCTATATGCTCTATCTCTGAACTTCATTAAGTCGCCCTCCAATTAGCAGCACAGTACGCATCGTAACAGTAAGATTTACGCTTTGGAAAGATTATTTCTAAAAATTCAACTCATTTCATTCAATTTCATTTTCAGCAGCTCAGGAAATAAAAATAACGTGTTTAAAAGCGTTTACTTGCCTGTTTCCAAACGCTACTTTCAGCTCCATCAAAATGATCAAGTTTCTGCTCAAACCTTAGCTCCTCTGCCGTGTAGGAAGGTATGCTAACAAGCTGCTGTTTATACCTAAAGGCAAACACACCTAGGCACAGCGAACACAGCAAAATCACACACAGCCCCTCAGAAGCCATGTC
This sequence comes from Lissotriton helveticus, assembly GCF_964261635.1. Lineage (NCBI taxonomy): Eukaryota > Metazoa > Chordata > Amphibia > Caudata > Salamandridae > Lissotriton > Lissotriton helveticus. Next base: position 603,730,787 of record NC_136063.1, on the reverse strand, counting down.
TGCACTGAACAGGGAAAGCAGAGAACAGGTCATATCTCTTACTGTCTGCTGACAGGCACGTGTGGCACAGTTACGCTCTCCTTATTTGTCTATTTGTTATTAAAAGCTCCGGACAGACCGAAGTTCCCTTAACAACTGAAACTAAGGAAGTTTGTAGAGTTCTTGAGCTTTCCAGTTTTGTGAGTGAGTACCTCATTCATTCTTGTATTTCCTTTGATATCTAGGACATGTAAAATCTGGTTAACTACGACTACAAATCCCAGCATGCAACGATAACGAATTTAGCTGGGCGAGTTACGCATGGAACTGGGACTCTTGAGAATTCTGAAGAAGTGGAAAAGAACAGGAAATTACACACAAGAAAATGCATCATTTTATTTTGAATGGAAGCAGAGATATTACACAGCATGCTCAGGGCTTTAAGTGGGCTAGGTCTCACCGGTGCTCACCAGCAGTTTTTTAAAGGAGGCCTCGAAATGGTTGCGCGATCGGGCTCTGTTTTGTTCCCTGGCTGGCACAGCCGGTCCCAACCCCACACACAAGCCCACACACAAACAACCCCCCCAACACAAACAACCCCCCCCAAACACACACACACACACACCCACACACACACACACACACACCCACACACACACACACCCACACACACACACACACACACACACATACACACACACACACATACACCCACACCCACACACACCCACACACACAACCCCACACACAACACCACACACAACCCCACACAACCACACACAACCCCACACACAACCCCACCCACAACCACACACACAACCCCACACAACCCCCCCCACACACACCCAGACCCCACACACACAACCCTACACACACACACCCACACACACAACCCCTAACACATACCTAGACCCCCCAACACACACACCCAACCCCCCACACACAAACCCCCACACACACAACCCCACACACACAAAACCTCACACACCCACACACACCCCACACACACAACCCCCCACATACACGCCCACACACACCCACACACACAACTCACACACACAACCCCCACACACACAACCTCACACACACACATACCACACACACACACACACAACCCCACACACACAATCCCACACACACAACCCCAAACACACAACCCCCACACACACAACCCCCACACACACAACCCCACACAGACAACCTCCACACACACAACCCCACACACAACCCCCTATCTATCTATTTATCTATCTATCTATCTATCTATCTATCTATCTATCTATCTATCTATCTATCTATCTATCTATCGCCCTCACTCTTATCTATCTAGCTATCTATCACCCTCTATCTATCGCCCTCACTCTATCTATCTATCTATCTATCTATCACCCTCACTCTATCTATCTATCGCTCTCACTCTATCTATCGCTCTCACTCTATGTATATGTCTATCGCCCTCACTCTATCTATCGCCCTCACTCTATCGATATGTCTATCTATCACCCTCACTCTATCTATATGTCTATCTATCTATCGTCCTCACTCTATCTATATGTCTATCTAGCGCCCTCACTCTATCTATATGTCTATCTATCTATCGCCCTCACTCTATCTATGTCTATCTATCTATCGCCCTCACTCTATCTATATGTCTATCTATCTATCGCCCTCACTCTATCTATTGCCATCACTCTATCTATCTATCTATCTATCGATCACCCTCACTCTATCTATCTATCTATCTATCTATCTATCTATCTATCTATCTATCTATCTATCTATCTATCTATCTATCTTTCTTTCGATCTATCACCCTCCCTCTATCTGTCTATCGCCCTCACTCTATCTATATATCGCACTCACTCTATCTATCTATCACACTCACTCTATCTATCTATCGCACTCTCTCTATCGCACTCACTCTATCAATCTATCACATCACCACAGCATCACTCAGCACCACCACAGCATCACTCAGGGGCACCACAACATCACTATGCCCTACCACAGCATGACTGAACGTCACAGCATCACTCGTCGACACCACAACATCACTCGCCGACACCACAACATCACTCGTCGACACCACAACATCACTCGTCGACACCACAACATCAGTCTGTGCAACCATTCAACAACAACTGGTTCAAATATGTTCCCTCAATGTTTGAAGCTTTATTACAAATGTCTCAAAAAGATGTTAATATTTCACTTCTGTTCTTGGATTTTCGTGACAATAAAATACACTGAACATAATCTTCACTAAAGTTATTTACAAACGTTTGAGCTATTGCCATTATAAATTACAATAACTTTTATTTAAGTATTAATTATTAAAGAAAAATAAAAGCCATTGTTATTTGAAATATAAATACATCTAAGTCACGTAAATACAACACATATTGCATTATAAATGCTAAAGGGTGTCACATTTGCAACAGTTATAACTATTGGCATTGTAAATGACAAAGCTATTAATTTCACTATTTTCAAAACCAACACATAAATAAAATATTTGTCATTTACAATACCAATAGCTCAAACTTTCCTAATGCGAGACCTATTGCATTGCAAATGTCTGTTCAACATGGAATACAAGAGGAAATATATTTGCTTTCCCTTTGCCAGGCCCAAAAGCTAGAATTGTTTGCGCTTTACTGAAGTGGAACTTCAAATGGGACACCTGCTATGTTTATATGTTTAAATGCTTCCTGTAGAGGTTTAATTTCTGTGAAATCAGAACCAGTGCCTGAATCAAGCCTTATTTTTTCAAAGAACAGTCCGCAGTTTTGCCAAAAATATCTACTCAACTGGAGTACTTACATATGCTTAATTAGTAAGTGCTACCTTGCTGGGTAAATGTCTCATGCATATTCTACACAACAGTTGCGTAAAGGATCACAAGGAGTGGATATAATTTCAGCAATGTGATTGTTCTTTAAGCGCCTTTATACACACTGTATTAACGGGAATCCTCATCATGAGAAAATGCTGATACTACAAAGATGTGCATCTCCAACAAATAGAGGTACTTCCCCTTAACTAAGTAAAGTAAGTGATTCTTTGTTTGGTGAAGATGTCCTCAAATTACTCTGCTTTACAATGCCCGAAGGACCATGACCTCCCCAGATTAAATTGAAAAATAAAAGGGGGACGTGCTGACCACCGCATTCCGGGGACCACCACCTCCCTAGGGCCTGTAAAAAAGATAATATTGTGAGTGGGATGCAGCCCACCCCCCTGGCCCTGTTTCTGCCCCGGGGTCCTATCCCCTGGGGGCTGGTTATGTCTTTCTGTGTGCCCTGCCCCCATCCTGGGCACGGAGTGTGGTTTGTTTGGGACAGCAGAGGGATCCTCAAGGCACCCGTGATTCCAGCTTACTCCCCTCCTCCTGTGGGAGCCCGCAATGATGCCACATGCAGGGAGCTGCTAAATAGGCAGCTCCCTGCTTGAGCAATTTTTTCATCTGTGACAGCAGGCCGGAAAACAGATAAAAACTCTGCTCCAAGCAAAAGGGAGCAGTTTACAGCTCCTGCTTGCTGAGAGCAGAGTTATGGTAGCTCTTGCTTGTCGGGAGCTGTCAGCTCCTGCCATTTGAAAGCAAATAGCTATGTCCTCTGGGTGTGCACCCAGGACATAGCAGGAGCTTGCACTGGGGGTGGTTGTCCACAGGGCCATTAATGTTTCCTGATGATGGGTCCGCCTGGCACCCTTTATTTGACTGCACGAGTCAGACCTGGTGAGGCGGTGGTCTCTGGGGCATCTTATTGCCCTGGAGGGGTGTCAGATAGCCTTCCTCCTAGTATTTGAAGAAATTTGGCCCCGCGGAGGTGGTGGTCCATGGGGCCCCAGTGCTCCATGTGGCCCCCCATTACTTTATTTTTAGCCCTGGTGAGGTGTTGATCCCCAGGGCATACTAAAGCCCCTTAAGGGGGGTCCAAGTGGCCCCCCTCCCAGGGGAGGCTCAGGGTTAAAAATACCCATAGGAGTGAAGCCCCTTGCAGCCCCTCCTTTTTTTAACAGAAATACTACTGGTGCATGCACCGAGACGTGGTCCACCCAGGGGCCTTTTCTAAAACAAGCATGGGAGGATTGCACTTGTTTTTTTTAACATTTTTGCAGCATACACTTATCTCCATTGTGATCTTGCAGCAAAACGTTTTTGCCCTGGTGGGGATGTAGGGAGATCCCAAGACCAGGGCTAGAGGGTCAGGGTATTCCTACCCTGCTCCCTTTCTTTTTTCCTAAATATTTTTGGGGACTCGGCTGAAAAAGAGTCCCAAGATGGTTGCCAACATTTCCTGGTTGAAGTGTTGCCAACCAGTCAGATTTCAGCACCGGGACAGTCGGATCCTTAGAGGATCCCCATTACTATATGTACTAATTTGGTTTTCCTTTATTTACTACTGAACCGATTTAAACCAAATAGCAAAAAGCACTCTTTGTGGACCAAGAGCTAGCTTTCTGAAAAATTTGGTGTATATCTATCCAGGTTTGCGTGTCCCCCAACCCTTCAGTAATTGTCCGGGCCCTGAGAATATTGTCACTGAGACAGAAATCAGCAAGGGAGGGGAGTGGCGTGCCCATCTCACACTTTAATAAGAAGGGCCCAGGGAGATGGGGTCCTGGAGATCGAAATTGTCCTGGGGAGGGGGTTGCTTACCACTCCCCTAATAAAAGTAAGAGGCCACAGGGGATGGGCTCCCTAGGGACAAACTGGGTCCAAGAAGAAGGGTTGTGCATTCCCTCCCCCTTGAAATTTTGGCTGGGCCCTGGGTGATGGGGCCCTAGGTGCCAAAATTATCCTGGGGAGGGGGAGCTGTGTTCCCTCCTCCCCCCATAAATATAATGGTGATCTCCAGGGCATAGGTGCATAGTTGCACTTTACAAAATGGGGACTGGGGAATAGGGTCTAGTGTCCTCCTCTCCCTAAAAAATATGCCACGCCCAGGGAATAAAGTCTCTGTGGCAAAAAACAGCTCTGGGAGGGGGCCTATCGGTCAGCTCCTTTGGGAGGTTGGCCAGAGGGTCTGGCCGCAGGCTAGGTCTTGTGGTCAACCCCCTCCTGTGCATGGCCAAACACTGTGCGCATTATGAGGTTGGATGCATACAGGAGTTAGCCACAGGTTCTGACCATAGCTGTGCATGGCATGGATTAATGTATGGTAATTGAATATTAATTCATGTTAAAAAAAATAGAAATCCACTGAAAATACCAAAGGTTACAGGGGCATTATAGTTAGGAAATAGGATCAGAACACCATACAAATTCCTTGTAAAACACAAAGTTTGCAGGGATGTTATAGTTAGGAAAAAGAATTTTAAAAAACCTTAGAAATTCACTGCAAAACCAAAGGTTATATGGACGTTACACTTAGTTTTAGATTTGACACACACAAAACCATAGAAATTCAGCAGTTATAGTTAGTTATCTCAAGTAGCTTTAATCATTCCCTAAGGTAGCTATAACTCATGCCCATAATATCAGTCCAATATTTGCTATAAAATCATTGATGAGAAAACTGTTTATGCCTGGAGTGCAAGCTGTAGTTATCTTAGGACATGAGTCATAGTTTATTACTATAACTATGACTGTTGAATTTCTATGATTTTGTGTGTGTAATATCTGAACCTAACTATACATATTAATATAATGGTAGGCCCCAAAGGATAGGGTACTCCAGTCCAAAGGGATGGGGACCCGCGCCCTCTCTCCAAAATGTGCCAGGTTCATTGGGATGTTGTCCCTAGGGCCAAATATGCCCTGGGATGGGGGCCAGCCAGTTGACTGCCTTTGGGAGGTTGGCCACAGGGACTGGCCACAGGCCAGGCCTTGTGGCCAGACCCTCAATGTGCACGACCTAAGGCCGTGCAAGGCATGGGGTTAGCTGTATGTAGAGGGGTTGGCCCAGCCTCCGCAGCCGACCCCCTACCATACATGACAAAAAGCCTTGCCCGGCTTGGGGTTGGCTGCATGCTTTTGGTTGGCCACAGGGTCTGGCTGCAGCCATGCGTGTAGGCTGTTGGTTTAATGTATGGTAATTAAATATTACTTTTTGGTAAAAAAAACAAACCTACAAATTCACTGAAACAAAAACAAAGATTACAGGGATGTTATAGTGAGGAAATAGCATTGGAAAAATATAGCAATTCACTAAGAAGCAAAGATTACAGGGAAATTATAGATAGAAATTAATATTTAAAAAACCTTAGAAATTCACTGAAAAACCACAGGTTTCAGGGATGTTATAGTTTGTTAGACATTTCACTCATACAAAACCATAGTGTCCCCGCAATGCATTGCTGATGACGTCACATATTACATCATTCATGACAAGGTCAGTGACATCACTGATGACATCATCCAGTGACTGTGTGTTTCTGTAAAGTTTAAATATGTTTTATATATATGCCAAGGTGTATTGAAGAATGAGTGGGTGTGTAAGTGACTGGATGGAGGATCTAGTATGTGCGTGAATGACTATGTGAGTGATTAAATGTGAATGTCTGTATCTGTCTATGTTTTGTTGTGTAAGATGCTGCATGGGTTGGTCAGTAGCTACATGAGTGGAAATGGGTTATTGATTGGTTGCCTGAGCATACTTCAGTGAATTTCTAAAGTTTTTTTAAATGCTAATTTCTAACTATAACGTCCCTGAAACCTATGGTTTTTTTCAGTGAATTTCTAAGGTTTTTAAATTGCTAATTTCTAACTATAACGTCCCTGAAGCCTATGGTTTTTTCAGTGAAATTCAAAGGTTTTTTAAATGTTAATTTCTAACTATAACGTGCCTGAAACCTATGGTTTTTCAGTGAATTTCAAAGGTTTTTTAAATGCTTATTTCAAATTATAATGTTCATTAAACCTATTTTTTTCTGTGTTTTTAAATTATTTTGCTTTGCATTGCAGTTGTTGTGAAAGTTGTGATGTGATTTTTTCGTGTGCAGAGACAATAAACGAACTCCGATTACATTCCGACGTTGGCCCCACATAGCTACCTGTCGCAGGCATACTCGCTGTTGGTGTGCAGGTCAGTGGTCTAGTTCTAAACATCTCATGGCCACTCCCTAAGGGTAGGTTTGCACACACACCACACCCATCCGGCACATGCGTCACAGGCCATGTGACCACACAAATATAATAGATCGACAACGTCACATCCTTTATTGCCGGTGCTCACTGGATGGCTGATGCTTCACGGGTCTCAACCATAAGGAGTCCTTGAAAAGTTACGCAGAAGGTTAGTAGCACCCTCAGCTGTATGGCCATCAGGGGACTACCATCCCCTGGGCGTGGACTTCAGATGCACAGGGTTAGTGCCACCCGAAGCTCATGTGACCATCAGGGGCTGAGGTGGTCTTCGCCATTGATGACTCAGGACTCAGCGACATGTGTGAGATCTGCCGGGCAGAGGAGAAGCTGATGTGGTCTCCGCCATTCAGGACTCAGCGACATCGCTGAGATCCGCTGAGAAGCTGATATGGTCTCCACCATTCATGACTCAGGACTCAGCGACGTCTGTGGGATCTGCGGGGAAGCGGATGTGGTCTCCGCCATTCATGACTCAGGGCTCAGCGACATCTCTGAGATCCGCAGAGTTTTGACGGGCACGTGGAGTGCCCACTGCTGCACACTCCAGTGGCACCAGGTAATTATTTGCTCATTGATGCACAGGGGCGGGTCTCTTCCTCTCTCTCTCCCTCTCTCTATTTCACTTCCCTCTCTTCACTCTCACTCTCTTCATTACTTTCCTTCTCTCTCTCTCTTCCTTCTCCCTTTCTCACTCCCTTTCTTTCCTTCCCTCTCTTTTTTCTCTTGCTTTTTTAACTTCTCTGTTTCTCTGTGTCTCACTCCTTTGATATGCGTATTACACACGTCCTTATTTTGTGCTTTATTTTTCAGGCTCTGTCATTGACATCCATGGTCCCCACAGGAGTCTTCCACCTTGATGTTTTGTATTATTTTTGTTAAATGTTGTTTACTCGTTTATCGTTTTTTTAATATATTTATATATATATATATATATATATGTTAATAAAAATAGAGTTTGAAAATAGTTTATCGTTTATCGTTTATATATACATGTTTATAAAAAATAAAGTTTACAAAAAAAAATTAATAATGTTTTTGGTTGTTTTCTTAACTGCTGTGTGACTCTTGTTCTTGTTACTATTATGTGGTGGTATCTACCATGGTGTTACATTTTGGGCTACTTATCACAGGAATACGGGTGATGTTTGCAGTTTGCACCAACTTCTGAATAGTGTGTTAGATTCATCTCAACTTTAGTTGCATTACAGTGTTGATAATAAAAGGCAGAGTAGCCGTTCCCGTGCAAAAAGGCATGAGGTGCACCTTTGCGATTTAATTTAAATACTAAAATCCTATATTGTATTGAATTACTCAAGCTTAAATTACAATCATGGCTGCTGACCCACCAAGCGGGCCATCTTTTAGACCCTATTTTTGCAAACTGGGAGGGAATGGAGGTTCATCCCCCGTGTCAAGTTACTTGGTCAGACCACTACCTGGTTCAGTTTACGATAACAGGTCTGGCTAAGAAGCCCCCTTTAAATAAGCCTATGACATACAAGTGCAGGCAATGGGGTAAACTTAAGCAAGCTGATCTAGAGCTTGCCTTGAGAACAAGCAGTCCACCTATGAGGGATAATCTGGATGAGGCTTGGGAGGATTATGAGAGCTGGCTGACAGGAGCGCTAGACTTAACAGTGCCTTGGACGACCGGGGCCCCACTTAGGGGCGTTAGGTCGGCAGAGTGGTTCAACGCTGAGTTAAAAGCGGCCAAAACTGTGTGTAAAGGCTTAGAACGCTCCTGGCGGAAAAATAATGAAGAAACTGCTAAAGGTGAATACAAGAATGGTATAAAAGAATATCATTGTTTGCTTAGAAAGACCAAAAGGGAATAATAGAATTACGGAAGCAGAGTGCTCGACTAAGGAGCTCTTTGGTATTTACAAGGAATTAACTTCCCTGGGGAGGACCCTAGCCCCAGAAATCCACTCGAAAGAGACTTGTGAGGCGATTGTGGACTTTTTTGTCCGAAAGGTTGAAACTATATACAACTCCTTTACAAGACGAGCAACTGGATCCTCCACGGAACTCTCCAGGGAAGAGAGATGGACTAGGAATCCGGACCTCTGGCAATTCTCAGTCCCGAGCAACCCTGAGCTGTTGAAGATAGTCCAGAGTATTAAGTCTGGCTCCCCTAAAGATGCGGCCCAACCAAAGATCTTAGGAATCAGACAGGGCTTCTCATAAACCATATTAGTCATATGGCAGAGCTGTCTTTTAAGGCCTGCTATGTGCCACAAGATTGGAAAACAGCACAGGTCATCCCCATTAAAAAAAAAGCTAATCTTGGCATAGCCCACTTGGACAATTTCTGCCCCATTTCTCTCCATCCCTTCTGTGCGAAAGTAGTGGAGAAAATCGTAAATGCACAGTTGGTGAAATATATGAAAGAATACCAACTCCTGCACCCCTCTCAATCGGGATTCAGAGCGAACCACTCTACTGAATCAGCTCTGCTTTATTCGACCGAACTGCTGCGCAGGAGAGTGGATGAGGGACGGACGGCCGCGCTGTTGCTATTAGATCTCAGCGCAGCATTCGATACCGTCTCGCACCCAATGCTGCTCACCCGACTCAGGGAGGCAGGGATTAAGGGTCCAGCCTACGAATGGGTGAAGGCGTTCCTCACTGACAGAAAATTTCAGGTCTGGTGCCCCCCCTATAAACCGGAGGTTCGGGCGCTAAGACAAGGGGTCCCTCAAGGCTCTATTCTGAGCCCCACCCTATTTAATTTGTACATGGAACCCTTGGCAAAGCTAGTGGAAGCTTTTGGGGTGGAGATAGTGTCTTACGCTGATGACACCCAACTAGTGGTGACACTGTCACAGCCCCCCAAAGAGGCGGCAGTGAATTTCTCGACATGTCTGGGAAGATTAGCGGAATGGATGAATAACAATTGCTTGTTCCTCAACGCAAGTAAAACGGAGCTCCTCGTGGTAGGTAAAGCTCCTTCCATTTGGTCCCCTGCATGGTGGCCTTCCGAATTAGGTCCGTCACCCTGCCCCTTGGAACAGGTGAAGAACCTGGGGTTCAGATTAGATACAAACCTATCTTTTGAACATCACATCAGAGGGGTAGCAGGCAAATGCTACGGCATTCTAAAATGTATGCGCAAAACTCTGGATCTACTCCCTGCAACCAGTAGGAAAATGTTGATACACACTCTAGTCACGCCTCATCTTGACTATGGCAACGCATTGTATGTGGGCCTAAGCCAAAAAGGAATCCACCGACTGCAATGTGTTCAGAATGCGGCAGCCAGGCTGGTATTGAATCTCTCTAGAAAGTCTTCTGGTAGCCGCGCGCAGGCTAAACTATATTGGCTTCCGGTCCGTGAGCGCATTAAGTTCAAGACACTGTGTTTGGCCCACCATATCGCGCAGGGAAGGGTCCGGCCTATCTTCAAAGCTTACTAACTCGGTACCGGCTCAACCGACAGTTAAGATCCATGGGAAGTATGCTTTTCCAGGTGCCTCGCATCCACCGAGCTCGGATGGGTGAATGATCTTTCAGGTACCTGGCCAGTAAGCACTGGAATGCACTTCCACTAGAACTCCGGATGGAACCGTCAGAGTTAAGATTTAGGCTGAAACTAAAAACGCATCTTTTTCCAACATCGGCGCGTGATCGCCATGAATCCCGGTGTTACCGGTTCTGTTTGAGCTTGTCCCTGACCTTTTTAGTCTACAGAGCGCGGGGACACACTGTTTCTAGTGTAACCAGGCGCTTTATAAACTTGATATTATTATTATTATTATTATATTGAATTGCACTGAGGTAGTGGCTGCACTTACAGTGTACACACAAAATCAATGAAGAAATCTCATTGAATTTATATTGATTGGGAATAGTGCGTCACTGCCCTGTTCGTTTATTGTCTCTGCACACGAAAAAAATAACATCACAACTTTCACAACAACTGCAATGCGAAGCAAATTCCAGTGATAAGCCACGTTAGCCAGGGATTTTACACCTGCTTTCTGCTGGTGTTAGGCATGACAATTACCTGCAGCATGAAAGGGAACGCAGCCAAGAGCCACATCAGAACTCCCACAGGTGCCATAGAGTCAATGAGCATGATACAGGGATACCCATGAGGGCCACAAGACTAATCGCAACAACCCCAGGACCGCCAACGCCCCCCCAACCCTCATCTGTGCAAGTGTGTCCCAGTGGTCATTGTGTTAGCATAATAGGCACAGGGTCCTGCAACATCACAGTATGCTGTCTTCAGCAGACGTTACCATGTCACCTCAGCATTGGCAGTGACCCTGGACTTTTAAAAAACAATGCTTTTCTTCTCCCAATCAGGTATCGTTTTGTATGGCAAAAAAAAGTAGTTCCCCATCTTTACACATATCTCTTATTTTACGAAGGAACTGCATGAGCTACATACATCTTGCCATACCTTCAAAATGCTAGTGTGGATCGTAGGACATAACAATATTTTCTGGTGCAAGAGGTATGTAGAACAGAGACGTATTGACTTAGACCTAGCTTTACAAAATGTGGACATTAAATGGTTTGCACAGAGAGGATTGAAGTGGCACCAATTGTTCCCTTTGGTTCAAACCTCTTTGCATCTTCCATACCCTGACCTCATGATTGTGCATCGTGGTGGAATTGACCTAGGCACATTGACTGGAGTAGGCTTGGAAATGCTTATGAAGGACACCTTAGGACAATGGATGTTACTTTTGCCTCAAACTGTCTTTGTATATTCCAATATATGCCAAAGACAGAGGTGGAAATGGTCAAAACAATTTTGTCCTTGAAAAATCTAGGAAGAATGCCAACAAAGCTGTGTCTGCATACCTCAGAAACCATAGAATGGGGTCGATCTACAACGACAACATATGTTTTGGAATGGCTGATATCTACAGAAGTGATAGAGTACACTTCATAGATCAGGGAAATCGAATTTTTCAGAATAACTTGAAGCTGTGCATCCACACTTATATGTAGCTCCAATGAACACTAGGGCTCTCTTTAGAGCCACCCTATAACTGACAGCTTAGGCCCCTCTATGTTAGGGCCAGGCAACGTCAACTCCCGGACCCTCACCAAAATGTATTCTCCACACAGCTGTGGTGCAGCGGCCAGACCATCTGACTTTGCAGCACAGAGCTCTCACTTTGATCACCGGCTCTACTCACCCATAGGGGTGAGTAGTTTGTGCTTTACAAATGCAGTATTGATTTATGTTCACACTCCTTGTACAACAGTACCTAAGCACAATATACAAGTTGGACAGTTGTGTGGCACAGCGCCCACAGCACATGACTTCACAGCCTAGGACACACAGTTGGGCTCACGGTTTCACCCCCGAGTCCAGCAGCAGCTCAATTTAACAGCATGACACTCTATGCAATACCTCACTTAATTTCCGTACCTCATACTTTCAGACCGGTAGGGGTCAGAAGTGCAGCGGCTTTATCCCCGAGTCCGGCTGCAGCTCAGCTTACACCCCCAGCACCATCAGACCCGTAGGAGTGAGTAATTTGCACTTTACAAATACCAAATTGATTTGATACGCACAAATTCACATTCAAACTCCCTGTAGAACACCCCCTAAGAACCATACACAAGTTACAATGCTCGAAACAAAAGTTCCTCCGAGTAGGTATAACTACATGCTGACACTACTTGGACAGATGTGACACAGCGGCCAGAGCACATTTATTTATTTATTTATGGGTTTGTATCGCGCCGGCCTCACACCCGAAGGTGTATCTCCGCGCGGTGCTATGAAGTGAACAGGTCGGGACATGCGCTCATCCTAAAACAGAGTTGTCTTTAGGCATTTCCTGAAGGCTAGATGACTCGAGCACTCTCTAAGGGAAAGGGGAAGATTGTTCCACAGACGAGGGCCCATGATGGAGAGGGCACGACCTCCCTGTCTGGTCTTATTATGTCTGGGAATCTGTAGTAACAGCTGATTGCTGGACCTCAGATTACGGGAAGGGCGGTGGTATACAAATTTTTCGGCCAGATAGTGCGGCCCTAGGTTGTGGAGACTCTTGTGCACCACACAGCAGATCTTAAATTCCACCCGTTTCCGGATGGGAAGCCAGTGGAGGGCTTTGAGAAGGGGCAAGGATGGCGTTCTGGGGGGGGCATTGGTCACCAAGCGTGCCGCGGTATTCTGAACAACCTGAAGTTTGTTAAGCACTCCTTCATTGGCTGCTAGAAATAGGCCAATGCAATAGTCCAGGCGGCTCAGAACGAGGGCCTGGACCAAGGTCTTTCTTGTGCTGTCAGGGAGAAGGGGGAACACTTTCCGAAGGAGGCTAATAATGTGAAAGCAAGATCCCGCCGTGGTGCTGGCATGATGAGCAAGAGTGAGATCGTGGTCTAGACGGACCCCCAGGTTTTTCACCACCTGTTTAGGGGAAGGGGCCTGACCCAGACTAGTGGGCCACCAGTCAGGGGTCCACAGGATTTTTGCCTCTCCAAATAGCATGATCTCCGACTTTCCCACATTGCACTGGAGAAAGTTCTTGGCCATCCAGCTGGCGATCGCAGTCATGCCGTTAGAGAAAGCTTGTCTTATCTCCGGGGTAAAGGTTTTAAAAGTGAACAGCAGCTGCGTGTCGTCAGCGTAAGAGATGGGCATAAACCCGAAGGACCTCATAATGTCGGCCAGGGAGGAGACATATACGTTAAACAACGTAGGGCTGAGACAGGAGCCCTGCGGGACTCCTCTGATGATGCTGGTAGAGGTGGAACTAAAGGAACCCATATTTACCTTCTGGGTGCGCTCTGCAAGAAAGCTGGTGAACCACGCCAGGGCAGATTTGTCAATGCCAACATGACTTCACAACATAAGACACACAGTTTGGGCTCACACTTTCATCCCCGAGTCCGGCAGCTCAGCTTAGCACCATGAGACTCTAGACAATACCTCACATATTTTCCATACCCCAGCGCTTTCAGACCATTAGGGGTCAGTAGTTTGTTCTACTACGTATAAACACATACTGACACTACTTCCACAGGTGTGGTGCAGAGGCCAGGGTACATGACTTCACAGCATAAGACAGTTTTGACTCATGCTTTAATCCCCGAGTCTCGCAGCACCTCACCTTAGCAGCATCAGACTCTAGGCAATACCTCACTTAATTTCTGTAGCCTAGCACTTACACACCGGTAGGGGGGAATACTTCTCTTCGCACCCCCTGTATAGCACACCCTAAACACCCCACAGAGGTTACACTGCTCCTACCAGCCTCTTTCCTAATTTTTTCGCCCTTTTTTTCCCCTTACTCGCTTCAACTGAATCACAAAATGGCTGCTAACACTTCCTATTTGCAACCGATCGCAGCCAATAAGCAGCAAGATTGTGCTCGTAAAGCCTCAGCCAATCAAATGGCAGAATTCCCAAATATCGATATCTGTAAATTTCGATATTTCTCCAAAACTACTGAACGGATTTGCACCAAATAAAGAAAAGCGTGTTTTCTAGACCAAGACCCATATATATATATTCACTGAAAAAACCATAGGTTATAGACCATATATAGTTAGGAATTAACATTAAAAAACCTTATTTTACTCACACAAAACCATTGAAATTCCATATATAGTTAGTTGCACTAACTATATATCGCGCACCCGCAATCCACTGCTGATGATGTCACATATTACATCATTCATGACATGGTCAGTGACATCACTGATGACATCTCAAATGACATCACTGATGACATCACTGATGACAACATCCAGTGACTGTATGTTTCTGTAAAGTTAAAATATGTCTTACATATTGAAGAATGAGTGGAAGTATAAGTGTCTGGACGAAGGATTTAGTAGGTGCATGACTGAATGTATGAGTGAGTGATTAAATGTGTCTCACTGAGTGCATGGGTTAGTGACTAAACTGTCTTAATTTGTGCATCATTATGTATGTTGTTCTGTAAACTGCTGCATGTGTTGATCAGTAGCTATATGAGTAACTATATGGGTTATTGATTGATTGTCCAAGTATTTGTATGGGAGACTGAGTGTGTGTGTGGCTGGCTGGGAGGTATGTGACTCTGTGCAGATCAATGTGTACTTGTATCAATGATTGTATAAGAGAGTAAGTATGTGTTAGTATATGTTTGAAAATGTAAGGTGCTCTATGTTTAACTGTATAGATTAGAAAATGGAAGTGTGATTGATTCTTTACAGGACTGACTAGGTGTGTGAGTAACTCCATGGATGAGTGGCAGAGTGTGAGTGTCTGTATAGGTGTATGAGTGCATATGATAGTGTTGTAAAGATGAGTGATTGTATGTATGAATGATTGTATGGGTGAATGAGTGAATGTGTGTGTAGACGTAGGAATCAGTGAGTGCGTATGTAGTAACTAGTATTGGTGTGTCAATGGTTTAAAAAACGTATACTCTGTATTTAACACTGGGTGTAACAGAGGTTATATTAAAATGTGAGGAGATGCATTGTATTGTCACATGAATGATATCATCAGTGATGTGGTCATTGATGTCAAATGAGATGTCATCAGTGATGTCATCAGTGATGTCATTTGAGATGTCATCAGTGATGTCATCAATGATGTCATTTGAGATGTCATCAGTATGTCATCAGTGATGTCACTGACCATGTCATGAATGATGTAATATGTGACATCATCAGCAGTGGATTGCGGGTGCGCGATATATAGTTAGTGCAACTAACTATATATGGAATTTCAATGGTTTTGTGTGAGTAAAATAAGGTTTTTTTAAATGCTAATTCCTAACTATATATGGTCTATAATCTATGGTTTTTTCAGTGAATTTTCAAGGTTTTGTAAATGCTAATTCCTAACTATATATGGTCTATAACCTATGGTTTTTTCAGAGAATTTTCAAGGTTTTGTAAATGCTAATTCCTAACTATATATGGTCTATAACCTATGTTTTTTTCAGTGAATTTCAATGGTTTTTTAATAGCAAATATCAAAAGCTGTAAAATGTGTTCTTTTAATCGAAAAATATATTTTATGTTTTTAATATAATTTTTTTATGTATTTTTTTAAAATATTTTTTTTGTTTCGCTCCCGGTCCGCGAACCGGGTAGCTTCCCGTTAGCTCAATTTCTTGCCGCGACCCGGTCCGCGAACCGGTAAACGTTCCGTTTGCGCAACTGCCGCTTTAGGAAACAACATGGTGACGCGTCGCGTAACCGCGACGTATCGCGTTGTCGCGTAATGCGTCATATGACGCGTCGCGTTAGCGCACCCGGAAGTGCTCAGGTACGCGAAGCGAGGCGCGAAGCGCAGCTTCCCGGAAGCGATCGGGGACGCGGCGCGGAGCGCATAACGTAAGCATAACAGGTCATGTGACTTGTTAATAACACTTTTCATTGGTTCATTTCACTTTTGGTTTCCTAATGATGTAAGGCTAGGTCATGTGACCTAAAAATAACACTTTTCATTGGTTCAGAACTATTTTTTTCCCAAATGATGAAAACCCCTCCTTGTTTCCTCACTCTGACTTTCATCTTTGTGAGAGGAAGACCTTTTTTCATCACTTAGCAATGGCAAGTGTTGTAGCTTCAGCTAGTGCACCCCCACCACCACCACCACCTCCTAGGAAGAGAGGACCACCTCCTCAGGTAATCCTCAATCAAGAGGAGGAAGAAGAGGAAGAAGAGGAAGAGGAGCAAGTGGAGAGGCAGTTTTTGGAAGAAGAGCCTAGGACGTCCCGTGTCAAAGAGAGTTTCATTTGGCAATTTTTTAAATATCCCCGGGGCCAAAAAAAAGTGAATGCCCAGTATGTAACTTGCCTTATATGCAAGAAAGATCTGTCCAGAGGGACAAATAAAAAATACAGTTATGGCAATTATACGATGCATCGCCATATGGAGAGGTGGCACCCTATCAACTACAGTGCTGCGCAGCTACGTGACATGTAGGACAACCCCCGTCCTGTGGCCTGAAGATCAAATGTGGAGCAAGTGACGGGACCAGAGGCGAGGGAAATGGTCCCAAATATACAGATGAGGTTCGGGACAATCAAACATGTGTGCGTGCATTGCGGTCAGTTGATTTGCTACAGAGAAAGTAGCATCAATTTAATCAACTTAGCAATTGATAATCATGATTGTCCGAAACGCCCCAGAGAATAAATTCTTTTTTTTTGTTGCTCCTGTTGAGCCCTTTACAATGAATCGTTTTCGTTTCCCCCCCCCAAAAAACAAAAAAAATGTAAAACCGTTCAAAAAATACCAAAAAAGTAAAAAAATGTTCAGAAAAATAATAAAAAAATATAAAACAACAAAAATAATTTAAAAAAAAGTTCTTTTCAGAACTACCTCCCCTTTATTAAAAAATTGCTGAAATGTTTAGCACTCTGGCAACCTCTATTTCTTTTGGTTCGCTTCCCGGTTCGCTCGCCGGTACGCGAAACGGAAGCGAAATAAAAAAAGAAATTTAAAAAAAAAAGAAGAGTAAGTATAAGGGAAGGAAACAGAGAGTAATGTTAAAAGAAAGACAGCTATAGGGAGTAACACAGAGATACTGTTTAATAGATCTATTTACCGAAGAAAAGATGGAAGAGGGTATAATAGTGAAAAACAAAATAGATAAGGAAGTGAAAAAAAAAAAGGAGAGTAGAAGAATAATAAACAAGAGTTTCTTAGATAATGTGAGTGAATGTTCAAAATAAGATTAAAACATGTGGAATAACAGAGAGAAAAAACAGAAAGCAGAAAAGAAGAAGTAATAGAAAAGGAATGATTGAAACAGCAAAGAAATGTAAATAACATAGGGGCATATTATCAACATAGGTGATAAAATTATCGCTGCTTTTATCGGCAGAAATCTGCCGCTAAAGCCGCTTTTGCGGCAGTTTTCTGCCAATAAAAGCAGCGATAATTTTATTGCCTGTGTTGATAATATGCCCCTTAGTGTGCTTGAACTACAGGGAGAAAGCATAATGAACTATTAGTGAAAGAGTGATCAGTTAGAGACAGTGAGAGTAATAGAGACGGAGTGAGTGAACAGGAGTGAGGAACTATGAGAACAGAGAGACTGAGAAAAGGAGTGGAAGGAGTAGAGTAAGTGAGTAATAGAGAAAGGAATGAGAGAAGTAGCAAAGGCAGGAAACTGAGAGTTAAAGAAATGAAGCAGTGGGACTAATAGAAGTTAAATGTGATAGAAATGTAATGAAAAGAGTACTAAACATTTACCTTATAATTGTCGTTAACTTAGTCACTTGTTATTTTTATACTTTCAATCTGTAAAAGAAAGAACAAAAATTTGAAAAATATTAAAACATGTATTTAAAAATTAGAAAAGACAAGTGAAAAGATTGAAGGACAAACAGTTTTTCAACAACTTTGACACTTACAGAAGCCTCTGCTTCTCCATGCCCCCTACACAGTCCTAAATATATACATTTTAAACTAACAGTATCTTGTTGCAGATGAAGTGAGGCCTATCTTGCAACATGGTGCATCTTTTGCATCACTGCTGCATCACATAAGTGATGCAACAGCGGCACAAAAGAGGCGCATGGCCATCATAAATCTGCCCCTAACATTTTAAATGATTGATTCAGGATGCCGATAAGGTGTGGCCTATCCAGGGGTTTGTTTGAGGTGAGGCCTACTCAGGGTTACAGATGAAATTTAGACTTGTTGAAGAGTACAGATGAGATAATACATGTCCATGCCTACCAATGAAGTGAGTCATGTCCACTGCACTCTTTAACAAAGGCCAGACCTCCTCTGTCTCCCTGAACAAGCCTAAACCTGATCTGCACAATGTGATTCGTAATGTTAGGAAACACAGGTGATGTAATTGAAAAACGTGCAATTTCTTTTGCTCATTTCACAATCACATCACTTGTGTTTCCTTTGCTTAGGTATCTCATTGTGCAGATGTAGTCCAGCATATAAAAAGAGTACGCAGAAGTGCAGCACTGCATGCAACAACTTTGACACTTACTGAAGCCTCGGCTTCTGCATGCCCCCTACACAGTCCTAAATGTTTGCAGTTTAAACTGACGGTATCTTGTTGGAGATGAAGTGAGGCCTATCTTACAACATGGTGCATCTTTTGCATCACTGCTGCATCACAAAAGTGACGCAACAGCGGCGCAAAAGAGGCGCACGGCCATCATAAATCTGCCCCTAACATTTTAAATGATTGATTCAGGATGACGATAAGCTGAGGCCTATCCAGAGATTTGTTTGAGGTGAGGCCTACTCAGGGTTGCAGATGAAATTTAGGCTTATTGAAGAGTACAGAGGAGATAATACATGTGCATGCCTACCAATGAAGTGAGTCATGTCCACTTCACTCTTGAACAAAGGCCAGACCTCTTCTGTGTCCCTGGACAGGCCTAAACCTCATCTGCACAATGTGATTCATAATGTTAGGAAACACAGGTAATGTAATTGAAAAACATGCAATTTTTTTTGCTAATTCCACAATCACATCACCTGTGTTTCCTTTGCTTAGGTATCTCATTGTGCAGATGTAGTCTATCATATGAAAGACTACGCAGAATGTGAGCACTGTATGCAACAACTTTGACACTTACAGAAGCCTCAGCTTCTCCATGCCTCCTACACAGTTCTAAATGTATATCATAAATACAAAAAGTACAGAATTAATTATACATGTTAAATGGTTTATTTTTGCTGTTCTCAGAATTTATCAAATTTCACTAAAAACAGTGACTTGAAGGTATTCATCATATAACAGCGGGGAAAAAAACCACAATCAAAATGATTGTGTTTAAAAAACCCATATAACATAACCAATCAAAAATCAGAACTCCTTAAAATTAACTTACTTTCCATGACGTCGAAGGATATCCTAAGAACAGCTTACACTCTGTTGTGCTGTTATTATTTTCAGCCCGCCACTTTCTGAAAGAAAAGCTCCATCGTTTTGACAAATATGTTACATACAATAAATGACTTCTCGCTCTCTACCACATTTTTCCACAAGGCCAAATCGTGTAAGAGCCATTTATAACTCTTGGAATTCTTCTAAGCAAATCCCGTTATTTTCTTTTTCCGCAACTTTCACAAAGAAAACGTTCAAGATCACTTTCACAATCCTGTACTAGTAATATCTCACCCTTCTTGCTCACTCATGTTCCACATTTCCTATGACACTGATACTGCTTACTATGAAGCAGACTTACACTACCTCTATGACTACTACAATTATTTAATTCTCTACATCACTTTTAATCACAAAGCAATTTAAAACAGTACATAAAATTATATCAACCTCTAGAATCATTATAGGCCAGTTACCTACCCTAAATTCTTTCTTCTGAAAACAGAAAGTAAGAATATTTTTAATAAGATGTGTAATAAGTGGATGTTGTCATATAATAGCTGCAGTTAGAAATGTTCTTCCTAAAATCAACGACTGTGTAGCCATAACATTTGTAATTAAAGTTGAAAACCTATTTTCATCAGGTTTATATAGTTGGAATTTTTAAATGACATTATAACCAAATGTTTGTTCAAAATATGTCGACAGCATTGCAGACTTACATTACCTCTACTCCATGTTTTGATTGGCTGCTTGAATTAGCTTATTAAAAGAAACAGTTTTTCTGAACTCATTCAAAGTGTAGTTATTTTTCCATGACGTCAAGTGGTATGGTAAGAACACCGTTTGCTTTGGGAAATACTCTGTTCTCCTTTAACTAATCCGTGCCCACCACTTTCTGTAAAAAAAACTTCTTTTTTTTCAGGAAATAGTTAAAACTGAAAAATAACTTTTGACTCTGTACTACACTTATCCTCAAGGCCAAATAGTGTAGGAGCCATTAGAACCTCTTGAAATTCCTCAGAGCAAATCCCGAGATTCTTTCCCTAAAATGTTGGTTTTAAAAACACCAGGTAAGAATTTTTAAGGTCAAAGGGCAATTTTTTTTTAAAGTTAAAACAGAATCATTGCAGAATGACCAGCCGTTTCTAGACTTCAAATAAGCTGTGTAATGTCCTGATGTTGTTGATGGACCGTCATGATATATAATTGCTGCAGTTACAAAAGTCCTTCCTGATATTGACAACTGCGAAGCCACAAAATTTTTAATTAAAGTTGTCAATTTTGTTCCATCAGGCCTACATCGTTGGAACATTAAAATGACATACTGGCCATATGTTCGTATAAATAATGTGGACAACATTTCAGACTTACATTGGCTACACTCCATGTTGTGATCAGCTGCTTTTACTAGCTTATTAAAGGACACTGAATTAGTGTCTGGCAAAGTTAAATATATAAATTTTTCTGAGTCTACACTAGTAGTACTTGATACCCTACAGTTCTCGCAGTCATGTTGCCATTGATAAGAAAGGCCAAACAGGTTATCTACATCTACACCTTCACCTTCATCTTGCAATACGTAGCCTTCGCTCTGCGGGTCAAAATTTAGTACTTGTTCCGCGTTTTAAAAAAAGTAGACTAGGTGGTCGCTCTTTTACTGTGTTGGCCGCCAGGCTGTGGAATGCGCTCCCTGCGCATATTCGAGCCTTAGAAGATCTTTTAGTTTTCAGGAAGGCAGTTAAAACGTACCTCTTTCCCCTGTCCTATTAATATTCTTTGATTTTTTTACTCTGTAAGTTATGTTGCCTTTTCAGCTATAGCGCCGGGACGCCCCTTCGCTTGGGCAGCTGTGCGCTCAAAAAACTAAGTAACATAACATAACATAACATAACATCAAGCATATACATTAAAAACTCCTGACAATCTTGCTGAATGTTTTGAGAGAATTGCGTTTGACCTGAACATTTGTCTAACAGATTTCGAATTTCGAACACACTTTCTATTTTTGTTCTATCAGTGCTACATTTCTCTAACACAGAATTCAACAAACTGCAAAATCTTTGATCCGAATTGACCACAATCTCTTCTTTTACATTTTCTAGAGAAAACAAAACATTAACCACTACATTAGCATAGCAGTTGACACCAGAACTGTTTTCAAATTGAAAACCAACAACATCTTCAACAAAATCCTTTTTCTTTCTGCTTATAATTTCTGGTTCATTGACTTTTCGTCTTTTTGCTACAACCTCTCTACTATTGGTCACATTTCTTCGTTTCCGGCCTACCACACGTTTCTCAAACAAAGGATATTGAGGCAAATGTGGCGCATACTCTCTTCTTAACCTATTGTATTCCTTAACACAATCTAGATCCGCACAAATGTTTGTGACATCACACTCAATCAAGTACAATCCCGATAAAGTTCTGACTCGTGACAATGCCACATATGCCATACCCTCCTTGAACACAGAACTGCCGATATTCACCAATGCACTGTCTACACTTAAACCTTGCGATTTATGGATTGTCACCGCATATGCCAAGCAAACAGGAAACTGCTTACGGCGAACATATAAGTCTTTTACAAGCAAAAACCTAGCAGAGCAACGACCAATTAGCTGTACTTCCTCAATGCCATCAAATTAAATTTTAAAAAATTCAATTCCATCTCTATTTCTGTATTTCTCAAAATCAACAACATTACCCATTGATCCATTTACCAGATCTCTTTCAACATGTAAATTCCTTCTTAAAATTATACGGCAATTTAAGCACACATTCAGAGTCTTTTTAAAACCAGCAGTTTTAGATATAGTCTTCTCTAATTAATCCAATTTTGATTTCAAATTCTCAGACAAAATAATTGTTGCTCCCATATGCTCTACTCTGTCAATAGCTTCCAGTTTCACAATCTCTTGGTTTTCTAAATGCAACATTTTGTTGTTGAAGATGGCACATTCTGCAAGAGTTGGCATCAAACGTATTCCAGATTTCTTCTCAGTAATTTTCTGAAAAATATTCTCAGGCACAACGTCTTCTTCTGGATACAAATTTGACAGTAATCGTGCATGTAAAGCTTCTTTCCCATGCTCGGTCACTTTTCCGATTCTAACATCTTATAGAATATTCTTATAATCTTCATCCTTAGCTTGACGCATATTTTCACGCAGTTCAGCATAATTGAAGTTTAACCATATATTGACGTTGCCAATACTCCCTAGGCACTTCCTGGTATCTTCATGCGTGAGCATTTTGAACACAGGTTGTCCTTTCACTGGTGTCAGCTGCAGAAGATCACCGAAAACAATGATGTGTTTGCCACCAAATAACACATCATACTCTGTTTTGAGAACTTCTTGCATTCTCAAATGCACAAAGGCAAGCATGACATTGGAAACCATGCTTACTTTGTCAATGATAAGAAGTTTCATTTTCCTCAAGACTCTTGAAACTTCACAACAAGCATCTCCAGATAACTTGTGGTATTGTAATTTGTTATTATGCTCCACTGGCAGCATCAGTAGACGATGCAAAGTAATACCTTTAATGTTATGTGCTGCCAGTCCAGTTGGAGCGGTGACAACACAAGACAGCGGTGACTCAGTCCTTTTCTGCAAATAACATGAAATTGCTTTAATGAGGAAACTTTTTCCAGTTCCCGCTTCTCCACTCACGTACAGTCGGACAGGCTTCAACGATGTACATGAGCACTCTTTCTTCTCATGACTTAATCCATGATCTATTTGGTTGGTAACTTCGTCATATATTTTCCTCTGCTCAACGTTGAGTTGTCTTTCCAAGTCTTCTAAGTTAACCGCATCCTCCTGAGCATGTGCCATGGCTCTTTCCACTTCAATCATGGCAGTGGCAGCTTCATTTTCGATAACTGGTCCTCCTAGTGGATCCTGACTCAATGAAACAGAACTCTGACTGTCCTGAGAACTGTCTCTAGCAATCTCGGCTGCAATCGTTGCTTCCTGCTCGATTTCCGCATTCAACATTTCTAGATATTTGGGAAAAACAGGACATTCTATGGTCTCCTTGGCGGCATTGAAAGAGTCTTCGTAACAGAGGAAATCTCCAAGCAGTTCCTCTTCTGCACGCCAAGGCTTGAAAAGTTGCAAAAGTGCTAAATAGAAAAACTCTTTTCTTTCAGGAGATTCGCCACTCAATTTTCGATGGTTTACCAAGTGGCATTTTCTTTGCTTGACCAGACATCCCTCACTTCCAATAACAGCATACACTCCTTTATCAATATCTTCTTTGATGTTCCTCTTGAATATGTAATTTTGTAGAACCTCATACAGACAAACATTGTCGAGGTGACTGCTTCTATTTGGATAATATGTATCCAACATGTTGGTCTTCAAAATATCTGTACTGTTTGGCTCCTTTTCCGCCAAATACTCAATTTCTCGTACAGGTTTCAGAACTCGATTACGCGTTGCAGCAAGACCAAGACTCGCCCAAATGATACTCCTGGATTTGGCATAGAGACTTGCTGAAGACAACCGGTCAGAACATTCGTAAGCTCCGATTTCTCGATGCGACAACATCTTCAGACTGAAACTGTACAACTTCTTACTGAGGCTCTTTTCATGGGAAATGTCCTCCCACATATCCTTCAATTCTGTCTTTTCTTTTTTGGTGATGTAAGATGTCACATACCGAGCCACAGCCATACAGTTATCAGCCACAAACTGTATATCCATGTTAGCATTCCACATGGACAAAATCACTGGGTTGTAGTCGTTGATGTACTTGGACTCTTCGTTCCTTTTCAAATTGTACGTATTTTTGGGTGATTTCTTCATCACATTATGTCGCAGCGAAGACATCAAACTGTTCACTCTTCCTTTAGAAATCACCGGTCGTGGAAAGGCGAAACGACATTTTGTGTAGAACTTGTCCTTGTTTCTGAATTTACCACGACAGTACTTTCCACAACGATGGCTTTGGAAGCGTAAAACTTGTTCTCTTAGGCTTTTGTCTTCCTTTGCCTTTGGAACAGCACATGTAGAATACTGTTCTATGAAACTCATCACTAAGTCATCCGGATCTGTTCCAAAATTGGGTGCATCTTTGATCCACAGCAGCATATGTATATGAGGAGCACCTCTTGCTTGGTACTCCTTTCTCCAGAAGAAATCCAACACCTCTCCAAGAGGTGGATTTTTCTTGTTCATGATGAAAGACATCATAGCTTCAAATCTATGATTGAAGTACCTGCATACATTCACTGGATCCAAGGAGCACAGTTCTCCGGGTGTCTTGAATTCGATATTTTCAATGTTTCCATTTGCTTCTCGTAGAAATTCAAGTAAGTCTTCCCAGCCATACTCGGCACAGCTGAGAGTGAGGAACCATGTGGTAGTTCCTAAGTTCCTCAGCATACATTTTAAATCACCATGACGACGGTACCAGTACTCATTAGTACCACGCTGACACGCCATGAGATTAATCAAGTGAGAATCCAAAATACTGTCTTGCACATTGACTTTATCCATAAAGTCACTTGCCGAGATATTTTGCATGTGTACACCACTTTTCAAGATGTGGTTCACTGCATATGACAGTCCAGACAGATCGCTTTCAAACAGTAGATGAAACAAATAGGGAATGCATTGACGAAACCTAGGATCTTCTGCATACAATCGTAAAGTCCGGTATTCAGAAGCAGGAATTTGATCAGGTCGCTCATCATATCTTCCTCCTTGACCTGTTGGAAATAGCTGTGGGAAACACCGAGCTTCCAAACTTTCCTCCCAAACACTAATGGGACTTCCTTTGGCTTGTTTCATTTGAAACAACTCAATAGCATTCCCCATGACTTCCTTGGAATGCAAAGGATGAACACTATAATGTTCATATATTTCTTCATTTTTAGAGGCTTCTACTTTCTCAATTTGACCAGCACACAAATCGCTATCCTCTTCTTCACTTACTTCCTCTTCTGCAACATATACATTCTTGTAGTACTTATTGTTTTTCTTCAAATACAATGTTGCCTTTTTGACTTTCCTAACATCCACTAAATCTTGCCAGATTTTCTTACTCTTTGTCGGAACCCCATTAACTAAGATAACCAGAGGTTCCTCTTCCACTTTCTCTACTCCAATTGTATTAATGTTTTTCTTCAAATCTAGAGGCAAATAAACAACTCTTCCCTTTAATCCTCTCTGTAAATCTGATGGAGGCAATTTCCCTGTCTTTGGCTCCATTCGTACAATAGCCTGAAAGGGATGGATACTTTGAATCAAAATAGATTCATAAGTATTTAAATCCTTCAATTCAGAAGGAATCTCAACCAATTCCAGATTATTATGAACCGCTCTAGCAGGCATCCGGTTTTGATTTAATTTGTTACAACAATAAGTACACACACGTTGATCCAATCCCAAATCAAAACAATTTTCTACCATCAAGTATGTTGCAAAATCCTTCCATTCACTATTATTTTCACTTTCACTTTTCGCATATAAATCCACTAACTTAGTCTGATTCTTATAATAAGTGCGTCGACAACACACACAAGTAAAATTAGGCCTCTCACTTGATTTCACCTGAAACGTGGCAATTTCTTTCTGAAAATTATCTGTACTGGAAACCTGTACACTATCTTCCACATTACCTTCTTCTTCTGGGTCAATTTCAACATTCTCCTCTTTACTTGCAAAGTAACAAAACTCAATTTCTTCACAAATATTCTTCACATCTACTTCAGAACCATGCAAAAGAGCAGTGCATAATTGTTTAAGCATAATTGCTGGACTCTTAGCATAATACAACATTCTAACTAATTTCCTCACTTTATTATGATGCACTGCTAGCATCCTGAAATGATGAAAAACACTCTGGCATACTCTCCTGGAAAGACAGGCCAGTGAATGACCATGCAAACCTGTCACTTCTCTCACTCTGCAAGGATCTAATTCTTGCAACAACTTCATTTTCTGTTTTAAAGTTTTCTTATTAAATGTCCGTACAAAATCACAAAGCAAATTGATGGAATCTTGTCGCACACTGCAAATACTACTACACTTCCAGATATACACTGGTCCCTTAGGACGTCTTCCTAAAACCTCATTACCTAACACCTCTTCTGCCTCTGTTGCCACAAGTTTTTCTTTTTCAACTGGACAACCATCTTTCACCTCATAAGCTCGACCACTGGTGTCAACTGCATACACCAAATCATTATCCGAGAAATAACTCTCCTCATTAAAAAATGCCTCACAACTTGAACTATGCATCCATTCTCCTGAAAAAACTTCACAAAAATTACTACGATTAACTGTTCTCTTCCATCTACTATTTCTTTTGAAATCATAAATTGCCTTGTTTAGCTTCCTAATTCTATTGATTATCAAAATAAATAACTTTCGCTTAATTTCAAATGCCTGATCAATAATTTTCTCAACTTTTTTTTTCTCTTATAAAAAACCACTTTCTGTTGACCTTTCTTAATATTTTTTAACACATTGCCAATTATCCTGTTGCGGAACATTCATCTACGAATGTCCCTAAACTGATTTTTCCTTCTACTACCATGCACAGAGTTATCTCCTGCTCTAGCAGTAACATTTTTGATTGGCCTTTCCTTTCCGTTTAAATTGGTTCTCTTTTTCTGGACTAAAACATTTTCTGTAGTACTACTTTTTTTTCTACAAATGTTTCTTATGAATGATTTCGTTGTCTTACCCGGAGCTTTCTTGGTGACTTGACGAGTTTTTATTGTAGAGGACTGCTGCAAGCATGTAGTAAGCTGCTGTCTTTGACGTTTTGTAGCCTTTCGGTTTCGTTGTTTAGATGGCATTATGTACTTTCGAAATGATCTGCAGTTGAATCTGTGGTAAAATATAATTAAAAATGTTATTAACCACTATTAGCAAACAGTAAATCAATAACAGTCGTCAAAAATTTAACACACTACTTGTCATTTTTACATACAATAATTTTTAGTGCATTGGCAAATTTAGTAGTCACAAATAGTAGCAAAGAAATGGAATGCTTCTACATTTGACCTGTGCTGTTTTATATGTGAATCTGAACTAATTTTATGAGCATATTTGACTATTTTATTAAAGACACTACACACAAGCTGTTTATGAAGTTGTGTTTAATTTTAAATGAAACGGTTTACATCTTTACTTTTCCTTTCCAGTAACTTTTAAAAATAAATGTTTATAGTTCCATAGGCTCAAGCAGGTCAGCTTCCCACCCTATGTCATACAATTCTGACAAATCGGCATCCTCATCATGTTCTTCATCATCCTCAGGATTTAAATCATCCAGGGGATCTACTTCCACTGATGTTTCAATCACAATTTCAATGATAATATCGAGATCAACAGATTGCTCATTATCACTCATGCTTGATGTTGTCGTTATCTTTAAAGAAAGAGAACAACAATGAGATGTTGCAGAGTAAGAGACAAATCTCAGAGACTATAATTGTAAAATTGTTTAACAAGAGTAACATTTTGCAGATATTATTTAACCATGTCCAGCGATGCTGTTTCAAACAGGCGTAAGGATTTGATTCAGCAATGCCATAAATGTGACTCAGTGAAATCTTCTTAATTTTACTGTGTTAGTTTTACAGGGATTCATGCAAATAACTGGCCACCCTACAACAAAACGCTCACATGAAATCTGACGCAGGTTTCATGTGGCACAGGACTTTACAGGATGACACATCTGCCTAGATGCATCAAGTTTTAAATATGTCGCAACATAGCAAATCTTTTGCACCGCCGCTGCGTCACAAAAGTGACGCACAGCGGCGCAAAAGAGGCACACGGCTATCATAAATCTGTCCCTAACATTTTAAATGATTGATTCAGGATTACGATAAGGTGTGGCCTATCCAGAGGTTTGTTTGAGGTGAGGCCTACTCAGGGTCGCAGATGAAATTTAGGCTTGTTGAAGAGTACAGAGGAGATAATACATGTGCAGGCCTACCAATGAAGTGAGTCATGTCCACTTCACTTTTGAACAAAGGCCTGACCTCTTTTGTGTCCGTGGACAGGCCTAAACCTCATCTGCACAATGTCATTCGTAAAGTTAGGAAACACAGGTGATGTAATTGAAAAATGTGGAATTTCTTTTCCTCATTTCACAATCACATCACCTGTGTTTCCTTTGCTTAGGTATCTCATAGTGCAGATGGAGTCTAGCATATGAAAGAGTACACAGACGTTGAGCACTGTATACAACAATTTTGACATTTACAAAAGATTCAGCTTCTCCATGCCCCCTACACAGTCCTAAATGTTTACATTTTAAACTGACAGTATCTTGTTGGAGATGAAGTGAGGCCTGTCTTGCAACATGGTGCATCTTTTGCATCACTGCTGCATTGGTTTCATGTGGCACAGGACTTTACAGCATGACACATCTGCCTAGATGCATCAAGTTGTAAATATGTCGCAACATAGCAAATCTTTTGCACCACCACTGCGTCACAAAAGTGACGCACAGCGGCGCAAAAGAGGCACACGGCTATCATAAATCTGTCCCTAACATTTTAAATGATTGATTCAGGATGACGATAAGCTGAGGCCTATCCAGAGAATTGTTTGAGGTGAGGCCTACTCAGGGTTGCAGATGAAATTTAGGCTTATTGAAGAGTACAGAGGAGATAATACATGTGCAGGCCTACCAATGAAGTGAGTCATGTCCACTGCACTCTTGAACAAAGGCCACACCTCTTCTGTGTCCCTGGACAGGCCTAAACCTCATCTGCACAATGTGATTTGTAATGTTAGAAAACACAGGTGATGTAATTGAAAAATGTGGAATTTCTTTTGCTCATTTCACAATCACATCACCTGTGTTTCCTTTGCCTAGATATCTCATTGTGCAGATGGAGTCTAGCATATCAAAGACTACGCAGAAGGTGAGCACTGTATGGAACATGGCTATGTAACTCAAAGAATCAAAATCTAAATTTTCCAAGCACAGATGGGGGCGTATTTACAAGGACCTTGCACCACGGGGAAATGTCTTAAATTAAAATGGGAAAAATAACATCAAAGGGACTCAAAGGCCTTGTAAATATGCTCCAAGCAACCTATGAAACTCTAGCAGTACATATCAAGAAACCTAATTGATTTCAAAAAACGTTTTTAAACAAATCATGTAAAGCAATTATATACCTACATTCATGGGGAAGTGACTTAAAATGCCCTAAGACACATGAAAGCGGTTTTTTAAGGCCCTTGCACCATTTTAGCGTCACTTTTACCATGGCTATGTAACTCAAAGAATCAAAATCTAAATTTGCCAAGCACACATGGGGGCGTATTTACAAGGACCTTCCACCACGAGGAAATGTCTTAAATTAAAATGGGAAACATAACATCAAAGGGACTCAAATGCCTTTTAAATATACCCCAAGCAACCTATGAAACTCTAGCAGTACATATCAAGAAACCTAATTGATTTCAAAAAACGTTTTTAAACACATCATGTAAATCAATTATATACCTACATTCAAGGGGAAGTGACTTAAAATGCCCTAAGACACATGAAAGCGTTTTTAAGGCCCTTGCACCATTTTTGCGTCACTTTTAACATGGCTATGTAACTCAAAGAATCAAAATCTAAATTTGCCAAGCACAGATGGGGGCGTATTTACAAGGACCTTGCACCACGGGGAAATGTCTTAAATTAAAATGGGAAAAATAACATCAGAGAGACTCAAAGGCCTTGTAAATATGCCCCAAGCAACCTATGAAACTCTAGCAGTACATATCAAGAAACCTAATTGATTTCAAAAAACGTTTTTAAACAAATCATGTAAAGCAATTATATACCTACATTCATGGGAAAGTCACTTGAAATGCCCTAAGACACATAAAAGCATTTTTTTAAGGCCCTTGCACCATTTTTGCGTCACTTTTAACATGGCTATGTAACTCAAAGAATCAAAATCTAAATTTGCCAAGCACACATGGGGGCGTATTTACAAGGACCTTGCACCACAAGGAAATGTCTTAAATTAAAATGGGAACAATAACATCAAAGGAACTCAAAGGCCTTTTAAATATACCCCAAGCAACCTATGAAACTCTAGCACTACATATCAAGAAACCTAATTGATTTCAAAAAACGTTTTTAAACAAATCATGTAAAGCAATTATATACCTACATTCATGGGAAAGTCACTTAAAATGCCCTAAGACACATGAAAGCGTTTTTTTAAGGCCCTTGCACCATTTTTGCGTCACTTTTAACATGGCTATGTAACTCAAAGAATCAAAATCTAAATTTGCCAAGCACACATGGGGGCGTATTTACAAGGACCTTGCACCACAAGGAAATGTCTTAAATTAAAATGGGAAAAATAACATCAAAGGAACTCAAAGGCCTTTTAAATATACCCCAAGCAACCTATGAAACTCTAGCAGTACATATCAAGAAACCTAATTGATTTCAAAAAACGTTTTTAAACACATCATGTAAATCAATTATATACCTACATTCAAGGGGAAGTGACTTAAAATGCCCTAAGACACATGAAAGCGTTTTTTTAAGGCCCTTGCACCATTTTTGCGTCACTTTTAACATGCCTATGTAACATGGCTATGTAACTCAAAGAAACAAAATCTATTTGTAAAACACTTGACACAAAGCAACATTTTAAATACACAACTTTCTTCATAATTTTCTCCTTAAAGCATACTATTCTCTATTTAAATTAAATGAATCTTTTCTCACCTTAGCAAATACTTTTTGAGTTTCAAAACAGTCTCAGACACACACCAATTTGTCTTCAGCAGAGCAAAAGGTATGCACTCCAGAGGCTGCAACCATCAATGGCACAGAAATGCTGTAATTCATCACACATATCTCTCATGTCACCCAATCAAAACTCTTCCCTCACTTTTTTCAAATCAACACCCTTCCCCCCTCTGCCCTTTCTGCCTTTTTTCCATAGCAACCACCTCCAGAAAGACCTCTCATGTTTGCAAGTTCACACAACAATGTTTCAATTGAGCTCTGAACTCTCAGTACACCTGCGTATCCAGTGTAATCTTTCATAAAATGATTTTTTCTTGACCATTCAAATTACATCTTTCAAAGAACTCATCCTTGCACCCTAACTTTCTGTTTTCAGCAATCAAAATCCACCAATCACTGCTACTGAATCATTAGCACAGAAACTCCACAGTTTTTTTCATTACATACTCCTAATATTTAAATTGCCATTTCATTCTCATACTTCATCTGACTGCAGCAGAACCTCCTCTCACCATGTTTTCTGT
Organism: Lissotriton helveticus; assembly: GCF_964261635.1. Lineage (NCBI taxonomy): Eukaryota > Metazoa > Chordata > Amphibia > Caudata > Salamandridae > Lissotriton > Lissotriton helveticus. Next base: position 603,698,650 of record NC_136063.1, on the reverse strand, counting down.
CTGGATTGTTGGACATAGTTACATCCACTGTGCTCAAAGGTATGCTGATAGCAGAAATTTACACAATCTCAATTTACAAAATGTGGAAATCAACTGGATTGGTCACAGAGGATTAAGATGTCACCAATTGATACCATTGGTGAAAACCTTTTTGCATTTGCCAAAACCTGACCTGTTAATTGTGCACTGTGGAGGAAATGACTTGGGCACTTTGACTGGGGTAGGTCTGGAAATGCTTTTAAAGGACACCTTTGAGCAATTGATGGCACTATTACCTCAAACTGCCTTGGTATATTCAAATATATGCCAAAGACAGAAATGGAAGTGGTCCAACCAATTTTGTCCACAAATTGAGAAATCGACGAAGCATGTAAATAAGTCTGTTTCAGCTTACATGAGAGACCATGGAATGGGCTCCATCTACAACAATAACTTGCGTTACTACATGCAAGATATCTACAGAGTAGATGGAGTTCACTTCTCAGATGAGGGGAACAGAATTTTCATCCTCAATTTAAGACTGTGCATTGGTAACTACTTGTAGGTACCTACATCTGCCACAGGACCCAAAAGCTCTTTTCAGAGATACCCTACATCTGATGACTCACAATTATTTTACTCTAACTTTTTCCACTAATTTTCACCAAAGTACGCTCCCCGGAGCGCTACCCGGTATGCGCACCGGACGCTAACCGCGCGAAAATTTGAAAAAAAATTGTTTTTTTTTTCGCACATATGGTCCTCCTCAGCTACCCTCAGAAAACCTAGGGGGTCAGGATACGTCTACCGTTCCCCCTTCTACCCATTCTGAACATTATTTGCCCTCCATCTTGTATCTCAATTCTACCGAAACACAAAATGGAGGACTCCCGTAACGCTGCCGGTTCGCGTACCGGGGCGCGCACCGGGAAGCGCTCGCTCAAAAAAGGTGGGAAAGTAATTCACAGAAAAACCACTGGAGACACTTTCACCAAATATAGATTAGCTCATACTACATACCAATCCCTACCATTTTCACAAATTTGATTGGAATTCCATTTAGCCATTTAGCCTGTAGACCTCTCTAAATACCCTGAGGTAAATTACTTCACAAAACACATCTGAAGTGTTGGAATTGACAACCAATTAAAATGTTACTTTCATTTTCTACTTTTTTTACCTGACATTTGATTGGTTATGTACCTGAATATATATAAAGAAAGAGAGAGAAACACAGCCATTTTGACTACTACTTCCTGAACCACATTGCAAAATCATTTTCACTGACAACTTAAACTTGTTTTTAAAAGGTAAGATGTTATTTTATAAATTTGAAAACATTTTCAGATAGTTATATACTATCCCTCTGTAACAGTTAGACATTGAGAAAGGCTTGTTTATTATAATTATGGATTGATTTAGGTTTCTGTGGTATAATTATGAATTTACTTAGGCTTTTTCACAGGCACTTTTTAATAGTACTACTTCACGCCTGAAAAGTACCTGTCTGAACTTAAACCCAACAGTGCCCTATCTCTACTGATATATTTATTTTTTATGCAAATTTCAGCACAAAAATGGAAGGAGAACAGAACGTTTCCTCTGAAATTGTCCTAGAGATTAACAATGAGGAAATCATTGAACCCATTGACTTGGAATTCATGGATGAATCACGGGACTATGCACTTCTGCAATGTGTAGAATCTGTGGATTTCTTACTTCATTATCAGGACGGTCAAATGTGGGAAGTTATGTTCAGTCAAAAAGAAGACATATCAGACAGTCAAATGTTAGACGTTCTATTAAATTTTGAAAAAGAATCAGAAAAATAAATGTATATTTAATAATCAAAAATTGTTTGAGTCTTTAATCATTTTTATATGTAATTCATAAACTAGTACCAAATTGATTATAATGTAAAGTCAGACTTATAGTATACTGTGCACAATCACAAAAATAAATTTATATTTAATAATCATGAATACTGCTACTTAAATAAAAAAATAAAAAAAAAACAACAAAAAGAACAATCAATAAACATACAATATTTCAAAATATCATAGTCTAATATTTTTTGTTCCTTATAGTACGCTCCCCAGACCGCTTCCCGGTGCGCGTACCGGGCGCTCCCCACGCAAAAAAAACAAAAAAAAATGTATTTATTTTTTGCCCCGCGGGGCCCTTTTAAAGCCTCCACATCAAACCTAGGGGGTCAGGGAGGATCTACTATGCCCCCTTATGGTCATTTCCCCCTTTGTTTTGGCCTCCTCTTGTCTCTCGATCCTACCGAGAGACAAGATGGCGGCCGCTCCGGACTGTTTAGAATGTTGACAGACACCGGAAAGCCAATCAGCTTCGCTTCGCGAAGTTCCGTTACGCGTCAGGTACGCGAACCAGGACGCTGCCCGGAGGGCGCTTACAGATATATATATTTTTTTGAACGTTAATTTCTCAAAATCCACTGGAGCACATATATTGAGACCTAGCAAAGGCACATCGGGCTACCAGTCCCTACAATTTTGCCAAGTTTCGTGAAAATCCATTCAGCCGTTCGAGCTAAAAGTGAGGCCAACCGCCCTATGGAAAATTGCATGGGAAAAACACGTTTTGGGACCCCCCTTTTTTCTCGCCCCCCCCCCTTGACAAAACCCCCCCAAATTTTCAGGGGCTGCTCAGAAACAAAATGTGCCATTTTCCTGAAAATTTCAGCCAATTCCGTCCTCAAACGCCAAAGTTATTCGACATAGAATTTTCAAAAATCCCATAGAAAAAAAATCGTAACTATATATACCTACTGGCGACTGCCAGTAGGTAATATATATATATATATATATACAAAAAAGTTGCCCTTGTAGAGATGCCGCACTAAGGAAGGGGAATACACAAAACGCCACCAGAAGCACCGTACTCAACTTCTCATCATGGCTTTCCCTGCATGTCAAACGCGTTTCGGGCATGTTCAGGAAATGTTAAATCGCCGTTTCAGTTGCCAATATTAACCGGTGGCTCAGGCCCCCCGGCTACCACCACTTCTGTTACCCAGTAGTGTACCCCCGCATCCAAAGCAGCAGGGCATCTCCGTGACTGAGCCAGACGCATTTTATTCAAACAAAAAAGTTGCCCTTGTAGAGATGCCACAGTCGGGAAGGTGAATGCACAAAATGCCACCGGCAACACTGAACTTGAATTCTCATCACGACTTTCCCTGCATGCCAAACGCGTTTTGGGCACTAGTGTTATGCCCTTGTTCACTGGCTGACTACGGACGACAAGAGGCTTGTTGTCACTATCCTATGCATTCAGTAAGACATGTTTAATCATTCACTTATACAGTCAGTCGTGCACCTACTAAATCATCCAGACAATCATACACCCACTCATTCTTCAATACACCTTGGAATTTACATATATAAAACATATTTTAACTTTACTGAAACACTGAATGATGTCATCAGTGATGTCATCAGTGATGCCATTTGAGATGTCATCAGTGATGTCATCAGTGATGTCACTGACCAAGTCATGAATGATGTAATATGTGACGTAATCAGCAGTGCATTGCAGGGGTGCGAGTTATAGTTAGCTCAACTAACTATAACAGACAAATTTCTCTGGTTTTGTACAAGTGAAATGTTCAACTAACTAGAACGTCCCTGAAACCTGTGGTTTTTTCAGCGAATTTCTAAATTTTTTAATGCAAATTTCTAGCTATAAGGTCCCTGAAACCTATGTTTTTTTCAGTGAATGAATATATATATATATATATATATATATATATATATATATATATATATATATATATATATATATATATATATATATATATATATATATATATATATTCACTGAAAACCAGAGGTTTCACACCAGTTATAGTTAGGAATTAGCATTTAAAAAACCTATTAAATTCACTGAAAAAACCATAGGTTTGACACCAGTTATAGTTAGCTGGAAATTTTACTGACATAAAACCATTGAAATTCCCACGTTATAGTTAGTTGGACTCACTATAACTTGCGCGCCTGCAATGCACTGCTGATGACGTCACATATTACATCACTCATGACATGGTCAGTGACATCACTCATGACATCACTGATGACACCATCCTTGTGACAGAGTGACAGACCTCCTTTCAGTGTAATGTAACCCTTGAAACACATATTCAAAAATAGAAACAAAAATTTTCAAAAAAATAGAGATACCCATACCAGTTACAACAACCAATTCAGTAATGCCACCATCTATATACACATCCACTCATTCACCAACATTTCTATATAGTCACTCATACATATATTCACTCATCATATGTAGTGAAACACCTATACATCCTGTTACACACCGACAAGTTTCTGGGGGATTCGTGAAGTGGGGGCTGAGAAAAAAGGGGGGTCCCAGAACGTGTTTTCCCCATGTTAATTTCCATAGGACGGTCTGACAAGTCTACAGCCCGAACCGCTGAACGGAATTACGCCAAACTTGGCAAAATTGTAGGGACTGGTACGCAGATGTGACTTTGCTATATTTGGTGAAAATTGCTCCAGTGTTTTTTTTGAAAATTAACTTCAAAAACACATATATATCTATAAGCGCTCTCCGAGCGCTCACAGGTGTGCGTACCGGGGAGCGCACCCAGCGCGCTACGGGAGTGCGCGAGCGGAAAGCTGATTGGCTGTCGGGTGTCTGTCAACATTCTAAACAGTCCGGAGAGTCCGCCATCTTGTGTCTCGGTAGAATCGAGATATAAGAGGTGAAAAAGAAAGGGGGATATAATTAAAAGGGGGCAGAGTAGACACATCCTGACCCCCTAGATTTTCTGAGGGGGGCCTAGAAGGACCCTGAAGGGCAAAAAAACGTTTTTTTTTTAATTTTCGCGGGGTAAGCGCTGGGTGCGTTTCCAGGTGCGCGCTCCGGTACGCGCACCCTGAGCGCACCACAGGGAAAAACAGTGTAAAAAATTATAGTAAAAAAATAATTTAGAGTGCTTGGAGGTAGGGTAGCTCTGAAAAGAGCTGTTGTGTTATGTGGGTGTTTTTTGTACCTACAAGTAGGTACCAATGCAGAGTCTTATATTCAAGAGGAAAACTCTATTCCCCTCATCTGTAAAATGCACACCATCTCTCCTATAGATATCTTGCATGTTGTAACGCAAGTTGTTGTGGTAAATGGAACCCATACCATAGTCTCTGAGGAAAGCAGAAACAGATTTATTCACATGTTTCCTTGCTTTCTCAATCTGTGGACAAAATTGGTTGGACCAGTTCCATTTTTGCCTTTGGCATATATTAGAAAATACCAAGGCAGTTTTTGGAAAAAGTGACATCAATTGCCCAAAGATGTACTTTAAAAGCATTTCCAGACCTACCCCAGTCAAAGTGCCCAGGTCATTTCCACCACAGTGCACAATTATGAGGTCAGGGTGTGGTAGATGCATAAAGGATTTTACCAATGGTATCAATTGGTGTCTTCTCAATCCTCTCTGTCCAATCCATACAATGTCCACATTTGGTAAATCAAGGTTGTAAATACCTCTGTTAGCTGCGTATTTTTGACTCCAGTGGACAAAGCTATGACCCACAAACCAGACTTTTGGCATCTTGAAGGTAGGTGTGCTTGTATTCAGATGAGTTGTGGAAATGAAATGGCAGTTTGAAAGTAGGAGTTATGTAAAAAAGTGGTTGAGATTCAGTCCACTTGAAAAACAAAAAATGATTGGTGCTTTCTTAACATTCTCCACTGAAAACTAGGGTGAATGCTTTAGTTTTTTGAAAGAAGTCATTTCAATGGTTGAGGAAAATTCATTTCAAGAAACATTGCACATAATTAGCTGCTACATTGAGTGGTCAAACACCCTTGCAGTTTTTTTTGCAACATAGTATGATGAACTTCTGAACTGTGTGCTGGGTGAGGAGGGAGTTACCATGGTAATAGGGGAATGAGCACTGGGGATGGGTGAATGTTATGTGACTTTCAAAGTGTTCAAAAGTACAACCAATTCAAATGTGCAGTTTCTTACTCCACTTCATTAACTCCTTCTCTTACTTCTACACTCCCTCATTCTCTCTCTGTTAGCCTCATTCTCTCCGTCCCCTTAGCCTCTCACTCTTTTTCTATCACGTACACTCCCTATAACTCAGCCATACTCCCACACTCACCTTCTTTGAAACCTTCTCCTTTACTTCCCTTCCTCTCTCTTCCCATCCTTCGCTCCTTCATTCTTTTCCCTTCCCTTACTCTCCTTACTCCACTGCAGTAACTCCTTCTCTCAATCCCTCTGTCCTCTAACTTAGTCACTCCCCTTTTCTCACTCTCTCTCTGTTACCCACATTCTCTCTGTCCTCTTAGTCTCTCACTCCTTTTCTATCACGCTCACTCCCTATAACTCAGCCATACTCCTACACTCACCTTCTTTCAGACCTTTTCCTTTACTTTTCTTCCTCTGTCTTCCCATCCTTCGCTCCTTCATTCTTTTCCCTTCCCTTACTCCCCTTACTCCATTTCAGTAACTCCTTCTCACAACCCCTCTGTCCTCTAACTTACTCACTCCCCTCCTCTCACTCTCTCTCTGTTACCCCCATTCTCTCCGTCCTCTTAGTCTTTCACTCCTCTTCTGTCACGCTCACTCCCTATAACTGAGTCATACTCCCACACTCACCTTCTTTCAGACCTTCTCCTTTACTTTCTTTCCTCTCTCTTCCCTTCCTTCACCCCTTCACTGTTTTCCCTTCCCTTACTCTCCTTACTCCACTTCATTAACTCCTTGTCTTACCCCGTCTGTCCTCTTACTTCTACACTCCCCTTACCTCATTCTCTCTCTGTTAGCCTCATTCTCTCCGTCCCTTTAGTCTCTCACTCCTCTTCTGTCAAGCTCACTCCCTATAACTCAGCCATACTCCCACACTCACCTACTTTGAAACCTTCTCCTTTACTTCCCTTCCTGTCTCTTCCCATCCTTTACTCCTTCACTCTTTTCCCTTCTCTTACTCCCCTTACTCCACTTCAGTAACTCCTTCTCTTACTCCCTCTGTCCTCTTAGTTTTGCACTCCCCTTCCCTCTTTCTCTCTCTGTTAGCCTCATTCTCTCTGACCCCTTAGTCTGTCACTCCTCTTCTATCACGCTCCTCCCTATAACACAGCCACACTCCCTCACTTATGTTTCTTTCCTCCCTCACTCAGGGCCTCATTTATGAGAAATGACGCATCGCTGCGTGAAAGCAGCGATGCGTCACTTCTCAGTGCGCTCTCCTTGCGACATTCCTGATGCGTCATATGTAATGTATGACGCATCATGTTGCAAGGAGTTACAGATACGTCAGTATTTCTGACGTATCTGTAAGCGCAAAAGTGACGCATTGCTGGAGTGTGTCACAAAAGTGACGCAACTCCAGCAATGCATCCTTTCACATGGGGCAAGCCCCATGTGAAAGGGCCTGCATCAGTCTTACGCTTGCTGTGAGGCAGGTGCAAGATTTTGACGCAACGGCGCCCTAAAAGTGATGCAGTGAAATCTCATAGATTTCACTGCGTCACTTTTACGATCCTTCCTTGCGTCAATACGCCCCCTTTGCATACATTATACCTGGCGCAGGTATAATGTGGCGTAGGGGTTTACAAAGTGACGCATCTACCTAGATGCGTCACTTTGTAAATATGACTCAACAAGGTGCATTTTTTACACCACTGGTGCGTCACAAAAAGTGACACACCGGCGGCGTAAAAGTGACGCAAGACCTCTTTTTTTCTGTGCTAACAATTTGTGGATAGAATGGCTGCCAGAGCATCCAGCAGCAGTGAGGAATCAGATGGGTTTATAGATGAAGAGCCTCCTCAACCGAAGGTGAAAGAACATTTTATTTGGAAGCTCTTTGACATACCTGAGGGACTTAAAAAAGTAAATGCTCCGAAGGTGGAGTGTAAGATCTGCCATACTGTACTTTCCCGAGGAGACCCCAGAAGGAAGTACAGTTTTGGTAACTCAACTATGATTCGGCACGTCCAGAGGAGGCATCCCCAGAACTTTGCCCGGGAGAGTGTCAGGGCTCTGGCACGAGAGGCTCCAAGAGATGGTGCTTCTACTTCAACAGGAGGAGCAACTGTATCGGTGAAGGGGCGACCAGAACAGCTGATCCCAAATATTCAGCCTGTTGTTAATGAGGCCTCAATCAAATGCAAACATTGTGATGCACTACTTTGTTACGGGTTAACAAAGTATTATGATCATTGCTCGAGCAATAGAGAACCACCACTGCCGTCCCCAACCCTAATTTTGATTATTTTTTTTGCTCCTGTTGAGCAGTTTGCCATTCCCTGTTTTTGTTTTTGTTGAGAAAAAAAACGAAAAAAGAAGAAAAAAAAAGTTATTTTAAGAACTACTTCCAATTCTCAAAAAAGAGCTGTATTCTTAAAAAAATGAAAAAGAGTAACTGAAGTAGAGTGCAGTGAGAGAGGAGAGGAAAATGAGTAAGAAAGCAAAGAAAGGGACGAGAGGGGAAGGGAAGTGAAGTAGGGGGACTGAAAGAAGGTGAGAGTGTGGAAGGAGAGTGAGGAGAAGGAGAGTGAACATGGGGAATGAGGATAAGTGAAGAAAATGTAGTAAAGGAACGGAGGTGTGGAAGGGTAAGAAAAGAGCAGTGATGTTTAGGAAAGAGTGGAGATACATACTGGATAAAGGCAAGTAAGTGTGAGACAAGGTGAGTAAGGGAGTAAAAAGACAGAGAAAGTGAAAGAAAAAGTGAGAGTAGAAGACTGAGGGCCTCATTTATGAGGCCATGCGTCACTTTTACGCCGCCGGTGCGTCACTTTTTGTGACGCACCAGTGCTGTAAAAAATGCACCTTGTTGAGTCATATTTACAAAGTGACACATCTAGGTAGATGCGTCACTTTGTAAACCCCTGCGCCACATTATACCTGCGTCAGGTGTAATGTATGCAAAGGGGGCGTATTGACGCAAGCAAGGGTCGTAGAGATGACGCAGTGAAATCTATGAGATTTCACTGCGTCACTTTTAGGACACCATTGCGTCAAAATCTTGTGCCTGCCTCACAGCAGGCGTAAGACTGACGCAGGCCCTTTCACATGGGGCTGGCCCCATGTGAAAGGATGCATTGCTGGAGTTGCGTCACTTTTGAGACACACTCTAGCAATGCATCATTTTTGCGCTTACAGATACACCAGAAATACTGACGTATCTGTAACTCCTTGCGACATAATGTGTCATACAATAAATATGACGCATGAGTAGAAGACTGAAGGTCTCATTTATGACGCCATGCGTCACTTTTACGCCACCGGTGCGTCACTTTTTTTGACGCACCAGTGCTGTAAAAAATGCACCTTGTTGAGTCATATTTACAAAGTGACGCATCTAGGTAGATGCGTCACTTTGTAAACCCCTGCGCCACATTATACCTGCATCAGGTGTAATGTATGCAAAGGGGGCGTATTGACGCAAGAAAGGACCGTAGACGTGACGCAGTGAAATCTATGAGATTTCACTGCGTGACTTTTAGGACACCATTGCGTCAAAATCTTGCGCCTGCCTCACAGCAGGCGTAAGACTGACGCAGGCCCTTTCACATGGGACTGGCCCTTGCTCATTGCACCATCAGGATTCAAGCAAGCCGGGCCGAAGACGCCTGAAATGGCAGAAACCGGTCCCCGGAAGCTTGTTTCCTTCCCAGTGTAAGAATTGGCTTTTGTAGTCTGGTCTGCCCTGTTCCCATGATGCACTGGGCCAGGGACAGACTAATTTGCATACAGCCAGGTTCTGAAACTGGGATGGTGCAATGAGCTAAAAAACGGTGTTGGATCTAGCCCAGATCTCTTGACTGGGTGAGAGTACTCTGCTTAATTCAGAGACTCTGTCCATCACCACCCCTTGTTGTAAATAATTTTGTCCACCTTAAGCGTGGAAGGGTATACTCAGATGTGAGTCCCTTGCTCATTGCACAATCAGGATTCAAGCAAGCCGGGCCGAAGACGCCTGAAATGGCAGAAACCGGTCCCCGGAAGCTTGTTTCCTTCCCAGTGTAAGAATTGGCTTTTGTAGTCTGGTCTGCCCTGTTCCCATGATGCACTGGGCCAGGGACAGACTAATTTGCATACAGCCAGGTTCTGAAACTGGGATGGTGCAATGAGCTAAAAAACGGTGTTGGATCTAGCCCTGATCTCTTGACTGGGTGAGAGTACTCTGCTTAATTCAGAGACTCTGTCCATCACCACCCCTTGTTGTAAATAATTTTGTCCACCCTAAGCGTGGAAGGGTATACTCAGATGTGAGTCCCTTGCTCATTGCACCATCAGGATTCAAGCAAGCCGGGCCGAAGACGCCTGAAATGGCAGAAACCGGTCCCCGGAAGCTTGTTTCCTTCCCAGTGTAAGAATTGGCTTTTGTAGTCTGGTCTGCCCTGTTCCCATGATGCACTGGGCCAGGGACAGACTAATTTGCATACAGCCAGGTTCTGAAACTGGGATGGTGCAATGAGCTAAAAAACGGTGTTGGATCTAGCCCTGATCTCTTGACTGGGTGAGAGTACTCTGCTTAATTCAGAGACTCTGTCCATCACCACCCCTTGTTGTAAATAATTTTGTCCACCCTAAGCGTGGAAGGGTATACTCAGATGTGAGTCCCTTGCTCATTGCACCATCAGGATTCAAGCAAGCCGGGCCGAAGACGCCTGAAATGGCAGAAACCGGTCCCCGGAAGCTTGTTTCCTTCCCAGTGTAAGAATTGGCTTTTGTAGTCTGGTCTGCCCTGCCCTGTTCCCATGATGCACTGGGCCAGGGACAGACTAATTTGCATACAGCCAGGTTCTGAAACTGGGATGGTGCAATGAGCTAAAAAACGGTGTTGGATCTAGCCCTGATCACTTGACTGGGTGAGAGTACTCTGCTTAATTCAGAGACTCTGTCCATCACCACCCCTTGTTGTAAATAATTTTGTCCACCCTAAGCGTGGAAGGGTATACTCAGATGTGAGTCCCTTGCTCATTGCACCATCAGGATTCAAGCAAGCCGGGCCGAAGACGCCTGAAATGGCAGAAACCGGTCCCCGGAAGCTTGTTTCCTTCCCAGTGTAAGAATTGGCTTTTGTAGTCTGGTCTGCCCTGTTCCCATGATGCACTGGGCCAGGGACAGACTAATTTGCATACAGCCAGGTTCTGAAACTGGGATGGTGCAATGAGCTAAAAAACGGTGTTGGATCTAGCCCTGATCTCTTGACTGGGTGAGAGTACTCTGCTTAATTCAGAGACTCTGTCCATCACCACCCCTTGTTGTAAATAATTTTGTCCACCCTAAGCGTGGAAGGGTATACTCAGATGTGAGTCCCTTGCTCATTGCACCATCAGGATTCAAGCAAGCCGGGCCGAAGACGCCTGAAATGGCAGAAACCGGTCCCCGGAAGCTTGTTTCCTTCCCAGTGTAAGAATTGGCTTTTGTAGTCTGGTCTGCCCTGTTCCCATGATGCACTGGGCCAGGGACAGACTAATTTGCATACAGCCAGGTTCTGAAACTGGGATGGTGCAATGAGCTAAAAAACGGTGTTGGATCTAGCCCTGATCTCTTGACTGGGTGAGAGTACTCTGCTTAATTCAGAGACTCTGTCCATCACCACCCCTTGTTGTAAATAATTTTGTCCACCCTAAGCGTGGAAGGGTATACTCAGATGTGAGTCCCTTGCTCATTGCACCATCAGGATTCAAGCAAGCCGGGCCGAAGACGCCTGAAATGGCAGAAACCGGTCCCCGGAAGCTTGTTTCCTTCCCAGTGTAAGAATTGGCTTTTGTAGTCTGGTCTGCCCTGTTCCCATGATGCACTGGGCCAGGGACAGACTAATTTGCATACAGCCAGGTTCTGAAACTGGGATGGTGCAATGAGCTAAAAAACGGTTTTGGATCTAGCCCTGATCTCTTGACTGGGTGAGAGTACTCTGCTTAATTCAGAGACTCTGTCCATCACCACCCCTTGTTGTAAATAATTTTGTCCACCCTAAGCGTGGAAGGGTATACTCAGATGTGAGTCCCTTGCTCATTGCACCATCAGGATTCAAGCAAGCCGGGCCGAAGACGCCTGAAATGGCAGAAACCGGTCCCCGGAAGCTTGTTTCCTTCCCAGTGTAAGAATTGGCTTTTGTAGTCTGGTCTGCCCTGTTCCCATGATGCACTGGGCCAGGGACAGACTAATTTGCATACAGCCAGGTTCTGAAACTGGGATGGTGCAATGAGCTAAAAAACGGTGTTGGATCTAGCCCTGATCTCTTGACTGGGTGAGAGTACTCTGCTTAATTCAGAGACTCTGTCCATCACCACCCCTTGTTGTAAATAATTTTGTCCACCCTAAGCGTGGAAGGGTATACTCAGATGTGAGTCCCTTGCTCATTGCACCATCAGGATTCAAGCAAGCCGGGCCGAAGACGCCTGAAATGGCAGAAACCGGTCCCCGGAAGCTTGTTTCCTTCCCAGTGTAAGAATTGGCTTTTGTAGTCTGGTCTGCCCTGTTCCCATGATGCACTGGGCCAGGGACAGACTAATTTGCATACAGCCAGGTTCTGAAACTGGGATGGTGCAATGAGCTAAAAAACGGTGTTGGATCTAGCCCTGATCTCTTGACTGGGTGAGAGTACTCTGCTTAATTCAGAGACTCTGTCCATCACCACCCCTTGTTGTAAATAATTTTGTCCACCCTAAGCGTGGAAGGGTATACTCAGATGTGAGTCCCTTGCTCATTGCACCATCAGGATTCAAGCAAGCCGGGCCGAAGACGCCTGAAATGGCAGAAACCGGTCCCCGGAAGCTTGTTTCCTTCCCAGTGTAAGAATTGGCTTTTGTAGTCTGGTCTGCCCTGTTCCTATGATGCACTGGGCCAGGGACAGACTAATTTGCATACAGCCAGGTTCTGAAACTGGGATGGTGCAATGAGCTAAAAAACGGTGTTGGATCTAGCCCTGATCTCTTGACTGGGTGAGAGTACTCTGCTTAATTCAGAGACTCTGTCCATCACCACCCCTTGTTGTAAATAACCCATGTGAAAGGATGCATTGCTGGAGTTGCAGCATTTTTGTGACACACTCCAGCAATGCATTACTTTCCTCTAAACACTCTACTTTATTTTTTTACTCTATTTTTTTACACTGTTTTTCCCTGTGGTACGCTCAGGGTGCGCGTACCGGAGAGCGCACCCGGGAGCGCACCCAGCGCTTACCCCGCGAAAATTTTAAAAAAATCTTTTTTTGCCCTTCAGGGTCCTTCTAGGCCTCCTTTAGAAAACCTAGGGGGTCAGGGGGTGTCTACTCTGCCCCCTTTTAATTATTTCCCCATTTATTTTTCACCTCTTGTGTCTCTATTCTTCAGAGTCACAAGATGGCGGACTATGCAGACCATTTAGAATGTTTACAGACACCCAAGAGCCAATTAGCTTTTGAAATTTACAACCAATTAAAATATTTCTTTGGTTTTGAATTTGTGTGTGATGAAGTTTCATTGGTTTTATACTAAAGAAATGGTTTTCTAATGAGAGGGAAACACAGCCATTTTGTGATAGTATTCTTTGAGGTACATTTGTGAGGAATTTTTGGTGTTCTATTTCTGGTGTGAAATTTACACAGTATTAACTCTTCTACTGCATTGTAAAAGGTAAGTTGTTAATTTGTAAGGGGGATTTAATACTTGATAAAGCTAGTTTAATATTATCTATTACTGAAAACAAAAAATTAAAGTGATTTTTTTTCTGCAATTTTCAGCAAGAAATTTGAAAAGAATATGGATCTCAATGAGGACACCGTTAATATTAATTTTGAAATTTCTGCGACCTTTGTTGAGGCGAGTTTGATTGAGGTCTTAAATGATCCTGTTGAGAACACTAACCATGAAGAAGACCTTTTTTTGCGAGGAGATGGAATGGAGGATTTTAATGATGAGACTTTCGATGCTGAATTAATGGAATGTTTGGACTATATTGAGTTCCAGGAGTCATGTATGAAGAGTTCTGATGAGGAGATTCCTGATCAGTTGATGTTAGAAGTTCTTCTAAATTATGAAAATTCTAAAGAATAAATTTATATTTAGAAATTATAAATTGTTTGAGACATTTTTCTATTATTCTACTTGAAATGTATGAGATAGTAGTGAAATGATTGTGGTATAAAGTGAGACTTATAGTATAGAGTGCAACATTTGTATGTTACATAGTAAGTTTACTCACAGTTACTTTCCTTCCCCCACTATATTTTCTCTAATGGGCACTTCACATCTCTTCTTCATCTCATACCTTCTTTCTCTCACTGTCTCTCTCTAATGTACACTATCGCCGCCATTTTTTGTATTTTCAGAAGACAGTGAATTGTAATGCTCCAAAGGTGGAGTGCAATATGTGCCATACTATATTTTGCAGAAAAGAACCCAGAATGAAGTACAATTTTGGTAATCCAACTATGATTCGGCACGTGCAGAGGAGGCACCCCCAGAACTAAGCCCGGAAGAGTGTCAGGGCTCTAGCACGAGAGGCTCCAAGAGATGGTGCCTCTACTTCAACTGGAGGAATAACTGCATCGGTGAGGGGCAACCAGAGCAGCTAATCCCAAATATTCAGCCTGTTTTTAATGAGTCCTCCATTAAATGCAAAAATTGTGATGCCCTACTTTATTACGGGAAACAAAGTATTATGATCATTGTTCGAGAATTAGAGAACCACTGCTGCCATCCCCAGTCCTAATTTTAGTGAGAGAGGAAAGGAAAATGAGTGAGGGAGCAAAAAAAGGGACGAGAGGGGAAGGGAAGTGAAGTAGGGGTATTGATAGAAGGTGAGTGTGTAAGTATAACTAATTTATAGGGAGTGAGCTTGACAGAAGAGGAGCGAGAGACTAAAGAGACGGAGAGAATGAGACTAACAGAGAGAGAATGAGGTAAGGGGGAGTATAGAACTAAGAAGATAGAGGGAGTAAGACAAGGAATTAGTGAAGTGGATTTAGGAGAGTAAGGGAAGGGAAAACAGTGAAAGAGCGAATGATGGGAAGAGAGAGGAAGGAATGTAAAGAAGAAGGTCTGAAAGAAGATGAGTTTGGGAATATGGCTCAGTAATAGGGAGTGAGCATGATAGAAGAGGAGTGAAAGACTAAGAGGACGGAGAGAATGGGAGTAACACAGAGAGAGTGAAAACAGGGCAATGAGTAAGTTAGAGAACGGAGGGATTGACAGAAGCAGTTACTGAACTGCAGAAACAGGAGTAAGGGAAGGGAAAAGAGTGAAGGACTGAAGGATGGGAAAATGAGGAAGGAAAGTAAAGGAGAAGGTCTGAAAGAAGGTGAGTGTAGGAGTATGGCCGAGTTATAGGGAGTGAGCGTGATGGAAAAGGAGTGAGAGACTAAGAGGACAGAGATAATGAGGCTAACAGAGAGAGAATGAGAGAAGGGGAGTGTACAAATAAGAGGACAGAAGGAGTAAGAGAAGGAATTAGTACAGTGGAATAAGAAAGCTAGGAAAGAGAAAAGAGTGAAGGAGCAAAGGAAGGAAAGAGAGAGGAAGCAAACTAAAGGAGAAGGTCTGAAAGAAGGTGAGTGTGGGAGTGTAGCTGAGTTATAGGCAGTGAGCGTGACAGAAGAAAAGTGAGAGACTAAGGAGATGGAGAGAATGAGGCTAACAGAAAGAGATTAAGGGAAGGGGAGTGTAGAAGTAAGAAGACAGAGAAAGAAAGAGAAGTAATAAGTGAAGTGGAGTCAGGAGAATAAAAGAAGGGAAATATATAAAACAATGAAATAAAAGAAGAGAGAGGAAATAAAATAAAAGAGAAGGCCTGTTTTTCCCTATGGTGCGTTTCAGGACCTCATTTATGAGGACTTGCGTCACTTTTACGCCGCTGGTGCGTCACTTTTTGTGACGCACCAGTGGTGTAAAAATTGCACCTTGTTGAGTCATATTTACAAAGTGGCGCATCTAGGTAGATGCGTCACTTTGTAAACCCATGCGCCACATTATACCTGCACCAGGTATAATATATGCAAAGGGGGTGTATTGACGCAAAGAAGGGTCGTACAAGTGACGTAGTGAAATCTAAGAGATTTCACTGCGTCACTTTCAGGACGCCGTTGTGTCAAAATCTTGTGCCTGCCTCACAGCAGGCGTAAGACTGACGTAGACCCTTTCACATGGGGCTTAGCCCATGTGAAAGGATGCTTTTCTGGAAATTATTTTTTACTATAATTTTTTACACTGTTTTCTCTGTGGTGCGCTTTAGGGCCTAATTTATAAGGCAATGTGTCACTTGTACGCCGCCGGTGCATCACTTTTTGTGACGCACCAGTGGTGTAAAAATTGCACCTTGTTGAGTCATATTTACAAAGTGACAAATCTAGGTAGATGCGTCACTTTGTAAACCCCTGCGCCACATTATATCTGCGCCATGTATAATGTATGCAAAGGGGGCGTATTGACGCAAGAAAAGGTCATAGAAGTGATGCAGTGAAATCTATGAGATTTCACTACATCACATTTAGGACATCGATGTGTCTAAATCTTGCGTCTGCCTCACAGCAGGCGTAAGACTGACGCAGGCCCTTTCACATGGGACTTGCCCCATGTGAAAGGATTCATCGCTGGAAATTATTTGTGGGTAATAGAGAAAGAGTAAGAAAAGTGGAGTGAATAAATTAGAAGACAGAGGGTTTGAGAGAAGGAGTTATTGAAGTGGAGTAAGAAGAGTAAGAGAAAGCAAAAGAATGAAAGAGCAAAGGATGGGAAGAGAGAGGGAAGGAAGGAGTAAGTAAGTAAGTAGTAAGGAAAGGGAAAAGAGTGAAGGAGCAAAAGAAGAGAAGAGACCGGAAGGAAAGTAAAGGAGAAGCTTTGAAAGAAGGTGAGTATAGGAGTATGGTTGAGTTATAGGGAGTGAGAATGATAGAAGACGAGTGAGAGACTAAAGGGACGGAGAGAATGAGGCTAACAGAGAGAGAATGAGGGAAGGAAAATGTAGAACTAACAGGATAGAGAAGTAAGAGGAGTAGTGAAGTGGATTAAGGAGAGTAGGGGAAGAGAAAAGAGTGAAGGAGCGAAAGAAGGGAAGAGAAAGGAAGGAAAGTAAAGGAGAAGGTTTCAAAGAAGGTGAGTGTGGCAGTATGGCTGAGATATAGGGAGTGAGTGTGACAGAAGAGGAGTGAGAGACTAAGGGGATGAAGAGAAAGAGTCTAACAGAAAGAGATTGAGGGAAGGGGAGTGTAGAAGTAAGAGGACAGAGGAAGAAAGAGAAGGAGTAAGTGAATTGCAGTAAAGAGAGTAAAGGAAGGGAAAAGAATAAAACAAAGAAGTAAGAGAAGAGAGAGGAAAGAAAGTAAAAGAGAAGGCCGGAAATAAGGTGAGAGTAAGAGAAGAGTGTGAAAAAAGAGAGTAAATGTGGGGATTCAGAATAAGTGAAGCAAGCGCAATAAGAGAACAGAGGTGTGAGAATATCAAAGAAGAGTAGTGTGGTTATGGAAAACAGTATAGAGAAAATAAATATTGTACAATAAACTTACCTTATATGTAATGTCAACTTGGTTTTATATTTTCATTTAAATTTATATCTGTGAAAGACAAAACAAAATAAGTTACAATATTTATAATATATATTTTACAATACAAGAGACAAAGTAGGAGATTAACAAGAGTAAAGGAGGGTGAGTGAAGGGCAGAGAGGTTGATGAAAAAGGGAAAATAAAGAGAGGATAAAAGCAAGTGAGCTTGAGATAAAGGAAGTGAAGGAGTGAGAATATACAGGTAGTGAAGGAAAGAGTGACAGAAAGGAACTGAGTAAGAGAACAAAGAAAGGTAAGGAACGGAGGATGGGTCAGTTTCAGGGAGTAAGCATAACGGAAGAGGAGTGAGACAGTGAGAGGATCCAGAGACTGAAGCTAAGAGACAGGCAGTGAGGGAAAGGGAGTGAGGATGTGAGAGGACAGAGGAAGTGAGAAAAGGAGTGATTGAAGTGTAATAAGATGAGTGAGAGAAGGGAAATTAGTGAGGGAACAAAGAAAAGAAACAAGGGGAAGGGGACTGAAGTAGAGTGACTGACAGCTGGAAAATGATGGATGGAAGAGAAGTAAAGTGCCGTGAAGCAGTGGTTAATGAGAATAAGTGAGGAAAATGGAATAAGGGAAGGGAGGTGACGAAGAGTGAAAAAAGGCCAGTGAGGGTGAGTTAAGAGAAGTGATAGACGGTGGAAATAGATAAGTGAGCATAAGAGAATGGGATAATAATATATATTTAATAATACAAAATACAAAATAATTTCAACAACATGTTAACTGGTTTATTTTTGCTGTTCTCAGAATATATTGAATTTCACTTAAAACAGTGACTTCAACAGTACTCATCATATAACAGCGGGCAAAAAAAAACACAAACAAAATGATTGTGTTTAAAAAACCCATTGAATAATTTCTTAAATAATGTAAAATTTTAAAAACTATATCTAAACTCACTTTTGATCCATCCACTTTTCCACGAGGCCAAATAGTATATGGAAAGTCATTTTCGATGGAAATTAGTCAAGAGTATTCATAAATGTCTCATTTACCCGACTTTCTGAAAGAAAAGCTCAAACATCTTTTGCATTATGAAACAATACTTTTACTTCCACCTCTAGTTTACTTTTTATAAAAAAAATTCTATAATACTCACAGCACACACTATATGATAAACATATACTATCTCTATGAGAACTACATGTTTTTATTACCTTTATCACTCTCCTTCAGAAAGTAATTTTGAAGAGCAAACTAAGTTATATTAACTGCTGCAATCTTCATAGGCCAATTACCTTCCCTAAAATGTCGGTTGTAAGAACAGAAGGCAAACGTTGTTTGAAAGTCAATTGAGTATCATTACAGACCTTCCAACCTTTTCACATTTTAAATAACATGTGTAATGTCCTGATATTGTTTAAGGACCATCATGGTAAATAATTGCTGCAGTTGTAAAGGTTATTCCTGAAATTGATAATTGAGAAGCCACAAATGTTTTAATTAATGTTGTCAATTTAGTTCCATCAGGTCTACATCGTTGGAACATTAAAATAACATACTGTCCATATCTTATTAAAAATAAAGTTGATAGCATTTCAGATTTACATTGACTACAGACCATGTTTTGATTTGCTGCTCTAACTAGATTATTAAAAGACACTGATTTTCAGTCTGGTAAAGTCAAATATATAAATCTTTCAGTGTCTACTGCAGTACTACTTGAAAAGGAGCAATTATCACAGTCATGTTGCCATTTATAAGAAAGGCCAAAAAGATTTTCTACATCTACTCCTTCATCTTGCAAAACAACAAGCATATACATTAGAAATTCCTGACAATCTTGCTGAATATTCTGTGAAAATTGATTTAGACCAGAACATATGTCTAAAACGTTTCGAATTTCAGAAACACTTTGTATTTTCGTTCTATCACTGCTACATTTCTCTAATACAGAATTTAATAAACAACAAAGTGTTTGATCACAATTTTCAGCAATCTGTTCTTTTACAGTTTGGAGAAAAAAAACAACATTAACCACTACATTAGCATAGCAGTTGACACCAGAACTATTTTCAAATTGAAATCCAACAACATCTTTAACTGAATCCATTTCCTTTCTGCTTGCAATTACTGGTTCATCTACTTTTTTTCTTTTTGCTACAACTTCACTACAATTTTTCTCATTTCTTCTTTTTCGGCCTACTACACGCTTTTCAAAAAGAGGATATTGAGGTAAATTTGGAGCATACTCTCTTCTTAACCTATTATATTCTTTTACACAAATTAGATCTGCATTAATCTTTGTCTCATCAAAATCAATCAAGTACAATCCAGATAAAGTTCTGACTTGAGATAAAGCAACATATGCCATGCCCTCCTTGAACACAGAATTTCCAATATTCACCAAAGCACTATCAACACTTAAACCTTGAGATTTATGAATAGTTACTGCATATGCCAAAGAAATAGGAAACTGTTTTCTTCGGACATATAAATCTTTCACTAGCAAAAAGAGAGCAGAACGAGTGATTTGTTGTACTTCTTCAATACCATCAAATTTAATTTTTATAATTTCAATTCCATCCCTATTTCGGTAATTCACAAAATCCACAACATGACCCATTGCTCCATTTACTAAACCTCTTTCCACATGTAAATTACGTCGTAAAATTATACGACAATTTAAAGATGCATACAGAGTCTTTTCCATACCGGCAGTTTTAGATATTGTCTTCTGTAAAGAATCCAATTTTGTTTTCAACTTTTCTGACAAAATAATAGTGGCTCCTTCATGTTCTATTTCATCAATAGCTCCCAGTTTCACAATCTCTTGATTTTCCAAATTTAACATTTTGGTGTTGAAGATTGAACATTCTTGCAGAGTTGGCATCAAGCATATGACGGATTTGTTTTCGGAAATGTTCTTAAAAATATTCTCTGGGACAATATTTTCCTTTGGAAACAAATTGGAAATTATTTGTCCATGTTAAGCTTCTTTGCCTTGCTCAGTTAGTTTTCCAATTCTTACATCTTGTAGAATATTTTTATAATCTTCATCCTTTGCCTGTCGCATATTTTGAAGTAGTTCTGCATATTTGAAATTTAACCAGATAATCACATTTCCAATGCTTCCTAAGCACTTCCTGGTATCTTCATGCGTAAGCATTTTTAACTCTGGCTGTCCTTTCACTGGAGTTAGTTGCAGTAGATACCCAAAAACAATGATGTGTTTGCCTCCAAATAACACATCATAGTCTGTTTTAAGAGTTTCTTGCATTCTTAAATGCACAAAAGCAAGCATTACATTTGATACAATGCTTACTTCATCAATGATAAGAAGTTTCATTTTTTTTACGACTCTTGAAACTTCACAACAAGCTTCTCCAGATAGCTTGTGGTATTGTAATTTGTTATCATGCTCCACTGGCAGCATCAATAAGCGGTGTAAAGTAATCCCTTTAATGTTGTGTGCTGCCAACCCAGTTGGAGCAGTAACAACAGAAGAGAGCGATGACTCCGTTGTTTTTTGCAAATATGTTGCAATCGCTTTAATCAGGAAACTTTTCCCAGTTCCTGCTTCTCCAATCACATACATTCGAATAGGTACAAATTATGTACATGAGCACTCTTTCTTCTCATGAGATAAATCATGCTCAATTTGTTGTGTGACTTGGTCATATATTTGTCTCTGCTCAACGTTTAGTTCTTTTTCCAAATCTTCTGAGTCAACTCCATCCTCCTGAGCTTGTTCCATGGCTCTTTCAACTTCCTCCATGGCAGTGGCAGCTTCATTTTGTATAATTGGTTCTCCTAGTGGATCCTGAGTCAATGAAGCAGAACTCTGACTCTCTTGAGAACTGTCTCTAGCAATTCTATTGGACATTCTATTGTATCCTTGGTTATATTGAACGAATCTTCATAATGAAGAAAATCTCCAAGTAGTTCCTCTTCTCTACGCCAAGGCTTAAAGAGTTGTAAAAGAGCTAAGTAATAAAATTCCCTTTTGTCTGGAGAATCACAACTCAATTTTCGATGATTAATCAAATGGCCTTTTCTTTGTTTTACTAAACAGCCTTCACATCCAATTACAGCATATACACCTTTATTGATGTCTTCTGTGATGTTCTTTTTAAAAAGGTGGGTTTGCAGAACGTCATAGAGACAAGCGTTCTCAAGGTGAGTACTTCTATCTGGATAGTATGTATCCAACATGTTTGTCTTCAGAATATCTGTACTGTCTGGTTCTTTCTCCGCCAAATACTCTATTTCTTGTACAGATTTCAAAACTCGGTTTCGTGTTGCAGCAAGACCTAGACTCACCCAAATGATGGTTCTAGACTTGGCATATAGACTTGCTGATGACAACCGATCAGAACATTCATACGCTCCTATATAATTTCTTGCTTAGACTCTTTTCATGTGAAATTTCCTCCCACATTTCTTTCAGTTCTGTCTTTTCTGATTTTGTGATATAAGATGTCACATATCGAGCCACAGCAATAGAGTTGTCAGCCACATATTGAATATCCATGTTAGCATTCCGGATGTATGACGTTACAACGCAGGCTATTACAACGCCTGCCTTTACAATGCAGTTTTTATATCGCAATTCATTACAACGCATAGCGCTTTAGGCTGCTGGATAGTGAATAGTTTAATTTACTATTCCAACTCCAGTCCCCGTGGACACTAGGGAAGGTGTTGGATAGTAAATTAAACTTATTCCCTATCCTAGAGCACCCCCCAGCGCAATGCGTTGTAATGGTTTGCGTTGTAATGACCACGTTGTAGTGGTAGTGTATTGTAATAGTTTCGTTGTAAAGGTTGTTCACCTCGCATTCCACATGGATAAACTGACTGGGTTGTAGTCATTTATGAATTTGGATTCCTCATTTCTTCTTAGGTTGTATGTATTTTTGGGAGATTTTCTTGTCACAGTATGTCGCAGAGAAGACATAAAATTGTTGACGCTTCCTTTCGATGTTACTGGACGTGGAAATGCAAAACGACATTTCGTGTAGAACTTGTCCTTGGATTTGTATTTTCGACGACATATTTCCCACAACGATGACTTTGGAAGCGTAAAACTTGCTGTCTTAAATTGTTTTCTTCTGTATTTTTCGGAACAGCACATGTAGAATACTGCTCAATGAAACTCATCACTTTCTCATCTGAATCTGTTCTAAATTTAGGTGCATCTTTAATCCATAGCAGCCTAGTTATATGAGGAGCACCTCTTGCTTGATACTCCTTTCTCCAAAAGAAATCCAACACCTCTCCAAGCGGAGGATTTTTTTGTTTGTAATAAAAGACATCATAGTTTCAAACCTATGATTGAAATACCTGCATACATTAACTGGATCCAAAGAGCATAGTTCTCCAGGTGTCTTGTATTCCATGTAGGAATTCCTAGGTTTCTTAGCATACATTTCAATTCCCCATGACGACGGTACCAATACTCATTAGTACCACGCTGACATGCCATGAGATTAATTAGCTGAGATTCCAAAACACTGTCTTGCAGTTTGACTTTATCCATAAAATCCCTTGCCGAAACATATCGTAGATGTGCTCCACTTTTCAGTATATGATTTACTGCATAGGAAAGTCCAGACAAGTCACTCTCAAACAGTAGATGGAACAAATATGGAATGCATTGACGAAACCTTGGATCTTCTGCATATAATCTTGAAGTCCGGTATTCAGATGCAGGAATTTGAACAGGTTGGTCGTCATATCGTCCACCTTTACCTGTTGGGAATAACTGTGGAAAACAACGAGCTTCCAAACTTTCTTCCCATACACTAATGGGACTTCCTTCGGCTTTTTTCATCTGAAACAAGTCAATAGCATTCCCCATTACTTCTTTGGAATGCAATGGATGAACACTGTAATGTTCGTAAATTTCTTCACTTCTAGAGACATCAACTTTTTCTATTTGTCCAGCAGAGACATCCGTGTCGTCTTGTGCAGTTGTTTCCTCATCTCCGACATACACATTTCTATAATACTGATTATTTTTTACCAAATACAACGTTGCCTTCTTGACTTTCCTAACATCCACTAATTCTTGCTAGATTATTTTACTTTTTGTCGGAACACCATTAACTAGAATAACCAGAGGTTCCTCTTCTACTTTTTCGACACCAATTGTATCAATATTTTTCTTAAAATCTAGAGGCAAATACACAACTCTTCCTTTTAATCATCTCTGTAAATCTGAAGGAGGCAATTTCCCTGTCTGAGGCTCCATGCGAACAATAGCCTGAAAAGGATGCACACATTGAATCAGAATAGACTCATAAGTATTTAAATCCATCAATTCAGAAAGAATGTCTTCCAACTCCATATTATTTTGAACACCTCTAGCAGGCATTCTGTTTTCATTTAATTTATTATAGCAATATGTACAAATACGTTGATTAGAGCCCAGACCAAAACAATTTTCAACCAACAAATAAGATGCAAAATCCTTCCACTTATTATTATTTATCTTTTCACTTTTTACATATAAATCAACTAATCTAGTCTGATGCTTATAATGATTCCGTCGACAACAAACACAAGAAAAATTAGGCCTTTCACTTGAATTCACTTTAAACTTTATAATTTCATTTTCAAAATTTTCTATACTTAAAATGTCTACATTCTCTTCTACATTACCTTCTATTACTGTATCAATTTCTGCACTAACCTCTTTTTCACCAAAGTAACAAAACTCAATTTCATCACAAATGTTTTTGACATCTAATTCAGTTCCATGCAAAATAGCACTGTTTAACTGTTTTAGTTTAAGTGCTGGACTTTTTGCATAGTACAACCTTCTCACTAATTTCCTCACTTTATTATGATGCACTGCTAACATCCTAAAATGGTGAAAAACACTCTGACATACTTTTCTTGAAAGACAAGCCAGTGAATGCCCTTGCAAACCAGTTTTTTCTCTCACTCTACAAGGATCTAACTCTTGTAAAATTTTCATTTTTTGTTTTACACTTTTCTTAGTATATGTCTGTAAGAAACTGCGAAACAAATCAATTGATTCCTGTCGGACACTACAAATACTACTACAATTGCATGTATATACTGGAGCCTTAGGACATCTCCCTAAAACTTCATCAGCTAACACCTCTTCTGTATTTCTAGGCCCAATCTCTTCTTTTTCAACCAGACAACCGTCCTTCACCTCATATGCTTGACCACTGGTGTCAACTGCATGCACCAAATCATTATCTTGAAAGTAACTTTCTTCATTAAAAAATGGCTCAGAACTTGAACTATGCCTCCATTCTCCAGAAAAAACATCACAGAAATTAGTTTGATTAATTACTCTCCTCCACTTACATTTTGATTTGAACACACTGATTATCTTATCAAGTGTACGAATTCTATTAATTACTAAACAAAACAATTTATTTTTCACTTTAATTGCTTCATCCACAATCTTAACTATGTTTTTTTTCTTGTAAAAAGCGGATTTTTTTATACCTTTTTACATTTTTTAATATATGTGTCACTATTCTGTTGTAAAACATTCGTCTACGTATTTCAGAAAACTGCTTGGTTCTTCGTTTGGAATGCAAAATGTCATGTCCTTGTACAGATTTAACATTTTTAGAAGGACATCCTGTTTTCTTTGAAATTACAGGTATTTAATTGTTGTTTGCTAAAAAAAAAATGTTTCTTGGCATTTCAATAACTTCCTCAGAAAATTTTTTGTTTGCTTACCAGGAGCATTTTTCTTTTTCTCTGAAGATTTTATTTTGGTTGGTTGTTGATTTTCTTTTCCCTTAGTCCTTAATTTTCTTTTATGATTTTTTTCTCTTCTTTCTTTAGAAAGCATCTTTTAGTTTGTTTGTATAGATGATTATAATCTGTAGTAAAGAAAAAATAACATATTATAGACCACTACAAACATATTACAATCAATTACAATAAGTAAATAATATAAACACTAGTATACAACAAAAGGCTCATTTACATTACATGTGCTTTCTTTTCTGACAAAAACGATTAACTAATTAATTTTTATGTTTTGTTTATATATAGGTGGTCTGTTTTTGGCCTGTACATACTTTGAAATAATATAAGCAAACACACACATACTGCTTCCAGAGAAAGAGATGGAAGATTACATGTAATATGCTGGACATGTGCCTAACATCACACAAAATCTATTGCATTTCCAATGCTTGTTTACTTTGGCTCCATCAAGAAGGCATTCAGATATTACACACATTTGCCATAAAATCTAAATGTTAGCACTCTAGTTGCTCATTATATCAAGCTTCAGTCACAGTGTGATCTTAGGCACATAAATAGGATTTTAGATATAATATACCATGTTTGTCTCTGCCAACAGTATGTATGACACCGAGGGTGAGATCTATTGCATTTTCAGAGATTGCTTACTTTGGTTCCATCAAGAAAGGAATTCAGATATGTCATACATTTGCCATAAATTCTAAATGTTAGCATTCTACTTCGTTATTATATCAAGCTTCACTCACAGTGTAATCTTAGGCAGATTAATAGAATTTCAGAAATATGGGTGACACATCTGAATGCCTTCTTGATACAATGTTTCACATAGGTGCAAGCAGAAAATGCATGCAGAATAATAAAATTGGCATCCAGACAAGAATATGAAATGCCGTGAGAGATGTTTAAAGGTTTCTTTTAATGGCATAAATTGAGATAGAATATACAAAAAAAGACAAGCATATTTACAAGCTGCTTGCGCAATCTTTGACATAGCTGTGTTTTTATAAGGTAGTCTTCTTTATAAATTGTTTTTTATGCTTGGATTCAATGCTGGTTTAGAAATTGTGTTATGGTTTCATTGGACTTGTAAATATGCTCCTTTTTTTGAAGCGCCTTCTGCAACCTTTAGCATGGGTGGAAGCAGTGAATGCATGGAGAGGGATAGGAATAGCAGATTTAAAACCATATGAAATGGTGTGGGAGATGCATAAAGTATTTCAGTAATGGTATCAATTTGAGATGTCATCAGTGATGTCACTGACCATGTCATGAATGATCTAATATGTGACATCATCAGCAGTGGATTGCGGGTGCGCGAAATATAGTTAGTACAACTAACTATATAGGAGCAATTTCATTGGTTTTGTATGAGTAAAATGTCCAGCTAACTATAACACCACTAAAACTTAGTTTTTTGAGTGAATTTCAAAGGTTTTTTAAAAACTAATTCCTAACTATATAACTCCTGAAACCTATGGTTTTTTCAGTGAATTTCAAAGGTTTTTTTAAATGATAATTCCTAACTATATAAGGCCTGAAACCTATGGTTTTTTCTGTGAATTTCAAAGGTTTTTTAAATGCTGATTCCTAACTATATAAGGCCTGAAACCTATGGTTTTTTCAGTAAATTTCAAAGGTTTTTTAAATGCTAATTCCTAACTATATAACGCCTGAAACCTATGGTTTTTTCAGTGAATTTCAAAGGTTTTTTAAATGCTAATTCCTAACTATATAAGGCCTGAAACCTATGGTTTTTTCAGTGTTTTAAAAAAAAAAATTGATTGGTTAACTGGCTTATTAAGTGTATCTTAGTGAATACATATATTAGCGAGTAATGTTTAAATATTTAAATATATGCATGAGTGATGTAATATGTGACGTCATCAGCAGTGCATTGCAGACGTGCAAGTTATAGTGAGTCCAACTAACTATAACGTGGGAATTTCAATGTTTTTATGCGAGTAAAATGTCCAGCTAACTATAACTGGTGTGAAACCTATTTTTTTTCAGTGAATTTCAAAGGTTTTTTAAATGCTAATTCCTAACTATAACTGGTGTGTAACCTATGGTTTTTTCAGTGAATATATATATATATAAAATTTTTATGGCAAAATGAAACCCCTCACTATAACTGGTGTGAAACCTATGTTTTTTTCAGTGAATTTCAAAGGTTTTTAAAATGCTAATTCCTAACTATAACTGGTGTGTAACCTATGGTTTTTTCAGTGAATATATATATATATATAAAATTTCTATGGCAAAATGAAACCCCTCATTTTGTTCCTTTTCAAATTAAATGTATTTAGTGTTACCACTTTATTCCAATCAAGATGACTTCAGGTGTGCCATACTTTTGTTATAAGTAAGACTGTTAGCGCTCTAGTTGTTCTTTAGAACACTCTGGGACATTCTGTCATTGGGCTATAGTTGGGCTACATCTGGCTGATATTTGGGCTACATTTGTTTTTTTTTGTCTCTGGTGGCCATCTTTGGGCTACATTGGGCTACATTGGGCTACATTGGGCTACATTTGGGCTCTAACATATATATAGCCCAATGTAGCCCAATATATATTTTTCAAAGTTAATTTTCGTAAAACCACTGGAGCACATATCTTGAGACATAGCAAAGGCACATCGGGCTACCAGTCCCTACAATTTTGCCAAGTTTGGTGGAAAACCATTCAGCCGTTCGGGCTAAAAGTGAGTCAAACCGCCCTATGGAAATTAACATGGGGAAAACACGTTTTTGGACCCCCCTTTTATCTCGGCCCCCGCTGGACGAATCCCCCCCAAACTTTCAGGGAAGGAGCGGAGCGCCGCGAGGCAAAGTTAAGGAACATTTCAGGAAGATTCCTCAACCGGCGCCAAAGTTATTCCCAATAGAATGTTGCGATTTCCCTATGGAAAACAATCCTAACTATATATAGGTGCACTTCTCCTTCGAAAAACTGGCCGCACTCCCGAAGTGGAGATTTACACTTTTTTACATTTTTTTACATTAACTTCATTATAGAAAGGGCTGATAGTGTGTCAGATCGACGCATTTCGATGTTATCAAACACCTTGTTCACGATCAATCGATATCACTGATGACATTATCCAGTGACTGAGAGTTTCTAAAAATTGTATAAGAGAGTAAGTATATGTTAGTATCTGTATGAATAAGT
Organism: Lissotriton helveticus; assembly: GCF_964261635.1. Lineage (NCBI taxonomy): Eukaryota > Metazoa > Chordata > Amphibia > Caudata > Salamandridae > Lissotriton > Lissotriton helveticus. The sequence goes on along the minus strand of NC_136063.1, from coordinate 603,670,249 downwards.
GAGTTGGTATGTATATAACTGTATCGTGAGTAAAAGGGAGCAATTAATTCTATGCATGGCTGGCTTGGTGTGTAAGTAACTCTATGTTTGAGTGGCAGTGTGTGAGTGTCTGTATAGGTGTATGAGTGCAAATGATAGTGCTGTATTGATGAGTGACTGCATGTATGAGTGACTGTATGGGTGAATGAGTGAATGTGTGTATAGACCTAGGAATCATTGAGGGGGTATGTAGAAACTGGTATTGGTGTGTCCATGGTATCGAAAATGGTAGTCTGTATTTTAGAGTGGGTGCATCAAAGGTTATATTAGGGTATGAGGAGGTGCATTAGATTATCACGTGGCTGATGTCATCAGTGACGTCATTTGAGATGTCATCAGTGTTGTCATCAGGCCTATTATATCAAGGATATGTTCCCTGTTGGAGCCTCTATCGACCTTTGTAGATTTCTTTCGAAGGCCAATAGTAAAAAAGATGCCAACGTATCTTCAAGATACAAAGGATGCACTGCGTCTGCTACCTACAGTGGAATTTGACTCGGAGTGTGACCTATTGGTCTCCTTTGATGTTGAATCACTTTATACGTCAATACCTCAGGATGCGACATTGGATATGATTTCAACTATCTTTGAATGACACCAACTTGAACTCGATCACTCCAGTCCACTTTAATATGACATTGGCACATTTGGCCATGAAAGATAATTTTTTCAAATTTGGAAAACCATCTACTTCCAGGTCTATGGAACGAGCATGGGGAGCATTTTTGTGCCTAGTTTGGCAAATCTTTACGTTCAGAACTTTCAACAGGAATACGTTCTGAATAACGATAATCCCTTCCATAAGTCTATTAGACTATGGAAGCGATATATCGATGATATTCTTGTTGTATGACGTGGAGACTTGAAATCAGTAGAACATTTCCAAGCATGGCTCAACACCCGGAATGATTTTCTGAAGTTTACCTTGGAGGTAAACAGAACTAGGATCTCTTTTTTTGATTTATCAATCTACTTGACTCCTACAGGATTGGAAAGTGAACAACTCCGTAAAACGATGGCACGCAATTTGCTGTTGCGGTTCGATAGCCAACACCCAAAACCATTGCGTGATAACCTGCCGTTTGGCCAGTTTTTATGGGTGAGACGGAATTGTTCTACGAGTGAGAAATATAGACATCATGTAAGCAATCTGTCCAATCAGCTGATGGAAAGAAGTACCCGAAGAAACTTATAAAACAGGCATATAAGCATGCCACTAACAACCACAGAGAGGCACTTTTGGAACCAAAGATGAAGAAACCACCATTGGGGCGTCTGACTTTTGTCAACACTTTTAGCACACTGACTAATGGGATCCAAAAGTGCATTCGAAAAAATTGCCGTGTCCTGGACACCTGCAAAGAGAAGATACCAATGCTTCATTTTGCCTTCAAACGAGGCCTGAATTTGCGCGACAGATTAGTACACACACGTCCAATACGATAAGGACAAAAAAAGTTGGGACACTATGGAACTTACCATTGGGGCAAGGCCATTTCCCTAGCGGAGCCTGTGTCATCTGCCCACAAACCAAACAATCAAAAACATTGGACATAGGGTCATCAAAGCCATGGAGACAAACTAGCTTCTCCAAATGCAATAGTGATAATCTCCTCTACCTTATCCAGTGTCCCTGTCAGTATCAGTATGTCGGAATGACAACTCGAAAGGTGAAACTAAGGATGTTAGAACATAAAAGCACCTTTCGGTGTAAGAATACCAATACCAAACTTGCAAGGCACTTCACTGAATTTAACCATCAACCAGATGAGTTTACATGGACGGTCTTGGAAAAACCATTTATACCATCTCTTGTGAGTGACAGAATCAAGTTTATTTTTAATAAAGAACAGAAATGGGTATTCAGTAACCCTGGGCGTCCGATTCGGCTACGCCCACGGAGTAGGCGTAGTGTTGCCTTCTACGCATTTTGCGTAGACAGCGTAGCCGGCAACACTACGCCCACTCCGTGTGCGTAGCCGAGTCGGCCGCCACCCGCCTCCCTCCCGCCCTCCCCTAGATACATTATATAAGCAACTACCCTGAATAAAACAATTTTAAAGCACTTACCTTGTCCGGGGCTCGTCCGGGGCTCCCTCTTTGAATAGCGTCCTTTCCTGGAAACAAATGCGCATGCGCGGTGGCCCGCGCATGCGCATTTCTCGGGAGAAATGCGCATGCGCGGCCGCCCGCGCATGCGCATTGGTATCCAGGAAAGGACGCTATTCAAAGAGGGAGCCCCGGACGAGCCACGGACAAGGTAAGTGCTTTAAACTTGTTTTATTCAGGGTAGTTGCTTAAATAATGTATGTAGGGGAGAGCGGGAGGGAGGTGCGTAGTGGGGCTACGCGGAGTGCGGGAGTGGGCGTAGCTTCTCGCCCAATCCGCGTAGCTCCGCGGAGCCCCACTACGCCCACTACGCCCAGGGTTAGTATTCAGACTGAGAAGTGACACCAAGGGACTTAATGACTCTATACCATGGACGCTGCTATGAGCTCCTTAAATTGATTACCCATTACCAAAGTATGCAGACATTTGTTTTTCTCTACATACCAGTTCTGTTCATGGGGTTCTTTTCCACAAACAGTGTTTACAGCTTTATTGTCCATCTAAATATGTATTGGGCAACTAGGAACCACATACATTGAGTAATAAACAAATGAATATATCAGCATTTCACATAAACACTCTAAATATGGCCATGTAAAGCACTTGAGAATTGATAGGAGTCTTCCCACAAAACCGCCTAATGCAGTGGCAGGCGGTAAAGAAATAATAGGCTCAATGAGGTTATGCAAACACGCAAACACATTTACGAAATCATGGCCTCATTAAGCCCTGTAGAAGTGTTCATAGTACCTCTATTATATAATCCAATTCGAGAAATGGCAATTAAGAATTATCAGGACGTATGAAGATGACGCATATCTACAGTCTAAGTGCAGACGTCACGTGATTTTGGCATGCATGTGTTTTGAATCCAATTTGGCACGTGTTAAGATAGAATGCGTATAAAGTTATGGAACATTTTACATCTATACATCTATAGCACTCCGCATTTGTCCCGAGTCCGTCTACACTTTCGCTTTAAGCGAGACGGGACGTGAAGGAACTACCAGCCGTGACGTAGATGACGTCATTTTGTAGTTCAATCATGTGACGCCGTGCATCATTGGCATCCAGGTGATTAAAATAGCGGTTGTTCAGTGCCTCGGGACCTCCCACGATCTTAGGGAAAGCCAGAGGTACGAACGGAGAGGTGAGTCTCATGTTTGGCGTGGTTTTGTTATGCTTAAGATCCGGCGCAGGACCTGCACTCGGCTGCTCGTTTTGGGACCTGCACTCGTCTGTTCATTTTGTAACTTACACACTATATGTGGTTTAGTAATATTTAGAGGAACACGCTGGCTTGTTTGTAGCACAAGTAATACAGGGCTTTGGATCTGTCCTTAAATATGGGTGATGGTTATGTTATCGGTATTTGTATGCTAGTCGCATACCATTTTAGTGGTTTTGTTATGCTTAAGATCTGGCGCAGGACTTGCACTCGGCTGCTCGTTTTGTAACTTACACGCTAGACGCGGTTTAGTAATGCTTAGAGGAGCACGCTTGCTTGTTTGTAGCACAAGTAATACAGTGCTGTGAAGGTGTTTGAAATAGGAATAATTATAACCCAAATAGAGTATATCCATATAGCTTGTTGGATGTCCCCCCTCTTTACTAGTGACTTCATTTCCATTGCAGGGTGGGGTCTCATATACCTGAGTGGTTAGCAGGTGAGGTGAGGCTTGTACCTCATACAAGACAGGTGAGTGTATCTGTTTTGTCATAAATAGCCTCCTGGATAACTTCCAGTCCTTCTGCATCCTGAGAGGGCTTGTCATAAACACAGACAAAACTAAATATCTGGTATTAAATCCACCTAACAAGCTCAGCAGGCCCCAAGTCCTGAATTCCATACCACTAGAAAGGGTGTCTGTATTTGACTATCTCGGAATCCATATTTCGGATACCATGCAGTGGACTTCCCACTTGCAAAAAATGCTTCTTTGTCACAAAAGGGTGGCGGGGGTCATTCTAAGGGAACAGCGCTCCTCATCTACCAGGCCCATTGCCCCGGCCATTGCGATATATAAGGCTAGAGGTGTAAGCTCGGCCCTTTACGGTGCCGAACTGTGGGGCTCAAGCAACATTGAGCAGTTAACTAGATCTGAAAATAAATTCCTTAAAGAGGTAATGGCACTCCCCCATAGTACCCCTACGGTCCCTCAATTATTAGATCTGGGATGACACTCGATCTCTGATTTGGCCAAAGTTCGACCGCTTCTACTATGGGCACGGCTGTGGCGAGTGCCCGAGCTAGCAAAGTCCACAGAGGGCCTATCAGAAGTTGTGTCCATGTCGGGCTGGTACAAAATCAAGTGGCTTAAAGATGTTAAAACTCTGTTATGCGATATGGGTCTAAAAGATGCATGGGAAACAAAATCCGCCCCACCAAAAGCAACACTGAAGAGAATCTACTGGAGTTGGGTGTCTAACAAATGCTGTTCAGATCCAAACTTGGGTAGATTAACAAACAATTTCTTGGAAATTAAGGATGTTGCATTTTGCGAACCCTATCTTGATATTATTCAGAACCCAATTGATCGGGCTTTGTACTTTAAATTTAGGGTCGGCATACTTCCAATTGGCGAATTGGCTGCTCAATGGAAAATCTCTTTCCAGACTTCCCCTTTTTGCCCAATCTGTGCGACCAAAGTAGAATCAATGGCACATATTTTGTTCGCATGCCCAGCATACCAATCACCAAGGAATTGTTGGCTTAAGCCCCTATGCAGAGTACTAGGCACAAGACAACACCTTGTAGCGCTGCGCATTTTTAGAATGGACATCCGACCATTGGATCTCTGTGGATTATCAAAGTTTTTGAGATGGGCTTGGTCCATTAGATCAAAAAGGCTAAGAGAAAATGTTTAATCTGTGATTTTATTTTCTTTGCGTCGCTTTTCGGACGCAATATTTGTATCGTTTTAATAATAATTTTAAGAAGTATTGGATTTAAGCCTTAATATGGTTGTAAAATCTGTTCTTTTATACTGTCAATGTATTATTTTTTCTATGCTCATGCTTTTAAGTTTTGATTTTATCGAAATAAAGCCTTTTTCATACTCATACTCATAAATAGCCAACCAATGATAGTATAGCTTATGCGTCAGGCCAAGGAGGTGAAACTGGTATAGTATTTCTCAACATGTATCTATGTCGCTTGTATTGATTTTATGCACATTTGCACAAATATAGAAATGCAGTAGCCATATATAATTCAGGTCCTGAAGAAAGCCTGGGCAAGTAGCCCACCAGGCTGAAACTAGTTGACCATTCCTGATAACTATTTTAGAAGAACAGCGGTCCAAAGCAATTCCAGCGATGTAAGACAATGATACACAGACCATAGTAGGATGCTATATATTTATCCAAGTCCAGCCGGACAAGGAGTTTATTTTTTAGAATAATCAATGAATTTATAACATCTCAATACATGAGCAACATTTCAAAATTGTCGGGCACAGTCCTGTGCCATACTCAGAACAAAAAGAGCACAGTGGAGAAAATAGAAGATAGCTTTGTGAGAAAAGAGGACATTTTTCACAGGCAAAAGAGAAGTGAGCTAACTGGACACTTTTTAAATCAGTGTTGCAAGTGTTTGCCAGAGTAGTGCATACAGAAAGTAATACAAATTGGTTTCACTGTATGACTACTTTAAAAAGGTCGACGTTTCGATCCCGTGCTCTAAAATACATAGGGATCATCATCAGGACTGTACAATTTAATGCCTGGGTAAAACAATAGGATTGAGTGATCCCGGGTTGATAGCCACTGGTGTGTTGCTCTCAACACACCAGTGGCTGCCAGGGATTGCCCGCATGCTACTAACGTACATCGTTCCTTTACTTTGCGGATCCAAATAATTTCAAGGACCGCCACTATGAACCCGGGATCACTCAATCCTAATTACCAATTGTGCAACCCTCCGCTAAACATCCTGTAAAACCGCGTCGTCTGCGCAAGATGGTAACCATATCAACGCACTGAACCCTGAGCGAGCTCTCACCACCCCCAGTGGACCTGTACCCTCGTGTAATTGAAATCTGTACTTTCGAGGCGTATTATTGTTTTACCCAGGCATTAAATTGTACAGTCCTGATGATGATCCCTATGTATTTTAGAGCGCGGGATCGAAACGTCGACCTTTTTAGAGGAAGAAAAGTACAGAAAGAAGCAAGAGAAATGCAGAAAGAGGCAACAGAAGTCCAGAAAGACAAGGAAAGGTCCAGAAAGAAGCAAGAGATATGCAGAAAGAACCAACAGAGGTGCAGAAAGAGGACTTGTTGCAAAGTCATCCTGTGCACCCATTGTTTTGCTGACTGGTACTGGTGGTAACTGACTCTGACTAACCAGTCCCAGAGGCAGTGCAATGCTGAAAGATACTTAGAATACAGTGAAAACACCTACACACTCTAGGTTACACTATAGGTTGGGGTACCCCTGTGATTGGCATGACCTCCCCTGTAAGGCCCTAGTACATATAGGGCAGGGGGGTAGAACTAACTCTAAGTCAGACGTGCAGAAAGAAGAAAAAGCAACAGAGGTGCCAAAAGAGGCAAAAGAGGTGCAGAAAGAAGCAAGTGAAGTACAGAAAGAGGCAACAGAGGTGCAGAAAGACAAACTAGAGGTGAAGAAACAAGCAAGAGAGGAGCAGAAAGATGCAAGTGAGGTACAATAAGAAGCAAGAACAGTGCAGAAAGAACAAACAGAGGCGCAAAAAGAGGCAAGGGGGTGCTGAAATAGGTAGGAGAGGTGCACATATAGGCAAGAGAAGTACAGGCAGGAGGTGTAGAGATAGGTTGAAGAAAAGTGCATAAAGAGGCAACAAAATTGCTGAAAGAAGCAACAAAGGTGTAGAAAGAAGCAGGAGAATTGCAGAAAGAGGCGAGTGCGCTGTAGAAAGAAGCAAGAACAGTGCAGAAAGAACCAACAGAGGTGCAGAAAGAGGAAAGAGGGGAGGAGAAAAAAGTAGGAGGGAAGCACCAAGAAGCAAGAGAGGCACAGAAAGAGGCTGGAAGGATACAGAAAGAAGGACGAAAAGTACAGAAAGAATTAACAGGTGCTGAAGAGGCACGAAGGGTGCAGAAAGAGCAAGAGAAGTGAAGAAAGAGGCAACAGGGGTACAGAAAGAGGCAAGAGAGGTACAGAAACAAATAGGAAAGGTATAGAAAGAGGGGAGAGGGGTGTGGAAAGAGGCACAAGAGGTGCAGAAAGAGAAAAGAGGGATCCAGAAAGAGGCAAGAGTGCTGCAGACAAAAGCAACAGAGGTGCTGAAAGAGGCAAGTGAGGTGCAGAACGGGGCAAGAGAAATTAGGAAAAAAGCAACAGAGGTGCTGAAAGAGATACAGGGCTGCAGAAAGAAGCAACAGATGTGCAGAAAGAGGCAAGAGGGATACTTAAAGAGGCAAGAGAAGTGCAGAAAGAGGCAGCAGAGGTATAGACAGATGCAAGAGAGTTGCAGAAAGAGGCAGGAAAGGTACAGAAAGAGGTAACGGGGATGCAGAAAAAGGCAGGAGAGGTGGAGAAAGAGAAAAGAGGAGTGCCGAAAGAGGCATTGGAATTTCAGAAAGAAGCAACAGAGGTACAGAAAGAGGCAAGTGAGGTGCAGAAAGAGGCAACAGATCTGCAGGAAAAGGCAACAGAGGTGCTGAAAGGCAAGGGAGGTGCAGAAAGAAGCAAGAGATGTGCTGAAAGGAGAAAGAAGTGCAGAAATAAGTAACAGAGGTGCTGAAAGAGGCAAGAAGGGTGCAGAAAGAGTAACAGAAGTACAGAAAGAGGCAAGAGAGGTACAACAAGAGGCATGAGAGGTGCAGAAAGAGAAAACAGTGGTGCAGAAAGAGGCAAGAGATCTGCAGTAAAAAGCAACAGAGGTGATGAAAAAGCAAGAGAAGTGCAGAAAGAGGCAACAGAGTTACAAAAAGAGGCAAGAGAGGTGCAGAAAGAGGCAGGAAAGGTACAGAAAGATGGAACAGGGGTACATAAAGAGGCAGGAGAGGTGCAGAAAGAGAAAAGAGGGGTGCAAACAGAGGCAAGAGATCTGTAGAAAAAAGCAACAGAGGTGCTGAAAGAGGCAAGTGAGGTGCAGAAAAAGCAAAAGAGGTACAGAAAGAGACATTAGAATTGCAGAAAGAAGCAACAGAGGTACAAAAAGAGGCAAGAGGGGTGCAGAAAGAGGCAAGAGAAGTGCAGAAAGATGCTGGAAGGATACAGAAAGAAGGAAGAAAAGTACAGAAAGAATTAACAGGTGCTGGAAGAGGCACAAAGGGTGCAGAAAGAACAAGAGAAGTGCAGAAAGAGGCAACAGGGGTACAGAAAAAGGCAAGAGAGGTACTGAAACAAACAGGAAAGGTACAGAAAGAGGGAAGAGGGGTGCGGAAAGAGGCACAAGAGGTACAGAAAGAGAAAAGAGGGGTCCAGAAAGAGGCAAGAGTTCTGCAGACAAAAGCAACAGAGGTGCTGAAAGAGGCAAGTGAGGTGCAGAACGGGGCAAGAGAAATTAGGAAAAAAGCAACAGAGGTGCTGAAAGAGGGTACAGGGCTGCAGAAAGAAGCAACAGATGTACAGAAAGAGGCAAGAGGGGTACATCAAGAGGCAAGAGAAGTACAGAAAGAGGCAGCAGAGGTATAGACAGATGCAAGAGAGGTGCAGAAAGAGGCAAGAAAGGTACAGAAAGAGGGAACAGGGTGCATAAAAAGGCAGGAGAGGTGCAGAAAGAGAAAAGAGGGGTGCCAAAAGAGGCATTAGAATTGCAGAAAGAAGCCACAGAGGTACAGAAAGAGGCAAGTGAGGTGCAGAAAGAGGCAACAGATCTGCAGGAAAACACAACAGAGGTGCTGAAAGGCAAGTGAGGTGCAGAAAGAAGCAAGAGAGGTGCTGAAAGTAGAAAGAAGTACGGAAAGAAGTAACAGAGGTGCTGAAAGAGGCAAGAAGGGTGCAGAAAGAATAAGAGAAGTACAGAAAGAGGCAAGAGATGTACAAAAAGAGGCAAGAGAGGTGCAGAAACAGGCAGGAAAAGTTCAGATAGAGGGAAAAGGGCTGCAGAAAGAGGCAAGAGAGGTGCAGAAAGAGAAAACAGTGGTGCAGAAAGAGGCAAGAGATCTGCAGTAAAAAGCAACAGAGGTGATGAAAAAGCAAGAGAAGTGCAGAAAGAGGCAACAGAGGTACAGAAATAGGCAAGAGGGGTGCAGAAAGAGGCAGGAAAGGTACAGAAAGATGGAACAGGGGTACATAAAGAGGCAGGAGAGGTGCAGAAAGAGAAAAGAGGGGTTCAAACAGAGGCAATAGATCTGTAGAAAAAAGCAACAGAGGTGCTGAAAGAGGCAAGTGAGGTGCAGAAAAATCAAAAGAGGTACAGAAAGAGACATTAGAATTGCAGAAAGAAGAAACAGAGGTACAAAAAGAGGCAAGAGGGGTGCAGAAAGAGGCAAGAGAAGTGCAGAAAGAGGCTGGAAGGATACAGAAAGAAGGAAGAAAAGTACAGAAAGAATTAACAGGTGCTGAAAGAGGCACAAAGGGAGCAGAAAGAGCAAGAGAAGTGCAAAAAGAGGCAACAGGGGTACAGAAACAAACAGGAAAGGTACAGAAAGAGGGAAGAGGGGTGAGGAAATAGGCACAAGAGGTACAGAAAGAGAAAAGAGGGGTCCAGAAAGAGGCAAGAGTTCTGCAGACGAAAGCAACAGAGGTGCTGAAAGAGGCAAGTGAGGCGCAGAACGGGGCAAAATAAATTCAGAAAAAGCAACAGAGGTGCTGAAAGAGGGTACAGGGCTGCAGAAAGAAGCAACAGATGTGCAGAAAGAGGCAAGAGGGATACATAAAGAGGCAGCAGAGGTATAGACAGATGCAAGAGAGGTGCAGAAAGAGGCAGGAAAGGTACAGAAAGAGGGAACAGGGGCTCAGAAAAAGGCAGGAGAGGTGCAGAAAGAGAAAAGAGGGGTGCTGAAAGAGGCATTAGAATTGCAGAAAGAAGCAACAGAGGTACAGAAAGAGGTAAGTGAGGTGCAGGAAGAGGCAACAGATCTGCAGGAAAAGGCAACAGAGGTGCTGAAAGGCAAGTGAGGTGCAGATAGAAGCAAGAGAGGTGCTGAAAGGAGAAAGAAGTGCAGCAAAAAGTAACAGAGGTGCTGAAAGAGGCAAGAAGGGTGCAGAAAGAGTAAGAGAAGTACAGAAAGAGACAAGAGAGGTACAAAAAGAGACAAGAGAGGTGCAGAAACAGGCAGGAAAGGTTCATATAGAGGGAAAAGGGCTGCAGAAAGAGGCATGCGAGGTGCAGAAAGAGAAAACAGTGGTGCAGAAAGAGGCAAGAGATCTGCAGTAAAAAGCAACAGAGGTGATGAAAAAGCAAGAGAAGTGCAGAAAGAGGCAACAGAGGTACAAAAAGAGGCAAGAGGGGTGCAGAAAGAGGCAGGAAAGGTACAGATAGATGGAACAGGGGTACATAAAGAGGCAGGAGAGGTGCAGAAAGAGAAAAGAGGGGTGCAAACACAGGCAAGAGATCTGTAGAAAAAAGCAACAGAGGTGCTGAAAGAGGCAAGTGAGGTGCAGAACAATCAAAAGAGGTACAGAAAGATATTAGAATTGCAGAAAGAAGCAACAGAGGTACAAAAAGAGGCAAGAGGGGTGCAGAAAGAGGCTGGAAGGATACAGAAAGAAGGAAGAAAAGTACAGAAAGAATTAACAGGTGCTGAAAGAGGCACAAAGGGAGCAGAAAGAGCAAGAGAAGTGCAGAAAGAGGCAACAGGGATACAGAAAGAGGGAAGAGAGGTACAGAAACAAACAGGAAAGGTACAGAAAGAGGGAAGAGGGGTGCGGAAAGAGGCACAAGAGGTGTAGAAAGAGAAAAGAGGGGTCCAGAAAGAGGCAAGAGTTCTGCAGACGAAAGCAACAGAGGTGCTGAAAGAGGCAAGTGAGGTGCAGAACGGGGCAAGAGAAGTTCAGAAAAAATCAACAGAGGTGCTGAAAGAGGTTACAGGGCTGCAGAAAGAAGCAACAGATGTGCAGAAAGGGGCACGAGAGGGACATAAAGAGGCAAGAGAAGTGCAGAAATAGGCAGCAGAGGTATAGACAGATGCAAGAGAGGTGCAGAAAGAGGCAGGAAAGGTACAGAAAGAGGGAGCAGGGGTGCAGAAAAAGGCAGGAGAGGTGCAGAAAGAGAAAAGAGGGGTGCTGAAAGAGGCATTAGAATTGCATAAAGAAGCAACAGAGGTACAGAAAGAGGCAAGTGAGGTGCAGGAAGAGGCAACAGATCTGCAGGAAAAGGCAACAGAGGTGCTGAAAGGCAAGTGAGGTGCAGAAAGAAGCAAGAGAGGTGCTGAAAGGAGAAAGAAGTGCAGCAAGAAGTAACAGAGGTGCTGAAAGAGGCAAGAAGGGTGCAGAAAGAGTAATAGAAGTACAGAAAGAGGCAAGAGAGGTACAACAAGAGGCATGAGAGGTGCAGAAAGAGAAAACAGTGGTGCAGAAAGAGGCAAGAGATCTGCAGTAAAAAGCAACAGAGATGATGAAAAAGCAAGAGAAGTGCAGAAAGAGGCAAGAGATCTGCAGTAAAAAGCAACAGAGATGATGAAAAAGCAAGAGAAGTGCAGAAAGAGGCAAGAGAGGTACAAAAAGAGGCAAGAGAGGTGCAGAAAGAGGCAGGAAAGGTACAGAAAGATGAAACAGGGGTACATAAAGAGGCAGGAGAGGTGCAGAAAGAGAAAAGAGGGGTGCAAACAGAGGGAAGAGATCTGTAGAAAAAAGCAACAGAGGTGCTGAAAGAGGGTGCAGGGCTGCTGAAAGAAGCAACAGATGTGCAGAAAGAGGCACGAGAGGGACATAAAGAGGCAAGAGAAGTGCAGAAAGAGGCAGCAGAGGTATAGACAGATGCAAGAGAGGTGCAGAAAGAGGCAGGAAAGGTACAGAAAGAGGGAACAGGGGTGCGGAAAAAGGCAGGAGAGGTGCAGAAAGAGAAAAGAGGGGTGCTGAAAGAGGCATTAGAATTGCAGAAAGAAGCAACAGGGGTACAGAAAGAGGCAAGTGAGGTGCAGGAAGAGGCAACAGATCTGCAGGAAAAGGCAACAGAGGTGCTGAAAGGCAAGTGAGGTGCAGAAAGAAGCAAGAGAGGTGCTGAAAGGAGAAAGAAGTGCAGCAAGAAGTAACAGAGGTGCTGAAAGAGGCAAGAAGGGTGCAGAAAGAGTAACAGAAGTACAGAAAGAGGCAAGAGAGGTACAACAAGAGGCATGAGAGTTGCAGAAAGAGAAAACAGTGGTGCAGAAAGAGGCAAGAGATCTGCAGTAAAAAGCAACAGAGATGGTGAAAAAGCAAGAGAAGTGCAGAAAGAGGCAACAGAGGTACAAAAAGAGGCAAGAGAGGTGCAGAAAGAGGCAGGAAAGGTACAGAAAGATGAAACAGGGGTACATAAAGAGGCAGGAGAGGTGCAGAAAGAGAAAAGAGGGGTGCAAACAGAGGGAAGAGATGTGTAGAAAAAAGCAACAGAGGTGCTGAAAGAGGCAAGTGAGGTGCAGATAAAGCAAAAGAGGTACAGAAAGAGACATTAGAATTGCAGAAAGAAGCAACAGAGGTACAAAAAGAGGCAAGAGGGGTGAAGAAAGAGGCAAGAGAAGTGCAGAAAGAGGCAACAGAGGTATAGAAAGAGGCAAGAGAGGTGCAGAAATAGACTGGAAAGGTGCAGAAAGAGGGAACAAGGGTGCAGATAGAGACAAGAGAAGTGCAGAAAGAAGCAACAGAGGTGCTGAAAGAGGCACGAAGGGTGCAGAGAGAGCAAGAGAAGTTCTGATGGAGGCAACAGAGGTACAGAAAGAGTCATGAAAGGTACAGAAACAGGCAGAAAAGGTGCAGAAAGAGGGAGCAGGGCTGCAGAAAGAGACAACAGAGGTGCATTAAGAAGAGAGGGGTGCAGAAAGAGGCAAAAGATCTGCAGAAAAAAGCAACAGAGTTGCTGAAAGAGGCAAGTGAGGTGCAGAAAGAAGCAAGAGAGGTGCCGAAAGGAGAAAGAGAAGTGCAGAAAGAAGTAATCGAGGTGCTGAAAGAGGCACAAAGGGTGCAGAAAGAGCTGAGAAGTGCAGAAAGAGGCAACGGAGGTACAAAAAGAGGCAAGAGAGGTGCAGACAGAGGCAGGAAAGGTACAGAAAGAGGGAACAGGGGAACAAAAAGAGGCAGGAGAGATGCAGAAAGAGAAAAGAGGGTTGCACAAAGAGGCAAGAGATCTGCCGAAAAAAGCAACAGAGGTGCTGAAAGAGGCAAGTTAGGTGCAGAAAAAGTAAGAGAGGTACAGAAAGAGGCTTTAGAATTGCAGAAAGAAGCAACAGATGTACAGAAAAAGGCAAGAGGGGTGCAGAAAAAGGCAAGAGAAGTGGAGAAAGAAGCAAGAGAGGTGCCGCAAGAAAGAAGAGAAGCGCAGAAAGAAGAAACAGAGCTATTGGGAGATGGTAAATGCAGAGGCATGTATAAGGGGTTTTTCTTCACACCTAACAGGCCGTTTCCTAGAGTTTAAGGCCCAACCAAAACTGGAACTGTATTGGGATGCCATAGAGAAAAATCAGTATCACAAACTCTATTTCCAATTTAGAGTAGGCTCCCTTCCAGTTAGGTCTTTTACAGCCAATTGGGCTGGGGAAAACGGTAAGGATAAATGCCCTAAGTGTGGTGAAGAACGAGACACAATAAACCATTTCCTCTTCTTTTGCCTCTTATATTATGCACCCAGAGCCATGTGGGTCAAGCCTATCTGCAGAGTGATTGGCACACGCAGGTATGCAGAGGCCTTAAGAATTTTAAGTACTGACCCCTGCCCTTTAATTGCTACTGCTATGGCTACATTTCTGAAATGGGCTTGGGTAATCCGTATGCGCCTTGTTGTGGAAGGGCTCTGATTATTGATTAATTACTACTGCTGATTATGTGTAAATATGTGGGCCTACTCAACATATGTAACCCATGTGCAATACCCCCTGTTCTGTTAAAAATGATGGACTTTGTTTTATGATTTTAGATTTTATCCATTTAAAATAATTGATATTCGGCAATTGTCTATAGCAGTTTAATTCATTCTTAGATATTTATTGAATTGTTTTTATTGGAATTTTATACTGAAAAACTCTGGTTTTATGTATGTTTTTATGTACGCTTTTATGACTTAATTGTCGAATAAAGTATGATGATGAAACAGAGGTGCTGAAAGAGGCAAAAAGGGTTCAGAAAGAGCAGGAGAAGTGTAGAAAGAGTCAACAGAGCTTCAGAAAGAGGCAAGACAGTTGCAGGAAAGGTACATAAAGATGGAATAGGGCTGCAGAAAGAGACAAGAGAGGTGCAGAAAGAGAAAAGAGGGATGCAGAAAGAGGCAAGAGATCTGCAGTAAAAAGCAACAGAGGTGCTGAAAAAGGCAAGTGAGGTGCAGAAAGAGGCAAGAGATCCAAAGTAAAAAGCAACAGAGGTGCTGAAAGAGGCAAGTGAGGTGCAGAACGAAGCAAGAGAGGTGCAGAAAAAGGCAAAAGAAGTGCAGAAAGAAGCAACTGAGGTGCAGAAAGAGGCAACAGGGATGCAGAAAGAGGATAGAGAAGTATGGAAATAAGCAAATGAGGTGCTCAAATAAGCAAGAGGGATGCAGAAAGATGCAAGAGCAGTGTAGAAAGAACCAAGAGAAGTGCAGAAAGAAGCAACAGAGGTACAGAAGGGGCCACAAAGGGTGCTGCAAGAAGGTAGAAAAGTGCAGAAAGAAATAACACAGGTGCAGAAAGAGGCATGAAAGGTGCAGAAAGAGGCAAGAGAGGTGTAGAAACAGTCAGAAAAGGTACAGAAAGAGGAAACCAAGGGGCTGAAAGAGGCGCGAAAGGGGCAGAAAGACTAAGAGAAGTACAGAAAGAGGCAATAGAGGTACAGAAAGAGGCATGAGAGATGCAGAAACAGTCAGGAAAGGTACAGAAAGTGGGAACAGGGTTGTAGAAAGAGGCAAGAGAGGTGCGAAAGAGAAAAGAGGGGTGTAGAAAGAGGCAAGAGATCTGTAGAAAAAAGCAACAGAGGTGCTGAAAGAGGCAAATGAGGGCCAGAAAGGGGCAAGAGAATTGCAGATAAAGGCAACTGAGGTGCTGAAAGAGGCAAGTGAAGTACAGAAAGAAGCAAGAGAGGTGCAGAATCAAGCAGGAAAGGTGCATAAAGAGGGATCAGGGGTGCAGAAGGAGGCTAGAGAGGTGCAGAAAGAAAAAAGAGGGGTGCAGACAGAGGCAAAAGATCTGCAGTAAAAAGCAAAAAATGTGCTGAAAGAGGCAAGAGATGTGCAGAAAGAAGCAAGCGAGGTGCAGAAAGAGGCAATAGAAGTGCAGAAGGAAGGAATAGGTGCATAAAGAGGCAAGAGTGGTGTACAAAGAAGAGAGAGAAGTACAGAAAGAAGCAAAAGAGGTGATCAAAGAGGCTAGATGGATGCAGAAAGAGGCAAGAACAGTGCAGAAAGAAGCAACAGAGGTACAGAAAGAGGCAAGAGTGGAGCAGTAAGAGAGAAGAGAGATATAGAAAGAGGCAAGAGAGTTGCACAAAGCTGGAAAAGGGTTGCGGAAAGAAGCAACAGAAGTGCCAACAGAGGAAAGACAGGCGCAGAAAGAGGCAAGTGAGATGCAGAAAGAAGCAACAGAGGTGCAGAAAGAGACACGAAGGGTGCAGAAGGATACAAAAGAAGTGCAGAAAGAAAGAAGAGTGGTGCAGAAAGAGGGAACAGAGGTGTAGAAAGAGGCAAGAGAGTTGCACAAATAGGGAAAAGGGGTACTGAAAGAGGCAAGAGGGGTGCAAAAAGAAGCAACAGAGGTGCTGAAATAGGCAAGAGAGGCGCAGAAAGAAGCAAGAGTGGTACAGAGAGCCGGAAGAGAGGTATAGAAAGTGGCAAGAGAGTTGCACAAAGATGGAAAAAGGATGCAGAAAGTAGCGACAGAGGTGCCGAAAGAGGCAAGAAAGGTGAAGAAAGAAGCAAGTCAAGTGCAGAAAGAGGCAACAGGTGCAGAAAGACATAAGAGAGATGTATAGACAAGCATAGGAATAGCAGAAAGAGACATGAGAATTGCTGAAAGAACCAATGGAGGTATAGAAAGAAATAAGAGACGTGCAAAAAGAGGCAAATGAGGTGCAGAAAAAAGCTAGAGCACTGCAGAAAGAACCAACAGAGCTGCAAATAGAGGCAAGAGGGGTGCAGAAAGAGGTAGGAGAGGTGCACAAAGAGGCAGGAGAAGTAAAGAAAGAGGCAGGAGGGGTACAAAAAGAAGGAAGAGAAGAGCAGAAAGAGGCAACAGAATTGCTGAAAGAAGCAACAGGGTTGTAGAAAGAAGCAAGAAATGTGGAGAAAGAGGCAAGTGGGGTGCAGAATGAAGCAAGAACAGTGCAGAAAGAACCAACAGATATGTAAAAAGTGGCAAGAGGTGTGCATAAAATTGTAGGAGGGGTGCACAAAGAGGTAAGAGAGGTACAGAAATAGGCAGGGTGCAGAAAGAAAGAAGAGAAGTGGATAAAGAGGTAACAGATGTGCTGAAAAGGCAAGGGAGGTGCATAACGTAAAGGAGATGTGCAGAAAGAGGCAAGAGAAGTGCAGAAAAGAAAGAAATGTGCAGAAAGAAGCAACAGAAATGCAGAAAGAGGCAACAGAGGCGCAGAAGAAAGCAAGAGTGGCTTGCACACTATTAGTGCCAATTTAACACCCACATTTAGCAATAAGTAACCCGTGACCGTTCTAGGTTTGCAAAGGGCCTTCCACCAAGCTATAACACTTGTCACTGCAGTTCTGGTAATATTTGAGCTGTTTCACCTACAAACAAGGCTTTTTTTGTTCAAATCAGCAGATGGTAAATTATGTGGCTAATGCAAAAAAATTATAATTGTGTGAACGTCGGTGCAGCCAAACAGTCACAAAATTCCAGTGGCCCTACTCATACCTCTGACTAGGTCCACAAGTGCTCCTGAATGATTCCTTCTTTTTTGTCTCACTGAGTTCATAGTTGAGCTTCTACGGAAATGAGGACGACTAAACCTGAGGTTACCACTCCACAACACAATCTACAATACCACATAATTACTCTCCATAACACATAATTCCTATACACTAAATACCACATACATTCTATCTACATAAACTACACAACATACCACATATTTCCACTACACACAACGTACATCCACTCCACTCCAAAAAACATTAGTAAAAAACTTTTACATTTACAACGCCAATAGCTCTAACTCTCGCAAATATGAAACCTATTGCATTGCAAACACTTTAACTAGTGTTCACGTTTGCGTAATGGTGGAGAAAGGGTGCAGGGCCTCCGACCAGTGCTCAGGAATTCTGCTGCGTAGGACTTACAGGATGTACAAGAGGGCTTCTAGGCCCACCAAGTCCCTGAGGAGTAAATTGGACTTCATCTCCCATCCCGTAGTCTGCCAGGAGGTGCATTTGCAGAGTGGTGGAGAAGGTGGGCATGGCCTCCGAAGACATCTTAACAATCCCAATGTGTGGGACTTACTAGAGGTAACAAGAGATTTAGTTGCCCCCCAAAGACATCCTTGGGGGTCGAATACCTCTCCTTTTACATCCAGTAAGTCCACCAAAGCAAGATTACTAAGTTATCATAGCAGGCCACGTCCCATTTGCCCACCACTCTGCAAACGTGCTCCCTGGTGCGCTCTTGGATGGGGATCGAAGTCCCCTTCGCTGTGGGGGGTCCTTTAGGGGCCAACTAGCCTACCTCTTATCTCCAGTAAGCCCCACACAGGGGGATTGCTGAGAGGTGGACACAGGCCATGCCCCCTTTCTCCATCACTCTGCAAATGCACCTCCTGGCATGTTCTAAGTTGGGGTATTAAGTCCCCTTTATTCCTGATGGTCCGTGGTGGCCATTTGCACTCCTGTTACCTTCAGTAAATCCCATATAGCTTGACTGCTGAGAGTAGTCCGAGGCCACGCCCCCTTTTTACACCACTCTGCAAACGCGCCTCCTGGCGCACTGCTGCTTGGGGGATGAAGTCCACTTGTGCCCTGAGGCCCTCAGGACACAAGAGGACCTCAAAGCCCCACCAGCAATGCATCAAGAGGTGCGTTTGCAAAGTGGTGTAAAAAGGGGCATGGCCTTGGACCACCTCTCAGCAATCCCACTGTGTGTGGCTTACTGGAGGTAACTGGTGGGCTTGTTGGCCCCCAGGGACCCTCAGGAATGAAGGGAACTTAATCTTCCAACTTAGAATGTGCCAGTGGGCATGTTTGCAGAGTCATGCTGGGAAGGGGCGGGGCCTCCAGCGAGTTGCCAGTTTCTTTTTTGTTTTTAAAAGTTTTTATTTAATGGAGGGGGCCGCTTGGCCCCCTTCCCTGGGCCCTTCTGGCCCATGGGACCCCATTCCTCGTGTCCTGGCCAGCATTTAATAATTTTTAAAACATTTTGGAGGGGACGCATGGCCCCTTCCTGAGGCTAATTATGGCCCTTGGGACCCCCATCCCCCGTGGCCTGGCCAGCCTTTAATAATTTTTAAAACATTGTGGGAGGGGGGCTGCGTGGCCCCCCTCCTTAGACCAATTATGGCCCGTGAGACCCTATCCCCTGAGGCCTTGCCAGCTTTGTTGTTTTTTTGGGAGATTTTGCAGGGGGCTGCATGGCCCCCCTCCCGAGGCCAATTAAGGCCCAGGGGACCCCATCCCCCCGGCTTGGAGGGGCCCGCTAGGCCCCGCCTCCATTATAATAAAGCCCTGGGGAGCTGAGAGTCCCTGGGGCAGCATGTGGTGGGTTGGGACACCCCGCACATTTATTTTTCAAGCCCCAGGTGGGTGGCGGTCCCCAGGGATGCGGGGAGGCTGCGTGGCCCCTGCATACAATTAACTAAGCCCCGCGGAGGTGGTGTTCCACGGGGCTGTGGGGGCCCCCTTTGGGCCCCCACAAATTAATTAGGCATTGCCCACGGGACCTGGCCCACCTGGGGGCTTATTTATTTTATTTATTTTGGATGTGTAATGCGCATAGCTGCTTCAGCAATGAGGCGTCTCAGCACAAACCAGAGACCAAAATGTGGAGCCAACACGGGGAGCAGCATAGACATTAAACAGCTGACGAAGGGAAAAGCCAGGTCTTTAAGGCTTTTCAAAAGGCAAGATGGTTTGGCGTAACTCTCATAGAGGCAGGGAGCGAATTGTAAAGTTTTGACGCCATGTAACAGAAGAAGAGACCTCCGGCCCTCGTTCTCCAAAGTCGGGGGACACGGACCAGCGCAAGGTCAGCTGATCACAGCGAACGTCCAGGCATGTAGGGCTCCAGAAGGTGGAGTAACCCTGCTGGGGCCTGATGTCTCAAGATCCTATGCGAATAACATTGTGCCAAAACTCAATGCACCTGTCGACCGGCAGCCAGTGGAGTTTGGGGAGCACATGGTCCACCGAGCAGGATCTGGCAGTGCAACCAGAAGCCGAGCCACCGCGTTCTGGACCCTCTGCAGGTGCTTGATGCTCACCTTATTTGCGCCCAAATTAACAGAGTTGCCGTCGTCCAATCTGGACAAAATGGACGCCTGGACAATGGTCTGGCGCACTTTGGGCGGGAAAAAGCCTAGCAGCGGTCTTAAGCCTCGCAACAGCCCAAAGCAGATCCCAGCGACAGCTTTCATTTGTTTATCGAAGGTCAGGTCATTATCAAACCACATACCCAGGTTTTTCACAGCCTCCTTGGGGAGTGGGGCGGGTTTGAGGCAATCCGGCCAGCACTGCTCTGACCATAACTCCCGGTCCTTGCCGAACTACAAAATCTCTGTTTTACTGGCGTTTAACTGTAAACAATTTGCTGCAGTCAAGTTGGAGACAGCCAAGAGATCGTCCTTGAACTTGCCCACATTGGTATTGCATTTCTTCGAGAAAGCAATCACCAATTGAGTGTCGTCGGTGTATGACACCAAGGACAGCCCCCTACTCTTTGCCACCTCCAGCCAGGGGTCTGATGTACAGGTTAAACAAGAGAGGACTTAGGACAGAGCCCTGCGGCACCCCCGATGCATGGCGAACTCCTGAGAGTTACACGGAGGTACTGAAACCTGGAAGGACCTATCCTCAAGAAAGGACCGAAACCAGGCCAAGGCCACATCTCTAACCCCAACTTCCCTGAGGCGTTTCAGAAGTATTTCATGGGAGACAGTATTGAATGCGGCACCAAGTCCAAAAGGACCAGTGCCGCCGAATCCCCTACATCCAGACTGCCCCGGATGGCTTCTGACACAACCAGTAGCGCAGACTCGGTACTGTGCCGAGGTTGAAAACCATGCTGTGATGGAGCAAAAATGGCGTTCTGCTCAAAGAAATGGGCCAGCGTAGAGTTCACATGTGATTCCACCAACTTGGCCAGGAAGGGGAGCTGGGAGATAGGTCGATAATTCCCAGGTTCACCCAGGTCCAGAGAGGGTTTTTATAGCAATGGAACGACTTTAGCATGTTTCCATGCCTGAGGAACAGAAGCTGAGCTCAAGGACAAATTAGCCAGGTCAAGACTCACAAGAGAGATCAGAGAGTGAAGCTGGTGGAAGAGGGCGAATGACATGGGATCAGCCGGACAACCTGATTTAATTTTTAGACATAAAACCTCAAATTCCGAGGGTGTCAACAGCGGGAATGATGACAGGCTGTTACCCCCTTGATTAATCCCCGCTTCTGGCGCCACCCCCTCCAAAGGGGGCGCCGCCATTGGTAAAACCAGATAGATCTGTTCCACTTTGTTAACAAAGTACTGCGCAAGCTCATCACACTGATGATTGGAGGTAATGGGGGAAACCCTATTCAGTCCCGCACTCTTCATGCCTTTGAGCGGGGAGAAAATAGTCTTTGTGGGGTTGGAGCTGGCTAAGGTTTTTTAAAGCCACAAATTCAGCACGTGCTCTATGAATGCACTTGTGGTATTGCTTAACAGCCGCCCAATATTCTATCTTTGCAGACGCCTCATATGAGCGACACCGCGCGCGCTCTAGCTGCTTACAGCCCTTTTTTGCTAACGTAAGCGACTCATTAAACCATGGATTGGAAGGCCCTTGCCCCTTACCTCCTCGTTTGGCCAGGATACAGCTATCCACGCCGACCGTCAGCCATTCCTGGAAACACGAATTAGCCGCATCCACATCACGTGGAAGCTGAGGCCTATGCTCAGCTAGCCAAGCAGAAAAAAGGTCCAGATCTAGTTTGTGCCAAGGACGTTTAGGCACTTGGGCAGAGCGGTTCACATCAGTTTTGTCCTGCAACTGCAGGGAAAATGAAACCAAAAAGTGATCAGTCCAGGCCTTCGGGACCGGTGGGTGGAGTATTAAAAGACTCAAGTTGGAAAAAATAGGGTTTAGCAAGTGGCCAGCCACACAAGTACCCTCGAGAATGTGCTGCGTTAGCTGGAAGGCCTCTAAATCAGCCAGAAAACTAGCGAACTCGTCTTTCTCACTGTTCTCTAAATGGAGGTTGAGGTCCCCAAGGATGGTAAAATTTGCCACCTTGCTAGCCAATGGTCCTACTGTGCTCAGTAAGTTTTCCCTGAACAAGCTGGAAGGTCCGGGGGCCTGTAAATTAGGAGGCCAGATATAGCAAAATTATGATTAAGCTGGATTTTAAATGAAGCGCTTTCACAGTCTGCTATATTTTCATTGCACAGGCTAAAAGAATAGGCTTCCTTGGAGATCACTGCAATACCGCCCCCTCTCCTCCCTCTCTATTAATAGCCTCTAGCACATACCCTTGAGGCAGAGCTAACCAAGGCTCTGCCACAGAGTCTTGAGTAAGCCAAGTCTCTGTGAGGAAGAGGGCCTCAGGGGACTCATCAGCTAGGAGATCGAACACCTCGGCATGATGTTTCGCCAACGAGTGACAGTTCAAACTAAAGAACCTATATTCCGAGTGACCAGTTGGACAGAGGACCCACTCTGCTGGAATCAGCTTAAATGCACAAAATTCATAGCGGAATGAGCACTCCTGAAAGGCTCAGGGTAGCGAGGGGCAGTTATATCTCATGCAAATAGCTCTTCCTGTGAATACCTGATTAAATCTGAAGAAAATGATGCAGGGGTCCTGCCGACTGGCGAAGGCACAGCGCGGTGGGCGCAGACATGCTTGCCTTTGGCGCACCAGCGGCGTGCCCGCTGCACGCGTCTGCTGTGCAGGTGCAGCTGCGCCTGCATTTTAAAGATCAGGGCCACAACGACTAACCTGCTAACCTAGCTTTCCCCCTATGATGGCGGAAGTGCTCCAGCCACCCCATGAGAGCTGCAGTCTAGTGCCTTGCCCACCACCCGTAACACAGAATGCCTCCCGCAATTCCCCGCAATCTACAACAGGTAAATTTATAAAATTGAACATTTTAAAACAAACAAATGTCAGGAGAGCATTGATTAGTTATAAAAACAAGTCCAGTGCGAGAAATCGGCGTACATACTCCCGGCTCAAGCCTCAGGAGTCTGGTGACAATCGCAGCCGCATCGGTGCCTGCATTTGAACGATCAGGGCCACAACGACTAACCCGCTAACCTAGCACTCCCCCCCAAGTTGGCAGAAGCGCTCCAGCCGCCATGGGAGAGCTGCAGTTTAGTGCCTTGCCCACCACCCGTAGCACAGAATGCCTCCCGCAATTCCCCGCAATCTACAACAGGTACATTTATAAAATTGTAAATTTTAAAACAAACAAATGTCAGGAGAGCAGTGATTAATTATAACGAAGCACGGGAGCCCACCCTTTGTTTTCTTGTTTTTTTTTCTGCCAGATTCATGCACCCAGCGTGAATTCAGCCGTTTTTTTGGGTCCTGGGGGTCCTTGTGGGACACCCCTGGGAAGGCCTAGGGGTTCAGGGTGTGTATTCCCTGCCCCTTTTCTTGTTTTTTACCTTTGTTTTACCTTTTTCTTGTGACTCTGTTACCGAGTCACAAGATGGCTGCCAACACATTCTGGTTTAGAGTGTTGGCAGAAAATCAGAGCGAAGCTCGTGCCCGGGAGGGTTTGCGAACCCTCCTTGGTGCTCAGATATCAATATTTAAATTTTTTGAATTTCTCAGCAACAACTGAATGGATTAACACCATTAAAAAAAATCACACTTTCTAGACCAAGACCTACATTTTGCCATATTTGGTGTAATTCCATTCAGCACTTGGGCTGTAGCTTTGTCTAAAGTTTCCTATAGAAATTAACGTGGAGAAAATGCGTTTTGGCTCCTCCTTTTTCTCTGACCCCCTGCTTGACAAATCACCCCGAAACTTCATAGACAGGAGCTGACCGGAGCGCCACATTAGTTTTGAAACTTTCACGAAGATTCGTCCACCGACGCCAACGATATTGTCAAATCATAAAACTCTTTTCCTATGCATAATAGGTCCTAACTATAACTACCTACTGGCAACCACCAGTAGGTAATACATAAATATATATATATATATATTCACAGAAAAAACCATAGGTTATAGACCATATATAGTTAGGAATTAGCATTTACAAAACCTTGAAAATTCACTGAAAAAACCATAGGTTATAGACCATATATAGTTAGGAATTAGCATTTAGAAAACCTTATTTTACTCACACAAAACCATTGAAATTCCATATATAGTTAGTTGCACTAACTATATATCGCGCACCCGCAATCCACTGCTGATGATGTCACATATTACATCATTCATGACATGGTCAGTGACATCACTGATGACATCACTGATGACATCTCAAATGACATCACTGATGACATCACTGATGACATCTCGAATGACATCACTGATGACATCACTGATGACATCATCCAGTGACTGTGTGTTTCTGTAAAGTTTAAATATGTTTGATATATTGAAGAATGAGTGGATGTATAAGTGTCTGGATGAAGGATTTAGTAGGTGCGTGACTGACTGTATGAGTGAGTGAATAAATGTGTCGTACTAAATGCATGGGTTAGTGACTAAACTGTCTGAATGTGTGCTTCAGTATGTCTGTTGTTCTGTAAACTGCTGTATGTGTGGATCATTAGCTATACGAGAGGCTACATATGTTATTGATTGGTTGCCCAAGTATTTGTATGGGAGATTGAGTTTGTGTAGGGGTGGCTGGGAGGTGTGTGACTCTGTGCATAGATGTGTGAGCAGTTGATTCACTAGGTGTATGAGTTCAAGAGTGCATGTGGAAACAGCTACATGGGCGGTTGACTGTGTGCATGAGTGTATTGATGAGTGAATGGATATCTCAATGCTACATGTCATAGTAAGTACATATGTAAAACACAGTACATGTGAGAGTTGGCATATATAAATAACTGTGCATGAGAGCCACTGAATGTGTGAGTGGCTGTATGGATCATTGTGAACTTGTATCAGGGATTGTATAAGAGAGTAAATATGTGTTAGTATATGTTTGAATAAGTAAGGTGTGTATAACTGTATAGTTGAGGAAATGGAGGTGTGATTGATTCTTTGCATGACTGACTAGGTGTGTGAGTAACTCCATGGATGAGTGACAGTGTGTGAGTGTCTGTATACACTGAGTGTATCTAAGGTTATATTAGAGTCTGAAGAGGTTTATCGTATTAGCACAAGAATGATGTCAAATGAGATGTCATCAGTGATGTCATCAGTGATGTCATTTGAGATGTCATCAGTGATGTCACTGACCATGTCATGAATGATGTAATATGTGACATCATCAGCAGTGGATTGCGGGTGCGCGATATATAGTTAGTGCAACTAACTATATATGGAATTTCAATGGTTTTGTGTGAGTAAAATAAAGTTTTCTAAATGCTAATTCCTAACTATATATGGTCTATAACCTATGGTTTTTTCAGTGAATTTTCAAGGTTTTGTAAATGCTAATTCCTAACTATATATGGTCTATAACCTATGGTTTTTTCTGTGAATTTCATTGGTTTTTTAACAGCTAATATCTGTAGCTGTAAAATGTATTCTTCTTTAAATCCAAAAATATATTTTATATGTTTATGAATAATTTTTTTTTTAAATATTTTTTTTTCTTCGTTCCCGCTTCGCGAATCGGGAAGCTTCCCGTTAGCTGACCTTGATGCCGCGAAATAGACCGCGAGCCGGTAAACGTTTCTTTACCGCAAGTGCCGCGTTAGAAAACAAAATCGTGACGCCTCCCGTCCGCATGACGTTTCACGTTGTCGCGTGATACGTCATATGACGTGCTACGTTAGCGAACTGGTACGCGAAGCGAGTCGCAAAGCGCAGGTTTCTGGAAGAAAACCGGGAGGCCCTGCAAAGCGCTTAACGTAAACACAGCAAGTCATGTGACTTGGTAATAACACTTTTCATTGGTTCATTTCACTTTTGGTTTCCTAATGATGTAAGACTAGGTCATATAATCTAAAATGAACACTTTTGATTGGTTGAGAACTCTTGTTTTTCCCAAATGATGAAAATCCCTCCTTCTTTCCTCACTCTGACTTTCATCATTGTGAGAGAAAGACCCTTTGTGATCACTGAGCAATGGCTTCTTTAGTAGCTTCAGCTGGTGCTTCCCCACCACCTCCACCACATCCAAGGAAGAGTGGACCACCTGCTCAAGTTGTAATTCAACAAGAAGAAGAAGAAGAGGAACAGGAGGACGAGCACGAAGAGAGGCAGTTTTTGCCTGAGCAGCCCAGGACGTCTCACCGGAAAGAAAACTTCATTTGGCAATTTTTTTAAATTCCCAAAGGTCAGAAAAAAGTAAATGCAAGATACGTAACTTGCCTTATATGTCAAGATAGACTGTCCAGAGGGACCGACAAAAAATACAGTTTCGGAAACTACACAATGCATCGCCATATGACTAGGTGGCATCCTAACAACTACAGTGCTGCACAGTTTCGGAACGACCTAGATAATCTCCCTATTATGGCCAGAAGATCTGTTGTACCGGAAGTAACGGGACCAGAGGGCAGGGAGATGGTGCCAAATATACAAATGAGATTTGGTGATGTAAAACACATCTGCGCATTTTGCGATGGATTCATTTCCTACGGAGAAAAAAGCATCACTCTGATCAACAGAGCTATTGACTATCATATGCAAGTTTGTCCGAAACGCCCAAAATAATAAATACTTCTTTTTTTTGTTTTGTTGCTCCTGTTGAGCCCTTTACAATGAATCGTTTTCATTGCCCCCTCCAAGAAAAACCCCAAAAAATATAAAACTGTTCCGAAAAATTCAAAAACAGTAAAAAAATGTTCAGAAAAATAAAAAAAAAAGTTCTTTTCAGAACTACCTCCCCGTTATTAAAAAATTGGTACAATATTTGGAACTGTGCCAACCTCTATTTCTCTTAGTTCGCTTCCTAGTTCGCTCGCTGGTACGCGAACCGGAAGCGAACCAAAAACAGTAAGTATAAGGGAAGGAAACAGACACTTATGTTAAAAGAAACACAGCTATAAGGGAGTAAACTAGAGATACCATTACCCGTAATCCACTGCTGATGATGTCACATATTACATCATTCATGACATGCTCAGTGACATCATCAGCAGAGGATTGCGGGTTTTTTGGCAACATGCCTTATCCACGGTTTAATAACGCTGCCTTTTGCTTTATATAAGTTTTCAAATTGTATGAAATATATACCAATAGGTCGTTATGAACCTTTAGGTAGTGCTTTTCTTCATGAGGTCTGGTCGCTTCCATACACATACAGATGTTTCAAAGATGATCAAGAAGTTTATCTGAATGGAGAGGAATGCACTGAGACGCCAGATCATTCACTAATGTGTAGGCACATACAGTTACACGGTTCATGCAACAAACACCGACCAAATATGGCTTGCGTGTTGCAAGGCACGCCAGTTCCTGCTATCATCCCCACGTTCAAGTTGTTGGAAAATGGTAGTTATTTGATGCTCAATAATGAAGATTGTTCTGAGTTAATTAAAAGTATTCCTTTTATCGTAACAGTAAGTGAACGGGTTATTTGCTGCAGAAATGTTCTATTTCCTCCCACACATGAACATAGGGAGTTTTCAATCTGGCCACAAATACCAACCTTGGGACACGTTTCAACGGCATGGCAAGAATAAGAGCTCTTTTGTCTCAGAGAGAGGTGGCCTTGAGTTCGGCCCGTGAAACTTTCGTACTTCACATAGCGAACACCCATACAGAGGTGCACACCCTTTTCAATTAAGATTTGCCTTTCAATTTCAGCAACATGTTTCCGACTATCTTTAACGCATCCTCCACAAAGTCCCTGGCACACTTTTTTAAAGTTGTTACCAGTGGTCTCGTGACTTCATTTGAGAAAATCTTTGGAGTCATCCCTGCTTCCTTTCATTGTATTTTCTGCACTCTGGTTCGTAGATTGGCATTTTTACTTGCATTACCAGCGGACGCTCTTGTGCTTTTTTACATTTTTAAATATGGATGTCCCTCCTATGCAACCTCCGACCCTGCAGCTGCTGACACTGTTCCGCAATCGCATGCTAGAATATTATGGCACAATGCCGTTGGCGATATTAAGCACGGCATATGGATTATCTTTTCGGTTCTCCTACTTCACCTGTGTCCAGCCTGTATTTCACTGCCTGACCTGTGATTTCGATTGGGCCATTGATTTGTGTCTCTGCGGACCGGTTTCTCCTGACGTCGACTTTAATCAGCTGATGACTCCTATCATTACTCACAAGTTGGTTTGTCCTGGCGAAAGGATTATGGCTGTGGCATTGATGCATGGACTACTTGGTCCCTGGAATTTACTGGCGGCAGCACAGTCTTTCTTGGAACAGAGCTTTCTTGAAAACCCACCGAGCTGTCCTCTGATGGTGATAGAGGATCCGGTGCTGGGAGAGCACGTATGTTCTTTTCCGCTTTTAAATTGGATGGCTGAACTGTTTTCGGATGAAGACGGTGACTTCCTATTGGAGGCTGTTGCAGCTTATTTTGCATACACAGTTATGTCATAGACCTTTTTCATGTTTGATATGCTGAGTACTAGCATTTCATTGACAATTCATTGACTTATTTGTCAAGTTTTTATTATTTACCTTGCCTATTGGCTTAAGACTCGATAAAGTACTTGGCTGTTTTATTTTTCTTTAGCATTAAATTTTCCTAGTTTTTAATGCTTTACCTTGCGGACCGTCCACATATAAACTTGCAATCTGCTCTCATGAGATGGCACTTCTATTATCTTATTAAGTTCGTTTCCGGATCATGAGGAGGTGTCATCTAGGTCCTGGATATCTTTACACCGTGTTAAGTTAGCATGGGCTCATTACCGGTTTAAACGCCATTTTTCCTTTTTTGCAACTTCTGCACACGACACTTAGTTGTTGCTTTAGCTTTCCACCTAGTAGTTCATCGTGGTTTACATGAGAATAATATGTTATTGGTCTACTATCTGCTTTACTTGTTAAACTATATCTGTACAGCGAGTGCTAAAGTTTCAAGAACAACACGATACAGAATTGTTATGAGGTCTGATCTCCACGACTTCATACTCATAACATAAGTGCAACTTCTGCCAATTCTGGGCATGAGGCGGGTTTTATATTGCTTTGCCGAACACACGTACACAACAGTTGATGCGGTTCACATGAAGAGAGAGCTGGTGTATGCTGATGTGATTCCTTCAAATCTAAGACACTAAAGTATGGGCACGCCCTAAACCAACACAAAGAGACCTTCTTAGCAAATAATATAATATGTGTATTAGGGAGGGTGAGATATAAGCAGCCGCGGGCCGTGGAGGGAGTTACGATGGGGCAGGGAGGCGGGGAGGGGGAGAAGCAGGGTGGAGCCCTCTCTACCTTGCCCCTCCCCCTCCCCGCCTCCCTGCCCCACCGTAACTCCCTCCACGGCCCGCGGCTGCTTATAAGTGTTGCTAACTCTTATTCATTTACAGCATGTTAACATACTGTCACCATTCGCTTTTTATGTACTAGTAACTATGCTGGTAATTTTGCTACTGATAATATGTGTACTTGTATTCTCCACCCTGCTTCTCCCCCTCCCCGCCTCCCTGCCTCACCGTAACTCCCTCCACGGCCCGCGGCTGCTTATAAGTGTTGCTAACTCTTATTCATTTACAGCATGTTAACATACTATCACCATTCACTTTTTATGTACTAGTAACTATGCTGGTAATTTTGCTACTGATAATATGTGTACTTTTATTATCTAAGGTACTACGCCTGAGAAGACGGCATTAGTAAATAAACATTTCAAATACACATCTGTTCTTCTTAACTCCATGTTCTGGTTTCTAAGAAATCTATAACGACCGACTGTTCATGAGTTCCACGTATCCTGAGGTACTATAAGTTCATATTCTGGATTGTCTAAACATTGAGAGTTTGTTATATCCAATGTGACACTGTACCTAGCTTGCTAAGGAGTTTTTGATTACTAACGTGAGTTTTGGGACACCCTAATTCGCCGAGGTTCCAATCCTCTGTCCACAGTTCTGTGTGAGAACAGAAACCCTGCGACAGGGGCACCCCCGACCCTTGCTGGAGCTTCATCACACTTGCGATACAACTCCAGCAATGCGCCACCTTTACGGCACAGATACATCACGCATCTGTGCTGTTTTTGCCCCATGATGCGCCGCATTG
The DNA here is from genome assembly GCF_964261635.1 of Lissotriton helveticus. NCBI lineage: Eukaryota > Metazoa > Chordata > Amphibia > Caudata > Salamandridae > Lissotriton > Lissotriton helveticus. The sequence continues at coordinate 603,640,575 of NC_136063.1, read as the reverse complement.
TAAATGCAGCACACCATAGGTGACGGAACAGCGGCACAAAATGACTAACACATCCCTGGTGATGCGCCAGTCATCATAAATGTATCCCTATGCTTCTTATCTTGTTAGAGATGAACCGCCATATGTATCATCAAAGTTATTTGCATTTCCTAAATAGCGAACTTTAAGGAATAAATAGCGATTCTTTACCATTCCTAGTTTGCGATGAGCTATTTGCTAATTAGCCGAATGTAGCCCAATGAAGCCCAATGTAGCCCAAAGATGGCCGCCAGACACACAAAAAAACAAATGTAGCCCAAATATCAGCCAGATGTAGCCCAACTATAGCCCAGTGACAGAATGACCAATCAGCTTCGCAAACCTCCGTTACGCGAAGCGGAGCGCTGTTACAGATATATATCTTTTTTTGAACGTTAATTTCTCAAAATCCACTGGAGCACATATATTGAGACCTAGCAAAGGCACATCGGGCTACCAGCCCCTAATATTTTACCAAGTTTCGTGCAAATCCATTCAGCCGTTCAATTATTATTATTATTATTTTTTTTTGCCCCGCGGGGCCCTTTTAAAACCTCCACATCAAACCTAGGGGGTCAGCGAGGATCTACTATGCCCCCTTATAGTTATTTCCCCCTTTGTTTTGACCTCCTCTTGTCTCTCGATCCTACCGAGAGACAAGATGGCGGCTGCTACGGACTGTTTGGAATGTTGACAGACGCCGGAGAACCAATCAGCTTCGCTTCACAAAGCTCCGTTGCGCGAAAAGTCCGCGAACCAGTGCGCTGCCCGGTCCGCTGTTACAGATATATATCTTTTTTTAAACGTTAATTTCTCAAAATCCACTGGAGCACATATATTGAGACCTACAAAAGGCACATCGGGCTACCAGTCCCTACAATTTTGCCAAGTTTCGTGCAAATCCATTCAGCCGTTCGGGCTAAAAGTGAGGCCAACCGCCCTATGGAAAACTCAATGTTAAAAACACGTTTTGGGACCCCCCTTTTTTCTCGGCCCCCACTAGACGAACCCCCCCCAAATTTTCAAGGGCTGCTCAGAAACAAAATGTGCCATTTTCCTGAAAATTTCAGCCAATTCCGTCCACAAACGCCAAAGTTATTAGACATAGAATTTTCAAAAAACCCATAGAGAAAAAATCCTAACTATATATACCTACTGGCGACCGCCAGTAGGTAATATATATATATATATATATATATATATATATATATATATATATATATACATATATATATATATATATATATATATATATATATATATATATATATATATATATATATATATATACACATATAGATCTTATTCTGTCTCTGATGCACAATATGCGGCTCTCCGCATCCTGGTAACAGAGTAAATACTCTTGTGTTATTTATGCCAGCTCCATGCCGATACACGGCGAAATAGTTTTGCTTGCTGGTAGTGGTAATTTGTCAACATGAGATACATAATGTATTAATTTACTTTCGCATTGGTGCAATTTTGAAATGTTACATTCATGAGAAAAAGCATGTATTTACTTTGCTTTCACATTGTTTTCTTATGGATGACTCATGTAATATGGCCGCCACATTCAACCCATTGTTTCAATTTCACGTCCATATGTTTATATTTTACAAAGTCCGCCTTTTGTTTCTATGGTGACGTTACAAAAAAGCGTCACAGAATGAATGCCGGCGACACTGAGGAAGGACTATTGTCCGAAACGCGTCTGTCATCACTGTTGCCGTGTGTTGAATAAAATCTGTTGCCGAACCCGGAGTGCTTATATTCTCTTTCCATCACGGGAGGGAGATTTAGGAGCTTTCACATATTATGCAATCAACCGGCGCGTAGACAGCACCCGCCATACAAGTGCCCTGAGATATCTGGTTGAACGGAGCCCGAGGGAGTTTATCGGGAGCACCGCTGAGAACACCATTGGACCGGAAGTGACAGGAGACAGCGGATGGGCGCACGGCCGAGATCAAACATTACCAGTAAGTCGCCGTTCCCGCGATTGCAGACTCCTATCTGTACTTGCATTTGCAAGGGTCCACCACCTGATCTTTTCAGCGAGGCGAGTGGGTATCGGCACAACAACCCAGGGAGGCTTCCCTGTGGTTATCTTACACACAGGCATGTATGATGAAGAAGAACGCCGCCAAGCGGCTTCAGACGTATTTAAAAGCGTGCACCAGGTGCAACTGCTGCAGCAAGCAACAGAGAAAAGAGAGATGCACCACAGAGCTCCCTGAAAAATCTTTTTTTGAAATTAGAACGGATGAGTGAGAGGGAGATTCGGAAGTGGTGGGAGGCTACCTCCTTACAAAATTATATGGATGTCAATCGCGTGCCCAGAGGTCTCCGTATCTATACGGTTCCTGCCTATGAAAGTCCTGACCCTATGCTGCTGGAACAGTGGGCGGAGTTGACAGCGGCATTCTGCAAAGCCATGCTAGAGCTATTAGTGAAGTTCGCATGGAGTGACAGAACGAAAGCGATCGAAGAGATAGCCTCCCTTGCATTGGAAATCACAAAGGAAACGGATACAGTTACAGTGACACTATTACAAGATGAGATGAAGAAACGCCTGGTCAGATATGAACAAAAGATACGTCAACGAAAACAAGAGAAGTTTGAGAGGGACGAGCGCGATTATGCGCAGGGAAGAATTTTAACATTCTCTAAAAAATTTGATGGTCCTAGAAAAGCCCTTAACAAAACTAAAAATACTGGACCAGTCGAAGAACCACCCACCTCCGAATCCTCTGCCACAGAAGAAGATCCCTCCGAGGACGAAAGACCAACCACGAGTAGTGAAGGCAAGAAAACTCCTTTTCACCGGGAATTCGACCTTATCCGAAGCACGTGGCTGAGAGTCGGGAAGCTGAAACCACCCGAAAAGGACGGAGAACCAGACGAGGTGGTTGGCAGAGGAAGAGGAAGGGGCAGAGGTATAGGACAAACGATCCGCAAGAAAAGAGGCAAGAAGTGATAGATGTGGGCCTCACTATAGTCAACCTCACCGAAAATCCCTTAACTCCAGCGGAGGAGGATACTCTAAAACTGGGACTGAGTTTCTGCCCAAACAAAAGACTTGAGTATACCCAAACACGCATTGACCTGTTCAACCTGACCCGTAAGATTAAATTACATAAATTCCACAAACTGAAGCCACAGACTGAGATCTCAAAGAAAACACGAAAGAAGACCACAATCTATCCAACCTATGCATTATCCATCAAAGATCTTAATACAGCACGGGTGCTAGAAGAACTCCAAGCAGAACAATCTGATGAAGTTATTGATACAAATGTCTACACGACAGAAGTGGGAGATATTGAACAACAATCCCCTATTACCAACTTCAAAGCTCCATCACAATTCAAACCGAAAATGCCATATGATGCAATCGATACCTTGGCGGAATGCAAGATCTGATGCATCATAGACAGTGCAGTAGTAATAGAACCTGCAAAAAGAACAACCTAACTTTGGAACAATCCAACATTTTGTCTAATCTTCAAAACAACAAAGGAAGAGTGGTTAAACCCTCAGATAAGGGTGGTAATGTTGTTTTATTAACTTACAACCAGTACCATAAGGAATCTCTGAAACAACTAGAGGACCCTGGATACTATCAAAAAATAACTATTGAACAATACAAAGAAAGTATCCAATCTTACCACACTTTACTTACGAAATGGCGTAACAAATCCATGTTAGATACAGATGAGTTCCTATTTTTACGCAATCCAGAACCAATACTGCCGACCTTCTACCAACTACCGAAGGTACACAAAGACTCCAAGAATCCTCCAGGACGACCTATCGTCTCCTCAAAGGGGAGTCTGACAGAGAACCTATCTATCTACATCGATTCCTTTCTCTCCACCTTTGTCACCAATTTACCATCCTTTGTGAAAGACACCAAAGATTTTATTCAGCAAATTGACCAGATCGCATGGGATCCATCCTACCTGCTTATTACTCTAGACATAGCCAGCCTCTATACTTGTATCCAGCATGACCAAGGCATAGAGGCTGCCAAATACTTTCTGGACAAAAGACCAGCTAAATTTGCCCTACATGGACAATTTTTGATTGAATGTTTGGAATTTTGCCTAACTAACAACATCTTTTTATTTCAGAATGATCTATTTAGGCAATTGAGCGGGTCAGCGATGGGAACCTGCTTTGCCCCCAGCTACGCGAATCTTTTCGTAGGCTGGTGGGAGGAGCAGGTTGCCCTAACGGGTGAAAACCACAAATGGGCTGATCATATTGTTGTCTGGTGTTGATATATCGACGACCTCTTCCTAGTGTGGAGGGGCTCAACCACACAGGCTGAGGCATTTGTCGAAGGACTAAATATCAATAATCTGAATCTTAGATTCACATCTGATATTAGTGAGAGGGAAGTGCATTATCTCGATCTGAGAGTCTACGTACATGAGGATAGATTAGAGACAAGTCTGTACCACAGCTGGCAATAGCATTTTGCACTTTGACAGTAGTCATCCTCCCAGTCTGATCCGTAGCATCCCATATGGGGAGCTACTTAGAATACGACGAAACTGCTCCTTGGACTCTGAATTTGTCAGTATAGCACAAGACTGCATTGCCAGATTTCTGGCAAGAGGCTATGAACAATCACTCCTCGATAATACCTATAGGAGAGTCCTGAGAATTCCCAGAAAACAATTATTTGCTCAGAGGTCCCTTCCAACTGACAATCAAGACGCCAAAACGAAATTCTGTCTGATAACCACTTACTCTGATGAGGTTTCTCAATTAAGACATATCCTCACGAGGAACTGGCACATCTTAAGAACAGATCCCATCATAGGAGGTGATGTACCAGCTAAACCTCTTATAACCTTCAGAAAGTCCCAGTCGATCAAAGACATTTTGGTACAAAGTCATCTTATGCCATTGCCTCCTAAATCCACAGGAACATTAAAAGAAATGAAAGGATTCTTTCCCTGTGGGAAATGTCGTGCCTGCGCAAACAGCAGAAGGACACTATCCTATAAGGTACCAGGACTGAACAAACCAAGATTGATAAATAAATTTATCACATGCACAACACCCTTTGTGGTGTACTGTTTAGTTTGTTCCTGCGGTCTCCAGTATATCGGAAGCACAATAAACAACGTGAAACTCCGGATACTGGAACACCAAAGGGCAATTATGAACAAAGATGCAACCTACCCTGTTGCTCGTCATTTTGCCGAAAATCATGGAAGTAATAGGGATCTATTACGTTATTTCGGCATTGACCATGTGCCCCTGCATCCCAGAGGAGGCGATAGATTATTGAGTCTGCGTAGACTTGAATGCAGGTTTATAATAGACCTACAAACCAAGCATCCAATGGGATTAAATACAGGAGAAGAATTAACAGTACATCTCGGCAGATAATCTATCTTTTACCATCCAAGATACAAGAACCAGAGTCTACCCCTATATTCTATGAAATGTCCTAACTGAATTCAATATAAATATATGTATATAGTTCCTTCTCCCTTCACGCTCTCATCCGTTCCTCTTTCATTAACTCTAATTTGATTTATTTTTACCTTTTGGAGATCAGTACATTAGAGAATCACATGTAATTTACGTAGTTTGATCGAATAGTACAATGTAAATAGAATTCTGATTTCTAGTCCTAGGAAAATGATTTTGTAAATAAGACATGATTTGTATATTGTAATTGTTTAATGATCCTAGGAGGAATCCATTGTTTCTCGTGATTATTCTATGTAAATATTATCTGATATACTATCTCGAGAGGTCATTCTCCGGACCATAATTAATTATATGCTACCGGAGCCATGCCGATCCACGGCTAGATCTTATTCTGTCTCTGATGCACAATATGCGGCTCTCCGCATCCTGGTAACAGAGTAAATACTCTTGGGTTATTTATGCCAGCTCCATGCCGATACACGGCGAAATAGTTTTGCTTGCTGGTAGTGGTAATTTGTCAACATGAGATACATAATGTATTAATTTACTTTCGCATTGGTGCAATTTTGAAATGTTACATTCATGAGAAAAAGCATGTATTTACTTTGCTTTCACATTGTTTTCTTATGGATGACTCATGTAATATGGCCGCCACATTCAACCCATTGTTTCAATTTCACGTCCATATGTTTATATTTTACAAAGTCCGCCTTTTGTTTCTATGGTGACGTTACAAAAAAGCGTCACAGAATGAATGCCGGCGACACTGAGGAAGGACTATTGTCCGAAACGCGTCTGTCATCACTGTTGCCGTGTGTTGAATAAAATCTGTTGCCGAACCCGGAGTGCTTATATTCTCTTTCCATCACGGGAGGGAGATTTAGGAGCTTTCATATATATATATATATATATATATATATATATATATATATATATATATATATATATATATATATATATATATATAAACATATATATATATATATATATATATATATATATATATATATATATATATATATAAACATATATGTATATACACACATACATATGTGTAAGTGAGTGTCTCAATGGCTGTATGGGTATGTGAGTTGGTGTATGAGTAGCTGTATGGGGTAATAAGTGGGTGTATGAGTGCAGGTATTGGTGAGTGAGTGGCTGTGTGAGTGTCTGTATGGCTTGGTGACTGGGTGATCAAGGGGCTGAATGATTGAGTGAGTGGCTATTTGAGTGGTTGTTTTGCAAATATCGGTGGGTCCTGAGTGACATTAATCTTTAGTCGCAATCAGTACAACAGGGTCTTCTATATATCCAGCGGACACAGGGTTTGGATATTTAATTGGCCCACTGGAGTGTTAAAAATTGTGTTTTAACTAATTGTTCAGCATGGATAAACCCACTAGGGGAAGAGCAGTGGAACTACTATGAGCATGATGAACTTGTAAATCACATTGATGTCCACTGGGGGAGGAATAGTATGTAAGGCTATTAAGATCTGTAAAAAAACCTGTTACCCTGCTGTACATTTGCCTGCGAACAAGAACGGCTGAGTTCGAAACACCTATGGCTGGATTATTTTTTGTCAATTTTATTTGCTGGCTCTGCTGTGGCTGATTAAAGAGACTTACCTGTTGGGGAGTGCAATCCCATTGAAGGATATCTCCTTGCTTTTCAGATTTAATGAACAGAAAGGCTCCTAATGTGTTTTGGTGGTTAAACTACCTTGCTCACATGTATATAAATATATTACCTACTGGCAGTAAATATATATATATTCATTAGTGCCAGACCTATGTCTTTCTTCAAACAAACACAAATGCTGCTGATACATTGGTGCCTACACAGCAAATGTTTCCTGTTTGATAAACAGGTTGATAGGGCAATTAGTGGGCCAGGTATGGCCATGCTTCACCCCCAGCTATGCAAATTTGCATATGGGCTGTTGAGAGGAGCAGGTGCTCATGCACCAATTTGCTGTAGTGTTCAGAGAATGTGGTAATCTGGAATCATTATATTGGCAATTTATTTGGCATTTGGAGGATAACAGAGTCCTCTGCCAGGCTTTTTACAGAGAGGCTAAACAAAAAGAATCTACATTTGCAGTTCACCAGCTCTATCAGCAAACAGGAAGTTCACCTCTTAGTCTTAATTGTATTTGTGAAAGCAGGTGAGATCCACACAAGAACTTACAGGAAGCCCACTGACAGAAACATTACTACAAGCTCAAAGTTTTCACCGCAAGAAACTAAAGTACAGCATCCCTTTGGCTGAGAATCTGAGCATGCAATGCAATTGCAGTGACCAGCATCAGCTGGTGGTTGCACAAGATGATTTAGCAAATAGATTAATAGAAAGAGGTTACAGTCAGGATGTTATTGAAACAGCCAGACAAAAGACTAACACCAAGACGCGTGAGACTCTATTGTTTACCAAGAAAGTTCAGCTACAATGTGAACATGATATAATGTCGATCACAGAGACATTGTAGAACATCAAAGGGTTAGGAACATACTAACCAAACATTGGCATGTCATTAAAAGTGATCTGATTATTGGACATGAGATGCACATATTTGACATATGATGAACTACAAACTTCAGATGACCTTTAGACCTCTAAACGTGCATGCTGTGAAGGCATGGCTCCACGAACGCACACGGGACAACCACGCAGCCCACAAGGACGCCACCCGCAGACACCACCACCTCATCAGATTAGCCAAGAGATCCACCTTCAAAGACCACTTGGATAACAACGCACACGACAGCAAAGAGCTCTTCAGCATCGTAAAGGAACTCTCCAACCCCAGCGCCAACGCCAACAACATCCCGCCCTCACAAGAACTGTGCGACTCACTAGCCATCTTCTTCCACCGCAAGACCGCTGACATCCACGACAGCTTCAACACCACGACTGCCCCGACTACGCCAGACTCCACCTCCCCTGTGAACACCACCAGCGCCAACCGCCTGACCTCCTGGTCCAACATCCACAACGACGAGACACGCAAGGTCATGAACTCCATCCACTCAGGATCTCCGTCTGACCCGTGCCCACACCACGTATTCAACGAAGCAGACGCAGCCATCGCACCCCAACTACGGAAGGCCATCAACATCTCCTTCGAAACAGCGACATTCCCGGAAAGCTGGAAGCACACCAAAATCAACGCCCTCCTCAAGAAGTCCAAAGCGGACCTCAAGAACTTCTGGCCCATCTCCCTGCTCCCGTACCCGGCAAAGGTCATCGAGAAAATCATCAACATGCAACTGGCCCACCACCTGGAAGACAACAACATCTTGGACCCATCCCAGTCCGGATTCAGACGAAACCACAGCCCGAGACAGCCCTCATCGCCGCCACAGACGACATCAGGTGCCAACTAGACAACGGTGAAACATCAGCCCTCATCCTCCTGGACCTGTCAGACCTTCGATACGGTCTGCCATCGCACTCTAAAGACACGCCTCCTAGAAGCTGGAATCCAAGAGAAGGCTTTTGACTGGACCACGTCCTTCCTTGCCGGCAGAACCCAAAGCGTCCGCCTCCCACCCTTCCAATCCGAAGCCACGGACATCATCTGCGGCGTCCCCCAGGGCTCATCCCTTAGCCCAACGCTGTTCAATGTCTACATGGCCCCCCTCGCACAAGTGGCCCGCCATCACAACCTCAACATCATCTCCAACACTAACGACACCCAGCTCATCCTCTCCCTCACCAAGGACCCACACATCGCCAAAACCAACCTCCACGAGGGAATGAAGGCTGTCCCCGACTGGATGAGGAGCAGCCATCTGAAGCTGAACTTGGACAAGACGCAGGTCCTCATCCTCTGACCCACCCCCTCAGCCTGGGATGACTCCTGGTGGCCGACCACACTGGGAACAGCACCAACACCCACCAACCATGCACGCAATCTAGGATTCATCCTCGACTCCTCCCTCTCCATGTCTAAGCAGGTAAACGCCGTCTCCTCCTCCTGCTACAACACCCTACGCAGGATCTACAAGTGGATTCCAATCGAAACCAGAATAATGGTGACACAGGCCCTCGTCAGCAGCAGACTGGACTATGGCAAAGCACTCTAAGCAGGAATCCCAGCCAAACACCTTCGACGACTACAACGCATCCAAAACGCCTACGTCCGACTGATCGTCAACGTCCCCCGCCACAGCCACATCACCCCCCACCTGAGAGACCTACACTGGCTCCCCTTTGACAAGAGGATCACCTTCAAGCTCCTCACCCACGCACACAAAGCACTCCACAACGCCGGACCAGCCTACCTGAACAGCAGACTCAGCTTCCACACCCCCACCCGCCAGCTCCGCTCCGCCAGCCTCCCCCTCGCCACTGTCCCCCGCATCCAACGAACAATCTCCGGCAGCAGATCCTTCTCCTACCTCACCACCAAGACCTGGAACACCCTCCCTACCCACATATGGCAGACCCAAGAGCTACTCGCCTTCAGAAGACTCTTCAAGACCTGGCTCTTCGAGCAGTAGCAGCACCCCCCTCTCCCCTCAGCGCCTTGGGACCCTCACGGGTAAGTAGCGCACTTTACAAGTACTCTGATTGATTGATTGATTTAGAAGGGATAGTTCAATGCGATCAGAGGTAGTAGTGAGCAGTCCTGAGATGAAAGCATCAGGCAGGTTTTTTAACTGGTAAGTCAGGTTTCAGAATGTGTCATAAATGTAAAGCCTGTCACTTTGGAGTAAACACTATGGAAGTCATGTCATCCTTTTTGAACACTTCTTTCAAGATACGCAAAGCTTTACACTGGAAAAGTGAGTTTGTTGTATATGTATTAAGATGTACATGCTCCAAATTATATGTGTGAAGCACAATCTTGAAAGTTCACAAGAGGATCATTCAGCATGTAAGGGCCATAAAAAACAAAGATCCCAGCTACCGCGTGGCAAGACGCTCTGAATATATTCACAGTAACAATGATTTAGATCTCAGCTACTTTGTAATTGATTCAGTGCCTAGCAACATTAGGGTTGGGAACAGGAAACAGCTATTAAGGAGGCTTGAATCCTGATACATACTTGACCTGAACTGTAAAACTACCCATTAAGTTGAATACTGAAGTAGAGCTGTAAGTGCATCTTTAATTGTATTTCCCCTGCTCTTTTAACTGTCAAATGATACAATGTGATTTGGTTGCTATTTGAATTTTTGATTTGGGTTAGCACTCAACCATGAAGAAATAATAGCAAAAATGTCTGCCATTTTTTGTTAATGTTTGTTTCTGTTGAGCTATTATGTTTTTCATTTTTTGATTGCCCATTAGGGCAGATTGTTTTGCAACATACAAGCCCACTAAAACGGCATGTTTATGGTCCTTTTAAATAAGAATTGATTGTACATCTGCAATGGGGCCGAATGCTCTGTTTCAGAATGAAGATGCCTCCACATTATAGTGAAATGAGAATTGGTGTCTAATAAATGTATTGGAGGAGTGCAATCAGACAAAGCCCACTTGGGCTTCATATATGATGCTGATCATAGCATAGGATGTACTCACATTGCTACTGGAACAAGGTATAATTTAGAAAGTATTTATATGCATGAATTCAAGTGAATCATATTGCCAATATCGACCTTGCACTATTTCAATTTGAGCTTGATTTGATTTTTATATTCAATTTAATTCATTTTGAATATTAGACATTGCATTTACAATCGCATTAATTCTTCAATTTGCATTTTTGTACCACATACCTTTTTTACTAATTAATTTTCTCTCTCTCTTAGTGAAATAATAATACAATGCAATCATGGGCTGCATGCAATTAGTAGCTACTCAGAATTTATGATTAATTATGACAGAAAGAGACAGAATGTCACTGTTGATATGATACGCTAAGTTTTTCTTCTATGTTTTCTGAGGAACATGTCACACTATAAATAATGGCAACAAAATGGCGCTTTTTGTATGAGCAAAGCCGGTAATACGGTTGAAATGCATTATGTGGCGGTCACCCTAATAAATATTTTGTGCAAATGGAGCCCGTGCTGTGTCAGAGCCTATTTTGTTACTTTGAAAATGGGTGGTGAATGATATATATGTATGTACATGTATGCACTGAAAAAAACAAAAGTTAAATTAACGTTATTGTTATGTGTGAGAAAAAGATCTGTTTTGATGACATCTCAAATTGAAGTTATCACTGATAACATCATCCAAAGAGTGTATGAGTATGTTTTGTAGTTTACATTGAGATGGGTAACTACCATATGTTGTAAATGCCTGTTTTCCAGCTAAACGGTGTATGTGTTTACAAAACACATGTGCTCCAAATTCATCATAGGTGTGTAGAGGTATTGATCATGTTATAAATCTCTGTATTGAAGAATAACTGTGTGTAGGTGACAGTTGGCCACTTGTGTTCTGAATTTGCCACACATGCTTTTTGGTCTGCAGAAAAAGCATCAAACAGGGTAAAGATTCTGCATTAACCCTTTAAGTATAGTAAACAGCCTTGAGTTATTAGATGGAATCGTCTTGGCGTGATTATTTATACACAACACAGGAGACTATGCACATCAGGTACTAACCTATGTAAATTTGGGTGTTTTACTTCAGATGATGAGTTATCTGTAAAGTTTTCACCACAGTATTAACACTGCAGGTAGTATGATCTTTTGCACCTTCAGACCTTGGATATTTTAAGTGAATAACTACTCTTTGGACAGGTTTTGCATATTGTGTACACTGTTTGTAGTAGATATATGGTAATACTATGTGGTGTATTTCTCATGAGAGTTTCACTGTCTGCAACCAGTGTGGTACAGAGTAAACTCTCTCCATGAAGTAAACAGTGTTAACAGAACCCCCTCTTCTAATCATATCCACTTCATTTCGCAATGTAGGTTCAGTGACGGTCAAGGGTTTGATACAGGTAAAGACTGTCTGTAGTAGCGCATTAGTTATGTAAAAGGATTTGAGTTTCTTGAGGGACTTGGTTTTCTCTGAAGAGTTGTATACAGATTTAAAGCTGTGTGCAGAACAGGTTTCCCTTTTATCTGTGGTTCAGAGTTAACATGAACTGGACTACCCATGATTCTAAGGTATAAGGTCAATGTTGCACATAATACAAGTTTGCTTCACCAATGGGGGTTGTAAGTACAATAGCGCTTATGATGCTGCATATTAATCAGAGCTTTTTTGAACTTACATTCATAGCTTTAATGTCAAAACCATTTATAATTCAATGTGTACAAAAGATGTTTGGAGGATGTAATTTGAGATGTTATCAGTGGTGTCATAAATAATGTAAAGGAACATGTCATAAGTGAGCGGGGATCAATTTATAGTTAGAGCTGGTAAATATAACTGGCGAATGTCTGTGTTTTTTTTAATTCAAAACGTTAATGCACTCACTGACATATTCACCTCATATTACTTTAACCTTTCTTTTTTTCAGTGAATATATGTTATCTTTGCAAAACCTTTCAAATATAAAGTTTCATCCATCTCAGCTCCTTCCTGAGAAGCTTCATGGTGATCCGTCAAGTGGGGCCCAAAAAAGGGGAGGTTCCAAAACACGTTCTTTATGCAATTTCCATAAAAAAGTAGACAAGGCTAAAGACAAAACGGCTGCAGAGAATTACACCAATTTGGCAGAAAGAGAGATATTGGTCTAGAAAGACTGCTTTATGTGATTGGTGTAAATAGGTACAATAGTTTTTGGGAATTTATTTATGTATGTATCACGCTGTGTGGGATCCACAGATCCTACAGATCTGAAGATAAGATCTGGTTGGCTGCCATAACATAAACAAAGATGATGATCTGCAAAGAGTCATAGTCAGAACAAATAAAAGATACCATAAAGATACCTGCTACTCTAAAAAGACTTAAGATCTAAATATCCTCAAAATCTTGAGGATTTGACACCTCTTCATGGCAGATAATGGTTGTTTATTTGTCAATTGCTGACAGGAAAACCGAGAAATAACCAGGCTACCTAATGAATAACGATAAGACGTTTTCAAAACTATTTGAGCTAACATGGATAACTATTAAAGGCAGAAGGAATGTCTCATTATAATACCTCCTCTACCTGCAATGTTCCAAAGCAGCTTGGGGTTGGCGGGGATTAATGACTACAGCTACGAAGCTGCTTTATTTATGTGGCGACTCGCTCTGGCACTGCTGGTCTTTACATTTACTTTGAATCCCTTTACGAAGTTTCCTGATAGCCTTGGAATGAACTGTAGAAAGAAGAACTCTATCCAGTATGATGAAATACACAACTTGATTGTTGGAAATCAAAAATGTTTTTGATAAAAGTATGTAAAAATGCATCCGCATGAATTAACCAAACTAAAAGACAGCTAAGAACTTTTACGCACAAAAGAAAGATTGTCCCTCCTTTGGTCAATAATGTTGGGAGCAATGCTCCAAACACCCTTAACCAAGGTCCAGTTCGCAATGAATGCACCAAGTAAAAGTGTTATTCATGTCCTAACGTATAGAGGATTCACAAAGCAAAATCATAAATATTTACAATACACACGCTTAAAGTAAGTCCGAGTGGAACTTCCGTGCGAAAATTATGCAAAATGGAGACGGGGTTTCGCGAAATTAGGGTCTGTCCCGTCTCTTTCCATCAATAATGGATGTGAGGAGGCATTCTCTGCTAAAAAAAAAAGCGCAAAATCATTCATGACGTGAGCAACAGCCACAATCGATGTCAGATTGTTTGCATCACTGTCGTATCTCAGAGACAAGATTTGTATGCGAATGAACTTAATTTAATCGATGTGGCATAATTGCATAATCTCGGGCATTGAACATAACAATGGCAACGAGAAATGCCAGTTATTACGTAAGATTGTCAGCCCAAAAAACATTTTTTCTGGGGTTATCTAAATCCTGTTTCTAAAGCCCTCCTGCTGCAAAGGCACAAGTAGGAAAAAAAGACATCCTTCCGCATTCATATGAATAAGATGGAACGCAGCTCGTGACTCCTCGCAACATTTTGCGAACACTGAGATGGTGGCCAGTATGGCACAGCAGACATTCATCCCAGCATTCAAAATCAGAATGTGGAGATAATAAGTAGATATCATGGAACAGTAAAAACGGCATGCATGGAATACTTTAATCAGTCTCTGATACTGGTACATTTTCAGGACTAAACTCCATCACTATGCCACTGCCACTCAAGGCAGAGACGAGCCATATGCAAATCAATTGTATTCATGTCATGTCATGTCATGTCAAATATTCTTGTAGAGCGCACTTATCACCCGAAGGTCTCAAGGTGCTTTCAGCAAAAAAAACAGCAACAACAGACAGCAAACCTAAACCTGCCAAAACGTTTACTTAGGAAAAAGCCAGGTTTTAAGGTTTTTACGAAAGCATTTATGGTCCTCTATGGATAAGAGGTGTGATGGCAATTTATTCCATAGCATGGGGGAAGGTCAGAAAAAGGGCGACCACCATTTTGGGACATACGAACGCTAGGCTAAACAAGATATCATTTAGTACCGGACCTTAACGTTCTATCTCCTTGGTATGTACCATTACGTTTTTTTGCTAGGTAGTTAGGGTCGGTGTTGTACATTATCCTGTGTGTGAGACTTAAGATTTTAAAGTGGCATCTTTGGCGCACTGGAAGCCAATGAAGACTTTTAAGATTTGGAACAGAAGGAGATCTAGGGGGAAGATGAAGAACCAGTCTGGCCGCAGTACTATGAAGGGTCTGAAGGTTGGAAAGCAGATCTTCATTAAATGCTGTGAACAGGGCATTACAGTAATCAAGATGGCTGATGACTAAACCCTGCACCAAAGGTTTCCTTGCTTCAATAGGTAGCCATTTGAAGATTTTGCAGAGATTGCACATAATCCCATAGCAGACACCTAGAACCTGGTTAACATGAGTTTTCATGGACAGAGAACACTCGATGGTAATTCCGGAAATTCAGAACCTTGTGAACCTCTCACTCAATACGGGACGTGTCCCACGAGAGTGGAAAAAGGCTCTAGTTAGACAGATTCGGAAGAATATCTCTGTTCCATGGACCAACTTGTCTAATCTTAGACCTATTTCCCTGCTGCCTTTTTTGGGTAAAACCATCGAAAAGCATACTAATAAGCATTTGTCTAACTTCCTGGAACAATCTGGAAGCCTCGATCCCTCACAGTCCGGTTTCAGGCCGAAATATAGTACTGAAACGGCCTTGCTGTCGATAACTGATGATCTCCCTATGTACCAGGACAGGGGTATTTCTGTTGTCCTGGTGCTACTGGATTTATCGGCAGCGTTCGATACCATTTCTCATAACATCTTGATCGAACGACTGACTGTGAATGGACTGGGTGGCAAGGCACTGGACTGGATAAAGAGCTTTCTCTCCGACCGCACTCAATGTGTCACCATGGGTGAATTCTGGTCGGATGAGGTTAAGATCACTAAGGGGGTGCCACAGGGCTCATGTTTGAGCCCAACTCTTTTTAACACCTATGTGGCCCCCCTGGCAAATATAACAAGAGCTTTTGGTTACTGTCCAGTGTCTTATGGTGATGATACCCAGCTGCTTTTTCCATTTAAATCTTTGACCCCGGAGGTTAAACAATCTTTCTCCGAGGGGATGAAAGCAGTATCCCAGTGGATGTCTTCCAACTTTCTTCAGTGTAATGTTGGTAAGACTGAGGTGATGCTTTTCGGTAAGGCCAAGATACTATGGTCCCCTGATTGGTGGCCATTAGACCAGGGGCCAGTTCCCGAACCAAAACAAGTAATCAAGAACATTGGGGTTTGCCTGGAGCCAGAGCTGACTTTAAAACAACATGGAAATATTACGGTGGGGTCCTGTTTTCATGTGATAGGACTCCTCCGTAAGGTATTCCCGCTCCTTCCGGACTCCATTAGAAAGACTTTGGTTCAGGCGCTAGTGATCAGCCGGCTTGATTACTGTAATGGTCTCCTGGTTTCTGCTAATGAAGAGGTGCTGGACCGACTGCAGGTGACACAGAACACCGCAGCCAGGTTGGTCCTCAATGCTCCCCCCAGGTCTCCATCCAAACCTCTGCTGGAAAAACTTCATTGGTTATCTGTCCGCCAAAGAGTGAAATTTAATACATGCTGTATAGTACATAAAGGACTACATGACCTAGGACCTTCCTATTTGGCAAAAAAATTTGTTCCCTATGTTCCCACACGTACCCTTAGGTCAAGTGATCAGTTGCTTCTAAAGGTACCTAAGATTAGTAGGACTAGACAGGGTGGCAAGGCTCTGTCAGTGGTAGGACCTATTTTGTGGAACAATCTTCCCTTCCAACTCAGGCACTGTTCAGATCACTTTGCCTTCAGGAAAAAACTGAAAACTTTTATGTTTCAGGTCTAACTAGTTAGGTCATGAGGTAGTCAAACATGACTCTTAGTCCTGTATTATTATTGCCCTGGTTTTTGCTTCTGTTGTTTCTGAGCGCGGAGATACTCCTTTGGGAGTTTATTCAAGCGCTTTATAAACCCGCAAATAAATATAAATAAATTCCAAGGTTGCGTACTGCAGACTAAGAAGAGGGATATGACCCTAATTCCGAAGGCCACCAATCTTGCGTCCAGAATTCCTCTGCTTTACCAAATAAAATAATCTCAGTTTTGCTGCCATTTAGTTGTAACTTATTTCTACTCATCCAGTTGTTTATATGAATCATACAACTCTTGAAACGTGAACGTGTGCCGACGTAATCAAAACCACACGTGACAAGCAGTTGGGTATCGTCGGCATAAGACACAGTTTCAAAAACGTACGATCTGATGATACCAGCCAGAGGTGTCAAATACAAATTAAATAGCATAGGGCTGAGAATAGAGCCCTGTGGGACCCTAACAGTGACTGGACGGCTGCATGAGACTAATGAGTCTACACGAACGGTGGTTAAGCGGCCTGTCAGATAAATCTCAAACCAGTCCAAGGTCTTCCCTCTAACACCCACCTCCCACAGTCGATGTTGCAGAATACTGTGGGAGATGGTATCGAAAGCTACAGACAGGTCAAGGAGAACCAGAATTGCTGGTTCTCCCTTTTCAATGTGAGCCTGATGTTGTCAGTAATCTCAATGACTGCAGTCTCCGTACCATGGGCAGCCCGGAAGCCAGATTGTGAGGATTCCAGGAGAGCGTGGTTCTCTAGGTAGGCAGTGAGCTGTTTGTTGACTAGATGCTCCAATACCTTTGCAAAATAGGGTAGCAAGGAGATGGGGCGATAATGGACTGGTAAAGTGGTGTCGGCTGACAGTTTTTTAACAATTGGCTTAACTTACGCGTGTTTCCACCTAATCGGAACTTTGGCTTGCTCTAGTGACATGTTAAAAATTTCAGTTAAAATGTTAGCAAGTAAAGGCATAATCTTAGTGCAGGAGCGGGGTGAGAAAGGGTCTGCTGGAGAACCTGATTTGACCTTATTTAAGCCTTCTAGTACTTCAGCGGTAGTTATGGGTTCAAATTCCATTAACCATGGGGAGTCATTTATTTCCGAAAATGGGGGTACCATAGGCATGTTCCTACTTTGCTGAAATTGGCCAGAGTCATGATGAGGAAAAGATGAGTAGATGGTTTTAATTTTGTTATCAAAAAGGAAGATACAGAATCTACCCATTCTTGAGTGGGGACAAACAGAGACTACTTGACCAAAGGGGTGTAAACTCTTTCAATATTTTATAGAGTTCCCTACTCGAATGTGCAGCATTGTTTATTCGCTGAGTTTAATAGGTCTTTTTGGCCAATTTAATATTTTTTATATAACTAAGATGGGAATGTCTGTAGTTCCTGCGATCTTCATCTGTTTTAGTTTTCCTCCATTGACGTTTAGCTGTTCTACTAATTTGTTTGTCGATTTTTTGGGCAGTTGTAAACCACGGTGAAGCTTTGTTTTTTACGTTGACGTTGGTCATGGGGGCAGCGTTGTCCAAAGCACATACAAAAGAAGTTTCTATAATAGCTATAGCCTGTTCCACCGTATCAGACTGGCATACCTGCTGTGGTTTAAAATGGGCTAAAAGGCGTCTGGAGTTAGTTTACGCCAAGGCCGAATCAGAACTCTTCTGTTCCGCTCTAAATTTCTTTGAGAGTATTTAAGCATACTAAATTTTAAAGATAGTGGTCAGTCCATAATATAGGGAGAGGAGGTTCAATGACCAATTTGGAAAAATTGGTGAATATTAACTCTAGCGTATGGCCAGCGAGATGGTTGGGCCTATTACCCTCTGTGCAGACCTAGTGTGTCCATTGCCCGACTAAGTGGCCTGTATCAGAATCCAACAGTGTCTCTGCATGGTAGTTAAAATCTCCAAGTAAGATAAAATTGTCAGTCGCTAGGATGTGCAACACTGTTAGTTCCAAAAAATAGTTAACAAATTTTGATTTCGGACCAGGGGGTCTATAAACTAAAGCTCCTCTCCAAGTTTCAGAGTTAGGAATCCAATATTAAAAACCAATATCTCAGACGTTGTGTTCGGAGAAAGACTCCAACACCTTGATCTCGATGGGGGCCTAGGCTGCAATTGCAATACCTCCACCTCTACCAACTTCCCTATCTAGTCTGGCTGGATGATACTGAGGGGGGAAGGCTATAGCAATATCAGACTGCAGCAGTGAAGGGCAAGTGCAGCCTAACCACTAACAGACCAGGTCTTCTCCTGACAAGCAAGCCTAGGTCACTTTCAGCATTTTGGCCCTCATCTGTGAGCAACAGCTTCAGAGCACTGGCACAGTGAGAATGGAACCCACTGCTGTGCATATCCATTATGTGTGAAGTGTCACTTACAAAACAAACCACAAATGTGATTGGCGGAATAGTTTAATTAATCAATGAAATAATTATTAATTCAGCCTCTAAGTATTACTTGGGGCTGCATATAATGCTACTGCTTTTACTCCACACTTAACTCACTGACAGAGAACAGCCATTTGCATATTCTAGCCTTGCCCCTTTAGTCCAGTCTAACCTCAGGAGCACAGTGTGCAGAACACAATGAAACAGGATGTAACCTGAGTAAACTGACAGTGGTCTAGATCAATTCAAGTCTTCTTTTAATCACTTTGTTGTTGAAGTGGCTGCCCTAAGTGTGACGAGTATGCACAGTCAGCCAGCCTTTATTTACGACTAGCAGCCCGTCCCGACCTTGTCCGGGAGCTTTCAGGCTTCCCCCTACCCCCGCCTGCCCCGACGTTGCCCAGCAGCCCGTGCCCCCGCCCGCCCCGTCCCCCGCCTGATGCCTGGCCCGACCCTCACGTGGCCTGAGTCAATGGAGGTGTTAGTCCCCGTCCCCGCCTTCCCCGACCCCCGCCTGCCACGACATTGCCTTTTGTAACTCCCCGTCCCCCACCTGGCCAGACACCCGCCTGCTTACCTCAGCCGCCGCTCCTGAGTTGACAGCTCCTCGCCGCTCTGCTCCTCACCGCTTGTCTGCCGCCGCTCCTCCCCCGCGCCATGTCCGCCTCTCCGCTGGTCGCACCGCCGCTGGCCTGTCCGCTGCTCCTCACGTGACCGCTCCTCCCCTGTGCCATGTCCGCCGCTCCTCTGACACTGCTCCTCGACGTGAACACGCACGTCGCGGCCGGCGCTACTTTGGGGGGGACTACTTTTTTTTTAATATACATTTTTTAAATAAGGTTTATTGTTAAACTTTATATAGCCTATAACCATCTACACACCCTGACGATTTCTACGGTGTATCGGGTGTGTAGATTGGCGCAGTGGTTCCGGAGTTTACCCGCCTCAAAGCCTGAAAGTTTATCCTTTATTATAGTAGTATAGATATCATGGGATTGAAGCTGCACATCACTGGTGAGGCACAAACAAGTCAGAGATGTTTTGTGGTCCTTTGAGGAGGATACCGTGCATAGCAGGAGATAAGTTGCAGGTCACTGAGGATTCTCCAAATGTCCTATGGTTTGTTTGTTTTCCTCTCTGTATAGGTCCTAATCTGACTGTTGATGTACGGGCAGGACCAAGACAGATTTGTGTATTTATTTATTATTTATTTATTGCATTTATATGGCGCAACAGCTACCCTGAGGGTTTCCCGGCGCCCTGGATCAGCATTCCTTGTAAACGTGCAGAAGGCAGTTATAGATCAAATAGCCAAGCTTTCACTCCCTTGCGGAATCGTAGGTAGCAAGGTTCCAGTCTTAGTTGGATAGGGAGTGAATTCCACAGTGCCGGTGCTAAATGGGAGAAGGAACGCCCACCTAATCGAGCTCTCTTTACCCTGGGCACGGTAAATTTAGCTTGACCTGCTGAGCGTAGATTTCGCGAGGGGAGGTATTTCTTAACCATTTTACATAAATACTTAGGTGCTATTCCTGCGTTTATTCTGTACATGTAGCACAGTGCTTTAAACTTTACTCTGCTGGACACCCTCAGCCAGTGTAAGTTTTTAAGATGTTCAGTCATCCTTGTTCGCCCTGGGAGATTAAGGAGCATTCTTGCTGCGGAATTCTGCACCACTTGCAATTGGTTCAGTGTTCTATTCGTAATTCCCAAAAATAGGATATTACCATAGTCTAAACGCGACATGATTAAGGCCTGGATAACAGTCCTTTGTGCCCTATCAGGTAGTTGCCACAGTATCTTTCTAAGCCATTTAAGGATGAGAAGGCATGTGGAGGCAGTTTTGGCTATGTGTGTCTGCATAGACATTTTGTCATCAATAATTATCCCTAGATTCCTTGCAGATTGCACTGCAGTTGGAGGGTCACCCATCTCGTCAGGCCAATGGATTGGGCTCCAGAGATTCTTTTGATTGCCGAATATTAGTAATTCGGTTTTGTCTCTGTTCATTTTTAATTTATTAGCCTGGAGCCAGGTGGCCATTTTAAGTAGTCCGGCACGAAGGGGAGAAACAGTGTCTTTGTCTGGGGAGGAAAGGGAGAACACCAGTTGCGTGTCATCAGCATAGGAATAAATGGTAAGTCCCATTTCTTCGGCAATTTCAGCTAGAGGGGTGACATATATATTGAATAGAAGGGGGCTTAGTATGGAGCCCTGAGGTACACCATATGGAGATGTGTGTATCTCTGATCGATTATTTTTGGAGAAGACCTGGTAGGTTCGTTGCCGGAGGAATTGCTCCAGCCATTTCAGAGCCTTCCCTTTTATTCCAGAATGCTGTTCTCTCTCTATACTACCATTTTCAGTGAATAATTATATGCTTAAATTCAGCTTCAAATGATCATGAGGGTCTAAGGTTAATTCAAACATTACTTGCACCCCTTTTGTTAGCTGGTGTAGAGTGTCATGGAAAGCACGCGCAGCGAGAATAAGAATCCTAATTGCCCAGATGATGCAAATATATAATGGGAGCATAAATATACCAACAAAGTAACATAATGGATGGTTTAGTCTCACAAGACTGGACGCTTTAGAGGAAAACCCTTCTTTGGAATAATCTAAAACTATACACCCTGAAATTGCAAAAGTACCAAGATGGTGTGTACTTCCATATGTAATAAACTGTTTAACAGTAATTGTTTTTAGGGGACTGTGTGAATAGTGGGCTCAGTAAATAGTAAAGATGAGATGTATAGCTGCTTAGTCAAAAATTGTCATTGTACTTAAACCGAAACCTGAGTATACACTGGTAGGGTTATGGAAAATGCATACACATTTCTTTATAAGTAACAGCCATATGTCTCAGTTCTACAACTACATGTTTAGGTTACACTTTGCTATGTAATATTTGGTAAAGAAGCCACAAAACATTCATAACGTATGGTCTGCTGTAGTGTTCAATCGCACGTCATAAGGGAGTTCTTACACCATGTGTTCAACTAGCAGTATACCTATTCTTAAAAGAAAAATGGCAACACGCTGCCATGAACTATAGATGAGAAAATATGAAGAGGACATATGAATAATGAAAACTGTTTGAATTATATAATGGTGAGAGGAAATGCCTTTTTTATTATGGTCAACCCCACACTGTTTTGACTGATGCTGATGATTAGGACTCTGAAAGTGCACTGGGACCTAATAATCAGATCGCAGTGCCAGTGCTGTACCCCCAAAATAAAGTAAATGTGAATCGATCTATCCAATTGGCAAGAACTTAACCCCTCTGTAAGTCACTGTTAGATGGTAATCGAGGTACCTAGGGCAGAGAGTTAAGCGGGTCACCAAGAGCCTCTTGTACTGATTGTGCCACGCCTGAGTAACCAAAAAAATTACGTCAGCAGCTCTGCAGGTTCCCCCTGTAGTGCAAACTGCACATCACGAATTTGCCCTCACCCTGAGTGGCAAAGCCCTAGCACTGCATTTCATATAAATCAAACACCATTTATAAAGTACTCTCAAGCCCAGGAAAGCAAAGTGCAGTATATGAAAATGGCAGACAGATATGTGCAAGCATATCTGCCTCTACAGTGTCTCTTCCCCAAGTTTCAGTTCATTTTAAGTGATTCATGTGGGCCATAGGATAACATGGGCTAGCACCTGGGCAATCCTCTGATGTCAATGCAATTATGGTTCAATTGAAAAGACACTGTTTAGTATCAAATGTCTTGTTTCAGGGAACACTGCTTTCTCTCCAAGTTGGATTTAATGCACTATGTAGCCTGGAGGACACTTTAGAGGTGCCCCCCAGAGTTAGTTAATATTTACCCTGTGCCGTGGTCTATAGGCCATGGCTGCTGCTGCCAAGACAGGAATATGACCTAGGCGAGGATGTGTGACCACTCCTTGGAGTCACGGCAAAGGCCTGCCTGGGCAGGAGATGTTACCTCCCTCCCTGAGAGGATAGCCAGTTAAGTGGCACATCAGAGAAGGCAGTGTCAAAGTTGATACCACCTCTGATAGGCAAATAGACTCCCCTCCCATGGAGGGAAGCTCACCCACCACTCACTGGCACATCTGCAGCTGGGCTAGGTGGAAATGATCACAGAGTAGGTAGTTGTCAAGAGGCATAGACCCCCAAGAGGCTGACCACACCACTAGGGTTGGTAGCCTGAGCTGGACAGAAGATAAAGGGTTCTCCCATCTTTAGCAGAGGCAGAGCAAAGAACTTTGGGACCTTGGGACACCACACTTCAAAGGAAGCAGGCACCATATGGGCAGGCTAGCTGCTGGACACAGATGCCAATTGGCCACTGTGCCACTCCCCTAAAACGTCTTTAATTCCAGAATTTAAGGGACTCACATGGCACCAGATGCTCAGATTGCCTGGGCTAAATAAGAGAAGAGATGGACCGCACCTGTGTTTCATCTGGACTGCAAAGAAGAGCATCTACACTGCACCTGCGGCACCCTGCGACACAAAAAGTCTCCAGAACTTTGTCTGAAGGAAAAGGGGGGAACCCAGACAATGTCCCTCAAAAGGTGCCAAGGCAGACCACAATCTCAAAGAACTAGTCGATCTAGTCTCCTATTGCCAGCCTCAGGCCCATGAAATGTTGAAAGTACTGTTTTTGAGGATGCCACTGCCTGCAAGGGAACTGCGACGTGCCCTGTCAGTAAACGTTGCGGAGGATGAGTCTTGACCCGGTCGAGTGACCAAAATGCACACTCCCCTCTCAACTTGCTCAAGAGCAGAAGAAACCTCAAACATACATCACTGGTGCAATGAGCTGACAAGTGGTCCACCTCTGACTGGACACTGGCTGGAAATTGAGCCGACTGCAAGGGACATCGACCCCTGTGCCCCGACCCCGTTCATCATT
Source organism: Lissotriton helveticus (assembly GCF_964261635.1). Lineage (NCBI taxonomy): Eukaryota > Metazoa > Chordata > Amphibia > Caudata > Salamandridae > Lissotriton > Lissotriton helveticus. The sequence goes on along the minus strand of NC_136063.1, from coordinate 603,616,420 downwards.
GCTGTACCCCTTGTCAATGCCCAAAAAAACCCCTCTATAGCAGTTTGCTCGGAGATTGCTAGAATCATGGTATTTTTCTTCTTTACCTGCATCTTGTGATCTGATTGGCTGAGAGCTGCAAAGGATACAGGAGTTGCCCTAAAATCCCGCTGGTGGCCAAATATGACTGTAAGATAATATTTGTGACTCCTCCCTGCGTGAGGGACTGTTGGAACAACCTTACTAGTTGGGGTATTAAGGCCATTGTCTCTCCAGAACAACTATCATCCTAGGCACCACTCCTGCAATGTATTACCAGATGATGGCATCACTGTATGAGTGTTCATATTTAATAATGTTTTCAAAATGATTAACTCCAATTATACTTGACCAATTCGTATCATTTTGGTGTAAATATGCTCTATGTTTATAAATTATTGAGATGTTTGGAGTCGTGTCAATTCAATTCAATTAAAAAAAGTCTTTATTTCGATTATTCATCATAAAAGACATATAATAAAATACATATTGGTTATGAGCACAGCCCTAATAACATCAAAAAGCTATCGTTCATTTAAATGGAATTTCTTAAAAATATAAATACCTATATGTACATTTTAAAAACAATTTTAAAAACAAAATTAAATGTAGGTATACACAAGACTTTTCATTTATGTACAAACGTACTATGATTAAAAAAAAAGGAAAAATCCAATATAACCAATATATTCCTTATCCATATCGTGCCATACTCGCAATAACCTTAACTATCTATACTAACCCCCTACTTTTTCCCAAAGTGCCCAGGACCAACTCAAAAACTTAGCAACCCCTATGGCCGCCATGTCATTACAACCAGTTTTCAGTAGTCTTTTGGTCACCAGTGCTGAGCTGGTACCCAGGGATCTACACAATGGTTTAAGCCACATATTACAGGGTTGCTGATAGGCAGGGCAAATGTATAGGAAGTGGCCAATATCTTCTATGACCTCAGGACAAAATGGACACTTATCGCAGGTGCCTGTTTTCCATTTACATGTGAACTTCCTAAGTGAAAGTGTCTCCACGCGGAACTGGTGGTAGAGCTTGCGATCTCTGGGCTTTATAATTAAATCCCAGTAGTTTTCCCTATGGGGTTCATCTTTCAACTCACAGAAATCTCTAGTCAGGGATGAGCTAGTCAGTGCGGAATACCTCCTGGTTTTAATGGTGTTCCAGTAAGCTGCTCTATAAATTAATTTAGATGGAAATTCAGCAGACTCCGGACTATACCACAGATCCCTCAACCCCATATCAATAAGCAGAGATTTCATGCAGGTTAACCATGGGATTTTGTTTGAACTATCCAGTCCCCTAACTTCAGTGAAGCCCTTTGCAAATAGGTATAATTCTGGAGTGGTCCAAAGCCTTTGCCAAAAGGCCAGCATCCTGTACCTTGCGATGTCCTCTATTGCTTGGCAACCAAGGTGTAACAGAAGGGGAATGCGAGGGGTAGATTTGGGGAGGCCCACAATAGATCTTAGGAATTTGTTCTGGGCTAGCGCTAGGTGATATAAATTACATGATCCCCATATCTCAGCCCCATATAAAGTAGCTGGAATTATTTTAGTGGTATACATTTTAACCACAGGAACTATGGGCTTAGTTTGTGACTGCCTATGTTCCTTAATCAGTGCTCCTGCTAACTGGGTGTGTTTCAGCGCCATTAGCTTCAGTTGTGGGGACCAGCTCAGTTTATCACCAAAAGTAACCCCCAGGTAGGTAAAAACACTAGCCTGCTCCAAGAGCCTTCCGCTCATGAAAACTCTTGAGGATACAGGCTTGGCCCCATGGAGGACCATGAACTTGGTCTTTTCCACGTTAACTACCAGTTCATGAACGCGGCAAAACTCCTCAAAGCGAGTCAGAGCCAGCGGAAGCCCCTGTCTCGTCTTTGAAAGAATCAGCGTGTCATCCGCGAACATGAGCAGGGGCACCCTTTGGCCTGCTAGCATGGGCGCGTCCGTAGAATAGTTATCAAAGTACTTCACCACCCCATTTATAAAAATAGAAAATAGGGTGGAGCCAGTACACACCCTTGGCGGACGCCCTTGGCCACTAAAAATTTCTCCGTGACCTCCCCTGGTTTCCCCCAGCGAACCTGGGCATAAGTAGATGTGTGCAGTCTTACCCCAAGGAAGACCAGTTCTTTAGGCATCCTCAGACCTAACAGAACATCCCACAGTTTTGATCTAGGAACTAAATCAAACGCGGACTTTAAGTCCACGAAGGTAGCAAAGAGTAAACCCTTACCCAGCAATACCTCCTTCCAATAAAGCAGGACAAATCTGAAGGCTTGATCCAGGGTCCCCATATGGGCCCGGAAACCCGCCTGTAATGGTGTAAGAATGTCCTCTTCAATCAGCCAGTTCTGGATCCTGACCAAAATAACTCTTGCAACGATTTTCTGCAGGGCATCATTAAGGCTTATAGGCCTGTAGGTGGCCAGCGCGGAACGGTCACCCTTCTTATAAATTGGGATGATTTCCGCGCCGGACCAAGATGCAGGAATTGGGGCACCCCCTGCTAAAGAATTATTTACGTTTGTAATGTATGGGATCCAGAGATCCGGATTTTGCTTGAAGAGGTCTGCTGGGATACAATTTGGCAGTGCTTAATTTGTGCCGGTGCTTTCCGGTGCTTAGCACCGGCACTTATCTGACAGGGCCGGGGCTAATAAATTATGCTCGTCTATGCGAAGGGCCAAGAAAGTCTTCAATATAAATGTATGTACCTCTTCTGCTTCGGCTGCATGTCTGATGTCTAACGAGTTGCCCACCCAGGACCAGGCACAATCGAGGGTGCGGGCGCGAGGCAGTCATGCGCACTCAATGTAAACGTCATGTGCGTCCTATGTAAGATAGGACCAATCTGCTAGCGTCTGCGCTGACACACGTGGTGAAATCAGCAGCCCGCCGGAGATGGTTTCTTGTCCGAGGTTGCTCTGCTTTGTAACGGCCCAGGACATCTAGAGCGGAAGATCGTCCATGGCAGTTGCAGAGAGAGGGAGAGGATCTCTTGATGACATCATGGCCCATAGAACTATGTTTCCGGCTTTCCGCAGAATGTGAAGCTGTCTTCATTTTCGTCCATTTAATCCTTGAGTTCACCCACGCCTTTCCGAAGTGAGGCACTGTGAACTTCTATTTGCACCAATGCTGCCATCTGTTCAAAATCCGATAATCAACATTTCCTTTCTTGTCCGGCATCAGCCGTCATCAGTCCAGCTGAAAGGGTAGGAGAATATCGTTTTATTTTGCAGATTTATTTAGCACAAACTTGACGACCCGAAGGTTATGTTTACACAAGGACACGTTCTTTCTTTGTTAGGTAAGGGGAGATTAAGCGATTTGCCCAGATTTACAGGTTGTTGAGCCCACACCAAGACCTGGTTCCCCAGTTCAAAAGACTGCAGCGCTGCCTGTTAGGCCACATTCACTTCACAGTTAGTTATTTCTATCAACCGAGGCGCACCTAAAAATGAATATACTATCACAAAATATAAGGTAAAACGAGAATGCCATTTCTTCCAACAACATACACACACATTGTGAACATTTTTACAGTTCACATACTTTTTAAAAAGGCTCCGAGCACCATAATTATTTCCTGTATATAATCTGTATGTGGCCACAATCTACCACTGATTTTTTTAAAACGCAGTACATATTATTTCTTTTTCATGACTAGTGCATTTTAATGCCCAAACTGTTTTCATTTGCAATGTAAAAATGTGACAAAACTCTGTGCATATGTTATATTCGTAAGCATCTGAGTTGTAAATGTAATCAGTTTAACAGAAAACAGTTTTATTTTTGCGCAGGTCCATGGTTGCTTGGAGCTGCTTTTGTATGACCTCCAGGTTACCTAAATGACAAAAGTCAGCATATCCTCTTTGTTTAAGGTGTGTGGTAGGTGTTATGAAGACTTGGGGGTAGGTGGCAAGTTGCAGCTTCAGCCACTACTAGCTTTGCAATCAGCATGCCTTTTTATGTTGTTTTTTATGCCCATGTGTGTTGCACAAAACTACAAGCTCAGTGATACAAAGTGATGTTGTGTACAAAGCCAGGTTTGATTGAACGTGCCAGACAAAACACCGAGCCTCCCAGCTGCATTGAACTTGACACTCCCACTTAATACTTATACAAATGATGAGAGAAGGCTTGAGTTTTAGGAAGGACCGATCAGGGACATCTTAAGGATTTTGTGATCCCTTGGCCAAACGTATTTTGTGGAATACTGTTGAGAACAGGTTTTAATTTATGATCTAGTTTCAGCTCTTTCATGCCCTCCTTGCCCAAGCCACTGACCGTGCACAGGCATACTCTCCAATTTATAAATGTGTTTTCATCAAATATTCAGGGATAGTGACCTGTGTTTTCAATATTGTAATACAGCAGCTGACTAAAAGTATTGTAAATAATCTCTGTGACCATTTCCTGTTTTTAATATGTGAGATCTTGTTTCAATCTAAAAGAAGCTTTATGAATGTTACATGGTGTGTATGATCAAAGTCCCACAGGGCCAAGCACTGTGTGATTAATTCTTCTGGTAAAGTTCTGGTGGTAAAAGCTGACAAATGCCAGTGTGGTAAAGTTCCCAGTGGAAGGATTCAGTTCCGTATGTGTGGTAAAGAGGCTGACGTGTGGCAAATGACTTTGTAGTAAAGTAAGTCACTGGGTTAAGATGTTTCTGTGTTGTGATTGTGTGTTAAACAACCAAGTACAGTGTAATCAAAATGTCTTGTGTGATGCATGGTTCCTTTAATGTGATGAATGTTCATTTGGATAAATGATCTCTCTTGTGCTACAGGGTCCCACTGGTTAAAAGTGTGCTTAGAGTGCTGTGAACTGTTACTTACTGTTCATCAGGCAGACTGGCGTTGACGCACTACATGCGCCTTGTACTGCTGGGACCCACTGTAGTCATATGGTGGTATTACATCTGGCTTTTAGCAGTGCCAGTTGAGGATGTGTGTGAAGCCAATAGAGTAAGTGGATGGGTGGGGTCGGGGGAAGTGGGTGTGCCCTCTTAATTTTTTTTTAGCACCTGGACTTAATATTTTACAAATTAAGCACTGCAATTTGGGCCAGGTGCCTTGCCATTAGGGTTGGTCTTCAAGACTGCCTCCTAAGTACTAAACAGTAGGGGGGTTCCTGGGCTAATGAGTGGGTCCGGGCCATCCCTCTCTATGCCACTCTGAAATTGAGCTTCAAAGAAGGCGACCCACTGCTGGAGATCCACATTGTTATTTGGTACAATAGACCTTTGCCCATTTCCCCATTTGATCAGATCCCAGAACTGTCGCATGTTCCTACCCTTACATGATAACCTTAATTCCTCCCAGCGCCCCTCGTCCCAATCCCTTTTTGCCTTTCTAAGAGTGTCTTTATATGCTACTCTCACTTGTTTGGTGATGTGGTGATTCCTTTCTTTAATGGCTACTATCATGGCCTTTTGTGCAAGCCTACACGATTCGTTAAACCATGAGTTAGGTTTGGGGTTAAAAATCCGTCTGATTGGCTTAGTATTAATAAAAAAGGTTTTCAGCCCATAAAAGAGCACGTTGTGGATCCCAGATAGTTTGTGGTTGAGAACTTCTTGTGTTCCACAATCGTTAATTGCTTTTAGTGCCCCAGTAACTAATGCCCTTATCCCTATCATCTTTTCCACATCTAGGGCCACCTTGGCCCAACTGACCCTTCTTAAGTCATTTGCCAAAATAACATGGTTAGAAGGGTTAGCATCCTCCGGGGAAGGCCCACTATAAAAACTTCTGTCATTTAGAGTTAGAACCAGAGGATTATGATCACTTTCGGGGCGACTTTGGACTTCCATGTCTGAAACCAGGGACCATATCTCAACGTTCACTAAAATATAATCTATGCGACTTTTGTATCGGCCATTATCAAAGGTCGCTGCTCCATGGGCATCAGACGCTGTCCTGCCATTTACTGCCCTGAAGCCCCTTTCCAAGCACAGCCCTTTAACCAGGAGGGCTGCTTCTGTCCATTTTTTAATGGGCTGAATTTCCAACTGGGGGACACCCCAAAGCGCATCCACCTCATCACTAAGACCACCATCGACGCATCTAACGGCTCAAAACACGTATTAAAATCTCCTGCAATTATTACATTAGCATTATATATAGTTTCTTCTAGAAACGATTCCAGGGCAGCTATAACCTGTGAGCTCTTACCACCTGGTTGGCCCCTTGCATAAACATTAAACAAAGGTAGGTCAAGACCTTTTGTGGATGTAACTCTGATGACCAGAATATCTGGCTATCGAGGTAGACCTCCTCTACGGTGATCCCCTCAGTTTGCCTTACCCACCAGGTTAGTCCTCCCACTGGTCTCCCCCTAGGGCCCCTAATTGCTGGTTTGTTAAAATTTAAATAACCAGTCAGTTGACCATGTTTCTTGAAATGCCCAGATATCTACTCCTTCAATAAAAGCAGTCCAATCATCTGAGTCAGCTTTTGACTGCAAACCCGCTATATTCCAAGATGATATAGACATATGGCTCTTCTGAAGAGCAGGGTCAGAACACCCAGTGAGGGCTGCTTCTACCAAGGAGTGCTCGGCGGGCATTAATACCTCAAAGTTTTCGGGCACCAGTGCCACTAAAGTTTTGGGGGGAGTGGGTCCTTTACCAACTATTGGGATTAGGTGAACGGGGGACAAGTTAACCTCTTTCCAAGCCTCCCTACCCCCATTTACTAAACCCTCCTCTATGTCCAGCCCCAGTCATTCTATTTCTTCGAGATTGGAGAAAACCTCATAACGGTTATTCAGTTGAATTGTAAGATCGGGCCTTAAGTGGTCACCCTGTGTAACTCGAGCATCCCTCAATCTTGAGTGGTAAGATTGCTTATAAAAGAACCCAAGGGGAAGAACGCTAATGGCAGCCATATCAAAAATATCATGACTGGCCATCTCAAAAATATGTCGGACCAAGCCCGGTGACCTAAAACTCAACACCACACAGTCTCCTGGTATGGTCTTTGTGGCATGTCCGACCCACTCAATCCTTCTAACTATTTTAAACTCTTGGAATAGGGAATCCCCTAGGCCGATCTTTTCATTCAAATAATGGAGGGCCTTGTTTTTGAGCGTTGCCCAATGCTTGTATGTACCCTGTACAAGTTGGGGGACATTTGCTAGAATTACTGTGTAGGGAGTTGCTTCGGGTGGTAGGAGAAGAAAAGATTGTTTCTCCATCCGACCATCATTACTAGTGATGTCCTGCCTCCGGTGTCCCTCTGTCCATAGAGGCCTTTGGGGGGGCAGGTTCTTATCAACATTTTCACCCGCAGCGGGTATGCTCCTGGTCCTCCCTGCTTGTTTTTCACCCCCCCCCCAATAACTGGGCATTCGCCTTTGCACCACCATAAATCCCTATGTATTTCCCACACCGTAACTGGTGGGGTGCCTATTAGGGTCTGCTTAGAGGGCAGTGCCGAGGGCACTTGTGGTGATTGTGCCAGCGCTGCTTCAATCTTCAGTAACCTACTATCAACTGAATCTAATTTTAGGAGGATCGGCTCAAGGAGGGCTGCCAATTGCTCTTTGAATATATTACAAATGTCATCTTTACCCAGCGGTGTAATAGAACTAACCATTGGGGTGTTAGATGTGGTCTTAGTACTTGGTTTACCAAAGACAAATACCCCACTTGTACCACTATGTACCGGGGTGACATTAAGGTCTTCGCACCACGCCCCCTCCTTCTTTTGTTTGCGGGTTCTTTGTTGTTCACACCCATGGCCTTCATCCCTCTAGTCGTTACCATGGCTGGGGTACTAGCAACACCCTGGGCCTGTCGGGAGGACAGGTCGGGGCTAATTGTAAGTAAGCTAGGTGACCTATCTGTGGAGTGATGGCTTGATATGGCTATATCCGGGGCTATCTGAGTGGTAGGTAGCTGAGCACAGGGTAGCGATCCCCTCCTTAGGAGGGTGGGATCGAGGGAAAGTCTTCGCTCTGTGGCCTCAATCTCGTGGATAAGAACTGATTCTGCTCTTGTGAGAAATGCATCTAGGGTGCCCACCACCTCATCCCCCGCTCTCCTTTTATCCATGTTAAACATGAACAAAATATGATGATATTGCTATCACTTAAACAACAACAGTACCCCGTTAATTAGCCCCCGGGAATCAAGTTAAACAGTCTGTAATGAGAGTTCTCACAGTTTTGGTGTAAAATAACAGGGGGAGACCCAGCCCAGCTTCTTCCGGCCTCTGACGGGCGCGGACGGGCCCGCCCTTGGCCCGGGCTTCGCCCGCGCGCGTCCGCGCTGCGGGAGGGCCTCGGTGAATTTATACGTCTCCCGGCGCTGCAGGTGATGTTCCGGTCCGAGCGCGCCCCAGGGACTCTGGATGTTGTAGTCCCGGCGCGCTCGAGAAGCAGCAGACCCCCTTGTGCAAGCTGGCGATGTCCTGGGGCTTCGGTCGTGAAAAGAGCAGGGCAAGAACAATAAAACGGGCCAAATCTCCAGCAGTGGTCTAGTGGCGCGTCCCCTCTAGTGTTGTGTCTATTAAATGTCTGCCACTCAGAAATGCTTGTGAGTGCAGGAATCTCACAAAAAGTGAAAGGCTGGTCTCACACACCACCTGGTGTCATACTTCCTCATTGACCAGTTCTCTAAAAACCTGGTTTGATAGAGGGGGGCATACACCTGAAGACAGGGATGCACTTCTAAAGCTAAGTGGGGGCCCTTGCAAAAAAAGTGAAATTTAAAAAGCCATAACAGATGTCAAACTCATTTTAATGTAACCGGCATCTGTATGGTAGTTAAAATAAATGGTTGGTGTGTTGGGGATACTATTGTCCCCCCACTGTGATGTAAGTGGTCGACATGTTTCTGCCTGTTTTACATGTGAATGTGGTTGACTGGACATTCTTCACCAAATTTGTGTCCATGGTGCTATTTTGGATTTAACTTTGTTTGATTTTTTTTCCCCATACAGGCTTGAATATATTGGCCGCGTTTCGGTGCAGTGTGATATTGATCACCCCACTCAGTGGAACCCTCCCACCATAGTACGGTAAGGGTGGAGCCCGATTCTGTTTATTATAGGTCCCGATGAATGCCATGGACCCGACAGGGCCATCAGGCAGAAACATGTCCACCACTTAAAAACATCACCAAATAACACTGTAGCACTTAGGTCACCAGACTGGGAGCAGCTCTTTTTGGGCTATCATTATTTGTTGGAAGCTACCTGCTCCTAGCGCCCCGTGCATCTACTTCCCTTCCTTAGGTCTCTTCTGGGGTTCTTGTAGTTATACACTCAGAAATGCTTCACACATGTTCCTCTGGTAAAGCCTGATGGCTCTGTGCTATAGCACCCCAGATTGAGCTAGGGATTTAATACATGAAAGCAAATAACCTTACTGACGGTAACAGGACGTTATTGCATAGTTGAGCCTAATCACTCCACTGCATATTAACTCAGTCTCCTACTAATGGGAAGAATGCTTTACAGTCACCATTAAAAAAGTAATTGAGATGTGATTGAATATCTTGAGCTCGGAATTGTTTGCTCTTTAGATGGTAGAAATGGGCTAATTTGACTTAGACTTGGCAAAGGTCAAGGCAGTGTATAAACAAGCATAGGCAAAGCCAATAGGTCTGGATTGGCAAACTGGTGCTATAGTTCCTTTGTGTTAAATATTTAATTGGAAGCATATAAACAAGAAACTAATTTAAAAAAAAATCCAGGCTCTAACCCTTGTGGTCTTGTGCATGCAATAAAAAATAATTTAAAAAAAATGACCATCACATGTAATTTTATATTAGAACTGCATGAGTGCTTCCTAGTAAGGAGGTCTACGTAGAACAGCTGTAGAATCCCTTTTTAGTTTTAATGTACATCATAGGAGAATATGATACACATTGGTGCAAATAAACTTCTATTGTCTTTGAATGTTTGCAGCCTGAAGACACACATTAAGCACAGGTTAGAACTGACAGCCTTTGGGCGGTCTTCCCCCAACTTTTTACCTGCCTCCCTCCATTTTCTGAACTCATTTCTGCTGTTTTTTGGGCTCTGCACACTTTACAACTGTTAACCAGTGCTAAAGTGCTTGTGCTCTCCCCCTAAACCTGGTAAAATTGGCTTAACCCCAATTCACATATTTAATATACTTATAAGTCCTTACTGAAATGCACAACAGGTGCCCAGAGCCTATAAATGAAATGCTACTAGTGGGCCTGAAATACTCATTGTGCCATCCACTTAAGTAGCCCTCTAAAAATGTCACAGGCCTGCCATTACAGAGCATTTTTGTGCCACTTTGACCTGGCAAGGTTACTCTCTTGTGAGGCCTAAACCTTCCATTTTTATACATTTAAGTCACCCCTAAGGTAGGCCCTTTCTACCCAAAGGGCCGGGTGCCATATATTTAAAAGGCAGGACATGTACTTTTACGTTTTTCTTGTCCTGGTAGTGAAACACTCTCAATTTAATTTCCACTACTACAAGGCCCATCTCTCTCATGGAATAAAATTAGGATTACCTTATTACATCTTTTAAGTGTAATTTCCAATTGGGAAGAGATAGACTTTTAAAGTGTTGTGTCACTGAACTCACAATATCTGCCTGTCTCTAGAATACATGTGTGGGGTGGGAGATAATTGGCTTCCAGCATTCCCTTTAGACAGTCGCACAAAAAGGATGGATAGGTGTGCCTGAGTGGTCACCTGCATGCAGATGAGCCATATTAAGCAGGATGAGAGGGAGGAGCTGGCACACCTTAAAGGGATGTGTCCTGTCCCTTCACAGAGGGTTGATTAACCCTGTGTAGTATGTCTGGAGCCAGATAAGTAAGAGAAAACCTCTGTGCACGTCAACGCTTTCTTTGAAGTCTCCCCCAATTCAATGGCACCACTAGGCATAAGTACTGAAACTCTGATACCATGCTTTTAGTACACTTCTGGACTAGTGACCCCTCGGCCAGGAAGAAGAGGATCTTCAGTGCTACTCAAGGACTGCTACTCCATTGGAATTGCTGTTTTCTGAAGACTTGCACTTGCCTTGCTCTGTTGCCCTACTGCTTACTGCTCTCTCTTTGATTAGGTGACAAGGACTGTGCCTGAAACACTTGAACCCAGAGTGACTCCAAGGGCATGATGGCTTGCCTCCTGTTGCCTAAGTCTCCGGGACGCAAAATACTTAGAACTTTGCTCTTCCAACCCTTGGACTCATCTGCTTGTGAGTCTGTCCTGTCAAATGGTGTCACTCCAGTCCTAGAACCTTGGAAGTGGACCTAAGGGTTTTCTCTAATGGAATCGATGCATCCTCTGCTGGGAGAGCAGAATTAATGCATGGCCCTTGTTGCGGCAATCGGACCGGAGCATCGCACGCAGAACTGCTGCACTGCACTCAGAACCACTACTTTGGAACTGATGCATCTTTTCCATTGCGTAGAGAAGATCAACATATTGCCTGTACAGCGTTACATTCAGAACTGCCACACTTCAGAACCAATTTTGCGCACAAAACCGACGAATTGCCACAGTTGCGTGGAGAAATTCGGTGCAACACTGCAACTAAATGGAAATGTTGCGATCCGGATTAAGGGACATTTGCTCGTTGGGTCCTGTGTGGGTCTTGTATCTGGCCTGTGCTCCATTGCAGTTGGCCTGCATGACCAATTAACTCTTTATATGCTATTTTCTTCTAAGCACTATTTTTAAATTTAACCTTTGAAAGTTCATATTTCGACTTTTACACATTGGATGCTTGTCATTTTGATGTTGCTTTATTTAGAAAATTATTCTTTATTTTTCTAACCTCGTGAGGAGTCTTTTCCTGGTGTTATCACTGTGTTACTGTTTAAAGTGTTGAACAAATTCTTTACACATTTCCTCTTAAATTATCATGTGGCCCAAGTGGACATTGTCATGTTCCCTAAGTTAGCATGAGCACGCTGTAGACTTCCTGCTGTTTTGCACAGGTTACAACATGAGCTTATTTTGCATATGCCCCTATGGGTACTTTGACATGGGAACCTATCGCTTTACAGGTTCCTGGGATTTAGTGTGAACATTGTGAACAAGGTTGAACAACAATGCCCCTTGTTATTATGTTCTGGTCAGGCCCTAGTACTTAGACAAAACATACAGATGCAGCTGTTGATTGGGAACACATACTTTGGTCTTATTGGAATACCCGGATAGGGCGCGAACACTTGGAGAGGGACATTTCCAGAGAGAAGAGCATGACTACACCTATGATGTAGATCTACCATCTATAGAATGAGGTACGTGGTCTGCAGATAATGCCAGGATATCTTCAAAAATTATATCATCCTGCTTCTATACAAGGGGAGGGAGGTTAGGTTACACTCTTTTACACTATGGCAGCTCCTTTTACGATGTATGGATTATTTGCTATGCTGACCATATTAGTGTTATGCATTTTTCTGCTTATTGTGGAATGCATACTGTATATTGAAGCACATTAGTTAAAATACATTTTTTAAACTTGTTCTTGTTTCTGTCAGATCTTATTGCGGATGAGTACAAGAGTGTGAGCGAAAGGGTTTGTCTTGCAACTGCGATTCCTGAGAGAATCAGGAGTGTTGTGTTCTTGGGTGTCTAATCACTTGTTCCTCTGTGAGTGAGTAGGAGGGCAAGTGATGCACTATAGATAGTCGGTCCTGGGTTCATGGGTACTAAAGTGGTAGGATGACTCAGTCCCTATATAATAAGGTCCCATAATCCTATGCTTAGTTCTGTCTTTGCACAGAATCCCTGCAACATAATGAACCTGGCTTCTCTGTGCCAAGCTACCAGAGGGTGAGCACAGGATAATTTAGGTAGGGTTGGTTGGTTAACTTCGCTCCATGGGCAAAGTGCGTGGAGTTATTACACTCCGCTGGGAGCGCACATTTTGGCAAAAAATTCTGATACAGGCACGGAGCAGCGTTTGCCCCCACCATTCATCCCTAGCCTCTGCTTGGAGTCCCAGAGAGTTAATTACTGTAGGAGTCGAGAATACAGTGATTGCTCGTGGGCTGGGGGGAGACCGCTGCTTTCCTGGGAATGTCAAGCTAAAGCACAACTGCACTCCCTGTGCCCCCAAACACAATTCATAGCAAAGAGCAGCATGATTGTGTGCCTGATCTCCCTGGAGTCAGGTTGGGCAGGGAAAGCACCAGGGTAGCCACAATTGCTGGATGCAGTAAAGCGCACTAAACCCTGTGAACGCAGAAAGACTGAGGAGAGGAATGAGAGAAAGCATATGAGTATTTAAATGAGGAGCGACTGGCCTTGGATAGTTTTTCTGGCTTCCTCGCCTCTCGGCCTGACTGGCCCCTTCTAACCAGCTTGCACCGGGCCTGTCCCACAGTGGGAGAAAAGGCGGTGCGCTCTCTGTGCTGTCTATCTCTGGCCATTCTGTACCTGTTTAGCACTGGTAGCGCAAAAGAGGTGCACTCTGCAGCTGAGCTTGTTAAGGCTTGGCTGTTGCTACTGACTAATAAATTATACAGGGTAACTTGAGAGAAATACTGAAGTGGCATTTGCAGATCCAAAGCTTGTGCTGTTGATTTTATTCATTTATTTTAGAAAATGTCAAATAATCCCCGTACTACGCAAGAGTAATGAAATACTGAAAGAGCTCATGTGATGAGTTGATTTAGCTCTTGTGAGGAGCAGTACACAACTGTTTTGCATCAATAGAACTGCACGTAGGAGAAGACAAGGTAATCTGGCCATGGTAGCACTGCACTGGTGGAGCAAGGTGAACATCTCAGTCAAGGAAAGCATTATGGCTGTAGAGACATTATGGGATATAATGGCTAAGCGTGGAGGGGGTTCCGAGTGCACGGGGCATGGCTGCTGAATGCCTAGAATATGCTACATTTTCCAAGCATTGAGTGTGTTTCTCAAGACTGGAAGGCCTTACTAAGGAGCACCCGCTGAGCACCAAGTGTGGTTCTCTTTATCAACATAATGATAGTAATGGCGCGCGGAGTTATCTGCTCAATTACCATACTCACCTGGGCCCATAAACATACACACTTTGAACAGGTAATCCGGCTTATACCATTTGCCTATCAGAACTTTATTTCACTTTAGGACTTATACCTATACACATTTGACTTACCAATCCTTGTAACCTGTATTTAAGTCCTATGGGATCAAGAGTGTTAGCATTATAGGTAGAAAAATAACATTTACTTTCATAAAATAACCACAGAGTCTGGAAAGTTTTAAACACTTTATCTATGTAAATTCTTCTTTGCAAGAGTCCATAAAAGCCTAATAAGAGAGTTTTCAAGCAAGAATATAATAATCAAAGTGAGGAACTGTAAACATAGTGCGAGATTTCTATTAGACATTGTTACCTGGGAAGGGTGAAAAAGGGAAACAATACAATGACATACCCACACAGATTTATATTTACCTAGAATGTGCCAACATGACAGGACAGGTGCAGATCAGGACAAGACCAAGGTGGATCAGGACAGGACAGATGCAGGTCAGGACAGGTACCCTCAGCTAAGTGCAACACCAGCATCACACCCCTCTCTATGGCTAACAGTCGGACTCCGATTGGGTTATCGATTCTTTTCCCTCAGCAATTCCCTATTCTTCTGACAGAGTGCTCCGCCAGCACCTCTGCTCTCGATCTACTATAGCATCGGTTGGGTCAGTGACAGGTCAGCTATTCGGACAAGTCGGACAATCTAACTAGCTAAGCCTACCTAAGTTATACCATTTTCCAGGGCCACCCCCCAGTTTTGCAAATGTGTGTATTCCCTTGGTTTGATTGGTTAAAAGGCGATGAGAGGTCATTACACCATAACAGTATGGGATCATTTTCATTCATTAATAATGATCTCGTTCCCGCCCACATTTTATTTTCCCAAGAATTTTATTCCACCCAGCATTACTATAGCAAAAGATATACAATTTATAACATTTTATATTGTCTTCTTTCTCTGGAGAGTTCACGAGGTTAGATTCCCAGGCGCATCGCTGGCAAGACTGTCACTGGCATGGGTTCAATGCCATTGTTTGAGGTCTCTCGAAATTCTGGTACATGTGCGGTGAGGGTTTTCAACATGGTGTTACAATCCATTCTCCAGACCCAAATACAAGCTAGCAGCAAAGTCAAAGAGAAACAATTTAGAAAAAGGAAATAAATGAATGCACTATATACCACTTATCTCTACTCTATTCCCATTTAAACTATAGCATTAATAGTTAAGCAGAACAAACAAAGTTTAGTTAAAGCAGCAGCAGGTGCTTTAGTATGTAAAACATGAAACGGCCATCTTAATTCTAGTGCGCAGCTGCAAAGAACTTCCCCCCAAGCAAAGATACGTCACGCCACGTGAGTGTGGCAGACGCATGCACAGAAAGTTTCCCTCGTTTTTGGCAGCCATTTTAATGCATTTAGATTACTGTTAGTAAAAGCATATAGGCGAACTTCTTCTAGATACTAGTAATGTCGTGTAATGCAATTATTAGTAAGACGAACATGTTGATTAATAGATTACTTATTATTTTGAGAGGATTGAATCCGAACAAGTCTCTTTACGTATGAAACCTTGCTCCATCAATAGCAAACAGAGTCAGGAAAGGGCTACATGTTGAGTGTGGTTCCCAATGCTAGAATATCATGGTGGGTGGAACGTATCTCCTTGGAATCACATGGAGTTTTTCCGTGACTCTGCAGAATTCCGTAAAGTACAACCCTGCGAGCTTCGCCCACCACTAAATTTAGGTTGTGTTGTGACTTACCCTAACTAGGATGGTGGTTCCTGCTTGGACAGGGTGCACACCTCTGTCAACCAGAGACCCAATTTCTAACAACACAAAATAATGATATAAAAATATTAAAAGAGACACATAAAGGAAAGAAAAAGCATTGGTGAGAAAAGTATTGACCAATATTCTTTAGCAGTGAAGTGCCTTTTTAGGCAGATGTGCAGATGCTGTAACATGCAGTGCAAGTGAACTAACCCATTTTCCCATGATGTATCCTGTGGTGGGTGGAACCAACATTTTAATGCCCATTGAACATACCAGTAGATGATGAGGATTGATCCTAACTCTCTTTTTATATGTGAATATGCATGCATTTTTTATTTATGTGTTTATTTGACTGCATGAGGCTGACATGAAGAGAACTATCACTTCTAAAGTTAGAACTACAGAACTCTGAGGTCACACATTTATCTGGCAATTAGCTGACCCTTATATTGTATAAGTGGAGTGGTGTGGCTCACTGGTTAGAGGCGGCAGACCCGTAAGCCGAGAACGGCCCGGGACCAGGGTTCAATTCCCGACGCGGCAGGGTCGTGGACCAGGGTCAAAAACGGACTCGATAATTCTCGCCTCGGTGCCTACTCTAACCAGGGAACACACTCGGCAACTCTGGGCATTAAGCTTACCTCATCTCTACAACGGCCCCCCACAGGAGTCGCAGTGCGCTTTACAAGTACACTTACATTTACATTTTACATTTATATTCTCCACTTCTATATACACTCCTAACCGTGCCGACAACGACATAGCATGTTTTTCTTTTTCTTGGACTAGCCATTTTGCAAATCCTTTCAGCATTAACTTCCCCACAGTCTATAAACTCAGAAATCTCGCCTCAGCAGTCACAAGATACAGCTGGAAGGGCTTTAAGCCCGAATCAATGTCTACCAAACTGACAGACCTAGTATTCAACATCCTTAAGCATAATTTGAGAGTAATTCTAATGACCATCTCCTCCAACTTGATACAGTTCTGATGATGGTGGAAGGTGCTATCTTTCTCCTACAGCATCTGAAACTTAATTTCACAAATATGGGAAGCAATCTTGGGTTTCAATACCTCAATTTGACAGACAGTGGAATGAGAGTTTTTGGAGAAGGAATTATGACCCTGAACACAAAGCTGATTATGCCAAAGATACCACAGGCAAAAATAAAATATAGAAATCCAAATGCTAATATTAATCTGAGAGTCGCAGAAAGGCCCTGAACGTATCTTAGTAACTTTTTCAGATTCTCTCAGACCTTTGAAATCTGCAGGGCATAAGGTTTAGCATCCCTCCTGCAAAATTATTGTAGGATATTGCCTGTTTCTAAAGGGTTAATATCTTAATGATCAGAGATTTCATCACTATGACATTGTCCTCAAACCTGCATCTTTTCCCAAGCACCTACCCACAACTTCAGTATAACATTTTCTGGATGCATCATGGAAGATTCCATAGCTTCTCTGGATACAGTCATGGAAAAGTCATTAAAATTAGTCACCTCTCTGGTTCTCTCAAAGACATGTCTCCAACCAAACACATGAAATGTCTCCTTCAGGATTGCAAATCATTTCTTCCCACTCTTTTCAGTAGTTTACTCAGTCAAGGTACATTCCCTGGCCTATGTTTGTAGGTTGAGGTAGTAAAGCCTTTGCTCAAGAAGTCATCTAGAAATCCACTGGATATAAACAAATTTCACCCCCATCGGTGTGCTTCCTTATCTAAACAAACAACTATGAAACCTTCCTTAGCACAGCTGTTAGGTTTTGCCAAAGCAAAGTGCTGTAGAGCTTCAACCACATTTCCAGACTGGGCACAGTACAGAACCTGGTGTTATATTTGTACTGGATGACTTGAAGAGAATTATAGATTGTGGTGATGTGGAAATGATGTTCCTGTTTGGCAACGTTTGACTCCAATGATCACAGCATCCGATTCAGCAGAATCTTCCAGGGTTCCATCCTCCAATGGATCAAATCCTCCCTTATTAAAGCATCCAAATATGTCGTATTACCAGCTTTTGTACTGGAGGAAAAAACTTAGCTGTGGTGTCGCTCAGGGGTTTATTCCATTCAATCACCCTTTTTTCAACTTTCATTTGCTTATCATTGCCTCACAGCTTCTTCAAAATGGGGTCAATGTTTACTTGTGTGCATATTTTCCATAGCTTCTCTTGGGCCTACTCAATAAACATGAGTAATTAATTACAACCAAGTCCAGGATTTTGTTCCATGACCAAAGCATTAAACATCAGTGGTGATTTCCACCAATTTCTGGTAGTTTAATGCAGTCAAGACTGTACTCACCGCAGCAGGAAAAAATAGACAGGATACTAGTTTGTCACCGTAATTCATGGGCCCATCGCCAACCCTCTTCAATTTTGGGGTTTTAATAAATAACACTATGGGCCAGATGTAGGTAGGCATTTACCGGTCGGTAACGGCCGAATTCGGCCGTTACCGACCGGCAAATGCAATTTGAGATGTAGGGCCCTGTATTTTACAGAATCGGTAAATTTACCGATCGGTAAATTTACCGATTCTGTAAAATACCGAGTCGGTATTTTTACCGATTCGGTAAAATTGATATGTAGGTGGGACTCTTCTGAGTCCCACAAGCATTAAAAAATCGGTATTTTACCATCAAATCCTATTTGATGGTAAAATACCGATTCCGGTGTGCATGCACATGTGTGCATGCACACCTGTGCCATATGACAGGCAGACCTGCCCTTAGGGCAGGTATGCCTGCCACATGGCACCCGAACCCGTTTTGGGGGTGCTAGAGGGTGTCAAAGTGACACCCCCTGCACCCTTGTGAAATTCGGTATTTACCGATTCGGTAATTACCGAATCGGTAATGCCCATTCATTCCTATGGGCTTCAATGAATGAATGGGCATTACCGATTCAGTATTTACCGAATCGGTAAATACTGAATTTTACCGATTCGGTAAATGCACATCTGTATTTACCTACATCTCGGTGCTTCTATTTTACCACTTCTTAAATACCGAATCGGTATGATTCGGTATTTAAGAGGTGGTAAAATAAAATTACCTACATCTGGCCCTATGTCCTTAGAAGCCCAATCCTTCTAGTGTGCCTGCACATGCTTCATCCAACTTAAGGTTCTAAAGAAGATTTTACCATCAATTGAGCCAAATTTGCACATTACTGTAATATACATGTTCATTTGATCGAGGCTGAATTGTACAAACTACATCTACTTAGCAGCCTCTTGAAACATTTCCACAACTTACAGTTCTTTGACAACATGACTGTCCATATATTTACAGGCACTTATGGTAGAACACACATATCCCTGTGCTTAGGTCTCTGCACTGGTAGCCAATTTGGTCAAGAGTTTTTTTAGGACCATGATCATCATAAATAAACTATCCACATTACCTTTCCCATTTTTTTGGCCTCAAAGGTTTGACTTTAATTGCTCTTCCCATGGTCTCAGGCCAGACAAGTGTTGTGTGCTCATAATCACTCTAGTTCATAGGTAGTTTGTGATCAACTTTGGAGACCAGGCCTTTTAAGTCTACTCAGAGAGACTTTAGAATTGTGCAAGCCCTTTGCACTGAGCAGAACTTGCTTTATTTTACTCAATTTTTAATAACCTTGATTTTTTATTTAAATGTTATAGTTGGTTCTATAACCCAGAGGTTTTACCGTTGCTATGTTTCTCTAGCACTGAAATACTCCGATGTACAATGTGTTCTGCAAGTAAAATTAATATAACATAACAAAAGTTGTCTCTAAGCCAAACCTAAAAGTGGGTTCACCTGCTCCCTACTTTAATCATCAGGATTAAAGCAGTGAAAATAGTGGTCCTTTAAAGATGAGCTTTGTCTTTGAAACTCTGTCTCATTTTACTTCGACTGTGTTTCCTTAATAATTTAGAATCTGATTTGTATACAACTGCAGGTCTCCATTTTTGCTGTAAGAGGCTACAGCGATCTTTGGGTAAAGTTGGTTGAGCCTTCCTGGAATATAACTCTATCTTTGTGTTACACATCATAGAGGCATTTTAGAAGCCATTGAACTGCTAGATGATGTTTATCCATAAATAGAGCGAATATAGTCCCTTTAAGGCAACACACAAATTGTATAACCTGTTTTTTAGACAGCTTGTTGTATTGAAATGTTAGGTTTAAGGCTGTAAGAGCTGGGTTTTGATGTGGGAAGAACTGTGCAGGTTTTTCTCCCTAGTTTATAGTGGTTGTGGCCATTCTGTGACTTGAGCTTCACATTCACAAGTTTGAGTTCTGAGATGGATTGAGTACTCACACTGGGTATAGTTTGATATCAAATGTATTCCGAGATAGAAAATTGAGAAGTGTAGAGTGAATGGCTCAAGCAACAGCTGTTGGAGTTTCCTTGCTGAAGATGCTGCAGCTAAAGAATTTAGAAGTAGACCTGCTTGATTCAAATTGGGGTGGAAAGGAGACAGCTTCTGAAGAAAGGAATTGCCCATGGAATAAAGTGGAATCACTACCATCAGAGTCTGCTGAGATGAGGTATATGCAGGTGAGCTGACAAATCACCCTAACTGAGAGATATAAATGGACCTCCTCTAAGGATGAGCTTTGGATAACTGATACTGTTTTCTACATAAAGTTGTAAAGCATGCTCACACAAAGAAATATCATTGTATTGTTCTGAGCCTGCTTTATTTCTCCCCCATGGAGGTAGTCCAAGATGACTAGTCAACTGGAAGTCTGTCCTAGTGGCAAGACCTTGTAAGCCATGTGAGTGTGACCTGCCTCACTTTATCTGTTTTCTAGCGTGCAACCTGTACATGTATAAGAATGGACCGAATTCCCTGGATTGCCAACACACCATTGTTCACAGCACCAAGTTTCTTGGCTTCATCCTTGACAGTCGGCTCAACTTAAAGCTGACTTAATTAAAAAAGAGTTCTAGTGCTTAAAAGCAATAAGCTCCAATGGGGGTTTTCTAGTCGTGCTGAACAAGCTACCTGCTTGGAACTTTTTTTGTTTTTAGAAGGAGGAGGGCCATGCTGCCCACCACCCCAGACGTTCTCGGCTCTGGGGGCTACCACCTACATGTAAATGAGGGGGGCTACACGGCCCCCTTCATGGAGCCATATATGGCCATGGGGACCGCTACGGCCAGGTCCTGCTATGTCTTGGGGTGCCCACCACCAGGACATAGCTGTTTGCTTTTGCTGGGCAGGAGCTTTAACAGCTTCTGCCCAGAAAAAGCAAACACGCCAGTTCCAGCGAGCTCACCCCCACTGGAAGTGGATATTTTATCTCTTGTCTTACCCACAGACATGAGGGTAGGGAAAGAGATGAAAGAATTGATCTTGCACACAGGGAGCTGCATTTCCAGTGTCTCCCTGTGTGCAATAGCAATGTTGGCTCCTGCAGGAGGCAGGGAGCTGACTGAGATTGTGGGGGCCTTGAGGCTTCCCCCATGGTCCTATTGTGCACTGGATGCCCTAGCTGGGACCAGGGCATACAGGGACACATGGCAAGGTCCAAGGCAATGGACAATCTGAAATCCTTCATGGAGTAAACTTCATTGTTGTTCTATTAGAGCGCAATCTGCATGTGACAATGATAAGTGGTTTCTGTCTTGTCCTGTCCTGGTAATAGCAGAGTCCAATGTTCTCCCTTTAATTGAGTATGATTATGCAAATGTGCAAATCATTTGGAAGCTTCACTCATTTGGCCCTGCCAACCTTAGTAGTATGCAAGGTCTTTCAAGCGGCCCAGCTTAACAAGCGGCCCAGATTTTGGTGGAGAGGTCTAGATGCACAGGAATATGAGGACATCACCTCCAAACAAAGAACAACTTACTGCATACAGCTAAGAGGAAAAACCCTTATTTGGTGGATATATATCCTCTTAGTAGGCCCATTGTCTTCTTTTTTGGAGGAGTCATGTTATAACATATTGCTGAATAAATACGAACTAGGAACAACAACATTGCCTAAATGCACACAAGGTCACTGGTGACATTTCCTTATGCTCCATTATGCAGCTGTAGTGTAGAATACTTATTGCTCATTTACCCAAGGAGGTAGCACTTAGTAATTAAACAGTGGGAAGTAGATATTTTGTGCAAAAATTGGACTTCTGTTGGATTAAAGGGCAGGTGAGGTTCCTGTGTGGCTGAGTCACTCACACAGCCACTGTAACACCCAAACAGATACTTAGACACCCACTCTTAAACTCAGACACTCAAAACCCTGCTGACTGATCCACTCAGACATTGATAAACCCACTCACATACCCATACAGCCACTCACACAGCCACTGACAGACTCATTCAGACACTTACACCAACTCACAAACCTATGCGGACACTCATGCATTTACTCACAGACCCACTCAGAGACTCACACACCCAATCACAGTCCCACTCAGACACTAATGTACCCACTCGCAGACTGTACTCACTCACAGACTGACTCATACCCTCATGGAGGCAATCACAAACACAATCAGACACTGTCACACCCACTTACAACCTCACTGAGATACACACTCGGACACTCATGCACCCACTCAAACCTCCATTCAGATACTCATGCATTCACTCACAGACCCACTCAGACACTAACACCCACTCATGCACCCATTGAGACACTCAAGCACTCACTAAAACACACACTGAGACAGTTAAGCACTCACTCGCACACTCACTCTCAAAGGTTACAGGTTACATTGAGGAAATAAAATGTAAAAGAACTTAGAAAGTCACTTAAAAAGCAAAGGTTACAGGGATGTTATAGTTAGGAAACAACATTAAGTAACCTTAGAATTTAACAAAAAAAAAACTATGTTACAGCGAGATTATAGATAGGAAAAACATTTAAAAGAGCTTGGAGATGTACTGAAAAAGACAAAGGTTACAGGAATGTTATGGCTAGGAAAAAGGATTTAAAAAACGTTTGAAATTCACTGAAAAAAACAAAGGTTACAGGGATGTTATAGTTAGGTTCACATTTCACTAGTATAAAACCAGTAAAATTCAGCAGTGGCTAAGTGTAACTTA
The DNA here is from genome assembly GCF_964261635.1 of Lissotriton helveticus. Lineage (NCBI taxonomy): Eukaryota > Metazoa > Chordata > Amphibia > Caudata > Salamandridae > Lissotriton > Lissotriton helveticus. The sequence goes on along the minus strand of NC_136063.1, from coordinate 603,593,591 downwards.
TGTCCCCACAGTGCACTGTTTATGACCTCACATATTACAAAACTCATGACATGGTCAGTGACATCACTGATGAGATCACTGATGGCATTTCAAATGACAAAACTGATGATATCACTTATGACATAATCCACAGAAACACTCACACACCCACTCATACCTGTATATAACCTCTCATACACCTACTCACACACCTACGCACATACCCATTCACATACCCATTCGCAGACACAAGTACTTATATAACCACTTCCTGAAGAAAATATTGAGGCTTCCTAGGGGAACTGGAAATTTTTCTGTACATGAGGAGTTGGGTGTACCTTACCTAAGTGACAAAATAGCAATGAATCCTGTATTGTGCTGGCTGAATTGCTGGCTCAATAATGATATACCCCTCACTCATGAAATATTAAAAGAAGCCTTAACATTGGATGGAAGATTTAAAGTTCCGTGGCTGAAGTACATTAATGATTGCCTGACCGCAATTGGCCAGCCAGATTTGTTTTTAACTCCAAACCTTATCACCAAATCCGATGTTATTTTTGTAAAAAATGCCATGATGACAACCAGGTATACTGCTAGGGAGGAGGTTGAGCTGCAGAAGGACAGTGTTAGGAAACACATTCTACTCAAAACCTGTCTACAAACGGAACCTTATCTATCATGGCCTATGACCGGCTATGAACGTTATCTGTTAACAAGGTTCCGTTTTGACCTGTTCCATCTCCTACTGGCAGTACCAAGTGGGGCCCATCGGGGTGAGGTGTTGCCAGCTTGCGGCTGCGACGGAAAGTCTCCGCAAGACCTGGCACACTTTTTATTTTTTTTGTCCCTATTACACAACACCCCGGAGGCTATATTTAAAGCCTTGCCTTAAAAAACTGAATTTTGCACAGATAAAACCAGCACTTTATTATCTTCAACTATTGAAGTGTGATTGCACTTTATTTGTTTGTAACTTTCTGAAATTAGCAATCTCTTTCAGGAAAAGTATGGAGGGATAATTATGCTGCTAATGTTCTAGCTATTTTTAATCTTTTATTGTATAGTAATTATTTATATATATTTTTAAACTGCTTATGCTGCCCGTTGCTTCTGTCTTTTACATTGTCTAAAGAAATTTGTGTCTTATAAATGAAATATCCGGACTGTTTTTAATTGTTTGTTTATGAAATGTGCTTTTATGATTGTAATGTTTACAATCGAATAAAGATATTTGAATTGAATATATAACCACTCACTCATCCATAGAGCCACTCATGACCCACTCACTCAATCCTACAGTCACTCAAAAAGTCACTCACTTCCTCATACAGCTACTCATATAACTGGTTACTTACTCATACAACCAGTCACAAAGCCACACACTCACCCATCCAGCTTTTCATATATGCGCTTATTCTCCTAAACAGCCACCTATGCACCCACTCACTCACACATAGATCCTCTCAAAATGACTACTCACTCACCAATACAAGTTCTCACACACTCACTTTAACACCCAAACACCAACTTACATACCCATTCATGCATCCATACAAGCGCTCATATATCCACTCACTCCCCCAAACATCCAGTCACACAGACACTTACTTTAAAATGTATCCACCCACACACCAAATCACTTGACCAAGCCCACTTAAACAATCACTCAAACAACCATCAGCCACTCATATAGGTAGTCACTCACCCATACCACTATTCAGTAACCTGCTCAATCATCTATACTGTCACTTACATACCCCCTCGCCCACCCATACAGCCACTCACACAGCCACTCACTCACCCTCACAGCTAATCACATACCTACTTATACACCCATACAGGCACTCACACACCCATACAGGAACTCAGACAACCACTCATGCATAGATACGCACAGTCACATAGCCACTCACATAATATAGGTTAGAAATAGTTCCGCACATTATCAGTATACAAAGTATACTATTTTAACTTTTGTAGTACATTGGTATATATGTTAAACACTCATAAACTATTAAAAAACACTCACACTCACTGGATGATGTCCTCAGAGATGTCATCAGTGATGTCATTTGAGATGTCATCAGTGATATCATCAGTGATGTCACTGACCATGTCATAAGTGATGTTATATGTGCGGTCACTATCAGTGCATTACGGGGGCATAAGTTACAGTTAGCTCAGGTAACTATAACTGCTGAATTTCACTGGTTTTGTATAAGTGAAATCTGAGCCGAACAATAATGTCCCTATAACCTTTGGGTTTTTTCAGTGAATTTCCAAAGATTGTTTAATTCTATTTCCTGACTATAACAACACTGTAACCTTAGGTTTTTGTAAGGTGATTTTTTAAAGGTTTTTAAAAGTATATTTACAAACTATAATGTCCCTGTAACGTTTGTTTTTTAAGTGAATTTTCATGTTTTTTTAAGTAGCAGTCATGTTTGCAGAGTGGTGGAGAAAGGGGGCGGGCCTTTGAAAATCTCTTAACAATCCCACTGTGTTGCACTTACTGGAGATAACAAGAGGGGTTTACGGCCCCCAAGGACCACAGCAGCCAAGACAGTCTGCATCCCCCAACCGGCAGTGTGCAGGAGACATGCTTGCAGAATGGTGGAGAAAGGGGCCTGGCCTCCAAAGTCCTTTCAGCAATCATACAGTGTGGGACTTACTGAAATTAACAGAAGGGCTTGCTGGCCCCCTACGATCCTCAGCATACAAGGGGACTTCATCCCCCAACTAGCAGTGCACCAGGAGGTATGTTTAGAGAGTGGTAGAGAAAGGGGGTGCTGCCTCCAAAGATGTCTCAGTAATCTAGCTGTGTGGGAGTTACTGGAGGGGTAGTTGGCCCTCAAGGACCCTCTGGCGGTGTGTATATGATTGGCAGGCAGTTGACATTCCGTGTTGTATCTTTTGAATCTAGCTTTCACCCCCTGGGATGTAGTGCTTAACAAAAAGCCTAAAGGTAATCTTTCTGAAATGTTGCCAGAAGTAAAAAGAGGTTCTAGCAGGTACTAGAAGGGTATATAAAAACATTTTGTTTTTTTGTTTTTCAGCCTGTGTGGTCCTGATGAGAACTCATGAACAAGATTGAGTTTGAAACGCATAGACCAGTCTTTTCAGCTATAGGATTTGAAAAACATGGTTTAACTGCAGGGAATTCATTAATCTATGTATTGTTATACAATAGCTGTTGTTCCAAATAATAACGAAAAGTTTTTTTTTGATTATTGTAATCTATATGGTGTGTGTGAGTGTTAAATGGGGAATGAAAGCTACAGGGAGTATGAAGTAAGGATGGTAATGTGGAATATGGAGTGTGAGAATTTTGTATTAAAATAAGATGTTTTTTTGTTGAGAAATAATGTTAAAAATGTGAAGATATTAGAAAAAGAACGTTTAATTTTGTGATACAAACAATAAAAGAAAAAGAAAAAGATTAATTCTAGACAGGAAAAAGGAGTCTTAGGTTTATTGTTGGATTTTCAATATGTCCTTTGAACAATGAAAGTTGAAGATAGGTAGCAGTACTGGCATTTTTCCAATTTGTTGCTTATAAGAGGCTTGGCCTTACTGCTGAGAGTCCAAACCCAGCGATGGTAATAGCTAAGTTACAAAAAGGTCACTTTCTGGAGCAACCAAATTTGGTGTAATTCTGTTCAGCAGTTCAGACTGTAGCCGTGTCTAATGTTTCTATGAAAATTAACGAGTGGAAAACATGTTTTGGGTCTCCCTTTTTTATCAGCCCCCACTTGAAATTTCACCCTGAGATTTTCAAGACAGAAGCTGAAGTAAATTGCAAACTAGTTTTGATAATTTTGAGAGGATTCATCAAATGATCCCAAAGTTATTGGTCGAATTAATAAACGCTCTTCCTATGCAAACTACATCCTAACTATAACTATGTACTGGCGATTGGCAGGAGCTAATATATATATATGCCCTTTATCTTTGATCTTAAGCCCTCTGTGGGACAATGTTCCGGTATTGACTGCATCTGTTTATGAAGCTGTGGCATTTTTAACCTTCGCAAAGGTTTCTGATGAAACTCTGACTTGTATAGCCGCCTGAGGGGATTATGGGAGATGTAGTCCCACTCGGAGGAGCAGCCAGCACCCATAGGCTAAAACCGCCGTTGGAAATATGCACAACATGTGCAACTCGGAGCCCTCTGGCAGCGCTATAAGTTCTTTGTGCCTTCATCAAGAGTGCGTATTTTCGCGCTCATTTGTAAAACATTGCTTTGCAGAAACAGTCATTCAGCATGTCTTCGTCTTTTGTACCGGACAGACAAGGAAGTGGGAGCCAGTAAACATTTTTAATACAGGCAGCACGACCTGCAGAAGGAGCTCTGTCTCCGAAACATGTCGACGCACACAAGAGGTACTCTCCATTAACACGACAGGTTCAACCTCGCACGTCACTTCTTTTAATAGTACTAGCCCGGGGTTATGAATAAAAAAAAAATTCTAACATACCCACGAGCCAGGTATTTTTTAATCCTTCACTAAATCCCACCACTCCCATAAAATATCCCTAATCACATGCATCACATGCACCACACATAGTCATTACTAAAAGTGCTCCCACGTAGTCGTAGGTCGTAGCACGCCGCATCCCGCTAGAGGGGTGTGAAGACCCCTATGATGAAGCATGACACCAAGGGGCCTTTTGGTGTGTGAGGGGTATTTTATAAAACACTAAGGGGCATATTAGCAAGGGGTTTTATCTCCGCTTTTTTGGCTTTAAAAGCCAAGAAAGCGGAGATAAAATTATCTCCCTATTACCAAGCTGTCGCTAACACCAGTTAGTGACAGCTAATAGGAGATAGCGACCATCATGGGCCCCACTTTGCATGTCAGTGATATTTATCACTAATGACATGCAAAGTGGGCGTGCCAAGATGTTAGCGACTGGAAACAGTCGCTAACATCTCTATCTCCTATTACCAACTTTTGGAGATATTCGCGCTAAGCGGGAATATCTCCAAAAGCTAACACCTGCCCTGAGCAGTTCTTAGCCATGTTATCCAATGGGAGGTGGATAACATGGCTAAGAGCATTTGCTCGATAATGCATGAATATCGCTGACTTTTCAGCGATATTCATGCATTGCGGCCGTTTTTTATCGCATTTGCGATAAACCTTGCTAATAGCAAGGTTTATCTGCGATACAAATCGCCGATTTGCGGCGATAATTTTTGTCTCTAAACAAGTTAGAGACAAAAATTATCGCTAGTTGTTGGTAATATGCCCCTAAGTGCTCCCATACCACTGTGGTGAACACTTCCCTGACAACCCCAGTAGGATTCCTTTTGTTTATACAATTAAGTTTGTGGAGTTAGAATCCTGCTCTATAACTCTACCTTCCCTCTCCTGTTTATTTGTTCGCTTTTGCAATGACCATCAACAAAGCACAAGGACAATCGCTGCAAGTGTGTGGACTAGATTTGGAGAATCCGTGCTTCTCACATGGACAACTGTATGTGGCCAGCTCACGCGTTGGAAAACCTTCTGATTTATTTGTGTACGCACCAGACGGAAAAACAAAAAATACCGTGTATCCACAAGCACTCGAATAAAGAAACAGAATTAGAACAACACTTTAAAATGTTTGCCATAATAAAATGAATATGTTTCAATAAAAATTACACAATGCAAATCGAATGTTATCATAACAGGTTTCCTTCAATTTCCTTTCTTCTCAGATCGCAGCAAAGCGCGACGGGTAAGCTAGTTAGTTATAAATGAAGCATCAAAATAAATATTATTTTACCTTGAATGGGCTTAGCACCTTAAATGATCAATTCACTTGTGTCGTTGTTTCCAATGCAATGCATCACATTTACACAATTAATTAAATGTATCCCACCCTGGAGGGGCCATTTTAGGACTGTACTGCTGTATCTATTAAGCCTTGGAGGGGAATGAGGCCCAAAATAAATTTGATCAATAGCTAAATTTCATATATAGTAATTAAATGAACATTGTTTGTCATTTACACCAATTTCATTTTTTTTAATTCAAATAAGGAAAGACTCCCTCATTTTTATTATCTGCTGTGCATGACTTTAAACAATTTCATATTAATCAATATGGGTATTGTAAGAACATGATTGAAATGCCCTGTCTGCCACCTTTGACACGGTTAACCACGGGATTTTGCTGAAAAGACTGAGAGAGGTGGGGGTGACGGGCTGTGCTCTTAGGTAGTTCCAGTCTTTTTTACGGGGCAGACAGCAAGCAGTGTTCTCTGCCCTTATCAATCTGCTTATACCAATACCCTGCATGGGGTTCCACAAGTCTCGGCCATCAGACCCATTGTATTCATTATTTATATGAAACCCCTGATGCGGTCATCAGACATCATAATATTAACATCATAAATTATGCTGATGATACGCAGCTAATCTTTTCCCTTGAGGGAGATCAGTCGACTTCATTGGAAGTGTTTCATAGTTGCCTGCATGATACGGTGCTTTGGTTGCAGAAAAACTTGCTGCAATTTAATGCGGGTAAGACGGAGGTGCTCTACTGCTCCTTGGATAGGATTCCCTCCACGATGCCCAGTAACTTCTGGCCCATTGACACCTCGGCCGCTGTTCGGCCGGTAAAGACGGTTCGCAATTTGGGCATTATGTTTGACAACAAACTGACTATGGAGGCTCAGGTGACGAAAACTGTTAGGTGTTGCTTAGCCATTATTAGATCATTACAGAAGATTTTCCCTTTGCTACCCCCTTCTGCGCGTGTGTTAGTAGCACGTAGCACTATTCTTAGTCGACTAGACTATTGTAACCCCTTGCTACTTGAATCTCCGAACTTTCTTCTTGATAGATTGCTGAGGATTCAATCTACAGCGGCCAAGTTAGCACTAGGCTGGTCCAGAAGATCTTCTTCTTCCGCTGCCTTAGTTGAGCTGCATTGGCTCCCTTTGAGATAGAGAGTTAAGTTTAAGTCTCTTTGCCTGGTGTTTAAAGCCCTGCATGGGCTGGGGCCCGTCTCGTTGCAAAGAAAGTTTGAGTGGTACGTCCCTGTGAGAACTCTTCGTTCTTCACTGGCGAGTCTGGAGAAGGTACCTAGATTTAGGAAAGTCAGGTCAGGTGGTAGACCTTTTGGGGTTGCAGCTGCTAGGCTTTGGAATGCACTCCCATTGGAGCTTAGACAAGTTAGTGACCTTCTTCTTTTTAGAAGGCAACTAAAAACATGGCTGTTTCCTAAGCCCTAGCTGGTTTGACAGTACTGGGGCACATTCTTATGCTCTTTTTGATTTTATTCTCTGAAGTGCTAGCACCAGGATGCCTGCCAGGTGACAGTGCGCTCTATAAATGAAATAAATAAATGCCTGTTATGAACTTCTTTGCAAATACATTTAGCGTACATGGGACCATAGTTCCTCTTCACTATTTAGGCCCTATGGTGTACGGGTCCTTAGATCAATTATGTAGTGTGACTCTAACTGCCTTAGGGATCTAACCCTATCACCTATCACTGCAAGAGGAATCATGACATTACAAAATGGCCACTGTGCTCAACTAGTTTTGTACGATAGGCTTATTTAGAGTGTGTGATTTCTTTTTATGATGAGTCAAATGTCCAATCAATGGTGTTTTTGTTACCTGATAATTTGTAACTGATGGAGAAATGAATCGACATTGAAAAAGGCCAGGAGGCTGAAACGTGTCAGTTGATCCATGAGTTGCAAGCTCCGATAAAGAAATTAACAAGCAGCTCTAAAGGGAGCAACAAAGTTTGTTGAAGAAACATTTAACAGGACTGTCGTCATTGGTCGCAGCACCCACTGTGAGAGAGCGGTAACCTTGACGGTGAATGGTAAATAAATATATATACATATATATATAAACCTTTGAAATTCACTGAAAAAAACCATAGGGTTCAGACATGTTATAGTTAGGAATTAGCAATTACAAAACCTTAGAAATTCACTGAAAAAAAACCATAGGTTTTAGGGGTGTCATAGTTAGCTGGACATTTCACTCATACAAAACCATTGAAATTCCTCTGTTATAATTAGTTGAACTAACTTTAACTCACGCGCCCGCAATCCACTGCTGATGATGTCACATATTACATCACTTAGCAGGTAAGTAGTGTCATTGTTACTCTTTCTTACTCAGTGGTAGATCCTGGATCCAGCACTGGTGCAGCTCCTGTAAACCGTTGAAAGAATGTGTTTAAGTCATACAGGCGATTTTTAAGGAATGTTTGTAGTTTGTGAAAATAGACACTTAGAAACTTTTCTGGTGAAAACCAGACAATGGATTCCTATAGAAGGGAATACAAGCTAGTGGTAAGTATGGTTAGAATTACTTTTCAAGGTCAGTGCTGGGCTAAAAGATGCAGCACTGGGTTCTCTCCTGATAACAGGTGAGTAAATCGGAATTCGTAGTTCGGCTGATTTTGAAGAAATATTTGTAAGTTTCAAAAATCGACACTTTAAAACTTTTTTCATCAAAAAGCAGGCAATGATATCCTATGGAAGGAAATTCAAGTTACTGGTTAGTGCGGTTAGAATTACTTTTCAGGATCAGTACTGGGCTCAAAGATGCAGCAGTGAGGTCTCTCCTGATTACAGGTGAGTAAATCAGAATTTGTAGTTCGGCTGATTTTACTTTGGTCCACTATATATAGAGTCACTTTCCTACACCATCCCCTCCCTTCACCACTGTGTAAAAACACGCCCGGTGTCCATTTTAATTTGGGAGACTAAGTCCCCTTGAATACAAAGTGTCCCTAGGGCCCAAGTAGCCCACTATGTACCTCCAGTAAGCACCACAGAGCTGCGTTGCAGAGAAGTGTTAAAAGGGGCACAGTCTGGGCCACCTCTCTTTAACACAGCACAGTGGCACTTACTGGAAGCACCTGGTGGGCTAGTTGGCCCCCATGGGCCCTCAGGATTGAAGGGGAATTATTTCCCCATCTTAAAATGCTCCACAGGGTGTGTTTTCACACGTCACCTCGGGCCCCATCCCCTCACTTCAACACTGTGTAAACACACCATGAGACTGTTTTAATTTGGGAGATTAAGTCCCCTTGAATTCTGAGTGTACCTTGGGTCCAAGTAGCCCACTATGTACCTCCAGAAAGCACCACAGAGCTGTGTTGCATAAAGGTGTAAAAAGGGGTACAGCCTGGGCCACCTCCCTGAAACACAGCGCAGTGGCACACACTGGAAGTACCTGGTGGGCTAATTGGCCCCCATGGGCCCTCAGGATTGAAGGGGAATTATTTCCCCATCTTAAAATGCTCCACAGGGTGTGTTTTCACACGTCACCTCGGGCCCCATCCCCTCACTTCAACACTGTGTAAACACACCATGAGACTGTTTTAATTTGGGAGATTAAGTCCCCTTGAATTCTGAGTGTACCTTGGGTCCAAGTAGCCCACTATGTACCTCCAGAAAGCACCACAGAGCTGTGTTGCATAAAGGTGTAAAAAGGGGTACAGCCTGGGCCACCTCCCTGAAACACAGCGCAGTGGCACACACTGGAAGTACCTGGTGGGCTAATTGGCCCCTTGGGGCTCTCAGGATTGAAGGGGAATTATTTGCCCAACTTAAAACACGCCACTGGGCGTGTTTGCACACGTCACCTCAGGTCCCATCCCCTCCCTTTGCCCCTGTGTAAACGCGCCCTGTGTCTGTTTTAAGTTGGGAGATTAAGTCCCCTTGAATCTCGAGGGTCCCTAGGGTCCAACTAGCCCACTAGGTACCTCCAGTAAGCGCCACAGAGCTGCATTGCAGAGAGGTGTAAATAGGGGCATGGCCTCTGAACACCACTCTGCAACGAAGCTCCCTGGCGCATACTGGAGGTACCTGGTGGGCTAGTTGGCCCACAGGGACCCTCAAGATTGAAGAGGAATTAATTCCTTTGCACAATGGTGAAGGAAGGGGGCGGGTCCTGAAGTGACATGTCTACAAACACGCCCCGTGGTGCGTTTTAAGTTGGGGAATTATTTCCTCTTCAATCCTGAGATCCCCTGGGTGCCAACTAGCCCAGCAGGTATCTTCAGTGTGCACCAGGGAGATGATTTGCAGAGAGGTGTTCAGAGTCCACGCCCCTTTTTACAACACTCTGCAACACAAGCTCCGTGGTGCTTACTGGAGGTACCTGGCGGGCTAGTTGGTGTCCAGGGGACCTCAGGATTGAAGAGAAATTAATTACCCAACTTAAAACACGCCACAGGACGTGTTTGCACACATATCACCTCAGGCCCCACCCCCAACCTTCACCACTAGTTGGGGGATTAAGTCTCCTTGAATCCTGAGGTTCCCTGGGGGCCAACTAGCCCACCAGGTACCTCCAGTAAGCGCCAGGGAGCTGCTTTTCAGAGAGGTGTAAAAAGGGGCAGGGCCTCAGAACACCTCTGGCGCATACTGGAGGTTCATGGTGGGCTAGTTGGCCCCCAGGGACCCCCAGTATTCAAGGGGAATTCATTCCCCATCTGCAAACGCGCCGGGGGCGCGTTTGCAGAGTGGTGCAAGGCGGGAGCGTGGCCCTTGGCGGGTTTCTGTTTTAAAAAATATTTTTTTTTTCAGAAGGTGAGCTTCTTTTTCTAATTTACTGTCCCTGGAGACCCCATCCCCGAGGGCCTGCCCCCAATTTTTCGGCCCCACTCCCGAGGCCATAATAGGCCCCTGGGACTCCATCACCCTTGGCATGGCACTTTTTTTATTATAAATTTTTTGGAGGGGGGCTGCCTTGCCCCCCTCCTGTGGCCACTTATGGCCCCGTGGACACCATCCCCCGGGGTCTGCCTTTGTTTTTATTTCAATTTTTCAATTTGAGGAGGGGGCAGCGAGGCCCCCCTCCTGGGCCACTAATAGCCCTGGGTACCCCATACCCAGGCTTTTCCCTCTCCATTGGGGGCCGTAGGGGGATCCCCAATCCCCCCACGGCCCCAGCCAGCTCCCCGCCACATGTGGAAAAGCCGGCAATGCTTTTCCACATGGGGAGCTGCTAACATGCTTCTCCCCATGTGGAAAAGTAATCTGCTTTGCTTCATTGAAGCGAGAGCAGGTTTCCCAGCTCTCTCTTCAATGAAGCAAAGCAGTTTGCAATGACAGGGTGGGAGCAGCGAGGCTCCAGCCCAGTCATTGCAAACTACAGTGTCCTAGGGTGGTGGTCCCCAGGGCCATCAAGGGCTCTGCGTGGCCCCCCTTCCACAATTTACAAAGCCTCGGGGTTGGTGGTCCCCGGGGCTGGGGGTTCATCAAAGGCCCCCCAATTTTACTATTTAGTGTCCTGGGGCGGTGGCGATCCCCGGAGCGTGTGGGGGCGCTTGAGCCCCCCACACATGTTTTTTTTAAATACAAAAATCAAGCCCCGGGGGTGGTGGTCCCCAGGGCTGCGGGGAGGGGGACTGAGCCCCCTGCAAATATATAAATAAAGCCCGGGGTGGCAGTCCCCGGGTCTTGGGGGGCCTTTGAGCCCCCCACATTTAATTTTGTAGCCCTGGAGGTGGCGGTCCCTGGGGCTGGGGGGGTTGAGAGCACCCCCCACATAATTTTATAAATCACAGGGGGTGGCGGTCCCCGGGGCTGGGGGGCCCCTCAGGGTCCCCATGATGACATAATGCATATTGCCCCCTGGACTTGGCCCCACCGGGGTCTAATTAACAATGAAGCACGGGAGCCCGCGCTTCGATGTTTTTTTTTCTGCAGCGGGATGCGCGGATCCTACATGCATCTTGCGATTAAAATTGTTTTTTGTAAAGAAATTAGGCCTTGGGGTTCCTTGTGGGACCCCTGAGCAGGCCTAGGTGGTCAGGGTGTGTCTACCCTGCCCCTTTTGCGTGTTTTGTGCGTTTGTTTTCAGCTTTCTTGTGCCTCGGTTCTACAGAGGCACAAGATGGCTGCCAACACTTCCTGCTTTGAAATGTTGACAGTCAATTAGCATAAAGCTTATGCACGGGAGGATCCGAGGCTCTAGATAGATATGTACTTTTAATTGTGATTTTCTCAGGAATTACTGAACGGTTTACACCATTTAAGCAAAAGGCACGAGTCTGAACTAAGGACTACCTCTTTGCCAAATTTGGTGTAATTCCGTTCAGCAGTTCGGGCTGTAGCCGTGATGAACGGTTCCTATGGAAAATTGCATGGAGAAAACACGTTTTGGGACCTCCCTTTTTCCTCGCTCCCCACTTGATGAATCACCCCGAGACTTTTAGGATAGGAGCGGACTGGAGCTAGCCATTAGTTTTGAAAATTTCGCGAAGATTCGTCAACCGGCGCCAAAGTTATTCCAAATAGAATGTTGCGGATTTCCTATGGAAAATAGATACTAACTATAACTATCTACTATATATATATTATCTAGAGGCTGTCAAGCATTACTTGGATCTACGAACCTGTGAATACTATGCTCACAACAAAATGTTATGTGAATTAATATATTGGTGTCTGCATAACAATTATTTTATGTTTGCTAAAAACATATGGAGACAAGTCCGTGGTGTGGCGATGGGATCGTGCTTCTCCCCCAGCTACGCGTGTCTCCACGTGGGCTGGTGGGAGGAGCGCGGTCTAGTGGCCACACCAGGATTTCGGCATGTGAGACATTGGAAGCGGTTTATAGATGATGTCTTTTGTATTTGGGAGGGTGATGAGGTGAGTGCGCAGGTATTTGTTGATGCACTCAATAACAACAAAGAGAATCTTTTTTTCACCTCTCACATTAGCAAAGTACATGCGGATTTTCTTGATGTGCATATAAACATTGAAGACAACAGTGTAAGCACGTCACTTTTTCGTAAACCGACTGCTGGCAACAGCATACTCCATGCTGGTAGTAGCCATCCACAACATGTCATCAATAATGTTCCATATGGAGAACTGGTGCGGGTGAAACGAATAAGTAGTACCCCTGAATTATTTGAACAAGAAGCTAAAAATACAATTGGCAGACTCAAAGCCAGAGGGTACAATGACAAGATTTTGAACAGTGCACTGAGACGCTGCCGTGAAAAACCCAGGGACTCACTGTTCAGGTCCAAAGTACCACTAGTGACACCAGAGAACAATACTCCCCGCCTGATCCTGACTTACAGCAAGCAGGAAAAACAGATCAGGTCAATTGTAAGAAAACATTGGCCTGTTCTGATGACAGATGGTTTCTATAGTGAGATACTGCAGGGTTCTCCTACTATAACCTACAAGAAATCGTTTAGCATGCATAACAGTCTAGTCAAAACTAGTCCTGAGTCAAGTAGTGGCAGTACTTGGCTCAAATATAAAGGTTTCTACAAGTGTTCCTCCTGCAGGGCGTGCAAGTTTGGTGTAAATACCACCCACTACAGCACGCCTTTCTGCCCTACCAGAAAGACTATCCGTGGCAATTACAACTGTCACAGTGAGTTTGCAATATATGTTCTGACATGCACCTGCGGCCTGCGGTATGTCGGTAGCACTAAGCTGCAGGTGCATGTCAGAATATTGCAACACTTACGGGCAATAGTAAATAACGACAACACCTACCCGGTAGCACGCCACTTCAAATCAACCCACAACAATGATTTATCTCAGTTGACTTATTTTGTCATAGATGTGGTGGCTCCTTTAGCACGGGGAGGTGATAGAGAGGGACTCTTGAGAAAAAGAGAAACTGAATTTATAGTAGAACTGGACAGTAAATATCCTAATGGACTTAATACGACTGAAGACCTTCACCATATGTTATAATAGTTCGCATCAGCTTGTTGTGTGCAGAAGTTTAAGTACTAACTCCAGGAAACATGAATAGTATCCTTATGTGGATCTTTGTGTTTTTTTATGTCTCAATTTCTTAGGACTTTCAGAATATACACACTACGTGTGACAAACATGAACACTATTTGCATCAAGTGGCACCATGGGGAGAATGGGTGTGACATTACATCTACTTTGAAAATGAAACTGATAATGAGCTAAGTAATTGTCGAAATTCTCTCCAAACAATCATGCAAAACAGATTGTTGTATATAGTATATTCACTTTTTTATTTACTTGCAATCACATAAGTGACGTATAGGCACTTTGTAGATTTATGTAATTATTCAATATCACATATTGTTTTTCACTACGGGTATAAAGATAGGTAATGGGGGATATACCAATATATTGAAACCTTGAAATTTTTTGATCTCATGTGCATATATTTTCATGACTTATTTTATTTACGGTTGTGAATATGTAGGCATTCATGTCAGGAATGGGGGACTGTCCAAATTATAATGGTTATACATAGTTGTACAGTGATGTAAATACGTGTATATAGAAGAACATACACATATATATTTTTATATAGATATATATATTTTTTTTTTCATGTGTATATACATTGTTTCAAAAAAGTACTATTATCATTATTATTTTTGAGTTATAATTATAAGAGGACGTCCTCAAATTTTGGTGAATTATAAGCATCAGTGAGGAATGCCTTAAGAGATCAATGGGGGTTTTTGCATTCATGCAGTTATATTTTCTTTCCCAGCCTTTTTAATTTAAGTGCAGTGATGGTGGGTGCCGTATGTAATAGCACAGAGAAATGTTTTTTCCTTGTCTATGCACCATGTGATTCACTTAGGGGGTGGAGCACTGCAGAGTAAAAAAACGTATTTAAATGAATGCTGACCAGGTGTATGGTGTGTGATCAAAAGCACGAGTTGCTCGAAACGCGTCGCCTGAGAGGTGAATAAAATCTCCCTTACTGCAGCCTGGGGTCCGTGTCTTCTTTTTGTAAAGATTGAAGATTTGGAGTTCATATGTTACGGAGGTGAGCTGTCCCCGTTTACGGCACCCACTCGTTGGTAATGAGGTCGTGCCCCCACAGCTGAACGCGCTTTCTTCCGTGAAGGAAATTTGGCTAGACCCCCTGGACCGAGAAGGGAACAACCACGTGGAGTACTGGATGAAGACGCGCCGACGGTTGGTCCGAGAGGCGAGCTGAAAGCGGGTGTCATCCAATTACAACGGTGGTGTCATTTTGGAAGTATCCAGGTAACGAGTGCAAGGCGGAAGGCAGTAAGGAGACCGGAATTGGCGTTTTGCCATCGGTACGCTATAGTTAAATCCTCTCACAATCACCATGTCAGCGAGTTTGGAGAGAGAACGTGAAGACGCGGCAGAAGCGTTGTTTAGTAACATACACAAGAACGCTATTAATGCCACTGCTGTTATCAGCCAACCCAACAGCGTGCAACTAAATGCAAAACAGTTATTGAAAGCCCTTGAAAAGAAGACTAAGGCAGAAATCACGAAATGGTGGGAACACAAATCGCTCACCAAATACGTGGAGGCAGGCAGGATTCCACAGGGTCTAAGGATTATGCTGGCACCGAGCTTCGAAGATCCCAACCCGGCAATGCTGAAGAAATGGGGCGAGTTGAATCTGGATGCGTCCATGAACCTAGTGAAACTTCTTATAGAATATGCAGTGATAGAGCGGGATGTATTGTTGGATGAGATCAAAAGTCTGAATGACCAACTGGATGCGATTACCGACTCTGACACCAAGGCATTAATAACGACAACTCGCAAGGAGATAAGCGAACGGCTACATAAGCATGAGGAGCGCATTAAAATCAGAAAAATCCACAAGTTTGCTCGAGACCTGAACGATTACACAACAGGTCAGATATATACTTTCTCTCGCAAATTTGACAAAGCCAGGCAGTCCAAACTTACCAAACACACGGTCATGGGCGGAGATGCGGCAAGAATCAACCCGGATGATGCACAGAGCGAGAACTCCGAAGCAATTTCGATGGCCAGTATGTCGAGCACATCGCTCTCTGATCTGAACGGTGCGGAAGGAGGTCAAGCTGGCAGAGTGTTAAACCTTGTGGAAGAAATTGATTTTTTAGTGGAGGACCGGTTGCAAACCCTGCGCCCCAGAGCACGAAAGAATCACAACGCAAGAGGCGCAATGCCAAACGTCACGCAAGACGACAAAAACGAAAAGCCTCAACAGCAGCAACAACAAAAAAAGAAGAGGCAATGGTACAACAAAAGGAACTAGGCAGGGATTGTACCATTACGAATCTCACCAATGTGGTCTTATCTACTGCTGAAGAACAACTTTTAGCACTAGGATTAAACTTTTGTCCCGAGAGTTCGTTTAACTACACTAGCACCAGAGCGGATGTTTTTAAGTTCATTCGCAAATTGAAACTCAAGAAATTCTTTGCAACCAAACCGGTGTTGGAGAGAAAGGAAAAGACTTCTAAAATTACCAAGCAACCGGTTAATTCTGCCGGAAATGCAACAGCGCCAGCAGCACGAGATGCTAGATTGCTTCTTACCCTTTGTGATCTGGGTAACCCTGGAAACTCTACCACGAATGATGACGCCACTCCATCTACGCAATGTGAGCTTCAAAATGTTGGCATTCAACAGAAAGGAGCTGGCGAAAGTCCGTTTAAACCGGTAAGCACATTTTTGCCTGTAATGCCAAAAGATGCGGTAGACATATATCATGAATGTGTAATAGAAGATCTTAAAAAATTGAACCGCAAAATACAGGCACATTCTCATAGGGACAATGCTATGGCGCGTCAATATAATGTATTAATGAAAAAACTGAGTCAGAACCAAGAAGTGGTGATCAACAAATCAGACAAAGGTGGAAATATTGTGTTGTGGAACAAAACTGAATATGTTGTGGAAGCCATGAGACAATTAAACGATACCACCTGTTATGAGAGATCGAATGGGATGGCATATAAACGAGCTAAAGACGGCGTAAAAAAGATGTTAATGTCATACAAAAGGAACAATTTGATCTCACAAGTTGAATTTGATTTTCTACATGTTGAACATCCGGTTATACCTATTTTATATCTGATTCCAAAAATTCATAAGCAGAAAGTCCCTACTCCTGGTCGACCAATCATTGCAGCCATCAAAAGTGTAGGAGAAAATATTTCAAGCTATATTGATTTTTTCCTACAAGACATTGTTCAAAATCTGCCGAGTTTCATTAAGGACACAGGCGATTTTTTGAAAAAATTGTCTACTATTACGTGGCAAGAGAACTGGTGTTTAATTACTCTAGACATAGAGTCCTTATATACATCTATAGATCACAGCAAGGGTCTAGAGGCTGTCAAGCATTACTTGGATCTACGAACCTGTGAATACTATGCTCACAACAAAATGTTATGTGAATTAATATATTGGTGTCTGCATAACAATTATTTTATGTTTGCTAAAAACATATGGAGACAAGTCCGTGGTGTGGCGATGGGATCGTGCTTCTCCCCCAGCTACGCGTGTCTCCACGTGGGCTGGTGGGAGGAGCGCGGTCTAGTGGCCACACCAGGATTTCGGCATGTGAGACATTGGAAGCGGTTTATAGATGATGTCTTTTGTATTTCGAAGGGTGATGAGGTGAGTGCGCAGGTATTTGTTGATGCACTCAATAACAACAAAGAGAATCTTTTTTTCGCCTCTCACATTAGCAAAGTACATGCGGATTTTCTTGATGTGCATATAAACATTGAAGACAACAGTGTAAGCACGTCACTTTTTTGTAAACCGACTGCTGGCAACAGCATACTCCATGCTGGTAGTAGCCATCCACAACATGTCATCAATAATGTTCCATATGGAGAACTGGTGCGGGTGAAACGAATAAGTAGTACCCCTGAATTATTTGAACAAGAAGCTAAAAATACAATTGGCAGACTCAAAGCCAGAGGGTACAATGACAAGATTTTGAACAGTGCACTGAGACGCTGCCGTGAAAAACCCAGGGACTCACTGTTCAGGTCCAAAGTACCACTAGTGACACCAGAGAACAATACTCCCCGCCTGATCCTGACTTACAGCAAGCAGGAAAAACAGATCAGGTCAATTGTAAGAAAACATTGGCCTGTTCTGATGACAGATGGTTTCTATAGTGAGATACTGCAGGGTTCTCCTACTATAACCTACAAGAAATCGTTTAGCATGCATAACAGTCTAGTCAAAACTAGTCCTGAGTCAAGTAGTGGCAGTACTTGGCTCAAATATAAAGGTTTCTACAAGTGTTCCTCCTGCAGGGCGTGCAAGTTTGGTGTAAATACCACCCACTACAGCACGCCTTTCTGCCCTACCAGAAAGACTATCCGTGGCAATTACAACTGTCACAGTGAGTTTGCAATATATGTTCTGACATGCACCTGCGGCCTGCGGTATGTCGGTAGCACTAAGCTGCAGGTGCATGTCAGAATATTGCAACACTTACGGGCAATAGTAAATAACGACAACACCTACCCGGTAGCACGCCACTTCAAATCAACCCACAACAATGATTTATCTCAGTTGACTTATTTTGTCATAGATGTGGTGGCTCCTTTAGCACGGGGAGGTGATAGAGAGGGACTCTTGAGAAAAAGAGAAACTGAATTTATAGTAGAACTGGACAGTAAATATCCTAATGGACTTAATACGACTGAAGACCTTCACCATATGTTATAATAGTTCGCATCAGCTTGTTGTGTGCAGAAGTTTAAGTACTAACTCCAGGAAACATGAATAGTATCCTTATGTGGATCTTTGTGTTTTTTTATGTCTCAATTTCTTAGGACTTTCAGAATATACACACTACGTGTGACAAACATGAACACTATTTGCATCAAGTGGCACCATGGGGGGAATGGGTGTGACATTACATCTACTTTGAAAATGAACCTGATAATGAGCTAAGTAATTGTCGAAATTCTCTCCAAACAATCATGCAAAACAAATTGTTGTATATAGTATATTCACTCTTTTATTTACTTGCAATCACATAAGTGACGTATAGGCACTTTGTAGATTTATGTAATTATTCAATATCACATATTGTTTTTCACTACGGGTATAAAGATAGGTAATGGGGGATATACCAATATATTGAAACCTTGAAATTTTTTGATCTCATGTGCATATATTTTCATGACTTATTTTATTTACGGTTGTGAATATGTAGGCATTCATGTCAGGAATGGGGGACTGTCCAAAATATAATGGTTATACATAGTTGTACAGTGATGTAAATACGTGTATATAGAAGAACATACACATATATATTTTTATATAGATATATATATATTTTTTTTCATGTGTATATACATTGTTTCAAAAAAGTACTATTATCATTATTATTTTTGAGTTATAATTATAAGAGGACGTCCTCAAATTTCGGTGAATTATAAGCATCAGTGAGGAATGCCTTAAGAGATCAATGGGGGTTTTTGCATTCATGCAGTTATATTTTCTTTCCCAGCCTTTTTAATTTAAGTGCAGTGATGGTGGGTGCCGTATGTAATAGCACAGAGAAATGTTTTTTCCTTGTCTATGCACCATGTGATTCACTTAGGGGGTGGAGCACTGCAGAGTAAAAAAACGTATTTAAATGAATGCTGACCAGGTGTATGGTGTGTGATCAAGAGCACGAGTTGCTCGAAACGCGTCGCCTGAGAGGTGAATAAAATCTCCCTTACTGCAGCCTGGGGTCCGTGTCTTCTTTTTGTAAAGATTGAAGATTTGGTGTTCATATATATATATATATAACCTACTGGCGATCGCCAGTAGATAGTTATATTTAGCACCTAGTTTACATAGGAAAGGCATTTTTTTGACTTGCCTATATCTTTGGCATCATTTCACCAATCTTCATTAAATTTTCCAAAAAAAGTGTCAAAGAAGGGTCTTTGTGTCATGGAAAGTTTGATGATCCATGTGGTGGGGACCAAGAAATAGGGGCACAAAAAAGGGTGCATTTGTAATGTTAATACCCATAGGAACAAGTTGTCGAACATACAGGCCGAACTACAGGAACGGAATTACACCACATTTGGCAGAATGGTAGATATTGTTTTGCAGATTGTTCTTTTTGTTATTTGGTGCAAATCCGTCCTGTAGCTTTTGAGAAATGTATGCTGAAAATTATAGCTATATCTCTGGCCCCCGATATTTCACAGTGCTTTTGCATTTAATCACGAATGCATGCACCAACAGGAATGCTGAGATTGGCTGGACGCAACCTGAACCGAAACTTGCAGATGCCGTTTTATCATGCGGAAATGGTCATGCACAATATTCACGCATCCCCGTGCACTGTCCTCAGCACATAGCGAATAGCACGATGTCATCGCGAATAATGGGGGAAATATATCAGTGAATCATTAAAAGACACTGATATACAGACATAGAGATTCTTATAGATGTTTTTATAGAGTTATTTAGATAGTGAGTTATCTAGTGTGATGGGTAGAATTTTTATACAGTTATACATTATTCATCTGGTGGTGGCTTCTGAATTTCTGCTTTTTCTTTCCATTTTTGTGATGTATCCACTGTGATTGCGATTACTGATGTCATTGAGATCTCCTGCCTCACCGCAAAAATGGCAAATAGGTTTTAGAGTTGGTTGTTCCAGAAATACACTAGAAAAACATGAATTTGAAGTGAAGGTACCCATGTTGATGTACCCATGTAGCCATTGCACCAGTACACTATGGGCAGTAGATAAGGGAAATCCCTTTGTCTGCATTCAGTAAAGCTTACCAGGATTAGTTATTCTTATTCCGTTATATCATAATAAGAATGAAGGCTCGTAGACATTTGAAGTTATTAACGAGCACCTGTATGGGTAGTTTCTGGGAAATGTTTTGAAACCTACTTTTTTCTCTTGTAAAACTTAAACAGGACTCAGTTGAATAATGAGAATGGGCATGGATGCACCTTATAGATTGTTATCAGTTATTATTAATATATTTGCTATGTGTTTAAACTAAATAGAGCTGGTTTGAAGGGCCAGCACAAAAGCACTTTAATTACAGGGCTGGGTATGACAGCTAAGATTATTGGTATGGCAGGCATTATCTTTACATAGAGACATTATCACTAATTATGAAATGAATTGATATAATTAAGAAATTAACTGAATATTTTTTTATGATTTTCTATGAGATTTCAATGGTCCTGTACGGCATGTTATCTTTGAATTATTGTATTATCTATAATGTATCTATTCAACAATACACATTTTCATACTTTCATACTGTTCTATAGATATTGAGATTCTGATAAATGTTTTATACAGTTATTTAGACAGTAAGTTATCTCGTGTCATGGGTAGAATTTTTTGAGCTGGTGGTGGCTATTGAATTACTGCTTTTGCTTTCCTCTTTCGTGATGTATCCACGAGGATCGCGATTACCGACGTAATTGTGATCTCCTGCCTCACCGTAAAAATGGCAAATAGGTTTTAGAGATGGTTGTTCTAGAAATACACTGGAAAAACAAGAGTTTGAAGTGTACCATAATAAACCCCTAGTGTGTAAAATACTGTAATATGTATGCACATCTGTGTTTTTCAGTTTATGGAAAAGGTACGCTTGTCACGATTAATGGCGTTGTCGCGACTCCCTGAATACTTTCGGAAAATATGTCTTAAAGATTGATTTTAATGAAACTTAGTACCAAAACATGAGTTTAAACATGTTTTTAAAGAAGCACGTATATAGTAATATGTGTAGCTCGATGTTTCAAATGGATTTTTACTTATTATTTTTGGATGTGCTGCTTTTGTTTTCTGTTCTCGAGACGCATCCGTGACCGTTGTGATGTTGTCGCGAAGATTCAGAAAAACTGAAAAAAGGATCTTTTTAAGGAAAATTAACAATATTTCGGGTACTAGGGAGGCTCTGACATTAGCCTTTGTGTTGATTGTGTGTATATGACAGCTACACATAAGACCGGATCCAGAGTTTAAGGTAACTTAGAAACACCCTGTTTCCTTCTTCTGTAAAGTGCATTCCATCATTTCTATAAATTCCATGCATGTCTAAAAGCAGATTGTTGTTATAGATACTGCCCATGTTATGGTCTCCGAGGAAAGCAGAAACAGCTTAATTACCATGCTTCCTGGCTTTGTCAATCTGTAGACAGAATTGATTTAACCACTTCCATTTCTGTCCTAGGCATATAGAAGAGTTCACCATGACAGTGCGAGGGAAAAGCGACATCAGTTCTGAAAATGTTTCTTTCATTAGGATTTCCAGCCTTACCTCAGTCAATGTGCCTAGGTCATTGCCACCACAGTGCACAATCATGAGGTGATTTACCCGTCAATCTAGAATGAACTTATCCAAAGCCTGACACCGATAAAACTTTAACCCTCACTGATCAAATCAAGTACTCTCCACATTTGGCAAGCCAAAGTCCCCATCAGTACGTCTCTTTTTTGCCACCTCTTTAGTCCAAAATACATAGCAGTGGCCCACAATCCACACTCGAAGCATTTTGAAGTGAAGGAGCAATAGCAGTCAGGAGAAGGATGGAACTGAATGAGGTAATTTTCCGAATGAAAAGCAGTTAAAATTGAGGTTTTTAAAAAATATATATATATTTCATTGGATGCTGTCAGCATGAAAGTGAATAAAATTATGTAGTGAGCTGGTTGCCTTAGCAACATTTCCTAGTTTTGGCTGTTGTAAAAAAAAAAATGTAATACAGACATGGATATGCTTTTGAATCTGTGGATCAAACCACAGCTGCTCTATCTTATTTGGAAGTGTCATGTTCCCTCTAGAATATGCTGTGAACTTGTAACTACTGGTTCCACTGAGTTGGTAGGTGCACTGAGCTAAGAGTGTATTGGGAGGAACGGTGTTAAAGAGACAGAACATTTTTTTTAAGCTGTGGAGTTATGACACATTTTAAGTAACGGCAATTTATTTCCAACTCAGGACTATGTAATGAACTGTTGTTCAGTATTTACATTTTTAAAAACTGAAGCTAAATATCAGTTTGGGCTCCCATTTTCTTTCCACATTTACTCCGCAATCATGGCAAAAACAAGAATCTCCTTTTGAAACAGAGGTGAAGGTTTAACAGATGCTACCCATTAATAAGTGGAGATGCAGTAGTCTAAAATGAAATACATAATTTCACTTGCTGCCTTTCTCATGATCATAGAGTGTAAATTTGAAGAGGTTGCCATTTTATAGTTGCTTTCTATAAGAGTGGTGTACCATTTGTGTGCTTAGTTTTTACAAATCTTAGCAGTGTCAAAACTATGGAGAAAGAGCTAAAATAACAATATAGTCTATGAACTCAATTCACTAGTATGTATATACATTTTTAATTATTAAAAAATGTTGATTAGAAATGAAGATGTATATGGAAGTTTAATTAAAAATAATATCACAGTGATGTCTAAGCAATATGTGCAGAATAGATAAATCTATATAATTTGCATTCTGGGAGTTGTGGTAGTTTTTGTCACATTATTAAATATGAGTAGTGCAGTCATAAATAAAAGATAAGAAAATGTGCTGCATCTGTATATGAATTATGAAGTTTAGGAACTTTAGACACGGCTACAGCCCAAACGGCTGAACAGATTTACTCTAAATTTGGCAATAAGGTAGCTCTTGGTGCAGAAAGCACTTTGTTTTTTTTTTTAATGGTGTAAATCTGTTCTGCATTTGCTGAGAAATTCAAGAAATGAAAATATTGCTATCTGAGCACTGAGGAGGAGTCGCAACTCCTCCCTGGCACAAGCTTCACTCTGATTGGCTACCAACACTCCAAACCAGGAAGTGTTGGCAGCCATCTTGTGACTCAGTAACTGGCCTCTTCCAGTTTCTTTTTTCTTTATTTTTTTTAGTCCCTGGGGGATGGTGTCTCCAGAGTCCGAAAAATACTAAAAGAAGGGGACTACACAGTCCCCTTCTAAAAATATATATTTTTGTTAATGCTCCTATCTCACTGGAGGCCTGCCCCCTCCCTGAACCACTCTGCAAACGCTCCTCCAGATGCATTCTAAGTTGGGGAATTAAGTCCCCTTGAATAATGAAGGTCACTGAGTGCCAACTATCTCACCAGGTACCTCCAGTAAGCGCCACAGACATGGATTGCAGAGAGGTGGACCAAGGCCACACCCGTTTTTAAACCACTCTGCAAACGCGACCCTTTGTGCATTGCTGATGGGGCAATGAGATTCTCTAGTGTCCTGCAGACTCCAAGACCTAAGTGGACTTCATCCCCCAAGCAGCAATGCTCCAGGAGGTACGTTTGCAGAGTGATGTAAAAGGGGGGGTTGGCCTCGGACCACTCTCAGCAATTCAGCTGTGTGGGCCTTACTGGAGGTACCTGGTTGGCTAGTTGCCCCCCAGGAACCCTAATGAGGAAAGGGGACCAACTAAGAACACACCGGGAGCCGCGTTTGCAGAGTGGTGGGATAAGGGGGCATGGCCTTTGTCCACCTCTAAGCAATCCCACTGTGTGGGGCTTACTGGAGGTAAGAGGTAGGCTAGTCGGCCCCTAAGGACCCACAACAGTGAAGGGGACTTCAATCCTCATCCAAGAGTGCGTCAGGGAGCGCGTTTGCAGAGTGGTGGTCAAGGGGCCTGTTATGAGAACTTAGCAATCCTGCTGTGTGGTACTTACTGGAGGGAATAGGAGGGGTAGTTTGCCCCCAAGGATGTCCTTGGGGGCTAACTACCCCTCTTGTTACCTCCAGTAATTCCCACACAGTAGAATTGCTAAGACGTCTTTGGAGGCCATGCCCCCTTTCTCCCCCACTCTGCAAACGCACCTCATTGCAGACTATGGGATGGGGGATGAAGTCCACTTTACTCCTGAGGGAATTTGGGTGCCAATAAGTCCTCCTGGTACCTCTTGTAAGTCCTACGCAGTAGAATTCCTGAGCACTGGGTGGAGGCCTAGCACCCTTTTTTTACCACTCTGCAAACCTGACTACTACTTAAAGAAGCATCTTTCTGCACCTCTGACTTAGAGGTAGTTTTAATCCCCCTGCCCTATTATGTAGTATGGCCTTACAGAAGAGGTCATGCCAATCACAGGGGTACCCCAAAGCATAGTGTTCCCTAGTGTACGTAGGTGTTTTCACTGGATTCTAAGTGTCTTTTAGCATACCATCGGCTCCAGGCCTTGTTAGTCAGAGTCAGTGACCATCAGCAAAAGGTTGGGGGCACAGAATGACTTTACAACAAGACCTCCTTCTGGACTTCTGTTGCCTCTTTCTGCATATCTCTTGCTTCTTTCTGCACCTTGTTTTGTCTTTCTGGATTCTGTTGCCTCTTTCTGCATTTCTCTTGCTTCTTTCTGTGCCTTTTTTCTTCTTTCTGCACATAACATAGTTAAAAGATAGCATTAAAAAAATCTTAGAAACTCACTGAAAAAGCTTAGGTTTGAGGGACTTTATAATTAGAAATTAGCATTTTAAAAAACCTTTGAAATTCACTGAAAAAAACATAGGTTTCAGGGATGTTATTGTTACAAATTAGCATTTAAAAAAACCTTAGTAATTCACTGAAAAAACCACAGGTTTCTGGGATGTTATAGTTAGTTGGACATTTCACTATAGTTAATTCAGCTAACTATAACTCACGCCCCCACAATGCACTGCGAATACATCACATATTACATCATTCATGACATGGCCAGTGACTATAACCTCCACGTCCAAGAAGTCAATCCTGTCTATGCTGGTTTTGCTGGTAAATTTAAGGTTAAGGTCATTGATGGAGATAATTTCATGGAACTCATCCAAAATGGCGTGGGGCCATCCTAGATGAGGACAATGTCATTAATGTATCTGGTCTAATGGACCAGATTCTTTGTGTATTTGTCGAAGGCCTCCGACCACACACATTCTGACTCCCACCACCCCATTAATATACAAGTGTAGGTCTGCGCAAATCAACTGCCCATGGCAGTCCCTGTCCGTTGTCTGTACCATTGCTTGCCGAACAGAAAGAAGTTGTTTTACAGGCAAAACTGGAGCATCTCCAGTAGTAGGCTGGAGTGGTCATATGTGACAATGGGTCTGTCCTTGAAAAAATGTTTGTAAGCCTAGATCCCAAGTTCGTGTTGGATGCATGTGTAGAGCGAGATCACATCCACTGTACAGAGAATGTAGTCAGCATGCCATGGTATATCAGAGATCTTGGACATAAAACCGATACTATCACAGCAGTAGGAAGGTAGGCTGCAGAAATAGGGAAATGAGAAATGATCTAAGCATTTCGAGGAGTTCTCTAAAAGACTATCATTGGCTGAGATGATTGGCCTACCCGGTGGGTTAGTGCTTTGTTTGTGGACTTTAGGTAACATATAAAAACAGGGGCTCACTGGTTTCTTGACTGTTAGAAACAAAAGTTCTTCTTGATTTAAGAGCCTTGAAGTATGCCAATTGGAAAGCATAGCATGGAAACAATCAATGATAGCAATATATTGTCCAACATTGGTTTTAATATAACTCCCAGAAAAATCAAGCTGTCTCTTGGCTTCCGCCATATACTTCTTAACGTCTCACAGAACAACATTCCCCCCTTTATCAGAGGGCTTGATTACAAAATAGGTTGCTTGCTTCAGGGAGATTAGTGCTGCTTGTTGGCCCTTGGTTAAGTTTGTGGCAGCAAGGTTAGTGTTCCTCATACCCAATTTACGAATGTCACGCACCACGGCTTCATGAAATGAGTCGATGGTATTGTGCGGGGTATTGGGGTTAAACCATGATTTAGGTCTGAAATCACTGTGACTCCTCTAGCCGATCTCCAGGTCAAAGAGAATCAAGAGTTCCCTCTCTGTGGTCCAATGCCTGTCACCCAATTCCAATCCCCTGAGGGAAGCTAGGTCGGCGATATCCCCAATAGAGAAGAGATTTAGGGGGAGATTGGGATTTGTAGAGTCGTGCCCCATTGTTGAAACATCTGTTAAGGCTCTGACCCCTTTCAGGGTATGGATTTTAAGCAGCTTGAGTTTTCTAGCAAAAAGGAACATGTCTATGTGTGTTCAAGAGTATTTAAAATCATTTGTGGACAGAAGAGAGACCCAGTTCCAGTAAGGTCTGTTCATCATGAGTGAAGGTATGGGAAGACATATTAATGACCGTTAAAGTTGGCTTACACATCATTTGTTTCTCGTGCTCTGCCGAATTCCTCTCCCACGCAGCTTCTCTGTTACCCTTTCCTCCTTTGCCCCGCATTGTTTTCCTTTTGCGCTGTTTCCTTCTTTTTCTTTTTGCTGGCTTCCGTCTTGGCCCCTGGTTCTGTCGTAAAAAACGATATTTCTCAAGTGTAGTGAAAGGAATCTGACCAGTTGATGAAGCAGTTTGTCTGTCATCCAGCCGAACTGGAATCAGAAGTAGCTGTCTCCTGCTGCCTTAGGGCATATGTGCGCCTGAACTCTTTCCTGGCCACATCGAATCTCCTGCCGAAAGTCAGGACACGTCCTGATGCATAATCCATTTTATCCCGTATGAATTTCCACTTTTTGTTAGTATTTATTACATCCTCATATTTCGATAGTCTTCCTTACATTTCCTTCAGAAAGTTCTGTATCTCCTCCTGCTGGAGATGTTTGTCAAATGTATCTTTTAGGGTTTTAATCCCTCCTAACACCTGTTCCAACTCCATTGCCGTATTCTTGGAAAGCAGGCCAAGCATTTGCTTACATGTGGATGCCACGAATGGTGACCACTCCTCCAATAATTTAGGGTGTGGATCCTGATATGTTGGTTTAATTAGGATGCGTAGGCCCCGCTTCAATATAGTTGTTGACGGAGATTGCCTCCCAGCTACGATTTATTTCTTTTTTACACAGTTTTTTATAGGCCCCCAGTGTTTGTTTTAAAGTCCTGTTGCCATTGCGGTTACCCTCCCCCTCTGTCATGGTGTTAGACAGATTCTGGTCTTCCTCTTCATTGAATAGATCCTTCGAGACACCTATTCGCTTACGAATAGCCTCACACATCGTGCTGACGTTCCCTGTCTGCTTCCCGCTTTGCTGGTAAATATGCAAGCGCTGTATTCCCCATGGGACACTTGAGGATACTGTTACAATGTTCGAAGAGCCCCTTGCAATAATGCCAGTTTATTGTAAAAAGGACATATATATATATACACATATATCAAATTATAACTACCCACTGGGTTTTATATATATATTGATGGATGAATGATTGATCCCTGGCTCCCCACCATCAAATACATTTTACTAGCATATGTTTAGAATGTTATCTCTAGGGATCTAAGTATGTACATTCAATCTGGGGATGCAACTCCCATTGACCATAACCCTAATGAGCTCATACTTGGGCTACCAATTGCCATCAGTTTTGTTCTAGAAAAAGAAGTATCTAAACTATCCACTGTAGGTAGAGGGCTAAGGTTAAAGTGGTGGGCTGCCCATTTTCTGACCCTGCTAGCTTTCACTGTTAGAGCCAACTTTGATTTTTTTTTTCAGAAGCATCCTTTAGTTTTAATAGCCAATGAACTAACAACTTTGACCATTGACGCTTTTGCCAATGTTAACCACCATATTATAATTATACAATTATATGAACCCAAAAGCAACAGTAAACTGTAACCTAGCTCTGTTTAATAAAGATTGCAGGGAGGCAAAACATTGACTACGCTCCTCTCTTAACAGTGTACTTAGAGATCAGGTCCTCACAGCCAGAATGAGGACAGCAAACAAGTGGACACTTTAGAAGAGGAAGATGGCCATCAAAGAGGAAACCTGTGGCAGCTTGGAAAGAACATTTAAAGTTAGTGACACAGCAGGTTTCGGAAAACAGTTGACTTGAATAAACATAGTTCTAACTATTCAGATGACTTGGGAACAAATCTAAATGTTGAAAACTAGGTAAATCCTTTCAAAATGTTTTTTTACTTGGTTTTGATGGCAAGACTGTTCCATAGGATACATAGGCCCCTTTCCATTAAGCATTAGATTTGAGCTGTGATGTTATTTCTGGCATCTTCAACATCATCAACACCTCCTTCAACACCGCCACCTTCCCAGAGAGCTGGAAGCATGCCAAGCTCAGCGCCCTACTGAAGAAACCAACAGCGGACCCCACCGACCTCAAGAACTTCCGCCCCATCTCGCTCCTCCCTTTTCCTGCCAAAGTCATCGAGAAGACCGTCAACAGACAGCTTGCCGCCTTCCTCGGGACGAACGGATCCCTCGACCCCTCGCAGTACGGCTTCAGAGCCAACCACAGCACCGAGACCGCCCTCATCGCAGCCACCGACGACATCCGAGCCCTGCTCGACAACGGGGAAACAGCGGCCCTCATCCTCCTGGACCTCTCCGCAGCGTTCGACACAGTCTGCCACCGCACCCTAGTTCAACGCCTCAGCAACATCGGTATCCAAGAGAAGGCACTGGAGTGGATCATCTCGTTCCTCGCCGGAAGAACACAGAGAGTCCGCCTTCCCCCGTTTCGATCCGAGGCCACCGAAGTCATCTGCGGCGTACCGCAAGGATCGTCACTCAGCCCCACCCTCTTCAACGTCTACATGAGATCTCTTGCAGCCATCGCAAGCCAACACAACCTCAACATCATCTCCTATGCCGATGACACCCAGCTGATCCTCTCCCTCACCAGAGACCCGGACACCGCCAGAACTAGCCTACATGAAGGGATGAAAGACGTCGTCGAGTGGATGAAGAACAGCCGCCTGAAACTGAACTCAGACAAGATGGAAGTCCTCATCCTGGGACCATCACCCTCCGCCTGGGACGACTCCTGGTGGCCCCCCGCCCTGGGCAACACTCCCAAGCCAACAGGCCACATACGCAACCTGGGCTTCATCCTGGACTCCTCCCTCTCGATGACCAGACAAGTCAATGCCGTCTCCTCATCATGCTTCAACACCCTACGCATGCTCCGCAAGATCTTCTGATGGATCCCTACCGAAACCAGGGAGACGGTCACCCAGGCACTCGTCACCAGCCGACTGGACTACGGAAACACCCTCTACGCTGGAACCACAGCCAAGCTACAGAAAAGACTCCAACGCATCCAGAACGCCTCCGCCCGACTCATCCTGGACATCCCCCGACGCAGCCACATCTCCGGCCACCTGAGGGACCTGCACTGGCTCCCCGTCAGCAAGAGGATCACGTTCAGGCTCCTCACCCACGCACACAAATCTCTCCACGACCTGGGCCCCAAGTACCTCAACGACCGCCTGACCTTCTACACGCCCACCCACCAGCTACGTTCTACAAGCCTCGCCCTCGCCGCCGTACCACGCATCCGAAGAGCCACCGCCGGAGGCAGATCCTTCTCCTACCTGGCGGCCAAGACATGGAACTCCCTCCCCATCCACCTTCGGCTGCCCAGGACCATCTCGCCTTCAGGAGACAACTCAAGACTTGGCTGTTCGAGCAATAGCAGACCCCTTCCCCCAAGCGCCTTGAGGCCCTTCCGGGTGAGTAGTGCGCTATACAAATGTTATGATTGATTGATTGATTGATCTCCTCTAGGCCCACTCATAAGACCCTGCGCAGATGGGGTTCTCACGGATTTGTATAAGAAACCCCATGGATTTATGGACCCGATAATCACAAATGTAGTGAATGCTGTAGTTATACTTTTGGGAAGCCTACCTCATGGCAGACGACAGTGATCGGTATACAAAAATGGAACACACACAGGACCTGCTGCTATAGACCTATATTATTGCTAGACCCTGTAGTTAAACTATTGGGCCCTATCATCTTGCATATGAGAGAGGATTAGGCATCAAATGTGAATGCTATAAGCCCGACACAACATGTGTTTAGAAAGGGGCTTGGCACATAAGAGCAATGTTTGAACCAACATTTGTTGATTAATAAATATACAATTGAGAAGAGGGAGGCAATTTATCTTTCATGTGATTGATCCTTTATGTATTCCCCTCAGCAATGCACTTGATCAGGTTAGCCAATCCAAGCTATCATCCATCCTCATTCAGATAGGCCTCCTGGAGCCTTTATTGTATGTTTTGCAGAAACTGTGCTGCTGGGATACATTGTCAATTATGTATGAGACTGAGGGAGAAAGTTCTGAGCCCTTTCTCTTAGTCTATGGGGCTCTTCAAGGCTGTGTCCTGGCCCTGATTCTGTTTCTTTTATATATTAACGTCTTGAAAAAATGTTTAATCTCAAATGGTAAAGACCTGCCAAAGATTGGAACCACCCCTGTACCAGCACACTCAATGCAGACAATGCAGCTTGCTCTCATATACCACGAATGGCCTTGTACGGTCAATTAACAATGTCATTTTTATTGACAATAGTATTCATATTATTATTATTGCAGTTATTATTATCGTTGTATTTATTATCATTACTTTATTCATATTTAATTATTTCAAAATAGTTTCATGATCAAATACAAACTGTTTTAAAATATGTTTTGATACATTGTGTACATAACTGTACACAATGCATCATAATATATTTTAAAACAGAACTAGAAAAGTCGGAAGCATTAAAGGAGTATGATGAGCTAAAAGTGGCATTCATATATTTAAAAAACAACTCCCAATCCTATGCAAAGTTGCACACTCAGCTGTTCGAGTATTTCGTTTCTTTTCTACCACCATCAAAACATTCTCAAAACACATGTTTAATAGAGAGTCATTCGAGCGAATGGTAACTTGCCTCCATGTTCGCCTACACCTTCTATTAAACAGCTGTCCTATAAAATTGTGCCTTTCCATTAGGAGGGCCAGGCAAATGCCGACAGAATGGATTGGTGATTCATTTGCCCTTTCGCACAGTCTGCACAGATTATTAACCCTCTACATACCCCTCCTAGAGGCTCGGTCAAAAGCCAGCAAGTGGCCTAAGCGATACAACGTAAATTTGTGTCTAATGAAAATTGAACATGCAGCTGAAAATAAGCTTGACCACGCAATGTTTCAGAACAGTTTATAACCGTCCAAGTCTAAGATTGTTTTGTTAAAACAGTTTGATCCAGATTTCGAGAGAGCATTCTCATGCTTTTGTTTTTGAAAGCTTGTAAAGTGACGGTGCATTCCAAAGTTCTCATCCTTGAAGATTAGTCAGGGCATTTTCCATGTACAATCAAGCACGAATTTTAGCATTGTTTGTCATTTCTGTCAAGAGCTTGGTTGACCTAAGTTTGTTTTAACATTTTTTTAAAGCTCCGAGCCTTGATGACCTGTTTGACAATGCTAAACTCCCATCCCACCTCAGCGGAGGATGTGGATTTTGTTAAATAGTTGTTTGTAAATTCTTTTAATGAATGTATTCAGTCTATGTGTGATTCTCTCCCTCGCAGGGCTTCGCACACAAGTGATAGTAGCTAGTAATTTGTCATTAATTACTGTCAGGCTTGGGTCGAGTAGAGAGACTTCGGGGGTTTTATATGAAGTAACAAGTCCTGATAGTAAGACATGTGCCTTTGCTTGAGTTTGCTGCTTGTGAGCGAAGAATGACCCTTAACTGTCGATAATTATGCCCAAATATTTGTGTTCTCCGACCATCTTGATCTGGCAGATGTTTCAGTACCATGCCCCTTCTTTTTTATTTTTTTGTCTTAACCTTTGTTTTTCTTTTGTTCATATTGACTTTTAATTTGTTGGTGATTGTGTAATCGTATAGTGTCTTGAGGAGTTGTAGACATGATCATTTTTACTTATTTTTCTGGCGTTTTTTAGGATTCACTTCAATCTTCTTTGATATATGCATCTGAGGATACATTTCAATTCCATACCCTATTGGTAAGCTAGTTTTATCTAGCCACAATAGATCTTTTTGCACACTGGCACTGGTCTATGAGGCAGCCTCACATATGGTGTCACTTTTTGAATGATGTTTACTCACCTTTTGTTAATATCTGCTTGGCTTTAAGTATTACACACTCTTTTGCTCACGGGTAACTGTACTGCTCATTAGATCTCACCCCCATGTTATTTTCACTCCTATTTAACACTTTTCACCTCTCTCTTTGCTCTTTGCTCTTTGCTCTTTTCTCTCTATTATCTTTTATTATAAACCTCCCTTTTTCACATGTTTACAATGTTTTTCGTGGTCTTATACCCTTATTCTAAAATACACTCATGTTGTATGCCATTACAGCCCTGAAAAAGGCCCATGTTTGGGCGAAACGTGTTGGCTGGTTCTATCATACGAAGCACAACTGAGAATAAAAAGACCAGAAACGATTATCTGCAAATGCCTTTTATTGACGTGTTCTTGTGTACTTCAATGCCTGTGTCTATATATTGCCTCTCATCCAACCAATTCATACATCTTGATGAGTCGTTGAAGACCCCAATTTGAGTTTTACTGAGAAGGACAACATTGTCAGCATACCGCTGTTTGGAAATTGGTTTTCCACCCAGCTTAAGGGCATGCCAGTTGAGTGACTCCAGTTCACTGGATAGGTCAGCATTAACTATGTAAAAATAATAGTAGCACTACCACACAATTCTGTTTCAAACCACTTGCTGTTAGCATTTTACGAGATCCCCTCTATCATCAACCTTCACTTATCTATGTATTATGATACACTAGTTATAATGCTCTAAACAAATTTGCAGTAATACCTAAGTAGTCCAATTTCTCCCATAGCCTGTTCCTGGGAACTTGATCAAATCAGGGTTTAAAGTCAGCAAGCACAGATATAGGGGAGAATTTGACATCATGATTTTTCCAATAATCAGTAATAATACGAGCAGATTAGTGATGGTGCCTGTGCCTTGGCTAAAGCCTGTTAGATTTATTGGGGTAAACTTTAGAGACTGAGACCCATAGTTCAGATCTTTTAGCAGGAGTGTTACAAAATATTTATCATCATTATCCAGGAGTGTGGGTACTGGAATAATTTTCATAGTGGGGGTAGGTGCCATCATTGTTGCATTACTGAAGTCATAGATACTCTGAAAATCTCATGTGTTTCCCAAAAAACACAAGTATAGCCAGAGAGCCAAGCCCATTCAGCAGTAGAGTGGTAAAAGTGTGGTATTTAGCCAGTGGCACATTATGAAGTACACTTAAGCACTCCATAATGTGGAATAACATTCTTATTTACAGACAGCACATTTTTCATTGAAATGGCCACGAAATTCACACTGACACACTTTTACTGATAAACCTGTATAACACACAAATGATAATTTGTGAAAACTGGGCTTCTGCAAATATTTCTCATTTGCACATCATCAAACAAGAGTCTTGATTTATTTTGATACTATAAAAAAAATTTCCATCACACTTACAAAACAAACTGTTTCATGTATTTTTTGCTAACTGTTGAACTAGTTCGAAACATTTGGCAGTTCATTTAAAAGCATTTAAATGTGTGTTGGGAAAAAACTGACATCTTATAGACTGTGCTTTCGCAATCCCAGTACCCCAGCAAGATTTCCAGATAGTTCTCTTTACAACATCCTTTAACTTTGCAGTCAGAGAAAGAGAAGTAAACATCAATCTTCATGTTCAGGAGACAAAGCTTGATATGTCACCTCTTTCTATGAATGCACAACAAATGTGACAAGATAAAAACAATATTAAAAGGCATCTTTAATGCTCATTCACCTTCTGAACTTCAGCATGGTTATTTTGGGTGTGCACCAGCACACCTAGCTCCCTATTTCCAACATCTATGATTGTAATTCGGGGTTAATTTTCTAAAGATGCCTTGCCATCTCCTTTATAGATTGGGTGAACGATTGCAAATCTCCATGAGTCTGAAATAACCTAATTTGCAAACAATTAGTTGTACAGCCGAGCCATCTTTTCTGCTCAGAATTTGGGGCCGATCTTGACTAGGGCTTGAAAGAGACTGTTTGCATGTCAACCTGGATTTTGAGACCAATATCTTGAAAACCCATCATATGGTCTGTAGTCCACAAACCTGTAACACTAGCACTATTTCTACTAGAAGAAAGAACGTTCTGAAGGTTAAAGATTTCACCAATTTATGAATCATATTTGACTCCTATAGCACATGGTTCCCCTGTATTTCAAACAGATCCCTTTGGTTTAACCACTAGGGGCCCGATTTCGATCCCATCCAGAAAGTCCTCGGTATGGCTCGGAGACAGAGGGCTTTCCGGACTAAACGTGCTCCGGGCATCCGAGCAAGCGAGTATGATGCGTCCTTAAGCATATGGACTCAATTCGCTCGGACTTCCATTGAAGTCTATGGAAGCCTGCATACAGACACATACACAGGCTCCCATTGCAGAAAATGGGTGGGTGGGAAAAAGCGTACTCCCTGTGGCAGGCACCCCATGGTGCCCACCACACTGTGCATGCTTGGATCGGGGGGAACCATGGGCACTCCCCCATGACTGATTCGGAGGGTCCCAGGGTGAAGAGGGGGGGCCTGCTACACCCCCGTAATATGCTTCCAGGAGATTTTTCGAGTCATAGGATCCGACTCGATCCGGCTGATCGACAAGTGCATCATACTTGGTTGCTCGGAAATCGGACCCATTGCGCTGCACGAGTTGACCATGTTGTAGTCGTCCAGAGGGCTTCGCTGACCAGTACGAGTCACTCATTCTCGAGGCAATATTCACATCGTACTTGCTTGCACGTACAGAGGTACGAGTCATTCAGAAACCTGGGCTACAAACCGGGCCTGCTCGCTACGGATCCAGTTCACAGGCCTTCCGAGCGAGATCGGAATCGGGTTCTTAGTTGGAGCCCTGTTTGATTGGCTCACTGACGCAATATTGAGGTAAACAATATAGTTTGACAAAGATATTGTTTCAGAAATATAATTTGCCAAAATCTCACGTCCCTATACTTATAACAGTAAACATAAAAATACCAGGAAAAAATATCGCTGACAAGAATATCCTCCAAATATGTACAAAAATATTTAAAGAAATTATAAAGAGTTTAAAGTAGTACATGTTAAATATATTAATATATAAAGTTAATATGATGCAAATTAAATACATTCCACTAATGTTTAATACTATATGTGATTATATAAACACAAACACATATATATATTTATATAAATATTACCTGCTGGCGGTCACCAGTAGGTAGTTATAGTTAGGACCGAGTTTCCATAGGAAGAGCATTTTTTGTTTTGCTTATAACTTTGGCGTTGTTTGATGAATCTTCACGAAGTCTTTAAAACTGATTCCTTGTTTATATCAGCTCCTATGTTGAAAGTTTGGGAGTGATTCATCAAGGCGGGGCTGAGAAAAAAGGGTGGTCCCAAAACGTGTTTTCTCCATGGTAATTTCCAATAGGAAACTTTAGACAAGGCTACAGGTCGAACGGGTGAACGGAATTACCCCACATTTAACAGAGAGAAGGGTCTTGGTCTAGAAAGCAAGCTTTTGTTTATTTGGTGTAAATCTGTTCAGTAGTTTTTGAGAAATATAACAATTTACAGATATCGATATTCGGGAATTCTGCCATCTGATTGTCTGAGGTGTTACGAGCACAAGTTTGCTGCTAATTGGCTGCGAGCGGTTGCAATTAGGAAGTGTTGGCCGCCATTTTCTGATTCCGTTGAAGCGAGTAAGGGGAAAAAAGGGTGAAGAAAGTGGGAAAGAGGAGGGTAGGAGCACTGTAACCTATGTGGGGTGTTTAGGGTGTGCTATAGAGGGGGTGCGAAGGGAAGTATTTACCCCTTACCGGTGTAAAAGTGCTGTTTTGCCCACTGTGAGATGGTGCTGAGGTGAGGTGCCGGTACACTCTGGGATGAAAGCGTGTGTCTAATCCATGAGCTGAGTGCTGTAAACTGATGTGCTCTGTAGCATACTGGCGGAAGCAAAGTATTTACCCCTACCGGTGTGAAAGTGCTGTTTTGCCCACTGTGAGGAGGTGAGGTGTCGGTACACTTGGGGATGAAAGCGTGTGCCTAAACTGTGAGCTGAGTGCTCTGTAGTATTCTGGCAACGGTGTGAAAGTGCTGTTTTGCCTAGAGTGGATAGTACAGAGGTGAGGTACAGTTAAACTCAGGGATGAAACTGTGCGCCTAAACTGTGAGCTGAGTGCTGTAAACTGATGTGCTCTGGGCGCTGTAGCATACTGGCTGCTGTAGCATATCTGTGCAGGTGGTGTTAGTATGCATTTAGAGTATAGAATGAGTGGGAAGCAAACTACTCACTGGTACCGGTCTGAAGACTAGGGGATGAAACTGTGAGTGTAAGTTGTGAGTTTATTGCTGTAAAGTGATGTGCTGTGGGTGCTGTAGGATACTGGATGCTGTAGCATACCTGTGTAAGTAGTGTTAGTATGCGTTTATACTATACAGGGAGTCGGAAGAGAATTACTCACCCCTACCAGTCTGAAGACTGGAATGAATTGTTTTAGCAAGCAGGAATAAACAACTAATCATGAGGAATATAATGCAGAATGTTGCAATGGCACAGAAGACAAATGGTGAAATGAGGTGTGTCTAAGAAAGTGGCTGTGTGTAATATAAGGATGGAGTTTGAAAATTATATAGAAAGTATCTTTATATAAGTGCCATAATTGGACCCAATGCTGCAGGAGCTAGGGCATCCAGCTGATGCAAAGTTGAACCACTTCTGCTGTATTCAAATGCAAGCTTCTGCATCTGTGAATGCCATATTACATGTTACAGTTCCATGTGACATAAACAATAGCTATTACACTTGAATGACTGTAAATTCTATAAGGAAAATAAAGGTAGGATATGATTACCACATGTATCCTTTAAGAAAAAGATAGAAAAAAAAGAAATTGCAAAATGTAATCATCAAACTTTTTAGGTACCCTGGCAGTGCTTTTTTGTGACACAAAATTATCAACAGTAGAACAGTCAGCAATCTGTTGTACAGTAAATTCAATGTGGTGCGTGTCAACACATTGGAACTTTGAGGATGAATACAAACATTGCGCTTGTGAGAAGCACATTCTGTATCTTTCTAGTGAAACCATACATTATTGTATTCAGCTGTTTCAAAAAAACATTCTTGTCTAGAGAGAAGGCATCGAGCTGAGAGAAAGTCCAACCGCTTCTGCTGTAGTCAAATCGAAGCTCCTGCATCAGTGAATTCCACATTACATGTTACAGTTCTATGTGACATACAGAATAGCTATTAGACATGAATGATTAAATTGTACAATGAAAATAAAGATATGATACGATTATCACACAGTGTCAACCAGTTCCTAAACAAGGTTGTCTTTTTTCATTTTTATCCTCAGGTTGTGAGCAGAGGCTGAGTATGGGTAAATTTGTGCGAAAGGGCTTCATGAATAACAGGCAGGCAGAGAGGCGTGTGCACAAAGAATAGACGTGGTTTCTAAATGGGTGTCGGGTTTAGGCTAATTTAGCAAGTAAATAGTGTATTTGCATAGGCCACACATCACTGATCCCTGGTTTGAGTGGAGACGTAAGGAGCAATAATGATGATAGAGTTCAAATGTCTGAGTATGCTTAGAAAGTTATTAAATCAAAGTGGTAGGATTAAAGTGTATTATAAAAATTTTAAAGGAAAAAGTAAAAAAGATGGAAAAAATCCATCCAAGAATAACATGAGTTTCTTACAAGTCTTGGAGATTGCAGTCCAGGACTTCTTCAGCGGCTAAAGATGGATGTATGACATTACAACGCATGCATTTACATCGCATGCCTTTACAACGTAAGTATTACAACACAGTCCATTACAATTCATAGTGCTTTGGGGTGCTGGATAGTGAATAGTTTAATTTACTATTCCAACTCCAGTCCCCATGGACACTAGGGAAGGTTATTGGATAATAAATTAACCTATTCCCTATCCTAGAGCGCCCCCCAGACCAATGCGTTGTAATAGTTTGCGTTGTAATGGTTGCGTTGTAAAGGCTCTGCGATGTAAAAGTTGCGTTGTAAGTGTTGTTCACCGCTAAAGATGCGTAATGTTCCAAGAGGCTATTGTTGCTATTGCCTGAAAAAAGTGTAGCGACCCAATTCATATTCTCAAAGAGACAGTAATGTTCCTCGAATGTTGGAGAGGCAATTTGAATAGGAAGGCAATCTGCGATGTTGTGAAAGGTCGCACGTTGCAGGAGATCTTTCGCGGCTGCGCAGAAATCCCATTCCGCCACAATACCTTTTTGCATTGCATTCGCCATTGCTCCACTGCCACAACAATCACGTTGATAGTTTCAAGATACTGCATTTCCTGCTGGATATCGGAAGCGATTGTTGGGATGTTAGCATGGCATAGATCCATTCGCCAGTCAAATGGGCAAGTTTTGCAATCAAACGATGGTTGTACGCATATTGCATAAGTGTAGATAAATGTTATGTTGTAGCTGACTCCAATAATAGATAGAGGCATGTAGCTAGGCGTAGAGTCGTTTTCTGTCTGACATAGTTGTTACCACAGAGAGCGTAGCCATTTTTACAACCAGAAATAGTAGAAGGATGGCCGCAAAGAGAGCGAGAATTATGGGCACTGTTCCTGTTATTCCAGAGATGATCGGATAAATGAAGTGTGGTATTAAAAGAAGAGCACTTTGAAAGAATGTTAGAAGGCTGTAGGAGACCGTGTTAAAAAAGTGTGCCAGACCTTGAGTGTCAGATGTGTTGCAAATTGTGTAACAATTCACAAAGTGTAATGGGCGCTCAGTATTTAAAAGGGAATGTATTTTTCTTGAAGTTCGTGGTATCTGCAGTCGATACATTTCTTTTGCAGAAGTGAGGAGGACTTCTGTTCTGAACAAAAGTGCTTTTAGTTTGGTTTGTTTCATGAAATCTGTTTTTAAACTAGGGATTGATTGCCAAGTTGAAATTTGGGAGTTAGTTCGTGTGGGTGGGAATTTACTCGGTTTGAAACAGTAAGGACATGTGGTATGCCCGCTCACATTCTGTAGGAGTGCATGTTATTGAGAACCAGATAACTGCCATTAGAAAGCTGTGTGAATGTTGGAGTGATTGTGGGAGTTGGCGTACGTTTAAGAAAGGACGCAAGATTGGGGGCTGTAAGCTTAAAAGAGCCGTGTAGTTGGACATTATTGGATAGTAATGAATGACTGCCATTGTGGTCGCAGTTTTCACCTGTGAGAAAAACTTCTGTATGCTCTTTAAGACAGCGATGTGTAAATGGGAGAAACCACTGCTCGTGAATAAACACTCTACTTTATATAATCATATTGAACATGACAAACAACATGTACTTCTAGCAGACACAACAACGCTACGTACTGTGGGAACCGTGGCTAGCCTTGTACACAAACCAAACATGGCATGGCACCTCTGCCACACAATGCAGAATGCAGGAGAGATGGGAGCAAAGTTGTTGCGAAGGTGGCAAGTAATTCTGGATTATAAAAGTATACAATGCAAAGTCTTGAGGGGATGTGCAGGACAAACGTGAGCATGCAGGGCAGAGACATGTACATGTCAACATACTAT
Organism: Lissotriton helveticus; assembly: GCF_964261635.1. Classification (NCBI taxonomy): domain Eukaryota; kingdom Metazoa; phylum Chordata; class Amphibia; order Caudata; family Salamandridae; genus Lissotriton; species Lissotriton helveticus. The sequence continues at coordinate 603,553,456 of NC_136063.1, read as the reverse complement.
GATGGTCTATTGAGTGATGTGGACAGTGGACGCAACCATGATACCATAGTCAGTAGAGAATACTGACTATACTAGTCAATGGAATGGTAGAGTGTATGTCCCCCCAAATGTTTAGGGAAGTGGGCAGGCTCGATGTACGCAAGGGTAGCGTAGGGGTATGAAGAAGAGGCACATTTCTCTGAGGGTGGTTCTCCTCCGGATTGGCGAACGTATCTGCCAGGTCTGCGCAGTTTATACTGTCACGAGGCTGACGCCGTGAGCGAAGGTGGCTGCGTGAATGATGCTTTCAGCATGCTGGTATCCAGAAACTGCCATGGCCGCTGCGACGCATATATGCAACACAGTTCACCTTTCGACACAGCCGTATGTGAAAAAGAGCCCACCATGTGCTGGCGGAAGCTCCTTGGCCGAGATCTGCGACCTCGGAAGGCTCTTGAGATTAACGCTGGATACCGCAAAACAGGCACACAGCACCCAGCCTGAGGCCCAGGAGCGTGGAGTGCTCTGTATACTACTAACACAGTAGTCTAACAGGTACAAACAGTGGAATAGTGTTTTGATACCATAGTGGGCGATGCTAGAACTGTATCTGAGAGTGGAGCTGAAGGATCTCCCTTTGACCAGGTGCAACCAACTCTAGGTCCCAACAGTGGAACGGTGTCTTGATCCCACAATGGAAGATGTCTGATATTACCTGCTGCTTGGTTTTCACAGAGCTCCCTCCAGTGAGGGGCATTAGACTTTATGCTTCCGTAGTTAACTGTTGCACATGATTATTGGGCTTAGTTGACTGCAGTCGCTGGACTACACCACGGTACAGCAGGTCTGAACAGTGAAACGGGTCTTGATTATATGAATGAGGATATCAGAAGTTAAAGCCTGTGATGATTTGTGTGTACCCCCTCCAATCAGGTGAAACCAAGTGTAGGTCCTAACAGTGAAACAGTGTCTTGATCACACAGTGGACAATGTTAGAACTGCATCTGAGAGTGGAGATGAAGGTACTCCCTTCGACAAGGTGCAACCAACTCTAGGTCCCAACAGTGGAACGGTGTCTTTTGATTTTTTTTCACAGAACTCCTTCCGTTGAGGCGCATTAGACTCTGTGCTTCTGTAGTTAACTGCTGCACATGATTATTAGGCTTGGTTGACTGTAGTCGCTGGACTACAGTGCGGTACAGCAGGTGTGAACAGCGTAACGGGGTCTTAATTTTATGATTGAGTGTTAGAACTGGGGGTCTCTAATTGGCAGAGGTAGGTACTGCTGTCCAAATAGGGACACTTGCTTCTAGTCAGGGTAAGGAGGAAACACTCTTAGATAACCACTGCTCACCCCCTGGGTAGCTGGGTACGAGCAGGGAAGGCTTATCAAAAGCAATGTGTCAAGTATTTGTACCAACACTCACAGTAACACAGTGAAAACACCACACACTGACTCCACAACAGTTTAGAAAAATAAAGGTATTTAATCTAAACTACACCAGACCAAAACAACAAAAATCCAACATACACAGTTCAAGAATATGGTTTCAAAAGAGTTCTTAAGGTTGTGTTGAACTAATCCACAGTTGCGTCACGTTTTAGCCAACAGTACCTTTAAATGCGACAAAGTTCCAAGTGAAAAGTTGTAGCGATGAAAAGCAAGCAATGCGTCCTGAGACCCTGGGGAGGCGATGCGACAACCCCGCTCGATGTAGCGGGCCTGCTGCGGTGACTCCGGTCTGTACGGGGAGGGATGCAATACCTTGCGTGGATTCCGGTGCACAGGTTTTCGTGGAAGCGGCTAGCAAAAGGGACGATGCGGCGATATGTGGGGCAGCGACGACCTCCGGAGCAGCAACGATGCGCGGCTCAATGACGATCTTCTATTCTCGTGGCCCCTCGATGCGATGGCTCTGCGACGACTCTCACAGTGACGTGATGCGGTCCGCAAGCATGGGTGCAACGATCTCACTCAGTGATGGCAGGCTCTGCGACGATACTCGCAGTGATGATAGCCTTCCCGCACCGGTCTGGTGCGTCCCACAAATGAAGGATGCGAAGGCTCTGGCAGCTGCGATAGGCGCTGAGACGATCTCGGCCTTCGTAGCGGTGGGAATTTCCTCGCACTGACGGGGATGGGCTCCGCAAGCGAGCAATGCAATAAACTTTGCAGAAAGTTCCTTAACCACTTGGATGCTAAGGCACTTGCAGGCTCCTCATGTAATTTCCATTGAAATGAATGGGCACTCCATGACGAGCTGAGCTCGTCATGAGCGTCCAAGGGGTTAAAGCTTGGTTTCCAGTTTCCCAACACAGGTAAAACTTCCATAGGCACCACACATGGGCCAAGCACTCCAGGAAGGACAGAACTCTCTCAGCAGAGCTCATGGAACTTCTTAACAGGGAGCCAGCTCTTCTCAGGCCCTTGGTGATTCCTTCAAGCAGGGGGACACAGCACAAAGCAAAGTCCTTCCCTTCTCCTTGGCAGCAAAATCAACAGAAGGTCAGTCTAGCAGAGCAACAACAGGACAGTCTTCCTTCTTCAGTTTCAGCGTTCTCCTTGACAGAGGTTCCTTCTTGATTCCAGGATGATCTCATTTTCTGTAGTCAGGGATCCTGTACTTATACCCCTAAAAGTCTTTGTTCCCTTTGTGCAGGAGGGCTCTGAGCCCGGTCTGAACCAGTTCTGGGTATTCCTTGAGCACTTTGTTTTCCTGGCTTCTCCTTTCCTTTCAAAGAGAGGGGCAGGGTCATCAGCAGCCCAGCAGGAGGTGGAGCCAGCACTGTGGAAGGCAGGCCCAGCCATATTCAGGCCCAGGTGCTATCCCCTCCCACCACTCAAGATGCAGATGCAGTCATTCAGCCTGGGGCTGACTCAGCCAGCCAACTGGGAGCTCCCCAGCCCCTGTCACTCTCAAACCAGACACTCAATTCACAAACAGGCCAAGGCACACAGAAAGGTCAGACAAGAGAACAGCAACCTTCTAAAACTGCTGTTCTAAAACACAGGATTTAAAAACAACCTTTCCTAAAAGATGTGTTATTAAATTCCGAGTTCAGGGATACCAGTCTTTTATGTCCTACCTTGCTCCTATGGGAAGATATGCTCGTAGCCACTGTAGCCAGCATTCCCCATGAAAGCCTATGGGCAAGGTAGCCTTACAATAGTGAAAAACGAAAATGGCTGTCATTCACTACCAGAGCATGTCACCGGCACTAGTGCATGCTCTACCTTTCACATACACTTCACCCTGCCCAAGGGGGTACCTTGGGCCTTCCGTAGGGGTGACCAATGTGCACAGAGAGGGAAGGGTTTTGCCTGGCCAGTGGGGACACTGACCAGGAGGACATGGCAGTTCATAGACTGCACACAGGCACTGCAGTGGCAGGCCTGAGACACCATTTTAGGGCTACTCATGTGGGTGGCACAATCAGTGCTGCAGGTCTGGTAGCATTTGTATCACCAGACCTGGCACACTTAGCGCGCATTACTAGGGACCTCTAGGTGATACAAATATGCCAATCTTGGATAACCAGTTACAATCACAATTTACACAGGGAGCACTTTCACTTTGACACTGATCAGCAGTGGCAAAGTGCCCAAAGCATCTAAACCAGCAAAAACTTAAACCAGCACAGCGTAAACAAATGCAGGAGGTAGAGGCAAAAAGACGGGGGAAACCACGCGAAAGATGCCAGGTCTAACACGTGTCCCCTCCAGCTGAAAGTGGGGAGAACTGCCCACCCTCTTGCGGTATACACCCGTTACGACGCAACTTTTACTCCGCACTACCATTACAACGCGGGCATTACAACGCATGACATTACAACGCATTGCGCTGGGGGGCGCTCTAGGATAAGAGGTAAGTTTAATCTACTATCCAACACCTTCCCTAGGGTCCACGGGGACTGGAGTTAGAATAGTAAATTATACTTACCACTATCCAGCACCCCAAAGCGCTATGCGTTGTAACGGTATTCGTTGTAAATACCGCGTTGTAATGGTACGCGGAGTAAAAGTATGCGTTGTAACGTCATACATCCCCCTCTTGCGAGTTCCCTTCACTAAGGTGGAAGAATCTGGACAGACCAACAGCGTTGGCGTGTTCTGTACCAAGGGGGTGTTCCACAATAAAGTCCATTCCCTGTAGGGAGATGGACCACCTCAACAGTTTTGGGTTCCCACCCCTCATCTGCATCAACCATCTGAGGGGCCTGTGGTCTGTCTGCCGGAAGTGAGTTCCAAATAAGTATGGCCTCAGCTTCTTCAGAGCCCAGACCACAGCAAAAGCTTCCCTTTCAATTGCACTCCACCTCTGTTCCCTGGGGAGTAGCATCCTACTAATGAAAGCTACAGGTTGGTCCCAGTCCTCGTTGATCTGTGAGAGTACTGCTCCCACACCATGCTCTGAAGCGTCTGTCTGCACTGTGAACTCGCAGGAGAAGTCATGTGCCTTGAGCTCCGGTGCTGTACACATGGCAGTTTTCAGGGCATCAAAAGCAGTTTGACATGCTTCGGTCAATTCACTCTCTTAGGCTGCTTCTTCAAAGTCAGCCCTGTCAAGGGGGCAATGATGGTGCCATGCCCCTTGACAAACCGTTTGTAATACCCGGTGAGACCTACAAAGGCTCTCACCGCTAACTGGGTATTGGGGGGGTCCCAAGCCAGAATGGTATCAATCTTCACTTATAGGGGCGCCACCTGGCCGCTCCCCAACTGGTGTCCCAAATACACCACTAATCCCTGCCCTATCTGGCACATGCTGGCCTTGATAGTGAGGCCTGCCTTTTGCAGGGCCTTCAACATTTCACAGAGGTGTTGCAAGTGGTCCTCCCACGTGGAGCTGAACAAAGCAATGTCATCCAGGTATGCGGCGCTGAATTCCTCCAGCCCGGTCAGTACTTGGTTAACCAGTCTCTGGAATGTGGCAGAGATATTCTTCAACCCAAAGGGCATGACTCGAAACTGGAAGTGCCCCTCTGGCGTTGAGAATGCAGACCTCTCTTTGGCCCCCTCAGTTAAGGCAATCTGCCAGTACCCAGAAGTTAAATCAAACGTACTGAGGTACTGGGCAGCTCCCAACCGATCCACGAGCTCATCAGCTCTGGGGATGGGGTGTGCGTCAGTTTTCGTGACCGCATTGAGCCCACGGTAGTCCACACAAAACAGGAGTTCTAGAGTGGCACCGGGCACGGCAGCTTTTGGCACTAAGACCACTGGGCTAGCCCAGGGGCTGCTGGAGGGCTCAATCGCCCCTAGCGCCAACATCTTGGAAATCTCTTTCCTTGATGCTGGCCCTGACCTTGTCAGCTACACTGTAAAATTTCTGTTTCACAGGTAAACTATCACCAGGGTCCACATCATGGACGCACCAATTGGTGACTCCTGGGGTCAGGGAGAATAGGGAGGCAAACTGACGCAACACTTGGCAGTCACTCTGCTGCTCTGGGGTCAGGGTGGGCGAGAGGACCACACCATCCACTGACCCGTCATGCTCTTTGGCTGCCAGGAGGTCAGGAAGAGGGTCACTTTCCTCCTCCATTCCAGCATCTGTAGTTAGGAGTATTGTCACTTCAGACCTCACAAAGTGGGGTTTGAGGCGGTTCACATGCAAGACTCTCAGGGGCTGCAAGTTAACCAGGTAGGTTACTTCGCTCTTGCGCTCCACCACCTCATATGGCCCAGTCCACTTGTCTTGGAGCGCACAAGGCTCCACTGGCGCCATCATCCACACTTTCTACCCAGGTTGAAATTCGACCAGAGTGGTATTCTGGTCGTACCATCTTTTCATTTCTTCCTGGCTAGCTTCAAGGTACTCCTGTGCGAGCTTTCTGACGCGTTGTGTCTGGTTGTGGAAGGCCAGCATGTAGCTGAACACATCCTGGGGTGTCTTCCCACGGGATTTCTCCCACCCCTACTTCACCAGTGAGAGAGGTCCTCTAACAGGGTGGCCATACAGGAGTTCAAAGGAACTGAACCCTAAGCACCTCCCTGTAGACACACAACAGCCATGGTAAAAAGACGTCCCACTTCCGTCTCATGGGCTCTGCTAGGCCCATAATCATACCTTTCAGGGTGTGGTTGAACCTTTCAACCAACCCATTTCCTTGAGGGTGGTAAGGAGAGGTGAACTTATAAGTTACCCCACACTCCTCTCACAGAGACTTCATGTACCTAGAGATCAAGTTGGTCCCCTGATCAGAGACCATCTCTCTTGGGAACCCCACACGGGAAAAGATCCCCATCAATGCACAGCCCACCATGGATACTGTGATTGTCCTGAGAAACGACTGCTTCTGTGTACCGGGTGGCATGGTCCACCAAGAGCAGAAAAAGCCTGTTGCCTAAGGCTGCCTTGGGGTCCAGGGGTACCACAATATCGATGCCCACCCGCTCAAAAGGGGTGCTCACCACAGGAAAGGGTTGGAGGCTTGTCTTGCACTTCCCTCTGCTCTTGCCGCTGGCCTGACATATTTGGCAAAACCTACAAAAGGTACCAACGTGCTTCTTCCTCTGGGGCCAGTAGAAGTGGGTGACAAGCCTTTGGAAGGTCTTGTCTTGCCCCAGATGTCCTGCGAGAGGCACGTCATTGAGCCAGACCCATTAGGAAGTTCCTGAAGCTCTTGGGTACCACCAGCACACGGGCTGCACCGGGCTCAGCAAACTTAGGCTCACTATACGACAACACATCTTCCCAGTAAATGAGATGATCCTTGGACGCTCCACCTGCTGCCTGGTCTGCAACCTGCTGTCGTACACCAATGAGGGAAGGGCACTCTTTCTGCGCCTTACAGAATTCCTCCCTGGAGGGCCCACCTTCTTGCTGCCAATGGGTCAACTCAGGTAGCTCCCCCAGTTCAGCCACCTGTTCCCTGGTAGGCTCCAGGGCATCAGGTTCTGCTCCTTCCTGGGCCGTGGGAACAGCCGGGGCGGGTTTCCTGCGCCCCCTGCCTCTTCCTCTCCTGGCAGGTCTCTAGGCCACTGTTTGGAGTGGTGTGGCTCACTGGTTAGAGGCAGCAGACCCGGGAGCAGAAGTCGGCCCGGGACCAGGGTTCAATTCCCGACGCGGCAGGGTCGTGGACTTGGGTCAGCGGACTCGATAATGCTCGCTTCGGTGCTTACTCTAATCAGGGGTTCCACTCGGCAACTCTGGGCATTAGCTTGCCTAATCTCCACAATGGCCCCATCAATTCCGGGGATGCCTGGCTCCACCTTGGGGACTCCCAGCAGGAACCATGCAACAGGGAAAGCCAGGACGGGTTCCCCAGAGTTATACAGCGCCAGGAAACCCCTGACGGGTAGCAGTGCGCTTTACAAGCTCAAATAGATTTACATTTACATTTACTGTTTCAGGCTCCAGTTCTGCTGAATCACCCTTACTGGCTGCCATAGCCCGGGTGGTCACGTAGATCCACGCAGGCAACCCCAACATCTCCAGATGAGCTTTGTGCTCCACATCCTTCCATGGAGAACTCTCCAGGTCATTACCTAGCAGATAGTCTACAGGCAAGGCTTAACTGACAACAACTTCCAAGAGACCAGAGACCTCCCTCCACTCAAAGGGAACACGCGCCACTTTGCAGAGGTGCACTGAGCTGTCAGCTGCCTCTACAGGGCAGAGTACATTGGGAATTGCCTGCTCTTCAGACACCCACTGACACCTCACAGATGTCACGCTGGCTCCTTTGCCTCTCAGAGCCTCTATCTCATTCCCATTGATGATAACCTTCTGCCCGTATTTCTTAGTGTTCTGGGGCAGGAAGGTTTCCTGGACCACCTCTTGGTCTTCTAAGGAGGCAAGTGTCAACTGCTAGTCCCTCCTCCCCACTAGAAATCAAATCCCCTCCCAAAGCTACACTTGCTAACCCTGGGGCTGGAGCACCAGTGGGTGCTGGGGATTTCTTAGGGCACCTATTGATAACATATCCCACCTCATTGCAGTGATAGCAGGTAGGGGGACCTCTGTTATCCTTTCTGACCCTAGGGGGCCATGGCTGTTTGGATTTGGGGGGTTGGGACTCCTTTCCCTGGGAACTATTTTGGGGCCCTTGTGAGAGCTCCATTTGGTTACCCTTGTCCCCCCCTCTTCTGCTGGGGACCCTACCCACCTTTGGCTGTGGTACCCACAATTCCTCTGTGGACCCTGGTACTGGTCCAGCAGTCCGCCTCCTTAGCAAGCTCAATGGGGTCTGTCAGCTTGCTGTCTAAAAGATGCTGGTGCAGCTATGGAACACAAAGACTACTCAAGTGCTCCCAACTAATTAAATGCAACAACCCCTTATAATCAGTTACTTTGCTGCCCTTCATCCAACCTTCCAGTGCACGCAAGTACAAATTCACACACTCCATCCAAGTCTCAGACTCTCTCTTCTTAGAGTTCCTAAACTGCAGTCTATACTGCTCTGGAGTAAGGCCATACCTGAGACATAGGGACTCCTTCATATTGGGGTAGGTCATGGTACCTGCTAACTCTAACGTCCCAGAAGCCTCAAAATGTTTCTACAGGCCCGTCACCAATGCTGTTCAGGCACACCATTCATTCTCAATGCAATCTCATAGGAAGTAAACCAGGCATAAATATCCTCACTCCTATGGTAATTCTGTACCAGATCCTTGGGAATATATACTTTACCACCCTGCACTGGCTGTGCGCTGCCACCATTTGAACTGGAATCCACCTGCTTTGCCTTGATATCCAGTTCTCTCATGCTCACTTCATGAGCCAAAAGCAATTTCTTCTCATTCAGGGTGCTGGCATTTTTGCTCTCCTCCACTGCCCTTTCTTTTTCTCCCTCCAATTGCTTCATTTTCATTCTCATGATTTCAATTTGATGGTCTCTCACTTTTTGATTCTCTTCTAACTCTTCTGGGGTAGGACCCCGGCTGGAGTGGTTGCTACCAGCCCTTGAATTTGGTCTGCCCACTGGAAATTCATGGGGCTGAAACCTCTCCCTTTCCCTTGCTTCATTTCCTTCTTGGGCCTCCCACCAGGCCTTCAAGATTCTCTGCAGCTCATCCTTTCTGAAGCTGTTTTTAATGGGGCCCTCCAACTTGTGACAGAATTGCTGAAGCTCGATAAATTTGTAGGAATAGAAATCTTCAATAACAAACTCGAATTCTGCTACTCCCACACTGGGTGCCTTTCCATTCAGGGACATGATGCTTTGAAGAGTTACTCAAAAATAGAACCAACCAAAAAAAAAACTAGTATGCAGTGGCGTAGTGGTCTGCACTCACTAGTGATGTACACCTGTCACTGTGGGTCTAGTACATATAAAAGTTCAAATCCCTCCACTGACCAACAATGTTAGAACTGGGGGTCTCAAGTTGGCAGAGGTAGGTACCACTGTACCAAATAGGGGCCCTTGCTTCTACTCAGGGTAAGGAGGAAACACTCTTATATAACCTCTGCTCACCCCCTGGGTAGCTTGGCACGAGCAGGCAAGGCTTATCAAAGGCAATGTGTAAAGTATTTGTATCAACACTCACAGTAACACAGTGAAAACATCCCAAACTGACTCCACAACAGTTTAAAAACATTAAAGTATTTAATCTAAACTACACAAGGCCAAAACGACAAAAATCAAATATTCAAAAGAGTTCTTACGGTTGCGTTAAAATAATCCACAGTTGTGTCACATTTTAGCCAACAGTACCTTTAAATGAGACATAGTTCCAAGTAAAAAGCTGTAGCGATGAAAAGCAAGTGATGCGTCAGTCCTGAGACCCTGGGGAGGTGATGCGACAACCACGCTCGATGTAGCAGGCGTGCTGTGGTGACTCAGGTCTGTACGGGGAGGGATGCGATACCTTGCGTGGATTTGGTGCGCAGATTTTCATGGAAGCAGTTCACAAAAGGGACAATGCGGCGATCTGTGGGGCAGCGACGAGTTCCGGTGCGGCGACGATGCAGGGCTCAGCGACAATCTTCTACTCTCGTGGCCCCTCGATGCGATGGCTCTGCGACGACTCTCGCAGTGACGTGATGCGGTCCGCAAGTAAGCGGTGCGATGATCTCACCCAGTGACTGCAGGCTCTGCGACGATACTCACAGCATTGATACTCATCCCGCACTGGTCTGGTGCGTCCCGCAAATGAAGGATGCAACTGCTCTGGCAGCTGCGACAGGCGCTGCGACGATCTCAGCCTTCGTAGCAATGGTAATTTCCTCGCACTGATGGGGATGCGCTCCGCAAGAAAGTGATGCAATAAACTTTGCAGAAAGTTCCTTAAAGCTTGGTTTCCAGCTTCCCAACACAGGTACAACTTCCAGAGGCACCACACATGGGCCAAGCACTCCAGGAAGGACAGAACTCTCTCGGCAGAGCTCAGGGAAGCTGGGGGTGAAGTCCTTTTGTTCCTGGGACTTCTTAACAGGGTGCCAGCTCTTCTCAGGCCCTTGGAGATTCCTTCAAGCAAGGGGACACAGCACAATGCAAAGTCCTTCCCCTCTCCTTGGCAGAAAGGCAACGGTAGGTCACTCCAGCAGAGCAACAGCAGGACAGTCTTCCTTCTTCAGTTTCAGCTTTCTCCTTGGCAGGGGTTCCTTCTTGATTCCAGGATGATCTAATTTTTTGTAGTCAGGGGTCCTGTACTTATACCCCTAAAAGTCTTTGTTCCCTTTGTGCAGGAGGGCTCTGAGCCAGTCTGACCCAGTTCTGGGTGTTCCTTGAACACTTTGTTTTCCTGGTTTCTCCTTTCCTTTCAGAGAGAGGGTCATGGTCGTCAGCGGCCCAGCAGGAGGTGGAGCCAGCACTGTGGAAGGCAAGCCCAGCCGTATTCAGGCCCAGGTGCTATCCCCTGCCACCACTCAAGATGCAGATGCAGTCATTTAGCCTAGGGCTGACACAGCCAGCCTCCTGGGGGCTCCCCAGCCCCTGTCACACTCTCAAAGCAGACAGTCAATTCACAAACAGGCCAAGGCACACAGAAAGGTCAGAGAAGAGAACAGCAACTTTCTAAAAGTGCTGTTCTCAAACACAGGATTTACAAACAACCTTTCCTAAAAGATGTGTTTTTAAATTCTGAGTTCAGGGATACCAGACGTTTATGTCCTACCTTGCTCCTATGGGAAGATATGCTGGTAGTCACTGTAGCCAGTATTCCCCATGATAGCCTATGGGCAAGGTAGCCTTACAATAATGAAAAACGAAAATGGCTGTCATTCACTACCAGAGCATGTCACCTGCACTAGTACATGCTCTACCTTTCACATACACTGCACCCTGCCCAAGGGGATACCCTGGGCCTTCCATAGGGGTGACCAATGTGCACAGTTAGGGAAGGGTTAGGCCTGGCCAGTGTGGACACTGACCAGGAGGACATGGCAGCTCACAGACTGCACACAGGTACTATGTTGGCCGGCCTGAGACACCATTTCAGGGCTACTCATGTAGGTGGCAAAATCAGTGCTGCAGGCCCACTAGAAGCATTTGTATCACCAGCCCTGGCACACTTAGTGCACTTTACTAGGGACTTCAAGGTGATACAGATATGCCAATCTTGGATAACCAATTACAATCACAATTTACACAGGGAGCACTTGCACTTTGACACTGATCAGCAGTGGCAAAGAGCCCAAAGCATCTAAACCAGCAAAAAGGAAATCCAGCACAGCGTCATAAAATACAGGAGGTAGAGGCAAAAAGACCGGGGAAATCACGCCAAAGCTGCCAGGTCTAACATTGAGGATGTCAGAAGTTTAAGTGTGTGATGATTTGTGTGTACCCACTCCGATCAGGTGCAACTAACTCTAGGTCCCAATAGTGGAACGGTGTTAGAACAGTATCTGAGAGAGGAGATGGAGGTACTCCCTCTGACCAGGTGCAACTAACTGTAGGTCCCAACAGTGGAATGGCGTCTTGATCCCACAATGGACGATGTCCGATATTACCTGCTTCTTGCTTTTCACAGAGCTCCCTCTGTTGAGGTGCATCAGACTTTGTGCTTCCGTAGTTAACTGTTGGCCATGATTAATGGGCATGGTTTACTGCAGTCGCTGGACTATACAGCGGTACAGCAGGTCTCAACAGTGATATGAGGTCTTAAATCTATGATTGAGGATGTCAGTAGTTAAAGCGTGTGATGATTTTTTAGTACCCCCTCTGATGAGGCGCAACCAACTCTAGGTCCCAACAGTGGAACGGGGTCTTGATCCTGCAATGGACAATGTTAGTTCAGGATCTGAGAGTGGAGATTAAGGTACTTCCTTCAACTAGGTACAAGAAACTCTTGGTCCCAACAGTGGTACGGTGTCTTGATCCCACAAAGGGCAATGTCTGATATTACTTGTTGCTTGATTTTCACAGAACTCCCTCTGTTGAGGTGCATCACACTCTGTGCTTCTGTAGTTAACTGATGCACATGATTATTGGGCTTAGTTGACTGCTATCAATGGAATGCAACACGGTACAGCAGGTCCAAAAAGTGAAATGGGGTCTTAATTCTATGATTGAGATTGTCAGAAGTTAAAGTTTGTGATGATTTCTGTGTACCCCACCCGATAAGATGCAAACAACTCTAGGTCCCAACAGTGGAATGGTATCTAGATCCCACAATGGATAATGTTAGAATTGCATCCGAGAGTGGAGATGAAGGTATTATCTTGGACCCGGTGCAACCAACTCTAGGGCCCAACGGTGGAACAGTGTCTTGATCCCACAATGGACGATGTCCGATATTACCTGCTGCTTGCTTTTCTCAGAACTTCGTCTGTTCAGGTGCATTACACTCTTTGCTTCCATGGCTAACTGCTGCACATGATTATTGGGCTTGGTTGACACTGTCTGTGGAGTATACTGCGGTACAGCAGGTCCGAACAGTGAAATGGGTCTTGATTCTATTACTGAGGATGTCATATGTTGAAGTTTGTGATGATTTCTTTGTACCTCCTCTGATCAGGTGTAACCAACTTGGTGCTTTCGAATCCAATGGTACGTGGCTGTGAGATGTTAATGACCACTGCCTCCGGCCTACACTGTGGTTAGCAGGGTTCACAATTCAGATCGAGTGGTGATTGTTTAGTTACAGAATTCAACATTTAAGTAACTACAACGTCTATTGAAATATACACAATATTGTTTTATTAGAACATTGTTTTCAATCGAGATCCCAACATTCCAATGGAGTAGCTCTGGGCTTATAGTGGCTGGTATAAGCCTGGAGCTGCAACATTGCAATGTTTCTTTGTTCACAGCTCTGGCTGTGAACAAAGGCTTCAGAGAGCCTGAGGAGATTCCAATCCCCTTGCGCTCCCTTAAGGCTTTGCTTTATTTGTTAGAACATTCTACCCTCTAGTGGCAGAATGTTCCAATAGCCATTTAGCCCTACGTAACTGGATTATACGGCTATTAAAATCCCTCTCCTTTGATAAAGGCCCTTGCCGAATAGCCGGTATAGCCTGCTACGGCGGGCTATGAGGCTATATTATACTTGCTTGAAGAACTTTTTTTAGATGAGTTATAGGTTTAGTAAAATCACCAAATTCATCTTGCAAGTCCAAAGGAACAGTGAATAGTGTAAACTGTGGACAGATGAAATCCCAATTCGAATCGTTTTGATTTATTTATTATAGAGTTTTCTGTAATTTATGTTGTTGTATTTTGAGAAGAGGCAGTGAAAAAAAGTATTAATGGTTGTGTGTGTGAGTACTCCCTTCAATTAACAATGCAGACAGTAGGGGAAACATCCTTTACAATGCAACTTTTACCACGCAGTGCCTTTACGACGCAACTTTTACAACGCAAACCATTACAACGCATTGCGCTGGGGGGCGCTCTACGATAGGGAATAAGTTTAATCTACTATCCAACACCTTCCCTAGTGTCCACGGGGACTGGAGTTGGAATAGTAAATTAAACTTTTCACTATCCAGCACCCCAAAGCGCTATGCGTTGTAAAGGTTTGCGTTGTAAAAACCGCGTTGTAAAGGCATGCGTGGTAAAAGCATGCGTTGTAATGTCATACATCCAGACAGTAGTGTTCACAATTCAAATCAAGTTGCTATTGTAGATGATGCAGTCCTGTAAGAGAATAGATTGCAGTAGTGCGCTCTGTCTGCACCACTCATTCGTATCATTGCAGGCTCTGCACATGGTCTTTGTGGCTTCACGCATTGAAAACGGTGGAGCTCAAGTTAATGCTGCGTGGCTGTGGGCCCTTGTGAATGCTCTCTATACTGCAGACAGCAGTGTTCACATTTGAGATACAGTCGGTATTGTAGATGATGCAGTCGTGTAGGAAAAGACATTGCTCCAGTGCGCTGTGTCTGCATCACTCATACGCATCATTGCAGGCGCCGCACATATTTTCTTTGCTTTGCTTACTGCAAACTGTTGAGCTCAAGCCAATACCACGTGGCTGTGGGCCCTTGCTGACCGTTCTCTCTGGCCTACACTGTAGACAGCAGTGTTCACAATTGAGATAGAGTCGCTATTGTAGATGAGAAAGTGCTGTAGGAAAAGAATGATACACACACTAACTCACTTTGTGCATCAGATTATCACGTGGATGATGTCATCAGTGATGTCATGAGTGATGTCATTTGAGATGCCATCAGTGATGTCATCAGTGATGTCACTGACCATGTCATGAGTGATGTAATATATGACGTCATCATCAGTGCATTGCGGGCGCGCGAGTTATAGTTAGCTCAACTAACTACAACAGGTGAATTTCTCTGGTTTTATATGGGTCAAATGTTCAACTATCTATAATGACCCTGAAACCTATGTTTTTTTTGTGAATTTTCAAGGTTTTTTTAAATGCTAATTCCTAACTATAACGTCTGTAAAATCTATGTTTTTGTCTGTGAATATATATATATATATATATATATATATATATATATATATATGAAGAAACACTCCTGTTCCGTCAGTGATCGGCGGAACCAAACAGGTATGGACCTCCGGCTATCCTTTTCCAATGTAGCGAGTAGTAATTACGAACAAAAGAATCACTCCTCAAGTGAGTTGCAGGATGACGTATTTATTCAATGAAAAGACGACGCGTTTCACTCCACTAGGGAGCTTGTTCACATATATATATATATATATATATATATATATATATATATATATATATATATATATATATATCTATATATATATATATACATATCTATATATATATATATATACATATACACATACACATACAAAAGTCCATCCAACTCCACAAGGAAGAGGCACGTACACGAAGGTGGAATGAATAAAGCTTGTTTATTAAATTCAGGTCTCTCAAGACCCCCGCAAAGAAAGAGAGACTCGTTTTGCCTGCGCAGCAGGCTTTTTTAATCTGTTTGGGCCATATAATTTCAACTATATATAGCCCTCCTACCTCACATAGGCTTCAATAAACATGGAAAGCAGACTTCTTGAGTGACACCCTAACTGGCAGAAACACACTGATCATGGCATAAAAAGAAAATGCTTAGTGCAGAAAGTATATACATACAAATAACAGCAAAATGCACAGCCATCCTGTTTTGCCAAAAATAGGAATATAACATACAATGCATAAATGTATGACTGTGTGTTCCCTGCCTGGAGTATGGGAGAGTATCGAGATTGTAATCTCAAATAAAGTAATTGTCAAAAAGATGGCGCCAAAGCTCCCCAAATCATGCAGCCTACCCAATACTGAATATCAATAAAACATGCTTAAAACGTGATAAATGTTAAATTCATATATACATGCAGACCATATATTGCCACATTGCTAAATGGAACCTAGTTCTCCATCACTTAGTTACAGCAGACAAGGCAGAATGAAAAAATTCATCCAAAGTTATCAATCACCTGGAACACATTAAAGAGAATTGGGGCTCGTAACAACATCCATGGGGCTCGGATTGCATCAACTAAGTGCACTTTCAACCCTAATATCAGCCTCCGGAACATCGCTACTAAACAGCAGGACTGCGAGGCCCAGAATCCCCTATGACGGCTTAACTAAATCAAAAGTCCATACACAACAATTGATATAAATGTTCCAGGTGAAGAAATCATTAACATATAGTCCGCCAAACTCAGAATAGTGTTCCATTTGAAGGGGCTTTAAGTCCAGATATATATATCATGTTTACAGTATGGGTATTAGTTGTACAGCAATATGTCATTAGTTGCAGTTGCAATGGTTGGCCAAGTGTGGGACTGAGCTGAAGTACATTTAAGCCTCTTTTGTCACTATTAGCGCTGTAGTAGAATCAGAAGTGTATTTTTTGAATTGCAGTGTTCTTACAAGGATGTTGTTTAGGGTGGCTGGAGTATGCAGTGTTCCACTATGTTGAATTCCGTGGAGCTGCATAAAAACTCTGTGGATTTCTGCAAAGTTCTGCTCCGCCCTATTAAGCAATGGGGGGGCTCTACATGCTTGCAGCAAGTGTCCCCTGCACTTATGCAGCCCGTCCTATCACGTGCATGGGGGTTGTACACGCTCCACTGACAGGACTATATGACTCTGCTTTGAGGCTGAGCGAGACTCACCTGGGTACTGTGATTGGTGCTGCTGCCGGGGATGTCCCGGAGCACTGTGATATGTAGAGTAATCAGCAACAGTAGACCCTTCAAAGCAGAAGGAGGTCTGCTGTCAGCCGGATCTGATTCTACCTTGCAAATCCTGCCAAACTTTGGTGGGCTCCCGGGGCCGGACCCCTCCCACCACATCTGCAGCTTGGCCTGAGGTGGGGGAGCTGTGCCACTGCAGCAGCAGCCAGAGGGAGCCACCATGGGTCCAAGAAGGGGCACAGCCGAGGGAATCCATGAGCAGGCTCCATCTAGGCAGGCAGTGAGTGGATGTGGACAGGGGTGCTGTTGATAGTGAGGCAGTACACCTCTCTCCCTTGCCCGGCAAGATCTGATCTGCACCTCCTCCTAGCTCTCCGGACTGAAGGAACTCAGTGCACGCCGGCCTCGGGCTGCTCTCCCAGGCAGGAGTAATGTGATCACTGGTATCAGGCAGGGTTGCTGGGGGTTGTACTGTGTGCAAGATTTGGGGCGCGCATGCAACCTGGGGATCCTCCCTTTGTGCCTGCAGCTGGACTCCCTCACACCCCCTTCCTCAGGTGACCTTGCGGAAGCCCCATGCACAGTTCTAGTACCACATACATGCTGCAGTACCTAACAAAGGGCAGAGCTTGCACTTGTCCTATTTCTAATCGAGGACGTGCTTGGCCCTGGTGCCTTCTGTATGACGTAGCAGCTGTTCTGTGTTGCCTCCACTGAGCAGTTGATTCCTAATCAAGCTGATTCATGGGGGTGGTGAGGTAAGTTACCAGCTCACTTCTTTGTGAATCATTTTTCACAGGGCTTGTCCATATTTTGATGGTGTTTGGGCCAATCCTGTGAACTGGCATTGAGTTCCTTAAATCGAGAATTGAGTTTTGTCATGACAGTCAACATCACTAGTGGCCCAGAAGTTAGTATATGATGGGCGAAGGCAAACATATCCAAACACACCACAGTGATTCATTAGATGTTGTGTACACAAAGAGTTGAGTGTTACCTCTAAGGTCCTGAAATGTACTCCAATCATATCATGGCTGCTAACTGTATCCAAGAAAAGTTTGAAAGGTAGGCCAATGTGCATGCATCATTAGAGGCGGGCCGGCGCCAATAAACTCCGGTACACTACATGGGAGGCAGAGTTTTTTTTCAAACTCTGCGTTCCAAGCGGAGCACGGAGTAAAAAAATCTTTTCAAAGTCTGCTAGCAGAGCAGAGTTCACCACCAGTTCCTAATGTTGATGTGTGTTTTTATCCCTCCCTAAACACCTCCTCAATTTTCCCAAACCTACCCCAGTTTTCAGTAAATATTCCCCATTAGCAAACTACTGTGCTTTATCCCTCCTACATTTGTATTCAAATGTATAGCAATCTGTGTGGAGATCTGTCACCGAGACAGAGATCTCATCACAGAAAAGACACGAGAGGTGAAGGTGAAGGTAGATATTGGGCTATAAGTTTAAGACTTGCATTTTGTAGTACAGTAAGTGGTACAACTAAAAAATTCAATTTGTGAGACCAACAAACTAGGGGTGTCATTAGGAAGGCGGGCGGACTTTGCCCGCCCGCCATCCTCGTGGTAATAGGGACCGGCCGCCGTAAGGGCGGGGGTCCCATCACCTGCATTAGGATGCGCCTGCCACAGTGGCAGGCGTATCCTGCATTCCTACCATTGTGGCGGGCGGTGCACTCAGCACCGCCCACCACAATGGCAGGAAAGCATGCTGTGCACTTCCATGCATAGCATAGCAGGCACCGCGCGGTACCTGCCAGGCTGTGCATGGAACTGCTGGGGGGTACCATAGGTACCCCCATGTGCACCCCCCCCGGACTCCCTGGGGGCCCGCAACGGGCCCCCGCAGGGATTCTCCACATGCCTTTCCGTGGCGGCAACGCCGCCACGGAAAGGCATTGAAACATGCCCATAATAATATGGCTGGCGGTGTCTGATAGACACCGCCACCATATTATTCCTTTTCCGCCCGGCCGCAAGGCGACCGGGACGGAAAAGCGGCAAACGGTCTTTCCGTCCGCCGATGTCCCCCCCGCCATACTAATATGGCAGGGGGGAAAACTAGTGTGGATGTCGGGCGGATTGCCTCCGCCAGGCCGGCGGTGGCTACCGCCAGCCTGGCGGATGCAATCCGCCCGACATCGTAATGAGCCCCTAGATATTTTACAAAAAATCTGAAATTAGTCATGATTTTAACATGATATGGACAAGGCTGCCCATTATAATTATATAACGAGGCTTCAATTTCACATACGGAAACCAAGGCTACCAAACAATCTGTAAACAACCCTCTTTCTCAATATCCTGAATATTTTTACAAAAACAGATTTATGTTGAGAGATGCAAATGTCAGTAAATGACTGATTACAAGGTGAGAATTTTGTGTTCTTTTGGTTTCTGAAACATTTAAACCGTCTATAGCCCCAGATCGGTTTACCTTGCTACTAAATAAAACTGTCCCACTCACTGTATTTTACCAGCCTTTCACGCTCCCCTTCTGCTCTTTCTGATTGACATTTTGTCTATACAGTTTTGTGATTGCTTTGCATTACCAATAGTTGAATAACATGCTGTAATATCATACAAAGCAGGCATGGCTGATGGGATAACCTCTAATTCGATGTAGAAACAGGGAACATCTTCAAAAACCTCCAACCTGCAGTGCACAAGGCATGAATGATGGGGCGGCGCTCCTCTGCAAAGAGGATAATGTTTGTGCTGATCCAGAAAGATCTAAAAATATTCTGACTACAGCACTGCTACCTGTATGTAAACAAACACAGCTATGGTACCACTTGCCTGCAGTTCCGCTCTTGAAAATCTAAACATATCTCACTGTATCCGTTTCCATCTTGCTCCTTTTTGTGTTAATTTTACAAAATAAACCAAGGTCAATTCACGAGTCAGGAAAACCCCACACATGCATACACAAAGATGTGTTGACACACACACATCAGCACACACGTGTTCTGAGATTGTCAGAATTTGACGGCATACATCATGTATATAACTGCAGTGTGGCCAAAAACGAATATGCTATACTATCAATGATGGGAGTTCCGCTTTATATTCTTGAAGATATTTGCATCCTGCACTGCTGGCACTGCGGTGGCCTCGTGCTGTTTGTGGCTCTCTGGGGGATGCGGCACTGCGCAGTCTGGGGATTCCTGCTGCCTGGAGTCAGAGACCAGGGTGATGTCCATCTTCAGAGCACGGGTCCAACGGCCGCTTGGTTTGAGCGGTCCGCTGTCCTACAATCATGGCCGCCTTGTCATACTATCCTCAGTGAGAGGGGAGGCGTGTTTGCTTCTGTTCGGTCCCCGGCACCCTCGCCACGTCAGCATTGATGAGCGGCAACGGCATTCTGCCTCTCCTCCTTAGTGCCCAAGTCCCCGGGGTTGTTGGTGTCAGTGTCTCCCCCGCACTTGTGTCAGTTTCTCCATCATTGGCCCACGCTTGTCTGCGCTGTCAATGGCCTCGTAGGGCTGGTCATTGAGGATAACGTTATGTGGGGTGGTGTTTCACATTGAATAAAGATTGCATGTGCCGCATTGAAGACTCTGTATGATGCTGCTGCCATTGCTCAGTATTGGACGTGGCTGCCAGGATTTTGGGGATTTTTCAGAGTATGGAGTTCGCATATCTGCGAGACACAACGAAACACAGCCTTTCCCGTGTGATTGCTCATTTATTGTATTTTTCTTCGATTTCAGACACTCATGATATGTAGTTTCGTTTATATTATAAACACTCATGTAGCACCGCATGCCTACAGATTACAGCTTTAAACGCTTTCATTGTTTATTAATGAGCTGTTTAGACGGACAAAAGCAGCCTACTGAAAACCCGAAAAGCTCCGTATCATGACGGGATTTGCAAAGAAAGCGGCCGGCTGTGCTCAGAGTAACCATCTTGGTGAAGTTAAGTCTTTGCTGGGAGGAGGATACTGTGGTTGATAAGATATCTTTTCCCAACATGGATTCCACTCTTTCAAATGCTGTGCATAGATACGGAAGTGACTTCATACGCGCCATATTTACTTCCCACAATTTCAATTGCAATGAAGGGAAATGGCAGTATCTAATGTATTGTAGTAACTTTTGACAGCGCATTGTAAGACATTATCAGTTGTAATGCTCAAAGTTAGAAAAATAGGACTGTAAGTGCACGTAAAAATGAATGTCTGAAGAAGTCCCATGAAATATTCGGTTCCCAGCTTTGTCTCACCACACTGTTAGGTATGACTAACTGCACATGGCTCCAAGTCTCATCTCAATGATAGACACGAGATGGATAGGCATTAGGCGCCACTCTTGAACCTACACGGAAAATGCATGGCCTATGATTTGACCTTTATGTGAGTAGTGCTATATATTCAATTTAGACATGGCACCATTCCCTTGAATGCATTCACGAGTTTGTGTCAGCAGAATGCCTCTTTAAATAAGGGCTGCTCTTTCTGGCCCACCCAGAATGAAATTGTAGACCAGGTCTTCTTTGGCTGCCCAGCATACTATTTTCCAAGAAGTAAGTGGCTTACTCGTATATGTAAACAGCTGGAGACTAGAGATCACAGCGTGGCATTATGAATTCTAAGATCGGATGCAAGACCCTTGTCTTCTTGTGCAATTGCTAAATTTTTAGGCCACATGTGGGGTATTAGAAGAAAAGCAGAGTCCAGACAAGTTATTTTTACAACTAGTTCGGATCAGCCTCCCCTATCAAAGGCCATTGAATAGCAATCTCAAACCCATATGTGTGTGCTAGGATGTTAGAAGGACTTGGGTGCTCTGTTCCAAAGTTTTATATTTATTTACCTTTTTATATAAATTACAGTTTTTATTATCACAAGTCTTTGAACAGTATTTGTAAATTTGATCATGTTTTAATGTATCATTTCCTTGAAATTAATGAATTTGTTAACATTACTTCTTTTAAATATATGTATTTGTAATTTCTACGTTTAAGGTCAGTTGACCGAAATAACGTTTTTGAATGAAGAATGAATGAATTAAGGATTAGTGCTAGAATGATTTCTTTATATGTAAAGGCGCTCCAAATCTGCAGGAAAATGAGAGAAAATCTGCGGAAATACGTTTACTTTAATATGGAATGTGTAGCTATAATCTATGGGGATGAAGGTAAAAAGTCACATTCTTATTTTATAGGATAATTCTAAAAATAATGAAGGGTATATATCAAACAGCACTGGCTGCGTTCATTTTCAGCGGTCCTGTGTGTTTCTAAAACTGCTAATCAATACGTAGGGTCTTTTTCACCTCGTGCCCATGTCTCTTAAAATATTATTTGTGGGTCCTGATGAGAAGGTCTCAATCTACCTTACACATCCCCTTGTGCACACGTCTTTCGGCAGTCTTTCTGTGTCAACATTGACGAGATGCCACTGGATTTGCAATCTCTTAAGCATTCATTATCCATCCATTTCTATTTTTTTTTATATTTAGCAGAGCACATGCTTGATGCATTCAGTTACTTAAAGGTGATAGACCTCGCTGGGTGACTGGAGGTTTCCACTCAAAAGCTTTCTAAATAGGTGTCAACTGCTCAGACCAGCCTGCAACTCAGCCGAGCAGCCATTAAAAATAATGAATGGTTCAGTCGCTGCCTGCAGTATTATGGTCTATGTTTTGAGCAGCAGTGGTAACCCCACCTTCTTAGTCTAGGGCCCAGTTCTTCCTCCTTCATTTCTGATGTTTCTACAGGCCTTCTTTGTGCCGCCAAATTCAGCCAGAGATATACAACAACAAAATTGAAGAAAAAAAAGCTAGGGAAATTTTGCAAAATGTCCAAGATCTGTAAGGATCTGAAAAATCAACCGACATATAAGAAGTCAATTTTCTACTGAGCAATATGTGTCATAGGTTTGCAATTTCACTACTTTTTGGCTATTCAAATATTTAAAGGTGGACCCAAGTTAAAGAAAGTGCTGATTTGTTGTTGAAGGTCCAAAAGTAGTATGCCTCGTCTCATGCATAGCCATGTTTTTCGGATTGGGCTCTTTCGACCTTCAGAAGAAATAAGCCAGACTACATTGATCCTACTGGTACTAGCATTTCTACTTCAGGTGTGTGTACATATACACTACACTCATGACCTGAGCTGGCTTTTAGATGAACAACCATGATTGGAGACCACTTCCATCGTGGCACAGTCTGTCAGTCCGAGACTTCATCATAATCCCAGTTTCCAAGCTGCAGCTCCTTCACTAACACCTACAAGTAAGTGCATACACTGTAGAGAGTGAAGTCTTGTTGGAAAAAGATGTAGAACCCCCTCCTGAATCTGTGTAAGGTGCAGAACATATGATAATATGGCCCCTGATGGCCTTGTTAATATAAGAGTTTATAGTGTCGAAGGGGGGGAAACACTTCTGCAGGCGGTGGGACTGGCCTATAAGGCAAGCAGACAGTGCCCAGTGGGCTAGTCTCACAGATCAGTGTGAGGACCTGTTTTATGGCTAGATGGGTCTGTTTTTTCCTGTTGATTTCACTGATATTGCCACAAGCATTAGCTTGCAGCAACCACAAATGCATGTTGTCTCCCATACATACCAAGACAGCATGCCTTCACAACTTCAAAATCGGTCTGATTTGCAAATGTGGGCCACTTTTTCAGCTATCTGGTTCACTAATGTGGACAAACTTTATTTTAGCACCTGGCCCTATTTATTGTCTCAGTCTGACCCTGTCTGCAGGAAATCACTGCATCAAAACGCAGGCGCAACAAGACACTGGAGCAAAGCTAGGATGTACCATTCTGACACGTACCTGTTTAGTGGAATAAATTGACAGTGCATCATTGCAATAATATAATGCAATAGATGGTAAAATAACAGATACAGTAAATACATTTTAAGACTATAAGGCAAAGTAGTGCACAACAGTGCAATAAAACCATTTAGTGAGTATAAGTAGAAGGAAAGGGCCTGGCTAGTCATGTGCAGCACACCCTCCCCCAATGCTTCATTCTGCTGATGGCTTTGCTGCTGACCTTGTGTTTCTGTCCCTCATCTATCTGGACAGGGACAGGCTTTGTCGTGTCAGTGCAGCAACGGGAATCGGGAGACTGATAGACATTGGAGATTGCAGGCCATTGCTAGGAGATGGGATACAGGCAATCGTATGAAATAATAATTCCATTTGTAAATCGAAGGCATTTTTGTGAATCTAATGGTTTCCTGTTGTTGTCAGCTAGATTGATCCAAACATTAGCTTACTACCTACAGATACATTTTATTTTTAATAATTTTCTAGTAAAGGACACATAATTTAAAAAGTGCGAACCAGGCTTCATGTTAAAATAACAATGGATGCTTTAACTGCTGCGATTTTTAATCTGACTTCATGTTTACCGTTACATATACAAAGAGGGTAGGTGTAAGTGCGCCCTTTCATCAAACAGCAAAACCGGCAAACAGAAGCCATGTTTAACGAGGCTGTGAATAGCCAGACCTGTGGGCCGAAGGAAACAGGGTAGTGAGTCAGGCAAAGAAAGGCAATCCGAATCGACAGATAGGAACATGGGAGAGGAAAGGAAGGGCTGCGATGAAATATTAGGCTCTCTTCGTAGCAATATTTCCCACCAGACAGAGAATGTTGGTGTCTTCTTAGTAGACAGCCTCATCAAGATACTGCACGTTATCACAGTGTATGGCACATTTTGTTGACCTTTTACAGATTGAATAGGAATATTAGTGGATTTAAACATTAAAACTGCTGGACGTTACATGACTGGGCACAGATGTTTCTCCATATTTGTTATCAATCAGAAAGCTCTATATTTTCTTTAAATGATAATAAACCATGCGAGTATTAAATTCCAGAGGGGTGGTACGGAGAAATGCAGAAAAATCGTAGTTTACACTATTTACAAAGTTATAGTAGGTGATGGGAAATAAAGGTTACCACATATAAGTATGCAAAAAACAAAGGCTCATGCGCTTTTTGGTATTTAATTGCTAATTTGGAGGCGTCTTTGCAAACTTGAAAAGCATCTTTGCTGCGGCAGCCCTGCTGGCAAAACAAAAACAGTCAGTCAGCCAAGTTAGCCAACGTTTATTACCGAAACTTGAATAGTAAAAAGTCTAGTGGGCCCAAGAAACGGAGATGGCCCAAAATGAGAAGGCGAGTTCTTGCGCAGCAGTACCTAATTTCACACTTCATGTAATGGCGGCTGTAAGTGTGTGTGCGTGAGTACCTTTACAAAGAACCTTTACGCAGCATAGAGTCTTCAGGCGGCACCAGAAGACCTGCCTGATTTGGCCTTGCTGGGTTTTTTGAGGAACCGGGCATTTTGTTGAAATCCACATACATGTTTTGCTCTGAGATGCTTTACGCGCCTTGTTGTTTTCCCCTGGCTTCTCTCGAAATTAGTCAGTTAAAATGGCTCATGATTTGGGCAGGAAGCGTGCCATTGAGGCAATATCAACAAGCATTGGTTGTACACAGTGCTTGGTGTTCCTGCTAGTGTTCCGTTTGATTTTTTGGGGAGACGGCGAGAGGCTCTGCATTGAAGGACGTCCATGAGAGGAAACGTGCTGCCGGGCTGACGTACCTCCTGACGTAAAGTGGTGCTTGACTCCGCGGCAAAAGTGGGGCGTCCTTTTGCTACCTCAGGACCTCATTATTCGTGAACTATGAATCGACGCATACGTGGTTTTGTTGAGCTTTAGTTCCCATTCTTCTGTAAATGGCTCCTTTTTCAAGTGATCTAATGACGATGAATGACAAGAGGTCTGAAGTATTTTACATTTAATTCAGGCCTCTCACTGCAAGGATTGTGCATTAAAGGAAGCTCGCCATTCAGGAAAAAAAGAGGCGACCAAACCTTTATGTAAAGAGGCAGGTTTTAAATGACCTCTTTGTGATACACGAAACAGTTTCTATACATATTCCAGTGCTCTTTGGTGTATTCGGGGATCCACAAACTGCCTCTTTGACTTTGAAGCTATGCAAATGAGTGGTCTTAATTTTTCATTACTAAACAGTTGGGCACGCAGATGCCTTGCAATGATTGCTGTTAAGAAAGAAGCCCCTTTGAAGGGCTGGATGCACGGGTCAAGATATCAACAATGCGAACGGCGAGGGTTTTGTTATTCATGAGGCCTGCTGGCCATTTCAGTTCAGGCCTTTCTTGTCAGCGAGCTAGCAGCTGACAGATGGCGGGACTGCCCTTGCGCGTTTGCAACCTTACAGGACAGGCTCCTCAGAAATATCTTACAGTCACTGGGGACCAGCCATTTGAATCTGCTTCGAATATGCCGCCTCCCAGAATAAACATGGCCCAAGACGGGTGGATAATTTAAGGTTCAGCCTTTAGACATAGGTATTCTTTCAGCATTACAAAAGGGTGCAGTTGTATTGAGGGCGGCGCCGAGAGAGCCATGGGCAAACATATGTCTTCTTGCTTAGTGTTATGTTGTCACGTAAGCAGGCTTCAAGCCTTTAGGCCTTCACTTATATTCTGTGATCAGCGTCAGTTTTGCTTGTGTCAGCACATATGTTCAAAATTCACACTAGGGAAGCTTCCTTTACAATTATCATTGGCAACAAAGGGATACATTTACGATATATTGATTTTTTCATCTTGCTCTCCAGAAATCGAATCTCCTGAAGGCAGGTAATATGTGCTGCTAGTGTAAAGAGTGAAAACATTTTTTTTGTGTGCATTATATTGGAATGAAAATATTCATAATTTATCAACACAGGTATAATCCATCCATCCATCCTAAAAGAAAGGCTTTCAAATTAATGTATCCACACAGTCTCATTTACGTAATTTTAAAATGAATAATGAAAATGTATAATTAAAAACACGCATTAACGAACCAGGTGTAAATAGAGAGATACATTTAAATTCTTATTGAATGCCACATCTTTAGTTTCTGGCACATACTTAGATACTATCCTAATTTTGGTTTAGTTTAATTTAATGTTACTTTATCTTTGTATAAGGGGACACATTTTCATTGTTGTTTTTTAAAAAAATTTACAGCCCGGATTTAGTGGATTCTTCTGCAAAACACTTTGGCTGTTTTTTTGATGGAATCTGAGAAATGAATGAAACTATGATGAAACTTGGAATTACTAAAACATACCTGAAAAACATGATCAGATGCGAGATTATCCAGTGTACAAGACAATAGCTAATTTAATACGGAATTAATATTTAATTACCTCCTAGACTACAGTTCTAGTTATTCCTGTATATCCTATATCTTCTTTTCGAGCGTCTGTTAAAATGTTAAATTTTTCGTCTGGTAGCAACAGATATGCCGACGTCACACCATGGGATGGTAACGCTGAATGCTTCACCCAGACAATTGTATGAAGCCATGAAGAAGTGTGACATTTTCCAGCTTTGTTTGAGTTAAGGCTTTGTTTTTACCCATCCCTTCTCTGCACTCCCATTTTCTGCTGGACATTGACAGAAATGTTGTTAACGTGGTGTCACTCGGGGATTCCCTAGCCCTACGTGACAGTGGTAAAAACAATAGCCACCATTTTCTAGTCACATAATTCTCCGACTGTCAGAAATGTTAGCACTGGATTTATGGCATCAGGAAAGAGATGACCCTACTAAGGCAGATATGACAAGGCTCATGGCACTGCTTGGTAGTGGGAACCTTTGCACATCTGATTAAGGCCCTTTAGTGTGTCCAAGGCATCTTTTTAAACAAGACTTCACTAACTTCATACTTGGCGTATTTCCAATATTAAAAAAAAAAAATTGTGAGCTATTAATCTTTGCAAATTCGCACACTCATATCCCAGACTACTCGTATATTGTGTGCATGAGGATTTACTTTATGTAGTGAAGACTTGCAACTCGTCAGGTACATACAATCTTAGTGCTTTTGTACATCGATGTAAGAACACAAAAAGGTGATCTGGATAGAAGTGATGTGTTTATGAAATGTGATTGGCATTTGACAGCTCCACAGATATACAGTGAACGAGCAAATTCTGCAAATAAATTAGGTCTCACCGTTTGACTGCTAATGCACACCTGTAGGCTTTGCTATTGATTTTTGCCATTGCTGTTTAGTATCGGCAATAAGAGATAAAAATGTTTTGTCATGATGACACATAATGCACAGGCATATGCATAATGTGGTCGTCACCTATTTGTTTGCTCTGCCTGTGAGAGTGCATGGGCTAGCACGTGCTCTCTTGCTTGCCAGAGGTATTGTGTTGTATAATGGGCTTGGAACCCGCCTACATTGCTTGCCATTCATTGGCTTGAATGTCACTCTTCTTTGAGGCTTTTTGATTGGTCAGCACTTGCATGCCACTTCCTTTTCTTTCACATGTGAGCATTTCCAAACTATTGAATACTTTAGTCTGATTAGGGTCCTATTTTCTTCCAAGTACATTTATGGGCCAATTCTCCCTTCCCTTTTGCCAGTGCTTTTTTGCATCAGTTCCTTTATGTTTGCGTTCAGTGCTGAAATTCTATATAGGACCCGGATCCCCCAGCATGCTCCCCGCTCCCTCCCATAACTTTACAACCCACATGAAATCAACCACAGAGATTTGTGTGGGTGTAAAACGGCCATGTTTAATATTTTGACACTTCATAAACATGACAAGGCATTTCAAAATTCATTATATACAGTTATCAACACAATTTCATTCTTGACTTCGTGATCTTCTTCCGCCAGGTTAAGATTCTAATCCTCCAACCAACACTAAGGGGGGCTTCTGGCTCCCCTCTTCCATGCCGTGCATCCGCGCGAGGTGGAACCCACCTGCGCCCCATGAGGAGAGGGCCCCCAACCTCTGATCCTTGTCCGCCTTCTCCGGGGGCCCACCCTCCGACCACCAGGCTGACCAGGAACCCAGGAGGCTCGTAACCTGTCGCCCTAGCCTCCCCAGCCGGGGCCCTATTTCACAGTGGAGAGCTTACCGTCTCCCCCCCTCAGTGCTGGCCTAGGGAGTACGCAAGGCGGACTCCCGTCTATTCCGTCGGTCAATTTTACTGTTCCAAGGTCTTTCTACCGCAACACGCCCCTCTAATCCACTGAGCTAAAGGGACGGGTGGGTGGGAGTTTAAAACTAGACACGGGGGTGGAGGAGGGACGCTTCTGGGAGGCCGCCACCGGTCCGGTGCAACCGAGGAAGGAGAGGCAGGGGGCCCTGCTCCTGGGACCTAAATAGGTCACCAGGCTCCGCCCTCTGTCACACCGGAAGTGCGTCCTCCTGCCCCGGAAGAGTTAAGCGGCCGGTCGCCCATTGGGGCAGACCGGCCGCCCCTATCTAGATAAGGTAGGGGCGGGGGCCGGGGGGCCGGGCCCTAAGTGCGCGCTCACCGATGCTCCGCTCGCGCTTGGCATAGGACCCGGATCCCCCAGCATGCTCCCCGCTCCCTCCCATAACTTTACAACCCACATGAAATCAACCACAGAGATTTGTGTGGGTGTAAAACGGCCATGTTTAATATTTTGACATTTCATAAACATGACAAGGCATTTCAAAATTCATTATATACAGTTATCAACACAATTTCATTCTTGACTTCGTGATCTTCTTCCGCCAGGTTAAGATTCTAATCCTCCAACCAACACTAAGGGGGGCTTCTGGCTCCCCTCTTCCATGCCGTGCATCCGCGCGAGGTGGAACCCACCTGCGCCCCATGAGGAGAGGGCCCCCAACCTCTGATCCTTGTCCGCCTTCTCCGGGGGCCCACCCTCCGACCACCAGGCTGACCAGGAACCCAGGAGGCTCGTAACCTGTCGCCCTAGCCTCCCCAGCCGGGGCCCTATTTCACAGCGGAGAGCTTACCGTCTCCCCCCCTCAGTGCTGGCCTAGGGAGTACGCAAGGCGGACTCCCGTCTATTCCGTCGGTCAATTTTACTGTTCCAAGGTCTTTCTACCGCCACAAAGGTGATCCGGGCCCACAGGTCCGTCACCTTCCCCCACCTGCGCTCTGAATGAAAGACCCTTATCCTCTAACCCAGCTATGTGTACCGATGTCCAATAACTGCACTCCATCGGTGTGATACCATACGAAAACCATTTGGTGCGGAATGTGATACCAGCGGCCCTTCACTGAGCACATCTTGGCTACTTCCCCCCTGGGCTGCATCTCGAAGCCCTGTAACTGTACTCCAACCTTGTGATACCTCACCTCACCGGAGACCCTCCGGGTGGAATGTTACACCAGCGGCCCTTTCCTGAGCACAACTTGGGCAATTCCTCCTTGCGCCGCCTCACCGAGACATTCCAGGCTCTCGACTTCTTCCCGGGGCCACCCGTCTCGGGGACAGCCGTCTCGACACAAGAACATTGTTCCCCTCAGGCCTACCGGCCATACCACTCGCCGCTGACATAGTCACCTCGTAGCCTGACGCACGAACGAGTGCCCCGTGCCCCCGCTACCTTCGCGGGCACACTACTGAACAGGAGAGAAATAGAAAAGTCAAGTATGGTCATTGGCAAATCATCAGCATTTCTGACACAACCATTCTGGCCAAATGGGTCTCATACAATCGTTGGACGACCAGCGCCCGACCTATTCCATTGTGCTGTCTGGTACGCCTGCCTCAGCTGTTAGCATTGCCATACCTATCCTGACAGGGAGGGCCGAGTGTCCCAACGCGCTCAGTCCCAGTCCCACTAATGCTAACCCAAACGGCTTGCTTTGGTACTGCCACACATAGATGACCCACAACCCGTACCACCCCAGGCCTGACCCACTCCTGCTGTGCGCCTGGGAAACTGTTCCATACATTCCTATGGAAACGGACAGCCCGTTTTAATTCCGTGTATTCCTAAGACAAACTAAGTGAGCACGACTGACTGAGAGAAAGGTGGTGTACAATTTCCATGATCATGGGGGCCAGGGCTGTCCTGTTCTGAGGATGCTAAGACTAGGCGGAGATTCAGGTGACCCCGTGCGCTCGCTGATCCCCGAACTTAACGTATACGGAAGGGGGAGCATGGAGGCTGTCTGCCTATAAAACCTAGTCTATGATATCCCAACCTGACGGACGAGTATAGGGTATATGGGAACTACCCGCTAATTACAGGTGAGGTCCTATGTTATCAGACAAGGTGACAAGACCAGTGAACTCTCGCTACTTCTCATTAACCCGAATCTGGCCTACTTCCCAGGATGATATTTGACATGAAGTGAATTAATAACGCAGTTTATCTTATGGTTTCCACTCCTGAATTAGCAGTACCGTGAAACCGTATGTACACGATAAGCAAACTGTAAGCCACTGAGACCACTATGCAAGGTACACACATGGAGCTATCCCCATTTGTCTCACGTACTAGCAATAAACCTCTTTACTCTATGGTAAGGGAGCACTCCTGTCCTATTTAGATCGCACAGAGCGGTAGCAGTGACAGCCTGACACAGGCACCTTGTTCAAGAAGAATTATTCATGTACACAGTCATTGCAGAGTCCCTCGCAGCTACCTGAACTTCAATTCTTGTACGTTCTGCCCCTACTGATCCCTTTATTCCCCAATAAATATCCACTGACAACCAGTACAGACTTGCACCCTCACGCCAGTCTGTTCCCATTACATTCCTCTCCGGTCTTATTGTGGATCTGCAAACCATATGCATTTACCATCCAAAAACCCAGCCATCAAACAATGGCACTTAATTATATCCAGGTCTGATTACCGAAATTCTCATACATGCAGACACAAAGGTCACAGTAATTCAGACTAGATCCATTAAAATTGCTAAAACCACAATTTCGCAGGGATAAACAATTTGTCACTCTTTGCCATGTAACACTTACACCTCCAAGAGCCACTCCTCCGAGAACATCGTTCACGATGCATAGTTTAGGATGATTGTCAATAATGGACATTTTAGCATTCACCCCTGGATGAAACTTTTCGGTTGCCCAACTAAAGAAAAGTAACGCAGTAAATTATGACGCCATACATTCAAGCCCTTTTCTCCTTTAGAAGAGAGGGATGCTTACTAGACTGCGTTTTCTCTGTATTTGCCTTTTTTAAATTAAATGTATTTATCTGCATCTATTTGGGGGCTCTGTTGTTCTGGTAATCAGGCTGCAATTTA
Organism: Lissotriton helveticus; assembly: GCF_964261635.1. Lineage (NCBI taxonomy): Eukaryota > Metazoa > Chordata > Amphibia > Caudata > Salamandridae > Lissotriton > Lissotriton helveticus. The sequence goes on along the minus strand of NC_136063.1, from coordinate 603,521,887 downwards.
TTTCTATAACATATCTTCATATAGTAAGTAGTGGTACAAGAAATCGGTTGAGAAGGTAATGAACCAGTAACTTACTGGTAGCCCTTGTTACTCTGAGTCCCCATTCCTCCCATGAGGTTACTTTGGCTCCCCATTTCCTGCCACAATTACAAACCTTTAGTTCCCCTATTGGCATTACAGGAAGTATGGCAGGGGGTCATGTAGGGGCTGAAAAGGCAGGGGAGACACATAAGTATATTATGGGAAAAGGGGGAGGGAGGGGGGGGCATTCAGACTAATTCGCCAGTCCCAAGAGGATATTACTATTAAATCGATTTAAACTTATATTCGGGTGCCCATGCCACTTGATATGAATGCCCCAGGCCTCGCAACCGCTTCGGGCACGCCGGGATAATCTCCCCATGGAAAAGGAGCAATGGTGACCAACCGAAGAATGGTAGACAAGTATGTTGTGTAAACAAAATTATTTCACACTACTGGTTCAATGCATGGTGAGAAACAGTGAAAAAGGTGGCATTTCAAAAATACTGGCATGATACCAGCTAATGTTATTCTATTCCTTCTCTAGGGGCACAGAACATAACAAAATTAAAAGGTGCAAAGCCTTATAGGCCCAAAGATGCAGGACTAAAACCACAGGTCCAAACAACAGCCCACTTAGCTGAACACAGTTCCCCGCTCAGACTGACTTGCCACATGCTAGTGATATTGATGCAAACAAAGGGGGTGGCACGGGCCTAAATAAATGGTTTAATTTCTTTTTGAAACATCCGGTCAGACGAAGACCTGCAGGCAAGTATTGGATATCCGACAAGTGTAAGCCAAACATTGAGGACAGGGCCACATGGAAAAGATGAAGACAATCCCAAACTGCAGGAAACACTTTCATGTTTTAATGCAAAGGACAAAACCATAGGCTGAAAACAGGTGACACGCAAGATCAAGTTCAGCTAAAAATGCATTTAAGTAAGAAATGAGGTTTCCGTTACACACTACCAGAGGCAGCAAGATCAGTTACTCAACCGACCGGACACCATTAGTAACTGCCCGACTGGGACGGCACCCGTGAGCAGGGATGTGCCTTTAATATGGAACCTTACCGAGGCCGAAAACTACAGTTCTTATGTTTAATAAACAGATATCTACTAACTGTGAATACTTTTTTAAAACAAATCAGCCGCTAAAGGTGAGGCCCGAACTCATAACCTCGTCATGGCCCAGTGCGAGTACTGCAATACAAGAACCACGCGCTAACTGATAGCGCCACCGGAGCTCGTTAATAGAATCATCACAATTATGGACAAGTAGCTAACACAACGTAAGTCAGGTAGTTGCTCAAACGTACGGTGGAATAGAAAGGAGTTTAACTGCATTTCCGCACACTCATGCTCTTTTAAAAGCCAACCTAGATGCGGCCATTTTCACACTGGTTCATGGAAAAACGCTTCCACCTGGCAGAACAGGACATCCATTTCAAACCAACTTGCAGCAGAAAAAGGTGGGTTTACCCGGGTTAACCAGTTCGGATATAATCCCCCATTGGCTCGTTCCTGTGCAAGGCCGTCACACCGAAGCTGCAGGATCTGCAAAATTCACTACTACTGAAAAGCATACTCCGCCGATCTAACGTGCACCAACGTGCCTATCGATTTTCTGGCATGGTAACGTGGAATTTAAGGGCTTCCGCCTCTCCACAGCCCCCTCATTTTTCTCCGCGCGGTGCACCGACCTTAGGTAACACGATTCTGTCGTTTTTCCCTCACCATAACCGCCACAGCCTATCCAGCGCAGCGCACTGTACCGCAAGATCATAGAGTCATGAAGCATCCACCGCCGCCTAATTTCCTGACCCTACACCACCCGACCCATTTAGTCCCCGAAATGCAACCGCAGGCCCCGATGTGACACCATCCCAAGGCTCGAGCCGTGGTCCCCCCTCCCTGTATGAAGGCCCCAGGATAACTGAGCATTCACGAAGCTGCCTGGTTTAGGCGGGAAACGCGGTCACCGGTTCCGAAAGGGAAAGACCCACTCCGACTCCCCAGCAAGGTACCAGCAGTACTGCTCAAATCCGACTGAAAACACCTAAACTTTGTCTGTACAAGGCCTTCTGTGCCGGGCCCTAACTGGCCCGTGTGTATTTTCCCCGTCTACTTATCCAGCCATGCCAGGCCCTGATACCGACCCCCTCAGCCCACCCACGTCGACCAGGAAGGAGCCCACAGGCCCAGGGACCCTGCCGGCAGCCGCAGACCACAGGAGCAGACTCAATACCCAGACACCCCTCCCGTAATCCGCGGCTGCACACAGGCCCCCCCGGCACCCGACTCCTTACCTGACGAGATGAATGGCTGCAATCCGACGCGCTTCTCCTCCTCGTCGTCTCCCATCACGCACTCGGCTGTGGAAAGCCTCGGACATCCGCTCCTACCACCGGCCAAGGGAATTCGGGAATTTTTAAAATTTACACTAAGTTTAAAACTAGACACGGGGGTGGAGGAGGGACGCTTCTGGGAGGCCGCCACCGGTCCGGTGCAACCGAGGAAGGAGAGGCAGGGGGCCCTGCTCCTGGGACCTAAATAGGTCACCAGGCTCCGCCCTCTGTCACACCGGAAGTGCGTCCTCCTGCCCCGGAAGAGTTAAGCGGCCGGTCGCCCATTGGGGCAGACCGGCCGCCCCTATCTAGATAAGGTAGGGGCGGGGGCCGGGGGGCCGGGCCCTATGTGCGCGCTCACCGATGCTCCGCTCGCGCTTGGCATAGTGTGGACTGGACCTGAAGATAATGGAGCTCTAAACAGGACACCACTTACATTACACACAGTCATTTTGTTATTAGGCCCGGGGGATTATGTGACTTGCCCTGTATCACAGGATGTTAAGCCGCACCGGGTCTCTGCCTAGCTGACTCCTCCTATCTGTGACACAATCACTTTAAAAAAAAAATAATTGCAATTGGTGTAGCTCTTAACTTGTTCTGAGGGTCACAGCTGATTATCAGAAAGCGAGAGTCCACTTTTAACTGTGAAGGATACACAGTCTCCTAAACACTTATTGGTACAACTTAATTCCCTCTAGTTGCTAAGATGACTCTTTTATTCCTCACCGGCTAAATCCTGCCTCTCTGCTGCCGAGGTAACAAGTATTGGCAAAACCAGTAGCTCTCACTAACAAGAGTTATTGGCTTTGTCAGTGTTTTTAGCCATGGTGCACAGCTGCACGGCTACCATGCAGCATGGGTAAGTTAGGGAAAAAAGAGCTATGCCCTGCCTCGTCATGACGCCTTTTTCCCTAAATTAGCATTGGTGCACAGCAGCAGTGATGCAATTCAACATGCCTAAAAACATTGACAAAGTCTAATAGCGCTCGTAGACGAGAGCTAATGGCTTTGTCAATGCTTGTTTTTATTTACCTTTCCAATATAGTGGATGGCAAACTTGGAGAGGTGTATACAAATATGATTTCAAAATGTGAAAATGCATTTTAAAAAAGGAGTGGCTCGGCAACAAATTGCAGTTGCCAGGCCTAACAAAATATTATTAAAATAGGATTTTTTAAGAAGATAGAAATCAAAGAAATGTGTAGGGGTAAATTGAGGAGCAAGTGGAGGGCGAAGTTAAAGTGGGAGGTGGTAAGAGCAATCAGTATTGGGAAGTGGGGCATGAAGCAATGGAGGGGCTTGAGGGGGACAGAGAGCAAAATTAAATGAAAGCAAAGCCCGGCAGGCAGACGTGGGAGAAGCAATGGACAAACAGGGAAGGGAGTGGAGGAAGCAACACAAAGTGCATGGAGTCATGGTTATTTGAGGGGGGCAGCAGAATATGAGATAGAACAAGAAAACTCATGAAATCCAATAAAGTGCTGGAACAAAAAGAAAAAAATAGCTCCCTGGACTCAGGAAGTAAAGGGAAAAGAGAGTAAGCTAGGCAGCTGAGATACACAACTATGAGCTAACACAGAGCCCATTCAATGTATATTAGAAACAATAGATCTGGCCAACAATCAAACCAAATACCTCAAAATGTATCCCTGATCTTAGTAGTGAAAGTATACAACTCAGGCAATCGAAGAATGGTGAGTGTGTGACAAAACAAAAACAAGGAGGAAATGCTTCTAATGTGGAGCATCAACCTGAGATGGACAAGACAGCTATCCATTCATGAGGGGTCAATCCATAGCCACCATAGATATTGTCAGTAGCAGCCCATGTAGGGAAGTGTGGCAGAGTGGTGAGGCGGGGGATGTGACAAACGATGGGGTATGGAATGTAAAATAAATAAATAAATAAAAACACTTACCTAGCTCTCAGGTTTCTTATCCACAGCACGTTTACCTGCAGACACATTGTTAACATCTGGAGATTAAAACATCTTTCAGATTTCTTTGAGAAGATGCTTGTCCTCTCGGACAAGGAGTCTGTTGAACGGAATCCTGTGAACCAGTAGTAGATCAGGCAAGTCTCCAATTTCATTCCTTTCTTGGGATCAGTGGAGTCTTATCTATTGCCATGCTCTGCTTCTCTGATGGCTAAAGTACCTGGACATCCTAGCCTGGTAAATGTGAAATGCAAAATAACTTGGAGGCAAAAGAGAACACTCATGAAGAAGGACATCCCATTGTTTGAGTCTGGTACCGTATTTGTCTATGCAATTGTATAGTTAAATAATCAGTCCCCAATATTCCTCACATTTTGGAAATGAAGTCTATATTTTCCAGATTGTTAGAACTTTACTGCTGCAGAACGTAGAAAAAGTCTATCATCCACTGAAGAATGAAGTGAAGTGTATATAATAATCCAAAGAAATAACACTCTCATTGGGGTGCACCAACACCTTGGGCCAGCCAGAGTTTTTGAATGCACACCAAACTCTCTAGTTTTAGATCACATGGGCTGTCTCATAAAACATTGGATGCCTCACCTGTCAACCAGTCCCACTGAAGAAAGGAAGGTCATGTAAAATGCACACCCATTCAAACGTTTTATTTGCCTTGAGCATTTACAACCTTTGAGTTTTCTGTACCAAAAGAACCCAGGTCACATAGCTGCCATTTTCGACCACCCTTCAAAGAATGCTTATAAATCCATGTTGTTGGTGAAAATTTGCTCCAAAAAAGAATATCAGGGGCCTTGGGTTGCCTGCAAGTGTACTGGTGCAGTAAATGACCTAGCCTCTGCCAGAACAGTGGAGAAATACCTGATATAATTAAAGAATCCCAGTGTGCTGGCAAGGATTGTTTTAGAAAAAAGTGCTCGCACTGAAGCAGCAGGAGTACTTTGGCCTAAACTGTAATAGTCGGTCAACCACCATGTCATGGTGGCCTCTCAGCATTATTAATTTTTTTACAGATACAAATCCCAAAGAGGGATTTAAAAAAAAAGATTCAGAGGCATAATGATCATAGGCTTTACTCCTTACATGTGGGGGGCATTTGTGATGTTTCTAGCCCACCACCATGGCTTGCATTATAGCCCAGGAAGGAAACATAAGTGTTAGAAGGTTCTTTGCACAAGTATGGAAGGCTTTACTGTCAGGGCCGGACTGACCATAGCGGGCACTGGGCATTTACCCGGTAGGCCGCTAAGGTGAGGGCCAGTTTTGGGCCCCTGGAAGGCCGTTTTTGTTACCGGGGGTCTGCAATGTCGGCCCCCTGTAACAAATTCGGCCGAAACCTGCCTTCACAAACAGCTCAGCTGCAACCCCCTCACCCCAGGGGGGGCCAGCTGAGCCGTTTGCCAGGGCCAGTTTCGGTTCCCAGAATGTCCCTGTTTACTGTGTAACGACCCGGACGAGACCTCTGAAAGATCGCCAGCCCCATCTTAGCATCCTGAAAGTAGAGCCATCTGAGGCTCTGCTGTCAGTAATCTAAAGTTCCCCAACCTCTAAATGAGGTTATGATAAGTTGGAAACTTGGATTCTCCAATCTGGGTATACACATGTTCAGTCTAGCTGGGTACTGCCAATTTAAGAATTGGCTTAAATATTTACGTATAGGAAGGAGGTATAGCTTCAAGATACAGAAATGCTATTAAGTTAGTTGGATACACCTAGGTATTTACTGCAGTAAGTCAGTATTAAATTAGGGGACTGCTCTTGTCTTGTCCCAAAACTAACCTAAACCCATGCTTACAGCAAGGTCAACTCGCACTACCCTGGCTATAAGTAGTTTAATTTAACTAATTTCTGACATATGAATGCCTTTGAATTCCAAGATGGCGGATAGCTTTGGTGTTTATGGCTAATAGGTCATCCTGGGCAAAGCCAAAGTGAGAGATTCCACTGAGGACTTCTCAAAGATACAACTTAACATTTAAGGCCTGATTTAGAGTTCAGTGGATGGTTACTCCATCACAAAAGTTACAAATATCCCAGCCACTGTCTCACAAGTGCCATTGGATATAATGCACTTTGCAGTATGGAGGACAGTATACCCACCATGTTTGTGATGGAGTAAGCCAACTGCCAAACTCTAAATCAGGCCCCTAATTACTTAAATTAAGCATCTTCATGAATGGCAGGCCAGTGAAGGATAACTTAACATCAGCAAACAGCTGGTTTCTAGACATCTTTATGCACAATAAATAATTAAAAAAATTAACTCGCCCAATAAATATCAGGTTAAATGCATTCATCAACTATCGGGTTACATACACATATCGTAAAGTTGTTTGTTACTACTAGAATTTAATTCAGACTTTAAATAAAAGTGGTTACCTTAATCAACAAAAACACCTCTATAGCTAAAGCATAATACAACAGCAGCATCTTCCAGTCTTTGTCTAATGACCATATTAAATTAGAATATTATGACTTCAAATATAAGGAACAAAGGCATGCAGTTGTCAAGAAACCAATAAGAAGCTCTTAAAACATTCAGAAAGGTCATCCATTACTATCAAACAAGCTGACAAAGAGACAATGCAGACATTTCCGCCAATTTGACCGATCTATGGCACAAATACTCTGAGACAGAAATGTCAGCTTTGCTATAATGTGTGTTATTCTATATTAACATCAACTTATTTGAAATCATTACACCACAAGTTAAAGATAATTAATGAAAGACTATTGACAAGGTTTCATTAAAAAAGATCAACAAAAATGCATAAAAGGTACAGGTTTTGAATATGCATACATTTCATAATGTTATCAATTGCAAAGTCTCCATGAGAAGTTCACCCTAAAGTGAGAAAGCATTCTAGTGCAGCAGGTCAATTAAGTGGAGTATGCAAAAATTCAATTGTGTACTCCTTAGTATAGGAGCAATTTATAAATAGTAATTAGGAGTAGTTTGGCAGAAGGTTTTCAAATGGAAGGTAGTGGTTCCTCCATGTGGTTAATAGTTAACAAATCAACTTGAAAATTGGGTCAATGGACATGTATTGTGCTTTGCTTCTGAATGGAAAGGTGCAGAGCTAAGGACTTTAGCAACATGAGAGAAAGCATTCTTTGGAGTTGCTGAAGTAAAATAACGTACTCATGATGAATGTGCAAAAGTTGTATGAACACATACGGCCTAGTAGCAGCTCTCTCTTCTAAAGAAAGTCAAACAGTTTCTTCCAGAAAGCAACTTCAGAACTAATGTTCAAGCCATTTTACTCTCACCTCTGGTTGGTGGTAATACCCTACTCCATGGCCTCTCAGACTCCACAATGGCACCTCTCAGGGGTTTCCTGTATGCTGCAGCATGTCTCATCCAGGGCCTGAAAAAAATATGATCACATAACTCCCATCCTGATGGAACTACATTGCCCCCTCTTGCCAGCATGCATTACCTTCACAACTATCTGCATAATTTACAAAACTTTCATAACCAAAATCCCTGCTTATCTTACAAAAAAAGCTCATCATCTGTGGTGGTTCTTGGCACACCTGTAACCAGATCACCATTGACTGCAAGATAAGAATTGTAAAAAACACAAAAAAACAGGACTTTTCCATCTCTGCACCCAAGATCTGAAACAGCATTCCCATTTGCATTAGAACCGGCCCCAACATTGTTCCAATTTAGGAAAGAGTTGAAAACTCACCTCTTTAAAGACCACTAAATCACAATGCATTAACTGTCCATACCCCCAGCTTCCTCTCCTATTACTCATTAACTTCGAGCTTTCATTTGACCATGAGCTGTCCTCCCCTGCCTTTTGGCTAGGTTTGCGCTATTGAAATAGCATATTAATGCATTCATACATACATACATATAGGAATCCGATGGTGAGTGGTAATATTTCTGATGTTGAGAGGCTCATATTTGACTACAGTGCCTTTTGCAAAGACGGAGGTGGGTAGGCACATGTGTCTATTTAATGGGGCAGAGTGAAAAGTAGATTCCTGGAGATAACGAAGATGGGCTAGGGGATGCTGTGAAATATCTGTTTGGGATGAATTAGGCATAAGGAATCATGAGTAAGGAATCATGAAGTTAGCAAGCATTTGGCAATAATGAAACAGATGTTAGTATGAAGCTGATGCGTTCAAAAGGGGAAGAAAAGAAAAGTTGGATATCAACAACATAGAGGTGGTGTAAAAATCTGAAAGAGGAGACACAAAAATGATCCATTAGATAACCATTTAAGGTCAACACTAGTGACGCCAAGAGATTAAACAGGATTGAGTTGACTTCAGTGGTTGAGCGTTTGAAAGGCAGCAGGAAGGTCAGGTTCAATATTTTTTGGCCTGAGTACGGAAGCTAGACATTGTTAGCTAACTGGCAGAGAAAGGTCTTGTTGAAGAGCAGACATTCCAGAAATGTGTTAAATGAACTCAGGATTTGAGACTGAGTAGTAGTTGCAGCTATTGATTTGTTATGAGAGTACTGCTATCACAGACACAAAACAATGTGAGCAGGCTTTGGTAGTAAGTGACATGTTGAAAACAGGGCAGTGTCAAGAGTGAAGTGACAATACATGAGCAGAAGGTCAGAAGTTCGATCATTTGTGCACTGATTGGGTACGAGAGGGACAGGGAGGAATGGAGCCAGTATTGCAGGTTTTAATTTGAGAATTTGGCTTAGATGGAAGTGGATGTGGCTAGGAGTGCTGCTTGAGGGTAATGGGCCAAAGAGAAGAAAATAATAGAGTGGGTCTAATGATGAGGATATTTGTAGTGAAAGTAATTTGTAATGCCATTCACCCAGAGATTAAATTAGGTAATTGGAGGAGCAGCAAGGGAAGCATAGTAGTTGAAGGACTAGGAGCATCCACTTTCTGTGAGGTCTGAGTGTTGTGATAAAGCCCTTGTAATAGAAAGCAATAGTTTAGTTAAGGTTGAACATCAGAATGTGAAGTGCTTGTTGCAAGAATATCACAAACATATTGTCTTACATAAATAGCATGCCCTGAAAAGGATTTACAAATATTTAGTCCTATATAGTGTATAATTGCTATTCTTAACACAAGTGGGAGAATATTCTAGCAACGTTCGAACACAATATTTTTGAAGGATGGTATTAAGTCTACGAAATTCTGGTCCATCACCTGTGAAGTACTTATTTAATTCACAACATGATGGAAGTTCCGAAACTTCTTCCATGTATGGCGGTGGGGGCACATATTCTTATTCAACATCAGATATATTGAGATATCTGTGGTGGGGTTCAGGGTGGTGAAGGTGCTGGTGTAGAAGTGATGAAATAATGCCTTATGTTCAAGTCATCCGGAGAATCTGTGGGGGTTTGAACATGAATGACATATGTAGAAACACATTTCGACTGTAATACTTATCTTAGAGATAGAAGAGGTAGTTTTATACAACAGTTATAGGAAAGTAATGTGATCCCTTTTTGACGTGCCCTTCTCTCCATTGCATTCTCTGGACAGCTGATATTTGGACCTCTTTTTTCAGTCCTGCTTTGCTTGCTCTCTTCATCTTGACCTCCCTCTCCTGATTCACTTTTATTTGTTTATTTTAAATTTAGCACTGGTAAAAGACCACTTACATTTGCGATTTGGGGGGCTTGGGGGAGGGAGCTGACCGAAGGGAGGTCTCCTCCCCCGGGCTGTTTGGGAGGGTCACGAGGGGTTTTTGTACATAGTAGGTGCCAGAATGTTCTGGATTTGGGCTGGCCTAGTAGGACTGGCCAGCCCAATTATAAATTTCCCTTTCCCCGCCCCCTAGCCACCATTTTAGGTTTGGTGACCTGGTGGCTAGGAGGGCTGTTAGCTTTTTTGTGGTGTTTGTGAGGTATTTGGAATTTGTAATATTTTATTACTATTTCCTGAGGCGGTTTTCTGTGGCTATTATGGAGGACTCGCGTGTATTAGAGGCCATGAGGCTGCTGGCTGAAGCGGGACGAATGGATTTATTGGCGGGTGGAGGGCCGGCGCGCCCCCAGCGCCAGGCCTCCGCTGGTGTGTCTGCCGCTGTTTTGGCGTGCGCATCGCCGAAGAGAAGACGTTCTGGTCAGGTGAGTGAGAGGGGCCGGTCTCGTACAAAGAAACCGGCCCCTCCGGGTCAGGCGCGCGCAGTGGTGGGGGCGGGGGAAGCGCCGGCGTTGCCTGGCGCTCTTGTTTCTGGGGCGGGTGTGGTGCGCCCGACTCCTTCGTTCTCAGCGGGAGGGGCGCTTGCAGTGGGGGAAGCTCCGGCGGTATCTGTTTCTTCCGCCGGGCTTTCGCGGGAGGTGACAGGCGCTTTCCCTAACGCGCTGTTTATGCAGGCGGGCGGGGCTCGGTTGGTGAGCGGTTTTACAGCGGCAGTACCGGCTGCTGGGAAGCCGGCTGGCAAGAGGGGGGGGGCGGAAAGCGAGCGGGAAGCGCTCCGCCTCCGACCCGGTTTCGGAGAAAAGAGCAGAGCGTGTGAAGGGGCAGACAGGGCGGGGAGCGCGAAGAGGCTCCCTGCAGTTTGTAGATATTCAAGGGTCATGGCAGCAATTGGGGGAATCGGTGGGCCGGCCATTAACCCCTTCAGGTCATGTGGTGGTTGACACGCAGGGTGCAGTTGGCTGTGAGGAAGGGTTTGGCTTACCCCGTTCAAGGCAGGTGGTGTCACAGAGGCATGTGGTTGCGGGAAATTTTTCAGGCAGGTTTTCTTCAGAGGGGACAGAAGGTGTTGGGGGTTCGGGTTCCCAGGTGGGCCAGGTTGTATCTGAGGCTCATACAGGTATGTCTTTTCAGGGTTTGGAAGGTAATTTGGGGAGTCAGTTGCTTTTTTCTACTCCTGTTTCTTCAAGGGGTGCTACTTTGTCTGTAGGGGGGGTTCCAGGGGAGAGGGGGAGTGGGCACAAGTAGGGGAGGGAGGTTCAGTTTCTGGCGCTGCTCTGGATCTGGAGGGCTCTCGGCTTGAGGAGGCTGGGGCTTTTGGTTTTCTTGATGTGGATGACCGTTTCCAGAGGAGAGATGGGGGTATGTCACAGGTAAGGCGTGGAGCCCTTTCTTGTTCTGTTGCTGGCACAGGTCATGTGGACGGGACAGGGAGGTCGGGGCTTGAAGGGGCCGTGGGGCGTGATGCTGTAGGTGGGCCACATCCTGTTGTCGGGAGTTTCGAGGGTGTTGTGTTGCCTGGTATGGTGTCTCAGCCGGAGGGGGATTTGAGGCATTTCAGTGGCTGGCCGGTACAGGGAACTATGGCGGCTGTTCCTTATGGGCAGGTGAGTGCAGGTGGCCCCTACTTGATGTTCGGTTCTCCGGGGTGGGTGCATTTTGGGACTGCAGGTTTGGCGCAGCGTGGCCTGCGCAAGGATGGTGTTGGGCAAGTTTGGGGTTCAAAGGCTACTGCTCATGTTTCTTCGGCGGTGGCGGTTGATAATTTGGATTGCAGTGAGGAGGAGATGATAGGTGACTCTCCGGTCAGGGTGGTGCCTGGCAGGAGGTTTAGGGGACGTTCTTTGGATAGGGGGCAGGGCACGTTTGTGGGTGCTACTAGGCAGGAGATGAGGGCTGTGTCAGGTGTGGTAGCCGTTGATCCTAGTACACCAGTCCAAACTTTTTCTTTTCAGGACAGGGATAGGTGCGTCGGTCCAGACTTGGCAGGGCGCGGTCCAGTCCACTTTCGCCAAGGTGAAGCGAGGAGAATGCCTAGCGCGGCCCTCTCTATTCCATCGAGGGAGCCCGTCGCGGCCAGCACACGAGGGTCCGGCGTGACCCCGCTGGCCCCATCGAGTAGCAGGTATAGGTGCCCTACCTTACCGGCGGCTATGGAGCCGCAGAGTCAGCGCCAGGGGAGGTACGGGCGTGTACAGTCTGCTCCCCCTCATGGAATTTCTACACAAAATCTGAAATGTAATATGGCTGATGTTGGGTTCGGTAAGACCCGTGGTGTGATGTTTCCTGATGAACCTGATTCAGTGGTTCTGGATTACGATGAAGATAGTCCCGAAGAGGGAGAGTTGAGGGACGTGGAAAGGGGGGTGCCCTCTCATGTTGTTGAAAGTGTTTTTCAGGCTCCTGTGGTGCAAAAGCAAGTCAAGGAGAGACGAGAACGCGGCCCGTCAGCTAGGGCGCCTCCAAGACGTGACACAGTGGTTTCAGCATCACAGGCGGAGCCGGGGAGAGTGGTCTCTTTGTTGCCAGGTGAGCAGATAGCTACACAGGCCAAACCACGTATGGTGTCTGTGGGCACAGGTGGGACTGAGACTGTGGGGGTGGGTGAGGGGCGGTTGGTAAAGGGACGTTATGTGAAAGACACCGCTGTGGGCACGGATGAAGTGCTGGACACTGCAGGTAAAGTTGACAATAGTACTGGTACAGAGGCCTCAGGTATTACTAAAGAGCCAGTGGCAAGTAAAGAGTTGAAAATCAAAAAATTGCCCTATATGGGAGTCACAAAGCCTTTGGGGGCACATTTGATGTTGAGTACAAAGGAAAGAATTTGGAAGGGTGAATATGTGGAAATACTTAAGTTACTACACAGAGAAGTACGGTCCAAAGAAGGGTCCAAGGAGGAGGAATTTGAGTTGGCAAAACGACCTAGAGTTCCCCTAACCATTGAGAATTGGACAGCTGCCTTCCTAATATATGCAAGTGTATATTGTGAGAAATTCCCAGAGCGCAGCGTGTCCCTTTTTAAATACATGGATGTAATTCGCAAGGCGCAGCTTACTGGGGGGGGTTTGCTTGGTCTCAATATGATGAGGAGTTCAGGGCTAGAATGGCTTGGGATCCAGAGGCTAAGTGGGGGGAACTGGACACTGATTTATGGCAACATACTATGGGGTCGGCTTCGGGAGGTAAGACGATTTTTACTGCAAGTGGTCTCCCCATAATATACCGGCCCTTTCAGGGCAAGCCCACCAGGGGAGGGGTGGGCAGTGGTTCAACCACACAGCCTGCAGTCGGCACGTGCTGGGAGTTTAATAAGGGTTTCTGTACTAGGGAATACTGTAAATTCAGGCATGAGTGCTCAGGTTGTGGTAAGCGACACCCCTTGTCTAAATGCTGGGAGAACAAGCCAGCGGGGGATCATCAGGGGACTCAGTCGGGTGCAGGGGGTTCGGGGACATCCCAACATTCTGCAGGAGGTAGGGGATTCAGAGGTAATCGGAGTTCTGGGTCCAAGGGCTCATACACCGGTTAGGTTGGAGAAGTTGCGCCTTGCCCTTCATGACTATGATAATGCAGCTGCGAAACAAACATTGTTGGATGGTTTTGAATTTGGTTTCAAGTTAGGTTACACGGGTCCTAGACAAAGAAGATGGTCTGCTAATCTGAAATCTGCATCTGAGCATGGCACAGTGGTACAAGACAAGTTGAATAAGGAAGTGCAGGAAGGGAGGATGGCTGGCCCTTTTCACGATTGGCCGATCCTTAATTTAATAATATCACCTATTGGAGTGGTCCCGAAGAAAGATCCGGGACAGTTCAGGCTTATACAACACTTATCGTGGCCGGAAGGGTCGTCGGTCAATGATTTTATTGATCCAGATGCTGTTTCGGTCTCTTACTCTTCAGTTGACGTCGCCATGTCACTTGTTGTGACCGCGGGCGCAGCTGCTGAGATGGCCAAGTGTGATATAAAGTCTGCTTTCCGGCTGCTGCCTGTCCATCCGGAAGACTGGTGTCTCCTGGGTATCCATTTTTCAGGAAAATGGTATGTGGACAAGGCTTTGCCGATGGGCTGCTCCATATCTTGTTCTCTTTTCGAGTGCTTCAGTACTTTTCTACAATGGTACTTTATTCATCAGTCTGGTCACTCACTGGTAACGCACTACCTGGATGACTTTTTCTTTGTCGGGTCCCCGGGCTCCGCGGAGTGCCAGTCTGCTCTGGACACTTTCCAAGGGCTCATGGAGGATCTGGGAGTTCCTTTGGCTCCCGAGAAAACTATAGGTCCTGACACAGTCTTGTTCTTTTTGGGGATTGAACTTGATTCTGTGGCAATGCGTGCTCGCTTGCCTGAGGATAAGAAAGTGAAGATGCTGGATTTGCTGGACACTATGTTGGCAAAACGGAAAGTATTGGTGAAAGATGTTCAGGTGTTACTAGGCCATCTCAACTTTGCTTGTAGGGTCGTGAGAGCAGGAAGGACCTTTTGTCGTAGATTGGGCAGGGCTCTTGCTGGTCACCATTTGCCTCACCATAGGGTTCGATTGTCTGCTGGAGTCAAGGAGGATTTGAGAATGTGGAAATTTTTTCTATCTTCCTTTAATGGTGTTCCTTTGCTTAGGGACGTTGACTTCCAATGGGATGTGCAAATGTTTTCGGATGCAGCTGGCAGTGATGGTTTTGGTTTGTACTGGAATGGAAGATGGTGTGCGGAACGTTGGCCGGATGAGTGGTTGAATGGTGGTCGCAGCATTACCTTTTTGAAGCTTTTTCCTTTGCTGGTGGCTTTGACACTGTGGGGGGAGGTCTTGGCCCATAAGACTGTGCTTTTCCGTGTGGACAACATGGCTGTGGTGCAAATTGTTAATCGACAGTCTGCCAGGGACGAACAGGTTTTGAAGCTCATGAGAGTCTTTGTGCTGGGCTGTCTGAAACACGACATTCACTTTCGTGCTTTGCACATTCCTGGTGTGGACAATGACATTGCGGATGCTTTGTCTCGTTCACAGTGGGGCAGATTCCGTGGACTGGCGAGGGAGGCAGACCCAGCACCGACCCCGATGCCAATTCATCTGTGGCACGTAGGCAACGTCGGGTCTTACAACTGGTGGTAGGTTCTTTGTCTGTGTCTACCCGTTCCGCTTATTCTCTGGCCTGGAGGGAATTCCTGGAGTCTGGCGCTTGTAGGCGTGAGGAGGTTTGGCGTCGTTCAGAGGATGTGGTGAATTTCATTTTGGATCTCATGGACAAAGGCCTTACTAAGGTGACTATCGCCGGTAAATTAGCGGGGATAGCATTTATGGGCAAGTTGTTATGGGGTTATCCTCCATCGGCAGGGGAGATCGGCAGGAGAATGCTTGAGGGTTGGGCTAGAGAACAGGGACACACCAGTAGACTTAGGGCTCCTTTATCTTGGCAGATACTGGCTCGACTGATAACTGTTCTCCCTGAGGTTTGTTCGGATGATTTTGAGTCTTGCTTATTTTCCATGTTAATGGCCTTCATGTTTTTTGGAGCTTTTAGGGGTTCGGAGCTGTTGGGTTCGAAAGGCAAGTGTGGCCTCTTTTGGCGGGATGTTTTCTGCTCTGATGAGGGGGTGCACATCTGGTTAGCCAGCTCAAAAACTGATCAGACTAAGAAGGGAAAGGGTGTGTGGTTGCAAGCGCGTGCTCCTAGGATTACTTGCCCTTTACTGCTGGCGCGGCGCTGGCGTTCTTTATGCGGGGGTGGTGATGACGCACTCGTCTTTCAACATATTGATGGCACCCTGGTTACAGCATACCAATTACGCATGGTTCTGCGCAAAGCTTTGGAACATCTGGGTTTAGATGGGAGCCTATATGGGACACATTCCTTCCGGATTGGGGCTGCAACTGAAGCTTTTAACAGAGGTTGGACTCAAAGGGATATCATGAGGCTGGGGCGTTGGTCTTCAAACTGCTTTCAGCGCTACGTGAGAAGTCAAGCGGAGGAGGCGCATGCGTCATCTTCCTTCCCATGAGCTCTAACTCTGTTTTCTTTTATAGGTTCTGTTGCTGGGCCTCGTTCTCCGGTGGTGACGGTCTGGATAGTTGGGCATTCCTTCGTGAAGTGGGCCCGAGTTCAGGCAGCACAGAGTTACTTTGGAGAATTTCTGGGTTTTAACGCTAGTATGTTCAATGTGGTTTGGAAGGGGAAAGGTGGGATGCTCTGGAGAGAGTTAATCCCTTGTCTTAACAACAATATGGTGGGTGGGCTGTGTCCTGATATTCTGGTCATCCATCTGGGGGAAAATGATCTTTGTGCTACCAAAGGTGTGGTGTTACTTCGAGCTATTAAGAAGGATTTGGGCCTTATCAAAGAGCTTTGGGCTGGGTGCCATGTCTATTGGACTGAATTAATACCGCGTAGGATCTGGAGAGGAGCGGTCAACCCCAAGGCGGTTGACAGGGCTAGGAAGAAAGTAAACTCAGAGGTTTCGCGCTGCTGCCGTGGTCTTGGTTTTAGCAGGATTTCCCATAGGGAAATTAAGTTTGAGACTGTGGAATTCTTCAGAGATGATGGTGTTCACCTGTCCAGAGTGGGTATGGACCTATACTTGTTGGAATTACGTGAGGTTTTGGCGCGTTCGCTAGCTATGCACCGTTAAGGTTGGTTCGGTTCGGTTTTCGTTTTCCGGTGGGGGGGGCAGAAAGGGAGGTGGTGTAGTTTCTCTCCCCCTCTTACCTTTCTGGGTGGCGGGGTTTTTGGTTGCCCCGGTGCTGTTTATGGTAGATTGTTTGATGAGTATTGGATTGATGCTTTGATTGACAGGTTCAGGGGAAGTTGGTCTTTGTTTGACCGTTCAGGTTTTGGGGGGGTATTGGCAGGAGTGAAGGCAGGCAGGGTTTATGGTTAAAGAGGGCCTGGCTTTCAATATGTGATTGGGGTTTTGATGAATAAAGGGGTTAAATGATGACGTAATGATTGAATTATTGACGTAATGTTTATTGATGATGTTATGTTTATAATGTTGTTGTAATGTTGTAATGCTGTATTGTTGGGTGGGGGAGGGGTCAAAGAATTTTAGGGGAGGGGGTGGGGGGCGGGGTTTGTAGTTAATTATTTATTTAGTGAGAGATAGTTTTGTAAGGCGTTGCCAAGGTTTTATAATTGTAATGTGCACCTGTTTCCTAATAAAGCGGCCTTTTTCACACTCAAAACAATTCTGGTCTACGTTTCTCCCACCCCTCGCCCTCCCTCCCAAGCTGCTGTACACCATCTACCCCACTCCCCATATGATGTTTCTGTTTTTCAGTTATTTTGGGGAGGGCCCAGCAGCTGCAGACTGCAACCAGAACATTCACATTTTCTGATTTGTTCCCCTGCACTGTCTGCCCCATTCTCTATTGCTTTATCTTTTTAAATGATCTATTGTGAGGGCCCGGCATCTGCCTACTCTAATGGTGCACTGCTTGCCCCATTTTGTATGGCCACCCAGGCTTTATTTTTTAATTTACCATTATGAAATGATCGTCAGTTATCTTTGAATGCTAAACTAAAAATACAAAATAAAGATCTTGCAGCATATATGTGCGCATACACAGGGGACATTTTTAAATATTTTTTCTTTTAGAAAAATTGTTAAACAATGTTCACTGTGCTTCCATGTGCACGCACAACAGCCACATGGTGATTAATTTTCTTAAAGAAAAAATTATATTTTAATGATGGCCACAGTGTGTACACGGCGAGGCAGTAGCCATCTTTAAATGATTTTTCTTTTATTTCAGGGAAATTATAACACGAGTGCACAGCTATAGGAGAGAAAAAACCTTTGACAAAACCAACAGAGTTCACAGGCAACTCCTATTGGCACTGCCAGTGATTGTTTGGGAATTCCTGTGACCTAAGGCTTGTTTTTATACTTTTCCTGTATTTAGTACTCTGGGCTATTTGGATCTTAAGCTTCCCTTTTGTGTGAGCATTCTGGAAACACATGACTTTGCGGCCAGTGCCATCAAGTCAGCCTTTCCAAAGTCTTCTTCAACTTCCTTTACCATGCCTTTCAACCTGGACCTGCAACTCCCTCTTGTCCAGCCGTAGTTGTGAGACTCTTAGACCAACGAGGCTCAGAAGGGATTTCAAACTGGTAAAACCCGATCTTCAGCATTCTCATGTAGTGGACAAACAAGTAGGAAGACAAGATTGCCACATAGAGAAAGAGCACATTGAAACAGGTATTCAAGTCTGCCTGCATCCCTAGTAGATGAGGTGACCAAGACTGGTACTCAGGTGCAACCTGTATGGAGTCTTGCTCAGAATATTGAACAGAACGTTTGAGAGAATTTTTTGAGAAGATTAAACCGAAGATAAACCAGGGAATCTCAGAAACCCATTGAGGTGAACGTCTCAACTGAACTTGGCCCATTTGTCCAACCCGGAAAATGTTGACATACGTGTGCTGGCATGTATGCAGATGCTATCAAACAACCTCATGAAAAACAGGTATATGGTCATTGGGAGGTACAGAGAAGCCCTGCCTTCTGTAGTGTCAGGTTACTCTCAATGACTAGCTTCACATCAATAGTCAACCCTGGCACCTTCAATGCACAATCTCAGCCTGAGCGAATGTCGCACTACCCGACTGTGCCCTAAACACTATACACGCTGTCACTGCCCCAGCCCTTTCCAGACTGCTGCACCACTTTCCTGATGCATTGTAACACTTCATACTGCATTTATGTTGGCCCTGCCTAGATTCGAACGCATGACCAGCAGATCACTTCAGATGTCAGCATTAACTAATTAACTTAGTGGTCTTTGCCATAGAAATGCAATTAGGACAGGGTGATTGCAGAAGAGTAGATGAAGACTAGATGCAGCCAAGCACGCAACACCGGAAGTACTTCATATGATAAACCACACAAAAATATAGAAGACAATGTCGTACCAAAACAGATAACTTGGTGGTTAACATAATAATGTTATTTTATACCACTTAGTTTGCAACTTTCTTGTTCAGACATACTGAAGTGGCAAGAGTAGAAAGAGTAACTGGTCATGAAATATTGATTACTTGACCCAGACCCATTTTAAGTGAGATAAAGGGCATGCAGACCTGCCACAAAGGCATGAATGAAAGAGAATGGTGCTTAACAGGTTGTGTCACTTAAGCTAGCCATGATCTTATTGAGAACCAGGAAACAACAAACTCTAAGCCTACCACGCAGTGGCATCCTCCCAGCAGGATGTTTGCTACTGTCCCAGCTGGGATTTTGATGCCAGCATGTTCACTTCCCTGGCTCTACATTCCTCAGGTTGGAGGACCAGCATTCACTTTTCCTCATCAGACTTTGCCACAGATCAAGAGAGAGAAAAACACAAAAGGAGGAAAGAAGGATGAACAAATGAACCGAAAAACAGTGACAAATGGAGAAAACTTAAAAGATTATCTGCTGGTGTCAAATAAAAGGCCTGGGAGCACTTAGTGGTGGAAGAAGTAGGCATGTGGTGGAATCAAGACAACACAGCCTTGAAAGTCAGCAATCACAACATTTGTCGACATGAGCCGTGGGCTCCTGAGAAGAACTTTGGGCACCAGCACATATTATTTTACAAATTTACCTCAGGTTGGGCCTAAGTCAAGATAGCTCTCCTTCTCAACCCTTTTCACAGTGGCAGCTTTGCAGTTTCTCTTGCAATTAGGCAGGGCAGGTGATTGGATTGCCATTATTCGTCTCACGAAAAACATGGATTACCTCTAATGGCAACTATGAACAGAACTATTATTTGGAAATATAGCTATGCTTGCGGAATCTTGCCTAATTTAGATATCTGAGATGTCCCTTACAAGGTACTATGCCTTTGCAAATTTCACATGATGTACCTACATTCCAATGCAATACTTCATCCTCTGTTTTAAGGATCGAATATATTTAGGCACCTATATTGACTTTATTCTTCCTCTTTGCCTTAATCCAAAGCATCATTGGTTCACTTGACTAAGTATAAAGCAGGTACATTGTTTGCAAGCTGGTTGTCATCCATGTAAGCTACATTTTCAACATAATCATCCCTTAGAGTATTTCCGGGTAGGGGCTTTTTGACAGAAAGCTGGTTTATTGGCCAACACTAACCATGGCGTTAAGTGTGTGATTATAGGGGAGAGGTGTGGCGCCGCGGCCAGGGTGACTGACTCCGGAATCTGGGGATCACGGTTCGATCCCCGGCATCGGCAGCAGATTAGCCCAGCACCGTGTGACTCTGGGCAATAACTTGCTTAATCTTCCCGACGGCCCCCAGCGCCTAGAGACCCTTACGGGTGATTGTGCGCTTTACAAATGTGGATTATTATTTATTATTATTAGAGATACAGTAGTGGTGTGTTTCATTAATACTTCCTTATGCTCTACACTTTCCTTTTCCTTGGTCTCATTCCCTTGTCCTCTTCTTTCACAAAATGGTCATCATCTCCCTTCTTCTTTTGTTTCTTGGTGTTGGATACACTATTCATTTTTGATGTCGCAGGTCTGTGGTAGCATTTGATCAGTGTGATGCCTACACTCCTTTGCATATTGAGAGCTTTCAGTCTATTTAATGTCTTATTTACAGAGCATTTCAGATTTGTCGCAAAACAAATGCTTAGGGAGAATTTTTGTGCATTGTGGCGGATAAATGGTTGTACAATTGATGATGTTAGGGATGGAAACTGCACTTGAATACATAAGTACATTTAAAGCAAAAATTGCAGAACTCATGCAAGAAATAATTCACAATCTCTCTTTGACAAATGCTAAAGAGGCCCTTGATGCTCTAGAAAAGACCATCGTTATTTCAACATTATCACTCAGCATAGCAAACTGGACAATCTAGCGAAAGATATAAAAAAAATGGGACAAATAATAGACATATCACTCTTTGGCTGATGAGTACTACCAACACGATGAAGTAGAACATCGCATTACAGAGGTTAAAGCAGAACGTTTTATGACATTCTCAGATCATTCTGCTTCTGACACTCCTGATTCTAATGCATCACAAACAGATACACATTCGGCATCCTATTTCTCTTGTCCTACCCCCTTTGAACCCATTCCTTTTTTGAGCAGAGGCCATGGAAGATGGGGTCCACAGAATGGGAGAGTAGGTAGAGAAAAGAGTAAGGGATTTTACCAGTAGGAACCACATGGGGCGTGACAAACCCAATGCCAAAACTATTTTTGGTAACCCCTTCTTGTACTACAGAGACTACTTCCTGACTGAACTGGAGATGGCCCCTATATTTAATATCTCCAAATTCACCCTCTCATCCTCCGAAATATCTGTTTTGAGTAGAGGACTTAGCTGTGCTCCCATTATAAGACCCAATTTCTTTAATATCAAAATTGAAATACAATACAAAATAATTTTTGCAAAGTAAGATTGGAATATTATTATATTATTTTACTCACAACCTGTTCCAAAAACTGAACAGTGCCACATGTCTTCAGCTACTCACCACCTTCATTCCATCATTGCATTGTTAGCAGTTTAATTACTTGTGTTAAAATATTTATATATATATATATATATATATATATATATATTCACTGAAAAAACCATAGGTTAGAGACCATATATAGTTAGCTGGAAATTTTATTGACATAAAACCAATGAAATTCCATATATAGTTAGTTGCACTAACTATATATCGCGCACCCGCAATCCACTGCTGATGATGTCACATATTACATCATTCATGACATGGTCAGTGACATCACTGATGACATCACTGATGACATCTCAAATGACATCACTGATGACATCACTGATGACATCTCAAATGACATCACTGATGACATCATCTAGTGTCTGTGTGTTTTTGTAAAGTTTAAATATGTTTTACATATTGAAGAATGAGTGGATGTATGGAAGACTGAGTGTGTGTGTGGCTGGCTGGGAGGTGTGTGACTCTGTGCATATCAATGTGTACTTGTATCAGTGATTGTATAAGAGAGTAAGTATGTGTTAGTATATGTGTGAAAAGTATGGTGTTCTGTGTTTAACTGTATAGATGAGGAAATCGAAGTGTGATTGATTCTTCACAGGACTGACTAGGTGTATGAGTGCATATGATAGTGTTGTAATAATGAGTGACTGTATGTATGAGTGATTGTATGGGTGAATGAGTGAATGTGTGTGTAGACGTAGGAATCAGTGAGTGCGTATGTAGTAACTGGTATTGGTGTGTCATGATGTCATCAGTGATGTCATTTGAGATGTCATCAGTGATGTCATTTGAGATCTCATCAGTGATGTCATCAGTGATGTCACTGAAGTATGGTGTTCTGTGTTTAACTGTATAGATGAGGAAATGGAAGTGTGATTGATTCTTTACAGGACTGACTAGGTGTGTGAGTAACTCCATGGATGAGTGGC
Source organism: Lissotriton helveticus (assembly GCF_964261635.1). Taxonomy (NCBI): domain Eukaryota; kingdom Metazoa; phylum Chordata; class Amphibia; order Caudata; family Salamandridae; genus Lissotriton; species Lissotriton helveticus. The sequence continues at coordinate 603,499,536 of NC_136063.1, read as the reverse complement.
AGTGTGTGAGTGTCTGCATAGGTGTATGAGTGCATATGATAGTGTTGTAATAATGAGTGACTGTATGTATGAGTGATTGTATGGGTGAATAAGTGAATGTGTGTGTAGACGTAGGAATCAGTGAGTGCGTATGTAGTAACTGGTATTGGTGTGTCATGATGTCATCAGTGATGTCATTTGAGATGTCATCAGTGATGTCATCAGTGATGTCATTTGAGATGTCATCAGTGATGTCATCAGTGATGTCACTGACCATGTCATGAATGATGTAATATGTGACATCATCAGCAGTGGATTGCGGGTGCGCGATATATAGTTAGTGCAACTAACTATATATGGAATTTCATTGGTTTTATGTCAATAAAATGTCCAGCTAACTATATATGGTCTCTAACCTATGGTTTTTTCAGTGAATTTTCAAGGTTTTGTAAATGCAAATTCCTAACTATATATGGTCTATAACCTATGGTTTTTTCAGTGAATTTCATTGGTTTTTTAAAAGCTAATATCTATAGCTGTAAAATATATTCTTTATTACGTGACGTATCACGTAGCCACGTGAGACGCCTCATGACGCGTCGCATAACCGTGACGTATCGGCTCTGCAGCGCAAACAAAACCCGTAACGTAAGCGTGCCGGAGCACGCTTACAGATATATATATTTTTTTTAACCTTAATTAGACAAAATCCACATGTGCACATATCTTGAGGCCTTGCAAAGGCACATCAAACAAACAGTCCCTACAATTTTGCCAAGTTTGCTGGAAATCTATTCCCTTAATTTTTTTTGTTACTGTTTCTCTTGGTTTTCCCCTTGTTACGCTTACCGGGACGCTACCCGGTACGCGAACCAGACGCTCCAAAAACACAAGATGGCGGACTCCCGTTACGCTGCCGGTTAGCTGCCCGGTTCGCGCACCGGGAAGCGCCTCTACCGCGAAAAATCACGGGGGACTTTAATATCCCCCTCATCAATCCTAGGGGGTCAGGAGGGGTTTACCTTGCCCCCTTTCCTTCATTTCCCCCTTCTTTTTTCACCACATCTTGTCTCTCGAACCTACCGAGAGACAAGATGGCGGCCGCTCCGGACTGTTTACAATGTTGACAGCTACGCTGCCGGTTAGCTGCCCGGTTAGCTGCCCGGTGAGCTGCCCGGTTTGCGTACCGGGACGTGCCTCTACGGCGTAAAATCGCAAAAAAAAAAATTTTTTTATTTTTTGCCCCGCGGGGCACTTTAATATCCCCCTCATCAATCCTCGGGGGTCAGGAGTGGTCTACCTTGCCCCCTTTCCTTCATTTCCCCCTTCGTTTTTCACCACATCTTGTCTCTCGATCGTACCGAGAGACAAGATGGCGGCCGCTCCGGACTGTTTAGAATGTTGACAGACACCGGAGAGCCAATCAGCTTCGCTTCGCGAAGTTCCGTTACGCGTCAGGTACGCGAACCGGGGCGCTAACCGGAGCGCTGTCACAGATATATATATTTTTTTAAACGTTAATTTCTCAAAATCCACTGGAGCACATATATTGAGACATAGCAAAGGCACGTCGGGCAAACCATATCTACAATTTTGCCAAGTTTCATGTAAATCTATTCAGCCGTTCGAGCTAAAAGTGAGTCCAACCGCCCTATGGAAAAATGAATGGGAAAAACGTGTTTTGGGACCCCCCTTTTTTCTCGGCCCCCCCTTGAGGAAACTCCCCCAAATTTTCAGGGGCTGCTCAGAAACAAAATGTTCCATTTTCCTGAAAATTTCAGCCAATTCCGTCCACAAACGCCAAAGTTATTAGACATAGAATTTTCAGAAATCCCATAGAGAAAAAATCCTAACTATATATACCCACTGGCTATCGCCAGTAGGTAATATACATATATAAACATATATAATCTGCATATCTATATAAATATAAATGCATGCATACATATACATATATGCATACATATGCATGTTATTTACATTAAAGTTTTAAAAACACTAATAAAAGCAAAGCTAAAAAGCCACCTCATTACAAACAGAATGGCTTTAACTTAAACGAGGGCGAGATCTATTGCATTTTCAATGCTTGTTTACTTTGGTTCTATCAAGAAGGCATTCAGATGTGTCACACATTTGCCATAAGTTTTGAATGTTAGCACTCTAGTTGCTCATTAGATCACTGTAGTAAAGCTAGTGCTCACCAGGGAAGTCTGCTGCTAATCATGGTTTGCAGCCATTTTCCCGCATTTTTTATCCCGCAGACTTTCAGTCCGCATACCATTATCCTGCAAGGTCATTGACCTCGCATACCATTATCCCGCATTTTTTCAAAACGCATGTGCATTTATCGCGCATGCCTTTACAAAGAATTACGTTTTAAAGGCATGTATGGTAAATGCATTTGCGTTGTGAAAACCACGATGACGAGAGAGGTAAGTGGGTTTGTGTTAATTTTTTTGTGGGTTAGTGATTGTGTAGTGTAGTGTAGTGTTGTGTAGTGTAGTGTTGTGTTAGTGTAGTGTAGAGTTGTGGTGGTTGTTTAGTGTAGGGTCATGCTGGGGGTAGTGTTTTAGGGTTTAGGGTTGTGTTGAAGTGTTTGCGTAGTGTAGGGTCATGCTGGGGATAGTGTTTTAGGGTTTAGGGTAGTGTTGTAGTGTTTGCGTAGTGTAGGGTCATGCTGGGGGTAGTGTTTTAGGGTATAGGGTTGTGTTGTAGTGTTTGCGTAGTGTAGGGTCATGCTGGGGCTAGTGTTTTAGGGTTTAGGGTAGTGTTGTAGTGTTTGCGTAGTGTAGGGTCATGCTGGGCGTAGTGTTTTAGGGTTTAGGATAGTGTTGTAGTGTTTGCGTAGTGTAGGGTCATGCTGGGGGTAGTGTTTTAGGGTTTTGGGTAGTGTTGTAGTGTTTGCGTAGTGTAGGGTCATGCTGGGGTGTAGTATTTTAGGGTTTAGGGTAGTGTTGTAGTGTTTGCGTAGTGTAGGGTCATGCTGGGGGTAGTGTTTTAGAGTTTTGGGTAGTGTTGTAGTGTTTGCGTAGTGTAGGGTCATGCTGGGGGTAGTGTTTTAGGGTTTTGGGTAGTTTTGTAGTGTTTGCGTAGTGTAGGGTCATGCTGGGGTGTAGTGTTTTAGGGTTTTGGGTAGTGTTGTAGTGTTTGCGTAGTGTAGGGTCATGCTGGGGGTAGTGTTTTAGGGTTTTGGGTAGTGTTGTAGTGTTTGCGTAGTGTAGGGTCATGCTGGGGGTAGTGTTTTAGGGTTTTGGGTAGTGTTGTAGTGTTTGCGTAGTGTAGGGTCATGCTGGGGGGTAGTGTTTTAGGGTTTTGGGTAGTGTTGTAGTGTTTGCGTAGTGTAGGGTCATGCTGGGGGTAGTGTTTTAGGGTTTTGGGTAGTGTTGTAGTGTTTGCGTAGTGTAGGGTCATGCTGGGGGTAGTGTTTTAGGGTTTAGGGTAGTGTTGTAGTGTTTGCGTAGTGTAGGGTCATGCTGGGGGTAGTGTTTTAGGGTTTAGGGTAGTGTTGTAGTGTTTGCGTAGTGTAGGGTCATGCTGGGGGTAGTGTTTTAGGGTTTAGGGTAGTGTTGTAGTGTTTGCGTAGTGTAGGGTCATGCTGGGGGTAGTGTTTTAGGGTTTAGGGTAGTGTTGTAGTGTTTGCGTAGTGTAGGGTCATGCTGGGGTGTAGTGTTTTAGGGTTTTGGGTAGTGTTGTAGTGTTTGCGTAGTGTAGGGTCATGCTGGGGGTAGTGTTTTAGGGTTTAGGGTTGTGTTGTAGTGTTTGCGTAGTGTAGGGTCATGCTGGGGGTAGTGGTTTAGGGTTTAGGGTAGTGTTGTAGTGTTTGCGTAGTGTAGGGTCATGCTGGGGGTAGTGTTTTAGGGTTTAGGGTAGTGTTGTAGTGTTTGCGTAGTGTAGGGTCATGCTGGGGTGTAGTGTTTTAGGGTTTTGGGTAGTGTTGTAGTGTTTGCGTAGTGTAGGGTCATGCTGGGGGTAGTGTTTTAGGGTTTAGGGTAGCGTTGGTTTGCGTAGTGTAGGGTCATGCTGGGGTAGTGTTTTAGGGTTTTGGGTAGTGTTGTAGTGTTTGCGTAGTGTAGGGTCATGCTGGGGGTAGTGTTTTAGGGTTTAGGGTTGTGTTGTAGTGTTTGCGTAGTGTAGGGTCATGCTGGGGGCAGTGTTTTAGGGTTTAGGGTTGTGTTGTAGTGTTTGTGTAGTGTAGGGTCATGCTGGGGGTAGTGTTTTAGGGTTTAGGGTAGTGTTGTAGTGTTTGCGTAGTGTAGGGTCATGCTGGGGTGTAGTGTTTTAGGGTTTTGGGTAGTGTTGTAGTGTTTGCGTAGTGTAGGGTCATGCTGGGGGTAGTGTTTTAGGGTTTAGGGTAGTGTTGTAGTGTTTGTGTAGTGTAGGGTCATGCTGGGGGTAGTGTTTTAGGGTTTAGGGTAGAGTTGTACTGTTTGTGTAGTGTAGGGTCATGCTGGGGGTAGTGTTTTAGGGTTTAGGGTAGTTTAGTTGTTTAGTGTATGCTAAAGGCATATTCGTTCTAAAGGTTTTCGTTATTTTAATTTGTGGCCTAATAGTACATGCAGGATTTTTTTTGCGGACTGATGGTATGCGGGATTTCGTCATATATTCGCTAATCATACTTTCTATGGCAAAATGAACCCCCTCATTTTGTTCCTTTTTAAATTAAATGTTTTAAGAGTTACCACTTTATTCCAATCAAGATGGCTTCAGGTGTGCCATACCTTTGTAATAAGTAGGACTGTTAGCACTCTAGTTGTTCTTTAGAACACTCTGGGACATTCTGTCATTGGGCTATAGTTGGGCTACATCTGGCTGATATTTGGGCTACATTTGTTTTGTTTTTTGTCTCTGGTGGCCATCTTTGGGCTACATTGGGCTACATTGGGCTACATTGGGCTACATTTGGGCTCCAACATATATATAGCCCAATGTAGCCCAAGATATATTTTTCAAAGTTAATTTTCGTAAAAACCACTGGAGCCTATATCTTGAGACATAGCAAAGGCACATCGGGCTACCAGTCCCTACAATTTTGCCAAGTTTGGTGTAAATCCATTCAGCCGTTCAGGCTAAAAGTGAGGCCAACCGCCCTATGGAAAATTGCATGGGAAAAACATGTTTTGGGACCCCCCTTTTTTCTCGGCCCCCCCTTGACGAAACTCCCCCAAATTTTCAGAGGCTGCTCAGAAACAAAATGTTCCATTTTCCTGAAAATTTCAGCCAATTCTGTCCTCAAACGCCAAAGTTATTCGACATAGAATTTTCAAGAATCCCATAGGAAAAAAATCCTAACTATATATACCTACTGGCTATCGCCAGTAGGTAATATATATATATTATTAGGGCTATTCATTCTGTTAGTGCTAAGAGAGAATACATCCAAACAACATCTCTAAAAGTGAGAGTATGGCTTTTTGTTCCCTGAAAACGGTAGTGATATTGTCATCAAATCTGTGGACAAAGGTGGGTAGAGAGTTATACAAGACACCCACCAGGAACTATCAGAAGCAGATTCTTGGCTAACTCTCAGGACAGACTGGTATTAAAAAAAATCAATAGTGACTCTACTAAAAATATTAGTGACATTTTTAGAACAATCAATAAAAAAATCATTTGAATTAGGATTCTGAAATAAAAACTAGTTCAATTTTTTTAAAGTCCCAGAATTCCGGTATCAACATGGACCCGAAGATACACAAGAGACTGCAGAGTCCACCGGGTAGGCCAATTGTGTCAGGATGTGTACCCGTTGTTGAGCCTCTGTGCATATGTTTATTGTTTGATCAAACCCATAGTGGGCTAAACTCAGGTATACATCATTGACAGCGCGCATGTCATTAATATAATTGAAATTATAGAATTTGATTACATGTCCCATCCTTTGGTTATATTGAACATACAATCCTTGAGTATGAATACCCCACACAATGAGTCATTGAAAGGGAGAAAGGATTCCTTAGACAAGCGTGAACAATCATGTCTTGTCTCAACATCATTTATAATAACACTGACACACATTGCCTTGAGTTTTTACACACTCAAATGCTTGGCAGCTTTGTGTATTTTTGTGTCTATTAAACAACCCTTCTCTACAAGAGCTCTCTCATGTCTCTTTTGCTAATTCTCACATGCTTTTTAAGTCTGTTGTCTCAAAATGAATGAATAGAAGTGATCGAATCTTGATTCATCTCTGGCATGTTGTTATTCTGTACCTCATGGAGGACTCTTGTCCTTGATGGAAGACATTGAGCCAGTGTCGAATGCATTGCAGAACGACAGATGCTTTCTGAGCTTGGTTAAACATGGATAATACTGAGGTGTCTCATATAGTCATGGTTCTGCTACTAAGAATTTTGGATGCATTGTTTGTGTAATACCGATTATTCAATCTATTCATTTCCCCTGAAAATGTTTAAAATGTGTAAGTTTGAAATCAGAGACGTGATAAATGGGGAATGCAGAATTAAACAAACACATTGATCTGTTCGTTAGAGTTTATCATGAATTGCATAATTGTTCCTAGATACAGTTGCATAGCTCAGATGCAACAAATCGCTGCAAAATCCAAATGGATAGTATAATTTTATTTTTCCTGGGAAAGTATTCATGAATGCAGACATTCCAATATGCATCTAAAATGATGCTTTTGGCAACATATAGAATTAAATAAGTTTTTGCATGGATGAAGAGAGCAGCAAATGATATGCATAGGAATGGAATGCAGTTATCACGTTATTGCAATTGTAAAATGTGATCTTTATTTGAAAAAAAACGTAATATTTTACACGAAATTAAATTAGATATGAAAATATAGAAAATGTTAGTGGTTGAGACAATTAAATATCTAAGACTTGAACAATGCCCATTTCTTATCTCTTTACTCCTCTATTAATTGCTTGAGCAAATCATGAAATATTGTACCCCATAGTGCATTGGCATTCTGGGTATTATTTTATTATCAGAATTAATATTTTTCACCTTCGTCGGTGTTTTGATTTCATAAACTGCCACATTTGCTGTTGTTACATCGTGTACAGCAATTATACCAAAGCCCCAGACACAACTGTCAACAAACTATAAAAATCAGCCAGATGTTTTAGGACGCCCTAAGCAAATCTTTCTTGAGACTACCACTCAAAATTATTACAATATGAAACCGGGGTCCAAAACAAAGGTGATCGGCTTATAAAACTTTGATTCCCTGTCACTGCTCGTACAGTTTGCAGTTTCTTAGAGGCAGGACATCTGCCGTATATGAGAAGCCCTTTTAAGGTAACTTGTACCACACAGTACACTTAATAAGAGAGCACCAGCACTTCTCAGGTGCAAACAGATACTCTAAATAATGATTACCTGCACTTCTATATTTCCATGACTATGACTATGTCTGCTGGAGCTATCAATTCAAATGCGCAAATGCTTTTTATTTTTATTTCTGAAGAGACTACTACTACAAAATATGAGGAAATAGATCGTTGCGAGAGACAACAAAGAACATGGTTTGCTTTAGAATTACGGGCTACGTTGCTTGTGACGTCAGTAATTGGTACATTAATTGAAACGGAGCTCCGAGCTCTTTGTCCACGCCACCGAATAAAACAAATCAGCAGCAGCGCAGCTGTACCGGCGCCCGGCGAGAGCCCAGCAGGTGAAGAGCCGCCATTGGTCCCGTAAAGTTAATGGAGCAGCTTCAGATGTCCCATCGTGTTCCCTGCCCCCTTCTTCTCCCACATTCCCCTTAAAGGGGAGCTGGAGGCCTTGATTAAAATACAGACTTTTCAGCTTCCAGTGGCTGAAGCCGTGCCCGCGAGAGGAGTCTCGAACTCCCGGCAGAGCAGGGGCAGGACTGAAGGGGGCTTAGAGAAAGCTTGGAGGCTGCATAGCGAGGGCATATACACGTTGGTCCATTCACTGCGTATGATATTACCGAAATAATAATTATTATTATTATTTTTTTTTTTTTTTAGTTCAGAAGAATTTTATTTGACAATCATAAGAAGAGATAATCAGGTGTCATTATTATGTCTCGAACATATTGGCTTCAACCTGAAGGATCAAACAGGATAGAAGTCGTGCAACAAGGATCAAATACAGCCCTTGTGCCCACTGCTGTATGAATGTACACATTTCTGTGTGATGTCCTTTCGGTTCATCAAACGTTTCACAGCTTTTTGAGGAATCATTAATTCTATTTCACAAAGGGGACAACAGAACAACTGAGGGGCACATTTACAAGAGGATTGCACCACCAGAACTCCACTTTTACTGATGTTCCAGTGCGGGGCTGGCTTTAGGGGCATTGCAACTGGTGCGATCGCACAGGGCGCTGACCTGTGGAGGGTACGCCGACCTCAAGGGGGCGCGGTGTTTAGCAATAACTTATTATTGGAGAGGTAATGGGCACTTATTCCCAGTGGTAGTGAGAGAATACGCTGAAGATGTCATGAGGTGTGGGGGCGCCAAACACGATTCTCGCACCGGGCGTCACCAGCATTAAAGCCAGACCTGTTCCAGTGGCGCAACGCCCTGCACCATATTTGCAAAGTGGCATTAAGCCACTTTTTTTGGCCTAACGCCGCTCTCTAAATATGGTACACTTTCACGCAGGTATCTACGTTAAAGAGGTATGCAATGGGTGTTGCTGTTGGTATTCCACAGCAAAACACTCATTGCTTTTTGACGCTACCTCAAATTTACAAAGATTTGGAAAACTGTGGCAGCAGTAAAAATTAATGTTACGCAATAGCAGGCGTTAGAATGGCACAACAAGGTGAAATATCTTTATTTCGCCTTGTTTTTACTTTTTCTATGCAGCACACATAGAAAGAGAAAAATGCCATTAATTATTGTTTATGTGCAGAAAGGTGTCCCTTCCTGCACATTCCGATTTGAAACTTCTATGTGTATGCAGCACACATAGCAGTAACAAATTGTCAGTATTGATTGATTATGTGCAGGAAGGTGCACCTTCCTGCACATAAACAATCATTCCTTGCAACACGGGCACCCTTGCACTATGGCGCAAGGGTGCCTGTGTTGGCGATATGCAGCTATTTTTAGTGCCAGTACTAGGGAAAACATAGGAGTGCACCACATTGTTGTAAATATGGTGCATCCCTATGTTTTGGAAATGGCAAGCACCGCACTGTGAAATTTGCCACGCTCCGCCATTTCCTTGTAAATATGCCCCTAAATGTCAGAGTTGATTGAGTACAATCGAGTGCATGGAAAAATCATGATTTTATGATTTAAATGTTATGTTATATTGTTATATGGGTATTTATTACGCGCACAATTACTCTTGAGTATCCTGGCGCGAAACCACAAAGAAATCACATAAAGGAGCACAGCATAACTTTAGTAAGCTTGGTTGAAGAGGTGAGTTTTAAGAAGCTTTTTGAAGCAGCTAGGGTCTCTGGTGTTCCTGAGATTGAACGGAAGGGCATTCCAGAGGGTAGCCGCTCTGACTGAGAATGATTGGCCGCCCAATCTGGTGCGCCTAAAGCGCGGTGTTACTAGCAGGCGTTGGGAGGCAGATCTAAGGTGTCTGCTAGGCACGTGGAACGTCACTCTTTCCCTGAGATAGACTGGGCCAGTATCGTGTAGTGCTCGATGAGTGAGAACCAGAGCCTTAAATTGAACTCTTTGGGCCACCGGCAGCCAATGAAGAGAAGCCAGTTGGGATCTTATGCTAATGCGTCTGGGAATGCCCAGCAGAAGTCTCGCCGCCGCATTTTGGATGAGCTGCAGCCTGTTTAGCAGATAGAAGGGGTAGCCCAGATAGAGAGCGTTGGCGTAATCTAGGCGGGACAATATAAGGGCTCTGGCAACCGTTTCTTTGGCCGGTTGGGGCAATAAGGGAAAGAATCTGCCCAGGGATTTAAGGGTCCCAAAGCAGGCACCCGTCAGTCTTTTTATCTGCTCCGAGAACCTCAAATCTTCATTGAACCAGATGCCCAGATTCTTGGCCGGGCCCCCCTCAGAGAGGGTACGGGGGAAATCGGGAGGCCAGATCAGTTCAATAAATTGGTTAGGAAAGTGGCCATATAGTATAATCTCTGATTTTCCCTCGTTGCATTTAAGCTTGGCCTGTGCCAGCCAGGTGAATACGGCCGCCAGGCACCTTTGTGCTGCAGTCGTTTCCAATTGTGAGTTACCCCAGGTGAACAGAAGCTGGGTGTCGTCGGCATTTGCCATTATTTTCGCACCCAGCTTCTCGGCCAGGTAGATCAGCGGGGTCATATAGATGTTAAAAAAAAGTGGGCTCAATGTAGAGCCCTTTGGGACCCCCGTCTGAACTAACCTGGCCGAGGAGGAGTGTGGGGGCATCCGAACTTGCTGGTACCGCGAGTCCAAGAAGGACTCCAGCCATGACCAAACGGCCCCGTGAGGCCGATGTCAGTGAGGCGAGCCAGGAGGAGTTGATGTGGAACCGTATCAAAGGCGGCAGAGAGGTCCAATAAGATCAGCGCCGCTCTGCCACCCTTGTACGTGCACTCCCTAATGGCTTCCACCACCTCTACCAAGGCTGTCTCCGTACTGAAGGAGGACCTAAAGTCCGATTGGGCTGGGTGAAGTACCCCAGACTCCTCCACAAAGGTGTTCAACTGCCGGAAGATCACCTTTTCGCAGACTTTGGCCAATGCCGGGAGCAAAGAGATGGGACGGTAGTTTGCTACGACAAGGGGGTCTGCTGAAGGCTTCTTTAGGAGGGGCAAAAGTTTCGCTTGCTTCCATTGCCTAGGTACCATTGCAAATTGCAGTGACCAGTTGATCATAGCTGTAACTTCTGTCACTACACAGCCTGCTACTCCAGCCAAAACTCTTGCCGGGCAGGGGTCCACAGGGGAGCCCGATTTAAGAGATTTCAGCAGAGTAAGAATGTCCGATTGATCGGCCATAGTAAAATTGGCAAGGCAATTGTTCGAGAGAGAGCCAGGCGTCTCCTCCACCGGAAGAGTTGCAGCAGCACTCAAGGCAAATCCCTCCTCAATAAGCTTAATCTTATTGATAAAAAAGGAAGAGATCTCCTCACATCGGTCTGCGGAAACCGGAATCTTTTCATCAGAATGACATCAGAAATGATGCATCGGAAAGAAATACATTGAGATGATTGCTATGGGACAGTCTTATGAAGGAAAACAGTGCAAAGACATCCAAAGTGCTCAAATTGCAAGCAAAGAAAGCTTGTATTACAAAGGATTTTGTACAACAACGATTTCAAGATTAAAAATACATTCTTGATTACATGATCTGTCAAGACATTTGTGGTTTTGTCATTTCTGAGAACACAGGATCTCTTTGTGACTTCTTCAAGTAGCTATATGTCACAAATCAAGTACAAAAATTGTAATTATATTTATATAGCACTCACTACCCCTGATGAGAAATCCAAGTGCTGTACGGCAAGTAGCACGCTACTCTGGAACCCAAGGTTAGTGGTTAATTTAGTCATTATTGTTGACTATTGAGGTTAGTCACTTGCTCTCTCAGGAAATAACTGAATCCATTTACTTCATGATGTATTATTTCCAGGTAGGCGCAGTGGTCGAAGTGGGCGGGATTGGAGGGGCACCACGTGCCCATACTTTATTAATTTAAAGAAAACAGTTGCCCTAATGTCTGTGAAAAGATAACCATCCCGGGATGGTTAAATTCGAGAGCTGATATGGTTCAGCTGCAGTTTCAGTCGGGAGTTCCTTGGGCTGTGAAACCGAAGGGAGGTAGTCAGCTAAGTAAGCCTTCTTGCCAGCTTACCTGCTGACTGAAAGAAATGTAAATGTGCACAACTGGTTAATCTGCAATTATAAAGGGTGCTTGGAAGTGGGTATTGGCTTTAATTAGTGGAATCACCTTACGCTGCCTGATGACACCAATGTATTCTTTTTGAGTGGTATTGGAAAGGAGTTGCCAGCTGAACTGTAAAGTGTGTGCTTTTAAAGCGGTGTAATACAGGTCCCTGTGCCGATTGGATTTGCAGGGACCTGTGTTAAGCGCCTAACTATTCTCCACGGCTCCAACAAGGATTCAGTACCATGGCTCTCTGGTTCAGACAAAGACCTATGAAGTGCATTAACTATTAGAGACTTCATAATGCTTTTTAAACTGATTAACATAACTTGCATTTATTTTACATGCAAGCTGGTTGTTTTTAGATCTCGGCTAGCATAGGCTGTGCATGCGTAGTCTGGCTGGCGAGATCTTATGTCTCAGAGTACAGAGGCTTAAACCCACCCCTCTTCTCCATTGGCTGGCCTCCTAAACAGCGGCAAGCCATTGGAGAAGAGGTCTCTGTGATGATCTCTTTTCGCTGTAAGCCCCGTCCTTTTCGGATTGAGGGGCGTGTTTTTTCCGTTTCTTTCTCCAAAGAAAAACACGCCCCAATCCAAAAAGGACTGGTAATCTGGTAAAGCGAATGATTAGAGGTCTTGGGGCCGAAACGATCTCAACCTATTCTCAAACTCAAACTCCTGCTGCCCGTGAGCTGTTTTGAAAGGTCTCTGCTCAGCCGAAGGAGTGGGGGGAAATTTTTATTCACTCATTTCTCCTCCCACAGCCACATCGCCACACACCGGGGAAGGAAAAAAAAAAGAACGGCGAGAGAAGGAAAGGAAATCGGGAACAGAGGAGGACTTTCCTCGGGCGGCGGTGAACCTGCGCTCCTCTTTGGCTCCCTTAGAAAGCGGAGAGGGAGGCCGGCAGGCGCCGCCGCTTCTGTGCTGTAAACACCGAGCCCAGCTGCCACCTTGTCTCCAGAGAGCCTCTCGCCGAGTGTTATTTCAGGACTGCCCAGCCCACCACTGCCCAACAAGCCAGGCAGACCGGCCATGAGTGGCTCATATCAGGCGGCCATAGCCCCAACCGGGGCCCCTCCCGTGGCGGGACCTCTGTGAGGATGGAGTGCACCGCAGCTTGCTCAGGCCCCGGTTTTCTATACCTTCTGGGACCCGTACTTATTCAGAAGAGGCTTCTCTTGCCTCCACAGACGCTCGCATCTCCAAAAACACGCAAGCACTCAGAAAACAATGGATCCTGGGCCTGCTCTCACTCTCTCGATGTGCCTAGAAACACTTCAATAATCCAGAGGGCACTATACAAAATGTAACTATAGGACAGACACCCAGTCACTGGACTCGCAGGGATTGAAGCAGAATGTAAATTAACCTGACCTGCCAATATCGCAGATTACACCCCCCCCCCTCCCGCCACCCCCTGCTGCCATCAGACCCTCACTATCCAGGCCCCACTGGCCCATCCCCAGGAGCAGAAGGGCTTTGTTCCCCGTCGAGGCCGGGCAGGCGCACTCCATCATCCACGGAGCCTGGAGTAACCCCGCTATATAGGAGTAACCCCGCTACATAGGAAGAGCCAGAGAGGGGTGGCTTGCAAGGAGGGGGGTGCAAGGGGGTTAGTGGGGGAGCAGCTGCTCCTCCTGGGGGGGGTTCGCTTTGCAGGCCTTCACTGACGGGATCGGGCCAGAGGAGAGTAACACCGACCGCCAGGAGCAGGCCGGGAACCAGAGCAGGGAGGCACTGTATAGGCAATGCGTGGGAGGTTGAAATGCGTGGCGTTGTAGGTGAGAATGGCAGGATAAAAGGCAGAGCACAAGAGGTTTGACAAGAGGGATGCCTCTGAAAGATGAAAGGATGGGCATTGTGTGGGTAGGAATGAGGATGTAAAGGCAGAGCACAACCAACACATAGCAAGGATAAAAGGCGTGGCAGTGTGGACGTTTCAAAGCGAGGATGAAAGGTGCCGGTTCCTTGTACCTGCTCTGTTGCTCTGTGAGGGTGGGGTGCACCGCAGCTTGCTCAGGCCCTGGTTTTCTATACCTTCTGGGACCCGCACTTATTCAGAAGAAGCTTCTCTCGCCTCCACAGATGCTCGCATCTCCAAAAACACTCGAGCACTTTATTATGTCTTCTCTCTTGTGTGCACACATGCCGTTCGAGTACTGTTTTAGCGTGTTGTAATAATTAATAAAGCATGACCTAGGATAATTTTTTTAAATGCGCAATCACTGAGTATATGCACTTACATTTGAAAGGGGAATACCTGCATTTCTCAGTATGGATTAAATACTTTTAATTGGAGAGTACCAGCACTTCGTGTTAACAAATGGGACTTTGTGTGTGTGTGTGGCTCTGTGTGTGTGTGTGTGGCTCTGTGTGTGGATCTGTGTGTGTGTGGCTCTTTGTGTGTGTGTGTGTGGCTCTGTGTGTGCGTGGGTCTGTGTGTGTGTGTGTGTTGGGCTCGGTGTGTGTGGCTCTGTCTGTGTGTGTGGGTGCGTGTGGCTCTGTGTGCGTGTGTGGGTGCAAATGCAATAGGTCTCGCATTTGCGAGAGATTAAGCTATTGGCATTGTAAATGACAATGCCATTTATTTATATGTTTTAAAAACAAAAATAATGTCATGAGCAATGCCAATAGCTCTAACTTTAACAAAGACGAGACCATTGCATTGTAAATGCTTGTTTTTATGTACATACCAGAAGGTGAAAGGCTAAAAATGTTACAGAATATTTAGTTTTTTTGCCACGCCTTTGACCCCCACCCCCAATGTGCACAGCAAAACAGCTCCTTTGCTTTTTTTTAATGCACTTCGACCACTGGGTAGGTGTGATCATTCTTGGGGGCTATGTGGTTTCAGGTGAATAATTGGTGAGGTAGATAGACTGGTGGAGATTTAGGTAACAGCTAATTGTAGAATTGCAATTAAAAGGATTGAGGCTGACAGGAATGAGACCAAGAGGAGGATATACTCAGAAATAAAAGGTATGCCGAGGATGGTAGGTAAGAAGAGGGTCGCTCTGAAGAAAGAAAATATGTCAAGGTCAATTTGTCATGCAGGTTTCTGGGAGTATAACGGGAGAAGGAATTCTGAGATAGTAGGATTCGGAAAATGTAAGCCTTAGAAAGAAACAACATGATACATTGTGCTCCATAGCATGACGTATGAGATTCCAAGTGTACACATCATATAATATCAATATCCCTAGCCTTTTGTGTGCCAAGCCTAGGACAGTTTTTTTAAACAGCCTGGAGTATCTCATCTTGGTACAGGTTATGTACGCTGCACAAGGGGAGATAGCGCTGAACAGAAGGAAAGGTCTTTTTTAAAGTTTTTTCCTCATTTGTCTGTAAATTAAAGTTTTTTTTCCACTCATTCACTAAACATGAGTTATTTGGCACTGGCTGAGAGTGTTTTGTCAATGCACAGTCTGATTTATATCCTGTTTTGTCACCTAAACTCGCCCAAGTGTATGTTGTGCATTATTTGTGTATGGGACTATTGTAATCTAAGCATTGTATGTATAAGCAAAGGATAGTGATGGAGGCCGGTGGGTTCTATTTTGAATGTCCCTGCTTATTCCTGTCTACAAGTTAAGGTGATGTTGTTTTCCCATACATATGAAGTTGTTAACCCGTCTTCCTTAGGGTGGTCTTCCCCAAAACCTTTTGCTAGAGTACCTTTTCTTTTTGCTGTATCTTTTTGTTGGCTTTAGGACTCTGAGCACTTTACCACTGCTGCTGACCAGTGCTAAAGTGCATGTGCCTTTCCCCTACACATGGTAATATTGGTTTATACACAATTGACATATTTAGTTTACTTGCAAGTCAGTTATAAAGTGGTATACAATGTACCCATGGCCTTTAATCTAGATGCTACTAGGGGGCCTGCAACACTGATTGTGCCACCCACACAAGTAGCCTTCAAACCTGTCTCAAACCTGCCATTGCAAGACCTGTGTGTACAGTTTACTGCCACTTCGGCTTGACATTTTGAAACACCTGCCCAGCCTTAAACTCCCCTTTTATTACATTTATGTCACCCCTAAGTGAAGCCCTAGGTAGCCCTGAAGGCATCGTGCTGTGTAACTAAAAGGTAGGACATGAGCTTTTATGTTTTACATGTTCTGGTAGAGACAAACAGCTAAAATAGATTCTCACTACTTTAAAGCCAACTTCTCTCATAGATTAACCTTGGGAATCCCTTCAAACACTGTAAAACTCTAATTCCTGAAGAGAAAGGAGCAGCTGCATCATGATTTATATCTTTGGAATGGTAATGATAAATCCTCTTTACGGGTAAAATTGGATTTAACATTACCATTTTAGAAATGCCACTTTTAGAAAGTGAACATTTCTCTTCTCTTGCTGCTCTTTGTGCCTTGCAGCCTATCTCCAATACAAGTCTGAGGTGGGTGACAGCTTCACTTTGTGCATTTCCTCTAGACAGCCACAATTACAAGAACAGTGGGTGTGATAGAGAACTCATCTGCATTCTTCTGCATTCTGATGGCTCGTCCTGGGCGGGAAGAGAGAGGGGGAGCTTACACCTGAATAGGCAGAGTCCTATTTCCCACACATAGGGCTTATTACCCCTTACTGATAGTCTGTTGCCAGGGCTGGGAATAAAGGGGGACCTGTGCACTTCAAGGGCCTGCTTGGAAGTGACCTCGCACTTCAAAGAGACAACAGTATATATGTACTGGGGCTCTGACCCTATCAAGATAGTACACTATTGGA
Source organism: Lissotriton helveticus (assembly GCF_964261635.1). Lineage (NCBI taxonomy): Eukaryota > Metazoa > Chordata > Amphibia > Caudata > Salamandridae > Lissotriton > Lissotriton helveticus. Next base: position 603,483,031 of record NC_136063.1, on the reverse strand, counting down.
CCTGTGAAGAACTCTGCAAGGACTAAAGACTGCTGTGCTAATAGTATTGCCACTCAGCTTGACTGAAGAACTGCTTGTCTGCTTTGCTGTGTTACCTGCTGTCTGCTGATCTCTGCCCGGACGAGGACAAGGACTGGACCCATCTTATTTGAATACAGAGTGACTTCAAGGACTTGTTGGCTCACCCCCTATTCTGAAGTCTCAGTTCCATCAAAGACTTCCTTTAACTCTGAACTAGCACCTGGACTCTGCCATCTGTGAGCCCTGCTCTGCTAAGTGGTGGCAATGCAGCCCTGAGCCCTTGGACAGGTGATTTCTGCCGTTCAGAACCATCAAAATTGACGCAGAGATGACTTTGTGCCAATCGGAACCGGTGAATGGCACTTCGATGCCGATCAATGACATCGCTTCCACAGAGTGGGTGGCTCAACGACAACTGACATCACAGTTTGACTATGACGGAGTGCCTGCATGGTAAAGGGGATTGTCAATAAAGCCTTCATCGACTGCACGGATCGGAACCAACGGATCAAGTCTGTGAAGTCGACACTTGCTCCATCCAAGGTACTTTATCAGCGGTGCCTGCGTGAGTCCAGTACCCAGCCTGCCATCCATTGTGGTAGACCTGAACCTTGGATTTTGTCCAGTCCAGCGTGACCTCAAGTAACCCCTCAGCGCTATTAGCTTCTAAGCACTAGTTTTTGATTTATCCTTCAACAAATCATATAGCTTATTGGATTTTTCTTGTTTTGGTCTTGATTTACTGATACAATTCTTGTCTATTTATCTAACCCTGTCTGGAGTCTTTTTTGGTGTTTTCATTGCATTACTGTTTGTGTTGCACAAATACTTTCCTCATGACCTTTTTAGATAAGCCTGATTGCTATGTGCCAAGCTACCAGAGAGTGAGCACAGGTTATCTTTTAGTGTGTAAATAGCTTCCCCTGACTAGAGTGGTGGTTCTTGATTGCACAGGGTGCATACTCTTGCAACCAGAAACCCGATTTCTAACATCAGGGTGGGTTCCTAGATAGAGAAGTGAGGAAAAAGGAGATAAGGTTTCTATAGGAATGTGATTAGATCCTTCCTTTGGCACTGCCACTTGGTAGATGGTGAGAGATATGCTCAGATGTGGGTTTCATACTCACTGTGCTAGTTACTCAAGCTGCACATCATTGATGAGGCCAAATCATGCAGGAGTCCTTTGTGATATGGTTCAGAGGTGACTTGGCCTAGTAGTTTGGGCTGGACTGTTCCCAGTGGAGTAAGACGAAGTTTGATGTGTATAAAGGTTGATCCCTATCTGTAGAGGTGTAGTGGGCAAAGCAATGATGAACTGGCACCTGTCCCAGACCGATTGTCACTGGTTGAGGCTTTCACTTTCGTGTTTCAGTGTTATCAAATTGGGTGCCTTCAAAATGTGTATTTATTTGAGAAACATTTGAATTTGAATTTGAATTTAAAAATATTTCTATAGCGCACTTTTACCACGCGGTTTCTTGGCGCTTTTGAATAGTAGGAGGGCCAACAGGAGCAGAGGGAAGACTATGCATTGTAAGCTCGAGAAAAGAGCAGGGTTTTTAGACCTTTCCGGAACTCAGTGTAGGAGGGTGTCCCGCGGAGTTCCGTCGGGAGGGAGTTCCAGAACGCAGGAGCGAGAACTGCGAATTTTGTTCCGCCTGCCTTTTTCTTTCTGAAACGAGGGATGGTTAACAAGGCCTGATGAGAGGAACGAAGCTCTCTGCCCGGCGTGTAGGGCATGATGGCGGAGCAGATGAACTCCGGAGCGGTGCCCATTCTGGCCTGAAAGGTGGTGCAGCCAAGCTTAAACAAGGCTCGTTCTTTCACCGGCAGCCAGTGCAGGGCCTGCAATAAAGGAGTGACGCGATGGAATTTAGGCAGGCCATGAATCAGGCGGGCAGCCTGATTCTGCACTAGCTGCAGATGGCGAATGGCATAGGCTGGGGCGCCGTTGTAGATGATGTTGCCGTAATCAAGGCGCGAAAGCACCATAGCCATCACTATGATCTTTAGAGCGGGCAGAGAGAAGAAGCGAGAGATCTTCCTAATGGTTCTAAGGGAAAAAAAACTGGAAGAAACAACTGAGTTGACCTGGGAGTGAACAGAAAGTGAGGAGTTCAAAAAAATACCAAGGGTTTTGACCTTAGGAACCGGAATCGGAGGGACACCAAGTGAGGGAGGCCAGTGAGAGGAAGACCAGGGACTGCAACCACCTCCGGTTAGGACTAGTTCCGTTTTGTCCGGATTGAGTTTGAGGTGGTTGCAGTTCATCCAATCCTGAATGAACAACATGATGGATTGGACGTTCAGGGATGAGGAGGAAGAATGGGAAAGGTTAAAGATAAGCTGGAGGTCATCGGCCTAGTTAAACACCGTGACCTCCAGCTGCTGTAACAAAAAAATAAGGGGGTAGATGTATAAATTAAACAAAAGGGGAGAAAGTGAGGAACCTTGGGGGACTCCACATACAACCCCACGAGGGGCAGCAGTGAAACCAGCTAGGTGGACCGCCTGAGCCCTATCACTCAGGAAGGACTCAAGCCAGGCGAGGGCCAGGCCCTCTATGCCCGCCGCCCTGACACGGGTAAGGAGGATGGAGTGGTCCACCGTGTCAAAAGCGGCGGACAGGTCTAAAAGAATGAGGGCCTGCGGAAGGTTGGTGTCAATGCCCTCGCGTAGGCAGTCCATCACTGAGGTCACCACCTTCTCCGTAGAATGGAGGGGGCGAAAACCCGCCTGCCGAGGGGAGAGGCAGTGATTGGCTTCCACGTAGGTGCTCAGGGTGCTGGTGACATGGGTTTCTAGAACCTTGCCCAAGTAGGGCAGAAGGGAGATAGGACGGTAATTAGAGGGTGATGAAGGGTCGGCACCGGGCTTTTTAAGGATGGGGATAACAGCCGCGAATTTGTGAGCGGTGGGGACCACACCATTGCTGAGTGAATCATTCAGGAGAGTGAGGGGGGGGGTAGGGCAGTTTAGGAAGATTTCTCTCAAAATATGAGCCGGGGCAAAGTCTAGGGGGGAGCCTGACTTTATCTTGTGAAGCAGGGGAAGAAGCGTGACCTCGGTGAGGGGGGGAATGGAAGTAAGTTTGGAAGTGACAGCAGGTGGGGAGGGATTGGTGAAGGTAGGGGAAGGGAGGGGGATGTTGGCCTTGATCTTTGCGACCTTGTCAACGAAAAAATCGTTGAGTGAGTCGCAGAGCGATTGGGAAGGGGGGATCGAGGCCGTGACTCTATTAGATGAGGCAAGCTCGTGTACCGTAGCAAAGATCTCTTTAGTTTGGGATTCTGCTGCCAGTATCCTGTTAGAATAAAACAGGGTCTTGGCGTCGAGGATGCCTTGCTTATATGCTTTGAGCACAGAGAGATAAGTGAGTTTTTTGACAGGACAATAGTCTCTTCTCCATGCACGCTCTGCTCTACGTGCGGCCAGTTTCTTCTCCTTAAGCTCAGAGGTGAACCAACGGTTAGCAGCATGGGCTCGCTTAACCGTGATCCGCCTCAGAGGGGCAAAGTCATCGCCTGCCTGGGTCAGCCAGCTGTCAATAGTGGCCATTTGGACCGGGGCGGCGAGGCCAGAAAGGTCGGGGCAAGAATTGAGTAGAGATGAGCAGAAAGATGGCATATCTGCCTTGCCCCATTTCCTAACCCAGGTGTTCTTGGGAAGGGGGGGTTTGGTCGCTGGAGCTAAAGCAAGGGAGAAGGAAATTAAAAAGTGGTCCGACCAGGAGCAGGGGGAGATGGTGAGGGGAGTGGTGGGGATATTCAGAGTCCAAATCTGGTCGAGTGAATGGCCATGCACGTGGGTAGGGCTATGAACATGGGGAATAAAATTGAGGCAGGTCATAAGATCAGTAAATTCTTTGGAAGAAGGGCTTTCGGCCGGATCGTTGGGCCAGAAATTGAGGTCGCCCAATACCAAAACTGATGAATTGTTAATGACCAGTGTTGCGAGAATATCCTGGAGGCTGGAAACAAAAGTAGGGGTGGGTTGGGGGGACGATAAATCAGGACAGCAGTGAGGGGGGCCGAATAAGAGCAAAAGCGGATTATCAAGCAGTCCACTTCAGAGATGGGGGTAAAAGGGAGAATCTGAAGGTGGGAGTCAGTATGAGCTATCAAGGCCACTCCACCGCCTCTTCGGCCCTCCGGTCGGTCCGCTCGGATGATGGAATATGAGGGAGGGAGTGCGGCTAAGACGTTAGGTGTGGAGTCGGCCTTAAACCAGGTCTCTGTTAAAAACAAGAGATCCGGATTGTGAGTGTCAAGGTAGTCAAATAGCTCATACTGGTGGCTGACTGCTGATCGGGTGTTAAGAAGCACCGCATTAGTGTTAAAGATCGGCGTGTGGGGGACAGGAGGGAGGGGGAGAGCAGGGGCAGGCGTGACGGCAGGTGGAATTGCCGGGGGTCTCAGAAGGAGACTTAGGTTTTGCAACCGATTGCGCACGAGCGTACTGATGGTGCCTGGAATCCAGTGGGATATGAGGGCGAGGGATGAGTATGACAGCGGCGGGGCATAAGGAGGTGCCCCCTGCCCCGACCTGTCGCGGACGGGCGCAGACGGACTTAACTCAGGCGCAACTCCGGCGCGCCTCCGTCGCGCCCGCTGCGCTCGTCCGCTGCGCTGACGCATGAGGGACGTCTATGTAGGCTACGATGCGGTGGGGGAGGAGTCAGGAGGGCGGGAGGGGGGAAGTAATTAAAAAACCAAGATGCCCGTCCGCCGCTCGCTCTCAGCGGGACGGCGATGTCAGCAGGCTGCTCGTAGTCAGCAGAGAAGGTAAATGAGATTATTAAAAAATTAAATTAAAGTCACTTTCGAGCGCTCAGCGCGCAGCCTCTGCCCTCTGCCACAGGGCTTCGACCTACGCGAGAGGGAAAGTGGGCGGAGCCTATGTAGGCTACGACGCGGTGGGGGAGGAGTCAGGAGGGCGGGAGGGGGGAAGTAATTAAAAAACCAAGATGCCCGTCCGCCGCTCGCTCTCAGCGGGACGGTGATGTCAGCAGGCTGCTCGTAGTCAGCAGAGAAGGTAAATGAGATTATTAAAAAATTAAATTAAAGTCACTTTCGAGCGCTCAGCGCGCAGCCTCTGCCCTCTGCCACAGGGCTTCGACCTACGCGAGAGGGAAAGTGGGCGGAGCCTATGTAGGCTACGACGCGGTGGGGGAGGAGTCAGGAGGGCGGGAGGGGGGAAGTAATTAAAAAACCAAGATGCCCGTCCGCCGCTCGCTCTCAGCGGGACGGTGATGTCAGCAGGCTGCTCGTAGTCAGCAGAGAAGGTAAATGAGATTATTAAAAAATTAAACATGTATTGTGCACCGAAACAGCAATGCATTATGGTGTTTGCCACTAAATATGAGAGACAAGAGTGCTTATATAGAGAGTTTACAAAAAACCTCAGGAGTAAACAAGCCGACATATTAGGGGTATATAAAGGAGTAAACAAAGCGTTGTGGTGGTGAAATTAGGGTTGGCGAGGGCTACTATGTCGAAGATTAGACCACGCACTTTAATTAAGATGTAAGGTTTCAAAAGAATAATACAATCAGAGAACTACATAAGAAAGTGTCTGAAAAGGTGGTTCTTGAGATGCTTCCTGACAGTAATAATTGAGTTTAGCTTTTGTAGGTCAGGTGGTAGAGAGGTCCATGCTGAAATAGACATCCAAGAGGAGGGTTTCTCGCAGGCTAATGTAGTTTTAAAAATAGGAATTGCCAGAAGAAGTGTGTCTCTACTTCCCGGTCTCCCTGATTTGCTGGATAATGCCAGCAGGTTAGTTAAGGGGGGCTTTGGTCACGGCTGTCCTCGTGAAGAATGCAGCATGGATGACATTGAAATGTGGTTAGGACCTAGAGTCAGCTTAGAGCTTCAAAAATTGGTGTAATGAGATCATTTTTGCTTTTTTCACTAGTCTTGCCACTTGCGTGGAAGATGGCTCCGAGAGGCACAATGTACAATTAGGGTACTTTAGCACGGATAGCATTTCTAATGTTCAGAAGAGGTATGAATAGCAAGCGAAAGTTTGTTCTGAGGTATCCAGATGGATGAGGTGGTAGATTTACTTTAGTAATTACACATTAAATGATTAAAGAGTTTGGCAAGATGATGGTAAGAGAAATAGTGAGGTTAGGGTGCTGAAGGAAGGGCATACCCAGCTGAAACAGGAAGTTTGGGACACCCCAGTAAGCATCATTTGTAAAGAGTGAGTCTGAACAGCGAGTTCACTTCTGGACGTGCTATACTGAAGGCTGCATGACTGTTTAGCCTCTAGTTCGAGAGTCCTGTTGGGAGTATAGTCTTTACTTCTGAAGGTCACGTTTTGTGTATTGTGTCCAGACTGGAGGCACCGTTTGGAGTATTATGCCTAGTTCTTGAGAGTGCTCGAGGAAGTGTCTTGGCTTTGAGTCTTCGGAGGGAGTTGTGTGCCCAGTTCCGTAGTCTGTATCAGAAATATTGAGCAAAGTTCTCGTGACCATGTGGTGTTTAGTGTGGGCAACCACATTTAAAGTTTTTCCCCAAGTTCTCAAGCCTAAATCTTGAGTATTGAGTCTACGTTTTACGAAAGTATCATAGCCAGGCTATTGAGTATAGCGTACTAGTCAGAGGCACAACACTTTGAAGGTCAGTATATCTAGGTAAATATACCTTTACTATTGTATTGTCATATCTAGTTCCCCAAAGACAAACACTTACATATTTATTTACCTTCAAGATATCGTGGCAGCCGATATTCTGGATATGATATGTTTGTAGATCGATATATTTTTAAACTATCCTAGTAGAATACCACAACGGCTTGTCACTTTCAGTTGAGGTCAAAGGATTCCATAAAGAAATAAAAAAATATATTTTCAGTTAAAATGTTTCTGAAAAAGACAGCTGTGCATCTTTGTGCACGATCTTCTTCCCTGACTGCAGTCTATTGATTAAATGACATCTTTGATTCTTGCCAGCATAGGCCTAATCTGGCTTCAATTCCTTTGGAAGACACACCATCTGCCATTTCAATTGAGCAGCTTCAGAGGGACTGCCTAGGAAATACTAGGTTGTACAATCAAAAAATAAATTCTATGGTGAGGGAGGGAATGACACACAGGCACACATCCTGGCACTGCCTAGAATGTTCACAGCTAAATGGGGGGTGTGGGGGAATTAAACACATAAGGTGGTCATTCATACCCATGCATTAAAATTCTGGCAGAAGCCTAACACATATTTTCACAAGTCCAGCGGTAATATGTTTTTTTAATGTTGACACCACCCTCAACCAAAGTAAATAGGAAGCAGTCACACTTTCGCCTGCACATCTGAGGATGTATGTGTAAAACTATATTTTAGGCATTTGTGTGTGCAAATTAAAAGTTGAATAATTCAGATTTAATTGTAGCAAACTTTTAAATGGGGAAATCCTCTGCTCTTTAAGTTCTTTAGTATGTACTGGTAGTAATGCAATTCTTTAGAGAATACTTCTAGTACTATCAATATCAGTATTAAAGAGAACTCTCGCAGTCTGCATAAACACCGTTTAAATATCACTGATTATAATGATGACAATAACATTCACTATGCTAGTAATTCAAACAACAACAGCAGCGATGATAGTAGTAATGATAATGATGACATATATTTAAAAAAAAAAAATAATGTACATAGTGCGTGTTCACTCGAGGGCAATTGTTTGGACTGGAAAACCTGCCTGGTGATTGATAGACACTGGCTGACGATTATGAAGCTCTCTATTGCTGTAAACAGCCAAGTTTTCCAAGATCTCCTGAACTTTAGCAGACCGGTTTCCTTTCTAAGCATAAAAAGAAGGGAATTCCAGTGTGAGGGTGCCATGACAGAGAAGGCTAAGCCGCTGAGTGTAGAGTGTTTAACTCACTAGAACAAGCCTAGCAGAGATAAAAGCATTCAGTATTTGGATTTTTGAGAATAATAGCTAAATAGATAAAGAGCTCTCTCCAGGACCCGTAAGCGAAAAAAACTTATTTTTATTATAGCTTTAACTTAATCCTCCTTGTGAAGTTTTTGCGCATAACGATACTCCTAGATTTTTCACTCTTTGCACCAGTACTGGTTTAGTTCCCATCAGTGGTTGCCAAGCATCTGTCTCTTCACTTTTCCTCATCTTTGTCTTCTTTGTATGATTATCATTACTGTAGTTATTATTATTAGTAGTAGTAGTAAAAACTCTACTAATCAAAAAGAGTATGTAGACTGCTAACAGCAACACTTCTGTTAATGTTATTACTAATAGTACTAACAATAGGAACACTACTAGGACGACTACTAATACTACTGCTATATTACTACTAATAATAATCATAATAGCTGCTAAATGCACACAATCTGACGAGTACTGAAGAGTGGTAGACCCGTAAAAGTTCTAACTGCTTTGTAAACATTGGTCTCTCCCATTTAAGATAATTTCAATCTTTTTTTTATACTTCCAGACTACTTTAGCTCCCTTAATACTCGATTCCGTCCCCTCATTTCTTAGACTCAAATTCTTTCTTTCACTAGTTATCACTTTGGTCTTTTTTTTAATCCAAATGTTGACACCAAATGCAATGTGCAATCCTTTGTGCAAACGAAAAAAATATCTTTGCTAACCCATTTGCTGTGCAGTTATATATCTTTTCTACAATTCCTAATATCTCTTACTACAATAATATAGTTTTACCAGGAACAATATGTTTTTTAATACAAATGCGACCCTATTTTTAATATTCACATTATCGCAATAGGTATATAATTTGCCCTGAACAAGCAATATACAATTCACATTTCTTTCACTTGGTTTTGATATACTGGTCTCTAGAATGGCCTCTTGTAAGAATGTGTGCAGCTTCTCGCTGCTGTGAATCTGCAAATGGATTACTAATGTGAAACAGCATGGTCACTATTTTTATACATTCCAAAATAAAATGTTTTCACAAAACCTTCATAGGAGGTGACCTAACCTATTACAAAAACTTCCTTTACTCTGAAGTGCTGTCTTTTTTGGCAACAGGTGGGACAACGATACTATGTAATCCTGCATGAAGTTCTGTTCAAGTGCTGCACAACATCCCCTACCTTGCCACAGAATTATCACATGCCTTACAAAACAGACCTACATGCAACTAACTGTGCACTCAAGGTTGTGACCACGAGGTTCCCTGACATAACATTTGGCATAACATAAAGCAGTAAGAAAACGGCATATATTTTACTGTATTGCACTTTTTCACATTGTTTTTAAATATATTACATTGCAGTTTCATGTGTACCACTTCATAGCCCTGGTGAGGCACAAATGCACTCTCAATAGAACAAGAAACCGGAATAAATTGTGGCCTATGTAAGACCGAAATGCATGATAGTCAGAGCGGTATGCCACGCGTGACAGAATGTTTAAGCTTACAAAGAATTGCTGGGAACAGTTAGAAGGGTGTGTGTTGAAAGTGGGGTCTCTGGAAGACATCTTTTGGTGTCATGCTCATTGAACAGTGGCTTGCTCCGAATGTTATTGTTTTGGCTGGGCTTATGGGTGAAGTGGAACACAATGGAATGAGGGATAGTTGTCCATGTAGTTGTGGCTATCATCGTTTTTAAGCAATTGGTTCTGGGTCTTGCATGGATTTGATCATGAATCATCTGTTGCATCTACCATACTAATGTGGGAGATTGATTTTGCTTCTTTGTCATCTGTTGGGGAAGAGCTAGGTTTGTACACCTTTCTCAAATCCAGATGGTGGTGCAGGCTTACTGCCTTTTCTGGGAGGAGGTCCAACATTTTGCTGCACAAACATGAAGGCATTTCCATCAATATCTATACACAGCATTTCTATTATTATTTTGGTGATTCTTTATTGAAATGTGTACACCGTCTCAGACTGAAAGGTGAAAATATTGTTAACATGTTATAACTCCAAAAATATCGTCCCATCGGCTCATGAACATGAGTATAACATGGTGAAAGAAGAGTAAGACACGCCCAACTGACAATGAACACCCTAAACAAAAACAACAATGCAAAAACTTCAACCCAGAGAATATAGTGAAAGGGAGGCATGGAGGGTAGGAAGCAAAGGCAGGAGGGTGAGAAGTGAAAACAACAGGACAGTTCTATCCTCAGACCGCGTTCCAGGAGAAAATACATTTTGTATACCTTCTGATTCTCATCCCACACCCTTTCCGCATCATTCCCCTCCCATTGGTAATCCTGGTAGGCGTGCTTTTATGCATTCTGGTCACGCCCTGCCTGAATACCTCTGACCAGTGACCAGCTTGTTAACTCATATTTGCCCCTTGTCCCCTCACCTTAATCACCCTTTCAGTTGCTAAACAGGAGGCGAGAGTCCATGGGAGGAGGCAAGGGAGAAGGAAGGGGGAAGGGGAGAAAGTAATCTGATCAGAAGGGAGGCTAATGAAAAAAGGATTATATATACAGACTGCACTTCAGAGATAATTAATTGAACAGGCACCCGGAAATAAAAACATTATTCAAGGCAAATCAAGGGGTGAGCTACATATGCGCCCGTCTAACAGTAGGCGTCCCGGGCCGGGGCCCAGTTCACCCATGACAAAAGACACCCCTGGAAAACAGGGCAGAGGTGGGCTAGATTGACCCCAAAATAAGTAAAGCGTTTAAGAGTATAAGAACATAAGAGCAGAAGACTGTAACAGCCTAAGTGCCCACCCCCCCTCTCAAAAAATATTATAACTGATTCTACAGGCGATCAACATTCGAGAAAAATAGTGTTGTGTTGTGCTTGGAGTGTCATTTGTTCTATGTGAGAACTGTGGTCATAATGGAATGCTGGATGAAGGGAATTCCTGGGTGACAGTTGGAACTGTGGGCTGAAAATGATGGCTGCTAACTAGATGAGAGACATGTATAGTGTTGTGATCCTGTGTGTGCCAAAAGTGAAGTTGAAATGCATTGGTAATAGAAAATATACCAATACAAATATTCCACACAAAAAAAGAAAATGGTTGCTGCTGTTCTTGGTTGATGTAGAATTGTCCAATAAAGTGACTAAAGACACAATATGGCAGCCATCTTAAGTTGGGTGATTAAATGTCTACACTTACAGCATTCTAAGGAATTGGAGATTTAACTGGCAATACTGTGAACAGTGCTTTTTTTCTCTCTTCTTTTTGTTTTGGATGTTGTATTGCCTATGGAAGCACTGCTGTTCATTTCCTGTAAGTGACTTTTTCACCGTGTTTACTTACTTTGGTTTCTTGATCTTTTAAGTAACATTATTATCCTTGGAAACTTCATACAGCTTTAATTCTTCACATCATTCCATGATGGCAATGGTTAGCATGCCTTTGCCTCCTATTTTATTTTATGTGATAAAGGTGAACCACAGATATCCTGGAAGAGATGGAAAAAAACTTTTTGATTTAATCCTTGGAGCTATTGGGGTGACAATTTTCAGCTGCCACAAAACATGGAGTACTACTACACAATTGGTGGAGTGGCACAATATTTATGACAGTCTAGAAACCATTTCTGTAGGGTAAGCGGAAGGAGAACCAAGCGATGCTTGTGATGTGTCTGTATTAATGCTAGAGAAACATTTTGAAGCAAGGATCAGTGTTGATTTGGAGCGCCACAATTATGTGTCTTGCTTGAGAACCATAGTACATACTTGCAAATTAAAGTTTTAACTGATTCGCTTATCAGGGATCAGTTGGTGAGGTGCACCAACACTATCAGGATTCAAGAGAAGTTATTGAGAAAAAACCCTGATATCTGAGAGACCATTACTACTGTTGAAAGTATAGAAAGCGCAAACACATGGGTGCATGTGATGCGAGTTATGCCTCCTCCTTTGCAGAGTGAATCCATTAATGGGATAAATGAAATTGCTGGAGATGTTGATGATAGAATCAAATCAGAGGGGAAATAAATTTGCAGTAGTAGGGAATCCAAGGATAGTATAATGAAATGTTATCAATGTGGTAATCCTCGCCACTCTGCAAAATAGTGTTCAGTGCTAAACCAGGAATTCTATATGCAGGAAATGTGGAATAGGGGTCACTATGCCCGAGTTTGTAAGGGTGACAAGGGTCAAACTCTTGATACATAAGTGAAGATCTGACTAAGATGATTTAATCATTAAGACCAATTCGAGTGAGGTTGATGTTGATCCCTTGATGATGCCTGAGTGTTGCATTAAGCTTGATATTAAGGAAACTGTAGTCTTAGCTGACTTGGGATCCCCTTATACAATGGTGTATGATAACAATTGGGAGAAGGAGTTTGATGATGAGCACATTTCTCTCCTTCTTCCTGATATACATCTTGTGAGTTGTGGAGGCACCAAGATTGAAGTTGTGGGCTATGTTATTATGAGAATTGCATTTATGGACAAGGAAACTGTGGGAAGATTGTATGCGGTCAAGCAGGGAGACAATTCATTGGGTTGGTGTCACCAATGTTGTAGTGTGTTTATCTAGGTACCTATATTGATACTCCTATTTCTGACCCTTGTCCGGTTATTTATTCACTAATGTCCATACACCGGCACAGAAACCCGTTTTCAGATTAGGTCATAGCGCATGCTGTCACATTAAGCAAGCACTATCCCTCCAGCCCCCTAGAAAGCACACCGAGTTCTCAAAACAAATCAAACCGCCAGCAGACCTGGGAAATCCCCCGCAGCTATTGTTTTGATTTCGCTCGAGAACTCCTGCAAAGAATGTAAGAACGACCAGTCCTTATGACATTCTTACTGACGTCCTTATGTCCATCCTTACGTCAAACTCGGCACCTTTCAGGTATAAATATACCAACGCTGCCCTAAGCAGAGACACGGTGGTGACGAGCTTGGAGCAGCGCTACTTTCCGGAGAGCCCAGCTGATGCAGAAAAGCCCACGGACGCTGCCCCTCCCTTTTGACGCTTTGAGAGAGACGCTGCCTTTTCTCCTGCCGAGAAATCCAGCCTCCGGCGTTTCCAGCCGCCCTCGCGGGTAACTGGGATACCGAGTCCTGAGACAGAGATACCAACCCTCCAGCCTTCTAAATCCCAGGTACTGAACTGACAAACCCCTTACAGAGAATTCTTGAGTCAGATCCTTGGCAAAACTATCTTAACTTAAACTGCTACTTATTTACTCCCGCCCAAGTATTAGGCTTAGGTCAGGTACACCGGGGTAGGCGTAGTTAGAAGCACCAGTTGAGAACGATTAGTCAATGTATATATGTATGTATATCTTTTATCCATTTTAAGTATCATATGGCTAAGAAACCATATAAATGCTTTTACAGTATTATTTTATAATTCTGTTTTTACTGTATGCACTTTACTTAACTATAAGTATTGCAATAATAGCGATTCATTTCTCTTGTATGAGAAAAGAGACTGATCAATAAATAACATCTTTTATTGAACCACGCCCATCTCTTATTTCTCTACAAACTGGTGAAACTAAGAATGCACGTACTGACTGAGTAAAATAAGTTGTCTTTTGTTTTCACACGACTCTAGAGATATACTCTTGATTAGGGGAGAGCAAAGTTGTCATGTTCTATGGTTGTCAGAAACTAAATCCCTTCTTGTCTATCCTGGGAGGTTAAACGCCTCCTTGCCTATTCAAGAAAGTTTCTAGTGAACTCTGAGCTAGCTGGCACACATAACTTTAAGTCTAATATCGTCAGTAGAAGACCTAGTTAACCGCAGTCCTACGTCTATACTATTGAAGATATTATTCCAATGCGCAGAGCCTATTGGGAAAATAGGAACTACACTACATGGCGCCCAACGGTTTGGATAGGCGATAAATCTAACGCAAGACATTAGAGTAACTCAGTCGTGCTTTTTCACACAGACCCTTTTTTTCATAAAACTCCAAAGACGTCTGGAGTGGGTGAAAGGTTAAATCCGCCAAACTTAGTAGGAGGAGACTCCTATGTATGGTTTTTGGTTTATTCAACGTTGAAGGATACAGTGTTCCAAAATATTGTGCATCTAATCTTTGTTTCCGTGGAAACCTGATCTGCAACAAAAACCCTTCTCGACAGTAAAATGTCAGAAACTGAAGAAGAAAGGGAGACAGCTAGAGTAGCAGCTCAACTCCTAGCGGAAGACACAAGTCTCGTACAGCAAGACCCGGACGCAATACTCATCCCGGTCAGCATAAGAAAAACTATAACTTTAAAACTTATAGAAAATGGACTAACACCAAGAGGTGGTACAGTCATATTCGTAATTGAGGCACACGAATATCGGCAGACAGAGGTATTCTATTCATGGATAAATTTTCCAGCAGCAAACGCTGTAACAAAGGAGTTCCATTATTACAAGATAGAGGAACCTCCGGATGAGTATACCCCGTTCGAGGAGGTGGAAATACCACTCAAATACCAAGAGCACCTGCTCTGGTTTAAAGGCGCCCTAAAACATAATGATCACATCACCAGGCTCGGTCCACTAGGTAGACCAGGAGCAACGTGGCCGGTTCTAGCCGGATACACACCACATCCAGACATTGAAAAATGTCAATACCAGATCTTTTAACACAGTTAAAACAACTGATTAAAATACACAGACAACTAGTCCAATATGTAATGCGGACTTCAACAGTCCAACCAGCTATTAAAATTCCACAGCTGACCCCCTCATCAGGGGAACACAAATAAAATCACACCACAGAACATACAGTCCTGTCTAGGTAAAGTACCCATTACAAGGGAACAAATTCCATTCTGGTTAGCACAGAAAATAACTCAAATAGAGGCGGTATTTCCAGATACCACCCCTGTTGAGAAACACAGAATTCTGACTATCTGTCTTCCAATGGGGATCGCACCACATGTGGAGGACTGTGACACTTGGGGTACAGTCTTTGCTTCAATTTACACAAAAACACATGGTGTTCCGTCCATGGCGGTAATACCAAAGGTGCTAAAACAGATTCAAAATGAATACGGTCCAGAACCTGCTTTAACTCTGGGTATGAAATTACTGAAAGACTTCAAGCAGGTCTCGGCAATATTACTAGCAAACATAAAAGGGGAAGCAGCAAATGTGGCGATCCGCCAAAGATTGAAGGAAACAGATATAGCAGACCAACCATTTGAACTTGCCAGAATCATAGAAAAATCCTAGGAAGAACTAGGAAGAGATAGTTTGGGTGGGAAACCAGTGAAACCCCACCTAATTGAAAATCCTGAAAAGGTATTTATTAAAAATAATCTAAACACTTCAAAAAAGAGCTGGGATGGAAATAAACAATCCACTCCCAAAGAAAAAAGATTCCAGTCCAGAGGAAGGTCTCCTCGGCGGAGAGAAAGATCTCCGGACCAAGGACACAAGTCTCCCCAGAGGGAGCCCTCTGAGAAAAAAAACAACCTTAGAAATAGGGATAATTTGAAGAAACCTGATAGATATCAAGATATTGATACACGTCCCTCTCGATCTTTTCAGACTTCCTCGCAGAAATCGGAAAGAAGAGGACGGTCAGAGCACAGGGAAGAGCACGTCAAGTCCAAAGACAAAGAACCTGCTCATCAAAGTAAAAAGTTACAATTTCCAAAGAAGAAGGTAGCCAGCATTAAAATAATCAAACATGCCGAGGATCCTGAGGACTCAGCTGAAAAACGGAGAGTGGGCTCAGACAATGCTAGACAGCGCAGCAGAAGTGAGCATAGCTCGCAAGATCCTGATGAATCATCTGGAGACAGTGGACACGAATGAATACATTCAAGTGGAAACTGCAGATACCAGAGTTAGCAAACCTCATAAAATATATGAAATAACTTTACGTATAGAGGGAGATAAGACTAGGAAAATAAGGGGTCTATTTTGGGATAATCTCTCCAAGGGCTATGACATCCTTCTAGCTGAAAAAGACTGGCCACCAGAGTTTGTCAGGGAGGGCCCTCATGGCGAAGAAATGATTATGCCTGCCTTCTCAAATCATATTCCAATTCATAAAAAATATACACTTGGAAGAAAGTGGGCAGTAGCCCAGGCTCCTGCACTATATAAAAATCATGTGGGAGGAGATGAGGACTCTCCTCCTCACAAGATCCAGTTAAAATCTCAACCGACTGCACACAGGCAGTACCCAATTAAGCAAGAAGCTAAAAAACAGGTCAGGGAGATCTTAGATCAACTTGAATACCAGGGGGTGATTGAAACATGCACCTCACAAATGAACAATCCTTTGTTTCCTGTCTCCAAACCAGATGATTCATATCGTCTAGTTTTGGACTACAGACACCTTAACTCATGCTGCAAAACGTTTACAGTGCAAAACTCACACAGTGCAGCACTAATGAATAGCATAGTGCGGAAAAAATACAAAACAACATTAGACATCTCTAATGGATTCGTTTGTCAAAATATAGCACCAGAAAGCAGATATTTGACCGCTTTCTCAATAAATGGCTCGCAGAAAAATTTCTGTTGTTTGCCCCAAGAAAAGAGTGAACACCATAATACTTGGGTTCGCAGCAGAGGGTTACAAATTCAACTTCAAAAAGTCAAGAATTGCCCATCTGACTGTCCTATTTTTAGGATATGAATTATCAAGTGAAGGCAAAAGCCTGGCTGACAATTTCCTAGAGAAATGTGCTGTAATCCAGGCACCTAGAACACTGAAAAACTTGCAATCAATTCTAGGTTTCCTGAATTTTGGAAGAACTTACATTATAAATTATGCAGAGAGGGTTAAACCTCTCTATGATCTAATAAAACCAAATTTTAAAAGAATCAATTGGACTGAAAAACACACAGAAATTTTGAGATCTTTACAAACAGACATGTTAGTTAAAACAAAACTACAAACATGCGATAATACACGCAACCTTGTGATTCGAGTCATCCCAGGAAGGTGCGGATTCACATACCTAACCTCTAATGAGGGAGAAACGGTACCAATAGCATACAAATCACACTTGTACACAGAAGCTGAAAAAACATCCAACATTAAGGAAAACATTGTTCACGCGGTTCAAACAGCTGTGGCAAGAGAAAGATACCAAGCTGACGGCAGACAGATTACAGTCAGAACAGCAGAATCGGCCTTTGAGGCATTAACAAGCCCTTGTAATTTACCTACTATGGCAATAAATCCAAAATGGATACAATGGGAAGATTCTCTTGCTACAGACAGAGTGAAATACTATTTTGATCCAGAAATGACAAAATTAAAAAATCTAGAATATGAAAGAGAATATCCTCTGCCTAGCGACATTCTGCCCATACGACAGTACGCCTGTGTAATATATACAGACGGACATGCTCAGCCCTCAGTTTGGGGAGAGCAAGCTTATAACGCCACATGCGAGATTACAAAAGACGTGTGGCGCGGAGGTAAATTGAGACCTCTGTTTTCAAAAACACACTCAGTGGAAAATAATTCAGAACAACAAACTGAAATAATAGCGTTAAAAATGGCACTAGATAATGCCGATTGGGAATTCCCGACACTAATAGTGTGCGATTCGTATTACTGCGTCAAATCATACAATAACGATTTACAGAAATGGATTCAAAACGGTTACAAAGATGACACAGGTGCAACAATAAAGCAAAAATCGCTTTGGGAACAAATAGTTCTTTTAACAACAAATAGTTCTTTTAAAGAAAGAACTACCAAAAGACTCACGTGATACACTCACTGAGTCATCAGCGTGATGGCGTTCACATTGCAGGGAATTCATTGGCTGAGACAGCCACAGCGGAAACAACTAAATCGGCTTCCGTAGCTACAAAAAAGCGTTCAGTAAAATACATTGACGGGGAAACAATGCTGGCGGTAAAAACGTCATCAAAAGGCGACTGCTCAGCGCTACCCATCATGTATCCACTCAATTATACATACATAATCGATGCAAACTCCGTTCCTTTTGCTCGAACCCTGGAGTGTGGGATAGAGTGATTCCAAACATGAACAGGAGAGTCTTGTTAATAGCAGACGCACATATGGGTGAGGGTCTTAGACACCTTAAACTTAAGGATTCTCTAGAAGAATTACAATCCACATACTGGTGGCCAGGAATGAGCCTGCAACATCACATATTTGCAAACAACTGTCCAAACTGCAACAGAGACCGCAGTGGTGACCGAGACGGTGTATTGCCATGGCGTTTCGCTCAATAAAGGATTAGGCTATCAACAGAAAATACCCAGTGTGAATAATGCGTCAAATTAACATATAGAGACTATCATCACTTAAAATGTAGACCCCAGTTCTCGGCTGACGTCTGAACTGTTATAAAAAGATTTGCGAGTCTATAATGGCATATACGCATGGGGCATGCTACATTCTGACCATTGCCCTGCTTTTAGCTCTCGAGCTTATGGGGGTGTATGGCCAGCATGGGCCTTACATTGCGGGATTCTTATCACTTCCTTCCTGAGGGAAACGGGATGGTGTAAAGAAAAAACCAAGGCACAGAGCAATCTATAACGGCAAAGGTATTAGGTTCAGGAGCTGGGTGGGTCAAACATTTAATAAGTGTCCAACGTAGTCTTAATAATCTGCCAAGAAATTCTCTGAGAGGTCTCAGTCCATACGAACTATTGTTTGGGACTAGAATGTTAATCCAGGACCTTGATAGTCAAACTTCAGTGGTTAAAGAAAAATGCTTTGATATCAAAGATCGTTTGGCTATTTTACAGGACTTAAACGAAACGAGAAAAGACCTGAGCAACATAAAATTGAAACAGAAGCCAATAACCACTGAGGAGAAACCACCTGTCCCAGCAAGGCCTGTCTGGATTCCAAAAATCGGGGATCTGGTCAGAGAGAAGATCGCGGTGAAGAAGGAATTTGGGCCTTCTTACAGAAAAGCAGTTCCTGTCTTGTCTGTCAACGGGACAAGATCAGTAGTACTACCGCCCCTTGCTGGTGAAAAGGAGAACCGAGTTGTATCCATCGACCTGGTTAAACCACAATCATGTGGCCGATAACAAGTAGTAGGCCAAGTGGACTCCCAAGAAGTAGTAGAACACCAAAGTTTGCTACAAACACAAAGGTTCAAACTGAAAGACTAATCACACCTGATAAACCTACAGTGATTAAACAAGGACTATGCAACAAAGCCATGGAACTTAAACCTCTTGAAACCCAAATCAAAATTTTACATCAAGAAACTCCATTATACAATGATGTAACCACAGACTATACTAATGAAACAAAGCAAATATCTAAAGCGAAAAGGAATCCAGAAGCAATTGAAACAATTGACAGAACAGCATCCGGCTACTTCATCAACTTCGATGATTTTTCTGAAGATCTGAGTGAACCTGAGGAACAGCCGACAACAAAAACTTTTAAAGACAAAGCAAAGGAACTCTTTCATCAACTAAAAGAAACCTATCTGATTTCTCCATGGATTGAACTTTGGGTGGCACTAGGAGTATTCATCCTCATACTTTGGCTCATCATGGTACTATGCTTGGGACATTTCATTGAGGGAAAATATGCTACAATGGACACAGCAAGTCAGAACATCAACTTGGTCCTGAAACCACACAAGTCTTCACACATCGAGAAAAGAGAACTTTCTTCAGTAAACTTCACAGCCAATCCTATACCCGGCGGGGTAGCATGGGACAAAACTGATTACGAAATCTATGGTCCGGTTGAGCTCCTGAAGTATCCTCATCAATTCAAGATTTCATTAAGTGACTTTGTAAAACCAAGCACGTTTGCTGATGATTGGGACTTTGAAAGTATTAATGATATGATGTCTGATCTAGTAATGTCAGCTAAATTTACAGAACATGATTATTTGCAAGGTTCATCTAATTACGATCAAATGTTTTGTTACAACCATTATGGTAATCATTATCTGCATAAATCTACTCAACCTAGAAATGTTTTAAATTTTAACCAATGGGAATATTGTGCAACTCCACTAAAAGGCAGTTCAAAGAAATTTTTTGATAAATATTCATACTTTTCAGGGTTCAACACAAGTAATGCAGAATCCTTTTATTTCAAATTGTTAAATAAGACAGGAGTGAAAACCATGCTCACAAACACAAAATTAATATATTCAGATTAATTTTTTGAAAAAATGAATACATTCGGTTTTGATTTCTGGAACAATAACATTGAAACGAAAACGATCTGGGGCACAAAAGATTGGCAAGTGCAAGGTATAGAATCATTATTTAGAGCCTGCATGATCCCAGAACAAATTATATTTTTGAATGATACAATTCAACAGACATCCTGTCTTGGCCCAGCCAAAATTAAAGACTTAAATAAACCGTCTATTCCAAAACCAACACCTAACAGTAATAGCACTACGGAGGTTGAGATAGACGTATCCCATATTTTAAACCAAAACAGAACACATCCTGATTGGAAACAATGGTTGATCTGGCCCACAGACACAAATAACTGTCAAGACAGTTTCCTGAACAAAATACAGGGGTTCACATTGACCAGGCCAGACCCAAGATACTCCCAGAGACAACATCCAGGGATTGTAACTACTTACAGTGTGGGGAAACTCTGCCTTCAATGGCTACATACATCCACACTGTCAGAAATTAAGCAACACTTAACTTTACTTAAAGAAGGTGCTGACTTGCGTGATTTCATCATGGGACCACGCAAACAGCGTCAAAAACGTTTCATAACGGCCTCTATATATGCAGCTTACAACGAAGCTTGGAAAGTAACTCAAATTGAGACAGCAGAAAAAATACGGGAAATTGACCGTATTAATTTAGAAAAATCACTTTCTGTTGTGGACAATGGGTTAATGACTCTGTCTTCCAGAATATATTCACTGGACAGTATTGTAACTTCTGCAATCGATATAATAGAACAAGACTTACTGATGTTGCAACACGGTCAGTCTCAATTACGTTCTATTGTACAGCTTGGCTGGACGTTACAAAATCTGCATTCAGGCTATGTGCCTTGGCGTCTAATCAACACAACGTCACTATTTAATATCTTTAACCTTACTGATAAACAAATCAGTTTGGCACAAAAGGGTGCTGACTATACAATTCTGAGCATTGAAAAACTTGAGAGAGTACCATTGACAATGTCAGAACGACCTGTCATTGAATGGATAATACATGGGATAATAAATATTCCGATAACAACTTTCCAGTTTCAATACTGCCAAAAATATATACAGGCAGGCCAGTATGAAAGGTTGGGTAAAGGATACATTAAGTCCACATGGAACTTGCCCTATACACACACATGTGTCAGTAATAACGGACAGAGTGTATTTCTTAGAGGTAATAATTGTGAAAAATCACTAAGTGGCATACTTCTGTGTCAGGGTATTAGTTTGCATGGGGCCTGTGAAGGGACTTCAAATAACCTTTCATGTCACCAGTTAGGCACACCTGCAACACAAATAGAACCATTCTTTAGAAGACTTTCGAATGGGAGTTACATTCTAATTGTAGATCACAGATGTTGTGGCTTGCTGCCAGGAAAACCTTATCTTGTAAGCTTGACTTCCAGGGTCATGTGCTGTGAAAGAGTATTGTTCCCGAATGATGCTCCAGACAGGGAGGGAAGGTTATGGCCCAGTTTAAAAATCTCTTCTATTCGAATTGATACTTTAAGCAGAATGAAGACTGTGCTTCTACAGACTCCAACCCAGTTGACGTCATCAAAAGAAACGTATGATCTCCAAGTTGCAAGGACAACGGCAGAGATTCATTCAATGTTATCAACAAATTGCCCCCTACACTTCGCAGAAATGCTGAACGAAATCTTAAATATTTCTGATACAAGTGGTATCGCAAGTGTATTTAAGACAGTTTTTCAGGCGCTTTAACCCCATTCAAAGCGATCCTGGGTATTTTTCCAAATTTCGTCCATTCCATCTTTGGCGGACTTCCACTCCTATTGGGACTCGTAGCAGGCATTTTATTCTTGCTACTATTGCTTCGTTATGGCAAGCCATGTCACAGACAAGACTCCAGCAACAATGGAAGAAACGATTCTAGCTATCCGCTACCGGGACCGCATCACTAAAGTCCTTGGCTTAGCCCGGCTACGAGATCTAAATATGACCTGGTTTCTTTCATTCAGACCCATCTGGCAGAATTGTGTTATGCCTGTATTAAGGTGCATGCTATGCGGCGAAGAATGCGTGTTGGACACCTGTCTTACACTACAATCGGAAGTACCATTGGATGCAGATACTTTGTTGGGTCCAGTAAAGGCTCATGCATTGTGCTGTCCCCAGCGGCTACCTATCCTGATGACGGCATTCGTGGAGACTTCACCACTACGATTGAAGGGTAGTGAAGTACAAGATGAAAGCAGCATCGACCAGGTACGACCTTCTGTAAGCAGTTCTGATCGAACCATCTTTGAAAGCAATCATGCGCATGACTGCATGATAGCGACATTTTCCAACCTAGTCGAACTTTCACCAGAAGCTGTAGACTGTTTTTTCGAGAGTCTGTCTGAAATGATGTTTTCACCGGAACAGAGAGAATGACTTTAAAACAAACTTGCACACGGCGTTCCCTAAACTCTGAATTTGGCCTTCAGTCTTTTGAAAACAAAGTGACTGTGAACTATTTTTTTTTTCTTCTCCCCTGAAAAGCGAATTTTTTTTTCCAATTCCAAAATATTTACCTTTTTGGCACTTATCTTCTGCTTAAAGTAAAACTATTCTTAGAGAACAGAGCTTCTATTCTTAGGAATTCTAGAGACATTACATTACCTCAACCTCTAGTTTATATACTATCAATTGTGTTTATATGTGATGAGATGGTCTCGCAATTTTTTTTCTGTATCAAGAGCCATTTCATGTGTAATTTCGCAAATCATTCATGCTGATATCAAATGTGCATCTCCTTTTTGAATGATTATACTGCTTGTCTGCATACAGTACCTATACTCATTTCGTGCATTTTGCATACGCCATTTTTCAAAATAAACAAAATTATTTTTGGGGTGGTTCGGTATACACATGCACTGTTAGTTATGTTTACTATTGCTTAGTTTAGTAAATATGTACATAAAATCGTGGAGTGGGTGTAGTGTGTTTATCTAGGTACCTATATTGATACTCCTATTTCTGACCCTTGTCCGGTTATTAATTCACTAATGTCCATACACCGGCACAGAAACCCGTTTTCAGATTAGGTCATAGCGCATGCTGTCACATTAAGCAAGCACTATCCCTCCAGCCCCCTAGAAAGCACACCGAGTTCTCAAAACAAACCAAACCTCCAGCAGACCTGGGAAATCCCCCGCAGCTATTGTTTTGATTTCGCTCGAGAACTCCTGCAAAGAATGTAAGAACGACCAGTCCTTATGACATTCTTACTGACGTCCTTATGTCCATCCTTACGTCAAACTCGGCACCTTTCAGGTATAAATATACCAATGCTGCCCTAAGCAGAGACACGGTGGTGACGAGCTTGGAGCAGCGCTACTTGCCGGAGAGCCCAGCTGATGCAGAAAAGCCCACGGACGCTGCCCCTCCCTTTTGACGCGCTGAGAGAGACGCTGCCTTTTCTCCTGCCGAGAAATCCAGCCTCCGGCGTTTCCAGCCGCCCTCGCGGGTAACTGGGATATCGAGTCCTGAGACAGAGATACCAACCCTCCAGCCTTCTAAATCCCAGGTACTGAACTGACAAACCCCTTACAGAGAATTCTTGAGTCAGATCCTCGGCAAAACTATCTTAACTTAAACTGCTACTTATTTACTCCCGCCCAAGTATTAGGCTTAGGTCAGGTACACCGGGGTAGGCGTAGTTAGAAGCACCAGTTGAGAACGATTAGTCAATGTATATATGTATGTATATCTTTTATCCATTTTAAGTATCATATGGCTAAGAAACCATATAAATGCTTTTACAGTATTATTTTATAATTCTGTTTTTACTGTATGCACTTTACGTAACTATAAGTATTGCAATAATAGCGATTCATTTCTCTTGTATGAGAAAAGAGACTGATCAATAAATAACATCTTTTATTGAACCACGCCCATCTCTTATTTCTCTACAAACTGGTGAAACTAAGAATGCACGTACTGACTGAGTAAAGTAAGTTGTCTTTTGTTTTCACACGACTCTAGAGATATACTCTTGATTAGGGGAGAGCAAAGTTGTCATGTTCTATGGTTGTCAGAAACTAAATCCCTTCTTGTCTATCCAGGGAGGTTAAACGCCTCCTTGCCTATTCGAGAAAGTTTCTAGTGAACTCTGAGCTAGCTGGCACACATAACTTTAAGTCTAATATCGTCAGTAGAAGACCTAGTTAACCGCAGTCCTACGTCTATACTATTGAAGATATTATTCCAATGCTCAGAGCCTATTGGGAAAATAGGAACTACACTACAATGTGACATGGGTTTTCTGTTAAATCCCAATGCTTTACAACCAGTTATGTTTGTATCAGCAGAGCAAGAACACAGACATACTTTCACGGTACCCAAGTGTATTCAGTGGTAAATTGGATCTTCTTAAAGGTATCAAACAAAAGGTAATTTTAAAGAAAATTAGGTTTCCTTGTGTTCACAAAGTCAGAAAAGATCCCAATATCATGTTAGACCTTTGAAGAGGGAGTTTGGCAGCTTGATAGGGGAAGGCATAATCGAGGAGATTGAATCCTCAGAATGACTTGCTCCAATTGTGTTGGCACCTAAAGATGGAGGTAAGCAGATCAGGATGTGTGCTGACCTCAAAGATTTAAACAAGCACATTTGGGTGGTTCGTCAACCTCTTCCCACCATCTCTGAGGCTTTGACTATGCTCGGGGTTGCCAGGGTGTTCAGGGTTATGGATCTCTCATCTGCATATCATCATGTTAAGTTGCATGATGAATTCAGGCATTTGATGTCATTTGTCACACCTTTGAGTGCTTACCGTTTTGTTAGGATGCATTTGGTTTGGCTTCCAAAGGATCATGAAAAAGGTTTGCACGGTGAATTGGGCATGCATTTCTTTCAGAATGACATCCTAATTTATGGGAAAGATTTTTGAGAATATGACAGTACGCTTGCAAAGGAGCAAGAGAGTTTGGGAGTGTCCGGACTAATACTCAAGAAGGAAAAATGCAAATTTTGAGTCATGTCTGTTTCCTGTCTCTAGGTAACATCACCTCCATGTAAACGACATATCAACACGAAGGTGAAAATGCAATGAATCGTTGCATATGATCAATAAACAATCGTCCGAGAATCGGGTCTATATTCCCTTGGCAATGCAATACGAACAGCAGCCAATGACAGTGTATTCTCTCTTTTTATATAAAAAAATGATCCAACGAGGAAATACGCAAAGAGACGCTTGGTAACATTAACGGCGTCATCCGAACCTTGGGACCAATAAACACATAGCATAAAGAAGCCCGATCGGAGGTTTGTTTGAGACATAAACCCGGAACAAACTTACGTGGATTGACATCCCCTTGGAAACGCGGTTTAGTTATTATCCAATGAAAACATCCCCTCTCGAAAAAATGACCCAATGAAAATACAAGCATTTGCGTTTGGTAACCAGAACGACGCTATCTCGATTGGACACCGTGGGTCCAATCAGCCCATTAGAAAAAGACAGCCAATTAGGGGTACGGTTGCATATAAACCTGAAACGAACTGACTGTGATTATTCCCTTACGTGCAAGATTGAGCAAACAACACGCGGAAGTTCTGCCAGGAAATAGGAGCAGGGAGGCCGGATCGAGCATTTAAGGTAAGCCATAGAAGAAAAACTCGGGAGGAATGCTGTGAGTCTTTACAAACAGCAATATTGACAGAGAAGTGGGCTAAGAATAGAGATTGACAGGGAGCATCTGACTGAAGCAATATGCACTTAGACTACCGATGTTAACTTATAATTGTGGTATGATGTTAATTATGCAACTCTATCACGCTATAGTTGGGGAATAATGCACACCACCTGATAGACAGATGTAATACTGATGACAACATTAATATTGGGAGGCATTATAGAATTGCAGATACAGAGAACGGCTAGGCCATTAGAAATTAAGATTTAGATTGTTCAGAATGATAAAATCGGGAATAAGGGAACAAGGCGATTTATTGCTGGGGAAGCACAGAAAGACAGGGAATTGAGCATCAATATTAAGAATAAGAATTGAGTTTAATGAGGTATTCGGTAGAATAATAAATAAAACAAATTATTTTTATGAAATACCTCCACAGAAAAAATTCGTGAGGTCAACCCCGAATTCGCTATTGATCCTCAATGCATGGTTGTCCCAAGTGATAAGAGGCTCCATACTACAACGATTGATCACACAACTCCTATGGTGAGTGAAAGATGTGATTGTAATGTTACAATTAGAAATTATTTTAACATGTGAGTATTGGTGATTTAAAGATCAATTTCAACCCTGTAGGAAGAAGAGTCCATATAACCCATATAAAAACGGTGGCTCCTCCTGGCAGACATATATACACAGGATATATACTATAAACAGGTAAAAGGGTGGGCACATGATGCTTCTTAAGACCTGGTGGGGTGGTTCATTAATAAACTAATCAAGTGTGGTAAAATTCCCCTCTTATATTTGCAGACACATGAGAACCTGTACCTACATACATAGATGAGAGTAAAGAAACTGTGTAAAGAAACAGATTAAAGAAACTGTGTATACAACCATCTCTTAAGAGGTATGCAAAAACAACGCCCCAAAACCTATAGCAATAACAGTGATCAATTAAGATGGTACTGATAATGCCCTAAATTCATATTTAGAAACAGCAGGAACTTGCGAATTGAGAAAAGCATCCTGGTATCTGGCAATAGTCCAAGAGTCCATAAGACCTTCGTATCTACCTAGCGGTTTCCAGCTAGGCATGACCTGGAATAAGGTATGTTAGTGCTCCATAAAAGTATGCACTACTACAGTGTCAATATTGTAAGGACATAGCATTGGATCTAGGTCCAAGGGAGAGGCAAATAACTTCATGTCCAATTAATCTTTATTGTGATATCTAGTTAAGCCAAAGAGATTAGAATCTGAACATTTGAATATGTATATTTACAAAATCCTTGAAAATGTTTTTTCGATATTCTGTAAGAATAGTGCAACTGTGGGGAAAAGTAGCAGTTTTTTTGTAATAAAAAAGAGAGACTAAACCTGTTCAAATTTCTAAAAAATGGCTGGTAACTTTGTGTTTCCAATGTCTTACTTGTCTAGAATCAGTCCTGATGAAGGCATACTAAAAGAAAGCCGAAACGCCGCGTCGACCTTGTTGATTCTTCTTGTTTCATTATGTGTTAAAAAATTTTTTTTAATGAATTGTAATGTTTTTAAACTATGTTTTTTATATGTACTGTAACTTGATGATGTAATAAATTCAACCCAAACTTTTTTAACCAATACATGCTTTGACAAGTTTTATTAATTTCTCTCTTTTCTACAAGTATTTGTGACGTATTAATTGTGTTCAACTGTCCCTGGTTGTTACTGCTCTTAATTAGTAGAACATAAAAATTTTGCCTTTCCCACCAACAGTATGGTATGCTGTCTGTCAATATTGACACACTAAAAGGACGACATTGTCCATTAATTCGGGACACCTTTTGTTTTTTGAACTACTAAATTTCCCCCCAGTCCCTATAAAATCCTGTGAGGGGTCCTCCTTCTTTTTCATTCTAATTCACTCGGCTTGTTAGCTGAGGAGGTTTCATTTCTCATTGCAAATCAGCAGTTAGGTAAAATTTATAAAATACCACTGCAAGTAAAAGCAAATAACAGGGTAAATCTGGAAATACCTTGAATAGAAAGATATAATTAAAAACAACTGAGAATCCAAATGGAAGGGATTAAGACATATAGCTTTTCTGAAGACCAATTTAACAAACTCATTAATGGTAAAACACGAAACACCACCACAGTGAGGTTAGATAAATCTGATGAGGAACAATGGGAAAAGCTATGGAACTTAAAAAAGAAAGTGGTAAGGGCGGAACTCCACGCGGAATTCTTGGTAGAGTACTGTAAAAATGGGATCATACCCAAGGGCCTCCAAGTCACGAATGAGCCAGGGATCTTTATAACAGATAGGAAATTTATTGAAAGATGGACACTGGTGGCCAATCGTTGTAGTAGGGATTGGATCCTACTAATAATAGAGACAGCAAATGAATTTCTTGTCATCGAACGGAAAGAGATAGAGGAATTAGAGAGCCAACTACAGGAGAGTACAGCGTTAGAAGACGCTAGAGCCAAACTAGAGGAAATCCAGAATGATGTAGCTGGGTATAGTGAATACTTAATCAAGAAAAAGAGTAATAAACTTAAAAAGGACATCGAAAACTATAACCCCGAATTTGTTTACCCCTACCTACAGAAGGATTTTTACGAACGCCCTAGGGAACAATTCCAACCCCGTAGGCAGTGGCAGAATCAACCGAGAAATGCCCCTAGGAAAAGAGTGAGGTTCTTCGATTCCTCTTATTCTAGCACAGATTCAGAGGGAGAACAAATGAATGATAGAAATAAGAGTGGTGAATCAAACAAACACCAATCCGCTACGAAAGAAGGTTTGTCTTTTTTAGAGAAACGCAACCAAAGTTTCGGCCAACAGCGAGGGAGAGGGAGAGGCCGCAACAACTACAACCAACAAGCCCAACACCCTCAACGTCCAAGAACAAGGAGTCAGAAACAATGGGATTAGTCAATACCCAAAAAGCAGCGGTGATTAATTTATCAGATCATCAGCTAACCCCCATTGAGACTAAACTACTTGAAAAAGGCCTCGGGTATGCGATTTGCTCTCATGTAGACAGATATGCCCTAGAAAGGGATTTACAAATTTTTTTTAGAAAAATCAGACTTCAAATCTTCTTTAATGGTAAAGAAAGACCACCTGTACATAATAAGTCAGGGCTTAAAAATAAATCCACTTGGACTCCGTCACTCAATGTAGTACATAAAGACGTAGAAGCCTTTGAGAGATCTGTAGACAAGAGTGTAGACAACCTCCTGAAACAAAAGATCTGGACACCCTTTAATTTAAGTAAGGAAGAAAAAATAGCACTGGCTCTCCTTGAACAAGATGAAACATTGACAGTGAAACCAGCAGACAAAGGGGGCAGTATTGTGCTAATGAATAGTAATGATTATAACAACAGAATGCTTAAGTTATTGGAAAAGAGGGAACATTACAGAGAATCTAGTAGGGAGGAGTGGAATACCCTAAAGGAAGAAATAGGAAGGATGTTAAGACTCGCGAAAGATGAAGATATAATATGTGAAGATGAACTAGCATTTATGATGAATACAGATCCTTTGATTCCGGCACTATATGGCCTACCTAAGGTACATAAAGACCTTATAGATCCCCCCATGAGACCTATAGTATCATGCATAGGATCTCTTACCGAGCCCTTGAGCAAATATGTGGAAGTTTTTCTGCAACCCTTGGTTCAACAACAAAAAGCATATATCAAGGACACCACCTCTATGATCAAAAAGATAGAAGGACTCAGGTTCAATCCAGATACACAAATATTAGTGACCCTTGACATCGAGGCACTGTACACTAATATCCCTCAGGACAGTACCATCGATATCATGGAAGAGATCCTAAGTGGGAATCAACAAGATCTCACAGATCATCAGACATTTATTATAGATTGCATCACATTGATCCTCAAAAACAACATTTTTCTGTTTAATGAAGATTTCTTTAGACAAGTAAAGGGGACCAGTATGGGGGCTACATGTGCCCCAAGTCTAGCCTGCCTATATGTCTCCAAATTTGAGGATAAACACATCTATAACTCTTCGGCCCCATTCTATGAGAACATCTCGGAATGGGGTCGGTATATAGACGACATATTTTTCATATGGACAGGAGACATGGACTGTCTCAAAGACTTCCTAATTTGGCTCAATTTGGGCGATGATAATCTTAGATTTACATCTCATACCAGTAAACACTATGTGGAATTTCTGGATATTATCATCAAAAACACAGATGAATATCTTACTGTTGAACTATATACAAAACCCACAGATAGGAACAGCATGCTGCATTTTGATAGCAACCACCCAGCATCGCAGAAGAATAATATTCCATTTGGACAATTCCTGCGGCTAAAAAGAAACTGCACCTCTATGCAAGATTTTGAAATACATGCAGCGAAATTGAAAACCAAATTTATAGACAGGGGTTACCCCAAAAGGATGATCAGACACGCCTATAAACGGGCGAAATATTTCAATAGGGATAACCTGTTTGTTACAAAAAATGAAATCCAGAAAAATCAACAACCAATTATGTTTGTGACTAATTTTTCACAAGTAAGCCATAGGGTTAAGAATATCATAAACAGGAACTGGCACCTTGTGGGGGACAAAACAGATACTCCAATTCCCAAACCTATGTTCTCGTATAGGAGAAACAAAACTATCAGGAACTCTCTTGTTCATACGTATAGAGAAAAAACCAAAAACTCACAACTGACATTATATGAAACCCCATTACCTTCGGGCACACACCCTTGTTTGGGTTGTGTGAATTGTGCCAACATTATCAGGGGCAATCAGATTAAAGTGAATGATAGATCAACAAATATCAAAAGCTTTATAAATTGTAGGACTAAGAATTTAATCTACTTGATCCAATGTCCTTGCCAAAAATCATATGTGGGTGAGACGTCTAGAGAGATCAGGCTACGGCTAAATGAACACCGATCAGCAATCAGAACAAACAAAGTAGGAGCTCCACTAACCGACCACTGGCGGACTGCTGGCCATCGAATTGAGGATTTGAAGTGGTGCGGACTGGAGAAAATTACAGGCAGCAAGAGAGGTGGCAATTTAGATAATAAGAGGAAAAGAAGGGAGCAATTCTATATGTCCACTTTTAATAGTGTAAGAGTTGGTTTAAACTCAAGAGAGGATTGGGAAAAAATTATCAAATGATGGTAACCAATCATGAATAAATACGTCACCCAAATCACATTGAAGGAGAATGGAAAAGATACTGAGCGAAGCCTGTTGTTTGATTAATGGGTCATATAACAATGGAGTATTGATGAAACAATGGCAATGACTCTCTGTGTTTCCCGCTCCACGGGAATGAGGTGACAATTTGAGTGGATAGACGGAAGTGATTAATCTTGATTAATGTGGAAAGAAAATGCCTGCGATACAGGTTCATCTCCCCTTTATAACGCTGCATATACAGCAACTAAGGAGAGTATCCTGCAAGCACGGGAATTATATAGAAAAAATAAAAGAGACCAAACCAAGCTCGGTTTTAAGTAACGAGTCAAAAAGATAATAGCTAAGATTCAGTAACAAAAGGCAATGTCTCTAGGTAACATCACCTCCATGTAAACGACATATCAACACGAAGGTGAAAATGCAATGAATCGTTGCATATGATCAATAAACAATCGTCCGAGAATCGGGTCTATATTCCCTTGGCAATGCAATACGAACAGCAGCCAATGACAGTGTATTCTCTCTTTTTATATAAAAAAATGATCCAACGAGGAAATACGCAAAGAGACGCTTGGTAACATTAACGGCGTCATCCGAACCTTGGGACCAATAAACACATAGCATAAAGAAGCCCGATCGGAGGTTTGTTTGAGACATAAACCCGGAACAAACTTACGTGGATTGACATCCCCTTGGAAACGCGGTTTAGTTATTATCCAATGAAAACATCCCCTCTCGAAAAAATGACCCAATGAAAATACAAGCATTTGCGTTTGGTAACCAGAACGACGCTATCTCGATTGGACACCGTGGGTCCAATCAGCCCATTAGAAAAAGACAGCCAATTAGGGGTACGGTTGCATATAAACCTGAAACGAACTGACTGTGATTATTCCCTTACGTGCAAGATTGAGCAAACAACACGCGGAAGTTCTGCCAGGAAATAGGAGCAGGGAGGCCGGATCGAGCATTTAAGGTAAGCCATAGAAGAAAAACTCGGGAGGAATGCTGTGAGTCTTTACAAACAGCAATATTGACAGAGAAGTGGGCTAAGAATAGAGATTGACAGGGAGCATCTGACTGAAGCAATATGCACTTAGACTACCGATGTTAACTTATAATTGTGGTATGATGTTAATTATGCAACTCTATCACGCTATAGTTGGGGAATAATGCACACCACCTGATAGACAGATGTAATACTGATGACAACATTAATATTGGGAGGCATTATAGAATTGCAGATACAGAGAACGGCTAGGCCATTAGAAATTAAGATTTAGATTGTTCAGAATGATAAAATCGGGAATAAGGGAACAAGGCGATTTATTGCTGGGGAAGCACAGAAAGACAGGGAATTGAGCATCAATATTAAGAATAAGAATTGAGTTTAATGAGGTATTCGGTAGAATAATAAATAAAACAAATTATTTTTATGAAATACCTC
Organism: Lissotriton helveticus; assembly: GCF_964261635.1. Taxonomy (NCBI): domain Eukaryota; kingdom Metazoa; phylum Chordata; class Amphibia; order Caudata; family Salamandridae; genus Lissotriton; species Lissotriton helveticus. Next base: position 603,450,663 of record NC_136063.1, on the reverse strand, counting down.
CACAGAAAAAATTCGTGAGGTCAACCCCGAATTCGCTATTGATCCTCAATGCATGGTTGTCCCAAGTGATAAGAGGCTCCATACTACAACGATTGATCACACAACTCCTATGGTGAGTGAAAGATGTGATTGTAATGTTACAATTAGAAATTATTTTAACATGTGAGTATTGGTGATTTAAAGATCAATTTCAACCCTGTAGGAAGAAGAGTCCATATAACCCATATAAAAACGGTGGCTCCTCCTGGCAGACATATATACACAGGATATATACTATAAACAGGTAAAAGGGTGGGCACATGATGCTTCTTAAGACCTGGTGGGGTGGTTCATTAATAAACTAATCAAGTGTGGTAAAATTCCCCTCTTATATTTGCAGACACATGAGAACCTGTACCTACATACATAGATGAGAGTAAAGAAACTGTGTAAAGAAACAGATTAAAGAAACTGTGTATACAACCATCTCTTAAGAGGTATGCAAAAACAACGCCCCAAAACCTATAGCAATAACAGTGATCAATTAAGATGGTACTGATAATGCCCTAAATTCATATTTAGAAACAGCAGGAACTTGCGAATTGAGAAAAGCATCCTGGTATCTGGCAATAGTCCAAGAGTCCATAAGACCTTCGTATCTACCTAGCGGTTTCCAGCTAGGCATGACCTGGAATAAGGTATGTTAGTGCTCCATAAAAGTATGCACTACTACAGTGTCAATATTGTAAGGACATAGCATTGGATCTAGGTCCAAGGGAGAGGCAAATAACTTCATGTCCAATTAATCTTTATTGTGATATCTAGTTAAGCCAAAGAGATTAGAATCTGAACATTTGAATATGTATATTTACAAAATCCTTGAAAATGTTTTTTCGATATTCTGTAAGAATAGTGCAACTGTGGGGAAAAGTAGCAGTTTTTTTGTAATAAAAAAGAGAGACTAAACCTGTTCAAATTTCTAAAAAATGGCTGGTAACTTTGTGTTTCCAATGTCTTACTTGTCTAGAATCAGTCCTGATGAAGGCATACTAAAAGAAAGCCGAAACGCCGCGTCGACCTTGTTGATTCTTCTTGTTTCATTATGTGTTAAAAAATTTTTTTTAATGAATTGTAATGTTTTTAAACTATGTTTTTTATATGTACTGTAACTTGATGATGTAATAAATTCAACCCAAACTTTTTTAACCAATACATGCTTTGACAAGTTTTATTAATTTCTCTCTTTTCTACAAGTATTTGTGACGTATTAATTGTGTTCAACTGTCCCTGGTTGTTACTGCTCTTGATTAGTAGAACATAAAAATTTTGCCTTTCCCACCAACAGTATGGTATGCTGTCTGTCAATATTGACACACTAAAAGGACGACATTGTCCATTAATTCGGGACACCTTTTGTTTTTTGAACTACTAAATTTCCCCCCAGTCCCTATAAAATCCTGTGAGGGGTCCTCCTTCTTTTTCATTCTGTTTCCTATTTGGGCCACACTATTTCTGCTGAGTAGAATAAACCCAAATTGGAGTTGGTTGACTCGATTCTTAAAGCACCAGGACCGCAAGACAAAGAACAAGTGAGGTTCTTCCTTGGTTTGGGAGAGTTTTACTCCAAATTTATACCCAGTTTTTCTTGTGCGGCTCAGCCTATCTACGAATTGTTGTAAAAATGTATGAAGTTTGTTTGATCTGATCATTGTGTGGAAGATTTTGAGGCAATCAAGATCTATATAGAAGGAATGCTTATCAAGGGACACTTTGATGTATCTTAAATAAGATGCTAGCCTTAAGGGTCAAGCTTTCACAAATTGATGGTGGTGAAGAATGGGCAGTAGCATTTGCATCACGTTCACTCAAGGAAATGGAGGAACGATATTCCATCATCAAGAGGGAGGCGTTGGCGTCGGCATGGGTGATCATGCATTTTAAGTTCTATCTGTGGGGAATGCCATTTGTGGACAGGTCTGATCACAGACCATTAGTTCATATATTTTCTACAAAGAAGGAGGATGATCTGATGCCCAGAAATAAAAGATGGATGGAAGGGTTTAGTGATTTACATTTCCAAGTGGAGTATAGTGCTGGTTTCAGGAACAGAGTCCCAGATTGTATATCTAGATTACTGTTAGACAGGGATGTGATGTTAAAGGATGATGATCACATTAAATGGGAATGTGAAAGTGCTATACATGAAGATGAGTGGCAAATGACAAGAAAGAGTGATGAAGAGACCAAGGAACTCGAGGAGTTAATAGTAAAGGGTTGGCCAGAGTACAGACCTCTCTTAGAAGAGATGAGGGAGTTTTGGAATGTTAAAGAAGAGTGCAGCTGGTGTGGAATTGAACTGTTTAGGGGTACAAGGTTGATTCCACCCAGAGACATAAGAAAGAAAGTCATGAATCCAGTGCATGAGGGCCATTTTGGGAGGAGCCTCACTAAAGCTATGGTGAGAGATTTGCATTGGTGGCCAGGGTTGGATCAGCATGTTGAGAGTATAGTTAAGGACTGAATTTCTTGTGCCAAGAATAAAATAGTTTCTAAAGCACCTATGGAAATTCCAGAAGAACCCTGGAAGAATTTGGGACTGGATTTCACTGGTCCTTTCCATCTTCTACCTCTAAGTGAACAATATGTGATACTATTAGTGGATTATATGTCCAAGTGGTGACTAAGTGAGTGAGCTCAATCAACACCAGAATTGTAATTGACTTTTTAAAGGAGGAGTTTGTTTGTCGAGGGGTCCCTCATAAAATTGTATTGGACAAGAGATGCAGTCGTTTTTGAAAGATCTATCTAAAGTCAGTCTCATAATGGTGTTATATTCTCCACAAACGAACAGTCTTGCTGAGCGCATGAATTGGGTGGTGCAATCTTGTGTGCAATAGGTGGTGGAAACGAGAAGGCAATTGTAATATATTTTGAGTGAAATGTGGCGGGCTCAATCACAACACTCCCAGTCCATGGATGAGTAGGGAAATTCATGGATTGAGGGGATTGAATGACGAGATAAACATGGGTGAAGTCAAAAGAGAGAGCGAGTTTTTGATAGATATGCATGTGTACCAGAGCAGTTACAAGAGGAGGTATGATCAAAATAATTGACTCAAGCCTCTGTCATGGTTGGTTGGCGTCAGGGTACTAGTGAAGATGCCAGGTTTTGTGAGGAAGGTGATTCAAGTTACATGGGTCCTTTTGAGATTAAGCCAGTCATGAGAAAAGTTGTTATGCAGGATATTGATGATGTGTGGAGTATGTCTAGATTGGTGAAATGGAGTGGTAGAGATTCTGACAGTACTGATGATGGATTCAGTTCTGATGCAAGTCTTATCACTGGGAAATGCGAGTGCAGCGATCCGTAGGGTAGTCACCATTGTAATCATGCTCCAAGATCATCTCCTAGACAAATCACATGGCCTTCTGTCAGACCCATCTGGTGGAACGACAATGTAGTATCATAGTTATGTCTCAATCTCATAGAAACTGCATTGTTCACTTTATCTTGTGTATATTTTTTCCCCTAGCAATTCTATACTTTTTAGTTTGTTTTGTTATAATTTTATTTTACAATATTGGTGATATTTAACTGCATATCTTTATGTTCGCTGGTTAACATTTTTCTGTATGTTTATTGTGTGGTTGCTGGACAGGTTTCCTTTGTTATTAAGGGAAGGGATATGTGTTGTGTTTTGCTTGGAGTACAGAACTGTCATGTGTTCTATGTAAGAACCCTGGCCATCCTGGAATGCTGGGTCTAGGGAATTCCAGAATGACAATTGGAGCTGGGGGCTGAAGATAGTGGATGTTGTTCATGGTTGCTGTAGGATTGTCCAATGAGGTGACTAAAGACACTTACTGACAAATGTCTTTCCTTCATGCAAGTAACGTAATAGATAGTAAAGACGTTTATAACATGAAGGTTTCTATTCTTCAAGTATATATTACTTGATGAAAGATGGACTTGTGCAGCAAAGGACTTGTGAGCAATGCAGATTGCCTTGCTTAGAGTGCTAGGTGATGTAGTAACATACACGTAAATATAGTATTTTATATGGCTGCTGCTTTCTGGGTTCTTAGAAGTCTTCAAGGTAGGAAGAGCGGCACCCCTAGGTAGAGTTACTTTTTTAAGTCCAGCAGGACGTCATACGTGAGACCTATGCTACCCTGCAGCTTCAATAGGAAAGAGATTGCATTGCTTAGATATGGCATCTTGTCACTCTGGTCACTTAAACGCAGTCCTTCATAGCTGGTGTGAAGTTGCATCAGTATATAAACTCTTTCATTTCTATGAAGAAATGATCCCTTCTGTAACCATCTCTGCATGCAGAGATATCAGGCAAATGGCACTGTGCAATTTTACTAATGGGCACCAGTGAAGTGAAATAGTTTCTGGTGAGCATTTAGACCTAAACAACTAGATAGACTGCTAATCAAGGGTGCCACCTATACTTCTGTAAAGCCTTAAAAAGAAAAAAGCAGCCACACCAGTTAACTGAGGTCTGTTAAGTTATAAATTCATGCAGAAGCAGAATGATTGTGGAAATATAACAAATTCATTCATTTTCTCCAGAATAGCACCTTCAACAAGGAACCAATGTTTCTATGTAATGCAATAACAAATCATACTATTACACAGCATAATGGAAATCTGTTAATTGATTTTGGAATGGTGGTCCTACCTGGTTCCGCATTCTTTAAATGTGTAGCATCCAAGTAGGGTCTAGGGAGCAATAGATATTCATATATTAATGGTACTATTGACTGCACCACTTGTACACTAGCGAAGACCATTGGATATAGAAATAAGAGTGGCGAGTGAATCTAGAGGCCACGTTATGTAGGGGGTATTGTTATGATTTAATTGTGTATCTGTAGGTCATATTTGTACTTAATGTTTTCTCTTGCCTTATGTAATAATTCAACAAATGAAGTTGTGCTTGCCTTATGTATGTAATGAACTGTTATTAATATTAGTTTTTATGCTGTATATGTTCAAAGAGTGTTCTTTGAAATTTTAATTTGTTTGTTTTGTGAAGATTTGCCTTTATGTTTTTTAATAAAGAGACTGTGAACGTTCAATTTTAGTGTGGAAATCAACCTTTTACTATTATCACTATCGGTTTGTCTGTCCACGCTGGAGTAATAGTGTATGAATGCTTAGATAGAAAGGGTATGGAAACATAGTCAATCCATACACTAGTGCGCACCCAGGGATCTTTCTCTGACTGGCCTACCTGGTTCTGACCTGCTTACTGCTTTAGAATTCATATGAGGGATTGTTGCACCTGTTCAGTTATTATACTGTAAGAAGTGAAACTCTATGACTTCTCCCAGACCTAAATCTCTCTTCTCCCTACCTGCCCAATGTCCCCAAACCTTCCAATGAGTCTGAAGTATGAACAGCACTAAGCCACAATGAATGTACAAAAAAGGCCGACAGGGAACATACAATTCAACATGGCTTTAGTACTGTATTTAAAACTAGGACCCTTATAGAAATAAACGGAGGTTTTCAAATCGGTTGTACACCCTTGAAGCCAATCTTTTTTCAGAGGGTTTGGGTATGTGTTTTGTCACTAGTGTTGGGAAGCTACCAGTATATTGAAGAGTAGATCATCAATCCTTTTTATTTCTGTTTAACTATGAGGTGGTAAATGCTTGGGGAAAACATCCACACATATGTTTCTTGTTTTATGAAAGGTTTTGCGATTACACTGTAACCTTTTAACATTTAAGAGTAATCCCACCAAAAAGAAATTAAGCCAGTGAGCAAAAGTCACAATTTATTATTTTATGGAGATCTCATAATGCTGCATCGAAAGCCAAAAACTAGTATGCAAATCATCCCTATAAGGGTCTCAGGTTGCAGGCAGTGATAGATTAAAGGAAAGGCCATATATGAGATTGGAGATTATAAGGAAGAACCTTCTCCTCTTCCCGAAATGAAGATAACTATGTGGTATTCATACTTCTTAATTTCTCTGTTTGGGTGCTGGATTCAAAAAAATATTGAAAGGTGCGGTACAGTAATTATAAGGTGCGGATACATAATCAAATCAATGCCATGAAGCCTCTCAGTAAATAGGACAATACAGAATAATGTGCAAATCAAAAAGTTCTGAGTCCCAAGTAAGTAGTAAAATCAATGACATAACACACAGCATCCCGAATAAAATTGCTGATTGAAACTACAGAATAAAGTAACTAAAATAGCCACTGCACTATGGACAAGGAACTTCCCCACCTGTCCGTGGAATACCCAATATTAATGTGTTATGACCTCTACTGCAAGTCATACAAAGCAATGGTCTCATGCAAAAGCAGTGACTCAGTATTGTTTATTTACTCATAAATATATATAACCAACCAGTTTGTTCCCGTATAATGGTAACCTTTGTATGCATAGAGCTGTCTAAATCCCCATCTCTAGATTGACCTTGAGCACATCTTTATTCCCTTATAAGTTCCTTTTTTATTGCTTTTATTCCTTTTTTTTCTAGAACAGAGTCCTAGCCTTACTTCATTAATCTTTTGAACATAACATGTTTTGTTTGTTTTGTTAAAATTGGTTATGTTATGGTATGCTATGCTATTCTATGTTACGTTCTGATATGTAGATTTGTAGGGTGCAGCTTTTCACCCATGTGGGTATCCAGTTACTGGAGCAGTATCGTAGGCCTGGTGGTACTCCTAGTTGAGCAACCAGGTCTTCAGTTTCTTGCAGAAGTTGAGAAGTGGAGTGGTAGTCCTTATGTATAGAGTAAGTACTTTCCAGTTTTTGGCAGCGATGAAGGAGAATGGGTGACCTCCAGTCTTCCTTCTGCGTATGCAGGGAATTTGTACGAGGGAGAGAGAGGAGATGCATTGCTGTATGCAGGGTTTGTTGTGTTGGAGTTGATCCTGTGTTGTGGAGGTCTTTATAGACGTGGATGAGCAGCTTGAATTTGTAGCATTTCTGGATGGAAAGCCAGTGTAGTTCAGTAAGGTAGGGAGTGATGTAAGTGCTTCTGGGGACATCCCGAATGAGTCTGGTGGTGATGTTGTGGATGGTTTGGATTCTTTGAGTGAGTTGGTCGCAGATGCCGACATAGAGTGTCTTGTCGTAGTCAAGTCTGCTGTTGATAAGTGCCTGGGTGACCATGCACCTTGAGTTCCTGCTGAGCCATTTGAAGATCTTGGAAATATTTTTGAGGATGTGGCTGAGAATGCCATCACAGCATATTGACTTGTTTGTTCATTGTAAGTTTGTCATCAAGGATGATGTTGATGTTTCTGATTTGGTTTGTGTGTGTGTAATGTAGTTCCGATAGTACCCTTTCATGCAGGACCTACTCTGTTTACAGATAACATATACTGTGGGCTAGGTGGCAAACTGAGTCGGGACCTCCCACCGAATATGTCAGCCTATGTTTTCACATTAGCTAGCTTGCAGTGCTTCTAGAATCTCCTGTTATCACAGAGATTAGTTTTTGCAACTTCAGAATATAATAACCTCAGACTCATGGAAACAATGTACTACTTTTCACCCAGTCACTCGTGCTTGCTTGTTTTGCTCTCAGAGAGATACACAGAAGAAACAGTCAAGCGTGTTTACCATAAGAATTTATTGTACTGTTGTTCTTCTCATGTAAAATAAGTGCGCTGCTACAACTGTAACACAGTAGCAGAGATATAGAACCAGCAGTACAGTGAATGAAAAGGAATAGTATTGTACTACAATTTTACAATAGTAATGAACAGATACATGAACATAAAATGCATTTATAAAGTAAAGTGCGTACTCCTAAGATGCCTGTTTAGATGTACCTAAGTGTACCTAGCATGTGAGTAGGTGCGAAAGAGCCTAAGCCTAAGAGCCTAAGTCTAGGAACCAAGAATCCCACTAGGCTTTAGTCAAACCCCCATACCTGAATAGTGAGAGTGTGGGACAACGTACTAGACTTGAGCTGGACACCCCGCAAGGGATTATCAGGCCACTGTCAGCTGGAGCGATAGCATGCTGGAGCCGCAGCGTCTCTGGTCAGTGTGTCGGCCTTGAAGTCTCAGTTCCCTCCTGCCTACTGATAGCAAGAGGTGCTGTATTTATACAGTCTAGGTGCGTATGTTCCCCATTGTTTAGTATGAGGATGACGTTGGGGCTTAACCCTTGTGCGTCAATGGGAGAGGTGAAGTGGACCTCCTGGAGAGTGTACTCATAAATGATTCATATGTGCTAAGGATGACGTCTTAGCAATATCGATTGGGAAAAACCCACCCTCTGCATGGAACTAGGTGAAAGGTTAAGCCCATAAAAGGCTACAGCCCTTATAAGGCATTATGTTCATACAAGGCAGTCTGTCCTTATATAGAGTTATGTCCTTATAATGTGAAATGACGGGGAGATGATGTAGGGAAGGTGTACTAGGATCCCTTGACTTATATCAGGGTACCGATATGAAATATAACACCCACTCTACCTTATACTTAACAATGATAATACACATTTGAGATACACATTTATAATAGTGTCAGTGCATAACATTATGAAGCAGTCATTTGAAAATGTTTCTAAAAACTTTAAAATGTCATTTAAAAACAATTTAAAAAGTGAGGAAATAAATGTTCTTTGTCAAAGTATGACATTTGTAGTAATGTTCCGCAAATCACAGTTCTGAATGAGTTTGATCACACAAGTTGAACTACTGTAAGCGTATTTAGAAGGCCATACTTTGGTATAGAAAGTGTCATTTTGAAAAAAGTTCTTTTGAGTAAAAAGAAGGGAAAAGAAAAAACTGAATTTGTTCCCAGCACACGGTAAGTCAGATTCAGATTATATGTCCTGGCTGGGAGACATAATATTGTTGCTGCTTGCTGTCGTAGGGGACAAACTTTGTAGTACCTCGCATAGCACGTCAAGTGGGCATGGCTGAAACTCCTCAGTGCTGCCAACAGTTGTTGGTGAAGCAGCCATTGCTGTATTCAATACCTCGGTCCCAAGGGTAGAGCTGAAATCCAACTCGGTCAAGGGCACCAGCGGATCCTCTAGGAATACATGAGTTAAGATGGGAATACGCTGAAGATAGAATCAAGCATGGGACCGCAGTGGTTCCAGCCTGGAGTCTAAGTCCACTGGCGTCTCCGTTAGAAGTGTCAGACAGATGTCTAACTCGGATTCTCCTTCGCAGAACAGGCATCGGAAAACAGGTACAATGCAGTCTTCGTAGACTGGTATGAATGACAGGAACCAAGAAGTACTTAGTTCTCGAAGGCAAAACGCACCCAGATGTTGTACCATGCGCTCACTGTAATATCTTTCCAGGAGAGCTTTTGCAATCTTGCTGGTGGATGGTCCATCCATTGCAAAGCGGGTAAACGACAATCAGGATTCCAGCAAGCAGGATCAGAGGTAGACCCCCGAAAATGCTTCAGAATATGGAGTGTATAAACTTAGGAACAACTCCGAGGATGGTCTGGAAGGTGTTAAGGAATCCTCACCCTATGGTTTTAAATAGGTGTACAATACCGCTCGTATCTGACATATTTACGATATGACCCATTATTTCTGCGAAATGTTGGGGGCAGTTTGTAGGGATTAGCGCTTGTATCTCTGTTGAGGTCCCCGCAACTTGAAGTTCAAAGGTTTCTCGTGCAGAGGTCAATGGCACGGTTTGCTGTAAAAACATGGCTTTCATTCTGCTCAAAGCATCAAACTGTATAAAAGAAACATTCAGCGAAGGCCATACCGGTGCCTCCCTGACTGTATTTGTCAGAGGAAACAATACTTGCATAAAACAAGTAGCCCTGGTGTTCACGGAGACCAGATAGTCAATGCCCGGCGCATCCCACAATAACCTTGATCGTTCAGCATCAAGTAACGCCCATTCGAAAGTAACTCGAACACTGGCGTGATCACGGCAGCTGGAGTTCCTTTCATTTGGCAAGACAGATTTGAAACTGAACCACTACAGGCCCCGTGCAAAACGATATCTTGGCACATGAGAGAACCCCTTAAAGTGCCACTGCAATTAGTGCCACTAAGAAACACTTCTTGATCCCCACTCCTGCATCGAAATCTATATGGTAAATGCTAGGATTTCTCAATGTATTCTTTACCCAATTTTTCATATTTGCCTGCCTGCCATTGCTCAAAGCAATAGTGAAACTGAAAGGTTGTGATCGAGAGAGTGATTTGGTAGTGGATTGGCCACTCTGTGGATGGTAATTCAGCCACTGTGAATGGAAGCCTGTCCAGTTTTTTAATTTGCAGCATTGTATATTTAGCTCCCCTTTGTGCCATTTCTGTCTGTTTATCAGTTAGATTGTATTCTGAAAACAAAGACATACTGTTTATAAAACGCCAAGGAACAAAGTCTGCACACAAAGATTGTAGCGCCCAGCTCAATAACATAATAGAACCTAAATGAGAATGGCCGAGTTTTTATATGTCTAAATCCTGTTCCAGTATGTCAATAGCAGAAGATACAATGTTGCCCAATGAATATACTCTGGAGGTCAAAGTTGTTAACCCATTATCCACCACAGCTAAAGCTTTTTGTAAGTTTATACGGTCTATTTCCCGTATCCTCTCTGCGGCTTCTTGTTGGGAAATCTTCCAGATTTCATTATAGGCAGCGTAAATGCCTGCATATATGAAACATCTTTGACGTTGTTTCCTAGGTCCTAGTAAAAAGTCCCTAACTTCCATGTCTTGTGAAAGTAAAGATAAGTGTTGCTTCACTTCTGCAAGTGTTGAGGTTTCTAGCCAATCTAGGCACAACTTACCAACACTATAGGATGTCACTACCCCTGGATGTTCTCTCTGTACATATCATGGATCTGCCCTATGCATACTGAGTCTCTCAGTGATGTGTAGAAACTTGATGGAGCAAGGATTCGCACGGAACGCGAATTGCTTGTATTCAGTCCTCTCGACATAACATTAATATACTAACCAACATGTTTGTATTACTAATATCGCATTACACGACATCCGAGGGAAGCTTGCATATGTGCTTTTACTAATTATAATCCACTTGCATTAAAATGGCTGCTGCTACGCGGGATTTTCTACTGCGCATGCGTCTGTCACACTCACGTGACATGACGTACTCTTTGCTTTGGGGGGAAACTTTTGCTTCTGCGCACTAGAATTAAAAATGGCTGATCTGTGTTACAGCATACATGAAGCTTGCACTGCTGCTTTTGCTAAAGCTGTTTGTTCTGCTTAACCTTAACGCAATAGTTAAATATAAAGTAATGGGAATAGAGTAGAGAGAAGTGGTATACAGTGCGTTCTTTTATTCTGTGTTCTCAAACTGTTTCTTTTCTATTCTTGCATGTAAATCAATTTGGGCCTGATGCCTGTCGCTGAACTCCATATTGAAACCTTTGAGCCTGCGCACCAGAGTCTGAAATCCATTAAGTCATGGCATTAAATGAGTGCCAGGGACAGTCTTGGACCAAGATGAGCCTGGGAACCTCACCTCCTGAACTTTACGAAGGAAACAGAATTGTAATATGAACTAAAATTTAACAAATAATAGAACATTCATTGTCGGGTGGAATAAAATATACATGGGAAAATAAAAATTGATGGGCGGGAACGTTAATAGAATATTCAAAAGAAAAGTGTAATTTTGGTATGGTGTGATGACCTCTCCTCATTCCTTGTCCAATCAAAATTGGGGATCCTTACACTTGCAACATTGGGGGGTGGTACACTGACCTGAAAAATAGTATAACTAGGGTAGGCTTAGCTAGTTAATTTGTCCGACTTGTCCGAATAGCTGACCTGTCACTGACCCAACACACTCAATAGGTGACCAAGAGCAGAGGGCTGCGGAGCAGTCTGTCAGAAGATTCGATAACCCAATTGGGGTTCTGGGAGCTGAAGTGCTGGTGAAGCACTTTGACGGGGAAATCGATAACCCAATCGGGGTTCTGGCTGTTAGCTGCAGAGAGGGATTAGCGCAGGCATTGCAACTTAACTGCGGGTGCCAGTCTCAACCTTTGGTGGTCCTGTCCTGATCCAATTTGGCTTTACCTGTCCTGATTCTGAATTTGCACCTGGTAGCCTACTGGCGACTGAAACGTTCGGGGTTCTGTCCTTTAAACTGACCTGTGGCCAGGGTTAGTTCTTCACATTATTCTAGGTAAATATAAAATCTATGTGGGTTCATCATTGATTTGTTCCCTCTCTTACCCTTCCTAATCGAATTGCTGCATGTTTGCATATCATGTTCCTCCTCTTTACCCTTCCTACTGTTAAAGTTTGACATGTTCCCTTGGGGATGCGCCAGTTATCATAAATCTGCCCCTCCGTCGGGTGACCTGCGCGCTCTAGCAAACTGTTCATGACATGTGTTCATGTCTAAGGGCCAAACCACCCACTCCTTCCAATTTGGGTCTGATGTATTGTACTTTAGTATATCATCAACTGTTGCCCTTTCCTTCGAAGAAGAAGTCTGCCACCCCTGTGATGCTGTAGGAAATTTTGGAGTGGTTAGGTCCTTTATCTTGGCTATTCCAAGACAGGATGTCTGTTGCACAGTATCATTTAAAAAGATCTTCTGCTGTGGAATAATGCATGCTCTAAATAGTGCCTCTGTACCCTGGACTTGCCAGTTCTTTGCACCCCAAATCGATTTTGAGTCAATCTCGTCTGTCCATAGGTTGAAACCCTTTTCAGACAATTGGACCAAAAAGGAAGCGGAGTAAATCTGTTTATAACCAAATTAAAACAAAACCCTCACCGATGCCCAGCCCCCTGGTTTAATGACGCACTAAAAAATGAAAAAACTAGATGTAAAAATCTGGAAAGGCTATGGAGAAGATATTATTCCCCGAAGATAAGTACAAATATAAAATCCAACTCACAAAATACCAAAAAATGTGCAGTATAGCAAGATCTGAATATGTCAGCACTAAAATCACAAATGCACTAGAGCAATCAAAAACACTTTTTAATTTGGTAAGGGAGTTGGCTGGTTCAAATACATCACAATCCCCACCAGACCTTAACAAAACGCAATGTGATCTTTTGGCCGCCTATTTCATTAACAAAGTTGACTTAATTCACTCAGATATCAATCAAGATCCCACTAAAACTCCCCCAGTGACACCGGCTACATCCAGTGGGATACTCCCTACTCCCATTGGGGATACCAGCACTTTAGAGGGTCTCACCTCAGTGGAGGCGGCGGCTGTTACACTGGAAGAATGGCCCTTGTTAAATCCTGACACGGTCCAGAGTCTGCTTAAAACTATTAAATCAGGCTCACCGAAAGATCCACTGCCATGCACAATCCTAAAGTTACTCAGTAGCAATGTCTTTTCAATAATTACAGATCTTTTGAACTCATCGCTACTGGAGGCAACCGTACCTAGTGAATGGAAACATGCCATGATCCATCCACTCCTGAAGAAAGCTGGAGCTGACCCCAATTTGCCATCTAATTTTCGTCCCATCTTCTTGTTGCCCACCTTTGCTAAAATACTGGAAAAGCATGTGCATCGATGCCTTACTGATTTTATTTCTACTCATGACTTACTTCCCTCTCATCAATCTGGTTTCCGTTCAGGATTCTCCACTGAGACCACCCTGCTGGGCGTTACTGAAAACATTCGCCGCATGGTGGACCAGGGTGAAACGGTAGCACTTGTGCTGCTCGATCTCAGCGCGGCATTTGATACCGTTTTACACGCTATCCTTGCTCAGACACTCCATTCTATAGGCATTCGAGGTAGGGCTCTCGATTGGATTAAATCACTACTAAAAGATCGAACATTTCAAATCTTTTCACAAACCGCCAGTTCAGACATCAAGTCATTCATACATGGAGTACCTCAGGGCTCAATTCTGAGCCCGTTACTCTTTAATATTTACATGAGCCCCTTAGCTAAATTAGTGGAGGAAACAGGACTTTTGATGTTCTCATATGCTGATGATTCTCAGTTGCTCTTTTCTCTTTCATCAGCAGATGCAAGCACTCCCTCCGCTCTGCAACTTGGACTCAGAAACATCTCGAATTGGATGAATACATTTTTTTTTAAATTAAACGGCGGAAAAACGGAGTTAATCCTGCTGGGAAAACACAAAGAGTTATGGGCCCCCCAGCACTGGCCCTCTGAAATGGGTACTCCCCCCATACCGGTCACAAATGCCCGCAATCTGGGAGTCATTATTGATGACTCGCTCAACCTTCACCAACAAGCGATAAAAACCGCTGCCACTTGTTTTGCCATCTTAAAGTGGCTAAAAAAGATATGCTGGATGCTACCGGAAAATTCTAAAAAAAACGTAGTCAATGCTTTAGTGACATCAAGGCTCGACTACGGTAATGTCTTGTACCTGGGGGCAAACAAGGCCACTGTCCGCAGACTACAGACTGTACAGAATGCAGCAGCACGACTGTTATGTAAAATTCCATTCTCTACACCTACCACCAAATATATCAGGAAACTTCATTGGTTAAAGGTTGAGAACAGAGTCAAATTCAAAACTTTATGTTTTATGCATAGAATTTCCACTAACACTGGCCCTAAATACCTACAGAACCTGGTGCGCCCCTATCGCCCCACCAGGACTCTGCGGTCCTCCACGGCCAATCATTTTGTAATTCCAAAATTCAAACTGGCGCGCATGGGTGGTAAGTCCTTCTCAGTTCTTGGACCATCTCTCTGGAACTCAATGCCACCGACATTGAGAACAGAGCTGAACTACGTAAAATTCAGGAAGGCCATAAAAACCTGGCTATTCAATATCTAGCATGCCATAGCTTATCAGATCGGGATCTCTTGCGCCAGGAAACCCTTTGTTGGGTAGCTGTGCGCCCTATAAATGAAATAAATAATAATAATAATAATAATAATATCTGTTTAGTGTTTGTCAACATAATTTTCAGTGCTGATTTCGGTACAACCTTATAATACAATGAGGCTGGGTCTGTGGTGTTAAACCCTGAAAAGTATGCAAATTGCTTTGTAAACATTTATGAACTACTTTTTGGTGGTGTTGGGCAATGTTCCCACTGATGGTACTCAAATACATTCCTAGGTGAAATAGATTTGTGCAGGAAAGGATGACCAAAATGTTGGTTACAGTACAATTTGTCATAGTCTGATGAACCCTCTAACATTTCATTATTAAAAAATGCTGCAGTTTTCTTTAAATCAGACAACATGTTATTTACTGTTTCAGTGTCCCAATCAACAGAACATGTACTGGAGGTAATGAAATCACTTAATGAGATTTTAAATACATGATTAGTTTTTAAAAGTGCAGTTGGTCCGAATATGTTGAAATCAACTTTGTCCTATACTATACCATAGGGTATAGGAACAGTTGTAATGTTTACTGATGACAAGTCTCTTTGTTCACGATGTGATGATGGATGTGGTTTCAGTAGGATGTTGACCTTTTGGGCTGTAGAACCTTGTTGAAGAAAGTGTCCATTAATAAGCATACTAAACGTCAATACTAATCCTAGCCAGAAAAGAAAAAAACAGTATCCCAGAAATTACCCAGATTTCAATCCAAGGTGATATCAGGTATGTCTTTTCAAGAAAGAGAAAAAAGTTCTTTAGTTCTTGCTTGAATGGTGAAACTGTATCAAAGTTAATGAAATTGTCAGAAGCTTTTCGATCAATTGTCGGAATTGCATCAGGATTAGTTGAAATGTCATTTTCCTCTCGACGAGGCATGTTGATGTAGACATCTGTATTAGGTCTAATTGCAACTTGTGAATTATTGTGATTTTCATTTTGAATTTGAATGTCTGGTTCAAGTGGAACAAGCTCCATAGCATTTTTGCTTAGTCATTCATTCCTTACAGGTGGCTCCTCAAATGTGATGAGTCTTTCTGTTTGAACTTCTTGGATTGTAGCTAGAGGAGGGCGTCTGCTACAGCAGAGTCCACTAGGCCTACTTTTTAGTATCGGCCACATAGTGTGGTTTGATCAAGTCAGTTGGGACAAATCTTTTCTCCTTTTTTCCGGCAAGAGGCGGGAGCAGCACAGTCCTTGTTCCGTGTACCGCAAGGACTGGTACAGTTTTCTGTAATAGGGTTCAAATTTCTTTTTGTCCGCAATTTCCTCTCTGACCAGATCCACGACTTTTGGGATCCAGACAGGTCTTGCCGTGACTACCTTCACTTACTCAGTGGCTGTGTGCTTTAGATGGACATTGCTTTGTTTTGTCCTGGATTAATTTAGATCTTGTTAAATAGCCAAACGATCATGGATATCAAATGGTTTTTCATCCGCCACTGTGCCTTCAGAATCAAGATCAGTTACCCACATCCGTGTCCCAAAGAGGACCTCATAAGGAGTGACAACCACTAGAGAGCTTCTTGGCTAGTTGTTTAATGCCCGCTCTACCCATAAAAATTTATGACCCAACTACCGCCCTTGCCTAATACCCAAGATGTTAAAGATTGCTTTAAGTCCCGTTTTTTTCTCTCAACAACCAAATTTCCCTCGGGATGGTACAGAGATGAGAACTGCAATGCTACGCCCATTCTTCCATGGCCTCTTTGTAAGCCTGAGAGCTAAACGCAGGGCAGCAGTCAGAGTGTAACGTGTATGTACTGATAAAGACTCGCAAATCTTTTATAACAGTTCGAGCATCAGCAGAACGCTAAGGCCATATCCATAGGAATCTTGAGCATGAATCCACTGCTACCATGATATATCTGTAAGCCCGGTCCGTTTGTAAGGGACCGCAGTGGTTCAAGTACACACATGCGAGAGGTTTGTCAAATTTTAGTAATGGCGTCTGTGCCGGGCGTGCAACCGTGGAGCCTTTCATCTGCTGGCAGATGTTGTATTTCAAGACATAGGGGCCGATTAGGATGGCGGACGGACTTGCGTCCGTCTGCCATCCCAGAGGTGGAGGGACCGTCCGCATGGACTGCGGAGGTCCCTCCATGCAAATCAGGATGTGACCGCAACCCTGGCGGTCACATCCTGGATATTTAACATTGCGGCGGGTGCTGCTTCAAGCAGCACCCGCCGCAATGTTAAAAGTGCATGTGTAACATTTACATGCACAAAGCGGCAGGCACCGTGCGGTGCCTGCCGCTTTGTGCATGTAAATGCTGGGGGGTACTATAGGTACCCCCCATGTGCACCCCCCACCCGCCTACGCCCTGGGGGCCCGCAACGGGCCCCCAAAAGCAAAAGTACACATGCTTTTCCACAGCGGAAAAACCGCCGCGGAAAAGCATGTTTACTAATGCTTCCTAATTTGGCTGGCGGTGTCTGATAGACACTGCCAGCCAAAGGAGAGCTTTTCCGCCGCGGTTGTAATCCGACCGCGGCGGAAAAGCAGCGGACAGAATCCAAGACCCACCAGCCATCGTAATGCGGCGGTGGGTCTTTGGTGACTCCGCAGAGGATTTTCCGCCTCCTCCGGGCCGGCGGTGGCTTCCGCCGGCCCGGAGGAGGCGGAAAATCCTCTATCATAATCGGCCCCATAGTCTTTAGATTGCTTATTTAACTCTGGCCACCAATAGCGCTGTTTCAGTAAAGAAATAGTCGCTGTAACGCCTGTGTGCACAAAGCCCAAACCCTTGTGTGCAGCTAATATTAAACCTTGCCTACGATCCATATTTGGTATTACTCTATCCCCCACTCCAGGAATATGAGCATATGGAATGTGTTGTGCATCTAACTTGTAGGAGTATTTGAGTGAACATTTTTTAGGTACTGCTGTGCTGCCTTGCGTGATGCGATGACAGCTACCATTATTTCTCCATCTATCCTCATTTTTTAACGAGTCAGCGCAGCTACGGAAGCCGTGCGAACAGCCACCTTTGCTACTTCATCAGCCAATTAATTCCTTTCAACATGAACACCATCACGTTGATGACTCAGTGTATGGATCACGTGAGTCCTCAGTAGTTCGGATTTCAATTCCGCTACCTGTTCCCATAACATTTTGTGTTTGATTGTGCCACCTTTTGCGTCTTTAAACATGTTTTGTTCTTAATGCTGTAAGTATTCATTGTATTGTAATGAATCACATACGATTAGTGTGGGTAATTCTTGATCTCCATTTACAAGTGCCAGTAAAAGTGCTTTTAATTCTGCCAACGGAGCCGTGCGTTTTTGTGCAACTAGGATGGAACTTGCCATCACACATGCGACCTTTAATGATAGCACACGCCTAAAAATATTGCTGCTTACTTCCTATAGCCGGTTGTGCAGATCCGTCAGTATAAATAACATATTCATACTGATCTAGAGGCAAGATTTCATTTGGTAGAGCAGATTCTTGTTCATATTGCAGGAATGGATGTGTTTTTAAACTTGGATCAAAACTGTATTCAACGTCTGTTGCAGTAAGAGAGTTAGCCCATTATATCCATCTAGGATGTAACACTTTCGCATTTGGGATGCTGGCACTTGTAACCACTTCTAAAGCCCGTACTGGAGTTACGACAATAATGCATTTCCCCTGAGCCCTTTTTTTTTTTTGTAGAGTTTTATATAGACCCGAACCGAATCAGGTATCAGAGCGCTTTACATAGCACCAGTTACGTTACATGAGGACACACTTTCATTTTAGGCACGGGGAGATTAAGTGATTTGCCCAGAATCACAGGAGGTTTTTGGCATCGTTACCAAGACTCGAACCCAGATCCCCAGGTCCGAGGTCGAGAGCCTTAGCCGTTAGGCCAACTCCTCTCCCCTCTTTCTCTTGCTACAGCAGTCTGAACGGCTGTCAGGATTTTTTATGTTGAAGTGAAACGTGTTTCTGCATTTGTGTACAGGTGTGATTTGTAAGTGAGTGGTACAGTTTCTCCTTCATTAAAGGTTAAATAAGTGTGCCCCCTTTTTTCAGATCACTAAGGGCCAGATGTAGGTAAAATCAAATTTGCGAATCCTTAATAGCAAATTTTTCCGATTCGCTATTAAGGACTCGCAAAATTGAATGTTGGTAGGAATCGCTAAAACATTAGCGAATCCTTAATATTCCTTAATAACGAATCGCTAATTGAGATTCGATAATAAGGAATAGGGATGAATGGGAAGATATTCTCCATTTGTGATGCGCTGTTAGTGAATCGCAAATATCGGGCGCTATTTCAAGGGTGCTAGGGTGTCAAAAGGACACCTTGTTGCACCCCTGAAATGCAACAAATACATGCCCTAAGGGCAGGAATGTGTGCCACATGGCACTTGAAAAAAAAGGCAAAAAAGTGTGTTTTTAAAGAAAATCGCTAATTATGACCAACTTGAAAATGGTGGTAATTAGCGATTCATTTAAGGCTAAAGAGCACTTTCTTTTGTGCTACTTACATTGCATTTAAGAAATCTCAATTACTTATTCCTTGAATGCAAGAGCAAAGTAAGGAATCGCAATTTTGCAATTCCTTATTTTGCTAGTAGGTTTAAACTCACCTGCATTGCTCACAGCCAAATAGCAATCGCAAACGCAAAAAATCCTGCTAATTTAGTGTTAGCGCTCGCTATTTGGCTACCTCCATCTGGCCCTAAGTGGCGTACGTTTACTCATGTTTGGAAGTGTTTGGAAGCAATCATCTCTTCCTGGAGTAAACAAAGAATATTAGTATGTTCTTGTGTCCAATCTCTGGCTGAAAATTCAGGTGTTATTAAGTCATAGAAAGGTTTTACCCTTTTGCGTAATCTAAAATGGGTGTCCTGCCAAAATGTAGGAATCCTAGTATTGATTGTACATTTTTTAAATATTTTGGAGGATGGAGCAGTGCACACTTTTCTAAAAAGTTAGCTGCCAGACTTTGGCCTTCACTTGACAGCTCATATCCTAAAAATAGGACATTGAGGTGGGCTATTTTCAATTTTTCAAAGATGAATTTGTAGCCCTCTGCGGCAAATCCCATAATAATGGTGCTTTCCCTGGTCAAGTGCCTTTCTAATTCGTTGTCTGTCAGATAGATATCATCCACATAGCACAACGTTTCTTCATAAAATATTTGAAGTAACTCTGTTACTCTTGCTGAAATACACCCTATTTTTTTATACCCTTGTGCTAGAGGACAGAATTGTTGTTGTGACCCTAACACACTGAATGCAGTCAGATACCTGCTTTCAGGAGCTATATTTTGGCAGAAATATCCATTTGAGATATCAAGTGTGATTTAGTATTTTTTGCGCACAATATTATTAATTAATGCTGCACTATGTACATTTTGGACAACAAATGTCTTTGTGCATGATTTTAAATGTCTGTAATCTAAAACTAGACGATATGTATTGTTGGGCTAAGCGACAGGAAAAAAAGGATTGTTCATTGGAGAGGTACATTTTTCAATTACCCCCTGACCTGTTTTTAGCCTCTTGCTTTAGTGGATATTGCCTCTGAGCATTAGGTGAAACTTTTAACAGGATCATGTGGTAGGTTGAGTTCTCATCCCACCTTGCATGATTTTTGTATAATACTGGAGTTTGGGCTACAGCCCAATCCTGCGTATATGTATGTTTAAGGTGAACGGGAACGTGGTTAGAAAAGGCAGGAAAAATTATGCTTTCTCCTCTGGGGCACTCCATTATGAATGCAGGCGGCCAATCTTATTCTGCTAACAGGATGTCATAACCAGATAAGTTCTTCCCAAAAAGAGCTTTTACTTTCCTGGGCTTGTCCCCCTCCAATAGGAGTGGTATTCCATATAACTTGTGTGGGACTCTCACCCTGGTGTCTGGTGTTTCCACTGTGATGTAATCATTCAACTCCGCTGTCACCAGAAATTCCTTCAGGTTCGGGCGAGCTATTGTTACTTCTGCCACACTGTCTAGCATCGTCAGAGCCCATTCCTTGTTCAGAAGTTGTGTCCTCAGAAGTCTGAACATGTCTGATTTTCAGGCCAGCAACTTTCCTTTTCTTAAATTGAGGTTTTGGATTCTGCTTATCTTCTTTTTAGAAGTAAAGACTTGAGCGCGCTGCTTGTCTTTGGACTGTGTGTGCTTCTCTCTATTTTCAAACCATCCTTCCCTTTCTGAGCTTTTCTTTGAGACCTGAAAGGAATGAGAGGAACGTGTATCAGTATCCTGATACCTGTCAGGTTTCCTAATATTATCCCTATTCCTAAGATTATACCTCTTTTCAGAGGGTTCCTGTGGAGGAGACCTACCTCAGGATTGATATCTCTTGTCTTTAGAGTTTTCCTTTTCATTATCCAATTTCTTTTTAGAAGAAGTAGGTGTCTGCTTAGAAGTGCCCTTTTCAGGGCTGCCCTGTAGTTGAGGTTTTAAAGCTCTTCCCACCAAACTATCTCTGCCTAATTCTGCATATGCAGTATTAATAATTTTGGGTAGTTCAGCCTCTTGAATTAACCGGCCGACCTCCCTTAGGCATTGGCGGATTGACACTGATGCTGCTTCCCCTTTAATATTAGGCAGTATAATGGCTGATACCTGGTCGTAGTTATTTATCAACGTCATCCCTAAGTTTAGGGCAGGTTCTGTTTTGTCTTAATATATCTGGTTCTACTGCTAATTAAAGAATACCATAACATCTGGTATATATGGCAGCAAAGACTGTACCCCAAGAGGTGCAATCCTCTAACTGTGGTGTAATCCCCTTGGGCATACAGATTGTTAACATTCTGTGTTTTTCAAATGGTGTTGTATTTGGGAATGCTGCTTCTAACTGGGTAATTTTCTGAGCTACCCAGAAAGGAATTTGTTCACATTTTGGGGTCGATTCCGATCCCGTAAAAAGCGCTCCGCATCGTCGTACGGAGCATTTTTTTCCGTACAAATCGTACCCGTAACCGTCCCCGTACGAACGACATAGTACGATCTACACCCGATGCAGCTATCCGTACGAATCGCACCAGGGACCGTACGAATGAAATTCCCGTACGAATCGCCCTCGGAAGCCACTGTACACGATGTTTATACGGTTCGCGGCTGCTTTTTACGACCCGGCAAGTACGATCCGTGTTGTGTACGCTCCGTACGACCCTTTTTCTATGGGAGCTGGAAACTGTCCTACAGTCAGAGTTCGCCCCGAAACAGGTACGGAACACCCCCCCCGGGTACGGCGCGTACACCCCATGATTGCAGGGGTATGGCGCGTACCCCTGCGATCACGGGGGTACGTGCCGTACACCCAGCGTACATGGGGTACGGCACGTACCCCATGTACGCTGGGTGTACGGCACGTACCCCATATATGCTGGGTGTACGGCGCGTACCCCTGCGATCATGGGGTGTACGCGCCGTACGGTGTGTAGGCGATCATGCGCTTTTCCGTACGAATCGCCCTTACCTGACGTGGACCGTACGAATCGCGTCCGGGTAGCCCGGTCGGGATCATAATCGTCCGGTCGTACGGCGTCCGTACGAGTCGTACGGAAACGGCTCCGGATGCGAGTCGTACGGACGGTGATTTTAACGGATCGGAATCGACCCCTTTGTGGGCACTTTGCCCAATACCACGTGTAATGTTTGTAGAGTAATTTTAGTACTAGTGCTCTGTGTAAGAGCTGCAGTAGGTATAATTACTGTAGGTTGGACCGCTAGTGACCTTAAGACGAAGTGTGTCATGTTTCTGTGGAGTTTTATCAACTCTTGCATTTGAACAAGTAGTTAATCACCTGGCATTGTGTCAATATCTGGATGTGAGGCATAGGTGACTAATATCGGTCATGCTGCTCCTGTTCTTCCTAAAGGACCAAGTCTTGCTCTTGTTTTCGTGTGGGATAGGGTGCCATTACATTTTTGGGAGAACGGTTTTCTGTTCTATTGATTATGCAATGTCTATAACTAATATATAAAGAAGATTTTGACTCTTGAATTTACTTGTTTTGTCTTTTTCTCTATAGTGCATGTTTGAAGAGTATTTTACTCTCTTGTTGAAAGTAATCATGAGAAAACTTTTTCGCTGACTTAGTAAATTAATTTGAAGAGTCTTTTTGCCTCTTTGGTCTTCAAAGAGGGACCAATTGTTGTTCTTACCATACTGTACCCAGGTTCTTTGACGTATTCTGGGTTACCTCATTAGTTTGTAATGGCGCATCTATAATCTGGCACTGGCACAGAGTCAAAGGGATTTCCCCCTTTGTATGGTGCCACACACTCATACAAATGAGGTAATACCTTCCTGAGAAAGCACTGGTGCTGCATGTGCACCAGCACTTTCAGTATTACAGAAGGGGCAACACAAGCATATGTGGCCCCTTCTGTAATACCAGCGTGCCCTGAGGTGTGCAAAGCAAGCGCACATGCCCCATGTGCGCTTGCTTTGCACACCTCAGGGCACCCTGGTTCTGTAATACAACCCCAGGAAGAGTCCTCGGAGGAGCTCATACTTTCAAAGATCAGGATCTCCATGTTGTCCTTTTAGAGTTTGAGGATGCTTTCTTGCATCCAGTTGGCCACCCGCGACATGCAGGTGGTGAAGTTGGACCTGGTGGTGTTGTTCATGTCGGTGAGCTGATTTTCACCAGTGTAGAAGACAAGGTTGATGTTGTAGATTCTTATGATGTGAGTGAGAGGTGCTATGTAAATATTGCACAGGGTTGGGTTGAGGGAGGAGCCCTGGGGGACTCCACAGACTAGCTTCTTGTGTTTCGAGGTGAAATGAAGAGTCTGACTTGTTGTGTCCTGTTGGAAAGGAAGGAGGCAACCCAACTCAGAGCATGACCGTAAATTCCTGAGTCCTGGAGTCTGGAGATCAGGATGCCATGGGAGACGGTGTGGAATGCTGCTGAAAGATCTAATAGAATGAGAGCGGCGGTTTCTCCTCTGTCTATGATAGACTGGATGTCTTCTGTTGCTGCCAGAAGGGCAATTTTTGTACTGTGGTTGCTGTGATATCCTGACTGGGTAGAGTCCATGAGGCAGTTCTGGTAAAGATGAATGGAGAGCTGTTAGTTGATCTTTTTGTCCAGGACATTGGCCATGAAGGGTAGGAGTGAGATTGGTGTGTAGTTGCTGAGATCTTTCAGGTTGGTCGAGGGGTTCTTCAGGAGAGCTCTGGCTTCTGTGTGTTTCCATCTGATGATGGTGGTCAGGTTGGCGCGTATTAATGTGCTATCCAGGTTGTACATGTGGTGAGGGCAAGGGTTTGAGGGGGGACCCAGAGGAGATGGTTCGCATGATTCTGGCAGTGTCATCTGTGTGGTGAGGGCTCCAGTTCATTAGCTGGTGGGTGCTCCTGGTGGTGGTGGGGTAGTTGTATGAGGATATCTACTATGGTGGGCCGAGGTGTGAAGTTGGTGTTGATCTTAAGTATTTTGTTGTGGAAAAAGTTAGAAAGGTTGCTGCAGAGGATCTGTGAGGGGATAATGGTTTTGGAGGCTGCTGTTTGGTTGGTGAATACTTTGTTGATGTTGCAGAGTTCTTTGCAGGACTTGGAGTGGGATTCGAGCCCAAGCATGAAGGCCACTTTCTTGGCTGTGTATGGTACCTTTTGAGTGCAGATTTGTAGGTGTCTCCAGAGTGCTGTTCCAGCTGGTTCTTCATCTTCTTTCCAGTTGTTTGCAATAGCGCTTGAAATCTCTAGTGTCTTCCGCGTACCAGCATGCTTGTGCACAAGTTCTTTGGTGTTTGATCTTCTTCATGGGGGCCTAGGTGGTGAGGCAGTCTCAGATCTAGTTACTAAAGGCGGATAGGTCATTCTGTGGATTGCCTTTGAGAATCGTTTGGTTGGATCTGAAGGTGTGAGTCCAGTCTGCTTTTGTTATATTGTTACAGATTGGGCCAAAGTTGATGGTTGGTTTTGCTTTGCAGGGGTGGGTTGCGTTGATGTGGAAGGGTACGATGAAGTGGTCAGTCCATGTGAGCGGGGTGAGGAGGCTGAAGGTAGTCTTGTTGGTGAGTGGGAAGACTGGGTTGAGTTTGTTTCCGGCAATGTGAGTTTTGCCTTGCATGAGCCTGAAAGGGCCTGCCATGTGATGTGGTGCACAGTGGGGACAGTAGTTGTGACTGCGCCTGGTGTTGATTTCTAGCAAGTCGATGGAAGTGTGGCAATGGTGGTTGGGAAGATGAGGGTCCTTGGAGCTGGACACAGTTCAGTGTGTATGGGTGCAGACGGGCTTGCCTTTGGTATGCCAGAGGAGCAGTCACAAAAGGGACCCTTTAAGTATTTCCAAGGAGAGGAGGAGCATGGAGAGTGAGGCTAAGGAGAGGCGTAAGGAGAGGGTGAGGCAGAAGGGTCTCTGCAGAGAGGAGAGAAGTGGGGGAGACAAGAGGAGTAAAAGCAGAAGAAGCAGAAGGGCAACAGGAATGGGCACTAAGGACTGGACAAGAGCACAAACATGGGCACAGAAGACCGTGATGAAACAAGCACAATATGCAAATGGGCACAAAAAACAGACACAACAGGCAAAAAGCAGACCACCAGGAACAGAAGACAAGTGAGCAAAAAGACAAATGAGCACTAAGCAGAAAGGCATAAAGAGCACAAGAGTAGAGAGGATGCAATGGGCACAGACGCCAAAGACAAAAGAGCACAGAAGGCAGAGTACAAAGCAAGAGCGGGGAGAAGTGAGTGAGAGCAGAGTGAAAGCACAAGGAGAGAGACGGAGCGCAGTGAGGTGGGACCTTGCAGCAGACGTCTAGGTTTAAAACGGCAGCCACCATTAAGTAGGTCCTAGTAGGGGGAGGAGCATGGGGTTTGGTGTTAGGGAGGGGTGAGTAGCCACATTGGGAGAAGGCACACAGGAAGCAGGTAAGTAGAGGAGGAGGAGAGAGGCAGAAAAAGCACGGGAGAGGTGAGGGGCTCCCTGCAGCAAGAGGATGATTAAGGGAGACAAGATGAGAAAAAGCACAAGGAGCAGAAGGGCAACAGAGATGGGAATGAATATTAGCACAAAAATGGGTACAAGAGACTGAGAAATGATACAGGCACAAAAGACAAACAGACACTAAAGCAAAAAAGCACAAAAGAGCACAAGAGACAAAAAGGAAGACAAATGGGCACAGAAGACAAGTGAGCATAAAAGCCTAACGGGCACTAATCAAAAAGGCACATAGACCACAAGAGCAGAGAAGGTAAACAGGCACAAAAGGCAAAACAGGCACACACGTCAAACACAAAAGAGCACAGAAAGAAGGGTGCAAAGTTTGTATGAAGGAGTGAGTGAGAGCAGA
This sequence comes from Lissotriton helveticus, assembly GCF_964261635.1. Lineage (NCBI taxonomy): Eukaryota > Metazoa > Chordata > Amphibia > Caudata > Salamandridae > Lissotriton > Lissotriton helveticus. The sequence goes on along the minus strand of NC_136063.1, from coordinate 603,424,614 downwards.
GTGAAAGAAGGAGTGGGAAAGAGATGGAGAGCAGTGAGTTGGGGCCACGCAGCAGATGGCTGGGTCGGAAAGGTCCTTAGACTGGTCAGAGGACCAGTCCAAGATAAGTGGGAGTTAGGGCGTGGGCGGGTACAAGACTCTTCTGTCTTTCTTTCACCTTCTTTTGCTTAGTGAACTGGCTTTGTTGACTGCAGCACAGCAGTAACATCTATCTACAAATATAACCTAGTGCTTTATGTTGGAATTCCAGAAATGTTGAAAAGTGAGACAAATGGAAATAGTAGACAGTGCTAACTAGTGCTAAAGTGCTTTTGCACTCTCCTCTAAACATGGTAGTATTGGTTCATCCCCTGTTGGCATATTTAATTTACTTATTAGTCCCAGGTAAAGTAGTACCCTTTGTACCCAGGGCCTGTGAATTAAATGATATTAGTCGGCTTGAAGCACTGATAGTGCCAACAACTTAAGTAATACTTTAACCATGTCTCAGGCATGCCATTGCAGAGCCAGTTGGGCAGTTTACACTGCCACGTCCCTTTTGTCAGGCCAAAAGCTTCCATTTTGTATACATATAAGTCACCCCTAAGGAAAGCCCTGTATAACCCATAGGGCAAGGTGCAATGTATTTACAAGGCGGACATGTGCTTTTAAGTTTTACATGTTTTGGTAGTGAAAAACTCCCAAAGTTGTTTTTCACTTTTGCAAGGCATATCTCCCCCACAGGGTAGCATCAGGATTACCTTATTACAATTTATAAGTGTGATTTTCAACTGGAGAGAGATAAGACCCCCAAGTCTGGTATCTCTAGACTCGCAAGTTAAAATCACAACTTATGGTTAATGATGGATTTTAAATTGCAATTCTCAAAATCCACTCTTAGAAAGCTGGCATTTTCATACTTTAGCCAATTGGTGCCTGCTACCTGCTCTCTTCAGTCTGGGTTGGGTGACAGCTGGGCTATGTGTATTCCCTCTAGACAGCCACACACAAAGGGAGCTTAGGTGTTACTTGGTGGGGCAATCCTGGACTGTCACACAAGCAAATGTGTATCAAAATTCATTGTGTGGAAAGGAAGGCAACGTACAAAACGTGTGTATGTAAAATGGCAGTGTTTCTTCCAGGGCATAACACAGCTACGTGACAAATTGGCACATTGTCACTGTTGTTGGAGCAAGACCGGTGCATCATCTTCAGAATCAGCGCACTGTCTTCTCAACCGTTGCTGTAAACCCAACGCATCACGGCCACCGCAAGGAGAAGATCAATGCATCACCTCTATTGCATGGAGAAACATGGCATATCACCTTCAGAACAGTCGGAGAGGAGTTGGCCTAATGGCTAGGACGGTTGACCACGAACCTGGGGAACTGGGTTCAAGTCTTGGCAACGACGCTGAACATCCTGTGATTCTGGGCAAATCACTTAATCTCCCAGTGCCTAACAACAAAAAAAGAATATTTCCTCACGTAACGCAACTGGTGCTATATAAAGCGCTCTGATACCCGATGCAATATATAAAACTCTGTAAAATAAAATCTTAGAACCGGTGCATTGCCTTCGGTACCTACGCATTGCCACTATTACATGGAGCAAATCAATGCATTGCCCCTACTGCATGGGGGACACAACACATCGCTCAGCTGCACCCTGCATTTTCGTTGACACAACTAGGCTCAAGGTACTTTTGTTCAGTGGGTCCCTCTATCCGGCTCATTCTCCATTCATGTCGGCCTGAACTTTTGACTTTTCCCAGGTCTAGCGCTACCAGATATCTTAAGTAGGCATTTATCTAAGCACTATTTTATGGTTTGTTCTTTAAACATTTCTATTCAAGTTTACTTGTTGGACTTTTGGCATTTTGGTCTTGTTCTGGTTATTAAATTAAGCTATATTTTTCTAACCTGGTGTGAAATCTTTTTGTATGATGTTTTCACTGTCTAATTGTTTGAAGCGTTTCACAAATCATTTACACAGTACCTGTAAATTAAGCCTGACTGCTCTGTGCCAAGCTACCAGAGGGTGAGCACAGGTTAATTTAGCATATGCCTGCTTCTTACCCTGATTAGTATTGTGGTTGCTGCCTTACTTGGGTTCATATCCTAGATAACCAACAACCCAATTACTAATGATGCAACTCAAGTGCATTACTACGCATTACCTGGAAAACTGCAGAAATTGGCAAGAGTGCATTCTAAGAGCATAATGGAAGCTTGCAAAGTGGAGTACGCAAATACATGCATTATGAAATCTAATGCCTTGAAAGGTTTATCAAAACTTGTTTATGGCCCTCAGCTTGTACAAATTTCAAAGCACTTGGCCTATTTGAGCAATAAAGGGCTGTCTAGGTGTGAACTTTGAAAAACCACTGACTCCATACAGGGAATACCAGTTTTTGTTACCTGTACAGACCTGTTGTCAATGCTCTGTTCTATTAATCTACTACTTACCTCGTGATTACCTTTTTATTTTTTATACTTATGGTAATTGCTATATGGTGCTTGAAAAACATTGGTTGAGGCTTCCCTTGCTTGCCACAGAAGTCCTTCCTGCTCTTTTAGCTAAGCAACTGCTGCTCAAAAATGGGGACCTGGGTTCAAACCTTGGTTGCAAAATCAAGAATCAGAGTGGATCACAGAAAAAACGCCCTATTATTATTAATTAGGCAATCCTAGTTGGCTAACTTCACAGGGATAGTGGCTTGCAAGGAACAATAGACCACTGCCCCTGTGAAAGTATTTGAACATTGATTTTTTTCTAAGCAAACGTGGTATCTTATTGGAAATGGAGGAGCTTTAATAAATGTTTATTTTATTTTGAAATACTTCAGTGAGAGTAAGCTATGGTCCCCTGGACAACTAACCTACTCCCAGTGCAGCTGCTGCAATGATTCCAACAGTGCAAGGGCTCCAAAGGGGTTCCCTTCCTATTTTGAGAATCAGTTACCACTGCAACCTGGAAATCAGTGACAGTTCCATGGCTGGTGACCTGAATTTGCGGTTGCAAACCATTGATACTTACGGTTTCAATTTCATTTTTGAAAGACACACCCAAAACACTCCCCTTCCAAATAATGAGTCGGATTACCATTTCCAGACATATTTAGCAATTGGGAAAAACACTTCCAAGTTGGTAAATAGGTTTAATACATTGGAAAAAGATTTTCATTAATCTCAAACCCTCTGTTGTAGCGAATTCGAGGGTGTGTGACTGTTATAATGCTTTGCACTTCTGTCCCCTGATCTCCCTGTGCCTAAAAGTAAACATATATAAAATTCAATTCATATAAAAATAATGTGAAATGTAATGTCATGCTGAAATTTAAATGCACAGATTGTCTAACCAGATAACTTCACACTATAATGATATCTATTCATACGAACATTTAACTCTTAAAGATTTGCTTTAAACACACATCATTTGCTGCTACCTTTTCCAAAAATGTATTGAAGGAGAACCCCAAACATCCCTTGTATAACTGTATTTAAATACTAACAAGTGTTTCCCTTGTTAAGAATGACATGTAAAAAAGGATATTTTCTGACAAAATTTGCTAATCAATGGGTTTATGGAGGTCACCATCCCTCTTTTCTAAGTGGTCTTTAAATCCTTTCAATTTTTACCAACTTATGTAAGCACAACACATGAAAAATCATACAACAATTTAGAAAGAAAATAGAATATTTTAGTGAATAAAGTAACACCAAAATTACTAAAAAATCAATAAAAGTAAAACCGGTATATTTATTTTATTTATTTATTTTGAAAGTTTTATAGAGCGCGAACAAGATCCTTGCGGATATCAGAGCGCTTTACACGCAGATGGCATAAAACAGATAAAGAGTTAAACAAAATATAATGCAAAGATGAACAAAACAAATTGAACAAATGTAAACAAGGTGAGGTAGCAGCAGTGTATTGGTGGTCAACTGTACACAAATAAAGGAATAAAAGTTAAACAAATATATTATGCAAAGATGAGCAAACAAATTAAGCAAATGTAAAACAAGGTGAGGTAGCAGCGGTGTATGGGTGGTCAACTGTACATAGTTTTTGGAGGAGACATAATTAGAACAAGAGTACCGTAGTCTAAATTCATGTGAATTTGGGGAAGAAGAGAGATTTTACTTCTTTCTTGAAGGAAGCCGTGGATGAGATAAGTCTGATTTCTGGAGGAAGGGAACTCCAGATCCTAGGTGCCATCCCAGAGAAGGAGCGTTTATATGTCTTCTTCTTGTGGAATCTTTGGGGTTTCAGGAGAAGGTTTTCTGCGCTTCTTGTAGCTCTTGAGCCACCCGAGATTGTCAGTTTCTGAGCGAGGTAGCTGGGTGAGTTGTGGTGTATGGCCTTGTGTATCATGCATGCGATTTTCAGGTGTATTCTAGCTTCGTATGGTAGCCAGTTCAGGGATCTTAAGTTGGGAGAGATGTGTGACCGTTTTTTTGAGCCCGTGATAAGTCTGGCTGCAGCATTAATAGAGGCTTTTAATGGTGCGGTGTTTGAATGAAAAATAATGCCATAATGGACAAAGTGCCAACCACGGTTATCTAGTCTCCCTAGACTGGGTCAAGCTAAAAGTTAAGGCAGACCGCCATAGATTGTGGGCTGGATACACAGACTAGCTTCCTCCCAGTGAAAAGTTAACCTTCTGAATTAGAAGCTTTTATGGAGAATAAGTGGTCATCAATGAGTCGTCGGAGGGGCAAGTTGCTAGCCGGATCCGTAGCGGGGCACAAAAATATGAGGGTTGCTGAAGAGCAGTACCCCGCTGTGGACATCGAAGAAGGTGGGAAAGGTCTGAGAGGGAGAACTCCAAAGTCAGTGTCCAGGAAGGCCTTAATGCCTATCAGATGCTGTTTGCCGTCAGTTCTGATGAAGCTCTTCATGTTCAGACTTAGAAACCTTTCTGGAAGCCATATCTCCTTCTGCAGAGAAAACTGGCAATTTGAGTCTGACCAGCAATTTGATGTCGATGGTTGCAATTTGTTTGGCAACACCATTATTTGTCGAGGCACAACGTTGGCTGCCAGTTACTAAGTACCACTTCTCACAGTTTGGGACAGAGGGAGAGGCCTCTGGAAGTTTGTTGTGTCCCTCCCTGTAGCTCAAACAGGAGGTTAGCCAACTGACCCTTGGAGTCACTTCTGGGGTCCTGGGTTCAAGGCAAGCAGGTCAATTCTTCCTTGAGGTTCTTCAGACAGCAGGGCAGTCCCACTTCTGATTCTTCGCAGGTCAAGAATGAATCTGAGGAGAGTTCTGTGGGGTTTTCTTTTATTTCCAGTGCCTGGCTGTGGGTGGAGGTCATCCCTTTGTCCACCCTCTAAACCAGTTCTGGCCAGCTCCTCCCCTCCCACTAGGTTTGGTGCCAGCCTCACTAAAGCGTCAAAAGGAAGGAAGGACTAGATGCGAGCTTCATCTACCAGTGACAAGTTATGCATCACTTGAAGCAAAGTAAAAGGCTGGGCAGAGCCTACAGGTCATCCTGTCAAGGAAGGAATCCCCCTCCTCACACCCAGAGCCTTTCGTCCATTGTTTGAGAAAATGACATACCTCGTCACAAGGGAGCTATCATGGGTCGGGTGCAGGGGCATAGGGAAACTCCAATGTTAGCAGCTTAAGCTGGGGCTCCCACTGTGCCTGATAAGCTGGTGAACTGGGTCCACATAAACATTAATTTGTTGTTTATGGGATTGTTCTGTCAGCAGACAAAACGTTGATAAATAACACTGTTAGGAAATAATAGAACGAGGGTCGTGAACTTTCAGCTGGCGTGCAGAGGGAAGGAAGCACATAAAGACAAAAATTAAATAGTTGAAAACGCAGAGAGAGGAACACATTGGAAAACAATGAGCATGGGTGAGACAAATATGAAAGAAAAATTAAGGATGAGAGACAAAAAACGGCAAAGGGAAACAAAGGGGAAAAAGAATGGAAGAAGAAAGGAAGGGTGACAGGAAGGAGGAAACATGAAAGGAAAAATAGGAGAAAGGTGAAAAGTAGGATGAAAGGGTGAATGAGAAAAAGGGTGGGTGGAAGAGTTAAAGGATTTCCTGGTGAAAGTGTTAATGAGTGGAAGTATGGAAGAAAACAAGAATGAAAAAGAGTGAATGGATGGATGTTGTACAGATGGATACATGAACATACTGGTGGATGGGTGAAAAGATGGATGATGGATTGATGAATGAGTCAATGAGTGGATATAGGTAAAGGTGTAACAGTATACACAGGTGGATAGATGAATGGATTCATAGATGAAATGAGAGTAAAAGGAACTCTTATGAGGAGGGTCACATTTACTCACTTCACACACTCGGTCTGATTAAGGTATTCTTTCAGGGAGGAATATTTACATTTTCTGGCTACTCCCTTGGTCGGGTGACAGACAGCTAGACATTGTCAGGAAACCCTTGTGGTTTTACGCAGGAAAATGACACTTTATAAAAGTGTCCAACTTGACCATTAAGTTGTATTTTGAATCACTTTTAAAATGAGTCTTTGAACCATTTTTCTAGATATTCTTATTTAAATCATATAATAGGTGATAGTGTAAACCAGTGTTAACCTATGGAAGAGCAAGCCTTGCAACAGAGAAAAATGACTTTGGAGATGTTTCACTCCGTGGCAGCCGGCACGGATCAAGGTGGGGGGGCGTTAGGGTGTAGAAGTCCCTCGCTCTGGCCGGAACAGGAAGCACACCCAGGCTCCCAGTCAGCCAATCACACCCCTGCAATGTAGCATTGTGATTGGTCAGTGCACTATAGTTTGGCACTCAGACACTGACTGGCAGCCTGAGCATTTTCTCCACGCAGGCTGTAATGCAGCTGGCATGAAGAGCACACAAAGTGTGCATGAATGTTTGGCTGAACCGAGATGGCAGGCCAAACATTCATGCATGCTTACATCGTGCTCACTTACAGTGTGCTCACCACGCCTCCTGCTCCTGTCATGAGAGCAGCCCCACCCTGCAAAGCTGCCGGACATCAGGAAAAAATCAAATGATAATAACGCAAGTTAATATCATTTTATTTCTCCTTAACTTCACTGTTAAAAAGCAGTGGGGCGATGGTCCTCTGCCTTAGCGGAGGAGCTGCCACTGTTTTCACAGTCAGGACATATGAAACATTAAATACACATGTTTTACATTTAAATACCATGCACCCTGTCCTGTGGGATTTTAAGGCCTACTTTAGTGGTGACTAATAATTATTACAAAGCAAGGTTTAGGCCTTTAAGCCTGGGAAAATGTTTATTTTGCTAGATCAAAATGCCAGTTTTAATCTGCACACCCTGGATGGCGTGGCATTCCTGATATCAACTCTGTGTTTTTCCTGTCTCCCTATGTAAGTTGCTATCAATTTATACATTGGGGTGGTGATTGAATTTTTTATTTGGCATGAATAGAGTACTCTTGGATTTTGGTCGATCATTATACCGAGAATCTGGAGTTGCAACATAGGTGCTTAGTACTACACAATCTCGTTCTTAAATATGTTTATCTTATGACATGAGAGAAACAAAGTAAAAAATCTTAGACCCAGGAGCACTAGGCAATATATAATATGTACTATGTACTGTAATACTATGTGTTTGTTACTGTTTATGTTATTAATTACTTTAATGTATTTGACCTGTGATTGTACGCCACTTAAGAACTGTACCTTATTTATTCCTTATGTATAATTTCAGATTGTTACTTGTGGCTCCTGAAGAAGGCGTTTTCGCCGAAACGCGCGTCGAGTACCGTTTCGTCACCCCTGTGTTGGACACCTTTTTAGTAACCTTTGGTGTCTGTTGTTTTTTAAAATTACCATATATGTTATGACAATGTATTAAATGTATGTATATCTTTTTAATTGATTGGTCATATAGTCTGATTGGTCTCAGTTCTCTATATGATTTTTATTATGTGTATTAAAAACATGTTTGTTTTATACAATTATTTATATTTTCTCTGATTGTTCCTTTGTGCATTTGGGTCTAGTTACTTGTTTATCTACTAGTTTAGATTGCCTAGGATTTTTTTGCATACACTTTGTCTACCCTGCCCTAGGAGTCTGTTGTAGCCACTACCCAGGGGGTCCTTGTTGTTTACATATTGTTTACCCACAGCTTGTCTGTGTAGGGCTGTTCTTCCTTCTTGTATCATTACTCCTTGCATCAGAGATTGTTAGTACTGATAGCACCCCTGCCCATTTTCTGGCTATCTGCAATTGATCTATCTGTGCAGTTTACCTATTAGTTAAAGACCGACATGGCCCACTTGAAAACATTTGGTTTCTCCGATGAGGAGTTTGCCCTACTTGTAGGAACCAGTGCGACCTTTAGCGGTAATGTTGCCACTGGTAACCACAACAATGAAGAGAGCCATAAACACTTGTGGGACACCCCCGCGCCGCACGGCCACCAGCTGCTGCGTGTGCCCCTTGCCTGCCCTCTGCCTCGCTGCTGCCTCGTTTGCCGGCTGCCTCCGCTGCGAGTGTTTTTGCCCTTGTTTTGACGGTTTTTTGTGCTTGCTTGGTTTAACTCTCTTTTTTCCCCTGTTTTTGCGTTTATTTGTGCCTGTTTCATTATATTTGCATTTTCCCCGTGTTTGCTCTCCTTCCTTGTTGTCCGCCTACCTCGCCGCCCCCCGCCCTCCCTTCCCACCACCGCCGCTTGTCCCCGCCCCTTTTTTGTCTTCTGTAACCCTCCCCGCTCCCGCCTCCCAGCTGCCCCGCCCACCCGCGCACTTCGCCTTAAATGGCGACCGTGCGAACGCGCAGCGGTCACGCGCAGCGGGAGCGCCGATTGTGCGCCGAAGGCGCGCCAAAGGTAAGCCCGTCTGCGCCCGTCCGCGCCTGGACCGCGCCCAGCGCCAGGACCCCTGGCTCTCGAAGACCCCGACCGACCCGCCTGACGTACTCAGCCGCCACCCTCTTCGCTCTCAACACCGGCCGACTCCCAGAATGCCACTAAGCCACTCCAAGACGCACCCACGGACCTTTCAGCTGCCACGCCTGCAAATTCTCCTGCATCCGGACCAGCCCCGCACCAGCACCCGCCAAGCCGAACTCCAGCAGCACCCACCTCAAGTGCATCCTGCTCAACACCCGCTCCGTCCACAGACACGCCATCGAACTCTGGAACCTCCTAGACGCCACAGCCCCTGACGTTGCCTTCCTCACGGAGACCTGGATGAACGCCTCTTCAGCTCCCGACATCGCCATCGCTATCCCAGAGGGCTACAAGATCGTCCGGAGGGACCGAAACGCCAACCAGATGGGAGGAGGCATCGCCATCATCCACAGGAACACCATCCGTCTCACGACCAGCACCGACAACACCCTGACCAGCGCCGAACACCTGCATTTCCAGATCCACACCAACCCGAACACCACCCTCAGAGGCACCCTGATCTACCGACCCCCTGGACCGCGCACGCAATTCAGCGAGGACATCGCCGACTTCATCAGCCCGCATGCCCTCCCCTCCGCTGACTACATCCTCCTGGGAGACCTCAACTTCCATCTGGAGAACAACAACGACCGCAACACCACCACCCTGCTCGACAACCTCGCCAACCTGGGACTCAAGCAACTGGTGTCCACCCCCACCCACCTCGCCGGACACACACTCGACGCCGTCTTCTCATCCAGCACAGACATCGACTTCAGCCACGCCATAGAGCTTCAATGGACGGACCACAGCTGCGTCCACTTCACCTTCAAGAGAACGACGACCCACCAACACCAGCAACAGACCGCCCGCAGAAGCTGGAACAAGATCACAGCAGACCAGCTCGCCACCTCCCTGAGCCAACACCCTCCTGCCGGCTCAGCGAACCACAGCCAGGCCGCCGACAACCTCACAAAGTGGATCAGCAACTGCGCGGACGAACTCGCTCCGCTGAGGACCCCGCCTAGCAGACCCGGCAGCAAGAAGGCCCCATGGTTCACCGACGAACTCAAGAGCTCCAAGAAGAACTGCCGAGCCCTCGAGAAAGTCTGGAAAAGGGAACCGACACCGGACAACAGGACCTCCTACAAACTTGCCACCCGGAAACACCACCAGCTGATCCGCGCCGCCAAGAAAACAGCTTTCAAGGACCGGTTGGACAACAACGCACACAACTGCAAGGAACTCTTCAACATCGTGAAAGAGCTTTCCAACCCCAGCGCAGGAAACAACGACATCACCCCATCGCAAGACCTCTGCAACTCCCTCGCCTCATACTTCCACAACAAGATCACGGACATACACAGCAGCTTCAACAACCAACCAACGCACACCACGACCGACCAGCCACCCCCCCCCACCACCACCCTCCACGCCTGGACCCCGATCAGCACCGAAGACACCATCCGCACGATGAACTCCATCCACTCCGGATCACCGACCGACCCCTGCCCTCACCACGTCTTCAACAAGGCCGACGCTGTCATCGCACCCCACCTGCGAGACATCATCAACACCTCCTTCGACACCGCCATCTTCCCTGAAAGCTGGAAACACGCCGAACTCAGCGCTCTACTCAAGAAACCAACAGCGGACCCCACCGACCTCAAGAATTACCGCCCCATCTCGCTTCTCCCGTTTCCAGCCAAAGTCATCGAGAAGACCGTCAACAAGCAGATGGCCGCCTTCCTCGAGACGAATGGGTCCCTCGACCCCTCACAGTCCGGCTTCCGAGCCAATCACAGCACCGAGACCGCCCTCATCGCCGCCACCGATGACATCCGAGCCCTGATGGACAACGGAGAAACAGCGGCCCTCATCCTCCTAGACCTCTCCGCGGCATTCGACACTGTCTGCCACCGCACCCTAGTACAGCGCCTCAGCAACGTCGGAATCCAGGACAAGGCGCTGGAATGGATCATCTCCTTCCTCGACGGAAGAACACAGAGAGTCCGCCTACCACCGTACAAGTCAGAGGCCTCCGAAGTCATCTGCGGCGTCCCCCAAGGATCATCCCTGAGCCCCACCCTCTTCAACGTCTACATGAGCCCCCTCGCGGCCATCGTACGCAAACACCACCTCAGCATAATCTCCTACGCCGACGACACCCAGCTGATCCTCTCCCTGACCAACGACCCCGCCGCCGCCAGAGCCAACCTGCACGAAGGGATGAAAGAGGTAGCCGAGTGGATGACGACCAGCCGCCTGAAACTGAACTCGGATAAGACGGAGGTCCTCATCCTGGGCTCCTCACCCTCCGCCTGGGACGACTCCTGGTGGCCTCCCGCCCTGGGCACCGCACCCAAACCGACAGACCATGCACGAAACCTGGGCTTCATCCTGGACTCCTCCCTCTCCATGACCAGGCAAGTCAACAGCGTCTCCTCGGCGTGCTTCAACATCCTACGCATGCTACGGAAGATCTTCTGGTGGATCCCCACAGAGACCAGGAAGACCGTCACCCAGGCCCTCATCACCAGCCGACTGGACTACGGCAACGCCCTCTACGCCGGGACCACCGCCAAGCTCCAGAAGAGACTCCAGCGGATCCAAAACGCCTCAGCCAGACTCATCCTCGACATCCCACGATCCAGCCACATCTCCGGACATCTGAGAGACCTTCACTGGCTCCCCGTCAACAAGAGAATCACCTTCCGCCTCCTCACCCACGCACACAAAGCCCTACACGACCAAGGCCCGAGCTACCTCAACAGCCGAGTCAACTTCTACGCTCCCAAACGCCACCTCCGATCAGCCAACCACGCCCTCGCCGCCGTCCCCCGCATCCGAAGAGCGACTACAGGAGGAAGGTCCTTCTCCTACCTGGCCGCCAAGACCTGGAACTCCCTCCCGTCCGACCTGCGCCTGACCCAAGACCACCTCTCCTTCAGGAAGAAGCTGAAGACCTGGCTGTTCGAGCAGTAGCGGCACCCCCCCCCCCCCAGCGCCTTGAGACCCTACGGGTATGTAGCGCGCTTTATAAGTGTCACTGATTGATTGATTGATTGATTGAATTGAACTCAAAAAGAAACTCAAGGGCATGGAAGCGCATGGGGAATTTATGTTGGCTTACCTCAGGAATGGCATCATTCCCATGGGTCTCAAAGTTCGAAATACACCTAGTCTTTTTGTACATCATAGACCATTTCTAGAGAAATGGAGACTTATAGCCAACAGATGCTCCCGAGACCTCATGATCTTGATTGTCGAGACCGCAAAAGAATTGACTACGGCAATTAAGACTGAAATCAAAGAATTAGAAGCCAAATTAAAAGCAGCAGGCAATATAGATGATGCTTTGAAGAAGATTGAGGAGGCCAATAGAGAACTAGAATCTTTCAGTGCCTATCTAGATAAGCGCAAAAACGATAAATTAACTAAGGATAAGCGCTTTTATACATTAGAAGGGACATATCCCTACCTCAAACAAGATTTCTACAAACAGAACCACTATGTGGATGAGACAAGACCCACACCACAAAGAATAAATCATTTCACTGACACTTCAGACTCAGAGAATGAAGGCACTAATACCTACTATGAGCCGGAGGGCAACTATAATCAATATAATGGACCCCACCCCAAGCCTTTTTTATCCAACAGGGGCCTCCGTCGGGGCCGCCAGAAGGTGCATTTTCAGGGTCAGAACAGGGGAACTTTCCAGCAAGCACATCATCAACACCAACCCCAACAGCATCAACATCAGGAACCCCATTTTATTCGCGAAACACGCAATCGCCAGTATTGGGGTCAGGGGATGTAATCCCCATATTTAATCTCTCATCTAATGAGTTGGATCCCCGAATAGAATCTCTACTTTCAAAGGGCCTTTCCTACGTCCCACACGCTCATGCGAATGTCTTCGAATTGCAGACAGACATTATCTCTTTCTTTAGAAGGATTAGACTCAAAAAGTTCTTTAAATCAAACACAGACCATCATGAGGTCCAGAAAGAAGTGAGACATCTAACGCTCCCTTCAACGTTCTATCCTTCTTTAGATCAACTCGGTCCAGAGGTAGCCACCTTTGAGCTTGTTGTCCTGCAGCAACTGGAAAGGGCCCTTCGTTTTATACCCAAACCTATCTACAACCTCAGTAGAGAGGAATCTGAGTCACTAAATAATCTTAAGAACAATGATAAGTTGGTCATCAAGAGTTGTGACAAGGGTGGTGGGATAGTTTTGTTGGATTCTGACATTTACGAACTGAAAATGAATACCATGTTGGCAGATAGTACTACTTACACTAAGATCAAAGTAATCCCCTTAAGCCAGGTATCTAAAAGAATCTTGAACCTCATCAATAGGGCGTTCTCTACTGGTGACATTAACCAGAAAGAGTATGAATTCTTGAATTTTCACCAAGGGAAGACTGCGTGCATTTATGGCATGCCCAAAATTCATAAGAATCTCTTAGACCCACCCTACAGACCTATTGTGTCAACTATCGGTACCAATACTGAACCACTTTCGAAATTCATTGACTTTTTCTTACGCCCACACGTACCAAAAATTGTGTCGTACATTAAAGATACGGGCGACATGATTACCAAAGTTGAGAATTTACCTTTTGACCCTACTAGAGATATCCTGGTCACAATGGATATCGAAGCACTGTATAGTAATATACCACAGAAGGAAGCACTTATAGCCACCAGTTGGTTTATCGATCAGTTTGACATTACTTGTCCCAAGGATTTCATCTTGGACCTCTTACAAATCGTTCTGACTGAGAACATCTTTGAATTTGGGAACACCCTATATCGACAGACCAGGGGTGTCAGCATGGGGGCATCAGTGGCGCCGTCAATTGCAAACATCTATATGGCGGCGTTTGAAACAAAGTTCATCCATAATGAGGTTGCACCTTTTTATGAGTCCATTTCCCATTGGTCCAGATATATCGATGACATTTTCTTTATCTGGACCAATAGGAAAGATTCCTTGGTGGGATTTCTTCAGTGGATCAACTTGACTGATGTAAATCTGAGATTCACAGCTCACTACGACGAACATCAAGTGGAATTTCTCGATCTTACCATTAAACATCAGAACCACAAATTAATAGTCGACCTCTTTGTTAAACCGACTGCACGGAACACCCTCTTACATTTTAATAGTTTCCATCCTCGTAGTCAACGTGACAGTATCCCTTTTTCTCAATTCCTCCGAGTTAGGAGAAACTGCACCAATCTAAGTGACTATGACACCCAGGCTAGCATTATGCGTCAAAAGTTCCTGAATAGAGGATATCCTCATAGATTAGTGAGGGACTCGTTCAAACGAGCGAGATTTTACGATCGTGATTCACTACTTAGGAAAAAGGTCCCCAAAGAAAATACCCAACTTGTCTGTGTTACCAAGCACTCAACCCTAGATAACACAGTAAAACACATTGTGAACACGAATTGGCATATTTTAAACTCTAATCCCACATCACAGATTAAGCTTGAGAAACCTTTGTTTGCCCATAAACGAAACAAAAACCTAAAAGATTTGATTGTGCATTCACGATTCACTGCTAACCATTCTACATCTGAATTTGTTCAAAGGTCTATCGATAACAATTTCCCGGTGAAAGACACAGTTAAGTGTTCATCCTGCAAATCATGTTCCAACATCATGAGAGGTAAGTCTTTTGAGCACAATGGTTGCCGGGTGGATGCCCACGACATGTGGAATTGCAAAACTGCCAACTGTATCTATTTTATTCTATGCCCTTGCCAGCTAGGGTATGTTGGTGAAACATCTAGATCAATTCAAGTGAGGCTCACCGAACATCGCTCAGCCATACGTACTAACAAGACCACGGCACCTCTAGTGAAACATTTTCAGGAGAAACAACATACTCCAGATGACTTTAAATGGTGCATCATCGAAAAAATTAGACTTCCGGAAAACAAAGGCGGTGGGAAAGCCAGAAAGAAACGTGAAGTCTTCTGGATTTTTTCGCTTGGTACTTTTAAGAAGGGCCTTAACTCAGATATCCCCTGGGAAAACGCCATTATTTGATACATTCATATGGCTTGGCCCCAACGATAGGAACGATATTACAGATAAATAACAGAATTAGGGTCCTAACTTCGAGTCAATATGCACCTCCACTAGTTCGTGATAAGGCCCCTTCTGCCACTACTTTCATCGCTTGATGGGAACAAATATTTTTGACATTTTTCTGAAAAATTATTATTTCTATGTTATAGCTACCTATTTTTCCTTGATGATACTGATATCGCTTATTCTTTTAGTTCTTTCCGCTGATAACGTTTTTTTATCATTTTTTTATCATTTGTCCTTTCTGCGATTCCGCCTCCTAACTTAGTCCCAGTAGTTTCTATTTTTCCACGTAATAATCATCACACGACATGGCGCTGTCAGTGGTATCACATAGTTTTGAGAAGATTGCCTCTTTGTACTAAAAGAGCTCTCTTATATTTTCTTGTCGGTATTGGTGATTGCCGATTTTCATTTACATTTAGAATTAGATCACTCTTTAGACGAGTTATAATACATTATGTAAGGAGAAATAACAGAACCGTTCCTCCCACATTGAGTCTTTCGTCCACCTCTATTAGCCTCTCCAGGTGAGACAAACTCCTCCCAGCTGGCACCATATTTAACTGGGCCGGCCGGTACTTTGCAAACGATTCTAAACCCGACCCACGGCACGCCGCATCGTTACTACTCTGAAGGCTTTATCCAGCTTTGCAGTTTGTTTTAGCAGGTGAGAATCTAGGTATCTGCAGCCTAGATAGAGACGAATGTTACATATATTTCTATCAGGCTCCGTTTTGTATAAACTTGTGAAATATGCCGTACGTATAATCCTTTGATACTTGGCACATGTACGCAGTACCGGTTGACTTGTGGCTGCGTTTTCCTTTGTAGATTGCCACAATTATCGAAACGGCACCTATAATGAAATATATGCCCCGAGGAGTAGTTCTCAATTTAAGACACCTCGGAACCATCGACTTTATAGAAGGTAATGGTTATTAACCCTCTCCCATGTCAGCTTTGCTCACCCTTAGTAAGCTCGGTGAGAATTTGCCGCTCTTTTACCATTCTTATGTGGACGTTTTTCTATTCACAGCTGCATAGCCCGTGAGATACTTACACACAGCCTCGCCTGTCCATACGCTTCATAAGTTCCCTTCTGATATCAACACACAGTTCGGGCCAATTTTCTACTTTATCCAGGTATATAGCCAGTCATCTGGTCTTCTATACAATTACTTATGTTTTGCAGACTACTAGACTAGCCATTCGATAAATATAAATATATGTACCATTTTTTCAGGTAGCAATTTTTAAAGCATATCAGTTGGCCGCCAAGACGCTTAGAACCTATACCGAGAAGTTGCTATCATCTATACTACGCTTTGGAATCAGATTTTCAGGTAACAGTGCATATGCCATCTGCCATATTACGACCATGATTAATATATTATGAGTACACTGTTTCTTCTTAAAGACCTGTTGGGGGTATCTCTGTATTTTTTTTATCTTACAGCAAATAGTTGAAATACGGTCAGCCAGCATCGTTTGTCTGCCATTTTTAGCCCAGTGTTTTTCCTATCTAAGTGGATCTCTTACCCATTTGCAGGTAATTTTACAGACTATGAACTACGAAGGTCCGTAGCTACTCATCATGTCAGGCATCTTATATACGATACTTGTCCTTAATATGTACCCGTTTGGTCTCTTTAGGTAATTTGTATGCCCAATTACCTAACGTTACACGATCTCCATATCACGAGACGACATTATAGTTCACCTTCTTTGTGGGATATTATTCCCTAAGGTAATTTAGTTACTCGTATCATTTGGATCATGGCATTATAACAGGATAATTGCATAAGAGGAAGATGGTGACAATCTCTCCCACCTTTCTTTCAGACTTTCTGGGTTTTTTTTTGTTGCACATTTCGCAACCTTCCGGTTTCATGGACGCCTGAGTTCCTACAAGGACGCGATCCACTTTTCTAGCAGGTAGAATGGAATACAATTGTATTTTAACCCTTATCGAGCCTTGCATGCCTAGCATTGTCATGATATCGATAACATATCTTAATATCATGATGACTCTCAACCATGCAAGAAAGATCACCTGTTGTCTGAATCCACCCTATACCACGTGCTCATTTGATCTCTACTAATTCTTGCACTACGAATATTATAAATAATTATGACATATTTGTCTCCCGTGCCCAGATACATCGTTGACCTGCAATTCATACAAAGATATCAACTCTGTGTTTTTCCTGTCTCCCTATGTAAGTTGCTATCAATTTATACATTGGGGTGGTGATTGAATTTTTAATTTGGAATGAATAGAGTACTCTTGGATTTTGGTCGATCATTATACCGAGAATCTGGAGTTGCAACAAAGGTGCTTAGTACTACACAATCTCGTTCTTAAATATGTTTATCTTATGACATGAGAGAAACAAAGTAAAAAATCTTAGACCCAGGAGCACTAGGCAATATATAATATGTACTATGTACTGTAATACTATGTGTTTGTTACTGTTTATGTTATTAATTACTTTAATGTATTTGACCTGGGATTGTACGCCACTTAAGAACTGTACCTTATTTATTCCTTATGTATAATTTCAGATTGTTACTTGTGGCTCCTGAAGAAGGCGTTTTCGCCGAAACGCGCGTCGAGTACCGTTTGTTCACCCCTGTGTTGGACACCTTTTTAGTAACCTTTGGTGTCTGTTGTTTTTTAAAATTACCATATATGTTATGACAATGTATTAAATGTATGTATATCTTTTTAATTGATTGGTCATATAGTCTGATTGGTCTCAGTTCTCTATATGATTTTTATTATGTGTATTAAAAACATGTTTGTTTTATACAATTATTTATATTTTCTCTGATTGTTCCTTTGTGCATTTGGGTCTAGTTACTTGTTTATGTACTAGTTTAGATTGCCTAGGATTTTTTTGCATACACTGTGGCATTCCTGGAGACATGCTTTACCAGGCTACAGTAGCGGGTGACAGTATGAGTGCAGAAGTCGTCTGGAAGCATTTAATTTACAAGCCCTAGGTATGTATAGTACCATATACTAGAGCCTTATAGGAAAATTAAATGTTCCAATCAAGGGTATACCAATGTTATCATGTTTTAAAGAGGGGAGCACCAGCACGTAATATCTGGTTAGCAGAGTAAAGTGTAAAGAGCTCTACAGCCAACAAAAATAGGGTTCAATAAAAAAGCAAAACAATCCTGGGTAACCCTGAAGGAAGGGAACATATTCAAAATGCTTAATAAACCATTTGGGACTATGTTTTGCCAATATACCTTGGGAAGGATGACCGAAATCTTCCAATCCCAACAAGTTTTGCCCATTTCTTGCTGACCAAATGTGCCTTACAAATTTAGAAACAGCTCTTTATGAATAACCTACATGCCCACATAGACTGGTCTTAAAGTCAGGTTTTAAGTAGTGTCGCTGGCCTGTACTGCTTTTCAAAATAGATTTTGCCAGCATGTTTCCAAAATAACTATTTTTCATTATATGTCTGTATCTGTATAGAAAGTATAGTGTAGTAGCTCTGTATAATAGGCTCATTTAAGTTTCAGTTCTTGTCTCAGTCCTTTGTCCAGCACATCTGCATCAATAGTGTAGCGTTCTCCCCAGCCAGGGAGAATGAAAAATAAATATGCCGCACACGGAGCTCTGGATTGTGGGTCTTTATTCCTTAACATAAACTTACAGTCACACAATGCCCTCTCATTACAGCATGACCCTTAATATCCAGACCTTAACACCTCCCAGCAAGTTACGCAATTCCTTATTGAGTCCACCCAGAACGTCAAGGTTCCTAGAGCACATAGTCTCACAAAAATACATTACTCCTGTGTTAAATAAAAAGTACAAAAAATAGTCACATTATATTTCTTCATTAAGGTGTTGGGGCGCACGCACTTGTCACTCAGATCGTGTGGTATGAGATGGTTGAGATATACTCTGTGCACCAATTAATCTGGTTCTGATTCTTGATATGGACTATCAGGAGGTGTCGCCGCATTCATAATTGTAGAAGCTGAAGATCATCAAGGTAGGTTCTTAGAGTGTGATGAGTCCCATGTAATAGACGTTCTTGAATGATGAACTGTCACCATATGTCCTTTGCACTTCACAACCCTCAAAGGATCAACAGCAAATGGAGAGTCTATTTTCCACTTTTGCTTCTGCTTGACCAGAACCCATTCACCTTCATCGAAGACTGTCTCCTGAGCTCGTTGACAACAATCCACATATGTTTTCATCTGGCACTTCCAAGAAGTGTTTGTGACATAAACCTTGTCCACAATAAATAATTGGTCTACTGCCCATTGGGGCAGTTTAGTTCAGATAGCTCTTCCAAATAGCAAGGAGAAAGGATTCTTACCAGTTGTGGAGTTGGTGCTCGTTGAATTACCCATTTGAAGGTACCCATGAATCATTCCACAACACCATTATCTAGGGGCCACAGAGGTGTGCTCTGTTGATGCTTGGTATTTAGCCTGACCAAAAATCTGTTGTGTTCTTTGCTACTGAAGGACAAACCATTGTCAGATTTGAGAATATCAGGGATACCCCATGGTGCAAAAATGTCAAATAGCCACTCAATAACATTGTCATGGGTAGTTGACGATAACTAATTTACTAAAGGACTGGGACGCTTTCCAGGCCCAAATGTTTACTACATGTCTGAGCCTCTCTAATGATCCTGATGAGGCTTATAGGGACTTACTAGATTGGAGCAGCCAGCTACTTAATGGTCTCATCCCTGAGAAACTGTCCCAGAACCGTAAAACTCTATCTAATCCTTGGTATAATACTAGTTGGCTGACCGGCGCAGAGAGCCTAAAAGGCTGGAACGGATTTGGAGAAGGGATTTTAACACCAATGCGAAAGACATCTATCGAGCGGCAGTTAAAGGCTACCACAAGGCCATCCAATCGGTACGCGCTTCGTTCTATGCCGACATTATCTGCACAAGCGATAACCCGGCAAAGAGCATATTTTCGATACTTTCCAGCCTTAAACAACAGCAGATCAATGTAGGGCAAAAAAAACAGTCCAACGAGCAATGTGAGGACCTTGACTCTTTCTTTATTAAGAAGGTAGATGACATCTATAGGTCCTTCCTTGCAACATCTACCATCCCTCTAATGGCAGGGTGTGATCGACTTGTTAATACCTTTGAGACGCTGGCACCCATCTCCACAGACCAACTGCAAGCTCTCTGCAGGAAAATTAAATCTGGCTCACCTGTGAATCCTCTGAAACCAGAGCAATTTAGAAGGGTGCTGACCATGGTCTTGCCCTCCTTGAAGCAGATAATCAATATGACACTTTCCACCGCCACCGTGCCAAAGGTGTGGAAACATGCTAAGGTGCTACCTTTACTTAAAAAGCCCTTGTTGGATCCGGGCAAGCCTGAAAATTATCGCCCCATTTCACTACTCCCGTGAGTAGCTAAGATTATGGAGGTGCACGTTAATTCACTGCTTTCAGATTTTCTGCCCAAGAATAACCTGCTGGACCCCTCCCAGAATGGTTTTCGACCTGGTCACAGCACGGAGTCGGCTCTCCTGGCTGTGACAGAACACCTCTTGTCTGCTCAGGATGCTGGGCAAACGTTGGTGCTGATCCTTCTGGATCTCAGCGCTGTGTTTGACACAGTGTCCCTCGCTATTTTGCTTCAACATCTGGCGGAGCCGGGGATTGTCGGCTCAGCCTTGAAGTGGTTCACTTCATTCTCAGCGAGAGGTCTTTTATGGTTAGTGTTTCCCCATTTGTCTCAGGCATCCACCCTATTAAACAAGGCGTGCCACAAGGTTCCTCCCTCAGTCCCCTCTTATTCAATCTCTATGTCCAACCCCTGGCTGTGGTAGCTAGAAACAGGGGACTGACCATGGTCTCCTATGCCGACGACACTCAGCTGGTGGTGGCTTTCTCCAGGAACACCAAGAGGGACGCCCTGAAATTTCAGGGTGATTTGGTGGTGGTCGCTGAATGGATGACCGCCAACTGCCTCCAGCTGAATGCCAGTAAATCAGAGCTGTTGTTGGTGGGAGTGAACATTGGCGGCCAAAAAGTCTGGGTAGGCCCCCCTCCTAAGCTAGCCGTCAAAAACTTGGGGGTGTGGCTGTACTCATCGCTCAGCTAGCAAGTCCAAACAAAAAAAGTAGCAGGGACCTGCTTTGGGCTCCTACGGGGACTTAGACCCCTATTGGGGTTCCTTGATTCCCATACGCGCCAGACTATTATTTAGGCAGCCATAATGTCCAGATTAGATTACGCCTGCTCTCTGTATCTAGGGGCTAATAAGGTCGAGATTGCTCGGCTCCAACGGGTACAGAATGCAGCAGCTAGATCACTGATTGGCTTGTGCAGGTCTTACTTGGAGTCAGCCACCATCCATCGGCTACATTGGCTACCGGTGGCTAGGAGAATTGAATTTAAGGTGCTTTGCATCACTTTTAAAGCCCTGAAGTTCAACACTCCGGGAATTCTGGCTAACCTAGTCATCCCCTACGTCCCCACATGCCAGCTTCGCTCACTGGGCCAGCACTTGGTGAGGGTTCAAAGGTTTCGAAGAGTGCAGGCAGGAGGTCGCTCCTTCCGCAGTAGGGCATCCCTTCTTTGGAATTTACTGCCCAGTCACATTCAAAGGCATACTATCTGGCTTTTAGGAAGGCCATAAACACACATCTTTTCCCACTGTGTAGTTTCTGTATTCTCTCTATGCGTGTGGCTCTGCTGACAGCGCCGGGACGCCCCTTTGCTGGGGCAGCTGTTGCGCTATACAAATGGCAGTAATATAACATAACATAACAAAACAGGAATGACCATGAGATGATGTCCGCTTTCTAAATCCTAAAGAAATCAACTGTAACTCTTTACCATGCACGTGCAGGAAGTTCAAACATTGTGAATGGGTGCTGCGTCACTTTTGGGGACAGGCAGTTGCAAAGATGGCACTTTTTTAGTTCCCTTTCCATTCGTTCATCTGGGTGTGGGAACCACACTACATGTCTTAGGGCTCTTTAAGCGGTTACAGTGACACAATGTCCTTCATGGGCTAGTTCAATGACTTGCTGCCCTAGGCTCTCATGCATGATTATTGCTGAGCCTCTTTATGCAACATCCTCCTTGGTAATGGACAGTTCATCCTGTACATTTTTGAATTTTTGAAATTAAAATTTGGCAGTAAAAGGTTGAGTATGGTTCTTCCACGATTGAGCGGAAATGATGTCTTTGGTGATAAACCTATTTTTATATGCATTAGTAGCAGCTATGTTCTGTTTAGAGTACAGGGCTGCTGGAGTGCTAGACCTCACAATAAAGTTAATATACTCCTCAACCGTTTTGAACGTTAAACTGTGCTGCTGTAATAGTGAAACATTTTCCATATAGGAACACATGAAACATTTGCAGGCCCACACTACAGCCAGATTTTCCTTTTCCGGCTGAGAATGGACATGTTCTGCGTTAGATAGGCTTCGACTGGCATATGCCATATTGTGTCCCTAAGCATTGAGATCAACAATATGTTGAGCAAGTATTGACCTACCCCAGCCCAACCAGACTCTCATCGACTGTGATCTCAGTATGTAACTTATGGTCAAAGTAGGCCCTCTTGGTTGCATTTTCAATTGCATGTTTTATTCTTTTGAAGCTTTGGTCACATTCAGAAGACCACTGAAAAGGGGCATCTCATTTTGTCAAGTCTCTCAATGGGGCACTCATAGTAGAAAAGTCGAACTGTACCTCGAGCAATAACTGACCATGTCTAAGAAGGATCGCAGCATGGTGACATCTTGTGAGGGGCAGGTAGCTGATAGTGCTTGCACTTTATCTGGTAATCCAACCAAACAAATTCAAGATATAATTACCAAAATAAGATCCCAAGCATGCACTGATGGCTTCCTCAGCAAGAAAGAATTTAACTTTCTCAACACCAAATCTCCTCGCCTGCCAGTAATATACACACTGCCTAAAATACATAAAAATCCTCAAAACCCACCAGGACGCCCAATCGTGTCCGCGTGTGGCTCAACTTTGGAACCATTGGGAGCCTGTGTAATTTTTTTATTATGGAATTTGTCCCATCTACAGCATGCTATGTAAGAGATAGCATGCAAATGATCAACCTGGTAGAACACCTCCAATTTGATCCACTTCATGAGACCCTATGTACGTTAGATGTGGAATCGTTATATACGAACATCCCACAAACCGCAGCATTACTAGTCATCCAAAAGACCCTTGATACACGACCACGCCCCCACAGGGTTCCCACCCTTTTCATTCTACAGTTACTGGAACTTTGTTTGACAAGGAATTTCTTCCTTTTTGAAGATACTTACTATCAACAAATCAAGGGCACATCCATAGGGGCTATTTTTGCCCCCAATCTGGCCACATTTTTTATGGACCAACTAGAAATTGGATCCATCTTGACACTATCTAACCCCTTCTTCTCAGGCATCAGAGTCTGGAGGCGCTATATAGATGACATCTTCCTTATTTGGAATCAGACAGATGAGACATTGAACCATTTTTTACACTGGCTCAATAATAATTGCTGCGGACTAACTTTTACTCTAACTTGGGATAGGTTCTCCATAGCCTTCCTGGAACTTACTATCTACTCTTCAGAAGTCGAGCTCTTGACACGACTCTTCAGGAAACCCACTGAGCGTAACACGCTCCTAAGCTATAAGAGTAACCATCCCAGGGCTCTGAGGGATTCGTTACTGTTGCAACTGAGTTATAGAAGTGGTATCTTCTGTCCACCCCTTTCCCTTTGGCCCCAGTTGGTATTCCCCAAGCGAAGCTGACAGTAGAATGTTGGTGCTCTTGTCAGTGAGGAGAGTGGATGGCTAATAAACGAGTCTCAACTTATCAGGTGTCTTGTCACTTCATTTGGAATTCCTACACTGGCGACGAGGATGGGATGGAATTCCTACACTGGCAACGGATCTGTGCAGGGGGCAGCCTTAGTCATCTCCCTTTGTGTGCTCTCTCCACACGAAGAAAAGGAAGAACGGAGGAAGAGAAAGAAGAAGTTTAAAGATAAAGAGGTACTGTACAGTCTTTGAAAGCGAGCATTAGAGGACCTGCGTGAACTTTGGAAAAGAATATAGACAGGACTGAAATATACACGAGCATTCTGCGTGTCAAGGAGCACAAAGAAAGCATTAGACTGTTTTAAAATAAAACATTTTCAAGAGAGGAACACAGCGTTGTGGTAGTAAGCCGTTACCTTGTGCAAAGTAATTATACAGGATATGTGCGCTAGTCCTGAGCAGCGAGGAAGAAGCGCAGTGTGACTTTAGTGAGATTTAAGAAGTAAATGGGAGAGTGATGCAGATCGACAATACATTTTCAAAGTGACACCTTTATTCGACCCTGCCGGGATAACGATTACCTGATTGTGGGGAGTGTCAACAGAAGGAGCAGTCAACCGGTATCCAGGCCGTCAGGAAGAAGAGTTAGTTACGAGGTGACTCCCAGAGGTCGGTTTTTTTTTTGTGTCAGCATACGGGCAGCATATCCCTGGCAACGTCGTCTCACTGGGTCGAGGAATCTGTTGAATCTCTGGTGTTCAAGGGGGTCAAGCAGGCCGGCGGTGTGTGAGGCAAATCCTGTCAGCGGCCGCAGCGTTTCCCTCCGCTCTCGTCAGTCAGGATGTTTGGAAGGTCAACTGACTAACCGGTTCTCCGGCGTTCCCGGCACACCAGCCACTTTAGAGCCGGTGTGTCAACCAGGAAGCAGGGGTGTCGGGGACAACGAGATAACAGGAGCTGTTTTGGTTAGGTGGTCATGTCAAACGGCGCAAGGGATGCAGATGCTGTTTTAAGGAACAGCTAAGTCGCCCTGACTGGATGGATTTTTGTCTTCATATACATACAAGGTGGTGAGTGCACTGCAGTAGACCCGAAGTCTGTTAGCGAACTGTCCGGGCAAGGAACTGCAACTTTTCATGGAACTTGCATAAGAATTTATTCATTCAAGAAGCGTGTGGGGTTGTAATTTTCATGTTCCCTATTTCATGTATTGTGTAAAAAAAAAATTTTTAAAAAGAAGTGTAATACTTTATTGTGAACTGTCAAATTCAGCCTTTTATCGTAAGCCATATCAGTTTCTTAGGATCAGACGGAACTGCTCCTGTAGAGAAGATTATTTCAGAGAGGCTGCAACCCTCTCCAATAAGCTCAAAGACTGAGGCTGCCCCAAAAGGATAGTAAAACAAGCCTGAAAACGAGCTTGGTACTGCCCACGGGAAGTCTTTCTTTCTCCCAAAGACAAACATCAGACAGAGAGAATTGCCTGTGTTACAACCTTCTCACCAGTCTCCAACAAAATTAGAAAGTCCATCATAAAGCACTGGCCCACAATAAATGCTGGCAGTATAAACATAGAGAGACCTCTTTTTGCATTCCGCAAAAGTAGAAACTTAAAAGATCACCTGATCCGAGCAGCACTGCCAGCTCTAACGCAGGGACCCACCATCGACTCAGCCTGTAGTCTACCCCCAATCACACGGCATGTTAAGTGTGGTTGCTGCAATGTCTGTGATTACACGGTGGAGGGTAAAAAATTCACCCACAACAGCACCACGGTCGAAAGACGTTCATTTTCAAACTGCAATACAAGCAATGTGGTGTATATCATAGAATGTCCTTGCCCAAAACTATACGTTGGGCAAACCATCCAGAAAGCCAAGACCCGCATCTGTCAACACAGGAGCAGAATCAGATGCCCCACTGCCAACGCCCCGCTGGTGGACCACTACATTGCAGCAGGGCACAGCGAAAATGATATGAAATGGACTATCCTAAAGGTTGTGAAACTGCCAGCAAGAGGAGGAAACATAGCCCAAATGCTGAACAGAGAGGAGCTCAAGACTATGATTCAGTTTGACACTATCCAAAATGGTCTTAACCGGGCTGAGGATTGGACCACATTACTATGAAATAACTATATACTCAAGCCTGGATAAGTGCAAACTTAGAGACTTTTTTGGAGACTGTTTTGTATTCAAACAATATCAACTGCGAGAATTGAGTTGTCCATGAGGCACTGGCTGTGCTCACAATGGGCAACTGCTTGATTCAATCATTACGATTTTTGTTTTAAAATAATTTTAGCACACTGTGTTTATAATTCCTTCACTATCATTGCGCCGCCGCCGCCCACACGATTTTACATGCACTTGGCACATTATTTCACAAAACCACGATGTATGTATTGTTCACAACCCTTCACATGCACCGTTGTCCTCTCAAAGATGGCGAGAGCCTCCCTCAGAGCTATCTATACATCCATGCCCCTACTCCAAGATGGTGGCCAAAACCGGTTGTCCTTCTACTATTGTCACCATCTGGATGCACGCATATCTAGCGTGCGGGCCAGACAGCTCGCCGTAACTGCTATCCGGCAGAATACGAACGGGCATTGTTCCTTGGAACACCACGGAGTCATCTTACTCCTAAGGTAAGCGCATATCCACCCCAGCCTGTAGCACCTTAATGGACCTGCAACCCTAGCTTAACCGCTCACTTACACTTATTATCTTAAATTGTTTTAGATCCCCACGGGTCCACGGTCCCTGGCACACCTTCGAGCAATTAATTACCCCTTAAGATAAGCAACGCCGCGACTCCGCCGTAAATACCCCTCCTTGGAAATCACTGTCACAGCGTAAACTTCCGCTGACACGAGGTTCCTTCCTTCCCTACATCTAGACTCCAATGGTCGATCGGTTATCGCTCAAATACCGCCAAAATTTAGCCAAGATCGACATGACCCCCTGCAGGTAATCACGTTGCATGTTACAATAATCACCCTCAATAGCGCTTTCACTCACCCCTTACCCGACATACCAACCCCATGGTTCTCTCCCCACCCCAACAGCAGGTTGCCATACCAGATATTCCATAACAACCCTCGTAATCCCTGGGCTACAACTCGCCGATCAGGGTAAGACAACAGAACTGGGCTCCGCTTCTAACTATTCCATACGCACAACAGCATTGAATGATTGAGCACGGATGCGTGCACTGTAAGAGGTGACATGTTGTAAGCCAAAGTCTATTTTCTGAAAAGCGCTCTTAAATAACGGCCTTCCATGAATGTTAATTGTGCATGAAACTTAAATGACCTCAACCCGATGTCACGACACACCGCGGCACTTCTTGTTGTATTTCCGTTGACAGCACAGCCTACACAATACATAGTACACTCTAAGTCGGTTCCGAATGAAATGTCAGATGTAATATACGTAAACGTTAGCTGCGCTAATGATTTTCAGAGTATAATTCAGCTACCTGCTGTTCTCCCTTCTTTTCTCTTCCCTCTTCCTCCCTAACAGGTGGTTGTAAAATGACTATGCCAGGCAGGCAAATGTTCAATTGTCAGTCCTGATGATGATCCCACATATTAGAGCATAAGGGATCGAAACGTCGACTTTTCAAAAGTGTTTTCACAACCTGACTATTATGTGTGAATATTGTTGTGTCTAGCACTTGTATGGCATTACTTAAAACCAACACTGACTTAAAAGTGGCCAATAATGCTCTCCCTTTCCTGAAAAATTCCCTTCCTTTTGTGTCCCCAGTATGGTACAGGACTGTGCCTTAATAACATTCCTTTATGTGTGTTTTCATTTGATTGAAAAATAAAATACCCTGTCCGGCTGGACAGTGGACAAATATAGTTCCCATTGTGGCCTATGTTTTATCCCAGTATTGATCCTAGCTATACTAAGGACCCTTGTTTCTCCTTAATTTATTGACACCCACGGTCCTCAGTTAACTGAATGGGTTCCCTTGTTTATTTAAAAAAAAAATGCACTTTATCTGGGTCAGGAGTAATTCACCCACAGAGAATATGTACCCAAAGAATTTGAGGTTGGTCTTGGGAAACTCACACTTTGCTGCATTTAAAGTAAGATCTGCTTCAGCAAGTAAGACCTAATATAAAACCATGATTGTTCAACTGCAAATTAATGGTCTTGAATAAGAGAAGATATGTACTTCAAGAGGAACGAGGCAGGATTGTCCCTGCTCTCCGCTAATATTTCAACTTTATATTGGTCCATTCTTGGCTAAATTAGAGAGGAACATAATTATTAGCCTGGTATGTCAGAATACAGTAGAATATAAGATGTTTGCTTATGTGAACACTTTAGCAGTAGTTACTTGAGACCTAACATCTGCTCTCCGGAAAATAGAAAAGTTAGCCAAACAATTTGGATCATGATCAGGGTATAAACTAAATAGTGCTAAAACCCAGATAGTATGCACAAAGCAGGCCCATATTAGAGATCAGCTGATTATCATGGAGGAACTATACTTAGTGATAAGAATTACTGCTTTTTTGGATCAAAAGGTTGAGATTAATCTAGTCCCAGTGCTTGATATGATTCGACCTGGGCTGGATAGAATCAATTACTTACATCTCTCGGTAATAGGGAGATGCAATTTATTGAAGCTGAATATTCTCCCCAAGGTGTTATATTTATTTCATTCCATTCCATTGTGATTGACAAGGAGTGGTCTATGATGCTAGAATCACTATGTTTTAGATTTTTATGGGGTTACCAAAAGCAAAGGAGAACAGCTAAATTCATGGCCCTACCATTGCTCTTAGGAGGGCTATCAGTGCCTAACTTTACCTTGTATTATTGGTTCTGCGTTTTGCAAAACATGACAATTTTAATAACTGGGGGATCCCAAGAAGTAGATTTGGCTGAGACCTCAACAATATTCAAAATGCTCCTAGGAAGGGAAGCTGAAAGTTATTTGATTTAGAATATAGAACCAAATTATTATAAAAAACTAAATTTCAAGTGCCAAATCCAGCTTTCAGGGCGTGGGTTCAGATCAAGCGACATTTAGAGCTTGGTAAGATTAATTTTGATACACCTACTGTAGGAAGCTGGCTCCGTATATGCTATACCAAACTGAGGTATAGTGTGCACAGAGTCCAGTGGAACCCCAAAGGTCGGCAGACTATTTCTGATAGTGTGGGAGAGCAGTAAGGCTTTATCAGTGGGTAGTGTTTTGCATTTGTTGTACACACTCAATCAGCAAATGACGTCACACACTCAAAGACTGAACTCAGAACAATTTGATTTGTATAAACAAAATAGTTTCCTGTATTTATTTCCTAGAACCAAGCAAGCCTTGCACAGGCAAGTGTATATGATAATTTTCAAGGCAGGTTGAATAATACAAGCAAGGTGACTGAAAATGACTTTGTTACAGGTTTGTAAATGTTTGCAATACTGTGAAAATTACTGTTAGATTAAGATGCCTCAGTCTGTTGGCTGGGTTCCCCCATTTGCAAGATGGCGGGGTCTGAGAGTTTTGCTTCACATCGATTCCCCTACCTGAAGGGTGGGGTTGTTGAAGGTAGGAACAGCTCCCTTCCTCGCTTGGTTTTCCCGCCAATTCTCCTGCCCAAAGTGGGGTCAGAACCGGTGGGGGGCATTTGCTGGAAGGAGCAAAAGACCTGGGGAAGTTGGCAAGCCTTTGAAGCATCCCCTTCATGGACCCTGCCCATCCTGGGGGAGGAGGCGTAGCACCTCGACCAAGGACGTGCATATTTTCAGACCCCTGAGAGCAGCAGGCTCTCGGCCCAGGAGTCCAGAAACATGTCTGGCGGTGGCAGCTGGCGAGCAGGCACTCTGCATGGACACTAGTGTTAGGTCGTTTTTCATGGGGCATCTCTAAAATGCCATCTGTGTGCATTTTTCCTGTAATCCCACACTGGCATCAGTGTGGGTTTAATGTGCTGAGAAGTTTGATACTAAACTTCCCAGTTTTCGGTAAAGCCATTATGGTGCTGTGGAGTTCATAATGACAAACTACCAGTACCATATACTCTTAATGGCACTATTGCACTTACAATGTCTAAGAATTGGCTTAGACACTGTTGGGGTACAGGGCTCATGCACCTGTACCCTCACCACTGGTATAGTGCACCCAGCTATAGGGGTGGCTGACCTATGCCAGGGCAGTGGGTTGTTGGCATGGCACAGAAGAATGTGTGCCATGTCAACTCTTCACTTTGTCTGCACCAAAACATGCAGCCTGCAAAGGCAGTGTGTCTGTGTAAAGGTACTGGGCCTCTAAGGGTGGCACAATAAGTGCTGCAGCCCTTAGACGCCTTCCCTGGCCACAGTGCCCTTGGTACCTGTGGAACCATTTACAAGGGATTGACCTGTGGCCAAAGAGTTCCAATTGGGTTTTGTTTGCAATGCAATTTAGGGAAAGAACAATGGTACTGGGTTCCTGTTTGGCAGGGACTCAGGGCACACTCAGCCAAAGCACATCAGCAGTTTAGCAAACTGAGGGGGCAATCATGCAAAAAGAGGGCACTTTCTTACACCTACGTCTGCCTCATCCCTGATTCTGACTATCTTTCAAAGGGCAACAAAAAACCTGCAATTTAGAAATAGGGGTCACAGGGGAATCTTATGATCTTTATAGACCTGCTTGTACCTTGTCCCCCAACTAAACAATATGGAACTACACGAGAGGTAACAAGGGTCTTGTTCAGTTTTCCGGGCTTGGTACCTAAGATGTGGTGCTCAAAACCGGGATGCTAGATAGTCAACACGTGATTGGAATTACAAAGGAGAGGTGAATGAATGAACTGCAGAGAATGGTCTACAGAAAAAGTGAAAAGAAACCCATCAGCCCACCAGTTGGCGGAACTTCATCATCTGGGTCATATCACATTTCCGCTAAATTCAACCTCAATATGCTCAGTTGAGGTTTACTAGAACCGGAAT
The DNA here is from genome assembly GCF_964261635.1 of Lissotriton helveticus. NCBI lineage: Eukaryota > Metazoa > Chordata > Amphibia > Caudata > Salamandridae > Lissotriton > Lissotriton helveticus. The sequence goes on along the minus strand of NC_136063.1, from coordinate 603,393,862 downwards.
GTGAAAAAGAATTGTCAACCAGACAAAGAGTGTTGTAAAGGGCTGATGAGTTGTTGTTGCAGTGCTCAAAGAAATGTGGAAAACAAATTAATGTGAATTAAAAATGCCTGTGTTGATGTCTTTAAAGAGTTTTTTATTTTGGGTGACCATCAAGACGGCATGTTTAAAAGCAAAGTAGATGTAGTATGACAATATTACTACGCATCAAGAGTGTTAAATGGTCTACATGTTTCAGCCCTTCAGGGCTTTCATCAGGACCTATGATGTACTACTGCAACGTTTACCACTACTAGTGATAAAGAATATAAAGACCTACCAGTGGTGTAGTCTGTTATTTCACAGCCTCTCCCAACATTGTAGGGAGGACCAGCCTCACCTCACCTGGCACTCGCTCAGGAAAAGGGAGGCCACGCACTCTCCGTCGTTGCCTCGGTCAAAGAACTGAGCCGAGGGGCACTGATGGGAGGATGGAGACAGAAAGGTATTACTGTAATAGGTGATTTTTATGATGATATTTTAAGCGTCTACAGGTCTGATATTTTTCAGGTAAATAGATAGGAAATGTATAAATCATAATTAAGGTACCTTTAATTGAGGCTGTTAGACAAAAGACAGAGAATTAGCCCTATATATGAGTTATTGTTGCAAACACAAAAGGATGCTTTAGAGGTGCAGAATATCTCAAAGAGTCCTTAGCTTTGTCTGATAACATTATTTTAACGACAAGCTTGCAGACCCAGCATTTTAAAATGGTTTTTAATCTTTCTTATAACCTGGCAAAAATGTTTAAATGGGTGGGGGGGGGGGTTGATTCCGATGGCAAGTGCAAACAATGTGTCACAGAACAGGCAGATATTATACATGTGTTCTATGCATGCTTGAAATTGACACCACAGATGAAAAGATAGGTGGATTCTTACGAACTGTTATCAAGGAACTGATCATTGTTACTCAGTTAATGATGATGCTAGGTGTTTGGAGCCAGTGAAGGCAAATATAAATAAGAAAGAAAGATGTATTTAGTATTTATGGCCATGACTGTTGCACTACATTGTATAGCCTCAGATTGGCTTAAGCCAGATGCTCTCACTTTTAGTATGAGGAGATCTAAGCTTCTAGCCATTTATAACATGTAAATATACTTATACAAACTTATGGGTCCCAAGAAATGATGGCAGGGGGAAATGGTCTGGTCTATGTAACAGAATGGATGGAGAGTTAGTTTGTTTGAGATTTGAGGGGGCCAAATTTAAAAATCGAAATGTTGGATGTTCTGATTATTGTTTTCTATTAATATATATGTGTTTGTTAAGCGCTACTACTCACTCGTGAGGATCTCAAGCCCTGGAGGGAGGGGGGTTTCGCAGGTTCCGGTCCATCAAGGAGGGGGTCTGTCGAAGAGCCAGGTTTTGAGGTTTCTTGTAAAGATGGGGAGAGATGTAGCCTGTCTGTGGTGGAGAGGGAGGGCGTTCCAGGCTCTGGCCGTGAGAAAGGAGAAGGAGCGGTTGCCTGATCCGGTCTTTCCGGTGCTGCGGACCACGGTGTAGGAGAGCTGGGATCATCGTAGGGTCCTTTCGGGTGCATGGAATTTGAGTCGGCTGTTCAGGTATGCTGGTCCAGTGTCGTGGAGGGCCTTGTGAGCGTGGGTGAGCATCTCAAAGGTGACTCTAGCTATGATGGGGAGCCAGTGGAGTGTTTGAAGGTGTTGGGAGATGTAGCAGTGTCTTGGCAGGTGGAGGACAAGTATTGCAGTGGCGTTCTGGATGCTTGTTGATGATTTACATATACATAGTACGGGCTGAAGAATTCTAAGCGAGATGGATATATCTGATTTCATTTTATTAATGTTTTCATCCTATATCAGATCAATTAATTCTTGCCTTTTTTCTGAGCTTTTGATTGCTGGCTATTGCCTATATGGATTTTTTATCTACCAGAAAGTGTGCTGCTATTAGGAACTAGGCACTTTAAGCATATTATAAGTATGTATTTATGTAGGACAGTAATTGTACATGTGGTATTGAAATAATTAATTTAACCTTTGATTTAGGTCTTATTCGTGAGAACTAGAACATTGTTTAAATTTTTCCTGTCGTAAAATGCAAAATATAATGTTCAAGAAAATCAATAAAATATGTTATTTAAAAAATGAAATATTGTCTTTGAGGATAAGCATGTTCTTTGAAGGAGCTATGATCTGCTCAAAGTATAGGGCTGCTGGCGTGCTAGTCCTCACAACGATAATAATGTACTCCTCAGCCATTTTGGATGTTAAACTGTTCCGCTGTAATGGTACTTGTTTAACCCCTTCGCAGCTGGGCAAATTCCCATGCTGTGCTGGGGAGCGGGGGGCACGCACAGCTCCCCTGTGCTCATGACGAGGTCAGCTCGTCATGAGCCACGGTGGTCGTGTGCCCATGACGAGCTGAGCTCGTCATGAGCCCACCCGTTTCTTTAGAACGTTCGCACAGCAGGGGAATTAGCCCAGCGTGCAAGCGTTCTAAAGGTCATGACGAGCTCAGCTCGTCATGAGCACACGAGCACCGTGGCTCAGCTCGACATGAGATTCGAAGGTGATAAAGCAATAGGCAGGGTTCTGATCTTTACCCAGCTTGTGTATAATTGAGTAGTCATACTCTTGCAGTTGCAACCCCCACCTCTTAATGTGAAAGGGCATCTTGGTTTTCAGGTTTCCAAAAATAATGAGGAGCACTTGGTGGTCTGTAATGATAGGGAAACATTTTCCATATAGAAACACATGAAAATGTTTGTAAGCCCACACTACAGCCAGACTCTCGTTCTCCGGCTGAGAATGGACATGTTCTGTGTCAGACAGACTTTGGCTGACATAGACCACAATGTCTCCCTGAGCAATCGGATGACCAATATGTTGAGCAAGGATTGCCCCCTGCCCCACCGGGCTTGCATCAACTGTGATCTCAGTATGTAACTTGGGGGTCAAAATAGGCCATCTCAGTTGCATTTTCAATTGCAAGTTTTATTTTTTGGAAGCTTTGGTCACATTGAGCGGACCACTTGAAAGGGGCAACTAATTTTGTCAAGTCTCTCAACGGGGCACTCACAGTAGAAAACTCATGAATGTAGCTTGAGCAATAACAGGCCATGCCTAAGAAGGATTGCAACATGGTGGCATCTTGTGAGGGGCAGGTCGCTGATAGTGCTCGCGCTTTATCTGGGTCAGGAGTCATTCCCCCATCAGAGAATATATGCCCAAAACAACTTGAGATTGGTCTTGTGAAACTCACACTTTGCTGCATTTAGAGTGAGATCTGCTTCCCCAAGTAACTGGTTCGCTATAGAGTGGCCCCAGTAATTAAGGACAAACTAAAGTTAGTAAATTTAGAAACATATGAGTGAAAAAATCTGCAACAGTTATCTCAAAAGGGAATGTTATTTAATCGCATTACCACATTAAACTAATTTTTCACTTTTCAGAAAATTTCAATCATCACAGTTTAAACATAAGGTGCCCAACAGGACAGGGAAAAAGGGGGCGGGGGAGTGAATTTGAAGTGAGGATAGTGGTCATGTGAAAAGCATGGAAAGAGAAGTTAAATCACAAATCATTATGCGGATAAAGTCAGGCTAATATTTATAAGCCAAAGCTCTATGATTTCATATATACATTTGTACATCAGTATGCCCTATTGTTGGAACACAGTAAAAATCTTTGTTGATGCAAGGGCTAGTTGCAAGCAAAAGGAATGTCGACGTTTCGACCCCGTAGAAACAACGTAGGTTGGTTGACACCTTACACTGGGTACCACCACGGGCCATCCAACAATGAGATCAACTGTATTCTTTCTTCTTAATTGTTCATTTACACTGTGTTTCGTTTATGTTAAAATTATGGAAATCAAACGTTGTACCATTAATGGCCATCGAACATTGTGACCAACTGTACCCTTGTCCTTCAAATGTTCCTTTACACTGTGTTTTGTTTCTGTTAAATCTTGTCGTGATGACACTAGGTAAAACGGTCATGTATGCATAACGAACGCGCCTTGTAACTCTTGTGTAGACATTCATGTTTATTGCAACTATGCTGAATATATAAACATTGTAGACTGTATAATTGTACAATCACTGAGTATATTAAGACATATTGTAGGCATCTCTGTACTTATTGAACGCACGGCCCATTAGTGAGTCTTTCCCCACTTTCCATAGTTCTTGGCGATGACGTGCTGTAGTCAGTATCTAGCGTCTGCGCCGGACCTTTAGCGCACAATTACTAAACCCGTTATTTTTCATTATTTAAAGACCTCCTCTTTGCCGGATCTCCTTCCTGATACAATCGGAGACAGCAACTCTAGACGAGTAGCGGTAAACAGGTTCGGGGCTCCTCCATGTGGTCCTTTTGCGTACATGAAAATGCTCATATTTTACGAGGCGGTTGGTGAAATCATTTGGCTTGACGCTTGCTTTTCTGTTATTTGTTATCCCTCCCAGATCTGTGCACCGCCTGAGTATTTGGCTGCATTTAGCACCGAAGATCGGTGAGTCCAAACACCTTCCTGATTTTAGAATTAGACCCTGTAACTTGGCTCTATTCATTCTGTAGATCGTTGTTTAACAGCCATGGTTCTGTGTTTTTTCAGCGTATCGATTGACTGCAATTTCACTACATACTTTAGGACAGGTATTTGCAATACCGTGTGACTTTGTCATTAACAAATTGTAGATACAATACATGGAATAAGTAATTCCCTCCTACTGTTTGTCCTACCCCGTTGCTCTTTTAGATCATTGCGATTAAACTCCACATTTATGCAGCAATATGGTTTAAAATTCCGAAGTGACCAGAATTTTTGATTTATACGTAGAAGGGACACGCTACTTGTTCCACACTCTTAAGTAAGTGATTAATTTGCCCCTTTTTGAGAATCTGAATCTTTGTCTAGGAGCGACAGCTGTGTTCTAATTGTACTTGTATCTCCCTTCAGGGGTTGATGTCACACTCTACTTCCTAGGAGCCACCTGGCCCGGTTTCCATACTGTGTCCTCATTGCGGGACCACTTGGTAAATATTTGTCAATACATTAGGTTTTTATATGACTTAATTTAGTTGGTTGCATAGTACCAATTTTATTTTGTATACTCCCCACACTAGGTGCCCTCCTACACACACCTTTTGTCCTGATGAAGACCCCAGTGTAAGGTGTCAACCAACCTACGTTGTTTCTACTGGGTCGAAACATCGACATTCCTTTTGCTTGCAACTAGCCCTTGCATCAACAAAGATTTTTACCGTGTTCCCACAATAGGGCATAGTGATGTACAAATGTATATATGAAATCATGGAGCTTTGGCTTATAAATATTAGCCTGACTTTATCCGCATAATGATTCGTGATTTCACTTCTCTTTCCATGCTTTTCACATGACCACTATCCTCACTTCAAATTCACTCACCCTCCCCCTTTTATCCTGTCCTGTTGGGCACCTCATGTTTAAACTGTGATGATTGAAATTTTCTGAAAAGTGAAAAATGAGTTTAATGTGGTAATGTGATTAAATAACATTCCTTTTGACATAACTGTTGCAGAGTGTTTAACTCATATGTTTCTAAATGTACTAACTTTAGTTTGTCCTTAATTACTGGGCCACTCTATAGCGTACCCTTTCGCACCCAGGTCCCAGTACCATTAGGTTTACCCTTTTTTATGTAAAACTCCCCAAGTAACTGGCACACTTACATGAGAGCCTTTTCATGCTTCCTTTGCATTGCCCCAAATACCAGTATGTCATCACTGTAATTAAAAGGATGAATGACAGGTTGAATTATTCAACGTATAACATCCTGAAATATTTCTGCAGCTGACAACACTCCAAAACTCAACCTCTTGCATCTGAACAAACCAACATGAGTCGAAAAAGTAGTGATGTACTTGCAGTTTTCTTCCAACTCGAGCTGATGGTATCCCTTGTTCTGGTCAAGACAGGAGAAGACTTTGGCACTGACCAGTTGCATGAACATGTCCAACATGTGTGCACAAGGATGTCCATTTCTCTTGATTGCTTTGTTGGCCTGGCGCATATTAACACAGATGTGCACTGCACCTCCACTGTACTTTTTTGGCACTACCACTATGGACGAAACCCATGGCCTAGGACCGGTGGAACGCTCAATGATGTCATGCTTCAACAGCATTTCTAGGACATTCTCAACAGCTTCTTGCTAGTGGCAAGTTGCACTTTCATTGTCTTGAGCCCACCTACGCCATGAAATAACGACAGAAACTGACCCAGAACTTCAGATTGAGTGAGGAGGTTGTAATTGAGAGATATTAGTCCTGTGTCAGCAGCAGTGGCAAAACTGAGTAGGCAGGCACTGGATGAAGTTCCTGGAAGCATGCGAATTGGTGCTTGTACTGATCCTGTTTAATGCCTCCTTGTCACTGTGAATTACACTTGACTCTGCAATACTTAAGAAGCAGCCCCACATGTATACTTTCATGGTGATGTGTTGAGGTGTGGCACAGGAGATAGGCTGTTGAACTTTTCAACTGGCATGATGCTAATCGACACATCACTGTCTATGATAAATGTTATGGGGCAACAGTTGACCTTTATTTCTAAACTTGGGACAAAGACCAAATTAATTCTGTTCTTCCATGTGGTGATTCATCTTTGTCTTTTGTTCGTCTTTGCATGCAGCCAAATCTACATGTGCCTGTTACTCCTTTGTCGCTACCATCATTGCACGTCCATCTCCTTCACGGGTGCTTGATAATGACGTGGATGAGCCTTTTGTGGGATGAACTTGATGACGATCAACATTGTCTGGCTTCTATTTCTCATAACTGTTGCTTTTTAGCTTTGGCGGTGTGGCCAGAATGCTTCTGGAACCTTCTGGCATCCATTTTCTCTTTTAGCTGTGATGTGTTTGGTTTCTCTTTCACTTTGGAAACTGTTATGAAGTGGTTTTCTTTACCGCAACCGTAGCACATTTGCACATTTGTCCTATGGTCACACATTTGACTTCATGGAGAAGTGAAATCCCACAGCCTTTTCTTCTTCGGAGGCATTGACGTGAATGCATCTCCCTTGTGCTCACTTTTCATGACCAATGCTGATTCATTGTTTGCTGTTCAATCTTCCATATCAGTGGCTTGTCAATGCGCTCTTTCCTTGGCCCTTGCAACGATTAGTACTTTTTCTAAGCTGAGCATCTCTTCCAATATGCATCTTCCGAAAGAGTCTGAAATACAGCTATTGATGACTCAGAGATGTATGACGTATTTATCATTAAGTTCACTGAACTTGCAGTGTTTGATAAGCAAATCAAGTCTCTCAACAAACTCATGCATCATTTCACCAGCTTGCTGTCATGCCTGATTGAAAATGTACCTTTCATAGTCAACATTCTGCATTGCATTGAACTTGGCTTGTGCTTCCTTGATGTCATAGCATGATGCCATATCAGCTTGTGATATTTTCTTTATCCCTTTTTTCACTCCATCACCAGCAAGGTTCTTTAAGTATCTAATTATTTTCCCATTGTCTGCTTCTTACAGTGCATCTATGAAATCATTGAACGTCTCGACCCATGTAGCCCACCTGGTGCCAATATTCTGCTTCTTGGCAGTGTCTAATGGCAGTGGTGGTTTCAGACACACTGCTGTGCCATCATACTCTGTGCCCTTTACTGCTGCCTTTGAGGGCATATGCTCTTCAGACATCTTTTGCTGTACATCTGAGTCTGCGCCTTCTGGAAGCACCAGCCTTGTGCTTGAGCTTGGGCTGCCATGTGAAGGAAGTGGCTCGTTTAGGGTCAACCAGGTCACTCAGGCTCACATCTCAGCCTTCCATACCAAATGAAGAGCTGGTCATACAGTAGAGAATACAAACCAATATATGTTTATTCAGATACACTCGAGTGGAGCCCGATCTGCCCAGTCTCTTAGGTGTGCTGCAAACAGAATTACATCGGTAAAGATAGAGATACATTATGTACATTTCAAAACCAAGCAAGGCGCTCCCATAATAGAATTTTCCAAGCAGATGCAGCTAAACAAAGACGTACAGTAGATGGGTTTCGACCCTGAGGCTGGGCAACAGTATCTTTTACCCAATGTCACGTTGTCCGTGCCCGCCACTAGACTGGTGGTAGAAGGCCTATATCTAATGCAAAAGGTATGCGCTAATAAGAACAGTGTATTCATTAGCGGAGAAAGGACTTGAACAAATGAACATCACCATAGACCGTTTTTCAGAGAGACAAACATTAGTTTTGATTGTGATTCAAAATGGCGGCCAAACAAAAAATGGTGCAGCAAATGCTAACTTACATAGAATAATGCACACGCAAAGGCATTTTCATTCCAACACACCCTCCTTTTAGCATGAGCTAACTCATTTTTGGAAATGATCAGAGAAAATAACATGTTTATTGGTAAAAGAGCATCAGTATTTGGAACAATCCATATATTCAGTGTCAGGAATAGAGGCTGAGAGGAAAGATGTAGTCTCAAAAATTCCTTCGTCAATCTGCATCAAATCATCAAGGTCCTTTTGTAACATAACTGCTGCATTAGTATCATGAACTGACACTTTCTGCTTCGGAGTGAGGATAGTTACACAATAGGAGCAACAAGCTGGAAGACATTGTATGCAGAGGCACCATGTGAAGAAGAGCCCGGAATGTGAGGATCTTCCAACCCCAAGATATTAGTGTGTTCCAAAACCACCCCAATAGTGTCCAAGTACCTGTCTCCTGGTCTGTCAGATGAAAGTCTATGTATTTATTGTATATCTGCATACACATTGGGAGCATGATCAGGTAGGTAAACACAACAGCTGCTGCCAATGATGCCACAGGTCCCTCCCCATCTGCAAATATAACATCTAGCACCATCCTGCTCTGTATAGTGACTAATCTCGTAGCCTGGAGCTCAGCAGTGATGTTTGTTACTATCCCAGCAGTCGTATTGATGACCCCCTCCACAACTCTTGTTATCCAACAAAGTTGAAGGCTATTAGCGATGGGTCCTAAAAAGGTAGTAGACCCTTTATGGAGTCCTTGAATTGCTGTGCAGTGGTGTCTGTCTGATCTGTATCCTTCGTGTCAACAACCCTTTTGACTCAGGATAGGTAACTGCACCTATGTTGCAGCTGAAGAGTTTTATGATAATTGGATGGAGCAACATATACAGGGGTAAGAAGGAAAGAGAAATAACATGTGCCTGACCATCCCTTCGGGAGCCAGACATGAGCTTGGGTCCCACAGACAAAATAGACATTATGGGGCAGGATCAAAGGTGGGCTATTAGTTGTATTCAGCTTGTAGGTGAAATTACATGTACTCTCCCCCACCCTTAACTCCCCAGTCCCCTGGACACAAAAACTAGCTTTTGTATTGACCACTGACACCGGTATCAGTTTATCTTCAGTAATATTGTGAGCTTGGAAGGATTAAAAACACTCAGAGGTGTTAAACCTTTGGAAATCAGCCATTTACATTTGAAACTAGACATTGTTCTTCACTTTACGGTACATATTCACACAGGACTTTGAGGACAATGCATCTAGGGTCCCTGCTCATGCCGGTCCTATAGGGGTAAACCCTGGGTAAAAGCGTAAATACTCAACCGCAGTGTGAAAATCAGAGGGTGTCATACCCAAAATAGAAAGTTTAAATTAGAAGTACACCAGTCGAAACAATTCGTACCAACCTTCGCAGCTACCAATATATGACAGTGGCATGGACAACAAATTATCGCTCTTATGAGTAACGGACGGGAGCAATCCACAAATCCAACAATTAGTTGTATCAGACGCATTTTGAGCCTGATGCAACATTTGTATAAATACATTGCCATTATAAGACAGCCTATGCACTTCTTTGTGGGGGGCTAGACTATCAAACATTTGCTCAGGGGGAGTGGTAGTAGTACCTACCAAAGAGTGTACAGGACATTTCTCCTCTAGAAAGCAAGATATTCTAAGTATTGTTGCTAATGCAGTCACAACAATTAATATGCAAGTTATTTGACTGTTTGTCGACCAACCCCTCACTGAATGCGGTGGTGCAAATGGCTGTTCCTCCTCATCAATAGGCCGACCAAAAGGATGCATGATGAGAGAAATGCTACAAAAACGATAGTAAATGCAAGTGTTCCCAGTGTCTGTCAGAGCCTCACTGGTACAGGCTTCTATTTTTCATCAAACATTGGCACTTTTGAGCACCAGTGGTGGAGCTTGCTCCAACCTAAGCTTACGATGTATTCCACGCCGATCAGGATTTTGTACCCACATCCAAGGGAGCACATTCAACTTATCCTGTCCAAGTGTCAAGAACAGTGCACAAATCTCACTTCACCCTAAACTAACTCTTTTGGTACTACAGCAAAGTACACCAGAACTTGCACAGTCCATCCATGTCTAATCCGACTTCTCCTTTTGTGTACTATTCCCAAGTCGGGCCGCACATTGTACCTGGCAGCACCGTTGGATCAATAAACAGGGGCTCCTTAATAGCTCATATGTCAGGGGAAACCACTGAATTCAGCACTTCATCATTTTCCTTTTCCGTTGAGGTCCAAGTCAACTTTGAGTCACTAAAAGGAACGAGCTGGGGTACCTTCTCTCACTCAGAGTCACCCATGCCATCCCTCACCCACTGATTATAGGGCACGGGCAAAGGTGTAATGTGGCATTCGGTGGCGTTCACCCAGTTATTTCGACCGGTGGCCTTCACAGCTTACGTGTAGTCAGGACCGGTTCTGGTCCCTTCCAGCGCTGCTCCAAACTCTTCTTCTGCTGAAAGTTCCTGTTGAGGATGATGTCCCCAGGCCGAATGTCATGTCCGTATCCTTCTGGTGTGGGTGGCAGGAAATCACGGACCTGTTGGTGAATAGAACGCAAATTTTCAGTTAACTGGTAAAGGTAATCACTCAACAATGGATACTCAATATCTGAGAATCTACGAGGATGCGGGATGCCCCAGACATTTGCCGGGTGCCCAAAAAACACCTCGTACGGTAACAATCCCGTTCCTTAAATGTGCTGTTGTTCTTGTCGACAAAAGAGCTAATGGTAAAGCATCTGTCCACTTCGATCCTGTTGTCACCTGATTCTTTGCCAATTTCAGTTTGAGAGTACCATTGTACTTCTCCACCAAACCTGCCGACTGCGGGTGGTTTGCAGCATGAAACTTCTGTTTTATATGCAAACCATCGCAAATTAGCTGAATGACCTTGGCATTAAAATAACTTCCGTTATCACTCCAAATCAATTGGGGCAAGCCAAAACAAGGAAAGAACTCCTTCAGGAGTACCTTTGCAGTCATAACGGCTTTATTGCCTTTGGTGGGGTCAGCCTCAACCCATTTACTGAATGCAAAGACAACCACCAGCACGTACTTCAATTGATTGCAACTATCTAACTCTAGATAGTCCATCTGGAGGACCTTAAAGAGGAAAGTAGGTAGTGCAAAATTACCAGGTGGTGTAGGGGTACCTTTTCCGGGACTGTGCATCATGCATACCATACAATAGTTCACTAAATGTGCAGCTGTTTTTGAAATGTTGTCATTCTGGCCGCACAGGGTCTAACAACTTTCAGATACCCTAAGCACTGATATGAGCTGGGCCATGGGCCATTGTGATTACAGGAAGAACATATGCATATTGTAACATCCATCTCTGCTTTCCTGACTTATCAATCCAACATCCCTCATCAATTAATTGCAAAGTACTTTCTTGCCATATTGCTTATTCTTCCACCGCTAGCCTCACTTTGTATCTCTTTCAAGTTCTAAAGCGTATTCTCAAACATAGCACCTTCAGGCACCCACCTAGAGGGATCTGCTACAAACATTCTCTTAATTTTAGTCCACTCCGTTTCCTTGGCTGTCTGGTCCCCAAAAGCATTTCCCCTCCGACATCATCAGTAATTTTCCTATGGGCGCTAAACTTTACTATTGCCATCTTCTTAGGGCATGTATAGAGCAGACAAAAGCCTCAGTATAAGGTGACGTTTGGATTTTTGTACAATGGGAAGTAAGGAACCCTCCCTCAACCCAGAACCCAGAGTTGCCCAAAATTATGCGCGACTCTGAAGGCATACTGGCTATCAGTATAAATATTGACAAGCAGTCCCTCAGTCACTTCACAAGCTCGAATAAGAGCAGCTAGCTCAGCTGATTGGGCTGACTGATAAGGGACTTGTGATGTCTCTACAACTGTATGCAATGTGGTGATAGCATAAGCAGATTTCGTAGTGCCATCTGCCAATTTGAAACAAGAACCATCAACATATATTTCCCCTTGTGGGCTGGGTTCAGAGTGGCACATCTCTTGATCGTGATGTGTTTGGCGAACAATGTTAATTCATATCCCATCAGACGTGCCCTGGTGAGTGCTCTGTCTTAGTCTTGTTCAAAAGTGTGTCAACAGCAAGAGGTACTATGACTGTGAGATCAGTATCAAGCACAAGTCCAGCCGATTGTCGCATCAAGACAGCCACAGCCGCGACCGCTCTTAGACAGCTCAGGAGGGCTCTTTCGACCGGGTCAAGTACAGCAGAAAAATAGGCACACGGTTGTTGCTTATCTCCAAATTTTTGTGTTAAAACAGAAAGCACGCAACACAGCCATCTCATGGACGTACAACAGAAATGGCTTGCCATAGTTGGGAGTGCCAAGCTGGCGGCACGTCTTTGAATTCAACAGGGAGGCGTCTCTGGACAGACACTGGTGTATTTACTGTATTTACTGAGTAGAATTGTATTTGTTATAATTGTTGTTTCTCCCGCTGTATTTCCTGTTTCTTTCCTGCCTGTTGCCGCCCTCCGTCGTCCCTCCCCGCTCCCCGCTTCCCGCCACCAACGCTGACCCCACCCCTTTTTTCCTTCTGTTCCCTCCCCGCTCCCGCCTCCCAGCTGCTCCGCCCACCCGCGCACTTGGCCATATATGGCGACCGTGCGAACGCGCAGCGTTGACGTGCAGCGGGCGCGCCGATTGTGTGCCGAAGGCGCGCCAAAGGTAAGCCCGTCTGCGCCCGTCCGCGCCTGGACCGCGCCCAGGGCCAGGACCCCTGGCCCCCACCGACGGAAGCCGACCCGACGAACCTACAACGCCGCCGACCTCCTCGCACTCAACACCGGCGGCATCCCGGGATGTCACCGAGCCACCCCGAAGCACACCCACGGACCCTTCAGCTGCCACGCCTGCAAGTTCACCTGCATCTGGACCTACCCTGCTCCACCACCCGCCAAGCCGAACACCAGCAGCAACCACCTCAAGTGCATCCTGCTCAACACCCGCTCCGTCCACAGACACGCCATCGAACTCTGGAACCTCCTCGACACCACAGCCCCTGACGTCGCCTTCCTCACTGAGACCTGGATGAACGCCTCCTCAGCGCCCGACATCGCCATCGCCATCCCAGAGGGCTACAAGATCACACGGAGGGACCGCACCACCAACCAGATGGGAGGAGGCATCGCCATCATCCACAGAGACACCATCCGCATCACGACCAACACCGACGACACCCTAACCACCGCCGAACACCTGCACTTCCAGATCCACACGGACCCCAGAACAACCCTCAGAGGCACCCTGATCTACCGCCCCCCAGGACCACGCACACGATTCAGCGAAGACATCGCCGACTTCATCAGCCCGCATGCCCTCCCCTCCGCCGACTACATCCTCCTGGGGGACCTCAACTTCCACCTGGAGAACAACAGCGACCGCAGCACCAGCACCCTGCTCGACAACCTCGCCAACCTCGGACTCAAGCAGCTGGTGACCACCCCCACCCACCTCGCCAGACACACACTCGACGCCGTCTTCTCATCCAGCAAAGACATCGCCTTCAGCCACGCCACAGGACTCCACTGGACGGACCACAGCTGCGTCCACTTCACCTTCAAAAAAACAACGATCCACCACCACCAGCAACAGGTTGCCCGAAGAAGCTGGAACAAGATCACAGCCGACCAGCTCACCACCTCCCTGAGCCAGCACCCTCCCGTCGGCTCAACGAACCCCAGCCGAGCCGCCGACAACCTCACTAAGTGGATCAGCAACTGCGCGGGCGAACTCGCCCCTCTGAGGACCCCGCCCAGCAGACCCGGCAGCAGAAAAGCCCCATGGTTCACCGACGAACTCAAGAGCTCCAAGAAGAACTGCCGAGCCCTCGAGAAAGTGTGGAGAAGGGAACCAACAATGGACAACATGACCAACCTCAAGCTCGCCACCCGGAAACACCACCAACTGATCCGCGCCACCAAGAAAAATGCCTACAAGGACCGGCTAGACAACAACGCACACAACTGCAAGGAACTCTTCAACATAGTAAAGGAGCTCTCCAACCCCAACGCCGGAAACAACGACATCACCCCGTCGCAAGACCTCTGCAACTCCCTCGCCTCATTCTTCCACAACAAGATCGCGGACATACACAACAGTTTCAGCATCCAACCAACGCACGCCACGACCACAGCAACGCCACCCACCACCACCCTCCGCGCCTGGACTCCGATCAGCACCGAAGACACCATCCGCACTATGAACTCCATCCACTCCGGATCTCCAACCGACCCCTGCCCTCACCACATCTTCAACAAAGCCGACACTGTCATCGCACCCCACCTGCGGGACATCATCAACACCTCCTTCGACACCGCCACCTTCCCGGAGAGCTGGAAGCACGCGGAACTCAGCGCTCTACTGAAGAAACCTACAGCGGACCCCACCGAACTCAAGAACTACCATCCCATCTCGCTCCTTCCGTTCCCGGCCAAAGTCATCGAGAAGACCGTCAACAAACAGCTGGCCGCCTTCCTCGAGACGAATGGATCCCTCGACCCCTCACAGTCTGGCTTCCGAGCCAACCACAGCACCGAGACCGCCCTCATCGCTGCCACCGATGACATCCGAACCATGATGGACAACGGAGAAACAGCGGCCCTCATCCTCCTAGACCTCTCCGCGGCGTTCGACACTGTCTGCCACCGCACCCTAGTACAGCGCCTCGGCAACATCGGAATCCAGGAGAAGGCACTGGAATGGATCACCTCCTTCCTCGAAGGAAGAACACAGAGAGTCCGCCTACCACCGTACAAGTCAGAGGCCACCGAAGTCATCTGCGGCGTCCCCCAAGGATCCTCGCTGAGCCCCACCCTCTTCAACGTCTACATGAGCCCCCTCGCGGCCATCGCACGCAAACACAACCTCAACATAATCTCCTACGCCGACGACACCCAGCTGATCCTCTCCCTGACCAACGACCCCGCCGCCGCCAGAACCAACCTGCACGAAGGGATGAGAGATGTAGCTGAGTGGATGACGACCAGCCGCCTGAAACTGAACTCAGACAAGACGGAGGTCCTCATCCTGGGCTCCTCGCCCTCCGCCTGGGACGACTCCTGGTGGCCCCCCGCCCTGGGCACCGCACCCAAACCAACGGACCACGCACGCAACCTGGGCTTCATCCTGGACTCCTCCCTCTCCATGACCAGACAAGTCAACGCCGTCTCCTCATCATGCTTCAACATCCTACGCGTGCTACGGAAGATCTTCTGGTGGATCCCCACCGAGACCAGGAAGACCGTCACCCAGGCCCTCGTCACCAGCCGACTGGACTACGGCAACGCCCTCTATGCCGGAACCACCGCCAAGCTCCAGAAGAGACTCCAGCGGATACAGAACGCCTCAGCCAGACTCATCCTCGACCTCCCACGAAACAGCCACATCTCCGGACACCTGAGAGACCTGCACTGGCTCCCCGTCAGGAAAAGAATCACCTTCCGTCTCCTCACCCACGCACACAAAGCCCTACACGACCAAGGCCCGAGCTACCTCAACAACCGAATCAACTTCTACGCTCCCAAGCGCCACCTCAGATCAACCAGCCACGCCCTCGCCGATGTCCCACGCATCCGAAGAGCGACAACAGGAGGAAGGTCCTTCTCCTACCTGGCCGCCAAGACCTGGAACTCCCTCCCGACCGACCTGCGCCTGACCCAAGACCACCTCGCCTTCAGGAAGAAGCTCAAGACCTGGCTGTTCGAGCAGTAACGGCACCCCCCCTCCTAGCGCCTTGAGACCCTACGGGTGAGTAGTGCGCTATATAAATGTCTTGATTGATTGATTGATTGACACTGTGTAGCGCGTGCCACATCTGGACCTATTGTCATATAAACACCTGCCGGGGAGCAATAAATCGTAGCATGCAATTTCTTCAACAAGTCTAACCCCATAAACTTTTCTCCACATTTAGATGTCAATAAGAATGGTGAATCCACAGCAAAAGGACCAATAGTCAATGCAAGAGGTTTTGAAATGTGGTTCACAACCGGTATACCAGAGAAACCTACCGAAACATTATTATGGCCAGAGGGACCAAAGAAGGAGCAATAGAACTGTTTGTTGCACCTGTAACCACCGAAAATTCCTTAGCCAGGCCATGCAAATCCGCAGTAAAGTAAGGACCGCCATGATCTACAGGTATCGGAACTGGTCCCTCACCCTGTCCCTGGCTGTCCTAGCTATAAGACATTCTTGCCACCTCATCTGCGTCATAGTCATCATGATAATACTGTCCGCCAGAGGGCCCTCAAAGTAATTATTATCAGAACGACCTTGTGAGGCTTTAGCATTCTGAACCCTGTCAGCCCTAGCAGCTCCACGACCTCGATCACAAGAGCCTCGTCCTCTAGGGACCGCTACCTTCTGCAACTAAACAGGACACTATGCCAGTGCCGCTCCTCCTTACAATACGCACACTGAGTCAGCCCTAAAGACACAGTGTTGGTCGGCCTGCTAGTGCAAAGAAGCTGCTGGGCCAAGCCACCACATCCTCTACCATTCCCTCTAGAAGCCTGTTGCAACAGCACCTTCGTATTCAAATCCTTATGCTTCTTCTCTGTCCTTTCCTTATCCTCATTTTCCTTGTGTTCATAATACTGCGCCATATTTAAAATAACAGAAGGGGAAGAGGTGGACCAGGAACTCTCAGAAGCCTGCAATCGAGTTGCTATTTCAGGAAGCAAATTAGAAACAAATCTATTGACAAACAACCGAACGCTTCCCTCAATAGACAAATCCTGCCTACTATAATCCGGAAACACAACTTCAAACCGAATGAAAAAATCAGTCACGCTCTTATCTTTCTTCTGGCGACAAGCCGACAACTTGACCCAATCAACCTTTCTCGGTGGAATAATAGAATGCATATTCGTGATAATGCGGCCTGGGAAACCAAGTATCTCTGCCTTAGGCTTCTCACCGGGCTTCCTCTCCTGATCCTTAATTTGATCCCTAGTACCATTCAATTCCGCAACATGATCCTGTGTGTGCACTTGTCTCCAAATATCAACCAGAACCAGTAAACCAAAAAAACATTTCAATGTCCCTAAGCATCATTACTGTTGAAGAAGCTGCATCTGATAATTCTTCATAATATGCAGTAGGAATTTTCCTAGGATCAGGTAACTGAGTCTTAAGAGATAAAACCTCACTCCTTTTCCATGGAGAATAAACCCATTGTTCTTGGAAACTGGCTGCTATACCTGGTCTAATAACAGCATTGTGCTGATCCATTAGCTCTGGTATTTCAGGGTGATATACAGGATGAAACTCCTGCATTAGAAACTGGGATACTGGGTTAAGGCTCTTCTCAAGTAGCCTACCCCGGTAAGCAATCAAGGTCGTAATACTGCAAAAAACTTGATCAGGCCCCATATTAGCGACATATACATGATCTTTAATGTCATATAAAATCTGTGGTGCTGCATCTTTGAAACACTGCTCCCAATGACCAATCAGAGTAGCAGACATATGCTCAAGAGCATGCTGTTTTAAAAATGGCTCATAATCTTTCATCACGTTCCACACGCCTTCCACACTGAAAATGGGATTTCGTGCCCATTGGGCAGCCTGATTAGCTACTACCCTTACTTCTTCATCTCTCACATAAGAACATACTAATGGTCCCATGCGTTCCTTAAATTTCATCCAATCTCTCTCCCCATGTACTGGGTGCTACTACTCAGTATTGTCAGAGGATCAAAGAACAGAGTGGGAGTAGCAACAGAAGTAACAGGCACTAACCTCGCTGCTGGCTATGTTGTAGGTGTAAGGGATGGTGAAAGTTATGCTGAAACAATGTGTGGCAGGGGTACTAACAGTCATCGTTGCTGCAGACTGCGAGGACAAAGAAAAGACAGGAGGTGCTGTTGCCAAAGCAGTTTGATCAACAGTAGCAGGAGCAGAAACAACAGAGACATAAGGAGCGGGTGACTAGGACTGTGAGGGAATAGCGGGGTATATCCTCTGTGGGGCATATGGAGGTGGGGGTCAAGTATCTATCTTTTCTTCAACAAAAGTATCATTTTCTTCTCGGGATACAAAAGATTTATCAATTTGTAATCAAAACCTCCTATCTTCACGTTCAATCCCTGTCTCCTGTTTCTCTCTATCATGTGCTACAACTTTCTGAGTCAATGTTTGCATTCTCCCCTTCTTGGCCTCTTTCTCTGCTTTCATTCGCCTCTGCTCAGCTTCCTTTTGCCACGTTTGAAGAGAATCAAATATAGACTGCCTACTTTGTTTCGCAAACAATTTTTCATGTAAGAAACCAATCATTTGTTGATCAAAAGCACCCGTCAATGGCAACTGCAACTCAGCATTGTCCCTCATATATTTGTGCCAGAGTGTACTAAACATAATAGTGCCAAATCCATGCTTCACATACATATAAAAATGTGGAGTGCCTTCTGGAGGCGATGGCTGACTTTCTTCCATTCGAGCATCAGCAGAACGACATCACAAAGAAAACAATTTACTTAGACCAAGCATTTTCAAAAGAATATAAGTTCACTACTTATGCCTGGCAAAGTATTTGCAAACACTTTTCACCCAAAATGTAAATAAACAGTTTCTAGTCCAGGGGAAGGTAGTTAGGTCTTATAGTCCCTTTCCCATGGTCTTTATAAAATGACTTCCCCCTTTGTATTCTATGGAATTGTAAAAATGCCAACTGTGTTGAGTTTATGCATTTTGCTGCTGGTAGTGTCTTGTATACTGTATTGTAGAGCACAATAAATATTTTTAACTATTTCAGTGACTCTGCCAATCCTTGTTGTGGACAAATTCGAGTGAGTGAGAGAAAGAGTATGTCTTGCTCCTGCGATACCTGAGAGAGTCAGGAGTGTTGTGTTCTGTGTTGTGTAATCATTTGTAGCTTTGTGATTTTTGTCGAAGAATGAATGAGACACTATAGCTAGTCGGTTTTGGGATTTTGGCTACTAATGTGGTAAGTTGGTACACCCCTATATACTGAGGTCCTGTTTTCCTACGCATTGTTCTGTGTATGTGCAGAATCCCTGCAACATGGCACCTAAGTTTGGTCTGGTTTTTATCTGTGTGACGCCTAAGTAGCACTTGTGCTTGTCCACAAGACCCTCACCTCTGTTTCTGGAGACAGCTGTGATGGTGTAACCTCCTTTATTGAGGTTTTATAGGTTCTTTCAAGCTTGAAGATTAAAAAATGTTTTTTTTCTTTGTTCTTGACCCGTTATTGCGGTGCCGTGCTTTAGGTTGTCATTGGTTTTCGTGATGGGGTTGATTTTCCGCCTCGTAGCCGTGCACCAATAAAGGCTTATCTGGCTCAATATGGAGTGCCTGATGCGGGGACCACGCTTCAAGGTGTTTTATTCTTGGGTCACCTTTCCGGCGGAGGATGGAACAGATGATTTCTTTCATGAATATACTGCCACGGCCCTTCCTCAAGCTTATTAGCCTTATAGGGCTCTTGAAGTTCCGCTCACAGCTTGGCAACACCAGTTTTGATTTAATGGAGACCTTCCTCACCCACTAACGGCGGTTTATTTAGGTCCTTTATCCATAGATGGGGCTGTGTGGCCCTTTTTGGCTGGATATACCCGACACCTACGTTATTTGACTGCTGCAATTGCAGACCTTCGTGAATTGGATACATCCTTGATACGTGTGCATAGAGCTGGTATAAAGATCATCGTGCGCTACTTCCAGGTGGGAACACTTGGCTTTGCTGCACAAATTTCTAGACCTGGTGGTGTGACCATCAGTCCTCTTATGGTTACTCAGTGATGGGCAAGCGTCCACAGAATAATGATGAGTTTCCTTATTGGCTTGCTGAAACATTTGGACAACCACAGGCTGTTTTTCTAAATACCTCTCCTGTTGAGAAACACAGGATTTTGACTATTAGTTTGCCTAAATAATTATTTCCTGAGTTAGCTGATTGTGACACCCGGGGCAAGGTGTTTGCAGTGGTATAATTAACGTGTTTTGGCACTCCTTCCATGACCGTACTCCCCTCTGTTATTAAGCATGTTCAAGATGAACCAGGGGCCGAAGCAGCTGTAGAGTTGGGAATGAGACTGGTGGGGGTGTTGGACATGGTTGCTGACATGATCCTTGCTAATGTCAAGGGTGACGCAGTGAGCTTTCAAGTGGCTAACCACTTGGAGGCTGTCCCAGGTGCAGGCAAGCCACTCGAATTTCCAAAGATTATTGCAAAGGCTTAAAAAAACATTGGCCGCAATAGTCTGGGAATTAAGCCTTTTACTCAAGAGCAAACACAATCTCAAACTCAACAAAAAGGCCACTCTGACAAAGGCGGGTGTCTGTTCTTTCCTCAAAAGTAGTGGACGAATAAGAAACAGGGGCAGCGACAGCAGAAGCAATGTTTGCGTGCTGGTTCACTGACACCTGGGTCTTCTGAGTGTACTTATGACTTGCGCGATTGGGCAAAAAGTAAGACTCCTGCTAGATTTCAAGTCCCTCATTCTTTATAGGACACACCAGGCTCACAGGTTAGTGGTGGGGAGTGCAAGGATTGTAGTAAAGGTCAACCTGCACCACAGGGACGAGATCAGCCTCGCCAGTTTGACGGTAAAGGGAAACAAGAGGGTTTACCTAATTTTCGACCGCCATTCCTAAAGAAGAAAGTTGCTACTTTAACAGCGAGATATGCCTTAGATGGCGAGAATGCGACTCCTGGATTGGACATGGACAGTGACTCTGCTAGACAGGACAGCGGAGGTTACTATATTGCGGGAGGCTCTGCATCCCTGTCTGGAGGCGACAGCAACTGACACATTCATTACAGTAGATACTGCTGATACTAGGGTTGGCCCCCCGAATGACGGTGATATACCTCATTCAATCAAGGCAGTTTTCTGGGAGAATCTGACCTCCTTGTATGACATTTTGTTAGCGGAGGTGGATTGGCCTCCACCTTTTGTGTTAGCCGCTTCTAGAGGGGAGGATGTGATACTTCTGAGTTTTTCGGGTTACGTCCCTGAGGAGCATGGACAGTCTTTCGCAGCTGGGTGAGCATTGGCCCGTGCCCGGGCGGTGTACCATAGTCAGGTGGGTTGGGATGTTCATACACCTGCTCATGAAATATCTTTACAATCTATGCCAAAGCCACAACCGCAATATCCAATCAGATGTGAAGCAAAGGCTCACATTTGCAACATTCTAACATGATTGGAGTATCAAGGAGTGATTGAATCATTTACATCACCGCTGCATAAACCTCTCTTTATGGTATCAAAACCTGATGGTTCATATCAGATTGTATTGGATTACCGAAATTTGAATAGTCATTGTCAGACATTTGCAGTGCAGAACACACACAGATCTGCGCTAGTAAGTAGCCTTGTTTGTAAAAAATACAAAACTACACTGGACATTTCAAATGGTTTCTACAGTAATAATCTTGCTTCTGAGAGCCCTGACTTGACAGCATTTACAGACGTCGGAAATCAGAAAAAATGTACGCGTTTGCCTATGGGGTATAAGAAAAGCCCTGAGGCATTTGCGGCACATGTTGTGTCTTTGTTACACAACATAGATCTAGATGCATTTCCATACGTTGATGATACATTATCATTCCAGTACATGCCCGTTCAAAGGTCTTATGGTGCTTCCTTACTCTTCCTCTGAGTGAGTTTTCCGTTTCTCGCACCTAGTTGTCTTTGCTGTTGTCTTCCTTCTTAATGATGCGTGAAGTTTCCACCTCTAACACTTGATCTTTGTTTTGTTTCGTTTTTTTCATTGTAAGTGGTTGTGGCTGCTTTTAGCGTTTCACTTTGTATCAATGGTGGCTCTGTGTTATGATGTGGCACAGTATATGTTCTTTTGGGTCTATCAGTGGGTTTCTGGTTTTTCAAATGCACTCCTCCAAAGGGCCTTCAACTTCTTTGAAGGCTGTATATGTGCTGAAGTCAGACTTCAATTCCACACATGCCAACTTCAAACTACTTCTCATCCATTTGTGCACACGTGGCACACACAAGCAGTTTGCTGTAAAGTTGCAAACTCTCAGGGAGAGCAGTCTTGTTTCTTCAGGGCACAGATCCCCTACACGTCGGCAGTTGTAGCATCCTCCCCAGTCTGGGAGCATGCAAAATTAATATGCCAAACACAGAGCTCTGAATTGTACATCTTTATTCCTCCACATACTCTTACACACTGCCCTCTCATTACGTCATAACAGTTAATAACAATACCTTAACACCTCCCAGCAAATTACGTAATTTTTTATTGTGTCCGCCCAGAACTGCAAGGGTCCTAGTGCATATAGTTTCACAACACTACAAATCGGTTTCATTGTGGTATGGATATTGCTAACCATTTTTTGTAACACTCAAATGTTGCTCTTTTCCAACCTGAGGGTGGGGAACCCTACTTTAAGTATGAATCAGCAGATACGAATTGGAGCGGAAAGTAGGATATATTATTAAAAGTACCCAGGATTTTTAGGATTGTCAAAATCCCATTTTATAAAAACACTTTGAGCTCCCTTTTAAAGTTGTCATTTGAAGTACCAGATTTACACTCTTAATTTGTATGCAGTCCCTGGAATATTATTACAAATAATTGGTTGGGCCAGCCTTTCAGATTACCACTGCTTTCTTCTGATTCCCACTGCACCATAGTGTGTGCGGCACATAGTTCCTCCCCAGCATAAAGGCCTGGGATTTTATCCCAAGTAGTGGAAATATTAATACACATGAGCTTCCGGTTTAAATCAACTAAAAGCATAAACATGCTTAACTCTTAGAGGCTCATTATCTTTATGTAACATATCTGACTCCATTACTCCCCTCTCCTCAACTGCAACTTCTCTAAATTAACATTGTATACTAAAAGTAGTCCTAGTTGATCTATTTCTTCCCCTTTGACACCCATAATGAGCTAGTAAGCTAAACTATACCTTTAAAAGAATCATAGAACAGCAGTTTTGTAATCCATAATTTTAATAATCAAGTAGTGCATGTTTCTTAATATTTCACTCATATTCCCTTTAAATAGAATCTCTCACTACATAAGTTACTAATATTTTATCTACATCTATACATTCAACCATGCTTAATGAAATGTACTCTTCTGCAGTGATGACTTGCAACTGTCTCTGATCTAAGGTTGCATGTGCTCTTTCATGACTACATTGCCTCAGATTGACTTCAAATGTTTTATCCTAGCATTCAGCGCAGTCTTGAGTGTACTCATGTGGTGATGGTTAACTATAGAGCTCTCTAATGCCCTTTGTGGCTAGATACATGCAAATAAGTGGGTGAAGTGGGTGGGATCTATTGGGAACGACGTTTTAACTAACAGTTTCTATATTTCTTGTTGCCTTACCCCACAATTTGCTGACCCCTCCACCACTGTACTCTATATAGTCCCCTTTCTATTGCTTATGCACTTCAACCTGTGATTTGCAGAAAAAAATTTATAAATCATATGGCTTGTTTTGGTTTGTATCTTTTGGGTTTTGTCAACTCTATAGTTGTATCTACATATGGGAGATGACAAACCTAGTAGTACTCGGATTGTCCAAAATCATGCATGCACAGTGTGCTGCTCCATGGACGCAATGAAAATGATGGCTTAAAATGTAAATGGTGGGGGGTGTGGCTTGGACGCCGGCCAAGATGGC
This sequence comes from Lissotriton helveticus, assembly GCF_964261635.1. Classification (NCBI taxonomy): domain Eukaryota; kingdom Metazoa; phylum Chordata; class Amphibia; order Caudata; family Salamandridae; genus Lissotriton; species Lissotriton helveticus. The sequence continues at coordinate 603,369,891 of NC_136063.1, read as the reverse complement.
GGCGTGAACCGGGAGCTCTGGCATCGACCCATACTCATCTCGTTACTTGGGCACTCTCCCTCACGACTTCGGACATTATGAGCCCTGTCCCGCGAACCGGAACGTGAGGTGAGCCTAGCGCCCTCACTGTTTCCCGGTTTCGCGGTCTTTCGCGAAGGTTGTGAGAGAGTCTCGTCTTCGCGGCTGCAGCCGCCATTTTGTGCGCCGGCCGCGGATTTCAGCGGCCGCTGGCTCCTACGCACATATGCTTCTCCTCACACTCTCCTGCTCAGCTGAAGACCTCTGCAGCATTGTCCCTCATTGGTAAGCCTTACTGACTGTGCAACCAGCTTTTTTGAGGCGCCCTTTTCCTCATGCTTCGTCTGTGCTGCTCTTGGGGGCCATTTTGCGACTACTGCGCATCTTTTCAATTACCATCGGCTTCTTTTCTCCACCGATATGGAACTCTGCTATGAAATGTACTTTTTCAGCGCTTTTTTGCCACTAACTTTGCGCTTCTGTTGTTCTTTGCATTGAAGCTCCTCGTCAGGCAGTTCTATTTTCAGCGTCTGCTTCCAGGTAGTCAATTCCCGACCATTGCGCACTTTCCCACAGCTCTTCTCATATGTGACCCTACCTGACGTCTACCAAAGTACTTTTCCGGTTCCTTGCAGTGCTACGTTTGTCTGGTCTCACTCCTGGTGCTTTACTTCTCCTGCGCAGTGTTATCATTGATCGCCTCAGGATTGATGTTGGACCTCTATATCTTTTTTATTTACTATGTTCTCCCTGAATTAAGGAGTTTCCCTACCTTACACTGACTTTTTACTTTCACTTCTCTGCTTTGGTTGCCTTACATGGGGAAACTCCGCACTCTGAAGCTCACATCTTTACCGAAATTACCTGTTGGTTCTGATTCCGAATCACCTATCCAGGAAATGGAGGAAGGCAAGCCATCGAAGTCAGACTCTGCCCCTGGGGCCATCCCTAAGACTCCAAATGGAAGAAAGGCGCTGTCTTCCTTGACTTCATCCAAGCGTCTGAAGTCAGATCCACCGTCTCCTGGACATAATTCTTCATCTTCCTCTATGGACCTCATTCTGGAAGTACTACGTGCCTTCAGGCCTTTTATGGAAGCCACCACAAAAAATATGCAGGCCATGCAGGAGAAATGGTCGTCTCTGGACTCGCGTGTTATGACCTTGGAGCAGTCCTCAGATTCCTTGCACTCTACCTGTTCCTGAATCCCTTCAATAGAGGCTGAGATCCTTCTACTCAGGCGTCAAACTGAGGATTTGGAAAACAGAAACCGCAGGAACAACCTACGCTTGTATGGTCTTCCGGAACTCACAGAAGGGTCCAACCCTACCATCTTCTTCCAATCTTTTCTTGCAAAAATTCTGGACACACCGACCTTATCCTCCATTAACATCCAGCGAGCACACCGACTTGGCCCCAAGGTTGCTACCAAACCTAGGGGGGTTATCATGCTGTTCTTTCAGTACACCGACCTCTTGCAGGTCCTTTCAGCCACCAAGCTCAAGAAACAAATCATGTGGGAAGGCCATCGTCTTTATCTGTCGCAGGATGTCTCCAAGGCCACTGCAGATTGAAGGAAAAAGTTTCTGGATCTAAGACCTCAGTTGAGAGCCCTGAATGCCAGATATGGTCTCTTACACCCTTGTCTCTTCAAGGTTACTTATAAAGACAAAACAACCACGTATGAAGATCCTGCGGTCTTACAAGCCTTCCTTCGCCGACAGAGTCTGGATGTCATGGATACCTCCAGGCCTGGCTGAGTGGCCTTATTGTCCGTCATCTTATTGATTTTGCAGTATTGTGGTTCTGCATTTTCTCCTTTGGCGTTGTTTTGTTCTGTTTTTCTTACCGTTTCCTGTCATAATGACTGTTTTACCATTTTAATTGTTCTATATACTATTATTTCTAATTTAAGTCGTGTTTTGCTGTAAATCCTTGCATTTTCCCTAATGTTTCTCTTATTTCTTTAGATATTCCCTTATTCAACTTCATCCTGATGTTTCCTATTGTTTTCTTATCATGCCCATTGGACCTCTAGTGCTAGTGGTTGGATGTCCGCTCTGGTTGTTCTCGTCGTCATCTCCCGCCACCACCATCCCCATCCTTGTTCTGTTTTTTTTTCCCGTTTTCATAAGTATGTCTTTCAGTCGTTCGTCTTGGACTTGTACTGTCTCTTTGTTCGTTCTTGTTCTTGTCCTCTCTCTCTCTCTCTTACTCTTGCATTCTCTCTTACTTTCTCCCTCATCTTTCCTTCTCTCTTCTTTTCTTTCTTCTCATTCTCACTCTTATCTCTATAACAGTTTCTCTCCTTTTTCCTCACACATTTTTTCCTTCTTCTCCTTCTTTCTTTATCACTTGGTTTCTATTTTTCTCATTTTTTCTATTATATTGCTAATGCATTAATAAGCATGTTGTTCTTAGTTGTTTTTTCTCAACTGTTTCATTCCGTGTAACGACATGGAACGTTAAGGGATTACATAATCCCATTAAAAGACAAAGGGTTCTTTCACATTTAGCGAGACTTAAGACTGACGTTGCCCTCCTTCAAGAGACTCATCTTGCTGAGGCGGAAGCTCTAAAGCTCAAACGTTGTTGTGTGGGTCATGTTCTCTGTTCTCCCACGACAACTAGAAAGAATGGTGTTGTAATTTTGTTACATAAAAAGTTAAACGTTTCCTCGATTACTCATGAATGTGATGCTGATGGCCGTTGGGTTATTGTTACATTACTCATAGATAATATTCCACTCACCTTCTTCAATGTGTATGCTCCTACTGGGATTGACAGATCCTTTTGGCCCTCTATCTCTACTAAATTGTCTTCCCTCTCTGGGGATTACATTCTTTTCGGTGGAGACTGTAATCAGATTGTTGACCCCTTCCTTGACCGCCATTCAAAAGTCAAATTTGTTCCCTCTAGAATGCACACTCAATTTGTAAATTCTTTTCAGAACAATGCCCTAGTAGATATTTGGCGATTATGTAACCCAGATGCTACAGAATACAGTTTTTTCTCCCCTCCTCACCTATCACAATCCCGCAATGACCATATTTTTCTCAGTAAATCCCTATCCCAACACGCTATCCGTTCTGAAATTGGCTCTATCCTACTTTCCGATCATGCCCCAGTTTTTGTAGATCTTGACCTACTCCCATTTTCTCCCCACCCTGGCAGATGGTGCTTTAATAACGCTCTACTTTTAGAACCCACTTTTTGTACAGAATTTACTGCCTTCGCCAAGGAAGTTTTTCTATTGAATCAAACTCCTGACTCCCCTTTTGTTATGGTTTGGGATTCTTTTAAGGCAGCCTCTAGGGGTTTTATTATTGTAGCACGACGGAAGAAACTTCGTGAGGCCAAGTCAGAGAAAATTTTAGCCGATATTAAAACTTTAGAACAGGCTTACTATGCTTCTAAATCTGAATCTTCCCTTAAATCACTTATTGAAGCGAAAATCTCATTTAATAAATTCACGACTGATGCTGCTTCTAACACCCTGCTAAAATGTAACTCCAGATATTATGGAGGTAAGAATAAATGGGGAAGCTTCTGGCCAACTATTTAAAGATTCACAAGGAACGCACAAAAATTCAATCTATTAAGACTTCTTCGGGAGACTCCACTTTTAAGGATAAAGACATCCTCAATGAATTTGTCAAATTTTATGATACTCTTTATACCCCAGAGCAAGTCCCGAAACCTGATGATCTCCTCTCTTACTTTCATTCTCTCCCATCTCCCTCGGTCTCCCATGTTGATTTTCACCTTCTAGAACAAGACATTTCACTTTCTGAAATCTCGCATGCTGTTTCTAATCTTCGTCATGGTAAATCCCGAGGTCCTGACAGCTTTACTATCGAATTCTATAGACACTTTACTTCTCTTCTTCTTCCTAAACTTTTCCTCCTCTTTCGTACTTTCTTTAAAGCGGGCTCCTCTAGTGGTTCTTTTCAACAAGCTTTAATTTGCTTAATCCCCAAAGAGGACAAGGACCACTCCTTGTGCAAAAACTACAGACCAATATCCTTGGTTAACACCAATTATAAAATTCTAGCAAAGATATTAGCACTACGCATGGATCCCCTCTTACCGGATCTTATTGGTCCTGAGCAATCTGGCTTTATCAAGGGACGTCTCTCCTCCGAATATTCTCGGGTATTTCTTAACATTCTTAGCAAGGCTTCCTCTTTGACTCTTCCTTTTGCGCTATTTCCTTAGATGCGGAGAAAGCTTTTGATAGGATTGGATGGGATTTTATGTTTCAGGCTTTTTGTTGGATTGGCATCCCTCCCAAATTCATCTCTATTGTTTCTTTACTTTACTCCGACCCTCAAGCCTCTATTTTTGTTAATGGTATGTCCTCAGATTATTTCTCTTTACATAGGGGGGTTCGGCAGGGTTGCTGCTTATCCCCTTTACTTTTTGTTTTAGCCTTAGAACCCTTCCTTACTAAAATCCGATTAGACGACAATATCTCTGGTTTTCAGTTTGGTTCCCATCAAGTTAAACTCTCAGTTTACGCCGATGATATTCTTTTTTATTGCTCCGATCCTATTACCTCTATTCCATCTTTTCTTCAACAGGTCTCTTCTTTCTCTGCAGTTTCTGGCTACCGCTTGAACGCCGACAAGTGTGAAATTTTGCCTCTGAATCCTCTCTGTCAGAAACATCTTTTTTCTTCCACGGGTTTCTCATAGCAACCTTCCAGGATCAAATACTTGGGGGTTTAGTTTGCTCCTCTTTTATCTGATACCCTTAAACTAAACTTTGATTATGTTTACAAGAAAATGGATACGGCTATTACTCGTTGGCATCCGCTCTTTCTGTCCTGGTGGGGTCGGCTCAACTCTATATAGATGATGTTATCCCCATTGCTTCTCTACACTATTTCTATGCTCCCTTTACACATTCCTCTTTCTTTCTTCAAAAAAATTGATTCTTTATTATTGAAATTCTTATGGAACGGCAAGCGTCCTCGAATAGCTCTTACCTCCCTGCGACGGGATAAAGCTCAGTCTGGAGTTCGTTTTCCTGATTTTAAAGAGTACCACCGAGCTTTTTCTTTGAAACATTCAATCCGCTGGCTCTCATCTGATCTCCCACATTATCCTCCTGTCTGGCTAAATATGGAATCCTCTTTTATCTCTCCATTTACCTTCCGTGAATTTTTGTCCTTCACGTCTCCCTTAGCCCGTCTTCGCACGCCTATTATATCGTATTCTCGTAATCTTCTTTCACCTTATATGTCTTCATTCTACCCCTCCCTCCCCTCCATTCACGAAAAACCGATTTGGAATAATAAACTTCTCAAAATCCGTAACCGCACCATTTATTGGAAAACTTGGCATTCCCAAGGATTATATTGGATTTCTCAACTTCTTTCTCAGGGCACGCCTCTTTCCTTCCAAGAGCTTCAATCCCTTTTCTCTTTACCTGCTTCTGCTCGGTCACAATACACTGCCCTTTGCCCTGTCTTAATTTCCTATCTTCGCTTTCTTTCACCTTCTAATGATATTCTTTAGATCATAGATCCACATCCTTTTTATTGGAAGCTTCTCCTTCTGCATCGGCTTTATATAACTCCCTTCGTTCTACCACTGATAGACTGAAATCTCGAATTGAAATTGCCTGGGAGTCGGATTTTTCTCAGAATTGGCCTGTACTTTTTTGGGATAAAATTTGGACTAAACTTCATAAGACCTCTAGAGCTGCTAACACTACCCAAACTTTATATTTCATTTATCACAGAACTCTATTCACCCCATTTGCATTGTCCCATTTTTCACCAGGAACTCCCTCCGCCTGCTGGTCCTGTCCTTGTCCCTCTGCTGATCTCAAACATATGCTGTTTGATTGCCCTCCTACCTCCCTGTTCTGGCAGCAAATTCGGAAGCAAATACAAAAATTTCTCCGATTCCAGGTCCCCTTTTCCCCTACACAAGTTTTTCTAGGTTCCCTCTCACCTGAACTCCCCCATTCTCCCAATCACTACCTTTTACTTGACATTTTTATAGCTGTAGCTTTTCAGGTCATCACTTCAAACTGGAAGCAAGCTGCGACTATTTCCTATCAATCTTGGTGGAATGCGGTCTGTTTTCATTATCGCCTAGATACCAACTATGTATTTCCCACCTCCCTAGCTCTCAAACGAGACCTGATTTGGCTACCCTTGGTAACATACTTCTGCTCCTCTGCTCCTGCACATTCCTCTCCAGATGCTACAACAGTTGAAGTACGTAAACCCCCATGATTTTCTGATTTTCTTATTTTCTTATTAATTGTTTGTTCTTAATACCTGGTTGCTATTATTATTATTAAGTCTCGATATAATGTATTTCACTTTTAATTTGTGTTCACTTAATATGTTCATAATTTCTCATGCTTGTTATGCTTACCTCTCATGAAATTGTTAGTGTCTTGCTTACTTCATCCATCTGCTCACTGTAACTCTTATCCCCCCCTTTCCTTCCTCCCTCCTCCCTCCTTCTTTTCTTCAATAAATCAAACTTTAAAAAAAAAATGCAAATGGTGGTGCCGAGCCCTAAAAATTCACTGTCCGCCTCACGGATACACAAAGTTCTTAGGCCAAAAATAGGGCCCTAGGACAGAAGCCTGCTTGGTTCCCTGCAGTGCTCAGCCTTTACTCTCCTTAATGATTTCTGATCTCCTCAATCTTAAAGTGGCCTACCAGCAGCGAGGAGAAAAGGAAAATACCTTTTGTCTTTACTCAGTCTTGAATCAATCACTAACAATCAGCAATAATAAACATTCTAGATTGTTCTTTTGTTTAATAGTGTTAATAGTGACTGCCTGGCTTTTAAGGCAAATTATGATATTATTCCCTGATTGGCCCCCTTCAAAAGTGTTTCTTCAATGCCAGGTCAAAATAGTAAAATGCTTCACACACCTGTAATTGTGGAAAACCTAAAATTCTCTGTTATGATCGAGATGATATCGTGTGACCTCCCACCCCCTAAAACAGCAGGGGCACCTTTAGCCGCTCAGTTCTTTGATAGTCCTGGAAGCCACTAATTCAGTCACCCACAGCAGTGCGGAAGCACTTCCCCTATCAAACGCCAGCTGTGCGGGCATAATGGGAAAATCCGATTTTCTCCAACAGAAAACGGCCCTGAGGTTACTGGAGAATTTACCATTTCCATTTGACTAAAATGTAGTATGAAAACCAACTACTGTGATGAATTATCATGTGTAACTGTAAATGTGGTTTGGTTTTAATTGACATCTTTGTTTTGAAATGGCCCGCGCAGGCTTCACTCAGTTTGCCCTGCATGACAAACACGTAGAGAATAACTCGAGAAAACGGCCTAATGCTCTGTTATAAAACATCAAAAGAGAAACAAGCGGCAAAAGTCAATTCTAGGTCAAACAACCATTTCTATTTATATTCCGAAGTGGGCCTGTTCACTCGGCCCCATACGCAGTGTAATTACCATCTAAATGGAGGCGTGCAGAGGACTCTTCTGCGCGCCCTCAGCAATATTTTAAGAGACAGATGAGCAGTGCAAGGAAAATCCTGGGTCCAAAATGAGAGATTCGGTCTGTCAAGCCGTCTCCTCCTTAATCGCTGTAATCTGCTGATGATTGGGGTTTGATACAGAACCAGTTTTGAAACGATACCATTTTCATGCCTCGGCCCTTTTTTGGCGCGGCCATGTTTACACTATGTTTTGCTCTAAAAGAATGTCATCTCCCAGCTCAATTCTTCTTGCAATCGTCACTTGCTGGGTCCTGGTTTGTTCCGGGGATTTTTAACTCTTCCAAAGCAGCTAGAAAGCGGGCCTTATCGACATGTTTAATGTACAGTGCTTCACTCGTTCATCGCATCTTTTATGCGCTATGTTGATTTGAAGCCTCTAGTTTCATTGTGTCGAGGTCGAGCCATTGTCTTTGACTAGTGTAACACTTGTGAGGTCAGAACAAGGAGAGCTCCGGGGTGGCGGGGTTGAATGGGAACAAGGAAAACCATTCCGCCCCCTCCGGAGACGAGGGACAGAGGGATGCTGCAGTCTTTCCTGCAGAGCAAGAGGAGGCCTCCCCCCACGCTCCAGCTCCAAGTGCTGCGTCTCCCACAGAGACGCCATTACATCTGAAGGCTGCGTGTGCGTTGTGCTGTGGGTAGACCTGATTTACTGAGCCCCAAGGCACAGCAAACCTGCTGCTATCAGAATACCGCGCCGCAGCATGTATATTTCTATATGTCTTGTAACAACAGTCACTGACTGGAAGCACGTCACTCGCCTTCCAAACATTTGATGCTCGAGTGGAATTCAGAAATCGAACCCAAAGTGCTTTATCTTCCACCTTCGAGGCACACAAGGAGAGGCTCGAGGGCGGCAATGCTCTGACACTTTGTTGGCCTACCACAATGCGAATCCTATTACACAAAAGGGTTGCACGTGTCTGCTTTCAAGAAGGCGATATTATTATTATGCAACACTGCTGAAGGTAATAATAGCAGTGCTAGTAATAAAAGTAAAATTAATACGAGATCCATTATTATTATATTTATTATATTTAAGCTTATAAAGCGCGCAGCTACCCGGAGGTTTCCCGGCGCTAGAGACCAAAAAGGTGAGGGGAAGACAGATAGATAGCTCAAGTGACATTATTGGTTGAATAGCCAGGTCTTAGCTTCTTTACGAAATTTAAGATAGCAAGGTTCCGTGCGAAGAGATAAAGGAAGAGAGTTCCAGAGGGATGGGGCCAGGACGGAGAAGGAACGACCGCCCATCCTGGCTCTCTTGACTCTGGGAACTTGGAACCTATGCTGATTAGAAGATCGAAGGGTACGGGCAGGACTGTATCGATGCACTAGGGTATTCAGGTATGGAGGGGCCTGGCCTGTGTTTATCCTGTGCATATAGCAGAGGGCCTTAAATTTCGTGCGGTTTTCAATACGTAACCAGTGCAATTTACGAAGTGAGCTGGAGGTAGGAGATGTGTTAGGTAGTTTACAGAGCAGCCGAGCCGCCATATTTTGGACTGTCTGTAAGCTGTTTTAGATGGTACGGGGGGGTCACCCATTTGTGAGGGCCTATGTTGGGGGCCCCACAGGGTAGTATTCTTGCCAAATAAGAGAAGCTCTGTTTTCCCCCCATTCAGCTTAAGTTTATTTTCGGGCATCCACTTAGCGATGTTATTAAGACCAATACAGAGGTAAGAAGGGGTAGAATGGGAACCGGTTGAGAGAGAGTAGATGATCTGTGTATCATCAGCGTATGAGTAGATGGTTAATCCTGCCTGTTCTGCAATGTTGGCCAGAGAGCTGACGTACAGATTGAAAAGTAGGGGGCTTAGGATGGAGCCCTGGGGAACACCATGTGCTGATTTATAGATTTGAGAGGCAGAGGAGGGGGAAAAGACTTGGAAAGTGCGGTCTGAAAGAAAGCTGATGAGCCAGTTGAGGGCTGAGCCGGTGATGCCAGATGATCTGAGGGTATTTATGAGGATAGGGTGGGAGACCGTATCAAAAGCAGCACTCAAGTCGAGTAGAATGAGTGCTACGGTCTCCCCCTCATCCACTCGGCAACAAATAGTTTCTGAGAATAGTTTGATAGTAATGTTAATATTAGCATTCTTTTTATTGTTATCACTACTGTTAATAAAAAAAATATACATTGTTATAACAGAATAATAATAATAATTATTAATATTATAAGCTCTAGTGCTAATAATAATATATCATAATGCATTATAATACATAATAATCAAAGACAGGCCGCAAAGAAAATAAAAACACATTTAAATTTAAAAAGAATAGCTTTTATACTTTGCTTAGGCATAGAGGGTGGCATAAGATATATTCTAGAAGTGACGCAGTGAAATCTCATAGATTTCGCTGCGTCACTTCTACAAGGCTTACTTGGGTCAGGACGCCCATCCTACATACATTATACCTGGCGCAGGTATAATGTGGCGCAGGGGCTTACAAAGTGAGGCAACTACCTAGATGCCTCCCTTTGTAAATATGACGCAACCTGGCACATTTTTTAACCTGCTGGTGCATCACAAAAGGTGATGTACCTTCGGCGCAAAGTTACGCAAGGGCTCATAAATAAGCCCCATAGCATCTACTGCTGCGGGATCACTTGAGGTCATCCTCATTAAGTCTAATGTCTCTTCCTCATTACAAGAATAAAAAGGAAGGAGGACCCCTCACAGAGTTTTTAAGGGACTGGGGGGAAAAAACAGTAGTTTAAGAACAAAAGATGTCCCGAAGTGATGGACAGTATCGTCCTAATTATGTGTCAATATTGAGAGACAACATACCATACTCTCAGTGGGAAAGGCAAAGTTATGTATTATAGTTATCAAAACAGTAACATCCACGGACAGTTGTAAATTTTTAACACATTATAAGTAGTTATTGAGGCGAAGGAAATTAATAACTCTTGTCAAAACATGTATTGGTAAAAAATGTGAGTTAAATTTATTCCATAATCAAGTTACAATTCATATAAAAAAATATTGTTTAAAAACATTTCACATTGGTTAAAAAAGTTACATGAAGCACATAATAAAACAAGAAGAATCAACAAGGTCGACGCGGCGTTTCGGCTTTCTTTTAGTACACCTTCATCAGGACTGATTCTTATTCCAGGTGGTGCCTAGCTGGAAAACGCTAGGTGGATCAGAAAGTCTTATGGACTCTTGAACTATTGTCAGGTCACAGGATGCTTTTCTCAATTTGCAATGCCTGCTGTTTCTCTTCAGAGACGAGTGCCTACCAAGTTTCTTTAATATCGTCTATATCTGTAGGTGCGAGTTTTCTTATTTCTGTTTGTAGGATATAATCCTGTTTCTATATCTGCCAGGAGGAGCCACCGTTTTTACATGGGTTATATGGACTCTTCTTCCATGGGAGCTGTGTGATCAATCGTTGCAGTCTGGAGCCTCTTTTCACTTGGGACAGCCTTGCGCAGAGGAATCTTCAACGTTGGAAGAAAGGATTGAGTGAACAACACGCGGAAGTTCTGCCAGGAGATAGGAGCAGGGAGGCCGTACCTAGCATTCAAGAGAAAAATTTGTGAGGTCAACCCCGAATACATTATCGATCCTCTGCGCAAGGCTGGCCCAAGTGGGAAAGAGGCTCCAGACTGCAACGATTGATCAAACAGCTCCCATGGAAGAAGAGTCCATATAACCCATGTAAAAACGGTGGCTCCTCCTGGCAGATATAGAAACAGGATTAAATCCTACAAACAGAAATAAGAAAACTCGCACCTACAGATATAGACGATATTAAAGAAACTTGGTAGGCACTCGTCTCTGAAGAGAAACAGCAGGCATTGCAAATTGAGAAAAGCATCCTGTGACCTGACAATAGTTCAAGAGTCCATAAGACTTTCTGATCCACCTAGCGTTTTCCAGCTAGGCACCACCTGGAATAAGAATCAGTCCTGATGAAGGTGTACTAAAAGAAAGCCGAAACGCCGCGTCGACCTTGTTGATTCTTCTTGTTTTATTATGTGCTTCATGTAACTTTTTTAACCAATGTGAAATGTTTTTAAACAATATTTTTTGATATGAATTGTAACTTGATTATGGAATAAATGTAACTCACATTTTTTACCAATACATGTTTTGACAAGTTTTATTAATTTCCTTCGCCTCAATAACTACTTATAATGTGTTAAAAATTTACAACTGTCCGTGGATGTTACTGTTTTGATAACTATAATACATAACTTTGCCTTTCCCACCGAGAGTATGGTATGTTGTCTCTCAATATTGACACATAAATAGGACGATACTGTCCATCACTTCGGGACATCTTTTGTTCTTAAACTACTGTTTCTTCCTCATTACATCCATGACTAAAGTGAGACATGCTGCCTCGGTGACAGATCTTGAAACTGCTGGCTAAAATCCAGAAGTCCATCTGTCTTTGTACTTCCTTACTGGGTATTGCTCCACTACCACCATCACACATAATAAGTCTGCAACATAGCAGCACTTTCTGAAAATACCAATAAGCAGGCCACAACCACCTCCATAAGGCAAGAATGTGATGAGGGTGACAAAACTAGCTGTAATGAGGGTTAACTCTAGTAATCCTGACATTCCTGTCTCGTATCTTCATTCCTCATTCGATTCATGACTATTCTTCTATCAAAGTAGAAGAGCTGTAAATTTTTCGGAGTGGACCAGAGCCAAAGTGCTTTCCTATGATAGCAACGTTAACACCCCCATGATATATATATGTATATATATTTTATTTTATCAAAAAAACACAACCGTAAGAGGCAATGAAAATATTTCTTTAAAATGTATTTATATATTTAGTATACATTATAATTAGGGCTCCTGGTTCTACGGTATTTATATTTTTGACATATCCGTCTGTATTTATCCATATTTATTTTTTGCTAATTTTATCTGTATTTATCCATATTTATTTTGGGTTTTGTGGAAAAATGAAGTTGTAATTAGTATATTTTCACATTCATTTAACCGGTAAATATGCACTCATGCTATAATGCCTACTAGGTTTCAATGCTGTAAACACCCACAGAAGATAAATTAATGCACTTTTAAGAAAATATGCAAATTTCACTATCAACCTTGTGCATATCTACTGCTGTTAAAGCCTCTTTACTAAAAATTCCTTTATTTTTAACCCCCTTACCGATCAATCCACACCGCTATTGGCCTGGCTGTCATGGCAGACAGTATTTAGAATCACTCAAAAAGTAACCCAATTTCCGTTTTTATCCACATTTAAAAATAAATACAGACAAGAAAATAAATGTTTTCTGTCTGTATTTATCTGTAAAAATCAGTAAAAACGTAAAACAGGGAGCCTTCATTATAATATGACTTTAGTGCTTATTTTGTATTTTGTGTAGTAAATAAAAAAAGTTATAAAAGTGCACATATCAGTCAAATAGTAAAAACAGACAAATCTTTCCTAACTAGGTACCCCTATGTAGGCAATATGGATTAATGGTGAGATCATACTAATGGTAACAAAAGGAATCATTGTCTCATAGTAATCAGGAATTCCAAATTATAAGACCAATTTAACATTATATTGACATTTTGTAACTATAAGATATTTCAGTAAAATCGCTTATATACAAATTAGTTTAGCACTAGAAAAACCAGAGGATATTTCTAATTAGCACAGGTATGAAAAATAAGCAATGACTCAGTATTGAAAAAAAGATTTAACCTAAACGAAAGCAAACGTATCAAATATAGGAAAGAAAAACTGTATAAATCAGTGTGCTAAAGTAAAACTACAAAAGGGCGATCTTTATACAACAGGCAAAGTTACAAAAGAACAAAATGAATTATGTCTTTCTTAGTGACGTTCTTTGCTCTCACAAAAAGTAGGTGAGACATTCCAAGTGAATCCATCCATCTCTGTTCCACCACATGGAAAAATGTCCAAAAGTCAATAGAAAAGTAACGCCATCATAGAATATCTATCTATCTATCTATCTATCTATCTATCTATCTATCTATCTATCTATCTATCTATCTATCTATCTATCTATCTATCTATCTATCTATCTATCTATCTATCTATCTATCTATCTATCTATCTATCTATCTATCTATCTATCTATCTATCTATCTATCTATCTATCTATCTACCTTTCTGTCTGTCTATCTGCCTGACTGTCCCCTCGAACCTAACCGTCCAGATATACAAATATTTTTGATTATTAATTTTTCAAAAACTACTTGATGGATTTCCATCAAATCACAAAAAACACACTTTCTGGACCAAGATCTAGCTTCCTATCAAATTTGGTATAATTCTGTTCAGCAGTTTCCCAATCCCATTGTCCACCCCCAGAGCACTATTTCTCCCACCCAGTGGAAGCAGATATTTGTTTCTCAGTCTGTGCTTAAGCTGGCAGCAAAACTCAGGTTGTGCCTCTGGCAGGAGCTGTGAAAAAGACCTGCTCCTGCCAGGCAGGAGCTATGGTGGCTTCTGATACACTAAAGATGAGTGCTTGTAGGGAGCCAGCTGGTACCACAGGTGCCCTGTGGCTCCCCCCCTCAGCCCTAAAAGGGTGTTTTGTTGTTGCCCGAGGCAGAGTAGTTGCTATAATGTGAAGGTGACCTCAGACACATCCATTCTGCTCGACATGCCGTCTGTTCTGTGGGACTGCTCTTCAGGTGGATGCAGTGGGCAATACCTTCTGAACCAGGTATTAAATGAGTCACAAACATGGACGGAATATACTAATGATTGTTGCAATGTGGTGCATAACATATGTTTCATGATATATGTATAGTATACATATAATTTGCATAAATCGTAAAGATTTTTTACAGTATTGAATATACGGCTGTAGTAAGTATATAAAAATGTGTCTCTCTGGGGTGTTCTCATTGCAATTACAGTCTCACAAAAAGCACTGGGCTTCCTTTTCACTGCTGGAGAGATCAGTGTCACCTCTTAAGTGCCTCTAAAAAGGTTGCGCAAGCTACATTTATTACGCACAGAATTTAATGGTGTTTCTTTCAACAGGTTTACATCCACACTTTTGATGCAGAAATTTTCCACTGGTTCTATTTCATAAAATCCTGCATGAAAAATTCACATTCTATCAAACTTTTACTTACTTCCATCCTCTATTTTTTTTAAGTGCACCACTATTTCCCTTCTTTCTGCCTGTCTCTTCTTTATGCTAGTTACACTAAATCTCATGCCTATCAGTATTAAGCTTTTGTTGGAAACCATATAAGCGCTATATAAATGCAATTTGATGTAAACACCCAAGGACACTGTGGATGGGGTCCCTGGGGCCCTAAAGGCTCAGCACCCCTCCCGAAGCCGCTTAAGGCCCCAGAGACCCCACCCACAGGGCTTTTTTATTTTAAAATGATTATTCAGGGGAGGGAAATGCATGACCCCTCCATGAGCCTCTAAGGGTCCGTGGAGACTCTGCTCTGGGAAGGGGCCCACATGTCCCTCTTTCCTTTATTAAAGTATCATCCCAGGGGAAGTGGTCCCTGCCGCCTCTCAGAGGCTTGAGGAGGGTGTCAACACTCCCCTCTCCCAAATAATAAATGCTTTTGGCCCCCCAGGCTCTGGCTGACCCTGTGGGGATGGTTTCCGTCTACATGGCACAGGAGCCTGAGATTTAAAAACAAAAATGGACGCAGAGTTGCTGCAAACTGTAAAACAAAAATAATTGGCCCAGCCACCACTAAGCCTAGGGATTCAGGATATCCCTACCCTGCCCCTTTATGTTTTTTTTATTTTTTTCCTAGGACTCAGATTTTTAAGATGCTGCCTCCACATCCTTGTTGATATGTTGGCAGCCAATCAGATGTCTCAATGAGATCTGTGGGCCCTGCAGATCTTCCGTGTCATGAAATATTATTTAATTTGATTCAACACAACTGAACGCATCTTGGTGCTACCTCAAAGTCAAAAGTCAAAAGAAACTTTATTTCGATTGAATTTACAATCATAAAAGTACATTAGAGACAAATATTTACAACAATTTATAAAAAGTTTTCATTTAAACATTTTTGGGTGAAGGATACATGACACTATGAATCAATGCGTTAGGGAATCGTTAAAAATCGTCTGTACAGTATCACTCTGTACAGGGATGAGATAGCAAGTTATTCATACAAACTGAGTAGAGTCTTATGGTGCAGTAACCAATAGTTGGGAATGAATTTTCAAGCATGCTTTAAAGAAACAAGCTACAGATTTGGCGGCAAACGGGGTGTCTAAGTACTGAAGTGCCAAAAGAGCAGGTCTGCATCTTCTCAGACCTAATTGTCGGAGAAGTGGGACCAACCAGCGTTTACGCGGGGTCTCATAAAAGCTGCAAAAAAAGGTTACATGCAAGGTAGACTGGCGAGTACATCCATCACAGGGACAGCTAGCTAATTCACGTGACCAATCAGAGGGCTCAGGAAGTGAAACAAGACGATAAAATAAATCAAATCGAAACCTAGTTAAAACATATCTATCATAATTTGACAGGTAAAAAGACAGATAAGGTTGGATGCCGTAGGAGGATTGTATCGTCATTAAATGAACGTTTGACTGTTTGCCAATTTCGGAACACATACGTAGGTCTCTTAAATGGGCGACACACAGATTCTTCAAAGTTTTTCTTGGTACAGCCATTAGTGAGACAGGGTCAGTGAAAAATGCTGGACAATTAAGATCATTCAAGAATTTAAAAACATATAATAGCCAGGGAATCTTTTTCCAGTAGGACAATGTAAGACAATCAGTTATTAATGACCTAGTAAGGAGACATTGCTCCTGAGTCCATATACGATGCCAAAGGAGAATCGGTTGGTATCTAATGATGTCAGTAAGATACTCCCAACCGAGCTCCATATGGGTACCGTAAGTAGAAGCACTTCGGGGAAGGGCTAGTATATATTTCAAAAAAACGTTTTCGATTATTTGAAGCTCGTTAGCGGGCGTGTAGCCCCATACACCCGCTCCATAGGTGGCCACACTCATACATTTAGCTTGGTAAATTTTCAAAATTACGGCAGGGGCAGGCTTGCCCAGCTTCCTTGAAAACGAAGTCAAAGCCGATGTTGCGCGCTGAAACTGCAGTTTCTTGCTGGTGGCAGGTTTCCAGGACAAATGGTTATCAATAAGAATCCCTAGATATGGATATGTTTTAGCAGTTTCCAACCTAGTCTTATCAATGAAAAGAGGTTTGCATTTCTGGGCTTTCTTGCCAGTATACATAACAAAAGTCTTGGACTTATTTACTTTAAGTCCAAGAGAGAGCATGTATTGGCAGTACTTGTCCAGTTGAATCTGGAGCTGATTCGGTGTCCTTGCCATAATGACAGAATCGTCTGCATATAGTAATGCAGGGATTGGCCGGGTGTTTATGCAGGGGAGGTCTTTGTTATGTGGAAAAGTAAATTTTGCCATGTTCTGTGTCCCTACGTGTCCCCCATCTTATGTTATGTGTGCATGATTAATATGCATATGTATCCCCCTTGTTCGATTAAAGACGCAATTACAGTTGTGTCCATCTCTAGTATGCTAGTTTCCCGTTCTCGTGAAAGCTACGAGTATTAGGCCTATGTAAAGTTGCGTTGCCACGTTTCTCAGTGTGCACGTTATTTCATTGAAAAGTCCCCGTTTCTAGGCCTCAAAAGGGCCCGGACACCAGATTCAGCTCCTGTCTCCTGAACCCTCGCTGAGGAGCGATACAGCCCCCACCTGTATCCTCGACCCTTCACTTACTTCCTGCCTCGCAGTGCCCGGCTCGGCCTGGCTCTGCCCACGAGTCTGCCAAGAGTATGTTATGATTCTAGTTATCAGTCCAGCCCTCCTTCTCTGCATTCCTAAGCTACTGAATCGCATCAATAGTTTCCGTCATTGTCTAGCCTTTACGTCTCCAAGTAGGAGAAATACTGTATTAATGGTCATTTAATATTCCTCAACACGCACTACATGTAGAATAATGCATGCTCCAGTCTTAGAGTCTGTTAGCCCCTCCCCTCCTGACTCTTAGTTTATATCAACATGTCCTCTAAACATTAGATACTAGATAGGGTTTAGGTACATGTCGCCCTGACTCTCCAGACTTCAGTCTCTACTCCTAGCGCAGAGTTCATAGCCCCCAGCTTCTCCTAGTAACACGTCATTGTCAGTTTGTGCGCACCATTAGGTTAGAGGTCCCGGCTCCTTAGGTAGCCCCCTCCATGTTTCCGCCCCATTTATGACATATTCTGTTACGTTTACATCACATGTCTATGTATACGCCTCTTGTTACACCCACTTTCACCCTTATCTTTCGCGACTGCTATTGACCACACCCACTGCTCCGCCTATCATATGTATTGTAATGCAACTGTTTTAGTATATATGCTTGTGCACTGTTATTAAAGTTAGCGCGCTCATTCCCTGTCCCCCCGGCAGGGCCCTGCCATCCTGTTCCCGTGCAGGTTGTCCTGTTCCTGTCCTTATGCTGTATTAAACCTGCAAACTCCTACTACCTCGAATCTTGACTCTTATTTATTGAGCTATCTGTTATTACTATGTCCAGTCAAAAATAGATCCGGTATTATTTATTTATATACCACATAATGGCGCCCGAATAGGGACTTGCCCTTTCCCCACGCGCCGGTGAAGCCACGTATGCCCCCTGATCCTCTGCAGCCGTGACGGAACCATACCGGCCACGTGCAGATATTTCTGCTTCAAGTATCCCTCAGGCCCACGGAGGAGACGGAGGTTGCGGTCCAGCATCCAGACGAGGCGGTGGAGGAACGCGGCGAGTCCCGACCAGAGCCCAAGCCGAGAGTTCAAGGTCCGAGGTATCCGGAGGCCCACCCGTAACAGAAGTCCGAAGTGTGTCCGTCCGGCGTCGAAGCAGTCCAGTCCAGTCCGAGGCCTTCCGTTCTTGCTGCCCGGTGAGTACCGTTGCTGGGGTAGTATCTAGACAGGGTCAATCTAATTGACTCTGGTCCGTGGGTTTGGTGGTACACAGACCCAACACGAAGCGTCCACTCCGGTGGATGCGGGTCCTGACGTGTCTCTTTATGAGACCGGTAAGTTTCGTACTGTTTCAGCAGTGCATCTAATTTCTGTTCTAGTCCGTTCTGTTCTCGAGAAAATTCATGTATTCTGTTTTCAGTATTCCAGGTAGTATTCTGTTCGAACTGTTATTTTAAATGTTCTTCATGTATTTTTAATGTCGTGGTACGAAAGTGGTGTAGTTATCGTGTTCATTGTGTATTGTATTGTGTCTAGATTACAGTTCAGTCATGCCCCTATTTTCCAAACTACGTCAGTTGAAAACTAGAAAAGGTCTGTTAGAAGCAGCAGTTCCTGTCCCGCCTAGGGACAGTCCAGGTCATTTTATGTATCAGAAGCATGGCATAAGTGCCATATTATATCTAGATTTATGGGTAGAGTACACCAAGGAATTAGAAGAAAAGTATAGATGGCCCGTATCAGGTACGTGGGATGCCGAGTGCATCATGCGAGTAGAAGAAGCATTATGGAAAAAGAAAGCCAGACAGTCACAGAAAGATGCCATCGAGTTATGGCGCAAAGAATCTCATAAAAGAACCGAAAAAGAAATCAGAAAGTCAAAATTAAGTAGAGAATCCTTAGAACGAGCCCAAGAAAGGGAACTAATCGAGATAGGTGAACGAGTTAAAACCGAACAGTCAGACAGACAGAGGAATGCCCTTATTAAGGGTATGTACCCTCTTCTTGCCGAGGGCTTGCCAAAAGCAACCCCGGAGGCATCCAGTAATTTTCCGCCACCATTAGTTCCGATCAAGCTACGTACAGGGGATGATCCAGAAAGTATTGGCGAAGCCATGTCTCAAAGGAAAGCTGAGATCCAGCTCATGTTATTAAAGTTTCTGATTAATTGTTTAATAAGAGAACAAGATTCTCCGACTAAAGATCCGGCCGAAATGAGAATCCTGACAAGGTGGAGTGATAATATAGCCGAGGGTAAGCACAGAACCATCAGTAGTATAGAGAGTATGTACAAGAAAATTCGTAAAGAAATAATAAGGTTACACGAGAAACGCAAAGAAGCACTAGTAAACGAGAAAGAAAATGACTCTTCTACTGAAGAGGTAGACGACGAGAATCCCACTAGAATAGCGTACGTAGGTAGAACTAGACTTTCCGACCGACATTCACGTCTAGATTACAAGAAAACTGTTCCTCATCCAGCACCAGAACAAGGTTCTCTAGAACAAGTATTTCAAGCTACCGATCACATTCTGAAATCACGAATCGGTTACAGTGAGTTAAGTACTATGCATGAACAAGAACTAGCCCGATCAGCAGTCCGATGGATTACTGATTCTACCACTTTTCCAGATGAAATAGTGGCTCAAATATTTCTGAAACTGCCCCCAGCCGACCAACGACTGGTGGGTATGTATATGATTCAGCACCTCATTACATTGTATGAGGGTCAACATTCTGATCCAGGTCCGTTACATGATGTCCTGAACGAGTTACTCCAGTATAGATGGAAAGGTTTAGGTACCGATTTAATTAGTGTTATTCTAGAACAGCGCCACAAATATAGAACGTTTTTGAACCCGCATTTTGTTCATGTCTCACCCCCAGAAAGTAAACCCTTTTACATAGACAGACAGAATCCGTTACGAGAAGTACACCCAGTTAGGACAGCAGATGGTGAAATGCAACGAGTGTTTGTTTACACTCCGATTACAAAGATGGAACTCTTAGAGATGAAGAAATTAATTCCCTGTCATGACAAAGATCCAGCAGGGTTCCACCGAGAATTAAAAGACATACTCCATATGGGAGAATACACGTATCCAGATATAATTAAAATGTTAAAAGTCCTGTTGCCCGCAGGGGTATATGAAAAACTCAAGGAAAAAGAATGGGAGGTGGGAGAGAAAAAGATCGATTGGGCAGTTCTAGAAGCTGAAGATAAGATACGAGTACCAGGTACCGGTCTAGGAGAGAAATGTAAAGAATTACCAGAACTGTTAATACAAGTTTTGCCAAGATTATTAGCCACTAAAAAGGAAGACTGGGATGCAATCTCAGCCTGTAAACAGAAACAAGACGAAGACACTAGTGATTTGTATTCTAGATTTGAGAAATGCTTTAGTATTAACAGTGGCCTCAAGACAAGTAGCGAGTCATACCCTCATCTTCTTGTTACTAAATTAGTCGAGAATTCAAGTCCACAAGTTAAGAATCGAGTTTTGAAAGTCGAAAGTACATGGCAAGCTAGTACCCCGTCCCAGATGTTACAGATGCTCCAGTATCATCAGAATAGAATCAGAGAAGAGCAAGATCATGAAAGGAAACGTATGAAAGACACAAAAATGAAAGTATTAGTTGCACAATCTGTTCCTCAAGACAGTCAGAAGAGGGGTACGAATCAAGCCAGTCATTATGCAGTTCCCGTTAAAGGGACCTGCAATTATTGTAAACAGCCAGGTCACTATATAAACGAGTGTGCAGTTCTGAAACACAACATAGCTACCGGTAAGACTAAAGAAAGACCACGTCCGCCTAGACAAGAACAAGTTTCACAGGCTTCTCAGCCACAGAATGCACCACAGACAGCTCCAGCACCGCAGCCTATTGCTGCAACACAGCATGTTACACAGCAGATGTATCAGTATGCACAGTCCGAGTATCCAGAGTATCAGCCATATTCATGAAACAGCCTAGAGAGGGAGGTAGGCTTGCCTCTCATCGAGATACCTGTAGATCAAGAGGGTCCCTATGTTCACAGTCAAGTATTAGGGAAAGACAGAAAGTTTCTGATTGATACAGGGGCAAGTAGGACCACCATTAGTCACGACGAGGTTCCAGGGGCTCCGCTCTCAGGCTCTAGAAATGTTTCCCTTGGATTTTCAGGAAAGCCTATTGTAAACGAGATATCTAAGCCAGTTACTCTAGAAGTAGGTCCATTGTCCCGCACTACTGATCTGTTACTTACGAAGTCATGTCCAGAAAATCTGTTAGGTATTAAAACACTGAAAGAATTAGGTGCAGTCATATGTTGTTCCCCCGAGGGAATACGCTTGTTTTTACGTGACTTCAAGGGTCACTATGTATTACGAGATTTTGATCCGAGATTGTCTAATGTTCCGCAGCATCTATGGGCGCAAGGTCCAACTGATGTAGGATATATGCAAATCACACCCCATCGTGTGACTCTCAAGCCAGGTGTAGTGTTACCACGAATCAGACAGTACAGATTGCCACCTGAGGCTGTAACAGCCTTATCCAAAATTATTGACGAGCTCATCGCTCAAGGAGTAGTTGTAGAAACTGACTCCAATGTATGTAATTCTCCGATCATTCCAGTCATGAAACGTACTGATCCAAATGCACCCCCAGTATATCGATTAGTGATTGACCTTCGAGAACTCAAAAAAAGTGTTATTCCCCAGTACCCAGTTGTCCCAGATATCTCTTCCCTACTGACAGCTATTGATTCTGAAGCCACATTTTTTACAGTCATAGACCTCAAGAACGCATTTTTCAGTGTCCCCATTCATCCAGACAGCCAGTTTCTTTTCGGATTTTGTTTAAATGGAAGGAGCTATAAATTCACACGAGCTCCTCAAGGTTTCACAGAAAGCCCTAGCATTTACAGTCAAGCACTTAAGAGACAACTAGACAACATTCACATGCCAACAGATACTGCCCTGCTCCAGTATGTCGATGATCTACTGATCACAGCCCGTTCTGAACGTGCTTGCGAGCGAGCATCCCTTACAGTCTTGTATTTCTTAGCCGAGATGGGGCACAAGGTGTCCCCTTCGAAGCTTCAATTCTGTGTCCAGCAAGTGATCTATTTAGGCCACTTACTGTCCAAGAGGGGTAGGCAGTTGACACCTGACCGTATCCAGTTAATAGCGAGTCTTCCTCAGCCCAAGACACAGAAGGAGGTGCGTGCTTTTATCGGCCTCACTTCTTACTGCAGACAATGGATTCCTCAGTATGCATTTCTAGCCAAGCCACTGATACAGTTAACGACACAGGAGGCAGCCGTATCGACTGTCCTCCCTTGGACATCTGAACATACACTTAGTTTCAATGAGTTAAAGAAAGCTCTATGCCAAGCACCTGTTTTAGCTACACCAAACTACAGTAAGCCTTTTACACTTTTCGTCACAGAACGTGATGGTACAGCATTATCTGTTCTCACGCAAGATCAAGCAGGACAATACAAGCCCTGTGCTTATTTTTCGAGCACATTAGATCCAGTAGCCCAGGCTCTGCCTGCGTGCCTCAAGTCAGTTGCAGCCACAGCACTAGCTATCAGACAAAGTGATTCCATAGTATTAGGTCATTCCTTGACAGTACAAGTTCCACACTCCGTGGAAGTTCTTTTAAACCGAACACAGACTCAGCACTTGACAATTGCACGTTTAACAGGTTATGAATTGACACTGTTCCAGCCACACATAGAAATCAGACGCTGCAACGTTCTAAATCCTGCTACACTGTTACCGTCAGTTATTTCGAATCCTGCCACACACGACTGTGTGGAAGTAGTTAACACTATGACTAAGCCGAGACAAGATCTGACAGATATTCCATTACCAGATCCCGACCTGACACTTTATGTGGATGGTTCATGTATGAGAACAAGTACAGGAGAACTAGTAGCCGCGTATGCAGTGACTACAGACACTGAAGTTATAGAGACACATCGTATTGACACTCTGTCCGCTCAAGCAGCAGAGCTAGTTGCTCTGACCCAAGCCTGCATATACGCCAAGAACCTGAAAGTCAATGTTTACACAGATTCACGTTACGCATTCGGAGTCGTACACGACTTTGGAGTGCTCTGGCAGGAGAGAGGTTTCATGACTTCTCATGGAACCAAGATTCAGCATGGTCTCCTTATTCAAGCTCTGTTAGATGCCATACACTTACCGACATCTATTGCTATCATGAAGTGCAAAGCACATATGAAAGTTACTGATACTATTTCTCAAGGTAATGATCTAGCAGATCGCACAGCCAAGCTTACAGCACAGGCTCCAGACATTTCAGTTAATCCGACACAGACACATACTCCAGATCTGACTACCTGTATGACAGTTAAGGACCCCACTCAAGATGTCATAGATATCCAGTTACATGCTACTCCCGATGAAATCAAGAAATGGTCCGAACAAGGAGGGGTCCAGACAGATCAGGGATGGGTAACGAAGGGAAAAGCCACATGGTTTCTCCCCGACTCTATGGTTCAAGTCATTATCAATACCGCACATAGTCCAGCACATTTAGGAGAAAAAGCTATGTTAGATAGTATCCAGAACATTTGGTTCAACAAGCATTTACGAGCTGCAGCCAAGCAGAAGGTCCGTACCTGTATGATATGTTGCCAGTTTAATCCAGGTAAAAGTGTCCCGGTGGAACAAGGGGGATTCCAGCCTCCTGACCACCCTTTTGAAGTCCTCCAAATGGATTATATTCAGATGGAGCGATGTCGAGGTTTCAAGTATGTCCTTGTAGTTGTATGCGCTTTGTCCAGATGGACAGAAGCATATCCAGTCCCAGATTACACAGCCGCGACCACTGCCAAGCAGTTGGTTCGTGATTTCTTCCCCCGTTATGGACTCCCTAGAGTCGTGTATTCTGACAACGGCCAGCCATTCTCTTCTGAGCTCATGAAACATATTTCCCTTTTGTTAGGGTACCAGTGGAAGTTCCATTGTGTACGCCATCCTGAAGCAGCCGGTCTCGTAGAGAGACATAATCAGACCCTGAAAATTCGAATTGCAAAAGTATGTAAAGAGAAAGGTGTGGACTGGTTAGTAGCTCTGCCAGTCGCTTTGTTTTATATGCGCATGGTCGCACATTCCAGATCAGGTCTGTCCCCGTACGAGGTCGTATTCGGCCGCCCCCCTAACATGTGGGGTACACCTAGACCCCGAAGTATTACCGA
This sequence comes from Lissotriton helveticus, assembly GCF_964261635.1. Taxonomy (NCBI): domain Eukaryota; kingdom Metazoa; phylum Chordata; class Amphibia; order Caudata; family Salamandridae; genus Lissotriton; species Lissotriton helveticus. The sequence continues at coordinate 603,345,454 of NC_136063.1, read as the reverse complement.
TGTTTCAAGTAATATGCTGACAGATTACCTAGCTTCCTTGATGTCTGCCCTACACTCTTGTCGTTCACAGGTTGCCGCCGCATTTCCAGACAATACCGAGGTGGCACCGCATGAAATCGTTCCCGGAAGTTTGGTTCTTGTAAGGAACTTTGATCGTTCAAGTCCGCTGGAGCCCCGCTGGAAAGAACCCAAACAGGTCCTCCTGGCCACCCGTACTGCCGTCAAGCTGGAAGGCAGGAAGGGCTGGGTCCACCTGTCTCACGTGAAAAAGTTTTATGGACTAAAGACTGTTTCCAAGAACATTTCCGAGGATTTTAAAGACTGCCAAAGTACTATTCTTAAGGACTGTCCCGCAAAAGACAATGATACAAATCCCTCCCTGTTAGAGAAAACTCCGCAACAGGAGTATAAGAATAAATTAAGGTCTAGTAAAATAAGTCAGCCAGTTTGATTGTCTAAGTCCTCCCCTAGGTGAAACGGTTAGACCGGTTTCTGACATGTATATAATAGACCCCCACAGAGAGAGAGTTAGTGAGAACTCTAAAAGTTGCACTATTATTTTATGTTTTCTGCTATATCTCAGCCTTATGATTACCTGCACAAGTTATGCATTTTATTTGTGTTTTCCAGTTTCTCATGTAAATAAGTCTTCTAATGCTACAGTAGAGCACACGTTTAGTGATCTGCCTCCTCATGAACTCTCATATCGTCTTGCTATGCGTAAATAATTCCTTTATCCGCATGTTACATTATTCACACCAGACCAGCAATGCCACTAATTGTTGGGTGTGTGGTCGACTCCCCCCTTTCCAGACACCGAAGGGAGTTCTGCCACTCTTTCCTTATCCATTTTCACATAATGGTTCGTGTGGAGCATGGTCCACGTTAACGTCATCCTCAAATGATATGTCCCTACTTAACAGTACATGTTTCCCAGGCAAGCAAGGTCTTCCCCACAGAACAGGGTTAGATCTAGAAAATGAAGTTTATAATTTGGGTAATTATTCTTCGAATTTTATGGTCCTGAATGTTCAGTCTGATACTACTCCAGACTTACCTGCTATGTCAGTATTACCAGTAAAAGGTGAATTATGTGTCCGAAATAATGGTTCCGTACATGTAGGCCATAGTGATTGTACGACTATTGTCAAGTATAGTGACAGTGGGAACTCTATTTTCAAAGCTTCACGTCATTCTTATTTTGTTTGTGGTCAGACCGCATATGTTCGTCTGCCCCTCGATTGGGAGGGAACCTGTTACATTGCCTTCCTACTGCCACCAGTTTTTCTAGCCCCACCTGACTATCATAGGAATTCCCACCTAGTACATACGAGACACAAGAGAGACCTTCCGATTGTCGATTATACTGAAACTGCTCTAGAACAATACATAGATATCAATAAAGGTGTCTTTCCCTACTTAGGTACTGTCGTGAATAGTAAACTGATACGTAGATTAACGAGAACCCTTGAAGCAGTAGTGATTGAGACTACCTCTGCTCTAGGTAACTTAACCGAAGAGCAATCCTTTATGAGAATTGTCGTGCTCCAGAATCGTCTTGTCCTTGACGTCATACTGGCCGATAGGGGCGGGGCATGTAGAGTCATCGGATCTAGTTGCTGCATTTTCATTCCTAATAACGCGCCGTCTGTTTATTCAGCTATAACCAGACTTCATAAAATTGCCCATCTGTTACACCAAAATCCAGGCACCTGGACATGGTCCGGTTGGTTCTGGAATATAATTTCCGCCTGGGGATGGAAGGTATTGTCCTTTCTAGGTATTGCAGTAGCGATCATATTCAGTTGCTGCCTCTGTTTACAATGTGGCCCTGCGATTTGTGGCATTTGTGCTACCTCTTGTATTCCTAGTCCCAAGTCCCGTTCTAGATCCAGTTCCAAGAAAATTCGAGACGAGCAAATGATACTGTATGAAATAATAGATGGTATCATGAATATTGATGTTTCCTGATGGAAACGTAGTGACAAGGAGGGAATGTGGAAAAGTAAATTTTGCCATGTTCTGTGTCCCTACGTGTCCCCCATCTTATGTTATGTGTGCATGATTAATATGCATATGTATCCCCCATGTTCGATTAAAGACGCAATTACAGTTGTGTCCATCTCTAGTATGCTAGTTTCCAGTTCTCGTGAAAGCTACGAGTATTAGGCCTATGTAAAGTTGCGTTGCCACGTTTCTCAGTGTGCACGTTATTTCATTGAAAAGTCCCCGTTTCTAGGCCTCAAAAGGGCCCGGACACCAGATTCAGCTCCTGTCTCCTGAACCCTCGCTGAGGAGCGATACAGCCCCCACCTGTATCCTCGACCCTTCACTTACTTCCTGCCTCGCAGTGCCCGGCTCGGCCTGGCTCTGCCCACGAGTCTGCCAAGAGTATGTTATGATTCTAGTTATCAGTCCAGCCCTCCTTCTCTGCATTCCTAAGCTACTGAATCGCATCAATAGTTTCCGTCATTGTCTAGCCTTTACGTCTCCAAGTAGGAGAAATACTGTATTAATGGTCATTTAATATTCCTCAACACGCACTACATGTAGAATAATGCATGCTCCAGTCTTAGAGTCTGTTAGCCCCTCCCCTCCTGACTCTTAGTTTATATCAACATGTCCTCTAAACATTAGATACTAGATAGGGTTTAGGTACATGTCGCCCTGACTCTCCAGACTTCAGTCTCTACTCCTAGCGCAGAGTTCATAGCCCCCAGCTTCTCCTAGTAACACGTCATTGTCAGTTTGCGCGCACCATTAGGTTAGAGGTCCCGGCTCCTTAGGTAGCCCCCTCCATGTTTCCGCCCCATTTATGACATATTCTGTTACGTTTACATCACATGTCTATGTATACGCCTCTTGTTACACCCACTTTCACCCTTATCTTTCGCGACTGCTATTGACCACACCCACTGCTCCGCCTATCATATGTATTGTAATGCAACTGTTTTAGTATATATGCTTGTGCACTGTTATTAAAGTTAGCGCGCTCATTCCCTGTCCCCCCGGCAGGGCCCTGCCATCCTGTTCCCGTGCAGGTTGTCCTGTTCCTGTCCTTATGCTGTATTAAACCTGCAAACTCCTACTACCTCGAATCTTGACTCATATTTATTGAGCTATCTGTTATTACTATGTCCAGTCAAAAATAGATCCGGTATTATTTATTTATATACCACAGTTATCTACCAGCATCGCTTGCTCCAACCCGTTTGTATAGATGTTAAATAAGAATGGAGCAAGGACGCACCCCTGTCTAACGCCTTTTGCAATGCCAAATGATTCCGAAAGCTCTCCATTGATGCCATATCTCACACATGCTTTTGCATCCGTGTATAGCTCTCGGAGAAATTTCAGGAGTGCTGGATCTACGCCCAGGTTACTCAAAATCTCCCACAACTTGGAATGAATTACGCAGTCAATTGCGGAACTCAAGTCCACATAGACCAGATAGAGATTACCGCCTTTGGCCCAGGCGTATTTGCCCATGAGCAAAGTCAGATTTAGGGCCTGTTCGACAGTACCCAATCCCTCCTGGAAACCGAACTGTAAGTCGGTTATGATCTTGTTCTCTGTGGCTACCTAAAACCAGGAGAGGACAACAAAGCTACCAACTTCAAAGATAATTGGTCACGTGTAAGGTAAAAAGCCAAGACTTAAGACCTTCCCCCAATTTGAGAAGACAAGTACCCATTTTAAGTTCAAGGGGTAGATGCTTCCATTTTAAAGCCACACATCGGAACCGACTGCTGCCTCCCCAGGTTGCAAGTCTGTGGGAGGGAACTGGAGAGTTTTACTTGGGGCATACCACCTAAACCAATTTTTGAGGTATGCTGGGTCCAAACCCTGAAGAGCCTTTTAAGCTGTGCAAATGCTGTTAAAGATAAAAGTGTAAAAAGGGGTCGTGGTCTTTGAGAACACTCAACAATCTAGCTGTATGGGGCTTGCTGGAGGTAACAGGTGGCCTAGTTGGCCCCAGGGACCCTCAGTATTCAAGGGGACTTAATCCCCTAACTTACTGGCTCTTGATCGAAATCAAGCATGCTTGCTAATTCTCCTGGGCCTGTCATCGGCATTTGACACAGTAAATCACGAAGCTTTACTGGACAGGCTACAAGACAGGATGGGAGTGTCTGGAAATGTGTTGAAATGGTTCGAATCTTTCCTACGGAACAGAACACAACGTTTCCTGGTCAATCATTCAATTTCACCATCCTGCCCTAACTCAATCGGAGTCCCACAAGGATCGACATTATCCCCTGATCTGTTTAACTTGTATGTTGAACCTCTTACAACAATTCTCAGTAACTCACAGGTATCTTATCATATGTATGCGGATGATACGCAAATATATATAAAGATCACCTCCCTTGAAGACATTGAGCGAATGAATGAAATATTAAAAAGGGCATTGCAATGGCTAACTACCAATCATCTGAAGCTAAATGCTCAAAAAACAGAATTCTTACTAATCTCTCCACCAAAGTGCGTTACGGAAATAAAGGAATGGACCAAGTTGGTGACTGCGCTCAACTGCACCCCGACTCTAGTCAACTCAGCTAAGTCGCTAGGAATCACTTTAGACGAGAGTCTTGACATGAAAACTCATATTAATTCAATGGCAAAAAACGCTCGCTTCCACCTGAACTACCTAAGAAAATTGAAACCATTCATCTCTGAAGCAGATTTGAAACTGGCAATCCAATCTTTAGTCATCTCTAGGATTGAATATGGTTGCACCACCTTAGCAGGTCTACCAAAAACATCCACAGCACCACTAAAAGCCTGCCTCAATGCTGCGGCGAGACTCATCACCGGATCTAGGAAGTTTGACCACATCTCCCCTCACCTGAAAGCGTTGAATTGGCTACCCTATGAGGCCAGAATTCAACTAAAGATAGCATGTATCACCCACAGAGCACTCCACTACAATACTCCTAGATACCTATCCAAGAAAATTGAGCTATCAGGAGGCAACAGACCGGCCAGGAGTGCCAAAGAGCTGGTGCTGCGCCCAGCCATATTCAGAAAGAAAAAAACTTATGACAGAGCATTCTCAGGAGCTGCCCCCAGGATTTGGAATTCATTGCCTCCAAGCATTAGGAAGATTTCTAATACCTCAAAATTTAAGCGAGAAGTGAAGAGCTTCTTAATGAGTAAATACCTTATATAGACAAGGTTATGTCTCACTAGGAGATCGAATGCTAGCAGAAAGGGAAGGACTGCCGTGAATTAGATGAAAGATAATGATGGTCTGATACTGTCAACTTTCCTTTTGTAACTAAACTGTATACCAATTGCTACCTCTTGTCAAAACTAATTCATACAACTATCTCACATCCTGAAACTATATAACCGCTACCTCATAGGTATGACAAAAAGGACAAATGACATATCCTCATGTTGTAAAGTTAATTCGTATTATAATCAACGAACCTGAGTGGAATGTAGTTACTTAAGCACTCACTATAGCCATATAACTATCTACCTCATATCTATTTGTTTGTTTAATGGTTATCTTCTTGTTAATATTTAAACTACTTTTATGTGAAGCGCTCTGATACCCACGGGTCTTGTTCGCGCTATATAAAACTTTAAATAAAATAAAATAAAATAAAATAAAATAAAATAAAATAAATAGAATGCGCTAGGAGGGGCGTTTGCAGTGTGGTGGAGAAAGGGGGGGTGGCCTGTGTCCAGCTTTCAGCAATTCCACTATCTGGGACATACTGGAGGTATCAGGTAGGCTAGTTGGGACCTAAGCCTCCCAGCAGCGAAGGAGACTTCAATCCACATCCAAGTGCTTGTCAGGAAATGCATTTGCAGAGTTGGGGGGAAAGGAGACATGGTCTGCTATGAGAACTTAGCAATCCTGCTCTGTGGGACTTACTGTAGGTAATCGGAGGAGTAGTTGCCCCCCCGAGGATGTCCTTGGGGGCCAACTACTGTTACCTCCAGTAAGTTATACGCAGCAGAATTCCTGAGTGCTGGTTGGAGGCTCCACCCCTTTCTGCACGCCTGTTGCTTCTTTCTACACCTGTCTTGCTTTTTTCTGCCCCCGCCTGTTGCCTCTTTCTGCATTCGTATTCCCTCTTTCTGTACCTTTCTTGCCTGTTTCTGCATCTCACTTGCCTCTTTATGCACTTCTTTTGCTTTTTTCTACACCTCTGTTGCTTCTTTCAGCAATTCTATTGACTCTTTCTGCACTTCTCTTGCCGGTTTCTGCACCTCTCTTGCCTCTTCCTGCACCTCTCTTGCCTCTTTCAGCACCTCACTTGCTTCTTTCCGCACCCCTGTTGCCTCTTTCTGCACCCCTCTTTCCTCGCCGTCCGACTCTCTTGCCTCTTTCTGCACCTTTCATGCCTCTTTCAGCACCTCTGTTACTTCTTTATGTACTTCTCTTCCTTCTTTCTGCACCCCTCCTGCCTCTTTCTGTACCTCTCTTGCCTCTTTGTGCACCCTCCTAGCTTTTTCTGCACAACTCTTGCCTCCTTTTGCACCTCTGTTGGTTCTTTCTGCACTACTCTTGCTTCTTTCTGCATTTTTCTTGCCTCTTTCTGCACTTCTGTTGCTTCTTTTTACACCTCTGTTGCTTCTTTCAGCAATTCTCTTGCCTCTTTCTGCACTTCTCTTCCTTCTTTCTGCATCCTTCCTTCCTCTTTCTGTACCTCTCTTGCCTCTTTGTGCACCTCTCCCACCTCTTGCACTCCTCTTGTGTCTTTTTGCACCTCCGTTGTTTCTTTCGGCATCTCACTTGCCTCTTTCTGCACTTCTCTTGCTTCTTTCTACACCTCTGTTGCTTCTTTCAGCAATTCCTTTGACCCTTTCTATACCTCTGTTGCTTCTTTCTGCACCCCTCCTGTCTCTCTCTGCACCCCTCTTTCTGCAACTCTTGCCTCTTTCTACAACTCTCTTCCCTCTTTCTGGACAACGTTTGCCTCTTTCTGTACATCTGTTGCCTCTTTCTGCACTTCTCTTGCCCCATATTCATCCTTTGTGCCTCTTTCAGCACCTCTGTTGCTTCTTTCTGTACTTCTCTATCTTTTTTCTGCACCCCTTGTGCCTTTTTCAGCACCTCTGTTGCATCTTTCTGCACTCCTCTTCCTTCTTTCTGCACCCTTCATGCCTCTTTCTGCACCTCTGTTGCCTTTTTCAGCACCTCTGTTGGTTCTTTCTGCACTGCTCATGCTTCTTTCTGCACCTCACTTGCCTCTTTCTGCACTTCTCTTGCTTCTTTCCAAACCTCTGTTGCTTCTTTCAGCAATTCTCTTGCCTCGTTCTGCACCTTTCACGCTTGTTTCTGCATTTTCCTTGCCTCTTTCTGTACCTATGTTGCCTCTGTTGCCTCTTTCTGCACTTCTCTTGTGCTTTCTGCACGTTTCACACCTCCTTCAGGACCTCTATTGGTTCTTTCGGCACTGGTCTTGCTTTTTTCTGCACCTCACTTGCCTCAACCTACACTTCTCTTCCTTCTTTCTACACCTCTGTCGCGTCTTTCGGAAATCCTCTTGCCTTTTTCTGCACTTCTCTTCCTTCTTTCTGCACCCCTCCTATTTCTTTCTTTACATCTCTTGCTTCTTTATGCAACTCCTACCTTTTGTCTGTACTCCTCTTGCCTCTTTTTGCACCTCTGTTGGTTCTTTCTGCACTGCTCTTGCTTCTTTCTGCACCTCACATGTCTCTTTCTGCACTTCTCTTGCTACTGTCTAAACCCTTTTTTCTTCTTTCAGCAATTCTCTTGCCTCTTTCTGTACTTCTCTTGCTTCTTTCTACACCTCTGTTGCTTCTTTCTGCACCGCTCTGACCTCTTTCTGTACCTTTCTTGCCTCTTTCTGCACACCTCCTACCTTTTTCTGCACCCCTCTAGCCTCTTTTAGCACCTTGGTTGCCTTTTTCTGCACTTCACTAGCTTCTTTCTGCACTTCTCCCACTTCTTTCTACACCTCTGTTGCTTCTTTCAGTAGTTCTATTGCCTTTTCTTCCTTCTTTCTACACCCCTCTGGCCTCTTTCTGCACCCTCTTGCCTCTTTTTTGCTCCCCTGTTGCCTCTTTCTGCACTTCACTTGCTTCTTTCTGTACCTCTCTTGCCTCTTTTGGCACTTCTGTTGCTTCTTTCTGCACCCTTCTTGCCTCTTTCTGCACAACTCTCCCATATTTGTCCAACTCTCTTGCCTCTTTCTACACTTCTCTTTCCTCTTTCTGCACCACTCTTACCTCTTTCTGTACCTCGGTTGCTTCTTTATGTATTTCTCTTGCCTCTTTCTGCACCCTTCATGCCTCTTTCAGCACCTCTGTTGCTTCTTTCTGCACTTCTCTTCCTTCTTTCTGCACCCCTTGTGCTTCCTTCTGCACCTATGTTGCTTCTTTCTGCACTTCTCTTGCTTCTTTCTGCACATCTATTGCTTCTTTCAGCTTCTCTGTTGCTTTTTTCTGCAGATCTCATGCCTCTTTCTGTATCTCACTTGCCTTTTTCAGTACCTCTGTTGCTTTTTCTGCAGATCTCTTACCTCTTTTTATACCTCTCTTTTCTCTTTTTGCACCTCTCTTGCCTCTTTATGCACCCCTGTTCCCTGTTTCTGCACCTTTCATGCTTGTTTCTGAACCTCTGTTGCCTCTTTTTTTACCTCTGTTGCCTCTTTCTGGACCTCTTTTAGCACATCTGTTGGTTCTTTCTGCACTGCTCTTGCTTTTTTCTGCACCTCACTTGGCTCAACCTGCACTTCTCTTCCTTCCTTCTACAACTCTGTTGCTTCTTTCAGCAATTATCTTGCCTCTTTTTGCAGTTCTCTTCCTACTTTCTGTACCCCTCCTGCCTCTTTCTGTACCTCTCTTGCCTCTTTTTGCACCTCTCTTACCTTTTTATGCACCCCTCTTGGCTATTTTCATACATCTGTTGGTTCTTTCTGCACTGCTCTTGCTTCTTTCTGCATCTCACTTGCCTCTTTCAGCACTTCTCTTACTTCTTTCTACACATCTTTTGCTTCTTTCAGCAATTCTCTTGCCTCTTTTTGCACTTCTCCTCTTTCTTTCTGCACCCCTCTTGCATCTTTTTGCACCGCTTTTCGTTCTTTCTGCACTGTTCCTGCTCCTTTCTGCACCTCACTTGTATCTTTATGCACTTCTCTTGCTTCTTTTGACACCTCTGTTGCTTTTTTCAGCAATTCTCTTGCCCCTTTCTGCACTTCTCTTCCTTCTTTTTACACCCCTATTGCCTCTTTTTGCACCTCTGTTGGTTCATTCTGCACTGCTCTTGCTTCTTTCTGCACCTCACTTGCCTCTTTCTGCACTTCACTTGCTTCTTTCTACACCTCTGTTGCTTCGTTCAGCAATTTTGTTGCCTCTTTCTGCACTTCTTTTGCTTGTTACTGCACCTCTCTTGCAAATCTCTGTATCCCTCTTGCCTCTTTCTGTACCTTCTTCCCTATTTTCCACCTCTTTTGCTTCTATATGCACTTCTCTTGCTTCTTTCTGCACTGCACTTGCTTCTTTCTGTACCTCTGTTCAAATTTCTTTATCCCTCATGCCTCTTTCTGCACCCCTGTTCCCTCTTTCTACACCCTTCTTGCCTGTTTCTGCACCTCTCCTGCCTCTTTCGGCACCTCTGTTGCTTCTTTCTGTACTTCTCTTGCCTCTTTCTGCATCTCTGACTTAGAGGTAGTTTTAACCCCCCTGCCCTATTATGTACTAAGGCCTTACAGGGAGGTCATGTGTTGTATTCTCAAATAAAATGGTAGATAATTCAGGATTCAAGAAGAATGTATTCGGGTACAAGCACAGTACTTTACCAGCTGCAGGTCTTCCAGCAGAATGAGAATTCTATAACCAGGCATAGTTGAACAGAATTCTCACAGAGCAGCATGTGCCATAATAAAAGGTATACAAGTTCTTAAAAGGGAAATATACACTGGAAAAACTAAAAGCTTAAAAGGGAAATAACAGTAATAAATAAGATGTATGAAAATGTAACACGTCTCTCCCCTGAGGAAAAGATAAACTCAGTTATTAGCACAATTGGTAACACGTCTGACATTCCACACCTTACCATCTTGTGTGACAATACTATTTCGATTGACTTTAACAATTTTGATGGGTTTACCAAATGTATGCTCCCCTTTAGAAATGAATTGAGGTTTCCGGATCCTTACCCATTCACCAACCCTGAAGGAAGGTATTTTAACTTTCATACGAATATCATAATCACACTTGCTCTTGTTTTGTTTAACGTCCACTTTACGGGCAATATCACTGCCCAAAATTTTAGACTGCCTACCATCTTTGGCCCTTTTGAATCACCACGGGCACAACTTTGAAACAGGATCTCTACCTCTTAGCAAACAAAAAGGTGAAACCTCTGTTGTGGCATGGGGGTAATCCTGTACATCCACAGTTTCTCTCTTAACTTCTCCTTCCATGGACCACCAACATATCTTGCCCACAAAATGTCTTGTTTCAGCACTCTATTATACCTTTCCACTTGCCCATTACCTTGTGGTTCATACAATGCTGTAATGACATGTTTTATGTTATAGAACTTCAAAAATTGGATTTGAATTGCACACCATTGTCTGTAACAAGGACCTCCGGATAACCTTCCCTTGCAAATATTTCTTTAAAAAATAGTAAAACACTTTCAGTAGTGGGATGGGGTGCTAATTTTACCTCGGGCCATTTGGAATGATAATCCACTACCTCAATAGCGAATCTGCAATCTTGGGACAAAAAATTGAATGGCCCTGCAATATCAAGACCTAACTTTTGCCAAGGCTGATCCGGCCACTTAACAGGTATTAAAGGAGCAGGATCACATTTGCACATTTTGTCACCTCTGACGCAATCTGAACACTCTCTAACAACTTTGTCTACCTATCTACCCCAGGCCTCTAAAAACACGATCTGATAAGTTGTTTCATGGAAGAGATCCCTAAATGACTTTCATGGCTCATAGGCAAAATGACACTATGAATAGAAGATGGTGGAATACACTTTTCACCTCTAAAAATCAAATCTCCTTCAATGGCCAACTCACTAGAGACATTCCAATATGGAATGACTTCAACAGGAATATCATTCTTAGAGGGCCAACCTATCCTGATGTATTCCAAAACTTTACCTAACACATCCTCCTCACTCATGCTTTTCCTCCACATCTCTTCTGAAATAAAACTGAACTTTTCTGAAATAATTTCAGTGATACCAGCAACTACCTCCTCGTCCTCACACTTTAACTGACTTGGACATGGAAGCCTGGATAAACAGTCAGCCGTCACATTAATTTTCCCAGGACCATATTCTATATCAAAATTGTACTCTTGCAGATGTGACATGAGTCTGGCAATCCGGGCAGTAGCTCTAAGACCACCACCAGGGGACAATATTGCAACCAAAGGTTTTTGATCGGTCCTCCACCTGAATCTTGTTCCCCAAATGTAATTGCGAAAGTGTTCAACACCCCAAACACACGCCAACAACTCTTTCTCAATTACAGCATAACCTCTCTCAGTGATACTCAAGGTACGGGAGGCGAATGCAACATTCCATTCTTCTTTTCCAGCACATTGTGATAACACACACCCTAACCCATACAGGCTAGCATCAACTGTTATTATACACAACTTATTGGTAGAATACAGTTTAAGAGTAGGTGCAGCCAACATCTCAGCTTTTATGTTATCAAAAGCTTCTTGTTGTCTGTTACTCCAAACAAATTCAACATTTTTCCTGGATAATTCTCTCAGCGGCTCCATCTTTGTAGCAAAATTCTCGATGAATTTGCTTTAATATTCGCATAGTCCCGAAAATGAAAGCAATTTGACTTTAGAATGTGGAGCAGGTGCTTTCAAAATTGCATCTATCAACGATTTCTTTGGTGACACACCCTCCTTTGACACCGTATGTCCCAAATACTCCACGGAATCTTGATACAATTTGCACTTTTTGCTTTTGATGGTGAGATCAAAATCATTCAAAACCTTACATGCATTTCTTAAATGTCCTGTGTGGATTTCCACATTTTTGGAGAAAACCAGAATATCATCTTGAAAACACTTTACATAGCTTTGCATATCCTTGAAAATATGACACATAGATCGCTGGAGACTGATGCCGCCGATGCAAGTCCAAAGGGCATCCTCTTAAATTGGAAGAGACCTTGTGGTGTAATAAATGCAGTTAAATGCCTCGATTCCTCTGCTAACTCCACCTGATGATATGCTGATCTAAGTGTAGAAAACACTTCAGCTTCACCCAACATACTCACCATTTCGTTTATATTCGGTAATGGGTGACAATCATCAATGATATTTGCATTCAAAGCTCACAAATCAAATGCAGAGTCTCAGTGATTTTTCTGGCTTTCGTGCAAGAACCACCAGAGAAACCCATTTAAATGATTCTATTTCCTCGATAACTCCCCCATTCAACATTTCTTTCAATGCATCACTCAACTCCACACTGACATTAATAGGAACATTTCTTAACTTCTGCTTCACTGGCAAAACACCTTGTTTGAGTTTAATAGCATGTGTGAACCCTTTCAATTTTCCAAGTTTCTCACTGAAAACACCCGGAAACCCCTTTGCTAGATCTGTTTTACCAAAATCTTCCTCCACAACCATCACCGGATCACTTTTGCGAGAATTAAGTATTATTTTCAACTTCCACAGATCTCTCAACCCAATACGTTGACTCCCGTTTTAGCAACATAAAGTTTGATATGTGCAGACCATCCCTTAAATCGAATCAATGAGGCTATGTAGCCTATAAAATCTATTTTGGATCCATCAAACCTATGTGCAACAATATCTGGTGGGCTTAGATCATTAATGGATTTACATGCTCCATATTTCTCGTTAAAATATTTCTCCGTCACAATTGTCCAAGGGGACCCTGAATGTGCCATACGTTCAAGATCTTCATTCAAACATTTTACTAAACACTTTGGAGAGTTAAGTGTCTCACCCTCAATCACGCTTATGTCAACAAGAGAAACCACCAAACATCTCTCCTTGATAGAATTTCTCCCAGATGAGTGTTCACATTTCATACAAGTAACATGATTGGAATCTGTCCTTACGTAAGACACCTCCTTACTTTTGTAATTACTCTTGCTCTTGTCACCAAACTTCTTCCGAACATCCCTGCAAGCTTTAGAGAAATTACCTATCCTACCACAATAGTTGCACTCCTTTCCTATTGCAGGACAGAATTTAAAGGAAGCCACATGGTTGTTGCTCCCACACCTAAAACACACAACATTTTTATTATTTACTTTACTATTTTGGGGATTCCTGTTTGCATTACTCATGGCACACACTTCATCACAAGCTTTTTCACTCTTTTCACCCTTTGCTCCAACTTCTTGTATGGTTTTCATCCATTTGTCTGATTGCTCAAATGCTTTAGCAGTGGCAATAGTTTAATCTAAACTAGGATTTCCCAGAATCCACAACTGTTCTTGAGTTTTTTTTGCTTCTTACATTGACAATAATCTGATTTCTTATCATTTCATCCGATATTGCTCCAAAATTACATGAAATTACAAGAGCTCTAAGCGCAGTCAGAAAATCGTCAAACGACTCAGATTCTCTCTGTGCTCTTGTATACAATTTGTACAGGTTTAGAGCAATGCTAGTTCTCGGTTTGAACCTGATTTCTACATGTAACATCGTTTTATCAAATATACCCAAATCTCCTGGAATACTGGGAAGAGCTCTGAACCCAAACAGTGAAGTAAGATATTCTTTTTCCTCTCATTTCCCATCTTTTCTCCATCAATGGCCTCTAAATATGTAATAAATTCTTCCTTCCACCAGGTCCAGGGTATTGGTGGATCACCCTTGAATTGAAGAAATGCACTAGGAGGTTCAAATTGCATTTTGTATTAATAAAATACTGTACTTTAAAAATACTCCAAAACAATCTTAATGTATAATATTCCAACAAGTTCAAGGGAACTATGCACATAGATGTATATGAAATATAAATGAATAAATACCATACATTGAAAATACTCTAAAACAGCATTAACCTTGTCATATTAATTCCAAAAGTTCGAAGAATGTGTGCACTTCAGCCTATATGTAAGTGCATAGACTAATCTCCCAAAGCTGTGCACATCAGCGTTATGTGCATTTAAACTGAAAGTTATTATCCTTGAATACCCTTAATGTGATCCAAGAACTGACCAAAATCCATGCGTGATAGTATTTGCGTCATTTGTAAAAGAATTCGGTGAGCGTTCAAATCCGATTCAACTCTGCATCGGTGATATGAAAAGAAAATGGCTGCCAATGACGTTTGGACGCTGCGTCTTCACGTAGCGTGTGCGCTATGACGTGAATTCGGCAGGATCAGCACAAGATGCCATGGACACCTAGCATTCAAAAGACGCTTCAGATTTCCGATGGCGAAGATGGAATGCTTCGCGCAACTCCCAGCGTTGATGAGGTAGGCGCGCGTGTGAGAAAATCACGCATGGGGCTTCGATTGTATTTTGAAAAATGCTGTATCCAAGTTGAATGCTGTATCCAAGTTGAATTATTGAACTTGAAATTGTCCCAACAGTTCAATTAAAACAGCAAAAAGACCGGAGTTTCAGGAAAGTGAACCCTGCACTTTACCACTCCAACTCTGCCACTCTAACACGATGAACTCCGCCACTCCAACACGATGAGTTGTAGAAAGGAAGTTTTAAGGACACAAAAAGAAAATGTGAAAAACAGTAAATAATCCAATAATAAAATTATGGAAGTCGGGTTTTCAGGAAAACAAATGCAGGTAATAAAAAAGAAGATCTCCAAGTACTCTTTTCAGCCACTGCAAAAATATTGTAGATGTACCGCTCCTGTGCTTGGAAAAATAGCAGGTATCCCATCCTCGTCACCAATTTTTGTTGTATTCTCAAATAAAATAGTAGATAATTCAGGATTCAAGAAGAATTTTTTTCAGGTACAAGCACAGTACTTTACCAGCTGCAGGTCTTCCAGCAGAATGAGAATTCTATAACTAGGCACAGTTGAACAGAATTCTCACAGAGCAGCATGTGCCATAATCAAAGGTATACAAGTTCTCAAAGGGAAATATACACAGGAAAAACTAAAAGCTTAAAAGGGAAATAACAATAATAAATAAGATGTATGAAAATGTACATCATGCCAATCACAGGGGTACCCCAACCCACAGAGTACCCCGGTGTATGTAGGTCTTGTCACTGCATTCTAAGTGTCTTTCAGGATAGCACTGACTCCCTGCCTGGTTAGTCAGAGTCAGTTACCCCCAGTACCAGTCAGCAAAAAGTTGGGGCACAGGATGACTTTGCAACAAGGTCTCTTTCTGCACCTCTGTTGGCTCTTTGTGCATATCTCCTGTTTCTTTCTGCACCTTTCTTCGTCTTTCTGGACTTCTGTTGCCTCTTTCTGCATTTCTCTTGCTTCTTTCTGCGCCTTTCTTCCTCTTTCTGCACATGTCCTACCTCTGTGGGAATAGTTAGAAATTAGCATTTAAAAAACCTTTGACATTTACTGAAAAAACCATAGGTTTCAGGGACGTAATAGTTAGAAATTATCCTTTAAAAAAACTCTGAAATTCACTGAAAAAACCATAGGTTTTAGGGACGTTATAGTTAGAAATTAGCATTTAAAAAACATAGAAATTCACTGAAAAAAACATAGGTTTCAGGGATGTTATAGATAGTTGGACATTATACTCGTACAAACAATCAGAGAAATTTGGCTGTTATAGTTAGTTGAGCTAACTATAACTCACACCCCTGCAATGCACTGCTGATGACTTCACAAATTACATCATTCATGACATGGTCAGTGACATCACTGATGACATCACTGATGACATCACTGATGACATCACTGATGATATCATCACGTGATATTCTGATACACTTCCTCACACCCTAATATAACCTTTGATACACCCACTCTAAAATACAGACTACCAATTTTGAAACCATAGACACACCAATACCCGTTACTACATACCCACTCATTGATTCCTAGGTCTACATACACTTCCACTCATTCACCCGTACAGTCACTCATACATGCAGTCACTTATCAATACAGCATTATCATTTGCACTCATATACCTATACAGACACTCACAGATCGCCACTCATCCATAGAGTTACTCATACACCTAGTCAATCATGCAAAGAATCATTCACACTCCCATTTACTCACCTATATAGTTATACACACACCACCTCTCTTATACAATCACTGATACAAGCTCAGACTCATCCATACAGCCACTACCATAATCACTCACTTTCACATATAGAGATTTATATACCCAAACACTCATATACACTGCCTTTCACATATGTAGTTACTCACACATGTACCACTGAGAAATCCATCCACTCACCAACACACCCAAACACACACACACCCCCATACAACCCTTCACATATACACTCTTGAACCCATACACCCAGTGAATTACCCACTCACACATCTAGGCACAGAGTCACCTACCCCCCACCTACCCACACAGACCCTCAGGCACCCATACAGATACTCAGACAACCAATCAATAACCCATATAGACTCTCATGTAGCTACTCACCATCCCATGCAGCGGTTTACATACTAACTAACAGACTGATACAGACATTCACACAATTTAGTATCTAATCCATGCATTCAGTAAGACACGTTTAATCACTCACTTATACAGTCAGTCACACACCTATTAAATCATCCATTCAGACAGTCATACACCCACTCATTCTTCAATACACCTTGGCCTATATATATATATATATATGTATATTCACTGAAAAAACCATAGGTTATAGACCATATATAGTTAGGAATTAGCATTTACAAAACCTTATTTTACTCACACAAAACCATTGAAATTCCATATATAGTTAGTTGCACTAACTATATATCGCGCACCCGCAATCCACTGCTGATGATGTCACATATTACATCATTCATGACATGGTCAGTGACATCACTGATGACATCACTGATGACATCTCAAATGACATCACTGATGACATCACTGACGACATCTCAAATGACATCACTGATAACATCTCAAATGACATCACTGATGACATCACTGATGACATCTCAAATGACATCACTGATGACATCACTGATGACATCATCCAGTGACTGTGTGTTTCTGTAAAGTTAAAATGTGTCTTACATATTGAAGAATGAGTGGAAGTATAAGTGTCTGGACAAAGGATTTAGTAGGTGCATGACTGAATGTATGAGTGAGTGATTAAATGTGTCTCACTGAGTGCATGGGTTAGTGACTAAACTGTCTTAATTTGTGCATCATTATGTCTGTTGTTCTGTAAACTGCTGCATGTGTTGATCAGTAGCTATATGATTAACTATATGGGTTACTGATTGATTGTCCAAGTATTTGTATGGGAGACTGAGTGTGTGTGTGGCTGGCTGGCTGGGAGGTGTGTGACTCTGTGCAGATCAATGTGTACTTGTATCAATGATTCTATAAGAAGGTAAGTATGTGTTAGTATATGTTTGAAAATGTAAGGTGCTCTATGTTTAACTGTATAGACAAGAAAATGGAAGTGTCATTGATTCTTTAACAGGACTGACTACGTGTGTGAGTAACTCCATGGATGAGTGGCAGACTGTGAGTGTCTGTATAGGTGTATGAGTGCATATGATAGTGTTGTAAAGATGAGTGATTGTATGTATGAATGATTGTATGGGTGAATGAGTGAATGTGTGTGTAGACATAGCAATCAGTGAGTGTGTATGTAGTAACTAGTATTGGTGTGTCAATGGTTTCAAAAATTATACTCTGTATTTAACACTGGGTGAAACAGAGGTTATATTAAAATGTGAGGAGATGCATTGTATTGTCACATGAATGATATCATCAGTGATGTGGTCATTGATGTCAAATCAGATGTCATCAGTGATGTCATCAGTGATGTCATTTGAGATGTCATCAGTGATGTCATCAGTGATGTCACTGACCATGTCATGAATGATGTAATATGTGACATCATCAGCAGTGGATTGCGGGTGCGCGATATATAGTTAGTGCAACTAACTATATATGGAATTTCAATGGTTTTGTGTGAGTAAAATAAGGTTTTGTAAATGCTAATTCCTAACTATATATGGTCTATAACCTATGGTTTTTTCAGTGAATTTTCAAGGTTTTGTAAATGCTAATTCCTAACTATATATGGTCTATAACCTATGGTTTTTTCAGTGAATTTCATTGGTTTTTTAACAGCTAATATCTGTAGCTGTAAAATGTATTCTTCTTTAAATCCAAAAATATATTTTATATGTTTATGAATAATTTTTTTTTTAAATATTTTTTTTTCTTCGTTCCCGCTTCGCGAATCGGGAAGCTTCCCGTTAGCTGACCTTGATGCCGCGAAATAGACCGCGAGCCGGTAAACGTTTCTTTACCGCAACTGCCGCGTTAGAAAACAACATCGTGACGCCTCCCGTCCGCATGACGTTTCACGTTGTCGCGTGATACGTCATATGACGTGCTATGTTAGCGAACTGGTACGCGAAGCGAGTCGCAAAGCGCAGGTTTCTGGAAGCAAACCGGGAGGCCCTGCAAAGCGCTTAACGTAAACACAGCAGGTCATGTGACTTGGTAATAACACTTTTCATTGGTTCATTTCACTTTTGGTTTCCTAATGATGTAAAACTAGGTCATATAATCTAAAATGAACACTTTTCATTGGTTGAGAACTCTTGTTTTTCCCAAATGATGAAAATCCCTCCTTCTTTCCTCACTCTGACTTTCATCATTGTGAGAGAAAGACCCTTTGTGATCACTGAGCAATGGCTTCTTTAGTAGCTTCAGCTGGTGCTTCCCCACCACCTCCACCACATCCAAGGAAGAGTGGACCACCTGCTCAAGTTATAATTCAACAAGAAGAGGAAGAAGAGGAACAGAACGACGAGCACGAAGAGAGGCAGTTTTTGCCTGAGGAGCCCAGGACGTCTCACCGGAAAGAAAACTTCATTTGGCAATTTTTTAAAATTCCCAAAGGTCAGAAAAAAGTAAATGCAAGATACGTAACTTGCCTTATATGTCAAGATAGACTGTCCAGAGGAACCGAGAAAAAATACAGTTTCGGAAACTACACAATGCATCGCCATATGACTAGGTGGCATCCTAACAACTACAGTGCTGCACAGTTTCGGAACGACCTAGATAATCTCCCTATTATGGCCAGAAGATCTGTTGTACCGGAAGTAACGGGACCAGAGGGCAGGGAGATGGTGCCAAATATACAAATGAGATTTGGTGAAGTAAAACACATCTGCGTATATTGCGATGGATTCATTTGCTACGGAGAAAGAAGCATCACTCTGATCAACTTGCATATTGACTATCATATGCAAGTTTGTACGAAACGCCCAAAATAATAAATACTTTTTTTTTGTTTTGTTGCTCCTGTTGAGCCCTTTACAATGAATCGTTTTCATTGCCCCCTCCAAGAAAAACCCAAAAAAATATAAAACTGTTCAGAAAAATTCAAAAAAAGTAAAAAAATGTTCCGAAAAATAATAAAAAAAATATAAAACAACAAAAACAATAAAAAAAAAGTTCTTTTCAGAACTACCTCCCCGTTATTAAAAAATTGGTACAATATTTGGAACTGTGCCAACCTCTATTTCTCTTAGTTCGCTTCCCAGTTCGCTCGCCGGTACGCGAACCGGAAGCGAACCAAAAACAGTAAGTATAAGGGAAGGAAACAGACACTTATGTTAAAAGAAAGACAGCTATAGGGGAGTAAACTAGAGATACTATTACCCATAATCCACTGCTGATGATGTCACATATTACATCATTCATGACATGCTCAGTGACATCATCAGCAGAGGATTGCGGGTTTTTTGGCAACGTGCCTTATCCACGGTTTAATAACGCTGCCTTTTGCTTTATATAAGTTTTCAAATTGTATGAAATATATACCAATAGGTCGTTATGAACCTTTAGGTAGTGCTTTTCTTCATGAGGTCTGGTCGCTTCCATACACATACAGATGTTTCAAAGATGATCAAGAAGTTTATCTGAATGGAGAGGAATGCACTGAGACGCCAGATCATTCACTAATGTGTAGGCACATACAGTTACACGGTTCATGCAACAAACACCGACCAAATATGGCTTGCGTGTTGCAAGGCACGCCAGTTCCTGCTATCATCCCCACGTTCAAGTTGTTGGAAAATGGTAGTTATTTGATGCTCAATAATGAAGATTGTTCTGGGTTAATTAAAAGTATTCCTTTTATCGTAACAGTAAGTGAACGGGTTATTTGCTGCAGAAATGTTCTATTTCCTCCGACACATGAACATAGGGAGTTTTCAATCTCGCCACAAATATCAACCTTGGGAGCAGATTTCAACGGCATGGCAAGAATAAGAGCTCTTTTGTCTCAGAGAGAGGTGGCCTTGAGTTCGGCCCGTGAAACTTTCGTGCTTCACATAGCGAACACCCGTACAGAGGTGCAGACCCTTTTCAATTCAGATTTGCCTTTCCATTTCTGCAAGATGGTTCGGACTATCTTTAACGCATCCTCCACAAAGGCCCTGGCGCACTTTTTTAAAGTTGTTACCAGTGGTCTCGTGACTTCATTTGAGAAAATCTTTGGAGTCATCCCTGCTTTCTTTCATTCTATTTTTTCCACTCTGCTTCGTGGATTGCCATTTTTACTTGCATTACCAGCGGACGCTCTTGTGCTTTTTTACATTTTTAAATATGGATGTCCCTCCTATGCAACCTCCCGCCCTGCAGCTGCTGACACTGTTCCGCAATCGCATGCTAGAATATTATGGCACAATGCCGTTGGCGATATTAAGCACGGCATATGGATTATCTTTTCGATTCTCCTACTTCACCTGTGTCCAGCCTGTATTTCACTGCCTGACCTGTGATTTCGATTGGGCCATTGATTTGTGTCTCTGCGGACCGGTTTCTCCTGACTTCGACTTTAATCAGCTGATGACTCCTATCATTACTCACGAGTTGGTTTGTCCTGGCGAAAGGATTATGGCTGTGGCATTGATGCATGGACTAATTGGTCCCTGGAATTTACTGGCGGCAACACAGTCTTTCTTGGAACAGAGCTTTCTTGAAAACCCACCGAGCTGTCCTCTGATGGTGATAGAGGATCCGGTGCTGGGAGAGCACGTATGTTCTTTTCCACTTTTAAATTGGATGGCTGAACTCTTTTCGGATGAAGACGGTGACTTCCTATTGGAGGCTGTTGCAGCTTATTTTGCATACACAGTTATGTCATAGACCTTTTTCATTTTTGATATGCTGAGTACTAGCATTTCATTGACAATTCATTGACTTATTTGTCAAGTTTTTATTATTTAGCTTGCCTATTGGCTTAAGACTCGATAAAGTACTTGGCTGTTTTATTTTTCTTTAGCATTAAATTTTCCTAGTTTTTAATATTTTACCTTGCGGACCGTCCACATATAAAGTTGCAATCTGCTCTCATGAGATGGCACTTCTATTATCTTATTCAGTTCGTTTCCGGATCATGGGGAGGTGTCATCTAGGTCCTGGATATCTTTACACCGTGTTAAGTTAGCATGGGCTCATTACCGGTTTAAACGCCATTTTTCCTTTTTTGCAACTTCTGCACACGACACTTAGTTGTTGCTTTAGCTTTCAACCTAATAGTTCATCGTGATTTACATGAGAATAATATGTTATTGCTCTACTATCTGCTTTACTTGTTAAACTATATCTGTACAGCGAGTGCTGAAGTTTCAAGAACAACACGATACAGAATTGTTATGAGGTCGGATCTCCACGACTTCATACTCATAACATAAGTGCAGCTTCTGCCAATTCTGGGCATGAGGCGGGTTTTATATTGCTTTGCCGAACACACATACACAACACTTGATGCGGTTCACATGAAGAGAGAGCTGGTGTATGCTGATGTGATTCCTTCAAATCTAAGACACTAAAGTATGGGCACGCCCTAAACCAACACAAAGAGACCTTCTTAGCAAATAATATAATATGTGTATTAGGGAGGGTGAGATATAAGCAGCCGCGGGCCGTGGAGGGAGTTACGATGGGGCAGGGAGGCGGGGAGGGGGAGGGGCAGGGTGGAGCCCTCTCCACCCTGCCCCTCCCCCTCCCCGCCTCCCTGCCCCACCGTAACTCCCTCCACGGCCCGTGGCTGCTTATAAGTGTTGATAACTCTTATTCATTTACAGCATGTTAACATACTGTCACCATTCGCTTTTTATGTACTAGTAACTATGCTGGTAATTTTGCTACTGATAATATGTGTACTTGTATTATCTAAGATACTACGCCTGAGAAGACGTCATTAGTAAATAAACATTTCAAATACACATGTGTTCTTCTTAACTCCATGTTCTGGTTTCTAAGAAATATATAACGACCGACTGTTCATGAGTTCCACGTATCCTGAGGTACTATAAGTTCATATTCTGGATTGTCTAAACATTGAGAGTTTGTTATATCCAATGTGACACTGTACCTAGCTTGCTAAGGGGTTTTTGAGTACTAAGGTGAGTTTTGGGGCACCCTATTTCGCCGAGGTTCCAATCCTCTGTCCACAGTTCTGTGTGAGAACAGAAACCCTGCGACAGGGGCACCCCCGACCCTTCCTGGAGCTTCATCACACTTGCGATACAACTCCAGCAATGCGCCACCTTTACGGCACAGTTACATCACGCATCTGTGCTGTTTTTGCCCCATGATGCGCCGCATTGTAAATGCAGCACACCATAGGTGACGGAACAGCGGCACAGAATGACTAACACATCCCTGGTGATGCGCCAGTCATCATAAATCTATCCCTATGCTTCTTATCTTGTTCGAGATGAACCGCCATATGTATCATCAAAGTTTTTTGCATTTCCTAAATAGCGAACTTTAAGGAATAAATAGCGATTCTTTACCATTCCTAGTTTGCGATTAGCTATTTGCTAATTACAAATTACCCATTCATTTCCTTCATTTCCATAGGGCGGTTGGACTCACTTTTAGCTCGAACGGCTGAATGGATTTCCACGAAACTTGGCAAAATTGTAGGGACTGGTAGCCCGATGTGCCTTTGCTATGTCTCAAGATATATGCTCCAGTGGTTTTTACGAAAATTAACTTTAAAAAATATATATTGGGCTACATTGGCCTATATATATGTTGGAGCCCAAATGTAGCCCAATGTAGCCCAATGAAGCCCAATGAAGCCCAATGTAGCCCAATGTAGCCCAAAGATGGCCGCCAGAGACAAAAAAAACAAATGTAGCCCAAATATCAGCCAGATGTAGCCCAACTATAGCCCAGTGACAGAATGACCAATCAGCTTCGCAAACCTCCGTTACGCGAAGCGGAGCGCTGTTACAGATATATATCTTTTTTTGAACGTTAATTTCTCAAAATCCACAAGAGCACATATATTGAGACCTAGCAAAGGCACATCGGGCTACCAGTCCCTAATATTTTACCAAGTTTCGTGAAAATCCATTCAGCCGTTCGATTATTATTATTATTTATTTTTTTTGCCCCGCGGGGCCCTTTTAAAACCTCCACATCAAACCTAGGGGGTCAGCGAGGATCTACTATTCCCCCTTATGGTCATTTGCCCCTTCGCTTTGGCCTCCTCTTGTCTCTCGATCCTACCGAGAGACAAGATGGCGGCCGCTACGGACTGTTTGGAATGTTGACAGACGCCGGAGAACCAATCAGCTTCGCTTCACAAAGCTCCGTTGCGCGAAAAGTACGCGTCCTGGAGCGCTGCCCGGTCCGCTGTTACAGATATATATCTTTTTTAAACGTTAATTTCTCAAAATCCACTGTAGCACATATATTGAGACCTACAAAAGGCACATCGGGCTACCAGTCCCTACAATTTTGCCAAGTTTCGTGCAAATCCATTCAGCCGTTCGGGCTAAAAGTGAGGCCAACCGCCCTATGGAAAACTCAATGTTAAAAACACGTTTTGGGACCCCCCTTTTTTCTCCGCCCCCCCTTGACGAACCCCCCCAAATTTTCAAGGGCTGCTCAGAAACAAAATGTGCCATTTTCCTGAAAATTTCAGCCAATTCCGTCCACAAACTCCAAAGTTATTAGACATAGAATTTTCAAAAATCCCATAGAGAAAAAATCCTAACTATATATACCTACTGGCGACCGCCAGTAGGTAATATATATATATATATATATATATATATAGATATATATATATATATATATATATATATATATATGTAATTTGATACTTGTATAGCGCACTACTCACCCGCAAGGGTCTCAAGGCGCTTCTACGAATACCGCTGTGGAACCCATCCTGGCTTTCCCTGTGAGGTGTCCACTCCTGGGCACCCCCAAGGTGGAGGCCAGGCATCCTTAGCGTTGTGGGGGCCGTTGTGGAGATTAAGCAAGCTATTGCCCAGAGTTGCAGAGTTGGACTCCATGTTTGGAATAGGCACCGAGGCGAGAATTATCAAGTCCGTGGAATTTTTGAGCCCAAGACCCGCCGAGGCGGGGAATTGAACCCTGGTCCCGGGCTAGACCTCTGCATCAGGGTCTGCCGCTCTAACCATTATATATATATATAAAACCTATTTAAACTTTACAGAAACACACAGGAACTGGATGATGTCATCAGTGATGTCATCAGTGATGTCATTTGAGGTGTCATCAGTGATGTCATCATTAATTGTTATTGTTATTGTTAGTGAGGTTTTGTATCGCGCCTAATCACCTGCAGGTCTCTAAGCGCCCGGAAAGATGGTAACAGACAATAACTTAGCAAGGTGGAAGCTGAGGTCATAGCTGGATTATACAGAGCTCATGCTTTTGCTGAACAGAAATGTTTTTAGGCTCTTCCTGAATCGTAATAGGTTCCCCTCCCGGCGCAGCCCCTCCGGCAGCCTGTTCCATAGCTGGGGAACTAGCACTGAAAAGGCTCTCCCTCCCTTGGTCACCAGCCTATAGCGAGGACAGACCAGTAATTGGGAGTCTGAAGATCGGAGTGATCTCAAAGGGCAATAGAGTTGCAGACGATCTTTGATGTAAGCTGGGGCTTTGCCATAGATTGCCCTATGGGCCGTGCATAAGTTCTTAAATTCCACTCTTTCTTTAATAGGAAGCCAGTGCAAACTTTGTAGTAGGGGAGTGGCTTTAGATCTCCTCGGTAGCCTGAAGATCAACCGGGCAGCGTCATTCATTATGACCTGAAGTCTACTGGTCAGAGTTTTAGGTAAGCCAAGGTAAAGGGCGTTACCGTAATCAATTCTGGAGATGATGGTGGCCGTTACTATCGATCGCATCATGGATTGTGAGAGGACAGGAATTAACTTCCGTAGTTGCCGAATGATGTTTGTGCAATTTCCCACCACCGCAGAGATCTGAGGGGCCATTGACAGATCATCATCCAGCTTGATCCCCAGGCTCTTTACAAACGGGCTTGGTCTTGGAGCAGGGCCTAACTCTGTGGGCCAATAGAGATCACACCAAGGTGAGGCAGTGGATGGAATCACTAGTACCTCGGTCTTATCAGGGTTAATCTTTAACAGGTTATCCGTCATCCATTGCACTGTAAACTGCAAGATGTTCTGGGCTTGGAGTTGTGCGGCCATAGTGTTATCGACACTTATCAGCAATTGCGTGTCGTCCGCGTAGTTAAAGACTTTACAGCCCATGGTGGCCAAAGAAGAGATCAATGGTTGCAGGTAGAGATTAAATAGAAGCGGGGACAGGGCGGACCCCTGTGGCACCCCGCACTCTAAAATCCCTATCTCAGATGTTTCGTCCCCCAGTTGTATCTTTTGGGTCCTTCCTGTAAGGAATGATTGCAACCACTGAAAGGCCAGGCCCTTAATCCCAAAGTCCTTCAGTCTTTCCAAAAGCAAGGCATGGCTGACAGTATCGAATGCCGCTGATAAGTCCAGCAAAATCAGGGCGCTCGGTTTCTTACAGTCAGCCATGCCTCTTAGTTCATCCAACACCGAGAGCATTACCAACTCGGTGCCGTGATGAGCTCGGAAACCTGCCTGTCGCTCATGGAGTAGATGATGAGTTTCCAAATAGAGGGACAGGGACTTTAATACATGCTGCTCAAGAACTTTTGAGAAAAAAGGCAACTGGGAGATAGGTCTGTAGTTCTTTAACACCGCAGGATCTGACCCAGACTTTTTCAGTAGAGGTCTTACACGCGCCTCCTTGAGCTCAACCGGTAGGTACCCCGTATCTAATGATCTATTGAGGAGGGAGATGATACATTCCTCCAACAAGGGGCGGACAACACGGAAGATCTCAGGTGGGCATGGATCGGCTGGGGAGCCAGATTTAATTTTACTCATCAGCTGTTCTAGAATTAGTACATCCATCTCTGGAAATACTTCAAGGGAGCAGTCGGTCCTGATCTCAGGTGCTGATGTTATGGCAGAACCCAATACCGCCCCGTTCTTTATCTCCTGGATGATGATCTTCACCTTCTCTAAAAAGTAAGCCTGAAAGGTGTTACAGTCAATAGGGGCCTTAGAGTTATCTGTTTTTTTGCTCAACTCTGCCAGTATTTTAAAGGTCTCTTTCTGAATATTTGCTGCCTTACTTAGACGGGACTCAAAATGGTCTGCTTTAGCTTGGGTCATAAGGTTTTTATATTGTTGAAGGGAGGCTTTATAGAGTTTCCTGTCAGTGTCCTGCTTGGTTTTCCTCCATGCTCTTTCCAGAGCTCTAAGCTTTCTTTTTGTTTCCCTTAACGCAGGCGTAAACCAGGGAGCCCCTTTACCGGAACGCTTTATTTGCTGCGTTCTCACCGGCGCTATTTGATCAATGGCCCGGGTCATGCTCCTGGTTAGATCAAAGTATTCACGGTCCAGGCTGCGTCCCAGATCAGCGACCTGGGATGTTACCGGGAGCACCTTAGTCAGGGATGCTAGGTCGACCTCGGCCCATTTCCGGATTTTCCTGATACCAAGCGGGCCGCTGGTAATACAGCCTTTAATGCGGACCTCACAGGATATCAAGTGGTGATCAGACCAGATGCAAGGGGCTACGTCTTTAAGGGTTAGACTAGCATCTGTGGTCCACACAAGGTCAAGAATGTGGCCTTTTTCGTGTGTGGGGACATCCACAATTTGTATAAAACCCACCGCAGACATTAAGGTATCCAGCTGGCGCGTGGGCAGGTCCCAGTTGGGTTTATCCCAATGTAAATTGAAGTCTCCATTTACGAGAATTTTCATATATCTGGAGCATAAGTCAGATATAATAGGGCAGAATAGATCATAAAAGAGTGGAGTTGAATTGGGTGGTCGGTAAAGTGACAAGATCACCCAGCACACATTGTGCACAGTGACCTTTATCCCAAGCAAATCAGTCAGGTCAATTGTCTCTGATAGCAGCTTCTCAACTAATAGGGTCTTCTTATAAAAAATAGCTACCCCTCCTCCCCGTAAGCCACCTGGGCGGTTGTGCCACATTACATCATATCCGCTTGGGAGAGCAGCAATGATATCTGGCATCGAGTTGTCACCCGTCCAGGTCTCCGAAAGAGTCAGGACATCGATGTCTTTGTCCTGAAGCATACTGTAGACCTCCAAATGATGGCGATGAAGCGAACGAGTGTTCAGGCTGACTATCTTTAATGTAGGGTACTGAGCTGGCGGGGGCATGGCCTTATCGGGATGCAGTATTGCGCATTTTTTAAGCGTCAATAGGACTGCCTGATCTACAAGTGGCTCACCTTTATTCAGGGCGTATAGCTCCTCCATGGAGTAAATACGCCGCTGGCCAGTAGTCCCGGCCCCTGCGCCCGTTCGTGCACGGACGGGCGCAGACGGGCTGGACTCTGGCGTGACTCCGGCGATGCTCCGGCGAGCCCGCCGCGCGTAACCGCTGCGCGTCAGCATGGCTGCTTTAAATGCCGGTCTGGCGTCCTTGTGACGACTAGACCGCTCCAATCCCCAGCCCCCACCCAATGTCACTGAGCATGTCATAGGTGATGTAATATGTGACGTCAGCAATGCATTGCGGGGGCGCCCGTTATAGTTAGCTCTACTAACTATAATAGACAAATTTCTCTGGTTTTATATGAGTGAAATGTCCAACTAACTATAACGTCCCTGAAACGTATGTTTTTTTCAGTGAATTCCTAAGGTTTTTTAAATGCTAATTTCTAACTATAACGTCCCTGAAACATATGTTTTTTCAGTTAATTTCTACGTTTTTTTAAATGCTAATTTCTAACTATAACATCCCTGAAACCTATGGTTTTTCAGTGAATTTCTAAGGTGTTTTAAATGCTAATTTCTAACTATAACATAGCAGTCAGGTTTGCACAGTGGTGGAGAAAGGTGAGTGTGGCCTCTGAACACCTCTTAACAATCCCACTGTGTGGGGTTTACTGGAGGTAACAGGAGGGGTGGTTAGCCCCCATTATCAACCATGGGGGCCAACTACCCCTCCTATTAGCCCCAGTAAGTCCCACACAGCTGATGAAAAAGGGTTCAGGCAGATCATGTCGTTTTACCCCTTTTCTAGGTTTGCCAGCGTTAGCCGCTTCTCACCCAACTCACGATTACCCAAATAAAGAGGCAGGCGCTGGAGACTGGAAGGCAGGAAACAGGAGTTTATTTCCGACGGAACAGAACACGTCAAATCAGACAACAGGGTATCTTCTCGAGGTGCTCTAACAAGTTTCTCTATGGCTCCGTCTTTTATACACAGGTTTATGATGTACAAACATTCCTTATTGCAATAAAGACACTTTGAAGTACAAAAAGGGCATGTTTGGGACCCCAGCTCCAGGCCCATTCCCATACTGACCGCTCTGATGTTGTTTTCCCCTCCCAAATGTGACATGTGATTGTAATCTGCAGCCGGACATTTCCAACAGGGCACGAGGGCAGGAGGGGGTGGTCAGATCTAAGGTTGGGCAGGCGATAAGATCATGTTTCGCTATGCGGGGCCGGAGGGGTACATCCACGAGACCTAGTTTTATGATGTGGGACTGGGTCGAGAGGCCAGGTGTAGCCGGGGGGGGGGGCATCAGAAGAGAGGAAGGGTGTTCCTGGGAGGGATGCGGGGGTGTCGGTCAGATCTAGGGGTGTGAAGGCCTTGATTAATCACCGCTCCTCTGATGTGAGGCGAGGTCCTACTGTAGGAAGCAATAAACTGCATCTGTTGGGCTAGGTGATGGCCTGGGATCAGGCCGGGCAATCGGGCAGGGAGGAAGAGGTTACCAAAAGGGCCCGTTCTATGGGTAGGATGAAAGAGCGAGGGGGCAGGGGTTCAGCACGGAGACAAGGTCGTGTTTAGCGGTGCGTTTATGGCCCGAACAGGAGAGACAGGGGGCTGTCGGGGCGCGGGGTGCTTGCGGGGCTGGAGAGAGAGAGAGAGAGAGAGAGCGAGAGAGAGAGAGAGAGAGATAATGGCTATCGGCAATGGGCAGAGAGGTCATGACACAAAGATGGCTACTATCTATGTTCGTGATGGGGCCTAAAAGGGAACAAGATGGCGGGGCCACTGTTTCGTGACTTTCTTTACCTTCAACAGGGGCGAGGGTGAACACAAATGAACGCCGCTTATGTACATATACATTTTGTCATTTTCCACACAGCAGGATTGCTAACTTCTCATAGTAGGCCAGTCCCCTTTCTCCACCACTCTGCAGAAACACCTCCTGGGGTGTTCTGGGTTGAGTGATTAAGTCCCCTTGAATCCTGAAGATCCCTGGGCCAACTAGCCCACCAGGTACCTCCAGTAAGTGCCACAGAGCTGGACTGCAAAAGAGGTGGTCCGAGGCCACGCCCCTTTGTACACCACTCTGCGAACGCGGCTCCTGGTGCACTGCTGCTTGGAGGATGAAGTCTGCTAGTTTCCTGAGGTCCTCAGGACACAAGAGGACCTCATTGCCCCACCAGCAGTGTACAAGGAGCCGCAATAGCAGAGTGTTGTAAAAAGCGGCATGGCCTTGGACCACCTCTCTACAATCCAGCTGTGTGGTGCTTACTGGAGGTACCTGGTGGGCTAGTTGGCCCCAGGGATCCTCAGTATTCAAGGGCAATTAATTCCCCAACTTACAATGCACCAAAGGACACGTTTGCAGAGTGGTGCTGGGAGGGGGCAGGTCCTCCGGCGAATTGCCAGTGGTTTTGTAAAAAAAAATTAAAACTGGAGAGGGCTGCGCTGTCCCCCTCCCGTGGCCGATTTCGGCCCCGGGGACCACAAACCCAGAGGCATGGTCATATAGGGAATATTTTTTTATTATTATTTGTAGGAAGGGTGGCTCTGTGGCCCCCCTCCTGAGGCCATTATTACCCCAGGGACCCCATCCACGGGGCTGTGCCATGATTTGATTTTTTTATTATCAATTTTTTTTTAATTAGGGAGGGGGGCCTTGTGGCCTCCCTTCTCTTGGCCTCTTCTGGCCCTGGGGACCCCATTCCCTAGGCCTGGCCCTCCATGGGGGGTGGCGGTCCGCAGGGCCATAGAGGGCTCTAGTTGTGAGCCACACGGCCCCGTCCCATCATTTTCAAAGCCCCGGGGAGGTAGTGGTCCCTGGGCCTGCATATTTAAATAAACACTGCCCCAGGGAGGCGGTGGTCCCAAAGGCAGTGTGGGGAAGCTAGAGTCCCCCATACACATTACTTCTTTTAGCCCTGGGGAGGTGGCGGTCCCTAAGGGCTTGGGGGGGCCACAAGGCCCCCAGCAAATTAAAAAGGATTTTTCTGGGGATGTAGTGGTCCCCGGGGCAGCGTGGGGGGCAGGAGCCCCGCCACACATGTTAAATGTAAGCCCTGGGGAGGTGGTAGTCCCTGGTGCTGTGGGGGGGAGGGGCACGTGCCCCTGCACATAAACAATTAAGCCCCAGGGAGGTGTCAGTCCCCGGGGCTGTGGTGGCCCCCACTACATTAATGAGCATTGCCCCCAGGACCTGGCCCACCTGGGTGCTTTAAAAAACTACGCGAGGGAGCCCACGCTTTGTTTTCTTTGTCATTTTAGACCAGGTTTGCACACCTGGCATGACAACAGCCGAAAATGAAAGAAAAAATACTTTTATTGGGCATGGAGGTCCCTGTGGGAGCCCTTGAGCAGGCCTAGGGGATCAAGGGGTTTTTACTTTGCCCCCTTTTCTTCTTTTCAATGTTTTACTCACCTTTTTTCTTCTCCCTCGGTACCGAGTCACAAGATGGCTGCCAACACTTCCTGGTTTGAAGTGTTGGCAGCCAATCTGAGGCAAATTCATGTTCGGGAGGGCTCAGCCAATCAGATCTCACAATGCTCAAATATCGATATCTGTAAATCTTTAAATATCTCAAAAACTACTGAACAGAATCACAACATTTTAGCAAAAGTCTGTTTTCTGGACCAAGAGCTATCACTCTGCCATGTTTGGTGTAATTCTGTTCAGCAGTACAGGCTGTAGCCGTGTCTGAAGTTTTCTATGGAAATTAACATAGAGAAAACACGTTTTGGGACCCCCCTTTTGTCTCGGCCCCCCTTGACGAATCACCCTGAAACTTTCAAGACAGAAGCTGATCAGAGTGAAGATTTTTTCAAACAGCGCCAAAGTTATTCAAAAAATGCCTTTCCTATGGAAACTAGGTTCTAACTATATAACTACCTACTGGCGACCGCCAGTAAGTAATATATATATATATATATACATATATATATATATATATATTCACATATATAGTTAGTTGCACTAACTATATATTTCGCGCACCCGCAACCCACTGCTGATGACGTCACATATTACATCATTCATGACATGGTCAGTGACATCACTGATGACATCACTGATGACATCTCAAATGACATCACTGATGACATCACTGAAAACAACATCCAGTGATTTTATGTTTCTGTAAAGTTTAAATATGTCTTACATATTGAAGAATGAGTGGATGTAGAAGTGTCTGGATGAAGGATTTAGTAGGTGCATGACTGACTGTATGAGTGAGTGATTAAATATGTCTCACTGAGTGCATGGGTTAGTGACTAAACTGTCTTAATTTGTGCATCATTATGTCTGTTGTTCTGTAAACTGCTGCATGTGTTGATCATTAGCTATATGAGTAACTATATGGGCTATTGATTGGTTGCCCAAGTATTTGTATGGGAGACTGAGTGTGTGTGTTGGTGGTTGAGAGGTGTATGACTCTGTGCATAGATGTGTGAGCAGTTGATTCACTAGATGTATGGGTTCAAAAGTGCATGTGGAAACAGCTGTATGGGTGGTTGACTGTGTGCATGAGTGTATTGGTGAGTGAATGGATATCTCAGTGCTACATGTCAAAGTAAAGACATATGTAAAACACAGTATATGTGAGAGTTGACATATATAAATAACTGTGCATAAGAGCCAGTGAATGTGTGAGTGGCTGTATGGATCATTATGAAATTGTATCAGGGATTGTATAAGAGAGTAAATATGTGTTAAAATCTGTTTGAATAAGTAAGGTGTGTATAACTGTATAGTTGAGGAAATGAAGGTGTGATTGATTCTTTGCATGACTGACTAGGTGTGTGAGTAACTCCATGGATGAGTGACAGTCTGTGAGTGTCTGTTTACACTGAGTGTATATAAGGTTATATTAGAGTCTGAAGAAGTTCATCGTATTATCACATGAATGATGTCATCAGTGATGTGATCAGTCATGTCAAATGAGATGTCATCAGTGATGTCATTTGAGATGTCATCAGTGATGTCATCAGTGATGTCACTGACCATGTCATGAATGATGTAATATGTGACGTCATCAGCAGTGGATTGCGGGTGCGCGAAATATATAGTTAGTGCAACTAACTACCCTAATATTTTGCCAAGTTTCGTGCAAATCCATTCAGCCGTTCGATTATTATTATTTTGGTTTTTTTTTGCCCCGCGGGGCCCTTTTAAAACCTCCACATCAAACCTAGGGGGTCAGCGAGGATCTACTATGCCCCCTTATAGTTATTTCCCCCTTTGTTTTGACCTCCTCTTGTCTCTCGATCCTACCGAGAGACAAGATGGCGGCCGCTACGGACTGTTTGGAATGTTGACAGACGCCGGAGAACCAATCAGCTTCGCTTCACAAAGCTCCGTTGCGCGAAAAGTCCGCGAACCAGAGCGCTAACCGGTCCGCTGTTACAGATATATATCTTTTTTAAAACGTTAATTTCTCAAAATCCACTGGAGCACATATATTGAGACCTACAAAAGGCACATCGGGCTACCAGTCCCTACAATTTTGCCAAGTTTCGTGCAAATCCATTCAGCCGTTCGGGCTAAAAGTGAGGCCAACCGCCCTATGGAAAACTCAATGTTAAAAACACGTTTTGGGACCCCCCTTTTTTCTCGGCCCCCACTGGACGAACCCCCCCCAAATTTTCAAGGGCTGCTCAGAAACAAAATGTGCCATTTTCCTGAAAATTTCAGCCAATTCCGTCCACAAACGCCAAAGTTATTAGACATAGAATTTTCAAAAAACCCATAGAGAAAAAATCCTAACTATATATACCTACTGGCGACCGCCAGTAGGTAATATATATATTCACTGAAAAAACCATAGGTTATAGACCATATATAGTTAGGAATTAGCATTTAAAAAACCTTATTTTACTCACACAAAACCATTGAAATTCCATATATAGTTAGTTGCACTAACTATATATCGCGCACCCGCAATCCACTGCTGATGATGTCACATATTACATCATTCATGACATGGTCAGTGACATCACTGATGACATCACTGATGACATCTCAAATGACATCACTGATGACATCACTGATGACATCTCAAATGACATCACTGATGACATCACTGATGACATCATCCAGTGACTGTGTGTTTCTGTAAAGTTTAAATATGTTTTACATATTGAAGAATGAGTAGATGTATAAGTGTCTGGACGAAGGATTTAGTAGGTGCAAGACTGAATGTATGAGTCAGTGATTAAATGTGTCTCACTGAGTGCATGGGTTAGTGACTAAACTGTCTTAATTTGTGCATCATTATGTCTGTTGTTCTGTAAACTGCTGCATGTGTTGATCAGTAGCTATATGATTAACTATATGGGTTATTGATTGATTATCCAAGTATTTGTATGGGAGACTGAGTGTGTGTGTGGCTGGCTGGGAGGTGTGTGACTCTGTGCAGATCAATGTGTACTTGTATCAATGATTGTATAAGAAAGTAAGTATGTGTTAGTATATGTTTGAAAATGTAAGGTGCTCTATGTTTAACTGTATAGACAAGAAAATGGAAGTGTGATTGATTCTTTACAGGACTGACTAGGTGTGTGAGTAACTCCATGGATGAGTGGCAGAGTGTGAGTGTCTGTATAGGTGTATGACTGCATATGATAGTGTTGTAAAGATGAGTGATTGTATGTATGAATGATTGTATGGGTGAATGAGTGAATGTGTGTGTAGACGTAGGAATCAGTGAGTGCGTATGTAGTAACTAGTATTGGTGTGTCAATGGTTTCAAAAATTATACTCTGTATTTAACACTGGGTGAAACAGAGGTTATATTAAAATGTGAGGAGATGCATTGTATTGTCACATGAATGATATCATCAGTGATGTGGTCATTGATGTCAAATGAGATGTCATCAGTGATGTCATCAGTGATGTCATTTGAGATGTCATCAGTGATGTCATCAGTGATGTCACTGACCATGTCATGAATGATGTAATATGTGACATCATCAGCAGTGGATTGCGGGTGCGCGATATATAGTTAGTGCAACTAACTATATATGGAATTTCAATGGTTTTGTGTGAGTAAAATAAGGTTTTTTAAATGCTAATTCCTAACTATATATGGTCTATAACCTATGGTTTTTTCAGTGAATTTTCAAGGTTTTGTAAATGCTAATTCCTAACTATATATGGTCTATAACCTATGGTTTTTTTCAGTGAATTTCAATGGTTTTTTAATAGCAAATATCATTAGCTGTCGAATGTCAAGTACGTGGTAAGTGAAAACATTTTCGTGTTTATGCACACTGATCTGCTTTGAATGGTGCCCCCCCCCCTCATTTCTATTAGGAGTACTCTCTCTTTGCAGATAGTGAAAGGTAGTTAACGCAGGCCTTTGCCCCCGTTGTAATCCGTCGTGCCTGCTTCTCTCTCCATTTGATTGATTGTTATCCAAGTATTTACTGTTTTAGAATTAGTTCTCTTTGGTTCATTCTCTATTTACAAACAAACACAGAGTCGCAATACTCTGTTTAGTCTTTGCAGATAACGAAAAATCGTGTAAAAAAAAGAAAAGGAATCGAGTAAAATCAGTAGGCCACTAATGGGATCTCTTTTTGACCTCGCTAAAATAGAAACATTAGGAACAACCCCTCATGACAAATACAAAACTAGTGAGATGAACTGAACTCCACACAATGATGGCTGCAAAACAGCTCGGCTCCGCCACCCACCCCGCCCAAAATAACGATAAAGAGCGGCTGCCATGATTGGTTGCGGAATGGCCACAACGGAGCTACGAAATGGTGGTGCTCTCATGCTAACCCCAGCTTCAGTCTGAAACATCCAGAAACACTGTAGACTACCAATTCGATCAGTTCCGGTAGCGCCCCAATGTAACCCGGTAGACAAGAACTAGCCCTCCCCTCTTTGACTGATGGTTCTTGTTCCCTGTCCCTTCTGTTGTCATTTAACAGAACTATTTAGCCTGCTGAAAGGGGTTGTGTTTCGACCGCTGGTTGGTGGAGACATTTTGACTATATTCTGGACCTGCGTTGTCGCGTAATGCGTCATATGACGCGCCGCGTTAGCGCATCCGGAAGTCATCCGGGGCGCGCAGCGCGTAACGTAAGCATAACAAGTCATGTGACTTGTTAATAAAACTTTTCATTGGTTCATTTTACTTTTCTTATTCTAATGATGAAAGCCTTGGTCATATCACCTAAAAATTACGCTTTTAATTACTTCCGAACATTATTTTTTCTTAAATATATGTTATAATGTTCCAGGCTAATGTACTTTCCCGGAAATTTTACAACTGTCCTGCAAGTAAAATATATTCTTTTTTCGAGAAAAAGAGCGTTTCTTCGTCCCATGACGGAGCCGTTGAGCAAAAGAGGGTCGACCTGCTGTCTTAGTCGCCGATACGCCTGAATATGAGATTCTTATCGATCACTTTATGTTGCAGGAATAGAAAACACAACAGCCCTTGACCATTTATCTTTACTGCGTTCCTTCGTATTATACCTTTTACCCTTCATGTAATTGGTCTGCTTTATTTCACTTGCCTTTTAATGATTCTAAAACAGTGACTATTATTAAAAACTTTACCAATGTATATACTACTACCATGTTTTCTTTTAAAAACCTTTATTGTGAAAATTTCATTATACAAATACGAGCCTATAACCACGTGGGCCTGCCACGGAGCAAACTGTAATCGTATATGATGAATAGACATTTACACTGTAGAGGAACGTAACGGGCGGGCCATTAGGTTGCAAGAACTAAGGTGTCTAACAGTTACGGAATCGGTGGACGTACATTTTATAATTAAAATACGACAGGGCCAGTTACAATAAAATTATCTAGATATACATTTGCGGGCAAGTACCATGGGTGACGTTAATTCGAATTTTCAACAGTACAGTAATCAATAACACATCAGAACTTAATATCAATAGGGATGTCGAAATATTCAATCAATTCTCGTCCCCGCCCGCCATGTGCTTCAAAACTGCATACGTATCTCGTGATTTCAAGGTTCTGCAACCAGTACACAACAAGGAGTTACGAGTCCCATTTATTCCGGCGCCATTTTGGGCGAGGACGGGCAGGTCCAGGATATAGTCAAAATGTCTCTACCAACCATCGACTATGATGATGTTCATATGCTGTATTTATTAGAGTAACACTCATCTGTCCACATGAAATTAATTTACCACAATCTAAACATGTCATTTTAATCTTTCCAAAGTTCTTCTAAATATTTGGGACCATTTCCCTTGCCTCTGAAGCTCTCAGTGCCACTTCTTTGATGAATGTACTAGCAGGTCAGGGGTTCTCCTCCAAATCTCTCTTTTATGCAGCACTATAATTAATTGGTGCCACCTCTCCATATGACGATGCATGGTATAGTTACCACAACTATATTTTTTTCCGGTTCCTCTGGAGAGTTCATCGTGGCAGATGAAGCGTGTAACGTACCGGGCATTTACCTTTTTTTGCATGTACAGGAAAGGAAAAAAAAATCGAGCGTCCGAGTTCTAAGGTGTCCCAGGGCCATTTTAGTGGACCAGGCCCAAATCCAAAGAACAGGCCGCCATTTTGAGAGTCCTCTTGCAGCCGCCTGTCGCTATAACATCAAGAGCAGCCGAAACTCAGCTGAATGGCAACTGAAATGGTAAATGGGCGCCCCACTACATTTCAGCATTGTAGGATGACCACACCAGTACAGCAACTTGCTAGACATCACCTCGGTGCCATCCGGATCTCGGCGCCCCACTGCAGATGAAGTGCCTCTCAACTATGAAACCACCACGGTGACATCCGGATCTTGGCGCGTTGTGCTGCCTTCGGCCTATTCGCACATCGGTCCGCTACTGACGCCATCTCACAGGCTAATGGGGTGACCCACGCCGAGTTTCAGCATTGTAGGATGACCACACCAACTTGCTAGACATCACCTCGGTGCCATCCGAATCTTGACATCTCAACGCCTAGTGGTATCTTCCATACAGAAAATATTGTTACGCTGCCTTTGGCCCCATTCGCACATCAGTCCGCAACTTAGACATCACCTCGGTGCCATCCGGATCTTGGCATCTCAGCGCCTTGTGGTGTCAGTCAGAAAATATTGTTGCTCTGCCTTTGGCCCCATTCGCACATCAGTCCGCTACTGACACCATCTCACAGGCCAATAGGGCGCCCCACGCCGACTTTTACCATTGTACGATGGCCACACCAGTGGCACAACTTGCTAGACATCACCTCGGTGCCATCCGAATCTTGGCATCTCAACGCCTAGTGGTATCTTCCATACAGAAAATCTTGTTACGCTACCTTTGGCCCCATTCGCACATCGGTCCGCAACTTAGACATCACCTCGGTGCCATCCGGATCTTGGCATCTCAGCGCCTTGTGGTGTCTTCTACTCCGAAAATATAGTAGAAAATATTGTTGCGCTGCCTTTGGCCCCATTCACACATCAGTCCGCTACTGACACCATCTCACAGGCCAACAGGGCGCCCCACGCCGACTTTTACCATTGTACGATGGCCACACCAGTGCCACAACTTGCTAGACACCACCTCGGTGCCAT
Organism: Lissotriton helveticus; assembly: GCF_964261635.1. Lineage (NCBI taxonomy): Eukaryota > Metazoa > Chordata > Amphibia > Caudata > Salamandridae > Lissotriton > Lissotriton helveticus. The sequence continues at coordinate 603,307,163 of NC_136063.1, read as the reverse complement.
CCGGATCTTGGCATCTCAGCGCCTTGTGGTGTCTTCAAATCAGAAAATATTGTTGCGCTGCCTTTGGCCCCATTCACACATCAGTCCGCTACTGACACCATCTCACAGGCCAACGGGGCGCCCCACGCCGACTTTCAACATTGTAGGATGGCCACAGAAGTGCGACAACTTACTAGACACCACCTCGGTGCCATCCGGATCTTGGCGCGTTGTGCTGCCTTCGGCCTATTCGCACATCGGTCCGCTACTGACGCAAACTCACAGGCCAACGGGGCGCCCCACGCCGACTTTCAGCATTGTAGGATGGCCACACCAGTGCGGCAACTTGCTACACACCACCTCGGTGCCATCCGGATCTTGGCATCTCAGCGCCTTGTGGTGTCTTCTACTCCGGAAATATAGTAGAAAATATTGTTGCGCTGCCTTTGGCCCCATTCACACATCAGTCCGCTACTGACACCATCTCACAGGCCAACGGGGCGCCCCACGCCGACTTTCAACATTGTAGGATGGCCACAGAAGTGCGACAACTTACTAGACACCACCTCGGTGCCATCCGGATCTTGGCGCGTTGTGCTGCCTTCGGCCTATTCGCACATCGGTCCGCTACTGACGCAAACTCACAGGCCAACGGGGCGCCCCACGCCGACTTTCAGCATTGTAGGATGGCCACACCAGTGCGGCAACTTGCTACACACCACCTCGGTGCCATCCGGATCTTGGCATCTCAGCGCCTAGTGGTGTCTTCTATTCCGAAAATATTGTTGCGCTGCCTTCGGCCCCATTCACACATCGGTCCGCTACTGACGCCATCTCACAGGCCAACGGGGCGCCCCACGCCGACTTTCAGCATTGTAGGATGGCCACACCAGTGCGGCAACTTACTAGACACCACCTCGGTGCCATCCGGATCTTGGCGCGTTGTGCTGCCTTCGGCCTATTCGCACATCGGTCCGCTACTGACGCAAACTCACAGGCCAACGGGGCGCCCCACGCCGACTTTCAGCATTGTAGGATGGCCACACCAGTGCGGCAACTTACTAGACACCACCTCGGTGCCATCCGGATCTTGGCGCGTTGTGCTGCCTTCGGCCTATTCGCACATCGGTCCGCTACTGACGCAAACTCACAGGCCAACGGGGCGCCCCACGCCGACTTTCAGCATTGTTGGATGGCCACACCAGTGCGGCAACTTACTAGACACCACCTCGGTGCCATCCGGATCTTGGCGCGTTGTGCTGCCTTCGGCCTATTCGCACATCGGTCCGCTACTGACGCAAACTCACAGGCCAACGGGGCGCCCCACGCCGACTTTCAGCATTGTAGGATGGCCACACCAGTGCTGCAACTTGCTGGACACCACCTCGGTGCCATCCGGATCTTGGCGCGTTGTATTGCCTTCGGCCTATTCGCACATCGGTCCGCTACTGACGCCGCCTCACGTGCCAACGTATTTTCTCCGCATTTTACACCCTATGCCGCATAACAGGTCATGTGACTTGTTTATAAAACTTTTCATTGGTTCATTTTACTTTTGGTTTCCTAATGATGGAAGGCTTGATCATGTGACCTAAAAACAACACTTTTCATTGGATGAAAACTTTTTTTTTTCCCCAAACGATGAAAGCCGCACCTTGTTTCTGGATGTTTCAGACTGAAGCTGGCGTCAGCATGAGAGCACCACCATCTCGTAGCTCAGTCGTGGTCATTCCGCGAGCAATCATGGCAGCCGCTCCCCACCAGAAGCCTGCAGGAGTCGGAGCCCCCAAAACTTTTGATGAATTCTCAAGGCGAAGGGGACGCTTTCGAGAATGGGGTCCAAGACCTAGCAGACAAGCGTCCGATTTCCAAGGTGTCCCAGGGCCATTTCAGTGGACCAGGCCCAAAAAGGAAACAGCCTGCCGCCATTTTGAGAGTCCTGTGACAGCCGCCTATCGCTGCACCGCAAGAGTGGGCGCAACTCAGCTGAATTGCGGCTTTTGACACAGTGGACCAAAAACGGACGGAATGGCAACTGAAACGGTAAAGGGGCGCCCCACTACAGCAGACGAGACTCCACCTGGAGAGGCCCGTTCACGCCGCCTCCCCCGGGGCGCCCCACGCCGTTATTCGGAGCAGCATTGTAGGATACCAAAACCAGTGCGGCAACTTACTGGACATCACCTTGGTGCCATCGTTCTGCTGCCTTGGAACTATTCGCGCAACAGTTTGCTACTGATGACCCACCCCCCGCGACGCCCCATGCCGTTATTTGCTGGGTGGCAACTTACTAGACATCACTTTCGTGTCATCTAGATTTCGGCGCGTTCTGCTGCCTTGGAACTATTCGCACAACAGTTTGCTACTGATGACCCACCCCCCGCGACGCCCCACGCCGGAAATCTGGACGTTGTGCTGCGTTGGGACTATTCGCACAGCCGACCGCTACTTCGTTGTTTTTCCCTAAAAATGTTTATATGTTATTACTATTTTTGTTTTCTTGTATATATTTATAAATTATTAAAGTTTTATAATCTTACTACTTTGTCGGAGTGCTATATATATTTAATGTGACACATAATTGTAAAAACTTTGATGTACAAAGAGTCATCCCTGGAATCTTCCGCTTCAGGCTCGGTCCCCTCCCCAATCACAATACAGGATGGTTTTCAGATAATAGCAACGCTTCTGCTGTGACGGATCTCATCCAGTGTGGGCCTTGATCTACTATAACTCCTTTGAAGAGGGGTGATTCTTTACAGCTGTGGCCATAAACTACATCTGCAGGGCTAGCTGATACCCTAGGACCAGCCTGGACAATCGGACACAGAGGAAAAGGAGTGTCAGAGGGTGCGGTAGTGAATAGGGCGAAAGGGAGGTGTCGGGCGGGCACAGGGTGTGATTCTCAGGGAAGAGCAGCGCAGATGGGGGGAGGTTTATTACCCATGCATAAGACAGAGAGCGGGGGTGACCACTGCCTGGGGGAGATGCTTGCGAGGGTGGGGAGCCATGCTAAGGATCGACAGCGTGCACAGAGTGGGTCTGGTCAAGGCATCTAAAATGGCTGCCGTGCACGACAAAAGTGTGGCATTTGAAAAAAGACAAGAAGGCGCAGACAATGTTTTTCAACACTTCCTGATTTCCTTCGAATCGAACGTTAACAGACGTTGGGGCATATTACCAAAGTTAAGCGATATTTATCCCTAACGATGCTTAGCAACGATTTTTTTACCGTCAGAAATTATCGCAGATAAACCTTGCTATTATCAAGGTTTATCGGAAATACGATAAAAAACGACCGCAATGCATTAATATCGCTGAAAACTCAGCGATATTCATGCATTACCGAGCTAATGCTCTTAGCCATGTTATCCACCTCCCATTGGATAACATGGCTAAGAACTGCTCAGGGCAGGTGGTAGCTTTTGGAGATATTCGCGCTTATCTCGAATATTTCCAAAAGTTGATAATAGGAGATAGCGATGTTAGCGACTGTTTCCAGTCGCTAACATCTTGGCATGCCCACTTTGCATGTCATTAGTGATAAATATCACTCACATGCAAAGTGGGGCCCAAGATGGTCGCTATCTTCTACTAGCCGTCGCTAACTAGTGTTAGCAACAGCTAGGTAATACACATATAATTTTATCTCCGCGAAGAGGAGCGCTGTTACAGATATATATCTTGTTTTTGAACGTTAATTTCTCAAAATGCACTGAAGCACATATATTGAGACCTAGCAAAGGCACATCGGGCTACCAGTCCCTACAATTTTGCCAAGTTTCGTGCAAATCCATTCAGCTGTTCGATCCTACAGAGAGACAAGATGGCGGCCGCTACGGACTGTTTGGAATGTTTACAGACACCGGAGAGCCAATCAGCTTCGCTTCGCAAAGCTCCGTAACGCGAAAAGTACGCGAAGCGGTGCGGTGTTACAGATATATATCTTTTTTTGAACGTTAATTTCTCAAAATCCACTGGAGCACATATATTGAGATCTAGCAAAGGCACATCGGGCTACCAGTCCCTACAATTTTGCCAAGTTTCGTGCAAATCCATTCAGCTGTTCGATTATTATTATTTTTATTTTTTTTTGCCCCGCGGGGCCCTTTTAAAACCTCCACATCAAACCTAGGGGGTCAGCGACAATGTACTATGCCCCCTTATGGTCATTTGCCCCTTCGCTTTGGCCTCCTCTTGTCTCTCGATCCTACCGAGAGACAAGATGGCGGCCGCTACAGACTGTTTGGAATGTTGACAGACGCCGGAGAACCAATCAGCTTCGCTTCACAAAGCTCCGTTGCGCGAAAAGTACGCGTCCTGGGCCGCTGCCCAGTCCGCTGTTACAGATATATATCTTTTTTTAAACGTTAATTTCTCAAAATCCACTGGAGCACATATATTGAGACCTACAAAAGGCACATCGGGCTACCAGTCCCTACAATTTTGCCAAGTTTCGTGCAAATCCATTCAGCCGTTCGGGCTAAAAGTGAGGCCAACCGCCCTATGGAAATTAACATGGGAAAAATGCGTTTTGGGACCCCCCTTTTTTCTCGGCCCCCCCTTGACGAACCCCCCCAAAATTTTCAGGGGCTGCTCAGAAACAAAATGTGCCATTTTCCTGAAAATTTCAGCCAATTCCGTCCACAAACGCCAAAGTTATTAGACATAGAATTTTAAAAAAACCCATAGAGAAAAAATCCTAACTATATATACCTACTGGCGACCGCCAGTAAGTAATATATATAGCTGCACGATAGTAGCCGAACTGTGGCCCCAGGTCCCCAGGACGAAACAGACGACCAACGAATCCAATATAAGGCAAGTAGGAATTTTAATAAGGCAAACTCAGCAGCAAAAGCGAACTGACCTTTTTTTTTAATTGTTTTTTTTTAAGGCAAGTTGGAATTTTAATAAGGCAAACTCAGCAGCAAAAGCGAACTGACGCGTTTCGGGCAGGTGCCCTTGATCACAGTCAAATGTTTACCCATCATGCCTGAATTTTTAAAGTGCTAGTGCTCACCATGTGATTGCAATAAACATGGAAAAAATACTATTACGTTTCAATGGCACAACAGAGAGTATAGATGGGTAATAGCCACTTTCAGTATTTATATCACCCGAAAGCCAATTAATAGCTGAATAAATTCATACAAAATGGCAAGAATGTTTCTGCATAAATGCTTAAAAATGGTTAAAACAGTATTATATTATCACTAGACATCTGATGAAGATAATCAAGGTTTGTAAACAATACATTCAGTGCATATAGACAAATCGGTTGAAAAGTATAATATAAATACTTAAAAACACATGATATACAAAATGAATTATTGTTCTAGAGGCTAATCCTATATCAATGTGCAATCATATGCAATGTAAACATTACCCTGTATACAAAAGATGCCAATAAATACTGTACTTTAAAAACCATATATACTATTTACAATCTTGCGGGGACATCTAAAATGGATGGCAACCCCTACTGATGATGATGCTACGGGGACATCTAATAGTGATGGCAACCCCTCTGATCTCAAAATGTAAAGCCTACATCTGGTAATAATCTCCATGCAACTATATGTGCCCTTAACACCTATACTAATGAGTGAAAATACATGATGTAGACTAGTAAATCAATTCCTATCTACATTCTCTTCAGGTCAAAATGAAAAATAAGGGTGAGTGACGGAAAATATAAAAATTGAACAGTAAAGGAAATAACCTTTGGGCGAGGTAAACAAATGTAACAATGTAAAAGCGGTCTTCAAAAAATGATACTGAAACAATTCAGTGTGTGAGGGTAGGGTGCAAAGAGTGTATACTGTTCATGTAGATTGAGTAAGACAACCCTATAAGAAGTGATACAGATCTTCTGTGGTGTTAAGACCACTCGGCACCTTAGTGTCAAGTTCCAGTATCATAACTACATATATATAACTATATATGTATATCATAAGGTTGAAAACTCTAAAAGTAGATATAACCATCGTACCATGAATTATCACAAGCTTATCAATCGATTGGAAAAAGACAATTCTATTGTTATCCGAAATGCTGCCAAAGGTGGTAATACAGTCATATGGGATAAAAAGGAAATACATCAAGGAGGCACTATCACAACTAAGGGGCCAAGCATGTTATACAAAATGCAATGGGGTGGAATTCAAGCAAACATACAAAAACTACAATACCAAATTGAACACTTGGAAAATGAAGAAACTAATAACTAATGATGAATATAACTTTTTTATAAATGATCACCCAGTGACTCTGTCGATCTATTTTAACCCAAAAATACATACGGATTCTCAGCATCCACCAGGAAGACCAATCATATCAGCCCAAAATTGATTTTTAGAGCATACATCAAAATATGTGGACTATTTTTTACAAGGGTTTGTCCAAACACTACCATCATACGTGCAGGACACTAATGACTTTTTAAATAAACTGAATGACTGTACTTGGCAAAGTAACTATCTTTTAATAGCACTTAATGTGACCTCGCTTTATTCAAGCATAAAATATTGTGATGGGTTAAACGCACTTAAACACTTTTTGTCCAGAAGACCAGACCTACAGAAACAACACAGTCAAATGCTAGCTGAAATGGTGTCATTCTGTTTGGACAATAATGTTTGTATGTTCAATAATATGTTGTATATGCAAACCAAAGGTGTAGCCATGGGAGCCATCTTCTCCCCCAGCTATGCATGTCTCCAAATGGGCTGGTGGAAGGAGCCGGTACTCAAAATGAACTATAAGGAACAGATATATCATTGTATGGCTACACTATATCGATGATCTTTTTGTAATATGGAAAGGTACACATCAAGAAGCTCAGGAATTTATTGATAGTATTAATGAAAAAACATTGAGTTTACACTTCACTGCCACAGTCAGTACAGACTCAGTCAACTTTTTTGATATGCCGGTGTCTATAACAGACAACAAGATAGAAAAAAAACTTTATCGTAAGGAAACATCAGGCAATGCGACTTTACATGCCAGCACACCCAAGGCATTTAATCACACCACATCTTCAACAAAGCCAGGATCGCCATCGCACCCCATCCATGGAAAGCCATCAACATATCCTTTGAGACAGCAACCTTCCCGGTGAGCAGGAAGCACGCCGAGATTAATGTCTTACTCAAGAAACCCAAGGCAGACCCGAAGGACCTCAGGAACTTCCGACCCATCTCCCTGCTCCCATTCCCAGCAAAGGTCATCGAGAAGACCGTCAACAAACAACTGACCCGCTACCTCGAGGAGAACAGCATCCTGGACCCATTACATTCCGGGTTCCGCAGCAATCACAGCACCGAAACTGCCCTCATCGCTGCCTCCGATGACAGCAGGACCCTGCTAGACAACGGAGAAACGCGGCCCTCATCCTCCTGGACCCATCACACATTAGGAACACGCCTCCATGATGCCGGGATCCAAGAGAAAGCCCTGGACTGGACCACCTCCTTCCTCACCGGCAGAACACAGAGCGTCCACCTCCCTCCTTCCACTCCAAAGCCACCGAGATTATCTGCAGCGTACGCCAGGGCTCATCCCTCAGCCCAACGCTGTTCAACATCTACATGGCACTGCTCGCCCACGTCGCCCGACTGCACGACCTCAACATCATCTCCTATGCCGACGACACCCAGCTGATCCTCTCCCTCACCAAGAACCCCCACCCCTCCAAAACCAACCTCCACGGAGGAATGAATGCGGTCGCCGAATGGATGAGCAACAGCCCCCTGAAGCTGAACTCGGAAAAGAAGGGGGTCCTCATCCTTGGATCCACCCCTTCAGCCTGGAATGACTCCTGGTGGCCGACCACACTGGGACCAGCTCCAGCACCTACCAACCACACACGCAACCTAGGGGTCATCCTCGGCTCCACCCTCTCCATGACCAAGCAGGTCAACGCCGTCTCGTCCTCCTTCTTTAACACCCTCCGCATGCTCCGCAATATCTACAAGTGGATCCCCACTGAAGCAAGAAGAACAGTCACCCAGGCCCTCATCAGCAGCAGGTTGGACTACGGAAATACCCTTTACACAGGAGCCTTGGCCAAACTCCTGAAATGGCTTTAACGCCTCCAGAACACCTCTGCATGCCTGATCCTCGACATGCCTCGCCGCAGCCACATCACACCTCACCTCACCTGAGAGACATGCACTGGCTCCCCGTCAACAAGAGGATAACCTTCAAGCTCCTCACCCACGCACACAAGGCACTCCCCAACACTGGAACAGCATACCTCAAAAGCCGACTCAGCTTCTACACCCCCACCCACCATCTCCGCTCCACCGACCTCGCCCTGGCCACGGTCCCACGCACCCGAAGAGCGACCTGCGGCAGCAGATTGTTCTCCCACCTCACTGCCTAGACCTGGAACACCCTCCCCATCCTCCAACGGCAGACCCAAGACCTGCTGTCCTTCAGAAGACTCCTCAAGGCCTGGCTCTTCGAGCAGTAGCAGCATCCCCCACCCCCCAGCGCCTTGAGACCTAACGGGTAAGGAGTGCGCTTTACAAATGCTATGATTGATTGATTGATAGATATCCAAGTATCATGTAGCAATACAGGTAAACAATAATTACATTGGTTTCTATATTACAATTGACGCTATAGATAAACTGTGCATAAATTGCTGTACATCACCTAACTGAGAGGAAACAAAAATAACTTAATGACTATAAATACATATAAAATATATGTTCACATTTCTCAACTAGATAGCATAATGCATAACATGCCTTCTTATATGTAATTCCTATTATAAAGAATTGGTATGTGCAAATAGCAAATACCTAGCCTCATGTATGTAAAGTGCACATGGCTTATAATAGTTCCTACCGTGCAGAGATATTGATCATATTCAAAAGTGCTGCTAGTGCGTGTAAGGTGCTGAAGTGTGTAAAGTGTAAATAGATGTTAATGTGCAAAGAAATATTTGCATGTACAAACTATATGTGTCGGCCTGGCAAATGCCAAGTCCAGAGGCTATACATATTTACACTAAAATCAATATCATCTGGCAGCAGCTAGATAGAAAGTGTTACTAAATCTAAATGAATTAGAAGATGTTGTGTAAAATAATTTTTACAGAAAAGATTTTATATTATGATTTGTTATAAAAACAACATTTATTTTTCTCCTCTCTAGTTTCTTAGTTACAGGGGGCCCCTGGCACATGCAAAACATAATCTGATTTCCCTTGTTATGAGAATGATGGAACTTTCAAATAAAGACCTACTTAAAGTGCAGTATATATCTTCTGATCCCTAGTTGTCTTGAGTGAGCATGATCTTACAGTGATCTCTACTGTATTGCACACTTCTCAGTTCACTAATTGCTTATAAATAATTATGCAGGTCCTCACCAATGTCAAGACCCTGTGGGGACTTTGTGTTCAATTTGACAATATACCTAGATTCGAGTTGTCGCAACCTTTTCTCACGGTTTCTACTTCTTTTGTTGGGTTGCACTGAATCTATCAAAAAATATTGAAGCAACTGAGATTATTACTGTGAACTGCTTTAAAGTGTGTTGCAACTGGGTAAACTGGATCAGAATTTACTATTGCACGTAAGTGCTGTAGTATTCTCATGCACACTTGTAGTTTAGTACTACCTATGTATCGCAGACCACAACTGCATTGCAAAACATGTACAGCGTGGTCTGTTCTGCAAGTGTAGTGATCTCTAAGCTTAATATTACTGTCAGAAATGCGGTGTTATATGCTGTGGTGTTTATGCCAAATGTGCAGGCTCTGCAAGAGCTGCATTTGAAGAATCCCTTTTTGGGAGCTAGCCAGCTACTCCTATTCTCAGTTTCAGGACTTGATCTAACTAGATCATTCCGCATGGATATTGCTTTTCGAAAAGTGAATGTATGTGTATCTGGAAGGACTAGTTTGAGGGTGGCCTCTGTTAGGACGATTGGCCATTGTTTGTGATTATGGTCTTGATGGCTTTGGACTGTTTACTGTAGGTGATAATCAGTCTAATAGGAGGTTTGCCTGTGGTTTTTAATGGATTGGTATTATCATCTGTGTCCACCATCTTATCTTCCCTATTGGGATTTAACAGTTTGCCACGGTCCTTCCGATTAGCTTTTCTGATTGCTGTGCTTAACTTCTTGTCTTGGGATTATACCCTCTTTCCATAACCCTCATTGTTACTTCTAATTGATGATGTTCACGATCAGCTGATGTACTGGATGCCCTATGGATATGGAGAAACTCTCCATATATAGTTTGCTGGTGATTGTGTGCTGCAGGTGAAAGCTTTCAGCATGCAAAACTGTATTGGCCCCTGTAGGCTTCCTAAAAAGACAAGTTTCTGTTTTGCCCTGATTGATGTAAACCTTGGTGTCTAGAAAGTTAGCGGCTTCATCATTGATGTGTGCTGGTGTGCTGTGAAATGCACATTTAAGTTGTTTACATTGATTCAGTTGACAAAAGTCTCTGCCTGGCCTATGGATCCTCTCCATATGACAAAAATATTGTCAATGTAACGCTACCATTTAACAACATTTGTTAACCAGTCATATGTATGTTCAACCTTGAGTACATGCTCCTCCCTCCAGTCCCCATGCAAACAAGCATAGCTACGGCAGACCCAAGACCTGCTGTCCTTCAGAAGACTCCTCAAGACCTGGCTCTTCGAGCAGTAGCAGCATCCCCCACCCCCCAGTGCCTTGAGACCTAAAGGGTAAGGAGTGCGCTTTACAAATGCTATGATTGATTGATTGATAGATATCCAAGTATCATGTAGCAATACAGGTAAACAATAATTACATTGGTTTCTATATTACAATTGACGCTATAGATAAACTGTGCAAAAATTGCTGTACATCACCTAACTGAGAGGAAACGAAAATAACTTAATGACTATAAATACATATAAAATATATGTTCACATTTGTCAACTAGATAGCATAATGCATAACATGCCTTCTTGTAGGTAATGCCTATTATAAGGAATTGATATGTGCAAATAGCAAATACCTAGCCTCATATATGTAAAGTGCACATGGCTTATAATAGTTTCTACCGTACAGAGATATTGATCATATTCAAAAGTGCTGCTAGTGCGTGTAAGGTGCTGAAGTGTGTAAAGTGTAAATAGATGTTAATGTGCAAAGAAATATTTACATGTACAAACTATATATGTCGGCCTGGCAAATGCCAAGTCCAGAGGCTATACATATTTACACTAAAATCAATATCATCTGGCAGCAGCTAGATAGAAAGTGTTACTAATTCTAAATGAATTAGAAGATGTTGTGTAAAATAATTTTTACAGAAAAGATTTTATATTATGATTTGTTATAAAAACAACATTTATTTTTCTCCTCTTTAGTTTCTTAGTTGCAGGGGGCCCCTGGCACATGCAAAACATAATCTGATTTCCCTTGTTATGAGAATGATGGAACTTTCAAATAAAAACCTACTTAAAGTGCAGTATATATCTTCTGATCCCTAGTTGTCTTGAGTGAGCATGATCTTACAGTGATCTCTACTGTATTGCACACTTCTCAGTTCACTAATTGCTTATAAATAATTATGCAGGTCCTCACCAATGTCGAGACCCTGTGGGGACTTTGTGTTCAATTTGACAATATATCTAGATTCGAATTGTCGCAACCTTTTCTCACGGTTTCTACCTCTTTTGTTGGGTTGCACTGAATCTATCAAAAAATATTGAAGCAACTGAGAATATTACTGTGAACTGCTTTAAAGTGTCTTGCAACTGGGTAAACTGGATCAGAATTTACTATTGCACGTAAGTGCTGTAGTATTCTCATATACACTTGTAGTTTAGTACTACCTATGTATCGCAGACCACAACTGCATTGCAAAACATATACAGCAAGTGTAGTGATCTCTAAGCTTAATATTACTGTCAGAAAATGCGGTGTTATATGCTGTGGTGTTTATGCCAAATGTGCAGGCTCTGCAAGAGCTGCATTTGAAGAATCCCTTTTTGGGAGCTAGCCAGCTACTCTTATTCTCAGTTTCAGGACTTGATCTGACTAGATCATTCCGCATGGAGAATGCTTTTCGAAAAGTGAATGTATGTGTATCTTGAAGGACTAGTTTGAGGGTGGCCTCTGTTAGGACGGTTGGCCATTGTTTGTGATTATGGTCTTGATGGCTTTGGACTGTTTACTGTAGGTGATAATCAGTCTAATAGGAGGTTTGCCTGTGGTTTTTAATGGATTGGTATCATCATCTGTGTCCACCATCTTATCTTCCCTATTGGGATTTAACAGTTTGCCACGGTCCTTCCGATTAGCTTTTCTGATTGCTGTGTCCAACTTCTTGGGATTATACCCTCTTTCCATAACCCTCATTGTTACTTCCAATTGATGATGTTCACGATCACCTGATGTACTGGATGCCCTATGGATATGGAGAAACTCTCCATATATAGTTTGCTGGTGATTGTGTGCTGCAGGTGAAAGCTTTCAGCATGCAAAACTGTATTGGCCCCTGTAGGCTTTCTAAAAAGACAAGTTTCTGTTTTGCCCTGATTGATGTAAACCTTGGTGTCTAGAAAGTTAGTAGCTTCATCATTGATGTGTGCTGTGAAATGCACATTTAAGTTGTTTACATTGATTCAGTTGACAAAAGTCTTTGCCTGGCCTATGGATCCTCAACATATGACACATATATTGTCAATGTAACGCCACCATTTAACCACATGTGTTAACCAGTCATATGTATGTTCAACCTTGAGTACATGCTCCTCCCTCCAGTCCACATGAAAACAAGCATAGCTGGGGAAGAATCATGCATCCATGGCCACCCCTCGTAACTGTTGAAAGATAATGATATCAAATAAAAATACATTATTATAAAGACACCAGTCTATCATACCAAGCAGCATTTGATTATTGCAATACATTTTAATTGGTCTTGTGCCCAAATAATGCTCAACAGCTTTTAATCTTTTGGAGTGTGCAATACTGGTATAGAGGGCAGTTATATCCATGGTAAGGAATACATAGTCATTAGACTAGGTTTGTTTTACTCAATTTGTGTAAAATGTTGGTGGTTTCCTGGATGTATGATGGGAGATTGATTACAATTCCTTGAAGATAAAAATCTACATATCTAGACGTGTTCTCATATAAGCTCTTTTTGGCAGCAATGATGGGTCTGCCTGGTACTGGAAATTCATTTTTATGTACCTTGGGGATAAAGTAAATCATGGGCATTATGGGATAATCATTATTGAGGAATATGTACTTGTCTTTAGAGATCAAACCTTCCTTTTTAGGTCTCAGGAAAAGACCTATAGCCACGGCTTTGGCTTTTGAGCCAAACACGTGCACGCGTTCCATTGCCTTTAATGGCAACGCGTGCACCTGTGGCGATTTACTTGCGGGAGCGTGCGCTACCATATGGTAGCAATTATCTCTCCCGCAAGTGAATCCTGCAACCCCCCTCCTCCCCCGTGCTGCCGCGAGAGGCGAATGTGCGCCTCCGCGCTTGTTTATATTACTAAGAGCAATTAGGAGACAAAAATCTTTTCTGACATAATTGTCTCAAAGGATCTCTAAACTGGATGAGGAGAAGCAGTGTAGTTGAGTTTATGGCAATAGTCACTGCATGACGGCTTTGTAGCCATTATTATTTCAAGCATTACACCACTCAGCGATTTCTAAAGTTTTAACGAAGGCTTCATCTGTTAGACCAGACTCGAAGAGCTTTGGTGTTCTGCCACTCAGAGCTGTCCTTCCCTCGCGGGAGCAGCAGGAACAAGCCATGAGTTTAGTGGTTGGTGAAGTTGCCTTGGCTGCCGGGTCCTCAGTGCAAGGCCGCATTGTCTGCAGGCTAGGGTGTGGGGGTGGCTGCCTCAGTGCAGAAGACGCAAGACTGATAATGATCATGGTTTATCCAGGAAATGGCAAATAGAAACTAATAAAACAGAAGAGTGCCCTAGCACAGTCAGTTCGAAGTCATACAACATAATAAATAACATCTAACTTCAGTTGTTATTTATTATATATATCACGTTGCACGGACTCCACTGGGACAGGGTTCCGTTGTATTTACTACACACCCAGGCTTCGGGGAGATTATAGGGACACTCTCTCACAGAATCTCTCTCACAGACACTCTCTCAGACTCTCTCTCAGGCTCTCTCACAGACACTCACAGACAGACTCTCACAGACAGACTCTCACAGAAACTCTCTCACAGACTCTCCCAGACACTCTCACAGATTCTCACAAACACTCTCTCATAGACTATCACAGACTCTTACAGAAACACTCTCGCAAACACTTTCTCACAGACACTCTCTCACAGACTCTCTCTCACAGACTCTCTCTCACAGACACTCTCACTGACACTCTCACCGACACTCTCACAGACTCTCTCACAGACACTCTCACAGACTCTCACAGACACTCTCTCATAGACTATCACAGACTCTTACAGAATAATTCTCACAAACACTCTCTCACAGACACTCTCTCACAGACTCTCTCTCACGGACTCTCTCTCACAGACACTCTCACCGACACTCTCACAGACACTCTCACAGACACTCTCTCACACACACACTCTTGCACGGACATGCACAGACTCTCTCACAGACTCTCTCATAGACACTCACATACACTCTCTCACAGATATTCTCTCACTGACACTCACAGACACTGTCACAGAATCTCTCTCACTGACACTCTCTCACAGATACTCTCTCACAGACTCTTACAGACACTCTCTCACAGGCACTCTCATAGACACTCTCACAGACACTCTCTCACAGACATTCTCTCACAGACTCTCTCTCTCAGACTCTCTCACACTCTCTCACAGACTCTCACAGACACTCTCACAGACTCTCACAGACACACTCTCACAGACTCTCAGAGACACTCACAGACTCTCACAGACACTCAGACACTCTCACAGACAATCTCTCACAGACACTCTCTCACAGACTCTCACAGACTCTCTCACAGACTCTCTCTCACAGACTCTCTCTCTCACAGACTCTCTCACAGACACTCTCACAGGCTATCACAGACACTCTCTCACAGACACTCTCTCACAGACACTCTCTCAAAGGCTCTCTCAAAGATTCTCACAGACTCTCTCACAGACTCTCACACAGACACTCTCACGCACACTCTCTCTCAGACACTCTCTCACAGACACTCTCACAGACACTCTCTCACAGACTCTCTCACAGACACTGTCAGAGACTCTCACACTCTCTCGCAGACACTCTCACAGACACTCTCTCACAGACACTCTCTCACAGACACTCTCCCACAGACACTCTCCCACAGACTCTCTCCCACAGACACTCTCCCACAGACTCTCTCACAGACACTCTCTCACAGACTCTCACACTCTCTCACAGACACTCCCACAGATACGCTCTCATGGACACTCTCACAGACACTCTCACAGACACTCAATCACAGACTCTCTCTCACAGACACTCTCTCACAGACTCTCACAGACACTCTCTCACAGACTCTCTCACAGACTCTCTCTCACAGACAGGCTCTCACAGACACTTTCACAGACTCTCACAGACACCCTCTCACAGACTCTCACAGACACTCTCTCACATACTCTCACAGACACACTCTCACAGACACTCTCTCACAGACACTTTCTTACAGACTCTCTCACAGACTCTCACAGACACCCTCTCACAGACTCTCACAGACACTCTCTCACATACTCTCACAGACACACTCTCACAGACACTCTTCCACAGACACTTTGTCACAGACTCTCTCGCAGACACTCTCTCACATACACTCTCTCACAGACTCTCACACTCTCTCACAGACTCTATCACAGACACTCTCTCACAGACTCTCACAGACACTCTCTCACAGACTCTCCTAGACACTCTCTCACGGACACTCTCAAAGACACTATCTCACAGACTCTCTCTCACAGACACTCTCTCACAGACTCTCATAGACACTATCTCTTTTTTGTTGCTTTTTTTAGTCCTCATCAAGCAAATTCCCTAGGGGTATGGAGGAGTCGGAAGCCCCAATATCCATTTAGGGCTTTACTGTGGGTAGACCAAAATTGCCCTGGATGGGATACTGTCTAACCTTGTCCTTTTGGCCCCCTTTTTGTCCAACCTCCGGTACACGATTTGTGGAAGTGGGGGAGCTAGTCATTATGACTACTCATATCAAGAACCAACTTGACATTGTTATTTCCTTTGCCTTAATCATTGGACCGTCTGATGTTAAACCGGTTGTATCTTTCTCAGATGTTCCAGTACTTGTTTCTCTTCGAGATCTTCCCTTGCATCTCTGATTTATACACCCTTAATATAGAATTTAGCCAATCAGTGTGTTTTGGTGGCGATTGTTTAACCCAGTTAATGCATATCTCTCTTCAAACCAGCAAGATAAATAAAAAGAGAAAGCTTTCTTGGCCTTTAGACAGTGACATAGATTTTGTGTAACCTGGAATCCCCAAAATAACCAGTTCAGTGCTTACCTCTATATGTTGTTCTAACACGTCAGAGAGAATCTTACCAATCTGTTCCCAATAGTCCATTAACATTATACAGCTCCGGAACATATGTAGGTCGTCCGCTCTTTCTTCTCCAAATTTGAGACACTTTTTTACTTCACAGCTGGTATTTTTTGACAATCTTTTAGGGGTCCAATAGGATCTGTGGATCGTGAACAGATGTTTTTTCTTCAATGGGGCGGCCTTTGCTACTCGACCCATGATTGCATTCGAGGTTTGCCAAAAGTATGATATGTCTAGCCCGGGCATGTCTCTCTCACAGACATTCTCTCACAGACTCTCTCTCTCAGACTCTCTCACACTCTCTCACAGACTCTCACAGACACTCTCACAGACTCTCACAGTCACACTCTCACAGACTCTCAGAGACAATCACAGACTCTCACAGACACTCAGCCACTCTCACAGACACTCACAGACAATCTCTCACAGACACTCTCTCACAGACTCTCACAGACTCTCTCACATCCTCTCTCTCACAGACTCTCTCACAGACACTCTCACAGGTTATCACAGACACTCTCTCACAGACACTCTCTCACAGACACTCCCACAGACACTCTCTCACAGACTCTCTCACAGACACTGTCAGAGACACTCACACTCTCTCGCAGACACTCTCACAGACACTCTCTCACAGACACTCTCTCACAAACACGCTCTCACAGACACTCTCCCACAGACACTCTCCCACAGACTCTCTCCCACAGACACTCTCCCACAGACTCTCTCACAGACACTCTCTCACAGACTCTCACACTCTCTCACAGACACTCTCACAGACACGCTCTCATGGACACTCTCACAGACACTCAATCACAGACTCTCTCTCACCGACACTCTCTCACAGACTCTCAAAGACACTCTCTCACAGACTCTCTCACAGACTCTCTCTCACAGACAGGCTCTCACAGACACTCTCACAGACTCCCACAGACACTCTCACAGACACGCTCTCCTAGACTCTCACAGACACTCTCTTACAGACTCTCACAGACACTCTCTCACATACTCTCACAGACACTCTCACAGACACTCTCTCACAGACTCTCACAGACACCCTCTCACAGACTCTCACAGACACTCTCTAACATACTCTCACAGACACACTCTTACAGACACTCTCTCACAGACACTTTCTCACAGACTCTCTCACAGACTCTCACAGACACCCTCTCACAGACTCTCACAGACACTCTCTCACATACTCTCACAGACACACTCTCACAGACACTCTCTCACAGACACTTTCTCACAGACTCTCTCACAGACACTCTCTCACAGACACTCTCTCACAGACACTCTCTCACAGACTCTCACACTCTCTCACAGACTCTATCACAGACACTCTCTCAAAGACTCTCACAGACACTCTCTCACAGACTCTCCTAGACACTCTCTCACGGACACTCTCACGGACACTCTCAAAGACACTCTCTCACAGACTCTCTCTCACAGACACTCTCTCAAAGACTCTCATAGACACTATCTCTTTTTTTGTTGCTTTTTTTTAGTCCTCATCAAGCAAATTCCCTAGGGGTATGGAGGAGTCGGAAGCCCCAATATCCATTTAGGGCTTTACTGTGGGTAGACCAAAATTGCCCTGGATGGGATACTGTCTAACCTTGTCCTTTTGGGCCCCCTTTTGTCCAACCTCCGGTACACGATTTGTGGAAGTGGGGGAGCTAGTCATTATGACTACTCATATCAAGAACCAACTTGACATTGTTGTTTCCTTTGCCTTAATCATTGGACCGCCTGATGTTAAACCGGTTGTATCTTTCTCAGATGTTCCAGTACTTGTTTCTCTTCAAGATCTTCCCTTGCATCTCTGATTTATACACCCTTAATATAGAATTTAGCCAATCAGTGTGTTTTGGTGGCGATGGTTTAACCCAGTTAATGCATATCTCCCTTCAAACCAGCAAGATAAATAAAAAGAGAATGCTTTCTTGGTCTTTAGACAGTGACATAGATTTTGTGTAACCTGGAATCCCAAAAATAACCAGTTCAGTGCTTACCTCTATATGTTGTTCTAACACGTCAGAGAGAATCTTACCAATCTGTTCCCAATAGTCCTTTAACATTATACAGCTCCGGAACATATGTAGGTCGTCCGCTCTTTCTTCTCCAAATTTGAGACACTTTTTTACTTCACTGCTGGTAATTTTTGACAATCTTTTAGGGGTCCAATAGGATCTGTGGATCGTGAACAGATGTTTTTTCTTCAATGGGGCGGCCTTTGCTACTCGACCCATGATTGCATTCGAGGTTTGCCAAAAGTATGATATGTCTAGCCCGGGCATGTCTCTCTCCATGATATAGTGCGGGGCTTTGTACTCGATTTCACCTGCTCTTATAGGAGCCCAGTACCAGTATGAAATTTCCTTTTTTTAAATTCTGGGTTCAGGAGTTTTTGCTCGATAACCTCATCTCCTTGTAGGTTTTCCTTTAAAGCTTTAATCCAGCTGTTTAGTTGATAGCACTTGAATCTGGATAGTGACCCTTGAGACTCTTCGTTTAAGATTTCCCATTTTACGATCTGGTTATTCTCTATCAGCTGTTCCCAGCAATTTATATTACACTCTCTTAGTGGGATCGCTAGTGCGTCTTTTAGGCATTCTGGGGTGCCTGGTGATTCTCAGATTGGCGCATGTAATACGGTATTTTCAGGATTCTCCCTATTTCATACCAGGTTCTTGCTGCTGATTTTATTGTCTTTAATATAATCTTTTAAAAGAATTTGGGGTGACCAAATTTGTAGAGATAGTGGTCTCCTTCAGGGCCTATGAGGGCTTTCAGGTGGATAGGTCAGGTTTACCATTTTGCTAGTAGTTTTCTTGGGTTCTTAAACTGGTAGGATCTGCAGTACTCTAATAGGTCTGGACTGGCAAATCCCCCCTGGGCTTTGTTCCTTCTTAACTTTTTCGATCCAATTCTGACCCCTTTGGCGGCTCAGATGAAGCTCAATAGTTCTCCTTGCAGCTTTTTAATTTGCTCTGTCTTGAAGCTCATCGGGATGGAGTTAAATAGGTACGTACATTTTGGCACTATAGTCATTTCAATCAGGTTAGTTTTTTCCTAAAAAGGAGAGTTGTAAGCCTGACCAAGCCTTTAGTATTTTCCTTATATCTTTGTGGATCCTGGAGACGTTCAAGCTCGCTACCTCATCCAATTCTTTTGTATACTCTATTCAAAGGTACTTTATCCTGTCTTTAAGTAGAGGGTTTCCGAGGTGATATTCCACTCGAGAATTTCCGATTTGGGTTGGTTTACCAAATAGCCTGAAGCAGCTCCAAACTGACCTATAATTTCCTCTATTCTGGGAAATGATCTGGTTAGATTGCTAAGGAATAACATCAAGTCGTCCACATATAGAGCGACTTTTTTCTCCCAATCTTGATGCTTATAAGCCACGATCCCCTCTTCCCCTCTCAGCAGGCAAGCTAGCGGTTCTATATAAAAGTTGAATAATAGGGGGGACAGGGGACACCCTTGCCTTGTGTCTCTATTTATTTGTATGGTGTCTGTAAGGGTCTCGTTCACTAATATTTTTGCGACAGGGTTTTTATAGATGTTAATTATTGTATTTTCTAATTTGTCTCCCAGATTGAATTTAGCTAAAGTGGCATTCAGAAAAGGCCAGCTAACTCTGTTGAATGCTTTTGCCGCGTCGAAGGTTATTACTGATAGGGGTAACAAGTAATGGGTTGCAATATCGATAGTAGTGATGAGCTCCTGTGACAGTTCATTGATTTGCCTGCCTTTAATGAAACCCTTTTGGTCTGGGTGGATTAGGGACCCTGCCACTGCCCCTTACCTTTTTGCCAGTATCTGTGTGTATATTTTGTAATCTGAGTTCAAGAGGGAAATGGGCCTGTATGACTCACATTTGGTTGGATCTTTCCCTGGTTTTAGGATGATACTCATAATTGCGTCATTCCAGGAGTTTGGGAGCGCTTGGTTTTCTAAGAATATGCAGTTTGATAGGTCAGTAAGAGGTGCTAATATAGTTTTCCAAAGCTGAAGATAAATTTTGTTAGGTAAGGCATCTGGGCTGTGGCTTTACCTCTTTTTACCCTTTTTATTGCATCTCTGACTTCCTCTTTAGATATCTCTTTGTTAAGACCTAACTTCTGTTCCAGAGAAGCTGCAGGGGTCATGATTTTATCTAGAACGTTCTGTATTTGATCTCTAGCGCCAAAGGACTCTTCCATGTAGAGATTATCAAAGAACAGTTTAAATTCGTGCCTTATTTCGCTACTTTCAGATGAGTATCCTTGTCGGCCCTCTCTCTGTATCTTTGTAATCCTATTTCTGGTTCTTTCTGTTTTTGCTTTCCAAGACAGAATCTTCCCGCAACCTTCTCCGTATTCGTATTGTGAAAGACTACTGGCTTCCCATTTTTCTCTAGTTATCTTTTCCCAAAAATCATTCAACTCTGCTTTCTTGTTTCCTATATTAATCTCTATTTCGGAAATTATCTCGCTGGATTTGGCATTCTTAAGATCTATGTCCAGCGTCAGCAGGTCCATTTCAATCAGCTCAATGAAACTCTTCTTCTCCTCATTCCTGTGGGCTGCCATACTTAGAATTTTCCCTCTAATAAAAGCCTTATATGCATCTCAGGTTATTTGTTTTGCAGTTCCCCCGTTATTTAAGTCAAAAAACAGTTTTGTTTCATCTGCCAATTTTTCGATGCAGCTCTGGTTTAAGAAGATACTCTTGTCCACTGTCCACCTCTGGGGAAGTTCAAGGTTTTTATCATCAGGCTAAGATGTACTGCTGAGTGGTCAGAGATATGGGCTGGGATGTGTTCAACTCTTTTTGTTTGTTCCACTAGGCTTCTACTGATAAGGAAAAAGTCTATTCTGGATGTATGTCCTAACCGTTTATATAGGTGAATCTGTGGTTCTTATTTCCTTTCTCCTTCCACACATCTACAATTCCTAGGTCCTTCATGCATAGTCCAACCTATTCTCTCATTTTAGGCAGATTGGGGAGGTTTTTTGCTGGATACCAATCTTCTTTGGGGTTTAGGATGATGTTGAAGTCCCCTCCCGTTATGATCAGTGTGCTAGTTGCTAGGAGGTTAGAATATAACTTTTGAAGCGGCTCAGGGTCATCGATATTTGGGCCATAGTATCCCACCACAGTGTATGAGTTATTATGGATTTTTGCACTCACAGTGATCTCCCCTTTCTGTCAATTTCTGTTTTCTCCATCACCGCCTTCAGGGATTTTGTAAAGATGATCGCAACTCCCTTTACATTACAGTTTTGATTTGTACAAATACTGTGGTCTATTCATCCTTGGGTTTTACATATTGGCTCCCATTCCTCTTTTGTTAGATGTGATTCCTGAAGTATAATTAGATCACTGTCACAGTTTTTTTATGTATTCCAATATCTTCCTTCTCCGAATACGCTCTTTCAATGAATATGTCATGAAGATTATTAGGACTTTCGTCAGGTTTTTCCTGTGCTTTCCTTTCCTGAAGGGATCCTGGTGTACCCTTTGGATGTCTTCACTGAGGTTAACTGATTTGGAGCAGGGGATTTTTTCCTCTAGTAGCTGGATTACGAATCCCTTTATGTCTTCTCCTTCTATTCCCTCCGGTATGTTCAGGATTTTGATCGTGTTCCTCCTGGCATGATTGTCTAGGGATACCATCCTCTCGCTAATCTCAGCTTCCCTGGTTCTCAATCTGGTTATTTCCTTGTGGTTTGCCTATGCTTTCTTGTTAAGCATTTCTATTTCACCTTCCGCGTGAGTTATTCTGTCAATGAGGGTGCTTATTTTCTGGTCGAGTGCCTCACAAGCCTCCTGTATTTTGGACTGGTTTTTTTTCGGATATTGCAAATTTAGCTCTCATCTCCTTCATCATCTCCTCAAGAATCTGTGTAGCGTTAGTGCTATTAGGGATCTCTAAACTGCTAGCGGTTGTATGGGAAGTAGGAGGTGAGGGAGTAGGAGGTGCGGGAAGTATTTGAACTTGCCTGTGAATGTAGTGCTCCAATTCCCTCCTGGTAGTTTCACCTCCATATTCTGTTTCTTGGGTAGAGAGGGCTAGGTATTTATTGCTGGTAGTTAGGCCCAATGATCCTTCATTCTGTTTCTCCGCCATTTTTTCCCTATTTGATTCTAAGGCCCGGCCTAATGTAGGTGGGACTAGATGTGAAGCAACCTCCGCGTTGGCTTTCTCTGGATTGAGGGTTTTATCCTGGACTCTAAAGCAGTACCTTAGCGAAGGGGTGATCTTAAGAGTGCTGCGCCCTGCTGTCTTCAGGCTTACCCTGCTGGCTCTGGATAGGGGGCTTGTGGTTGCCCTGTAATGTGTTTTTATTCTTTCCTTTTACTCCCCGAGTAGATGCACTGACTGGTGACTGGCTTTTTTCCTTAGTCGTTTTGTTGGCCCTTGCGTCAGAGGTTTTGCTTCTTAAGCAGTATCCCTCTCTCTCATGAGTTACACCTTCCTTGCCTCTACTGGGTACTTGGGGGGCCTTGGAGCTTTCCAGATTTTGTGGCACCATTGTAACAGCTTCTAATGTGATAGGGGGGCTGATCTGATATCTTCCTAGGCCTTGTAGCACGTACTCCCCCCAGACCCTAACTGTCTAACCCACCCCCAGTTCTTCCCTAGCAGAGGGACATGGGAGGGAAGAAGAGCCAGGGGCAAACACCATCAGACTTACCGGGTTTAGTGGTTGCTGCAGCGCTGCCTACCTCCTCACCTCATTATCAGTGATAGTCTCTCTCTTAGCCTCCCAGCCTAGGTTCTCAGTGCCTCTGGCACAGTCTCCTGGTGTTGAGCTGCGCCCTCCTCCTTCGTGAAGAGCTGTTGCTGCCACCTCCTTGCCTCAATATGATACTCTCTGCCCTGCTCTTCGATAGCTACAGCGTGTATTGGCCGCTTCTGCCCACACTCCAAATGAGTGGGGGACCTCTGTATCAGGCTCCGTTTTTCCTGCTCCTGCCTGAAAGGCCAGCGTAGAAACCCCCTCGCTCAACTCTGCCCAACTCCCCGCAGTTGCGCCTCTGCCTGGACAGTGATTGTCTGGATATTAGTTCACCAAGGGTGGACACTGCAAAATGCCAGATGCTGCCAGCGCCTCTTATCACGTGCCCTGTTTATATATCTGCTCTTCTCCCAGTTCACAGGACTCCCGTCTTTGAGTCCGAGCCTGTTTCCTTAGCTTTCTGGAAGTTAGCCGCTCAGTAACATGTGGCACGTACAGATCACAGAGCACGCAGAACGCAGAGATCACATCGAGCGCTGATTCGGCCTCAGAGCCGGTTCACTGTCATCCACTACTCCCGTGAAGTCAACGCGAGTTGGGCGGGCGTTCACCTTCACCAACACCGCTGTGTGCGAGTCCGAGTGCACCCACTAAGTGACCCCTCGGCTGCGCTCAGCTAACCGCCGCACAGCCGACCGCTGCCCCCACAGCCGATGCTAAACCACCACCGCCGCTCTTGATGCTCAGCGCTTCGGCCAGGTAAGGTCAGACGGAAAATTCGAGCTCTTCAGTAGTAGGATGTGATTGTGGAAAGTGCTATAGAAAATGCGGACGAGCTCGTGGAGAGGCACCTGCGCGCCTGGAGAGATACTACGTTCCAAGGATACGGCAGCCTGCTCAGCAACCCCAAATAATGCTTAATCTCTGCTGATGACAGATAATAATCTAAAAACACGTGTCCAGAGATGGCCAGCACTAATCTGCACCCACCTGGTGAAACACTCTAAAGACTTTGCAAGTGTACTCGCTTGTCGGACTGCATCAACCATGATGCTTAGGGACGACTCTGCTGGGAGGTGAAGCAGTGTGCTCCCACACCTATTTTCTACTTAAAGGCTCCCTCGAGCCGCTGTGGGCTGACGAGCTCGTGGAGAGGCACCTGCGCGCCTGGAGAGATACTACGTTCCAAGGATACGGCAGCCTGCTCAGCAACCCCAAATAATGCCTAATCTCTGCTGATGACAGATAATAATCTAGAAACACGTGTCCAGAGATGGCCAGCACTAATCTGCACCCACCTGGTGAAATACTCTAAAGACTTTGCAAGTGTACTCGCTTGTCGGACTGCAACAACCATGATGCTTAGGGGCGACTCTGCTTGGAGGTGAAGCAGAGTGCTCCCACACCTATTTTCTATTTAAAGGCTCCCTCGAGCCGCTGTGGGCTGACGAGCTCGTGGAGAGGCACCTTCGCGCCTGGAGAGATACTACGTTCCAAGGATACGGCAGCCTGCTCAGCAACCCCAAATAATGCCTAATCTCTGCTGATGACAGATAATAATTTAGAAACACGTGTCCAGAGATGGCCAGCACTAATCTGCACCCACCTGGTGAAACACTCTAAAGACTTTGCAAGTGTACTCGCTTGTCAGACTGCATCAACCATGATGCTTAGGGGCGACTCTGCTGGGAGGTGAAGCAGTGTGCTCCCACACCTATTTTCTAGAAAATGCTGATTGAAGCGCGATCATTATCCCATGTTCATTTTCCCGTGGAAACTCTCCGTGCCGCATACCCCTGGACAAGGAGCCCGCGACTGAGCTCTTCAGTCAGCCGCCATCTTCTCCCTTCCCACAGACACTCTCTCACAGACTCTCTCTCACAGACAGGCTCTCACAGACACTCTCTCACAGACACTCTCACAGACACTCTCTCACAGACTCTCACAGACACTCTCTCACATACTCTCACAGACACTCTCACAGACACTCTCTCACAAACTCTCACAGACACTCTCTCACATACTCTCACAGACACTCTTTCACATACACTCTCTCACAGACTCTCACAGACACTCTCTTACATACTCTCACAGACACTCTCTCACAGACACTCTCTCGCAGACACTTTCTCACAGACTCTCACAGACACTCTCTCACACTCTCACAGACACTCTCTCGCAGACTCTCACAGACACTCTCTCACACACTCTCTGACACACTCTCTCACAGACACTCTCTCACACACTCTCTCACAGACTCTCACAGACACTCTCTCACAGACTCTTTCACAGACACTTTCCCACAGACTCTCTCATACTCTCTTACAGACACTCTCTCACAGAATCTCACAGACACTCTCTCACAGACACTCTCTCACAGACTCTCCCAGACTCTCTTACAGACTCTCTCACAGACTCTCTCACAGACTCTCACAGGCACTCTCTCACAGACTCTCTCACAGACACTTTCCCACAGACTCACTCACAGACACTCTCTCACACACTCTCTCACAGACACTCTCTCACACACTCTCTCACAGACTCTCAAATACACTCTCTCACAGACTCTCACACTCTCTCACAGACTCTCACACTCTCTCACAGACAGTCTCTCACAGACACTCTCACACTCTCTTACAGACTCTCTCACACAAACACTCTCTCACAGACTCTCTCACAGACTCTCTCTCACAGACACTCTCTCACAGACACTCTCTCACAGACACTCTGTCACACACTCTATCACACACTCTCTCACAGAATCTCACAGACACTCTCTCACAGACACTCTCTCAAAGACACTCCCTCACAGACACTCACAGACACTCTCTCACAGACACTCTCTCACAGACTCTCTCACACACTCTCTCCCAGACACTCTCTAACATGCTCTCACAGACACTCTCACAGACTCTCTCACAGACACTCTCACAGACACTCTCACAGACTCTCTCTCACAGACTCTCTCTCACAGACACGCTCTCACAGACACTCACAGACACTCTCTCATAGACACTCTCTCACAGACTCTCTCACACTCTCTCTCACAGGCTCTCAAAGACACTCACAGACACTCTCTAATAGACTCTCACAGACACTCTCACGGACTCTCTCACAGACACTCTCACCGACTCTCTCTCACAGACTCTCACAGACACTCTCTTACAGACTCTCACATACACTCTCTCACAGACACTCTCTCACACTCTCACAGACACTCTCTCACTCCCTTTCACAGATTCCCTCTCACAGACTCACTCTCCCACTCTCTCTCACTGAGTGGCTCACTCTCATTGACTGACTCACTCTCTCTCACTGACTCTCTCTCACAAACTCTCTCACTGACGCTCTCTCGCTGACTGACCTCTCTCTGACTGACTCTCTCTGACTGACTCTCTCTCACAAACTCTCTCACTGACTCTCTCTCACTGACTGACTCTCTCTTACTGACTGACTCTTTTCACTGACACCCTCTCTCTCTTACTGACTGACTCACTCTCGCTAAAACACTGACTCTCGCTAAAAGACTGACTCTCGCTTAAAGATTGACTCTCGCTTAAAGACTGACTGACTCTCACTGACTATCTCACAGACACACTCTCTTTCACTCACAGACGTACTCACTCTCTCACTCTCATTCACTCTCTCACTGACTCTCACTCTCTTACTGACTGACTAACTCTCTCACTCTCACTGACAGACTGACTCTCTCACTCTCACTGACTGACTGACTGACCTTCACCCTCCTGTTATTTATGCCCCCATAGCAAACAAAACACAACAAGCAACCATTGGGACAGGCAGATACAAGTTGCCAGCATTGAAAGGACAAAAAAAACTGAAGACATTATTTTTAATACTTTTTTAATATGGTTGTTTAGTTGTACTTAATGCTTTTTTTGGTCATATCTAAGGTAACAAAAATGCTACTGACACTTCTTTATTATAACTTTTCAGCATGCTGCAAACTTCTGTACAGCACAGCTTAAAGACATAGGTAAAGTCAATATCTCTGGCTAAACACTTATAAGTTTCCAAAGGCGAGACCTATTGGCTATGCCAATGCTTGTTCTATAGGTCTTGCGCTGTAGTTTCTTTAATTCTTCAGTTATGCGTTCATGAAAAATGTCTACCGCATCGCGAGGCATATTGGGGACAAACGTAGATGCCGGCTTAAAAGGATTGTGACCAGACATGGCTAAATTGATTCCCTCTGCTGCAGCTACAGCTTGTGTATTCATATCAGCTTCCACGGTACTGAAGGTAAGCGCATGCAGTGTTGTAATAAGCGACATGTACTCATATTGTAATCCCCTTCGTTGGGCTTGACTTGCTGCATTTGTTTCCTCATCTTTATTGGTTTTGTCTAGATGTTTTTTAATGGTATAACATTTCTTTAGTTTGAGTTTTCTTGTGAACTTATATACATTTATGCGTGTTTCACAGTAGCCAAAATTGCTTTCTGGGCAAAATGATAAACCTAGGGCAAGTAGTTGTTTGTCAGCCTGGTCTAGTTGGATGTCAGTGAGATTCATTATAGTGTTGTCTATTGGGGCTGGCGTTTTTTCCACTGCTGGTTCTCTTGCCTCCATCCTCTTATGCCTGAGGAACTTAGGTCTTTCACACCTTCTGGCATTTCTCCTTTGTTTAGCGAGGCATTTGCATTTCGTTGCCGTAGGGACTGTTTTTGTTTCCTCCTTAAAAAATTCAACTTCTCCGTGAGTTTCAAATGGCCCAAGTCTACCCTTTGTTCGGATCCTGAGATCCCCCATCTTCTGGTTCTGTTTCGCTGGTAATCATACTACCATCAGAGGTAAATATGTTAGTGTCACTGCCTGCCATATTAGATGTCCTTGGGTTTCCTAGGGCTTTACTTGTACCTTTTTGTCTTCATAAGTTATCAAACATGCACGCGGAGGTGAAGATTTGACCAAGTTCATAATCATTTTTATCCCAGGCAAATTTAAATGCCTTCCTGGTTTTATGATCTCTTCTTTCTTTTTCAGACGGTCTTTCATTTTTTTAATGCTTCTGTCTATGAACTCTTTATTATTTTGATATTACGGTTTTCTCAATTCATTATTGTTCTGTGTTATATCTATCATATTGCTCTCAAGGTCAATTCTGGCATATTTGATTTGGAGGCATACTAGACACATGGACGCATCCAGGTAACTTTTCGCCCATTCATTAAGAAGAAGTGGGTTGGGATTTTCGAAACTTGATGCCAACATAATATGCAGGTCCCTTGGGATTGAACTTCCCACTTCGTGATCATTTTCAAGTAATTTGAGTTCCCACCACTTAGTCAATTCACTTTTACTGTTTTTCTCCAATGCTTTTACAAGACTTTTGACATAATTGTTAGCGCTAAGATCACTCTTGTTACTGCTGCTGCCCCCTTCAGAGATTTTAGGAAAATTTAAAAACAGTTCCTCCGCCGCCATTTCCCGTAGCGAGTCTTTGGAAAATGCACTGCAATTTGTGGCTTTATTAGTTTGGACTGTATACGTCTTTATGCAGTCCGTATTGGCACCAAAGCATCTCCCCGCCTGCAGCGTGACCTAGACTTACCTTATGCATCCTGCGACTTCATGAGTCCTCCGACTCCCGTAATCCACCTTAAACACTGCGGCTGCAATTTGAGGTCAAAGCAGGGGGCTGGGCAGTAAACAGAGCGAATTCATTGGCGGCTTGAAAAGCGACCAGCCTACTTCCGGGTGAGGGGTCCATAAAGATGGAAGAAGCCACCCCTCAATGATAGAATCAAAACAACAGTCCAAGTGCAGTCGTGCACAAACATGGATACGGACACTGGATTTGCTGGTGCCAACAATAAAGATTAATTTCATAAAGTGCTGTCCCTGACGCGTTTCGGCCACGTCCTGTGGCCTTGATCACATGACAACGCTACATATATATATATAAATCCCATTGCCATTTTGACACTAATCACCCTGGCCACTTAATCCGATTACCTATGGTTCATGTGTGAATCCGAAAATACTCCAAACAGATGTCAGGTGATGCACCATGCCTCCAATAATCCACAAGTCTTCTTGCTTGATGCAC
The DNA here is from genome assembly GCF_964261635.1 of Lissotriton helveticus. NCBI lineage: Eukaryota > Metazoa > Chordata > Amphibia > Caudata > Salamandridae > Lissotriton > Lissotriton helveticus. The sequence goes on along the minus strand of NC_136063.1, from coordinate 603,277,826 downwards.
AATTTATTCAGGATATAAAAACACAAAAAACTTCCCAACACGTTTCGGGATTCACATCTCCTTGTTCACATGAACAATATATATAACATCTTCACACCCACCTCAGTCTCCAAACTCAGGATGGGTGCTATATCCATGGGGTGAATGTGGGACCTTACTTTTGCTATGCAGCAACTCAAAATCAATTAGAGCACTCATGGGGTCATTACAAGCATCTTTACTATCAGCAGATGTGTTTCGGAGTATATCACTTTTCTCAATGCTGCAAAGCTCAATCAAGGTACACAATGTTTGGTTGAATGGAAATACCACATCTGCCTTAGCTTTGAGGTAATCCATCAAGGGGCGGGCCAAGAAACAGGGGATCAAAAAAAGATTATTTCTCATGTTAATTCCTGTGGGGATTTTGTACATGACTGGACCCTAAATCTCTGAAGGAATTATACCAAATTTGGCAGAAAGCTAACTCTTGGTCCAAAAAAAGTGCTTTTTGTTATTTGGTGTACATTCATTCTGTAGTTTTATAGTTAATGAAAGAAATCCACATTTCTAGGCTGTGAACCCTTTGTGACGTTTATGCAGGGCTTCGCTGCCCCTCACCAGGAGCAGTGCTGTGATTGGCTGGCCAAAAACTAGGAAGAAAGTTGAAGCTACTATTTTATGAAGCGCAACGCTGTCCTGGGGATGGAAAAACCAGGTTAGAAAGTACAGAAAGGGTATGGGTACCCTGACACAGTGGGTGCATTGTAGGTGTCTCTTAGGGACCACTTATGAGTTGTAAAGAGGCTGAATTGTTTTATATAAATGGTTGGAGTTGCAGACCATTTGCGACACTCAGCACGCCCCCCTGTAATGCTGCGGTGGAGTTGCGAACCTTGCCAAAAAAATACATTAACACACTCACTCACACAATAAGTATATGCACTCACAAATCCACAATCACACACCCAGTCACAGACCCACTCAGATGCTCATGTACCCATTCACAGACCCACTCAGAAACTCCTGCACCCACTTACAGACTCATGCACCCACTTACAGACTGGGAGACTCATGCACCAACTCACAGTCCCACTCAGACACTCACCCACTCACTCAGAGACACACTCAGAGACTCAAACACCCACTTATAGTCCTGCTCAGACACTCATGCACCCACTCACAGAACCACTGAGACACTCATGCACTCACTCATAGACCCACTCAGAGAGTGCACCACCCACTCACAGTCCAACACATAGACACTCATGAGCCCACTCACAGATGCACTCAGAAAAACACACACCCACTCGGACCAACTGAGAGACTCATGTACATACTCACAGATCCACTCAGACATTCATCCACTCACAGACACACATAGAGACTCATGCTCACAGTAGTCATAGACACTCTTGCACCCACTCACAGACCAACTAACAGACTCATGGATTTACTCACAGACCTACTCAGAGACTCATGCACCCACTCACAGACCCACTCAGACACTCATGCACCCACTCGCAGCACCACTCAATCAATCAATCAATCAATCATGCCATTTGTATAGCGCACTACTCACCCGGGAGGGTCTCAAGGCGCTTGGGGGGAGGGGTATGCTACTGCTCGAACAGCCAGGTCTTGAGTTGTTTCCTGAAGGCGAGATGGTCCTGGGTCAGCCGAAGGTGGATAGGGAGGGAGTTCCAAGTCTTGGCAGCCAGGTAAGAGAAGGATCTTCCTCCGGCGGTGGCTCTTCGGATGCGTGGTACAGCTGCGAGGGCGAGGCTGGTGGACCGTAGCTGGCGGGTGGGCGTGTAGAAGGTCAGGCGGTCGTTGAGGTACTTGGGGCCCAGCTCGTGGAGAGACTTGTGTGCGTGGGTGAGGAGCCGGAACGTGATCCTCTTGTCGACGGGGAGCCAGTGCAGGTTCCTCAGGTGGCTGGAGATGTGGCTGCGTTGGGGGACATCCAGGATGAGTCGGGCGGAGGCGTTCTGGATGCGCTGGAGTCTTTTCTGTAGCTTGGCTGTGGTTCCGGCGTAGAGGGCGTTTCCGTTGTCCAGTCGGCTGGTGACGAGTGCCTGGGTGACAGTCTTCCTGGTCTCGGTGGGGATCCAGCAGAAGATCTTGCGAAGCATACGCAGGGTGTTGAAGCACGATGAGGAGACGGCGTTGACTTGTCTGGTCATCGAGAGGGAGGGGTCCAGGATGAAGCCCAGGTTGCGTGCGTGGTCGGTTGGCTTGGGTGCGGTGCCCAGGGCTGGGGGCCACCAGGAGTCGTCCCAGGCGGAGGGCGAAGATCCCAGGATGAGGACTTCTGTCTTGTCCGAGTTCAGTTTCAGGCGGCTGTCCTTCATCCACTCGGCGACGTCTTTCATCCCTTCGTGTAGGCAGGTTCTGGTGGTGTCGGGGTCTCTGGGGAGGGAGAGGATCAGCTGGGTGTCGTCGGCGTAAGAGATGATGTTGAGGTTGTGCTGGCGTGCGATGGCTGAGACAGGTTTCATGTAGATGTTGAAGAGGGTGGGGCTGAGTGAAGATCCTTGCGGGACGCCGCAGATGACTTCGGTGGCCTCGGAGCGAAACGGGGGGAGGCGGACTCTTTGTGTTCTTCCGGCGAGGAACGAGATGATCCACTCCAGTGCCTTCTCTTGGATACCGATGTTGCTGAGGCGCTGGACTAGGGTGCGGTGGCAGACCGTGTCGAACGCAGCAGAGAGGTCCAGGAGGATGAGGGCCACTGTTTCCCTCTTGTCGAGCAGGGTCCGGATGTCGTTGGTGGCTGCGATGAGGGCGGTCTCGGTGCTGTGGTTGGGTCTGAAGCCAGACTGCGAGGGGTCGAGGGATCCGTTCGTCTCGAGGAAGGCGGTCAGCTGTCTGTTGACGATCTTCTCGATGACTTTAGCAGGAAAAGGGAGGAGCGAGATGGGGGGACGTTTTTGAGATCGGTGGGGTCCGCTGTAGGTTTCTTCAGGAGGGCACTGATCTCGGCGTGCTTCCAGCTCTCCGGGAAGGTGGCGGTGATGATGTTTCGGAGTTGGGATGCGATGGTGGAGTCGGCCTTGTTGATGACGTGGTGTCGGCAGGGGTCGGTCGGTGATCCGGAGTGGATGGTGTTCATCGTGCGGGCTGTGTCTTCGGTGGTCACCGTGGTCCAGGTGCGAAGGGTGGCGGTGGGGGGCGTTGGTTCGACGGTTGGGTCAGAGACTTATTCACCCAATCACCCATTCACAGATCCACTCAAACACTCATGTGTCCAACACAGACCAACGCAGACACTCAAGTACCTGCTTATTTCTGCACCCAGATGCTCACACTCATTCACCCACTTAATCACCCACACAGACATTTAAGCAGCCACTCACAGAGTCACTCAGAGACTCATGCACCCAGTCACAGACCCACTCAGACACTTATGTACCCACTCAGAGACCCACTGAGACACTCAAAACCACAGTCATGGACCAAGTCAGATATTTATGGACCAACACACAGACCCACTCAGAGACGTACGCATCCACTCACAGACCCACTAAGACACTCATGCACCCACTCACACAGACATTCATGTACTGGCTCACAGACCCACAAACATTCACATACCCAGTCACAGACCCACTCAGACTGAATGAGAGACTCACATACACACTCACAGACCCACTCAGACATTCAACCACTCACATACCCACTTAGAGAGTCATATGCCCAGTAGTCACAGACCTACTCAGACACACACACCCACTCACAGACCTACTGAGAGACTCATGGACTCACTCACATACCTACTCAGAGACTCAAACACCGATTCTCAGCCCCATTCAGAGACTAATTTACCCACTCACAGACCCACTCAGACACTCATGCACCCAGTCACACCCCCGTTCAAACACTCATGCACCCACTCAAAGAGCCTCTATGTCACTCTCCCACCCACTCACAGACCCACTCAGCAATTCATACAACTATTTACATGCCCAATCAGACACTGATGCATTGACTCACAGACACACTCAGAGACTTATTCAGTCGCTCACAGACCCACTCTGACACTTACACAGCCATGCAGATACCCACTCAGACACTCATTCACCCACCCATAGACCCTCTAACTATAAGTTACTCTCAAACCCACTTACAGACCCACTCAGTAACTCATGCAACCACTCACAAACCAAATCAGACACTGATGCATTGACTCACATAGCCACTCAGAGATTTGTGCATTCACTCACAGACCCATGCAGACACTCATGCACTCACTGAGAGTTGCACTCAGACACATACCCACCCACTCACAGATCCACTCAGGCCCTCTGACACCCACTCACACAGGTACTCACAGACCCACACAGACACTCACACACCCACTCACAGACACACACACAGGCATGCACACACCTTCTCACCCACAAATAGGCACTGACTGATCCACTCACAGACCCAAACAGCCACTCACCTACCCACTCTCAAAGGTGACAGGTTACAATTAGGATTAAATAGTAAATTCTGAAATTTTCTCAATAGAACATCATTGAAAAAAGGTTACAGGAACGTTATACTTAGGAAATAGAATGTACAAAATCTTAGAATAGTTAGGCTCGCATTTCACTCATAAAAACCATAGAAATTCAGCAGTTATAGTTACCTGAGCTAACTATAACTTGCACCCCTGCAATGCACTGCTTATGACCTCACATATTACATCACTCATAACATGGTCAGTGACATCACTGATGACTTTATTGAGGACATCTCAAATGACATCACTGATCACATCACTAATGAAATCCACCACTGAACCACTTACGTACCCACTCATACCCCATACAACCTCTGATAAACCCACTCATATACCCACATACCCACTCACATGCCATACACAAACATTACAAATACTCATGCACCCACTGACTTATGCATAGAGCCACTTACACACCCACTCTCTGAGTCATACAGCCACTAACACAACCACTCACTCATACAGATACACACACCTACTCACTTACTCATACAGATACTAACACATGTACTCAGTTACCTAAATAGTCACTGAAACAATCACATAGTCTTCCATAGAGCCTCTCTCATGCACATTTACCCATACACCCAATTACACACCCATTAATGCACCAATGCTGCCACTCTTGTATCCTCTCACTTACCATACAGACACTCATGCACATGCTCACTCACCCACACAGCCACTCATGCACTCTCTAATTCTCTATTTACAGAATCTCACATACCCATCCACTCACCCATACAGCCACTCATGTACCCTGTCATTCACCAGTTACAGTCACTTACACAGCCACTCAATCACCTATATGGCCACTGACACAGCCACTCACTTACACATGCAGCCACTGACACAGCCACCCGCTCACCCTTAAAAAACTCACACACCCACTCACTTTATACAGTCTCTCACATACCCACTCACTCATCCATACACCACTGACACGCCCTATCACTCAACCATACAGGCACTCACACAGCCACTTACTTACCCATACAGCTACTCACATACCCACTTATTCAGTGATACAGCCACACACACATACCCACTAACACACAGATATGCACAGTTACATAGACACCCACTTAATCTATGTTTTAAAATAGAATAACTCAGTACTACATAAATTAAACTAATTTAACTTTTGTGACACTTTAGTACTTATGTTTAGCATTCAGAAATGTTTAGAAAACACTCACAATCACTGTATACTATGTCACCAGTAGGAAGTTATAGTTAGTATCTATTTTCCAAAGACCAAGCATTTTTTGATTCGCTCATAACTTTGGTGCGATTTGATGACTCTTCACAAAAGTTTTAAAACTAGTTTGCCACTCACTTATGCTGCTCTCTTGAACGTTTTAGGTTGATTGATCAAACGGGGATGAGAAAAATGGGGGTACCAAACCTGGTTTTCCCCATGCAATTTCCCATAGGGAATTTAGACAACATTACAGCCCGAAACACAGGATGAAATTACTCAAGTATTTGCATAAAATTAGACCTTGGTGCAGAAAGATCACTTTTTATAATTTAGTGTAAATCCGTTCAATATTATAGGAGTTATTAAAGATTTTTTTTTAGATATTTAGGGAAGCGGACCTATTGTGGTGGATCCGCGGATCCATTCGGCAGCTGTAAGCTATGATTGTCTGGCCGCAAACTGAGAGGAAATTTGCAGCCACTATTTTATGCACTGCGACACGGTCCTGAGCCCTGTAATTAAACATGAAACATAATTGAAGGGGTCAGGGTGGAAGCACCCTGACCCCATGAGTGTCATAGTGGGGTCCCTTAGGGACCTCTGATGGGCAAGAAATTACCCCAAAACCTTTTTTCACATGTGAATGCCACTCCCCATGGCCCCATGTGAATTTGCAATAGATCCACGGATCCAGCCCCAATGGAAAAAATACACACACTCACAGATTCACTTACACACTCTCTCACACCGCCAAAGGCCATATGCGATGCTGGATTGGCTGCATGCGGAGGGGGTTGATCGCAGGGCCTGGCTGCTGGCAAGGCCGTGTGGTCAAATCTCAGTCATGCATGGCCAAAGGCCGTCTTCGCTGTGGGGTTTGCTGCATGTGGGGGGTTGGCCAATGGACCTGGTCACAGGTCAGGCCCTCTGGCCAATCCTCGGCTCCGCACGGCCCAAGACTGTGCATGGCAGCACCTGGAATAATGTATGGTAATTCAATTTTACTTTATGTTACAAAACATAGAAATCCACTGCCAAAAATAAAGTTTGCAGGGACATTATAGTTAGGAAATGGATTTAAAAAACCTTAGAAATTCAAAAACAAATCAAAGACTACATGACGGTATAGTTAGGCTCAGACTTTACACACACAAATCCATAGAAATTCAGCAGTTATAGTTAAATTTATCACAAGAAATTATAGCTTGCACCCTTGCGACCAAGTTTATCTGACCAAGGTGATTTGCCGCTGGCTGAAGATTTAGGTCTCTCCCACTCAGAGCTTTTTTGCAGGACCTCGTTGAGAAGGTATCCAACCTTGTGGAACCCTCTCGGCTACATCCTGCTGCCTAGCCACACTGGTGTAATCCGATCTCCAAAAAAGCAATGGTCTGAATGTAGAAAACTTGCCCTAGCAAAGGCACCAAAAGTATCCGGCCAGTCAGAGGATTTTCCTGTGAAATAAATTCGAATTTTCCTGCTTGGAGCTTTCACTGCATAAACCAACAGCTTATCGATGACCTAATCCACTGCCTAGCTAAAGTTATTGTGCCCTTTTTGGATACAGTCTGCTGCCTTGCCCACTGAACGACTTTGCCTTCTATTTTCAAGACTAAGGGCCTGATTTAAATCTGGGTAGATGGGTTACTCCGTCACAACGTTGATGGATGTCCTGTCCAACAAAATATAATATAAATCCCGTAGGATGTAATGAGATTTTTATTTCGGCGCACAGGATATCCATCTCTGTTGTGACAGAGTAACCTGTCTGCCGAGATCAAAATTAGGCTCTAAGTCCAAAGGAGAAATCCCCAAATGTGTTGAATCTGGTTGATGTATCCTATTAACGCTTCATCGTGGTCGGCCTCAAATTCCACCTAGGTCTACCACGACCAGTTGACCCACATTGGTGCTTAATACTTTTTGGCAGTATTTTTATTAAAAACGTTAAAAGTTCATATCTCCAATTCCCCTTATTGGGTTTTCTTCATTTTGGTGTCCTTTTTTAGTTCATTAAATGTTTCTCGATTTTTAAAAATTAGAGTGAGATTTTTTTGCTGTGTTGTGTTCTTGGATTTTTTATTAAATTATTTAAGTTAAGCCTGTCTGATCAGTGTCAGAGCTACCAGGTGTTGAGCTCAGGTTTAAATTACTGAATCGTGAAAATTCTTTTCTTTTCAATTTTGCAAAATTTAACAGAAAATAATTTTCATTAAATTTGAGTTTAAAGTATATACTCTATAATTGGTAGTGCGTGTTGTAGTCCTAGTTGCCACCCCGGAACTAGACCACGTTTCTAGAACTTGTGCATGACATAAAATGGAATAAATATATAATAATGTCCAAAGAGTGGGAGAAACTGAAGGGCATATTTATTAAAGAGTTGCATTGCACTTGCACCACACAACGAGAAGCAAGATCAATGTACCTCTTAAGTTAGATTTATCAAGCCACTCAAGGCCATTTTGAGTGACCTTTGCGTAGAGTAACACAATGCATTGCAAATCTCTGTGTTGCGTTACTCAGCACCAGGAAGGCTTTCCATGTGTGGAACATGGGAGTTCCAACACAAAACCCCTGGATTTTGACCCATTCCCAGATTTACCATTACTGGTAGACTTGGGAATGCGGCAAAATGCTATGCCTCTCCAGGAGAGGTGGAATGAGGAGAAATATATTTGCGCCAGATGTATCAACATTGTATTTTGCGAGTCCTTAATAGCGAATTTTATTGATTCGCTATTATGGACTCGCAAAATGCAATGTATGTAGGTTTCTCAAAAAAAATTGCGATTCCTACGCATTCCTTATTTGCGACTCGCAAATTGAGAGTCACAAATAAGGAATGGCTTCCCATTCATTTCTATGGGCCTAGAGGCCCACAGGAACGAATGGGAATTGCATGCGCAATTTGCGAGTACCCAATAGGTACTCGCAAATTGCGTATGCAATTTCAAGGGTTTAAGGGGGCCAAAAGGACACACTGTTGCACCCCTGAAATATGCATGTGTGCACATGTGGTGCACATACATGCCCTAAGAGCATGTATGTAAGCCAGATGACACCTACTAAAATATAAAATTTCTAGGAATTTGCAAATTACTACCAACTTGAAGTTGGTGGTAATTTGAGATTCCCTAAAGCCAGGTTGCAATATTTTTTTGCTTCCAGTATTGCATTTAAGTAATCGCAAATTGCGATTCCCTAAATGCATTAGCACAGTAGGTAATCGCAAAAACTTTGATTCCCTATTTTGAGAATGCCTTTTGAGATGATACATCCCAAAAGGCTTTTACCGTTCATAAACGGTAAAACGCTTGATACATCTGGCCCTTTAGTTCTTCTTTTTACTTCTTCTTTCTACGTGTGCTGTATTCTGCAGCACACATAGAAAGAGGAAATTGCCTTAGAGGATAGTTTTTGTGCAGGAATGTTTCCCTTCCTGCACAAAAGTAATCCTGCTTACAACCCAGGCAGACTTGCACCAGCATAAGGAAAAGACAGGAATGCACTGTATTATGTTAACTCGGCACATTCCTGTCCATCCCCTATCACGCAGCGCAGCAATGTGACTTGCTGCACTGCACTGCGCTGCGCTTTGTGATTTTTTCATTGATATGCCCCCATCTGTTTTGCTGAGTAGAAGGGTATTTATTTGGCACAGGAAGTATACTGGCTTCAGTGCCAAGATGCTTGTCTGTATGGAGCCGAGCTACGGGGCCATTCCAAAGTCTCAGACTTACTAAACTTTGAGGTTTTTTTTAAACGTCTATTGAGACTAACCTTCAGCACTCCAAAATGATACCTTTGTTTTAAGACATTTACAGCTAGATTCATGAAGCCAAATTGCGATCGCAATAGCTGCGAATTCGCAATTGCGAGCGCAATTTGACGGAAAGGAATTCAAGAAACAGAAAATACCAAAATTGCGTATTCGCAAAATAAAAACTGCGAGTTCGCAATTAAATTCTCAGAATCCTGGAGGAAGGGCAATTGTGAATCTGAAATAGCAAAAATCCATGGATTCTGCGAATTCAATTGCAAACTCGCAAATCAGTCGCAATCAGCATACATGAAAAATCGCTAATAGCGAAAATCGATAAAATCGCTAATAGTGACGCGCAAATTGAGAGGAACTCAAATCAGGTGGTAACCAGTAGCGAAAAAAAAATATTTTTGAAAAACAGTTAGGTTAGTCCCAACAGGTGCAGGGCTGACCAAACACATTTAAGGACATGCAGCTGGAGCCTGGGGATTCCCACAATGCCTGGACTCTACATGCTGGTGAGGCGGCGTAGGCTGCAGCGAGCTGCACGCAACCGACGGAGGATACAGGACCGGATTTTCCGCCAGCGGGTCACCCTTCTGGGCCAAACCAGGGAGCAAATCTATGCTAAGTACCGCCTGAGTGGGGCTATGATAATCAAGCTCATCCAGGACCTAGACCCCCTGATGCAGCACCCAAAAAGGAGGACCAATGCCGTGTCCACACATGTGCAGGTATTGTGCTGCCTGCACCTCCTGGCCTCCGGAAGCTTCCAGGGGATGGCCGCTGTTGCAGGGGGATATCTCAGCCCACCATGTGTCTCTGCCTAAGGAGTTTCCTGGATGCTATGCTGACCCGGCTACACCACTATATATCATTCCCCACCAGCCAACAGGACCTCAATGAGACCAAGCTGCAATTTTACAATGTAGCTCAATTCTCACACGTCATAGGATGTATTGACTGTACGCACATCCACATTTGCCCACCTGCAGAAACGGAGTACATGTATCGCAACCGGAAAAGCTACCACTCCCTCAACATCCAGATGGTGTGCAATGCAAAAACATTCATCATGGACATTGTGGCACAGTATCCGGGGAGCACACATGACTCCTTCATCTTCAGGCACAGCGGCATCCACACACGACTGGCCAGGGGAGACTTTGGGGAAGGTCACCTACTAGGTAAGTACTCATGCCCCAAAATTGTACACTGTGATCATGTAGCTGCACAGAACAGGCACTCACCCTCTGCTCCTTTCATTCAGGTGACAGCGGCTACGCTCTACGTGAGTACCTCCTCACCCCATACCTCAACTCTGCAACACCACAGCAACGGCGATTTAATGCATCACACATTCGCACAAGGAATTGTATTGAGAGGACATTTGGGCTATTGAAAAGCAGGTTCCGCATACTGCACAAGACAGGTGGGGCCATGAAATACATTCCTGAGGTCTGCTGCCGCATCGTGGCCGTGTGTGCAATACTTCACAACATTGCTACCGAGCGCAGGATCCCTGTTGACATCTCTGGCAGTGAGTCTGAAGGGGACCAACGCCCACCTGCACATGCGCGTCATGCACACGGGGAAAATCCGGCTGAAGGACACAGACGGCGCAACCAAATCACAATGAACTGTTTCTAGTGCACCCACTCCCCTCACCCAACACTTCAATCATTCATGACACTGGAAATAATGACATGAGTCTGATGTATTATCATAGAATAAATATTATTGTTGGTTGCACAATAATATGACATTAGTTCAAACTGTAACATTAGAGGAGTATTGCTTCATACTACTCGACATTTTGGAGGGGGCATGCTTATGTCAGCAGCATGTCCCTGTCCTATGGACATCAATGTCATTGGCGCCTCCGGCGCGCGGCTCCCAGGCGCCTCTCGGGCTCTTCCTCCGGCTGAGCACGTGATGCCGCAGTGGGCCTGCTGCTGCGGCGTGGAACACTACCATGTGACGAAGACAGGCTGTTGTGAGTAGATGTCCCCTCACTTGTGTCATCCCCTCCTGCATGGCCATGGCCATTTGGCGGCAGAGCTTGAACAGCAGTGGTTACCTGCTCCAGTGCCCGTGCCACGTCCTGATTGCATTGGACCATCTGGAGTTGCATGGTCAGAGACCTACGGGCCAGCTGGGAAGTGGCGTTCCCAATAACATAATTGGAGCGCGTGTACGCCGTGAGGCGTGGGAGGAGCTGGCGGTGTCGGCGGCGGCAGAGGTTTCGCTGCCTAACCATGGCCGCAGTGTTTTCCTCCATAGCAGTGGTCATCCGGTCCATCCGGTCGGACAGATGGGCAATATTCCTGCCTGTATTGTGCAGCTGCAGGTGTATAGCTGCAAGGCGTCGTGCCTGTAATTGGTGCACGCGCAGCATTTATTTATTTACATACTTGTATCGCGCTGGGAATCGACTCCCGAAGGAGTATCTCCGCGCCTTTGGCAGCATCTGAGAAACAGAAATGGCTCAGTCATGTTACTTGATTACAAACCGGAACATCTAATAGTTGAAGAGGAAAGTTTTTAGCTTTTTCCTAAAGGGAAGGTGTTCCCTACATACTCTAATTTCCTTCGGAAGTTCATCCATAACTTTGGGCCAGCTACTGATAAGGCCCTTCCCCCTTTTCTTGTCTTCATGGCCCTAGGGACACATAACAATTCTTGATCTCCCGATCATGCACATGCGGTACTCTATTGAGAGCCCTGGTACACGCACAGTCATCCCCCTCCTGGCGGTGAGTGCTGTATTTTGGCGCCGCTCCCTGACCTGCCTGCTGGGCTGGGTGGGCACAGTAGGTGTGCGTTGTGTCGCTGGTCTTGCAGCTGCTGGGATTGCCAATGCCACTGGCATGGGTCTCACTGCTGATGATGGTTGTGCGCCTGTTGTAGCTGGCCTTGCAGGTGGTGGTACGCCTGCTGGCACTGGTGCTTGGGTAGATGGAGCTGGTTGTGTGGATGTTTCTTCCTCACCCTCAGGATCCTCTTGTGTGTCGTCAATTTGTAGCCCCTCACTTTCGCTGCTGGTGTTATCAGTGCCACCTGTGATGGAAAGTGGACGTTGATTAATTACATGTATCTTTGACATGTGAGGTTGCTACATGCATGCTGGCTACAATTCCCTGACTGGCTGTTGCATTGAGTACATTAGGACATGTCTGGCTGCATGGGAATTTAGGACATTGTGGTCAGACTACATGTCCCACAATGCTATAGGGATATTCTGGTGTGCATGGGGTGCATGGCTGGGGTTTATTATGAGTAGCTATAGGGTCATGGCCATTGTTAGGGGACAGGGTCACAGTCGCATGGCACTTACCTTGGCTGTCTTGGGTGGGTCGGGATGAGTCCAGGTGGGTTACCCCCACTCATGCCTCAGGTTGTAATGCGTCCTCGACACGATCCTCCAATGGGGTGTTGGGAGGGACTGTAGGCTCTCCCCCTCCTGTTGCAAGGCGCTCACCCAGCCTCTCAGCCACCCTCTCCTTGGCACGACCTCGGAGGTCGTACCACCTTTTTTGAGTTCATCTATTGATCTCTGTGTTACTCCAACAGAGTTCACTTTCGCACGTATGCGCAACCACAGTCGGCGTTTCTCGGCCTCTGGCACCCTCCTGGAGTCCGTACCAAAAAGTTTGTTATGGTCTTTACAGACTCCATCAATTAGATATTCCAGCTCCTGTTCGGAGAATTTCAATTTACGCTTTCTCCCTGTGTCACTGGTCCCTAGTGCTTCCTGTGACATAGCTGCAGCCTGCAGGATCCAAAAGCAAAAACTGGAGGTGGTTGGAGAGGAGCTGTGAGCTGTGCTGCTTCCAATTCTGCCTCAGTATTCTGAATGAGGGAGGGAACAGCCTGCTTCCTGGTTGTGATGTCATCACTGTGCTCGAAATGCGACTTCCCGTTTTTGCGATCTCGCTAACAGCGAGATCGCAATTACAACACGGAATTTGACCGTTTTTGCGAATTTTCTGCGATTTCAGGGAAATCGCTATCAGTTTTTGCGGCCGAATGCGAATCGCTATATTTAGTCGTAGATTTACATGAATCCCATTATGCGAATTCTAAATTGCGATTCTGTATTAATCGCAATTTATAATTCGCAGAATAGGGTTTTCATGAAGCTGGCAGTTAGATGATAGACATTTCCTCGCTTGCCAAGTTAACACCCGTTTTTACACTTTTGATCGTTGGGGACACAAGTTGAGTTCATTACATGAAGGTTTTACAATATCTCCTAGGCCTCACAGGAAGCCGTTCATTTGGATGGTTTGGCCATGCTCGTGATTTGTTGGGCCTCATAAGCGTGTCAGATCTTTCACTTCAACCCGAGTCCATTAACATAGGATCAGGAGAAAATAAAACGTGTCTCCTCCTGGGGTCGATGTTGTCGAACTCCGTCCAAGCCTAACCAAGGTTGCCTGTTTTTAAAACCAAGACGTGTGTACCTAAATTTGCGACTTTCGTGGATGAGCTAGAATCAGCACTCGATAAAGTCTTGCACATGCACTTAAGTTAAGGAGCGACATTCTACCCTTCACGTAATTCACTTGTAACTCTGGTACCACGCAAGCAACACAAGGCTGTGCCTTAAGTACCCGAGGAGGATGAAGATGAGTCATATTTTCTGCTCCATTGCCTGATGTATGCCAATCCTAGGGCAAAATGGCTCAGCAACTGTTAGGAAACACGGGCATCCGTAAAATTAGGGCTGAAATGAACTTTATTAAAGCTGACACCTCAAGACCCGTGGTGCTTGCCGTTTCTTGCATTTTGCTGGCTGCCTGGAAAGTCAGAGAATGCACTGTCCTGAAATGATCATGTTTATTTCTTTGGCGTGCAGTAGTCCATGAATTCCTTTTATCGTTTTATTCCTTGTGACTAACAGCCAGATTCATCAACGGAAAATCGGCTCGCAAAGGGCCAGATTCTGAGAATCTGGCCCTTTGCGAGCGCAATTTTTGCATTTGGGATTCATCACCCCAAAAGCAAAAATCGCAAATTGCAAAATCGCTAAATTGCGAGGAATTGCATTTAAGGAATCTCTATTTGAGATTCCTTAAATGCAATTCATGAACCATTTTTGAATTGCGAAATCGCTATTTTTGGCCGCTATTTACCGCGAAGTCTGACTTCGTGGTAAATAGCGAAAACTTAGAAAAATGCACTTTAGTGCATTTTTCTAAGTTGTATGGCACACACACACATGTCCTTTGGACATGTGTGTGTGCAACATCAGTCTACATTTACATTTCAGGGGTGCTACAGAGTGTCCTTTGGACACCCCTGGCACCCTTGAAATCGCATCCTTATTTGCGATTAGCAAATTGCTAATCGCAAATAAGGAAGCTGTAGAAATCGCAAATAATATTGCGATTTCTACATGAATCCCGTTTTGCGAGTCTTTAATAGCGATTCCTTAATAATCGCTATTAAGGACTCGCAAATTGGGACATTGATGAATCTGGCTGAGACTCTTATCTATAATACAGTACGCTTTTTTAGATTTTAATTGTTTTGTATTAAGGCTTTTAAGTTATTACGTTTATTGTTTTAAATTGTATTGGCAATGGCCCTAAATAAACTGAAACTAAAACTGAAAAAAGTAAATCAACATGCAAAGCATAATACAGAACCCACCAATTCAGTGATATATTTAATCGGTCTCACCTGCTTCATTATTTATCAACCCTGACACTAAACATTGTCCAGCGGGATTTGTTTCCATGCGCTAGGGCTTCTATAGAACTGTCTATCAAGTGCATAGGTCAATAGTAAACCTTTACACTCAAATGTATAGATGAATCCCCATAGTGTAGATATACCACAGAAAACACACCATTAGTTGGGGTATGTAAAGCCAAACGGAAAAACCAATACAAAAGTAGTGCAAAAACATGAGACATTTATTGATGCAATAGCTGCAACACACAGCTCTACCCCTACTTCGACCTCCGTAGGAACATGTAAATGGTAATGATCCCCAAAAGTGATTGTGGAAGCCATATTGCAGCCCTAAATACAGCGACAATTGTAATCCTAAATACCGAAGCCTGAAAGACCACCACCCCTGAGTAGAACATCCATGAAGTTCAGATGGGAGCAACGCGACCTCCAAATGATAACCATTTCTAACAAGAGATCGAACCCACATGTTTATAGTGAGGGTAGCTAGCAGCACCTTGGTTTAATCACCCCCTTCCCCCCAAAAAAAACGCTTCTATGCACTCCTAATAACAAAGCACAGCCTTCTTTAGGTCCACAGATATCAATTATCCGCACCCAAAACAGAAAGCACTGCTTCCTGATTGAGATGAGAACCCTAAAATATCTTAGGCAGAAAAGAAGAACTGGGACAGTGATCCAGAGCATCATTTATGACATGTAGGTAAGGTGGTGAATGCACTAGAGAACTCATGGGCTCTAGAAAATTACATTGTAGGCAAGAAGCACTGCTTCCTGATTAAGATGAGAACCCTCAAGTATCTTAGGCAGAAAAGAACTGGGACAGTGATGCAGAGCATCTTTTATGACATGTAGGTAAGGTGGGGAATGCACTAGAGAACTCATGAGCTCTAGATAATTAAATTGTAGGCAAGAAGCTTTAACATAATCTGGTAATGATGCTTGAAAGGAGACTTTTGCAAGACACCCAGTCCAATGGCAGAGCCATGTGACGATTGCCATGCTGTGCTCACAGACATTAACAGGAGCAGGTGGGACGAATTTACTTGAGTCTAAAACTGCAGAGCCAGGAAAACCTCTAAATCAAGAAAACGCGTATACCTCCTCTGCTAGCAGATTCTGAATCTGAGCAAAAATTGAGGAACCCTTCAACTGCATATCATTCCAAACATGTCCATGGTTGGGAGACTGAACTGACTCCTAATATCCTTAGATACTTCCCTGAGAAGGGCAAACTCCTGCAAAACAGAAACAAATAGGCTGCTTACAATACCTAGCCTGAGGTACATGGAATATTTGCCCTGCTGGCAATTTTTTCTGCAGTACCAAACTACTAATGTGTAACATAATGAACACAAATCTACTGTCACCTGTACACAGAATAACTCTTGAACAGAAAGGTTTATAACATGTTCAATACCTCAACACAGTTATGGGGCATTTGGACGACATGCATTTTCTAAATGCTTGAATCCAATAGCTGGACTGAAACTGCACAAACGTAAGTGGAAAAGTAATATGATAGTCATCCGTCAGAATCAAAACTATAAAACAAACAAGCACACTCATTGGATGATGTCATCAGTGAAATCATCAATGATGTCATTCGAGATGTTATCCATGATGTCACAAATGATGCTCATAGAACATGCCATACATGAAGTCATATGTGAGGTGATAAGCAGTGCATGGTGGGGGAGCGATTTATAGTTGCCTTAGGGCATGAGTTATAGTTAATTGAGATAACTCTAACTGCAAAATTTCAATGGTTTTTGTACACGTGAAATCTGAGAGTAACTATAACGACCCTGTAACCTTTGTGTTTTGCAGTAAATAAATGTATATATATATATATATATGAGAAATTAAAAAAGAATCCAATCAATGAGATGATTGTAGAACTAAACAGCAAGCTCACAAAGTGGCAAAACCAAGGACTACTAACTGTCCAGGAAGTGCAATTTCTAACCACTGAAGACCCTATTATGCCAACAATGTACTTCCTGCTGAAAGTGCATAAAACACTTAGGATACCTCCTGGAAGACCCATCGTAGCAAGCTGCGGTTCTATATATGAGAATCTTTCTATCTACGTGGATCATTTTCTGGCACCGATAGTCCCCACATTAACATCCTACATAAAGGACACAGGAGACTTTCTACGCAATTTAATGAACATCGCATGGGTAGATGGATATCTACTTGCAACCATCGATGTAGTGCCCTTATACACTTCTATAACTCACAGTATGGGCCTGACGGCAATGGAATTCTTCTTCAAACAAAAACCCTTGGAGGAATTACAGCACTGGCGGATGATCAAAGAAATGACAGAACTATGTCTGAATAATAACATTTTTCTTTTTAACAAGACATACTACGCTCAACGATGCGGAACCGCTATGGGAGTTTCATTCTCTCCGAGCTACGCCAACCTAGCAATGGGTTGGTGGGAAAGAACAATAGCTTGGAGGGAGGAGAATGAACACCATACATCAAAAGTCATACTTTGGCTACGGTTCATCGATGACTTGTTCCTTATCTGGAACGGAACTGATAAGGAATTTACTGAGTATCTTAATGAACTTAACAACAACGAAATGGGGCTGAAGTTTACATCGGCAATCAGTAATAAGGAAATAGTCTTTTTGGATACCAAAGTATATGTAGAAAATGGACAATTAGAAACAACAGTACACCGTAAAATTACAGCTACAAATAGTGTACTACATGGAGACAGCTTTCATCCTGCAAATCTGAAAAGAAGCATCCCATATGGGGAGTTCATCCGTATGAAAAGAAATTGTTCCAATACGAAGGAGATGAACCGCAAGTACAAAGAGACCACTAACAGATTCCTAAAAAGAGGATATAAGTATAATGACGTTAAAAAAGGAGAACTGAAGGCCAGAGCATTGAGCAGAACATAAACTTTGATCAACAAAATAGAAGATGAGAAGACACAAGTACAACCTGAACCTATAAGGATGATTACAACATACAGTAAAGAAAGTAAAAACGTAAGAAGAATACTGAATAAATATTGGAATGTAATCAAGAAGGATCCGGACATCGGTGGACAATTGGGCGAGCACCCCCTTATGACATTTAGGAAACCACCCTCACTACAAGACAAACTAGTAAGGAGTCACTTCCAGTCAAAGAAGAAAAAAGACTGGCTGACATCGAGACAAAAAGGGTTTAACAAATGCCATCAATGTAAGGCATGCACAATAGGACAATCTCTAAAATCATTGACAGACCCACAAGGAAAGATCTTCAACATCGAGGACACTATCACATGTAAAACCACGCATGTGGTATATATGTTGACCTGTGCATGCCGAAAACGCTATATTGGAATGACTACTTGCCCTCTACAGAAAAGAATATTGGAACACGTCAGAGCGATCCAAAATGGCGACACGTCCTACGCCATAGCGAAACACATGCTCCAACACACTGGAAAAACTTGGAAAGATGTACGCTACAGTGGTCTGGCAACTATCCTTCCAGATGAAAGAGGAGGAAACAGAAAACTACAACTGAGACGACTGGAGTCACGCCTTATTATTAGATTCAAAACTAAGACACCAAAGGGATTAAATATGGACGAAGAAATGTACGTCCACCTGTGAAAAAGGAAGTGAGAGACATGAATTAGACTGTTTGCTTGTAAAACCATGAATGTCAGACTTTGATATGATACAGGTCACACTAAAAGAGTGTATGGGCACTGAGCCCAACAACACATTTGAGAATATTCCAATTGGTGGAAAATAAGGAAATTGCAAGGGCACTGAGCCCGTAACAATATCTAATTTGCCAACATACGTCTGAGAATTACAAGATGGATTGTCTGTGAATTGTGTGTTGCTATAAATCTCTACAAAGGTATGATGGGATCCTCCCATCAAAACAACTAACAATGGCATGAGATAACCTTAAAAACCAATTGGAAGGCATCAATAAGAACCCCAGTGACCTTAAGAACTGAAATCTGTTACAGGACCCACTGCAACACAAACGTTAAAGTTTTCAATAGTAATTGAAAAACTACCTCACCCATAATGCACCATTATGTGCCTAATGGACTAGAAGGTATATAAGTGAGAAACAGACAATGGACTAGTGGCAACACTGTGAACAAGACCTGCGGTCAAAACGCGTAGGTGTAGGGGGCTGTATTGAAGTCTCTGTTTAAATAAACCCAATTTATCGAATTGAGCGAGTAAATGTAAATGTAGTTGAGCTTATATAGCGCACAGCTACCCGCAGTGGGTTTCCCGGCGCTTGCTTAGGGAACCCTTCCTGGTATTCCCCTGTAAGATAGCAGGGTATCCACAAGGTGAAAGTCAGGCATCCCGCCGCGAGGGGCCGTTATGGAGATTAAGCAAGCTATTGCCCAGAGTCGCAGAGTGTGAACCCGTGAGTCGAGGAGGCACTGGGGCGAGAATTATCGAGTCCGTGGAATTTTCAGCCCAAGACCCCGCCGAGGCGGGGAATTGAACCCTGGTCCAGGACCGATCTCAGCTTCCGGGTCTGCTGCCTCTAACCCCTGAGCCACACTTCTCGGACATATTTTCTTTTGGTGGATAATTTATAGTAGGGGACGTTCATCCCTACTGTCCAGCACCAGCCGTGCAAAGAGTGCACTTCCGAGTGAACGTTTTGGTGGATAATATATATATATATATATATATTCTTCCAGTCCTGGTGGCGACGAACAGTCAGGCACAGACTCCGTAAAATTCTGGCACAAAATATTTATTGATCCAACAAAGGCTAGACGCGTTTCGGCGGCGTACCTTCTTGGTCACTATATATATATATATATATATATATATATAAATCCAGTAGTTTCGCAAGTTTCCTGCCTCAGTGGCGGCGGGCTCACAGGGAGGTTGCGTACCTCATTAACATTCATCTCATGGTATCTTGATAAACAAAACCAATGCCGAGCCCAATTCCTTTGGAGTGAAAATGCTTATTCATTCCAAATAGCTATAAACCCCCGACACGTTTCGGAGCAGCCACTTCTTGATCATGAGTCAGAGTACGTTTGTTGATACCATTACCATATATTGCACAATTACAAATGTAAAGGTAGAACTACATGTTTGGCATCATCTCTCAGTAAAATCGGCATCCATTTTGAAATGGTCATCTCATTGTTTGGATATTCAGTAGTACAATATTAACACATGCAGTTTGAACATTTTTCTAACAACCTTATTATTATTATGCAAGTTTCCTGCTGTAAATCATTATCCACCGTGTCGCAAAAACTATCGCCCAATCAATTATACATGATTAAAAAATTACTGCAACTGTCCATTTATACCGATCAGTTCACCACGGTGTCAGAACCTTCCACTATGTAGGTATTATCCTTTATAAATTCCAATTCTGCCCCAGTGGGCCGAAGAGGATCTTGCATGATGTTTCTTTGTCCAATTTCAATTCCGCCCTAGTGGGCATATTTAAATAGATTATATTTCAAACCTTAACAGCCAGCTTCTTAGTTCTAACCATCACACCAATATTTATAGCGATTTTGCATTTCATCTTCTTTGCATGTTGATGTCCATGTCTCCTACAAGATAAAAATGTGCATGATCACTAAAGACCCCCTATTCCCTGTAAAATCACCAAACTAGAGTGTAATGAGTAGGCCTGGGCGAAGCACTACGCTCCGCTCGCGGAGTTTGCGAAGTTTTTGCAACTTCGCACTACGCGAGCGGCACGTAGCACAGTGCGAACATGTGTAGTGCAGCGTAGCGTAGTGCAGCGCTCATTTTTTGCTTGTTTGCGGTCCTGAACGTCATGTTCGGGACCGCGAGCAAGCAAAATGACATCCCGGCGAGATTCTCAACGCGAGGAGGTCAGGTTTCTCATTGTGAGTGGTTGCGCATGCTCGCGACCGCTCTGAACGAGAAACTACCTGTTCGCGTTGAGAAAGCTGCCGCTCGAGTAATAATCTCCTCGAGCAGCAGTAAACTACAGCTCGCACTGTGCAAGATGCCGTTTTCAATGCTTGCACAGTGCCGGATGCTTGTCCGCACTGTGCAATCATTGAAAACGCATCTTGCACAGTGCGAACATGCTACTACGCAGCTCGCGTAGTGCTACGTGAAGTTCGCGTAGTGCGAAGTGCACTTCACGTAGCTTCGCGTAGCGCTACTTCGCGAACTACGCCCACCCCTAGTAATGAGAGGCAAAAAAGCCAACATATCCAATAGATAATACATTCCACATATATGCACATCGAATTATGATACTCAGCCAAGATGGACAGATCACTCTTCATCCTTATTTATTTCAATCAGATGCATAGTTTCATATTTTATAATCAATTTTGATTCAAGGCGTCGTGTTTGGTGGTTAGCCCTGGTGAACTGGGAGAGGCAAGATAGTGGACATGTCTGTGTCCGAGTGAGTCAGGCTATGTGTGCGCTCCACTGATAAATCCTCTCTGTACCCCCGGCGGCTATCGAACGAACTATATTGCAGGTATGTGCCTGGGAATGCTCCTACTATTGATACATTTGTATCAACAAGGACGGCGGCGAGTTTGCGTTCTGTTACTCACTGTGGATATTCGTCGGAGCGGGGCTACGGCTGGCTCCCTGCATCGAGTGGAGAGAACTGCGGCTGGGCTGATTGGGAGCCCAACAGAAGACCTGGGCTGGAGTAGGACGGTAGCAATGCCTCCCAAGAATGCCATAGCGCCAATGCGAAGGGTACAAAGACTCGGGCTGTTGCTGCCGAGACTGGGACAGTTCCTGGATATGCCGAGGAATTATCTGCCTCAGCGGAAAATGCAGATACTGGCACCCGAGGTGTTCCTGGTGCTCCGCAGGAGAATGCGAGTTCCTCTCCGGTGGTCATCCGGATTGACAAGACTGTTGGGGCTAAGGTAAAGATCCCTGGGATTTTTTTTTTTTTTTAAAGCCGCTAGTCAAAGGTAAAATCCTTGCTGCCGACCCAGTGATGTGTGTCGTGACCACCTTGCAAGTCGATAAGTCTCATGAATCGGCAATACATGCGTCTGTGTTCTCTTCAAGTCAGAAGTCATCTCTTTCGGCAAAAGAGCAGGAGACTTTGAGAGAAACGGGGGAAGCTGAGGCGGATAATATGTGTGTGGTCGAGAGGCTAGAAATTGCTGTAGAAAATGTCACTTCATCCCAGCTGATTTCTGGGGATGTAATCAACTCTCAGAGGGCCCTATCTACAACAGTGCCTAGTGTGAATCTTGGTGAGATACAACAAGGGTTCATGACTAGTGATGGAATATCCTGTAGAGATGTGTTAATAGAGGCGGACTCCGGGGATTCAGCTGGAAAGTTTTACTCTATGTCAAACTTGTCTTAAACCTTGGAGATTGAGAGTGTTGAAGGGGACTGGGCTGATGACAGAAGTCTGACTAGCTCAGCCCCACCGGAGGATGAGGACAATAGCTTGCTAACTTCTGGTGAAAGAAGTACTGTTCGAAAGGCAAAGTAAGCAAAGGATCTATCAAACTTACCGCCTAGGGATGGACCTGGCAACAATGGGTCCCCTTTGCTGGATCA
Source organism: Lissotriton helveticus (assembly GCF_964261635.1). NCBI lineage: Eukaryota > Metazoa > Chordata > Amphibia > Caudata > Salamandridae > Lissotriton > Lissotriton helveticus. Next base: position 603,255,087 of record NC_136063.1, on the reverse strand, counting down.
CACTTATTTGCCACAACTTGGGGAGCTGAGTGACAATAGGGGTGGTTCTGCTGGTGGCTTTGCAGGTGCACATGGAGGGACCATTAGTCCTGGCGAACTGATAAAGAATGAGGTTACTTTAGCCACTAATTATCAAGGTATAATGTCACATCGCAAGGAGACAAAAGCAGAAGGTTTGTGGATGCAAGGTGCAGTCCGCAAGCTTCAAAACATGGTGCGTCGCGTCGTTAAGACCTGTATGGAGATGTTGGCGAGGATCGGGGAAGAGGAGGGCAGAATTTCCGCAATTGAGGATGACATTGGACAGCAGAAAGCGGATGTGTCTTCTTTACATTCTCTTGGGGACGATATAAATTGGAAGTTAACCGATTTAGAGAATCGATCCAGGAGGAACAATTTGCGAGTACTAGGTGTTCTGGAAGGAATGAAGGGGAAAGACATTTGCCAATTTGTTATTGATCTGTTCTCGGAAGCCTTCACTGAGTTGATTCAATGGAAGTGGGAACATGAGTTGCAGAGGGTACACAGATTCCCCTTTCATATGTGGGGTGGTACTAGGGGGGATAGTAAACCTAGAGCCATACTGATTTGCTTAAATAATTTTCTGCTTTGTGAATCTTTGTGCAATTTAGCAAGGCCAGACTATAAGAGAAGGGGGAAGGGCTGTCAATTCTTTGTACGCCCAGATTATTGTCAAGCTACAGTCAAGCAGAGGTGGCATTTGCCTCAATTGATCCCACTGTTTCAAGCAAAAGGGGCACAGGCCTATCTACTAAATCCTTCAAAGCTCACAATTATTCATAAGGATAACACTTTATTTTTTATTTCTGAGATTGCTGCAAAGGATTTTCTTGGTACAATTTAGTGGGATGGATGTAGCATAGACAAATTAGAAGGCTTTCTTTTTTCACGCCGGGGGAGATAGGGGGTCGGTGGAGGACACTCAAACCTTTCTCTCCATCACAAATGGGGACTATTCAGTCCCTCTGCCTCATTTGGGTGGGTGTATGGTTGGGGTGGTTTGGGGGGTGGCAAGGGTGGGGAGGGTGGCTGGGGTGGAGGGGCAAGGAAATATATAGATGGGCTTTTGTATTTGTGCAGCAGCAAGGACTGGGCAAATAAAGGTTTCACAATCGTATTTTTTAAATTTGCATTATTAGGCAGTCTTGTGACAAGGCAAAGTGATTTGGCTATGTTAAAACATTTTTTATTTGAAGGATGGGTAAATTTAATGTTTGCTCCTGGAACATATGTGGCCTGAATGATAGGAAAAAAAGAGGAATTATGGCCCAGATTCTTAAATCAATGAGGGTGGATTTGCTCTGCATACAGGAGACTTGTGATATTGTAATGTTCTATTACGATTGTTCTAACATGGAACTTTGACTATGGCATTCGATTGCCTGACAGTTTGGAGCAGAGCTTGGTGGCTGAGGTCGTTAATAAAGATCTCCTATATTTAACTTCATTTTGTATGACCTTACTTCTTAACATTGGCGATGATTGTGTGTGCATGAAGAAAAGAGGTGTACTGAAGGAGAGATGACAACCTCAACATTAATGTTTTAAAGGAATTGAATATAAAGAGAAGAAAATCAGAAGAGTAACTTACGGCGGTACCGGCATCAGTACGAAGTAAAGGTTCATAGAGATTGAACCTGGTGGTGATCCTGATGTGGCACGGTTTCTGGGGAGTGAAATCCAGGAGCTCAACGCATGAAAGAGATGTGCGTCAGGCCTTGTGACAGTTGGTGATTCCGGCGGTGGAACGCAAAGAGGCGGTGCGGTTCAAGCCTCGTTGTGGAGTGTAACAAGGGAAATCTCCTCTAGAAAGAGCTGAAGAGCAGTGAAGAAGTTATGGGAAAAAACATGCTCAAATTCCCATGGAAATAAGGCTCAACTCTGTGTTTACGTAGACGACAGCCATTTTGAATTTCTTTTTTTTTCCGATTGATTTTAGGTTTAAAGTATTTTATTAAAGTATTTATCAGTGAAGCACAACGGTACAGCAGTGAAAAATAGGAAAGAAACCGGGCATTAAAAGGCAGTGTACAGCGTGAGAAATTAAGGCTGCCTCCTGAGCACCCCGCCACCTGCAAAGTTCAACAGTCCCGGCTAGGCGAGAACCTCCGTAGGCGGCTTCCTCGAGCATTGAGTCTGAACGTGGATCAGAAAGCAAATAACTACCCCGCTGTACTTCACATTCAACTTAACAAACTACCCCAACAGCCACCCACGCCCACCCCCTTTCCCACCCCCCCGCCCCTTGTCCGGTGTTGCGCGAAGAACATCTCAGAAACGCACAGATCCCATCCTGTTCTCTCTACTCCTGATGCGTATAGGGTGCCTCCTTCTTCCTGTTGGACATTCAAGTGATCGGTGGTGTAAGCCTAAGGAGCCTCAGGTATCTGGGGCACGTAAGCTCCCTGAATTCAGTAGCCAGTAATGCATGGAATGGTTGCCACAGCTCCGTGAATTGATCGACCTCCCCAGCCAGTGTAAGCGAAATTTTTTCCATACCCAGTACATGCCACAGCCGGTGTAGCCAACCTGTGATTGAGGGAATGGTGGAGGTGCACCAGTGTATTAGAATGTTCTGTACAGCCGAGCCCAAAGCGATGGCGATGTGTCTCCCTCTCTGGGATTTCAACGGGTACATTAAGGCGTTAGGGAGGCCCAGCAGGGTATAGGCAGGGAAGCGGGGCAACTCTATGTCAAAACATTTATCTATTTCATCAATCACCTCCTTCCAGTAACCCTGTAGCAATGGGCAGTCCCATAAAATATGTGTCAGTGTCCCAGTGTGCCCGCAAGCGCGCCAACATGCAGTGTCTATGAGTCTATTCATCTCGTGCAGGCGCTCGGGAGTGTGGTACCAGTACGTTGACACCTTGGTGAAGGTTTCAGTCAGCCCCACATGATAAGCAGAATGCCGCGCTCGGTATGAGATTTGCTCCCATTCCTTGTGGCTAAGTGTTCTCCCCAGTTCCCTGTTCCATCTCTCTCTACCAGGATTATAGATGTGTGAGGGCGGCGGCTGAAGCATTTTATACAAATCAGATATGAGTTTGGCGTCCGAGGTACGTGTCGCCATCCATCTTTCAAAAGGGAGCAAGTTCCTGTCCGCAGCCTCCCGCACCTGTGCTTGTAGCGCCCAATGTCTGACTTGCCAGTATCTCATCCTATCCGCCTCGGTCAGCTGGTAGCTCCCTTTAAGGTCGTCAAAGGAGAGGACTCCATCCCCACCGTACACATGAAAAAGTGTCCTGCACCCATTCTCTCGCCAATGCGGAAAGGCTCCCGGTTCTGTCCCAGGTGTGAAGTCTGGGTTGTCCACAATAGGCGTGAACGGAGAGGGGAACGAGGTGAGCTCGAAGCGGACACTAGTGGCATCCCATACCCTCAGCGGAACCCTCGTAACATAGGAAGCGTAGAGATTCGGGGGTCTGTGTCGCCTACGCAGGAACGGTATTTCCTGCAAGGGCCGACCCGCCACTGCCTGGTCCTGGAAGAGCCAATGCTTATCTGACTCCCACCTGCTCCATTCCACCAGGTACCTCAACTGCGACGCCTGGAAATATTTGTGAAGGTCAGGGACACCCAGTCCTCCCGCCTCCGGCGCTAAAGTCGTCAATGCTCTCTTCATTCGGGGTTTACGGCCCTGCCAGACGAATTGGGACAGTGCAGTCTGCATCATCCGGATCCAGCCTTTGGGGGGCTGCAGCGGAAGTGCCCGGAAGAGATACAGGATCTGTGGAAGCACCGTCATCTTCAGCGCCGCTATCCTGCCTAGCCACGATATCGTCCCCTTGCTCCACCTCCCCAGTTCCTCCTTCACTTTCTTGCCAAGCATCTCGTAATTAACCGCCACCATCGCCGGCAGCGTGGGAGCCAGCAGGATACCCAAATACGGCACATGGTTCCGCGACCACTTGAGCGGGAACCGCCTCTGCAACTCTCTTCTCGTCCCAGGCGTCAGGGAAACATCCAACGCCGTGGACTTCCCCAAGTTCATCTTAAACCCAGCCGCTCTCGCGAAAGCTTCGAGCTCCGCCATACATGCGGGTAAAGCCCGCTGCGGATCCTCCAGTGTAAAAGTAACATCGTCCGCGTATAGGCTGACCGTATGGGTATAACCCCCCATCCGCACACCAAGGGCGTCTGGGTTTTGTCTCACCCTCTGGGCAAAAGGCTCCATGTAGAGGGCGAAAAGGAGAGGGGACAGTGGGCATCCCTGTCGCATGCCGCGCTCAATATAGAAGCGCTTTGATCCACAGCCATTGACATGCACCGTAGCCGACGGGAACTTATAACAATTAAAGACCATGCATCTAAATCTCTCCCCTACGCCCATGCGAGTCATCACCTGCTCAAGATACGGCCAGTGCACCCGGTCAAACGCTTTTTCGGCGTCGACCGAAAGGAGCAATCTTTCCCCGGGGATTTGCGAAGCCTTTTCCAGTATGTGTACCAACCGCTTGGTATTATCCACCGTTTGCCTGCCAGGGACAAAGCCGGACTGGTCCGGTTCAATCAGTCCGGGGAGATACTGCGCCAATCTCGCCGCAAGGATCCCTGTGTAGATTTTAAGATCCACGTTTAGGAGGGAAATCGGTCTATACGAGCCACACTGGGCCCTGTCCTTCCCTGGTTTAGGTATCACCGACACAGTGGCTTGCAGGAGATCCGGTGGGATAGCACCGGGGCAGTCGAAAGAGTTAAACAGCTTGGTCAAAATAGGAGCTAAAGTAGTGCAAAAAGTCCTATAGAAAAGGGTGGTGTATCCATCTGGTCCCGGGGCTTTCCCGAGTTTCAGCCTAGCGATCGCTGCAATAACCTCTTCTATCCTAATCTCTCGGTCCAAGTGATCGGTTTGCATTGGAGCTAGGGACGGGAGAGTCACTGAATCAAGATATCCATCAGGGACCCCAGTCGTTGAGCCGTCCTCCGCATAGAGCTCGGAGTAGAACTGTCGAAAGGCCTCAGCTATTTCGACATCTTCTGTAACCGTGCGCCCTCCTGTTACCGTAAGTTCTTTGACTCGGCGGCATTGATGTGCGATTCTGAGCTTAGCCGCTAGCAACCGGCCACAACGATCCCCTCCTGTATAATATGCGTGCTTCAAACGGAGAGCCGCATATTCAGCTCTGTCTAGGTCCAGAGACGACAAGAGTTTTCTTGCTGCCTTGAGTTGTTTCCAAATTCTAGGAGCCCCCGTTCTCCGATGCACCTGTTCTAATTCCCTGACCTTTTGCGTGAGTTCTTCCTGTTTAACCTTCCTTTCTCTATTTTCGGTCGCCGAAATCTTTATGAATTCTCCCCGTAAAACCGCCTTAAGCGCCCCCCATTGAGTCGCCGACGTAGTGTCGGGGTTAGAGTTATGTAGTTGAAAGTCAGCCACCGCCTCGGTGATACGTTGCACCACAACTTTTTTGTGTAAAAGAGTGTCTCGAAGACGCCAGACCCCATGCCGAACTGGGGCCGACGGGGGCAGGAAGGTCCCCGAGACCGGTGCGTGGTCTGATAGGGAGATGACCCCTACCTCGGAGGCAGTGGCCATGTCCCGCACTGGGCCAGAGACCAACAGGTAGTCCAGCCGAGCATACGTTTTGTGTGCGTGCGAGAAATAGGAGTAGTCCCTATCTGCAGGGTGCAATCCCCTCCAAAGATCGTGCATATCGAATTCAGCTAATTGTGTTTTCATAGCGTGTGACAGTTCCCCGGTCTGTGGAAAGCGCCGCGCTGATCTATCTAATGAGGAATCAAACACCAGGTTCAGGTCCCCCCCCAGAATGAGATGCCTATCAGGAGATGCTGTGACATCTATCAGTGTGGCATGGAGGAAGTGGTCCTGACGTTCATTTGGGCAGTAAACCGACCCCACCGTGAATAACAGGGGTCCCAACTTAAATCTGTAGGCCAGCATCCGCCCTTTATGCTCTGCCAATTTGTGTAGCACTTCACCTTTAAAGGATTTAGAGACCAAGATCGCCACTCCTGCTGTTTTAGTGGTATTGGAGGAGAAGAACTGTGTAGGGAAGGAGCGGGACCGTAACCTATGACAATCACCAGCCAGCAAGTGCGTTTCTTGTAGCAGACAGATGTCCGCCTGTGAGGCCTCCAACAAGGAAAGAATTGCCCTACGTTTTGTGGGATTGTTTAGCCCTTTCACATTCAAAGTTACTACTTTCAAACCCGCCATACCAGGTTAACGTGACCCACCAGCAACTGTCGATCAAAAGCAGCAAGTGGCGAGCCTACTCCCGGATCTATCTGCGAGCACTGGCCAATCTGAGGGAACATGACAGAAACACCGGACAGAGCTTCCCCGAACACCCCCCTCCCGGATCCCAAGAACTCCAACCCCCAACTCCCCAACCCCCTCCCCCCCTCCCCCCTCACCCCAACTCGGATCCCAAACAGACCCCCCCAACCCATTCCTCCCCACCTTTCGTAGTCCAATTAGTCCCAGGCCTGCCCTCACCGGACAAGTCTGTGGTGAAATACCTTCGTGGGCGACTTACCACAAGTACTCCTCCCTCGCCGTCCCGCGCCCGCCCCCCCCCTTAAGCCAGCTCCATCAGTAATGCAATGTCATTCTCCCCCCGGAGCCACATTATGCGGTTAAAGCTACGCCTTCCTCCACCACCGAAGTCTCGGTCGCTGTTCGAAGTGCGTCCGCCATCCCAGCTCTGATCGTGGGCGAACTCGGTCTCTGTGAGGCACTCTGTGTCCTGCGTCTCGAGATCCTCCACCAACCTCCATTAGTTGAGTTCCTTCTCCGCGGCGTGGACGATTCCTCCTCCTCTGCCGTGATCCCTAACACTTCACAGACGTCTTGTAGAGACCGCAGCTGGTGCTGCACTCCATTCCATCGGAATATGAGGCGAAAAGGATGCCCCCATGAGTAGGGGGTGTCGTGTTGTCTCAGGAAGTCTGTCGCAATCTTAAATGCTCTGCGCTTTTGGAGCGTGGTCGCAGCCAGGTCCTGATACAGCGCCACTTGGTGACCTTTGAATGTTATTGACTGTTTCTTCCGTGCTTCAGACATAATCCGCTCCTTCAGTGAAAAATCGGGAAGGAAAGCCAATACATCCGGCGGGGGCCCTGTTGCACGCCGCTGCGGCCCCACTCTATGAGCCCGATCTATCTTAATGGGGAAATCTGTAGGTTCGCTAATGACGGTGCGGAACAGTTCCTGCAGATAATCCACTATGCCGGAGGTATCTTCTGTGGACGGCACTCCCCGGACCCTAATGTTGTTCCGTCATGACCTGTTTTCCAGATCCTCATTATGCTGTTGAAGATCTATGTGTTGGTCCCTGAGGCGGAGTACCTCTTGCTGTAAGTGCGTAATCTCTTCGTCCTGTCTTTGCGTGGAGCTCTCAACCGCTTCTACCCTCTCCCCGATGCCATCCACCTCTCGGCGTAGTTCCCGTATTTCACCGCCCACTTCCTTTTTTAACTCTTGAAAGTCTTCCCGCAGTGTCCCGAAAAGTGATTCCAAAAAGGATCTGGTGACCGGGGGCTCTCCGCTGCTTCCCTCGTGAGACCCGCTTGCGCCACCTGACTGTGGTGAGGTCTTGTCTCCTTTACCAGGTGGTTTGTTGAGCATTTCGGGGAGCGTGCGGTTAGTTCCTTTGCCGCCCCTCTGCCCGGCCATCTTTCTTACTGCACCGCAGCTCGTGTGCTATCCACAGCCTGCCCCAGCCAATTTGTCACCCGTCAAGGCCCGGACCTCCGGCGCGAGTCTTCGGGAGTCTCCGGTGTGTGTCCCTGCCCCAGATGGTCACCACGACACAAGGCCAAGCCCACGAAAGGCCCAGCCCGGCCACGTGTCAGGTGGGAGCCGGTCTCAACTGCGCGGTCTTCGTCGGCTGCAGATGCGCGTAGTGGCCAGGCCTGGGCCCACAGTGAGTGTTTCCTCCACCCAGAGTATGCGGGACACCCCTGTCGCAGGCGCCTCAAGGCCTCAGCCGCTCAGGACCAGCACACCACAGTCTCAATTTGCGTTACACCATTCGAGGGGTCCCCCCCTCACCTCCAATGTCTGCGCACCCAAGGGGAGCTCTGCGCCACTCAGTCACTGCTCCCAATCTGCTTCCCTTCCCGGTCGCGCACAAGGTACCCGGTGCTGTCGCGTTTCTCAATCCACCCCGGTGCAATATGTCGCAAGCCCTCGCTCTGCTCCGGGCAGTCTGTAACCCCTCCGGGGGGCTCCGCAGCCAAATACACACACCCAGCCCGCGTCTCACCTCCTCTGCTGAAGTCGTGGGGGAAGGGGAAGGCGCCGTCCGGGGCCCGGCCCAGGCCGTCCGCCTCCAACGTTCCAGCCGACACCACTCCGACCCCCAAGTGCGATCCGTAGGGCGCCAAGGATCTTCACTTGCGCGACTGGCCACTCAAGGGGAGTCTTTCCCGGTCCCTCCCCTGCTCTCCGGGGCAGCGTCCCCCACCTGACTCAGCTTCAAAGGCCCAGTGCCGCCGCGGTGCCAGTCCCTCTCTGGTGGTGTGCTCCGTAAACTCCCACCCTTCACAAGGTCAGTCCGCAATGCCCCTGGGTGCCCCGCTCGCTCTCCGTCACCCCAAGGCGCCCCTCACCGCCTCTGCCGGGTCGCGGGGGGGAGGTGTGCCCAGGGCCTGGTTCCTTCTCACTCCGGTCTTGACCAGTGCCGCTTCAGCTCCCTGGTGCAGGCTGCCGATCGTCGTCTCTCAACCCGGCAGTACTTGCCACCCCACTGGCGCCGCCTCTCTGGCGCTCTCAGCCTTCCGCACTGTCCAGGTAGGCCGCAGCCGCGGCCTCGCGTAGTCCCCAGGCCGGGGCCGAGCCCCTCTCTCCACCGGGAAACCGGCCCGCGGTCCTCCGGGCCAGGCTCACTGTGCCGGCGGGTCCCCAACGTTCCTCTGCACCTCTCCGGACCTTCCGCTAGTGCCCGGAACAGCACCAGGGCAGCCTCGTTAGCGGTCCCGGCCTGCGTCTTCTCCCGGCCCGGCCGCAGCCGCGGCCTCGATTAGTCTCGGGGGCAGACTCGGGCTCACCGCTTCGTTCACGGACCGATCAGCTCTCTCCGGTCCGCGACCGTCGGCACCGCTGGATCAGCTACCGGTGGTTGCAGCTCAGCAGATCTTTTCTCACAACCCCCAGAGGCCGCGCTATCGACAGCCGGGCCTCCGGTCGGCCGAGCTCCACCACCACTGTTCGGGGTTCCCGCCGCCAGGCTCACCACGCCCGACACTGCGATCGACGGGGAACCGGAGCTCAACCGCGCCGCGTCCCTATGCTCTCCTGACCACACCCGGCCTTCCGGGCCGATTGGGGGGGAGAAAAGCGGAAATTCAGGGCTCAGGGCCTAGGCGGGCGCAGGAGCTCGGGAAGAACACGTCCGTTCACTCCGCCATCTTGGCCACGCCTTCCGATTGATTTTAAAGGAAAATAACATTTTATTATTGGCATTGAAGCTGAAAAATGTCGTCAGTTTGAAAAACGGAAATAAAGCAAGAGGAGTGTAACTGCTGGTTTGTAATTTAAGAAATTACAAGTAAGATCGTTTTGCTTTACATGTAAAAAAAAAGGTTGGAGGAGGAAAGTGAAAGTCTTAGGGGTCCATTAGGATGGCGGGCGGACTTTGTCCGCCCCCCACCTTAACGGAGATCGGGACCGCCCGCCATAAGGGCAGGGGTGCCATTGTGGGTATTAGGATGTGCCCGCCACAGTGGCGGGCACATCCTATATGTTTTGCATTGTGGCGGGCGGTGCTCTCTGCACCGCCCACCACAATGCAAAACATATGCTGACGCATTTCAAGATGCAAAGCGGCAGGCACCGCTTTGCATATGTACATGTGGGGGGGTACCATAGGTACTCCCCATGTGCCCCCCGACAGTGATGGCAACCTGGGGGCCCTGTAGGGGGCCCCCGCAGCTATCTCCGCCTGCCTTTCCGTGGCGGCATTGCCGCCGCGGAAAGGCCCCTACTTTGTGCCATGGTAACATGGCTGGCAATGTCCATTGGACACCGCCACCATATTAATCTATTACCGCTGCGGTCACAAGGCGACCGCGTCGGTAAAGCAGCGGACGGTCTCTCCGTCCACCGCTGTCCCCTCCGCCATCCTAATCTGGTGGAGGGGAAAACGAGAGTGCTTGTCGGGCGGATTGCCTCCGCCAGGGTGGCGGTGGCCATCGCCACCCTGGCGGAGGCAATCCGCCCGACATACTAATGGACCCCATAGTGTTTGGAACTACGGTAACAGACACACCTCATCCCTGTGCTATTTACGAAGGACAATTTTAAGTCAAATTTGGTAATAAAAACAAGATAACATTTTAGGTTATGTTAATGGTATGAATATTATTTTTTGTTATTTGAAATCTATAGCAAGTTGAGTATAATTTGTTTATATTATTAGTTTATTGTTGTTATAGTACAAACTGTATACAGATTTATTTGTGAAATGCAGAATGTAACTTCACCTCCGTTTTTCCTGTCTGATCCAGGAGATCCTCCTGTCAGATAGAAAAAATGGAAGAAAATATTTGAAAATTATGCTAGGGTATGTGGAACAAATTTAAGTGCGGAGAGAAAACATGCTTTACTAATGCATTGTCTTGGAAGTGAAGGTCAAGAAGTGTTAGAGAGTTTGCCACAACTAAGTCAGGCAGAGCAAAGGGGGCTAAATGAGTATGAAATTTGCATTCAACAGTTAGATTGACACTATTTGCCTAAAGTTAGTACGATTATGGAGAGATATTACTTTGGGTTACGAGAACAAGGTGTAGATGAAACTGTGGAACAATATGTTACATCTTTACGTAAGTTGGCTTCAAGTTTTAAATTTGGAGAATTAGTTGAGGAAAGGATTAGAGATCAATTTGTGTTAAGGTGCTCAAATGATAAGATAAGAGAAGAACTTTGGCTTAAAGATGAACCACCGTTAGACAAAGTAATGCTCATCACTAAGCGAGTGGAACACATGGTGAAGTGTGTTGGAGAATTGAGCAAGGCTAATAAAGCAGGTTCTCAGCCAGAGAAAGTAGAAGAAATTAAGTGTCAAGTAGTAAAAAGGGTTGATGAAGAGAAGAAAAGTGATTTAACACAGGATAAGAGTAGTATTCTTGAAAATAAAACAAGTAAGCTACAAGTAGAAAAGTAAGATACAGGAAAATTCCAAGGGAATTGTTATCGCTGTGGTAGATTTGGACATTTGGCAAATGCAAAAGAATGTCCAGCTTTGAAAGTGATTTGCAATTTGTGTGGAATAAGAGGACATTATGGAAAAAAATGTCGTTTTCGCAATAGAAAAGATGTCAGAAATGAAACAAAAGAAATTACTTATCAAATAAATTAGAGTAATGTTGAACATCCAACAGAATGGGTTAAAGTTGGGAATGTAGATATCAAAATGAAGTTTGATTCATGTTCTCATATGACTTTTATTTCCAAACAAGAATTCCAGAAGAATTTTTTGGGAAAAGTTGAGTTAAAGAAACCAGATGTGAAACCTACTGGTTATGGAGGTTCTCCAATTAAAATGCTTGGTTATTTTAGTGAATGCATTGAGTACAATGGAAGATATACTGATGCTAAGATATATGTAGCATAAAAAGGAGATTGCTTGTTAAGTTGGTCTCATCAAGCTCGTTTAGGAGTAATACTCAATCCTAATGCGAAGCCTGCAGTTCAAATTCAATCGGTGGAAGGACTTGAGGAAAAGTTTGTTGTAGCTTTTAAAGACTTGTTTACTGACTCTTTGGGATGCTTAAAAGGGTATAAGCATCAAATTAAATTGAAGTTTGGTACTAGACCTGTTGCTGCAAAAGTTAGACACATTCCTATATATGTATGCAGGAACCAGTTAAAAAAGAAATTGATAAGCTGCAGGAAAATGGAGTGATAGAGCCTGTAGAAGCGGCGAGTTTGGCGTTCTGTGACTCACTGTGGATATTCGTTGGAGCGGGGCTACGGCTGGCTCCCTGCATCGAGTGGAGAGAACTGCGGCTGGGCTGATTGGGAGCCCAACAGAAGACCTGGGCTGGAGTAGGACAGTAGCAATGCCTCCCAAGAATGCCATTGCTAGCGCCAATGCGAAGGGTACAAAGACTCGGGCTGTTGCTGCCGCGACTGGGACAGTTCCTGGATATGCCAAGGAGTTATCTGCCTCAGCGGAAAATGCAGATACTGGCACCCGAGGTGTTCCTGGTGCTCCGCAGGAGAATGCGAGTTCCTCTCCGGTGGTCATCCGGATTGACGAGACTGTTGGGGCTAAGGTAAAGATCCCTGGGATTTTTTTTTTTTAAAGCCGCTAGTCAAAGGTAAAATCCCTGCTGCCGACCCAGTGATGTGTGTCGTGACCACCTTGCAAGTCGATAAGTCTCATGAATCGGCAATAAATGCGTCTGTGTTCTCTTCAAGTCAGAAGTCATCTCTTTCGCCAAAAGAGCAGGAGACTTTGAGAGAAACGGGGGAAGCTGAGGCGGATAATATGTGTGTGGTCGAGAGGCTAGAAATTGCTGTAGAAAATGTCGCTTCATCCCAGCTGATTTCTGGGGATGTAATCAACTCTCAGAGGGCTCTATCTACAACAGTGCCTAGTGTGAATCTTGGTGAGATACAACAAGGGTTCATGACTAGTGATGGAATATCCTGTAGAGATGTGTTAATAGAGGCGGACTCCGGGGATTCAGCTGGAAAGTTTTACTCTATGTCGAACTTGTCTTAAACCTTGGAGATTGAGAGTGTTGAAGGGGACTGGGCTGATGACAGAAGTCTGACTAGCTCAGCCCCACCGGAGGATGAGGAGAATAGCTTGCTAACTTCTGGTGAAAGAAGTACTGTTCGAAAGGCAAAGTAAGCAAAGGATCTATCAAACTTACCGCCTAGGGATGGACCTGGCAACAATGGGTCCCCTTTGCTGGATCACACTTATTTGCCACAACTTGGGGAGCTGAGTGACAATAGGGGTGGTTCTGCTGGTGGCTTTGCAGGAGCACATGGAGGGACCATTAGTCCTGGCGAACTGATAAAGAATGAGGTTACTCTAGCCACTAATTATCAAGGTATAATGTCACATCGCAAGGAGACAAAAGCAGAAGGTTTGTGGATGCAAGGTGCAGTCCGCAAGCTTCAAAACATGGTGCGTCGCGTCGTTAAGACCTGTATGGAGATGTTGGCGAGGATCGGGGAAGAGGAGGGCAGATTTTCCGCAATTGAGGATGACATTGGACAGCAGAAAGCGGATGTGTCTTCTTTACATTCTCTTGGGGACGATATAAATTGGAAGTTAACCGATTTAGAGAATCGATCCAGGAGGAACAATTTGCGAGTACTAGGTGTTCTGGAAGGAATGAAGGGGAAAGACATTTGCCAATTTGTTATTGATCTGTTCTCGGAAGCCTTCACTGAGTTGATTCAATGGAAGTGGGAACATGAGTTGCAGAGGGTACACAGATTCCCCTTTCATATGTGGGGTGGTACTAGGGGGGATAGTAAACCTAGAGCCATACTGATTTGCTTAAATAATTTTCTGCTTTGTGAATCTTTGTGCAATTTAGCAAGGCCAGACTATAAGAGAAGGGGGAAGGGCTGTCAATTCTTTGTACGCCCAGATTATTGTCAAGCTACAGTCAAGCAGAGGTGGCATTTGCCTCAATTGATCCAACTGTTTCAAGCAAAAGGGGCACAGGCCTATCTACTAAATCCTCCAAAGCTCAAAATTATTCATAAGGATAACACTTTATTTTTTATTTCTGAGATTGCTGCAAAGGATTTTCTTGGTACAATTTAGTGGGATGGATGTAGCATAGACAAATTAAAAGGCTTTCTTTTCTCACGCCGGGGGAGATAGGGGGTCGGTGGAGGACACTCAAACCTTTCTCTCCATCACAAATGGGGACTATTCAGTCCCTCTGCCTCATTTGGGTGGGTGTATGGTTGGGGGGGGTTTGGGGGGTGGCAAGGGTGGGGAGGGTGGCTGGGGTGGAGGGGCAAGGAAATGTATAGATGGGCTTTTGTATTTGTGCAGCAGCAAGGACTGGGCAAATAAAGGTTTCACAATCGTATTTTTTAAATTAGCATTATTAGGCAGTCTTGTGACAAGGCAAAGTGATTTGGCTATGTTAAAACGTTTTTTATTTGAGGATGGGTAAATTTAAATTTTGCTCCTGGAACATATGTGGCCTGAATGATAGGAAAAAAAGAGGAATTATGGCCCAGATTCTTAAATGAATGAGGGTGGATTTGCTCTGCATACAGGAGACTTGTGATGTTGTAATGTTCTATTAAGATTGTTCTAACATAAAACTTTGACTATGGCATTCGATTGCCTGACAGTTTGGAGCCAGAGCTTGGTGGCAGAGGTCGTTAATAAAGATCTCCTATATTTAACTTCATTTTGTATGACCTTACTTCTTTACATTGGCGATGATCGTGTGTGCATGAAGAAAAGAGGTGTACTGAAGGAGAGATGACGACCTCAACATTAATGTTTTAAAGGAATTGAATATAAAGAGAAGAAAATCAGAAGAGTAACTTACGGCGGTACCGGCATCAGGACGAAGTAAAGGTTCATAGAGATTGAACCTGGTGGTGATCCTGATGTGGCGCGGTTGCTGGGGAGTGAAATCCAGGAGCTGAACGCATGAAAGAGATCTCCGCCTGCCTTTCCGTGGCGGCATTGCCACCGCAGAAAGGCCCCTACTTTGTGCCATGGTAACATGGCTGGCAGTGTCCATTGGACACCGCCACCATATTAATCTATTACCGCCGCGGTCACAAGGCGACCGCGGCGGTAAAGCGGCGGACGGTCTCTCCGTCCGCCGCTGTCCCCTCCGCCATCCTAATCTGGCGGAGGGGAAAACGAGAGTGCTTGTCGGGCGGATTGCCTCCGCCAGGGTGGCCAGGGTGGCCAGGGTGGCGGTGGCCATCGCCACCCTGGCGGAGGCAATCCGCCCGACATACTAATGGACCCCATAGTGTTTGGAACTACGGTGACAGACACACCTCATCCCTGTGCTATTTAAGAAGGACAATTTTAAGTCAAATTTGGTATTAAAAACAAGATAAAATTTTAGGTTATGTTAATGGTGTGAATATTATTTTTTGTTATTTGAAATCTATAGCAAGTTGAGTATAATTTATTTATATTATTAGTTTATTGTTGTTATGTTACAAACTGTATACAGATTTATTTGTGAAATGCAGAATGTAACTTCACCTCCGTTTTTCCTGTCTGATCCAGGAGATCCTCCTGTGAGATGGAAAAAATGGAAGAAAATATTTGAAAATTGTGCTAGGGTATGTGGAACAAATTTAAGTGCGGAGAGAAAACATGCTTTACTAATGCATTGTCTTGGAGGTGAAAGTCAAGAAGTGTTAGAGAGTTTGCCACAACTAAGTCAGGCAGAGCAAAGGGGGCTAAATGAGTATGAAATTTGCATTCGACAGTTAGATTGACACTATTTGCCTAAAGTTAGTACGATTATGGAGAGATATTACTTTGGGTTACGAGAACAAGGTGTAGATGAAACTGTGGAACAATATGTTACATCTTTACGTAAGTTGGCTTCAAGTTTTAAATTTGGAGAATTAGTTGAGGAAAGGATTAGAGATCAATTTGTGTTAAGGTGCTCAAATGATAGGATAAGAGAAGAACTTTGGCTTAAAGATGAACCACCGTTAGACGAAGTAATGCTCATCGCTAAGCGAGTGGAACACATGGTGAAGTGTGTGGGAGAATTGAGCAAGGCTAATAAAGCAGGTTCTCAGCCAGAGAAAGTAGAAGAAATTAAGTGTCAAGTAGTAAAAAGGGGTGATGAAGAGAAGAAAAGTGATTTAACACAGGATAAGAGTAGTATTCTTGAAAATAAAACAAGTAAGCTACAAGTAGAAAAGAAAGATACAGGAAAATTCCAAGGGAATTGTTATCGCTGTGGTAGATTTGGACATTTGGCAAATGCAAAAGAATGTCCAGCTTTGAAAGTGATTTGCAATTTGTGTGGAATAAGAGGACATTATGGAAAAAAACTGTTGTTTTCGCAATAGAAAAGATGTCAGAAATTAAACAAAATAAATTACTTATCAAATAAATTAGAGTAATGTTGAACATCCAACAGAATGGGTTAAAGTTGGGAATGTAGATATCAAAATGAAGTTTGATTCATGTTCTCATATGACTTTTATTTCCAAACAAGAATTCCAGAAGAATTTTTTGGGAAAAGTTGAGTTAAAGAAACCAGATGTGAAAACTACTGGTTATGGAGGTTCTCCAATTAAAATGCTTGGTTATTTTAGTGAATGCATTGAGTACAATGGGAGATATACTGATGCTAAGATATATGTAGCAGAAAACGGAGATTGCTTGTTAAGTTGGTCTCATCAAGCTCGTTTAGGAGTAATACTCAATCCTAATGCGAAGCCTGCAGTTCAAATTCAATCGGTGGAAGGACTTGAGGAAAAGTTTGTTGTAGCTTTTACAGACTTGTTTAGTGACTCTTTGGGATGCTTAAAAGGGTATAAGCATCAAATTAAATTGAAGTGTGGTACTAGACCTGATGCTGCAAAAGTTAGACGCATTCCTATATGTATGCAGGAAGCAGTTAAAAAAGAAATTGATAAGCTGCAGGAAAATGGAGTGATAGAGCCTGTAGAAGCGGCGAGTTTGGCGTTCTGTGACTCACTGTGGATATTCGTTGGAGCGGGGCTACGGCTGGCTCCCTGCATCGAGTGGAGAGAACTGCGGCTGGGCTGATTGGGAGCCCAACAGAAGACCTGGGCTGGAGTAGGACAGTAGCAATGCCTCCCAAGAATGCCATTGCTAGCGCCAATGCGAAGGGTACAAAGACTCGGGCTGTTGCTGCCGCGACTGGGACAGTTCCTGGATATGCCAAGGAGTTATCTGCCTCAGCGGAAAATGCAGATACTGGCACCCGAGGTGTTCCTGGTGCTCCGCAGGAGAATGCGAGTTCCTCTCCGGTGGTCATCCGGATTGACGAGACTGTTGGGGCTAAGGTAAAGATCCCTGGGATTTTTTTTTTTTAAAAGCCGCTAGTCAAAGGTAAAATCCCTGCTGCCGACCCAGTGATGTGTGTCGTGACCACCTTGCAAGTCGATAAGTCTCATGAATCGGCAATAAATGCGTCTGTGTTCTCTTCAAGTCAGAAGTCATCTCTTTCGCCAAAAGAGCAGGAGACTTTGAGAGAAACGGGGGAAGCTGAGGCGGATAATATGTGTGTGGTCAAGAGGCTAGAAATTGCTGTAGAAAATGTCGCTTCATCCCAGCTGATTTCTGGGGATGTAATCAACTCTCAGAGGGCTCTATCTACAACAGTGCCTAGTGTGAATCTTGGTGAGATACAACAAGGGTTCATGACTAGTGATGGAATATCCTGTAGAGATGTGTTAATAGAGGCGGACTACGGGGATTCAGCTGGAAAGTTTTACTCTATGTCAAACTTGTCTTAAACCTTGGAGATTGAGAGTGTTGAAGGGGACTGGGCTGATGACAGAAGTCTGACTAGCTCAGCCCCACCGGAGGATGAGGACAATAGCTTGCTAACTTCTGGTGAAAGAAGTACTGTTCGAAAGGCAAAGTAAGCAAAGGATCTATCAAACTTACCGCCTAGGGATGGACCTGGCAACAATGGGTCCCCTTTGCTGGATCACACTTATTTGCCACAACTTGGGGAGCTGAGTGACAATAGGGGTGGTTCTGCTGGTGGCTTTGCAGGTGCACATGGAGGGACCATTAGTCCTGGCGAACTGATAAAGAATGAGGTTACTCTAGCCACTAATTATCAAGGTATAATGTCACATCGCAAGGAGACAAAAGCAGAAGGTTTGTGGATGCAAGGTGCAGTCCGCAAGCTTCAAAACATGGTGCGTCGCGTCGTTAAGAGCTGTATGGAGATGTTGGCGAGGATCGGGGAGGAGGAGGGCAGAATTTCCGCAATTGATGATGACATTGGACAGCAGAAAGCGGATGTGTCTTCTTTACATTCTCTTGGGGACGATATAAATTGGAAGTTAACCGATTTAGAGAATCGATCCAGGAGGAACAATTTGCGAGTACTAGGTGTTCTGGAAGGAATGAAGGGGAAAGACATTTGCCAATTTGTTATTGATCTGTTCTCGGAAGCCTTCACTGAGTTGATTCAATGGAAGTGGGAACATGAGTTGCAGAGGGTACACAGATTCCCCTTTCATATGTGGGGTGGTACTAGGGGGGATAGTAAACCTAGAGCCATACTGATTTGCTTAAATAATTTTCTGCTTTGTGAATCTTTGTGCAATTTAGCAAGGCCAGACTATAAGAGAAGGGGGAAGGACTGTCAATTCTTTGTACGCCCAGATTATTGTCAAGCTACAGTCAAGCAGAGGTGGCATTTTCCTCAATTGATCCAATTGTTTCAAGCAAAAGGGGCACAGGCCTATCTACTAAATCCTCCAAAGCTCAAAATTATTCATAAGGATAACACTTTATTTTTCATTTCTGAGATTGCTGCAAAGGATTTTCTTGGTACAATTTAGTGGGATGGATGTAGCATAGACAAATTAGAAGGCTTTCTTTTCTCACGCCGGGGGAGATAGGGGGTCGGTGGAGGACACTCAAACCTTTCTCTCCATCACAAATGGGGACTATTCAGTCCCTCTGCCTCATTTGGGTGGGTGTATGGTTGGGGGGGATTTGGGGGGTGGCATGGGTGGGGAGGGTGGCTGGGGTGGAGGGGCAAGGAAATGTATAGATGGGCTTTTGTATTTGTGCAGCAGCAAGGACTGGGCAAATAAAGGTTTCACAATCGTATTTTTTAAATTAGCATTATTAGGCAGTCTTGTGACAAGGCAAAGTGATTTGGCTATGTTAAAACGTTTTTTATTTGAGGATGGGTAAATTTAAATTTTGCTCCTGGAACATATGTGGCCTGAATGATAGGAAAAAAAGAGGAATTATGGCCCAGATTCTTAAATGAATGATGGTGGATTTGCTCTGCATACAGGAGACTTGTGATGTTGTAATGTTCTATTAAGATTGTTCTAACATGAAACTTTGACTATGGCATTCGATTGCCTGACAGTTTGGAGCCAGAGCTTGGTGGCTGAGGTCGTTAATAAAGATCTCCTATATTTAACTTCATTTTGTATGACCTTACTTCTTTACATTGGCTATGATCGTGTGTGCATGAAGAAAAGAGGTGTACTGAAGGAGAGATGACGACCTCAACATTAATGTTTTAAAGGAATTGAATATAAAGAGAAGAAAATCAGAAGAGTAACTTACTGTGGTACCGGCATCAGGAAGAAGTAAAGGTTCATAGAGATTGAACCTGGTGGTGATCCTGATGTGGCGCGGTTGCTGGGGAGTGAAATCCAGGAGCTGAACGCATGAAAGAGATCTCCGCCTGCCTTTCCGTGGCGGCATTGCCGCCGCAGAAAGGCCCCTACTTTGTGCCATGGTAACATGGCTGGCAGTGTCCATTGGACACCGCCACCATATTAATCTATTACCGCCGCAGTCACAAGGCGACCGCGGCGGTAAAGCGGCGGACGGTCTCTCCGTCCGCCGCTGTCCCCTCCGCCATCCTAATCTGGCGGAGGGGAAAACGAGAGTGCTTGTCGGGCGGATTGCCTCCGCCAGGGTGGCCAGGGTGGCCAGGGTGGCGGTGGCCATCGCCACCCTGGCGGAGGCAATCCGCCCGACATACTAATGGACCCCATAGTGTTTGGAACTACGGTGACAGACACACCTCATCCCTGTGCTATTTAAGAAGGACAATTTTAAGTCAAATTTGGTAATAAAAACAAGATAACATTTTAGGTTATGTTAATGGTATGAATATTATTTTTTGTTATTTGAAATCTATAGCAAGTTGAGTATAATTTGTTTATATTATTAGTTTATTGTTGTTATGTTACAAACTGTATACAGATTTATTTGTGAAATGCAGAATGTAACTTCACCTCCGTTTTTCCTGTCTGATCCAGGAGATCCTCCTGTGAGATGGAAAAAATGGAAGAAAATATTTGAAAATTGTGCTAGGGTATGTGGAACAAATTTAAGTGCGGAGAGAAAACATGCTTTATTAATGCATTGTCTTGGAGGTGAAAGTCAAGAAGTGTTAGAGAGTTTGCCACAACTAAGTCAGGCAGAGCAAAGGGGGCTAAATGAGTATGAAATTTGCATTCGACAGTTAGATTGACACTATTTGCCTAAAGTTAGTACGATTATGGAGAGATATTACTTTGGGTTACGAGAACAAGGTGTAGATGAAACTGTGGAACAATATGTTACATCTTTACGTAAGTTGGCTTCAAGTTTTAAATTTGGAGAATTAGTTGAGGAAAGGATTAGAGATCAATTTGTGTTAAGGTGCTCAAATGATAGGATAAGAGAAGAACTTTGGCTTAAAGATGAACCACCGTTAGACGAAGTAATGCTCATCGCTAAGCGAGTGGAACACATGGTGAAGTGTGTGGGAGAATTGAGCAAGGCTAATAAAGCAGGTTCTCAGCCAGAGAAAGTAGAAGAAATTAAGTGTCAAGTAGTAAAAAGGGGTGATGAAGAGAAGAAAAGTGATTTAACACAGGATAAGAGTAGTATTCTTGAAAATAAAACAAGTAAGCTACAAGTAGAAAAGAAAGATACAGGAAAATTCCAAGGGAATTGTTATCGCTGTGGTAGATTTGGACATTTGGCAAATGCAAAAGAATGTCCAGCTTTGAAAGTGATTTGCAATTTGTGTGGAATAAGAGGACATTATGGAAAAAAATGTTGTTTCCGCAATAGAAAAGATGTCAGAAATGAAACAAAATAAATTACTTATCAAATAAATTAGAGTAATGTTGAACATCCAACAGAATGGGTATGCAGCGTTTAGAACGCAAGCATTACCACGGAATACCTTTACAACGCGGGCGTAACAACGAAAGTTGTTACCACGCATTGCACTGGGGGGCGCTCAAGGATAGTAAATGATTTAATTTACTATCCCAACACCTTCCCTACTATCCACGGGACTGGTGTTGGAATAGTAAATTAAATTAATCAATTTTGCGCCCCCCAGCGCAATGCGTGGTAACAACTTTCGTTGTTACGAACGCGTTGTAAAGGTACGCGTTGTCAATGTATGCGTTCTAACGTCATACATCATACAGAATGGGTTAAAGTTGGGAATGTAGATATCAAAATGAAGTTTGATTCATGTTCTCATATGACTTTTATTTCCAAACAAGAATTCCAGAAGAATTTTTTGGGAAAAGTTGAGTTAAAGAAACCAGATGTGAAACCTACTGGTTATGGAGGTTCTCCAATTAAAATGCTTGGTTATTTTAGTGAATGTATTGAGTACAATGGGAGATATACTGATGCTAAGATATATGTAGCAGAAAAAGGAGATTGCTTGTTAAGTTGGTCTCATCAAGCTCGTTTAGGAGTAATACTCAAACCTAATGCGAAGCCTGCAGTTCAAATTCAATCGGTGGAAGGACTTGAGGAAAAGTTTATTGTAGTTTTTAAAGACTTGTTTAGTGACTCTTTGGGATGCTTAAAAGGGTATAAGCATCAAATTAAATTGAAGTGTGGTACTAGACCTGTTGCTGCAAAAGTTATACGCATTCCTATATGTATGCAGGAAGCAGTTAAAAAAGAAATTGATAAGCTGCAGGAAAATGGAGTGATAGAGCCTGTAGAAGCTACTGAATGGTTGGCACCTATAGTTATAGCTCGGAAACCCAATAACGAGATTAGTTTGTGTGTAGATCTTCGAGCTTTAAATAAGGAAGTGGTTGTTGACAGATTTCCCCTACTCAATATTGAAGAGTTGGTTTCGACACTTGATGGTGCATGTTATTTCACATCATTAGATATGGCCTCGGCATATCATCAGGTGTCTTTGAGTGATGTTTCTCAGGAGCTAACGGCGTTCATAACACCTTATGGGGCATTCAAATTTAAGAGGATGCTCTTTGGGTTAGTTTCCGCCGCCTCTGTGTTCTAGAGAATCATGAATGATCTTTTCAAGGATATACCTGGGGTTAAATGCTATCAAGATGATCTTATTTATGGGAAAAATATAAATGAACATGATGAAAGGGTGTCGTCTGTTCTTGAGAAAATGTTGAATGCAGGTCATATAGCATGGAATAACAGGAGGTGGCTAAAGGATCTGGGCTTGGAGTTAGTTGGCTGCACTCGTCAAGGGTCAACAACGAGAGGGGTGCAATTTTAAAATGATTTGGCTGGGGGGAGTGCAAGTCTGTAAAAGAAGATCTGTATGGTGGATGGATGATTATTGAGCTATGGATAGAGGGTCTATCTATGACCATTTGCTAAATTTACGGTCCTAATTTAGATGACCCAGAAATTATGAACGATCTGAGTATTGAGCTAGCAGTTTGGCCATCTCCATTGATTTTATGCAGGGATTTTATTCTCCACTTAGCAGGGAATGTTGATATAACAAGCAACAATCTTTATGACGGGAAGAAAAATAAAGTTTTTAAAGCTACTAGAGGGCTTGTTAAGGAATTCGGGCTAGTAGATGTTTGGTGGGTGAAAGGAATGGGAGCCCCAGGGATTTCTTTTTTCTCTGTTCCTCACCAAAAGCATGTGCGTCTAGACTACTTTTTTGTAACTGCAGAGCTTATTAGCAAGGCGAGGTTTGAAATTCAGCCTAAAATAATATCTGATCATAATCCTATGATGTTAGAATTAGATATTAGCTACAGATCTCCCAAAAGGGCCTGGACCTTTGAACGCAAACTACTGGCTGACTCAATCTATTGTGAATATATGTTTAAATGGATAGTAGAATTCTTTAAAAATAACCGTGGGTCTGCCTCTGGTCATATGGTGTGGGAGGCGTTCGTGGAGAGACTTTAAGTTATTCCCTCAATAAACAGCGTAAATTACGGGAAGAATTAATGGATGAGATAAATAAACTTTGGCAGTTAGTAAATGAGCTCATGGTGGCCGTTAGTAATAGCCAGGATACTGAACAAATCTTGAGCGATTTGGCTGTCCAAAAAGCGAGGTTATATCAGAATTTTGCTGTAAAGTTGGCAGCTCAAATCGCTGTATATAGGTCAGAGATATATGAGGTGGGAGAAAACTCTGGCCGAATATTTTCCAAAAGGCTACATCATAAAGAGGTTGCTAAAAGGATGATTAACATTCAGGATGAGCAGGGGCAAATCTGTGATGAGGCAGACGAAGTGTTAGAGGTTTTTGGTAAATTTTACAGTCAATTGTATATGGACAAGGATCTCGTTGGGGTTGAAGGTAAAGTAGCGGAGTTCTGTGGGGATATCGAAATTTCTAAGCTGACATATGATCAAATGGAAGAATTAGAAGTTGATATTACCTTGGAAGAAGTGGAGGCAGCACTAACATCTTTGGCTGCTGGCAAGGCGGTGGGCCCGGACGGAATTTCGGTTGAATTTTATAGAAACTTTTGGCATGTGTTGAAAGAGGAATTTACGTTGATTTTCTTGGCTGCACAATGGATGTCCTGGCGGAAATCCATTATTACTGTTTTAAAAAAAAAGAAAAACCTGCCTTATTGCCGTTATCATACCGGCCAATTTCGCTAATCAATTCTGATAGCAAAATGTACTCTAAAATATTGGCAACACACTTATCTGGAATTATTTCAATGCTGGTTTCACAATTCCAACATGGGTTCATTCCCGGGCGCGATACTGCAGATCATGTTCGGCATTTAATATCATTTGTGGATTGGGCGCAAGCAACCAATTCCACAATCGGGATAACCCTGTTGGATGCCGAGAAGGCATTCAACAGGGTTTCCTTGCCAAACATATGGGAGGTTTTAAGACTGAAGGAATTTGCCCCCACGTTTTGGCAGGCGTTGAAGACCTTATATATGCTCCAAGTTGCTTGTATTCGAATCACCGGCAAAGAGTCCGATTTGTTCTCAATTAGTCGTGGTACACGGCAAGTATGCCCGTGCTCACCCTTATTATTTGCGTTATATCTAGATTTTTTTTTAATACGCTAAATCAGGCTATTAACATCAAACCTGTCCAGTAGCGGCACATAGATTATAGCGCTCTGGCTTATGCGGACGACATTGTTGTAGTTACTAGGGATATTGTCACCGCATTACCGGCAATAGACGAAATGGCATCTAAGTTAGGGTCCTTTTCGGGGTACAAGCTAAATATTTCTAAAACACAGATCCTTCTTATTGGTGAGGCACCTCCTGACAATATAACTACTGTCCCAGAAGTTACTTATCTGGGAATTAAAATGTATTTACCCATTAGTAAGATCCCAGAGATAAACATGAATCCTGTGCTCACCAATGTGTACTCAATGCTGGAGAGACTGGGTCACTTACACTTATCTCTCTATGGAAGATCTAATGTTTTAAAAATGATAGTATTACCTAAGTTTCTGTACATCTTTAGAACAATCCCACTTGAATTTCCAGTCTCATGTTTTAAGAAGTTGGAAAGGATTAGTTCTAGATTCTTGTGGGGTTATAGGTGGCAGAGAAGGGCCTATAAAAAGATGGTACTTCCGAAAAAACGTGGTGGCTGGGGTATGCCTTACTTTGTGTTTTATTACTGGGCAGCGGCTCTGCAATTTATTAGTCCTCTGGTAGTGGGGGATAGGGCTAGAATCTTGCCTTGTCATAGTCCTGCCATCTATGAATTAGGGTTGGGGGATGAGACCAACGGTTCTCTGGTCAAAACACTGCAACCCAGCTACTTCAAGGAAACTAAATTTAAAATTCTTAAAGCAGCATACTCTGTTTGGAGACTAGTCAAGCGACAACTGGGGGTTCCGAATCTCAATGCTTATACCACATTTGCAGCAGCTGGGCTACTCCCAGTGATATTCCGTGACCAAACTGCTAATAGATGGTGTTTAAAGGGAATTCAATGCTTAGGGGACTTCTGTGATGATAGACAGCCATTATCATTTATTGAGTTACAAACAAAATTTGGTTTGGCCAAACAATTTTTTTTTTTAAATACCTCCAAATTCGTAGCTATTTGAATACGCTTGGCCCTGGTGGGTGTGGAATACCAACTGAGAAAGTTCACCCTTATTGAAAGAATGCTGAAAAAATGCCTATGGGTCAATTTTACTCTCACTTGATTGAAGTACTTCCAGATGATCTTGAGATATGTCAAGATAAGTGGGCATTGAAGCTAGGTCAAGAGGGCATTAACATTACAGAGTCTTTAAGTCTTGCGAATCATGTTCTGATGACTGGGAGGATGCTTACCCAGCACTATATGGCCATATTTGATTTGTACTATACCCCAAGAAAGATCTCTAAATGGGGGACATCTGTTGGGACTACATGTAACAGATGTGGCTTATTTGCCGTGGACGCAGTTCACATGTTTTTTTCTTGTCCCAAACTAGCTGAATTATTTTCTTCTATTGAACGATTCTTAGGATTATCAATGTTTATAACCGGGGAACTGGTTCTGATTGGGGTTAATTCAGATACCTCTGCTCGTACAAGACCCAAAGCAATGATTTCTTTCCTGTTTATCTGTATAGCAGTGGTGCGCGCATGTATTATGAAGGATCGGATTAACTCTGATCCTCCGTCATTTTCGAGCAAACGGGCAAAATTACTTGCTATGTATAATTTGGAATTAGCTATAGGGGGGAAAGAAGTGCGCAATTGGAGCCAAGATCTGGGCCGCTGTTCCTGACTGGATTTAATGCCTAACAGGGGACAGGTTGTCTTTCTGGTAGAAACTCTCTTTATTCTTTATATGTTTATATGTTTATATAATTTGGGTCACGACAAGTGTATACTTATTGATCTGTTTGCTGATCCCTGTTTTTTGCTGTTTTATTTGTATTATTCCTTTGTGTAAGTCGTACTATACATTCCTTGCATAAAAAGGGAAAAAATCAATACAATTTGTAACCCCCCCCCAAAAAACCAGGAGTCGTAGTTCCCGTACCCTGTTTCCCCCTCTTTCAGAGATCGGTATTCTGTCTATGGCACAATATTTCAGAAGCAGCGTTGAGCATTTATTGCTGCTTGTAATAAATGAGAATTTTCACCCGAAAGGAATTGGGCTCAGCATTGATTTTGTTTACAAGATACAATGAGATGTATATGTGTGTGTGTGTGTGTGTATATATACATATACATACAAAAAAGAAGCAGAGAACTCTGGGTAGTTCTCAAGTTTAGGTGGAAAGCAGCTCCTGTACAAAGCACTCTCAACACCAGTGACGCTCTAGATCTGCTCACCTCAAATGATTATAATAGTCTATTTTTTCCATTTTAATTCTTGTAGCAGCAGTTTAAGATGATGCCTTTGTTCAACTGAGGTTGCCACCCTTTCCAAAGAACAGTGCTGGCCATTTGTTCATGTGGAGAACTCTGCAAAGGCTTGGACATGGTATTTCAAATTGAACTATTTTAACATTGTTTGCATTTATTTTTAACATGATGAATGCATGCATGGAATTTTGAAACACTTCATATCAATTTTAGCAGACAGGGATAAGCAGTCGTTCTGGAAAGGAAAGTGTAACGGGTGAAGACGGTGTACACCTTCCATTCTGTGTGGCTGTAAGACAGTATTCAACAAGATATCGTTGACACACCACAGCAGTGAATGTTTTGTGAGTCTTCAGCTCATGTAGGACACATGCCCCCATTTGTGTTTGCAGTGAGATTTTGTGCACTTTACTAAGTACATGTGACTCAATGCTGAATAGTACCTTCGCAATATTGCTGTTGTCATTGTGGTAATAAATATCAATGTGTGCCGAAACTGTTCTCTCGTGACGTCATTTTCCATGACTGGTCTATAAGTTTGTCAGCAATAAATCATCATAAATAACCCAGGTACCATGAAGGGAAGAATGAGGAGACAATGGTGTGCGGTAAACAGCTTTCTGTCTTATGTCAAGGCCAGGCTCTCACATAATCACAGTGTGTGCTGATTTGGAGGCTACTCAGCTCCTCGCCGACTGCCTGTGTGATCTTGAATAATATAGTTTACCTATCTGTTAGATTACCTGTGGTTGTTAGCTGCCTCTGGGTGCAATGAACGTCACCACAAAAACGAAACAACTGGTGTGTTTTAACTTCCATCTCTAGACAAGTGTATTTTGCTACCTTTCACACCCTCTCTTCTCACCCTCACCCTGCCAATGCTTCCCAAGACGAAGGCTCAGTTGAGCTAGTCTGACTGTGCAACATGTTGTCCTATACCTGCCCCAAGTGCATGTGCACACATTTTCACAATGGATGTCATTCTCTTTCCAGACACTATGCCTCCCACTGTACTGAACGTCTAGCCTTTAAAGAAGGGCACTTCTAGTGGCACTGACATGAAAGAGGTCATAGGTCACCTGCTAGGGACAAGGAATGCACCGTGAGCATAGGTAGTCTGCTTCAAGATGACCTTTGGGTGTAGACCAAGCGCACACATCACAGGGGCATACCCCTTGGCCATCCTTATACCAAATGAACATAATTATAGCCCAGGTGACTGGACACCGGGGCAGCCAGCCTCTTAGCATTTTATCGTGGCCTTCAGAAGTTATAGTTCACTTGGCCAAGATGGTTTCCAAAAACTGAAACAAATAACAAAACCCAAAAGAATATCAGGTGAATTGGCATGACCCTGTAACCCCAGCCTTTTCTGCAGATAACAAACACATAAGGGCAGTGATGATGAATGGATGAGAAATGAGAGACCATATTACATATCTGATTGGACTTTTACCTACTCTGGTTTTAGAGAGAATCTAGCTTACAATCATGCATTGCCAGAGAAGACCCTCACAGTCTCCCCCAAAAACAAATTGCAAAACCCTTATTGGATGCTGACTGTGCAGAGCATCCTCTGAATGAGCTGGAAACCCACTCTCTGCAGGGATTTCCACTTCACTTTGCACAAACCATGTGATACTGGCTCTGCACAAATGAGACGGCGTGAAGAAAGACAGTAGTATTTGCTGCGTGGTAATGCTGTATGAGTTGGCAGGTCTGCTACTTCAACATCATAAACCCCCTTTAGTCACCTGCTCTGTCTTTGCTCTTACACTATTATAACTTTCCCAGGTGGGCCCTTGCCTCATTTCAAAGGCGTGGGTTACTTATTAAGTTCGCTTCTTTGCAGTACCTCAGTTGAGGCGGGGAAGGTGGGGTCTCTAAAAAGAATTTGGCCATAAAGGTTAACTAGGAATCTTTTACAAAAGGTGTGCCTGTGTGCTTATGTGTGTGGCAAAAAAAAGGTGACTTTGAATCCTGTGCTTGTGCATCTATCTGAGTTTCTGTTAGCGGATCTAGATACACCACACAACAACAAGGCAGAACTAGTTGCTTTACAAATGCTTGTTAGCTATTATTTTTATTTAATATCACACAAATCAGTTACAATTCCCATTCTTCCCTCCACATCTCTGTCCTCTGTAATCAGTGCTACTCATACCAATGTCAGATGTCAGAGGACTTTACATCACACGAATGGGAAATATTCCATGAGGCAGTAAGGACTGCAAGGTATAGGAGTCACATTTCATCCATTCTGGTAGACATTACATTTTTAGGGTGCTTGATCAGGAGAAATTGCAACTCATGATTTAAAATATAGCCCAGTGGTTGGGGTTGGTTTTACTGCAAAATATTACTGAATGTACTTTATTCAATAACATTTTTTATCATAGAAGTATGTACATCCTTAAAGGTCAATCAAACAAGGGCCACCTCGCAATGGGTGGGTGTATACCCGGATGTCATTGGAATACACCTTCTTTGTTAAAATACCCCTCACACACCAAAAGGGCCCTTGGTGTCATGCTTCATCATCGGGGTCTTCCCGTCCCGCTGCGGGGCGGGGCAGTGCTGCGACAAGCGGATACGCCGGAGCACCTTTAGATGGAGGTGCTATGTGTATGGAGTGAGTGTCAGTGGGGTCAGGAGTGAAATATTGGTGAGATGTTAAAAAATACCTGGCCTAGTGGAAAAAAGAATTTTATTAAACACTGGCTGGTATTGTTAAAAGAAAAGTGAAGCGGAGAGATGGAGCTGATTAATGGGCTCTCTCTCCTATGTGGGTCAACATGTTTCGAGGCACAAGGCCTCTTCGTCAGGACCTTAGGGGAGATCCCCCTGTCACTCACTAGTGTTTTCTCCACAAGGGTAGAAATGGTGTATATACAAAAAAGTGAAAAAAGAACTATGTGTGTAAATACAATTAATAATTACAACACTTTTATGCTACCACACTGATAATGTAGTATGCTTTTCAATGGAGGAATTAATGCCTCATGAGTCAGCTTTAGACAGAAGGGTATAGTGGGGTCCCAATGAGCCCCCTGCACGCTTGTGCTTCCTCCTTCGTCTGCTGCTTCCGTGGTTAACACAGTCCCAGTATAGCTTCTTCCATTACTTGCTTTGGGGGTGGGGATTGACTGTCCCATATTTCACTCATTCCTAGTTTTAAAACCAGCTGCCTAAGATTACGCAACCACTTAATCTTATTACCCGTATTGAGTGCAATTAATTCATCCAGGACAGCGCCATAGTTTGTCAATTCCGGGGTCCTTCTAAGACGTACCCAGAACAATAAAGGGCGAAGACAAACTATGTCTTTCAGTGAGCACCTTCCCATATTTTGGCGCAGAGGTTTTACAGGGGTAGAGACAGGGAGTGAAACCAACTCTCTCAGAAACGTATTTTCTGATCTAACTAAGTCGATGGTATTCTCAAACCCCCACAGCTCAGATCCGTAGACTGCAGAGGGCAGTGCTTTCCCTTCATACACGACAAGGGCTGGGGCTACAGGTTTGCTCATAGACTCCCGCTGTTCCCTTAAGATCACTCCTGAGACACGCTTGTGGTTTAAAAGCATTTTGGCCATATGGGCTTTCCAATTCATCTGACTATTAACCCTTACCCCCAGGTAGTCAAATGAGTCTACCAACTCCAATGGAGTACCATTGAGGGAGACATTGTTCTTAAATCTCTTAGAGGGTGAAATGGCCATAAGCTTTGTCTTAGTAGTGTTAATTATAAGACCTCTTTCCACACAAAATGAGCTGAATCGATCTAGCAGCTTTTGGAGGCCCGTTGGGGTTTTAGATATCAGGAGGGTGTCATCGGCAAAGAGCAGGGTAGGTGTTTTCTCCCCCGCCATGGATGGGGCATCGGCTGAGTCTTCCCTCAAATGGGCTGCCACCCCATTAACAAAGAGAGAGAACAAAGTCGGCGCCATCACACAACCCTGCTCACAGCCACCCTCTCTGTCAACTGACCCTGATTACCCCATCTAATCTTTGCATAGTTCCCCTCATGTAATTTCTTAATGAATTCCAGAAGGGCAATGGGGAGACCCATATCTTGCAATACCTGCCATAATTTAGAAAGTGGCACTAGGTCGAAGGCAGTCTTAAGATCTATAAACGCCAGGTAAAGGCAGTCTTTCCCGATGGTCACGGTCTTCCAATATACAGCAAAAAATCCGAATAGCTGGTCTATCGTGCCCACCTTCTGTCTGAAACCAGCTTGAAAATGGGAAAGGATGCTCTCCTCTTCTATCCATGTCCCTACCCTAGAGATGATGACCCTGCCAACCACCTTCTTTACTAACAAGAATTTATTTACAGACAAATACACCCTTTTTTAGCAACCGTAGGATAATGAAAGAAAGTGGAAAACTATACGTTTTTAACCTATGTCCTGCCTGCAGCTGTTTGTTTCAAATTCATAGCTCACTGTGCTACATCAGGATCTTAACTTAGTAACCAATGATCTCTGTCATAAAAGCGTTAACCCACAGAGCTAGCTATATAAAATACAATTCTGTGATCTGCATGGTACATATTTTTCAGCAGGCACTAATCTATGGTGAATCGAAACAGTGAGTAGACAAAACTTGATTTCTCTACAACAGGTACATTAATCATCAGATTTTCGTCATTATTTATTGTTTTTTATTAATCCTGTTAAAGAAGAACCATATGTACAAATGCACTGACTATGCATACTTTATGCTATAAGCACAAGTCACTTTTTGTATATATTGTATCATAATTGCACCCTGTTATTTTAATCATTTTTGGCTCTGTTGTTTAGTACAACATGCAGCATGAAATAGAAATGTAACCTATGTGTTATGTATGCTTATATGGATGTTTTATACTCCGAATAAAGCTTTGAAATTGAATTGAATATTAACACAGTCTTTTTATTTGGTTTGGATTTGTCTTAGTGCAGTGCTTTGTGGTATTTACAAGTACATGTTAAATGTCTTATCCATATTTTTTATAGTACTCTATAATGCAGTTTGCTTTTTCTAAGTGTTGAAAACAACCAAGTTTACTCTTACTCAATTTTATAGTCCT
Organism: Lissotriton helveticus; assembly: GCF_964261635.1. Classification (NCBI taxonomy): domain Eukaryota; kingdom Metazoa; phylum Chordata; class Amphibia; order Caudata; family Salamandridae; genus Lissotriton; species Lissotriton helveticus. The sequence goes on along the minus strand of NC_136063.1, from coordinate 603,223,732 downwards.
CAATTTACTGACCTTAGAAAGATGGAAAGCTATGTTAGTCATGCAAAAATGTTTGATCTCATTAGCAGGTGCATGTCACCCACCTGTGTTACTTATTGTAATCAATGCGTGTGCGTGCAAGGAAATGGGAACCTTGGTAATAGCTCACATGGCCTGCTCACATAAGGACCAACTGAAATTTTTGTTTTAAGCATGTAGCAGGGACCTAATGTGTTATTTGTGTTTTATGCATCTTAGATACAAAGATATTTTAAGACATTTAGAGAATTGCAAAGAGTTAATAATAAAAAAAAGCTATACCACATGCAGCAGCAAGTCTGTGGTGTCCTTTAATATTGAACTTTAGAATTTTGTATCACAGATCAAACACACATTTGACATGGATTGTTTCTTTATGCCAAAAGATGGCAGGGTGCTCAAACGAAAGGCTGAAAAAGATGTTGAGAACAAAGCTGCAAACATTAGGAAGTATGATGCCTCCTACTTGGACTTTGGATTCACCTGGGTCACCATAACTGACGAAATTAGGCCCCAATATGATGTTTGTGGCATGACCTTGGCTAACAAAAGCCTGAAACCAAATAAATTAAAGTGCCACTTGGAAATTAAACACGGGCCACTGGTAGGAAAGAATAGAGATTCTTTTTGCCAGAAAGCTGGAAGACATCACCCACCAAAAAGACACTGTGAAAAATGTGGTCTCCATGCCAGCAAATGCCTTGAAAGCATCTTACCAAGTAGCATACCACTTTGCCAAAAACAAAAAGCATTTTACAGATGGAGAAAAAAAGATTCTTCCAGCAGTTCTTGACATTGCCAGGACAATGCTTGGTGAAAAAGCAGCAGAGAAGTTTAAAATGGTGCCCCTGTCAGACACAGCAGTTTGCTGCCACACCTCTGACATATCAGAGGATATCAACAGACAACTCATTGTTGAAATTGAGTTTGTTTGCTTTGCAATTGGAGGAAGTGACTGACTTATCTAAGGAAGCTCATTTAATTGCTTATGCATGATACTGCCACAAAACTTTAATATTGGAAGATTTTTTATTCTGTAAACCAGTCAAGGGACAGGCAACTACATCAGCCCTATATGATATTATCAATGAGTTTCTGCTCTCCAATGGCTTAAAATGGGGCACCTGTTTTTGGATCTGTACGGATGGTGCTCCTTCCATGTGTGGTGTTATGGCAGGCTTAAAGGCCAAAGTATAAAAAATGGCTCATCATATTCTATGGACCCAGTGTATGATACACCAGGAAGCTCATGCAGTCAGAAACATGGATAGAGAACTTGAGGATGTGTTGAATTCTGCTTTGAAAATTGTTAATTTTATAAAGGCTCACCCCACTAGAGCTCACCTGTTTGCAATATTATGTGCAGAAATGGGAGCTGAACATGATGGTTTGCTGTTCCATACAGAAGTCAGCTTGTTATCCAGAGGAAAAAGGTGCTGAATCGCATTTTTGAACCAAGAAATTAAATACGACAATTCCTTCTGGATTTAGACCCATACAAAGCAGAACAGTTGTGTAATCCCCATGGGCCTGTGTTTTTAGCAAACCTTACAGATATCTTTGATAAATTAAATTCCTTGAATGTGTGTTTGCAAGGATCTGAAAGTACATCTTTCCCCATGTATAAAAATAATCGGACTTCAAGAAGAAGCTAGAGCTGTGAAGAAGACTACTAATTCAAGGTGGCCTGCTTGAAGCATTCCCATGTTTAGCAGAAGCTCTTGAGGACACAGGATATGAACTTGAAAGTGCTACTGAGGTCATAAGAAATCACATGACTTCTCTCATGGACTTTCCTGAGGACAATGACCATGTCAACCTTTTCTAGTAGATGCAAGTACTCATCTTCCAGTGCACCTTCAGGAAGATCTAATTGACCTTCAGAGTAACCCCGTTCTCCAGATACAATTCAGCAATATCTCATTGGGGGAATTTTTGCTGAAAATGTCTGAAGAACATTCAGATTTGTCAAAAATTGCAGTCAAGACACTTCTGCCTTTAAGCACATCATATTTACGTGAAATTGGGTTCTCAGCACTGGCAGTGTTAAAAACGAACTACCGTTCAGGACTTGAAGTGGAGTACAACCTGCGGATGGCAGTAGCTAGCATACATCCACAGATTGACCATCTCTCTGGAGAAAAACAGACACACCCTTCACACTAGTTCAGAAAGGTGTTATCATTCAAAGGAGTCAAATTATGTTTTGTTTGTGAAAAATAAAGTACAGTACCATTTGTGCGTTTTTGGGCAAATCGTTTTGGAGATTTTTTATTTGAGCTGTGTAGTAAGCCTCTGACACCGAACCACAGTCACCCACAAACCTTTGGTTTGCTAAACACTGTTTAATACTATTTCCCCAGTGTAAAATGATTTGCTGTGGGAATTGGGGATGGTTTTGGTTGTTGATGATGGTGAGTACCAAGTTCTAGAAATTTTAGTCAGGAGGGGGTCCTTATTCCTAAAATCTTTAGACAGGAGGGATCTTGGCATCAACAAGTTTGAAGGCCTTTGCCGTATAGGATTGTGTGGGTTTCTGAAGACTGACCAACTGTGATATAGAACTTGAGGGCTCCAGGTGTTATTTTGAATATAACTCTCCATGAGTACCCTTTTAGATAGTTCTATAGTTCTTTATTTCGATCAAAGTAATAAACAAGTTGGGATATCGGGTGGTCGCTCCAGATGGAGTGTTCACAAGGAGTTTTGTTATTGTCAGCCAGAAGGTCATGTATCCTCACAAATAATCTTTAATCTCGCAGTCAACAAGGTGTAGTTATCTATGTGGAATTGATACTGAATATATAATTGAATCTGGAGGACACTACAATTTGTATATATTTTTTGTTTTTTTTTAACCAGAAAGATAGTTGCAAGACGTCTCCATTTGTCAAAGTTCATTTTAATTTTTGTCATCAGGATAGTTATATTATTATTGCAATCCATAGTATGTAGTTCCCTAATGACAAATATGCATTGGTGTTTAAGTTTGTTGGGTATCACTTGAAGCGCAAGCCTGATAATAATTCTTATAAATGTTGTTATTGGTATCTCCTTGAAAAGTTGCTTCCTTTAGAGTGCATTGCTTCCATTTCTGGGGTATAGAGACATTTGTAGTAGTTGATTAGTTCTTTCGTCATTTTCAGGGCGTTAAATATTATTGTTCCCAGCGAGCTTTTGATTGTTAGTATGGCAGATTTCACCTCTCTCGAGGCCTCCCTGGTTTTTCTCCATGCTCACAGAGCTTCCCTCCGATGCGGAAGAGTGCTTTCTCCCTTAGTGACAAAAAGAGGGCATTTTTGTAGTTCATATTTTTTCTGCAGGAGCAGTCACAGATTTTTCTGTGAGGGATGTTTTCGGAAATGCTAGTGAAGCAGGTTCATTTTGGATTCCAACTCTCTCTTTTGATATTGGAGGTGTTTCTTTTGTAAAGTAGTTTCTTTCATCATTAAACTCCTAATACAGACCTTTTCTGTCACAGAGAGTATTTGAGCAGATGTTTCTGAGTTATGATTCAGTTCTAAATAACCATTAACCTGCTTATTTAACACACCTTTTTCGTAGGTTGTTTATGATACAGAGAATTCATACTCCATACCCTTGTTTTTGATTATAGGATTCTTTTTTCTATCGTTATATGGATAGGACACAGTCTGATAATCTTGCCTTTAGGACGGAACTAACACAAACCTTAGGGACTATAGTCCGATTGGATAGTAAATAATGTATTCTAGCCTCAGTACCAAGTGTGAAAGATAAAGAAATATAATATCTTGTGCTTGGATGGTGTAGGTACAATGGATCTAAAAAAAAGTGGTTATGCACCATATCTTTAAGAACGCATCTGCCGGGGGAGTTTCTGAGATACGGATGGTCAGACGCGTCTAAATAAGGATCAATACTAAGGTTCCAGATTTCACCCTACATATGTTGTGTTTGTCCGAATTCAAGAACAGCGTATTCAGTTTCAAAAGTATATCCTTCCTTTTGGTCAATGGGGCCGTAGATGGATCCAATAATAAAGGTACAGTGTTGGGCAACTAGTTTAGTGAAGGCATAGCTTCTTTCCGGATCCGACCAGTTCTTCGGTACTCTCACATGAAAGTGTTTGCATAAAGGAGATGCCACTCCTCTTTTACTAAATGAGGTGGAACTCTGTCTTTGGTGATTGTCTTTGTCTGGGCGACCTGAAGATAATGTAAATTAACCAACCCAATCTTGTTTGAGTTTTTATAATTCTATATCAGAAAGTTGCCTTTCCTGGAGCAAGACAAAAATCCTGATTCTTAGATGCCAGTTGCAGATACATCAGTATTTTTTCCAGTTGACAAAAGAGGTCAAACCTTTAACATTTAGCAATATCGGGAGAATGTGCTGTTTGTGGCGATGGCAGGAGTAGGTCTCTTACATCACAGGTGAGTATTGAATTTGCAAAGTAGGTTGCATTGGCTCAGAGATAAGGTGCTGTTATCAGACATGAGGAAGAGTGTTCTGAAGGGTCAAATTTATCCAGCTGCAGTGGGTCCTTGAAAGAGGATCGAAGATCTGCGCAACACCTAATGCGTTATAAAACTAAATTTCAGTTGAGTTTTAAGCAGGTGTTTATTAATACTCTCAGCGGCAGTGAACTCAGATTTATAACGAGCAGTAAGCCAGATTTGAAAGCATTAGAATCAAATAGAGGTCCATAGATTGCCTACTTGCATGGTCATGAGCACATAAAAGCAGAGAGGAGTAGTTTACAAGATCTCGGCTAGTGCTTTAAGGATAATCTTGATTCGTCTCTAACTATTGGCATTAATTGTTCCAAGTTGTGTGCCTTAAAATGATTCTTTGGGCACATGGGAGGCAGTTTGTGGGCATCTATAGTGTGAGTAGGATCTCTCTTCCAGTGTGAGGAAAAGGGTTAGTTAGTTCCCTCTGTGATGTCTGAATGTCCATGGAGCTATCAGCATGCTCCTCTTAAAATGTTCTAGTTACATACAATCTTGAAATTCTCTATTTCTGCCTTCTAGTGCCATTATTGTTGTCACTAGGTCTATAAGACCATAACATGCATTCTTTGACGTCAGAAGAGGCCTTGGTGCAAGACATTTATTTTGTATTGTGGCCTAGATTTATTTATTTATTTATTTATGACATTTGATAAAGCGCGAACAATTGCCCGTAGGCGTCTCGGCGCTATGGACATCTGCATTGGCTTCTCCACTGGTTGTGTATGAACTAGAAAATTACTGATTAAACAGCCAAGTTTTTAACTGTTTACGAAAGGACCAAAGGGAGGTGCAGGTTCGAATTGACTGAGGCAGGGAGTTCCACAGTTTCGGGGCCGACACCAGGAACCGCCGGTCTCCCCAGGAGATGGTCTTGGTGCATGGCACCACTAAGTTTTTAACAGTGGCGGATCGCAGTACCCTGGAGGGCTCGTAAAGGATCAGTTGATCTCTGAGGAACTGAGGTCCCTGTTTATGCAGAGCTTTATATACTATGCAGAGGGTTTTAAACTTGACCCTGCTTCTGATAGGAAGCCAGTGAAGTTTTCTGATAGTATCTGAGGCAGACTTATGTTTGGGATTCTGGCCAGTAATCTAGCTGCCGCGTTTTGTATTATTTGCATTTTATCAAGTACCCTACTCTGGGCATTGGAGAAAAGTCCGTTACAGTAATCCAAAGTGGACAAGACCAAGGAGCTAACCAAGGTTTTCCCGGCACTTTCAGGGAGGAAAGGGATAACTTTCTTTATTAGGCGTAATTTATGGAACGCCGAAGATGCTACTTGATTGGCATGGGCGACAAAGTTGAGCTGATCGTCAAAAACAACTCCCAGATTTCTTACCTTGGAGGTGGGTATAGGCAATGTTCCGAAAGACTCAGGCCACCAATCTAATGACCAGCTAGGTGTGAGCTGTCCAAAGATGAGTACCTCCGTCTTTTCGGAATTAAGCTTTAGACAGTGGGAGGCCATCCAATCTCCAATTGCCAACCTACCTTCTTTAAAACTCTTGGCGATCTTGTGTCCATCGTTTTTAATAGACAGGACTAACTGTGTGTCATCAGCATATGAGGTAAGGCTCATCCCATTTGCTCGAATAGTATTGGCTAGGTCCGACACATAGATGGTAAAAAGTGTCGGACTCAGGGATGAGCCTTGAGGAACCCCACACGGCAGAGACAAGTTAGCTGACTGGAAGGATCCCAGAGTAACAGCCTGAGTTCTATCTGCCAAAAAAGAGGCCAGTAGATTTTTATCTGTTTGTTGAATGCCCATTTTTTCGACGCGGTCGACCAATGTCAAGTGGTCGACCGTGTCAAAAGCAGCAGATAAATCGAGTAGCACCAGTACTGCTGTTCCTCCTTGGTCTCGGATGACTCTAATGTAATCCGCCGCTTTGATCAAGGCGGTTTTAGTGCTGTGGTACTTGCGGAAGCCAAATTGGGAATTATCCAGTAAGTGATGTTTCTCAATAAATTGTGATAGCTGTTAGTTCATCGCTTTTTCTGCTACTTTTGCCAGAAATGGAAGGCTAGCTATTGGTCGGTAGTTTTTCAAGTCATCCTTGACAAGATGTGGCTTTTTTAAAAGGGGTTTAAGGAGGGTCTTTTTCAGGATATCCGGGTAGATTCCTGATCTAAACATGCCATTGCAGATTTGCGTGATGGGGAGAATTTTAAAAGGGCATGGATCTAAAGCTGATCCTGTTTTGATCGAGGAAATGATATCCGCTGTTTGAACCTCAGTGATGTCTTTAAACTGTGTGAATAGAGTAGCAGAAGATGTGGAATGAATAGTTGTTACCGGGTTATTAGTGTTGGTGTTAGCAGAAAATGCAGAGTAAATATCATTAACCTTGGTAAAAAAGAAGGTTCCCAATGCTTCACACAAAGATTGAGAGGGGGGAGGATTTAGGTCTGGAGCATAACCGGCTAAACACTTAGTGGTGTCATAAAGCTGTTTTGTGGAATTGTTCGCTAATTCAATCCGTTCGCTGAAGTACCTTTTCTTGGCCTCAGTAATCATTGCTTTATATTTGACTAGCATCTCCTTATAACAAATTTTGCTTTCTTCGCTATAAGACTTCCGCCAGTGCCTCTCCCTATTCCGACAAAGTTGTTTCTGGTCCCTGAGCTCTTCGGTAAACCAAGGAGCAGAGGGAGTCAATCTGTTTCTTGTTGTGTGTTTAAGGGGTACGAGCGAGTTTGTGGCAGAACCCAGTCAATCCTGAAATTGTTTGGTGGCTAAGTTGGGGTCATTTGATAGTGTGGGCAGTGAGTTGGACAGGCGAGATTTTAAGATGGAGCTATCTATGTCTTTCCCGGCTCGGCATAGATTCATTTGCAGAAGTTGCTTCGTTGATGGTGATTGTGCCACAAATAGCATGGTGGTCTGACCAAGTTAATGGCAGGATGTCCATAATATGAAGGCCAACAAGGTTAGAAAAGAAGCCATCCAAAGTATGACCACCGTCATGCGTGGGGGATTTAACCAATTGAGAAAGCCCAAAGGTGTTCATGCCGGACAGAAGAGAAAAAGTATCCCTATCTTCTAATTTCTCCAGATGAAAATTAAATTCGGCCAATACCGTTAGCGATTTTTCCATGGCTAAGGGTTCTAAGATGGTGTTAAGATCTGATAGGAATTCTGACCGTGCTCCAGGTGGTCTGTAATAAGTAATCCTTTTAGATTATCGGAAGGAGAAAGTTTAATAGCAAATTGCATCGCCTCACAGGTGGATGAGAGAATCTGGGAGATCCTGATAGCGTAGGAGTCACGGGTGATAATAGCTAGGCCGCCCCCTTTTTTACGCTGCCGGTCTTGTCTATAGACCTTAAAACCACAAGGGACCGCGACCACTAAATCCGGGTCAGATGTGCTGTTCATCCATGTCTCGGTCAGGAACAGAACGTCAATGTTCATATCCTTTATCAAGTCTGCTATGTCTTGTCTGTGCTTGCCAAGTGAGCGAACATTTGTAAGTGCGATCGCAATAGTCTTTACATTTTTATTATTCCTGTATATGTTTTTTTTTGTCACCATAGGAATGGTGGAGTTACACTGAGCACAGTGGTACAAGGGAGAAGGAGGTGCAAGGGTCGGGTTGAGCCTACAGCAGTTGCTGGTATTTGGGGGGCACAGTTTATGCAGCATGATGTTAGTATATTGGATGATGGAACCGGAATCATTTGAACCAGGGTTTACAGCCCTGGGCCCGGTCCCGGCGCGGACGGGAAAACATGGTCCCTTTATACCGGATGGAGGAGGGCGTGAGGCGTCCAGGAGCTGGACCGCAACCCTCTCCTCCCAGTAAGATGGCGGCTGTAGTTGTCAGAGTCACGGCGTCAGCACCTTACTCGGCTGTGCCGTGACAGGCAAATCAAGTATGTAAGCCTCAGTGTGAACTAATCTCACACACGAGGGTCCTTATGTGCAGGTAAAGTAAAAATGAGCATTTAAGATATTTACAGTATTTAAAACCTTAAAGACAGGTATTACCGGCAAGCGTAAATTCCATGTACTGACACAGGGATAGCAAGGAGAAACCCCCGGCTTCCGCCTCAGGGGAAAGAAATGCAAATATTAGGGCGATAGCGATTTGTTGCCTTAAGTATCCTGGGAGGGCGGGAGGCGTCCAGCAGCTGGACCGCAACCCTCTCCTCCCAGTAAGATGGCGGCTGTAGTTGTCAGAGTCACGGCGTCAGCACCTTATTTGGCTGCGCCGTGACAGGCAAATCAAGTATGTAAGCCTCAGTGTGAAGTAATCTCACACACGAGGGTCCTTATGTGCAGGTAAAGTAAAAATGAGCATTTAAGATATTTACAGTATTTAAAACCTTAAAAAAAGGTATTACCGGCAAGCGTAAATTCCATGTACTGACACAGGGATAGCAAGGAGAAACCCCCGGCTTCCGCCTCAGGGGAGAGAAATGCAAATATCAAGATTTATCAAGATTTTGAATCAGGCCGGTGTCAGTTTTTTGGCACAGCCCAACTTAAAATGTATTTACGGCTTTACAAAGCAATGCAAAGCCCAATTTGCATGACTTTTTGAAAAATATGTACTCTAATATAGCGCAGCCTTGCATTACGTGTGTCAGGTATGTGTTACTTAGTTGGAGCATGGGTGTTTCCGTGCATATACCTATGTATTTTGATGCAAATCCATGTATACAAAGAATCGCAATCATGGATTTGCACCAAAATGGTGTGCCTACCCGAGCTGGAGTAACAAGGAGAAATATCTTTATTTCTCCTTCTTTCCCCCCTTTTCTTGAGTGCTGCATGTATTGCACATACAAAAAGGAAATAATCTTAAAGGACAGTTTTTGTGCAGGAAGATATACCTTTCTGCACAAAAACTATCCTGATCACAAGGCAGGTTCCACAGTGACATTATTCAAGGGGGCCTGCATTGGCATTAGGCAACTTCTAGTGTGCCAGAAGAGAGCAGAATTGCGCCATATCTTTGTAAGTAGAGTGAAGTTCTCCTCTCTCCCTTTCATGCAATGCAGTACAGTGCAGCAACTTCCCTTTTTCACTATGTTGCTTAGTAAACCAAGACGTATATGCATATCACAAGAGTAATTTGCCTATTAGGAGATTTTGTGGCCTTCGTAATCATAGGGGCTATTTCTCTTTTAGTGTTCAAGGAGTGAATCTACTTGTTTTTTCTCAATACGCTAATATTCATCTAGGCTTGTTAATCTCCATTCTCAGCTTCTGCCTGAGTGTACATGCCATTTGGAACCCTGGAGGTGGATCAAAGGTGATGGTAGTAAGTTGTTGTAGCAAAGTAGACAAAATAAAGGACATATTTACATCTCTATCTGATTCAGTATGCCAACAATTTTAACGTTATTTTGTCTGCTTTTGTCTTCCAGATCTGTTATTTTCCTTTTCGATTGCCATTGTTTATCTCCCAGATCATGGGTATGTTTCTGATTTATCCATCCATTGCTTGAAGAAAGTTAGTTACCTATGCATAGCTTTAAGCCCTTTGTTTGAATCTATCTTGGTGACTTCCATCATCTTAGATTTTAAGGCTTTCTAAAGCTGACAGGAGAGTGCCCAACATGATGCTGGCAATTGCTATAGGTTGAGTCTGTGGTACAGTGTTTGTCCCTTCCATTCTTCCTCCAATAATTACTACTTTGAAGAACAAGAGTTGTCTCGTAGCTTTCCCTTTTGACATTTCTATATACTTCTATCGCTTAGAAGAGTGGTGTGGTTGTCCTCACAGTTATATATACCTCACCTTAAATATGCCATCCTTAGATTGCATGGACCACAAGTAGTGTGTCAATAATTAGTATTAGGGGTTAAAGTGGGCTGATTAGAAAGATAATTATTAATTGAATTCATTAATGAGTACCACTTATCAAAAACAGAGAGCACAGAGTCACAGTCTATAATGCAATATATTCCTTATTTTTTGCATCTAATATGGCTGCCTCTCGTTAGGGAGTTTGACATTATCATTTAGGCAGAGGACCAAAGCTAGATAGGGTATTTTTATGGGGTGTGCCGGGCCTCACAGAGCATTATAGGTGCTTCTATGCTCACTGCTTCTCCCTCTAAGCCTCTGATGTCTGTACCTCCTCTGTGGGATCTAACTTTGTCCAGTAGTTATCTCTCCATCTGAGTGTTTCTCCAGAGAAGGCACCTTGCCACAGGAGGGCCCACAGGAGCACCAGTACTTTTGACACTGATCTCCTGGTCCACAGCCACCTGGAACCTGCTGCATTGGTAATTTCCCCACTCTGTCTTCTGGCCATCGGTCTTTGCAGGAATCTTGAGCACTGAGTCATACATACTCTGAGTGACATTGTCATTTCATTAGAGGGGTATGCAGTAGATTATTAACCTCCATTTTATTTGGCAATATGAAACGGGCTGCTATGCAAAGCTTGTAATCAGCATAAGGCAATACTATAACAAAAACTGCCATTGCATGGGATTGAAAAGTCCAAACTAGCACATCATGAGTGATGGTGCTTGGAGCTGTTTGGAAGGCAGCCATCTTGCTCATGGCCAGAATCTGTCCCAAATGGAAACCCATTCAATGTAATATGCATTTCATTAGTTACATTGCCTCTGGGAACCCAGTAACTACTTACCCCAACCATTCTTCAGTTTCAAGGCACAAATAGAAGTTATAAGTATGAAAAGATTTCACCCGGTATACCCACCACTTAATGGGAAACAAGCAAAGGCTCAGAATTATTTCACTCTTCATATTTCAATATACCGCTCCATAATCACACATAACAAACTAAACCAGCAAATAGCAAACAATAACTCACTGCTATTCTAGTTTAGAGAAACTGTAGACCCAACAAAGATACTATACCATATGTATATATAGCTGTGTATTGTATCTTCACACCATCAGGTTCCCCAAAGACCAAAATCTGTTTACTAATTTTTTTAGTAGGATCCTCTGCAGTGTGATGCTGTGATATATGTTCAGGTTATGTATGTTGTAATGGTTATTGTTATTTATAGTGTGCTGCTGGATCTTTTTTCTATTGAAATATGTGCTAATTCAATGAAAGATATATAACTTAATAAAAAAGAAAATGTAATAATTTAGTGCCATAATATTAAATTTAAATATTGTAAATATATTAAATCTTTGAATAAATTAAGACTGCTACAAATGTGAAAAATTCCAATGCAATTCACCAAATACAAGTTATTTTAATTCTGACACATTAAAAACTAGCCAACGTATTCCCCAATAAAATCCACTACCCACTAAAACAAGTTCAAGCACTATTTGAATAATGCAATCCTAAAAATATTTTTAAATGGATCATCAGAAGTGTAATGTTCTGTATATGTTTAGTTGAATGTATGTTTTGAGGGTTCATTTTATTTAGCCGGGTCTGCTGGCTCAGTGGACTAATGCATCCACTGCAGGAGCCTGTGTTTGATCTCATGGTCACAGGTTCAAATCCCAGTAGGTCCACTCAGACTTTCATACATTTGAGGTCAATAAAATGAGTACCATTGAGTTGGGTAACAATATACATATGTTATTTCAGCACCAAGATGCCCCGTTGCTGGGGTGAACGTGCGCTTTACAAATACACCTGTTATGTTATGTTATTTATAGTGTGCAGCTGGATCTTTTTTTCGAAATAAATGTATGCTATCTATGAGGGCTGATATGTTCACTGCTGCATGAAGTATGTTTCTGAGGTACAGCATAGTCAATTAAAAATGAAAAATAATATTATGGAAACTTCTATATTGAAATATTTGTAAACTAAAATAAAAAAATGTGCAAATAACGCAAATTCAATTCTATTAAAGATATATAATTCATACACCATGACACAAGCCCTCATCACCAGCCAACTGGACTACGGCAATGCCCTCTACGTAGGAATCATTGCACAACTTCTACAGAGACTGCAGACCATGTAGGACGCCACAGCCAGACTCATCCTCAGCCTGAACTGGGGTGCAGGAGTGAGCTAAAGAATGATGATGGATTTAACCCAGATCAGTTGACTGGGGGTGAGGGCTTGCAATGTTCAACACTCCGTCCATCATCCCATTTGGTTTGCTTTCTTTGCCCTAAGTGGGCAGGGTATGCCCAGACGTGGGTCCCTTGCTCACTTTGCCACTGGATTCAAGCTAACTTGGCTTATGATGGCTGATTAGCCAGAAACTGGTCCCAGGATGCTTGTTTCCGGTCCAGGGAAGACATGGCTTGGCAGTTCAGGCTGGACTGTTCCCATGAGGCACAGGGTCAGAATGATTTGCATAAGGCCATGTCTGAACTGGGGTGGCGGAGTGAGCTAAAGAATGATGATTGGTTAAACCCAGATCAGTTGACTGGGGGTGAGTGCTTGCAATGTTCAACACTCCGTCCATCATCCCCTTTGGTTTTGCTTTCTTCGCCCTAAGTTGGCAGGGTATGCCCAGACGTGGGTCCCTACTCACTTTGCCACTGGATTCAATCTAGCCTGGCTGATGATGGCTGATTAGCCAGAAACCGGTCCTAGGATGCTTGTTTCCGGTTCGAGGAAGACATGGCTTGGCAGTTCGGGCTGGACTGTTCCCATGAGGCACAGGGTCAGACTGATTTGCACATGGCCATGTCTGAACTGGGGTGGCGGAGTGAACTAAAGAATGATGATGGATTAAACCCAGATCAGTTGACTGGGGGTGAGTACTTGCAATGTTCAACACTCCGTCCATCATCCCCTTTGGTTTTGCTCTCATCCTCTGCCTCCCCGATGAACCAACATCACACCCCATCTCAGGAAACTCCACTGGCTCAAAGTACAGAAGAGATGCCAATTCAAGCTGCTGTCCCACACACACAATGTTCTACACAACCAAGGACCCGCCTACATTAAACAATGCCTTAACTTCCACCAACAATTGAGAAGACTATGTCCTGCCTCACTTTCAACCAAAGTGGAGGGCACTCCTTCTTGCACATCCCAGCAAAGACCTGGAACAGCCTTCCCGCACACCTCCGGACCATCACCTCACTTCAGGAATTCCAAATGGCCCTCAAGATATGGCTGTTTAAATGAGCCTCAGGGGCCTGCAGGAGCCTGGATACCCTATTGGCTGATTAGTTGTGCTTTATAAATCCTGGTTGATTGATTAAAGATATATAATTCAAACAAATCGAAATTCAATGCAAAATGTAAAAATAAATACTTTAGTAATCTAATACTAAATTTAAATATTTGAAATACCTTAAATCTTTAAATAATTGAAGTACACTATAAAAGTGAAAATTATATGCAATTAACCATATATGATTTTTTTTTATTCTGTAATTTTAAAAACGACCCCCCCCCCCATTTCCCCAATAAAATCCACAAATCATTAAAACAAATGCAAGCACTAATTCAATAAGGCAATCTTTAAAAATATATTAACATTTGGTAAATTTAACTACAGATTTAAAAAAACTAAAATAACAGAACAAATGAAGTCTTAAAGCACTACCCATCCAATACCTCCATGAAACCCACCAACTTGTAAAACATAAACATAGGAAAATGTTAATGTTTATGAAATAGTTTATATTACTAATGTTAGTTTAATTTGGAAACAAACAATGAAAGAAAATCAAAAACAATATTATGTACCACAATATTAAAGTAATCAATATTTAAAACATTGATATTAATGGTAAAAGAAGAAATAAAGATCCGTATTATTTCCAATCTCAACATTATGGTGGCCACTATTTTTAGACAATGATCTAGACAATGATCTGGAGAACTTTGAATATCAGGGTCGGCTTTAGGGCAGTGTGACTGGTGTGGCCACACAGGGCGCTGAGATGGAGGGGTCACTGACCTAGGGGGGAAAGGGTGGTGAGAAGTGTTGAGCAATACCTTACAATTGATAGGCACCTGCTGCAGTGTTCTATGTGCATCCAGCTTTCAGGCAGTAATAAACATTTCAAGATACCTCTTGTGATTAATGTTCCTTCTAGAAAGATATAAATGAAGTTTTGGTTTTGCTTTCTTCGCCCTAAGTTGGCAGGGTATGCCCAGATGTGGGTCCCTTGCTCACTTTGCCACTAAATTCAATCTAGCCTGGCTGATGACGGGGATTAGCCAGAAACCGGTCCTAGGATGCTTGTTTCCGGTCCAGGGAAGACATGCCTCAGCAGTTCGGGCTGGACTGTTGCAATGAGGCACAGGGTCAGACTGATTTTCATATGGCCATGTCTAAACTGGGATGGCGGAGTGAACTAAAGAATGATGATGGATTAAACCCAGATCAGTTGACTGGGGGTGAGTACTTGCAATGTTTAACACTCCGTCCATCATCCCCTTTGGATTTGCTCTCATCCTCTGCCTCCCCGATGAACCAACATCACACCCCATCTCAGGAAACTCCACTGGCTCAAAGTACAGAAGAGATGCCAATTCAAGCTGCTGTCCCACACACACAATGTTCTACACAACCAAGGACCCGCCTACATTAAACAATGCCTGAACTTCCACCAACAATTGAGAAGACTATGTCCTGCTTCACTTTCAACCAAAGTGGAGGGCACTCCTTCTTGCACATCCCAGCAAAGACCTGGAACAGCCTTCCCGCACACCTCCGGACCATCACCTCACTTCAGGAATTTCAAATGGCCCTCAAGATATGGCTGTTTAAATGAGCCTCAGGGGCCTGCAGGAGCCTGGATACCTATTGGCTGATTAGTTGTGCTTTATAAATCCTGGTTGATTGATTAAAGATATATAATTCAAACAAATAGAAATTTAATGCAAAATGTAAAAATAAATACTTTAGTAATTTAATACTAAATTTAAATATTTGAAATACCTTAAATCTTTAAATAATTGAAGTACACTATAAAAGTGAAAATTATATGCAATTAACCATATATGATTTTTTTTTATTCTGTAATTTTAAAAACTACCCCCCCCATTTCCCCAATAAAATCCACAAATCATTAAAACAAATGCAAGCACTAATTCAATAAGGCAATCTTTAAAAATATATTAACATTTGTTAAATTTAACTACAGATTTAAAAAAACTAAAATAACAGAACAAATGAAGTCTTAAAGCACTACCCATCCAATACCTCCATGAAACCCACCAACTTGTAAAACATAAACATAGGAAAATGTTAATGTTTATGAAATAGTTTATATTACTAATGTTAGTTTAATTTGAAAACAAACAATGAAAGAAAATCAAAAACAATATTATGTACCACAACATTAAAGTAATCAATATTTAAAACATTGATATTAATGGTAAAAGAAGAAATAAAGATCCGTATTATTGCCAATCTCAACATTATGGTGGCCACTATTTTTAGACAATGATCTAGACAATGATCTGGAGAACTTTGAATATCAGGGTCGGCTTTAGGGCACTGTGACTGGTGTGGCCACACAGGGCGCTGAGCTGGAGGGGTCACTGACCTGGGGGGGAAAGGGTGGTGAGAAGTGTTGAGCAATACCTTACAATTGATAGGCACCTGCTGCAGTGTTCTATGTGCATCCAGCTTTCAGGCAGTAATACACATTTCAAGATAACTCTTGTGATTAATGTTCCTTCTAGAAAGATATAAATGAAGTTTTGTCTTGTGGCAGTTTTGCCTCGCCCATAAGGTAGTACAGAGGATTAATTTGCCTGCTGCAAAGAACATATCTGCATTTTTTGTAGCTAACTGAGTGGATTACTAGCACTTTCAAATAAATTAAATGTATGTGAGAGACAGGCTATGGAGAGATGAGGGGCACTTTTGCCAGCTGGTAGTGAAGGAATCTGAGGTGGAGATCATTGTGGCGGGGCGCCAAAAAACCTTATTGCACTGGGCTCCACCTGGGCAAATGCCAGTCCTGATCAACATTGTGAATTAGATACCCCAAGTCTATAAATGTCAATTCCCATACATCCATCTAGTCATGTACTCACTCACCTATTAATTATTCTTGCACTCATTCACTTATTCATCCACCATTTACCAATTCACTCAGTCATCAGTCATGCAATCACACACTAAACAGGTTTATCAATTAACGAAGAAGCATGATCTGTTGTGAAATAGCCAGACCAACTGGCCTTGTTAATGCGTGTATAACAATGCGTGTATAACAATTTTTGTGACCATAGTTGAGATTGCATATAACCATTCTTTCTTTTGTTACAGTGTCTCAGCTGGATTGCCGTAACATGAAAGGCCACCAGTTACATATGCTGAGTAGGTCCTATCAAAACTCATTGTTGTTCATTTGATAATGAATTTGTAATACAACACCTCATTCACGGTAGTAAGCACTATAATAATTAAGACTCCCTGTTTTCCATTTTTACTGATTATTAAAGCTAAATACAGACAGAATACCATTTATTTTCCTGTCTGCATTTATTTTTAAATGTGGAAAAAATGTAAATGTTTTTGAGTGATTCTAAATGCTTTCAGTCATGACTGCCAAATGAATAACTGTGCAGATTGACGGCAAGTTTAGGGATTTTAGTAAAGAGCCTTAAACAGCAGTACATTTGCACAACCTTGATACTAAAATGTACATATTTTCTTACAAGTGCATATTTTACCACCTAAGTGTGTGTATATAGTATTGAAACCTGTCAGGGGTTCAGGCACGACTGCACATTAACTGGTTAAATAAATGCAGAAATATAAACATTTCAGCTTCATTTTTTCACAAAACCTAAAATAGATAGTGATAGCATAGGTAAAATTAGCAAAAAATAAATATGGATAAATACAGATGGAAATGACAAAAATATAAATACCATAAAACCGGGAGCCCTAATATTAATGCAATTTTATAGCAAATACGTCTGCTATTTCATATCATCCTTTGCTTGTTTGCATGTATACGGTGAGTAAACTGATGATGCCAGTGAAGAGTACTATCAGCAAAAGAGTTAAACATGTCAAGGATGTGGAATTGAATGGCACCGCAGTCATGTAGCATTTTCGGTTCTCTAAGATGGATCTTATAAATAGGGTTAAGACAATGGGGCTAAATAGGCCATGAGCCAAGACCCCAAATTTAGGCCATTGGCACCTCTCGGGGGATAGGTTCTAACAAAATTGTTTTGCAAGGTATGGACACCTAGAGATGAAAAGTATATAACATCAAGACAACACTTTTTGCCTTTTGTCTGATATTATTGGATTAGCAACCATAGCTGAAAAAAATAGGGTTTTCATAATTGGATACATAGCAAACTAAATAATCGTAATAGGTTGTAAAACAAACCTAATGCCACCCGATTGGTTAAATTCAATGATATTTTATAATAATTATGCTGATTAATTCTAATAAAAATTACTTAGTCCTTAAAATAATAACAATAAAACTTGAGTGTATTCCTCATGACTTGATATAGAATATAGGCAAAACTTTCACTTACAATTTCAAATAATAGCTGTTACATCTTTCATAGGCTTTGTATGTCATGAGTCAACATAAACACAATTTTATCATTCACATTCCTCTTCATCATTTTCTTCTTCTGAATAGGTCTCATCATCATTCTCTGTGTCTGTTTGATTTTCACAGATGGTAAGTCTACAGATGTCAGTGCACTTGAGGTCATCTAGACAGCAGACACATGTTGGCAAATTGCAGTTCCTAATGCAGTTGCAAGCTTTTAGATCTAACACAGCCTGAGGTGCTGGCAGCCCCTCCATCCAGTGCAATACCAGTTGCTCTGCTCCCTTGTTTTTTCCCAACTTGCACCCTCTCCCAATTAGACTAGGTGCCAATGGATCCTTCAGAAGATGTCTCCTGCTTATATTGGCTTGATTATTTGTAACTTTAATTCACATTCCGGCATGACTTTGGTGCTTGTCATCAATGGCTGGGGCCCAACTTATTCACTAGAAACATACATTAAGAATTCGTATCCATGTGGTGGTCAATGTTCTTAGCTTTTGTTTCTCAATGCTGGGGAGAGGAGCTTGAAAAGGTTGTGGTCCAGACAACTTGGGTTGCACAACTATTCCGTTGACTCAATGGATTGTCCCCTTACTAATAGGAGTCTCTTCAAGCCTATCAATATTATCTGTTGCTAAGTTAGCGAAGACATGTGGCTGAATGTCACGTGGAAGAACTATTTTCTCATTTAAGGTAGCAGCTAGTTTCTGAAGACATATGGCTGTATCATTTTCTTCCAGGTGTGAGTATGAAATCTCATGACCAAGACTGTTTACAGTGCAAATGATTTCAACATTGCCTGTCAGTGATTTGTATGACATGTGGGAACAACAATTGCTAGGTGGGGGTTCTGCTGGTAATTTGTCACTGCATATAAAATGTCCTGACTGAATGATTGCATAAGTAAGGTGACCATTTGGGAAAGCTTTGTATTTTCTGGACCTCCAGTCAAAAGTCATAATAGAAACCCTTTAAGGTAATCAGGCACTGTAAATTAATCTTTATCAATGTTTGATGGATGATATAGCCATGGCGTTTGATGTCAAGTTTGTTTTAATCATTGTTCTTATGTGCAATGATGTTTGGTCATTGACCTTGTTTATATCTGTTGCCTAAACCTTTTTAAACTGAAAATGTTATTTTCAAACTCAGGTTTTCTCTTACAACGTCCTGTAGCATGACACTATCCAGTTAGGCCAATAATTTTCCATGGTTGGCTGGGAATATGTGGAGGCTGTCACCGATCCCGGAGTCCAATTTTCTTCTATTATGTTTCTTGGAGGATTTGTCTATTCCCTGTATTACTCTGTGTGTCATGTGGGTTTTAAGCCTTTCAGTGAGAGTCGTCACATGCATTACCTCTTTGTTAGTTCATCATATGCTCAATCTCTCATATTTTTGTAGTGATCATCGGTTTAAATGCTAGATGCATGATCATCCTCCTTAAATTTAACCTGTGTATAGTTCCTATAACTAAATGCATGATAATTGGCTTCTGCAGTAAAAATGTCCCTACTACAAACTACTAAGATCCTTGAATTACAATTAAGCTCCTTGTTGTCACCTGGGGGCTAGAATCATGCTGCAGACTACCGGCCTGAGCCCTACAGTCTCCGCTGCTCTCCCCCGCTGCCGCTCTGGTCATCGCGGCTGCCGAGCGGGGAGAGCAGGACTCCAACTTCCAGCAGTCCTTGCCGGACCAGGATGCCGCCCACCACCTGATTTTCACGCCCGGAGGCGCACAAGAGGAAACTGCTCCTTCCGCGTCGCGGGATCGCGCGCGGGAGAAGCCCGGGACAAGGGCGGGACCATCTAAGGCCATCATAGGCCAGAGGAGGCCGGGACGGGGCACCCCCCTTGGATCTGAACTAAGAAAAGAAGGGAAAAGTTTTAAGGTACAGATACCCTTTGACTATCTCAACTTCCATACAGGTCCCTCTCAACCGTCATCATAATGGTATCGGTGAACTATTTGTTGTTGTTGGGGAGTTGATTCTGATTCAGTGTCCACTTTCAAAAGCTATTACGCTATGACTTGCAAGGGGGGCACTAGTAAACTTTCCACCCAGAGTAATTCGATAAGGGGAACAATGGACTATTATATTAAGAGTGCATTACTCCCCATTGCCTGTGAATTAGAGAGAATAGAATGTTCCCCAGCCATGGATAGCACCTCCAGTATGTGTTCTCCTCCACAGGCTGTCGATGCAGCCCCAGCTATATCATTACTGGAAGAACTAAATAAAATGTGTAAATCCTCGTACGTTCCTGTGGAATCAGGAGACCTCCAAACTAGTGCTCCTATTTCCCCTATAGCAACGACTAGTGCCAGTTTGAGTTGTTCACTTCAACTTACCCAAATCCTACAGGGTACTCCCCTCGCAACACGACCAATAGTAAACTCACAATCCGCAGTTACCACCTAGGTGTCCTCTGTTAAAAGGAAGAGAGATGGGGTCAAACAAACGGGGAGGCGGGCCAAGCAACAAAAACTACATTCAAATTCCCCACTGACCAACATTCCCAGCACTGCAACATCGAAAGTATCTACCCAGGCCTCCTTACTGGCCTCGCTTGAAAATATGATGAGGTCAATAATTTCCCCGTTGATTGATAAAATGACTTGCTTAGGGGATAGGCTCACGGGGGTCGAGGAAGCAATTAAGGCTAATTCGCTATTACTAAAAACTATGCCAGGACCCTCTCAACCACAGCATCCAGCCCCCACAGAAATGCCCAATACCACCATACTAAGTAAGACCACCCGTAATCAATCAGTAACCCTGCATAGTAAAAACTCAAACCTCTCGAAGGCCGCCACAACTTTACGAAGTTCCTACCCTAGAGTTGGGCCAAACAAAGAAATGTCATTTCAAAAAGGATTAGCGGTTAATTATAACAACATGTCACACAAAACCAATCATCTTCATTTGCCCCCAGAGGCCGCTCCTATTGTGTGTGTCCTCTCAGGTGTACCAGAACTCCCAAAGGGGAAACACGAAAGCCTTCAGGACCTAAGAAACAAGGTAGTGTTCTGGCTTACTAAAAATAGACCTCTCCCACCCAATATTGATGGCACCATACTAAGTGTTAGAAGGGTGGGTTGGCTAGGACCTCTCCCAAAACAGATCGCGGGCGATTTGGTACTTGTAAAATTTAAGAATAAACATGTCGTCCCATATCTTCAATCTTGGCAGCCACAAATAGCAGATGGGCCTATATCTACCTGGAGTCTAAGTGAATTTTATCCTACAACATTTTATGCCTTGTAACACTGCCAAAAAGAACAGAACAACCACTGGATGGGCACAACTGGTCTTGTATCGAGTGGTCGCTATATCTCCACGTTCAATTAATCTGATCTACTCTCTCGCTCTTCATTGATTAGATGATTTATGCTATTGATTTAATCTTATTTTAACACACGCTACTTTTTATGAAATGAAATGTACTGATGTATTTGTGTATACTTATGTACTGTTATTGTTTTAATGATTTTTTCTTTTATAATCCTGAAATTGAAATTTATTATTCTCTGTTTCTGTGATTGCATTGCTCATGCTTTTATGAATTGTTTTTACATTTCGAATACAGCTTCTTGATGATGATGAATTACAATTAATAGCTGCACACTCATGTAGACTTTTGTCAACTCTGAGGTCCGTGACCTTGATAATTTTATCGCAACTTGATGTTCTCTTGTAGCATTTTATCTTTCCACAAAATATGCACTCTTCAGTATACACGTTTGACTTTAAAGATGATTTTCTGTTTAAGAATATACTAGTGCACTAACTTGTTCCAGCATCACCACTGATACTTGCTTCAGCTTTTCGATTAATAGTCTGTAAATCTCTCTCATAGTAAACAGGCTCCTGCACTTCCTGTGTTAAAATACTTGGAGAACTGTGTTGCTTTCGACATTTTTTGTAATATCTAACTGGAGCTCCACTGACCTGTCATCAGAAGTCATCCTATAAATAAAACATTGGGGGTGTGAAGAGTTTAGTTTCCCATTAACCTTCAAACCTGGGAACACAATTAAGCATCCTGGACAGGTGATGTCTAGAATCAGAGGAGTCAAGCAGATGTAACTAAAATAACAATTCGAGTTATCCAGCTGTATGATAGATGATAAAAACTTGCAGGACATTCAACATAAAGATCTTGCTGTATTTTTCTGAGGGCGTGGACTCATTTGCTGCAAGAGTGGTGTATGAAGCATGCCTAGATAATGGAATGTATACATTTGGCTACAAACGCAGATAAAATGAAAGTACAGGTAATATATTCAGGCTGGCATTAGCAAAAATTAAAGAGAGGGATAGCGCATGATATTTTGGGCAAGCAGATGGGGACAATAACCCTATAACACTGGGTAGAGACAGTGCTTTACAATATGCAAAAGTCCAAGCCAGTTGAATAATGCTATGAAGCACAGAACTGACCTATTGGGATAACATTTACAGCTAAAAGTGGCACAGTGTTTGCATTTGGTGATGCAGTGCACCCAACGAAATTCGTTTTATTTATTTATATGTTTACTTACCTGTTAAACTCCGTAATCCAATCATTACTACCCCCCACCCTGCCCTTCCCCCTCCCCACGTCACTGCCCTGCAGGAACTCCTACTACCGACCGCAGCTAAGTGTTTGGTTCCTGCCCACAGTTAAGATTTTGAGGGGACATTGCAAAGCTACATTCTGGCAAAGATGGTGCCGTTGGAGGAAAACAATAAATTGTGAGCCTGCAAATGGGCAGTGGACTGACACTGAACAAATGCAGATCTGACTGGAAGACCATGCTTCTAATTTGTTTTTTAAAGCAAGTTGTTACCTAGATTTGTTTCCGGTACGCCATCATTTTGACCTGGATGCAATTAACATTTCAGAAGCGAATACTTTCAGCAGTAAGTCAATAGGAATTAGTTAAAAATGTATTTCATAAAACTTTCATTTCATTTCTGTAACCTGAAGGTGGTTTGTTTTTGTTACCACCTTGCAACAGTTATGCTGGTTGCCTGCCTCTCTATTTCCTCGGTAACCAGTCCATAATTGAGGGTCATAGTTCCATGATGTCCCTCCCTATTATGAGCGTGGAAGTGAAACCGCAAAGATGAGTTGGCAAAATTAAATCAGCAAATGAGGCTGTCTTCCTTTCAGGTTCAAAAAAAGACCCTTTCTTTTTTGTTACATTTCCTTTTAATTTTCTTGCTGTTTTAGCATTAATATGGTTGTTCTTTCAGTGTCAACTTACGTGAAAAAAGGAAGCACTTTACAAGAACCAATATTAATCAATCATTCAATTAGTCTGAGGGATTGGATATCTCTTCCCTTCAAATACTTAGTGAAGTTTGTAGTGTAGGGTAGCTGGTTCCTCTGTTTTTAATGTATTAAATGAGAAGAAAATGTACAGGTCATCAATCGATCAACTCCAGCAAGCCTTAGTGAACAATTATTTGAAAAATAAGTGTTTTAACTAGGCAAATGCACGCTGTTGTAGATGTGCAGCAAAAACAGGCAGACTTTAGACGATGCAGCAAACATATGGGCCTAACGCAAAATAAATGGGACCAACGGATGTGAAAACACAGCAATATAGGTCTATGCACTCCTGTGGAACAACAGATTGCTCGATAGGGACCAGTGTAAGCTTTGTGATGATCCTCCATCACCTGAGAGTTTTTTAAGAGAAAGGGATAAACAAGAATAAGCATCACAAAACTGACCCTTCCTAATATGTTCTAATATTGTGAGTAATGAATGATGATGATTTATGCAGAACACTATTTCTGAAAATATGTTTTCCAGAAGATGGGGGAACTTCGGCCCAGGAAATAAATTGCATCAGGAGAGCTTATATACATTTTTCCTGAGTGCTGATATTCAAATAAATGTCCAGTCTCATAGAAGTCCACAATATAAAGTTTTTCTACTTTTTTACTTTTTATTTAACAGTATTCAATGTTGACTGAAGCAAATCAAAAACCAAGCTCTCTTTCTTTTTTATTCCTGACTATATTTCATCTAGACAGATGCAAACTTCATAGTAGTAGGTAATAGCAAACACGTGTTTCTTCGTTCTATGGATTTCAACACTGACATTCTCAAGGCTGCAAGCAGAAAACACATATCAGATATCTCAATTTCAAATCTTTGTTATGATGACCCCACTTAATTACCCTTTTGTGAATTCCCTCAATGCAACCCACCAATTGCAAAACCTACATTCCAGAATCCGATGTGCAGGCCTGTGGTGGTGAGCCTCAGCAAGGCCTACCAGTGCTAGGGGTTCTCCCTTCTCTGCACAGAGTCCTCAGACCAATAGAAAGAAGTTGGCACAGAAACTGGAATAGAAAAGACAAAGTTTATTAAACCTCATGAGGTGGAACTACATTCACACAACACCCTTAGGTTGTGTATGAGGTAGCACACTTACTGGAAGGAGCTTGGTCCTTTTATACTCACACAGATGCCCAAATGAAGGCGGTACAAGGTACAGAATGTTGGTTTCAAATACATATAAGGTCATACAGAGAGTGTGCTGGCAACAAGTGGGAGGGGCTGATAGTTAGCTTATTCTGGTGGACACATCCTGACAGTTACAAGTTGGGGACAGCTGTAAGCTCAACTGAGCATGTGCAAAGCATAAGAGGCTAAATATATCTCGTCTCTAGGCAGATTTCAAGACCTGCTAACAGGGAGGTAGGACAGAGCACATGGTGAGCACATGGCAAACAAAATAGCTGACAGAAATACAAAATGGATTCCGCAAAACGGACAAGATAGTCTCCAAATACAGGATGTCTTCTGCTAATGCTTAACCTAATCGCTGCTAAATTACAACAGACAACCCTTTCAGCAGTAGCTGAAGACATTCGTTTATCTGGGGTAATCTAGATATTCATCCTGTACATTGATGCTCATCATCTCAGCTATTTCTTTATTTAACATTTGCTGTGCTTTTATATCTGCAATATTTCTTTTGGCAGGTGTACAGGCAGTGATGCACATGGAGCAAAGCATAGGACCACATTGTATACAAGTACAGCATGTAAATAGTATCACCAGTAGTATACATAGAATAGTCAATAGCTTCCAGCCCCAAGTAGCAACGAGTGTCCATATCCAGTTTGAAACTGTCCATGTACCAGTCTCTGGGTGACTTTTTTGCAGCAATCTTATGCAGTTTAGAGATTGCTGAAGGTAAGTGATCAGGTATGAAGACACAGCAACTGCTACCGATGATGCGACATGCACCACCTCGATCAGCCAAAACCACGTCAAGCACCATCCTATTCTGGAGTGCTACAATTCTTGCAATTTGCAGTTCTTCTGTAATGTTCCCAAGTACCATGGCTGTCTGATTGGTGACAGCTTCCACAACATGAGTCAATCGTCTGATCTTTCTGCTATTCAATGCAGCACCCACAAAGAAGAACAAACCCAAATTGAAATCGACATATTGTTGTAAAGTGGCATCTGTCTGGTCGACTTCATCTGTACTTATTGTTCGTTTGAATCTATTCTTAGAAATATCATTGTACAACTTTAGATCAAGGTGATATGATGCTGGTGCTAAAAACACAGGGGGTAAAAATGATATGTAACATTCCCCGGACCACCCAACATGCAATTGATAGTATCCTTTATTATCACATACAAAATACGAATTATGCGAAGACGTAAAACTACTGTTGTTAGCTCCTTCAATAATCAATGTCAAAATACATTCACTCCGTCCTACTGGGATTCTCCAAACACTACTTATACATAGTTCTGCTTTAGCTCTGGTCACAGAAATTACAAAAGGTCCATTGTCTTTAATGTTCCTCATATTCGTGAAGACGTATGGTGTCGAAATATTGTCCGGTTGTTATTCTTCCCATTCCCATTTAGTCCCTTTGGCTTGAGGATAACCATCTTTATCTTGGTAGCATTCTTTATTAAACCAAATAATGATTCCGCCTACTAAGGGCTTTCCAAAAGCAAACAAAAGAGCATACCAAGCTTGACAATAACCATTATGGGAAAACTGTAGAGGAATAAAAGGTGTTCCTCCTTTCTTTTGGTGCGCAGGTATCATCCCACACACCCAACAATTGGTAGTATTTGTGGCATTGTGTGTATGATGCAACATCTGGATGAATGTGTTATTCAGGTAGGATTGTCAATGTTTCTGCTCATGGTAGGGAAGTGTAAAATATTTATGTTCCACTGAAGCTGGAGTAGTGGCAACAAGAAGCTGTCGAGCAGGAGCCACTTTCTCAACAAACCAGGTGATTATCGCCATAACCACCAGAGCAACAACAAACCCTACAGCACAAATGATTCTTTTGTTATTCATTTCAGCAACAGCGATAATTGATCTCCCTAAAAACTCGTTGAAAACAATCGTTGGAGCTCTTATCCACTGGGCAGATGCTGATTTCTTCACCACGGGCCAAGACGGGTGTCAATACACTAATGCAGGGCTGATCCCCCCTTCCCACATTGGCTCTCCATTTCCCAAACCCAGGGCGGTAGCTCAACCAGTCTCATTCAACACTGCAGATTCTTTCCTCGGTCTCAATTGGTATCGCGATGCTCCAGGAATCGTGTGGTCTGGGAAGACTTTTGAAGATTCGTCAGGTGAGATAGCTTGACCTTTCTCCGTCTCCTGAATCTCTTGATGGTCAGTCAGCACAGTAGGTTCCACCAAGGCAGGCGACACACGCTTACAGTGTGTGCTGTGGACCCAGTTCTTCTTGTTCGTTACTCGAACTGCTGTCCTTCTAGTAAAAGCACCTGCTCCGGACCTCGCCACCTCTGTTCCAAGCTGTTTTATCTGTCGAAGACCTTGACCATCACATAGTCACCGAGACGGAGTTCATGGGCCTCACCTGTAGATCTGTCAGGAAGAGCTTCTCGAACCTGTTGATGAATAGAGATCAAACTGTCGGTTAACTGTGCCAAATAATCATTCATCAGAACACAAGGAACATCATGTATGAGGCGTGGCTTAGGAACTCCTCAAATGTTCATCGGTCTCCCAAATACCAACTCATACGGGGTAAGACCTGATCGTGAGTGTGGCACCAATCTTATGGATAATAATGCCAAAGGTAGTGCATCTGGCCACTTTAGGGACGTGGAAGCCAGTATTTTTGCCAGCTTCAATTTTAAAGTAGCGTTATACCTTCCCACCAATCCTGCTGATTGCGGGTTGAAGACTGTATGGAATTTCTGTTTGATCCCTAACCCTTTCAGGACATGCTAAACAACTTGCCCAATAAAATGAGGTCCGTTGTCACTCCACAAAAGCTTACAAACACCATACCTAGGAAAAAACTCCTTTAGAAGCACCTTTGCTGTGGTGAAAGCAGTATTATCCTTTGTAGGGTATGCCTCTATCCATTTACTGAAGGCACATACCACCACTAGGCAATACAAAAGGGGATGATGGACGGAGCGTTTGAGCAAATCAAACACTCAAGCCCAGTCAACTGATCTGGGTTTAATCCATCACCATTCTTTAGCTTACTCTGCCACCCCAGTTCAGACATGGCCATATTCAAATCAGTCTGACCCTGTGCCTCATGGGAACAGTCCAGCCCGAACTGCCAAGCCATGTCTTCCCTGGGCCGGAAACAAGCATCCTGGGACCGGTTTTGGATTCATAATCCTCATTATTCAGGTTAACTTGAATCCAGTGGCAAAGTGAGCAAGGGACCACCACTAGGACACATTTTAGATGATTGCAGCTTTCAAGTTGAATGTAATCCATCTGCAAGACTTCAAAAGGTGCGGTTGGTGTAGCAAACCCTCCTGTAGGAGTGTGTGTCCCTTTTCCAGGATTATTCTGCCAACAGATCAAACAGGACTGTACCACTCTTTTAGCTGTGCTGGCAATTTAAGGATGCTCCCAAACTTGTGTAGGCAATTTAGTTATCGCTAGAGCTCCAACATGTGCCAGCCCATGTGCCATTTGAACCATAGGTTGTAAATAGGCTGCAGGCAAGTTCCACTTATTCATTTCTTTGTTACGCCAACAACCCTCATCGTCTAACATTCCTTCTTTAGCCCATTGCTCAAGCTCTCCCACAGAGGCAGATCTCTGTATATCCAATACTTCCTCTCTTGCGTCAAGCCAACGCTCAGCTTGAGACATCACTACGTACATGGAAGTAGTGTTTCGCTGCATCACAGTTTCATGAGCTACGTGATCTGCAAAGGCATTGCCTTGTCCTATTTTGTCAATGATTTTCTTGTGTGCGCTACTCTTCATAATAGCAACTTTCTTTGGGTATGTAAGTGCAGTCAAGAGATTATGTACTAATTCTTCGTGCATTATCTGCATCCCGTGGAATGTAAGAAAGCCTCTTTCCTTCCAGAGTAGGCCAAAATCCTGAACCACTCCAAAAGCAAAGCGGCTATCCGTGTAAATGTTCACACACAAGTCAGTGCTAAGTTCACACGCTCGTGTCAAAGCTATTAGTTCAGCTGCTTGAGCCGACTTCTGAGGTATGCGAGCAGTTTCCACTACTGTCTCAAACGTGGTGATTGCATAAGCAGCTGAAGTTGTGCCATCTGGTAACTTCAGACAGGACCCATAAACCCACAGTTCCCCATCTACATCTGGAAGGGGCGTATCTTGCAAATCGATGTGACCCTTTGTCTGTTCCTCAGTAATGAATATACAGTAGTGAGGTTCCTATGACTGGGAATGAGTCGTAGGATTGGGCATCAAAGTGGCTGGGTTCAGTGTCGCACACCTCTTCAAGGTAATATGAGGTGCTAACAGTGTCAATTCATATCCTGTCAAACGAGCACTAGTTAAGTGTTGTGTCTTAGTCTGATTCAAAAGAGCATCTCCTGCATGGGGTACTAGCACCAACAGTTTGTGTGACAAAACTATCCCTACACTCTGACGTATGGACACAGCTGTTGCTGCAACTGAACGGAAACATCCAGGCAACGCATGAGCAACAGGATCAAGAACTGCAGAAAAATATACACAGGGATTCTGCTTGTCACCGTGTGTCTGTACTAAAACTGACAATGCACATCCATCTTTCTCGTGTACATAGAGTGTAAAAGCCTTCGTGTAATCTGGTGTGCCTAACACTGGTGCAGAGCAGAGAGCTTGTCTTAACTGATGAAAAGCATTTTGGCATTCATCTGTCCATGGAAGGGGATCGGAGTGTTTTTAGTAAAAAGCGCTAGCAGGGTTTTAACAATGTGTGATAAGCCCAATATCCATTGCCTACAAAACGAAGTCAAACCAATAAACGCACGGACATCTTTCTGTGTGGAAGGTACTGGGGTGTCTAAAATTGCTTGAATATGATCTGATGTCAGTGCACAGCCCTCCTTAGACAAAAGATGTCCTAAATAGGTCACCTTCGGTCTACAATATTGCAATTTCTTCCGTGGTCCTTTATGGTGGGGTGTAGCAAGAAACGAAAGCAAGGACAAGGTACATTTCTCACACTGCTCAGGAGTATCAGCTGCCAACAAGATGCCATCGACATATTGTATGAGAGCCACTCCATCAGGCAAAGTAAAGGAATCAAGCTGTCTCTTCAATGCTTCACTGTAAATACTAGGACTCTCAGTATAGCCTTGAGGAACTCTACAAAATCTATACGATCGGTTATTCAAAGTGAAACGTAACAAATATCGACTTTCAGCATGAATAGGTATCGAAAAGAAAGCGTTCTTCAAGTCTTAACAGAGAATTTAGTTGCTTTCGGAGGAACCAAAGTAAGTAGTGTCATTATGTAAGAAACCACAGGGTACTGCGGTACTACAATCTTGTTTACTTCTCTCAAGTCAATGATAAATCTATAAATCTTAGTGTCAGTATCTTTTTTCAAAATGGGAAGAATCGGACTATTGCAAACATTGTAAGGAACTTCTTCCACGACCCCTACTTTAATCAAATCATGTACAATGCGTGTGAGCGCTTCTTCTCCTTCTCGAGAAATTTTATACTGAGGCAGTCTTGGCAATAAAGAACCCTCCTTGACACTAATATGCACTGGTGGAATAACCATTTGCCCTACATCGATGTCTGAAGTAGCCCACAAATAAGCATGGGCGGATTTTGCGAATTGGCAATCCGCGAAATTGCGTATTTACGGATTCGCAATCCGCAAAATCCGCGAACTCTCGCGAATTTGCGTTTTTTTTTTTTTCGTGTTCGCAAGGATTTCTGCCAGTTCGCGAGGATTTTGTACCAGTTCGCAAACGCGAACTTACTTTTCGGGTAGCAACGGTCGCGAACATGTTGTTTCTACATCTGGTTCATCACAGCACCCTCTGTTTCACCACTGCCACCCTCTGTTTCACCACTGCCACCTTCTGGCTCACCCATGCCACCCTCTGGCTCACCCATGCCACCCTCTAGTTCATCACTGTAGATTATGGGTGGAAAAGCACACCTGCCCTGCCTCAACTGACATAAATGCATTAGGGGCTGATTAATGTGTTACTGAATTTGAACTTCCTGGCTGCAACCTGCTTCCTTATCTGTAATTGCTTTCTCTGAGCCTGCTGTGAGGGTCAGAGCAGGGTCATAGAATAGTTGCAAGTAGGCAACTGAACTTTGAAGGGGCCCCTCAGGAAGCACTACAGGGAATCGTTACTAATGATAAGATTGAACTTTTGCACCTGCTGAGTGCTTTCAGCTTTGCAAAAATCCAAATATCCAGCAGCATCCACAAAAAGTAATCCTTCCAGGCAGTACAGGGAATGGTTACTAATGATAAGATTGAACTTTTGCACTTGCTGAGTGCTTCCAGGTCAAGATCCAAATCAAAGTGACCAGCACATGAAGAAAGCACTGAGAGGAGCCTGCTGGACATGAACAGGAAGTTGGAGACTGTGGGGCACTTCCTTCCTCCTCCCCAAAATGGACTCCTTGCAAAAAAAGTGCAGGCAAATGTCAACCTGAGGAGTTATTCTGATAAAAATCATAATTTTCAAGGTTTATGCTGCCTGCTGGTGGATTTCTTGTGCGAAATTGCAAATTTTGCAATCTCGCAATTGCGAGATTGTCGCTGCCCGCCGCATCTACGTTTTCGCAAGTGTTTACTCCCGTGAAATTGTATAGTATTCTAGTTGGCAAGTGCGACCAAGCAAAAAAATCCGCTTCGCACGGATTTACGAATTTTCGGTAAGTTCGCGGATTGCGAATTTACCGAAAATCCGCAAAATCCGCGAGCGGAATGGATTTTACGCCCATGCTTACCCACAAAGTACTAGGGAGTGAGGCTAGTGCAATGTCTTCTTTAACAATACAAGATCTCTCAATCACAGGGTAGTTGTCCATCAAAATAACCCGTACTCCTTCCGGAGAACATCGTATCGTAGCCATGAAATATTTAAGCATATCAACACCCACAATATTGTGTGGTGTGTTTGGAGAAAGCAAAAACGGACGTGGAGCAGTAAACTTATCAACATGAAATGCAAGTGGTTGTGACAATGGGCTAAGGGAAGGTGTTCCATCGAAACCTATTGATGTAATGGTTAAGCCAGACAGGGGAGCCCTTGGAACCAATTGATTAGACAAGGCACTACAAGTAGCTCTTGTATCAACCAGAAACTGATCAGTAGAACGCAAAACATGTTCTGTAACATAGGGACCCCTCTGATCTACTTGAACTTCAACTGATTCCTTACCCCATCCTAGGCAATCCTATGCACAAGCAGAATCTTGTAAATCAGACGGCACATAGTCGGACATTTGATATTGGTTCCTTTTATCAAAAGTGTTAAACCCATCCTGCCTACGTGTATTAGCATCAAACCTAGCGCGATCATTCGTGTTTCCTCTAGGCCCTAAATATCCTGAGCAATTTCTCATTTGTCCCCGACCACGCGGACACTGCTGAGCATGCAGTACTGGACAATCAGAAAGCCAATGTCCAAATTTCTTGCAATACGCACACTTGTCAACAGATAAATTCAAACGAGTATAAGAAAGAAAAGACGAACCATAAAATCTACGTCCGCCTCTATCATTACCTTTAGAAGGCGGTCCATATGCTTGAGCTAAAATAACCTTTGTTTTCAACTCTTTAGATTTTTTATCCTCATTATTTTTAGCTTCTAATTCTTGTCACTCATAATACTGAGCCATGGTTAGGAGAGAAACCGGAGAAGAGGTAGTCCATGAACTCTCACTGGCCTTTAGGCAACTAGCTATTCCTGGCAAAAGGTTTGCGACATATTTATCGACAAACAGATGCCTACCCGTGTCATCTGTTAATGACTGGCCACTAAAATCGTGGAATGCCTCTTCAGAGCGTGTAAAGAAATCTGAAACTGATTCAGCTGCCTTTTGCGTACACAACGCTAATACAGTCCAATCTATCTTTTAAGGGGGAATACTCATCTTTAACTTAACTAATATAGCTGCAGGAAGGTCTAAAATTAACTGACACGGTTTGGGCACCCTACACCACATTTCTCAAACACCACTGACTGTCCCTTCACCCCGCTGCTTGCATCCACCCCACCCCCCTGTGGCATCCGATCCCACGCCCAGCACACCCCTGCTCACCCCCTCCATCCCCGGCCCCTTACTCAGCAGCAGCAGCTTGACCTCCCACGCCGCCTTCTCGCCGTCCTCCCGCAGATTTTTGTTGATCATCTTGGACCTCACGGACGCTGCTTTATCATCAGCGTGCTGCCCAATCTGCGCCTCGGCCCCCACAGCTTCTTGCCAGACAGGGGACCCGAGCTTGGGACCTGCAGCAAAGATACCCGCTGAGACCCGCAGAGGGGGAGATCTGATCCTGAGACGCCTTCTGTGGTGGAATTGCAGTTGACCAGTTATATATTGATTTTATCAGATCTAGTTGCTATCTTGTGGGCTTTTATTGATTATTGAATGGCAAGTGAGAACATTCTAGGTGTATTTTGGATCTGGTCAATATTGTTGAGAAGTGTGGCTCACTGATTAGAGCGATACAAAAGGGGATGATGGACGGAGCGTTTGAGCAAATAAAACACTCACCCCCAGTCAACTGATCCGGGTTTAATCCATCACCATTCTTTAGCCCACTCAGCCACCCCATTTCAGACATGGCTATATGCAAATCAGTCTGACCCTGTGCCTCATGGGAACAGTCCAGCCCGAACTGCCAAGCCATGTCTTCCATGGACCGGAAACAAGCATCCTGGGACCGGTTTCGGATTCATAATCCTCATCAGCCAGGCTATCTTGCATCCAGTGGCCAAGTGAGCAAGGGACTCACGTCTGAGCATACCCTGCCACACTTAGGGCGAACAAAGCGATACAAAAGGGGATGATGGACGGAGCGGTAGAGCAAATCAAACACTCACCCCCAGTCAACTGATCTGGGTTTAATCCTTCACCATTCTGTAGCCCACTCAGCCACCCCATTTCAGACATGGCTATATGCAAATCAGTCTGACCCTGTGCCTCATGGGAACAGTCCAGCCCGAACTGCCAAGCCATGTCTTCCATGGACCGGAAACAAGCATCCTGGGACCGGTTTTGGATTCATAATCCTCATCAGCCAGGCTATCTTGAATCCAGTGGCCAAGTGAGCAAGGGACTCACGTCTGAGCATACCCTGTCAAACTTAGGGCGAACAAAGCGATACAAAAGGGGATGATGGACGGAGCGTTTGAGCAAATCAAACACTCACCCGGAGTCAACTGATCTGGGTTTAATCCATCACCATTCTTTAGCCCACTCAGCCACCCCATTTCAGACATGGCTATATGCAAATCAGTCTGACCCTGTGCCTCATGGGAACAGTCCAGCCCGAACTGCCAAGCTATGTCTTCCATGGACCGGAAACAAGCATCCTGGGACCGGTTTCGGATTCATAATCCTCATCAGCCAGGCTATCTTGAATCCAGTGGCCAAGTGAGCAAGGGACTCACGTCTGAGCATACCCTGCCACACCTATGGTGGCCAAAAGCAGTACAAAAGGGGGTGGTGATGGACGGAGCATCTGAATCAATCAAACACTTAGGGCGAACAAAGCGATACAAAAGGGGATGATGGACGGTGTATTTTTTGCAAACTGGTGTGGAGTGCAAAAAAACGATGGATTTAGGCCCAGATCCTTGTACTGGGGTGAATGTATGACATTGTTCTACATTCTGTCCATCAACTGTGTTTTTTGCAATTTTCACCCCGAGTGGGCTGGGTATGCTCAGACGTGAGTCCCAGGCTCTCCACACCACTGGAGTCAAGCTATCCAGGCTGAATGAAGGCTGATAGCCAGAAACCGGTCCTTGGATGCTTGATTCCGGTCTGGGAAAGACATGGCTTGGTAGTTCGGACTGGACTGTTCCCATGAGGCACAGGGTCAGAGCTGATTTGCATATAGCCAGTGTCTAACCCAGGGTGGTGTGGAGTGCAAAAAAACGATGGATTTAGGCCCAGATCCTTGTACTGGGGTGAATGTATGACATTGTTCTACATTCTGTCCATCAACTGTGTTTTTTGCAATTTTCACCCCGAGTGGGCTGGGTATGCTCAGACGTGAGTCCCAGGCTCTCCACACCACTGAAGTCAAGCTATCCAGGCTGAATGAAGGCTGATAGCCAGAAACCGGTCCTTGGATGCTTGATTCCGGTCTGGGAAAGACATGGCTTGGTAGTTCGGACTGGACTGTTCCCATGAGGCACAGGGTCAGAGCTGATTTGCATATAGCCAGTGTCTAACCCAGGGTGGTGTGGAGTGCAAAAAAACGATGGATTTAGGCCCAGATCCTTGTACTGGGGTGAATGTATGACATTGTTCTACATTCTGTCCATCAACTGTGTTTTTTGCAATTTTCACCCCGAGTGGGCTGGGTATGCTCAGACGTGAGTCCCAGGCTCTCCACACCACTGGAGTCAAGCTATCCAGGCTGAATGAAGGCTGATAGCCAGAAAACGGTCCTTGGATGCTTGATTCCGGTCTGGGAAAGACATGGCTTGGTAGTTCGGACTGGACTGTTCCCATGAGGCACAGGGTCAGAGCTGATTTGCATATAGCCAGTGTCTAACCCAGGGTGGTGTGGAGTGCAAAAAAACGATGGATTTAGGCCCAGATCCTTGTACTGGGGTGAATGTATGACATTGTTCTACATTCTGTCCATCAACTGTGTTTTTTGCAATTTTCACCCTGAGTGGGCTGGGTATGCTCAGACGTGAGTCCCAGGCTCTCCACACCACTGGAGCCAAGCTATCCAGGCTGAATGAAGGCTGATAGCCAGAAACCGGTCCTTGGATGCTTGATTCCGGTCTGGAAAAGACATGGATTGGTAGTTCAGACTGGACTGTTCCCATGAGGCACAGGGTCAGAGCTGATTTGCATATAGCCAGTGTCTAACCCAGGGTGGTGTGGAGTGCAAAAAAACGATGGATTTAGGCCCAGATCCCTGTACTGGGGTGAATGTATGACATTGTTCTACATTCTGTCCCTCAACTGTGTTTTTTGCAATTTTCACCCCGAGTGGGCGGGGTATGCTCAGACGTGAGTCCCAGGCTCTCCACACCACTGGAGTCAAGCTATCCAGGCTGAATGAAGGCTGATAGCCAGAAACTGGTCCTTGGATGCTTGATTCCGGTCTGGGAAAGACATGGCTTGGTAGTTCGGACTGGACTGTTCCCATGAGGCACAGGGTCAGAGCTGATTTGCATATAGCCAGTGCCTAACCCAGGGTGGTGTGGAGTGCAAAAAAACGATGGATTTAGGCACAGATCCTTGTACTGGGGTGAATGTATGACATTGTTCTACATTCTGTCCATCAACTGTGTTTTTTGCAATTTTCACCCCGAGTGGGCTGGGTATGCTCAGACGTGAGTCCCAGGCTCTCCACACCACTGGAGTCAAGCTATCCAGGCTGAATGAAGGCTGATAGCCAGAAACCGGTCCTTGGATGCTTGATTCCGGTCTGGGAAAGACATGGCTTGGTAGTTCGGACTGGACTGTTCCCATGAGGCACAGGGTTAGAGCTGATTTGCATATAGCCAGTGTCTAACCCAGGGTGGTGTGGAGTGCAAATAAACGATGGATTTAGGCCCAGATCCTTGTACTGGGGTGAATGTATGACATTGTTCTACATTCTGTCCATCAACTGTGTTTTTTGCAATTTTCACCCCGAGTGGGCTGGGTATGCTCAGACGTGAGTCCCAGGCTCTCCACACCACTGGAGTCAAGCTATCCAGGCTGAATGAAGGCTGATAGCCAGAAACCGGTCCTTGGATGCTTGATTCCGGTCTGGGAAAGACATGGCTTGGTAGTTCGGACTGGACTGTTCCCATGAGGCACAGGGTCAGAGCTGATTTGCATATAGCCAGTGTCTAACCCAGGGTGGTGTGGAGTGCAAAAAAACGATGGATTTAGGCCCAGATCCTTGTACTGGGGTGAATGTATGACATTGTTCTACATTCTGTCCATCAACTGTGTTTTTTGCAATTTTCACCCCGAGTGGGCTGGGTATGCTCAGATGTGAGTCCCAGGCTCTCCACACCACTGGAGTCAAACTATCCAGGCTGAATGAAGGCTGATAGCCAGAAACCGGTCCTTGGATGCTTGATTCCGGTCTGGGAATGACATGGCTTGGTAGTTCGGACTGGACTGTTCCCATGAGGCACAGGGTCAGAGCTGATTTTCATATAGCCAGTGTCTAACCCAGGGTGGTGTGGAGTGCAAAAAAACGATGGATTTAGGCCCAGATCCTTGTACTGGGGTGAATGTATGACATTGTTCTACATTCTGTCCATCAACTGTGTTTTTTGCAATTTTCACCCCGAGTGGGCTGGGTATGCTCAGACGTGAGTCCCAGGCTCTCCACACCACTGGAGTCAAGCTATCCAGGCTGAATGAAGGCTGATAGCCAGAAACCGGTCCTTGGATGCTTGATTCCGGTGTGGGAAAGACATGGCTTGGTAGTTCGGACTGGACTGTTCCCATGAGACACAGGGTCAGAGCTGATTTGCATATAGCCCGTGTCTAACCCAGGGTGGTGTGGAGTGCAAAAAAACGATGGATTTAGGCCCAGATCCTTGTACTGGGGTGAATGTATGACATTGTTCTACATTCTGTCCATCAACTGTGTTTTTTGCAATTTTCACCCCGAGTGGGCTGGGTATGCTCAGACGTGAGTCCCAGGCTCTCCACACCACTGGAGTCAAGCTATCCAGGCTGAATGAAGGCTGATAGCCAGAAACCGGTCCTTGGATGCTTGATTCCGGTCTGGGAAAGACATGGCTTGGTAGTTCGGACTGGACTGTTCCCATGAGGCACAGGGTCAGAGCTGATTTGCATATAGCCAGTGTCTAACCCAGGGTGGTGTGGAGTGCAAAAAAACGATGGATTTAGGCCCAGATCCTTGTACTGGGGTGAATGTATGACATTGTTCTACATTCTGTCCATCAACTGTGTTTTTTGCAATTTTCACCCCGAGTGGGCTGGGTATGCTCAGACGTGAGTCCCAGGCTCTCCACACCACTGGAGTCAAGCTATCCAGGCTGAATGAAGGCTGATAGCCAGAAACCGGTTTATTAGAGCGGCAGACCCTGAGGCAGAGGTCTGGCCCGGGACCAGGGTTCAGTTCCCGACGCGGCAGTGTCTGGGGCTCAATGTCCACGGACTCGATAATTCTCGCCTAGGTGCCTACTCTAATCATGGGTCCCACTCTGCAACTCTGGGCAATAGCTTGCTTAATCTCCACAACGGCCCCGAAAGCGCTAGGATGCCTGGCCTCACCTTGGGGGTGCCCAGTAGGGGGCATCTCACAGGGAAAGCCAGGAAGGGTTCCACAGCGGTATACAGCGCCAGGATGCCTGAAAGGTGATAGTGCGCTTTACAAGTATACATACATTTACACATTTACATATTGTCTGTAGGTTTCAAAAGGGGGACCTCTTCAAAACTGCCTCTCCTCATCTCCCGTTGAAATTGTATGACCCAGTCTCAAAACTACAGTGATCCGGGTAGGTAGAGACAACTTGTTACAGGTCAAGTCAAAATTCCATCTCCGTACTCAATAATTTAGGACTCCAGAAAAAGTGTGAGTGCATCCAGTCAGTGTTTGTCCCCTGGTAACAACTAATGTTTAAAAATGAGGAATATAAGTGGAATTACGCTGTTGAGTCAACTTCAGGTGCATATTTCTAAAACATCTAACAGGTGTTATAACGATTTCCCCCACATTTGTGTTCCTAAGTTGTTTTAAAACAATGACTTTAAATGTTGCTATAAAAAGTGCACTAACTTGTGCCAAGTTCACTTATGCAAATCAAATTCAGATCTTATGGCTAGTCAAACTATTTAACACATGCCAAATACACGTACGCTTTACACTACTTGAGGGCTGAATCGTGGGGACATCTGACTCTTATTAGTTTATTTGGCAAACGGAGAGTGAGGACGGACGACATTTAGTAAGTTTTGTTTCACACAAATGACGAGAAATTGCAGCTTATTATCGCACTAAGACTTACTTCATTAGTCATGTTGCTGTCAAACCTGCAACCAGGGTCAAATGGTTTGGTTGTCATCAACCGGGGTCAAAGGTCGACCTCGTTAGTGCGTCCAAATACACTCGCAGTGTCTCTAATACGCTGTCTGTCTGGCCTAGACTCCCGAAGCCTTAAAATACGTTGCAGGCCAAGTGAGAAAAGCCAAATGGGAATATTCCTCTGCAGAGCTTTCCAAAGTATGCGGCGCACACGTCCTTATGCACGAGAATGTATGTGCATCTTATCAAGCATCTACGTCTGATGTCGGATGTACGTGCTTGATTAGAGAGTACCATCGTGCGACACACAAACAAATGTCAGGCGACACAGTGCCGTGTCGCGACACATACTTTGGAAAGCTCTGATCTATATATTGGTCCAAATATGAATCTCTCTCATATATACCGATAATGTCTCTCAAAAGCAATGCCCGTATTCTCCCATCTGTAATCAAGCCCAACAGTCACTACATAATCATAAATCACTCGACTCGTGCTTTCAAATTCCACACATATAACATCAATACATTTCTCCAAGTTCTCATCTTTGATACAAATACTAATATTTCTCTGTGAGTATTGTAGCCATCTTGGCATATGCGTGAATATTCAGTGGCGGCTCCTCCAATAAGGCGAAGGAGCATCGCCCGAATGCTCCCTGAGCAGTGAAAAATCCCCCCCAAAAAATTATAATGTAACATTATTATTATCATTTTCTTTGTCCTACTGCTGTGGCTCTGTTGCTTCCTGGGGGTGGGACTGGAACCCATGACACCAGAGCACTGCAGGGGGACGAGTGGTGGCACTCCAAGTGTGCATGACATTTTGATCAGCCCTCTTGGGCCGCCCAAAACAGTCACGCTCACTTGTCATGTTCTCCTTCCAGGCTGCATTACAGCTTGGGTGGGGAATATGCCCCAGGCTCCCAAGTTTGGTCTGAGTGCCCAACTGTGGTACTCAGACCAATCACAACGCCATTGCTTCATTGTGATTGGTCTGGGGAGCTTGGGAGTCCTAGGTGCTTCCTGCTGCCAGACTCCAGACAAGAAGAAGACAAGAAGATGAAGAAGATCAGAGAAGAGTCGTCAGCAACACTGACTGTAGCCAGGTAGGTGATTTTCTTTCTTTTTCATTTTCCCCACCTACCCCCCACCCTCCCCACCCTACCACCCAAGTCCAGTAGCAGCCGCTACTGTGATTAATTCTTACACGATCCATCACACCACATTCTTATGGCATGCTTATTATGGCTGGCAGAAGTGAAAAACGGTACACAGACAAAATATCGAAAATAAAATATCGGAAAGACAAAATATCGAAGTTTAAATATCGAGATACAAAAATATCGAAGGTAAGTAATATCGACAGTCTAAATATCGATATTGGCATGATATCAGTAATATCGAAGTTGTAAATATCGATGTTAATAATATCGAAATTAATAACTTTGATGTTACTAATATCAAGTTTTAAATAAATTTAGTGTATATTATATTGTATTTATTATGTTTTATTATTTATTTTTAATGTTATTTTATTAAATATTGTCTTTTACTACTGTAGCGGGTTGTGGGTTTATAGGGGAATAGGGTGGGAAGTAATTTAATTATGTTAAATTAATTATTAATTAGTAGGAATTATTAATTAATTAATTGAGAATTAATTTTTAATTATTTTTAATTAATTTATTAATAGATAAATATGTTCTGTAGCGGGTTATGGGTTTATAGGGGAATAGGGTGGGAAGTAATTTAATAATAATTAATTAATTGATATATGTTTGTACATATTTTGATTAATAATTAATTGGTCATTAATTTCTATTAATTAGTTAATTAATTATTATAATTTTTACATATTTATAATTATTAATTAGTTGGTAATTAATTATTATTAATTATTTAATTACATTAATTATAGTAATTTTTTTATATATAATTTATTGTTATTCTTAATTAATTAATTGTGCAAAATAATATTAATTATTAAATTAAATTAATTACAGCAAATGTGCTAATATATTTACTTTATTGTTATTGTTAATTAATAATTAATTGGTAATTAAATAATATTAATTAATTTTGGGTACAGGGGTATTTTTAGGGTTCAGGGTCAGTTTTCAGTTCATGGGTACAGGGGTATTTTTAGGGTTCAGGGTCAGTTTTCAGTTCATGGGTAAAGGGGTATTTTTAGGGTTCAGGGTCAGTTTTCAGTTCATGGGTAAAGGGGTATTTTTAGGGTTCAGGGTCAGTTTTCAGTTTTTGGGTAAAGGGGTATTTTTAGGGTTCAGGGTCAGTTTTCAGTTTTTGGGTAAAGGGGTATTTTTAGGGTTCTGGGTCAGTTTTCAGTTCATGGGTAAAGGGGTATTTTTAGGGTTCAGGGTCAGTTTTCAGTTTTTGGGTAAAGGTGTATTTTTAGGGTTTAGGGTCAGTTTTCAGTTTTTGGGTAAAGGGGTATTTTTAGGGTTCAGGGTCAGTTTTCAGTTCATGGGTAAAGGGGTATTTTTAGGGTTCAGGGTCAGTTTTCAGTTTTTGGGTAAAGGTGTATTTTTAGGGTTTAGGGTCAGTTTTCAGTTTTTGGGTAAAGGGGTATTTTTAGGGTTCAGGGTCAGTTTTCAGTTTTTGGGTAAAGGGGTATTTTTAGGGTTATGGGTCAGTTTTCAGTTCATGGGTAAAGGGGTATTTTTAGGGTTCAGGGTCAGTTTTCAGTTTTTGGGTAAAGGGGTATTTTTAGGGTTCTGGGTCAGTTTTCAGTTCATGGGTAAAGGGGTATTTTTAGGGTTCAGGGTCAGTTTTCAGTTCATGGGTGAAGGGGTATTTTTAGGGTTCAGGGTCAGTTTTGGGTTTTTGGGTAAAGGGGTATTTTTAGGGTTCAGGGTCAGTTTTGGGTTTTTGGGGTACAGTCGTACAGGGTAAAAATAAAATTAATTTAAATTAAATCAATTAAATGAAATTAAAAAATATAAAATTACATTACATTATTAAGTTTTTAATTTATTTTAAATGTATATGTATTAGTTTTAAATTTTTAATTATGTTTTAATATTTTTATTTAATATTTGTAACATTATATGTATTTTATAATTATTTTTACATTATTATTAATACATTTAAAAAACCGATATTTTTAAATACGATATTTTTGTACTACGATATTATTTTTTCGATATTTTTGTACTTACCTTGTTAGGGATAGGATTCCTATATTTTTGACTTCGATATTTTTGTCCCGATATTTTTGTATTTCGATATTTTTGATTTCGATATTTTGTCAGACATTCGTGAAAAACACATTCAAGAATTTTTCACTACCAGAATACTTGCAACACAAAAGAACATGTCCAACTTTTTAAATGCAATGTACCCTGCCTTGTGTGCTGTTTAGGGCTTTTTCTAGGAGTGATATGTCTATATGTATTAAAAAAGGAAGGTTTTGGCCTGGCAAAAAGGTTTATTGTGTCAGATCGAAATGGCAGTTTAAAACTGCAAACAGGCTGCAATGGCATACCTGAGATGTTTAAAAAAAGGCTGCACAATAAGTGCTGCAGGCCTACTAGTAGCATTTAATTTACAGGCCCTGGTTAATGTGGAATGACTTTACTAGGAAATTATAAGTAACTTAAATGTATCAGTTGAGTGTAAGCTAATTTTACGTTAGAGGAATGAGCACAAACTCTTTACCAGTGGTAAGCACTGCACTGCACTACGTCCTAAAAGTCAAAGGAAATGGGTAAAGAAAACAGGAGGGAAGAAGACATTTGGCCCAATTCACAAACGTAATTGCAGACAAAATCCTAACTTTACAACTTTTGGTATTCACAAAAGGCATTTAGCAGAAGTAAAGTTAGGGTTTTGTCTCACTTAAACTTAAGTTTTGGTCTTAAGTTAAACTTAGGACCAAAACTTAAACTTAAGACCAAAACTTTGTCTCAGTTAAACTTAAGTTTTGGTCTTAAGTTAAACTTATGACCAAAACTTAAACTTAAGTGTTAAACTTAAGTTTTGGCCTTAAGTTAAACTTAAGACCAAAACCTAAGCTTGAGACCAAAACTTTGTCTCAGTTAAACATACGTTTTGGTCTTAAGCTAAACTTAAGACCACAATTTAAGTATAACTGAGACAAAATCCTAACTTTTCCACTCCTAAGGGTGCAACATATTAAAGATGTGGAAATGTAAGTGCAAACTTATATGTCTCTATAGTAGCCTCTTTCCATAAGGGGCTACTATAAGTGTTCAGGGGTGATAGGATAACATGGGCTGGCTGCCAGACAATCCCAGGTTTTCAGCCCTATTATGGCCTCACTGAAAAGTGTCATGTTTGATATCAAACAACCTGTCTCATCAAACCCAAACTTCTTTTAAAGTCATATTTAATGTGACATGCTCTCTGGTGACTACCTTAGGCTGCCCACCTGGTTCCATCATGTCTGCCTGAGTCCTATCAGCCTGTAGCTGCTGCCACCAAGCTATGGATCTAACCTCCTGCCAAGAGGTGTAAACCCTCTCAAGAGGCTTAAAGAAAGGCCTGTCTGGGCATGAACTTTCACCTCTCTCCTTGGCAGGATGGCTAGTAAATTGGCATATCAAGGAGGTGAGCTTCAAACTCCTCACCACCTCTGATATGTAACCAGGCTTCTTCCCAGAGGAGGAAAAAGCCAATCCCTTCCCTGGGCTCATAAGCAACCCAGGTAGGTGGGAAAATTAGTTTGTCAGGAGGTGTACACCCCCAGAAGGCTAGCCACACCCCTAGGGTGGCCTACCTGGTCTGTACGTCCAAGGAAGGTTTTTGACATTTTTAAAAGTGGCAGAATAGAGGCTTCTTTTGAAAACGTGCCAAACTCCACAGGAAACAGTCACCTCATGGGTGGATTAGCTGCTGGAGCTAGTAGCCCATTGGCTGCTAGCACTCACACCCACAATGCCCCTAAATCTAGGAAGTAAGGGGCTCCCCTGGCACTAGAAACTCACATCTGAGCAACTTGCAACCAAGAAGAAAGAAAAGACCTGAGTCAGAGACTTGAGGACCTGCAGAAAGCAAAGGCGTGATAGCCTGCACCTGTGGCAATCACCCTACAACTACTCAACTGCGACTCACCCTGGACCAGAGACCAGTTCCAAAGGAAATAAGAACCTCTCTGAAAGCCAAAGGCAACATCACAACTCCCTTGGACTCGAGGTACGAGTCCCCTGCAGCCTGCAGGTAAAGCACACTCCCGGAACCAGAGAATCATTGTCCATCGGGCCACGCCGAGGAATCACCCACAAGTAAATCATGCATTGCGAGAAATGTAGTCCTGATCTCCACAAGCTTCAGTTGGCTACTATTTTCCCTTGGACTTCAGGATGTTGAAATAGTCTAAGGCTGAGCATGCCGCTGCTAAGGCTTGTTGGTGACCAGTCTGGCTACCACTACCTTTGTTAGATACTGTGCCTCGAGAGAACCCTGAAGCATCTCAGTGGCCCAGTTGTTGAATTTTTGCAGCACTTTACTCACCAGCATCGTCTAAGCAGTAAAACCAGAAAACCCATAGCTCTCTGGACAACCAGGATAACTCTGTACCCGGGCCCTACTAGCCAGGTAAAATTGAAATGACTGTCGGATCCTGGTCCAGGGACCTGCATCACCTCACCACCTAGTGGTTTCCACTGAACTCAACCTGTAAGTGACTGATTGTCATTAGTGGTTTTTCCCATTGACCGCAACTTGACATTATTACCAGAGTGAAATGTACTGATTTTTTTTCCCCCTGAAAATCCATAACTCTTGTTATACTGATCCGATTGTCTTCGTTTTGGTGTCTAGATTTATATAAAAAGCTGGTGTATTTGTTATAAATTGGGGGTGGGTTTTTTCAAGTCTTGTCAATTACTTATTGCCCATTTTGGTACTCTGAAATGCTTAACACGTGTTCCTCTAGTGAAGCCTGACTGCTCTGTGCCACACTACCAGGACTGAGCTAGGGATTTATTAGTGTGAATCCAATGAACCTATTTGGGGTAACTTGAAGGTATTGCACAGTGAAGCCTCACTACATAATACCCCACTTTCCTACAGTGAGATCCAGCCTGCTATGGGAAGACGTCTGTTCCGGGAATGATTTTCAAGCTATTTTCAGGAATCATTTGAGGGCACAGCATAAAGACTTTTAAGAGGACTCAGATTGCTCAGGATGAACCAGCGGGTTTCTGAATGGGACCGTTCCTCAATAATGCACTAGAACTTTCAACTATAACCCATAACTTAGTAAGATGACTAGA
The DNA here is from genome assembly GCF_964261635.1 of Lissotriton helveticus. NCBI lineage: Eukaryota > Metazoa > Chordata > Amphibia > Caudata > Salamandridae > Lissotriton > Lissotriton helveticus. The sequence goes on along the minus strand of NC_136063.1, from coordinate 603,179,051 downwards.
TATTGGGGTCAATTTACAGTTGGCTGACCGATACTGTGACAGATGTCCTAGCTGCCCTTTTACAAGTATATTAAGATATAGCACACGTAATAAAGTGGAAGTGATAACCATTGTGTTTGTGATGGACTATCTGTCCTCCAGACTCTGAGTTAAGCCCATATAATTTTACAACAGTTTTATAGTTGTTTGGTTGAAATTAGAGTCTTAAGATATTAGTCTACCTAAATTAAATATAATTTGTCATCTTATTATGGCACTTGAGATTGGAAAAGTTTGGTAAGAATGTATATGTGGTCCCCGAAATTCCGTATTTTCTGGAACCTGAAGCAGGGCAGTTTACTGATGGCTGTATATAGCCAACAGTAAAATCACCACCACTTAAAAATGGTAAAAGTGAAGGGCTTTCTTTGCTTTTCATTTGCTTCAATATCAGTGGTATGGTATGAACGTTTTCTGTGATACGACAAAATGCTTATCTGATTGTTTAATTTGTAAATTATGCAAATAAATACCAGATGCCCAGACAAGGCTAGAATTTTGTTTCTGTTGACTGTTTATATGGGAGCTAGGGACAACTTAAGATATTTTTTCTAGCATCAACAATTTTATTTTAAAACCATGTGCATTTTAATTTGGACAGAGCTATGGATGACTCAATTCATCTGGTGTAAATGTTTAGCTCTTACTACATAAGGGTTTGTCATAACAGAAGTTTGGGGTAATGGAAATATTTATTTTTTTCAATGCTAAAACAAACAGTTGTAAATGCACACTTTTTTATGGAGATCCAGATAATCAAGTGACATGAGTGGAGACAAGGCTACCATTCTATGTTCCCTGAAGACTTAATTAGCAAGGGCCAGCTAATCATTTGTTCCTGAGCACTGCCATTTGGTTGGTGACAGGAGTGAAAGGTAGGAATGCAGATTCTGTTGAGCAAAGTGAGGAGGTTTCTAGGTCAGGTCTGTCTTTTTTTCGGTCCCTGGTTATTATTCAGGAAGGCTGATGGCCGGATTGCCGTAAGTGGCGAAACCTTACACTTCATTTTGCACATGTTGTGGTCCTTCAAGTTGAAGAAAGCCTCAGTGCTACCTCCTGTAAGTAAAATCACATTACACCAAAGGCTAAGTCTGTAAGGGAGCCAGAGATTGACATGTGAAAGAGAAGCACACCAAACTAGTTTTGAAAATTAAGACAGTGGTTCTGCATCCCTTATCTAGAAAATATAAATGTAAATGGGATAAGGGCCATCACGCTTAGTTTCAGGTCCTAGTGCATCATGACTAAGGGAGAAAATCTCTGCACCTTTTGCTGGAAGAGCTTACTGTCTGCCTAATCCCTAGGAGCCTGCCTGCTGAGACAGTAAACGAGTCTGCCTAGCCCTACACTAAGAGAGACTGTCCAGTAGGAGATTCCCTGCATGTTCCTGGCCAAGGAACATCTTAAAAAGCAGACTGCCTGAGAGAACAAAGCCGAGAGCACCCATGCTGCAGTGGGTCTCCCGAATTCTATTCATGGTTCGTTGTCATGAATCACACTAACCTACTATTGCCTTACTGCGTTAATCCCGCACTGGTTTTTGTAGGGCTTCATTTGCCATGCTGCATGATTCCTGCACTGGTCTGTGTTTGGCTACAACTGCTATGTTGCATCATTCCTGCACTGGTCAATGTCATTCTAAAACTACTGTGCAGTTTGTTTCTCAGCTTAGAAGTGGACCCTAATTTTTAGCGAATTTGAGATAACCACCCATGACTCACCGAGTGGCATCCACCCACGACTCACCGAGTGGCATCTGTCTTCACTCTAGAGGCTGTACATGCCGAAGGCTTGAGCTGCCCACTGCCTCCCCTAAAACTACCACCAGTACAGTGTGGGGATACTGGTTATCTGTTTGCAGTGGGGGCCAAGCAGCTGCAACATACTGAGGTTAACATTAGAACTTGAGACTGTTTCTTATCCAGTACAATGCTAGAGGTAAGAACAAAAGTGTACTGGTTATGTTTAAACTTATGAGGCATGAAATCTACACCTGTGCCTAATTCATGCTCCTGGCAAAGTTACTGGTGGACTATCACAACAAGTGTCGCCCACATGGGACAGAGCACAGAAACAGAGGGGTGGATTATGTTGTACTTAGTATTGCTTTATGATTAAAATTATATTCCATGTCAAAAAGACAAGCACTGGCCTGGGCATTCAGTTATTGTGACTGTTGGTTGACTGTTGAATTCTAAGCTTTTGCCCACTACAATGTCTCCCTGTGAAGCCTGAGAGTCATGTGAAAAGGGATATATGTTGCCCAGTTTTCAGTGCCATACTAGGACAGACAACAGAGCACCATGGGCAAACAACCATTCCCACCATGTTTGGGGCCCCGTTCTCCCTGTCGACATGTGGCTCCTAAAACGTGGTCAGACACCTATTTCAATCAATTTGTTTACATGGGCTTAGATATTCTGTTGTGACGTGCTGTTGACTGCCAACGCTGGTGATTGGTGTACTTTGCAATCTGAGGTTTTGGTAGCACAATTTATTTGTGTTACTAAGACTAAATCTCCTTTTGTGCAGCTACTGTTTTATTGGTCACTTTTGAGTATGAAATGCAATTCTCATGTACCCTTCCATTTGAGCAGTTTAGGGATGAGTTTACTTGGCACATCACCTATTTGCATGGCTTTCATAACCTACTCAAGGAAGGTTTTCCCAATCTTACTAAATGTTGGAATGTGCATAGAACCTTTTTTCTTAAGGATCAAGTTTAAAAAGTTTCAATGTACAGTTACACTTCAGGATTCCCATGCTCTTAGTCCCTATACTCTACTGTCATTAGAGTGTCATGTGGCTGTGTTAGGACTGGGAATAAACACTGCCATTTTACATGCACTTGTTCCTTAAGTTGCCTTCATTTCTTCACAATGACTTTTGACATACAGTTGCTTGTGTGACAGTGCAGGATTAGTTTCTATGAAACCACATTGCTTACATTTCCATTTTGTAGGCAGACTATTACGACACCTTAGAACATTTAAATGTCCATTGTGTAAATGTTGTTCCTTGTTGTTCGTCTGTAAGGTGATACAGCTATCGCAAGAGCATAAACAATGACAGCCTGGCTGAGGCCTCGGCACAGTGGCGCCCCTTCCAGCACAAAAACATTCCTGACAACAAACCAGACACCCCTCCACCAAGGTGCGAGGGTGCCTGCTTTGGCACTAGGCACCAAATTAGGTTCCGGCATAAAAGAACAGGAATGCACCACATATTGTAAATTCTGTGCATTCCTGCCCATTGAAACTGACGTAGAGCAGTGCAACTAAAAAAGACATGTAGCCCTACATTACGCCAATTCATTGTAAATGAGGCCTCGAGTGCTTCCTTTGAATTCTACGTCAAACAGAGGTACTTAATGGAGTGAAAGGACCACTTGGTAGGAGAGAGGTGCTATATTTGCCTAATAAGGCCTTTTCAGTAATCTAGTTCTTAGTAATAGCTTTTTGTAAGAGCCCCATACACTTGGAATCACAATTAGCATCTTAATGGGGATATTTTAAAAAACAAACGCCTAGGGATTGCAGTTTTCATCTCATTATTTTAAAAAACATTTTTATGGTAAATTATGCGAAGTAGTTTAATGACCACATGCACGTCTTGCTGTTCTGTATTTAACCGTTGTGTGTTGGAACCCCTTCCAATGGCCAGTGTCGGACAGTTCAAACAACACTTAAAGCAAAACAAAAATAACACTTAAAATTCTTATGTAGCTACATTGCTCTAATAGATGTGAACATTTTTGTTATCTTCCTCGCCATTTTTTAGATAGTAAAACATTTTAGCATAAGATTTAACGCTACAGTTTTGAAAAATACAAAGGTAAGAAATCATTGGTGTGATTTTTGTGCTCAGGGGTTTAGTGCGGAATGAATTGCCCTTAAATTTGACTTTCTACTGTGATTATTTGTATAATCAGTAATTTGGATTGAACTGCTGTGTTTGTCGACTTCTCCTATATAAAAAACTACCAAACAAAAGAAGTCAATTTAAAGGGAAGAATCAAAAGAAAAAACATTTTCAGAATATGCTTTGAAAAACTGTACCATTGTTATTAGAGCCTGATTTGTAAAATAATGAATGCCAGTGCCCAAAGCCCTGCCCAGAAGCCCTCGGCCTGCACTATTAAATGTCAGTGGACCATAGGCTTAGTCTTAAATCCATGTCAGACTTCTTTAATCCACTACCAGATACAACCTGCCTCTTTATGTCTTTCATGCAGGTTCTTGCTTTCTCCTTTTGTGATGTTTTTTTCTATATTTACCTTCCTCAATAGTTTATCCTGTGTTTGTTTCTCCCTCTCTTGCTCTCACTCAATGTCTGATGAGGAAAAATAAGCGCCATCTCCCGAAACTGAGTGCCATGTGCCCCACAGGCAACCACTGGCTCAAATTAAGCACTGAATTTGTCACGCAAAGGATTATGTGATCCACTCATTGTCTTGGAGACATGGCTTTCATCAATCGGAACTTATAAGCAATAAAACACATTCATAAACTACAAAAGAGAAGTTTGGAGTATATTACAGTGGCATGAGTATAGGACATTATTACAGCATAGATGCATTTGTGCAGCAGAGTTAAGAAAAAATATATGTAATTGTGCTGTATCCCAGGATACAATGGTTGCCATGACTTCAGAGTGTAGGAATCTTTAGTCCAAGTATGGTGTGAGGTCAAGTATCTTTAATGTCATTAATGTTCCTCACAAAGCCTCATATGGCAAATGAAGAGATAGGTGACCTTTCACCATAAAACACAAAAGTGCACATGCATCAAGTCCGCATTTCGCGATTTCCAAATAGTGAATTTTAACGATTCGCTATTTGGGAATTGCAATATTCAATGCATGTAGGAATTGCAAAACAATTTGTGATTCCTAAACATTACCTAATAGCGATTTGGAAATTGCGAATCGCTATTAGGTAATGAGTCTCCATTAATTCCTATGGGCCTACAGGCCCATAGGAATGAATGGTATTGCATTTGCTAATTGCGATTACCAAATTGGTAATCGCCAATAGTGAATACGAATCCAAGGTTGAATGGGGGCCTAAGGCCCTCCTGAAGCACCCGAAAAAGAAGGTAAGGCATGTGGGCACAACATGGCACTTTGAAAAATTCATTTTTGTGCATTTTTCAAGCATGCACATTTACCATCAACTTGAAGTTAATGGTAATTACCATGCACAGCTTGCATTTAGAAAAGGCTACATGCATCGACATTAGGGAATCTCAATTTGCGATTCTGTAAATGCATTTGCAATTAAGTAATTGCAAAAATTGCAATTACTTAAATTGCGAATGCCAAAACCTACATGCATAGGACAAGGCCTTTTTCCATTGTGAATTGGCCCGTTTGTGAAAGGGAAAAGGTTTGATGCATGTGCCCCAAAGATATATAAACACAAACAGAATCCCACATACTCAAACACACATATAATGCTTTCTCTCACACAAAGCGCGTTGTTGTTATATATAAAAAAGCATTTGTTTTACTTTTTACACATCAGGACACAAGAGTAAACCAACTTGAGTTTTTTTTGTGGGGGAGCCAGAGGATTAGCCAAGCACGGTTTTAAGATCAAAAATCGAACTTACCGATTTCGTCCTCAGGAAATCCTGATGGCTCTTGAAAAAGTCAATAGACTTTTGCCACCATCTGTGAATGAAGCTAGAACAAAATATTAACTATGTACATATTATTGGCAGTAGAATTTTAAACGTCCAGTCAATGATGAGCGGTTGGTGGAAGTTTCAACAACTTTATTTATTACTGTTGTGTCATCTATTTTCTTTAAAATATGTCATATATTTTATTGGCATTTTTCATAACCATGTTACATCCGTACCAATAAATGTCATCAGTAACAGTTAACATCACATCTCTCATGGTTCTTGCATATCTGTTGTCAGCATAATATATCCATCAGCTTTTCAAATTACCCACCCCGCCCCTACCCTATCCTCTTCCCATGTCAGTTCTTTCAAAGTAGAGGTTCTTCTACACATTCTCATAATATATCAGTATATGAATGCCTACTCATGGTCTAGTTCTCCTTCCATATTTATTCATTACTTTTGGAAGTCAGCGTTATCTGGCCCATCTGAGATGCAGATGTGTGATCTCCTTGCATAGCTATTAACATAGAGGACCATGCCAGGATATCCTCCTCGGTCTTAGCATCCTTCCGGACTAATTTCATTCTCCAGTCTGTACTCTTTGGTGGTCGGGGATTCATCCATGCAATAACAACTTGTCTTCTAGCTAACAGCAGTCCAAGATTAACTAGTTTCCTAGTGAGCTTTTTACCCCTGGGCACAGGCAATATCCCCAGCAGTGCCTGTCTAATATCATTAGTAATACTTCAACCTGTAACCTTGCGCAACTCTCTGAATACGTTGTCCCAAAAGAAGAGCATCGATCTACAGGACCATATCATATGAAGAAAGTCTGCCCCTTGCTGTTTACATCTATAACATTAATCTGCGCTGGATGGGTAGATTATGCTGATTGCATGTGGGAAGAGGTATACTTGATGTACTAAAATAAATTGAATAAGCTTAAATCGTGTGTTGGTGCTAACCTTCTATACTCTTTAATCGATACTTCTCCACTCATTCTCTGTGAGAGGTTAGTCCAGTAGATCTATCTACTGACTATCCAATGTGTGGAAGTAAGATCGCGGAATGATATATAAAGAATGCTATGGTGCATATAAACAGCAGGGCAGAACAATCATTTTGGCAACAGGTAGGTGCCCCCATGAGAGACAATGGTAACTCGTACCAGAATTGAATTGACCCTCGCAGTCCTTCCACCAACAGGACGATGTTAAATTTAAGATAGTCTGTTGCTGTATTTGCCAACCGAATACCCAAATAGCGTGTTCCCTCTTCTGCCCTTGGCACTTGAATCTGTGGTCGCTCCCCTTCCGGGATCACAGCCAATCTACCGAAGGGAACCACCTTGGATTTACAGGGGCTAATACACAGTCCGGAAACCTCTCCAAAATTATTTAGCTCCGTCATAAGCACGGGAATGGATTTCTCCGGACCTGTCTGATAAACCAGTACTTCGTCAGCATACAGCAAGATCATATGGTTAGTCTCCCAAACCTGACGTCCCACGGGTCCATAATGGTCCTTAATTGAGCCGCCAACAGCTCCATGGCCATTGCAAATATTAAGGGAGAGAGCGGGCAACCCTGACGGATGCCTTGTTTAAGAAAGAATTTTCTCAATACCACTTTGCCCATCTGTACTTTGGCAGAGGGATACAGCAACTGTACCCACTTTAAATAATGTTCTCTCCACCCAAATCGACACAGCAACTGCCACACATAGGACCATTCTACTGAATCAAACGTTTGTTTAATGTCCTGCAGTGCTGCTGCACAGTTTCTCGCGTCATTGGAGCATGCCATACATGTGCTAACTGGCGAAGATTATAGGACGTAACCTTTTTTTGTATGAACCCTGCTTGATCTGAAAGGACATGCTGGAGTATCATGGGGAGGAGACGGTCTGCCACTATCCCGCAAAGCAGTATTACATCAATATTGAGCAAGGAGATTGGCCTGTAAGAGCTGGGCAGGTTGGGGTCTTTATCCTTTTTCAGGATCATGGCCACTACTGCTATCCTCATAGAGGGTGGCAGGAATCCCTTTTCTTATGCCTCATTATAAACTTCTAGAAGTCTATCCATCAGCAGGTGGGCGTATTTCAGATAAAACTCGACTGGCAGTCTGTCAGACACCCGATTCTTAGCCAGCTTCAGCAGACCAATAGCCCTGGTCAGTTCCTCCCTAGTGATAAGTGCACTTAAGGCCTCTATTTCTTCAGGTTTGAGTCGGGGAAGTTCATTTAAGTCTAAATATGTAAGGGTTGCTCCAAGGTTGAAGTCAGATTGTTCTATGTATACCTCACTTAAATGGCCCGGCAGTGCATCAGCGATTGCTCGCCGTGTGTACACTAGTGCCCCATTGTTGGTTCTAATCTGTGTAATTGGTGCCACAGATTCCTCTTGCCTCACGTGACGGGCCAGCAGCGCCCTTGTTCTATCACCCTCTCTATACAAAAATTGCCTATAGGTTGTATGATCGTGTTTTTCCAATCATCCAAGATTGGTCAGAAGGGCCTCTTTGGCGGTGCACCACTCCTTCAATTTCTGGAGAACTGAGTTAACTTCAGACTCTAGCCTACCCAAGACAGCTTCCTGAGTGGCCATGTCCTGCTCCAGTTCACTCCGGACTCCGTATGGCATTTTAAAGACCACTTCCATAGCCTCCCACTCTGTCACACAGTAGGCAGTCGACTCCTAATTCTCCTGGAAGTACCTGTCTAAATCCTCAGACACTGTAGCCACAAATGGTGGATCTGTCAAGGCCTCTGTGTTTAGCCACCACAGTGGTATCTCTGGTCTCGGTCCTCTCCCCCCAGCTCCATCAAGACTGGAGAATGATCTGACAGATATCTGGGCAGGCATGCAATCCCCCCCATAGTCCATCCAAAATCCGCTGAAAGGAGCCAATAATCCAGCAGGCTGGAATTTCCAGTTGCGGGCGTGTAACATGAGAACTGCCTGAGTGGTGTGATGCTCTCACCAGACATCGCAGAGGCCCAGCCCCTCTAATACGTCTTTTAACGCTCTGGTCATCTTAGGCTTAGTGTGGTCTCTTGGGGGTTTACTGTCCCAGCTTTTGCCAATGACACAATTTATGTCCCCAGCCAGTAACAAAGGTGGCGTCAGGTAAGGTGTGGTCGCCTCTAGGCGCTCACTGAAGAAGAAAGCGCTATCCTCATTAGGGGTGTATACATTAATAATGCATATTTCAGTGCCATTCAATCTACTTTGTAGGATTCCAAACCTCCCTTCCGTATCAAGCCCGAATTAAAGCCCCCCTTGCAAATCCCAGATATGAAGTAGCATACATTTGTCCTTTCCATCTTTTCCGTAAATGTGCTATAGTGTCTCCCCAGATTTGTGTTTCCTGAAGGCAGGCTATAGTTACTTTATACCTCTTCAACGTTTTTCAAGGCCTGCAATGCCACAGACATTCCACAACAACAACTTATTCATGGAGGTCACCATAAGGTACATATTCTACTCAACCATGTACTCAGTGGTGGAATAACCATCAACTGACATTTATGAAGGAAGGGTTCCTTAAAACATTCCCAAACTTTCCCAACTCCCCCCACCCCTTGGGCAATATCACATGTCGCTCCCCACAACAATATAACAAGGTGAAGGCATGTAGACATCGCCCCATGTCCCCAAAAAAATTCCCCTAAATGGCCCTGTGGAGGAGAACCCCCTACCTGAACTTGCACCACCCACCCACCCTGCCCCAGAGTAGTGGCTGGCTAGCCATAAGAGTGTGAGGGCGAGCATCAAGCTCCCCAGTCTGATACAAGCCCCCATCAGCGTTATTTAAATTGTACAAGGACCTGCCATGTCCATATGCCAACTATGACCATCTATCGCCTCCCAATTAGAACAGTCTTACCGAATGTCTCATATTTGCAGGCAACATTGCTTCAAACAAAGTGTCTCTCGTGTCTTCAGTTTGCACCATTGCTAACTGCTGTATCCTCATCAGGATTGCCAATCAGAGGGTGGTCAGTTGAACTTGCCCTGAGTGCGGCACAACGTCTGAGGCTTGCAATGTTCCATCTGAGCAGACCCTGATGCGTCTAGGGCTTTGGTTTCTGCTTCTGTCCCGGGGAGAGAATGCCGTTGTTGGGTTCTGGGTTGTCAATCGGATCTCGTTTTCCAGGGTGTCACTTTGGAGGGAACCAGGGACCCCCTGGAATCCAGCCAATTGCTCGCATCTGCCACCAAAAAGAAAAACACAGTTTTTCCATTGCTCTCGACCCTCAGCTTCACCGTGAAAAGGAGACTGTATTTGAGGTTTAGATCCTGCAGCCGCCGTTTTATGACCAGAAAGTATCGGCGTTGCTCCTGTACCCATTGTGTGTAATCTGGGTAAATGGATATCTGATGTCCTTCGTACATTAGCGGACCTCAGTTACATCCCTCATGGCATTAATGGCAGACAGAACATGCGCTATAGAGGGGGCACGATCGTCTGTTTGTGGCATTGTTTCCTCGCGTGTGGCCGTAGCAGCAGTCTGTACCCCATGGTCAAGTGGAAGGGCATAATTGGAGATTTTGTTGGCTTGTGCTGTACTGTTACCTTTCTCCTTCACCGTTTTGGGCCGTGGCATCCTTGTTCTTTCAGTGAACTTTGTGATATTACTGATGTCCACATGATGTACTCTCTCTCGTGTCACCACCAGGTCTTAGATGGGCCAACCTTCAGGGCACAGATTCACTGGAACAGTCAGTGGACTCCTTTAGTTCTTCTTGGCCCCTCACTTGTCTCCTTTGAGGCCCAGGCTGCCAGGTGAGACAGAGCTGTGACCTGTTCAGGATTTCTGTGCCCTCCGGGGAGTGCCTGTCTCACCGTGCATCCCCCACTCAGGGAGTCCAAGACGACGACAGCAGTGTCTTTTTCAGCTGGGCAGTTGGGCTCAGTGCATTTAAACTGTTTCCTGATGATTGTTTCCTCCCCAGCACCCCTCACTCAGAGAAAAGCTCTCCTTCACTGGGAACCCGGGGTAGATGGCTCCCCACGTGGGCTACCATCTGCTCGGAGAGTCCCAATTCCAGCGTGTGGCACCAGCCATTGCTCCTGCCCCACCTATGCACCATCAGTCACAGGGTCAAGCCCATGGGACAATCACCCCTAATGCAGGGACTCCCGCGGGGTGCCCCTGGCCTATTCCACCAGTCTCCCCAGGACGTAATGACCCAGACCACACAGGTTATGCTGAGGACAACACCCAGTCCGGATCCACAGCACAGTCTCTCTCACTGGCCCTCTCAGTTTTGCCTTCTGGGAACCAAAGTAGTTCAGTTCCAATACCCACTGGGATACAGTCTCTTTTGGTGTGGCTAATCCCTCGGCCTCTGATCCGCCTCACTCACTCCAGTGCGGTTGTGTCATACGTCTCTCCCTCCTCTGCCAGGCGATGGGCCTTACCGCGTTACTGCAGCGGCAGCTCTCCAGCCGGACTGTTGTCATCTTAATTCAGATCAGTCATTTTACAGAAATATAAGTAAAATTGATTAGTAACAGCATAAATCAGTACACAGTGTTCCATAAAGTAATACATCACTGACCTAGCTAAGGGACCTAACCTATCCTACGTAGAACCCATGAAAAGTCCTTATTCAGAAAAGAGTAAGAGAGTGAATGAAAAAAGAACTTTCCATAAAGAGTCGTTCTGGAAACTCAACTGAGTTCCCCACAGTTGCAGTAGCAACCGTCAATGATAGAATGATCTCCGTAGTAGAATTGATCAGAAAAAGGTCTTTAAATAAAAAGAAATGTCAACTTTAGCAGTAGCTGTTGGTAACAAAACAAAAGATCAACTCTCCATGAGAAGAGTCGCAAGGCAGGAGAGATAGGTCTGGGTCAGGAACCTCACACAGTCTCTCTTCCTTAGCTAGCTAGGATTACTCATTATTATAAACTCATGTAATATTGTATTGATACTCTATTAGACGTCAGCTTTTGCAGCCAATGGAAACCGCTCATCTGATGGTGTAGTCAACTTCCAATGCCTCTTCCCTCAATTCCCACAGTAAACATTCATGCTGCCATAGTGTTAGACTTTGTTTCAAGACTTTGCTACATGGGGAAAGTTCTCACTAGAACCTTCTTACTATGCTAAAAGATGAGCAATGAGTTTCAGTATGAAGACAAAGCCTGTCAGAGATGCGGAGGCAAACTAGCAATAATACTCTAATGAAGCAAACATAGGATGTCTAATCATTATTTATTAGACCAATCACAGCAAGTCTCATTGTATTAGGGTAAATGACCTAAATTGGGGTGGGGGAACTGAAAGAAGCACAAGTCGGTACTCAGCAATTTCTAAGCAAGGTGTTGGTGCTAGGCAAAATATTCTAATATATGTCTATTAAGCTGTGAGCAAAGGCTTAGAGGCCTACAAAAAATGCACATTCAAGAATAATAGCTTAGTACAATTTTTTTAATTATTCTATTTCATAAACATTTTATAAGCACATTTCCTCTATATATGAAGTATTAATATATCTATTTGCAGTATTATTAAAGATTCTATCATATTAGGAAATTGGCACATTTTATCTGTGTGTCATTTTATATGTGAAATCATTTATGCAGCAGTTTATTCGCCTTCATAAAGTGCAATCCTAGAATGGTCTGCAAGCCGAATTTTTTATTTTAGAACACATCTCTTCCAGCTGCCTCCCTTTTGATTATTTTTTAATCATCACGCAATTAGGTTTCACATTCGAATTCAAGTCTAGAAACCACTTTTATCTTCTGATGTGTCTCGTCTTTGTCTCTTAATCCCCCTACAGTGTGCAAGTGATTTCAGTTAGTTGTGGTTCATTATTCCCAGTAATCCCAGGTACAAGAAAGTCATCCCATGACTTTCTCGTACCTTTTTCTCTGAAATTTGTCCTGTCTTTTATGCATGAATTATTTATAGCTCAGAAATAGGACGTAAAGAAATATTAAGCAATGTCCTATTGCCAATATAGGAATTAGTGTAGCTTTAAGTATACCCTTCCCAGCTGTTGAAAACCAATGGGCTATTGTGCTCAACCTTTTCCCAAATGTTCATACAAATTTGGTGTTTGTAATTCATGTAATTCAAGTTCTAGACCTAATATGTTTCTCGCAAAGCTTTCAATCTGCTTGCTTTTGTCAGGTATAAATGCACAGCATTGAGTTAGTTTCTGTATTTAACAGACTCCTCCCTTCTCAGCGTGTAAGATGTCTGAAGCAAGACGGGTCTGCAAAACCATAGACCTTATAGCAATTAGTTCAGTGTTAATTATGAGTAAAGCTCCTGATGTGCTCATTTCCATTTTACCAACTATGGTAGCTAGCTTTCTGATCTCTTCATCATTTAATATGATTCCCACTGGTGTTACTATTGCCCCAAGTATGTCTCCTACCAATGCAGCTCCTGTTTCTGCATTGCATTTTTGTCTATGTGATGGTGATAATGTTAATTCTTCTATGCAAATTGCATGATATATCTTTGGAATTAGTATGCCTAAATAGCAGGTTCCTTCCCAATCAATAGGCAACAGGAAGTAAGATTTTGTAACGTAATGTACTCCTGGTATTGCATTTTTGTTTTCCTGTAAAATTTGCCCTTATCCTTTCATGAACTCAATTGTGTGTTCACAACTACTGATCCCTACTTGTCTAGTCCAGTTTAAAGTGCATTGCCTGTATAAGAAAAAATGTTCCCTTGTGTTGACTGTCTAATTTAGGTCTAAGATAAAACAACTCCCTTCTGAATTTATTTTCTTCCTTTTTCCATGCCTTTTCTAAAATGTCTAGCGTTCTGTCTTCTGTCTTTTCCGAAGCCATAATGTAAGCCTTCTCTGCATGTCACATTGAGCATGTTAGGTTATTCTTATAACTGATAAGCTTTCACACTATCTACAGGCAAATGTGGAAAGAAACAATGCCAGATTGTATCTATTGATTTTGCTTGCATCTCTAAATTCATCCTCTCTATTAAAGACACTCTAGATAGCACTAGACCATAATTTGAGTATACATTTTCAAAGTGTCCTCACCTATAAATGAATATTACAGCAGAATACCACAAGAGACTGGAATGTGATACCATGAGATTACCTCAGAAACAGAAGTCAGCAAGTGTGCACAAACAGAATAATCCTTAGCATCCAAAGCATTAGTGTATTTTTGTTCTAGAGTATACATAAGTAGAGTAATCTTCTTTCTTATAAATCACAAATGTTCTTAGTAAACTACTACCCCTGAAATGTTGTGGGCTTGTATGTGTGACATTGGTAGTAGGGGACTCTGGAACAGGGTTAGGTAAAATCCTACTAATACTATTGGGTTCATTATTTTCTAGTACAAAAACATGATATTTTTACACTTATTTCTCATGCAACACATAATTCTTACATCAATACTTCGTTATTACACTGTAGAGGATAAGCAGGCAATATTCTTTAAAGCTGTAAAGGTTTTTTTCCCTTTATTCTATGTTCCCTAGCAGACAATTCCTAACCCTACTCCGTGTTCATCTATAATGTTAAACCTATTTTTCTGTGACTTTCTTCTCGAACCTATGTTGATCTTCTGTAAAAAAAATAACTAAAACAATAAACATCTAATAGGCGCAGTTCATAATTGATCTTCTTTTTGTTTTTCTTTCAATTGAGCCTTCAAGTAAAAACATCTTTATTATTTCAAGGGGGTTCTAGCAGTTCAAGATTCACGTAGCAGATCTTTCAAAGTCGCATTCAGTTCTGCATTTATGAAAGAAGGCCATTCAGGTTCAGAATATCTTCAGCAAGATGCTCCAAGTGCTTCTACACCTGCTTAGAATTTTATTATTTTGATTGAGTGAGGCTTCGTCCTCACTCTCTTCAGGTACTGTTTCTGGAATTCATGCTATTGATGAGCTTCTCTCAATTCTGTGATTTCTTGGCCACTTTGCTTGACAGCAGATTTTTCTTGTTCTGAAGCTTGTTCTTTTACCGGTATCTTGTTCTTCTCCTTCTTCATTTTCATAAATCTCCTCAGCATGTCGTTCAGTCTTTGCTACATCACCTTCTGAGACCTCAAAGCCACTTTTGATATTTCAGGCAGATATTTCAGGCAGATATTTCAGGCACATGTACTTGTCTTTCAACTTGCTGATCTTCACCCCTTTCTCCACCGTGTGCTTCTCTCTGCACCTCAGTAGGCGCCAGTGCTGCAGGCCAAAGAGGTGGTATCCAGACTGGTGGTGCAACCACTAGTGCTCTTCTCTCTGGATCATAAACAAAAAATGTTTCCTCTGGATTACTCACTCTCTTGGTGTGTGAGGTATGAATCCAGTTCGGAATCCCAGCACATTTTAACAGCAGAGTTCATTGTCAGTATTATTTGGCAGGTGCCTTTCCATATGGGTTTGAGATAAGTCTTCTGAACTTATTTCTTGATCATGACCTAGTCACCAGGGCTGAGGTGATAGCACTGTTCTTGATGAGGGTCTTGTGTAGCAGCTGATACCAGATGATAGACCGAATGAACCACATCAGTGACAGTCTTGCAGTAGTCTAAAATCATATAATCTATGATGTTCAGTACGGCATTCACAGGCACTGCTGGTAGTCTCATTGACCTCCCTATCAAAATTTCATGGGGTGATAATCCTGTCCTCCTACCGGGAAAACTTTGGACACTCATCACCCCCAATTGTAAATAATTTGGTCATTTCAGTGAAGTTTGCCAATTTTCTAATCAGGACTTTCTTGTTCGAACATTTGATCAACTATGAATCAATCAATCAAGTAGTATATGACTAGCGCGGCATGTCACCCGTGAGGGTATCCAGGCGCTGCACTGCAGGTCTCATTTGAAAAGCCAGGTCTTGAGCTCCTTCCTGAATTTAGTGAGTGGGGATGCAGTGAGGAAGTGAAGAGGGTGGGTGTTGTAGGCTTTGACAGCGAGATGAGAGTAGGATCTTCCTCCGGTGCAGCTATGGCATCTACGAGGGTGAGGTGTGTGAAGCCGCGGATCCTGGGTAGTAGGTGGAACTGTAGCTGGTTGTTAATGTAGGCAGACCTTTGGTCACGGAGGGCTTTGTATACGTGGGTAAGGAGATGGGAGAAGGATCTCTTCTGAACTGAAAGCCAGTGGAGATCCTTCAAGTGCTGGGTGATGTGGGTTCTCCAGGGCAGGTTGAGAATAAGTCTTGCAGCAGTATTCTGTATAGATAGAATTCTTTGAATGAGGTTGGAGGTGGTGACTGCATAGAGTGCATTGCCATAGTCTAAATGGATTGTGACGAGGGCCTATGTTACTGTATTCCTGGTGCTAATGGGTAACCACATGAAGATCTTGCAGAGCATGTGGAAGCAGGCTAAGGAGACCGTGTTAACTTGGCGTTTCGTGTATAGTTTGCTGACGAGGATGATGCCGAGGTTGCGGACATGGTCTTTTGGCTTGGGGGAGGGTCCGAGTTCTGAAGGCCACCAGGAGTCATTACAGAGGGCAGTGTTTTAGCCGAAGATGAGGACTTCCATCTTGTTCATGTTGAGTTTGAGGCAGTTTGCCCTCAACCAGGCTGAGCTGCTTTTCATGCATTTTTAGAAGCTTGTCTTTGTCATGGTGTAGTCAGCTGAGAGTGATAGGATTGCTTGGATGTAGTTAGTGTAGGAGGTGATGTTGATGTTGTGCGCTCTGATGATGTCTGTGAGAGGTGACATGTAAACATTAAAGAGTGTAGGGCTCAGTGATGAACCTTGGTGGACAGAGCAAATGTTGGGCTTGGCTTGCAATATGAAGGGAGGTAGTCAGACTTTCTGTGTGGTTCCATGAGGAAGGATGCCATCCATCTGAATGTGTTGTCTGTGATACCGACCTGGTGTAATTGTTCGATGAGTGTGTAGTGACCTCTTTTACTTCAAAATAGTACGTTATTTAGTATAATCTGGCATTCCTAGAGCTGGTGCACAACACAATTTCTCTTTCAGCTCTAGGAAAGCCTTTGTGCATTTGTTGTCCCAGGGGAGCGGATCAGACACATCTTGATGTGTCAGCCTCAGTAAGGATTTTACCATCAATGGAAAGTTTGGTATCTACTGTCTATATTAGCCGACCATCCCTAGAAACTTCCTGATCTCCCTCTGTGCTTGTGGTGGATTCATCTGCAAGATGGCTTCCATTCCCTCTGGTGGCACCTTTCTGACTTCTTTCATAAGAATGTGTGTTGTTTTCTGGCAGGTGGTTCAATATTGCAATGGTGTCATATTTGCAGGCATCAAGGATAATTGAGGCTACCAATGGGTCATTAATATACTGTACTCAGGGCATCTGCATGGACTAAAGAATGATTGTCTTTAAGATTTGACTGAGAATTGAGTGGCTCTCTGTATACCCTTGAGGAACATGACACCATGAGATCGTATTCTGTTGGAAGACACAGGCGAGAAAGTGCTGGCTATCTTCGTGCAAGAGCCCTGGAAAATAAATCCTGGCATAGATCATTGACTTTAAACCATTCTGCAATACATGGAATTTGGGAAAGCTACAGTAGCAGGATTTGGCACTACAGGGCAACAAGGCACCACTATTTCAATGATCTGCCTTAGATCCAGGGCTCGAGTCGGGGTACCACGCGGGTGGACGTCGTCCCTCTACCTATTTTACTGGGGGGACACCATCCCCCCTGCCAAACAGCTGGACTTCACTCTTTGGCGTCTCCGGGACGAGATCGTTTCCTCTACCGCAAACACTTTTTACATCCCCCACTGCATTAGGACAGTGCGGTTTGAATGTCGTTACTACATCACCTCCTGCAGGGGTCATCCAACTCCCCTCTCTCCTCTCCTGCACTTGCAAAGCTCTGCCAGCACAATCACAGATAACAGTTGTTAGAACCCCCAACACGTCAAAGTTATGACCAGGGTCCTCGATCGTTTAACCACAGGCTAACATCAAAATTCATTGAACTTGAATACGTTTTTGGAAGACATGGTATGAAACTTGTCACAAATTTCTGGGTCGCAATGAGCCCGATGGTGCAAGCCACCTTTCGTGACATCACTTCCTGTCGTGACGTCACTTCCGGTGACAGCGTCCCCCCGCTTCTTTTTTTAGGACTCGTGCCCTGCTTAGATCTTGGACAATCCTATACTTGCCGTTAAGCTTCTACAAAACCATTGTAGGTGAATTACATGGGCTCTCAAATACCTCTTTTAATTTGCCTTCATGTCGTCAATCAATGGCCTGTATTTCTGCATAGTTCTCTGGGAACAAATTATAAGCAAGCTGGTATTCTGAGAAAAACAGCATTTGGCTTTAATTTGATTTGGACTGGTTCTAAGCAGTTTATAAGTCCAATGTTTTTCCCTGTAAAGTCCCAGACTTCAGCATTTACTATGTCTCTGAGATCTTCTGGAAGTTCAGAAATAGTTAGTAGAGGGACATCTCTACTTCAGGGTTTCTTCTTAACATTTTAAACTCAACATCCTCATCATAGGTAAGGAATGCAACACCATTCTGTGTACAGAATATTTGTGCTATTTAACTTACACAACACATCTCTTTCTAAAAGATTCTTGGGACTAGTATCACAAACCTCAAATTATACCTATTCTTCAAAGGTTCCTATTTTTACCTGAACTTTTTTAAGATGGGATATAGTATATTTTTGTTTGGAACCCCAACTACTTGGATTGCTTTCCCCGAGAGAGGTATGTCTGGAACTTCTACTGGTGTAAATATGGAATGGGTTGCTCCTGAGTCAATCAAAAGGACATATCGTGACCATAAATGTTTGCTTCTACATAGGGGCCACTTTGATCTACCTTTACGACTCCAAGTATTCAATATTCTTCCTCTCTTAGCCACCGTCATTGGGAATTATCAGAACCCAACGTGTCTGTATTAAACAAGGGATATTGTCCTAGAATGTCTTGATTTGTGTTCTGGAATTGTGTCATTTAATTCTGAAATTGATTTCATTCATCTTTGGCATCTGATTTTAATTTAATTTGGTGTTTCCCATTTGCGTAGGAATAATGGGCACCATCTGGGCTTGATTTTGCACTGGAGTCTGCATTTGCAGTACCGGCATCCTCTGACTTGCCATACCTTGTGAATTTTGCATTAATCCTCCAGCATTTTCATGATTAAATCGACATTCCCATTTCCAATGCCCCATCCGATTAATAACCTGACAAGCAGTAACCTTTTTCATGGCAGCAATGTCTGTCCCACATGCCACACCTGTGCAAACACCTCTACCTCTGTTGTGGGGCATTCACATTCCATTCTGATTCCCTGTATATCCCGTTTGTGGAGCAACAACTCCCTGCATTATTCATTTATCCCCCCCAACAAAAATAATTCTGAAAGCCTTTCTGAGCCAATCTAGTCTGAGCCAACATATATTTCTCTTTCAGTTTTCGCTGCATCATGTCCAATTCATCACTGCAATACTGTACATAATGCAAGATCTCATCTAGTGTTTTCCTCTGCCAGCAGAGAACAGTTTGCGTGATGTCAGCACTCATTTCAGGTTTCAATCCTCGAACAAACTGAGATACTCACATTCACTGTGCTGTTTAAATACCTGCAACAACCTTTCGTAACAGTGATGAACTGTCTCCATTGGGTCTTGTGTAGTTCTCTTTATCTTTAATCAATCAGTGTCTCTGTGAGGTATTTTTCCTTTCAAAAAGGTCATTACTGCTTCATATTTTTCCATCACCACGGGTGATGGTGTACCAGCTCCACTTTCCCTCTGGGGTTCTGTTTTTGGCCACTGTACTTCTACCTTACATTCTAACCTTAAATAATGTGGAACCACAATGTCAAGAAACGTATCCAGGTCTCTCAACAACACATTTGAAATCTTTATAAACCTTTACACTTGTGCATACCACTGCACTACTTTGTCTCTCATTTTTGGAAACTTTTTCGAGAATGCTGTCAAATTAACCCTATTCCATAGAACATGTGCATAGGTACTTCCAACTACTTCCCACTGCCTCATATCTGATATTTCTCCTCTTTTTCCCTCGCAACCTTTTCCCAGGCACTAAAAGCTTTATATTGCTTGTGTTGAGGTAGTGCCTTCATCTCTTGCAATCTTCCCTTGAAATGATCTAGGATTCTGGTGTTAATTGTCCCATATCTCAAGAAATCTCAAATCACCCTCATGTTCTGTAATTCTTTCCCAATGTTTTAGCCATAGACATGAATTTAATCCATGGTCTGTAGTCATTATGTATGTGGGAGTACCCTTAGGAGTACCATCAGGATGTGCCTCCTCACCTTTTTGTACAGGAATAGTGACATCACCCCTAACAAGTTTCTTTAAATCCTTAAAACATTTCATAATGGCAGTCTAATTGTCCAAACTTTCACATAAACCCAAATGTTTTGATTCTGTTCCACATATGTCAAATTTCATTTACCAATTAAATGACAGCCTGAATTTCATTTTATTCTTTACCAAATTTGAAAGAAGAACTCAAGTCAACAATGTGTAATTACAATACGGCGCAAAAAACCTTCCAGCCAATTACAGTGCAACAGTACACCAATCGTCCAGTCCCAGTGCAAAACACTATGACGTATGACTCACTCCTCCCAGCAGCTCACTCTCCTTCACAATTTTCTTTGCTTCCATACACACTTTCAAATAACCTCTTAAATAACTTCTTGTTTGCTCTTCTGAGGAAAATTAAGAATCTCAATCACTCAAGAAAATTCTACACTTGCAAGTGAATTCTCAAGAAGCAAAAATGCACAAAAATGAATGCAACTTCACCTGTTTGCGCAATACGGCTCCACTAACATTAACAAGTATTAATCAAACATAGCAGCTTGTCCCTAACATTACAGATGGAAGTGATGGTATCTCACACTCACATCAACTTCTCCTGCAAACAAACTTCTAACATTTGTTATTACGCTGGGATCTTTCGATTTCAATGAGTCTGAAATCAATATCTCCTCTTCAAAAACTCATCAATATTTCTCATTATTCTCTCATAAAACCTGCAAGGAAAAACACATACAAGCACTTCACTCACAACCGCAACATTTTCACCCTATTAATACTCGCACCTTCAAAACCGCAGCCGCCAAACCACCCCTTCTTTCAGACACCACCTCGCCATGCCATCTGGATTTGGACACTGGAATTGTGAACTACTTTTAATGTAACTTGGGTACTATTTGTAATGCTCCATTCAGAGTGGGAATCATAACTCTACTACCAGAAACTGCGGTAGCCAGAGCATTAGCCAAGTAGGGTTTTAAGATCAAACAGCCAATTTACAGAATTCATCCTCTGGAAATCCTGATGGCTCTTCAAAATGACAATGTACCTTGGCCACCGTTTATGAATAGAGCTTGAACAAAACATAAAGAATGCATATATCACCAACAGTAAACTTTTAAACGTTCAGTCAATGATGAGAGTTTGGTGAAAGTTTCAACACCTTTATCTTAAAGATTGGCATTGTTATGTCATCTTATTTCAGATTAGTGAGTTTACAGAAATATAAGTAAAAATTGAATAGTGACAACATAAATCAATACACATCACATCACTAAACTAGCTACGGGACCTATACTATTTTAAGTGGAACCCATGGAGAGTCGTTTTTGGGAAAGAATAACAGTGAGTGTATAAGAAGAACTTCCCATAAAGAGTTGTTCTAGAAACTCAGTTGAGGTCCCAAAGTTGCAGTAGCAACCGTCAAATGATAGAATGATCTCTACAGTAGCATTGATCAGAAAAAGGTAATTAGATAAAAAGAAATAAGTCACTTTTAACAGTAGCTGTTGGTAACAAAGCATAAGATCAACTCTCCAAGAGAAGAGTCACAAGGCAGAGAAGATAGGTCTGGGTTGGGAACCTTGCACAGTCTCTCTTCCTCAAATAGCTAGGAATGCTCATTATTATAAAATCATACAATATTATATCGAAACTCCATGAAATGTCAACTCTTCCCGCCAATGGAAACTGCTCATCCTGTGGTGTTGTCAACTTCCGATGTCTCTTTTCCCGATTCCCACTGTAAACATTCGCACTGCTAGAGTGTTAGAATTTGTTCCAAGATTTCGTTACATGGGGAAAGTCCTCATGAGAACCTTATTGCCTAAGCTAAAAGATGTCAGAGATGCAGAGGCAAACTAGTAATCATTTTCTGATGAAGCATACATGAAATGTGTAAATTGTTATTTATTATAACAATCACAGCAAGTCTCATTGTATTAAGGTAAATGACCTAATATAGGGTGAGAGAACTGAATGAAGCACAAGTCTGAAGTAAGCACATTCCAAGCAAGTTGCTGGTGCAGAGCAAAATATTACAATAAACGTCTATTAAGCTGTGAGCCAGAGTAGAAAGAAAAAGCTTTGAGGCCTAACTAAAAATGCACATTCAAGAATGATAGCTTAGCACAAAAATGTTTAATTATTCTGTTTCAGAAACATTTCATTAGCACGTTTCCTCTATATATGAAGGATTTAATTTACCTCTTTGCAGTATTTAATAAGGATTCTATCATGTTATGAAATGGGCACATTTTCTCTGTGTGTCATTTTCTATGTGAAAACATTTCTGCATCAGTCTAAACGCCTGCAAACTGAATTTTTATTTCAGAACAAATTTCTTTCAATTGTAAAGGCCCCTAAAATCTAGGATGGGAATGAAACCTTGAGGGCACTCAAAAAGTGGAAAAATATTGGCTTTTAAGCTTTACAAAGGAACGTTTATGGACCCAGCCTACATTTAATTTAATGGTGTGTGTAGTTGGGTGAAGGTGGACTGCTGAACAAACCTAGTGTTTGTGTTTTTCTTGCAATGTTTTTTTTTGTTTTATGATGAGCTGGTCACAGATTGAGTCCATGGACATTCAATAAACCCTCTCGTTGAAGCAGTTGCAAGAGACAAAATACAAGGGGCCCGATGTAGGTAAATCTAATTTACCAATTCATAAATACCGAATTTTACCGATTCGGTATTTATGAATCGGTAAATTAGATGTAGATAAAAAAATCTGTAATTTTTACCGATTCGGTAGGGTTTGGTATTTACCGATTCGGTATTTACCGAATCGGTATTTGCCATTGATTCCTATGGGCCTTGAAGCCCATAGGAATCAATAGCAAATACCGATTCGGTAATTACCGAATCTGTAAAATTACCGAATTGACAGGGGGAACAGGGTGTCACTTTGACACCCTGTTGCACCCCTGTTTCAGGCTTGTGTGCCATGTGACACACAGACATGCCCTTAGGGCATGTCTGTGTGCCACATGGCACAGGTGTACATTGACTGATGTGCATGTACACAGGGATTCGTTATTTACCATGTAATAGTATTACATGGTAAATACCGAATCCTGAAAGCCCTGTAGCACTGTTAACAGTGCTACCTACATTAAAAATACATATATTCGGTAATATTACCGCTCGGTAAATTTACCGAATATGTAAATTTTACCGATTCGGTAAATTTACCGAGCGGTAATATTACCGAATATTCTGTAATTTTATCGATTTGGTAAAATTAACGATTCGGTAAAATGACCGAATATGTATATTTTAAACACCCCTACATAACAATGTCCAAATACTCGTCAGAAACGGCCGAAAATCAGTATTTTCGGCTGTTTCCGACCGGTATACGGCCACCTACATCTGGCCCAAGGTTCTTAAATCAGCATTATGTTTCTTTCTGTTAGCTGCTTGGAGATGCCAGATGGACTTATAGCAGTTACGGGGTGAGAATATATCTGTCATATCTCCTTGGATTCAACTACTGTTACAAAGAGGTGGAAACAGGCCCTCTTATTTTCTCTGGTAAAAAAAACCCCAATGCAGGTCCTAAGCTGCTCAGTAGTTTTTGTCCAATCTCCGTCCTTCCTGCAGCAGTCAAGATGCTGGAGTAGGTGGTCAATAAACAGTACTGCTTGTTTTTGGAATATAACACCCTCCTTCATAATACGTAGTTTGACTTTGGGCCAGGTTACACCACTGCGTTTGCCTTAATGGAGGTATCTGAATTTATCAAGTTCAACCTTGATCTAGGCACTTCAGCAATGGTTGTTCTGGTAAACCTGTCATCAGCATTTGACATGGTATTGCACCCCATCCTGCTGAACAGACAGTGGAAGATTGGAATTCAGGGGAATGCTCTGTCCTGGATCAAATCGTATTTTGGAGGATATATTCCAGGAGGTGGTTTTTGTTCCCTTCTTTTCAGGCCCCCAGCCTCTCAAGTCCAGGGTGCCTCATGGCTTGCCCTGAGCCCCACACTTTTCAATGTCTATCTGGAACCCCTGACTAAGCTGGTGGAATCATGGGGTCTGAAGGTGATTTCATGCACTGATGACACACAGCTTTTTCTATCTTTCCAGGATAAGGCATTTGACGCCCTCAAGTCCTTCATGGATTGCTTCAAAGCAGTGTGCCACTAGATGAGGAAAGCTATCTCAAACTTAATTCTAATAAAACAGAAATTCTCTTTTTTTGGCACAAAACCGATCCCTGTATCTCTCATCTGGTGGCCGTCTGAGTTGGGGGCTTCTCCTTCCCCCTATTCCTGTGTCAGAAATGTGGGCACCAAATTTGACTCAGCTCTGTCTTTTGAACCACAGGTCAAAGCGGTCTCTGCTTCAGTAATCCGAAGTCCCTGAGATGAATGCGACATTTGCTTCCTAGAGAACAAGGAAGTGATTTGGACGTGCGTTAATGATTAATACATTCAAAATCACCATCTTGGAGTCTGAAGTGATTAAGGTGCTTTTATTCCACCTTTTCTTATTTTATTTGTTTTTAGTACAAACACGACAAACATTAAATTCATGTCATAGAGGAAAATGTGGTACAAAAGGGGGTGGTGATGGACAGAGCATCTGAACCAATCAAACACTCTCACCCAGTCAACAGATCTGGGTTTAATCCATCACCGTTCTTTAGCCCACTCTGCCACCCCAGTTCAGACATGGCCATATGCAAATCAGTCTGACCCTGTGCCTCATGGGAACAGTCCAGCCCGAACTGCCAAGCCATGCCTTCCCTGGACCGGAAACAAGCTTCCTAGGACACAACAAAACAAAGAAAAACAGACCAGTCCTTATTTGGAATTAGGCGGTGCTAAAGGTTATAGTTTTTTAGAGATGCAACATGCCATATACAGCTAGACCACACAATGGTTACACCAGGCTAATTGCCCTGTTTGTACACAATATTATTCCGTGGATTCGTAGTGGCTACTTCTAGCTGGATGGGTTCGACACGTTTCAGAACCCTATTCAAATTCAGGGTTCTCCTCAGGACCAGGACGTGGTTAAACGCAGTAAAATTATGATTGAAAGGCGGTAAATACAGCATGGAATCACGGGATTGAAAGGATTTTCTCCTATTCGTGACCTTATGCGCTCTTCGACGATTGATAACTTCTCATTTGGGTGATGCAGCGAGTGGTTAAGTATACACACTTGTGGCACACTAATGGTCAATGTGACGCTAGACGATTTATTGAAAATTTCAGATGTTGCTGCGATGCGCTGGTGGGAATATTAATTTAGTGCCGTGCAGCAGCGGCGTTTTCTTAGACACTTTCTGTTTAATAGCGGTTGGTCAAGCTCAGCTCCTGAGTTAATAGATAGGTTTCCCAACAGCGTTCTTCACTCGCCTCATCTTTCCGCATTCCCGTGATGACAGACACAGAGGACTAGCGGTGGGCAGTAAGTTTGCAGAATTTCACCACTCCACGCTCCACTTGGAGCACGGAGTTCAGCAAAAAGTCCTTCGACCGCTGCATGGTGGAGTTTACAGGGTCAGCCCACCTATAGATATCACTGTCTCTCGCTTTCTCAACCTGTCTGTCTCCCACTCTGCTGCCACTTCCTGTCTCTCTTTATTTCCTTCTCTCTGGCTTGGATGGAGCCTCAAAGGCTCATAACCTGAAGATTCATTGCTTTGCCATTCCCACCCAGACACAAGTTTTAGAGGCAGGTGGGCACAGAATGCAGCTCCTGCTCAAGCATGCACAACACATACCTCATCAGACTGCCCTCCCTCACATCCAGTGCATACCCCAATGGACAGCCCCCTCACACAGGCCGGCAGGGCACATGCATGCCACACAGTCACAACCGGGAAGATGGCCGAGCAGAACTTACTTGAGGGCTTCATATGCATTCAGTCTTGTTCGAAGAAACAATCTTTCAAACATCGACTCAGACTTTCTGCATTCTGATAGCCCGTGTTATTCAAAGTGTGGGGCAACATCAATGCATGCAGTTGATCGTTTCCTTTGTCATTTTACTTTTATATTTGTTGGAGCATGTGAGTTTCTGACAAGTGGCAACTTTTTTTTCTCCAGTGTTTTGTTAGTGAACTATTATATGGACCTATTTCATGTTTTTTTTATTTTGAAGTATGCTGCCCTACTGTTTCTTCTACACATATTCAGAAGCATTTCATCAGTGCAGAATGCACAAGGGCAGCTAAGTTAGGAGGATGGGAGGAAGACTTGTGGATAGAAGGCTCGCCGCTCACAAATGCAGTGATATGAATATCCCAAGTGGCTTCCCAGTGAAGAAAAATCTGCCTTATCCCCATAAATTGACCAGTGGCACCACTTGCTGTTTATAGTGATTGGAAACCATATTAAGAAGCGCTATTTAAAAACTGTTCACATTAATTTAATACTAACAGTCTTTTATTAGGTACAATTGTGAAATCCATCAAGCAAGAGAGTGACTTTGAAGGTTGCACTTTGCTACTAGACAAATTACTTTAGGTAGCCTTTGTGGTTGCAGTCATAGCTATACCAGCCCAGGTGGTGAAAGGAAAGTCTATGTTATTTTGCTTTAGGAAGGCTTAATGGTAAAGATAGATTTAACCCTTCACCACCCAGTTATTCAGAAAGAACAATCGATGGACAGAATGCTGAACAATGTCAAACTTCACCCCAGTACAGAGATTGTGACCGAAATATATTGTATGCTTGCTCCCCATGCCATTCCAGTTTAAATCCAGTCATTTGCAAATCAGTCTTGACCCTACTCCTCATGGGAACAGTCCAGACTGAACTGCTCAGCCAGGTCCTCCGTGGACCAGAAACAAGCATCCTGGCAATGGTTTTGGGGAATCACTGCTCATCAGTCAGGCTAGTTGGAATTCAATGGCATGGAGAGCATTGGACTCATGTCCAGGATGCTTGTTTCTGGTCCAAGCAGGACCTGCCTGGCATGTTGGGATGGACTGTTCACATCAGTGGTCGAAGTGGGGAAAAAAAGTAGGGGAACTGTGGGTGGAGAATCGGAGGGCGGGAATAACGAAGATTGGATCAGTGGGTGGAGTTAGGGGCGTCGCTAGAAATAGCAAAACATACCAATTTTTAGTATGTTTAGCATTTTACTGACCAGTTACAGCTTATAACATTATTTAATTCAATATAAACATGTTTATTTGAAGTTTAATTCAGAAAAAAGCAAACACTCAGGGAATACATGTTTATGTTAAGCGTGCAAAATATAAGCAGGAACAACTTGTTACCTTAATAATGCTTTTACTCTCATTGTTCAGAAATCCATGAGTATTTTTTGTCTCAAACATTGAGGACATGAATACAGGGCTCCTCCTGTACACATGTGTTAAGCAGGGCTTAGAAGAGAAAGGGACACTTCAGGAAAATCTAGACTCACGGAAACCCACAAAGGCTCCTTCATATTCATGTCAGCCAACTGGCTGCTCAATCATAATATAGCAAAAAGAAGAACTGGTGGACAGAATGCAGGACAATGTCATACATTCACCCCAGTACAGAGATCTAGGCCTAAATCAATCATTTTTTTTCTCACCATGTCATTCCAGTTTGTACCCAGCCATATGCAAATCAGTCTTGATCCTGCGCCCAATGGGAACAGTCCAGCCCGAACTGCCAAGCCAGGTCCTCCCTGGACTGGAAACAAGCATCCTAGGACCGGTTATAGGGTTTCACCCTTCATCAGCCAGGATAGCTTGACTCCAGTGGCATGGAGAGCACGGGACCCAAGTCTGGGCATACCCGTCCCACTCGGGGTGACAAAAGCAACAAAAAAAAATACCGATGGACGGAATGCAAAATAATGTCATACATTCACCCAAGTACAGAGATCTGGCCCTAAATCCATCGTTTTTTTGTTCACCGCTCCTGTCCGTTCACCTCTCCTGTCCGTTCACCGCTTCTGTCGGTCTACTGCTCCTGCCCAGTCACTGCTCCTGCCCAATCACTGCTTCTGCCCCGTCACCTCTCCTGCCCGTCACCTCTCCTGCCCCATCACCACTCCTGACCGTCACCACTCCTGCCCGGTCACCTCTCCTGCCCAGTCACCTCTCCTGCCCAGTCACCTCTCCTGCCCAGTCACCTCTCCTGCCCAGTCACCTCTCCTGCCCAGTTACCTCTCCTGCCCATCACTTCTCCTGCCCCATCACTTCTCCTGCCCAGTCACCGGTCCTGCCCAGTCACTGGTCCTGCCCTGCCCCATCACTTTTCCTACCCCGTCACTTTTCCTGCCCCATCACCGCTCCTGCCCATTCACAGCTCCTGCCTGTTCACTGATCCTGTCTGGTCAGCACTCCTGAACGCCCACCCCTCCTGCCCCATCACTTCTCCTGTGCCATCAGTTCTCCTGCCCCGTTTACTGCTCCTATACGTTCACTGCCCCTATCCGTTCACTGCACCTGCCCGGTTACCGCTCCTGCTCATGCCTAATTTCACCTCTCATGCCCTATCACTTCTCCTGCCCCGTCACTACTCCTGCCTATTACTTCTCCTGTCCGGTCACCTTTCCTGCCCTATCTCCTCTCCTTTCCTGTCGCCACTTTTGTCCCGTCACTGCTCCTGCCCTGTTCACTCTGTGTACAACATTGACAAATTACACAAGGGGGCAAGGTCCCTGCAGTACTCTGGTTAGGGCATAGGTACTCACAAACTTTCTCTCGGGGGCCAAATTTACGGTGTGGTTTGTGTCCGAGGGCCGCACTGGTGGGGCCAGGGTCAGTGGGGGAGGGGGCGGGGCTAGAGCAACAAAAAAAACTGTGACCATGAGGTTGATCACAGGTCCCTGCAGCGGACGCCTTCGTCCACTGAGCCACAAGACCCGGCACACACACATCTCTCTCTCTCTCTTTCTCTATCTCTCTCTCGGTCTCCCTCCTTCTATCTAGCTCTCTCTCTCCCCCTCCCTCCCTCCCTGTCTCACTCACTCTGACTGTCTCAATCCCTCTCTCCCCCTCTCTCTCCCTCTCCGTCTCCCTTTGTCTCACTCCCTCCCCATCTCCCTCTCTCTGTCTCCTGTCTCCCTCTCCCTCCCTCTCTCCCTCACTGTCTCCCTCCCCCTGTCTCCCTCTGTCTCTGTCCCTCTCCCTCTCTCTCCCTCCCTCTCCCTTCCTCTGCCTTCCTCTGTCTCCCCCTCCCTTCCTCTGTTGCCCCCTGACTCCCTCTGTCTCCCTTCCTCTGTCTCCCTTCCTCTGTCTCCCTCTCTCTGTCTCCCTCTCTCTGTCTCCCTCTCTCTGTCTCCCTCTCTCTGTCTCCCTCTCTCTGTCCCCCTCTCTCTGTCTCCCTCTCTCTGTCTCCCTTCTCTCTGTCCCCCTCTCTCTGTCCCCCTCTCTCTGTCTCCCTTCCTCTGTCTCCCCTCCCTTCCTCTGTCTCCCCCTCCCTTCCTCTGTCTCCCCCTCCCTTCCTCTGTCTCCCCCTCCCTTCCTCTTTTTGTCTCCCTCCTCCCTCTGTCTGTCTCCTTCCTCCCTCTCTCTGTCTCCCTCTCTCTGTCTCCCTCCCTCCGTCTCCCTCCCTCCATCCATCTGTCTGTCTCCCTCCCTCTGTCTCCATCTGTCTGTCTCCCTCTGTCTGTCACCCTCTGTCTGTTTCTGTCTGTCTCCCTCTGTCTGTCTCCCTCTGTCTGTCACCCACTGCCCACTAGTCTAACATTACGTGTTTTTATTAATTACACTTTTGCATTCGAGAAATGTGAGGGCCACGAGAGGGACCATGCCCCTGTCAACTCACCCGCTTTTTAATTATGTTCATCCACTTGGCAAGCAAAGGGGCCTCTGTAAATATTAATGCAATCCCCAACTTTTCAAACCCATATCACCCTCCAAAAAAGAGTTGAATTCCCCGTGAAACTTAATCGGATCACCTCTTAAACCTCATTTTGAGCCAAGCGGCTGGCAGGTACAGAGATATTTTTTTAAGTAATATAGTGAACAAGAGTTATTTGTGCTGTGTGAAGTAGTATTGTTAATGCAGGAAGTGTCAGCAATTCAACTTGTTGAAAAGGCTTATAAAGTTGTTCATCGGCCCACGCTGCAGACGGTCGAGCCAGGAGAATTGGACTCGAAGCCCCTGTCCCCAAATATCCTGGAAACTCTCTCCTTTTCACCTGCCGCTTCTCCTTTATTTAAACCGGGGGCACACAGAGGGGTTTGTTTTCCCAATGTTTTATTAGGGGGAAAAAAATAATTTTTTTTTTACTAAAACTGGATTTGTTGCAGAGTGTAGCAATATACTACATGCAAAGTTACAAGCAAGGCTGGCCCCTCAGCTACCAGCAGGCCCGGCTCCAGGAATTTTTATTTGGGTGGGCCACAGGTGCATTTGGGTAGGCCACTGCGGGCTCGATTGTGGCATATATGTCTAGGCAGGCCTGCTTCAGGGCCCTCCTTTATCTCTTCTTAGTCTTACAAGGCCCAGTAAAACTCACTCTTTTCCAAATCTCTTTTTAATGTTATCACTCTCAAAAAGTGTTTTTCCATGTAATGTTACTTTGATGGGAAGAGGAGGTGTCTGATGTGGGTGTATCAGGTAAGTGACACTCCTTGGACTCCCTCACTACCACCCTCCATCAGTGCCCCTCATCTCTCCCTAGCTCCTCCCTTTACCCCATAACCTCTTCCTCGGATTCCCCCCCAACCACCCTCCATCAGTGCCCTTCATCTCCCCCTAGGTCCTCCCACCACCACATGACCTCTTCCTCAGATTCCCTCACTGCCACCCTCCACCAGTACCCCTTATCTCTCTGTAGCCCCTCCCCCTCATGACCTCCTCCTCAGACTCCCTCACTACCACCCTCCATCAGTACCCCTCATCTCTCCCTAGCTCCTCCCTCCACCCCATGCCCTCTTTCTCGGATTCCCTCACTGCCACCCTCTAACAGTGCCCCTCATCGCTCCATAGCCCCTCCCACTACCTCCTCCTCGGATTCCCTCACTGCCACCCTCCACCAGCGCCCCTCATCTTTACGTAGCTCCTCTCTCATATGCATTTCATTTGTTGTATGGCGCTACTCATATCAGTGTAGTATGTGTCAGTACTTTACACCACACACACATTACACAGAGACAATGAATCATACAAGGATGTAAATCAGTCTACAGGGAATCTCACATAAACCAATGAAGATTACAAGGTGTAGGAATCACATGTCATCCATACTGGTGGGCAGTATATTTTAAGAGGGTTTGGTCTGGGGAACACCACCTTAGGATTTAAAGAGTATTCCATAGGGGGGTCAGCTTTACTGATAAAAATGTATATTTCCCAAACATACTCATTTTAGCAACATTAGAATGATGAAAGACTGTGGACGTTCCAACTATATCCCAAAACAAAAAAACAGGGTTCTAACTATACCATTAATGTTTGTATGCAGCTCTTTGGTTCATTGGTCACTGTCCTATGTTAGGATTGTAACTTCTGAACTGCAAGTAACACAAGGATCTCTGTGACAAAGGCAGTAACCCACTGAGCTATCCACATAAAATACAGTTCATCTGCATTTAAAAACTATTGACAGACAAATGATTGCTCTCCAAAAGGATCATTAATCACCAGCGTTATCTGGCCATTTTGTATTGTCTTATTGCTGTCCTGCATTGGCCATGATAATGATAAAAACTGTTTGAATTAAGCACACATGAAGTATGTGTCCTGCTGGGCCTGTTCAGATTTTAAAAAGAAAAAAATGTAGTAACACATTCTCTTACCTACTAAATTACTCACCTTTGTGTCACAGCCTGATGTGATAAGCCACTACAGGGGTCAGGAAAGGTGACTAGGAATAAACAATCTTCTTTTCTCCTGCACAGTATAGTTAAAGAAATATCAACGCAGCAGGACAGTAGGCAAAGGTTACCAAAGGTTATCATTGTCAAAAAAAGGATTTGTCACCTATCACCATGCAGAGATCAAGGGGTGAAAAAATAAACAAAGCCTCGTTAACATTTAAATGGTCTTTAAAGACCTGTGAAGTACTCGGGTGCCGCTGCAATCATCTCTAAAACGGTCTCTGTGTGTGTTTGCCGGCAAGCTGTCTCGGCCCGGGCTGACACAAACGACCTGTGCGTTGCACGCTTGCCTTCAAGCCCTCACTGCCAGGGCCAAGGCTCCTGTTTGGCTAGAACCGGGCCTGGCTACCAGTGTAAAAGTTTCTAAGATCCTCACCTCCTCCCAAAAAATCAAATGAGGGAAAGCTTCTCGGAAATCACTAACTAAGATCTAACTGGCACACCATATGCTAAAGGCAGGGCGGGTGCATTGTCATTCGAAAAGGGGGTAATCAGCCTCAATCGCAATGACAATGGGCCTGCCCTCAGCCTGTGAGAGCTCAGGGAGGGGCGGCTGCAGCCTCTGGAGTCAAGAGAAGTGCGAGCCACAGCAGGAAGCTAAATTAAAAAGATATTGTTTTAAAGTAGAAATATTCATTCCGTCCCGGGATGCTTTTTTTGTAAGACAGAAGTAGGGGAACGGACTAGAATATTTTTTTTAAGTAGGGGCACGCCATGCGCTTCCGTCCCCGCCCACTTCTACCACTGGTTCACATGGAGAGCAGAGTCAAGACTTGTTTGAGTATGCATTTGCCGTTTTTTTTCTGTAGTGCTTCCCAAAATTCTTCTGGCAATTTGCAAGGGAAAAAGATGCCCCCCTGTTTTCTTGTCCCCACTTGACAGATCACCTCAAAACTTCCCAGGAATGAGCGGAGGTGGATGACCTTTTTTGGGAAAGTTCCATAAGGATTTGCCAAATGGTGCCAAAGTTATTAGATCAATGAAAAGCTTAAGAGGTTTATTCCAAATACTCAAAATAAGCAGTACTGAGTGAATGTCATGGATGGTCTTATATGCAAATTGATACAGAGTAGGCAAAAACAGGAGATATTCTAAGCCCCATTGAGCAGCAAAATAATTTGAAAATATTGTAGCATTCTAACCGCATAGGAAAGCTCATAAAAAAACTATGGCTCACCCCCAAATTCAAGGGGTTTATACAAAATTCTTGCATATCAAATCAGCAATTCTACAGTTTCATTGTACTGCGAGAAAATGAATAATTTCTTCAGCAAATCGACGCACATAAAATATAAATGTCATATTGCCTAAGCACTAATCCTCACATTATTTAACACAATCTGTCCTAATATATTTTGAAGAAGTTTAAACAAAATATGAGACTTTTGACAGTAAGACTTTCTTCAAGTTAATACGTCCAGTGCAGAAAGGGCAGATGTGGTGACATGTAACAATTGCACATCTTTGCCATAGAAAGTTCATCATGAGCAAACCAATACAGCAATGAAAATAAACGAATATGACCTTAGCTTGACTGTGTGCTATGAAGCCTGTGGGGAGAGGGTGTACACAGGGTGGGAATGCATGAGTGAGTGACAGTGATAGCATCCATCTAGTCAAAAATGGTATATTACACAGAAACCTCGAACAACAAAAGACATAGGGGTCTCGCCAGGACTCCTCTGAATTAGAATCACACAAACTGCTCAATGGCCATGTACTAAGTGGGGTACCTACGAAGCTGAAGAGAGGTAACTAAATACCATTTATCAGATGAGACGGTGTACCCCTTTATCTCTACAACCTTTGGGCAATCACTCACATATACAGGCTACTATCACGTTGTGGCCAGTATACACATCTACATAATATTTGAATGTTATTTCAACAATTTGTATGCAGAGTGCCTTACATTTCTTTTTTTGGTCCTGAAGAATGCCTCTGAACCCTGGCTGGGGTCGTTTAAGGGCAGAAACACGTTGACCTAATTCAGTGGTATATTTCCTGATAACCTTTGTCCTCTTTGCTTTTTAATCCTGTCCTAGGGTACCGCACAATAAGGACATTTAGTCTCCTAGAGACGGTTTTAAATTTCTTTCTGCACTCTGCCCCTCATTTATCATACTTTCAGTCCCCTCCCTGCAAAACACCTCAGCTCCTTTTCTAGCCAGAAGAGTTGTAGCCCACACCAGGGACCTTGTGGCCCTGGTGTGAGGAGGAAACCCTATGATGAAGCATGCCACCTTTGGGTGAGTGAGGGTTCTCCTCCTAAGAAAGGTCTCTTCCCCTCCACGAAGAGGGCATATCATTTCTTGGCGCTCACATTTGTATTATATCACACGTGGGGACCTCTTCTCCTTGGTTTCCCTTTTCTATGATTCGATCATTCTTGAGAAAGAACTTCCAGTGAGTTCACATTCAGATAGGGATGGCCCTTCGGGCCCCTCCCATTGATCTTTTTTATGTATTAATAAATCATCAAACAACAAACAATACCTCATAGCCAATTTGCTTAAAGGCTATTACACTATTTCAGTTTGTAGATGTAAAGGTGTGTGTGTGTCAAAATGCATATTACACAGTGCTAAAGATACACAAAAATATAAACCTTTAAAATACTTTATCAACGCATAGGCATGTCCATTTGTCTCATTTTAACCAGATGGGGCATCATGTTTTATCGTTGTCCAGCGTAAATCGGATTCTTCACTTTAGATTCATCGTAATTTACAAATTTGTTTTAAAAATACATTGACAGTAAACCTATGGATACCTACGTTTCTAAAGATGTTTTATTAAACAGCAAGATGTTTAGCATGGCAGAGCTTCACAAATAATTGCATTTCAACGAGAAGCGCTACTGTCTTTTGAAATGGTTTATGTCATGTTAACTCTCTCTTAACAATGTTTTTGTTTGTTTTTTAATGCTAATAATTTGTCCCCTCTCCATGGTTACACAAACATATATGGACTAGCAAATCAGTTATCTGTTATTGGCGGCCCGTGTTTCCAACTGTTGACTACTAACTGTCTCATTACATCTTTCATTACTGTTTCAGGACCACAGAGGCATTAATAACAGAGGGAAACATTTCTTTTTTGGTTTGTGAAGGTGCATATAATGAATGTAATATAATGGTGCCAATACCTACTGTAAAATTGCATTCAGCGATGAAGGGGATACAAAGCTTTCCATATTGAAGTGCCTGTATCTGGGCTTTCTGGGTAGTGTATGTCGTGTGCAAAGGTGACCAGTGTGGTAGAATGCATGAAAGGATGAGTGGGACAATATGTATCACACGTTAGTGCATGTAGGATTGATGGAGTTTGAAATTTGTAGCAAGCAGATTTATTTAACTGTCAGGAAAGATGGTCACGTGTTTGTATTTCCTCAGAGATTATTATTGTGAGAGCAGACTCTATTCCCCATACCATGTGTTTGAGGCTGCATCTGAAATGGGTAGTGCTGAGAGCAGTATTTCTGGACAGGTGTTTGGGACTGCGCCAGTGGTGATTGTGGTAAGCACTGTGGTTCAGTCTCCCAGGACAGGTGCTTGGGACTGCATCAGAGCTGATTGTGGTAAGCCATGTGGTTCAGTCTCCCTGGATAGGTGCTTTAGAGTGCATCAGAGCTGATTGTGGTAAGCATTGTGGTTCAGTCTCCCTGGACAGGTGCTTGGGATGGCATCAGAGCTGATTGTGGTAAGCGATGTGGTTGAGTCTCCCTGGATAGGTGCTTTAGAGTGCATCAGAGCTGATTGTGGTAAGCCATGTGTTTCAGTCTCCCTGGATAGGTGCTTTAGAGTGCATCAGAGCTGATTGTGGTAAGCATTGTGGTTCAGTCTCCCTGGACAGGTGCTTGGGATAGCATCACAGCTGATTGTGGTAAGCGATGTAGTTCAGTCTCCCTGGGCAGGTACTTGGGACTGCATACACTTGGAATCACAATTAGCATCTTAATGGGGATATTTTAAAAAACAAACGCCTAGGGATTGCAGTTTTCATCTCATTATTTAAAAAAAACATTTTTATGGTAAATTATGCGAAGTAGTTTAATGACCACATGCACGTCTTGCTGTTCTGTATTTAACCGTTGTGTGTTGGAACCCCTTCCAATGGCCAGTGTCGGACAGTTCAAACAACACTTAAAGCAAAACAAAAATAACACTTAAAATTCTTATGTAGCTACATTGCTCTAATAGATGTGAAAATTTTTTTTTATCTTCCTCGTCATTTTTTAGATAGTAAAACATTTTAGCATAAGATTTAACGCTACAGTTTGGAAAAATACAAAGGTAAGAAATCATTGGTGTGATTTTTGTGCTCAGGGGTTTAGTGCGGAATGAATTGCCCTTAAATTTGACTTTCTACTGTGATTATTTGTATAATCAGTAATTTGGATTGAACTGCTGTGTTTGTCGACTTCTCCTATATAAAAAACTACCAAACAAAAGAAGTCAATTTAAAGGGAAGAATCAAAAGAAAAAACATTTTCAGAATATGCTTTGAAAAACGGTGCCATTGTTATTAGAGCCTGATTTGTAAAATAATGAATGCCAGTGCCCAAAGCCCTGCCCAGAAGCCCTCGGCCTGCACTATTAAATGTCAGTGGACCATAGGCTTAGTCTTAAATCCATTTCAGACTTCTTTAATCCACTACCAGATACAACCT
This sequence comes from Lissotriton helveticus, assembly GCF_964261635.1. NCBI lineage: Eukaryota > Metazoa > Chordata > Amphibia > Caudata > Salamandridae > Lissotriton > Lissotriton helveticus. The sequence goes on along the minus strand of NC_136063.1, from coordinate 603,142,636 downwards.
GCCTCTTTATGTCTTTCATGCAGGTTCTTGCTTTCTCCTTTTGTGATGTTTTTTTCTATATTTACCTTCCTCAATAGTTTATCCTGTGTTTGTTTCTCCCTCTCTTGCTCTCACTCACTGTCTGATGAGGAAAAATAAGCGCCATCTCCCGAAACTGAGTGCCATGTGCCCCACAGGCAACCACTGGCTCAAATTAAGCACTGAATTTGTCACGCAAAGGATTATGTGATCCACTCATTGTCTTGGAGACATGGCTTTCATCAATCGGAACTTATAAGCAATAAAACACATTCATAAACTACAAAAGAGAAGTTTGGAGTATATTACAGTGGCATGAGTATAGGACATTATTACAGCATAGATGCATTTGTGCAGCAGAGTTAAGAAAAAATATATGTAATTGTGCTGTATCCCAGGATACAATGGTTGCCATGACTTCAGAGTGAAGGAATCTTTAGTCCAAGTATGGTGTGAGGACAAGTATCTTTAATGTCATTAATGTTCCTCACAAAGCCTCATATGGCAAATGAAGAGATAGGTGACCTTTCACCATAAAACACAAAAGTGCACATGCATCAAGTCCGCATTTCGCGATTTCCAAATAGTGAATTTTAACGATTCGCTATTTGGGAATTGCAATATTCAATGCATGTAGGAATTGCAAAACAATTTGCGATTCCTAAACATTACCTAATAGCGATTTGGAAATTGCGAATCGCTATTAGGTAATGAGTCTCCATTAATTCCTATGGGCCTACAGGCCCATAGGAATGAATGGTATTGCATTTGCTAATTGCGATTGCCAAATTGGTAATCGCCAATAGTGAATACGAATCCAAGGTTGAATGGGGGCCTAAGGCCCTCCTGAAGCACCCGAAAAAGAAGGTAAGGCATGTGGGCACAACATGGCACTTTGAAAAATTCATTTTTGTGCATTTTTCAAGCATGCACATTTACCATCAACTTGAAGTTAATGGTAATTACCATGCACAGCTTGCATTTAGAAAAGGCTACATGCATCGACATTAGGGAATCTCAATTTGCGATTCTGTAAATGCATTTGCAATTAAGTAATTGCAAAAATTGCAATTACTTAAATTGCGAATGCCAAAACCTACATGCATAGGACAAGGCCTTTTTCCATTGTGAATTGGCCCGTTTGTGAAAGGGAAAAGGTTTGATGCATGTGCCCCAAAGATATATAAACACAAACAGAATCCCACATACTCAAACACACATATAATGCTTTCTCTCACACAAAGCGCGTTGTTGTTATATATAAAAAAGCATTTGTTTTACTTTTTACACATCAGGACACAAGAGTAAACCAACTTGAGTTTTTTTTGTGCGGGAGCCAGAGGATTAGCCAAGCACGGTTTTAAGATCAAAAATCGAACTTACCGATTTCGTCCTCAGGAAATCCTGATGGCTCTTGAAAAAGTCAATAGACTTTTGCCACCATCTGTGAATGAAGCTAGAACAAAATATTAACTATGTACATATTATTGGCAGTAGAATTTTAAACGTCCAGTCAATGATGAGTGGTTGGTGAAAGTTTCAACAACTTTATTTATTACTGTTGAGTCATCTATTTTCTTTAAAATATGTCATATATTTTATTGGCATTTTTCATAACCATGTTACATCCGTACCAATAAATGTCATCAGTAACAGTTAACATCACATCTCTCATGGTTCTTGCATATCTGTTGTCAGCATAATATATCCATCAGCTTTTTAAATTACCCACCCCGCCCCTACCCTATCCTCTTCCCATGTCAGTTCTTTCAAAGTAGAGGTTCTTCTACACATTCTCATAATATATCAGTATATGAATGCCTACTCATGGTCTAGTTCTCCTTCCATATTTATTCATTACTTTTGGAAGTCAGCGTTATCTGGCCCATCTGAGATGCAGATGTGTGATCTCCTTGCATAGCTATCAACATAGAGGACCATGCCAGGATATCCTCCTCGGTCTTAGCATCCTTCCGGACTAATTTCATTCTCCAGTCTGTACTCTTTGGTGGTCGGGGATTCATCCATGCAATAACAACTTGTCTTCTAGCTAACAGCAGTCCAAGATTAACTAGTTTCCTAGTGAGCTTTTTACCCCTGGGCACAGGCAATATCCCCAGCAGTGCCTGTCTAATATCACTAGTAATACTTCAACCTGTAACCTTGCGCAACTCTCTGAATACGTTGTCCCAAAAGAAGAGCATCGATCTACAGGACCATATCATATGAAGAAAGTCTGCCCCTTGCTGTTTACATCTATAACATTAATCTGCGCTGGATGGGTAGATTATGCTGATTGCATGTGGGATGAGGTATACTTGATGTACTAAAATAAATTGAATAAGCTTAAATCGTGTGTTGGTGCTAACCTTCTATACTCTTTAATCGATACTTCTCCACTCATTCTCTGTGAGAGGTTAGTCCAGTAGATCAATCTACTGACTATCCAATGTGTGGAAGTAAGATCGCGGAATGATATATAAAGAATGCTATGGTGCATATAAACAGCAGGGCAGAACAATCATTTTGGCAACAGGTAGGTGCCCCCATGAGAGACAATGGTAACTCGTACCAGAATTGAATTGACCCTCGCAGTCCTTCCACCAACAGGACGATGATAAATTTAAGATAGTCTGTTGCTGTGTTTGCCAACCGAATACCCAAATAGCGTGTTCCCTCTTCTGCCCTTGGCACTTGAATCTGTGGTCGCTCCCCTTCCGGGATCACAGCCAATCTACCGAAAGGAACCACCTTGGATTTCCAGGGGCTAATACACAGTCCGGAAACCTCTCCAAAATTATTTAGCTCCGTCATAAGCACGGGAATGGATTTCTCCGGACCTGTCTGATAAACCAGTACTTCGTCAGCATACAGCAAGATCATATGGTTAGTCTCCCAAACTTGACGTCCCACGGGTCCATAATGGTCCTTAATTGAGCCGCCAACAGCTCCATGGCCATTGCAAATATTAAGGGAGAGAGCGGGCAACCCTGACGGATGCCTTGTTTAAGAAAGAATTTTCTCAATACCACTTTGCCCATCTGTACTTTGGCAGAGGGATACAGCAACTGTACCCACTTTAAATAATGTTCTCTCCACCCAAATCGACACAGCAACTGCCACACATAGGACCATTCTACTGAATCAAACGTTTGTTTAATGTCCTGCAGTGCTGCTGCACAGTTTCTCGCGTCATTGGAGCATGCCATACATGTGCTAACTGGCGAAGATTATAGGACGTAACCTTTTTTTGTATGAACCCTGCTTGATCCGAAAGGACATGCTGGAGTATCATGGGGAGGAGACGGTCTGCCACTATCCCGCAAAGCAGTATTACATCAATATTGAGCAAGGAGATTGGCCTGTAAGAGCTGGGCAGGTTGGGGTCTTTATCCTTTTTCAGGATCATGGCCACTACTGCTATCCTCATAGAGGGTGGCAGGAATCCCTTTTCTTATGCCTCATTATAAACTTCTAGAAGTCTATCCATCAGCAGGTGGGCGTATTTCAGATAAAACTCGACTGGCAGTCTGTCAGACACCCAATTCTTAGCCAGCTTCAGCAGACCAATAGCCCTGGTCAGTTCCTCCCTAGTGATAAGTGCACTTAAGGCCTCTATTTCTTCAGGTTTGAGTCAGGGAAGTTCATTTAAGTCTAAATATGTAAGGGTTGCTCCAAGGTTGAAGTCAGATTGTTCTATGTATACCTCACTTAAATGGCCCGGCAGTGCATCAGCGATTGCTCGCCGTGTGTACACTAGTGCCCCATTGTTGGTTCTAATCTGTGTAATTGGTGCCACAGATTCCTCTTGCCTCACGTGACGGGCCAGCAGCGCCCTTGTTCTATCACCCTCTCTATACAAAAATTGCCTATAGGTTGTATGATCGTGTTTTTCCAATCATCCAAGATTGGTCAGAAGGGCCTCTTTGGCGGTGCACCACTCCTTCAATTTCTGGAGAACTGAGTTAACTTCAGACTCTAGCCTACCCAAGACAGCTTCCTGAGTGGCCATGTCCTGCTCCAGTTCACTCCGGACTCCGTATGGCATTTTAAAGACCACTTCCATAGCCTCCCACTCTGTCACACAGTAGGCAGTCGACTCCTAATTCTCCTGGAAGTACCTGTCTAATTCCTCAGACACTGTAGCCACAAATGGTGGATCTGTCAAGGCCTCTGTGTTTAGCCACCACAGTGGTATCTCTGGTCTCGGTCCTCTCCCCCCAGCTCCATCAAGACTGGAGAATGATCTGACAGATATCTGGGCAGGTATGCAATCCCCCCCATAGTCCATCCAAAATCCGCTGAAAGGAGCCAATAATCCAGCAGGCTGGAATTTCTAGTTGCGGGCGTGTAACATGAGAACTGCCTGAGTGGTGTGATGCTCTCACCAGACATCGCAGAGGCCCAGCCCCTCTAATACGTCTTTTAACGCTCTGGTCATCTTAGGCTTAGTGTGGTCTCTTGGGGGTTTACTGTCCCAGCTTTTGCCAATGACACAATTTATGTCCCCAGCCAGTAACAAAGGTGGCGTCAGGTAAGGTGTGGTCGCCTCCAGGCGCTCACTGAAGAAGAAAGCGCTATCCTCATTAGGGGTGTATACATTAATAATGCATATTTCAGTGCCATCCAATCTACTGTGTAGGATTACAAACCTCCCTTCCGTATCAAGCCCGAATTAAAGCCCCCCTTGCAAATCCCAGATATGAAGTAGCATACATTTGTCCTTTCCATCTTTTCCGTAAATGTGCTATAGTGTCTCCCCAGATTTGTGTTTCCTGAAGGCAGGCTATAGTTACTTTATACCTCTTCAACATGCTAGTATGCACTTACGTTTTTCAAGGCCTGCAATGCCACAGACATTCCACAACAACAACCTATTCATGGAGGTCACCATAAGGTACATATTCTACTCAACCATGTACTCAGTGCTGGAATAACCATCAACTGACATTTATGAAGGAAGGGTTCCTTAAAACATTCCCAAACTTTCCCAACTCCCCCCACCCCTTGGGCAATATCACATGTTGCTCCCCACAACAATATAACAAGGTGAAGGCATGTAGACATCGCCCCATGTCCCCAAAAAAATTCCCCTAAATGGCCCTGTGGAGGAGAACCCCCTACCTGAACTTGCACCACCCACTCACCCTGCCCCAGAGTAGTGGCTGGCTAGCCATAAGAGTGTGAGGGCGAGCATCAAGCTCCCCAGTCAGATACAAGCCCCCATCAGCGTTATTTAAATTGTACAAGGACCTGCCATGTCCATATGCCAACTATGACCATCTATCGCCTCCCAATTAGAACAGTCTTACCGAATGTCTCATATTTGCAGGCAACATTGCTTCAAACAAAGTGTCTCTCGTGTCTTCTGTTTGCACCATTGCTAACTGCTGTATCCTCATCAGGATTGCCAATCAGAGGGTGGTCAGTTGAACTTGCCCTGAGTGCGGCACAACGTCTGAGGCTTGCAATGTTCCATCTGAGCAGACCCTGATGCGTCCAGGGCTTTGGTTTCTGCTTCTGTCCCGAGGAGAGAATGCCGTTGTTGGGTTCTGGGTTGTCAATCGGATCTCGTTTTCCAGGGTGTCACTTTGGAGGGAACCAGGGACCCCCTGGAATCCAGCCAATTGCTCGCATCTGCCACCAAAAAGAAAAACACGGTTTTTCCATTGCTCTCGACCCTCAGCTTCACCGTGAAAAGGAGACTGTATTTGAGGTTTAGATCCTGCAGCCGCCGTTTTATGACCAGAAAGTATCGGCGTTGCTCCTGTACCCATTGTGTGTAATCTGGGTAAATGGATATCTGATGTACATTAGCGGACCTCAGTTACATCCCTCATGGCATTAATGGCAGACAGAACATGCGCTATAGAGGGGGCACGATCGTCTGTTTGTGGCATTGTTTCCTCGCGTGTGGTCGTAGCAGCAGTCTGTACCCCATGGTCAAGTGGAAGCGCATAATTGGAGATTTTGTTGGCTTGTGCTGTACTGTTACCTTTCTCCTTCACTGTTTTGGGCCGTGGCATCCTTGTTCTTTCAGTGAACTTTGTGATATTACTGATGTCCACATGATGTACTCTCTCTCGTGTCACCACCAGGTCTTAGATGGGCCAACCTTCAGGGCACAGATTCACTGGAACAGTCAGTGGCTCCTTTAGTTCTTCTTGGCCCCTCACTTGTCTCCTTTGAGGCCCAGGCTGCCAGGTGAGACAGAGCTGTGACCTGTTCAGGATTTCTGTGCCCTCCGGGGAGTGCCTGTCTCACCGTGCATCCCCCACTCAGGGAGTCCAAGACGACGACAGCAGTGTCTATTTCAGCTGGGCAGTTGGGCTCAGTGCATTTAAACTGTTTCCTGATGATTGTTTCCTCCCCAGCACCCCTCACTCAGAGAAAAGCTCTCCTTCACTGGGAACCCGGGGTAGATGGCTCCCCACGTGGGCTACCATCTGCTCGGAGAGTCCCAATTCCAGCGTGTGGCACCAGCCATTGCTCCTGCCCCACCTATGCACCATCAGTCACAGGGTCAAGCCCATGGGACAATCACCCCTAATGCAGGGACTCCCGCGGGGTGCCCCTGGCCTATTCCACCAGTCTCCCCAGGACGTAATGACCCAGACCAAACAGGTTATGCTGAGGACTACACCCAGTCCGGATCCACAGCACAGTCTCTCTCACTGGCCCTCTCAGTTTTGCCTTCTGGGAACCAAAGTAGTTCAGTTCCAATACCCACTGGGATACAGTCTCTTTTGGTGTGGCTAATCCCTCGGCCTCTGATCCGCCTCACTCACTCCAGTGCGGTTGTGTCATGCGTCTCTCCCTCCTCTGCCAGGCGATGGGCCTTACCGCGTTACTGCAGCGGCAGCTCTCCAGCCAGACTGTTGTCATCTTAATTCAGATCAGTCAGTTTACAGAAATATAAGTAAAATTGATTAGTAACAGCATAAATCAGTACACAGTGTTCCATAAAGTAATACATCACTGACCTAGCTAAGGGACCTAACCTATCCTACGTAGAACCCATGAAAAGTCCTTATTCAGAAAAGAGTAAGAGAGTGAATGAAAAAAGAACTTTCCATAAAGAGTCGTTCTGGAAACTCAACTGAGTTCCCCACAGTTGCAGTAGCAACCGTCATTGATAGAATGATCTCCGTAGTAGAATTGATCAGAAAAAGGTCTTTAAATAAAAAGAAATGTCAACTTTAGCAGTAGCTGTTGGTAACAAATCAAAAGATCAACTCTCCATGAGAAGAGTCGCAAGGCAGGAGAGATAGGTCTGGGTCAGGAACCTCACACAGTCTCTCTTCCTTAGCTAGCTAGGATTACTCATTATTATAAACTCATGTAATATTGTATTGATACTCTATTAGACGTCAGCTTTTGCAGCCAATGGAAACCGCTCATCTGATGGTGTAGTCAACTTCCAATGCCTCTTCTCTCAATTCCCACAGTAAACATTCATGCTGCCATAGTGTTAGACTTTGTTTCAAGACTTTGCTACATGGGGAAAGTTCTCACTAGAACCTTCTTACTATGCTAAAAGATGAGCAATGAGTTTCAGTATGAAGACAAAGCCTGTCAGAGATGCAGAGGCAAACTAGCAATAATACTCTAATGAAGCAAACATAGGATGTCTAATCATTATTTATTAGACCAATCACAGCAAGTCTCATTGTATTAGGGTAAATGACCTAAATTGGGGTGAGGGAACTGAAAGAAGCACAAGTCGGTACTCAGCAATTTCTAAGCAAGGTGTTGGTGCTAGGCAAAATATTCTAATATATGTCTATTAAGCTGTGAGCAAAGGCTTAGAGGCCTACAAAAAATGCACATTCAAGAATAATAGCTTAGTACAATTTTTTTAATTATTCTATTTCATAAACATTTTATAAGCACATTTCCTCTATATATGAAGTATTAATATATCTATTTGCAGTAATATTAAAGATTCTATCATATTAGGAAATTGGCACATTTTATCTGTGTGTCATTTTATATGTGAAATCATTTATGCAGCAGTTTATTCGCCTTCATAAAGTGCAATCCTAGAATGGTCTGCAAGCCGAATTTTTTATTTTAGAACACATCTCTTCCAGCTGCCTCCCTTTTGATTATTTTTTAATCATCACGCAATTAGGTTTCACATTCGAATTCAAGTCTAGAAACCACTTTTATCTTCTGATGTGTCTCGTCTTTGTCTCTTAATCCCCCTACAGTGTGCAAGTGATTTCAGTTAGTTGTGGTTCATTATTCCCAGTAATCCCAGGTACAAGAAAGTCATCCCATGACTTTCTCGTACCTTTTTCTCTGAAATTTGTCCTGTCTTTTATGCATGAATTATTTATAGCTCAGAAATAGGACGTAAAGAAATATTAAGCAATGTCCTATTGCCAATATAGGAATTAGTGTAGCTTTAAGTATACCCTTCCCAGCTGTTGAAAACCAATGGGCTATTGTGCTCAACCTTTTCCCAAATGTTCATACAAATTTGGTGTTTGTAATTCATGTAATTCAAGTTCTAGACCTAATATGTTTCTCGCAAAGCTTTCAATCTGCTTGCTTTTGTCAGGTATAAATGCACAGCATTGAGTTAGCTTCTGTATTTAACAGACTCCTCCCTTCTCAGCGTGTAAGATGTCTGAAGCAAGACGGGTCTGCAAAACCATAGACCTTATAGCAATTAGTTCAGTGTTAATTATGAGTAAAGCTCCTGATGTGCTCATTTCCATTTTACCAACTATGGTAGCTAGCTTTCTGATCTCTTCATCATTTAATATGATTCCCACTGGTGTTACTATTGCCCCAAGTATGTCTCCTACCAATGCAGCTCCTGTTTCTGCATTGCATTTTTGTCTATGTGATGGTGATAATGTTAATTCTTCTATGCAAATTGCATGATATATCTTTGGAATTAGTATGCCTAAATAGCAGGTTCCTTCCCAATCAATAGGCAACAGGAAGTAAGATTTCGTAACGTAATGAACTCCTGGTATTGCATTTTTGTTTTCCTGTAAAATTTGCCCTGATCCTTCCATGAACTCAATTGTGTGTTCACAACTACTGATCCCTACTTGTCTAGTCCAGTTTAAAGTGCATTGCCTGTATAAGAAAAAATGTTCCCTTGTGTTGACTGTCTAATTTAGGTCTAAGATAAAACAATTCCCTTCTGAAGTTATTTTCTTCCTTTTTCCATGCCTTTTCTAAAATGTCTAGCGTTCTGTCTTCTGTCTTTTCTGAAGCCATAATGTAAGCCTTCTCTGCATGTCGCATTGAGCATGTTAGGTTATTCTTATAACTGATAAGCTTTCACACTATCTACAGGCAAATGTGGAAAGAAACAATGCCAGATTGTATCTATTGATTTTGCTTGCATCTCTAAATTCATGCTCTCTATTAAAGACACTCTAGATAGCACTAGACCATAATTTGAGTATACATTTTCAAAGTGTCCTCACCTATAAATGAATATTACAGCAGAATACCACAAGAGACTGGAATGTGATACCATGAGATTACCTCAGAAACAGAAGTCAGCAAGTGTGCACAAACAGAATAATCCTTAGCATCCAAAGCATTAGTGTATTTTTGTTCTAGAGTATACATAAGTAGAGTAATCTTCTTTCTTATAAATCACAAATGTTCTTAGTAAACTACTACCCCTGAAATGTTGTGGGCTTGTATGTGTGACATTGGTAGTAGGGGACTCCGGAACAGGGTTAGGTAAAATCCTACTAATACTATTGTGATCATTATTTTTTAGTACAAAAACATGATATTTTTACACTTATTTCTCATGCAACACATAATTCTTACATCAATACTTCGTTATTACACTGTAGAGGATAAGCAGGCAATATTCTTTAAAGCTGTAAAGGTTTTTTTCCCTTTATTCTATGTTCCCTAGCAGACAATTCCTAACCCTACTCCGTGTTCATCTATAATGTTAAACCTATTTTTCTGTGACTTTCTTCTCGAACCTATGTTGATCTTCTGTAAAAACAAATAACTAAAACAATAAACATCTAATAGGCGCAGTTCATAATTGATCTTCTTTTTGCTTTTCTTTCAATTGAGCCTTCAAGTAAAAACATCTTTATTATTTCAAGGGGGTTCTAGCAGTTCAAGATTCACGTAGCAGATCTTTCAAAGTCGCATTCAGTTCTGCATTTATGAAAGAAGGCCATTCAGGTTCAGAATATCTTCAGCAAGATGCTCCAAGTGCTTCTACACATGCTTAGAATTTTATTATTTTGATTGAGTGAGGCTTCGTCCTCACTCTCTTCAGGTACTGTTTCTGGAATTCATGCTATTGATGAGCTTCTCTCAATTCTGTGATTTCTTGGCCACTTTGCTTGACAGCAGATTTTTCTTGTTCTGAAGCTTGTTCTTTTACCGGTATCTTGTTCTTCTCCTTCTTCATTTTCATAAATCTCCTCAGCATGTCGTTCAGTCTTTGCTACATCACCTTCTGAGACCTCAAAGCCACTTTTGATATTTCAGGCAGATATTTCAGGCACATGTACTTGTCTTTCAACTTGCTGATCTTCACCCCTTTCTCCACCGTGTGCTTCTCTCTGCACCTCAGTAGGCGCCAGTGCTGCAGGCCAAAGAGGTGGTATCCAGACTGGTGGTGCAACCACTAGTGCTCTTCTCTTTGGATCATAAACAAAAAATGCTTCCTCTGGATTACTCACTCTCTTGGTGTGTGAGGTATGAATCCAGTTCGGAATCCCAGCACATTTTAACAGCAGAGTTCATTGTCAGTATTATTTGGCAGGTGCCTTTCCATATGGGTTTGAGATAAGTCTTCTGAACTTATTTCTTGATCATGACCTAGTCACCAGGGCTGAGGTGATAGCACTGTTCTTGATGAGGGTCTTGTGTAGCAGCTGATACCAGATGATAGACCGAATGAACCACATCAGTGACAGTCTTGCAGTAGTCTAAAATCATATAATCTATGATGTTCAGTACGGCATTCACAGGCACTGCTGGTAGTCTCATTGACCTCCCCATCAAAATTTCATGGGGTGATAATCCTGCCCTCCTACCTGGAAAACTTTGGACACTCATCACCCCCAATTGTAAATAATTTGGTCATTTCAGTGAAGTTTGCCAATTTTCTAATCAGGACTTTCTTGTTCGAACATTTGATCAACTATGAATCAATCAATCAAGTAGTATATGACTAGCGCGGCATGTCACCCGTGAGGGTATCCAGGCGCTGTACTGCAGGTCTCATTTGAAAAGCCAGGTCTTGAGCTCCTTCCTGAATTTAGTGAGTGGGGATGCAGTGAGGAAGTGAAGAGGGTGGGTGTTGTAGGCTTTGACAGCGAGATGAGAGTAGGATCTTCCTCCGGTGCAGCTGTGGCATCTACGAGGGTGAGGTGTGTGAAGCCGAGGATCCTGGGTAGTAGGTGGAACTGTAGCTGGTTGTTAATGTAGGCAGACCTTTGGTCACGGAGGGCTTTGTATACGTGGGTAAGGAGATGGGAGAAGGATCTCTTCTGAACTGGAAGCCAGTGGAGATCCTTCAAGTGCTGGGTGATGTGGGTTCTCCAGGGCAGGTTGAGAATAAGTCTCGCAGCAGTATTCTGTATAGATAGAAGTCTTTGAATGAGGTTGGAGGTGGTGACTGCATAGAGTGCATTGCCATAGTCTAAATGGATTGTGACGAGGGCCTGTGTTACTGTATTCCTGGTGCTAATGGGTAACCACATGAAGATCTTGCAGAGCATGTGGAAGCAGGCTAAGGAGACCGTGTTAACTTGGCGTTTCGTGTATAGTTTGCTGACGAGGATGATGCCGAGGTTGCGGACATGGTCTTTTGGCTTGGGGGAGGGTCCGAGTTCTGAAGGCCACCAGGAGTCATTACAGAGGGCAGTGTTTTAGCCGAAGATGAGGACTTCCATCTTGTTCATGTTGAGTTTGAGGCAGTTTGCCCTCAACCAGGCTGAGCTGCTTTTCATGCATTTTTAGAAGCTGGTCTTTGTCATGGTGTAGTCAGCTGAGAGTGATAGGATTGCTTGGATGTAGTTAGTGTAGGAGGTGATGTTGATGTTGTGCGCTCTGATGATGTCTGTGAGAGGTGACATGTAAACCTTAAAGAGTGTAGGGCTCAGTGATGAACCTTGGTGGACAGAGCAAATGTTGGGCTTGGCTTGCAATATGAAGGGAGGTAGTCAGACTTTCTGTGTGGTTCCATGAGGAAGGATGCCATCCATCTGAATGTGTTGTTTGTGATACCGACCTGGTGTAATTGTTCGATGAGTGTGTAGTGACCTCTTTTACTTCAAAATAGTACGTTATTTAGTATAATCTGGCATTCCTAGAGCTGGTGCACAACACAATTTCTCTTTCAGCTCTAGGAAAGCCTTTGTGCATTTGTTGTCCATGGGGAGCGGATCAGACACATCTTGATGTGTCAGCCTCAGTAAGGACTTTACCATCAATGGAAAGTTTGGTATCTACTGTCTATATTAGCCGACCATCCCTAGAAACTTCCTGATCTCCCTCTGTGCTTGTGGTGGATTCATCTGCAAGATGGCTTCCATTCCCTCTGGTGGCACCTTTCTGACTTCTTTCATAAGAATGTATGTTGTTTTCTGGCAGGTGGTTCAATATTGCAATGGTGTCATATTTGCAGGCATCAAGGATAATTGAGGCTACCAATGGGTCATCAATATACTGTACTCAGGGCATCTGCATGGACTAAAGAATGATTGTCTTTAAGATTTGGCTGAGAATTGAGTGGCTCTCTGTATACCCTTGAGGAACATGACACCATGAGATCGTATTCTGTTGGAAGACACAGGCGAGAAAGTGCTGGCTATCTTCGTGCAAGAGCCCTGGAAAATAAATCCTGGCATAGATCATTGACTTTAAACCATTCTGCAATACATGGAATTTGGGAAAGCTACAGTAGCAGGATTTGGCACTACAGGGCAACAAGGCACCACTATTTCAATGATCTGCCTTAGATCCAGGGCTCGAGTCGGGGTACCACGCGGGTGGACGTCGTCCCTCCACCTATTTTACTGGGGGGACGCCATCCCCCCTGCCAAACAGCTGGACTTCACTCTTTGGCGTCTCCGGGACGAGATCGTTTCCTCTACCGCAAACACTTTTTACATCCCCCACTGCATTAGGACAGTGCGGTTTGAATGTCGTTACTACATCACCTCCTGCAGGGGTCATCCAACTCCCCTCTCTCCTCTCCTGCACTTGCAAAGCTCTGCCAGCACAATCACAGATAACAGTTGTTAGAACCCCCAACACGTCAAAGTTATGACCAGGGTCCTCGATCGTTTAACCACAGGCTAACATCAAAATTCATTGAACTTGAATACGTTTTTGGAAGACATGGTATGAAACTTGTCACAAATTTCTGGGTCGCAATGAGCCCGATGGTGCAAGCCACCTTTCGTGACATCACTTCCTGTCGTGACGTCACTTCCGGTGACAGCGTCCCCCCGCTTCTTTTTTTAGGACTCGTGCCCTGCTTAGATCTTGGACAATTCTATACTTGCCGTTAAGCTTCTACAAAACCATTGTAGGTGAATTACATGGGCTCTCAAATACCTCTTTTAATTTGCCTTCATGTCGTCAATCAATGGCCTGTATTTCTGCATAGTTCTCTGGGAACAAATTATAAGCAAGCTGGTATTCTGAGAAAAACAGCATTTGGCTTTAATTTGATTTGGACTGGTTCTAAGCAGTTTATAAGTCCAATGTTTTTCCCTGTAAAGTCCCAAACTTCAGCATTTACTATGTCTCTGAGATCTTCTGGAAGTTCAGAAATAGTTAGTAGAGGGACATCTCTACTTCAGGGTTTCTTCTTAACATTTTAAACTCAACATCCTCATCATAGGTAAGGAATGCAACACCATTCTGTGTACAGAATATTTGTGCTATTTAACTTACACAACACATCTCTTTCTAAAAGATTCTTGGGACTAGTATCACAAACCTCAAATTATACCTATTCTTCAAAGGTTCCTATTTTTACCGGAACTTTTTTAAGATGGGATGTAGTATATTTTTGTTTGGAACCCCAACTACTTGGATTGCTTTCCCCGAGAGAGGTATGTCTGGAACTTCTACTGGTGTAACTGTGGAATGGGTTGCTCCTGAGTCAATCAAAAGGACATATCGTGACCATAAATGTTTGCTTCTACATAGGGGCCACTTTGATCTACCTTTACGACTCCAAGTATTCAATATTCTTCCTCTCTTAGCCACCGTCATTGGGAATTATCAGAACCCAACGTGTCTGTATTAAACAAGGGATATTGTCCTAGAATGTCTTGATTTGTGTTCTGGAATTGTGTCATTTAATTCTGAAATTGATTTCATTCATCTTTGGCATCTGATTTTAATTTAATTTGGTGTTTCCCATTTGCGTAGGAATAATGGGCACCATCTGGGCTTGATTTTGCACTGGAGTCTGCATTTGCAGTACCGGCATCCTCTGACTTGCCATACCTTGTGAATTTTGCATTAATCCTCCAGCATTTTCATGATTAAATCGACATTCCCATTTCCAATGCCCCATCCGATTAATAACCTGACAAGCAGTAACCTTTTTCATGGCAGCAATGTCTGTCCCACATGCCACACCTGTGCAAACACCTCTACCTCTGTTGTGGGGCATTCACATTCCATTCTGATTCCCTGTATATCCCGTTTGTGGAGCAACAACTCCCTGCATTATTCATTTATCCCCCCCAACAAAAATAATTCTGAAAGCCTTTCTGAGCCAATCTAGTCTGAGCCAACATATATTTCTCTATCAGTTTTCGCTGCATCATGTCCAATTCATCACTGCAATACTGTACATAATGCAAGATCTCATCTAGTGTTTTTCTCTGCCAGCAAAGAACAGTTTGCGTGATGTCAGCACTCATTTCAGGTTTCAATCCTCGAACAAACTGAGATACTCACATTCACTGTGCTGTTTAAATACCTGCAACAACCTTTCGTAACAGTGATGAACTGTCTCCATTGGGTCTTGTGTAGTTCTCTTTATCTTTAATCAATCAGTGTCTCTGTGAGGTATTTTTCCTTTCAAAAAGGTCATTACTGCTTCATATTTTTCCATCACCACGGGTGATGGTGTACCAGCTCCACTTTCCCTCTGGGGTTCTGTTTTTGGCCACTGTACTTCTACCTTACATTCTAACCTTAAATAATGTGGAACCACAATGTCAAGAAACGTATCCAGGTCTCTCAACAACACATTTGAAATCTTTATAAACCTTTACACTTGTGCATACCACTGCACTACTTTGTCTCTCATTTTTGGAAACTTTTTCGAGAATGCTGTCAAATTAACCCTATTCCATAGAACATGTGCATAGGTACTTCCAACTACTTCCCACTGCCTCATATCTGATATTTCTCCTCTTTTTCCCTCGCAACCTTTTCCCAGGCACTAAAAGCTTTATATTGCTTGTGTTGAGGTAGTGCCTTCATCTCTTGCAATTTTCCCTTGAAATGATCTAGGATTCTGGTGTTAATTGTCCCATATCTCAAGAAATCTCAAATCACCCTCATGTTCTGTAATTCTTTCCCAATGTTTTAGCCATAGACATGAATTTAATCCATGGTCTGTAGTCATTATGTATGTGGGAGTACCCTTAGGGGTACCATCAGGATGTGCCTCCTCACCTTTTTGTACAGGAATAGTGACATCACCCCTAACAAGTTTCTTTAAATCCTTAAAACATTTCATAATGGCAGTCTAATTGTCCAAACTTTCACATAAACCCAAATGTTTTGATTCTGTTCCACATATGTCAAATTTCATTTACCAATTAAATGACAGCCTGAATTTCATTTAATTCTTTACCAAATTTGAAAGAAGAACTCAAGTCAACAATGTGTAATTACAATACGGCGAAAAAAACCTTCCAGCCAATTACAGTGCAACAGTACACCAATCGTCCAGTCCCAGTGCAAAACACTATGACGTATGACTCACTCCTCCCAGCAGCTCACTCTCCTTCACAATTTTCTTTGCTTCCATACACACTTTCAAATAACCTCTTAAATAACTTCTTGTTTGCTCTTCTAAGGAAAATTAAGAATCTCAATCACTCAAGAAAATTCTACACTTGCAAGTGAATTCTCAAGAAGCAAAAATGCACAAAAATGAATGCAACTTCACCTGTTTGCGCAATACGGCTCCACTAACATTAACAAGTATTAATCAAACATAGCAGCTTGTCCCTAACATTACAGATGGAAGTGATGGTATCTCACACTCACATCAACTTCTCCTGCAAACAAACTTGTAACATTTGTTATTACGCTGGGATCTTTCGATTTCAATGAGTCTGAAATCAATATCTCCTCTTCAAAAACTCATCAATATTTCTCATTATTCTCTCATAAAACCTGCAAGGAAAAACACATACAAGCACTTCACTCACAACCGCAACATTTTCACCCTATTAATACTCGCACCTTCAAAACCGCAGGCGCCAAACCACCCCTTCTTTCAGACACCACCTCGCCATGCCATCTGGATTTGGACACTGGAATTGTGAACTACTTTTAATGTAACTTGGGTACTATTTGTAATGCTCCATTCAGAGTGGGAATCATAACTCTACTACCAGAAACTGCGGTAGCCAGAGCATTAGCCAAGTAGGGTTTTAAGATCAAACAGCCAATTTACAGAATTCATCCTCTGGAAATCCTGATGGCTCTTCAAAATGACAATGTACCTTGGCCACCGTTTATGAATAGAGCTTGAACAAAACATAAAGAATGCATATATCACCAACAGTAAACTTTTAAACGTTCAGTCAATGATGAGAGTTTGGTGAAAGTTTCAACACCTTTATCTTAAAGATTGGCATTGTTATGTCATCTTAATTCAGATTAGTGAGTTTACAGAAATATAAGTAAAAATTGAATAGTGACAACATAAATCAATACACATCACATCACTAAACTAGCTAAGGGACCTATACTATTTTAAGTGGAACCCATGGAGAGTCGTTTTTGGGAAAGAATAACAGTGAGTGTATAAGAAGAACTTCCCATAAAGAGTTGTTCTAGAAACTCAGTTGAGGTCCCAAAGTTGCAGTAGCAACCGTCAACTGATAGAATGATCTCTACAGTAGCATTGATCAGAAAAGGGTAATTAGATAAAAAGAAATAAGTCACTTTTAACAGTAGCTGTTGGTAACAAAGCATAAGATCAACTCTCCAAGAGAAGAGTCACAAGGCAGAGAAGATAGGTCTGGGTTGGGAACCTCGCACAGTCTCTCTTCCTCAACTAGCTAGGAATGCTCATTATTATAAAATCATACAATATTATATCGAAACTCCATGAAATGTCAACTCTTCCCGCCAATGGAAACTGCTCATCCTGTGGTGTTGTCAACTTCCGATGTCTCTTTTCCCGATTCCCACTGTAAACATTCGCACTGCTAGAGTGTTAGAATTTGTTCCAAGATTTCGTTACATGGGGAAAGTCCTCATGAGAACCTTATTGCCTAAGCTAAAAGATGTCAGAGATGCAGAGGCAAACCAGTAATCATTTTCTGATGAAGCATACATGAAATGTGTAAATCGTTATTTATTATAACAATCACAGCAAGTCTCATTGTATTAAGGTAAATGACTTAATATAGGGTGAGAGAACTGAATGAAGCACAAGTCTGAAGTAAGCACATTCCAAGCAAGTTGCTGGTGCAGAGCAAAATATTACAATAAACGTCTATTAAGCTGTGAGCCAGAGTAGAAAGAAAAAGCTTTGAGGCCTAACTAAAAATGCACATTCAAGAATGATAGCTTAGCACAAAAATGTTTAATTATTCTGTTTCAGAAACATTTCATTAGCACGTTTCCTCTATATATGAAGGTTTTAATTTACCTCTTTGCAGTATTTAATAAGGATTCTATCATGTTATGAAATGGGCACATTTTCTCTGTGTGTCATTTTCTATGTGAAAACATTTCTGCATCAGTCTAAACGCCTGCAAACTGAATTTTTATTTCAGAACAAATTTCTTTCAATTGTAAAGGCCCCTAAAATCTAGGATGGGAATGAAACCTTGAGGGCACTCAAAAAGTGGAAAAATATTGGCTTTTAAGCTTTACAAAGGAACGTTTATGGACCCAGCCTACATTTAATTTAATGGTGTGTGTAGTTGGTTGAAGGTGGACTGCTGAACAAACCTAGTGTTTGTGTTTTTCTTGCAATGTTTTTTTTTGTTTTATGATGAGCTGGTCACAGATTGAGTTCATGGACATTCAATAAACCCTCTTGTTGAAGCAGTTGCCAGAGACAAAATACAAGGGGCCCGATGTAGGTAAATCTAATTTACCGATTCATAAATACCGAATTTTACCGATTCGGTATTTATGAATCGGTAAATTAGATGTAGATAAAAAAATCTGTAATTTTTACCGATTCGGTAGGATTTGGTATTTACCGATTCGGTATTTACCGAATCGGTATTTGCCATTGATTCCTATGGGCCTTGAAGCCCATAGGAATCAATAGCAAATACCGATTCGGTAATTACCGAATCTGTAAAATTACCGAATTGACAGGGGGAACAGGGTGTCACTTTGACACCCTGTTGCACCCCTGTTTCAGGCTTGTGTGCCATGTGACACACAGACATGCCCTTAGGGCATGTCTGTGTGCCACATGGCACAGGTGTACTTGCACTGATGTGCATGTACACAGGGATTCGTTATTTACCATGTAATAGTATTACATGGTAAATACCGAATCCTGAAAGCCCTGTAGCACTGTTAACAGTGCTACCTACATTAAAAATACATATATTCGGTAATATTACCGCTCGGTAAATTTACCGAATATGTAAATTTTACAGATTCGGTAAATTTACCGAGCGGTAATATTACCGAATATTCTGTAATTTTACCGATTTGGTAAAATTAACGATTCGGTAAAATTACCGAATATGTATATTTTAAACACCCCTACATAACAATGTCCAAATACTCGTCAGAAACGGCCGAAAATCAGTATTTTTGGCTGTTTCCGACCGGTATACGGCCACCTACATCTGTCCCAAGGTTCTTAAATCAGCATTATGTTTCTTTCTGTTAGCTGCTTGGAGATGCCAGATGGACTTATAGCAGTTACGGGGTGAGAATATATCTGTCATATCTCCTTGGATTCAACTACTGTTACAAAGAGGTGGAAACAGGCCCTCTTATTTTCTCTGGTAAAAAAAAACCCAATGCAGGTCCTAAGCTGCTCAGTAGTTTTTGTCCAATCTCCCTCCTTCCTGCAGCAGTCAAGATGCTGGAGTAGGTGGTCAATAAACAGTACTGCTTGTTTTTGGAATATAACACCCTCCTTCATAATACGTAGTTTGACTTTGGGCCAGGTTACACCACTGCGTTTGCCTTTATGGAGGTATCTGAATTTATCAAGTTCAACCTTGATCTAGGCACTTCAGCAATGGTTGTTCTGGTAAACCTGTCATCAGCATTTGACATGGCATTGCACCCCATCCTGCTGAACAGACAGTGGAAGATTGGAATTCAGGGGAATGCTCTGTCCTGGATCAAATCGTATTTTGGAGGATATATTCCAGGAGGTGGTTTTTGTTCCCTTCTTTTCAGGCCCCCAGCCTCTCAAGTCCAGGGTGCCTCATGGCTTGCCCTGAGCCCCACACTTTTCAATGTCTATCTGGAACCCCTGACTAAGCTGGTGGAATCATGGGGTCTGAAGGTGATTTCATGCACTGATGACACACAGCTTTTTCTATCTTTCCAGGATAAGGCATTTGACGCCCTCAAGTCCTTCATGGATTGCTTCAAAGCAGTGTGCCACTAGATGAGGAAAGCTATCTCAAACTTAATTCTAATAAAACAGAAATTCTCTTTTTTTGGCACAAAACCGATCCCTGTATCTCTCATCTGGTGGCCGTCTGAGTTGGGGGCTTCTCCTTCCCCCTATTCCTGTGTCAGAAATGTGGGCACCAAATTTGACTCAGCTCTGTCTTTTGAACCACAGGTCAAAGCGGTCTCTGCTTCAGTAATCCGAAGTCCCTGAGATGAATGCGACATTTGCTTCCTAGAGAACAAGGAAGTGATTTGGACGTGCGTTAATGATTAATACATTCAAAATCACCATCTTGGAGTCTGAAGTGATTAAGGTGCTTTTATTCCACCTTTTCTTATTTTATTTGTTTTTGGTACAAACACGACAAACATTAAATTCATGTCATAGAGGAAAATGTGGTACAAAAGGGGGTGGTGATGGACAGAGCATCTGAACCAATCAAACACTCTCACCCAGTCAACAGATCTGGGTTTAATCCATCACCGTTCTTTAGCCCACTCTGCCACCCCAGTTCAGACATGGCCATATGCAAATCAGTCTGACCCTGTGCCTCATGGGAACAGTCCAGCCCGAACTGCCAAGCCATGCCTTCCCTGGACCGGAAACAAGCTTCCTAGGACACAACAAAACAAAGAAAAACAGACCAGTCCTTATTTGGAATTAGGCGGTGCTAAAGGTTATAGTTTTTTAGAGATGCAACATGCCATATACAGCTAGACCACACAATGGTTACACCAGGCTAATTGCCCTGTTTGTACACAATATTATTCCGTGGATTCGTAGTGGCTACTTCTAGCTGGATGGGTTCAACACGTTTCAGAACCCTTTTCAAATTCAGGGTTCTCCTCAGGACCAGGACGTGGTTAAACGCAGTAAAATTATGATTGAAAGGCGGTAAATACAGCATGGAATCACGGGATTGAAAGGATTTTCTCCTATTCGTGACCTTATGCGCTCTTCGACGATTGATAACTTCTCATTCGGGTGATGCAGCGAGTGTTTAAGTATACACACTTGTGGCACACTAATGGTCAATGTGACGCTAGACGATTTATTGAAAATTTCGGATGTTGCTGCGATGCGCTGGTGGGAATATTAATTTAGTGCCGTGCAGCAGCGGCGTTTTCTTAGACACTTTCTGTTTAATAGCGGTTGGTCAAGCTCAGCTCCTGAGTTAATAGATAGGTTTCCCAACAGCGTTCTTCACTCGCCTCATCTTTCCGCATTCCCGTGATGACAGACACAGAGGACTAGCGGTGGGCAGTAAGTTTGCAGAATTTCACCACTCCACGCTCCACTTGGAGCACGGAGTTCAGCAAAAAGTCCTTCGACCGCTGCATGGTGGAGTTTACCGGGTCAGCCCACCTATAGATATCACTGTCTCTCGCTTTCTCAACCTGTCTGTCTCCCACTCTGCTGCCACTTCCTGTCTCTCTTTATTTCCTTCTCTCTGGCTTGGATGGAGCCTCAAAGGCTCATAACCTGAAGATTCATTGCTTTGCCATTCCCACCCAGACACAAGTTTTAGAGGCAGGTGGGCACAGAATGCAGCTCCTGCTCAAGCATGCACAACACATACCTCATCAGACTGCCCTCCCTCACATCCAGTGCATACCCCAATGGACAGCCCCCTCACACAGGCCGGCAGGGCACATGCATGCCACACAGTCACAACCGGGAAGATGGCCGAGCAGAACTTACTTGAGGGCTTCATATGCATTCAGTCTTGTTCGAAGAAACAATCTTTCAAACATCGACTCAGACTTTCTGCATTCTGATAGCCCGTGTTATTCAAAGTGTGGGGCAACATCAATGCATGCAGTTGATCGTTTCCTTTGTCATTTTACTTTTATATTTGTTGGAGCATGTGAGTTTCTGACAAGTGGCAACTTTTTTTTCTCCAGTGTTTTGTTAGTGAACTATTATATGGACCTATTTCATGTTTTTTTATTTTGAAGTATGCTTCCCTACTGTTTCTTCTACACATATTCAGAAGCATTTCATCAGTGCAGAATGCACAAGGGCAGCTAAGTTAGGAGGATGGGAGGAAGACTTGTGGATAGAAGGCTCGCCGCTCACAAATGCAGTGATATGAATATCCCAAGTGGCTTCCCAGTGAAGAAAAATCTGCCTTATCCCCATAAATTGACCAGTGGCACCACTTGCTGTTTATAGTGATTGGAAACCATATTAAGAAGCGCTATTTAAAAACTGTTCACATTAATTTAATACTAACAGTCTTTTATTAGGTACAATTGTGAAATCCATCAAGCAAGAGAGTGACTTTGAAGGTTGCACTTTGCTACTAGACAAATTATTTTAGGTAGCCTTTGTGGTTGCAGTCATAGCTATACCAGCCCAGGTGGTGAAAGGAAAGTCTATGTTATTTTGCTTTAGGAAGGCTTAATGGTAAAGATAGATTTAACCCTTCACCACCCAGTTATTCAGAAAGAACAATCAATGGACAGAATGCTGAACAATGTCAAACTTCACCCCAGTACAGAGATTGTGACCGAAATATATTGTATGCTTGCTCCCCATGCCATTCCAGTTTAAATCCAGTCATTTGCAAATCAGTCCTGACCCTACTCCTCATGGGAACAGTCCAGACTGAACTGCTCAGCCAGGTCCTCCGTGGACCAGAAACAAGCATCCTGGCAATGGTTTTGGGGAATCACTGCTCATCAGTCAGGCTAGTTGGAATTCAATGGCATGGAGAGCATTGGACTCATGTCCAGGATGCTTGTTTCTGGTGCAAGCAGGACCTGCCTGGCATGTTGGGATGAACTGTTCACATCAGTGGTCGAAGTGGGGAAAAAAAGTAGGGGAACTGTGGGTGGAGAATCGGGGGGCGGGAATAACGAAGATTGGATCAGTGGGCGGAGTTAGGGGCGTCGCTAGAAATAGCAAAACATACCAATTTTTAGTATGTTTAGCATTTTACTGACCAGTTACAGCTTATAACGTTATTTAATTCAATATAAACATGTTTATTTGAAGTTTAATTCAGAAAAAAGCAAACACTCATAGGGAATACAGGTTTATGTTAAGCGTGCAAAATATAAGCAGGAACAACTTGTTACCTTAATAATGCTTTTACTCTCATTGTTCAGAAATCCATGAGTATTTTTTGTCTCAAACATTGAGGACATGAATACAGGGCTCCTCCTGTACACATGTGTTAAGCAGGGCTTAGAAGAGAAAGGGACACTTCAGGAAAATCTAGACTCACGGAAACCCACAAAGGCTCCTTCATATTCATGTCAGCCAACTGGCTGCTCAATCATAATAGAGCAAAAAGAAGAACTGGTGGACAGAATGCAGGACAATGTCATACATTCACCCCAGTACAGAGATCTAGGCCTAAATCAATCATTTTTTTGCTCACCATGTCATTCCAGTTTGTACCCAGCCATATGCAAATCAGTCTTGATCCTGCGCCCAATGGGAACAGTCCAGCCCGAACTGCCAAGCCAGGTCCTCCCTGGACTAGAAACAAACATCCTAGGACCGGTTATGGGGTTTCACCCTTCATCAGCCAGGATAGCTTGACTCCAGTGGCATGGAGAGCACGGGACCCAAGTCTGGGCATACCCGTCCCACTCGGGGTGACAAAAGCAAAAAAAAAAATACCGATGGACGGAATGCAAAATAATGTCATACATTCACCCAAGTACAGAGATCTGGCCCTAAATCCATCGTTTTTTTGTTCACCGCTCCTGTCCGTTCACCTCTCCTGTCTGTTCACCGCTTCTGTCGGTCTACTGCTCCTGCCCAGTCACTGCTCCTGCCCAATCACTGCTTCTGCCCCGTCACCTCTCCTGCCCGTCACCTCTCCTGCCCCATCACCACTCCTGACCGTCACCACTCCTGCCCGGTCACCTCTCCTGCCCAGTCACCTCTCCTGCCCAGTCACCTCTCCTGCCCAGTCACCTCTCCTGCCCAGTCACCTCTCCTGCCCAGTTACCTCTCCTGCCCATCACTTCTCCTGCCCCATCACTTCTCCTGCCCAGTCACCGGTCCTGCCCAGTCACTGCCCTGCCCCATCACTTTTCCTACCCCGTCATTTTTCCTGCCCCATCACCGCTCCTGCCCATTCACAGCTCCTGCCTGTTCACTGATCCTGTCTGGTCAGCACTCCTGAACGCCCACCCCTCCTGCCCCATCACTTCTCCTGTGCCATCAGTTCTCCTGCCCCGTTTACTGCTCCTATACGTTCACTGCCCCTATCCGTTCACTGCACCTGCCCTTTTACCGCTCCTGCTCATGCCTAATTTCACCTCTCATGCCCTATCACTTCTCCTGCCCCGTCACTACTCCTGCCTATTACTTCTCCTGTCCGGTCACCTTTCCTGCCCAATCTCCTCTCCTTTCCTGTCGCCACTTTTGTCCCATCACTGCTCCTGCCCTGTTCACTCTGTGTACAACATTGACAAATTACACAAGGGGGCAAGGTCCCTGCAGTACTCTGGTTAGGGCATAGGTACTCACAAACTTTCTCTCGGGGGCCAAATTTACGGTGTGGTTTGTGTCCGAGGGCCGCACTGGTGGGGCCAGGGTCAGTGGGGGAGGGGGCGGGGCTAGAGCAACAAAAAAAAAACTGTGACCATGAGGTTGATCACAGGTCCCTGCAGCGGACGCCTTCGCCCACTGAGCCACCAGACCCGGCACACACACATCTCTCTCTCTCTCTTTCTCTATCTCTCTCTTGGTCTCCCTCCTTCTCTCTAGCTCTCTCTCTCCCCCTCCCTCCCTCCCTGTCTCACTCACTCTGACTGTCTCAATCCCTCTCTCCCCCTCTCTCTCCCTCTCCGTCTCCCTTTGTCTCACTCCCTCCCCATCTCCCTCTCTCTGTCTCCTGTCTCCCTCTCCCTCCCTCTCTCCCTCACTGTCTCCCTCCCCCTGTCTCCCTCTGTCTCTGTCCCTCTCCCTCTCTCTCCCTCCCTCTCCCTTCCTCTGACTCCCCCTCCCTTCCTCTGTTGCCCCCTGACTCCTTCTGTCTCCCTTCCTTTGTCTCCCTTCCTCTGTCTCCCTCTCTCTGTCTCCCTTTCTCTGTCTCCCTCTCTCTGTCTCCCTCTCTCTGTCTCCCTCTCTCTGTCCCCCTCTCTCTGTCTCCCTCTCTCTGTCTCCCTCTCTCTGTCCCCCTCTCTCTGTCCCCCTCTGTCTCCCCCTCCCTTCCTCTGTCTCCCCCTCCCTTCCTCTGTCTCCCCCTCCCTTCCTCTGTCTCCCCCTCCCTTCCTCTGTCTCCCCCTCCCTTCCTCTTTTTGTCTCCCTCCTCCCTCTGTCTGTCTCCTTCCTCCCTCTCTCTGTCTCCCTCTCTCTGTCTCCCTCCCTCCGTCTCCCTCCCTCCATCCATCTGTCTGCCTCCCTCCCTCTGTCTCCATCTGTCTGTCTCCCTCTGTCTGTCACCCTCTGTCTGTTTCTGTCTGTCTCCCTCTGTCTGTCTCCCTCTGTCTGTCACCCACTGCCCACTAGTCTAACATTACGTGTTTTTATTAATTACACTTTTGCATTCGAGAAATGTGAGGGCCACGAGAGGGACCATGCACCTGTCAACTCACCCGCTTTTTAATTATGTTCATCCACTTGGCAAGCAAAGGGGCCTCTGTAAATATTAATGCAATCCCCAACTTTTCAAACCCATATCACCCTCCAAAAAAGTGTTGAATTCCCAGTGAAACTTAATCGGATATCCTCTTAAACCTCATTTTGAGCCAAGCGGCTGGCAGGTACAGAGATATTTTTTTAAGTAATATAGTGAACAAGAGTTATTTGTGCTGTGTGAAGTAGTATTGTTAATGCAGGAAGTGTCAGCAATTCAACTTGTTGAAAAGGCTTATAAAGTTGTTCATCTGCCCACGCTGCAGACGGTCGAGCCAGGAGAATTGGACTCGAAGCCCCTGTCCCCAAATATCCTGGAAACTCTCTCCTTTTCACCTGCCGCTTCTCCTTTATTTAAACCGGGGGCACACAGAGGCGTTTGTTTTCCCAATGTTTTATTAGGTGGAAAAAAATTAATTTTGTTTTTTACTAAAACTGGATTTGTTGCAGAGTGTAGCAATATACTACATACAAAGTTACAAGCAAGGCTGGCCCCTCAGCTACCAGCAGGCCCGGCTCCAGGAATTTTTATTTGGGTGGGCCACAGGTGCATTTGGGTAGGCCACTGCGGGCTCAATTTGTTGCATATATTTCTAGGCAGGCCTGCTTCAGGGCCCTCCTTTATCTCTTCTTAGTCTTACAAGCCCCAGTAAAACTCACTCTTTTCCAAATCTCTTTTTAATGTTATCACTCTCAAAAAGTGTTTTTCCATGTAATGTTACTTTGATGGGAAGAGGAGGTGTCTGATGTGGGTGTATCAGGTAAGTGACACTCCTTGGACTCCCTCACTACCACCCTCCATCAGTGCTCCTCATCTCTCCCTAGCTCCTCCCTCCACCCCATAACCTCTTCCTCGGATTCCCCCACAACCACCCTCCATCAGTGCCCTTCATCTCCCCCTAGGTCCTCCCAGCACCCCATGACCTCTTCCTCGGATTCCCTCACTGCCACCCTCCACCAGTACCCCTTATCTCTCTGTAGCCCCTCCCCCTCATGACCTCCTCCTCAGACTCCCTCACTACCACCCTCCATCAGTACCCCTCATCTCTCCCTAGCTCCTCCCTCCACCCCATGACCTCTTTCTCGGATTCCCTCACTGCCACCCTCTAACAGTGCCCCTCATCGCTCCATAGCCCCTCCCACTACCTCCTCCTCGGATTCCCTCACTGCCACCCTCCACCAGCGCCCCTCATCTTTACGTAGCTCCTCTCTCATATGCATTTCATTTGTTGTATGGCGCTACTCATATCAGTGTAGTATGTGTCAGTACTTTACACCACACACACATTACACAGAGACAATGAATCATACAAGTATGTAAATCAGTCTACAGGGAATCTCACATAAACCAATGAAGATTACAAGGTGTAGGAATCACATGTCATCCGTACTGGTGGGCAGTATATTTTAAGAGGGTTTGGTCTGGGGAACACCACCTTAGGATTTAAAGAGTATTCCATAGGGGGGTCAGCTTTACTGATAAAAATGTATATTTGCCCAAACATACTCATTTTAGCAACATTAGAATGATGAAAGACTGTGGACGTTCCAACTATATCCCAGAACAAAAAAACAAAGTTCTAACTATACCATTAATGTTTGTATGCAGCTCTTTGGTTCATTGGTCACTGTCCTATGTTAGGATTGTAACTTCTGAACTGCAAGTAACACAAGGATCTCTGTGACAAAGGCAGTAACCCACTGAGCTATCCACATAAAATACAGTTCATCTGTATTTAAAAACTATTGACAGACAAATGATTGCTCTCCAAAAGGATCATTAATCACCAGCGTTATCTGGGCATTTTGTATTGTCTTATTGCTGTCCTGCATTGGCCATGATAATGATAAAAACTGTTTGAATTAAGCACACATGAAGTATGTGTCCTGCTGGGCCTGTTCAGATTTTAAAAAGAAAAAAATGTAGTAACACATTCTCTTACCTACTAAATTACTCACCTTTGTGTCACAGCCTGATGTGATAAGCCACTACAGGGGTCAGGAAAGGTGACTAGGAATAAACAATCTTCTTTTCTCCTGCACAGTATAGTTAAAGAAATATCAACGCAGCAGGACAGTAGGCAAAGGTTACCAAAGGTTATCATTGTCAAAAAAAGGATTTGTCACCTATCACCATGCAGAGATCAAGGGGTGAAAAAATAAACAAAGTCTCGTTAACATTTAAATGGTCTTTAAAGACCTGTGAAGTACTCGGGTGCCGCTGCAATCATCTCTAAAACGGTCTCTGTGTGTGTTTGCCGGCAAGCTGTCTCGGCCCGGGCTGACACACACGACCTGTGCGTTGCACGCTTGCCTTCAAGCCCTCACTGCTAGGGCCAAGGCTCCTGTTTGGCTAAAACCGGGCCTGGCTACCAGTGTAAAAGTTTCTAAGATCCTCACCTCCTCCCAAAAAATCGAATGAGGGAAAGCTTCTCGGAAATCACTAACTAAGATCTAACTGGCACACCATATGCTAAAGGCAGGGCGGGTGCATTGTCATTCGAAAAGGGGGTAATCAGCCACAATCGCAATGACAATGGGCCTGCCCTCAGCCTGTGAGAGCTCAGGGAGGGGCGGCTGCAGCCTCTGGAGTCAAGAGAAGTGCGAGCCACAGCAGGAAGCTAAATTAAAAAGATATTGTTTTAAAGTAGAAATATTCATTCCGTCCCGGGAGGCTTTTTTTGTAAGACAGAAGTAGGGGAACGGACTAGAATATTTTTTTTAAGTAGGGGCACGCCATGCGCTTCCGTCCCCGCCCACTTCTACCACTGGTTCACATGGAGAGCAGAGTCAAGACTGGTTTGAGTATGCATTTGCCGTTTTTTTTCTGTAGTGCTTCCCAAAATTCTTCTGGCAATTTGCAAGGGAAAAATATGCCCCCCTGTTTTCTTGTCCCCACTTGACAGATCACCTCAAAACTTCCCAGGAATGAGCGGAGGTGGATGACCTTTTTTGGGAAAGTTCCATAAGGATTTGCCAAATGGTGCCAAAGTTATTAGATCAATGAAAAGCTTAAGAGGTTTATTCCAAATACTCAAAATAAGCAGTACTGAGTGAATGTCATGGATGGTCTTATATGCAAATTGATACAGAGTAGGCAAAAACAGGAGATATTCTAAGCCCCATTGAGCAGCAAAATAATTTGAAAATATTGTAGCATTCTAGCCGCATAGGAAAGCTCATAAAAAACTATGGCTCACCCCCAAATTCAAGGGGTTTATACAAAATTCTTGCATATCAAATCAGCAATTCTACAGTTTCATTGTACTGCGAGAAAATGAATAATTTCTTCAGCAAATCGACGCACATAAAATATAAATGTCATATTGCCTAAGCACTAATCCTCACATTATTTAACACAATCTGTCCTAATATATTTTGAAGAAGTTTTAACAAAATATGAGACTTTTGACAGTAAGACTTTCTTCAAGTTAATACGTCCAGTGCAGAAAGGGCAGATGTGGTGACATGTAACAATTGCACATCTTTGCCATAGAAAGTTCATCATGAGCAAACCAATACAGCAATGAAAATAAACGAATATGACCTTAGCTTGACTGTGTGCTATGAAGCCTGTGTGGAGAGGGTGTACACAGGGTGGGAATGCATGAGTGAGTGACAGTGATAGCATCCATCTAGTCAAAAATGGCATATTACACAGAAACCTCGAACAACAAAAGACATAGGGGTCTCGCCAGGACTCCTCTGAATTAGAATCACACAAACTGCTCAATGGCCGTGTACTAAGTGGGGTACCTACGAAGCTGAAGAGAGGTAACTAAATACCATTTATCAGATGAGACGGTGTACCCCTTTATCTCTACAACCTTTGGCCAATCACTCACATATACAGGCTACTATCACGTTGTGGCCAGTATACACATCTACATAATATTTGAATGTTATTTCAACAATTTGTATGCAGAGTGCCTTACTTTTCTTTTTTTGGTCCTGAAGAATGCCTCTGAACCCTGGCTGGGGTCGTTTAAGGGCAGAAACACGTTGACCTAATTCAGTGGTATATTTCCTGATAACCTTTGTCCTCTTTGCTTTTTAATCCTGTCCTAGGGTACCGCACAATAAGGACATTTAGTCTCCTAGAGACGGTTTTAAATTTCTTTCTGCACTCTGCCCCTCATTTATCATACTTTCAGTCCCCTCTCTGCAAAACACCTCAGCTCCTTTTCTAGCCAGAAGAGTTGTAGCCCACACCAGGGACCTTGTGGCCCTGGTGTGAGGAGGAAACCCTATGATGAAGCATGCCACCTTTGGGTGAGTGAGGGTTCTCCTCCTAAGAAAGGTCTCTTCCCCTCCACGAAGAGGGCAAATCCTTTCTTGGCGCTCACATTGGTAGTATATCACATGTGGGGACCTCTTCTCCTTGGTTTCCCTTTTCTATGATTCGATAATTCTTGAGAAAGAACTTCCAGTGAGTTTACATTCAGATAGGGAGTAGTATGCTCTCCCTTCGGGCCCCTCCCATTGATCTTTTTTTATGTATTAATAAATCATCAAACAACAAACAATACCTCATAGCCAATTTGCTTAAAGGCTATTACACTATTTCAGTTTGTAGATGTAAAGGTGTGTGTGTGTCAAAATGCATATTACACAGTGCTAAAGATACACAAAAATATAAACCTTTGAAATACTTTATCAACGCATAGGCATGTCCAGTTGTGTCAATTTAACCAGATGGGGCATCATGTTTTATCGTTGTCCAGCGTAAATCGGATTCTTCACTTTAGATTTATCGTAATTTACAAATTTGTTTTAAAAATACATTGACAGTAAACCTATGGATATCTACGTTTCTAAAGATGTTTTAGAAAACAGCAAGATGTTTAGCATGGCAGAGCTTCACAAATAATTGCATTTCAACGAGAAGCGCTACTGTCTTTTGAAATGGTTTATGTCATGTTAACTCTCTCTTAACAATGTTTTTGTTTGTTTTTTAATGCTAATAATTGTTCCCCTCTCCATGGTTACCCAAACATATATGGACTAGCAAATCAGTTATCTGTTATTGGCTGCCCGTGTTTCCTACTGTTGACTATTAACTGTCTCATTACATCTTTCATTACTGTTTCAGGACTACAGAGGCATTAATAACAGAGGGAAACATTTCTTTTTTGGTTTGTGAAGGTGCATATAATGAATGTAATATAACGGTGCCAATACCTACTGTAAAATTGCATTCAGCGATGAAGGGGATACAAAGCTTTCCATATTGAAGTGCCTGTATCTGGGCTTTCTGGGCAGTGTATGTCATGTGCAAAGGTGACCAGTGTGGTAGAATGCATGAAAGGATGAGTGGGACAATATGTATCACACGTTAGTGCATGTAGGATTGAAGGAGTTTGAAATCTGTAGCAAGCAGATTTATTTAGCTGTCAGAAAAGATGGTCAAGTGTGTGGATTTCCTCAGAGATGATTATTGTGAGAGACGTGACTCTATTCCCCATACCATGTGTTTGAGGCTGCATCTGAAATGGGTAGTGATGAGAGCAGTATTTCTGGACAGGTGTTTGGGACTGGCCAGTGGTGATTGTGGTAAGCACTGTGGTTCAGTCTCCCAGGACAGGTGCTTGGGACTGCATTAGAGCTGATTGTGGTAAGCCATGTGGTTCAGTCTCCCTGGATAGGTGCTTTAGAGTGCATCAGAGCTGATTGTGGTAAGCATTGTGGTTCAGTCTCCCTGGACAGGTGCTTGGGATGGCATCAGAGCTGATTGTGGTAAGCCATGTGGTTCAGTCTCCCTGGATAGGTGCTTTAGAGTGCATCAGAGCTGATTGTGGTAAGCATTGTGGTTCAGTCTCCCTGGACAGGTGCTTGGGACTGCATCAGAGCTGATTGTGGTAAGCATTGTGGTTCAGTCTCCCTGGACAGGTGCTTGGGATTGCATCAGAGCTGATTGTGGTAAGCGATGTGGTTCAGTCTCCCTGGATAGGTGCTTTAGAGTGCCTCAGAGCTGATTGTGGTAAGCACTGTGATTCAGTCTCCCTGGACAGGTGCTTGGGACTGCATCAGAGCTGATTGTGGTGAGTGCTGTCGTTCAGTCTCTCAGGACAGGTGCTTGGGACTGCATCAGAGCTGATTGTGGTAAGTGATGTTGTTCAGTCTCCCTGGGCAGGTGCTTGGGACTGCATCAGAGCTGATTGTGGTAAGCATTGTGGTTCAGTCTCCCTGGACAGGTGCTTGGGATTGCATCAGAGCTGATTGTGGTAAGCGATGTGGTTCAGTCTCCCTGGATAGGTGCTTTAGAGTGCCTCAGAGCTGATTGTGGTAAGCACTGTGATTCAGTCTCCCTGGACAGGTGCTTGGGACTGCATCAGAGCTGATTGTGGTAAGCATTGTGGTTCAGTCTCCCTGGACAGGTGCTTGGGACTGCATCAGAGCTGATTGTGGTAAGCACTGTGGTTCAGTCTCCCCGGACAGGTGTTTGGGACTGCAGCAGAGCTGATTGTGGTAAGCGCTCTGGTTCAGTCTCCCTGGACAGGTGCTTGGGACTGCATCAGAGCTGATTGTGGTAAGCGCTGTGGTTCAGTCTCCCTGGACAGGTGCTTGGGACTGCATCAGAGCTAATTGTGGTAAGCGCTGTGGTTCAGTCTCCCTGGACAGGTGCTTGGGATTGCAGCAGAACTGATTGTGGTAAGCGCTGTGGTTCAGTCTCCCTGGACAGGTGCTTGGGAATTCATCAGAGCTGATTGTGGTAAGCGGTGTGGTTCAGTCTCCCTGGACAGGTGGTTGGGACTGCATCAGAGCTGATTGTGGTAAGCACTGTGGTTCAGTCTCCCTGGACAGGTGGTTGGGACTGCATCAGAGCTGATTGTGGTAAGCGCTCTGGTTCTCTCCCTGAATAGGTGTTTGGGACTATGTCAGAGGTGATTGTGGTAAGCATTGTGGTTCAGTCTCCCTGGACAGGTGCGTGGGATTGCATCAGAGCTGATTGTGGTAAGCGATGTGGTTCAGTCTCCCTGGACAGGTGCTTTAGAGTGCATCAGAGCTGATTGTGGTAAGCACTGTGGTTCAGTCTCCCTGGACAGGTGCTTGGGACTGCATCAGTGCTGATTCTGGTAGGCACCGTGGTTCAGTTTCCCTGGACAGGTGCTTGGGACTGCATCAGAGCTGATTATGGTAAACGCTCTGCTTCATGCTCCCTGTACAGGTGCTTGGGACTGCATCAGAGCTGATTGTAGTAAGCACTATGGTTCAGTCTCCCTGTGCAGGTGCTTGGGACTACATAAGAGCTGATTGTGGTAAGCGCTGTCATTCAGTCTCCCTGGACAGGTGCTTAGGACTGCATCAGAACTAATTGTGATAAGCGCTGTGGTTCAGTCTCCCTGGACAGGTGCTTGGATTGCATCAGAACTGATTGTAGTGAGCACTATGGTTCAGTCTCCCTGGGCAGGTGCTTGGCATTGCATAAGAGCTAATTGTGGTAAGCGCTGTGGTTCAGTCTCCCTGGACAGGTGCTTGGGACTGCATTAGAGCTGATTGTGGTAAGCGCTCTGGTTCTCTCCCTGAATAGGTGTTTGGGACTACGTCAGAGGTGATTGTGGTAAGTGTTGTGGTTCTGTTTCCCTGAAAACATGCTTGGGACTGCATCAGAGCTGATAGTGGTAAGCGCTGTGGTTCAGTCTCCCTGGACAGGTGCTTGGGACTGCATCAGAGCTGGTTGTGGTAAGCACTGTCGTTCAGTCTCCCTGTGATGGAGCGAGATTCAGAAATGTTTTCATTTCAGCTCGTGAAGTCACACTTCAATAATTAAATTAATTATGCTAACAATTTGTGCTGTGTGTATATTAATTCAAATTAGTTTAAAAAAAATTTGCATCCACAAAAGACACGAGGGTTATTAACATGTGTGCTCTTAAACGTGCATTATGTTGCATTGCCACCTTCTTTTCCGCAAAAAATTAAAAACCCTCCTGTTTCCCAAATAGGCCCTCCTTCCCCCCCTGGCCATCACAAGTTCTCACAGCGCGGGGATGCCTCCGGGTCACCAGGCGCTCTATAAATCACTAAAATAAAAATAAAATAAATTTTCATTTATGTGGAAAATAATAAATTAATCTTGTCTATTGTTATGTCATGACTAATAGCAGCTGTTTTAAATATTGGCATGAGCTTATTTTGCTTTCTTGTCTATGTGGTGTCTCTTTACTCTTTACAGGTGCATAAAGAATCCTGTTGGATTAAATGAAGAATGGTAGATATAAATGCTGCTTTATTTGTGTGCTTCAGCTAGGTAATTTAGACTAATGGGTTAATCATTAGCTATGGTGGGTGGCAACAGAACAAACTGTATTTCTCGCATTAATTATTTTCTTGTGTTTGTTTATATATTAGTTATTGGTAAGTGGTTTTGGGCCTAATACATTTGTGTTTGCTAAATTCTGCTCGGAGCAAAAGAGAGTCCATGATGGAAAAATTCCTGCTGCCTGAAACAAAATATTGTGATGAGCTAACTGTTCTTCAGTCAAGCAAGGCCAAGGCCAGGAACCGGCAGAGGAGTATGCGACAATTTCATATCCGAGGAAGCAATGATTTGTTTTCGGTTAATGTTGCAAACTGGAGGAAGCCTCGTTGTTCGAAAACTAGAGACAATGGACTCTAAGAAAGTGATGGAACTGATGTTCTAAAAAATGGAATGACACGATGGTGTCACTTGACAGCCAATGGGACTCTGAGTTCAGCAGAAAATTATACTTTTACTTAGATTAGCTTAGTGTAGAAAGGTATAAAAACTCTTCCCCGTGGAAGAGGAAGTTGGCTTCTTGCTGACCTTTGATGGAGGGTGTCGTGCAGATGAACATTCCTTGGAGCACGTAAGAACCCTCAAAAGACTTTACTCTTTATTTCTTTAATATAGCAAACGTAGTTAGGGACTTAGGATTTGATATTATCAAAATTGATATTTTCTATTTGAATAATGTTTTAAATTTCATAAAACTGTTATAATTATTTGCAATGATTCTAATAAAAAATGCTTTAATAAAGAATTTTAATGCAATTTCAAAATAAATAGCTAATAAAAATCTTACTTTGGAAAACAAGCTGGTCTTGTTATTTCATAAGTTTAGGTTGCCATTAGCAAGATCTTATCGCCACAGTGGCTTAATTAATTAGTAGGGTTTTGTAAAATATGATGAATTCATTTACCGCGGTTGTATATAAATGTATATAATTTGTGAATAGATTAATTAGGTCACATGATTCAGTTGGTCAAAATATGTCTTTGTTAGTTTATGGGCCTTATGATTGATTTATGATTAATAGTGATTTATGTGAAGGTAGGTAGTGTAGTTTATGACATATTTCCTATAGACCGCTGGATCAATTTCCTGGTAGCAGACTTGATGGTTGGTATGGTAACCAACATGTTACATGGTAGTTACATAGGATCGATGTCTAACATACGTTGAGTTCGTTCTCTTGTTACATGTAGTTGAAAGGTTTT
This sequence comes from Lissotriton helveticus, assembly GCF_964261635.1. NCBI lineage: Eukaryota > Metazoa > Chordata > Amphibia > Caudata > Salamandridae > Lissotriton > Lissotriton helveticus. Next base: position 603,107,714 of record NC_136063.1, on the reverse strand, counting down.
TTCCTGCAGTGTGAAAACTCCTAGTTGTACCGGTACAGAGAAGTGTGATGAGAGTGTAGTCACACAGTACATTTGATCTGTTTCAGTATTGTGATATCGTCGTATATCACAAGTGTTGTGGTCGTACAGCACGTGTTAGGGATATAGGTGTGTTAGATAGAGTTTATGTATAGTGAGAATTGTCTATGAAATTGAAACTTTGAGTATAGGGACAATGAGCCCATTCTAAAACTCACTATGAGAAAGTAATAGAATATATTCAAGCTTGAGTGAAGGGTAAAATAACGTCGCTTATTTTATTAACGATTCATGTTATCTGTGGTTGGTTAGAGTCCTGCCAAGATTTCATGTGTGTATGGTTAGGGATATTTTCGGTTTGAAAGTGCGTAATTGATTCTGTAATTTCGTTCGAGTCAAACTTTGAATTGCTACTTTAAGTGCATTCAGAGGGAAACGCGTTCGTTATTTACCTGTTTGAAGGGTAAAGTAAAGGTTTACTTTATCGGCGAATGTATATTCTGTGAGAATAGCGTTGTCTATTCCACGTAAAAGAATTCTTGTAAGTCTGTAAAAATCTGTCACTTTATTTAGAGAAACAGACAAATGAGTCGTCCTTTTTGTCATCATTAATTGATTTTCATTGAAAAGTGTTCTTAAAATGGCGCTGTGAAAAGTTTTTGTAAAGGAGGGGTGAGCGCTAAGAGTGAGACGCGAAAAACCGCAGCGGCTGTGTACGTCACACAGTCCGCGCAGTGATTGGATATCATACGTCACAGGCTGTACTCTGATTGGCTCACGTGACTTAGTGGAGCTAGATACTGATTGGCTTTTATGGAAAGCTCCATTCTTATTGGTCGAGCAAAGTAGTGACGTAGCTCGAACCTGATTGGCTTGTTGGTGTGTTTTGCGCACAGATTGGTTGGTGTTACGGAACAACCAGGAAACTTTTACGATCATTTCCAATTAAGTGGATTTGATTTAAAAATGAGTTATTATTACACACATGTTGAGAAAAAGCTTACAATGCTTCCGAAATTGAAAAATTTATTTTCACCTGACAAGAAAATTGAAACGCGAGGTGGTAAATTACTTCATAAATACAAGACACCTGCAGCGTATATGGAAGGTGAATATGCTTATCATACTGTTCTGTGGTTTGATGTATGGAAGCATTATACAAAAGATGACGGCGTATTGGTTTGGCCAGACGATGGTTCATTTAACATGAAAATTTTAAGGAATTTAAGAGAAAAGATGTCAGCTCTTATACCTAAGCCTAGACCAACACAATTTGAAGCTTTAGTTGAATGAGAGGATGAGATGTTCAACTTCAAAAAGAAGCAAGTGGGATAAAAAGACCTCCAAAAATACAGAGTTACAGAAGAGAAACGCATGAAGATAGAATGCGTATGTGGAGACAGGGAGATATGTGTGATGGTCTCTATTTAATTAGAGAAATGGTTTTGGGGTCTCCAAGTGAAAAGAGAACTGAAAAGAAAAATAATGTTGCTGTAGAAAGTGAATCAGAAGATGCAGTCTTAGAAGAAATTTTCACCACGAATAAAAAGCAAACTCCACTTAGACAGCCTTGTTCATGGTCTACTCCGATGGTTTCTATTGGAACCACACCTAGTGCACCTCCATTAAATGATTCACCCAAATTGTACCCAAATAATTCTGAATCTTTTGAAACTCCAGAAAGATTAGAAATCAGAACTAATTCTAGTGTTTATAATGAAAGCAGAAATTTTTCAGAAACTCCAATGGAAAGAGAAGCCCCAAGAAATTTAACGAGAGTTGCCGGAGATGAGGAAATTACAAATACTTCAGAATATTTACGATCAAAAGAAAAAGTAATTCAGCAGATTACTAAAGGCATGGAAGCAGTAACAGTTCTAGTAACGATTGGTCCTGTTCAGTCTGTTTTTGATCAAAAAGAAATTAAACAACCAGGATTGACAATTCCATTAAATGCAGAAATTCAAAAAGTAGCTGAGAAATTTTATTCAGATTTATCTGAAATTCATCGTGAGAAAACAAAAATGCCTGATTTGACTTTTAATCAAGGTTCTTTTAATCAGTCACCAATGGGTGCAGAATCAGATGCTGAGACTCCTGAGAAAAGAGATTCAAATTCAAAATTTGATGTTGCGAAATTGAAAGCAGATTTAGAAGAATTAATAATTGGCACAATTGGTCCTGATAGTTTAAAATTTTATCGTGATGATGAACGCCTGTTCATCTGTAAGAGCATTCAATGGAAAACAAAGAATAAATATGATCAGTTAGAAGAATTGGCAGCTGAACTGGAAATCGATTTGAGCAAACAAAAAAATTTTGGAAAACATTACAGATTAGATTTTACAGAAAGGGACATTGGAAACTTTAACACAATGGGAAGAATAACGCATATAAAAGAATTAATTGTTTACATCAAAAAGTTAGGTGACTTGAGTAAATGGAGAGTGAAGTGGACTAAAAAGAAGGAAGATGAAAGATTGGATAAATTGGATAAACTGTCTAAACAATTTCCTATGAGAGAAATTGCAGGTGGAGGATATGTTCATGTCCAATGGTCAAGACAAGATATTTTGCTTTTTACAAATGACTTTCCTCGGTTGAGAGAAAAACCTGTGGAATGGTATCGACAAGTAGACAGATTTATTAAAGTTTCAAAAGTTCTGTGGATTGATCTGGATGGATTTTTTGACATTGTTGTCCCATCAGATCTTTGGACAGAATGTAAAATTGCTGTAAGTTGGCCAAAAGAAGAACTGGAGCGAATTAAAGAAACAGGTGCTCCAGCCCCAGTGGTCATGGATTTGTATGAAAAGTAATTTACTGGTTGAAAAATAAAATTGCCCCAAAGGAAGTTGATTGGGTAAAAATAGACAGGACAAATCAGGAACCAAAAGAATCAGTTCATTCATTTTATGAAAGATTATTACTGGTTTTCAAACAGTACAGTGGTTATGGAAAATTAGACGAAAAGGTTATGAGTCATTTTATCTACAGATTTGTTTATGGTCTTAGACCAGAAATGAGAAATGATCAGGAATAATATTGTCGGATGGCAATCAAATTCAGTTGACGATATTTTGAGAAAAGCAAAATACTGCAGTGATAAGTTAGAAGTGAAACAGAAAAGGTTCAAAGAAAAGGCAATGTGGGCAGATTGCAAATCTTGAGAACAAAAATGTAAATTTTGCTCAGAATCAGAGTCAGGGTCAAGGAAAATGTAAAATTAATTTCAACAAGTCAAAGTATAATGCTAAAATTGAAGAATTAAAACAGAAATTGCCTTGTTTTAATTGCGGCGAAATCGGGCATTGGAAAAGCGAGTGTAAAAACCCACCCAGAAATTTTAAAAATACATCATTAAACCAACAGATGCAGAACGATATTGATCTGCAGCAACAGCTACAGCTACAGCGACAGTTGAATGACCTGAGTCTTCAGCAACAGCTACAGCATCAGTTAGCGCAACAACAGAATCAGATTCCACAACCTCCATATCCTAATTGTGGGGGAGGTCAAAATTATAATCCAGGTGTGGGATTCGGAAGAGGTGAGCAGGTAATAAGAACTCAAAGATCGGATGTGCAAAATGCAACAGGACAATTTTTGTTAACAGAAAATCAAGGAAGTGATTCTGATGATTGTTTCTGACGGTGCACGCGAGAGGGGGAAGAGTGTGTAATTGGAGCCACTCTTGAGGTTGACCAGTCTGGTCCATTTGTAAATGGAAAAGTAAATGATGTAGAAATCACTTTTCTTGTGGACACTGGTGCTACCCGTTCTACTGTTAGATCAGTGGAAATAGAAAACCTGCCTCTCTCTGGGGATACCATCCAAGTAGTCCGAGTAAGTAATCAGCAGATTAAAACAGATCTGACTGATCCTGTAAAGGTTGAAATTGGCAATTTTAAAGATGAACACAGATTTGTAGTTTGCAATAGCAGTCCAGTAAACTTGTTGGGGAGAGATATATTGTGCAAAATGAATTGCAGAATATATTGTTCACCTGATGGAATTGAATTACAAACCATGGAAGAAGATGGGTTGTACCGATTAACAATGATGTTGGTCGAAGCAGAAGAAACAAAATTATTTTCTGCATTTGAAAAAGAAAATTTACCAGAGGAATTAAAAGAGACAGTTAAAGCTAAAATTTGGGATTTGACTGGAAATTAAATGGGTCTAATGAAACATGTCGATCCAGTCAAAATTATAGTGATGCAGGGAATAGAATTTCCAAACATTCCTCAATATAAAATGAAAGCTGAAACAATTGAGGGTGTCATTCCTGTGATTGAAAAATTCATTAAACAAGGTGTTTTAAAAGAAATTGAAAGCAGTCCTTGTAATTCACCGATTATGGGAATCAAAAAGTCAAATGGAACGTACAGAATAGTTCAGGATTTGAGAAAAATTAATCAAATTGTTGTTCCTTGCTGTCCAGTTGTTCCAAATCCAGCAGTCATTCTTTACCAAATTCCACATGATGCAGAATGGTATACTGTTATTGATCTTTGCAATGCATTCTTTACTGTTCCATTACATCCAGGGAGTCAGGAAATCTTTGCTTTCAGATTCCAGAATAGGACCCTCGCATGGTGTAGAATTCCTCATGGGTATACAGAGAGTCCTTCTATTTTTAATGAGTTGTTGAAGAAATCTTTGGAAGACTTAAACTTACCTGGCAGATCGACATTAGTGCAATATATTGATGATCTGTTGATAGCAGCTAAAACAAGAGACAACTGTGTAACAGATACAATTATTCTCTTGAATCATCTGGCAGATGGAGGACATAAAGTGTCCCCTGCAAAATTGCAATTTTGTAAACAAGAAGTAAAATACCTTGGTCATCGAATTGCAAAGGGAATGAGACAGGTGACGATTGAGAGAATAAAAATGATTCAGGGAATGCAACCTCCAAAAACACAAAGACAGGTCAGAATGTTTCTGGGAATGGTTGGTTATTGTCGTCAATGGATTAGTGGATTTTCAGTAATTGCGAAACCACTACAGAGACTAACAAAATCAGACATAAAAGATCCAATTGTTCTCAATGAAATTGAGTTGGAAGATTTTGAAAATTTAAAAAGAAGTCTATGTGAAGCTCCAGCTCTGGGCATGCCAGATTATGAGAAAGACTTCGAGCTGTACTGCAGTGAAAGGGAAGGATGTGCTTTGTCCGTGTTAATTCAGAGACATGGAAACATGAGAAATCCTATTGCTTATTTCTCAGCAGTTTTTGATCCAGTTGCAAAAGCCTTACCAGGTTGCTTAAAAGCAGTTGCAGCATCTAGTGTTAGCCTTGAGCAGAGTGAAGGAATCATAATGGGATGTCCTGTAAAAGTCTATGTTCCCCATTCAGTTGAAATTCTCCTTACAAGGAGCAAAACACAACATCTGACAGGCAATAGACTAACCAAATATGAAAAGATAATTTTGGGATCAGACAATGTGTCAATTGCAAGGTGTGTGAATTTAAATCCTTCCACACTATTACCTGACACTGAAATTAGTGATGAAAATAATGTGGAACATGAATGCTTGGATGTTATGGAATACTGTACCAAGCCAAGACAGGACATTAAAGATGTACCATTGCCTGAATCAGATTATGTCTACTTTGTAGATGGCTCCTGTCTTAGATCAGAGGGAGGTATTTTGAAAGCAGCATATTCAGTCTGCACAGTGGCAGATGTTGAAGAAGCATCATGTCTTGAAGGAATTCGGTCCGCACAGGTGGCTGAATTAATTGCTTTAATTCGTGCTTGTGAATTGGCAAAAGATCTGAGAGTCACCATAATTACTGATAGTCAGTATGGATACGGAGTTGTGCATGATTATGGACAGCTCTGGTCTCAGAGAGGCTATATGACATCAGCAGGTTCACCAATTAAAAATGCATAATTCATCAAAAGATTGATTGATGGCATACAGTTGCCAAAAGAAATTTCTGTGGTAAAGTGTGCAGCTCATAGAAAGGGTGAGGATTTTATCACCAAAGGGAATGCTTACGCAGATGAAATAGCAAAGTACTGTGCAAGGAATAATTATGCACTTAATCGGGAGAAAAACAAAGAATTTGTTTCGAGTTCACTGATGCTAACATCAATTGTTGAGATATGGCAGGATATCAAAGATTTACAAAATGAAGCTGATGATGATGAGAAAAACACATGGTTGAAGGCAGAATGTAGACAGCGAGATGAGGATGGAGTTTGGACTTACAAAGATGGCAGAATAGTTTTACCAAATTGCATGATTGCTGACATGGCCAGGATGTACCATTGCCCTGGTCATGTTGGGAGAGATTCAATGATTAGACTTTTTAAGGAAACTTAGTTTAATATCAAGTTTAGAACAATTGCAGAGTCTCTCTGTCAAAGGTGTTTGATCTGTCAACAAATGAACCCAAACAGGAAATCAGTTGTGGGAACGGGAATAATAGGTCGAGAGGGTGGTCCTTTCACCAGGTTACAGATGGATTTTATTGAAATGCCCAAACACAACAGGTTGCAATATGTTTTGGTGATTGTTTGTCTGTTTTCACGATGGGTAGAAGCATTCCCCACACGACATAGTGATTCAATTACTGTAGCGAAGTTGCTTCTACGTGAGATTATTCCAAGATACGGATTCCCTGTGACCATAGAGAGTGATAGAGGAGGACATTTTGATAACAGACTGTAAAATTGATCTGTGAAGCCTTACACATTGAGCAGAAGTTGCACTGTGCATACAGACCAGAGGCATCTGGAGTTGTAAAGCAAATTAATGGAACAATTAAAAATAGAATTGGAAAAATGTGTCTAGAAACAGGCATAAAGTGGACAGATGCTCTTCCACTTGTTTTGATGACTCTGAGAAGTACACCAGATAAAAAGACAGGTCTAAGTCCTCATGATATTGTCATGGGTAGAGTCATGAGACAAGCATTCATACCAGTGGGAAAACTGTTGAGCATTAATGACAGTGCAATTTTGGAGTATTGTAAAAAGCTGTCTGACGTCGTGACTTCCGTGTCTAATCAGGTGGGAACTGAAGTACAGTCAAAAGACAAAGTGCAAACACATGATCTGAGACCTGGAGATTGAGTCAGAACAAAAGTTCACCGAAGAAGAAACTGTCTGGTCCCGAGGTGGCAGAAACCTAGGCAGGTGATACTTGTGACGACAAATGCAGTAAAGTGTAGGGGAATGAGAAGGTGGATTCATCCAAGCCATACTATTCCGATACCTACACCTGAAAACTCTGATGAAGAGAGTGATACAACAGTTGATTCAGATTCTGAAGAAGAAGCTGAAGAAAATCCAGATTCTGAAGATCAACAGAGACGTCGACATCTGGAGAAACCTTCAGTGAATGGAAATCTGATTGGAAAAGATTTGGGAATTATTGAAATAGATTCTGAAAATGATGAAGATCTGCTAGAAAAAGAATCAGCAGTAGAATCTGATAAGGAAGTAGGAGGGGCAAAAGAATCTAATCAAGATAAAGAAAGAGAAGCTAAAAAGAGAGAAAAATCTGATCAAGTTCAGAAGCAAGACCAGGAGAGTATCAAAAAGCAGAGAATAAGCTCTGAATGCAGGTACAAGAAATCCGGAACTGGGAAGTTGAAGGTAATTGATGAAGTGGAGGAAGACGAATTGCCAAGTACCAGTGATGGAATAAAAAGTACAGTTCCTAACGGAGTAAAGCTGCCGATTAGAAAAGATCCTGAGTCAAGAATTGAAATTTCTGACAGTGATTCTGGAGAAGGTGATGAAGATTGTCAAAGGGAAAGTGTGAGAAAAAGATCTTGGAAAACAGAATCTAATATAACTGAACCAAAAAGGAAAATTATGAGGAAAGGTGAAACCTGGCCAAGTGAAAACAGAGGGTTGAGAGTCAGGTTAATAAAAAGATCAAAGGAGCAGGTAAATGAGGTAACTAGTCAAGAAGATCCTGAAAAGAAAGCAGAGGAAGGAAAAAGAATAGAGGTTATCTCTAGAAAAACAAAGAGAGTTTTGAAACCAAATCAGAAGTATAAGTCTCCTGAGTGGGCTTATATTATAATTCCACCTGTAATTGAAATAAATAGCACTAGTCAGAAAGAAGTTGAAGACAATAGTGACAACGATTGAAGTACTAATATGTTAGAATTTAGGTTTCTGTTATTGGCATAAGGCTGAAGAAATTGTGTTAGGTGACAAAAGGTCGAAGAAATTGTGTTTAGTTGGAAAATAACTTGTGACGCAAGGTCGAAGAAAAGTTGTTAGCGGGTTTAAAAAAAAAAAAAATTGAAAAAGGGGGGTGTTTTAAAAATTCAGGTTTTTATTAGACATATTTTTAAATTTTTGTTTTCTTTTTCTAAGTTAAGGCTAGCTAAAATGCCTGTTGTTTTGAAGCGTAGTACTTCAAAATGTTCCATTCTTAAAAATTGCTGTAAGATGACTCTGATATGTATGCTCATATTAATTCTGTTCTGGTTAGTGTTAGCTGTCATCTTTCCTTTCGGGATCGATAAGGAGATGTACAAAGTCAATATGACAAGCAAAGCTTCAGTTAGTCAAGACAAACATAGTGCAACAAACAAAGCTAACAAAGTTATTGAGCACAGACTAGAGGCTCATCAAGATAGGTCTGTTAGTAATTTTTCTAGCAATACATTTTCGAGACTTTTGGGAGAATATGTTAAAGTTATGAGTGTCAAAGATTGTTACATCTGTGTAAAGTTACCTGCTTCTGTTTCTGAGGGAGTGACATACAATATGCTTCCTCTTACTTATGGCATAACCTGCAGTGTGATAGTTAGCTTATTTTATCAGACTGGTCGCTTGGAGTATTATTATTCAAATTATGATGAGATTTTTGCTAACCTGAAAATTGAGAATGCTTTAAAGAAACACAAGCAAGCTAAACAGATGAGGGATTTTTAGTTACTAATGAACTCACCTATGAGTATGCTTACAGAAATAATCTAGCTTGTAAATTGAGAACAGAGGAAAAGACTTTCCAGAATGTAGTTGAAGAAAGAAGGGCAATTTTATAAGGAATGAAAAGGTCAAACAGACCAAATCCAAATTTTGGCAGAAAGAGGATGAGAAGCTTAATGGTAAATCTTTTGACAATGTTGCAATTCACATAGATAAACCAATTAGTGGCAAGCTTTGCATTAGGAGAGATAATACTCTTTTTGATAATTACTTTGTAGGTGCTAGCAATTGTGAGGACACTTACCAAATCATGGGAGGTTGGGGATTCAAAGGTGGCAGAGATCCAATTTTTCCTGGGATTTATTTTATCTGTGGAGACAAAGCTTATTATAATCTCCCGGACCATTGGTACAGGACATGTTATGTTGGTCTTGTTTTTCCAATAATATTTCATGTTGACAGAAATGCAGAAGGTTCGTTTGAAATTAGTAATCATGTAAAAAGGTTCAAAAGAAAAAGTTTCTCAGAAATTTTGGGAGACATTTTTGAGGCAGTGATACCTTTAGTAGGTATAACCTGGAATGCAGGAAGAATCAGAAAATTGTCCACAATTGTTGACAGATTGTCCACTGACACAGCAGGTGGTTTCCAATTAGTGGATACCGAGGTCATTGCGGTTAGGTCAATGGTGATGCAGAATCGCCTTGCCTTAGATATACTCCTAGCAAAAGAGGGAGGAGTCTGTGGCATTTTACATGTTCAGCACTGCTGTACATATATCCCTGACGAGAGCAAGAATATTGAAATGTACATTAAAAACATCACTGAGATGCATTCAGAAATAGTTCCCTTAGAAGAAGATGACTTTACAGAACGTCTTTCAAAAGGATTTCAAGCTATCAAAACCTGGTTTCAAGAAATTGGTGGTTCAGTTCTTGGCAAGATTCTAACACCTTTGTTTGTTATAATTTTTGTGATAGTTTTGACGAAGATCAGTTGCATGTTACACAAGAGAAAGAAGGACATGAAGGAAAAGAAAAGAATTTACAAAATCAGAAAGGAGGAGTTACACATAGCTCAATATGATAGTTGCAAAGATTTTGCTGAAACAAATCTTTAGAAATACTAACACAGTGAAATCGAACCATATTCATTTTAGATAAATTTACTAAATTTTGGGTGAGGTGTGGTGATTTGGAAATCACCAGATGAGGGAGTTGATGGAGCGAGATTCAGAAATGTTTTCATTTCAGCTCGTGAAGTCACACTTCCATAATTAAATTAATTATGCTAACAATTTGTGATGTTTGTATATTAATTCAACTTAGTTTCAAAAAAATTTGCATACACAAAAGACACGAGGGTTATTAACATGTGTGCTCTTAAACGTGCATTATGTTGCATTTTCATTTATGTGGAAAATAATAAATTAATCTTGTCTATTGTTATGTCATGACTAATAGCAGCTGTTTTAAATAATGGCATGAGCTTATTTTGCTTTCTTGTCTATGTGATGTCTCTTTACTCTTTACAGGTGCATAAAGAATCCTGTTGGATTAAATGAAGAATGGTAGATATAAATGCTGCTTTATTTGTGTGCTTCAGCTAGGTAATTTAGACTAATGGGTTAATCATTAGCTATGGTGGGTGGCAACAGAACAAACTGTATTTCTCGCATTAATTATTTTCTTGTGTTTGTTTATATAATAGTTATTGGAAAGTGGTTTTGGGCCTAGTACATTCGTGTTTGCTAAATTCTGCTCGGAGCAAAAGAGAGTCCATGATGGAAAAATTCCTGCTGCCTGAAACAAAATATTGTGATGAGCTAACTGTTCTTCAGTCAAGCAAGGCCAAGGACAGGGACCGGCAGAGGAGTATGCGACAATTTCATATCCGAGGAAGCAATGATTTGTTTTCGGTTAATGTTGCAAACTGGAGGAAGCCTCGTTGTTCGAAAACTAGAGACAATGGACTCTAAGAAAGTGACGGAACTGATGTTCTAAAAAATGGAATGACACGATGGTGTCACTTGACAGCCAATGGGACTCTGAGTTCAGCAGAAAATTATACTTTTACTTAGATTAGCTTAGTGTAGAAAGGTATAAAAACTCTTCCCTGTGGAAGAGGAAGTTGGCTTCTTGCTGACCTTTGATGGAGGGTGTCGTGCAGATGAGCATTCCTTGGAGCACGTAAGAACCCTCAAAAGACTTTACTCTTTATTTCTTTAATATAGCAAACGTAGTTAGGGACTTAGGATTTGATATTATCAAAATTGATATTTTCTATTTGAATAATATTTTAAATTTCATAAAACTGTTATAATTATTTGCAATGATTCTAATAAAAAATGCTTTAATAAAGAATTTTAATGCAATTTCAAAATAAATAGCTAATAAAAATCTTACTTTGGAAAACAAGCTGGTCTTGTTATTTCATAAGTTTAGGTTGCCATTAGCAAGATCTTATCGCCACAGTGGCTTAATTAATTAGTAGGGTTTTGTAAAATATGATGAATTCATTTACCGCGGTTGTATATAAATGTATATAATTTGTGAATAGATTAATTAGGTCACATGATTCAGTTGGTCAAAATATGTCTTTGTTAGTTTATGGGCCTTATGATTGATTTATGATTAATAGTGATTTATGTGAAGGTAGGTAGTGTAGTTTATGACATATTTCCTATAGACCGCTGGATCAATTTCCTGGTAGCAGACTTGATGGTTGGTATGGTAACCAACATGTTACATGGTAGTTACATAGGATCGATGTCTAACATACGTTGAGTTCGTTCTCTTGTTACATGTAGTTGAAAGGTTTTTTCCTGCAGTGTGAAAAATCCTAGTTGTACCGGTACAGAGAAGTGTGATGAGAGTGTAGTCACACAGTACATTTGATCTGTTTCAGTATTGTGATATCGTCGTATATCACAAGTGTTGTGGTCGTACAGCACGTGTTAGGGATATAGGTGTGTTAGATAGAGTGTATGTATAGTGGGAATTGTCTATGAAATTGAAACTTTGAGTATAGGGACAATGAGCCCATTCTAAAACTCACTGTGAGAAAGTAATAGAATATATTCAAGCTTGAGTGAAGGGTAAAATAACGTCGCTTATTTTATTAAAGATTCATGTTATCTGTGGTTGGTTAGAGTCCTGCCAAGATTTCATGTGTGTATGGTTAGGGATATTTTCCGTTTGAAAGTGCGTAATTGATTCTGTAATTTCGTTCGAGTCAAACTTTGAATTGCTACTTTAAGTGCATTCAGAGGGAAACGCGTTCGTTATTTACCTGTTTGAAGGGTAAAGTAAAGGTTTACTTTATCGGCGAATGTATATTCTGTGAGAATAGCGTTGTCTATTCCACGTAAAAGAATTCTTGTAAGTCTGTAAAATCTGTCACTTTATTTAGAGAAACAGACAAATGAGTCGTCCTTTTTGTCATCATTAATTGATTTTCATTGAAAAGTGTTCTTAAAATGGCGCTGTGAAAAGTTTTTGTAAAGGAGGGGTGAGCGCTAAGAGTGAGACGCGAAAAACCGCAGCGGCTGTGTACGTCACACAGTCCGCACAGTGATTGGATATCATACGTCACAGGCTGTACTCTGATTGGCTCACGTGACTTAGTGGAGCTAGATATTGATTGGCTTTTATGGAAAGCTCCATTCTTATTGGTCGAGCAAAGTAGTGACGTAGCTCGAACCTGATTGGCTTGTTGGTGTGTTTTGCGCACAGATGGGTTGGTGTTACGGAACAACCAGGAAACTTTTACGATCATTTCCAATTAAGTGGATTTGATTTAAAAATGAGTTATTATTACAAACATGTTGAGAAAAAGCTTACAATGCTTCCGAAATTGAAAAATTTATTTTCACCTGACAAGAAAATTGAAACGCGAGGTGGTAAATTACTTCATAAATACAAGACACCTGCAGCGTATATGGAAGGTGAATATGCTTATCATACTGTTCTGTGGTTTGATGTATGGAAGCATTATACAAAAGATGACGGCGTATTGGTTTGGCCAGACGATGGTTCATTTAACATGAAAATTTTAAGGAATTTAAGAGAAAAGATGTCAGCTCTTATACCTAAGCCTAGACCAACACAATTTGAAGCTTTAGTTGAATGGGAGGATGAGATGTTTCAACTTCAAAAAGAAGCAAGTGGGATAAAAAGACCTCCAAAAATACAGAGTTACAGAAGAGAAAAGCATGAAGATAGAATGCGTATGTGGAGACAGGGAGATATGTGCGATGGTCTCTATTTAATTAGAGAAATGGTTTTGGGGTCTCCAAGTGAAAAGAGAACTGAAAAGAAAAATAATGTTGCTGTAGAAAGTGAATCAGAAGATGCAGTCTTAGAAGAAATTTTCACCACGAATAAAAAGCAAACTCCACTTAGACAGCCTTGTTCATGGTCTACTCCGATGGTTTCTATTGGAACCACACCTAGTGCACCTCCATTAAATGAATCACCCAAATTGTACCCAAATAATTCTGAATCTTTTGAAACTCCAGAAAGATTAGAAATCAGAACTAATTCTAGTGTTTATAATGAAAGCAGAAATTTTTCAGAAACTCCAATGGAAAGAGAAGCCCCTAGAAATTTAACGAGAGTTGCCGGAGATGAGGAAATTACAAATACTTCAGAATATTTACGATCAAAAGAAAAATTAATTCAGCAGATTACTAAAGGCATGGAAGCAGTAACAGTTCCAGTAACGATTGGTCCTGTTCAGCCTGTTTTTGATCAAAAAGAAATTAAACAACCAGGATTGACAATTCCATTAAATGCAGAAATTCAAAAAGTAGCTGAGAAATTTTATTCAGATTTATCTGAAATTCATCGTGAGAAAACAAAAATGCCTGATTTGACTTTTAATCAAGGTTCTTTTAATCAGTCACCAATGGGTGCAGAATCAGATGCTGAGACTCCTGAGAAAAGAGATTCAAATTCAAAATTTGATGTTGCGAAATTGAAAGCAGATTTAGAAGAATTAATAATTGGCACAATTGGTCCTGATAGTTTAAAATGTTATCATGATGATGAACGCCTGTTCATCTGTAAGAGCATTCAATGGAAAACAAAGAATAAATATGATCAGTTAGAAGAATTGGCAGCTGAACTGGAAATCGATTTGAGCAAACAAAAAAATTTTGGAAAACATTACAGATTGGATTTTACAGAAAGGGACATTGGAAACTTTAACACAATGGGAAGAATAACGCATATAAAAGAATTAATTGTTTACATCAAAAAGTTAGGTAACTTGAGTAAATGGAGAGTGAAGTGGACTAAAAAGAAGGAAGATGAAAGATTGGATAAATTGGATAAACTGTCTAAACAATTTCCTATGAGAGAAATTGCAGGTGGAGGATATGTTCATGTCCAATGGTCAAGACAAGATATTTTGCTTTTTACAAATGACTTTCCTCGGTTGAGAGAAAAACCTGTGGAATGGTATCGACAAGTAGACAGATTTATTAAAGTTTCAAAAGTTCTGTGGATTGATCTGGATGGATTTTTTGACATTGTTGTCCCATCAGATATTTGGACAGAATGTAAAATTGCTGTAAGTTGGCCAAAAGAAGAACTGGAGCGAATTAAAGAAACAGGTGCTCCAGCCCCAGTGGTCATGGATTTGTATGAAAAGTAATTTACTGGTTGAAAAATAAAATTGCCCGAAAGGAAGTTGATTGGGTAAAAATAGACAGGACAAATCAGGAACCAAAAGAATCAGTTCATTCATTTTATGAAAGATTATTACTGGTTTTCAAACAGTACAGTGGTTATGAAAAATTAGACGAAAAGGTTATGAGTCATTTTATCTACAGATTTGTTTATGGTCTTAGACCAGAAATGAGAAATGATCAGGAATAATATTGTCGGATGGCAATCAAATTCAGTTGACGATATTTTGAGAAAAGCAAAATACTTCAGTGATAAGTTAGAAGTGAAACAGAAAAGGTTCAAAGAAAAGGCAATGTGGGCAGATTGCAAATCTTGAGAACAAAAATGTAAATTTTGCTCAGAATCAGAATCAGAGTCAGGGTCAAGGAAAATTTAAAATTAATTTCAACAAGTCAAAGTATAATGCTAAAATTGAAGAATTAAAACAGAAATTGCCTTGTTTTAATTGCGGCGAAATCGGGCATTGGAAAACCGAGTGTAAAAACCCACCCAGAAATTTTAAAAATACATCATTAAACCAACAGATGCAGAACGATATTGATCTGCAGCAACAGCTACAGCTACAGCGACAGTTGAATGACATGAGTCTTCAGCAACAGCTACAGCATCAGTTAGCGCAACAACAGAATCAGATTCCACAACCTCCATATCCTAATTGTGGGGGAGGTCAAAATTATAATCCAGGTGTGGGATTCGGAAGAGGTGAGCAGGTAATAAGAACTCAAAGATCGGATGTGCAAAATGCAACAGGACAATTTTTGTTAACAGAAAATCAAGGAAGTGATTCGGATGATTGTTTCTGACGGTGCACGAGAGAGGGGGAAGAGTGTGTAATTGGAGCCACTCTTGAGGTTGACCAGTCTGGTCCATTTGTAAATGGAAAAGTAAATGATGTAGAAATCACTTTTCTTGTGGACACTGGTGCTACCCGTTCTACTGTTAGATCAGTGGAAATAGAAAACCTGCCTCTCTCTGGGGATACCATCCAAGTAGTCCGAGTAAGTAATCAGCAGATTAAAACAGATCTGACTGATCCTGTAAAGGTTGAAATTGGCAATTTTAAAGATGAACACAGATTTGTAGTTTGCAATAGCAGTCCAGTAAACTTGTTGGGGAGAGATATATTGTGCAAAATGAATTGCAGAATATATTGTTCACCTGATGGAATTGAATTACAAACCATGGAAGAAGATGGGTTGTACCGATTAACAATGATGTTGGTCGAAGCAGAAGAAACAAAATTATTTTCTGCATTTGAAAAAGAAAATTTACCAGAGGAATTAAAAGAGACAGTTAAAGCTGAAATTTGGGATTTGACTGGAAATTAAATGGGTCTAATGAAACATGTCGATCCAGTCAAAATTATAGTGATGCAGGGAATAGAATTTCCAAACATTCCTCAATATAAAATGAAAGCTGAAACAATTGAGGGTGTCATTCCTGTGATTGAAAAATTCATTAAACAAGGTGTTTTAAAAGAAATTGAAAGCAGTCCTTGTAATTCACCGATTATGGGAATCAAAAAGTCAAATGGAACGTACAGAATAGTTCAGGATTTGAGAAAAATTAATCAAATTGTTGTTCCTTGCTGTCCAGTTGTTCCAAATCCAGCAGTCATTATTTACCAAATTCCACATGATGCAGAATGGTATACTGTTATTGATCTTTGCAATGCATTCTTTACTGTTCCATTACATCCAGAGAGTCAGGAAATCTTTGCTTTCCGATTCCAGAATAGGACCCTCGCATGGTGTAGAATTCCTCAAGGGTATACAGAGAGTCCTTCTATTTTTAATGAGTTGTTGAAGAAATCTTTGGAAGACTTAAACTTACCTGGCAGATCGACATTAGTGCAATATATTGATGATCTGTTGATAGCAGCTAAAACAAGAGACAACTGTGTAACAGATACAATTATTCTCTTGAATCATCTGGCAGATGGAGGACATAAAGTGTCCCCTGCAAAATTGCAATTTTGTAAACAAGAAGTAAAATACCTTGGTCATCGAATTGCAAAGGGAATGAGACAGGTGACGATTGAGAGAATAAAAATTATTCAGGGAATGCAACCTCCAAAAACACAAAGACAGGTCAGAATGTTTCTGGGAATGGTTGGTTATTGTCGTAAATGGATTAGTGGATTTTCAGTAATTGCGAAACCACTACAGAGACTAACAAAATCAGACATAAAAGATCCAATTGTTCTCAATGAAATTGAGTTGGAAGATTTTGAAAATTTAAAAAGAAGTCTATGTGAAGCTCCAGCTCTGGGCATGCCAGATTATGAGAAAGACTTCGAGCTGTACTGCAGTGAAAGGGAAGGATGTGCTTTGTCCGTGTTAATTCAGAGACATGGAAACATGAGAAAGCCTATTGCTTATTTCTCAGCAGTTCTTGATCCAGTTGCAAAAGCCTTACCAGGTTGCTTAAAAGCAGTTGCAGCAACTAGTGTTAGCCTTGAGCAGAGTGAAGGAATCGTAATGGGATGTCCTGTAAAAGTCTATGTTCCCCATTCAGTTGAAATTCTCCTTACAAGGAGCAAAACACAACATCTGACAGGCAATAGACTAACCAAATATGAAAAGATAATTTTGGGATCAGACAATGTGTCAATTGCAAGGTGTGTGAATTTAAATCCTTCCACACTATTACCTGATACTGAAATTAGTGATGAAAATAATGTGGAACATGAATGCTTGGATGTTATGGAATACTGTACCAAGCCAAGACAGGACATTAAAGATGTACCATTGCCTGAATCAGATTATGTCTACTTTGTAGATGGCTCCTGTCTTAGATCAGAGGGAGGTATTTTGAAAGCAGCATATTCAGTCTGCACAGTGGCAGATGTTGAAGAAGCATCATGTCTTGAAGGAATTCGGTCCGCACAGGTGGCTGAATTAATTGCTTTAATTCGTGCTTGTGAATTGGCAAAAGATCTGAGAGTCACCATAATTACTGATAGTCAGTATGGATACGGAGTTGTGCATGATTATGGACAGCTCTGGTCTCAGAGAGGCTATATGACATCAGCAGGTTCACCAATTAAAAATGCAAAATTCATCAAAAGATTGATTGATGGCATACAGTTGCCAAAAGAAATTGCTGTGGTAAAGTGTGCAGCTCATAGAAAGGGTGAGGATTTTATCACCAAAGGGAATGCTTACGCAGATGAAATAGCAAAGTACTGTGCAAGGAATAATTATGCACTTAATCGGGAGAAAAACAAAGAATTTGTTTCGAGTTCACTGATGCTAACATCAATTGTTGAGACATGGCAGGATATCAAAGATTTACAAAATGAAGCTGATGATGATGAGAAAAACACATGGTTGAAGGCAGAATGTAGACAGCGAGATGAGGATGGAGTTTGGACTTACAAAGATGGCAGAATAGTTTAACCAAATTGCATGATTGCTGACATGGCCAGGATGTACCATTGCCCTGGTCATGTTGGGAGAGATTCAATGATTAGACTTTTTAAGGAAACTTGGTTTAATACCAAGTTTAGAACAATTGCAGAGTCTCTCTGTCAAAGGTGTTTGATCTGTCAACAAATGAACCCGAACAGGAAATCAGTTGTGGGAACGGGAATAATAGGTCGAGAGGGTGGTCCTTTCACCAGGTTACCGATGGATTTTATTGAAATGCCCAAACACAACAGGTTGCAATATGTTTTGGGGATTGTTTGTCTGTTTTCACGATGGGTAGAAGCATTCCCCACACGACATAGTGATTCAATTACTGTAGCGAAGTTGCTTCTACGTGAGATTATTCCAAGATACGGATTCCCTGTGACCATAGAGAGTGATAGAGGAGGACATTTTGATAACAGACTGTTAAAATTGATCTGTGAAGCCTTACACATTGAGCAGAAGTTGCACTGTGCATACAGACCAGAGGCATCTGGAGTTGTAAAGCAAATTAATGGAACAATTAAAAATAGAATTGGAAAAATGTGTCTAGAAACAGGCATAAAGTGGACAGATGCTCTTCCACTTTTTTTGATGACTCTGAGAAGTACACCAGATAAAAAGACAGGTCTAAGTCCTCATGATATTGTCATGGGTAGAGTCATGAGACAAGCATTCATATCAGTGGGAAAACTGTTGAGCATTAATGACAGTGCAATTTTGGAGTATTGTAAAAAGCTGTCTGACGTCGTGACTTCCGTGTCTAATCAGGTGGGAACTGAAGTACAGTCAAAAGACAAAGTGCAAACACATGATCTGAGACCTGGAGATTGAGTCAGAACAAAAGTTCACCGAAGAAGAAACTGTCTGGTCCCGAGGTGGCAGAAACCTAGGCAGGTGATACTTGTGACGACAAATGCAGTAAAGTGTAGGGGAATAAGAAGGTGGATTCATCCAAGCCATACTATTCCGATACCTACACCTGAAAACTCTGATGAAGAGAGTGATACAACAGTTGATTCAGATTCTGAAGAAGAAGCTGAAGAAAATCCAGATTCTGAAGATCGACAGAGACGTCGACATCTGGAGAAACCTTCAGTGAATGGAAATCTGATTGGAAAAGATTTGGGAATTATTGAAATAGATTCTGAAAATGATGAAGATCTGCTAGAAAAAGAATCAGCAGTAGAATCTGATAAGGAAGTAGGAGGGGCAAAAGAATCTAATCAAGATAAAGAAAGAGAAGCTAAAAAGAGAGAAAAATCTGATCAAGTTCAGAACTAAGACCAGGAGAGTATCAAAAAGCAGAGAATAAGCTCTGAATGCAGGAACAAGAAATCCGGAACTGGGAAGTTGAAGGTAATTGATGAAGTGGAGGAAGACGAATTGCCAAGTACCAGTGATGGAATAAAAAGTACAGTTCCTAACGGAGTAAAGCTGCCGATTAGAAAAGATCCTGAGTCAAGAATTAAAATTTCTGACAGTGATTCTGGAGAAAGTGATGAAGATTGTCAAAGGGAAAGTGTGAGAAAAAGATCTTGGAAAACAGAATCTAATATAACTGAACCAAAAAGGAAAATTCTGAGAAAAGGTGAAACCTGGCCAAGTGAAAACAGAGGGTTGAGAGTCAGGTTAATAAAAAGATCAAAGGAGCAGGTGAATGAGATAACTAGTCAAGAAGATCCTGAAAAGAAAGCAGAGGAAGGACAAAGAATAGAGGTTATCTCTAGAAAAACAAAGAGAGTTTTGAAACCAAATCAGAAGTATAAGTCTCCTGAGTGGGCTTATATTATAATTCCACCTGTAATTGAAATAAATAGCACTAGTCAGGAAGAAGTTGAAGACAATAGTGACAATGATTGAAGTACTAATATGTTAGAATTTAGGTTTCTGTTATTGGCATAAGGCTGAAGAAATTGTGTTAGGTGACAAAAGGTCGAAGAAATTGTGTTTAGTTGGAAAATAACTTGTGACGCAAGGTCGAAGAAAAGTTGTTAGCGGGTTTAAAAAAAAAAAATTGAAAAAGGGGGGTGTTTTAAAAATTCAGGTTTTTATTAGACATATTTTAAAATTTTTGTTTTCTTTTTCTAAGTTAAGGCTAGCTAAAATGCCTGTTGTTTTGAAGCGTAGTACTTCAAAATGTTCCATTCTTAAAAATTGCTGTAAGATGACTCTGATATGTATGCTCATATTAATTCTGTTCTGGTTAGTGTTAGCTGTCATCTTTCCTTTCGGGATCGATAAGGAGATGTACAAAGTCAATATGACAAGCAAAGCTTCAGTTAGTCAAGACAAACATAGTGCAACAAACAAAGCTAACAAAGTTATTGAGCACAGACTAGAGGCTCATCAAGATAGGTCTGTTAGTGATTTTTCTAGCAATACATTTTCGAGACTTTTGGGAGAATATGTTAAAGTTATGAGTGTCAAAGATTGTTACATCTGTGTAAAGTTACCTGCTTCTGTTTCTGAGGGAGTGACATACAATATGCTTCCTCTTACTTATGGCATAACCTGCAGTGTGATAGTTAGCTTATTTTATCAGACTGGTCGCTTGGAGTATTATTATTCAAATTATGATGAGATTTTTGCTAACCTGAAAATTGAGAATGCTTTAAAGAAACACAAGCAAGCTAAACAGATGAGGGATTTTTAGTTACTAATGAACTCACCTATGAGTATGCTTACAGAAATAATCTAACTTGTAAATTGAGAACAGAGGAAAAGACTTTCCAGAATTTAGTTGAAGAAAGAAGGGCAATTTTATAAGGAATGAAAAGGTCAAACAGACCAAATCCAAATTTTGGCAGAAAGAGGATGAGAAGCTTAATGGTAAATCTTTTGACAATGCTGCAATTCACATAGATAAACCAATTAGTGGCAAGCTTTGCATTAGGAGAGATAATACTCTTTTTGATAATTACTTTGTAGGTGCTAGCAATTGTGAGGACACTTACCAAATCATGGGAGGTTGGGGATTCAAAGGTGGCAGAGATCAAATTTTTCCTGGGATTTATTTTATCTGTGGAGACAAAGCTTATTATAATCTCCCGGACCATTGGTACAGGACATGTTATGTTGGTCTTGTTTTTCCAAAAATATTTCATGTTGACAGAAATGCAGAAGGTTCGTTTGAAATTAGTAATCATGTAAAAAGGTTCAAAAGAAAAAGTTTCTCAGAAATTTTGGGAGACATTTTTGAGGCAGTGATACCTTTAGTAGGTATAACCTTGAATGCAGGAAGAATCAGAAAATTGTCCACAATTGTTGACAGATTGTCCACTGACACAGCAGGTGGTTTCCAATTAGTGGATACCGAGGTCATTGCGGTTAGGTCAATGGTGATGCAGAATCGCCTTGCCTTAGATATACTCCTAGCAAAAGAGGGAGGAGTCTGTGGCATTTTACATGTTCAGCACTGCTGTACATATATCCCTGACGAGAGCAAGAATATTGAAATGTACAATAAAAACATCACTGAGATGCATTCAGAAATAGTTCCCTTAGAAGAAGATGACTTTACAGAACGTCTTTCAAAAGGATTTCAAGCTATCAAAACCTGGTTTCAAGAAATTGGTGGTTCAGTTCTTGGCAAGATTCTAACACCTTTGTTTGTTATAATTTTTGTGATAGTTTTGACGAAGATCAGTTGCATGTTACACAAGAGAAAGAAGGACATGAAGGAAAAGAAAAGAATTTACAAAATCAGAAAGGAGGAGTTACACATAGCTCAATATGATAGTTGCAAAGATTTTGCTGAAACAAATCTTTAGAAATACTAACACAGTGAAATCGAACCATATTCATTTTAGATAAATTTACTAAATTTTGGGTGAGGTGTGGTGATTTGGAAATCACCAGATGAGGGAGTTGATGGAGCGAGATTCAGAAATGTTTTCATTTCAGCTCGTGAAGTCACACTTCCATAATTAAATTAATTATGCTAACAGTTTGTGATGTTTGTATATTAATTAAACTTAGTTTTAAAAAAAATTGCATACACAAAAGACACGAGGGTTATTAACATGTGTGCTCTTAAACGTGCATTATGTTGCATTTTCATTTATGTGGAAAATAATAAATTAATCTTGTCTATTGTTATGTCATGACTAATAGCAGCTGTTTTAAATAATGGCATGAGCTTATTTTGCTTTCTTGTCTATGTGATGTCTCTTTACTCTTTACAGGTGCATAAAGAATCCTGTTGGATTAAATGAAGAATGGTAGATATAAATGCTGCTTTATTTGTGTGCTTCAGCTAGGTAATTTAGACTAATGGGTTAATCATTAGCTATGGTGGGTGGCAACAGAACAAACTGTATTTCTCGCATTAATTATTTTCTTGTGTTTGTTTATATAATAGTTATTGGAAAGTGGTTTTGGGCCTAGTACATTTGTGTTTGCTAAATTCTGCTCGGAGCAAAAGAGAGTCCATGATGGTAAAATTCCTGCTGCCTGAAACAAAATATTGTGATGAGCTAACTGTTCTTCAGTCAAGCAAGGCCAAGGCCAGGAACCGGCAGAGGAGTATGCGACAATTTCATATCCGAGGAAGCAATGATTTGTTTTCGGTTAATGTTGCAAACTGGAGGAAGCCTCGTTGTTCGAAAACTAGAGACAATGGACTCTAAGAAAGTGACGGAACTGATGTTCTAAAAAATGGAATGACACGATGGTGTCACTTGACAGCCAATGGGACTCTGAGTTCAGCAGAAAATTATACTTTTACTTAGATTAGCTTAGTGTAGAAAGGTATAAAAACTCTTCCCCGTGGAAGAGGAAGTTGGCTTCTTGCTGACCTTTGATGGAGGGTGTCGTGCAGATGAACATTCCTTGGAGCACGTAAGAACCCTCAAAAGACTTTACTCTTTATTTCTTTAATATAGCAAACGTAGTTAGGGACTTAGGATTGGATATTATCAAAATTGATATTTTCTATTTGAATAATATTTTAAATTTCATAAAACTGTTATAATTATTTGCAATGATTCTAATAAAAAATGCTTTAATAAAGAATTTTAATGCAATTTCAAAATAAATAGCTAATAAAAATCTTACTTTGGAAAACAAGCTGGTCTTGTTATTTCATAAGTTTAGGTTGCCATTAGCAAGATCTTATCAGCACAGTGGCTTAATTAATTGGTAGGGTTTTGTAAAATATGATGAATTCATTTACCGCGGTTGTATATAAATGTATATAATTTGTGAATAGATTAATTAGGTCACATGATTCAGTTGGTCAAAATATGTCATTGTTAGTTTATGGGCCTTATGATTGATTTATGATTAATAGTGATTTATGTGAAGGTAGGTAGTGTAGTTTATGACATATTTCCTATAGACCGCTGGATCACCTGTACAGGTGGTTGGGACTGCATTAGAGCTGATTGTGGTAAGCGCTGTGGTTCAGTCTCCCTGGACAGGTGGTTGGGACTGCATTAGAGCTGATTGTGGTAAGCGCTCTGGTTCTCTCCCTGAATAGGTGTTTGGGACTACGTCAGAGGTGGTTGTGCTACGTGCTACGTGTTGTGGTTCTGTCTTTGGAACTGCGTTAGCAGTGATTCATGGTGAGCGCTGTTCTTCTGTCTACCTGAACAGGTATTTAGGACAACGTTAGAGGTGACTGTGGTAAGGTTTGTGGTTCTGTCTCCCTGAAAAAAGTGTTGGCACTGCCTCAGAGGTGATTATGGTAAGCGCTTTTGTTCTGTCTCTGTGGACAGGTGATTGACACAGGAACAGAGATTACTGAGCTGAGAGCTGTGTCTATGCTCCATGCCTCTGCCTGTCTATGCGCCTACCCCTCTTCTTATCTTGTCATCCAACACTTTTGCAGGAATACACTACACACTTGTACATAGTAAAACGAAGGGGGGCACCAACCACCAGCCTGCTCACCCACCCTCAGCACCCAAAATAGGATTAACATTTCACACAAATGGCAACAGAACAGTGAGAATAACCACGATAATAAACTATGATCTTCGCATATGGTTCGCTTTACAGTTATTTACTGCAGGCGCTTTTAGCTGCCATGCTGCTGTTGTGATAATCTCATCTGCTTCTTTTCAACAGCTCCTGGTATAACATCCATCCTTCAGTGAGGAATGATAAGGTCCTATTTTCTTCTGATTTGCTAACACTTTCCCCTTGGCCTTGTGTGAGCCGTACATGCAGGGGGCATCGTGTCACCTTCAGTCGGTCGAGTTTGTTCATATGGTAGAGTGAGTGGATCACAGGGTGAATGCGAGAATTAATTAATGTGTGAAAATGGGCAGATAAATTGGATTAATGTATAAACGAATGGGTGGGTGGGAGCATGCATAGACAGCTCCATGAATGATGAGATGAGTGCTCAGACAGAGAGCCTCATGGGTGGGTAGACGCATGGATGTCAAGCGATGGATGAATGTATGCATGCTTTGGAGAATGAGTGCACAAGTCTTTTATAAATCCATGCAATCACCCATTCATTCATCCCTATAAAGAACGTTTCTCATATCCATCCTAGCAACACAAACTAGCCACTTACAAGTACATTCATTTGTAAACAAACAAATGCCGAAATACTGCATCTGCCAGTGCTTGTTTAACATGTTGTAGAGTTTTAGCGTTGTCCATTTTATTTGAACTGTAAAATACTTAATTAAATGTTGAGCGAAAAAAAATAATTCACTTTAGAACCGCAGGGCAAATCCTTTGTTTTTGTGCATTATAACAATTCAGGCTATATTACTTAACCCCCGCTGTGATAGTTTTGGGGACGAATACGCCTGCACCATCTGATTTTTATGGCTTAATTATAAGCCGCACTATAGGATTTTGTCCCACCGATAACAGCTCTCCGGCGTGAGCGGAATGTGTCTAACTGATTTCAGTGCCTTAATCTACCATTATTTTAATTAGAAAACCCTGAGATTAATAATAGCAAATACTTCCTTCGTATCAGGTTCTCTTTAGTGTGATATGGACCGGAGAGCGGGAAATGGCTCTAGATTGCTTTCAGGCCCTTCACGTCTCCTCAAGGTCCTATTTAAGCACAAAGTGGATGGGGCACCCCCAACAAAACCATTTTCTAATATTTTTCAAAAAGGGAATCAAGCAGAGAATTCGATAATCCTCTTTTGTTGAAAATCGTTTTAAAACATCAGCGCAGGTGATCGGACATGCTTAAAGGCCTAAACAAAAGCAATATAGCTTAGACTATTTCTAACGGTCTATTCGAGATTTGGGCTTTAATAATTGATCGGAAATACGTCGAAGTAGTAGCGAAGTTGTTCTTTGCAGAGTTACAGAGAACCCCCTGGAAACATTCAAGTATGTTCATATGGATGAGGATGTGACGTAAGGGCCACAGCTGCCACCTTTGGCGCTGGGCTACCAGGTCCTAGTCTCGGCATCGGCTCAACATCTTGTGATTCTGGGCAAATCACGTTACATCCTTGTGCCTACCAACAATGAATGTGTGCTTGTGTTGTGTAACGTAAGTGAGGCTAATGTAAAGCACTCCTGTACTTTCGGGTGGAGTTCGCGCTCTATAAAACTGCAAAAAAAATTGTTTTAAAAAAACATACGTCAGCTCTTCCCTCAGACAACCATTAATTAAATTGGGTAACCCAGACAAAGCAGTGCTCTGTATTGAAAGGCACAGCCAAAGGTAGCATACAGCGTGCATAAAGACCTGGATAAAAGCGAACCACAGCTTTTCAGAGGAGGTACTCTCCTGTAATATACTTCAGCTTAAGATGTAATTTAATGTATGCTCTCCCTGCTAGGCAGTGCAAATGTAAAGCCCTCCTCTTCCTTGACTTGCTGACACATTAACATGGGGACTCTTGTGTCTGAAGTTTTGACCAGCTTCCGCCATGTGTTGCAGTACCCTAAATTTCCCCTGAAATGGGCCTGATGCTGGGCAGTTCCAATAGCAGAGGCAAGGTACCCCGTTCATGACACTGTTGTAACATGCTGCGAAAAGCATGTTCTTCGCACAAGAGAATGCACTCGAAATAGGAGTCTTTACTTATGTCTTTATTGCGTTAGACTCTCAAATGGAAACTGTTGTATTTTTCACGAAACAGAACTTTAAGTGGATGGGACACGCATGCAAATCATTTATGTTGCATCTGAGGGAGTCGAATTTTCTGTTCCTTAGGGCCATATTAGCAACAAACTGAGATGAATATCGCAGAGCGCGCTTATCGCTGGAATATATCGCTACGCTAAGACTGTATTAGCAACAAATAGCGCTACGGCGATATATATTCCAGCGATAGCGGGAGGGAAGGGCCAACATCGCGACAAAACCAGCGATGTTTAATGGGTAAGGGGGAAAACCTTGCTGACACGACCCTGTGGTCGTATTAGCATAATCCACCCCCCATGTCAGGTATGGTTAAGTCAGGAAAATAGCAGGTGTTCAAAAACCAAGGATGACCTCGGTTATCGCGACTTTTCACGTCCCTAAGCAGGGCCATGGCCTCCTTGTTAATAGGTGATAGTCCTGTTAGCGGCTGTTTACCAGGTCTGTTGGTCGGGAACACTTACTTTGCAATGAATATCATTGACATGCAAAGCGGCACCCAAACCGTTAAGCCATATTGGACAGCACATCAACCGCTATGCAACATTTAAAATACAGTGACAAACCAAATATATTTTGTCTAGGCGAAACCTAATGGATTTGCCAGTGCTTGTTTTCTCTGTGGAGAGCTCCACACCAACTGCAGAGAACCTTGCATACATATGCCTACCTTTTAGGAGTAAATGTTGGCAGAATGGAGAACTGGCTGGAAAATGAGGGAATACTTACTATTAATGGGAAACGCTTTAGAGAGAGGTAAGGAGGGTTAAGGGGTGAAGGAGGGTTTATGAAGGTACAAATTCTCAACAACAAAAGAGTAAAGACCATTGAGGATTTCAAACTGCACTTCTGTAATTACTACTGCCACAAAGGGCACAAAGTAGTTGTAAATGCACTCCAGCTCAGACATGAAGTGAGTCCAGCACCACACATGGCCAGTCACTGGTATTGGAAAACCATCCCATAGAAAACACTGGTAGCTACACATTATTCTACACTTTGTGGTTAATTCACACTTGTAAATGGTGAATATCTAAAAGTAATATAAATTAACATAAAGTGTAAGATTAAATGAATGCATGTAGATTTATTCGCATGTAGATTTTCCTTTGTGAATGGGCCCAATTTTATTGAAGTCATATTCTGTGATATTAGGTCAGCTCTATTATTTTAAATGAAGCAATGGCAAAACAAATATGAGTAATCCTCAAAGAGCCAAGCTATTGTCTTTGCCAGTGATTATAATATTGATGTATATATGCATTTACATTTTTAGGTCGAGCGTCAGCGAAAGACCTATTGTCAGCCGTATTTGGGGCACGAGCGCAGATTTCATCTCGTGGGCGCGCACGGCGCCGTGCCCCTCTCGTGCCTCATTCCCATGCGCAAACACACTCACACAGCCACACTCACGCATGCGCACATACACAGCCACATGCATACACAGGCACACACACACTGCATACACACACGCATCCGCCCTTAAACAGACGCATGCGCACACAGACAGACACACGCACAGACACACTCGAACACACACAGACACACGCACGTACACCCCCCTTCCACTTACCGGGCTCTTTCTGCGTGTCCCACAGTCCAGCTGTTCTCTGCACAGCCGGAGTACCGAGCTCCCAAAACCCCCTTCTAACAAAGCGCTATGCATAGCCGCGACCTGTGGACTGCCCCAGGTGATCCAAGGAAGGCATGCCCGGGCCAGCGGACTTCCCCAGCTGGTGCAGGACAGACATGCCATCAGGTGCCAGCGCGCCCGGCTTACCTTCGGCCCGCACTGCTCCGCTGCGCCCTTGCGGGGGCTCGCAGCCGCCGCCTGGGACACCCTGCTGCGCAAACACCATAAACCGAGGAGGACCAGGGTGCCAAGCTTCAGCAAAGGTGCCATGGTGTGCAGCCTTTCAGCAACCGCTGCGATCTGAGCACCTCAGGCGCATGCGCGCGGACTGCATGCAACACTTCCAAACTACTCCTGCTTCTCCGCTGTCTGACACGCCCCCAACTTTCGGGCACACCTCCTTTTCTTTAGGCTGCGCCTCCCAAACTTTTCGACACGACCACTGTGCGTGGCTTCATTGTCTCCCCACCTTCTCAAAAGTGCCATTAAAGCTCGATTCACGCCCTCCTCGTACATCAGGTGCCCCGCCTCACCTTTCTTTTTTGTTGCATATTTTATATAGCGCGAACTCGACCCGAAGGTATTGGAGCGCTTTACCTTTACGTGAGCTCCGTATTATTTACATTACACATTTAGGCACAGGGAGATTAAATCCCCTCTGTACGTTGAAAAAGGACCAGGCACGTCACACTTAAAATGTACGCGGACCTCACAATACACAGATTCAAAACTTGAGCCTCCGAAGTTATTTTCATCCGTTTCATATTTAAGGCCGGAATCGGAACGTCGGCTTTTTTCACGTGGTGGAAGGTGATTTCATTTCCAGGTCCCAGCGTAAATCACTACAATTCACCAATGCGGCAGCCGTGTGCTTCAAGACGCAGCACTAAATATCCGCAAGAAACTGTCTAGAAAGTGCAGCGTTCATAATTATGCGCTTGTGATCGGATGTAGTAATTTGTAAAAAACATGAGAAGAAAAAAATTATTCATGGAAAAATCCATACTGCAACTGGCGAAATCAGCGTCTGTGTATTATCCAATACTAAAGAGGCATCGATTGTGTGTAATATAGATGCTTTATGTACAGATGTCCCTATTGCAAACATTATTTCGTTACTGATTGGCCACGCTTTCGAAAATTAATAACTTTTTTTTCTATAAAGCCTGATTCCGACGTTTTTGCGTGAGCTGTAAAAGAGGATGTTGGTCAGTTAATTGACCTCGGAAGGACGAACGGCTGAGTTGGCCCAGTTTCGATGTCAAAAAGGTTAGGCTCTGATGGCAGCAGCAGGAGTTTAACTTTTAGCCATTGCTCTGTTTGCATTTACCTTTAATATGCACTTTTGATTGTGAAAATTCACATGCAATGCACATTGTACGGAACTCAGAAGGAAAGTACTCAATCAAAGCGGTTATCTCTAACGAAGCTGACCCTCAAAATATGTATTTCTATATCTTTCCTTTTGTGTTGATACGCCACTCAGACCTTGCTATTTTGCATCAGGTCGCATGCTGTTTATTTCTTCTACATTATCACTCAGCACCACCACAGCAACACTCAGCACCACCACAGCATAACTCAGCGCTACCCCAGCATCACTCAGCACCACCACAGCATCACTCAGCACAACCACAGTATCACTCAGCACCACCACAGCATCACTCAGCACCACTACAGCACCACTCAGCACCACCACAGCATCACTCAGCACCACCACAGCACCACCACAGCGCCACTCA
The DNA here is from genome assembly GCF_964261635.1 of Lissotriton helveticus. Lineage (NCBI taxonomy): Eukaryota > Metazoa > Chordata > Amphibia > Caudata > Salamandridae > Lissotriton > Lissotriton helveticus. Next base: position 603,078,223 of record NC_136063.1, on the reverse strand, counting down.
GCACCACCACAGCATCACTCAGCACCGCCACAGCATCACTCAGCACCACCATAGCATCACTCAGCACCACCACAGCATCACTCAGCACCACCACAGCATCACTCAGCATCACCCAGCACCACCACTCAGCACCACCACAGCATCACTCAGCACCACCCCAGTACCACTCAGCACCACCACAGCACCAACCACTCAGCACCACCACAGCATCACTCAGTGCCACCCTAGCATCACTCAGCACCACCACAGCATCACTCAGCACCACCACAGCACCACTCAGCACCACCACAGCACCACTCAGCATCACCACAGCACCACTCAGCACCACCACAGCATCACTCAGCACCACCACAGCATCACCACAGCGCCACTCAGCACCACCACAGCATCACTCAGCACCGCCACAGCATCACTCAGCACCACCACAGCATCACTCAGCACCACCACAGCATCACTCAGCACCACCACAGCATCACTCAGCATCACCCAGCACCACCACTCAGCACCACCACAGCATCACTCAGCACCACCCCAGCACCACTCAGCACCACCACAGCACCACTCAGCACCACCACAGCATCACTCAGCACCACCACAGCATCACCACAACATCACTCAGCGCCACCCCAGCACCACTCAGCACCACCACAACACCACTCAGCACCACCACAGCATCACTCAGCACCACCACAGCACCACCACAGCATAACTCAGCACCACCACATTATCACTCAGCACCACCACATTATCACTCAGCACCACCACAGCATCACTCAGCACCACCACAGCATCACTCAGCACCACCACAGCATCACTCAGCACCACCACTGCATCACTCAGCACCACAACAGCACCACTCAGCACCACAACAGCACCACTCAGCACCACCACAGCACCACTCAGCACCACCACAGCATCACTCAGTACCACCACAGCACCACTCATCACCACCACAGCATTACTCAGCACCACCACAGCATCACTCAGCACCACCACAGCACCACTCAGCACCACCACAGCATCACTCAGCATCACCACAGCCCCATCACAGCATCACTCTGCACCCCCCAGCACCACCACAGCACCACTCAGCACCACCACAGCATCACTCAGCACCACCACAGCATCACTCAGCGCCACCCCAGCATCATTCAGCACCACCACAGCACCACCACAGCATCACACAGCACCACTCAGCACCACCACAGCATCACCCAGCACCACCACAGCACCACTCAGCACCACCACAGCACCACTCAGCACCACCACAGCACCACTCAGCACCACCACAGCATCACTCAGCACCACCACAGCATCACTCAGCGCCACCCCAGCATCACTCAGCGCTACCCCAGCATCACTCAGCACCACCACAGCACCACTCAGCACCACCACAGCACCACTCAGCGCCACCACATCATCACTCAGCGCCACCACAGCATCACTCAGTGCCACCACAGCACCACTCAGCACCCCCACAACATCACTCAGCGCCACCCCAGCATCACTCAGCGCCACCCCAGCATCACTCAGCACCACCACAGCATCACTCAGCGCCACCCCAGCATCACTCAGCATCACCACAGCACCATCACAGCATCACTCTGCACCACCCAGCACCACCACAGCACCACTCAGCACCACAACAGCATCACTCGGCGCCACCACAGCATAACTCAGCGCCACCCCAGCATCACTCAGCATCACCACATTATCACTCAGCACCACCACAGCACCACTCAGCACCACCACATTATCACTCAGCACCACTACCACAGCATCACACAGCACCTTTCAGCACCACCACAGCATCACTCAGCACCACCACAGCATCACTCAGCACCACCACAGCACCACCACAGCATCACACAGCACCACTCAGCACCGCCACAGCATCACTCAGCACCACCACAGCACCACTCAGCACCACCACAGCACCACTCAGCACCACCACAGCACCACTCAGCACCATCACAGCATCACTCAGCACCACCACAGCATCACTCAGCGCCACCCCAGCATCACTCAGTGCTACCCCAGCATCACTCAGCACCACCACAGCACCACTCAGCAGCACCACAGCACCACTCAGCGCCACCACAGCACCACTCAGCGCCACCACATCATCACTCAGCGCCACCACAGCATCACTCAGGCCACCACAGCACCACTCAGCACCCCACAACATCACTCAGCGCCACCCCAGCAACACTCAGCGCCACCCCAGCATCACTCAGTGCCACCCCAGCATCACTCAGCGCCACCACAGCATCACTCAGCACCACCACAGCATCACTCAGGGCCATCACAGCATCATTATGCGCCACCACAGAATCACTCAGGGCCATCACAGCATCACTCTGTGTAACCATTCAACAACAACTGGTTCTAATATGTTCTCTGAATGTTTCAAGCTTTATTACAAATGTCACAAAAAGATGTTAATATTTCACTACTGTTCTTGGATTTTCGTCACAATAAAATACACTGAACATAATCTTCACACAAGTTATTTACGAAAGTTTAAGCTATTCCCATTATAAATTACAATCACTTTTATTTAAGTATTAATTATGTAAAAAAATTAAAAGCCAATGTTATTTGTAATATCAATACCTCTAAGTCACGTAAATACAAAACATGTTGCATTACAAATGCTATAGGTGTCACATTTGCGAAAGTTATAACGATTGGCATTGTAAATGACAAAGCTATTAATTTAGCTATTTTCAAAACCAACACATAAATAAAAAAATTGTCATTTACAAGACCAATAGCTCGAACTTTCCTAATGCGAGACCTATTGCATTGCAAATGCTTGTTTATTTTGTAATTTTTTTTGTCATTCACAGTGTTTACTGTTTTTATATTAACTTATCGTCGTCATCCACTTATAGTTTAATATTGGGGTTTTATGTATTGGGCATTGGTGTTAGACTGTGATTGTGGAAAATGTTTATGACATGCATATCGAAATAAAGAATATTTGACTTGACTTGATTTTTCTAAAGCGCAGGGATGAGCATTCACCCTACTGTTGTTCTGTGATCCGATGCTGCTGCTGAGAAGCTCTAAACCATGTGCTCTCGAATGGGAGTGGCTCATATTCATATGGTGGCCGGGAGCATGCATGTCTTGCGTGATTACCTGACTAGGAGGCAATGTAGGAAATGAAAGGCAGAGTCAGCACAAGCACAGGATATCAAACACTGAATATTTAACACAGTGGGCCCCGTGTAGCGCGATTGTAGGCAGCACACACAAGGAGCTAAAACAAACACCCTTGTGACCCAGGACACAATGGCAGTTAGTATATTATTGTTCTTTGGCATACAACATTCCTGGGTTACACACCTTCATGTGTCTACATGTGTCTTGCATCATGCAGTGCTCATTTGGGAAATCGTTAGTCTAGGCACATGTCCTGAAATACAGTGTGGTTTCACCAAGCCCGAGTTATGGGCTGAGAGATAACGCATTACAGAATTCCACAATGAGCATGTGTCAAACAACATGGCAGACTGTTCTCTTGTGTTTGGGAGCCTGGAAAAGTCCATCATGTCTGTACAGTACCTGCAAATCAGACAAATATAGACTGTCCATAGGCATCTGCCAAACATGTCAAGGTCGATGCTGTGATTGCAGAAGGGGCAAGACCGTTGGATTGCTGCTATGGAGAAGGATCAACGTGTGCAGACACACAGGCAGTACTTGGCGCGCTTTGATGCCTTCACCCATTACGTCAATCAATTGGCAGTAGCCCTAATAAATCTTGCAAAGAGAACTGTCAACCTATAGAATGGCATGGGGCACTGCTGTCACGGTATTGCACATGAGCTAGTTCGAGTGACCACATCCCTTGAGAACACACAGACTCACAACCTCTTTGAGCTCAACATACTGCCGCCACCTGAGATTGAAGGCGGTTCTAACATCAGTGCCATATCTATGCAGGAGGAGTGCTATATCAGGCATATACGCTGGAACACTTCTGGGTCTGATATGTCCCCACTCTCGCAAGCCAGTGTTGCTGACAAGGCACCCAACCCCATAGGCCAGAAAAAGGGACTACATTGAACACTCAGAGTCATGAGTTCACTGTTCATTTGTTTGTAATGGCATACTTTGCTGCCTAGTTGACACAATGTTGCATCCACAATGGATACTGTTGATTTAGGAGAGATACATTATTGTCACAACCTGAATAAAAGGTGAGCTTTCAGTTATGCACTATGCATTACCATCATGTGTGATGTCCATTTCTTAGATGTTGTAATCACTCTTATCTCAAAAATAGTTGTTGGTGATCTCTGTGCATCGTGCACAACGCTCTGCTGCACATGTTCCATTCTACTGCACCTGTAGTGGTGGTAATTTATCATGTTAGTCAGATTTGTCCTCAATGGTGATGTTGGGCAGACTGTTCTTCGTGGCGATATTGTGTAGTATGGCACATGTGGCAATGATCATACAGCACGTCTCAGGTGTGTACAGTAGTGTTCTGCCGGTCTTGTGGAGGCAGCAGATTGTGGACTTCAGTATCCCAAAGTTCCTCTCAATGAAGGAGCGTGTTCTCCTGTGTGCCCTATTGTACTGCCTTTCACTTCTTGCCCTTGAAGTCATGGATGGTGTGAGTAACCAGGGGTAAAGGCATATGCGGGTTGGACTTGGATCGCAAATCAGCCCTGGCAATTACGTCCGACCCGCCGGGGAGGGGTGGGGGGGGCAGGGGTGGTTGTACGTAATTGCTAGGGCTAGAAAACTGCTGCTACCCTTTTGTTACAAGGTGACGATTTTGCAGCACTGCTGAAAACCCCACCCCAAGCTACAAAAATACCCCCCCCACCCCCTCACTGATGCAAAACCAGCCCTACCTCTCCGGCCAAATGGGGAAGCAACCGGTGCACTCTTTGGCCAGTCCTGCCCCGGGCATTTGCACTGTCTCCTTAAGATCATGGGGAGAAAAATCATTAGGTCAGGTTACACAAATGGTTATGGCAGCTGTATTCATTGAGTCAACAATTCTTTTACCTAGTAAAAAACCATAGCCAAATTCACCATGGGACAGCTGGTTTTGTATTCCACTGTGATGGAAGATGAAGGAGTCATGGGTTCTGACCACAAGGTCTGTTATGGTACAGGAGGCTTCACACACTACCAGCACATTAAGTGAGAATGAGCTTTTCTGTTTCTGCATATGAATTAATTTGCTGAGGAGGGACCTATGGCAATATGTATGCTGCCAACACACACAATGACGTTGGGGAACTGTGCTATCCAATAAAACATTAATGTGGTCTATTGCAAATAATGGGGAGTATTTGGGAAATATATGTATTGGTTGACTTTGCTAACCGTGATTCCCAGAAACCTGTGAAAGATTTTGCACTTTGTGACACCTCCCCCCCCCGCCACTGCTATGACCCCCTGGTAACTGCCAGAAGCTATAAGGTGTAGGCAACACAATACCTGTACATGTGGTGAGATTGCATTGCTTCTGAATGTTGGGGTCTGAAGCTAAGGTTGTAATTCAGCAACTAAGTACAGGAATACCTCACTACTGAGTCTATACTTCTCAAACATCTCCTTCTATGTCTGTTCAAACAGGGTGCCCTCACCCTAAATATTCTCTCCTGTTTCCTCTTCCTTCTCTTCTTGGCAGCCAAAATCATCATCCTCCTCGCCAAACCATATAGGGCTGCCATTCTGAATGAGCCAGATTCATTTTAGGTGCCTTTTTTTTTAATACATTTCACTTGTTACTGCCTGATCCAGATTGATGGTAATTGCATTTCCTAAATGGCCATTTTACGACTATTCATAATGAGGTTAGCAATTTGCTATTTTGAATACCCTAGTAGCAATTTCCTATTTAGAGATTTCCAAAATGTGATTTCTACTAGATATAATTCCATTTTGCAGCCCAACAAATGCCTTTCCTAATGGCCTGTAATTGTGATTCACCCCATTGGAAAATGCAGAATGACTTTGTACATATGGCCCTTAATTAGATAATTAGTTTTCTCAGTTCCAGACCAAATGCCCAAAACAACACAGGGTAGGCTCCATCTTCAACAAGTTCTGGGTGATCTTCATCAATTCCTCCAAAGTTTTGTGCCAGTATTGCTCTATCATAGGGCACTAACACACTGTATGGTAAAAATCTGCCTCTTCCCTATGACAGGGTGGGTATCTAGAGCTGCCTGTTCAAACATGTGTTCATTGTGTTTGGGCATCAAATAGCTCTAGTGTAGGTAGTTAAACTGCGTGTATTTCAACCTAGCACATATTTTACTCCTTGCATGACTAATGACCAGGTTTTAACAGGATATTCCTGCCAAAGTAGATTTCCCATTTCTCATGGGTGGAAGCTATTGCGGGCAAGCATTGTGTTAGAATTGCAGTATATAGCTCTGTCATCGCCATTTTTTCCTGACCATGAGTCAACATCGGTTATAATGTATCTGTGGCGATTGGCTCAGTTTGGTCACAAGACCATATCTGACCATGTGCATGTTCTAAAGCATTATATATAGAAAGTGCCTTGGGCCCAAGTTAACCGTATCTTGAATATCATGCCATGGTGTACCATGATAGTATTGGTCTACCTGTGTCACTATCTTAGCCACTTTGTAGGTTTTTTATCACGTGTGCTAATATTTAATCTAATTGCTGGTACATGTCTTGTGCATAAGGGAAGGTGCTTCCCTTTGCCTAAACATAACATTTCCAAAATTATCTAGCTATTTCCATCAATATGTGCAGGTACTTCTGTTCTATCCTTCCTGATATCAGCCAGTGAAGTATGTCTGTTATCCCTAGTTTCTCTATTCTCACTATATGGATTTGGGGCTTCACTTAACCATCTCAATACCAATTGTAGTTGGGCCACCACATAATACACATAATAGATTGGGGCTCCAAGGCCTCCATACTCTCCATACTCTATAGGGTTATGTAGCATTTCCCCGCCACGCTTTTCATCCTAGTTACCCTCAATCAAGTCCAAGATAATACGTTTCAGGTGTTTAAAGAACCGGTGTGGTGGCACACCGGAAGCGCAGAATAAAAACAGCGCCATGAAGCATCTTCACTATGGTGATCCTGTCCATTGTGGACAATGGTAATGTGAGACAAAATTTATTGGACTGCTCATTGCTGCCACTATTTTCAAAAATTGCCTACTATTATTGCATTATCGTTGTGGTAACTTTCACTCCTATGTATTTAAAAGAGTAAAATCTTCACTCCAATTATGCCCTTGAGGCCGAATTATATGTTTGGGTTAAGTCATTGTGCTTATGGGAAATTAACAAGACTAGGTTTTCAGTAAAGCCAATTTGTTGTTAGGTTATATTATTATGTTATCAGTGTTTTTATAGCAGTGATTCCGGGTTTACCCTTTTTGTACCCTGTTCCTGATTAGGAGCACAAAAACGCGGGACCTGGCCAAGGAGGATAGGGGGCGCGCGACCGGTCAGGTTTGTTTTATTTTAATTTTAATTGTACCCCCCTCGCGGTAAACCCAGAGCAATAACCCCTGCGCGACCCCCCCACACACCCACCCGCGAGAATTGCGAGCCACAATTGACTTCTAATGTCATTTGACCCTGGACGCTGTTGTTTAGACAGTTGGTAAGTGAGGCCTTTTTACTAACTAAAGCTCTTAATGGAGTGAGTAACTCTAACTTTATAGTCCACTGGCAAGGGCTATGCTGAGAGGATACTAGGAAGCACAGGGGCATGGTGTGCCCCTGTGGTCACAGGTGGAATGGGCCTCATCAACACTAACCTCACAAACAGTGAGGGGCAGATTTATCATAGTGTCATGCAATGCAGAGCAGCAAGACACCTTTTGCTGTGCTGCATTGTGTTACAGGACAAAGGCAGGAGTGTTCCATATTTAACATTATATGGCACATTTCTGTCCTCTCTGTGCCCTGGAGCACTCTGTTCTGCCTGGCACTACGCAGGCACACTTGCGCTGCATTGCAGAAAACAAAAGGTCCTGTCGGAGCATAACAATTATTTAAAAAAAAGCAATAGTTTAGTAACTTAATGATTGGGGTATGAGTTCCTTAAAATCCAATTATAAATGGACAGAAACTTTTTTTTATTTTTTATTTTTTTTATTAAAGATTTTTATCCCATTTTTTACAATGATTTCCAGTATAGCACATAAAGCATTCAATACACAGAAGAACAAAAAAAGAATCATATTCCTATTCACATTAGTATTTTCTTACATACCATTAACAAACTTGATCAAAACATACCATTAACATTACTTTCTAACTTTCTACTCCTTTCTACTCACTCCAGCCTTAGATGCCCTTCCTTAATTCTTGCTATTCTTCCAACGAGCTAGAGGTTGCCAAATTCTTTCACCCAATGCTCTCGCCCTCCTGCCCTTTCTTTCATAGATAGCTTTCTCCATGTTATAGGTAGAGATCAACCTTGCTATCCAAAGTTCAAATGTAGGGGGGACCCTATCAAGCCATGTTCTTGCAATTCCAATTTGATACACCGCCGTTACCATGAACAGAAATTCTATGTGGTGGTCCTCTGTTCCTCCCGAGACTCCAAGGATTATTATATCATCTGTCAATTTTCTTTTAATTCCCAATGAGTTTACCAAAAAGTTTTCGATTGCCCCTTTTAGTGTATGTAGTTGTGGACATTGAGCGAACATATGAACAATATCCGCCTCTCTTGAGTCGCAGCGTGGGCATGTGATTCCAGTGACCCCACCCCACTGTGCAATTCTGGCTGGTGTATAATATAGGGAATATATTGTTTTGTAATGTTGCGATTGTAATGTCGCAGAACATAAAGTTGTATGCCCTAAATCCAAGGATGTCTGAAAATCCTCCAAGGAGGCACCCACCTTTTCAACCCATTTAGTAGCGAATTTATCTCTATCATCGATTTTCAGTGAATACAATTCTGCATAAAGCTGTCTAATTGTGCAACGGTTCGTCTTCTCTAAATATTCCATAATCCTACTATATTCAAACCCTATTATTCCGCCTCTTTTATCTGCTAGATAACTTCTTAGCTGTAAGTATTTAAAAAAATTATTTCCCATTATACCATATTTCGTTTGTAAGTCCTGAAATTGTCTAATTACCCCCTCCGTGTCCAGTAGATCCCCTATCTTTTTAACCCCCTTATTGTCCCAATCCTTCATAATTGTGTCCCTGAATATATCTCCTGGCAGTGAGTGATTATTATATAATCGTGTATAGTAATTGTATCGGCCGATACCAAGCTTTTTTGCCACCACCCTCCAAACATTATATGCTGCTTGTAGAGTCTTAAACTTGGTGTGTTTAAAATAATTGTAGTCGACTGTTTTCAGCAGGCCATTCTCGGCTTCCTCCCCAACTAGTGCTCTATATACATTCGTGTCCTGATTCTCGTTTCCCCCTCCACCTAATAACCCCTGTGTATACTGCAAAACTGCCGCCCAGTAATAAAGTCTAAAATCCGGGGCCCCCTATGCCCCCTTCTCCCTCGGAAGTACCATGTATCGATACGCTCTTCTAGTATTCCCTTGGGCCCAGATTAGTCTATTAAGAATTAATTCCAGTTTCCTAAACCATGATTGTTCAAAGAACAATGGGATCGCTCTAAATAGATATAAGAATTTTGGGAAAGTGATCATCTTAATAACGTTTATCCTCCCCATTAACGTCAAATGTAAGTTATGAATCCTTTCGGTGTTTCTTTTTACTTTGCCTAGTAGTGGATTCATATTAAGTTCTACTAACTTATCTAAGTCGGTGGTCACCTTTATCCCTAAATATGTGGCTTCAGGAACAATTCTATTATCTTGATGTATTGTGTATTTATTCTGCACAATCTGGGTTTTGCCTTTATTAATTGAATATCCTGCAATCATTCCAAACTTCAAAGCCTCCTGCTCTATTTCAGCTATCGCTCTCCCTGGTTTTGGTGTTATAATAGCCACATCATCTGCATAGGCGAATAGCTTATAATCCCTCCCATGCAGTGTTACCGGGTAGATGTTACTATTGCTATCTAATTTTCTTAAAAATGGATCTAGATATAGAGCGAACAGCAAGGGTGAAGCTGGGCAGCCCTGCCTAGTCCCTCGTTTAATCTGGACTTCCTTTGTGTAGCTTCTGTTTATTCTTATCCTTGCTGTTGGTACTTCGTATAGAGCCTGAATTGCCTTGATGTAGCCCTCGCCTATCCCAAACCACTTCATAGCCCTCCATAAGTAGTCCCACGAGACCCTGTCGAAGGCCTTTTCAGCGGGAGGCAGGGGCAAGATGGCCGCCAGTGTGGTGTAGTGGTCAGTCGCATCTACTCCCTCTCCCGACCTGGTCGACGTGGATGATGCCCTGAGGAGATTCTGGTACCGGTTATGAGGCTGCTCTGGTGGCTAACTAAGGCGGAGATCAGTGACCTAAAGAGCACAGAAAGGAGTCTTAGAAAAAGTGCTTTGGCAGCGTTCAAAATAGTGATTAAAACTACACGAAGCTACTAGGAAGCACTTTATGCCGCGATGTCACAGAAAGGAAAGAAAGAGAAGGACGATAAGGACAAAGACAAAGAGAAAGCAGTGCCTATTGCTGGTAATACAAACAAGCTACAGGGAACAGGCACGATCTCTAAAACACCCTTCCCAGGCAAACGCGGGACTCCAGCATCAGCGCCAACTATGGCGCAGAAAACCCTTCAACGTAAAATTGATAAGGAGAGGAAAATGGGAACAAAACCCACTGCTACGCGGGACGAGTTACAGTCTACCGCGTCTGGGCTAAGTAAAGACGCGCCCGATCAAAGCAACAGGATAGCGGCTGCAAAAGAAGGTAAAGAAGCGATCCTCAGGCAGCCTACCTTGCCGGAATCCTTTAGTGCAAGGTCCGCACCGAGTGCAGCAGCAAAATCACCGGAGGAACAATCACAGGAGAAGAGTGACAGCAAGAACGCCAACGGAGACGCGAGGGAGCCGAGAGCCGTCCTCGAGGACGTTAGCGTCTCGGTATCCAAGCAACGAAGGAATTCAGATGCGGGCGGCGCGGCTTCAGCGGGAGCAGCAGCGCCAGGAGAGTTGGAAGAGGGGTGCAGCAGCTCGAACAAACAGGAGAGCCAGTTGCCGGTATCAGAGGTAGAAGGGGTAAGAAATGACAACAATGCAAGAATGTTGGACGCACTGCTGCAAGTTGAAGAGGAAATGACAAACAATTCTGGCCAGATTAACTGTGCTAAATGGGGTAGTCTGGCAAGCATTGAATCACTAAAAGAACGAGAGGGTGATAAATTCTTCTCTGTAAATGAAGGGTCAGACACTACTTCTAGCGAGGAGGAAGGCAAATCTACAACAGAAATCAGTTCAGACACAGAAGAGAGTGGGGATAGAAATACAAAAAAAAAAAAAAAAGAGGAAACCGACAGTAAGGCGAGGGGGCTCCCCAGACAAGACAAATAAAAAACTTCTATGGGATTACTCAGCGACTGCAAGTACCTATCAGGAGACTATATCAGTGGAAGGTGGAGCAGTAGGAGGTGGGGATCCTGGTACCTCACAACATGCGACGATGGATATGTTGTTTAACACTCTAAAACAAATGCAGGCTGATGCAAGAACAGAGAGCAGGAGAGCCAGACATGATACTAAGAAAATTCAAGCCTCAATTAGGAAAATGAACAAAAAATACGAGGAGGTGGAAGAGAGAGTTGGGCTTGTAGAGGAACGGACTAGCAGAGTCGAGGATGAGATTACAGAATGGCAATCATTCAAAACGGAACAGACTAAAGTAGCAGAAGACTTGCAGTGGAAAATTGAAGATTTTGAGAACCGGCAGAGATGGAATAACGTGAGACTCCTTGGACTGGAGGAAGGGGTGGAGGGGCAGGACCCTAGAGGTTTTGTTATTAAGTTGCTGAAAGAAGCCTTCCCTGAAGTACCATGGCAATGGGAATTAGAAGTACAACGAGCGCATAGGTTCCCACTGGTAAACAAAAAGAGGAAAGATGATAGACAGGACAATTTGCCTAGGTCTATGTTAGTTTTTTGTGGTAACTATTTGGCAAGACAAGAAATAATGGAAAAAGCCAGACCAGATGCTAAAAAAAAGCACAGGGAACAACCTTCTTTGCTCGCCCCGATTTTTGTCATGTAACGGTAGAGAGACGGTGGCGACTTAGGCAAATGATAACACCTTTTCAGCAACAAGGGGCAGAGGCTTACTTAATGTTTCCTGCAAAACTGAAGACCATTGTAGGCGGTCATACTAGGATGTTTTTCTCGGAGGTAAAGGCCAGAGAATACCTAACAGAGCTGACAGAGAAAAACAAGGGAAGAGGAAACAGATAATGGATTAGCTGGTAAAGCCAGGATAGAGGAGCAACATAAGGCGTCAGGGCCAGAAAGGGAGGACAATGAAATTGGGAAAAAAAAGGGGAGGGAGGGAGAGGGACGCGACTTTACAACACACAGCAGTCACATATAGGTCATGTGTGACCTATTTGCCTGTGAAAGGGGGGGGTGGAAGGGGGGGCGGGAGTCCTGGGGGAGGGTTGCGGGGAGGGAGGGCGGGGAAAGGGGAGGCTGAAAGCTGGAGAAAAATAGCACAAAAAGTGAAAAAAGTGAAAAAAGAACACAATAGAGAGAAGGATGTATCAGTAAGAGCTTCTATGGATAGAGTGAAAATAGCATGTCACTGGAGATGGGAAAATCTGGGAAAATGTAAATGGCTTTAAGGATAATCTCCATGAATGTATGTGGTTTGAACAATGGAGATAAAAGACAGAAAGTCGCTGCCATGTTGAGATCGCTTAGAGTAGAGATAATATATCTGCAGGAGACACACATTTCAGGAAAAGAAAAATTTCTGTTGGAACAGATGGGGTTTGACATCCTTGCCTATACAAGGCAAGAAACGAGAACAAGGGGGGTGGCAATATTAGCTAAAAAAGGGGTTGTAACAGTTAAAAAGAAAAAAGAAGATCAAGAGGGAAGATGGGTAATTGCGGAGGTGGAAACACAAGGTGGATGTTATACAATGGTGTCAATCTATGCCTCAAATGATGATGAACCAGAAATTTTTGAAATGCTAGTTGGAGAACTCGCATTATGGCCTGAACCTATATTATGCTGTGGAGATTTTAACATTAATGGGTTGGATGGGATGAGCTTGTTGAACAGAGGAGGATATAGTGGAAGAAAGAAAAAAACATGCAAGGCCATACAATATATGGCGCAGCACAATGCACTAGTAGACGTTTGGGCAGAAAAGAATCCAATAGGGACAGGGAGCACGTTTTATTCAGCCCCACATAAGATGGTAGCTAGGTTAGACTACTTTTTTATATCTAGATCAATTATTAGTGAATCTAAATTAGTAAAACTGCAGAGAGTGGTCTCGGACCATAATCCATTAGTGTTAAATCTACCATTGGTCAATAGGAGTACGAGTAAAAGTAGCACATGGACATTTGAGAGAGGATTATTGAGGGAACCGGGATATATAAGACATATGCAGGAATGGATACACCAATATTGGAAAGATAACAGGAATACAGCCATGACTAATATGACCTGGGACGCATTTAAGGCCGGAATCAGGGGGGAAACGCTAAGCTATACATTACTAAGAACTAAGAAAGAGAAGGTCAAGATGGAGAACAGGATGAGGGAACTGGGGGCCTTAGAAGAAATATTAATTATAGCGATCCATAGGCGAGATCCACTAGAGGAAATACTATTAGAAATAGAAGTAAATAAAGCAGAGGGAGGGGCAAGCTTGGCACAGAAGGCGGCAGGGAACTACCTAGCAAAGAAGGAAAAGTGTTATGAGTTTAATGAAAGAGTTGGACACCTACTAGCAATACGCACCCGACAAAACCAGCAGGGGATATTAAAGAAATTAAAGATAGGCTAGGAAATGTGGTTAGTACACCAGAGGAGATACAGGAGGTTTTCAGAAGCTTCTACGGCAACCTATATGAATCAAACGTAGGAAATGTGGATGAAAAAATCACAGATTATCTGGTAGGGATACAGCATGACATATTAGGCACCGAAGCTAAGGAGGAATTAGATCTTCCATTAACACTACAAGAGGTAAGAGAGGCCGTGAAAAACCTACCGGCGGGGAAAGCCACAGGACCAGATCAAATCCCGGCTGAATTTTATAAAACTTTTTGGGACCAACTGGGGGGAGACATGTTAGAGACTTTTAGACATTATAGTGAACAAAACGGTTCTTAGCTTATTTTCAAATCAACAAACCAATGCTGTATAGAAACACAATGGAAAACTATACTTGTTATAAAATTTCCAAACCCAGCCGGGAAAGGATTTTATTTTATAAAGAAGCAATGTTCAATTCAGTAATACATTCATGATCACATGACACAAGCCTGTGTCGTACAGGAAAAAGAGGGAAATAGAAGGATAGCATAAGGGTGAAAGGGGTGTCTATCAGGCAAGAAGCGAGAGCAGAGACAGGGTACTGTTTCTAAGTAAAAAATCAATCACAGTATCGCCTGGAGTGGAACATAAACAATCTTATTGCTCAATATTATAATTATGAAACCACTCATGGGTGTCGACGTTTCGATCCCTATTGCTCTATAAGATACATGGGATCATCATCAGGACCTTTGTAATATACAAGACATGCCTGATTGTACAAGAAGCCAGTTAGTGAAAGGCATGGAAGTTACTTCGGGGGTCCGTGTCCGTTTTATAAAAAAAGGCAATTAGGCAGTGCTAATCGTTTTCCACCGTAAAAGTGGCGCTTGCAAAGTTGCAATTAACCGGCAATGCGAGGATTATAAAATTAACAGTGCAGGTAATCATGCACGTAGGGTCCCAACAATGTGGAATTAGACGTTAGTCCCGATGAGGACTCGCCTTCACGTGGCTTCTCGGCATCAACCGAGAAGCCACGTGAAGGCGAGTCCTCATCGGGACTAACGTCTAATTCCACATTGTTGGGACCCTACGTGCATGATTACCTGCACTGTTAATTTTATAATCCTCGCATTGCCGGTTAATTGCAACTTTGCAAGCGCCACTTTTACGGTGGAAAACGATTAGCACTGCCTAATTGCCTTTTTTTATAAAACGGACACGGACCCCCGAAGTAACTTCCATGCCTTTCACTAACTGGCTTCTTGTACAATCAGGCATGTCTTGTATATTACAAAGGTCCTGATGATGATCCCATGTATCTTATAGAGCAATAGGGATCGAAACGTCGACACCCATGAGTGGTTTCATAATTATAATATTGAGCAATAAGATTGTTTATGTTCCACTCCAGGCGATACTGTGATTGATTTTTTACTTAGAAACAGTACCCTGTCTCTGCTCTCGCTTCTTGCCTGATAGACACCCCTTTCACCCTTATGCTATCCTTCTATTTCCCTCTTTTTCCTGTACGACACAGGCTTGTGTCATGTGATCATGAATGTATTACTGAATTGAACATTGCTTCTTTATAAAATAAAATCCTTTCCCGGCTGGGTTTGGAAATTTTATAACAAGTATAGTTTTCCATTGTGTTTCTATACAGCATTGGTTTGTTGATTTGAAAATAAGCTAAGAACCGTTTTGTTCACTATAACGTTGTTATACCCATGGTACTTAGCTATCTGTTGGGTCTCCCTTGTCACTTATAAAGAGACTTTTAGACAGGCACAGGTAGGCAGATCGATACCACACTCATGGGCAGGTGCGGATATTATAGTGATCTTAAAAAAAGACAAGCCAGTATTAGAGCCAGGGTCCTACAGACCAATTACTCTTTTAAATGCAGATACAAATTTTTTTTCAAAATCATTAGCTCAAAGATTAAGCAAAATTATTGAAGGGCTAGTTACTACTTCTCAGCATGGTTTCATCCCTGGGAAAGGTACGACCCAACACACTAGACAAATGATAACTATTCTGGATGCCGCGGAGGTGGCACGAGACCCTGTCGCAGCCATATTTCTTGATGCTGAAATGGACAGAAACTTTTTAAAGAAAAATATACAGAGACATATAAACCATACTAAAAAGTACACATCCAGAAATATTTGAATCACCTTACTTGCATGTATTGAAGCAATTGTACATTTAGGATATTTACAAACAGGATAATGGAGGCTGCTCCATGGTTGCAAAATAAAAGTGCTTATGCAGAGTAACAAGATACAAATTAAGATGAAGTGCATCAAGTTCATGCAGAACGGTTGTCTTAAAGAATATGATTTTGGGATTACATGTGTCCAGGACTACAGGTCATACTTTTTAAATACCTTTCAGGGATAGGAAATCAGTACATGTTAATTTTTAGATCAGCGACGTTTCGACCAAAGGTATCGCAGTTACTCAGAACCATCAGGACGTGTGTGGGAGGGGCATGGCCGAACACCAATGGCGTAAAATGCACATTTAGTAACACCTGCCTGGTGTTCCCCCCATCCAGCTGCATCCTGATTAATTATACCAATTGGAGGGCAGTACTGCCCAGGGACCCCCCCCCATGGTGACACCATAGAGAGGTGAAAGCTGCGTGGGGCACACCAGTGGTCTTGGATCGGCCAAGACGAAGGAGGTGACATGGAGCAATCTGCTGGAGCTACCAATGCACTTGGGGGTGAGAGGTGCATGATGCAACTCTGTGCTTGCAGTGGCGGACTTGCCTGCAGAGAGGCAACATCGCGGCAGGCCCTGAGAGCCTGGTGCAGATCTAGTGGGCCCCCCACGGCACTGAATGGAGAAGAGGGGCCACCAGCTTTGGGGCCCAAGAGAAAAGGCCTGCACCTGAGCAACAGGAGGTAGAGGCAAAAGAAAGTAAGTGGCCGACGGTCCAGTATAAGACACCAATGGGGGTCAGAGTTGGTAGAGTGTAGCGACGTCCTGGACTGCGTGGGCCTGAGGAACGAACTGGTGGAAGAATCTCCCCTTGAGCACACTTGAGAAGCACAGTTCCCTGAGCAAATTCCTAACTGGAGCCCTGTCCTTTGTCTCAGAGCTAAGAGTTGGGGAGGGAGTTGGAGGTCTCTACTACCCTCAAAAGGTCCAAAAAAAGATGAGCTGGGAGCCATGCACAGCGCTAGTGTGTGTAGCGGGTGGTGGAGCCACAGTTAGGACCAGAACCACCGGACACCAGATTCAAGCGGCAGCAAAGACTGAATTGCTTGCACCCTGCTGATACTGGGATTGGGGACCTGGCTTGAATTGGTGGAGATTGCTGCCGCTCCGGAAAGTTCACACAACACAAGTCTCAGGTGATGTGAAACAGGCCTCTGGTGCTGCTGAATACCTATATATCCCATAGAGATCCACCATATAAGCAATTAAAGTTGGCTGAAACCCTGGGGCCTAATACAGTATGCAGATATCACTGCAACAAAGGGGATATTACTGGACCCGACCAGAGGAACTCCTAGAGTGTACCCACATATTGTGCTGATCTACCTGCTTCACCCCCACAAAGGAAGCACTCTCCCACTGTGCTGAAGCACTCAGGGATCACTGCTGAAGAGACATTGCAACATGCCTTGGGATGCCTGGAATTGTAGTGGAGAGAGGTGGACTGGGCCCTAACTTCACCCCCATGGTGTTTGCGATACTGAATCGCCCTAAGCACCAGACAAAGTGAACCATTCTGTTGCCTGGAGGCTGTGTTCCTGATCTATTACTATGGGCAATATGACTAGCAGTAAAGACCTGAATGTGGGGTCATTTGCCCTGTCTAGGGCCACTGATACTGAATCGACAAATGGAGGGGCTGACCTGATGCAGGGACCACCTGGGGGCCCTAATTTACAAGATATTCTACAAGTAAATACTGCTACCAGAGAGGCATTAGAAACTAAGATTGATATGGTGAGAGCGGAGTATGGTGTCCTCAATGATGATCACCGATGCTTAGGGGAAAAACTTACCACAGCGGAAAGGACATTACCAGAAATTTCCACCAATCTTGGGGCAGTGCAAGAAAGGCTGACAATCATAGAAGGAAACGTCCAGATCCTGGTGCTCGGAGCAAAAGATGTCAAAAAAAGGTAACGGAGAAACAACCAAGTGATAGGGCTACCGGAGTAAGTAGAGAGGAACAGCATGGTGAACTATCTGGAGAAATGGATCTGCAAAAGAGGAGGCCACAGAGGGTCCCTCACACTTCTATGCCTTGGAGAGTGCACAATGAGGTCCCAGCTTGTCCCCTGCACCCAGTAGCACCACTGCAGCCGGTGGTGGTGAAATTATTATACTACAGAGATCGTGACTGCATACTGGCTCAAGCCTGGAAGAAAGGAGACATTAAAGTAGACAATAGCAAAATAATTATTTTCCCAGACATTACTAGAGAAGTGAGGAAACAATGTGCAATGCTCCTAGATGCTAAAAATTGCCTGTGGCAAATGAGTGTGACTTATGCTATGATGTTTCTGGCCTGATTGTGAGTTGCAATACCGGATTGGGTACAGTTTTTAGAACCCCGCAAAAAGTATGGGACTGTATTGATCTCCACCCTCAGGTTGGCCCTAAACAGAGGTCACCATCAATCACCATGATGGAAGAGGTTGAACACAGACCTTGGGGTACCCCTTAGTCACCGCTTCTGGAGAGGAGGTCCAGCGCCAGCAACAAAGAGCACAACATGCTGCAGTGGTCTTGAATGGCAAAGGGACAAGCCCAACTGGTTCTTTAGGAGAAAAGGATTACCATGCTTTGGATTTGGATCATGGGTCTAGCTCCTCTGAAGACTCAGACATTGAGTTACCTGTGGTGACACCCGGGTCAGCTGATGACCAGATATAACCTGTTAACGGAGTGGTAAGAGATAAAACTACAGCTGCTGGTGAGCAGAGTCATTTCTGATTTGAGGGAGATAAAGTACACTACTTCCCAGTGAGTTAGCAGATTGTGCATTAGCCCCCTGACTGTGCAGATTATTCATTGATGTTGATAAAAATGAATGTGCGGAAGGGACCTGGGCGTGATACCCAAGATGGATTCCAACCACTCTATTTGTGTTTCACTTAGGTTCACACTAGGGGCCCCATTAGGATGGCGGGCGGAATGCCCCCGCCAAGCTGGAGGTAGCCACCGCCGGCCTGGCGGGGGCGATCCGCCCACCATCCTCACCTAAATGACCCCCCGCCATATTAGTATGGCGGGGGGACCACAACGGATGGAAAGACCGTCCGCCGCTTTTCCGCCCCAGTCGCCTTGTGACCGGGGCGGAAAAGGTCTAATATGATGGCGGTGTCTAATAGACATCGCCAGCCATATTAGCATGGGCTTGTTTAGATGCCTTTCCGTGGCAGCGATGCCACCATGGAAAGGCAAGCAGTCTTCACTTTGGGGGCCCCCTGCGGGCCCCCAAAGTGAAGGAGAGGTATGGGTACACACGGGGGGTACCTGTGGTACCCCCCTGTATTTGCATAAACAAAGCGGCAGGCACTGCGCGGTGCCTGCCGCTTTGTTTATGCAAATGCATACGTGCATGTTTAGCATTGTGGCGGGCGGTGCTGAGAGCACCGCCCGCCACAATGCTAAAAATGCGGGATGCGCCCGCCACAGTGGTGGGCGTATCCTAATACCCCCCATGGGACCCCCGCCCTTATGACGGGTGGTCCCAACAACCGATAGGATGGCTGGCGGACTAAGTCCGCACGCCATCCTAATGACCCCCCAAGTGTTTGTATTAGATGTGCATGTTTGGAAGGGGGGTTCTCACCTGCTTGTCCTGAGGAGTGCAAGCTGGGTTGGTTATTATTCAAAGCTTGGTGTGGGTTACATGTGTTGTGTACCATATGTGACCCCTCTTCTGAAATGTTGGTGAATGATTAGTAATACTGCTGCGATCAGGATCCAGGGAGGGTAAGTATCTCACTATGCTCATCTGCAATAGCTGCCCTCATTACATATATAATGTATCCTGGAATGTAGAGGGAATGCACACCATGACCAAAAGATACAAAGTCTTTTTCATATCTTACCAGGTGAGCGGTCCATATAGCACTCTTTGCAGGAAACTCATCTGCTAACTAAAGAGGCACTGCACTATAGATGATGAGGTTGTGTTTATTATACCTCCTACACTGCATTTGTGTGAAGGTCAATGGTATGCGCGTGTTTGGGTTCCTCTTCCCAACATACTGGCAACCTCATTGACCTAGAGGGTTGATATGTGGTGGTCACTGGCCACCTAGATGGGCGGGACATTGCCACAGTCAGTGTATAGGCCCTAAACGTGGATCATGGGGGATTTTTTGTTTAGCTATTGAGGAAATTGGCCCCATGCCTAGTGGGATCTGTTATTATGGAAGGGTATTGTAATTGTGTGTGTTTTATTTCCCACTCTTGACCTATCCCACCCCCGCTGAGAGACTCTCCAGTTATTAGAGTAGCTCGCCTATTCTTCAACTGGCAGTAAGAATGGAGACTTTTTGACACCTGGTGGCAATACCACCCACAAGAGCAGGACTACTCCTTCTTCTCACCCCTCCAAAGCCTCCACATACACCTGGATGTGTTACTCTTCACAGTGAAGGTATCAACCTAGGCAGTAATAAGGAGCTTGCCCACGTAATAGTGGTAGGACAAGGACAACCCACTTCCAGTTAAAGGCATTTTTTATTAAACATAAGTCAAAAAGAACATAATTACAATTATAAAGTCAAAAAGCATGTGGACCATGCATGTGTAGTACAACAAATTCCAAATTAGAATTGAAAAATTATAGAGCAAATTACTTAAAAATAAGTTACATAAAATAACAATAATTCATAAAAAACACACATATGAACTCTCTATAAAAACATATATTGAGTGTTTTGTCGACGCGCGTTTCGGCGGCCAGCGCCTTCTTCAAGACAGAAACTCAAATACCTAAAATTAAAATCACAATTAGTGACAAGGAATAAAAATTATTTCCCCTTAAAAAGCAATAGAAACGATATATGTATCGTACACAAGAAAAATTTAAACAGTCTTGAATTCATAAATACAATGCACTGTAATAGGAAGTGGGGAGGAGGTAGTCCTGTATATTTAACAAGCAATCCCAAATATGGGAAATCAAAAGGAAGCCTCGGTGCTCAAGGTAGACGGAAATAGGGGTAAATTGAAAATTACATAGCAAGGATGAATTGTCCAAAGGCACAGTCTATGATCACTTGTCCTTAGAATGGTAAAAGCATAAAGGCCAGAGTGTAAAGAGAACAGGATAGGCACAAGGAAAACCTAAACTGATATCTTATATTTTTATGATAAGCTGGCCTATCTCTTGATGTGGATACTACATCAGGCTTACATGTCTGGAGAAATGGAGAGCAAGACATGAACCGTATTATGAACAAAAGTTTTTTTTGTTCTAATATTCTTCTATAGCGCCTGAAAAATACAAGGATTAAAAGGGTGTTACTCTTCACCCCATATGTCCATGAATCAGTATGCACAGTGGAATATCTTGCTAAGACCATATCCGATCATAACCCGGTCCTGGTACAATTAGGAGGGGAAAGACTCTTACCGTGTATTCCCACGTGGAGACTAAAAGTGTAATCCCTAGAGGACCCCATATTCTGGGAATCAGTGGGACATGGTGTTAGACAATACTGTGAGGACAACTCTGGTACGGCATCTTCCCTCCAGGTGGAGTGGGACACCTTTAAGGTGGTGCTCAGGGGGATGTGTATAGCTAAATCAGTGTGAGTGAGGTGTACTTTATTGACTGAGGTTTTAGCATCAGAAGGAGGATTAAGGGCACTTGAACAGGATCAACGGGGTCACTCAGACCTCCAGCCTGTTCTATTGGAGGCTAAGGAGAAGGTCCAGAGCATGTTGAACGACTTAGATGCTTTGATTATAAAGCCTATATGACCAGAGCTCATGCAGAATGAGATCTCCACTGGCAAGTTATTGGTCTGGCTCGCGAACCCAACAAAACGGGGCTCAGTAATAGCTGAGCTCGACATAGACCAGGGAACTAGACTCTTTAAGCAAATGGACATCAATCAAGAATTCTATAGATATTATTCTAACATCTACATGAGTGCTGCTACTGGGAGCGATGAAGATATTAATATTTTTCTCGCACCCATGGAATTACCGACCATATCACTGGAAGAGGCTGAAGAGTTACTCTGCAGGAGATTTAGGTGGCTATTAAGGCTATGGCCAGGGGAAAATACCAGGGACAGATGGGTTCCTAGTGGAGCTATATGCCATGTATGCAGAGGATTTAGTGCCCAAGTTAGTGGACAGGATAAGGTAGCCAGAGGTGTGGGAACACTACCAAGTGCCACCCATGAAGCCTTGATAGTGCCACTCTTGAAACCTGGAAACCAGACCACTACAAGAGAGTGTATCTGCCACTAGACATTATCCCCACATGCCTAGTCTCATACATCCAGACCATGCGGGGTTCGTCCCTGGTCATAATACGGTAATCAACATTCTGAGACTTCTCACAATATTGGAAGCTGATGCATATAACGGAACAGATGCTGCGATCTTTGCCATAGACATAGAAAAGGCTTTTGACAGCCTGGAATTGGCCTTCCAACACGGAATTATGGAACGCTTCCATCTAGGACAGAGTTTTTAGGCTGGACCAAGTTGCACTATACAGGCCCTACTGCCAGAGTAAGAAAAAGGCGGTTTCTGTCAGAGAGCTACAGGGTGGACCGAGGAACCCAACAGGGATGCCCTTTGTCCATTGACACCCCTGTTATTCGCTCTTCTGATGGAACCTTTGGCCTGCTGCGCAAGAATGGGAGAAACTACCAGGGTATAGAGATGAGGGGGCAAACCCACCATATAGCTTTGCATGCCAATGACCTCCTGATGTCCCTCCAAAATAAGGCAGAGGCCCTGGCGGACACCCAGGGACTACTAGACCAGTTTGGAGCGCTATCTGAACTGGGAGTTAGCTGGCAGAAATCAAGACAATTCCCAGTTTTAGCCAATGGTGAGCCTCCACAATACCTAGCAACATTACAATGGGAACCCCAATGCCTACAATACTTATGAGTACGGATCTACCATGATCCTCCTGACCTACTGGAGTGAATCATTAGTAGGGCAATTTAGGTAGTCCTTCTGAGTATGGGCTTCTGGAACACACTCCCCCATCAGCTGCGGGTGAGCTGCATTGTTAAAAAGCGTCACACTCCCCTGACTGTTGCACTACTTTGAGGTAACCCTTAGTGTAGTTCTTGAGGGCCATGTTTAGTGAGACTGATTCACTGATTACTGCATTTATATGGTCATCAGGCCACAGGCGAGTAGTGCTGGCCACATTTCAAAGACCAGTGGGAAAGGTAGGCCCAGCAGTCCCTGACTTCTAAAACCAATTATCTGGTTGCACAACTCCAGTGGTTAACACAGTGGATGGCTGGCAGATGGAATCCTGATTTGAAGATGGAGCCTTGCGTACCTGAACTCTGGTAATTCATTAAAGTGCTAATTCAGTTTAAGAGCCATACTAGAGGCGATTCCACTGAGTCCAGGGTGCTGAGGCGCTGCAGGGCAAGGTGCCTGCAAAAACACAAGTGAAGGTCCCACATACACCTGACATGCTACTTGAGACATGGGAGGTCCTCCCTATGTGGGAAATTGGAGGAGACTAGAGGAGTGGGTGGCTGTAGAGACAACAACACTGGGGGACTTGGGAGGCCATGGAGCATCACATTACCACCGTACAGATGCAACAGCAGGATGGGCTTGAACAGCAGTTCTGAAGTTATTTGCTGGAAACAATGGATTGACTTTCATGGAATACAGAAATAATAACAGGCTGTTTTGTTTTCTGACAATGTGTTCCTTGAGAATGAGGTTGGTGTCCACGGCAAATCCAAAGTGACTTGGCATTCAGTGAACATTTGGATTCAAATCCATCAAGGTTGATGTAATTGAGCCAAGTGTGTACTCTTTCTTATTTGTTGTTCTGGGCAAATAACAGGAATTCTGTCTTGGTTTGTTTGTGCTTCAGGTATGTGTAAGACTTGTGTATTATCACCATATTGGTGAATCATGATGCTGTGAGTAGAGCTCCAATCAGCTCAATGAAACGTTTGAAGATGACAGAATATGGGACCCTGAAGGAATTCACAGGTAATAGGGATCTGTTGGGCCCTGGAGGTGCGCATGTGAACATACTGGTGTTGGTTGGAAATGTAGGAGAAGAAATAGTGAAGTACATTGCCAATGAATCTCATTCAACACTCCATGGTTCATATGAGCGTGGGATGATCAAACTGTGTTGAAGGTAGCTAAGAAGTGTAGCAATAACAGTAGGGGTGGGCGGAACTCACAGAATTTACCTCCATAGAATTCATGGAGTTACATAAAAGCTTTGTGAGATTAAGCAGAGTTTAGCCAGTGGTTGGAAATAGGCAGGGCACAGTGCTCGCACTGTGATTTGCTGCCGGGAACGTGGTCCATGCTGAAAAATCAGCGCAGATGACACCACATGGTGCACCAAGGAGGCACAGCTACTTGAGTTGATTTTGCTGCCTCTCAAGTAGAATTTCTACTCAAGCAACAGTCTTTTAACCGTGAATGGTTGTGGCCGCCTATTAGGCTTGGCTTTTTCAGCGGGTTTACTCTCAGACTTTTAGCTTTTTGGCCTCCTGTTGTTTAGCCTGTTTGTGTTGGTTTTAGGACTCTTGGCACTTTACCACTGCTAATCAGTGCTAAAGTGCATATGTTCCATATGTTAATTGTTAACATGGATTGGTGTTTACAAGATTGGCTTATTTGATTTACCACTAAGTCCCTAGTACAGTGCACTCTGAGTGCCCAGGGCCTCTAAATCAAATACTGTTAGTGGGCCTGCAGCACTGATTGTGCTACCCACACAAGCATACTTGCAACATGTTTTCAGACCTGCCACTGCAGTGTTTGCAAGCAGTCTCTACTGCCATGTTGACCTGATTAGTGCACCCACTTGCCCTAACCTTCCCTTTTATCATATGTGGGTCAACCCTAAGGTAGGCCCATGGTACCCCTGTGGGCAGGGTACAGTGTAAGTGAAAGTTAAAACATGTACTTATGTGTGTGACATGTTCTGATAATGAAATCGAGTGTATTTTGTTTTTTGCTATCGATAGGCTGACAGAATGGGAGTTTAAAAATAACATCTTATAAGTATAACTTCCCATGGGGACAAGACAGAAAGATGGAGTTCAATATGGCTGAACTCAGATTATAAAGATGAATCTGTTAGTCAAGATGGTTTGTGGTTTGAAGTGACAAGGGCTGGGGATGTGTATTCACTGTAGGCAGCCACTGGAGGGGGTTGAGGTGTGTCTTGCCTTTCCTGAATGAGTCAGGGCTGGGCTGAATAGACCTGGACTGCATTTATAATAGTGGGAGGAGATTTCCTTGCACCTGAATGGGCCTGGTCTACCTTACACAATGCTGTCTCTACCTCTTGCTGGGAAGCTGGACCAGAGAAGACAGAACTGGTTTTGACTGAGCACAGAGACTCTCTGGCACAAGAGAACAAAGATAAATTGAGAATAAATATTTGGGCTCAGACACCAGAACCTTAGAATACTCTGGACTCAAGAGGAACTTCTGCCAATGAGAAAAGCTGGGAAAGCTGAAGGAGAAGTACTGCCCCTTTGCTGTGTGCTGTCTGATGTTGGCCTGCAGTGGTTGTTTCTGCTAAGGAGAGGAACCGTGTGTGTATCCGGCTTGAAGAAGATCTCCAAGGGCTTAAAGAAGAGCTTGCCTCCTGTTCTGAAGTCTCAGGGACTCAGAGACTTCACCACCAGCTCTTCTGAATTCTCTTTCCGGGAGTTCTGACCAGCTAAGAGGTGCCTGTTCCTGTGTTGCACCTCTGGAAGTTGTTCCTGCTGCTGGGAGCTGGGAAAAGAGAAGCAACTAAAGAAGCATGAAGCAATCGCATCTGTTTCTGATGCAGTACCGCCATGCAGGAAGAATTTTTACGCATTGCCGACATGCCACTGAAAAAACTGACCAAGCACATGCCGTGGCTGGAGAAACCGCTGCACGCTTAGTCTCGTGCACCACTCGCTGAAGTCTGAGATCACCGCACCAACTCCGACGCAGGCCACGCTGTACAGCTGCAAGAAGCAACACTTTGTGGGACCGTGGCTGGAAAGATCAACACAGCGATGTTGCTGCCGCCGCATAAAGAACCGATGCATCACCTCCCCACACAGTAAGAAGAGGACACATCATCTCCTCTTCAGTAAGGAACTGACGCATCAGCTCCCCTGCATGGCAGTAAGGAACCGACACATCACCCCCCCTAAAGCAAGGAACAGATGCATCACCTTCCGTGTGGGTAAGGAACCGTTGCATCACCTTACCTGCAGTTGTTTTTGCATATGATTAGTTGCATCTATAGTTAGCTATGGATAGAACTGTTTTTACTTTTTAAAAATCATACCTTGATAACGGTATGTAGGATTTTTTGTTGTTTTGCTTTTGTTTGGTTTAGAAAAAGATTACCTATTTTTCTAAACTGGTGTGTAGTGTTTTCATTGTGTTACTCTATGTGCGCACAAGTGCTTGACACTCTGCTTCTGAGATGAGCCTGTCTTCTTGTGCCAAGCTACCAAAGGGGTGAGCATGGGTTGTCTAAGGGTGTACCTCCCTTACCCTGACTAGAAGAAATGGTCCCTACTTGGGCAAAGTTGCAAACCATTGCCAACTGGAGAAGCCCCCATTTTTAACACCGCCCGTGTTAGAAAAAGTTTCCTGGAAGTCCTTATAGTGACCGGAAATTACCCTAGGGGATGCCAAATCTCGCTCGCTCACATCAACTTACTGTTCTGGAGACACGCACAAGCAAACATACTGCCATGCAGAGATTAAAAGTATTTGGCCAGAACTCTGCATTACAAGAGAAACCAAAATTACGCAGGTGGAACAGAATATTTTGCACAACCCTAAATAACAGGAGGCAGGGGGCTATCTTCAGTGGTCAAGAGGGCATCATGTACGATGTGAAAGGTAGACGTTCTAGGTAACATGTTGCTACATGATCTAAAGCCAGACTAGTAGTTATGCTGGAGATGGTTATCATTGATGTCATCTTGGAGCTAAACATAGACTCCTTTTTCAATGATCTTGCTGATGATACATAGGCGAGTGATGGGCTAGTTTAGAATTCTTTTAGAGTGGGAAAATCTGGCCTGTCTTGAAAACGTCTGGAAAGATGCTGTGAGTAAGGCATTGACAATGGCAATTAGGAGTGAAAGAGTGGCCTCAGAGAGAGTTTTGATGGAGGTTGTGGGTAACTCATCCGTTTCATAAGAAGTATTTATTTATTTATTTAGTGTTTTATAGACCATGAACATGACCCATTAGGGTATCATCTCTTTACAGAGATAACTATCTAAATTCAAAGATTTGGAGCAAATGATCATGAATATACTTGAGGGAAAAAATACAGACATGAGCAAGGGAGGACTGCACAACATCGACCTCTGCCCGATAAAGTTACAGAGAGGTACGGATGATGCCATATGCTAAACATTGCCTATAATACCTGAATTGTGTAAGTTACTTCTGCAAAGTCTACTGAGACTTAAAACGGGTGGTGTTCATATAAATAGCATTAAAGTGTTGCTAAGCCGCTGATTTCTTAAGTGCTCTGAGAGAGGTTATGGCAGGAATTTGCCCATTAGAAAAGTCGTAGCTTCCTTCTTGAATCTAGGAAGAGATGTTATTCTTTTGATGATTGGCAGCAGAAACTTCCAGATTCTAGGTGCGGCCCCAGAGAAAGCTCTGTAGTAAGTTTTCTTCTTCCGGAAAAGGAAAGTTTCCACGTAAGATCCCTGGCACTCCAGGAGTACCTGCCTCCTCCGGATACCTCAATTTTATGAGCAAGTGGCTTTGAGAGTGTTGCAGTAGACTAAAGACATGGTATAGAAATGTCTCGTATAAATAGTTTATTCCATACAAAGTACATGCTTGCACTCTTCTTCCTCCAGTTCCAACACCCAACTGTCGACACTTTAAATCAATGTATTCAAGCCTAAAACCTGGTAAGCATAACATTCTATTGCAGGCATTGAGCTAAGGCTCTTAACTCAGAAACACTAATGGAAAAAATACTACACAAGTAACTCATCACCCCTTCTCCACAACTAAACAAGCACCATACACTAACCCCCACCCCTTATACCTAACAATAAACAAAAACATGCAACCAACGCAACACACATATATACATAACTATAAGTAAAAACAATAAACAATTGTGTCTGAAAAAGAACAGGTTTAGTGGATTTATGTGAACTCTTACGTAGAGGAGTAACCACTGCATTCTCCCTCTGGTTACTGGCAATGGAATTTGACTCGTTATCTCTCACTTTCACAACCCTGGAGGGATTCCACCAATGACCACCAGACACTCTGACAGCATTACCACAGATTTTCTCAATTTTTACTGAATCAACAAACTCCCTTATTGTACCTGAGTAGCCTATTTGAATTTGCACTGCATCTCCAACATGCACAACATTTTTACCTAATTTCTTCGGGTCATATCAGCATTTCTGCTTGTTTTGACCTCAACTGACATTCTCTTTTACCATTAGCATTAGATTTTCAACATCAGATTCACTCTTCAACCATGTGGGTCTTAAAGCAATACAACATAATAGAAGTGATGAGAATACAACAGTATCCAAGGTTGACGAAAAGTGGTATTTGCTTTTTCACCCCTCAGCAACTCAAATGGTGAGAACTTGTTTGACAAACGAGGTGTAGTTATATAGAACCACAACATTTCTCACAGATTTTACAGTGTCCTTGTTTCCACTTTTACCCACTTAATACATTCCCAAATGACTCGTTTCATTCTCTGAATGATACTGTTGGTCCGTGGATGATATAGGTAGCTCTTGTGATGTTTAATGCCACATGATTCAAGGAAATTCTGAAATTCTCTGCTAATACATTGGATGCTATTGTCAGATATTAGAACTTCCAGAAACCATTTCCTCAAAATAATTTCTTTGAGAAATTCCAGTACAGAGTTTGCACCATTTTTAGAAATGTAAGCTCTGACCACTTGGAACAGTAATTCATTAGTATCAGAACAAATTTGGTACCTCCATTTAATAAACCAATGGGACCCATGACATCAATCCTTGATTTTACCCAAGGTCTCATCGAAACCTCAATGGACGTCAAGGGAGGAGTTGCTATGAAACACACACACCACATCATGCCGCCACCTATTCAATGTTGACAAACATCCTTGGCCACCAGAAAGAATCAACAATGCACCTTTTGGCGAGAGTCGAATCAAGGTGTCCCTCATGGTCACTGTCAATTATGCCACCTCTCAACTTAAGTGGTGGAATCAGTTTGTCAGATTTAAGTAACTTTCCATCTTCCGTGGAAAGTTCTTCACAAACTTTGAAAAATGACTGATGCATGAGAGGTAATACTTTCTCCCTTAGCCAACCATATTTGAGATATTCTAATATTTGTTGTAACACTTGGCCCTCCGTTAAAGAAACTCTCCATTCTCCTTCAGAACATACACCCAACTTGGGTACTTCAATGGTTCCCACTAAACAATCTTCTAAATCTTCATCCATCAGTTCTGCTAAAACAACTTCTTCCTCATCTTTTCTTTTAGTTGGGAACCAGGAAAGAAAATCTTCTCTGTATTAGGGTTTGTACAAGGAACATAGCTCAGACTCACACTGTGTCTTAAGAACATCTTATAGTCAAGCTATGGTTGTGTATTTTGTGGAATAGTTGTTACAATTGCCTTTGTTTAATTATTAATATATATGCAGATTATCAGTAAGTCTCCATTGTTTGTACTAAAAGCTCAGTGGATCATTGTATTTACTAATGCTTTTTTTATGTTGCCCCAGTCATCTGCACTAAAGTCTGGTTACAAACATTGCACTTGCCAGTGCTTGTTTCTAATATGATAATTCAGGGTGCATTTGTTTGAAGGTCACGCTGTCAAGCCAAGAACTAATTTTCATAAACTGCACCTGTCTGATTAAGCAGTTAAAACATGTGAGCCACGTTTCTCTTCCCTCTCCAACTGAAGAACCCCACCCTTCAATATCCCTATAATAGCCCTTGAAACCCAAACACTCATGCTTGCGCTCATTAGCCCTCTTCCTCACCTGGATCCCAGTCTCGTCTCTACTTCCTTCCTGCAGTGAGAGGATTTCTTCTTCGATGATTCCATTCCTGTTTGGGTCTCCATGGCTATGCCAACACGGTGATTCCTCTTTCCGGTCCGATTCCTTTCTGCTCTGACCTGAAAACACAAAACAAAAGAGAAATTCAAGTAAGGTTATCACGTGCATGATTGGAAGCGCTTTCAAAGGGATTAAGGTATTTACGAACTTGATTTTATAATTACTTTAGTTTGGATTCAATGCCCTTTGTCAACCAAAAGCGATTCAAGGGTTTTAAAGGCAAGACGCTGTCATCGTTTTAGCGCGCATAAACAAAAAACGATCTTTGAGAATAAATATACTTTTATGAATCCTCACTTTGGAATTCTGGAACATTTCCCAACACTTTGGTGCAATGAAGGGCAGCAGCTGTGTCTATAAAGAAATAAGACCAAGAGAAGAGGACAATAATTAAAAACACTTCTAGACTCATTCATATGTTTTAATTTTATATTTTGCAAGGGATCCATTTCTATTCACAAGCACACATAAATGAAGTGTTACGCAACTCTAAAATATATATCATACACAGTACTTTAAACATTATGACATAGTTCAGTTTAAAAAACTATATAGTAAATGTTGTCTGTATATTCTTGTCAGAACTCAAACACATTATACAAATCCATACCCGGGCCTAGAGAGGATGCTACAAAGTGATGTATGTTTTTCCGAGTCCCCTCTTCCCTGTGTTCTCAGAAGTGGCTTTTGAAACTCCTCAGAGTACAAGGTGGGCAGAACGATGCACCTGTGAAGTCCAGTCTCCCCAGTGGAACCATGAGTCTGACACAGCTGTGCCTTTAACTTCCACATCTAAATAAGATATGTAGGGCCTTTATTTAGAGTTTGGCAGGTGAGATGCTTTGTCACAAAGTGACAGATGTCCCATTAATATTATAAATGAGTTATAGCCTCTGGCACTTGTAACATGGCAGATGGCATTTCCTCCACCTTTGCGATGGAGTATTCCATCCACCAAACTCTAACTAAAGTCCTCAACTTCTAAATGAAAAGGGTACAAGTTTTCCAGGCCGAACATCACTGTATGTGAACACAACAGTGATGAGAGGGTCCAAGGGGATGTTTACCGACCTGGCACAGTTACAGCCCCCGAGCTACACAATTTAAACAAACACAAAGTAACTGTGGGTCAAAGAAGGGTCTGTTGGCTAACTAAATATCTGACAACAAGGAAAACCATAAATAAAGACACATATACCAGAAAATATTATGTATCAAAGTATGACATAACAGTGGTCAACAGGGTCATCATCTGGGATCCTTCACACCAAGAAGGGAAGATGTTATAACCACTTTGATATAGTTATTAATTAACCAAGGGTGTGTGGCCCAGTGAAATTGAGAAACTGTTTGGGCATAAGTAACAACTATTAAGCAGTGTGTGAATGTGAGTGAAAAATAGTGATAAAGTGCATTGGGAGACTAAAATTGGATAGGAAAGAGGCAAAAAGACATTTAATAGAAACCTCTCTGCTTCCAAAACAATAAAAATGAGTGCGATGATAGTAGTTTTAACAAATAGCTACCATATATTGTATCGGGTCATGACCCGATACAATATATGGTAGCTATTTGTTAAAACTACTATATCAAAGTGGTTGTAACATCTTCCCTTCTTGGTGTGAAGGATCCCAGATGATGACAAGGGCGGTCTCGATCGACAACTGATGGGTATTTTTTCACATGCAGAAAGTACCCTGTTGACCACTGTTATGTCATACTTTGATACATAATATTTTCTGGTATATGTGTCTTTATTTATGGTTTTCCTTGTCAGATATTTAGTTAGCCAACAGACCCTTCTTTGACCCACAGTTACTTTGTGTTTGTTTAAATTGAACATCACTGTATACATGGTATTTTGAGCTGTATTTCAAACAGTTGTCTCTTAAAACAGAAGATAGAGATCTGTATATGTGTGCTTTACACAGGGTGGCTCTGGGTACAATGAAACATAGCACTGCGCAAGATGATGGATTTAGAGTGATGGGTGGGGCATGGAATGAGGGGTATAGATGTAGAGGCCATGCAGATTAAACTCTTCCATATTCAAATGTGTTTTCAGAAGATTTTATTTTCTAACATTAATTGATGAATAAATTATGAAGCACTGATTCGTATTAAATATGAAACTAGTTTCTTATTCCATGAGTAATTTCATGGCCATTCTCAGTCTAACAGCTGACTGCTATGAAATCGTAAAAACTGTCAGTTTATGTTTGGATTTTTTGAAATAATGATGCCACATCTTTATCTTTACTAATCGTGTGATGCCATTAAATCCTAAAAGAAAAAGCAAATATTCAGAGACGCTTGGAGGCGCTTTGTTCATGATGTCGTACGTTACCACATCGTATATAGCCTGTATTGCAGCCTAGTTACACTTCATCCCCTACTGAGCTAAAACATGCACTGCGATAGACACCCTTTTATGATTTTTTCGAAAATAACATGTTTGAAAAGCACAATTTAAGAAGAGTTTTCACACTGTATTGCGAATAAAAAGAAGTGAACTGATCCTCCATCATATTATCCTCTCTTGCCCTTGGAAGGCTTTTGTTGATGGGATGTGATTAGCAGCAGCCAGACATATTCACTTGAAAGTACCATACCAGCACAGCTTGTGTAGATTTAACAACAATAGCTTGGTTCTGAACACTCCACTTGGCAACCACTTGACATTAACTGCACCAGTTTCTGAATAGGGGTATTATTAACAGCAGTGCAGAGTGCACCATGTGACAATGAGGAACGTGGAAAAGCAGAGGTATGTTTTTTTGAATTAGGTGAAAACAGTTTAAGTATGAAAAAGCGACATAAAAAGGATTCGACACTGGAGGGGCATTTACAGTTAGAGTTGTTTTATATTATACTTTACAATTAAGTTGGCCGGAGAGGTTGCTTGCTAGATAAAGTCCCAAGATCCAAACATCACTTTTGCAAATTAAAGTATGAATTATTTAATAGAAGGACATTTTCAGTTCAATTAGAAAGCCAGGAAGTGTGAGCATTATTTACCTAAAAAGGTGTTATTCAAGTTGGGGTGTTATCCATAAATCATGGCCACTTGTTAACAGAAATTTCAAAGAGTATGTAGAGGCGTCTTTAAAAGGGTAAATTAAAGTAAAGCTAAAATATGTGTTAAAAAGTATATGGAAAGTGTTGCCTTCGTCGGCATTTTAAGTTACAGAACAGTCTCACAAAGAGTCTGTTACGCTTAAAAATATGAGAAGAAGTGGGACAGATCCGCACCCCTTAGGTAAAAAAGCCTACCAGAACATGCAGCCGTCTGGTTTGCTAAAGACATCCAGGGGACAGTTAGAAAGCTTCCCTAGGAATGCATTGCACCTGCTGCTTACCATTGGCTTTATGGCTTGTAACTCGTATTTTCTGGTTTTCTATTTGCTGGCTTTATTTGCTTTAGGCTGGTCCAGGTTCAGTTCGTCTCTCTCAAGGAGCAAAGCCTTTTCACACTATCATTTGTATTCTTATGCAAGTGCTCATTTCTGTAAACAGGTTTGTAAATCGTGTTCTTATCTTGTCATATTTGCTGTGCATTTAAAGACAAAGGTCAAATGTCAGGCTTTGTCTTCTGAGGGACTTTGGTGTTTACTTTTCTTTCTCTGACTTTTGAGAGGATTTATGTGACAATCTTGCTGGATACTGGGTAGAGTAAATGTTTTTTTTCTATCACCCAACAATATTTAAATGAACTGTGCAAGTATTTCAGATCATATCAGAAATAACAAATCACAAATGAAGCACATTGTTTCAAAATAAATTAATACACTATGTGATGCAATTTCCACACATTATCATTTGTGCGCTGCATTGTTTTATTAGTAAAACTGTATGTCTGTGCACGCGTAATGGTGATTTCAATTGAAAATGTGTCGTATGTAATTTCAGTGTGCTATAACACCATACATACTCCACTCTATGCCACTGCACTCTACTCTACACCACTCCATGCCGGTAGCGGATCTACTCTGCACCACTCCACTTTACACCATGCCATTGCAGTCTGCACCATTACACTCTATTTCCATCTTGCACTCGTTCACTCTACACCACTGCATTCTATACCACCTCACTCTATGCCTCTCTACTCTACTCTGCACCACTCTACTCTATGCAAATACACTCTACTCTACACCATGCCAGTCTAGGCCACTCCACTCAACTCTGCACAACTCCACTCTATGCCACTTCACTCTATGCCACTCTGAACATTGCACTGTATGCCACTGCACTGTATGTCAATACACTCAATGCTAATGCACTCTACTCTGGACCACTCCACTCTGTGCCCCTCAATCTATGCCAACCCCCTGTACGTCACTTTAATCTACTCTACACCATTGCATGTTATGCCACTGCACTTTACCCTGAACCACTCCACTCTGCGCCACTTCACCCTACTCTAAAACAATCTACTCTACGGCACTGCATTCTACACCACTTCTCTCTAAACCACTGCATTCTACATCATTCCACTCTATGCCAATGCACCCTATGCCAATTCACTCTAGCCACTCTACACCATGCCAGTGCCCTCTATGCAGCTTTACTGCATGCCACTATACTCTACTCAGCAGCACTCTATGCCCCTACACTTTATGCCACTCTACTCTAAGCCACTCTACGCCACTCTGCACCACTACACTCTATACCACTGTATTCTACACCACTGCACTCTTTATCACTCTACTCTGCACCACTGTACTCTAGGCCACTGCATTCTGCAATGCTGCATTGTACGCTGCTGAATTGTGTGCTGCTACACTCTACAATACTGCACTCCATGCCACTATTCTCTGCAACACTCTAAATCCCTGCTGTCTATACCTGTCCATTGTACTCTACTCTTCACCGCTCTACTCCAGTGTACACTACTCTATGCCACTATACTCTGTTCTGTACCACTGTACTAGTCACCCCTGCACTCTATGCCACTCTAATCTACACCACTGCACTCTACTCTGCACCACTGTACTCAGTGCAACTGCACTCTACACCACTCTAGTCAACGCTTCTGCACTCTGCTGGACTCTATGCCACTCTACACCACTGCACTCTATGACACTCTACAGTACTCTACTACGCAACACTGCAATATATGCCACTGAGCTCTATGCCACTCTACTCTGTATTACTGCATTCTATGCCAATGCACTCTATGCCACTGTACTGCACTCAACTTTACTCTTCATCACTCCACTCTATACTACTGCACTCTGCAGAACTGAACTCTACGTGACTGCACTCTATACCAATGTGTTTTACAGCACTGTACTATACTCTGCACGACTCTAAGCCCCTCTACTATTCACCACTGTATGACACTGCACTCTATGCCACTTTAGTCTACTCTGCACTACTGCACTCTATGCCATTGTACTGGACTATGTACACTGCACATTGGCAAAGGCAATAGCTCTTGCACAGGTGAGACCTGTTGGCCTTGCCAATGCTTGTTTCAATCGGGCAGCATAGTCACCCAACAGCGTATTTAGAAAGTTTAGAAAATCTACCTCTTCTGATTGGTCACCCCATATGTTTTACATGTTTCTGGACCCTATGTTTTGCAAGCTGTAATACTATGTGCATTTTACCCATACCATCCATGCAGTAAAGTGCATGTGCTCGCCCTTCAAACATGGCTGAATTGGCATACTCCTAAATGTCATATTCAACCAACCTATAGGTCCCTAGTATTGTTACAAAATGTACCCTGGGCCTGGAACATAAATGATGCTTGTGTTCTTCTACACCTCTATTAAGCCATCCACTACAGTGGCTGTGCAAACCTGACTGTAGCAGCACAAAACCTGCAATTTGACCTGTCAAAATAAATCCTTTTGTTCCACAGGCAATTTTCACTGTAGGAAGGCTGGCTGGCCCCCAAACAAACATTGGGAAACAATATTAAAGGCTAATACTGCATCTCAGAGATAGAGCCAGCTAGAAAGACTAATGAAACAACAATCTTTCATAGAGATTAAAAATCCAATTCAATGGTGAAATCAGACTTTTCATAAATAATAGGGAAAAGTAAAACTTTTAGAAAGTCATTGTTATACCTGACAGCCTTTAGGGTCTTCTTTCAAACTTTTTGTCTACTCACCTCCTGTTGCTGAAATTCTTTTTGTTGGCTTTATGACTCTGTTCACTTTATCACTGATAACCAGTACTAAATTGCTTGTGCTCACTCCTTATTAACATAGCCAAATTGTCCTACACTTGATTGGCACATTTAATTTAAGTATAAATCTCTAGTTAGGTGGTGCAACATGTACCCAGAGCCTGTAAATTAAATGCTACTAGTGGACCTGTAGCACTTATTGTGCAAGCCACTTAAGTAGCCCTCTAAAATATGTCTCAGGCCTGCCAGTGCAACTTGTGTGCAGTGTTACACTGCCAATTCGATCTGGCAAAATAAACTTTTTGCCAGGCCTAAATCTCCCTTTTTAATATATGTCTACTCCAAAGTAATCAATCAATCAATCAGCAAATTTGTAAAGCGCGCTACTCACCCGCTAGGGTCTCAAGGCGCTGGGGGGAGGGGGAGTCGCTACTGCTCGAACAGCCAGGTCTTGAGTTGTTTCCTGAAGGAGAGATGATCCTGGGTCAGCCGTAGGTGGGTGGGGAGGTAGTTCCATGTCTTGGCTGCCAGGTAGGAGAAGGATCTTCCTCAGGCGGTGGATCTGCGAATTTGTGGGACGGTGGCGAGGGCGAGGCTGGCGGATCGGAGCTAGCAGGTGGGTGTGTAGAATGCGAGGCGGCTGTTGAGGTATTTGGGGCCCATGTCGTGAAGAGCCTTGTGTGCGTGGGTTAGGAGTCTGAACGTGATCCTCTTGCTGACGGGGAGCCAGTGCAGGTCTCTCAGGTGGTCAGAGATATGGCCGTGAAGGGGGATGTCCAGGATGAGTCATGCAGATGCGTTCTGTATGCGCTGGAGTCTTTTCTAGAGTTTGGCTGTGGTTCCAGCGTAGAGGGTGTTCCCGAAGTCCAGTCGGCTGGTGACGAGGGCCTGGGTGACCGTCTTCCTGGTTTCGGTGGGGACTCACCGGAAGATCTTTCGGAGCATGCGCAGGGTGTTGAAACAGAATGACGAGACGGCGTTGACTTGCTTGGACATCGTGAGGGAGGAGTCCAGGATGAAGCCCAGGTTGGGTGCATGGTCCGTTGGCTTGGGGGAGGCGCCCAGGGCAGGGGGCCACCAGGAGTCATCCCAGGCAGAGGGGGATGGTCCCAGGATGAGGACTTCCGTCTTGTCTGAGTTCAGTTTCAGATGGCTGAGCTTCATCCATTCCGCGACGTCTTTCATTCCTTCCTGGAGGCTGGCTCTGGCAGTGGCGGGGTCCTTGGAGAGGGAGAGGATCAGCTGGGTGTCGTCGGCATAGGAGATGATGTTTCGGTTGTGTCGGCGTGCGATGGCTGCAAGGGGGCTCATGTAGACGTTGAAGAGGGTGGGGCTGAGCGAGGATCCTTGCGGAACGCCGCAGCTGACTTCGGTGGCCGCGGATCGGAACGGGGGAGGAGGACTCCCTGGGTTCTTCCGGCGAGGAACGAGATTATCCACTCCAAGGCTGTTCCTTGGATTCCGGTGTTGCTGAGACGTTGTATCAGGGTGCGGTGACATACGGTGTCAAAGGCTGTTGAGAGGTCCAGGAGGATGAGTGCAGCTGTTTCCCTGTTGTCGAGCAGGGACCTGATGTCATCGGTAGCTGCGATGAGGGCGGTCTCGGTGCTGTGGTTTGCTCGGAAACCAGACTGCGAGGGGTCGAGGGATCCGTTTGTCTCGAGGAAGGCGGAGAGTTGTTTGTTGCCGGTCTTCTCGATGACTTCGGCAGGAAAAGGGAGGAGCGAGATGGGGTGGAAGTTCTTGAGGTCCGTGGGGTCGGCGGTGGGTTTCTTCAGGAGGGCGCTGACCCCGGCATGTTTCCAGCTCTCCGGGAAGGTGGCGGATGCGAAGGAGTTGTTAATGATGTCCCGGAGTCGGGGTGCGATGATGGAGTCAGCTTTGTTGAAGATGTGGTGTGGATAGGGGTCGGTTGGGGAGCCGGAGTGGATGGTGTTCATCGTGCGGGTGGTGTCTTCGGTGCTGACCGGGGTCCAGTTACAGAGAGTGGTGGTGGGGGGTGCTGGTTCTGTGGTTGGGTGCGTGGTCTGTGCGCCGAAGCTGTTGTGTATGTCGGCGATCTTGCGGTGAAAGAACGAGGTGAGTGAATCGCAGAGGTCTTGCGAGGGTGTGATGTCGTTGTTGCAGGCGCTGGGGTTAGAGAGC
Source organism: Lissotriton helveticus (assembly GCF_964261635.1). NCBI lineage: Eukaryota > Metazoa > Chordata > Amphibia > Caudata > Salamandridae > Lissotriton > Lissotriton helveticus. The sequence goes on along the minus strand of NC_136063.1, from coordinate 603,039,729 downwards.
TCTTTAACGATGCTGAAGAGTTCCTTGCTGTTGTGGGTGTTGTTGTCCAGACGTTCTTTGAATGTTGTCCTTTTGGTGGTGCGGATCAGCTGGTGGTGTTTGCGGGTGGTGTTCTTGAGGGCTGTTATGTTCTCTGTTGTCTGGTCATGGCACCAGGCTTTCTCAAGGGTGCGGCAGGTTTTCTTGGAGTTTTTGAGGTCGTTGGTGAACCAGGAAGTTTTCTTGCTGCCAGGTCTGCTGGGAGGGTTCTTCAGGGGCGTGAGGTCATTGCCGCAGTTGGTGAGCCACTGTGTGAGGTTGCGGGCTGCTTCGTTGGGGTCCCTCATGTTGGTGGGAGGGTTCTGGCTGAGGGAAGTGGTGAGTTGGTCGGTGGTGATCTTGCTCCAGATTCTGCGGGGAACCTGTTGCGGGTGGTGGTGGGTCGTGGTTCTCCTGCAGTTGAAGTGGACGCAGCTGTGATTTGTCCAGTGTAGTCCGGTGGAGTGGCTGAAGGAGTTGTGCTTGCTGGAGGAGAAGATGGGGTCAAGCGTGTGACCGGCGTAGTGGGTGGGGATGCTCACCAGTTGCTTGAGTCCGAGGTTGGCGAGGCTGTCCAGGAGGGCGGCGGTGTTGCTGTCATTGTTGTTCTCCAGCTGGAAGTTTAGGTCCCCTAGGAGGATGTGGTCTGAGGAGGTAAGGGCGTGCTGGCTGATGAAGTCTGCGATGGTTTCGCTGAATTGTGTGCGTGGTACCGGGGGTCTGTAGATGAGAGTGCCTCTGAGGGTGGTCTTGGGGTCAGTGTGTATCTGAAAGTGGAGGTGCTCGGCGGCGGTGATGGTGTCGTCGGAGTTGGTCGTGATTCGGATGGTGTTTCTGTGGACGGTGGCGATGCCTCCTCCAGTTTCGTTGACGCGGTCCTTCCGGGTGATCTTGGCTTCCGGGTGATGGCTATGGCGATGTCGGGGGCTGAGGAGGCATTCATCCAGGTTTCTGTGAGGAAGCCGACGTCTGGTGATGTTGTGTCAAGGAGGTTCCTGAGTTCGACGGCGTGTCTGTGGACGGAGCGAGTGTTGAGCAGGATGCACTTGAGGTGAGTGTTGCTGGTGTCTGGCTTGGCGGGAGCGGTGCAGGTTCGGAGGCAGGTGAATTTGCAGGCTTGGCAGGTGAAGGATCCGTGTGTGCGTTTCGGGATGTCTCGGTAGCAGGCGGGGTTCCGGCCGGCATTGAGTGCGTGGAGGGTGGCGGTGTCGTAAGTCCGTTGTGTGGGCTGGCATCGTCGGGGGCCAGGGGTCCTGGCACTGGGCGTGGTCCAGGCGCAGACGGGCGCAGACGGGCTTGCATTAGGCACGCCTTCGGCGAGCCAGCGGCGTGCCCGCTGCACGGCCGCTTCGCGGCCTCCATATGAGGGCAGAGGGAGGGAGGAGCATCTGGGAGGTGGGAGCGGGGCGGCCAATGGGAGTGAAGGGGGCGGGGCCGCAGGGGCTCAGCGGCAGGGGAGAACCCAGGGAAAACTCGGGGAAAAAAACAGCTGGAAAAAGACACCGGAAGAGGGACAACAGAGCACAGGTATACAGAAAGCAAAACACAGGGGCACAGAATGAGAAAAAACAAAAAAAAAAACAAAGTGGCACAGAGGCCAGGCGCAGGGGTACAGAATAAAAAGGGAGCGAGCAGTCAGGTGGCAAAAGCGGCAACGGAGGTTCAATCTACAGGGGGCTGCCTGGCGGATGGGGGGAGCGACCTGCCTGGTGACAGGGTCAGAGGTCGCTCTCTACCACCGCTTCGCAGCCTCCATATGAGGGCAGAGGGAGGGAGGAGCAGCTGGGAGGTGGGAGCGGGGTAGCCAATGGGAGTGAAGGGGGCGGGGCTGCAGGGGCTCAGCGGCGGGGGAGAACCCGGGGAAAACTCGGGGAAAAAAACAGCAGGAAAAAGACGGCGGGAGAGGGACAACAGAGCACAGGGATACAGAAAGCAAAACACAGGGGCACAGAATGAAAAAAAAAAAAGTGGCACAGAGGCCAGGCAGGCCTTAGGACAGGGTGCTTTGTATTTAAAAAGTTGGACATGTACTTTTAAGTTTTACGTGTCCTTGTAGTGAACAATTCTCAAATGAGTTTTTCACTAATGTGAAGCCTAGTTCTCCTGTAGGATACAATTGGGTTACCTTATTACCTTATTACATTGAATAAGTGCTAACGTTTATTTTGAGAACAGGTAGAAAAGTCATGTTAGGTCTCAAAAGAACTGCAATTTAAATTCCTCTTTAATGGTAAAGTCGAATTATTAGTCACAATTCTGAAAATGCCACTTTTAGAAAGTTGACATGTTCTTGCCCTAACCATTTGGTGCCTGCAGCCTGTGTCCTGGGTCATGTGGCTGTGAATACTTGGCAATTGGCCTTTGTGTATTCCTCTCAGACAGTGAAACAAAGGGGGACTAGGTGTCAGCAGGATGGGCCATCTTGCTCACTTGAATTTTAAAGGGGCTGACTCAGCACACTCACAAAGAGCTTGACACCAGATATTTGTCGCCCTGGACTTCTTGGATCCTGGGCAGGGTAGGATGGAACATTCCAGAACCTGAAGTTTAGACGTTTCTACCACTTCAAAGGCTATCACCGGGTATATTAGACTCTCAGATCAACTCTTCAGTTCATTCCTGGACCTGCTGAGGACCCCTAGGTCCTCGTACTTCACAGGACTACACTGCTGCTTGAAGCCTGTTTGTCTATGGAAGACTGCCCTTCTGCTTGAAGCAAGCCTTGCTGCTTGATCCCAGGACTACCAGAGTGATTCCAAGGGCTATTTGACCTGCCCCCAGTTCGAGCTACAGGCACACAAAAAGCTCCAACAACTTGAACACTGTACCTGGACCCTGCCTGATGTGAGTCCTGTCTTACAAGTGACGCCTACCAAGTCTTGGTCCATTAGAACAAAGGTCAATAACTAAAACCTGGGACTTGGAAATCTTTCCCCAAAAAAGTGGCCTAGGAACCAACAAAAGGCTGAGACCTACCTGCTTGATGATCCGCCCAATGTACATGGTCAGATGCTGTTCTCTGAGGCAGCAAATCCTCGTCAGCGGGACCTCTTCGGAGGGATATGGGCCTTGTCTCCTGTACCCTGCTGCTTCATCCTACTGGAGATTTTTGTTTTCCAAAACAGTGACTAAGACTGAACAGAGAAATCTTCACCACAACTACGTTCATTGGTTCCTCAATGATAAACACATCTCCTTGTACACCGCTGGCTGCCTTGCCCTACTGTGCTTTTCATTCTCAGACATTTTTTGAAATGTTTTAAGTCCGAGGACTGGTCTAGACCAGGCCCAATCCACTTTGTGTCTCTGAACCGAGCTCCATTACGGACAGCCATAACTTTTTACTTTGCCCCGGTCTCTCATGACTACATATCCACAATAGGAGCTTCAATCTTTTAAATGTTATTTTTCACTAAAAGCTTATGAAAATTCACAACTCTGTGTCTGCTGCTTTGATGTAATTTGTTTTGATGTAATTTTCTTTATTACACTTACACTATTCTTCCAAACTGATGTAGGAATTTTACTATGTTACACAATGCCTCTACGTTAAGCCTGACTGCTGTGACCTGAGAGAAGCACTGAAGGAATGAATCTGCCCAGGAAAAACAAATTAACTCCAAGTGTCATAAGGCTGACCTGCTGTTCAAGCAACAAGGATTTGGAGGCTTCAAGAGGCCTTTTCTTGGAAGTGCAAACTGATCTGTGGCAACTTGACATGGACTGGACCCTGCTGTTGGCCTTTGGCTGACACCCTGTGAGTTCTTAAGTAGCTTTCCTGAGGTCCCGGGGACTTTAGAAATTAACTCCGGTTGTGGATTGGGACTTAAAGAAGCAAGTAAGAAGGTACAATATTTGACAGGACAAACCTGGTTGGTGTATTTGAAACACATTTCATGTTGATCAGTCTCAAATTGAACCTAGGTCCCAGTCACTGCAACCAGTGAGTATCACTTGGCTTTTTGCTTGTTGGAGCTATTTCTACCTCAAGCTAAGACTGTGACCTTAGATCAGATGTGGCAATCCACTGACAGTAAGTATATTCCTAAGCAGACTAAAGGAAACTACATAGAAATCCGTCAGGAACAGTGAGTGAAGAACACAATGACAAATCTCCACCCTGCAATGGGTGTGAGAAATGTGATGCACAGAAGATCAACTGCCCAGCATCACTCAGAAAACCCAAATCGTTCTGATCGAGGCGCATCCTGGGGATGTTTATTAGGGTGGTTGCGGCCCCCGGCATGCCTTGATTGGGTCTTCTTGACATAAAGTTGCTTGGGAATGCAGCTCAAGTGGGTGGTAAGCTCCATCTAAAGCTAAATACAGGTGGGAGACTGATAGCCAACAAGTACTGTAAGTGAAAGTTGAAAAGAACTTTGGAGAAAGACCTCAAGAGGGTGGGAAAACATTGAAAGGTAATGGGTGGGGTCCATGAAGTCCTAGCAGAGGAAGGTCAGCAACCCGGAAGGGTGTACGTCTGTGCGGAAACGTCTCTTGGGTGCATCCAGCCCTTGCAGAGTGCATTTACTTCTGGGTGGTGTGCCACGACTGTCTCTTGGTTGGGGGGAGGCTGCGGGGTAGCAGGGGGCTGTACGCTCTGGTGGAGAATGTTACAGCCAACTGGCAGCATCTTTGTCGTGACTGAGGGGCTAAGGGTAATTGGTCATTTCTATGCCCTCCACTAGCAATCACCCTGCTCCCTCTCAGGGTGCACTGGGTTGGGGTAGGGGATGTGGTCCCCTGCTCCTGGGACAACTGTTGACTGTTGTGGACTGTGCTCAGTGAGTTCTGACTGTATCATGCCTCTGGGCAGGAAAGCTCATGCCAGGCGCAAGGGGTCTGCAGTGATGTTAATTACCCACCTCACCTAATTTGACACATGGACCAAGGAATCTAACTGCATGTGTGAGTCAGAGGGTTGATAGAACCATGTGACCAATTGAAGATGAGGGCCAGGTGTGGGCAGCACGTGCCAGCTGAGGTGGGATTCTGCAATGGTGACACAGCTGGATAATCACCAGTTATTTTGCCCACTCTGTCTGGGAGATGAGCATGTGCGATAATAAATGAAAGATGGTGAACTATGCCTGGCAGGGCAAAGCCAGAGGAAACTCTGGCAGGGGTCTGTAGCACTTCTGATGTGCAAATCAGTCATCTGACCCAGGTCAAAGGGTGAAAGACTAATCAAACCATCTAGTAGTTGTTTCTCGCCGGATAGCTAGCACCCAGAACCCCCAGTGCATAGTGGGCCAGTTTTAGTAAGCAGAACTGGCTATACACGATGAACCAAATATCGGGTTAGGACGCCTGATAACAACACTCAACAGACCCCTGAAAAAACATTGGTGGTGATAGACAGGACGGTGGCCATGCAAGTCAGATTCTTCTAAGGAGTGTGTGACAACTCACCTGCTGAGGAAACTTACAGTAAAAATGGATGGAGCTGGAGTATTGGGCCTATACCTAGCCCTCACTTATGCTGAGTGCCATGGGTTGCTAAGCCACAAAAGGTAGGAGGGTCACTGCGGTATGCACGGAAGCCCAGTGCCTCAGTTTAGCCATGCGGGTGCTGGTCTTGGTGGTAGTAGTAAATATACAAACTGGAACTTTGAAGGCCAAAGAGGAGAAGGGTTCCATGTGAACAGCAATTGAAAATGGGTCAGTCAGTCCTAAGAGATGGCCCAGTGCCATTCAGAAGGGACTGGCAATAACGTCCATTGTCCTCGACTGACCAAAATGTGGCAGCGCAAAGGACATGGAGAAGTCGGTGCAAACCGCTGGGAGAGTTCTCTTTTCTTTGTGAAGGGCAGAACGCCCTGGAATTAGTTTTTCCTGAGAGATAGGCCCGAGCCTTGGAAAGAGTTGTGGTTCCAGTGTTGTCTTGTGAACACTGAGAGGACCTTGAGCATCCAGGGCAGATGGTATAAGTCTTGCACCGGACCATACCCATATTCACAGCAGTACTCCAAGGGGAACAGCCTCTGGCATGTTGGAACAATGTAAGTAAGGGGATTTGGTAAGTCACTTCCATAACTTTGGGATAATATTTGACCGCATCCATTGCCCTTTGTGCACTGCTTGTTCGTGAGGTACTCAGTGGTAAATAATTCATAGACAACTTCTTGGCCAGGGTTTTATAAGTAGCAGAGCAGCTACCTTGCTGCAGTCTATTTAATGGCATCCTCTGCTTCACACTTTTGTCTCAGCCCATGGGTACCAGTGTTCCCTGCCACCAGGCCGGTGGAAAAGATGGGGTTTGTGGAAAGCCATCTCCATCATGTGCTTCGTGGCATGGGGGCCTTCCCCCTTGCCCTGTGCACTAGGTTCATGGATGTGGGCACAATCCCTCACAAGTCAGCAGTATGACCAGATGGCCAGAGCTGGCACCAGTGGCATCACCTGGGTGTCTCAGGGAAAAAGTATCCTGAACACTGGCTTCATCTTCGGCTACCACTTGGGCACTCTGAACTCCAGGTTGGCCAGAGTCATCTGACCTCTGGACTGGCCAACCAGATGACTAGTTAGTGGCTGCCCAACCAGATGATCAGTTGGGTGTTGGCCAACCAGTTGAGGGATGGGCTGCCCAGGTCAGCTAATTCTGACTGAGTCTTCCCAGTCTCCAGTCCAGGAGCTTAACAGAAAAGCCCTAGAAGAAAGAGAGATGGCTGTGGTCTTAACTTTCCTTAGCTCCTCTGGATCAGGCACCATGAAGTTGAAAGGTACTGACTCAGGACTCTCCTAGCCAATGGACTGGGTGACAGTCCCTACCCAGGGCATGGGGCTTGCATTCTGTGAAGAATGTTTGTGTCCTTCCAGGCTGTGGAGTAGGGATGAGACCCCTGTGAAGGCTCAGCCAACAAGCAAATCCTGGTTTAGGGTGGCATTGGACTGGCTGAACAGCTCTCATAATTCCCCATGACAGGCAGGCAAAGCCATTGCTTTCACCTGGGAGGCTTGAACCCTGCAGGTCAGGGCCACAGGCATTAAGCATGGCCAACTTCCTGACCCAGGGAAAGCTGGCATCAGACAGAGGAGGAGTCTGGGATTCCTACAGGTTGAAAAGCTTCAGTAATCCCTGTGGGAGGTGGTCTAAGTCATGCCTTTTTCCTGGAAGGTCCGATCCCCACAGGCCGGTGGTGCCAGCCTGAACATCCTGTATGTGGCAGTGTGGCACCCCATCTGCAATGGTTTGTTAGGATTCACAATGTACATCAATTTTCTTGTCAAATTTGTGCTGGCAAAAAAGTCAACAGTGAGGTTTCATTTTCAGGGCCAGTCCAGCCAATAGACAAGTATGGGTGCCCCAACTCAATGAACCTTTGTCACTAGCCATCCAGGCCTAATTTGAATTATGCCTAGGCATAACTGCAACTTGCCCCAGCCATAACCTGCATGGTTTGGGTGTAGTTGGTGTTTTTTCACTCCACTGTGCTCCAAATCTGTATTCCAAATCCTGCACCGCACCTGGCTCGGATGTACAATTCACCGTAGCACATGGCTTTGGGCAAAATATAGAAAAGGTTGTAGTGGCCTGACCTTTAGCGTGTCCCTTTGTTTTACACATTTCAGGATCCCAAACTCCATGGCATATATCCTCTCACCTATATGCAGGAGGGATTGGGCACAGAAATATTTCTGTTGCTGTGAGTCAAGCAGAGAGCTTGGGTTTGCAAAACCCAGGTCGAGTTTCACAAACCCTCTTTGGAGGACAACAGGAAAAAATGCTCCTTTATCCAATGGGATTGATTTATTTTGAAAAATGTGAGTTTGTGAACATTTCATTAATCCAGGCTGTGACATGTTGGTGTACTTGGCGCCAAGATATCTCTAGAATAAATCTTTCAAAGCCCACCGATACCCTCCTGTAATGCTAATTGCAAAAGAAATTACTGATCAAATTTACATTAAACCATGCAAAGGCACGCTTCAGAGTAAAGTTCTAATTTCTTGCTATGTTTGGTGAAACCACATTAAGCAGTTTTTTCTACAGCAGGGCACAATATTTCCTCTGGGACTTAAAATAGGAAATGCTCATGTATTGATTTGTTTCATTTTTTCTGTCCTGGTTTATCTGATCACTGTTAGACCTTTCAACCTTAGGGTGGTCTAGCCCAAACCTTTTGCCAATTTCCCTCCATTTTTGCTGAAATTCGTTTTTGTTAGCGTTAGAACTTTGTGCACTTTACCATTGTAAACCAGTGCTGAAGTGCTTGTGCTCAATCCCCTAAACATTGTTAAAGTGGTTTACACCTTATTGACATATTTAATTCACTTATAAGCCCCTTGTAGAGTGGTGTACATATACCCATGGCCTGTAAATTAAATGCTCCTAGTGGACCAGCAGCACATATTGTGCCACCCATTTACGTAGCCAATTAAACATGTGACAGGCCTGCCATTGCATCCTGAATGCAGTTGTAAACTGCCAACTCAATGACGTTGCAATATAACCCCCTTGCCAAGCCTTAAACTCAAACTTTAAAAAAAATATGAGTCACCCCTAAGGTAAGCAGTAGTTACCCGATAGGGTAGGGTGCAATTAAATGGTAGGATATGTACTTTTAAATTTTACATGTCCTGGTGAAGATAAACTCCTAAATTCGTTTTTATACAACTGTGAGAATAACACTGGGTTGCCCTATTACATTTAATGAGTACTAACTTTTGAACTGATAAGCATTACATGTGAAATTGTAATTAAAAATACTATTTAATGGTAAAGTTGGATTTTGAATTTCAATTTTGAAAATGCCACTTTTCAAAATGTGGTGTTTTTTAAGTATGAGCGCAAAATCCGTTCCGCTCGCAGATTTTGCGAATTTTCGGTAAATTCGCGAATCGCGAACTCCCGTGAATTTACCGAGAATTCGCAAATCCGCGAGCGGCGGATCCGAGGGCAAAAATTGAAGCCTGGCCTGTTGTAACTATTTTACGATGGCGCCGGCAAGCTGCCAGCGCCATCCTAAAATAGTTACTAAGTTAGCTTCAACAGGAAGCTCTAATAGATAAAATAAAGCAGGTGCTCGATTTTATCTATTAGAGCTACCTGTTGAAGCTCATTTAGTAACTATTTTAGGATGGCGCTGGCAGCTTGCCGGCGCCATCGTAAAATAGTTACAACAGGCCAGGCTGGTGTGTTTTCTTTCCAAATCTACAGTCGAAAATCAGCTGTGATGCTGGATAGAGGCCTTTGCATCCTTGACTTTCACGAGCGCAATCCTCGTGCTGTTCCTGTGACCAGGAGCTTCTGTCTCTTCATCTACTGCTCTGATCGGTCTCAGACCTTTTACACACACAAGAGGCATGTGCACTCGCATGGAAGCCCCGCTCACACACTCGCGGTGTGCACCGTCTTCCCGCCATTGACCCACTATGATGGACAGCTCACCCAAGGGACCCCTGCTCCCTTCGGGCGATTGCATAGTAACACACACATGGTCGCTGGAACTAGTTGAAGCTCAATTTCAGTGACTCATACATCAGCCCAAAAACAATCGTGCGCATCATCGAGGCTGGGCAGGTGTGCCTTCTTCCCAAATCTACCGTCGAAAATCAGCTGTGATGCTGGATAGAGGCTTTGCATCCTTGACTTTCACGAGCGCAATCCTCGTGCTGTTCCTGTGACCAGGAGCTTCTGTCTCTTCATCTACTGCTCTGATCGGTCTCAGACCTTTTACACACACAAGAGGCATGTGCACTCGCATGGAAGCCCCGCCCACACACTCGCGGTGTGCACCATCTTCCCGCCATTGACCCACTATGATGGACAGCTCACCCAAGGGACCCCTGCGCCCTTCGGGGCGATTGCATAGTAACACACACACGGTCGCTGGAACTAGTTGAAGCTCAAATTCAGTGCCTCGTTCATCTGCCCAAATCCGCGGATCCGCAAATCCGCAAAATCCGCCGATTTTGCGGATCCACGATCCGCAAATCCGCAAATCCGCGGATCGTGGATCCGCAAAATCCGCCCATGCTTAGTGTTTTTCTACATTTAGCCATTTGATGCCTGCAGCCTCCCCTGGGTCACATGACTGTGCGTAACTGACTGTTAGACTTTGTAAATTCCTCCCAGACAGTCACATAATAGAGGGATTAGGTGTGCCTGAAAGGGCCATCTGCTGGCAGAATGGGGGATGCAGAGCTGGGCACAGCCCCATTTGCAACTGAATAGGCTATGCTCTGCCGTCACATAAAGGGCTTGTGACCTTCACATTGTCTCTGCAGTCAGGTTGAGGCCAAAGCAAGGGAGTCAGGAAATTCCAAGCACTTCCAAGGGAAACCTCTAGAACATTCTCCCAACTTCAAGGAAGGCACCATATATAAAAATAGGTCCCTCGGACCCTTCAGTTCACTTTCTGGACCTGCGGAAGGACTCTCATAGGACTGCCTGCTGCTGTGTGTGTCCTGCTGTGCACTCTACAAGACTACTTTGCTACACCTGGAAGGACTACTGTGCTGCCTGAAGCCTGCCTTGAACCCTCAGTGGCCTGCCATGCTGTTGAGTGCTGCTTCTCCACTAGCACCAAGGACTATCAGAGAGACTCCAAGGGATAGTTTGTTGGCCTCCTTGTCATAGCCCATGGACATAACAGACACCCACTATCTAGTACTCACACCTGGACCCAGCCTAAGTCAGTCCTGAACTCCAAGTGGTATCCCGCAGTCCTGAACCCCTGTTTGTGGTGCTAAAATTGGCCAAATAGCCAAATTCCAAAACTTGGGATTTTGAAAATGTTGGCTAAAAAGTACTCTAAGAACTGAGTGAAGACCAGGACCCACCTGCTAATCTATCCACCCAAGATACATCGCTGGTTGTCCTAACTTCATGGCTGCTCCCACTATGTTCTTATCTGCAGCAGCAAAACTTGTTCAGCAGTCCTTTATCAAAGGGGTATCCCACCTCGTGAAATTGTCTTCACCTACTGCCTCCACCCTCGCCCCAATAGAAATGTTTGATGGCCAAAAAAGTGGCGACAAAGGCACTTAGAAATCTTCACCGCAACTTCAACCAGTAGCTCCCTGATGATGATCCCTCAATGGATACCGCCTGCAGCCTTGCCCTGCTCAAATGTATCCTCTCAGAACACTTTTCTTGAAAGTGTTTTTTTTTTTAAATCTAAAGATAAGCATCGACTGGACCCAATCCACTTTACTTTTTGACACACACTCCATCACGGTCGGACATATTTTTCAACTTTGATCCGGTCTTGCGGTACAAGATGTCCGTGGTTGACGTTTTGAACTTTAAGGCACTTGTTTTGACTAAAAATATCTAAAATGCATAACTCTGGTTCTACTGGTTGGAATTTTCTTGTTTTGATGTCAAATAGTTTATTAAAAGGCACTCTATTTTTCTAAATTGGCTTAAGATTTTTCTTGTGCTGTGTTTTCACTTTATTACTGTTGGCGTGCTACAGAAATACTTTTCACATTGCCTATAAGTTAATCCTGACTGCTATTTTTGCCAAGCTACCATGGGTTAAGCCCAACTTAATTTAGTGGTTTTTTGTGGTTCATATTGCCAGGGTTTGTGGTTGTTCCTTGACCAGGACTAACACCCCAGTCAGCCAACCACCCAATTTCTTACAATCATCATGACTGCTAAAGTAAATGTGGTTGTGTAAAATTTTCACAAGTATGCTAATAAACATTTGTGTAAGTCTGTTTCTTAAGAGGATTTCTAAGATTGGCTGATTAGTCTGATAAAGTCACCTACAAGCAGTTGTATCTTAAGTCTATAGTATCGACTTGAGGACCAAACTTGAAGGCAAGTCACTGAATAAGAAGTTAGCAAATGAGAATGACAATAATGTTCAACCGATGGTAAGAAAGGGTTGACTCTAAGCCCACATTAACTTTTCTGTAATACTAACAATCAATCAATCAATCATGGTTTTATAAAGTGCGTTACTCATGTCTCAAGGCGCTGGAGGGTGGTGCAGCTCCTGATCAGTCGAAGAGGCAGGTTTTGAGGCTCTTCCCGAAGGTGTGCAGACCAGAGGAGCATCTGATGTTGACTGGGAGCTTGTTCCAGGTCTTTGCAGCGATGTAGATTCTTTTATTGTACAGTTAATAAAAACTCACAATTTTGAAAAATACAAATTTTAAAAGGTCAATATTTTCTTAAAACAAGTAAGGTGCAATAGCTCAAGTGTTAAAAGTATAAAAGTCTCAGCTTTGGTTACATAAGAATCAGTGGGGTTTTCGTGGCCTTGTTAGTTTTCAAAATTCGAAGACCGTGATAGCCAGGGGTGTTTGCTCTATTATTGTTTTGCAGCGATGTAGGAGAAGGCTCTTTGGCCTGCTCTGCTTCTGCAAATGTGTGGGGTCTCTGCCAGGGTGAGGTCGGTGGAGCGGAGGCTCCTTTTGGGTACGTGGAAGGATACTATCTCGTTGAGGTATTTGGGTCCGATGTTGTGGAGGCATTTGTAGGTGTGGGTGAGTAGCTTGAAGGTTACTGTCTTCTCAACAGGGAGCCAGTGGAAGTCTCGTAGGTGCTGGGTCATATGCTTGTGTAGATCTCTGTGGGTTAGGAGAGATAGAGTGGGAGTCTGATTCTTTGGGTTCTGCCGGAGAGAAAGGAGCGGATGTAGTCGAGGGCGGTTCCTCATATACCGGAGTCGTGGAGTCTGGCTGCGGAAGTGTGGTGTGAGATGGTGCCGAAGGCGGCGGAGAGGTTTAGAAGGAAGAGGGCTGCAGAGAGGTCTCGTGTTGTGGTTGCTGGGAAATACGGACTGGGAGGGGTTGAGGATGGCGTTCTCTTCAATGAAGGTAGTCAGCTGGGCGTTGACAAATCTCTCTGTGACTTTGGCTGTGAAGGGAAGGAGAGAGATGTGGCTGTAGTTTTTCAGGTCAGTCTGGTCGGCTGAGGGATTCTAGAGGAGGGGCTTGACCTCTGCCCGCTTCCAGTCATCGGGGAAGATGCCAGCTTTGAGGGAGGCGTTAATGGTCTGGCCTAGTTCGGGTGCTATGGTGGCCGCGGCTCTGTGGTAGATGTGTGGTGAGCAGGGGTCCATGGGGGCTCCTGAGTGGGTATTCTTCATGGTCGTGGCAGGGTCTTCGGTGGTAGCAAGTTTCCAGGTGGTGATGGTGGGCTGGTTGTTGGTGGTGGAGAGGCGGGTGGTGTCTGGATTCTGTTCGCTGAAGTTGATGTAGATGGCTTTGTTCTTCAGGTGGAAGTAGAAGCTGAGCTTGTTGCAGAGGCCCTGGGAATGTGTGACGTCCGGGGCTTCGCTGGGGGTTTGGTGAACTGCTGTATGACGTTGAAGAGTTCTTTCGCGTTGCTGTGGATTTTGTTCTTGATAAAGGTCATGAACCAGCTTATGAGCTGGTGGTATTCATTCATTGCCTTCTGTGGTTTTCCTGTTCCTCCAGAGTGTCTCGTGGCGTCTGCCGGAGCTCCTGGCTTTTTGGAGGTCGGTGGTGAACCAGGCGGCCTTAGCAGGGCATCGTTTGGCAGGGTGGTGGGGGGTGCGAGCTTGTCTGCGCAGCTGGAGGTTCAGCGGTGTAATTCTTCTGCTGCAGAGTTGGCATTGGTCATGGCGGAGGGGGGGTCATGGAGGAGGGTGGTGTTGAGGTGTTCCTCAGTGATATTACTCCAGTTTCTTCATGGTGGGTGCAGGGTGGGTTTGGATGCGGTGGTGGTGTTGAAGGTGAAGTGTACACAGTGGTGGTCTGTCCAGAGGGGCTGCGTGGTGTGGCTGAAGTTGATGTTTGTCCATCATGCGAGGATGAGGTTAAGGGGAGGCCAGCTCTGTTGGTGGGGGTGGTGACGAGCTGCTTCAGTCCGAGGTTGGCGAGATTGTCAAGGAGGGTGGTGGAGTCAGGGTCGCTGAGGTTGTCGAGGTGGAAGTTCAGGTCTCCGATGAGAATGTAGTCCGTGGAGGCAATGGAGTGGGGTGCAATGAGATTGGTGATGGTGGTGGCAGAAGAGGCAAGAGACCCGGGGGGACTGTAGATGAGGGTCCCGCACAGCGTGGTTCTGGGGCGGGTCTGGATCAGGAAGTGGAGGTGCTCTGTGTTGGAGAGGGGGACGTTCGTGCTGGAGGTGGAGAGTCAGAGGGAGCTCTTGTGTGCAATGGTGAGTCATCCTCCTGGGCGGGGGGGCGGTCCTTTCTTTAGATCTTGTATCCATTGGGGATGGCGGTGGCGATGTCAGGGGCGGAGTTGGCGTTGGCCCATGTTTCTGTGAAGAAGGAGACATCTGGCGAGAGGGTTTTGAGCAGGTCCCAGATCTACACGGTGTGTCTGTGTAGGGAGTGCACTTTGAGGAGGATGCACATCAAGGCTTCGGTGGTGCGAATGTCTGGTGTGGGTTCAGGGGTCGTGGGGGGGCTGTTGTTGGCGAAGGATTGTCTGCAGTGTTGGCAGGGGAACTGGCCATGGGTTGTGTTTGGCGTTGATCTCTGACAGTAGTTGTTTCTTCTGGGGTTGAGTGCGAGAAGGGCAGCAGAGTTGTAGCGATGGAAGGTCATAGATCCAGGGTTCCTGGAGCTGGCCGCCGTCGGGTCACAGATGGGCTTGTCTTTGACAGGCCTTCGATGTACCATCTGCTGCCACCATTGAGTAGGGGAGGAGGGAGGGAAGCGCAGCTTGGAGGTGGCAACCGGGTACTGGGAGGGTGGGAGGGGCAGCAGTGGCAGGAAGGGCACGAAGGGCATAGGGCGCGGGACAGAATGGCAGAGAGGACACAGGTACAATTACTGGCACAGAAAAGGCAGAGAACAGATAAAAGACTGAAAAATGGCTCAAGACAGACACGGGCACAGAGACAGAAGACAGAAAAATGGCTCAAAGACAGACACAGAGACAGAAGACAGAAAAATGGCACAAGGACAGTCACAAACAATCACGGCCAGCGGAAGAGCAAGGCTCTCTCACTGGACCACCAGGGATGAGGTGCAGTTAGGAGCCTGTGGGTGGAGGAGGACCTCAACACCTACCTGAGCAAGTAGATCTGAGCGTTGGCACTTAGGAGCCGAGCTAGTGGGGGAGAGTAGGTCCCTGACCAGGAGGTCAGAGGTCTTGCTCACACTACCTCACAGTGGCCACCATTACTACAATAGATCTTTCGTCACTGGACACCTTGTGCTGTCTTGTAGACGAGACTTAAAAATAGATCAATTAATCAAATTAAAGGGATTGTGGTCATCTAGCCAGCCATGGCCTGCGGAGGGAGTTCCGGTAGGGCAGAAAGGCTGGCGGGGGAGGGGCAGGGTGGGGGGTGCTAAAAACCGCAAAATATGATGTAGCGCTACGAAATTCTTTTATTTATTAAATTGTTTACTTACCTCCAATTATCCATATTCCGGTTTTTAGCACCCCCCACCCTGCCCCTCCCCGGCCCCCCCCTTTCTGCCCTACCGGAGCTCCCTCCACGGGCCGGGGCTGCATCTAGCCTGTGTGGGCCTCTATACAAGTATGCCCAACCTATTCAATAGTAGAATACTGCTCATTATCATAAGCGAGGCAGGATTCAGTGAAGGCTACCAAACAGCCATTCTGTGCTGTCGCGGAATAGTACATATGTTGCAGAAGAAATTTAGACCAGGCCGCAAAGTAGTTGGTGTACACATTTTCTATTTGTAGGGTATAATGTGGCACTCCAAGGCCAACTACAAATGATTTTTTTTATTCAGCTACGGCCCATGCAAGTAAGAGCGGTGGGGTGAGTGATTTTCACAGACGACGATGAGGGAAAATATATTATTTATTTATTTTTTGTCTATCAAACCCCCCCCCCCACCCCACCCGGCACTACCGCTCTTACCTGCAGGGCTTTGACTGTTTTTACTAGAAACAATTTAAAATATCAAATAAATTAATAGTTTAACACCATTTAATTCAAATAATTATAATGCAATGGTGTTGGTAGACATAACAAATGTGAGCTGCATTTACTATGAGTTAAGCTCATTCACAATTTAAATTTAATTGAACAAAAGAACTGAAAATGTTGTATTTTTGGAAAATGACTGTGCATCTGAACTGCACTCTTAAATTCAGTATATTAAACCATCTTTGGCAACAAAAGCTCCAGAACAATGTAAAATGACAGATGCCGGTGGCGAGCTGTGAGTCTCTTTGAGAGGGTCTTTGGTAGATTATTGATTCTACATATTTAGAAAGAATCTTCGAAATCCAAGACATATTCAATATGTAATAAAGACCAAATGCGTAGCAAATTCAATATTTCTTATTATTTGTATAAGTATTAGTAATCAACATTGGCTCCAAGTATTATCGGTAAGCTTATAGCAAACTACCACATTCGGCTTTTTAAGAATTATTGATTGGGAAATGCCTACAATATCTGCCTCGTGCTTCAAATGTATTTCCCAGAATTTTCAGCATGAAACACAAGAGTAACAGTGTGCGTCTCTCTCCTAGCTCAACATCAAAACCACTTTCATCTGCTGTCTCAAGGAAAACAGAGCAAATCTTCCACCCTGCTGTTTTTTTCCAGATAAATTAAACCCCTCACGTCTTGCGGCCTAAACAAAACCCCCGGGCCATCCCTAGACACATCTATTCTCAACCTGAAATCGTCTCGTCACACGTGCTTCTTGTAAGATAATTTTGTAGTCACTAATCAATAATGCAACAGCAAATTGCATTTAAATAAACATTAGCAGCCCTTTTAATGAATGCAACCCTCTTCGGTAATTTGTCATCGTCAGGGCTACTGGACTCCTTTGATGTTCATTAGAATATTGGGAATTAGAGCTTTTGCTAAATGTAAGCGCATTGCAATCATGAAAGCATATTTTAAGAACTATTAAATTATAAATGTCTGCACTGCTTGGCTACACATTGGACCGAGGGTCATGTTACTGGTGGGTTTTGTTGGTGATGGTTTGTTTTACAGATAACTATGGCATTCCCAAGATGCAACATAGCATAAGACATAGTTGAGATGACATTGACCTGCCAGACTGTAACCTTGTCTACCAAACTATTAATGCTGCGGCACCAGACTGATAAATGTGACATCGGCTAAAATCAATTAGCCGGCACATCTAATACACACATTTATAAGCATCCGTAATCACCCTCCATGGTGTTAATGGTAAATATTCCCTCTAATTGTGGTTTTCGTACACACAGCCGAACGGTTAAAACACAGCAATTAAGGTCAAAGTCACTATGAGCAACAAACGGTCTGCAATAATGAATGAATCAAACTCTCTCGCCCTAAAAAAAAGATAATTCAGTAGTTTTGAGAGGAAATTGTTTTATAAGGGAATTAAAAAATGGAAACAGTTTGAAATTAAAATGTAGGATGCACTGCTGTAATCATATGATAAGAACAACTGTCAAAGAGATGTTTTGTCAAAGGCTGTGCACTACAGGTCAAGTGACAAACTGAATGGAATATAGCAAATTGTAAACTCACAACTGTACAGTAAATGACAAACCTCCTCGCACCTGTATAACCTTGGAATCCATTTGTGAATGTGCCGCAATTTGAATCTGATGCAAGAAAATAGTTTACAGTTCAAATTACTTAACTACTGAAACAAACTTGTCTTGCTTAAAAGAAAACTCTGAAGGGCTGGTTCACAAATGTTTGGCAAAAACAGATACATTAGCCAAAGTCTCCATATTTCTTATGTCTGCGCGATTTTGCCAGTTCTAGTGTGTGATTCTGCAGTAATACAATCATGAAATTCCTTAGACACATTGTGTATGCCATGGTGAGGGGCTCTGGAATTATGGGATTTTTTCCTCCGAGGTGGTTCCAACATAATACTGCATAACTCATGCATTAAAATAAAAAAAACGTGCTTCTAGTTAAATGCAGCTCAAACTACTCAGAAAGCTTCAGTATGGAATTCAGTGCAGCCCCCGAGGCCTTGCAACTGTTAAGTGGTAGTTTTATGTATGTGAATTGCTTAATGGCTCTAATTGATGTATGTCGGTAGTGCCTTTGTGTAGAGCAGGAATACAAATAAAATGTTTACACAATTACGTTAACGAGACAGAACTTTTGGTGTATTCTTTGTCATGAAATTATATTTCACAAATAAAGCCCAATCATGTTTACCAACCAAAAAACATATTTATAGGGACTGATGTTTTAAATTTAAAAGGATAGATCCCGTAAATCCCAAGGTGTGAATACAGGAAAATCCAGGACCCGGGATACAGTTTTTGAAATAAAGCTGGTATGAGCAGGATACAAAATTGAAGGCGGTCTATTGTACATTACAGTTCTGTAAACTGGGATTCTAAGAAGACAATGAAGATAAAAGTGTATTTCTGTTCTTTTATGCCGCACATCATGAATTGTTGGTGAGCAGCATTTTAAAGGTCACTTGCTGTATGTGTACAATTTTCTTTCTTAATATAACTCTATTTTCTAAACATCAGTAGCCTCTTTGTATTAATAATGATTTGTGTTAAAATTAAATGTCCTAGCACTTAGATTAAAATTCCACAGAAAGTATCAGATAAATTGCCTCTAAAAGAATGCTCACAATTTGCCATTTCTTACCACCTAATTCAGACAAAACGGTTATATAATTTAGTCCTGTATTTAACTCCAGTGGCACTGCCTGGGCATAGTACTCATGTGAAATGGCGGCCTTCATCCATTTCCTTAACTCTTGGTCTGCATAATATGTATCATGTAATGAATGACTTAGGCGATTACTCCATGTATGTAATACATTCAGCAAGAGGAAGGTGGTCTAACTTTCACATGGCGAGTCCACAATCTCAGAATATGCATTATGAAGTATTTGTAATGCGACTACTTAACTCAGGGCACACACACAAACAGAATATTGCTTCATGGTTAAGACTATGTTTGGCATCCTCTCTGAGGTATTGATTAGGCTTATTGATTCTGAAAGGAAACAGTTAAAGAATAAAAGAAATGATTTGCTAAAATTTTACTTGCACATTCTGGGACTGCTGCATACTGAGGCTAAATAATTTTCTAACCAACCCTAAACCTGTGTGGATGTTAAAAAAACTATAACCCAGGCCCAAATTATGCAACAAATACACATATTTACTCATATAAATATCATGTGATGCGAGGTGTAAAGCATGAGGGAATTACCAAACCTGATAATTAATGACACTCAAGGGGAGGTATTTACTGAGTGAAGTAATTGCCTGCTATTCCAATTTTTCGTATGTAAAAGTTTGAATTTGTATTTTTCACACGAAAATTCAAATTTTTGTTAAAAAAGTTATTGCACTTTTACATCTGGTAAATTTAGTGGGGTTGATTCGATCAAATTTGCCTTGGAAAAATTGCAGAAGGTGTGGCAAAGAGTTCATTATAAGAATGTCCGAGCCTCATATCCCGGGCCAAGGGTTCATTCATCCTTAAGGAAGAAGGACTGGGCATAATAAAAGAAAAAAATCCGCGGACTTGTGTTGATTGCCAAACTCCAGTTAAAAGTAAGTTTCTTGGAGAATATTCATGCTTCGAGGACTGAAACTTATCCGAGGTGATAAAGTTAGCGATATTTGGTGTTCAGTGCAAATGGTGAACTAACAGGGCATATTCTCCAAACTTATGGATAAAAAAACCATATGGGAAGGCTGCCATCAGAGTTTTTTTACGCAAATTGTTTTGCATGGATACGAATGGACGCCATGGAGTATAATTTCCCTTGCTGGTTGTTGCCTCTTTAGGAGAGAACTTGTTGACCTCGTGCCATTTGCTTGATCTCTGCCTGCTAAAGAAGAACCCTTCTGGTAGGAATATAATTGCCTTCCTGAACGTTGATGTGCTTGGGTCATTGTTAATCTTGTGATTCTTAAACCATAAACATTGAAATTTAGAACTTTCCTGCTTTATTTCTTAAGCACCATTTTCACTATCAGTGTCATTGTTGGTTAAACCAGAGCAGCACTAGGGCTGAAGAACCACATGGGGCAGGGACAGAGATCTGCTAGTACACTGTCCTTATCTGTGGCATTCAAGACCATCTAGAATTAGAGTTAAATCCAGACTCGAGTTGTCTTATGCTGGCCCTTGGTCTTTTCATCTCTTCTTTATTCAATGAGCAGTAGGGCTACACCCATGTAGGACTATATGTGCGACAGATTCATGAAGTGTTCATTTATTTTGTCACATTTGACTCAATAATTCCTGGTTTTGTATCGGCTGTGAAGCCGACGATGTTAATATACAAGGCTGCGCATCAGAATGGGCTTCTATTTTGATATTAGTCAAGATCATGAGTGCGAAAAATGGGAACAAGAATTACTTTTGCATGCCAACATTTAGGGGCCTATTAGGATGTCGGGCGGATTGCCCCCACCAGGCTGGCGGTAGCCACCACCAGCCTGGCGGGGCCAATCCGCCTGACATCATTCCCTGAATTCCCCCCCGCCATATTAGTATGGCGGGGGGGACCACGGCGGAAGAAAACACCGCCCGCCACTTTTCCGGGGCGGAAAATGTTGAATATGGTGGCGGTGTCTATGAGACACCGCCAGCCGTATTACAATGGCAAGAGTGCAATGCCTTTCCGTGGCGGCAATGCGGCAGGCGGTCTTCACTCTGGGGGCCCCCTGTGGGCCCCTAGAGTGAGGGTGAGTGGGGCGGTGCACACGGGGGGGTACCTGTGGTACCCCCCTTCATTTTCATTTCCAAAGTGGCAGGCACCGCGCGGTGCCTGACGCTTTGGAAATGAAAATGCTGTGATGTATTGTCAGCATTGCGGCGGGCGGTGCAGAGAGCATCGCCCGCCACAATGCTGAGAAAACAGGATGTGCCCGCCACTGTGGCGGGCACATCCTAATGGCACCCCCGGGACCCCCATCCTTAAGGTGGGCGGTCCGGTTTTCCGATAGGGTGCCCGCCCGCCCGCCATCCTAATGAGGCCCTTACTATTGGCTTCACAGAGGTTTTGAGTGCTGAATGCTTAGAGGATGGATATTCTGCTTGGAAAATGTTTCCCCATCCTTGTTTCTATTTTGTCCAAACGTTTGCAAATATTCTCACTCAGGCCACACCAAAAGAATCACACATTTT
The DNA here is from genome assembly GCF_964261635.1 of Lissotriton helveticus. Taxonomy (NCBI): domain Eukaryota; kingdom Metazoa; phylum Chordata; class Amphibia; order Caudata; family Salamandridae; genus Lissotriton; species Lissotriton helveticus. The sequence goes on along the minus strand of NC_136063.1, from coordinate 603,018,704 downwards.
TTTTTTATAAATCAGTTTTAGAGAACAGAAGAAGCAAGTACAAAAAAACAGCATACAATAGCAAAATAATAAAGCAGCATTGAGTCAGTTCTTGTGATTTCACCATAAGCTGTAAGGGAAGGATAGACATCAGAAAGATCATTCCATGGCTAAGAGCGATACTGAGTAGGACAACCAGTCTCCCCATATACTATCATGCTTTTCCAGACACCCCCTGGATTTATAAACGGTTTTCTCTGCTATACCAGCAAAGCCCATACCTCTTGTCCATTTTAGAAGGAGTGGAGCTTCTTGAGATCACCAGTGCAGAGTAAAGTCTCTTTTTACATTAATAAAGCCCACTCCAACTAGAAGCCGGGTACCGCGCCCCCCTCTCCCCACCGAAACCCACATTTTCAATAAACCATTAATGTCTAAAGTGCGATGGGATTCGGGTTTTTTCTGTAAAATGTTGCCTTGTATAGACAGTTTTCTTATGCTGAAGATCACTGGTTTATTGATCTCTTCTAGATCTCTGAAAAGGTGAGTTGAATTGCCTCGTTGGCACTACACTTGAAAGAGTCACACCAAAGCAAAGCCACAGTAGTGGATGGAGTGGAAAGATGGCCCCGTTACCTCCTCACACACTATGCAATGAAGCCATTCTGCTGGAGGAAGTTGTTCGCCTCTTTCAGGATATGCATCCATCTCACTCACTGGGAGGCATTACACATCCTTCAGAGCAGGGAAGGCGCTAGGATTGTTGACTCCATCAACAGTCAACAATCATGAGGCCTGTGTCAATAAAAAGAGCGAGCAGAGAAGGTATTTGTGACAGGGGAACATACAATGTTCAAGGACACTGACGGAATAATTAATTGCTTTGGAAATAAATTGTCGGAGTTGTGAATAAACATAGACATACACGTGTTAAAGGGTATGAATGATGAAAAGCTTAGAACATCTTATTTCAGTATTAAAACTTTCAAAATTCTGAAGGTGCAGCCACTGTTTACTGGCCATTTTATTCTCAGGCCGTCATTAAACCTAATGTTAAATATAAAGTTTAACCTTTTTAATCTACACTGAAACAATACTGAGAGTGCTCAAGGTATAACACTAATACTAGGGTTACAGTAAAGTGATAAATACTGCGATACAAACTGTGTGATTAAGCAGTGGCTGGAGCACGGCCATGTTTTGGATCATCTCACTTGGTTTTTTGATAGTGGCATATGTCCTTAGCTGCAGGTAAGTAATTAATACAAAAATACAGCTTTCCTTAGGAGCGGGGAGCAAACAAAGATGACGATACCCATTGAGGATTCCCATACTCTTGACATAGTGTTTTTCGTTTTAGTAGACTGTACAGAGAGCCAGTTTCCTGCAGCAGGAGACTTTATTTACAAAATATTTCTGTTTCTACTCTTCCATTTCCCATATATTCCGAGTTATTCATATTTTCTGTGTTTTCTCACCCAGTACTATTTAAAAAAAATTGCTATTGTCCCCTATTTCTCACCAGGTAACCCAAACATTCGGATGGAGTATTGAATGAGGGACAACGCACTGGTACATCTCCTTTGAAAAAGCCTTTAGTTACTGACATCTCTTATCTTATGAAAATATCAAGAGCCCAAATGTCTGCATGGTACACTGAAGCGGTTTGGGGTATGTATGGGGCCAAGAGTAATGGACATTAACTTGGGAAGGAAAATGGCAATGCATCCACCACCTCCTTCACACATGCATGCATACATATCTTAGGCAATAGGGATAGACAGAGGAAGTACTTTGGGAGGTTAAAAGGAGAGCTGGAGGCTTGAATACTTGATTGTAGACTCCCCATAAAGAATGTTCTCCTTATTCGAAGAAGGCCAGCAAGTAGTAAAAGAAAAGTCCTCACAGCCGTGCTGATTGCCAAACAGCAGATAAAAGCATATTGCTTGGAGATTTCACACTGCTTAGAGGTCTGAGCCTTAGCAAAGGTGATAAAGTTAAGGGTATTTAGTATTCAGTGCAAATCGTAAAGAAAGCAGGGCAGTTTGGCCCATCTCTTACTATAATCCTGATCAGCATGGTTTGGGAGGCTATAGTCTCTTGAAGACACTCGGGAGTTGAATGAGAGGACCAGGATGTCCAGGATCCAATTCAGTAGGACATTTTTGTGCGTGTTCCATGTCCCGGGTGGTGCACTGCAGGAATATTAGAAGTCAGGAGTCAATTTCAGGAGTGGCACAGACCTTGTAAGAGATGGAGGGGTGAGGAAATATCTGTGAAGACATTATTTTTGCCATAGTTCGCAGAAATGAATTAGCAACAAGGGGAAATCAACAATGAACCCATGAAGTCAGTTAAGGTGTCTCCACTCTGAGGAGTTAAACATTAGCCTGCCTTTGAGATTTAGAGCAGATGACTTGCACTGAAGTTTGGAATAAGAAAAGGTTTGGGCAGAAGAGAGAATTTTGAAATGTACCATAGTGCCTTTAAAGACATCACCCTTATCAGCATTACTCATAACCAGAGACCCAGATGAGAGGTTCTCCTCACCAGCATTATTATTCTGCACATGTAAGCTTCAGGAGGATTCTTGAAGATGCTGCATTGGGCCTTTCTACAACGAACGTTAAAGGAACCAACAAACTCTTTACACTGGGAGCGCTTGTGAGACATATTACCTGATTTATCATTGCCCCTGGGAGACTGAAAAACAGGCAAGGCACTAGTGAGGGAGGAGTGACAGGCAGAGATTACCTATGCAATAGCATGGTCTAGTGGAGATTAAAAATGTACACTGGGATCAACATTGAAACCCACCGCTCCTTCTTCAGTGTCAAAAACATTATGATAATCTGCCTGAATATCTTCATAAAATAGCACAACTGCACCAGGTATATTCAAATGTCCTTGCTTGTTCATCTAAAGAGGATATGTAAAGGTTACAATCAAGGGATTGGGACCACAGCAAATAGTTTCATTGGGTTGAATTCCACCAGATAGCACAGCTATCTGGTTGCAAATATATATTGGGGGCATTCTGAAAGGTTCCCTAGCAATGCATTCCACTCATTTCCTTCAATTAGCTTTGCGTTTTCTAACTCACTTCTGCTTGTTTTTCATTTGCTGTCTTTATTGTTTTCAGGCTGTTCAGCATGTCTGCATCCCTCAAATGGAGCGCAGCCTGTTTACCATCTCTCTGACTGGCTCCTTGTATTCTTCCACAAGTTCTCCCTTTCTGGGGGCTTCTTTGTTTCTTTTTTGTGAGGCACTCAGAGGAGAGTACATATGTTTTCAGTGATTTAGTAAACCTGCTGCTAGTTTAGGAATTCAGTAAACCTGTTGTATTTCTTAGAAAAGGTTTCCTGCCTCCAGCTTTCTGCTTGACTGATTCTTTGTATCTCTGCCACTACCAACTCATCAGTCTCCCATATCTGTGAGAAAAATGTTCTCTCTGTAAGCTTGTATATTTAGGTCAGTGCTCTTTACTTATGGCATACCTTAAACAATCCTCTTCCTCAATTTCCTGCCCATTCATTAGGTACTGGAAGTAAGGGAATGGTAGTTGCTGAAGCACCCCCAAAATAAACATGCTGGATTTAGAAGTGAATGAGCAATAACATGCCTTTCATTTTTTTGTCTTTTCACATTTGCTATGCATTTAAAGTGCAAATATCAGACTCTGTCTTCCAAAGGAGGTTGGTGTCTACTTTTCTTTCTCTGACTCAAAAGAGAGAGGATTTCTGGGACAATCTTGCTGGTTACTGGAGGTGTGAAAGAAAATTCTGCAGGATGGTCTTTTTTTCTAGCATACAACAACATTTAAATGCCAATAAATGAACTGTATGAATACTTCAGAATAAATCAGAACAGAAAGCACAAATGAAGGTCATTTTTATGTAACTTTGTGGTGCAATCAACTATTTTAATGTGATCAAAACAAATAAATGCACTACGTGATGCTGATTTCCACACATTATTGTTTGCATGCTGTATAGTTTTATCAGTAAAACTATATGTCTCTACAAATGTAAAGGTAGTTTCAATTAAAATTGTTGTTTGTAATGGCAGTGCACTACCGTACAATGCATACTCCACTGTTCGCCACTGCACTCTATGGCACTCTACGTCACTCCACTGTACGACACTCTACATCACTCAATGCCACTCTACCCCTCTTCACACTATGACAATCTACTCCACTCAACACCACTCCACTGTATGCAACTTCACTCTAGGCCACTGGACTCTACCCAACTCTACTTCACTGTACGCCACTCAATGCCACTCTATGTCACTTCACTCTACAACACTCTACTCCACTTCACTCCAGTATACGCCACTCCACTCTTTGGCAATTCATTCTATGACACTCCACTCCACTATATGCCTTTCCACTTTACTCCATCTACACAAATCCACTCTGCGCCTCTCCACTCTATGCCACTCCACTATACAACACTCTACTCCACTCTACGCCCCTCCACTTTAATCCACTCCTCTGCACTCCACTCTACTCGACTTTACAATGCTAAACTCCACTGTATGACACTCAACTTTATGACACTCCACTCTACAACACTCCAATTGATGACACTCACTTCAATCTACACCCTTCCACTCTACAACACACTACTTCCCATTACTTAGCACCATAAACCTCTACTCCACTACACACTACTCTCCTCTATGCCAATAAATTCTAACCATGCTGAACAGCAGCCATGCTGGTGTACAACATGGCTAAAAAACATTGGCAAAGTCAATAGCTCTTGCATAGGCCTTTTATGTTTGTCAAGGCTTGTTTTACTTTCTGTTTTCCTCTCCTTTAATCTCTATTGATTTTTAAAGTGACAATACAAGGAGCAGAAGACAAAGTAAAGTTTCCTGAACTTTTCTCTTTTTTCTTTGTGAGAGGTAATAGGGCAGGTATTGTGATGACCAAGAGAAGCCCAACCAACAAAAGGTAATCCAAACCCATAAAACCACTGTAGATGCAAGGCCATTACTGTTGGAAGGGAGCATCCATGCCTGAAGCAGCACCATGTGGAAGAGTACCCAATCCAAAATGGCCTTTACACTGCAGGAGGTAGCATGGATCAAAATGCTACCAGCGATCTTGTGCCAGTCAGTTAGTGCACCATTTACAGGGAGAAAAATTATGGTGTGGGGGACTAAAGGTATCACTCAGATGGTCTATGCACAGGGCTGGAGTGCTTGAGAAAGTGATTCTTTTTTTTAAACTAGAAGCAAGAATACCTAAGAATTAGACAAAGAGGGCCAAGCAAGGGTTAAGAAGGAAGGGGGAGTGTGCTATAAGAACTCAGAAAATAACTAGGGGAACTGTGAAGGATAAATAAGAAGCAAATTGTTCTACCTGACAGCCTTTGCTGTTGTCCTCCCCCAAAACTTTTTTCCTTCTCTTCCGTTTCCTGAAATTGTTTTTGTGTGCCCTAGGGCTCTGTGCACTTCCTCACTACCAACCAGTACTAAATTTCTTGTGCCCAATCCTTTAAACATGGCAACTTTGGTTTATACACAATTGCCACAGTTATTTTACTTGTACTTCCCTGGTAAAGTAGTACTACATATGCTTAGGGTCTGTAAATTAAATGCTACCAGTGGGCCTGCAGCACACATTGTGCCACCCATGAAATCAGCCCTTTAAAGCATGTCTCAGGTCTGTCGTGCAGTTTTAAACTGCCATTTCGACCTGGTGAAATAAACCTTCTGCCAGGCCTAAACCTTCCTTTTTAATACATGTAAGTCATGCCTGTTATAGGCCCTAGATAGCCCATAGGGCAGGGTGTAGTGTATTTAAAAAGTTGAACTTGTACTTTCAAGTTTTACATATCCTGGTAATGAAAAACTCCTACTTTGTTTTTGTTACTGTGAATGCTACCACTCCCGTAGTATAACATTGGGCTACCTTATTCAATTTAATAACGGCTGACTTTTGATTCTGAACAGGTACTAATGTCATCTTTGTACTCAAAAGAACTGTATTTTAAAATCCTCTTTTTTTAATTTTGTTTTATTTGTTTTTGTAAATTTTATTGTTTTATGCAAGGAAATACAGTAGTGGTCAGTCATGTATTATACACAAAAGAGAGAAGAAACTGAAAAAATGATTAAATGAAAAGGAACAAAAGGTATGTCATTTCTGCCGTAGGAATCATCAAACAATATCTAGATCCATTCAGTTATAGGCTCCCAAATCTTTGCACCCAAGACCCTCTTTTTTGGCCCCCTTTAATCTATACATAGCAATTTCCATATTATACATATATAATAATCTTTCCCTCCAACTAAAAAAGGAAGGAGAGTCCGTGTTGATCCATTCCCTAGTAATAAATGCTCTGGCTACTGTCATACAGATAAAAAGAAAACACGTTAAAGGTTTAGGTCTTAAATTAACTGAGTCTAAACCAATTAATACCATCTCTGCAGTTATTTTAACATCAAATTTTAACACAACAGCCAGAAAATTCTCGATTTGTTTAAAGAATTCTCCGAGCTTAGAGCAACCAAAAAACATATGTATAACATCTGCAGCATGCAGACCACAGCGATTACATTTTGTCCCTGTTGTAGTACTCCATTTAACAACTTTACTAGGAGTGTAATAAAGATCATGTATACACATAAAATGTTGAGATTTAATCATCCCAGTCATAAGGCTTTCGGAGGCAAGTTTAACTGACTCTAAAACTTTAATATCAGTTACCTCCAATTTGCTTCCCCACCTCCCCTGAAATACAGCTAAATCATCCCCTAATTCCTGGAGCAGACAAAGATAGAAGGTCCCTATTTGAGTGTTTTTTTGCAAGAGATCCAGAAGGGGGACCTTATTCATATTGATGCCTGAGGGAGATGTTAAGTTTTGAAAAAAACTACGAATCTGAAGAAACTTAAAAAAATCATTTCTACTTAAAGAGTACTTATTCTGTAATTCCTGAAAAGAGGCCAACTGGCCTCCGGAAAAAAGGTCGCCCAGATAGCGAACACCCTTTGAGTTCCACCTAATCGCCACTAAGTCACAAAAAATTGCAGTTGGTAATAAACCAGGGGCTACAAAAGGTGTATAGGCATTCAACTTGGTTAATCCCAGACATTTTCGGATTTTATACCATACCTCAAATGCTGCTTTTAGCGTCTTGAATTTGGTTTTCCTATAACAGCTGGGCTCTGTCATCTTAAGAAAGTGGGATTTTGCTCCTTCCCCCAAAATCATCTCATAAATAGAAGGAGAGCTACAGGTTGGTATTTGAGCTCGCTCTCCCATTATTAATGGACTGATAACTTGTAAAGTTGCTGCAAAATAATAAAACAAAAAATACAGAACATTCCATCCTCCACGCTCTTTACTAAGAATCATTTTTTAAGAGCCTTTCGATGTCGCCTGTATCCCCATAAAAATCTAGATGTTGCACTTTCTAAGTTTCTAATACAAGTAGGGGAAAATTCCAGGGGTATTGAGCGATAGAGGTATAGAACCTTAGGTATAATCAGCATTTTCAGAACGTTGACCCTACCATGTAAAGATAAGTGTAGGTGATCTAAACGTTGCAAAGTAGAGTTAATCTTAGCCAGGACCGGTTTCATATTTAAGTCCGGGATTCCAGATATAGGTAGCGAGATTTTGACCCCAAGGTACGTCACCTCTGATACAGTCGGGAAATTAGTCAGCATGTTATGTCCTGCACATAAAATCTGGGTTTTCGACATATTTAATCTATATCCAGAGAATGCCCCAAACTCTGATGCTAAAGCATTAATTGCTGGCACCGCACTCTCAACATCGGATGTGACAACAACAATGTCATCAACGTATGCTAAGGCCTGATAATTTACACTGGCCAAGCAAACTGGTTTAATTTTTTCTTCCAAATTAAAATGATTAAGTAAAGGGTCAATATAGAGTGCAAAAAGTAAAGGTGAGCAAGGACACCCCTGTCTAGTACCCCTAGTGATTGAAAAAAAAGAGGATAACTGTGAATTTATACAGACACGTGCTTTAGGAGTGATATACATAGACTTAAGTGCAGTTATGAAACCCTTACTAAATCCCTTCCTGTCCAACATATCCCATAAATAGGCCCAGGCAACCCTATCGAAAGCTTTTTCAGCGTCTAGCAAAATTATTCCAATAATTGATCTGGTTGCCTGGGCCCAGTCAAGGAAGGTAATGAGTCGCCGGATATGATCAGTCGTATCTCGTGCGGGGATAAAGCTGTGTTGAAACCTAGAAACTAATGAGGTTATAACAGTGGAAAGACGAGAAGCCAAGATTTTAGAAAACATTTTGCTGTCTGAATTTATTAATGAAATCGGACGAAAGAAGGATGGAAGAAGAGGGGATTTATCCTTTTTAACAAAAACCGTGATTATTGATTCTTGCCACGACAGAGGAGAGGTGCCCTGCTGTGCTGCTATAAATATAGAGACTAACTCTGTCTTTAAAATACCTCGAAAAACCCTGAAGAATTCAAGAGGAATAGCGTCAGGTCCAACTGTCTTCCCCTGCGCTAAAGATAAAAGGGAGGACTTTATTTCTTCCCAAGAAATAGGTAGGTCTAGTTGCTCCCTTTCCTCCTCTGTCAAGGTACCGTTAAGAGTTAATTCCAAAAATTTTGATATTCGGTCTTCACACTCTAAACCACCATCCTCTGTATAAAGCCTAGAGTAAAATCCGCGAAACACCTCCAATATCTTTGAAGTATCATTGACCGTTTTCCCTGTAGTATCATTTATTTTATCTATAGAGGCGAAGACCGCCTTCTCCCGCAGCCTTTTAGCCAGATGTTTCCCAGAGTTTTCACCCACTTCATAAACTTCCATACGAAATGCAGAAAGTTGCTGTGCAAATTTTGAAGCGAAGCTCTGATGAATCCTGACCTTATGCAGCAACAGATCTTTTACAATGTTATCAGTATTGAGCCCTGCATTACATGCCTGCATAAGTTGTATTTCAAGATCTCTCAATTTAAGCATCTCAGCTTCCACCTTCTTTCTAATCTCCTTCCGTTTTCTAAGGGAGTAACTCAAGGTTTCGCCCCGAACCCCACACTTAAACGTATCCCATATTATTTCAATAGCAGCGGATCCTCTATTGTTCTCAAAAAATTCGGGGATCCATTTAGTCATGTGTTGAATATAAGATGCATCATACAAAAGTTTACGGTCAAAAGACCATGACCTCGTGGTTGATGTAAAATGCAAATCAAAACCAAGCACAATAGGATTATGGTTAGTAATAACCTTGGGTAGAATCCTATACGTAAGATTTGTGGAGGTGTTAATAAGAGCTATAGCAGCAAAGAAATAATCGAGCCTAAAATGTTTCTGGTGGGGGGCAGAAAAAAACGTGTATCCTGGAAGTCCCCCTACCATAATATGTCCTATATCTGTCAGCCCAAATTCCTGCACCAATCCTTCAACGGCTCTATATACATTTTTTTCCTACCAACGTAGGGATTACCGCTAAGTAAATCAAAAGTCTCATCTAAATGTAAGTTAAAATTCCCACACAAAATTAATAAAGGCGGCCATGAGGCTAATTCCATACTTAATTGATGGGAGGGTTTCTTTTGGGTGGGGGGTAGGCAGGTGGGGAGGGGGGAGGGATGGGGGGTTCTGGGGGCAAGGAAAAACAGTAAATGGCCAATCATTGGTAGGTAGAACTCAAAGTGCGCTCGCTTATGTGTACCTTTGTCTTAACATGTTTGCTGCCTTAAATAATACGTTCATGATATGTGATAAGTTTACAAACCAACAGAATAATGGGTAAAATATCGATTTGTTCATGGAATGTATGTGGGTTAAATGATAAAAAAAAGAGGAACAATAGGTCAGATGTTGAAAACCATGGGTGTTGATATATTGTGTATTCAAGAAAGTCATTTAACGTGGAATAATAGAGGGTGGCTTAAGGATTTAGGGCTAGAAATTGTTTGTTGTTCTCGACAGACCTCTACTGTAAGAGGAGTGGCTATATTAAAAAGATTTGGGCTGGGACAGGTTAAAAGTATTAAAGACGATCCACTGGGTCGCTGGGCTATAGCTGCATTGAAACTTGGTAACATAACTTTGACTATTTGCTCAGTTTATGGGCCAAAGGTTGATGATCCTTCTGTTAAAATCCGCATTAATGATAAAGTTTGATTTTAAGTCACAGTTTTGAAGATGCAATTTTTTTAAAGTTGACATTTTCTTGTTGTCACCATTTTATGACTGTAGTTTGTGTCCTGGGTCAAATAATTGGGTGTAGTTGGCAGTTGGCCTTTATGTATTCCTCCCAGACAGTGAGACAAAGGGTGACTAGTTGTTGGCAGAATGTGCCATCCTGCCAGGATGAGAGGAGCAGAGATGTTCCATGCCTCATTTTAATTTCAAAGAGGCTGCCTACAGCACACTCACAAAGAACTTGACACCAATATTATGCCACCCCAGACCTCCTGATATCTGGGCCGGGGAAGGGGGAAAATGTCCAAAACCAATTGGACAAAAAATGGCATAGAAGTTTCTCCAACTTCAAAGGCTGACACTGGGTATACATATTGGACCCTTAGACCAACTCTTCTGTTTACTCCTGGACCTGTGGAGGACCCAAGAAGAACTGCCTTGTAGATCAGAGAACTACCTCCTGCTACCAGAGGACTGCCCTGCTGCTTGAGGCTTGCTTTTTTGCTTGATCCCCCAGCCACGAGAGTGATTCCAAGGTCTAGCTGGCTGGCCTCCTGTTCTGACATACAAGATCACAACAAACTCCAAGGCCATGCACCCTGCACCTAGTCCTGCCCTCCAAGTAGTGCCCCAACAGTTCTGGGCCCTTGAAAGTGGTGCTAAGGGTGCTAAAACAGACAAAAACTGAAACTTGAGACTTGGAAAATATTTCACGAAAAAGTGGCCTCAGAACCAACAGGAGACTGGGTTCTATCTGCTCATCGATATACCCAGAGTGCATTGTCAATCAGCCTAACTTCCCGAAATCACCTGCTACATTCTTCTCTGTCGCATTAAATCCTGTTCAGTGATCCTCTTCAGAAGGGCATCCGGTCTTGTGGAGCCTTCGTTGGCTACAGCTTTGACCCGATAGAGGTTTTTGACTTCCAAAAAAGTGATAAAGTCCGAACATAGACATTTTTTAGCAACTTCGTCCAGTGGCTCCCTGACAACAACACCTCCTCCTCAGACACTGCCGACTTCCTTGAACCCACCAAACTTTACCTTCTATGCAACATTTCTTCAAAATGTCTTCTAAGTCTGAGGGTAAGCTGAGACTGGGTCCACTTCACCTCATGAATCCGAACTGTGCTCCATCGTGGTTGGCCATAACGTTTGACATTACCCTGGTCTTGCGTAACTCGATGCCCGCTTAGGCCCGTTCAGCTTTTAGGAGATATTTTTTAACTAAAAGCTTAAAAAATTCATAACTTTTGCTCTACTGATCAGATGTATTCAATTTTGTTGTCAAACTTTTTATTACATTTCTCCATATTGTGTGGGAATTTTTTGTGTGGTGTTGCCTATTTATTAGTTTGTGTGCTGCATAAATACCGTACGCATTGCCTCTAGGTTAAGCCTGACTGCTTTTGTGCCAGGCTGTTAGAGGATTAGGCACAGGTTAACTAAGTGACTGTTGTGATTCCACATAAAATCTCACAGGGAGAGCAAAAAAACTAGTTGTGTTCAGTATCAGCACCATCAATAGAGACTTCAGAGCTGTTCTAGACCATGTGTTTATCAAATTTACCTCAGTGTGAAACAGAATAAATGCAATATAAATATGAACACCAGGACACTGTGTGTAAAATACCAATGCTGTCACTGACGAATGTCATCAGATTGACACTATTTTCTTCATATGGACAATCGCCCCTGACTTTTTCAGGGAAGTTGCAGCAAGGGCATCACCAATTGCAAATAATCATGAGTAGATGGTTACTCAATGTGTTCCCATTCAAATATTCAATCTGCAAAAGAGTTCCCTTTCCTACTACCTTAATTTCTGTCAAGAAGATACAATTTCTTTCCCTTTATATCAGGGCAAATATTATGGAGTGTATTCTCCTGTTGTCTCCATGTCAGTCTTCTTAAGAGGCCACACTTACAAAGTGCAACTTTAAGCATATGCTGACATCATATTGAATGGCCAAATGGCCAATCTGACCCTGTCCCTCTTCTCCTATTCAAAGTGGCAGGTTGCAGCTGCATATCCCTGTCAATGAGGCTTGAGATAGGCGTCCCCACCTTGGCTGTGACAAATTCAGCAGTCAACCGCATTGACTTCTTGTGCACCTTGATAGTTTGGATGGGAACTTATTGAGTTACAAGCTAATTATGACTGAGTGCAATTGGGAATGTAGATATGGAATATACCCTGCAGAAGTCTTGGGGTAATGTCCCTGCTACACTCGGCATCCTTGGCGGGGTTTCCCCTGAGTTTTGCCTTCTGTCCTCCAGTTTTCCACACTTCATTTTTACTGGGTCTGAACTGGGGTGGCGAAGTGAGCTAAAGAACGATGAAGGATTCAACCCAGATCTGTGACCAGGGCAAAATGTCTGAGAATTTTCAGCGCTCCGTCCATCAACTCTTTGTGTTTGGTTTGTTCACCCTAAATTGGCAGGCTATGCCAAGACGTGGGTCTCTTGCTCACTTTGCCACTGGTTTCAAACTAGCCTGGCTGATGAGGGGTGTTACCCCGAAGCAGGTCCCAGGATGCTTGTTTCCAGTCCAGGGAATACCTGGCTTGGCAGTTTGGGATGGACTGTTCCCAGGAGGAACAGGATCAAATCTGATTTGCCAATGGCTGGGTTTGAACTGGGGGGGTAAAGTGAGCTAAAGAAAAATGATTGGCTCACCCCAGATCTGTGACTGAGGGTGAGTTTCTGAAAAGTTTCAATGCTCTGCCATCATCACCTTGTGTTTGCTTTCTTCACTCTGAGTTGGCAGGGTAAGCCCAGACGTGGGTTTCTTGCTCACTTTCTCACTGGTGGTCCCAAGATGCTTGATTCCGGTCCAGGGAAGATATTCTGGGGCAGTTCCGGCTGGACTGTTCCTATGAGGAACAGGGTCAAGACTGATTTGATATAGTGGGGTCTGAACTGGGGTGGTGAAGTGAGCAAAAGAACGATGGTGGATTCAACCCAGATCTGTTACTGGGGGTGAGTGTCTGAAAAGTTTAATTACTCCATCCATCATCTGCTTGTGTTTGCTTTGTTCACCGTAAGTTGGCAGGGTATGCCCAGACATGGGTCCTTTACTCACTTTGCCACTGGATTCAAGCTAGACCGGCTGATATGGGGTGTTTCCCCAAAACCAGTCCCAGGATGCTTGTTTTTGGTCCAGGGAAGACCTGGCTTGGCAGTTCGGGCTGAACTGTTTCATTGAGGAACATGGTCAAGACTGATTTGCAAATGCCTGGGTCTGACTTGGGGTGGTGAAGTAAGCTAAAGAATGATGATGGATTCAACCCAGATCTGTTACTTGGGGTAAGTGTCTGAAAAGTTTCATTGCTCCAGCCGTCATCTACTTGTGTGTGTTTTGTTCACCCTACGTTGGCAGGGTATGCCCAGATGTGGGTCCCTTGCTCACTTTACCACTGGATTAAAGCTAGCCTAGCTGATGAGGGGTGTTACCCCGAAACAGGTCCCAGGATGCTTGTTTTCGGTCCATGCAAGCCTGACTTGGCAGCTTGGGCTTGACTGCTTCCATGAGTGCATATGGCAGGTTATGAACTGGGGTGGTGAAGTGAGCTAAAGAACGATGATGGATTAAACTCAGATCTGTGACTGGAGGTGAGTATCTGAAAAGTTTCAGTGTTCCATCCATCATCTCCTTGGCAGTTAGGGCTGTACTGTTCCCATGAGGAAGAGGATCAAGACTGATTTACATATGGATGGGTCTGAACTGCTTTGGTTAATTCAGCTTAGAAATGAGGGTCTGTAGATGACAGTGTGTTACCCTGTCCAAGTAGGGACCCTTCTTCCTAGTCAGGATAAGGGGGATACACTACTGCAATAACCCCTGATCACCCCCTCGGTAGCTTGGCACTAGCATTCAGGTTTATTTCAGAGGCAGGGTGTAAGACATTTGCACATAGCCAATAGTCATACAGTGAAAACTCTACAAAAAGACACCACACCAGGTTTAGAAAATTAACCAATATTTTATCAGTGAAAACAGGACCAAATACGATCAAAATCCACAATACAGTTCTTAGAAATATCAATAAGCATAAATAGACTTAAATTACAAATCCTTGAAGTCGATAGCTCCATCCAGAACTATCACAGCGCTGTGAACAAAAAATCCAAACAATTGTGTTGCAGGCCAGCTACGGTCTTGGGAAGACCTGCACAACAGTACCTTTAGAAATGCAGGGCGTCGGTGACCTCTCGTTGACCTCCGAAGAGCCTGTGTTGGCAGGTGTCAGTTCCAGAGGTCGGCTCCGGAGTTGTCAAGCCCTTGAAGTCACATGCATTGCAGATTGAACTCCTCACAGTTGAAGTTGGGGTGCCTGTGTCTGCAGGTGTCGGAGCTGCGGTGCGAAGTGCGGCGATGCCCTCTGTGCTACCTTCACGACACAGAGCCTGCAGTGGCATCAGTGATGGTGTCTGGTTGTTTTTTTTTTCTATTGCAGGACAAAACACACAGTTTCCAGTGCTGGTAGCAGATGAACTTGAAGTCTTTGCTATTCCTGAGAAGTCTTGAACAGGGGGTAAGCTCTGCCTCAAGCCCTTGGAGAAACTCAAACAAAGTTTACAGAAAGTTCAGTCCAGTCCTTTCACTGCCCAAGTTAGAAGTAGCCACTGCAGGTCAACACACCAAAGTGGCAGTTCCGCCCAAAGCTTCTCAAGCTCTTTTTCTTGGTAGTCTTCTTGGTCCAAAAGAGTTCTAAAAACCTGGGGTCTGTGCCCCAATATTTATACCACATTTCCCAATGTTCCCTTGTGGCAGAGAGTGTCTGTGCTAAGTCCAAACCAGTTCTGTCCTCTCTGGCCCAGATTCCTGGCAGGAGGTGGAGCCAGCATTGTTGGAGGCACACCAGGCCAATTCAGGTGCAAGGAAACCTTCTCCCACTACTCTAAATGCATTCCAGGTCGATTCAGCCCAGCCCTGATTCATCCAGGAAAGGAAGAACACACCTCAACCCATCCAGTGGCTGTCTGAAGAATTCACATCCCCAGCCCCTGTCACTCCAAAGCCAGACAGTCAATCCGCAACCCAGCAGTGGCACACAGAATGGCTAGGCAGGAATTTTCTAAAAGGATTTTTTCAAACACATAATATAAAAATCACCTTTACTAAAAGATGCATTTTTATTTTCTGAGTTCAGGCATACTAAACTCCATCTTTCTATCTTGTAAGATTTTACAAAGTATTCACCACTCTATCCTATGGGACACAGAGTCTTTCACTAGTGAAAAATGAATTACATTGTATTTTACTTTTAGGGCATGTTCCACACAGCAGTTCATGTCCTACCTTTCACATAAATGGCACCCAGCCCATGGGGGTATTGTGGGCCTAATTTAGGGGTGACTTACTTGCAATAAAAGGGAAGGTAAGGCCTGGGATGTGGGTGCACTTGCTAGGTCGACAAGGCAGTTCAAACTGCGTGCAGACACTGCAGTGGCAGGTCTGAGATACTTTTATAGGGC
Organism: Lissotriton helveticus; assembly: GCF_964261635.1. Lineage (NCBI taxonomy): Eukaryota > Metazoa > Chordata > Amphibia > Caudata > Salamandridae > Lissotriton > Lissotriton helveticus. The sequence continues at coordinate 603,003,062 of NC_136063.1, read as the reverse complement.
TACTCTTGTGGATGGCCCAATCAGTGCTGCAGGCCCACTAGTAGCATTTGATTCACAGGCCCTGGCACTCTCAGTGCATTTTACTAGGGACTTACCAGTAAATCAAAGATGTCAATCATTGAAACACCAATCCAAAACATAATTTACAGTAGGAGCACTTGCATTTGAAAACTGAACAGCAGTGAGAAAGTGTGCAGAGACACTAAATCAGCAAAAACAAAGTCATAACCAGGAGGTCAGAAAGAAAAAATGCCGAAAGATGCCAGGTCTGACAGCAATGATGAATTCAACCCAGATATGTGACTGGGGCTGAGTGTCTGAAAAGTTTTAGTGCTCTGTCCATCATCTCCTTGTGTTGCTTTGTCACTTAATATTGGTCTGTGACAGGGTAAGACTCTTTGAAAGTAATTAAGTTCCTTTGCAAAGCCCAGATGGTCATCCCACGAGAGGAACAGAAACACATTCCCATACTCAAGGCTTTTGCCTTCCTCTTGGAACAGTCTTCACAGCTATTCAGCTGCCATGTTACAGTTGGAGCTTGTTGGACTTGGTCCTTTTGGCAGGTTCACCCCTAAACTATTTGCCTTTTAGCTTCAGAATCTTAAATGTCAGACAGAGAGCCTTAAATTTGATTCTCTGTCTAACCGGAAGCCAGTGAAGGGAGGTCAGGACAGAGGAGACAGAACATCGTCTCGGGAGGCCCACGATGGCGCGTGCAGCAGCGTTCTGCACAATCTGAAGCCTAGAAGCCTCAGCCTGGTTCACTCCAAGTAGCAAAGCACTCCCGTAGTCCAATCGTGACAAAATGGAGGCCTGAACCACCAGTTGCCGCGTGGGGGGGTCGAAGAACTTAAGGACAGGTCGCAGTCCTCGCAGGATACCGAAACAGGTAGCTGCTGTCTTCTTTGTGTGACTGGCAAAAGAAAGATGGGAATCCAGCCAGACCCCCAGATTTTTAACTTTGGCCGCTGGAGTAGGAGAAGCCCCCAATTCGGGAGGCCACCACTGGTCTCCCCAAAGTTCCGTCTGCTTCCCTAAGATCAGGACCTCGGTTTTTTTAGCGTTAAGCTGTAAGCAGTTGCTACGCATCCACTTAGCCACAGCTATAAGTCCTGCCCGGAATCTGGGGGCATTCACCTCAGGGTCCCCGCTGAGTGTCACCGCCAGCTGCGTGTCGTCGGCGTACGATGTCATGGTAAGGCCACATTCCCTGACGACAGCAGCCAGCGGTTTCACATACAGGTTGAACAATGTAGGGCTTAAAGCGGAGCCCTGAGGGACTCCCAGACACAGAGAGTGGAACGAGGACTGGCCTAGTGGAATGGCTACTTTAAAAAACCGGTCCGAAAGGAAGGAGCGGAGCCACTCAAGAGCTTTCCCACCAATACCCACTTCCTCCAGACGCCGCAACAAAATGTCATGAGACACCGTGTCGAATGCGGCGCTCAGATCTAACAATAGGAGCGCCGCAGTCTGCCCCGCATCCAGCACTGACCGCAAATGCTCGGTCATAAAGAGCAGAGCTGTTTCAGTGCTGTGTTGAGAGCGGAACCCATTTTGACTCTCGTCAAGAATGTTATTACGAGAGAGATGGGTGGACAGGATGGTGTTCACGTGTGCCTCAGTGACCTTAGCGGTCCAAGGCAGGAGGGAGATGGGCCGGTAATTTTCCGGGAGCAAGGGGTCAAGATTGGGGTTCTTCAAAATAGGGCTGACCACAGCTTGCTTCCAGGAGGGAGGAACCACGCCCTCAGTGAGGGAAAGATTGATAAGATCCAGGATGGGCTCACGACACATAGGCGGGAGCAGCGTAAAAAGCTCCGGCTTCAGCGGGTCTAAGAGAGAGCCCGATTTAACTTTGAGGCTCAGAGTATCAAATACCTCCATAGACATAGCCGGCAAGAAGGACAGAGTTTCCACAACCAAAGTCTTCACACTACTAGGAGCCTCCTCGGGAACGGAAGATGTAAAACCTCGGTAGATTACCTGCACCTTCTCCACGAAGAAGGATGCCAGACTCTCACAGTGTGAGTCCGTGCAGATTTCTATCGAGGTAGCCCGTTTCCCCTTCAGATCTTTAAGTACCTTGAAGATAAGTTTGGAAGGATTAGGACTATTGGAGAACTCAGTTGCATAATAGGCAGCCCGAGTTTGACAGATGGCTCTATGGTAGTTCTTGAGCTGGGCAAAGTACAGCGATTTTAACACGGGATCAAAGGACTTCCTCCAGGCCCTCTCAGCTTGCCGGCAAGTTCTTTTAAGCTCGGCAAGATTCTCATTGTACCAAGGGCTGCGGGTCTTAGCGTGACATTTAGACCAGCGCAGGGGTATAAGAGAGTCGAGGGCCTTTAGAACCCAGTTGCAAAACTGTTGATATCCCTGTTCCACATTCTGTAGTTTGCCTAAGGGCTGTGCCTCCAATATCCTAACAAACTCCTCCAGCTTGAGTTTACGCCAGTTACGCTTGAGGATCTGTTTATCCACGGGTTTCAATTGTGGATTGTCTAAGGGGCATGCCACTTTAACCAACATGTGGTCCGTCCAGCCCACCGCCAACGGGACAGATGTTCTAGCCCGGGCTAAGGTTGTAAAGAAGGGGTCTAGTATATGTCCTCCTATGTGGGTGGGGGAGGTGACTAGTTGGTTAAATTGCATCGCTTCAAGATCCGCTAACAGAGAGCTGATAGGGAGAGATGACATCAGATCGAAGTGTATATTTAAGTCCCCTACAATGTTAAAATTAGCACAACTAGAAACTAGCGAGCTAACCACATCTACAAGTGCGGATTTGAAGATGGTGTCGTTCCCAGGTGGACGGTAGATAAGCATGCCGCTAAAGGTAAAGTGGTGGTTTATCTTTACCTTAAAAGAGGCGCTTTCACACATAGGGAGATTCTGAGCCTTCCACTCAGCCGCGAAGCAAGATTTAATCGCCATGGCTATACCACCTCCCCTAGTTGTACGGTTCAATGTAAACACCGTATAGGTGGAGGGGAAGGCCAAGTTTATAATGGCGGTATCATGGTCTTGTAGCCAAGTTTCGGTCAAAAGGATGATATCGGGAGAGTCCTTGTCTATCATATCCCGAAGGAATTGATAATGCCTGACCAAGGATCTAACATTTAGGCTCCAAATATTTAGTGATTGCTCAGTGCGATCTGTGTGGGTGCCGCGATCATTCCCTATAACAGGTCGCACCCCCATGGGTGAGGCCAGAGAGAAACAACCACAGGCACAGTCATAAGGTTCCGAAAGAGGAGATAATGGGACATGATTGCACACTGGAAGAATATCTCGCACAGCAAAGATATCAGCACGATCGTACCTGAGCGAAGCGATGTTACACATAGTGCTTCCGTAGCAGGAGGCCAGAGTCCATAGCCCGCACCCGCTACCTCGACGCGGACGAGCGCAGACGGGCAGGACTCTGGCACGACTCCGGCATGCGACGGCGTCCCACTGCGCATTCCCGCTGCGCGGGGAAGGGCGACTTTAAATAGGCGCCTCCCTGAACAAGTCGAGCGTCGGGACGCTCCATAATGGCGCCCGCGCTCCAACACACTCACCCCAAACTAAGATGGCGCCCAGGAATCCAGCCCCAGGGACCCGGACCCGCCGAATGGCGGTGCGTCTTCCAAAATTAAATGTGAGTATGGGGACAGCCCAGTCACAGTGATGGATTTAAAATCAGGGGAAAAGTCAAATCAGAAAAACCAAAATACTCCGAAGGTAAGTTTAAAATTTCGCTGCTCGCTAGCAGCGCGACCTGCGCTAGTGCAGCAATGATCAGGGCAAAGGAAAACACAAGTCCGCCTTAAATAGGCGCCTCCCTGAACAAGTCGAGCGTCGGGACGCTCCAAAATGGCGCCTGCGCTCCAACACACTCACCCCAAACTAAGATGGCGCCCAGGAATCCAGCCCCAGGGACCCGGACCCGCCGAATGGCGGTGCGTCTTCCAAAATTAAATGCGAGTATGGGGACAGCCCAGTCACAGTGATGGATTTAAAATCAGGGGAAAAGTCAAATCAGAAAAACCAAAATACTCCGAAGGTAAGTTTAAAATTTCGCAGCTCGCTAGCAGCGCGACCTGCGCTAGTGCAGCAATGATCAGGGCAAAGGAAAACACAAGTCCGCCTTAAATAGGCGCCTCCCTGAACAAGTCGAGCGTCGGGGCGCTCCAAAATGGCACCCGCGCTCCAACACACTCACCCCAAACTAAGATGGCGCCCAGGAATCCAGCCCCAGGGACCCGGAGCCGCCGAATGGCGGTGCGTCTTCCAAAATTAAATGTGAGTATGGGGACAGCCCAGTCACAGTGATGGATTTAAAATCAGGGGAAAAGTCAAATCAGAAAAACCAAAATACTCCGAAGGTAAGTTTAAAATTTCGCAGCTCGCTAGCAGCGCGACCTGCGCTAGTGCAGCAATGATCAGGGCAAAGGAAAACACAAGTCCGCCTTAAATAGGCGCCTCCCTGAACAAGTCGAGCGTCGGGACGCTCCAAAATGGCGCCCGCGCTCCAACACACTCACCCCAAACTAAGATGGCGCCCAGGAATCCAGCCCCAGGGACCCGGACCCGTCGAATGGCGGTGCGTCTTCCAAAATTAAATGTGAGTATGGGGACAGCCCAGTCACAGTGATGGATTTAAAATCAGGGGAAAAGTCAAATCAGAAAAACCAAAATACTCCGAAGGTAAGTTTAAAATTTCGCAGCTCGCTAGCAGCGCGACCTGCGCTAGTGCAGCAATGATCAATGTGTGGTGAGATTGGCCTGCCCTCCCATAGGAATGAATTGAGGATATGTGTGTCCCTGGTAATTCCTGGTATGAGAGGAGTGCAGTGGCAAGTTTAGTATGTGCGAACTTGTGAGAATAAATGCTTCCCAATGGTGTGCGCAGATGTATGGTGACTGGTGTAGAAATGCCACTTTTAGAAGTTGGCATTTCTGTGTGCAGTGGGTCTGCCTCCCTGATGTGGAGTGCATGTCTGAATTGGTATTGCCAGGTGCTGGATGGTGTGGTTGGTTCCAGGAGCCAGGATGAGTCTGCCCAGTGGTGAATAGGGAGATCTGCATGTAGATGGGAGGGAGGAGTTGCACCTGGGACCTGAATAGTGCTGTGCCTTCCCTCCACAATGTGGGCTCCACCCCCTGTTGTGCGTCTGAGCACCTAGCCACCACCTGGCAAAGGAGAGAGGAGCTGAGCACAACAAAGTGCTCCAAAACTCCCCTATACCAGTTCTAACTGGTATCCCTAAACCCTGTGCTGTGACACAAAGGGGATATGTGTATAAAAGAAGGGTCTGTGACCCCAGGAAAATGTTCTATTGTGCTTGTGCTGACTTCAGTGGGGCACGCTGCCAGGAGGAACCACCGCGGGACCCAGCTGCTGCCTCCTGAGGGTCCCTGCGTGCTGGCCTGCCTGGCTGCACTTTGCTGGGGTCTCCCCTTTGCTGGGGTCTCCCCAGCACCAAGGACTCATCCTGTTTGCCTTTTTAAGAACTTTTGTGGCTTCTAGCGCCTGTGAGCGCTTCTATTTGTAAATTGCAGCACGGAGAGGCTGCCTGGGATTCCCCCATATTTTATCATCTAGCAGGTGCCCACCCCACATCTTGGCCATTTGGTTTGGATGTTTAAAACAGCGGGTGCCCACCCCGCTGTTTCCTGCCTCCCAGCGGGTGCCCACCCCGCAAGTGTCTTCGCTTAAAACGGGAGCCTCCCCGTATTGCGCCCGAAATCACCACCGCAGCCCAGACAGGAAGCCAGGCAACTGGTGTTGGGAAGAGGGCGGGCCGTAAGCCAAGCAGGAAGTAGACGGGAGCCTACCCCATGCTCCTGGGACAAGAGAAGAGGCTGAGAGCACACAGGAGACCACGTGGTGCTCCCGTGCAGTGAAGACGCCGGGAAGCGTGGCTGCGGGTATGGAGGAGGATGGGAGCCCACCCTGCCTCCACAAGACACTGCCAAGAGCCTCGCTGGCTCCCCATTGAAGTCCCGGTCCAAGAGGGACCTGGCAAAGAGGAGTACCCTCTAGGTAGACCTGGTAAGTGAAGCCGGCTGGGGGGAAGCAAAGTTGAGGCACCACACCAGTGCCTCTCTCCAGAGCAGCCCCGCTAGTCAGAGGGCTGCTCCAACAGGAGCGAGATGTGTGTGAGCGGCACCGCCATTGTGTGCCGCTCCAACACGGGGCACAGTTGTTTATTTTTAGAGCCTGTGCTTGGCTCCATCGGGGGCATTGTTATTTAAATTTCCAGTGCGCTCCAACCTGTGGCAAGTTATTAGAAAGGTCCTGGTGGGTCCAGAGGGAAACATAGTGCCAGGCTTCATTATTAGATACCCAGCTGCCCCACCAGACAGAGGGCAGCTGCAACGTTTTGCGCACAATTGTTTTCAGGGCACAGTTGGTGCCAGTGCTTCTTCCTTGAGCGGCCCCGCCTGCCAGAGGGCCACTTCAACATTGGCATTTTTCCTAAGGGCACATGGAGAGCCCAAGCCTCATTCAATATTTACAGCTGCCCAGCAAGTAGTGGGCAGCTGCACCGTTTAGGCTATTATTTCTTCGGGGCATGTTGAGTTAGGAGTGAGATGCACGCCTTTGCCCCTGAGACTCACAGCTGCGCAGCACTTAGTGAGAGCTGCAACATTTAGGTCTACGCAGATTGCGCACCCTTGACTTTTGCTGCTTTGGCAGAGCGCCCTGACTTTTGGGACACAGGGCATTTGAGCCCCTTTTTAGATGGCCAGTAGGCCAGGGGGACTGTTAGGTTTGTAGGGCGCCAGGTCCAGGAAATGTACTGCATGTAGTATGTTTTTGCACCTGTTTTGATACCTCCAATTGTGTTTTTATGATTATGAGGTTGTTTTGCATATCATGGTTTATGCCTGTGATGCCTAACGTAGTTTTGTGCCTAAGGTGATTCATGCGCAAGGTGATTTATGCATCCTCTGTTTTACATTGAAGAACCGCGTGCTAAGTTCCTAACTTTACCAGTATTTACTGGTTGTGCTCTACATTTATTATTTGTGCTACATTTACAATTGATGATTTGTGATGGTTATGACAGTGGCCCCAGTGGCCCTGTTGTGCGTATACAATGCCATGTAGCTACTGCCCAGTGCAGTTGGCACTAGGTGTATTGTGTGATTAATATTCTAATGTGTTTCTTATAATTCAAAGGCTATTTTTATATATATGGTTGTGTGGAGTTCCTTTTTGGTGCGCCTAGTGTGTGCATTCTGTGTGTGTGTTTTGCGCAAACGCTTTACACATTGCCTCCGGGATAGGCCTGACTGCTCATGCCAAGCTACCAAGGGGGTGAGCAGGGGTTATCTTGGCATGTAACTCCCTTGCCCTGACTAGAGTGGAGGTCTCTGCCTGGCTTTGGCACAAGCCTTAGCCAACCAGAGATCCCATTTCTAACAGAGCTCATGCAAATAGGCCTCCAGGGGCTTTGGGTGCTAGAGCATAAGCACACATTAACCTGGTATCCAGTGGGTTCCACAGGAGCGAAGTGAATCTCCCTACACTCCCAGAAAACAATCTCCAAACGAGATGTGATTGCTTCTCAATTAGTAACACTGCCCAGAGGGAGAGAAGGGAAAGAGTTAACCACCATCTACTTCACTCTTCCCTTTTAGATAGAACAGGCCACTCTCAGAAGGAATGCAGGGGCAGCGACAACTAAAAAAGAATTTGAGAAGATAATTAGTTGTCTGTTTATAGAATTATGACAACCCAAATACCCAATCACAGTGCATGCAAGATATAAGGAGACTCCTCTTACCGAATAATGACCCCCAACAGGCTCTGTAGAATACTGTGTAGAGTTAACAGCACTCTACCTCTAAGGTGAGTAAATACTTCTTCGCTGATAAGAAAATTAGGACCAGTAATCAAACTCAGGATGTCCAGCAAAGGAAAGTAAGCTAAACTTTGAACGATCAAAGGCAGGATTGCTGCAACAGGGCATTGGGACAGGGAATAAATGAGTTCAGGACAGGGAGGAAACCCGGTAAATAAAAAATGTAAAGATGTTAAAGGACTTAACTGTATGGGAAAGGGCAATGGGATTGACTCTGATAAATCAAAAGAAAATGCCTCCAGTACCAAGAAATACATGAGCATGTTAGAAGACAGTCTAGTAGAAACTGGAGGCAAGATACAAAGAAACAAATCAGCAAAACCGACAAAGAATGGCAACCGTCGGGCTGAATGCAATGTTTCTTTAATATGCCTTCGGCGCTGATCGCCTAAGGGAAACTAACACGTGCCGCGCTTGAAACAAAGTAAGAACTTCATGCGGGCGGCTTGGTGCGTAAACAGAGATACAATGTTGCCGATCGCCGCTGAACGAGGATGGAAGCTTGCAGTAAATGAAACGGATTCACGGGCAATTTTAAATCAAGGTGGGAAAAGATCTACAAGTTAGTTCAGGGAAAGGGAATTCGATAAGGGAAGCCAGGAAGCAAGGGACGGGGGAGAGGCAGGATAGACCAAGAACAGCTGAAGTCAGGAAATGATCTCAAAGGGCGTGGAAACCATTACAGACAGAAAGCCAAGCGATGTCTCTGTCTCCTGACACAGGGATAAGCAAGTAAGGGAGCCTGTCTAAATACAGCTTCTGCCCTCTAAGTATAAGGGAGTGTCTAAAAAGAGGCAAGTTTCTCCATATATGAAATGCACTGTGATACTATAGTATAGTCAGTGATACAGAATACGTGGCTTGTGTCCTGACATTGGGCAGGGAAAAGATAACTTTCTAAAAGTATATTTTCCTTAATCGTTATCACAAATTCGATGTAACCATACATTTTTATCTGAAATAACTATTCAATTTAATGAATTATATTTGTAACTGTTTCCTAACCAAAATGGAATTAATTAAAAGTAATAATGTAAGTTAATGGTTTCCCATGGAACGTCTATCCTTGATACAATTAAAATAGCTTTGGGGGATTTTAATTTTAAGGACTTGTGTAACATAACATTTCTATCTGCCCTTGTTTTAAATACCATGCACCCGGCCTTAAGGGCAGTAAGGCCTAAATAGGGGTGATAATTAATATTAACTGGCAATGGCCACTATCTCATATATCCGCAAGACCACGGCCGTAGGAAGATCCTGCTCCTACCTCGCAGCAAAGACTTAGAACACTCTGCCTTTCCACCTCATGCAATCACTGTCACTGTCTCAATTCAGGAAGGACCTCAAGACCTGGTTCTTCAACTGAACCACAGCACCGTTGATGGCTCAGCAGTCCCACGCCCCAGCGCCTGGAGACCCTTACAGGTGAGTAGTCGCACTTTACAGGTCACCTCATTGATTGATAGAAAAGGAAGATTTAGACCTGTCAGACAGGATTATTTTGACACATTGAATTATCAGTTTAAAACTGCCACAGCCAGGCTACAATTGTAAGTCTGAATTCATGTTTACACTGTCTCTGTAGTGGGTAGAACAGTGGGTGCTGCAATACACTAGGGATATTCAACTTACAGCCCCTTCGTAAACTTTGCACAATATATTAGGGACAACATGCCAATTGGAGTATAACCAACGTCAACCTGTTATGGGGCCAGAGCACACGCACTGGGGCCTTGTCAGTGGAGCCTCAGTGCATAGAGTCAAAGCAACCGCAGTATCAGTACAGTAAAAGAGGAGTGATCATGCAAAAAGGGAAACTTTCCTGCAATAGATCCTATAAATATTGTAAAATATTGAATGTGGTTTTACAGATTAAATTGATGATGCCAAATTAAAGGTAAAATATTGTTTTGTAATAGTAACAAAAATATGATATTGATATAATAATAAGAGGAATGTGAGCCTACTAATGTTCTCTGTAGAGTTGATTGTTATCGCATGAGTTAGGAATTCCAGGGTTATGGGTTCCAGTACACCTTTTGCACCAAACTTGATACGAACTTTGTCCATGTAAATAGTGAATGGAAGTTAGAACGAGTGCACTCTTAGTGCACTGTTAGCCAGTTGTTAAGTGAATGTTACTATAGAAAGACGTTTTACATTTCAAACTGCATAACAACCATTATTATTATAGGCTTTACATTGTTTAACATTGTGAGACATTATTGCACTGATCTCTTGTTCAGGAGAGGCTCTGGGATCTGGTTAGTAATGTTTACATTTCTAACTTCTTGTTTTGTATTTATTTGTGTATGACTTAAGGTAGCTTTTCATTTTGAAAGTAAAAGCACTTCCTGGAAATTAATTAATACATTATTATTCTGTGCTTTGAAGTGTTCTGAGTTTCTCACCCCTAAGAAAGTACTGGACTGATATGTCTTACTACTGTGAGTGATGAGTGCTAATGAATGGCGCATTCAGTTGGGTCAACTAGTACGTTTTCCATGGGATACCAGAGGAAGAATACTCCATTTGTCATAATTATAGCTGAGAACCACCTGAAACCACCTCTTGAACACGTCCCCACGTTCCCATCTGAATTGCAATGAAGTTCCAGTATTATTATCCACAGCCCAAGAAGAAACTTAGGGGCATATTCACAAGCCTCTACCATCCTATGAATGTCCCTTTTATTGACGTTCCTGGGGCAATATGGGCGCCGTCTTTTTTACAAGGCAGCTTTAACACACCTAGGGCCATATTTACAAGCTCCTATCACCACCACAGCATCACGTTCCGTGACATTGTGATGGCTATAGGGACAAAGCAGCGTTAAGCCACAAATGTGGCATAATGCTGCCTTGTAAATAAGGCACCCTTTCACGCTGTATTTAGCATGAAGGGGAAGGCAATGGGTGTTACGATGGGCGTTCCACCACAACACCCATTGATTTTGACGCTGCATCCTATTCACAAGGGCAGTGTAAATAGGAGGCAGTGGCAAAATTAAGAGCATGGAAAACCTGGTCTTAAACAGGCGAAACAAGGAGAAATTATTTATTTCTCCTTGTTTTTGCTGTTTCCATGTGTGCTGCCTTGTGCAGCACACATAACAACAGCAAATAGCCTATGCACATAAACAATCATTTAAATAAAATGCTGTTTTTCTACTTCCATGTGTGTTGCATTAAACAGCACACATAGAAGTTACAAAACAGCATTTAAAGATTGTTTATGTGCAGGAAGGTGGACCTGCCTGCACATAAACAATCTTCCACTGCATGTAGACACCCTTGCACTATGGTGCAAGGGTACCTACATTGGCGCTGGGCTGCTAAATTTAGCACCAGTGCAGGTGGAAATGCAGGACTGCACCATATTCTTGTGAACATGGTGCAGTCCTGGACTTTGGAAGTGGTGGAGCATGTTCTTAGCCTTCTAGGCTTAACAGCACGCTTCATAACTTTCATTTTAAATATGCCCCTTAATGTGGCTAAAAGCTGCCTTGTAAATAAGGCCCCCTTTTATACTATACTTAGAGTGAAAGGGGGGTCAATGGGTGTTGTGGTGGGCATTTCACTGCAACACCCATTGATTTTGATGCTGCCTCATATTTACAAGGGTTGCGTAAATATGGGGCAGCACCAAAATTAAGACCAGGGAAAGCCTGGTCTTACCCTGGTGAAATGAGGAGAAATGCTTTATTTCTCCTCGTTTTTGATGTTTCTATGTGTGCTGCTTTGTGCAGTACACATAGAAACACCAAAACTCTATTGATTGTTTATTTACTGGAAGGAATTCCTAACTGTACATAAACAATCATTTAAAACAATGATGAGTTCCAACTTCTATATGTGTTGCACAAAGCAGCACACATAGAAGTTACAAAACGACATTTCATATTGTTTTTGTGCAGGAAGGGACACCTTCCTGCACATAAACAATCCTTCCCCTCAACACAGGCACCCTTGCACCATGGTGCAAGGGTGCCTGCTTTGGCACTAGGCACTAGGCCGCTAAATTTAGCACCAGTGCAGGGAGAAAAGCAGGGCTGCACCTTATTGTTGTATATACGGTGCAGCCCTGCATTTCAGAATTGGGGGGGAGCGGTGTTAAGACAGCGTGGATTTGGGGTTGGTGCACTGGCACATATGTCAGCCAGGAAGAACAGCAGTCAGAATCCGTTGTAGAGCTGTTCATGTGAGGACCTAGGCAGAGTTCTTGAGCAGCGGGTGAGTGCCTGAAAGTTCATAAGGTCCCAGTGGAGGAGAGACAAACTCTGTTCTCTGGCATAACTGCTGCTTTGAAACATCAAAACCAATTCTAGACAATCAGCACAATTGAGTTTGACTTTTCTGCTTGAAATTTATTTTGAAAAGGGAATATTTTGATTTACACTCAAATGCTACCTCTGGTTCCATTGCAAGTCTTCTTCTGGTGCTGAATGCAAAATTTCTAAGGCCAAGCTGAGATGTTCCTTCCCATTAGCAATTTCTTGGATTAATCTTCAGATCCTTTACAATGTCTATGGTTAGCTACAGTCATTCACTGAACCTTCCGGCAACAGGCTCTGTTTGGGTTAGCTTTATAAAATGGATGAAGGGCAGAGTCGGACTGGCCTTAGCGGGCACCGGGCCTTTCCTCGGTGGGCCGGAAGCATGGGTGACCTTTTTCGATGGGTGGGGGCCTTTTTTTGTTACTGGGGGACGGTTTTGCAGCAGTTCTGCAAAATCAGACACAGGTAACAAAAGTGCAGCCGCAACAGTGGTACTGTTCCCCCTTCCCCCAGGCCTGTCAGATGTCATTGCCAGGGCTGGTTAGCTAAAAAATACTATAGATCCCCCATATAGACCTATTATATCTACAATCGGCACTAATACGGAGCCTTTATCTAAATTCGTAGATCATGTATTATGTCCTCATATTCCAAAAATCACCTCGTAAGTTAAGGATACGGGTGAAATGATAAATAAAGTTGAGAATATGACATTTGACGTCAACAAGGACTTTTTGGTTACTCTAGATGTAGAGTCCTTATATAGCAACATTCCATTGGAGGGAGCTATGGAAGTCATCAAATGGTTTATTGAGGAATATCACATCCCTTGTCCTAAATCATTTATTGTGGATTGCCTCAACATTGTACTTACTGACAACATCATTGAGTTTGGACATTCTTTATTGCGCCAAAAAAGGGCGTTAGCATGGGCGCATCTGATGCGCCCTCTGTCGCGAATATCTATATGGCTGCCTTTGAAAGGCGCCATATTTACAACGAGATTGCCCCTTTCTTCGAATCGGTCTCCCACTGGTCCCGTTATATTGATGATATCTTTTTTATCTGGACCAGTGGGAGGGACAATTTGGAGGAGTTTTTAAGTTGGTTGAATGCTACTGACCGCAATCTGAAATTTACTGCCCAGATCAATACAGAGAGAGTAGAATTTTTGGATATCTATATTCTACATAGTGAAGGTAAGCTCAAAGTGGACCTCTATGTGAAACCCACAGCAAGGAACACTTTGCTCCATTTCAAGAGTTTCCACCCGAGAAATCAAAAGCAGAGTATCCCCTTTTCGCAATTTCTACGAGTAAGAATAAACTGTTCAGATTTGAAAGACTTTGATAGACAGGCAGTTATTATGAGGAAAAAATTCCTGGACCGAGGATATCCGCATCGCTTAGTACGAGATTCATACAAGCGAGCTCGTTTTTTGACAGGGATCACTTATTGCGACCGAAAGTTAGTCCGAAAAAAACCCAAATTGTCTGTGTCACTAGGCATTTAGATGCCAAAATCAAACAAATCATTAACTGTAATTGGCACATTTTGAATAGTAACCCTACAGATAATCTTAAGATGCCAAAACCTTTGTTCGCTCATCGGCGAAATAGAAATATTAAGGGCCTTGTAGTTCACTCTAGGTTTGAGGAGAAAGGTAAAACTTGCAGCTTTATCCAGAAATCTATAGATAGTTCTACACCAATAAGAGGCACTATCAGATGCTCGTCAAGCAAATCGTGTGACTCTATCATCAAAGGTGCAACTTTTACTCACAATGGATACACGAGTCAGGCAACAGGTTTGTGGAACTGTAAAACTTCCAATGTCATCTATTTCATCCAATGCCCATGTGCATTAGGATATGTAAGGGAGACTTCTCGTACTATTCAAACTAGATTGACTGAACATCGGTCAGCAATCAGAACGAAGAAGTTCCTCTCTCCAATGGTGAAACACTTTATTGAGAAGCAACATAAACCTGATGATTTCCAGTGTAGAATCTTAGAAACGATTAGAATCGCAGACCAGAAAGGAGGTCTGAAAGTCCGAAAGAAACGGGAGGTGTTCTGGATTTTCTCTCTAGACACTCATAGGAAGGGTCTAAACAGCGTTGCTCCATGCGAGAATGCGATTATATGAGTGCACATTGTTTACATCAAATATTTATAGGACAAATGTGTAAAACACCACTCTATGAGAGTTTGCGCTTGTATGACTAGTCCTTTCTCTATGTTTAATGATTTGTTCCTAAGTGTATTTTTGTTCGACCATAATATAATACACTTACTGAATGAGGAAGATTCTTTCTAATATGAAAGGAAAATATAAAAAGTTTACTTTTCCGTAACCTGGGTCCGTGTCATTCCTAACTCGTTGGAATGTCGGATATATGTGATTCCTCGTTTTGGACAGGTTATATTAAATCATTACATTCACCTTAGGGATCACATCTTTTCTCTCTCTCTTTTTTATCTATATAGATAATTTTATGATTATTATCCCTTATTATGTTAGTGTCGTTTTTCACTATTCAATATAGAAAAAGATACTGGAGATTTCACTTTTGCGATGGTTTTAATAGATATAGAAAAAATACTGGCGACCTCTCATTTGTGATACTGAATAAAATAAGACACTTCTCATTTTTACAATCTTTTCATAGTTCCTTGTTTTTTCCTGAGTCCTCCTCAAAGTATTGCTTGTATATTGTTGTTATTGCCTAGGAGAGATATTTACAAATATGCTTTTTCCCTGTCCTAGGATTTGATTTATCCAGAAGTCAGGGGGCCTTTGATATTTACTAGTGTACTGTTCCCCCTTCCCCCAGGCCTGTCAGATGTAATTGCCAGGGCTGGTTAGCTATCCCAGTCCTGCCCTGATGCAGGGTATATATCACTGAGAAAACGTAAAAGAGTACTGCTTTAAATACTTATTCATTGGCATTAAGTGGGTGAGTGACTGGAATACTTGAAATTTGCAGTGGTCGCATAACGGAGCTAGGGTTCACTGATCCAATTTTTAGCTTCTGGACACTTTCTCTGCATTAACAGAACAGATAGAACATCAAAGGCGAAGTGATGGCATATTTATTGAGCTCCCCTAAAGCTGAAGAATCAGAGCCTCACCTGGGACGTGATGGTGGTAAAGGCTCTTCCTCCAAAGTAGGCATGTTTACACAAGAAATAATTGACAACAAAAAAACAAATCTGAAGACTGGGAGTCCGAAGTGTACAAAAAGATAATCATTGAAATGCTTGAATTATTCTCAGTCACTGGTAATTACTCAGGGTCGCATCCCAGTCCATCGTAATTTTGCACAGCAGGTCACCACATTTTGTACCCAGCCATGTGCAAATTAGTCTTGATCCTGCTCCTACGGGAACAGTAAAGCCTTAACTGTCGGACAACATCCACCCTGAACTGGAACACAAGCAACCCTTTTCTGTTTCATTAGTCTGGTATAGCTTGGTTCCAATGGCACAGTGTGCACGGAAACCACATCCGGGCACAGCCGTCCCACCTAAGGTGTCACGCTGAAGTATGCAAACAGGTAATCCATATAATTCTTGAATTTATCTAAGCCACTGGTATTTACTCAGGCACAATCCTAGTCCATTGTTGTTTTTCACAACATGTCGTCTTGGTTTTGGCCCCGTCATATGCAAATCAGTCTTGACCCTTCTCCAATGGGAACAGTCCAGCCTGGAGTCACACGTATGACACATCTTGGGCCTCATGCATAAAATTGCAGTGCTAAGATAAAATACTGTGAAGATTACTTACTTTGCCACAAGGAGTATGGTTGACGATATGCAATGCAACTCATTTTACAAGAAGCTCTAGTAGTACCACCATGTTTAAGACTCATTGCACATTACTGGTGACATGATGAAGCAGGCCTAGAAGGAAGCTATTGCCATAGTTGAGTCTTAACAAGATGCAGACACTCACTGTTAGGTTTCAAATGGGTGAAATATTTTTGGTAAGTCTTTTAATATGCCCATTCCTATGTGGATGATTTCATGAAGCCCATTTTGAAAGGCATCCATGAGTAAGTGAAGCACTATTACGCGAGCATTATTTCTGAAACTTATAAATGCGTTCTTGAATGTGCTTTTAAAGGCCAGCTCCCTATAAGAAAGTGCAAAAAGGGCAGAGTCCTTTATATTTGTATTAATGGTATATGAATATTCTCTGAATAGTGCAATTTTAGATGTTCTGGAGCTACTGCACAAAGGAATTTAATATAATGTGAACGAGTACTATTTCACATATTCATACATGCTTTTGTGAATTGGTTCAAAAACTGGAATCTGTGTGAGATCTTTTGGACTTTAACTATTTGCAGATAAGAGCAATCTTCTAATTTTCTATCAATTGTAACGAAGCAGTGTTCAGTGTGATGTGCTTATGATGTGCCTTAGCTGTTAGAATTTTCCATATTTCTTCAGAGGAAGTCATAATTTAATGACATTTTCAGTGATATCGGTTTGTCTCTTTTCTACCAAAGGTTGTTTATGTCTGCACACCTGTTTCTGGTATGCTCTTGTAAGTTGTAGTTTGCTCACAACATTTTACTGGTTTGCTATCTTTCATTTCAAGCATATTTTGTAGGTTTTTTGGAAAAACATCGTTTATTTGATGGAGATTGTGAATTGCACATTGTTGCAACAAGGCTAGTTTATTAAGCTTCATTGTAATCCATCAAGTTCTTTTATAAAAGCAATTTTCGGGCTCAAAGTTATATGTCAAAATGTTATTCACATCCTCTAGTATTACCCCTTCACCCACCACCTACAAGCACTTGGGAGAGTTGTTCAATTACCTGATGCAGTTATTCAAATAGACAGTTGTGGATCATGTCGGCAAATGCAAATATTATATACCAAAATGCCCTGACTTGCTTGCGATTTAATCACTTGCTCATTTATATTTTTTGTGGTGCTCAGGAGTTTCTGCAGTTTAGATGTTCTACAACTCAACCTTACCAGGCTTCTCTAGTTCCCATTATCGACTCTGCTATGTCTGCATGGCTTGAAATGCTGACCAAATTTGTTAAACTAAATGCCGTAAGACTTAACAGTGGCATGTGGAACTTGTTTTATCATCAATATCCGTAGAAAGGGATTGTAATCACCACATCCATAGGCTTTCGGTGAAAGTCAACCCTCCTGATATTACTCTTGTCGCAAGGAGGGTTTACTAAAGATGTGCTCTTGTTGACATTCACACACTTTTAGAGTTGTATTTTTAATTCAACGGAATGTATTTATGACAAATACCATTAACTCTACTGATAGAGATTGAACAATTAAAGGCAACAGCATTGTAGACTTTACTGATAAATAAGGCGAGCAGAAAGTATGCAAAATATATCCATGAATGAGGCGACAGCACTGACATTTACCCAATAGGGTAGTCAGTCTCATTAGGCAAATTAGGGATGAAGCATGCAACATGTTGTGGGGAGACTTTAACTTTGCTTTTACTGCACTACCATGAGTCCTTGTCTTTACACACACTACTACCGCATGTACTTTGGGCCCCAGATACCATTAAATATAATAGATCTGTATATTTGTTGGTTTGTTTGTGTATGCAAGAGTGAATATATACCAGCTTCTTAAATCCCTTCTTCTCACCGCCGCTTATCCAGATATACAGGTCCTCTTAACTCACCAAACGCATTAGCACATCCAGATGGTTATTTATAAATCTTAGAAACTCATTGTCCCCTTTGCAGTACCTCAGGGAGCCACCCTGCCCCCTGTCTTCGCCAACCCCTACATTAAACCGCTTAGCTCCATTTTCACCAACAACGTCAAGATACAACATTGTGCAGATGAGACGCAACTCCACCTGAAAATCGCTTCAGCACAAGACATACAATGACTCAAAATCTGGCCTGAAGAATTCCAAAATTGGATGTAAATTTAATATTTGAAGCTCGACCTAACAAAGGCACAGTTACCCTGTTCACCAACTGTACCAATAAAATTCATCCTCCAACTGACTGCCAGTACACTCTTGTTCATCCTCAATAGCGACCTTTCCTTTTAAAAGCATATTGCTAAGTAAACCAAAACAGCAGGGCTCGAAATACAACTGCTAAAGAAAGGCAAACCTTTCATATCAACACTCAACAGCAGACGAGGGACATGAAGATTGGGGGTCTGTATCCAAGTTCGTTCCTCATTGCCAAACCCCTTCCAGGTCATTAATTATTGAAAGTTTATTTCAACAAATTGTGCATCTAGAAGTGTATGAACTTCATATTCTGATTCGGCATTCACCTGAAAAGATGCAGGACTTAGACCAAAATGTGTCTTTGCAGAGCATCGTTTTAACAAGGGCACATCGATTTTCATGGACAATGGAAACTTTAACCATGCAATTATAGGATCTACAATTTGTTCAATGGCAAATGGGCCAACACATTTGGCCCCCAACACAGAAACCTTCTTCTAATGTAAATTTTTTGTGAATAACAAGAAGTGTTTTCCCAGCTATATAATTACTGACGTGATACTTTTTTGTCCGTAAATAACATGTATCTAGTCTTGGTATTTTCTAATATATCTTCTACTGGCATTTGGACTTCCTGAAGTCCAATTAGATGTTCTTGTACTGAGGAAACACAAAGAAAAGGGTAAGTCTTAAGGCAACATTCTAGGACGATGTCAGTACATACAAGAGAGGGCTGATATCCCTTTGGCACAATGTTCGGTATTGTTTTAGGTAAATTGCGCTGACCACCATATCGTCTCACTTCAATCTTCTTCTACTAACAAGGTTTGCTATCTCGAAACTGTTCAATACATTCATTCAATCATTCTGCCTTTTATGTGTCTGAAGGGGATAACTAGTAGACAGACATCTACGTCTACTTCTTTGCTTGATGTAGACCAAAGTTATAGATAAATTGAGTACCCCCATTAGTTTACAAAATATGGTATTCCATGTAAATGAATAATGTAGTATGCAAACAAATTGTGCTAATTCTCTTGATGAGGGTAACCCAGTTCAGCCAAATAAGTATCCCATTGCTATCAAATTATCAACAGCCACTACATTGATAGCACGATTTTGGTTTTTGTGTAGCTCTATTATTGGACCCGACATCCTTGTGTTGATTTCCCCCCAACATTTTTGCGTTTGAGCCTCCTGTTTTTGCTGATTTATATTTTGCTGGCCTTAAGACTGCAAACATTACTACTGCTAGCCAGTGCTAAGTGCTTGTGCTCTCTCCTCTAAGTGGGATAATAGTGGTTTACATCCAATTGGAATATTTAATTTATTTCTAAGCTTCTTGTAAAGGTTCTACTACATGTGCCCAGGGCCTGTAAAATACATGTTACTAGGGTTCCTTCAGGACTCATAGTATCACCCACTGCAACACTTTTTAAACATGTCTCATGCCTGATATTTCAGCCTGTGTGTGCAGTTTCAAAATGCCATTTTGACCTGTTAAGATAAACCTCTTACCAGGTCCAAAATGTATTTTTAATACATATATGTCACCCTAGGGTAATCAATCAATCAATCATGGCATTTATATAGCGCACTACTCACCCAGAGGGTCTCAAGGCGCTAGGGGAGGGGGGTCCGCTACTGCACGAACAGCCAGGTCTTGAGTTGCTTCCTGAAGGCGAGGTGGTCCTGGGTCAGGCGGAGGTGGGTCGGGAGGGAGTTCCAAGTCTTGGCGGCGAGGTAGGAGAAGGACCGTCCCCCTGTGGTGGCTCTTCGGATGCGGGGGACGGCGGCGAGGGCGTGGCTGGTCGATCGAAGCTGGCGTTTGGGAGCGTAGAAGTTGAGGCGGCTGTTGAGGTATCCTGGGCCTTGGTTGTGTAGGGCTTTGTGTGCGTGGGTGAGGAGACGGAAGGTTATTATCTTGTTGACCGGGAGCCAGTGCAGGTCTCTCAGGTGCCCGGAGATGTGGCTGCGGCGGGGGATGTCCAGGATGAGTCGTGCTGAGGCGTTCTGGATCCGCTGGAGTCGTTTCTGGAGTTTGGCGGTGGTTCCGGCGTAAAGGGAGTTGCCGTAGTCCAGACGGCTGGTGACGAGGGCCTGGGTGACCGTCTTCCTGGTCTCGGTGGGGATCCACCGGAAGATCTTACGTAGCATGCGCAGGATGTTGAAGCACGACGAGGAGACGGCGTTGACTTGTCTGGTCATGGAGTGGGAGGAGTCCAGGATGAAGCCCAGGTTGCGTGCGTGGTCTGTTGGTTTGGATGTGCTGCCTAGGGCGGGGGGCCACCAGGAGTCGTCCCAGGCGGAGGGTGAGGATCCCAGAATGAGGACTTCTGTCTTGTCCGAGTTCAGTTTCAGGCGGCTGTTCTTCATCCATTCGGCTACCTCTTTCATCCCTTCGTGAAGGTTGGCTCTGGCGGTGGTGGGGTCTTTGGTGAGGGAGAGGATCAGCTGGGTTTCGTCGGCGTAGGAGATGATGTTGAGGTTGTGCTGGCGTGCGATGTTGGCGAGGGGGCTCATGTAGACGTTGAAGAGGGTCGGACTGAGCGAGGAGCCTTGAGGGACGCCGCAGATGACTTCGGTGGCTTCTGATCTGAACGGGGGAGGCGGACTCTCTGTGTCCTTCCGGCGAGGAAGGAGGTGATCCACTCTAGTGCCTTCTCCTGGATTCCGACGTTGCTGAGGCACTGCACTAGTGTGCGGTGGCAGACAGTGTCGAAGGCCGCGGAGAGGTCCAGGAGGATGAGGGCCGCCGTTTCTCCGTTGTCGAGCAGGGCTCGGATGTCATCGGTGGCTGCGATCAGGGCGGTCTCGGTGCTGTGGTTGGCCCGGAAGCCAGACTGCGAGAGGTCGAGGCGCTGCACTAGTGTGCGTTGGCAGACAGTGTTGAAGGCCGCAGAGAGGTCCAGAAGGATGAGGGCCGCCATTTCTCCGTTGTCGAGCAGGGCTCGGATGTCATCGGTGGCTGCGATCAGGGCGGTCTCGGTGCTGTGGTTGGCCCGGAAGCCAGACTGCGAGAGGTCGAGGGATCCGTTCGTCTCGAGGAAGGCGGCCAGCTGTTTGTTGACGGTCTTCTCGATGACTTTTGCAGGGAACGGGAGCAGCGAGATGGGGCGGTAGTTCTTGAGGTCGGTGGGGTCGGCTGAAGGCTTCTTTAGTAGAGCGCTGAGTTCGGCGTGCTTCCAGCTCTCCGGGAAGGTGGCGGTGTCGAAGGAGGTGTTGATGATGTCCCGCAGGTGGGGTGCGATGACAGCGTCGGCCTTGTTGAAGACGTGGTGGGGGCAAGGGTCGGTCGGAGATCCGGAGTGGATGGAGTTCATCGTGCGGACGGTGTCTTCGGTGCTGATCGGGGTCCAGGCGCGGAGGGTGGTGGTGGGGGGCGGTGGTTGAGTGCTGAAGCTGTTGTGTATGTCCGCGATCTTGTTGTGGAAGTAGGTGGTGAGGGAGTTGCAGAGGTCTTGCGAAGGGGTGATGTCGTTGTTTCTGGCGTTGGGGTTGGAGAGCTCTTTAAAGATGTTGAAGAGTTCCTTGATGTTGTGTGCGTTGTTGTCCAGTCGTTCCTTGAATGCAGTTTTCTTGGTGGCGTGGATCAGTTGGTGGTGTTTTCGGGTGGCGAGCTTGAGGGCAGTCATGTTGTCTGGTGTTGGGTCTCTGCGCCAGGCTCTCTCGAGGGCTCGGCAGTTCTTCTTGGAGCTCTTGAGTTCGTCGGTGAACCATGGGGCTCTCTTGCTGCAGGGTTTGCTAGGCGGGGTCCTCAGGGGGGCGAGGTCGTCTGCGCAGTCGCTGATCCACTTCGTGAGGTTGGTGGCCGCTTGGCTGGGGTTCGTTGCACTGGTGGGTGGGTTCTTGCTCAGGGAGGTTGCGAGTTGGTCGGTTGTGATCTTGTTCCAGCTTCTGCGTGCAGCCTGTTGCTGGTGGTGGTGGGTCGTGGTCCTTCTGAAGCTGAAGTGGACGCAGCTGTGGTCCGTCCAGTGGAGTCCGGTGGCGTGGCTGAATGCGATGTCCTTGCTGGATGAGAGGACGGGGTCGAGTGTGTGTCCGGCGTAGTGGGTGGGGGTGGTCACCAGCTGCTTGAGTCCGAGGTTTGCAAGGTTGTCCAGCAGGGTGGTGGTGTTGCGGTCGTTGTTGTTCTCCAGGTGGAAGTTGAGGTCCCCGAGGAGGACGTAGTCAGCGGAGGGGAGGGCGTGCTGGCTGATGAAGTCGGCAAAGTCTTCGCTGAATTGTGTGCGTGGTCCCGGGGGTCTGTAGATGAGGGTGCCTCTGAGGGTGGTCTTGGGGTTGATGTGGACCTGGAAGTGCAGGTGCTCGGCGGGTGCGAGGGTGTCGTCGGTGTTGGTCGTGATGCGGATGGTGTTCTTGTGGACGATGGCGATGCCTCCTCCAGTCTAGTTGATGCGGTCCCTCCGGATGATCTTGTAGCCGTCTGGGATGGCGATGGCGATGTCGGGCGTTGAGGAGGCGTTCATCCAGGTTTCCGTGAGGAAGGCGACGTCTGGGGCTGTGGTGTCGAGCAGGTTCCAGAGCTCGACGGCGTGTCTGTGGACGGAGCGGGTGTTGAGCAGGATGCACTTCAGGTGGTTGCTGCTGTTGCACGTCTTGGTCTTAGTCGGTGCTGGAGTAGTGCAGGTCCGGGTGCAGGTGAACTGCAGGAGTGGCGGCAGAAGGGTCCGTGAGTGCGTCTCGGTGTGGCTCGAAAGCATCCCGGGATTCGGCCGGCGTTGAGTGCGTAGACTTCGGTGGCGTCGTACGTCCGGCGGGTGGGCTGGTGTCTGCGGGAGCCAGGGGTCCTGGCATTGGGCGCGGTCCAGGCGCGGACGGGCACAGACGGGCTTACCTTTGGCGCGCCTTCGGCGCAAAATCGGCGCGCCCGCTGCGCGTCAACGCTGCGCGTTTGCCACTCTGCCATAAGTGGAGAGTGGGGGGGCGGAGCGAGGGAGGAGCAGCTGGGAGGCGGGAGCGGGGCGGCGAATGGGAAGGGCTGTAGAGGGAAGGGGGCGGGGCCACAGGGGGCAGCGGCGGGGAGGTGGCGGGAAGCGCGGCAGGGGTCGGGAGAGACAGGAGGGGAACAAAAAACACAGAGGAACAGAAAATAAACTACACAGGGCACAGGAAAAAAACAAGGAGCAAAATCACACAGACAATAGGAATCGCAATACAAACGCGGCGCTGGCGGGGCAAGAGCACCAGTCAGCGGTGCACAGGATCACAGCTGCTGGCAGCGGCGGCACTGGCGGGAACGAGGGGCAGCCTGAGCTCACTCCCGAGGAGAGTGCACGGTGCGAGGGGGTGACTGGCCCAATGGGACAGAGGTCACTGCTCTCCACCGTGAGCACTACGCCCTATATGGTCCAGTGGGAGGGAGGAGCAGCTGGGAGGCGCGAGCGGGGCGGCGAATGGGAAGGGCTGTAGAGAGAAGGGGGCGGGGCCGCAGGGGGCAGCGGTGGGGAGCGGGGAGGTGGCGGGAAGCGCGGCAGGGGTCGGGAGAGACAGGGGGGAACAAAAAACACAGAGGAACAGAAAATAAACTACACAGGGCACAGGAAAAAAACAAGGAGCAAAATCACACAGACAATCGGAATCGCAATACAAACGCGGCGCTGGCGGGGCAAGAGCACCAGTCAGCGGTGCACAGGATCACAGCTGCTGGCAGCGGCGGCACTGGCGGGAACGAGGGGCAGCCTGAGCTCACTCCCGAGGAGAGTGCATGGTGCGAGGGGGTGACCGGCCCAATGGGACAGAGGTCACTGCTCTCCACCGTGAGCACTACGCCCTATATGGTCCAGTGGGAGGGAGGAGCAGCTGGGAGGCGGGAGCGGGGCGGCGAATGGGAAGGGCTGTAGAGGGAAGGGGGAGGGGCCGCAGGGGGCAGCGGCGGGGAGCGGGGAGGTGGCGGGAAGCGCGGCAGGGGTCGGGAGAGACAGGAGGGGAACAAAAAACACAGAGGAACAGAAAATAAACTACACAGGGCACAGGAAAAAAACAAGGAGCAAAATCACACAGACAATCGGAATCGCAATACAAACACGGCGCTGGCGGGGCAAGAGCACCAGTCAGCGGTGCACAGGATCACAGCTGCTGGCAGTGGCGGCACTGACGGGAACGAGGGGCAGCCTGAGCTCACTCCCGAGGAGAGTGCACGGTGCGAGGGGGTGACCGGCCCAATGGGACAGAGGCCCTAAACACAGTAGCGGTCGGTGGTGGAAGTAGCTACCGGGTGGTGATGTTGGGAGAGGGTTTACTTACCTGCAATCCTCCATAATCCATAGATTATTACCCCCCACCCTACATCTCCCACTCCCCACGTCACCGCCCGGCAGCTTCTCCCACCACCGACCGCTACTGCCTAAACAGCCATAGGGATGAGTTCAGTGTATTTAAAAAACTTGAACATGTACTTTTAAGTTTTACATGCCCTGGTAAAAAAAAAAAATTCACTACTGTGAGGCCTACCTCTCCATAGGATAAACTGTGTTAACCTATTATAGTTAATAAGTGGTAACTTTCAATTGTGAGCATGTCGGAATATTGAGTTTGGTTTCTAAAGATTTGTCATTTAAAGACCAATTTAATGGTAAAGTTGGATTTTAAGTCACACTTCTGAAAATGCCACTTCTAGAAAGTTACACACTAAAATACAATTTGCTCCCCTCACACTTTTTTTGTTGCTTGATATTACAAGTACATGAATCAGGACTATTTCTGATTATGTGGGTTTATTTAGTTTCACCCTTTACTTTTCAATTCCAAATACAAAAAGATTCATCATTACATGTATGAGAAACACGAAACATATAAAACATTTAGACAAATATGTAAACGATAAATGACAAAACATTTATCCAATTTGAATTGTGAAACAATACATTGCACATTATTTAGACATTGCAACATTTGTTCAAAATACTTAAATCATGAACCAAATATTGGAGCGATGTCTCTGTCTCCTGACACAGGGATAAGCAAGTAAGGGAGCCTGTCTAAATACAGCTTCTGCCCTCTAAGTATAAGGGAGTGTCTAAAAAGAGGCAAGTTTCTCCATATATGAAATGCACTGTGATACTATAGTATAGTCAGTGATACAGAATACGTGGCTTGTGTCCTGACATTGGGCAGGGAAAAGATAACTTTCTAAAAGTATATTTTCCTTAATCGCTATCACAAATTCGATGTAACCATACATTTTTATCTGAAATAACTATTCAATTTAATGAATTATATTTGTAACTGTTTCCTAACCAAAATAGAATTAATTAAAAGTAATAATGTAAGTTAATGGTTTCCTATGGAACGTCTATCCTTGATACAATTAAAATAGCTTTGGGGGATTTTAATTTTAAGGACTTGTGTAACATAACATTTCTATCTGCCCTTGTTTTAAATACCATGCACCCGGCCTTAAGGGCAGTAAGGCCTAATTAGGGGTGATAATTAATATTAACTGGCAATGGCCACTGTCTCATATATCCGCAAGACCACGGCCGTAGGAAGATCCTGCTCCTACCTCGCAGCAAAGACTTGGAACACTCTGCCTTTCCACCTCATGCAATCACTGTCACTGTCCCAATTCAGGAAGGACCTCAAGACCTGGTTCTTCAACTGAACCACAGCACCGTTGATGGCTCAGCAGTCCCACGCCCCAGCGCCTGGAGACCCTTACAGGTGAGTAGTCGCACTTTACAGGTCACCTCATTGATTGATAGAAAAGGAAGATTTAGACCTGTCAGACAGGATTATTTTGACACATTGAATTATCAGTTTAAAACTGCCACAGCCAGGCTACAATTGTAAGTCTGAATTCATGTTTACACTGTCTCTGTAGTGGGTAGAACAGTGGGTGCTGCAATTCACTAGGGATATTCAACTTACAGCCCCTTCGTAAACTTTGCACAATATATTAGGGACAACATGCCAATTGGAGTATAACCAACGTCAACCTGTTATGGGGCCAGAGCACACGCACTGGGGCCTTGTCAGTGGAGCCTCAGTGCATAGAGTCAAAGCAACCGCAGTATCAGTACAGTAAAAGAGGAGTGATCATGCAAAAAGGGAAACTTTCCTGCAATAGATCCTATAAATATTGTAAAATATTGAATGTGGTTTTACAGATTAAATTGATGATGCCAAATTAAAGGTAAAATATTGTTTTGTAATAGTAACAAAAATATGATATTGATGTAATAATAAGAGGAATGTGAGCCTACTAATGTTCTCTGTAGAGTTGATTGTTATCGCATGAGTTAGGAATTCCAGGGTTATGGGTTCCAGTACACCTTTTGCACCAAACTTGATACGAACTTTGTCCATGTAAATAGTGAATGGAAGTTAGAACGAGTGCACTCTTAGTGCACTGTTAGCCAGTTGTTAAGTAAATGTTACTATAGAAAGACGTTTTACATTTCAAACTGCATAACAACCATTATTATTATAGGCTTTACATTGTTTAACATTGTGAGACATTATTGCACTGATCTCTTGTTCAGGAGAGGCTCTGGGATCTGGTTAGTAATGTTTACATTTCTAACTTCTTGTTTTGTATTTATTTGTGTATGACTTAAGGTAGCTTTTCATTTTGAAAGTAAAAGCACTTCCTGGAAATTAATTAATACATTATTATTCTGTGCTTTGAAGTGTTCTGAGTTTCTCACCCCTAAGAAAGTACTGGACTGATATGTCTTACTACTGTGAGTGATGAGTGCTAATGAATGGCGCATTCAGTTGGGTCAACTAGTACGTTTTCCATGGGATACCAGAGGAAGAATACTCCATTTGTCATAATTATAGCTGAGAACCACCTGAAACCACCTCTTGAACACGTCCCCACGTTCCCATCTGAATTGCAATGAAGTTCCAGTATTATTATCCACAGCCCAAGAAGAAACTTAGGGGCATATTCACAAGCCTCTACCATCCTATGAATGTCCCTTTTATTGACGTTCCTGGGGCAATATGGGCGCCGTCTTTTTTACAAGGCAGCTTTAACACACCTAGGGCCATATTTACAAGCTCCTATCACCACCACAGCATCACGTTCCGTGACATTGTGATGGCTATAGGGACAAAGCAGCGTTAAGCCACAAATGTGGCATAATGCTGCCTTGTAAATAAGGCACCCTTTCACGCTGTATTTAGCATGAAGGGGAAGGCAATGGGTGTTACGATGGGCGTTCCACCACAACACCCATTGATTTTGACGCTGCATCCTATTCACAAGGGCAGTGTAAATAGGAGGCAGTGCCAAAATTAAGAGCATGGAAAACCTGGTCTTAAACAGGCGAAACAAGGAGAAATGATTTATTTCTCCTTGTTTTTGCTGTTTCCATGTGTGCTGCCTTGTGCAGCACACATAACAACAGCAAATAGCCTATGCACATAAACAATCATTTAAATAAAATGCTGTTTTTCTACTTCCATGTGTGTTGCATTAAACAGCACACATAGAAGTTACAAAACAGCATTTAAAGATTGTTTATGTGCAGGAAGGTGGACCTGCCTGCACATAAACAATCTTCCACTGCATGTAGACACCCTTGCACTATGGTGCAAGGGTACCTACATTGGCGCTGGGCTGCTAAATTTAGCACCAGTGCAGGTGGAAATGCAGGACTGCACCATATTCTTGTGAACATGGTGCAGTCCTGGACTTTGGAAGTGGTGGAGCATGTTCTTAGCCTTCTAGGCTTAACAGCACGCTTCGTAACTTTCATTTTAAATATGCCCCTTAATGTGGCTAAAAGCTGCCTTGTAAATAAGGCCCCCTTTTATACTATACTTGGAGTGAAATGGGGGGTCAATGGGTGTTGTGGTGGGCATTTCACTGCAACACCCATTGATTTTGATGCTGCCTCATATTTACAAGGGTTGCGTAAATATGGGGCAGCACCAAAATTAAGACCAGGGAAAGCCTGGTCTTACCCTGGTGAAATGAGGAGAAATGCTTTATTTCTCCTCGTTTTTGATGTTTCTATGTGTGCTGCTTTGTGCAGTACACATAGAAACACCAAAACTCTATTGATTGTTTATTTACTGGAAGGAATTCCTAACTGTACATAAACAATCATTTAAAACAATGATGAGTTCCAACTTCTATATGTGTTGCACAAAGCAGCACACATAGAAGTTACAAAACGACATTTCATATTGTTTTTGTGCAGGAAGGGACACCTTCCTGCACATAAACAATCCTTCCCCTCAACACAGGCACCCTTGCACCATGGTGCAAGGGTGCCTGCTTTGGCACTAGGCACTAGGCCGCTAAATTTAGCACCAGTGCAGGGAGAAAAGCAGGGCTGCACCGTATTGTTGTATATACGGTGCAGCCCTGCATTTCAGAATTGGGGGGGAGCGGTGTTAAGACAGCGTGGATTTGGGGTTGGTGCACTGGCACATATGTCAGCCAGGAAGAACAGCAGTCAGAATCCGTTGTAGAGCTGTTCATGTGAGGACCTAGGCAGAGTTCTTGAGCAGCGGGTGAGTGCCTGAAAGTTCAAAAGGTCCCAGTGGAGGAGAGACAAACTCTGTTCTCTGGCATAACTGCTGCTTTGAAACATCAAAACCAATTCTAGACAATCAGCACCATTGAGTTTGACTTTTCTGCTTGAAATTTATTTTGAAAAGGGAATATTTTGATTTACACTCAAATGCTACCTCTGGTTCCATTGCAAGTCTTCTTCTGGTGCTGAATGCAAAATTTCTAAGGCCAAGCTGAGATGTTCCTTCCCATTAGCAATTTCTTGGATTAATCTTCAGATCCTTTACAATGTCTATGGTTAGCTACAGTCATTCACTGAATCTTCCGGCAACAGGCTCTGTTTGGGTTAGCTTTATAAAATGGATGAAGGGCAGAGTCGGACTGGCCTAAGCGGGCACCGGGCCTTTCCTCGGTGGGCCGGAAGCATGGGTGACCTTTTTCGATGGGTGGGGGCCTTTTTTTGTTACTGGGGGACGGTTTTGCAGCAGTTCTGCAAAATCAGACACAGGTAACAAAAGTGCAGCCGCAGCAGTGGTACTGTTCCCCCTTCCCCCAGGCCTGTCAGATGTCATTGCCAGGGCTGGTTAGCTAAAAAATACTATAGATCCCCCATATAGACCTATTATATCTACAATCGGCACTAATACGGAGCCTTTATCTAAATTCGTAGATCATGTATTATGTCCTCATATTCCAAAAATCACCTCGTAAGTTAAGGATACGGGTGAAATGATAAATAAAGTTGAGAATATGACATTTGACGTCAACAAGGACTTTTTGGTTACTCTAGATGTAGAGTCCTTATATAGCAACATTCCATTGGAGGGAGCTATGGAAGTCATCAAATGGTTTATTGAGGAATATCACATCCCTTGTCCTAAATCATTTATTGTGGATTGCCTCAACATTGTACTTACTGACAACATCATTGAGTTTGGACATTCTTTATTGCGCCAAAAAAGGGCGTTAGCATGGGCGCATCTGATGCGCCCTCTGTCGCGAATATCTATATGGCTGCCTTTGAAAGGCGCCATATTTACAACGAGATTGCCCCTTTCTTCGAATCGGTCTCCCACTGGTCCCGTTATATTGATGATATCTTTTTTATCTGGACCAGTGGGAGGGACAATTTGGAGGAGTTTTTAAGTTGGTTGAATGCTACTGACCGCAATCTGAAATTTACTGCCCAGATCAATACAGAGAGAGTAGAATTTTTGGATATCTATATTCTACATAGTGAAGGTAAGCTCAAAGTGGACCTCTATGTGAAACCCACAGCAAGGAACACTTTGCTCCATTTCAAGAGTTTCCACCCGAGAAATCAAAAGCAGAGTATCCCCTTTTCGCAATTTCTACGAGTAAGAATAAACTGTTCAGATTTGAAAGACTTTGATAGACAGGCAGTTATTATGAGGAAAAAATTCCTGGACCGAGGATATCCGCATCGCTTAGTACGAGATTCATACAAGCGAGCTCGTTTTTTGACAGGGATCACTTATTGCGACCGAAAGTTAGTCCGAAAAAAAAACAAATTGTCTGTGTCACTAGGCATTCTACTTTAGATGCCAAAATCAAACAAATCATTAACTGTAATTGGCACATTTTGAATAGTAACCCTACAGATAATCTTAAGATGCCAAAACCTTTGTTCGCTCATTGGCGAAATAGAAATATTAAGGACCTTGTAGTTCACTCTAGGTTTGAGGAGAAAGGTAAAACTTGCAGCTTTATCCAGAAATCTATAGATAGTTCTACACCAATAAGAGGCACTATCAGATGCTCGTCAAGCAAATCGTGTGACTCTATCATCAAAGGTGCAACTTTTACTCACAATGGATACACGAGTCAGGCAACAGGTTTGTGGAACTGTAAAACTTCCAATGTCATCTATTTCATCCAATGCCCATGTGCATTAGGATATGTAAGGGAGACTTCTCGTACTATTCAAACTAGATTGACTGAACATCGGTCAGCAATCAGAACGAAGAAGTTCCTCTCTCCAATGGTGAAACACTTTATTGAGAAGCAACATAAACCTGATGATTTCCAGTGTAGAATCTTAGAAACGATTAGAATCGCAGACCAGAAAGGAGGTCTGAAAGTCCGAAAGAAACGGGAGGTGTTCTGGATTTTCTCTCTAGACACTCATAGGAAGGGTCTAAACAGCGTTGCTCCATGCGAGAATGCGATTATATGAGTGCACATTGTTTACATCAAATATTTATAGGACAAATGTGTAAAACACCACTCTATGAGAGTTTGCGCTTGTATGACTAGTCCTTTCTCTATGTTTAATGATTTGTTCCTAAGTGTATTTTTGTTCGACCATAATATAATACACTTACTGAATGAGGAAGATTCTTTCTAATATGAAAGGAAAATATAAAAAGTTTACTTTTCCGTAACCTGGGTCCGTGTCATTCCTAACTCGTTGGAATGTCGGATATATGTGATTCCTCGTTTTGGACAGGTTATATTAAATCATTACATTCACCTTAGGGATCACATCTTTTCTCTCTCTCTTTTTTATCTATATAGATAATTTTATGATTATTATCCCTTATTATGTTAGTGTCGTTTTTCACTATTCAATATAGAAAAAGATACTGGAGATTTCACTTTTGCGATGGTTTTAATAGACATAGAAAAAATACTGGCGACCTCTCATTTGTGATACTGAATAAAATAAGACACTTCTCATTTTTACAATCTTTTCATAGTTCCTTGTTTTTTCCTGAGTCCTCCTCAAAGTATTGCTTGTATATTGTTGTTATTGCCTAGGAGAGATATTTACAAATATGCTTTTTCCCTGTCCTAGGATTTGATTTATCCAGAAGTCAGGGGGCCTTTGATATTTACTAGTGTACTGTTCCCCCTTCCCCCAGGCCTGTCAGATGTAATTGCCAGGGCTGGTTAGCTATCCCAGTCCTGCCCTGATGCAGGGTATATATCACTGAGAAAACGTAAAAGAGTACTGCTTTAAATACTTATTCATTGGCATTAAGTGGGTGAGTGACTGGAATACTTGACATTTGCAGTGGTCGCATAACGGAGCTAGGGTTCACTGATCCAATTTTTAGCTTCTGGACACTTTCTCTGCATTAACAGAACAGATAGAACATCAAAGGCGAAGTGATGGCATATTTATTGAGCTCCCCTAAAGCTGAAGAATCAGAGCCTCACCTGGGACGTGATGGTGGTAAAGGCTCTTCCTCCAAAGTAGGCATGTTTACACAAGAAATAATTGACAACAAAAAAACAAATCTGAAGACTGGGAGTCCGAAGTGTACAAAAAGATAATCATTGAAATGCTTGAATTATTCTCAGTCACTGGTAATTACTCAGGGTCGCATCCCAGTCCATCGTAATTTTGCACAGCAGGTCACCACATTTTGTACCCAGCCATGTGCAAATTAGTCTTGATCCTGCTCCTACGGGAACAGTAAAGCCTTAACTGTCGGACAACATCCACCCTGAACTGGAACACAAGCAACCCTTTTCTGTTTCATTAGTCTGGTATAGCTTGGTTCCAATGGCACAGTGTGCACGGAAACCACATCCGGGCACAGCCGTCCCACCTAAGGTGTCACGCTGAAGTATGCAAACAGGTAATCCATATAATTCTTGAATTTATCTAAGCCACTGGTATTTACTCAGGCACAATCCTAGTCCATTGTTGTTTTTCACAACATGTCGTCTTGGTTTTGGCCCCGTCATATGCAAATCAGTCTTGACCCTTCTCCAATGGGAACAGTCCAGCCTGGAGTCACACGTATGACACATCTTGGGCCTCATGCATAAAATTGCAGTGCTAAGATAAAATACTGTGAAGATTACTTACTTTGCCACAAGGAGTATGGTTGACGATATGCAATGCAACTCATTTTACAAGAAGCTCTAGTAGTACCACCATGTTTAAGACTCATTGCACATTACTGGTGACATGATGAAGCAGGCCTAGAAGGAAGCTATTGCCATCGTTGAGTCTTAACAAGATGCAGACACTCACTGTTAGGTTTCAAATGGGTGAAATATTTTTGGTAAGTCTTTAAATATGCCCATTCCTATGTGGATGATTTCATGAAGCCCATTTTGAAAGGCATCCATGAGTAAGTGAAGCACTATTACGCGAGCATTATTTCTGAAACTTATAAATGCGTTCTTGAATGTGCTTTTAAAGGCCAGCTCCCTATAAGAAAGTGCAAAAAGGGCAGAGTCCTTTATATTTGTATTAATGGTATATGAATATTCTCTGAATAGTGCAATTTTAGATGTTCTGGAGCTACTGCACAAAGGAATTTAATATAATGTGAACGAGTACTATTTCACATATTCATACATGCTTTTGTGAATTGGTTCAAAAACTGGAATCTGTGTGAGATCTTTTGGACTTTAACTATTTGCAGATAAGAGCAATCTTCCAATTTTCTATCAATTGTAACGAAGCAGTGTTCAGTGTGATGTGCTTATGATGTGCCTTAGCTGTTAGAATTTTCCATATTTCTTCAGAGGAAGTCATAATTTAATGACATTTTCAGTGATATCGGTTTGTCTCTTTTCTACCAAAGGTTGTTTATGTCTGCACACCTGTTTCTGGTATGCTCTTGTAAGTTGTAG
Organism: Lissotriton helveticus; assembly: GCF_964261635.1. NCBI lineage: Eukaryota > Metazoa > Chordata > Amphibia > Caudata > Salamandridae > Lissotriton > Lissotriton helveticus. The sequence goes on along the minus strand of NC_136063.1, from coordinate 602,969,857 downwards.
TTTGCTCACAACATTTTACTGGTTTGCTATCTTTCATTTCAAGCATATTTTGTAGGTTTTTTGGAAAAACATCGTTTATTTGATGGAGATTGTGAATTGCACATTGTTGCAACAAGGCTAGTTTATTAAGCTTCATTGTAATCCATCAAGTTCTTTTATAAAAGCAATTTTCGGGCTCAAAGTTATATGTCAAAATGTTATTCACATCCTCTAGTATTACCCCTTCACCCACCACCTACAAGCACTTGCGAGAGTTGTTCAATTACCTGATGCAGTTATTCAAATAGACAGTTGTGGATCATGTCGGCAAATGCAAATATTATATACCAAAATGCCCTGACTTGCTTGCGATTTAATCACTTGCTCATTTATATTTTTTGTGGTGCTCAGGAGTTTCTGCAGTTTAGATGTTCTACAACTCAACCTTACCAGGCTTCTCTAGTTCCCATTATCGACTCTGCTATGTCTGCATGGCTTGAAATGCTGACCAAATTTGTTAAACTAAATGCCGTAAGACTTAACAGTGGCATGTGGAACTTGTTTTATCATCAATATCCGTAGAAAGGGATTGTAATCACCACATCCATAGGCTTTCGGTGAAAGTCAACCCTCCTGATATTACTCTTGTCGCAAGGAGGGTTTACTAAAGATGTGCTCTTGTTGACATTCACACACTTTTAGAGTTGTATTTTTAATTCAACGGAATGTATTTATGACAAATACCATTAACTCTACTGATAGAGATTGAACAATTAAAGGCAACAGCATTGTAGACTTTACTGATAAATAAGGCGAGCAGAAAGTATGCAAAATATATCCATGAATGAGGCGACAGCACTGACATTTACCCAATAGGGTAGTCAGTCTCATTAGGCAAATTAGGGATGAAGCATGCAACATGTTGTGGGGAGACTTTAACTTTGCTTTTACTGCACTACCATGAGTCCTTGTCTTTACACACACTACTACCGCATGTACTTTGGGCCCCAGATACCATTAAATATAATAGATCTGTATATTTGTTGGTTTGTTTGTGTATGCAAGAGTGAATATATACCAGCTTCTTAAATCCCTTCTTCTCACCGCCGCTTATCCAGATATACAGGTCCTCTTAACTCACCAAACGCATTAGCACATCCAGATGGTTATTTATAAATCTTAGAAACTCATTGTCCCCTTTGCAGTACCTCAGGGAGCCACCCTGCCCCCTGTCTTCGCCAACCCCTACATTAAACCGCTTAGCTCCATTTTCACCAACAACGTCAAGATACAACATTGTGCAGATGAGACGCAACTTCACCTGAAAATCGCTTCAGCACAAGACATACAATGACTCAAAATCTGGCCTGAAGAATTCCAAAATTGGATGTAAATTTAATATTTGAAGCTCGACCTAACAAAGGCACAGTTACCCTGTTCACCAACTGTACCAATAAAATTCATCCTCCAACTGACTGCCAGTACACTCTTGTTCATCCTCAATAGCGACCTTTCCTTTTAAAAGCATATTGCTAAGTAAACCAAAACAGCAGGGCTCGAAATACAACTGCTAAAGAAAGGCAAACCTTTCATATCAACACTCAACAGCAGACGAGGGACATGAAGATTGGGGGTCTGTATCCAAGTTCGTTCCTCATTGCCAAACCCCTTCCAGGTCATTAATTATTGAAAGTTTATTTCAACAAATTGTGCATCTAGAAGTGTATGAACTTCATATTCTGATTCGGCATTCACCTGAAAAGATGCAGGACTTAGACCAAAATGTGTCTTTGCAGAGCATCGTTTTAACAAGGGCACATCGATTTTCATGGACAATGGAAACTTTAACCATGCAATTATAGGATCTACAATTTGTTCAATGGCAAATGGGCCAACACATTTGGCCCCCAACACAGAAACCTTCTTCTAATGTAAATTTTTTGTGAATAACAAGAAGTGTTTTCCCAGCTATATAATTACTGACGTGATACTTTTTTGTCCGTAAATAACATGTATCTAGTCTTGGTATTTTCTAATATATCTTCTACTGGCATTTGGACTTCCTGAAGTCCAATTAGATGTTCTTGTACTGAGGAAACACAAAGAAAAGGGTAAGTCTTAAGGCAACATTCTAGGACGATGTCAGTACATACAAGAGAGGGCTGATATCCCTTTGGCACAATGTTCGGTATTGTTTTAGGTAAATTGCGCTGACCACCATATCGTCTCACTTCAATCTTCTTCTACTAACAAGGTTTGCTATCTCGAAACTGTTCAATACATTCATTCAATCATTCTGCCTTTTATGTGTCTGAAGGGGATAACTAGTAGACAGACATCTACGTCTACTTCTTTGCTTGATGTAGACCAAAGTTATAGATAAATTGAGTACCCCCATTAGTTTACAAAATATGGTATTCCATGTAAATGAATAATGTAGTATGCAAACAAATTGTGCTAATTCTCTTGATGAGGGTAACCCAGTTCAGCCAAATAAGTATCCCATTGCTATCAAATTATCAACAGCCACTACATTGATAGCACGATTTTGGTTTTTGTGTAGCTCTATTATTGGACCCGACATCCTTGTGTTGATTTCCCCCCAACATTTTTGCGTTTGAGCCTCCTGTTTTTGCTGATTTATATTTTGCTGGCCTTAAGACTGCAAACATTACTACTGCTAGCCAGTGCTAAGTGCTTGTGCTCTCTCCTCTAAGTGGGATAATAGTGGTTTACATCCAATTGGAATATTTAATTTATTTCTAAGCTTCTTGTAAAGGTTCTACTACATGTGCCCAGGGCCTGTAAAATACATGTTACTAGGGTTCCTTCAGGACTCATAGTATCACCCACTGCAACACTTTTTAAACATGTCTCATGCCTGATATTTCAGCCTGTGTGTGCAGTTTCAAAATGCCATTTTGACCTGTTAAGATAAACCTCTTACCAGGTCCAAAATGTATTTTTAATACATATATGTCACCCTAGGGTAATCAATCAATCAATCATGGCATTTATATAGCGCACTACTCACCCAGAGGGTCTCAAGGCGCTAGGGGAGGGGGGTCCGCTACTGCACGAACAGCCAGGTCTTGAGTTGCTTCCTGAAGGCGAGGTGGTCCTGGGTCAGGCGGAGGTGGGTCGGGAGGGAGTTCCAAGTCTTGGCGGCGAGGTAGGAGAAGGACCGTCCCCCTGTGGTGGCTCTTCGGATGCGGGGGATGGCGGCGAGGGCGTGGCTGGTCGATCGAAGCTGGCGTTTGGGAGCGTAGAAGTTGAGGCGGCTGTTGAGGTATCCTGGGCCTTGGTTGTGTAGGGCTTTGTGTGCGTGGGTGAGGAGACGGAAGGTTATTATCTTGTTGACCGGGAGCCAGTGCAGGTCTCTCAGGTGCCCGGAGATGTGGCTGCGGCGGGGGATGTCCAGGATGAGTCGTGCTGAGGCGTTCTGGATCCGCTGGAGTCGTTTCTGGAGTTTGGCGGTGGTTCCGGCGTAAAGGGAGTTGCCGTAGTCCAGACGGCTGGTGACGAGGGCCTGGGTGACCGTCTTCCTGGTCTCGGTGGGGATCCACCGGAAGATCTTACGTAGCATGCGCAGGATGTTGAAGCACGACGAGGAGACGGCGTTGACTTGTCTGGTCATGGAGAGGGAGGAGTCCAGGATGAAGCCCAGGTTGCGTGCGTGGTCTGTTGGTTTGGATGTGCTGCCTAGGGCGGGGGGCCACCAGGAGTCGTCCCAGGCGGAGGGTGAGGATCCCAGAATGAGGACTTCTGTCTTGTCCGAGTTCAGTTTCAGGCGGCTGTTCTTCATCCATTCGGCTACCTCTTTCATCCCTTCGTGAAGGTTGGCTCTGGCGGTGGTGGGGTCTTTGGTGAGGGAGAGGATCAGCTGGGTTTCGTCGGCGTAGGAGATGATGTTGAGGTTGTGCTGGCGTGCGATGTTGGCGAGGGGGCTCATGTAGACGTTGAAGAGGGTCGGACTGAGCGAGGAGCCTTGAGGGACGCCGCAGATGACTTCGGTGGCTTCTGATCTGAACGGGGGAGGCGGACTCTCTGTGTCCTTCCGGCGAGGAAGGAGGTGATCCACTCTAGTGCCTTCTCCTGGATTCCGACGTTGCTGAGGCACTGCACTAGTGTGCGGTGGCAGACAGTGTCGAAGGCCGCGGAGAGGTCCAGGAGGATGAGGGCCGCCGTTTCTCCGTTGTCGAGCAGGGCTCGGATGTCATCGGTGGCTGCGATCAGGGCGGTCTCGGTGCTGTGGTTGGCCCGGAAGCCAGACTGCGAGAGGTCGAGGCGCTGCACTAGTGTGCGGTGGCAGACAGTGTTGAAGGCCGCGGAGAGGTCCAGAAGGATGAGAGCCGCCATTTCTCTGTTGTCGAGCAGGGCTCGGATGTCATCGGTGGCTGCGATCAGGGCGGTCTCGGTGCTGTGGTTGGCCCGGAAGCCAGACTGCGAGAGGTCGAGGGATCCGTTCGTCTCGAGGAAGGCGGCCAGCTGTTTGTTGACGGTCTTCTCGATGACTTTTGCAGGGAACGGGAGCAGCGAGATGGGGCGGTAGTTCTTGAGGTCGGTGGGGTCGGCTGAAGGCTTCTTTAGTAGAGCGCTGAGTTCGGCGTGCTTCCAGCTCTCCGGGAAGGTGGCGGTGTCGAAGGAGGTGTTGATGATGTCCCGCAGGTGGGGTGCGATGACAGCGTCGGCCTTGTTGAAGACGTGGTGGGGGCAAGGGTCGGTCGGAGATCCGGAGTGGATGGAGTTCATCGTGCGGACGGTGTCTTCGGTGCTGATCGAGGTCCAGGCGCGGAGGGTGGTGGTGGGGGGCGGTGGTTGAGTGCTGAAGCTGTTGTGTATGTCCGCGATCTTGTTGTGGAAGTAGGTGGCGAGGGAGTTGCAGAGGTCTTGCGAAGGGGTGATGTCGTTGTTTCTGGCGTTGGGGTTGGAGAGCTCTTTAACGATGTTGAAGAGTTCCTTGATGTTGTGTGCGTTGTTGTCCAGTCGTTCCTTGAATGCAGTTTTCTTGGTGGCGTGGATCAGTTGGTGGTGTTTTCGGGTGGCGAGCTTGAGGGCAGTCATGTTGTCTGGTGTTGGGTCTCTGCGCCAGGCTCTCTCGAGGGCTCCACAGTTCTTCTTGGAGCTCTTGAGTTCGTCGGTGAACCATGGGGCTCTCTTGCTGCAGGGTTTGCTAGGCGGGGTCCTCAGGGGGGCGAGGTCGTCTGCGCAGTCGCTGATCCACTTCGTGAGGTTGGTGGCCGCTTGGCTGGGGTTCGTTGCACTGGTGGGTGGGCTCTTGCTCAGGGAGGTTGCGAGTTGGTCGGTTGTGATCTTGTTCCAGCTTCTGCGTGCAGCCTGTTGCTGGTGGTGGTGGGTCGTGGTCCTTCTGAAGCTGAAGTGGACGCAGCTGTGGTCCGTCCAGTGGAGTCCGGTGGCGTGGCTGAATGCGATGTCCTTGCTGGATGAGAGGACGGGGTCGAGTGTGTGTCCGGCGTAGTGGGTAGGGGTGGTCACCAGCTGCTTGAGTCCGAGGTTTGCAAGGTTGTCCAGCAGGGTGGTGGTGTTGCGGTCGTTGTTGTTCTCCAGGTGGAAGTTGAGGTCCCCGAGGAGGACGTAGTCAGCGGAGGGGAGGGCCTGCGGGCTGATGAAGTCGGCAAAGTCTTCGCTGAATTGTGTGCGTGGTCCCGGGGGTCTGTAGATGAGGGTGCCTCTGAGGGTGGTCTTGGGGTTGATGTGGACCTGGAAGTGCAGGTGCTCGGCGGGTGCGAGGGTGTCGTCGGTGTTGGTCGTGATGCGGATGGTGTTCTTGTGGACGATGGCGATGCCTCCTCCAGTCTAGTTGATGCAGTCCCTCCGGATGATCTTGTAGCCGTCTGGGATGGCGATGGCGATGTCGGGCGTTGAGGAGGCGTTCATCCAGGTTTCCGTGAGGAAGGCGACGTCTGGGGCTGTGGTGTCGAGCAGGTTCCAGAGCTCGACGGCGTGTCTGTGGACGGAGCGGGTGTTGAGCAGGATGCACTTCAGGTGGTTGCTGCTGTTGCACGTCTTGGTCTTAGTCGGTGCTGGAGTAGTGCAGGTCCGGGTGCAGGTGAACTGCAGGAGTGGCGGCAGAAGGGTCCGTGAGTGCGTCTCGTTGTGGCTCGAAAGCATCCCGGGATTCGGCAGGCGTTGAGTGCGTAGACTTCAGTGGCGTCGTACGTCCGGCGGGTGGGCTGGTGTCTGCGGGAGCCAGGGGTCCTGGCATTGGGCGCGGTCCAGGCGCGGACGGGCACAGACGGGCTTACCTTTGGCGCGCCTTCGGCGCACCCGCTGCGCGTTTGCCACTCTGCCATAAGTGGAGAGTGGGGGGGGGCGGAGCGAGGGAGGAGCAGCTGGGAGGCGGGAGCGGGGCGGCGAATGGGAAGGGCTGTAGAGGGAAGGGGGCGGGGCCACAGGGGGCAGCGGCGGGGAGGTGGCGGGAAGCGCAGCAGGGGTCGGGAGAGACAGGAGGGGAACAAAAAACACAGAGGAACAGAAAATAAACTACACAGGGCACAGGAAAAAAACAAGGAGCAAAATCACACAGACAATAGGAATCGCAATACAAACGCGGCGCTGGCGGGGCAAGAGCACCAGTCAGCGGTGCACAGGATCACAGCTGCTGGCAGCGGCGGCACTGGCGGGAACGAGGGGCAGCCTGAGCTCACTCCCGAGGAGAGTGCACGGTGCGAGGGGGTGACTGGCCCAATGGGACAGAGGTCACTGCTCTCCACCGTGAGCACTACGCCCTATATGGTCCAGTGGGAGGGAGGAGCAGCTGGGAGGCGCGAGCGGGGCAGCGAATGGGAAGGGCTGTAGAGAGAAGGGGGCGGGGCCGCAGGGGGCAGCGGTGGGGAGCGGGGAGGTGGCGGGAAGCGCGGCAGGGGTCGGGAGAGACAGGGGGGAACAAAAAACACAGAGGAACAGAAAATAAACTACACAGGGCACAGGAAAAAAACAAGGAGCAAAATCACACAGACAATCGGAATCGCAATACAAACGCGGCGCTGGCGGGGCAAGAGCACCAGTCAGCGGTGCACAGGATCACAGCTGCTGGCAGCGGCGGCACTGGCGGGAACGAGGGGCAGCCTGAGCTCACTCCCGAGGAGAGTGCACGGTGCGAGGGGGTGACCGGCCCAATGGGACAGAGGTCACTGCTCTCCACCGTGAGCACTACGCCCTATATGGTCCAGTGGGAGGGAGGAGCAGCTGGGAGGCGGGAGCGGGGCGGCGAATGGGAAGGGCTGTAGAGGGAAGGGGGAGGGGCCGCAGGGGGCAGCGGCGGGGAGCGGGGAGGTGGCGGGAAGCGCGGCAGGGGTCGGGAGAGACAGGAGGGGAACAAAAAACACAGAGGAACAGAAAATAAACTACACAGGGCACAGGAAAAAAACAAGGAGCAAAATCACACAGACAATCGGAATCGCAATACAAACACGGCGCTGGCGGGGCAAGAGCACCAGTCAGCGGTGCACAGGATCACAGCTGCTGGCAGTGGCGGCACTGACGGGAACGAGGGGCAGCCTGAGCTCACTCCCGAGGAGAGTGCACGGTGCGAGGGGGTGACCGGCCCAATGGGACAGAGGCCCTAAACACAGTAGCGGTCGGTGGTGGAAGTAGCTACCGGGTGGTGATGTTGGGAGAGGGTTTACTTACCTGCAATCCTCCATAATCCATAGATTATTACCCCCCACCCTACATCTCCCACTCCCCACGTCACCGCCCGGCAGCTTCTCCCACCACCGACCGCTACTGCCTAAACAGCCATAGGGATGAGTTCAGTGTATTTAAAAAACTTGAACATGTACTTTTAGGTTTTACATGCCCTGGTAAAAAAAAAAAAATCACTACTGTGAGGCCTACCTCTCCATAGGATAAACTGTGTTAACCTATTATAGTTAATAAGTGGTAACTTTCAATTGTGAGCATGTCGGAATATTGAGTTTGGTTTCTAAAGATTTGTAATTTAAAGACCAATTTAATGGTAAAGTTGGATTTTAAGTCACACTTCTGAAAATGCCACTTTTAGAAAGTTACACACTAAAATACAATTTGCTCCCCTCACACTTTTTTTGTTGCTTGATATTACAAGTACATGAATCAGGACTATTTCTGATTATGTGGGTTTATTTAGTTTCACCCTTTACTTTTCAATTCCAAATACAAAAAGATTCATCATTACATGTATGAGAAACACGAAACATATAAAACATTTAGACAAATATGTAAACGATAAATGACAAAACATTTATCCAATTTGAATTGTGAAACAATACATTGCACATTATTTAGACATTGCAACATTTGTTCAAAATACTTAAATCATGAACCAAATATTGGTATCACAAAAAAACAAAAAACAAAAAACAAAAAATTTATTTTTTCATAAATTCATTGAAGGACAAAGAGTCTGAAAAAAGGCTCATGGGATACAAATCAATGAATCCACAACGCAATTAGTCCTGTTTGTTTTTTAGCCTTCTTTTAAGCCGACGCGTTTCGAGCCCGTTAGTTCATTAAACGGGGTCTCATCAGGGCCTTGTCGCTTCTAATGTCTGTGTGTTATGTGCAAAAAGAGAAAAGAGAGAACAACGTCTTAGTTATGTTGTCCTGACCCATTTCGCTTCACTTACACTCTGCCTTTTCGCAAAAAAAACATACCTGTAGCTTTGCTTGGGGCCGGATTAACAGGGTTCTACGGGAGAAATAGACGACAAACAATTTGAAAGGAGCACACGAAGAAAACTCTTCATGAGCGCGGTGCCAATAACAGGTATGAATCAGTGGCACACCCCATTCGCTAGGGTTGATCACCCCCCTATCAACAATTTTTCTAAATAGGGACAACAATTTTCACAGATTTCCCAAAGACAGTCAGACAGCCAGAAGGCCGTAGAACCCTGTTAATCCGGCCCCAAGCAAAGCTACAGGTATGTTTTTTTTGCGAAAAGGCAGAGTGTAAGTGAAGCGAAATGGGTCAGGACAACATAACTAAGACGTTGTTCTCTCTTTTCTCTTTTTGCACATAACACACAGACATTAGAAGCGACAAGGCCCTGATGAGACCCCATTTAATGAACTAACGGGCTCGAAACGCGTCGGCTTAAAAGAAGGCTAAAAAACAAACAGGACTAATTGCGTTGTGGATTCATTGATTTGTATCCCATGAGCCTTTTTTCAGACTCTTTGTCCTTCAATGAATTTATGAAAAAAGAATTTTTTTTTTTTTTTGTGATATTAATATTTGGTTCATGATTTAAGTATTTTGAACAAATGTTGCAATGTCTAAATAATGTGCAATGTATTGTTTCACAATTCAAATTGGATAAATGTTTTGTCATTTATCGTTTACATATTTGTCTAAATGTTTTATATGTTTCGTGTTTCTCATACATGTAATGATGAATCTTTTTGTATTTGGAATTGAAAAGTAAAGGGTGAAACTAAATAAACCCACATAATCAGAAATAGTCCTGATTCATGTACTTGTAATATCAAGCAACAAAAAAAGTGTGAGGGGAGCAAATTGTATTTTAGTGTTCTAAGAAGGTCCAGCCCCCCCCACGTCCCGGGACCTAACTCCTTATACCTTAGCAGAACTTTTAGAAAGTTGGCATTTGCATGTCCTAACAATTTGGCACCTGCAGCCTGTTTACTGGGTCAAATGGCTAACAGAACAAGATGATGAATGGAGTGCTGAAACTTTTCAACCACTCACCCCCAGTCAAGGGATCTGGGTTGAGTCCATCATTCTTTTGCTCACCAGTCCACCCCAGTTTGACCCCAGCCATATGCAAATCAGTCTTGACCCTGCTCCTCATGGGAACAGTCCAGCTCGAACCGCCAGGCCAGGTCCTCCCTGGATCAGAAATAAGCTAGCCTAGCTGATGAGAGGTGATACTCTAAACCATTCCTAGGATACTTGTTTCTGGCCCATGGAGGACCTGGTCTGTCACTTCGGGCTGTACTGTTTGGGCTGGATTGTTCGCATTGGGAACAGGGTCAAGACTGATTTGCCTATGGCTGGGTCCAAACTGGAATGGCATGATTAGCAAAGAAACAATGAATTTAGGCCCAGATCTCTGTCCTTGGGGTGAATATTTGACAATGTTCAGCATTCCGCCCATCATCTTACTACAATTGAATTTGGTTATTGTATGATCATGTTTGATATCTGGTGATTCATCCTATAGTCATTCTTCAATGCCAATAGCAGGAAAAATTGCACCTCTTATTTTTGGTTGTATGAGAGTTTTGCCTTCCTGATATGAAAGTTTCCAAGGTGTGTTTGACAAGGAATAACATGTCTATCACCTGCACACAGAACATTTGGGGCATATATACTAAGTGCATTTTGTTAGTGTGATTAGTAGTATTACTACAGTGCTACTTCTAAATCATACTACAACATGCTATTCACAAATCTTTCACCAACATGCTATTCACAAACCTAAATCTTTGCCTCTACCTCTGCTATGTTTTCTATTGGGGAGGAACTCACATGTACATGTTTACTACTCAGTAGTAAATATGAGAGGAAATGGAGGAGTGGCTTTTAAAAGTGGCATACTTACTACTAGGGTTAGAAAAGATTAAGGAGGTGTTTAGGATGGTTAATGAGGGGCTTAGGGAGGCGTGCGCCGCAACCCCATACAAAGTAACTTAAAACCTGGTTTGCGCAGCATTGCGAGATCCCACATCGAGGAAGCATTGTGCAGCAGCTGCCCCATGGAAGCTTAGGGCTGCGATGCAGAGCCCTGCATTGTTGCTGAGGATGCTATCGATGGGGGCTTGCGCTGGGAAATCCGGTGTCACAGACGCATCGTGGAGAGGGGGTTCTAAAGAAGCTGCGGGGATGCAGTGCGGTGTTTTGCATAGTTGTCAATGATACCGTTGATGAGGGGTTTGAGATGCAAAGTCTTGTATTAATGATGCATTGTGCAGTGGCGATTCTGAGAAGTCTGCGTGCTGTGATGAGAGGTTCAGCATCGGTGATGTGTTGCGCTCTGGTGGTTCCCAAGTGGGGCTGTGAGGAGATGCATTACAGTGCATCTGTCCTGCCCACAGGACAACAGCTTGGCTTGTAGAGCACCTTCAGGCCCACTCCAAGGGTTCAGGAATGGGTAGCACCACTTGTGGGGTACGACCCATAGTGGGCAGAGTTCAGGTGCTGGTTTCAGAGTGGTTGGAGCCAGAGTGGTTGGAGCCTTTTTCTGTCCCTGAGACTCTGAGAAGAGACCAGCCAACTAGCCCTTGAAATCACAGTGGTGGCTTGGGTTCAAGATGCAGGTACAGTCCTTATTCTCACGCAGCAGGGCAGCAGAGTAGCAGTCCTTTTGCAGAGCAGAAAAGCAGTCCTTCTGAGCCTTTCAGAGATCCATAGGTGGACTGAAAAGTGGGTCTGAAGGTCCAATATTTATACTTGCTGCCAGCTTTGAAGCAGGAGAATATTCTAGAGGTTTCCACCCCCAGAGGTGTATCGAATTCTCTGCCTCCCTGCCCTGGCCCCAGCTGTTTGGAGACATAATTGTCTAGTGTCAACCCCTATGTGACTGTGCTCTTGCAGAATCTTTGAAATGCACAATTGTTGTAGGTGATAGCTCCGCCTTCTTATTAAGTTAGAGATGGCACACCCTGGTCTCACATATTGCCCCTTTGTCACACTGTCTGGGAGGAATACACAAGGACCAACTGCCAGCAACAGCTAGTCATGTGACACAGGATACAGGCTGCAGACACCAAATAGTTGGAACAAGAAAATGCCAACTTTTAAAAATGGCATTTTCAGAATTGTGACTTAAAGGCCTACTTTACCATTAAGGAGAGTTTTGAATTAAAATTATTTAGACACCAAATTTGACAATCATACCTGCTACCAATTGAAGGTTTTCATTTTTTTTAATGTCATAACGTGACCTAATGTTATCCTATGGGAAAGGTAGGCCTCACAGTAGTGAAAAATGAATGTAAGAGATTTTCACTACCAGGACATGTAAAACTTACAAGTACATGTCCAATATTTTAAATAGACTCTCCCCTGCCCTCTGGGCATTTTAGGGCCTGCAATCAGGGTGACCTATATGTATTTTTTTATAAAGGTTTAGGCCTGGTAAAGAGTTTATTTGGCAAGGTCAAAATGGCAGTACACAGGCTGCAATGGCAAGTCTGAGACAAACGTAAAAGGATGCTTAAATGGGTGGCACAAAAAGGTCTGCAGTCCCACTATTAGCATTTAACACAGGCACTGGGTGCATGTAGTATCACTTCAAAGTAAATTACATGTGCCGATTGGATGTAGGTCAATGTTACCATGTTTAAAGAAGAGCGTGCATGCACTTTAGATGTGGTTAGCAAGGGTAAAGTGTGCAAAATCCCAATAGCCAACAGAAACTGTGGCAAAAAAAGGAAGGTGAAGGCAAAACTTAAAACAATTATCCTTTTCGGAGACAACACTTACAGTTCAAGAGGTGAAGGCACCCACACATATGAGTCTTGGACAGTTGGTAAGTTTATAAGTAATGAGTAAAATAGTTATATATTATAGGCATTTAGCATTAATTTTTACATGACATTAACAACTGTTAAAGTAGTTGAAAACTGAGAACTATTTCTAAAAGTGATACTATGGAAACTTTTAGAAGAGAGGCTCGGCAGACAGAGATTACTGAGCTCAAAATGTCACGACTACTCAGTCAAAACCTCAGCAGCCAAGACACCCAATAGCACTTCACCATTAGGGTAGTAAATTCAAGAACTTCAAAGTTTAATCAGGGAGTTGGTGTAGGGTTAAAGACTCAGAACTCAATAATTCAATCACTAAAAATCAATAGCTCAATGTCCTTTCAGTGCTCAGTCTTAACAAAGAAAAAGACCTTTACTCAATTACACACAGAATAATACTGTACATAACTTTTTGCCAGCAGCAGTTCATATCAGATATTACTATTTCCCTTCAGCAGTTTTTGAGGACAAAGCTTAGGCTACACTGAGACAACCTCATAAAGAACACTTTGTGTCACAGTCCCTATCTATTTTGTCCTTTCAATAGGGATGCAGGATTAGGCAGCTAACCAACCCAGTCACGGTTCAGTTCTGGAAGTTTCTCTCCTCCGCGTTAAAGTGAACTTCACCAATTTCACCCCAGATTGGGTCCCCTTGGGTGGCACAGCACCTTAATTGTTAAATCCAATTAGGTAATAGGGCAGGAAGTGCCTGTAAGGCCTGGTGTTTTGGTGGGGAGGTGTTTCTACAATTTTTGTTCAATGTATGGCCCATGGAGCACAGAAGGCAGGGGTTCATCCCAGTTACTGGTGAGAAAGTGGTGTATACAGTGTCAACATAGTTTTTCAGATACAGCACCAGACATTACAGGATACAGTGGTTCTTGTGGCCTAGCACTTCTAGCTGTATGAAAACTTTTTTCAGCCCAGCCACAAATCAGACCATCCAAAGATCTGTATGACCACCTTGGAGAGCGGTTAGATCTTTATTCAAGCCTATCTGTCTATGGTTCTTCCCCATATTCTTGCTTCTCTTTTGTAAGGGATTGCGGATGGCGGTCCGGATTCATCAGTGCTTTGTGGATTCATGGAGCTCAGTGATCGCAATGAAACTTAGACAGAGTAGAATTCCTCAGTGGCCTCTGTCCTTGGGAGCATACATCTTGTTCATGTTGCAGAGTTGCTTCTGGGGCTCCTAAATCTCATCTTCGCAGTGTGGTGCAGGTCCTTCACTGGTGCTGTGGTTGACATATTTGGCTTGTCCCTCTTCTTCTCAACATTACCCTCATGCAAGGGCAGATACAAAGCCTCTCCTGAGCAGCCAGTCAGGTCCCTACCTCGTAACATGGCCCAGGCACTCCTGGATGTCTTGGATACAAATCCTGGCTTCTATATCTGAAACAACCTATACCTGGATGACGGGTCCTAATAAAGGTTCACACTGTCTTGGTTGCTTGTGTTCCGGTTTAGGGAGGACCAGACATGGCAGTTCAGACTCTAATGTTCCCATTGGAGGAGGGTCAAGACTAGTTTGTATATGGCTGGGTCCAAACTGAGGGGTCTGGAGTACAGAATAACAATGGACTGGGATGCAGCCCAGAGTAATCACCAGTGTCGCTGAGATTAATTTAAGGATTTCATCCATTTCTTTTTTGGATACTTTCATGTATCATCCTAAGTGTGATGGGGAATACCCAAACGTCTATCCCATGCACACTGTGCCTCTGCAACCACGCTAGACCTGGCGGAAGTGCCCTAATATGAGCAAACCCAGTCCTGTATTGCTTGTGTTCCAATTCAGAGAGGACCTGATTTGGCAGTTCGGGATGGACTGTTTCCATTGTAGCAGGGTCAAGACTGATTTGCATAAGGCGAGGGTCCATACTGAGGTGACATGGTGTGCAGAATAATGATGGAGCCCTGAGTAATTACTATTGGCAGAGAATAATTAAAGCATACCGTCCATCATTCTTTTGTGTACTTCTGCTCATAATACAATGGTGCATGGAGCACATGTGTTCGATCGGTGATAGCACTAGACTATGGCGGTTCTTAAACCTTTCAATAATGTGCGAGAACCACGTGCATGAGAAGAAAATCATGATGTCAAGCAATCTAGATACATCTCTCTGTATGTTTGTTTCTCTATGAACCTGGGCAAATACATACATTCTTCTTTCTTGGTTGACATTAGTTTACAAAACTACTATAAAGATAATGAGCATGGAACACCATAAAAGGAAAATTAACCCAGCTCAGAAATCATAGTTGTTAACCAAATTCATAAATACAACCATGTCCGTCCTTCCTCACAAATAATTTCTAAAATGTATTAGTCTATTTTATATTTAACAAAGAGATATATTAAAATGTTAGATTAAAGTACATTATCCCCATGGTATTAGTAATACACTTAAATGGCACTATTATTGGTATGAATTATGTTTAAATATTTCTCTCGCTCCCATTTTTTTATGAGCAATATAAAGATTGGTAAATTCCCATTGCAAAGCTTGAAACACTGACCTTTGACCTGCTATTAGGATTGCCTTGGGATTAGGCTGAGGAAACAAAGAAGTGGTTCTTAATTTATTCATTGCTTTCTCTACTTAGGGTGGTAAAAAGTCTCGCAATAATTTCGGGTCAGATACTCCCATTTATCTTCTATAACACGTTACCGTTGAACAATGGGCCTAGCTGTATCTACCGCGGTGCAGGTCTTCACATTGTCCTGGTGTAAAAACAGCAATTACAGCTAACTAGGGATCGAAAGCTTCCTTTACCAGGGCAGGACTGAAATGAAAAACAGATTAAATGGGTGACAAAGCTCTACAAACTGTTTACATATTTAAATAAACTGTAGGATGTCAGTTGGACGTTTTTTATGCTTCAACTAGAAGGATACCCCAATACAGGAAATATTATGTATTGTTCTCATATGAACTTTAATACGTTCGAAATCAGAAAGAATGAATGTGCCCTACTGATTTCATCTTATTTTATTTATGGATTTGTTTATTTACTCTTTGCTGAACACTTCCAGTTATATTTTGGTGGGTTTGTCTAGTAGTGAAGTTGCATATTCAATATGGGCAAAATAGAGATAAAGATGCTTCTAGCCCTGTTAATTCGGTGTCCATCTGCAGTAAACAATATATTACCAGCCAATCTTCAATCAGACATTATACATTTCAGTACGTGAGCCAAACATCTCAGTGTAATTTTGAAATGTGTGTTTATAGCAGAGTTGGAGCGCCCAACACAAGACAGCGACGAGTGGAGAAAGTGCTTCTCTACCTGCAGAAATTCCCACTAGGCTTCAGGTGTCAGAAAATCATCAGGAGCAGCAGAGACCATGGCAGGTTAATGCGGTTCGTTGACATCACCCGTCACAAAAGCACTCAAATCAAGAGCGAATGGCGCACTGCCGTCTGTGCTATTTTATGTAACACTTTAGGAAAAATAATTGCTCGACGCAAACAAAGTACATCGGCAGAGCGGGCATGCCCGTCACAAACATAATTCAGCCAGTTTGCACTTTGGGGGATATTGTCACGGATGGACCGAGTGAGTGAGTGGAACCACATCCCGCATAGCTGACTGAAAAACTGGTCTGCAACACAGCGAGAGTAGACCGAAGGGATATTAATGCTAAGGGAAAGAGAAAGGGCGTTTTTTCAGTAGGTTGCTAAGCAACTCAGTGATGACTGCATGGGTGGCGTGTCAGCCCCTGTGCTGCAAAATGCTCAGCTCAGCTGTAAATGTAATAGATATTTACTCCAACCAAGACAGGGCGCAGACAAAAATGGGGTTAAGTGCACGTCCTTTGCAACCTCCGCCAAAGGCCAAACTGTTAAAATGGTTGTTATTTTTACTGTACAACATATTTTTGGGGGTTTGCGTGTTGAGATTAATGTGTATATGTGTGAAGTTTGAAATTACCTTGCAAATGTATATCTCCAACATTTCAACAATACAAATGGGCAGTAAATCTATGTAACTGTTAAAGTTATCATGTTTCTTATTCGATGTGTGCTATCGCATTATATTTGATTTAGCGAAATGTACCAACAACAGCAACAAAAAAAACATTAAACGTAAAAGTTTCTTCTGCAAATGAGCTTTACACGTCACGATTCCATGAAGTAATTTCTTTATTTCAAATTGAATTATCATTAAAATATATTCTAGCAGCAGATACATCAAATCCCAATCTTTACTTAATGTAGTCCTCCACGTAGCTGTGCGGCGCAAGCAGAAAATAGGTCCAGGCACCTACCTAAAAATGGCCTACATTTAGGAACTGGGTAGTGAGAAAATGTGGCCCTGATTTGTACATCGAGCAATTCTCGACTTCTTAAGGCTTGCTTTCAGGGTGGGGGGTCTAAGGAGTGGGGACCCACAAGCATTGGTGCTTGCTGCGGGCAATGTGCCTGGCAATGTCCGAGAAACGCTGCAGTGAAATTCTCTATGCTCCTTTACTATTGAAAAGATAAAAACATGGACAGGCCTATTCTGTTTTATCCACAAAATGGAATTGAGCCGGTCACGCTTTATTCTATTGGATAACAGTATCCACAGCTTGCATGGTCCTGCTTGCGACTGTCCCCTGGTTAAATGTTTATTCAACATCAACTCACACATACTTAAATAGAACCGGCCCACACTGTCTGTCTGTCTGGCCTAACTGACAAAGCCAGGTTGCTCATGAGGCCACTCCGACCCTGGGGGACCTCCGACCCTGGGCACAGGATTTTCAAGACAGGAGTTTGTAAGCAGATGGGACACCGTTGGTATGATCCCCAGTGTCCTCAGAAAGGACAGTATGTGCCACCCCGTGCACCACCCCGTCAGATGGCCAGTGTAGCCCTGGGTGGGGAGGAGATGGGTACCCAAGGTTGGTGGGGTCCCGCAGAAATGACCCTTGTCTCATTTGGAGATTTTGAGATGGTCCCTAAAACTCAGCTGCCTGATAACACTAAAAAATACAGGCAGTGGGTGACCATCAATGGCCATAGAGTGGAGGCTCTCAGAGACACAGGAGCAAGTGGGACAGCTGTCAAGTGTCACTTGGTCTCTGAGGAGCAGGTAGGCCCTTATGCATTCTTCCCAGTTGTTGCCGCTGACAACGTAGAGAGCCATTGCAAGGTGGCTCAAGTTCCCTTTGAGTGGGGGGGGGGGGTCTCTGGTACTCTTCAAGTAGCTGTGAGGCCGTCCATGCCTGTCCTGTTGATTGTCTGTTAGGAAATGATTTAGAAAGCTCCCCTTGGGCTAAGGTGGAGAGGAAGGCACAAATGGAGATGGTGGGTCTGCCTGAGTGGGCATGTGTGACCACTCAGTCTATGGCAGCTAAGAGTGTTCAAGAGACCCTGGAGCCTGAAAGTAGGGCCTAGGGATATGCCCTAAAGAGAAGAGGTCAGGGGCGTGGTAAACCAGCCCCTATTGTTCCCACTGTCCAGGAGGAGGCAGACCCTGAGGGGGATGCCCTAGAACCCACTGGTGAGCAAGTTTCTGAACTGGGGAACCTACCTGAGCTGACTCATTGGCAGCAAGAAGGGGGTCCCTCCAGGGAGGAATTTTGTGAAGAGCAAAATAAGTGCCCTTCTCTTGTGGGTTTGAGGCAACAGGCCACAAATCAGGCAGCAGGTGATCAGTCTGGATCACATTGGATCTACTGGGAGAATGGTCTCCTGTATAGCGAGCCTAAGGTTGCTGAGCCTGGGTCAGCCCGTGTGCTGGTGGTACCCCAGCGCCTTAGAGCGTTCCTACTGGGTTTGGCTCTTGATGTTTCATTAGCTGGTCATCTGGGGCAGAACAAGACCTTTGAAATGCTTGTCTCCCACTTTTATTGGCCCCAGATGAGAAAGAGTTCAGATACTCATTATAGGACTCGTCAAACTTGCCAG
Organism: Lissotriton helveticus; assembly: GCF_964261635.1. Classification (NCBI taxonomy): domain Eukaryota; kingdom Metazoa; phylum Chordata; class Amphibia; order Caudata; family Salamandridae; genus Lissotriton; species Lissotriton helveticus. The sequence goes on along the minus strand of NC_136063.1, from coordinate 602,951,475 downwards.
GCAAGTGGGAAAAGTGGAAGGAGGCACAAGGCCCCTCTCCAACCTTTTCCCATAGTCAGTACCCCCTTTGAACGGGTGGGCATTGACATTGTGGGGCCACTGGACCCCAAGACAGCCATGGGCAACGGGTTTATCCTGGTTTTGGTGGACCATGCTACCCGGTACCCGGAAGCCATTCCACTCAGGACAGTGATGGCCCCCGTGGTGGGACGTGCACTGATGGGGATTTTCTCCAGTGTGGGCTTCCCCAGAGAGGTTGTGTCTGACCGAGGTACAAACTTCAATTCCAATTATATGAAGTCTCTGTGGAAGGAGTGTGGTGTTACCTACAAGTTCGCCACTCCTTACCACCCACAAGGTAATGGGCTGGTTGAAAGATTTAACCTGACCCTTAAGGACATGATCATGGGTCTTGAAGAACCAATGAGGTGTAAGTGGGACGTCCTCTTGCCATGCCTTCTGTTTACCTACCGAGAGGTGCCGCAGAAGTCTTTAGGGTTCAGCCCCTTTGAGCTTTTGTATGGTCACCCGGTAAGAGGACCTTTGAGTTTGGTAAAGGAAGGCTGGGAGCAATCTCCCAAGAAACCTCCCCAGAATGTATATAGCTACATGCTGGCCTTTAGAAACCAAACCAGGCGTTTCAGGGATCTCGCTCAGGCGAATCTGGAAGCCAGCCAGGAACAGATGAAGCAGTGGTACGATCAGAATGCCACTCTGATTGAGCTTCAGCCTGGACAGAAAGTTTGGGTCATGGCCCCTGTGGAGCCTTGTGCGCTCCAAGACAGGTGGACTGGTCCATATGAGGTGGTGTAGCGCAAGAGTGATGTCACCTATCTGGTGAACTTGCGGTCTCCAAGGAACCCTTTGAGGGTCCTTCATGTTAACCGCCTGAAGCCCCACTTAGAAAGGTCCGAAGTGGGCATGCTCCTAGTGACAGATGATGGAATGGAGGAGGAGACCGAGCCTCTTCCTGACCTCCTGTCTGCAAAAGAGCAAGATGGGTCAGTGGATGGTGTCAGCCTCTCTGCCACACTGACCCCTGATCAGCAGCAAGATTGTCGTCAACTGTTGGGGCAATTCTCTGATCTATTTTCCATGGTTCCTGGTGTCACAGATTGGTGCGTCCATGATGTGGACACTCGTGACAGTCCTCCTGTGAAGCACAAGGCTTACAGAGTGACTGACAGGGTTAGGGCTTACATCAAGGAGGAAATCTCCAAGATGTTTGCTTTAGGGGTCATTGAGTCCTCCAACAGTCCTTGGGCCAACCCAGTGGTCTTGGTCCCAAAGGCTGCCTCGCCGGGTGCCACACCTGAACTCCGGTTCTGTGTGGACTACAGAGGTCTCAATTCAGTCACCAGGACTGATGCACACCCCATCCCCAGAGCTGATGAGCTCATTGATCGGCTAGGAGCTGCACGGTACCTCAGCACGTTTGATTTGACATCTGGGTACTGGCAGATCACCTTGACCGATGGGGCTAAGGAAAGGTCAGCATGCTCCACACCAGATGGGCACTATCAATTTCGGGTTATGCCCTTTGGGATGAAGAATGCCCCTGCCACCTTTCAGAGGTTGGTTAACCAGGTATTGGCTGGACTGGAGGATTTCAGTGCTGCCTACCTGGATGACATTGCAGTGTTCAGCGCTAGTTGGGAGGATTGCTTGCAGCACCTCTGGGAAGTGTTGATGGCACTGCGCAAGGCAGGCCTCACGATCAAGGCAAGTAAGTGTCAGATCGGGCAGGGCTCCGTTGTGTACTTGGGTCACTAGGTAGGAAGCGGCCAGGTGGCGCTCCTACAACCCAAGATTGATACCATCCTGGCATGGGAACCCCCAAAGACTCAGACACAGGTGAGAGCCTTTTTAGGACTCACCGGGTACTACAGGAGGTTTGTCAAAGGGTATGGCAACATTGTTGCACCTTTGACTGAGCTGACTTCCAGGAAGCAGCCCAAGAAAGTGAACTGGACTGACACCTGTCAGAAAGCTTTTGATGCTCTGAAGACTGCCATGTGCACAACACCCGTGCTTCAGGCACCCAACTTCTCAAAAGAATTCATTGTACAGACAGGTGCTTCAGAGCATGGTGTGTGGGCTGGTCTATCACAGATTACTGAAGAGGGCTTTGACCAACCTGTAGCCTTCATCAGTAGGAGGTTACTTCCACGGGAACAGAGGTGGAGTACAATTGAGCGTAAGGCATTTGCTGTGGTTTGGGCGCTGAAGAAGTTGAGACCATACTTGTTTGGGACTCACTTCCGGGTTTAGACTGACCACAGGCCCCTCAGATGGCTGATGCAGATGAGGGGTGAGAACCCAAAGTTGTTGAGGTGGTCCATCTCCCTACAGGGTATGGACTTTACGGTGGAACACCGCCCTGGTACAGAACACGCTAACGCTGATGGTCTGTCTAGATTTTTCCGCCTTAATGAGGAGAACTCCCAAGGGGAAGGGTAGTTCTCCCCACATTTCAGCTGGAGGGGACACGTGTTAGACCTGACATCATTGGTGTGAGTCTCCCTTCCATTTTTTGACGGATTGCCTCCTCTGTTTTGACCTGTTTTTGCTGGTTGTATGTTTTGGGCCCTGTGCCACTGCTAATCAGTGCCACAGTGCAAGTGCTCCCTATGTTAAATTGATATACTGATTGGATTCCATGATTGGCTTATTTGATCTACTGTCAGCCCCTAGTACAATGCACCATGTGTGCCATGGGCTTGTAGAGCAGATGCTGCTGGTGGGCTTGGAGCACTGGTTGTGCCACCCACAGAAGCAGCTTGTAAAGTGTGTCACAGGCCTGCCATTGCAAGACCTGTGTGTAGTCTGTGACTCCCATGTCGACTTGGCCAAGTGCACCCACTTGCCAGTCCCTAAACCTTCCCTTTGCTTCATATTAGACACCCCTATGGTAGGCCCAAGGGCAGGGTGCATTGTAAGTATAAGGTAGGACATGCTCTGATGTGTGTAGCATGTTCTAGTAGTGAATTACAGCCATTTTCATTTTTCACTATTGAAGGCTACCTGTTCTCATAGACTAGAATGGGCAGGGAAGATTGTTACATCCCTACAATCCTAACTGACTCAGGGAACATGGTAGAAATTCGGGTTTAGTATGCCTGAACTCAGAATAATAAAATACATCTTTTAGTAAAGTTTATTTTAATATTCTGTGTTTGCAAATACCACTTTTAGAAAGCAGGTATTTGCTTGCCTAACCATTTGAGCCCGCCTCTGCTGACTTGTGTATTCTTTGTCTGGGTTTGTGTGTGACAGGGCTGGGGAAATTCCAGGAGACAGTCTGGGACAGCCCAGTGGTGAATAGGGAGATTTACCTCCAGATGGGAGGGGGAGAGTGCACCAGGGACCTGAATAGAGCTGGGCCTTCCCTCCACAATGCTGGCTCCACCCCCTGTGGCTTGTCTGATGTCTCTGCCCTGCACAGTGAAAGGAGAAGGGGAATCCTGTCAACAGAGTGCTCCAGAGCTGCATCTTCCCTCCCCTGTGCTGGCTCCACCTCCTGTGGGGCGTCTGATGTTTCTGCCCTGCACAGTGAAAGGAAGAGAAGAGTCATGTAAACACAGTGCTCAGGAACTGGTTTGAACTAGGCAGAGGCCTCTCTGCCTTCAGAGGACAAAGGAATTTGGGGTATAAATATTGGGACCCAGTCCCACAGACTTTAGATCACTTCTGGAACAAGAAACCTTTCTGCCAAGAAGAAGAACCAAGGAAGCTGCAGGAGTTTGGACTGCCCCTCTGACAGTGTGCTGTTTGCTGGGTTGGCCTGCAGTGGTTACTTCATTGCCAAGGGAAAGGAGAAGGAACTTTGTAAGGACTTTTATCTACAGAATATTCTCCAAGAGCTTGAACTGTGCTTGCCTCCTGCTGAAGTCTCAGGGCTAAAAGACTTCACCTCCAGCTCCCTCCTGAATTTCCTTGCTGGGAATTCTGACTCCAGTCACTTGCGTGCCGCTGGGAGCTGGAAGCGCGACGCATCGAGAAGAAGCGTGTCGCCGCTGCAGCTGAGTTTGTCGCATCTCCCTGGAAGTGTGTGTTCATTGAAGCTGTCTGCTGTCGCATCGACAGGAGAAGCGCGACGCATCGAGAGGGCTGTCATCGCATCACCGGAGAAGTGCATCGCAGGGCCTGTCGCGGCTCCAAAGTACAGAGTCATTGCAAGGCTGCCAGGGCGTCATCGCATCGTCATCGCATCGCCGCATCAAGGGCCCCATCTTCTCGCATCGCAACTGGATCATCGCATCGGCATCGCATCGCACCAAGGCACCATCTTGCGCACCGCAACAGGTCGAGAATCTACGCATCACCTCCGCACCGGTAAGGCTCACGACAAGTCCCCTACTCTGCGCAAGAATTGAGGAAGGAAGCAACCATTCCCCCGGGTCACGGAACCGACGCATCTCCCCTTCTGCGAGCCTTTTGTTTACTTTGCGTGCCGCATCCAAGAACTTTGTTGAGAACTTTGTCGCATTTACCAACAACTTGAACTAAGAGACTTTTATCATCCTTTAAATAACCTTTAGTATAGTATTGTGGATTTTTGTCATTTGTGGTCTTGTGTTTAAGTCTATATGAAGAATACCTATTTTTATAAAACCTGTGTTGTATCCATCTGTAGTGTTATCACTGTATTACTGCGTATATTCACAAATGCTTAACACACTGCCGCTGAGATAAGCCTGTCTGCTCGTGCCAAGCTACCAAGGGGGTGAGCAGGGGTTATTAAGGAGAGTAATCCCCTTGTCCTGACTTAGAAGTAAGGGTCCCTATTTGGACAAAGGTGATAACCATTGCCAACTAGAGACGCCCAGATCTAACAGGAGGCAGATCACATCTTTTTAACACCTTTTCAAATGGTAATTACTATCTGTCAGAACTGGTACAGCAAATGCATATTAAGCCTCTAGGAAATCCAAACAGGGAAATGTTTATTAACAATCTGAGTGCACCTTTAAGTTAGATTTTTAATTTCTATTACAAATAGTAGTTTATCTTTGTTTATAGCTAGTCCCATTCACAAGATACAGTATTAGGTTTTTTAATCTGCACTCTAGGATTGTACATAGGGCAGTTTAAAAAAGGGAAAATGCTTTTGAATCCTACTTTGAAATACGACAAGGCCTACATAGGGGTGGCTTATTAATGTGTAAAATTAAGGGTCTGACCTGTCAAAAAGGTTTATTTTGAGGCGTCAAATCGCAGTATTTAAACTGCCACTGCCAGGCCACAATGGTAAGGCTGAAGCCATCCTTTCACTGTCCCTGTGGTGAAGGGCATAACAGGGGATGCAGTCCACTAGTGACATTGAACTTGCAGGCCCTTGGTACATTTGGTATCATACACTAGGCACTTATATGTGAGCGAAATATACTTATTAGGAGTGTACCATTTTTACCATGTTGAAAGGAGGAGCAAAGACATTTAAACACTTTTTGGCACACTTAAAGTGCACAGAGTTCTACTGCCAGCAAAATCAGTCACGGCAAAAATATGCAAAAGATTGTGATTCCTACACCAACTGACCGGGGGCTGCAATATCAAACATGCACTTAAATCAGAGTGTTGAGGAATTAGATAAAGGCAAGGAAGAGGGTATGATGATTGATGAATTAATCTTTACGCATCTTGAAGAAAGGGAGTTAAAAAACATGATGATAGTTTGACAGTTATGAAGAACAGATGGCCAGAGTCTTGAACAGAGATATGGCCACTAGTGAATGAGAGCATTAAGGATAGACACTGAAGACGAATGAGTGGCAAAAGAATCTAGGTACACAGGAATTTTTTTTGCCATAGAGAGTCAGAGATATCAGTGGATCGCTGTCATCAGCGAAATGATATTCCTCCATGTGGGCGTGCAGTACACACAGCAACACAGTGTTTGTTTCTCCTTTGCTTTAATATTCGTCTCTCCTTAGTAACCCTTTTTTCTATTACCTCATTCCATCAGGTCCATTGTTATCATAATTGAAGGTTAGTCTTCTGTTGCACTACATAAAAAATAAAAAGATCTTACACTACTTGACCAGGAAGGCCCCTGACATTGCACTATTGCAGGAAACCTAACTCGAATCCTCAAAGGCACTGGGTTCTAAGCAGCTGCACCGCCTTGTACTTCCAAATGCTGCCTGCATCTTCACCAAGCTCGAAAAAAATGGGTGGCTGTCCTCTTTAAGAAAACGTCATGCAAAGTTTCTAAACTAGGACAGATCCTAGGGAAAAATATGTTTTTACAAAGACCAATTTCTCTGTAGGGATAGTGGTGGGTTTTGCCTGTACTCAAATCACACCCAAGGCAAGTTTTGTTTCCTTAGTATTTCAATTTATTGTGAGGTTTGCACTAGTCCTGGGCGGTAAATTCCGTTCCGCTCGTGGTATTTGGGTAATTTCGCATTCCGCGGAGGATGCGAAATTGCCCACAATTCTGCGTTCCGCGACTTCACGAAATTTTTGGCTTGTTCGCCTTCTCAAAATGCGTGTTCGCGCGATATTTCCCTCCGAGCACACAAACAGCAATTGCAAACAGGAAAAAAGCATTGCGAACAAGCAATTCCGCGTGCTCGTGGAAATTTTGTGTGTTTGTGGAGATTTTTCACCGTTTCGCGGAGATTTGCGTAACCCGATTACGCAAATTCCACCCACCCCTAGTTTGCACATCACATATTATTATAATAGGCAGAGATTTGATTTTTTTTTAACTCTATGCTAAACAGGTGGGTGCACTAGATTATGCGCACTGCCATTGGCAAGGCAATATCCATAGACATCCCGGAAGAACACAACTTGCTGGATCTCTGGCACTTGGACTATCCTTTGGAGAAAATATATAATTTTTTGTTGCTTGCATCATTCATGCTCCCGTATTGATGTTTTTCTTATTTTAGGCCTCCTTCCTTCTGACATATCCCACTGTTCTGCGTTCGAATGGAGTATGTTCGATTTCTCAGGGATACTGCATGGACTCGATTTGGGACTATATTTACAATGAGATGAAAAATATATGCCACAAGATACAAGCTCTCAGACGAAAAAGACTCCCTTAGAATACACATTTACACATTCTTTGTCAATTAGAGTGCTTGGCCTTCTCTGCTCAAGCCATCTGTTCTGTGGAGAAGCAACTCTAAGATGAATGAGGATGAGACACCCAGCCTTGGTCAAACAAAAAAATAAAGAAAGAGAATGTATTATGAAACACCCATTCAGAGACCTGAATTGGCACTATAACAGGCAACCATCTCCAAACCACTCCCTGACTTGGAGAGAAAAAAGTTCCACCCCAAATCTCTTTTAATTGTCAGGCTGAATGCACACTTAAGTAGAACCACTATGAACAAGGGGAAAATGTGCACCACCTTTTAGCAGCCCAATTGCAAAGGGGGGTGAGGGGGGAGACTGAGTTGACAAATCCAGACATATACCATGAACAACACTACACTCTCATCCTGCTTCAATCGTAAAGACTTTCGAATATTCTTTTACCACATGTACTATTCTGAATTTACAGAAGCTCCAGAATCTGAGGAGAGCGCCTTGGGAAATCTTACAGTACAGTTTACTCTTAGAAGCTTAGGCCACTGTCAAGGAGATTTCGGATATTATAAAAGCCATTTTCTCTCATCAGACACATGGAACAAATGGTTTCCCAGGTGAAGTATACAAGTTTAATAGGCTGCAGCACTCCGATGTGCTTCAAGAATGCTGAAGACACCCACTCTACTCATCGCAAATTAATCACAGCCACAGCATCACTTCTAAAGAAACCAGGAAAGATCGCTTGTATTGCTCTAACTATTGCACAAAACCACTTAATAATGTTGATGTTGAAAATTTTGCCAAGGTTCTCAAATGAAGGTAGGTGTCCAGAGTTACATACATGACTCCCAAATGAGTTTTGATCTAAGCCACACCTCAAGGAACTACTTGCCTATCCTTCATTTGCTTATCATGCTAAGTGAGCCTCTAAATATTGAGGCTATCTTACACAAAATACAGAAGACATTTAACCATGTCAAAGTTGTGTCACCTCTTCAGAACAATCAGGAGAACTAGTCTGAGTCATGCCCTTATGTTTCTAGAAAATGATGAAGGTATATTCCTGCATGCTTGGTAAGATAACTTGCAGAAGGCTCTTCTCCAATATTTTGATGTCTGGAGAGGCACTATAATGGGGTGCCCTATTTCTCAACTTCTTTTTAGTAGTTGCACTGGAGCCCTTTCTCAGCAACTATATGTCTGTCAATCGAAGTTAAGGGCATCTATAGCCAAGGGAGAGAGCTAAAGATTGTGATCTTTAGATGTATTACAAGCAGTTTCTGACCTCAGTTCTTTTGTGTTGAACTGCATTACTCCAATGTTTTCCACATTCTCTAGATACAGAGTAAATTGGGGGAAAAGAAAGGTTGTCCTAATGTTCAGATTCACCACTAGTGCAATCATAGGAGGGTATAGATTCAAGCGATTAACTAATAATCTCAAATATATGGGCATATTGAGGTGTCTCAAAGAGATGATAGTGAACAATTTGGAAGCACTGTTTTTCGAAACTGAAAGCAGCTTTCTACGAGGTATAGGCTTCCTTTTCATTTGTCTCTTTGAGATATAGTTCAAGTAATTAAGATGGTGGTGGCACTCCAAATTATTTACATAATTTGAATGCTACCCTATCAAGTTTCCCAGATGATGCTACAGTGCCTTGAGTTAGTTAATATAACAGTTTGCAGTAGATACAATAGGCTTGTGTAGAAGAAAAAATCAACTTACTATCAACAATGACGATCAGCAGGTCCAAATATTAACTTGCTTAGAATTAAATGAAGTTCACTAAGTGAATTGAATTATAACTAGTGCCACATGAAGAGCAATACATTTAACAAGGAGTGAAGACTACCGCTAATACGTCTGCCTCTTGAACTTCTATGGGTCGACCTATATCATCGTCAAAATAACCATGACATTTATAATAAAGTTCTGTAAATCTGTATTTTTGCATCTGGATGTTGCAGAAACACAATTGATCTTGCTCATTATGATATGGATAGCATGGCCGTGCAGAAGCAGACACTTAGATAATTCACTTAGGAAGCAAGAGAAAATGACATGTTTTAACAACATGCATTTGAAGGTGAAGACATATAAGGACATGAGCTTTGTGATCAGATGTGGTGCACAATGCAAGCATGAAGGAGAGAAACACAAATATCAAAAGCATCCCCATATTGGATACTTAGAGAATCACTGCTAGTGGGAGAGAACAAATGATGTCCTTAATTAAGTAATTAATTTTAATCATTGAAATAAGACATCTAGACCTTATTGGTATTAGAGTGCTTTACAGTGAAATATTCCAAAATAACAGGGTACAATGAGATAAGGGAGGATGAAATGTTTGATTGTTTTATCAAATGTATTGAACTTTTAAGACAGAGCATATGAAGATAGAATTATTATTATTTGTGCCATACAGATAGAGTAAGTATTGTCTAAAGAAGTGAGTGTTTAATTGTCTCTGGGCAATGTTGATGTCAGAATTTAAAGGTCTGGAGGGAGAACGTTCCAAGATGCAGGGACTGCACCAGAAAATTACATTTGATCTGTAGAAGTTCTAAGCTTTGGGGTATTAAAGAAAACAAAATTAAGACTTCTTAGTTCTCTTTGACTGCTGGAAAACTTGAACATCTTTTTGTTGAGGGCAATATTTATTGTGATATGTATTTGCAGATACTTTTGATTTTTATTAGCAAGTGGCTTTCCTGAAAAAGGCGCTATGCCAAAATGCGGGTAGATAATTGAATTTAAACCACAGGAAGATTTACCAAAAAGAAATGTATTCTACTGAATGAAATCTTGATTGTCTCGTCAATTAATTATAAAATAAAATATTATTCTCTGTATGACGTTCTACTGCTAAATATATATCTCTTATATACTTTGCTACTCTGCTTTTATTTGTGGGCGATTTCTGAATGAATGTAAATGTGAAAGTAGTATATGTGTCTAGTGAACTTCTTTGGTTTTATAAGGTATATATTGCCATAAAAGTCGATTTTTGTTAGTATTCCTGCTATATTTGATTTATGTAAATTTTATATCAAATAATAATAAAATATATGTTGCTACACACCCTGCATTAATTATTCTTTTAGCCCTCATAACGTTTCCCTTTTCAGTAATAGATTATAAATATTGTAATTGCCTAAGGTTTCTGTACATTGATGTAGAGCAAGTCAGTCAGCTAAGGTGGATTGTTACCATGGATGACCCAGTGGACAAGGGACCAGATCTTGAATTTGAATTTAGTCAAAATGGGCAGCTAATGCAATTTGTAAAGCATGAATGAAATGTGATCAAATTTACATGCGGTGCCGAATAACCTAGCTGTTGAATCAAGCACTGCTTTGAGAGGAGCCAGAGAAGATTGAGGCAATTCAACTAGTAGTGCATACCTAAAGTCAAGTCTTGAAATGAACAATGCATGGTTAGCTATTTTTAGATAACCAGGTGAGATAAGGGAGTGGATTTTTCTTAATATATGAAGATGAATGTTTGCAGCTTTCACCATCTTGCTAACATGAGGGGTGCAGCTAAATACAGAGGCAAGTATGAAACTAAGATTTGGCAGTAGAGATTGGGTGGGAGTAGGCCCTAGCACAATTTAAATTACACTGGTGAAATTTTCATAATAATGGGACTTGCACATTAACCTTCTTATGCAAAATTCCTGAAATCATGCTATTACCCATTACTATGGTAGGAATTTACAATGAATGAGGCAATTCAAAACAAAAATGTACTACAAATGTTAGGGAACAACAGAAATTGAGCAGCAGTTGCTTGCAGTGCTTTTGCTTAAATGTCACATGTTATGCAAAAATATGTCGCAAAATGATGGATTTGCATTACATGTAATTTTTTCGAAATCTTATGTAAATTCATGAAATTACGTGAAAGCAAATCAAATGCATTTCGCACAATGCTAGGTACGTGCATGGCTTTTGAGCTTCAGGGAGTCGAGGAACTTGGGCTCAAATCCGTTTTTGGTAGAAGAAGAGAAAGTAAGTAATTCAGTTTTGAGATGATTCACACTGTTGAATTTCAAGTGAAGTTCTCATGGAACTAGTGCCAGAATTTAGGAGACATACAAAGTTTACACACATTATGATCATGCTTATGGTATAGTAATTTTCACAATTATCATGGAAATTTTAAAACAATATATCTTTCAAATGACAAAGTAACAAGACCACTTTCCGTTGACTCTTCCTTTGACCGTTCTTTAACATAGTACTTCACATTAGATCATGGTCATGGTTTAGAAGGTTCTCTGTTGTTGGATTACAAGCCATGAATAATTTGTCCAAAATGTAGTGTCACATTCTCTTTGGAGACTAGATGCATAGATGCATATCATAGGTGTGTCCTTCTCTATATGTCTTAGCTTATCGTCAACATTGTCAGTCTTTATTACCACCTGCATTTTTGGCCGAATCATATAAGACTTCTTCTTATATATCACTCAACAAGATACAAGCAGTTGGGTGCGATAAGTGCATTTACTTACTGCTTTTTGGGGGGGTTGCAGTTAAAATAATATTTTGTTTTCAAGTAACACCCTCTAAACACTATGATTGCATTCATTATTAAATATATACATGTATATTTATATGTAAACAAATAATACAATAGAGATTGTAATCTCTATTGTTCTATTCTCTCCTCATTGCAATCATGCTCTGACATCATATCATGCTTACTTACAAATAATTATTTATTATTCATAAGTAGTAATATCAAATTATCAACCCACCGTCACATTTTCTTAACAGGTTGGCACTTACACAATGCAGATTGCAACTTTTTCTCCCTCTTTTCTCCTGTCCATTACACTACGTTTAAGGCAATTAAAAACTGTAGCTGAAAACAATTAGCCACCAATATCTGCTGCCCACCTTGCTTGGCCTATTGATGTGATGTCAGTGCCACAACCCATAATAATAGACCTGGCCTGTCAGCACCAAGAGTCGAAAACTAAAAATAAATGAGGATGTCTTCGCCCTTTCGTTTTTATGGAGGGTGATTTTCAAGTCAGGATCATTGTGACCTGCCTTCCTTACTAAAAAATGATCTGCTGAGTAGAACATGATGCACAACGAATAACGATGGGAGATTACATATTTTAAATAGTTGATTGTCTCTATTTTTTATTTATATACTCATACGTCTGAAGAGATACCTTTTTTTTTACTGTGGTTACCAATTAGACCTAACGACATATGCAATACATGTATTTTCATACGTATAAAAAGAATGGGCCAGATTCACAAAGGTAAAATTACACCTTTAAGTTTATGCTATTTCAGTATTCACAAAATTACATTCTATTAGTAAGTTTCTGAGTGCAGAGACTCCACAGTCTGGTGGAGAACGCCGCACAGAAAAAGATAGGACAGGCATATATTTTCTGGCAGAACCTTTTCCTAGAAAAGTTGACCTATGAATTGCAGCAGAATGGAAATCACTGTGCGCAGAAATGGCAGCCACTGATGAGATACCTGCTGCAACTTAAGAACATTAACATTGCAAAATTTAGAGCAATGTTGAAGCAGAGTGGACTAGAAATGTTGAAAGCCACACGTGCCTTTTTGCTCAATCTAAAATATGTCAGATTAACTCTAACACTGGGGATGCTTTCACAATATTCTGTGAAACTACAATGCATTGCATTTTAAATATTGTAATAATTATAACTTATTCTAATGACTGTTATTGTTCACAACACTTTAGTTTAATAAACTAGTTTAATTACTTGAATTTGGGAGTAAAGACTAATATGGTTTACCTTTAACCATTACTGGCAGCGCAAATTACGTTGACAACTGTGGTGGTTGTCGCATGGAGACGACTGCAAGTCTTTCAAGCACTGCTCTTAGAACAGGTATAATAGATGACGTAATTTTTTGTTTGCTTTCTCTAACGTAAGAGATTTCAATCACGGTGCCCAAGGCTCAGTGTAATATTAACAAAAAGCACAATCCCATAGACTGAATCATCTCCCAACCATAGTGTGAAACTGTGGGTGGGATGGGCAAAACACAAATCTAGGAGGCCTGAGAAGTTTCTCTATTTTGGCATTTTATTTCTATCAATACCACAAAAACAAATCAGTTATAATGTATGAAGTCCCCTTTTTAAGGAAAACGAGGAAAGTCTGGGGGGTTTCGTTTGGATCTTTCAGGTTCCATCTTTTGGAAGGGAAACCTTTCTTCTGTTTTGCCTCTTCTCACCTCTTAGGTACAAACTCCTGAGGTTGGCCGTCCCCGGTGGTTCCAAAAGAAAACAAATGGGAAATGAAGGTTAGTATGGTTTTAAGACCTTTCTTAGGGATAGATAGAAACCACCACCACACCCATGGTCATTGGGGGTATTCTAGTGTGTGTTGAGGACGTTAGGCAAGGTCACTCCCTCCCCCTTCTTTCTTGCAGGCTTGAAGCGATTACTCTTGTTTTTCTGGGCACGTGCGGATAGGGGAAGTACACACGAGACACAACTGAATATGTAGTCTAGCTTCCTATTGTTTCTCCTCAGGTTTAATTATGCTTTTCTGGCATTCTATATAAGGCTCCCACTAATGGCTGTCTGTATCCCATGCAAACCAACTCATTCTACCATTCTATTCAGAAAGTGGCACACAAAAAATCCAAACACATTTTTTTTATCAGCAAGCAAAATTAAACGAGATCTTAAAGGGTAACGGGACCTGTGCATTTTCTGCAGGGACACCTCTCCCGCCTCTTTTCCTTCAGTCTCTCACTCCCCGTACCAGTCTTCCCTTCCCTGTAGCAACAAGTACCCCAGAGGCAGCAACTCTCCTGAGTTGCGGCTTGAATTTAGGCTTCCCAGTTTGAACACCCCTCTTCTCTCCAGGGGATCGTCCTCCTCCTCAGAATTGTTTTTCCTCTCTCCGTCTCTCTTTTCAATGCTTTCAATGTCCTCCACCGCTCTGGTTCAGTTCCTCTCCGTCTCCTCGCTGTCATTTCCCAAGCTGCTTTTTTCCACGCCTTCCGTGTGCCACCTTCTTCGTTCCTCGACCAGTCCGTTTGTCCGCCATTGGTTTCCTCCATCCTGCGGTGATTGGCTCCTGGTGTCTGGAACTTCACCCCCGCCTGTCATCAACGGTTCTGTGTGATCATCGCTAACCCCTTCTTCATCTGTTATGTTATTCGGAAGGATCTGCTGATATCTTTCGTCCGGACTGTCAGGCTGGATTGAAAAAGGTAGGGGGAGATCGGTTACAGCGTTCTGACTCTGTAGAGGTGACAGGCTGGTTCAAAGGGAGGGGGAGCAGGGTATCACGTGCCTCACAAAAACACAATGTTAAAAAGTCAACTGTGGAAAGCAGGTTTTGTTTGACACTCCCCATCCAGCCCCATTAAATAAGGCAACATTAGTGCAGGGAACATTTTATATTTCTTCACCTCGATAAAACAGCAATTCTTAATATTTTGGGCATGACTTATAGTTTGGCAGATGTGATATTTTGTTTCAATCATGATCGATATCCCATCCATATTACAAGTGCATAAGAGTCTATAGCATTTATAATGCGGTGGATGGGATATCAGTAGGCCTCGGTGTAAAACTCAGTTCTGCTCACGTCTGCCATCTGGGGAAGATTATCTCCTCAAGAAGCATCAAAACCTTGCCGGAATGATGATTTGGATTAAAAAAACCTTTGTGCGAGGAGTCCGTTTATTTTTTACTTTTTTTCCAACATGAAGGAAGTGTCCCAGAGTCTACAACTTATTGTTCCTGTCCAGCAGGCTCCTCCCAGTGCTTTGTCCTTCTCCCAGTCACATTTCATTTTTATTTGGAGCTGGAAGGATCTCTCTTTGTATCTGCTGCATATATACCATTGGATTCAAGGATTTTGTATTTGGATTTCACAAGTTAAAATTAACTGTTCTGTAAGGGTTTTTGTTTATTTGATAGAGGGATTTTACCAGGATTCATATATATTTTTATTCAATTTTTTTAAATTTATTGTGGTGGGATGGCCTGCAGTTTCAGCCGGGGCCTACGTATGTTTTGCATTTAATTGTTCTTATTTTGTAAACGAAAAATGTTCCACAGTTTAGTTAATTTTCTCCATATTTTCTAAATAAAATTGCAATAATCTTTTGATTCACTATGTGGCCTAGTATGCTAAAGGGCCTCCCAGCCAGTAGGCCCCGTACTAGTCATGGGTACATGAAGCAACTTTTGCTGTGGTGTCTGTTGAATTTAAACATCATTTAAACCATGAATGGCATTGGAATAAAATAAAAAATATGTTTTTTTGTGGTATTTCATGTTTTTTTCTTTTCCCATGCAAACATTGTATAGGTGTGGTAATGCCTTTGGAGGGTGTGCATTGTTGTAATAATTTTTGATCCTGTAAAATTTAATTGATGGCATTGCTTAATAAATGCTGTGTTCTCTGTGTTACCATGCCGCCTCTGTCTGGCCAGTGTGTGTGTGTTTGCCATAGGCCACCATTTGCCATTGTTCCTCATGCAATGTTGTGGCCAAAGGCCATTTTGTATAGTCGGTGTCTATAGGCTTGCATGTGTTCAATGTTTCCCGGCCTCCTGCTTGTTGTTGTGACTCTGTGGCTGGCAACCATTATGTGTAGCCAGCCAGTGTGCTTTTGCATAGGCCTGCATGTCTTCTTTGTTGTGGCCATGCCCTCTTCCTGGTTGTTGTGATTATGTGGTTGGCAACCATTTTGTGTAGGCAGCCAGTGTGCTTTTGCCATAGACCTGAATGTGTTCTTTGTTTTCCAGGTCTCTTGCTTTTTGTTGTTGTGACCAGATGGTTTGTGGCCCCATTGCATAGTCAGCCAGTGTGCTTTTGCCATAGCCTTGCAATTGTTCTTTGTTTGTGACCATGCCTCCTTGCTGGTTGATTTGCAAGTATTTTTTCTTATTTTGTACAGGAAAATTGTTCCACAGTTAAGTACATTTTCTCCATGTTTTCTAGAAAAGTTTGCAATAATCTTTTAATTCACTAAGGGGCACAGTCTGCCAATTGGCCTTCCAGCCAGTAGGCCCAGTACTAGTCACGGGTGCCTTTTGAAGTTAGACATGATTTAGGGCATGGATTGCATTGTTTTGAAATACAAAATGTGTTTTTGTTTAGGTATTTCATGTTTTTTCCCTCCAAATGGTGTATTGGTTAACCCTGGGTGGAGTATGTGGAGTGGTGCTCTGCGGAGTTCCACTGCGTTAAAAAAGAAAAACTCTATGGAAATCCCCTCTGCCCCAGCCTCACATATTTTTTAAAAAAAACCACTTACCTTCTCTTCTGTCGTATGTGGGCCACCCTCCCCTTCGCCGTGATGTCTCCTTCTTGCCGTTGTCCATCTCCTCGCGTCCCCCTTTGTATTAGGTCTTGCGTGAACTGTGCCATTTTGTGCACCCAACCAGTGTGGCCATTTGCCGTAGGCTTGCATGGATTGTTGAGAAATGAGACAGCAGTTTAATAAATATATGTTTGAGGATAATTTCACGTATTCAAAAAAAAATGTGTAACTTTTTTATTTTAGGCTTTATAATTAATTATTTTTTAATGTTTTTAATTGTAATTTATCATTTAAAAAAAAATTGTTTAAATTTTTTAAATCCTAAATGTTCTACTTTTTTTGTTTTTCAATTTTATTGTCATCCCCCCCTCCCATTTTTTCCCATTTTCATAACATCTGGCATCAATCAACCCATTGTCTGCTGCTATAGGTGCACAACAGCATTCAATTTCTAAGAATTATTCATTTGTCATTTGTCAGCTTGACCTCCCCTAGTGCCACATCCCACATGATGCACATAAACAAACAGTTACATATGTATGTTGTTGTTAATGCTCTTTCTTATCCTTCGTGAGTGTACACCATGAAAGTTTATGTTGGTGTGGTTTTACGAATGGACACACTGTATTGTTAGTTGTTTATAATAACTTAAGTAACCAGTCACCACTCTAAATTGTATTGTTTGTTTGAACGACTAGTTGAAATGTTACAACACCATGTTTCACTTATTTTCTTCTTCTCACTTGTTTGTTTTTAGGTGCAATAAGCATCATCCGCAGTACTGCCAGAAAGAAAGTCTGTGCACGACTTGACACGTGACTGACCACACATCGTGGACATCTCTTCAGCTTGTGAAGATAAATGCCACTGCCAACTGACAGCTCAAGATGGCCATAAAGAGAGGTGCTACCAAGAAAGTGGCCAGTGGTAAGAAGGAGCTTACCACCACTGGTATGTCGAAACAAACCTTTTTTGGGCAAAGAATTTGTGCCTACCACACCAGCCTCCAGGGGGCAAGCTGGGAGGAGCACCCATGCATCAGCGGGCCCACCCCAACCTAGTTCCAAACCCATATCTGTCACTGGCAGCCAGTCTAACCTCCACAATGCTAATGAGTAGTAACATTGAAAATGACTAATTTCCATCACAAATTAGGACCCAATCACTGCAGGAAACTCAGATAAGTGGACAGCCGCAGCCAGCAAAAGTAGTTCCTCCTGAAGTATGAGCAGTTCAGGATATTGAGCTTCATGCTGAGGAAGTAGAAGAAGCCACTCTTTCAGAAGATCCATTGTCTTCCAGATGTCCAGCAAGAAAATGCAGGGTTAGTCCACAATCTTCTTCTCCTAGCCCCCTTCTGATGATCAAGACTCCACTTGGATCGGGCTTCAATCTCAGAATGAGACACACCAGGAGGGGCTAGGGAAAAGGAAGGATCCTGGAAGCCTTAGACATGTAGAAGAGGAGGATGATGATGACAAGTCAGTCATTATGGTTGTAAGCTCTGCCCCAGTGGAGACTGATGTGACCCCATCCCAACCTGCTCTGAGGGATGTGGCACCACAGACACCACTACCTCCACCACCAGCTGCCATATTTGCAAAGCCCGGGCAACCACCTACATTCACAACCACCACAGTAAAAGTAGATACTGCAAAGAGGAAAACATCAAAACGCTCACCTACCACCAGTTCATCTGACATTGGCTGTGAACCTCCCCAGTTCGAGAGTTCTTTACGGTTAGCAAGAAGGAGCCGAACATTGCTATATGCTCAATTTGCGGCTCAAGTGTTAGTCTGGGTAAGCCTGGTACAAATTTTGGTGCCGGAGACCAAACAACCTCTTTGAGAAAATACCACACAATCCAGTGGGAGGAGCACCTTAGTGGCCAAAAAACTGCAAGTGGTGTCAGTGAAAGGGTGAAAGGTTGAGCAGGGAATCCAATCTGATTACAGTGGAAGGGGAAGAAGAGGAAGATATTTTTAATATGCAAATCAGCCCTGTCCACAGCAGTGCAGTAGTATTGCCCACATCAGCAGCATCGCAATGGCACTCAGACTCAGGTTGAGATACCTGGGCAGGAGCTTGCAGTGACTGCCCTTCTGAGATGCACATTGAGCCTACCACTGTTTGCTCTCAAGAAGTCACCTGCATCAGTGGCACCAGAAAAGAAAAATATCCATCCAGGTTCTATTCCTGGCATATTTAGGCAGGAAAGGCAGTAGGAATGCAACTACCCAATGGCACATGTATAACACAAAGCTGGCTAAAATGTTAGAGCTGGACCTCCTGCCTTTTTCTTTTGTGGAAGGGGTGGGTTTTTATAGAATTTGTGGCACCCATCTGCCCGAATTGGAAGTTCCATGCAGGTCCTATTTTGCCAGAGTTCCAGTTCCAGTGCTACATCATGATATGTTGGAATTCCTTGGACACACTATCCACCTGGCAACAGACATGTGGACAGGTTGACAATCCACGGATTACATGTGCATCACTGCACACTGGATCTCTTTTGTGGGGGTTAAAGATATCTGTAGATGTTGACACTGCCAAGATTTTTGATGGCCCTTGGAAGCATGTCAAAAGTGCCAATAAATTGGAATTCAACTTATTACATGCTGCAACGTCTGTTGGAGCAGTACAGACCGATGAATGAATATGTCATGCAAACAGTGGATAAAATTGGGAAAGGCATGATCATTGAGCTGGACCAATGGGGCCTAATCAAATGCCTGATAAAGATGCTGCTTCCCTTTGAGGTTTTCAAATGGGAAGTCAGCAAAGAGGACAGTACCATAGGCCAAGCTATCCCGTTGTTGCATATGCTAAGGGAACAACTTAAGAAGGTGTCTGAAATATACACAGGTGTGGATAAGAAAAACAATGTGCATGAGTTGGTGGAGAGCTTAATCCCTTGCTTTTCTGTTATTACAAGGTTTCTGAGAGACATTTTGTCATAAAAACATTACATCTGTGCCACAATTATTGATCCATAGTACAAATCATTACAACTTTTATTCCTTTTTCCGATGAGGATATTTGAAACCACAAAATGTGAATTACTGAGCAAGCCAGTGACCTAAGAAAAGAACAGCTGAGAATTAGAGGCCAACTCCTCCAGGGCACACTTTCTGCAGTGCAGCCTCCAACCTCAGAACCAGAGGGCAGTGCTGTTGACTCACAGCACCCAAAACCAACAAGCACACCAGCAACAAGGAACAGGAGCATTAGCCCCAAAACCAACATATAATTGGTTTAAACTGGCAAAGTCCAGTGCAGAGATGAAGGCAAAATAGGTTGAGCAAGGTGGAGCACCAATGACTATCGAGAAGATGGTCCAGGCCTATCTGGACAACCCAACAAAGGTATATCTTGATCAAAACTCATTTGTGTATTAGTATGGGAAAAGGAGCAAATGGCCAGTGCTCAGAAGGCTGGCAATAAACTATCTGGGTTGCCTGGTAGCCAGTGTGTCCGCTGAGCATGTTTTCAGTGCTGCTGGTGCAGTAGTCATAGTGAGAAGAAACAGTCTCCCACCCCAAAACGTGGAGAGATTAACCATGATCAAAATGAATTAGCACTTTATACCACAGGATTACACCATACCTGAAGTATGACAGAAGGAGTATGAGGGTTATTGGACAACTTAGGTCATGGTAGTAGTGTATTAGCTTATATTTATAGAGAGTCAGGGTCAGATCTTTTAAATGTTCCAGCAACAGTCGTCACTACTAAGTATGCATATTTAGTTGGGTCCTAACCTCGGTGCATTGGGTTTGGGATGTGACCCACAGATATCCCACTTTAGCGGACAAGAACCACCTTTACAAAACTCTAAACTGACCCTGCACCCGAGAAACGTATGTTCTTATTAATATAAGTGGTATAGTACAATTTGTACAACAGAAGCGAATGTCACAAACAGAAAAAACTTCCCAAACGAAATTATTAATCAGTCATATGTCTTGATTGTAGTTATAGTTAAAGTTGCAGTTCCAGGGTGTCCTGGGCTATCTCGCAGTGCACAGGCTTGTTTGCTAATTGGTCTGCTCAAGTAACACAAAAATATTTATATCGTTTCTTCGTTTATTTTATTTTATTCTTCTGTCGTGGTAGTTTTTCTTCACAAACATTAGTTAATCATGTTGCCATTTCCATAATTACGCAACCCTTGACAGCATAATCCTTCGAGATGCTTCATCAAGATATATTCGTTATTCCCAATGCATTTCGGCAATAGTCTGCCTTCATCAGGGAATATCTAAACAAAAAGTACTGTTTTAGTTACTGGAAACCTTCTGTTTAATATGCCGCCACCATTACCAATATAGATTACGAGTTTGTGGATATCGTTACTTTCTCTCTTTACCTCTCTGGGTATGTGTGCTGTTAATGGCGGTTCGCGTGTGCCTATCACTTTCTTCAAAATCGTCTTGGTTTCTTACATGTCTAGCGCTTGGTTAGTGAGTAAAAAACCATTGTAGTGCCATTATCTTTAAGTCGTCATTTTTTTTAATCGTCACTCCGTCGGTTCGATGTGCGATTAATTTTGTGATAATCTTTATATCTGACTGTTACTGATTAAGGATCGCCCGGTCGTGTATTGTGGCACTTTCCGGTTGCTCAAATGTGTATCTCTCCTCTCTTTCCCGGTGTTAAGCGCGTGTGGCTTGCATCGGGTGATTTGTCGATCGCTGTTGGCGTGTGACGTGTATTTGCTGCGCGTCTCATACGTGCGAAATTTAAAGATACAGGGCTCTAAGTGAGAATCACATTGTGTGTTTTTTTATTAAAGCTTGTTACTGCCTTACTTCCTTGTGTTAACCGTCATGTATGTCAATAAAGTTAATACCCATGATAATTCTAAACACTATATAACAGTAGATATAATGCTAGAGTGTAAGCCTGGTATCTTTAATATGTAAATCGCTATAAGTTCAGAGGGAACGATTTGTAATTCTTCATCGCAGTGTGAATACCATTATTTCTCTGTTCATTATTGGCATGTTATGAAATGAATTACTTTGCTAAAAAGCAGAATTTTAAAGGGTATTTCATTCTGATGATATTACATACTGATATGCATAGGCTTATGACAATGTGTAAAAAACCTTAATCTTTCACAAATAACACATAAATTCCACCCTTTCATTCAATCCATATGGATTTAAAGTATTTAAATGAAAAATCCAGTAGTTTTCTCTCTGCAACAAAGTCTTTTTGTTATCCATTCCTTCTGTTCGTGTGATTACTTATCACTGTAGTTATATCAAATATTTTATTGAAACAGAGTTATCCTCCTTTTTAAAAACACCACACAATTGCTTTGCCGCCAACGTGTTTCATCCCTCTTGGGACTTCTTCAGGACTAGTTACAGTGCTGTTTCTCATGTTTTTGACAAGTATGGCTCTCCAAGCCAACTTTAACAGCAACAACGGTACACAAGGTATGTTTATTTCATTGTAGTGGTCCTGAATATGGTGTCAAATCAGTCTTGTTCTCTCCTGATTGTAAAGGAATGATAAAAACGATCCCCGTTATTGGTGAGGATTCTGAATTCTGGGTAAGTTATCCCAGATGTTAATGTCGCCTAAAAAAAGTAGAATTGATGCTTGTTATCGTTCTTCAGAATGGGTGGATTGTCCCCAATATTAAATTTGCCCAGTCCTCGTGAATGTTCAACTCTCTTTCTTAAGTAAATAAAGCATTGTCGCCTCCTCTGTATGAACACAATCCACGCCGTATCTCCACAATGAAAAGTGTATTAGCTGACCTACTTCTGGACGAACCACCTGAGTTTGAGGATGAACTCTACTTTTCTGACTACTGGGCCTGGGCCACCAACCATAGAACTTTCTCTCTCTATTGCTGAACTGCTTGGATGAAAAAAAGGAAAAACAAAAGACATAGTTAGGGGAAAGTTATTTTAATTTGTTTGTTTGTGTCTGACTAACTAATGTATCCCGCCATTTTAGACACATTTGTATGCCAGTGTGCAGTGAAGAATCCATTCCCACTCCCCTAATTTCCCTCAAGGACATTGGCGATACAGATTTGCGCCTTACTCCATCCCATGCTTATCAATCCTTTCTTTAGTTTATTCCTCTAGCCAGACTGCCCAACAATATTTGATTTATAAGACTGACCAATGCCTGTTCCATGTAACAGTGGATCGGCAATGTACCATGGTAACCACGCTTGAATTAGAACAGGTAAATGGCATACACTGAATACTGAGTGATTATTCTTTGTGAGTGTGTGTTGAGATGATTCATGTTGTGGCAGACACTGACACTGGGTGTTTGTTTACCTATAACTATTCTTGATTGTGTTTGTAATGATTTACAATGATGGTAGCCCAATGACAGTTGCTGATTCTTTTCCTGAAGGTGATTTTTTCCTTCCCCTTTGACACTTAGCGAGATTGGTTTGCCAGATCCACACTGCTTTAATTTCTGCTTCACACACCTCACAGACCCGACCAGTCCCTTTAGCTAACAAACGCAAATCTAGTCTACAGAAAAAATGACGCAATATGTTTCTCTTGTTGTTCATCAACAGCATTGTGCTATACGTCAATCTTTTGCATTTGAGTCAGGACTCAGTCAGTACGGAGTTGGACACATGCCTTCAGAAGAAGGAAGTTACTTATCAACTTCACTGAAACCAACCGATTTGGTGATGACTTTTAAAAGGCCAACCCAACTCTGTGGAATGCGGGTGAGGTGACAGAGGTGCATTGATTTTGCTTGAGTTGTAAAATGCAATGTTGCTGTGTCTGTGTGCTGCCGGCTCAAATTTGAAACTTGATTTTTATATTTCTCTCACCTAATTAATTGATCACACATCAGTCATAAACCGAATGATTGCAAAAAATGAATTATTCTTCTCTTCTATGGTGCCTCTGAGTCTTCTTGGTACACTCCTTATGAAGTTTAACTTCTGTCCTTCTAATTGATTCTAGAATATCATTTTATTTTACAATCCAAAGGCCTTCTCTTCTCTTGCACAAAAAGGCAAAAAGCAAAAGCTCCATAGCACTCATGCTTACCTTACCAGACCGCATCAGCCTGGAACTCAAGATTGACAGTCACTCCAAGACAAATGTAGATACACCTGCTCATTTGGCAATACAGTATAATTGTTTATTTTAATGAACATTTTTTAGAATGCTATGTGTTGTTCGCTTGACTCCTACACAATTTGAAATGTATTTGCTATTTTTCAAACCTTGGTGACAGAACATTTAGATATATAAAAATGTAACTTGGATCTCTCTACTGTTTGGTTTGCATTGCATTTAAGTTAACTTACTTGTACTCATTTCTTAATTTCCTTTTCCTCCTATAACAGATTGATGATGGTTGGCGTCTCAGTACCCAGATGAATATTGCTTTTGTGTATTGTTTGTCTTTGTCAGACCTTTCCTAAAATCCCCTTTCTAATTTATTCATCAAACCCTTAACTCTCTTCACCCGGGCAGTGTGATTTATTGAGATGTTTATTGAGGTGTGACTGAATAATTTACACCATTAAGTGATCACATACTTGGCGGGGTGGATGTGGTGAAAGCAACAGCAAATCAGCGCAGGATTTTAAGTTTTACTCCTATTACTGAAACAATAGTCCACACTGGCCCCAATTAGGCACCCACATATAAAAGTGCTTGAACATCATCCTTCAGTATCATCATCATTCATACATTGTGTTTTGCATTAAAAGCTTAACCAATACCCATGTCCACACCAGACTTTAAGTCCTCTTAACAAATTATTTAAGTGTCATGTTTGTTTACTCGAAATGCCAGTTCACCTTGCTCTGAATATTTTAGTATTGTTTCTTCTTAGTTATTCAGCATCAGCTCTTCTTTGTTGTGTAGTAGTCTGATCTCAAGTGTTTGTAAAGCTATGATATAATAGATAACCCCTAACTCAGTTTTTATTTCCATTTAGTTGCCTGCGATGAAGAATCCTTCAGAATAAAATCCTATAGTGTGAATTCACCTTGGTGGGTGTGGCACCTGGCTTCTGATTCCTGCACTGTTGTTAGTGCTACTACTACCACCACCATGGCACCAAATATGGGCGCCCTCACTTCTATTCTGTGAGAGAACTTTGGTTCATTGTTCTTCTAAATTGTTGTAGGTAAGCACATTATAAAAATAGGTTGTGCTAAAAGGCAGCATTAAAAGGTAAAAAACCATCAAAAACCTAGATTCGAAGCAAACATAAAGAAACTTAAATATTTATTAATAAACCCTAACAAAAAACCCACCCCTTCCACCCATCTTCAGCAATGAAGTGTCCCGCCCCTCTCCTCAAACAAATGAAATGTCCCCGTCCCCAACCATTGTACAACTAAAATCAAAATGTCTAATGTTCCTACAAAAAGTCAAAACTGTTGACAGTAAATAAACACCAATCACAACTCCCACATCCTCAACCTTCCCACCAACAATAACAAACAAATCCCACCCACCAAAATAAAATTCAAAAAAGGTCCAGAGGGAACTAGGTATGGGGGCCATGTTATGGAGCTCATCGATGTGCCAGTCCATTCATCTCTGCTGGGCTTCAACCTGCACCACCCTTGAAAGAATGCAGCGTGGTAGGGTGTGATTGGAGAGGGGGGCAGCAGTGTGTGTTGTCTTGCGGGCAGCTGCCTGCAGGCTGCGGTGCTGATGTTGTACGTGGGAAGCTGGAGGTGCTGGTGCTGGGGCCTGGCTGGGGCCCTGGGCAGCTGCCTCCTCCTTCTCCTCCTCCTGGGCCACCAGTCACTGGTACATGTCCCATATTGCCTCAAGCTTCCGCATCCAGGCTGCTGCAACCTGGTGAGATGGGCCCTGGTTACCAGTAGCAGCTAGAAAGAAAAAAAGACACATTGTAAACAATGATCTATGCCAAAAACGTGTTTAAATTATGTAGTGGGTGGCACGGTAGCAGTACATTGATGGTCCTCTAGGGCCATTCGATTTCATGTGATTAGAGCCACAGCCACCATTACCCATTCCTATAAAACTCGAGGCAAATGGTAAATGCTCTGAATGTCTGAAAGGAATTAAGGCAGAAAAAACACACCAACACACCAGTTTAAAAACACTTCTGTTTTGTCATCTTTTTTAAGGATTCCCTAGTAAAGTGCTTAGATGGTCTGGGGCTTTCTGAATTAGGCCCATCTACGAATGAATGGTCTAATTATAGCTACAATAATGATTCTGGTATGATCAGTAAATTTTCTTTTAGCATCTCTAATCTGACCTTTTCATTTGCATATTTTTCATAGGAGATCAGTCCACTACAAACTGTCCAAAATGATCGGACCTTTCTCTCTGCAAGGTTTAGTAAGCCTGTTAGATCTTGGGTAAAGGTATTTAGATTTTCTATTAAATAGATTGGTCATACAACTTGTCAACAGGTATTGCCAAACAAGAATCTTGTGTTGCTCTCTGCATGTTAATTTTGTTATCACCTCAGGCCTATTATCCTCAGGTGAGGGAGTCCTCAGCTATAACCTACATTCTTTTGCGCAAGTAGACCATGGTAAAAGTTACGTACTGCAGTACAGTCAGTGAAAGAATTAAGGACTGGGATATTGCTTTGGCATGTTCATTACAGACAATCTCACCCACAGAAGTCAAGCAATCACATTATCCATTCAGCATTTCATTGTTCTTCTAGTATTCTTAATCTTCTCCCTAGGCTTTGAGATGCACCATTTAAGCTTTGCATTCTTTCATTCACCCTTTTAACATAGAAAACTATTCATTGATATCCAATCAATGCATCATTCCAAACATAGCTCCAAACAAACCTTTCCCAAACATCCTTTTACCCACCCATGAATCCTTGCTTTCACCCAATCCATTAACCCATCCTGCTTTGCCTAAGCCCACCCAAGCATTCCTTTCAACCACGTGCCCACCCAGGCAGGCATCCTACCAGTTACACCCATATATACCCTTTCAACCATTCTTTACCCAGCCATGCAGATTGATTCTTATCATCATAACCTGCCTATATGCATCCATTCACCCATGCATCCTTTCACTTATATATTACATACATTTCACTCATTCTTTCCCCTTCCATCATGTTTTGCCTTTCCCATCAACCCCTCCTTCTTAAAGTTAATTTATGAACCTGTAGTATTCGCCTCCTTGTCTTTGTTAGAATTTTCAGCATGGAATCCCGTGTTTAGTTCCATGCTCGAGGTGGATATCGAGGGAGTGAGGGTTTCGGAGCAGCTCAGGTTGAGGAGAGCTGCTGGTGGCTCGTCAGTGTAGTTTTGTGATAATAAACACGTTTACCTTGAACATCACCTTGACTCCTGTCTTCTGTTTACAACATATATTGCAGGCGACAATCAGGCGAGTGACTTATACGAGCCCTCGGAGGCCATCTACGTCATGGGATCAAGTTGCATGGTTATCAACTATCGAAGAGGTCGGCTCATATCATGGACAATTTGCACAGCTGCACGGAAACAGAGGTGGAGTCAAGTAATGTTTCTAGGGATGGAAATGGATTTCAGTTGCTGCGCAGTAGCTGGAACGCATAGTTGTATTCGCGTTTCAGCAGGTTTGCCTACGTACTTCACACACCATCAGTTTTTTTATGTTGCAGCAGGGCCGGGCAGTGTCTTGTTGAAGAATCAGGAATTTGGTGGACTGTGCGGTGTACTTCTGCAGTCTAGTTGTTCTCTATGCAGTATTCCACAGAATTGGCAAGTCAAGTGCTGCATACTTTATCTCAGGTGATCGCATACATATGGGATTTGTAGCTCCTGAGTCCCATTTAGGATAGGAAATGAAAATGATGCTGACCTCCACAGCAGTAGGTGATTGCAATGCTGATATGCACAGCATTATTGCAGATCATTTATTCACCTGTGTATTCATTCTGCCATCAATTGTCTGAGGGTGGGTCAGCAGTGATGCATGTCTTCTTCTCGCTGTGCACAGCATTACTCTTCATGGTATTTTCTATTGAGGGGCCACCGTACCAACGCCGATCTGCACAGAATGCACGGTTTCTAAAACACAGTCATTTTTTGGATTGTAATTACACCATTTTCACAATATTGACTCTGTTGGGCACTGTGTAATCTCTGTAGGGCTACTTTATTACTGAACAGGGTATCTTTAGTTGCTGATGTGTATTCAGTTTATACTATATACCATTTTGTGTAATTACGCCTTATTTTACCAGTTTGTCTCCTTGTAGTCAGAGTCACACAGGCTGTAACACCACCACCACCATTTTTTGAAACACCAGATGATTTATTTTACTTATTTCATTTATAAAGCGCTCTATCACCTGACAGCATCCTGGAGCTGGAGAACTCAGAGTACATGGCAAGAGGCAAACAACAGAGCGACAGGGCAAGCTAATACAGGGCAGTACAGCAACTAATCTTTCGGAAACAGCAGAGTTTTGAACCTTCTTCTAAAAAGAAGGAGATCACTCATCCGTCTCAATTCCAGAGGAAGCCCGTTCCATAGCCTGGCTGCAGCAACCGTGAACGTTATGCCACCCTTTCTAACTTTCCTAAACCTCGCGATTTTAACTAATCTAGTCGAGGCGGAACGAAGGGTTCTGGCTGGAACATACCACTCAAATTTCCTCTCCAACAAGACAGGACCCATCCCGTGCAGGGCTTTAAACACTAGGCAGAGGGACTTGAACTGAATACTCTGTCCCACCGGAGGCCAATGTAGTTCTGCCAGGGCCCGGGAGGACGAAGACCTTCTAGGCCAGCCCAAAGCGAGTTTAGCTGCGGTCGACTGAATTCTAAGAAGTCTGTCCACAAGAGACTTAGGAGATTCAAGCAAAAGGGCATTACAATAGTCCAGTCTGCTCAAAACTGTACTCTGTACAACTAGTGCCCGAGCTTGAGGAGGTAGTAAAGGAAGAATTTTACGTAACGATCTAATAATCACAAGGCAGCTTCCCACCGTTATGGTGACTTGAGCCTCCATGGTCAGCTTGTTATTAAACATAATGCCCAGGTTACGAACCTTATCCACTGGTCTCACTGCTGTTGACATATCACTAGGCCAGAAGTTACTTGGCAACACTGAGGGAACCCTGAGATGAGCCTCCCTTACTATGAAGACAGTGGTTTGATGTGTTTGAAACTCTTTTGGGCTCTTCTGTGCGCTATGTTTCAGGGCGGAGCAAACAAAGTCCCTCCTTCTCCATGCATTAGGGTTTGAAGGAAGAGCCATACTGAAACATTTGCCTGAACCTGTTGCTTCTGGGGAGGAGGAGAAGGTGGATGAATATCAACAAACAGTAAAAAAACTAGATTTGATAGCCAAGTCTGGTCATGTAGCGTCATAAATGTTTCTTGCAAACTCAAAATACAGGAGAGGATGTTGACACATATATTGCAGCATTACTAGGTTAGATGCTGGGTGTCAATTTGAAAACTTTGCTGATCAGTTAGTAAGGGATCTGTTTATTTGTCATTGCAATGATAAGACTATTAAACAAAAGCTGCTCTCCATGGGTAATACTTCTTTAGAAGAAAAAACTAAAAGTTGCCAGGAGAGTCAACATTTTACAAGTGGCTGCTAAGGAACTGGAAGGAAAGAGCAGTGATCTAGTTGCAGCAGTTAAAATGAAAGTTACAGGAGATTTGAGAGACAACAAGCAAGGAGATAGAGTGTGGCCAGTACAATCTGACAAAACTCTATTATTATTCTCCCAGCAAAACATTTGTTACAGATGTGGATACCGCACACATGGAAAAGGGGGTAGACAATGCCTAGTTATATTTGTTACATATAGGTTGTGCAGTAGGCACAGCTACTTTGCCAAAGTGTGTCACACATCTAAGACAAAACAACAGTCATTTGACTAATGCGTGTCACACAGTGACATTCTTAGAGAGGATACATTGTGTAGAACTAAGGATCTTAGGGACATGTCATGGTGGTACAAAGTGATGAGGTCAAAACTGGTAATCCTGATTTGTGTGCAAATCTATTTGTTGAGACCATGGTGGGGGCAAGAAGTTGAAGTTGCTGGTTGATTCTGGAGCAAAGATCAGCATGATCACACAAAGTTTGTTTTGAAAATGTGTGGCCTAGTAGGCAGCTGTTACCACCAGACCGAAAAGCAGTATCTTATGAGGGGTGTAGTATACATCTGTGAGGCTACATTGAAGATATAATGGAATGCAAGGGATGGAAAATAGCCTGGAAGGTCTATGTAGCTCACAAGGGTTTGAATATTCTAGGGTGGTTCCACCAGGGTTTGCTTGGGTTGGTTGTCAAACCAGAAGCAAGTGAGCATGTGTTCATGGTAAGAGACAGTCTTGAATTAGAGGAACTCATAAATAAATTCCCACATGTGTTCTCAGGTGAATTGGGGAGAGGCCAGGACTATAAACATCGGATAATAGTAAAAGAAGGTGCACAGCCAGTAAAACGGAAGCTCAGAATTGTGCCGATCAGTAAACGAAAATACCTGGGAAATGAGTTGAACACTGTAGTGAAAAGTCGTATAATTTAACCTATTGATTCGTCATTATCTCAAATGGTATTAGCTCGCAAAAGGAGTGGGGAACTTAGCATCTGTGTGGATTTACGATGCTTTAATAAAGACATCTGGGTAGATTCCCATCCCTTACCCAACATCAATGAGCTGCTGGCTAGTCTTAAAGGACCTAAAATGTTCACTAAACTTGACCTAGCTTCAGCCTACCATCACATTGAACTGAAACAATTAATCAACACATCTAACAGCGTTTGTTTCCCCTTTTGGTACTTTTCAGTCTTGCCCCTTGCCTTTTGGTCTTGCATTTGCGGCTGTAGTTTTTCAGACGTACCATGGAAGAAATACTGAAAGGTATCAACGGGTTGTCTGTTTTTCAGGATGATGTTTTAATCTTTGTGTAAGATAGGCAGACTCGTGATCATGTTCTTGAGGAAGTGTTAGATAGATTCCAAAAAAATGGGGTGGTACTGAGGAGAGATAGGTGTGTTTTCCTAGCTGATAAGGTTGAGTATATGGGACATTCAGTGTCCAGTGATTGTATTACTCCGAAATCTGGTCAGGTTGATGGCATAAATCAAACAAGGCCCCCTGTGGCTTAAGCCTTACTAGGATTATGTGAAATTTATTTGAGATTCATAAAAAAATTTGCCACCAGGTTTAGAGCATTATCACGCTAACTTATGAAAGGGGTTACCTTTGTGTGGGATGCAGAGTGTCAAGAAGTTTTTGAATGGGTAAAAACCCAACTTGTTTCTCCCAAAGTTTTAAATCATTATGATCCTGAATTGCAATGTGTTTTGACAGTGGATGCTAGTAATGCGGGTTTGGGATCAGTGCTTAGTCAAGAAGAAGGTGGTGAAATCAGAACTATTGAATATGCCTCACATGTGTTAACTAGAGCTGAAAACAGTACTAGGTAATTGAGAAAAAATTGTTAGACATTTTGTGTGGGGAACGAAGTTCAGAATACAAACATATCATAAACCTTTGACTTACATTTTGAGTTGAAAGAATGCTAGAGGGTTTACTCCACACATAGCACGATTGTCATCTAAACTGCTGCAATTTAATTTCATACCAGAGTACATTTCTGGTAGTAAGAATGGATGGGCAGACTATTTGTCTCACACTTGTGAGTGTGTTGAGGAAGAATGTAATTCAGTAGATGATGACAACGTTGATAGTTTGGTGGTTGCAATTGATCTATCAGAGTTGCTGAAAGTGAGTGGCGGAAGGAGCTGGAAGAAGATCCATCTATTAAGTTGGTCATGAAATATGTTAAGTCAGGGTGGCCCTGTGAGAGGAATTTCGATTTTGATTTTAAGACCTTTGTAAAAATGGCAGATGACTTATCAGTTGAGGATGGATAGTTGTTGAGGGCAGATAAGTTGGTTCCGTCTGTTGTTTTGAGAAAGAAAATTGTAGTTCATGCCCATGAAGGTCATCTTGGGGCTACTATGACAAAGAAACAGGCATGGTTGTCTTTTTGGTGGCCTGCAAAGGGCAGGGAGATTAATGAAGTGGTCAAAGAATGTGTGGATATTCGCTGGCAGTGACAAAACATTAAAACGGCAAACTCCTCCACTATGTCCCATTTATTTGCCTGCTGTACCCTGGGAGAACGTTGGAATAGACATTTTGGGACCATTTCACGAACTGGAACCTTCATCAAAGTTTGCACTAGTCATGATGGACTATTACCCAAAATGGCCAGAGGTCAATTTAGTGAGGGAAGTCACGCCTAGAGTGGTTGTTGAATTCTTAGGAGCCATCTTGCTAAAGGAAGGTTTTTCAGCTAGGCTTGTCTCTGATAACATTACACAGTTTGTGTCTAGTGAAGTGGAGAGATTTTTTAAATCTAGTGGTGTAAAACTTCTTAGAAGCTCACTATTTCATCCCCAAACCAGTGGTCTGGTGGAAATCAGGTGTTGGGGGAATGTATACAGTGGGCTGCAAAAATAAGTGTATGGTGGCTAATTTGGCGAAGACAATGTTGTGATTTTATCGCACATCGCCTCATGCTTCTATTGGTGTGTCACCATTTAAGTTGTTACATGGTCGTAGAGCGACTACAAGTTTTTGTCTGACTTGGATGAATAAGTGGGTCAAGTTAGGCAAATGGTCAGATAGTAGTATGCGAAAGCATGTAGAGTTGGTTGAAGTAAAACTAAAAAGGTGGTTTGATGTAAAAAAAATGCCAATTTTTTTTAATTGATGTGGGGGATGTGGTGTGTGTCAAGAAACATGTGCATGTGAGGAAAGGAATGTCCAAGTTTGGACCACCTGTGAAGGTTATGAAAGTGAAAGGGAACAGTGTACCGATAGATGGTGGAATGGATGTATGACGTTACAACGCATGCTTTTACCACGCATGCTGTTACAACGCAGTTTTTACAACGCATACCATTACAACGCATAGCACTTTGGGGTGCTGGTTAGTGAATAGTTTAAGTTACTATTCCAACTCCAGTTCCCATGGACACTAGGGAAGGTGTTGGATAGTAAATTAAATCTATTCCCTATCCTAGAGCGCCCCCAACGCAATGCGTTGTAATGGTTTTCGTAGTAAAACCTGCGTTGTATTAGCACTGCGTGGTAAAAGTTGCGTTGTAAAGGATGTTTCCCGATGGAATGGCGGAAGGTTGACTAGAGTGCTTGGGGAAAATCATGATGGTTGTGTAGATAGTGATCATTGTATCAAGAGTATGGAGGAAGAGAAGCAAGATGGCTGTGTGATACGCAATATTAGGACAAGGAAGGTACCATTGTGGATCCCGAAATGATGCTGCTAGATTTTCTGATAGTGCTTTGATTCTTTCTTTCCTTTCATTTAAAGTTTTCAATGTTGACTGGGTATTAATATGTTTTCTTGTGTCAATTATTTTCTTTGTATTTGTTTTAGGTTTTTAGTATGTTTTTTCTAATGTTATATGGTTCATATTGCTAGACTCAGGTGGTAATATTTCTTATATAAGAGTTTACGGTGTATATCAGTTGAGTTTTCCACTTTTGTATATTCTTATGGTTTTGCATACTGTGTTTTGTTTTCCTTAAAGGGAAAACCCATGTAGTATTCTCCTCCTTGTCCTTTTTGGAATGTTGAGCATGGAATCCAGTGTTGGGTTTTATGCTCGATGAGGAGAGCAAGGGAGTTGCGGTTACTGAGCAGCTCTGGTTGAGGAAGGTTGCTGGTGGCTCGTCAGCGCAGTTTTGTGATAATAAACAAGTTTACCTTGACTCCTGTCTTCGGATTACAACATAATTTCTGGCGACGATCTGGTGAGTGACTTACACAAGCCCACAGAGGCCCTCTTCATTGTGGGATCAAGTTACATGGATATCGACTCTTGAAGAGGCCGGCTCATATCACGGACAATTTTTGCAGCTGCGCAGAAACAGAGGTGGAGTCAAGTCGTGTTTCTAGGGCTGGAACGAGTTTTCAGTTTGCTGAGTTGCAGATAAAAGAGGACATAACTACTCAACTCCCACTGAATCTGCAAAAGCGGGGTGTTTAGGAGTCAGTCAACGCATTTACAGTGAGTATATTACTATTTGTCAATAACTAAGCATTGTGGCTTAGCACAGCCTGCCCCTGCTGCAGATGGTACTCCCCATTAGTGGTGACCATGGCAGCCGTATCTCCTTCGTTGGCACCATCCCGGCACTGGTGGTCTGAGCGGCTTGAAAAAACATTACATACTTATATATTTAGATGCCAGATACGCTTCCCCCTATTTTTTTAAGCAAAATACAACCACAAAACCAAACATCACCACAGTACACTTACAGTATTTTCTTTATCTTCTATCAAAAATTCACAACATTTCATGGGGTGCTTATGTTGGTTGGCGATCGTTGAAAAGCCAAACAAAGGAATTTGTGTAATGGAGGGGTAGAGCTATAATTATTCTTAGTTA
This sequence comes from Lissotriton helveticus, assembly GCF_964261635.1. Taxonomy (NCBI): domain Eukaryota; kingdom Metazoa; phylum Chordata; class Amphibia; order Caudata; family Salamandridae; genus Lissotriton; species Lissotriton helveticus. Next base: position 602,917,698 of record NC_136063.1, on the reverse strand, counting down.
TTGAAGCGCAATGAAGTGGTGCAATAATTGATCAATGAAGGACATATGGTCTTAGTTGGCAAATGCAATTGTGCCATCCTCCTCATCATCCAAATTTGCTACACTACGTTTTGAAATTACTAATAAATTGCAATGAATTATCGTTGCTTCTCATCTCATTCTCACCCTTTGCTGGGTCAACTCAGTCTGCATTTTTTTTCAATGCATATTTGCATATATGCTGATGCATGCATAGGTACTTACTACACATCACTAAGAAATCACTTGGGGTTGAACTGTACATGCTACAAAAAATAAAGGCACAGAGAAGGGAGAGAACATGCTAGCTCACTAATACCATTAACTACCACTATCTCAGTGGCAGGACAGAGGAGTCTCTGCATGACTTCTTAAATAAACAGTCCAAAAGACCGCTAACGAGTAGGATTAGGTAGCGCCGCCACGCACCTGTATACTCTAGGATGATCACATAATATTTGTAACATAAAATTAACTTACCTGAGTGTGAGCAGCATGCCTGCTATTTGGGAAAATATATTACCATAGCTAGAACACAACAAAAAAATAAGTACTCACCAAGCCCCACAACCTCCACACCAAGAAGGTCCAGGTTTGTATCCAGAATGTCCGCCGACCAGTGCGTAAGCTGTTGGGTGCGCCAGATCCAAGAACTGCGGAGCACAGCCTTGCACAGCCTCTTCCACCACTGCTTATGCTCCCAGAGGGCATGACCGCTACTAGGCCTGCTGCCTGGGTGGAGGAAAGGTGGTGTTGCACATAAAAAACTAGCACAGCCACCTACACCTCTGTGATTAATGCACCGGGCTGTACCCCTTCGCGGCGTGGCCTACTGCAAGGTTTGTGGCTGCAGGTGCTGTTTCTAGTGGGCTTGGTGCTGCCCCTCCGCTGCTCTGGAATGGCGCTGGGTGGGGGGATTGGAAGAGAAGTAGAAGAAAGAAAAAAGATGGAAAAAGAAGGAAGGAAGAAAAAAGTAAGAAAGTAAGGCAAACATAAAAAGTACAAAGTCATACAAAAACACAAAACAATGAGAAAAAACATAACATACAAAAACACAAAGACAGAGGATAAGGTATAGATACATAAATATGGGCAGATAGATTTCAGAGGGGTAGGATTAAGAAGATTAGGAAGGGATTGAAAACAGGCCCAGCATCATAAACAGAGCAAAAATCCAAGATGGCCGCGCTCATGGGAACCACGTGGTGCAGTTTGCGTTAGATTTCCGGCACAAGAACACACTTTGCATTACATATGATGTAAAACACCACACTAATTGTTGCAACAAGCAACTCTGCATATTTGCGGATCTCCTTGTAGCGTTGTGGAGTTTTTTAACACTTCGCGAAGTTCCATACAGTTAACCAATCTCCACCCAAGCCTGTATATCCGGCATGTTTGTGACGAAGTATTCTGTCCTCCAAACTCTAAATCAGGCCCTTTGAGTTCTCTGGATCCCCATTGGATCTCTTTCAGAAGTCAAAGATTCGGGCTTAAACAATTTTTATAATTAAAACTGCAAAAACAATACAAAAACATATAGAAACATTTTTGTAAAATACATATATATATATCTTATGAAATAGCTTGTTAAATACACAGACACACAATATTTAAAACAGTCATTTTAATTTTAATGGGATGGATATAGCTTTTCAAAGTGCAATGTTCATTTCTAAAAGATAAATTAATATGCTGAACTGTAGCATATCAGTTCATCATTTTTACTCTCAATTCATGTTCTCTTTTCATCATCACATATTTAATTATGTTGAGGCCACCAATCTTCATACAACTGTTTTCTGTACTTGCTCAGCTTCCACAAATCGAGCTAAGGATACCAATTTAATTTTTAGCTTCCAATTTCACATTCCCACCCATTCACAGAGAGTTCTAAAGTTTTCAATTTTAACATTTATTTTTTATGTATAAATACGTTATTTATTTGCTACATTGATTTTCTGTTGTGGACCTCCATAGTAGGCATTACAGCCCCCTAGAGTTCCATGGCCTGAGAAACTGTAGGCTAGGAACAACTGCTCTAGAATAATGAGGCAAATCTTCTTTGACTTCATGAGTTTGAGTTTGAGTTTGAGTTTTAAAGTATTTGTAAAGCGCTCATACACCTGCGGTTTCTTGGCGCTACTGCTAACCAGATCCAGGGCTAAAGAACGGGGAAAACTGCTGGGGGTTTAATCAAAGGATTTTGTGAACAAATGAGTTTTGAGATGTTTGCGAAATTGCGGGTACAGGGCAATAGATCGCAGATCCAAGGGAAGGGAATTCCAGAGGATCGGGGCAAGGGTGGCAAATTTCGAACCTCCCCACTTCTTTGTCCGGTAGCGTGGGATAGTGAGGAGGGACTGGGAGGACGAGCGGAGTTCCCTGGAGGGTACATAGGGGGTGATCTCTGAGGAGATAAATGCTGGAGCCAGGTTCAGTCGGGCCAGGAAGGTGATGGAGGCAAGCTTGAATTGAATTCGGGCTCGCACAGGGAGCCAGTGCAGGGATTTCAAGAGAGGGGAAGAACGGTGAAATTTGGGAAGATTGAAAACCAGGCGGGCCGCCTGGTTTTGTATCTGCTGCAGACGCCGTAAGCTATATGCAGGGATACCTGCATATAGGGCGTTGCCGTAGTCCAGGCGGGACACCACCATGGCTAAGATGATGAGTTTGAGAGCAGAGAAGGTGAAGAAGCGGGACACCCTGCGTATAGTACGCAGTGACAGGAAAGAGGAAGATACCACAGAACTGACCTGGGAGTGAAGAGTGAGTTGGGAGTTGAGCTTTATGCCGAGGGTTTTAACAGAGGTAGAGGGTTCCGGAGAGGGGCCAAGAGAAGGGGGCCAGAAGAGGGGGGACCAGGGGCTGGATGAACCACCCGTCAACACCAACTCGGTCTTATCGGGGTTGAGTTTAAGGTGATTGTGGTTCATCCAGTCCCGGATGTGGAGCATGACAGATTGAAAATTAAGGACAGAGGAGGGGTAAGAGGAAAGGTTAAAGACTAGCTGGAGGTCATCCGCGTAATTAAATACGGCGACCTCCATCTGTTGAAGAGAAAAGATAAGAGGGGCAATATAGAGGTTGAACAAGAGGGGGGAAAGGGAGGAGCCTTGGGGGACCCCGCACTGAACTTTTCGGACGTCCGCTGTAAAATCACCCAGGCGAACGGCCTGGGTGCGGTCGCTCAGGAAGGATGATAGCCAGACCAAGGCGGTCCCTCCGATCCCGGCCGCCCTGACACGGGAAAGCAAGATGGTATGATCCACCGTGTCAAAGGCGGCTGAGAGATCGAGGAGCACAAGGGCCTGGCGCCGGTTGGTATCCATACCTTCCCTGAGGTTGTCCAGGACCGAAATAACAACGGACTCTGTGGAGTGTGCGGGGCGGAAGCCGGCCTGGCGGGGAGCAAGAGCTCCGTGAGTTTCTACAAAGGAGCTCAAAGCGCCGGTGACATGGCGCTCGAGCACCTTTGCCAGAAAGGGTAAAAGGGAGATGGGGCGGAAGTTGGCGGGGACAGAAGGGTCTGCCCCAGGTTTTTTTAGAATTGGCACAATAACCGCAGACTTCAAGGGAGAGGGAACCACGCCTTTAGCCAGAGAACTGTTGAGGAGGTGAAGGGGAGGATCCGGGCAGGAAACAAAGATGTGACGGAGAATGTGGGCAGGACAGGGGTCAAGTGGAGAGCCAGATTTAACCAAAGGTACCAAGGAAGACAAGGCTTCCTTAGATATGGGGGGAGGACAGTGAGTTGTCCCTTGGGAGGGGGGCAGAGGGGGTCAACAAAGGCGGGAGAAGGGGGCGGGATGTTAGCTTTGATGGTAGAAATTTTATGGATGAAGTAGTTGTTGAGGGAGTGGCAGAGTTCCTCGGAGGGGGCGGGCTTCAAAGTTGTTCTGTCAGAGAACGCCAGGTTATGGACAATCGTGAAAATCTCCTTAGGCTGATTTTCAGCCGCAAGGATTTTGGAGGAGAAGTAGGCGGATTTGGCCGCCAAGATGTCTTTTTTGTACTGTGTAAGGATGTGAATATACTCCAGTCTTAAAGTGGGGCAATAACTTCTCCTCCAAGCCCGCTCCGCGCGGCGTACAGTAAGTTTGGTGGTCTTAAGCTCTGCGTTGAACCACCGGTTGGCATCCTTGTCGCGCTTGGAAGTAATACGTTTGAGCGGGGCAACAGAGTCACTGCCAGCGGAGAGCCACTGATCTATGGCCTCAACCTGGGAAAGGGTAGAGAGGCCCTGCAGGGAAGGGAGGGAAGTGGTAAGAAGGGAGGAGAGGTCTTCCGGGTTGACACGGCCCCACGCTCGAACCCAGATGTTTTTGGGGCGGGGGGGTTTGGCTGGGGGGTGAATGGGTAGGGAAAAGGAAATAAGGTGGTGGTCGGACCAGGTGCAAGGTGAAATAGAGAGGGATTCCACGGGGCAGTTTAAGGACCAGATCTGGTCAAGCGTGTGACCCTTGATGTGGGTGGGGGAGTGGACATGGGGAGTGAAATTGAGGGATTGGAGGGTTTCAGAGAATTCCTTAGAGGACGAACATTCAGCTGGGTCGGAAGGCCAGAAGTTGAAGTCGCCTAGGAGTAGGATAGAAGAGTTGTTGACTGTGATGGTAGCCAGGATATCCAAAAAGTCAGAAAGGAACTGTAAAGGGGGTTGAGGAGGACGGTAGGTGAGAAAGCAGGTTAGAGGAGGCATAATGGAGGTAGTACGAATAACCAAGTATTCAGTGGTCGCAATATCAGGCAGGGGCAGAATTTGAAAGGGGAGATTGGTGCGTGCGATGACCGCCACGCCGCCTCCAGCTCTGCCAGGCGGGCGATCAGCCCGAAGGGCGTAGTAAGAGGCCGGTAAGGTGGCTAAAAGGGCGGGGAGGGAGTCGTCGCTAAACCAGGTCTCCGTTAGGAAAAGGAGATCAGGGGCGTGAAGATCGAGCAGAACTGAGAGTTCGTGTGCATGGGCGACTGCTGATCGAGTGTTGAGATAGAACACCGAGAGGGATTTAGGGGTAGTGGGAGAAGTGATGCTACTGGGCGAGAGAGAGGGGTCAGCTGTGGGAAGGGGGATGTGAAAGGGAGCGGCAGGAGAAAGACCAAGGGAGAGGATGCGTGCACAGATGGGGGTAGCGATAGGCCAGGGTCCCCGGAGTTTGTGCAGTTGGTCCGCGGTATAGGTGGTGAGCGGGGCAGAGTGACGCGCCCCTGGCCCCGGACAGTCGCGGACGGGCGCAGACGGGTTTGCCTTAGGCGCGCCTTCGGCGCGCAATCGACGCGCCCGCTGCGCTCGTCCGCTGCGCTTCCTGTAGCTGCACATGATATAGAATGCGGCGAGCTGATGTGAGAAGGGGAGTGGTCAGCGCGGGTGGGCGTGGCGCAAACCTGAAAGGCGGCAACCCTTGCCTTCAGCTGCCTTCAATGGGCTGGCGAGTGACTGCAAAATAGCGCTGGTGGTCGGGTAAGTGCTATTAAAAATCAGTTTCAAACACAATAAAATCAAGTACAGCTCCCGGCTATTTTGCCTCAGGAGTGGTGCAGTGGAACGCGCGCTCGTTGTCAGCGCTCGTTTTAACTAGTAGAAGGGGGCGTGGTCAGCGCGGGTGGGCGTGGCGCAAACCTGAAAGGCGGCAACCCTTGCCTTCAGCTGCCTTCAATGGGCTGGCGAGTGACTGGCGAGTGACTGCAAAATAGCGCTGGTGGTCGGGTAAGTGCTATTTAAAATCAGTTTCAAACACAATAAAATCAAGTACAGCTCCCGGCTATTTTGCCTCAGGAGTGGTGCAGTGGAACGCGCGCTCGTTGTCAGCGCTCGTTTTAACTAGTAGAAGGGGGCGTGGTCAGCGCGGGTGGGCGTGGCGCAAACCTGAAAGGCGGCAACCCTTGCCTTCAGCTGCCTTCAATGGGCTGGCGAGTGACTGGCGAGTGACTGCAAAATAGCGCTGGTGGTCGGGTAAGTGCTATTTAAAATCAGTTTCAAACACAATAAAAACAAGTACAGCTCCCGGCTATTTTGCCTCAGGAGTGGTGCAGTGGAACGCGCGCTCGTTGTCAGCGCTCGTTTTAACTAGTAGAAGGGGGCGTGGTCAGCGCGGGTGGGCGTGGCGCAAACCTGAAAGGCGGCAACCCTTGCCTTCAGCTGCCTTCAATGGGCTGGCGAGTGACTGCAAAATAGCGCTGGTGGTCGGGTAAGTGCTATTTAAAATCAGTTTCAAACACAATAAAATCAAGTACAGCTCCCGGCTATTTTGCCTCAGGAGTGGTGCAGTGGAACGCGCGCTCGTTGTCAGCGCTCGTTTTAACTAGTAGAAGAGGGCGTGGTCAGCGCGGGTGGGCGTGGCGCAAACCTGAAAGGCGGCAACCCTTGCCTTCAGCTGCCTTCAATGGGCTGGCGAGTGACTGGCGAGTGACTGCAAAATAGCGCTGGTGGTCGGGTAAGTGCTATTTAAAATCAGTTTCAAACACAATAAAATCAAGTACAGCTCCCGGCTATTTTGCCTCAGGAGTGGTGCAGTGGAACGCGCGCTCGTTGTCAGCGCTCGTTTTAACTAGTAGAAGGGGGCGTGGTCAGCGTGGGTGGGCGTGGCGCAAACCTGAAAGGCGGCAACCCTTGCCTTCAGCTGCCTTCAATGGGCTGGCGAGTGACTGGCGAGTGACTGCAAAATAGCGCTGGTGGTCGGGTAAGTGCTATTTAAAATCAGTTTCAAACACAATAAAATCAAGTACAGCTCCCGGCTATTTTGCCTCAGGAGTGGTGCAGTGCTCATTCACAATTGCTCTGGCAATCACAGCACCAGCATTACCTAACACCCTAGAAATGTATGTATCCATCAATGCAGTCCACACCAACAACTCAACTTCTACTTTTAGACGTATATTCTTAGGGCCTGATATTGAATTTGGCAGAAGGGTTACTCCATCACAAAAATCTCTTATTACACGTCCATTTTAAACAATATCACGTCTAATAATGTGACAGGATATCGATCACATTTATAATAAAATTTTCATCCTCCAAACTCTAAATCAGGCCCAGAATCCCCAACCACTAAAGTAGGCTCATTTTAATTTGTGTAGATTAGAAGAGCACCTGTTCTCTATTGACATGACCAAGGATAACTCAATGATTCTAATAATTTGAGAATCATTCTTCACACTCAACTCTTTTTAAACTCCTTTTTCATGCAGAGAAAATATGTATACTGTTTACAGAATATGGACTAGTTCAGACCTTACTCAGTCGAAACAGAAATATTGTGGCTGTTTTACACATTCTTAGATGAATGCCCTTGAACAAAATACCGTCTGTACAAATAACATAATGTAGGCTGTTTGGTTTATTAAAGTTGTTGCATGGCAGATTCCCTTGATTCTTTTCTTGATTTGGGATTACAGGCAACACTCCATTTATTCTGTGCTAGGCCTGTGCATTTATGTGCACTAACCTGATTACCAAAAACATGTCCACCAAAGATTCAAGATCTCTTTCTCAAAATTAAGGTGGCATGCTCTGTATTTATGGCCCTGCCAGTTTTGCATCATCAGCAAAGATGAAAACATTGCCCTCATGTTCACCTCTAAAATGTATGCGTGTGTTAAACAGCAATATCAGACTTAATACTGAAGCCTCTGAAAATCTATAACAATTTTCACACAATTCCAAGACTTTATCACACCCATCTCTCCAAGCTGACATTCTTACTCAGACTAAAATAAAATCTACACATTTGATTTCCAATTCATTTTCATCCTCAATATACAAAATGAATTGATCAAATAGTTTGAGCACTAATTGTGCCTTGAGTTTCAGAGTTGTCTGAAAAGGTAGTATAATATGTATCTCTTGTTAATTAACTTATGGAACAGGGATTGTTACATTATTGCATTTAGCCACCTCCAGCTAATTGCAAACATCATCTGATGTAGGTTCATTATCACATGAATTAATGTTGAATTTTACAATGATAGTTTCTAGATGGAATACTGTTTAATTTTTTTTCTTGAAATTAAATCAATCCACAATATTGATATTGTGAGGAGGAAGTCGAGGGTCCTATTGAGTTTATATCTAAAAGATCAATGGTTGCATGGCAAACTGCTTACTGAGTAGTTATATTGAATTTGCACTGCACGGTCATTGCTTTGTACAAACAAGCAATGGCAAAGCCAATTAAACGCAACCTCTTTTACAGTTCAATAGCGCAAACTCGACCCACAGGTATTGGCATACTTTACGCGACCACCAGTTACATTAAGCAAGACAACATTAATTTTTGGGGGGGCAAGGGAGATTAAGTGATTTGCCCAGAATCACAGGATGTTGAGTCAGTGCCAAGACTCAAACCTGGTTCCCTGGTTCCAAAGTCGGCAGCTCTGGACATAATGCTGCATCCTCATCCTATCCTGTTGGCTTTGCAGCTGATTTCTAGCCTTAAGTACTATGCAGCATGGCTTAAAAAACTTGTGATTGGGGAAAAGGACCAGCTTGTACTGTCGAAAGAGAAAACATTAAATATTTTGACAAATGCCTGCACAGAGAAGACAGTATATCTAGAGGGTTTATAGCTCAATGGGCATTTGCAGCAATTGTGGAGGTATATTTACAGTCTCCTGTTCACAGATTAGCATGCGGTAAGGTAGACTTGACCAAACCTTTCCTCCATCTGTGCTACTAACTCCCTAGGCTCTATAATGTACTAAATATTGCAGAAAGTAAGTTTTGGGTCATAAAACAATTGCACTTTAAGAGAAGTGTCCACACCTTTCACACCTGGGGACATATTTAATTCACTCTTACTCTTGCGCTCCTTGACAGAAGATTAGGGTTTTATTTAGTTCCAGAGGAATTGCTTTTGACCCTGTAAATTCAGAAAGGCATGGAACATATAGACCAGATCATGGACTCAGGGACCACCTTTTATTTTGATCTTACCATGAATAATACAAAATTGGCGTTGGTTATACATAGGTAGTTTTATCTTCATTCAATAACAACATCTCTCCCTGATGTAGTGTCCCCCTCAAGCTCCAGTAGAACCAGTACATGTGCCAAATGCACATTCTGGATCTGAGACTGCAAAAGAAAAGATCTCCATCAAAGTGCCCCAGCTAAGGGCCCATTTGGTATTGTACCACCTAATATGAGGCACAAAATGATGATGTAGCATTCCACCTCAGTGAGTGAAGGTCCGTGCATCCTCAAAAGGATACTCCTTGAGGCCTAGAGTATACAATCAACATGAACAAATGATTCATATTTGATTGTTCAGATCACATATTATACAGAATGTCACACCTTTCGAATTAAAAGTATTGATAGGGAGTATATGTGATGGACTAATCAATTCCTCTTGTTCCTCCTTTGATTGTGTGTTCAATTATAAGTGCCATTGAAAGGTGGATAGAGTGACATCTGTTAGCAGTGGTTTGACACTTCAGTGAGTTGGTACTATATAAAAGAGCAGTTATTAATCACAACAACCAAAGAAAGAGCATGAGTACACTGACTCCTGCTTGTGTTATTTTTACACAAGGAGGTACATATAATGGTAAGATAATCACAAGCATTTTGTGCTTCTTTCTGGCCTCACAAGCTACAAAATATTTCAATATTATTTATTCATGCATGCAATAGCATAGTATCAGATTTGAAACCCTCTTCCATCATGTGCAGAGATGGACCTCCACTTTTCCTGATCTGTGCACACCTTATCTATGCAGTTGCCGAGCATTTTAAAATGCTTATAGGGCTTGCCAGTAGTATTCATTTTGGTGTTTTCTGATGCAGGACACTGCTACTTATTTGTAAATACCGGCACCTACTAATGAGAATCCACTACATGGTGGTCCAGTGTGTGTAATTTATAAACAATGTTAATTAGTGGACCATTTAACCCCTTCGATGCTTCTGTCGGCCAACGGCCGTCGCAAGCACTACCTCCGTAGTGCTGCGCACGTCTGTTGTCCGACGCGGCCCCGCCCACTTGATCAAAGCACCTCAACGCTGCAGAATTTGTGTCGCGGTTAAGCGGTTAATTATTTAATGTATCTTTAAATAATTTTAAAGCTTTGTCTTAAATCTGAACTTTAAAGTGGCATGTGTGTTGCACCATCTGCAGTTGCCCCATGAGAAATACTTGGGCCCTGGCCTTAGTGTTTTGCAAATTATTCACTGGTGCGTACTACCCTTACACGAGTTGCCGAACCACATATCTGAATAGATGGCAAGCTACACATGCATGTGGAGAAGTGTGGCTCACTGGTTAGAAGCGGCAGACCTTGAAGCAGAGGTCAGGTCCGGGACCAGGGTTCAATTCCCGACGCGGCAGGGTCTTGGGCTCAATGTCCGCAGACTCGATAATTCTCGCCTCGCTGCCTACTCTAATCATGGGTCCCACTCTGCAACTCTAGGCAATAGCTTGCTTAATCTCCACAATGGCACTGGGATGCCTGGCTTCACCTTGGGGGTGCCCTGGAGGGGGCATCTCACAAGGAAAGCCAGGATGGGTTCCACAGCGGTATACAGTGCCAGGATGCCCCGAGATGGGGCAACAGTGCGCTTTACAAGTATATTTACATTTACATTTACATGTAGATTGTGTGGTTGTGTGGTGTTTTGTTTTGAGCCCACATGGGAAATGTTGTCATATAGTACTTGATGACCAACGAGGTGGAGTAATCATGTTAAGAGACGTAGGGCTACATGTAGGGAGCTAATTATCGGTTGGTAACGGCTGAAATTCAGTAAATGTGCCGTTACCGACCGGCATTTAGGCATTTGAGATGTAGGAGGCCAAAAGTAAGGATTCGGTAATGATGAATCAGTAAATACCGATTCCTCATTACCAAATTCGAAATTACCGAATCTGAATTACCGAATCCTTAATAACCGAATCGGTAAATAAGAAATGGTAAAGATGAGAATAGAGATGTAGGTAACTTCGAAAATACCGAATTTCATGAAATTCGGTATTTAAGAGTCGGTAATAACCATGGATTGAAAGCAGGTGGTAACCAGGTGCAGGCCACAAAACAGGCCCCAAAATGCATCAGTGTGATCAGAATGGCGGCGTTCTATGTGATAGCAAGGCGGCTACGGCTACAGGCAGCAGGAAAGAGGATCTGGAAACGGGAGGAGCAAGTCTACAGACAGCGGATCACACTCTTCCAACTTACTGAGGCAGAGATCCATGAAAGGTACAGGCTACACCCCCACACCATCCTGGACTTGATAAGAGACCTGCACCCACTCCTGGAGCACCCAACATCAAAGGCGCACGCCATACCACCACATGTGCAGGTGCTCTGTAGCCTACACCTGCTTGCATCTGGCAGTTACCAGGGGGTGATAGCTGTGATAGGTGGGGTGTCCCAGAGCTGCCTGTCCAATTTCTTCAGGAAGTTCCTGGAGGCCATGATAAGATAATGCATCATTACATCAGCTTCCCTGACACACATGCGGAACTGCTGAAGACCAAGACTGACTTTTACCGAATGGCACAGTTCCCACATGTCATCGGCTGCATTGATGGCACACACATACCAATCTGCCCACCTGCAGCCACTGAGTACATCTACAGGAACAGAAAGTCCACCCACTCCATAAATGTGCAGGTAGTCTGTGATGCTGCCAACATAATCACAGACATAGTGACCAAATTCCCAGAAAGCACTCACGACTATTACATCTTCCAGAACAGTGGGATCTACACACGCCTGGCAGCGGGGGAATTTGGAGAAGGATACCTGCTAGGTTAAACACTGTGACACACCCTGATAGATATTGCAGATGTAGGTGTTGTTGTGCATGTGAGTAATGGCTCTCTCTTTTCCACATAGGTGACAGCGCATATGCCGTCCGCTCATTCATCCTCACTCCCTACCTGAACCCATCAACCCCGAGTGAGAGACGTTACAACGTGGCACACAAATCTACATGCAAAGTCCTGGAGCGCACCATTGGGCTGTTAAAAAGCAGGTTCCGCTGCCTCCACAAAAGCGGAGGCGCACGTCAGTACTCACCCCTCATCTGCTGTAAAATCATTGCAACTTGTGCAATGCTGCACAACCTTGCCACTAGGAAAGGAACAGCAGTAGAATTAACAGATATTGAGGATAATGATGATGAATTTGCACAGCCTGGGCCCAACACAGCAGGAGTCGCACCAGCAACAGATGGGAGACAGAGACGGGCAGAGATCACACGCAACTATTTTAAAGTAAGTAAGGAGACACAGCCGGGCGTTGCATGTACATGACGTAGTTTATTAACTAGGCACTACGACAATAAACAAATGGCACACCATGCCAGTCCATTTGGTGACAACCTTAATAGGTAGTCATGGGTATGTAGACATGTTCATATATGTGTGGGCAGCATTAACATCTGCGCCCACGCACAACAATGCCTGCAGCTGGCTATCCTCACTGTCTGCTGATCCAGGGCCCGCAGCATGCAGCCTGCTGAACCTCCGGGTGTCTGGTACAGGGGGGTAATGCTGCTCCTGCTGGTGGTCTCATCACTCTCCCCCACACCTAGAGCACCAGCGTTGGCTGAATGGGTGGTCAGCAGCACTTCCAGTGTGGATGTTACCTTCCCCATCCCCCTGGAGACATCAGTGCAGCAGTGCACAAGCCCCTCCTGCATTGCCACGGAGCGCCTGCAGAGCAGGGAAGTGGCAGTTTCCAGGCGGGTCACTGTCCAGGTGTGCTGCTCCATTTTCTGCCTCTCCCTGCGCCTTGTTGCCCTGTCCTTGTCCAGTTTGTCACACAGCACCAACACAGACTGGGACATGTCCCGCATGCCCTCAGCTATCTCCTTGATGCCCTCCGCCATAGAGCTGATGCCCCAGTCAATGTTAACCATGTTCTGGTTTAGGTGCCGCATTTGTCTCTGTACTGACTGAATCACCTTCCCCTGCAAGCGCTCCACCTTTACCATACTGGCCTCCAGCCCTCCGAAGACCCCATTAACCTGCTGAGTTGTGCTGTGCTCCCGGGCCCTGCGGCATCTCGCACCTGTGTGCGCGCCCTCGGAGGTGCACTGCAGCCCAGCATTTATTTCCTCCAGTGGACCAGTTGCTGTGTCACCCCCCCTTGTGTCCTCAGAGGACGACTCCATGACAGGGAGAGTGGCAACAGCATGCCTCCTGGGCCTTACCGCTACAGGTGATGTTGCTGCTGGTGAGGCTGAGAGTTGTGTTGAGGTTTCCTGTGGTGGTGAGTCATTCAGCAGTGGCGATGCTGGCTCTGGTGTTGTGGCTGGCACTGTTGGTGCAGCTGCCTGTGGTGTTGATTCAGGTGGTGGTGGAGTGCTGTGACCTGCACTTGTGCTGGCATCCTCAGTTCTTCCCTTCCGGGGTGCCCTTCCCTCCTTCTCCTGCGCAGTCCTGTACGATGACTCTCATGTGGACAGATATGGACATTAGCTCAGTGGTCTTGCAGCCCTGCATTTCAATATTAAATTACAATCCTGTCACACTATCTAAAAGTCCTCTGCTGTTTCTAACTGATGTGTGTGGCATGTCTTGTTGTTTAGTGTGATGACTGTCATGATGAGTGTTTCACTGACTACATCTCCCATAATGCATTGCTGGTGTATACTAAAACCTGTACTGGAGTGTGAGTCACACAGCCACATTGGGGAATAGGGATAGGGAAGGGGGGAGGATTGCTGTGCATGCTTCTTACCTTGTTCTGTGGCAGCTCTGGCTGAGCAGTCTGCATCCCCGATTCCAGACACACTCTCGGGCTCCAGGGTTGACTCAACTAGCTGCTCCAGGTCAGTGAGGGCAGGTGCCCTGCTCCTTCCTCCCCCTGTGAGACTGGCCTGTTTCCTCTGTGCAGCCAGCTTCCTCTTGATGATGATCCGAAGGTCATGCCACCTTTTCTTGAGGTCATCGATGTCCCGTGGGCTCACCCCAATAGCATTCACCTTTGCCTGGATTGCCAGCCAGATCTTACTTTTTACTGCTTCTGCTACCTGCAGGGACTGCTTTCCAAAAAGCTGTGTGTGGTGTTTCACCACCTCCTCCACAAGGACCTGAAGCTCACTTGCACTGAACTTCATTTTCCTTTTCCTTTCCGCTCCTTCCCTCTCAGATTCATTGGATGCCATCCTGCAGTTCTCCTCAGCAATGTTCAGCCAGTGGCTCGGTTGCTCTCCTCTGCACTCCCAGTTCTCCAGATGGTTCTGATTGTCTGCACCTGCTTGGGTGTGGCCAATTCCTGGTTGTGGGGTGGGGTGGATGCACAGGATTGGTTGATTCCTCAATTGCTTGTATTTTTTAATCTCCGATTCGGTAATTACCGATTCGGTATTTACCGGTTCGGTAATTGCCGATTCGGTAAATACCGATTCGGTACACATTTTCCGAATTTTTCAGAATCGGTATATGTTACTGATATTTTACCTACATCTCATTTACCGAATCCTAAATACCGAATCTGTAAAATTCGGTATTTAGGAATAGGTAAATATAATTTACCTACATATGGCCCGTAGTGCCTAGTGGTGTGATGGGTGAGGGTATGTGAGTGATAGACATGCAAATTAGAATTATATTAAGATATCACAGTCTTAGCCACGGGGCAGTGGGATGCTTGCTTCCATTATTTACAACAATAGTGAAAATCTTGTCTAGAGTGACATAAGTACAGGGGGTAGATTAAATGAAAAGTTACAACTTTGTGCCCTGTAATGTAGAGTAAGATTTCAAGGACAAAAATGCAGCATTCACCTGTAACTGACCTTTTTAAATGATGGTTGCCACACCAGAGCCATTTTTTCCTAGCTGTACTCCCCCACCTCCACCAGCCACATAGTGATTCAGAGGCATTCTTTATCTTTACTCCATACCCTAAAGGGCTAACTTTCCCAAGCAAAAAAATATGGGAATGATGTTTCACATTGCTGAGTATTCTGAGGACAGAAGAACTCTCATTGATAGAGCGCTTGGATAGGTTTTAACCCCGCAGGCATTATATTTTACATAGCATTAGTTTACCTGTCACAATACAATGGGCCGTCATCTCTCTAGGCCCAAAAACATCATTTTCAGGAGTGTTATTAAAAAATAATTAAAGCCACCCGTAGAAGTATCAGCTAGATCCTTCGGCCACATCAGCTCCCCTGGCAGACAGTAATGCCATACCAACCTTTGACACAAGGGTGGGCGCAGCCTCACACACCTTCTCTTACTGTGGTCTAATCTGCTTGATCCGTTGCAGCCCCTTTTTCACTTGCTAGTGAGTTTAGTGCCTGTGAGTACATTCCTGAAATGGAAAAGTCTGCAGCCAGTGCACAGTCACTCTGCTTGTGATCTCTGGATGTGTCTCCTCGTTGAGGCGCTAAATATTAAGGGACATATTTATCAAGGGCTTTCATCAGCCTTTTGTCAAGTAGTGAGATGCAAGCAGTAAGTCAGATTTAAGATAACGCATGATCACACATGCATCATTTTCTGGGCTTTGTGTGGTGCAACTGCTGTGGTGAATCCTGCTGCATTTTGCATGATTTAAAGTATGCAATTTATCTGTTCCCAACATAAAATACAATCCAAATGTAACACAGTGTTGTTTAACATCATATCACGCACTGTGGCATGTCGCAATGCAATGAGAGAGAAATGTCAGAATTGCTGAACATCTGCAAACCAGGTGTGGGAATTGATCCACTGACTGTAGTACAAAAACTCACCATCACAGTGCACTCTGACAAGCTCAACTACGCCATGGAGGCCATTATACTACAACTGGGAGTAGCTATGAGACAACAACCTAGGCGGCGAAGGAGGAAGGAATGTGTTTTCCATCAAATGCAAACCCCGCATTGACCTCAGGGAGGAGAAGGTCATACAATACAGACTGAAGAGGGAGTCCTTCATGAAATTGTTGGAGAAGATATCATCAAGTCTCCAGCCATTAACTGGAAGGATCAATGCCACTTCACCACATGTAAAATTGATGTCTGTGCTACACATATTGGCCTCAAAGATCCTTCCAAATTACATTGGCCAGATTTTTTAGCACTTCATAGGGAGCATTTTTTGCCTTTCTCCCATTTGTATTGGATGCCATCATAAAATTCACACCCCAGTAGAACCTTACTTTCCCAAAACCTACCCAACAACAATAGGATACAAAGCAAAGCTTCTGCAACATTGCTTGGTGCCATTGATTGCATACATGTGCAATTTGTGCCCCCTGCAATCATATTGCACAGGTACAGAAACCGCAAGCCCAATTACTCAATAAATGTATAGGCAAGTGTGGCCCAATATGGAATGTTCATCAATGTCCTTGCCAAATTCCCGGGAAGTGCACATGATGCATACATCTTTCACCACAGTACCATCAATGAGTGGTTTCAGAATGGCAGATATGGGAATGGAATAGTCACTGATAAGGAAAACAGGACTAATCAATATACTAATCAATATACTAACTTATAGGTTGCAAGGTATGACATAATACCCACCTCGGTACTTGTGCCTGGAACTTGTGTCATGTGCACATAGTGGTAGTATCTTACTTTAACATACAGCCAATGATGTCCCATTGTGTGATTCCCTCACTAATTCTGCAATGAAAGTAGAACAATCCCACAGTGAGAAGTATTCTGTCATCTCACACTGTGTGAGTGAACATAAACACAAAGGGCCCGATTCACAAAGGCAATCTGAGACAAAAGTCTAACTTTATGACGTTTGGCATTAACAGAGCTCATTTACGAGTCGAATCTTTACATCTGCAGTCAACTGGAATGTCTGCACCCAGGCGGTACTCTCGCCCCCTGGCTGTACTCTCCCACTCAAGCAGTAAACTTCCGCTCAAGCCGTACTTTCTGGCTCGGGCCAGATGAAGTGTAATCAATAGACAGGAGTGCAATTTTTACAAAAAGGAAAATTAAGAACATGTGATAAATGGGAGAGGAGGTCATGAAAATCAGTCTGGGCAGGGAAAAGGTTGTGGCCTAACACTACATCATATACCAGAAAAAATTGCCCCTTTGCATAATGGTACATGCAGTCCACAAGTTGGACACAATCAACTCTGAGGGGAGTGCAAATTGCGGATTGCATGTACCATGGAGCAAACTTTTCTGGTATATGATGTAGTGTCCGTTCATACCCTTTTACCTGCTCAAACTGATTTGTATGACCTCCTCTACCATTTATCACACATTCCTAATGTTCCTTTTTGTAAAAACTGTACTCCAGCCATTGATTACTCTTCATCTGACCTGAGCCGAGAGTATGGCCCGGGTGCGGAGAGTATGGCCCGGGTGCAAAGATTCCAGCACGACTGTGGACGTTAAGATATAATTTGTAAATTACCTCTGTGAATACCAAAAATCGTAAAGTTAAACTTTTGTCCCAGATTGCCTTTGTGGATCGGGCCCAATTTCTGTAATATAAAACACATCAATTGACAACTCACATGGGCAAGGATAAATCTTAGAAAAGTTTGAGATGTATGAATATACAAAGGTGTGTCAAGTCTGGATTAGTTGTTAATTTCCCACTACAATAATGGTCATTCAACAAATCTTGTGATCCTAAGCATATGTGTCACACAAGGCAGTATACATGTAGGATGATCAAAGTATAAGGAGCACAAATGGAAAAAGAACATCTAAATGTTATGTATGTCATGCACTGAAAGAGTTGTATCAAATCTTGTTCAAATTTGTACTCTGTGTACATATGTGGTACTAAAAGATCAAAGTACCATGTATTCCAACATTCAAGTTGAAATATACACATAGATAACAAACCACCTTGACATACTGTATCAATGTGATAGATGAATAATTTAGTGCTTCCAGCTGGCTACATTTCTTGCATCTCTATCCATCAACATAATACTGACACACTGAATAAATAGGCTGTAAACGATATTATACACTAGGAAATGACTTAGGTGAAGTGTAACCAAGGTAAGGTATCACAGTGTACTTCCTATCAAATTTTGAATTGTCTCAGGATAAAGAAATGTTGTAAGAGTCAGGGCATACAAGTACAGCATCACCAGCAAGGCAAAATTATATACATACATGTAAATTCAGAAAGTTTAGTGAAAGGTTTGTATTACAAAGTCACTTATTTCAACATGATGTTGCCCATGTGGAAAAGGGCTACATTGCAATACTCAAGTGTCAATCTAGGTTCAGCAAGACAACTTGCCATGCAAAAAGCATTAGCTGATGTATGAATAAAGGCAATTCAAATATTCATATGACATGTTGAATGATGTCTACATTTACTAGGCAACTAGCCATGCACACTTGTTTAATCTATCTAAGGCTGTGCAATTGCTATGTAGCCAAGCAAGGCTTAAAAATAGAAAATAGAAAAAAAATAGAACAAATAACTGTGTGTCAAACATGTTGCCACTGTCACTACCTATAGAGCTCAAAATATATGCAAGATAATCTGATCCTAAATTGGATATACTGCATGCATATTGTGTGCAATTCTCGTATAGCTGATACAATAATCCAAACTTACCTATCATAGTAAACTTCTGGCTAAACATGAAAGTTAGCATGTTGATGTGTTATATGTATTACACCATGTACAATAAGTGCATTCACCCCAATATGTTGAACATACATGTGTGAAGCAATGGGCAACAGTACCTAATACATATCTGTTAAAATATAAAGAAATGTGTATGATTTTGCCTGCACACATATCACACATTGTTAGTTATATCTAAGTAACAGTGTACCAAATCGTTGAATGTTGGGTTTTTCAACTTTTCAGGTGACAAAGGATATGGTGTGCAGCCATTGATCATGACTACATATCAAAAAATATCCCCAGATGGATGGGCAGAAAAATATAAATCAGCTATGAACAAAAAACGAAATGTTGTGGAATGAATGTTTAAAATCCTATTTCCATTGCCTCGACAAAGCAGGTAGAAGACTTCCGAACTCCCCTCCTATAGTCCGGCAAGATTATTTTGGTCTGTGCAATATTGCATAACATGTGTCTTAAAAAATCTATATTCTTTGGGATTATGAGACTGAAATCCCACCTGACCATGAAAAGGACAATGAATCTGATACAGATATAGAGCACACAATGGCAGGTCATGTGAGACAGGACCAAATTGTTGCTAATTTCGTTTCATAATCTTCATTAAAACAGTAGTCACTCAGCCATAATTTTTGAGTAGTAAACATAAATGCGACCCTTGACCCTGACCCAGGCAGGTCGACCCCACACCGCGCAGCACCACCAGCCTGTGCCTGTGTCCCAGCCCAGCTGCTGCTGGAAGATCGGGGCCCGCCTCCTCCCGCAGGCTACCCCCTGCGCCTCATCCCTGGTGGCCAGTGGTAGGCCTTAGGTTTGCTCACTGCCTCTCTTGCCGCGCCTGCCTTGGGCTTGTGCCCTCTTTATTGTGCCTGTTTTTTTTGTGCCCCGGTGTTTAGCATTATTTACTTACTGCATCTGTTCTCTATCAGGTGTGTTTACTTCTGTTTCTTGCCGCGCTTGCTTGCGCCTGTGCCCTTTTTATTGTGCCTGTTTTCCTGTACCCCTGGTGTTTAGTACTGTTTGCTTACTGTATCTGCTCTCCCTTTATCCCTCTGTGCCCGCTCTGCCTCTGTTCATGGTCCTGCTTCCCACTGCTGCGTCCCCTGTGGCTCGCCCCCCTGCTCCCATTCGTTCGCTCCCCCCTTCCAGCTGCTCCTCCCTCCCACCTCCCCTTCTTGTGGCGGCCGCGCGCAGCGGTCGCGCCGCTGGCGTGCCGCAGGCGTGCCTAAGGCAAGCCCGTCTGTGCCCGTCCTGCCCATCTGTGCCTGGACTGCGCCCAGCGCCAGAAACCCTGGCCCCCGCGAACACCACAACGTCCGACACTGATAAGATGCCAGCACCCTCCATGCACTCAACCCCGGATGAGAACACACCTGCTACCAGACCACCCAGAAGCACACCCAAGGACCCTTTACTGGCTGGAACTGCAGCTTTACCAGCATCCGGCCCGCCAAACCGCCAACCAAAGAACCCAACTACCTCAGATGCATCCTCCTCAACACCCGCTCCGCCTGCAAACACGCCGTTGAAATCTGGGACCTTCTCAACTCTACCACCCCAGACGTCGCCTTCCTGACGGAGACCTGGCTGAACACCACCTCAGCTTCCGAAATCGCCATAGCCATCCGGAAGGCTACAAGATCACACGCAGGGACCGTACCAACGGCATAGAAGGAGGACTCGCCATCGTCCACAGGAACACCCTCGAAGTCTCGACCAACACCGACGACACCCTCAGCACGCCGAACACATGCACTTCCAATCCACACCGACCCCAACACCACCCTCAGAGGAACCCTCGTCTACAGACCCGCTGACCCCAAACACAGTGCAGCGACTCCATCGCTGACTTCATCAGCACACACACCCTCGCCTCCACGGACTACATCCTCCTCGGGGACCTGAACTTCCACCTCAAGAACAACAACAACACCAACTCCACCACCCTAATCACCAACCTCACCAACCTCGGACTCAGACAGCTCATGACAACACCAACCCACGCCACCAGCCACACGCTCGACCCCATCTTCACCGCAAGCCCCCCTGTCTCCTTCAACCACACCACCGAACCCCACTGGACCGATCACCACTGCATCCGCTTCACCTTCAGGAATCCCACCACGCACCACCGCACCCAACAGATGCCTCAACGCTGCTGGAGCAAGGTCACAGATGATCAGCTAACCAACACCCTCGCCCAGAGCCCACCTACCAACTCCACCGACCCCGACACCACCGCCCGCAACCTTAGACACTAGATCAACGACTGCGCCAACACCCTCGCCCCGCTCAAGACATCCTCCAACAGCCACACCAGCAAGAAAGCCACCTGGTTCACTGAAGACCTCCAGGCATCCAAACGAACATGCCAAAAACTGGAGAAGAACTGTCTCCACGAGGGAACACCGGACAGCTACGCAGCACACAAGAACGCCACCCTCAGACACCATCAACTCATCAGAGCTGCCAAGAGGGCCTCATTCAAAGACCGCCTGGATAACAATGCACACAACGCCAAAGAGTTCTTCAACATCATGAAGGAACTCTCCAACCACAGCTCCAACAGCAATGACATCCCACCTTCGCAAGACCTGTGCGCCTCGCTGGCCACCTTCTTCCACCGCAAGATCGCCGACATCCACGACAGCTTCAACGCCACGACCGCTCCGACAACCACCGCCCCCACGACCACCACCTGCACCAACCGCCTGCTCTCCTGGACAAGCATCAATGACGAGGACACCAGCGAGATCATGAACACCATCCACTCCGGATCACCGTTAGACCCATGCCCTCACCACATCTTCAACAAAGCCAGCACAGCCATCGCACCACATCTCCGGAAAGTAATCAACATCTCCTTCGAGACAGCAGCCTTCCCGGAAAGCTGGAAGCACGCCGAGATCAACGCCTTACTCAAGAAACCCAAGGCGGAACCCAAGGACCTCAAGAACGTCCGACCCAACTCCCTGCTCCCGTTCCCGGCGAAGGTCACCGAAAAAATCGTCAACAAACAACTGACCCACTTTCTCAAGGAGAACAGCATCCTGGACCCGTCCCAGTCGGGGTTCCGCAGCAACCACAGCACCGAAACCGCCCTCATAGCCGCCACCGATGACATCAGGACCCTGCTTGACAACGGAGAAACAGCAGCCCTCATCCTCTTGGACCTGTCAGTCGACTTTGAGACGGTCTGCCACCGCACACTATGAACATACCTACACGACGCTGGGATCCAAGAGAAGGCCCTGGACTGGACCACATCCTTCCTTTCTGGCAGAACTCAGAGCGTCCGCCTCCCTCCCTTCCGCTCCATTGCCACCGAAATCATCTGCGGCGTACCCCAGGGCTCTTCCCCCAGCCCGACGCTGTTCAACATCTGTATGGCACCCCTCGCCCACGTCGCCTGACAGCATGAGCTCAACATCATCTCCTACGCCGACGACACCCAGCTGATCATCTCCCTCACCAAAGACCCTCACACCGCCAAAACCAACCTCCATGAAGGAATGAAG
The DNA here is from genome assembly GCF_964261635.1 of Lissotriton helveticus. NCBI lineage: Eukaryota > Metazoa > Chordata > Amphibia > Caudata > Salamandridae > Lissotriton > Lissotriton helveticus. The sequence goes on along the minus strand of NC_136063.1, from coordinate 602,895,623 downwards.
GCCATCACCAAATGGATGAGGAACAGCCGACTGAAGCTGAACTCAGACAAGATGGAGGTCCTCATCCTCGGCTCCACCCCTTCAGCCTGGGATGACTCCTGGTGGCCGACCGCACTGGGAACCGCCACAACACCCACCAACCACGCACGCAACCTAGGGGTCATCCTCAACTCCATCCTCTCCATGACTAAGCAGGTCAACGCTGTCTCCTAATTCTGCTCCAACACCCTCCAAATGCTCCGCAGGATCTTCAAGTGGATCCCCACCGAGATGATAAGAACAGTCACCCAGGCCCTTGTCACCAGCAGGCTGGACTACGGAAATGCCCTCTACGCAGGAACGTTGGCCGAGCTCCTGAGATGATTGAAACGCATCCAGAATGCCTCGTCACGTCTGATCCTCAGCATCCCTCGCCACGGCACACCCCACCTGAGAGACCTGCACTGGCTTCCCGTCAGCAAGAGGATAACCTTCAAACTCCTCATCCACGCACACAAAGCTCTCCACAAGACTGGCCCAGCATACCTCAACAGACGACTCAACTTCTACACCCTCACCTGCCAGCTCCGCTCCACCAGCCTCGCCCTCGCCACAGTTCCCTGCATCCGAAGAACGACCACCGATGGCAGATCCTTCTCCCACCTCACCGCCAAGTCCTGGAACACCCTCCCCACTAACCTACGGCAGACCCAAGACCTGCTGACCTTCAGAAGACTACTCAAGATCTAGCTCTTTGATCACTAGCAGCACCCCACACCCAGCACATTGAGACCCTCACGGGTATGTAGCCCACTTTATAAGTGTCATGATTGATTGATTAATTGGTTAAATCATTTTTCACGCATCAAAAATCTTCACATTTGTTTCCTTTAATTTTGCCTGAAAATGTTGGCCTAATTACTGTCACAGTCATCGAAAACATCTGAAGACTTATCCAGCAGGCAATATTTTGAAGCCATTAATTATGTAAGTGTGACATCAGATCCTATATAATCAAATACAGATTGGATTAGTACTACATATGAGCCAACATTAAAACATGGCCCTCAATGTATGGATTCATAAAAAAGAATCCCATCACATTGCCATGACTGTTCAGCTGTCAACGTTTCACTATACAAGAATCATTTGTATCATTTAACCCCACAATGTAAATTGACTGTTAAAATGACTGGAACTTTGTCAAAGGGTGAAATGATCTCTAAATTAAGTGCCCATGTGGACTATCAATCATATGACACTCATAGAAAATCATGTCCCACTCAGAATGAGATATGCAATAACTATCTGTGTATCTTAGCGACGGTCACAAACATGCTAGATGAGAAGGTTTATCACCCAATAAGTAATGTGGATGTGTGTGCATTTATCTGTACATAACCATGTTGAGGGTGATCATGTAATGGATACCAAAATCCACACTAGTGGTGGAGTACTCATCACATTTACTTAAAAAGCACAAAGTGCCACTACAGCTGTATCATGCAAGCATACTAATAAGCAGTGAAGTCAAAAGAAGACAAGAATCCCTTTGTACGAATTCTTATGTACACCATGTTCTGCACTGAGTTTTTTCCATAACTCCATGAGTTCCGCCCACCCCTTATTATAACATAATATTATCATTAACTCTTTCTTTGAGCAACTTTCAGAGAATCATATGATCACTATTTTTCATTGATTTTTATAACACTGGTTTTAGAAACTTAAATCTCATCCTGCACAGTGCATAAGATAATATACAATTCAACCCCTCTTAGGTTTTGGGTTATTTCATTGACTTAGATATTGTCAGGGGTATTGACACTATACCTTTGAGGTCTTAATTAATCTTAAAACCAGCCTCTCTACACCCAAACCCATCAGGGTGTGCTTTATAAGGAACTACTCCTTTCGGGGTCCATTTTCCCCTGGATCATTGTAAATATACTTGGTCCGACTGCTCTTCTTTAGGTTTAGAACATACATTGATACAGTCACATGCAGTACCTTGAGAACATTCATTCACAATGAGGAGTGGGACATCCCTGACTTTTTACTTGTTCAAGAATATGGAAATCCATGAGAAGCAGCTATGCGCCCAGTGTAGCATGTCTATATGTCCATCATTTTGAAAACACAGAATATATGGCTAATAATCCTTATCACACAGAGATATCCCTGTGGAGACATTATATATATGATGTCTTCATGTTTTAGAAAGGCCCTAAGTAAACAGCTGTGGAATCCATTAAATGGCTTAATACACAGAATCCGTACTTAAGATTTACATCCTCCATGAGTAATCAGGAGTCCTCATTTTTAGACTTCACTATAACAGCAGAAGGAGGGGGATTAGGTACAAGGGTGCACAGCAAACCAAGAGATAAGAATAATTTATTACACTTTGAGTTTGCACATCTCCGAGTCTTAGGGTAGAATTTACCCATCGTACAATTCTTAAGAATTAGCAGAAGCTGTTCTGATATAGCACGCTTCAATACGGAGGCTCACACATTGTAAACTGATTGGAAGAAACATATTACCTCAAAGGCATAATAGATAAAGCTAAAAAACATGCTAAATAGAATCACAGGGAAGGGCTTTTAGTGAATAAAACAAGAGAAGAAACCAAACAATTAATATGTGTTAGCACTTACAGTAACAATTCTTGTAAAAAAGCACTGGCATATTCTTAATTCCAAGAAATTAACCCTTGACATAACTATGTGCTTCTATAAGAGAAACACTAGTTTAAGACATGCTAGTACATACTTACCAGGAGAACCAACTGCAATTGTTCAGAATACTTTACAAAACTTGGAGCCAGTAAGGGGGCATTTCCACGGTGGGATTTGTTCAGTATCCACTTTACAGAACCTACTAAACACATAGATCTGAATATCCCTAACTCATGAGAACAGCTCAGTCATACAAATTTCAATTCTAATGATGTGATTTACATGATATGGTGCCCATGTAAACTCATATTAATGGGTTGACCTCTAGGAAGATAAAGGTGACAATAAGTGAACACCGGAGCAAGATTACATGTCTACAAAAGAGCAAAAAAATTATTGGCCACTTTCTAACTAAAGGACACTCAGAAAACAATCTTTTCTGGACTCTGATAGAAAAGATTTCAGCCAAACCAAAGCTGTAAAAAACCCTACTGGAAAGAGAACAACACTGGGTTTACAGACTCAGGACATATGTAAATGGCCTGAACTATGACAACCCTTGGAACCAATTAAATTCACTGTTAACTAAACTGTAAAAATTCATGATTGCAGTACTCTGGGGTCTTTGAGGACCTCTATGAATCTAATGACACCAGTCTACACAAAACCTATAATTGTCTCTGCACCTTGTTTATATTTCACTTCACATAAAAATACAAATGTGGGAAAAATCTCTGGCCCTTCCAAGGGTATTAAAAAAAACAACATGTATGAAATGGCTGAGATGTTACGTCGCATCACCAGATCAATGCCCCTCGGGAAGCAGTGAGGAACTGGCAAGACACCACTTTAAAAAACTATCACATGCTTTAAGGGATGTGTGGCTAGGATTGCTGCAGGGTAGAACAGTAGGTGAGTTACTGGTAACTGAGTACAATGAGTGGGATAATTTACTTTGGCTTATCTTCAGAATCATTTTGGCCTGTCAATTCACGGACTTTACTTATATTCCATATTATCATACCCTAACAGGGAGTGACTGCAGGGCAGTATGTCATGCGTATTCCTATTGAGCAGCACCCATAACATTTTATGGTGAGCCTTCTTATACAATTCCACTATGGAATATTATCTCACCTACATTTGCTGTGCAGTGTATCACATATCACAAAAGGTCTGTCTAAATGAATGCATGATTTGTTCCCTTATAAACGGTATCTCCCAACCCTGTTCCACATGCATTTTTGGTCCACTGTGTGACTGATGCCTATATGTTATTTGTCCTAATGATGCAATTGGCTACCCAACATGAATGGTTTGTTACCATGTATTCCTCTGCATGCTAGTGTGCTGTGTCGGAACCAAACAGTGCGTCTATTGAAAAGATGGAATAGGAGCACGACGGACTAGAAAATAACCTATGTTTAGCTCTCTAGGAGCAAATATGTGTTTCCTCCATTGCAGCAAGTATGCCTGCATGTGTGTTAGTCTGTCATTGTGTATGTCACTTATAATGCATCTAACCGACATGGAGAAGTCATCTAGTGATTTATAACTAACATATAGAGGGTGAGACCTGTCCTGATAGAAGCCTAGGATACTTAGAAACTGCTTAAAGTAGGGATGAAACATGTTGACAAAAAAGAGTAGGGTGGCAGAATGAAACACCCTTTTAATAACCATACCTACACCAATAAAAAAGGGATACCATGTGTTCCTAAGATTCTTTTATATTTATATTTATATAACCAGACCCCGTCGGGTAATAGCCCTTAATGCTCCCTAAAAAATGGTCGAGCCAATCCTGTTTTTAGGGACCAGGATGAGACCAGATGATAAAGCATACCAATAAAAGAGCGGGTGAGGGTTTTAAAAAAGCAAATAAGGACTCCTGATATAACTGCTCAGCTCTTATGCTCAATTTGGAGATATGTACAGCTGTAAGATATATGTGCTTTGCATTAATATTAGACCCCCAGAGCCACTCATCAGCAAACTCCTGGACCTGTTTAAGTTACAGGAGAAGGACTTCTCTGCTGCCAGATGACTGCCCTGCTGCTTGAATGACTTACTTCTTGTCTGAAAAGACTAGATGTACTTGCCTTCATCCCAGGCTAACCAGAGACAATCCAAACGTCAGTTGGATGACCTTGTGTGTGAGATACAGGGAAAGAAGCATTGGAGACCTCCATGCAACTGCCTGGATGACCTGCTGAAAATGAACCTGCAGCTGGACCTTCCTGAGCCTGGCTGGACTCACTCTGCTGGAGTAAGTCCCTGATGCTAAGAAGCTCCCTCCCAGGTCCAGGACCAGGACCAGGCTATCGGGCGTTATGAAATGCTACTGAGCTGGGGGCTGATTTCGTTGATGGGGACCTGCGTGTACTGAACGAACGTCGTTTTGCTTTAATTATTTCTCAATGAACGAAATCAGCCCCCACCGCAGTAAAATCAGCCCCCAGCTCGGCAGAATTCCAAAACGCCCATTAGTCAGTCCGGCCCTGTCCCGGATCCTTGTATGGCATCAGAGTTTGGTAACGTGAGGGCTTGGAGAATAGACCAGAGGTTCACAAGAAACAGGGCTTAAATTTGCTGGCTGTATGCTGTTTGTGCTTTTGCTTATGATAGCCCTTGATAAATATAGAGAGGGAAATGGAATGCTCAGGGATTTAGCAAAGCACTATTCATGGTGGTAGAAGTGATCTGAGTTCATGCTGTGGAGAAACGTTTGCGTGAAAGTCTCAATGGGTCTCCTGTTAATAAGTGCAAACCATTTTTGTTGGGTGTCGGATATTCGACAGAGGTCATCGTTTGAATGACATTCAGGCAGGACCTGAGATCAAGGGTGTTATTTGCCAAAACATGTTCAGATATTGTGTGTTCTCATGGATGTATTTTTGGATAGAAATGTAAACCATTAATGAACATAGTTCCCATTAGTGAACACATAGCATCAGATTTAGATCAAATTAGACTGTCCTGATGACCATTAAAACTGGTCAGAATTGTGTTGGCGTACTTGATGTCCAACAGTCTGTCATACATGCTGCAATGTTTCTCGCCAAGAAATCAAGCACTGGAGTGGTACAAAGAGTGCATTGCTTAAAGTAGACTAATGCAGGAGATTTACGTGATGATGCTAAACCTGGGCAAAGTCCAACATCACAAGATGTAAGTCATCCAGCTTCCTTTAAATTCCCTCGTGAGGACAAAACTGCTTAAAAAGCAACAAAGTGAGAAACTTTGAAAACACTTCAATGAGACAGACGTGTGGTAGAATATTTAACTAAATGTAAAACAGTTGTTTTTTCAAACGCAGTCTTGTTTTCAAATATTTATAGTGTAGATCCGGAAAGTGCATATAGTGTTTTTGGTCTGACTGGCCACTGTAATTCTACATTTTGGTAGTTTTGTTGCACTAAGTGAGTAGCATACAGTTTTCCACACAAATGTAGCCTCAAGCACCAATGAGACGAGCGGTGTGATTGTTATAGGTTTCCCAATGTTTTTAACTGGTGACTTTTATCTAAACCAGTACAATCAGACATGCATAACTGCAGATGCCAATCTTTTCATACCACAAAATCCCTTTAGGTGGCAGCTATCTTGTTTTGGGAAAACTCTGGCTGGAAACTAAGATGGTTGCATCATATTTCCAAGCCCGGAACATTTCTTAATATTTCCGCAACCACCAATTGTCGTCTCCTTGAAAAAGTCTTGCACCACTTATCATCCATCATTCTCACACGTATGCAGCACCCTCTGTGCCATCCATGAATTAACTCCCCTTCCACGTATCCATTATCATCTAAACCAAAAGAATTGGGCAGGATTTTATCAGATACATCTTTCCTTTCAGCGCATCATGAAGGTCCTTTAGGATGGCCAGCAAATTGGCCAAGAGAATCCTGCGAAAATAGTAAAGGAAAGTGAACCTTATTCAAAATGTCAAACATTACTCTGCTTTCATTCTCAACCAGCTCACCTCACGAAAAGGCAAGAACCACTGATAGTCCACATTTTGAACACTACCAAATCTGAGCCCAACGAGTTGGGAGTGATCGGATGCCCATGAACTCAAACATGACCTTATAACAGAACCAGCATAATTTGGCCGGCATCCTCTTAGATGAACTTACCCTTACCACAACATGAAGTTCTTGCAGGCAGCTTTTTGGCTAAGGAAATGACAAGCTGAAAACAAAGAAATGGATGCCATATTTGAAAAGTCAGCCAAGTATACCCTCTCTTCCTTAACCACGACACCGAGGGTGTCCTCCTTCAGGTGTGCAGCAAAGTCCAGGATCAAAGGTCACATTTCCCCTTTGGCACTGTTCGGGCCTAAGCAGGATCAGCGGTTAGTTAATCTGCTGCTACCAACTACCACATTATTTTCCTTTAGTTAACTCATTAATTCTTTAGCTACCAACTTCTGAAGCAAATCGGCGAGAGACACTAGCATTTTTTAGCAGAAGTCACACTACAAAGCCCGTTATTACTTTAACGAGCAAGCAGGTATAGTACACATTTTTGTATTCCTAAATTGCATCTGTGGCAGTTTGCAATAACATATATAAACTATTTAAGGAGCACCTGCCATGGCAGTTTGGGGTGGACAGCTCCTATTGGAACAAGGTCAAGACTGATTTTCATTTGGCTGGGTACAAACTGATGTGGCATGGTTGGCAAAAGAACAATGGATATGAATGCTATCTCAAGCAAGTGCCAATGGTCAGACCTATTGCAAGCACTCCTCCCACCACATTTTGTGCACTCACAGTATGTATTATAATGGCTGCCTGTTTTTGCTATTATCATTCACTGAACGGTACCTATGGTCTATATCAAAATCACTCACATAGGTCTGCTAACTACCCCAATCTTCTCTTCTACTGTGTAGAAATTGCACCCTTTTTTAGAGCTGTAAAATAAATAAATATTTGTGACTTGCAGTGCGGTGGACTATTTTAATAAGTGTAACTATGATCTCAGGGTAAAAGCAGACTTCTAACTTTACCATAAACAAGTGGCTGAAAATAATTGTTTTTGTTTATCATTGAGCAAAACATTATAACTGAGCAAAAGCAAAGGTAGCATTGCTACACAAACTTACTGAAGCAGTACACAACAACTTGACCACCTTCGCCACAGTGACATTGAGTTGAATATTACTTTGTTGACATCAAGCATATAACATAACATAAAATAACATGTGTATTTGTAAAGCGCATGTTCACCTATAACAGGGTATCTTGGTGCTGAATAACAGATGTTTATTGTTACCCAACTCAATGCTACTCATTTTATTGACCTCAGATGGATGAAATGCTGAGTGGACCTTCCTGAATGTGAACCTGTAACCATGAGACTGAACACAGGCTCCTGCAGTGGATGCATTAGTCCACTGATACACCATATTTTGCCCCCCATTTTATCGATCATCACTACATTGTCTATTATATTGACCCAGTTCTTATCATTAAGTTCATATCTACTTTTTTTAATGCAGTGGTTTTATGGTCTGGAAACTATAAAAATGTCTTAAATTCCTACAATGCATTGGCTTAGATGTTAAAAGGAAGACTGCACACTACTGCATGATGTTAAGAAACACCCTGGTCCTCACTTATTTAGTGTTTTGGAGATATTCAATGCTTAACACGCTGGTCTCCTAAGTTAAGCCAGACTGCTCATCAGCCAGGCCACCAAGTGTTGAGCAAGGATTGATTTATTGAAACTTGACTGGACCTTATTTGTGATTGTGATGTTATTTATAGGTGTGGGTGCCTACCTGCACCTACTAATAAACCACCTTCCGGTCAGGATTGTGTCATGCTGGCTGTATTTATAGGCAAGTGCCTTCTGTTTCTCTTGTTTGCATGGTTGTCTATGACAGGTTGATACTATCATGGTACACAGCACAGCTTGATTTATTCTACAAGTCTTGGAGATTAACCCTAAATAACTGTCTCTTCCAAATGAAATTTAAAAAATGTGTGTAGGAATTATGAACATTAGTCAACAACTGTGTTTCTAGGGTCACTGATCTAGAATTGCATGCTTTGAAAATAAATATATTATTAATGGGTTTATAACCCATCACAAAGCAGGTCATCATGACCCCCTCATGTGCCCTCCGTGTAGTGGGCCTAGTGCACAGGGTTCATGTTGCTTTACCTCTGTGGTGCATTTTGGTGAGCTATGATACCATGACTGAAGTTCCCCAAGATCAGTAATTTCATTGCACTTGATTCATTGCAAGTGTTCCCCAGAACCCCTAATTCCATTGTTCTTGAAGTCCTGCAAGCGTCCCTTACAACCCATGAACCAATAGATTAGCTGCACCTGGTATTACTAGGGCCTTTGTTGTGGTTTTCCATTGAATCGCTTCAAAATTCCCTCTGAATCCTGTAAGCCAATGACAAGCCTTGCACCCACTATTACTGGGGTCTTGATGTTGTTTTCCATTATGAACTTTTGAGCAAAAACATTACATTTGTTTCCTGTTATTTGGTTTCGTTCATCAAGTTGTACCTGCTAATTTTTTATGGTGAAAGTGAGTGTACTAACACATGTTTTCGCCAAGGTTTGAGAACCTTCCACACAGCCATGTGCCCCATGTGCCACACGTGATCTAGCTACATCCGCTGAGCCTCGAGAGGGTATATAAGTTCCACCCAACCCCGAATCGTCGTTTGGACTGACTCACTGCAGAAAAACCTTCACCCTTCCCCCTCACCTGAAGAGTCCTCCTTGAACCATGAAGCACTTCATCCTACTTCATGTCCATCTGAACCTGTGGTTCCTGTGGCTCGAGCTCTCTTGATGTCTTCCCCTCTTTCCCTCCTGCACAGCTACTCTGGACCCCTGAGACTCCCTAAGTCAAAGCCTTGAGATCTTCTTCGAACTTCAGTCAGGTGGAAGAACTAGGCTAAGTACTTAATATCAGGTTAGTGCACACTAACCCTCCTATAATAGTAGACAGGACTGAGTATCAGCATCTTCAAAGACTATAGACTTCTCCATTCCCTCTCTGTGATTTACTCCAGTGATTCTTGTGTGTTTATACTCTGGACCCTTCCTGCAATGTTGGCACCAGAACTGAGCTTGCGTAAGGACTTGAGCTCTGTGTTGCTCTGATAAACAGTAGTGGCTAGATAAAGCACTTCAGAGTATTTGATATATGTATGAACCTGTGTTCTGAATCTATCCCTAGGAGTACGCACACTCCAATCTGTGATTTTGGTCATTCTGCTCTCATGTCGTGCTGTTAATAAATCCTGTCAGTGTATGTCACTGAAGTCAATGAATGGTCAGTGTATATAGAGGCCTGTTAGTGTACTAATGGTAATTCCCTCCTCTTTTGTATTTTCACGGTATTTGTGTCATTGCAAAACCAGAGGTCACATGCGTTTCTACCTCGTAGACACGGAAGGTCTCTCGAGTGACAAATCCTGTTACACAGTATTGCACAGTGGTTGAGCAGATTTCGTTCTGCAAGTCTCTAATTTCTTATTATTTCCCAATCCCCCTTCCTGGGTGCGACAGTGTGTGATCTAAGTTTTTGGGTCCTTGACATGTGCTGTCCTCGGGAGGGATAGAAGGTCCTGCATCGGCTCCAGTGTCATCTCCACAGTTGGGACCAGGTTAGTGCACAGGTTGAGCCAACACCCACCTTTTGGGTCGTTTGAGATTCTGTTTATATCATTCCATTACCATATGTAAATAGTCAATTGTGTCACTTTGGTACTGAGCTACTAAATGATGCAGTTGATTGTGCCAATTAACCAGTGAAATCCAGTATGTCTGTTCTCACTACTTTTCACATCATTAAACACTCTCTCCAGTTACCATGAAAATCCAAATACCAAGGTATATGTTGAGATTAATAATTTAAATAACCTAAAAAGGATGCAACGTCAAGTTCAGATAAACTGGATTTCATTACCATTACCATAAACGTAAATTAGATGTGTCAACCTTGGCTGTTATTTCAGTAGCCTTATTTCCAGGGAATGTGGTACTTGGTTGTATGTCACTATATTGTGCTTGAATTATCACCCTACAAAAATATTGCATACACAATATTGGCTAGCTTTATTATTTACCTTGCACACGTTTTAGCCTCCAAAATATTGAATTCCCCTCTTTCAAATGTGGCAATGTATCAAGTACATATTTGAGCAAGGTACGATAATGCACAAATAACTTGTTTTACATTTTAACATAAGCACTTGCTAGACATTTTTTCATTCTTATGAATGACCTAGCAAGACTACTGCATGTGCTAATTTAAGACAAGGCCCCTGCAAAGGTTTTGGGTTGAGTGATATCTTAAATAGCTGAAGATCCAAGGCCACATCATGATCAGATGCAAAGGCTCACAGCATAGGCACACAACATTATTTGCATGTATTAGGTAACTAAAGTTCATACATATGACTTGGAATTTCTCTGAGTAAATGCATGAACTTTAGACAGAACAAGTTTGAAGCTGTGAGCGGAGATTGCATCGCTCTGTTTCAGGCGTTGTTCTGTCTCAAGTTCATGCATTAACTTGAAGAAATCCTGACATATTTGCATGAACTTTAGATGCCTTGGATGCAAAAAACAACAAGCATTGACAAAGTCAATAGTGCTCGACCCTGCCCGAGCATTTGGCCTTGTCAATGTGAATGTTTTTTAGCCATGTGTCAAGCAGCACAACTGCTGTTCAGCATGGCTGAAGGTCACTGAAAGCCTAGAATCACAGGACGTTGAGCCAACACCAACTCTCTTTGCCCCCCATATTGAGTTTATTGTCCTGTCCCTCCTAACACAAAAAAGCACTATCACATAGCCAGCGCTGGCTGCATCATAGTGCTTTTTTCAGTGACTTTCAGCCATGCTGAACAACAGATGTTCAACATTGCTAAAAGGCATTCCCTTTGACAAGACCAATAGTTCGGGTATTGCAGAGATCTATTGGGTTTGCCAATGCTTGATCGGTGTTGACAGGGTATTAGGGAAAAAATGTGGAAGTGATAGTGAGAAACAATGGAGAAGCTTTGAGGTGAAGTGAGGATGTGGCATAACGGACAGGGCTGCTGACAGGGGAACTTGGGAACCTAGTTCGAATCTCTGGATCAGCTGAACAGTTTGTGACTCTGGGAATATCACTTACACTTCCCCATGCGTACAACAATGAATGTGTCATTGTGTAATGTAACTGGTGAGCACTTAGAGTGCTCCAATACCATTGGCTGGTGTTAGCATTATGGCAAGATGGAGGATGGAACAAGTGCTCCAATACCACTGAATCATGCAAAAGAAAAGAAAAGCAGCAGCGATGTGGGAGGACGGCTCAAGCAGGGAAGCAAGAGGGGATGGGGAGATGGACAAGAAATTATGGGAGAAGTTGGGAGGAAGCAACAATGAAGTGGAAAAGAAATACCTTAACTGAAGCAGGATCAGCGAAGAAATGAATGCTTCATTGATAAATGTAACTGATGAGATCTTAAAGTGCTCCAATACCATTGGCTCGTGTTCACGCTATGGCAGGACGCACTGAGCGCTCCAGTACCATTCGATCATGCACACAAATAAACAAGTGCTATTCATATTTTAAAAACGTTTTTAAAATAAATTTGTTTATGTACACAGGCATGTATTATAGGTCAATGTGCGTATACGTACAAGGGAGAATATGGCAACATGGAGGATGGAACAAGTGCTCCAATACCATTGTATCATGCAAAAATAAAATGGAAGCAGTAGTGACAAGGGAGGTAGTGGGTGGACGTTTCAAGCAGGGAAGAATGAAGGGATAAGGTGGGCAAGCAACGATGGAAGAGGGCGGGATAAAGCAACAATGAAAGGGGAAAAATACCTTAATTAATGCAGGATCAGTGGCAAAAATGAATGTGTCATTGTGGATTGTAACTAGTGAGCACTTAAAATGCTCAACTACAATTGGCTTGTTGCACTATGGCAATATGGAGGGAGAGCTCCAACACCATTGAATCATGCTAAAAAAAGTTAAAGAAGTGCTGTTCCTGTTTTAACAACTTTTTAGAAATGCATTTGCTTATGTAAATGCACATGTATTTTAGTGGTATGTGTACAGATGAGGCAGCCTGAAATACAAGTACACCTATGGAGTGCTTGAAATCAAATAAAAATGTGCTGTGCAAACCAGGAGCAGTGTAAGGAGAAATGTACTTGATCCATGTGCTATGGGAGGGCCAAACACAAGAAGAGGGAATGACACCTGCATGCAATGATGAATGGCATCAAAGAAAATTAGAGTGACACCGAAGTTTACCAATGGTAGGAGATGGGCAGCCTATATTCCCACAGATAAAACACAACAAGTCTTTTCAAAACAGCACATGCGCTGTCCAGCCAAGAGCTAAAAACAATAGATTTCACACAGGTGAAACCTACTGGCTTTGCCAATGCTTGCTGTGTTTAGAAATGGGGAGATTAAGTAATTTATCCATAACCGCAAATTGAGGTACTGAGGCCAAGGCTAGGGAGACGACATGGCGCCCTTTCGAGAGAGGATGCGGTGTAAAAGGCAGTGCAACCGACTATGGAGCTGGTATATCATGTCCGACTTTCGCATCGGATAAACATCCTTGATTTTGGTCAAATCACTTAATCTTCCTGTGCCTACAAAAATGAATGTGTAAAGTAGCTGGCGCTAAGGTAAGCCACTCTAATATCTTTCTGTGGTTTTGGTGCTATATAAAACTGCAAAACAAGGGATGATGGACGGAATGTTGCACAATGGCAAAACATTCACCCACAGTCACGGATCTGGGTTTAATCCATCGTTATTTTGCTCACCAAGCCACCCCAGTTCATACATGGCCATATGCAAATCAGTCTTAACCCTGTGCGTCATGGGAACAGTCCAGACCGAACTGCCAAGCCATGTCTTCCCTGGACCGGAATCAAGCATCCTAGGACCGGTTTCTGGCTATCAGCCGTCTTCAGGCAGGATAGCTTGACTCCAGTGGCTTAGTGAGCACGGGACCCACGTCTGAATAGACCCTTCCCACATAGGGAGAACAGCAAAACACACAAGATGATGGACAGAATGTTGCACAATGGCAAAACATTCACCCCTAGTCACGGATCTGGGTTTAATCCATCATTATTTTGCTCACCAAGCCATCCCAGTTCAGACATGGCCATATGCAAATCAGTGTTGACCCTGTGCCTCATGGGAACAGTTCAGGCCGAACTGCCAAGCCATGTCTTCCCTGGACCGGAATCAAGCATCCTAGGACTGGTTTCTGGCTATCTGCCATCTTCAGCCAGGATAGCTTGACTCCAGTGGCTTAGTGAGCACGGGACCCACGTCTGGGCATACCCTTCCCACATAGGGTGAACAGCAAAACACACAAGATGATGGACGGAATGTTGCACAATGGCAAAACATTCACCCCCAGTCATGGATCTGGGTGTAATCCATCGTTATTTTGCTCACTAAGCCACTCCAGTTCAGACATGGCCATATTCAAATCAGTCTTGACCCTGTGCCTCATGGGAACAGTCCAGACCGAACTGCCAAGCCATGTCTTCCCTGGACCGGAATCAAGCATCCTAGGACCGGTTTCTGGCTATCAAATCGTCTTCAGCCAGGATAGCTTTACTCCAGTGGCTTAGTGAGCACGGGACCCACGTCTGGGCATACCCTTCCCATATACGGTGAACAGCAAAACACACAAGATGATGGACGGAATGTTGCACAATGGCAAAAAATGTAACCCCCAGTCACGGATCCGGGTTTAATCCATCATTATTTTGCTCACCAAGCCACCCCAGTTCAGACATAGCCATATGCAAATCAGTCTTGACCCTGTGCCTCATGGGAACAGTCCAGACCGAACTGCCAAGCCATTTCTTTAACTGTTGTTTTTGCATTTGTCACCGCGAGTGGGACGGTTATGCTCAGACATGAGTCCCGTGCTCTCCACGCCACTGGAGTCAAGCTATCCTGGCTGAAGACGGCTGATAGCCAGAAACCGGTCCTAGGATGCTTGATTCCAGTCCAGGGAAGACATGGCTTGGCAGTTCGGTCTGGAATGTTCCCATGAGGCACAGGGTTAAGGCTGATTTGCATATGGCCATGTCTGAACTGGGGTAGTGTGGTGAGCAAACAAACAATGGATTTAGGCCCAGATCTATGTACTGGGGTGAATGTATGACATTGTTCTGCATTCTGTTAATCAACTGTTGTTTTTGCTATATTAAACTGCACAATAAATGTAACTGGTGTTTATGTAAAGTGCTTAAATATCTTCAGGTGGTGTTGGTGCTACATCTAAAAAAAGTGAAAAGCAGAGTTGGGGAGAAGTGGATCTGGGGGAAGATGGGGTGGTGCAATGGGAGTGGGTAAGCAGCTATGGGCAGGAGGAGGAAATGCGGACTGCTACGGGACGATTACGTGATTTTCCTAAGTTTACGATGTCCTTGTGAAAAGTAACTGGTTTTAATGTGAAGCTCGCCAATACCTTTGGGTGGTGTTGGCACTATAGAAAACTACACACAAAAAAGTAACTGCTGCTAACATAAAGCTCCTTAATACCTTTGTGTGGTGTTGGCACGATATAAAACTGCAGCAAAAATCGGAAAAGGAGTGTCAGGGGAGGAGGGGATCTGTGCAAAGGTGTTCAGTGGGGCAAGCAGCAACAGGCAGGAGGTGGGCGGGCAACCAATATCCAGCCGCAGTCGGTAGGGGAGTACCTGCCGGGGCGGTGACGTGGGGAGGGGGAGGAGCAGGGTGGGGGGTAGTAATGTATGGATAATGGATGTTTGCAGGTAAGTACCTTCGTTGCGTGCACTGCATTGCATTTAGTGATGCAGTGCACGCAACGAAATTTGTTTGATTTATTTATATGTTTACTTACCTGTAAACATCCATTATCCATACATTAATACCTCCCCACCCTGCCCCTCCCCCTCCCCACATCACCGCCCCGGCAGGTACTCCCCTACCGACCGCGGCTGCCAATATCAAATTCAGGCTGCCATGGGGCGAGTAAGAGCCTGATCTTGGAGGGACCCCATAGTCCCTCCATGGCTGAGGTTACAAGTACTCCGTTGAGCTGATGGATTCCCATCGGCGGTATTTAGGTGTGGGCTGGCTGATCCACCATCTGAGTCAACCAAATGTTTTCTATTGCGTAAGCAGCTCACCTCTTTTGAAGTGGAGGACTCTTCTGCTGGTTAATAGTACACTGTAGCCATCAGAGTGGCGGGATTGTGCTGAGCCTATTTAGATTTCTTAGTTGAGTTGGCATTGTCCGAGCAGTGGAATCATGATGTAGTGACAGAGTGAGCCCATTGTTGTCCATATTCTACATTGTACTACAGCTGTGGCTTTTAGATGGATGCTAGCACCACACACCTGATGGGTTTGGACTAATTGGTGTCAACTGCATACTTCCAAGCCTCACTTGGAGGCCTAGAGGACTGGTGGTGGTTCTCCCAGACCCCCTTACAACTATATCCCTAGGAGGAGAAGGTCTTGCAGATCCTACATAGTGAAGCCCTGACAGGAATTCCTGGTGGAGTGGATACTGGTAAGTAACATGTGTCACTAAACAAATATGTCGTTTTTGTTTTTGAATTATCAGTTGCTAATGTGTTTTGCATTTTGTTAACACATAGCATAGCAGTCTACTCACTCACCCCAGCCTCCCAACCAGCCCAACCTTCTACCCCAACTCAGGTTTTTTCTTCAACCCACTTCCAAAGTCCCACCCCAATCCCAAGCCCAATCGCTTCTTTTGCAAGCACCTACTCCAACAACCACAAGCAACATAATGAAACATAAACACAGCCAATCAAACAAACACACAAACAACATACCCACACTATTGAAACTACACCCACAAGCACAACGCCCACAACCAACACTTCCACACGACACCCACAACACTCTCATCAATGCCAGCACACTTTCACAAAAGCACACCTGCCTACAAAACAACACCAACTAAAAGCAAACACACACTCACCAGATAATCAAACACCAGCCAAGAAAACACAGTCACCTACACAAAAAACACCAGACCCACGTGCATCTGCCAAACATGCAGACACAACCACATCACCCACAGTATGCTCTACCACTAAAAAACACTCCTCTACTAGCCCTCCTACTCCTACTCCTTTTTTCTCAATTCTTTTTATTGTAATAAAGTAGATGAGAGAATTATCTCAATTATCATTACATATTTTCAATTTTACGATTTACATTTTTTAAAGTGTTAATACAGGTGTATTTATTTTAACTTAATAAGTGAAAAAATAAACACATGCATTACACATAGGAAAAAAATTGCATGTAAGAGCAATTTAGAAATACGCAAGTCCTCAGCAAATGTAAACACACAATTCATAAGGAAACAAGTTTAAACATAAGCTTACCATCACTTTTGGCGATGACAGAGTTGATTTTCTTCATGGTCAAGTAGTATTAGATAAGGAACGACTTGGGTAATTGGGTTCCTGATGGAAAAGGACGTGGAAAACAGAAAAAACATACGTTTTTACCTCATACCACCTCAATACTGCCAACTCAGATCTAGAGGTTTACCCGCCACAGTTCCTTCGACGGACAGGCACATCATAATCGGCTCAGCAGAAATACTGGCTGGACTCCTTCTGATAACCGCGTTTGCCTATGACACCATCAATGCTGGTTGAACATTCTGGCAGAGATAGCTGATTCAGACAGAACATCTTCTATCGACCCGCCAGCTTATACATTGAGTGGGCAGACCACCTAGTGGTGAAACCATCCGTAAAGTGTTGGTGAGACCATATCCACCAAGATCTAAATCAGGACGTAAGTAATTTGGCTGTAATCACTAAATGTGAAAATAAGGCCGAGGCTAAGGAGACAATGTGGCGTCCTCTTGCGAGAGGATGTGACGAAAGGGCCACAGCTGCTGACTATGAAGCTGGAAAACTGGGTTTGAGTTTCAGCATCAGCTTAACATCCTTGATTTTGGGCAAATTAATTAATCACCCTGTGCCTATAAAAATAAATGTGTCCTTTGTAAAGGAACTGGTGCTAATGTAAAGCGCTCCAATACCTTTGGGTGGAGTTGGCGCTATATAAAACTGCACAAAAAAAGGAACTGGTGCTAATGTAAAGTGCTCCACTACCTTTGGATGATGCTCGTGCTATATAAAACTGCAAAACAAACAACAGAAAGAATCGCAGTTAGGTTAGTTTACAGTAGTGAACATTAGGAAATACATCACATCAGCAACCACATTAAAAGGACTACTTTTGCCATGGACACTGAGTGACAGGCAGACCTTGATGACATCAAGACTCAGCCTGGCCCCTTTGAAGGTAATTCAAGTTTATCAATAATGACACATGGAAACGCTTCTCTGGTGAATGCAGAAACAGTAAGAAAGTGTCCCGACAAGTAAAATTTGAAGAAATAGTCCTACCCTATGAAATGAGAAGCAACAACGGAAGACCCATACACTTCAATCATTTTGCACAGGAGAATCTTGGCTGTGCAATTACAGCAGAAGATACAGACTCATTAGAAGGTCTGACATACCCTGTGATAAAACCCATCTGATTCACTTGAGGTCTGATTTCCCAGCTATAAACACCATTGCTAAATGACCACATATGGAGAAAATATGCACACACCTAGTAAACACATGTACAGAAAATAAACATAGTCTACACGTGTGACAAGTAATAGCAGCTTTGCATAGAAGCTCCAATCAGCATGTCAGCTATGCACGAACAGGACATTAAAAGTCAGAACATCTCCAGTCACTATCATTATTATTAAGCATTTATATAGCGCATAGCTACCCTCAGGCATTCCAGCGCTAGCAATCAGTCAGATGACCAATAAGAATTTATGGGGCTGTTTGTGGGAAGAGACAGGTTTTCAAGAGTTTACGAAAAAGCAGGATACGGGCTTCAGAGCAAATGTGTACAACAAAACTGACAACAATGGGGGTTTAAAGCAGTGATGGGGTCAGTGGATGGGGCAAGCACCGGGAGATGCAAAGGGAGCAGGCAGAGATGGGAAGGAGGAGGCGGGGTAACAGAAAGCAGTAACAAAGGGAAAAGCAGTGTGGAGGGATAGAGGGTGATTTGTGGATCGGGCAAGTACTGGGAGGTGTGACGGAAGGGAGGAAGTCGAGCAAACGGAAAACAGCAACAATAGGAATAGCAGAGGTGGGGCGATCTGTGGATGGGACTTGAGGGCAGGTGGGAGGAGATGGAGCTGGTAAAGACACGAGCACTGTGTAGAGTGCTGAAAAAAAAGAAAAAAAATGAAGTCATAAAAGCGTCGTAAAAATAAAAGCAGTGGACTTGGTCCATGCTCTGGGGGAGAAGAGGCATGACCATGCATGGCAGGGACAAATGGTGACAAAGAATATGAGACAGACGATGGAGCGAGTAAATGGGAAGCCTGTGGGCGGGCTGAAGCTCATAGGTTAAACACAACATGTCTCTTCGAGTCCCAAACATCAGGTAATCAGTTCTGCACTGAGACAGTGTAATGTATAACCCCTGGATCGGTGCTATTTTATCCCCTTATACAGTGGTAAATGGTTGCTAGTCACAGGAACGTTAATGGGTTGTTCTGATTTTGATTGGAACTGTAGCAGCATTTGCTGGCATATTTAAAGTAAACAGCAGAACATAACACAGTAACACACAGAGAGCAGCTTAATGTCACAAATAAAACATGACAGGGCAAGACACAACAAAACAGTCAAAATAAAATGCAACACTATAACCACCTTCCAACACAACATTGCAGTACAAAACATTTCAGCGCAAAAAAATAATAGAACACCGCTACCACAACAATATGCCACCCAAAAAAATATGCACAGGCACTCCTCTCAGAGAATACCACATCCAGAAACCTGTTTTTCCAATAAGGTGATAAAAAGCAAACACTGCCTTAAATTGCCACCAAAGACAAGAAACAGCGCCAGTCAAAAAGATTTGTGATCCGATGATCGAAATGCAGGCACTTGCGGGAACGGAGAGATGGGAGAGCAGTGATGGTAAGAACCCTCGCCCAAGATCTAGTTTCTCTCACATGAAAAGACGCCTTTAACTTAGGATAAACCATCCAGGTGTTATCACAATGAAAACATGAGAAAACCAAGGTGAGTCCGTCAGTCAGCGAGTATATTTACACTACTAATTAACACTGCAATAGAAATGTACCCATTTCATAGAGCACGTCCTAGCAGAACTAATACAGCTGAACATTCTCTTTACAGAGTATGAGGAAACCAAATATAAACTCCGCTCCATATTGTCATGTTTTCCTCTGAATTTTTCACACCGGCGCACATGAGGAGACATGAAAATTAAAATAATGTACTTTAAGAATGTCGTTATAATATCTGCCACGCTCGGTGCTAAGAGTGAATAAATATCTAATGAATGTGTTAATCTGTCATTGTCGCCTCCCAGAATAATAAACAGCATCTTCTCAAACGTTAGGGATTGCATTTCAAGCTGGATCAGGTTTTACCACTCTAGCTCTCCTCAACCTATAATGTGGAAATAAGATCACATGGACATTCATTTATTTGAAATATATCGAACTCTAAGAGCCTCAAAGTGACTTCGACGGAACTTTTGGGAGGGAGGGGTGGGGGGGAGTGAGCAGACCAAGAGACCAAGTAGAGTGTGAAAAAGGCCGCTTTAATGAAACAGGTGCACATTTACACAACGTAGCCTCGGCAAACGCCTAACAATCTAAAACTTTACCAATTGATTGTATTGTTTTTCCAACCCCCAAAACACCCACCCCGCCCCTCACCCTCAGTCAAACCCGCCCCCACCCGTACATACCCCATCACATATTAAAACCATACAACAGCCCCATTACAACATTATAACTTCAACAGGCCCCAAAACCATATCTCAAAACCCCACTTACAGCCAAAGCCCTACCAGATCCCCCAGCCTGTGCCTCCAAACCCGAATTCCACCTGCACAACTTCCCCTGACAAAATCCACATTCCAAAATATCAACTCCCCTCATGCCCAAAAGTGGCAAATCAAAATAATCCGCGCCGCACCTGTTCCAAGCGACAATGAAATAACAATAACACACAAACCCCATGTCCACCTGTAACAAACAGCTGCGCCCAACAAAAGGACAGGGCAAAATAGCAAGCGTCAGAAAACCCATGAAAAGGACGAAAAGAAGGGGGAAAAAACCAGAAGGGAGGGAGGGAGGGACAAAAAACTCACTAAGCTAACAACCCGGCCACCAGGTCACCTAAGCCTAAAATGGTGGCCGGGGGGAGGAGCCCAAGACCCTTATAGGCTGGGCTCCTCCAAAACCAAAAAGGAGCCCAAAACCAGCCCAAACCCTTAGCCTGCTTCAAAATGGCCCCCACCCGCCCCTCCCAAACAGCCCGGGGGGGGGGACCTCCCATGGGTCGGCTGCCCCCCCCCAAGCCCCATTTGGGAGGGAGGGGTGGGGGGGAGTGAGCAGACCAAGAGACCAAGTAGAGTGTGAAAAAGGCCGCTTTAATGAAACAGGTGCACATTTACACAACGTAGCCTCGGCAAACGCCTAACAATCTAAAACTTTACCAATTGATTGTATTGTTTTTCCAACCCCCAAAACACCCACCCCCGCCCCTCACCCTCAGTAAAACCCGCCCCCACCCGTACATACCCCATCACATATTAAAACCATACAACAGCCCCATTACAACATTATAACTTCAACAGGCCCCAAAACCATATCTCAAACCCCACTTACAGCCAAAGCCCTACCAGATCCCCCAGCCTATGCCTCCAAACCCGAATTCCACCTGCACAACTTCCCCTGACAAAATCCACATTCCAAAATATCAACTCCCCTCATGCCCAAAAGTGGCAAATCAAAATAATCCGCCACCCAGAAAGCAGTGGGAGAGGACAACGAAACCCACCTTTCTGCCCCCCAAACAACCAGCAAAACCTGTGAGAACGAGGGGTAAACAATTACACTAACCCAACGCATTCCTGACCGTCAGACAGCGGGACAAAACCTCCCGCAGCTCCAAAAGATACAAGTCCATCCCCATCCGGGACAAATGAACCCCGTCACTGTGGAAAAAAGGCACAGCATCATAACGGATGTCACTATGAACAATCCGGCCAAACCCCAAGTCCCGACGAAACCGAGACACCTCAAGATTAACCTTCCTGCGGGACTTGTCAATAGCTTTAGGTTTAACCGCATTGCGCCAACACCTCCTCGGGATCAATTCTGTCCACAGGACGTGACACCCAGCCCAATGCTGATGTAACAAAGAAAGATCCTTTTACATGGTCCGAAGAAGAACAACACCCTTAACCGAACACAGGTCATTCTCTCCAAGATGTAAAACCAAAATATCCGGACAAACCCCCCCCACCAACCACGAATTAAGAGCCGGAATAAGATCCTTCCACAACATACCCCCCCGTCCCTTCCAAACAACAGTAAATAAACGTTCATTAAAGCCAAGCATAGCACCAAAGTAACTCAAACGAGCTTGAAGCTGAGCTCTTTTAACGAAGGAGTGCCCCACAATCCATATCGTCAGGACAGCGGAACGAGGACCAGCCACAGAACCTGCAAGAAAAAGAAGTATCAGAAAGGCAAAACAGAAGAAGACGCTGGCGCATCCCCAACCGCACATCGGACATAGCGCTGAAAGCAGTTTGAAGTCCAGCGCCCCAAATGCATTATGTCCTCCCGTGACCAACCCCTGTGAAAAGCCTCAGTGGCAGCTCCAATTCGAAAAGAATGTGTGCCATAACGAGACTCATCCAAGCCAAGATGACGTAGCGCTTTTCGCAACACCATGCGCAGTTGGTATGAAGTGACCACAGAACCATCCAAGTGTTGAAAAACATTATGTTCCAAAACCCCACCCGAAAGCTCCCACCAGCAGCGCGCCCAGCGCAAAGGGCAAGTCTCCAATGAAGAAACAGCTTCCAACCAAATACCCTTGCCTTGATGCCTCTGATCCGTTTTGGAATGAGAAAGCCAAATATGAACTCCTCTACCTGACAAACGAACATCACCCCACAAAACTCCCTTGGAAAACCGATTACCCAACAACTCCGACACCCGAAAGGCGCCAAAAAACATCCAAACCATCAAGGTGGCAAACAGGCAAGCTTCAGACCTGTCTCTACACACTTCCGGCAAAATCGACACCACACTAGCCAACCTCTGCCATGACAAAGGAGACCTCACCGCCGGAACACCACCCCGCTCCCGAGCCCACCCTTCCAACATTCTCCTACCCAATTCCCCCGCAGATGGTGAGTAACCCCAGAACAACTTACCCATAAATGAAACGCCCGCCAACTTCCCAGCAATAGTAACTCTGGATAAACCCCTGTCCATTAAACACAAAATAAACGGAACCACATCCTCTGATCTTTGCCACGACAGTTCCCTTTTGACAGCTCCAGAAGCCAAAAATTCTTTCCACGCTAACTCATATGCTGTTCTTGTGGAAGTCGCCAATGACCCTACCACCAGCTGAAAGACCCTGTGTTGCCTACCGTCCACAGATGTTCCGGCATGGGAGTCGGCGTCTCGTCTGCCTCCAAAGCTAGCCCACGGAATCTCTCCCACTGTGAACGAGACAAAGCATCCGCAATGTCATTGTCCACACCAGGAATGTGCAGGGCCCTAAAGCAAATATCAAATCTAAGGCATCCTAACACAAAGACCCTGAGCAGTTTCAGAACTTGCACATCCGTGGCAGATTGTCTGTTGATCACCTGAACCACAGCCAGATTGTCGATCCTGAAAAGAACCTTCTTGTGAGCTAAATCCTGGCCCCACAACGTAACCGCCACCACAACCGGAAACAGTTCCAAAAAGGCAATGCTCCGTCCACCATTCTTCCAAGCCTCGGGCCACTGCTAAGCACACCATTTCCCTTGCCAATACAAGCCAAAACCTTCACTACCAGCCGCATCAGAAAAGATCTGCACATCCCACATCCAATCAACTTCCCTATGTAGAGGAACACCATTGAAAGAATGCAGAAAGGTGACCCACATACGCAAATCCTCCTTGACACCCGCCGACAGCCGAACCCGGTGATGTGGCAAGTAACGACCAGACAGAGCCCTGCCTAGACGCCTACAGAAAGTCCTGCCCGCCCTAACCACCCGACATGCAAAATTAAGGTGACCCAGTAAGACCTGAACTTCCCGCACCATGACTTTCTCTTTAGGTAACATTTTTTCAACCAACTCCAACATGTTCCGTTTCTTATCAAGGGGTAAACGAGCCTGCATGGACTGAGAGTCAAGTTCAATGCCCAAAAAAGACATGGTCGCGCAAGGACCCATGGTCTTCTCCGGAGCCAAAGGAACACCCAAATGAACCATAAGGGACTGGAACTTAATCAAAGCATTCTGGCAGTCTAAAGAATCAGCAGCACCCACAAAAAAGAAATCGTCCAGATAGTGAGTGACCAAAGTGTGACCAGATTCCTGTGTGAAGAACCATTGTAAGAACGTACTGAACGTTTCAAACAACGCACATGACATGGAGCAGCCCATTGGCAATGCTTTGTCCACGTACCACTTCCCAAGGAATTGGATACCCAGAAGCGGCCAATCTTCAGGATGGACTGGAAGCAGCCGAAATGCGGATTTAATATCGCATTTTGCCATTAGAGCAGAAGGGCCCGCAGCCACTACCAAAGACATGGCCACATCGACAGAAGAATAGGAGACAGAAGCCGCTTCATCATCAATAAAGTCATTCACAGAACTACCCTCTGGCCACGACAAGTGTTGGATAAGCCTAAACTGCCCCGGGTCTTTTTTGGGAACCACTCCAATTGGTGAAATAATTAAGTCCTCCAAAGGCCAATCATCAAAAGGACCTGCCATTCTGCCTTCACACACCTCCTTGTTCAACTTCTCCTGGACTATATCCTTATGTTCATCCGCTGACTTAAGATTCTTCGACCACCTCCTCACCCTAGGCCCCACATAACCCAGATGAAAACCATCTCTGAAACCAGACACCAAAAACTCTCGCAGCTCAGCAGACCCATAACCGTGTAGCGCCTCAGACAAATGTAGCACATTAACCGGTGTATGAGCCTTTGGGCCCAACACCTGATGAACCTCTCCCTCCCCTGGGAGCCTGAGGTGTCTGTGGCGTGGCATGATGTGTTGAACCCTGCTGTGACCACTGTTGCCCACCCGGAGGTCTGAGTCCCCAACATCGTTACAGAGGGTGGCTCTTTTTCCCACACTGCGAACATTCATGTCGGAACTTACAAAACTCTCTAGTGCATGTCCCTCGATTGAAATCCCAGCAGGTCCCAACAGTAGCCTGTGCTGATGTACCGGTCCCCACCCCTCCCCGGGTGGGTCGCCCCTGAAAGGGGCGGTAAAGTAAAGGCAAACCACTGGCCGTAAAGATCGTTTTACCACTAGAGGACGCACCCATAGTGTGTTGCCAAAGGTCTGTGTCTAATTCCCCCCATTTCGCCTCAGGATCCCAAGCCATACGGGCCCTAAACTCCTCATCAGACTGCGCCCAAGCAAAGTCATTTCTCGTGATTTGAGCTTTACGAATCACATCCATGTATTTAAACAGTGAAACGCAGCGCTCAGG
The DNA here is from genome assembly GCF_964261635.1 of Lissotriton helveticus. Classification (NCBI taxonomy): domain Eukaryota; kingdom Metazoa; phylum Chordata; class Amphibia; order Caudata; family Salamandridae; genus Lissotriton; species Lissotriton helveticus. The sequence goes on along the minus strand of NC_136063.1, from coordinate 602,870,302 downwards.
AAACTTCTCACAGTATACACTGGCGTATATTAAAAACGCCGCTGTCCAATTTTCGATGGTCAAGGGGACTTTAGGGCGCTTAGCCAATTCGTATTCCTCCTCCTTGGAACCCTCTTTAGCACGCACTTCCCTATGTAACAACTTTAGGAGTTCCACAAACTCACCATTCCATATTTTCTCCTTAGTGCTCAACATTAAATGAGCTCCCAACGGCTTAGTGACGCCCATATAGGGCAACTTCTTGATTTTCAACTCCTTACTATGTACAACCTTACCTGTGTCAGTTCCGACAGTAGAAGTCCCACTGTCAACCTTAGCCGCCACCCCCTTGTCAACCCCATCAGTACCCACACCCTGGTCCTTAACATAACGACCCTTGTGTAACCTACCCTCAGACCCCGTGGAAACGAAATCTTCCCCAGACCCCACAGACACCATTTTAGCCTGAGGCTCCACATTCTCACCTGGACGTAACAAAGGAGGCTGACTCGGCTCCGCTCTCCACTCCACATGGGAAACGTCATCCGCCGTCCGAGGAGCCCTCACTGAGGGGCCGAGCGCTCGTGGTCTGGATAACTCCGCTCTCGCACGCACCACCGGTGCCTGTAAAGAACTAAGAGACACATGAGACTGCCCCCCCTTAGACACAGTATCCCGCACTTCGCCCTCCTCAGGGCTATCCTCATCATAATCAAGAATTAACGAGTCATCCAACTGAGAAGGGGCAGGCAACACCACTTCCTTCCGGACCCTTTCAAGGGTCTGCGAACGATCACGGGCCTTACCAGCCCTGTTATGAGAGCGAGGCGGGGAGGCAGACTGTACTCGCCTGTATGCCCCACCAGTATTACCACTCACAACACCTTTCACCGGCAACAAATTGTGAAGACCTTGCGGAGCAAGAGCAGTCGCGCCGGACCTGCTCTTGGAAACTGCGCTGTAATCCCTCGGTGGAGCCAGGGAGATCGCACTTGACCTACTTAAACCAGCTGCGCCGACATCCCTCGTTGGGGCCACTGAGGTCGCGCTTAACCTGCTTGTAGTGGCCACGACGGGATCCCTCGTTGTGAAGGGACGTGCCGCGCAAGGCTCCACCCTCTTTTCACCTTGGCGCAAATGGGCTGCCTTCCGCCCTACCAAGTCCGCTGCTCCAGACCGCTCCCTATCCTGAAAAGAAAAAGGCCGGACTGATGTGCCAGGGTTAAAACCACCTAAATAACCAGCAGCTGGGCACACGTCCCTCGCCGCCCTATCAAAACTCCGCCTGCCTTCCTGAAAATCAACTGAAACAGGCCGCTTATTCTTAAGGACCGCGCTCAAACGAGGCGGAGGGGGAGAAGGGGAACAAACCTCCTCCTCACTGCTGCATTCCAACATAGACTGAACCATAACCGACGCTGGACCCTGCATTTGAGCACCCAAAGCCACGCCAACCTGTTGCGCCCCCTCCAACAGACCCGACGCCCTATTCAGACCACCAACCTGTAAACCCGGGAATTGCACAACACCAGACCTCATACCCTCTGCACCCCGAGTCTCAGCATCGCCAAACTGAGCAGCATCACGCAGCCCTTCCGCCCAAGAGGGAAAAATATCCAAACCCCCCCAAGACCGAACCCTAACCCCCGGGGGGGCCCCACCCACGGACCCCAACACAGAATCAGAACCCACCAACCCCTTGTCCGCCACAGAACCAGAAGGAACCTGAGGAAAAACAAATACCTCACCACCTAAACCTGATTGCAGAAAGGGGGAAACATCCTGCCCCCCAATCTGCGCCCACTCACCTTCTCCCGCTGAACCACTGCACACTGACACAATGTCCCTCCCAACAGATAAAGGAGGAGAAAACAATAAGGGGCTAAAGGGGCCCCCGGAGAAACCAGCCACACCAACTCCCTCTAACGAAGACCCAGCTTCCTGAGCAGCTGAAAAGGAAACTCTATGGGGCCGAGGAGGAGTCAATATAAACCCTCCCCTTGCCGTTCCCTTTGCTTGTACAAAATCCTGCGGGAGAACGACCTGCCCAAGGGCCCCTGCACCATGCCCCTTCTCCATATAAAGTGGCCCGCGCTCCAATGGGGCCTCCACCCCTCCCCCCACAGCGACGTCACCAACCGCCACTGCAGAGGTCGAGGCGGAGCGCCGAGTACCCCCACGCTGCACAGATGCCCTGCGACCTTGTTGGGAAGGAGCTGAAGCCGCTCGCTCCCGAAAGGAGGACACCGGTAACTCAACCGGCTCCGCCTGCATGCCTTCCCCAACCGCCAGCTCACCCGCAGCAAAAGCGCCTGCACCAGCGGGCTCAGAGAGCCCCGAGCCCCTCCCCCGCTGCGCCTTGACCGCCGGGGCCGCTCTGCGAGAACGCGAGCGGCCCCTTTCACTTACCGCCTCATTACGGCGACGCTTTGGGGACAAACACGCCGCCACCACGGCCGACACTCCCGCTGACGCACGTTGCGGAGGCCGCTGCTGCTCAACCTGCCTCTTGCCAATAACCAAATCCAGGCGGCCCGCCTCGCTAAGGAGGCGGATCGCCTCTAAGACACGGTAATCCTCGGCTGCCATTCTAAAAACGGAGCTAAGAGAAAAAACCTAAATCTGACAAAAAACTCACTAAGCTAACAACCCGGCCACCAGGTCACCTAAGCCTAAAATGGTGGCCGGGGGGAGGAGCCCAAGACCCTTATAGGCTGGGCTCCTCCAAAACCAAAAAGGAGCCCAAAACCAGCCCAAACCCTTAGCCTGCTTCAAAATGGCCCCCACCCGCCCCTCCCAAACAGCCCGGGGGGGGGACCTCCCAGGGGTCGGCTGCCCCCCCCCAAGCCCCCCTTCTAGTGGTGCTGCAGCAATTTTATGATTTGGGGTTCTGTCATCATTGAAGTGTAGCAAATGAGCCACACCCATTCCGTAGGAGAGTGGTATTGGTGTGGCATGTAGCCAGTGGTACAGATTGCTATTTACAAACAATAGTGTCTAATAAAATGGCCACTAAGTTTGCGCAGCCATGCAGTTTTACTGATAAAGTTATATAGTGCACAAATATGAATATTTGGAAATTGGGTTTCTGCACATCGCTGTCACATCACCAAGTAAAGTATCCTCATTTGTTCTGATGCTATTAAAGTATTTGTTTCTATCACTCTTCAGATATACAAAGAGACGTGCTTATTCGTGCTTTCCTTACTTTATATATACTTTGAAATTGTACAGTTCTTTTACAGGTATTAAAATGTTGTTGTGTGTTAGAAAAAAAAACGGACTCCTTCTACAGCCTTTGCTTTCACACTCCCTGTGCCCCAGCATTGTCAGATAGCTTATTTAAAAAAAATCCACTAACTTTGCAGTCAGAGAAAATAAGTAAACAATAATCTTCATGTTAAAAGAATGGGCAGCAGTTTGTAAAAAGACATTTGACCTTTGTTTTAAACCGACAGCAAATGTGACACGGTAAAAACAAACTTTAAAGGCGTCATATTGTTCATTCACCTTCTGAACTCCAGCATGGTTATTTTGGGAGTGCTGCAGCTCCCCACCCACCCTCACCCCGCCCCTGTACCACTACTTCCAGCACCTATTAAGTGTGTGAAGATTCTAGTCTAGCCTGGTGTTATATTTACAATGACTGTTCTTTTTAGTCTAAAAATCCTCATCATGGCCGTACAGTGTCTATCTGAGGTTGTTTGATGTTCCATGCCCTACAGCATCAACACGTGTGTGTTGGGTCATATGTATCCATCCTGCCTTTATCTACTACTGCTTTACCACCATCAGTCCTTGGACTGGAGAGGAGAAATAGAGGGCACGTTTTCATAGCCTCCTGTCCTGACGAATTAGGGAATGGGCATAGTTGCTAAATGATGGACCTGATATTTTCCTGGCTGCTCAGTGCTGTATTAGTTACAAACTAAAGTTTGAGTGTGACTTGATATTACAAACCTGGGCATAAAATTATTATCTGAACATTTTTTTGCGTCTGATTTTCACCAGGTCAAACCTGGCACAAATCGGTCAAACAAACTGCGCAGTTTGCAAAATTCAATTGGGGAGCAGCACATTAGTTGCAGCATCAATGAAACAGGATGAGCCATAAATTGACCACCTGGTGAATACATGCACTATTTACCAATTGTGGAATCTGCACTCGGAGGCTTTGCTATTCTAGTAGTACTCCTGCAATCGGGGTGTTAGTATGAAGCAATGATTTTAATACGCTTCTATTTCCGCATTGTAAGAAATTTTAATGTAAAAGTACATATAACCATTGTTTGAATGCTCCAGTTAACCCAAAAAGCCTTGAGCCTTACTGCTGAGAAGTTAAAAACTGTGGTAAAATAGACATAGACTCACTCCTGCTGAACAATGTGTACTGTAAAATCAACTAAACAACTGTGTGGGGCAGAGGAAGACTACCATATAGGTTTGTGACTCAGGGATTATTTCCACTGATAATAATGAGCAATGAACAAACTTGAAAAATACATAAATATTCTAAGTCCCGATTCCTCTCTTCAAGAAGAACCTGAAACATTGAAACCAAGAGCTAACTTTAAAAATAACTTGTTCGTATTTTTTCAGGCGGATGGAATGGCCTGTGGCAATAATACTGGGTATCTTTCTTTCTGACTTCAGTGTAAAGCTGATAGGGGACTGAAGACTGTTGGTGGGTGTAAGCGGATTACATGAAACAAAACTTATGTATGACAGGAGGCAACTCAGGACTAACACATCATGTTCTGGATGCTGTGTATGGGAAATAGTGCAAGTCATTATTTCTTAACAAGTAACTTGGGGAGAGACAAGGCTTAACAGCTGGAACTGAGGAACCATGCTTGAGTTCTGGCCTCTGTTCAACAACCTGTGATTCTGGGCAAATCACATTTGCCTGGGCCTAAAAGAATGGACCAGTGTAATGTGGTGATCATGTAAAGTGCTATAATGCCTTAGGGCCGAGATTATGCTTCACACAATCTCACCCTTACCTTTTTGCTTTGACTCATTGTTAAAAATATTTCAAAAACCTGCCACAGTTTGCTAATATTTCACAAAATGGTTGTGAACCACAACATATATGTTCTCCAATGTATTTAGGAGCCACAGCAATGACACGCACAAATGAAGCCCAAAGAATAATTACAAAGTTTTAAAACCTTTCAATATTTGTTCATGGAACATAAATGGTCTAAAAACGTTAATAGAAGATCCCAACACAATAAGCTTCCTTAAAGATGTTGATGTTTTAATGCTACAGGAAACATGGACGACGGAGAAGGAACCTCTAATTGGCTACTATGACTATTTGAATGTTGCCTTACGTAAGTCAGTTAGTGGAGGCCTATCCACTTACATTTCTTTAAGTCTGGATGTCAAACATTTTGAAATTAACTTCAAAATGGCTTGGCTTATATGTATTAAATTAGCATTTATTCACCCCACGATACTTCTAAATGTCTACTTAAGTCCCAAAAAATCGGAGAAATTATCTTAATTTACTATTTTATGGGAAATAGATAAAGTGTTGTATTACGACCATCCAGACGCAACGATAATAATCTCAGGGTATTTTAATATTCATTTCCTTAACCAAAACTGCGTTAACAAAACATCAAAGGCAATAACACAGATCTGCAGAACTCAGTTAGACAAATTTAATCTCGTATTATTAGAGGATGATGGCCAAACACCCACGTATAAAAAATCTGGCAATTTCTCTGTCATTGATTACTCCATTATATCATCCGAGTTGGTAAACATCCTTCATAAATACAAAGTAATACCCAGGATAGAAAGTGATCACAACCCACTATCTATTTCCTTGGCATTTCCACTGGATTATCTACCAGAAGCAAGATTATTGCAAGTCGCTCCAATAGCCTTCAGCCTTAAAAGGCCAGTATGGCATCCGAAAAATCAAAAGGAAATATTGGACTTTCTCAAACTTTTAATTAATAATGCTTTGGTGGATAAAAAAGAAGTGAAGTCGATGGTTGATATCTGGCCCAATCTGTGTGCTTTACTTTTAGATCGCTTTCCCTCATCCACATCATCAAAAGGCTTCATTATGAGGACAAAAAAATCAGGATGGTAGAATAACCGGTTGCTTCGCTTAAAAAGAGAGCCCAATAGAGCTACAAGGGTAGTTTTTAGAAAACCAAATGGAGCGCAAAAAACTTGGGATAGCCTTAAATTAAAAAATTCCAGAAAGCAATATAAATACGAGGTATGGAAAGCCAAACAATCTTATTACGGAGGTTTATAGGCCAAATTACATTTTTCATGTAAAACTCGAAATCCAAAACTATTTTGGGGCATAATTAATAATCTAGAAAATGGCAGTAATAGGGGGAACAGTGCGAATATAGACGAATCCTGTTGGGCATCTTTTATATATAATCTTTATGTTGCACCTTCAGCCTTACAACTCTACTCTAACATTCTCTGCCAGAAGACATATACATCAAGTGGAGATGAAGCCAGAAAATACAGTTCTGACCAGGTTAATGATCATCCAAAGTCATATATTGAGGGCTTGCGGCCTAAGGGGCAGGTCCCACTCATTGCCCAAACGGAACCTCAAGAAACTGAGTTTTGGCATGTAGAGCAAGTCAAAAAAGCAATGAGCATGATCAAATCAAATGGAGCGCCTGGACCCAATGGGATTCCAAATTAAAATTTTAAAGCAAATCTTAAGTATTGGCCTGAGGTTCTAACGATTTTATTTAACAATGTCATTAAATCTAGATCAGTTCCTGACTCATGGCAAGGAAACATAATCCAGCCAATATATAAAAGCGGCCCTGAAGACAATCCTGCAAAATATCAACTCATTGCATTGACTGATGTGGAGGCAAACATTTTTGCGAGTTGCCTCCTTGAAGAGCTGGAAGACTGGGCCTCAAAAAACAATTTAATTCCAGCTTTCCAAACTGGTTTTAAAAGAGGAGAATCAACTAGCACAAACTTGATTTTACTATTTTTACTAGGCGATAGGACAAAATATAGAAAGCAAAAGTTATATATTTGTTTTGTCTACCTTAAAGCTGCTTTCGATTCTGTTCCTTGAAATTTGCTATGGGCTAAACTTTTGGATTGGGGTATCCCAAAACAATTGCTGGATATGATGACATTGTTATATTCCAGTATATGGGTTCAGATCAAAATCGGAGATGGTAGAAATATTACCCGCCGTCTTGAAACTAAGACTGGTCTGAAACAAGGCTATGTACTTGCTCCATGACTTTTTAATTTATTTATGGCCGATCTCCCTAAATACTTCAAGGAAGTTAATGCTCACTCGCCCTCACTTTTTGGTAATGAGATTAAGTATTTACAATATGCAGATGACACCATATTATTAAGTTATTCCGTTATAGGACTAAGAAGATTATTTGATTCTTTTAATCATTATATTACCCTTAATGGTTGGAAAATGAATACCAAAAAGACAAAAATAATGATTATAGGTGTTAAAAAAGCAGATGAGAAAGAATGGAACATTAATGGGTTACATATTGAAACTGTACAATTTTATAAATATTTAGGAAAAATATTTGATGATAATATGTCATTTAAACAGCACTTTACTAATCTCAAAGCAAAGGCAACAGCATTGTCTTTTACTTTTAGAAAGTTGAGGGATAAGTTGTCAAGTCCAAACCACGAGCATCTACTGAAGGTCATGAAAGCAAAGTTGATTCCATCTTTGACTTATGGTTCAATGATTTTTCGTGGTAAAGAAGCAAACATTCTTGATGACTTGCAAATACAAGTTTTTAAATCAGTTTTTAGGATTCCGAAGCACATAGGACATGCTAATGTTAGATTAGAATGTTAGTCTGAAAAGACAATCTCTGGTACGGCAATCTGCCTTTTTAAAAATGCTATACTCATGATATCGCTCAGAAAAAGATACCCTTGCCAACCAATGTTGGCAGGAGATAACAAAGTATGAGCATGCTTGTAGCTGGAGATCCTTTTTAAACGAGAGTTTAAACAATTTTAATTGTCCAACATTTGAAGAAGAGGGGGAGGAGCAAATCTGTTTATAAACAAACATTAAATGGATCAGCCAACCTATTATCGATTATCTTAGATAAAGATGAGCTTAGAATAAAGTACCATTCTTGGTCAATTACTAACTCATTCATTAAATTAGAACCTCAATTATATTTGTTGACCCACTTTAAATCATTTTTACGGGAACAATTTATGTTACTGCGGTTTGGGAGATACCCCACTAAGGATTGAATACCCAAATGGGAAAAAAATTGGTCCTCTAACTATTGTAGGTTATGTGGTTCTCATGATGAAACTTTAATACACATTGTGACTACATGCCCCCATTTGCTACAAGAGCGGAAGACTCTTTTAAGACCTATTTTTAACTAACCTGTTGACATGCCATTATTACTTGTCTTACTGGGTCAACGCTTCGCCTGATCTCCGAATTTGTAAAGTTCATCTTTATAGTAAAAAAAAAATATTAGCCAAAACCGTTAGTTCGGTAATACGTTGTTCATGCAAAATGGTGATGAAAATGAAAAACTTGTTTTAATTACTTTAACAAGCCATGCCCAAATTCTATATTATAACTGTTACAGGATTTACTAATTTTAAGACCGAAGACAAAGCGTTTTATAAAAATGTTATGATAGGGTTTGGAAATTGCCTTCTAGCAAATTTGCACAAATGCATCTTATTTATTGTTGTCTCCGCTATTAATGCTGCTAAGAAATTTTCATTTTAAATGTGTTCTCTGTTTATATACTGTGTCTGTTTGTAATGAGTTTTATTAATCATCAAATAAAGCAATTACATTACATTAGGAGCCACATATTAGTCCAACAAAGTGATATCTGCTGGTTGTCTGGTGATCTGCACATTTCTACTATGGGGAGTCTAGTTGCTTCTAACGTAAACATCACTGAGTGACTCATTTCTCTTTGTCTCCGGTGTAACGCAACACCAATATAACATCAAGTGAAACAGTTAACACAGTTATATTTCATATGAACTTCAAAATGTAATTCCAGAAGATTTTACCATGGGCATAGAACCACCACATAGGCTTCAATGTACTTTTTGATGACACCCCTTGCAGCGTCGATTAGAAGTATCATGCAAGGCTTTCAACTGTCCTAGGGAATCATACAGCAATACCTTAATAATGTATAAGTGTTTTCTTTGTACCTCCAGAAAAGGATAGATCTAATTCCTTTTCTCATTTCTCCCACCATCTGTGCAACCCATTGCAAGGTGTTGGGCAAAGCCCCTCATGCAGCAATGAAAACACCTCTTTGAGTTATCCCTTTCTTAAAGAGCTCCTCTGTACATGTTGAATTCCTTAAAATCCTCACTCTGATTACTGGGGTCACTGCCTAAAGCTTCAACTGATACATCAGCCCTATCTGGTGCCAGACAAAAGAGAGCAATATTGTCCAGAAGGAAACAGGCTTGGGCGGTAATCTCCGATTTTAAACCGGGGGTCGAATCATCGTATTCATCAAGCACATTTGCACTTTTCTGGAAGCTAAAGTTTATGGCCTTGAGGATGGGAGAAAGGCCTTTTTTAAATAATTCGCCCGAATGGCGCCACACCAGTGCTAGCATCAAATGCAGGGAGTGTGGCTATCACTCAGAAGCAATGGAGAATATAGCCTGCGCTTGTCCCGCTCTGCTGATCAACAGAAGGTCCTCACTGTGGAATGAATGGAATAAACTCATAGTTCGTACTTGTCGTCAAGCCATTATTGCTGCCCTGAACTCAGACAATACGAAGCTGAACATTCGGTTTCCCTAGATTTGTTGACAGAGCGGCCAAATTGTTGGGCAAAAATTGGGCCGCAAATCTCATTCAACCTGGCCATGCCGCTATGTCATCCAAGGCTTAATCAACAAACTTCTCATCGCCTAGAACAGTCTATTGGACCATTGTTTTATGCCTAATATTAACTGGATATTTTACCTGTTCCCATATTTATGAGAGTCTTACTATTATTCTGAATCTTTCAAATCTCTGTTTTTTTGGATACAAGCAACATATGTCCTTTTTTTAAAAAAAGAAACAAATTGTAATGGTTTGAAGTAATCACACACTAACGTACTATTGTCTTAGATACATCAGCCTTATCTGGTGAATCTTGATCGTTTAATCTCTGTTTTATCATGCAAATCACATACAACCACAGGTCCATGCACTTCCACAATCTTAAAGTGATATCTAATAATCCAGGATGGAAATCAGGATTGAATCCAAACACAAAAAGGTGATTGGACCAAATTCATTATTTCCAAATAATTCCCTTATTCATACCTCAAAAACGTTATCAAATTCTCGCCAGCACATATTTCACAATTTCTATTGCTTCTTCAGGCCAACATATTGTGATCGACTGAACCAATCACTAAAGACAAAGTACAAATGATTGTAGATTAGAAAAATACACATATTCTCCTACATACATTCTATCATAGAATAGAAAACATTGTATAAGACTTAAAAAAAGAAAAATATCACTCTTAAGTTCAGTTCAGTTCAGTTCATATACTTGTTTTGGTTTTACATGAGTAAAAAAACCATACAAGTGACATTGCAACAATAGACAGAAAACACATTTAAAAGGTGTAACATGATCATAATCTCAAATTTTATAAAATTAATTCCAGTAAAAAAAAGGATCATAAAAAGTATAAATAAACCTCAGGTATAATGACAAGATATATAGAGCTGTCAGATCTCCCTACTGTTTCTGGATTTTAAGGCTGATTTAAGAAATCCAATCACATATAGAGTACTTTGAGGTTTTAACATTTGCAGAAAGCAGAGGGTGGGGTGGACCTGGTTAAAATTGAGGTTTTTTAAAAGGGGCTTCAAGAAAAACCTCCGGGGAACATTATAAAGAGGACAAATAAATAAAAAGTGCACCAAATCCTGCGGAGACATAGTGTCACAGCCGCAGGGAGGTAACACTTGGCCTCTTTGGGACCCCCTCGGTACAGCTAGTAATAAATAAAAGTAGTCCAGCTGAAACCTTGTTAATAAGAACCGCTTGTGGCTTGTTACGGGCCATGATAATTAAGGCTCCATTAGTGGTGTGGTTTTGAGCATCGCGAATTTTCGGATGCTAGGTTTTACCAATTCCACCCCATCTCTATTTAGTTTTTTCATTAGTATAAATTAATTTTCAACAATCTCCACAATCGAATCAGGGTTTAAAAAAAGATCCGGACGCCCCAGCTCAGTAAAACAACTTTTTAAATATTTAAGCCATGGTATGTCGAGCATGTGGTCCAAGGACAACACTTCTCTTAGCAGCTGTTGGTTGAGGGCCAGGTCTTTATTTAGCCAGCACTTCAGCCCGAATAGTAAAGGCTGTAGTGCTATGGTATCACCGATAAAGGGTAAACCAGTTTCCTCATGAACTATTAAGTTAGAGGTTCCCTTAGGTACCCCCAAAAGCTGTTTTAAGAAGCTGTTCTTGGCCACCCCGATATCTTCGGCTGGTGCCTACCCCCATAGTTCACTGCCATAACTGCCCAGTGCAACACTTTTTGCCTGGTATAGATCTTCAACAATGCGGCAACTGAACGTTTGCCCATTTTTGTCGCAAAGTTGAATATGGCTGAGTTAGCCCGAATTATCTCTCCTCTTTTCCTTTGCACCAGCGGGCCCCAGTTTAACTGGTCATTGAATAAGACTCCCAAATAAGAAAATTATGTGGTCAGGGGAACCTTCTCTGCATTTACCACAAATGAGTACTGTTTCTTGGGGTGCACCCCTATCTGCATAATGTATGATTTGGTATTATTAATGGCAAGTTCGCGATCAGCCATAAAACCACGAAAAGCATTCAGTAGGGACTGCAGTCCTCTGGCAGTTCTTGTCAGGAGGACGGCATTGGCTGCATATAGCAAGACGGGCAAAACCCTGCGCCCAACATAAGGGAAATCAACACCGGTTTTAACCAAAAACGCATCTAACTCATTAATATACAAATTAAAAAGAAAGGGGGCCAGAATACAACCCTGCCTCACTCCTCTCTCAACAGGAAAGTCCCTTGAAACCCTAAGGTCTAGTGAGTATCTAACGTTTGCCTTTTTATCCTTGTGAAGGTCCCTCAGGAAGTTGACCAGGGTAGCCTCCACCCCCATGGCGCCCATGGATTCCCACAGTTTCCCCCAGTTTACACAATCGAACGCGGAGGAAAGATCCATGAACACCATGTAGATGGTGCCCCGTCGAGCTATGGTATACTTCCCGAGGATTTTGAGTGCCTGCCGGTGCTTGCAAATGATGCCGTTAGCAGGCGCCAATGAGGGAAGCTGGGAAGTGTGGTCTTTGCGGGTCTCAGCACCCATGGCAGCAGCCCGTAGACAAGGAAGTAGCGAGCCTCCCGGCTCAAAGTCAGGTCAGCTGCCCAGCGCGAGGACTCTGCAGTGTAGACCAGCTAACAGGCACAGTTCCACGGACAAACAAGCAAACGTCCCCAGTCTGTATAAGGCTGCAACACTTGGGCAAACCAGGACTTTGCATTTAAATCCAGCCGTTCCCTTAAAGGTCGCTTGAGTGGTTTGGTAAATAGACAAATAATGCGGTAACACAAAACCGGTCCTGGGAGGCCTCAGTTCAGCTCACTGGGGCACTTGCACAAATCTTCCTAATGGGCTTCCCCTACGGAACTGCCACGTGTAAGGAAAAAGGAAAGGTGGTGCTTCTGAAATGCCCCCAATGCAGGCACAACAGTCTGGCTGGCCCGCTATGCCCGGAAACAGCTCTCCGCAGCCCGCTTCTCAGTGGAACAGTCCCTCAGGAGGCCTCCCGCCCAAGACAATGATATGTTAATAAGCTAATTGTGTGTATGTATCAAGAAGTAATATTTAGTAATACTAATAAAAAATATTTTTACTCCTATATATTCATCTTATGAAAAACGTTTTTACAAGATCAGCTCCATATAAGCTCTTCATTCCTACACAATTGCAAAACTGAACTGTAATAATTTTATCACATTTATATCCATCATCTGTCACAGTTATATCACATTTATTGTTTATATGCATCATTGTTTAACTTGATCAGACCACTTTATAATCAAATTCTCCTTAGACATTGTGCCAGCCAAAAGTTGTAAATCCATTCACAATACCAGTCCAGCAACATCAAGGTGAAATTCAATAATAATCTCAAAGGTTGAAAGTCCATTCACAATACCAGTCCAGCAACATCAGGCTGAAACTTCAATAATATTTAGACTGTTGTCTTCACTCGAAAGTTTAAAGACATCCATGATCCTCTACTTAATCACCCAGTTTACTAGCTGAAACAAGTAACTGCAAAGTTTTCTCTGGCTCTTAACTTCCAAGCACCTATTAAAACTAGTAAGTTACCAAATGGTTCACGGGTAGCTTTCAAACAATGAAAAGACAGAGCCAAAGAAAGGCTCTAGGAAAAGGCAATCATTTATCTGACCTGTTAGCCAAACATTCTCTAAATTGTTATTAAGCAGTATGCACAACTGTAAATAGTCACCATTAGTCCTGCATCTCCACATCTTGCATTTCCACCAAGGAGCCTTTCTTCATCTTCAGGAGATACATTCAACCATTATCCCCTAATATTCTGTGTCTCCCATGATGGAGCTTTATGAGATAACCTTACAACATTCTTCAGCAATAATATAATATCCCTTAGTGCTCAAATCACTGATTTTACTGAGATCCTAGGATAGGAACTGTAAGCTACTTGAGTTTACATCAGCATCTGAGTTAGATATCTGAATAGTTCTGCCCTCCTTCAAGATATCATCTCCAAAGTGGGATATAACCAATGCTAAAGTCATGACGCTGGGCCATCTGAACTTTTACTGATTACTACTCCTTTAGTAAACAACTTCTTAGCTTGTGAGGAAATTCCTAGTCCTCAAATGTGCAATAATTACTCCTATTCTAAAGAAGTCAACTGCAAACCAAAGCATCATTGAGAACTATAGCCCAATCTCGAACCTTCCCTGTGTAAGACAGGTAATTGAAACAGTTGTTTGGAACCAACTCTCTCATCAGGTTAAAACTTACTGTCTATAATCAGGATTCAGGCCACAAAGTAGCAACAAATCCACACTACCAAATGTAAAAGAGGATCTCTGCATGGTGTGAGACGGTAGCTCCTGCTCCTACGTTCTTCTTAAATCATCTTTAGAGGGACCTCACAAGTGTGGTATCCATCCTGGAAGAGCCCTCTTTGGCTACAGCCTGCCGTCTTGTCCTGATGGATGAATCTGAGCTCCAGAGAAACATTTAAGTCAGGAGGTAGAAATCTTCACCGTATATGATGACGACCAGCCCCCCCATCAACAAGGACAACCTCCTTGGCCTGGAAATCTAGCTTCTCCAGCTTGGAGCTTTTTTCCGCTTTCATCTACGGCTTCACCGAGACCGTTTCTAGTGCCTCCCTGTCATCAAAGACACAACCAGCTGCCTTTCCCCGCTGAGACACTACTTTCTCTAGGACCTTTCTCAAGAATTTTTCTAAAGGTAGCTGAGACTGGCTACAATCCACCTCTTATATCTAACCCACACTCCCTCAGCGTTGGCCTTAACTTTTGTCTCTCACAACCACATACCTAAGGTTGCACTTTGATCTTTTAGAGTTAGATTATACTAAATCATTTAAAAATTCGCAAATCAAGTTCTAATGATTAAAATTAAGTTAACTTGGTGTCTTTTTATTTATTAATATTGACTACATTTTTCGAAATTGGTTTGGGATTTTTCTTGTGTGGGGTTTTCACTTTTTTACTGTTTATGTGTTGCGTAATTACTTCAAAAATGCCTCTAAGTTAAGACTGACTGCTTTTGTGTCAGGCTACCAGAAGGTTCAGCAAAGGTTAATATAGTGACTTTTTGTGGTTCAACCTGACAAGGATTATGTTTAATATTTGAGTGGGGCTTCTGACCTTCTAAACCAATAACCACATTTTATACAACCGATTTTTCACGATTTTCACCAGTCCTACGGCTAAATCAGATCTACTCCTTTCCACTGATTTCAGACTACGTCACACCTAAGGCACTGTTATCAACTTTTGTGCAATGTGGGGTACTTAAACAGCAGCAACCATTGGTTTACCCTATCATAGTCATGTATTTTGCCCATACACTGTCATCCTAAGTAATCCTCTGAGGTCATTAAACGGAGTGGTTAGTAGCACTAAGGAAGAACTGCTAATGAACTAAACTATACACATCATATTGCAGTATTTTGGTGAAATGTCAGAGTGGCTGTTTCTTATTAAATTCAAAGCTATTGCAGGTTATTTCGCCTTGATAGGTTATCAACATCATCTATTTTACCTATTGCTACCATGTGCACCTGCTCTAAAATGGTATCTTTAGCTGCTGAGTTCATCTTAATCATGTGACCACTCTGAACGTTTTTTTTTTTTTAAAGTGATCTTAACTGTTGCAACATTCTGTAGAGAGTGGTCAAGATTTGTTAGTAATTTTACGAGGAAGCCTTATTCAGGGAATAGTATGCTGTTGTTGCATATCACATTTTGTTAGTTATCAACAAGAGACTGAGGGTCAGTGTACTGAAGACACTCTTAGTCCCCCTGGTAAGGTAGTGCAAACAACAAAAGAGTGCCACTATTTCATATAAGAAAAAAAAAGACTCAGGAGCATGGACAATCTAATTAGATTTTTAGAAAGCCCTCACTCACCAACCAAGTTGGTTACATACTTGATCATCGGGCCCCACCGGGAGAGGCCAAGTGTCTCCCCAGTGTGCTGCGACGCCAGATTACTGCGGCGCTGATTTTTTGTGAAGGTTTGGTGAAGTGATATTAAAGTGTCTAGATTGTTTCCAAAAACTTTATTAAGTGGCCAATCAGACACATTAAAAACAAGGTGTAGGAAACAAATCTGAATAAATTGTTCAGCTATTTCCGTTTAGTGGGGTCAACATGTTTATGCCATCGTGGTGTGAATTACCTGGCATTCATCAGGACCTATGAGATAAACCTTGGCGGTATGGGTGCGCTAAGCCCACCCTGACCTGAGAACGTGAAAGTGAAAAGTACGTGGTGAAAAGGTGCAATCATAGAAATTGTTTTAGTTTACTCTGTAATTTAGAGAAACCAGATTGCACCTGTAAAAATAGACAATAACAAACATATAAAGAGAAAGAGACAAGACAAGAACAATTGATTACCATCTTGCGTAGTTTGTTTGTCACAGGTATACCATGCTCACTTTTAAAGTGCACTTATACTCAGCGTGAAACAGTCACCTGAGAAAGATTTATACTCAGTGAAAATGAGTGATGCTGCTACCAGCCACTGTCGCCAAAGCAGTCAGCCATGACCAGTCGTATTAACATAGTACTGTGACACCTGCACGCCAACTAGGGTATTTAGCAGTAAAACTAGTTTGGAGGAAATTGTAATGCCAAAATGGCTAGTGAGCCTTTGTGGCGTGACTTGAAAGGGAGGAAAGCCCACAAAGACACATGCAGATGATCACAATTAAAACAGGTTAAAAACAAATTTAAAAAGTCTCACGTTGAGTATGAGAAATCTTCACACCATGGGTCTCGGGAGGGGGGTGGTGACGATGATCGCACACCCTGAGAAAGTCAAAAGGAAAACAACCGGGGGTGAGTCAAAGGACTCGCCGTAATCGTGATGTTACTTATCTGGAGGTACACAGGGGAACTCACGCCCGTGTCATCAGGCACCCACTCGGTACCTGCGTCGAACCCTCTGTTAGCGGACCGAGAGGATACGGAGTCAGTTCCTGCCTTGGTATTTAAAGGACGCAAAGCCGAGCAGTGTAGCTCATCCTCGTGGAGGCAGGGGGCGTGGCAACATAGGGGCTACCGTACGGGCACGCCCTCCAACCAATCACGGGACACGCTCAGAGTCAGGAAAACTCATGTAGCGTTTGTAAACTAGACCGCTAACTAGGAAAACTGAACTCATTTGTTGACTCTTATCTAAAAAACTTTATTCAATGAACAGAAGGAAGCGCAACTGTATGTTTACAAAGGAGTTACTCCAAACACGTGATGTCAACAAGATAGATGCTAACAGTATAAGGTGATTATGCACACTATTGGCACACGAGAACGCTGTACAGTAGAGGGCGCGACTGCAATAGTACAGCGCGACCACTCTAGGCAGGTCACTAAAAGAGGATCGGTATTCAGGGGATATTGGGGATTACACACAGAAGAAGGCCAGAAATTGTGGGCACACAATGTAATGCTGGTGATGGAGTCGAAGAGGGTATTGGTGATTGCACACAGGATTAGGGCCAGAAGGTATAAGCACACAATGTATTGCTAGTGAAGGAAACACAGAGCCAACCTCTTCAATGTAAAGGCTGAGGGCACAGGTAGAGCCAGATACCAAATGGTCAGGACATATTAGGATCATGAACCTGGAATCTGATCTCATTGACTGATGATAATCAGTTCAAATTCATTATTAGGGAATCAAGAGTGTTAATAATGATAGATGTAGGGTCATTACCTACCTTGGTTGAGGAATGTGCCTACGGAAAAGGTGAGCCAGTATTAAAGAAGGGACCAAATCAGGCTCTAGTTCCTGTACCTATGTGGGACTAGTGTCTTAGGACTGTGCCCCAAGGGATGTCATCGTTTAAGCCTTGTTTATGAGTCCCTAGGTGGTAGACCCACCTTTGTTCCTTTTCGAACAGTATCTGCGGGATGTTTCTCCCAGTGCAGACCTGCTCGATGATGGTCCATTTAAGATCATTGGTAGCGTGATTACTTTGTAGAAAGTGGTCGCTCATCTTTGTGGTAACTTTACGGTACCTGATGTTGCTTCTATGTTCACATATTCTCTGTTTTATTTTGTGAGTGGTCATGCCCACGCACCGCAACTGGCAGGGGCATGTGATGAGATAGACCACGTTTGTAGAGTTACAGTTCCTGTGGGTACATTGTGTCCATGTTGTCCCAGGCTCAAGACTCAGGACCTTGGTGTTTGATGTTCGATGGCAGACCTTGCAGTTGGAACATGTAAAGTGGCCCACCACTTTTGGAAGGCCCCAGGTGTCAGTGACTGACCTCTCATCTCTTGTTGGCTTCTCCATTGGGCGTGTGTGTACTAGCGAGTTTTTTAAGCTCCGAACTTTCTTGAAGGAGAACAATGGTTTCGCCCAGTTTCTGTTGTTACTGGTAATTATCCTCCAGCTCTTATTGATAGATTTCTTCAGAGTATTCAACAAACTACTGTAGGTCGTAACACAGGTGAGAGGGGTCTCTTGGGGCTCCCTAATGTTGTCTTCTAGTAGAGCCTCCCTAGGTTGGTTGCGGGCTCTTTTGTAGCTTCTGTTCAGTACTCTATTGGGGTAGCCTCGTGCTCTAAGTTTGGAGGTGAGGTCTGAGGCTTGGCCACGGAAGTCCGTCAGGTTGCTGCAGTTTCTCCTCACCCTCAAGTACAAGCCATACAGCAGATTTTCCCTGAGTGGTCGTGGGTGGAAACTTGAAAATTCAAGTAAGTTATTTTTAGCTGTTGGTTTGTAGTGTGTTCTTGTGGTGAAGCTGGTGTTGGTTATCGTTATGACCACATCTAAGAAAACCACTTCCGGTTTGCTGCTCGTGTGTGTGAATTTCAGATTCCTATCAAGGGTGTTGATCCAGTTAAGGAACTCACTCAGGAGTTCATCACCGCCCCTGCAGATGAGAAGGACATCGTCAATATACTTCCTCCACAGGCCTATGGAGGAGACATAATGGCCGTCCATGGGTAGGATATACTTAACCTCAAAGTCATGGACGTACAGTCCGGCCACACTCAGGGCGAAGGTGCTGCCCATTGAAGTGCCCTTGCATTGGAGAAACAGATCTCCCTTGTATTCAAAGAAATTTTCTTTGAGGGCCAGGTTTGCACAGGTTATAATAAATTCCTTAGGTGTCTGATATTCCCAGTCGGTGGAGTCCAGAGCAGCCCCCAGTACCCTGATGGTGTCATCCTGGGGGATGCTTGTGTAGAGACTCTCAATATCAAGGGTCACTAGTGTGATGGATCCTTCCTCAAAAGTTAATTCCTGTAGTGCAATGAGTGATTGCAATAAATACCACCACAAAATATCTACAAATGAAACACATTTGAGCACCAACCAATAATATCCAGATTAACCACATAAAAATGTAATGCACACACCAAACATCTTTGCCTGCTTTTACTATGTCGATGAATGTATTTTTTGGTTTGTCCCACATTTTCACAAAAAATATTTGAGAAGGATTGGGTGGGGGACACAGGAGGGGTGTTCAGGCAAAGGTTATCATCTTTGAGATGTCCAGGGAATCTCTCATTGCCGGATACTGTTCCTCACCTGATGTGATTTTTGACAAGGTTGCAGATTGGGAGCAGGAGCTTGATTCATTTACAGGATGCTCCATAGCTTTGCCTTCCTATTTCAACATGCTGGTTGCACTCCATTTTGTAGCCACTGGATCTGTCTAGAGGATCACCTCTGACAACATTGTCAGGTCACAGGCAAGCCAGTCTTGATGCTTTTTTCAAGCACTGAGATGCATCAACAAAAGTGTAGTGCCATGCTACTATCACTGCTGGAACATCCAAAGGAGGCAAGGGAGTTCTATGCCTTTGCCTACTTTCCTCGTGTGGTACCTACCATTGACTGCACCCATGTGGTACTTCAGAAAAACTCACCAAACAGCACCCTTTTTCCACAACAGCCCCCGCTGGCACCCCCATCAATATGTAAGCTCTCTGCAATGCCAGGTGCTGGTTCACTGGTGAGTATGCTACCTTTCCTGGAAGCACATACAACAGCTAGATATTCCGTCAGTCACCTCTTGCAGGTTGCTTATTTGCTAGGGATTTTGGTGACATGGGACTCATTGTTAAGTAACAATACCTCACACTGGGCATACATATGCAGCTGGGAGGTGGCATCTCAAACATACTCATTTCATTACAACATATTACACACATATTACCCTGACACTTACTGCATGTATATGGAAATGATGTATTACATGTGAAGCTGGGTATACTCTTTCTCCTTATCTCTTCACACTCTTAAAACATCAAACCACACTACCACAACAGAAGTACAATAGGAAACACATACATACATCAGCTACTATTGACCACACTTTTGTGAACCTCAAGTCCCAATTCAGATGTTTTGACTGTATGGTGGTCAGAGGGGATTGCTCATGTACTACCCAGATGATGTGTTCAAGATTTTCATGACCTTTTGTGTGTTACACAACACCGCCAAGCAATGGGGTTTATATATAGATCATGACAATGATCTATGCCCACGTTCATGTACTCATGGTCGGGGTAAACAAGAGAAGTCAGGTTGTTCTGGTGTGGGAACGACCTGTTAACTCATTTTTATCATGAGCTGCTTGTTTGGTTGATACATTTATGCTGTTAGACAGTCACTTATCAACGATGAAAGGTGGACTACCGCACCATCCATATATTCCATCTAGAGATAATTGTTTATTTGTACATGATGTTATCAACAAACATGCTACGCTCTAGTTAAAAATAAATGACTACTTCACTTCTATAACATAAAAACACTTTTCATTAAAAACAGTACAAATACAATCACTCATATATGACACTCATGCTTTATTACGTACCTACTCAAAAACGTACCCATGACACATAAATTATGTACACAAACAATATCTTTTGCAATTTTTGGGATCCTCTACATTTTTTTGGGTTTCTCCATATGCATGGGCCTACATACTGCATGAAAAGGTTTTTCCTCTGCATTGTTTCATCAAATAGGAGGAGTTTCCATGTCACTGCTGGACATCTATGGAGTTGGGACGGGGGTCTTTGCATACTGCATCAAGCAGTACATTCCTTACACGCATAGGAAGTGACCCATTTGGTGATCATTCTGAGCCACCATTTCTCCACAACAGTATTCTCCTTCATCCTGCAATTCTTTTTTTATCAAAACCCCCTTCATGGCTGAGGGTCAGAATGAGAGGGCCCCTCATTCACTGATGCATAATTAGAACTCATTTGTGAGGAGGATCCTCCAAATGTGTCCTTGACATAGTGGGGCTTGAGAGACTGTGCAGACCTTTGTCTCGGGACTGGATTAAGTTCTAGGGCATTTTGTGTCTGTCCTCACAGGCATTCTTTAGGTACCCCAGCACAATAACACTGTACAGGAGATTCACTAAAGCAGACTCGTCAACCCACCATACTCAACTGGCAGAGTCTGAGCATCAGACAGGAGTTTAGGGTATTAATTGTACAATTACTTAAGAGCGTATGAGTTTTGATAGTGGTTTCCAGTTATGTGTTCAGTCTAAGTTCTGTTCTAACACTCAATGCTTTATTTAACCTGTGGTATTTCACTGTTATGAAAGGAGTAAATGTTTGGAAATCCTAGCATGATGTATTGTTGTAGTTCTGGTTAAATTTACTAATCATTCTAACTGGACATAGGACATGCTTTTCAAATGTAATATTTTGTGACAACATTTAAAGCCCGACTGGGGACTGGTATATTTCTATTTTGTCAAAGTTTGTTTAGGAGATAATGACACTGTGGCACCTTTACCTTACTTTTAAATCACCATATTTTTTCCATTTAAATATATCTAAATGTGCACAATTAATTTTCCTTGTAAAAAATACACTCAAATTAAAGGTAGGCAATATGCTGAATATTTTGGAAACCTTTTTTTAAAACTTAATCACATGATTATGTATAAAAAAACAACAATCTTTGCACAAACATTTCTCCACCTTTAAATGGATTGTTCCAAAGATTTTTGGAATTGATAATTTCCTGCTGTTAAAAGGTTGTTGAATTTTAATTGGAAACTTGATCACTGTTTTCAGCTAGTTGTAATTAATAAATGGGTGTGGAAGATGGAACTAGTTTTACATGGAACAAAAGGAATTTTAATGTACTATGAATAGGGATGTGTGACAACATACATAAACCTACCTGTCAGTTACACATAAAGAAGTTAGACATAAAGTCAAAAGGGCAGATATTTTATTTAAAAAACGGTAGTATCAGTTTGCTGTCTTGTGCCTGTCCAGGTTTTGGTCCAGTACTAAAAGCAGAAGTAGGTGTTGTGGAATTTGGTGGATGAGAAGACAATGCAAGACTAGAAAAAGAAAAATAGAGTAGTGGTTTATAATGGTTTAACAATATAAAGGCCAAAGTCTGATTTCACTACAATTATAAGTCATAACAAAACACATTGTAAAATATAGTTAGGGTTTAAATAACCAAGTGATAGAAGTCCTCTAAAGACTGTTAGTGGCATTGATGGCATATGGACATACCTGTGTGTGTTGTTTGGAGTGCTTTGAGAGACCTGTCCTGTGTGTTGGTCTGCTGCACCTGTAATTACCAATGCCCCAGATGAAGCAACTAATATACTCAAAAGAGTGGCTGCATGAAAAGAGTAAAACAAAATGTAATCAAAACATGTAGGTGTTTTAAGGTGTTAAAGGGTGTTTTTGAGTGGTTTGAGTGTGATGCATGCTGAACAGTGTAGGTATGAGTGAAGTACACATATGGGTTAGTGACTGTAGGTTTGCTTTTAGTGTCTTGCTTCTCTGAAGAAAGCAGCCCAAATAGTAGTTGGGTGTGTATTAAGGAGGGGACAGTCTTTTTGAGGGGAGTGAGCTGTGGTCAAGGGCCCCATACAAGAAGAGGTTTCACCAGCTGTATCCTGATGAACTTCACCTCCATCCATCTCTACTCATTTACCCACTTGTTTTTAATATGCCACATGGTGCATATGTTTCCCCCAGTGTATAGGCAGAGTCTGTCACCTCCTGCCACAAGGTTGACTGCTGTGTGCGAATGAAGGCAGCCCGTGTACTTGTTTGCAGTGTTTTACCAGAACTTCAAGGGCTGTCCCAGCCTCAGTGAAGTTTCTTTTCCTCATTGTGAGACCTGGCATCTTGGTTTGGTTTACCGCCTGAATATTTGTCTTTAACCCTCCCGTTCACTGACTTTGTTTTTACTGGCTTTAGGACTCTGTGTAATTCACTACTGCTACCCAGTGCTAACGTGCTTGTGCTCTCTCCCTAAATCATAATAAAATTACCTTATACCCTATCGGATTGATTAATTTACTTGTAAGCCCCTAGTACAGTGACACTACCTGTGCCCAGGGCCTGTAAAGTAAATGCTTCTAGTCGGCAAGCAGCCCTGATTGTGCCACCCATTTAAGTAGTACTTTAACATGCCTCAAACCTGCCATTGCAGCCTGTGTATGTGAGCAGGTTTCAACTGACATTTTGCCCTGGGAAAAGAAGCCTTTTTTCAGGCCAAACCTTCCAAATAGGAGCAGGTACTCAGTTCATTTTTGGTGTCTTTGGATTTGTAATGAAAAATCCTAACTCATGGTGTAATTGGATTTTAAATTACAATTTCGAAAATGCCACTTTTAGAAAGTTGATTACAAAAAAGGGGGGTAGGCCCAATAGACAGGACCCAGGCAGGGCCTTATATAATTTAAAAGAGAAACACCCTGGTATCCTAGTTATTTAGTCAATACTTTTCCAACAACCACACTATATTCTTTTGGTGATTGGGTTATTTATTCACCCTATTTTTACACATATTTACATACATCTCAATTTACACAAAAATTACAATGATGTACAAAAACAACAATTTTTACAAAATCCACAATATTTTTTACACAAAACTTTATACAAACAAGACTACATCAAAACAAACCAATGTGCCATATATACTCAAGTAATAGCTTAATTTAGATATCATTAAGCATTTTCAGACTTTCAATTTAGAAGTGTACTGAAGAGTTAGTATCTGAGGTCCAATATTTATAACCAGTTGTGCCTTTTAAATGGTGAGAACCTTCTAGAGGCATTGAGTATCGGTTCAGGTTTTTGAAATAGAACTTTATTGTTCACAGACAATCACAAAGAGAAGATCCGCTAATCCACATTGAGAAAGACGGATGAACACTGAAAAAATAGAAGTGTTAACGACATTGGCAGGTAGGTGCACAAGTTCCATTACAGGGCACAGGAAGTAGTAGGAAAAGGGTAAGGTCTAATAAGTTATAGTTTGTTTTAATTTATGTTGTAGATGTGTCCAATGTGTGGAAAGTAAGATGCCCTGATGAGAGCCCATAGAGAATCCGTGAGGCTCGAAACGCATCGGCAATTGCTATTAAATTAGCAGGAAGCGGATAAAGGATCAAAAAATAAATATAATTGATTCAAGATTAAATTGAAAGTCTAAAAACGCTTAATGATATCTAAATTAAGCTATTACTTGAGTATATGTGGTACATTGCTTTGTTTTGATGTAGTCTTGTTTGCATAAAGTTTTGTGTAAAAAATATTGTGTATGTTGTAAAAAGTGTTGTTTTTGTACATCATTGTAAGTATTGTGTAAATTGAGATGTATGTAAATATGTGTATGGTATTTATGTGTTCTACATGAAGGACAATGTCCTTACAAAAGAAAAAAGTTGTTTAAAATAGGGTGAATAAATAACCCAATCACCAAAAGAATATAGTGTGGTTGTTGGAAAAGTATTGACTTTTAGAAAGTTGGTATTTTTCTCCCTTAGTCATTGGGTGCCTGCAGCCAGTCTCTGGGTCACGTGACTGGGCGTAGTTGACAGTTGAGCGTTGTTTATTCCTCCCAGACAGTCACACACAATAGGGACCTTAGGTGTGCCCGAATGGGCCATCCCTAGCAGGATGGGAGGGAGAAGCTGAGCACAGTCCCACTTACACTTGAATCGACTGTGTCCTGTCTCCACACAAAGGGCTGCCTACCCCCTGTAGTTAGTCTGGAGCCAGGACCAGGAAGTCAAGG
Organism: Lissotriton helveticus; assembly: GCF_964261635.1. NCBI lineage: Eukaryota > Metazoa > Chordata > Amphibia > Caudata > Salamandridae > Lissotriton > Lissotriton helveticus. Next base: position 602,845,435 of record NC_136063.1, on the reverse strand, counting down.
CACCTGTGCACTTCAAAGGCATGCCTTTAGAAGGTTCTCACCATTTCAAAGGCACAACTGGTTATAAATATTGGACCTCAGATACTAACTCTTCAGTACAGTTCTGGACCCGTGGATACTCTGCCACAAAGAAGGACTGCTGTGCTACTGAAAAGACTGTCAGAAGAAAGAGGGTCCCTGTTAGAGTGTAGCAGACTGGGATCGCTGGAGAGAGACTAACTGAGGGGAGGTGAGAAAGAGTATCTTCTATTGCAAATAGATCTATCACAGAACACTCTCTCTGGCTCTATGAGGTATGCAGTACACTACGGCTCATAATAACTGACAATGATACATGCAATTTATAAAAATACGAAAAATTTAATATAAACCTCCCAACTGGGTTACATTCTACAACAAAATTCAGACATGTTAAAAATGGCACTTAGGATAGCATCACAATTAAAAAGTTACAGTAAAAAAACTTTAAAAGAAAAGACTGCCACTCTGCTGGACTGCTGCTCTAAAGAACTGCTGCCCTGCTGTGCTGAACTGCTGCCAGCTGCCCTTTTGCCGTCATGAGAAGGAATGGACCTGCATCTGTTCTACCCTGGACCCTAAAATGACACAAGTGTCTAGGTGGCAAGCCCACTGACTACAGCCTCTGGAACAGAAGGCTCCAACAACCTTGAACCCAGTAACTGGACTATGCCATCGGTGAGTTTACCATGCCAAGTGGTGCATCCCCAGTCCTAGAACCTTGGAAGTGGGCCAAAGTTGCATGGCCAGCCTCTGTGGATCCAGTGGAACTGACCCATCTCCTCTGTTGTGCTGCGTAACCCTGATCAGACCCGCACATCACATCTGCTCGGTGGGTGAATTGGACCTGTCACAAAGACCTACATCGCCTCCACAGCCCATACCCTGTTCAGAACCTCCACTGCACAACACATCCTCAGTGAAAGCCCTAGTCTACTACAGACTCGATAACGATTGCAGCCTCCCAGCATGTCGGAACTGAAGCATCGACCCGAATGTGCAACGCATCCTCAGTGCTGGACTTCGCATCAAAAGCTCTCACCAACTGGTTCCTCGATGATGATGCAGGACCTCACACAGTTGCCTTACAGCACCTCAGAACCAACACATTGCTTCAGTTGCATAGTACATCTTTGAAGTGGATTCTCGCAATGCTCCGTAAACCAGGATATAAGGTTCCTTGTTTAGTGGGCTTAACTTGGTCCCTGTAGCTGGCCTGCACTCCATCGCCATGGTTCTGAACTTGGAACTTTGTCTCGGTTGGCACGACCACATATCCACAGTTGCACTTTCTGCTTTTTGGTGCTATTATCACTGAAATCTTTAAACTTGCATACCTTCAGTTCTACAGATTAGAACTGTGTCATTTTGGTATTTTTTTTATTTATTAAACATTACTTAATTTTCCTAATCTGGTGTGGTATACTTTTTGTATGGTGTTTTCTCTTTATTACTGTTTGAAGTGTTGCACAAGTAATTTACACATTGCCCCTAAGTTAAGCTTGACTGCTCTGTGCCAAGCTACAAGAGGGTTGATCACATGTTAAATTAGGGATTGCCTGTGACTTTACCCTGACAAGGATTGTGGTTGCTGTTTGAGTAGGCTTTCACACCCATCAAACAGGAAACAATTGTATACACTTGTCAAAATAGTGATCAGCCTTTTTGCACAAGAATATGGTGATTGCAGGATCTGAAAAATGAAAAGGAAAAATGCAGAGCCTGCGGTGTAGGCAGCATTTATGTTGTTGGGAGGATATGTGCATCAGAAGTGTGTGATTTGGTTGCAGTGTATGTAGTTCTTCTATTTCCATTCATGTGGAGGTCTCCGCCCCAAATGAAGAAATCTGCATTCCAATGGTCGAGTAGTTGCCAAGTGTGTGCAACATAATATACATTTGTAAAATTACCAGTTGCAACTCTATGCTCATAAATTATATCTATGCTGACCGCATCCACATAACTGATGGGGTGGAGCCATGTAACTCTTTACCTAGGAGTAACTTTACTTTCTGAAATTGTGAATAACGAAAAGTAGTAAAGTTACTCCTATATGCGGGAGTAAATTTACACATAAGTAAATCTAAACATAGAAAATAACCTTTGTGAATGGCCCCTTGTAATCTAACTTAAATAGGAAAGTGCATCTTAATTGCATTCACTTATACATTCTCCTAGGCTCTCAACACTCATGAACTCGTTCACTCATCTTTGCAAACATGCATCAATTTATTCACCCATTGATTTATTTTTGCATTCACCTACTCCCCATCCACAATACCACAAACCTATGAGCTATTGCTCCAATCATTGACAAGCATTGGTAATGTATCGGTTTCAACTATGTAATGAATAAAGAACTGTTTTCATCAATCATCATCCGGGAGAAGGAAAGAGCTCCCTGAAAGATAACAAAGAAGTGGAGAGCATGTGGTTCAGCATCCATAGCTTCTGACTCAAGAGCTGGGGATCCCAGTTTGAGTCTCAAAGGTGCAGCGCAACATTCTGTGATTCTATGCAAATCACCTAGAGCCACATAGATCAAACTTAGGAATTGCGATTCCTAAATTGTGAGTTTTTAAGAAATTGCAATTTAGGAATCGCAAATCCTTATGCATGTAGGAATCAGAAAGAAATTGTGATTCCTACACATTCCTTATTTGTGGCTCGTAAATTGCGAATCACAAATAGGGAATGGCTCCCCATTCATTCTGATGGGCCTATAGGCCCTTAGGAATCAATAGGAATTTCAGGAGCAATTTGCGAGTACCATGTAGGTACTCCCAAATTGCGCATGCAATTTCATGGGTGCAAGGGTGACAAAAGGACACCCTGATGCACCCCAGAAAGTGCAATTAAAAAACATGTTGCACACACACATACCCCAAGGGCATGTTTGTATGCAAAATAAGTTTTCGCAAATTACCATCATCTTTAAGCTGATGGTGTTGTGTGGCATTTTAAGCTCCGAGTGAATTTTCCCGATTCATGCTCTTATATAGGTACAATTCACATTGCCCTTATATAGGCATAGACATCAAGCCCTTATTTAGGCATAGCCCATGCTACCCAAATTCAGGCATGGCTACTTCCACCCGTACCAAACGTCACAATGATTTCTTGGAAAACCAGCTTAAGCAGTTAGGGAACTTCCCCTTGCTTGACTATTGATTTGTCCAAGAACTCAGTTACTTTACAAAGAACAACTATTCCCTAGGGGTTCTTTCCGGACGTTCATATGCCCGACTTTACGTCAAGCTATGGCATTCCGAAACACCTTCAAGGTATAAATATACCTACACTTGCTCTAGCAAGATACGGTGGTTCGGAGCAGTTCGAAAACCTACTTGCCCTATGCAGCTCGCTACAGCAAGTGCAGAAGGAAGCCGACTCTCCAGCTGACGCACTGATCAGGAAACTGCATTTCTCCTGCCGAGAAACCAGTTCCAGTGTTTCTGGCTCCCCTTGCAGAGTGTTGGGAAATCGATTCCCGAGACAGAGATACCAGCCCTCCTTCATTCCAACCAAGGTATGGAGCTGATTAGAACCTAGAGAAATATTTGGTAGATTCTTGGCAAAAACAAAACCTATGCTACACAATACTTACTTCTTCCCGCGTACTAGACTTAGGTTAGCTACATTGGTGTAGGAATATTTCAGAAGCACCAGCTGAGTATTTTAGTCAATGTTATTTGTGTATGTATTTTTATATGGCTTAGAAACCATACAATGCTCTTACAGTATTATTTCATATTACTGTTTACGCTGTACGCATTATACTTTACAGTCTGCTTAACGATTGTAGCAGTTCACCTCTCTTGCACGAGAAAGAAGACTGTTCAATAAACCCTTTTTATTGAAAATGCCTGTCTCACTATTTCTCTGCAACTCTGTAGAAACTAAGCATGCACGATTGACTGAGTGAAATGTTTATCTATTGTTTCCGCAACTCTGAGAGATATATTCTTATTCTTGAGAAACAAAGTTGTCATGTTTATGCGGTTGTCAGAAAATAATCCCTTCTTGTGTATTCGGAAAAGTTTCTAGTGACCTCTGAGTTAGCTGGCACACACACACTTAAGTTTAGTATATTCGATAGAGACCTAGTTGACCTCAGTCCTATGTCAAATGTATAGGACATATTATTCCAATGCGCAGAGTCTATTGGGAATATATGAACTACACTACATGGCGCCCAATGTTTGGCAAGGCACTAATTTAACCCTAGATACTAAAGTTGTGCTTTTCTACGAGACCCCTTTTTCTGTAAATACTCCAAAAGACGTCTGAAGTGGGTAAAGGGATAATATCCGCCATAGTTGAGTAGGACGGAAAATCCTATGTATTAGTTTTTGGATTTTCAACGCTGAAGGATACAGTGTTCCAAAATATTGTGCACCTTAACTTTGTTTCCTTGAAACTTACTTTTCAAACTTTCAGTTAACAAAAATGTCCCTAAACGGGGAAAACAACACCGAAACCGGTGGAGCTCCGGCTGATCCTGCCGTACAAGCTTTTGTGGAGAAGTGTGGCTCACTGGTTAGAGGAGGCAGACCTGGAAGCAGAGGTCAGCCCGGGACCAGGGTTCAATTCCCGGCTCGGCGGGGTCTTGAGTCCTAAAATGTCCACGGACTCGACAATTCTCGCTCCGGTGCCTACTCGATTCACGGGTTCACACTCTGCGACTCTGGGCAATAGCTTGCTTAATCTCCATAACGGCCCCTCGCGGCGGGATGCCTGGCTTTCACCTTGCGCATACCCTGCCGGGGTTATCTCACAGGGGAATACCAGGACGGGTTCCCTAAGCAAGCGCTTAGAAACCGCTCGGTGATTTGCGCTATATAAATTCCTGTACATTTACATTTACATTTAAACTTTACAGGTTTCCAAGAGACCGACGGTGATGCTATAAGCATTCCAGAATCTTTAAGGAAAGCCATCACTGTAAAAATCATACGAAATGGCCTATCACCAAGAGGTGGTAGGGTAGTTTTTGTGATTGAGGCACATGAATATCATCACTCAGAGGTATTTTATTTATGAATCGTCTTCCCTGAAGAAAAGTGTTTCACTTCTACAAGGAAGATGAACCACCAGAGGAATACATTCCTTTCGAGGATATTGAAATTCCACTAACATACAAAGAGCATGCACTCTTGTTTAAAGGCGCCCTCAAACATATACATCACATTACCAGGCTCTGTCCACTAAGGAGGCCAGGAGCAACATGGCCAGTATTAGCCAGATATACACCACATCCTGCCATTGAAGAAATGTCAGATGAGGAACTATTGGTTCAACTAAAAGAGCTAGTACAAATTTATAGAAAATTGGTTTAATATGTCATGCAGACTTTTACTGTCCAAACGGCAATAAGATTTCCACAACAAACCCCTTACCAGGGGAACACAAATATAATTACATCACAGACTTTACACTCAGTCGTTGGTAAATTACCCGCAAAACGGGAACAAATTCCATTCTGGATAGCTCCAAAATTTACTCAAATCGAGGCTGTATTTCCTGATACTACCCTTCATGAGAAACACAGAATTCTAACAATCTGTTTACCTATGGGGATCGCACCAAATCTGGAGGACTGCAACACATGAGGTACAGCCTTTGCTGCAATATACACCAAAACACATGGTGTTCCATCTGTGGCGGTAATACCAGAGGTCCTGAAACGGACTCAAAATGAATACAGGGCAGAGCCTGCTCTAAATCTAGGTATGAAATAGCTGAAAGATTTCAAACAGGTCTCAACAATAATACTAGCTAATATTAAAGGTGAAGCAGCATCCGTGGCGATCTGCCAAAAGCTAAGAGCATTTGATATAACTGGGAAACCAAATGAATTGGCCAGAATAATTGAAAAATCCCATGAAGAATTAGGCAGAGACAGCTTGGGTGGAAAACCCGTTAAACCCAAATGTCAGAAAGTCCTGAAGAGGTCTTTATTAAAGAAAATCCTGCTCCTCCTAAAAGGAAGTGGGAGAACACTAAACAAACTTCTAAAGAGAAGCGTTCTCAAGGTAGGTCTCCTCAAAATGAGCCCTCCCGAAGGAGGTATAACCTCAGGTATAGGGATAATTTGAGAAAACCTGATAGATATCAAGATACAGATACACGTTCCTCTTGTACCTTTCAGAATTCCTCACAGAAATCCGAAAGAAGAGGTCAGTCAGAACACAAGGAAGAACGCATGAAGTCCAAAGACGATCAACACGTTCAGAAAAATAAGAAAACTCAATTCACTAAAAAGAAAGTAGCAGGTCTAAAAGTCAGACATGCCGAGGATGTTGAGGACACAACTCAAGAATGGGGAATGGGCTCAAACGGTGTTGGACAGCGCAGCAGAAGTCACCATAGCTCGCAAGAACTTGAAGGATCATCTGGAGACAGTGGACTTGAATGAGTACATCCAAGTTGAAACTACAGATACCAGGGTTGGTGTCCTACATAAGGTATATGAAGTGACACTCCAGATGGAGGGGGACATAACTTGAAAAATAAGAGCACTCTTTTGGGAGAAGCTCTGTGAGGGTTATGACATTCTTCTAGCTGAACAAGTCTGGCCACCTGAATTTGTCAGGGAGTGCCCATATGGCAAAGAAATCATTATGCCAGCTTTCTCCAACCACATTCCAATTCATTTAAAATATACCTATGCCAGGAAATGGGCAGTTGCCCAGGCTCCTGCATTATATAAAAATCATGTAGGATGGGATGAGGATTCTCCTCGCCATAAAATCCAGTTGAAAAATCATCCAACTGCACAAAGGCAGTATCCGGTTAAGCAAAAAGCTAAAAAACAGGTCAGGGAGATATTAGATCAACTTGAATATCAAGGGGTGATTGAAACATGCACCTCGTCTATGAACAATCCTTTGTTTCCTTTCACCAAACCAGACAGTACATATCGTCTAGTATTGGATTACAGACATTTGAACTCTTGTTGCAAAACGTTTGCAGTACAAAATGCACACAGTGCAGTATTAATGAATAACATTGTGCACAAAAAATAAAAAAAACACATTAGATATTTCTAACGGTTTCTTCTGTCATAACATTGCACCAGAAAGTAGGTACTTGACCGCTTTCTCAGTTATGGGGACACAGCGTCACTTCTAATATCTCCCACAGGGATTCAAGAATAGTCCAGTTATTTTCAGCCAGAATAACAAAGTTACTACAAACCTATGATGATGAGGCATTATCATATGTCAATGACATCTATCTAACAGACGATTACTTGGATAGGCACTTTAACAGGGTGAACACCATAATATTGGGCTTCGCCTCTGAAGGGTATAAATTCAATTTCAAGAACTCGAGAATTGCACACCTCAACGTCCTTTTTCTAGGATACGAGTTATCAAGCAAAGGCAGTAGCCTGGCAGCAAACGTTTTAGAGAAATGTGTGCTGCTCCAACCTCCAAAAAAGCTGAAAAACGTAGTAGATTCTAGGTTTCCTGAATTTCGGAAGAACTTACATTTTAAACTACGCAGGAAGGGTTAAACCTCTCTACGAATTAATCAAACCTGATATCAAAACAGTTAATTGGACTCAAAAACACACAGAAATTTGCGTTCATTGCAAACAGACATGTTAGCAACAAAACATTTACAAACATGTGTAAACGTATGCAACTTAGTGATCCGAATCATTGCAGGACAATGCAGATTCACAAACTTAACCTTTAAAGTACCAATAGCTTACAAATCACATTTGTACACACAAGCAGAAATGAAATTCACTTCAACAGAAAAAATTCCGACAGCGGTTCAAACTGCAGTAGCAAAAGAGAGAGCCCTCGCACAGGGTAAGCGCACAATGGTCGTTACTCCTGTACCTGCCTTAGAGGCAGTGACGAAAGCAAGCATTCCAAATGCTAAAACTTTACATCCGAGATGGATACAATGGGTTAATTCTCTTGCTGCAACACACGTTAAATACGTTTTTAGACCCTTATTTGAAAACACAAGCATTTCTACAACGTGAACAAGAATGTCCTCTGCCTACTGAGATTCTGCCTCTAGAACAGTATGAATGTATCATTTATACTGATGGATCAGCCCAACCCGCTACGGGGGTAAACAAGCTTATAGTGCTGTGAGCGAGATCGTTAAAGGTCACTGGCGGGATGGCAAATTCCGACCTATGGTCACTAAAACACAATCTCTAGGAGATTGTACAGCTCAGCGAGCTGAACTACAAGCATTCAAGATGGCGCCTGAAAATACTGATTGCGAATTCCCCACACTCATAGTGTGCGATTCGTATTATTGTGTTCAATCTTACAATGAAGACTTGCAAAACTGGATTAAAAATGGTTACAAAGATGCAAAAGGTGGCACAATCAAGAATAAGTTGCTTTGGGAACAAGTAGTTCAGTTACGACAAGAACTACAAAAGGCTCACGTGAAACATACACTGAGTCATCAACGTGATGGCATTCACATTGCAGAGCATTCATTGGCTGATGAAGCCGCGAAGGCAGCTGTGCAAACGGCTTCCGTAGCTGCAATCACTAGTTCAAAAACAAAAATAGACGGCAAAATAATGCTAGCTGGCAATGCCACAAGCAAAGGCAGCGGTGCAGCGTTACCTAAAAACTATCCACTCAAATACTCATACATAATTGACGCAAACTCCGTTCCTTTTGCTCGAATTCCTGGAGTGGGGGATAGAGTAATTCCAAACAGGAAACGTAGAGTAGCTTTGATACACAAAGCACATTTGGGAGAGGGTCTGATACATCAGGGGATCTCTAAATCTATACTAGAATTAAAAGAGACGTTCTGGTGGCCAGGGATCAATGGTCACGTTCACACATTCGCAATTAACTGCCATAACTGCAACAGAGATCGCAGCAGAGAACACCGCCAGATATCTGACTACAGTTTTGCCAGCCCAGTACAGACACCACTGTTAGACAGCATTAGACTATCTACACAAAGATGTCCCTCTGGACAGTGGCGGTCCCACAATATTAGGACAGATTCATTTGGATGTGGCATCAGCGCTCGGCTGACGTTTGAACTGTTATAAAAGATTTGCGAGTCTTTATCGGCACATACACAGTCGGCACGCTACATTCTGACCAGGGTCCTGCGTTTAGCTCTCGTGCTTACATGGAGGCCATAGCTAAATTGGGCGTTGCATTGCGGTACTCTAGTTCATTCCATCCTGAGGGAAATTCGGTAGTGGAGAGAAAAAAACGGGACATAAAGCAATCTATAACAGCTAGGGTATTAGGCTCGGGTGATGGGTGGGTCAAGCATCTAATAAGTGTCCAACGTAGTCTTAACAATCTGCCAAGAAGTTCTCTAGGGGAAATCACTCCATTTGAAATCCTTTTTGGAACAAGAATGATTATTTCGGATCTCGATTGTCAGACTTCAGTGGTAGAACAAAAATCCTTTGATATCAAAGACCGTTTGGCTGTTTTGCAGGACTTAAATTAAATAAGAAAAAGCCAAAATAATGTGTTCCTGAAGCCAACGACCACTGAAAAAAACCAACCGTCCCAAGACCTGTCTGGTTTCCAAAGATTGGGGATCTAGTCAGAGAAAAGATCGCGGACAAGAAGGAATTTGGGCCTTCTTACAGACAACCAGTACCTGTCCTAGCAATCCACGGATCAAGAACAGTATTACTGCCGCCCCTTGCTGGTAAAAAGGAGAACAGGTTTGTGTCCATCGACCTGGTCAAACCACATCATGTGGCCAATCATTAGCAGTAGGCTAAGTGGACTCCAAAGATGTAGCAGACACCCTAATCTGGCTACTATCCAAGAGGTTCAAACTGAGAGACTCATCACCTTTGCAGAATCTGCAGTGTGAAAAGACCCAAATATCAGTTCGTCAAGAAACGCCTGTCTACAATGAAATAGCATCTGACTATACAAATGTAACAAGTGATCAAGTGGTTCCAGCGATTTCAACGAATCCTGAAGCAATCCCTACAATTGACGGTACTGCCTCTGGCTATTTCATTAACTTTGATACGTTTTCCGAGGATCCCAGCAAACCTGAGACGACACCAGTAAAAAGAACTTTGAAAGAACAAGCAACAGAACTTTTACATCACCTGGAAAAGACTTATCTGGTTTCACCATGAGTTGAACTTTGGATTGTGTTGGGTGTACTTTTTCTTCTACTTTGGTTGACTCTTGTAATAACTTTGGGAATGCTGATAAATGGAAGATTTGTTAAAAGGACACAGCAAGTAAGAACATCAACTTACTCCCCAAGCCACACAAATCCTCTCAACGTGAACAAAGAGACTTGTCATCAGTGAATAATATCACAGCCGTTCCTATACCTGGTGATATAGCTTGGGACAGAATTGATTATGACATTTTCGGTCCGGCAGAGCTGTTGAAGATTCCACACCAGTTCGGGATTTCCTTGAATGACTTTGTTTCATATAGTACCTTTTCTGATGATTGGGACTTCGAGACTGTTAATAATATGATGTCAGACTTAGAATTGTCTGCAAAATTCACAAACCATTAATACTTAGAAGGTTCATCAGAATCAGGGCCGGACTGGCTACCGGGCATTTTGGTGTGCTGCCGAGCTGGGGGCTAATTTTCGTTGATGGGAACCTGCGTGTGCTGAACAAAATTTGATTCGCTTTTTTTATTTCAAAGGGCACGCAGGTCCCCTTCAACGAAGTCAGCCCCCACAGCAGAGAAATTAGCCCCCAGATTTGCAGCACACAAAAACGCCGGGTAGCCATTCCGGCCCTGATCAGAATATGAACAAATGTATTGTTATAATCACTTTGGTCATCATTTCTTGCACAGATCGGCAAATCCTAGAAATGTACTTAAATATAACCAATGGGAACTTTGTCCTACGCCACCAAAGGGTAGCTCAAAAACATTTTATGGCAAATTTCCATACTTTTCAGGTTTTAATGTTTCAAATACAGAATCATTTTACTTTAAAAAATTTAATAGGACGGGAATGAAAAGTATGCAGACAAATGCCAAGAAAATTTATTCTGCGGCCCTTTATGCTCAGCTGTCTTCATTAGGTTTGGACTTTTGGAAAGACAACATTAAGACAAGAACTGTCTGGGGCACAAAAGACTGGCAGGTGCAGGGATTGGAAGCCTAATTTAGAGCCTGCACCATGCCAGAGCAAATAATGTTTTTGAAGGACACTGTCCAACAGACATCTTGTCTTGGGTTAGCCAAGATAAAACATTTAAACAAACCGTCAATACCTAGACCTGCACCTGATATCAATAACACTTCAGAGGGGGTGGTCGAGGTACATACTATTTTGCATCACAACAGAACAGATCCAGATTGGAAACAACTGTCGAGATAGATTCCTGAATAAATCACGGGGGTTCACATTCACTAGGCCAGATCCAAGATATGTTCGGAGACAGCATCCAGGAATAGTAACACCATACACTGTAGGGAAACTGTGCCTTGAATGCCTACACAAGTCTACACTTAAGGAAGTAAAACAACACTTATCTTTACTTAAAGATGTTCCTGATCTGAGGGACTTCTTACAAGGACCTACTAAACCGCTTCATAAACGTTTTATATACGCCGGTATCTATGCTGTTTATAATGTAGCATGGAAGATTTTGCAAGAAGAGACAGCAGAAGGAATATGAGAAATTGAGCGTATTAATTTAGAGAAATCTCTCTCTGTGGTTGAAATGGGTTACCAACTTTGTCGTCCAGGATACATTCTTTGGACATCATAGTATCCTCTGCCATAGACATAATGGAACAGAACTTGGGCATGCTGCAAAATGGTCAGTCGCAATTACGTTCTATAATGCTATTAGGCTGGACGTTACAAAACCTTCGTTCAGGCTATGTGCCTTGGCATTTAATCAACACTACGTCACTGTTTTCAGAATTTAATCTGACTGATAAACAAATCATACTTGCACAGAGGGGAGCAGACTATATGGTGCTGAGCATTGAAAAACTGGAAAGATTGCATTTACAGTCGCTGAAAAGCCAACCATTGAATAGATAATACACGGAACAATCACTCTGCCTGTTACAATTTTCCATTTTCAGTATTGCTTAAAACATATACCAGCAGGCATATATGAAAGGGGTGGTAAAGAATACATCAAAACATCCTGGGAATTACCATGCACACACAAATGTTGGAGTGGGGGGAAAGAAGTGTTTCTTAGCGGTAAAAATTGTGAAAACGCACTAAGCGGTTCTCTCCTTTGTCAGGGTATTAATTTACATGGGGCCTGCGATGGTTCCTCTAACAATTTATCCTGCCACCTGCAAGGTTCACCAGCTGCAGTGATTGATCCAATTTTTAGGCAACTTTCTAATGGAAGTTACATTATGTTGAATGATCACAGCTGCTGTGGCATGTTGCCAGGTTTAGCCTCTCCTGTAACTGTGTCAGTCAGGCAGGGCCGGACTGGCTACCGGGCAGTTGTGAGTCCTGCCGAGCAGGGGGATGATTTCGTTGATGGAGACCTGTGTGTGCAAAACTAAATTTGTTTTGCTTTTTTTATTTCAAAGCGCACGCACGTCCCCATCAACGAAATAAGCCCACACCACAGAGAAATTACTCCCCAGCTCGGCAGCACACACAACTGCCCGGTAGCCATTCCGGCCCTGCAGCCAGGATCACTTGCTGTATGCAAGTATTGTTTAAAAAAAACAAGACGGAGGGGCGTGGCTAGCAGCCATCCATGGCGGCGGTGTAACAGAGGAGCTCTGTGGGGAAGGCGGCCCTACCATATAAATCCGGACAAGTATCCGAGCAATTTTCATCACTGGGGGCGTGCTCCGCGCTCCGGGATTGAGAGGCATCATCCGGTGCAACTCCGGTCACGATGCGCTGCCAGATAGCGGGTACAACGCATCCTCACCGGCCGCGGCCTGCATACTGGACTGAGGCGCCGCACTAAAGTACCCGCCAGCCCCACCGGAAGTGAGGGCTGGACGGGAGAGTTCACCAGAAGCTGACCCAACTGTCGGAAGACGGCGCTGCCCTTGCTGAAACCCAGCCCGGTCAGCTGGTAAGAAGCCGTACATTTACCAACATAGACCCTGGTCTGAACTGCGGGGGCTGCTGAGCACATCGGGATCCTGCGAGAAATAGAAAGCGACACGCGAGCGCCTCCGACGGACCCGGGACAAGCGGAGTAGGCGGCGGAGCGCTGAGAGAGGGGGGGCCACATTGGAGTCTTGCATGGCGTTGGCACACTTCCTCTGCCTCACAATCTGTTGCGAGACCACAGACAGCTGCCCTTCACTGCCGGGCACCCTATCAGACGTCAGGGGTGTGAGGCACGGTGACGGGGGCGAGTGGCGGACGGCGCCGATGGTCGCGGGTCTGAGTCCCGCTCGAGATCGCCAAATCAGCCCCAAATCACCCTCGGCAGCACCACGCGGTGAGCACACATGGATCTATTCACCGCGATCTAGACTAACACAGGGACTGAGTACAACGCGAGGGGCCCCAAGTGCCTCGGCCTTTGCCTACTGGTAGTAGTGGATCAAACTGTGCCACCGCGAAAGGGAACTTGAGGGGGGCTTTGCGCGCTTGTGCCGGACCGGAGACAGCCTCCCCTGCTGGTGCAGATATAGCAGTGACCCTGGGATCCGGCCACACACACATCGCATTGGGGCAGACGACGGCGGCACCTGTTGAGCGAGAGCCCAGTCGCAGCACTGCTCCCACGCACAGTGAGCGGGGCTCGGACCAGTGCAGAACTATCAAATTCCTGGCAACCCACAACGTGACCGCCATGGCGGGCAGGGGGCCCAAACACGCCACAGCACAGGTGAGACTTGATAAATTTGCCTATGACAAGAGCGCTCCAACACAAACAGGGGGCCGCACCTACGCCGGTAAACACGCAGAGGAAGACGGAGGCACATTAGAAGACATAATGCACGCCCTCACCAATGTCCAAACTACGGTGGGTTCGATTTCTACAGATGTTAACCTTCTGCGTGCGGACTTCCATAAAATGACGGAGCGTGTGAAACAAGTTGAAGTGGTCACAAAGTTTCTAGTGGAAGATACCTCAGACCTGCAGCGAGCGATGAAGCGCATGGAGGCCGCGAACAAACACCTCAGGGAGCGACTGGACGATCAGGAAGGGCGCTCTAGGCACAACAACATACGCATAATTGGACTGCCGGAGACGGAGGGCAAGCGAGCGATGGACCTCTACATTGAAGAACTTACCAAAACTGAACTCCAACCCAAGGGTCTCTCGCATTTCTTTTCGTGGAGAGAGCACACAGGGTCCCGGGTGGAGCACCGAAGCAGGGAGCGGCGCCGAGACCGGTATTGGCTCGACTGTTTAATTCAGAGACAGAGATGCCATACTTCAAGCAGCCAGAGTGTCGCCACCGATAAAGATACAAAATTCGACGATAGCCTTCTTTCCGGATTACACAGCCGAGGTGTCCCGCCGCAGGAGAACTTTCCTAGAAGTAAAAAAGGCTTTAAGGTCTAGAAAAATACCCTACTCGATGTTATTCCCGGTGCGTCTACGAGTAGTAGCTGATAAAAAAATTGTTTTCTTGACACTCCGGATGCCGCTCAAGACTGACTGGAGGGCTGGCGCTCGGTGGGCACTACGCGCCGGCCCAACGGCACCCAATTGAACCATCGGGGCAAGGACTTCACAGATACATGGACATCGAACTGACAAGATTTGGAACGCATGTCGGCAGCGGGTTAGGTAAACGAAGAACAGTGACAGCGTCCTAGTAAACTAACTCTGGCTCATAACACTGGACTATGATTAGGCCGGACTTGTTGCACTTGGTTCCTGGACGGGGTATGCCCCCAGAAGCAAGGGGGGGCCGCCGCCTCGAGGGGAATCCTAGCCCCTGCAAGCAAGTAAGATAGTTTGGGGATGGGTAAAGCACTCTGCGAAGTTGGGGAGGCGGGCGGTTCTATGTCCGTGGAGCAGGGAAGCAGGAAGGGGGAGGGCAAGGGAGGGGAGTTCTTGTTTATTGTTGTTATAGAAATACACATGATGTTAGGCTATGATGAAACATGCACAGACTCTACTCCACAAAATGACAGATGTATTGCCCGGCGGTGGAGAGATAGACATAAGAAGCACATATCACCACACAATGGCAGATCACATTCCTACCACTGCACATGACGATACGCCACTGCGGGCCTCAGTCCCACCTTTACGACTCCTAACCTGGAACGTGCGGGGGCTGGGAGACAAAATTAAACGAGGGTTGGTATTAACGGCAATCAAGCGACAGAACCCGGCTCTGGTCCTACTACAAGAAACACACCTCACTGGTCGGGCACACCGGGCATTGGATAGAAGGGGCTACAAAATGGTGGCACACTCCGAATTTACCACAAACTCAAGAGGGACGGGTATCCTACTGAAAAAGTCGTCCCCGTTCATTCTTTCGCAGACCAAAGTGGACGACCAGGGACGCTTTGCGGCAGTCAGTGGCCAGTGGGAGGGCAAGTCCCTCAACATAGTGTCAGTTTATGTACCTCCGGCCCTGCACACAGTGGCCCTGCCAGCGCTGGGTGACTTTCTCCTACATCTCCCGATGGTGACACCATCATCGGGGGTGATTTTAATGCAACACTTGACACAACATTAGATAAATTCCCGACACGACCTCACACGGCCGGTCCCTCCAAGCTCCGAGGCTTCTTCGAGGCGATGGGTCTGACAGACCTATGGAGAGAAAAACATCCCACTGCACAACAATATACATACCTTTCGACCGTTCACAACAGCCTGTCCCGTATTGACTATTTCCTGATGCCAGGGAACGATACGCACACTGTAGACACCATAGATATATTGCCCAGGAGAATTTCTGACCACTCTCCAATGGTAATGACTCTATCTAGCAGGGAGAAGAACCGTCAGAGGATATATCCCATCTACCCCAATTATTTACAAATCCCCCATGTCAAAAAAGCACTCAAAACGCTGACTACTTACTACTTTTAAAAAAATACAGAATCAGTAGATTCACCCTCAATTCTCTGGGAGGCTTATAAAACAGTCCTACGGGGCCAAGCGATAGCATCCATCACGGGCCACAAAAAGTCGCAACAGCAACAACTTGCGGAATTGGAATTATCTTTGCACTCAGCAAACACGGCTCATATGGCCGATCCCACAGCACACAATGCACAAATCCTACAACTGCACCAGCAGCAATACAAGGACCACATTCGACTGCAAGTGCTCACAAATATCTCTTCCACGGCACATAAACTTTATGACGTAGGTGACAAAGCTGGCAAACTGTTGGCTTGGTTAGACAGGAGGGAGGGTTGCTCTAGGGGCATACGACAAATACACACCAAAGAAGGAACGACTCAGACACACCCCGAAGACATAGTACGCACATTGGCCGAGCACTTTGAAAAGGTTTATACACCTGACCGAGAAGTCTCAGAGGAAGCGGCACTGAACGCCCTTGACCATATAGTGACCCGGACACTTTCGCCAGACGCAGCCCTAGAACTAGATTCCGATCTCACGACGGAGGAAATACGATTAGCCATACAAGCATTACCCTCCGGTAAAGCCCTATGCCCGAACGGTATCCCCGTAGAATGGTTCAAAACCATGTCAGACACGCTGGGCCCCCCACTACTAGCAATGTACGAGGAGAGCCTATCAAATGGAGAATTGCCGATAGACCAAAGGACCGCAACAATAGTGGCGATCCCGAAGCCTGGGAAACCACAGGATGACTGTGCGTCGTACCGCCCGATTTCCCTTCTTAATGCTGAGGCTAAAATCCTTGCAAAATTGCTGGCTATGAGACTGATGACCCACCTTCCACAACTGATACACCCGGATCAATCCGGTTTCATGCCCAATAGAAGCACAGCGCTTAACCTCAGACAAGTACACAAATGCTGGATCCGGCAGTGATCCTTTCCCTCGACGCCAGGATGGGGTTCGATATGGTGGAATGGGGGCATCTCTTCGCCGTCCTGACACATATGGGATTTGGCCCTAAATTTATCGCATGGGTGCGCCTTCTATACATCAACCCTGTAGCACAGGTTGCGGCTAACTGTCACCTGTCCCATACATTCCGACTAGCGAGAGGCACCCGACAGGGATGCCCCTTGTCACCCTTACTGTTTGCCCTGGTCTTGGAACCATTAGCGACGTTAATTAGAACAACTCCATTATTGAAGGGCATTGAGTGGACAGAGGGGAGAGAAGATCGAGTGTCGCTCTATGCAGACGATATTCTGGTTTACTTGTCGGACCCGGATCGGAGTATACCGGCGCTCCTTGAGATTTGTGATGCCTATGGGAAAACATTCAACTGGTCAAAATCGGTGATTTACACCTTGAAAGGACCGGCCCCCTCCCTCACAGAAGATTGCCCTCTACTGCGTGCCTCGGATTTCTTCAAATACCTGGGCATATATGTCACAGATGACCCGGCGGCATTTTTTGAGAAAAACTTGAAACCCCCCTGGAACGTCTGCGTAGGGATGTGAAATATTGGGCGTCTCTGCCATTGACCCTTCTTGGCAGAGCAGCACTATACAAAATGATGGCGCTCCCGCGTTTTTTATACGCTCTTGAAAATACGCCTTACCCGGTAACGCAGAGATATTTTCAGCAAGTCACAGCACTGGTCTCTAATCTACTGTGGGATAACCGCCCAGCGCGTATCGCGCATGTCAAGCTCAACCTGAGCTGGTATGACGGCGGGATTGCACTGCCAAACCTGCCAATGTATTTTTGGGCGGCGCAGCTTAAAACTATAAACCAATGGCTTCTCGCACCGCAGGAAGACCCAGCATATTGGGCAGACAGAACACAATTGGGCACTAATGGCATACTTACGACACTCTATGACAGAAGCAAGGTGGCTAAATTGATTGGCCCCACGAAACATACGGTCACTCTGTGGCATGCAGCCCAGGCGAAACTGGGGTGGAAAAATAAGATCACTAAACATACGCTGCTCTGGGATACTAAAACACTGGGACGGATGAGACTTAGCAAAGGGTTCGCACAATGGGACAGTATCGGCATATCCACAGTGGGTGACCTGTGGGACAGGGGGACGGTGCTCCCGTTGTCGCTCCTCCAGCAACAGTACGACCTAGGATCAAACAAACTCTACCGCTATGTACAGATCAGACACGCACTATTACAGGTCATACCGCCAGACACTGAACTCCCGGAATCTTCCCCGTTAGAGCACAGACTACTTACGGACTTTATGCAACGTAAAGCAAATTCCCTCACCTATCGTAAATTAATTAATAACCTACCAACCCCCACACTGAAATTAAGTGAGAAATGGACGGAAGAGGTGGGGGACATAGACGACAATCAATGGAATGAAGCTCTGGCGTCCCCTAGAGAGGTGGGAATCTCAGAAAAATTTAGGCTAGTTCAACTCAAGATCCTACACAGGACATACTACACACGAACCATGCTGCACAAACTAAACAGAGCACCGCATCCCTTTTGTCTGCGGGGTTGCGGGGAGGAGGGGACACTGCTACATACCCTCTGGGACTGCTCCTTAATAGCCGAATACTGGAGACAAGTAATGCGAACTATTTCGCAAACGCTTGAAATTTCACTAATACCAGAACCATGCAAGTGCATTTTAAACATATGGGAACCTAATGACTTATCCTGATTTGGTCAACTGTGGAGCGCACTGGGCATCATGGTGGCAAACAGGGACATAGCACAAAAACGGGGCGCTTCAGAAGTACCAACCCTGACGATATGGTCCAAAAACATGGACATGCTTATTGTCACGGAACGTACAGTTTATGTCACCAGGGCCAGCCCGTGTAAATGGAATAAAGTATGGGCACCCTGGAATGTCTATAGGGGTAACATATGTGAACCATTACCAGAGGATGATGTCACCAGCTCCGACGAAGAGAGTTAGGGTAAGGGTAAACCATGAAACACAGCTGGGGGGAAATTGAATTGGAAACAGGGACAAAACAGTAGCGCGCATACTGATGTCTACCACTAGATAATAGAAGGATCTGCCTAGAGATCTCTTACTATGGCGACTGTCGGGGAGGAGGACTCTGTGTGTATTCATCATGTAATACAGTAAATACAAGATGTTTCACGTTTCAAAAAGCTAAAAAACCCTAGACCTATACCTTGCCTGGTACACGAAATGCCTGTGTCGTATACACGTAACTTTTTTGTAAAAATATTTTTTATTGGCAAGCAAATCCAAAAAAGGTACATTCGGCAACACAGTACCTCAGTCATTAATAACCCAGGATGATATCACATTTCGTATTTATGCCGTTTATAGAACAAACCCCATGAAATTCCCCACCCTCCACCCCTGTCAGTGCGCCCTCAGTCACTCTTAAATAAACATATTATCAGTTGAAACTCTCCCTCCAGTATTGCTTCCAAGCACAGTCAATCGTAGTGGGGAGACCGGTACCCCAGATTCCATGCCGTGTGTGCGGCAGTCATGCGTCAAAAACTTTACTGCGCCGCCGGACCCCAGGGATGTCGGCTGAAGGGCGATGTATTAATGCACATGATGATCAGAAGTTGAATGTAAAACGGCCGGCTCCCGGGTTGTTGGCCTCAAACTGTGTAATTTCAGACATGCAAATAAAGGTCTTTAAAAAAAAACAAAAAAACAAGACATACGGGTAGTCGCATTTATGGCCTTCACTGAACATCTCTTCTATAAGAATTGATACTTTAAGCAGAATGAAAGCCATTCTTTTACAGAAAGCTGTGCCATTGACCTCAGCCAAAGAAACCTATGATCTGCAAATCGCAAGGACTTCTGTAGAGATACACACCAATTAACTACAAATTGCCCTGTACATTACTCAGAAATGTTAAGTCGTATCTTAAATATTTCTGATACGAGCGGTATTGTACATGTATTTAAGACAGTTTTTTCAGGACTATTAGCACCTTTTAAAGCTGTCCTAGGAATATTTCCAAACTTCGTGCACTCTGTGTTTGGCGGATTGCCTCTCATTTTGGGACTCGCTGCAGGGATACTATTTTTGCTCCTACTGATTCGATATGGCAAGCCAAATCACCAGCGATACCCAGTTTACTGTGGAGAATACTCTACTGGCGATGAAGTGTCGTGAGCGCATAGTCCAAATTTTGGGATTAACTTGTTTAAGAGAAATGAATACCACATGGTTTATGTCATTCAGACCAATCTGGTAAGATTGCATTTTACCTGTTCTACGATGCCTGCTATGTGGAGAAGCATGCGTGCTAGGCATCTGCCTAACACTCCCATCAGTCATGCCAACGGATGTTGATACTTTGCTTGGACTAGTGATGCTCATGCACTGTGTTGCCCCCAGCGGTTACTAATTCTGATGACGGCATTCATTGTCATCTCACAGACGCAAAATGCTGACAGTGAGGTACAAGAGGAAAGCGGCACACAGGTACCTTCCAATTCGAACATTGCTAATGCGACCAAGGCTGACGGCGATGCTTCACATCTATGTGTTATTAATCTTCTTAACAAGGTAATCCAACTTTCACCTACAATGGTAGATTAATTCTTTACAGACTTAGAAGATTTGATGTTTTCTCCAAACAATAACACCGACTTTTGATTTGTTCCCGGAGACTCTGAATTCGACCTTCATTTTTTCAAAACAAAGTTCCTAACTTTGGAACTCTATTTATTCTATGATCAAACTTTTGTTATTCCAAATTTGTATTTTTTCATTTTTTGGCACAAAGTAATCCGCTTAAAGTAGAACTATTCATAGAAAACTAGAATTCATTGAAAACTTAAAAGAGACAATATTTGACCTTGTCCACAATCAACCAGCTTATATAATCTGCCATGAAATGGTCTCAAATTTTTCTTCTGTAATTAAGAGCCATTTCATAAATGTATTTTCCGTGATTCATTCGGATAGCATTTTCAAATATCATCTGTATGCTTTGAATGAAACATTGCTTTAAATTCGTACAGCACAAATGCTCTTGTTGTGTACAACCAGTACCAATGCATTTTTTATGCATTTTGGTGGGTTTTTAACACATCATGTTTAGATATGTTTTTATGTGTTTGGAACATAGTAATGTCATACATAAGAAAGTGGAGTGGGTGTTGTGTGGCGTTTTAAGCTTTGAGTGAATTTCCCCGATTCATGCCCTTATATAGGTACAATTCACATTGCCCTTATATAGGCATAGAAATCAAGCCCTTATTTAGGCATAGCCCATGCTACCCAAATACAGGCATGGCTACTTCCGCCCGTACCAAACGTCAAAACGATTTCTTGGAAAACCAGCTTAAGCAGTTAGGGAACTTCCCCTTGCTTGAATATTGAT
The DNA here is from genome assembly GCF_964261635.1 of Lissotriton helveticus. Classification (NCBI taxonomy): domain Eukaryota; kingdom Metazoa; phylum Chordata; class Amphibia; order Caudata; family Salamandridae; genus Lissotriton; species Lissotriton helveticus. Next base: position 602,824,065 of record NC_136063.1, on the reverse strand, counting down.
TTGTCAAAGAACTCAGTTACTTTACAAAGAACAACTTTTCCCTAGGGGTTCTTTCCTGATGTTCACATGCCCAACTTTACGTCAATCTATGGCATTCCTAAACACCTTCAAGATATAAATATACCTACACTTGCTCTAGCAAGATACGGTGGTTCGGAGTAGTTCGAAGACCTACTTGCCCTACGCAGCTCACTACAGCAAGTGCAGAAGGAAGCCAACTCTCCAGCTGACACACTAATCAGGAAGCTGCCTTTCTCCTGCCGAGAATCCAGCTCCAGTGATTCTGCGTCCCCTTGCAGGGAGTTGGGAAATCGAGTCCCGAGACAGAGATACCAGACCTCCTTCATTCTAGCCAAGGTATGGAGCTGATTAGAACCTAGAGAAACCTTTGGCAGATTCTTGGCAAAAACTAAACCTATGCTACACAATACTTACTTCTTCCCGTGTACTAGACTTAGGTTAGGTACATTGGGGTCAGCGTATTTCAGAAGCACCAGTTGAGCATTTTAGTCAATGTTATTTATGTATGTATTTTTACATGGCTTAGAAACCATACAATGCTCTTACAGTATTATTTCATATTACCGTTTACGCTGTACGCATTATACTTTACAGTCTGCCTAACGATTGCAGCAGTTCATCTCTCTTGCATGAGAAAGAAGACCGTTCAATAAACCCTTTTTATTGAAAACGCCTGTCTCACTATTTCTCTGCAACTCTGTAGAAACTAAGCATGCACGATTGATTGAGTGAAATGCTTATCTATTGTTTCCGCGACTCTGAGAGATATATTCTTATTCTTGAGAAACAAAGTTGTCATGTTTATGCGGTTGTCAGAAACTAATCCCTTCTTGTGTATTCGAGAAAGTTTCTAATGACCTCTGAGGTATCTGGCACACACACAATTAAGTTTAGTATATTCGATAGAGACCCAGTTGACCTCAGTCCTACGTCAAATCTATAGGATATATTATTCCAATGCGCAGAGCCTATTGGGAATATAGGAACTACACTACAATGGTAATTTGCATTTCTTAGAAGCGAAATCGCAATTATTATTTTTTTAACTGCCTTTAGGGGACCACAATTTGCAATTGACTAAATGCAATCTCAACTTAAGTAATCACAAAAGTTGCCATTGCTTAAATATCGATTTTTGCATTTGGGATGATGCATCCCAAGTGCAAAAATTGCGGTCGCAAAGGGACCGCAAAAAACAATGATCCATGTGCCCCTAGTCTGTCTGGGTGATAAATTGTTATATAAATATGCTGCAAGAGTAAAAGGCAAAACTTTATGAAAATATAGTTCCAACAGAGCAGATGTTAACAGTATTTCAGCGGTGGCAAACTGATAAGAGAAGCAGGAGAGGTAAAAGCATTGGTAAATGCAGAAAAATATGCTACAACCAATAGAAATGCAGGTAAGGTAAGTGGCACGCACAGGAACCAATGAGAAGCCTGGAAAGGGTGGAGGTGGGATGCAAGTACCTTTTAAGTTTATATTAAAACAATAAATTTCTCTAGGCGAAACATAAAAATGCACCTTCAATTCAAAACCCCAGCGTTTAACTCTGCTGGAGTGACTTGAGAAATGATGTGACCGATACTGTCTAATTCATGTCTCAGCATCTGTTCTCTCTGCATGCTGACAATACAAGCTCAAGTGGAAAGATTAAATACCAGCTACTATACAATGAGTTTTTTATACCTTCATTGAAACACTGCTTTGCTACAAAGATGGCATTTATGCATATTACAGAAGATAGCTCTGATTTCCAGGGTGTAATCCTAGGTTTTGTGCCTTGAGCAGGACTGGACTCGGAACCAAGAGCAGCCTGGCAAATTTGGTGATACCAACCCTCATTTTGTGTGGAAATAGCAAACCCGGCCACTACAGAGGAAACTCTGGAAGTTTATCCTCAGTACATATTCATAGAAATGGGGCAAAATCATAATTTTACAAAACGTTTTTCACAATATTCTAAAATGTTAATATTTGTTTAGCAAAGTAAATGATGACCGCACAGTGCACACACTCACATCAGTCTCACTCACATATTACCAAATCCCTCCAGTCAGCAACTAAGACATTTTTAACATGCCTATCTCTTTCTCTCTCAGGTTCCATGGTGAAACCTGCGCCGGCACCACAGTGCACCTAAATCCTACTATTTTGTCTTTCAGTCAGGCCTTAAAAACCTGGCTTTTCAAAAATTAGCTGGCTCTGTAATATTGCTTAGGATTCTCTAATATAACTTCATTGTAGTCTAGATCTGCCTGTCTTCTCCCTCTCTAATCAGTGGGGACCCACAGAGATAAAGACCGGTGGGATGGGTGAAGAGATTGAGGAGGGGGGGTTCTGGTGAGAAGCGTGTGGGGGGAGCAAACGGTGGAGGTTAATAAACAAAAAGAAGACTTACCTGGTGCTGCCGGCCACATCGCGCTCATCTGCTACCAGTTTCTGTCCCAGAAGTCCCTCGGACAGCATCACTGACACCCCATTCAATCCCACTGCAGCTCTCAAGCAGAGGAGCAGCACATGGATTGGCTTGAGAGAGCTGGATTTATGCTCACTTAGGCACAGGGAGTCTGTGCTGTTTCTCCAACCCGGCTGTGCAATACAGCTGGGTTGGAGAAACCTAAGTGCGCATGTCAGTTTGACCAGCCTATGATGGCCGAACCAAACTGACATGCACACTTAAAAGTGCAACTATCACTCCTACTCCCCCCTCCCATGGCCTGGCCCCATCCCTCTCTGCACACGCTGGCTCAGCCAGCAGCAGTTGGAAAATAAAACAATAATAAAATATTGTTTTATTTTTCAGCTGCTGGTTCTGAGCTAGTAGGGCGACACGCTCCCGCCACTCTCTCTGTTACTCTCTCTGCTCTGCTAGAATTCTCAGCGCATCAGTTGAGCTCAATAAAATTGTTAACATAACATTGCTAAGGTTTTGGTGCCTTACTAGAGATGATGCAATTTTTCACCCCAAAAATCTATCATCTGCTTTCACGCCTGGTATAAAAAAAATCAGAAATGAATACAGTGTCATATAAATGTCCTTAGATTGGATTCAGTTAAAGGCTACACAAATAAATCCTCCAATGCTGATTTAAAGGTAACATATTCTGTCATGGAACATGGACTTGCACAAGAGCTGTTGCATATGTTACTGTTTCAGTTATGTGCGCCCTGCCAGGGTAAGAATAGAGGGAAAGGTATTTAATTGGTTTTGCAAAGTGGATTTCAAATTTAAAATTAACCAGGCCCAACCATTCTGGAAGTTTATCCTCAGTACATTTTCATTGAAATGGGACAAAATCATAATTTCACAAAACGCTTTTCACGATATTCTAAAATGTTATTATTTGTTTAGCAAAGTAAATGATGGCCGCACAGTGCACCATGATATTCAGTTATGGTAGAAACATCAGTAAATGCACAGTCTTTTTTAATTGTATGGGAAAAGGTAAAACAACAAATACTAAAATGAAAGAAAGATCCTCAAACAGAGAGAACTGCTCACACTTAACCTGGGGTACTTAAGAGCTCTTATAAATACAATTGATGTAATCATTTACACTTCACCTGTATTTCAAATTCAAAATAGAATACAGAGTGAACATTTGGCAAACACAGATGCCGTTAACAAATGTTGTTGATCATTTTTTTTCACTATCAAATGTTGGAGGGGGAGTTTTTATGATATCAGCTTATCATCTGCTGTTTTCAGAACTGCAGCACATAAGGTGAATGTAACAATGACAACCATAGGAACTGTGCCTCAAATTGGTGCTATTGAACAAATAAAAAAATCCGTTGAAGTTCTGTGTTAAATTGGTGATATCAAACAGGTAAGTTAAAAACATGCAGGCTTGCTAATGTGGCCATGCTTAGAATTGTAGGGATCAACATTGGAGGAGAAGTGATGGGTGTTTCGATTCCCAGGGACAGGTGGCACTTACATTCTAGATCGAGTCGACAGGCGTGTTATGGTTACGCAGGACTGCATCTTTGGTGGACCGGCTTGAGGTGGCTGGTGTGTCGATGGAGTTCAGGGGTCTAATATGACATCCGGGTTGGAAGAAGTTTTAAAACGAGGATTTCCTCGCAGCTCCCAGGTTAATAAGAGATGTATTGAAAGCGCAAGTATAAATAAACGTGCGACCCCTAAAAAAACCACTGCAGCCCTCAAACTCCCAGTTCTGGAATTCCCAGGTCACATTGGAATTCCTGGTTAGCTCACGTTCTGTCAAAAGTGCGTAGTAAATACTAAGGAGGGACTCCCAGGGTAGTGTGGGAAGGAAAGGGTTTGGAACCTGTAATGTTTTACACCAGCACATAGCAACGCTTTGCATCAATGCATAAAGTCAAATTCCAACCGTTCAATATGGCCAAACGAATTACTTCTTGCATAGCCTCGTTTGTCTGATGGAAACAGAAACACAGCAACCATAAACACTATGTAATGATAACATGCTTATGACACCTGGTTGAGAGTATTTTTATTTATCAATCTCTAATTTCCACAGCTCTTCCAAATCAAAAATGCAGTAGAAACGTGTGTTTACTAGCATTGAGATCCAAGTTATGTCAGCCCCTGCTAAGCGTTTGACCCCACCGAAGACAGCTCACACTCTGACAACAAGACAAATGCACTGTGTTTGGGTCTCACCTACAGACTGCCATTCAAATCTGTGGACATCACGTCATCAATACAATACTATGTACATACAACGTACTGTACAGAAAGAATGGACTTTTCGTCAGACCCGTCGAGGCATTGCCTATTGACATTTTTATGAATTGCCATTGGTTGGGATGCTGTCCGTAATGCAATTAGCATTTCGTGAAAGGGTATACGTTTTGCCATTATTTTTCGTATTTGTTTTGTTTGATTAAAAGGATTTAAGTCGCCGCCTGTGTAATCACTTGCCTGTGTCTAAGATCATTCTGCTTCCCCTTACTATATGTCTCTTCCCAGTGGGGGTGCGGCTCTGCCGCTCACTGTTCACCGCTGCTCATGCTTTTGGCGTTGACAATGCTTGTTGAATTATGTCACAAGAATTGGCAAAGTCAATAGCGTTGTTCAGCAGTCTTGAATGAAAAATAAACATTCCAAAATGGACTGCAAGAGTGCCTGCTTATTCAAAGTGGCCATCTTGTAATGTCTTTTTCTTATCTATTGTGAACAAGCATTACAAGATGTCTGCCATACAAATGTGAACAGCCTTCTTTGTAATGGGTTATCTTAAAGTATTTTTTTTAAGCCATCACATTATCAGTCCCATACATATGTGTGCACCCTTAGCAGCCATGTGGGGGAAAAACATTAGAAAAGAAAATAGAGGGAATCGGAGGAATTAGCATGCTTCACAAGGACATATTTCAATACAAGCATGCAAAATCAACCATATAAACATAAATATGCATGCCCACAACGGAGCATGCATTTGCATACACAAAGCATATCTATCTTTTCATTCATTTTCACTCATTCCTATCCCATTCCTGTATTTCTCCTGTTTTGTTGAGTGATAGGATTTGAGAACATGCAAACTAAGTTTTTTAAAGTCAAACCACCTACTCTGATGTTTATCCTAGAGGCATTTATCCTACCAACTTAATGATGCAAAGCTGCTGGTTGCACTAAATGAGATGGCCTAAAAGAGGATATTGCCAAGTCAGCATATTAAGGCTGATTCAGGAACAATTCAATCGGGTGTACTGGCGCTGATCACCATGTGAATGGTATCTAAGTTCCTGTCCGATCCCTGCTGAGCCATAACCTGGGACTATCTGGGTGCAATCAAGTTGACCATCGGAGAACACTGTCAGTCTACATTGATCAACAAGATCAAAAGAATTCATTGGACCTGTGCTTCAGCATCCTGAGAGGTTCTTATTTTGGTACACTGAAAGTCATTGCTCCCAGAAGCCAAACCCTCAAGGGGAATGGAAGAAATGTTGATATCATCACTCACTCCTTCCTTAGGCATGTGATCTGCTCTTCCCAAAGGGAGAGGTTGGGAGAATTAGGAAGAGGACGAGATCAAGAGAGAAAGAGAGAAAGTGTGAGTGCAAGAGAGAGCAACAGTGAGAGAAATCAAGGAAGCAGTCATAGGCATAGGCCAATTGTCAGCGAATAGGAGCAGTTAGATAGATAATGTGCAGGGAGTGACAGGCACCGGGTTTATCTATAAAATATTACCAACGTTGCCATCTTTTGAGTGGACAGTATAGCTATTTCCCACCATTTTTCAGGTTATCTCTCACAAATATCTCTTCTTATGGTCCCTTTCCCTTTGCTGCCCTGCATAGTCCTTCAGTTTTCACAATGTGTTATCCCTCGCCTCTAAAGTCCCATGTCTAAATTCAAGAGGGTTCAATTGTGAATTTGCATTACAACACAATGCACTAAAAGTGTTGGCATAGGTAAAATGGTAAGCACTTGATAGCTTTGTAAGCAACTGCACTTAAAGTTATTAGTTCTAATTTCTAGAACCTCACTAGAAATGTGGCTAAGTGAATGACACTCTTTCCATATGTTGAGGACATGTATATGACGTTTACCAACAACACTTTTAGTGCTTCGTGTCGGAATAAACAAATCACAATTGAGCCCTATTGAAGACTGATGTAACTTTACATCTAAAGGACAAAACACCTGTTGACAGGAAGATTGTTCTTTTGGAATGGAAATTATGCAATTTTGGAATGAGGCAGAATTCATCTGAAAACCTACAGAGTGGAAAATGTATCCAGGATCTCCACAGATAAAATTGTGAGCCTGACTAATGGAATTCTACATTAATACATGTTGAACTACTTAAAGTGAGTGCTGTAGATAATCTTTGATTAAGCTTGAAAAGAACACTTGAGTATTTGTCATTTGGATATGTTCTGGCAACTAATTATCCACAATTCTATCTTGCACTCAATTTGTATTAACAGCATTATCCTCTTGTAACAACTGCCAGGACTTACCTACAGGATGGGAGTCTGTGCACATCCTGACAGCGCATGGAAAGTAGTCGGAGCATTACAGTAAGACAAAAACACCAAAGAAGTTCGAAGCTGTGATGACCAGCACATAGTTCGAGACTAAGAAACCATGTTCAGTTTGGTTCCAATTCCAAGATAGCAAGCTTATCTATAGAGGCAGACTGTTACCACACTAGTACCCAATCCAGCTTAGCATCTGTCATTACAGGCCAGGGCATCACTAAGCAGAGACACACTAAATGACAGCAAAATGAAAACACTCATTGTCTGGCCAACTTGTGTCTTGTTAGGTCCTCCAACAGTCACGTTAGTTTGCATCTTTGCTGCACCGTTGTTGTTTTTTCTGATTCACTTTTATTCCGATGCATTGTACTTGTGCTGAGTCTCATACCTATAGACACTCTGCATGTTTTAGACACTTTCACTGAATCAGTCTCAATTCCTCCTTTAGGACAAGCAATTCCCAGGTTCAGGTGGATGTGAATGTGCTCCAAGTCTTTTAATGCAATATTTTTAATATTGTATGCAAATTGATTAAAACCATTTCACTGATTTTGCCGTTTTGGTGTGTTCAGCTGTGGGTGGCTGTACCCCAGAGGCCATTCTGCTAGAGTCTTGTCCTTTTACTGGTGGTCTTGAGATTTCCGGTTCAGTGATGCTGGGAATTTTCAACTGGAAATCATTATTAATACTGATAGCTATGACAACTGCCGAGGTATGCACTTTGGTCACTCTTTTTGCCAAAACTTTAGGTTTACGTCTTAATTTTGATTCAGTGCTAGGGTTAAGTTAAGGGCTAGAGTTAGGTTTTAGACTATGATTAGTTTGAGGACTGGGGCCTGGGCTAGGGTTATGACTAGGCTTTCTAATAAGGCTAGGATTAGGTTTAGGTATACTGTTATATTTATAGTTTGTGCTATGTGTGCTACAATATTATTGTCTTTACTTGCATGAAATGAACATACTAAAAACGTTCTTATGCCATGCAATATACCTGTAGGAGATATGATGGTATAATGCCTAGCATACACCAAAAATATGATATTTCAGCGAGCAATATTTTGTTTTGGCAGCAATGTCTTTTCATAACAATATTTTTGTTGTTGATACTGTGTTATACAACTTCCAGATATTTTAAATTTTCTATCATCTTTGTTTTATCTCACATTTAGAAAATATAAAGATGACAAGGGTTACCATTTAACTAATCTTACCGGGTGCATTTAGAAACCGCTATATGAAATCTGAGACTGCGGTGCTTTTATTTTTGCACTCTCTCGACATGATGCTAGGGAGGGATTTTAGAGTGACAATTCCTCATTGGTTGAACATCGTTTGAATGGATTTGCTTAAAATGTAATAGTGCTGAATTATAAGTATGAAAATAGCTCATCACATACGTATGCAATTCAAAAAGTCAATTTTCTAATATAATATAAGACTGAAGGAAATAGGCTTAAACTGTAGGCTGCAACAGATCCCTCCTTTATTAAAATATTTCAGAAATCAAGATTGATAAATAAACTGCAATAAATGGAGGAGTCAAACACACTTAATTTTTAATGTCTTCCATCGAATTGTAATATTTTTATATATTTTTTTAAGGGGGTGGGATATTATGACAAAGCAGAGGGTTAACCTTTCACCTAACCCTCAATTCAGTGTCGAAAATTAATTTTTTCATTGTCTTTTTTTCAGTTATTTTTAGATTATTTTTAAGTGAACATTATTTCTCATAAATTGAACATTAGTATTACTAATATGGTTAGTTCAAATAAGGTTGACTCTTGTGTCAGTGCAAAGTGGAATGCCTGACAGATCGATTTTGTGTAGCTCTGGTGAAAAATATTTCCTAGGTTAACTGAGGTGATGTATTTTTCACTATCACTCTTCTTCTTTCATTGAGTCACAGTATTGTACTGAGGAAGATCAGAGACCGGAACTGGAAAACTTGGAATTCACTGTGTTCTGCCCTAAGCATACCAATCAATCATGTTAATGATAAAAAGGTTAGTTAATTATGCAACAAAGTGCACTTAATCAAACAAATTGTTTCTTAAAAGTATGTATTTATTAACCTCAGTTAGTAACTACTTTTTTTTTCTGTGAACAATAACTCTAAAGTGAAGAAAAAGGTCTCACATTGCACAGTTGGGTAGACCACTGTATACAACCGTCTCCATTTCAAGTTCTTTATACCTTGGATTTGCAGCAGTATCACTAATCTTGTGAGGGGGGTTTGAGACTTAGCCCCACCTGGTTCTGTGTTGCAAATGTGTGCCTTTCTCAAATGGTCCTCTAAATCGAGGATGAAAAGATGCTTCTGTTATTGTAGGTTTTTTGACTTGATTAATATATGATTGATACAGTAAGAAGTCATTATTGAAAGCTGCTGATATATACATATATATCTATATCTATATTACCTACTGGCGGTCGCCAGTAGGTATATATAGTTAGGATTTTTTCTCTATGGGATTTTTGAAAATTCTATGTCTAATAACTTTGGCGTTTGTGGACGGAATTGGCTGAAATTTTCAGGAAAATGGCACATTTTGTTTCTGAGCAGCCCTTGAAAATTTGGGGGGGGTTCGGCAAGGGGGGGCCGAGAAAAAAGGGGGGTCCCAAAACGTGTTTTTAACATTGAGTTTTCCATAGGGCGGTTGGCCTCACTTTTAGCCCGAACGGCTGAATGGATTTGCACGAAACTTGGCAAAATTGTAGGGACTGGTAGCCCGATGTGCCTTTTGTAGGTCTCAATATATGTGCTCCAGTGGATTTTGAGAAATTAACGTTCAAAAAAAGATATATATCTGTAACAGCGGACCGGGCAGCACTCCGGTTCGCGGACTTTTCGCGTTACGGAGCTTTGTGAAGCGAAGCTGATTGGTTCTCCGGCGTCTGTAAACATTCCAAACAGTCCGTAGCGGCCGCCATCTTGTCTCTCGGTAGGATCGAGAGACAAGAGGAGGCCAAAGCGAAGGGGCAAATGATCATAAGGGGGCATAGTAGATCCTCCCTGACCCCCTAGGTTTGATGTGGAGGTTTTAAAAGGGCCCCGCGGGGCAAAAAAAAATAAAAATAATAATAATCGAACGGCTGAATGGATTTGCACGAAACTTGGGGAAATTGTAGGTACTGGTAGCCCGATGTGCCTTTGCTAGGTCTCAATATATGTGCTCCAGTGGATTTTGAGAAATTAACGTTCAAAAAAAGATATATATCTGTAACAGCGCTCCGGTTCGCGGACTTTTCGCGTTACGGAGCTTTGTGAAGCGAAGCTGATTGGTTCTCCGGCGTCTGTAAACATTCCAAACAGTCCGTAGCGGCCGCCATCTTGTCTCTCGGTAGGATCGAGAGACAAGAGGAGGCCAAAGCGAAGGGGCAAATGACCATAAGGGGGCATAGTAGATCCTCCCTGACCCCCTAGGTTTGATGTGGAGGCTTTAAAAGGGCCTCGCAGGGCAAAAAAATAAAAATATCGTTTTTTTAGTTCTTTTGCGTGGGGAGCGCCCGGTTCGCGAACCGGGAAGCGTTCTGGGGAGCGTACTTTCTTGAAAATTAGTGAAAAAAGTTAGAGTAAAATAATAATTGTGAGTGATCAGATGTAGGGTAGCTCTGAGAAGAGCTTTTGGGTTTATGGTACATTTAGGTACTTATAAGTAGGTACCAATTCACAGTCTTAAATTCAGAATGAAAATTCTGTTGCCCTCATCTGAGAAGTGAACTCCATCTCCTCTGTAGATATCTTGCATGTAGTAACGCAAGTTATTGTTGTACAAGGAGCCCATTCCATGGTCTCTCATGTAAGCTGAAACAGATTTGTTTACATGCTTCCTCGACTTCTCAATTTGTGGACAAAATTGGTTCGACCACCTCCATTTCTGTCTTTGGCATATATTTGAATATACCAAGGCAGTCTGAGGAAAAAGTGCCATCAATTGCTCAAAGGTGTCCTTTAAAAGCATTTCCAGACCTACCCCAGTCAAAGTGCCCAAGTCATTACCTCCACAGTGCACAATTAACAGGTCAGGTTTTGGCAAATGCATAAAGGTTTTCACCAATGGTATCAATTGGTGACATTTTAATCCTCTGTGGCCAAACCACTTAATTTCCACATCTTGTAAATTGAGGTTAGGTAAATTCCTGTTTTCAGCGTACCTCTGAGCCCAATAGATGTAACTATGTCCAACAATCCAGACAGAAAACATGGCGAGAGAAGGTTCTGCTGCAGTCAGATGAAGTGTGGCAATGAAATGGCAGTTGAAAAAATAAGAGTTTAAAATGAAAAAAACTGTGGAGTTTCTGTGTTAATGAAGCAGTAACAGTGATTGGTGGATTTTGATTGCTGAAAACAGAAAGTTAGGGTGCATGGATGAGTTCGTTGAAAGATGTATTTTGAGTGGCGAAGAAAAAATCATTAAATGGAAGAATGCACTGGATATGCAGGTGCACTGAGAGTTCAGAGTTCAATTGCAACATTGTTGTGTGAACTTGCAAACACCAGAGGTCTTGCAAGAGGTGGTTGCTATGCAAAAAAGCAGAGAGGGCAGAGGGGGGGAAGGGTTTTGATTTGAAAAAAAGTGAGGGAAGAGTTTTGATTGGGTGACATGAGAGATATGTGTGAAGAATTACAGCATTTCTGTGCTTTTGATAGCTGCAGACTCTGGAGTGCATACCTTTTGCTCTGCTGAAGACAAATTGGTGTGTTTCTGAGACTGTTTTGAAACTCAAAGTATTTGCTAAGGTGAGAAAAGATTTCTTTAATTTAGATAGAAAATAGTGTGCTTTAAGGAGAAAATTATGAAGAAAGTTGTGTTTTTCAAATGTTGCTTTGTCTCAAGTGTTTTACAAATAGATTTTGTTTCTTTGAGAAATTGTAATTGGAGAAAATGTGAAGTATTAGTACTGACAGGGTTTTTATGTGCATAGGAGCTGTGGAGTGTTTTCAAATTATGATTTGTAAATCGTTTTTGAGGAAAAGGAATGGTTTTAATACTTATGACAAGGACATAATGGTGTATGCTTCTTTATAAGGCAATTGAGTGTCTCTGATGTTATTTTTCCCATTTTAATGTAAGACGTTTCCCTGTGGAGCAAATTGCTTGTAAATATGCTCCCACCTGTGCATGGTAAATTTAGATTTTGACTGTTTGAGTTATATAGTCATGTTAAAAGTGACCCAAAAAAGTTGCAAAGGCTTTAAAAAAACACTTTCATGTGTCTTGAGGACATTTTAAGTCATTTCCCCGTTGGCAGTGTTTTCACATTATGAGTTGAAAATCGTTTTTGAGGTAAAGGAATGTTTTCAAAATTTATGTGCGCCATATGCTCCCAAATTTCTTTTTCAGGGGTGCAGCAGGGTGTTCTTGAGACACCCCTGCACCCTCGGAAAAATTCGTAATTTGCGATGAGGTAATTGCTAATCGCAAATTGCACCTTCATTCCTATGGGCCTCCTGCTCCATGGAAATGAATGGGTAATTTGTAATTAGCAAATAGCTCATCGCAAACTAGGAATGGTAAAGAATCGCTATTTATTCCTTAAAGTTCGCTATTTAGGAAATGCAAAAAACTTTGATGATACATATGGCGGTTCATCTCTAACAAGATAAGAAACATAGGGATAGATTTATGATGACTGGCGCATCACCAGGGATGTGTTAGTCATCCTGTGCCGCTGTTCCGCCACCTATGGTGTGCTGCATTTACAATGCGGCGCATCATGGGGCAAAAACAGCACAGATGCGTGACGTATCTGTGCCGTAAAGGTGGCGCATTGCTGGAGTTGTATCGCAAGTGTGATGAAGCTCCAGCAAGGCTCAGGGGTGCCCCTGTCGCAGGGTTTCTGTTCTCAGACAGAACTGTGGACAGAGGATTGGAACCTCGGCGAATTAGGGTGCCCCAAAACTCACCTTAGTAATCAAAAACCCCTTAGCAAGCTAGGTACAGTGTCACATTGGATATAACAAACTCTCAATGTTTAGACAATCCAGAATATGAACTTATAGTACCTCAGGATACGTGGAACTCATGAACACTCGGTCGTTATATATTTATTAGAAACCAGAACATGGAGTTAAGAAGAACACATGTGTATTTGAAATGTTTATTTACTAATGCCGTCTTCTCAGGCGTAGTATCTTAGATAATACAAGTACACATATTATCAGTAGCAAAATTACCAGCATAGTTACTAGTACATAAAAAGCGAATGGTGACAGTATGTTAACATGCTGTAAATGAATAAGAGTTAGCAACACTTATAAGCAGCCGCGGGCCGTGGAGGGAGTTACGGTGGGGCAGGGAGGCGGGGAGGGGGAGGGGCAGGGTGGAGAGGGCTCCACCCTGCCCCTCCCCCTCCCCGCCTCCCTGCCCCACCGTAACTCCCTCCACGGCCCGCGGCTGCTTATATCTCACCCTCCCTAATACACATATTATATTATTTGCTAAGAAGGTCTCTTTTTGTTGGTTTAGGGCGTGCCCATACTTTAGTGTCTTAGATTTGAAGGAATCACATCAGCATACACCAGCTTTCTCTTCATGTGAACCGCATCAAGTGTTGTGTATGTGTGTTCGGCAAAGCAATATAAAACCCACCTCATGCCCAGAATTGGCAGAAGCTGCACTTATGTTATGAGTATGAAGTCGTGGAGATCAGACCTCATAACAATTCTGTATCGTGTTGTTCTTGAAACTTCAGCACTCGCTGTACAGATATAGTTTAACAAGCAAAGCAGATAGTAGAGCAATAACATATTATTCTCATGTAAACCACGATGAACTACTAGGTTGAAAGCTAAAGCAACAACTAAGTGTCGTGTGCAGAAGTTGCAAAAAAGGAAAAATGGCGTTTAAACCGGTAATGAGCCCATGCTAACTTAACACGGTGTAAAGATATCCAGGATCTAGATGACACCTCCCCATGATCCGGAAACGAACTGAATAAGATAATAGAAGTGCCATCTCATGAGAGCAGATTGCAACTTTATATGTGGACGGTCCGCAAGGTAAAACATTAAAAACTAGGAAAATTTAATGCTAAAGAAAAATAAAACAGCCAACTACTTTATCGAGGCTTAAGCCAATAGGCAAGCTAAATAATAAAAACTTGACAAATAAGTCAATGAATTGTCAATGAAATGCTAGTACTCAGCATATCAAACATGAAAAAGGTCTATGACATAATTGTGTATGCAAAATAAGCTGCAACAGCCTCCAATAGGAAGTCACCGTCTTCATCCGAAAAGAGTTCAGCCATCCAATTTAAAAGCGGAAAAGAACATACGTGCTCTCCCAGCACCGGATCCTCTATCACCATCAGAGGACAGCTCGGTGGGTTTTCAAGAAAGCTCTGTTCCAAGAAAGACTGTGTTGCCGCCAGTAAATTCCAGGGACCAATTAGTCCATGCATCAATGCCACAGCCATAATCCTTTCGCCAGGACAAACCAACTCATGAGTAATGATAGGACTCATCAGCTGATTAAAGTCGACGTCAGGAGAAACCGGTCCGCAGAGACACAAATCAATGGCCCAATCGAAATCACAGGTCAGGCAGTGAAATACAGGCTGGACACAGGTGAAGTAGGAGAATAGAAAAGATAATCCATATGCCGTGCTTAATATCGCCAACGGCATTGTGCCATAATATTCAAGCATGCGATTGCGGAACAGCGTCAGCAGCTGCAGGGCGGGAGCTTGCACAGGAGGGACATCCATATTTAAAATGAAAAAAGCACAAGAGCGTCCGCTGGTAATGCAAGTAAAAATGGGAATCCACCAAGCACAGTGGAAAAAATAGAATGAAAGAAAGCAGGGATGACTCCAAAGATTTTCTCAAATGAAGTCACGAGACCACTGGTAACAACTTTAAAAAAGTGCGCCAGGCCCTTTGTGGAGGACGCGTTAAAGATAGTCCGAACCATCTTGCTGAAATGGAAAGGCGAATCAGTATTTAAAAGGGTCTGCACCTCTGTACGGGTGTTCGCTATGTGAAGCACGAAAGTTTCACGGGCCGAACTCAAGGCCACCTCTCTCTGAGACAAAAGAGCTCTTATTCTTGCCATGCCGTTGAAATGTGCTCCCAAGGTTGGTATTTGTGGCCAGATTGAAAACTCCCTATGTTCATGTGTGGGAGGAAATAGAACATTTCTGCAGCAAATAACCCGTTCACTTACTGTTACGATAAAAGGAATACTTTTAATTAACCCAGAACAATCTTTATTATTGAGCATCAAATAACTACCATTTTCCAACAACTTGAACGTGGGGATGATAGCAGGAACTGGCGTGCCTTGCAACACGCAAGCCATATTTGGTCGGTGTTTGTTGCATGAACCGTGTAACTGTATGTGCCTACACATTAGTGAATGATCTGGCGTCTCAGTGCATTCCTCTCCATTCAGATAAACTTCTTGATCATCTTTGAAAATCTGTATGTGTATGGAAGCGACCAGACCTCATGAAGAAAACCACTACCTAAAGGTTCATAACGACCTATTGGTATATATTTCATACAATTTGAAAACTTATATAAAGCAAAAGGCAGCGTTATTAAACCGTGGATAAGGCACGTTGCCAAAGCAGCCAACCTTTTGGATTTATACTGGAAATGTTAAAGGAAAAATTACGGAGTAGGGCCTGTAAATCTTTAATGGACAACCGAGTAAAATTACTCCAACCATCATATTCCTCTAACTCCGGGATAGTAGGGGTGTTTAATTTTTTAGAAGTAGCCAATCCAAAGCATTTGGTCTGGGAAATTGTTTCATTCACAAACAACATATGATTTGGGATGAGACATGCACGGTGCAAAGCCTCAGTGCCTTGTACCTGCCAGGTTCGTGAACCCCAAACTGATGTAGATCCTGGATATCTTTACACTGTGTTAAGTTAGCATGTGCTCATTACTGGTTTAAACGCCATTTTTCCTTTTTTGCAACTTCTGCACACAACACTTAGTTGTTGCTTTAGCTTTCAGCCTACCTGCGTCAAGATCTATGCCTGCTTCAAGCAGGCGCAGGGTTTTGATGCAGCTTTGTCCTATCTGATTGTAAATGCGGCACACCGTGGGTGGCAGAGCAGCGGTGCACGTTAACTGGTACATCCCTGGGGATGTGCTAGTTAATATAAATCTGCCCCTTTACATTTAATTATGTGCAGGGGACACAGAGTCGGTGAGGTTTATCCAAGGTTAAGAAGAGATGAGTCCTGTTCAGTGAAAAATTGGAGATAGGCTTCACCTCCTCACAGCCGCGGGCCGTGGAGGGAGTTACGGTGGGGCAGGGAGGCGGGGAGGGGGAGGGGCAGGGTGGAGGGACCTAAAAACTGGCATATGGATAATTGCAGGTAAGTACACAATTTAAATATTTAAAGGAAATTCGTAGCGCGCACAGCATCGCATTTTGCGATGCTGTGCGCGCTACGAAATTCGTTTGAATAATTAAATTGTGTACTTACCTGCAATTATTCATATGCCAGTTTTTAGGTCCCTCCACCCTGCCCCTCCCCCTCCCCGCCTCCCTGCTCCACCGTAACTCCCTCCACGGCCCGCGGCTGCCTCCTCAGCATCGTTGGACATGGTTAAATAATAGCTGCAAAATGTTACTCTTGTTAAACAATTTTACTATTATAATCTCTGAGATTTGTCTCTTACTCTGCAACATCTCATTGTTGTTATCTTTCTTTAAAGATGAAGACAACATCAACATGAGCGACAATCAGCAATCAGTTGATTTCGACCTCATCATTGAACTCGTAATTGAAACATCAGTGGATGTTGATCCCTTGGATGATTTCAATCCTGAGGATGAAGAAGAACGTGATGAGGATGCAGATTTGTCAGAATTGTATGACATAGGATGGGAAGCTGACGTGCTTGAGCCTATGGAACTATAAACATTTATTTTATAAATTTATAATAAATAAAAAGTAAATATTTAAACCGTTTAATTTAAAAATAAAGACACCTTCAAAAACAGGTTATGTGTAGTGTCTTCAATAAAATATTAAAATATGGTCAAAAAATTAGATCAGATTCATATATAAAACAGCACAGGTAAAATGAATATAAATTCCATTTCTTTTCTGCTATTTCTGTATTCTAAATTTGCCATGTACAAAAAAATGTTCTATGTAAAAATGTTAAGTAATGTGTTAAGTTTTTGATGACTGTTATTAATTTACTGTTGGGTAATAGTGGTTAATAACATTTTTTATTATATTTTACCACAGATTCAACTGCAGATCATTTCAAGATTTCAGCATGCCAACCAAAGAAAGAGTGAGAAAGGCTGCAAAACGTCAAAGACAGCAGGTGAATGAAAAAAAGCAGCAGTCCTCTAACAAAAAGATTTGTCAAGTCACCAAGAAAGCAACGGGTAAGAGTAGAAAAACATTCATAAGAAATATCTGTAGTAAAAAAAATATTACTACAGAAAATGTTTCAGTCCAGAAAAGGAGAAGCAATTCAAACGGTAAGGAAAGGCCAATGAAAAATGTTACTGCTAGAGTAAGAGATAACTCTATGCATGAAAGTAGAAGGAAACAACAGTTTAGGGACATTCGTAAACGAATGTTCCGCAACAGGATAATTGGCAATTTGTTAAAAAATATTAAGAAAGGTCAACAGAAAGTGGTTTTTTATAAGAGAAAAAAATAGTTGAGAAAGTTATTGATCAGGCATTTGAAATTAAACGTAAGTTATTTATTTTGACAATCAATAGAATTAGGAAGCTAAACAAGGCAATTTATGATTTCAAAAGAAATAGTAGATGGAAGAGAATAGTTAATCGTAGTAATTTTTGTGAAGTTTTTTCTGGAGAATGGATGCATAGTTCAAGCTCTGAGGCATTTTTTAATGAGGAGAGTTATTTCCAGGATAATGATTTGGTGCATGCAGTTGACACCAGTGGTCGAGCTTATGAAGTGAAAGATGGTTGTCCAGTTGAAAAAGAAAAACTTGTGACAACAGAGATAGAAGAGGTGTTAGGTAATGAGGTTTTAGGGAGACGTCCTAAGGGTCCTGTGTACACCTGGAAGTGTAGTAGTATTTGCAGTGTACGACAGGATTCCATCAATTTGCTTTGTGATTTTATACGGTCATTTAATAAGAAAAGTTTGAAGCAGAAAATGAAGTTGTTGCAAGAATTAGATCCTTGCAGAGTGAGAGAAGTGATACGTTTGCATGGTCATTCACTGGCTTGTCTTTCCAGGAGAGTATGCCAGAGTGTTTTTCATCATTTCAGGATGCTAGCAGTGCATCATAATAAAGTGAGGAAATTAGTTAGAATGTTGTATTATGCTAAGAGTCCAGCAATTATGCTTAAACAATTATGCGCTGCTCTTTTGCATGGTTCTGAAATAGATGTGAAGAATATATGCGAAGAAATTGAGTTTTGTTACTTTGGAAGTAAAGAGGAGAATGTTGAAATTGACCAAGAAGAAGAGAGTAATGTGGAAGATAGTGTACAGGTTTCCAGTACAGATAATTTCCAGAGGGAAATTGCGACGTTTGAGGTGAAATCAAGTGAGAGGCCAAATTTCACTTGTGTGTGTTGTCGATGCACTTATAATAAGAATCAGACTAAGTTAGTGGATTTATATGGAAAAAGTGAAAGGGAAAATAATAGTGAATGGAAGGATTTTACAACATACTTGATGGTAGAAAATTGTTTTGATTTGGGATTGGATCAACGTGTGTGTACTTATTGTTGTAACAAATTAAATCAAAACCAGATGCCTGCTAGAGCAGTTCATAATAATCTGGAATTGGTTGAGATTCCTTCTGAATTGAAGGATTTAAATACTTATGAATCTATTTTGATTCAAAGTATCCATCCCTTTCAGGCTATTGTAAGAATGGAGCCAAAGACAGGGAAATTGCCTCCATCAGATTTACAGAGAGGATTAAAGGGAAGAGTTGTTTATTTGCCTCTAGATTTGAAGAAAAACATTAACACAATTGGAGTAGAAAAAGTGGAAGAGGAACCTCTTGTTATCTTAGTTAATGGGGTTCCGACAAAGAATAAGAAAATATGGCAAGATTTAGTAGATGTTAGGAAAGTCAAAAGGGCAACATTGTATTTGAAAAAATATAATAAATACTATAAAAATGTATATGTTGCAGAAGAGGAAGTAAGTGAGGAAGAGGATAGCGATTTGTGTGCTGGTCAAATTGAGAAAGTAGAACCCTGTACTAGTGAAGAAATATATGAACATTATAGTGTTCATCCTTTGCATTCCAAGGAAGTCATGGGGAATGCTATTGAGTTGTTTCAAATGAAACAAGCGAAAGGGAGTCCCATTAGTGTTTGGGAGGAAAGTTTGGAAGCTCGGTGTTTCCCACAGCTTTTTCCAACAGGTCAGGGAGGAAGATATGATGAGCGACCTCATCAAATTCCTGCTTCTGAATACCGGACTTTGCGATTGTATGCAGGAGATCCTAGGTTTCGACAATGCATTCCTTATTTGTTTCATCTCCTGTTTGAAAGCGATCTGTCTGGACTGTCATTTGCAGTGAACCACATCTTGAAAAGTGGTATACACATGCAAAACATCTCGGCAAGTGACTTTATGGATAAAGTCAATGTCCAAGACAGTATTTTGGATTCTCACCTGATTAATCTCATGGCGTGTCAGCGTGGTACTAATGAGTACTGGTACCGTCGTCATGGTGATTTAAAATGTATGCTGAGGAACTTAGGAACTCCCACATGGTTCCTCACTTTGAGCTGTGCTGAGTATGGCTGGGAAGACTTACTTGAATTTCTACGAGAGGCAAATGCTAACGTAGAAAACATTGAATTCAAGACACCCGGAGAACTGTGCTCTTTGGATCCAGTCAATGTATGTAGGTACTTCAATCATAGATTTGAAGGTATGATGTCTTTCATCATGAATAAGAAGAATCCACCTCTTGGAGAGGTGTTGGATTTCTTCTGGAGGAAGGAGTACCAAGCAAGAGGTGCTCCTCATATACATATGTTGCTGTGGATCAAGGATGCACCTAAATTTGGAACGGATGCAGAAGACTCAGTGATGAGTTTCATAGAACAGTATTCTACGTGTGCTGTTCCAAACGCAAAGGAGAAAAAAAGCCTAAGAGAAAAAGTTCTACGTTTCCAAAGCCATCGATGTGGAAAGTACTGTCGTCGTAAATTCCGGAACAAAGACAAGTTCTACACCAAATGTCGTTTCGGCTTTCCACGACCGGTGATTTCTAAAGGAAGAGTGAACAGTTTGATGTCTTCGCTGCGACATAATGTGATGAAGAAATCACCTAAAAACACATACAATTTGAAGAGGAGCGAAGAGTCTAAGTACATCAACGACTACAACCCGGTGATTTTGTCCATGTGGAATGCTAACATGGATATACAGTTTGTGGCTGATAACTGTATGGCTGTGGCTCGGTATGTGACATCCTACATCACCAAAAAAGAGAAGACAGAATTGAAGGATATGTGGGAGGACATTTCCCATGAAAAGAGCCTCAGCAAGAAGTTGTACAGTTTCAGTCTGAAGATGTTGTGGCATCGAGAAATCGGAGCTTACGAATGTTCTGACCGGTTGTCTTCAGCAAGTCTCTATGCCAAGTCCAGGAGTATCGTTTGGGCGAGTGTTGGTCTTGCTGCAACGCGTAATCGAGTTCTCAAACCTGTGTGGGAAATTGAGTATTTGGCGGAAAAGGAGCCAAACAGTACCGACATTTTGAAGACCAACATGTTGGATACATATTATCCAAATCGAAGCAGTCACCTCGAGAATGTTTGTCTGTATGAGGTTCTGCAAAATTACATATTCAAGAGGAACATCAAAGAAGATACTGAGAAAGGAGTGTATGCTGTAATAGGAAGTGAGGGATGTCTGGTCAAGCAAAGAAAATGCCACTTGATAAACCATCGAAAATTGAGTGGCGAATATCATGAAAAAAAGGAGTTTTTCTATTTAGCACTTTTGCAACTTTTTAAGCCTTGGCGTGCAGAAGAGGAACTGCTTGGAGATTTCCTTTGTTACGAAGACTCATTCAATGCTGCCAAGGAGACCATAGAATGTCCTGCTTTTCCCAAATATGTAGAAATGTTGAATGTGGAAATTGAGCAGGAAGCAACGATTGCAGCCGAGATTGCCAGAGACAGTTCTCAGGACAGTCAGAGTTCTGCTTCATTGAGTCAGGATCCACTAGGAGGACCTCTTATCGAAAATGAAGCTGCCACTGCTATGAATGAAGTGGAAAGAACCATGGCACATGCTCAGGAGGATGCGGTTAACTTAGAAGAGTTGGAAAGACAACTCAACGTTGATCAGAGTAAAATATATGACGAACTTACCATGCAAATTGATCATGGATTAAGTCATGACAAGAAAGAGTGCTCATGTACGTCGTTGAAGCCTGTCCGACTGTACGTGAGTGGAGAAGCGGGAACTGGAAAAAGTTTCCTTATTAAAGCAATTTCATGTTATTTGCAGGAAAGGACAGAGTCATCGCTGTCTTGTGTTGTCACCGCTCCAACTGGACTGGCAGCACATAACATTAAAGGGATTACTTTACATCGTTTACTGATGCTGCCAGTGGAGCATGACAACAAACTAGAATATCACAAGCTATCTGGAGATGCTTGTTTTGAAGTTTCAAGAGTCTTGAGGAAAATGAAACTTCTTATCATTGACGAAGTAAGCATGGTTTCCAATGTCATGCTTGCCTTTGTGCATTTGAGAATGCAAGAAGTTCTCAAAACAGAGTATGATGTGTTATTTGGTGGCAAACACATCATTGTTTTCGGAGATCTTCTGCAGCTGACACCAGTGAAAGGGCAACCTGTGTTCAAAATGCTCACGCATGAAGATACCAGGAAGTGCTTAGGGAGCATTGGCAACGTCAATATATGGTTAAACTTCAATTATGCTGAACTGCATGAAAATATGCGTCAGGCAAAGGATGAAGTTTACAAGACTATTCTACAAGATGTTAGAATTGGAAAAGTGACCGAGCATGGGAAAGAAGCTTTACATGCACGATTACTGACAAATTTATATCCAGACGAAGATGTTGTGCCTGAGAATATTTTTCAGAAAATTACTGAGAAAAAATCTGGAATATGTTTGATGCCAACTCTTGCAGAATGTGCCAAATTCAACAACAAAATGTTGCATTTAGAAAAGCAAGAGATTGTGAAACTGGAAGCTATTGACAGAGTAGAGCATATGGGATCAACAATTATTTTGTCTGAGAATCTGAAAACAAAATTGGATTCATTAGAGAAGAGTATATCTAAAACTGCAGGTTTTGAAAAGACTCTGAATGTGTGCTTGAACTGCCGTATAATTTTAAGAAGGAATTTACATGTTGAAAGAGGTCTGGTAAATGGATCAATGGGTAATGTTGTTGATTTTGTGAAATACAGAAATAGAGATGGAATTGAATTTTTAAAAATTAAATTTGATGGCATTGAGGAAATACAGCTAATTGGTCGTTGTTCTGCTAGATTTTTGCTTGTAAAAGACTTATATGTTCGTCGTAAGCAGTTTCCTGTTTGCTTGGCATATGCGGTGACAATCCATAAATCGCAAGGTTTAAGTGTAGACTGTGCATTGGTGAATATTGGCAGTTCTGTGTTCAAGGAGGGTATGACATATGTGGCATTGTCACGAGTTAGAACTTTATCGGGATTGTACTTGATTGAGTGTGATGTCACAAACATTTGTGCGGATCTAGATTGTGTTAAGGAATACAATAGGTTAAGAAGAGAGTATGCGCCACATTTGCCTCAGTATCCTTTGTTTGAGAAACGTGTGGTAGGCCGGAAACGAAGAAATGTGACCAATACTGGGGAGGTTGTAGCAAAAAGACGAAAAGTCGATGAACCTGAAATTATAAGCAGAAACAAAAAGGATTCTGTTGAAGATGTTGTTGGTTTTCAATTTGAAAACAGTTCTGGTGTCAACTGCTATGCTAATGTAGTGGTTAATGTTTTGTTTTCTCTAGAAAATGTAAAAGAAGAGATTGTGGTCAATTCTGATCAAAGATTTTGCAGTTTGTTAAATTCTGTGTTAGAGAAATGTAGCACTGATAGAACAAACATAGAAAGTGTGTCTGAAATTCGAAATCTGTTAGACAGATGTTCAGGCCAAACACAATTCTCTCAAAATAGTCAGCAAGATTGTCAGGAGTTTTTAATGTATATGCTTGATGTATTGCATGATGAAGGTGTAGATGTAGATCACCTGTTTGGGCTTTCTTATCAACGGCAGCATGACTGCGAGAACTGTAGGGTATCAAGTACTACTAGTGTAGACTCCGAAAAATTTATATATTTAACTTTGCCAGACAGTAAATCAGTCTCTTTTAATAAGCTAGTAAAAGCAGCTGATCACAACATGGAGTGTAGCCAATGTAAATCTGAAATGATGTCCACATTATTTATACGAACATATGGCCAGTATGTCATTTTAATGTTCCAACGATGTAGGCCTGATGGAACAAAATTGACAACTTTAATTAAAAATTTTGTGGCTTCACAGTTGTCAATATCAGGAAGGACTTTTGTAACTGTAGCAATTATATATCATGATGGTCCTTCAATAACATCAGGACATTACACAGCTTATTTAAAGTGTAGAAATGGCTGGTCATTCTGCAATGATTCTGTTTTAATTTTCAAAAAAAAATTGCCGTATGACCTTAAAAACTCTTACCTGGTGTTTTTAAAACCAACATTTTAGGGAAAGAATCTCGGGATGTGCTCTGAGGAATTTCAAGAAGTTCTAATGGCTCCTACACGATTTGGCCTTGAGGATAAGTGTAGTACAGAGACATAACTTCTTACCATAACACTGGACGTCATGGAGAAATACGTGCACTTTGAATGAGTTCAGAAAAACTGTTTCTTTTTATAAGCTAATTGAAGCAGCCAATCAAAACATGGAGTAGAGGG
The DNA here is from genome assembly GCF_964261635.1 of Lissotriton helveticus. NCBI lineage: Eukaryota > Metazoa > Chordata > Amphibia > Caudata > Salamandridae > Lissotriton > Lissotriton helveticus. Next base: position 602,800,126 of record NC_136063.1, on the reverse strand, counting down.
AATGTAAGTCTGCAATGCTGTCTACTGTTTTACATTGCTTTGTGATTAAAAGTGATGTAGAGAATTAAATAATTGTACTAGTCATAAAGGTAGTGTAAGTCTGCTTCATAGTAAGCAGTATCAGTGTGATAGGAAATGTAGAACATGATTGAGCAAGAAGGGGAAGATATTACTAGTCCAGGATTGTGAAAATGATCTTCAACATTTTAATTGTGAAAGTTGCGGAAATACAACATGACGGCATTTGCTTAAAAGAATTCTAAGAGTTATAAATGGCTCAGACACGATTTGGCCTTGTGGAAACGTGTGGTAGAGAGCGAGAAGTCATTTATTGTATGTAACATGTTTTTCAAAACGATGGAGGTTTTCTTTCAGAAAGTGGCGGGTTGAAAGTAATAACAGCACAACAGAGTGTAAGCTGTTCATAGGACATCCTTGGCCGTCATGGAAAGTAAGTTAACTTTAAGGAGTTCTGAATTCTGATTTGTTATGTTGTATGGGTTTTTTAAACACAATCATTTTGATTGTGTTTTTTTTTCCCCGCTGTTATATGATGAATACCTTCAAGTCACTGTTTTAGTGAAATTTGATACATTCTGAGAACAGCAAAAATAAACCATTTAACATGTATAATTAATTCTGTTCTGTTTGCATTTATGATGTAGATGTAGAACTGTGTAGGAGGCATGGAGAAGGTGAGGCTTCTGTAAGTGTCAAAGTTGTTGCATACAGTGCTCATATTCTACGTAGTCTTTTATATTTCATTACTTTCACTGTTTCTGACTGATCTAAAAATTTTTTTTTTAAAAAGAACAGTAAGTATAAGGGAAGGAAACAGACAGTTATGTTAAAAGAAAGACAGCTATAGGGAATAAACTAGGGATACTGTTACCCGCAATCCTCTGCTGATGATGTCACTGAGCATGTCATGAATGATGTAATATGTGACATCATCAGCAGTGGATTACGGGTAATAGTATCTCTAGTTTACTCCCCTATAGCTGTCTTTCTTTTAACATAACTGTCTGTTTCCTTCCCTTATACTTACTGTTCTTTTTAAAAAAAAAAAAATTTTTGGTTCGCTTCAGGTTCGCGTACCGGCGAGCGAACTGGGAAGCGAACTAAGAGAAATAGAGGTTGGCACAGTTCCAAATATTGTACCAATTTTTTAATAACGGGGAGGTAGTTCTGAAAAGAACTTTTTTTTTATTGTTTTTGTTGTTTTATATTTTTTTTATTATTTTTCTGAACATTTTTTTACTTTTTTTGAATTTTTCTGAACAGTTTTATATTTTTTTGTTTTTTTTTCGGAGGGGGCAACGAAAACGATTCATTGTAAAGGGCTCAACAGGAGCAACAAAACAAAAAAAGAATTTATTATTTGGGGCGTTTCGTACAAACTTGCATATGATAGTCAATAGCTCTGTTGATCAGAGTGATGCTACTTTCTCTGTAGCAAATGAATCCACTGCAATGTACGCAGACTTGTTTTACTTCACCAAATCTCATTTGTATATTTGGCACCATCTCCCTGCCCTCTGGTCCCGTTACTTCCGGTACAACAGATCTTCTGGCCATAATAGGGAGATTATCTAGGTCGTTACGAAACTGTGCAGCACTGTAGTTGTTAGGATGCCACCTAGTCATATGGCGATGCATTGTGTAGTTTCCGAAACTGTATTTTTTGTCGGTCCCTCTGGACAGTCTATCTTGACATATGAGGCAAGTTACGTATCTTGCATTTACTTTTTTCTGACCTTTGGGAATTTTAAAAAATTGCCAAATGAAGTTTTCTTTCCGGTGAGACGTCCTGGGCTCCTCAGGCAAAAACTGCCTCTGTTCCTGCTCTTCCTCCTCTTCCTCTTCTTCCTCTTCTTGCTGAATTATAACTTCAGCAGGTGGTCCTCTCTTCCTTGGATGTGGTGGAGGTGGTGGGGAAGCACCAGCTGAAGCTACTAAAGAAGCCATTGCTCACTGGTAACAAAGGGTCTTTCTCTCACAATGATGAAAGTCAGAGTGAGGAAAGAAGGAGGGATTTTCATCATTTGGGAAAAACAATAGTTCTCAACCAATGAAAAGTGTTCATTTTAGATTATATGACCTAGTCTTACATCATTAGGAAACCAAAAGTGAAATGAACCAATGAAAAGTGTTATTACCAAGTCACATGACCTGCTGTGTTTACGTTACGCGCTTTGCACCGCCTCCCGGTTTGCTTCCAGAAACCTGCGCTTTGCGCCTCGGTAAGCGTACCAGTTCGCTAACGTAGCACGTCATATGACGTATCACGCGACAACGCGAAACGTCATGCGGACGGGAGGCGTCACGATGTTGTTTTCTAACGCGGCAGTTGCGGTAAAGGAACGTTTACCGGCTCGCGGTCTATTTCGCGGCATCAAGGTCAGCTAACGGGAAGCTTCCTGATTCGCGAAGCGGGAACGAAGAAAAAAATATATAAAAAAAAAAAATTATTAATAAACATATAAAATATATTTTTGGATTTAAAGAAGAATACATTTTACAGCTACAGATATTAGCTGTTAAAAAACCAATGAAATTCACTGAAAAAAACCATAGGTTATAGACCATATATAGTTAGGAATTAGCATTTACAAAACCTTGAAAATTCACTGAAAAAACCATAGGTTATAGACCATATATAGTTAGGAATTAGCATTTAGAAAACCTTCTTTTACTCACACAAAACCATTGAAATTCCATATATAGTTAGTTGCACTAACTATATATCGCGCACCCGCAATCCACTGCTGATGATGTCACATATTACATCATTCATGACATGGTCAGTGACATCACTGATGACATCACTGATGACATCTCAAATGACATCACTGATGACATCACTGATGACATCTCAAATGACATCACTGATGACATCATGACACACCAATACCAGTTACTAAATACGCACTCACTGATTCCTACGTCTACACACACATTCACTCATTCACCCATACAATCACTCATACATACAGTCACTCATTATTACAACACTATCATATGCACTCATACACCTATGCAGACAGTCACACATTGCCACTCATCCATGGAGTTACTCACACACCAAGTCAGTCCTGTAAAGAATCAATCACACTTCCATTTCCTCATCTATACAGTTAAACACAGAACACCATACTTCAGTGACATCACTGATGACATCACTGATGACATCTCAAATGACATCACTGATGACATCTCAAATGACATCACTGATGACATCATGACACACCAATACCAGTTACTACATACGCACTCACTGATTCCTACGTCTACACACACATTCACTCATTCACCCATACAATCACTCATACATACAGTCACTCATTATTACAACACTATCATATGCACTCATACACCTAGTCAGTCCTGTGAAGAATCAATCACACTTCGATTTCCTCATCTATAGTTAAACACAGAACACCATACTTTTCACACATATACTAACACATACTTACTCTCTTATACAATCACTGATACAAGTACACATTGATATGCACAGAGTCACACACCTCCAAGCCAGCCACACACACACTCAGTCTTCCATACATCCACTCATTCTTCAATATGTAAAACGTATTTAAACTTTACAAAAACACACAGACACTAGATGATGTCATCAGTGATGTCATTTGAGATGTCATCAGTGATGTCATCAGTGATGTCACTGACCATGTCATGAATGATGTAATATGTGACATCATCAGCAGTGGATTGCGGGTGCGCGATATATAGTTAGTGCAACTAACTATATATGGAATTTCAATGGTTTTGTGTGAGTAAAAGAAGGTTTTCTAAATGCTAATTCCTAACTATATATGGTCTATAACCTATGGTTTTTTCAGTGAATTTTCAAGGTTTTGTAAATGCTAATTCCTAACTATATATGGTCTATAACCTATGGTTTTTTCAGTGAATCTATATATACACACATACATCTATATATTTATATATACCCTCTGGTTTCTTTCTCCGTGGAGTGAGAGATCTTGCTGTGGATATTTTGCGCGCAATGTCCCGAGCGTGCTAGGGGGACCCATCTCGTTTTGTGGCTGGAGCTAATAGGGCACGAGCTTCACAGCTTTTTCTGGACTTCAAATTATTCTAAAACCCAGGCCCCCGCATGAAGGAACAGTGCTCATACTGCTGAAAATCCAGTTTGTGATTGCACGTAGAGGCCAACACATTGCTGTTGTGTCTCTGGATTGGATTCGCCTGGACCTTCACGCATGCGGTGAGACGTTATAGTTAGCTGAGCTAACTATAACTCGCGCACCCGCAATGCACTGGTGATGACGTCACATATTACATCACTCATGACATGGTCAGTGACATCACTGATGACATCTCAAATGACATCACTGATGACATCATCCAGTGAATGTGTGTTTCTGGAAAGTTTAAATATTTTTCATATATATCTCTGCCAAGGTGTATTGAAGAAGGAGTGGATTTACAGGTGCCTGAATGGATTATTTAGTAGGTGCGTGACTGACTGTATAAGTGAGTGCTTGAACGTGTATTACTGAATGCATGGGGGTGCACAGACATAATATCGACTCCAAAATATCGTTTGGACAGAATATCGAGTTTGAAATATCGTTTGGACAAAATATCGACAGGACAGAATATAGACAGCCAAAATATCGTTTTTAAGGTAAGTGAAGTAATATCGACTGTAAATAATATAGAAAGTGAAAATATCCAAGTATATGATCTAGATAGTAATAAATATCGTTTTTTAAATAATATTTAATTATTTATAGTGTTTTTTGTGTTATAATATGTGTGAAAAGTGTCATTTTATGTTATAATTATTTTTAATTAATGATTTTTTTTAAATTATTGTGTAATTTTATTCTGGAGCGGGTTGTGGGTTTATAGGGGAATAGGGTGGGAAGTAATTTAATTATAATTAATTAAATATGTAAATGTATTAATTGGTAGTAATATTTAATTAATTGGTAATTAAATAATATTTGTTAATTATTTAAAATTTAATTGGTAATTAATTTAATTTAATTGATCAATTGCTAATTGTGTAAATTTAAATAATTTATTTCCTGTAGCGGGTTGTGGGTTTATAGGGGAATAGGGTGGGAAGTAATTTAATTATAATTAATTAAATATGTAAATTTAATAATTGGTAGTAATATTGAATTAATTGTTAATTAAAAAATATTTGTTAATTAATTAAAATGTAATTGGTAATTAATTTAATTTAATTGATTAATTGCTAATTATGTTAAATTAAAGGGGTATTTTTAGGGTTCAGGGTCAGTTTTTAGTTTTTGGGTAAAGGGGTATTTTTAGGGTTCAGGGTCAGTTTTTAGTTTTTGGGTAAAGGGGTATTTTTAGGGTTCAGGGTCAGTTTTTAGTTTATGGGTAAAGGGGTATTTTTAGGGTTCAGGGTCAGTTTTTAGTTTATGGGTAAAGGGGTATTTTTAGGGTTCAGGGTCAGTTTTTAGTTTTTGGGTAAAGGGGTATTTTTAGGGTTCAGGGTCAGTTTTTAGTTTTTGGGTAAAGGGGTATTTTTAGGGTTCAGGGTCAGTTTTTAGTTTTTGGGTAAAGGGGTATTTTTAGGGTTCAGGGTCAGTTTTTAGTTTTTGGGTAAAGGGGTATTTTTAGGGTTCAGGGTCAGTTTTGGGTTTTTGGGTAAAGCGTTTTTTTTAGGGTTCAGGGTCAGTTTTGGGTTTTTGGGGTACAGGGGTACAGTGTAAAAATAAAGTAAAATTAAATTTACATTAAATTAATTTAATGAAATTAAATTAAATTAAATTATATTAACCCTTTAGGTGCTGCCGTCGGCCAACGGTCGTCACGGGCACTACCTCCCCAGTGCTGCGTGCGACCGCTGGACGTCCAGTTCAGCACTGGATAATGGACAGCGCAGCACTGGGGAGGTTTGTTTACGAGCTCCTAAGGTGTTAAATTAATTTTAAATAATTTAAATTAAAAAAATGATTATATACTTACCAATACTTACGTTGTAATGGTAGTGCGTTGTAAAAGTTGCGTTGTAACGTCATATACCCACTGTTGCACTCTTTGGAGTGGGAATAGTAATTTTAACCCCTACGCTATCCAACGCTTTCCCTACTGTTGCACCCACTGGAGTGGGAATAGTAATTTTTACTCTTTTGTATTTGTACGTTAATAATATTGGCTATTATTTAATTAGATTTTGTTACTATATATATATATGTTTTAAGAAATATGATTAAAAAATATTATTTTTTTACTTTCATTAATTATTTAATTATTAAAAGTTATTTTAAGTATTGTTAAGTATATATTAGTAATTAATTTTTTATATTAATGTAATTAAACATTGTTTTTATTAAAGTCGATATTTTTTACAACTATATTTTTGTAAACGATATTTTTAACTCGATATTTTTGTACTTACCTGTTTGTAGATAGAAACTCGATATTTTGTCTCTCGATATTTTGTCAACGATATTTTTGTTGGTCGATATTCTGTCCCTCGATATTATTTCAGTGATCCATGCATGGGTTAGTGACTAAACTGTGTGAAAGTCTGTATTAGTCTCTCAGTTGGTGTGTAAGCGGCTGCATGGGTTGGTGAGTAGCTACATGACTGTCTATATGGGTTATTGATTTGTTGTCTGAGTATCTGTATGGGTGCCTGAGTGTCTGTGTGGGTGCGTGACTCTGTGCATAGATATCTGAGTGGGTGATTCACTGGTTGTATGGATTCAAAAGTGCATCTAGGAAGGGCTGTATGGGTGAGTTAGTGTGTGTATGGATGTGTTGGTGAGTGAATGAATGTCTCAGTGGTATATGTGTGAGTAACTACATATGTTTTAAGGCAGTATATGTGAGTGTTGCAATATATAAATGACTATACGTGAGAGTAAGTTATTTGACAAGTTTGTGTATAAATGAGTGTCTGCTTGTATTAGTGATTGTATAAAACAGTAAGTATGTGTTAGTATCTGCATAAATAAGTGATGTGGTGTGTGTATAAATAACTGAGTTGGTGTGTATAACGGTATACATGAGTAAATTGATATGTGATTGATTCTTTGCATGACTGACTAGGTGTGTGAGTAACTTTGTGGATGGGTAGCAGAGTGTTACTGTTTGTATAGGTGTATGAATGCATATTATGGTACTGTATTAATGAGTAACTGCTTGTATAAGTGACTGGATTTGTGTACATTAGGGGTGGGCGGAATTTGCATTATCACGTTACGCAAATCCCCGCGAAACGGTAAAAAATCTCCGCAAACACGCAGAAATTCATCAAACAAACGGAATTGCTTGTTTGCAATGCTTTTTTCCTGTTCGCAATTGCTGTTTGCGTGCTCGGGGGAAAATATCTTGCGAACACGCATTTTGAGAACGCGAACAAGCAAAATATTTCGCGAAGTCGCAGAATGCAAAGTTTTGGGCAATTTCGCATTCTCCGCAGAATGCGAAATTACCCAAATTCCGCGAATTCAGCGAGCGAACGGAATTTACCTCTCTGGCCCAGTGTACAGACCTAGGAAATAGTGGGTGGTATGTAGTATATGGCATTGTTGTGTGTATGGTTTCAAAAATAGTCTGTATTTTAGAGTGCGTGTATCAAACTTAATATTAGGGCATCAGTATATGCATCAGATTTTCATGTGGATGATGTCATCAGTGATGTCATGAGTTATGTCATTTGAGATGTCATCAGTAATATCATCAGTGATGTCACTGACCATTTCATGAGTGATGTAATATGTGATGTCATCACCAGTGCATTGCGGGCACGCGAGTTATAGTTAGCTCAACTAACTATAACAGGCGAATTTCTCTGATTTTATGTGAGTCAAATGTTCAACTAACTATAACGTCCCTGAAACCTATGGTTTTGTTAGTGAATTTCTAAGGTTTTTTAAATGCTAATGCCTAACTATAACATCTGTAAAACCTGTGGTTTTTCCAGTGAATTTCAAAGGTTTTTTAAATGTTAATTTCATATTTTAATGTTTATAAAACCTATATTTTTTCTATTATATTTTTAAATATTTTGAAACTCTATTATACTTTTTTTTTTAACTTTAAAAATGATGTAATGTCTTCCCCAAAAAATATGTATCTCTTTATTTTGGGGGGAGAAAACTGCACTCCCATACCGGATAGTGTACCAAGCTCCATCACCACACAAATCCGATCCACCATATTGCTAAACTAGTAAATGATGCACATTTCGTATCTGACGGGTTTGTGACACCGCGTCCCGCGGGACATCATATACGCATGAAGTCGCCCCAGCTGCTACTTTGTTATCCGACGGGTACGCAGTACCAAGCCACGCATTACGTCATGTACGTATGGGGTCGCGCCTGCTGCGCGTTGCATAGCTGACGAATGCACGGAGCCAGGACCTGTGTTACATCACAGATGTATGGTGTCACGCTGGGTACATCATTCCCTCTTTTTTTGTCTCAAAAGTATATCTACATAATTTAAATAGTGTGTGACAGCAAGCAATAATCTAATATATTTTAAACATTTATACATTTCTAACAGTAATAAACTTATATCATGATAAATATATTTTCTCAAAATCGCATCGGGTGCGGCCTCCTTGCACTCTAGGTGCGCAATTGCAATGTGACATTAAAAAAAAAGCATTTGATTGCTTCATAACATTTTCCATTGTAATAGTTGGACGACCCAACCCATTTTAGTAATTCTCTCTACAGCGTTTGATGAGAGACACCTCTTCACCTTAAACAGCTTTTTTAAAAAGTTTTTTTTCTGTGTACACATATCTTATACTACACACAACATGCAACGATCATCTTGATCAATATTCATGGTCTGTACATTAATCCTTCCACGTGTGATGGCCATGCATCTGAAACGTTACATCAAAAACAAATGTTTGTTACATGATGCCCCTGGTGTGTGTGTGTGTGCACATTATTGTGCTGCCTTTCGGCCTGGGTATTGGTGGCTCTAAGGAGTATCATCAGCCATGGGCAGATTGCACATCCTAGATCACATGTGACAAACAGTAAACAGTAATGTGTAGATTTGTATTGTTGTATGCTCTGTTGTCAGGCTTTTTTCAGTATAGTAGTGTGTTATATGTGAGACATTCAAATTTACGTTTGACATACATTACTTGACTGTAATGAGCGTTATCACTGTGTATGATGTAGCCTCACTGCTGATCCTCCCTCAATACGAGCAAATTCACATGTGTACGCTTCGTGATAGCAACACTTTCAATAATACTGCACACCATTGACCTGCATGTTTGCGCATATCCACAACCTGGACAATGACATGTGATGTTAGCCATTCAATTTTTTCGAACAGCATCTCATTAGCGATAGTTGCCGCCCTCCCGATACATGCTACATTAATGTAAATTGCGCATTTTGCAACATCAAAACTGCAAAAGAAACAAACATAAGTTCACTTCCTGGCCAGGCAGGAACTGAATAACACCCAGATCCCCGGAACAAATATTCACGCCCCTACATTGGCCAGGCGTATGCAAGCCCAGCCCACTTTGCGTACATATAAATAGGATAACGACGACACATGTCCCAGTTCTTCCACAATGCCTCAGGTGATATGGGCGCATCCACCTCGCATATCACAATGCACAATAAAAAAAGGGATCAATGAGGTGTACACCCTCCTCGCAATCAACACTTGTTCTAAATTGTGAACCCTACTGCCCATCGTGTTTCCAAAGGGATATATGAGGTGTACACCATCCTGCAATCAACACTACAACTGAATTGTGAACAGAGCTGCCCATAGTGTATTCACACACAACAATGATAGCAGGTGAGCAGTGAGGCCTGGGTGCACAGCGACTCCAATTGAGCATGTACCTTTTAGACCAAGACCCTTCTCCCTGCCAAATTTTGGGTAATTCCGTTCACCCGTTCGACCTATACAATTGTCTAAAGTTTCCTATAGAAATTAACATGGAGAAAACATGTTTTGGGACCCCCTTTTTTCTTAGCCCCCCCTTGATGAATCACTCCCAAACTTCTAATGTAGGAGCTGATATGACCAAAGAATTAGTTTGTCAAATTTCATGAAGATTCATTGAACAACGCCAAAGTTATAAGCAAAACAAAAAATGTTCTTCCTATGGAAACTAGGTCCTAACTCTAACTACCTACTGGCAACCGCCAGTAGGTAATATATAGATCACAGGCACAACTATGGTGAGAATCACAGAGATACTGCAACATTCACGTCCAGACAACAAATGGCATATATATATATATATATATATGTCGGAAAAGACGCCATCCAACAAGTTCCCAATGAAGCCAAAGGAAAAAATAATGCCAGAGCGAAGCCACAGCTGAGTGCTAATTTCTTGGTGCTTTATTTTGTGCTATATCTTTAGCCAGCAATCTGTCATGACGCGTTTCGCCTCCCAAAGAGGCTTGGTCACATAGTTTGTTATAGACATAGAAGAAGGTATAAATACTAAAAGCCACTGCAAATTCAGCTGTAAATCATTAGAGAAACAGTGAACATGGAAAAAATACTGCCTGTAACATCATAGAATGAAACAGCAGGATTAATCCGGGGTCGCCAGTAGGTATATATAGTTAGGATTTTTTCTCTATGGGATTTTTGAAAATTCTATGTCTAATAACTTTTGCGTTTGTGGACGGAATTGGCTGAAATTTTCAGGAAAATGGAACATTTTGTTTCTGAGCAGCCCCTGAAAATTGGGGGGGGGGGGTTTGTCAAGGGGGGGCCGAGAAAAAAGGGGGGTCCCAAAACGCGTTTTTCCCATGTTCATTTCCATAGGGCGGTTGGCCTCACTTTTAGCCCGAACGGCTGAATGGATTTGCACGAAACTTGGCAAAATTGTAGGGACTGGTAGCCCGATGTGCCTTTGCTAGGTCTCAATATATGTGCTCCAGTGGATTTTGAGAAATTAACGTTCAAAAAAAGATATATATCTGTGCAGTGTCCCGGGTAGCGCTCCGTTTCGCGTACCTTTCGTGTTACGGAGCTTTGCGAAGCGAAGCTGATTGGCTCTCCGGTGTCTGTAAACATTCCAAACAGTCCTTAGCGGCCGCCATCTTGTCTCTCGGTAGGATCGAGAGAAAAGAGGAGGCCAAAGCGAAGGGGCAAATGACCATAAGGGGGCATAGTAGATCCTCCCTGACCCTTTAGGTTTGATGTGGAGGCTTTAACACCGTTAGTGCTGTGCAGATTTACACTCTGTGCTGAAGATTGCAAAAACCCATTGTTCATGACGAGCTCAGCTCGTCATGAGTGTACGAGAGGTGTACCTCATGACGAGCTGAGCTCGTCATGAGCATGGAAGGGGTTACAAGGGCCCCGCGGGGCAAAAAAAAAAAAACTTTTTTTTTCGTGGGGTGCGCCCGGATCGCGAACCGGGAAGCGGTCTGGGGAGCGTACTACAAGGAAACAAGAATGATTGACTTTTAACTTATTGTATGTTTATAGACTTTTTTTGATTTATTTTTTTTTCTGCCGAGTGACGTCTCGGCCTATCTCCACGGGATGCAGTCCCTACCATCTCGGCGTTTAAGCCCAGGGGGACCGGTCGTGTGGGAGAGATAACGTCTGTTAACGTTCGATTCGAAGGAAATCAGGAAGTTTTGAAAAACATTGTCTGCGCCATCTTGCCTTTTTTCAAATGCCACACTTTTGTCGTGCACGGCAGCCATTTTAGATGCCTTGACCAGACCCACTCTCTGCACGCTGTGGATCCTTAGCATGGCTCCCCACCCTCGCAAGCATCTCCCCCAGGCACTGGTCACCCCCGCTCTCTGTCTTATGCATGGGCAATAAACCTCCCCCCATCTACGCTGCTCTTCCTTGAGAATCACACCCTGTGCCCGCCCGACACCTCCCTTTCGCCCTATTCACTACCGCACCCTCTGACACTCCTCTTCCTCTGTGTCCGATTGTCCAGGCCGGTCCCAGGCTATCACCTAGCCCTGCAGATGTAGTTTATGGCCCCAGCTGTAAAGAATCACCTCTCTTCAAAGGAGTTACAGTAGATCAAGGCCCCAACCCGATGAGATCCGTCACACCACACGCGTTCCTACTATCTGAAAACCATCCTGTATTGTGATTGGGGAGGGGACCGAGCCTGAAGCGGAAGATTCCAGGGATGCCTCTTTGTACATCTAAGTTTTTACAATTATGTGTCACATTAAAAATATATAGCACTCCAACAAAGTAGTAGGATTATAAAACTTTAATAACTTATAAATATATACAACGCAACAAAAACAGTAAATACATTTAAACATTTTTTTGAAAAAGAAGCAACAATGGTCAGTAGCTGTGTTTTGTGCGAATAGTCCCAAGGCAGCACAACGTGCTGAGTTCTGGACGGCACCCAGGTGATGTTACCTGGGTGCCGCACTGGTTTTGGGTATCCTACAATGCAGCTCCGAAAAACGGCGTGGGGCGTCCCGGGAGGTGCGGGGGGAGGCCTCGTCAGTAGCAGTCTGTTGTGCGAATAGTCCCAAGGCAGCAGAACGCGCTGAGATGTGGATGGCACCCAGGTGATGTCCAGTAAGTTGCCGCACTGATTTTGGTATCCTACAATGCTGCTCCGAATAACGGCGTGGGACGCCCCGGGGGGGGGGGGGGGGTGAGGCGGCGTGAACGTGCCTCCCCAGGTGGAGGCTCGTCTGCTGTAGTGGGGCGCCCCTTTACCGTTTCAGTTGCCATTCCGCTGAGTTGCGCCCACTCTTGCAGTGCAGCGATAGGCGGCTGCCACAGGACTCTCAAAATGGCGGCAGGCTCTTTCCTTTTTGGGCCTGGTCCACTGAAATGGCCCTGGGACACCTTGGAACTCGGACGCTTGTCTGCTAGGTCTTGGACCCCATTCTCGAAAGCGTCCCCTCAGCCTTGAAGATTCTACAAAAGTCTTGGGGGCCCCCGACTCCTGCAGGCTTCCGGTGGGGAGCGGCTGCCATGATTGCTCGCGGAATGACCATGACGGAGCCACGAGATGGTGGTGCTTTCATGCTGACGCCAGCTTCAGTCTGAAACATCCAGAAACAAGGTGGGGCTTTCATCGTTTGGGAAAAAAAAATGTTTTAATCCAATGAAAAGTGTTATTTTTAGGTCATGTGATCAAGCCTTCCATCATTAGGAAACCAAAAGTAAAATGAACCAATGAAAAGTTTTATAAACAAGTCACATGACCTGTTATGCGGCATAGGGCTATAAAAAGCGTAGAAAATCCGTTGGCACGTGAGGCGGCGTCAGTAGCGGACCAATGTGCGAATAGGCCGAAGGCAGCACAACGCGCCAAGATCCGGATGGCACCGAGGTGGTGTCCAGCAAGTTGCCGCACTGGTGTGGCCATCCTACAATGCTGCGCCGAAAGTCGGCGTGGGGCGCCCCGTTGGCCTGTGAGTTCGCGTCAGTCAGTGGGGGCTGTTTGAGGATCTGACTGCATTGGAAAGCAATGTGATGCTGTGCGTCGCCCCCAAGATGGAGGTTCCTCGGCTGCAGTGGGGCGCCCCTTGGTGTTTCACTCGCTATGCAGCTGAGTTGCGTGCGTACTTGCGGCGAATAGGCCGAAGGCAGCACAACGCGCCGAGATCCGGATGGCACCGAGGTGGTGTCCAGCAAGTTGCCGCACTGGTGTGGCCATCCTACAATGCTGCGCCGAAAGTCGGCGTGGGGTGCCCCGTTGGCCTGTGAGGTGGCGTCAGTAGCGGACCGATGTGCGAATAGGCCGAAGGCAGCACAACGCGCCAAGATCCGGATGGCACCGAGGTGGTGTCCAGCAAGTTGCCGCACTGGTGTGGCCATCCTACAATGCTGCGCCGAAAGTCGGCGTGGGGCGCCCCGTTGGCCTGTGAGTTCGCGTCAGTCAGTGGGGGCTGTTTGAGGATCTGACTGCATTGGAAAGCAATGTGATGCTGTGCGTCGCCCCCAAGATGGAGGTTCCTCGGCTGCAGTGGGGCGCCCCTTGGTGTTTCACTCGTTATGCAGCTGAGTTGCGTGCGCACTTGTGGCGAATAGGCCGAAGGCAGCACAACGCGCCGAGATCTGGATGGCACCGAGGTGGTGTCCAGCAAGTTGCCGCACTGGTGTGGCCATCCTACAATGCTGCGCCGAAAGTCGGCGTGGGGTGCCCCGTTGGCCTGTGAGGTGGCGTCAGTAGCGGACCGATGTGCGAATAGGCCGAAGGCAGCACAACGCGCCAAGATCCGGATGGCACCGAGGTGGTGTCCAGCAAGTTGCCGCACTGGTATGGCCATCCTACAATGCTGCGCCGAAAGTCGGCGTGGGGTGCCCCGTTGGCCTGTGAGGTGGCGTCAGTAGCGGACCGATGTGCGAATAGGCCGAAGGCAGCACAACGCGCCAAGATCCGGATGGCACCGAGGTGGTGTCCAGCAAGTTGCCGCACTGGTGTGGCCATCCTACAATGCTGCGCCGAAAGTCGGCGTGGGGTGCCCCGTTGGCCTGTGAGTTCGCGTCAGTCAGTGGGGCTGTTTGAGGATCTGACTGCATTGGAAAGCAATGTGATGCTGTGCGTCGCCCCCAAGATGGAGGTTCCTCGGCTGCAGTGGGGCGCCCCTTGGTGTTTCACTCGTTATGCAGCTGAGTTGCGTGCGCACTTGCGGCGAATAGGCCGAAGGCAGCACAACGCGCCGAGATCTGGATGGCACCGAGGTGGTGTCCAGCAAGTTGCCGCACTGGTGTGGCCATCCTACAATGCTGCGCCGAAAGTCGGCGTGGGGTGCCCCGTTGGCCTGTGAGGTGGCGTCAGTAGCGGACCGATGTGCGAATAGGCCGAAGGCAGCACAATGCGCCAAGATCCGGATGGCACCGAGGTGGTGTCCAGCAAGTTGCCGCACTGGTGTGGCCATCCTACAATGCTGCGCCGAAAGTCGGCGTGGGGTGCCCCGTTGGCCTGTGAGGTGGCGTCAGTAGCGGACCGATGTGCGAATAGGCCGAAGGCAGCACAACGCGCCAAGATCCGGATGGCACCGAGGTGGTGTCCAGCAAGTTGCCGCACTGGTGTGGCCATCCTACAATGTTGCGCCGAAAGTCAGCGTGGGGTGCCCCGTTGGCCTGTGAGGTGGCGTCAGTAGCGGACCGATGTGTGAATAGGCCGGAACCAGCACAAGGCGCCAAGATCCGGATGGCACCGAGGTGGTGTCATAGTTGAGAGTTCTGAGAAGCGGGGGGGAGGCGGCGCAAACGAGTCTCTCCCTCCATGTGGAGGCACTTCATCTGCAGTGGGGCGCCGAGATCCGGATGGCACCGAGGTGGTGTCTAGCAAGTTGCCGCACTGGTGTGTGTTGAAAAGATGAAAGGTCCGCAGCAAGTCTATGTTCCTTCAGTGGAGCGCCGTCTAGCTGAGTTTCGCCCGCTCTTGCTGCTACAGCGACAGGCGGCTGCAACAGGACTCTCAAAATGGCGGCCTGTTCTTTGGATTTGGGCCTGGTCCACTAAAATGGCCCTGGGACACCTTAGAACTCGGACGCTCGAATTTTTTTTCCTTTCCTCTACATGCAAAAAAGGTAAATGCCCGGTACGTTACCTGCCTCATCTGCCACGATGTACTCTCCAGAGGAACCGAAAAAAAATATAGTTATGGTAATTGTGGCAAATTAATTTCATGTGGACAGATGAGTGTTACTCTAATAAATACAGCATATGAACATCATCATAGTCGATGGTTGGTGGAGACATTTTGACTATATCCTGGACCTGCCCGTCCTCGCCCAAAATGGCGCCGGAATAAATGGGACTCGTAACTCCTTGTTGTGTACTGGTTGCACAACCTTGATATCACGAGATACGTATGCAGTTTTGAAGCACATGGCGGGCGGGGACGAGAATTGATTGAATATTTTGACATCCCTATTGATATTAAGTTCTGATGTGTTATTGATTACTGTACTATTGAAAGTTCGAATTAACGTCACCCATGGTACTTGCCCGCAAATGTATATCTAGATAATTTTATTGTAACTGGCCCTGTCGTATTTTAATTATAAAATGTACGTCCACCGATTCCGCAACTGTTAGACACATTAGTTCTTGCCACCTAATGGCCCGCCCGTTACGTTCCTCTACAGTGTAAATGTCTCCTCATCATATACGATTACAGTTTGCTCCGTGGCCGGCCCACGTGGTTATAGGCCCGTATTTGTATACTGACATTTTCACAATAAAGGTTTTTAAAAGAAAACATGGTAGTAGTATTTACATTGGTAAAGTTTTTAATAATAGTCACTGTTTTCGAATCAGTAAAAGGCAAGTGAAATAAAGCAGTCCAATTACATGAAGGGTAAAAGGTATAATACGCAGTAAAGATAAATGGTCAAGGGCTGTTGTGTTTTCTACTCCTGCAACATAAAGTGATCGATAAGAATCTGATATTCAGGCGTATCGGCGACTAAGACAGCAGGCCGAGCCTCTTTTGCTCAACGGCTCTGTCATGGGACGAAGAAACGCCCTTTTTCTCGAAAAAGGAATATATTTTACTTGCAGGACAGTTGTAAATTTTCCGGGAAAGTACATTAGCCTGGAACATTATAACATATATGTTTAAGAAAAAATAATGTTCGAAAGTAATAAAAAGTGTAATTTTTAGGTCATATGACCAAGCCTTTCATCATTAGAATAAGAAAAGTAAAATGAACCAATGAAAAGTTGTATTAACAAGTCACATGACCTGTTATGCTTACGTTACGCGCTGCGCGCCGCGCCCCGGATCGCTTCCGGGAAGCTGCGCACCGGAGCACTTCCGGATGCGCTAACGCGGCGCGTCATATGACGCATTACGCGACAACGCAGGTCCAGAATATAGTCAAAATGTCTCCTCCAACCAGCGGTCGGAACACAACCCCTTTCAGCAGGCTAAATAGTTCTGTTAAATGACAACAGAAGGGACAGGCAACAAGAACCATCAGTCAAAGAGGGGAGGGCAAGTTCTTCTCTACCGGGTCACGTTGGGGCGCTACCGGAACTGATCGAATTGGTAGTCTAAAGTGTTTCTGGATGTTTCAGACTGAAGCTGGCGTCAGCATGAGAGCACCACCATCTCGTAGCTCCGTCGTGGCCATTCCACGAGCAATCATGGCAGCCGCTCCCCACCAGAAGCCTGCGGGAGTCGGGGGCCCCCAAGACTTTTGTAGAATCTTCAAGGCTGAGGGGACTCTTTCGAGAATGGAGCCCAAGCCCTAGCAGACAAGCGTCCGAGTTCCAAGGTGTCCCAGGGCCATTTCAGTGGACTAGGCCCAAAAAGGAAAGAGCCTGCCGCCATTTTGAGAGTCCTGTGGCAGCCGCCTATCGCTGCACCGCAAGAGTGGGCGCAACTCAGCTGAATGGCGGATTTTGGCACAGTGTACCAAAAGCGGGCGGAATGGCAACTGAAACGGTAAAGGGGCGCCCCACTACAGCAGACGAGCCTCCACCTGGGGAGGCCCGTTCACGCCGCCTCACCCCCCCCCCGGGGCGCCCCACGCCGTTATTCGGAGCAGCATTGTAGGATACCAAAACCAGTGCGGCAACTTACTGGACATCACCTGGGTGCCGTGCACATCTCAGCGCGTTCTGCTGCCTTGGGACTATTCGCACAACAGACCGCTACTGACGAGGCCACCCCCCGGGATGCCCCACGCCGTTTTTCGGAGCTGCATTGTAGGATACGAAAAACCAGTACGGCACCCAGGTAACATCACCTGGGTGCCGTCCAGAACTCAGCACGTTGTGCTGCCTTGGGACTATTCGCACAAAACACAGCTACTGACCATTGTTGCTTCTTTTTTCAACAAAATGTTTAAATGTATTTACTGTTTTTGTTGCGTTGTATATATTTATAAGTTATTAAAGTTTTATAATCCTACTACTTTGTTGGAGTGCTATATATTTTTAATGTGACACATAATTGTAAAAACTTTGATGTACAAAGAGGCATCCCTGGAATCTTCCGCTTCAGGCTCCGTCCCCTCCCCAATCACAATACAGGATGGTTTTCAGATAGTAGGAACGCGTGTGGTGTGACGGATCTCATCGGGTGGGGGCCTTGATCTACTGTAACTCCTTTGAAGAGGGGTGATTCTTTACAGCTGGGGCCATAAACTACATCTGCAGGGCTAGGTGATAGCCTGGGACCGGCCTGGACAATCGGACACAGAGGAAGAGGAGTGTCAGAGGGTGCGGTAGTGAATTGGGCGAAAGGGAGGTGTCGGGCGGGCACAGGGTGTGATTCTCAAGGAAGAGCAGCGCAGATGGGGGGAGGTTTATTGCCCATGCATAAGACAGAGAGCGGGGGTGACCAGTGCCTGGGGGAGATGCTTGCGAGGGTGGGGAGCCATGCTAAGGATCCACAGCGTGCAGAGAGTGGGTCTGGTCAAGGCATCTAAAATGGCTGCCGTGCACGACAAAAGTGTGGCATTTGAAAAAAGGCAAGATGGCGCAGACAATGTTTTTCAAAACTTCCTGATTTCCTTCGAATCGAACGTTAACAGACGTTATCTCTCCCACACTACCGGTCCCCCTGGGCTTAAACGCCGAGATGGTAGGGACTGCATCCCGTGGAGATAGGCCGAGACGTCACTCGGCAGAAAAAAATAAAAAATCAAAAAAAGTCTATAAACATACAATAAGTTAAAAGTCAATCATTCTTGTTTCCTTGTAGTACGCTCCCCAGACCGCTTCCCGGTTCGCGATCCGGGCGCACCCCACGAAAAAAAAACGATTTTTTTTTTTTTTTGCCCCGCGGGGCCCTTTTAAAGCCTCCACATCAAACCTAGGGGGTCAGGGAGGATCTACTATGCCCCCTTATGGTCATTTGCCCCTTCGCTTTGGCCTCCTCTTGTCTCTCGATCCTACCGAGAGACAAGATGGCGGCCGCTACGGACTGTTTGGAATGTTTACAGACACCGGAGAGCCAATCAGCTTCGCTTCGCAAAGCTCCGTAACGCGAAAAGTACGCGAAACGGAGCGCTACCCGGGACGCTGTCACAGATATATATCTTTTTTTGAACGTTAATTTCTCAAAATCCACTGGAGCACATATATTGAGACCTAGCAAAGGCACATCGGGCTACCAGTCCCTACAATTTTGCCAAGTTTCGTGCAAATCCATTCATCCGTTCGGGCTAAAAGTGAGGCCAACCGCCCTATGGAAATTAACATGGGAAAAACGCGTTTTGGGACCCCCCTTTTTTCTCGGCCCCCCCTTGACGAACCCCCCCCAACTTTTCAGGGGCTGCTCAGAAACAAAATGTTCAATTTTCCTGAAAATTTCAGCCAATTCCGTCCACAAACACCAAAGTTATTAGATATAGAATTTTCAAAAATCCCATAGAGAAAAAAGCCACCACACCGTCCCTCGGGGGCCTCCGTCAAGTGGTTCAGGGAGGCACCGCATCACATTGTTTTCAAATGCAGTCACGTCCTCAAACAGCCCCCACTTACATTGAGAATAGTGAAGCTGTAGCAGGTGCAAATAAGCTTCAGACAGTCTAACAAGCACTCCTCAAAACTTTGAACTATCAGAGTGCATGAGTTTCATGCTCGATCGATTGAGCTAGCCGGATCGGGCAACAAAAAGTATAAAATAGTTATGTAAATAGTTATTTAATAAAATGTTTTACCCTGTTACTTTGCTGGTGTGTTGTATATATTTGTAGTATTTGCATAGAGTTTATCGTTATTTTGGGCGGGGTGGGTGGCGGAGCCGAGCTGTCTTGCAGCCATCATGGTGTGGAGCTCAGTTCATCTCACTAGTTTCGTATTTCTCATGAGGGGTTGTTCCTAATGTTTCTATTTTAGCGAGGTCAAAAAGAGATCCCATTAGTGGCCTACTGATTTTGCTCGATTCCTTTTGTTTTTTTACACGATTTTTCACTATCTGCAAAGACTAAACAGAGTATTGCGACTCTGTGCTTGTTTGTAAATAGAGAATGAACCAAAGAGAACCAATTCTAAAACAGTAAATGCTTGGATAACAATCAATCAAATGGAGAGAGAAGCAGGCACGACGGATTACAACGGGGGCAAAGGCCTGCGTTAACTACCCTTCACTATCTGCAAAGAGAGAGTACTCCTACTAGAAATGAGGGGGGGGCAGCATTCAAAGCAGATCAGTGTGCATAAACACGAAAATGTTTTTACTTACCATGTACTTGACATTCGACAGGTTATGATATTTGCTATTAAAAAACCATTGAAATTCACTGAAAAAACCATAGGTTATAGACCATATATAGTTAGGAATTAGCATTTACAAAACCTTGAAAATTCACTGAAAAAACCATAGGTTATAGACTATATATAGTTAGGAATTAGCATTTACAAAACCTTGAAAATTCACTGAAAAAACCATAGGTTATAGACCATATATAGTTAGGAATTAGCATTTAAAAAACCTTATTTTACTCACACAAAACCATTGAAATTCCATATATAGTTAGTTGCACTAACTATATATCGCACACCCGCAATCCACTGCTGATGATGTCACATATTACATCATTCATGACATGGTCAGTGACATCACTGATGACATCACTGATGACATCTCAAATGACATCACTGAGGAGAATAAAATCTACCTTACTGCAGCCTGGGGTCCGTGTCTTCTATTGCAGGAGTTTTGCGGTGTTGAAGACTTGGGTTTTTCATATGTTACGGAGGCAAGCTGTCCCCGTTCACGGTACCCACTCGGCAAGTGGTCTCGCTACAACAGCTATCTTTGTTTTTTGTTCCGTGGAGGAAATTTTGCGAGACCCCCTGGGCCGAAGAAACAACCACGACGAGTATTGGAGGAAGACGCGCTAGCGGCTGGTCTGATAGGTGAGCTGCCGGCGAGTGTCGTCCAGTTACAACGGTGGTGTTATTCCGGGATTTCCAGGTAGCGAGTACAAGGCGTAAGGCAGTCAGAAGACCGATATTGGCGTTTGTCATCGGTGAGTAATATCGAAAAATCCTCGCGTTATCACCATGTCAGCGAGTTTGGAGAGAGAGCGTGAAGACGCGGCAGAGGCGCTGTTTAACAATGTACAGAAGAACACTTCAAATGCTACCACAGCTGTTTGTCAGCCCAATAGTGTACAACTCAATGCTAAGCAGTTACTTAAGACCCTTGAAAAGAAGACCAAGTCGGAAATCACAAAGTGGTGGGAGCATAAATCGCTCACTAAATACGTGGAGGCAGGCAGGATCCCACGTGGCCTGCGAATTATGCTGGCGCCTAGTTTTGAAGACCCCAACCCGGCAATGCTGAAGAAGTGGGGCGAGTTGAACCTGGATGCTTCAATGAATCTGGTGAAAGTCCTTATAGAATATGCAGTGATAGACCGGGAAAAATTATTAGAGGAGATTAAAAGCCTAAATGATCAATTGGATGCTATTACCGACTCTGACACAAAATCATTGGTAACGACATCACGCAAGGAAATAAGTGAACGGCTCCACAAACATGAGGAGCGCATTAAAGTGAGAAAAATTCACAAATTTGCGAGGGATCTGAATGACTATACAACTGGCCAAATATATACATTTTCCCGCAAATTCGACAAAGCGAGACAATCCAAGCTGACCAAGAAAACGGTCAGGGCTGATGGCGCAGCAAGCACCAACCAAGTGGATGAACAGAGCGAGAACTCAGATGCAGATTCAATCTCTTTGGCCAGCACGTCGAGTACCTCGCTTGTAGATCTCAGTAATGCAGAAGGAGGCAACACTGGTAGAATCCTCAACCTTGCGGAAGAGATTGATTTTTTAGTGGAGGACCGGCTGCAAACATTGCGACCCAGAACGCGAAAGAATCAAAATACAAAAGGCGCAATGCAAAACGTCATGCAAGACGAAAAAAACGAAAAGCCTCAGCAGCAGCCACAAAAGAAAAAGAGGCAATGGTACAACAAAAAGAAATATTAAGGGACTGTACCATTACGAATCTCACAAGTGTCGCTCTATCAACGGCTGAAGAACAACTTTTAGCCCTGGGATTGAACTTTTGTCCTGAGAGTTCTTTTAATTACACGAACACCAGAGCGGATGTCTTTAAGTTCATTCGCAAATTGAAGCTCAAGAAATTCTTTTCTTCAAAACCGGCAAACAAAGACAAAGATAAAACCGCCAAACGACCGACGAAAACTACTGGCAATGTTACAGCGCCAGCAGCACGAGATGCCAGACTGCTTCTAACCTTGTGTAACCTGGGGGATTCCGGGAATTCTATCACCAAGGATGATGTTGTTCCATCTACGCAACGTGAACTTTACAATGTGGACATCTGCCAAAAAGGAGCTGGTGACAGCCCGTTTAAACCGGTAAGCACGTTTTTGCCTGTAATGCCAAAAGATGCGGTAGACATTTACCATGAATGTGTCATAGAAGATCTTAAAAAACTAAACCGCACAGTGCAGGCTCAAACTCACAAAAACAATGCTAAAGTGAATCAATATAATATGTTAATGAAAAAACTAAGTAAGAATCATGAAGTGGTGATCAACAAATCTGATAAAGGTGGAAATATTGTGTTATGGAATAAGGAAGAATACATTGCAGAAGCCATGAGACAATTAAATGACACCTCTTGTTATGATAGATCAAATGGAATGGCATATAAGCGAGCAAAGGACGAGGTAAAAAAGATGCTGATGTCATTTAAAAGAAACAATTTGATCTCACAAACTGAGTATGATTTTTTAAATGTTGAGCATCCAGTGATACCCATACTATATCTGATCCCTAAAATATACAAACAGAAAGTTCCAACACCTGGCCGACCGATTATTGCGGCCATCAACAGTGTAGGAGAGAACATTTCTAGTTATATTGATTTTTTCTTACAAGACATTGTAAAAAACGTACCGAGTTATATCAAGGACACAGGGGATTTTTTGACGAAATTGTCCTCTATTGTGTGGCAAGAGAACTGGTGTCTACTAACTCTAGATATAGAGTCATTGTATACGTCTATAGATCATTCTAAAGGTCTGGAGGCAATCAAACACTATCTTGGTCTACGATCATGTGAATACTACGCTCACAACAAAATGTTACGTGAATTAATACACTGGTGCTTGCATAACAATTATTTCATGTTTGCTAAAAGCATATGGAGACAGGTCCGGGGTGTGGCGATGGGATTGTGCTTCTCCCCCAGCTACGCGTGTCTTCACGTGGGCTGGTGGGAGGAGCGTGGTCTCATTGCCACACCAGGATTCCAACATGTGCGATACTGGAAACGGTTTATAGATGATGTTTTCTGTATATGGGAGGGGGATGAGGCTCAGGTCTTTGTTGATGCACTCAACAATAATCAAGAAAATCTTTTCTTCACCTCCAATATCAGTAAAGTACAAGCAGATTTTTTAGATATCCATCTAATGATTGAAAATAATACTGTGACTACTTCTCTTTTCCGTAAACCGACAGCTGGAAACAGCATATTACATGCCAGCAGAAACCATCCGCAACATGTGATTAATAATGTCCCATATGGAGAATTGGTGCGGGTCAAGCGAATAAGTAGTACCCCTGAAATATTTGAACGAGAAGCCAGAAACACCATTGATAGACTCAAAGTCAGAGGGTACAGTGATAAGGTTTTGAATAGTGCTTTGAGAAGAAGTCGAGAAAAATCTAGAGAATCTTTACTTAGATCTGAGGCACCAAAACCCACTATTGAGAACAGCACTCCTCGCTTGATTCTGACCTACAGCAAGCAAGAAAAACAAATTAGGTCTATTGTCAGAAAACATTGGCCTATTTTGATGACAGATGGTTTTTATAGTGAGTTATTACAAGTTACTCCTACGATAACCTATAAAAAATCGCATAGCATGCACAACAGTTTAGTGAAGACTAGCCCAGAGTCAGGTGGTGGCAGCACCTGGCTCAAGTACAAAGGTTTTTTTAAATGCTCCACATGCAGGGCGTGCAAGTTCGGTGTGAACACCACTCACTACAGCACGCCATTCTGTCCCATCAGGAAGGCTATTCGGGGTAATTGTCACAGTGAGTTTGCAATATATGTCCTGACATGCACCTGTGGTCTGCGATATGTGGGCAGCACCAAGCTACAGGTGCATGTCAGGATCTTGCAACACTTACGTGCCATAGTAAATAACGACAATACATACCCAGTAGCACGCCACTTTAAATCAACTCATAACAATGATCTGTCACAGTTGACTTATTTTGTTATAGATGTGGTGGCTCCTCTCAGTCGAGGAGGTGACAGAGAGGGATTCCTTTTTTTTTTTTTATATATTTTTATTAAAAGATTTTTTATCCCATTTTTACAGTGTACACCAGTATAGCACATAAAACAATCAGTATGCCAAGAGAAAAGAAGAGTAAAAAACAAAAGAAAAGGAAAGAAACAAGGCAGAGCAAACTCATAGAACATTAAAAACACCCAAAAGTAATACAAATAATCATATTCATATGTGTTTTGGTATTAACTACATACCATTATACAACTTGGTGCAATCCTATCGTAAACATTATTTTCTAGCTTCCTGCTCATTTCTACTCGCTCCCGCCTTGAGTCTTACTCTGCTTCCAGCGAGTTAGTGGATGCCAAATTCTTTCCCCCAACGCTCTCGCCCTCCTGCCCTTTCTTTCATAAATAGCTTTCTCCAGATTGTAAGTAGAAATCAGCCTTGCTATCCAGAGTTCAAAGGTGGGGGGGGCCTTGTCAAGCCATGCTCTCGCGATTCCAATTCGATACACCGCCGTTACCATAAACAAAAATTCTATGTGATACTCCTCTGTTTCGCCCGCGATTCCTAAGATTATAATATCATCTGTCAATTTTCGTGTGATTCCCAACGAGTTTGCCAAAAAGTTCTCAATTGCCCCTTTTAGTGTATGTAGTTGTGGACATTGGGCAAACATGTGGACAATATCCGCCTCTGATGAGTTGCATCGTGGGCATGTGATTCCATTGCCCCCCCCCCACTGTGCAATTCTTGCTGGCGTGTGGTATAAAGAGTATATTGTTTTGTAGTGCTGTAATTGTAGTGTTGCAGAAGATAAAACTGTATGGCCTAACTTCAAAGATATCTGTAAGTCCTCCGTGGAGGCACCCACCTTTTCCACCCATTTAGTGGCAAACTTATCTATATCATCGGTTTTTAATGTATACATTTCTGCGTAAAGCTGTCTAATTGTGCATCGATCCGCCTTCTCTATGTACTCCATAATCCTACTGTATTCGAACCCTATTGGTCCTCCTCTTTTATCTGCTAGATAACTTCTTAGCTGTAGATATTTGAAAAAATTGTTCCCTCTTATGTCATATTTCCTTTGTAAGTCCTGAAATTATCTAATTGTCCCCTTCATGTCCATAAGATCTCCTATCTTTTTAATCCCCTTGTTATCCCAATCCTTCATAATTGTATCCCTGAATATTTCCCCTGGTAATGAATGATTGTTATATAGTCGTGTGTAATGATTATATCGACCGATACCCAGCTTTTTTGCCACCCCTCTCCAAACTTTATAAGCTGCTTGTAAAGTCTTAAACTTAGTATGTTTAAAATAGTTATAATCCACTGTTTTCAGCAGACCATTCTCGGCTTCATCCCCAATAAGTGCTCCATATACATTTGTATCCTGTTCCTCATTGCTCCCTCCACCTAATAACCCTTGTGTATATTGCAATGTTGCTGCCCAATAGTAAAGTCTGAAATCCGGGGCTCCCCAACCTCCCTTCTCCCTTGGGAGAACCATATAACGATACGCTCTTCTGGTCTTCCCTTGGGCCCAGATTAGCCTATTAAGTATTAATTCCAGTTTCCGGAACCATGTTTGTTCGAAAAATAATGGAATCGCTCTGAAAATGTATTAGAATTTTGGGAAGGTAATCATCTTAATAACGTTTATTCTACCCATTAGCGTCAGGTGTAGGTTGTGAATCCTTTCGGTGTTCCTTTTAACCTTAGCTAGTAATGGGGTCATATTAATTTCTACTAATTTATCTAGGTCAGTGGTCACTTTTATCCCTAGATATGTAGCTACGGAAACAATTCTATTATCTTGGTGTATTGTGTATTTATTTTGAACGATCTGGGTTTTGCCTTTATTAATTGAATATCCTGCAATCGTTCCAAATTTCCAAGCCTCCTGCTCTATTTCAACTAGCGCCCTCCCTGGTTCTGGTGTTATAATGGCCACGTCGTCTGCATAGGCGAATAGTTTGTACTCCCTCCCGTGCAGTATCACTGGTTGGATATTCCTGTTAGCATCTAGTTTTCTTAACAGGGGATCTAGATATAAAGCAAACAACAGCGCGAAGGCAGGGACAAGCTTGGCCCAGAAGGCGGCAGGGAACTATCTAGCAAAGAAGGAAAAGTGCTATGAGTTCAATGAAAGGGTGGGACACTTACTAGCAATACGCACCCGACAAAATTTATCAGCAGGGGAAATAAAAGAAATTAAAGATAGGCTAGGCAATGTGGTTACCACACCAGAGGAGATACAGGAGGTTTTTAGAAGTTACTATGGCAACCTATACGATTCAAGCATAGGAAACGTGGATGGAGAAATTACAGACTATTTGGGGGGAATACAGCATGATATATTAGACACTGCAGCTAAGGAAGAATTAGATCTACCACTAACACTACAGGAGATAAGGGAGGCCGTAAGAGATTTACCGGCGGGGAAAGCCACAGGACCAGATCAGATTCCGGCAGAATTTTATAAAATCTTTTGGGTGCAACTGGGGGGGGACATGTTAGAAACCCTTAGACAGGCACAGGCTGGGAGCTCGATACCACGGTCATGGGCAGGTGCAGATATAATAGTGATTCTTAAAAAAAGACAAGCCTCCGCTGGAGCCAGGGTCTTATAGACCAATTACACTCCTAAATGCAGACACAAAAATCTTCTCAAAATCACTAGCTCAAAGACTTAGCAAAATCATTGAAGGATTAGTTAGTACTTCACAGCACGGCTTCATCCCTGGAAAAGGTACGACTCAACATACTAGGCAGATGATAACTATTCTAGATGCAGTTGAGGTATCGCGAGATCCTGTCGCAGCCATATTCCTCGATGCTGAAAAGGCCTTCGACAGGGTCTCGTGGGAATATTTATGGAGGGTTATGAAATGGCTCGGGATAGGCGAGGGATACATTAAGGCAATACAGGCTCTCTATGAAAATCCAATAGCCAGGATAAGAATAAATAGAAACTATACAAAGGAAGTTCAGATCAAACGAGGGACCAGGCAGGGCTGCCCAGCTTCGCCGCCGTTGTTTGCTTTATAGACAGAGAGGGATTCCTAAGAAGAAAAGAGACAGAGTACATAGTGGAGCTGGATAGCAAATATCCTAATGGGCTTAATACAACTGAAGATTTGCATCATCTTCTATAATTATTCACATCATGTATGTTGTGCTATGTAGTACATAGAAAATTTGTATAAAAAACATGAAATAAATCCTTATGAGGATTCTTATTTTCTTTGTCCTTCAAGGGCCTATTGGAATCTGAAGCACTGTATGAAATACAGGAATATTAACGGCATCAAGTTGTACCTATGGGGAACCAATCGTGTTATTACATCTTCCAAGATTATGAACTGATACACAAGCTGAGTAATTTGTTAAACTCTCATCCAACAATTATGTACAAATTTAAAGATTAGTCACGTTTTTTGTTATTTACTAAACACAAAGGTTTTTTTTGTACTTTGTTGTTTTTTTAACTATCAAATATCACTCAAATATGTATTGCCACTTAGGGTTTGAGTATGGGCCACAGGGGAAGTGAGAATTTATTTAATTTATGAAATAATTATTTGTTCTCGTATACCTAGTGTATAGACCTACCTTATACACCAGTTTAGTATTCCTTTTAGGCATAAAAATGTTGTTGTATATATCTGTAGATATTGTATATAGATGTATAGGGATACAACATATGTAAATATATGTATATAGGAACCATATATATATTTTTCTATTTGTATATATATTGTTTTAGAGTTGGTGTTTTTGGGTATGGTCTATAGGAAGTGATATTATAATCCTTGTATGATGGACTGGACAAGGAGTGATATATGGGACCAATTTGGTTTTTTGCATTTATGCAGTTATATTTTCTTTCCCTTTCCCTTGCCCTTTAAGTTTAAGGATGGTGGGTGTGGTGATCAACATCATAGAAAAGTATTTTGTCTATGTTTATGCACCATGTGACTCACTTTGGAGGTGGAGCACTGCAAAGGAAAAAAATGTATTTAAATGTGTGCTGACCAGGTATATGGTGTGTGATCAAGAGCACTAGTTGCTCGAAACGCGTCGCCTGAGAGGAGAATAAAATCTACCTTACTGCAGCCTGGGGTCCGTGTCTTCTATTGCAGGAGTTTTGCGGTGTTGAAGACTTGGGTTTTTATATATATATATATATATATATATATATATATATATATATATATATATATTCACTGAAAAAACCATAGGTTATAGACCATATATAGTTAGGAATTAGCATTTAAAAAACCTTATTTTACTCACACAAAACCATTGAAATTCCATATATAGTTAGTTGTACTAACTATATATCGCGCACCCGCAATCCACTGCTGATCATGTCACATATTACATCATTCATGACATGGTCAGTGACATCACTGATGACATCACTGATGACATCTCAAATGACATCACTGATGACATGGTTTTTTCAGTGAATTTTCAAGGTTTTGTAAATGCTAATTCCTAACTATATATGGTCTATAACCTATGGTTTTTTCAGTGAATTTCATTGGTTTTTTAAAAGCTAATATCTATAGCTGTAAAATGTATTCTTCTTTAAATCCAAAAATATATTTTATATGTTTATTAATAATTTTTTTTTTTAAATATTTTTTTTGTTTCGCTCCCGGTCCGCGAACCGGGAAGCTTCCCGTTAGCTCATCTTGATGCCGCGACCCAGTCCGCGAACCGGTAAACGTTCCGTTTGCGCAACTGCCGCTTTAGAAATCAACATCGTGACGCATCGCGAAAGCGTGACGTATCGCGTTGCCGCGTAATGCGTCTTATGACGTACCGCGTTAGCGCACCCGGAAGTGCCCCGGGGCGCGGACCGAGGCGCGAAACGCAGCTCCCCGGAAGCGATCCGCGGCGCGTCGCGAAAGCGCGACGTATCGCGTTGCCGCGTAATGCGTCTTATGACGTACCGCGTTAGCGCACCCGGAAGTGCCCCGGGGCGCGGACCGAGGCGCGAAGCGCAGCGACCCGGACGCTATCCGGGGCGCGGACCGGAGCGCGTAACGTAAGCATAACAGGTCATGTGACTTATTAATAACACTTTTCATTGGTTCATTTCACTTTTGGTTTCATAATCATGTAAGGCTAGGTCAGGTGACCTAAAAATAACACTTTTCATTGGTTGAGAACTATTGTTTTTCCCAAATGATGAAAACCCCTCCTTCTTTCCTCACTCTGACTTTCATCATTGTGAGAGGAAGACCTTTATTAATACTTAAGAAATGGCTTCAGTAGTTGCTTCAGCTGGTGCACCCCCACCACCACCTCCACCTCCTCATGGGAAGAGAGGACCACCTCCCCAGGTCATGACCAATACAGAGGAGGAAGAAGAAGAAATAGAGGAAGAGGAGAGAGAAGAACCACAGTTCTTGGAAGAGATGCCCCGGGTTTCCCATAGGAAAGCCAGTTTCATCTGGCAGTTTTATTCAATCCCTCCAGGGCAAAAGAAAGTGAATGCGAGGTATGTCACCTGCCTCATCTGCAAAGATAAATTATCAAGAGGGACTGATAAAAAGTATAGTTATGGGAACTATACCATGCATAGGCACATGACCAGGAAGCATCCACTCAATTACAGCCGGGCGGAAATACGGGATATGGAACAAAATCCAACATCAACTCCTGTGGCCAGGTCAAGATCGTCAATATCATTGACACCAGCAGAGGCACGGGAAACTGTGCCAAACATCCAAGAGAATTTTGGCCACATGAAACATACTTGTATGCACTGTGGTGCGTTGATAGCATGTGGCAACATGAGTATCAATTCAATAAACCTAGCTTACAACAATCATAATTGCCCTAACCGCCCCCAGTAATTTTTTTTTTGCTCCTGTTGAGCCCTTTTCAATGCCTGTTTTTTGTTGTTTCCCCCCCCCAAAAAAAACCCCAAAAATATTAAATCGTTCAAAAAATACAAAAAAAACAAAAAATGTTCAAAAAATAAAAAAAAATTTAAAACAACAAAAACATTAAAAAAAAAGTTCTTTTCAGAACTACCTCCCCTTTCAAAAAAAATTGCTAGAATGTTTAGCACTCTGGCAAGCTCTATTTCTTTTGGTTCGCTTCCCGGTTAGCTTCCCGGTACGCGGACCGGGAGCTAACCCAAAAAAAAAAAAAGAGTAAGTATAAGGAAAGTAAACAGAGAGTGATGTTAAAAGAAAGACAGCTATAGGGAGTAAAGAAGAGATACTGTTTAATAGATCTATTTACCGAAGAAAAGACGGAAGAGGGTAAAATTGTGAAAAACAAAATAGATAAGGAAGTGAAAGAAAAAAAAAGAGAGTAGAACAATAACAAAGAAGAGTTTCTTGGAGAATGTGAGTGAATGTTCAAAATAAGATTAAAACATGGGGAATAACAGAGAGAAAAAATAGAAAACAGAAAACAAAAAAATAACAGAAAAAGATTAATTGAAACAGCAAAGAAATGTAAGTAACATAGAGCCATATCATCAACATAGGCAATAAAAGTTTTGCAGCTTGTATCGTCAGAAATGTGCCGCTAAAGCCGCTTTTGCGGCAGAAAACTGCCGCTACAACCACTTTTGCACCAGTTTTCTGCCAATAAAAACAGCAATAATTTTATTGGCTGTGTTCATAATATGCCCCTTAGTGTGCTTCAACTACACAGAGAAAGCATTATGAACAAGTAGTGATAGAGTGATCAGTCAAAGACACTAAGAGTAATAGAGACGGAGTGAGTGAACAAGAGTGAGGAACTATGAGAAGAGAGGGACTGAGAAAAAGAGTGGAAGGAGTTGAGTAAGTAGGTAATAGAGAAAGGAATGAGGTAAGTAGCAAAGGCAGGAAACTGAGGGTTAAAGAAATGAAGCAGTGGAACTAATAGAAGTTAAATGTGATAGAAATGTAACGAAAAGAGTACAAAATATTTACCTTATAATTGTCTGTAAATTACTCACTTTTTGTTTTTATACTTTCAATCTGTGAAAGAGAGAACAAACATTTGAAAAATATTAAAACATGTATTTAAAAATTACAAAAGACAAGGGAAAAGATTGAAGGACAAACAGTTTTTCAACAACTTTGACACTTACAGAAGCTTCTGCTTCTCCAGGCCCCCTACACAGTCCTAAAGATATACATTTTAAACTAACAGTATCTTGTTGCAGATGAAGTGAGGCCTATCTTAAAACATGGTGCATCTTTTGCATTGCTGTTGTCTCAGAAAAGTGTCGCAAGACACTAACATTTTAAATGATTGCTTCAGGATGCCAATAAGATGTGTCCTATCCAGAGGTTTGTTTGAGGTGAGGCCTACTCAGGGTTGCAGATGAAATTTAGAGTTGTTGAAGAGTACAGAGAAGATAATACATTTGCAGGCCTACCAATGAAGTGAGTCATGTCCACTGCACTCTTGAACAAAGGCCAAACCTCCTCTGTTTCCCTGGACAGACCTAAACTTGATCTGCACAATGTGATTCGTAATGATAGGAAACACAGGTGATGTAATTGAAATACGTGCAATTTCTTTTGCTCATTTCACAATCACATCACTTGTGCTTCCTTTGCTTAGGTATCTCATTGTGCAGATGTAGTCCAGCATATGAAAGAGTACGCAGAAGTGCAGCACTGCATGCAACAACTTTGACACTTACAGAAGCCTCACCTTCTCCATGCCTCCTACACAGTTCTACATATACATCATAAATGCAAACAGTACAGAATTAATTATACATGTTAAATGGTTTATTTTTGCTGTTCTCAGAATGTATCAAAATTCACTAAAAACAGTGACTTGAAGGTATTCATCATATAACAGCGGGGAAAAAAAAACACAATCAAAATGATTGTGTTTAAAAAACCCGTACAACATAACAAATCAGAATTCAGAACTCCTTAAAATTAACTTACTTTCCATGACGTCAAAGGATGTCCTATGAACAGCTTACACTCTGTTGTGCTGTTATTACTTTCAGCCCGCCACTTTCTGAAAGAAAACCTCCATCGTTTTTAAAAACATGTTACATGCAATAAATGACTTCTTGCTCTCTACCACAAGTTTCCACAAGGCCAAATCTTGTCAGAGCCATTTATAACTCTTGGATTTCTTGTAAGCCAATCCCGTCATTTGGCATTTCTGCAACTTTCAGAATTAAAATGTTGAAGATCATTTTCACAATCCTGGAATAGTAATATCTTCCCCTTCTTGCTCAGTCATGTTCTACATTTCCTATGACACTGATACTGCTTACTATGAAGCAGACCTACACTACCTCTATGACTACTACAATTATTTAATTCTCTACATCACTTTTAATCAGAAAGCAATGTAAAACAGTAGACAGCATTGCAGACTTACATTCCCTCTACTCTATGTTTTGGGATGGCTGCTTCAATTAGCTTATAAAAAGAAATAGTTTTTCTGAACTCATTCAAAGTGCACTTATTTCTCCATGACGTCCAGTCTTATGGTTAGAAGTTATGTCTCTGAACTACACTTATCCTCAAGGCCAAATCGTGTAGGAGCCATTAGAACTTCTTGAAATTCCACAGAGCACATCCCGAGATTCTTTCCCTAAAATTTTGGTTTTAAAAACACCAGGTAAGAGTTTTTAAGGTCATACGGCAATTTTTTTTGAAAATTAAAACAGAATCATTGCAGAATGACCAGCCATTTCTAGACTTTAAATAAGCTGTGTAATGTCCTGATGTTATTGAAGGACCGTCATGATATATAATTGCTGCAGTTACAAAAGTCCTTCCTGATATTGACAACTGCGAAGCCACAAAATTTTTAATTAAAGTTGTCAATTTTGTTCCATCAGGCCTACATCGTTGGAACATTAAAATGACATACTGGCCATATGTTCGTATAAATAATGTGGACATCATTTCAGATTTACATTGGCTACACTCCATGTTGTGATCAGCTGCTTTTACTAGCTTATTAAAGGAGACTGATTTACTGTCTGGCAAAGTTAAATATATAAATCTTTCTGAGTCTACACTAGTAGTACTTGATACCATACAGTTCTCGCAGTCATGCTGCCATTGATAAGAAAGCCCAAACAGCTGATCTACATCTACACCTTCAGCATGCAATACATCAAGCATATACATTAAAAACTCCTGACAATCTTGCTGAATATTTTGAGAGAATTGTGTTTGGCCTGAACATCTGTCTAACAGATTTTGAATTTCAGACACACTTTCTATGTTTGTTCTATCAGTGCTACATTTCTCTAACACAGAATTTAACAAACTGCAAAATCTTTGATCAGAATTGACCACAATCTCTTCTTTTACATTTTCTAGAGAAAACAAAACATTAACCACTACATTAGCATAGCAGTTGACACCAGAACTGTTTTCAAATTGAAAACCAACAACATCTTCAACAGAATCCTTTTTGTTTCTGCTTATAATTTCAGGTTCATCGACTTTTCGTCTTTTTGCTACAACCTCCCCAGTATTGGTCACATTTCTTCGTTTCCGGCCTACCACACGTTTCTCAAACAAAGGATATTGAGGCAAATGTGGCGCATACTCTCTTCTTAACCTATTGTATTCCTTAACACAATCTAGATCCGCACAAATGCTTGTGACATCACACTCAATCAAGTACAATCCCGATAAAGTTCTAACTCGTGACAATGCCACATATGCCATACCCTCCTTGAACACAGAACTGCCAATATTCACCAATGCACTGTCTACACTTAAACCTTGCGATTTATGGATTGTCATCGCATATGCCAAGCAAACAGGAAACTGCTTACGGCGAACATATAAGTCTTTTACAAGCAAAAATCTAGCAGAACAACGACCAATTAGCTGTACTTCCTCAATGCCATCAAATTTAATTTTTAAAAATTCAATTCCATCTCTATTTCTGTATTTTACAAAATCAACAACATTACCCATTGATCCATTTACCAGACCTCTTTCAACATGTAAATTCCTTCTTAAAATTATACGGCAGTTCAAGCACACATTCAGAGTCTTTTCAAAACCTGCAGTTTTAGATATACTCTTCTCTAATGAATCCAATTTTGTTTTCAGATTCTCAGACAAAATAATTGTTGATCCCATATGCTCTACTCTGTCAATAGCTTCCAGTTTCACAATCTCTTGCTTTTCTAAATGCAACATTTTGTTGTTGAATTTGGCACATTCTGCAAGAGTTGGCATCAAACATATTCCAGATTTCTTCTCAGTAATTTTCTGAAAAATATTCTCAGGCACAACATCTTGTTCTGGATATAAATTTGACAGTAATCGTGCATGTAAAGCTTCTTTCCCATGCTCGGTCACTTTTCCAATTCTAACATCTTGTAGAATAGTCTTGTAAACTTCATCCTTCGCCTGACGCATATTTTCATGCAGTTCAGCATAATTGAAGTTTAACCATATATTGACGTTGCCAATGCTGCCTAGGCACTTCCTGGTATCTTCATGCGTGAGCATTTTGAACACAGGTTGCCCTTTCACTGGTGTCAGCTGCAGAAGATCTCCGAAAACAATGATGTGTTTGCCACCAAATAACACATCATACTCTGTTTTGAGAACTTCTTGCATTCTCAAATGCACAAAGGCAAGCATGACATTGGAAACCATGCTTACTTCGTCAATGATAAGAAGTTTCATTTTCCTCAAGATTCTTGAAACTTCAAAACAAGCATCTCCAGATAGCTTGTGATATTGTAATTTGTTGTCATGCTCCACTGGCAGCATCAGTAAACGATGTAAAGTAATCCCTTTAATGTTATGTGCTGCCAGTCCAGTTGGAGCGGTGACAACACAAGACAGCGATGACTCTGTCCTTTCCTGCAAATAGCATGAAATTGCTTTAATGAGGAAACTGTTTCCAGTTCCCGCTTCTCCACTCACGTACAGTCGGACAGGCTTCAACGACGTACATGAGCACTCTTTCTTGTCATGACTTAATCCATGATCAATTTGCATGGTAACTTCGTCATATATTTTCCTCTGCTCAACGTTGAGTTGTCTTTCCAACTCTTCTAAGTTAACCGCATCCTCCTGAGCATGTGCCATGGCTCTTTCCACTTCATTCATAGCAGTGGCAGCTTCATTTTCGATAACAGGTCCTCCTAGTGGATCCTGACTCAATGAAGCAGAACTCTGACTGTCCTGAGAACTGTCTCTGGCAATCTCGGCTGCAATCATTGCTTCCTGCTCAATTTCCGCATTCAACATTTGTACATATTTGGGAAAAGCAGGACATTCTATGGTCTCCTTGGCGGCATTGAAAGAGTCTTCGTAACAGAGAAAATCTCCAAGCAGTTCCTCTTCTGCACGCCAAGGCTTGAAAAGTTGCAAAAGTGCTAAATAGAAAAACTCCTTTTTTTCAGGAGATTCGCCACTCAATTTTCGATGGTTTACCAAGTGGCATTTTCTTTGCTTGACCAGACATCCCTCACTTCCTATTACAGCATACACTCCTTTCTCAGTATCTTCTTTGATGTTCCTCTTGAATATGTAATTTTGAAGAACCTCATACAGACAAACATTCTCGAGGTGAATGCTTCGATTTGGATAATATGTATCCAACATGTTGGTCTTCAAAATGTCGGTACTGTTTGGCTCCTTTTCCGCCAAATACTCAATTTCCCGCACAGGTTTGAGAACTCGATTACGCGTTGCAGCAAGACCAAGACTCGCCCAAATGATACTCCTGGACTTGGCATAGAGACTTGCTGAAGACAACCGGTCAGAACATTCGTACGCTCCGATTTCTCGATGCGACAACATCTTCAGACTGAAACTGTACAACTTCTTGCTGAGGCTCTTTTCATGGGAAATGTCCTCCCACATATCCTTCAATTCTGTCTTCTCTTTTTTGGTGATGTAAGACGTCACATACCGAGCCACAGCCATACAGTTATCAGCCACAAACTGTATATCCATGTTAGCATTCCACATGGACAAAATCACCGGGTTGTAGTCGTTGATGTACTTGGACTCTTCGTTCCTCTTCAAATTGTATGTGTTTTTAGGTGATTTCTTCATCACATTATGTCGCAGCGAAGACATCAAACTGTTTACTCTTCCTTTAGAAATCACCGGTCGTGGAAAGCCGAAACGACATTTGGTGTAGAACTTGTCCTTGTTTCGGAATTTACGACAACAGTACTTTCCACATCGATGGCTTTGGAAACGCAGAACTTTTTCTCTTAGGCTTTTCTTCTCCTTTGCGTTTGGAACAGCACACGTAGAATACTGTTGTATAAAACTCATCACTGAGTCTTCTGGATCCGTTCCAAATTTAGGTGCATCCTTGATCCACAGCAACATATGTATATGAGGAGCACCTCTTGCTTGGTACTCCTTTCTCCAGAAGAAATCCAACACCTCTCCAAGAGGTGGATTCTTCTTATTCATGATGAAAGACATCATAGCTTCAAATCTATGATTGAAGTACCTACATACATTGACTGGATCCAAAGAGCACAGTTCTCCGGGTGTCTTGAATTCGATGTTTTCTACGTTAGCATTTGCCTCTCGTAGAAATTCAAGTAAGTCTTCCCAGCCATACTCGGCACAGCTCAGAGTGAGGAACCATGTGGGAGTACCTAAGTTCCTCAGCATACATTTTAAATCACCATGACGACGGTACCAGTACTCATTAGTACCACGCTGACACGCCATGAGATTAATCAGGTGAGAATCCAAAATACTGTCTTGGACATTGACTTTATCCATAAAGTCACTTGCCGAGATGTTTTGCATGTGTATACCACTTTTCAAGATGTGGTTCACTGCATATGACAGTCCAGACAGATCGCTTTCAAACAGGAGATGAAACAAATAAGGAATGCATTGTCGAAACCTAGCATCTCCTGCATACAATCGCAAAGTCCGGTATTCAGAAGCAGGAATTTGATGAGGTCGCTCATCATATCTTCCTCCCTGACCTGTTGGAAAAAGCTGTGGGAAACACCGAGCTTCCAAACTTTCCTCCCAAACACTAATGGGACTCCCTTTGGCTTGTTTCATTTGAAACAACTCAATAGCATTCCCCATGACTTCCTTGGAATGCAAAGGATGAACACTATAATGTTCATATATTTCTTCACTAGTAGAAGTTTCTACTTTCTCAATTTGACCAGCACACAAATCGCTATCCTCTTCCTCACTTACTTCCTCTTCTGCAACATATACATTCTTATAGTATTTATTATTTTTTTTCAAATACAATGTTGCCTTTTTAACTTTCCTAACATCTACTAAATCTTGCCATATTTTCTTATTCTTTGTCGGAACCCCATTAACTAAGATAACCAGAGGTTCCTCGTCCACTTTTTCTACTCCAATTGTGTTAATGTTTTTCTTCAAATCTAGAGGCAAATAAACAACTCTTCCCTTTAATCCTCTCTGTAAATCTGATGGAGGCAATTTCCCTGTCTTTGGCTCCATTCTTACAATAGCCTGAAAGGGATGGATACTTTGAATCAAAATAGATTCATAAGTATTTAAATCCTTCAATTCAGAAGGAATCTCAACCAATTCCAGATTATTATGAACTGCTCTAGCAGGCATCTGGTTTTGATTTAATTTGCAACAACAATAAGTACACACACGTTGATCCAATCCCAAATCAAAACAATTTTCTACCATCAAGTATGTTGCGAAATCCTTCCATTCACTATTATTTTCCCTTTCACTTTTTGCATATAAATCCACTAACTTAGTCTGATTCTTATAATAAGTGCGTCGACAACACACACAAGTGAAATTTGGCCTCTCACTTGATTTGACCTGAAACGTGGCAATTTCCCTCTGGAAATTATCTGTACTGGAAACCTGTACACTATCTTCCACATCACCCGCTTCTTCTTGGTCAATTTCAACATTCTCCTCTTTATTTCCAAAGTAACAAAACTCAATTTCTTCACATATATTCTTCACATCTATTTCAGAACCATGCAAAAGAGCAGCACATAATTTTTTAAGCATAATTGCTGGACTCT
This sequence comes from Lissotriton helveticus, assembly GCF_964261635.1. Lineage (NCBI taxonomy): Eukaryota > Metazoa > Chordata > Amphibia > Caudata > Salamandridae > Lissotriton > Lissotriton helveticus. The sequence continues at coordinate 602,761,900 of NC_136063.1, read as the reverse complement.
TAGCATAATACAACATTCTAACTAATTTCCTCACTTTATTATGATGCACTGCTAGCATCCTGAAATGATGAAAAACACTCTGGCATACTCTCCTGGAAAGACAAGCCAGTGAATGACCATGCAAACCTGTCACTTCTCTCACTCTGCAAGGATCTAATTCTTGCAACAACCTTATTTTCTGCTTCAAACTTTTCTTATTAAATGACCGTACAAAATCACAAAGCAAATTGATGGAATCCTGTCGCACACTGCAAATACTACTACACTTCCAGGTGTACACAAGACCCTTAGCACGTCTTCCTAAAACCTCATTACCTAACACCTCTTCTGCCTCTGTTGTCACAAGTTTTTCTTTTTCAACTGGACAACCATCTTTCACTTCATAAGCACGACCACTGGTGTCAACTGCATGCACCAAATCATTATCCTGGAAATAACTCTCCTCATTAAAAAATGCCTCACAGCTTGAACTATGCATCCATTCTCCAGAAAAAACTTCACAAAAATTACTACGATTAACTATTCTCTTCCATCTACTATTTCTTTTGAAATCATAAATTGCCTTGTTTAGCTTCCTAATTCTATTGATTATCAAAATAAATAACTTACGTTTAATTTCAAATGCCTGATCAATAACTTTCTCAACTTTTTTTTTTCTCTTATAAAAAACCACTTTCTGTTGACCTTTCTTAATATTTTTTAACAAATTGCCAATTATCCTGTTGCGGAACATTCGTTTACGAATGTCCCTAAACTGTTGTTTCCTTTTACTATCATGCACAGAGTTATCTCTTGCTCTAGCAGTAACATTTTTGATTGGCCTTTCCTTTCCATTTGAATTGCTTCTCTTTTTCTGGACTGAAACATTTTCTGTAGTAATATTTTTTTTACTACAAATATTTCTTATGAATGTTTTTGTACTCTTACCCGGTGCTTTCTTGTTGACTTGACAAATCTTTTTGTTAGAGGACTGCTGCTTTTTTTCAATCACCTGCTGTCTTTGACGTTTTGCAGCCTTTCTCAGTCTTTCTTTCGTTGGCATGGTGAAATGTTGAAATGATCTGCAGTTGAATCTGTGGTAAAATATATAAAAAAATGTTATTAATCACTATTACCCAACAGTACATCAATAACAGTAATCAAAAACTTAAAACACTACTTTACATTTTTACATATAAGATTTTTTAGTGCATGGCAATTTTAGAATACAGAAATAGCGGAAAAGAAATCGAATTTATATTCATGTTACCTGTGCTATCTTATATGTGAATCTGATCTAATTTTATGAGCATATTTTAATATTTTATTGAAGACACTACACATAACCTGTTTTTGAAGGTGTCTTTATTTTTAAATTAAACGGTTTACATTTTTACTTTTTATTTATTATAAATTTTTAAAATAAATGTTTATAGTTCCATAGGATCAAGCAGGTCAGCTTCCCAACCTATGTCATATAATTCGGACAAATCTGCATCCTCATCACGTTCTTCTTCATCCTCAGGATTTAAATCATCCAAGGGATCAACATCCACTGATGTTTCAATTACAAGTTCAATGATGAGGTCAAAATCAACTGATTGCTGATTGTCGCTCATGTTGATGTTGTCTTTATCTTTAAAGAAAGATAACAACAATGAGATGTTGCAGAGTAAGAGACAAATCTCAGAGATTATAATAGTAAAATTGTTTAACAAGAGTAACATTTTGCAGCTATTATTTAGCCATGTCCAGCGATGCTGAGCAGGTGAAGCCTATGTCTAATTTTTCAGTGAACAGGACTCATCTCTTCTTAACCTTGGATAAGCCTCACCGACTCTGTGTCCCCTGCACATACTTAAATGTAAAGGGGCAGATTTATGTTAAATGGCACATCCCCAGGCATGCACCAGTTAACGTGCACCGCTGCTCTGCCACCCATGGTGTGCCACATTTACAATCAGATAGGAGAAAGCTGCGTCAAAACCCTGCGCCTGCTTTAAGCAGGCATAGGTCTTGACGCAACATTGTGGAGATGGGGCACCCCTGAGCCTTGCTTGAGCTGCATCGCACTTGCGATACAACTCCAGCAATGCGCCACCTTTACAGCACAGATACGTCACGCATCTGTGCCATTTTTGCCCCATGCTGCGCCGCATTGTAAATGCAGCACACCGTGGGTGGCGGAACAGCGGCGCAGGATGACTGGCACATCCCTGGTGATGCGCCAGTCATCATAAATCTATCCCTAAGCTTCTTATCTTGTTACAGATGAACCGCCATATGTATCATCAAACTATTTTGCATTTCCTAAATAGCGAATTTTAAGGAATAAATAGCAATTCTTTACCATTCCTAATTTGCAATGAGCAAATTGCTAATTGCAAATTACCCATTCATTTCCATGGGCTAGGAGGCTCATAGGAATGAAGGTGCAATTTGCGATTAGCAATTAGCTCATCGCAAATTAGGAATTTTTCCAAGGGTGCAGGGGTGTCTCAAGAACACCCTGCTGCACCCCTGAAAAAGAAATTTGGGGGCATATGGCGCACATACATGCCCTAAGGGCATGTATTGGCGTCATATGGCACCTTTTGTTTTTTGGAAAAAAAGCTTTTTGAAAAGAATTCGCAAATTACCACCAACTAAAAGTTGGTGGTAGTTTCCAAATCCTTAATGTCATTTTTTACATATTTTTTGTTTGATACATTGCATTTAAGGAATCGCAAAATTTGCAAATCCTTCAGTGCAATCGCAAAATAAGGAATAGCAAATTTTGCTATTCCTTATTTTGCATCAAACTTGTTTGATACATACCATTTGTCTGATTAGCATTCGCAAAGGCCGAAATTCGCAGAATTTTGATCTTTGCGAATGCTAATTAGCTTGATACATATGGCCCCAAGTGAGGCCTGTCTTGCAACATGGTGGATCTTTTGCATCACTGCTGCATCGGTTTCATGTGGCACGTTTTTTTTACACCATGACACATCTGCCTAAATGCATCAATTTGTAATTTTGTCGCCTCATAGCAAATCTTTTGCACCGCCGCTGCATCATAAAAGTGACGCACAGTGGCGCAAAAGAGGCATACACCTATCATAAATCTGTCCCTAGCATTTTAAATAATTAATCCAGGATGACGATAAGGTGTGGCCTATCCAGAGGTTTGTTTAAGGTGAGGCCTACTCAGGATTGCAGATTAAAGTTACGCTTGATGAAGAATACAGAGGAGATAATACATGTAAAGGCCTACCAATGAAGTAAGTAATGTCCACTTTATTGCGCCAGTCATCATAAATGTATCCCTAAGCTTCTTATCTTGTTACAGATGAACCGCCATATGTATCATCAAACTATTTTGCATTTCCTAAATAGCGAATTTTAAGGAATAAATAGCAATTCTTTACCATTCCTAATTTCCAATGAGCAGATTACTAATTGCAAATTACCCATTCATTTCCATGGGCCAGGAGGCCCATAGGAATGAAGGTGCAATTTGCGATTAGCAATTAGCTCATCGCAAATTAGGAATTTTTTCAAGGGTGCAGGGGTGTCTCAAGAACACCCTGCTGCACCCCTGAAAAAGAAATTTGGGGGCATATGGCGCACATACATGCCCTAAGGGCATGTATTGGCGTCATATGGCACCTTTTGTTTTTTGGAAAAAAAGCTTTTTGAAAAGAATTCGCAAATTACCACAAACTAGAAGTTGGTGGTAGTTTCCAAATCCTTAATGTCATTTTTTACATATTTTTTGTTTGATACATTGCATTTAAGGAATCGCAAAATTTGCAAATCCTTCAGTGCAATCGCAAAATAAGGAATAGCAAATTTTGAATTAAGGACATTTTAAGTCATTTCCACATGTGCAGTGTTTTCAAATTATGATTTGAAAATCGTTTTTAGGGAAAAGGAATGGTTTGTAAATTTATGACAAGGACATAATGGTGTATGCTTCTTTATAAGGCATTTCAGTGTCTCTGATGTCATTTTTCCCATATTACATTATAAGACCTTTCCCCATGGAGCACATTCCTTGTAAATATGCTCCCACCTGTGCATGGTAAATTTAGATTTTGACTGTTTGAGTCACATAGCCATGTTAAAAGTGACCCAAAAAAATTGCAAAGGCTTTAAAAAAACACTTTCATGTGTCTTAAGGACATTTTAAGTCATTTCCCCGTGGGCAGTGTTTTGTAAGTGGCGCAAAAGAGGCATACACCTATCATAAATCTGTCCCTAGCATTTTAAATGATTAATTCATGATGACGATAAGGTGTGGCCTATCCAGAGGTTTGTTTAAGGTGAGGCCTACTCAGGATTGCAGATTAAAGTTACGCTTGATGAAGAATACAGAGGAGATAATACATGTAAAGCTCTACCAATGAAGTAAGTGATGTCCACTTCATTGCGCCAGTCATCATAAATGTATCCCTAAGCTTCTTATCTTGTTAGAGATCAACCGCCATATGTATCATCAAACTATTTTGCATTTCCAAAATAGCGAATTTTAAGGAATAAATAGCGATTCTTTACCATTCCTAATTTGCGATGAGCAAATTGCTAATTGCAAATTACCCATTCATTTCCATGGGCCAGGATGCCCATAGGAATGAAGGTGCAATTTGCGATTAGCAATTAGCTCATCACAAATTACAAATTTTTCCAAAGGTGCAGGGGTGTCTCAAGAACACCCTGCTGCACCCCTGAAAAAGAAATTTGGGGGCATATGGCGCACATAAATTTTAACAACATTCCTTTACCTCAAAAACGATTTTCAAGTCATAATTTGAAAACACTGCCCACAGGGAAATGACTTAAAATGTCCTTAAGACACATGAAAGTGTTTTTTGAAAGCCTTTGCATTTTTTTTGGGTCACTTTTAACATGGTTATGTGACTCAAACAGTCAAAATCTAAATTTACCATGCACAAGTGTGACCATATTTACAAGGAATGTGCCCCACGGAGAAAGGTCTTTTAATGTAATATGGGAAAAATGACATCAGAGACACTGAAATGCCTTATAAAGAAGCATACACCATTATATCCTTGTCATAAATTTACAAACCATTCCTTTTCCCCAAAAACGATTTTCAAATCATAATTTGAAAACACTGCACATGAGGAAATGACTTAAAATGTCCTTAAGACACATGAAAGTGTTTTTTGATTGCCTTTCCAGCATGGTTGGGTCACTTTTAACATGGCTATGTAACACAAACATTCAAAATCTAAATTTGCCATGCACAGGTGGGAGCATATTTACAAGCAATTTGCGCCACAGAGAAAGGTCTTACATTAAAATGGGTAAAATAACATCAGAGACAGTCAATTGCCTTATAAAGAAGCATACACCATTATGTCCTTGTCATAAATTTAAAAACAATTCATTTTCCCCAAAAACGATTTTCAAATCATAATTTCAAAACACTGCACATGGGAAAATGACTTAAAATGTCCTTAAGACACATAAAAGCGTTTTTTGATTGCCTTTGCAGCATGTTTGTATCACTTTTAACATGGCTATGTAACACAAACATTCAAAATCTAAATTTGCCATGCACAGGTGGGAGCATATTTACAAGCAATTTGCGCCACAGAGAAAGGTCTTACATTAAAATGGGAAAAATAACATCAGAGACAGTCAATTGCCTTATAAAGAAGCATACACCATTATGTCCTTGTCAGAAATATTATAACCATTCATTTCCTCAAAAACGATTTTCAAGTCATAATTTGAAAAGACTCCACAGCTCCTATGCAGAAAAACACCCTGTCAGTACTAATACTTCACATTTTCTCCAATTACATTTTCTCAAAGAAACAAAATCTATTTGTAAAACACTTGAGACAAAGCAACATTTGAAAAACACAACTTTCTTCATAATTTTCTCCTTAAAGCACACTATTCTCTATCTAAATAAAGAAATATTTTCTCACCTTAGCAATGGAAAGGGGCGACCATTCGGTCCCCCCGAACGTATGGTGGAGTACCACGATCCCCCCGGGAAGCCATCTTGGGCGGGAGGCGAGTCTCGGCTGGTATGCCCGAAGCGGCGTAGCCGGGGCGCGCCTTTTTCCGCCCTGGAGTGGTTTGTCCTAGCCAGTGACGCACTCGGCCACGCCCTCGGAGGCGGGCGGGGGCGGGTTGACGCCCGCCCCGAAGACGGATAAAAGAAGCAACAAACCAAGAAAACATCCTCTTGTTCCTGTGCTCTGAAGCTGCACCTCCCCACTGCATGTGAGCTCAGGACGGAACGAAGAGCCAATTTTGAGCGTTGTAATCTTTCTTTTTGTCTTACAGATATCCCGTCTGGGAATGCCTAAGAAAGTCGGAAAGCGGGTCAGTACCGATCAGATGCTCCGCATGCTCATGAAGGAGGTAGCCGATTTGAAGAAGCAGATGGCGGCTAAAAACGGGGAGGGAGGACCGAAACGGCCTTTGCCGGGAGTAGTTCCCGGTGGGAGAGGCAAGAGGTCCAGAAAGGGGGCGCTTGGGGGTGAAACTCCGGTCCCTGATACCCCACTTGAGGAGCCAACCCCGGTGCCGAAGGGGGGGAATCCGATCCCCGTGGTGGTCACCCCCGTGACCAGGGAAGATATGCCTCCCGAGTTAGCGGCACAATTGGCAGCGTGGTTGGGAAAAGATAACGAGGGCACCACGGCTGACGACGCCCGGGCAGTAATGAGACAACTGCGGGAATCTAGGGAGGCTGCGAAGACACCAGCTTCTGTTACCCCGCCAGTTACGGCGGCGGAAAATGCAACGGGCCCAGTTTCGGCGGCAAATGCAGCTTCTGGTTCAGGTAAGCGGCCATTGCCGATCGCGGGGGAAGGCTCCGTACCTTCACGAAGGGAGAAGGTGGCTCAGCATGTTCCACTGGAAATTAAGGAAAAGATTTGGGCGAATAAGTATGTTAATATTTTTTCTTTGCTTACCGACCATTACGAGATGGAGCACGTTAAGAGCCAAAAGGAGCTCATGCATCCGAGTGTTTGGCGCGCAAAAATGGCCGCCTTTAAGGTTGACGAAAACATTGGTACTTGGGGCAGAGCGTGGGGCATTTTTACCTCCATCATGGGTGAGCGCAGGCCCGAGTTGCTGACCGAGTTGCCTATTTATCAATCGCGTATCATGGAGTACTCCGTAGCGTATGGGGGCAATCAGTGGTTCTGCTATGACAATATTTTTAGAAAAGCTAAGGAACATGACCCAGTTTTGACTTGGGATTGTTACGACTCCGTGTCATGGCAAAAAATGGAGAGTACTGGAATGTTAAAAGTACCATTGTCAGGGAGTAGCGGGGGTGAATCTTCCCGCCAATACTCTGGGACATCCTTTCGGACGGGTGCAGGTAGCGAGTACCACTCGAAGACGAGTGGCAACGCAGGTAAAAGGGGGATCTGTTGGAATTTTAACAGAGGTAAATGTACGAGGCCCCAGGGGTCATGCAAGTTCAGACATGAATGCGGGGGGTGTGGGCAGTCATCCCATCCTGAGTCCATGTGCAGAGCCAAAACGGGTGATAACGGTGGTAAGGGAAGCGCCAAACAGGTCTGAAATAGTCCGAGGTGCGACTTTACCTACTCCGATTGATACCATGGCAATGATTCCTTGGCTCAGTGAATACCCGGATCATGCTTCCGCTGGGGTGTTGCGGAACGGGTTTTCATATGGTTTCCGCATCCCAGTGGGGGATTTCCAGGGTGTAGCTAACTGTACGAATCAACTATCGGTCTTACAGCATTCGGCTGTGGTACAGGCAAAGATTGGGAAGGAGGTGACTCGAGGTCGTGTCGCCGGTCCATTTCACTTGCCACCGGTTGACAATTTTGTTTGTTCCCCTCTAGGGGGTGGTCCCCAAGAAGGACCCGGGTGAGTTTCGGCTGATACATAACTTGTCAGCCCCACGTGGTCTTTCCGTGAATGATGCGATAGACCCGGAGGTGTGTTCGGTGCGGTACGCATCTTTCGATGGGGCCGTCGCCATGTTGCATCGCCTGGGGCCCGGGGCGCTGATGGCAAAATCAGATATCGAGTCAGCGTTCCGTTTGCTCCCGGTACACCCAGACGATCAGCGTCTCCTTGGTTTTAGGTTTCAGGGTCGCTATTACATGGACAGATGTATGCCAATGGGATGTTCTATATCTTGTGCCTATTTTGAAATGTTCAGTTGTTTTTTGCAATGGGTCTTCATAAAGAAGACGGGTTTTCAACATGTTATGCATTATCTCGATGATTTTTTGTTCTTGGGGGCAGCCGGGGATCCAGAATGTGGACAGGCTTTAAATGAATTTTGTGTCTTGATGAACCAATTTGGTGTGCCATTGGCGCCAGGTAAGACCGTGGGTCCCTCGACTTCCCTCGAGTTTCTGGGGATCGAGCTCGACTCGGTAGAGGGTTGTTTTCGACTACCAAGAGAAAAGGTTTTGAAATTCAGGGCATCCCTTGAAACATGTATCAGTGAGACTAAAGTAAAACTGCATCAATTACAACAAGTGGTGGGCCAGTTGAATTTTGCCCTGAGAGTAATGCCGATGGCCCGCCCCTTTTCCCGCTCGATTGCACAAGCCATGGTCGGCCTGAAGGAGGGTCATCACCGCACGAGGCTCTCGGCAGAGGTTCGCCAGGACATGCGCATTTGGCTGGCATTTCTTGCGGATTTCAATGGTCGAATTGTCTGGATAAAACCGGCGGTGTCCTCTGAGGAGCTGGGGCTGTGGACAGATTCGGCGGGGAGTATAGGTTTTGGCGCCATATTCGGCACACAATGGACGGCTCAAAAATGGCCGTCATGGTGGCATGAGTGCGGATTGACGAGGAACATTGCTTTTCTCGAACTTTTCCCTATTTTGGTGGCCCTGAAAACTTGGCCTGAGGGGTTCCGGGATCAGTCTGTGGTGTTTTGGTCTGACAACATGACCGTGGTAGAGTGTATCAATAATCAGGCAGCACGTTGCAAATGGATGCTGAGACTGCTTAAAGAAATTGTGTTATTGTGCATGCAGTTGAATGTGCTCTTTAGGGCAAGACATGTCCCGGGGGTATTGAACCAAGCGGCTGATGCGCTTTCTCGTTTCCGTATGCAGGCCTTCTGGGGTTTTCTGCCCGCAGCGGACCCGGTGGAAGCACCCTTTCCCGAAGCTCTCTGGTCTCTCGGTGCCCCGAACTACAAAACCTCGTGGGAGAGAGTTTAGCGCCCAGGACAAGGAAGGCATACGAAGGGGCGTTCCGTTCCTATTGGTCCTTTTTGGGTTCTGCTAGGGGGGAGTTTTGGGGCCAGGAGGAGCTTGTCGTTAAATTTCTGCTGTCTTTACATCAGGCAGGCAAATCAGTAGCTACGGCCCAGAGGCACCGGGCCGCCATTTCCTTTATGGCAAGGGCTCATGGGATCCAGGACCCGACAGCGTCTTTCGTAGTCCAGAAAGCGCTACGGGGGTGGCAACGCCTGGAGGGTCGCAAAGCAGATGAGAGGCGCCCGATAGGTCTGGATAGGTTGGCCCTGTTATTTTCCGTACTCCCGGCAACGTGTTCATCACAGTATGAGACAGTGTTATTCCGAGCCGCTTTCGCGCTAGCATTCCATGGGGCTATGCGGGTAAGCGAACTAGTGGCGAGGAACAAGCGGGATACGATGGGGGGATTGTGCCAAGAGCACGTTCAGGTCAAGGGGGAGACAATGACTGTCTCGTTTGTCAGGTCCAAAACCGATCAGGGTGCGTTTGGGGACTGCATAATCATACAGAGGATTCCCGGGTCCCCCATGTGCCCTGTGGTTTGGTAGAGGAATATTTAGCGCAGAGAGTGGCATCATGGGGGGGACCTTTTTGAGACACGCTGACACCACCCCACTGACAAGGTTTCAGTTCCAGCGGGTGCTTGCGATGTCGATTTCGGCCGCGGGCTTGAACCCCGGCGAGTTTGGGACCCATTCTTTTCGGATAGGGGCTGCTACAGAGGCTACAGCCAGGGGTCTGAGTGTAGAAGAAGTAAAACGTGTAGGGCGTTGGTCCTCGAACTGTTATAAAAGGTATGTGCGCTTGCACATGTTATGAAGCTGTAATGATGTACTCACGCTTCTTGTTTTGTTTGGTTTTCAGTTGCGCAAGCCTACGAGGCGGGGCGGACTGGGCAGTCGACCCGACACATGGGGACCAGCGGTCAGACTTCACCGGCTGGGAAAAAGGAGGTGTGGGTCGTGGGCCACTCATACGTGAGGCGTGCCGCGGACGTATTCAAAGCAGGTGACATGATTCATGTGGCTGGGGAATACGGGTACAGTGTGTCCTTCTACGGAAAGGGCGGGCTCTGTATTGACCAGTTTCAATCCTTTTTCGAGGGTTTGTTAGGGCGGACAAGGTCACCGCCGTCTATAATCATATTCCATCTTGGGGGCAACGATTTGGTGGCCACTGGTAGACGACTTCTTCTTGAGGCAATGCTTTCCACAGTAAGTTGGTTGGCAAGGAGGGTTCCAGGGTGCACAATTGCATGGTCCCACATGATCCCACGAAAAGTGTGGCGGGGGGCTATTTCTGTTTCTGCTCTGAATCATTCAGTAAGGAAAATAAATAACAAAGTGAGTAGATTGTTTCGTTCAAGTTCTCTGCATTCTGTCTCGCATGGTTGTATCAGAGGGGACAGTATGTATTTGGGGGACGGTGTTCATTTGTCCCGGGTGGGGAATGAGTTACTCATAGGAGACCTCATAGCTTGGTTAAAGAGTTTATAACATGACCTTTAGGCAGGAGTTGTTGTGGGGGGTCCGGATAGCCGGTCAACTATCCGGCCTGTGGCGGTAAGGTCATGATCGGTGAGCAGTAATTGGAAGATCCCTATGGGGGGGCGTCACCCATTACGGATGGGAGCGCTCGGGGGAGGTGGCCATTGGCCCCTCAACGGGGAGGCGGTCCCGTCTAAGGATAGGCCGCCGGAAAGAAAGGAAAGGTGGTCAAGGCCCCTTCCTGGATAGGAGGGGCTACGGGCCCTCCTGGGGAATTTCCCGGGGCCAGGACATCTGCGACGGCAGATGGGTAAGTTGTGTGGGGTTCGGGAGGGGGTTTACGCTACCTCTTAGACACCTCACACGAGTCCTCGGACAACCGTTAAATGGCGTCGAGTTCATTGGGGCCCCCGTCAAGTCCAAGGGAAATTGGTAAATGCACTTGAGGTACGCCTCTGTGCGGTTGGTCCTCTCACAAGTCAGGGTTGTATTTATGGTTTAGGGATCTGACACCGGTTACGACCTTGCCGTTGGCCCTTAACGTTAGGATGTACAATTTCAAGTCAAATGTTTTGTAGGATGTTGGATCGGCTAGGAGAATCTTTGTATTAGAGATCTGTTAAGGTTAGCCAAACATCGTAATGTGGAAATGAAATTGTACATAATATGAAACTGTTATTTTAATGTTTTGATTTTGTTTCATATTTTAATAAATATGGCCGGGAGGGTCACTCCCTCCCGCCTTCCAAAAGTTCAGAACCGTTTCGGTTTCCCATCCTTGGGGATTGTGTCGAGAGGGGGTGGCGGGTATCTCAGCCATAATACTTTGAGTTTCAAAACAGTCTCAGAAACACACCAATTTGTCTTCAGCAGAGCAAAAGGTATGCACTCCAGAGTCTGCAGCTATCAAAAGCACAGAAATGCTGTAATTCTTCACACATATCTCTCATGTCACCCAATCAAAACTCTTCCCTCACTTTTTTCAAATGAAAACCCTTCCCCCCTCTGCCATTTCATGCCTTTTCTGCATGGCAACCACCTCTTGGAAGACTTCTGGTGTTTGCAAGTTCACACAACAATGTTGCAATTGAACTCTGAACTCTCAGTGCACCTCATATCCAGTGCATTCTTTCATTTAACGATTTTTTCTTGACCACTCAAAATACATCTTTCAAACAACTCATCCATGCACCCTAACTTTCTGTTTTCAGCAATCAAAATCCACCAATCACTGTTACTGCTTCATTAACACAGAAACTCCACAGTTTTTTTCATTTTAAACTCTTATTTTTTCAACTGCCATTTCATTGCCACACTTCATCTGACTGCAGGAGAACCTTCTCTCACCATGTTTTCTGTCTGGATTGTTGGACATAGTTACATCTATTGGGCTCAGAGGTATGCTGAGAACAGGAATTTACCTAACCTCAATTTACAAGATGTGGAAATTAAGTGGTTTGGCCACAGAGGATTAAAATGTCACCAATTGATACCATTGGTGAAAACCTTTATGCATTTGCCAAAACCTGACCTGTTAATTGTGCACTGTGGAGGTAATGATTTGGGCACTTTGACTGGGGTAGGTCTGGAAATGCTTTTAAAGGACACCTTTGAGCAATTGATGGCACTTTTTCCTCAAACTGCCTTGGTATATTCAAATATATGCCAAAGACAGAAATGGAGGTGGTCAAACCAATTTTGTCCACAAATTGAGAAGTCGAGGAAGCATGTAAACAAATCTGTTTCAGCTTACATGAGAGACCATGGAATGGGCTCCCTGTACAACAATAACTTGCGTTACTACATGCAAGATATCTACAGAGGAGATGGAGTTCACTTCTCAGATGAGGGCAACAGAATTTTCATTCTGAATTTAAGACTGTGCATTGGTACCTACTTATAAGTACCGAAATGTACCATAAACCCAAAAGCTCTTCTCAGAGCTACCCTACATCTGATCACTCACAATTATTATTTTACTCTAACATTTTTCACTAATTTTCAACAAAGTACGCTCCCTGGGGCGCTTCCCGGTACGCGAACCGGGAGCTAACCTCGCGAAATTAATTATTTTTTTTTTCTCGCACATATAAGCCTCCTCGGCCACCCTCAGAAAACCTAGGGGGTCAAAATAAGTCTACCGTGCCCCCTTCTACCCATTCTGAACATTATTTGCCCTCCATCTTGTATCTTAATTCGACCAAAACACAAAATGGTGGACTCCCGTAACGCTTAAGGTTCGCGAACCGGGGCGCTCACCAGTTCGCGTACCGGGTCGCTCCCTGGGAAGCGCACCATCAACAAAGGTGGGAAAGTAGTTTACAGAAAAGCGACTGGAGACAATTTCACCAAATATAGATTAGCTCATACTACATACCAATCCCTACCATTTTCACAAATTTGATTGGAATTCCATTTAGCCATTTAGCCTGTAGACCTCTCTAAATACCCTGAGGTAAATTACTTCTCAAAACACATCTGAAGTGTTGGAATTGACAACCAATTAAAATGTTACTTTCATTTTCTACTTTTTTTACCTGACATTTGATTGGTTATGTATCTGAATATATATAAAGAAAGAGAGAGAAACACAGCCATTTTGACTACTACTTCCTGAACTACATTGCAAGATCATTTTCACTCACAACTTAAACTTGTTTTTAGAAGGTGAGATATTATTTTATAAATTTGAAAACATTTTCAGATAGTTATATACTATCCCTCTGTAAGAGTTAGACATTGAGAAAGGCTTCTTTATTATAATTATGGATTGATTTAGGTTTCTGTGGTATAATTATGAATTTACTTAGGCTTCTTCACAGGCACTTTTTAATAGTACTACTTCACGCCTGAAACCATACAGTGCCCATAGATTACTTCTCTGTTATAAACTCACAAGTACCTGTCTGAACTTACACCCAACAGTGCCCTATCTCTACTGATATATTTATTTTTTATGCAAATTACAGCAATAAAATGGAAGGTGAGCAGAATGTTTCCTTCGAAATTGTTCTGGACAGCAACAATGAACAAGTTATGGAACCCATTGATGACTTAGAATTCATGGATGAGTCACGGGACTATGAATTACTTCAATGTGTAGAATCTGTCGATCATTTACTCCATTATGATGACGGTCAAATGTGGGAACTTATGTTCACTCAACAAGAGGACATATCGGACAGTCAAATGCTAGACGTTCTATTAAATTTTGAAAAACAATCCGAAAAATAAAATTGTATGTAATATTAAAAAATTGTTTGAGTCTTTAATCATTTTTATATGTAATTCATAAACTAGTTAAATGTTAGAAATGTTATTAAATTTTGAAACACAATCACAATAATAAATAATTGCTTAAAAAATAAAAAAATTAAAAAATAATCAACAAAACCAACAATCAATTAACATACAGTATTTGAAAAGTCTATCATTCATTTTTCATTATAGTACGCTGCCCAGAACGCTTCCCGGTTCGCGAACCGGGCGCTACCCACGCAAAAAAACAAAAAAGAATTTTATTTTTTTTTGCCCCGCGGGGCCCTTTTAAAGCCTCCACATTAAACCTAGGGGGTCAGGGAGGATATACTATGCCCTCTTATGGTCATTTCCCCCTTTGTTTTGGCCTCCTCTTGTCTCTCGATCCTACCGAGAGACAAGATGGCGGCCTCTCCGGACTGTTTAGAATGTTGACAGGCACCGGAGAGCCAATCAGCTTCGCTACGCGAAGTTTCGGTACGCGTAAAGTCCGCGAACCGGAGCGCTGCCCGGAGCGCGCTTACAGATATATATCTTTTTTTAAACGTTAATTTCTCAAAATCCACTGAAGCACATATATTGAGACCTAGCAAAGGCACATCGGGCTACCAGTCCCTACAATTTTGCCAAGTTTCGTGCAAATCCATTCAGCCGTTCGGGCTAAAAGTGAGGCCAACCGCCCTATGGAAAACTCAATGTTAAAAACACGTTTTGGGACCCCCCTTTTTTCTCGGCCCCCCCTTGACGAACCCCCCCCAAATTTTCAGGGGCTGCTCAGAAACAAAATGTTCCATTTTCCTGAAAATTTCAGCCAATTCCGTCCACAAACGCCAACGTTATTAGACATAGAATTTTCAAAAATCCCATAGGGAAAAAATCCTAACTATATATACCTACTGGCGACCGCCAGTAGGTAATATATATATATATATATATATATATATATATTCATTGAAAAAAAACATAGGTTTCAGACATGTTATATTTAGGAATTAGCATTAAAAAACCTTTGAAATTCACTGAAAAAAACATAGGTTTCAGGCCTGTTATAGTTAGGGATTAGCATTTAAAAAGCCTTAGAAATTCACTGAAAAAACCATAGGTTTTAGGGGTGTTATAGTTAGCTGGACATTTCACTCGTACAAAACCATTGAAATTCCTCCTTTATAGTTAGTTGTACTAACTATAACTCGCGTGCCCGCAATCCACTGCTAATGATGTCACATATTACATCATTCATGACATGGTCTGTGACATCACTGATGACATCATCCAGTGAATGTGGTTTGGTTTGTTATTTATATAAGTAATGTATATATATAGGAATCTGCATCGATGACTGAGTGGATTTAGAAGTGTCTGGATGGAGGCTTTAGTACTACTGTGATTGACAGTGCAAGTGAGTAATTTAAAGTGTCCCACTAAAGATATAAGACAGTGAATTAACTGTGTGAATATTTGTTTCACTCTATGTCTTGTTGTGTAACTGCATACGTTGGTTACTAGCTATGTGAAACTCTATATTAGTTTTTAATAAGTTTTTTTTTTTTTTCAAAAACCTTTATTTGTTCCAAGTGATTACACAGCTCAAATCGCTTACAACCCTGTGGCCGGCGGCAAATACTGATTGCTTAACTAATTCTTTCAGGGGTAACACAGCCCATCAGCCGACAACCCGGTGGTCCGGCGGCAAGTTTCGTAATAAAACAATCAAACATAAAAAAAAACATGCATTACATATGTGATCTGCAATCCTACAGCGATAAAGACCAGTTTGCTGAGTGAGGGCGCTGTCTCATATCTTTCTCATGTGTCCGTGTTACCATTCTGTCAAGAAACCGCAGTGCTGTTGTATGGGGAATTTAAATCACTGAGAACAAACCGAACAGTTAACCATCACCCCTCCCTGTGCCCCTCCTCTCACACACTGAGCCCTCAATCACACTGCAGAGTAGTGCGCCGTCCGCAACCTCAACACTCTCGTCACAGCAGTCAGGCCGCAAACTGCCTCCTCCTCCCTCCCTCCCTCCCTATAAGTCTCTCCCCCAAGGTGGTGTAACACTCATTTCCTTAACTCCCCAACCACCCGAGGTCATTCAATGATAAAAAGCAGTCAGCACAGGTCGGCATCCACGCTGTCATCACAATTTGAAGCGGCCACTGGAGGCGTCCCAATCCCAATTCCCTCAGTTGCGTCTTCACCCGGAGTGGTGCCACTAATGTGTGTCTGATACGAGGCCCAGAAGTCTTTAGGGCGGCTTGTGGGTGGTGGTAGTAGTTCGCTATAATGTTCCATTTGCGTGCAACAGTAAAGCATGTCTTGTTAAGTGAGTATTTGTATGAGAGAGTGAATGTGTATATAGTTGGAAGGAAGGTGTGTAACTGTCTAAAGATGTGTAAATAGTTGATTAGGTACATATATGAGGTTAATGCTATATGTGAAAACAGTTGTTTTTGGGTGAGTGAATCTCTTTATGGGTGTGTTGATCAGTAAATATATTTCTCAATCATATATGTCCAACAAAGTATAAATATAAAAGGCAATGTATGTGGCAGTTGTTGTATGTAAATAAGTATACATAATACTCATTGATAGTTTGAGTGACTATATGGAAAACTATATACTTATAATTGTGTTTTTATAACGTACTAAGTATTACTTATTATCTATATGAATAAATAAGTTATTTGTATAAGTGTGTATCTGAGTAGATGTAAGTATGATCAATTGTTTCCATAAGTGAGTAGGATGACTGCATAAGTGAATAGGATGTGTACTGGTGTCTAATGTTGATATAGGTGTATAAGTATATTTAATATTGTGCTAATGATCTTTCTCAGCATGTATGAGTAAATGTATAGGTAAGTGTTTAGATGTGTGTGTAGATCTACAAATGACTAAGTGGATTTTTAGAAACTTGTATTGGTGTGTCAATGGTTTAAACATGGTACTCTATATTTTATACTGAATGATTAAAGGTTATACTACTGTGTGATGAGGTGTTTCAGATTGTCATGTGGATGATGTCATCAGTGATGTCATCAGTGATGTCATTTGAGATGTCATCAGTGATGTCACTGACCATGTCATGAATGATGTAATATGTGACATCATCAGCATTGGATTGTGGGCACGCAAGTTAAAGTTAATACAACTAACTATATTAGAGGAATTTCAAAGGTTTTGTATGAGTGAATTGTCCAACTAACTATAACACCCCTAAAACCTATGTTTTTTTCAGTGAATATTTAAGGCTTTTCAAATGCTAATCCCTAACTATAACAGGCCTGAAACCTACTGTTTTTTCAGTAAATTTCAAAGGTTTTTTAAATGCAAATTCCTAACTATAACATGTCTAAAACCTATGGTTTTTTCAGTGAATTTCAAAGGTTTTGTAAATGACAATTTATAAACATATTAATTGTTATATTTATTTTTTGATACTGATTTACTACATTTTTTAAACTATTTATTTTTAGATTTTTTTAAATTACATTACATATTTTCAACATTAATTGAAAAAAAGTATTTAAAAATATTGAAATTCTATCTATTTTTTTTATTTAATATTTCTTAAGATATATTTATAATATTTTCTTTTTTTGTTTAAAATTTTTGTGGAAGTCGCACACCCAAAGTGCAAATTCCTCGATTACTGCGCGGAACCTAGCGGCCATTTTAGGATTGCTGTGTAGGATCCGTGCATGGTATGTGATGGGTGCGTATTTCCCCACGCGATTGCTATGCGACTCGTACGCGACTCCTGGCGCATATGCAACATGTACATATTACATTACGCGATGCTCGCGTGTTTCCGCATGGCGTCATCTACATTTTGGACGCGGTGGGTGCGCGACTGCCACTAAATTTTTTTATATCTAAAAAGATATATTTATATATATATTTGTATTCAATATAAATATTAAGGCAAGACATTATCTGAGCTAATCAAAAAAAGTACATTCTTTTAGTTTTAATACACTTATATTACTTTTAAATGCAATTTCGCAAAGTCACTCTGGGTGCGTGCTGCATGTCCGCACCCTACGCAGATTCCATATGACCACAAAAAAAGAGATTTGATTGGTTCATAACACTTCCTATTCTAGCTATTGAAGGACCCCATATATTTCAATCACTCTTCTTAGACATTCCTTGGGAGAAGACCTGTGCGGAGAAGAACTTCATTTTTCTTCATTGGAGACCTGAATTTCCTTTCTACAGACAAAAATGGCTACACCACTGCCAGAGTCATCTGATTCTGACCATTCAGATGTAGAGGGATTTTTACCAGAACCTCCCCGTCCCGAAAAATATACATCCATCGTATGAAAATTTTTCACTTTTCCGAAGGGACAAAAAAAAGTTAATGCCACCAAGGTGACATGCAAGATTTGCAAGGCTGTGCTATCCAGAGGAGATCCTAATAAGAAATACTACTGTGGCACTGATAGCATGCAGAAGTACCAATCCCCGCATCCAGTGAATTACGCTCACAAAGAATGCAGAAGACTCCACCAAAATGCACCTCCACTACTGGCAACTGCAAGTACCTCTGGGGCATCACATTTAACCTCCCATCCGGACAAACGTCCACAGTTTGGAAAAGTAAAAATGCACTGTGTGCAGTGTAATTGAATAATCTGCTATGGGGAGCAATCGGTAGACCTAGTTTGCAGGGCAATCGATAACCATAGTTGCTAGATTTTTTTTTCACCCAAAATTCATGGTTTTGTTTGTCCCATTGACTTTTTCTTCCTGTTAAAAAAAATATATATATATAAAACTACAAATAGAAAAAAAAGTTATTTTCAGAATTAACTACTCTGGTTAAAAAAAGAGCTAAATTTGTATGCAAGTGTGTGAAAGTTTAGATGAATGTATGTGTAGTGCATAATTGACTGAAAGAATGCGTTTGTGGTGTATGGTGAATGAATACGTGCAGAACTATAAGGAAGTGCTGCAGCATGACACTGGAAGCTCTTTAGGTACAGCATGCTATGGTACTTCCAAAGCACAGGGATGCAACCTATGTCCATAAATATGTTGCAAGTCTATGCTTCCCTCTGCACTGCTGCTTAAACTGCATCCAGGTGTGACACAGGCACCCTTGCACCATGGTGCAAGAATATCTGTGTCATGTGGAGTTTGTTTTTGTGCAAAATGACACACCTTCCTGCAGAAAAACAATCAGTGAACGCATTTTTCTCTTTCAATGTATGCTGTGCATTGTAGCATATATTCAAAGAGAAAAAATGAGGAGAAATGAAAACAATTCTCCTTGTTGTGCCTGGCTACATCAATTGGAGCATGGTGCAGCATTCACACACATCTCCAGATGTATAATGTCTGATAAATCTGGTGATGTGTCTTGTTCTATGACTGTTCTGTGCAAAGGCGCACAGGAACACCTATAGAACGCCCTTTCAACGCAAAGTGGTGTGAATGATGAGGTCGTATTTACATGGAGAAGAAAAGGTATACAGAGTGCCTTTTCGTCGCCTTGTAAATATGAAAGAGTGTTTTGCGCTATCATTATGTTACAAAAAGTGACATATTGTTGGCACAGGATGCTTTCTACACATATCTGGTGGGTTACTTGGCCCCCAGTGACACTCAGTATTCATGTTAATTTTATCCTGTAACTTAAAACACCCATAGAGCATCTTTACACACATTTATACTCTGTCCATTACCACTTTCTTTACCTGTTTGCAAACACAGGCCTTTGTAAATTTTAATACTTAGTTAAACCTACCTTCACAGTAATAGCAATAAAAAATGCTACACATTTATTCTGTTGTTTTTTATAATCTAAATTTGTGAACATTTGATATTTTAGAATTAGGATCTGTGAAAGAGAAGAAAAAATACAGTTATAATATATAATATTATATTTTTTACAATACAGCATAGTTTTAACATTTTGAAAAATATTTTCTTTGCCTTTTTTGCTGTTCTCAGAATATATTGAATTTCACTAGAAACAGTGATTTCATTGGTACTCATCACATAACAGCGGGCACAAAAAAAACAATTAATAAGATTGTTTAATAAAAACAAGACAAGATCCTCAATAACATACCATATAATGCAAATCACACCTATATAAAATGCTTACTCCTAAGAAAATTTTCTAACTCAAAGTTATATACACTGTATATATTGTTGTTTAAAAATATACGCTGAGAAAATGTGCAAGAAAAAGTTCTTAATTCAAATATATACTTTTCCTCTTGGCCAAATAGTATACTAGAAATCCTTTATATTGAAATTGTCCAGAAGTAATCATATTAATACATAATAAGAAATTCCTCAGAGGCCGAATTATGTTCCTAAAACTTTGGCTTTAAAAATATTAGGTAGGAATTTGGTAATTCGCTTGGGAAACATTGTTTAAAAACCAACTGAGCATCATTACAATATGTCCAGCCTTTATCAGATTTTAAATAGGCAGTATAATGTCCAGATGTTGTGGAAGGACCATCATGGAAAATTATTAGTACTGCTACAAAAATCCTTCCTGATATTGATAGTTGACTTGCTACAAAATGTTTTATTAGAGTGTCCAATTTCCTTCCATCAGCTGTACAAAGTTGCATCATTAAAATTATATATTGCCCATATCTTTGTATAAATAATGTTGATAACATTTCAGATTTGCATTGGCTACACTCCATGTTTTGATTTGCTGCTTTAACTAGTTTATTGAAAGACACTGATTTACAGTCTGGTAATGTCAAATATATAAATCTTTCAGAGTCTATGTTAGTGCTACATGTAGACATACCATTTTTACAATGATGTTAATGATGTTCCCATTTATCACAAAGGCCAAAAAGATGTTCAATTTCTATGCCTTCATTTTCTAATATGGTAAGCATATACATTAGAAATTCCTGAGCATCTTGTTGAATATTCTGCGTAAATTGGGTAGAACCAGAACATACATCCAAAAGATTACGAATGTCACAACACTTTGTATTTTACTTTTATCAGTTCTCAAATTTTCATAAACACAATGCAGCAAGGAACAAAATCTTTTTTCCCTATTTTCCATAATTTGCTGTTGCAAACCTTTTAGAAAAAATACAACATTGACCAGTCCATTAGCATTGCAGTTGACACCTGAACTAGTTTCAAACTGATAATCAACGGTGTCTTTTTTTTTTTTTTGCTTGCAATGACCTTGTTTTATTTTCCTACTTTATTCCTTCCCTATAGATATTCTCATACCTTCTTTTTTGACCTACTACAAGCTTTTCAAATACAGGATATTGACCTAAATAGGGAGCATACACTCTTCTTAACCCATTATACTCTTTTACACAGTTTGCATCTGCAGTAACCTTTGTGTCTTCAAAATCAATCAAAAACAAACCAGATAAAGTTCTGACTCTTGACAAAGCAACATATGCCATACCCTCTTTAAACACGGTACTTCTAATGTTCACCAAAGCACTGTCTTCACTTAAACCTTGAGATTTATGAATAGTCACTGCATATGCCAGAGAAACTGGAAACTGTTTTCTACGGACATATAAATCTTTAACAAGCAAAAAACGAATTGAACAACGAACAATTTGTTTCACTTATTCAATCTGATCAAATTTAATTTTCAAAAATTCAATTCCATCTTTATTCTGATAATTAACAAAATCTACAACTTTGCCCATTGCTCCATTAACTAAACCTTTTTCTACATCCAAATTATGCCTTAAAATTACCCGATAGTTTCTACATGCATATAGATTCTTTTCTAAACCAGCAGTTTTAAGTATTGATTTTTCTAAAGAATCCAATTTTGTTTTCAACTTTTCTGTCAAAATAATAGTGATTCCTTCATGCTCTATTTTATCAATGGCTTCCATTTTTATTATTTCTTCATTTTCCATTTGGAAACAAATTGGAAAGTAACCGACTCTGCAAAGCTTGTTTGCCATGTTCTGTCAGTCCTCCAATTCTTATATCTTGAAGAATAGTTCCCTAATCAACATCATTTGCCTGTTGCATATTTGTAATGAGTTCTTTGTATTCAAAATATGACCAAATGTTAATATTTCCAACACTACCAGAGACTTTCTGGTGTCTTCATGCGCGAGTGTTTTAAATACTGGTTGTCCTTTTACGGGAGTAAGTTGCAGTAGAGCTCCAAAAACTATGACATGTTTTCCTCCAAATAACACGTTGTGCTCTGTTTTAAGAATTTGCTGCATTCTTAAATGCACAAAAGCAAGCATTAAGTTTGAGACCAGGCTTACCTCATCGATATCAGAAGTTTCGTTTTGTTCAGCACTCTTGAAACTTCATAACAAGCTTCTCCAGATATCTTGTGATATTACAATTTGTTTTCATGCTCCACAGGTAGCATCAGTAAACTATGTAATGTAATTCCTTTAATGTTGTGTGCTGGCAACCCAGTTGGAGCAGTTACAACACAAGACAAATGTGACTCAGTTGTTTTCTGTAGATAACTGGTGATTACTTTAATTAAGAAACTTTTTCCTGCTCCAGCTTGTCCACTCACATACATTCGGATAGGTTGAAATGATGTGCATGTGCATTCTTTCTTTTCATGAAGAAATCCATGGTCAACCTGTTGCTTCATTTGCTGATATATTTCTTTCTGTTTAACATTTAGTTGTTCTTCCAAGTTTGCTATGCCCATTACATCTTCTTGAGCTTGATGCATTGCTGTTTCCACCTCATACATGGCGATTGCTGATTCAATTGGTTGTCCCAGTGGATCTTGACTCAGCGGAGCAGAACTTTGACTGTCTTTGAGAACTGTCTCTAGCAATCTCAGCTGCAATAGTAGCTTCTTGATCAATTTCATCATTCAATATTTTCACATAATTTGCAAAAATAGTGCATTGTATGGTATCTTTACAAGTATTGAAGGAATCTTTATAGCTCTGAAATTCTCCAAGTAATTCCAATTCTGAACGCCATGGTTTGAACAGTTGCTAAAGGGCTAAATAGTAAAATTCTCTTTTATCAGCAGTGTCACAACTCAGCTTCCTGTGATTAATCAAATTTCCTTTCGTTTTTTTCATCAAACATCCTTTGGAACCAATAACTCCATATTTTCCATTATTGATGTTCTCTGTAGTATTCCGTTTAAAAGTGTAGTTTTGCAGCACTTCATAGAAACACATGTTCTCAAGAGGGTGACTTCTGTTTGGGTAATATGTGTCCAACATATACATTTTCAAAATATCTGTACTTTCTGGATCTTTTTCTGCTAAATCTTCAACTTCTTGTACAGATTTAAGTACTTGATTTAGCATTGCAGCAAGACCTAGACTCACCCAAATGATTCTTCTAGATTTGGAGTATAGACTTGCAGATGATAACCGATCTGAACATTCATATGCTCCGATTTCTCAATGGGATAACATCTTCAAACTGAAATTATAAAATTTCGTACTTAGACTCTTCTTGTGAGAAATCTCTTCCCACATTTCTATCAATTCTGTCTTTTCTGATTTTGTAATGTAGAATGTTACATATCGAGCAACAGCAATGGAATTGTCTGCAACATGCTGAATATCCATGTTAGCATTCCACATGGACAGAATAACCGGATTGTATCATTTATGTGTTTTGATTCATTGCTTCTTCTCAAATTGTAGGTATTTTTGGGAGACTTTCTTGTGATGGTATGTCGTACAGCTGACATAAAACTGTTCCCTCTTCCTTTAGATATTACAGGACGTGGAAATGCAAAACGACATTTGGTATAGAACTTATCCTTAGACTTATACTTTCGTCAACAGTATTTTCCAGATCGATGGCTTTGGAATCGTAGGACTTATTGTCTTAAATTGTTTTTGTCTGTGCTTTTGGATATAGCACATGTAGCATATTCTTCAATAAAAGACAAAACAGAACCATCCGAAGCTGTTCCGAATTTGGGGGCATCCTTGATCTATAACAGCATATGTATATGAGGACCACCTCTTGCTTGATACTCCTCTCTCCAAAAGAAATCCATAACTTCTCCAAGAGGAGGATTTTTTATTGCAGATAAAAGACATCATAGCTTCAAATCTATGATTGAAATACCTGCATACATTAACAGGATCCAAAGAGCACAATTCTCCTGGTGTCTTGTATTCAATATTTTTTATATTGGAATTTGCCTCTTGAAGAAATTCAAGTAAATCATCCAAAGCGTACTCAGCACAGCTTAGGGTAAGGAACCATGTAGGAGTTCCTACGTTACTTAGCATACATTTAAGTTCTCCATGACGACAGTACCAATATTCATTAGTCCTACGCTGACATGCCATCAGATTAATTAGCTGAGATTCTAAATGATCATCAGAACCATTTTGCAGATGTACTCCTGTTTTCAATATGTGATTGACTGCATATGAAAGTCCTGACAAGTCACTCTCAAACAAAATATGAAATATATATGGGATACATTGTCAAAATCTTGGATCTTCTGCATACAATCTTGTTGTCCGATATTCAGATGCAAGAATCTGCACAGGTCGTTCAGATTGGGAACAACTGCGGAAAACAACGAGCTTCCAAGCTTTCTTCCCATATACTCATGGGACTTCCTTTTGCTTTTTTCATTTGGAATAACTCAATAGTATTCCACATGACTTATTTTGAATGAAGTGGATGTACAGTGTAATGTTCATAGGTTTATTCACTTATTGACACTTTTACAATTTGTCCACTTGACGTTTCAGTATCTTCTGCTAAAAGTATTTCTTCTTCTCCCATATAAACATTTGTATAGTACTCATTGTTTTTTTATTAAATACAAAGTTGCCTTTTGCACTTTTAAAACATCCACTAACTCCTGCCAGATATTCTTACTTTTAGTAGGCACACCATTAACTAGAATGACTAGTGGTTCATTTTCTACACACTCTTCACCAATAGTTTCTACATTTTTCTTTAAATCTAGAGGTAAATATACAACTCTTCCTTTTAATCCTCTCAGTATATCTGAAGGAGGCAATTTACCTGTTTTAGGCTCCATATGAACAATAGTCTGAAACAGGTGTACAAATTGAATGAGAATAGAATCATAGGTATTTAAATCTATCAGTTCTGGAGGAATAGCAACTAACTCTAGATTATTATGGCTAGCTCTAGCAGGCATTTTATTCTCATCTAATTTGTTATAACAATATTTACAAATATGCTGATCAGAACCCAAATGAAAACAATTCTCTACCAGCACATAAGTTGCAAATTCCTTCCACTTATCATTATTTTCTCTTTCACTTTTTAAATACAGATCAACAGTCCTAGTCTGATTTTTATAGTGAGTTCGACGACAACAAATACAAGAATATTTTGGCCTTTCACCTGAAATCACCTTAAACTTTTTAATTTGTTCTTCAAAATTTTTTGTAGTAGTATGTTGCACATTCTCTTCAACATTTTCTTCTATTAATGTCTCTGCACTGTCTTGTTCAGGACCAAAGTAAAAAAACTCAATTTCATCACAAACCTTCTTCACATCTGATACTGACCCACGCAAAAGAGCACTGTTCAACTCATTTAATTTTAGTGCTGGACTTTTTGCATAATACAATCTCCTGACTAACTTCCGCATTTGAGAATGATGTACTGCTAACATCCTGAAATAATGAAAAACACTTTGACATACTTTCTTAGAAAATCAAGCCAGAGAATGACCTTGCAAACCAGTATTTTTTCTCACTCTCCAAGGGTCTAGTCCTTGCAACATCTTTTGTTTAACACTTTTTTTTACTATATTCTCGTGAGAAATTGCTTAAAATATCAATAGATTCTTTTTGTACACACAAATACTACTGCAATCCCAAGTGTACACTGGGGCTTTAGGAGGTCTGCCTAGAACTTCATCAGCTATCTCTTCTTCTGCATTTCAGGGTACCATCTTCTCTTTCTCAATTGGACAACCATTTCTAACCTCATAAGCTCGACCACTGGTGTCAACAGCATGCAATAAATCATTGGTCTGAAAATAACTCTCTTCATTAAAGAAAGGCTTCGAACTTGAACTGTGTTTCTATTCACCCACAAAACATCACAAAAATTAATTCTGTTAATTTCTCTTTTATCTTACTTTTGGCCTTCATTAAATGGATTGCTTTATCTAGTGATCGAATTCTGTTTATAACTAAAATGAATAGTTTCCTTTTTACTTCACAAGCCTTTTCAACAATGGATTCAATATGCTTCTTCTTTTTATAAAATAGTGCTCTTTTTCTATATTTCTTCATATCTTTGAGAAAATTATGTAGTACTCTATTAAAAAAATGTTTTTGCGTATTTCTTTACAATGATTTTGTCTTCTTTTACCATACGTCGTATCTTTTGACTGTACATTGGCTTTTTTTCCTTTCCTGTCATTTTGATTATTTTTTCTGCTTGAAGCATTGTCAGTAGTTTCAACATTCTGTATATTCTTTCTGGGCCCAGAAATTTCTTAATGAATTCGTTGGTTGTCTTACCGGAAGACATGTTCTTTTTAGCCACATGCTGTTGGTCATCCAATACTTGTTGTTGAGTTTTCTTCAAGTAACTTTCCTTTAGCTCTCTTTTTCTATTTCTTGATTTTTCAGGCATGATAACTTTATTTTAATGATGATAAATAATATCTTTAAAAAATATACATAAATAAATGTGCATTAATAACTTTATAACGTATACTTTTCTATTACTATACAAACGCATTCTATATAAAAATCACTTAACCACTTTCTTTTCTCATCACTAATTGAAATTGTAATTCAAGGTGTATATATAACTGTATAGGAATGCAAGGAGAGTAACAGGGAGTTTCCTGCAGTGTATAGATACTGACTGACGAATTGTAGACCAGAAACACAAGTGTGAAGGTGGTTAGAGCACTACATGCATAGTGCATAGGAGTTTAAAGCAGTCCATGCCCTAAAACCTGGCTCACTGCATGTGTACATACATAATGAGTGAATTATTACAATACTATAAGGAAAAACACTGGGTGAATTTAAAATTGGTTGAATTTTACTTTAGTGAATAGATTAGTACATGTAATTGAAAGGGTCCCTATAGGATTGCAAGAGCAGTGACAGGGTGTTTGCTGTAGTGTATGGATACTAATTGGGGAATCGAAGGCCTCATACACAAGTAAAAAGGTGGTTAGACCACTACATGCATAGTGCATAAGACTTTGAAGCAGTCCGTGCCCTAAAACCTGGCTCTCTGCATGTGTACATGCATTCTGACTGAATGATTACAGTACCATAAGGAAACATACTGGGTGAATTTATAATTGGTTAAGTTTTACTTTAGTGAATAGATTGGTACAATTGAAAGGGTCGCAATAGGATTGCAAAAGCAGTGGCAGGGTGTTTACTGTAGTGTATGGATACTAATTGGGGAATCAAAGGCCTGAAACACAAATGAAAAGATGGTTAGACCACTACATGCATAGTGCATAGGAGTTTAAAGAAGTCTAAGTCCTAAGGCCTGGCTCGCTACATGAGTACATAGATACTGACTGAATGATTAGAGTACTTCAAGGAGATACACTGGGTGAATTTATAATTGGTTGAGTTTTACTTTAGTGAATGGATTAGTACATGGTACTGAAAGAGTCGCTATTAGATTGCAAGAGCAGTCACAGGGTGTTTGCTGGAGTGTATGGATACTGACTGGGGATTTATAGGTCTCAAACACAAGTGAAAAGGTGGTTCGACCACTACACGCATAGTGCATAGGAGTTTAAAGCAGTCCATGTCCTAAGGCCTGGCTTGCTGCATGAGTACATAGATACTGACTGAATGATTAGAGTACTACCAGGAGATACACGGGGTGAATTTATAAATGGTTGACTTTTACTTTACTGAATGGATCAGTACATGGGAATTAAACAGTCACTATGGAATTGCATGAGCAGTCACAGGATGTTGGCGGAACTGCATGGATACTGACTGGTGAATTGTAGACCTGAAACACAAGTGAAAATGTGGTTAGACCACTACATCCATAGTGCATAGGAGTTTAAAACAGTCCATGTCCTAAGGCCGGACTCACTGCATGAGTACATGGATACTGACTGAATGATTAAACTACTACAAAGAGAGACACTGGAGTAACTTATAATTGGTTGAGTTTTTCTTTAGTGAATGGATTACTATTTGTAGCTGAATGGGTCAATATGGGATTCAAGAGCAGTGACAGGCTGTTTCCTGGAGTATATAGATACTGGCTGGGGAATTGTAGGCCTGAAACACAAGTGAAAAGGTGGTTAGACCACTACATGCCCAGTATACAGGATTTTAAAGCAGTCCATGTCCTAAGGCCTGGCTCGCTGCATAATTACAGGGATACTGACTGAATGATTAGGCTACTACAAGGAGAGACACTGGGTGAACTACTGAACTTATAATTGGTTGACTTTTTCTTCAGTGAATAGATTACTATATGTAGCTGAAAGAGTCACTATGGGATTGCAAGAGCAGTGACAGGGTGTTTTCTGTAGTGTAAGGATACTGACTTGGGAATTGTAGGCCTGAAACACAAGTGAAAAGGTGGTTAGAACACTACATGCATAGTGCATAGACGTTTAAAGCAGTCCATGTCCTAAGGCCTGGCTCGCTGCATGAGTACATAGCTACTGACTGAATGATTAGAGTACTACAAGGAGATACACTGGGTGAATTTATAATTGGTTGAGTTTTACTTTAGTGAATGGATTAGTACATGGTACTTGAAGACTCACTATTAGATTGCAAGATCAGTCACAGGGTATTTGCTGCAGTGTATGGACACTGACTAGGGAATTGTAGGCCTGAAACACAGGTAGAAAGGTGATTAGACCACTACATACATAGTGCATAGGACTTTAAATCAGTCCTTGTCCTCAGGGCTGACTCACTGCATGAGTACATGGATACTGACTGAATAATTAGATTACCACGAAGACACATAAAGTTACCAAATACTTCTCTCATAACGGTTAACAAATGTATCCACACTCGCAGCATGATTCTAGACAACCAACACTATTCACTAGTGTAGAAAAGTTAAATTCACTACACACATTCCACATATCTCATTACTGCTCTTTACAGTAGAAACCTGACACATGTTCAAATACATAAACACTGGCTGCTTTCAAATACTACCAAAACTTGTCAACAGGATACATTCTTAACCAGTTATGTATCTGCAAACACATGAAGTACCCAAATGCTTCTCTGAAAACGGTTCCCAAATGTACACAGACTCACAGTGTGATTCTAGACAACCAACACTATCCCTAGGAATTTATCAAAACACATTTACTGATCTAGAAAAAGTAAGGTGACAGCACACATTCCACATATTTCAATACTGCATTTTAGAGTCAAAGCCTAACTCATTTTGCAAATACATAAGCAATGACTATTTTCTAATTCAACCAAAACTTGACAACAAAATAGATTGTTAAGCAGTTATGTCTCTGCAAACACATAAAACACCCAAATGCTTCTCCCACGATGTTTCAAAGTGTGATTCTAGACAAACAACAGTATCCCTTGCACTTTTCCCAAAAACATTTACTAGTGTGGAACGGCTGGGAATACTGCCCACATTCCACATGTTTTAGAACTGCACTTTACTGTGAAAGCGTAACCCATTTGGCAAATACATAAGCAATAACTCGTTTCTAATTCTACCATAACTTGATGCCAGGATAGGTTTTTAAGCAGTTTTATGTGGTTAAAATCACGAAGTACCCAAATGCTTCTGTCACAATGGTTCCTAAATACACTCAAACTCACAGTGTGATTCTGGACAAGCAACGTTATCCCTTCGACTTTACCAAAAATTATTTAGTAATGTGGAAGAGGTAAGATGACTGCACACATTCCACATATTTTAGAACTGTAGTTTAGTGTGGAAGCCTCACTCATTTTGCAAATACATAACCAATGACTGGTTTCTAATTCTACCACAACTTAAGAACAGCATAGGTTTTTAAAAAGTTATGTGTGTGCAACCACATGAAGTATCCAAATGCTTCTGTCACAATAGTTCCCAAATGCACACAGACTCACTGTGTGATTCTAGACAAGCAAGAGTACTCCCTAGACTTAACCAGGAAAACACATTAATCTTATTAAAAACAAAGACACCACATACTACCCCATACAAATTAATAACTCACCTTTCAAATTGATTTGTAGATTAAGACGCATTTCAGTCACACACCATATGTTCTTATTCAGAATCTCTGGACTGCACTGCTCTTATCAAAACCAAAAATGGCAAAGTTTCTCTCTCATTCTGCACACTTATACATGTAAATATCAAATCACATTGCTTCCAACATTAATTCAAAAGCTAACATACATTTCTATTGGTTACACATTTCAACCCTTTCCAATTGACATAAGTTTGAACCCTACCCTCAATCTGCCAACTGCCTGTTACCATAGTAACAGTTCATGGAACACTCAAATGAGCACACAGGTCACAAGTTCAGCACACAATGTTGCTAATCCAAACAGCAAATGTGCTTGACTTTTCAAAATATCAGCTTATCCTTCATAATGTTCCTTTCAAATACTTTTTCTTAACGAATAAAAAACATGCTTTTAAAAAACAGAAACATGCAGCCTACTTTTCAGACTAGAATTTTGTCAAACAGCTAATCATTTCTTTTCTTTTTTCAAAAATGCATCTTATTCACCATTTTAGAAAAATCTTACTTCTCAAACTGCCATTTCACATACAGACACCTTCTGAGTGCATCCAGACCTCCTTTCAAGATGCTTAGAGTGTGGATTGTGGGACACAGCTATATTTTCTGGAGCCAAAGGTATGCAGAAAACAAAGGCATTGACAGAGACCTAGATTTGCCAAATGTAGACATTAAAGGGATTGGTACAGAGAGGGTTAAAGTGGCACCAATTGATGCCATTGGTTAAATCCTTTTTGCATCTCCAACAGCCAGACCTCATAATTGTGCACTGTGGTGGCAGTGACCTAGGCAGTTTGACTGTGGTAGGTCTGGAAATGTTTATGAAGGACACCTTTGGAGAATTGATGTCACTTCCCCCCAAACTACCTTTGTCTACTCCAACATTTGCCAAAGGCAGAAATGTAACTGGTCCAATCAATTTTGTCCACAGATTGAGTAAGATAGGAAACAGTCCAATAAATCTGTTTCTGCTTTCCTGCGAGATTATAGGATGGGGTCCATTTACCACAACAATCTATGTTTCAATATGGATGGCATCTATAGGAGAGATGGTGTACATTTTACAGATGAGGGCAACAGAGTCTTCCTCTTGAACATTAGACTCTGCATAGGTACTTACTTGTAGGTACCAAAATCTTTCAATAAACAGAACTGCTCTTTTTAGAGCAACCCAAAATCTAAACACACAAGCTTGAAGTATATCTGAAAAATATGACTTTTTTTTGCATGGAGTCGCGCACCCAACGCGTTAGAATTGTGCACCCAATGCGATAAAATTGTGCGCCCAATTCGCTGGAGTCGCGCACCCTACAAGTTAGGAGTCATGCACCGAACGCGTGCACACCAGTGGGCTGAGCTGAGCGCCACGCTGGCTGCGCGACTCCTAATTTTACCGTAAAAAAATAGCATCTATCACTAATTTCCATTCTTCCCAGGGACCCCATCCCCCAGGGCTCAAATATAACATTTGGGGAGCCCTAATGCCCCTACGGTCCCAGCCGGCGCCTCACGTCCTTCGGGAGCCGAAATTGCTTTTTCACATGGGGAGCTGCTAACATGCAGCTCCCCATGTGGAAAAGCAATATGGTTTGTATTTTGAAAGAGAGAACAGGTTTTCCTGCTCTCTCTTTCAAAATCCAAACCAAGTTTGCTATCACAGGGAGGTCGCTAGTAGGTAGTTATAGTTAGGACCTAGTTTCCATAGGAAATCCGCAACAGTCTATTTGGAATAACTTTTGCGCCGCTCAACGAATCTTCGCGAAATTCTCCAAGAAAATGGCCTGTTCCACTCCGCTCCTTCCCTGAAAGTTTCAGGGTGATTCGTGAAGCAGGGGCTGAGAAAAAAGGGGGGTCCCAAAACATGTTTTCCCCATGCAATTTTCCATAGGGTTCTTTAAGTGAGGCTACAGCCCGAACTGCTGAACGGAATTACACCAAATTTGGCAAAACGGTAGAGTTTGTTTTGCAGATTACGCTTTTTGTTAAATGGTGTAAATCCGTTCAGTAGTTCCTTACCAATTCAAAAGTAAAATCATAGATATATCTATAGACGAAGTACCGTACGCGTACCTTCACGAGCACGAGCTTTATGCTAATTGGCTGTCAACACTCCAAACCCAGAAGTTTTGGCAGCCATCTTGTGCCTCGGTAGAACCGAGGCACAAGAAAGCAGCAAAAGAAACGCGAAAAACAGGCAAAGGGGGCAGGGTAGAAACACTCCTGCTCAGGGGGTCCTACAAGGACCCCCAAGGCCCCAAAAAATATAATTTTTTTTAAAACCATGAAAAAAAAATCTGATCAGATTTTTTTACTAATTAGCCCCCGGGGGGATTAAATTCCGGGGGCATAATAAAAAAAGAGGGGGGCCAATCCCCTCACACTGCCCTGGGACCGCCACCCCCTGGGGCAAAGTAATTATAATAGCAGGGGCACACGGCCCCCATGCAGTCCCGGGGACCGCCATCCCCGGAGCTTCGATTTGAGCCCACGAGCCCCGGGGACCGCCACCCCCCAGGGCTTCATTACGCAGTATGCGGGAGACTAACGCCCCCCCCCCCGCAGCCCCGGGGACCACCATCCCCCGGGGCTTTACAATTGTTGGGAGAGGGGCCGCGCGGCCACCCTCCTGAGCCCTCGATGGCCCTGGGGACCGCTACCCCCTACGGCCGGCTCCTTCAGTGTCCCCGGGGTGCCCACCCCCAGGACACTGCTGTTTGCTATGGTTGTTGAAAGAGAGAGCAGGAAACCTACTCTCTCTTTCAAAAAACAAAGAAGATGGCTTTTCTGTACGGGGAGCAGCATGTCAGCTGCTCCCCAAGCAGAAAAGCAATGCCGGCGTCCACAGGATGCGGGGAGCCGGCAGGGACCGTGGGGGGTTTGGGGACCGCCCCCATGGTACCCAATGTTGTGGGACAGGGTCCCCAGGGACAGAAGTGGCCCGGAAGGGGGGCCACGTGGCCCCCTTCCCAAAAAAAAAATGTCCGGCCCCCGGGTATGGGGTCCCCAGGGCTGAAGGTGTCCACAGGAGGGGGGCAAAGCAGCCCCCCTCCTAATTAATAAAATAAAATAAAAAAAGGCCCATGCCCCGGGGACTTGGGTCCCCGGGGCAGAGTGTGGTGCTGGGAGGGGGGCCATGCGACCCCCTCCCCGATTTGAAAAGAATATAAAAAATTGGGGACAGGCCCTGGGGGATGGGGTCCCCCGGGCCCAAAAAAAAAAGAGAAAAAGAATGGAGGCTACACAGGTCCCCTTCTTAAAAGTAAAGAAAAAAACGGGAGCGGGAGGAGGCCACACCCCTCCCTGCACCTCTCGGCAAACACACCCCCTGGTGCATTTGCAGAGAGGGGACTAATTCCCCTTGCATACTGAGGGTCCCTGGGTGCCAACTAGTCCACCAGGAGCCTCCAGTATACGCCAGGAGGTGTAAAAAGGGGCGTGGCCTCAGAACACTTCTCTGCAACACAGCCCCCTGGTGCATACTGGAGGTTCCTGGTGGGCTAGTTGGCCCCCAGGGACCCCTGATATGCAAGGAAAATTAGTTCCCCCTCTGCAAAGCACCAGGGGGCTGCGTTGCAGAGAGGTGTCAAAAGGGGCGTGGCCTCATTACACCTCTCTGCAACGCAGCCCCCTGGTGCATACTGGAGGTTCCTGGTGGGCTAGTTGGCCCCAAGGGACCCCCAGTATGCAAGGGGAATTAGTTCCCCCTCAGCAAACGCGCCAGGGGGCTGCGTTGCAGAGAGGTGTAATGAGGCCATGCCCCTTTTTACACCTCTCTGCAACACAGCCCCCTGGCGCATACTGGAGTTTCCTGGTGGGCTAGTTGGCCCCCATTGACCCCCAGTATGCAAGGGGACTTAATCCCCCAAATTAGAAAGCACTAGGGGGCGTGTTTGCACATTGGTGAAGGTAGGGGCGGGGCTAGAGGTGATATGTGTGCCTAAGGGCCAACTAGTCCAACAGGTACCTCCAGTAAGCTCCACACAGCTGCGTTGCAAAGTGTTGTAAAAGGGGGCGCGCCCCATTAACACCTCTCTGCAATGCAGCTCAATGGCGCATACTGGAGGTACCTGGTGGGCTAGTTGGCTCACAGGGGACCTCAGTATTGAAGAGGAATTAATTCCCCAACCTAAAATGGCCACAGGGCGTGTTTGCACACATGTAACCTCAGGCCCCGCCCCCTCCCTTCACTATTGAGAGAAATATTCCTCTAAAATCAGCTGAACTACGAATTCCAATTTACTCACCTGTTATCACGAGAGACGTCAGTGCTGCATCTTTGAGCCCAGTACCGACCCTGAAAAGTAAATCTAACCATACTTACAGTAACTTGAATTTCCTTCCATAGGCTAACATTGAATGGTTTCCCTTGGAAATTTTTCTGTGTGTGGAGTTTTGGAACTTTAAAAAATTCCTCAAAAATCAGCCAAACTACGAATTCCGATTTACTCACATTTTATCAGGAGAGACCTCAGTGCTGCATCTTTAAGCCCACTACTGATCCTGAAAAGTAATTCTAATCATAGTTACAGTAACTTGAATTTCCTTCTATAGGCTAACATTGACTGGTTTCACTTGGAAATTCTCGTTTTGGAACTTTAAAAAATTCCTCAAAAATCAGCCGAACTACGAATTCCGATTTACTCATCTGTTATCAGGAGAGACCTCACTGCTCCATCTTTCAGCCCACTACTGATCCTTAAAAGTAGTTCTAACCATACTTACAGTAACTTGAATTTCCTTCCATAGGCTAACATTGACTGGTTTCACTTGGAAATTCTTCTAAGTGTGGAGTTTTGGAACTTTAAAAAATTTCTCTGAAATCAGCCGAACTATGAATTCCGATTTACTCACTTTCAAAATCCAAACCAAGTTTGCTATGACAGGGAGGTCGCTAGTAGGTAGTTATAGTTAGGACCTAGTTTCCATAGGAAATCCGCAACAGTCTATTTGGAATAACTTTTGCGCCGCTCAATGAATCTTCGCGAAATTCTTCAAGAAAATGGCCTGTTCCACTCCGCTCCTTCCCTGAAAGTTTCAGGGTGATTCGTGAAGCAGGGGCTGAGAAAAAAGGGGGGTCCCAAAACATGCTTTCCCCATGCAATTTTCCATAGGGTTCTTTAAGTGAGGCTACAGCCCGAACTGCTGAACGGAATTACACCAAATTTGGCAAAACGGTAGAGTTTGTTTTGCAGATTACGCTTTTTGTTAAATGGTGTAAATCCGTTCAGTAGTTCCTTACAAATTCAAAAGTAAAATCATAGATATATCTATAGACGAAGTACCGTACGCGTACCTTCCCGAGCACGAGCTTTATGCTAATTGGCTGTCAACACTCCAAACCCGGAAGTTTTGGCAGCCATCTTGTGCCTCGGTAGAACCGAGGCTCAAGAAAGCAGCAAAAGAAACGCGAAAAACACGCAAAGGGGGCAGGGTAGAAACACTCCTGCTCAAGGCCCAAAAAAATATAATTTTTTTTAAAACCACGAACAAAAGAAATCTGATCTGATTTTTTTACTAATTAGCCCCCGGGGGGATTAAATTCCGGGGCATAATAAAAAAAAAGTGGGGGCCATTCCCCTCACACTGCCCTGGGACCGCCGCCCCCTGGGGCAAAGTAATTATAATAGCAGGGGCACACGGCCCCCACGCAGTCCCGTGGACCGCCATCCCCGGAGCTTCGGTTTGAGCCCACGAGCCCCGGGGACCGCCACCCCCCAGGGCTTTATTACGAAGTATGCGGGGGACTAACGCCACCTCCCCCCCCCGCAGCCCTAGGGACTGCCACCCCTGGGGCTTCTTTTTATTAAAAAAATACCTGTGTGGGGGGCTCAAGCCCCCCCACATGCCCCGGGGAAAGCCACCTCCCCGGGGCACTAATATTTAAAATAGGGGGTCCATGATGGACCACCCATCCCCGGGGACCACCATCCCCCGGGGCTTTACAATTGTTGGGAGAGGGGCCACGCGGCCCCCCTCCTGAGCCCTTGATGGCCCTGGGGACTGCTACCCCCCAGGGCCGGCTGCTTCAGTGTCCCCGGGGTGCCCACCCCCGGGACACTGCTGTTTGCTATGGTTGTTGAAAGAGAGAGCAGGAAACCTACTCTCTCTTTCAAAAAACAAAGAAGATGGCTTTTCTGCATGGGGAGCAGCATGTCAGCTGCTCCCCAAGCAGAAAAGCAATGCCGGCGTCCACAGGATGCGGGGAGCTGGCAGGGACCGTGGGGGGTTTGGGGA
This sequence comes from Lissotriton helveticus, assembly GCF_964261635.1. Taxonomy (NCBI): domain Eukaryota; kingdom Metazoa; phylum Chordata; class Amphibia; order Caudata; family Salamandridae; genus Lissotriton; species Lissotriton helveticus. Next base: position 602,725,507 of record NC_136063.1, on the reverse strand, counting down.
CCGCCCCCATGGTCCCCAATGTTGTGGGACAGGGTCCCCAGGGACAGAAGTGGCCCGGGAGGGGGGCCATGTGGCCCCCTTCCCAAAAAAAAAAATGTCCGGCCCCGGAGGATGGGGTCCCCAGTGCCAAAGGTGGCCACAGGAGGGGGGCAAAGCGGCCCCCCTCCTAATTAATAAAATAAAATAAAAAAATCCCATGCCCCGGGGGATTGGGTCCCCGGGGCAGAGTGTGGTGCTGGGAGGGGGGCCACGCGACCCCCTTCCCGATTTGAAAACAAAATAAAAAATTGGGGACAGGCCCTGGGGGATAGGGTCCCCTGGGCCCAAAAAAAAAAGAAAAAGAATGAAGGCTACACAGGCCCCCTTCTTAAACGTAAAGAAAAAAACGGGAGCGGGAGGAGGCCACACCCCTCCCTGCACCTCTCTGCAAACGCGCCCCCTGGTGCGTTTGCAGAGAGGGGACTAATTCCCCTGGCATACTGGGGGTCCCTGGGTGCCAACTAGCCCACCAGGAGCCTCCAGTATACGCCAGAAGGTGTAAAAAGGGGCGTGGCCTCAGAACACTTCTCTGCAACACAGCCCCCTGGTGCATACTGGAGGTTCCTGGTGGGCTAGTTGGCCCCCAGGGACCCCTTATATGCAAGGAAAATTAGTTCCCCCTCAGCAAAGCACCAGGGGGCTGCGTTGCAGAGAGGTGTAAAAAGGAGCGTGGCCTCATTACACCTCTCTGCAACGCAGCCCCCTGGTGCATACTGGAGGTTCCTGGTGGGCTAGTTGTCCCCAAGGGACCCCCAGTATGCAAGAGGAATTAGTTCCCCCTCAGCAAACGCACCAGGGGGCTGCGTTGCAGAGAGGTGTAATGAGGCCTTGCCCCTTTTTACACCTCTCCGCAACGCAGCCCCCTGGCGCATACTGGAGGTTCCTGGTGGGCTAGTTGGCCCCCATTGACCCCCAGTATGCAAGGGGACTTAATCCTCCAAATTAGAATTCACTAGGGGGCGTGTTTGCACATTGGTGAAGGTAGGGGCGGGGCTAGAGGTGATATGTGTGCAAACATGCCCTGTGGCACGTTTTAAGTTGGGGAATTAATTCTTCTTCAATCCAGAGGTCCCCTAAGGGCCAACTAGTCCAACAGGTACCTCCAGTAAGCTCCACACAGCTGCGTTGCAAAGTGTTGTAAAAAGGGGGCGCGCCCCCTTAACACCTCTCTGCAATGCAGCTCAATGGCGCATACTGGAGGTACCTGGTGGGCTAGTTGGCTCACAGGGGACCTCAGTATTGAAGAGGAATTATTTCCCCAACCTAAAATGGCCACAGGGCGTGTTTGCACACATGTAACCTCAGGCCCCGCCCCCTCCCTTCACTATTGAGCGAAATATTCCTCTAAAATCAGCTGAACTACGAATTCCAATTTACTCACCTGTTATCACGAGAGACGTCAGTGCTGCATCTTTGAGCCCAGTACGGACCCTGAAAAGTAAATCTAACCATACTTACAGTAACTTGAATTTCCTTCCATAGGCTAACATTGAATGGTTTCCCTTGGAAATTTTTCTGTGTGTGGAGTTTTGGAACTTTAAAAAATTCCTCAAAAATCAGCCAAACTACGAATTCCGATTTACTCACATTTTATCAGGAGAGACCTCAGTGCTGCATCTTTCAGCCCACTACTGATCCTGAAAAGTAATTCGAATCATAGTTACAGTAACTTGAATTTCCTTCTATAGGCTAACATTGACTGGTTTCACTTGGAAATTCTAGTTTTGGAACTTTAAAAAATTCCTCAAAAATCAGCCGAACTACGAATTCTGATTTACTCATCTGTTATCAGGAGAGACCTCACTGCTCCATCTTTCAGCCCACTACTGATCCTTAAAAGTAATTCTAACCATACTTACAGTAACTTGAATTTCCTTCCATAGGCTAACATTGACTGGTTTCACTTGGAAATTCTTCTAAGTGTGGAGTTTTGGAACTTTCAACAATTTCTCTGAAATCAGCCGAACTATGAATTCCGATTTACTCACTTGTTATCTGTGATGTCATGAGTGATGTCACTGACCATGCCATGACTGATGTAATATGTAACGTCATCAGCAGTGCATTGCGGGCGCGCGAGTTATCGTTAGCTTAACTAACTATAACGGGGGAATTTCAATGGTTTTGTATGAGTGAAATGTCCAGCTAACTATAACATATGTGAAACCTATGTTTTTTTCAGTGAATTTCTAAGGTTTTTTAAATGCTAATTCCTAACTATAACGTGCGTGAAACCTATGGTTTTTTCAGTGAATTTGCAAGGTTTATTTAAATGCTAATTCCTAACTATAACGTGTGTGAAACCTATGGTTTTTTTCAGTGAATTTCAAAGGTTTTGTAAATGATAAATATTAAATGTATTAATTATTATATTTCTTTCTTTTTATACTAATTTCTTACATTTTTATTATAAATATTTATATTGATTTTATTTTTATAATTATATTTCACATTCTTAATGTAAAACAATAACAAAACTAAATTCAACATTTTTTTATTGATTAAATTTCTAAATAGTATTTTAAAATTAAATTCTATATAATTCCTTTTTTATTGTTTTTTTTGTAATCGTACCGTACGCGTACTGTGATCGCACCTTACTTTGTACAGCAAATCGTACTCTGCGTGTCCCCGCGCATACGTTATGAATGCGCTTTGAAGTTACGCGTCGCATCAACGCTTCCGTGTGACGTCATGTATGGTGCTCCGTGCGCCTACGGCGCGAAGGTTTCTAATTGTTAAAAACATATATTTATGTATTTAATGTACATACTAAGGGAAGATATTATCTGGGATAATCATGAAAATACTTCTTTTAACTTTATATAAGCGTATTTTACTTTTGAAAGCAATTACGAAAATCGCAATGGTACGTCGCACGTACTCGCAGCATAAACGCACCGTAAATGCACCGTAACCGTACGCAAAGCCATGTGACCCTAAAAGGAAAGTTTTGATTGGTTCTTAATACTTCCTATTTCAACTGTTGAAAGACCCTTCCCATTATAATCATTCTACTTGGACTTTCTCAGGAGAAGCATCTATATTGTGGAGCTGTAGTCCTAGAGAACCAAACTATACAATGGCTGCTCTTTTTGAGACTTCATCAGAACATTCCTCTGAGGAAGAATTTGTTGTTGAGTAACCTCAGAAAAAGAGAAATAAGCTTTCATTTGGAATTTTTTTACATATCTTGACAGACAGAAAAAAGTCAATGCACCGAAAGTAACTTGCAAGATCTGTGAGGTTACTCTTTTCAGGGTGATCCCACTAAAAAGTACTCTTTCGGTACAGCCAGCATGGTTCACCATGTCAAAAATTTGCATCCAAATAACTATGCAAGGATGGCAACACAAAAGTTGCAGGAGAATCCTCAACCTGCAGTTCCTAGTACCTCAACTGCACCACCACCTCCTCTGAGCAGTCCGCATCCTATTATGGTGCCACAGTTTGCGGATCTGAAATTCTTTGTAAATATTGCAACAAATAACTTTGTGACGGTGAGCAGTCTATTGATCTCATTGTGAAGAGGAAAGAAGAGAACCGTTGTCCAAAACATAAATTTTATTTCCACTGTGTTTTTGTTTCCAGTTCCATTTTTTTTTAAACTTGTTGAAAAAATACAAAAAATAGAAAACTAAAAAGACAAAAAAAACAGTTCTTTTCAGAACTACCTTCACTGGTCAAAGAAAGAACTATATTTCTATGTTAGTGTGTAAAAGTTTGTCAAAATAAATGTGTAGTTCATAAATGAATTAATGAATACATTAGTACTGTTTGGTGAATGTGAAAGTGCCAAGTGAGAGTGAAAGTGACAGTGTCGGGCTGAATGTATAGCAGCTTCACTTTAAGAACAGTATATACATAAGCATATACTGTTGAATAACTCACTACAACATTGAAACAGTAGTGTGAGAGTGTTTGGTGAAAGCCTAATGATACAGACTGGGGAATAGAAGCTATAAAAGACACGTTTGCCGGTGCATAAAAAAATACATATGTAGTCTATAAGGGTTTGAATCAGTCTATACCCTAAGGCCTACTTTCCACCATGAGTACTTGGGTAGTAGCTGAATGATTACAATTCTGGAAGCAGAGTGTCTCAAATCATTACTATTATATAATAACAAATGTATTCTTGTAACATTTCATAATTTAATAAAGCTTCTACAATAATTTCATCAGGTAGTTCATTTTCCTGGCTATCAATTTCAAAAGTCATCTGATGAATCTCAATCTCATCCAATGCTTCCACAAAAGCATCATCCAAGGTTTCATTAAGCAGATCACAGCTGATATCTCCAGAATTCATTTCTTCCACTTCATTAACGTGGCTCGTAAAAGATATGTTCATCTCTTCTACAACAGTGTTAGTATTTTCAAAATCGTGTACCATATTGTTTTCTTGATTTTCCATTTGAAAATTTGTTATGCTGAGGTCCTTCTACAAAAATATAAACACTTTATTTTATCATTTTTCCTAATACACAACACAAAACTAGTTTTAACAACTAATTTGCCCTTTAAAAAATATTACATAAATACCATGCTCAACTACTTTATAACATTATATAATTATAATTATTTAAATGAACGTACAGTTTTAAAATTTCTTAAATTATCAAACCAGTTACTCCTTATCACTATCGGAAAAATCCAGGCTGTTATTATAAAATGCAGTGCTAAAAAAAGTACAATATGTCTATTCACCTTACCCTGTCCAAACTAGTGGATGAGCTGTAGTAAAATACAAACAATACTGGAACACTCAGTATATTTATATTTTACAATTTTCAAACGTATATGAATGATACAAACCATTTTTGAACACTTATGTAGTCCATCCATGTTTTTTTATTTCACCTCTGTAGAAGCAGACTTCATTGGCCATGCTTAAAAGTTATTTATACTTACCTTAAACATAATAATAAAATTATATATTATAAAATTAGCATCTGTGGAAAACCAAAAAAAATACAGTTACAATATATCCTTTACAACACCAAATAATTTGTAAAATATTTCATTTGCCTTTTTTGCTGTTCTCAGAATATATTGAATTTCACTAGAAATAGTGAATTCAATAGTACTCATCACATAACAGCGGGCAAAAAATAGACAATCAATAAGATTATCCTTAAAAAACAATCAACATTCTCAATAACAATAGAAAAAATTGAAATAAAACATATGTTAAATGTTTTTTTCAAACAGCAATTTCTTACGTAACTATGAAATATCTCAAAGAATCTTCAAATACCAAAACACTATCATTAATTTTCAAACACTGTAAAGAAAGTTACTTTTAATTATATGCTGAGAAAATAGACAACAAATACTCCTTAATAGTTTTATACACGTTTCCTCATGGCCAAATAGTGTATCTCAAATTCTTAGTAAAGAACTTCCTCAATAGTAATTCTCACAATCCGTCTCCCACCTTTCTGATGCAAAACCTCCGACATCATTTGCGACATCCCCCGGGGATCATTCTTCAACTTATCGCTATTCAACATCTACATGGCACCCTTACGCAAATGTCCCACCATCACAACCTCAACATTATCTGCTAAGGCAACGACACCCAACTCATGTTCTCCCTCACCAAGGAGCCACACACCACTGAAAGATGTAATCAAATGCATAAGGATCAACTCTCTAAATCTCAACTCGAACAAACACCTACAACGAGTTCAACAAATCCAAAACACCTCCGCTGACTGATCATCAAAGTCTCCTGCCGCAGGCACATCCCTCACAACCTAAGAGACCTACACTGGCTACACGTCAGCAAGAGCATCACGTTCAAGCTGCTCACCCTCCCTTACAAAGTACCCTACAACACCAGTCCAACCAATCTTAACAGCAGTAATCCTGAAAGGCCAAATGTTGTTCTTAAAATTTTGGCTATAAAAATATTAGGTAGGATTTTGGTATCTCTTTAGGCAAACGTGGTTTATAAACCAAATGACTATCATTACAATGTATCCAACCTTTCAGACATCTAAATCTCAACTCGGACAAACACCGACAACGACTAAAACGAGTCCAAAACACTTCCGCCCAACTGATCATCAATGTCCCCTGCTGCAGCCACATCACCCACCACCTGAGAGATCTACACTGGGTTCACGTCAACAAGAGGATCACCTTCAAGCTCATCACCCTCACTTACAAAGTACTCTACAACACCAGATCAACCTACCTTAACAGCAGTAATCCTGAAAGGCCAAATTTTGTTCCTAACATTTTGGCTTTAAAAATATTAGGTAAGAATTTGGTAACTCTTTAGGCAAATGTTTAAAAACCAATTGACTATCATTACAATGTATCCAACCTTTCAGACATTTTAAATAAACAGTGTAATGTCCACATGTTGTAGAAGGTCCATCATGAATAATAATTGCAACAGCTACAAAAGTTCTTCCTGATATTTATACTTGACCAGCTACAAAAATGTTAATTAAAGTTTCCAATTTTCTTCCATCAGCTCTTCAACATTGCAGCATTAAAATAACATACTGTCCATATCTTTGTATAAATAATGTTGATGACATTTCTGATTTACATTGTATACACTCCATGTTTTGACTTGCTTCTCTAATTATATTATTAAAAGACACTGATTCACAGTCAGGTAAAGTCAAATATATGAACCTTTCACTGTCAATGTTACTGCTACATGTAAACAAACAATTTTCACAGTTATGTTCCCATTTATAAAAAAGGTCAAAAAGATTTTCAATATCTATACCTTCATCTTCCAACACAACAAGCATATACATTAGAAATTCCTTACAATCTTGCTGAATATTCTGCGTAAATTGAGTAGAACCAGAACATATCTCCAAAACATTTCAAATACCAGAAACACTTTCTATTTTACTTTTATCACTACTGCATTTCTCATAAACAGAATACAACAACGAATAGAATCTTTCTTTTCGATTTTCAACAATTTGTTGTTGCAAACTTTCAAGAAAAAAAACAACATTAACGACTACATTAGCATAGCAGTTGACACCAGAACTATTTTCAAACTGATACCCAACATTCTCTTCAACACTGTCCTTTTTCTTTTTGCCTCCCATCACAACTTCATCTTGTTTCTGTCTTTCTGTACAGCTTCACTACAGATATTCTCAAATCTTCTTTTTGTACCTACTGCACGCTTTTCAAATATTGGATATTGACCTAGATTGGGTGCATATTCTCTTCTTAACCTGTTATACTCTTTCACACAACTTTTATCTGCACTAATCTTTATCTCATCAAAATCAATCAAATACAAGCCAGATAAAGTTCTCACTCGAGACAAAGCAACATATGCCATACCATCTTTAAACACAGTACTTCCAATATTCACTAAAGCACTATCTACACTTAAACCTTGAGATTTATGAATGGTCACCGCATACGCCAAATTGATAGGAAACTGTTTTCTGCGAACATACAAATCTTTTACAAGCAAAAACCGAGCTGAACAACGACTAAATTGTTGTACTTCTTCAATTTCATCAAATTTGATTTTCAAAAATTCTATAGCATCTCTATTTACATAATTAACAAAATCAACAATTTTACCCATTGCTCCATTTACTAAACCTTTTTCCACATGCAAATTACGTCGTAAAATTACCCTACAGTTTACACATACATATAAATTCCTTTCTAAACCAGCAGTTTTATTTATCGATTTCTCTAAAGAATCCAATTTCCTCTTCAACTTTTCAGTCAAAATAATAGTGATTCCTTCATGTTCTATTTTATCAATAGCTTCCAATTTGATAATTTCTTCATTTTCCAACTTTAACATTTCTTCATTAAATAGAGAACATTCACGCAGTGTTGGCATTAAGCAGATTACAGATTTCTGTTCTGCAATTCTCATATATATTTTCTCTGGGACAATATTTTCCTTTGGAAACAAATTAGTAAGTAATCTTCTCTGTATAGCTTCTTTGCCATGTGTAGTCACTTTCCCAATTCTTATACCTTGAACAATAGTTCCATAATCAACATCATTTGCCTGTCGCATATTTGTAATAAGTTCCTTATATTCAAAATATGACCAAATGTTTACATTTCCAATGCTCCCCAAAGACTTCCTGGTATCTACATGCGTCAGAGTTTTAAACACTGGTTGTCCTTTTACAGGAGTAAGTTGTAGTAGATCTCTAAAAACTATGACGTGTTTTCCTCCAAATAATATGTCATACTTCGTTTTAAGAATTTGCTGCATTCTTAAATGCACAAAGGCAAGCATTAGGGGCTAGATGTAAATAAATCTTTTTTACCGATTCATAAATAACGAATTTTACCGATTCGGTATTTATGAATCGGTAAATAAGATGTAGGTAAAAATTCGGTAATTTTTACCGAATCGGTAGGATTCGTTATTTACTGATTCGGTAATTACCGAATCGGTATTTGCCATTGATTCCTATGGGCCTTGAAGCCCATAGGAATCAATAGCAAATACCGAATCGGTAATTACCGAATTGGTAAAAATACCGAATTGCCAAGGGGGCCAGGGTGTCACTTTGACACCCTGTTACACCCCTGTTTCTGGCTTGTGTGCCATGTGGCACACATATAATCTACATTTGTAAAGCGCACAATCACCCGTAGGGTCTCTAGGCGCTGGGGGCCGTCGGGAAGATTAAGCAAGCTATTGCCCAGAGTCACATGGTGCTGGGCTAACCTGCCGCCGGGGATCGAACCGTGATCCCCAGATTCCAGCGTCAGTCGCCCTGGCCGCGGCGCCACACCTCTTCCCTCATACATGCTCTAAGGGCATGTATGTGTGTCACATGGCACAGGTGTACATGCACAGATGTGCATGTACACAGGAATTCGTTATTTACCACCCAATGGTATTAGGTGATAAATAACGAATTCTAAAGGCCCTGTAGCACTGTTTAAAGTGTTACCTACATAAGAAATTACAGATTCGGTAATTTTACAGATTGGTAATTTTACCGGAAACGGCCGAAAATCTGTATTTTCGGCCGTTTCCGACCGGTATTTGGACACCTACATCTGGCCCTAAGTTTGATACCATGCTAACCTCATCAATAATGAGAAGTTTCATTTTCCTCAAGACTCTTGAAACTTCACAACAAGCTTCTCCAAATAGCTTGTGGTATTCTAATTTGTTTTCATGCTCTACTGGTAGCATTAATAAATGATATAAAGTAATTCCTTTAATATTGTGGGCTGCTAATCCAGTTGGAGCAGTGACAACACAAGACAAATGTGACTCAGTTGTTTTCTGTGGAAAAGTTGTGATTACTTTAATTAAAAAACATTTCCCTGTTCCAGCTCGTCCACTCACGTACATTCGGATAGGTTCAAATGATGAGCAAGAACACTCTTTCTTCTCATGAAGTAATCCATGGTGAATCTGTTTTCTCACTTTCTCATATATGTGTTTCTGTTCAACATTTAGTTGTTCTTCCAAGTTTCCTAAATTTGTTACATCTCCTTGAGCTTGATACATTGCTGGTTCCACCTCTTCCATAGCAGTTGCTGCTTCATTTTGAACAATTGGTTCTCCTAGTGGGTCCTGACTCAACAGGGCAGAAGTTTGACTGTCTTGAGTACTGTCTCTAGCAATCTCAGCTACAATTGTAGCTTATTGCTCAATTTCATCGTTCAACATTTTCACATAATTAGCAAAAACAGGAAATGCTGTAGTATCTTTACTTGCGTTGAAGGAATCTTCATAGCTCTCAAAATCTCCAAGTAATTCCAATTCTGAACGCCACGGTTTGAAAAGTTGCAAAAGAGCTAAGTAGTAACATTCCCTTTTGTCAGGAGTTTCGCAACTCAGTTTATGGTGATTAATTAAATGTCCTTTTCTTTGCTTCACCAAACTTCCTTCAGAACCAACCACCGCATATATACCATTATTGATGTTTTCTGTAACATGCCATTTAAAAAAATAGTTTTGAAGCACTTCATAGAGACACATGTTCTCAAGATGATAACTCCTATTTGGATAATATGTATCCAACATATTTGTTTTTACAATAACTGTACTTTCCTGCTCTTTTTCAGCTAAATATTCAATTTTTGTACAGATTTAAGTCCTCGATTTCGTGTTGCAGCAAGATCTAGACTCACCCAAATGATTCTTCTAGATTTGGAGTAAAGACTTGCAGATGATAAGCAATCTGAACATTCAGACGCTCCAATTTCGCAATGAGATAACATCTTCAAACTGTAACTATATAATTTCTTACTTAGACTCTTCTCCTGGGAAATCTCTTCCCACATCTCCTTCAATTTTGTCTTTTCTGATTTTGTTATGTAGGATGATACATATCGAGCAACAGCAAGGCCGACGGTGGCTGTATAAAGAGAGGGGGCTGTATAAAAAGAGAGAGAAGTACAATAAATAGAAAAGAAGTAATATGAAGAGTTAAAAGTGTATAAAGAAAGAGGCAGGAGTATGACAAGAGAAACAAATATAAAGAGAGAGGTCAGTATGAAAAGACGGAGAGTATGAGGAAAGTGCTGCAGAGTGTATGCAGGGAGTCAAGGAGGAGTAAGACAAGAGAGCAACCACTATCAACTGAAAGAAGAAGTATAAACAGAGAGATCAGAAAATGAAAATATAAAAGGAATATAAAGAGAAACAGGAAAATATGAACACAGAGAGAAGAAGTATAGGACAAAAGGAAATGAAACAAAAAGGCAGTAGTATGAGGAGACATGGAGAAGTAAGAGAAGAGAGAAGAGAATATGAAAACATGAGGGAGTATAAGGACAGGGGGACAATGAAGAGAGGAATGTAACACTAAGAAAAGAGGGCAATATCAGTAGACAGTGGGAAGTATAAGAAAAGAGAGAAAAAGTGTGAGCAGAGAGAGGGGAGTATGAGAAGAAAAGAAAAGTATGAGAAAAGAATAGGGAGGATGTGCAAAGAAGACCAAGAATAAAAGGAACAAGAGAATATAAGAATAGAATTGTATATATGAAGAAAGAGGAACGAATATAAAGAGAGAGAGCGACAAAAAAGTGGAGAAAAGACAAATATAAGGGAAGACTTAGTGTATAGGGAGAGAGGGAGTAGTATGAGGAGACAATAAGAACTATGAGGACAGGAGTGAATATAAAGACAAGAAAGAATATAAAGAGTACAGGAAGTATGCAAAAGAGGAGCACGTATGAAGAGAAAAGAAAAGTATAAGAAGAGAGGATAATATAAGAAAAAGGAGGTAGTATGATGAGAGAGGAAGCGGTAAGAGGAGAGAGGAGGGAGTATGACAAGAGAGTGTAGAAAATATGGAAAAAGGGGCGAATATAATTCCTTAATGTACACAGATGCACAGTGTGATATTAGACAAAAAAGTATGAGACCATGCATATTAATATTTACTACTGAAAAACGTTTAAGTGACTATACACATTTAATATATATAATTACTACATTTCAGTGAACAACCCTGACTCATTTTGCAAATACATATGCAATTTACTACATTATTTATGCCAACATTTCATCAAAAAAACTGACACAATAAAACAACAAAGACGCACAAGGGGCTTGTAAATCTACCCAGAGTGTATACAGAGAGAGAATGGAAAAAAAGGACAGAACAGGGAGTATCAACAGAAAAATGAAATATAAAGAGAAAGGGAAGAAAATGAGGAGACAGGAGGAATATGAACAGAGACAGGGAAATATAAACACAAACAAGGGCAGTATGAGGACAGAGGAGAATATAAGAAAAAGAGGGTACTACCAGGAGAGGAAGAACTAAGAGGAGAGAGATTAGAAAATATGTAAAAAGGGTCAAATATAATTCCTTAATGTACACAGATGCACAGTGTGATATTAAACAAACAAATATACCACCATGCATTATACCACAACACATTTACTACTGTAAAACGTTTACAAAGAGGCAAATATAATTCCTTAATGTACACAGATGCACAGTGTGATACTAGACAAAAAAAATATCAGACCATGCCTTTTACTATTTACTACTTACAAACGATTAACTTACTATACACATTCCATGTATAGAATTACTACACTTCAGTAAATAACCCTGACTCATTTTGCAAATACATATGCAATTTACATTATTTTCGCCAACATTACATCAAAAATAAGTGACACAATAAAACAACAAAAACGCACAAGGGGCTTGTAAATCTGCCCAGAGTATATACAGAGAGAGAGAAAGGAAAAAGAGAAAATAACAGAGATTATGAACAGAAAAATTAAGAATAAAAAGAGAGGGCAGAAAATGAGAAGACAGCTGAAATGTGAGGAGAGATAGGGAACAATATACACAAAGAAGGGCAATATGAAGACAGAGACGTATATAAGAAAAAGAGGGTAGTACGAGGAAAGAGGAAGAAATAAGAATAGAGAGGGGGAAGTATGACAAGAGACGTTAGAAAATATTGAAAAAGGTGCAAATATAATTCCTTAATGTACACAGACACACAGTGTGATATTAGACAAAATAAATGAGACCATGCATTATACCAAAACACATTTACTACTGTAAAACGTTTCAAAAGGGGCAAATATAATTCCTTAATGTACACAGATGCACAGTGTGATATTACGGAAAAAATATGTCACCATGCATTTCATCAAAACACATTTACTACTGTAAAAGGTTTCAAAAGGGGCAAATATAATTCCTTAATGTACACAGATGCACAGTGTGATATTACAGAAAAAAATATATGACCATGCATTATACCAAAACACATTTACTACTGTAAAACGATTAAATAACTATACACATTTCATGTATATAACTAGTACATTTCAGTGAACAACCCTAACTCATTTTGCAAATACATATGCAATTTACTACATTACTTTGTCCAACATTACATCAAAAAAAGTGTTGCAATAGAACAAAGATGCACAAGAGGCTTGTAAATCTGCCCCAGACTAAATGAAAGGAGAGAAGGAAAAGTAAGAGTACAGATTAGGAAGTATAAAGAGAAAGATAAAGTATGAACAGAGAGGTGGGAAAAAGAGGAGATAGAAGGAATATGAAAAGAGACAGAGGAATACAAGAACAAAAAGTCAAAAAGGGCTTATAAATCTGCCAGAATTGTATGCTGCACTGTATGTATACTGACTGCAAAATTGTAGATTTAGAACACAAACCTAATTCTATTAACTACTCAACAACTAAAAAAGGGACTGCACATATTCTACATTTTTTAGTACTACACTTTATTGTACAAAGCTGACACACAAAACAAATTAACTTAGCAAATGATTTTATCATAATAGTTATCCAAATGCAGAGAATACATTACTCTTAAAACTTCATTTAGATAAGCCCAGTTAACCCTATCGAACGCTTTGGCTGCGTCAATGGTAACTATAGATAGGGGAAGATTTTCATTAATAGCTAGGTCAATTACCCCAATAAGTTCATGCGTTAGATCTTGCAAGTGTCTTCCTGCCACAAAGCCTTTTTGGTCGGTGTTAATCAATGAACCTACTAGTCGTCCCAATCTTTTTGCCATAATTCGCGTATAGATCTTATAGTCGCAGTTCAAGATGGAAATTGGGAGATAGGACTCGCATTTTCTGGGGTTTTTGCCTGGTTTTAGAAGGATGGATATCATCGCATCATTCCAAGAATCCGGAAGATCACCTTTTTCAATGAAGATTGTATTTAATAGGTCTGGTAGGGATGGAACTAAAGAATCTCTCATCATTATGAAGAACTCATTTGGAAGAGAGGCTGGGCCTGCTGCTTTCCCTCTCTTAAGGTTTTTTATAGCTTCTTCCACTTCTTTGTTTGTGATTTCTGCATTTAATTCTTCTCTCCCCTCAATTTGTAAAGTTGGGAGGTCCTGAGTGTCTAAAAAAAGTTTTATTTCTTATTTTGTAGGATTACCATCTTCCGTATAGAGATCCGCGAAGAAGGCTGTAAACTCTTCTCTTATTACCGCATCATCTGAGCTATTGCATGAAGAGTTACGGGGATCTATGCTTCCCCGTATTCATAATGGGCTAGCTTACTAGCTTCCCATTTTTCGCTTACCCTATCTTCTAAAATTTCTGTTAATGATTCTCTGCTTTAGTCTGTCAACCTCCAATAGTTCTTTTCTAGAAGGTATTATTTCTGCTTGTATCCGTAAGTCAAGAGATTTAATGTTGCTTTCTAATTGGTGAATTTCTTGTTTCGTCTTCTTAGATTTATGTGCTGCCAGGCTGAGAATCTTACCCCGGATTACTGTTTTATATGCATCCCATGTGATTCATATTGAGACGTCTGCTTTGTTACTCTCAAAGTAGAACTCCGTCTCTTGCTTAACCTGCTCGATAATTTGAGGGTCTGAAAAGATTGTGCGATCTATTGTCCACCTTGATCCTAGCATATTGTCAACATGTTGTATTGGGATTTGTACAGCAGAATGATCTGAAAGGTGAGTTGGAATATGTTCTACGTTCTGTGTTTTATCTACTAGACTTTAGTCCACCAGAAAGTAATCAGTTCTAGACTGTACGCCCAATTTTTTATTCTGAAATGTAAAGTTGTATTTCCTGTCCCCTTTCTTCTTCCAAATATCTGCTAGACTCAGATCTTTTATGCAGAACCCCAACCATTCCCTAATTTTCGGCGAGCTTGTTTGTTTTCTTGTGGGAAGTCGATCTATTTTAGGGTCGAGGATAATGTTAAAATCCCCTCCTACAATTATGGGGGAAGAGACAGAAAGTAGTTGTGTGTACAGACTTTGAAGAGGGGATGGATTGTCCGTATTTGGGCCATAGTAGCCCGCAACCGTAAATAAACTACTATATATTCTTACTTTTGCCACTACCCATCAACCTTTTGCGTCCGTTGCCACCGATTCTACTCTTACTTTGAAATATTTTTTAAATAAGATGGCAACCCCCTTAATAACACAATCTTGGTCTGTACAAACATAAGTGTCAACCCAATATAATTTTTTTATAATGTCCTCCCACTCCTTTTTTAAGAGATGAGTTTCTTGAAGTATTATAATTTCGCTATTTATTGTTTTCAGATATTCTAGTATTCTCCTTCTTCTACTCTTGGTTTGTAGACCATTCACATTCCATGAAGTTATTTTTACGGACTTCAAAACTTTCTTCATTTTCGTTTAGTTTTTGTCAAACCTTCCCAATCCATTTTACCTGCCACCAACTCTCCCCTGTTTCTTATATCATATTGAGGACATTTTTTTTATTTTTTTCCCTAACTTGCTCCCAACCCCAGTGCATGTTTTTAATTTTTTCTTTTTTCTGTTTTACTTTGTGCAAGTTTAAAAAAAAATCCCTTCCTGGAGAAGCCTCCCTTTTTCTTCTTTGGGCTGTATTAATAGCCCACTTTGAGCTCTGTGTTTGTCTACCTATCATTAATTAGACATTGTACCTTTACCTATTCTTGCGTTTGATCACGCATTTGATCGCACTTTTGCTCCAGAAACTGTTTGACTTCCTTAGGATCCCTGATATTGTGCATCTTGTTCCTCCACATAATCCTGGGAGAGGCAGGAAATTTCATTTGAACTGAAGCGACAAAGGGACATCAGCTCCGACATCACTGCCCCAACTCCCACTGCCTATCTTGAGTTTCTTTGGCAATATCGGAACGAATTCTAAAGGACCAATCATCTTTGTTGTATGAACCTGTTTACAAGGCTTCACTTAAGATCCTTTCTTTGAGGGTATATGTTCTGAAATCAATTAATATTGTCCTAGGAGTTTTCCTTTCTTTATTCCTCCCGAAAGGGTCTCAATGGACCCTCTGAATGTCTTCCTCTAGCCCAAGAGCCTTACACCAGGGAAAATATTCTTCTAGGAGTGAGACAGTAAATTTCTTAATGTTTGTACCCTCCCGACCCTCTGGTATATTCAGGATTCCAAGATTGTTCTTTCTGGCTTGATTTTCCAACGCAATTTTTTCATTTATACCTTTATCATTTGCCCTCAGGGTTCTCATCTCTTTTTGATTTAGATCCACCTTCTTACTCAGAGCCTCTACTGTAGCCACTACTGCTGTTACTCTGTCTCCTAAGGCATTAAGTTTAGTATCTAATAATTCGCAAGCATCCTGAATCTTACTTTGATTGCTTTCTGAAATTGCAAACTTTGACCTAATTTCTTCCAGAATTTGACTTGGATTATCTGCTAGGCTATTTGTGGGGTTTTCAGGCAGGCCTGATATTTCTGACAATAATGTACTGACTACGGGACTTGGACCTATGGAATTCTCTATACTTGTCTGCACTATTCGTTGAGGATTTTCCTGTTGCCCCTGATCTTGCTGTGTATTTTGAGCCTGTCGTTGTACCTGTTGTATTTTATAAAAGGACCTGAGAGATGGGGTCACCCTTACTTTAGGAGCTTCTTTGGGAACTGTTGCCCCCCCTCCAACCACCTCTTCCTCCCCTGTTAGCTTTTTTTTTTACTTTTGAGTTTCTGTCTTTGTTACTTTTCTTGACTTTCTTTTAGTGCTACATGGGATTACATTTTGTTTTACCGATAAAGGCTGATTTAACTTAAAGAATTGCCTATTCCTCAGGCAATAGGATGATCGCCCTCCCTGTTCCGTGATCAGATTTTTTCCTTCCTCTATGTTTTGGCTAACAGGGTCTATGTTTTTTGAGGGCCCTCCTTTTTGTTTTTAGTAACAGAATACATTATTCTTACTAAAAACAAAATGTACCACATATATTCCCTTACAATTTATCATCTCACCTTAGATATTCTTGAACAGAATCTCTCTAGTTCGGTGTCTGCAGCAGAACCAAGAAATTGTTCATTTTCCCTCTCAATTTACAGTTCTATACCTGTAAATAACAAATCAAAATCCTTCACACATTAATTTAAAACCAAACACAAATTTCTATTGGTTCAACATTTCAAATATTTCCAACTGTCATAACTTTCCACCCTACCCCCAACAGATCATGCAAAAGTCAACTGTCAACAAAGGTCAAAACATCAGCGCTCTATAAACCACTGCTCCTCAACAAATTTACACTATGCATAAGCATTTACTTATAAGTACCAATAAAGAGAAAAGGTCTCATCACAACCAACCAACATATAAACACATAAACTTGATAGATATCTGTAAAATATATATTTTTTAATAGATTTTTTCTTGCTTACGTACGGTTATGGAATGACTTAGAGAATTCGCACTGTACGTCGTCTGTACGTGCATGGTACGCGTACGATAAATCTATCTTAAAAAAACAAAAAATAGCCTCTATCACTAATTTTTTATAATCCCCGAGAACCCCATCCCTAGGGGCTCAAATATAACGTTGGGCACCGTGGGGGGAGCCCTAAAGCCCCCACGATCCCAGCCAGCTCCGTGTGTCCTTCAGGAGCCGGCATTGCTTTTTGTCAGAGAGAGCAGCTTACATGCTGCTCTCTCTCACAAAAAGCAATCTGCTTTCATACTTAAAAGACAGAACAACCCTAGGGGATCAGGAAGTCCTATAGCAAATTGCAAACTTTTCCTCTCAATCTGCACACTCAATCTACACATAAATACAAATAAATAACAAATCACATCTATTCCCACATTAAATCAAAATGAAACACACTTTTATATTGCTTGAACTTTTTAACCTTTTTCCAACTGACAAAACGTTCAACCCTTCCCCCATTCTGCCAGTTACCATAGAAACACTTCAGGGAACACCTGAGAACACAGGTGAAAAGTTCATCAAACAATGTTGCAAACCAAAACAGCAAGTGTGCTTGAGTTGTCAATATAGCAGCTTATCTATTGTAACGTTCTTTTCTATCACTTTTTCTTAACCAATACATTTCAGGCTTTCAAAAAACAGATAATTGCACCCTAGTTTCTGTGTAAATTTTTGTCAAACATCCAATCATTTCTTGACTTTTTTCCAAAACTACATCTTATCCACCATTTTAGAAAAATCTTATTTTTCAAACTGCCATTTCATTTACAGAGACCATCTGAGGGCATCCAAACCTCTCTTCAAGATGCTTGAGGTGTGGATTGTGGGACACAGCTATATTTTCTGGAGCCAAAGGTACGCAGAAAAGAAAGGACATCACAAAGACCTAGGTTTCCCTAACGTAGACATTAAATGGATTGGACAGAGAGGGTTAAAGTGGCACCAATTGATGCCATTGGTGAAATCCTTTTTGCATATCCAACACCCTGACCTCATAATTGTGCACCGTGGTGGCAATGACCTAGGCACTTTGAAAAGGGTAGGTCTGGAAATGCTTATTAAGGACACCTTTCGACAACTGATGACACTTTTCCCCAAAACTGCCTTTGTCTATTCTAATATATGCCAAAGGCAGAAATGGAACTGGTCCAACCACCATTGTCCACAGATTGAGAAAGCTAGGAAACATGTGAATAAATCTGTTTCTGCCTTTCTCCGAGACTATAGAATGGGGTCCATCTACCACAACAATCTGCGTTTCAATATGCATGACATCTATAGGAGAGACAGTGTACATTTTACAGATGAAGGGAACAGAGTCTTCCTCATAAACTTAAGACTCTGCATCGGTACTTACTTGTGTAGGTACTAAAATCTCCCAATAAACACAAGGGCTCTTTTTAGAGCCACCCAACATGTAAACAAATACACTAGATAAATCTCTAAAAAATATTTGTATTTTTCTAGCTTACGCACGCTTATGGGATGACTTACAGACTTAACACGGTACGTCGTACGTACGTTCATTGTACGCGTTCGCTAAATCGACCGTAAAAAAAAAGTAGCCTTTATCACTAATTTACATGCTGCTCTCACCCATTTAAAGATTATCCAGGTTCTCAACCTGAACACGTCACAAATCATCTCTCATCACTTTGTCTTCTTTTTTACTGTATTGTATGAGGTAGAGTGCGTGACCCTATGCCCATAGCCGTCGAAACTTCTGGAGAATGCCACGCCTCAGGATCAGCTCCTGCAGTGTCCTGGAGCCGCGCGGCCCCTCTCCCAACATTTGAAAACCCCGAAGGGAGATGGTAAATTAATCGAGACTGAATACGTTAGTACAGGCCACTCTTACGCTACCAGGAAAACACAACAACAGTATAAGGCCCAGATTTCCATTGAACTAAATTCTTAGTTGCAGGTCTAGTTGTCAAATTGGCACACACACTCTCTCATGGCTGGTACACACCCATCCAGCAAATTCGTCACTACACACGTGAACCTATGTATAAAAAAGATGGAGCGCACGTGTTCTACGCCATTTTAGAGTTGTTCCCAAAGTATCGAACAAGGGGCCCACAACTACATGCGTGGCCTCTTTGGTCACTGAGTTAGTGGTGCCTGAAGCACTGAGCGGGTGAAGTACCTGCAATGATGATGATGATGGGAGCAGGAGTATGTTGTTAGCCATGGAGATATTAAGACTCGGCAGCATATATGAGACTTCTTTGTTGGAGATCGGGACTACATCATGCAGAAGATGTCTTTTCCACGAAAAGGTGAGCAGTGAGGCTTGAGTACGCATCGGAGAGAGTCACGGTTGTAGCAGACTGGATACAAAAACGCGACTTACCGTTTTAGATGAAAGCACTCCTATATACTGTATTAATTTTCATGTATACATTTTTTTCCCACTAGCAGGAACGTTTTTATAATCGCTGAAATGTCCCGAATATTACCAATACAAACAGTACGTAAAAATGTGAAAAGGAACGTGTATAAAAGTGCAATGTTATCTAACTCCAAATTAATATAGTAACAATTACCAATCATAACATCTTTCTTTTAATATCTTTTAGATGTAGTGCTTCACGATGCATTATGAAACAAGGACGACGGCAATGGCACAAGGTGAGCAAACCAGCTTGTTTCCGAAAGAACGAGAAGTTATCTGTGAAAGAGAGTATGTGTAGTGTGCAGCAGGCGCGCAAAACACACATTGGGCTAACGGGGCTTCAGCTAAGATCAGATACCTTCCTGTGCCCACACACAGTCACACCCGAGTACTTCACAGGTCTTTTAAAGACATTTTGCTTGTTAATGAGACTTTGAAGTCCCTCCCTCCCCCCCGCTTACAGCCCCTGCAGCTCCACTTTTCTTTTTGCTAGAAGTTGAACCCCCTAAATTTTTTTACCCCCCCCCGATATTTTTAACTGTGGTTGCACCTCTGGCTTCAGGCACCCCCCCCATATCGTGTGTGTCTCTCCCCTGTTTTAATGTCCTTTTTTCTCTCTTTCTCTTTCTTACTCTCTCACATCGTTTCTCTTTCTTTTTTAAGGTTTTGTACACTGCTATCTCCAGTCTATTATATACAACCTTATCTGAGTTGAACTGGTGAAATCTCTTGATTACTGTGAAGGCTTCTTCAACATGTAGAGCACCATCTTTCAATCACGCCATGGCACTAGGTGAGCAAAGAATTTTGTTTCCGAAACAACAACAATTTTTTTGTGGAAAGAGAGACTGAGTACTGTGCAGCAGCTTCACTATGTTGAAATATATAATTACCTTCGAGCAGTGACAACAGATAGTTTACAACAGTCTGCAAAACAGATCTGCAACCTTATTGCGCCATTTTTGTGCCACTTTTAACATGGGAAAAGTGGCGCAAAGAGCTTGTAAATCTGTAAATCTGTGTCTGACTTTTCAAGAAAAAATCTCAACTCCAGACTCTGCGAGACAGTTTTATTGTTGTTTTCTCTCTCCTTCTATGTGACATCATTTATATTTCTCTTTTAAAGTTATAGACACTGCTGTCTACTTGGACGTGTAGAAGCAGAGGTGTATTGAAGTTGTGAACTCCGGTGGCCGCAGTGTTTGGCTGTAGTGAATATACAAGGTAAGCACAGCGGCCTAGATATACAATGCCTCCATTGCAATGCATTAGAAATCAGTTGGCGTATTTACAATCCCGTTGTACCACTTTTGTGTCAGTAACGCAGTAGGCACTTCCATATAGACACCACTTGAACGCGGGACTATAACAGAAGTGAAATGTACTAGACACACTGCACACGTAAAATCGTAGTGTTACCTTCACTTATAATGCGTCACCTTATTTATTCACATTTACATAACTTTAAACTCTTTTTTCTTTTTTGTTTTGCAGATTACCTACCCAACGTCTTTTGGAGTCCACATCACAATTTGTTTATAATACTGTTTTATTAAAGTTATTTTTCTAGTTGTTTATTACATTATCTTTAAGTTACGTTTACAGTTATTGTTGTTTTATTAAAAGTTAATTGAAAAAACGATATACTTGTTTTATTTTTATTTTGGGGGGGACAGGCCACAACAAAAATATTTATAATTTGAAATACTATAGTAAGATGTTTGACAGTAGGGTTGAAAAGTACTAGCTGTACAATAACGTATATTTTCTCTGAATGGACTATAACATACCAAGGAAATCAAAGTAAAACAATGTGTGCCACATTTACAAACCTCTTGCAACATTTTCGTGTGCAAACCTACCCCCCTACAAAATTAACTATGTGGGCCTCAATGACGCCCCTCAAAACATGAAAACGACCACCCCCTGGAGCTTTCTATATGGTGTGAGGGAGGCTGCGTGGCCCACCGCATAATGCCCTAGAGTCCGCCACACCCGGACCCGGTTCCTGCAGTATCCTGGGGGAAAACAGCCATTACAACGCAGTCATAACCACGCGTGATCGTCACCACAAATTCATTAGCATGCATATGCCTTTACCATGCATGCTTTTACAACTAGTATACACTTATCACGCATGATAAAGCCATAGGCATGATAATGGCTTTGTGGTGACGGACATGCGTTATAATGGCTGTGGCTTACGTGCTTCAAATGAGTTTTTAGGTATGCGTGTGACCAAGTCTGATAACATCAGAGGCCAAGGACAAACACCGTGGTGTCTGTGGTAGGAAATCTCATCGATCACAGAGAAGATAGGCGGAGGGTAAAATGAAAGTAACAGGTACAATAAAAATAACGGAGGAAAACTACTAAAATGGCGGAGGCCAGAGTATGTAATCAACGTTTGGCGCCTTGGCAATATGTTTCAAATAAATATAGATAGAATATAATTATTAATATATTACAAAAGTACAGCAGCGGATGACACACTGCCCGGGAAAAGAAAGCGGCAAATTTAATACCTCAAACAAGGAGAGGTTTGCTTGGCAAACTTGAAGAAAAAGAAAGAAACGTGGGCTTGGAAACGAGGCTGCGCATGCGAAGAGAGTACAACTAGTGCACAAAAAAAACTGGAAAGTTTTACATACTATCATAGAAATATAGCTCTAGTTTTTTCCTTTTCCACCGCGTACACGTACGATACACGTACCCCGCGATTTTTTATTTTAAAAAAAAATATATATTTTAGGCCTAAAGATCCATGTGGGACCCCCTGAGCAGGCCTAGAGGGTCAGGATGTTTCTACCTGCACCCTTTCCTTATTTTTCAACTTTGTTTTACTGTTTTCTTCTGACTCGGTTCATGTAATCAAGTCCCCTTAGCAGGGATGAAACGCGTCAATGCTGCCGGCATTTACCTGTAACTGAAGCAAATAAATCGAAGGCATTCTTAAGCTTGGTGGTTCGTGCTCTTTCTGATCTGCGCCCTGCGAAGGTACGAAGCAGCTGTAAGGAGTTTTCGGTGATATATATATATATATATATATATATATATATATATATATATATATATATATATATATATATATATATATATATATATTATATGCACTTTGTAGTTAGTATATGTACTGAGCAATTATCTGTGTGTATAGACTGGATGTGGCCTCAACCAGGCTGTTAGTACACATGGATGGGGCACTAATGACTCAATATTTAGATCAATGTTCAGCTGCATTTTGGTGTTATTTCACTTGTCATTGCACATTGACACTGCTCCCTTCCCTGGCACTTATTATGGGTGTTGCCTAATGTGACATTTTTTAGCATGATTTATTGTGTGGTAAAGTTTTCGTAAACAAATTCAGCTTCCTCATTTCTATGTGGTATTTATTATACAAATTAAAAATGGTAGATTGCAATATGGTTATGCGTCTTTTATAAATATGAATTCATTATTTGTTACCTATTTTGTCATAGTATGTTATATGACCAACAACACAACTAAAATGAGTAGAATACATTTACTGAAGAGAAGCATGATAGTTAATATAGAGCTCGTCTGCTTGGTTTAAGGACCAAGACCTC
This sequence comes from Lissotriton helveticus, assembly GCF_964261635.1. Classification (NCBI taxonomy): domain Eukaryota; kingdom Metazoa; phylum Chordata; class Amphibia; order Caudata; family Salamandridae; genus Lissotriton; species Lissotriton helveticus. The sequence goes on along the minus strand of NC_136063.1, from coordinate 602,702,287 downwards.
TATAGTCAGGCCTAAATGCTGTGCCAAGAGATGAATTGGTACCCATGGCGCCTTTTTCTTTTAGGTTCAATATTTTAATGAATAGGACCAATTTGTGTAAAATGTGAGCCTTTATTTCGGCATACATTCCATAAACATTTTCACATTTTCAAAATCCATACAATTATAAAACACAGAGGAATAAAAATATAAGAACATGTTTCATGATTGAAAACTCAAGAGAAACACAACTTTAGGAACATATCCTAGGAGTTTAAAAGGCACAGAGATGTCTAATGAAGTAGGGTGCAAAAGTTTACATTTGGAAGTTATGTGGTAAAATTAACAAATTCTAGACTTTTGCACGTATATCTTAGTGCCCCCTTGAATTTCTGAATCATAGCAATTGATAAGTACTTGGAGAAGATAATAGTGAATGAGCAACTTCTCCAGTTCTAGAATGTTCACAGTCCTCTTTTAGAAGCAAGGTAGATTTATGTAATTGTTGCATCTATGAAGCTACACATGAACATGAGAAATATTTACTTACACCTGCATTTATATTTTAAAATGAATAGTGTATGTAATTGAGCTAATACAGTGCGTGTTCATATTTAAAACTGTAATTTAAACATAATATTTTTAAAATGATGTAAATTGTAATTCATGATGAATGGGAATATGTGTTAATTATTATAAACAGGTCACATATTCCTAGGTTATATGCATTTGAATTGCATGAGATATTTTAAAGATTTTCAGGCTTTCATTTCAACTTCTTAGAAGTATTTTCAATTTACTTTAGGATTGGGAATGTTTGAGAAGAATGTTATGCAGATCAAAGTCTAAGATCTCCGAGTGGCATATGATTTCAATGTCCACCTCTGGCACAGTGGGTTGTGACAAATCATCAAAATCAGTCAGACACAGACAGGCACGAGAGCAGTGACAGCACACAAAAGACAACATTGGCACTCTCACATTGACAGATAATATCTAATTTCCAAATTATTTATAAAAAATACAGTTTAATTGTATGTGTGAAACAGATTCTATCCCACCAAAGCTACACGCATGCTATGGTCTATGGTAAGGCCACCCGTTTATTTTAAATCGCATGTTGGCAATCACCCTGCTTCTGTATGCTGAATTGTATTTCTGTGGGACTTGTATTGTGTAGCGCGATGTTCTAATGTGTCAGGTCCTCCTTCTATGCTCATTCTAAACCCAACATGTTAACTTAAAGTGTAACCTTCTTTTGTTGATAACTTCACCCCGTTCCACCGCGGCAGGCTGCCGTTTGTTGTGCAGGGCGTCAATTGGGTTTCTGCGCCTCCCTTTGGGTGACGCATTTCCGGGTCGCAGGGGGCTGGGGGCAGTACTGGCCATCAGCACTCACCTATTTAGGATGGTGGGGCCATGGATGCGAGCAGCAGGCGTGCCACTGGGGTGCCGAAGGCGCACCTAAGGCAAGCCTGTCTACGCCCATCCGCGCCTGGCCGCCACCACACGCCAGACATGCTGGCAGTTTGGGCAGAGACAAGCTTGCTTACACCAGCAGCGACCTGCTGGCTATCAGGGAGGTAGGGAAACCATGTGCACATCCTTTGGGCAATGTGCCTGAAGGTCCTTTTTACTGTATAAATTGCGGCTTTGATTCCTGGGCCACTAGCTTGCCTTTTACGAAAGTCCCCTTGGCAGGGCACAATATTAAGATTGGCAGTCTGTACTGCCACTCGATGTTCCCGAGCTGTTGCAGGATGAAGCTCCTGATGTTCTTTTTTTAACAGAAACTTGGCTGTCAGACGACACGGTGGCTGAGCCCGGTCTGGCTCTCCCCCAAGGTTTTAATATCATGACTCTTAATAGAGACTCTAGGGGGGCGGTATTGCAATGGTTTTTAAATCCTTTTATACGTGCACCTTCGCCAAAATGGTTGTGGCTGTCTGTGAGTGTGCACGTTTTGGGATTTCCTTTAACGAAGTTTTTACCATGTCAGGACTATGGATTTACCGGCCCCCAGGACCCTCTAAAGAGTCCAGGACAGCACTCATAGAATCAGCCAGTTCATTGGTAACAAGAGCAGCCAATTTTACTATCATTGGGGATCTGAATTTGCATTTGGACAATCCTCTGGATCCAGAGATAGGTAGCTTTTTGGCGGAATTTGAGGCATGTCAGTTGGTTCAACTAGTCCAAGGCCCTACTCACTGTGCCGGCCACTTGTTGGATCCAGTCTATTTGAACCTCTGCTCCCTTACAGTCAATCCCCCACCCCCAGTGTGCTGATCTTACCATTACTTGATATCGATGAACCTCACTGGGGTAGGTCCCTCTCAGAAGGTGGCTCAGTACTACTCTTGCAGGCACCCATGGCATAAATTAAAGACCGAACAATTTCATGCACTTATATGCACAAATGCCCTTAACCTACCACCCTGGCCACAGCATTGAATCAGCCCTCCTAGCAGTGACTGAATGTCTAAGGGCTGCACTGGATGAGGGACGTACGTCGGCACTGATTTCATTAGACCTCAGTGCCACGTTTTATACAGTCTCCCACCCGATTCCGTTGCAACAGCTGGAGGAGGCGAGAATTTCAGGCTAAGCCCTCGACTGGTTTGTCTCTTTCCTCTCTAAGAGGACCTTTCAGGTTTCAGCTCCCTCTTTCTCCTCTCTGATCAATTCTATTCAACAAGGGGTGCCACAGGGCTCAGCATTGAGCCCTACGCTTTTCAATCTGTACGTTCCACTCTTAGCAACGGTGGCTAGGAACAGAGGCCTGACACTGGTATCGTACGCCGATGATACTCAGATGGTAGTGGCACTTTCTGGCAACTCAGCGCAGGATGCCTGCATGTTTTGGAGTAATCTTATGGCCATCTCTGAGTGGATGTCTGCCAACTGTCTGCAGCTTAATGCAAGCAAAACTGAAATCCTGTTGTTTGGAAGGATGGTGAGCTATGGAGCGAGCATTGGTGGCCTACCACCTTGGGCTGTGCCCCCACCCCCAAATGGATAGTAAAGAATCTAGGTGTTTGGATGGACTCCACTCTTAGCTTTCAGGCCTAAACCAAGAAAGTGCATGTGTAAAAGGACGGTGCACCAAAGGGAGTACTCGAAGCTCCAGATCTTATTTCAAAAATTCTTTTATTTTATTTGATTCCCATTAAAACAGACTCCTCAGCCAACGCGTTTCGTTCACATTGAACTTCGTCAGGGCTATTTAGGTGAAGGAAAAGTTCTGTCGTTTTTAGCTCGTCACAGAGTTGTTATAATCTTTAAACATATGGGAATTCCAAATGTAACCATACAATAGTTGGCCACTTTGTAGAGAAAAAGATGGTCGTCCGTTCTCACTAAAATGGCTGATTCAATCCCAGTAGCATGATAACTTTGGGAAGGTCCGACCTAGGTCTCGGTCACCCGTTCGGATAACTCGCAGTGTCACAGATAAAGTGGTCACAAAAAAAAGAAAAGAAAGTGGCAGGGGCCTGTATGGGAATTCTGCGTGAGCTCAAACCATTGCTAGGTTATTTTGACCCTTCCACTCGGCAGGTCATCGTCCAGGCTGCAATCCTGTTGAGATTAGACTATGTCAGCTTGCTCTACTTGGGGACCAACAAGTCAGAGATCCTAAGATTACAGAGAGTCCAGAATGCAGCAGCTAGAACCCTCCTTGGCCATCCGAGGACTTGTTCTACCTCTGCCACCATTCGCCGACTACATTGGCTGCCGGCGTCAAAACGTGTTGAATTCAAATCTCTTTGCATCGCGTTTAAGATCGTGAAGTCCTCTTTCCGGCCATTCTGGCCTCCCTGCTCTCACCCTACAGTCCTTCCCGCCAACTTCGTTTGATGTGCCAACACTTGGAGGTAGTTCCCAGGTTAAGGAGAGCACAGGCTGGGGGCGTGCCTTCTGCACACAAGTGGACAAACTTTGGAACTCTCTTCCACTGTGTATTTGCAGTCTAAACATTTATTTGGCATTCCATAAGGCAACTAAGACTCACCTTTTCCCTTCACTGTAGGTTCCTTTGCCTCTTTTGGTGGCCCCTCCTTCTGACTGCTTTAGCGCCGGGATGCCCCTTTGCTGGGGAAGCTGCGCGCTTTATAAGCTATATAACATAACATAAGGTCTTAGTGTCACAGAGGGAGGCATGTTAAATAGTCAAAACCATCTCCTGTGTGGTTAAGCAATCCACTTTAGGGACGCTAACTGTGAAAGTAGAGCAATTTGGGAGTGGTGTTTACAGTAGTAACACATCTCAATGAATTGAGGCCAGACTGCTGTTGCCCAATGCTATACTCCTAAGTATTTGCTTTAAAGTGCACAAATGGGTAATTAACATATTTATGAATCACCACCCTTATTTGCATGCTTTCGCTACTTCCATTTGGCTCAACATATGCAAAGTCTCGTTCAAAACCTTTGTAATTCGGACACTAGGTGTGCTTGTCTGTCTTTGTCTTTGACTGTGCATTTATGCTTGTTTGGGAAAATGTGTGGGGATTGTTTGTGTTTTTCTATGTGGGCTGTGTGTATATTTTGCAGGGTGCATGCAATTTTTTTTTCAATTCAAAAAGTCTTTTGATTATTCATCTTAAAAGACAATAGTGCAATAAAATACACAGTTCATCTGTTTACACCGTAAAAACAATGAACATAAGTTTGCTTTATCATAATAAAAATATAAATACCTATATTTACATTTTAAAACAATTCATTACGACAAGATTAAATATATCACATACACAAGACTTTTTGTAGAATTAAAAGCCAGTATCTTTCAATTTCATACCGTACCAAACTCGGGAATAACTATAACTAGTTATAAAGACCCCCTGTTTTTCTCCCGGATTGCCCAAGACCAGCTCAGGAACTTAGCAACCCCTATGACTACGGTGTCATTGCAACCAGTTTTCATTAGCCTATTAGCGACCAAGACAGAACTGGTTCACAGATATCTACATAGGGGTTTAAGCCGCATACTTCTAGGTTGCTGGTAGGCAGGACAAACAAATAGAAGGTGGCCAATATCTTCAATGTGCTCAGGACAAAACGGGCATTTATCTCCTGGACCTGTTGTCCATTTACATGTAAACTTCCTAAGTGGGAGAGTCTCGACTCGGAACTAATAATAAAGCTTTCGATCTCTAGGCTTCGTTATTAGATCCCAATAGCTTTCCATACAGGGTTCTTCTTTAAGCTCACAAAAGTCTCTAGTAAGGGATGAGTTAGTAAGAGCGGAATACCTCCTGATTTTATTTAAGTTCCAGTATGCTGCTCTATATGCTACTTTAGATGGAAATTCATCAGACTCTGGACTATCCCACACATCCCTCATCCCCATGTCAGTGAGCAGATATTTAATCTAGTTAACCATGTAATTTTATAGGAGCAGTCCAGTCCCCTTACTTCTGTCAGGCCCCTAGCAAATAAATGTAATTGCGGGGCAATCCAGATCCTTCTCCAGAAGGCCAGCATTCTATACCGTGCAATATCCTCTATTGCATGGCAGCCAAGGTCTAACAGGAGAGGGATACGCGGAGTAGATTTGGGGAGGCCCATGATTGATCTTAGGAATTTGTTCTGGGCTAGTGCAAGATGGTACAAATTACATGCTCCCCATAACTCAGCCCCATATAGAATTGCGAGGATTATTTTCGTGGAGTACATTTTGACAACGGGAAGTATGGGCTTAGTTAGAGACTGCCTATGTTCCTTTATCAATGCTCCAGCTAGCTGCGAGTGTTTCAACACCAATAGCTTCAGTTGAGGCGACCAACTCAATTTATCGCCAAAGGTGACCCCCAGATAGGTGAAGACATTAGTCTGCTCCAAGGGCTTTCCGCTCATGAAAACTCTTGATGTTACGGGCCTAGCCCCGTGCAGAACCATGAACTTGGTCTTCTCAACGTTAACCTCCAGTTCATGATCGCAGCAAAACTCCTCAAAACGAGACAGAGCCAACTGTAGCCCCTGTCCCGTCTTGGATACAATCAGGGTGTCATCTGCGAACATGAGCCCACTAGCATAGGAGCATCTGTAGGATAGTTATCAAAGTACCGCACATGTCTGGGGGCTTTGTTTGTCTGGCTATCGGCACACTGCTCTGCATAAATTAGTTTGCCTTTATCGTTGGAGGAGAAATGTACCTACAGCTGATTTTTTCTGCCCAGTAGCCAGAATCACATGATTGATCATCAGTTTTATTTATTTTCATGTGGCATCTCAGTCAATATCATGCGCTTTGTTGCTGCATACCACAACCATGCATTTTGCCCCATATTTCTTACAAGACAGTAAGGAACATGCGAGGAGCGCGAAAACATTAACCATTAAAAAAAATCTGTTCACAGGCCTCAGCAGATTGACTAGATGTAAGTATTAATGGACATTGAACAAATTATACTATTGGAAAAAGACTCTTGAGATATATTACAATGGATGAGATTTTCTACAATAATGGTTTTTTCTAAGTAATAATGAAGTGAATCAACCTGGAAAGAGAAAGAAAGAAAGAAAGAAAGAAAGAAAGAAAGAAAGAAAGAAAGAAAGAAAGAAAGAAAGAAAGAAAGAAAAAAACAATGAAAGCAGACAAGAATTGAAGAAGGAAAGAGAAATAAATAAAAAGGAGGAACGATGGAAGGAAAGAAGGAAGGAAAGAAAGAAAGAAATGAGGAAGAAAGTAGGAAGGATAGAAAGAAAGACAAATGAAAGAAGGAATAAAGCAATTAGGGAAGAAAAAGAGAAAAAAAGTAAAAAAAAGGATAACTTGATACAGAACAATTTCAAATTGAAACTATCTAGTATGATGGGATGTGCATCATGAGCATTGTGCTATCACAGCAGACACTAAACATATAGGCAACACGAAAGTAATTATAAAGTAAAAACTAAAACACTGGCACTTAAAAGAAAACTAGCTTATCTGTGGATGGACTCCTTGTGGGAGAGCAAAGTACAGCCACTCAAAGTGAATTTAGACTGTGGCATATGTAGTCTGAACCTCTTCCCCCTTGCTATACGCTGTAGTTGGTGGAAACAAAATTAGAATAATACAACAACAGACCAATGGCTGAAGGGAGGTGGCTGAAACCCCTTTATTTAAGTATAATATACATATTTTAGTCAAATCAAATGGCCTTGGCTAAGGACACACCTAAAAAGAGTCGTTTCCATAGTTTCACAACATCTTCGGAATTATTTTTGTGCTGTATGTTGTGATCATATTTCACTATCTTATCTTATTTCCCATGTTGTATAAATGTGACCTTTTAGCCATATGGCATGACATGACATGTAAAGCCCCCTTCGTTTAAAAAAATATATATTTTTAACCATTCACTTGTTTGTTGCAGAACGCAATATAAAATAATTGGAAAAGAGACGACAATTTAGAGCATTAAATGATTGTGCGATTACTGAAATAAATAGTTTTGCTGATTACTGAAATAAATAGTTTTGCTGAATAATGAGAACATGCACTTTTCTTATTGTATTTCCACAACTGAGGCAAATGGGCAGTCAAAAAAAGTTCCAAAAGGCGGTTACATCACTGAGTAATCTCCTTTATTCGTTTTAGTCAGGTTAATCAGCCTACCAAGCCACTTGATGTTAAGGACTCTGCAACAAAGCAGTTTCTCATTAAATGCTGCCTGGCACCACTCTCTGGAAGCGAAGGCACATTCAAATCACTGAATGCCTTTGTACTCAAGGCTCCTGCCAGGCCGCGGAGTCCAGCAATGGCACAAGCCCCACACACTTCCTGGCAGCCATCCAGCCCTATGCCTGCCCTCAGCAAGTTTCATGGGTATTTGCCAATCTAAGCAGCACGGGTGGCCACGCGAGGATGGCACGCGACTGCCTTGGCGAGTGGCCAAACATTCCGCTCCGCGATTTGACTTCTATAGAAGAGGAAGTATTCTTTTCTAATCAGCGCCATTTATATGGTAAACCTGCGCCATGATACAAAAGAGCACACATTTATCTACATTCCCTTTTTGCTGCTACACCTCGTTTTTCCAGTCTCAATGGAGCAGGTCAGGAATGTGTACGTGGGGTTAGTTTAGTACCCACGGGCTGAAGTCTCTTGACTGAACGACCCCGGAGTCTTATCAGGCAGCTCGCAGGTGTGCTCCCATATTCAGCGTCCTGCTAGCCGCAGAGCAGTCTGGGTACGCGTCGAGTGTCTGTAATCCAGAGCTGCCACGCATTGCTAGGTGGAGATGTTGTTCTGCAGTTCCAAGGTAGCGCGCATGGAAACAAACTTCTTTCGCTCTCTGCGTGTTTCTGGCATTCCATTTTTCTTTAAAATTACACCCTTTTCTATGGGTTTACCTTTGTTTAATTTTCAGTCTTTTCCTAGATCCTTTAGAAATAAAACCAAATGCTATTACATCAAACATTATTTTAAGATATGTGTGTAGTACGTTTTAGTAGTATGCCAGAAAGACAGCTTAATGTGTCACAGAGTAGCAAATGTACCCCCATGTCCTGTTTAATTAGGCACAATTAAGTTGGAAGCAGATACATAACATTGCTTTAAATAGGTGTAGCCTTAAAAGATTATTCAGGAAGTGTTAAAAATAAGTCTGACTCCAATCTTTGTTTTACTTAATAATTCAAGGTACATGCATTCGCATGCAGGGATTAATTTAACGGATGTTTCACTTGTAGGGGTCTTCATAGATAATGCGTGCTAATGATAATGGGTTCGTGTACCTCGTGCTTACGTCACAAATTTGTTGTGAAATATTAGTGCTGTGAGACGCTCCGGTTTGATGTCAGGTGGAAAAATCAGTGCCAGTGATGTTGTTAAAGCTGAGATTTAAGGTAGTGATGGGCCGTACAACCCCCACCTTCCAGTTCATTTCTTCCAGATCGCTGCATATTCTCCTAACACCCGATCCGAAAGCGAGTTAGTGCATTTTCCATAAAGGGTTTCTGCGCTCTGTTAACCAATGTAACGTCAATCTATTTATTTATCATCGTTGACTTTCTTCCTCGGTGGCAGCAATGCATACTTATGGCTCGTTCATAAAAAGAAAATATAATCGTAACAACCAATAATAATGTGTATATATCGCATAACATCGTGTAAATGACAACCATTACCAAAAGTGCATTTGAGCTGCTTCCATGCCTAACGTAATGGGAGTGTTGCTTAGCAACAGTGATATTCGCGCTATAGCTTGGAAATCTTCGGCCCTTTTTGATGAAAAGTAGGTCACACCCATTTTAATAACCTTGAATATCATTAGGCTTCAGTGTGCAATTCGCAGGGAGGGGCACTGTCGTTTTCTTAAAGCTGTCAAGCGTTTTCAGTGATAACAATATTCTCTGCAATAATGAAAGTTTGGTAGGCGCAGGGGAGCTGGATCAGTCACACATTATACTATCACAACAGTATGGCAACTTTCAACCAACAGTGCAGATTTACTTAGCTAACGTAAAGAAAAATCATAATTTTGCTAAAGACACGCAGTGAGAGGATTACACTTGTTTTTTCTCACTTTACCACAAAGAAGCAAGAAAAACACACTTCCCCAGATTGTCTGGTGAGAATTTTTAGCCAATTACAACAGGAAACCCACCACCAATCGGAGGAGAATACATCCCTTAAAGTACCACCACTTCAGTCAGTACTTCCTCCTTGCTCAGATGACGATGATGATGATGATGATTAAATATATTTCTAAAGCGCATAGTGTTACCCTACTTGGGTGTCATAGCGCTAAGATAATTGAAGCCAAGTTATGTTCGCTGGAACAGCATGTCTCTCTGTTCCTACGAAACTGCTAATGATTTGTTTCTGCTCTTTGAGGAAGTGGCAGGCTGTTCCACAACTTTACAGATAGAAAGGAGAAAGATCTACTGCCCTTTCACTTAAAATTTAATGACAGTGAAGTTACGAGTAGTGCTTCGCCTGATCTTAAAGACCTGCTTGAAACATACTGTTTTAGTTTCTTCGAAATACTCACTGGTCCAGTATGATAAAATGCTTGCTGGGTCAGACAACCCATTTTAAAAAGCACTCTCTCTTACCATACCACACTCTGACATAGCCATTCTAGTTCCTTCAATGTAGCATAGATTGAGTCATATTTTCTTCTTTGTGTTATGAGGCTCGCCGCCCAGCTTTGGACCCTATGACGTCTTCCCATCATTTTGGCTTGGAGTCCTAAGTACAAGACAGGACAGTAGCCAGGCATGTCAAAAACAGATAAACACTCTCTCCCAGGAGGTACTCCGTGTAGGGAACTAGAGGCTCTGGGGTCTCAAGTGTGAGCTGGCCTCCCAACACAACATATGTACACAAAATAAGGTCCCCAACAATTTATAGAGATATGTGATGTATCCCTCCCAACGCTACTCAGTACAAGTGTTGGACATACAAAAAAATGTAACAGATTTTCCTCACACACCACCAGGTGTCATGCGTCATCATGGGACAATCCTCGCTCTCCAAAATCTTAGTTTGATGGAGAACAGGCCTACACCTGGAGTCAGGGGGTCACTTCTAATTAAGAATCTATCTATGATATAAGTTTGTTAAAAGCCAACATGGCATCCTAAAAGAGTTTGTTCATTAGACATGACAATTGGTGATTAAAATCAATCGTGGAGATTTGGGGAATTTGTACCCCTTCACCACTGTTACTGTCTACATGTTTCTGGCTTCTGCCTGAGTCTGTGGCTTTTATCAGGACTGGCATATGGAATCCTAATGAGGCAATGTGCCTTGCCTCCAAACCAGAGTGACCTCTGTCTACCTCTTATCTAACCTAGCTTTCCAATACATGTAGATAGGCAAGAATATCCTCACCATTTCCTATTCTACATGTTGGGAATTCATCACAATGCTTGTATATTTGAAAGGTATACAACCATTACCACGCAACTTTTACAACGACCTACCATTACCACGCATTTTTTACAACGCAGATCCATTACAACAAAATACCATTACAACGCATGTATTTACAACGCAGGTACCTTTACAACGCATACCATTACAACGTAAGTATTGGTAAGTATATAATTTTATTAAAAATATTATAAGTTTGGGTTTTTGGGTAAAGGGGTATTTTTAGGGTTTAGGGTCAGTTTTGGGTTTTTGGGTAAAGGGGTATTTTTAGGGTTTAGGGTCAGTTTTGGGTTTTTGGGTAAAGGGGTATTTTTAGGGTTTAGGGTCAGTTTTGGGTTTTTGGGTAAAGGGGTATTTTTAGGGTTTAGGGTAAGTTTTGGGTTTTTGGGTAAAGGGGTATTTTTAGGGTTCAGGGTCAGTTTGGGGTTTTTGGGTAAAGGGGTATTTTTAGGGTTCAGGGTCAGTTTTGGGTTTTTGGGTAAAGGGGTATTTTTAGGGTTCAGGGTCAGTTTTGGGTTTTTGGGTAAAGGGGTATTTTTAGGGTTAAGGGTCAGTTTTGGGTTTTTGGGTAAAGGGGTATTTTTAGGGTTCAGGGTCAGTTTTGGGTTTTTGGGTAAAGGGGTATTTTTAGGGTTTAGGGTCAGTTTTGGGTTTTTGGGTAAAGGGGTATTTTTAGGGTTCAGGGTCAGTTTTTAGTTTTTGGGTAAAGGGGTATTTTTAGGGTTCAGGGTCAGTTTTTAGTTTTTGGGTAAATGGGTATTTTTCGGGTTCAGGGTCAGTTTTTAGTTTTTGGGTAAAGGGGTATTTTTAGGGTTCAGGGTCAATTTTGGGTTTTTGGGTAAAGGGGTATTTTTAGGGTTCAGGGTCAGTTTGGGGATTTTGGGTAAAGGGGTATTTTTAGGGTTTAGGGTCAGTTTTGGGTTTTTGGGTAAAGGGGTATTTTTAGGGTTTAGGGTCAGTTTTGGGTTTTTGGGTAAAGGGATATTTTTAAGATTAAGGGTCAGTTTTGGGTTTTTGGGTAAAGGGGTATTTTTAGGGTTCAGGGTCAGTTTGGGGTTTTTGGGTAAAGGGGTATTTTTAGGGTTCAGGGTCAGTTTTGGGTTTTTGGGTAAAGGGGTATTTTTAGGGTTCAGGGTCAGTTTTGGGTTTTTGGGTAAAGGGGTATTTTTAGGGTTAAGGGTCAGTTTTGGGTTTTTGGGTAAAGGGGTATTTTTAGGGTTCAGGGTCAGTTTTGGGTTTTTGGGTAAAGGGGTATTTTTAGGGTTTAGGGTCAGTTTTGGGTTTTTGGGTAAAGGGGTATTTTTAGGGTTCAGGGTCAGTTTTTAGTTTTTGGGTAAAGGGGTATTTTTAGGGTTCAGGGTCAGTTTTTAGTTTTTGGGTAAAGGGGTATTTTTCGGGTTCAGGGTCAGTTTTTAGTTTTTGGGTAAAGGGGTATTTTTAGGGTTCAGGGTCAATTTTGGGTTTTTGGGTAAAGGGGTATTTTTAGGGTTCAGGGTCAGTTTGGGGATTTTGGGTAAAGGGGTATTTTTAGGGTTTAGGGTCAGTTTTGGGTTTTTGGGTAAAGGGGTATTTTTAGGGTTTAGGGTCAGTTTTGGGTTTTTGGGTAAAGGGATATTTTTAAGATTAAGGGTCAGTTTTGGGTTTTTGGGTAAAGGGGTACAGGGTAAAAATTAAATACAATTAAATTTAAATTACATTAAAATAAAGTAATTACATTAAATTAAATTTAATTAATTAAATTAAAAAAATTAATTAAATTAAATTAAATTAAATTATATTAATTTTAATTAATTTACATAAAAAAAACATTTTAAACTTACCAATACTTACGATGTAATTGTATGCGTTGTAAAGGTACAAGCGTTGTAAATACATGCGTTGTAATGGCACTGCGTTGTAATGGATCCTGCGTTGTAAAAATTGCGTGGTAATGGTAGTCGTGGTAAAAGTATGCGTTGTAACGTCATACATCCATTTTAAAGCATGCAAAACTTGCATGCTTTGTGGTTTTGTCGAACTTCACATGTGAGGTAAAATATTTTCATTGTTACTGCTTTGAGTCCCACTCACGATCTTCTCCAATGATGGGCTTTCTACTCCCCATGGAAAAAGGGCAGAGGGACCCCTGCAGTCACACTCTAAAGTGTACTGAAAAGGAGGGGTAATGCTTTGAGTGTACAGCATAAACGTTCATCCACATTCATACATATCCAGAGATATTGTGTACCACTGATCAATCAATCTCTTACTTCGTCAATGTGCGTCCCTTATGGCAAGCCTAGATGCCTCTGCTCTTTCCTCCCGATGTGTGTGGAGTGGAGCGGGGAGAGCGTTTTTATGCTGGCCGAGACTTGTAATCAGCAGGTAATTGGAAACAGCTGCGAGGGGATGCGCTGTCGTTCCTGAAACTGGAGATACCTCCATAAGGGGTGGTCACTGTGTCAATATGTCATGTGACTCAAGGGCACTTCCTGCTGAAGGCCCATGTGAGTTGTAGTTTTGGGTGTCGCAGTCAAATTAATGGTGTAATACCATAACACCCGATCTACAGTGGAATATACCAGTAAGTGGCTGAAAATCATCAACCCCACAGATCTGCCACTTATTGGTATATTCCTCTCTACATCGGGCCTCCTGAGATCAGCCACTTACTAGTATATTCCGCTCTAGAACAGGCATTATGGTATTACCCCATTAATTTGTAAATTATGAGTGGAGATTACACAAGTACGGTGAATGTGCATCGAATGTACAATGCCCCTTGGTTACTCGCCTTCTCAGACCAATTGCACCAAGATTTAGCACGATTCTGGATATCAGGTACCCACTCTGACACCCAAAGCTGCAACTCCCATGAGCCTCCAATAGGAAGTGCCCTTGAGTCACATGACATATTGACACAGTGACAACCCCTTATGGAGGTAGCTCTGGTTTCAGGAACAACAGTTCCTCCCCTTGCAGGTGCTACCAATTACAGGCTGATTGTAAGTCTCTGCCAGTATAAAAATGTTCTCTCTGCTCTCAATCAACTAATCAGTTCATCAGGGGAATTGTAAGTGTGCTACTCACCCGGGAGGGTCTCAAGGTGCTAGGGAGGGGCATACCCCAATCTGTTTAGCCGATGAGCCAGGTCTTGAGGGTCTTGAAGGTGTTCAGGGAGGGGCCGTGTCTGATGTCTGCCGGTAGCTCATTCCAGGTCATGGCTGCAATGTGCAAGAAGGATCTTCTCCCTGCTCTGTGGATGTGTGGAGTTTCAGTCAGTGCGAGGTTGGAGGATCGGAGGTTTCTTTTGGGTACATGGAAGTTGATTCTGTCATTGAGGTATTCAGGTCCGTTGTTGTGTAGGCATGTCGGACTTGGCCCTTTTGGCAGGTTCACCCCTAAACTTTTTGCATTTTTAATGTGACCTGATATTAGTTGTCTGTGGCCTCTGCGCACTTTAGCATTGTGGCCCAGTGTAAAGTGTGTGCGCACTCTGAGTGCATGTGGTGAGATGGACCTGCCCTCTCATAGGAATACATGGGGATCTATGTGTCCATGGTAATTCCTGGTGTGAGAGGAGTGCAGGGGTGAGTCTGGTATGTGCGAACTCATGAGAATAAATGCTGCGCAATGGTGTGCGCAGATTTATTGTGACTGGTGGAGAAGTGCCACTTATAAAAGTTCGCATTTCTGTGTGCTGTGTGTATGCCTGATGTGGAGTGCAAGTCTGGCTTGTGACTGACAGGGGCTGGATGGTGTGCCTGGCTCCAGGAGCCAGGATGGGTCTGCCCGGTGGTGAATAGGGAGATCTGCATGTAGATGTGAGGGAGGAGTTGCACCTGGGACCAGAATAGGGCTGTGTCTTCCCTCCACAATGCTGGCTCTGCCCCCTGTGGTGCGTCTGAGCACCTAGCCACCACCTGAAAAAAGGGGAGAGGAGCTCAGCACAACAAAGTGCTCCAAAGCTTCCACAAAGCAGTTGCATCTGGTTTTTCCCCAGCCCTGTGCTGTATGAACAAAGGAAATATGTGTATAAATGTAGGGGCTGTGACCCCAGTGTTCTGGTGTGCTTGTCCTGACGCTGGGGGCTGCTGCTGCTGGGCTCCAGGAGGAACCGCCACAAAGGACTGCCTCCCTGCTGGAGGGCCCTGTGTGCTGGCCCGCCTGAGCCCAGCCTTGTGCCCCCTGAACTTTGCCATTTATTTTTGAAGAGCGCTTTGCTCTCTGCAGCTGAGGAGCAGCGCTTCTAATTTCAGTAGCAGCAGAGAGCTGCGATCCTTTTAAAAAGGGAATCCCGGCTTGGAGATTCCCCCGCATAATTGCCACTTATGTGCATATTGGAGGTGGAGCGGGAGCCCACCCCGTGTTATTGCTGTTTTGGGGTTTGCCAGTGGAGGAGAAACTCCACAGTACTGCCACAGAGATCACCGGCGACATGAGGAGAACGGTGAGTGGGCCTAAGTGGCAGGAGAAAGAGAGCACCAGTGAGTGGCGCTTTGCTGTATGCCCTGTCGGCATTCCCGGGCTGGTGCTTGAGCGGTCCCGCAAGAGAGCGGGCTGCTCTAACATTGGGGGCAAATTTATACAGTGAGCCCAGAGCGGGGCTCCAGAGGGCACATTGTTCTAGTACAACTGCATCGCTGAAGCGGGCAGATGCAACGCGGCTGCATTAGTCTCCAGGGCCTCTGTGGGGGTCCAGGGGCACAGCTGTGCCCGTGTTTGGTGGCCTATTGGGTCCCCTAGTCCCAGTGGGACAGAGGAAGCACTGTGGTGCCAGAGCTTGATTTTACCCAGTTCCCCAGCTGCCCTGCGAGCGCACAGGCAGCTGCAATGTTGGGGGAACATTTATTTTCTGCTAGTGTCCCAGAGAGGGGCTCAGAGGGCACAGTGGTGCCAGGGCTCATTTTACAGCTGCCCAGCAATTAGTGGGCAGCTGCCACATTTAGGCATAAACTCTTGCTCACTCTTCTTTTGCTGCATGCGCAGCCAACCCTGACACTGTTGGACAAAGGGCATATAAGCCCAAAGGAAGGCCAGTTGGCCTGAGGTCAGTACCTAATGTGATTCTGGTGCAAGGTAATTGCATACTGTGTTTATGATGGTAAATACATAATGTGTTTATACTGGGATGCCTATGGCGTAAATGTGATTTAGGCCTAATGTGATTCTTGCCTCAGGTGTTTATACCTACAGTGATTGCATACTGTGTTTAGGCCTAATATGTTTTATGCCTTATGTGATTATTATTGCATAGTGTGTTCCTAACTTTTACCAATAGTTACTGGTTGTGCTCTACATTTATTAGTTGTGCTACATTTACAATTGGTGATTTGTGATTGTTCTGACAGTGGCCCAATTGGCCCTCTCAGGTGTATATAATCCCCTGTAGATACTGCCCCGTGCCAGTTGGCACAGTGTACATTGTGTGATTATGATCAAATATGTTTATAGTAATACAAAGGCTATTTTCTATATATATATAACCTTGTGTGGAGTTCCTTTTGTGGTGTGCCTAGTGTGTTGCTGCTATGTGTGTGTTGCGCAAACGCTTTACACATTGCCTCCGGGATAAGCTTGACTGCTTGTGCCAAGCTACCAAGGGGGTGAGCAGGGGTTATCTTTGGCATGTAACTCCCCAGCCCTGACTAGAGTGGTGGTCTCTGCCTAGCTTTGGCGCAAGCCTTAACCAACCAAAGATCCCATTTCTAACAAGGCATTTGTAGGCGTGAGTGAGGATTTTGAAGGTGACTCTTTTCTCCACAGGGAGCCAGTGGAGTCTTCATAGGTGTTGGCTGATGTGTTTGAGCTGGGGTATGCCGAGGACAAGTCTGGCGGTGGTGTTCTATATTGTTTGTAGCTGTTGAGTATGGACCTGTGATGCCAGCACAGAGTGTATTTCCATAGTCCAGTCTGCTGGTGATGAGTGCGTGGGTGACTGTCTTCCTTGGCTCAGGGGGGATCCATTTGAAGTTCTTGCCGAGGATCTGGAGGGTGTTGAAGCAGTCGAGTACGATGCCAAGGTTTTTGGCATGGTTTGAGGGGCTAGGTGGGCTCCTGAGGGCAGTCGGCCACTAGGTGCTGTCCCATGCTGAGGGGGTGGTTCCCAGGACAAGGACTTCTTTTTTCTCGATGTTGAGTTTCTGGCAACTGTTGGTCATCCAGACTCCGACGTCATGCATTCCTTTCTGGAAGTTGAGTTTGGCGGTGGTGGGATCTCTGCTGAGGGAGAGGATGAGCTGGGTCATCGGCGTAGGATAGGATGTTGAGGACGTGTTGTCGGGCGATGGCTGTGAGGGGGGCAATGTAGATATTAAAGAGGGTCGGATTCAGTGAGGAACTATGTGGGACTCTGCAGGCGATTTCCGTGGGATCGGAGGGGAAGGGTGGTAGTCTGATGCTTTGGCTTCTTCAGGTGAGGAATGACCAGATCCATTCCAGGGCTGTTCCTTTTATGCTGGTGTTGTGTAGTCTGGTGACTAGTGGGCGGTGGAAGACGGCTCTACTCCACATACATCAAGAGAAAGGAGCAGATGCATCTAGGCTTGCCATAAGGGACACACCTTGACGAAGCAAGAGATTATTTGATCACAGGGACACAATATTCCTGAATATTAATAATTGTGGATGAAAGTGTATGCTTCACACTAAAAGCTTTACCCCTCCTTTTCATTACACTTTAGAGTGTGACTCCAGGGGTCCCTGTACCTTTCTTCCATTGGGCGTAGAAAACCCATTATTGGGGTATGATCACCCGCTCGTCACTGTGATAATGACATGATTTTACCTCACATGTGAAGTGTCACAAAACCCCAAAGCATGCAAGTTTTGCATGCTTTCAAATTTACAAGCATTGTGGTGCATTCCCTACATGTAGAATATGGAATGGTAAGGATAGTCTTGTCTATCCACATGTACTTGAAAGCAAGATTAGTTAAGAGGTAGACACAGGTCACTCTAGTTTGGAAGCAAATCACATTGACCTATTAGGATTCCGTATGCCCGTCCTGATGAAATCCAGAGACTCAATTGAGTCACAAGGCAGAAACATGTTGACGGTAACAGTGGGGATTGGGTACTAATTCCCCTTATCTCCACAATCGATTTTAATCACCAAGTGTCATGGCTAGCAAACAGACTGTTTTAGGATGCCACATTGG
Organism: Lissotriton helveticus; assembly: GCF_964261635.1. Classification (NCBI taxonomy): domain Eukaryota; kingdom Metazoa; phylum Chordata; class Amphibia; order Caudata; family Salamandridae; genus Lissotriton; species Lissotriton helveticus. The sequence goes on along the minus strand of NC_136063.1, from coordinate 602,684,296 downwards.
TTTTTAACACACATATCACAAATCCATACTTAATTAGAAGTGCCTCCCTGTCTCCAGATGTAGGTAGGCCAGCTCTCCATCAAACGGAGGTTTTGAAGAGCGAGGATTGTCCTATGAGGAAGCATGTCACCTGGTGATGTGAGAGGAGAATCTGTTAATTTTTTTTGTATGCCCAACACTCGTACTGAGTAGCGTTAGGAAGGATACATCACATATGTCTATAAATTTCAAAATTCTCGGGGAGCGTATTTTGTGTACATATGGCAAAATCAGAGCCTGGAATGTATTAGTCTGACTAAATCAATAAATGAGCAAACCACTCAAGCATCATACGAAAGGGACATTGAAAGACTTCAACACAAGCTCCTCTTTACAGCTCTGGGCAATTAATACATCATGGGGAAAGCATAACCATATGTAAACATCCCCTTCGACCTCAGTCTCGCTACAAAATCACCTATGTGAGGCTACTAGCTCTTCCAATCCATGATTTCAATCCTTGCTGGGCAAGAAGGGATGGGCAGCAATCGTGCAGGCTATGCAGCTACCACCTCGAGTCTTGGCTACATCTGCTGTGCGGCTGCCCCCACTTGGTGAACGATCAACATCACCTCATAATTCCGCTTGGCTGGGGTAACTCCCACAGACGCTGCAGGGAAGTATCATACATATGCTTCACCAACAACACAGCCCAAACCCTCACAAGGTTGGGGAAATTCACCAACTTCATCCAAGCGGCACTGCGCACAGCCTAGCATTGCAAACATTGATAACGTTAGGAGGGAAGTTATTCCTGCGGAGGACTATCCAAGCATCCATCAGTATCTGAAGAGAAGCCTACCTTGATGCACCACCTGTTAAACTCAATGAGCATTATAACTTTATATGGAATGGCTAAATTGCACTATACACTTTGTCTTATCTTTAGGAAAAATCGTTCTAATTTATTATTTCAATAAAAAACTCCTGATTTTAATGTTTTTTGAAAAACTTTTAAATGGCATTTAATTACTGACTGGCTATCTGTTTTTGTGGGCAACTGTGTCATCCCGTTTACCCACATGTAATGATTTCTATTAATCTAACATGAATAAACAGGTTACTTGAAATTAGTCTGACTTCCAAGTAAAGGGCGCACTTTCCATAATACTCCGAGATGCAAAAAACAAGAGGCTGAGGCCATAGACATGTGTTTATACATACTGATGTGAGTCTATAGTTACTCCTAAGATTGTTGCTGTTGGTACAAGAGTCGGTTTATCTCCTTGCGATTTAAGCCATCAATTAAGTGCATATATCATAGATGGGTGCCCAACCTATAATAGTTTCTTTTTGTTTTATGTTAATGCACTGATACCATCCAGTGTTTGACGTCCTGAGTACAGTCTTGAAAATTATTGCTAGTCGCCTTTTATTCCTCTACCACTGACACTATATTTTGGGTGTCATCTGCATAGGACATCCAAGATCTCCCAAATTTCTATATCAAGGTTGATAGCGGTGAGATAATCAGGTTAAAATATGGTTGGATTCAAAAAGAGCTCAGAGGAACACCAGATGACGGAACTCTCTTACAAATCAAAAAATGAGGACATATTAAGCTAATCTATTGCTTTCCCCTTTCTCTCAGAGTTTTTAATCACAGAAACAAGGATGAATGGGAAACCGTATCCAACGCAGCACTGACATGCGACATTAGTAGTGTTGCACAATCTTCTGTGCTAAGCAGAAGGCTAATATCATCTAGTACTGTTACTAGAGCGGTGTCTGTGTGATGCAGAGAACTAAAACCAACTTGAACTTTGTACAGTAAATCCCTAGAAAAGTCCAGTGATCACGAAGCCAAGTGCAGCCAAAATTGTGACGTGAAAAGTGATGAAAATTGGAAAGAACTCTAGGTGAAGTAAGCTACTACTCCCAGTGTGCAGCCAGGTTTCATGTCACATCAGGTAAGAAGTGGTGTCTGGCAGTTATTGTTTCCTGGACACATCAAAGTTGTTGATCCCCTACCCTCTCTTCTCAAATAGTTGTTCCTTAAATTGAGGAGCAAGATAACAAAGAGAAAATATGTAGGAAAAAAAAAATGATACAAAAATGTATGTTCTTTTTTATAATGTTTTTCATTGTAAAATTAAAATACAAGCAAATGACAGCCTGTTTGATAGTTAGGATTAGTAAAGATCTTAGCAACAATGCTTCATTCACATTGAACACGTGCTACTGCAAGGGGATGAGGGATTCAACAGTCATGACCTCATCACACACATTGCCTTCAGCCAGACATACACAGCAAACCCACATAAGACTACAAGCCACTAACAAAACACATTTTTACCATATTGTGATGAGCCACGCAATCCACAATTCAGTTTTCTGATTACATCAGTGCTTGCCAGTTCAAGCGTCTCATGACCACCTGTCTGAGAACTGCAAGCAAGCAGTACCTTTGCCTCCTGGTAGCCCAATAAACCCATACTGCAAAAAAGAAAAATAACACGCGCAGAAAATCAGATTTATAATAAATGCTCATAAAGGTAAGAATTAGACTGTGCTTATACAGGTAATAATAAATGTGTTCCCAGAATTAGAGCGGGTTGGCATATTTATTTTTAGATTTTGGCTAGAGACGTGCAGATTGAAAGGGAAGGTAGACTGAGAACAATTGATGGCAGCTTTGTGTGATATTAAGAGGGATGAAACTCTATATCACTGATATAAGGTAGAACATGCAGTTATTGCCATTGGTAAATGTGGCTATTCACACTACTTTCACCCCCCATGTTACCAATTTCAGAAATGCAGCAGAAAAATACTGCTCTAAATAGTGGAAGTATGTGGAATGCAGGAATTCCAGAACCTTCACTGTGTGAACAGTTTTTTTTGTTGTTTTCCTGACTGTTGTAAAGTGGGTTATTAGCAGTGTTAAATATGAATCTACCACTGGCAATAAGGCCACTAACACAGTCTAGGGAGTCTGGAGTCTCAGTAAATTATTCCCATGCTCAACTCTGTTAAGCTTGACTGCGAGAAGGAAGACTTAACTTAGGAGACAGCGATGTATAGCATTTAAAAATACCAATTCAGTAAATAAGACAAAAACCACAAAACATTCCAACACCAATTTATAAAAATAGTAAATAGTTGTATCTTTAAAATGACAAAAATCCAATGTTGGGAACCAGAGATATACATTTTCAAAGAATAAACACTTTCCAGCACTTAGAAACCTATAGCGCCACATTGGGACTTCTGGTTGCGCTTGACTGGGATAAAGTCAAACTTTCAGGCCAACCGTGATGTGGTCCTGCGTGGATACACTGAGTGGAGGTCCCCGTCAACATTTTACCTTCCAACTTAGAAACTTTTCTGAAGCTTTTTCTGGTAGGGTCCCGCAATGCTCCTCACCAGTGGTTGGGGATCTACAATGGTAAAAATTAAGGTGCCGATTAGGATGGCGGACAGATCGCCACCGCCATGCAGGCGGTGGCGATCCGTCCGCCATCCGTGCCCGTCCGCCACCTATTTCCCCCCCGCCATATTACAATGGCGGGGTTGTGCTGTGGGCAATGCCTTTCCGTGGCGACAATGCTGCCACGAAAAGGCATACGGTCTTTGCTTTGGGGGCCTGTTGCGGGCCCCAGGGTGAAGGGGGTTGGGGGGTGCCCATGGGGGGTACCTATGGTACCCCCCTGCATTTCAAAATACAACATGGCAGGCACCGCCTGTCATGTTGTGCTTTGAAACGGACAACATGCATTTTTAGCATTGCGGCGGGCGATGCTTTCAGCACCACCCGCCACAATGTTAAAAATGCGGGATGCACCCGCCACTGTGGCGGGTGCATCCTAATTCGAGGCATGGGACCTCTACCCCTGTGGCGGATGGTCCCGTCCTCCGACAGGATGGCGGAAGGACTTTGTCCGTCCGCCATCCTAATTGACCCCTAAATGTGCACTTTTTCCACCAGGGCATATAAAACATTACTTATAATGGCCCTGCTTATAGTTCCAAGACACCCAACCCAGGACACATAGAGGAGGCCTTTAAGGTTCTGAATATGCAACAATATTGTAGATTGTCACATTTTAAGTGCCCCTACCACCAGCAACAAGTTTGCAGTAAATTTACTTTTTAAAGCAGTGCTGCAACGGAAGGCTGCTTTTAAAACGATCTCAGGTGCTCAGCAGTGCACACATGCAAGTGCAGAAAGGGCTGTTGGCCTCTAAACTGCCATGCCCTATTATTTACCAGAGACTTATAGGTAGTTTTAATGGTAAACAGTCATAATATCGATTCCAAATATAGAATGGACATAATATCGAAGTAAAAATATAGAATGGACAAAATATCGAATGGACACAATATAGTGGTTAAAAATATCGAATTTAAGGTAAGTAATATCGATTTTCAAAATATAGAAGTCAAAATATCGAAGTATACAATATAGGCATTAAATATATCGATTTTTTAATATTATCAATTTTTTTAAAGTGTTTTGTATGTTAGTATATGTGTGAAAAGTGTATATTAATTTTTGTAATGTATGTTTAATGTATTTTAAGTAATGAATTATATGTTATTTAATTTTTGCGTAATTCAATTCTGTAGCGGGCTGTGGGTTTATAGGGGAATAGGGTGGGAAGTAATTTAATTATATTAAATTAAATATGAATTTTTTGCAATTATTATTACTTTTTAATTACATTTTGCTTTCTAGTTCTGTAGCGGGTTGTGGGTTTATAGGGGAATAGGGTGGGAAGTAATTTAATTGTAATTAATTAAATATTTTTATTTATTTATTGGTATTCATTTTGAATTTATTGTTATTTTTTAATTGGTAATTTTTAATTTTTATTATTTGCCAATTAATTTGTATTAATTGATTTATTGTTAATTATGTTAATTTTCTAAATTTATTTTCTGTAGCGGGTTGTGCGTTTATAGGGGAATAGGGTGTGAAGTAATTTAATTGTAATTAAGTAAATAATTTTTTTCACTTATTGGTATTGATTTTAATTTTATTGTTAATTAATTTTTAATTGGTAATTAATTTCTATTAATTGGAAATTAATTTTTATTAATTGGTAATTATTTTGTATTAATTAAATATTTGATAATTATGATAATTGTATTAATGTATTTTCTGTAGTGGGATGTGGGTTTATAGGGGAATAGGGTGGGAAGTAATGTAATTGTAATTATTTACATATTAAAAATACTTTTTGTGTATTGATAATTAATTTACTGTTAATTGTTAATTGGTATTATTTTTTATTATTAATTAGTTTGTGTTATTGAAAATTAATTCGTTGTTAAATAATTATGAATAGGTTATTAATTTTTAATAACTAATATGTAGTTGTATTTCTAATTAATTATTACATAATATTAAATTGGTTATTAATTTCAATTAATGTTTTATTGGTATTGATATTTAATTTATTTTTAATAATATATTAAATCATTACTTTCCCTACTGTTAAACTCACTGGAGTGGGAATAGTAATTTTCACCCTCCCGCTATCCAACGCTTTCCCTACTGTTGCACTCTCTGGAGTGGGAATAGTATTTTTTACCCCTACGCTATCCAACGCTTTCCCTACTGTTGCACTCTCTGGAGTGGGAATAGTAATTTTTACCCCTACGCTATCCAAAGCTTTCCCTACTGTTGCACTATCTGGAGTGGGAATAGTAATTTTCACACTCCCGCTATCCAACGCTTTCCCTACTGTTGCACTCTCTGGAGTGGGAATAGTATTTTTCACCCCTACGCTATCCAACGCTTTCCCTACTGTTGCACTCTCTGGAGTGGGAATAGTAATTTTTACCCCTACGCTATCCAATGTTTTCCCTACTGTTGTACTCTCTGGAGTGGAAATAGTAAGTTTTACCCTTCCAATATCCAACGCTTTCCCTACTGTTGCACTCTCTGGAGTGGGAATAGTAATTTTTACCCCTACGCTATCCAACGCTTTCCCTACTGTTGCACGCTCTGGAGTTGGAATAGTAATTTTTACCCTCCCGCTATCCAACGCTTTCCCTACTGTTGCACTCTCTCGAGTGGGAATAGTAATTTTTACCCTTATGCTAACCAACACTTTCCCTACTGTTGCACTCACTGGAGTGGGAATAGTATTTTGTACCCCTACGCTATCCAACACTTTCCCTACTGTTGCACTCTCTGGAGTGGGAATAGTATTTTTTACCCCTACGCTATCCAACGCTTTCCCTACTGTTGCACTCTCTGGAGTGGGAATAGTATTTTTTACCCCTACGCTATCCAACGCTTTCCCTACTGTTGCACTCACTGGAGTGGGAATAGTATTTTTTACCCTCCCGCTATCCAATGCTTTCCCTACTGTTGCACTCTCTGGAGTGGGAATAGTAATTTTTACCCTTACGCTATCCAACGCTCTCCCTACTGTTGCACTCACTGGAGTGGGAATAGTATTTTTTACCCCTACGCTATCCAACGCTTTCCCTACTGTTGCACTCTCTGGAGTGGGAATAGTAATTTTTACCCCTACGCTATCCAAAGCTTTCCCTACTGTTGCACTCTCTGGAGTGGGAATAGTATTTTTTACCCCTACGCTATCCAACGCTTTCCCTACTGTTGCACTCACTGGAGTGGGAATAGTATTTTTTACCCCTACGCTATCCAACGCTTTCCCTACTGTTGCACTCACTGGAGTGGTAATATTAAATGTTACCCTCCTGCTATCCTACGGTAAAATATTGTACATTTTTTATTAATAACTTAAATTAATTATATCTTAATTTGAAGGTTATTTGAGTATTTTTAAGTATGTTTTAGTTAATTATATTTATTATTTCATTAATTTTAAATTACTTTTAAGACATTTAAAAAAATTCGATATTTTGACTATATTTTTTACAGACTATATTTTTGATTCGATATTTTTGTACTTACCTGTTTGTAGATAGGAATTCGATATTTTGGCATTCTATATTTTGGTGACTGTATTTTGTTAAGTCTATATTTTGTCATTCTATATTATGTCAGTGATCCAGTTTTAATCCCCCAGCCCTATTATCCACTAAGGACTCATAGGGTAGGTCATGCCAATTGTAAGTGTACCGTAATATATTGTGTACCATAATGCATGTGGGTGATTTCACTTGCGTTTTCAACATAGCACTGGCCCTGGGCCTGAGGAGACAGAGCCCTGGCCAATGCTGAGTTAGTTACCACCAGCACACATCAGCCAAAAAATGGGAGTGCACAGGGCACACAGGATGACTTTGCAACACTGACTGGCCATGTTTTCGCTCAATACGATTTTTAATTAGTAAGTTTAAACAGATTTTCTCATGTTTTTGATGTTTCATCAGAAGAGCACAAGTCCCATACCCAAACCAGATGATGGTTATGTTCCTCTCAGAAGGCTTTGTACATACATGTCTACTTCCATTTTATGTGTTCCCACACCCCATTTAGAGGTTTGGAAGGCAATTTCCTAATGGCAGCCCTCCAAGGGACATACACATTCCAACTAAGCTACAGTTAGTCCTTCTACATCATTTAGCAGGGGGATGTGTGGTTTTCCTGTGACAGCCCCTCCAACACAGTTCCCACCAGCATTTATTCCATTTGGGACTGCAACATCAACTAAGGTGGCACTGCAGATATACGTCCCAAAATGTCAACCATGTACTGAATGAAAACTCCCAGCAAGTGAGGACATTAATTTTGCTATTTACAAATTAAAATCTATTTACTGAAAGCCTGGCTGCAGGAAAAAAGCATAAGGTTCTGCATTATGTACATTGAAAGGTGGATGTCAAGTGATACTCAGAGGGTGCATCACATATCCCTGCGAAATTACTTTATTATGGGCCTTTGATATACTGAGTTGGTTTTGCGTTTTACAGAGGCCCAGTCTCCCCTCCTGTAGGGAATAGGAAGTCTGGACTATGGCTACCCATTCTTCTGCATTTCGTAAAATGATTCCTCCTAAGAAGGATAGGTTGTGGGATTGCCTTGGTTCTAAAGAATGCTACATATTCTATTGCTGATCACAAACTGTTTAGAAAAAGAAAATGTATATTTTTGTCTAAACAAGTTGATTCTTATCTGGTTTTGCTTGAACTTTATTCATCTCAATCTAGTTTACCTTTATTCTTGTGCTCTCTCTTATTTTCATGTAGTGTCAAGATGCCTTTTAAGTTGAAAAAAGCACCGATAGATATCCTTATTCATTATTCAAGGCTATGTCCATGCTACCGGCACTTGGAAGAGAAAAACAAGCTTGTGGCTAACCCATTGATTTTCTCACAGCCTCCAGAAAATCAGGTTAAAGAGATGAAAAGAGGTGGATGGAACTGAGGTGTATTCTATTGGTACAACAGATTACAAAAGTCACTTCAAGACCCGGCATTGAGCAATTTGGATCTTAACGTTTGGCCAGCAGGCGAGAAGATAAAAAAGGGTTATTGACGCTGTCGTTTTGTCAGTCTCTGCCCGATTCGGTTCAGTTAGAAAGCCTAGAGATATGAGCTCCCTGCCCTAAGCAGGTCAGGACTGGTGGGCACATTCTCTAAAATATATTAGGGCAGCGTTTCCCACACTGTGGGTCACAAGTACATTATTGGTCGGTAGCAAAAGTTCTAGCATTAAATAAGTAAATATGCCTTTACATGCTGTATTTATCTTGGCATATTTATTGAACTGCACAGGCAGAGGTCAAATGTAAAGGTTAAGTCTCCTGAAAAATTGTTGCTAACCTTTTTTAACATAGATCACTTTGCAGCCAGAGAAAGAAAAGTAAAGTGGATTATGTGACAATCTTGCAGGGGTACTGGGAGTGTGAAAATAAAAGTCCTTAGGATGCAATTCTTTTTGAAAAGCACAACTAAATGTAAATACCTGTAAATGAACTGTACACATTCAGCAGTTAGGAAAGCGAAATGCAGCACATTTGTTTTTAGTTCTGAAGTGTGATGGAAACAAAGAAGATTTTAATAGGATCAAAATGCTTTACTTGGCAGTGCAAATTATAAATATTCACTGAAATCCAATTTCCATATATTATCATTGTATGCAGTATAGTTTTATCAGTAAAACGGTATGTCTATACTAATGTAATGGCCATCTTAATGTAAAATTTGCTGTAAATGACAGTGTTCTACCACATGATGCTTTGGTTAGATAAAAAATTCTCCCGCCTCATGTCCATTAAAGCTAGGTATGTCACAAAAGTTTATTGTTCTAAAATTGGGTCATGGATTTTAAAAGTTTGGGAAGCAATACATCATGGAAAGAAAAGGAACAGTGCACCGCTAGGAAATAAATGACTGTACAGACTTCAAAGACCACTATAATCTGAGACGATGAAGGGGGCCAGATTACTGCAATCTAAAGCACCTTCCCAACCCCGGCCAGATGTGATACTACATGTGGCTGCTCCTTAGTAGCACTGATTGTCCAGAAAGTGGTATCCATATGCTGATAGAATAAGATACAAGACAGACAGCCTGAACAATTAAAGCCTCGGATCTGGGATTACGATACACCCATAAATCAAATATTATATAAGGGAACTGTAATGTGGCAATAGGAATAGGAGTTGATACTAGGTCTATATAGGATTTTCTTAATAGGTGACCTAATTTCTTCACTCTGTTTAATATAATTTTCAGTTCTTTACCCATCAATAGAAAGCTCATCTTCTTCTCTGTGACTGCCTACGATTCATCTGTAGTAGGACAAAGTATAGAGAAACCTTATTATAGGGGCTGGGTGCTCCTTCTGGGTGGAGCTTGGTAGAAGAAGAAACTATTGTAGTATTTCTTCCCTCTAATCTATAATACTCAGAGCCTCTTGTTATCTATCTTATGGGTGGAAGAGGACTGCAAGGGCCTGCTAGGCAATGGGTGGGCTTTCTTTACTGAGAAACCCTTCACACCACACTTTGGAATCTCAAAATGTTTAGAAGTCAAGAAGTCATTGCAAGGACTATTTACACTAAGGCACTGTCAACTAAAGAGCACCCTTCCGTTTATATGATGTTTCACCCACATTCTTGCTTAGAAACCCAATGACTTAGCTCTTCTACAAAGAAACATACCTTCACGAGTATGGTCACCTGTTTTTGCAGTGACACTATTTCCTTTACATCTGACATAAATGCTATTTCATAGAAGGCCCGCTTTTCACTACTTACCTGTGACCCCACATATAACCATGGATTGCCATTCTTCAGTAATGTCTGTCAATATGCGTAGACATCAGGGCACAGCTACCATTGATTCAGTAGCTGAAGTTGCACCAAGGCAGAGAGCCTTGAGGCATCCATTGAACCCTGGTAATAGCTATATTTTACTATCCCAATAGTAGACAAAGGGGCCAGTTTCTGTACTTGCACCAGGGCCCATGGCATTCTTGCTACGCTACTGGTAGACGTGTCCACACATTACAAGACTCCAGGGGCCAAGACTGGGCATTGTGACCAAAGTACTCTATGGGCTGAGAACATTGGGAAAAAATCGTTCTTGACTTTGAAACACTCTTATTAAATAATTATTGCATTTATTGAGGAGCACAAGCTGTAGCATCATAATACTACGCTAGGACATGTGTTAGTTTATAAGTGTTTGTTTACTTTACATATCCATTTTATTAGCTGTCAATCCACACAATATAGGTTTTCATCAATTTCTACATTTGTCTTTCACAGACATTATGTATTGTTGTTTTGTCCTGCTAGGAATTCAATATATTTGTGTCACGTGCATGTGAGGCATTGCAATGTTTAGGAAGGGGATCCCAATATAATAATAACAATAACAACAACAATAATTGCAAAAACAACAACAATAATATTTAACCCCTTTAGAGCTTGTAAATAAACCTCCCCAGTGCTGCGCTGTCCATTGGAACTAGTGCTGAATGGACGTCCAACGGTCGTGCGCAGCACTGGGGAGGTAGTGGCCGTGACGACCGTTGGCCGACGGCAGCAATTAAGGGGTTAATATTGATATTCGTATTATTGTTATTATTATTATTAGACCTTACATCCCTAGGGTGGTCTTCCCCCAAAAGTTTTGCCTGATAACTGCATATTTTTGCTGCTGATTCTGTTTGTTGGCAACAGGACTCTGAGCAATTTACCACTGCTGACCACTGCTAAAGTGCATGTACTGCTCCCCTAAACATGATAACATTGATGTATACAAAATTGGCATATTTAGTTTACTTATAAGTCCCCGGTAAAGTGGTATGCCATATACCCAGGTTCTGTCAATTAAATGTTACTAGTGGGCCTGCAGCACTGAGTATGCCACACACACAAGTAGCCCTTTGAACAAGCCTCAGGCCTGCCACTGCAGAACCTATGTGCACAGTTTACTGTCACTTCGACTTGGCATTTAAAACCCTTTGCCAAGCCGCAAACTCCCCTTTAAGTACACATTAGTCACCCCTAAATTAGACCTTATGTAGCCCATAGGGCAGGATGCTGTGTAAGTAAAAGGTAGGACATGTACTTTTAAGTTTTGTATGTCCTGGTAGTGAAAAGCACTTAAAAGCTTTTTTCACCTCTATGAGGCCCACTCCTCTCATGGGCCAGCACTGGAAATTTCTTAATACACTTTTAAACTGTAATTCTTGATTAGAAAGGAGTGGCTGTGTCATGTTTTATATATTTTTAATAGTAATGATAAATCCTATTTACTAGCAAAGTTGGATTCAACATTAATATTTTTAAAATGTGGCTTTTAGAAAGTGGGCATTTCTTTACAGCTCTGTGTGCCTGCAGACTGTGTCCAATATACGTCTGGGGTAGGTGACACCTACACTTTGTACATTCCCTCTAAAAAGTCACAAGCACAGGAACGTTAGGTGTGTCTGAGTACCAATCTGCATTCTGATGGCTCTTCCTGGGCAGGAAGGGAGGTAGGAGCTGACACTTACACCAGAATAGGCAGTGTCCTGTCCCTACAGAAAGGGTTGATTACCTCCTACAGCTAGTCTGGAGCCAGGGCTGAAAAGAAAGGGCTTTTGTGCACTTCAAAGACCCTTCTTTGAAGTCACAACTTCTTCAATTCACAACTGGATATAAGTATGGAGGATCTGACCCCACCAAACCAGGCACTTCTGGACCTGTAACTGAACTCTGTCAGAAGAACTGCTGTGCTGCATCAAGGACTGACTGACTGGACTTCTGATTTAGAAGACCTACTTTTCTGCTTTGCTGCCCTGCTGCCTGCTGCTCTCTGATGCTGTAGAAGGAGAGCTGGACTCTGCCTTGCAACTGAAGTGATCTCTAAGGACCTGTGGGCTTACCTCTTGTTGCTTCAGACTCCGGGCTTTCAAAGACTGTACATCTCTCCTGTTTTACTGGAAGTCGACTCAGATACTTACACTAGAGATATCGATGCATTTGCAGTCTGTGTTTAGCAGAACCGGAGCATCAACCTTATTTCAGTAGTAGAATCGTCACATCGCTCTTGAAACCAAAGTATCGCTTAGAGAGCCCGACACATCAGAACCGTGCAGTGCTGCAGCAACAGTGTGGATATATCAACACATCCCCTCAACTGCATGGAGAAACCTGGTACATCATACTATGGAACCAATGCATCTCGGTGCTTCATCTTTGGAACCAATAATTCGCCACCACTCCATGGTGAAAATTGACGCATAACCTTCACTGCTGGCTGGACATCAACGCATCACTTGCCTGAAACCCAGCATCTCACTGTTGGGGCCAGGATCAAGGTACTTTGTTCACTGGACCTGTGTGGCTCTTGTCCCAGGCCTGCACTCCATCATGAAATGAAAAAAGAAACTTAATTAAGCGCACTGCGGCCAAGCGGCTTCCTGGCGCTGAGGGTTTGAACCAGGCTCACAGAGGGGACTCGGGGGAACTAGCAGGGGAATGCCTGAGAAAACAAGAAAGTTTTGAGAGCTTTACGGAAATGGGAGTAGATGGGAATAGAGCGGGCGGACAGGGGAAGACTGTTCCAGAACCGGGGGGCCAGAACCGAAAATCGGGTGCCTCCAGTTCTGGATTTACGGAAACGGGGGACGTGGAGGAGGGAAAGAGAGGAGGAGCGGAGAGTGCGGCTGGGGACGTGAGGAATGATGAGAGATCCAATAAAGAGGGGGGCTGAGTGGGTGTGGGCACGAAAGGCCAGACAGGCCAATTTAAAAAAAGATCTAAAGTGCACAGGAAGCCAATGAAGGGACTTGAGTGCAGGAGTGATGTGGGAAGATTTGGGAAGATTTGGGAAGACGAAGAATGAGGCGGGCGGCCTGGTTTTGAATGGCCTGAAGGCGGCGGGTTTCATAGGCGGGTATGCCCACATACAAGCCATTCCCATAGTCAAGGCGAGAGGTGATAAGAGCCGTGACTATGGTTTTGAGGGCGTCCGCGGAGAAATACCGGGAGATCTTCCGGATGAGGCGGAGGGACAGAAAACAAGAGGATACTACGGAGCTGACTTGGGCATGCATGGTCAGGTCATGGCTGACCTTGATGCCCAAAGTCCGAACAGAAGAGACCGGGGAAGGGGGGGAACCAAAGGAAGGGGGCCAGTGAACCGCAGACCAAGGGTTAGAGGGACCACCCGTGAGGACAAGCTCCGTCTTGTCCGGATTGAGCTTCAAGTGATTGAAGCTCATCCATTCGGATATGAAGACTAAGGTGGAACAAAACTTAGGAAGAGAGACAGAAGGGGAAGAAAGATCAAAGACAAGCTGGAGGTCATCCGCGTAGTTATACACAGAGACCCCCAGCTCGAGAAGAGAAATAATAAGGGGGTAGATATAAAGATTGAAGAGGAGAGGGGAAAGGGAGGAGACTTGGGGGACCCCACAGGTGACCAAGCGAGGGGGAGCAGAGAAGCCTGAGAGATGAACCGCCTGGGACCTGCCCTGAAGAAAGGACGCAATCCAGGAAAAGGCAGTGCCCCGGATGCCCGCTGCGCTGACACGGTCGAGAAGGATGGAATGATCGACCGTGTCAAACGCAGCGGACAGATCGAGGAGGACCAGGGCCTGGGGGAGATTGATATCAGCTTTCCCTTTGAGTTAGTCCAGGACCGCAATGACCACTGACTCCATGGAATGGCCTGGGCGAAAACCCGCCTGATGGGAGGCCAGAAGGTGGTTCTCCTCGATGTAGTTGGACAGGCAAGATGTGACATAGCTTTCAAGGATCTTGCCCAGATAAGGGAGAAGAGAGATAGGCCTAAAATTAGAAGGAAGAGAGGGATCCAGACCAGTTTTTTTAAGAATGGGAAAAACTATAGCAGATTTGAAAGATGAAGGAACAGAACCCAAGGCTAAAGAAGCGTTAAGAAGGGCAAGAGGGGGAGCAGGACAGCTAGTGAAAAGAGTCTTGAGGATCCGTGCAGGAGCACAGTCTGCCGGAGAGCCAGATTTGACTTTTGTGAGCAGGTTAAGGAAACGGTCCATGGAAATGGGTGGAAGATGATCCAGAGAGGAGGGGGGCAGAGGAAGGGAGCAAGAGAAGCCAGCTTGGAGCACCGTAGGAATATTGGCCTTTATGTTAGCGATCTTATCAATGAAATAATCATTGAGTGAAGAGCAGAGGGTCTGAGATGGAACAAGACTGGAGCCAGTACGGTCGGAAGTAGCTAGGTTATGAACCAGGGAGAAGATTTCTCGGGATTTGTTGGCAGAGAGGGCAACTCTCTCGGTAAAGTATTTGGTTTTGGCCGCAAGAATCGCTCTTTTGTAGTCGTTCAAGAGAAGTCTATATTTAGCACAGAGATTAGGGCAGTAGTTCCGTCTCCAGTGGCGCACCGACCACCTAAGGCCAAGTTTGAGATCTTTGAGCTCATTGGTGAACCATTTGTGCGCATCATAAGGGCGGACGGATTTGACCTTCTTAAGCGGGGCGACCTGATCGCAGGAAGAGGAGAGCCAGGTACTAATGGCATCTGTCTGCGAATCCAAAGAGAGGTCAGTGAGGTCCAGGACAGAAGAGGCCAGGGAGAGCGAAATAGAGTTAAGGTCAGTTTGATTCCAGCTGCGAGCCAGAATATTTTTAGGTGGAGGCAACTTGTCGGCCGAAGCCGAATAAATGAGAAATGAAATAATGGAATGGTCGGACCAAATGCAGGGGAGTATAGAAGGGGATGAAACGTTGCAGCGTGATGACCAGATTTGGTCCAGGATATGACCCTGGGTATGGGTGGGGGCCAAGATGTGAGATGAAAAGTTCAAACTCTGGAGAGTAGCAGAAAAGTCTTTAGAAGACAGATCTTCCCTGTGGTCCCCTGGCCAGAAATTGAAATCGCCAAGCAGGATAACCGAGGAGTTATTGACCACCAGTGTGGCCAAAAGATCCTGTAGGACCGCATCATGGTTGGCCTGAACTGTTGACTGTGTCCCGGTCCAGCAGGACCAGATAACACCCTTAATAGCTTATTGCTTCTAAGAACTATAAAACACTTTTATTCTTTAAAATGTAATGTCTTGACTTCTTCTTATTCTATTTTTGTTGTTTTGGTCTGGATTTATTTATAAAAGTAGTGTTTGTTTTTCTAAACCAGTGTGGAGTCTTTTATGGTGTTTTTATTGTGTTACTATGTGTTGTGTTGCACAATTACTTTACACATTGCCTCTTTTGATAAGCTTGACTACTTTGTGTCAAGCTGCCATAGGACGATCACAGGTTATCTTTTAGTGTGTATCTGACTTACCCTGACTAGGATTGGGGTTCCTGCTTGCATAGGGCGCATGCCTCTGACAACCAGAAACCCAATTTCTAACAATTATTAGTATTCTTTTTATCAAACTCTAATTGAGTGCTACTAAATTAAGCTTAGATAACACTCTGGGGCATATTCTCAAGAATGAGTGATAACCACGGAAAAGTTACTTAACACAACCCTCAACATCGCGGGAAATCTACGCCGTGTCAACCAAGTATTCAAAACACAGCGGTACTATGAGATGGTTGCCAGATAACGGATCAACTGGCCGCGATGAAATGTACACCATGCCGCAAAAATGCAAAACGAGAACGCAATAAATCCTGCGATGAGGCCAATTGCAATACAAAAGGCACTGAAAACCAACGGCAGGCCTGCAAATGCAGCACGTCTGGTGGGAAAATGTTACATAAAAGCAGAGTAAAGAAACGGTGAGATGAAAGCACAACCCCACAGCTGTGATGCAGAACAAATTACCATTGTCCAAATCAGCTAGGCATTTCCCCACAAACAGCCACAAAGCATATACACATGCATTCAGTATGTAACCTGCACCAATGCGAAAACAAACATGGTACATACTGTGAAACCGCATCTCCGCCTCACATTGCAGAGGGACAAACAACACTTCCTGCACACCGACGTGCCATGTACATGGCCAAACAAGAATGACAACACGGACAAATGCAGGGACCTTGACTCCCCCTTATGCACATGTAGCCGATGTCGTGGGCCTTGAGACACAGGGTGCATCCCTGCACCATGGCGGGACATATCAGAGCACAAAAGAATGCCTGTTGTCACCTGTAGGTACCCTAACAACTGCGACACACAGAACTGGCAGTTTGAATACGTGACACCATAAACAGCCCCACTGCCCAGAGGTGCCACACTCACCATCCATCCACAAATCCCTCAATTGACAGCACAACATGACGCACCCACACTCGTCTGAGTGAAGAGCCTGTACAGATGAGAGACATGCACGCAGGAAATGTGATTCAGAATGCTTTTATTAGCACATGCAGTGCCTGAGGCAGTCAACGTACTGTGCCATTACTGCGACCAGAGAAGAAACTGTCAATGATAAACTCCCTACAGGGGATGTATGACGTTACAACACAGGCTATTACAACGCCTGCCTTTACAACGCGGTTTTTACATCGCAATCCATTACAACGCATAGTGCTTTTGGGTGTTGGATAGTGAATAGTTTAATTTACTATTCCAACTCCAGTCCCCGTGGACACTAGGGAAGGTTATTGGATAGTAAATTAACCTATTCCCTATCCTAGAGCGCCCCCCAGTGCAATGCGTTGTAATGGTTTGCGTTGTAATGACCGCGTTGTAATGGTAGTGCGTTGTAAAGGTTTCGTTGTAAAGGTTGTTTACCCCCTACAGGCTATTCCTGCTGTGGCTGCAGTGGGTGTGGTTAACCTGCCTCATCTTCATCACCATCGTCTGGTGCATCTGGCACCCGTATCCATGGGGCTTTGTTGCGTACACATATGTTGTGCAACACACAACATGCAATGATCATCTTGCACACAAGGTCTGGGCTGTACAGGAGCTTACCACCTGTGACGTCCAGGCACCTGAAATGTGATTTCAACACACCAAATGTGCGTTCCACGATGCTCCTGGTGCTTTTGTGGGCCACATTGTACTGCCTCTGCGCCTGTGTGTTCGGGGCTTGGAGGGGTGTCATCATCCAAGCACAGAGTGCATATCCTTAGTCACCTGTGACAGTGCAGGGAGACATGAGTCACGACTCTATACTGCATGATTGCATGATGTGTTGGCGGGCTCACTGGTTCATAGGTGTGTGATATGTGTGACTTAGTGATTCCTGTATGACATGTACTACATGCTGCAAATGAGCTGCGTCACTGTGTATTAAGATGCCTCACTGCTGCAGCTCCCCCTCCGAGCACAATCACTAGTATACGCAGTGTGGTTACATCACATGCACCCCTACCGCACACAATTGACATGTCTCCCTGTGCATGTCTACAAGCCAGAGTATGACACAGTGATGATGCTGCGCAGAATGTGGCCAGCCACGTGTGCATAGGCCCATCGCAAGGACAGTGCTGGCACAGATGTGGAGTTCATGGCTGGCTGAAATCGACATGCAGTTGAGGGTACATCTTTGCCTTGTGCTGAGCTAATAGTGACACACACAACACTTGCCATGTGTGATCCCTGACCCAGAGTGGGCATGCCCTCCCCCGTGTACCCCTTCGGCCGACCACGCACACCGGGGGTATGCCACATGGCAACATTGTCGTTTGCTTGACGGGTGGCGCAGACAATACAACAGAGACAACCGCATCAGCCACATCCTTGGCAATGCCCACACTGAACCAAACCCAGATCCGCGTGTGGAGGAGCCACACCCCTACGCAGTACTGTCATACGCCTCGCCAGCCCACTCTGCTCATGCTTACAGGAGGGTACGTAACAAGCTACATTTTCGGGGATCTTCCCCACTGGCTAGGGTAACATGTTTGCGTCCACTGTCCACTACACTCCATACGCCAGCGGTGTGTGTCAACATGGATATGTGTGTGGTCTGCATGATGCAGTCTGGCCAGCACATCCACGACACACTTGTCATTGTGTTCATACTCATTCATGGGTCAGTTGCCTCCTTTGCACATGCCTGGTTCCCACCTCTCCCTATAATCTGCTATTGTGTGGCTGAGGTGCCATGCCCTCGATGGCTTCTGTAGATGACTAGCCCAGGTTCCCACAATAAGTTATGCTGTCGTGTATGGTGGGTGTGCATGTGGTTTGGAATGTTGTATGTGAGTTTGTAACATGTGCATTCTCAGAGTTGTGAGTTGCATGATTGTGGAGTTGAGGTGTGTGGTGTGTTCATTTGGTACTTACCAACGAGCAGAGCATTTCCGTAGGTGCCATCCTGGAAGTGCCAGCTGATGATGGACTATCGGAAGATGTTTGAATCATGCACACTGCCTGGGTAGTTGGCGACGACATTGGTGAAGAGTCCCCAGTGGTCCACTATTGCCTGCACATTGATTGAATGCATGCGGTTTCTGTTGCGGTAGTTGTGTGCAGTGTGAGCGGGGGGGCACAAGTAGGACACGTGTGCAGTCAATTGCCCCCAACACGTGCGGGAATGCAGCCATGGTGTAGCATCCCTGCTTAGTCTCCAGCTGTTCCTGCGCAGTATGGGGGAAGTATAGGTACTGGGGTACCAAGCTGCTGATGGCATCCAGGACAGGTTTGAGGAACTTTGATAGGGCTGGCTGTGAGACCCCTCCGAGTCTGGCGGTTGTTGGTTGGAAGGTACCAGAGGGCAACAGGTGCAGCACAGCCAGCAGCTTTGTCTGAGGTGGGATGTTGGTTATCTGCTGTGTTGGTACCATCAGCCTGTGGGAAATGATGTTCAGGATTGAGCCTGTAGTGGCAATGACATACTCTGGTGTCATGTCTGAAAGGCTGGTGCGTTTTCAAAAGGTCCACGGTCAGTGTCTGCGCTGCCTCTTTGGTGGTCCGGGGGGGTAGTGGTGGGCCTGGGGGTGGTGGAGGTGGGTGTTGTAGGCCTGTTAGGGCTCTGAGCTGCATGATGAGTAGCTCCATGGCATCTGTTGTTCTTCAGGTGTGGGTCTGGCCTGGGCTCCCTTTTGTGGTGCCGGTTGCAGTCCGACTTTACTCCAGGTCAGAGCATGTGTTAATTTCCTGCTGCTAACGCACCTTATCTCATGTTTTGTGGTCGTATCACTGATGTGGCTGGTCGTTGAGAATGTTGTGGAGTGGTGTTGTCTCTGCTTTTTGCTTGGGAATGCCTACTCTGCATCTCATTAGCGATAGCTGCTGGTGTCATCCATGGATATGTTTTTTGAGGATGCTTTAGCCGGAAAACTGGTGGTCTAGGCTGTTTGCACCAGCTTGTGAATGGGGTGGTAAATTTATTGCGACTTTGGCGGCGATAAAGTGCTGTTAACTCAGCGATAGCTCCTTGAAAATATACCTCTATGATTAACGAAGCTAGAATAATGTTACCTTATCTGGTAACAAGTACTGCATAGCACAAACAAATCTAATAATATTAATATTAATAACAATAATAGTGCGCTATCCACATGATGCTTTAATTTCAGTAAAAAAAAAAACCACCTGCTTATGTTCATTAAATGCTAGAAGAGTTGCAAACGTTTGCTGTTCTAACATTTAGGTAGTAGTTCTAAAATATTTGGGAAGCACTGTTCTAGTCAAGGATTTCAGGGCTGAGTTTTCAGAAAATACTTGTTAGATACATTTCTCTAGGCCTAGAGTGCTGCGGCTGGCTGGCTGGATGAAGTGTATTTTTGTCTCATGCATGGATCCCCTCCTCTGTCTCATTCAGAGAGGGCCATTCATGTTGAATATTACCTTACAGTTATGTCATCAAATCATTCTGCTTCTCAGGACCACCTGGTTCTCTACGTCAGTGTCTGTTGCTTTGTAAAGGCCCGGTCACCAACTGCTGTTGTGGGGTATATTTGCTGCAGAGCAGTTGATGAAGTGCAAGATCCTTGCAGCGGACATCCTCTGTCGGTTTCAGTCACAAAATAAAGGCAAGATTAGCAGGAATCTTGGGGCATATTTACAAGCCCCTATCACAACAGGAACATCACTTTTATTGATGTTCTAGTGGCGATATGGGCTTCACCGTATTCACAAGTTAGCGTTAAGCCACGTAACGCGACTTAACGCTTCCTTGTAAATAAGGCACCCTTTCAAACTATACTTAGAGTGAAAGGGACAGTCAACGAGTTTTGTGGTGGGCGTTCTACCGCAGCACCCATTGATTTTGGCAATGCCCCATATTTACAAGGGTGGCATAAGTATGAGGCAGCGCCAAAATTAAGACCAGACAAAACCTGGTCTTACCCTGGCGAAATGAGGAGAAATGTTTAATTTCTCCTTGTTTTTTCTGTTTTCATGTGTGCTGCATTTTGCAGCACACATAGAAACAACAAAACACCATTGATTGTTTATGTGCAAGAAGGTGCCCCTTCCTTCACATAAACAATCCTTTAAAAAAAAATACGATTTGCAACTTCTGTGTGTGCTGCATTAAGCAGCAAACATGGAAGTTTAAAAGCACCATTTCATGTTGTTTATGTGCACAAAGGGACACCTTCAAGACTAAGCCTGAAGGCTGCTCTCCGCAGCTACCACTTGGATAGTATTCTAACATTATCTTTGACCTCTTAAATCACATTAAGGGTTGTTTGGAGTGGTACAAGAGGCCCACTTTAATTAGTGGACAGCATATACCAGGCCAACTTCTCACACACTATATCAGCTAATGCTCAATAAATTGTATCTCTGCCATTATTCATGCATCACAACAAATTGATATGTCTATAGGACATAAAACTATATATAAAGTGGTAATAGAATGTCAGGGGTTATGTAGACTGCAACTGAAAATCCTAAAGACTGGCAGGTAAAATAATTTCAAATGTTTATTAGTCAAAAAGCCTTTACACCTGCTAACATTACTTCAATTTCTGTGTCTATATTAGGTGAGATCAGATTCAGTGGGCCTGATTCACAAAAGTAAATGTACACTTTAGTGTAAGGTTAAAAATGTTTTGCTATTCACAAACATATTGTATGCATAGTATTTTTTCGACTGCGGTGCCTCCTAACTCATAGCTGAGACTCTGCACATAAAAAGATAAGCCTGTCCTATCATTTTATGTAAGGAGTCTCCACCACAAGTGCAGAGACTCTGCAGTCACAAAAAAACAACTCTTATAAGTCATTCATGAATAGGCAAAAAAACATAAATGTACACTGAAGTGTGGGTTTACCTCTGTATATCAGTCCCAGGTTCTATAGTTGCCCTGTAGGGCATCTGCATGACCAGATTAATAATAAGTGGATTGTCTTACAAGAATTTATACAAAGAGGTAAATGGCATTTAATATATCCTTAAAAAAAATTGAGGTTAGGCACCAAGTATGTTAGATTACTAATATTTGTCCATAATTCAAATGAATATTAGTGTGCCCGGAAATGTCACGTTATATCCGAATGCATTTGTAATCAGATGGATGGGATATCCGTCACATTTCTAACAGAGTACCACTCGCCAAGCTCTAAGGGCCGTATGTAGGTAGCTAAATAACGGTCGGTAACGGCCGAAATTCGGTAATTTTGCCCTTTCCTTACCGGTATTCAGGCATTTGAGATGTAGGAGGCCAAAAATAAGGATTCGGTAATAATGAATCGGTAAATACCGATTCATAATAACCGAATTCTAATTTACCGAATTGGATTTACCGATTTCTTATTTACCGAATCGGTAAATATAAAATGGTAAAAACGAGAAAAGAGATGTAGGTAAAATCGGAAATACCGAATTTCATGAAATTCGGTATTTAAGAGTCGGTAATTAACACTGACCGAAAGCAGGTGGTAATCAGCTACAGTGTATATAAGCAATCCCAAAATGCAACTGTGTGATTACCATTGCGGCTTTCTATGTGATAGCAAGGCGTCTATGTGTACAGGCAGCAGGAGTGAGGATCTGGAGACGGGAGGAGGGCATTTACAGACAGCGCATCAGACTGAGGCTGAGATCCATGAAAGGGACAGACTACACCCCAACACCATCCTGGACTTGATAAGGGACCTGCACTTACTACTGGAAAACCAACACCAAGGGCGCACGCCATACCACTACATGTGCAGGTGCTCTGTAGCCTACATCTACTTGCATCTGGCAGTTACCAGGGGGTGATAGCTGCGGAGGCAGGGTGTCTCAGAGTTGCCTGTCCCGTTTCTTCAGAAAGTTCCTGATGCCATGATGCAGAGAATGCATCACTACATTAGCTTCCCAAACACACAGGCGGAACTGCTGAAAACCAAGACAGACTTTTACCAGATGGCACAGTTCCTGCACATCATAGGGTGTATTGATGGTACACACATTCCAATCTGCCCACCTGCAGCCACTGAGTATATCTACAGGAACAGAAAGTCCACCCACTCCATAAATGTGCAAGAGATCTGCGATGCTCGCAACATATTCACCGACATTGTGGCCAAATTTCCTGGGAGCACCCGCGACTCATACATTTTCCAGAACAGTGGGATCTACACACGCCTGGCTGCGGGAGAATTTGGGGAAGGATACTTGCTAGGTAAATCACTGTGACACACCCTGATAGATACTGCAGCTGAATATGTTTTGGTGTATGTAACTAATGGCACTCTCTTTCCCACCTAGGCGATAGTGCATATGCTGTGCGGTCATTTTTCCTAACTCCCTATCTAAACCCTTCTACCCCGTGTGAGACACTTTACAATGTGGCACTGTTAGAAATTGGATTTCTGGTTGGCTAAGGCTTGCGCCAAAGCCAGGCAGAAACCACCACTCTAGTCAGGGCAAGGAAGTCACCCGCCAAAGATAACCCCTGCTCTCCCCCTTGGTAGCTTGGCACGAGCAGTCAGGCTTATCTGGGAGGCAATGTGTAAAGCGTTTGCGCGCGCACCCAGCAACAACACCCAAGGCCCACCACAAAGGAAACTCCACACTGGGTTATATATACAAATAGCCTTTGTATTATACCAAACACATTAGATAATAAACACACAATTTACACTGTGCCAACTGGCACGGGCAGAATTAACAGGGGATTCTATACATGGGACAGGGCCACATGGACCACTGTCAGGAATAGGCACTTTTAGAACTAGCACTTGGTAGAAATAGCACTTTATAGGAATAGCACTTAGAACATAGAATATTTGTAGCACCAAATAGCAAATGTAGCAAACAACCAGTAACCACTGGTAAAATGTAAATACATCCTACGCAATCCTAAACACCTTAGGCATATATCATGCAGGGAACCATGAACTCCCTAGCATAACTATACTAGGAAACAAAATCTCCTAAGCATACAAATAAATTTAGAGGTATCGGCATAAAGGCATTACACAAGATGCGGAAATCACATTAGGCAGGTAATCACATTTGCGCTAAAAAGTACACAGAACTGACCCCAGGCCAAACTGGCCTCTCAGGGGCTTACAGGCCCAATGTCCAGAATGTCTGGGCTGGCTGCGCAGGCAGCCAAAGAGGATTCGCAAGGGCCTAAATGAAGCAGTTGCCCACTAAGTGCTGGGCAGCTGGGGAACTGAGCCTGGCACCTCTGGGCTTCTGAATATAGGTATGCGGCCAAACGTTGGAGCCTCGGGGGCTCTGGAACAACAATGGGCCCGGGAGCCTCGTGGGCTCTGAACAAACAACTGGGGCCTCAGGAGCCTAGTGGGCTCGAAATAAAGGGGGGGGGGGACCGGGGCCGCTCTACCCTCTAAAATGCCCCCGGAATCATTGGAGTCTCGCTCTGGGGACTCAGAATAACAAAGTGCCTCCATGCCGGTGGAGCCCTTGGGGGCTCTAAATAAAAACTGCGGCCCCCAAACGTGGAAATTACTGTCGGAGCGGCCCGCTTCTTCCCGCGCCCGTTGGAATGTGCTTTACCCTGGTTGGGGCCTCATGGGCTCTCGCAGAAACGCTCCTGTGATTGTCGGAGCGGGCTGCCTTCCTGGGCCGCTCTACAACGGGATATGAGCTTCCCACACCCCGAGGCAACCGCACTCACTGGCTGTGGCTGGGCGCATCAGGACTCCTCTACTCTGTGTCCCGCTGCACTCGGGGCTCGGCAGTCTCCCTGGTGCCGCGGGTGGGGCTCTTCCTCACCGGGGCCTCGCTGGCGACGGCACTTCTCCTCCTTACACCGGAGCGCGGGATGGGCTCCCGTCGGCTTCCGGTTCTTGGGAGAAGCACTTCCGGGTTGCCTCGGGCAGAGCGGCGGTCCGTAGTATTGATTTCTGGGTCGGCCGTAATCCGGGGTAGGCACCCGGTAAAAGATCAGGTCCCTGGCTGGGTGGGCACCCGCCGGGGATATATACAAAAAACGGCAAATGAGCAGGGTGGCACCCGCGCCGCGGATCGGCAGAAAAGAGGGGATCCTCATGCCGGGGAATCCCTCGAGGCAGGGGCTTGCAGCTCCGGGCTGCAGGTGAAAGCAACAGCGCTCCTGGACAGGAGGAGCACAGCACTTCAAAAAAAAATGTAAGCGCTCCCAGGCGCTAGGGGAAACCAAGTCACCAGTCCAGGCAGAGTCCTTAGGAAGGTTGGGGGGGGAAAGGCTGGGCCCAGGGACCAGCTCCAGGCAGGGAGGCAGCACCAAGTGGCATTCCTCCTGGCACCCAGCAGCAGCAGCAGGCTCCCCTCATTCATTGTGGAGGGAAAGCCCAGTCCTATTCAGGTCCCAGGTGCACTCCTCCCACCCATCTGGCTGTCAATCTCTCTATTCACCACCGGGGCAGACCCATCCTGACTCCTGGTGCCAGGCTCACCAGCCAGCTCCAGCCAATCACAAGCCATACAGGGAATTCACCTTTATTACACAGACAGGCCAACTTCTAGAAGTGGCACTTCCACACTAGACACATTAACGCCGCACACATCATCGCGCAGCATTTAGTCACACGAGTCCGCACATACCAAACTCGACACTGCACTCCCCACACATCAGGAACTACCATGGGCACACACATTCCCCATGCATTCCTATGGGAGGGCAGGCCTATCTCACAACATGCACTCAGAGTGCGCACGCACTTTACTATGGAACACAGTGGAGGAGGCGCACGTCAGTACACACCCATCATCTGCTGCAAATTCATTGCAACCTGTGCTATGCTACACAACCTCGCCACAAAGAAAGGTACCGAAGTGGAATTAAATTATTTTGAGGACAATGATGATGAACTTGCACAGCCAGAGCCCAACGCAGCAGGAGTAGTGCCAGCAACAGATGGGAGATTAAGGCGGGCAGAGATGACACGCAACTATTTTTAAGTAAGTAAGGAGACACAGCCTGTTGTTGTATGTAGATGACGTTGTTTTAATATCTGGGCACTACGCCACAACACAAACGGCCAAACTTGCAAGTCCAATTTGTGACATCCTTTGATGTCAGTTACTTCTCCCAATTCAGTCTAAACGTGCGGGATGCATCAGCGTCTGCGGCCATGCACAACAGTGCTGAATGCATCAGCTGACTGTCCTCACTGGCTGTGGATCCAGTGCCATGCCGTCTGCTGCTCCTCCGGGTGTCTGTTGCAGGGGGGTAAGGCTGCTCTGGCTGGCCGTCTCCTCGCTGTCCCCAACTTCCACAGCACCAGTAGTGGCAGACTGTGTTGTCAACAGCACTTCAAGTGCACTGGCTACCCTTACCAGCCCCTCGAGACATCAGTGCTGCAGTGGGCCAGCCCCTCCTGCATGGCCAGGGTGCGCCTGCAGAGCAGAGATGTGGCAGTTGCTAGGCAGTTCACTGCCCTTGTATGGCGTTCCAACTTCTGGTTCTCCCTGCGCTGTGTTAGCCTGTCCTCATCCATCTTGCTGCACAGCAGCATCACTGACTGGGACATGTCCCGCCTGCCCTCAGCCATCTCCTTCATCCCCTTATCCATTGAGCTAATGCCCTTATCAATGTTGCTCATGTTGTCATTTAGGCGCTTCATTTGTCGCTGGACTGACTGGATTGCCTTGCCTTGTAGGCGCTGCACCTATACCATGTTCGCCTCCAGCCTTCCGAAGACACCATGGCTCAGCCTCTCACCCTGTGGAGGTGGACTGCTCTCACGAGCCCTGTGGCGGGGTCTGGCACCTGCGTGTGCTTCCTCAGCAGTGCGCAGCAAACCAGCATTGCTGCCATCCAGTGGCACAGTAGATGTTCCCCCCTCGAGTCTTCTGAGGAGGACTCAAACTCCTGCAGTCTGGCAACTGCAAGCCTCCTAGGTCTAACCACTGCAGGTGGTATTGCTGCTAGTGAGGCTGGCTGTGGTGGTGAGGCTGACTGTGGTGGTAAGGCTGGCTGTGGTGGTGAGGCTGGCTGTGGTGGTGAGGGTGGCTGTGGTGGTGTTTTGTGCCCTGCACTAGTACTGGCCTTCTCAGTGATGTCCTTCCGGGGTGCCCTCTCTCCCTTGTCCTGAGCTGTCCTGCGCAATGTCTCACCTGTGGATAGAAATTGTACATTAGCTCAGTGTTCCTGCTGCCCTGCATTGCAATAAAAAAAACATTTCTGCCACACTATCTCATTGTCCTGTGCCTGCTTATCGCTGATGTGTCTCACATGCCTTGTTGTCCAGTTCAAATACGGGCACGATAGGGGTTTCACTGACTACATCTCCCATAATGCATTGTTGGTCGGAATAAAAACCTGTACTGGAGTGGGATTCACATAGCCCATTTGGGGATTTGGGATAGGGGAAGGGGGGTGCACAATGCTGTGCATGCTTCTTACCTTGTTTGGAAGCAGCTCTGGCAGAGCTGTCTGCATCCCCGATTCCACCGACACTTCTGGGATCTATCGTGGACTCCACAAGCTGCTCAAGATCAGTCAGGCGAGGTGCCCTGTTCCTTCCTCCTTCTGTGGGGCTGGCTTGTTTTTTTAGATCAGCCATCTTCTTTTTGGTGATGATCCTGATATCATACCACCGCTTCGTGAGTACTTCAATGTCCCGGGGGGTCACTCTGTTGGCATTCACCTGAGACTGGATTCCAAGACAGATTTTTCTTTTTTCTGACTCTGCAAATTGCAGGGACTGCTTTCCAAACAGCTTTGTGTGCTGCTTCACTACCTCCTCCACAAGGACCTGCAGTTCCTTTGGACTTAATTTAAGTTTCCTTTTTCATTCCCCTCCTTCTCTTCCTGTGTCCTAGCTGGCCAGTGTGAAAGATTTGCAGTAAAGTTCAGGCAGTGGCTCTGTTTCTCTCCTCTGCACTCACAGCATCTTCAGAAGGTTCAGATTGTGTGCACCTGCCTGGGTGTGGCCACTTCCTGGTAGGGAGGGGTGGTGGTTGCCCCGGATTGGCTGATACCTCAATCGAAAAAACGGCTTGTCCTATCTCAATCTGTTAGATCTTTAAGATCTAACAGTCTACGTCTTCTGATTGTTCCTCGTTTCCGCCTTTCTAGGATGGGCGGTAGAGCATTTGGAGTCTTGACCGCCAGACTTTGGAACAACCTCCCTTTGGATTTGAGATTTGCTCCCACTGAATCCATTTTTCGCCGCAAACTGAAAACTTGGCTATTTTCCTCGGTCTAAACTGTTCTCCTCTTACTATTTTCTGAGTTCTTAGTCTCTAGCGCCGGGACACCCCCTCGGGGGTAGCCGTGCGCTCTATAAATTCCTTAAATAAATAATAAAATAAATTGCTGTTCTTTTCAATTTCCGATTCGGTTACGGTAATATTTACCGATTTGGTATTTATTGATTCGGGAATACCGATCGGTATTGTTGAATCTGTAAATATTTACCGAATTTTTCCGATTCGGTAATATTTACAGAATTATTACGTACGTCGGAAATACCGATTCCTAAATACTGATTCGGTAAAATTCGGTATTTAGGAATTGGTATTTCGAAATTACCTACATATGGCCCTAAATGAGGCCCTTAACCAGAAGTAAACATTTTGACCAAAATTAGGGTGCTTTACACATCCAACCAGTTCATTGTGATTGACCTGAAATTTCACCTAGCTCCCTGTTTCATGTGAACAGTACTTTCCATTGGCACTTTTAACATTTGTTTGCTATTAAATCTTTAAAAATTCAAATCTCCGGTCCCACTTAATTAACAATTGTTGTTTTGGTATGATTTTGTTTACTATAGTTTCCTCTATTTTTATAAATTAGAGGGGAATTTATATTGTGTTGGTGATGTTTTAACTGTTTTGGTGCTTTTAAATGCTTCACAAATTTTCTCCAAGTTAAGCTTGTTTGCTCTGGTTCCTAGTACAGCAGTTTCCTGTGTGTTTACTGTGTGTCTGTGCACATACTTTGTCATATGCTTCTATTATATATTATCTATATTGTGATTTTTACATACTCTACCTGGTACAAGCAGGAGTGTCCTTGTCTTTCTGATGTTTTTCTTGTCTATGTTTACTCTGATACCTTATACACACTTTACATATAGATACTATATATAACCCACCTAATTATCTTGACATTTTCCCCTCTCAATGTCCACATCACCGACTCACTACTCTTCCAAAGGAAATGCCCTCCACTCCTACACTGATTGACCTTCAACTGCAACAATCAATTCCACACTTCCACTGAATGACCCTCTGCTGCAGCAGGCAGTCATCTCTGCAGATCCACCCTCAGCAAAGACCTAAGTTTGCAGCTATTGCAATGGGGTCGCACATCTATGTCCCGCTGCAACTCTACCATTGAAAGTTACAACCCTAACTCATACCGTATTAAGCTTGCATTAAACCTCTCCAAAAGGGGTACAAACAATTCCCAGCATAAAACCCTCAAAGAACACCCTGACATCTTCTATAATCCAGCAAACGGGGGCCTTAATACTGACTGCATGTTCTATACCTAGAAACCCGCCAAATAGAGAGAGAACTTCCAACAACAGCTTCACTTAACCAACACCACCAATGTCCTTCATGGAACTAAGCTCTCTATACCTCATCCCAAAACTTCAGGGTAGATTTGCCAATAACCATTTATAAAAACAGAAATTTCATAGTCCAAGCATCTGAACCAAATTTTACCATCTTTGAGCTCCACTTCCCTATGCTTTGCACTTCCAAGTCATCTGGCTCTGTCTCCACCCCCTTCCAGAGAATCAACCACACCACCCTCTTCCAGAGAACTACTTCATGCATCCTCACCTGCACTTGTTGGTTCTTTTGTTCCCAATTCAAAGGTTTTGCTATCAGAATCACTTTACCCCTCCCCTTAGTACTCCTCAAGTGCCCAGTTAGAGCTACCTATCACACCCGCATTAGCTCCGTCCGCCAACATAAGCAGGTTGGATTCCACCTCAGCCTCCATCCCAGAGTCCAATGAGCTCCAGCACACCCCCTCCTCTATCGACCAAACCATCTCTCAGTTGTTCCCCAGAATAGTACTCTGGCAAGTCTCAGCATACTCCCCATCCAGTACTGCTTAAGAGTCACTCAACTGATCCCTATAACAGCACATCTAGAACATAAAATAAACAATATTTTGGAAGACATTTTGTCACTGCTCACTGACACAAAAATCGGCCACTCCCTGCCCCAACCCCAAACATCTAAGCTGAACTCCTATCCTGCCAATCACCCTCACTTTGACACACCATCACTCACTATCCTGTACAGTTTTCCCTACTTTAAACCTAGATGCACCATGACTGGAATGCCGCAGAGAGAATCCGAAAGACCGAGTAACACTCTTGACAATGCCCCCTGCCAATTCTGTCACCACAAGATTCTGGTCATACTTGACATGAATAGAAATCCGTACACAACTCGCCCACTCAGGCTGCCCATCCAACTATCTACCGTCCAACTCAACCAGCCTGATCAGCAACCATTACCTATCCATTCCTGCATGCTGCTAATCCCTCAATCAGCAGTCAACCATGCCACTGAAATAGCAAAAACTATTTTTGCTATAGAACATTGACATCTGCTTTCTAACTGAAACATGGCTAAAAGACCACTCATCCCCTCTTCTCGACTCCCTCATCCCTTCAGGCTTCATAATCATTTGCTGTGACCGCAAGGAACAAAGGGCTAGTGGAGTAGCCATCATACATAAAATAGGCCTTTGCCTATCTTCCTTCCGCACCAAGAAACACCCTACCTTTGAGTACTTAGGAGTTCAGCTCTCCCGCAAGTGCCCAAATCCTATTAAACTTCACTTCACCGACCACCCTCCAGGTAACATCCCACAATTTATCCAAGAACATTGCAAAGCTCCCTAAAAGGTAGCACAGAAATTATATTAGTAGACTTAAACCTGCGCTAGAATGATGCTGAAGATCCTACAACGCTCGTCCTATCCACCCTCTTGGAAGCTAATGATCTCACCCAACACTGCCATAAACAAACACATTTCAAAGGTTCGAGCCTTGATGCAATCATCTCTAAATATAACATCCTAGTCCTCACTTCTATCCTACAATCAGATCAGACTGGTCTGATCATCATCTAATCCTCTTCCATCTCAACACCACCTAATCAAAGCCACACAAGCACTGGGTGAGGAACATACACCAAATCCCACAGGCTGATTCAGAAGCATTAACCAGTTCCCAAATCATACCTCCACCCAATGTATCCTCTGCCGACAACCTTACCAACCACTGTAATACAAAAGTAGCACAACTCGTAGATTCAGTCGCCCCTCAGAAACTCAAGAAGTCAAGAAAGTTCCCCACCAGTTTCTGATTCAATAAATACCTTAACAATGAGTGGAGATAAATTCAACTGGCTGAAAGAAATTGGAGGCAGCTGCCCTCTTTAACCAATCTCTCAATCCTCCAGGCTGAATGGCTAAAATACAAAAAACACATCTTCTGTGGTATCGGTACCAACTGACCTCTAGTTGGTGGTCCCAACACCTCAATCACAATGCGACCGCACATGGTGCGGTCATATACTCCCATTTCTGAATGGGAGCTTTTGCTGTTGCAGTAAACAGGCTCCCATTGAGAAATGGGAGATTCTGTTAATCCCTGCACTGTGGGGCAGGCACCTCAATGTGTCTGCCCCACTGTGCACGGTGCAGGGATTAACAGTGGGGCACCATGGCTGCCCCCTTTGCCCCCGACAAGAGGACGCAGGCAGAAGAGGGGCCCTGCTATGGGCCCACAAACTCGCTTTCTGATAGGCTTTCAATGTCGGAAAGCCCAGCATGGAACGCCTGTCGGAAACCAAGCATCATAATCCCAACAGTGGAAACGCCGTCCAATGGGATTATGTGCCAGTTTCCAATTGGCCGACAGGCTCCTGGAACCCATCGGAAGCCAGCCGGAATGACTGGCCAGTATCACTTTCAATTGCCTAGATTGTAATTAGCCAGTCGTAAGTGAAAACGAGATGTGATTAGTAAAGTCTCCGACCTAAAGTAAGAGGCTTTCCGAAACACATCGTAATAAGGTCCTGAGTATCAATCGCTTCTTTCTCATACTAAAAAAACAAAAATAAAGATCTGTACGGTCAGCCACCATGTACAAAGATTGTGCATTATTTAGCGCATGATTACTTAAACATTATCGCTAAGAATCCATGTGTACTAAAAAATAAATTATCAAATTGTATCGAGTGTAAACTTCACCTTGTCTGCATAAGAGCAGTTCCAGGCTGCTAATACAGTGGCATTTTTCTGACCATTTACTACATGAGAAGTAGCATTTTTGGTCCAGAAACTGCTTGTCTGAGATTCCCTAGGATAGACAGGCACCAATTGATGCTGGTAGTTAAAACTATAGGCCACAGGCTCAATCTGAGTAGTAACTGATCTCGCAAATGGCCTGCAGAACTGAGTCCTAAAACCTCACCTAGTTCAATAGCAAATCCCTGTTTCACCCATAGTAGCTTGGCTCAGTTAGAATGGCATTCCACAGAAAATTGCACTGCAACAAGAAACGTGAATTTCAAAAAGTAGTAAACTCAGCATTTGTTTATGGAGCTGCATCACTCCTCCTAGGTCTTCATGCATTCCTTCTTGTAAGAAGATCCTGCCTCCTGCTCATGAGTTAGTTTTGTTGAAGTAACAGTTTCTATCACATATTCACATTTCCACTGCCTTGTATTGAGAGGATAATAATTTAAAACTGTACCTAAAATGTATGGATTTTAGCACTTTATGCTCCAAATGGAATTTTAGCGGATGCTCTGTTCCACTGAAACTACAATTGTCTTCCATTATATTACTTACATATTGGGGGCCTCATTGATCTTGGGGGGGGGGGGTTTCAATTGCACGCTGGATCCCGCTCTAGACCGATCACACCCCCCCTGCGCACTCCCCAGTCCCCCGGGAAGCGGAACTCTTTAGAGCTTGGGCAACACACTGGGCACTCACTGATGCGTGGCGGCACTTACATCCACTGGCTCGCATTTACTCATTCCACTCGATCCCTCACAACCTTCGGGTCCGTCTGGACAGATTTTTATGCTCTGCACCGATCCTCCCAAAGGTAACATCTTCGGACTACCTAGGTCGGATCCTCTCGGATCATGAAGCCCACATTTTGTGCTTGATCTGGCGCCCCCCACACCCACCGGTCCCCACTTGGCGTCTCCCTAAAGACTGCTTATCAGACCAGGTCTTCAGAGACACACACAAAACCAGCATACAAGACTACTTCTTACACAATGCGGACTCGGCATCATCGGCGTTAGTGGAATGGGATGCATTTAAAGTGGTGGCACGGGGGAATGCATCAAACAAATTGCAGGGGTTCGCCGCACATTAGAACAGACACTCCTAACCTCGGAACAGCGCCTAGCTGCACTCACTAAACAAACCAATGATTCGGAGGAACACGCCGCGCTCACGGCCGAGGCAAAGTTGATATACCAAGCTGCCTGCGCTGATCTTCGGAAATATAATTTCCGGGCCTATGCCTCCAGAGTCCACAAAGATTGGGACAAAACGGGAGCGATGCTCGCCTGGATGGCGAGGCAGGACACCGAGATCAAACCAATTACGGATATTATCAATGCGGAAGGCGTGCTAGTGCGATCTCAGGCTGAGATCCTCCTGGCGTTCCAACACTATTACGCAAAGGTATACGAGGCCCCGACCCGGTACACTTCATCATTCGTGGACCGCTTCCTCGATCCACTGACATTGTCCACGATATCGGATGCGGACAAGCGTGCGCTTGACACTAAAATAACACCCTCGGATATCACCCAAGCACTACGTGCCCTGTCCCGGAATAAAGCCCCGGGGCTTGACGGCTTCCCACTAGAACACTACTCGATGTTTTCTCCCCTGATGGTTTCCCGATTGGCTCGGATGTTCGCGCGGCCCTCCATCTAGGAGTGCTTCCCCGGTCACTGCGGGAATCCGTGATTGTGACCTTCCCCAAACCCCACAGGGGCCCACTCCACATGGGATCGTACCATCCTATCACGCTCCTGTCGGCAGACTGTAAGATCCTCGGGAAGATCCTGGCAGACAGGTACACCCAGGTCATATGCCCACTGGTCCACCCTGACCAATGTGGGTTCGTACCGGGTAGGAACACCTCACAGAACATCCGCCGCGTCTTCCATGTTCAGGATCAGGTCCGGGACAGATTCCCCCGCGCCGCTTGCCTGATTATGGATTTGGAAAAGGCGTTTGACACCCTCACCTGGCCGTACCTCTTTTCGGTCCTACGTCGCCTCAACGTTGGTCCGACGCTCATGGCATACACTCGCCTCCTGTACACCGATCTAACAACGCAAGTACGGATCGGGAAACACGTCTCCTCTGCATTTGAGGTTCGCCGAGGCACGAGACAGGGGTGCCGCCTGTCACCTCTTCTATTTGCCCTGGCCGTCGAACCGCTGGCGGTCAGACTGCGCCAGGAGGGAACTCATTGGGGCATCCCACTCGCGGACGGTACACATTGCGTCTCTATGTACGCTGATTACCTCCTCATATATGTCCAGGACATCGAGGCGGATCTAACCCCCATAGGGGTGGCGCTGACTGAGTTCGCAGACGCCTCGGGACTCCAGACGAACTGGGACAAGTCCACGATCTACCCCTTCCACCCGCGCTTACCTCCCCGTGACGTTGGGTTGGGAACCCATAGACTCTCATGGTCCGCGGAAGCCCCCCGGTACCTCGGTGTCCGCCTGTACCACTCTCCGGCAGACATCTTCGACGGTAATCACCGTAACGTGCTCGCTAACCTACGCCCGACTGTAGCCTTTTGGAACAAGCTCCCACTGGCCCCGATAGGGCGGATAGCCCTGGCCAAAATGGTGATGCTTCCCCGACTTCTCTACCACTTCACGAACCTGCCGGTGGTGCCACCCAGGTCCTTCTTCCGGGACCTTAACTCTCTCCTGGGTACCCTTATTTGGGGCGCGGGCCGACACAGAGTGGCCTTGAAAACCCTCCAACTTCCTACAACACAAGGCGGGCTCGGAGCTCCCTCCTTTGAGTCCTATTTCCTGGCGTCGCAGCTCCAATGGCTGTCGTATTGGACGGCGGACCGTTACACCCGGGAGACTTTTACCCCGATCGGCAGAGTCACGACCCGGGAACTCACCCGTCTTTTCATCCCGGGCACCAAACCCCGACGCACATACCCCCTCCAAGTCGCGATAGCGCATCAATGTATGATGCGGATCCACCGGATGGCTCCCGGTAAAACCCCATACTCCCCGTAACTACCGTTGATAGGCTGCCCCAGGCGGGACTCCTATTTTTCGGCACCAATGCTTGCTGAATGGACACACTGTGCCATCACGGACATGGAGTCGCTTTTCGAGGAAGGACAGCTGAAGCCAATCGATCGGCTGGTCGCAGAATACGAACTTCCCCCAGGTCAATTCCTCAGACATCGACAGCTACTCGAGGGATTCCGTCCCTACTATAACCTCAGGGCAGGTGAGCCAGACACGCATCCAGTAATACACACTATCCTACACATGGGAGTGGGTCGCCACTTGGTCCCCTGGTTGTATAAATCGATCCGGGAACTCTCGCAAGCTCCCCTGACGGCCCTACGGGCCACATGGGAGGAAGACATCGGTCGCACATTACACGACTCAGAATGGACCAAGGGGCTCAGGGCCCCGAAGCGCGTCTCTAGGAATGCTCGCTTCAAAAACATTCAATACTATATACTACACAGAGCATACCTCACCCCGGCACGTCTACAAAGGTTTTATCCATCAACGCAATTCCTATGCCCCAGATGTCGATCCCCCGATGCAGATTTTTGCCACATGTTCTGGAGCTGCCCCGACCTCCACTCCCTATGGAAAAAGGTGCACGATACACTAGCAGATCTCACAGGCCTCACATCACTAGCCTCCTGGGAATCCAGCGCGCTAGGCATTTTTCACGTCCCTAAACGAGTACCGGTACACGGGCTTTGTGTCCTTGGAGCTGCTGCTGGCAAACAGATGCATAGCCATGCATTGGCGTTCCCCGGAAGGTCCCCCCATAGCGGCATGGACGGGAGCGGTCTGTAAGTGGGCGGCGGTGGAGGAAGATGCCCGTAGGGAGGAGGAAGCCAGGGGTGCGCGCAAACATCCCATCTCGATGGAATGGGCCATGCTTCTTCATAGCTTCCGGCAGTCCTTGCACACAGAAGACCCACCTACGCCCCCCTCCCCCACTCGAGTGAGCCCATAGTCCCTAATCAATGCCCCACTCCCACGTCAACCATCCCACTACTCACAAACACGGAATACCCCCATCCTCTGATCGTTCTACCTTACTGTGAGCGCATATTGAGGGAACCCCTTGCCTCCCGACACCCGACGCCTGTTTTCCTTCACCATGCTCTTGCTAGCGCCTACATGCTCCCCCCCCCACCGTTATGTCCCCCCAGTTACCTGGTAATACTGTTATACAAACTGTACAGACCCCGATCCTACGCCACCAAGGCGGGAACGCACGTGCCCACTATTACTCTCCTCTCTCCCTTACGGAGCACAATTACAGTATCCCAGCCTGAAGACATGTCTGATTGATTTGTACTGTTTAATGGAGGAAATATCAATTTCCACAAGTTTGTATACAGAAATGTTACGCGCACGGCTGACCGTGGCTGAATGTTGACGCCACGCCAGCAGATAATCCACTATGTACCCAGGTTCTATTATGCAACAATAAAAACAAATTTAAAAAATAAGAATACAAAAAAAATATTGGGGGCCTCATTTATGAGGTTTTGCTGTAGGGAAGTGCACCATGCCTTCCTGCTGCGCTTCCCTACGGCAAAAGAAAAGGGCCGGAATGTGCTGTTTCTACAAAATACGGTGCATTCCTGTCCTTTTCCCCTGCGCCAGTGCACAATGGGCTGCCTGCCCCAATGCAGGCACTTTTGCACAATAGTGCAAGGGTGCCTGCGTTGTAGGGATGATTATTTTTGAACAGGAAGGGAAACCTTTCTGTACAAAAATAATCACAAGATGCTTTTCCTCTTTCTATGTGTGCTGCAGTGCTACACACTGTGTTTTTAGCGTTTGAATCAGTCAAAGAATTTCCTCTTATCGGGACACTGGTTCAAATATTTTGTGATCAATGAACACACATATTTCAACAGTAGTACAGGAAGTTTGCAAATCTTTAGGGATAGATCATCACTTACATTTTGGAAATCACCCAGAAGGAACAGGCAAAGTGAGATAGAAACAATGGCACCCTCAAGAATAAGTCAGCCAACATAAGGTCTGAGACACTGCTGAAATTGCCTGCTGGCCTTCCCTTATCACTAAGGTCCCTTAAAACAGTACTCATTCTGAAAAAACTGAGCCACTGTGATATTATTATGGGGTGACCCATGATGTTGCCTTTAAGTCCCCTATATTTGGCTGTAAATTTAGACTAACAATTGAACGTGATTCCTTTTTACAGTATTGCAGAAAGCCTATACTCTTTCTTTACAATTTCTATTCTAAGATCCAGGCAATCTTAAATGAAAGTCCAATCAAGGCTTGCCTACTCCCTCCAGAATGGAGATTGGATATACATGGATATACCAGTGAAAAGCTGCTTTGAAACTTTGGTGGTGTGGACCATATCAAGCCTATTTTTCATCAACACAGCTGTTATATGCCATGATCTGGCAATGTGGATACACTCCACCCAGGGCAAGTGGCCTGTTCAGCCTAGAAATGACAGCACCCCCCTCTCCATCTAGACCTGCACCTAGACAGGGCCTGTGGTCTCGGCCAGAAATGTCTCCAAAGCTGCTCCTCCTCCTGCTAATGTGCCAAGCCACATTATGCCAACCTCCTTTCATAGACTATTAACAGCTGTTTCATTATACCCCCATCATCCCTCGTCATTATCACTTCTGTCTGGGGTGAGCAGCCTTCTCCTGGATACTGGATCCCTTTGTGGGTCCGAGGGTGCAATCTTTTCCACTACCCTGAGCATCTGGTTGGTGGTGGAATACATTCCTGCTGTTGAATAGAGAGCTACAAAAGGCCTAACTATACCAAAACCAATTGTAAGGAGAGTCCAGGCTCTGTCAATTGAACTACTCCTATGTACTTGTGTGCTTTTGTTTGAGAAAAACAAACTAATCATCTCTCCTCTTCCTTGATTTACACTCACATGCCTGTTGATATGGAGAACAATTTGCCTTTTATCAGAGCACTCTTCATAAAAAAATGAAACTTGTCTCAATCTGTTCTTCCATGGGCACTGACTGCTAGAATATATCAGCATTTCTCCACGCTCTTATCAAGTACTCGAAAAGTACAACAAACCCTAAGACCAATGAAGATCCATTGTCACCCACCTCAATATGTCAGAGAGGGTATTGTCTGTGAGCACAGCAAACCAAACAGCCAAAGGGTGTTTATGAGTCGGAGTGTGACATAATAGTAAAAGTTATAGTCTTTGAATTTTGACCATATGAATATCAACTTCCCAAGAGTATGGTGTTCGGCAAACACTAGCATGAACAAGGATATGCTCTTTTTATCAACCGATCAAGAGCCTATCCTGGAAAATGTGGCATAGATAGCCTTTTGGCCACCTGTGGCGGTCTCTATATTTTCCGCCTGCGGATGCATTGAAGCGCGGTGTGGAGGTGCTCGCGATTTATCTCCACTTGCTAGTAAGAGCGGGGGAGGCCGCCGCACCAAACCTTGTGCTGCCCAGAATGGGCAAACCCCCTAGGCACCCTTTGCTACGCCACTGCCTTGATACATTGATAGTTGACTGGTATACAATACTCTGATTACGTCATTTCAGGAATCAGATATTCTGCTATCCAGCCAATCCAGAAATAGTCGTCCTTTGTAAATGTTTTGAAACAAGTAGATACTTTTACATCTTTTCCCCATGTATGTAGTAGGTAACCTATGCAAAAGATTGGACGAAATGCAGAGATGTTGGAAAAAGTAGCAAATGCTCTTGCAAAAAAGAATATCCTTAGATTGTGTATTGACATCAAAG
The DNA here is from genome assembly GCF_964261635.1 of Lissotriton helveticus. Classification (NCBI taxonomy): domain Eukaryota; kingdom Metazoa; phylum Chordata; class Amphibia; order Caudata; family Salamandridae; genus Lissotriton; species Lissotriton helveticus. Next base: position 602,645,597 of record NC_136063.1, on the reverse strand, counting down.
GGACATATTTGTACAATAGAAGGACACAGTGCTGCACATATCTCCAAAAGTTCACTCAACATACATGACCAAATAGATCGCATCAAAGAGTATTTAAAAAATTGCATGAGATTTTAACTTAAAATTGCATCTGGTCTTCGCTATCTGGAATCATTAGAACTTGGGGAATGAAAATATTTTAAATAGTTTTTGCTGCAATTTTAAATGTGATAATGTTGTGTGGTTTAATACAACTAATAATGTAAATCATACTACAAAATTTTGTAAATAATACCCACAATTTTCCACTTGTTACTCTTGAGGAGGATGAACATAGTAATAATAAGGAAGCAAAGGCTGAAATAATCTGCCTATATCCATCTAAATTATGGAGAAGGATGTTGCCTTCAGCCAAAGAAGGGAGGAATGAGAAAGCAAAATAATATATTCCGGGCTTTAATACAAATCCTTTATTGTGATCATATCATTGCATATGTATGTCTTAACACGCATTGATATGTTATATGACAGAATTTCAATGCTGTGTTTATTTTAATATGAATTACACATTAACTTAAATATATCTGTAACATTTTGTGTATTTCTGAGACCTATAAGCCAGTTTATCCAGTGTTGTACAACTGCACATTTCCTGCACTCTTTAGTAAGTGTAGTCTCAGTATGAGGATTGGCAGCTAGAAGGATGAATTTCGGAAAGTCATGAACTCAGCATGTGTTAATGTAGCTGTATATCTTCTTTAATGTCTCATTGCAGGAGAAGATCCTGCTTCCTGCTCATCAGTTTCTTACACATGTTCATGATTCCATTGGATCACTGACACAATATCGGACTTAATAACATTGTGTAATGCAAATATAGTATCAGTCAGTCAAAATTGAGATACAAAGCTAATTACAACAAGGCAACAATGCTCGTTAGCTAAAAGTTGGAGGTAGGGCGTTGTGAGATTTAAAACCAGGGGTGCATAAAAAAGGTAATCAATATTGTTGTCCGGAATAATCATACAATTTACAACAAAATATGAAATGTGCCATTGATTGCTTGGAGATGTTGTCACAGGGACAAGGGAGGCAAGAATTGAAACCATGTGCCCTGATGGGGGTAATCTACTTTAAAGTGCATAGTGCTAAATTGAAACAAATTAGATAACATGTGTGTTAGTTATTTGTGACCCATGTTAAGCAATGTTCTGTCCCTGCTTCATGCTTTAAGTCAAGATAACACTGCACTGTCCCCAGTCATTGATTTTTGTCAAATCTATCTTGATTTTTATATTGACAAAAAAGTTTTTGACCGTGGACTTAGCTGTATTATCGATGTTGTTAGGTAAATAAAAAAGATTGGATAGGCCTATATCAGCGAGACCCCTTTTAACATTGACAAGACAAGGGGTTAAAAAGGGTCCATCTTGCCTCAGTCTGCTATACAGAACGGAAAAAGCTAGTATGTTTTAAATGCCAGAACTTAAGCCAAACGTGAAGGGTTGTTAACTGGACTAGGTTCTCTAAAAAAGGAAGTCCAGCCTCTAGATGAACAATAAGGCTGGATGTACTTTTAGGAGTAGCTAGCAGCCTATGAAAACAATTATTCTCAATTTTCTGGAGACAAGCCAGAGAAATGTCCCCTCGCACACCTGCTCCATAGCCCCCTGGAGGAAAGCATGGATGGATGTCATTACATCGCATACTAATACCACGCCTGCCATTACAACGCAGGTATTACTATGCAATGTTAATGACAACGACATGCCATTAAATCGCATACTTTTACTACAAGTATGACTTTACCACTGTTGCCATTACAGCGCAAAGGCATGCATGGTAAAGCTATACTCGTGGCTAAAGTTTGCAAGGTAAGTGACAACCCTACGACTACACAACCCTCCCCCGACCCCCAGTCCTCTCCCTACAATAACACTACACTATTCTGCATGACCCCCCGACACTACCCTAAAACATTACACTACAACACTACCCTAAACGCTATAAACACTATACTACACAAACACTACACTAAACTCTAAAACACTACACTACACAAATGCTACAACACTACCCTAAACCCTAAAACACTACACTACACAAACACTACAACACTACCCTAAACCCTAATGCACTACACTACTCAAACACTACAACACTATCCTAAACCCTAAAACACTACACTACACAAACACTACAACACTACCCTAAACCACTACACTACACAAACACTACAACACTACCCTAAACCCTAAACTCTAAATCACTACACTACACAAACACTACAACACTACCCTAAACCCTAAAACACTACACTACTTAAACCAATACCCACACTACTCCCACCCCTACACTACCCCTAACCCTAAAACACTACAACACAACTCTAACCTAAACCACTACCCACACTACTCTCACCCCTACACTACCCTAAACCCTAAAACACTATGACACTACAACACTACCCACACTACTCCCACCCCTATACTACCCTAAACCCTAAAACACTACGACACTACTCACACTACTCCCACCCCAACACTAATCTAAACCCTAAAACACTATGACACTACAACACTACCCACCCTACTCCCACCCCTACACTACACTAAAACATTACGACACTACAACACTACCCACACTACCCCACCCCTACACTACCCTAAACCCTAAAACACTAAGACTCAACAACACTACTCACACTACTCCCACCCCTACACTACTCCAAGCACAATCAGCCTTATCTCTTTCCTCTTGGTTCCTCTCCAGGGTCGCCATCTCTGCTCCCGGTTCCTGCTATCACCGTCGTCAGAGGTGCACGTCATTGTGAGGAAACAGACTCAGTTTCCTCACAATGACGTGGATAGCCATTACATCGCATGCGTTGTAAAAGCGCATGCGATGTAATGGTATGCGTAGTTTTTACTGCGCACTGTAACATTGCTTGCATTGTAACACATGCGATGTATTAGCAACAAGTAGTAAAAGTTGCGCTGTGATGGCTGTTCCCCGGAAAGCATTCACTTATTTATAGAGTAAATTTCTCCTTTATTGACTTTTGTCCTAGTTTTTTCAAAAATTTTAAAATACTGTCAATAGCCCCTGCAAATGTTCAGGTCCTCTGTTTTAACAGAGCATCCCTGCTGAATTCATCCGAAAATGTTATACTGACTTTTGTGATGGAGATACCAACCAATATAAAAAGAGCTGAGTTTTATTTGGGCCGCAAGTCATATTATGTGATTTGGGAAGTTTAATTGTTAGGCTAAGGTCATCCATGAATGTATTCAAAATGTCAAGGAGCAATTGCCGACCATTGACAGTGTGGGCGATCAACACCACATCATCTGCTCGTAATAAAACAGGTAACAAACGATCGCCAACTCTGTGAAGATCTTTTCCTTTTGCAATCAAAATGGTCTCAGGATGGTTTATATATAGTGCTCCCAGTTTTATGCTATTTATTTTTGTCTGTATTTTTCAATATTTATTTTTTGATCATATTTCCTGTATTTATTGCTGTTTATTTTGTATTTTCTGTATAAATGAAGCTGCAATGGGAATTTTTCCACATTTATTTAACTGCTAAATGTATGTTCACATTTGAATGTCCAATAGGTTTCAGCAGTATACAGTACAATAGCGTTTCTGTATTTAAAAATAAATACAGAAAATAAATAGTTTTCTGTCTGCATTTATCTGTAAAAATCTTTAAAAACAGAAAACTGGGAGCCCTAGTTATGTAGAAGAGCAATAAAAAAGGTACCAAAATACAGTCTTGTCTATGCTGACATGCAACGCACTGTGCCATTGCGCATACCTAATGGTAAGGCAGCGTGGGAAGTGGAACTCACGTCTCCCTTAACAGATGGTCAGTGGCAGTACTTATGTTCACAGTCCCCAAACTACCAACTTAGGCTCATACAATTTACATTTCTGCATCGTATGTATTGCACCATGGAAGGGTTGCACAACATGGGGCTGGGAGGTTACTTTAGATGTCGCAGGTGCTCCGCTCCAAACTCAGATTTTCTGCACTTCTCCTGGACATGCCCGGTATTGCCACATATTGGGTGGAGAATTTTGTTGCACTAGGTGAATTTTGGGACTCCCACTCAAATATTCTTCCCTAGTAGCACTACTGGGATTTGTGAAGGTGGTACCTCTGGACAGGCACAAACTGGCTGCACTCATGTTGCTGATAGCTAAATGTAGGGTGGCCATGAGGTGGGGGCAGCACACCCTTAATGATGGCTTAATGATGCTGCCTATTGCCAGGAACAACTTTTGAGCTATTAGGAACTCATGCCTGTGCAGTCACGACTGTGAGACATAAGAGGCCCACTGGAGGAATATTTGAGTAGCCACACACCAGCTGAGCCTGAAGATAGTGGATCTGTATAATTAATGTACACTGAACCATAGAGTATAGGTTTTGGGCCTAAAGGAAGGGCCCTACCACTGGAATGAGAAACCCTCTCTCAAGAGCAAGAAGTGTACTTCAGACTGCTGTTTAGAGAAGCAATATGCGCACCTGTACTGCTACACTGGCCAATGCTGATTGTTTGTTACGTATTGTATTGTGTTATGATTAAACTTCTACACTTAAAGGTGTTTCTCCCACCAGCGGGATGGACTGCATTATGTATTCATAAGCAATGTTCATGGTTTGTGATACTATTTGAACATTCCAGGTACACGGCATACCACATGGAAATAGTGGCTGCATGTCGAGAGTACTGTAAGCAGTTCTTCATACACACTTATTGTATTGCTTTTGACCCAAAGATAGCAGCAGTAAAACTTTCATAAATACTGGCTATAAATGTATACATGTACATGTGTATCGGATGCCTAATGCATAAAGCACACCAATGCTTACTGTCAAAATATGCCATGATAAGATTGTGTATGAAGTCAATAAATTAAAAGAAAATATGAAAAGAAAAAAATACAGTCTTGTCTCACACCCATAGTTGAGTAAAAAGGTGTAGAACAGTCTACATTTAAGTTATAATGTACTCGTACCTTGGTACCACTGTGCAACCATGCTAGAAAATCAACCAGGGCAAGGTCAATCCCTGCACTGCACATCATAGACCATAACTTGCCCCCTATCAACCATATCGAAGGCACTAGAGAGGTCCATAAAGGTCAAGTGAAGGGCCCCTACCCTGGCCTGAGCATATTTCGCTGAAATTAAGAGGAGATTTAGACTCTACTCGAATGTCCTGACCCCCGGCCTGAAGCTGGATTGTATGTCAGAAATAAAAGGTACTTTCAAGAGCCCTGTTTGCCAAGGTTTCTAAAAGGACTCTGCATATTATCTTTGACGATTAATTCAGGAGGGAGATGGGCCGATAAGATGGTAGGAGGCTTTTGTTTTCCTTTAAAAAATATTGTATCAAAAATATTGTTTACAAAAATATAGTTTTTCTATCCTTAAAATTGTAATGTAAACATATTGAAAAAATATATAATTTCACAGTAATATCATATATAAAAAGCAAAAATAATGTTTCTTAATATATGCATAGTTTAAAGTCATACATCTTAAATATTTGGATATATATCATTAATAAAATGCTAATATTATAGTTCTCACTAATATTTGATAATATACATAAATATATACTTGTATAAAGACAGTTATATACATTGACGAAGGCCAGGAGGCAGAAACGCGTCTGTCAGTTGATCGTGTTTTCCGGAAAATCATGAAATAAAGCATCTTTAATAATGGCCAGAGTGCCCAGCATCCTTGAAATGTGTTCTGCGTGACTACCCGAGTTTCGTCCTCGCGGCTGTGGCACCCGCTGTGTTGGGAGCAGAAAAATTGATGAGCATCTTAGCGAGAAAAAATAAATGTTTATATATGTATATACACACATATACCTAATGTCACTCAATTATTTAAACAAATAACTTTTACATTATATTATTTTTTCATTTAATTCTTCACATTTACTACTATAAAAAGCACATTTTATATATAAGAATTCCATTGGAGCCTGGGAATAATAGATATACTATTCCCTCTACAGGTTATGCATCAGTAGAGAAAGTGTAGTGCTTCAGAGGGGTTACATTTACTATTCCCACTCCAGTTTATTCAACAGCAGGGAAAGCGTTGGACTTTGGAGGGGTAATATTTACTACTCCCACTCTAGTCTGTACAGTGGTAGGCAAAGCACTGGACTTTGGGAGGGGTTAACCTTACTATTCCCACTCCAGTCCAAGCAACAGTAGGGAAAGCATATGACTTCAGAGGGGTTAAATTTGCTGTTCTCACTCCATTCTTTGCAACAGTAGGGAAAGCATTAGACTTCTGAGGGGTAAGATTTACTATTCCCAATCTGGTCTGTGTAACAGTACGGAAAGGGCTGGGCTTCAGAGGAGTTAAATTTACTATACCCACTCCAGTCTGTTCAACGGCAGGTAAAGCATTGGACTTCCGTGGGGTACGGTTTACTATTTCCACTCCTGTCTGTGCCACTGTAGGGAAAGCATTGGATTTAGGAGGGGTTATATGTACTATTCCCCCTCCAATCTAAGCAACAGTTGGTAAATTACTTCACTTCACTCACATTACATATTTGAATAAACCTATTCATTTAGAAAAAATGTAAAACATTAACTATATAAATATTAGTACTTACTGGACAACGAGAACGCTATAAAGCAATAAATACTGCACTTTACTGCTAAAGACACGCTGTGCTCTGTACCTGTTTGTTTGGAAGTTTTCTGACATTTCAGGATTGTGGCTTTATATATATATATCTATATATATATGTATATATATATATATTTCACCAAAGCGTCCAAGACTCAGTGCGCTCTTTTCACAGCTGGTGCGCTTGACAAGGCTGGACAGGCCTTGCATTAATTCTTCCACCAATTTTTAATAACAGGCAGCACTCTCACAGTTTTGGGCAGAATAACGGTTTATTCCATGTTTTGCAGTGCCATAAAATCCCCTCCACCAACGCGTTTCACCCTGCTGGGCTTGATCACGGTACAATGTATTATAAGTCCCTTTACTGTTTCTATCTTATATACCCGAACATCATACTGCACATTATGATGCATTCTGGGTCAGGTAGTCCATGAGACATATAACCCAATTGTGATATCCCAAAAGTGTATGTTTTTTTCTTTTTTATACAAAAAGGTGAAATATAAAAGAATATATCAAAATATTTCTCTGTTCTTGGTCTTCTTATTTGTCAATTTGACTTGTTTGTGCCACAAGGTCATGTTTTTCTAAATTTCCATATCTATAAAATCTTTAGGATTTTTGGCTCATCGCAATATAGCTTCTCATTTTATGCAGTCTGTTAAACATTTTTTACTCAGTTTGTCTTTCTGAGCTATCCCTTTCTCTCAGCTTTGTAATAGTCTTAGTGACTTTACATCTTTTTTTACTGATTACAACAGGAAAGTCCATGTTGGTTGTTTTCCCATGGTAATGTCCCAAAAATTATAGACAAGGTCTTTAATTTTATTTCAAGCCCCATAATATCTGAAATGGCCTTACCCACTTTCTGCCAAAAGGAATGTATTACCGGGTAGCTCCAGAACCTATGGAACTTGTTTGCCTTATCTTCCCCACATTTTGGGCACTTCTTGGTCTCTTGATTCCCCATTTTGTATATTTTCTGAGGTGTCCAATAGACTTTGTGTATTGTAAAAAGGTGGTTCTTCTTTGAAGGTGCAGCATTTACATATGAACATAGAGAAGACATAGATACCTGCCCTATATTTTCAAGGTTTTCATCCGGCAGTTCCTTCTACCATATCTCAGTAAACGAGACCTGCATCTCCTCTCCATTTTGGATAAGTAGCCAATACCACTCTGGTACTTCTTTTGTTTTTGTTTAAGGAGAGCATATCTTTAATGCCAAGTTTGAGTTCCCTTTTAGCTCTTTACCTATAGATTTTGTCTAGCTTAACAGTTGATAATATTTAAACTTCGAGACTGAGCTCCCACAAATCGTCCAAAGGTGAGGTCAAGAAATACGTTTCACATCAACAAGCAGTTGCCCCCATGTGGTGATGCCACAGGCACGAAGGGGGACAACAAGAGCATCTTCCAAACACAGCGGTGTACCTGGGGAATCCCAAACTGGTGCAACATTGTTGTAATACGGGATTTTTAAGAGGCATCTCACCTGGGACCAGAGCTTTATAGCTGATGACAAAATCTTTAATTTTAACTTTTAAAAATATTTTGGGTATCCACATTTTTAAGAGGAAACACCCTGCTTATTGAGTGAACTCAGTTGTAAGAGCTTTGTAAAGTGGTGAGAAAGTTGAACTCTTCATCATTAGTTGTCGAAAAAAATGTAATTGGAAGGCCCAGAAATACAGATATAAGGCAGGGGTTGCTATACCTCCATATTATTTTTTCTTTCTGAGCTTCTTCAAAGCTATTCTTGGATTTTTATTTCCCCACACGAAGCTTGAGAAGAGCCCTTGCACCTTCTTAAACCAAATTATTGGGAACTCTAAAAGGATAGTATTGAATAAAAACGTATATTTTGGCAGTATTGACATTTATAGTAGATTGGACTTGCCCAGAAAGGAGAGTGTGAGTGCCCCACATGAGTGTCGTTGTGAACTAACTTTCTTTGTTACTTTATCAAAATTAACGTGGGCTATTTTGTTAATATTTTGGACTATCTGAATTCCAAGATATCTAATTTCCTTTTTTGTGTAAATACTCCTAAAATTAGTGTTCCATATCATTAATTCAGTTTTTGTTGATTTATAAGATATCCAGAAACCTTTCCAAAACTCTCTACCTCTGACCATATCTCTGGAAATGATCTTTCCAAAATACCAGTATAAATTATAAGATTATCCGTGTACAGGCCAATTTTCTTCTCCCATCCATTGCATCTAAATGTTCTGGCAAGCTCTTAATTTACACCTGAGGGGTTCAATATAGATATTAAAAAGTAAAGGGGAAAGGGGGCAACCTAGTTTGGTTCCCCTTCCTATTTGTATTGATCTAGTTAATTTCCTGTTAATGAGTATTTTTGCTGAAGGGTTTTTATATAAGACTTTAATTGCTGTCAAACAAGTTTCGCCTAAATTAAAGCGCTGTATTACTTTAAACAGGACAGACCAATTGACCCTTTCGAAAGCTTTGGCAGCATCGAATGTCATTACTGCCAAAGGGGTCTTGTAGGTCTGTGCCTTATCAATTGCCCCAATTAAATTGTGTGTCAATTCACTAAGCTGCCTCCCTTACATAAACCCTTTCTGATCTGGGTGTAATAGAGGGCCTGTTACTTTATCTAGACGTTTAGTGATGATCTGAGTGTATATTTTATGATCGCAGCTCAGAAGAGAGATAGGCCTATAAGACTCACAGAGTCTTAGGTTTTATTTGGTTTTAACAGAATTGTTATGGTTGCTTCTTCCCATGACACAGGGGGACTGTCACCTTCTATAAAGGATGAGTTAAATAATTGAAAAAGAAAAGGTCCAAGTTCTTCTTTTAAAGTAATATGTATCTCGTTGGGGATGGAATCAGGGCCAGCGGCTTTCCCCTTTTTTAAGGAACTGATAGTTTGAATAATTTCTTCCATAGATATAGTGCAATTTAATTGTTCCTTTTCGTTTTGTTGAAGAGAGGGTAGAGCTAGCTCTGAAAGGAATTCTTCCATATGGTTTTCATCAAGAATCGTCTCATCTGTATATAGGTTTTTAAAAAATTGAACAAAGGCCTCCTCAATTTCAGAATCATCCGTGATTGTGTTACCGGTATCTAAACATCGGAGGTCCTTTATCCAATTTCTTGTCTGATTGACTTTTGTTTTCCAAGCGAGGAGCTTACTACAGCCCTCCCCGTATTCATGATGAGCTAGCTTGCTAGCATCTCAGTTTTTTAAATTATAATTTCTAGGAAGTTAGCAAGCTTATATTTTGCAGTTGTTAGCTCTCCTAAAATATTTGGGTTCTCCTGATATTTCTCTAAACTTTCTTGAAGTTTATATATATCAGCTTCTAGCCTTTTGGTCCCCTTTTGTACCTTCTTAGACTGAGAAATGGATATGGCTGTTAAAGAACCTCTCAAATATGCCTTGTACATATCCCATTCAGTTTGAGGTGGGGCTGAATTAAGATTAAAATCAAAAAATTATTTTGTTTCTGCTCTAAGCTTATCAATTACTGAGTTTTCTAGTAATAGTGTTCGATTAATGGTCCAGCAATGTCCGGGGAGGGGGGATCACATCCATTGCTAATTCTAAAATAACTGCAGAATGATCTGACATATGCTCCGGGAGATAGCTAACAGAAATAGTATTTCTACTTCCACAGCGTCAACTAAGAAAAAATCAATTCTTGAATGATGTCCGCACTTTTTATTATGGAACGTAAATTTCCCACTGCTTATCTTAGACTTCTGGGCCATCTCTCTCCATATATCTATGAGCCCGATATCCGACAATAATTGCCTCAGTGCGGTTCTCATTTTTTGTGTTTTTAGTATCACTCTGTGCGAGGTAGAGTCTTGGTTCGGGTCCAAGACCAGATTAGAATCTCCCCCAACTATAATATGGTCATTTAATTTGGATAGTTGAAAAAAGTAGAGCATATAAAACAGCTGGATTGTCCTGATTTGGCCCGTAATAGCTTACAAAACTTAACCATGCACCGTTAATTTTTACTCTGGTAATTGCCCATCCCCCCAAAGGGTCAACCATACATTCGCCTAGCATAGCTTGGGTAGTTTTTTTTATTAAAATGGTGACTCCTTTCACTGTACAGGATTGATTTGTACAGATGGAATGTTCAATCCATTTCTGATGTTTTAAAACAATTATCCATTCCTCTTTAAGCAGATGTGATTCTTGCACAAAGAAGACACTACAGTCCGATAATCTAAAACACTCTAGTATTCTCTTTCTCCTAGAAGAAACCCTTAACCCGTTAACATTCCAGGACAAGATTCTCATGCCCTTTGCTCTTTCAATCTTAGCCATGGAGTACTTGGGGTTCTTCCAACATTACTGACATTTAGAATAGAAGCCCAGGAATCCCTTTGATTAAGGTTTATCAATGGAGGCATTTTTTTGCTTTTCTCCCACTTGCTCGCCCACCCAGTGTTTAAATACAAATTTAATTTTTGTATTTTAGATGTGATCCAACCCCCCTCCCCTGGGGAACCTTCCCTTACTGCTACTAGATGTATTAAATACCTCTGGTTTTCAGGTTCTATATCTAACCCAGCTTTATTTCAAGGAATCTCATTTGGATGTGATCTTCAGGGCATTTGCTTCTTCTGGATCCCTGAAATTGAACATTTTATTGTTCCACATTTCTTTAAGTGAAGCGGGGAAACGCAGGTTTGCCGTTGTACCCAAATTACTTAGTTCCTGCATCGATTTTCCCAGCTCCCATTGTTTGTCTTGAGTGATGTGGGAAATATCTGACCTAACGCTGAATGACCATCCAGCTTTTTTATACACCCCAGCTTTTAATCCTCTTGCCAAGATCATTTCTTTAAGCACATACGACTTGAAATTGATGAAGATCCTTCTTGGATTTTTCTTCCCGGGTCTTTTAGAGAAAGGATCCTGATGTCCTCTTTGTATATCATCCTCAAGAATCTTTTTGTCAATATCAGGGTGGAGTTCTTTAAGGAGGTTAATTATGAAGGATCTTATATCTTCTCCCTCCGCATCTTCTGGTATATTCAAAAATCGAATGTTGTTCCTCCTTGCGTTATTTTCTAAGCTTTCCAGTTTCTCCTTCAAGATCTTGTTGCCACCCTTTAATGTCTGAATATCTTGTGCGTTTTTATCTACTTGCTTTGTAAGATCTTCCATAGCTCCGAAATAGAATTCATTTTAGTTTTAAGTGTCTCACAAACTGTTTGTATTTTTGATTGATTATTTTTGGAGACCGCAAATTTGTCTCTTATTTCCATAAGAAGGGTAGTTAATAACCCCTTCCACAGAAGGAGTAACCCCTGTATTACACGCTGTATTTAATAGCCTTGTTGAGCCTAACTCTTCTACCGAGCCACCGTCTCTTGGGGGGTTATGTATCAGAGAGTCATTAGGTTGGTCGACTACTTTATCCTTTTTAGCCAGGGAGGATGGGGAGATATTAACAGTTTCATTGGCCTCTTGCAAGAGCAATTCAAATCTATTTTCCAGATATACCAAATCTATTTCTGTTCCCATTTCCTTATTGGTTATATCCAGTGAATATGGCGGATTCAGAGTTCTGTTGTTACTCAATGTTGACCCGGGGTTTTATTCAGGGGGTAGATTTAATTCCTTCAAGGAAGATTGTGTAGCTTGAACCTTGAAATATGACCTTAAAGAAGGAGTAGGGCGAATATTCCCTGATTTATATTTAGACAGTTTTTTCAAGTCTTTACGTATGGGGGTCTTGCCTATAGAGGTCTTTAATTTCAGAGCAGTGTTAGTGGTTAAACTTGTTTTTGGGGCTTAATTTGTGCCGTAGAAAGCACAGAGTCTTTATTAACTTCATCGGAGATTGATGTTGGCCCCAAATGTCCCTACTCTTGAAGGTATATCTATTAAAACTATTTGCCCCTGTAAATAAGCCCTCGTCCTGTCTCTCCTACCCTGAAGCCCCTCATTCTAAATTCAGCTTAGGCCCCCAATCTCGCCCCCTTCTCCTTACCGCGGTCATTTGAGTGAGCCATATACCAAGTTCTGCTTCCTCTGCACTTTCTAGGTCACTATCTCTGGTTGTTGTTGTTTGGACCTTTGCTCCGAGGCTCTATAAACTTTCAGGGGTTAACCCGGTCTGCCGAAATTGCAGGCACGGGAATGCGAAGGCAGGAGCCGGACTCTTTTGAAATCCAACTCTCGCAGCGATGTTTCTATTACGAGAAATCCGCACTACTGACCAGCGGCCTCTCCGAGGTGCCATCCCCCCTCAAACCGCCACCTCTGCACGCCAAACGCCAAACTCTGAGAGTGCTGCAACCAACAAAACAAAAGGACAGCCGAGAAGTAGGAAACGCGAAAGGTTAGTTGTTCCCTACATACATCTTGCCCTGCATCGTTTCATCTGGGTATTGATTACATCCATTATCTCGAAATTGTTAGTAGACGCCTTGGAAGAGCGAAAGCCCGCGACTGCTGCTAATTAACGGCCGCCATTTTCCCCCTCATACAGACACATCTTACATTATAATCTGTTAATCTTCAACAGAAATGAAAGACAACATGGAGAAATCACTCTTTTGAGCACTTTTGGATATCTCTAAGTTTTCTGAGGATAATTCCAAATGTCAGCTCCCGCCTTAGCACTGCATATACAACAGCACATAAATCTATGCAAATATTGTTCTCTGCTTAAAGTGGCAAAACTCAGATTGAAAAAAGACATTTTATGCTGGAGATGAAATTCACTTTCTGACTGCCTTTTCCTGCCCCTGGTGGGCTGCAATTAAGTGGCAGTTGAAATTTTGAAAGTTGTCCTGGAAAGAGTACTTAGTGATTTTGGGAGACAATACTGTTTTTTTCCCCCCACTGATATTTTCAATTAGTTTTTGTTATAAATGGGGATCTCTAGTTAGCAGAGGTATGTACCTTGTTCAAGTAGGGACCCTTCCTACTAGTCAGGGTAAGGGGATTACATGTCTAAAATATCCCTTCCTCACCTCCTTGGTAGCTCGGCATGAGCAGCTAGGCTCATCTCTGAGTTAATGAGTAAAGCATTTGAACATAACACACAGTAATACAGTGAAAACACTACGAAAGGACACCACACCAGCTTTAGATAAAAATGCCAATATTTATCTGTGTAAAACAAGACCAAAACTCGGTGGCAGGCATTGTCAACGGTGAGAACAGGGTTGCTGAGCAAAGCAGGCAATGCTGCCTGCGGTGCCGTTGATGGCATCAAGTTGCTTTGCCCTGTGTAGCAGCTGAAGCACACAGTTCCAGAAGTGGGTACCCAGAGACTTCCAACAGGAGGCTAGTTCTACTTCAAGCTCTTGGAGAAACTTTGGAAAATATGGTGCAGAATGTTTAGTTCATTCCTTTCACTGCCCAAGACAAAAACAGCCACTGCAGGCCAACACAGCAAAGTGGTAGTTCCTCTTCATTGCTTCTCCAGCTTTTCTCCAGCTTTTCTTCTTGGTTCAAACAAGTTCTAAATTTCTGTGGTCAGGGCCCCAGTATTTATACTGTTTTTCCCTTTGAAGCTTTAGGCAGCATGTCTTTGAGGTCAGTAAAAAGCAGTTCTGTCCTCCCTGGTCCATCTTCACTACAGGAGGTTGAGACAGCAGTGTGCAGAGCAGACACACCCTATTCAGGTTCTAGTGAAAACTCACCCCATAATTCTAAATGCAGAAAAGGTCTATTGAGCTTGGCTATGAGTCACCCAGAAAAGGCGGGACACACCTCAACCCCCTTGTGACTGAACAGAGTGAATGTACATTCCACTTCCTGTCACTCCAAAACCAGATGGTGAATCACAAACAGGCAGAGGCACACAGAATGGTTAAATAAGAAAATGCTCGCGTTCTAAAAGTGGCATTTTCAAAAGCACTATGTAAAAACCGCCTCTACTAAAAGATGTGTAATTAAATTCTAAGTTCAAAGAGCCTAAACTCCTATCTCGTCCCAATAGGAAATTACACTTGTAAGATTTTGAAAGGCAGATCCCATGTTAATCTAAGGGACAGACAGCCTTTCAGTAGTAAAAAATGAAACTGGCTGTATTTCACTATCAGGACATGTGAAACACACTAGCACATGTCCAACCTTTCACAAACACTGCACCCTGTCTAAACGGGGTACCTTGGACCAACCTTATGGGTGACTAACATGTAAGAAAAAGGAAGAAATGGGCCTGGCAAGCAAGGGCACGTGTCTGGCCAAAAGGGCAGTATAATTCTGCGCAGACACTGCAGTGGCAGGTCGTAGTCACCATTGAGAGGCTACTTGTGTGGGTGGCACAACCAGTGCTGCAGGCCCACTAGTAGTATTTTATTTATATGCCCTTAGCACAGATGTGCACATTACTGGGGACTTAGTGATAAATCAAATATGCCACTAATGGAAACCCCAATCACAATGCAATTTACATGGAGAGCATTCCCACTTTAGCACTAATTAGCAGTGGTAAAATGCCCAGAGTCCTAAATCCTATGAAAAATGGGTAAACAAAAGAGGTCAAAAAGCAAACAAATCTGGGGTCTACCAGGTCTAACAGGTATCAACTGTCAAGGTTTTAAGCATTCATTTTAAATAATGGCTTGTTGAACTCTTAATGGTGTGCAGATATTTATTACTGCAAAATCTGAGATTTTCCTCCAATACTTCAATTGATAACTGGCTGATGCAGAAGTCCTCTCTAGTCGTAATGCAGACAACTGTGGTCAGACGCTTCAAAGGTATTGCCCCCTATGTCTTGTATTGCATTTTTTTCTACTAATTCTAGTGAGGTTATGGCGGCTGTGGCAGTCCGAGAAATGCTAGTGGCCACTGAAATGTAGCACAATGTTCATCCACTATAGTGGTAATTTCTCCTGATCCTATAGCAATCTCCTATCCCTATACCTGATTCAATCTGGGCAAAATAGAAACACATGATCAAGAGAGACAGTCCTGGGATGTATGTGAAAGAGATCATTTTACAAATCACTAGTAACATGGATGTCAGGCCAGGTAAAGCACCATACTGTGGTATCCGGGTTGAGCTGTATCGTTATCTGTAGGACAAAATCTGTGTTTGCTTACATAACACACACCCTGGTCCCACTGAGCTGGCACCAGGGTGTGTGTAAAGACATTTGTGTAATTTTAATACTTTTCTATATTTGTGCTATTTTTCCAACTAGATACTTTTGACATCACTTTTCCTATTGTTTTTGTTACTGCTGTAAATTTATCCGCCTCCATGCTTTTAATCGTTTGCTCAATTCATCTTATGAACACTCTAATTTGAATATAATTCAATCCTGGTTATCATGTTTTTTTACTGGTATTTGATTGCTCTTTGAACATGTGTCTTCAGGGCTATAAATACATATTTGCCTATATAAATTGTTCCTCTATGTTAGCCTAGAACTCCTCAAGAAACTTTTGAATTTAATCTTTATTGTTTAGTTAATTAAAACCATAACACATTTCCATTACAATACTCATCCAAGGCTTAAAAGTAAGATCACATAGAGTAAATCAACTAAAAGTTAAATTGCAACCTAGTAAAATCCGAATAGTACATCTCCTGAAAGAGAACTAAAATCGGTATAAAATGACAAAGAAGCAAGATATTTTATCCATTGGCCTAATAAGTCTTAAACATATTAGATTGCTTTCAGGCGTTTTTCAAAGGTCAGCAAGAACTTTACCATCTTACAGTTTATTTGAGGGGACGTTGAGTCCAAGCCACCGACAACTGCAGTCCTGCAAGTGCGTAGTCTCTTAATCAAAAAGATGTTCTTTAAGAAGAACCTTCGTTCCGTATTCAGCATCTTACAGTGACATATAATGTGAATTAAATCTTCTTTTGTGTTACCACTGAGGCGACAAGTAACAGAGTCAGTATGCTTCCAGACAGGTTCGTCGGCCAAAGTTGGAAATTTGCCGAATCTCAAGGCCATCAACCTTTTTTTGAGGAAAATGGAGTATGTTGTATCCAAATATGCTGCTGGAGTAAGTGATTTATAACTATTGATCACAGCCCAAGAATGAGAACGATGAGAGAAAATTTCTTTGTCCGTGATCAATGAATGAAATTTCGCGGCTTTATTTAATGCCTGTTTGAATGACGTAAATGGCAAGTTTTTATCCCAAAGCTTGGCAGTGCATGTTAACTCCAATGCACTAGAGAGGAATTTGTTTGCCTCTGATTTTTTTTGCTTTTCTAGTTCCTGCCATAAAAATGTGTTCAAGTTATTATCGATGGCTTTCTTCTTAATCTGATACCACACCTTAATGCATGAGTAAAGTCGACCCAATGATTCGTTCTTTAAACCAAATTCAAGGCGCATTTGCGCGGGTGAAGCAGAGTTGGGGAGACGCAAGATCTTTTTGTAGATTTTAGTAATTAAATTGTTTAATAGAACAGAATCCTTGCCATGCATAGCTACACTGGCATAAGCTAAGGTGAACAAGGCTTTGTTCGCAATCACAGTTAGTAATGGTTTTAACGATGGACCTTCCAATTTAGTTGCCAAGGTGCTGAGTGCAAATATTAAGGCTCCTGCTCTGTGTGTCAAGTAATTTTTCTGGTCTTTTAAGGAGAGCTTATCGTCGATATAATACCCCAGGTATTTATAATTTGCTACCCTTTCCAGCTGTTTTTCTTCGAGCCAGATATTGTGGTTTGTTGTGCGTCGATTGGTAATTAGCATTATTTTGGATTTGGATGAATTAAGAACCAGCTTGTTTGCTGACAGGAAAGCTGAAAGTACTGTTAGCAACCTAGATAAACCGCCTTTTGTAAGACTCATAAGCACTATGTCATCGGCGTATGCCAGGTGTGTCAGTTGTAGGTTACCTAATTTTGGACAATGAGAGTTACAGACGTTTAGCTTGCCAGAAAGATCCGAAATAAACAAATTGAACAAATGAGGAGCCAGGAAACAACCCTGTTTTATTTCAGTTGTTGTGAACACTTTTCTCGATAAATGGGATCCATCCCCTAGTTTAATTTGCATCCAGGTATCTGAATAGAATAACAACAGGCCCCTTGATATTCTCTCTGGTATCGCCCAAGCTCTTTATTTAGCCCATAATAAATTCCGGTCCACACTGTCAAAGGCCGCTTGCAAGTCCATAAAACACAAGTTCAAGTCCTGTTTGGAACGCTTGCATTTTTCGGCTATCATTGTGATGGCTAAAATGTTCGATGTTATTCCGATCCCTTCTCTAAACCCAGTTTGGTTGATTGGGATCAGATCTCTTTCTCCTGACCACTTTACAAGATCTTTTAAAAGCAGCGATGCAAAATATTTAGCTTCATCATCCTGGAGTGCTATCAATCGGTAATTAAGTGGGCTAGTTCTTTCTCCGCCTTTATATATAGGCATTATAATGGAGCCTTGCCAACTTTCCGGGACTAGGTTGTAGGTTTGCACATCTGTAAAGAGTTTCTCGAGCAGTAAGCTCCAATATTCCGGTGCGTGTTTATAGGTCGCTTGCGGGATGCCATTTGGGCCTGGAGCCCCATTACTTTTGCCCTTTTTGATTATTTTCATTATCTCCTCTGCGGAGTAAGAGCCATACGTTGCATCTAAAAGTGAGATTTTGCACTGGCCGGTTGATAGTGTCTGACTGCAGCATTCTTCCTCAGTAATCCTTTTATTTTGATGTCTCAAAATAAGTGCATTCCCTGGGACTTTTTCTAAGTTTTCTTTAAATTTTGACGAAAGAAAAGTGGCCCATTCGGTTTCCTGCACATTCGAAGATAGAACATTTTGAGGTCTTATTAACTGATTTATAATCTTCCAAAATGTATTTGAAATCGGAAGTTTAGAGCTGAAGAGCAATTTCATCCAAAAGCTCTCGTTTGTCCTCCTTTTAAACTCTCAGACCATTTATTTATATAATTTTCTTTGTGTGAGAAATGTATCCAGTTGACGCGCATCTTTGTCATTCGACTGCAACTTCTTATGTGTTCTTCGCAGATCCCTCCTTAGGTCTAACAGTTCCTTCGGTAATTTTCTATTTGGGCCGGCTCTCTTGGCCTTAGTAACTGGTGATTTCATTTTTGTCTTTAGTTTCTCCAGGAAGAGAGTGCATGCTTGTATCTTATTCATTGGGGCGTTACCTAAGTTATTCAACGTATCCTCTATTATTGTGAACCACTCCATTTTATTAGAGTTAGACCAATTTATGTGCTTTTGATTAATTGTACAAGGTTGTCCCTCCGGTATATGAGATGTTTGGAATCTTTCCATGCAGATATTAAACTTAATATGTTGCATCGCATGATCACTCAGGGGTGAGTATTCGATGTAAAAACTTTTTATTAAGGGGATTAACGATAGGCTTACGATGGTGTAGTCCAACGTTGATTGAGCAAGCGGGTCGTAGTAAGTTTTCTTCGGCGGATGATCTCCATCGGTCCTGCCATTCAGGACGCGCATGCCTTTGTACTCTAGTTATGTTACCAGAAGAATGCCTAATCGATCCTTTTGAGTCCTTACCCCACCTTGTATCTGCTGTGGAACGCTCCAATGCATATTATCTGCAGTTAGTATTTCATCTTCCTCTGGGGAGTAAATCAAGTTTGAATTAAAATCGCCAGTTAATATTATGTTCCATGATGGATCTGTGGTGCGAAGGTCCATTATTACTTTACATAATAAGGCATTTTTTGTCCTTTTCGCTCCTAAAGTTGGTTTTGTGAAATAATTAATCAGGATTGTTGTCATATAGTTGCATTTCGTCCTGTTAGTTTAATTAGTTGAAGACTTGGATCGGGAGAATTAAGCTGTTACGAGTTAATTTTTGCAATTTTCAGCGGCTACGGTGTAGTGAATAAAGCCAACCAACGCAATTTCTTCTTGCAGCCAAGTTTCTTGCAAAGCAATTATATCGCCGTTAGCCCATTCGTCTAAAGGTAATCCATCCTCCAGAAGTCTTTTAGCACCGGCAATATACCATGATATCACATGTATGCCATCATCTGCAGTTTGATTCACCTTATCTATATACGGTCAGTTCTTACGCTTGTCATTTAGCATGCTGGGCAGCCATTTCTAATGATCCTTGGATAGTTGTAGTTCCCCAACTCTGTCTACTTCCGTTCCCTCCTGGGTAAGAGCTGAGTCGCATCTGCCTTTAGCAATATATAAGATTGAGTAAACTGGCTTTTGGGGAACAAATTCAGCCAATTTCCTGGTAAATTGCACTCCGCAAGGTTTCTTCAGAGGCAACGGATAACGCAGGGCGATGGGCTGTGATAGTTGTATACCCCATGATTGAAATAGGTCTGAGCTCCCTAATATTAATTGAACTATGCCTTGGGTTTTCCAAGTGGTCAGTGTTTGATCATTTGTTGTATTCTTAGATTCTCTTAAAAATTGAACCAGTTCCAGATCTTTGGATTTAATATAACTTAGTTCCTTGATTTCAGCCATGAGTTTCAAGATGTTGCTCCTATTCAATATATCATGGCTGCCCTGTGTCTTATACTCCGGAGTCCAAATGATTTGATGACATTCATCGCCGAGCTTTGTTGAATCTATCCTTGGCGCTATACCATCCGCCTGATTTAGTTGCTTAATTTCCTTATTTGTTATGCTGATTCTTAATTTGCTCTGACTTGAATTGCTCTGGGTTTCAAATATCGATCTTTGGTAAACGTTACGAAGATTATCTGCATGGCCTTGAACTCCTGTTTCTGAGGCTGCTTGAGATGAAGAAGCAGACGTTACCCTTTCCCCTTTTCCCCTTCTTCCATTTGTAAGTGATTGGATATACCATCTGGTGTCCCGTTATTACCTGCTATGTAATTTGCAGCTAGCGGATTAAGTGGTTTTGATTTCCTTATTAAACTGGTTGCTTGTGCATGACCCACCATGATGTCGTTTACCCTGGGTGAAACAATGTCTTGAGGTGGCATGCTTTGTTGATTAACTTTTAACAGCATGATCTCCTCGGAGTGAGGGTTGTTGTCTTTTTCACACCTCGCAGTTTTTTGGGGGTTTTTGTCAACGCCAGTTGTGGGCGAATTGTTCCCCTTTAGCAGTGCATCATGCTGATTTTTTGCCATAAGCAAATGGCTAGTCACACTTCCTGGTAATTGGGGGCTCTTGAGGGCCTTTTTAGTCGTATGGATTGCATTGGTGGACTTAACGTCTCTTTCTGTTGCATCTGAACATGTTTCCCCAGTAGGATCCTCTTTTATCATTCTTGCATTTGAATTTGAAAAAATGGGGTATGTTCTAATAGCTGATTGGGGGCCTGCTTCACATTTTTTGTTCCTCGCTTTACGTTCTTTTTTCCTTTGTCTCTTTGTTAGAATTTCCTTTATTGGTTCTGAGATAATTGCCTCAGGCGTGACTTTTTCAATGGTATCATCGCTTATTATATTGTTGCCGGGCCTAGGGGTTTCTTCTTTATTAACGTCCCCAATGGAAGACTTATTGTCTACTGATGGTTGACGCTCTATTTTGTGTTTTCCCAGTCGATCAGACTCTATGTCTGGATAAATGAGGCATTTGTTTAGAGTGAGTATCTGTTCAAGAAAAATTGGTAGCGAGCTCAATTTATCAAGAACTGGGCCACAAGTGCATGTAGTTTGTGGTTGAAAAGTATTGGCTTGTACTCTGATGATTAGATTATTCAGATTATCCAGTTTCATATTTATCCCGGCTATATAAAATGCAATTACATTCATTAGGTCGATTTGAATGTCCAATTTATCAGATTGCATTATTAGTGTTGTTGTAGATGTTTGGAGTGCTTGTAATAGGGGAGCAACAAGATCACGAGGCACTACATCCCTGTTGAAATTTGTATTGGCCTTACTATTTGCTGATTTATTATACCTCTCATTTGTAGATGAAGAGTGGGCTTCGGTGTGGCCTTTTGGCCTATGTTGATTCTCAATGTAGCGCGGATTGTTGTTCCGTTTCGCTGCTTCCATTTTCAACTACTACTACTGCATCCTCATGTGCTGAATTTATATCAGCTAATAAGTCATTCTCTTTGCCGTTGTCTATTACGTCACTTGGGTTTGGCCAGAAATGGGAGAGCTCATTGAGGCTCGAATGCAAAACTTGTGTATGATTGTGTTGAGATTTTCTCATTACCTCCAGACCTGTAATTGGATCTATTGTATTTGTGGGAAGCATTTGTTGTGTAGTAGTGGTGTTAAGATCATCAATGGCAGAGTGTACTATTGCTGTTATGATTACAGTGCCTTTTTCCTCAGATGTTTTTTTTTGTGGTCTGATTTTTCCGATTGATCCGGACCGTTTGACGGGTCCAAATTTTCGCTGAATTGGTGATTTTGTTTCCCTGAAGAGAATGTGTGAACAGCATCATTTGCTACTAAGTTTTTTACAGAGGCTATGGGGGTCGACAATCCCACAACATCCCCTGTTGACGAGAACAGTGCTGACCCAGGGTCCTTCAAAAATTGAAATCGCAAACTCATTGCAGTGTTTTTGCTTGAGGCAGATTTTTCGAATAAAGAAGCAATTGGTGAAAATAGGGGGGGTTTTCAATGAGTTGCTTGCCTTGTTAGCATTGGTTTTATGAAGTCTTCTCCGTTTAGTTGTTCCCCTCAGGGCTGTTGGCTTTTCTCCAGGAGCCTTCCTCACTTTACCAGATCTCATAGTTGATCCGGGCTCAACTCGGCTTGTGCGCCAGGTGAGCCGATGGCCTGACGTTATTTGCGGGCGGCACACTCTCCGCAATGCCGCAATACCGCTGTATCGACCGCAGTGTCTGCTCCCTCGCTGCCTGCGGTTCTCCGGTCGAGTGGATGGCTCCTTTTGAAACTCTTATTCCTCCTTGAATCTTAAGCTGACCCTTATCTGATGCCGGGATCTAGGGCCGGAACTGGTACCGGAGCTAGAGCTTGGGTTCAATAGGCGAGAGCGCACTCAGTTGGTTACTTGCGGGGGTATACCGCTACTCTCCTTAGTATTCCCAGCATCCCCCCCGTATCCTCGGTCTCACCAAGGTGTATGGTGGCAGCGCGGATCCTGCTAACAGTCAATGGATCCTGCTATTAGGTCTTCAGTTAACACATTGTTAGTCTGTTAATCTGCTTGCCAGGAGCTCCGCTCCTCTGTAATTATACATATATTATGCTGATGCTTTTCTACATTTGCGCCGATAGCACAGCCAAGGCTGATTCCTCTCACCAGAAATGCTGCTTGCTGCTGCTGCCAGCTGTAGACCGTAGCTGATCACCCCCACAGGAAACCCTGTGGATGTCGGGAGACGCCAAATGGGTTCTGTCGGATCTCCACCTCGGTCCTCAGTCCTCGGTTCTCCCCTCAAGGTCTCCTCAGTCCTCCGTCCCCATCTACGGTACCGGGCGTCAGGTCGCGGAGGGGGCCCGGTCCGACCCGGTCCCGGGAGGAATCCTTAAAAAACACGGGCGGGAGCTTTTTGGCAAGCTAGCACTGCGGAGTATGGCGGCTGGCGTTTCACTCTGCCTCTGCCTCGTCGTCTGTCTGCCTGTTACTCTCTGCTGCTCTCTGCTTGAAACTTGTTTCAAGCCGAATACAAAGTAGCAGTTTTCATTGTACTATGTACGTTCTACTGCTGAAGTGCCAAAAAAAACGAAGGAAGACCAACTCATTTTCAGCTGCAGGGGGGTGCAGGAGGAGAGGGGGTTCATGGTTGTAACTGTTTTTCACAAACTCGAATGGCTGTTGTCAAAGCCATTCCTGGAGACCCATGGAGTCTCAACACAAATTACCAATGAAGCATTTGACTTTCACGAATATGAATATGTGTCCTTTGAAGTTAACTCGCAATAGCTCGCCCATATTTTAGCTCTAAGGCCACTCAACCAGAGAGAAATGCCACACCTCAGGTACGCCTATTGAAATGACTTAGAAGTATTTCAATGTTTAATTGTATGTAGGTGTGTGCATGAGAGTGTATCACACAGGATAAGAACCAAGACAGCATGATTGCCAATTCAGGAGGCAACACTAGCAAGATCCTCTGTAGAGTATAGACTGATGCCAACTGAGTGAACTATAGAAAGTGACCCCCAGAAGAACAGGCTCAGGTGCTACAGCAAGTGAAATTTGACAGCCGTGACATAGCCAGGTCTAGTGGCATAGTGGACTAAAGCAGCCACTGCAGAGGCCTGTGTTCGACCTCATGGTCACAGGTTCAAATTCCGGGGGTCCACTAAGCCTTTCCTCCATTTGAGGTCGGTAAAATGAGTACCATTGAGTTGGGTAACAATAAACATCTGTTATTCAGCGCCTGGGCACCTTTGGGTAATCGTGCGCTTTGCAAATGCACCAGTTATGTTACTGTTAGGTATGTGGCTGAGCTGGGACCAGGGTGTGTGTGAGGCGGTTGCTTACTTTTAATACTGCATATATGTCATCTTGAGGACAAGCACATTGAAGTCTGGATGCATGGTCATACTTGGGACATGGCAGCCTCATCCCTGCTTGCCCAACAATGGTAACGTCTTTGAGTCACCTTTATCTGTCAAATAAAGTCAGGGTCTCTTCGCTGGTGCATCCTTTGTTTGCCGTTCCTCGCAGCCTACACACCGCTAATAATTACACAACAGCACCCGGTGCGGTAAAGAGTGCTGCTCTGCACCACAAAATAAGGCATTCCGTTTTTTAAACTTGTTAATCTTTCAAAATGCTCCTTTTTTACAACTCAGATCCACATATATAGTGCAATACAGTTACTAAAACCACCGTGACTGTGATCAAGTTGGCCAAGGAAAATAGCTTTCGAGAGTCTGAAAGCATGTAATAAAAACACGGGCAGTAGATTTTGAAACGATTATTTAATTAACGAAATATCATGCCGCTACGTCTCGAATTAGAGTAAACACATCCAACCAAATAACGGTTAGTCTTAAAAGGCGCGGTTGACATGTTCTTTTCTGAGGTTTTCCCTCTAATCTGTATTTATTATTTTTCCTATTGTGTTTTTTTTTTTACCGCATTAAACCCCAGAGGAACGTACACATGTACTGGATGTAAATAATTTCATTTCTTGTATTACCTTCAGTCTGCCGCGTAGACGGATGGCAATAAACTAATAATGAGATTTCTTTCCGATTGCACAAAACGTATTTCCTTTTTTTGCAGCAGAACATTGTAGACACGCTCTAAGCCATTCATTTCTCAAAGAGCCCGTAGTAAATGCTTGAGCTCTACAAGGAAGAGCGAAAAGGAATGACTCGTCTTTATTACTGCTCAATAAAAAATAAATTAAATTGAATCTTTATTACAGCCGAATTAGTTTTGAAACAGGACACATGCGTATCCTGGCGTAGTGCTATTTTTCATTCATTTCATAGGCCCTTTGTCTCATAAAAAATGGGTCAAATGTTGTGCCATTGTAACCAGAGTGTTGTGCATACAAGGAAATTCTCTGACGCCTATGGGGACTGTTCTTCTGGGTGCCCTGCTGCGCCTTAGATGCCTAAAACGTCGAAACGGGTCATGTCTGCATGGGTATAAAATCAATTACCCTCAATGAGAAAAAAATGTAACTTGTATCCATAGATTCTGTAGTAAACTATGGGATTTAAAGTATCTATCACAACACAAACACGCATTCACTTCTCTTGCTCTGAACAGGGTGCGTAAATCATACAGACTGCAACAGAGTCTTCCATGATAACACATTTTCACTGTAGTAATAAATGTGGGGGTCTGAGTTTTCCAGTACCATCTTCTAAATAAACTGTTATTGTAATAAATGTGGGGGTCTGAATTTTCCAGTACCTTCTACTAAATAAACTGTTATTGGGCCACGTTTATTTTGGATGGTATAGCATAAAATGTTTATCTATCTATAGGTCGCCACTGGGTATTTATAGCTAGGATTGCGTTTCCATAGGAACATGGGACATTTTTTTTTCTTTTCCTAATAACTGGCGTCGTTTGAGGCACCTTCACTAAACTTTCCATCAAATGTATTTTACCACCTCAGCTCCTTCCTGGAAAGTGATTCATCAAGTAGGGATTGAGAAAAAGTGGGGATCCCAAAATGTGTTTTCCCCATTCATTGTTCTAAGGACATTTAGACACAGCAACAGCCCAAACGGCTTAATGAATTTTACACCAAATTTGCTGAAAGCAAAAAAAGAAATTGTGGGAAGGGGGTAGGGGGGGGGGAGAGAGAGAGAGAGAGAGAGAAAGAGTTGTGTAGTGATGTATTACTTACTCTTACATATAAGAGTGCGAAAACAAGCAAATGGCTGTTTGATTCAGCTCCAGTTTGTTAAAACACTTCATGACGTGTGCCTGATTTTTGGATGTATTTCCATATTTTGGCAACACTGCTGGTTAAATAAAGGCACGCGCCTGTTCTACTGTACACCGAACGGTACAGTGCTTACCTCTGTATCCTATAGAAAAGTCAAATTCATTGGTTTGGCAGGAAAGAGACTGAAGGAATTGCGCTTGAGGCAAGGCAATGTTTGTATTACTATCATAGCAATCAACAGGAAAAACTGTGGCAGCAGACAACAGACCTACAAATAACCTACCATAAATAGGCCCACAAACTGCCTTGTCAGACCAGCCCATTGACATTTCCTGATTGCCCTATACGCCAGTCCGACCCTGTCTAATACGTGATACCAGTGGACACATCTATACGGAAAAAGAGTGTCGTTTTCCTAACTATTAACTAGAACTAAAACTCATTTTCATATCGAAAACTGAACTGGAGAATAGACACAATGCAGTCTCTCTTTGAAGTAACAGACATACCTTGCAATAGAAAACACAACTCGAAGTCTATGAATGATATGAGCAATATGCCCATTTTCGAAGGGAATTTGGCCATGGTTTCCCATGCACATTCTACTGCAGTAAAGCACTACATTATGTGTAATGTAAACATTCAGGTAGTACTAGAGCTGCTCGGTGCCAGTATGTCATCTACTTTCGATAAACGTGTTTCACTCAAGAATACAATTAAAAAGCCCCCCACTGTTATTTATAGTTTCGCTCCTGCTATGTGTTATCCTCGCTTTGCCAATTCATTCTCACCTCTTGGATTCTGCATTAAAGTTGCCGCTTCCCAGATGATGAGTATTATTCTCGTCTCAGCCAAACATCAGCAGTGTGAACGCACAGCTGTTTTTTTCTCACTATGGTGGCTGTTATTAATGCAGTATCATCGCAGGCGCAAGCAGGCACAGCAGCTACACCAAAAGGAGAAATAATAAATCTTCAGACGAGTAGTTCCTCTAATTCAGGCACACTCCGCATCAGTGATGCTAAATGAATTCAACTGCGCCATAACCTGAACCTACTTCAAATGCCACATTAAGCTGCACTAGTGACATCTATTTCTCGTTTGCTTCATCTATTTAAATATTAAAGATAGGAATCTTATCAAGAGGAAATTGCCAACATTAAACATAAATGGGGGTAGAGGTAAGATTAAAAATGAACCGAAGTTCATTGACATTTGGTAAAATTGGCATATGGGAAAAATAACACTGTAATAAATTCGATGTTACCTCGAAAGTTAGAAAATAAAATCACCCGACTTAACACTACCCTTCTCAAAACCGACCTCAGCTTCATATAGTCGACAACTCAGGGCAAATCGTTTTACGCCCTTAATGCTCCGACGGCTCACGTGAAACGGCGGACTCTCCAGAATCTATAATTCTGAAGTGTGCACTGAATGGAATGTTGATTCAACATACCACTCTCTCCTGGACGTGATGTCACAAGCAAGGACATTTTGACAAGAAATAGCTAGACGCTGCTCATTCCTCTAATTGCAGCATAATTGAGTACAGATTAATTTAATACTGCAAGAATTTAGGACCACTTTGTGAATAAGCAGGCATAACTGTGAAAACATAAGATTATAATTAATAGCAAATCAAAGTTTTCAGAAAAAAGTACATGATCTTCATGTTTCCGCAAAGACCACATCAGCACAGAATGGGCACTGAAGGTGAAGGTAATATCCACAAATGAATGCACACCTCTCAACCTATTGTAGTAGTTAGGGGCGTTGCATCTCTTAACTTTAGTGGGAGACAATTTTTTGTTCCATTATTTAATTGTCTAGCGGAAATGTCTGAAGTGCATACACAGTGGATTAAGGGGTGGAACGGTAGGTTAGCTAAACACTACTAATGGAGACCAACATTCTTTGCGTAGTGGTTTAAAATCTATTTAGCACTTGATTGAGGTCATGACCACGAATTCTTTATTTTCTATAAACAAATTGCTTTATCCATATGCATTACAGATTTCAATCAAATTAAAGCTAGAAATTATGAAGATAGACTTCAACATATAGTTGTTATGTGTAGTAATGCTTTTAATGTGCTATTAAAACATGCACAATAAAAAAAACTACATAACAAAGAGCCTGGAGAACCCTATATTGGCATTATAAAACTATTATACACAGTCAACCATTGTTTATCATCTTCAGTAGATTTTATAAGTAATTTAAAATCAAGTTTAGGCTACGTCTTTTGAATCCTGTGATTAAAACTCACTGGGGGATATTCTCAAGAACCCGCGATAATTATCGCCAACCTAGGATAACACAATTTTACATAACGCCGTCTATCACAGGAAACCAACGAGTGCTACTGGCGTATTCTCAACACAACAGGCAAAGACAAAAATACGGTCTGTCGCCTCAGGGGATGTATATTTGTGCCTCTTTCTCGTTTATCCAGGATTCGGGCTATGTCTTTCTATGACACTGGACACGAATTTCTTGAACGCGCTACGAGCCTCCCCGAGCCAAGCCTCGTTCCTTGGGACATCTTCAATCGTAAGGCCATGTTCGCCGCTTCATCCTATCGGGATATCTTTGGGTTACCCTGCTAATTGGTTCTTGGACATCCGGCCCACTACTCCTTTGGGATTTCTTCCAATATTGTGTACTGATTTATATGGCCGCTCATTACGTTTTAGAGAAAGATCTTTTCTCCTTTTTTACACCTACAAATATACGTCCCCTGAGGCGATAGACCGTATTTTTGTCTTGGGATGGAACTTATGATTTGACATGAATATATAGTTTATTGAATTGAAGATACAACCTTATGTGCAAGTCCACTTGTATGCTATGAAGACTGTAGTGCTGGATACAAAGTGATATCCCCCATTGTGGAGAAGATATTTAAAAGAATAGTTCACGTTGTGCGCCCTGATGAAGGATTGGTGTAAATTCGGTCCTGTTCCGAAACGCGCGTCTGCGATTTTGCTTTCGTTTGTGTTGTTTTGGTCGTTCTGTATATACACAATTTTGTATTTTGTATTTTGTATATTGTTTGTCTGTTAACCTTTTTTCTTCTTCTGTTTAGCGAATATTGCTTTATGTGACTGATGACAGTATGAATGTGTGTGTGTGGATGTTGAACATTTTTAGGTTGTTTGAAGGTTGTAATGTATGTATATGTATGTAAATAGACTGTATATATGTCCATGATTCTATTAGATTTATGATCGTTCTTTGATGATGATGAGAAAAAAATAATAAATATATATATACTTTTGAAATGAACCGTTCTGTGTGGGACAATGTTGATATTTGAAAAGAATTGGAGTTAATACCCAACTGTATGTTGCTTTCTAGGGGAGGTTTGTTCTGTTTTTTTGACGAAGTGAGCATTCATGCACACACAGAACTCCGCAGTGCGGTGCTGCTGGGTGCGCCGCAGGCCTGTTGCGCTGAAGTCAGCGATCGGCTGAGGAGAATGCCAAGCTCGCGGGCCTCTGGCTTGTAGACTGCACCGGCACATGGTGGGCCCTCTTAGGGACATGCCAGTGGTTGCAGGTGAGCATTGAGGCCTGGGTGCGCATGGACGGGCAATCAGTCCCTGTGCGCCGGACAGTTCTGGGGACCACCGGTCTGGGGTGCAGCAGGCGCACAGGATCGCACAAGCACCACCTGTCACCAGTGAGGCATCTTGGCAGGGTGAGGGGCGCCACTCTTGCAGACACGCCCCTGCAGGTAATGATGAAATGTGAGCTGGGTGGCATGTAACGTAGCCACCTCGTTGCTGGTGTAGATTTGTCCGTTGAAGGTGGTCGGCCACGTGTGTGTAGGCCTGGATATGACACAGAGTCACACAGTAGTACCTTTGGTGGCCATCCCGGAAGTGAACCATGCCCAGAGACCCAGGCTATTTAGTCACACTCCTATGCTGAACACCGGTCCAGCCCACTACGCTTACGCTTACAGGGGGGGGGGGGGCGACATAGCTACGTGTCCAAGGTCTTCCACACTGCCTGAGGTAACACGGTTACATCCACTGTGCACAACACTACAAACACCAGCAGTATATATCCACATAGACATGTATGTGCTCTGCATACTTAAGACTGTCCAACACATCACCACCACACTTGGCATTGTGAACATTCATATTCATGGGTCACTTGCCTCCTTCACACATTCTTGGTTCCCACCTCCTCCCACATTCTGCAATTGTGTGGCAGAAGGGCTATGCCTTTGTGGATGGTTTGTCTACATGTCTACCACAGTTACTTGCGTTGTCATGTCTGGTAGGTGGGCATATTGTTTTGCATGTTGTATGTGATTTTGTTACATGTGCATTCCCACAGTTGTTGTATGATTGTGGAGTCGAGGTATGTGGTGTGTTCTGTTGGTACTTACCAACGAGCTGTCCATTTCCATAGGTGCCATCCTGAAAGCGCTGGTTGATGGTGCACTGTCAGAAGTTGTAGGAATCATGCACACTTCCTGGGAAGTTGGCAACGACATTGGTGAACAGTCCCCGGTGGTCCACTATTGCCTGCACATTGATGGAATGCGTGTGCTTTCTGTTGTGGTAATTGTGTGCAGTGTCGGCAGGGGGCACATGCGGGACATGTGTGCAATCAATTGCCCCCAACACGTGCGGGAAGCCAGCTATGGTGTAGAAGCCTTGCTTGTTCTCCAGCTGTTCCTGCGCAGTATGGGGAAAGTGAAAGTGCTGGAGTATCAAGCTGATGATGACATCCAAGACAGGTGTGAGGAACTTTGATAGGGCTCGCTGTGAGACCTCTCCGACTCTGGCAGTTGTTGGTTGGAAGGTACCAGAGGCCAGCAAGTGCAGCACAGCCAGCAGCTTCGTTTGCGGAGGGATGTTGGTTGTCTGCTGTGTTGGTACCATCAGCCTGTGGGCAATGTGGGTCAGGATACGGAGGATGGTTGTCCTTTTGAGCCTGTAGTTGCCAATGACATCCTTTGGCATAAAGTCGCTGAGGCTGGTGCATTTTCGGAAGGTCCACTGTCTTGTTCTGTGCTGCCTCAGTTGTAGTCCGAGGGTGGTCCTGGGGGTGGCCCTGGGGGGGTGGCGGTGGGTGATGTGGCCCTCTTGGGTCTCTGAGCTGCATGATTAGTAGCTCCATGGCATCTGTTGGTCTTCAGGTGTGGCTCTGGGCTGGGCTTCCTTTATGCTGCAGGTTTTTGTCCTACTTAAGATCAGAAAAAAGCAGGTCTTAAGTCCCTGCTGCTAACATGCCTTATCACCTGTTTTTGGACAGCATTGCAGATCTGGCTGGTCATTGAGAGTATTGCAAAGTGGTGTTATCGTGAGTTTTGAGAAGAGAACGCCTACTCTGCATATGATTAGCGTTAGTTGTCACTGTCAGCCTTGGTGATCTTTTTAGCGGCAGCTATCACAGGTAAACTGGCGATGTCTGCAGTACGCGCAGGCTTGTGAATAGGGCGATAAATCTATCGCCCCTTTAGTGGTGGAAAAGTGCTACTAAATCGGCCCTGAATCCTTGAGAATATGCCCCACTAAATGTTAGATAACCGTCTTGGGGGCATGTGTGGTTACCTTGGCCACTCAAAATATACGATTCTGCAGCTGCAGTGGTTTTTGCATAATTATGGTTTTGCCACTTTGCCACACAATCCATCATCTGCTGCATAGTGTGCAGATTTCAACAAAAAAAATGTCTAACTCAAACGGATCAAAAGCTACTAAAAGCATGGCAAACACATGTCCCATTGTAGCGGAAAACTCATTGTAAAGGTTGACTGGTCACCTTTCAACTACTTATTGCTGCATTTGTGTGTTCAATCAATCAATCAATCACAGCATTTTTATAGCGCACTACTCACCCGAAGGGTCTCAAGGCGCTAGGGAGGGGGGGTCCGCTACTGCTCGAACAGCCAGGTGTTGAGTTGCTTCCTGAAGGCGAGGTGGTCCTGGGTCCGGCGGAGGTGGGTCGGGAGGGAGTTCCATGTCTTGGCGGCGAGGTAGGAGAAGGACCGTCCTCCTGTGGTGGCTCTTCGGATGCGGGGGACGGCGGCGAGGGCGTTGTTGGTCGATCGAAGCTGGCGTTTGGGAGCGTAGAAGTTGAGGCGGCTGTTGAGGTATCCCAGGCCTTGGTTGTGTAGGGCTTTGTGTGCGTGGGTGAGGAGTCAGAAGGTGATTCTCTTGTTGACCGGGAGCCAGTGCAGGTCTCTCAGGTGTCCGGAGATGTGGCTGCGACGGGGGATGTCCAGGATGAGATGTGCTGAGGCGTTCTGGATCCGCTGGAGCCTCTTCTGGAGTTTGGCGGTGGTACCGGCGTAGAGGGAGTTGCCGTAGTCCAGACGGCTGGTGACGAGGGCCTGGGTGACCGTCTTCCTGGTCTCGGTGGGGATCCACCGGAAGATCTTACGTAGCATGCGCAGGATGTTGAAGCACAACGAGGAGACGGCGTTGACTTGTCTGGTCATGGAGAGGGAGGAGTCCAGGATGAAGCCCAGGTTGCGTGCGTGGTCGGTTGGCTTGGGTGTGGTGCCCAGGGCTTGGGGCCACCAGGAGTAGTCCCAGGCGGAGGGTGAGGATCCCAGGATGAGGACTTCCGTCTTGTCCGAGTTCAGTTTCAGGCGGCTGTTCTTCATCCATTCGGCTACCTCTTTCATCCCTTCGTGTAGGTTGTCTCTGGCGGTGGCGGGGTCGTTGGTGAGGGAGAGGATCAGCTGGGTGTCGTCGGCGTAGGAGATGATGTTGAGGTTGTGCTGGCGTGCGATGTCTGCGAGGGGGCCCATGTAGACGTTGAAGAGGGTTGGACTGAGCGAGGAGCCTTGAGGGACGCCGCAGATGACTTCGGTGGCTTCCGATCTGAACGGAGGGAGGCGGACTCTCTGTGTTCTTCCGGCGAGGAAGGAGATGATCCACTCCAGTGCCTTCTCCTGGACTCCGACGTTGCTGAGGCGCTGTACTAGGGTACGGTGGCAGACAGTGTCGAAGGCCGCGGAGAGGTCTAGGAGGAGGAGGGCCGCTGTTTCTCCGTTGTCGAGCAGGGCACGGATGTCATCGGTGGCTGCGATCAGGGCGGTCTCGGTGCTGTGGTTTGCCCGGAAGCCAGACTGCGAGGGGTCAAGGGATCCGTTAGTCTCGACGAAGGCGGCCAGCTGCTTGTTGACGGTCTTCTCGATGACTTTTGCAAAAAACGGGAGAAGCGAGATGGGGCGGTAGTTCTTGAGGTCGGTGGGGTCGGCTGATGGCTTCTTGAGTAGGGCGCTGAGTTCGGCGTGCTTCCAGCTCTCCGGGAAGGTAGCGGTGTCGAAGGAGGTGTTGATGATGTCCCGCAGGTGGGGTGCGATGACAGCGTCGGCCTTGTTGAAGACGTGGTGAGGGCAGGGGTCGGTCGGAGATCCGGAGTGGATGGAGTTCATCGTGCGGATGGTGTCTTCGGTGTTGATCGGAGTCCAGGCGCGGAGGGTGGTGGTGGGGGGCGGGGGTTCGGTCGTGGCGTGCGTCGGTTGAGTGCTGAAGCTGTTGTGTATGTCCGCGATCTTGTTGTGGAAGTAGGAGGCGAGGGAGTTGCAGAGGTCTTGCGAAGGGGTGATGTCGTTGTTTCCGGCGTTGGGGTTGGAGAGCTCTTTGACGATGTTGAAGAGTTCCTTGCTGTTGTGTGCGTTTTTGTCCAGCCGTTCTTTAAATGCGGTTTTCTTGGTGGCGCGGATGAGTTGGTGGTGCTTTCGGGTGGCGAGCTTGAGGGCAGCCATGTTGTCCGAGGTTGGGTCTCTGCGCCAGGTTCTCTCGAGGGCTCGGCCGTTCTTCTTGGAGTTCTTGAGTTCGTCGGTGAACCATGGGGCTTTCTTGCTGCCGGGTCTGCTGGGCGGGGTCCTCAGGGGGGCGAGGTCGTCTGCGCAGTCGCTGATCCACTTGGTGAGGTTGGTGGCCGCCTGGCTTGGGTTCGGTGTGCAGGTGGGAGGGTTCATGCTCAGGGAGGTCGCGAGTTGGTCGGCTGTGATCTTGTTCCAGCTTCTGCGTGCAACCTGTTGCTGGTGGTGGTGGATCGTGGTCCTTCTGACGCTGAAGTGGACGCAGCTGTGATCCGTCCAGTGGAGTCCGGTGGCGTGGCTGAAGGCGATGTCCTTGCTGGATGAGAAGACGGGGTCGAGTGTGTGTCCGGCGTAGTGGGTGGGGGTGGTCACCAGCTGCTTGAGACCGAGGTTGGCGAGGTTGTCCAGCAGGGTGGTGGTGTTGCGGTCGTTGTTGTTCTCCAGGTGGAAGTTGAGGTCCCCGAGGAGGATGTAGTCAGCGGAGCAGAGGGCGTGCGGGCTGATGAAGTCGGCGATGTCTTCGCTGAATTGTGTGCGTGGTCCCGGGGGTCTGTAGATGAGGGTGCCTCTGAGGGTGGTCTTGGGGTTGATGTGGAAATGGAAGTGAAGGTGCTCGGCGGGTGCGAGGGTGTCATCGGTGTTGGTCGAGATGCGGATGGTGTTCCTGTGGATGATGGCGATGCCTCCTCCTGTGTTGTTGATGCGGTCCCTTCGGATGATCTTGTAGCCGTCTGGGATGGCGATGGCGATGTCGGGCGCTGAGGAGGCGTTCATCCAGGTTTCCGTGAAGAAGGCGACGTCTGGGGCTGTGGAGTCGAGCAGGTTCCAAATCTCGATGGCGTGCTTGTGGACGGAGCGGGTGTTGAGCAGGATGCATTCCAGGTGGCTGTGGCTGTTGCTCGTCTTGGTCTTGGTCGGTGCTGGTGTAGTGGAGGTCTGGATGCAGGTGAACTTGCAGGTGTTGCAGCAGAAGGGTCCGTGGGTGCGTCTCGGGGTGGCTCGGTAGCACCCCGGGGTTCTTCCGGCGTTGTGTGCGTAGAGTTCGGTGGCGTCGTAGGTCCGGCGGGTGGGCTGGGGTCTGCGGGGGCCAGGGGGCCTGGCACTGGGCGCGGTCCAGGCGCGGATGGGCGCAGACGGGCTTGCCTTTGGCGCACCTTCGGCACTCATTCGGTGCTCCCGCTGTGCGCATCCGCTGCACGGTCGCTCTGGGGGCGTCATAAGAAGGGGGACGGGGGGCGGGTCTGCTGGGCTGGGCGAGCGGCTGGGCCAATGGGCCGGTGGTGGGCGGGGCCGCAGGGGGCCAGCGGCGGGAAAAGTGGCGAGCGGGCGGCTCAGCAGTGGCTGGGCCGCTCGGGGGTGCTGGGGGGGCGACGGTGTCGGTGGCGGCAGGCAGGAGGCTGGCAAGGAGGCTGGCTGGCTAGCAGGATCAGCAGGCGAGGGAGCAAGGGGGTGACCCGGCCTCGAGAGGCACAGTGGTCACTCCCGCGAGCAACCAGGCACTCCCCTTAAGAAGGGGGACGGGGGGCGGGTCTGCTGGGCTGGGCGAGCGGCTGTGCCAATGGGCCGGTGGTGGGCGGGGCCGCAGGGGGCCAGCGGCGGGAAAAGTGGCGAGCGGGCGGCTCAGCAGTGGCTGGGCCGCTCGGGGGTGCTGGGGGGCGACGGTGTCGGTGGCGGCAGGCAGGAGGCTGGCAAGGAGGCTGGCTGGCTAGCAGGATCAGCAGGCGAGGGAGCAAGGGGGTGACCCGGCCTCGAAAGGCACAGTGGTCACTCCCGCGTGTTAAAATGGTAGTGACAGTGAAATCTTTGCCCAGGCAATGTTACCATTTATAGAAATGGCATCATGATAAAGTAAAGCTATCATAAAATCTTCAGTGGTATGCCGCATAATTTGGCTTTTCTTAGCACATAATTTAGTTAACCCTGCCAAATAATTTGGTCCTCCTCTGACATATAATTTCAGTGGCTCTGGTGGTAACTCATGAGATGTTTGGTGAGCATGGAGTTTGAATTAAGTGTTTTTGAGCACTTAGTCAATGTCTGTTTTTTAATAGATCACCTGAAAGCACAGATTTTTCAAAAGTGCTTGCATCAAAATCCATCAAATTGGACAAGCACACACTAGGTCCAAGTATACATCAATAGATATGATACCTTTCGCCTCTAAAATATCTGTACGTTTGCTGAAGACTCAAAAGTGTGGGTATGTAGGAAAGAAAATTCATATCCTGCGAGCATGTGATAAATAAGATGTGCACAGAACTCTATAAAGCCATTACCAAAATGAGTTCTGGAAGTTTGCTTTCTGTCTCAAATTGAAGCCAGTGACGGTCCCTCAAAGTCAGACACTCCATCTTCGATCTTCGACTGAAGCCATCAGTTTTGGTGCATAAAGTTCCCTTTGGGACTAAATCAGAGTGCATAGCTGCAAAGATTGCTTTACTGTACAGATGGTTCCTTCGTGCCACCTTTGTGCCAAGTCTTACATTCATACATTGCCACTTTTTTGGGTCACTTTTCTTCTGTGGGGCAGGACAGTATGCTGTAGAAAAGGGCTCTGAGGGCAGAAGCACCCTTGTATGGTGGCCCCCTGGTAGTCTTGAATACTGAGTAGAAACGTTCCAAGTAGAACAAATCAGCTGTAGCCGGTTAGGTCACATTTCCCTAGAGATCTTTACTGCCTGGTTCTGCAGAGATCAGAAAATGCACTAAGAGATTAGTTGTACTTGATATTAGAAGCCTCTCCTGATTTCAGCTAGAGACCTCATGAACTCAGGGCATGCTTCTAGGCATCAGGTCTCCCTCCAGCCAGAGTTTTCTTGTTGTCTAGTGCAGTCCACACATTACAGGCAAGCTGAAGCTTCGTTGCAGGATGGAACTCGACTAAATGTTGTATTCCTGTAACTGCGAACAGGAGGCTAGCCATATTCCCCAAGTGTCAGTGAGAATCAGGATTCCTTCAGGATTCTTTCACTAGCAGTCAAGGAGAATCTTCTTTTTTCAACCAAGTGTTCTTCCAGGAATCTTATGAGAATGTGGTGGTTGGAAGCCATTCTTAACTTTTGCACTAGCCAGTGATTGGAAAATGTCCCTATTAGCAGTCCTTGCACTATTCTCATGAAACCCCAACCTCCTTTTTTTCTACACTTCCTCCTTCACTTTACTATAAACCTTCCAAGGAATCATGTTGCAGGTTCCAGGTGCCCCATGTCAAGTCCATCTTTATTGAAATGATGGGCCACCCCCTTTCACTGTTCTGGGAACAGCTTCAACCATTGTCGTGGACAGAGAGAAATGTATGAGAGACATCTGGGGTTGGAAAAGTTTCTGTCATCTGGGATTTCGATAACTACAAAATGAAGACTGTTGTGGCAGTTCTTTTGTTACCACTTATTCTCGCCCCATCCGAGATAATTCAAGCCAGCTAAATTCTACAAACATGCACTGACTCATACACAGGTAGAGTCCAACTAGCTAACATCTGCAACACATCTCAAATCAAACCCAACAAATTGAGCCTGATTCACAAAAGGAATCATAGATTTGCACCCATAGTAGCAGACCATACATCATTTCGCAATTTCGCAATTAACACATTTCCTCCAGTATGTGTGGAATGCTGTGATGCCAGCAAGTTTCAATTACTCTACCTTGTAAAATAGAAACTGCCTCGGTCTCCCCATTGTGTTTGTTTTCTTGATTAAGTATTTTTATGGTGTAAGAAAATGCCCTCCTTGCCAATTGAAATTGTGTAGTCAGCACTTTTATAAAAATCCTGCAATTTTTACAAAAGTGCCAGCAAACTTTATGGTAATAAAAAAACTAATCATGGGTTGACCCGCTCTTTACTGACGGCTGTACTCACAGCCGCTGAGCCAGCAAAGGGAGGCTGAACAACAGGCTAGCAGGCAGCAAAGATGTTACCTTCCTCTGTTCCCTGCCTTTCAAATGCACAGAGTCCCCTCCTGTACAATTAGCTTGAAGCCCGCATCACACATTTCAGTGTGTCCCCTGCAAAGTCTGCAGGCTGCTGAAAGTTACTCCTGCCCCATCCTCCACCACACTCCTCTCTATCAGGCCCCTCTGTCTCCTTTTAATCCCTAAACCCCCCATTACCCCATGTCTCCTATTTTTTTCTTTGCATTTTTTATATGCCCCCAACCTCCGCTGCCACCCTTTAGTCCCTGTTGGCCTACACACGACATGGAATGCAGGTTGTCTGATGACAGAAAGAGCAAGTTTCATATTGTAACCTTCTCTCTCTGGCATCATACATCCTCCAATTTGAGGCACTATGCATTTGGAGACTCTGGAAGGTTACAGATTGTGACACTGTAATAGAGATGTAAGGCAATCAGAAGAGCAGACCCCGCGCTAGCTGCCACAAAAAAAGCCAGTTGCCCTCTCTGACTTATACATTTAGACAATAGTAACAATATTTGTTGAGCGCAAAGAAGAATCCAAAGTACATCAGAAAGGTTCACTCCTTTTATTTGAAATATAGAACTCATGTATAAACAATATATTCTTGTAATTAAATTATACATGTATTATGGAAATACAACAGGTAGCAAATATCCATCATTTCAAAGTAAAGATAGCTTAGTATCACACAATTGTGTAGAACCAGCTTGACAACTTTCAGCCAGCACATGTTTCAGGACAGATTATACTGCTTTTTAGGACTGAAAAGAAATAATAAACCTATTTTCATTTTGGAATTAAATTCATTTGAGTTGTACTAAACAGTAGACATAATTATACCTTCACATCATTTATTCATGTTAACGGTGAAAAACATTTATTGGAGACAATAAAACATATTGCATCCACTTTGCCCAAAACACTTTCAGACAAAATATAAATCACAATTATCTTGACCATTTCATGAGATGAATTAATGTCCCAATAAAAATGAATATTGGAATAGTGGAAATGCAAAAAACATAACTCTATCATAGAAATTACTGAGTAGAGTCTATTGGTGGTTTCGGTCACCTAGTTACATATATCTATAGTGCATCACATGAAAAGGTTTCCCAATAAACATCAATTAATAAGTTGTGTGAGCATAAGTTGATTGTATGTAGAGTTCAACGTGGTTTCTCAGGTATTCTGTATCAATAAAACACAAAAAGTTCTATTTAAATACAAGACTCAAGTTATGTACTGAAAGAATTCCTGTGAAAAAAATACAATTGGTATGGGTTACCTCTATCTAGGTAAAAAGAGGTGAGCATGTCTCAAGAGTGATTCCTAGTTCTAATCAGGATAGAGGCGGAAGTTTCAATAGGAATCGACCTTGCATCTTGAACTGAATCAGAAAAATGTATGAACAATAGAAAATTTAAAAATATAAAAGGGTGAGCCAATACTTTCACAAGGTACTGAATCATTAATCTGCTCACATAAAACATTAATATTGAAAATACAAATTTGGAAGTGAAATCCTTTCAACAGGATCAAATCTGTAGTCCTTGCCTTGCTAATGTGCTCGCCATATACAGAGAGCTAATGGGGATTCCTGCTTGAGTGACAATATCTAGGTTGAATTACCTTATGCGATGAGTTTCCAAGTAGACCATGCCAAGTAAACCTTGTTCACACAAATGCTCTGTTTGATTGGTGGCTTAGCAACCCACTTAGCGGCATCCCCTTTGTAAAGTTATTTCCGAGTCAGCAGGTAGATATACTTAAAAAATATACCAGATCAAACAAAAAATAACATGAACAGCAAAAGTCCCTTTCCGGTCATGAAGTAATCAAACAGACTGTTTTCTTGACTAAGGTTTACTTGGCAAGGGCCCAGTTTCAGCTGGAAGAAGAGATCACCCCTACTGACAATGGGGAAGAAGAGCATGATGGAGATTTTGGGGACACAGAAGGGGACAATGAAAGTGGAGTTCCAATAATTCAATCACGATCCAACTCTGTGACTGGGAGTGTAAGGAGCTCTTCCTCAGTGAAGAGACATCAGAACCTAATAGCCCAGCCTAACCTGCTAGACATCCAGGAGAGGAAGCTGGCCCTGGAAAAAAATAATTTGCCCTAGAGGAGAGAAGGGTCAAGCTGGGGATGAAACCCCAAAAACATTGTGGCAGCAACAGAGAAGCAGAGGTAGCTACATGGGTGCCTATGATACCAGGTTTCCCAAGTACATTTTTCCAAAACACAGAGAGGGATAACATAGACAAGTGGCTGCATCCTATGAGAGAGCTCTCAGTATGAAATGGGTGGGTGCACAACATTGAGAGTCTTTTCTGAGGAAACTCATTCCAACAGTAGGGAGAGACAGTCAACTGACACTTGAAGATGAGGTGACACAGTCTTACACCTACATGAAAAAGCGCTCATTGAGATCTTTGGTCTTACACCAGAAGAGTATATAGATAATTTCAGGAGCATACATAAGGGGGCAACACAGACATGATTAGTGAAGTCACTGGAAGGCTGGATTAAGGGTAACAAGGTAGATAAATAGGAGGGTGTTGAGTCAATGACCACAAAATTTGATGTTGAATAAGTAAGTTTAATCGTGGATAAAGAAGCACTCCCAGCAGTACATCTGAAGGCTCCGGACAGTCAACAGCAACTGCCTTTACAGTAACTGTACAGTGTGGAACGGCACGATAACATATCGTGCCCTGTAGCGAGACACATGTATTTAAAAGATAACAAATGCACGAGGTACAATTGAAAGGAAATACATGCGCGAGAATAAACATGAGAAGGAGCGCATGCATACACAACACACCTTCCTCTCTTATAAAATGAAACAAAAAAAACAATAAAAAAACAAACTAAACCTAAAATTTTCCTATTATATAAGCAACAAAGTCTGACAACCATTTTGGTTTTCTTGTAGTTCTTTTTTGCAAAGAAACATTATTACTGTAGATAGATTGAGATTGAGATTGAGATTGAACACCAACATTCTGGGTGACATTACTACTGGAACAGCAGGGTGTTGCATCCATATCACAACAAACTACATCTCCACTCAAATCCTCATCCAAATATGAAAAATCAGAATTCTTCAAAGTAGATCCTTTGCAGTAAACATCCTTATCAGCCTTGAGAATAGCAATTCTACTGAGATTCCAAACTTTATTGTCTGATAATCTCACTGAATTTTTTTAAATCTCAATAACTTCGAAAGGACCCATGAACAAACTTTCACCTTTCTTGACCTTCCAAGGTTTTTTGACTTTAACCATCATACCAATTTCTACTTTTGGATCTGTTTTTGAACCAAACTTCTAATCAAAGTACTTTTTATTGGTACTATGGGTACGAATAAGATTCTCTTTAACCTTTCCTAGATCCATATTAGAAGAAGTTGACTTAACTAACCATGATGGATTCACTTTGGTTCTGGGAAGTCTTCCCCTCATAATTTCAAAAGGAGAATATCCAGTCATGGAATTCATAGTTGTTCTGTACATCCATACTTTCTTAAAAATTTCCACTTCCCATTTTTTGTCTTCACTACCAACAGACTGTATAGCACCCTTCAGAACTCTATTGAATCTCTCTATCACTCCATTCCCACTTGGATTATAGAGAGAAGTAGTGGAATGAACTATGCCAAGCCTTGAAAAGTAATCCTTTGCTTTGTTAGAATTAAATTGGACTCCATTATCAGTTATGAGTCTAACTGGTAGTCCTTCTTCAATGAAAATCTTATCCAAAAAACATAAAACAGAGTCAGTATCTATTTTATGAACAATTTTGATAATGGGCCATTTAGAAAAAATGTCAATAGCTGCAATGATGTACTTAGAATCACAACCAATTGGACCCATAATGTCCATAGCAATAGTTTCCCATGGATTGTCAGGAATGATATGCACACCTATATTGGGTTTAAGAGTAACTAAGGATTTATCAGAATTCGCGCAAGTAACGCAATTCCTAACTAAACGCTCAATAAACACATCCATGCCTGGCCACCAAAATAATTGCTTAACTTGTTGTTTAGTTCTGACCATGCCACTATGACCTTCATGACCCTGTAAAACTATGATCTTCCTCACACCTACTGGTGGAACAATACGTTCACCTCTTTTAATGACATCATCACAATATGAAAGTTCTGATCTCACCTCCCAGAAACTCTTCAATTCTGAACTAATGTACTTCTTATCAGGCCAAACATCAGTGATGTAACTTGCTACATTCTTCAAGACCTCATCATCCTCAAATTTCTCCCTCCATAAAGTCTGATCAATAGAAATGGGACCCTCATCATGAATCATAGCAATCTGAAAATCATCCCACTCATTATGCAAGTCTTCTTGAATGGGTAAAGGCATCCTTGATAAAAAATCAGCAGAAACATTTTCCCTTCCAGGTACATATTGTATGTCACAAATAAAATCCTGCAAGCGCATAGACATGCGTGCAATGCGGGCTGAAGCTCTCAACATCCCTTCAGTAGTGAGAAGACGTACTAAGGGTTTATGATCACTCCTCAATGTACACTCTTTACCCCAAACAAATACTCTAAAGTGTTCTAAAGCCCAAATGCACGCTAACGTCTCCCTTTCTATTGTGGAATACTTTTCCTCAGAAGGAGTAAGGGCTCTAGAGGCATGTGCAATAATGACTTCCTTTCCTTCCTTAGTTCTTTGAGTAAATACAGCCCCAAGCCCTTTTGAGCTAGCATCAGTGGTAATAATATTTTGTAAAGAAGGATCAAAACAAGAAAGTGCATTTGCAGAGCAAATAGCACTCTTCACATCACAAAATTCTTTCTCACACTCATCTGTCCTCTTAAAAACAACCCTATTCTTAATTAACTGTCTGATATTAAATGTTCTACAAGAAAAATCAGGTACATATCTGGCATAAAACTCAACTAGTCCTAAAAAGGATCTTACATCATCCTTAGACTGAGGATGAGGTGCAGACTCAATGGCTTCTAAAAGAGAAGATTTTGGTTTGATACCCTCTTCACATAGTTCATGGCCTAAATAATTAACAGAATGAACCCCAAATTGACATTTTTCATACTTAATGATAAGACCATGTACATTTAGTGCACTTAAAACTTCTTCTAGAGTAGCAATGTGCTTATCTCTGTCATCATTAAAGACCAAAATGTCATCTTGGAAACAGATGGCATTTTTGCAATCCTTTAGAATGTCTTGCATCACCCTCTGAAAAATGGCCGCTGCAGACGCTAAACCAAAAGGCATCCTGTTAAATCTGAAGCACCCAATTGGAGTGATAAATGCAGTTAGGTGTTTACTCTTCTCATTAAGCTCTATCTGGTGGTAAGCAGCAGATAAGTCAATGGTTGAGAAAAATTTTGAACCACCAACAACTGATAACATTTCAGAAATGCGGGGAAGGGGAAATTGATCCACAACATTGTTATTGTTAAGGTGGCGAAGGTCAATACAGAGTCTGACCTTGCCATTGGTTCGTCTGGCAACCACTATGGGTGAAACCCATTCAGATGATTCAATTCTTTCTATTATGCCACCTTCCACTAAAGCACCTAACTCATTCTTTACTTCCTCTCTAACCGCAAAAGGAATATTTCGAGCTTTGTGTACTTTAGGACAGGCATTTTCTTTTAAGCGAATTTCGTGTTTAAAATTGGTTAACCTCCCAATGCCTTTTGAAAAAACATTAGGAAACTTATTCAACATCAAAGTAGAAATTCCATTTTGTTCATCAACTAACATTACAGGATTAGGGCTATTAGGATTCAAAATAATATCTAGTTTGCCTCGGTCAAACCAGCTAAGCACTGAAGGACCTTTTTTTGAAACATACAACTTTGCAATACACTTTCTGTTTTTGAATCTGAAGACTAATGTTCTGAATCTTAAAATGTCTATCCTTCCACCAGAGTACCCTTCAGGATTAATATCACTCTTCTCTAAATGGTTACCTAATCTATGTACAAATAATTTTTTCCAAACAGATTCACATACAATAGAATAAGGTGAACCCGAATCAGCATACATGTTGATTTTTACACCTCCAATAACCATATCACATAATGTTTTTTTCTTAATCCTAGTAGCATTTACATTCAAAATTACACTCTTTTACATTTAACACGAAAGAACAGTTGTTAGAGTCATTTATAAAAGTTTCATCATCACTGTTGTCACTTTGCTCAATACATTTCACTTTTTGGTTAACTTTACCCCTTCTGCAAGCAGAAGTAAAATGTCCCATTAAACCACAATTTGAACATTTCTGTTTTAAACCAGGACAGATTTTGTTGTTTGCCAAATGTGATTTGCTGTTGCATCTGAAACACTTTAAGTTACCTTTGAACTCTTCAGAATTCCCTTTGGAGGAAAAGGTTTGTTTCTTTTTTGAAAAATCCTTATTCTTATTATCATATTTAGGATTTATTTTGGAAACAATATCTTTACTAACAGAGACTTCTTTACCTTTGACTTGTTGCGCACTCCTACAGGAAAGTTCTGCCTTTCTTACAATGGATACAACAAAATCTAAATTTTCATCACCATTGATCCATAATCTTTCTTGTATGGTTTCATTACTTGAGTGCATAACTACTTGATCTCTAATAAGATCTTCTTGTAAATTTCCAAATTTACAATCTAAAGCCAAAGTTTTTAGAGAAGACACAAAATTGTCTACAGATTCTTCACTTAACTGTTTCCTCTGAAAAAATTTAAATTTGGAGATTCCTATACATACCTTAGGAGAACAATACTTATCAAAGTCATATATAGCCTTATCAAAAACATTCATATCACCACTAGCTTGTGATATGGGTAATTGATTAAAAGCTTTTAATCCTTCAGGTCCTAAGCAATGTAAGAAAATACCTTTCTTT
Source organism: Lissotriton helveticus (assembly GCF_964261635.1). Classification (NCBI taxonomy): domain Eukaryota; kingdom Metazoa; phylum Chordata; class Amphibia; order Caudata; family Salamandridae; genus Lissotriton; species Lissotriton helveticus. Next base: position 602,601,080 of record NC_136063.1, on the reverse strand, counting down.
TCTGGAGCTTTCATCTTCCCATTGGCATCTAAAGTTTCAATGTAATTTAAAAAGTAAGCCTTCCATTCAATCCAAGGCATACAAGGAGAACCACCTGCTGACCAATAACTTTGTGGTGGAGAAAGAGTGTAACCTTGTGCACTCATAATGAAGAAGATGTGTAACTAAAATCACACCTAGTAATAATAATGATGGTCTGAAAATAGGGTTAATTAAACAATTAATATTAGTAAATGAAATTATTACATAACATTCAGGTAAATAAATAAATAAAAATTAAACAGTCACTCAATCTTTGAAGGTGTGGATAACTCTCAGTCACTCGATCTTTGAAGGTGTGGATAACTCTCAGTCACTCGATCTTTGAAGGTGTGGATAATTCTTTTCTTTTCACCTCGTAGCCTGTATTCAAACCGGAAGAAAATGAAGTCACCTCTTTTCTTTCGTTAAAGAAAAAAAAACGGGAGAGTAGCGTCCCAATGGAATCAACCAATCACTTCTGCCCAAAATTATCCATACGTCAGCACGGTAATCCCATGTGGAAAACGAAAACGATGTGAAGACGATGTTCGCGCACACAGCGCAAGGTAGGAAGCTGAGGAAGAGACGCGTCGATGTACAAGGAAAAAGTGAGTAAAGTAATTCCAAACTTCACTTTGTTAATCTCGGAAATATCATCAGCGTTTGCTTTGTTGATCAGGAAAAATCGTCAGCGTTCAAAGACGTGACTATAAATTTTCGATGCTCATAGGAAAATGAGTTTTATTTTAAATTAAGCCAGGAAATGCTTCTGAATTGCTCCGTCCCTCGTCGCCAAATTGTTGAGTCAATGACCACATAAATTGATGTTGAATAAGTAAGTTTAATCGTGGATAAAGAAGCACTCCCAGCAGTACATCTGAAGGCTCCGGACAGTCAACAGCAACTGCCTTTACAGTAACTGTACTGTGTGGAACGGCACGATAACATATCGTGCCGTGTAGCGAGACACATGTATTTAAAAGATAACAAATGCACGAGGTACAATTGAAAGGAAATACATGCGCGAGAATAAACATGAGAAGGAGCGCATGCATACACAACAGAGGGGCTCTACAATTCAGTGGTAAAAGAATACAAACTTTTCAAATTGTACCTCAAAGAAGTTACACCAGCATATGGCAAGGTCTAAGTTATCTAGTCCTAGAGAGCTGGGAAAGATAGCTGATTAGTGGGTACACACTAGGGAGCCCAAGAAGTCCTAAGGTGGTGAACACAAAAAGGTGGGATAGGCCCCCTCCAGAGGAAAGATGGGGCCAAGATTAAAATGTCAGAGAAGCCCAAATGGACCCCTAAAGATATCCAAGGCGGGGAGCCCAAAGCTACATACCAATTAAAGGGGAGAGGGTATCAAGGAAAGAACTATGACCCAACAAAGGGTGGGGTGTGCTATGATTATAGACAGCCAGGACACAAGAGAGGTAATTGTGCAGGCACCAAAGAGTCACCCGCTGGTGACAGGGATTGGGGTAGAAGTTGTCCCTGGGAATTGCCAGGCTTATACTGAGGCTATTCTAGTTTCCGTGGGCGGGGAAGAAATTGAGCCCTCGGCTCACAGGCCTGCCAGGATGGTAAAGTACAGTCAGTGGCTAAAAATCAATTGTACTGAGTCCAGGCCTTGAGGGATACTGGTGCTAGCATTACCACGGTGATGGCCAGGCTGGTTTCCCTAGGTCACATCAACTCTGACAGTGTAACAAAGTCACATCTCATAGCTGTGGTTGACTTTGAATGGGGAGAGGTTACAGACCCTAAGAAAGTAGCTATGTCCTGCCATCCCAGTGGAGTGCCTACTAGGCAAAGATCTAGAAACGTCTGCCTGTACAAAGGTGGAGAAAAGTACTCATGCAGCAATGTTGGGTCTCCCTGAGTGGCTGTGACTCACCACTAGAGCACAGAAGGGCTTAAAGGAAAGTCAGGGGGTGGTGGAGTCTGAAACTATTGCCCAATCCTCTAGTACCTGGAGAAGAGGTAGGAAGCCCAGCAATGCTACTTCAACAAGTTCAAAGGACCAGAAAGAGCCTAACCCTCAGGAGGAGGGCCTGGTCTCTGACAGGAGGCTACTTCATTGAGAGATGTACCTGACCTGGCAGACCTACAAGGAGCAGGTGGCTCCTCCAGAGAGGACTTGAGCCTGTGAAAAAAAGAATTGTCCCACTCTTGAGAGCCTGAGACATCTGGCTGTCAGACAGGAATACGGTGATTTCAGTGATACCCATACGTTATATTGGGAGGGAGGAATCCTGTACAGAGAGGCAAGGGACCCTAAACAAGGGGGTAACTAGAAAAATGTTGGCCCCCCAGCAGCACAGAGAATTCCTCCTTAACATAGCTCATGACATCAGCTTGGCTGAGCAACTGGGGCAGTCTAAAACCTGGGGCAGGTTGTTCAGCAGTTTACTGGCCACAGTTGTCAGAAAATGTCAAGGTGTTTTGTTGTTCCTGTGTTAGTTTCCAGGCCAGTGTCAAAACAGATAACAGATAACAAGCCAAAGGCTCCCCTAATACCACTACCTGTGTCTTATCCCATCCTCGTCGCCAGTGTTAAAAGGTACACTTTACTTCAGAGATAATTCAGAAGAAGATTTATTGGTATAACATCACCAACAGTCGCCTTCAGATGCTTCCAGCTACAACAGACTCCAATGCTCCTCTGACCACATAGAATCATGAAGGCCAGGAATGCAGGACGAATGGAACACTACACATGTCACAGTGCAAAGCATATAAATAAATGTCATACACATTACAACAGGGACTTTCTTTGAGAGGGTGGGAACTGATATTGTGGGTCCACCCCATGCTCCAGAGGAAGAGGAGGAGCCTTGTGCTGCCACCATTGCTTGCTGCCTGCATGCCGTTGTTTGATGCCCCAGCTGCACCGGTTTCTATTGCTTTGCACCGCCGCCTACCACCTGCATCCTGCTGCCTGAGACCCAAGACCCACAAACCTGCGAACTGCAAACCTGAGATCTGCAGGGACCCGTCTGCTCTCACCTGGTGCCTTTCTCCAGCCACTCCACTCCGTACCGCAATGAACTGGCCTCCCATGGTGGTCGTGAGTGTCGGCGGAGAAGGCTTACTCTGGGAGTCGCGGAACCACGGAGGTATGAGCCGCAGGGGGCTTGTGAATTGCGGCTGTGTGCTGTGTCCCCGGCATGCTTGACAGGTCACTGCTGCGGGGGATTGAGGGATTTCCCGGTGGACATCTGGGAGGCTCAGTTTGAGGTTAGGAGAGGGCTGCCCTGCTGCCTCCTGCAGGACCCCTGCAGGCTCACTGGGAGTTTATGGTTCTTGGTCTCTGACTACCTCAAGTTCACGTTTGCTGCCCTGCCATCCTGTCCTCCTGCTCCCCTGCCGAGCCTGTGTGTAGAGCAGGCAGTGAACGCCACCACAACAGCCGAAGAAGAAACACTTCATCTCCGCTGCTGCTGTCTCTGCGACCTCCGACAGGCATTCTGCGACCTGTTGGTAGCTTACCTCTTGTACTGCTTGTTCAGTCATACCACCAACAAACTCCTCTGGCAAAGTACATAGTAGGCATCAAATTGAAACGTGAATAGACTCAACCTTAGAAGGTAAACCAGTCTAAGCTCTTTAAAATTTCCACACAGAGGTCTACACCGGAGTCGCGCAGCTCTTTACAACTCTTTACAACTAATCACTGGAAGCTTAGCGGTCGTATATTGGTCTGGAAAGCGAGAAAGTGGGTAATTAAACTTAACAGAACAACTTAACAGAATAAAACAACCACAAAACAACCACAACCACTGCTGAGAATTACAAGGAAACATGAGGTCTGGCAGAGAAAGAAAGACTCCAATAAACTCAAAGTCAAAAGCAACAACAAATAAAAGTAAAAAAGTGACTGAAAATGGGAGCAAGGATGACGACCCTCTTGGATTTGATCCAGACACACAAAAAACAAAATGTGGAAAGCTCGAGGGCAAAAATGACATGCTGACAGCTACTGTGATCTCCAACCTCCGTAAAAATCTCTAAAACTGACAGCTTAACTCATAATAGCTCTCACACTAGCTCTCATAATGCCTCTCCAAATCAGGGTAGGACATCACCTAAGGAAACGGAGCCAAAATGATTGGTCAACACGAGGTCAGGCTTAGTTGCACAAAACCTAATAACAATAGAGGGGTCCCCCTAACAGAGGAATCCATGCTCCTTTCATCCCAAGATATACACAAAATTTGCTTTTCTGAAAGATCCTGGCACAGTAATATTTTCTAAAACCGGCAAGATTAAAGGGCTGCAAACCCCTCTGCAACCAAGAAGTTTCGACTTAACCACACAGCTCTTAACAAAACCTCAGACAAATGAAACTGTTGCATTAATTCACTCAACAGAATCTCTGCAAGCGCAAAAGAATGGAAAATTTAACAGTAACTTGAACAACATTAGGCACAATCAAAACCAAGAAGTGAAAGAAAAAGCTGAAGTGACTAGTGGACTTAACACAATAACGGACCATCAGAGCATCAGCCACAAAGTACAACTAGTACAACCAGGGGACACCGTTAATGTCATGAATAATGTCATTTATAACAACCGAATACAAGAACTACAGGATGGCTTAGGGGCCACCCAGCTCATCGCACATAAAATCCATCAACTCTTTCAACCCCCCCCGCCCCAAGGCTACTGCTAGAAGAGAATTAGAGGCAGTCGCACCAAAATTACACCAGCGAGGGGATAAAAAAATGGAACAGTCTCTAAGCCTAAACAGTTCTTCTCACGGACAGAAAATTCTCATCTTCTCACCGCCACTCAAGGCTCACCAGAACAATTGGGTTTAACTACCACGCATGACTCAAGCTCCCATCAGGCAACTCGAAACAATATAGTACAGCGAGTGGAGCAAAAATTAAAGGAACATAATTTGTAAGCTACCACTTCTTCCCCTCAACACTTGCCACTAATTCAACAGGAAGAAGTAACAACCTTAACGGCCGCCAGGAAATCCTTAGAAAGCATATCGCCAGGGCATAGTCAGGTGACTTTTCAAAATGTTCACCATAATTCCAATGGCGAAATGTCCTTTCTAGCATCTCATGAATGGGAGGAATTAGTTGCCTCGTACAGCCACGACCCTAGAACCTCAGCAAACAGTGCAAGCACAGAGACCACTAACAAAAGCAAAACGACCAAAGATTCAATCTGGGCAACAATATTAAGCACAATGCAATATTCAACGTGGCATTACAATATCAATCCCATAAAATGAACTTACAGCTCATAGTGCTCCAAACTTTAGCCGACTTTACTTCAGGGATCGGCAGGAAGCTAGCCGACTTAAACGGAGTAATAAAAAGAGAGCAAGAAGCAGCCTTTAATGATAAGTTATTACAACAAGAATGTACTTGTGCTCCAATAGTGGACAAGCTATTTATATTACCATCACTACTAGGTGACTTACTAGCCGCTATGAAAACAAAAATTGAAACTCAGAACACAGTAAGCCTGTATCCATTCACAGAGGGCGAAAATAAAATCAGAACCCCAATCCACAGAGACGCCAACAACAAACAGGATTTATAAAACAGGAGAGAGTGGGTCCCTGCAAAACTCCAAATTGGAAACTCCCGACAAAGTGGTATTACCTGAATCATCTGATAAAAACTCATCAGTGAATATCCATCGCAAGAAAAAAAGGAAGGGGTGAAGAGGAAAATAACCTTTCAGGTACAACATCATGCTAACCAGCTACTGTCACGACCACCTGCTACGAAAGCCAACATTAAAAATACTTTATGCTCCCTAGCTCTATCACTGGAAGAAGATACAAAGGGCACATTAGCAAAAATTAAACCACAACAATCACCGCCAGGGGACCTGCCCCCCCCCCCGATCAAAAAACAATCAAAGTGAGGCATGGTCTCACGCAACATCAAAAAGACGACCTGTTAGCAAACTAACAACAAGCTAAAAATCCCATAGCAATACCCAGGAGTTCATGCACCTGACACATGCGCCAGTTGAGACGCCCCCAAGTCTGTAGTGCACCCACGGTAGATGACCAATCGATAAAATTGATGCCTGGCAGCGGCCTGGAGGACACTCATAAAGAGTTCCACCAATTCTCGAGCGTAGTATTGACGCGCAAGATAAAATCTGGAAACCACATGACCCACTGTCAACTTTTCAAAGCAGTACTGACAGTAAATCCAAGGACTCTAACAACTCTAGGCCTTTAACGCACATAGCTATTAACAGGAATGTCTTTCAACCTTCGTTCGAGGAACCCATCAAGGTAGAGGAGATAGACACCATCATATTTTCTCTGCATTACAAGTCGCGAGGTCGAGCAGACATCCTAAACAGTGGGAATGTTCTACAGCTTCTGCAAGCCACCCCAAACATAGCCAACATCAACATCTCTGACCAAATCTCTATAGAGTTCTTGTCTCACAACAGTCTTCCAAGCTCCGAAGTGTCCAAAACCAGATGTAAATTGCAAGAGATAGCAAGCAGAATCATACAAGAAAGAAATAGACTCCAAAGCTGGGAGATCACTTTGAAACCAGTGCCAAAACCACTATATCCAGCACCATTTCTAACCACCAAAACTAACAGCCAAAGTAGAAAGTCCACCTCAGTGCTCAGGGGAGCAAGGGGCTGTTCCCCAATACAAGGCCAATCTACCTTGACTCAATCTACATTAATGTGTAACTGGCAGAGCATACAACACACAATATTGTCAGCGCAACCAAATTGACATCGGACAATCAGTCCATCAAATCCTCGACCGGTTTGCAACAAAAACAATATATGCATTTGAAATATCAACGGCCTAACCACCAAATCAAGCACCCATGAGGTCTTAAACTACTTAAAATCCTTTGACATGATCCTACTCCAGGAGACCTGGGAGGAAAAACCTTTTGAGCTACAAGGCTACATCTGTAGTTTTTTCACGGCTACTAAGAGATCTTACTTCGGTTGCCGTTTGGGGGGCCTACTTTTCCAATCCTCCATAACAAAAATTGGTGATTCACATTGCTCCTCCAAGTTACATTCAGGCTTCAATATTTAAGTTGATCCTTAACCAGGCCGTTCAGAAGGTAATTATGATAAACATCTACATACACCTTAAACAGAAATTAAAGAGAGCCAGGGAGCTGACCAAAGAAGTAAAAAGAGTAATGGAAGAAGAGGACACAGACAACATCATCTTGGCTGGAGATTTTAATATGCACCTCTTAGGGTGCGATCAGGACAACAACTCAACACAAGATCTAACAGGTGCATGGGGAATTCCAACTCAAGGTCCCTCAAAAAAAGCTAACTAGCAAGATGCTCAAATTACCTTCTTCCGGAACTAGAGCACCTAAACTAGGTAGCAGTAAATGGACATCTCAAGGGGGACAATTCTCCAGCACCTTCATATCACTCACCCAAAATATCCTCTCACTTAGATTTTACATTTGTGACCTTATCTTTGTACAATAAAATAGCCTTTTCCAAATAGGCAACAATGAATTCAGTGACCATATGCCACAAGAAATGAAACTTCAAGCAAACTCAACTTTACTTTTGGAGGTCGATAAAACCATTGTCGCGGTAGACACAACAAACCTCAAACGAATAGGTGCCACTCAACAAATATAGAAGCAGTATCAACTACAGCCAATTAAGCACAGGACAATATAATTCAGCCGCTGGAAAGTTGGGAGAAATTTGTCAAGTCTCTCAGGGATAAAATTACTACCAAAACAGGTCTTAAAAAAAGGAACAGTACAGCCCTGCCAATGATGAATGCAAGGAGTCCAGTCTCAAAGAAACTGAATAAAACGATAAATTATACTCTAAGGCAACTCCGGAAATCACCGGGAACCAGAGTTTGCATCACTCCCTTCCTGAATGAAAGGCTCTTTTCAAGCAAAGAAGTTGGAGCAGCAAAAGAACTAAGAACAACACATTTTGGGCTAAACTTCTTTATAAAAAAATACCGCCAAGTTTTGGCAATCTGTTAACAGATTACAGCGACCAAACCATCTCGGCATCAACTCCCATATCACCGAAGCAGCCTGGCTAGACTTTTTTTTAACAATTTTAATGAAATAGAGCTAAAAAACTATCCCTCCCGCTCATCTGGGAATTGAAAGCCCTAGCAGGCCTGCAAAGGAAGTGACACATCAAAGCCCAGCCTCTTTAGAGGAAAGAGATAGCACAGAGTCAATCCAACAGCAACAAGAGAAGGAATCAACTTTTGCACAAAACCGCACACTCGGAACAGGGGACGCGCACAGCAGCCATATATTACCACAAATAAAGAAACAAATAACAAGGGGCAGACAGGCGGGAGCACCTGGCCCCAACGGCATTCCACCAATGCTGTTAAAAAATTACCCGTAATTTTGGATGAATGCATTAGCACCAGTTTTTAAACAAGCATCCAGAACCTCCGCAATTCCTGAGTCATGGAGAGGCTCAACCATAAGCCCAATCTACATACAAGGTGAGAGGTCCGCTCCAAAAAACGACTGCCCGATAGCCCTCATTGACATCAAGGCTAAATATTATGCAGGGCTCATCTTAAATGACCTAGCCACTTGGGCTTCTGAGAATCATATAATCCCTCCGATGCAAACAGGGTTCCGGTAAGGACAAGGCACAATAACAAACATTAAGGCACTGACCTTACTCATGGATGCAGCTAAGCAGGGAAAATACCCCCTGTTTCTCTGCTTCATTGACTTTACAGCTGCGTTTGACCACATTGACTGAATAAAACTCTGGCAAAATTGGACGGCTGGGGGATACCACCCCCTCTCTTAGACCAACCCAGGAATTTGCACACTAACACATGGGTCAGGATAAAGCTAGGCGCTGGTTCACACATATCAAGAGAACATACCCACCTCAAATGGGCTAAAACAAGGGTGCGTCCTAGCCCCATCGCTTATTAACCTTTTCCTAGCTGATCTCCCGGGGGAGCAGGACAGAAGTACAACTCATGCACCAAAACTAGGAAACATGACATTGTCAAACTTGTTACATGCTGATGATCAAGTCTTGATAAGCCACACCTCAATTGGACTTCAGCACCTCCTGAATGCGACTCACAGATTTTCACAACAAAACACATTAAAAATAAACTTCAATAAAACAAAAATCATGGCAGTAAACTATCACAAGAAGAATCCTCCTAATTGGTTTCTGGACGGTCACAGTTTAGACCAAGCAGCAAGCTATAAATACCTGGGAATAATACTAGACCAAAACAACTTATTTAAACCACAAATGGAATCCTTGCAGAGAAAGGGGGTAATGACTTACCTAGCCTTAAATCCAATGAAGACGTTGCTGCCGGACCTGACGCTTGACTCTTTGCTAAGGGTCCTACAAGATAAACGTCAGCCCACAATAACCTATGGGAGCAAAACGATAAAAGGAAAAGATACAACAATCCTTGATAATATAATATCTAACTCTTACCAAGCGATCTTCCAACTCCCTAGAAACGCTTCCCCTGCCCAAATACGGTTGTAATTTGGACTTTGAAAACAGAAAACGGAAAGAAGGGGAGCATATGTGAAATGCTGGCATAAAAGTAAAGGAGACGAAGAAGGATCCCTGAACAATCAACACTGGATGGAACTGTCTCGCCCTGAAAAATCCCCAGCAAGAGAATATCTGCAGGAATCCATCAAACCTTTAGGCCCAACAGAGCTGTGGAACATTGCAACAAATCATTTCATGTTTAAACAATCTGTAACAAGGGTAACTCGCCTATTATCTGTTAAAGTGGATAAAAAAGCATTAGCCAAACGAGCTCACGACTGGGTAGTATTGAACACATGCAACGCATTTAAACCCCAATCCTACCTGAAAACGGGAATACAAATTGCCACAAAGGAAAAATTCCTAAACTCCACATAGGGGTCGGGCCCTTCAATCAATTCCTACCTCCTTAGGAGAGAAGTGGCAGAGACCAGCTCTCACGTTTATGTGGCTGTGGTGTCAAGGATGTCATCCATGTTATATGCAACTGAAACAACCTAAGAGACATAAGAATAACCTTGCTAAAACCAATGTTCAGACAGTATGGAGTTAGGTCCTGCAGACAAGCTGTAATGCTGGCTTCAATCCAGAGATAGTACAGCTAAACTGCCGGCTAACTAAATTTCTTGATGTAACCGCAAAAAGATTGAAAAATTCTCCCGTACTGGCTAAGAACCAATTTTCACCAGAATAGACACTGTTTGGAACAACATTTACAAACTTATAAGAGTGTGGAGCGGAAGGTTTTAACAACTCGAGTCCACCCTTTAATGACTTTTTATTCTCATTTATTTTTTTGTTGTAAAAAACGTTGGGTCTTTTAATAGTGTCTTTTACTGTATAAGAGCTAGACATTTTATTCTAAATGTATAAATGTATGCAATGGTTTTAATTAACCAAGCATAATGAAAATGTACTTACTTACTTATTGTGGGTCCAGTAGACCTACGTTCTGTCTCTGGGCACAGGTCTATCCAGATGGTATTGGACCATGCCACCTGGTATCCAGAAGCCATTGCATTTAGGACCATCACTGCACCTGCAGTATCTAGAGCCCTACTTGGTATTTTTTCTAGGGTTGAGTTCCTGAAGAAGGTCATTTCAGATAGAGGCATCAACTACATGTCTATCAATATGAAAGCAATGCAAGATGAGTGTGGAGTGACTTATAAGTTCATTACCATTACCATCGACAAGAAACCTGGCCTTGTTGAAAGGTTTGACAAGACCATGAAAGCCATGAATATGGGTTTACCTGGGCAACTCAGAAGGAAACCGGGATATTCTCCTACCTTGCCTACTGTTGCATATAGGGAGGTTGGTTTCAGCCGTTTTGAACTACTCTTTGGGTTCCCTGTGGGAGATATTTTAAGTTTGGTAAGAGAAGCTTAACAGAGACCTCTCATAGTGCCCGAACAGGATACACTGGACTATGTACTAGGCCTTCGCTCTAGAATGGCTGAATACAGGAAAAAAAGCTAACAGGAATCTGGAGGCCAGCCAGGAACCTGTCAACCACTGGTAGGATCAGAAGTCCTCCATGGTTGAATATCAGGAGGGAGAACTAGTGTGAGTGTTAGAGCCTGTAGCTCTCCAAGACAATTGGACTGGGTCTTACCGTATCTTGGAAAAGAAGGGTGAAGCAACATACTTGGTGGATTTAAGTACCCAGGGAAACCATCCGAGGATGATACATTTGAATAGGCTCAAGTTACATCATGACAGAGCAGATATCACTATGCTCATGGTGACAGAGGGTGGAGAAGAGGAGGAGAGTTAACCTCTATCTCCCAGACCTATTGTCATCTAATGCCAAAGGTGGATCAGTGGATGGAGTAGTGCCATCTTCCACTTTGTCCAAGAAACAGCAAAATGACTGCTACACTCTGCTCAGTCAATTTGGTGGACTCTTTCCCTTGACCCCAGGTTTGTCAACATGGTGCGCCCATGATGTGGGCCATTTTCCCAGTCAAGAACAACATATACAGGTTGTCAGACCAGGTCAAAGCTAGCATCAAAGCTGAGGTTGCTAAGATACTACAGTTGTGGGTGATTGAGCCCTCTACTAGTCCTTGGTCCAGCCCAGTGGTGCTGGTGCCCAAACCAAACCCAAAGGGGGAAAACCAGAGTTAACATCCTGTATGGACTACAGAGGCCTAAATGCATTCACCAAATCCGAAGTCAACCCAATAGCAAAACCTAATGATCTCATAATCCTGTTGGGGGCTTCAAAATATCTGATTACCTTTGACCTGACTTCAGGTTATTGGCAGATATCCCTTAACCAAGGAGTGGCCTTCAGGGGTTGAAAAGGCAGACCACCTTACAACTCCTGAAGGCCACTTTCAGCTTAAAGTGATGCCCTTCGGATTGAAAATTGCAGCTGCGACCTTCCAGAGGTTAGTGAACAGAGTACTTTCAGGCTTGGAAAGCTTGAGTGCAGCATATCTAGATGAGATTGCTGTCTTTAGTTCATTGTGGGAGCATTCCCCGGTCCACCCTAGGAAAGTGCTTCAAGCCCTTCAACAGCCAGTGCTGACTATCAAGGCAAGTAAGTGCCAGATATGGTGAATGGTCGGTAGTGTACCTGGGCCACCATCTAGGTGGAGGCCAGATAATAACCTCTCCAACCCAAAATCCAGACAATTCTGGCCTGGCTAAATCCTAAGACACACAACCAAGTCAGAACCTTTCTTGGCCTGCCTGAGTACTACATGATATTTGTAAAAGCGTATGATACCATTTTAGCACCCTTGACAGAGTTAACTTCTAAGGAAACCATCACGGAAGGTCATATGGACTGACCAATGTTAAAAGGATTTTGACACCCTAAAAGGAAGCTTTTTGGACAACACCTGTCCTGAAGGCCCCCAACTTTACCAGGTAGTTTGTTGTCCAGACTGATGCTTCAGAGCATGGACTAGGGTCACTATTAACACAGCTATTTACTAGGGTCAAGAGCAACCGATTGCCTTCATCAGCAGGTGACTCCTCCCCAGAGATCAGAGTTGGAGTCCCATTGAGAGGGAAGCATTTGTTGTGGTTTGGTCCCTGAAGAAGCTGAGACCCTACCTCTTTGGGGCTCAATGTGCGGTTCAAAATGACCACAGGCTTCTCAAATGGTTGTTGTCAATGAGAGGAGAGAACCCCAAATTGTTGAGGTCGTTCATTTCCCTCCAGGAAATTGACTTTACAGTGGAACACAGATGTGGGACTGACCATGCCAATGCAGATGGCCTTTCCAGGTTCTTTCACTTAGATGATGGGAACTACCAGGATAAGGGTTAGTTTCTCCTCACTTTACATCTGGAGCTGGCCACGTAAGGCAATGCCTCTTTTTGCATGTTCACCCCAACATGTTTCGACTGATGCTGCTTGCTTTTCAATTCTGAGAGTGCACTGAAACCTGATAACAGGATCTCAATGCCAGTGATCCACATATGTTGAATTGGCTATACCCAGTTGGCAAGAGTCCACCAAGGGCTGCAGCACTGTTTGTGCCCCTCAGGTGTGACAAAGGACAAAATGGCTTCCAGCCTGCCAGTGCCGACTAGAAGAGCAGTCTTTACACTACTAGTTCGACATTGCCATTTAAAACCAATGGCAAAGCCATCACTTCCCTTAATCCTATATGTAAATCCCCCCTAATGAAGGTCTATGAAGTCCTATCAGGATCTATATATTGTTAAGTAAGACATACATTCTTTATGTGCCTTAACAGCAACAATTTGAGGCTGTTGTTTTGCAGCGGAAAAGCTCATAGCCCCTTTAGCTAACACATGGTTATCAGCTGGCAACACAACCTGGCTAACTTCTGACTGGCACTACCTAACTAGGTACTGGAAGGTATCAAAATAATCATGGCATTAAACCCAATCTCATGCTGAGACCAAATGATGGGGTAGGTGAGGAGGAGGCAGCACCCAAACTAAGATCCCGGTTTTGTGGGTGAATCCATTGCCTGGCGCCAATGGCTCGTTCCCCTCAATATAACGAGGTACTGACCAGGAGCGGTTACAAACATGCAGCTGTAGCCAGATGTTGGGCATACAGGTTACTGCCCGCCCTGATCGATTATGAGGGTATTTTTAATCCATTTATCACGTGCACTTTACAACTTTTAATTCTGGTCCTGACGAAGCGCCAACGACCCTTAAGGCGACGCAGGCGCGAAACATGTTGACCTATGTCTCTATACCCAGGCATAGTATGCCACTGGGGCTAGATTTTAGCAGTTAAGTCTGCTCAGGGTACATGACTAGAACAATTGCTGCATTGTTACCCATTATAAATTTCACTTCACACTAGCACGCATTTTATTACCCTATTGACCCACCACACACAACCCTCCCCGCACACCCGCATGCACCATCCGGCAGTCCTACAAAAGATCTCCGATAAAGAGACCCTTCGGGGGACCCGTGGGGGATTGCAGCGCCGGCCCTACGAGGAGCAACTGCCCGATGATGAAGCATGACACCTTTCGAGGTGTGTGAGGGCAGCAGAGGACACAAAATGTTTTCCCTGTTTCCTGTGGGTCCCCTTACCTAGGGATTCTGTTCCTTCTCCCCTTTTCTTTTCTTTTTTTCATATATGGGTGACATTAGCACCCTTATGCTATGGTGACTTTTTGCACCCTGCATTAGGAACAGTGTCCCCTTTTTTGGTAATCAGTTTAAAATAGGAGCATGGACACTGGACCTTATAATAGCTCCTTGGTCCCCCACCTCTCCCTTTTGTATAGAGACCAAATTTAATGTCACAATTAAAGTTCTACAACCTTTAGAAATCTGTCAGTATGTGCCAAGTCAGTCCAGTGGCCTCACAAAGGCACTCACACTCAGCTTTCTGCCCACCTACGAAGATGTGTCAACGACTCTCAGGCTTAGAAATAAAGGCAGTTGCCACTGAGTGAGGCGTAACCTCTTCTCCCAGCAAGGCCACTCAGGGTGTGAGCTCAAAAGGCGAGCATTAATGGGGAAGCTAGCTATTGCAGAAAGCAGCACACATGCAAAGAGGATGTATCAAGGAGAAATAAAGATATTTCTCCTCATTACACCATTGTCGGGTAGATGCACCATTCTGATGCAAACCCATGTTTACTGACTTTAGTAATTAAAGGTTTTCATCTGAATACATGTGTAAATGCATGGGACGGCCCATGCACCACCCATCCAATGCCTCCCAAATGCAAGGTAATGCAAAGAAGCACTATGCACTCAATTGCCTTACTTTTTTTGACTAAGCCATGCAAAGCAAATTGGGCTTTACGTGACTCAGTAAATACCAAAATAGGTTTGGCGTCATGCTGTGTCAAAAAAACTTGTGAAACTTAGACACTATGAAAAAAGGATAACACTGTGAAATGTTGTGAAGTTGTGTGAGGGGTGTGAGAGCAATGGCGGGGCAGGCTTGAGGTGGTGGAAAATAACTACCACAGAGGCACAAGAATAATATGTGGGCTGGAGCAATGAAGGGGTGAAGGGGGTTAAATAATAAAAAGAAGAAAGATGGAATGGGGAAAATAAGCAAGATGCAGAGCTGAATAGGAAGGAAAGCAATGGATGATCTTGGTGGCGAGAGCATCACAAGGAGTGTGGGGGAGAAGATATGAGGAGAAAAGCTGTACAAGCGGCACAAAGTAAGAAAAACATGCACTCCCATATAGTTTGCTGCTTTTGACCTGCAGAAGGTTACATGTCATCTAGTCAAAAGGATTGTAAAGAAGCTATGATTTAGGAGAGGAAGAAGCTCACTAAGAGGAAGGAATGCCATTTAAAAATAATTAAACACAAGGGAAAAGAATACCAACCATTGTAAGCAGTGGGCTGACCCAAAGCTCACTGTAAGTATTGGCATAGTTCACAAAAGGTCTCTACAAAAGACAGCTAAAAGCTGGCTGAGACTTAAAAACAATGCAGCTCAATATCTGTGGCTTGTCCCTAAAGAACCATAAATACTTGTGTGGCTGAAAATTAAGCTGAGAAGTCAAGATATGTCAAGTAGCAGATGGAAGATGTGGAACTATGACAATGGAATATTATGCACTAAATATCGTGCTTCAAGAATATAGCAGCAAAAATATTGCCAATGCAGGGGCATAGCTAGAGCTTGTGGTGCCCAGGGCTATCCCTCAGATTGCTGCCCCTTGGGGGATGGGAGGGGGTTGCTGGTGTAAAAGGACGGTGAGCACTTGAAAGATGTCCGAGAGACACGTAGTATTGCTGCTAATAGTTATCTCGATCATGCAAGTTACAAGCACATACATGACACGGTCAAAGGCTACACCGTTGAATACACCGGAGACTGGCAGTACAAAAGGGAACACACAGACTGCATGATCTATCTGAGGACTCAGAAAAACCGCATGTGGCATCCAACAGAGAGCTGTGTGAACAATTACCCCTCAGCACAATGCAAACATGCACATACATGACACTGTTCAGGGATCCATCATCTACAGCTGACATTAAATGACCATACATCATAGTCCCCCCATTAAAGCAGTGTGGACCTGCACAAACGTGCTGTGCGCTGGGGACCCAAAACCAACTTAGCAGGTGCCTGGGCCCACAAGTGTGTCAATTTGAACTATTCCAGGCCACCTGGAGTGCTAAGGATAGACTAGGAGCACTAGTTCAATCCCCCAACGCGTTTTGGTCGTAGCCTTAGTCACAGGTCATGGGAGTGCACCAACACCCGTGGTGAAATACATTTGGTAAACATACACGGAGGCTCAAAACTTCACTCATGTTCAGGGTAGGTTTCTCTCTCACCTCTTTCAATTAGTCTGAGCCTGAAAGCTGCCTGTGCCTCAGTGCCTGCAGTATAAAGCTCTCTTACCCCTCCTAAGCTGCCAAGATCATTTCCTCTGGAGCCTCCTCTTCTCACAAGCACTCCCCCCTCCCCCTCTTCTCTGCGCCCTCCAGGTGCCGACCCCTTATAGCCCATGTGTTGCCATCAGCCTGCTGGAGACAGGTTATGCTCATGTTAACTGTTTACCTGCCAGGGCAGCCTCAGAGACCGGGGCGCAGGAGGCGCTCAGCAAAGCGCATAGAAAACAGAAATGGGGCGATGCAGCTGTGCAGAAAATGCCGCCTCGCTTTAGCGCTATGTTCACTCCGCAGATAAACAGCATTCTTGATGAAATGTCAACTTAATGTTACGAAGGCAAACAGTAAAAATGCGCAGACACAATAAGAAATTATCTCTCTAATAAGCTGCCCCATACATGACATTTTGAGCACAGATAAATGCCCCACTTCCTGTCCCTCTGTGGTCCTCTGGTCTTCAGCTCTGCCCCTCCCGGGGTTGCCTACATGTACTTTGGTCCCACCCGTTGACCCCTTCTGCTGTGAAAGACCTCTCCCCCCCAGGGGTGCATCTGTGTTCAGAGCTTGTAAGCATCAGCAGGGTAACACCACGTGTCACCATAGAGTGGGGTGGGGGCTCAGGGGAGCAAAGCTTTCACACATTTGTGCCACAGAAACCTGCAGGCGCTGCACTGCTGAAGGCAGGTGAACCCTATTTCTTGCCAAGGAACTTGGGGATAGATAGCTGCTGGCAGGCTCTCCCCCCGCAGCCAACCCTGACCTTCCTTCACTCGCTGTGAGAATGATAGTCCGTGGGGCGCAGCCGGGAGCAATGCTGCAACCCACATCCTGGAACCTGTCCTTGGAGGGTTGAGTCGGGCAGAGCAAAGATGGGAAGAACAAACACATGGATGCAAAGAAGACAAGTGAGCAGGTACAGCCCCTGCCCTTACCATTCAGCATCCCAGGGTGCCACCAGCATGCATTCAGGGCTCTACCATCCATTCTGGCAGGGGCAGTCAAGAAATGGGGCATGTGTAGCAATGGTGGAGAATGGTATCTCCTCAGAGGATGGGGATCTTACCAGCAAGTCTGTCTGGGTCTAGGCTAAGTGGGTGTCCCATAAATCCCCTGCATTCTTTCTGATGTGTGGGGTGTAAAGCATTGCCCGCCGGCGCCCCTAGGCCAGAATTGACACCTCGACACGACGAGAGCGTAGTGGTGAGCGCGTAACGCGTCACTGCTATGTTCTGATCGCGAGGCGAGGGCTGGCCAAAAATGTCCATTACAAGGCCGTCATTGGTAGCACTAGCGCGTGCCGCGCACGCTACAAGTGATTGACGGCCCTGGCTGGACTCTGAGCGAGGCTGGGAGGGGGGACCAACAACGGTTGGAGCGACTATGAGGACGTTACTAACGCGGCGGGACATAGGCCGCACTGCAGCCAGCACTCCTCACCTGCTTTCGGTAACTGCAGCAGGCAGGCTCAGTGCAAATGTGGGACTTTCAATTAAATTGCCAAAAGTAAGTCCCGCGCTTGTGTGCACTGTGCATGCAGCCTGCAATTACCGAAGCAGGTCAAGGAGTGCAGGCTGGAGGCAAGCACGGCTTAGCACAGTGCACTTTTACTGTCTGGGCGGCGGCCGTGGCACTGGAGGCCCATTGCGGCCGCCTTAATAATTTATTTGGGACATTGTGTTCAACAGACTTCGTTCGTTCCCATCCCATCCCAAATGAATTATAAAGGCTGCCGCGGCCACAACGGGCCTCCAGTGCCGCGCGGCTGCCTCAAAAATGGTGACGCCTGGGGCGGACCGCCCCCTGCCGCCTCTAGCTATGCCACTGTCAGCCAACGATAATAACTTCAATGGATGAAAATAAAGACCAGATTTAATATACTTTCCTTCACATTATTTTGGTCGTTGACATTTTTTGTTACAACGTTCTTGTAGCACAATATTTTGTACACAATAATTTGACATAGAGGCAATGGAAAAGGTTGAGTCAAACACATTTATGGATGAGTCATAAATCTTTGCACTTCCTCTTTAAGTTAGGAAGCCTAACCTATTATCTTGTTTGTATCAGCCAATGCTTTTTTTTAAAGCCTGAGGTTTTTTTGTTTACAATTATGCACTATCCCATTTTTCTGTGCTGAAAATATTAAGAGGGAGATTTACTAAGCTTTTTTGTAATTTCATTTCCAGTGCTCAACCCAATTTACTGCAAACAGTAGAATGGGTTTAGCGTGAGAAAACTGCGCCTTTTTAAACCAGGCGCAAAGAAAGAGAAAAGCTTTAAATTCTCCTTCCTTTTTCGACTTTGCATGTGTGCTGCACTGTGCAGCACTCATACAAAATGGGAGACGTTTTCCCTTGTGTCTAGAATAGCATTTTGTACAGGAAGGGTACGCTTCCTTACAAAACCTATGCTAGTCTCATACACACACCCTAGCACCATGGCTCTAAGGTGTGTGTGTGGCGCAGGGCAGCTGTAATCAGCGCTGGCGCAAGGGAAAGGGGAGGAGAGAGCCATATCTTTGAAATTATAGTGCTCTTCAGCTCCCTCCCTGTCGTGCAACGCAGCCCCAAGGGAGGCTGCGTTGCGGGGAGATTTATTAAATTTCCCCCTAAATCTGTATTATGTGAGAAAAATCGTTCTCAAAACGGGTCTGCATCTGAAAAATAATATAATCACCAGAAGTAATGATGGCCGTCTTCTTACCCGATGATTTAGCACATCAGAAGAAGTGTCATGCTCGTACATATATTCTGTTCCTGATGGCTGAAGCAGTGTTCACATGATAGGCACCGTTATTTCTATTACAGAAATAAGACAAGCTTGTTTATATTGCTGAAGTTTGAAACTTTGTCAGGGAAACAGAGCTCTGAAAACTTCAAAGCTCAGAGTGCTTGGCAGGAATAAAGGGACGTGGATCCTCTGGGAAAATACTCAAATGAACACGGCTAAGCTTTTTGTATTACAATTGCCAAAGGAGAGTGGGCGAATGGGCCTAATTTCAACATTGAGCAGACTTCAGAATTCAATAGCTTAAGAATAAATTGTGTTTGTATATGTAAAACACGAACAAAGAACAAAAAAATACTTTTACAGTGAACAGTGATGACTGTTTAGTCCGGGGATATCTTTATATTAAATGAGCCTACTGATTCAGACAAGGTCATCTAGACCTACTGTAGGCATTCACACACAAGAAAAAATTCATCGGGATCAAATGTACGAATATTGAAACTAATTTTAATAGTCTTCCCTTCTTCAAAGCATCTTGCCTTCAGATTCGGTTTTTCTTCCAAGCTTGGTTGTGAGATAAATGCTGTCCTACTGAACGAACATCGTTAAGTGTGTTAATATTTTAGCGGGTCATGTCGAAAGCATGATTAGGTGAATGACATAAATGATGAATAACAATAGTTTTTCAAAGGGCAACTCCTGGGAATTTTGGAGGCATGTTTTCTGAGTCAGATACAAGTGAGTTGCTCAAATCATATACTTAGGCCCTTATTACGAGTCTGGTGGTCCAATGGACTGCCGAAAATTGTACCGCTGTTGCTGCCCTCCACAATCCCTGGTGATGGTACAATAGTCTGAGGACCCTAATATGATGGTGGTGCCACTGCAGCCCCGCCAAGCATATTAGAACTTTCCTCACTGCCACACTTTTTATGGTGGTGCGACCACCTTGAAAAGTGTGGCAGTGAGTAAGTAAATGGGGCCCTTCAGGGCAACCCATTGCCTCAGCGTCATGGGGTGCATACAGGGCGTTGTGTGCATGCATCTCCAAACAGTCCATGTCCTGCAAGAACTGCCTTTCACGCTCCCATTGCGGTGTATGGGACCACCAAAGAACCGCCAACCAGAGTGAAAAGAAGTTGTACTCTCGGGACAGTGTTTAATGGCTTTGGCGGTCTCAGAGCTTCGAGACCCCCATATTCATAATAATGCTGTAAATTTGAAATGGTTAGCAATCAGATATTATTGAGGAATTATTGAAGAATAAAGTCCTATGTGTGACCTCATCGCAAGGTGAGAAAGTTAGTTATTGGAGACCTTTTTATTAGGTTGGCTTTTAGAATGAAGAACGAGAAAGGAGGGCTTCTTGGTATCTGACCGGGAAGACTGCTTGCTTTCCTCCTATAGGACAATCTCCTGCTCCCTCAGCCCCGCCACAGGGAATTAAAAACAAGCATTGGCATAGCCAATAGGTCTCGCCTTTGGGACCTTATAAGTGTTTAGTTATTCAGCACAATATCCTTGGTGCAACAACTTAAACTGTTGCATGGATAAACACTTATAAGGTCCCAAAGGTGAGACCTATTGGCTATGGAGCAGAACTCTGGTGGACTGATCAAATACAAGGATTGGAAATAATAGAAAACAAGTTTATTATGGCACTATTAGCAATACCCAAGAGAGCTCCGCTTGTACCAAAATGCCTTGATTTGGGTCTACAGAATATAACACATATTGCCGTATTAAAACCGTTGGTATCTTAGGTGAAGATATGGCATGGAAATCACAGATCCCCATCAAACAAGCTGTACTAGAGGGTAAAGCAATGGGTACAAGGGCGTTGAACCCATGGCTCAACCATGTAAAGACTTGGCTGCTTAAGTTGAGCCTAGAAGAGGTACAGGACAATCCGAAAAACTTAGATAACACCATACTAGCTAAACTGAAGTCAAGATACTCAGCCCATTCCATGCAGTAATTGGTCGTTCAAATCAGCACATGGTACCTTGACAAATTATTTTATTGGTACTAAAAGACTTTTAGCACATGAATCGTTCTTGGGCTGCAAAGAACCCTCTGTAGCAAGAACATTGTTCTTAAAACTCAGATACAGGATGTTGGCTGTGAATTCCGTTAAGGCTAAATAGAAATATAGTTCCACCTCACCAGGATGCCTGGGTTGTGATCACACCCTGGAGTCTGTTGAACACCTTATATTTATCTGTCCTGCCTACAGAAAAACTTGGAGAAGGTGGATAGCGCCAACATGTTGGCTCCTATGCATAAATTGATTGACATGTGCAATTTGTGTTTTTAAATCAGAAAACACTGAATGGCTTGTGTGCTCAGTATCAAGACATTTAATTAATGCATACTGCATTTCCTGCAAAGCACTATTAAACACTGATGGTAGATAACTAATAATCGGATTCATGCAAATGCTAATACATGATCTTAATATAAACCAAAAAGAATGCAGTATTTTTTAATACTGTATTTAATGATAAAATGTAAGGCATTTTGACTTATGGACTTGTTTTATACTCGATTAGGGATGGGCACACATTAGTCATAAGTCAGATTAGATCTGAATTTAGAATAGAAATGTCTTACAGATGCCCTGTCCATCACCACCCCTTTTGTACCACTTTGTTCACCATAAGTTGGCAGGGTATGCGCAGACGTGAGTCCCTTGCTCACTTTGCCACTGGAATCAAGCAAGCCCGGCTGAAGACGGCTGTAATGCCAGAAACCGGTCCTGGGAAGCTTGATTCCTGTCCAGGGAAGACATGGCTTGGCAGTTCGGGCTGGACTGTTCCCATGAGGCACAGGGTCAGACTGATTTGTATATGGCCATGTCTGAACTGGGGTGGCGGAGTGAGCTAAAGAACGGTAATGGATTAAACCCAGATCAGTTGACTGGGGGTAAGTGTTTGTATTGTCAACGCTCCGTCCATCATCACCTTTGGTTTTTCTTTGTTCGCCCTAAGCTGGCAGGGTATGCTCAGACGCGAGTCCCTTGCTCACTTTGCCACTGGAGTCAAGCAAGCACGGCTGAAGACGGCTGTAATGCCAGAAACCGGTCCTGGGAAGCTTGAATCCGGTCCAGGGAAGACATGGCTTGGCAGTTCGGGCTGGACTGTTCCCATGAGGCACAGGGTCAGACTGATTTGCATATGGCCATGTCTGAACTGGGGTGGCAGAGTGAGCTAAAGAACGGTGATGGATTAAACCCAGATCAGTTGACTGAGGGTGAGTGTTTGTATTGTCAACGCTCCGTCCATCATCACCTTTGGTTTTTCTTGGCAAAAATAATGCAGCATATTGGAAATGTATTTGCATAATGAGTCAGGGTTGTCCACTGAAATGTAGTAGTTATATACATGGCATATGTGCAGTCACTTAACTGTTTTAGTGTAGTAAATGTGTTTTGGTAAAATGTATTTTCTCATATTTTTTGTCTAGAATCACACTGAGCATCTGTGTACATTAAGGAATTATACTTGCCCCTTTCTCCATAATCTCCCCCCTTTCTCCTCACAGTTTACCTCTCTCTGCTTATACTGTCTCCTCTCTTATGATATTCCCCCTCTTTGCTTAATCTCCCTTCTCTCTCCTCATAGTGCTCCTTGTCCTCAAAGTCCCCCCTGTCCTCATATTCCCCTCTGTCCTCATTGTCCCCTTTGTCTCCTAATACTCTCCCTTCTTTTTATACTCCCTTCTATGTCCTCTTACTCCTGCCTCTTTCATCATACCTCCCTCTTAACAATTCCCCAGTCAGTATACATACACTGCTGCATACACTCTTGGGCAGATTTACAAGCCCCTTGCGCCTCTTTGTTGTTCTATTGCGTCATATTTTTGGATGTAATGATGGCAAAAATAATGCAGCAAATTGGAAATGTATTTGCAAAATGAGTCAGGGTTGTCCACTGAAATTTCGTAGTTATATACATGGAATGTGTGCAGTCACTTAACCGTTTTAGAGTAGTAAATGTGTTCTGGTAAAATGTATGGTCTCATATTTTTTGCCTAGAATCACACTGAGCGTCTGTGTACATTAAGGAATTATACTTGCCCCTTTTTCCATAAAATCCCCCCTCTCTCCTCACAGTCTACCTCTCTCTGCTTATACTGTCTCCTCTCTCCTGATATTCCCACTGTTTCCTTATTCTCACTTCTCTCTCCTCATAGTGCTCCTTGTCCTCATAGTCCAACCTGTCCTCATATCCCCCCTCTGTCCTCATTGTCTCCTCTGACTCCTAATACTCTCCCTTCTTTTTATACTCCCTCCTCTGTCCTCTTACTGCTCCATCTGTCATCATACCTCTCGCTTACCAATTCCCCAGTCAGTATACCTACGCTGCTGCATACACTCTTGGGCAGATTTACAAGCCCCTTGCGCCTCTTTGTTGTTCTATTGTTTCACTTTTTGGATGTAATGTTGGCAAAAATAATGCAGCATATTGGAAATGTATTTGCAAAAAGAGTCAGGGTTGTCCACTGAAATGTAGTAGGTATGTACATGGAATTTGTACAGTCACTTAACCGTTTTAGAGTAGTAAATGTGTTTTGGTAAAATGCATGGTCTCATTTTTATTTGTCTAGAATCTCACTGAGCATCTGTGTACATTAAGGAATTATAATCGCCTCTTTTTCTATATTCTCCCCGTCACCCCTCACAGTCTCCCTCTCCCTGCTTATACTGTCCCTTCTCTCCTGATAATCCCCCTCTTTCCTTATTCTCACTTTTCTCTCCTCATAGTGCTCCTAGTCTCATACTCCCTCCTGTCCTCATATTCCCCTCTCTGTCCTGTTACTCCTCGCTTTCTGCTCATATTCCCCCTTCTACTCATATTCTCTACTGTCCTCATAGTCTCCCTCTCTGTGCTCATACTCCGTCCTCTCTCCTTATATTCCTCCTCTCTCTTCATTCTTCCCTCTCTCCCCTTATACTCCTCCCTCTTCATACTGTCCCCTCTTTCCTCTTACTTCCCCCTCTCTCCTCATAATCCCTTTTGTCCTTAGATTTCCTCTGTCTTCATACACCTCCTGTCTGTGTTCATACTTCTCTGTTTCTCCTCATATTACTACACTTTCCTTATTGTGTCCCCTGTCTCGTAATACTCCCCCTTCTTTTTATACTTTCTCCTGTCTCCTTTTACTCCTCCCTCTCTCCTCATACCTCCTTGTTAAGAATTACCCCGTCAGTATACATACACTGCTGCATAAACTGTTGTGTAGATTTACAAGCCTCTTGTGCCTCTTTGTTATTCTATTGTGTCACTTTTTGGATGTAATGTTGGAAAAAATAATGTAGCAAATTGCAAATGTATTTGCAAAATGAGTCAGGGTTGTGCACTGAAATGTAGTAGTTATATAAATGGAATTTGTGCAATCACTTAACCATTTTAGAGTAGTAAATGTGTTTTGGTAAAATGCATGGTCTCATATTTTTTGTCTAAAATCACACTGAGCGTCTGCGTACATTAAGGAATTATACTCGCCTTTTTTTGCATATTTTCCCCCTCTCTACTCACAGTCTACCTCTCTCTCCTTATACTGTCCCCTCTCTTCTGATATTCCCCCTCTTTCCTTATTCTTACTTCTCTCTCCTCATAGTGCTCCTTGTCTACATACTCCCCCTTGTCCTCATATTCCCCTCTCTGTCCTGTTACTCCTCCCTTTCTACTCATATTCCCCATTGTCCTCATAGACACCCTGTCTGTGCTCATACTCGCCTCTTTTTCCATATTCTCCCCTCTCTCTCTTCACTCTCTCTCTCTCTCCTTATACTCGTTCTTTTCTCATACCCCCTTTTTTCCTGTTACTCCACCCTCTCTGCTCATTTGTCCCCTCTTGTCTCATACTCCGTCCTCTCATTATACTCTCCCGTATTTTCCGATTCTTCTCCCTTTTTCCTCATACACATACCTGTCTACTTATACACATCTGTGTGTTTTAATACTCCTGTCTATTTCTTCATTCTCACTCCTCTCTCTTCATATTCTTCCCTGTTTCCTCGTACTGCTTGTTTGTCCTCATACGCTGAAACACTTATAAATTCAGTCAGGCACTCTCCTTATTGAAGTGTAATCTTTTAGTCAGTACTCAAGTATTGATGTAGTGAAGTAGGGCTTAGCAGATGAACTGCTTAATTTTTTTTTATAATGTTAAATATTTTTTTTATTACAGATTCTATTCATCAACAGTAAAAGAAATTCATCATGCCTTCAAAAAGTGAAAAGAGGAAACAACGTAATAAAGCTTATTATTTAAAGAGAAGTCATCCACAAGATTTACCTGAACAACAATGTGTGAACAAAAAGAAAAAAAGTTCTGGTAAGAGAACGAAGATTTTTTTGAAGAACTTATCAAGTACTAGGAGTAGTGTGCACAATATCAAAAATACAAATTGTGTATCTGCAACTAAAAAGAAAAGCAAGAGAAAAGAGATCAACCATGGGAATTTATCTTGTAAAAAACAGTGTAAAAGGAGGAAGAATCAATTTCAGGAAATTAGAAAACGAATGTTTTATAATAGAGTTTTGTCGAATTTGATCAAGGAAGTGAAGAAATGTAAAAAAAACAGCATTTTATAAGAAGAAGAAAATTATAGAAAATGTAGTTGAGAAAGCTTTCGAATTGAAAAAAAAATTGTTTATTTTAGTAATCAATAGAATTCGATCACTAGATAAGCCAAACCATTTAATGAAGGCCAAAAGTAAGTGGAGAAGAGTAATTAATAGAAGTAATTTTTCAGAGGTTTTTTTGGTGAATGGAAACATAGTTCAAGTTCTGAGCCTTTTTTTAATGAAGAGAGTTATCTTCAGAGTAATGATTTGTTGCATGCAGTTGACACTATTGGTCGTGCTTATGAGGTTACAAATGGTTGTCCTATTGAGAAAGAGAAAATTGTTCCTAGAAATGCAGAAGAGGTGTTAGCTGATGAAGTGTTAGGGAGACTTCCTAAAGCTCCAGTGTACACTTGGAATTGCAGTAGTATTTGTAGTGTACGGCAGGAATCTATTGATTTTTTACGCAATTTCTTACGTAACTATACTAAGAAAAGTGTTAAACAAAAGATTAAGATGTTGCAAGGACTAGACCCTTGCAGAGTGAGAGAAACTACTTGTTTGCAAGGTCATTCTCTGGCTTGTCTTTCTAAAAAAGTATGTCGAAGTGTTTTTTTTTTTTTAAAACACTTTATTAGAGCAACCTGGTGCAAACCATAATAATACAACAGACAGAGTTCGATCATAGCGTCCAATCATGCATAATCAATACAGTTCCAGGAACAGAAACGTGACGCTAGGGAAGAAACAGTTAGGTCGCACCGTGTAGCATAACCAATGTCACAATAGGAACATTTTCTGATAAGCAACTGAAATGCAAAGCAAACAGAAACAATAATCCAAAGGTTCAAAAAAAATTAAAAGAAAAAAAAAAAAAAGGGGGAGATATCATGCAGAAGGAACAGAGTGCGAGACCAGCACAATAGTCCGTTCCGTATCACATTAGGAGGCATCGCAGACAATGACCATATTACCATAACAGCAAACACTTAATCATCCTACCCAGAAGGAACAGGAGTAATACCCAAAGGCCACAGAGCACCAACATGCCAGGGGGGCCAAGAGTAGGGTGCATCAACAAGAAAAAGGGATGTTCCTGCCCCACGTCGCAAGGGAGCAGCGTGTCGTGGCAGAGGCCTTAACTGATGGGGTGCAGAGTGGGGTTTCTGAGGCCTAGCCCACCCCAGTGGGTAAGTTGGGGTGTAAGGACTGAGATGAAGCTTCCTCCGTCTTCCCCGCAATGTATTGGCGATATGGGACCCATATGTCCGTGGGGCGGGAGGTCGCTGGGAGTTGGTCAGAATATTCCACACTATTGATATTGCAGTAAGCCACACTGCGCAGCCAAGCGTCAACGGTGGGAGCCCGTCTCGCGCACCAGTGCAGTGCTACCTCCCTCTTGGCCAGAAGGAAGCAGATCGATGCCAATTTACGTATCTTTCGGGGAAAGTCGGACATATAGCCCATCAGGGCGATCTCTGGTAAGACAGCCAATGGTAGGCCCAAAATCTCACCCAGTGTATCATGTATAGCAACCCAAAAGGTGTGGAGTTTCGGGCATGTCCAGGACAGATGGGCAAAGTCCGCCTGTGGGGCGTTGCATTTTGGGCAGGTGTGGGGGCGCGCAGGGTCGATTCTGTTGGCCATCGCTGGGGTGTGGTATAGTCGACGAAGGAATTTGAAATGAATTAGCTTGTGTCTGTTATTCATCGATACCTCCCTGGTCGTGGCACAACATGCGTCCCATTGATCGTCAGAGATTTGGGTACCCAGATCCGCTTCCCAAGCGGCACGAACCGCCTCATCCGATGATGGGAGTGAGGATAAGCATAATTTGTAAAGTTTGGACACCACATGGGCCCCCGAAGTATTCTGGATAATGGAAGTGAGTGCTAAAGTGTCGTCCGGTGGCAACGGGAAGGTGTGGAACGTGGAACGCATCAAGGCCTTGATTCTAGCAAACACAAAGGTGTCCATGAAGGTGCGTTCCGAGAAGCGAGGGTCCTCAGAAACGGAAAGCGCGTGGCCGTCGGGGAACAAGTCACCGATCGTAGTCAGTTGGTATTTAGCTAGTGTACGACAGATCAACGTTTCGCCAGTTATGGGGAGCCAATGAGGGTTGGGTAGTGGGAGGGCATGTGAGTACAAAGTGTCAACCCGCAGTAAGCGCCTAAGTTTGTCACCAGGCCCAAGCCGTGGTGGTAAGAGGAAGTATGTCATGTGGATCGCGAGGAAGGCCCTTAGGGAGTACATTGTTCAGAGACACGGGGAGTGCGGCGTCAGCTTCAGGTTTCAAGTGTTGGAATCTGGCGTCCGGGTGGAACCAGGAGTGGGCATACGAGCACTGGGCAACCAGGTAATAGAGGTAGAAGTCCGGGACCCCAAAGCCTCCCCTCTCATATGGCAGTGTCAACGCGCTCCAAGCTAGGCGAGGACGCTTCCCACCCCAAACCAGCCTCAGCAGGGCGGTGCGCAGCTGCGCGAAAAAGACCCGAGTGAGAGGGATGGGGATGTTGTTGAATAAATACAGGAACCGGGGCAGTGAAATGAAATGAAATGAAAAATTATATTTGTATAGCGCCAGCCACCCGGAGGCCTCGCAGCGCTTCTATTGATAACTAGGTGGGCCAGCAGGAAAGTTTAGCAGATTTTAGTGTATAGGTGTGTTTTCAGCGCTTTCCTGAAAGCCATCCTGTTTGGGTTCTCTCGCAGGGCAAGGGGGAGGGAGTTCCAGAGTCTGGCAGCCGTGTAGGAAAAAGAGCGGCCACCCCACCTCACTTTATTAATTTTAAATGTGGTCGCTAGATGCAATGATCCAGAACGGAGGGCTCTGGGGGGGACATAGGGCACTGCTAAGGGAAGCAGGATGGCAGGGCCAGTTTGATGAAAGGATTTGTGCACAATGCACATCGCCTTGAACTGAGCTCTGGCCGCCACTGGAAGCCAGTGTAGATCTTTTAAGGCATGCTTTGCCGACTGCCACCGTGGGATGTTGTACAGCAGGCGAGCAGCGCAGTTTTGTGTGACCTGAAGCCTCCGGATCACTGCTACCGGGGTGCCCAAATACAACGCATTTCCATAATCCAGGCGGGAGAGAATCAGGGCCTGAACCATGACTCTCCTCGCCTGGAAAGGAAGTAGGGGGAGCACCTTACGGAGCATCCTCATAAGCCCTACGCAAGTGGCAGCTGTTTTGGTTGCCTGAACCGAAAAATCAAGCGCTTTGTCGAGCCAGATGCCCAGGCTCTTTATCTGGGGTTTAGGAATGGGGGGGACACCGAGACAAGTGGGCCAGATGGAAGCCAAAGGAGTCAGCGGAGGGTTACCCAACAACATAATCTCCGTCTTCTCTCCGTTGAGTCTGAGGCAGGAGAGTTGCATCCACTTAGCCACAGCCACCAGACAGGCAGTACCACCATTTTCACTATAGCGATGCGCCCAGCCATCGACAGGGGAAGGCGGAGCCATCTATCAGTGTTATCTTCCAGGAAATCGAGGGCTCGTCCATAATTCATGCGAATGATAGCCACGGTATCCAAGTGGATGTGAATCCCCAGGTATTTAACGGAGTCCTCGCACCATTCCAATGGGAGGGAGCAAGGCCACTTGGTAGTGGCGAGGGTTAAGGGGAACAGTTGTGACTTGTGCCAATTAACCCTGAGGCCAGAGTAGTCACCAAAGCGTACAATCTCCGCCAGGAGAGGCTGCAGGTTGGTGTCTGGGGCGCGGATGTACAAAACCATGTCGTCCGCGTAGAGCGACACT
The DNA here is from genome assembly GCF_964261635.1 of Lissotriton helveticus. Lineage (NCBI taxonomy): Eukaryota > Metazoa > Chordata > Amphibia > Caudata > Salamandridae > Lissotriton > Lissotriton helveticus. The sequence goes on along the minus strand of NC_136063.1, from coordinate 602,571,619 downwards.
AGCAGAGGCCCTGTGCGGAACTGGAGTCCTCTGTGCAAGTGCTTCTCCTGAAAGTGACGGACCAGAGGATCCACAGCCAAAATAAAAAGTAAGGGGGATAAGGGGCATCCCTGGCGGGTACCTCTAGACAGAGTGAACCTGTCGGTGATAGTACCATTGAGGCGAAGACGCGCCGTGGGAGCCGTGTAAAGCAATTCGACGGTCGCCACAAACATAGCCGACATGCCCATCCTACGCATCACTTCCAGAAAAAAAGGCCACTCAAGGGTGTCGAACGCCTTCTCAGTGTCCAGAAAGACCGCAGCCGCCGGAACGGCCGGATCAATTCTGTGTAGGACCGAGAAGACCGTACGGAGATTCAGGGAAGTCGACCTTTGGGGCACGAAGCCAGACTGAACCGGTGAAATGATAGAATTCACTAGCAGCGCGAGCCGCATAGCGAGCACCTTGGCAAGGATTTTATAGTCTAGGTTTAGGAGTGACAGCGGTCGATAGGAGCCGCAGATCGTTGGGTCTCGGCCAGGTTTGGGTAACAAGACTATAACTGCCTCTCGAAGCGTAGGCGGGAGAACACCGGACTCCAGGGCCTCAGCGTACATCTCGACCAGGATAGGAACCAACTCCTCCTTGTATGTTTGATAAAAATCGGCTGTGAAACCGTCCAGGCCCGGCGCCGAGGAACCTTTCAGCGAGTCTATCGCTTCTGTGATCAGTTCGGGAGTAATAGGGTGCGCCAAGAAGTCTTGCATGTACTTTTCCAAGAACACCATGGCTATTTCGTTGAGGTAGGGACCAGGGTCGCGATTTACCCCCGTTAGTGCAGATTTGTAGAGATGCTTGTAATAGGACAAGAAGGTGTTGCAAATGTCAGGAGTGTTGAAGTGAGGTGTGCCATCTGGAGCCACAATCTGTGTGATGTACGCTGCCTGCCGGGGGGGGGCGCAACAGTTGTGCCAATAATCGTCCTGGTCTGTCCCCCTCGCCATATTGGCGGGCCGAATGGTACTTGCCTAAGTAGTTGAGTTCCCTGTCCGCCGTGTCTCTGAACTCTAACAGGAGTTCGTTGCGTTTGGCTTCGTTAGCCGGGGAGGGGTCAGTCAGGATCCGAGATTCAATGGCCGATAGGTCAGTCTCAATGCGGGATAGGGTGGATCGTATCTCGCGCAGCGCCCCCACGTGCTTGGTGATGCAGACCCCCCTGATTGTTGCTTTGAATCCCTCCCATAGTGTGGCCCACGTAGTCACGGAGCCGGTGTTGAGGTCAAAATAGTCCTCGATCGCCGAGCGGATCTCCTCCGTGAACACTGGGTCCGCCAATGCACGCCCAGGGAATCTCCACTGCCTCTCATACCCACCCAACCTGGGGATCGCAAGCGCCAGAATCACCGGAGAGTGGTCAGATATGGTGCGTGGAAGCGTGCGCAAGTCAGTAACCCATCCCGCCAAGCCCGGGGACAATAGCCAGTAGTCAACCCTGGTACTCGTGTTGTGGTAGCCAGAGTGGTGCGTGAAGGACGGGGAGGCGGCATTACGGGTAGCCTCAATGTCCTGGAGTGTAAAGTGGGAGCATAAATCCGCCATCGCCGCGCGGGATAATGGTTTGTGGTCAGGGGAGGGGGATGTGCTGTCCCTGCCGGGGTCCATTAACAGGTTAAAGTCGCCCCCCAACGCCAGAAGGTCAATATCTGCATGAACCAGAGACATGTGCAGGTCCGCCAGGCAGGCCGGGGAATCGACATTAGGGCCATAAACCCCCACAATGGAAACCTTGTACCCAAACAGCAGCCCGTGCAGAATCACATATCGTCCCTCCCGGTCCACCCTGCTATCGGTCAGGACAAAGGGTAAGCGTTTGTGAACCAAGACCGCCACCCCCCGAGCATATCTACTGAAGCAAGAAAACACTCTGTGTGCGCCCCAGCTCCGTGCAAAGGAGAAAGTGTCTGAGTGCACCATGTGCGTCTCCTGCAGTACTAAAATATCCACATTATGTCTCGCTGCATACTGTAAAACCTGTTTCCTTTTCCGGGTGGAGTTCAAGCCCCGGACATTCCAGGTCATCAACTTTAGCATGGAAGGTCCAGTCTGCAATCCTACTCGGGCCATAGAGCCAATCCGAAAATCGTGGGCAGAAGGCCACCCGTGAACAAACCAGTGCCATGTGTCTCGCGATCAAAATGCAGAAGAAGAAAACAACACAAAAAATACAAAGAACCCCACCCCCCACCACCACCCAGCCTCCCAACAACCCGTGAGAGGCAGAACCCCCCCATTTGCATATCCAAAAGGCATAACAGCGAGTGTAATGTAGGAACAGTTTGCATACAAGGTAGCACTACACAAGCTAGAAACCCCCAGAGGACGCTACGAAACATATCAGCCCGCGCTAGGGGGGGAGGCAACGCTAACCCCCGGGCGGGCAATCCAACGGAACATTGAGAATGTCACAACAGGATAAACATGAAGGAACAGTAACCACTCCCGAAACCAATAAGGATCCAAGACTAAAGCGGAGTGAGCAGTCAGCCCTGTCCAGCGTCTGTGAACAGGTCAGCGCTGACCTGCGTGTCCGACCGCGGGGGAGAAGTGGGCCCAGAGCCGGGGGCCGAACCAGACCCAGACTTATAAGTGTGACAGAAGTCTTGAACCTCAGCTGGAGAGTCAAAGATGCGATACCGGCCATTGATTTCCACTTTCAGTCGAGCTGGGTAGAGCATATTGTATTTTAGGCCCAGGTTACGAAGTGCCGCCTTGACGCTGGTGTATTTTCTCCGGGCCTCTTGCACCATAACTGTATAGTCCGGGAAGAACGACAGCCTGCTCCCCTGCCATCGCACCTCACCCATCTCTCGCGCCGCCCGAAGCGCGGCATCCCGGTCTCTGAAGTTCATGATCCTTGCGATGATGGGCCGGGGTAGCTGTCCCGAGCGCGGCCTAGGCCCCAATGACCTATGTGCCCTCTCCACTACAAAACCGGACGTAAATGTGTCTTTACCAAACAGTTCGACAAGGAGAGTTTCCACAAAGGTATCAAACCGGCCAATGGCAGTCGTCTCCGCCACGCCAAGGATTCTGATGTTATTGCGCCTGCCACGCGCCTCCAAATCCTCGTTTTTAATGGCAACTTCCTTTAGAATTTTCTCCACCCTCTCGAGTCTCTTTCGGGTTTTAGAGGAGTCGTCGTCAAGGTCGGATATTCTAGACTCCGCCAGGTCCAGACGCCTATCGTGGGCTTGTACTGTGGAGTTAATGGCGGATAGCTTCTGTTCCAGGCTGTCGAACCTAGTGTCCAGGGCTTTGAAGCCAGCCCGCATCTCCCCCATTATAGTGGCCATCATGGACGCCGCATCCCCAGCAGGCTGTGTCGCCAGGGTTCCAGCCGCAGCGCCCGGAGGGGGGTCAGCGACAGGGAGAGCCTTGTCAAAGTTGAGAGTCTTTTGGGCCGGGTCTTTTTTCCCCATCGTGGTGGATGTGTGGCGTGGCCGCAGTCTCTGCGACAAAGGTGGCGAGCGAGGATCAATGGCAGAGGCAGGACGGCCCCCAGCAACCGGGCACGTGGACAGGGCAGCAGGCGAAGGCCCAAGCCGCAGTCAGGGTAGCAGGGATACAGGCAGCCGGGAAGCTCAAAATGGCGCCACGAGGATCAGTGGTAGGCCTCCCAACCGAGGCGTCAGCAGTAGCAGCTGTGCGGGGCGACGGAGGGCGGCGTGGTGTTCAGGCGCAGTGCGGGGCCGCCACACGCTACCAGGGAGCGCCCCCGGACCGACTAGCAAGCTCGCACCCCCCGGACCCCGGACCCCCGAACACGCCCGCAGCACCCCCCCCAACCCGGCCCAAGACCCAAATCCAGTCCCCGGCTCCACTCCCCGAGCAGGCCCAAATAGCTGCCCTCCCCCGGGAGACCGGAACCAGAGCCTAGACGGGCCGAGCGGCCAGGGGGAAGCAGCGCGCGGAAGCGCCAGAGCCAGGGGACGAAAGGGGTGGTGGAGGTGCACTCACCCGACTCTCCAGCGTTGCGGGGGAGATGGCGCCAGGCCCTGGAGGCCTCAGATTCCCTCCGTCGCGGCCGCGGTAATCAGCCGTCCCCGCTGCTCAGGAACGTCCCCAAGACTGCCCAGGATCATCAGGCGGCTGGACGGTGCAGTTAGAGATGGCTGGGACGTGGATCACAGTCCGTTTCGTCCGATTCGGGCGCCCGCCCGGAGGAGCTTCACGGCAGTGCGGCCATTGCGGTTGCCGCCGTGGCCACGCCCCTGTCGAAGTGTTTTTCACCATTTCAGGATGTTAGCAGTACATCATACTGAAATGAGGAAATTAGTCAGAAGATTGTATTAGGTAAAAAGCCCAGCACTAATGTTAAAAAAGTTGAACAGTGTTCTTTTGCGTGGATCTGTATCAGATGTAATGAACGTTTGTGATGAAATTCAGGTTAGTTACTTTGGTCCTGAGGAAGACAGTACAGAAATTGATACATTAATAGAAGGAAATGTAGAAGAGAATGTACAGCATTGTAGTACAGAAAATTTAGAGCAAGAAATTACAAAGTTTAAGGTGATTTCAGGTGAAAGGCAAAATTATTCTTGTATTTGTTGTCGACGAACTCATTATAAAAATCAGACCAGGACTGTTGATCTGTATTTAAAAAGTGAAAAGGAAAATAATAATGAGTGAATGGAATTTGCAACTTATTTGTTGGTAGAGAATTGTTTTGATTTGCGTTCTGATCAGTGTATTTGTAAATATTGTTATAACAAACTGGATGAGAACAAAATGCCTGCTAGAGCGGTGCATAATAATCTTGAGTTGTTAAATTTTCCTTCTGAACTGATGGATTTAAATACTTATCTGTCTATTTGTATTCAATGTGTGCATCCATTTCAGGCTATTGTTCGTATGGAGCCTAAAACAGGAAAATTGCCTCCTTCAGATTTACAGAGAGGTGTAAAGGAAAGAGTTGTATATTTGCCTCTAGATTTAAAGAAAAATATTGAAACAATTGGTGTAGAAAATGTAGAAGATGAACCTTTAGTTATTCTTGTTAATGGTGTTCCTACTAAGAGTAAGAAAGTCTGGCAAGAATTAGTGTATGTTAGGAAAGTGAAAAAGGCAACGTTGTATCTGGTAAAAAATAATCAATATTATAAAAAAGTGTTTGAGAGAGAAGAAGAAATAACTGTAGAAGAAGATAGTGACTCGCCATCTGGACAAATTGAAAAAGTGGATGTATCCAGAACTGAATAAATCTACGAACATTACAGTGTTCATCCACTTCATTCTAAAGAAGTGATGGGGAATCCTATAGAGTTATTCCAAATGAAAGAAGCAAAGGGAAGTCCCATTAGTGTATGGGAAAAAAGCTTGAAAGCTCGTTGTTTCCCTTAGTTGTTTCCCACAGGAAAAGGAGGACGATATGATGACCGACCTGTGCAGATTCCAGCATCTGAATACCGGACATCAAGGTTGTATGCAGAAGATCCAAAATTTCAACAATGTAGTTCGTATTTGTTTCATCTTTTGTTTGAGAGTGATTTGTCTGGACTTTCTTATGCAGTAAACCATATATTGAAAACAGGTGTACATCTGCAAAATGTTTCGGCAAAGCAATTTATGGATAAAGTACTGCAGAAAGATAATGTTTTAGGATCTCAGCTTATTAATCTCATGGCATGTCAGCGTGGTACTAATGAGTACTGGAACCATCGTCATGGAGAACTTAAATGTATGCTAAGGAACTTAGGAACTCCTACATGGTTCCTTACTCTAAGCTGTGCTGAATATTCTTGGGATGATTTAGTTCAATTTCTTCAAGAGGCAAATCCAAATATACAAAATATTGAATACAAGACACCTGGAGAATTGTGCTCTTTGGATCCAGTTAATGTATGCAGGTATTTCAATCATAGATTTGAAGCTATGATGTCTTTTATCACCAATAAAAAAATCCTCCTCTTGGAGAGGTTCTGTATTTCTTTTGGAGAAAGGAGTATCAAGCGAGAGGTGCTCCTCACATACATATGCTAATATGGATCAAAGATGCTCCCAAATTTGGAACAGACTCAGATGATACTGTGTTCTCTTTTATTGAAGAATATGCTACATGTGATATACCTAAAAGTACACTAGATAAGGACTTAAGACAACAAGTCTTGCGATTCCAAAGGCATCGTTGTGGGAAATCTGTCGTCGAAAGTACAAATCTAAGGGCAAATTCGACACCAAATGTCGTTCTGAATTTCCACGTCCTGTAATATCGAAAGGAAGAGTGAACAGTTTTATGTCATCTTTGCGACATACTACAACAAGAAAGTCTCAAAAAAATACCTACAACTTAAGAAGAAATGAAGAGTCAAAATGCATAAATGACTACAACCCAGTCATTTTGTCCATGGATATTCAATATGTTGTGGACAATTCCATTGCTGTTGCTCGATATGTAACATCCTACATACCAAATCAGAAAAGACAGAATTGAAGGAAATGTGGGAAGAGATTTCCCACAAGAAGAGTCTAAGTAAGAAATATAAAGTTACAGTTTGAAGATGTTATCTCATTGAGAAATTAGAGCGTATGAATGCTTGGATTGCTTATCATCTGCAAGTCTATTCTCCAAATCTAGAAGAATCATTTGGGTGAGTCTAGGTCTTGCTAAAACACGAAACCGAGTTCTTAAATCTGTACAAGAAATTGAATATTTCACTGAAAAAGAGTCGGAAAGTACAGATATTTTGAAAACTAATGTGTTGGATACATATTATCCAAATAGAAGTCATCATCTTGAGAACATTTGTCTCTATGAAGTGCTGCAAAGCTATATTTTTAAACGGAATATTACAGAAAACATCAATATTGGTATATATGCCGTGATTGGTTCTGAAGGATGTTTGGTAAAACAAAGAAAAGGACATTTGATTAATCACCGTAAACTAAGTTGCGAAACTCCTGACAAAAGTGAATTTTACTATTTAGCTCTTTTGCAACTTTTCAAGCCATGGTGTTCAGAATTGGAATTACTTGGAGATTTTGAGAGCTATTAAGATTCCTTCAACACAAGTAAAGATACTATAGAATGTCCTGTTTTTGCTAATTATGTGAAAATGTTGAATGACGAAATTGAGCAAGAAGCTACAATTGCAGCTGAGATTGCTAGAGACAGTTCTCTAGACAGTCAAACTTCTGCTCCGTTGAGTCAGGATCCACTAGGAGAACCAATTGTTCAAAATGAAGCAGCAACTGCTATGGAAGAGGTGGACACAGCAATGTATCAAGCTCAAGAAGATGTAACAAACTTAGGAAACTTGGAAGAACAACAAATGTTGAGCAAAAACAAATATATGAGCAAGTGAGAGAACTGATTAACCATGGATTACTTCATGAAAAGAAAGAGTGCTCCTGCTCATCATTTCAACCTATCCGAATGTACGTGAGTGGAGACGCTGGAACAGGAAAAAGTTTCTTAATTAAAGTAATTACAACTTATCTACTGAAAACAACTGAGTCGCATTTGTCTTGTGTTATCACTGCTCCAACTGGGGTGGCGGCTCACAATATTAAAGGAATTACCTTACATTGTTTATAAATGCTACCAGTAGAGCATGAAAACAAATTGGAATAACACAAGCTATCTGGAGAAGCTTGTGAAGTTTCAAGGGTGTTGAAGAAAATGAAACTTCTCATTATTGATGAAGTAAGCATGGTAGCAAACTTAATGCTTGCCTTTGTGCTTTCAAGAATGCAGCAAATTCTTAAAACAGAGTATGACATAATAGTTGGAGGAAAGCACGTCATAGTTTTTGGAGATCTACTAAAACTTACTCCTGTAAAAGGACATTTGGTCATTGTTTGAATATAAGGAACTTATTACAAATATGCGTCACGCAAATTATGCTGATTATGGAAATATTCTTCAAGATATAAGAATTGGAAAAGTGACAAAACATGGCAAACAAGCTTTACAGAGACGATTACTTTCCAATTTGTTTCCAAATGAAAATATTGTTCCTGTGAAAATATATATGAGAATTGCAGAAAACAAATCTGTAATCTGCTTAATGCCAACACTGCGTGAATGTTCTATATTCAATGAAGACATTTTAAAGCTGGAAAATGAAGAATTTATTAAATTGGAAGCTATTGATAAAATAGAACATGAAGGAATCACTATTATTTTGACTGAAAAGTTGAAGAGGAAATTGGATTCTTTAGAGAAATCGATAAGTAAAACTGCTGGTTTAGAAAATAATTTATATGCATGTGTAAACTGAAGGGCAATTTTACGATGTAATTTGAATGTGAATAAAGGATAAGTAAATGGAGCAATGGGTAAAATTGTTGATTTTGTTAATTATGTAAATAGAGATGGTATTGAATTTTTGAAAATCTAATTTGATGAAATTGAAGAAGTACAACAATTGTTGTTCAGCTCGGTTTTTGCTTGTAAAAGATTGGTATGTTCATAGAAAACAGTTTCCTATTTCTTTGGCGTATGCGGTGACCATTCATAAATCTCAAGGTTTAAGTGTAGATAGTGCTTTAGTGAATATTAGAAGTACCCTGTTTAAAGAAGGTATGGCATGTGCTGCTTTGTCTCGAGTGAGAACTTTATCTGGATTGTACTTGATTGATTTTGATGAGACAAAAATTAGTGAAGATGCGAATTGTGTGAAAGAGTATAATAGGTTAAGAAGAGAATATGCACCCAATTTAACTCAATATCCAGTATTTGAAAAGTGTGTGGTAGGTAGAAAAAGAAGATTTGGGAATATCTGTAGTGAAGCTGTAGAGAAAGAAAAAAAACAAGATGAAGTTGTGATTGCAAGCAAAAAGAAAAAGGACAGTGTTGAAGACAATGTTGGTTATCAGGTTGAAAATAGTTCTGATGTCAACTGCTATGCTAATGTAGTTAATGTTTTTTTTCTTGAAAGTTTGCAACAGCAAATTGTTGAAAATCGGGAAGAAAGATTCTGTTCATTGTTGTATTCTGTTTATGAGAAATGTAGTAGTGATAAAAATAAAGTACAAAGTGTTTCGGATATTCGAAATGTTTTGGACATATGTTCTGGTTGTACTCAATTCATGCAGAATATTCAGCAAGATTGTCAGGAATTTTTAATGTATTTGCTTTTTGTATTAGAAGATGAAGGTATAGATATTGAAAATCTTTTTGGCCTTTCTTATAAATGGCAACATGACTGTGAAAATTGTTTGTTTACATGTAGCACTAACATAGACACTGAAAGATTTATATATCAGAGTTTACCAGACTGTGAATCAGTGTCTTTTAATAATCTAGTTAGAGGAGAAAGTCAAAACATGAAGTGTAGCCAATGTAAATCAGAAATGTCATCAACATTATTTATACAAAGATATGGACAGTATGTAATTTTAATGCTGCAACGTTGTAGATCTGATGGAAGAAAATTGGAAACTTTAATTAAAAATGTTGTAGCTACTCAACTATCAATATCAGGAAGAACTTTTGTAGCTGTAACAATTATTTTTCATGATGAACCTTCTACGACATCTGGACATTATACTGTTTATTTAAAATGTCTGAAAGGTTGGATACATTGTAATGATAGTCAATTGGTTTTTAAACGTTTGCCTAAAGAGTTACCAAATTCTTACCTAATATTTTTAAAGCCAAAATTTTAGGAACAAAATTTGGCCTTTCAGGATTACTGTTGTTGAGGTAGGTTGGTCTGGTGTTGTAGAGTACTTTGTAAGTGAGGGTGATGAGCTTGAATGTGATCCTCTTGTTGACGTGAAGCCAGCGTAGATATCTCAGGTGGTGGGTGATGTGGCTGCAGCAGGGGACATTGATGATCCGTTGGGCGGAAGTGTTTTGGACTCGTTGTAGTCGTTGTAGGTGTTTGTCCGAGTTGAGATTTAGAGAGTTGATCCTTATACAGTTGGTGACGTCTTTCAGTGGTATGTGGCTCCTTGGTTAGGGAGAAGATGAGTTGGGTGTTTTCGTCTTAGCAGATAATGTTCAGGTTGAGATGGCGGGCCACTTGTGTAACGGTGCCATGTAGATGTTGAATAGCGTCAAGTTGAGGGATGAGCCCTGGGGGACGTTGCAAATGATGTCGCTGGTTTTGGATCAGAAAGGTGGGAGATGGATGCTTAGGATTAGTATTGACGAACTTCCAAGCTAAGAAATTTAGATATACTATTTGGCCATGAGGAAAAGTATGTAAAACCATTAAGGACTATTTGTTGAATATTTTGTCAGCATATATTTGTAAATAACTTTATTTGCAGTGTATGAAATGTAATGATAGTGTTTTGTAATTCTAAGATTGTTTGACATATCTCATAGTTTTGTAAGAAATTGCTGTTAGAAAAAAACATGTCTGAACTGGGGTGGCTTGGTGAGCAAAATAACGATGGATTAAACAGAGATCTGTGACTGGGGGTGAATGTTTTCCCATCGTCCATCATATTGTGTGTTTTGCTGTTCACCCTATGTGGAAAGGGTATGCCCAGACGTGGGTCCCTTGCTCACTAAGCCACTGGAGTCAAGCTATCCTCGCTGAAGATGGCTGATAGTCAGAAACCGGTCCTAGGATGCTTGATTCCCGTCCAGGAAAGACATGGCTTGGCAGTTCGGGCTGGACTGTTCCCATGAGGCACAGGGTCAAGACTGATTTGCATATGGCCATGTCTGAACTTGGGTGGCTTGGTGAGCAAAATAACGATGGATTAAACCCAGATCTGTGACTGGGGGTGAGTGTTTTGCCATTGTGCAACATTCCGTCCATCATCTTGTGTGTTTTGCTGTTCACCCTATGTGGGAAGGGTATGCTCAGACGTGGGTCCCTTGCTCACTAAGCCACTGGAGTCAAGCTATCCTGGCTGCAGATGGCTGATAGCCAGAAACCGGTCCTAGGATGCTTGCTTCCGGTCCAGGAGAGACATGGCTTGGCAGTTCGGGCTGGACTGTTCCCATGAGGCACAGGGGCAAAACTGATTTGCATATGGCCATGTCTGAACTAGGGTGGCTTGGTGAGCAAAATAACGATAGATTAAACCCAGATCTGTGACTGGGGTGAATGTTTTGCCATTGTGCAACATTCCGTCCATCGTCTTGTGTGTTTTGCTGTTCACCCTATGTGGGAAGGGTATGCCCAAACGTGGGTCCCTTGCTCACTAAGCCACTGGAGTCAAGCTATCCTGGCTGAAGACGGCTGATAGCCAGAAACCGGTCCTAGGATGTTTGATTCCGGTCCAGGAAAGACATGGCTTGTCAGTTCGGGCTTGACTGTTCCCATGAGGCACAGGGTCAAGACTGATTTACATATGGCCATGTCTGAACTGGGGTGGCTTGGTGAGCAAAATAACGATGGATTAAACCCAGATCTGTGACTGGGGGTGAATGTTTTGCCATTGTCCAACATTCCGTCCATCATCTTGTGTGTTTTGCAGAAAAAACATTTAACATATGTTTTATTTCTATTTTTTAGATTGTTATTGAGAATGTTGAATGTTTTTTTTTTAAGATTATCTCATTGATGGTCTTTTTTTTGCCCGCTGTTATGTAATGAGTATGATTGAACTCACTGTTTCTAGTGAAATTCAATATATTCTGAGAACAGCAAAAAAGGCAAACAAAATGCTTTACAAACTATTTTGTGTTGTAAAAGATATATTGTAACTGCATTTTTTTGTCTTCCACAGATGCTAATTTATGATATATCTTTTTTTATTATTTATTATGTTTAAGGTAAGTATAAGTATCTGTTAAAAATGGTCGATGGAATGTGCTTCTACAGAGCTGAAGTAACAAAACATGGGTAGAGTACATAAGTGTGTAAAGATGGTTTGTATCTTTTAAAGACATTTCAAAAAATTAATGTATATATACTAAGTGTACCAGTATTCTTTGCAGTTTACTACAACACATCTACTAGTTTGGAACAGGTAAGGTGAATAGACATATTGTACTTTTTTTAGTACTGCATTTTATTATAACAGCCTGAGTTTTTTTCCTATAGTGATAAGGAGTGACTGGTTTGAAAATTTAAGAAAATTTAAAAACTGAACATTCATATAAATAATTATATTTATATAATCCTATAAAGTAGTTGAGAATGGTATTTGTATAATATTTTTTAAAGGGCAAAATGGTTGATAAAGCTAGTTTTGTGTTATGTATTAGGAAAAATGATAAAATGAAGTGTTTATGTTTTTGTACAAGGACCTATAACGTAAGAAATTCAATATAGAAAAACAACAGAACAATATGGAAGTCGATTTCGAAATTAGTCTCATTGAAGAGCTAAACATATCTTTCACGGGCAGCAAGAATGAAGACGAAGAAATGAGTGCTGCAGATATCAGCTGTGATTTCCTAGACGAAACCTTGGATGCTGATTTTGTGGAAGCATTAGATGACATCAAGTTTGATCATATAACTTTTGAAATTGATAACCAGGAAAATTAAATACCTGATGAAATTATTTTAGAAGCTCTATTAAATTATGAGATGTTACAAGAATAAATGTATTATTATATAATATTAATGGTTTGAGTACTATGTATTAAAACATTCACTGTAATAAAAGTGTAGCACTTATAGATTCTATTATACATTTTTTAAATTCTTTGCCCAGTGTGTATCCTCTAGACTTGCTTCAAACACTCTGTTACTGTTGTTTTAGTATCGTAGTGAGCCATTTACCAGAATGTCTTTATCTATGCACTGTGCTAAAAATGAAGCTCTTTTAAATTCAGTCAGACACTCTCTTTGCAGATCTGTATTTATCCAGTCAGTACCCAAGTAATCATGGAGCAAAGTAGGCCTTAGGCCATGGACTGCTTTAACCCCTATAGACTATGCATGCAGTCTTCTATGTACCTGCAAACTTGTTTTTTATACCTTCAATTCCTTAGTCTGTATCCTTAGACTTTCGCCAAACACTGTCACACTACTGTTTCAATATTGTAATGAGCTATTCAGCAGTATTTGCTTATCTATGTACTGTGGTGAAACTGAAGCTGTTATAAATGCAGTCAGGCACTTTCCTTGCATAACTGTAATCATCCACTCAGTACCTAAGTACTCATGATTTAAAATAGGCCTTAGGCCATAGAGTGCTTCAAACCCCTATAGACTGTGCATGCAGTCTTCTATGCACCGGCAAACTTGTCTTTTATACCTTCAATTCCCCAGTCTGTATTCTTACACTTCCAGCAAACACTTTCATACTACTGTTTCAGTATTATAGTGAGCCATACAGCACTATGTGCTTATCTATACCCTGTTCTAAAAGTGAAGCTGCTATATATTCAGCCAGACAGTCTCCTTGCAGAATTGTAATCATTCAGCCAGTACCCAAGTACTTATGTGGCAAAGTGGGCCTTAGGGCATGGACTGCTTAAAACTCCTATAGACTATGCATGCACTGTTCTATGCACCGGCAACCATGTGTTTTATACCTTCACTTCCCCAGTCTCTATCCTTACACTTCCAGCAAACACTCTGTGATTGCTGATTCAGTATTGTACTGAGGTATTCAGCAGAATGTCCTTATCTATGCACTGTGCTAAAAATAAAGCTCTTATAAATTCAGTCATGCACTCTCTTTGCAGAACTGTAATCATGCAGTCAGTACCCAAGTAATTATGGAGCAAAGTAGGCCTTAGTACATGGACTGCTTTAAACCTCTATAGACTATGCTTGCAGTCTTCTATGCACCTGCAAACGTGCCTTTTATATCTTCTATTCCCCAGTCTGTATCCTTACACTTTGAGCAAACACTCTGTCATTGCTGATTCGGTATTGTACTGAGCCATTCAGCAGAATGCCCTTATCAATGCAGTGTGCTAAAACTGAAGCTCTTATAAATGTAGTTAGTCACTCTCCTTGCAGAACAGTAATCATCCAGTCAGTACCCAACTACTCATGGAGCAAAGTAGGCCTTAGGGCATGGACTTCTTTAAACCCCTATAGACTATGCTTGCAGTCTTCTATGCACCTGCAAACTTGCCTTTTATACCTTCAATTCCCCAGTCTGTATCGTTACACTTTCACCAAACACTCTCACACTACTGTTTCAGTATTGTAGTGAACCATACAGCAGTATGTGCTTATCTGTACACTGTTCTAAAAGTGAAGCAGTTACACATTCAGCTTGACACTGCTTGCAGAACTCTTATCATCCAGTCAGTACCCAAATATATTCATGTAGTAAAGTAGGCCTTAGTATAAGGACTGCTTCAAACTCCTATTTACTATACATGTACTCTTCTATGCACCTGAAAACGTATCTTTTAAACCTTTAATTACCCAGTCTCTATCATTATACTCCTTCCAAACACTTTGCCACTAATGTTTCAATATTGTAGTGAGCCATACAGCAATATATGCTTATCTATACACTGTACAAAAAGTGAAGCAGTTATACATTCAGCTCTACACTCTCCTTGGAGAAGTGTAATCAATCTGCCACTACCCAAGTAGTCATGCAGCAAAGTAGGCCTAAGGGCATGGACTGCTTCAAACACCTATAGATAATAAATGTACTTTTCTAAACATCTGCAAACTTGCCTTTTATACCTTCAATTCCCCAGTCTGTATCGTTACACTTTCACCAAACACTCTCACACTACTGTTTCAGTATTGTAGTGAACCATACAGCAGTATGTGCTTATCTGTACACTGTTCTAAAAGTGAAGCAGTTACACATTCAGCTTGACACTGCTTGCAGAACTCTTATCATCCAGTCAGTACCCAAATATATTCATGTAGTAAAGTAGGCCTTAGTATAAGGACTGCTTCAAACTCCTATTTACTATACATGTACTCTTCTATGCACCTGAAAACGTATCTTTTAAACCTTTAATTACCCAGTCTCTATCATTATACTCCTTCCAAACACTTTGCCACTAATGTTTCAATATTGTAGTGAGCCATACAGCAATATATGCTTATCTATACACTGTACAAAAAGTGAAGCAGTTATACATTCAGCTCTACACTCTCCTTGGAGAAGTGTAATCAATCTGCCACTACCCAAGTAGTCATGCAGCAAAGTAGGCCTAAGGGCATGGACTGCTTCAAACACCTATAGATAATAAATGTACTTTTCTAAACATCTGCAAACTTGCCTTTTATACCTTCAATTCCCCAGTCTGTATCGTTACACTTTCACCAAACACTCTCACACTACTGTTTCAGTATTGTAGTGAACCATACAGCAGTATGTGCTTATCTGTACACTGTTCTAAAAGTGAAGCAGTTACACATTCAGCTTGACACTGCTTGCAGAACTCTTATCATCCAGTCAGTACCCAAATATATTCATGTAGTAAAGTAGGCCTTAGTATAAGGACTGCTTCAAACTCCTATTTACTATACATGTACTCTTCTATGCACCTGAAAACGTATCTTTTAAACCTTTAATTACCCAGTCTCTATCATTATACTCCTTCCAAACACTTTGCCACTAATGTTTCAATATTGTAGTGAGCCATACAGCAATATATGCTTATCTATACACTGTACAAAAAGTGAAGCAGTTATACATTCAGCTCTACACTCTCCTTGGAGAAGTGTAATCAATCTGCCACTACCCAAGTAGTCATGCAGCAAAGTAGGCCTAAGGGCATGGACTGCTTCAAACACCTATAGATAATAAATGTACTTTTCTAAACATCTGCAAACTTGGCTTTTAAACTTTCAATTAACTATTGCCGAAATTTGCGAATTCGCAGTCTGCAAAATCGCACGAAAGCGAATTCGCGATCCGCAGAATTTGCGAATTTGTGCGAATTTGCGAATTTCTTTTTTTTGCGTGTTTGCGCTATTTTTTTGCTTATTCGCGGACCGCTTGCAGCGCACCGACCGCGAGGTTGCCCATGCGGTCGTACATGGGCGCGGCCATCTTGTGCGCGTTGCGTATTTCCATTTCTGGGCGCTATTGGAAATGTTGCGTTGTGTGTGGCGCACTATTACGAGTTCGCACGTGTTTTTGCGTACTCGCGGGGGGAAAATCGCGCAAAACTTACCCATGCGGTCCTCAATGGGCGCGGCCATCTTGTTTTTCATTCATTGCTATGGTTCTGTGCATGCTTTCTAATCCTCCTTTCATCTGTGCAATCCTTTGTTTCTTTGGACTTTTTTTTATCTTTTCTACTCTATATCTATCCCTCTTTTTTTCTAGATCTATATTTTGTGTTTTTTTCAACTTTTCGTTCCTTTTAAAGCTACTTTTTTAAACTTTTTTTTTCTTTACTTTTTCCCTATTCCTTCCTTTTTTTTTCTTTCTGCTGTACAGGATCATGGCAAAGGGAGCCGGGAAGGAGAAGGGGAAGGGGAAGCGTCCCGCACCCCGTACCCGTGGGAAAAGGTGTGCCGGGCCATGCGGAGGGAGTCAGGGGTCCGGCGCACCTACCAGCAAGCGACGCACCGGTGGTCGGACATCCTTAACCGCGAGCAGGACCTGCTCCACCTGCTCGGTGTGGAGATCCCTGGCCTTGGTGAGTAGCTATTTAATAACTACTTTGTTTTCTTCTGCTCTGTGTTATATTGCTAATATATGTTTTTCCCGAAGAGCAAGAATGCTGCCAATTTGATTACATTGCAGGTAAATTAATGTTTAAATAGCTTCTGTGATTGCAGGTGCTCGCCTGCTCAGTGGCGTTGCTACTATGCTTACTTGTTTGCAACTTTGTGCTCATTTGGCCTGAATATGTATGAGTGTAGTACTTTACAGAACTGCGTAATGCTAGAGAGACTAGAGACTCAAGTCTAGTCCTTCCTTTGTACTCCTGCTGCCACTAAGAAGAAGAGATAGTGATGGATTGATAGGTTCAGGTTGAGTATATTATGACTTGTTATTAGTAGTAGTAGTATGACATTTTTTAGTGCTCTGCAATCGTGATGACAGACTGTGTCTGTCACGTCGCGTGCTGCTGAGTGCTGGCAGTCGTAGTAGAACCTTTTTGTTGTTGGTTAAGTTAGTGATTTACATAACTTTCCAAGTAGACTGTCTGCGAATCCAGCAATACTGTACTAATATCCTCCTAGTTGACCAGATCAGATAGGTCAATACATGTAGTGCAATTATTGCTAATTTGTTTCCCCGAGATAATTTAGGATTGTGGTCAAAGAAATCAAATATTTCCAAAAAACAATCATCCATGTTTGTGTTTATTTCATGATCATCAGCACCTCCTAGGGGCAAGAGGACAGCACCACCCCAGACTCCGGCGGAACAGAGTGGGCAGGAGGAACGGTCCACTGCAGGCTCTTCTGCTGGCCCCAGTAAGTAATTCTGTTGTTAATATAATTATACTTCCCTAACTCTATTTTTTACAAAATAGTCTTTGATCTCCTTGTACACTGTTTCTACATTCTTATCCTGCCTCTCTACCATCACTCTCTGTGCTACTACTATTTACTATTATTTCTGAGTCGGTCTGTGTAGGCAGCTAAGCTTGCCTAGTCGGCAAACGGTATTAAACAAAACTCTGATCCAGCAATAGCTCTAGGGGCACTCAGTGCAGTCCTCTGGGTTGCCCTTGATGTCTATTCCGGTCTTCTTAATGTTAGTGCTTTGACAATTTCCAACAACAAAATGTCAATGTCCACCAAGAATAAGCTAGTAGTTGTCTTTTTGATTTGATAGTAGCACATACCATACCGCTAGTGTTTCAGGGACTATTCTGCACATACAGAAGTATGGAAAAGAGAAATAGGACATTGTTGATGATAGGTGCAGTTCGACTTTCCACATACCTCAGTCAGAAGTAACTGTGCGGGACTCGGGAGCCCTCACCTTGTTGGAACTTCAAGTCCTCCTGGTGGTGATGAGGAGTAGTTGGTTCTGTCTGTAATTATGAAAATGTTGCACTACTCTTGGTAGTTTGGTCTGCCCTGTTCCCATGATGCACTGGGCCAGGGACAGACTAATTTGCATATAGCCAGGTTCTGAGCTGGGATGGGGCAGTGAGCTAAATAACGGTGATGGATCAAGCCCTGATCTTTGGACTGGGTAAGAGTGGTCTGCTTAATTCAGACACTCTGTTCATCACCACCCCCTTTTCTGGCACGTTAAAGAGCAAGCATTCATCAGTTGTGCCAAAAAGAGTTGCATGTTATGGCTAAGCATATAAGTTAACACCCTCCCCAAACCCCGTGACATCTTTTCACTCCCAATAATTAAAAATTTTCTCTTCCATTACGAGACGAAGTAGGGGGTGGTGTATGGCATCTAAAAATATGACATGTTTTTTCTAGGCGTCACAACATCTGATGCAGCACTTGCCACCAACTGTGCCGGAACCAGCAGCGCCGAGGGGTCCACTTAAGTGGCGGCGCAACCAGGAGGAGCTGAGGGGGATGGCTCAGCAGCGGCGGACGGTGGTAAGTTATTATTATACACCTTACTTATTGACATTTTAGAGTAGGCTCGCAAAGGAGTGTATGATGTAATGTACAGTTGAAAGTACACTACTACAAGTACACTGTACTGTTAAGAACAGTTACTGATTTAGAATTACATTTTTTATTAGCCAATCACGGAGAAGACAGTCACCCTTGACTTAGCAATAGCATTAGCGGTGGTAGTTCTCGAGTAAGCAATGGCCCCCTCTATTTGACTTCAAATCAGCTGGGAAACTTTTATCGTGAAGCCAAGTCATATCAGATGAACTTGAGGGATGTGATGAACGAAAAGGGAAAGAACTTAGGGTCAATGGAAGGATGAGGGAGTCGTAACATTTATGACTAAGGAATGATACGTGTTTTTGAATACAGGCATAGGTGGCTGCTAGGAAGGAATCAGATGCATGGCTGCTTGAAGCAAGGATGGTTGGGGGAGAAAGAAAAAAATGACTGCCTGTGTGGGTCAATCAGAAAATTCATGTGTGGTGTGCATTGCAATATATCATTTGGGTGAAACTCAAATGCAAGTCAAGAAGACGGTGGTTTACCAAATAAAATGAAAAGGGTGTTATTTGGTTGTTGAGAAAAAGTAAAGTTGTTACAGTTGAGACATTAAGAAGAATGATAGATGTTTACTTTGGAAGCCTGGATGGTATCTTCTTCCTCATACATAGAAGAGGTGTATGTAGAGCAGACGCTCAGTGCATGAAGAGCGTTACTTTGTTCGAACAGCATGTCCGTGCCAGAGTAGCAAAGCAGAGGAAATCCAAATACTACAAGTTGTGATTGTTCTGAAACTCTCCCTTGCCTAAAGTAACAGTACAGTAGTTTACTTTGCAAGCACAGCATATATTGTGTATGTATTGTATAGTTGACAATTATATCAAGTCAAGTCCCTTCCTCCGGCAATTATGGTTACCACACTCACTCCCTATGTTCATAATTTTCTTTCTGCTGTGTTAATCATGGGTGGACTATCGCTGTTGTTCACTCAATCTATCAGAATAAAGCACCTAAAGTCATGCATCACATAAGCAAAGAAATCATATGATCGGCTGGAGACATGATCAGAAATGAATAATCTTCATTTTCCTTTTGTAGCACTGAAGGCCCGGGGGGCAGTGCGAAATATAAATTACATTGAGCAGTAGCCCTTGATGTAACCGAGTATGGCCAGTGCCACCCCTATACAAAAGTATGAGCTTCCCTATCCCCACCTGCATATACTGCTTAAAGTAATGCATGCAATTCTGCGTCATCATGGCTTGTGTCTCTTTTTCTTGGGTGCAAGCTGACTGAGCTGGTATTATACCGGCTACCACAAGTTCACGTACAAGTAATTTCTTTTGCAAAAGTAGAGAAAAAAAGACGAATACTGGTGTACTCTCTGACTATGTATTGAGTCCATAGTGCTGCCTGGTAGTAGAAGTCCTGAAACTCCCACTGTTACAGGCCTACAAAGACGGCGGAAAGATACATGCCAAATGCTATACTGTGCTTGCAAATTGCTAGTGTTACTGTGAGACAACTTTCTGTTGAATTATTTTGTGTTATTGTTAAAGAGTATTGGTTACATTATTTTTCTTTCTTTCTTCATATAGATGCTCCCAAAAAGCTCACCAAAATGGCTGTCCGGGCCAGGGCCCTGAAGATGGAGGCCATTCGAGTTGAATATTGCCGGCTGTGGGCTCGGGAGAACGAGGAGGGAACGTCAACAACCTCCTCCAGCACTGCCACCGTGTCCACCAGCCAGCAGCCTCCATCCCACCGCCGTGTTCGGACAGCCCCCCGCCGCCGCTAAGCTGCAAGACGATCAGGAGCTGGCCCCCTCAGAGCCTGGAAGGCACGCATGCGCCGACTAAGCCTAAGAGTGGACTACCTGGAGCGCAAGGTGGACGACCTTGAAAAGCAGCTCCGGGACCTCCGCAAGGACCGCCTGCCCAAACACCGCTGGAAGTGACTGTGTTCCCTTGCCCCTTTTTTAAAGACTGTTGGAGGGGGGATCGGGAGTTGGGGATTATTCATTTTTGGACTACTTCAAATGGACAATTGTTTGGGTTAGGGAGGGGTGGGACTAGTTTATTTTTGTTAGGGGAAATACATTATTTATTTTACATACTTCAACATAGTGTACGCTTTGATCTTCTTTTGTGGGGTGGTGGGCGGGAGTTACGGCACGTTTTGTTTTCCTCAAACTTACCAGCATGAACTATCTAAAACGTCCAAAAATGCCACTAACAGAGTTAGTGAATTCAATTGGCCTACTAGTACTTTACTTGTACTACTATCAGTCTCTACTCCGCATCCTAGCCCATCTTTCTACCTCCCCAAAATGCTTATCTTACCTGTGATTCGTGTTTGAGAATAGAGCTACGCACAGCGCTGGCTGCATGGCAAATGGTGATTACACCATCCCGGACCGAAATTCCGTTGTTGTGGTGTTAGTAGGAGTGGTACCACACTAGCAGTAGCAGCATATGAAAAACAAAGTAAAAAAATGAGACATTGAGTGGCCTGAGAGGAGTATTAGAAGGAACAGTAGCCTAAGCAATGCTGAAGATAAGTATGGGGAAAAAAGAATTGCATGGATTATGGCTACAACAAGAACAGTGACACAGCAGCGTAACACAACAAGTCTTCTTGACATGTAGAAGGAGGATGTTGACGATGGATCTAATCGATGGTGGGCATGAAATTCAGAATTTATTTTAAAATACTCAATGTTGTTTTTTTACCCAGAATTACAATATCCTAGGATTCATCTAGCTGCCTTAAAATTGAGTTGAGGAGGTTGCTTGCACCTTATCCTCCCCAGCAAGTGTGTGGAATTATTGTTGTAATTTACTCACACCTCAATGAAAACCACACAGCCCGGGGGAAGAGGGTTAGGGTTTGAAACTTGGATGGAAATGGGGTTTGTGGGTAAAGTTTTGTGGAGAGAGGAAAAAAAATACAGCATGGACAAACAACAAATCAAGATAAACAAATTTTTGGATACGAAGCTATTCATAAATCTTTTAATGGACATAAAGGAAGCGCATGCACTACTACATGCATGAAGTTGTTTGCTAAATGGATAGGTTTTTGTAAAGTAAGTAGTACTTTCTACAATGTACTATGAAGAAACAACAATGTGACAGTACAGGGCTGCAGTAATTACGCAATTTCACTTGCCTATCTGCCCTCAGAGAGTAGAACCACTTCGTACATTAAATTAGTTTAAAAAATAGCAAAGAAAAAAGTATTCAATGGCTAGAGGGATGAATTGAAGCAGAGAGCAAACAAATGCACAGTGTCACACTCAGAGTAGTTCACAGCAATAACATTACTTAAAAGATAAGTCAAAATGAAGATGGATACTGTAACTGTATGTTGTTGTAGTTGTCCTGTTGAATTTGGGAAGTTGCATGCATCCAGCCATTCCTCTTTCGCGGTACTCCTCCATTCCATCTGATGCTCCGCCGATCAATGTTGGGGACCAGAAGACACCTTGTCCACTGCCTGCCTGTTGGATGCTCAATTGTGGGTCGCTAAGCCTGAGGTCATCCTTTTTAGGGCTCGCCTGCTGATGCGCATGCGCATAGCTGGTGAAGCTCTATAGTGGCTTATCCAGAGTTTAACCACTGGCGATTCCGCTGGTGATTCCTTGCAGTGCATGTGCACTTTTTAGGTCATTGCGCAAGCGCAAGCCCTAAAAAGCGTGTGCACAATGCCACCAGCCCCTGCCTGCCTGCCTCGCATTACCACATCAAAGGCAGCCCAGCCTCCACCCCACAAGCTTCTCAGCATGCGCTCATCCCCTCAATATTCATGGCCGGCCGGCCGTACTTTCAGTTTCATGGCCGCAAGGCCGTGTCTCCTTTTATGCTCTCTGATGCTTGTTTTTTTAACTTGTTTATTTTGAGAGGGAGAGTACCGGCACTTCTCAAGAGAAATGTAAAACTTTAATTGGAGTTTACCTGCACGTATATTTTTCAATTTCAAGCACTGGCCGTTGAACAGGGCAAAAAAAACATTGACAAAGCCAAGAGGACTCAAAAGCTAAACCTGCTGGCTTTTGATCTCTTCTTCAGCCACACACTTGGACTTTCCTAGCCCCTCCCCCTTCCACTTCCTAGTCATTTTCCTCCTTACCCGCCAACCCTGATCAGCCCCTTCCCTGCCTCTGCCTAGATTACTCCTTCCTTAGCATTGTCACCCCTCATATGTCTAGCCTCTACAAGACCCCTTATTATTTCTCCCTATCCTAGCCATTTACTTTACTGCCCACCCCCCACCCCCACACCGTCCGCCTCGCGCTATTTGTATGCCCCCCCTCCCCCACACCCTCCTTGTTTATTTCTCCCCTGGACAATGATGACGTTTTATGGAGTTCTAACGGGTTTTTGTCAGGGAGATCCTTCTCGCTGCTATGCAGCTCAGTGTGACGGATTAAACATCGACTAGTTAAATAAAAATTAATATCAACCGCCTCCTAACTTCTAATGTCATGTTGTTTATAACTAATGAACTGGTTAGAGGATAAACACATCAGCGAGACATTTCTGCATGCCTGCCTCTGCTGGGGAGAGGCAGACACCAGCAGAGTCCCTGCTTTCACCTAGGCTGCCAGATAGCTGCTATTCCAGTCTCTCTCTTCTCATTAGAGCTCCTGCGACGAGCATTTTATGTTATCCATTTTTTACTCGATGACGTATTGGATTTATAAAAGTAAAACTGCTGAAAACTTTCTTAATTTTCATATTTGTTTGGCTAATTTCAGTACAACACTGTACTTTTGGATTGGAGGATTTTATAGCAGTAGAACTACTGAAATATTTAAAACAAATATTTCATCAGCTCCTTTGCATACTTTACGTTCTCTTTTCTCTAACCCTCATATTTTATCAAAGCTGTGCCGCTTTATACTTTTAAAGATCAATTCAAACGCACAGAATTCTTTTCTTTTGGGCCTTGCTTTAGATTCAGGGGGAAGCTGGGGAAGGAATTAGACAGCACGAAATAAAGACATGCGATTATTTTCGGGAACCCCGCCGACACCCACCACACAGCTCCACCGATGCACCCACCACACAGCTCCACCGATGCACCCACCACACAGCTCCACCAAGGCACCCACCACACAGCTCCACCGATTCACTCACCACACAGCTCCACCGACACAGCTCCAATGATGCACCCACCACCCAGCTCCACCGATGCACCCACCACACAGCTCCACCGACACAGCTCCACCGATGCACCCACCACACAGCTCCACCGATGCACCCACCACACAGCTCTACCGAGGCACCCACCACACAGCTCCACCGATTCACTCACCACACAGCTCCACCGATGCACCCACCACACAGCTCCACAGATGCACCCACCACACAGCTCCACAGATGCACCCACCACACAGTTCCACCAAAGCACCCACCACACAGCTCCACCGATGCACCCACCACACAGCTCCACAGAAGCACCCACCACCCAGCTCCACTGATGCACCCACCACACAGCTCCGCTGAGGCACCCACTACACAGCTCCACCGATACACCCACCACACAGCTCCACCGATGCTCCAACTAAGCTCCACCAATGCACCCACCACACAGCTCCATCAATGCACCCACTAAGCTCCATCGATGCACCCACCACACAGCTCCACCTACACAGCTCCACCGATGCACCCACCACACAGCTCCACCAAGGCACCCACCACACAGCTCCACCGATGCACCTACCACACAGCTCCACCGATGCACCCACCACACAGCTCCACCGACACAGCTCCAACGATGCACCCAACACCCAGCTCCACCGATGCACCCACCACACAGCTCCACTGACACAGCTCCACCGATGCACCCACCACACAGCTCCACCAAGGCACCCACCACACAGCTCCACCGATTCACTCACCACACAGCTCCACCGACACAGCTCCAATGATGCACCCACCACCCAGCTCCACCGATGCACCCACCACACAGCTCCACCGACACAGCTCCACCGATGCACCCACCACACAGCTCCACCGATGCACCCACCACACAGCTCTACCGAGGCACCCACCACACAGCTCCACCGATGCACCCACCACACAGCTCCACAGATGCACCCACCACACAGCTCCACAGATGCACCCACCACACAGCTCCACCAAAGCACCCACCACACAGCTCCACCGATGCACCCACCACACAGCTCCACAGAAGCACCCACCACCCAGCTCCACTGATGCACCCACCACACAGCTCCACCGATGCACCCACCACACAGCTCCACCAAGGCACCCACCACACAGCTCCACCGATTCACTCACCACACAGCTCCACCGATGCACCCACCACACAGCTCCACAGATGCACCCACCACACAGCTCCACAGATGCACCCACCACACAGTTCCACCAAAGCACCCACCACACAGCTCCACCGATGCACCCACCACACAGCTCCACAGAAGCACCCACCACCCAGCTCCACTGATGCACCCACCACACAGCTCCGCTGAGGCACCCACTACACAGCTCCACCGATACACCCACCACACAGCTCCACCGATGCTCCAACTAAGCTCCACCAATGCACCCACCACACAGCTCCATCAATGCACCCACTAAGCTCCATCGATGCACCCACCACACAGCTCCACCTACACAGCTCCACCGATGCACCCACCACACAGCTCCACCAAGGCACCCACCACACAGCTCCACCGATGCACCTACCACACAGCTCCACCGATGCACCCACCACACAGCTCCACCGACACAGCTCCAACGATGCACCCAACACCCAGCTCCACCGATGCACCCACCACACAGCTCCACTGACACAGCTCCACCGATGCACCCACCACATAGCTCCACCGATGCACCCACCACACAGCTTCACCTACACAGCTCCACCGATGTACCCACCACACAGCTCCACCAATGCACCCACCACACAGCTCCACCGATGCACCCACCACATAGCTCCACTGATACACCCACCACACAGCTCCATCGAGGCACCCACCACACAGCTCCACTGATGCACCCACCACACAGCTCCGCCGAGGCACCCACCACACAGCTCCACCGATGCAGCCACCACACAGCTCCACCGACACAGCTACAACAATGCACCCACCACCCAGTTCCACCGATGTACCCACCACACAGCTCCACCGACACAGCTCCACCGATGCACCTACCACACAGCTCCACCGATGCACCCACCACACAGCTCCACCGAGGCACCCACCATATATCTCCACCAAGGCACCCACCACACAGCTCCACCGATGCACCCACCACACAGCTCCACCGAGGCACCCACCACACAGCTCCACAGATGCACCCACCACACAGCTCCACAGATGCACCCACCACACAGCTCCACAGATGCACCCACCACACAGCTCCACCGAAGCACCCACCACACAGCTCAACCGATGCACCCACCACACAGCTCCACAGATGCACCCACCACCCAGCTCCACCGATGCACCCACCACACAGCTCCGCCGAGGCACCCACCACACAGCTCCACCGATGCACCCACCACACAGCTCCACCGATGCTCCAACTAAGCTCCACCAATGCACACACCACTCAGCGATACCACAGCATCACTCAGCGCAACCACAGCATCACTCAGCAGCACCACAGCATCACTCAGCGCAACCACAGCATCACTCAGCACAACCACCGCGTCACTCAGCACAACCAAAACATCACTGGTTCAAATATGTTCTTTCAATGTTTCAAGCTGTTTTCAAGCTTTCATGCTTTATTACAAATCACAAAAAGATGTTAATATTTCACTTCTGTTCTTGGATTTTCGTCACAATAAAAAACACTGACCATAATCTTCACAAAATTTATTTACAAAAGTTTAAGCTATTGCCATTACAAATTAAATAAATTATTTAAGTATTAATTATTTGAAAAAATTAAAAGCCATTGTTATTTGTAATATCAATACATCTAAGTCACGTAAATACACAATATGTTGCATTACAAATGCTATAGGTGTTTGCGAAAGTTATAACTATTGGCATTGTAAATGACAAAGCTATTAATTTAGCTATTTTAAAAAATAACACATAAATTAAAAAAAATTCATTTATAAGACCAATAGCTCAAACTTTCCTAATGCGAGCCCTATTGCATTTCCTTGCTTGTTGTCATTGCACAGGGTAAAAGCCGGCCTGTAATTGTTGATGGGAAAACAGGAAGTGATATTAAACACCACGGAGAATTGTTGAATTTGGGAAGTTGCATGCATCCAGCCATTCCTCTTTCGCGGTACTCCTCCATTCCATCTGACACTCCGCCGAGCAATGATGGGGACCAGAAGACACCTTGTCCACTGCCTGCCTGGCGGATGCTGAATTGCGGGTCGCTAAGCCTGAGGTCATCGTTTTTGTCATTGTTCAGGGTAAAAGCCGGCCTGTAATTGTTGATGGGAAAACAGGAAATGATATTAAAACACCATGGAGAAAAAAATATAAGGTACGCTGTGTAGTGCAAAAATAACACTTTCAGTTTCAGAGTCGACAGTACTACAAAACATAGAAGCATCATTTCGAAAGTGCATACTCTGAGTCTCCTTTTCAAGGATAAATAAGTGTGAGCGAAATTTGCAGATCTTTCCCCTCAAGCTATGTGTAAAGTGTAAAAAGCGATTTCAGAACCCTAACCCTAACCCTAACTCTAACCCTAGGCCCTAACCCCCCTTTTTCACCATGGATTTTGTCAAAACCACTTGATTCCAATATTAGACCTACCCAGCAATGCCCCAAGACCAGCCAACCCACCCGCCAAAAAGTCAAAGACGCCCAAAAAGGCAAAAAGCAAAAATACAAAAACGGGGACTTAGAAATATTTAGGCCTAGTTCCAATATCACTCCATGCTCGCTCTGAAGCTAGGCCCTAACTCCCCTTTGCCACCATGGATTTCCTTCAAACCACTTAAAATCAAAACTATCCATACCCAGTGTTGTTCCAAGACCCCCCCAAACCCCCTCCCCAAACACCCGAACCCCCCCAAGCAGGCCCCCGAAAACACAAAAGTGAGCGAAAACTCTGAAAAGTGAAAAGCTTTTTCACCATGGATTTTCTCCAAAGCACTTTTATCCGGTATTAGACCTCCACAGCAATGCCCCCAGACCCGTCAACCCAGGCAAAAACAAGTTTAACACCCCCAAACAGCCAAAAAGCAAAACCGGAAAAACTCACACTGAAATATTTAGGCCTCATTCCAAAATCACTCCAAGCGCGCTTTGCAGCTAGGCCCTAACTCCCCTTTTCCACCATGGATTTTCTGAAAAACAAATCAAAATTAGACTGTGCCATTAGTGCTCCCAGACCCCAAACCCCACCCCCAAATGCCAGGAACCCCCCAAACAGCCCCCCAAACACAGGCAAGTGAGCAAAAACTGAAAAAAATGTCACCTTTGGATTTTGTCCAAACCACTTGATTCCGATATTAGACCTTCCCAGCAATGCCCCAAGACCCACCAACCCACCCGCAAAAAAAAGCAGAACACCCCCAAACAGGCAAAAAGCAAAAATACAAAAACGGGGACTTCGAAATATGTAGGCCTAGTTCCAATATCACTCCATGCTCGCTCGGCTGCTAGGCCCTAACTCCCCTTTGCCACCATGGATTTCCTTTAAACCACTTGCAATCAAAACTATCCATACCCAGCGTTGCTCCAAGACCCCTCAACCCCCCAAACACCAGGAACCCCCCCAAGCAGGCCCCCGAAAACAGGAAAGTGAGCGAAAACTCTGAAAAGTGAAAAACATTTTCACCATGGATTTTCTCCAAAACACTTTTATCCGGTATTAGACCTTCCTAGCAATGCCCCCAGACCCGTCAACCCAGGCGAAAACAAGTTCAACACCCCCAAACAGCCAAAAGCAAAATCGGAAAAACTCACACTTTGAAATATTTAGGCCTCATTCCAAAATCACTCCAAGCGAGCTCTGCATCTAGGCCCTAACTCCCCTTTTCCACCATGGATTTTCTGAAAAACAAATGCATTCAAAATTAGACTGTGCCAGCAGTGCTCCCAGGCCCCAAAACCCACCCCCAACACCAGGAACCACCCAAACAGCCTCCCAAAAACAGGCAAGTGAGCAAAAATGGGAAACATTTGTCACCATGGATTTTGTCAAAACCACTTGATTCCGATAAAAGACCTTCCCAGCAATGCCCCAAGAACCGCCAACCCACCCGCAAAAAAAGCAGAACCCCCCCCCAAACAGGCAAAAAGCAAAAATGGAAAATCCCATACTTAGAATATTTTCGGCCTTCTTTCAATTCTGTCCAAACGCGCTCTGCAGCTAGGCCATAACTCCCCTTTTCCACCATGGATTTCCTTAAAAACAAATGCAATCAAAATTAGACTGTGCCAGCAGAGCTCCCAGAGCCCCTGACCCAGCACCGCAAATCTAGAACACCCCCAAAGAAACCCCCAAAAATCTGCAATACTGGTATATTCAAAACATGGCAAATTGCGCTGTTCACTAAAAACACAAAAAACAAACAGCAATTGGTTTCAACAGAGACAGACAGCCATTGCTGTCCACTGCATGCCAACTTCTCATTATTCATTACCTGTTCTACTTTTTGTCCGCATCTTCGGAAAGTGAGGGCCCACAGGGCAGCCTCTCCTGTCAATTTCAGAAGTAAGTCTGTCAACAATCAGCAAGCATGTAGTCAGTCAGTAATTTCAGCCCCACTTGAGGGGACTTGTCTACGAAGACAAAGTTTATTTATTCTCCATAATCCATCCATCTGCCTTGAGGGAAATGGATAGGGGGAGTCTGGAGGAGGAGGATAGAGGAGCATGATTGAGTTGTGAACTTGTGAACATCCGGAATGCAGACTGAGTTGTGAACTTGTGAACATCCGGAATGCAGACTGCGACACCTTCAAATCAATAAGGAAAATAAGATGAAGACAGTGCTGATGATGGACTTGTTGTGATTGGGTGATTAGAGTTTTGTTGTGGTAAAAGTTGCAAAACAAAGAAAGACACACAGGAATAAAAGTGAATAAGGACGAAAAAAAAGGAAGTAATTTTCAGGCCTCGGTGTCAGGGAAGTAGAGCTCGTCCGCAAAGTCTATGAATCGAGACGGGAGTAGGTCAGGTGACAGAGAAGAACTTCCGTCGGCGTCACCTAAGTCGGTGTCCTCTTCTTCCTGCGTGCATTCACGTATTTTGTAATCGGTTGGTATGAAGTGCTGATTCATCTTGATAATTGTTAACCTCTCCACATTTTTGGGCGAGAGGCGGGTCCTTTTTGAAGTTACAATGGCACCAGCAGCACTGAAAACACTTCCAGAAGACACGCTTGTGAGTGGGCAAGACAATTAATTTAGAGCCAGGTTGGTGATCAGTTGCCATCCAGACCAATACACCAATGGGTTCTCATTAAGACAGACCTCTGTTGGGTCCTCCAGATAGGCCTGCACCACCGACTCAAGGTTCTCAAGGGTTGCTCCACTTTGCGTAAAATCTGTGGCCTTTGCAGCAATGCACTGAGCAAACTCATGCTGAGTTAGCCAATCCGCTTCCGACAATATTTTTTTGGGGCCTGGTGCAGGTGAGGATGATAATGACAAGGTTGCTGGTGTCATTAAAGGCTATGAGGGAAAGTGACTCCCTTCGGCCACGGATTCAGAAGTGGAACGTGACGCCGGATGGCCTGCTGATTCAGTTGTACTTGTGCTGTCTCCTTGCTGTCTCCTTGCAATTTCTGCCTCTCTTTTTTTGAACCGAGTGGCTGACACAGCGAGCCAATGTTTGTACTTTGAAACATCTGCTTCATCAAAAGGAATGAATGCTTTGCTGGCCACTGCCTTTTTGTACCGTGGATCCAGAATAGTGGCACAAATGTAATGTTGTTCTGTATGTATGCAAACATGCCTACTGTTGCATGTTTGCGAGTAGCTTGAAAAACTTTCTCCGTGTCAACACCTGCTTGTTTTAACTGTTGTGCGACCCCTGCAAAAGAGACTCAGTGTGCAGTGATGCACATGTAATCAAGGGCTTGGTAACTGGTCCACATGTCTGTTGTCATGTGGATAGTGTGAACAGCACTCTTCATAATAGCTGCGCTAATCACCTCCAGCACATCTTTCTTGATGTAGTGCTGGAACAGCAACCCTGGCAAAATAGGACCGGCTAGGAACCTTCCATTTAGGGCAGACTGTTTCCACAAATTCAAGAAAACCTACCCGTTCCACGAAAGAGGAAGGGAGAAGGTCCAGCGCTAGCATTTTAGCCAGCTTTGCGTTATACAGACGTACCGTTGGGTGGTTGCATTCAAATGGCGCATCCGACCAAAACATTCTGCTAATGGTGGGCTGGACCGTTTTACGTGATGATGATGATGCAGAGCTCACACCAGTTAGGCTCATTGTTTTAGTTTTTTGCATTGGTGTCTGTCCCAGACTCTTAGTGTGCCTCATACATGTTGCAGGGGTAGAGGGTATGGGCGCTACCACTGCAGTTCTGCTGCCAGGGGTACTGGGTATACCAGAAAAAGTGTTGGTCGGTTCTTGACTTCCCCCCTGCACGATCAGCCCCTCGTCATCATCAGATGCAATATCAATGTCTACATTTGGATTTGTACTTTTGTCTTCCCGGATCTTCCTTAGGAGCTCCTACCACTGGATAATGTGGTGTTTTTTGAGATGACCTCTCTGGCCTCTGGTGCCATAGTTGGTACCAAGCTTACCTCGACTAACTGCTTGCCTACAAATAGAACAAATGACCATGTTTTCCGCCTTTTGGCTAACAGTAAAGAAGTCCCAAACTGGGGACTGGAGATGTCTGCTGGTGGTGGAGGTGCTACTTTGACTTTCAATGCCAGATGAAGTGGAGGATGGGCGTGGCGGAATTTGTTTCTGTTGTTCACTTACAGCACCACTACTTGAGGTAATGGAGGTCGAGCTGGATGGAGGTCCCTGCCGGCCCTTCTGACGAGAAAATATGGAAGCTGTAGGTCGTTTTGGTGTTGTAGTTAACTGAGTTGGTGGTGGTACCAGTGCCACGCTGCCCACATCCTGCTCAGCATCCTTTCGGGATTGGGTGAAAATGTTTGTCTGCTGCATGCCCGCTGTGGCTGGAGTAACGTCTGTGATGACTGGGTCATTGTCAGACTGTTAATCAGCAGCAGAAGACACCACTTCTTGTTCGTCGTCATCACCCATAAGTCGAAGCCTTGCGGGAACCTTCCTTTTAGGCTTAGCTACCTTTGTCGGTTCATGGCGTGCCTCACTCTCAGACTGCATTTGTGGGTTCCAATCAGGATTAAGGTCATCAGAATGAAGGGGGCTTGAAGAAGAACTTGTAGTAGTAGTAGCCCTCCTTGACCTTTTTCTTGCTGGGGATGTGAAAGACAATGGATCAACATCAGGAGGAGTGGCTTCCTCGCATGATACCTCCGCTTCAATCTCGATTTCCTGATGTGCCCCTACTTCTGGAGGAACAAGCATTGTGGGCAGTTGTGCCGCTCCATGCACCTCTAGTTGCGCCTCTCGATGCGCCTCTCGATGAGCCTCTCGATGCGCCTCTCGATGCGCCTCTCCTTGAGCCTTTCCTTGCACCTCTACTTGCGCCTCTCCTTGCGCATGCACTTGCGCCTCTCCTTGCGCATGTACTTGCACCTCTCCTTGCCCATGTACTTGCGCTTGTACTATTTGCACCTGTGGTTGTCGTTGCGGCTGTGGTTGTTGAACACTCGTCAGCTGAGTTACACCCGGCGTTGATTGGATGGTACTTTCTTGTGATGCGCCAACATCACTGGTCGATGGTGATTGAACAACCAAAGTGGCTGCCGCAGCAGCGCCCATGGTCTTGGACCTATCTTGGCGTGGTGGCACTGAGCCCAATGAAGCGGAGGTGCTGCTTCCAGCTTGGTCCTCGGCGGACACCGCTGCTCCTATAGGCGTGGTTTTTTATCACAAAAAAGATGTCGGTGGGCACACCAGTCTCCTTGGTAGGTGGTGCCACTTGCTTCTTCTGCTCCTTCTTACTGGCAGTGGCACTGGCAACTTTTTTCGCTGAGGCGCTACGGCCACCTTTCTTTGGGGCCATCTTCTTCAGATGTCAGAACAGCAGGCCGCAGTTGCACGAGTTGCAGAGTTGTCTTGTCTGTGGCCACACGTGACGTCAGGTGATGTTGTGCTGCACACACTGCTGCAGGACTTCTTCCTGGCACTGGTGGTTCTCTTAAGCACCTAAAAGCAATGGAAGCCAGAGCAACATCAGTTAAACACCCCAAAAAGTCGAAAAACACACAAAAATCACCACAATCCAATGCCATCCATGCCCTCAATGATGTTTAAATTCAAGATACCCCACAGAAAGACTTGGCCCATGCACCACTAACTACCACTGCGCCTAATGGATGAAAGCAAGGCAACCTGGGTGCAGGCCTGAGCACACTGCCTGGCTTCAAAATGGCCCCTTGACCCCCACCACATGGCCCGGCCCTGCCTGGACCAGGCCTCAAAATGGACCCCACCCACATGACCAGGCCCCAACACCACCCCATAAAGTAAAGAATCACACAAAAATCACCACAATCAAATGCCATCTATGCCCTCAATGATGTTTAAATTCAAGATGCCCCACAAAAAGCCTTGCTACATGCGCCACTCACTAACCCTGGGCATAATGGGTGAAAGCAGGGCAGACTGGGTGCAGGCCTATGGCTCAGAGCACACTGCCTGGCTTCAAAATGGGCCCTTGACCCCCAGCTACATGGCCAGGCCCTGCCTGGACCAGGCCTCTAAATGACCGCCACCCACATGGCCAGGCCCCAACACCACCCCAAAAAGTCAAAAAACACACAAAAATCACCACAATCCAATGCCATCCATGCCCACAATGATGTTTAAATTCAAGAGGCCCCACACAAAGCCTTGCTACATGCACCACTCACTACCCCTAGGCATATTGGGTGAAAGCAGGGCAGACTGGGTGCAGGCCTATGGCTCAGAGCACACTGCCTGGCTTCAAAATGGGCCCTTGACCCCCAGCTACATGGCCAGGTCATGCCTGGACCAGGCCTCAAAATGACCCCCACCCACATGGCCAGGCCCCAACACCCCCCCAAAAAGTCGAAAAACACACACAAATCACCACAATCCAATTCCATCCATGCCCTCAATGATGTTTAAATTCAAGAGGCCCCACACAAAGCCTTGCTACATGAACCACTCACTACCCCTGTGCATAATGGGTGAAAGCAGGGCAGACTGGGTGCAGGCCTATGGCTCAGAGCACACTGCCTGGCTTCAAAATGGGCCCTTGACCCCCAGCTACATGGCTAGGCCCTGCCTGGACCAGGCCTCAAAATGGCCCCCACCCACATGGCCAGGCCCCAACACCACCTCAAAAAGTCGAAAAACACACAAAAATCACCACAATCCAATGCCATCCATGCCCTCAATGATGTTTAAATTCAAGACACACCACAGAAAGACTTGGCCCATGCACCACTCACTACCACTGGGCCTAATGGATGAAAGCAAGGCAACCTGGGTGCAGGCCTGAGCACACAGCCTGGCTTCAAAATGGCCCCTTGACCCCCACCACATGGCCAGGCCCTGCATGACCAGGCCTCAAAATGGCCCCCACCCTCATGGCCAGGCCCCAACACCACCCCAAAATGTCAAAAAACACACAAAAATCACCACAATCCAATGCCATCCATGCCCTCAATGATGTTTAAATTCAAGACACCCCACAGAAAGACTTGGCCCATGCACCACTCACTACCACTGGGCCTAATGGATGAAAGCAAGGCAACCTGGGTGCAGGCCTGAGCATACTGCCTGGCTTCAAAATGGCCCCTTGACACCCACCACATTGCCAGGTCCTGCCTGGACCAGGCCTCAAAATGGCCCCCACCCACATGGCCAGGCCCCAACATCACCCCAAAAAGTCGAAAAAACACACAAAAATCACCACAATCCAATGCCATCCATGCCCTCAATGATGTTTAAATTCAAGACACCCCACAGAAAGACTTGGCCCATGCACCACTCAGTCACTACCACTGGGCCTACTGGCTAGTGTGGCTTTACAGGCAACCCAGAATAAAAAATAAAAATCCACATATAGTGAGCTAAAATTCAATGCCATAAATGAGAATTAAGTTCAACAAAACTCACATAAACACTTGTATCATGCACCCATGACAAACCCTGAGCCTACTGGATACTGTGGCTACCCACAATATATATTTTTTTTAAGTTGAAAAAGTTTTAAAATTGTAGTTGCAGCAACTGCAATGCCCCAAACAAACAACACCAACTTACTTATAAAATCTCAAATACAAAAGTGAAGTCCAAAAAGTCCTCAAATACAAATATCCAGCAGCCGCCACAAAAAGTAATCCTTCCAGCTCCAGATCCAAATGAAAAGTGACCAGGAGATGGACAAAGCACTGGGAGGAGCCTGCTGGACAAGAACAGGAAGTTGGAGACTCTGGGGCACTTCCTTCCTCCCACCCCCCCAAAAATGGACTCCTTCCACAAAAAAGTGCAGCCAAATCTCAATCTGAGGAGTTATTCTGATAAAAATCATGATTTTCAGAAGGTTTATGCTGCCTGCAGTGGATTTTTTGTGCAGAATTGCAATTTTTGCTATTCCGGGAAAGTGAGCTGTTCAAATCTCCCACCAGATGTCAGCTGCGCGCCGCATCTACGTGTTCGGCATTGTTTACTCCCGCGATGCGTGATCGCGGACCCTTATGATGTACTCGCATTGTCAAACTCTCGCTGTGCAAGATGGCAAACCACGATGACGTAATTCCGGTCGAAAAACTCACGCGAGAACACGCAGCAAGATCCAAAATGGGGCAGCACACGCAAACCGGGAGAAAAACAACTCGGCGGACTCAGAATCAAGGTAAGTCAACGCCGCACGCGCAATATTGTATTTTTCAAGCGCGACCAGGCAAAATAATTCGCAACTTGCGAATTTGCGGATTTTTGGGCAAATTCGCGTGATCGGTGGACCGCGAAATTGTCACAAATCTGCAAATTCGCCCGCGAAACCGATTTTACGCCCATGCTTACTTTCAATTGCCCAGTCTGTATCCTGACACTTCCTCCAAGCATTCTGCTACTGCTATTTTAGTATTGTATTGAGTCATTCAGCAGTATGTTCTTCTGTATGCACTGTTGTAATTGTGAAAGTGCTATATATTCAGCCAGACAGTCTCCTTGTAGAACTGTAAGCATTCAGTCGGTTCCCAAGTAGTCGTGCACCAAAGTAGGCCTTAGGGCATGGACTGCTTCAAATCCCTATAG
Organism: Lissotriton helveticus; assembly: GCF_964261635.1. Lineage (NCBI taxonomy): Eukaryota > Metazoa > Chordata > Amphibia > Caudata > Salamandridae > Lissotriton > Lissotriton helveticus. The sequence continues at coordinate 602,535,909 of NC_136063.1, read as the reverse complement.
ACTATGCATCCACTGTTCTATACACCGGCAAACTTGCCTTTTATACCTTCAATTCCCCACTCTGTATCGTTACACTTTCACCAATCACTCTCACACTACTGTTTCGTTATTGTAGTGAACCATACAGCAGTATGTGCTTATCTATACATTGTTCTAAAAGTGAAGCTGCTATACATTCAGCCAGACACTCTCCTTGCAGAATTGTAATCATTCAGCCAGTACCCAAGTACTTATGGTGCAAAGTGGGCCTTAGGGCATGGACTGCTTCAAACCCCTATAGACTATGCATACACTGTTCCATGCACCTGCAAAATTGCCTTTTATATGTTCAATTCCCCAGTCTCTATCCTTACACTTCCACCAAACACCCTGTCACTCTTGTTATAGTTTTGTAGTGACTCATTGATCAGTGTGTAGTAATCCATTCACTACATTAAATCACTAATCAGCAGATGTACAATAAGTGGTACATCCCCAGAGATATGCCAGTTATTGTGCACTGTGACATCACCACCATGGATGCACCGTATTTACAATGTGGTGCACTATGGGGCAAAAACGGCACAGATATGTGATGTATCTGTGCTGTGAAGGCGGCGCATTGCTTGACTTGTATTGCAAGCGCAACCCAGCTCCAGCAATGCTCTTGGGGCCTTATGCTCACAATGCTGTGTCAATCCTTACACCTGCTTCAAGCAGGTGCAGGGTTTTGATGCAGCATAAGCCCAAAAGTGACTGAATGAAGTCTTATAGATTTCACTCAGTCACTTTTATGAGGCGTTCCTGCGCCGAACACCACCCCCGCGCATGAAAGTCTCCTTCTGGTGCAGGGCTTTACAATGTCATGCACCTTCCAGATGCGTCACATTGTGAATACTACACACCATGGCACATCTTTTGCACCACCGCTGAGTCACAAAAGTGACGCAACGGCTGTGTAAAAGAGGCACAAGGGCGTTGTAAATCCACCCCTAACACATACAAATTCATCCAGTCAGTTTTACCAGCATTGCAAATTGAAGCATAGACTTGTAACATATTTATGTGCATATGTTACATTCAAGTGCTTCGGAGGTACTACAGTATACTATAGGTAAACACCTTATTGATTTATGCTGTAGCACTTCCTTATTGTTCTGCACTTTCATATTCACCATACACTACTAATGTATTCATTCATTCATTTATGCACTACACATTCATTCTGACAAACGTTTACACACTAACATAGAAATATAGCTCTTTCTTTGACTAGTGGAGGTAGTTCTGAGAAGAACTGTTTTTTTTGTGATTTTAGTTTTGTATTTATTTTGTATTTTTTTAACAAGTTTTTTTTTAACAAAAAAATTAAACTGGAACCCAAAAAGTGTTCAACAGGAACAAGAGAATGAAAAAAAAAATTAATGTCGTGGACAACGATGCTCCCTCTTCCTGCGTTTTATGAGGTGAATTGACTGTTCCCCATAACACAATAGTTCATTGCAATAAATGCAAACATTTTTTTGTTTTTTTGTTCTCCAAAATCAGGTTCAATGTGAGGCTGTGGACTGCTTGCCGAAGGTGGTGGTGGTGCAGTCGATGTACTTTGTACAACAGGTGGTGGGTTCACCTGCAACCTCCGAGTTGCAGCTCTTGCAAAGTTGTTGGGGTGTCGCACCACACTCGCTGTCCCAAATGAGTATTTTTTTGATGGACCGCCCCTGGAAAGAGTTGTCTGGCATATTTTGCAGGTTACTAGCGGAGCATTAACCGTTTTTTTCCCCTTCAGGGAAAGTAAAAAACTTTCAAAGCAGTGCTTCTTTTTTTTTCTTTTGAGGCTCTTCAGGAATGAATTCTCCTTCAGAAGAATGGCTGGAAGACGAGTCCATATGTGTAGTCATGGTGATCTTCCCTACACTCTGTCAATCTTGGTATACTTTTATAGTGACTCATTGAGCATTGTGTAGTAAGGCATTCACTACATTAAAACAGTAATCAGTAGATGTACAATAAGTTGTACATCCCCAAAGATATGCTAGTTATTGTGCACTGTGACATCACCACCATGGATGCACTGTATTTACAATGTGGTGCACTATGGGGCAAAAACGACACAGACATGTGATGTATCTGTGCTGTGAAGATGGCACATTGCTTGACTTGCGTATGAAGCACAATGTAGCTCCAGCAATGCTCTTTTGCCCTATGCTCATAATGCTGTGTCAATCCTTGCACCTGCTTTATTTATTTATTTATTGGGTTTATAAAGCGCGACAGCTACCCAAAAAGGGTTTCCCGGTGCTTTAAGCAGGTGCAGGGTTTTGATGCAGCATAAGCCCAAAAGTGACTGAATGAAATCTTATAGATTTCACTTACTCTCTTTTAAGAGGTGTTCCTGCATCAGAACACCCTCCCCCTGCGCAGGAAAGCCTCCTTCTGGTGCAGGGCTTTACAATGTGATGCACCTTCCATATGCATCTCATTGTAAATACTACACACCAAGGCACATCTTTTGCACCACCGCTGCGTCACATAAGTGACGCAATGGCTGTGTAAAAGAGGCACAAGGGGGTTGTAAATCCACCCCTAACACATATAAATTCACCCAGGCAGTTTCACCAGCAGTGCAAATTGAAGCATAGATTTGTAACATATTTATGTGCATCTGTTACATTCAAGTGCTTCGGAGGTATTACAGTATACTATAGGTAAACACCTTATAGATTTATGCTGTATCACTTCCTTATAGTTCTGCACTTTCACATTCACCATACACTACTAATGTATTCATTCATTCATTTATGAACTACACATTCATTCTGACAAACGTTTACACACTAACATAGAAATATAGTTATTTTTTTGACCAGTAGAGGTAGTGCTGAAAAGAACAGTTTTTTGTCTTTTTAGTTTTGTATTTTTTTTCTATTTTTTCAACAAGTTTTTCTTTTTAAACCAGAAACATTGAACTTTTTAAACCAAAAAAACGGCGGACCAGGTACAAAAAAGTAAAAAAATAAAATAATTAGCGAGAACAGTTGTGGTTCCTCTTCTTGCGAAGAATCAGTTCTATGGATTGTTCTCCATAGGCTAAAAGTTTGTTGCAAAAATTACAACAAATTGTAAGGTCTTGAAATTCAGGTTGGATGTTGGGAATCATAGAGCTCGGTGGTGGTGGTGGTGGTGCACTTGATGTGCTTGGAATAGCAGAGCCCTGCTCCTCCTCCAATCATCGGGTTACTGCTCTAGCCCAATTATTGGGATGTAAATTCTTTACATGGTGCACCATGCTCGCAGTCCCAAATGAATATTTCTTTCGGGGGTCACCCCTGGACAAAGTAGTGTCACATATTTTGCATGCGACCTTAGGGGCATTCACTTATTTTTCACCTTCAGGGAAGGTGAACATTTTCCAAATAACAGCCTCTTTTCTTTTTGGTTGAGGCTGCTCAGGAACAAAGCCTTCCTCTGAAGAGTGCTCAGAAGATGATTTCAAGAATTGAGACATGATGCAGGCTAAGTATGGACGCAAAATCCGCTCCGCGCGGGCAATTTGCGAATTTTCTGCAATTTCACGATCCGCGAATCTCGCGAAACTGCCGAAAAATTTGCGAATTCGCGACCGGGCGGATTTTTTTTTTGGGCCCTAGGAAGCACAGTTAAGGCAGGTGCTCGAATTGAAGCTAACTTTGTAACCATTTTAGAATGGCGCCGGCAAGCTGCAAGAGTGCTTGCTGGCGCCATTCTAAAATGGTTACAAAGTTAGCTTCAACTCAGGCACCTGCCTTAACTCTGTAAGTGCTTCCTGTGGGCCAAAAACTAAACCTCAACAGGAAGCACTTACAGATATAAATAAAGCAGCTGCCCGAGTTGAAGCTCAAATTCAGTAACGTTTTAATCAGCCCAAAACATTAGTGAGCACGGTCGAGGCTGGGCAAGTGTTCTTTAACCCCATATCTGCCGTCGAAAATAATGTAATACCCGAGGGAGGTCTTTGCATCCCCGAGTTTCTCGAGCGCAATCCCCGTTCCTGTGACCAGGAGGCTGCTCTCTCCTCACCTGCTGCCCTGCTCACTCTCTGACCCTTTATACACAAGAGGCATGTGAACACGCATAGAAGCCCCGCACCACACACTAGCGGTATCAAACGTCTTCCCGCCCTTTCCCAACAATGATGGACAGCTCACTCAAGGGACCTCGGCGCCTTTTGGCACTGTGGCAAAGTTACAGGCACACATGGTCAGTGGAGACAAATCGTCTGGCCCCGTACGCAGCTGCAGTGTAGGAAAAGCACTATCATTTACCCAACGAGGTAGCACTTACTGGATTAGCCAGTAGCACTCCAGTTGAGTAGAGGTATTGCACAAAACGGTGGCATCTTCGTGGATGACTATGCAGGGCAGGATTCATTCTGGCACGAGGCTCCTGTCACAAAAATTAAACCTCAACAGGAAGCACTTACAGATATAAATAAAGCAGGTGCCCGAGTTGAAGCTCAAATTCAGTAACGTTTTAATCAGCCCAAAAGCATTAGTGAGCACGGTCGCGTCTGGGCAAGTGTGCTTTAACCCCATATCTGCAGTCGAAAATTAGCTGTAATACCCGAGGGAGGTCTTTGCATCCCTGAGTTTCTCGAGTGCAATCCCCGTTCCAGTGACCAGGAGGCTGCTTTCTCCTCACCTGCTGCCCTGCTCGCTCTCTGACCCTTTATACACAAGAGGCATGTGAACACGCACAGAAGCCCCGCTCCATACACTAGCGGTATCAAACGTCTTCCCGCCCTTTCCCAACCATGATGGACAGCTAACTTAAGGGACCTCGGCGCCTTTTGGCGCTGTGGCAAAGTTACAGGCACACATGGTATGTGGAAACAAATCTTCTGGCCCTACGCAGCTGCAGTGTAGGAAAAGCACTATCATTTACCCAACGAGGTAGCACTTACTGGATTAGCCGGTATTACTCCAGTTGAGTATAGGTATTGCACAGAACGGTGGAATCTTCGTGGATAACTAAGCAGGGCAGGATTCATTCTGGCACGAGGCTCCTGTCACAAAAATTAAACCTCAACAAGAAGCACTTACAGATATAAATAAATCAGGTGCCCGAGTTGAAGCTCAAATTCAGTAACGGTTTAATCAGCCCAAAAGTGTTAGTGAGCACGGTCGAGGCAGGGTCAAGGTCGAGGCTGGGCAAGTGTGCTTTAACCACATATCTGCCGTCAAAAATTAGCTGTAATACCCGAGGGAGGTCTTTGCATCCCTGAGTTTCTCAAATGCAATCCCCGTTCCTGTGACCAGGAGGCTGCTTTCTCCCCACCTGCTGCCCTGCTGGCTCTCTGACCCTTTATACCCAAGAGGCATGTGAACACGCATTTTGTTGCGCGCACTGCATTGCATTTGGGAATGCAGTGCGCGCAACGAAATTCGTTTGATTTATTTAAATGTTTACTTACCTGCAATCCTCCATTATTCATACATTACTAACCCCCACCCTGCCCCTCTCCACGTCACCGACCTGGCAGGTACTCCCCTACCGACCGCGGCTGTATGTAGAGCAGTGACTATCTGTTCATTTTTAATAAAAACTCGTACATCTAAGAATTCAATACTCTCTGTACTGATGTGTGTTCAGATTAACTGAATTATCATTGATGTTGTTGATGAACCTGTTCAAAACCAACAATTGATGGACAGAATGCAGAACAATGTCATACATTCACCCCAGTACAGAGATCTGGGCCTAAATCCATCGTTTTTTTGCACTCCACACCACCCCAGGTCAGACATGTCCATATGCAAATCAGCCTTGACCCTGTGCCTCATGGGAACAGTCCAGCCCGAACTGCCAAGCCATGTCTTTCCTGGACCGGAATCAAGCATCCAAGGACCGGTTTCTGGCTATCAGCCTTCATCAGCCTGGATAGCTTGACTCCAGTGGTGTGGAGAGCATGGGACTCACGTCTGAGCATACCCATCCCACTCGGGGTGACAAATGCAAAACCAACAATTGATGGACAGAATGCAGAACAATGTCATACATTCACCCCAGTACAGAGATCTGGGCCTAAATCCATCGTTTTTTTGCACTCCACACCACCCCAGGTCAGACATGGCCATATGCAAATCAGCCTTGACCCTGTGCCTCATGGGACCAGTCCAGCCCGAACTGCCAAGCCATGTCTTTCCTGGACCGGAATCAAGCATCCAAGGACCGGTTTTTGGCTATCAGCCTTCATCAGCCTGGATAGCTTGACTCCAGTGGTGTGGAGAGCATGGGACTCACGTCTGAGCATACCCATCCCACTCGGGGTGACAAATGCAAAACCAACAATTGATGGACAGAATGCAGAACAATGTCATACATTCACCCCAGTACAGAGATCTGGGCCTAAATCCATCGTTTTTTTGCATTCCACACCACCCCAGGTCAGACATGGCCATATGCAAATCAACCTTGACCCTGTGCCTCATGGGAACAGTCCAGCCCAAACTGCCAAGCCATGTCTTTCCTGGACCGGAATCAAGCATCCAAGGACCGGTTTCTGGCTATCAGCCTTCATCAGCCTGGATAGCTTGACTCCAGTGGTGTGGAGAGCATGGGAATCACGTCTGAGCATACCCATCCCACTCGGGGTGACAAATGCAAAACCAACAATTGATGGACAGAATGCAGAACAATGTCATACATTCACCCCAGTACAGAGATCTGGGCCTAAATCCATCGTTTTTTTGCACTCCACACCACCCCAGGTCAGACATGGCCATATGCAAATCAGCCTTGAACCTGTGCCTCATGGGAACAGTCCAGCCCGAACTGCCAAGCCATGTCTTTCCTGGACCGGAATCAAGCATCCAAGGACCGGTTTCTGGCTATCAGCCTTCATCAGCCTGGATAGCTTGACTCCAGTGGTGTGGAGAGCATGGGACTCACGTCTGAGCATACCCATCCCACTCGGGGTGACAAATGCAAAACCAACAATTGATGGACAGAATGCAGAACAATGTCATACATTCACCCCAGTACAGAGATCTGTGCCTAAATCCATCGTTTTTTTGCACTCCACACCACCCCAGGTCAGTCATGGCCATATGCAAATCAGCCTTGACCGTGTGCCTCATGGGAACAGTCCAGCCCGAACTGCCAAGCCATGTCTTTCCTGGACAGGAATCAAGCATCCAAGGACCGGTTTCTGGCTATCAGCCTTCATCAGCCTGGATAGCTTGACTCCAGTGGTGTGGAGAGCATGGGACTCACATCTGAGCATACCCATCCCACTCGGGGTGACAAATGCAAAACCAACAATTGATGGACAGAATGCACAACAATGTCATACATTCATCCCAGTACAGAGATCTGGGCTTAATCCATCGTTTTGTTGCACTCCACACCACCCCAGGTCAGACATGGCCATATGCAAATCAGCCTTGACCCTGTGCCTCATGGGAAAAGTCCAGCCCGAACTGCCAAGCCATGTTTTTCCTGGACCGGAATCAAGCATACAAGGACCGGTTTCTGGCTATCAGCCTTCATCAGCCTGGATAGCTTGACTCCAGTGGTGTGGAGAGCATGGGACTCACGTCTGAGCATACCCATCCCACTCTAGGTGACAAATGCAAAACCAACAATTGATGGACAGAATGCAGAACAATGTCATATATTCACCCCAGTACAGAGATCTGGGCCTAAATCCATTGTTTTTTTGCACTCCACACCACCCCAGGTCAGACATGGCCATATGCAAATCAGCCTTGACCCTGTGCCTCATGGGACCAGTCCAGCCCGAACTGCCCAGCCATGTCTTTCCTGGACCGGAATCAAGCATCCAAGGATCGGTTTCTGGCTATCAGCCTTCATCAGCCTGGATAGCTTGACTCCAGTGGTGTGGAGAGCATGGGACTCACGTCTGAGCAAACCCATCCCACTCGGGGTGACAAATGCAAAACCAACATTTGATGGACAGAATGCAGAACAATGTCATACATTCACCCCAGTACAGAGATCTGGGCCTAAATCCATCGTTTTTTTGCACTCCACACCACCCCAGGTCAGACATGGCCATATGCAAATCAGCCTTGACCCTGTGCCTTATGGGAACAATCCAGCCCGAACTGCCAAGCCATGTCTTTCCTGGACCGGAATCAAGCATCCAAGGACCGGTTTCTGGCTATCAGCCTTCATCAGCCTGGATAGCTTGACTCCAGTGGTGTTGAGAGCATGGGACTCACGTCTGAGCATACCCATCCCACTCGGGGTGACAAATGCAAAACTAACAATTGATGGACAGAATGCAGAACAATGTCATACATTCACCCCAGTACAGAGATCTGGGCCTAAATACATCGTTTTTTTGCACTCCACACCACCCCAGGTCAGACATGGCCATATGCAAAGCAGCCTTGACCCTGTGCTTCATGGGAACAGTCCAGCCCGAACTGCCAAGCCATGTCTTTCCTGGACCGGAATCAAGCATCCAAGGACCGGTTTCTGGCTATCAGCCTTCATCAGCCTGGATAGCTTGACTCCAGTGGTGTGGAGAGCATGGGACTCACGTCTGAGCATACCTATCCCACTCGGGGTGACAAATGCAAAACCAACAATTGATGGACAGAATGCAGAACAATGTCATACATTCACCCCAGTACAGAGATCTGGGCCTAAATCCATCGTTTTTTTGCACTCCACACCACCCCAGGTCAGACATGGCCATATGCAAATCAGCCTTGACCCTGTGCCTCATGGGAACAGTCCAGCCAGAACTGCCAAGCCATGTCTTTTCTGGACCGGAATCAAGCATCCAAGGACCGGTTTCTGGCTGTCAGCCTTCATCAGCCTGGATAGCTTGACTCCAGTGGTGTGGAGAGCATGGGACTCACGTCTGAGCGTACCCATCCCACTCGGGGTGACAAATGCAAAACCAACAATTGATGGACAGAATCCAGAACAATGTCATACATTCACCCCAGTACAGAGATCTGGGCCTAAATCCATCGTTTTTTTGCACTCCACACCACCCAAGGTCAGACATGGCCATATGCAAATCAGCCTTGACCCTGTGCCTCATGGGAACAGTCCAGCCCGAACTGCCAAGCCATGTCTTTCCTGGACCGGAATCAAGCATCCAAGGACCGGTTTCTGGCTATCAGCCTTCATCAGCCTGGATAGCTTGACTCCACCGGTGTGGAGAGCATGGGACTCACGTCTGAGCATACCCATCCCACTTGGGGTGACAAATGCAAAACCAACAATTGATGGACTGAATGCAGAACAATGTCATACATTCACCCCAGTACAGAGATCTGGGCCTAAATCCATCGTTTTTTTGCACTCCACACCACTGGAGTAAAGCTATCCAGTCTGATGAAGGCTGATAGCCAGAAACCGGTCCTTGGATGCTTGATTCAGGTCAGGGAAAGACATGGCTTGGTAGTTCGGACTGGACTGTTCCCATGAGGCACAGGGTCAGAGCTGATTTGCATATAGCCAGTGTCTAACCCAGGGTGGTGTGGAGTGCAAAAAAACAATGGATTTAGGCCCAGATCTCTGTACTGGGGTGAATGTATGACATTGTTCTACATTCTGTCCATCAACTGTGTTTTTTGCAATTTTCACCCCGAGTGGGCTGGGTATGCTCAGACGTGAGTCCCAGGCACTCCACACCACTGGAGTCAAGCTATCCAGGCTGATGAAGGCTGATAGCTAGAAACTGGTCCTTGGATGCTTGATTCCGGTCTGGGAAAGACATGGCTTGGTAGTTCGGACTGGACTGTTCCCTTGAGGCACAGGGTCAGAGCTGATTTGCATATAGCCAGTGTCTAACCCAGGGTGGTGTGGAGTGCAAAAAACCGATGGATTTAGGCCCAGATCTCTGTACTGGGGTGTATGTATGACATTGTTCTACATTCTGTCTATCAACTGTGTTTTTGCAATTTTCACCCCGAGTGGGCTGGGTATGCTCAGACGTGAGTCCCAGGCTCTCCACACCACTGGAGTCAAGCTATCCAGACTGATGAAGGCTGATAGCCAGAAACCGGTCCTTGGATGCTTGATTCCGGTCTGGGAAAGACATGGCTTGATAGTTCGGACTGGACTGTTCCCATGAGGCACAAGGTCAGAGCTGATTTGAATATAGCCAGTGTCTAACCCAGGGTGGTGTGGAGTGCAAAAAAACTATGGATTTAGGCCCAGATCTCTGTACTGGGGTGAATGTATGACATTGTTCTACATTCTGTCCATCAACTGTGTTTTTTGCAATTTTTACCCTGAGTGGGCTGGGTATGCTCAGACGTGAGTCCCAGGGTCTCCACACCACTGGAGTCAAGCTATCCAGGCTGATGAAGGCTGATAGCCAGAAACCGTTCCTTGGATGCTTGATTCCGGTCTGGGAAAGACATGGCTTGGTAGTTCGGACTGGACTGTTCCCATGAGGCACAGGGTCGGAGCTGATTTGCATATAGCCAGTGTCTAACCCAGGGTGGTGTGGAGTGCAAAAAAACGATGGATTCAGGCCCAGATCTCTGTACTGGGGTGAATGTATGACATTGTTCTACATTCTGTCCATCAACTGTGTTTTTTGCAATTTTCACCCCGAGTGGGCTGGGTATGCTCAGACGTGAGTCCCAGGCTCTCCACACCACTGGAGTCAAGCTATCCAGGCTGATGAAGGCTGATAGCCAGAAACCGGTCCTTGGATGCTTGATTCTGGTCTGGTAAAGACATGGCTTGGTAGTTCGGACTGGACTGTTCCCATGAGGCACAGGGTCAGAGCTGATTTGCATATAGCCAGTGTCTAACCCAGGGTGGTGTGGAGTGCAAAAAACGATGGATTTAGGCCCAGAACTCTGTACTGGGGTGAATGTATGACATTGTTCTACATTCTGTCCATCAACTGTGTTTTTTGCAATTTTCACCCCGAGTGGGCTGAGTATGCTCAGACGTGAGTCCCAGGCTCTCCACACCACTGGAGTCAAGCTATCCAGGCTGATGAAGGCTGATAGCCAGAAACTGGTCCTTGGATGCTTGATTCCGGTCTGGGAAAGACATGGCTTGGTAGTTCTCACTGGACTGTTCCCATGAGGCACAGGGTCAGAGCTGATTTGCATATAGCCAGTGTCTAACCCAGGGTGGTGTGGAGTGCAAAAAAACGATGGATTTAGGCCCAGATCTCTGTATTTGGGTGAATGTATGACATTGTTCTACATTCTGTCCATCAACTGTGTTTTTTGAATTTTCACCCCGAGTGGGCTGGGTATGCTCAGACGTGAGTCCCAGGCTCTCCACACCACTGGAGTCAAGCTATCCAGGCTGATGAAGGCTGATAGCCAGAAACCGGTCCTTGGATGCTTGATTCCGGTCTGGGAAAGACATGGCTTGGTAGTTCGGACTGGACTGTTCACATGAGGCACAGGGTCAGAGCTGATTTGCATATAGCCAGTGTCTAACCCAGGGTGGTGTGGAGTGCAAAAAATCGATGGATTTAGGCCCAGATCTCTGTACTGGGGTGAATGTATGACATTGTTCTACATTCTGTCCATCAACTGTGTTTTTTGCAATTTTCACCCCGAGTGGGCTGGGTATGCTCAGACGTGAGTCCCAGGCTCTCCACACCACTGGAGTCAAGCTATCCAGGCTGATGAAGGCTGATAGCCAGAAACCAGTCCTTGGATGCTTGATTCCGGTCTGGGAAAGACATGGCTTGGTAGTTCGGACTGGACTGTTCCCATGAGGCACAGGGTCAGAGCTGATTTGCATATAGCCAGTGTCTAAGCCAGGGTGGTGTGGAGTGCAAAAAAACTATGGATTTAGGCCCAGATCTCTGTACTGGTGTGAATGTATGACATTGTTCTACATTCTGTCCATCAACTGTGTTTTTTGCAATGTTCACCCAGAGTTGGCTGGGTATGCTCAGACGTGAGTCCCAGGCTCTCCACACCACTGGAGTCAAGCTATCCAGGCTGATGAAGGCTGATAGCCAGAAACCGGTCCTTGGATGCTTGATTCCGGTCTGGGAAAGACATGGCTTGGTAGTTCGGACTGGACTGTTCCCATGAGGCACAGGGTCAGAGCTGATTTGCATATAGCCAGTGTCTAACCCAGGGTGGTGTGGAGTGCAAAAAACCGATGGATTTAGGCCCAGATCTCTGTACTGGGGTGAATGTATGACATTGTTCTACATTCTGTCCATCAACTGTGTTTTTTGCGATGAACCTGTTAGCACTTTCCACATTTTCCAGCCATACTACAAAAACATTGTCAATATATCTGTACCAATATATGACATAAGTATGGGCGAAATTTTGTGGATCAGTGATCCGCAAATTCACGTGAAATCGCCAAAAAAATCCGCGAGTTTGCGGAAAAATTCGCAAACTCGCGGATTTCTAGAGTAGAGTACTTTCTACTGGCTAATCAGTAAGTGCTACCTCTTTGGGTTAATATATAGTGCTTTTCCTACACTACAGCTGCGTAAAGTGGCAGAAGAGTTGTCTCCAGTGACCATGTGTGTGTTACTATGCCATCGCGCCGAAGGGCGCAGGGGTCCCTTGAGTGATCTGTCCATCATATGGGTAAATGGAGGGAAGACGGTGCACTCAGCTAGTGTGTGGGTGGGGCCAAATGGGCGGGCTTCTATGCGAGTTCACATGCATCTTGTGTGTAAAAAAGGTCAGAGACCGATCAGAGCAGCAGATTAGGAGAAAGAAGCTCCTGGACACAGGAACTGCACAGGGATTGTGCTCGTGAAAGTGAAGGATGCAGAGGCCTCTATCCAGCATCACAGCTAATTTCCGATGGTAGATATGGGGAGAAAGCACACGTGCCCAGCGCCGGGTTCCCTTGAGTGAGCTGTCCATCATAGTGGGTCAGGGCGCAAAAACGGTGCACACCACTAGTGTGTGGGCGGGGCCAAAGAGCGGGGCTTCAATGCGAGTTCACATGCCTCTTGTGTGTAAAAAACAGGTCAGAGACCGATCAGAGCAGCAGATGAGGAGAAAGAAGCTCCTGGACACAGGAACTGCACGGGGATTGCGCTCGTGAAAGTGAAGGATGCAGAGGCCTCTATCCAGCATCACAGCTAATTTTCGACAGTAGATATGGGGAGAAAGCACACCTGCCCAGCCTCGACAAAGCTCACGATTGTTTTTAGGCTGATGAATGCGTTACTGAACTTGAGCTTCAACTTGGGCACCTGCTTTATTTTTATCTGTTAGTGCTTCCTGTTGAGGTTTAATGTTTGTGTCAGGAGCATCGTGCCAGAATGAACCCTGCCCTTCATATTTATCCATGAAGACGCCATCGTTTTGTGCGATACCTCTACTCAACTGGGGTACTTTCTACTGGCTAATCAGTAAGTGCTACCTCGTTGGGTAAATGTACAGTGCTTTTCCTACACTACAGCTGCGTAAAGTGCCAGAAGAGTTGTCTCCAGTGACCATGTGTGTGTTACTATACCATCGCGCCGAAGGGCGCAGGGGTCCCTTGAGTGAGCTGGCAATAAAAATTTTTTTTAAATCCGCCCGCTCGCCAATTTGCAAATTTTCGGCAATTTCGCAAGATTTGTGGATTGCGTAATTTCAGAAAATCCACAAATTTTGCGAGCGTAACTGATTTCTGGCCCATGCTTAATGCCTGTTATACAATTCTGAGTGAGTGCCCCTGAGAACCTGCTCCTCCCACCAGCCTACCATCAAACAGGCATAGCTGGGAGAGAAGCAGGCTCCCATGGTGACTCCCCGCAGCTGTCTATACACATCTGTGCTGAACAGAAAATAATTATTGTCAAGGCACTATATATATATATATATAAGACTTAAAATATATATGAGACTTAAAATCAAAGGTATACCATCAACAAGTTAGACTAAGCTTCTACACAGTACATGCTCATGTAGCATTGTTGACCAAAGCAGTTGGAAGAGTGGATGAATTAATTAAGCGATGTAGAGAAGGCAGATACTATAACGCTCATACAGCAACACAATTCCCGCTTCTATGGTGCCACATACAGGGTCCTACTTTAACCAGAGAAAAGAGACAAGAAGAATTGTTTAATCAATTAATTGGATTGTCCATCTTGGATGGGCAGATCAATCAGTAAAAAAACTCAGAACAAACATAAAATCAATGAAGGAGCATAAACTTGATAATAGTTTGTCATAGTTTGAGATATTAAATTAATAACACAACAATGTAAAGGAAGAATTGAGCATAAGCTTGATAACAGTTTCTCTTATTTTGCGATATTAAATAAGTGACATCACAAAGTAAAGTCAGAATTTCACCTTGTCAACCAAGTTTGCTGAGATTTACGAGATGAGAACATTAACACGTTATTGTCACAGATGCTCCATACCTCACAGGTTCAGCAACTTACCGAGAAAACAAATCCAAATGAATGAATGAGAACATGAAGAACCGCAAAAATAGATACCCACCAGTAGGTAACTGATCAGGCTGGCATGATTGAAAGGACCCAATCTTAATGGACAGAGAAGGAATAAGTTAAAGCAACTCAGGGTACATATTGTGAGATAGAAAACAAATACCCAGGTGCATTGATGTTACAGGTAGAAGATCTCAGGTTAATAATGGAACATTTAATTATAATTGTGCAGCGACTCTTTTAAAGAAAAATCTAAAGACTCAAAAGGAGAAGGTAGAGAAGAAAAATACCTGCAAGTAGAAGATGTGAGTTACATATATATATCAGGCACACATCATGACCATTTATAGGCTTCAAACCTGATTCAATGACTGTGTCCCTGGGGAAACCACCCATGTGGGCAGGGAAGCATGTGTTTGCTCTTGTCTGGTGGGAGAATTTTAAAATCTTTTATGGAGAAGGAGATACTGATGACATGTAGTCTCAGGACAAGTTGAAAGCCAGATCAAAGTGAGGCTTGATGACCAAAGGTTGCTGACAAGAAGGGTACCAGTGCGATTGTTGACGAAGACAGGAAAAGCTCAGAGCAGACAAAGTCAGAAGTCCATGTTCAATAAGGTCTCAAAATCAATTTAACAGAGCTTGGCATCAGTCCCAATGAAGCCTGCTACTTTCAGACTTAGAATAGTTTTTGGGGCAAACTAGCAAGCTGAGGCTGGCCTGCAATTTGACTATCATGGCTGTGACTTTGATGGTTATCCCAGTCTCCATTGGTTTTCCATGCAGAACGTTGACAAAAAAGTCCAACTTTTTGCAGTTTTGGAAAAGGATAAGTACACCCTAACACAAGCCAAGTGTCCGGGACATGGGGGCACCACTTGTGGGTCAGGACTCACTCCAAAAAGAGGTGTTCAGGGCAGTTGCAAGAAGAGAGCCCTCTAGAAGCTTACTGTGTCTTTGTAGTTCAAAGAGGAGGTCATCCAACTGACACTTAGAGTCACTTCTGGGATCCTGGGTTCTACGCAAGCAGGTCCAGTCTTCCTTCAGGTTTCAGACAGCAGTGCAGACCTTCTTCTGCTCTTCACGGGTTCATAATTGTCCTGAAGATATTTTTGTGGAGTCTATTTTTATGGCCACTGCAAGCCTATGGGGGAAAGGCAAGTCTTTGCTCACCCCCTAAACCAAACATGGTCAGTTTGTCTACTCCCACAATGTTTGTGATAGCTTGACTAGAGAGACAAAGGAGAGGCAAACCTAGGTGTCTTTTGTCAGTGACAAGGTAGGCATTCTTTGAAGCGAAGGAAGAGGCTCATTTCAGTCCCCAGGCTATCCCTTGTCAAGGGAGGAGACTCCCTCCACATACCCAGAGCACTTTGTTCACTCTCTTGGAACAAAGCACATGTCACCACAGACGAGCCGTCAGGGGTCAGGTGACAGCTCCAAACTGGCAGGAAAGCATTTTGGTATTAGGAAGGAAAATTACAACTTTCTAAAAGAGTCATCCCAAACTAGTAATATTAAATTGGACTTTCTTAATAAGTTGGATTTTAAATTACTATTATAAATTAGACCCTGAACCATTATTATAGCTGTTTCCAAACTGAATTTCGCACTTATTAAAGGTAATAGTGGAAACCAGTGTTTACCTATGGCAGACCCAGCTTTGCCACAGTGAAAAACAACATTGTAGGTTTCTCACTGCCAGGACATGTAAAACATTTAATATATATGTACTACGTTATTAAATATGATGCACCTTTAATTAACTATGAGCTTTTAGGTCCTAACTTAGGGGTGGCTTCTAAGCGTTAAAAGCTTTCGATCTTGTGAAAGATGTATTTTTCCAGGTTGAAATGGTAGTTTACATCTGCATACCCAGGCTGCAGTGGGAGACCAGGAGACATGTTTTACAGTGCTATTTTAGTGTGTGGCATAATGAGAGCTGCAGAACATTGATAGCATTTAATTTACTGGCCCTGGGTATTTGTGGTACCATATACCAGGGAATTACATGCAAATTAAATGTGCCAATGTGGGGTATTCTAACTCTAGGATGTTTAGAGAGGAGAGCACACACATTCTACCACTGGTTAGCAGAAAGGCACAGAGTCTTGTGACTAGTAAAAACAGGTCAGCAAATGAAACCAAAAATCTGGGAGGATACCACTCAAAAAATGGTCATTTCCAAAAGATATGCTAAAAAAGAGGTCTACATATAATGGCATCACAGAGATTCAAACCTGGGCTCCTTTTGTCCCAAAAATATGAATGTGGAGACATCCGCAACATTTCCTAAACAATCTTTAACACTAAACTTGTACATCGGCAAAGCTTTTAGGTTGACCGGTGGATATTTGGTGTAATATTTGTGGTGAAATATTTCTATAAAATGTACATGGTAAATAAAACAAAAAAATATGTTTTAGAATTGCATGGAATGAATTCTAACTGAATGAAAGAGGCATGAAATAGTTATGAAGTTCAATAGTGTCAATTTAATAAAATAAATAGTGAAGGTTGCAGGTGCAGTGCTGATAAGGAAGGCTTAAGTGAAACATTAGGGTTATCCTTCATGTATTTTGAAATGTGAACTGAACACCAGCTTTGTCTTGAAGTATGGCAAAAATGCTCTATTTGTTTGGAACACAAATCTAATTTGTTGGAGAAAAGACACAAATTAATCTTAAATTGGATGAGAGAGCAAGATTTGCCTTTTAGGATAATATACTTGCTCTCGCTCTTTGAGAAAAAGGGTAAAGTAACAGAATATTTGCCTAATGGATTTTTGTAAGACATAAACAAATGCGTTATTATTAGTTCGATGTTTTGAATATAATCATTATTCTGCCGTATTTTAAACCTTTAGAAGTGAAACAAAATTAACAGGTCCATAAAAAGACACTATGCACATTTTTTCTTATGGTATAAGGGCCAGATGTATGATCCTAAATTGCATGCGCAAACGGGTTTGCGTCCCGTTTGGACATGCAAAATGGCCCAGGGCTATGTGCAATTCCTAAATAGCGAGTCCCAATTTATTTGGGACTCGCTATTTAGGAATTGCGTGTCACAATTAGGAAGGGGCGTTCCCTTCCTAGTTGTGTCTGCAAATCAATGTACAAATGTTTTGTGACTGCAATTGCGGTCGTAAAACATTCGCAAATGACCACCCTCTTCAAGAGGGTGGTAATGCAGTCGCAATTCGGAAGGGATTCCCAGGGGAACCCCTTCCACTTTGTGACTGTCTCAAAAAATATTTTTTAAGGGCAGGCATTGGTCCCAGGGACCACTACCTGAACTTAAAAAATGAAACAAAAACGTTTCATTTTTTTTTTAATGCAGCCAGTTTTCCTCTAACCCCTTGGCTGCGGGGCACATTCCCCTGCAGTGCTGGGGGAGGGGGAGCGCGCACAGCGCCCCGGTGCTCATGACAAGCTCAGCTTGTCTTGAGCCACGGTTCTCGTGTGCTCATGACGAGCTGAGCTCGTCACAACCACGGCTGTTTAAAGGAACGCTCAGCACAGCAGGGGAATTAGCCCCGCGTGTGAGCGTTCCACGGCTCATGAGCACATGGGAACCGTGGCTCATGATGAGCTGAGCTGGTCATGAGCATGGGAGGGGTTAAGGAAAACGGGCTGCATTTAAAAAAAACTGCTTTATTTAGGTTTAAAGTATTTTTTATTCAGCACAACATACATGGACAAACATACAACAGTATGAGGCATCGCATCAATGCATACAAAGCCGCGCCCACAGCGCGTAGATATCGAATGCAGATCGTCCATGGGCCAGTCCGTTGTGGCATTGAATGGTAAGCATTGTTGTGGCATGAAACAACATTCCCATTTCAAACTCCCTCCCGGAACCCCAACATCCCAACCCCCAGATCCCCATTCTCCCCCCCCCCTCCCCTTGTCCAGTGCACAGGTCCGTTCTAAAACATCCACCTCAGTTGTCCTGTGCGGGAGATGTAGGTCCCCCATCAAGTCAGAGCCAGAGGTCGGTGTTGCTGGGCCCGTGAGCCGCAGAAGACGGAGATACTTCGGCCATGTGAGCTCCCTGAATTCTGTGAGCAGTAGGGAGTGGAATGGTTGCCAAATGTCAGTAAATTGCTCTATATCCCCTGCCACTGTGAGTGACAATTTCTCCATGTCGAGTACGTGCCACAATCTATGGAGCCAGACCGTGATAGAGGGTGTTGTGGCCGTGCGCCAGTGTATCAAGATATTCTGAACCGCAGACCCCAGTGCAATGGCTATTTGCCTACCCCTGCGTGACCTGAGTGGGTACATCAGTCTATTTGGGAGCCCCAACAGGGTGTACACAGGAAAATGTGGCAGTTCTATGCAAAAGTGGGAGTCAATTTCGTCCAGTACTTCCTTCCAGTATGGTTCTAAAAGCGGACAGTCCCAAAGAATGTGTGTCAATGTGCCCTTGTGCCCGCACCCCCTCCAACAGGTATCCTCCTTGCTACGGGCCAGTTCGTGAACCCGCTCCGGTGTGTAGTACCAGTAGGTAGAGACCTTAGTCAGCATCTCAGTGAGGCCCATGTGGTATGCCGAGTGCGGTGCCCTATAGGATATCTGCTCCCACTCCCTATGGCTTAGCGACCTACCCAACTCCCGTTCCCAGCGTTCTGTTCCCGGGTTATAGAAATGTGAAGATGGTGGCTGTAGCAACTTATAGAGGTCTGTGATCAACTTCGAGTCTGACGTTCGTGTCAGAAGCCAGTTCTCGAACTGGAGAAATTGTCTATCGGCCGTCTTCCGCACCTGTGGCTGAAGCGCCCAGTGACGAGTCTGCAAATAGCGATGTCTCTCAGCCTCGGGGAGTGAGTATTCCTGCCGAAATTGCTGGAAGGGGATGACCCCATCTGGGCCATACAAGTGACACAGGGCATGACACCCCGCCGGCCTCCAGTGTGTGAAGGCTCCTTTCTCCATCCCTGGGGTAAAGTCCGGATTGTCCACCAACGGTGTGAGCGGTGACGGGAACGAGGTGAGATTGTATGCAAGGTTGGTGGCGTCCCAGACCCGCAGGGGTACTCTCGTGACAAAGGAAGCATACAGATTCCTGGGCCGATGAGACCGACGCATAAATGGAATTTCCTGTAGGGGCCGGCCCGCCACTGCCTGGTCCTGGAAGAGCCAGTGTTTGTCTGACTCCCACCTGCTCCATTCTACCAGATAGCGCAACTGTGCTGCTTGGAAGTACTTACGGAGATCTGGTATTCCCAGTCCTCCCGCCTCTGGGGCCAACATTGAGAGAGCCCTGCGCATTCTGGGCTTTTTGCCGTGCCAGATAAAACGCGAGAGGTCCGCCTGTAGTTGCGGGATCCACCCGACTGGTGGCTGGAGCGGTAAGGCTCGAAACAAGTAAAGCACGTGGGGTAGGACCGTCATTTTGACAGCAGCTATCCTGCCTAGCCAGGAGAGAGTGCTGCGATTCCGGCGCCCCAGCTCCTCTCGGATCTTTGCGCCGAGCGCCATATAGTTAGCCGACACCATGGCTGGTAAGGTGGGGGCCAGCAGAATCCCCAGGTAGGGCACCGCCTCTGACGACCAAAGCATGGGGAATTGGTCTTGTAAGTGAGCCCTGGTGGTCGGTTTAAGGGAGATGTCCAAGGCCACCGATTTCCCCATATTCATTTTAAAACCCGCAACCACACCAAAGGAGACCAGCTCCTCGATGCAGGCCGGCAGGGCCGTCCGGGGTTCGGCAAGCGATAGTATGACGTCATCCGCGTATAAGCTTATAGCGTGCGTGAAGCCTCCAAATCGCACCCACGTCAACGCTGGGTTGTCACGGAACCGTTGGGCAAATGGCTCCATGTACAGGGCAAAGAGCAGGGGTGAGAATGGGCACCCCTGCCTGGTGCCCCTCTCGATGTTGAAGCTCCTCGAGTTATATCCGTTCACGCGAACCACCGCTGTCGGCAGCCTGTAGCAATTCAAAGTCATGGATCGGAACTTGTCTCCTATGCCCGCCTTCATCAGGACCCGTTCAAGATAGGGCCAGTGCACCCGGTCGAACGCCTTCTCGGCGTCTACCGCCAGCATCATTCTCTCCCCTGGATTCCGGGACGCCTTTTCCAGAAGGTGGACAATTCTCTTGGTGTTGTCCACTGCCTGCCTCCCTGGGACAAAACCTGCCTGATCTGGGTCTATGAGACCGGGTAGGTAGGGGGCCAGGCGGGCCGCCAGGATCCCCGTGTACAGCTTTAAATCTACGTTCAAAAGGGATATCGGCCTGTATGATCCGCAATGCCGCCGGTCCTTCCCCGGTTTGGGTATAACCATGAGGGAGGCCCGCAGGAGGTCAGATGGAATGGCTCCGGGAGCAGCGAAGGAGTTAAAAAGGCGAGTGAGAATTGGGGCCAATGTTGTGCAAAACGTTTTGTAGAAGAGCGAGGTATATCCATCCGGGCCTGGCACTTTGCCGTGCTTAAGTCTGGCGATGGCTGAGATCACCTCTTCTATTCGGATATCCCGTTCCAAGTGCTCCGCTTGTGAGGGAGCTAGGGAGGGAAGTACGACCGAGGCCAGGTATGCGGACGCCGCTGTATCATCCAGAGGGTCACTAGCGTAGAGGTCCGCGTAGTACCTGCGAAATTCAGGTTCTATGTGGGCGTCTTCCGTTACCACTGCACCTGAGGGGTCAGAGAGTTCCTTCACCAGTTGACTTTGGTGCGCCGCTCTGAGCCTGTTGGCCAGCAATCTGCCACAACGGTCCCCCCCCAGTATAATAGGTGTGGCGTAAGCGGAGTGCCGCGTACTCCACGCGATCCAAATCCAGGGCCGCCAGGAGTTTCCTCGCTTCCTTGAGCTGCCGCCATATTCTGGGGGCCCCTGTCCTGCGGTGCATCTGCTCAAGCTCGCGGACCCGCTGGGTGAGCTCCTCCCTCTTGGCCTGTCGTTCTTTGTTTTCGGCAGAGGAGATTGCTAAGAATTCCCCCCTAAGGACTGCCTTCAAGGCCGCCCACTGCGTCGCACGGGTGGTGTCGGAGTTATCATTGTGGGTCAAGTACTCCCGGATCGCACCCTCGATGCGGCCCACCACCACCTTTCTGTGAAGCAGGGTATCACGGAGGCGCCAAGTTCTGGGAGGCGTAGCCACTGGGGGCAGGCGCAGAGTGCCGAGACCGGGGCATGGTCCGACAATGACAGCACACCCATGTCTGACCCCGAGACCAGTGCCCGCACCGGGGATGTGACCAGGAGGTGGTCCAGCCTCGCAGACGTTTTGTGCGCGTGAGAATAATAGGAGTATTCCCTGTCCGTGGGGTGCATGTGTCGCCAGAGATCAAGTAAGTCCACCTCCGACAGCTGTGCCCTGCATCCGGCGGAGAACTCCCCGACTTGCGGAGAACGCTGCGCCGACCTGTCCATGGCCGAGTCAAAAACCATGTTAAAGTCTCCGCCGAGGATAATGTGTCTATCTTGCGAGGCTGTAACATCTACGAGTGCCGATTGCAGGAAGCGTTCCTGCTGTTCGTTAGGGCTGTACAGGGACCCGACCGTGAAAGTAATACCTCTGATCCTAAACCGATATGCTAACAGTCGACCTTTGTGTTCTGTGAGTTTATGAAGGATGTCCCCCTTGAAGTGTCTAGCCACCAGAATCGCCACCCCTGCCGTCTTGTTATGTTATGTTATGTTAATTTATTTCTTCTATAGCGCACGGCTACTCCAGTGAGCATCCCGGCGCTTTGGCGAAGAATATCAGCAGATAAAAACAACCACACAACAGCAGAAGCAGAGGCAAAAGAAAAGGAAATCTATTTCGTAAAGAGACATGTTTTCAGTTTCTTCCTGAAAGCAAGAAGACAAGGAGCCTGTCTCAGGGACAATGGCAAATCGTTCCAGGCCCTTGGTGCTAAATGGCGAAAAGACCGACCTCCCATTCTTGCACGTCGAATTGCAGGGACTGTCATCAAGGACAGACCAGATGACCTCAGGGTCCTGCTCGGTAAATACCGGGAAAGACGTTTCCCAATATACTTGGGTCCGGTGCCATGTAAGGCTTTAAAGGCCACGGTCTGGCTTTTGAAAAGAATTCTCTTGGAGATAGGTAGCCAGTGTAAGGTGTTCAGTAGAACAGCGACACCAGCTCTCCTCGGGAGTCCAAAGATGGCTTGGGCTGCCGAGTTCTGGACTACTTGCAAACGGGTCAAAAGATATTTCGGTAGACCCAAAAAAAGAACGTTTGCGTAGTCCAGTCGAGACCCGATCAAGGCCTGGACAACTGTTTTCCTATGGTTGAGTGATAGTAAAGGAAGAAATTTCCTCAACATCCACAAAATGCCAAAGCATTTCCCTGAGAGACACGAGATGTGAGGCCCAAAGGATAGTTCACAATCCACTATCACTCCCAAATTCTTGGCCTTGAAAGACACATTATCAGGGGGGAACATATCTTGTGGCCACCAAGATTTCCAGTTGGGTTCAGGGGCGCAGCCAAAAAAGAGGAGCTCCGACTTGTCTGGGTTGCATTTTAAGCCATGACATCTAAACCACTCAAATACCGCCCCAAGGCATTCCCTGATCTGTATGCCATTGAAAGACCCGCCCCTGTCGCATGTAAACAGGAGCTGGGTGTCATCAGCGTATGACACGATCTGGGCGCCAAATGATTCCGCGACTACCGCCAGAGGGGCCATAAAGATGTTAAAAAGCATAGGGCTGAGGATGGAGCCCTGAGGGACTCCCACCTCTAGCGGAGCCATATCAGCGGAAAAAGGAGGCGCCCAGATCGTTTGTCGGCGGTCGGCCAGAAAGGATTTAAGCCAATTCCACACCGTTCCGCGAAGGCCACATTCCCAGAGTCTTACAAGGAGGCCTTCGTGAGGAACGGTGTCGAATGCCGCCGACAAGTCAAGCATGACTAACATGGCCCTTCCCCCAGAGTCGAGCACTTCCCTGATGGCATCAGTGACCTCGAGCAAAGCCGTCTCCGTGCTAAAATTAGCACGGAAACCGGATTGCGAGGCGTGCAACAGGTCATTTCCTTCGATGAAACTGGAAATTATCCTGTGCACGTATCTCTCGGCCACCTTCGCTAGAGCAGGGAGAAGGGAGATTGGCCTGTAATTGGCGTGGATGAGGGGGTCCAAGGTAGGTTTCTTGAGCAGTGGTAGAATCATGGCGCGCTTCCATGCCTGAGGCACCACACCTGTAGACAGGGAAGAATTCAACAGGGGGTTTACCAAGGTATTTAAGGCAGATGCCAATTTCCCCAAATATTTGGCCGGAAATGGATCTAAAGGGGAGCCGGATTTCAAACCTGACAAAAGCTCCAGAGATGTACTAAGATCCATGTGAGGGAATTCAGAGAGGATAGGGCCTTGACCCTCCACCAGAGATAATAGCGTTAAATGGCTCAAATCCGGTCAAGAGCAAGAGAGAGAGAGAGATGCTTGGATAGTTGTGATCTTGCTAACAAAGAAGGTGGCTAATTGTTGTATCCAAGAGTCAGTGTGAATATGACTAGGAGTACAAACGGCAGGAGAAGTAAAATCCTGAACCACTTTAAAAATGTCTTTGCAGACATTATCAGCCTCATCGATGCGACGTTCAAAATAGGCCCTTTTTTCATCCCAAATTGACTGATGATAGGCTTTTATTACTGCTCGAAATTTCAATTTTTCAATCGGGTCACAAGCCCGCCTCCAAACTCTCTCAGCCCTTTTACACTCCTGTCTTTGTATCCTCAGCTGGGGAGAAAACCACGGGGCCGATGCTCTACGCTCACCTAGTTTAGGTTTCTTTTCGGGGATTAAGGTCTCAAATCTGGCAATAAGCCATTTTTGGAGGAGAACAAGATTCTCTTCCAAATTTCCCAAAAGAGGACAAGGAAAAGTGGTGAGAGCCTCCGATAGCATATCCCCTGAGAGCAGATGGAACGGGCGCGAAATCCGCGTGGTCTCTATTACTTCTCTCTCCCGAATGAGGGCAGTGACAGGCAAGGAAAAGGAAATTAAAAAATGATCAGACCAGAGTACTGGCTGTATCGAAGATACAGAAATAGGTCTCGTTGAAAATACCTGATCTAAGGTATGGCCTTTGTTGTGTGTTGGTCCTTGCAAAAACGGAGGTAGCCCTAACGAGGCCGTGATATCAATAAGTTTTGTGACATCAGGGTCACATTTATTGTCCATATGGATATTAAGATCTCCAAGTAAAATGCAATGATCAGACCTAAGACAAGGAACTGAAAGAGCTACTTGCAATTCATCAAAGAAGAGTCCAGTCGATCCGGGAGTTCTATATAAAAGAATCCCGGTGCAGGACTGAAGAGGGGAAAGATGTAAAGTGAAACCGAGGGCTTCACATCCCTGGATATTCTCCACCGGAAAAGTAGAGCAGGAGGTACTCTTTTTCACAATAAGAGCTACTCCTCCTCCTCTGCCCGATACTCTATCCCTCCTAAAGATCTTATAATTCGGAGGGATGGCATTGGCCAGGTCCGGTGCGGAGCACTCACCTAACCATGTCTCTGTCAAAAATAGACACAAAATATTGGAGTTATGCAGCAGGTTCCAGATATTAAGGGAATGACAGTTTACAGACCTGGTATTAAGGAGAGGACACTGGAAGGGAACAGATGTATTGTCCTGCACGGTTCCATTTAAAACCGGGAAACGCCAACCGCAAGACGGACAGCCTTTCCTTACGGACCGACCGCCAGGAAAAATATGGGAGCAGTAGCCTCGGGGGAGGCGTAAGGCAAGTAGCTCCGCTGACGTGTAAATCAACATATTGTAAAAACGACAAAGACAGAGACCTAAGTAAAACTATATAGCAAACCTGAGCCATCCAGCCCCGGCCGCCCACGAGACGCTGACGAGCGCAGACGGGCAGGACTCTGGCACGACTCAGGGTAAGCGAAGGCAACCCCGCTGCGCGATCCCGCTGCGCTGGGGGGGGAGCTTTAAGTAGGAGACCCTACCTGGCTCCTGCGCAATAGAGCGCACGTGAGTACTGACGCCTAAGCTGACCCCACACAACTCCAAGATGGCGCCGGAAAATGGGCTCCCACCCCAGGAACCGGACCCGCTCAAGTAGCGGTGGAGAAAACTATTATATTGCAAGTAAGTGGAAATTAAAAACAAGGGATAACAACCCAAAACGAAAATAAATGGCAAAATGAGGAAGTTTTTAAAAGCGAAATATCAACGCTAAACGCGCGAAGCGCACAGCAGCAAAACGCTACCTTTTCAAGAATGAGCCTCTGGGGGACTCGCCTTAAGTAGGAGACCCTACCTGGCTCCTGCGCAACAGAGCGCACGTGAGTACTGGCGCCTAAGCTGACCCCACACCACTCCAAGATGGCGCCGGAAAATGGGCTCCCACCCCAGGAACCGGACCCGCTCAAGTAGCGGTGGAGAAAACTATTATATTGCAAGTAGGTGGAAATTAAAAACAAGGGATAACAACCCAAAACGAAAATAAATGGCAAAATGAGGACGTTTTTAAAAGCAAAATATCAACGCTAAACGCGCGAAGCGCACAGCAGAAAAACGCTACCTTTTCAAGGATGAGCCTCTGAGGGACTCGCCTTAAGTAGGAGACCCTACCTGGCTCCTGCGCAATAGAGCGCACATGAGTACTGGCGCCTAAGCTGACCCCACACCACTCCAAGATGGCGCCGGAAAATGGGCTCCCACCCCAGGAACCGGACCCGCTCAAGTAGCGGTGGAGAAAACTATTATATTGCAAGTAAGTGGAAATTAAAAACAAGGGATAACAACCCAAAACGAAAATAAATGGCAAAATGAGGAAGTTTTTAAAAGCGAAATATCAACGCTAAACGCGCGAAGCGCACAGCAGCAAAACGCTACCTTTTCAAGGATGAGCCTCTGAGGGACTCGCCTTAAGTAGGAGACCCTACCTGGCTCCTGCGCAATAGAGCGCATGTGCGTACTGGCGCCTAAGCTGACCCCACACCACTCCAAGATGGCGCCGGAAAATGGGCTCCCACCCCAGGAACCGGACCCGCTCTTAGTGGAGCAGGAAGCAAAGTACTGTGTCGGGAACTTATGTGAGCGTAGCCTATGTGTGTCTTGCATTAGTAGGTGTGTCTCCTGGAGGAGGCATACGTCCGCATTTGTGTTCTCCAGGAGAGACAGCACTGCTCGCCTTTTGACCGGATTGTTCAGGCCCCTGACATTCAGGGTCACCACCTTAAAGGTGTCAGAAGGCATAGGAGAGGAAATAAATGAAAGCTGTTATTCCCCGCTCGGGCAAGGCAAGATGCGCGAGCGCCAATGAAGCTACCTGAACCTGCATAGTGCACTGGACAATCCCCCCCCTTCCCACCCAACTCCCCAACTCCCCCCCGGATTCCCCCGACCCCCCCTCCAACTAACCCCCCCACACCCAACCCACAACTCCCCCAGGCACCCTCCTCCCCTCCACCCACCTCTGCCAACAAATTCAAAACCCCCATTGTCCCAGTCTAGTCCTCAGCGGACAGGTCTGTGGAAAGTTTACTTTAGTGGACATCCAGCCACTACACCCCCCGCCACCCCCCCCTCCCCCATACCCCTGAACCTGCATTTCTATGTAGGCTGTGTCGATCTCCCCCCGGAGTTCCGTCTCGTTTCATGTGCAATATCTCTGTGTTATGTGCAACTGGTCCATACTCTCGCACTATGCTCAAAAGCTACTCAGGCGGTCAGGGCAGTGTCTCCAGCCGCCTCCGGCAGTGCACCTTCCATGCCGGCCCGAACAGTGGGTGAATCTGGTCTAACAGAGGCAGTCGAGGATCGTCGATCAGGGATTCTCTGCCAGCCCTCTCTGGTGGTTCGCCTACGTCGAGGAGTGTGGGCCTCGTTGTCTGTTGCGGTAATCCCCAACACCTCACAGGTGTCTTGAAGAGATCGAAGTTGATGTAAAACGCCGTTCCATCGAAAGATGAGCCGAAAGGGATGACCCCCGAATATTGTGTCTCATGGGTCCTCAAGAAGTCCGTCGCTATTTTGAATGTTCTTCGTTTCTGAAGCGTAATCGTGGATAAGTCCTGGTAGAGTGCAACGGGGTGTCCTCGGAACTGCAGCTGTTGCTTTTTCCGTGCCTCACGGAGGATCTTCTCTTTGAGCGGGAAGTCCGGTAGGAAGGCCAATATATCTCTCGGTGGCGACGAGGATCGGCGCGCCGGTCCCACACTGTGTGCTCCGTCGATTCTGATGGGGAAGTCCTCTGATTCACCCAGCACGGCCCTAAACATGCTTTGCAAGTATCCAGCCACGTCTTCCCCTTCTTCCTGCAACGGCACTCCCCGGACACGGATATTGTTCCGGCGGGACCAGTTTTCAAGGTCCTCAGAGTGTGCCTGGAGGTCCAACTGCTGATCTCGTAGGCGCAGCACTTCCTGCTGTAGATGTGCGATCTCTTCATCTCTGGCATGCCCGGTTTCCTCCACCGTGGCCACCCTCTCACCTAGGCTCTCGACCTCACGCCGCACCTCCCGGACCTCTCCAGCGACCTCCTGCTTCAGCGACTGAAAGTCGTCCCTCAGGGAGCTGAAGAGAGACTCCAGAAAGGACCTGGTGACCGGGGGCTCGCCATCACCTGCTCCCACCAAGCTTCGGGAAGGGCCCGGGGAATGTTGCCCCTTGTCCTGCTTCATCGTCCCTTTGCCCATCATCTCTGGAAGTGTTCGATCGCCTTTCTTAGGCCCCCTGTTGCTAGCCATCGCTGAGGTAGGTCCCACCCGTGTGAGCCTTGGCCGCTCTCCCAGTCCCGGCAGTAGGCAAAGATAATTAGAGGCACTGCTCACCGGGAGGAGATCACCTTCTTTAGCCCTGTCATCCGTTCAACCCAGCAGGCGCAGCAGGAGACGAGCTCCGCTCCCCACTCTCCGGTGCACGTTCCAGACGCTATCACAGCAGGGTGGGCCTCTCCACGCACGGACCCGCCACGTGGCGGGACAGTCAGCCAGACACGGCTCGAGTTCGTGGGTCCCCTGGGCCGAGATCGTCTATGCCGCCGATACGGCCTTTCAGTCCCTGCAACTCCGGCTGCTGTTTGATCAGGGACTGCTCAAACTCCCCACGAGGCACCAGTTTGTCCGGGAGCCTCTGGCAATCGTCCACGCTGCAGGTGCCGTGCAAACCCCACCTGCAGGCCTGCTGCACCTGAATCGGCCCGGGGGACCTGGAGGTGCCCCGGGTCGCAGGCCATAAGCGCTCCTCGCCGCTCTCCACCACCGCCTTCACCAGCCGTCAGTGGCGACTCCCCTCAGTCGGCCCCTGCAACTCGTCGCACCTCTCCGCTGTGTTGGATCTCGTACCCGTGTGAGCCCGCGGGATTCTCCGGCGAACCTCGGAAGCACCGTCCTCCAGGCCTGGGAGCAGGCTGCCTTCCACGTGGTCCAGCCGGTGAGTACCAGTTGTCCAGCTTGAGTGCCCACAATCCGTCGTCCGGGGGATGGAGGATGTAGGTGCCAGCCACACCCTGTCGGGTCCTCCGCTCCCAACCTGGTTTGAATCCGGGCCCCTTTCAAGCCGGTGGCGCGGGCAAGCCGCCTACGCAGTGTAGGCCTCACGTGCTTCAGGTCTCTCCGTGGGCCCGATCTCCGGTCTACTGTTCTCCCCGCGTGCAGTGCGTCCGTGGCCCTTGGCTCACTGCCCCCGCTGCACTCGTTGCCGCAGGTGGGCGTCCATCTGCTTATTTCCGTTGAGCAGGGGTCTCCTGGGGCGAGGTCCGGGCGCCCCGGTCGCAGGCCGCGTCCCCGGCCTTGCGTGGCAGCCGAGGCCGGTCGCGCGTCTCCGGTTCTGCCGCTGATATGACCCGGCCGCCTTCCCGGCTCAGGGGCCCAACCGAGGCTCCACCAACGTCCCACTTGGGCTGCCGGCGCTAGGGCTTCAGTCCGGGCAGCCGCAACTAGGGTCCAGGTCCCTGCTTCTTGCCCGGAGGCGCTCTCCGCGAGCCTCGCCGCCACACAGCCTCGCCCCTTGCTCTATCACCGGCTCCTCTCCACTTCAATTCCGGCGGTCGACTGGATCCCCGGGCAAGTCGGGGGTGCGCCTCCGTGCCCGCTGTGGTGTGAGCAGCAGATCGGGAGGAGATCCGTGCTATTAAGTGGCGTAGGGGCTCAAGGTCGGGGGAGCTCGCGAAGAGTGCGACTACTCACTCCGCCATCTTGGCCACGCCCCAACTGCTTTATTTAAAAGCAGCCCCAGACATGGTGGTCTGGGTCACCATACCTGGGAGGGCCTGTCATTCCCAATGGGCTCCCAAATTGCGAGTTGCTCAATTTGCGACCCCAGTGGGAATCTCAAACAGTGTTAAACACACTGTTTAACATGGCAATTTGCACCTCGCAAATTGCGATTCGCAGATGAGTCGCAATTTATGAGGCACAATTTTACTTGTCATACATCTGGCTCCTAAATCTATAACCCTTTGATGCTATCTAAGAAAGGTCCATTTTGGGAATTTAAGTGCAATGCAAACCTTAAACAATCTCCAGTAATGGGATGTATGTAACCATTCACCTATAAAAAAGATAGCCTAGATGGCCCACGTGCCGACCTATGAGATTGTTAATCCATGACATTGTGATGTCATTTAAAATTGTTTCATTAGTGACATAATTCTGTCAATAATTGGTTTGAAGAATAATATCTCAATTTCATAGAATTTGAGAGAGAATCACATTTTTATATTAACTATTCAATTAAAAGCTTATTCTGTTGGGAAGGTGATTCTGCCATGCTGAGACAGGATAAAAAATGTTTTCTTTTAACAATGGTAATACTTTGTGGGTTGGGGGACTGATGTAAGTTGCTATGTGATTTAAGAAAAATAATTTAACAGCAATATAATTGAGTGTATTCAAGTACATGGGACTCGGACAACACAGTCATCAGCCAATCAACCCTACTCTTTTTGGGGCATACTCAGTGCATATTTATTATTTGTTATGAACATTTATTTAGAAATGAGGGTGTCTTGTAGATCACACACCCACTAACATGACCACTTAGAATGACAGACTTAAAATCCAAGGTATACTATAAACAAGCTTCTAAATAGTACATGCTCATGTAGTATTGGACACCAAACCAATTGGAAGAGTGAATGAATTAATTAAGCAATGTACTGAAGGCAGATACCATAACGCTCATATGGCAACTCAATTCCTGATTTCTGGTGCCACCGAAAGGCTCATAATGTACGAAAAGAAAAAAGACAAGAAGAATTGTTTGATCAATTAATTTGATTGTCTATGTTAGAAGAGAAGATCAATCAGGAAAAAGTTCAGAACAGACTTAAAATCAATGAAGGAGCATAAACTTGATACCAGTTTATCATGTTTGGAGATTTTAAATGAGTATCATCACGACTTAAAGTAAGAATTTCACCTTGTCAACAAAGTTTGCTGAGAATTTTGATGTGAGAAAGTTGCCAACTGATTGTCACAGATGCTCCATACTTCCCATGTGCATAACTTATTGAGAAAACAAATCCAAATGAATGAATAAGAACTTGAAGAACATTCATAATAGATACCCTCCAGCGGGTAACTGATCAAGCTGGCATGATTGAGAGGATGCAACATCACTGGAGAGAGAAGGAATACGTTTAACCAACTCAAGGTACATATGGTGTGATAGAAGACAAACAGCCAGCTGCACTACTGTTACAGGTAGAAGAGCTCAGATAATAAATAGACCATTTAGTTAAGATTGTTCAATGACTCATGCCCCAACATATAAATCAAAAAAACTGAAGACTACAATGGAAAAGATAGAGAATAAAAGCACTTGGAAGTAGAATATGTGAGTTATGTATTGAGAAAGTTTCCTCGTAGTTTGGTAATGAAAAAGTGAGGTAGAAGAGGTTATTTTCTTTATTTACACGGAAGGCTAATGGGTACAGCATTGGGCATGGAGTACTATCCAGTTCTTCATCCTCCCACTAATTGTAAAACTAGAAAGGCTCCCACTCAACACACCATGCCAACATGTTCTTAAGTCATGTGTCAAATTGATCATTCCATATACTAGCTTGCTGTTATGTTACAACATAGACCACAAACATATGGAGGGACAAAACATTGAAGTAAAAACATAAATAACACAAGAATTGACTTTACAGTAAAATAAATGACAACAATGTTGACTACAATACATCCACATTAAAAATATAGTAAATACAAATTATTTTAAACTTGACAAAAATATTGTAATGCTAAATTATAGTACAGAAAAAAGTATGTTTAACAAATATTTCAATGTAAAAAACTCCAAATTAAAAGTTATTTTTTAAAACAATCGAATAATGTATAGCTTTTTAAAAAAAATCACTGTTCCATACAGTTCAAGTTATTCAAAAGAATAGCCCAAAATCAAAATGATATATTATTTAAATATTATGCAAATAGGTAATTAATAGAAAATGTACATATGAAATACAACCATAACTGTACCTCACAGTACAAATTATGCATAATAATTTTGAAAATAACTATACATAATTGTGCAACTTAAATTATTACATCTTTGAAAGTATGTCTTAATATCAAACCAAATCATTTGCAGTATAAAAGATATAATTTAAAACAAATATAACACATTAAATAAAAAAATATATTATAAAGTGTAACAATTAGTTGCTCAAACAATATAATAATTACAATATTTGTGTATTTAGCAAACTTTCAAAATTCTTTCATAAATAAAAAAAAATCTAAAAATGATTTCACAATTCCAATCAAAAACAAATACTTGTAACAAAGCAAACTTGAAAGCTGGGAATTTACTATATTAATTACAATCACTCAAACAATGGAGAACATGATTAAAAGGAGGAGGATCACATTTTCTATTTGTGAGAAATTGAATTATTAGTTGGGGAGGATGGGAATACTTCCCAAGTAGTACATTTTAAATCTTATCAGACCCAGCACAAAAGTTCAATAAATAAACCTGGTGTTAATCCCTCAAAGCAAACAGGTTAAGCTTAAAAAAAAGATTTTAAAGTATTTAGCAGTACCAATAAAATTAAAAAGTCAAATGCAACACAACAGAAACACCACAACCAATTCATAACAATAGATAAAACAAATCATAAGGAAAATTACACTAAAAGACTAAAATCCAATTAGATAAGTGGAAATATGTATTTGTAAAGGTTTAAGGAAAAAAGTGGCAAGCAAAAGAAAAGCACCAATCAGAAGTCACTGTTCACCATAAACTGCGACTTTGGTACAATTTCAGGCTGACCATGATGGAACTGAGGTCGGATAGACCAATCGGTCCTTCTGGTAAAAGATTTTACCTTCTTATTTATGAAATAGAATCCAACATTTTCGGGTAAGACTGTGTCCAGCGAAGTCATCTCAAAGTAGGTAGCTGTTGAACGAGTTCCACTGAAGCCCTCGATTTTGGCAGACAAATCTTTGAGTGAGAAAATTCAAATTTAGAGCCTGCAAAGTCCTCTAATCCGTTATATTTTTTGCACCTTCGCCCATTTAAGGTTTCTATCTTCTGACTTATTTTTAGAGCTCCAAATCTCCACGCTGGGAAAGCCTGGAATTTGTATAAAACAAAGTCATTTTAAAACTGGATTCCTTTGCCACAAAGTCCCCCCTAAAGCTCCAGAGGTTTTTAAAGTTCAAAATAATTATAACTCTCATTGGTTTGGACTTTCTGGAGAAAATCCTCTTGTTCTCTTCTAAGGCTGCCACAACCTCAGTGTCAACACGTAGGGACCTGTTATCATGCTAGACAGGTCAATGATAAATTGGGTTGTTGGTTGACTGGGGTGGGAGTCCTGGTGAATCAAAAGCTACAATCTCTTGCAAGGTGAACCCCAAAGAGTCACTAAAACAACCTGTACTTAACCCTAGGTAGCTTTGCACAAAAAGCAGTCAAGCTTAAATGTGTAAACTATTTAGAAGCACACTAACAGTAATGGAGTGTAAGCACAACACAAGAAAAATCCCACACCAATTTAAAATACCAGAATAAACTTTAATAAATCATTTGACACCAAAACAGCAGAATTCAATCAGCAGAATCAGTTATGAATCTAACACCTAAAAGATCAAAGTGGCCCCCCATCTAGATGCGCAAAATATGGCCAACCGAGCTGGACCGTGGTTCAGATACAAGAAATGTGTTTGGCCTGGTCAGAGCTCACCTTTATACTTACATAAATTTTGAGGAAAATGTTCTGGGAATGTAAAGCTCAGTGGGACAAGGCTTTAGGAGGCATCTGAAAATGGAGCATCGTCATCCGGGAGCTTTGGGATTTCTACGGTCAGATTTAGCATCTTTTTTGGAAGTCAAAAATCTCCTGTGGGACTAGACAGAGCCCTGCAGCCAAAGACAGTTCCATGAGGCCAGATATCTCTTTGGTGAAGGACTGCTGCACAGGATTTGCTGGTGCAGAGGAGAACGTAGTGGGAGACGCCGTGAAGTCAATCCAACCAGCAAGTTACCTCAGCAGATAGGCGAGCAGGTTGGTCCCAGTCTCCTCCTGGTTCTCAGAGCAGTTTTTGGCCAAAATGTTTTAAGTCCTCAGTTTGGGGATTTACCCATCTGGGCACCTTTAGCACCACAACCAAGGGCCCAGTACTGGTGGGACACCACTTGAGAGTTCAGGACTCACTCAGGCTGGGTTCAGTTGTGCTTTCAAGAATATGGAAGCCTTTGTGCCCCTGTGGCTCTGAATTGGAGTCCTTCCGCAGATGCAGGAGTGAACTGAATATATGGTGTCTGAGACCCTTTTTATAATATCCTAGTGCCCTCCTTCTGGAAGGTGGGAGAAGCTTCCACACAGCAGCTTTGAAGTGCATGAAATTTCCTGACTGCCTGCCTTGGTTCTAAGCTGGTTGTAGTGACAATGTGGAGGTGATAAGTCCTCTGTGCTCAGCTCCGCCCCATCCTGCCAGCAGATGGCCCATTCAGGCACACCTAATCCATCTATCGTGTAACTGTCTGGGAGGAATTCATAAACTCTAACTGTCAATTACACCCAGTGCTTTAAATGGAATAAGATAAGTGCAGGTACTCATCAAAAGAAGCAGTGGGCATAGTTTAGGGAGGTGCTAAGGTGGAAAAAGGGGCAGAGTTAGCTTTTTGACTTTGCAAAGATTCCATGCAAGAAATCTGCATGCATTGTTTGAATGTCAGATGTATCTGTCAATTAGTTATCTCACTAATATCTATATATATGGCACTTACTAATAAGTATTTATCACTACCCAAAGTAGCCTTTTTTAGCAACCTTAAAATAAGAAAAGATTGCAGCGAGGTTCTAAATATATGCCTTATTGTTTGCGGGCAGGTCCCTGCTGCAGGGTCATGACTCACTGAGTTACATTACAAGGATGTTAACTTTTGACCTGCAGGTAACACAAGGCTCAACTAAGCGTTCTACATAAAAAAAAAAAGAATCTGTGTCCTACATGTTGTTGCATGCTGTGCTTTCCAGCAGACACACTTTTATGGTAAGTTGAACCTTTGGTAAGAATGTACACAGATCTTTCTAGCAAGTGCATTAACCTCCAGAGTTATCCACTTTATTGTTACTCATGATTACCCAAGTTCACTTGCGTGAGAACCAGCTTTCTGGTTCTCATGATTGATGAATGCACACCTGCAAAAAGCGAGGAATTCATCTGGCACTCTTTTCATTCTTGCCACTAGTGGGTGTTTCTGTCAAATCTGGAAACCAGAGTTGCTTTCAAAGAGACATACTTTGTATAACTTTAGTGAGCAGCATATTCTCTCTCGCCCTGCTACTGGATGAGAAATGCTGACACACAGACCCTAGCTATATTGCTGTTGGTGACTCAGCCTTTCAACATTCCATTTTATGTTATGTTATGTTATTCGTATTTCTAAAGTGCAACATTCATCCTAGATAGGATATCACGGCGCTAAGATTGTTAGAGTCTACAGTGGGCTGGTTAAAGAGTCTAGTGGAATTAGACCGGTTTGGGGAACAGTATGGTTTTCAGTTTTTTTCTAAAAGTAAAGTAGTAGTCCGTGAGCCTTAGATCAGTGGGCAGGTCATTCCCGATGTTTGCAGCCAGGTGGGAAAAGGATAGCCCGCCCATCCTGGCTCTCTTTACTCGAGTAGTGGAGGCTTTTGCTGTAAATTGTGAACGGAGATTCCGATTGGGTACATATAATTTGATCCTGTTTTTTAGGATGTTGGGGCCAGTGTTATGCAGTGCCCTATGAGCAATGCAGAACATCTTGAAGGAGGCTCTTTGCCACATTGGGAGCCAGTGGAGGGCCCTCAGACAGATCTTGGCAGAGTCATACTTTTTCTTGTTGCAGACTGCTTTTGCTGCCGCGTTCTGGACCAGCTGCAACTTTGTGAATAAGTAGTCTGCCATGCCAACAAAGAATTCGTTGTCCAGCCTGCTTATCAGTAATGACTGGACTAGTATCTTTCTACATTCAACGGGAATCCATGGGAAAACTCTTCTTAACATTTTTAACAGTGCAAAACATTTGCCACATATTGTTGTGACATGATTTTTCATAGATAAAGTATTATCAATGTGGACTCCCAGATTTCTTGCGGTCTGGGTTGGATTGGGGGGTGTACCAAGGGTGTTAGGCCACCAAGTAATATCCCAGAGCTGTTGAGATCCACCAAACAAAAGGATTTCCGATTTGTCTGCGTTTAATTTCAAGCAGTGGCTGTACATCCAGTTGGATAATTCAATGAGGCAGTTGAGCAACCTATTTTTGGTGTCTTCTTCGCCATTTAGGGCGACCATCAGTTGCGTATCATCCGCATATGAGCATATATTGATGCCCCACTTTTTCCCAATGGTTGCCAGGGATGATACGTAGACATTAAACAATGTCGGACTTAGTGAAGCCCCCTGTGGCACCCCGTATTTGATCTTCCGGGGGGTGGATGTAAAATTGCCTAAGCGAACCGATTGTGATCTATCAGACAGGAAGGATTCCAGCCAGCATAAAGCTTTTGCCCGTATACCTTTCGCGGCCAGCGTTTTTAGTAGGAGGTTGTGGGACACGGTATCAAACGCCGCTGATAGGTCTAATAATATCAGGGCGACCGTTTTACCCTGATCAACCTGTGTCCTAATATCGTCAAGCACTGCCAAGAGAGTTGTCTCGGTGCTGTTGTTCGCCCTAAAACCAGTCTGGGAAACGTCCAACAGATTGTTGGCTTCCAAGAAATTTGACAGCTGTTTATTTACTAGTTTTTCCAAAACTACTATGGTAGCTGTGAAATGGGTCGGTAATTGATGGGGTTGTTTATATCAGCACCGGCTTTTTTCAGTAGAGGAATGACTACTGCATTTTTCAAAATAGTTGGAAATTCAGCAAGGTCGAGTGACAAGTTAAGTGCTTGCATCACTGCCGGACAGATTACAGGGGTTAGTTGTGAGAAAATATGATGTGAACATGGGTCCAAAGGGGATCCTGATTTAATCTCCAACATAACCTTGCTCACTTCCTCCTCGGAGAAAGGGCCGAAAGTAGAGCAGCTAACCAATGAGGTGGGATCTATGTGATGCTCAGCTTCTTCCTGATCATTATTAGAGAAGGAAGTGTAGATTTTATATATTTTTTCACAAAAGAAGTTGCTTATTTTGTTGCAACCCTCTTGTGAGGGAATCAGGTTTGATATAAGGCTTGGAGGGCTACAGAGTTCCTTGACTATTTTAAAAAGCTCTTTGGAAGAGTTTCTATTGTCCAATATCCGTTGCGAAAAGTAGTCTTTTTTTGCATTCCTTATAGCTGCATTGTAGGTTTTCAATTCCTTTTTATAAACATATCTGTCATCTGAGGTTTTGCTTAACCTCCATTTATGTTCCAGTGTGGTGCATTTTCTTTTGAGAATCTTTAGATCTAGACCATACCATTTCTCTGACAACATTTGTCTGGATTTATGGTTGGTGCATGGCGTAGAACAATGTTCCAGTGCATTCCCAATGATGTTTTGCAAATGGTGAATTTCCTGAACACTGGAGGATCGCAGAATTTTTTTATAATGAAAATGCTGTAGGAACTTCTCCACAGAGAATTTCTTCCAGTTTCTCGTTTTTTCTAAGGTCAGGACAGTCGGTGTCATATTCTTTATGGGTACGTTTATGGTAAATTCAATCATGTGATGGTCAGTCCATATCAGTGGCTTTATTACTTTAATGGTGGTGTTTACTATATTAGTGAAAATAAGATCTAACATGTGTCCTGCCCTGTGTGTGTATCGTTCAATTTTCTGTGATAATTGCAAAATTTTCATGTCATCTGATAGGTGTTTTGTTAGTGGGTCATCACTGTGGTTTAAAGGAGTGGTGTAAGGAGTAAACACGCTGCAGATGGGCTATCAGAAAAAATAAAGTATCTACTGGCCTGATCTGACTGCACTGTTTGTAAAGGAAATACATACCATGATCCCAGGTGTGTTAATTCAGCTAATAATTGATATTATATGCCTCATATACTTACTATACTAATTGCCAAATGCATTCTTGTATTTGTAGAATAAGTAAATATTAAAAAGAAAAGGAACAGGCTTTCAAATCACATTATAAATGGCAAAGTGGTCTTTCTGAATCGAAATATGACCAATGACATGAAGTCCTGGTTAGGAGATAGGGCTTATTACAATTTAAATATGTTTTTTGTGCTTGTACCACATAACTTGTACAGATGACCACCTGGAATCGCACAATAAATAAGAAAATTATGTTTTCCTGCATTTGGCATTCGATGACAGTGTGCAACAAATTGCAACTATGAGTGTGAATAACATGCACATACCTAGCCATGCAACACATTTACTGGCTTTTGACAAAAAATACAGCCATGTATGCCCATGTGGCATGACTGCCCAGGTGGTTTAAAACTTGCTGCAAATATCTCCTTTTAAAGAGCATTTCAAATTTTTCACTGGACTGACAAGGTCGATTAAATAAGGATTAGCGAGTTTGGTAACAAGATCCCGTCTTATTTACACATGTAAGTATTGTATTATAATTGCATTGTATATAGTGCATACTACCCCTGCCGAGGCGTTAAAGCACTTTTTCGGTGAGGAGCACGCTACTCCAGACCCCTTAAAGGAATAGTGTTAAATTAGTATATTGAAATGTGAAAATAATTTGAGTGGTGGATATGTTAGTCAGTTATTTGTATTGAGAAGGATAGTGGAGAGATAGAAGAGGGAAAACGTTTTCCGTTTATATAACGCTTGTTACCCCTGATGGAGTGTTGAAGCGCTTTTTTGGTGAGTAGCAAGCTACTCTGGAATCCATAAAGGATTAGTGGTGAATTAGTATATTGAAATATGAAAATAATTTGAGTGGTGGATATTATTCAATTATTTGGATTGGGAAGGATAGCGGAGGGACACAAAAGGAAAAGAGGTTTGCATTCATATAGCGTTTGCTACCCCTGATGAGGTGTTGAAGTGCTTTTTCGGCTAGTATCATGCTATTCTGAAACATATAAAGCATTAGTATAGTGAAATATGAGTGGTCATGTTAGTCTATTATTTGGATCAAAAAGGATAGTGGAGGGATAGAAGAGGGAAGGATTTTGACTTTTTTTTGGGGAGGTCCCAGCAGTAGGAGGGGGCTTGTAATGAGTGAAAGGGGTGTGGAGGGGAAGAGTCAGAGGGAGGGGTTTATAAAGGCTTGTTTTGGGGGATCGGTATAGTAAAAGAGGCATGTGATGATGGTGTAGGGAAGATTCTAGAAAGGGTTATTTTAGGGATCAAAGTAGTGGTATGGGTTTGGGATGAATGAGAGAGTTGAGGTAGAGGATATATTGATAGAAGTATAGAGTGAGAAATAAGAGTGCATTGGAAAAACTAGTAGAAAGAGGTTTGAGATGAGTCAGAGTTGAGGTAAAAGATATATTGAGAGAGGTATAGGGTGAGAAATAGCGCAGTGCATTGGATATGCTGAATTAGAAGAAAAGTAATAAATATATAGATACATAAGTACATGGAAACTATATAGATGCATTAAGTAAGTATATATAGATTAAAGATATTGATAGAGGTATAGGGTGAGAAATAGGGTAGTGCATTGGAAAGAGTGTATGGGGTAAATGAGGGAATATGATAGCGTTTTTACCATTTACTCGCACCCACATAAAAAATTGGTAAGATTAGATTATTTTTTTGCATCAGCTTCTTTATTGGGGGGGGGCGTCAATTCATGTATATCCAAGGATTTCCTCGGAGCATGCTCCAATTGTTCTTGAATTGGCCTTATGTAGGAGTAGACCTAAACCCAATAATTTTACATGTGATCGGAAATTATGTGCAAATGATTATATGGGTAATTGGATCAAGGTTTTTTTTTGGAAATAACAATGGGACTGCATCTGTTAATATAGTTTGGGACACATTTAAGGCTTGTTTTCGGGGGGAATGTCTTAGTTTTAGTTTATAGTTTATGGCAGCAAAAGAAATTTAAAGCGGAGTTGGCGAGGCTTTATGAGGCATTGACAGAGGCAGAAGGCTCTCCAACCAGGGGTATTGCCTCAAGTAGGAATGATATATCTGACCTAGAGAATAGGGTGGCTAAGGATCGAGCTAATGTTCTTGGGTTTTGGAGCGCTGAGAATGCCAGAAACTATTTGATCTTTAAGCGGCAAAGTCATGAATTGGTGAAACTATTGGAAAACGGTTGGCTGTATGATTGCGAATGAAGGAATCGGCTCGAAATATTCAGGTATTGAGGGACTCGAATGGGGTGTCGCACTCTGATCCTCATCAGATTATTTCAATTTTTCAACAGTTTTATTCTGATTTGTATACTCAGCAGGGGAGACCGGACGGGGCGGGGGATCAGGGAGTGATTTTTGAAGAGGGCTTGAAACAATTAGATTCTATTTTTCTGGAGCAATTGGATTCTCGGATCTCTATGCTCGAATTAGAAACTGCAGTAAATAGCTTGGCGCTAGGGAAAGAGGCAGGGCCAGATAGGATTCTGGTGGAAATGTATAGGGTGTTTTTTAATATTGTTAAAGATGAAATGCTGAAAGTACTACAGTTGGCACAGTTAGGACACCCTCCTAGATCCTTGTCAGATGCTACGATTGCAGTATTCTGTAAGAAGGGTAAATCTCCGGATTTAGTAGGATCATATCGCCCAATTTCTTTATTGAATAGTGATAACAAAATGTATTCTAAAATTTTGGCCAATCGATTGGCTAAAGTCATTACACCTCTGGTCTCACGATATCAACACAGTTTTATTCCAAAAAGGGGTAC
Organism: Lissotriton helveticus; assembly: GCF_964261635.1. Taxonomy (NCBI): domain Eukaryota; kingdom Metazoa; phylum Chordata; class Amphibia; order Caudata; family Salamandridae; genus Lissotriton; species Lissotriton helveticus. Next base: position 602,495,319 of record NC_136063.1, on the reverse strand, counting down.
GGTGGACCATGTGAATAAAGTAATCACTTTATTTGATATTGCAGGGACAGGAAAAAGTGATCTAGCGGTAATCTTATTGGAGGCAGAGAAAGCGTTCGATCGCGTCCAATGGGATTATATGTGGCAATTGATGGATAAAACTGGGTTTGGTAAGAAATGTATTGTAGCATTACAGGCGCTATATATGGTTCCCACGGCTAAGATATCGGTAATGGGTATGCTATTGGATCCTTTGAGTATAACCAGAGGAACTCGGCAGGGGTGTCCTTGCTCCCCTCTTTTGTTTGCCTTATATATTAACCCTTTTATAGAACAACTGTCATATAATGCATCTATTCCCCCGTATCGAGTTTTTGATTATTGTTTTTCTGTTTTTGCTTACTCAGACGATATAGCGGTAGTCACAGAGAATCCTTTTCTCGCGATCAAAGAGATAGAGCGCTTAGCTAAAGAATTTGGTAGTACTACTGGTTATAAACTTAACGAGTCAAAAATGAAAATTTTAAGCTCTGATAGTGTAGTATGGCAGGATGGATGGGTTGTGAAAGAGGTTACTTATTTGGGGATACAAATTCGAGCTTCAATGTCCGAACTTATGGATGTTAATTGGAACGCGTTTGTCCATAAAGTTAAAACTTCTTTGGACAAGTGGGATCGAGTGTATTTTATTTATTGGACACTGTAACATCGTTAAAATGAATGTACTTCCTAAGGTCCTCTATTTATTCCGGTCAATACCCTTGGAAATATCCAAACCAAGATTGCAGCACTTACAAGCAATTTGTGGGAAATGTATATGGAGCCCGGGGAGACCTAGACGGGCGATGAGATTCATGACTTTGCCTCTTGAAAGGGGGGGTTTGGCTGTACCTGAATTTATACTTTATTATGTTACATGTTTTCTTTAGAAAATGAGGGTGTTAATTACGGGGGAGATTGCTGCTAATACTGCTATTGCTCCAACAATTTTTGAAATTTTACTAGGCCCAATTGCAAAACAGTGTTTATTTATGGAACTGAATGGCAGTTACTATAAACGAACATGATTTAAGGTTTTGATTAGCGCATTTAAAGTGTGGAAATTGATTTCTAAATCGAATGCAATGGGGAAGATCTCATATTACACTCCTCTTAATGCATGTAGGCTTTTACCAGGAATATTTGGGGATAACATCTCTCAAGGTTGGAAGAGGAAGGGGGTTAGATACTTAGGCGATTTGTATTCTGATACTGGAATATGTAAATCATTTGTTGAATTAACTACTCAATTTGGCTTTACCAAAACTCATTTTTTTAAATTCTTGCAAATTAGAGACTTCTTAGCTCGACCTAATGTTGATATATGATCTAATGTTGTGGTAGAAGGGGTTAAAAGGCAGCTTAAAATTGGAGCTTCATATCAATTGCTGTTTGTAGACAGATCAGATGATCTTGAAAAATTTAGGTCAAAATGGTCTGTAATGTTCAGAGAAACAGATATTGTGATTGAAGATCTACTTATGATGTCTAGAGAAACACTAATGTCAGCAAATTTGAAAGTTCAATTTTTTAAGACCCTATTTGATTTATATTATACCCCTGCACGGATGGCTAAATGGGGGGAGTGGGTATGACGGGAAATGCTTTAGATGTGGGGAAGACAACGCGGACAGTGTTCATAATTTATTTAGATGTAACAAACTGCATGGATATAGAAACATTTTTGTCTGTGGTTATTAATATGCCTTTGATCATCACTCCTGCTATGATGTTATTGGGGAAGATCACCACAAATAGATTAACGAATGGATTATATCAATATCGATACCTGTTTTTTTTTTCTATGACGGTAGATCGCCTGTGTATCGCAGCGGAATGGCTGCAGGAAAAGCCGCCGGCATTCGAGTTTTGCGAGCGAAAATGAATAATTTATATAAACTGGAATGGGGTTTATTTTCGGTTAAAGGATCTAGGAAGCGACTGATGGGTATAAATATATGGGGAGCGTTTCGTGATTATTATGAGGGTTAATCTTAAAAAAATGGAATGAATTGAGTCTCTGTTAAATATTTGTTAATTTTCCTTTCTCTTCCTTTGTATTGTGATTGATGATTATGATCTAAGCTGCCTTCACGTACTTGTCTACATTTATGTATCTATGTTTAATGAATTATATACGGATTTATGTAATCTTGTTGCTGTGATGCTATAAATAAAAAAATTTAAAAAGGAAAGCGTAGTAGAAAGAGGTTTGAGATTAGTCTGAGTTGAGGTTGAGGGTACATTGAGAGAGACATATGGTGAGAAATGGGGAAGTGCATTGGATATGCTGAATTAGCAGCAAAGTAATAAATATATGGATCAAAGTACATAGAAAGTGTATAGATGCATAAAGGAAGTAAGTATATGTAGATTAAAGATGCATTAAATGAATTCCGCCTTTCAAGTGTTGCTGTTACGTCTAATGTGAACAGTGGGACCTGGCCCACTTCATCGCATTTCTGGGGTGTGAACCACAAGGTCCTTAAAAGTGAGGCTTGGACACTGTGTTATTTTCATGCTGTGCTTGTGGTGAGAGGGGAGAAGCAGCAGCCATGCCATTAGAAATGGCGGATCAAAGGCCAATGGTCAAACAAAGGCAACAGACTGGCTGCACCGCGGCTTGACTCTGGGCTATTACAATGACCTAGACATTGCCAAAGGGCCTGAGCCACTGGAATTACCGCTGCAATCGAGGGCCAAATTACAAAACCATGGGATAACTAAAACAAATTATTTTTGATGATATGATTAAAGTGCATAGTGTGTCAGTCTGTGGCATCATCTTTCACATTTTACCTCTGAAAACGGATTACACACTTTTTTTTTTAAATCTCACTGTACCTGGGACAGGAGCTTTGTGAGGGACAGGTAAAAGAAGGGATACTGTTCAAGCATTTGAAGGCTTGGCTTTGCATTGACATGCTGAAGAGCCATTTTATGTACACTTCCTAAGCTATCTCCTTGAGTCGAATAGTTGGTTGAAAGGACGCATTCGGCAGAGAACATGCCCACATGAACACAGTGCTCCAAATAGTCTTCATTCTGCACACATCACATTTGTTTTAAACCCACACTATATCAACTCTGAGTGCAATTCTCTCCATTAGGTACCTGCCCCGCAGGACAACAGAGTTGATTTCATTTTTTTTGTTTATCAATGCAAAGACATGACTAGTGAAATTATGCAACACATTCGGGAATCTTTGAAACAGCCAGCTTCTTGAAATGACTGCAGCTGAAAACAATCACAGGATGACTGCTTGTTTAAGACTCTTCTATGCTGCTCTTCCATCAGTGTTCTTGCCCCACCAAGTCTCTTCATTACGTTGTGAAGAGCGTCACTTTGATTGTCCACATAGAAAACGACTGTTAACTCTTTCAACATGAGCACCAGATTGTGTGCTCTGCGTGTGGTGCTTACACATGTGGGTCTGTTGGAGCATAAACCTACTTTTAAATTGAACGCTGCTGGTCAGTGATAACTAACATTTTCAACAACAGAAAAACACAGAAAGTAGTAGCAAGCAAGTAGGCAATTCAGATGTGTGGTACACAATTCAGATGTGTGGCGAAGGTGAAAGCATTAGCAAACATTTTTTTGTTCTGTCCACTGAATATTCTATCCTGAACAGTGCCTCTCACCGCCACCCATTTGTTCCTACAACACTCTCTCAGCCCCACTGTGAAAGATCAATGGATAAACTAATCACTCTGCAGACACAACCATCTCTGATGACTTCCACAGTAGATCACGCTGTGTCCTGGTGACAAGATCTCCTACAATGAATACCGTGCAGTGCTTGTTAAAAGGTGCTGCGTGATGAAGGGAGTGCTGCCTGCATTGAATTCAGGTCCCATGAGTACCGGTACTCTCTTCCTTCTAGGAATAGTAGCGGTACTCAAGGGGAAAAAATAAAAAAGTGACGGTACTCAGTACCGGTGGGTACCGGAAAATTTAAAGCACTGGTTATACCCAGTCATGTGACCCAGGACAGGCTACAGGCACAAAAGTTCTAAGGGCAAAATAATTCAAACTTTCTAAAAGCACCATTTTCAAAATCAAAATCAAAAACCCAACTTCACCATTAAATAGGGTTTTTCATTACAAGTCCAAAGACACTAAACATGACATAGCGATCTGCACCCAATTGGAAATTATAGCTTCTTACATGTAATAGGGAATCCTCAATGTTATACCATGGAAAGGTTAGGCCTCACAGTAGTGAAAAACAGATGAAGGAATTTTTCACATCCAGGAGATGTAAAACTAAAAGGTACATGTCCAACCTTTCAGTTACAAGGCACCATGGGCTACTTAGGGCCTACCTTAGGGGTGTCTCATATGTAGGAAATGGGGAGTTTAGGGCTTGGTAAGGTTTTTTTTGTACCAATTCAACAAGGCAGTATAAAACGTCAGTGGCAGTCCAGGGGCGTGGTTTAAGGTGCTACTTAAGTAGATGGCACAATAAGTGCTGCACGCCCATTGGTAGCATTTAATTTGCAGGCCCTGGTTATATGATATACCACTCTAAAAGGCACTTTTTTATATAACAATTTTTATTAACTTGAAAGTACAGAGCCATCCTGGTAATATCATGTTATGCATCATACATAATAAACCACAGTTCATCAATGAACATTTGCTACATAATCCAGACACATAAAAGTTATAAGTCAATCCGTCTGTGCGTTGCCATATCTTCCGTAGGTGACGTACAGATCTCCCCCTGAAGGCGTTCAACACCCCCCATTTTTTGTCCCACTTCTTGGGGCAGCCCTGCATTTTATAGACCTCCTTTTCTGCTATCATGCAGCGATCCATCTCTGCTACCCACCCAATCGCCGAAAGTCATTTATCAGATCCCCAAAGCATAGCTACGGCCCTCTTTACTTATAAGTACCCCAATGCCACCCATTGCTGCTCGATGTCTGTTAAATGAGTGGGGTCCCATATATTCAGTATTCCTAACTTTGGCGACAGTTGAAGCTGTTTACCCAGGGTATCTTTCATTTTCCGGGGGCGTGGCTTGGAGCTCGGCGAACATGGCGGCACTGTAGTGCTGCTCCGCCAGCCATTGAGAAAAATGTGCTAAAATCCTGTCCTAATTGCCCTCGGGAGCCAAGTGGCATCCACCGGAGAGAATTGCCGGGTCCCGGTGATCGCTGGAGCGAAGCTTGGGGCGCCTGAGATCGCTCTGCGGCACGGTTGCTGACCAGAATCGGAAGGGCCCGGACCTGGATTAAAATGGCGGCGGATTAGCGGACCAAGAGCCTGACCGTAGAAAGGGAGACCGGGCGGTGCTGAACTACCTGGAAAGTGACCCGTGGGAGCTCCTGACATCTCCGGCTCCCAACCCTGTCCTCGTCGCTGGCAAACGAAACACTGAACCGGGGCTGCATGGTTGAAATAGCGGCGCTGCCTGGCCCAGACGGAGCTTCGGGGCTTCATATCACGCGCAACCCCGGCTTGAAAGGCGGGAATAGGCCGCGGCCGGACGCTGCGCTCAACGCTGCCGGATCTGCGGGGATTGAGACGGCGCCTCGCCGGGACTGTGACGGCGCACTGTGTGGCACTGCAGGTCAGGCAGAGGTCGATCGTTTTTTACATCATTTGCGTGAGCGTCCGCTGGATGGACAGGAGAGTGTGCGGCTGGATTGTGTAAGGCATACGTAGCGGCAGGGTCTAGCCTGGCCGGGCGGAACGGGACCAATTGAGCAAGGAAGCCACGAGTGCTGTAAAGAGCACAACACGCCTGTTGCTGTGGGCGCTATAGCTCCGAAATAGCACCGTGGGTGACATACAGGCCTCAGGGGTATCACGGATTTGCTGCCCTGTGCAAGACATTGACGGATTGCAGAGCTGGTGAGAGGTGTTCTGAGGGGTGTGAGCGGTACGCCCTGTGGACTAAACACAATACTACAAAGCCCAGCCAGAGGAACAAACGGGATGCGGAGAAATTGGTGATAGTGGTAGACGTATGCTGGGGTGCCCTGCTGGAGGCAAGTAGCTGAATCCTGCGTGGGGTTTGGGCTACCTGCGGGGTGAGGTGTAAGCGGGGGGCCTCTGAGACCACTCGTGGACCTGTGAAAGATTGTGACTGCGAGGGATCGATAGCGCCATATCGGAGACAGCCCCTTTTCGATTGATCAACGCTTTCAGAGACGCAGTGCAGGCATGGGAAAGCCAGACAAGACCCAGCCTAAACTCACATTTGAGCTGCGTAAAGGGGGACGACCGGGGCGAACATCAGCGTCCAACACAGAGCAGGACGCAGGCACCGCGTCCCCGTCTGCCCTGGAGCGGACTCTTTCGGCCATTCAATACAGTCTACAAACCATAGATGGTAAAATTGAAGTTCTTACTAGCAGGATGGACCAATTTTCGTCCAAACTTGATAAGCACACGGCACGGCTGAATGAGGCGGAACAACGCATATCTGATGCGGAGGATGGGCTACAGCAAATTGCGGCTAAAACAGGGGAATTTGCTAAACTACTGGAGGTAATACAGTCAAGGAGCGAGGACAGCAAAGCGAGATCTCGAAGAAATACCATTAGACTACTAGGCCTACCGGAATCGATAAATGTGGGGAAAATGGAGGACTACATAGAGACGCTACTTCTGGACATATGCGGAAAGGATGAGTTGTCCCCTTTATTTGCTGTCGAGAGGGCGCATAGGTCATTGGCGGCGCGGCCCCCGCCGGGTGCGCCGCCCAGACCACTAATAGCCAGACGGCTCAACTTTCGTGACAGGGACACTGTACTGCGCATCTCTAGACAGAAAGGAACCATCACCCATCAGGTAAACACACTATCGTTCTACCCAGATTTTACTCCTGCAGTGCAGGCGACACGCAAGGAGTTCCAGAATGTGAAAAAAATCTTACAGAAAGAAAAAATCCCATATGCAATGCTCTACCCGGCTAGGCTGCGCATCGGATCGTTTGAGAAAGGTAAAATATTTGCGACACCCAAGCAGGCTATGGATCATGCGAAATCGATTCTGCGCCAGCAAAAGAACTCTGCTGCCGCTCCGACATCGGACATTGATGAGTGACAAGTAAGGGGGATGTGCTGATTGGGTGGAAAGCTGGGTGTTCGCAGTGTGCCTATGAATAAATGAGGAGTAAGACCCTCCTAGGTGGCACCATCTGAGGGTGGACACACAGCTGTAGTGGTGGGCGCTGCCGGTGGCAGAAGGGGGCATTTTGGACACTGAGAAAGACTCGATGGCTCCCCTCCCAAGAGGTAATCGGTAGTGGTGGTAGCCGCCATGACCCCCAATGGGTGTTCCCCAATTTGTTGATTGGATGTTTGAAATGTTACTAGATAGGGGATTGCAAGGGGAAAATGTCTTTAGCGATTGGGGTATGCTGAAGTGGGTGGTGGGAGGTGGGGGGTGTTCTGTTGTTCTGTTGGACTGGGGGTGTATGGGTTCCGATATGACTTGCTGCGGCTAAATGTTGTTGGGGTGCACACACAATAAAACTCCCATACTAGTAGTATTGATCTACCACAGATGCCGCCATGATGGGTACGCCTGTTAGGGCAATGACTTGGAATGTACGGGGCCTCAACACACCACAGAAGATACAACAAGTATTAGCGCATTTGGATAGGCACAATGTCGTGATAGCATTATTACAGGAAACTCACCTCACTAGGAAATCTGAAGAAAATGTAGCTAGGAAATGGGCGGCACACAGATTTGCCTCCTCATATTCATCATACACGAGGGGGGTTTTGATACTCATAAAGAAAGGGGTAAACTTTAGGGTACTAGACCCAGCCAAGGACGAGGAGGGAAGATGGGTATTGGTTCTGGGAAAACTGGGTCAGACGAAGTTAACAATTGTGAATTTTTACGGGCCGGTGGTAGATGATACTGCGGATTAGGAAAAATTGTATCGAACCCTTAGAACATGGCCTGACACAGCGATAATTTGGGGAGGGGATTTAAACACTCATCTGGACCCTAGGATGGACAAATCGAACCCACAGGGGGCCAGGATGGTCAGAGCAGCGACATGCATAACCAATGCTATGTTAGAATTCGGCATAGTAGACGCATGGCGAAACAGAAACGCATGGACATTGGCAGGCACACATGTCACGCCGTCTACGAATAGCTGGTCCAGACTGGAATATTGGTTGATAAGTGAGGATGTAAATGCCTGTGTGACTGAGGTGCTGATATTACTGAGAACACTGTCGGATCACAACCCAGTATTGCTAACAATTGCGCTTCCGCAGATTCAGAGGCCACCATTCACATGGAGATTCAGAGCAGAGGTACTACTAGACCCCACATATGAGGATACACTCAGCGTTGCTATCGAACGCTATTTTGCAGAAAACACGGGATCAGTGGACAGCCAGGAGACACTATGGGAGGCCTTCAAGGTCACGATTAGGGGTACCTGTATTAACATGACGGCAGGAATATTAAAAGATATACGGAACAAACTGCGCAATGTGGAGGGTAGACTGAGAGAGCTCGAAACCCAATACAACACGACACATGATAAGGAGACACTGGCGCATATACATGAACTAGTTGATGAATACAACGAGCTGGCTGACACGGAGGTTAAATATATCTCCAAAAGGCATGTAGCTAGAGGATATGGGGAAGGTGGAAGACCTAGCAGGTCACTGGCGGCTAGGCTGACATGCAGAGTTATGCAACCCTCCAATAGATTGCATAGTGGACAGTGTTGGGGAGACACATCATACAACAGGGGAAATTATGGAACAATTTCGCACCTTTTACGAAAAATTATACACTTCTGGGGGACACACAGATGGCCAGGAGCTGAATAGATATCTGGACGACATTGCCTGCGCCTGGCTGTCAGATGCACACAGGGCATACCTTAGCCTGCCAATAGATGTGGAGGGTGTGGAGGCGGCTATCAATTTACTTCCGAATGGGAAGGCGCCGGGGCCGGACGGGGTGACAGCTGAGTTCTACAAGGCATTTGGGAAGGTTCTGGCGCCTCAGATATTGGAAATGTACGCGGAGGCCTACGAGACAGGCAAACTACCGCCGTCTTTACGACAGGCAATGATTATTACACTGTTAAAGAAGGATAAGACCCCGGAGGAGTGTGAATCGTACCGCCCCCTTTCCCTCATCAACATAGACGCTAAAATATTGGCGAAAATTTTAGCTACAAGATTACAGCCGTTGATGCCTCTACTGGCGCTACCCGACCAGTCTGGGTTCATCCCTGATCAATCCACGGCTATGTATCTGCGCACAATATTTTCCATGTTGCATGTCTTACATCCTGGCGTGCAGGCCGTCGCGGTGTTACTTGACGCCGCGAAGGCATTCGACTCCATAGAGTGGAGTTACATGATACACATACTATGCAGGATGGGTTTCCCTCCCATATTTGTTAACTGGATTAAACTACTATACACTGAACCCACTGCGAGAGTGCGTATTGGGGCGGACACGCCGGACCCCTTGTGAATTGAACAAGGCACACGTCAGGGGTGCCCCTTATCCCCGTTGCTGTTCGCCATTGTGCTTGAGCCGTTAGCGTGCAAAATCCGACAGCTTCACAAAACTGCGGCGCTGAACTTTGGAAATAGACCGGTAGTGATCTCGCTCTATGCGGATGACATGGTGCTATATGTCCGAGACCCGGCTGCACAATTGTCTCCTCTACTGCGCGAATACATGAGGTTTACTCTGGACTTCACATAAATTGGAAGAAATCGGTGATCATTCCGCTGACGGAGTCCACCAGGGCTCCACCTGTGGAATACCCGCTGGTGTGGTCTGCGGAGCCTGTGAAGTATCTGGGAGTGTGGATGCACAGGGATCCAACAGTGGTCATTGCGGAGAATTATGGGACAGCTTACGCATCGATGGTCACACAAGTGAACAAGTGGCTGTGCCTGCCGCTTTCGTTAGCGGATCGGATAGCCATTATAAAAATGGTGATTCTACCTAAATTTCTGTATTTGTTTTGCAATATCCCAATACCTCTGACAATGCATTTTTTCAAAACTGTTCAGACACAATTGCTGAGACTGGTTTGGGGCGCGAAACAACCAAGGATTAGCTGGGACACACTCACACGTCCATTTGACAAGGGGGGATTTAAGGCACCAAATATGTACTTGTATTACTTATGCTGCCAGGCCCAATACGCTTACTACTGGTTCAAACATCACGCATACATGCCACATGTAGCGGTGGAACAGGGGGATGCTGACCCGGTACCTCTGAAGGGAATCATTACACACGTTGCTAGACACACACCAAGGACAGAGATAAACACGATCGACGTTACCACAGCGGCATGGCAGGCGATAGGGCGTAGGACTCACAAACTTCCTCTCTAAGCCCCCATGTTGCCGATTGAAGGTCATGCTGCACTATCTGTGGCGCAGGATAAGGGGTCCATTAAGGCCTTAGGCGAAGTCGGAATAGTGCACATGGGAGATCTATATGAGAAGGGGATGTATTTATCTGGGGAGGATTTATCGTACATAACGAACCCGACACTGCTGTTCAATTTCACATGCTACAGGTTGAGACGGGCGGTACAGACCCATTACACCACATTCCTGGCAGAGCCTGACATCTCCCTGCCACTGCAGATGGTAATAACGGCCCCCACAAAAAAGAAAATGGTTACTAAACTGTACAAAGCAACACAATCTGATATGCCACATGCGGAGGACGCTAGTCTGGCGAGATGGAACAAGGTGTTAGATACTCCACTGACGGAAGTAGACTGGGAGCGAATATGCTCGATTACTGGGCGCCAGACCCCCAATAGCAACTTAAGGATAATACACTTAAAGTTCCTACACCAGACATACCACACACCCCACAGACTGTGGAAAATAGGGCTACGCGAGGAGGGGACATGTAAAAGATGCGGATTGGGCCTTGCGGGTTTCCTGCGTCTAGCTTGGGAGTGCGGATCTGTACTCGCCTACTGGGAAGATGTAATAGCTTGTATAGTGAAAATGACAGGAGTTGAGCTGCCAAACACCCCGGAATTGTGTACGTTGGGGCACGCCCCACAACTAAAGGGTACTGTGGGCAGACTGATACAGGTGGCTCTGCTCTTAGCAAAGAGGTGCACCTTGTTCACCTGGGACAGTAAACGACACCCTAGAGTGGAGTCATGGCTGAAGGACATGGTGTACTGTAGGGACCAACTAAACACTTACGCGGAAGAGCTGCCTACTAAGTCCAAACCCAGAGGCCCCGTTGAGAGAATACTTGTTAGCCTGCAGTGAAGGCCATTCTGAGGGCGGCTGACAGGTTCAGGTGGAGTGAGGGAAAAGGGCTAAGTAACATGTGACGAAAGGTTGTTGGAGCGTTGACTCCAGCGGTACAAATCCTGATGTGGTGTTAAGGATATGACCTAAATGGGTAGTGTGTTGCTCTGAACAAATCGGAACTGTTTTCTTTTGTTGTTTTTTTTGTTGCTCTTATTCTTAGTGTTGCAGTTATTGTTTATTATTGTTTTTTTCTTAATGACACAGCTGGCAATTTGCAATACCAACAGCAGAGACTGGGTGGGTTGAGTCATGTACGCTGCTCACTCGGACTATGGTAAGGTGGCACGAAATTACACTAATAATAATGTGCATGTTCCCACTGGACTATTAAGCGCGGACCACACACACGGTACAGGAGCTATGGGAAAATGGGTCATTCCCACGCCTTATGGGGATGGGCTATGCACGTAAGAATGGACAAATGCTTACTGTAGGGGGCATGTACAGATAGCTATAACGCGGCCGGCCCAAAGTGGTTGTAGGCGGCTTCCTGTGTATGATGCACCTGAGGGCTTGGTTGATTGGCGATTTGGTTAATATTGCAACTGAAAAGCTGCCGGCCACCTGTTGGTTGTAGGCATACAGCTGTGTCACATGCAAATGTAAAAAAAAATGTTGTCAAATGAAAAAAAAAAAAATCTTTCATTTTCCAGGTCGAGTTATCCCATATAGTGCGAACTTCGGGGCATTCCCACAATATGTGAGAAAAGGCGCCGAAAGCAATGATTTATCGCTGTTTCCCTGGGGGACATTAGAGCAGTTTGCCAGTTGTCTTGGTCCAGCTTCCCACATCTCTTTGCCATTGTTCCCAGAGGGTCAGGAAGGGGTCGGGCATGTTGTAACAAAGCTTTCGGGCTGTGTAGGAGACTGCCTTAGTCTGGAGTGCTTCTAGGAGTAAGCGGTCTTCCAAAGGGGAAGAGTCAGGCAAGGAGGACACATCTGTAATGTTGGTGAGAAGGACATGTCAAGTATGTTAATAGGTGAAAATATCGCCTGGCGCAAGTGCGTGTTTGGCTTGGAGTTCTTTAAAGGTGAGAAGTTAGCCTTTATGAACGAAATCTCCAACGTTAGTGATACCAATAGTGTCCCACTTATCGAACCCTGTGTGATGGCAGAGCAGACCCAATCTTTGAGAGGACCAAAGCGGACTGGCTTTTGTAAGTTTGTCGACCCAACCCAGACACTTGGTGGCCTGGTGCCAGACGTAAAAGGCACTTTTAAGTAAATAAAATATGCCAATTGGGCATAAGCCAATATAAACATGTTTTAGGAGAGTGAGCACAAGCACTTCAGCACTGGGTAGCAGTCATATGCTGCACAGAGTCCTAAGGCCAACCGTGGAAACTAATAATAAACAGGGAGGGGAAAAACGTAAAAGAGGCACCACCAAGCCAAGTGCTAATAAAAGGAAACAACCTTCAACTAACAAGAATCAGCCCACGCCCCAGAGCTTGTGGAATAAACAAAAATGTACTAGGGTCCAAACTGTTCATGCTATGGATAAAGACTTAGAGGATACGGATGACATTCCTACGGCAACCATTACTGACTCAAGTGGGACCTCTAATACAATATGGACCCAAACAACATTAATGGGAGACAATCATAACATCTCGAAACAAAATGGGAACCTTATAGAAACCATAGCTGATACTATTTTTAATCGATTAGAGAAGCAAATGATCAATCAGTTTAATAATGTTTTTAAAAGACTTGACAGATTAGATAACCTGGTTAAAAATGAAGAAGTAAAAAGAAAGGGTTCTGTCATCTTGGATCAAATCAGAGCTGACCGCCTTATAAAAGGACTTGAATCTGTAAGCAACACATTGTCACTAAAGAAACAGGAAGCTTCCACCTTACCGGGTGGGGGTTTGAGTAACCCTGGAACATCACTACCGTCTACTGTACCATCTACAATTCAACCTCGATCCGACACTGGAGGAAAGAACCTGGCGAAACCCAACTTACCTTCCAAATCTATACCAACGCCTGCACCTAGAAAATCTGCCCCCTCCGTCATTATTAACAAAAACAACAAAAATGCCATTAACCACAATAACGGCTCTACCCAACCCACAACAGCAGCAAGTTCAACCGCTGTTAACAATAAAGTTATTGGGCAAGAAGGGACAAGCAGGCCTTTTATACATCAAGGGCCTGCGCTACATTTGCCTCCGGACGCTTGCCCTTTTGTCCTGATCCTTGCAGGAGTACCACCGCTGAGGGAGGAACAGGGGGAATCATGGGTGCAATTGCGAAACAAATGTATAGATTGGCTAACTAAGCACAAAGGTGTCAGATATGATATCTCAAGAGAGATCCTATCGGCGCGCAGGGTGTCTTGGGTCGGGCCCTTATTCAAAGATAAGGAAGGTGACTGTATAGTTCTCAATTTTAAAAACCCTGGTACTGTAAGATATCTACTCAACAGAAATAGTAATTGCTCTGCTATTTCCACTGTTGTAACCATGTTACCTCTGAGTTATTTTTACAGACAACCTCCAACGCAATCTCGGTCACCCTTAATGCAATTTCAACTACCACCAATGCATTTTCAGCCACCCCCTATGCAATTCCAGCCGGCTTCATTTCCACTTAATATGTTTAATAGATTTGCACCTTTGTCGGATCTGGATATGCTTGACTGACCTTCATTGACTAACCCAGTCGAACCATTACTGGCACTAACCTCTGAATCCCAGGAAGTTCTACAACCCTTGCCACGGACTGTAGTGAGTCAAAAATCCAAGAACCATAGAGTGTTGTGCCAAGGTTCCGAACTATCTCTTGTAAGTTGGAACATAGCGGGTGTTAACTCTAAACTGAAAATTAAAGAATGGTCAGATTGGGTTAATAATAACTGTGACATATTGATGCTACAAGAGACTTGGAGTACAACTACACCTATAATGGAGGGATTTTGTTGTTACAACTTAATGGCTTCTCCCTCACCCATGGGTCGCCCCAGTGGGGGTTTATCTATCTGGACTAAAATAAAACCCGGGGTACAAACCAAATTGATCCCTACACCGTGCAAATGTTGTTTTATGGCCATGAAATACACCAACAGGATGAAACTATGTATAATCAATTTTTATAATAATGATTTTGTTACCCGCCCTAATGATAATTTTTTGATATTATTTAATTTTATTGATGAAATTATGGAGGGGCAGAAGCACGGGTCCTTTGATGGCATTTGCATTGGAGGGGATTTTAATGCCCATATGTACCGCAATAGCCCACCATGTAGAAACGGTGAAGAGTTGAAAAACCATCTAGCCTCCCGTGACTTATTAAATGCAATGGAAATTGCTGGTTCTAGTTCAAACAATATATTAACACCTACTTATATAGGCCAGGGCTGTGCTTCCACGATAGATTATATATTTATCTGTCCGACATTAAGTGATATAATTTTAAAAGCAGAAGTCATCTGTTCCGCATATAGTGATCACTATCCGCTTAGAATATATTTAAACAATCTGCAGTCCACAAAGGATGCATTGAGAGTAGATACTGGGGCACAAAATCTGGCATTATCTACTGATAGATTAAGATTAATATGGAAAGGGGTGGACAATAAAGATATTTTAGCTAGAGTAATTAAAAAACACCCTAAGATAGTAGAGACGTGTCTGTCGCACATTAGCCCAGGCAACGATGTGGTCGTTGCCTTTGGTAAACTTTGTGGGGCTATTAAAAGAGAATCCTCTAAACCAGCTAGGCCCAATATTGATCATGGCCCTCGCTGGTTTGACTCCTCCTGCTCCAAGGCCAACAGGGACCTGAGGGCGGCCTTAAAAATCAACCCTAGGGACGCTTCACTGGTGAGAGAACTAAGATTAAAATATAAAACCACGCTACGCACTAGATCTGAGGCCCTGGTGATTAATCATTGGGAATCTCTCACACGTACTGCCTCATTAAAAGATACGACAGGTTTTTGGAGAGAAGTTAAGTCCCTCAGATCCTTTGGTTCAGACATCAAACCAATTAATTGTAATATAACTGGCGAGGCGTGGGTAGAGCATTTCTCTAAAATTTATGCTATATCAGCCATTTCTCTAGATACTGTCTCCCTACCTAATACTGCTGGACCACTGAACATTCTATTGCCCGAGGTCGAGGATGCTATAATTGAGAGCGCTAGTAATAAAGCTCCCGGCCCGGATGGTCTTTCCATTGACCAGATCAAATCTGAAATAAATTTTTGGGCCCCTTTAATATGTAATTTATTTAATAATTTGACTGACAGCTCAATCCCCGAATCCTGGTCGAACAGTGTCATCGTACCGATATTAAAAAAAGGTGACAGGATGGACCCTGCCTGCTACCGTCCGATTTCACTGATCGATAACACGCTAAAGGTGTTGGAAGGGTAATTTTTAAAAGGATAAGGAATTGGGCTGAGGACAATAATGTTCTACATTGTAGTCAATTGGGATTCAGAAGCTATGTGGGCACTGTTGAACAATGTCTTAATTTGAACTTGATTATGGCCAAATATACTATTGTTAAAAAGTCCCCGCTTTATTTGGGTTTTATGGATCTGAGTTCCGCGTTTGATTTTGTTAATCGTTCTAGGTTGTGGTCACTTTTGCTTGATTATGGTTTGGATGATTCACTGGTATATTTTCTTTCTTACCTACATAGGGATTTAAAGGCTAAAGTACGTATTAATAATGAGGGTGAATTATCTGATGATATTTTTATTAGCAGAGGAGTTAGACAGGGCTGCGTACTCGCCCCACTGCTTTTTATTCTATATATTAATGGATTGAGCAGCACTTTGAGCAAGATTGCGAAGGATGTACCAATTATAAATGGTTCCCCTATTACTGCCTTACTTTATGCGGATGACGCAGTATTAATGGGGCGTACACCTAATGCTTTACGAACTTTAATTACTGGGTTTGTTGCTTTTATGTCCGATTTGGGTTTAAATACCAATTTTAAAAAATCTTTCATTATGAATTGTGGACCCAAAAAGTACAACATTACCTCAATTAAATCAGGTGACAATATTTTAAAATGTACCAGCACTTTCCCTTATCTAGGGTTATTATTTTCTAACACAGGCTCTTGGCAGCAACATGCTGCCTACGCGAGAAATAAGATTGGTAAGTCAATCAATTCAATCTTATCTCTCCGACAACCCAAATTGGCAGATGTTATTACCCCCCTGCTCAATATTTATCGAACTCAATGCCAACCAACGGGGACATATGGAGCAGAAGTGTGGGGCTATTGTAACAGTATGCCTCTCCAGTTGGAGGAAAATAGATTTTGTAGGAGGGTGCTGGGGGGAGTTCCCTGTGCCCCCACATTTATTTGTCACAATGAGCTTAGGTTGCCATATATTGTTGATTTTATTAGGTCAAGGCCCGCGCTCTTTTGGATAAAAATATGGTCAAATCCAGCTGCTTCCCTAACACGCAGCATAATATCTGACTGCTTACTATGCGAAAGATCCCATCATATACCTTGGTTAAATGCTGTCGAGAACAGCCTGTTGAGCGTGGGACACGGCTCTCTGTTTAGCTCTCCTAATACCATTGTTCCTGTTCACAAGAATAGTGTAAAACGGGCATTGCTCGACTTATACAAGGAGGAACGGATGAGATCTGAATTTGCCAAATCTGTTGTCATTAAATATTTGCCCTTTACTGATTCAGGTAATGATAATCTAAACAAGCTCTGTAGATACCTGTCAATCCCAATAGGAAGATGGAACCGAAGCCTCTTATTCCGGTTCCGGGACGGAAGCATTGTTAATCTACTAAGCTTCCCCCTTGGTTATAACAAAAACTTAGAAGAGTTGGACTGTCCTTGTTCTGAAGGTGGGAAACAAAGTTTGTTGCATTATTTTCTTTTCTGTGGCCATTATAAATTGTATATCCGCCAATATTTAATGCCGATTTTCCGCAAATATAACCTAAGGGATTTTAATCTGGCATTGAAATTTTTACAAATGCTGTCAACAGATGAAGTCATATATACTGTAAGCTGTTTTATAAAAGTCTGTGTGAGATCAAGGGCAAGTATGGAACATGCATAAGGGACTATAGTATTGTGCCATTGAACGCACATTGCACTTTACTATCCTGATATAATTTGCACACAGATTCAATTATATGTATGATTATATGATATGTATGATTATTTTAGAGAGTGGACAAATTGAAACCTATGATTAAACGTACAAATAGATCAATGTTTCTCCTTATTATGTACTATGCACCTTATGCCATATATGCTGCCTAAACTCAATTGGAAAATCTTGTTTTTAATTTTTATATATGTCTTTTATGTGTTTTTAATGTGTTTCATTCTGTATGTACTTTTATGGATGTATTAAATTCCGAATAAAGATCATTTGAATTGAATTGAATGTCTGGGCAAGGTGATCCCCCAACTTATCCATGAATCTCAGGTGGGCTTTGTCCCTGGGCAAAGCTCCTGTGATCATGTATGGGCACTGGCACACCTTATATGGCTATCAAAAGGTGATCTATCCGCACTCTCATTAAACCCTGAAAAGGATTTTGACCGCATGGATTGCCACTACCTCTTTCAGGCCATGTGAGCTTGGGTGAGAACTTCATCTGCAAGGTATGCATCCTCTACAATATGCCCAAGGCAGACGTTTCTTGTGGAGGCTGCCAGTCAAAACCATTCATGGCGGGACGGGGTATTTGTCAGGGTTGCCCTCTCTCCCTGCTCCTTTTGTTACTAGGCCTAGAACTTCTCACTGCAGCATATCGCCAGACAAATGAGGTGAAAGATATCACCACTGTCATGTGGGAGGTCCAAACTCTGCTATATGCGCCCAACACCCCAATACCAGCTGCAATGTCCATTATTGATGACTTCTCATGGTTATCGGGCTACAAAATAAACTGGTCAAAGTGTGAGGCACTCTCTCTGTCCCTCTCTACTATGGGGAGTGTACACACAGCTATGATATGATCTACTTCTTTGCAGGGCTAAGGCATCTGGGTGTTTGAATCAACATGGGAGTCTGATGCATTATGGAGGACAACCTCTTACCACTGATAGAATGCATGAAGCAGAATTTAATAACGTGATAGCACCTCAACTTATCTCTTTAGGATGATGGTGGCCCCAGCTTCCACTGCCCTTTGGTATGATGATCTTTGAATCTCTAGGCAACTACGGCTAGTATTGAAGTGGACATCAGCTCCTATAATTGGAGAGGACACAAAAAAAGGCTCAGAGCTTCACATTTATGGGCCACCACAACAAGCAGGGTCCTGCAACTTGAGATCTTACAGTCTGGCCTTCCATTTATCACAGCTGACTGAAGACCTGGGCCACCCACAGCAGCCCCCCTTTGTGACTGACTTGGAGTGACAGCTTCTCAATGTTACATGTCCTTCTGTGCCACCATATCTGACCACCTCTGACCACCTGGCAGCCTCCAATTTAATACTTGCAGCAACTCAGCAGTGTCATGGATAGAGGCTCATAAACTTGTGAGAATGCCTTTACTGTTGCACCATAAAGCAGCTCTGTGAAACAACGTGCCCTTCTGTATTGGTGGTAAGCCATTCTTCTGGGCATCTGTTATGCAAAAGGTCTCAAGTGGGTGGATCACATGTTTGACAGCGTGCTACTTCCCTGCACTGTGAATTAAGTTTGGACTTTGGCCCATGGATTATTGGTGTTACTGCCAACTGCTACACTGCCTACAAGCCATTCGTGGCAACCAGCAGGTGGAATTCCCAGTCTTGCCTCCCCTTCAATAAGGGAGTGGTCTCTGGACTTTGTGGATTGCTCATCAAATCCTTATATTTTGGCCCATCTAGCAACTCAACTAGACTGACTTGGCAGCTAAGTAGTGTCTTGCCCATGCAGGATATCTCTGCCTGGGCATTGTGTGATGTCATGGCCCCTGAGTCATGACATGGACCGTGGGGGCATTGGTGCAGGATGGTTGAGAGACGGTGGCAAATTGGTTGTATTGGCTGGTCGGTCTGTGGGATGATACGCTTACACATGCTGTTAATAAATCTACACTTCAAGCACTACTCCGTGTCTTACTACATAGAAAATGTGGTGACGATCTTCATCCCACACAGAACTCATGTTTATGGACAACCTACACAGTGTGGTTCCTGAGTAAATTATCCTCTTTTGTGAAAAATCCTCATAGGTGGAATGAAGATGGACACAAGGAGAGCCCATGATTGCGATGCATCATCTGTGAGGCAGTTTGATTGTCAACAGCCTGATTTGCTGCTTTAGAAAAAAAGTGGTCTACCACTCTGTCTCCAAAGGTTTTCGTAAGTACTGCCACCATGTCCTTGCTTTCAATCACATGCAGCGCAGTGACGCGCACACCTTCTGATTCTTTGAGGGCAATTGTGTCTTCACATTGTGTACAGTGACAGCACGGTGATGCACACACCATAAAGTTGAACTTTATTCTCCCACATCGTAGTCTACAAGTGGTGTATGCCTATAGATAGACACCTCAGTCAGTTGCTTCTAAAAACAAGTAATAGTGACAGTGCAGTGATGCCCACACCTGCAAGCAGACTTTCCTCTTTGTAATTCGTTTTAATTTCTTGGTTATTTTTGTTCGTTTTGGTTTGTCTTTGCTGGTGCATTCAGATTTTAATACTAGGTGCGTGAACTATATTTATTTATATTTCTTTTAAGTTTTCTTTTGGAATCTTGGGTAAATCATATTTTTCTGGCAATGCTGGCAGTAAATACTCCACTGCTGTTCTTGGATTCACCTGGTGAACCCCCTATTTTATGGCATCATTGGTTAGACGCTTTTGAAACATAACTTGGGGCAATTCATGCTCATAGATTTGGGCTGGAGAGGGAAAAGTACCTTTTATTGCATTCGCTTGGGTTTGAAGGTAGGGCAACATTTAAACATCTACCAGATCTCGTGGGGTTGATGGGGAAGAGCTTGATGAATACCAGGAAACCATTCAAATCTTGCAAGTTGGT
This sequence comes from Lissotriton helveticus, assembly GCF_964261635.1. Classification (NCBI taxonomy): domain Eukaryota; kingdom Metazoa; phylum Chordata; class Amphibia; order Caudata; family Salamandridae; genus Lissotriton; species Lissotriton helveticus. The sequence continues at coordinate 602,474,985 of NC_136063.1, read as the reverse complement.
ATGAGGTTCAACCTAGTCTGGTTGTGTTGCATCATAGATTTTTTAGTGCATCAAGGAAGTTAATGGCAGAAAGTGAATTTGAAAACTTTAGTGAACAATTGGTGTGTAACCAGTTTATTAGTCATTGCTCTGTTAGAACCATATGCCAGAAACTGTTGTCGTTGGGGATTCCCTCCCTGGAAAAATCTTTCAAAGTAGCCAAGAGTATAGAAACAGCACAGAAATCCATTAAAAAATTAGATGGTAAAGAAGTGGAAGCAGTTACATCTGTATCATCTTACTTCACACACTCCTAGGAGGAGTAATGATGGTTCCCAGAAGTTTTTTTTTTTTAATGAACAGACATTTGTTTTAGGTGTTCCAACACTATTCGCCGCAGGAGCATAAGAGCATGCCCAGCTAAAAAATGTAGTATGTAGGTCTTTTGGGAAGCAAGGACATTTTGATAAAATGTGCCAAGAGAAAAAAAAGATGATGTGAAAGTAGGTTTGGTTTAAGACAACAGTGACAGTGAAGTAGAAGACATAATTTCTGACACGCTGGACATGGTGTTGGTTGTTGGTGACAACTCTGTAAGAACAGGAGATCCTGGCGATTGTGTGGATCCTTATGTCAATGTACTAGTGGGTGTAAAGGAATAACGCCTTTTGGTTGATTCGGGTGCACACATTATTATGATCACCCAGGCACTAGAGGGAGTTGATGAGTGTAAATGAAAAAGGGGCCCCCTGCTACTAATAGGGAGTTCCTCTAGGCAGGGACATAATAAACAGTGTAAATTCCTGGGGCAACTAAAGCTTAATACAACACATAGTTAGAAAAATTCTGTTGTGTGGAGAAACAAAGGCAAAGATGAAATACAAAACTGATTCTTTTTTAAAGACTTAACAATAAATATATATGGAAAAAAAAACTTAAACAATCCACAAACACACCACATCCATGTCATCATTCATACTGAACAATCATAATATGTACATCAAAGGCAAAGTAAGCACAAGAAACAGATATCTTTAGGTCCATCAAGTTCATATTCAAAAATATATTGCCATTATGATAATTGATTTGAACATTCTTTACAGATGAGCCATGGTTTCAGGCTATTAAATCAATCATAAATTGGTGTCTGTGTCCCTGAGTGGCTGTAACTCCGGATAGTATCCTATGCACGTTTCGGCACGGAAGTGCCTTCTTCTGGAAAAGCCACAGCAGATCAAATGCAATATCTGCAGATCAGAAAACACAAAATACACATATGCTGTCCCTACAGACGTAAAAATACCAAGGATAACCTACATATGCACATTGCTTCGTATTTGAATAGTAATGATTGAAGGCCCAACACCTCTGAAAATAGAGAAGAAAGGTTGGTTCCTGAAATAACCTCACCATGCCAGCAGTGAAAGGGCAAAGAATTGAAGACAAAAGTGACAAGGATATAGTTGCATGCTAAGGGTGTCTAAACGTCACCCTAAATGGTAGCTGAAATCAATCTTCTGTGTGCTGCTCTTATTGCATGCATTATGATCTAGCGGTAATTTCAGGTTAATTTCTCAATGCAAAACATCATTTACCCCTAGTTTACCGCTTTAGAGGTGATGAACCTTTGCCACCGTGTATCACTTCCAGGAGACTTTACATAAGCTTGAAAAATCTAAATACATTTAATATTTAAGCCAATTAAGAGTTTTGTGAATATTTTTAAAGGGTTTTATTTTCTAGTTAAATGTTAAGGTTCTCTGACCCTTTATTCATTTGTTAAATATCAATCAGGTTACAAAATTGAAAATAGGAAAGATAGAATAATACAGAACATATTATATGATGCATACAAAGCATTCCATAAAGGAAGGAAATGAGGCATCAAATATCAGTCGGAATTCTTTAAAGAGTTCAGGAAAAACATAATTAAAAAGTGAGTTTTGCAAGGCTAATCAATAATTAATAATTGGCAAAAATTACTCATAGAGAGAAATAAATGCATAAGACAAATAAATCTTTTCAAAACTAGTTAATTAGTCAAAGCATAAACTTAGAGTTTTAACATCTAAATCTAAACCTGTTCCATCAGCTGTTTTCTCTGGCATTGTCTGTTCATCTGTCTCTTTCCCTCTCCATTGTCTGACAGAGAGGCTGCTCCTTCAAAATGCCCCTCCTTCACAAGACCACAGAGGAATGTGATCTGCCTTGCAAAAAATATGACGTGCAAGGCTAGCATAGGCCTCTCTAAAAAAAAACATGAGCAAGTCACCTTCCTCCCTCTATCTCTCCTCGGACGCAATCTCCTCCCAGGCTGCAGCCACATTGTTCATGTACCTAACCCATGTGATGTCTGGTCAGATCTGCTCCTCTCCCTTCTCTCTTCTAAGCCAAAGGCTGACACGCACCTTAAGTGGTCATTATTTATACTAATTCTTGGCTGACTACACTAATGAAGTCGCAGTTTCAGTAGAAACTTGCACTGTCATTGGTTAACATAGGTGAAATGAGGGTCTCATCCTGTTCTCATTGCAAATCCAACTCATACCAGTTTTAACAAAGGAAGCGTTAGGGCTTAATACAGTCATGTGTTTCACCATCAATAATTATGCAAATATTGCAACATATAGGGGCCGATTCGGATTCCGGTCGGAAGGGCTCTGAAGGACGTTCGGAGCCATTCCGCCCGCTGGGAATGTGCTGGCTAGATTCCTTTTTTACCAAGCCATTCCAATGAGCTCTGTCGGAAAGGAATCTGACTAGGATTTCCGGATGGCTGACGACAGTCTCGGAGAGCCCGTCAGCCGTCTGGAAATCCTTCAGTACCCCCCCGGCAGCATCTTTACGACCGAGGGAGTACAATAGCAGTTTCTCATTGCCTTTTCTTGCCAGTGTTTCCGGCATGAAAAGGCAGTTCCTTAACTGTCTTTGGGGTTCCCAGTAGGGCCCCCATGGGTGCGAGGCCACTGAATGGGGGCCTGGGGGCACCTATGGTGCCCCTGTGTAGATCCCTGCATCCGGTGGCAGGCACCCTGGGGTGCCGGCCACAGGGTGCAGGGATGGACTGCACCCCTCCATTGTACAATGCGGGCATGCATTGCACCCGGCGTGCATGCTCCCATTGTGTGGAATACGATTGCGACCGAACAGGGTTCGGTTGCATCGTACTTGCAGGGCCTTGACCGACGAGAGTGGGTCAGTCGGTCACGGTTCCTGGCGGATGTCGGACGGACTCAGGTCTGTTCGACATCGGAATTGGCCCCATAGATGGAAAAATGGATCAGTCCATATCCTTCTCGCTTTCACATCTCACGCAGGAATGGCACTCTCCCACAAACACTGGTACATTGGCACGATGACAGGAGTGTACAGTTCATTGTGGCCTTGACCCATGTGTCTTCACTTGAGGCACTTGGCAGTTCATGCAGCTGGCACAATCTTCTGTGCATGTGTCTCTCATTCAGCACACTGCTAACAATTCTCAGCCATGCTGGATTCTTAGGCATCCATTTTACACAAAAGAATATTCATTTATGAAATAAAGCCCATTATGTTTACCTCCCCCATACTAGTACCCTGTATTAGTTATTACCTAGCAAAAGCTATTCGTTTAAAGCAGCTTTTCTATTATTTGTGCACAACATGCTAAAAATTTGCAATGTGCAACATAGCATAAACATGCACCAGTGCAAATTTTCAAAGCACAAACAGTTAATACATACTCATAGCAACATGGTCTAATGTTTTAGATAGCTTTTCATGCACAATGCATTTGCCCCACATGTAGTGTTGGTGCCAGGTTGATTAATTAAAACATTATAAAAAGATGTGTTATGAACTGCACATGTATTGTCTAAATATGCAACAAAGTCAAAGTATCTTGAGACAGGAACAGGGAGTGTAGATCTTATCTTCAAAGCTAAAGAGGAAACTGAAATCACGAGTTTTTCTACAATGCAAAACCACATGTTAATTCAGCACAATTATGTGCAAAAATACATTCTCTAAATTAAATGTACATTCTATAGTGAGGTTAAATCTAAACTAGAGACATTAAACATCCATGATGATAAATTAATTAAGCGTGGTTTTAAATGAAAGCATTTCAAACTGACAGCATTTTGACCAGGCCTCATTTCATGTATTTCACTTTGCATGCACCAAAAGTGCCACTTTTAAAAAAAACATTTAACTAGGCCTCATTTCATGTTTCATGTACCATGTGTTTTTACTTGCACCAAAATCTGCGTGCCAATTTAAATGCAGTCTGTTTGAAACACAAAACAGAGCAATGCTTAATCTTGATGAAATCAAACTCCATCAATTGCTGTTAAACTTTAATTACCCTTTGAAACAGAGAATGTCCACCTGGGTTCTAGAGGAGCTGAACGATATATAGCATTGATGGGAAAATACCCCTTATCTTCTAAATGAGGCAAAAAATGAACTTCAGATATCTTATATTTAGACTGCTTACATGTTTAAAGCCTACATAGGGTAAAAGAGCATATTTACCATTTGAATGAGCAAGGCCCACTTTGGAGATGTCCAATATGTAAATTTCAAATCAAGATGACAGTTGCCTCAAGGATTCCTAGATAAGACAAGGATCCAAGAATAAAGTTTTTTTGGTAACTATCGGACCGGCCTTCTTAGAAATCATGATATTGTGGCACATTATATTATCCATAACAGAGCCTAGGATATAAATTACCAAGATGGAGCAGCTCAATATGACCAATGTACCACTAAAATATAGTAAGTCAAATCTTTTCAAAATAAAATAGATCACATACCACCGGAGGAATGTGCTGGCCTAACAAAAAGATGGCATCAAGGACAGAATCTAACTAGAGAGCGGTCTAAGGACGAAATAGCCTCATGGTGTGTGCCTGCCACGAAGACTTGCCTGATGATATAATAACGTAATGAACAGAGAAACGGACTAGGGTCAATATGCACTCTCTGAATAAACCTGTAATGTCTGACGAAGAAATGACATCAGGAGTAGCGCTTGATTGCAGTGCTAAGTAGGCTCAAAACTGACCCCATGTAAAATACCTTCATATTTATAATGTGAGAAATTTCATGATTCATGCCTCCACGTACCATGTCTCTCAATGGCTAATGACACTTTGTGAGTTTGGGTGACTTCAATTCCATATGCCTCAAACCGCTTAAGCATGTGTTGAGTGGATGCAACACACGCAATAAGACGCCTTCTAGATAAACGAAAATGCCGAGGTTCGAAGTGATTTAAAAATGAAGGACATCAATCATGTGATCAATCACATGATTCCATTAACTGCTTATGGCCGTGGCTGCCTCCAAGACTATTGGATACAGTGGCCGCCATGTTGTATGTGGGGATGTATATGGAAATGATGGAAAGCAATTGTGATGGCAATAATGGGCTCTAATGCCCAAAATGTCAAGATTAGAGCTGTTGAGATTGAGAGAATTACTGCTCTTTGCCAGTGTGACGCTTGGTTAGCAAACTGACTTAGAACACTTAAAATCAAGTAATTCATAAAGAAACCAGTGGCCATATTGGAATGGTCTTCAGCAATCGTATGGCACCTAATGATGTTAAAGATGAATAACCTAATATCTAAAATTTAAAATACACAATTCTTAACGTGTAGCCGGCTATGGGCCATCATAATCACACCCTGACGTTGGGGTGTAAAAAAATCTATAGATGAGACATAACAATGAAATACAAGTGACAGTGTTTTCCACTTGTACCAGAAATAGTGAATGGAAATTGAAAAGTATATGAAGAATGGCTTGGTCCCAAGACATGCCCTGGTTCAGTCCATGGGAAACAGATGTCAAGATGAAAAGCCAAAGTACTGATCTACATTACCTGATCTCATCAATATTGAAACAACCCACAGCAATCTTACAACGCCTGATAGTGTTGAAAGAGAATAACCTTATATCAGAAAATGGGAAGGACAGAATCCTTAGTCTCTAAACCAGGTAGAACCAACCTAACCCTGCCCTAAATTTGGGTTGTAAGGAAATAATCTATTCATAAGGCATAACAAAAGAAGAATTATAGAGAGAAGATTATTTAAAGATGTTATCTACTGAGGCTAGGAATGATAGATGAAGTGTAAAGGGGCTATCTGGTGTTATAATGAATTGTTTGGTCCCATGGTATTTCTAAATTCATTTCATGGGAACGGGTGTCAAGTATAAAGATCCAATATACTTCTCTGCACTTCCTAATCTCATCAGTATTGATGCCAGTTCTATTGTTGATTTCGTCCTTCTGATGTCCTCAAGTGTGTGGCCTAACTCATTAAAATGTTCAACTAAGGGTGCAGACGTTTTTTTTGGCTGAATTGCTGAGCGATGTTCTATCAGACGTGTGGCGAAAGGACGTGATGTTTCCCCTACATAACCTAGCTAGCAGGGACATAGCAGCAGATAGATAATGTTCTTAGTCTTACAGTTGGTAAAAGACTTTAAACTGGTCTATTTAGCATTGTATGTGTATGTTTGGAAGACTATAGCACCATCACATGTTTTACAGTGAGAACATTTGCCCACTACTGCATGTTGTCCATCAATCGTTTTCTGAATGAAAGGAATGCGAGTCATCATCCTAGAGTGTACAACATTACATGGTCTATGAGATTTTTGTTGCGTCTATGTGCAAACATGCGACGCGGTAACGTTGCACTCTGGTCACTATTTGCATTCAAAATATACCACTGGGCATATATGATTTGACGTATCTTTTCGTTAAAGACAGAATGTCTGGTTACACATACCAATTTGGGATCTCCTGCAGGACGAGAGGTTTGTAATAAGTGGTATCTGTCATAGAAATGAGCCCTTTTATAAGTTTCACGTACCAATCTCCTAGGGTATTTATTTATTTGAATAGTTTTATAATGCTCGAACAAGACCCATACAGGTATCAGAGCGCTGTACAGAACTGGCAAAAGCAAGGGTACAAACACAATGGGAGAGTAGGTGAAGTTGCGTCAAAGGGGAAATCGATCAGATTAAGAGTTAGGGGTATCAGCTGTGTCCTAGAACACGAAGAGCATAACAGCATGACATAAAACGCACTAGTGAAGTGCAAAACAAATCAGGGAATTAACAAAACAAGAGCAGGATTAACCCTGGGCGTAGGACTACGCTACGCTCGTGTAGTTTACGCAACTACATCAAGTTGGCGACCACGAGCGAGCAAAATAACATCCCGGCGATACTTTTTCCTCGTTTGCGATCAGCAACATCAAGTTGACAATTGCGAGTGCGGAAAATAAACCTCCCGGTGGGAATCTCAATGTGGGTAGGTCAGGTTCTCATTGCGAGTGGTCGCGTATGCTCACGACTGCTCTCGATGAGAAACTGCCAGTTCGCATTGAGAAAGCTGCCGCTCGAGTACAAACGACCGCTTGCACTGTGCAAGATGCGGTTTGCAATGATTGCACAGTGCAGACACGCATCTGGCACTGTGCAATCAGTGCGAACAGCATTTTGCACAGTGCACTACTTAGTTCGTGTAGCTACGCATAGCTTGCGTAGTGTGAAGTGTACTTTGCGTAGCTACGCGTAGTGCTACTACGCAAACTATGCCCAGGGTTAAGCAAGATCACGCGTTAATGCAGTTAAGATGCCCCTGAGGACTAAAGCAAGATAACGTAAAAGCATACAAAACGCATCAGAGTAGTACAACAAGAATTAGGGTATTAATAAAAACAAGAGCACAATCACAGGGTAATGCTGTTAAAGTTTGTTCAGGAGTAGCTGGTTGACCAGTTTTTTAAAGGTTGTAGGGGAAGGATTGCATCTGATCTCGGAGGGCAGGGAGTTCCAGATTCTCAGAGCAAGACCAGTGAAAGCACGATTGTAAGATCTTTTCTTTTTGAATCTTGGAGGTTTCAAGAGAAGTGTGGATGTACTTCTAACGACCTGGCTGGAGCCCGATAGTTCAAGCTTATTTGCCTGGTAGATCGGGTGTTGTAGTGTATGGCCTTATGAGTCAGGCAAGCTATCTTGAGTCGGTTTCTGGCTTTGATAGATAGCCAATTTAGTTGCAAAAGGTCGGGGGAAATGTGTTCATACTTTCTCGAGCCCATGATGAGTCTAGCCAATGCGTTCAGGGTAGCTCTGAGTGGGGCCAAGCTAGCTTTGGGAAGTCCAGCAAGGGTCACAAGCCCATATTCCAGTCTAGAGATAACCAGAGATTGAACCACCGGCCTGAGGTCTTCAGGGGGGAGGAAAGGTTTGATTTTTGTAAGTGTGTTAAGTTGGAAGTTGGCTCCACTAATAGTAGCCCTGATGTGCGCTTGCATGTTTAAGTGTTTATCCAAGGTGATATCTAAAGATTTGGTAGAGTCTACAACATGAGGGGTAGCTTCAGGTAACACATTTTGCTTTCATGGCAACAGCTCTGAGATTATAGTCTTTCAGGTTAGTACAATTTCACCTTACGTGCAAAAACTGGCCCATTGGGATGCTTTCTTTCTGATTTTTTGGATGGTAGCTGTTGAAGTGTAAAAGGGTGTTTCTTGCTGTAGGCTTGACATACAACTCCACTTCCAGTTTAGAATCACAGCCTCTGATTTTGATGTCAAGAAATTCTATTTTCGGAGTACTCATTTTAGCAGTACATCTGAGATTGACATTGCAAAGTTTAATCCACTCAAGGAATTCCTTGAGGACATCCGGTTCACCACACTAAACAAAGAAAACATAATCTATGTATCGTGACAAGTGGTTTATAGATTTGAAGAAAGGAGCTATCTTGTTGTAAATGAAACGCTGTTCAAAGTGAGCCATATCGATGTTTGCCACCGTGGGAGCACATCAGGCTCCCATACTGACCCCTTTGACTTGTTTAAAAAGGTTTCCATTTTACTCAAAGGTGTTTTCTTTCAGGACCATGTGGAGAATATCTAGGTAGTGAGTGATAAACCATTCAACTGCTACCATGGCCCCAAACTGAGGTATGTTGCTATAAAGAGAATCTATGACAAGGGTGACAAGAGTTTCTCTGGTAGCAATGAATGGAGGGCCTTCCACTTTTGTGATCATTTCTTTAGTATCCTTGATATGGGAGGTAGATTTTGGTATATGTGGGCATAGTATCAGGTCAATACACTTTGAGATAGGCTCTGTGACTGACCCTATAGTCGTTACTTTTGGTGGTAGGTGGGGTGTTGCTGTCTTTGTGTATCTTAGGGACCCCATAGATACCTGCCATGCATGGATGAATACTATTTTTTTTTAAATCATATTCATTCTGTTAATTTTATGTTAATAATGTTTTCTAAAGCGCAGGAATCACCCAGGGGCATCTCCTCGCTACCTAATCCAAATATCCAAGAGAAGTGACAGAAGCCCAGAGTGGATAATCAATATAAAAAGGCTTTCAGATGTTTCCTGAAAATCAAATATGAGGGGGACTTTCGCAGCCCCTCCCGGAGGGAATTCCAATATTTGGGGCCTACATATGAAAAGGCTTTGCCACCCAGACGATTCCAGTAAATGCGTGGAATCGCTAAGAGGGCTTTACCATTCGATCTAAGATTACATGCTGATGTCAGTTTGCATATTTTAGCTTGTAGGTATTTTGGGCCTGTTTCCCTCATGGCTTTAAAGACCAGACAGCAAGTCTTAAAAAAAGCTCTCTTCCTTACCGGCAACCAATGCAATTCCTTCAATAGAGGGATGGATGGGGTACCAGGAGGACGATTGAGGACCATCTGGGCTGCCGTATTTTGAATCACTTGGAGCTTTGCTAGCTGCGTAGTTCCTACTTCGGCCAGCAAAGCATTCCCATAATCCATCCTTCTAATTACTAGGGCTTGGACTACCGTTCTGCGATGGCTCAGAGGGAGCTAGGGGATAATCTTCCTCAGCATACGTAAGCTGTAATAGCATGAGCTCATGATGTTACTAACATTGTTTTTCATGGACAGGTTGTCATCGAGCTGGATACCCAGACTTTTCACTGAGTCCAAGAGGACAGGGGCAGCCCCCAGTTCTACAGGCCACCAGTCGCCCAGCACGAGTTCCTGTTTTTTCCCAAGAAACATCAACTCTGTCTTGCCTGGGTTTAATTGAAGACAGGACTCAGCCATCCAACTTGCGATGGCCAGCATTCCTTGTGCGAATCGGGCTCTTTCCTTTACCAGATTTTTCCCAATCGGGAAAATCAATTGAGTGTCGTCTGCGTAAGAGACGACCTCAAACCTGTGCTGTCGCACTATTCTGGCCAGAGGGGCCATATATATATTGAAGAGAGTCGGGCTTAGACACGAGCCCTATGGGACCCCTCTCTCCAATAAATACTTCGATGATCTAAATGGACCCATCATAACTTGTTGTTTCCTGTTAGCCAGGAAGTGGACCAGCCACTTCAATGCTAGGTCCCCTACACCGCACTCCTGAAGCCTCTCTGCCAGCAGTTGATGAGATACAGTATTGAATGCTGCGGAGAGCTCCAGTAGGATAAGCATCACTGATCCCCCTCCGTCCAGCGTTCGCCTGATGGAATCTGTGACTGCTAAAATAGCAGTTTCTGTGCTAAAGCCCGGCCGAAAGCCGGACTGAGATATGTCCAGAATGTTATTGGACTCCAAGTACTGGCTCAATTGGGTGTTAATGTGTGCCTCCAGTATTTTAGCCAACAGAGGGAGTAAGGATATAGGCCTGTAGTTACTCAGGATCGCGGGGTCCGCTGAAGGCTTTTTAAGGATCGAGCGCACGTGGGCTTCCTTCCATGTCATGGGAATACAGCCGCTGGCCATAGAGGAGTTAAAGATCTCCTGAATGGCTGGCGCAAAGCTGGATGCGATTGAGGCCAGAACATGAGGCGGGCATACGTCACTCGGGGACCCTGACTTTGACGTCTGCAGATGCCTAATGGTAACCTGCTTCGTGATAGGCTTAAACTGGTTGAGACCAATTCCTAACGCACCCTCATGGCTGCCATATTCGGCGCCGCACAAGATTTTATTTTTTTGGGAAATTCTCATATATCAGGGAGATTTTATCCTGGAAGTAAGATGCTAACGCTTCACATAGCTCCTGTGTTTCCACTGGTTGTTGTTTACAGACCTGCGGGGAGGCGGAACCTTTCACAATCTCAAATAATGATTTTACCGAATTCCCAGCCTGTTCTATTTGGGTTTGAATAAAAATGCATCTGGCCGCTTTAATGTTATGGTGATAACCTGCTAAAGCCTTTTTATAGGCCATTTTGTCTCTCTCATTTTTGGAGCATCTCCATATCCTCTCCAGGGTTTTACAAGAGGATTTTTCCCTTTTTAGAGCCCCTGAGTACCAAGGTGCTGAGACTCGACTGGGTCCAGGCTTAGTGTTCTTTTCCGGGATAACTGCGTCCAATATTAGCGTCAGCACCCGGTTAAAATTCGCCAGTAATGCCTCTGTGTCAGATTTCCTTGCATCCTTGGCCTGAAACTCAAAGCTCTTAAACTTTCTCTTGAATGCTTCTACGTCGAGTTTCTGCCAAGATCTGTTTTTTTGGGCTATGTTTAGTCTGAGTGGTCGTTCCTGTTCCTGACTTGTTACTTCTGGACAACTGAAGAAGATCAAATAATGATCTGTCCATATCAGGGGCTGAGTATCCATGAACAATAAGCTTTCATTGTTCGAGAATATCATGTCCAGCGTGTGGCCAATTATATGTCCAAGCCCATGTCTGATGATCCTGACATTAACTGCGCCACCTCCGGGTCTTGTGCCACTTCCCCATGATAGTTGAAGTCCCCCAGCAATATAAAACTCCTGGAGGCGACTACCTGTGCTGCAATGAACTCTGTCATCACATTTACAAAATTAAGTTTTGGATTAGGTGGGCGGTACAGAAGTGCCCCCTCCCAGGACTTAGTCGATGAACTACTGACCCTAAACAGGTCTATCGCTAGCTGCTCATTAGTAAGCGAATCCAGCCATTGGACCTTTAAGCTCTCTTTGAATACTATGGCGATCCCCCCACCCGCTTTCCCCACTCTATCCAGATGAATAATCTTATATCCCTCCGGAATCGCAATATTAATTGCCGGGGCACTGTGGGGGGGTCAACCAAGTTTCCGTCAGGAAACATATGTCCGGTGAGATTGAAGATAACATGTCCCAGATCGGGATAGCATGTTTTACCAATGAGCGAACATTGCACAATAAATAGCTAGGCCCTTCCTGGGGGCAGCCGGGGTGCTCTCCCCTGATACACATTGGCTTCTACATGCCCTGCAACCAACAGGCCCCTCCAACATAGTTGGCAGAGTGGTAAGGCAGGTAATGCCTTCCTCTTTATCTATTGAGGCCCTCTTTCCAATTTCACGCAGTACATCACTCGTGTATGTCAGGGTATTTGAATCCCTAAGGGCGATGCCTGGATTGTCAGCACTCCCCTTCCCCCGTCGTGGCCCGGCACGGACGGGCGCAGACGGGCTTGCCTTTGGCGCGCCTTCGGCGCGCCATCGTCGGGCCCGCTGCGCGCGTCCGCTGCGCGTCCGGGGGGGGGGGGGGCATCATTTTATCCCGGAAGTCAGGTGTTGTATCTGGGCAATGACTGGCCTGCTAACCCCTCTTACTCCCAAGATGGCGCCCACTGTTAGCGCTAATACCAGCAACTCGAATAATATTTCCCCCGAGAGGCCGAGAGCATGTAAATCTGCCCTGCCTAAATTTAAAATCACGTTTGAGGTGAGTGAACCAAAAGCAATTACAAAACAGTGCAATTTAAAAATAGCGTCTGGGTCTCCGGCTTTTCGCCTCAGGGATCGGACTAGGATTCTGACATATGGTCCCTTGTTCTAGGGCCTTGTTGGCAAGTCCTTGTATTTTTCTCTGTACCCTAATGTGGGGTCCAATTTCACTGCTAAGTAATGTACTGTGCTGTTCAAATGTTTATGCATATTGTTGACATATTCGTCAGTGTCTAGAACAATGATCCCTACTCCCTTGTCACAGTTTTTGATCGTTATATCTGAGGTGTTTGTAAGTTCACAAAGAGCATTGAGCTCACATTTTTGCAGATTTGGACATGGTCATAAGCTATATTTAGTGGCTGCCTTTAGTTTGGACATAACAGCATTCTCGAAGATACTTACCTCTGGGCCCACTTGATCAAGGGTGGGATTAAATGTGGAAACCAGACGTAGACCAAAACGATTGTCCTGATTGTTTCCGATGATGGAATTGCCCACAAAGAATTTCTTTAGGTGTATTTTGTGGAAAAAAGCCATAATATCCTGAAACAGTTCAAAGATGTTTGCACCAGTATGGGGTACATAAGATAGCCTCTGGAAAGCAAATATATCGTAGAGGTTTCCATAGGTTTTTTTTGAAAAATTAAAGATTGCTATTGCCATGGTTGAATTTGCCCCGGTATCTTGGTTGGTACCTGGGTCTCCACTGGCCCCTTCGTGCTCCTCGCCGCCCTAAAAAAGTTTGTCCTGTTGTAGGGTTATACTGATGATTGGGTCTGTCACCCACATCACTGAAGTGATTTGGGCTATGTTTGTTGTCTGAATCAGATGTGTTTTTGAAAAGGAAGTTATCTTCTGTCTAGGTTGTAAATTACTAGATGGATCAAAGTCTTGATATTCTGCTTGGGAGTAAAAATGTTCATTTAAGGATGATATGTATGTTCTTTGGTGCTAAACCAAATGTCTTTTTTGAGTTTGTCTGTTTTTCTCTTAAGGAGGTAGCCTGAGTAAGATATTACTTCCTCATTAATTTCCTCTAACTTTTTTTAGCTTCATCAAGAGCGTTGCTCTGTTTGATCTTATCTTCTAAGGCTATCATTTCTGTCATTAGGATCTGCACTAGCTCTTTAGCAGTTTCCACTTTAAGAATCGTGAAATCACAGGAGCATCTGTTTGCAATTAAAGACCATTTTTCTAAGAATTGCCGTACTTGGACAAATAATCCAGGGATGTAATGAACTCTAAGGCCTTGAGGGATAACCCGTGCCTTTAAGTACTCAAGCATATATTGTCAATGTAATTCTATTCATTTAATTTTCTTCTTCAAAGAGAGCAATTTGTTTATATCTTCATTATTGAAAGAATTAGTGTTAGTTGTTGCTTGTTGGACGAAATTGCTTGAGTTACCTACCAATAGAGCATATTGCTCATCGGTATATCGAAAAGTCTGTAGCAGTTCCATGGTACAGAATATAGTAACTAGTGGCACCACAACAAAGTCAGAGTGAAGTTAGCATGCAAGAGTGGAAAAAGTCAATGACAGATCCCACTAAGGAGAAAATTAACTATGTCTTTGTGAGTCAAATTACAAAGCAAAGTCATGTGTGAGACAATGATATAACAAAACAAACAACCCCACGCAGACAGGCTGCGGGTAAATGAGCGTAAATGAAAAAGGGCCCCCTGCTACTAATAGGGAGTTCTTCTAGGCAGGGAAATAATACATAGTGTAAATTCCTAGGGCAACTCAAGCTTAATACGACACATATTTATAACAATTCTGTTGTGTGGAGAGTCAAAGGCAAAGATGTGTATATTGAAAAATACAAAATTGATTCTTTATTAAAGATTTAACAATACATATATATATATATATACAGAACAAATCTAAAACAATCCATAAACACACCACATCCATGTCATCATTTATACTAAACAATCATAATATGTACATCAAAGGCAAAGTAAGCATATGAAACAGATATCATTAGGGCCATCAAGTTCATATTCAAAGATATATTGCCATTATGATAATTAATGATTTGAACATTCTTTACAGATAAGCCATGGATTCAGGAAATTAAATCAATCATAAATTGGTGTCTGTGTCACTGAGAGGCTGTAACTACGGATAGTATCCTATGCACGTTTCGGCATGGAAGTGCCTTTTTAAGGAAATGCCACAGCAGATAAAATGCAATATCTGTAGATAAGAAAACACAAAATGCACATGTATGCCGCCCCTTCTGACATAAAACTACAAAGGATAACCAACATATACACATTGCTTCGTATTTGAATAGTAATGATTGAAGGCATTCCAGCCAAGACCCGGTTTAGTCAAAGCTATATTTCAAGCACCGGCACCGTGTGACAAATCTTGAGTAAAATTGTTTCTAGCTTTAAGCAATTTCTACTCGTGGGTCATTCCTGATTATTCAATATAACAAAAAGGGAGAGGAGAGATGTAGTGGATTCGGTCTCCCCGAACAGAATTACATATACAAAAAGAAACTGTGATGTATTCCTATAGGTTCTGTATCGATCCCCCTATTCCTGACCCTATTCTGGTTAACGAGTTAACTAGCAGCCATCCCATGATGCAGAAACCGTTATCTGATTACGCCAGACCACGGCACAGGAGCGCGTTATCTGATTAGGTCATAACGCTTGCCATCTAATTAGGCAAAGCAATATTCCTCCAGCCCCTGATAAGGCATATGGAGTTCTCAAAACAAATCAAACCTATGACAACCTGGGAAAAACCCTGCGGCCATTGTTTTGATTTCACCGAGAACTTCAGTAAAAGAATGTGCTAACGACCAGCTCGTATGACATCCTTATTGACGTATCTATGTCCATCCTTACGTCAATCTCGGCACCTTACAGGTATAAATATTACCGATATTGCCTTAAGCAAACACACGCGGTGGTGACGAGATCGGGGCAGCGAGACTTGCCGAAGCCCAGCAGAGAGCGAAGCCCACTAGCTGCCCCGCCTTCCTGACGCGCTGAGAACGAGACGCTGCTTTCTCCTGCCGAGAAATCCAGCTCCGGCGCTTCCGAGCAGCCCTCGCAGGCAGCTTGGAATATCGAGACCTCAGACGAGAGATACTATCCCTCAACCATCCTAGACCTCAGGTACGGAGCTGAATAACCCCTTGCAGAGAATTCTTGAGTCAGTCACTTGGCAAAACAAACTTAACTTAAACTGCTACTTTCTATCCCCGCCCACGTATTAGGCTTAGGTCAGGTACACTGGGGTAGGCGTAGTTAGAAGCACCAGTTGAGTACGATTAGTCAAATGTTTATATGTATGTATCTATTCTGTCCATTTTAAATAACGTATGGCTTAGAAACCATATCAATGTTTTTACAGTATTATTTTATAATTCTGCTTTTATTGTATGCACTTTACTTAACCATAAGTATTGCAATAATATCGATCCATTTCTCTTGTACGAGAAAAGAGACTGATCAATAAATAACATCTTTTATTGAACACGCCCGTCTCTTCCTTTTCTCTACAATCTGGTGAAACTAAGAATGCACGTACTGACTGAGTAAAATAAGTTGTCTTTTGTTTTCACACGACTCTAGAGATACACTCTTGATTAGGGGAGAGCAAAGTTGTCATGTTCTATGGTTGTCAGAAACTAAATCCCTTCTTGTCTATCCAGGGAGGTTCAACTCCTCCTTGTCTATTCGAGAAAGTTTCTAGTGAACTCTGAGCTAGCTGGCAAACCCAAAACTTTAAGTCTAATATCGACAGTAGAAGACCTAGTTAACGTCTGGTCTAGGTCTATACTATTGGAGGTATTATTCCAATGCGCAGAGCCTATTGGGATAATAGGAACTACACTACAAAACCACTCAAAGATGTTATTGGGGTGATCCCTACGATGGTGGGGAGCACACAGTGTTCTTTCAATACCCCTCACAAACCAAAAGGATCCTTGGTGTCATGATTCATCATTGGGGTCTTCGCACCCCTCTACGGGGATGCGGTGTGCTACTAACCGACGATTACGTGGGAGCACTTTTATTTTGGGCTATTTGTGGTATGTGTAGGGGTTGGATGATAAGTGAGTGGTGGGTTCGTACAGGCGAAACAGTGAATATTAAAAAGTATCTGGCACATGAGGTCTAACAACTTTAATGGGCCTCTGTGCTGATACTATTAAAAGAGGTGGATTTGAGGTATTTTGTATGTTAATGTACAACGCCTCATGTGTGCGTTGAAACACACACTCTATTAGGATATCCATTTAGATGATGTAACGATCAGGAATCTAGATACGTTAAAGGATTTTTTTTTAAAAACCAACAAATCATTATAGTGCATACTTGCTGCCAAAACTGTGGTTGGCCTCATGAGCCTTCAGGACGGTGGGGTTGAAATGCTCAATAGCATCCTCCAAAAAAATGGGCGGGTAAAGCCATCAGAATCCACATCATTCCTGATTAAGCCACAATTGTACGACCAATTTCAAATTTATTAAAAAAAGACACTGTGTTTGACTGGGATGTTGAGTGTGTATTTGTGTAACAGCCTTTGAATGGCTTAAAAAACTGTTAAGTGTGGTCAAAGCACTGAATTCCTTTGATCCTGCGTCACCGTACACATTACCAGTTGATGCAAGTGATCACAGTTTAGGTGCAGTTCTGACTCAAAATATTGACAATGAGGAATGCACTATAGGGTTTGCATCTACAGTTCTAAAAGAGGCTGAGTTAACACTATTCAGTAATTGAGAAGGAACTATTGGCTTGCTGGTGGGACATAAAGAAGTTTAGGTGTTATCTGTGAAGTAGCAGGTTTACTTTGCAAACTGATCACAAGCCTTTGGTATCTATCTTGGGTAACACCGCTAACAGAAACATTACCCCCGCTTAGCCAGATTATCCACCAAGTTGTTACAGTTTCAATTTAATGTTGAACACATCCCTGGTAGAAAGAACAGCTGTGCTGATGCTCTCTCACATTTCCTGATAAAGGCTAAAGACACTGAGGATGGGAGTAAATATTGCTATAATGAAGATTTTGATGATTGCATAGTTGCAGCAGTGGAAATCAAACACACCTGTGCCATTGGTGAAGAGGAATGGAGGGAAGCCATGGAGCAGGACGACACTCTAAATTGTGTGATCAAATACATTGTTGAGGGTTAGCCAAGGGAAAGAAATGTAGATGTTGACGTTCAACCTTTTGTCAAGGTGTGCGATGATTTGTCATTGAAATATGGCCTAGTAATCATATCAGATTAGATTGTCCCTCCTCGAGATGTTAGAATTTTTTTGTTAACTAAAGCACATGAAGGACATTTGGGAATCACCCTCACGACGCATAGGGTCAATGAGTAATTTTGGTGGCCTCATATGGACAGAGATATTGACACCATGGTACACAAATGTGTAATTTGTTCTGCAAGTGACAAAGTATTTATAACCCTCCTTTGAGTCCCATTCCCTTGCCATCCAAACCTTGGGAAAAATTGAGGATTGATGTTACGGGACCTTTCCATGCTCTACCACATCAGTCAAGGTTTGCTGTAGTATTAGTTGATTATTACACCAGGTAGCCAGAGATCAAATTTGTTGCCAAGGCTGATTATAAAACTGTGTTGAATTTCTTGAAAGACATTTTTATGGCGGAGGTGCTCCCTCAAACTATGGTCTCAGACAATCGAGTACAATTTGTGTCCGCAGATGTTGAAACATTTTTCAAAGAATGTTCCATCAATCACCTCAAGAATTTGCTTTAACAAACTAGCGTTCTGGTTGAGCACGTAAACAGAGTGTTGGGTGATTGCATACTTTGGGCAATTGCTCACAACTGTGTTATACTAGTTGCAGTGAGAACCATGTTGTGGTTTTATAGAACTACACCCCATTCCACCACTGGTGTTTCACCGTTTGAACTTATGAAGGGCCGAAACCCCTCAACTGAATTCAGGCCAGCTGGATGTTAAAATGGTTCAAACAGAGTAAGTCCTTTCATGCATTAGATGCCATTGTTGCAGACAAGATTGGATCCACCCAAGCCAAAGAAAATAGTTATTTTGACAGGAAGAAAAGTGTCTCAGTGATATGCTTTGCAGTGGGAGATTTTGTATGGATCAAGAGAGCTAGTTTTGTAAAAAGGGGAATCTAAGTTTACCGAACCTTTGAGCATTGACAAGATCTGTGGTAGCACTCTATGTGTCAATGGAAGTAACTGGTGGAACATGACCAAAATTGCAAAAGTTGATCCGAACATAATGAATAAAGATTGACACGTGATTAAAACTGAAGTTAGGAAAGGTTTAGAAATTAAACAATCCAACTCGAGTATAGCGGGTTTCCTGCAACTCTCAGGAAAAGTGGAAGGGATATAAGGCTGCCTGCGAGATACAGGTAGGAGTAATTTATCCCTATTATTAGCTATCCTTTATTGGGAACGCATTATTTGTGTTGTTCTGACCATCACCGGGTACTCCTGTAGTCATTGCTTCACAGTTCCTATGTATTGTTATGGTTCCCCATACTGCATTATATCTAGTTGTTTCTGCTCTGTGTTTCTGTATTTTTATTATTTTTCTTCATTTCTGTTTTCTTCCATATATCCCTTTATGATTGTTTAATTTCTCTCATATATGATATGTAGTGCCTTGCCCACACTAGTTATCTCCGTGTGGGCATTGTGTGATGTCATGGCCCATAAGTCGTTACACGGACCGTGGGGGGCAATGGTACAGGATGGTTGAGAGCCGGTGGTGGAGCGGTTGTTATGGTTGGCCAGTCTGTGGGATGATACGCTTAGACATGCTGCAAATAAATCTTCACTTCAAACCCTACTCCGTGTTGTGCATTACTACAAACTATTATTGAGCAAGGCCTACTCATGGAAGGATATTATTACCTTACTGGCAGATCATGACAGGGTTATGAGGCACTCCAGGCTGAAGTTTCTCTACTTCAATGAACTCCATGACTGGTCACCATGGAAACTTAAGAGGGTCCACTTACTACCACATGACCGCTGGTGGAATTGCAATGTGAAGTGTTGCATCCTATATTATAGTCTCTGGTCCTGCCCAAAACTTGGCAGCTACTGAAGGCATCCTGGTTGACAACCTCCCGTGTCATGGCCAAACTATGCATTCTCAGACACTGAAGACAGCCCACCAAAACTACGCTGAATGAGTGGCAGATAGAAATTCATAGAGTGACTAGGCATGAGTATGCCACTCACAAATTAAAAGACAAAGTGGATGCTTTCAAAGCAGTGTGGGTAACCTTCCTGAAGATAGAGGAGACTGTCCAAACCTGAAGGTGTACATTCCCCAACCATCCCTTATAATACTGACTGGCTGTCCTTCTATTACCACTTACAATAATCTGGGTGATCTTCCTCAGCCCTCAGAGCTCCAACCCTACCTTGTCCTCATCCCAGTCAGACCCTGCCCCACCTTGACCCTTCCCCATCCACCAACTCATTTCTCCTCTCCCTTGTCCACCCCTTGCTGTATTATCCCCCCCCCCCCGGCAGCCCCAGCAGATCTCTTGTCTTGCCTATGACTTCAAGCTATGATGGTTTAATGCACTGTTACTTCTTTTGCAGCACTTTCATGGAGGTGAGGTGGAGTGAGTTTGTTTGTTTCTGGTCTCTTCTGGGGTTATCACTTACCATTTCTCCCTTATGTTGTACTTTGCAAATCTACACTGGTTTATTTTGTGAGATCCAGAAAATATTTTAGATGGGCCTCACTCCAACACGTAACATTTCTCATAACATATTAGTGTAAGATGAGTTTTGGTCTGTGTAGGTCCAAAACACATACAGTAGAAAATGTCATTCATTCACTTTCCTTGTATACTGATTAATGTGTTGCCCAGTGCAAAACATTAACTTACAATGAAACTAATCATCTAGGTTAGAAACAGTTTACCTGATATAGAAATAAAGCTAAAAATTGGTCTTGACCAATTATAAAAAAAATCAAAATAGCTTGCAGGACATCTCTAACTTCAAGGCTGCTCAAATGAAAATGTATGTGGTTAATAGCTCAAGGGCCCAGACTGCCAGCACGTCTAAAACTTGTGGATGCATTACTAAAGTTGATTGTTTCTGAAAGAGGAATGGAGCTCATGGCCACTGAACATACATGCAATAAAATGGACATTATTAATAACTACATAGAATGGAATGTGAAGATCCTGGGTAGCCCGGCAAAGCGTCATACAGTCTTTTTCGATTTGAAGTGAAGGAAGGTGCAGATCGCCTGCCTACAAGAAACTCACTTCACTGAAACAGCACTTAAAATCTTGCACAGGTGACAGTTTGGGAAATTAGTGGTTATGTTTGTGAGAGGAACGCTATAGTGAATATCCCCTGAAGTACCAATGAGGCCCAATTCTTTGTGATGTTGCATACCCTCTTTTTGAGAGCACAGGAGCTGCCATGCATAGGGGGGGGCGAAATACCCTCATAGACATTGACAGGCCGGTTCTCTATCATCATTGCAGGGGTCCCCACTCAGGACAAAATCACATCACCTTTTGAACTGGGTGCACCACTGTAAGCTTTTCGAATTATGTAGGGAACCTAAACCATAATCTAGAGAATATTCCTTCAATTGCACTGGATCCATAAGAGCTCGACATGGTCCTTGTATGGTTGGCAAAAGAACTGGAAAACTCAGTCACATTTATAGGTAAACTACACGGAATTTGAATATAACCCACTAATGACATGGAAAGCTTGTGCAGGGCTCCATCCTGATACCCACTGGTACTGATTACAGCAAGAGTTGCTGTTAGATTGTTCATTTCACTACCTTGGGAGACCACATTGATGGAATGGTAGGTGATCTACCGGCAGAAAGGGATGAATTTAAGACATTAGTCGGAGGACTATGTATAAAGATATAAAATGGCATTAAATTATTCATCAATTTTCAGATGAATGCAAAGGAGAAGGAATTGCGCAACCGGGAAGTTAAAGCTGGAATTGAATCGTATTGCTTTAAGAAAAAACTAGGGGGCATATTAGCAAGCTGAAGTATTGCCTCTTTTTCGGCGAATTGTGCCGAGAAAGCGGCGATACTTCCAGCGCCCTATTAACAAGGGCATGCTAACGCCTGCCTCAATCCCACTTTGCATGTCAGCGAGAAACATCGCTAATGTCATGCAAAGTGGGCGTTCCCACGTCCAACCACATGTAAAATGTGGTTGGAGGTGGGAACATCCTATTACCAAGGCAGGCGTTGGGAGAAGAAGACCTGCGATAAACTCGTTTAAAGTTGAACTAAAAAGTTCACAAGAGATACCACAGGATATCCTGTAGGATACTCCCAGTAAAGGAAGGAGGAAAAGTAAAAAACAAAAGAAAGCCTGCTTTTCTGCAAAATTAAAAATAACACCATCACTGAAATCATACTACAAGATTTGCAGTACCTCTTCCACCTCCTCTACCTCTACCTCTACCTCCATACGTACTCCGGCTCCCAACCAAAACGAAAGCATGACAACTAATAGAACCACTGTTTTGGCCTGTCCTGCTCCTAGCTCGGATCCAACAAGTGCGGATAGTAAGACAAGCGATGTACCCCTTGCTAGTCTCTTCTCGGATAAGACAGGTCATATCCCGGCTCGAGAATGTTTGACTGAAATACATCCATCAGTAGAACTTTCAAACAGCTTCTCAGCTCTTGCAGTACAAGATCTAGATATGACTCCAGACATTGAAACGAGTATAGCAGGTAGTGAAGGCTCATTAGGCTTGCTAGGCGCACCTGGTCTACCAGGCACCTCACTGGGAGAGGAGGTGGAAGGGAGAACACCAAAAAGCCAAACAAAAGCACAAGTGCAGGCACAAGAGCAAGCTATTGGGGCACAAGCTCTCCCACCAACCCCCCACCTCTCAATCCATGACGTCCCAGATAACCCCGACATTCCAGATATCCAGAGAAAAGATTCTAGAGCGGCTCTATTGCCCCATACTTCAGCTCCTGGGACTCTAGCGGATATTCTGTTGAGTCTACGCGATGACATAGGAAGGAGATTTGATGATATCGACAAGAGATTTACAACTTCAGAGGCAAACCAAGGGGCTATTCAGGCATCATGTGATCTTTTGTCATCTAAAGTCGAGGAGATTACATTTAGGACGGATGCTCTAGAGGCTGAGATACCGAAAATAAAGGAATCTATAAGGACCTCCTCCTCCATGTTGAATAAGGTGATCCGGCAAAATCAGGAGCTACAAGACGATATTGAACGGCTTGAGAATCATTCCAGGAAAAATAATCTGAAACTATTGAATATTCCAGAGGATATTGAGGGGAGCGATATTAAGAACTGTGTTGTCTCTCTCTTAAAAACACACATATTAAAAAGCTCAGATGAAGATCTGGATTTGTCATCAGACATCCAAAGAGTCCATCGAGACCCGTATAGAAGAGCTCCGGGAAAAGACCGTCCCAGGAAAATACTGGTTAATTTCTTAACGTACTCCCTCAAAGAGAGGATTCTATCTCTTGCCCTTAAAGCCGGTCAACTAAAATGCAATTTGACTTCTACCCCATTCACCTTTTCTATTCGGTCAGATGTGTCCCATCGAACAGCCACAAGACAATGGGAATTGGGCAAAAGGATGACCATATTGAACCAATTGGGTGCCAAAACTCAACTTAGATTTCCGGCATCCTTACGTATCATGTGGGATAATCACATGTACAATATGCGTCATGTAGTGGAGGTAGATGCCCTAATTCAGTGTTTCCCAAACTGGGGTCCGCGGACCCCCAGGGGTCCGTGACACATTCCCAGGGGGTCCGTGGGCAACAGTTATAAAATCTCAGAAACGTTTCTTGTATAATTAGCAGCTTCCCAGCAACAATATAAGTGTCAAGATAATGCCAGTGATTAATGTAACTGCTGGAGCGTGAGGAGAGTTTTGTTCAGTGGCAGCTTTTGACTTGATCTAGCACAGAGGGTTAATGTGCCTACTGCAAAGAACGTGTAACATGCATTTTAAAAAGCAGTATTTTATGTGCATAGGTTTGTGGTTACTGCTTTTGTCACAGAGATTCGTTTGTTACTGTGCACTTCATAAGTGACAATCGTAATGTAGCAGAGGCACCTATAAACTGTCATCAAATAGCTGCTTGCAAACTGCATGGTACCAGTTAGTAACTTATGTTTTTTCCCAGTTATTCATTATCCTGATGCTGCTAAAAAGATTTATTTGGGTGGAAATACATTTTTAATGTTAAAGTCAGTGCTAGCCACTGTGTTATGTTCTGAATTCTGAGTTTGTGCTTTTCCAGACCAAGCACTCTTTAAACATTTTATATACACACTGATTTACATGTATGATTCAATGTCTCTATTTGTGTGTGATGTAAAGTGCTCTGACATCCTACAATGGTATGAGAGATGCTATAAAACAAATGAAATACATGTGACAGAGGGGCTATTTCTTCAATATAAAATACTAATGGCCAGATGTACGAACCGTTTTTATATGTGCAAACGGGTTTGTGAACCCGTTTGCGCATGCAAACACCTATTGGGCAATGTATATTGCCTATTTCGCGAGTCGCAATCTTTTCGCGACTCGCTAAATAGGTTTTGCAAATTGCTATTTGGAAGGGGAATTCCCTTCCAAATAGTGAGTCTCAAAACCAGGTACAAATGTTTTGCGGTCGCAAAACACTCGCTATTACCACCTACTTCAAGTAGATGGTAATACATTTGCAAATGGACCCCTTCCCCTTTACAAATGCATGCAAAATTATTTTTTAAGGACAGGCAGTGGTCCCAGGGACCTCTGCCTGCCCTTATAAAATGAAACAAACGCTTATTTTTTTTTTTTTAAATGCATGGTAAACGGGCTGCATTTGTTTTTTAAACTGCTTTATTTAAAAGCAGTCCCAGACATGGTGGCCTGCAGAGCCCTGCAGGTCACCTTACCTGGGAGGGCTGGCATTCCCAATGGGCTCGCAAATTGCGAGAGGCTGATTAATATTAATGAACCTGCCAATTTGCGACCCCATTGGGAATCCCAAACAGTGTTAAACACACTGTTGTACTTTTCATTTAGCGACTCGCAATTTGCAACTCGCAATTTGTCGCCAATTGCGAGGAGCTAAATGAAATGGTCGTACATCTAGCCCCAAAATCCTTAGTACATGGAGTATTTATTTTGTGTGCACACATGTGTATTTTTTTCGAATTTATGTTTTAATATTTGAAATTTAACTCATACAAATTGCTTGGGGGTCCCCGGCTTCCAGTGGTGACTTAATGGGGGTCCTCAGGAGTCAAAAGTTTGGGAACCACTGCCCTAATTGACAAGTTTAAAAGGAGAGGTGGGGGAGAGGAGGAGGAAAATTTTGGCAGTGGAGGAGGAGCGGTGTGTAAAATATAGTAAAACTTTAAACTTAAAGCTTAAAACGTAAAACTCAAAATTGAAGAATATCGGTTTGTGTAAAAATATATCGGATCTGAGGAGGCAGTGAGGAGAAGAGTCGAGGCTGGCACCATTCAGTGGATTAGTCATATTATATTTTCTTTCTTCTTTTTTTCTTTCACTTTACTTCTAACTACATTGCATATGGCCACACACCCGGGGGGGGGGGGGGCTCTGACCGAGGGCGCATGCCCAGGAAGAAGGGAGGGCTCCCAAGGGATGCGGTAGGTAGGGAGGGTCAAGGGGGGTTACAAGGGGGGGGTGGGGAGCACGGGTGGGGTTGCAGTGGGAAAAAACAAAAAAAAAGTCCTTATATCCCGTTTCATAATTTTCAACTATGTTAGCGCAGGCCATCAGCCTTAGAAGGGGGAAGGGGTTGGTAAATAAATGATTACTATAAAGATAAAGGTTATATCTTGGAATGTGAATGGGCTGCGGTGTAGCAGAAGGGCGCGGCAAGTTATGAAATATTTAGAACTGTCGGCAGCACAAATATTTCTAATACAGGAAAGGCATCTAAGCTATTTAGAGACCAAAGATCTCTTTGGTAAATTTAAATGGATAGAACATTTTTTCTGCTCACAAAACACGCCAATGCGTTATAAAATGCAATGCGTTGCGGATTAACAGGCAATGTGCGTGAATCACACACTGGCATTTTCTGTACTGATGCATTGTAAAAAATTGCACATTTGTCGCAAACTGGTGGGAGACACCCAGGAAATTACCCAATAGCTGTGACAGGTTGCAAACTAGGAAGTGTGAAGTTACTTTCACTTTTACTTAGAGACTGTTAGTCTGTGCTGTCTCTAGCAGGTGTTTTATGGAGTGGGTTGGTGATTAAGGAGTATGTTGGTCTTGTTGGTGTCTGTGCTGACCCTCTCAATTATGTTAATTGTGTTTTGTATTCTTTTTGATATTGTATTGTTGGGTGTTCGTCCATTTAGGGGTTTCGTAATTTAGGGGTAAGGCTATGGGGTATTTGTATACTGTTATGGGGGTATAGAGTGGGCTGGGCCATGTTGGGGAAAGGGAGAGCCAAGAACCTGTCTGAGGGAGAGTTTGGGAGCCTGCTTTGGCTCCCCGCACATTATGTGCCCAACATGATTGCTACGGAGGGTAGGGTCAGCCAGGGCTACACCACCAAGGAGCTCAAGGAGTGGTGGGAGACAGTGTGCTAGCACATGACTAAGGTGTTTTGTGTTGACCGCACCGTAAACCAGCTTAAGCACTGATGGGTGCTTGTGGTGACCTGTGAGGCCGATCTCCAAGAGCACCTTGACATGGAAGTTGGTGGGACTGTTGGTAAGTACATATTTACCACCTGCATGTAGTTGTGTGCTTATCAAAATATTTTTAAATCTATTTCTTAATAGTAAGAGGCAGATTATTTGAGTGGTAGGGTGCCAAATTGCAGGGTACATCTGTCAAGTTGTAACACCATGCCCCAAGGGGCAGTTCTCAATTTTGCACCCATAGCACTTGCAGCCTCGCAGTGACGGGAAGCCCCAGAGCTTTTGGGGTGTCCCCTCCAGCACTGTGCAGGACAGTGGGACCTTGCCCCATGAGCCCATACCTGGAGCCAGAGCCTGGGGACTTTCGTCCATGTACGATGCAGGGGGGCTCTACTTTTTGACGAGCAACTGGCTGGACAAGGTGTTGGGATCTCAACTACTTATTTCACATGTATGTATTTGTATACATGACCTGAATTCACATACGTGCCTGGACAGAGCATGGCCGATTGATGTTGAAATACCCTGCACAAGTGGTATGTAAGTAGCAAAGTAATGATCAATCACTTATCACATTGACCTTCTAATGTGTGCTGCATTGTTCAGCACACATAGAAAGTTGGTCACGACCCTGCCAATGTAATTACTTCCAGGTGGTTGCCCTATCTAGATATGAATGTGAAATGTGAAATAGCCATCAAAGTCATGCAAGCTTGCACCATGTCACACCTACTCTGCACTCTGTGCAGAAGTGGTATGAATAGTCAGAAATTCTTCTTAAACTGTTTCCATATGGCATATATCTATATTTTTTCATTCCATCTCTACTTTGCCACGTGCTATGTGTCCAACGTGCTGCATATACCAGATCACTGTAATGTCATAGTACTGTACATCATATGTAGATAATGTGTATTTGTAATATTCACAAAGCACTGTTCCATTTTTTTCTTGTAGGTGGGGCGGGGTGAAGTTCTTCAAGGATCCCAAATGAGTGAGTGTAAATAGTGAATGTTTGTAGCTCTGCAAGGATTGTGTGTGATCTATGATAGTTGTAACATTGTGATGTGAAGGGGGTAGCATCATTCACCTGTAACCAATTTACAGTACATGTAAATTATCAACTGCATTTGCAACCACTGAAATTTTAAATGGGCAAGGACGAATGTCAATGTGCATGCAGGGGCAATGTATGCAGGCCCACGTGAATCATATCTCTACCTGCTGTGACGGTGCTTGCCCACCTACTATTTGGATGCTTATGGCACATGTACCATCACCTGGCACTAAATCTACAGATGGTCAGAAGCTTTATTGTCTTACGCCTATACAATGGCACAAATGTAACAAACTACTGTTCAACAAATGTTACTGCAAAGTGTAATGAGGTAGACTGAGCTTGTCAGGACATAGTCTGCTTGCATATGTCCATACTGCAGTATGAGACAGGTGCTGGTGAGGTTTAACACATATCCCAGGTAACAATAACAATAGTAAACATTAGAGTGTCATGGAATCATATATACAGTAAATATCTTTTCCAAAATACAACATATTCTATTGTTGTTTAGCTTCATACTATGCTCATATATGCAGCATATGTTTAACCTCACTAACAAAATGAGTTAATTCTGAAAGACTATCGGCATGATCTGACATTCATGCTGATCAACAACTAAAATGTTTTGTGATCCATACATGTATTCACATTCAAACAAACCTGTGTGACCATGTCAGCAGGCTAGCCAACACAAACCAACAATCCTTCCTGTGGTACATGCGGCATATGTTGTTGTGAGGGGGAAAAGTTATTCAAAATCCTTGATTAAAGTAATCACATCGGATATATATTATATCAATGTGTGTTGCTTTAGCTGTTTAGGTATATTGTCAGTAGGAATCATTTACTTTGTTTCACCACTTATGCCACAATTACCTGATGTTTGGCAGTTGTAATCCTGCCTCAGGGGTACCTGCATATCCCTCAGAGTAGTCCATATCACACATATGAGAGATTGGGTGACAGGGAAATTATTACCAGAGGCCATTGGGGATGTAGGAATGTAGGACAGAAGCTCAATTGTAGCATGGTGTTAGACGATTCATCTTCAGACTGCCTGTCTGATGCACATTCCAAGTGTAGTTGTGCACATGGCAAGTTATGGACATATGCTTGGCAGGTCCTGACAGGATGTAAGGAATCCTGACTCAGTGCAGACAGATTAGGCTGGCGTACATTGCAAAAAACACAGTTGATGGACAGAATGTAGAACAATGTCATACATTCACCCCAGTACAAAGATCTGGGCCTAAATCCATCGTTTTTTTGCACTCCACACCACCCTGGGTTAGACACTGGCTATATGCAAATCAGCTCTGACCCTGTGCCTCATGGGAACAGTCCAGTCCGAACTACCAAGCCATGTCTTTCCCAGACCGGAATCAAGCATCCAAGGACCGGTTTCTGGCTATCAGCCTTCATCAGCCTGGTTAGCTTGACTCCAGTGGTGTGGAGAGCCTGGGACTCACGTCTGAGCATACCCAGCCCACTCGGGGTGAAAATTGCAAAAAACACAGTTGATGGACAGAATGTAGAACAATGTCATACATTCACCCCAGTACAAAGATCTGGGCCTAAATCCATCGTTTCATTGATCCACATTCTGTCCATCATTGTTGTGTTTGCAGTTACCGCTCTAAGTGTACTGGGGATGCTCAGACGTGAGTCCCAGGCACTCCACACCACTGGAATCAAGCTAGCCGGGCTGAAGAGAGGTGTTACCTCGAAACCAGGCCGGTCCTCGGATGCTTGTTTCCGTTCTGGGAAGGACATGGCTTTTGTAGTTCGGACTGGACTGTTCCCATGGGGCACAGGGTCAGCGCTGATTTGCATATCGCCATTGTCTAACCCAGGGTGGTGTGGAGTGGAAAAACGATGGATTTGGGCCCAGATCTTTGGACTGGGGTGAATGTGTGACATTGATCCACATTCTGTCCATCATTGTTGTGTTTGCAGTTACCGCTCTAAGTGTACTGGGGATGCTCAGACGTGAGTCCCAGGCACTCCACACCACTGGAATCAAGCTAGCCGGGCTGAAGAGAGGTGTTACCTCGAAACCGGGCCGGTCCTCGGATGCTTGTTTCCGTTCTGGGAAGGACATGGCTTTTGTAGTTCGGACTGGACTGTTCCCATGGGGCACAGGGTCAGCGCTGATTTGCATATCGCCATTGTCTAACCCAGGGTGGTGTGGAGTGGAAAAACTATGGATTTGGGCCCAGATCTTTGGACTGGGGTGAATGTGTGACATTGATCCACATTCTGTCCATCATTGTTGTGTTTGCAGTTACCGCTCTAAGTGTACTGGGGATGCTCAGACGTGAGTCCCAGGCACTCCACACCACTGGAATCAAGCTAGCCGGGCTGAAGAGAGGTGTTACCTCGAAACCGGGCCGGTCCTCGGATGCTTGTTTCTGTTCTGGGAAGGACATGGCTTTTGTAGTTCGGACTGGACTGTTCCCATGGGGCACAGGGTCAGCGCTGATTTGCATATCGCCATTGTCTAACCCAGGGTGGTGTGGAGTGGAAAAACGATGGATTTGGGCCCAGATCTTTGGACTGGGGTGAATGTGTGACATTGATCCACATTCTGTCCATCATTGTTGTGTTTGCAGTTACCGCTCTAAGTGTACTGGGGATGCTCAGACGTGAGTCCCAGGCACTCCACACCACTGGAATCAAGCTAGCTGGGCTGAAGAGAGGTGTTACCTCGAAACCAGGCCGGTCCTCGGATGCTTGTTTCCGTTCTGGGAAGGACATGGCTTTTGTAGTTCGGACTGGACTGTTCCCATGGGGCACAGGGTCAGCGCTGATTTGCATATCGCCATTGTCTAACCCAGGGTGGTGTGGAGTGGAAAAACGATGGATTTGGGCCCAGATCTTTGGACTGGGGTGAATGTGTGACATTGATCCACATTCTGTCCATCATTGTTGTGTTTGCAGTTACCGCTCTAAGTGTACTGGGGATGCTCAGACGTGAGTCCCAGGCACTCCACACCACTGGAATCAAGCTAGCCGGGCTGAAGAGAGGTGTTACCTCGAAACCGGGCCGGTCCTCGGATGCTTGTTTCCGTTCTGGGAAGGACATGGCTTTTGTAGTTCGGACTGGACTGTTCCCATGGGGCACAGGGTCAGCGCTGATTTGCATATCGCCATTGTCTAACCCAGGGTGGTGTGGAGTGGAAAAACGATGGATTTGGGCCCAGATCTTTGGACTGGGGTGAATGTGTGACATTGATCCACATTCTGTCCATCATTGTTGTGTTTGCAGTTACCACTCTAAGTGTACTGGGGATGCTCAGACGTGAGTCCCAGGCACTCCACACCACTGGAATCAAGCTAGCCGGGCTGAAGAGAGGTGTTACCTCGAAACCGGGCCGGTCCTCGGATGCTTGTTTCCGTTCTGGGAAGGACATGGCTTTTGTAGTTCGGACTGGACTGTTCCCATGGGGCACAGGGTCAGCGCTGATTTGCATATCGCCATTGTCTAACCCAGGGTGGTGTGGAGTAGAAAAACGATGGATTTGGGCCCAGATCTTTGGACTGGGGTGAATGTGTGACATTGATCCACATTCTGTCCATCATTGTTGTGTTTGCAGTTACCGCTCTAAGTGTACTGGGGATGCTCAGACGTGAGTCCCAGGCACTCCACACCACTGGAATCAAGCTAGCCGGGCTGAAGAGAGGTGTTACCTCGAAACCAGGCCGGTCCTCGGATGCTTGTTTCCGTTCTGGGAAGGACATGGCTTTTGTAATACGGACTGGACTGTTCCCATGGGGCACAGGGTCAGCGCTGATTTGCATATCGCCATTGTCTAACCCAGGGTGGTGTGGAGTGGAAAAACGATGGATTTGGGCCCAGATCTTTGGACTGGGGTGAATGTGTGACATTGATCCACATTCTGTCCATCATTGTTGTGTTTGCAGTTACCGCTCTAAGTGTACTGGGGATGCTCAGACGTGAGTCCCAGGCACTCCACACCACTTCAATCAAGCTAGCCGGGCTGAAGAGAGGTGTTACCTCGAAACCGGGCCGGTCCTCGGATGCTTGTTTCCGTTCTGGGAAGGACATGGCTTTTGTAGTTCGGACTGGACTGTTCCCATGGGGCACAGGGTCAGCGCTGATTTGCATTTCGCCATTGTCTAACCCAGGGTGGTGTGGAGTGGAAAAACGATGGATTTGGGCCCAGATCTTTGGACTGGGGTGAATGTGTGACATTGATCCACATTCTGTCCATCATTGTTGTGTTTGCAGTTACCGCTCTAAGTGTACTGGGGATGCTCAGACGTGAGTCCCAGGCACTCCACACCACTGGAATCAAGCTAGCCGGGCTGAAGAGAGGTGTTACCTCGAAACCGGGCCGGTCCTCGGATGCTTGTTTCCGTTCTGGGAAGGACATGGCTTTTGTAGTTCGGACTGGACTGTTCCCATGGGGCACAGGGTCAGCGCTGATTTGCATATCGCCATTGTCTAACCCAGGGTGGTGTGGAGTGGAAAAACGATGGATTTGGGCCCAGATCTTTGGACTGGGGTGAATGTGTGACATTGATCCACATTCTGTCCATCATTGTTGTGTTTGCAGTTACCGCTCTAAGTGTACTGGGGATGCTCAGACGTGAGTCCCAGGCACTCCACACCACTGGAATCAAGCTAGCCGGGCTGAAGAGAGGTGTTACCTCGAAACCGGGCCGGTCCTCGGATGCTTGTTTCCGTTCTGGGAAGGACATGGCTTTTGTAGTTCGGATTGGACTGTTCCCATGGGGTACAGGGTCAGCGCTGATTTGCATATCGCCATTGTCTAACCCAGGGTGGTGTGGAGTGGAAAAACGATGGATTTGGGCCCAGATCTTTGGACTGGGGTGAATGTGTGACATTGATCCACATTCGGTCCATCATTGTTGTGTTTGCAGTTACCGCTCTAAGTGTACTGGGGATGCTCAGACGTGAGTCCCAGGCACTCCACACTACTGGAATCAAGCTAGCCGGGCTGAAGATCGGTGTTACCTCGAAACCGGGCCGGTCCTCGGATGCTTGTTTCCGTTCTGGGAAGGACATGGCTTTTGTAGTTCGGACTGGACTGTTCCCATGGGGCACAGGGTCAGCGCTGATTTGCATATCGCCATTGTCTAACCCAGGGTGGTGTGGAGTGGAAAAACGATGGATTTGGGCCCAGATCTTTGGACTGGGGTGAATGTGTGATATTGATCCACATTCTGTCCATCATTGTTGTGTTTGCAGTTACCGCTCTAAGTGTACTGGGGATGCTCAGACGTGAGTCCCAGGCACTCCACACCACTGGAATCAAGCTAGCCGGGCTGAAGAGAGGTGTTACCTCGAAACCGGGCCGGTCCTCGGATGCTTGTTTCCGTTCTGGGAAGGACATGGCTTTTGTAGTTCGGACTGGACTGTTCCCATGGGGCACAGGGTCAGCGCTGATTTGCATATCGCCATTGTCTAACCCAGGGTGGTGTGGAGTGGAAAAACGATGGATTTGGGCCCAGATCTTTGGACTGGGGTGAATGTGTGACATTGATCCACATTCTGTCCATCATTGTTGTGTTTGCAGTTACCGCTCTAAGTGTACTGGGGATGCTCAGACGTGAGTCCCAGGCACTCCACACCACTGGAATCAAGCTAGCCGGGCTGAAGAGAGGTGTTACCTCGAAACCGGGCCGGTCCTCGGATGCTTGTTTCCGTTCTGGGAAGGACATGGCTTTTGTAGTTCGGACTGGACTGTTCCCATGGGGCACAGGGTCAGCGCTGATTTGCATATCGCCATTGTCTAACCCAGGGTGGTGTGGAGTGGAAAAACGATGGATTTGGGCCCAGATCTTTGGACTGGGGCGAATGTGTGACATTGATCCACATTCTGTCCATCATTGTTGTGTTTGCAGTTACCGCTCTAAGTGTACTGGGGATGCTCAGACGTGAGTCCCAGGCACTCCACACCACTGGAATCAAGCTAGCCGGGCTGAAGAGAGGTGTTACCTCGAAACCGGGCCGGTCCTCGGATGCTTGTTTCCGTTCTGGGAAGGACATGGCTTTTGTAGTTCGGACTGGACTGTTCCCATGGGGCACAGGGTCAGCGCTGATTTGCATATTGCCATTGTCTAACCCAGGGTGGTGTGGAGTGGAAAAACGATGGATTTGGGCCCAGATCTTTGGACTGGGGTGAATGTGTGACATTGATCCACATTCTGTCCATCATTGTTGTGTTTGCAGTTACCGCTCTAAGTGTACTGGGGATGCTCAGACGTGAGTCCCAGGCACTCCACACCACTGGAATCAATCTAGCCGGGCTGAAGAGAGGTGTTACCTCGAAACCGGGCCGGTCCTCGGATGCTTGTTTCCGTTCTGGGAAGGACATGGCTTTTGTAGTTCGGACTGGACTGTTCCCATGGGGCACAGGGTCAGCGCTGATTTGCATATCGCCATTGTCTAACCCAGGGTGGTGTGGAGTGGAAAAACGATGGATTTGGGCCCAGATCTTTGGACTGGGGTGAATGTGTGACATTGATCCACATTCTGTCCATCATTGTTGTGTTTGCAGTTACCGCTCTAAGTGTACTGGGGATGCTCAGACGTGAGTCCCAGGCACTCCACACCACTGGAATCAAGCTAGCCGGGCTGAAGAGAGGTGTTACCTCGAAACCGGGCCGGTCCTCGGATGCTTGTTTCCGTTCTGGGAAGGACATAGCTTTTGTAGTTCGGACTGGACTGTTCCCATGGGGCACAGGGTCAGCGCTGATTTGCATATCGCCATTGTCTAACCCAGGGTGGTGTGGAGTGGAAAAACGATGGATTTGGGCCCAGTTCTTTGGACTGGGGTGAATGTGTGACATTGATCCACATTCTGTCCATCATTGTTGTGTTTGCAGTTACCGCTCTAAG
Source organism: Lissotriton helveticus (assembly GCF_964261635.1). Classification (NCBI taxonomy): domain Eukaryota; kingdom Metazoa; phylum Chordata; class Amphibia; order Caudata; family Salamandridae; genus Lissotriton; species Lissotriton helveticus. The sequence goes on along the minus strand of NC_136063.1, from coordinate 602,440,658 downwards.
TGTACTGGGGATGCTCAGACGTGAGTCCCAGGCACTCCACACCACTGGAATCAAGCTAGCCGGGCTGAAGAGAGGTGTTACCTCGAAACCGGGCCGGTCCTCGGATGCTTGTTTCCGTTCTGGGAAGGACATGGCTTTTGTAGTTCGGACTGGACTGTTCCCATGGGGCACAGGGTCAGCGCTGATTTGCATATCGCCATTGTCTAACCCAGGGTGGTGTGGAGTGGAAAAACGATGGATTTGGGCCCAGATCTTTGGACTGGGGTGAATGTGTGACATTGATCCACATTCTGTCCATCATTGTTGTGTTTGCAGTTTAGGCTGGCGTACATGTCAGCAAACATCACATGGAAATGCAGTTAAATGCCTTACTCATGGCCTCATATATCCAGTGTCCTATTTCTGGGAAGCATTCATACCTTGGCAGGGTGTTGTTGATTTTAATGAAATGTGAAAAGGACCACATTCAGATCTGCACTGTGTCAACAGCATACAGCCCATTACACTGCACACCTACTGGTGGTGTTGCTTCTACTGGCTAGCCCCAACCCTGTTATCCTTGACTCATTGTGGAAGATTACTTGCTAGATACAACAAAGTAATTGTACACATGTGATTTGCATCATGCACACACACTCTCCAACATGGTTAGGTTTTGATAATGTGCATAAAGGAAATCAGCCTTGATGACGTTTGGACAGACACTAGGACATGTTATTGCTGGAACTGATTACCATAAGCTACGTGTTAGGGTTTCCAAGTATTTTCCTGCTTCCGGTCTCTTTCTGAGCCGCGAATGCCGAGGGACGGGTGGTAATTGCTCCCGTATGGCGTAAACATCGGCATTAGCATGGGCATCACCCGGAAAAAAGAAAATAATTTTTTTATTGAAATACCGGAATCTTGCCAGACCACCACATCGCTTAGGATGACAGAGAAGCGCTGACGGTTCCAGCTCCGGCTTGGGCTCTGATTACACTGGCTCTACTGGCCTCCCGCTACCTGCAACCCGGGGGTTTGTTGCGCAGTTTCACTCCTACGTAACCACTTGGTGCCCCAGGTCCGCTGTGTGGGGTCCATGCCGCATCGGTTCCACTTTTGAGGATGACTCCGGCTCTGACCTCTGAGTCCGCTCCTGGTTCTGGGGACTGAGGGTCAATGCAGAAATACTGCACATGACCCTTCTTCCTTCACTACAGTCCGGAGTTCGGAGGTAAGGTGAGGGGAGGAACAATACTATCATAGACAGCACAGCAGCAATTAAATGCCCACTCCTCAGCCTGGCATGGGACAGTAGTGCAAGTGCGAATAGTTACTTCGCTCTCTCTATAAGGAGGCAGACGCATGCAGGGCACAGAAGAGGCACTTTGGGAAAAAGAAAATAAGCAAGAAGGGACGCTCCAGTGGAATTTAGCCTGCATTTGTTTTTCCCGGTCACCACTCACCTTTACCTGCTGGGTTCCGGGCTGCCCGCATTGGATGCAGTTGCCGCTGGGGGAGGAGTGGTGATCACGCTACAAAGCGCTGCCTCGACCCCCGCAGCGCAGGACGCTCCAGTGGACTTTAGCCCGCATTTGTTTTTCCCGGTCACCACTCACCTTTACCTGCTGGGCTCCGGGCTGCTGCTAACTCCCCTGCTGCCCCAAGGTCATGGACGCCATACCCTGGTGGGACTCGCTGTCCCAGGGTACTCCACTTCACAACGCCCGCATTGGATGCAGCTGCCGCTGGGGGAGGCATGGTGATCTCACTACAAAGTGCTGCCTCAACCCGAGCGGCACAGGACGCGCGTGGGCAGACCCGTCTGTGCTTGTCAGGGGGCCGGAAGAGGCCGGGCTGGGCTCCCCTCTTGGTTTTCTCTATTTTCGCAGCTGAGGGTCGATATTGAAATTCTGGATTGGGACCTTGCCCTTCTTCTGGTGGACCGTTTGGAGATGTGGATAGGTGTAGCATCTTATTGTGGGTGAAGTATCACACAAAAGGGTCCTTATTTCGCTCTCGCTGCTGCAGGGCAGGGGCTTGTAACGGTTTGCCAGGCTGATATTGTTCCTTTCACCCTAAGGTTATGTGGGAGTATGAAAAGAAAATCGAAGTCTATCGGGATTCAAGCTCAAAAAAGTAAACCAAATATATCCTCCAAGCTAGCCTCCAAAACCATGGTACCTGATCACCAGTAGTAAATACAGTCCACCGGGCCATGATGGAAGCCTTCATAGCAACTATGAGTTGTATGCTGGATGCTAAGTTTAGCACCATCTTGGACAAGTTAAATTTAATAGAGAAAATTCTAGTAGAACAAATAGGTCTGCATCATCTACCCAAGTTATTCAACCTGTGGTCTCGGACTCACCTAGGGACAACATAGCTGCTGGTATTACATCCTTGCCTGGGTGTATTGCACCCATGCCTGGGTCAGCTCCAGTCCCCTGGCCGGCCAGTAGAGCCCAGCCTTGTGGTCAAAATATGGCTCCCAAAGACAAGGGGGGTTGGCTGACACTTCAAGAGAAAGACAGGTCCCTGACGGGACTCCATCTATTCATCCTCAGGTATCGGTTTCCCAAAGATCAGGAATACCAACAGAAGAGGTGCAGGTTCATCTAATAAATGCCACACAGAATCTAGCGATCATTAATCTCCCACCCCAATAAACACCCCTTGTAATAATCCTGGGAAACGCCCCTCCACTTTTACCAGGGTCCAATGAGGATTTTACTCAACTCAAAAACAAGGTTACTCATTGGCTGTCAAATAACACCTCTGTGGGTCCAATGGTGGAACGTAATATTATCATGGTGCGTCGTGTGGGTTGATTAGGGAGCTCGAGGAAACCAGTGGTGGTGATTGTATTGTAGTGAACTTCAACAGTCCTTTCCTTGTGGGTAGAATCTTACAGGACGCTTATCTTGTCCGTACACAACGTGTTTCTGGCATCCGGGTTCTCCCATTGGGTTTTTTCCATAAGACTGACCACACAAGGCGCTCAAACACAAGTATCTCATGTGATAGGTGGTTTCAAAGACCTCGTGAGGTTATGGGTGGCAGTCATTCACTATCCCAGGGGATCCAACCCCAAACAATTGGGTATCAGCCTGCTACCCGGTTAGAGCTGTCCAACAGATTTTCAGATTTATCAAGGCTGGATGAGTGCGTCTGACTAAATAAGAACCTAGAGCCCGTTGGAGAGTTACCATATCAACCGGGGTCCCCACAAATTTGTATGCAAGATGTTGTGCCAGCGCTATGGAGGCATCTGGGAAGACTAGCCACCAGCAAATGGTGCTTTTACCGACTGCATATCAAGGAATGATTGCAAGTGCAGACACTTATAATGTCCTGTCATGGAACATTGCAGGTTTGATGGGAACATTTCAGGACCCCATATGGATGCAGTTCATCAGACAATTCACTGTGATTTGTTTGCAGGAGACTTGGCTTGTGAACTGTAACCTGTTTTTGGAGGGTTATAAAGCCTTCTTTGTCCCTGCGTCCCCGTCTCCATGTGGCAGAGCTAGGGGCACCCTGGTGATTTATATATCATTAGCTGTGTCCTGTAGGATCCAGCATCTTCCTACTGCTAATAAGGATTCTCAAGTCATCGTTCTAAGGAGAGAATGTGGAAGCATGGGCATCATTAACTTTTATAATGCAACAAGCGGCCAGGGGCAGTGCAAGATTGTCCAGTTGGTTTGTCTTATAAGATATTCCTGCGGTTTTGTCGCACATAATCTCATGGTAGAAGGGGATTTTAATATTCACCCCTGTGGAGATCCCAAAATCAGATGCATGGCTGAGCTAGGATGTGCCAGGATGCAGGGATTCCACTTTGAGCATTCTACCCAGGGGGGCACGCTAAATAATCTTCTTAATGAATTCAATCTGTTATCATCAATGTCTTTATCTGCCCCCTTAGCATACAGTCCGTCCCCTCTTTTAAAGGAGGTAGAGATGTTTTTTTTTATAGATCAAATCTAATCCACTTCTCTGGGCCCCGGTACCGATGGCTGTGCTCAACGTGGCGGCCAGGATCGGTTGCCCGGACTCCTGGTGCACCTCGACCATTGTGCCGCTCTTCAAGAAGGGTGATCGCAATAGCACTTCGTGTTATAGACCGATCTCCCTTCTTGATTCTGTGGTTAAGGTTTTGGGTGGGGTGTTACTGGGAAGATTATCCTCCTGGGCGGCAGAGAACAAGAACATCTCTGATATACAATACGGGTTTCGCCCAGGGCGGTCCACTTTGGCCCAATGCCTTAATTCATACATGATCCTGGGAAAGTAGACAATCACCCATCAAGGTACTAGCTACATGGCCTTCATGGATCTTTCCTCCGCTTTTGATTGTGTCAGTTGGGGGAAACTGTGGCAATCCATAAGGGCCATGGGGGTGGAGGATAATTTGGTTGACTTCCTGGAGGATCTGCACAGGGACACTAAGGCCAACATTAGATATGCCCAGGATCTCTGTGTTTCTAGGGATTTCAAAATAGAGAGGGGGGTTCGGCAGGGTTGTATCCTGGCCCCCTTCTTATTTAAATTATATATCAATGATCTGGAAAAAACTCTGGTAAAATCGGGGGTCGATTTCCCATATGTGGGTTGACGAGGTCTGCCCGTCCTGCTATCTGCGGACGACGCGGTCCTCGTCGCTAGGACGGCAAGGAGACTTCAGACCCTGCTTGACACATTCCGGAGCTTCATGAAAGATCGCATCCTTGCAATTAATAATTCTAAATCTTCCATCATGCACGTCAGGATTCGCCCAAAGGAACAGTACCCTTTTAAAGTGGGTAATGTAAATGTAAATGTATTGCAATTTATATAGCGCACGTATCACCCGAAGGCATCAAGGCGCTTGCCTTGGGAACCCGTCCTGGTATTCCCCTGTGAGATAACCCCAGTAGGGTATCCACAAGGTGAAAGCCAGGCATCCCGCCGCGAGGGGCTGTAGTGGAGATTAAGCAAGCTATTGCCCAGAGTCGCAGAGTGTGAACCCGTGAGTCAAGTAGGCACCGGAACGAGAATTATCAAGTCCGTGGAATTTTTTGAGCCCAAGACCCGCCGAGGCAGGGAATTGAACCCTGGTCCAGGACCGATCTCAGCTTCCGGGTCTGCCGCCTCTAACCCCTGAGCCACACTTCTCCACTTGAGAAAGTACCAATGACCACAACATTCTCTTACCTGGGTGTTTTAGTAGATGACCGCTTGAATTGGGGGGCCCTGATCAAGAGGAAAAAAGGGGAGGTTATAAGGGCGAATGCTGCAATTTTCAACTTTGCCGCGAAGATGGGTAAGCGCCCAATTGCAGCTATGGTGAAAATATATCAGGCCAAAAGTGTTGCTATAGCTGGCTATGGGAGCGAAATCTGGGGCTATGCAGCAAATGATGCTTTGCAAGCGGCGAAGAATGCCCCTTTAAAACATTTCCTAGGAATGCCCAGCGGAACGTCAAACCTGGTGGTACACGAGGAATTGGGGTTGCCATTTATAGGGGATACTTTGGCTATGCGCCCTTTGTTGTTTTGGCTTAACTGCTGGCTAAATAAAGATCTAGCTCTTAACCATCATATTTTAAAAGAAATTATGAGCCTCGATCACATGACACGCCTTCCATGGTTAAAATACATTAAGGGCAGTTTTGAAGAGCTGGAGCGGACGGACCTTTTTTTAAAGCCTGACTCTCTTACTCTGAAGGATGTGTAATTTGTAAAGAAAACTTTTACTACCGAAAAAAAGCTTGGTAGAGATGACTTAGAATTTGGAAAATCTAGCGTCCGTAAACATATGTTGCTTAAAACAACCCCATTCATAGAGCCTTATCTCCTGTGGCCATTGTCATCTTATGAGCGGTTTTTATTGATCGGGTTCCGATTGGACTATTTTCATCTGTTGCTTGTTGTCCCAAAAGGAAGCCGCAGAGGTCAGGTGTGGCTGCGACGGAGTGTCTCCTCAGTATTTGCTACACTTTATGTTTTTTTTATAAATTTTATGAAGTACCTTGCAGATATTTTTTAAAACCTCTTTTAAAGAAGTTGAATTTTATTCAGGTCCACTCAGCTCTTTTTTATTTACAACTGCTCTAACCAGAATGTGTATCTTTTATAGTAGGCTTTCTGAAATTCTCATTGAGATCCAGGATCTGTATTGGTAGTAAACCCTAAACATTGGTAGGCACCCCCATTGTGTTTTCTTCTTCCAATTATTCTTTGCACCGAATGTATATATTGTTGCTTTTTAAGGGATTATCTCCCTCCATTTTATTGCCATGAATTGTATGTTTTAATTGCTACATGGAGTTGTGTGAGTCAATATTAGTGAAATGTCCAACAGATCTGTTTACAGAAGGTAGCTACCCACCCTCCATCTATGTTTTGACTACCAGGCACAGAGCCAGTCAATGCACCAATGTGTGTTGCCTTGTATATTTGCTAGATGAGTGTGTGTTGCCTTGTGTATTTGCAAGATGAGTTAACCAATGCTGAGGCACACTACCTGTAATTGCTTGACATAACTCATTTTACTTAGGTTAATGACCACAACAACACCCAGTTGCATGCTGCATAACCAACACCAGAGATTCCATAATTGGACCATGTGTTCAACTCCATGTGAACACCAGTTCATGCTTGCAACTCAGTCTCAGGATTGATATGGTTATAATTGTATTTGTGTTGACACTTCCATATCGTATACCAACACTGCCAGCACATGAGTACATTTGCCTTGTTTCATTAGAAAAAGTATGTGTTTAGAAGGAATATTGTTAATTTCTCTTTCCCAATATGTGGTTTTGGGCTTACATGCCACATCTACTGTTTGAAAATATGAGCCTATTATTGCAGACATTATATACAATTTCACAGTTTGTAGATTCATATTTCCTTTACCTTCCCAGACAACATGAGAGCAAAAGAGGCTAAGCAACACCACATCAGCATGGAGCACTACCACCACATCCGACAGGTGATTAAGGCATACAAGAAGATGGCCAAATTGTATGAGGAAGGAAAGGCAGCTTATACCTAGAAGATGGGCAGGCAGGATCAGCCGGGATCTTAAAATGCAACGACACATTAAGGGCCATATTACACAAGGTGCCCCAGGGCTCAGAGGGCGTTTGCACCCGCTATGAGTACCTCCGGGCCAATTTGGTATTACAGAAGGGGCTGCAGATGCTTGTGTGGCCCCTTCTGCAATACCAATAGCGCTGACGTACATAAAACGCAGCACCATCTTCAGCGGGCGTTCCCTCATTTGCATGGAGGGAATCCCTTTGCCTCTGCACCCACGCTGTATTACAGATGCCGGCGCTGAGACAAAGAAGCCCTCAGGAGGCGTACTGAGAGTGAGCCACCTAACTGGTGGCACACTGTCAGTGCTCCCCCTGAGAGCAGCCCTCTGGTGGGAGCAAAGGGGGTCCCATGGAACCCCGTGACATTCCCTTGCAGGCAGGTGCAGTCACTGACTGCACCCGCCTGCAAGGGGATCTCTAATCCCCTCAAAAGTGCAGGTGGGTTGCCGCATGCACTGTGAAAACACAGAGCGGCTTCAAAGCAGCCGCTCCGTTTTTCACCTGAATGAGCTGCCCCCCTGCCCTGGGAGTAGCGCATTTACCATAATGCAGAGCATTTTCCTGGATTGGACTGGGTGCACCTATTGGAAGTGTGCCCAGAGCAATCCAGGAAAATGTGCCCCTTGTTTAATATGACCCCACGAGGTTGAAGAACAAATGACTGGAGTTCCACAGCCCATTCCTGGACATCCTCTAGCCAGCCGGGCCCAGCAACAAAGATCATGGTCACTACCCCTGTAGTAGGCTCTGTGTTTTAGGCCCAGGCACTGAAGGACATACAGGAGCTAAATTTGTGGATAGCTGCTATTGAGGGTGGACTCTCAAGCCTGCCGGCCATAACGCTCAAGTTGCAGGAGGAAATCGAGCGGATCAGCACCCAGATATGACTCTTGCTCCAGCTTATCCCTTTGCCCCGTTGTTTATAGTTGTTTAATTGGGATAACAGTTTTAGCATAGTTTAGGAAAGGTTTTAGCATAGGTCTAGTGTAGGGTAGTGTAAGTTAGCTACATGTTCTACAGGCAGTAGTTTTTAGGTGTGTTTTTCTAGATGGGTATGTTTTAGTGGGTTGGGGATTGATGTATAGTGTGTTTTATGTGAAAAAAATAAACATACATACATTTGTTTAGATTTATATGTTTAGGTAGTGTATGTTTAGGATGGGGTTGTCTTCTGTGTTGTGTTGATGTTTTTGCTTTAATGGGGGTGGAGGTAGATGTTTAAGGGGGCATCTATGTTTATAGTTAAGATAATTTAGGATAAGTTAGCAAAGTGTAGGGATAGAGTTTAGGCTAGTTGGAGAGACTAGTTAGGTTTAGGTCATTTTATATAGTTAGTATAGTGTAATGTGTTGCTAAGTGTTGTTAGTTTAGGTTAGATTGGTCTATTTAGAAGAGATTTGTTATATAAAAATATAAATCTATATATTTCACAAGTTCATCATCATTTTTAAAATAGGATTTGCAAGCATGGAGTTAGTTGTGTTGAATACATGAGGTAGCAATTGCCTGCAGTGTTTATAGATATGTGTTAATTAGTGAGAGGCCTATGGACAAGAGCCAATGTACCTCACAGTTGAGTCACTTAAGGACTCTGCACAATTCTATAGCCACTGTCATTGGTCCTCTTTATGCGAATTTATGCACAAGCTTACATAGTCACCTGTCTGTGTAAAAACATGTGTATGTATAGTAGGACACGGTCTGTGACTCCAGAGTCCCCATTCCTGGCTGTTCCGGGCCACACACTGATGCCTGCCACTTATGCACTCACCCATGCACTATTGTACTGGTAGGCCTTAGTTATTAGCTAGTTAGTTGGCTTGGATGTGGCCCACACCTGCCTGGAAACGCCAACATCCTTGGTATTAGGTAACTGCTAAGTGGGGGACTTAATGCATGTGAGTTTGTTCAACTCCTTGCTAAGTTAGTAAATCAAAAGTCTACCATTTCCTCTTCCCTTTAGGATTTATAGCTTGGTTCATAGATCTGTGACTTGACTCCTAATATTTGTTATGTATGTATATAGTACAATTGATGTCATGTGTGGTTACACTTGATGTATGTGATGACTCCCAGGGGCACAGGGACACATTCTCCTTATGTATCCCCATGTGACTTACTATACCATTTATCATTCGACACAGGACCCCAAATACTTAGTAGCTGCAGTTCATCCTAAAATACATCCAAGGTGTATCACTGAGCATCTACATCATTGAGTGGCATAGGTATGATGTTAAACAGAACCAGTCTGGCCATTAGTTTCTGCATATCATCAGTGCATGCATTATGATAGTACTTATAGGATATCTTCAATGTAAGCGTTGAGGCTGACTGACATAGGTGCATGATGTCATTGTCATGATCACTGAGCAAGATATCTTTGGATGTGTGAAAATGTGTTAGTGGCTCACATGCCTCACAAGACCCAAATTGTGCAGGTATGCAATTGTGTGAATAGTTGGGCTTTTTCACTGTGTGCCCCTAAAGTTACTGATGCTTATTGTCACATCATGACGTTCAATAGTTCAATGAGATTTTCCACATAATTCAATGGCAGTGTTGGTACATGATTATTAGCCATGCCCAATCAGAGCATGTGATAGTGGCAGTCGCACAATTTTCTTGTGATGCAGAATTTTGTTAGTCCTATCTGCAACAGACATACAACACGCGGGTTCATGGTAGTGCCTTTTTGTACAGGTGTGTACAAAGGCCATTTCAAGTAGCAGTTCCTGCAGCAACAACCGCAACATTGTTTGAGAGTCATGTGACATGTCAAGAAGAGGAGTATTCTAGTGGGGAGAAGGTCCAAAGTTCAATTAGGGAAGGTAGGCCTCATCAACATTCAACAAACAGATCAGAATAATAGGTTGCAATACAAAAAAGGGATAGTACCAGTTGACAAAGGTGATGGCATGATAATTAACACAGGTCCAATCAAAAACTGCCAATAAGGCACAGACAAATCTTATTGGGTAGATCACAGCTGGAAAGTGGTAAAGTTCAAATCTTCCTCCTCTGATGGGTGTTGCGCCTCCCCTGAGGCTGGTGGTGTTTGCGCAGGAGGCATCTTGGGCACACACACATCAGGGGCTGAAGATGTGTCTCTCCTGTCCCCAGTAGCATTTGTCTGTGTCAGCAAGGAGATCAGCACAGCACTGACAAGGGCCTATTGATGTGTCAGCAAGGCAACAATGTTGCGGTGGAAGGCACACATAGTAGCAATGCAGGAGTCCTGCTTTCGCTCCATAGACTGTAAGATGGTGCAGATGGCCCTCAACTGGGTGGCAACTTCACTGGTATCACCTTGTCACAGCTGTTGTTGCCTCTACCTCATTACACCAACAATGTCAGCCAGAGACTGTTGCATTCCATGGAACAAAGGGTAGGTGCCTCTTTGATTGCCTCAGAGGTGTCTCTATTGGGACTGAGACACCTACGGGCTCCCTCTATGGTGTCCGCAATGGTCTCCATCCCCAAACACACCTCATCTACTATCTGCTGCTGTACTCCAAACTATTGGTGTTGGAAGACAACGTGGGGTCCTCAGAGTCCAAGCTTGGGCTTTGGCTGGCAGATGGGGCATGTTCTGTGGTAGGCGGTTCCTCTGGAGACCCAGCAATGCTGTTAACCCTTACCATGAGAGAAGGTGTTCCAATGGAGTCCAAGAGTTGCTAAGAGGTGTCATTGTCCATGGGGGCAGGTTGTCATCACCAACAGATTAGTCATCCAGGACAATCTGCTTGTCATGAGGTGTTGCTTCTCGCTCTGCAATGAAATTGAAATATGGTAATGGTGATCTATGCTAGATGTTGACATGAGTAACTCTGGCTAACATACAGATGTTATTATCATTGAGTTTCAGTTCCACATTGATGTGTATGACATATGTTACTCATTGGAATTGTGGCTAAGATTCACTGTAGTTGGCTTTCAGATGGCATTATTTCTACACTGATGGTGATTCAAAACATGGGGAGTGATTCTGTTATGGGAGTACAGAGGTTGGAATCTATATACTACCAAACAAAACAAAGTACCTCTGACACCATCAATGAGGTTTTACTTAAACCTCGATGGTACCTTCAATTGCCATCGGGCTCCAATTTATTTATGGAGACTATCTTCATTATTTTTTCATCAAAATCATGATTCCCATCACAGTACACATTAGAACATACCATTCTTCTATTTTTCTTGTATATACAATTAACACAACTTCAAAAAACATGTACAGTCTTCACATGACAAAAAAAAGATTCAGGGCCCGATGTAGGTAGGCAAATACCGGTTGGAAACGGCCGAAAATACCGATTTTAGGCCATTTCCGACCGGTATTTGGATATTGAGATGTAGGGGCATGTGAAATTACAGAATCGGTCATTTTACCGAATCTGTAATTTTTCCGATTCGGTAAAATACCAAATCTGTAAAATTACCGATTCTGTAATTTAACATGTAGGTAGCACTGTAATCAATGTTACAAGGGTTTAAGAATTCGTTATTTACCACCAACTAGAAGTTGGTGGTAAATAATGAAAACCCTTCAAAAAGCATTTTTTTTGCTTTAAAAAATGTGCCATGTTGCAGACATACATGGCCTAAGGGCATGTATGTCAGCAACATGTGCACCCATGCACAATTGAGGGGTGCAACAGGGTGTCAAAGTGACATCCTGTCCCCCTTGCAAATTCGGTAATTTTACTGAATCAGTATTTACCGATTCGGTAATTGGCATTGATGGCAATTACCGAATCGGTAAATACCGATTCGGTAATTACCGAATCATTCCGATTCGGTAATTTCAAAAGTGAAATTACCTACATCCCATTTACCTACTCTTAAATACCGAATCGGTATGATTCGGTATTTAAGAGTAGGTAAATCGAGATTACCTACATCGGGCCCTCAGACATGTATAACATAAATAAGCAACCATGAAACTTATCAAGATTGTTATGAAAAATTAAATCTTGATATAGATGAGTCCTACTATTTTCCAGTGTTGATTGGGACCTTCTCATATTGTGTCATCAATTATCTAATTTAGCAGGTCCTATGGGTGTCAGAGAATTATTTGTGAACTCTTATGCCGAGCATCCCAGTTGCAGCTCAAGGACACCAGATAAATGGCAAACTTGTTGTTGGTCGGTTCCTCTGAACCTCTCCAATAAGAGAGCCAACGTGTTTCATCCTTCTGGTAATCGGACCAGGAAGAGCAATTTCAAACGAAGGTCTTCATCAGGGTGAGGCTTCAGATGTAGGACCCGCCTGCATAGTTAGAAGAAATTAAATTAAAACTCTAGTAAACCACTAGATCTCTGTTAGCTGATTATCATCAATTAAAATTCAAATTAGGCTCTAGACATACCTATTTAGGTTTAAACATTTTAATGTGGAAGTGCTCCTGTTTCCTGTCACTGAGGTGAGCTTTCCAACTTGGTCCGAATCTGAAAGGTAGATGAAATGTAAGAGATGAGGAGTTTATCGATTACATGAAATTCCTGTGTCAGGCTTGATTTTCCCTTTTTGTACAAGGCGACTTGGAGACTCCATCTTTGAAAAAAGGAAGCGTTAGTGCTCAACTTTGTGATAACGTCTCATGCTCACTGAGAGGAATCATTTTTCGGCGGCTCCAAAACGTGTGGGGGGCATGGTGAAATTTTCATTTGATAGAAGGGTTGGAGGAGTCTCGATGAATTAGCAAACATATGCCTGCTGTTTACCGTGCTCGGTGCTGGAGAGCAAACTTATGTCATGCCATTTAAGACGGGTGTTCGCATGCATCAAAATTCATTTGACCGTCGAGTTCCGCATACCTGAACCAGACTTGGTGCTGCGTCTTCTTGAATGATTCTCGTTCTTGTTTCCTGTAGCATGTGGCTTGTGGCATGTAACGCCTTATTGGAGTATTACATAATTTGCTCATGGGCACTCCATTTCCACAGCCGGAAGTCGATGTCTAGTACTCTCAATGCCTGACTTCCCGTGTTTTGTGTTGTTATGACTACTGATAGGTACAAAAGGGGGTGGTAATGGACGGAGCATCTGAACCAATCAAACACTCACACCCAGTCAACAGATCTGGGTTTGATCCATCACCGTTCTTTAGCCCACTCTGCCACCCCAGTTCAGACATGGCCATATGCAAATCAGTCTGACCCTGTGCCTCATGGGAACAGTCCAGCCCGAACTGCCAAGCCATGCCTTCCCTGGACCGGAATCAAGCTTCCTAGGACCGGTTTCTGGCATTCCAGCCGTCTTCAGCCAGGCTTGCATGAATCCAGTGGCAAAGTGAGCAAGGGACTCACGTCTGACCATACCCTGCCAACTTATGGTGAACAAAGCGGTACAAAAGGGGGTGGTGATGGACGGAGCATCTGAACCAATCAAACACTCACACCCAGTCAACAGGCATGGCTTGGCAGTTCGGGCTGGACTGTTCCCATGAGGCACAGGGTCAGACTGATTTGCATATGGCCATGTCTGAACTGGGGTGGCAGAGTGGGCTAAAGAACGGTGATGGATTAAACCCAGATCTGTTGACTGGGTGTGAGTGCACTCTTCATCAGAGCGGCCTGTCCCACCACGGATCGAGGGGCGCTGAGGTGCCCCCACCCAGGAGTCTAAGCACACAGCCCCCGCTTCCGGGACAGGCGTTAGGACAGCTGAGCACAGCCTTCTTTCAGCCCTTCAACCCCTGTATGCCCCCTCTCCAACAACTTCTGTTGTAGTCAAACAAAGTGCTGCTGCAGCCGGGCAGGAGCGAGGAACCAGTGAACTTTTCCCAGGTATGGGGGTGAGGGAGCCATGACCGGCTGATTGTCTTCGAAGTTACTCCAGTGGACCCGAGCCTGCACAGCTCCTCTCCCTTCCTGACTTTGATCTCTGAACTATGTACCCCCGGACTTCTCCTGGCACTCTAACTCATACTCACTGGGTCACTCTCATGGACTTCTTTAAGTTTTTTCTTTTGCCCTGCCCGCCATTTTGCTGCTGTTCTCGGACACTTTTCTCTGGACCCTGACCCGCCATCTTGTCCATTCCCTCGTCCTTTCCGCTTTTCCCTCGTTTCCCCCTTGACAATCCTTAAATGTTTCTTCCTTTTTCTGATTTGCCTTTTCTCCATACGCTTGTATCCCTCCCACCTTCCCTTGGTGTTGTGACTGCGTCCCCCCTCCGACCCCACTTAATGGAACTCTGCTCCCCTGTTTTTTTTGGTCTTGACCTGAGAATATCTACTATTTGTATATAGAGAACTCTAATCACTAGTATATGCAGTAGACCTTTGTACTCTCCACCATTCCTATGTGACTCTTAGAGAATATCCATTCATATCCCTTCCCTATGTATATAGAGAACTCTAATCACTAATATATGCAGTAGACCTTTGTACTCTACCATTCCTATGTGACTCTTAGAGTTTATCCATTTGTATCCCTTCCTTATGTATATAGAGATAACTCTAATCACTAGTATATGCAGTAGACCTTTGTACTATCTACCATTCCTATGTGACTCTTAGAGTATATACATTCGTATCCCTTCCTTGAATATTTCTTCCTTGTGTGACTTTATAACTTGTACATTTGCAATTTTTTTCTGTTTGTATCTTTTATGTAACGCATGCAATCCTAAGTCCTTATGTATCGCAACTGGTTCTTATGTAAAGCGCTCTGACACCTTCGGGTAATGTTCGCGCTATATAAAATCGCATTAAATAAATATGGCCATGTCTGAACTGGGGTGGCAGAGTGGGCTAAAGAACGGTGATGGATTAAACCCTGATCTGTTGACTGGGTGTGAGTGTTTGATTGGTTCAGATGCTCCGTCCATCACCACCCCCTTTTTTACCACGTCATGACTACTGAGCCGTTTTTAAGGCCTGTTTTTTTATATATACTACGTTGCGTCGGTGATTTTGTGTTTCATATTAACACCACTAGTGTGTACATTGCAGCAAGTCACTAGGGTGACTGCATTTCCTCTGGCCACTACTCAGCCTAAAGCTCCTGGGAAAGTGATGTAACATTGGTCATGTATTGTTTTTGATCCTGCAGTCTACTTTTCACACAGCACACCACAACAGTCGTTCTTGTTGGGCTGTCTTGCATGCACATTGTGCATTCATGTGGCAAAGGGTTCATATTTGACACACATCCACATAACTCTACACAGGTAGCAACCTTGTTACACTGAAGGTACATGTAAGGGCATTTACTTACCATGGTTTTCCTAACTGTGTTTGCTCATGTCATTTCAGTGCACACACAGTTGTCTCCATAGTTCTAAACTGTAGGCACTCTGTACCAAATCTGAGGTGATAGACCCAGTCAAACTAGGAAGGTTTCTACCACTCATGCTCACTCCATTTTTTCATTGCTAGATGGGGTTATCTGTAAAATATCACTCATTTCTCAACTTGTTATGCTCACTCGCACCTGTACATGACTCCTCTATCAATCTTCTAGTGGAGCCAGGGATTCAACTTTCTGTCAAACCTTGATGGCACACAGATCATACTTTGACTCTCATGTGGCACCACACCACCAATGTGAGTCTCCATTTGCAATTGGGCAACATGGCTGCCTGTATCTGAGGGCTTTGGCTCAAGCTGTGGTCCATGTGCTACTAGTAGTAATGATATTCTGTGACATTCACCTACCCAGGTTAGCCACACAATGAGGCCCATACACCTCATCCTCCAAACATTACTAAGACCTGTCCATCGTCGTGGAAACCTATCTTATCTGGTCACTTCATGATTCCCTGATTAAAATCCTCCTGCTTTGACATATGGGGCATAGTCAGACATTTCTTTTTCCAGAACCCACCTGACACATGCTACATCTTCATCACATCACAAAGAGAAAATAAAACACCAATGTCTTCTTCTATGGCATCCCTTCCCAGCTGCATCACAAGTGTCAATCTATCAGAAACAGAAGTGCATGAGTATTTTTCAGGCTACCTTTCAGTACACACGTCACTTCACACCTCCTTGTTATGCAGTGTCTTCATACACAGTACCAGTTCAATGTGCTCAGCCACACCTAGAATGCACTACACTACCATGGGCCCACCAGGACACACACCATCTATTCTTTGAGCAAACATGCATGGTCCCTTGGTGTGCATCACTTGTATTCTACCCCATCCCCAGTATAAATGTGTACATGACAGGAGGTAGGGTGGTCTCTACCATGGCAGACTATACCTGTGTGTTCTCGCCCCCCACATCGGCACAGCTGTGTTCAATGTAGTTTCCCGCTAATGATTATACATGTTTTTTTTCTTCATTTTCCAACGTGGTGACACTTCATATACAACAAGACCGTGTTACCATAAGGCAATGGTAACATCCCTGTTTGTGGGCACACCTTTTGGTTCTTGAAAATCAAGACTCCTCTTCATCAATATATGGTTTATTTGAAAAGTTCATCAGTTATAATATATCCATGTCGTTATTTTCATACATATTCCTGTATTCAACTCATAGTTATTCCAATATGCTCCAATGCATTTCGGGCTAGACGGCCCTTCATCTGGGAGCTCTATATTGTAAAATATAACTTATCAACCATTTGGCATTTTATCTTAACATAAACAATAAGTATAAACACAATTATAACCAAGAAGCATAACCAGACCACTTTTAGTGTGTGGTTCATATATAAATGGTAAATAAAGTAAGAGTGCAAAAACACCTGGTGTGAAGAGAATCGATATGAAGCGTTGTATATCAGTGTGCAGGTGTTTGGGATGCAAGCATTAACAGTCCGTCTGTGTACCATAATTAGTAAAAGTTCTCGAAGTTCAAAGCGGGTATGTGCAATATTAGTTTATAATAGATTCTGGGGAGAGTGTGCCGTTCAAAACAATAGAGAATTCATGCAGTACGCGCAACATCACCAAAGTACATTAAGTGGGGGTCAGAAAGTTGAAGAACTTACTGCGAGTCGATTAAATCTCGGCGCGTTCTGTAAAAAAACACACACGAGATCCTATCAATGCCCATCCAAAGCACGGGCTATAGCCAGTGATAATATTAAAAGGCAGACCGGTTTTATAACTTCAAAACTTACTAAGGGCGTGATGTAAACAGCATCCAAAGGGTCGGGTGTAGCAAGGGTTTGCCGATAACTCGTGCAGTTAGAAGAGACGGTAGAAGGACTATTGTGTTTATATTGCAAGCGGCCATATTAAAATGGTGAAATGACTAGGGTGTCGACAACATCAAAAAGGGACTGGTGTAACCCTGTGGGTGGCAGCCATATTGAAGTGGATGAAAAGGGAATATATCGATTTCTAAAAAGACATATAACTGGATAAAACAAATACTAATATCCAAGGGAAAATTAAATGAAACATGAAAATTAAAAACGGTAATTTAATCCAAACGGTCTCATAGTTTGTAGTTTGAAAATCCATGACATTTCTAGTTGTAGTAGGTACTTGTTATTATCCATGTTCTCTCTTTTATTCACAACTTCCAAGATCATAAACTTTAGTTGCGAGATATTATGACGTGCCTCATTGAAGTGAATTGCGATGTTGGATTTGACATTTTTAGTGCGTATATTCGACTTATTTTCATTTATGCGGGTCTTAATCTTGCGTTCTGTATTGCCGATGTAAGGCTTCCCACATGGGCATTTTATAAGATACACTACATTGGCAGTGTCACATGTGGCATTTACTTGCAGTTTGATGTTGTAGCCTTTCATTGGGTGAGTAACTGTATTACCACAAATAACATTATGGCAATTATTACAATTCAAACAAGGTCTGGTACCTTTAGCTTGTCCCAGTTTGGTCGTTTTTTTGGTGAGTATTTCTTTGATGTTAGCATTTCTGGTGTGTGCGAAAAACGGCGGATCTTTAAAAGCCATACCAAAGTCTGGTTCCATGCTTAAAATTGGCCAGTGTTTAAGAATATTTCTCTTGTATGTTGCACTCATGGTGGAAAATTTTGATACCAGGACCATCCAGTGTTCTTTAGGTTTATGTGTTCTGGTGAGGAGTTGCTCTCTTTGGATAAGAGATGTTCGTACTTTGGCTTGTTCAATAAGGGGATCTGGGTAGCCCCTATCAATGAATCTTTTGCCCATTTTCTCTAGTCGGTCATTGGTTAATATGGCATTCGATACTATTCTTTTAACTCGCAACATTTGTGAGAATGGTAAGTGGTTTTTCAATGATGGTTGGTGAAAGCTAGCATAATGCAAAGTATTATTCCTGTCTGTCTTTTTGCGATACAGGTCAGTTTCAAACCCTGTGGTGGTTAAGTTAACTCTAAGATCCAAAAAGGTGATGGTTTTGTCGTCAATCTCCCAAGTAAATTGTATACGATCATTAATCTCGTCAGCGATCGGAGCAATTCCTGTAACTTTTCTTTGGTGTTGGACCAAATAATAAATATGTCGTCGATGTAACGTACATATAGTTTTAAGTTGTTGGTCCAGTTAGGGTTACCATAGATGTTCAAATCCTCATATTGTTGCATGTATATATTGGCGTACATGGGCGCAGCACAATTCCCCATAGAGGTGCCGGATAACTGTAAATAACATTCATCATCATGTTCAAAGTAGCTCTGGTACAATGTAAAAATCATTAGTTCCATCAAAAAGTTTTTCATAGCTGGTTTTATGTCGCTTTCAATGATTGCTTTTTCGATAGCCTCAATCCCACCATCATGGGGGATCGATGTGTATAAGGATTTGATGTTCGTGGTACATAGTATTAGGTGTTCATCTTCCTCAACGGTGACTTGTGCTAGTTTAACTAAAAAGTCTGTGGTATCTTGCACATAGCTTCTCATTTTTTTAACCGTTGGTTGCATGTATCTGTCTAGAAACTTGCCCACTGGTTCATGTAAGGAGCCTCTCGTCGACACAATAGGCCTAAACGGGGGGTCTTCCAAACTCTTATGGATCTTTGGTGTCATATGGATGGTAGGGCTCTTGGGGTATTCTTTTATAAGGTATTTTTTGGTTTTGTCATCGATGGTTCCATCTTCGTGGGCTCTCTTCACTATGTCAACCAATATGACTTTGAACTGAGTAGTGGGGTTGTTTGACAATTTCATGTAGGTCTGTTAGTCATTAATGTGTTCCAAAATCTTCTTCTGATACATCTCGGTATCAACGATGACTAAGACACCCCCTTTATCTGCTTTTATACATTTGATGTCTTCATTGTTGGCGATTTTCTTCAGAGTATCAAGATCTTTCTGGGTGACATTTTTCTTATATTTTTTCTTGTAATTCAATTTTGACAAATCCTGCTTGACCAGGTTCTCAAAAAGGTCAATGCACTTAAGACTGGTAGGTGCTTGGTAAGAGCTGTGTGACCGTAACCCTTTCAATTGGTCTGCTTTATGAGGGATAGATGGTAGTACATTATCGAAAAAGTGTCTTAATTGAAGTTTACGTGTGAATTTGAAAGTACTAACTTCCAATTCCAAGTGGTTGGTTTCAGCGGTGGAAATAAACGATGTACCTCTGGATAATAGCTTCATTTAATTTGGTTTGAGCTGAGTCTTAGAAATGTTAATCACTAGGTGTTTTTCTTCCTGTCTTTCTTCGGTACAGTGCTCCTAGTGGTAGGATGTCCTTTCTCTTTTTCTTTGTCTAGTACCCCTCCGGGGTCGTCTCTGTCTCCTTGGCCTTGGCCTAAAAAAGGCACCGATGTTGATGTGCCAGTTGCTTGTGGAATGGATGTTTCTGTATCAGTGAGGTCTTGTGTGGGCGGAATAATTCTTCTTGGTGGCCTGTTTGACATGTCGCTGCCAGATGAGAATGTGTCCGTCTGTTGATTGAAGGTTTATTTCTCCTCCGTTGGGCATAAACATCTGCCCACATGTAAACTTCACCCAATTTGTAGTCTAGGGTGTCTCTCCTAAACTTCCTTATTTTCCTGTCATTAATCTCTCTTGAGTGTTTATCCAGTTGGACTTTAATATCCTCCAGTGTCTTTGACCACTCTTCGGTAGGTATCATGTCTATAAGTTCTTTTTCAATCTCTTTTATTTCTTTGTTTAGATCAGTAAGTATATGAGACAATTCTTCCACTATAAGCAGTATTAAGTCAAGGCTGCATTTATTTAGTATCGCGTTCCATTTCTCTTGAAAGGACTTGAAGTTTTTACAAAGGGAAGGTTTGAGCGCTATCCGTAGGCCCCTGAGGATTCGTAGTGCACGATGATATCTAAGTAAAGTACTTGCATGGAGTTTCTGGTTAATTTCACGTTTGGAAAGGTAGAGTAATTGTCTGATACATTGTTCCTTAGTGCGGCTGGAGGTATGATGAGTTATATCTTCGTTTATAAGCGCGTAGATGCGAGCAGTAGCATCATCGTCAAAAGCCAGGATGTCCGCTTTAGCTTCTATGGTTCTTGTGATTTCTTCGTATTGCATTCTGTATTTGGGGTGCTCCCTCCTGGGTAGGGCGGAATTGAGAAATGACACTACTATTAATATTATGTTCATGTAATGTTGTTTCATTTAATGTTGCTATGCTCAGTTTAATTTTTAATTTTCCCTTGGATATTAGTATTTGTTTTATCCAGTTATATGTTTTTTTAGGAATCTATATATTCCCTTTTCACCCACTTCAATATGGCTGCCACCCACAGGGTTACACCAGTCCCTTTTTGATGTTGTCGACACCCTAGTCATTTCACCATTTTAATATGGCCGCTTGCAATATAAACACAATAGTCCTTCTACCGTCTCTTTTAACTGCACGAGTTATCGGCAAACTCTTGCTACACCCGACCCTTTGGATGCTGTTTACATCACGCCCTTGGTAAGTTTTGCAGTTATAAAACCGGTCTGCCTTTTAATATTATCACTGGCTATAACCCGCGCTTTGGATGGGCATTGATAGGAACTCGTGTGCGTTTTTTACAGAACGCGCCGATATTTAATTGACTCGCAGTAAGTTCTTCAACTTTCTGACCCCCACTTAATGTACTTTGGTGACGTTGCGCGTACTGCAAGAATTCTCTATTGTTTTGAACGGCACACTCTCCCCAGAATCTATTATAAACTAATATTGCACATACCCGCTTTGAACTTCGAGAACTTTTACTAATTATGGTACACAGACAGACTGTTAATGCTTGCGTCCCAAATACCTGCACACTGATATACAACGCTTCATATCGATTCTCTTCACACCAGGTGTTTTTGCACTCTTACTTTATTTACGATTTATATATGAACCACACACTAAAAGTGGTCTGGTTATGCTTCTTGGTTATAATTGTGTTTATACTTATTGTTTATGTTAAGATAAAATGCCAAATAGTTGATAAGTTATATTTTACATTATAGAGCTCCCAGATGAAGGGCCGTCTAGCCCGAAATGCATTGGAGCATATTGGAATAACTATGAGTTGAATACAGGAATATGTATGAAAATAACATCATGGATATACTCTAACTTTTCAAATAAACCATATATTGATGAAGAGGAATCTTGATTTTCAAGAACCAAAAGGTGTGCCCACAAACAGGAATGTTACTATTGCCTTATGGTAACACGGTCTTGTTGTATGTTTATTGACGTGTTAGGACGGACACGCCACCTGGAGGAGCACCCTACCTTATTAACTTACTTCAATGTGTCATAGACTCACTATATAACCAGGGTGTGCACCAACCTATTAATTGTAGTGACACTTCACATACACCACACCTGAACCCACTCTTAGGTCAAGAGTTAATCCTCTGTTAACCCATTGCTTTACAGTCCAGATTTGTCCTAATGGCCCCAAGGCAGACACACTAGCCTCATGATGCAAGGGGGCCTGCGTTTTCATAGTCAAGGTGGGCAGGGTTCCAGTCCTGCTTTTTTGCATTGTATTGTGGGACTTGTAGCCCCAGTCACTCATGTTATACATTCTGTCACAAGTTCCAGTATACAAAGGTGAACATGGACTGCTGCTGCACACCACATATGGACTGGACAAACTTGACGGAGCTAGACTGGGCTGTGCAACATGTAACTGGGCAGTATAACTTACATTTATATGCTGTATGGCAAGACATTCGAGAAATTCCAACCCTTTCTCTTGCACTCAGCGCAGTGCAGCTTAGGAACCTAGGTTGCTGTTCTGCACAGCATGACATTTTTGGGCATATTGTCCCTTGTTATCACTTACCCTGTAGACCTTATTGGTCCTCAAAGACAGCACTATCCTGTCTTGGCACTCCTGCCACCAACCATCCTGAGATGACTGATGCCACCTGCTTCTCCAAGGCGTCTAGCTCCTCCTGGTCCTTAGGTCTCCTCCTCTGGCCTGCATGGCTGATCACAGATTGCTGGGCAGCTTCTCCTTTGTCCTACGCTTATAATCATGCCAGCACTTCTTGCACTCTGGCACTGTCATTTTAGCTTGCCCTACACTCCTAATCGTGTGCACTATGGACTACCAAGAGGCCTCTTTCTTCCCTAATAGTAATTCTGACACGACAAAGAGTTGATGTTCATGCTTTGTCACCTCTGGTACTAAAATGTGATTCACCTTCTCACTAAACGTTCTCTTCCTCTTTACCTGGCGTTCTGTCTGGACATGCTGGCTGGTGTTGGGGTTGTTGCCCTGACCACTGCTGCATGATGCCAGTTCCATCTCTCCCTTTCTAGGTAAAGGTATTTTTACAGGTATTTTTTCTCCCAAAAGCGTCACATTTTAAGGGATTTTTGATGCAAGGTGCACTCTAATGTGATGCTAAGCAGCCTAACGTTAATTTGACTGCATTGCATCACTTTTCTCTGCGGCAGTCATCCCACGGTTAAGTCATTTTTTGATGCACCATAGAACCTTGGCTAACGTGCGCAGTACCATAAACAATGAATCCATGGCGTTTGAAGCTGTTGTACTGCAGCACAACATTTTCTGACACATTGCTACCTTACCGCAGCAATGTGTCAGTTCTCATAAGTGAGGTCCCTACTGTCTAATGCAAAACTGAAAAGTCAATAAAGAGTTGTTGTTTTTTAAACTTAGCAAAACTGAGAAGAATTGACTGGGGATATGACCAGGACACCATCTCTAAAAAATGAATAGAATTAAAAATTGCAGATCTCTGATAAGCCGTTTTAAATCGATTGTTTTGAGGAGATGGACAGTTGTTCTTAAATAAGTAAATTTTCAGAAGTCTAAGTGGTACAGGACCGCATGTTTTGCTAATCAAAGGTTTGAAGCTTATGGTGCAATATTCCTTTTTTAGTGAGATAGATGGCTGTGTTCTATTTGTGATCATTAATTAAATATTTGCTATTTTAAATGATTTACAGGGTAAAACAAAAATTATACCTGTGTCTTAGAACTTTGTCCAGCAAACTTAAGCAGAATATGGCAGAAAGTATTTAATGTCGTCACTTGTTTTCAAATAAACCACAGAAAGGCAGCTGATTATAGTCCTGATAATAAACTGTTGTTTTATTTAGAAAAATATCTTGGAGGCAGAATGTGCTCAATTGCTTGCTACATGAATAACTGTTTATTTTGGATAGATGGTGCCCAAATGACAGTTAAATGGACTGTGACAGCGAGATTAGTTTGTTAGACTAATGTAGCTGTGCTAGCTTTTCAGAAAAGTTTGAAAGTTTCATGAAAGACTGATTTCCTTTAGATTTGGCATTCTGGTTAGGAATGAACAAACACGCAATTCTTATGTTGCTGTTTTAAAAGGAATCATTATCCTGCCGCATTTGTAAGGTACCAAATCAAGGGCCTCATGTAAAAAGATTTCAAATATGAAATCATAAATTAGGACTAATAAAGATTCACAAATCGCAATTTCTCATTTGGAGCTAATAGATCGGTTTACAAAATAAAGAATCGTATTGGTTCACAATTCGACCTACGTCATCAAGTTTTCATGAAGTAGGTCGCAAATTGCGACTTGCTACAATTGGCCACATTCATTGGCCTGGTGGCCTGCTGGGGTCAGTGATAGCTGTTAAATAAAGCAATCATTGTTGTTATATGCAGCTGGTTTTCCGTCAAGGAAAACAAGATGTGCTTAAAAAAAGGAAAAGTTAGGCAAACAACTTTTTTTAGACGTAGACAGTAGTCCCATGAACTCCTACTCTGAAAAAAGTTTTTGTCATCAATCACAAAGCAGAGAGGGTATTATTCTCTTGCGAATGGCTTACCACCTCCTTTGAGTTGGTGGTAAAATATTAGGGGCATATTATCAAGTAAGGGCGTTACATTATCGCTGCCTTTATCGGCAGGAAACTGCAGATAAAGCGGCGATAATGGGCTTGATAATATGCTCTATGAATTCCAATCGAAGCCCATGTTAGATGTCTTCACATCTAACATGGGCTTCGATTGGAATTCATAGAGCATATTATCAAGCCCATTATCGTCGCTTTAAGCGGCGATAATGTAACGCCCTTACTTGATAATATGCCCCTCAATGTTTTGTGACAGGAATTCGGTCGCAAAACAATAATAAGGAATCAGTACTTGGAAGGAATGCCTTTAAAACATCCTTTCCAAACTGCAATACCGAATTGTTTCCTAAACCCATTAAATGAGTCAGAGTACCTTTTCTGAGTTGTTAAGTGGGGTTAATACATTTAAAAAAGTGTTCTAACATTCTCAACTTTTCTAAGAAAAGGTCAGCCTGGAAGACACTCACGTACTCGGGTCAGGCAGCCATGCACTGTACATGTGCTAAATGTGCAGGTGCCTGCTATCCGGAGCCAAACCTTGCTAGGCTGAAGATTTCACAACATTCAGGGTGTGACCTCCTCAGCCAAGCAAAGTCCCATGAAGTCATCAACCTCATGACGAGGGGGCTACCCACAGATAGATTTGGACCTGGGCTCTCCAGTTTGAAGCACTTATGTGCCCAGAGCTTACTGTCAATCATTGACTAATCCCACGCTGTGACGAATGAGAAAAGGTCCTCCTATCATTATCTGACCCATGACAAGATCAAGCAATAAGAGGAGGCGGTGGGATTTTCTTGTTTTCCCTGCCCATGGGCATCCAGCTCCTTCTGGTGCCTTCTGCCTCACTACCCACTAAACCTGACTTTACAGCCTCGGCGGCATGTGTATTTGCAAGCAGGCCCGGACTGGCCATAGCAGGCACCGGGCAATGCCCGGTGCGCCGCAAGGGTGGGGGCCGGTTTTGGGCCCCTGGGGGGCGATTTTGTTACAGGGCCGTTTTTGCCACGAATTGGTGTGTGAGTGTGTGCATGTGTTTGTGAAGGAATCAGTGTGAATGAGTGTCCATGCGGGTGGGTAAGTGTGAGAATGTGTGTGCATGTGTGCCCGGCCTACAGCTCAGCCACAATACAGACCGCCACTGGAGGGTGTTGTTCTGAAAAATGCAATAGTACTTTGCAGAACTGAAACTGATGTAAGGCTACACACTTCAAAGTTTCCTACACCTAGTTTGAATTGTGGCAATTCGGGCCCGATTCACAGAATTAACTTAAGACAAAATCCTAAACTTACTACTTTTGATGTTCACAGAATGCACTTACTACTTTTGGTATTCACAGAATGGATTTACGACTACTAACTTTACGTCCGCACTCGAGCCGGAGATTCCAGCACGGAGGTGGGGATTCCGGCCTGTAGGTGGGGATTCCGGCCCGGAGGCGGGGATTCCGGACGGTGGCGGAGATTTAGCCTTGGCCCAAATCTCCACCTCTAGGCCGGAAGTTCCACCTCCGGGCCAGAAGTCCCACCTCCGGGCTGGAATCTCTGCCTCCGGGCCGGAATCTCCGCCTTCGGGCCGGAATCTGCGGCCCAAGTGCAGACCTAAAGTTAGTAGTTGTAAAGGGACAGCATCCCCTTTAGTCAGTTCCTCCGGATTCGTAGGAACTACTCGGATATCAAAGATTTTTTATCATAAGCTGACATTCTAAAGGAAACATTGGCGTATCGTGGCTATCCCCCCAAATTGATCAAAGAATCATTCAAACGGGCCAGATACTTCAATCGGGAATCCATGTTTCTACCCAGGGAGCAGGAGCCCCAGGACAAACTGGTGTGCATCACTCGCCACTCCAGTCTGGACCACAAACTGAGGCAGACTGTTAGACTTGGGCCTTAGGGCAGGTTCACCCCTAATCTTTTTGCCTTTATTTGTGACCCTGTGTAGTGATTTTTGGGTCTTGGCGCACTTTTTCCCTGTGTCCCAGAGTGAAAGTGCGTGCGTGTAGTATGGCTGGCCTGCCCTCCCATAGGAATGCATGGGGAATGTGTGTGCCCTGGTAGTTCCTGATGTGTGGGGAGTGCAGGCTCGAGTTTAGTATGTATGAACTCGTGAGAATGAATGCTGCGCAATGGTATGTGCGGCTTGTATGTGTCTAGAAGGGAAGTGCTACTTCTGGACATTGATGTATGTGTGCAGTGAGGATAGTGGAGCGTGATTGGCTGGAGCTGGCTGGCATGCCAGGCTCCAGGAAGTCTGGATGGGTCTGCCCGGTGGTGAGTGTGAGATCAGCATGAGTGATGTGTGGGAGGAGTAGATCTGTGTCCTGGATGGGCTGGGTTTTCCCCACACAATGCTGGCTCCGCCCCCCTGTGGTTTGTCTAATGACCCTAGCCTCCCCAGTGAATGAAAGGGGTGGTTGGGCCATCAAGGGTACTCCCAAGCCAGCTGCAACTGGTTTCCCCCCACCCTGCACCTCCTAACAAAGGAATTCTCTGTATAAATATGGGGCTGTGTCCCCACAGAAATTGTTCTACTTGTGGATCCTTGCCAGAGGGGGCTGTTGCTGCTGCTGGGGCCAAGAGGACCGCCACTTGGCTTGTCTCCCTGCCTGGAGACCCAGTGTGCTGGCTCTGGCCCTGCCCTGGCCCTCTGCCTGCCTCCAGTCCCTGCTGGAGCTTTTGCTTTGACCTAGAGTGCCTGGAGGCGCTCTTATTTTGATTTATAGCGCTAGGCGCGCTTTCCTGGTGCCCCAGCGCTCAATAGCGCTTTGCTGATATTTCTAGCGCTAGGAGCGCTTTTCTTTAGCCCCTAAGCGCTGGGTGCGCTTTATTTCTATTATAGCGCTTTGGAGCGCTTTTGCCGATTTTTGGGCGAGCGAGTGCCCACCTCGCTTTACCTTTTTAATTGAAGGCCGGTGCCACCCGGCATTGCCCCGTTTTTGGATATTGTAAGTATCACGAGGGAGCCCACTCCTCGGATACTGTGAGCCCGCCTGCCTGTCTAAAACGGGCCGCCGCGCTGCCCGCGACGACCCGGAAGTGCTAGGACCGTCAGCCAATCGCTGCGCGGCCCGGGAGAGGCGAACCGGAAGTCCCGCCCCCGGAGCCGAGCAGCGAAGAGAAGAGCAGCCGGCCGTGTCCCCGAGGCGCCTGGAGAGGGAGAGGAGTCCCGCCCGCCGCACCGGAGCAACCCGCAGGAGAGCCGGTGAGTGTAGGAGGGCTGGGGGCCTCCCAATTGAGAGCAGAGCGGCCCCGGTTGACAGCGGGCCGCTCCACCGAGTGTGGCAGTGCAGTGACAGTGAAGCCACGAGGGCTTCGTGCTGGAAGCTGCCTGGTTGGGTGAGCGGCCCCGAGGGGCAGCGGGCCGCTCCCACGCTTGCAGGGGCAGTTTCCTTTTGCCTTGAGCGGCCCCAGTGGCAGAGGGCCGCTCCAACGAGCAACGAGGCATTTTCTTGGTGGGAGCCACGAGGGCTCCAGAGGCCTCACCATTCCCGAGCCTGCGAGGCTCGAGGCGCCCACATTGATTGCGAGCCCACAGGAGGCTCTGGGGGCAGTTTGTGATTTACGAGCCAGAGAGGCTCCTGAGCCCTTTTATTGTTAAAGAGCGCTGAAGCTCTTTAGTGCCAGCATATCTGCTTTGTGAGCCCTGAGAGGCTCTGAGGGTGCCAGTTGCTTTGCGAGCCCCTGAGAGGCTCCTTGCCCACTTGTTCTCGAGCCCACCTGGCTCCAACGTTGGCCCTGTCCTGTACATAATCCCTTGTAAATCTTGCCCGTGCCTGTTGGCACATTGTAAAGTGTGTGTGTTATCTAATGTGTTTTTATTATTATAATACAAAGGCTATTTTTGATATAACCTTGTGTGGAGTTTCCTTTGTGGTGGGCCTTTGGTTGTTGTCGCTGGGGTGCGCGCGCAAACGCTTTACACATCGCCTCTGAGATTAGCCTTGCTGCTCGCGCCACGTTACCTAGAGGGTGAGCGGGGGTTATCTTGGTGTGTGACTCCCTAGCCCTGACCTTAGAAATGGTGATCCCTGACTGACCTCGACGCGAGTCTTGGCCGGCCAGGGTCCCGTTTCTAACATTGGTGGCTAGCGGTGCGGATTGGACTTGCGTTTGCGCTGTACCACAGTGGCGACAGGCCACACTTCAAAACTCTGCAATTTTAGATAACCACATTTTTGGGATTATTGTTTTTAGGGAAGTTCAGTTTTGCTTCTCCTGAAAGGTGTCATTTGTATTTTGTCCAGTACCTTGTTCCCCGCCCTGCTCCCAGAGTTTGGTACCTGTGTCGCTAGTGGTCAGGTTGAGATAATCAGGGGTGGTAGAAACTGCCTTACCAGTCCGAGGGGAGGGTTGTGTGTGAATGAGTGTGTGTTACGCTGGACAGTGGAGTGCAAGTTCTGAGATAGGAATCTTGCTGAATTGTGTTAATTGTGTACTCCTGTTTAGCTCAGACCCCCAGGTTCCCTGTGTGATCTCGTCTCTAGAACGTCTGCCAAAATGGAGCCTGTTTTTGATCTCAGTGATCTAGTTTGGTACAGTATGCAGGAGTTGGAAAGGTTCTGTAGAGAGAGAGACATAGGGGTGGATGAGTCAGATACTGAGAACCAACTTAGGAACCACCTGATCCAATGGTATAAGGATCAAAGGGATCTTGAGCGCAGCGAGGAAAGGGACCAGGCCACATGCCATGAGGGTGGTGAGTCTGTGGGGAGCCCTGAAGATTCTGATGAAGAATGTGAGTTGGATGATGACAGTGGTTGGGCCCCAGCAGATAGTGAGGACCCCATAGGTAGGGAGTCCCTTGCTGGGCCCAGTGTCAGTACCAGCGCCCCATCCCTTGTCCTGTCCCCAGAAGAGTGGGAAGATAGGGAGAAAGAAAGGGAGCACCAGTTAGCGATGGAACAGCTCATGTTAGAGCATGCCCAGGCTATGGCGCAGCTAGAGATCGAAAGACTCTTAGCGCAGGAGAGGATAGAGGTGGAGAGAAGGGCCATCATCCGTGAGAGAGCAGCCCTAGAGGATAGACTCTCCCCTGCGCACAGTTGTAATTGTCTGGATTCCCCAGAGAGGGTGGAGTCCAGTGGTGGCAGCTTTTTAAATATAAGTGTAGACAGTCCCACTCTCAGTTCCCCGAGTATGGTGCCTGTTTTCCCAGAAGAGGAGTTAAGGTTGAGATTCAGGAATCTTAGAAAACTGCCTCACCAGTCTTGGGAAGATTTTGAGGACGAATGTTGTGGGACACTGTTTGATTGGGTAAAGGTTCACACGGAAGATGATTTTGACATCTTTTTTGATTTGATTGTCAAAGAGCACCTGCTCAGTTGTTGTTCACCAGGGTTGCGCACACACCTGTTGGGGTGTGGATTGTCTGGCGCATGTGAGCTGGCAGCGGAAGCAGAGCGATGGGACAGTGCGAGAGGTTCTTCTGAGTCACTAGTGAGTGATTCCAACAATAGTGGGTCAGGTGTCTTCCAGCCCAGTGTGGTGGAGGAGGGTGAGAGTAGCCCAGCTAGGTCCTTGGTTAGTGAGGAGGGTGTAGGGG
Organism: Lissotriton helveticus; assembly: GCF_964261635.1. Lineage (NCBI taxonomy): Eukaryota > Metazoa > Chordata > Amphibia > Caudata > Salamandridae > Lissotriton > Lissotriton helveticus. Next base: position 602,410,842 of record NC_136063.1, on the reverse strand, counting down.
CTGACTGCCTGTCTCAGTGGAGCGGGAGTGAGTGTGTGACCGAGAGTCCCCAAACGCCCGAAGCCTTGTCACAGAGTCTGGATGGTTCCTTTAGGGAACACCAGGAAGGGAACCTAGACTTGCCTGTTAGTTCACTTGAGGGAGATCTCCTAGTGGGTAGAGAACCTGGAGCATCTGTAAGCGGAGCTTCCATGGTTATAGAGTCTGGCAGTACTGCTCCAGTAGGGAGAGTACCGGAGTCCAGCGTGAGGAGTGATTGGGGGAGTTCCCCAGTGGAAGAACCAGTGGGTCAGGGACTACCCAGTGGGGCTAGGATCCCGTGTAGTGACCATGGTGACACCACTTCTGTGCTGGGGGACCTTTGCGCACTGTCAGGTGGACAGGAGGCGGGAGATCTGCGCCAGGCAGACAGTCACACAACATATGTGTCATTTGCTAGCCTCAGGGGGATGGTGTGTGAATCCCCAGAAGTCCTGGAGTGCCAGGCAGTGATTCCACCAAAGGTTCTAGACCGGAGGTTGGAGGTCCAGGTTCAGGATTCGCCTGACCTGAAGGGTGGGAATACTGTAAACAGTGTCCTAACCAGTTCTTTCTCCAGAGGTACCGCCCCGGTTGGGAGGGAGCAGGACTCTGGAAGGGGGTGCAGAGGGTGGGAAAGCCCACCTCTGACCCCGTTACCACCTGAGGGGTTAAACCCTAGGTTGGGAGAATGTTGTTTAGAGGGGACCCCTCGCAGGAGGAGGAGGAACCCTAGGAGAAGAGGTAAGGGGAGGAGAGCCTTCCCTGAGACTCCTGGTCCACCTAAGGTTGTAGACCCTAGGCTGGAGAACCAGTGGCAGTCTAGCCCTGTCTTACAGACAGGAAGAGTGGAGCATGGCTATTATGTGCCAGGGGTTACTACCCCCCACTTTGTGAGTATACAGGATCCAGTGGTACCTGGGTGGCCTAGGGCCTGGTCCTGGCCGAGGGCAGCTGGAGAGTATCAGTGGGGTACCCCAGTTAGTCCCTACAGTAGTTTTAGAAGGAACCCTAGGGGTTCACCGTGGCGTAAAACAGGAGGGTGTCCCTGCAGTTGTGGGCCCGCGTCCTTGTTTTATCGCCCCAAGCAGGGAAGCCCATCACGGTGGTGATCGGTCTGCCCTGCGTTTTGGCTGGAAGGGGGTCGTGTTAGACTTGGGCCTTAGGGCAGGTTCACCCCTAATCTTTTTGCCTTTATTTGTGACCCTGTGTAGTGATTTTTGGGTCTTGGCGCACTTTTTCCCTGTGTCCCAGAGTGAAAGTGCGTGCGTGTAGTATGGCTGGCCTGCCCTCCCATAGGAATGCATGGGGAATGTGTGTGCCCTGGTAGTTCCTGATGTGTGGGGAGTGCAGGCTCGAGTTTAGTATGTATGAACTCGTGAGAATGAATGCTGCGCAATGGTATGTGCGGCTTGTATGTGTCTAGAAGGGAAGTGCTACTTCTGGACATTGATGTATGTGTGCAGTGAGGATAGTGGAGCGTGATTGGCTGGAGCTGGCTGGCATGCCAGGCTCCAGGAAGTCTGGATGGGTCTGCCCGGTGGTGAGTGTGAGATCAGCATGAGTGATGTGTGGGAGGAGTAGATCTGTGTCCTGGATGGGCTGGGTTTTCCCCACACAATGCTGGCTCCGCCCCCCTGTGGTTTGTCTAATGACCCTAGCCTCCCCAGTGAATGAAAGGGGTGGTTGGGCCATCAAGGGTACTCCCAAGCCAGCTGCAACTGGTTTCCCCCCACCCTGCACCTCCTAACAAAGGAATTCTCTGTATAAATATGGGGCTGTGTCCCCACAGAAATTGTTCTACTTGTGGATCCTTGCCAGAGGGGGCTGTTGCTGCTGCTGGGGCCAAGAGGACCGCCACTTGGCTTGTCTCCCTGCCTGGAGACCCAGTGTGCTGGCTCTGGCCCTGCCCTGCCCCTCTGCCTGCCTCCAGTCCCTGCTGGAGCTTTTGCTTTGACCTAGAGTGCCTGGAGGCGCTCTTATTTTGATTTATAGCGCTAGGCGCGCTTTCCTGGTGCCCCAGCGCTCAATAGCGCTTTGCTGATATTTCTAGCGCTAGGAGCGCTTTTCTTTAGCCCCTAAGCGCTGGGTGCGCTTTATTTCTATTATAGCGCTTTGGAGCGCTTTTGCCGATTTTTGGGCGAGCGAGTGCCCACCTCGCTTTACCTTTTTAATTGAAGGCCGGTGCCACCCGGCATTGCCCCGTTTTTGGATATTGTAAGTATCACGAGGGAGCCCACTCCTCGGATACTGTGAGCCCGCCTGCCTGTCTAAAACGGGCCGCCGCGCTGCCCGCGACGACCCGGAAGTGCTAGGACCGTCAGCCAATCGCTGCGCGGCCCGGGAGAGGCGAACCGGAAGTCCCGCCCCCGGAGCCGAGCAGCGAAGAGAAGAGCAGCCGGCCGTGTCCCCGAGGCGCCTGGAGAGGGAGAGGAGTCCCGCCCGCCGCACCGGAGCAACCCGCAGGAGAGCCGGTGAGTGTAGGAGGGCTGGGGGCCTCCCAATTGAGAGCAGAGCGGCCCCGGTTGACAGCGGGCCGCTCCACCGAGTGTGGCAGTGCAGTGACAGTGAAGCCACGAGGGCTTCGTGCTGGAAGCTGCCTGGTTGGGTGAGCGGCCCCGAGGGGCAGCGGGCCGCTCCCACGCTTGCAGGGGCAGTTTCCTTTTGCCTTGAGCGGCCCCAGTGGCAGAGGGCCGCTCCAACGAGCAACGAGGCATTTTCTTGGTGGGAGCCACGAGGGCTCCAGAGGCCTCACCATTCCCGAGCCTGCGAGGCTCGAGGCGCCCACATTGATTGCGAGCCCACAGGAGGCTCTGGGGGCAGTTTGTGATTTACGAGCCAGAGAGGCTCCTGAGCCCTTTTATTGTTAAAGAGCGCTGAAGCTCTTTAGTGCCAGCATATCTGCTTTGTGAGCCCTGAGAGGCTCTGAGGGTGCCAGTTGCTTTGCGAGCCCCTGAGAGGCTCCTTGCCCACTTGTTCTCGAGCCCACCTGGCTCCAACGTTGGCCCTGTCCTGTACATAATCCCTTGTAAATCTTGCCCGTGCCTGTTGGCACATTGTAAAGTGTGTGTGTTATCTAATGTGTTTTTATTATTATAATACAAAGGCTATTTTTGATATAACCTTGTGTGGAGTTTCCTTTGTGGTGGGCCTTTGGTTGTTGTCGCTGGGGTGCGCGCGCAAACGCTTTACACATCGCCTCTGAGATTAGCCTTGCTGCTCGCGCCACGTTACCTAGAGGGTGAGCGGGGGTTATCTTGGTGTGTGACTCCCTAGCCCTGACCTTAGAAATGGTGATCCCTGACTGACCTCGACGCGAGTCTTGGCCGGCCAGGGTCCCGTTTCTAACACAGACCATTAATTAATGTTGGCACCTCCTGAACTTGGGCAACAATGAAGAACATCTCCCTAAACCTATCTTTGCCTTCAGGAGAAACAGAAATCTAAAGAACTATTTGTTCAGGGGTAAATTAATGGAACCACCTCCACCCCAACAAGTCTCGATTGGAGGTCTTAACACTATCTTTGGCAACCCCCGATATGGTAATTGCGAGGCATGCCCGAATGTGTTGATTGGAGACACCATCATCACAAACAAACGTACCATCTCTGTGGCCAATAGTGGAAAAATGACCAACTGCCGTACGTCTAATGTAATATACACCATCTTATGCCCATGTAATTTGCTGTCGTTTTCTGGATTTTTTATTTGAACTCAGTCAAAAAGGGACTAAATGAAGACTGTCCCTGGACCAATGCCATTGTCTGACCTGGATCTCCGGCTGGAGATTTGTTTGCTGTTGCTTATTATTGTCCTGTGTTTGGTTCGATGTAGGCATCTAACCTTCGACTGGGTGGGTCCCTTCTGGGTCCCCCCCGGCTATTCACTCTATGGCAGTTGACTAGCCCCATTGCTTTCTTGAATCTTTAACGTTTTTGGATCTGTTGTTTAATTGTTTTGATACCTAAGCATTTTCTCTCCTTCTGGAGTGTTTATTCTTTTCATTTTCATCCCTTTTGGTCCAGTGACCTTAGTGGAGATGCTTGTCCATGTTATTAGATCTTGCAGGTTATCCCATACTTCTGAAGCCCGCCTGGCATACCGTCCCGCTATTTTTCCTAATACCTTTCCTGCTCTAAGATGGCCGCCACGTTGTGGACCGACTAGTTACCACACGTTAGTCCTTCCTTACTTTCACTGCACCCTCGTTGGCATTTCTGATTTGCCAGTGCAGACGAGTTCTGCATTTAAAACCGACTCGGACCCTTTCCTTGATTGTTATCATTTTGCTTGCTTATCAGCCGGAACCCATATCTTTGGATTTAAGCAACTCGTCCTTGGCTATCTTCGTCAGGTAAGTGTGTATACCCCGCCGCCCTGGCTTGGCTTGATGTAGCGATTCAATTTTTCGTGTTGCCCCTATTGATATTAGCACCTCGTCTTATGTTCCTGCCGCTCTTTTAAGAAGTAACGCTAAGTTTGTACTACTGTTCTGTGTTACCCAGTTTGCCCCCTCCACTGTTATTTAAGGGTCGGAATCGCAAGTTTCCAACGGTGCCTGCTATCATGTTGCCTCAGCCTTTTATCATCTCCCTAAGCGGTTAGTGTGCACGACTCCTAGCACCTTCTTTTGATGTTGATCGCATGTGTCAGTAGGATATACTTTCAGCCCCCGGTGCTTGCCCCCGGGTTATCCTCTCTGTTGGAACAGACCCTTCTTGCAGGGTCTTCCCCAAACTTTTTGCTTCTTCCGCCCTTATTTGTCCTGACCCGTGGCTGTTGGCAATAGGGCTCTGAGTGCTTTACTACTGCTGATCAGTGCTAAAGTGCATATGCTCTCTGTGTAAATTGTTATTGTATTTGGATATACATGATTGGCATATTTGTATCACCAAGAAGTCCCTAGTAAAGTGCACTGGGTGTGCCAGGGCTGGTGAAAACAAATGCTACTAGTGGGCCTGCAGCACTGATTGTACCACCCACATGAGTAGCCCTAAAATTGTGTCTCAGGCCTGCCACCGCAGTGCCCGTGTGCAGTCTGTGAACTGCCATGTCCTTCTGGTCAGTGTCCCCACTGACCAGGCCTAACCCTTCCCTTTCTCTGCACATTGGTCACCCCTATGGAAGGCCCAAGGTACCCCCTTGGGTAGGGTGCAGTGTATGTGATAGGTAGAGCATGTACTTGTGCAGGTGACATGCTCTGGTAGTGAATTACAGCCATTTTCGTTTTTCACTGCTGCAAGGCTATCTTGCTCCATAGGCTATCATGGGGGATGCTGGCTGCCGCTGCCTGAAGACGTCGCACCCTTCGTTAGCGGGAAGATTTCCGCCGCTGCGAACGTCGTCGCAGAGCCTGTTATCGCTGGGTTAAATCATCGCATCATGTCGCTGCGAGCATCGTCGCAGAGCCATCGCATCGAGGAGCTGAGAGAAAAAAAGATCGCTGCTGGACTGCACCTCGTCGCGCCGGAGATCGTCGCAACACCCAAGAATCATCGCATCGTGCCTTTGCGGGAGAAAACTTCCTACAGAACCTACGCACCGGAATCCATACAAGTGGCCTTCCTCCCCATACAGACCGGATTCGTCGCAGCATGCCCGGTGCTGTCGCTAATTCCTCCCCAGGGTCTCAGGAGCAACGCATCACTTGTTTTTCATCGCTGCAGCTTCTGTGCTTGGAACTTCATATCGCTGACAAAGGTACTGTGGCTAAAACGTGACACAACTGTGGATAATTTTATCGCTAACCTTAAGAACCTTAAGAACTCTTTTTGCAACCATATTCTTGAACTGTGTATGTTGGATTTTTGTTGTTTTGGTCTTGTGTAGTTTAGATTAAATACCTTTATTTTTCTAAACCGTTGTGGAGTCAGTTTGTGGTGTTTTCACTGTGTTACTGTGAGTTTTGGTACAAATACTTTACACATTGCCTTTGATAAGCCTTGACTGCTCGTGCCAAGCTACCAAGGGAGTGAGCAGGGGTTACCTCAGAGGGTTTTCTCCTTAACCTGACTAGAAGCAAATTATTATTATTATTATTTATTACTCTTATAAAGCGCGACGGCTACCCGTGAGGGTTTCCCGGCGCTAATTGACAGTGAACAGCATAATTGATCCTGAAGAAAAAAGCACATTATTAGGCAAAAAACCAGGTCTTTAAGGCTTTACGGAAGCGAAGATGGCACTGCTCCATTCGTAGGTCCAGGGGAAGAGAATTCCAGAGTTTGGGTCCCAGTACAGCAAAGGAACGACCACCTACTCTTGAAAGCCTGAACTTAGGCACGCAAAACAGGTGTTGGGAAGAAGATCGAAGAGAGTGTGTGGGTATGTAAGGTTTGACGAGTGATTGAAGATAGCTGGGAGCGGCTTCAATCTTAATCTTATGCATAAAGCATAGTGCCTTAAATTTTACCCGGTTGTCAAGATTAAGCCAATGAAGTTGCTTGATACGTTCCGTGATTGGATCATATTTCCGGCATCCACATAGAAGCCGAGCAGCGGCATTCTGGACTAATTGGAGGCGATACATGACTGCCCTGGTAGCCCCCAGATAGAGCATATTGCTGTAGTCCAATCTTGAGGTCACGAGGGCCGTCACAACTGATCTTTGGGTGTCGGATGGCAAAAACCAGAAGATTTTCCTCAGCCATCTAAGGATAGTAAAACAAGTGGCTGTGACTTTATTGACCTGGTCTTTCATCGATAGATCCCTATCGATGAGAACCCCTAGATTTCTTGCTCGTTCCGATGGAATGGGTAAGTCGCCCATGGTAGGCGGCCAGTGTCTTGAACTCCAAAGGTCAGGCTTGTTACCAAAGACGAGAACCTCCGTTTTATCGCTGTTGAGCTTAAGAAAATTACGGCTCATCCAGCGAGAGATGTTACTAAGACCAGATTGCAGAGAAGAGGGTGAAGAAGGATCAGCTTGAGATAGAGAAAACACAATCTGAGAATCATCAGCGTAAGTGAAAAGATTAAGACCAGAATGATTTGCGACATGTGCTAGCGGAACAACATAAAGATTAAAGAGAAGAGGGCTAAGGATGGAACCCTGGGGAACACCATGTGGGGAAAGATAGGTGTTGGAAGTGGAGGTATTAGAAAAGATTTGAAAAGTCCTGTCAGTGAGAAAAGACGAGAACCAGAGCAAGGCTTTGTCACAGATGCCAAAGGAGGCAAGGCTACTGAGAAGGATACTGTGAGAAACAGTATCAAAGGCTGCACTGAGATCAAGCAGTATCAGTGCAGCCGTTTCACCTTGATCTAATAATTGGCGAATGTTCTCAGTTACTCCTAATAGCGTGGTTTTCAGAAGCAAAGATCCCTACTTGGACAGTGGTACCTACCTCTGCCAACTAGAGACCCCCAGTTCTAACATTGTTGGTCAGCGGTGGGATTAGAACTTGGATTTGTACTAATGTAATGTGTATACTTGTAAAGCGCACTGTTGCCAGCCGGCGTCCTGGTGCTGTATACCGCTGGGGAACCCGTCCTGGCTTTCTCTGTGGGATGGTCCCTGCTGGGAATCCCGAAGGTGGAGCCAGGCTTCCCCGGCATTGAGGGGGCCGTTGTGGAGATTAGGCAAGTTAATGCCCAGAGTTGCCGAGTGCGACCCCAGGTTAGAGTAGGCACCGAGGCGAGAATTATCGAGTCCGCTGACCCTGGTCCACGACCCTGCCGCATCGGGAATTGAACCCTGGTCTTGGGCCGACTTCTGCTTCCGGGTCTGCCGCCTCTAACCAGTGAGCCATACCACTCCACTAGATCCACAGTGATTGGTGTACATCACTAGTGAGTGCAAACCACTACGCCACCGCATACTACTAGTTTTTTTAATTTTTTGTTCTATTTTTGATCGTAACCCTGAAGGATTCCAAGCATCATGTCTCTGAATGGTAAACTAGCAAGTGATATTGCAGAACTGTAGTTTGATATTGACATGTTAAGTGATTAAAAAGTAGGTCAACTCAGGCAGTTCTGCAGGAACTTTGGATGCCCCATGAAGCGCTGCTCCAAGAAGGAGGAACTACAGGAGGCCTTAAGGGCCTTGTGGGAGACCAAAGAGGCTGGGGAGACAGATGGTGCAGAAGTGGATGAAGATGCACAAAGGGATGGTTTCAGGCCACAGGATCTGCATGTGTCCAGAGCAGCCTCAAGGGCTGGCAGCAAGCATTTAGCTGGAAGTTTATTCCCAGAGGAGTTGGAGGAAAACCAAAGGGCTAGAGATCATAAGTTAGAAATGTTGAGGCTTGAAATGGAGCTGAAGCAAATGGAAAAAGAAAGTGAGAGAGCGGAAACAGAAAGGGCGGCGCAAGAGAGCAAAAATGCCCGTGCCCTGAAGGAATTGAAATTGACCTTGGCCCATGAATTAAGCATGAGGAAGCTTGAGTTGGAGCTCAAGAGGCGTGAGGCCATGAGTGTCTCAGCTGAAGAAGAAACATGGGTATCTCAAGAGGTGAGCTTTGCTGAGTTGGAGGTGGAGTCCAGCTCAGATGGTGGCAGCAAGATTATAGTTTCAAGTGCTGAGAGAAAGGTACAGACACCCAGAGATGTGGCGCCTAACTTGAGGGAGGGGGTTAACATACACCAAGGGGTTCAGGTTTATGATGTAGTTCTAGTGGAGTGCAGTGTCCCTGAAATAGATTGGGGGACTGGCACAGGGGACCATATTCCTAGTGGTGGGAGGGGCACTCTACTGACTCTAGATGGGAGGTACAGGGAGAGGGGTCCCCCCATGGTAGAAACCTTGGTGTGTGTATGTAAAGACCAGCTAGAAGAGTGTGGTTTGTGTGACAGGGACAGTCAGATACTGTCTTGCCAGTCTCAGGAGAGTGGTGCGAGGTACTTGTGTGAGCCACTGGAGGGTGAGGCAAAGGGTAGCTTGGTTAATAACTGTGGGGGGCTGTGTGATTCATTTGTTGGAGAGCATATTTTAAGTCCCTGTTTTCCAGAGCTATGCCAACACCCGGTGGAGTGTGAGTTCTCTGATCCCAGAGGGCTTGCGTTTGAGGCAGACCTCTTTGTGAATTCCAGAGAGTCTGAGGAGGCATTGGGGAGTGATCCCAAAAGGAGTGGCTTAGATATCTTCCAGACCTGTGAGGTGGAAGAGGTTCAGTGTAGCCCAGTTAGGTCCCAGTGTAGTGGGAGGGGTGTAGGGGCTCATGTCCGGTCTCAATGGAGAAGAAGTGAGTGTGGGACGGTGTGTCTCACGGTGCCCGAAACCCAGTCTCAGGGCCTGGCGGGTTCCTTAAGGGAACACCAGGTTGAGGGCCTAGAAGGTGCTAGTAGGCGATTTGAGGAGGATCTCCTAGTGTCAGGAGAACCTGGAGCCTCTGTAAACAGGGCTCCAGTGGTTCTGGTGTCTGGCGGTGCCGCTCCATTTGGAGGGTACAGAAGTCCAGACTGAGGAGTGAGAGGGGGAAGGAGTCCCCAGTGGGAGAACCAGTGGGTCAGGCGCCAGCCAGAAGGGCTGAGTCCCCGGTGAGTGACCGTGGTGACCTCACTTCTGCCCTGGGGGATCTTCCCGCACTGTCAGATGGACAGTGGTCGGGAGATCTGCACTAGGCAGACTGTCACAAGACACATGGGTCATGTGTCACCCTCAAGGAGGTACTATGTGAGTCCCCAGAAGTCCTGGCGTGCCAGGTAAATTCACAACCGCAGGTATTGGTCCCTGGGTTGGGAGACCAGGTTCAGGATCTGCCTGACCTGGAAGGAAGGACATCTGTAATCAGTGTCCTGACCAGTTTTGCTTCCAGGGGTACCCCTCCAGTAGGGAGGGTGCAGCGCCCTTGAAAGGGGTGCAGAGGGAGGGAGTCCTCGCCTCTGACCCCGGTGCAACCTGAGGGTATAAACACTAGGTTGGGAGACTAGCTGCTGGAGGGAGGTCCTGAACTGGTAGGAGAGTTGTGTTCTTGGTTGTCCTGGTGGACAGGGTTGCCCCTGGAAGGGGGCAGGATTCTCACCCTGGGGGTGGACTGGGCCACACCGTTGTGTTGGCCAGGTGGGTACTGTCTACGAGTGTGGGCACATCTGTGAATGAAGTTCTGGTGCGCCGGGCAAGTATTCCACTGCAGGGGTTGGTCCCTGGGTGGGGAAGCCAGATTCATTTGTTGTCTGACCTGGAGGCTTTGGAGCCTAGGTTTGAGGGCCAGATATGGGGTGTCCCCCCTGACCTGGAATACCAGTTGCAGGATAGAACCCCTGAACTGGTGGGTGAATGGTGCAGGACACCTGCCACAGGTGCCCTGACTATTCTAGAAGGGGGTACCACTCCAGGTGGGAGGGTACAGATCCCCAAGGAAGAGGAGGACTGGGTGTGGAAAAGCCCACCTCAGCCTCCTGTCCAGCCACCAGACACAGGTCCGGGACTGGTGGGTCAGTGCCAGGATGTTAGACCTGACCTGACAGGTGGGAGAGTGGACAAAGGGTGCCAAGCACCTGGGCTTACTCTGACGCCCCAGGGGTTTGAGAGCCCTGAGAGGCATAAGGCCTGGGTCTCGTCCCTGATCACTGTTGGTGGTCACTGTGGCTTGCTGTCTGTCTGTTGGGATACACCTGTGAGTAAGGTAAACTTAGGTGCTGCACAGGTGGTGTCCACCGGTGAGGAGAAGGGTGCCACATGGATTGGCATGGTGGACCTTGAGAGTATGGATAGAGTGATCCAACTGGGCTTAGGACGGCGTAGAACAGGAATAGTGCCCTGCTGTTTGGGCCAGTTTCCGTGTTCTATCGCCTTAAGCAGGGAATATCATCGAGGTATCGTTAGGCTGGAAGGGGGTTGTATTGGAACTGGCCCTTCTTGCAGGGTCATCCCCAAACTTTTTGCTTCTTCCGCCCTTATTTTTCCTGACCCGTGGTTGTTGGCAATAGGACTCTGAGCACTTTACCACTGCTGATCAGTGCTAAAGTGCATATGCTTTCTGTGTAAATTGTTATTGTAATTGGATCTACATGATTAGCATATTTGTATCACCAAGAAGCCCCTAGTAAAGTGCACTGGGTGTGCCAGGGCTGGTGATGACAAATGCTACTAGTGGGCCTGCAGCACTGATTGTGTCACCCACATGAGTAGCCCTAAAATGGTGTCTCAGGCCTGCCACCGCAGTGCCTGTGTGCAGTCTGTGAACTGCCATGTCCTTCTGGTCAGCGTCCCCACTGACCAGGCCTAACTCTTCCCTTTCTGTGCACATTGCTCACCCCTATGGAAAGCCCAAGGAACCCCCGTGGGTAGGGTGCAGTGTATGTGAAAGGTAGAGCATGTACTTGTGCAGGTGACATGCTTTGGTAGTGAATTACAGCTATTTCGTTTTTCACTGCTGCACGGCTATCTTGCTCCATTGGCTATCATGGGAGATGCTGGCTACAGTGGCTACCAGCATATCTTCCCATAGGAGCAAGGTAGGTCATAAAAGTGTGGTATCCCTGAACTCAGAATTTAATAACACATCTTTTAGGAAAGGTAGTTTTTAACTCCTGTGTTTGAGAATAGCACTTTTATAAAGTTGCTGTTCTCTTGTTTGACCTTTCTGTGTGCCTTGGCCTGTTTGTGGATTGACTGTCTGGTTTGAGAGGGCTAGGGATTCCCTAGGAGGCTGGCTGAGTCAGCCCAAGGCTGAATGACTGCATTTGCAACTTGAGTGGCGGGAGGAGATAGCACCTGGGCCTGAATAGGGCTGTGCCTGCCTTCCACAATGCTGGCTCCACCTCCTGCTGGGCGGCTGATGACCCTGCCCCTCACTCTGAAAGGAAAGGAGAACCAGGAAAACAAAGAGCTCAAGGAACACCCAGAACTGGTTCAGACCGGCCTCAGGGCCCACTTGCACAGAGAGAACAAAGACTTTTAGTGGTATAAGTACAGGACCCCTGACAACAGAAAATTACATCATCCTGGAAACAAGAAGGAACCTCTGCCAAGGAGAAAGCTGAAACTGAGGAAGGAAGACTGTCCTGCTGTGTGATGCTGGATTGCCCTGCTGTTGATTTGCTGCCAAGGAGATGGAAGGACTTCGCTTTGTGCTCTGTTCACTTGCTTGAAGGAATCTCCAAGGGCCTGAGAAGAGCTGGCTCCCTGTTTTTGAAGTCCCAGGAACAAAAGGACTTCATCCCCAGCTTCCCTGAGCTCTGCTAAGAGAGCTCTGTCCTTCGTGGAGTGCTTGGCCCATGTGTGATGCCTCTGGAAGTTGTACCTGTGTTGGGGAGCTGTAAATCAAGCTTTTAAAGACTTTGCTACAGAAATTGTATCGCAATCCTGGCCGAGCGAGAAAATTCCCGCCGCTACAAAGACCGAGATCATCGCAGCGCCTGTTGCCGCTGCCTGAAGACGTCGCACCCTTCGTTAGCGGGAAGATTTCCGCCTGTGCGAACATCGTCGCAGAGCCTGTCATCGCTGGGTGAAATCGTCGCATCACGTCACTGCAGAGCCATCGCATCGAGGAGCTGCGAGAGAAAGATCGCCGCTGGACCGTGCCTCGTTGCCCCGGAGATCGTCGCAACACCTGAGAATCATCCCATCGTGCATTTGCGGGAGAAAACTTCCTACAGAACCTACGCACCGGAATCCATACAAGTGGCCTTCCTCCCCATACAGACCGGATTCGTCGCAACACGCCCGCTACTGCAGCGGGGCTGTCGCTAAAGCCTCCCCAGGGTCTAGGAGCAACGCACCGCTTGATTTCATCGCTACAGCTTCTGTGCTTGGAACTTTTTATCGCTAACAAAGGTACTGTCGCTTAAACGTGACGCAACTGTGAATAATTTTATCGCTAACCTTAAGAACCTTAAGAACTCTTTTTGCAACCATATTCTTGAACTGTGTATGTTGGATTTTTGTCGTATTTGGTCTTGTGTAGTTTAGATTCAATACCTTTATTTTTCGAAACTGTTGTGGAGTCAGTTTGTGGTGTTTTCACTGTGTTACTGTGAGTTTTGGTACAAATACTTTACACATTGCCTTTGATAAGCCTTGACTGCTTGTGCCAAGCTACCAAGGGGGTGAGCAGGGGTTATCTCAGAGGGTTTCCTCCTTAACCTGACAAGAAGCAAGGGTCCCTACTTGGACAGTTCTACCTACCTCTGCCAACTAGAGACCCCCAGTTCTAACTCACACTCTAATTAACCGATTACGCTTGGACACTGGCTGTATTAGGATTTGGAAGATCTTTTATTAGATTTGGTCCTGAACATCACGTTACCACGTTAATCTTCTTTTTTTGCAGATAACCATTCACCGCCGCTAAAGGGTCGTGGACTCTGCTGCCCCTTAGAGCCTACGTTTTGTGTGTGCTGTCCCTTTAGAATTTCAGCCTCCAGTGAACAGTGAACTAAGTTGCAGACGGGATCTGTCCCCGCTTTGAGGACGTTTGTTGAAAATCATTTTGGTAAGCAGACTTTGCTCCATCTACGGTTCCACCTAGGTTCTGCTTTTGATTTGATTTTATCCTTGACTCTTTCTTGACCCCAAAATCCTCAATTGGACCTAATGGTCTGTTACATCTTGTTATGTTTCAGTTCATCCCCAGAGGCCCTATTGCCGCATTACAACTGACTGTGCACGGCAGGACCCTGTTGTTGGCGAGCTGTTGGAGCTTGTCGTGCCTCCTGGATTAGTAACTTACTCTGGATTTGTGATACCGGGTAGGAATTATCCCCTGTATGCCTGTTTGTTGTGAGCCCTGATTCCCTTGGGTTATGGTCTTTTTCTCTGATCTAATTTCAGTTAATACCCCTGGATCTCACCTACCCATGTCTACACTTGTCTGCCAATTAATTGCCTTTCACCACTACATATTTGTTATGGCACTGAATGCACTTTAGTCACCTAATTGTTGCACCGTCTGAGAGAATGAGAGAGTCCGAACCTGTGTATATTTAGTGCACTTAGGACTTGTACAGCCTCCGATGGTTTAATTCTCTATAAATCTGTCTCTTATCCTTTGCGTTTGTACAGCTTATTCCAGGATAATTTCCCATATTATAGATTTTGTTATGATCTCTATTATTAGCACACATGGCTTGGAGCCTCCACAGGCGATATTGGTTATACGTTTTTCATTTATATTGTATTGAAAACAGCCATTAATATGTCAATAAGCTTGTATTGTGTTTATTTGTACATATATACATGCATATATGTTTGTATTTTCAGAACTTCTGTCCCATACCCCGCTGTACATCATCGTCCTGAAAAAGGTGTAGCCCCGGCTGGGGCCGTACACCGAAACGCGCATCGGCGCTTTTTGAGTGGGGCAGCAGGATTGTTTTCCATTCTCAATCCAAGTTTCCTTCCTTGCTGCTACCCCTCTGTTTGATGACTTATTTCCATCGTGTCATCCTACCATCTTGTGGCGCATATATACCATTATGATTATGCGTGCATCTGTAGTATGATGTCTGGTTAAGAATGGAATGTGTATTGGGATGTTTGTGAGTTTTGAACGGTGTGTGTGGGACCCTATTTGTTGTAGAAAATGTTTTCCTGTTTTAATGAAATTGACTATGTTATGATCTGATATGTATCTTTGTCTGTTTATGAATTGAACTTTTACGTTTTGAGAAAAAAATAATAAAAATAATCGAAGGTATTGGTGGATTTGATCTTTGACTCCATAAATGGTTGCTTCTATGTACATGTCGGTCTTTTAGGATCCTCTTGTAGGACCTGATTTAAATTATTTTGGCAGGTCTTTTCTCTGTTCTTATTGATTGTTGACTCTCCCCTGGTGACCTGCCTACATCCACTCAGGGGACCCCCTTCTGTTTAGTTATTACTTCACAGCCCTGAGCTGTGGGGGTTTGGTGTGTCTAGCCTGGTAATAGCTGTCTGATGTATATGTGTTTGATTCTTTCTGATTGTGGTGAAAGGTTTTTCAGTGGTTATATTTTGTGGATCTTTATGAATGATTCTTCATGATTGTGGTGAAGGTTCTTTCAGTGGACATATCTGGTGGACCTATATGTTGGATATATATATCTTTTTTATTTAATTTTGGTTTGTGTTGGTCTTTTTATTTGAATCCCTGGTGGCTTTTGATCTAGATATGGAAAGCATTAAAACATTCGGATTTTCCGATGAAGATTTTGCCAAAGTGATTGGCCTGTCAGTAGGCAGCAACCAGCAGTTTACTCTTTCCAAGGGACTGGTGGGAGAGTGGACCAAACTACTTAATCTAAAAAAGAAATCAAAGAGAACTGAATTCCATGCACAGTTTATACTGTTTTCTCAAAGCTGGTACCATCCCCATAGGACTCAGGGTCCGTAATATCCCTGGTTTATTTGTAGAGATCAGACAGTTCCTGGAGAAGTGGGCCTTAATATCTAACTGCTGCTCCAGGGACTGGATGATGCTCATCATTGAAACAAATGGGAGGTAATAGCTATCTTAAATAAAGAAATTAAAGACCTTGAAGAGAAACTTAAGGAGGGGAATGCAGTTGAACTGGGTAAAAAAAAGTTGGAAGAAATCAACATAGAGCTTGATTCCTTTACAGAGTATCTGTTAAAAAGAAAACCAGAAAAGTTTAGGAAAGATATCCGCCTGTTCTCTCAAGAACGTGCTTATCCGTACCTTGCTGCTGGTTTTTACACCAATACCGATGATCCCAATGCACGCAACAACACCCCCAGATGGGGAAATAAGCGGGTTACCACTTTCTCCGACACAACAGACTCAGAGGGAGAAGGAACAGGAAAATATGACCCTAACTATGATCGCAGTTGTAACTCTAGCCACCAAATGAGAAAGGGACCTTCTGAGAGAACTGCACCACAGAACCGTTTTATTAGGCAACCGCAGGGGCAACTTTTGCCCCAGATCCCGGACCTCTCAACAGAGGAATTACCATCAGGGTCAGGGCCAGCTCCAGATGTATATCCAAACAAGACACCAACAATATTGGAGAACATAAAGGGCATACCAGTGTTCAATTTATCTGACAAAAATATTGATCTGGGATCTGCTTGTCTCCTATCCAGAGGCCTATCTTTTGTCCCGACTGTTAATCTTAATGAATTTGAGTTCATTAAAGATTTGCATCTCTTTTTCAGAAAAATCAGACTAACATTTTTTTCCTGGACACACCCACTCAGGACACAGTTGAGAATCGATCCGGAATGAAGCCCCCTTTTGTTTTCACCCCCTCCCTGGATGTCATTGGCCCTGAGGTTGGCATTTTTGGAAAAGCATTCACCATGAAGATTGAAAAGTTGATCTAATATGTACCTATACCCCCTCTAATCTCCCAAGAGAAGAAGAAATACTTCTAAAATCTATGAAGGATGATAAACATCTCACCATAAAGCCCTGCGACAAGGGTGGGGGGATCGTAATCTTTGACACCTTGACATATGTGGAAAAAATGAACCTGCTCCTGTCCTCCCCGGAACACTATAAGAAGGTTTTGAGGAACCCTGAAATGGCATTAAATTGCTGTATCTTATCTCTAGTTGAGCAGGCAGTAGATATGGGCTATATTTGTGAAAAGGAAGCAGAATATCTAACACCTAGTTTTACGAGGATGCCCATTATTTATGGGGTCCCTAAAACCCACAAAAATATCTCTGACCCACCGCTACGACCCATTGTATCCACCATTGGCGCAGCAACGGAGCCACTGTCTAAGTACATTGATAATTTCCTAAAACCGTTGGTGTTCGATCTGGATTCTTTTGTGTAGGACACTGGCCATTTTATAGCTAAAATTGAAGGATCCCCATACCTGGATGACAGGGAACTGCTAGTCACACTAGATCTGGAATAACCATATACAAACATCCCACAGAGCGGAGCCCTGAGAGTGATTAAGGAAGTTCTATCCCTCAGACCTGATATCAGCAATGCTCCCGTTATCATGCAATGCCTTGATCTGGTATTGCATGAGAATTATTTTGAGTTCAACAATGAATTCTTTAAAGAGATCCAAGGTGTGAGTATGGGGGCCTGTTGTGCACCAAGTATAGCTTGTCTATACATGGGGCATCTATAATGAGATGGCCCCCTTCCATGAAAAAGTCCGAGCTTGGTCTTGGTTCATCGACGACATTTTCTTCATATGGAAGGGGGATCATGCCTCCCTCAATGAATTCGTCTTGTGGCTCAATTCTGCAGACAGTAATTTGAGATTTACTGTACATGCCAGTAACACCAGGATTGAATTCCTAGATATCTGGGTTGGACATCAAGGGAATGAGATAGCAGTGTCCCTCTTTACCAAACCTACTGCACGGAACACCTTACTGCAGTATGGCAGCTTTCACCCCCGCTGCCAAAGGGACAGCATCCCCTCTAGTCAGTTCCTTCGGATTCGGAGGAACTGCTCGGATATCAAAGATTTTTTATCACAAGCTGACATTCTAAAAGAAAAATTGGCGTATCGTGGCTATCCCCCCAAATTGATAAAAGAATCATTCAAACAGGCCAGATACTTCAATCGGGAATCCATGTTTCTACCCAGGGAGCGGGAGCCACAGTACAAACTGGTGTGCATCACTCGCCACTCCAGTCTGGACCACAAACTGAGGCAGACCATTAATTCATGTTGGCACCTCCTGAACTTGGGCAACATTAAGAACATCTCCCTAAACCTATCTTTGCCTTCAGGAGAAACAGAAATCTAAAGAACTTTTTGGTCAGGGGTAAATTAGTGGAACCATCTCCACCCCAACAAGTCTCGATTGGAGGTCTTAACCCTATCTTTGGCAACCACCGATATGGTAATTGCCAGGCATGCCCGAATGCGTTAATCAGAGACACCATCATCACGTACGAACGCACCATCTCTGTGGCCAATAGCGGAAAAATGACCCACTGCCGTACGTCCAATGTAATATACACCATCTTATGCCCATGTAATTTGCCGTATGTGTTCGAAACTGGACGAGAATGCCGCTTTAGGATAGGTGAGCATAAATCTAACATCGGTAAACTAAAGACCTCTGCCCCCATTGTGTCCCATTGGCTGGAGGCTAAACACACGGAAGAAGACCTTAAATGGTTTATATTGGAAAACGTCCGGGCCCCCCCGAGAACTGACCCCACTGTTATCCGTAAAAAAAGAGAAGTTTTCTAGATTTTTTATTTGAACTCAGTCAAAAAGGGACTAAATTAAGACTGTCCCTGGACCAATGCCATTGTCTGACCTGAATCTCCGGCAGGAGATTTGTTTGCTGTTGCCTAATATTGTCCTGTGTTTGGTTTGATGTAGGCATCTAACCTTTGACTGGGTGGGTCCCTTCTGGGCCCCCCGGCTAATCACTCTATGGCAGTTGACTAGCACCATTGCTTTCTTGAATATTTAATGTTTTTGGATCTGTTGTTTATTTGTTTTGATGCCTAAGCATTTTCTCTCCTTCTGGCGTGTTTATTCTTTTCGTTTTCATCCCATTTGGTCCAGTGACCTTAGTGGAGGTGCTTGTCCATGTTATTAGTTCTTGCAGGTTATCCTATACTTCTGAAGCCCACCTGGCATACCATCCTGTTCCATGTTATTAGTTCTTGCAGGTTATCCTATACTTCTGAAGCCCACCTGGCATACCATCCTGCTATTTTTCCAAATACCTTTCCTGCTCTAAGATGGCTGCCACGTTGCGAACCGACTAGTTACCACTCGTTAGTACTTCCTTACTTTCACTGCATCCTCGTCGGCGTTTCTGATTTGCCAGTGCAGACGAGTTCTCCATTGAAAACAGACTCGGACCCTTTCCTTGATTGTTATCATTTTGCTTGCTTATCAGCCAGAACCCGTATCTTTGGATTTAAGCAACTCGTCCTTGGCTATCTTCATCAGGTAAGTGTGTATACCCCGCCGCCCCGGCTTGGCTTGATGTAGCGATTCTATTTTTCGTGTTACACCTACTGATATTAGCACCTCGTCTTATGTTCCTGCCGCTCTTTTAAGAAGTAACGCTAAGTTTGTACTACTGTTCTGTGTTACCCGTTTTGCCCCCTTCACTGTTATTTAAGGTCGGAATCTCAAGTTTCTAACGGTGCCTGCTATCGTGTTGCCTCAGTCTTTTATCATCTCCCTAAGCGGTTAGTGCGCACGACTCCCAGCGCCTTCTTTTGATGTTGATCGCATGTGTCAGTAGGATATTGTAACATGAAACAGTCTACTTTCAGCCCCCGGTGCTTGCCCCCGGGTTTTCCTCTCTCTGAACTAATTAACCGATTACGC
The DNA here is from genome assembly GCF_964261635.1 of Lissotriton helveticus. Taxonomy (NCBI): domain Eukaryota; kingdom Metazoa; phylum Chordata; class Amphibia; order Caudata; family Salamandridae; genus Lissotriton; species Lissotriton helveticus. Next base: position 602,391,653 of record NC_136063.1, on the reverse strand, counting down.
GTGGACCCCTGGCTGTATTAGGATTTGGAAGATCTTTTATTAGATTTGGACCTGAACATCACGTTACCACGTTAATCTTCTTTTTTTACAGATAACCATTCACCGCCGCTAAAGGGTTGTGGACTCTGCTGTCCCTTAGAGCCTAAGTTGTGTGTGTGCTGTCCCTTTAGAATATCCGTCTCCAGCGCACAGTGAACCAAGTCGCAGACATGATCTGTCCCCGCTTTGAGGACGTTTGTTGAAAATCATTTTGGTAAGCAGACTTTGCTCCATCTACGGTTCCACCTAGGTTCTGCTTTTGATTTTATTTTATCCTTGACTCTTTCTTGACCCCAAAATCCTCAATTGGACCTAATGGTCTGTTACATCATGTTATGTTTCAGTTCATCCCCAGAGGCCCTATTGCCGAATTACAACTGACTGTGCACGGCAGGACCCTGTTGTTGGAGAGCTGTTGGAGCTTGTCGTGGCTCCTGGATTAGTAACTTACTCTGGATTTGTGATACCGGGTAGGAATTATCCCCTGTACGCCTTTTTGTTGTGAGCCCTGATTCCCTTGGGTATTGTCTTTTTCTCTGATCTAATTTCCGTTAATACACGTGGATCTCACTAAGTATGGGCGAAATTTGCGGTACGCGAATTCGCGTGAAAGCGAATTTGCGGTCCGTGAAATCCGCAAATGAGCAAATTTCTTTTTTTTTTCCATTTTCGCATTGAGTTTTGCGTGTTCGCAGGGCTTTTTGCGTGTTCGCGGGATTTTTCCAGCGCTTCTACCGCGAGGTTACCCTTTGCGGTCGTACATGGGCTAGTTGCATGCTCGCGTTGTGCAATTGCGTGTTCGTGTCCGTTTTTGCGTGCTTGCGGACAAAAAGTCTCGCGTCCAAGCAAAAAAATCCGCAAGCTTGCGAATTTTTTGACAAATTCTCGTGATTCACGGAACGCGAATTTGTCAAAAATTCGCAAATTCCACGAGCTGAACGGATTTTACGACCATGCTTAGATCTCACCTACCCTGGTCTACACTTGTCTGCCAGTTAATTGCCATTCACCACTACATATTTGTTATGGCACTGAATGCACTTTAGTCACCTAATTGTTGCACCGTCTGAGAGAATGAGAGAGTCCGAACCTGTGTATATTTAGTGCACTTAGGACTTGTACAGCCTCCGATGGTTTGATTGTCTATAAATCTGTCTCTTATCCTTTGCGTCGATTTGTACAGCTTATTCCAGGCTAATTTCCCATATTATAGATTTGGCTATGATCTTTATTAGCATACATGTCTTGGAGCCTCCACAGGAGATATTGGTTATACGTTTTTCATTTATATTGTATTGAAAACAGCCATTAATATGTCAATAGGCTTGTATTGTGTTTATTTGTACATATATACATGCATATATGTTTCTATTTTCAGAACTTCTGTCCCATACCCCGTTGTACATCATCGCCCTGATGAAGGTGTAGCCCCAGCTGGGGCCGTACACCGAAACGCGCGTCGATGCTCTTTGAGTGGGGCAGCGGGATTGTTTTTCATTCTCAATCCAAGTTTCCTTCCTTGCTGCTACCCCTCTGTTTGATGACTTATTTCCATCTTGTCATCCTACCATCTTGTGGCGCATATGTACCATTATGATTATGTGTGCGTCTGTAGTATGATGTCTGGTTAAGAATGGAATGTGTGTTGGGATGTTTGTGAGTTTTGAACGGTGTGTGTGGGACCCTATTTGTTGTAGAAAATATTTTCCTGTTTTAATGAAATTGACTATGTTATGATCTGATATTTATCTTTGTCTGTTTATGAATTGAACTTTTAAGTTTTGAGAAAAAACAAAAATAAATAATCGAATGTATTGGTGGATTTGATCTTTGACTCCATCAATGGTTGCTCCTATATCCATGTTTGTATTTTAAGGATCCTCTTGTAGGACCTGATTTAAATATTTTTGGCAGGTCTTTTCTCTGTTCTTATTGATTATTTTTCAACCCCAAACTCGTGGCCCCACGTATTCTGGTATTGAGTTCTGTACTCATGAGTCCATTGCTCTTCCGTCCCTCCTTATAGCATTCTGTTTATTGTAGGGCAGAGTAGCTGTAGTGTGCTACTATGCTGCTCCATTAAATGCGATGCATCTTTTCACATATTTTATTTCTTTTAATTTACTGCTGCAAGACTGGGATTTGCATATTGAAACAGCAAATCAAAAGTCAAAAAAAGAAAACATGGCTTCCGCACCAAGAAGCATGCACACCTATACATCATCAGGCTGAGGCAGATTTTCTTCACTTCTGCCGATTCTGTTTTGCATCAGCACATAAGCATTTTTTTTTCTTTTCATTTTGCCAAAGTGGAACCACAACAGCAAAAGGCATTGGCCAAGCTTAAAGGCTGAGTAACTCAATTGAAAACTGAGACCTGAGCACACACACAAGCAAGCACACACACAAGAATCAGCAACAAAGCACCTTCTATTTTGTAAAGTCGTCTAGAGAATTAGAACAACCTTTTGACGTATTCTAAATGTCTTGTCGAATTGTGTCAGTCAAGGTTTTGTGGGCTGAATGATATACAGAAAAGGCTGCGGGTGTCGACTTTGCTGAAATCAATTAAACCTGATTTGGTTTGCTTGCAGGAAACACATGTTGAGGGAGGGAAGGGGTATTTGCTCGAGCAATTAGGCTTCTCTGTATTAGCCCATACCAAACAAGGGTCCAAGACACGAGGGGTAGCCATATTGAGGAGAGGAAGGGAGTGTACAGTGCATAGGAAGGCAGGATCAATGGGGGAGGTGGATTATAATTGAAGTAGTATTTAAGGGGGGAAAGTTTACTTTGGTTTCAATCTACGGCTCTACAGGGGATGACCCGGATATATTTGAATTCTTGGATATGGTATTGGCAAGGTGGCCCGAGCCGCTGATATGCTGTGGGGACTTCAACATTAACAGTTCTTCTCGGGTGGAGATAAAGAATAGGCAGGGGTATATCGGGCGGAAAAAGAGAACACACAGAGCCGTGGCAGACATGGCACAGCATAATGCATTGATAGACCTCTGGGCCAACCTTTATCCCCAGCTGGATGGTACTACTTTTTTCTCAGCCCCACATAGAATCACAGTAAGATTAGAATCTTTTATGATATCTAACTCTCTACTCTCAAGATCACAAATTAAGAAACTTCCCCGCATAATTTCGGACCACAGCCCTTTAATATTGTCAATAAATTTAGCGGGGGCAGCCGCTAAACCATAATGTTGGACATTTGAGAGGGCCCTTCTCAAGGACAATGGTTATTGTAGGTACATGGGCAATTGGATTAGGGAATTTTGGAGCATTAATAGGGGGAGCACATCCTCAGGCAATGCCTGGGATGCGTTCAAAGCAGGAATTCGCGGAGAGACACTCAGTTATTCACTGCATAAGCAGAGAGTAGAGAGGGTAAGAGTGGAGGAATTAGTTAGTACCTTAATGGAGGCGGAGGAAGAATTGACCCGGTTAATTCTAATGGGTAGGCCTTTGGAACAGCAGCTGCTGGAAATTTTGGTTTTAAAGGCGGAAGCAATAGAGAATATAGCCAGTAAGACGGCTGCCAATTACCTGGCTAAGAAGGAGCAAGCCTTTGAGCTGAGTGAGAGGGTTGGGCACATTTTGGCAGTTCGGACAAGGCAGAAGGCAGCGGCAGGTGATATTAAGAGCATTATGGATGGGCAAGAGGGCTTGATTTCGGATCCCGGCGGCGTCCAGGAGGTCTTTAGGGAGTTCTATTCAGAATTGTACCACACAGATGGGGGAGGCGGGAGCAATGATATTAGGCAGTATCTAAATCATTTTGAAGCCGCAGAACTACCTGAGGAGGAGAAAGAAAGATTAGAACCCACGATTACTTTAAAAAAATTGTCTGTAGCTCTAGCGGATCTTCCATCAGCAAAAGCCGCAGGACCAGATCAGATCCCGGTCGAATTTTATAAAACATTCCATGAAGCTCTCGGGGTAGAGTTGCTCGACACAGTTATCCAAGCCCAGCAGGCGCTCTCAATTCCAGACTCTTGGGGAGGGGCGGAAGTGATAGTGATACTTAAGAAAGGTAAGCCACCTACAGCTCCTGGGTCTTATAGGCCTATTATGTTAATGAATTCAGATGTCAAACTGTTCTCCAAAATTCTAGCAAAGAGACTAGCCAGGATAATTTAGAACATGGTCTGCCCGGTGCAGCACGGATTTATCCCGGGGAAGGGTTCAACCGAGCATATCAGGCAGGTTATTACCCTGTTTGATGCTACAGAGATCCCTATTGCAGCCTTATTTCTTGATGCGGAGAAGGCGTTTGATAGGGTCGCCTGGGATTATCTATGGGAGGTGATGAGATGGTTTGGTATTTGGGATGGTTATATCAAAGCGGTTCAGGCATTGTATAAAGCTCCAACTGCTAGGATCAGGATTAACAGGGGGCTTACCTCTTTGGTGCAGATAAGGGGAACGAGGCAAGGCTGCCCATCATCTCCCCTCTTGTTCGCGTTATATATGGACCCTTTCTTGCGCAAATTGATTGATAACCCTGTAATCCCTGCTCTTAGTATAAATGGTTTGCAGCTTAACGTTTTGGCTTCTGCGGGACGACGTGGCCATAATCACCCCCAACCCTTCCTTGGCAATAGGGGAAGTAGAGCGGGAGGCCCTCAGATTTGGCAGGATATCAGGATATAGACTTAATAGTAATAAAACACAAATAGTTAAGAATTCCCATGTCATCTGTAATGATCCACGCGTGGTCTCCGCAGCAGTTTATCTGGAAGTAGAAATTGCTGCTGAACTAAGTACGGTAGTAGAGCGTAATATGACCCCGCTATTGTCCAAAGTAAGCCTGGACCTCGTTAGGATGAACAACCTTCGGCTTTCGCTGGTAGGTCTCACAAATGTTATTAAGATGTTAATACTCCCTAAGTTTCTTTATTTTTTTAGGGCAATCCCCCTGTTATTTGAGGCTCACTGGTTTAATAAGTTAGAGGCAATTTTGAATAAATTTATTTGGGCACACGGGAAAACCAGGAGGTCATATAAGTTTATGACACTGCCTAGGGCAATGGGAGGGTGGGGGTCCCTGATTTTAGATATTATTACTGGGCTTATTTGCAGTTTATGCAGGGATTGATTGGAGGAGGGGGTACATACCCTAAAATTACAGCATCCTCTATTATGGTCTATGCAACTATTCTTGGCTCTAGCACTGAGAATGCATTTCTTAGTTGCACTGACTTCTCCTATTTTAAACGGACAAGGTTTAAGACTGTCATGGCAGCCCATAACATCTGGTCGGCTTTCCTAAAGAAATTCGGGCTGGGGAGATTTAACAGATATACCCGGTTGTACGAAAATCGCCCCCTACCCCCTTCGATATTTGGTGATGTAACCATGGCAGACTGGGCAAGAAAGGGGATTGTCAAGATAGGGGATCTATTGGGCCCGGATGGGGGGATAGCGCAATTTTCCTTGCTGTAGGCAAAATTTCATGTTAGCAGGAGGAGTTTTTTTTAAATATCTGCAGGTTCGGAGTTTTTTAGGCAACAAGAAAGGAGGAACTGGAGGATTTGCCAAAAACAACATCTTGGAAGCTATAGAAGGGGGCGGGGAGTGTTCTATTCGCAGCTTTTATGCTGCCTTGTTAGTGTCTAAACCAGATGATATGGAAAAGCACGCAAACAAATGGGCTACAAAACTAGGAATTGAAGCTAGCTATTTTAATGAGTCTCTAGATCTAGGGCGCTTAGTTCTTTGCTCCTCCTCTCTACAATCCCAGCACTTTAAAATGCTTTTCTCACTTTATTATACTCCGGCTCGAATTGGACAATGGGGTGGGGCCTCTGGGATTACCTGTCCCCGCTGCAATGTTTTAGAAGAAAGAAGAGGAGGACCCGGTTACTGATTTAACTTCTGCTATCTTTTTTATTTAGAGCAGAGTGACACACTAAGGTAGTTAGTCCTTAGATATGTGTATTTATTTTGAATGGATGAAAAAAGGAAAAATGCATCAATTTACATATACATGACAGTCCGAAGATTTACTCACTGTCCTGCACATGGGCACATATATTTACAAATATTTACAAGTGAATACATATATACATTACTATACGAAACAGAACGAAATATTTTTTGACATTTGTGACAATTCAAAACAACAATATTCGACAAATAAGTGACTATTTCATGAGAGTACCCTGTCCACTATTTCTTTATCAGGCCACTGACATGCAATTATTTTTCTATATTTTGGCCTGATAGCGCAAAGGCGAGTATTACATTAAGCATTCAATTGTATTTCATTGTGTGAAGAGCAAAGCCTTATGCGCAAAAAAAGGGGGGCATTCGGATTTAAGACGAATTAGGACGCCTGTGGGCCAGAACGCCTGTGAGCCGACGCGTTTCCGAGCCTGTCTGTCTACTTGTTCAGGCTCTTCTTCAGGGCTTCGGGGCTGGGTACCTATGTAAATATAAGTGAGGGGCATATTAGACTTGGGACCCTTACTTATGTTGTCACTAACGTAATTGAACTGACATTATTTTTACCTTGTAGCTCAATTTGACACTTTGATTTCTCATATGTTCAATCTCTTGGAGGACTCCTTGTATTCTGCAATGAAAGCAGTGATATAATGTCTGTACTCAAAATAGAGTTTTGAAGTACTGTTTATTCCGAAATTTCAGGGCATCACTCACGTGATTTCAGGCAAGGCGTTTTCAACTAAGTGATGGATTTCAGTGTTTGAGGTTGACTGCCGCCGAGGCTGAAATGTCAACAAACGTGCGTTTTAAGGAATACTCGATCTTTTCAGTGGAAAGCAGATTTTTTAACATTAAACCACAGGTGATTGATCATATCTGCACTTACTTTTTTGTATTCAATTGAGCGCGGAGTGCCTGGCTTGTTGGGATTGGGACACCACCTCCTGTCTTTTTGGGGATTTGGGCGCTGTAAAGTGTAAATCACATTACCATTTAAAAGGACGTCAATCTGATCGTCCGGAGTGTTTAGAAGTTAAACGAGGAAAACACCTACTTGCGCTCTGTTTTTGGATGTGCCAGACGCCAAGTCTCTGCTGCTCGGGGCGTTGCTCATTCTCGTGTTCGTTCCGAGGGAGCCGTTAGTGCTGCAATTAATCAGCATGTTGAAAGTTTTTAAGATTCGGATTCCCCAGTTTTGGTAGAAACAATGTCTAGTTACAGTGCGTATGATCATTTACCTGTGGAACTATTGTGAGACGACGCTGTCTGCTTCGTGATTCCTCGAGTGAGTGAATGCTCGAGTCACATGGGTATTTGAAACTTAATCATGTGACTTGGAGGTTGTGGGACTTGTAGTCCAGAACGTGTTTGGTGATTATTATGACCGTGGTCTATGCTGACTGGGACCCAGTTACTGATTCTGGCATTCAGTATGCTCATTCAATCCCGCACTCACGCAGTCGTATTTCAAAATTAAATAGGCTTCCCTTTTTGATAGCAATGTTTCTACATTACCTCCTCTTGTAGGAACCTTTATTTTTGATAGTACTGACCACTTTAACTCTTTCTCAGTGTGACCAAGGTCAATGCAGTGTTGTACCATTGGTGCTGTGAGAACTTTTTGTTTTATCCTAGATCTGTGCTGTGCCAATCTTTGTGAGACTTGTTGTGTAGTTTTTCCAATGTAGAGTTTGTCGCACGGACAAATGATTACGTACACTACATTTTTGCTCTTGCAGTTCGTGAATTCCACATGGGTCCATCTGATGCTGTGGTGTTCAAATGTGGAACCTTCTATGGTATTGGGACACGAGATGCAGTTACCACATTTATGGTGTCCTTTTACCGGGTCTAATTTCCACAGTGTCGGTAAATCACTTTTTGGTTGCTGGATGCCCATATCTGCGCGAATTATTTGTTGTCCGATGTTTTTGTTCTTTTTTAGGGCAAACAAGGGCTTTGGAAAAGGTATGTTTAAGTTGGACAACAAATGCCAATTTTTTAGTACTATGGCTTTGAATTTATTTGTAAGGGGGCCATACGTAGAGACACAAACTAGTTGTTCCAATGGTTTTTTATCTTTTTTGTAAGCAACACTTCTCTGGGCGTGAACCATGCACGTTTAGTGGCATGTTTCAACATTTTTCTCGGATATCCTCGTTTGACTTTGACCAGTTGGTCACACAGTGTATTTGCATGTATTTCGTAATCCTCTTTCCTTGAGCAATTACGTCTGATTCGTAACAGTTGGCTGTACGGTAAGTTTGATTTCAAACTTTTCGGGTGGAAGCTTTGGTAATGTAGGATTGTATTTTTGTCAGTTTGTTTACGGTGGAGAGTGGTGACTAACTTGCCATCCTCCTGAAACACTTCTACATCCAAAAAAGTTAAGCGGGTATTGCTGCTGGTCATGCTGAATTTTATGTCCGGGTGTCTATTATTCAACCATTCGTAAAATGCTTTTAGTTGTTCCTCAGTTCCTCTCCAATGACACCAGATATCGTCAATATAGCGATACCATCTGTGGATGTGTATGCTATATGGATTTTGTTGGTAAATGAAACGTTCCTCATACAATGACATGAAGAGCACCGCCATCTCTGGAGCATAAGGACACCCCATGGCGGTGCCCTTCACTTGCATGTAGAAAGTGTCCATGAATCTGAAGTAGTTGCGTTTGAGTGCCAGGCTTGCCAATTCTATGATGAATTTGGTTGGGACTCTATGGGGTCTGGGCCGTGTTTCAAGAAAGAATTCTATGGCTTCTAATCCCTCCTCTTGGGGGATTTGTGTATATAGAGAGTTGACGTCAAATGTGACCATCAACTCCTTTGTGTCATCAAACAGAGTGGTTTCTATTTTTGTGATGCCAAGTCTAATATGCCCCTCACTTATATTTACATAGGTACCCAGCCCCGAAGCCCTGAAGAAGAGCCTGAACAAGTAGACAGACAGGCTCGGAAACGCGTCGGCTCACAGGCGTTCTGGCCCACAGGCGTCCTCATTCGTCTTAAATCCGAATGCCCCCCTTTTTTTGCGCATAAGGCTTTGCTCTTCACACAATGAAATACAATTGAATGCTTAATGTAATACTTGCCTTTGCGCTATCAGGCCAAAATATAGAAAAATAATTGCATGTCAGTGGCCTGATAAAGAAATAGTGGACAGGGTACTCTCATGAAATAGTCAATTATTTGTCGAATATTGTTGTTTTGAATTGTCACAAATGTCAAAAAATATTTCGTTCTGTTTCGTATAGTAATGTATATATGTATTCACTTGTAAATATTTGTAAATATATGTGCCCATGTGCAGGACAGTGAGTAAATCTTCGGACTGTCATGTATATGTAAATTGATGCATTTTTCCTTTTTTCATCCATTCAAAATAAATACACATATCTAAGGACTAACTACCTTAGTGTGTCACTCTGCTCTAAATAAAAAAGATAGCAGAAGTTAAATCAGTAACCGGGTCCTCCTCTTCTTTCTTCTTGAATATTGTCCTACCCGGTCACATTGTTGGACAAAACCCCACTTGTAAAAGAGTGCAATGTTTTAGAAGCAGATAGTATACATATTTTCGCTACCTGTCCTCAACTCCATTCTCTTCTCAAAGACATAGAGGACTTCTTGATCCGATCACTTGGGATGAATATTTCCGTTACACCCCCCCCTGGTATTATTGGGGGTCAGAGGGGATGTGGACAGTGAGTATGGGGAATTTTTGTTTGTGGCAATGGCAGTCTACAGATTGGTGATAGCCAGGGCTTGGTTGGATAAAGCACCCCCGGAGATGCAGCAGTGGCTGGCTACTCTTCTGGCAGTTTTTAATCTAGAAAAATGCATTTATGCCAGGAAGGGTAGAAGGGCAAGGGGGCTAGGGAGGAAAATTTGGGAGCCAATTCATTGTTGGAAGGAGGGTATGTCGGAAAGATGAAGCTGAATTTTTCCTTCCTGTATTGTATGGTTTGGGCTTCTGCACTCCCTTCTTGTGTTCTCTTGTGTTTTCTTTTGTTTCGCTTTTTGCAACTTTTTGGTCCGTAAACTATTATGATTATTGTTCTGTTCTTATTTGTCGTATGGTGATTTTTTGTTATGCTGTGTTAACAAAATAAAAAATTAAAATAAAAAAAAAAAGCTGAGACCTGTTTGCATTTCCAATCCTTTGTGATAATTGCCTTACTGGTAAATTGAATTATCAGTCATATATTTGTTAAATTGTGTTTAGTTTTTTATGCTATGTGTCTTTCTACAGTGATTACTGTCACTTATTTGGCCTGTGGTGCATACACAATCAGCGAACCCTCTATGATTTTGGATAATTACTCATCACAAATAATTGTATTTGGCTGTCATTTGTTACCTTTATATGTGAGTCATATTCGATAGTGGTCTCCGAGCTTAGGATAGACTGGCATAAGGTAATGAGCATTAATATTGGGTACAAATTAGCAACAGATTTATGGGTCCGCATGGAGTACTACATGGATTAATATATGTCCTGAAGCACATTACTGTTAATTTCTTTCTGCTGGGGTTCATGGTTGTCCAATGCTTGCCGTTGGATCACTGTTTTGCTTTGAGGCAGATTTTCCTGTTCTATGGCTTTGATGCATTGCTGTTTCCATGTGTTAGTGGTAAGTTTAAAATAATGGCCTTATTATGAGTCGTACTCATGGTGGCTGTCCGATTGCCACCACCTCTGTGGTACGACCAACGTATTATGATGGTGACCCTGGATTCACCTCAAAATCAAATGGGTGGGTTCACCAAGGGCTTGGCCGTATTCCTGGGATTACCACGATGGCGGACCTACATAAAGACCACCAAACTCGTAATCGGGCCAAATGTCTTTTGTATTGCTAATATTCAAAATGCCAAAGGGAGAGAGATCTGTTGCTGGAGTGTCAAATGCGTAGTCAACTATGTGACTTTGAGGCATTTGGCTACTTCCCAAAACATTTTTGTTATGTCGAGATCACAAGTCCTTAATGTCAATGCTTGGTATAAACACCTTATGCCACTTTACAATAAAAGCACTATTCTGAAGTCATATATGGCAAACATATTAGCATATATTTATGCAGACAGAGAACAGTTTAGGTACAGTAACAACACAATGCCATATTACAATAACACACCACAATATGCAAGCACAGCAACACAACATAACAAGATGTTAGTGCAAAAATAGCAATATATAATATATATATATATATATCCAACCAGAAAGCTTTCTTCGATACAAGAAAAGAGATCCGGGCCACTTGAAGATGCAAAGTGAGTTTTATTAGATGGCTCTCTCGACGCGTTTCGCAGGTGAAACCTGCTTTTTCACGAGACGGAAACTTAACATAAAGTGCTCTTTAAATACAGTCACGTGTTTTACCGTTCATGTGCATGGAAGACAGACTGGTTAGTTTATCTGCGGGCTGGGTTCACTACACACAGTAAACAGCGAGTGTAAATGATAAAGGCATGCAACCAACGTTAGACTAACACGTAAATTGCAAATGTGCCTAAAAATAATACATATTCACAAATATCTAGCATGGTCATGATAGATTGTTTCAAGCATATAGTAAATGCTGATGGTACATAAAAAACTCAATCTGGCCCAAGTGGGCTAATACATGCGTCACGATTGTATCGTATTCTACGCAGACATCTATCATGCTTGACTACGATGTGTGGTTGTCTCATATTTCAATAAAGCCCAAGTGGGCAATCCAATAAAGTCCAGTGTGAACAGTCTTATAAACTCAGGTGCTCCCAGAGGGCGAACAGATTCCCAAATACGATCACCAACCAATTCTGTAGACCAAAATTAAAAACATCAAATCAGTGACAGTTATGGATGTGATAAAGTGATAAAGCATGTAAGTGATTAAAAAAACAGCAGGTATGTATTTACACAGTTAAGCTCGCAAGTTAACCCAAATGCACATTGAGTTCCTCATGCAGATTGTGACCATTAGGTTGAGTCGTTCTGTATTTGATAATTAATCTAGACTCAAATCTCCTCATCTCTTTGATGCGATCACCCCCTCTCTCTCTTAAGGGAACTGCCTCCAGTACACAAAATGACAACAGGTTGGCATTGCTTTTGTGGTGTGTCGCAAAATGTCTCGCTATGGGGTATTGTCGATCCATATTGGTTATTGCCGGCATATGTTCAAGCACCCTTTTCTTAGCCTGGTGCTTGGAGCTGCCAATGTAGCATAATTGGCAGGGGCATTGTAAGGCATATATGACATGGTCGGTTAAGCATGTCACATGTTTGGTAATTTTGAATTTGGTGGTATCTTTTGACAGTTGTATTTCATTTATATTTTTGCTGTTGCGACAGGCTTTGCATCTGCCACAGATGTAAAAGCCTTGCACCGGTATTCTCTGTTTCGCAATTTTGGGTAAAAGAGAGGAGCAGAGAATGTCATTGAGGGATTTCGGTCTCCTAAAAGTGAGCTGGGGGTGCTCCGAAATTTCAGGGGCTAAATCTTTATCCAGCTTAAGGATGTCCCAGTATCTGCTGAGAGCTTTCCTCATTTCTTTGGAGTCACAGTGATAATCTGTGATGAATCTACTCATGGCATTCAAGGATGTTGACTTTACTTTCTTTTTTGCAGTTAACAGACTAGTTCTTTCTCGTTCATTTACTTTGCTTAGTGCACTCATTATACATTTTTGTCCATATCCCCGTTCCTTGAATCTTTTACTCATCAGAGTTACTTCACTGTTATAATCAATTTCATTCGAGCAATTTCTTTTTGCTCTCAGAAATTCTCCAACTGGGATAGAATTCATCAAGTTGGTAGGGTGACAGCTGGAGGCATGAAGTAAACTGTTGCCTGCAGTACTTTTCCTAAATAAGGTCGTTTTCAGATTATTATTTTTGCTTTCGACTTTCACATCTAGGAATTCAGTGGCTGTGCGGTCTATGTGGCAGGTGAAACTTAGATTAAAGTCATTAGTATTTAGGTCTTTCACAAAATCCGATGCTTCCTGTTGGCTTCCGTTCCAGACAATAAAAATATCGTCTATGTAGCGGAGCCAACACACAATCTTGGTACTGTATGCTTCGGATTTGTAGACCACTTCCTCCTCCCACAGTCCCAAATATAGACAGGCAAAGCTGGGCGCCAGACAAGTCCCCATCGCGGTGCCCAGTAACTGATGGTAAATTATGTCATTGAAGAGAAAATAGTTCATAGAGAGGCAAAAATGCGCCATCTCAAGAAGCATCTCTGTATGCAGGAGATAGGAGATGGAACGAGCTCTAAAGAAGTGTCTGCAAGCTTCGATACCTCGCTGTTGGGGAATGCAGGTATAGAGGCTATTAACGTCAAGGGTCATGAATAGCCAATTGGGGTTCCAGGACATATCTTTGATCATTTGTAGGAAATGGCCCGAGTCCCTCAGGTACGAGGGGAGATTTTGTACCAAGGGCTGTAGGAACAAATCTACATATCTGGAGGTATTTTCCCAACAGCTACCTCTGGATGAAACGATGGGCCTTCCTGGGGGGTCTGTTAGGCTTTTGTGGACCTTTGGTAGGAGGTAAAGTACCGGTATTTTAGGGTGTTTATTAAGGATAAAATTAAATTCATCCCTACTAATCAATTCATTTTCTCTCCATTTGTTAAGTTGTTCAGTATACTTTGAGACGCAATCAAGGTAAGTTGCCTTATTGCTTTTCTCGTATTTGGTGCTATCATTCAATTGTAGTAAACCTTCCTTTATGTATTGGTCACGCGGAAGCACCACAATGTTACCCCCTTTGTCCGACCTTTTGATCACAATGCTTTTATCATCATTCAGAGTTTTGATCGCTTTATATTGACCATTAGTTAAATTACATTTTACATAGTTGTTGCGCCTAGACAATCTTTCAAATTCTTTGATCATAGCTTTTTCGAAAATGTCGATAGATTCATTCACTATTTGTGGCAGGAATATTGATTTCGGTCTGAAGTTGATTTTATAACTCAAACCAATATCAATCTCTTCACTAATCAAGTTACGCATAGGGCTGTTGGGTATGTCCAAGTCTCCCTCCAGTTCGTGGAGTAGATGCAGCGTTTCCACATCTGCGCCTGTGATACTGGTGGGTACTTGTACTGCCTCATGGGTATCAGTGGTGACCTTCGTGGCATGCCATTTCTTTAAGCGCAGCTTACGGGTAAAGTAAAAGAGATCTATACGACTCTGAGTATAGTCAAAGGCAGCAGTGGGGCAAAAGGATAATCCTAAAGACAGTACCTCTTTCTCAGCCACGGTCAGCTCTCTGGTTGATAGGTTGATTATTGTATTTGAATCATTCATTTTCCTCTCCTCTGGCCCCTTGTCCTTGATCCCACTGGGCTTGATATGCTGCTGATGTTCATTGTGTCGCTTTTGCCGGCGCCTTTCCCGCCTTGACCTCGTCCTCGTGTTCCTCCGATTGGTTTGCTTTGCCCTGTTAATCTTCCCTGGGCTACCATAGCGTATTCCATTAAAATTTTGTCTTTTGGGCTCATCAGCTCCGGGTTCTGGGGCTTGGATATGCTTGGCCCTGTTGAAGCAGAGGTATGCTCCCTTCTTTCGCCAGGGCCCCTTGGGGCTGTTACTGCATTGGTTCCCTCAGTTTGGGGAGGTGGCATGGTTTCACCTGTGGTCACTGCTGCTCGGAGATGATCATATCTTCTAGCAAAGGTTAGTACCTGGCCTTGCTCATAGTCGTTTCGGTCTCTGAGAAATGAGGAAAGCTCTCAGCAGATACTGGGACATCCTTAAGCTGGATAAAGATTTAGCCCCTGAAATTTCGGAGCACCCCCAGCTCACTTTTAGGAGACCGAAATCCCTCAATGACATTCTCTGCTCCTCTCTTTTACCCAAAATTGCGAAACAGAGAATACCGGTGCAAGGCTTTTACATCTGTGGCAGATGCAAAGCCTGTCGCAACAGCAAAAATATAAAAGAAATACAACTGTCAAAAGATACCACCAAATTCAAAATTACCAAACATGTGACATGCTTAACCGACCATGTCATATATGCCTTACAATGCCCCTGCCAATTATGCTACATTGGCAGCTCCAAGCACCAGGCTAAGAAAAGGGTGCTTGAACATATGCGGGCAATAACCAATATGGATCGACAATACCCCATAGCGAGACATTTTGCGACACACCACAAAAGCAATGCCAACCTGTTGTCATTTTGTGTACTGGAGGCAGTTCCCTTAAGAGAGAGAGGGGGTGATCGCATCAAAGAGATGAGGAGACTTGAGTCTAGATTAATTATCAAATACAGAACGACTCAACCTAATGGTCACAATCTGCATGAGGAACTCAATGTGCATTTGGGTTAACTTGCGAGCTTAACTGTGTAAATACATACCTGCTGTTTTTTTAATCACTTACATGCTTTATCACTTTATCACATCCATAACTGTCACTGATTTGATGTTTTTAATTTTGGTCTACAGATTTGGTTGGTGATCGTATTTGGGAATCTGTTCGCCCTCTGGGAGCACCTGAGTTTATAAGACTGTTCACACTGGACTTTATTGGATTGCCCACTTGGGCTTTATTGAAATATGAGACAATCACACATCGTAGTCAAGCATGATAGATGTCTGCGTAGAATACGATACAATCGTGACGCATGTATTAGCCCACTTGGGCCAGATTGAGTTTTTTATGTACCATCAGCATTTACTATATGCTTGAAACAATCTATCATGACCATGCTAGATATTTGTGAATATGTATTATTTTTAGGCACATTTGCAATTTACGTGTTAGTCTAACGTTGGTTGCATGCCTTTATCATTTACACTCGCTGTTTACTGTGTGTAGTGAACCCAGCCCGCAGATAAACTAACCAGTCTGTCTTCCATGCACATGAACGGTAAAACACGTGACTGTATTTAAAGAGCACTTTATGTTAAGTTTCCATCTCGTGAAAAAGCAGGTTTCACCTGCGAAACGCGTCGAGAGAGCCATCTAATAAAACTCACTTTGCATCTTCAAGTGGCCCGGATCTCTTTTCTTGTATCGAAGAAAGCTTTCTGGTTGGATATACAGGGATTCGCTATCCCATCCGTGGCCCGCCTTTGGAAAGCGGCAGGGTTTCAAGCGACTTGTTTGGCTGGATATATATATATATATAAATACATATATATATATATATATATATTTACACACAAAGTACATAAAAATGATGGCACTCCACTCGGGGAAGTCTTTAGAGTTTTTATTTCAGCAACTGAGATCGCCTACGCTTTTCGAACTAAGCGTTCTTGATCACGGCATAGTTTTGGACAATTAGTCCCTTTTCCCTTTCAACTTTAAATACACATGTGACATACAATGCATGCTGGGATTTGTAGTGAAATTCAATTCATTTCACTGCATATTCAACAATTTACGATCAGTTTCTCTAATTTAATTAGTCATGTTGTTTCTAACACATTTTATTTTTCATGTGTAATCTCGCGCTCTATTGCAACTGTGCATTTGTGGCAAGCTTATGTTTCTGAGTACCGTTTTGGTTTATTTTGGTTTCTTATGTGTTGGGCTGAGTGCCCATTACTTCCAGCAGGCTCTGTCTGTTAGTATATTTACTTAAATATGTGTCAGTGAGCTCTGAGAGTAACTTCCCGATACTGTGTGGTATTGCGGTGGTAGACTTCCAGTGTGTTATTATTCTATTCTTATCTGACCTTGTGTTCAATCTTAATCCCCGTGTGTATATTACGCAATCACAATACTGGAGGTGCTAGTGGTTCCTGGGCTGAGTGCCCTTGCCACCGCAAGTATTTACCACATCTGACTGGGAGTGTATGTTACTAAATGTGCCTTGAGTGACCTCACTTTGTGCATATGCAAACAGTACGTTTCACAGTTAAAGTTCATTGGTTCAAGCAATGATTTTTGTACAGTCTTTTTCATATTTACATATTTACAGATGAACATGTAGTTCCGCATCTCCATTCAGTCCTGTAGGTTGCATTGTTTTGAATCTCATGATCAGTTTGGACTCGAGTCGCCTCAGTTTTAGTTTTCTGTCCCCACCCCGTTCATGAGGTACCACGGCTAGGCCCGAGTACGTCATATTAAGCCATGTTTTTCCGGGATGGGTCGTCACATGTTTTGCCATGGCATACGAAAAGTCTTTCAGCCTGATTCATGAAGCGAAATAGCGCCCGCAATGGCTGCGAAAATGCAATTGCGGGTGCAAAATACGGAATTGGCATTCAAGAACAAAATTGCGAATTCGCAAACACAGAATAGCGATTATAATAGCGATTACGCTATAATAGTCGCAGATTCCCGGTAGTCGAGCATTAGCGATACGGAAATAGCGACCAACCACGGAATCTGCGAAATGAATAGCGAAACGCAATTTATTCTCTATCGGCATTCATGAAAAATATACAATAGCGAAAAACCCCTAAATCGCACTTTTGCGCGGCGCAAATTAAGGACAACTCAAAGCAGGTGGTAACCATAAAAGCCATGATTAAGTAAAATTTGAAAAACAGTTGGCCAATCACCAACAGGTCCAGGCCTGACCAATCACACATAAGGACATTCAGCAGCAGCATTAGGCGTTCCACAATGCCAGGAATGTACATGGTGGTGAGGCGGCGAAGGCTACAGCGAGCAGCACGGAGGAGACGCATGAGGCAGGAAAGGATTTACCGGCAGCGGGTCACCTTGCTGGGCCAAACCAGAGAACAGATATATGCCAAATACAGGCTGAATGGGGAAATGATCATCTGGCTGATACATGAACTTGACCCCCTCATGCAGCACCCAACAAGGCGAAACAATTCGGTGCCTACACATGTGCAGGTATTGTGCAGCCTGCACCTCCTGGCCTCCGGCAGTTTCCAGGGCATAGTAGCGGCTGCTGGGGGGATATCCCAGCCCACCATGTCACGCTGCCTCCACACTTTTGTTGACGCCATGCTCATCCAGCTCCACCGCCACATCACATTTCCCACGAGCCAACAGGAATTGGACCTGACAAAACTTCAATTTTACAATGTAGCCCATTTTCCCCATGTCCTCGGCTGCATAGACTGTACCCATGTCGCCATCTGCCCACCAGCTGCCACGGAGTATATGTACCGCAACAGGAAGTCCTACCACTCCCTCAACATACAGATGGTCTGCAATGCCAAGACCATCATCACTGACATTGTCGCCCAGTACCCAGGGAGTACCCATGACTCCTTTATCTTCAGGCACAGCGGACTCCACACACGACTGCTCAGGGGAGAGTTTGGGGAAGGACACCTACTTGGTAAGTACACTTTGTCGACAATGTCACATTGCAATGAAGTCACTGCGCTGCACAGGCAATCAACATCTGCTCCTCTCATTCAGGTGACAGTGGCTACGCCCTACGGGAATACCTCCTGACCCCTTACCTCAACCCTGCCACACCTCAGCAACGGCGCTACAATGTTGCGCACATCCGGACAAGGAACTGTATAGAAAGGACATTTGGCCTGCTCAAGAGCAGGTTCCGTATACTGCACAAGACAGGTGGGGCCATGTATTACAGTCCTGCTGCCTGCTGCCGCATTGTGGCTGTCTGTGCAATGCTTCATAACATTGCAACCAAGCGCCGGATACCTGTTGAGATCTCAGGCAGTGAATCAGAAGGGGACGACCGGCCACCAGCACATGCACACCATGCACGCGGGGAGAACCCAGCTGAAGGGCACAGACGTCGCAACCACATCACACAGAACAATTTCTAGCCCACCCTCTTCCCCCACCCCACATATCACAATTGCATGCAAAATGTAATGATTACACAAGGCTAATGTGTGCTGCAAAATAAATATATTTGTTTCATTCACAAGAAAAAGGTAATCACTACAACTATTTACAACTAACAGTATTCCTTCATACTGCATTGTGAAAGTACATGGCAGGCTTATAGTCAGCCTGTGCCAGTGTTTTTCTGACAGAGTCAAGTGCGCCTCCTGCGCGTTATGCCCAGGCGCCTCTGAGGCTCATCCTCTTCCGGGGCACCTGTACCAGGCGTTGCCCTGGTGCTGCGCCTAAGTGGCGGAACAAGTGTGGCAGATTGGCTGCTAACGCTGGTAGCCCCCTCACTGCCATCGTCACCCCCTACAGTGGCAGGTAGAGCAGGAGGGTGTAGTGCCGTTACCGCAGTGGTTAGGTGCTCCAGGACCCTGGTGATGTCCTCACAGCACTGAACTAGTTGGTGCTGCTGTGTGAGTGACCGGCACGACAACTGTGAGGTGGCATTTGCAGCCACATAATTTGACCTGCTGTAGGAGGCCAGCCGGCTCATGAGCTGGTGGTGGCGCCGCCTTGCTGCACTGCGCTGCTTGATCATCGCAGCAGTGTTTGCCTCCATGGCTGCAGTCATGCGGCCCATGGCCGCCGTCATGCGGTCCATGCGGTCTCCCACTCCCGCCACATTGCGCCCAATTTTGTGCAGCTGGAGCTGTATGGCACCTTGCTGCTGTGACTGGCGCTGATGGATCCTGAGCCTGCGCCTCTCTACGCTCAAACAGGCATGGCGCTGTCCATTGCCCCTCCTGCTGATTGGAGCTGTGGTGTGACGGCGAGAACTCCCACGCCTGCTCTGCTGGCCTGTCACAGTGGCTGGCCGCTGTGTTGCCGCTGTCGCAGGCCCAGATGTCGTGGCACCAGCTGCAGGTGGTGTCACAGCAGGCGTTGCTGGTGCGGCAGGGACTGGAGGCACATTAGTGGGGTGCCTGGCTCTGGCTGCGGGTGGAACGGCAGATGCAGAGGCCACAACGGTGGGGGGCCTGGCTCTGGCTGCGGGTGGGACGGCAGATGCAGAGGCCACAACGGTGGGGGGCCTGGCTTTGGCTGCGGGTGGGACGGCAGATGCAGAGGCCACAACGGTGGGGGGCCTGGCTTTGGCTGCGGCTGGAACGGCAGATGCAGGGGCCACAACAGTGGGGGGCCTGGCTGCTGGTGTTGTTGCAGCGGCAGGGGCTGGTGCCTGGGTTTCCGGTTGTGAATCCTCCTCCTGGGCCTCCTCATCTATCTGCAGCCTCTCGCTGTCACTGCTTTCTGCGCCACCTGTGAGGGTAAGTGGATACTCATTAGTTGCATGTGACTGCCAGACGTGCTGATGTTACATGCATGCTGGGTGACATTCCCTGGATGGCTGTGGATTTGCGTACTTTGGAACCTGTCTGGCTGCATTGTGGTACTACTACATTGTGGACATACTACCTCTCCCACAATGCTTCAGGGCATTTCCTGATGCGCAACAAAGGCATGACTAAGGGCCATTATGTGAGCCTATTTGGCCAGGGACGGTCATAGGGGACAGGGTCGCAGTCGCATGCCACTTACCTTGGGTGTCTTGGGTGGGGCGGGAGGAGTCCAGAGGTGTGACGCCAACGCACGCCTCCCTCTCAAGGGTGTTCTCGACCTGGTCCTCCAAGGGTGTGTTGGGAGGGACTGTAGGTCCGCCACCTCCAGTGCCCGATGCTTCTCCAAGGCGCTCCGCCACCCTCTCCTTGGCACGACCTCGGAGGTCATACCATCGCTTCTTGAGCTCCTCCAATGACCTATCGGCCACACCCACGGAGTTCACGCTGGAGGCTATTCCCTGCCAGATCCTCCGTTTGTCTTGCTCTGGGACCTTCCTGGAGTTGATCCCGAAGAGTCTGTCGTGGTTGGCCACCACCCCTTCTATCAGGTTCTCGAGCTCCTGCTCTGAGAACTTCAGTTTCCTCTTACGCCCTGCGCTGTTGCTGGGGCCAGGAACAGGTTCCTCAGACATGGCAGCAGTTAGGTAGTAAAGTCGCTATCACTAGTTTAGCTGCTGCTTTCCGACTTGCTCCCTCGAGGTTTGCCTCACTGTGGTGTTTGGGGGTGGGAACTGCCTGCTTCCTGGTTGTGATGTCATCACTGTGCTCGAAAAGCGACTTCCCGTTTTCCCGATCGCGACTCGCATTCCCGATCGCACGAGATTACGACTCGCATTCCCGATCGCACGAGATTGCGACTCGCATTCCCGACGCAGGTAGCCGGAAATAGCGATTATTCTGCGATTATAGTTAGTCGCTAACGGATTTAGCGGCCGCGTGCGAGTCGCTATTTTTTCCCCGTAATGTACATGAATTCTGATTTGCGAGTTCTCAATAGCGATTCGCATTTTATCGCTATTTGAGACTCGCAAATGCCGTTTTTCATGAATCAGGCTGTTTGTTCTGTATGGCTCGAGTGTGTTCAAGGATTCGTTTCTTGAGGGGACACGTGGTACTACCAATGTATCTTTTTCCACAATTACATTGGAGTAGGTATACAACGAAGGGTGTTTCACAAGTTATTGGTTCTTTGATTTTAAAGTTCTTTCCTGATGGATCATATATGTTTTTTAAATTCTTCCCAATTTTACACGCCTTGCATACTAGGCATTTTGTAAATCCTCTTTTTTTGATTTCTAGCCAAAATTGATTTTTTCTGATTTCGAAATGGCTGTGCACGAGGTGGTCTGTCAAATTTGGGGATCTTCTGTAGCTGATCGATGTTCGGTCTCCTATATCATTCCCTATGTCAGCATCCTTCTTTAGTACATGCCAGTATTTTGTCATTATTTTCTGTATTTTATAGCTTTCCTTCGTGTATCTACTTATCATCCTGGGATGTTCTTCCAGTGTAGTCTCCTCCTTGTTCTCTGTGTTTGGAAACAATTGTTCATCTGTATTTTTTCTCCTCTTGCCCAATGAGGTTTTTTAGTCTTATTCTTGGCTACGAGCATTTCATTTCTGTTCATTTCTCTGGCTGCTTTCTCCCTTCTGATGATATCAGTTTGTTAAAAATGGAAAGAATTATTAACATTTGAAGCCACAATTAAAAAAAGTACTTGCGAAGATAATCCTCCTGTTCTTCACGAGTGAAAATTGGGAAAATCATACTCAATATAAATACTTTTAGCCCATTTTCACTCTAGAAGATAAAGAGTATTCTTATTTATTCCAAAGTATTTTGTTGTTTCATCGACAGTTTATTTATAGTACATTTTTCAATCATCAAGAAATACTTGCATACTAAAAAAATATTATTTATTAATGTATGAAATTCTCGGTTTAAGTCATCCAACTCCAGTTGAAAGATCATAAAGTTATATATAAACTAAAATATACATTAACAATATGATCCCTCTGTGGAAATGAAAGATAAATTGAAGATTATGACATCGCTCCTAATCATTACTTTGCACGTAGTAATTCCTTAAATAACCTATATTTCTTGTAATGGTTCTTTAGTGAACTCGTTATTATATTCTATTTAAACGTAATCATACCACATTCTGTAATCTTTTAAATATTTTTGCTTTCTTTTTTAAATATATAAAACATATACCCATTAAGATAATTTACCTCTCTTCGATATTCTTTCCTACCTCCGTCGAAATTCATCCAACTCCTCTGGAGGGGACACAATGTTTTATGTATTTTTAAATATACATTAACAATATGTTCTCTCTGAGGAAATAAAAGATATTGTCAAGATGCTTCCGCAGTCCCGAATCATTACCTTGCTCGTAGTTTCTTTGCCCGTATTGATTCTCTGAAACAAAATTAATTATCTCACAGGTGTGGTTTATATACTTTTTGCTTACTTAACAGTCTATGGTTCAATTTATTGCTCCTCCCACTTTTAAGTCACGTTTTTCAGTTGACAGGTGGTCTCATTTGCACCCTTTTAGTGCGTCACATGTTTATGTAAACATGCCTCTTTCCATACTTTTTAACTTTCGTATAATTTCGAAAATGATTTATTTAAACTCGTTTTTCTCATTAAAGCATTTCTATAGGTTACTTTTTTTAATACAAGTATTAATATTCATTCCCCTTTTTTTTGGACTTATTTTTCTAGTAACTTCCCTTTTTTTGTAAAACTATTTTTAAAATTCGTCATTACCCTAAAACCCTATTTTCCCTACATCCCGTGCAAGAGATACTCTCTATTAAACTTTGAGTATTCTAATTTATATCCGAGTATTAATTTATTTAATTCAATTACATCCATGTGGTCTAGCCACCACAGCATCTCCAACCTCGCTTCCTTGGAGAGAGGTATCTGTTCCGCATATCCGAGGCCTTTGCGGAGATGCTGAATCTTCAGTCTTTGCAGTGCATGGTAGTGAAGGGGACCTGGGAAGATTGCTCGAATCGAAGAGGCCAGCAGTCCAAGTACCCGGGCCACTGACCTCAAGGATAAAATCTGCCTGTTCAAAATCAATCTCAATTCTCTCTTGACTGATCTAATCTTCTGAGCTGGGAGGAGAAGCTGGCAGCTCCGTGAATCGATTTGAAATTCCAGGAACTCGATTGCCGGGGATAGTGTTGACTTCTGTGGATTCACAATAAATATCCGACAATAGCAGCAGCTTGATTGGCCATTCGAGGTATGTAATCACTAGCTGAGGGCAGCGAGCCATGATAATGATGTTGTCCAAGTAAACGATTAATTGAACCCTGCGTAGCCTCAAAGATTCTACCACAGGGCAGAGAAGCTTCGTGAAGCACCATGGTGCTGACGAAAGGCTGAAGGGAAGGACCTTGTACTCGTAACAGACACCCTGCCAGTGGAACTGAAGAAACTGACGGTGTGGGGTGTAGATGGGCACGGACAGGTACGCGTCCTTCAGGACCATCCAATCCCCTTCCTGAAGAAGGTCACGCAAAAGATGGATTCCCTCCATCTTGAAATGCTGTTATATTACCCATCCATTGAAGTCTTTCAGATTTCAGGACAAGCCTGGATACTCCCCCTTTCTTTAGACAGGACCAGGGAGATACTGCTGATAAAGCCTCAGTGATGTGGTTCTGTGGCGACTATAGCTCCTTTCCCCAGAAGAGAACCTAGCTCTTCTGTGATAAAGCTCTGTTCTTGTTGGGAAAAATATATTGGAGGGAGAGGAGAGCCCTGACTGGGAGTACCCTACAGCTCCAGCTTGTAGCCCTGCACTATCTCTAAGATCGATGCATCTTGTGAGATCGTGTGCCATATGTGCAGAAAAAATTGGATTCATCCCCCTAACATTACCGCCGTACACTGCTGACTTTTTGGAACTGCAGCCCCTCGATGCTGTAGTATATGCGTACATGCAATCTCTGCCTTTATGGCACTTCCTCTCATCTACTTACTACGCTCCGCATGTTTTGTTTTTCACTTGAGTTCATTTGGTTCTCCAGCTGCTATTATAGCAGGAGTGGGTGGGATGGTTGGTTTCTTTTTGTTTACTTCCACCGCACTACTACTTTATCCTTGTGGTACTGGATGAGATATATTGAAATAATACTACTGTTATGTGCTAATTTCTCTTAACACTACAATTTTTTCGACTGTTAGAGACTCTGATTTTCAACTCTCTTTTAAAACATGGAACATTAGATGCTTGAAGAAACCTAGAAAAGGCAAACAGGTGATTGATTATTTGCAACGTCATGGGGTCAAATTGGATTTCCTCCAGGACACACACTTGGCTCCCAGTTCGCATCATAATTACGCTACTTCAAGGGGTCCTGACCAATGCTTTTCTTATTAAAGCAGCTACTCACTTGGGGTATGCACTTTGATACATAGAGGACTTCCCTTTCAAATGGTCAAGTGCACCCCGACCCTGCTGACCACTATCTCCTGGTGCTTGGGGAACTGATAGGCCAATTAGTACTTCTTGTCAATGTATATGCACCGCATATTGACTTCCCTGAATTTTTTCTAGATTTGTCTGTACAGATTAGCCATCATCAACCCGACTATATTATCATGGGTGGTGATTTTAATCTCAATTGTCAGCCTGATCTAGATGCCATTGGTTCCCCCCTTGTTACAAAACCTCAGTCATTGTGGACACTTTGGGATCTACTCCACTCTCTCTACTTGTCTGATATTTGGTGGCATTATTTCCCTGCTAGAGGGATTACACCTTTTATTCCGCTCCACACAATGTGTGGGCCCAACTTGCTCATTGGAATCTTTCCCAGAGTGCACTTCTGTAGCTATGCATTATTACACATTATCCACGTATACTCTCAGACCATGCACCAGTCTTCATCAGATTGTCCATTCCTACGCATGCTCCCTTAGTTAGACAATGGCATTTTCCTACTGACACACTGTGTGACACAGCCTTCCACTCCGAGGCCATTATAATATATTTTTCGACTAATACTGGAACCGTGAGAAACATTATACTCTATCGAAGGCCTTAAGACCAACATCAGGGGAGTTTGCATTTCTAACCATGCTGGCATTCTCTGTAGTATCCAGCAGGACATTACTAGAGACAAAAATACACTCCCGGCACTGGACTCCGCAGACGTAAATGCATCAAATATGCGTTATCTTAATGAAAAGTCACAACTTATGCAGGAGTTCCACGACCTCGCTAAACCAGAGGTCAATAACCTTGGGAAACATGTTGGGATACATAGATATGGTGAGGGTGAACATTCTAGCAGGACATTGGCCCTGTAACTCCACCCTCCCTTGTCATATCACATATGTGACTAAATTAGAGCAGACTGAAAGCACTAAAACTACCAATGGCCACAGCATGCTCAGAGGGGAACGATGGTGCGCTAGCCGATTGTTTGTCTGAAATAGCCCAGGTCTGGTTGACACAGGCCATCAACTATTTTTAGATTTCACAATTATGTGTGAGGAAATCTCGCAAGCATCATTACTTTAAATATTGCTAAGGCCGCCTGGCTTGGATGGGTTCACTGGAGATTTCTATAAAGCCCATAAACATCATTTAGCCCCATAACTATGAGAAGTGTGTGCGTAGTCACTTGAACATGGATCCCTCCCACCCACGATGCATGATGCCGTTGTCACACTACTACTCAAAATGAACAAATCCTCTCATCTCTGCTCTTCTTATCATCCGCTTTCTCTTATAAATCATGATGCCAAGATATTGGTCACAGTGCTAGCCAACCACCTGTCCTTGTTGATGGATTAAATCATATCCTCTTTGCAAGCAGGTTTTATTTTGCATAGCTCCACCTCCATTAATCTGCATACACTCTTTGCCATGATTAATCAAATTTCCCCCACTGTCCCATTAGCAGTATTTCTTCTGGATGCCAAACAGGCATTCAACTCATGACCATTTTTTCATGCCACTCTGGCCAAATTGGGTATCCCTGACGGGTTTTCGCAACTTGAATTGCTTACTTTAATGTGACCCTACTGCTAGACTGTGGCTTAAAGGCACACATACAGAGTCATTCCCTCTGACACGTGGCACTCAGCATGGATGTCCTCTTTCCCCTCTTTCATTTATAATTGCTATGGACAGGGGTGTGTGGAATTTGCGTAGTCGCGCTACGCAAAGCTCTGCAAAGCTCCGCGAAACAGTAAACAATCTCTGCAAGCACGCAAAAGTTCAGAGAACACACAGAATTCCTTGTCTTGCCCGTTCGCAATGCTTTTTTCCTGTTCACGAACGCTGTTTGCGTGCCTGGGGAGAAATATCTCTTGAAGATGCATTTTGAAAGAACGAACAGGCAAAAAATTCTGCGAAGCCCCGGATCGTGGAATTTTGGCCAATTTCCCGTTCTCCGCGGAATACAAAATTATCTAAATTCCGCCCAGGCCTACTATGGATTCCCTAGTCCACCATTTACAAGAGAGGCACTTACACTGAAGTCTCAAATTCCCTCACGAGACACATTTAGCCTCTGTTTAAGTAGATTATATTATGTTATTCGTCCGTGACCCAACCATTAATATACCTCTGCTTATCCCTGAGGTGCAGCGTTTTGGCATTTTTTCCAGTCTCTATATCAATTGGAATAAATCTGAATTATTCCCTCTCACATATGTCACCACACCTTGTGACCTGGAGTTTCCTCTATGGGGGTGATCAGAATCTGCAAAATATTTGGGCACCCAAATACATAAAGACCACTCTGAGGTGATACAACGCAACTAGGGACCAGCCAATGAGATTTAAGTGGAGAGGTGGATCAGGCTCCCATTGGGCATAGCAGGGCAGATAGTCACTATTAAGATGGTTGTGTTACCTTGTTTTTAATATTTTTTCTTAAATATTCCCATCCACCTCACCAATAGTATTTTCGGCACTTTGCACGGTCCCCTTATCGGACTGATATATATGGGCAGGCTCCCAGCCCCGTGTTCGCTGGGAGGTTCTCACACTTCTGTACGAGTTGGGGGATTCGGAGTCCCTGATTTTAAACTTTGTTTTTATGTAACCCAGGTACACTACGCTTACTTTTGGTATCATCCTGATTTACATCTATCTTTCCTAATAACTGAAAGAGCCCAATTAGCCTATGTTCCTTTGCCTATTTTCAGTATATTGCCTCATGGTCAACGCCATTTAATGCGCTCGCCACTACCAGTTGGGTCTGGTTTAAATTACTACAATATTTGGGTGGCGTCTCCCATTGTTGAATATCCCAGGCTTCCACTTACCCTGGAGTAACTGGTACAGCGTACATTGTGCACCCATAGTGTAAAGACAATGGGAGATTTATTTACAGATGGATCCTCAAACCCATCTTGACACTGGCTCAGAAGGGCAATCCACAATCATGGACACATTTATATTTCATCGAAAATATAGTGAGTGCGCTAAACATTACCTTCCTACCTGAACAAACCGACCAACTTTCCTCCACTCTCAGTAGTGGTCTCTTACCCTGACAATAATGATCTGGTCTCCAGATTCTCCCAAACTTCCTTGCAATTACAACCCGGCAGTGTGGAAAAGACCAGGGCGGTATGGGCACGATCTCAGGAGGCACATAGAATTACTGTTGTACGCAAACTAAACAAATTTTGTGCAATTACCATCATAAAATATTACATTAAAAATACATCCATAGGGCCTACACTACTCCAGATGCCCTGGCAAAATTTGACCCCACTAGGCTGACCCCCCCCCCCTATTGTTGCCCTAAATGTCAGACATGCCATGTCGATTCTTTCCACCTGACATGGACTTGTAAGGTGGGAGCAACCTTCTGGAATTATATTTACTCTACTTCATCTTTGATAGTCCACCCGACCCCCATACCTGATCCACTAATGGCCTTACTGGGATATGTGTAACCATTACCATTAAGGATATGCCACTACACTGCCATAATTGATAACCTAAAGACACATTTCACTACACTAGGGATGTCGTACACCCCCAACCCAGGCAGCTTGGCTTAAAGACCTATCTTACTGCGACACCACTTCTGAAACATATGCGTCATTGCAACCAATTACATCTAAGCCCAAGATTTTTAGCAACCATTGCATAATTCTCCGTTATCTATTAAAAGTGACTCTGATGATGACTCGACAAACTAAATGAACACAAATTACTAAATGTATCCCTATGCGTGTTGAAGGTTGCTTTATATCCCTTAACTTACACCTTGTCAAATATATTTTACTATTGGATGTCATGCTTTTTTCCCCTTGTATAGTCTTCAACTACATTCCGTTTTTCTTTCCTTTCTTGCCTTGGTTCCAATAGGGTATTTGCTTTTGGAGAATCACTGTACCACTCATATAGCTGCTGAATCCTATTATTTGCTTTGGATTATGCATGTGCTGTTTTTTAAAACTTATAAATAAAGGATAAAAAAAAGACCAATGGATGAAGATAGCTGACAAAAAGCTATATGTTATTGTTTTTTGGGTGGGAAATCATGAGGCTGTAAAGACAAATAAACCTGTCCGTGAGTAAGACCTAGAAAAAGCCTTGTGAATGAACAAATAAATGTTCCTTGCACACAACCTTGAAGATCTGCAAAGGTTTCTATGGAAATATTATGATCCTGTAAACAACAGAAATGTAAAACAAATGATATTCTAGGTAGATTTTACTCAATTAAAACTCAGTCTGTTAAAGGTAACAGGTGATGTTAGACTAAGTAGTAGTTTAAATATGTATCATTTGATTAATTAATCAGTGTTCACACACTATTGGCTTCTACGGCTATAGATTTTGCTGCTAAAGGCAAGGAGAGTGATACCATCCTGTAGGTGATTATGACATTTAGAAAGATATAATGATTCGTTTTGAGGACAAATGTGGGTGCTAGGTCGCCTCTAACTTATTTGTAATTTTTTTGAAGAATTTGCCACTGTCCGCATTACATTTAGGACATATGGAGTTGCTGCTTGCTGTGGTGGATGAGCTAAGACAACACTGCTGTGTAAAAAAGCACTACACTACTAATCAATAACAAGCCCACACAGTGACAGTTTCACAAGTCACATTCCATCTGACGAGACCATTTATGTCTGGCATGGTGGGTAGTTGCATTGTGAGGACTTCACATACAATTAAAGGACATCTCTAACACTGAGGAGCCTCAAGCACATTGCCTTGGAAAACTATTGGAACACATTAGGATCTGTTACATTTGCACAGTATGCTCCCATCTTCGTTGTTCTGGGAAGTGAAGGAGAAACATCAGCCCCAGCCTCTTCATCAAGCACTTTATTCAATTGTAAAATGATGTATTACGTTTAAAAAAAAAGTTTTATTTCAATGACATACTTGCAGTTCATTCCTATGTATTTAGTTTTGAATGAATCCTCTAAGCAACTGTCACAACTCAAAGAGACAGTACTTAAAAACAAGCAAGAAAACTGCATCTTGGACTAGAACACTGAACAATTGTGAAAATAAAAGAGGATAGTTTACTTTTGAAGTAAGCATACACACCTGTTTTTTGTCCTTATATAAACACCAGAAGTAGAAAGTGAGCACACTAGAAAACCATGAAAAGTTACAAATATCACTTTAAGAAGACATGACCGTACCAGTTGTTCTGCTATGCTATGTATCACTATTGTTTTCGCTGCTCCACAGAACAGGGAGAACTGTGCAATGACTGGAGCATTCGTCTTTGAAACAAGGAGTGAACAGAAAGCCCATCAGCTTCGACCCTGGCATGGCCACCTATTATATGTAATGTTTGTACATTTGTTTTTTTAGATCTGTTATTACAGGTGTGCTCAGCAAATAACCATATTTCTTTTGTTTAATAGTTTTTATTGAAGATTCAAATAGCAACAACAAAAGAAGTAATATTTGTTATGAAATGTATACATCAAAAAGTATTCAATTTTGAGAGAATAATGTATGCAATAAAAAAATTATTTTGTCACTTTATATAAAAAGAAAGACGAGATGAAAGGGGAGAGAGAGAAAGGAAGGGAGCAGAAAAGAATGGTAGAGAGAAAAGGAGTGGGGAAAAGAAAAGATGAAAGAAACATTTGATTAAGGTAATGTTGAGTGAAAGGAAATAAAGGTAGTAAAAGGTAACCAATATAAAGCAGACGTAATCTTCTGGTATACCTTTGATGAAGAAATAGTATGTATTCTATGTTCATCCCACATAAAATTCCCCCATGTTAAAACAGATAATTTAGAAATATATTTCCAACAAGAAAGAATAACTTTGAAAGAATGTGCAACAAGAAAATCAAATAACAAAGGTATGGTAGATAAATGTTCAAAGCTATAACCTAACAAAAAACATTTTGGAAAGTGAGCAATATGTAACATATGAAAATCTTTAAACATTTAGACCAAATGGAGTTCCAGAACTTAGTAACGTGAGAACAATAGCATAACAAATGTTTTCAAGAACCATTGCATGTGGAGAATGATAAACATAATGAGAAATGAAATGGGTAGAATTTAGAGATACATTCTTATGTAATAGCAGCTCTGTTATAAACCAAACATAGGTACTGTGTAGTACAACCAGCTTTGGAGGGATTGAATATGATTAGCCAAATTGTGTCCCAGATGTTAGTAGAGAATGATATTGCTATATCAGCTTCCCATATTAATTCAAGAGAACTTTTAGTTCTAAAAGAAGAAGGTGACAATAATGTTTTATATATACAAGCAGCTCTAGGAATAGAATCATTGTAGACCATATCTAAAGGTGTCAATGGTTGAGTCAGAGAAAAGGAATGGAGAGCAGAGAAAATTAGCTCATATTCCTTTAAAAGGTATTTAGGTAAAATATATTGTATGTGTAATAGAGAGAAAGGGACAATGGAATTGTCTTCTCCAAGTGTTTATAGTGAAATGATTTGTGCCAAAATGTAATAATTTTATCATACTAAATTGAAGAAGATAAAAACATTGTCTAAACTCAAGATTATCAGAAAATAATGTATTCAATAAATGATGTTTTTTTTAAATGGGATTCTTGCAAATGAAAGCACAATTAGACATATGAATGACTTCTTTAACATAAACCATTCAATAAGGATTTCTCAAATGTAATCCATCGTGGGATGTGCGTATCTTGAAAATCATTAATCAGAATTGCTGAATCAGAAAAACAGAATGATGAAGCCTAAGATCAGGAAATCATACACCCCTTCATTCCTTTGATGTGTATGACAGCAGTAGGATATATATATATATATTCACTGAAAAAACCATAGGTTATAGACCATATATAGTTAGGAATTAGCATTTAAAAAACCTTATTTTACTCACACAAAACCATTGAAATTCCATATATAGTTAGTTGCACTAACTATATATCGTGCACCCGCAATCCACTGCTGATCATGTCACATATTACATCATTCATGACATGGTCAGTGACATCACTGATGACATCACTGATGACATCTCAAATGACATCACTGATGACAACATCCAGTGACTGTATTTTTCTGTAAAGTTAAAATATGTCTTGAGTGGATGTATAAGTGTCTGGATGAAGGATTTAGTAGGTGCATGACTGACTGTATGAGTGAGTGATTAAATGTGTCTCACTGAATGCATGGGTTAGTGACTAAACTGTCTTAATTTGTGCATCATTATGTCTGTTGTTCTGTAAACTGCTGCATGTGTTGATCATTAGCTATACGAGAGGCTATATGTGTTATTAATTGGTTGCCCAAGTATTTCTATGGGAGATTGAGTTTGTGTGGGGGTGGCTGGAAGGTGTGAGACTCTATGCATAGATGTGTGAGCAGTTTATTCACTAGGTGTATGAGTTCAAGAGTGCATGTGGAAACAGCTACATGGGCAGTTGACTGTGTGCATGAGTGTATTGATGAGTGAATGGATATCTCAATGCTACATGTCATAGTAAGTACATATGTAAAACACAGTACATGTGAGAGTTGGCATATATAAATAACTGTGCATGAGAGCCACTGAATGAGTGAGTGGTTGTATCGATCATTGTGAACTTGTATCAGGGATTGTATAAGAGAGTAAATATGTGTTAGTATATGTTTCAATAAGTAAGGTGTGTTTAACTGTATAGTTGAAGAAATGGAGGTGAGATTGTTTCTTTGCATGACTGACTGGGTGTGTGAGTAACTCCATGGATGAGTGGCAG
The DNA here is from genome assembly GCF_964261635.1 of Lissotriton helveticus. Classification (NCBI taxonomy): domain Eukaryota; kingdom Metazoa; phylum Chordata; class Amphibia; order Caudata; family Salamandridae; genus Lissotriton; species Lissotriton helveticus. The sequence continues at coordinate 602,359,259 of NC_136063.1, read as the reverse complement.
TGTGTGAGTGTCTGTATACACTGAGTGTATCTAAGGTTATATTAGAGTCTGAAGAGGTTTATCGTATTAGCACAAGAATGATGTCAAATGAGATGTCATCAGTGATGTCATCAGTGATGTCATTTGAGATGTCATCAGTGATGTCATCAGTGATGTCACTGACCATGTCATGAATGATGTAATATGTGACATGATCAGCAGTGGATTGCGGGTGCACGATATATAGTTAGTGCAACTAACTATATATGGAATTTCAATGGTTTTGTGTGAGTAAAATAAGGTTTTTTAAATGCTAATTCCTAACTATATATGGTCTATAACCTATGGTTTTTTCAGTGAATTTTCAAGGTTTTGTAAATGCTAATTCCTAACTATATATGGTCTATAACCTATGGTTTTTTCAGTGAATTTTCAAGGTTTTGTAAATGCTAATTCCTAACTATATATGGTCCATAACCTATGGTTTTTTCTGTGAATTTCATTGGTTTTTTAACAGCTAATATCTGTAGCTGTAAAATGTATTCTTCTTTAAATCCAAAAATATATTTTATATGTTTATGAATAATTTTTTTTTTAAATATTTTTTTTTCTTCGTTCCCGCTTCGCAAATCGGGAAGCTTCCCGTTAGCTGACCTTGATGCCGCGAAATAGACCGCGAGCCGGTAAACGTTTCTTTACCGCAAGTGCCGCGTTACAAAACAACATCGTGACGCCTCCCGTCCGCATGACGTTTCACGTTGTCGCGTGATACGTCATATGACGTACTACGTTAGCGAACTGGTACGCGAAGCGAGTCGCAAAGCGCAGGTTTCTGGAAGCAAACCGGGAGGCCCTGCAAAGCGCTTAACGTAAACACAGCAAGTCATGTGACTTGGTAATAACACTTTTCATTGGTTCATTTCACTTTTGGTTTCCTAATGATGTAAGACTAGGTCATATAATCTAAAATGAACACTTTTGATTGGTTGAGAACTCTTGTTTTTCCCAAATGATGAAAATCCCTCCTTCTTTCCTCACTCTGACTTTCATCATTGTGAGAGAAAGACCCTTTGTGATCACTGAGCAATGGCTTCTTTAGTAGCTTCAGCTGGTGCTTCCCCACCACCTCCACCACATCCAAGGAAGAGTGGACCACCTGCTCAAGTTATAATTCAACAAGAAGAAGAAGAAGAGGAACAGGAGGACGAGCACGAAGAGAGGCAGTTTTTGCCTGAGCAGCCCAGGACGTCTCACCGGAAAGAAAACTTCATTTGGCAATTTTTTAAAATTCCCAAAGGTCAGAAAAAAGTAAATGCAAGATACGTAACTTGCCTTATATGTCAAGATAGACTGTCCAGAGGGACCGACAAAAAATACAGTTTCGGAAACTACACAATGCATCGCCATATGACTAGGTGGCATCCTAACAACTACAGTGCTGCACAGTTTCGGAACGACCTAGATAATCTCCCTATTATGGCCAGAAGATCTGTTGTACCGGAAGTAACGGGACCAGAGGGCAGGGAGATGGTGCCAAATATACAAATGAGATTTGGTGAAGTAAAACACACCTGCGTATTTTGCGATGGATTCATTTCCTACGGAGAAAGAAGCATCACTCTGATCAACAGAGCTATTGACTATCATATGCAAGATTGTCCGAAACGCCCAAAATAATAAATACTTCTATTTTTTCTTTTGTTGCTCCTGTTGAGCCCTTTACAATGAATCGTTTTCATTGCCCCCTCCAAGAAAAACCCAAAAAAATATAAAACTGTTCCGAAAAATTCAAAAACAGTAAAAAAATGTTCAGAAAAATAAAAAAAAAAGTTCTTTTCAGAACTACCTCCCCGTTATTAAAAAATTGGTACAATATTTGGAACTGTGCCAACCTCTATTTCTCTTAGTTCGCTTCCTAGTTCGCTCGCCGGTACGCGAACTGGAAGCGAACCAAAAACAGTAAGTATAAGGGAGGGAAACACACACTTATGTTAAAATAAAGACAGCTATAGGGGAGTAAACTAGAGATACTATTACCCGTAATCCACTGCTGATGATGTCACATATTACATCATTCATGACATGCTCAGTGACATCATCAGCAGAGGATTGCGGGTTTTTTGACAACATGCCTTATCCACGGTTTAATAACGCTGCCTTTTGCTTTATATAAGTTTTCAAATTGTATGAAATATATACCAATAGGTCGTTATGAACCTTTAGGTAGTGCTTTTCTTCATGAGGTCTGGTCGCTTCCATACACATACAGATGTTTCAAAGATGATCAAGAAGTTTATCTGAATGGAGAGGAATGCACTGAGACGCCAGATCATTCACTAATGTGTAGGCACATACAGTTACACGGTTCATGCAACAAACACCGACCAAATATGGCTTGCGTGTTGCAAGGCACGCCAGTTCCTGCTATCATCCCCACGTTCAAGTTGTTGGAAAATGGTAGTTATTTGATGCTCAATAATGAAGATTGTTCTGAGTTAATTAAAAGTATTCCTTTTATCGTAACAGTAAGTGAACGGGTTATTTGCTGCAGAAATGTTCTATTTCCTCCCACACATGAACATAGGGAGTTTTCAATCTGGCCACAAATACCAACCTTGGGACACGTTTCAACGGCATGGCAAGAATAAGAGCTCTTTTGTCTCAGAGAGAGGTGGCCTTGAGTTCGGCCCGTGAAACTTTCGTACTTCACATAGCGAACACCCGTACAGAGGTGCACACCCTTTTCAATTAAGATTTGCCTTTCAATTTCAGCAACATGTTTCCGACTATCTTTAACGCATCCTCCACAAAGTCCCTGACACACTTTTTTAAAGTTGTTACCAGTGGCCTCGTGACTTCATTTGAGAAAATCTTTGGAGTCATCCCTGCTTCCTTTCATTGTATTTTCTGCACTCTGGTTCGTGGATTGGCATTTTTACTTGCATTACCAGCGGACGCTCTTGTGCTTTTTTACATTTTTAAATATGGATGTCCCTCCTATGCAACCTCCGACCCTGCAGCTGCTGACACTGTTCCGCAATCGCATGCTAGAATATTATGGCACAATGCCGTTGGCGATATTAAGCACGGCATATGGATTATCTTTTCGGTTCTCCTACTTCACCTGTATCCAGCCTGTATTTCACTGCCTGACCTGTGATTTCGATTGGGCCATTGATTTGTGTCTCTGCGGACCGGTTTCTCCTGACGTCGACTTTAATCAGCTGATGACTCCTATCATTACTCACGAGTTGGTTTGTCCTGGCGAAAGGATTATGTCTGTGGCATTGATGCATGGACTACTTGGTCCCTGGAATTTACTGGCGGCAGCACAGTCTTTCTTGGAACAGAGCTTTCTTGAAAACCCACCGAGCTGTCCTCTGATGGTGATAGAGGATCCGGTGCTGGGAGAGCACGTATGTTCTTTTCCGCTTTTAAATTGGATGGCTGAACTGTTTTCGGATGAAGACGGTGACTTCCTATTGGAGGCTGTTGCAGCTTATTTTGCATACACAGTTATGTCATAGACCTTTTTCATGTTTGATATGCTGAGTACTAGCATTTCATTGACAATTCATTAACTTATTTGTCAAGTTTTTATTATTTACCTTGCCTATTGGCTTAAGACTCGATAAAGTACTTGGCTGTTTTATTTTTCTTTAGCATTAAATTTTCCTAGTTTTTAATGCTTTACCTTGCGGACCGTCCACATATAAACTTGCAATCTGCTCTCATGAGATGGCACTTCTATTATCTTATTCAGTTCGTTTCCGGATCATGAGGAGGTGTCATCTAGGTCCTGGATATCTTTACACCGTGTTAAGTTAGCATGGGCTCATTACCGGTTTAAACGCCATTTTTCCTTTTTTGCAACTTCTGCACACGACACTTAGTTGTTGCTTTAGCTTTCCACCTAGTAGTTCATCGTGGTTTACATGAGAATAATATGTTATTGGTCTACTATCTGCTTTACTTGTTAAACTATATCTGTACAGCGAGTGCTAAAGTTTCAAGAACAACACGATACAGAATTGTTATGAGGTCTGATCTCCACGACTTCATACTCATAACATAAGTGCAACTTCTGCCAATTCTGGGCATGAGGCGGGTTTTATATTGCTTTGCCGAACACACATACACAACAGTTGATGCGGTTCACATGAAGAGAGAGCTGGTGTATGCTGATGTGATTCCTTCAAATCTAAGACACTAAAGTATGGGCACGCCCTAAACCAACACAAAGAGACCTTCTTAGCAAATAATATAATATGTGTATTAGGGAGGGTGAGATATAAGCAGCCGCGGGCCGTGGAGGGAGTTACGGTGAGGCAGGGAGGCGGGGAGGGGGAGAAGCAGGGTGGAGCCCTCTCTACCTTGCCCCTCCCCCTCCCCGCCTCCCTGCCCCACCGTAACTCCCTCCACAGCCCGCGGCTGCTTATAAGTGTTGCTAACTCTTATTCATTTACAGCATGTTAACATACTGTCACCATTCGCTTTTTATGTACTAGTAACTATGCTGGTAATTTTGCTACTGATAATATGTGTACTTGTATTCTCCACCCTGCTTCTCCCCCTCCCCGCCTCCCTGCCTCACCGTAACTCCCTCCACGGCCCGCGGCTGCTTATAAGTGTTGCTAACTCTTATTCATTTACAGCATGTTAACATACTATCACCATTCACTTTTTATGTACTAGTAACTATGCTGGTAATTTTGCTACTGATAATATGTGTACTTTTATTATCTAAGGTACTACGCCTGAGAAGACGGCATTAGTAAATAAACATTTCAAATACACATCTGTTCTTCTTAACTCCATTTTCTGGTTTCTAAGAAATCTATAACGACCGACTGTTCATGAGTTCCACGTATCCTGAGGTACTATAAGTTCATATTCTGGATTGTCTAAACATTGAGAGTTTGTTATATCCAATGTGACACTGTACCTAGCTTGCTAAGGAGTTTTTGATTACTAACGTGAGTTTTGGGACACCCTAATTCGCCGAGGTTCCAATCCTCTGTCCACAGTTCTGTGTGAGAACAGAAACCCTGCGACAGGGGCACCCCCGACCCTTGCTGGAGCTTCATCAAACTTGCGATACAACTCCAGCAATGCATTCGCCGAGGTTCCAATCCTCTGTCCACAGTTCTGTGTGAGAACAGAAACCCTGCGACAGGGGCACCCCCGACCCTTGCTGGAGCTTCATCACACTTGCGATACAACTCCAGCAATGCGCCACCTTTACGGCACAGATACATCACGCATCTGTGCTGTTTTTGCCCCATGATGCGCCGCATTGTAAATGCAGCACACCATAGGTGACGGAACAGCGGCACAGAATGACTAACACATCCCTGGTGATGCGCCAGTCATCATAAATGTATCCCTATGCTTCTTATCTTGTTAGAGATGAACCGCCATATATATCATCAAAGTTTTTTGCATTTCCTAAATAGCGAACTTTAAGGAATAAATAGCGATTCTTTACCATTCCTAGTTTGCGATGAGCTATTTGCTAATTAGCCGAATGTAGCCCAATGAAGCCCAATGTAGCCCAATGTAGCCCAAAGATGGCCGCCAGACACACAAAAAAACAAATGTAGTCCAAATATCAGCCAGATGTAGCCCAACTATAGCCCAGTGACAGAATGACCAATCAGCTTCGCAAACCTCCGTTACGCGAAGCGGAGCGCTGTTACAGATATATATCTTTTTTTGAACGTTAATTTCTCAAAATCCACTGGAGCACATATATTGAGACCTAGCAAAGGCACATCGGGCTACCAGTCCCTACAATTTTGCCAAGTTTCGTGCAAATCCATTCAGCCGTTCGATTATTATTATTATTTTTTTTTTTTGCCCCGCGGGGCCCTTTTAAAACCTCCACATCAAACCTAGGGGGTCAGCGAGGATCTACTATTCCCCCTTATGGTCATTTGCCCCTTCGCTTTGGCCTCCTCTTGTCTCTCGATCCTACCGAGAGACAAGATGGCGGCCGCTACGGACTGTTTGGAATGTTGACAGACGCCAGAGAACCAATCAGCTTCGCTTCACAAAGCTCCGTTGCGCGAAAAGTACGCGTCCTGGGCCGCTGCCCGGTCCGCTGTTACAGATATATATCTTTTTTTAAACGTTAATTTCTCAAAATCCACTGGAGCACATATATTGAGACCTACAAAAGGCACATCGGGCTACCAGTCCCTACAATTTTGCCAAGTTTCGTGCAAATCCATTCAGCCGTTCGGGCTAAAAGTGAGGCCAACCGCCCTATGGAAAACTCAATGTTAAAAACACGTTTTGGGACCCCCCTTTTTTCTCGGCCCCCACTGGACGAACCCCCCCCAAATTTTTAAGGGCTGCTCAGAAACAAAATGTGCCATTTTCCTGAAAATTTCAGCCAATTCCGTCCACAAACGCCAAAGTTATTAGACATAGAATTTTCAAAAAACCCATAGAGAAAAAATCCTAACTATATATACCTACTGGCGACCGCCAGTAGGTAATATATATATATATATTCACTGAAAAAACCATAGATTTCACACACATTATAGTTAGGAATTAGCATTTAAAAAACCTTGCAAATTCCTTGAAAAAACCATAGGTTTCACACATGTTATAGTTAGCTGGACATTTCACTCATACAAAACTATTGAAATTCCCCCGTTATAGTTAGTTCAGCTAACTATAACTCGCGCGCCCGCAATGCACTGCTGATGACGTCACATATTACATCACTCATGACATGGTCAGTGACATCACTCATGACATCACTGATGACATCTCAAATGACATCACTGATGACACCATCCTTATGAAAGAGTGGCAGACCTCCTCTCAGAGTAATATAACCTTTGATACACACATTCAAAAATAGAAACTAACATTTTCAAAAAAATGGAGATACCAATACCAGTTACAGCAACCTGTTCAGTAATTCCACCATCAACATCCACATCCACTCATTCAACAGCAGTTCTTTATAGTCACTCATACATGTACTCACTCATCATATGTACTGATACACCTATACATCCTGTTACACACCAACAGTCATCCATAGAGTTACTCACACACATATTCACACATGCAAATAAACTATCAAACATCCATTTATTTGCATATACAGGTATACACACACTACCACACGTACGTCTACGGAAACTTACACATACTTATGAGAGAGCACAAGTTTGAAAAAAAATGTATAAGTACGCCATATTTACAAGCACGTAGTTAGTTTAAACATGTTTTGCACACGAGTGTTTTATATTCAGTAGTGAAATGTATAGAATGTTAAGTGGAGTAACTATAATTATAACGGTGTGAGATTAATGTAGAAATGTTGGAATATATGTGAAAACCTCATGTTCTCATGTTAAAAGAATCATGTCCGAATTAAATGTAACTTTGAAATCCAGTATAATGTGTAGGCCTTAGGGCAATTCACAGCAAACCTGAACGTGCTGCTAAAATAATGTGAGATAAGGTTGACATGGTTCTTCCAAATGTACTATTGAACTTAGGGTTAGAAGTATATGCTTTATAGATGTGTTATTTTAGAAACGTATGCTAGCTAAGAATGTTTGCTGTTTAAATCAAGTTAACGTTTTAAGATTGCAGGGACCTGCTGCATGTAAATCAAGTAGGCCAGAGCAGATAATGTCATGTCGTTTAAATTGCCATGTGCTCGTTAGAGAAGAGGTCGTGAGGTGTCCAGCACAGAGCTTTGAGAGTGTTTTACGACTAAAGATATGGTGGAGTCTGGAATTTGAGGCCCACTGCAGGACGAGCTGTATGCAGGTGCGAGGGTCTTAATCAGCTCGAATGAAAGGGACTTTGTTCAGTGGCGCCTTGCGCAGGCCTGTAGGAGTTTCCAGGAATTTCAGGGGGTATCAGCGCACTGGAGAAGAAGCCTGGGAACCAAGGTCAACTTTAACGAGGGTCTTCAAGAGTACCATCATGGAGTTTGCCGCGCAAAGATGTACCACGTGAGGGGCGTCCCAAGGGGCGTTTCTATTGGAAATGTGATTTGGTATTAGGGAAAGCGACCCGGGAGGAGAGCAGAGCAGATGATTTTGGGAGCCTAAGGAAGCGGATGGATAGGCAGATAGGCTGATCAGGAGAGACCCATTATCAGAGGAGAGACAAAGAGAAGTGTGTGATCTTCTTAGGAAGTCACCACGGCTGACACCTAGAGGGGTAAAGATCTTGCTAAGTAGGGATGTCACTTAGTATAGTGTAGGGACAGACTAACCTTAATTTTCTTTTCTGTAATGACTTTGAGGTTACAACTTATATCCATTTTGACAACCCTTATGGTCTTTGAGCTTGTACTTATTATTTTGTTTTTCAGACTCAGACTATTCAAAAAGTTCATGTTCATAGTGATACCGATTTACCTTCTTAATCTCATTTTGAGAAGTTTGTATCTTCAGTTATCTTTGACTTTATATTAAATCTTTGAAACTTAAAAATTGGTCAGTGGTCATTTAGAGTGGTGTAAGTTCTTAAATTGATTGACTTATTGCTAGATTACCTTTTACTCAATGACAGGTACCAACGATTCAATCGACGTAGTTTGGGATTTGGTAATGTAACTAGTAACCAGAAATCCCGCGTTAGCAGTTGGTAGCAGAGTGAGGATGGTTATCTTCTTGAGGAAGGTAATCTAGAGAGGTTAGTTTACCCCAAGGCCCCTAGACATCGAGAGACGAGCAGCGGAAGAATCGTGTGCCGAAAGGTGCAGACGGTGCGAGAAAAGCAGCAGTATCGGAGGAGAGTGAGTATAAAAAGGGTCATGCGTGAACAGATTGCGGTGTTTTGTGTTGTATTTGTATTGTAATGTCTTGCGGAGTTGAATGCCTGTAGTGTGAATGAGAGAAGGTTGTGAGCGCGCGCAACCTGGTAAGCTGGTAACCTGGTAAACGGGTGAACTGGTGAAATCTTAAGTTCAGGCCAGAGCTTAAGTGGTTTTGGGTGTATCGAACATCCAGGGTAGTTGTCGACCATAGTACGGAGGTCACGAGGTACCATTGACCGCCGTGGATCCAAGATAGGGGGAGTGTAAGAGTGAGTGTATGAGTAACGGACGCTGGTCGAAAGTTACTGTGTGTGAGTAACCTATCGGAGAAGGCGATTGTCTGGAAGTAAACGGAAAGATATTTCGCCAAGTTAAGGTGACAACTACAGAAAGACTGTGGGCGTACAGTCAAGAAAGGTGATCGCTTGGACGGAAGTAATCATTTTTCAGAGTATGAATGGGACGCGTGCATGACCGAGGAGACGAGCTGAGAAAGGAGGGGAACTGCTGCGAAGGGGGACGGGTGACGTCGGCTAGAGCCGCGCTGTGATTGAGCGGTTGGTGTGACGTTAGCTAGAGCCGCGCTCTGGTTGGGCGGCTAGAGTGACGTCGGAGGAAAGTCGCGTACGGATAGGCCAGTTAGTGAGAACGGCGCTGAGATTGGTGGAGTGTCATCAGGAAGTAAACAAACGCAGAGAAAAGAGAAATCATGAAGTGTTTTAAGTGTTTGAAAGGGATTTTTAAACGTAAACGAAGTGAGCATTATTACGGGGAAGAGGCTCCGCCAGAGGGTACGCCAGCTCATTATATGGCAACGAATGTGGGGCTGCATACGATATTATGGATTGGGGCTTGGAATAAGCTTACGGAAGGGAATGAGGAAATGCAGTTCCCGAGGTACGGGACGTTTAAGTTAGAGGTGTTACATCGGCTAAAAGCAACCATGTCCTCATTGAAACCCTCGCCCAGACCAACGCAGTTTGAGGCCCTTAATGCATGGATTAAGGCTGCACACGACCGAAATTTGAACAGGCGTCAACAAAGGCTGACGCGATCGGTAAGGGCAGTGCGAGATTCCAAATGGGATGAGGAAGCAAAGCGATGGAGGGTACAGGCTATTGAGGTGGAAAAAATGTATCCGATGAGGGAGGTGGCAGGAGGAGGAGGAAACCTCATGGAAGAAGACGAGGAAAGCGAGTCGGAGGACAATCTGATAAACAGATTGTTAATGGATAGACCACCTCCGAGAGTGGGGTTGATAGAAGATAGAGGGCTCGCAAGGGAAGATGGGAATGACATAGAGGGATATACACCACTCCCTATATCGGAATGGACACCTATCAAAGGCGGAGAAACACCTCCAAACAACACTGTACGGAGTGTAGTGGGAAGGTTTGTAGTGCAGAAAACGCCAACCACCGAAAGGGCTGAGTCTGTGGGATTACCAGACGCTCTTCAAGTGCCTGTTACCATAGGACCCATAGTTTCGATCTATAACCCTGAGAGAGATAGAGGGGAACAACAAAGGCAATTGGATAGGGAAAGGATTGAGATGGAAAGGAGGAATAATGTGACAAATGCATGGAAACAATTGCCAGGATCGGTAACATGGAATACCCCATTAGACACAACTGTCGGTCCCAATTCAGAACAGGGAGGTCCGAGAGGACCAATGGATCTAAGGGGACCACGGCCAAGATCCTATTCAGAGTTAAGAGCTGATTTGAGGGAATGGGACGGGTCCATAGTATCTCCGAGTAACAGGACAAGAACGGAACCAGAGTGGGAAAGCAGGGGTAACGGGACTGTATCTCATTGTGGGGCCAGCGAAAGCAGTCAGGGACGGGAAGGCCAAAGTCAAGAGAATAGAGGGGATGCATGTCCTACAAATCAGAGAGAACAGCCGGAACAAAATACTAGGAATGTAGAATGTGAGGAAATGTCCCGTCTCTGGGGGAAAGGAGGAGATGAGGCGGTACGGGCTTTTCAGAATAGGTTTAGGTGCCTTCATCATACACTCGGGGAAGACGTTCAACATTGGAGAAAGGAGAACAGCGATAGGTCCCGCCACGCCTCGAATAATCAGGAATCACAGGGAAGTAGGGAGGAAAGAGGGAGTAATGGAACATCTTACCCTGCATCCCGTGAAACTAGCCAGGATGGGGAGAGAGGGGCTATGAGGCGTGAAGGAGTGTTTCACCACCCACCCCGAGAAGATGGAAAGGCATGGGACCTAGAGAGATGGGAACAGGGGAGGACTCCCTATAACTCACCAATACCTAAACGTAGATCTCGGAGCTGGGATGGGAGAGATGCGGATGGAGGAGCTAAATTGAGTGTCTTGAAAGCTGAAATTAAGGCAAAAAGGCTTGATGTTACCAGTTTAAAATCAGATGTTGATGAGATAATAGATGGAACATTGCCTTTGGAAAGGATAGAATTGTATGAACAGGATGAGTTATTGTTCATGGCAAAGGATATTACTAGGAAAGCTAGAGCGTTTCATGAGAAACTGACTGATTTGGCAGATAGATATGCCGTGGATTTGTCTAGGACAAGGGCATTGCAGAGTAACCACAGATTACAGTACGCAGACCAGGATCTAGATGAGAAGAGAACTACTGGATTAAAAACACACATAAGAGAGCTGGTATCAGGGATAAGAGTGTGGAGGGAACTGGATAAATGGGAAGAAAGGTGGTCGAAAAAGGGCACGGTTAGACGAAGTGCAAATGTGATGACCCCCGAGGGAAGGGTAATGCATATGGAGGCATTCCCTTTGCGAGAAATATCAAATGGAAATTATGTACATGTGCCCTGGAGTAGAGGAGACTTAGCTGCATTTACCAACTCATTTCCGAAGTTGCGGGACAATCCAGTAGAGTGGTATAAGCAGGTAGAGAGGTTTGTTAAAATTTCGAAGGTATTGTGGATTGATTTGAACACGTTGTTTGACATCGTGGTCCCATCTGATCTGTGGACCCCTTGTAAGACTAGTGTTGAATGGCCAAATACTGAACCAGTGAGGGATGCTCGGACTAATGGACCGTCTGAGATTGTCATGCGAAAGTATGAAAGGGTAATAGCATGGCTGAAAGATAAGGTACCACCACAGGACATAGATTGGGTAAAAATAGACCGAACAAGGCAGGAACCCAAGGAGACAGTTCACGAGTTTTATGAAAGATTATTGAAAACATTCAAGCAATACAGTGGACTAGATGTAATGGATCCCAAAGATATAGGGCAGTTTGTGTCAAAGTTTGTCTTGGGGTTGAGACCTGATATTTGTTTGATGATACAGCAACATTTAATCTGTTGGCAGAACAAACCACTAGATGAGATTTTACGTTATGCGAGGTACTGCAGTGACGAGATAGATTCTAAAGCCAAGAATCTAAAGGAGAAATTGATGGTGGTGCAAATGCAGTCCGCTGGGAAGGGTGGCCAGCAGAAGCAGGGAATGGGACGAAAACCAAACGGTCAGAGCAAAGATAATGAAGAAGGGCAGAGACCTAGGATAGACTTTGCCACTTTAAAGAAAACGACAAAGTGCCATCAGTGTCACCAGGTGGGGCATTGGCGACGCGAGTGTCCCTTTAACCCTGAAAATGGAGAGCTAGAAGTAGAAGAGCAGGTCCAAGAAGTCCCAGTGCAAAAGGTGACAGTCCCAAGTAGTAAGGTGGCCAAAGGGGGGACTTCGGCTCCACGGGCCCAATTCCCACAGCCACCGAAGATAGCAGCTGGGGGTAAGGTCTTTAAGCAGATGCCTCTCTTCATCGAGGAAGACAAGTGTTACTACATTGATCCATTGACAGGACAACGTGTGAGCAGTGAAGAGGACTGTACCCTCGGGACAGTCCTAGAAGTGGATCAAAGAGGGCCATTTGTTGAGGCAGAAGTGGCAGGGTGTCCCACTACGTTCTTAGTGGATACTGGGGCTACTCGTTCGACTCTGAGATCAGCGGTGGTTCCAGACTTGCCAATGTCAGGGGAAACTATTCAGGTGGTAGGAGTCGCAAATAAAAGAATGACTAGTCCTTTGACAGAACCAGTGTCTGTGAAAATTGGAAACCACATGAATGAACATCAGTTTGTGGTTTGTGACTCAAGTCCGGTATGTCTGTTAGGAAGGGATTTGTTGTGCAAATTGAATTGCACCATATACTGCACCCCACAAGGAGTGGAGGTACAGACTACCGACGATGATGCTACCTTTAAGGTGGCCAATTCAAAATTCTGTGTAGAACTATATCCTACTCTGACTGTAGAAGATCTTCTCCAAGATTTAAGAGATGCAGTGGCGTCAGAGGTGTGGGATTTCACAGGAGAAGATATAGGATTGATTAAAGGGGTAGAACCGGTAAAAATTTTGGTAAAACCAAATGTTGAGTTTCCAAGAACGCCTCAATACAAATTGTCCCAGGAAACGATTGCGGGAATAAAGCCTGTGATCGAGTCAATGATTCAACAGGGAATACTGAAAGAAATCGTGGGTAGTCCTTGTAACTCCCCGATTATGGGTTTGCAGAAACCTAGCGGGAAGTTTAGGATAGTTCAGGATTTACGAAAAATTAACAACATAGTTGTTTCATGTTGTCCCGTGGTACCGAATCCATCAGTGATACTGTTTCAAATACCATGTCAAGCAGAATGGTTCACAGTGATAGATCTTTGCCAGGCTTTCTTTTCAATCCCATTGGATGAAGAGAGCAGATATCTTTTTGCTTTTAAAATGGAAGATCGCGTTTTAACATGGTGTCGAATCCCACAAGGATTCACAGACAGCCCATCCATCTTCAACCAGTTGTTGAAGAAGAATCTCGAAAATCTAGTACTGCCGCAGAACTCGGTTCTGGTCCAGTACATAGATGACCTACTTGTTGCGTCAGAGACAGAGGAAGCCTGTAAAACAGATTCAATTGCCTTACTGAACCATTTAGCTGAAAATGGACATAAGGTATCTCCGAGCAAGTTGCAGTATTGTCTGACAGAAGTACAGTATTTAGGGCACCGGTTAGAGAAAGGAAAACGTAAGGTGTCACCAGAGAGGATTGAGGCGATAATGAAAATGAATGCGCCTACAACACAGAGAGAAGTTAGAATGTTCCTAGGAATGGTGGGTTACTGCCGACAGTGGATAGTTAACTTTTCACTGAAAGCAAAGCCCTTACAGAAACTGACGCACAAGGAGGTGAGTGATCCGGTACCATGGGATGAAGAATGTCTGGTGGCGTTTTTACAGCTGAGAGACGATTTATGTCGTGCTCCGGCTCTGGGAATGCCAGATTACGAAAAGTCATTTTCACTCTATTGCTGTGAGAGAGAGGGATGTGCTTTGTCAGTCTTGGCACAGACCCACGGAAATGCCCGTAGACCAGTTGCATATTTTTCGGCTACATTAGATCCAGTAGCCGCAGCGTTGCCCGGATGTCTCAAATCCGTTGCTGCAACGGGTGTCAGCATTGAAAGGAGCGAGAGTATTGTGATGGGACATCCAGTGGTGGTGTATGTACCACATTCAGTTGAATTGCTAATGACCAGGACGAAGACGCAGCATCTGACCAATAGTAGGCTCACGCGCTACGAGCAAGTTATTCTTGCCGCAGAGAACGTGACTCTCAGGAGATGCTCTGTCTTGAATCCTGCTACTTTGATGCCATTACCCACTGTGATAGAAGGCGAAGGATGTGAAGACCACGATTGCCTTGATGTGACTGAACTATGCACGAAACCCAGACCAGATATTGTGGATGAGCCATTGTCTGACCCCGATGAAATTTACTTTGTTGATGGCTCATGTTTAAGAGACGATACTGGTCGGTTGAGAGCAGCTTATGCTGTTTGTACCATTACTGGAGTTGTGGAAGCCGCTTGCCTGGAAGGAGTACATTCCGCACAGGTAGCAGAAATTATTGCCCTAACTCGTGCCTGCATAGCAGGAAACGGAAAGAGAGTCACCATCTACACGGACAGCCAATATGGTTTCGGTGTGGTTCATGATTTCGGGCAGTTGTGGTCTCAGAGGGGTTACATGACCTCCTCTGGTTCGCCCATTCGAAATGGAGAATTTGTGCGGCTGTTGTTAGAAGCATTGCAAGGTCCAGTTGACATCGCAATAGTAAAATGTGTAGCTCATACTAAGAATACAGATTTTGTGTCACAAGGCAACAGATACGCTGATGAAGTCGCACGCTATTGTGCGGAACAAAATTATTCTTTCTCAAAGGTGGAAATAGAAGGTGCAGAAGAAAAGACTGAATTAAGTATGATGTTAGAAACTGTAGACACTTGGGAGGACTTAAGAATAATGCAGGAGAACGCACCTGAAACAGAGAAAAAGGCATGGGAAATAGCAGGTTGTGTGCGAAGTGAAATGGATTTTTGGGTTTCAGCAGATGGGAGGGCTGTGTTACCTGAAGAATTAGCTAATCCCATGGCAAGAGAAATACATGGTCCAGTACATCTAGGAAGGGATGCTATGATGAGGGTGTTTAGGCAAACTTGGTATTGCCCTAAATTTAGAATAGCAGCAGAATCAGTATGTAAGCGATGTGTTACCTGCCAACAACTGAACGTAGGCAAACGAACACCAGTCACACTGAGTCACATTGGGAGGTCTGGGGGGCCTTTCAATAGAATGCAATTAGATTTCATCGAAATGCCAAGAGTCAATCGCCTTAGGTATGTGTTGGTGATTGTATGCGTATTTTCCAGATGGGTTGAAGCGTACCCTACACGTAGGTGCGATACACTCACAGTGGCTAAATTGTTGCTCAGGGAGTTGATACCGCGCTTCGGGGTGCCTGCCTCTTTGGAATCTGACAGAGGAAAACATTTTAACAGCGAAATAGTGAAGATGTTGTGCTCCACATTGAATATCGATCAAAAGCTGCATTGTAGTTATCGACCAGAAGCTTCAGGAATTGTGGAACAAGTGAACGGCACTTTGAAGAATAGATTGGCTAAAGTAGTGGCATCCACATCCTTGAGTTGGCCAGATGCTCTTCCTTTAGTGCTCATGAGCATGTGCAGCACACCTGACAGGAGGACAGGTCTCTCTCCCCACGAGATCCTGATGGGGAGGGCCATGAGACTTCCTACAGTTCCAACTACTGCCCTATTGAATATTACAGATGATCTGATCTTGGATTATTGTAAATGACTGTCTGACGCCATCCATTCTGTGTCCCTTCAGGTGCATGCGGCTGAAGTTCCAGCATCGAGGAACCTGTGTCATGATCTGAACCCAGGGGACTGGGTCTTGGTTAAAAAACACGTCCGGAAGAACTGCCTAGATGTTCGCTGGCGTGGGCCCTTTCAGGTAATCCTGATAACGAACACCGCGGTGAAGTGCGGGGGGCTGCCAAATTGGATCCATGCTTCCCATACTCGAAGAGTTCCAGCACCTCTAGAAGGAACAGCTCCCATCCCAGACGAAAGCCCGGAAGTGGAAGAAGAGTTGCAAGAAGGGATTGAGGCAGCTGAGGGGGTGTCGGAAGAAGTTGGGAACGCAACGGATTCAGAAGAAGAGCGAAGGCAGGACGGCAGTGAGACAGAAGACGCAACTGAAGGAGAGAGCAGAAGTGAAGACGATTCAGACTCAGATCCATATCAGAGCGACCAAGAACCCAGTGAGAGGACAAGGAATAGGAGAATAAGGCTTGGAGCTGCCACTTGGCCAGCAAGGAGAAGAAGGCTAAGTTTGAGGTCGGCCCAAGAAGAAACGCTTGCTCCTATATCCGAAGACTCAGATCCAGAAGAAGATATCCAGGATCAAGCCGAGGAGGGTCTTAGAAGATCAAGAAGGGTGCGAGTGCCTAGCAGAAGATACTCTACTCCCGACTGGACCTACCTTGTTGCAGATGTCTGGGAGACACAGAACAGGGAGGATCAGGGAAGTGGAACTGATCAGAACTGACCCGATCATCACAGTGCAAATAAGGTTTCTACTGCCAGGAGCGGAGACCGAAAGGTTGCTGACACTCAACATCGTTCATCCTGCTCTCCTGAGTGGAATAAGAAAATTGATTTTAGAGACAGTTGAGTTTCCAGTTTGCTGTTCACGATATCCAATATTGGAGGGAACTCTTCTTCGTTTGGAAATGCTTGAGCGAGTAGTAGAAATGCTAGGAGCGCTTATTGTTGTGGATTAATATCATTACGAATGTCTTCAAAGGGGCGCAGAACTGGAAAGGTGAAGAAAGTGATCCTGATTAGAACGGACCCCTTTGTAATTGTGGATGTAGAACTGATAGTACCAGGAGTAGAAATTGAAAAAACGCTAACTCTCAATTTCGTCCGTCCACTTGTCCTGAGCGAAATAAGGAGAATAATCTTAGAAAAAGTTGACTTTCCATGTTGTGGTACGAACTGCCCAGAACCTGAGGGAATGATACTTCGGATGGACATTTATGAAGACGTAGTGTCACTCCTTGAACCATACATAACTTCAGACGGAGATAAGACTCTTGAAAAGACTTTGTAAAAACTTGTTGCAAGATAACGTAGCGCCGAGTGGAAGAAGAAAAATGGTAGGGGTTTCATTTTAGTGGATGGAGAAGGGCTAGGGTTGTCTAATTTCTACGGGACTTTGAACTGTTTTGCGGAAACAAATTGTCAAGCTTCCAAGTGTTCAAAAGAGAGACATTGCGAGAAAGAAAGACTTTTGGCTCAGGAAAGAGAAAAAGTGAATGCTGGAAGAAAGTCAAGAACTACACTGTTTGAGAACATGGAGGCTGGCAACCCGAACCGCAGGGCAAAATGTATAGTTGTTACACTTTTAGGAGTAGTGGTTTCTCTTATAATTTTAGTGGTAACTGTTTCATTCCTAGTGGGACACGAGAGGGATGAAACTGCAGTCAAGGAGGTCAAGGGAGTGTCAACACCGAAAACTACCATTATTAAAGAAAAGGGAAACATCAATGATAAAGACAAAGCGTTGTTAGATGCAGAAATAAAAAGGCTACATACAGATGCGTCACAGGGAAATTACAAGTCAAATGCTTATGCTAAATTGCTTTATGAATATGTTGATGCCATGGAAGTGAAGGATTGTTACGTTTGTATGCAATTACCAGCTTCTGTGGAGGAGGGTATCAGATACCATCATCTTCCGTTGACATATGGAATCACATGCAGTTTGTTGTTGAGCATATTTTATGGACGAGATGGATTTGAGTATTATTTCTCGAATTTCGACTCGACATTGCCAGAGGTCCCGAATTTCAAGCATTTGAACAAATGGGACTATTACAAAAGCGAAGACAGATTACACAAATGGTTTATTCCATGGAAAACGTTAGATACTTCACATGCTCGAAGAAACAATCTGACTTGTCAAATATCAGAAGTTGAGAAAAAGTTTATAGGACAGGTAGATACTAGATACAGGAGGCAGAAGATTTTGAAGGCATCAGGACAATGGGAAACAGATTGGACCAAGGAGGAAAGGGCACATCAAAGAAAAGGTAGTATTGGTCCAATTGCTTTGGATAAGGAGAAACGGGGGAAACTGTGCATTCACAGGAGTTACTCCTATTATGAGAATTTTTATGTAGGTCAAGTCAATTGTGAACATGCCTTTCAATTGGAGTATTACTCTAAGGACTTTTTGAAAGGGATGCAAGCAATACCAAATGTATATTTTGTATGTGGAAGAAATGCCTATGTGAAGTTACCAGATAATTGGTACGGATCATGCTATCTGGCTGTTGTCTTCCCTAAAATATATCATGTTGAGAATTTAGACACGCCAAAGAAAGAAATACCAACTAGATGGAAGCGAGGGCTGGGTGCAGCAGAGGTAGTTGGAGATGTACTAGGCGCTGCATTCCCTATCTTAGGACTGATATTGACTGACATTAAGATCAGGAGGTTAGCTACAGTCATAGATAGACTATCTGCCAGTACTGCAAGATCCTTGATGCTGATAGAAGGGGAGATGTAATCGATTAGGGCAATGGTTCTTCAGAACCGACTTGCTTTAGACGTTCTGTTAGCTAAAGAGGGAGGAGTCTGTAAGGCTTTGAAGGTCCAGGAATGCTGTACTTACATTCCAGACAATTCAAAACCTTTAGAGAAGTATATACAAAACATCACTGCCATACACTACGAAGTTGAGGACCTGGCAAAGGTAAATGTGTGGGAAAAAGTGGGTCATGGAATGGGTAAAGTTGGAAGTTGGTTTGCCAACTTAGGAAAGGGTATCGTTTGGTACATACTGAAACCCATCATCATAATAGTGATTTGTGTAATCACTTTGTGGGGACTGGTGCGTTTGTATCAATGTTATAGAGCAAATAGGTTGCAGAGAGCTATGAAGAAACAGGAAGAAGAGTTGACAGCGATGCAGGACACTCAATATAAGAGTCTGAAAGCATTAGAGAGTATGAAAAGAGGTGGCACTGTCCTGTCTTCACTTTGAAGGGTTCTACATTTTTGGTGTCTTGGTGATGATGACCCCTGAAGGTCATCAAAGGGGGGACTGAAAGAGCACAAGTTTGAAAAAAAATGTATAAGTACGCCATATTTACAAGCACGTAGTTAGTTTAAACATGTTTTGCACACGAGTGTTTTATATTCAGTAGTGAAATGTATAGAATGTTAAGTGGAGTAACTATAATTATAACGGTGTGAGATTAATGTAGAAATGTTGGAATATATGTGAAAACCTCATGTTCTCATGTTAAAAGAATCATGTCCGAATTAAATGTAACTTTGAAATCCAGTATAATGTGTAGGCCTTAGGGCAATTCACAGCAAACCTGAACGTGCTGCTAAAATAATGTGAGATAAGGTTGACATGGTTCTTCCAAATGTACTATTGAACTTAGGGTTAGAAGTATATGCTTTATAGATGTGTTATTTTAGAAACGTATGCTAGCTAAGAATGTTTGCTGTTTAAATCAAGTTAACGTTTTAAGATTGCAGGGACCTGCTGCATGTAAATCAAGTAGGCCAGAGCAGATAATGTCATGTCGTTTAAATTGCCATGTGCTCGTTAGAGAAGAGGTCGTGAGGTGTCCAGCACAGAGCTTTGAGAGTGTTTTACGACTAAAGATATGGTGGAGTCTGGAATTTGAGGCCCACTGCAGGACGAGCTGTATGCAGGTGCGAGGGTCTTAATCAGCTCGAATGAAAGGGACTTTGTTCAGTGGCGCCTTGCGCAGGCCTGTAGGAGTTTCCAGGAATTTCAGGGGGTATCAGCGCACTGGAGAAGAAGCCTGGGAACCAAGGTCAACTTTAACGAGGGTCTTCAAGAGTACCATCATGGAGTTTGCAGCGCAAAGATGTACCACGTGAGGGGCATCCCAAGGGGCGTTTCTATTGGAAATGTGATTTGGTATTAGGGAAAGCGACCCGGGAGGAGAGCAGAGCAGATGATTTTGGGAGCCTAAGGAAGCGGATGGATAGGCAGATAGGCTGATCAGGAGAGACCCATTATCAGAGGAGAGACAAAGAGAAGTGTGTGATCTTCTTAGGAAGTCACCACGGCTGACACCTAGAGGGGTAAAGATCTTGCTAAGTAGGGATGTCACTTAGTATAGTGTAGGGACAGACTAACCTTAATTTTCTTTTCTGTAATGACTTTGAGGTTACAACTTATATCCATTTTGACAACCCTTATGGTCTTTGAGCTTGTACTTATTATTTTGTTTTTCAGACTCAGACTATTCAAAAAGTTCATGTTCATAGTGATACCGATTTACCTTCTTAATCTCATTTTGAGAAGTTTGTATCTTCAGTTATCTTTGACTTTATATTAAATCTTTGAAACTTAAAAATTGGTCAGTGGTCATTTAGAGTGGTGTAAGTTCTTAAATTGATTGACTTATTGCTAGATTACCTTTTACTCAATGACAGGTACCAACGATTCAATCGACGTAGTTTGGGATTTGGTAATGTAACTAGTAACCAGAAATCCCGCGTTAGCACTTACTCTCTTAAACAATCACTTATAGAAACACATACTTATTTAAACAGGAACTCTTCCAATCTCTCACTCTCACATATACTCACATATATACATCAATACTCACATATACTAGATTAAAACATATGTAGTTACTCATAAAGATACTATTGAGACAGTCATTCACTCAGTAACACACCCATACACACACTCATCCACCCATACAGTCCTGCACACATGTGGTCTTCAAAACACATACAAACAGTGAGTCAGTCATTCATGCATCTATGTGCTAAGTAATACCCCCACCAAACCATACAGACACTCATACTGATACTCAAAAAAACAACTAATAACCCATATACACACTCATGTAGCTACTCACCAACCCATGCAGCCATGTATACACAAAGTGAGACACTGATACATATATTTAAATATTTAAACATTACTCGCTAATATATATATCCACTAAGATACACTTAATAAGTCAGTTAAACAATCAATTTAAAAAAAAACCATCCATTTAGACACTCATTTACCCATTTATTCTTCCATCGACCTTTAGATAAACATATATAAAACATATTTATTTTTCAGAAAGACACACATTCACTGGATGGTGTCATCAGTGATGTCATTTGAGATGTCATCAGTGATGTCATGAGTGATGTCACTGACCTTGTCATGAGTGATGTAATATGTGAAATCATCAGCAGTGCATTGCGGGCGCGAGAGTTATAGTTAGCTTAACTAACTATAACGGGGGTATTTCAATGGTTTTGTATGAGTGAAATGTCCAGCTAACTATAACATGTGTGAAACCTATGGGTTTTTTAATGAATTTGCAAGGATTTTTAAATGCTAGTTCCTAACTATAACGTGTGTGAAACCTATGGTTTTTTCAGTGAATTTGCAAGGTTTTTTAAATGGTAATTCCTAACTATAACGTATGTGAAACCAATGGTTTTTTCAATGAATATATATATATATATATCAATCTGCCTTGAAGACTGAGTGGATGTATATATGGCTGAATGGAGGATTTAGTAGCAATGTGATTGACTGTTTAAGTGACTAATTTAAAGTGTCTCACTAAATATATGGGATAGTGATTAACCTGTGTGAATACCTGTATCAATCTATCTCTTGTTGTGTAAACTACTACATAAATTGGTTACTAGCTATGTAAAAGTCTATATTAGTTATTAATTAGTTAAGTGAGTATTTGTATGGGATAGTGAATGTGTATATGGTTGAGTGGGAGGTGTGTGACTGTCCAAAGATGTGTAAATAGTTGATTTACTAGGTATATGAGGTTAAGACTGTATGTGGAAACAGTTGTTTGGGTGAGTGAATCTCTTTATGGGTATGGTGATGAGTAAATATATTTCTCAATGATACATGTCTAACAAACTAGAATTATAAAAGGCAGTATATGTGACAGTTGTATATAAATAAGTATACATAAGACTCAGTGATTGTATGAGTGACTATCGAAAACTCTATACTTGTAATAGTAATTTTATAACACACTAAGTATGAGTTGCTATCTATACAAATACAAAAAGTGGTGTTTGTATAAGTGTGTAGCTTAGTAAATGTAAGTATGTCAATTGTTTGCATAAGTGAGTAGAATGACTGCATAAGTAATAGGATGTATGCTGGTGTGTAATGTCGATGTAGGTGTTTAAGTATATTTATTAGTGTTCTATTGATCATTGACAGCATATATGAGTGAATATATAGGTAAGTGTTTGGATGTGTGTGTAGATGTAGGAATCACTTAGTGGGTTTTTAGAAACTGGTATTGGTGTGTCAATGGTTTCAAATATGGTACTCTGTATTTTACAGTGAGTGATGAAAGGTTATACTTGTGTATGATGACGTGTATCAGATTGTCACGTGGATGATGTCATCAGTGATGTCATTTGAGATGTCATCAGTGATGTCACTGACCATGTCATGAATGATGCAGTATGTGACATCATCAGCAGTGCATTGCAGGCGCACAAGTTATAGTTAACAGAACTAACGATAACGAAGGAATTTCTATGGTTTTGTACGAGTGAAATGGCCAACTAACTATAACACCCGTGAAACCTATGTTTTTTTCAGTGACTTTCTAAGGTTTTTTAAATGCTAATTTCTAACTATAATGTCCCTGAAACCTATGGTTTTTTCAGTGAATTTCAAGGTTTTTTAAATGCTAATTTTTAAGTGTGATAGTAGTTATACCTATTTTTTGTACTGATTTTCTACAGTTTTTAGCTGTTTATTTATAAATATTTTATTCATTAAATAATATTATATATGTTTCTGAAAATTGCAAAAAAAAATGTTTTAATTGAAACTGAAATATTGATTAATTTTTTGTTTTCATTTTTTATTTTTATATATTTATATATATATATTTTTTTTAAAGTTCCCAAATTCTTTTCGAAGTCGTTCACTCAAAGCGTACACATCACAGTGGGTGCATGGATTCTAGACGCCATTTTAGAAAAGTCGTGAAGGATCCAAGTACGGTGTGCGAAGGCTGCGCGTTTTTCAAATAAATCATATACATTTAATATTACGTGATGTGCGCGATTGGTATGCGACCAGCCGCGACTCCTGCTCCCACGCATTTGCAACACATGCCCATTACGGTACGCGACGCTTGCACGGTGAAGGGTCCCGCGTGACGTCATATACGTGCTGGGGCACGCAGGGTGCGCAACTCCCGCAAAAAAAATTATGTTCCAAATGTATTTGTATGTGTTTTTAATATACATATTAGGGCAAGAGATTATCTAAGATATTCATAAATATAATATATTTGTACTTAAAATAAAATATTATTTTTAAATATATTTTCGAGAAGTCGGTGCGTGCATCGTGAGCGCAGAGAACCAGGTCAGCAGAGCTGCTGTAGAGCCAGAGAAACCAGGTCAGCAGAGCCGCTGTAGAGCCAGAGAACCAGGTCAGCAGAGCTGCTCTAGAGCCTAAGAAGCAGGTCAGCAGAGCTGCTCTAGCATCAGAGACCCGGGTCAGCAGAGCTGCTCTAGAGCCAGAGACCCAGGTCAGCAGAGCTGCTCTAGAGGCAGAGAACCAGGTCAGCAGAGCTGCTTTAGAGCCATAGAACCAGGTCAGCAGAGCTGCTCTAGAGGCAGAGAACCAGGTCAGCAGAACTGCATTAGAGCCAGAGAACCAGGTCAGCAGAGCTCTTTAGAGGGAGAGAACCAGGTCAGCAGAGCTGCTGTGGAGCTAGAGAACCAGGTCAGCAGAGCTGCTTTAGAGCCATAGAACCAGGTCAGCAGAGCTGCTTTAGAGCCAGAGAACCAGGTCAGCAGAGCTGCTTTAGAGCCATAGACCAAGGTCAGTAGAGCTGCTCTAGAGGCAGAGAACCACGTCAGCAGAGCTGATGTAGAGGGAGAGAACCAGGTCAGCAGAGCTGCTCTAGAGCTAGGGAATCAGGTCAGCAGAGCTGCTTTTGAGCCAGAGAACCAGGTCAGCAGAACTGCTCTAGAGCCTACGAACCGGGTCAGCAGAGCTGCTCTAGAGCAAGAGAACCAGGTCAGCAGAGCTGCTGTAGAACCAGAGAAACCAGGTTAGTGGAGCTGCTTTAGAGCGAGAGAACTTGGTCAGAAGAGCTGCTTTAGAGGGAGAGAACCAGGTCACCAGAGCTGCTTTAGAGCCAAGGGACCAAGGCAGAAGAGCTGCTCTAGAGCCAGAGAACAAGTTCAGCAGAACTGCTTTAGAGCCAGAGAACCAGGTCAGCAGAGCTGCTTAAGAGCCAGAGAACCAGGTCAGCAGAGCTGCTCTAGAGCGAGAGAACTAGGTCAGCAGAGCTGCTTTAGAGGGAGAGAACCAGGTCAGCAGAGCTGCTTTAGAGCCAAGGGACCAAGTCAGCAGAGCTGCTCTAGAGCCAGAGAACAAGTTCAGTAGAACTGCTTTAGAGCCAGAGAACCATGTCAGCAGAGCTGCTTTAGAGCCAGAGAACTAGGTCAGCAGAGCTGCTCTAGAGCCGGAGAACCAGGTCAGCAGAGCTGCTGTAGAGCAAGAGAAACCAGGGCAGCAGAGCTGATTTAGAAGGAGAGAACCAGGTCAGCAGAGCCGCTCTAGAGCTTAAGAACCAGGCCAGCAGAGCTGCTCTAGAGTCAGAGAACCAGGTCAGCAGAGCTGTTGTAGAGCCAGAGAAACCAGGTCAGTAGAGCTGCTTTAGAGGGAGAGAACCAGGTCAGCAGAGCTGCTCTAGAGGGAGAGAACCAGGTCAGCAGAGCTGCTCTAGAGCCAGAGAACCATGTCAGCAGAACTGCTTTAGAGCCATAGAACAGGGTCAGCAGAGCTGCTTTAGAGCCAGAGAACCAGATCAGCAGAGCTGCTCTGTAGCCTAAGAACTGGGTCTGTTGAGCTGCTCTAGAGCCAGAGAAACAGGTCAGCAGACCTGCTGTAGAGCCAGAGAAACCAGGTCTGCAGAGCTGTTTTAGAGCCAGAGAACCAGGTCAGCAGAGCTGCTTTATATGCAGAGAACCAGGTCAGCAGAGCTGCTTTAGAGCCAGAGAACCAGGTCAGCAGAGCTGCTCTAGCTGACACTGACTGACTGACTGACACTGACTGATTGACACTGACTGACACTGATTGACTGACACTGACACCGACTGACACTGACTGACACTGATTAACTGACACTGACTGACTGACACTGACTGACACTGATTGACTGACACTGACTGACTGACACTGACTGACTGACGCTGATTGACTGACACTGACTGAATGACACTGACTGACACTGATTGACACTGACTGACACTGATTGACTGACACTTACTGACTGACTGACACTGACTGACTGACACTGACTGACACCGACTGACTACTCTCTACTACTCTACTACTCACTCTCTACTACTCTCTACTACTCTCTCTCTACTACTCACTCTCTACTACTCACTGGCTACTACTCACTCTGTACTACTCTACTAATCTCTACTACTCACTCTCTACAACTCACTCTACTACTTTCTACTACTCACTCTCTACTACTCTCTCTCTATTACTCTCTACTATTCACTCTCTACTACTCTCTAGTACTCTCTCTCTACTACTCTGCTACTCACTCTCTACTACTCTACTACTCTCTACTACTCACTCTCTACTACTCTCTCACTATTACTCACTCTCTACTACTCACTCTCTACTACACGCACTCTACTACTCTCTACTACTCACTCTCCACTACTCACTTCTCTACTACTCGCTCTCTACTACTCTCTACTACTCACTCTCTACTACTCACTCTACTACTCTCTCTCTGCTACTCTCTACAACTCACTCTCTACTACACACTCTACTACTTGCTCTGTACTATGCTCTACTACTCACTCTACTACTCACTCTCTACTACTCACTCTCTACTACTGCACTACTCTCTGCTACTCATTCTCTAATACTCGACTACACTCTACTACTCTCTCTACTACTCTCTACTACTCACTCTCTAATACTCTATCTCTCTCTACTACTCTTTACTACTCTCTACTACTCACTCTCTACTACTCACTCTACTACTCATTCTACTACTCACTCTCTACTACTCACTCTCTACTACTCTCTTCTACTACGCTCTACTACTCACTCTAATACTCACTCTCTACTACTCTACTACTCACTCTCTACTACTCAGTCTACTACTCTCTACTCCTCACTCTCTACTCTCTAATACTCACTCCTACTCTCTACCTCTCTCTCTACTACTCTCTACCTCTACCTCCCTACCTCTACACCTCTACCTCTACACCTCTACACCTCTACCTCTCTACCTCTACCTCTCTACCTCTCTCTACCTCTCTCTAAACGCACACATATGCACATATATATATATGCATATGCATTTATGTATGTGTGTGTATATATATATATATATATATATTACCTACTGGCGATAGCCAGTAGGTATATATAGTTAGGATTTTTTTCCTATGGGATTTTTGAAAATTCTATGTCGAATAACTTTGGCGTTTGAGGACAGAATTGGCTGAAATTTTCAGGAAAATGGAACATTTTGTTTCTGAGCAGCCCCTGAAAATTTGGGGGGGTTTCGTCAAGGGGGGGCCGAGAAAAAAGGGGGGTCCCAAAACGTGTTTTTCCCATGCAATATTCCATAGGGCGGTTGGCCTCACTTTTAGCCTGAACGGCTGAATGGATTTACACCAAACTTGGCAAAATTGTAGGGACTGGTAGCCCGATGTGCCTTTGCTATGTCTCAAGATATAGGCTCCAGTGGTTTTTACGAAAATTAACTTTGAAAAATATATATTGGGCTACATTGGGCTATATATATGTTGGAGCCCAAATGTAGCCCAATGTAGCCCAATGTAGCCTAATGTAGCCCAAAGATGGCCACCAGAGACAAAAAAAACAAATGTAGCCCAAATATCAGCCAGATGTAGCCCAACTATAGCCCAATGACAGAATGTCCCAGAGTGTTCTAAAGAACAACTAGAGTGCTAACAGTCCTACTTATTACAAAGGTATGGCACACCTGAAGCCATCTTGATTGGAATAAAGTGATAACTCTTAAAACATTTAATTTAAAAAGGAACAAAATGAGGGGGTTCATTTTGCCATAGAAAGTATGATTAGCGAATATATGACGAAATCCCGCATACCATCAGTCCGCAAAAAATATCCCGCATGTACTATTAGGCCGCAAATTAAAATAACGAAAACTTTTAGAACGAATATGCCTTTAGCATACACTAAACAACTAAACTACCCTAAACCCTAAAACACTACCCCCAGCATGACCCTACACTACAGAAACAGTACAACACTACCCTAAACCCTAAAACACTACCCCCAGCATGACCCTACACTACACAAACACTACAACACTACCCTAAACCCTAAAACACTACCCCCAGCATGACCCTACACTACGCAAACACTACAACACTACCCAAAACCCTAAAACACTACACCCCAGCATGACCCTACACTACGCAAACACTACAACACTACCCTAAACCCTAAAACACTACCCCCAGCATGACCCTACACTACACAAACACTACAACACAACCCTAAACCCTAAAACACTACCCCCAGCATGACCCTACACTACGCAAACACTACAACACAACCCTAAACCCTAAAACACTACCCCCAGCATGACCCTACACTACGCAAACACTACAACACTACCCTAAACCCTAAAACACTACCCCCAGCATGACCCTACACTACGCAAACACTACAACACTACCCAAAACCCTAAAACACTACCCCCAGCATGACCCTACACTACGCAAACACTACAACACTACCCTAAACCCTAAAACACTACCCCCAGCATGACCCTACACTACGCAAACACTACAACACTACCCAAAACCCTAAAACACTACACCCCAGCATGACCCTACACTACGCAAACACTGCAACACTCCCCTAAACCCTAAAACACTACCCCCAGCATGACCCTACACTACGCAAACACTACAACACTACCCAAAACCCTAAAACACTACACCCCAGCATGACCCTACACTACGCAAACACTACAACACTACCCTAAACCCTAAAACACTACCCCCAGCATGACCCTACACTACGCAAACACTACAACACTACCCTAAACCCTAAAACACTACCCCCAGCATGACCCTACACTACGCAAACACTACAACACTACCCTAAACCCTAAAACACTACCCCCAGCATGACCCTACACTACGCAAACACTACAACACTACCCTAAACCCTAAAACACTACCCCCAGCATGACCCTACACTAAGCAAACACTACAACACTACCCAAAACCCTAAAACACTACCCCCAGCATGACCCTACACTACGCAGACACTACAACACTACCCAAAACCCTAAAACACTACCCCCCAGCATGACCCTACACTACGCAAACACTACAACACTACCCAAAACCCTAAAACACTACCCCCAGCATGACCCTACACTACGCAAACACTACAACACTACCCAAAACCCTAAAACACTACCCCCAGCATGACCCTACACTACGCAAACACTACAACACTACCCAAAACCCTAAAACACTACACCCCAGCAGGACCCTACACTACGCAAACACTACAACACTACCCAAAACCCTAAAACACTACACCCCAGCAAGACCCTACACTACGCAAACACTACAACACTACCCAAAACCCTAAAACACTACCCCCAGCATGACCCTACACTACGCAAACACCACAACACTACCCAAAACCCTAAAACACTACCCCCAGCATGACCCTACACTACGCAAACACCACAACACTACCCTAAACCCTAAAACACTATACCCCAGCATGACCCTACACTACGCAAACACCACAACACTACCCAAAACCCTAAAACACTACCCCCAGCATGACCCTACACTACGCAAACACTACAACACTACCCTAAACCCTAAAACACTACGCCCAGCATGACCCTACACTACGCAAACACTACAACACTACCCTAAACCCTAAAACACTAGCCCCAGCATGACCCTACACTACGCAAACACTACAACACAACCCTAAACCCTAAAACACTACCCCCAGCATGACCCTACACTACGCAAACACTACAACACTACCCTAAACCCTAAAACACTACCCCCAGCATGACCCTACACTATGCAAACACTACAACACTACCCTAAACCCTAAAACACTACCCCCAGCATGACCCTACACTACGCAAACACTACAACACTACCCAAAACCCTAAAACACTACACCCCAGCATGACCCTACACTACGCAAACACTACAACACTACCCTAAACCCTAAAACACTACCCCCAGCATGACCCTACACTACGCAAACACTACAACACTACCCTAAACCCTAAAACACTACCCCCAGCATGACCCTACACTACGCAAACACTACAACACTACCCTAAACCCTAAAACACTACCCCCAGCATGACCCTACACTACGCAAACACTACAACACTACCCTAAACCCTAAAACACTACCCCCAGCATGACCCTACACTACGCAAACACTACAACACTACCCTAAACCCTAAAACACTACCCCCAGCATGACCCTACACTACGCAAACACTACAACACTACCCTAAACCCTAAAACACTACCCCCAGCATGACCCTACACTACGCAAACACTACAACACTACCCTACACCCTAAAACACTACACCCAGCATGACCCTACACTACGCAAACACTGCAACACTACCCTACACCCTAAAACACTACACCCCAGCATGACCCTACACTACGCAAACACTGCAACACTACCCAAAACCCTAAAACACTACACCCCAGCATGACCCTACACTACGCAAACACTACAACACTACCCTAAACCCTAAAACACTACCCCCAGCATGACCCTACACTACGCAAACACTACAACACTACCCTAAACCCTAAAACACTACCCCCAGCATGACCCTACACTACGCAAACACTACAACACTACCCTAAACCCTAAAACACTACCCCCAGCATGACCCTACACTACGCAAACACTACAACACTACCCTAAACCCTAAAACACTACCCCCAGCATGACCCTACACTACGCAAACACTACAACACTACCCAAAACCCTAAAACACTACCCCCAGCATGACCCTACACTACGCAGACACTACAACACTACCCAAAACCCTAAAACACTACCCCCCAGCATGACCCTACACTACGCAAACACTACAACACTACCCAAAACCCTAAAACACTACCCCCAGCATGACCCTACACTACGCAAACACTACAACACTACCCAAAACCCTAAAACACTACCCCCAGCATGACCCTACACTACGCAAACACTACAACACTACCCAAAACCCTAAAACACTACACCCCAGCATGACCCTACACTACGCAAACACTACAACACTACCCAAAACCCTAAAACACTACACCCCAGCATGACCCTACACTACGCAAACACTACAACACTACCCAAAACCCTAAAACACTACCCCCAGCATGACCCTACACTACGCAAACACCACAACACTACCCAAAACCCTAAAACACTACCCCCAGCATGACCCTACACTACGCAAACACTACAACACTACCCTAAACCCTAAAATACTATACCCCAGCATGACCCTACACTACGCAAACACTACAACACTACCCAAAACCCTAAAACACTACCCCCAGCATGACCCTACACTACGCAAACACTACAACACTATCCTAAACCCTAAAACACTACGCCCAGCATGACCCTACACTACGCAAACACTACAACACAACCCTAAACCCTAAAACACTACCCCCAGCATGACCCTACACTACGCAAACACTACAACACTACCCTAAACCCTAAAACACTACCCCCAGCATGACCCTACACTACGCAAACACTACAACACTACCCTAAACCCTAAAACACTACCCCCAGCATGACCCTACACTACGCAAACACTACAACACTACCCAAAACCCTAAAACACTACCCCCAGCATGACCCTACACTACGCAAACACTACAACACTACCCTAAACCCTAAAACACTACCCCCAGCATGACCCTACACTACCCAAAGACTACAACACTACCCTAAACCCTAAAACACTACCCCCAGCATGACCCTACACTACGCAGACACTACAACACTACCCAAAACCCTAAAACACTACCCCCAGCATGACCCTACACTACGCAGACACTACAACACTACCCAAAACCCTAAAACACTACCCCCAGCATGACCCTACACTACGCAGACACTACAACACTACCCAAAACCCTAAAACACTACCCCCCAGCATGACCCTACACTACGCAAACACTACAACACTACCCAAAACCCTAAAACACTACCCCCAGCATGACCCTACACTACGCAAACACTACAACACTACCCAAAACCCTAAAACACTACCCCCAGCATGACCCTACACTACGCAAACACTACAACACTACCCAAAACCCTAAAACACTACCCCCAGCATGACCCTACACTACGCAAACACTACAACACTACCCAAACCCCTAAAACACTACACCCCAGCAGGACCCTACACTACGCAAACACTACAACACTACCCAAAACCCTAAAACACTACACCCCAGCATGACCCTACACTACGCAAACACTACAACACTACCCAAAACCCTAAAACACTACCCCCAGCATGACCCTACACTACGCAAACACCACAACACTACCCTAAACCCTAAAACACTACCCCCAGCATGACCCTACACTACGCAAACACCACAACACTACCCAAAACCCTAAAACACTACCCCCAGCATGACCCTACACTACGCAAACACCACAACACTACCTAAACCCTAAAACACTACGCCCAGCATGACCCTACACTACGCAAACACTACAACACTACCCTAAACCCTAAAACACTAGCCCCAGCATGACCCTACACTACGCAAACACTACAACACAACCCTAAACCCTAAAACACTACCCCCAGCATGACCCTACACTACGCAAACACTACAACACTACCCTAAACCCTAAAACACTACCCCCAGCATGACCCTACACTAAACAACCACCACAACTCTACACTACACTAACACAACACTACACTACACAACACTACACTACACTACACAATCACTAACCCACGAAAAAATTAACACAAACCCACTTACCTCTCTCGTCATCGTGGTTTTCACAACGCAAATGCATTTACCATATATGCCTTTAAAACGTAATTCTTTGTAAAGGCATGCGCGATAAATGCACATGCGTTTTGAAAAAATGTGGGATAATGGTATGCGAGGTCAATGACCTTGCGGGATAATGGTATGCGGACTGAAAGTCTTCGGGATAAAAAATGCGGGAAAATGGCTGCAAACCATGATTAGCAGCAGACTTCCCTGGTGAGCACTAGCTTTACTACAGTGATCTAATGAGCAACTAGAGTGCTAACATTCAGAATTTATGGCAAATGTGTGACACATCTGAATGCCTTCTTGATAGAACCAAAGTAAACAAGCATTGAAAATGCAATAGATGTCGCCCTCGTTTAAGTTAAAGCCATTCTGTTTGTAATGAGGTGGCTTTTTAGCTTTGCTTTTATTAGTGTTTTTAAAACTTTCATGTAAATAGCATGCATATGTATGCATATATGTATATGTATGCATGCATTTATATTTATATAGATATGCAGATTATATATGTTTATATATGTATATTATCTACTGGCGATAGCCAGTGGGTATATATAGTTAGGATTTTTTCTCTATGGGATTTCTGAAAATTCTATGTCTAATAACTTTGGCGTTTGTGGACGGAATTGGCTGAAATTTTCAGGAAAATGGCAAATTTTGTTTCTGAGCAGCCCCTGAAAATTTGGGGGGGTTTCGTCAAGGGGGGGCCGAGAAAAAAGGTGGGTCCCAAAACGCGTTTTTCCCATTCATTTTTCCATAGGGCGGTTGGACTCACTTTTAGCTCGAACGGCTGAATAGATTTACATGAAACTTGGCAAAATTGTAGATATGGTTTGCCCGACGTGCCTTTGCTATGTCTCAATATATGTGCTCCAGTGGATTTTGAGAAATTAACGTTTACAAAAATATATATATCTGTGACAGCGCTCCGGTTAGCGCCCCGGTTCGCGTACCTGACGCGTAACGGAACTTCGCGAAGCGAAGCTGATTGGCTCTCCGGTGTCTGTCAACATTCTAAACAGTCCGGAGCGGCCGCCATCTTGTCTCTCGGTACGATCGAGAGACAAGATGTGGTAAAAAACGAAGGGGGAAATGAAGGAAAGGGGGCAAGGTAGACCACTCCTGACCCCCTAGGATTGATGAGGGGGATATTAAAGTGCCCCGAGGGGCAAAAAAGAATCTTTTTTTTTTTTTTTGCGATTTTACGCCGTAGAGGCGCGTCCCGGTACGCGAACCGGGCAGCTCACCGGGCAGCTCACCGGGCAGCTAACCGGGCAGCTAACCGGCAGCGTAGCTGTCAACATTGTAAACAGTCCGGAGCGGCCGCCATCTTGTCTCTCGGTAGGTTCGAGAGACAAGATGTGGTGAAAAAAGAAGGGGGAAATGAAGGAAAGGGGGCAAGGTAAACCCCTCCTGACCCCCTAGGATTGATGAGCGGGATATTAAAGTCCCCCGCGATTTTTCGTGGTAGAGGCGCTTCCCGGTACGCGAACCGGGCAGCTAACCGGCAGCGTAACGGGAGTCCGCCATCTTGTGTTTTTGGAGCGTCCGGTTCGCGTACCGGGTAGCGTCCCGGTAAGCGTAACAAGGGGAAAACCAAGAGAAACAATAAAAAAAAATTAAGGGAATAGATTTCCAGCAAACTTGGCAAAATTGTAGGGACTGTTTGTTTGATGTGCCTTTGCAAGGCCTCAAGATATGTGCACGTGTGGATTTTGTCTAATTAAGGTTAAAAAAAATATATATATCTGTAAGCGTGCTCCGGTACGCTTACGTTACGGGTTTTGTTTGCGCTGCAGAGCCGATACGTCACGGTTATGCGACGCGTCATGAGGCGTCTCACGTGGCTACGTGATACGTCACGTAATAAAGAATATATTTTACAGCTATAGATATTAGCTTTTAAAAAACCAATGAAATTCACTGAAAAAACCATAGGTTATAGACCATATATAGTTAGGAATTTGCATTTACAAAACCTTGAAAATTCACTGAAAAAACCATATGTTAGAGACCATATATAGTTAGCTGGACATTTTATTGACATAAAACCAATGAAATTCCATATATAGTTAGTTGCACTAACTATATATCGCGCACCCGCAATCCACTGCTGATGATGTCACATATTACATCATTCATGACATGGTCAGTGACATCACTGATGACATCACTGATGACATCTCAAATGACATCACTGATGACATCACTGATGACATCTCAAATGACATCACTGATGACATCATGACACAACAATACCAGTTACTACATACGCACTCACTGATTCCTACGTCTACACACACATTCACTTATTCACCCATACAATCACTCATACATACAGTCACTCATTATTACAACACTATCATATGCACTCATACACCTATGCAGACACTCACACACTGCCACTCATCCATGGAGTTACTCACACACCTAGTCAGTCCTGTAAAGAATCAATCACACTTCCATTTCCTCATCTATACAGTTAAACACAGAACACCATACTTCAGTGACATCACTGATGACATCTCAAATGACATCACTGATGACATCTCAAATGACATCACTGATGACATCATGACACACCAATACCAGTTACTACATACGCACTCACTGATTCCTACGTCTACACACACATTCACTCATTCACCCATACAATCACTCATACATACAGTCACTCATTATTACAACACTATCATATGCACTCATACACCTAGTCAGTCCTGTGAAGAATCAATCACACTTCGATTTCCTCATCTATACAGTTAAACACAGAACACCATACTTTTCACACATATACTAACACATACTTACTCTCTTATACAATCACTGATACAAGTACACATTAATATGCACAGAGTCACACACCTCCCAGCCAGCCACACACACACTCAGTCTTCCATACATCCACTCATTCTTCAATATGTAAAACATATTTAAACTTTACAAAAACACACAGACACTAGATGATGTCATCAGTGATGTCATTTGAGATGTCATCAGTGATGTCATTTGAGATGTCATCAGTGATGTCATCAGTGATGTCACTGACCATGTCATGAATGATGTAATATGTGACATCATCAGCAGTGGATTGCGGGTGCGCGATATATAGTTAGTGCAACTAACTATATATGGAATTTCATTGGTTTTATGTCAATAAAATGTCCAGCTAACTATATATGGTCTCTAACATATGGTTTTTTCAGTGAATTTTCAAGGTTTTGTAAATGCAAATTCCTAACTATATATGGTCTATAACCTATGGTTTTTTCAGTGAATATATATATACATACATATATAAACATATATATAAAATGCATATCTATATAAATACAAATGTAAATGCATGCATACATAGACATATAATCGAAGGAGCGGAGCGGGCCAGCAAGGCTGCTTTAGAGCCAGAGAACCAGGTCAGCAGAGCTGCTCTAGAGCCAGAGAACCAAGTCAACAGAGCTGCTTTAGAGCCAGAGAACCAGGTCAGCAGAGCTGCTTTAGAGCCGTAGAACCAGGTCAGCAGAGCTGCTTTAGAGCCAGAGAACCAGGTCAGCAGAGCTGCTCTAGAGCCTAAGAACCAGGCCAGCAGAGCTGCTCTAGAGCTAGAGAACCAGGTCAGCAGAGCTGCTGTAGAGCCAGAGAAACCAGGTCAGTAGAGCTGCTTTAGAGGGAGAGAACCAGGTCAGCATAGCTGTTCTAGAGTCAGAGAACCATTTCAGCAGAACTGCTTTAGAACCATAGAACCAGGTCAGCAGAGCTGCTTTAGAGCCAGAGAACCAGATCAGCAGAGCTGCTCTGTAGCCTAAGAACTGGGTATGCTGAGCTGCTCTAGAGCCAGAGAACCAGGTCAGCAGACCTGCTGTAGAGCCAGAGAAACCAGGTCAGCAGAGCTGCTTTAGAGGGAGAGAACCAGGTCAGCAGAGCTGCTTTAGAGCCAGAGAACCAGGTCAGCAGAGCTGCTTTAGAGCCAGAGAACCAGGTCAGCAGAGGTGCTCTAGCTGACACTGACTGAGTGACTGACACTGACTGATTGACACTGACTGACACTGATTGACTGACACTGACACCGACTGACACTGACTGACACTGATTGACTGACACTGACTGACTGACCGTGACTGACACTGATTGACTGACACTGACTGACTGATACTGCCTGACTGACGCTGATTGACTGACACTGACTGAATGACACTGACTGACACTGATTGACTGACACGGGCTGACACTGATTGACTGACACTTACTGACTGACTGACACTGACACTGACTGACACTGACTGACTACTCCCTACTACTCTACTACTCACTCTCTACTACTCTCTACTACTCTCTCTCTACTACTCACTCTCTACTACTCACTCTCTACTACTCACTCTCTACTACTCTACTAATCTCTATTACTCAGCCTCTACTACTCACTCTTTACTACTTTCTACTACTCACTCTCTACTACTCACTCTCTACTACTCTCTCTCTTTTACTCTCTACTATTCACTCTCTACTACTCACTCTCTACTACTCTCTAGTATGCTCGCTCTACTACTCACTCTCTACTACTCTACTACTCACTCACTACTACTCTACTACTCACTCTCTACTATTCTTCTACTCACTCTCTACTACTCTACTACTCTCTACTACTCACTCTCTACTACTCTCTCACTAGTACTCATTCTCTACTACTCACTCTCTACTATTCACTCTCTCCTACTCACTCTTTACTACTCTCTACTACTCACTCGCTACTACTATCTACTACTACTCTCTACTACTCATTCTCAACTACTCTCTACTACTCACTACTACTCTCTACTACTCTTTACCACACCCCCTCTACTACTCTACTACCCACTCTCTACTACTCTCTCTCTACTACTCACTATCTACTATTCTCTTTATCACTCTCTTCTACTCACTCTCTACTATTCACTCTCTACTACTCACTCTCTACTACATACTCTTCACTACTCAATCTCTACTACTCGCTCTCTACTACTCACTCTCTACTACTCTACTGCTCTCTATTACTCTCTCTACTACTCGCTCTCTATTACTAGCACTCTACTACTCACTCGCTACTACTCTCTACCACTCACTCTTTACTACTCACTCTCTACTACTCACTCTACTACTCTCTACTACTCCCTCTCTACTACTCACTCTCTATCTACTACTCACTCTCTACTGCTCACTCTCTACTACTCACTCTCTACTACTCGCTCTCTACTACTCTCTACTACTCACTCTCCACTACTCACTTCTCTACTACTCGCTCTCTACTACTCTCTAATACTCACTCTCTACTACTCTCTCTACTTCTCACTCTCTACTACTCACTCTACTACTCTCTCTCTACTACTCTCTACTACTCACTCTCTACTACACACTCTACTACTTGCTCTGTACTACTCTCTACTACTGACTCTACTACTCACTCTCTACTACTCCCTACTACTCACTCTACTACTCACTCTCTACTACTCACTCTCTACTAATCCACTACTCTCTACTACTCATTCTCTAATACTCTACTACTCTCTACTACTCTCTCTACTACTCACTCTCTACTACTCTCTCTCTCTCTCTCTCTCTCTCTCTCTATACTACTCTCTACTACTCACTCTCTACTACTCACTCTACTACTCATTCTACTACTCACTCTCTACTACTCTCTCCTACTACTCTCTACTACTCACTCTAATACTCACTCTCTACTACTCTACTACTCACTCTCTATTACTCACTTTACTACTCTCCACTACTCACTCTCTGCTACTCTCTCTACTACTCTCTAGTACTCACACTCTACTCTCTAATACTCACTCTCTACTCTCTACCTCTCTCTCTACTACTCTCTACCTCTACCTCTTTTCCTCTACACCTCTACCCCTGCACCTCTACCTCTCTACCTCTCTACCTCGCTACCTCTCTCTACCTCTCTCTACACGCACACATATGCACATATATATGCATATGCATTTATATATATGTATGTGTGTATATATATATATATATATACATACATAAACATATATATAAAATGCATATCTATATAAATACAAATATAAATTCTTGCATACATATACATATAGGCATACAAATGCATATTATGTACATGAAAGTTTGAAAAACACTAAAACAAGCAAAGCTAAAAAGCCACTTAATTACAAACAGAATTGCTTTAACTTAAACAAGGGCGGAACCTATTGCATTTTCAATGCTTGCTTACTTTGGTACCATCAAGAAGGCATTCAGATGTGTCACACATTTGCCATAAATTGGCAATGTTTGCACTCTAGTTGCTCATTGGATCACTGTAGTAAAGATTCTGCTCACTAGGGAAGTCAGCTGCTGGTATTCAAAGTGCATGTTTCAGTCTGCATGTCAGAATTTTTTAATGAAATAGAAGAGGATTTGACAAGTCAAAATGTGCCCTAATTTTTCTTTCTGCAGCACTAATCATAATTTCTGTGGCAAAATGAACCCCTCATTTTGTTCCTTTGCAAATTAAATGTTTTAAGTGTTACCACTTTATTCCAATCAAGATGGCTTTAGGTCTGCCATACTTTTGTCATAAGTAAGACTGTTAGCGTTCTAGTTGTTCTTTAGAACACTCTGGGACATTCTGTCATTGGGCAAAAAAAAACAAATGTAGCCCAAATATCAGCCAGATTTGGCCCAACTATAGCCCAATGACAGAATGTCCCAGAGTGTTCTAAAGAACAACTAGAGCGCTAACAGTCTTCCTTATGACAAAAGTATGGCACACCTGAAGTCATCTTGATTGGAATAAAGTGTTAACACTTAAAACATTTAATTTGCAAAGGAACAAAATGAGGGGGTTCATTTTGCCATAGAAATTATGATTAGTGCTGAAGAAAGAAAAATTAGGGCACATTTTGAGTGACTTCTCAAATCCTCTTATATTTCATTAAAAAAATTCTGATATGCAGTCTCCGAAGATGGCCACCAGAGACAAAAGAGCCCAAATGTAGCCCAAATATCAGCCAGATGTAGCCCAACTATAGCCCAATGACAGAATGTCCCAGAGTGTCCTAAAGAACAACTAGAACGCTAACAGTCTTACTTATGACAAAAGTATGGCACACCTGAAGTCATCTTGATTGGAATAAAGTGGTAACACCTAATACATTTAATTTGAAAAGGAACAAAATGAGGGGTTACATTTTGCCATAGAAATTTTATATATATATATATATTCACTGAAAAAACCATAGGTTATAGACCATATATAGTTAGGAATTAGCATTTAAAAAACCTTATTTTACTCACACAAAACCATTGAAATTCCATATATAGTTAGTTGCACTAACTATATATTGCGCACCCGCAATCCACTGCTGATGATGTCACATATTACATCATTCATGACATGGTCAGTGACATCACTGATGACATCACTGATGACATCTCAAATGACATCACTGATGACATCACTGATGACAACATCCAGTGACTATGTTTCTGTAAAGTTAAAATATGTCTTACATATTGAAGAATGAGTGGATGTATAAGTGTCTGGACGAAGGATTTAGTAGGTGCATGACTGAATGTATGAGTGAGTGATTAAATGTGTCTCACTGAGTGCATGGGTTAGTGACTAAACTGTCTTAATTTGTGCATCATTATGTCTGTTGTTCTGTAAACTGCTGCATGTGTTGATCAGTAGCTATATGAGTAACTATATGGGTTATTGATTGATTGCCCAAGTATTTGCATGGGAGACTGAGTGTGTGTGTGGCTGGATGGGAGGTGTGTGACTCTGTACAGATCAATGTGTACTTGTATCAATGATTGTATAGGAGAGTAAGTATGTGTTAGTATATGGTTGAAAACGTAAGGTGCTCTATGTTTAACTGTATAGAGTAGAAAATGGAAGTGTGATTGATTCTTTACAGGACTGACTAGGTGTGTGAGTAACTCCATGGATGAGTGGCAGAGTGTGAGTGTCTGTATAGGTGTATGAGTGCATATGATTGTGTTGTAAACATGAGTGATTGTATGTATGAATGATTGTATGGGTGAATGAGTGAATGTGTGTGTAGACGTAGGAATCAGTGAGTACGTATGTAGTAACTAGTATTGGTGTGTCAATGGTTTCAAAAATTATACTCTGTTTTTAACACTGGGTGAAACAGAGGTTATATTAAAATGTGAGGAGATGCATTGTATTGTCACATGAATGATATCATCAGTGATGTGGTCATTGATGTCAAATGAGATGTCATCAGTGATGTCATCAGTGATGTCATTTGAGATGTCATCAGTGATGTCATCAGTGATGTCACTGACCATGTCATGAATGATGTAATATGTGACATCATCAGCAGTGGATTGCGGGTGCGCAATATATAGTTAGTGCAACTAACTATATATGGAATTTCAATGGTTTTGTGTGAGTAAAATAAGGTTTTTTAAATGCTAATTCCTAACTATATATGGTCTATAACCTATGGTTTTTTCAGTGAATTTTCAAGGTTTTGTAAATGCTAATTCCTAACTATATATGGTCTATAACCTATGGTTTTTTCAGTGAATTTCAATGGTTTTTTAATAGCAAATATCATAAGCTGTCGAATGTCAAGTACGTGGTAAGAATTTTTTTTTTCGTGTTTATGCACACTGATCTGCTTTGATTGCTGCCCCCCACCCCTCATTTCTATTAGGAGTACTCTCTCTTTGCAGATAGTGAAGGGTAGTTAATGCAGCCCTTTCCCCCTTTGTAATCCGTCGTGCCTGCTTCTCTCTCCATTTGATTGATTGTTCTCTTTGGTTCATTCTCTATTTACAAACAAGCACAGAGTCGCAATACTCTGTTTAGTCTTTGCAGATAGCGAAAAATCGTGTAAAAAAACAAAAGGAATCGAGCAAAATCAGTAGGCCACTAATGGGATCTCTTTTGACCTCGCTAAAATAGAAACATTAGGAACAACCTGTTGAAAATAGCAATGCGTATGTATATAAGCGGCGTTCATTTGTGTTCACAGTACCCCTTGTTGATTGTTTCAATCGAGCATTGAATTGTTCGAAGTTAATTCTCTTAACGATCTTCTCTACCTGCAAACGAGGAAGAATAGGAATATTCTATCTCCCTTTGCAGATAGTGAAGGGTAGGTAACGCAAGCCTTTAACACGTCGTACCTATTTCATTCCTCATTGATTGATTGATTGTCCGAACATTGACTGTTTGGGAATTAGTTCTTTTTGGAGGTATTCCCTGTTTGCAAATAAACGTAGGAAAATCTTTGCAAGTAGTGAAAGGGTACGTAATGCGGACCGTTCTCCCCCGTTGTAATCTGTCATGCCTATCTACTCCCCACTGATTGATGCACCTTTTTCACCCGGACCATTTACTAGAGATACGTCATCTGGCCCGACCAGAGAGCACCCCTAGTGAAAAGGACATATGCAATAATAACGAAGTGATCACTGTATCCTGTTAACAGAAACTTTACCATGAAACAACCTGGAAAGAAAAAAATAGGAAAACGAAAATCAGTAGGCCACTGATGAACATGAACTTTTATTAAACAACGAACAAAGAAACGATAACATAACGTAATGATAAAACCTATTAATGTCCTAGAAACAAGAAAACGTTAAAATATGCCAGTGGTGAGAGACCAGAAAAACAGTAAGAGAAACCAAATCACCCCTCGCTGTCCCACCGCCTGCCACGCCAAAAAAATCGATAGACTAGGGAAAATGCAAGTCAGTAGAACATCCACCCCCACTCTGGAAACTTCCAAGGTGGGGCAGGGTTCCGGCTACGCCCAGCCGGGAGCAGCCCATATAAGGCAGGTTCTGCTGCCACGCCTCGGCCAGGAGATCCTAACGTAGGGTGTAGCCGGAGGAGAGGCCGAGACCAGCGGGACCCGGCCAGGGGATTGCCTTTACAACGCTGAACAGTTGCAGGGGGGGGGAATGTCTCCTCGACCCTCCCCTCTCTCTCCCAGTCCAGCCGCGGTGGCCCTTGAGAGTTGCAGGTAGTCCCGCCACATGCTCTTCCGGTCCGACCACCAACGGTCGGGGGGCCGAGGCCGACGGGATCCGGCTGCAGCCGATAAACCAAGAAACCCGTTCATGGGGCCAGAGCCAGGGGCGTCCGGCCGACATCCACCGGAAGCCCGGCCCGAAGACGGACGGGACACTTCTTTCTTTTATAATGGCTGCGACAACACTGGAGGGGGATGTCTTGCACATGCCTCCGACCCCCCCTCGTCCTCATCGCCTGGTCCGGCCATAACAAATCTCAAGCGAGACGCCGTGGGGTGCACTGGGAGGGAGAGACGGTGCGAACAGGCCTCTCCCGCCTCCCCAGGTGGAGGCTTCCCAGCTGCACCCTCAGCGCTCCAGGCGGTGGCATCCTAACAACTCCAGTGCTGCACAGTTTCGGAACGACCTAGATAACGGTTCTTCCACTGTGGCCATGCTGCAACGTCTCGCCCGGCAGGGTGGAGCCCGTCCGCTCATGTGACCCCGCGATCGCCGGTAGCTGCCGAACTCTCAAAATGGCGGTCGACCTGGCAAGAGCGGGCCCAACATAAAGAAATGGCCCGGTCACTGGTTGACTCCACCACCGTAGTCCTCCACGACCTTGAAGATTCTAGAGGAGCCGCGGGAGTCTCCGACCCCCGATGGGGAATGACTGCCATGATCGCCCGTGGAGTGACGAAACTGTATCCGCGGGATGTCGGCGCTCCCATGCTGGCGCCAGCCTCACTTTGAATTACTACAATCCTGCAGACCTCACTTCCGGTGAAAGCACAGTGTGACCCGGTAGGAAAAATTATTGCACCCCCTCCCCTTTTTGACTGATATTTCAAACCACCGATCCTTTCCTTTGCCCTTTTAACGGAACTTTGGACTGCCTCCCCCTCTTTTACATTTTCTAGAGAAAACAAAACATTAACCACTACATTAGCATAGCAGTTGACACCAGAACTGTTTTCAAATTGAAAACCAACAACATCTTCAACAGAATCCTTTTTGTTTCTGCTGTGACCCTGCTACAGCACAGGCATTGTCCCCAGCAGTAATTCTGCAATGCCGGTAAGAATAGCTGTGGTGCCTACTGGACTCACTCACCCCCGCGGCGCCCCACGCCGTTATTTGCTGGGCGGCAACTTGCTAGACATCACTTTCGTGCCATCTAGATTTCAGCGCGTTCTGCTGCCTTGGAACTATTCGCACAACAGACCGCTACTGACAAGAATATTTCATTATTGGTGCTGTCAATTTCAATAAATCTATTGGATAATTAAAAAGAAATTGCCACGGTCTCTTCGTTGTTTAAATGTTTTTACTGTTTTTGTTTTGTTGTATATATTTATATGTTATTAAAGTTTTATATTCCTACTACTTTGTTGGAGTGCTATATATTTTTAATGTGACACATAATTGTAAAAACTTTGATGTACAAAGAGTCATTCCTGGAATCTTCCGCTTCAGGCTCGGTCCTCTCCCCAATCACAATACA
Organism: Lissotriton helveticus; assembly: GCF_964261635.1. Lineage (NCBI taxonomy): Eukaryota > Metazoa > Chordata > Amphibia > Caudata > Salamandridae > Lissotriton > Lissotriton helveticus. The sequence continues at coordinate 602,315,414 of NC_136063.1, read as the reverse complement.
GGATGGTTTTCAGATAGTAGGAACGCGTGTGCTGTGACGGATCACATCGGGTGTGGGCCTTGATCTACTATAACTCCTTTGAAGAGGGGTGATTCTTTACAGCTGGGGCCATAAACTACATCTGCAGGGCTAGCTGATAGCCTAGGACCGGCCTGGACATTCGGACACAGAGGAAGAGGAGTGTCAGAGGGTGCGGTAGTGAATAGGGCAAAAGGGAGGTGTCGGGCGGGCACAGAGTGTGATTCTCAGGGAAGAGCAGCGCAGATGGGGGAAGGTTTATTGCCCATGCATAAGACAGAGAGCGGTGGTGACCAGTGCCTGGGGGAGATGCTTACGAGGGTGAGAAGCCATGCTACGAATCGACAGCGTGCAGAGAGTGGGTCTGGTCAAGACATCTAAAATGGCTGCCGTGCACGACAAAAGTGTGGCATTTCAAAAAAGGCAAGATGGCGCAGACAATGTTTTTCAACACTTCCTCATTTCCTTCGAATCGAACGTTAACAGACGTTGGGGCATATTACCAAAGTTAAGCGATATTTATCGCTAACGATGCTTACCAACCAATTTTTTACCACTAAGCATCGTCAGAAATTATCGAAGATAAACCTTACTATTATCAAGGTTTATCGCAAATGCGATAATAAACGGCCGCAATGCATGAATATCGCTAAAAAGTCAGCGATATTCATGCATTACCGAGCTAATGCTCTTAGCCATGTTATCCACCTCCCATTGGATAACATGGCTAAGAACTGCTCAGGGCAGGTGTTACTTTTTGGAGATATTCGCGCTTAGCGCGAATATCTCCAAAAGTTGGTAATAGGAGATAGATATCTTGCATGTTGTAATGCAAGTTATTGTGGTATATGGAACTCATACCATAATCTCTCAGGAAAGCAGAAACTGATCCTTTTGGGACCGCCTAAAAAGGCCTAGGGGGTGAGGAGTACTCTACTTTGCCCCCTTTTCACGTTCCGAACTATTTTATTTTACTCTCTTCTGTAATTACACAAAATACCAGCGATAAGATGCATCGGAGACACACAGTGAGAGAAAGGAGGCCGGAGATGAAGAAGACATGTCAAATACACATTGGAGATAATATAGTGGCAGAAGGGAAGTAAATATGAGTAAACTTACCATGTAACATAAAAATGTTGCACTCTATACTATAAGTCTCATTTTATACTACAATCACTTCGCTACAACCTCATAAATTAAAAATAAAAATAAATAATGTCTCAAACAATTTTTGATTTCTAAATATAAATGTATTCTTCAGAATTTTCTAAATTTGAAACAACTACTAACATGTCCTCATCAGTAATTTCCTCTTCAATCATCTCATCTGGAATCTCCTCATTAAAAGTCTGCAATGATGATTCTTGTAACTCTATGGTCTCCAAACACTCGATAAATTCGCCATCAAGAGATTGATCAAAAAAATCATTCAAGTCATCTCCTCCTTCTGACAATATTTCATTATTGGTGCTGTCAATTTCAATCAATGTAGTGGAATCATTCAAGTCATCTCCTCGTGACAATATTTCATTATTGGTGCTCTCAATTTCAATCAATGTAGTGGAATCATTCAAGTCATCTCCTCCTTGTGACAATATTTCATTATTGGTGCTGTCCATTTCCATCAATCTAATGGAATCATACAAGCCATCTCCTCCTTGTGACAATATTTCATTATTGGTGCTCTCAATTTCAATCAATGTAGTGGAATCATTCAAGTCATCTCCTTGTGACAATATTTCATTCTTGGTGCTGTCCATTTCAATCAATCTAATGGAATCATACAAGTCATGTCCTCCTTGTGACAATATTTCATTATTGGTGCTCTCAATTTCAATCAATGTAGTGGACAATTCAAAAGAAATTGCCACGGTCTCTTCATTGTGAGCCATTTTATTTTGAAATTGCTTGCTGTAAATTGCAGAAAAAAATAATCACTTTCATTTATCGTTTTTAGTAATACATAATATAAAACTAACTTCATCAAGTATTTAGTATAACAGAAGGACAGCAAATAAATAACAGAAAACATTTTTCAAATTATCTTCAAGTGTACAACATAGTTCCCCTTACAAATTAACAACTCACCTTTTTAAAAGTAGCAGAAGTGTTAGTACTGTGTAAATCAAACACCAGAAATTCACCACCAAAAATTCCTCACAAATGTACCTCAGACAGTAGTATCACAAAATGGCTGTGGTTTCCTCTCATTTGACATATATACATAACCAATTAACTTTCATCACACACAAATACAAAACCAAAGTAACATTTTAATTGGTTCTAAATTTCAACACTTTCAAATGTGTTTTCCCCATGCAATTTTCCATAGGACATTTACATACGTCTACAGCCTGAATGGCTGAACGGAATTACACCAAACTTGGCAAAATGGTACATCAAACCTAAGAGGTCAGGAAGGATCTACTATGCCCCCTTATGGTCATTTCCCCCTTCGCTTTGGCCTCCTCTTGTCTCTCAATCCTACCGAGGGACAAGATGGCGGCCGCTACGGACTGTTTGGAATGTTGACAGACGCCGGAGAACCAATCAGCTTCGCAAAGCTCCGTAACGCGAAAAGTACGCGAAGCGGAGCGCTGTTACAGATATATATCTTTTTTTCAACGTTAATTTCTCAAAATCCACTGGAGCACATATATTGAGACCTAGCAAAGGCACATCGGGCTACCAGTCCCTAATATTTTGCCAAGTTTCATGCAAATCCATTCAGCCGTTCGATTATTATTATTTTGGTTTTTTTTTGCCCCGCGGGGCCCTTTTAAAACCTCCACATCAAACCTAGGGGGTCAGCGAGGATCTACTATGCCCCCTTATAGTTATTTCCCCCTTTGTTTTGACCTCCTCTTGTCTCTCGATCCTACCGAGAGACAAGATGGCGGCCGCTACGGACTGTTTGGAATGTTGACAGACGCCGGAGAACCAATCAGCTTCGCTTCACAAAGCTCCGTTGCGCGAAAAGTCCGCGAACCAGAGCGCTAACCGGTCCGCTGTTACAGATATATATCTTTTTTTAAACGTTAATTTCTCAAAATCCACTGGAGCACATATATTGAGACCTACAAAAGGCACATCGGGCTACCAGTCCCTACAATTTTGCCAAGTTTCGTGCAAATCCATTCAGCCGTTCGGGCTAAAAGTGAGGCCAACCGCCCTATGGAAAACTCAATGTTAAAAACACGTTTTGGGACCCCCCTTTTTTCTCGGCCCCCACTGGACGAACCCCCCCCAAATTTTCAAGGGCTGCTCAGAAACAAAATGTGCCATTTTCCTGAAAATTTCAGCCGATTCCGTCCACAAACGCCAAAGTTATTAGACATAGAATTTTCAAAAAACCCATAGAGAAAAAATCCTAACTATATATACCTACTGGCGACCGCCAGTAGGTAATATATATATATATATATATATATATATATATATATATATATATATATATATATATATATATATTCACTGAAAAAAACATATGTTTCACCCCAGTTATAGTTAGGAATTAGCATTTAAAAAACCTATTAAATTCACTGAAAAAAACATAGGTTTTACACCAGTTATAGTTAGCTGGAACTTTTACTCGCATAAAACCATTGAAATTCCCACGTTATAGTTAGTTGGACTCACTATAACTTGCGCGTGCAATGCACTGCTGATGACGTCACATATTACATTACTCATGACATGGTCAGTGACATCACTCATGACATCACTGATGACACCATCCAGTGAATGTGTGTCTTTCTGAAAAATAAATGTATGTTATATATGTGTATGTTATTGAATATATTAGTGAATACATATATTAGTGAGTAATGTTTAAATATTTAAATATATGTATTAGTGTTTCAGTTTGTTTAAAAGTGGCTGCATGGGTTGGTGAGTAGCTAAATTTGTATGTATATGGGTTAGTAGATGGTTTTTTAAATATCAGTATGAGTGTCTATATGGTTTGGTGTGGGTATTACTTAGCACATAGATGCATGAATGACTGACTCTCTCTTTGTATGTGTTTTGAAGACAGCATATGTGCAGGACTGTATGGGTGGATGAGTGTGTATGTGTGTGTGGTAGTGAGTGAATGACTGTCTCACTAGTGTCTTTATCAATAACTACATATGTTTTAATCTACTATATGTGAATATTAATGTATATAAGTGAGTATATGTGAGACTGAGGCATTGTAAGAGTTCCTGTTTAAATAAGTATGTTTTTCTATAAGTGATTGTTTAACAGAGTAAATATATATATGTTTTCTTAGAAGTAAGGTGGTAGTGTGTGTATAGCTGTATATGGAAATAAATGGATGTTCAATAGTTTATTTGCATGTGTGAGTATGTGTAACTTTTGGATGACTGTCGGTGTGTAACAGGATATATAGGTGTATCACTACATATGATGAGTGAGTATATGTATGAGTGACTACATAGAACTGTTGGTGAATGAGTGGATGTGTATATAGATAGTGGAATTACTTAATTGGTTGTTGTAACTGATATGGGTATCTCCATTTTTTTGAAAAATGTAGTTTCTATTTTATAATATATGTTCAAGGGTTACATTACAGTGAAAGGAGATGGGTCACTCTGTCACTAGGATGGTGTCATCAGTGATGTCATGAGTGATGTCACTGACCATGTCATGAGTGATGTAATATGTGACGTCATCAGCAGTGCATTGCACGTGCAAGTTATAGTGAGTCCAACTAACTATAACGTGGGAATTTCAATGGTTTTATGCGAGTAAAACTTCCAGCTAACTATAACTGGTGTAAAACCTATGGTTTTTTCAGTGAATTTAATAGGTTTTTTAAATGCTAATTCCTAACTATAACTGGGGTGAAACCTATGTTTTTTTCAGTGAATTTCATAGGTTTTTTAATAGCAAATATCTATAGGTATGAAAGTAATAATTTGTATCACAAATTTTAAATTGTGTAAATATTTTTTTTTTTATTGTTTGCCCCGGTACGCGCCCCGGGGCACTCCCGGGGCACGTACCGGTGAACGTACGGGTGAGCGTAATGCTATGGAGCGCCCCGGGGCGCGTACCGGGGAGCGTCCCGAGAGCGCTTTTCTCGCGAACGAAAACAACATGACGTTTCGCGTAGTCGCGTGATGCGCCGCGTAAGCGTGATGTATCGCGTAACCGCGTGATGCGTTCTTTCGGCGCGCTGCGTAAACGCACCCGGAAGCGCTCCGTGGCGCGACCCGGAGCGTGAAACGTAAGCGCTCCGGGGCGCGTAGCGTAAGCGCGTCGGGACATGTGACCTGAAAATAACAATTTTCATTGGTTCTCAACTTTTTTTTTCTCTAAATGATGAAAGCCCCCTCCTTATTTCCTCATTCTTACTTTCTTCTTTCAGAAAGCAAGAGCTATTTGTGAGCAGAGAAATGGCTTCAGTAGTAGCTGCAGCTGGTCCACCCCCACCACCACCACCACCACCCAGAAAGGAAGGTCCACCACCCCAGATCCTTCCAGGAGTTGAAGAAGAGGAGGAAGAAGATGATGAGGAGGAACAGCCTAGGAGATTCTTGCGGGAAGAACCTAGAGAAAGGCATGTGAAAGTGCATTATATATGGCATTACTTTTCCATCCCTGCTGGGCAAAAAAAAGTGAATGCCCCACATGTCACATGTTTGATTTGCAACCAAGTCCTCTCCAGGGGCAACCCAAATAAAAAGTATTCCTTTGGGAATTATACGATGATCCGCCACATGGAGAGGTGGCATCCTAACAATTTGGCACAGGCTGAGGTACGGGACATGCTTCAGAAGAACAGAGATCATCAGGCCAACACCTCCATAGGTGAATTTTCGGTTGCAGCACCAGAAGGGCGCGAAACAGTGCCAAACATACAAAAAAAAATTTGGTGTATTAAAGATGGTCTGCATTTTTTGTGGAAAGACCCTCTGCTACGGGCAACTAAGTATTTCCCTCATTAATGATGCTGTAGACAACCACCACTGCAGCAAGTAAAGAAAGCAGTAGCTTTTTTTTTATTTTTTGCTCCTGTCGAGCCACTGTTAATTCCCAGTTTTTTGTTTCTTCCCTAAAAAAATATAAAATAGTTCATAAAAACCAAAAAAAACAAAAAATTTTAAGAAAAAAAAATATATATGAAACAACAATTTTTTTTTTCTTATCAGGACTACCTCACATTTATAAAATTAAACCAATATTTTTAAAGGATCTCTGTCAATTTTTTCTCCTTAGGGTACGCGTACCGGGGCGCGACCCCCCCCAAAAAAAAAAAAAAAAATTATGAAACAGTTAGCATGAGGAAAGGACACAAACAGAGTTATGTTAACAGAAAAAGAGCTACAAGATGACCACAGAGGGATTGTTTATTACATAGTAAAAAATTAGAGAAGGTGTAATTGGATGAAAGTGAAAAAAGTAAAATGGCTAAAGGAGCGAAAGAAAGGAAGAGAGTGGAAGAACACTAAAGTAGAGATAGTGTGAGACTGTGATTCGCTGTTAAAAGAAAAAGAAAGGACAGTAAAAAATGGAGAATGAAGGGTAGTGGCTGAATCACGGTAAATAAAGAACAATGAGGAAAAATGAGAAAAGACCAGGTAGTATAAGTAAAGAGAGGTGAAAGAGGGAGAAAAATTGAATTACGAAAATACATGTGGAGTGACAGTACCTGAATGGGTTTGAGTAAAATAGCAAAAAAAGATAAGTAATGCATTGTGTGTGACTTATAGGGAGTCAGTGGGTGTAGGTCGCAGTGTGGGTGTGTAAGGTGTGTCTGTGGCTGTGTGGAGTGTTTCGGTGTGGGTGGAGGTGAGGGTGTGTGAAATATGTGTGAGGAGTGTATGAGTGTGGGGTGTATATGTGTTCGATGTATGTGTGTGTATGGAATGTGTGTGTGTGTTTCAGGAGTGTGTGTGGGGGGATTTTTTGTGTGTATGAGGTGTGTGTGTGGTGTGTGTGGGGTGTATGTTACAGGTGTGTGTATGTGTTGGAATGGGGATGAGGTGTATGTGTAGGAGTAAGGTAAATAATTAAGAAAAAGAGAATGAGTGAAGAAGCAAAGGAAGGGGTTAGAGGATAAGTAAAATAAAGAAAAGGGATTGAAAGAAGTTGAATATGAGATAGGAAATCGGAAAAGGGGAGTAAACATGTAAAATAAGAATAAGTGAGTGAAACAGAGTAAAGACACAGGAGTGTGTTAGATTAAGAAAATGTTAGTGAGCTTAAAGCAAAGGGTGATCACAAACTACATTTTTTTTGTCATACTTACCATATAATAAATACATTTTTTAACTACACTTTGTATCTGTGAAAGAGAGAAGAAAAAATGAGTTATAATTAGTAAAATATGTATTTTAAATTAAAAGATCCAAATGAAGAGGTTAAAAATCATAACGCTCTATTTAGAAATAAAGTTAGAGTGAAGAACACAGACAGGGAAATAAACTAAGGTAGAAGGACAAAAAGAGTGAAAAAGAAATAGAAGGAGAGCAAATTACAAAGAGTAAGGCATATAGATTCAGTGAGAAAAAGAGAGAGAAGAACAGAGAAATGAAATGAAGGTAAGAAAGATACTAAAACAATGTGAGTTACCAAAACTAAATCAGGAAAGAGTAGTAAGTAAAAAGATAATGACTGAGACAGAAAACAGTCTAATTAAGGATGCATTTAGAAGAATGAGGAATACAAGATAACTGAGAGTAAATGAAGAACAGTCATAGATTGAAAGGATGAAGGGACACAGGATAATATACAACGATTGAGGAAAATGGACTGAGAAAGTTATAAGGTAGACACACTAAGGAAAAACTGAGTGAGGTGGAGTACAATGAGTGAGAAAAGGAAATGAGTAAGTGAGCAAAAAGAAGGAAAGAGAGGAGAAGACGACTAAAACAGTGGTACTGAGAAAAAATAATTTGGTGATGAAAGTAAAGAGAAGGACATTGAAAGAAAAGAAATGAGGGATAGTAATGGAACCAGAGTAAAAGAAATGGGATGAAGAACGATGAGAAAGGAGCAGTGAAGTTGTTGTAAAAGAAGTGATAGAAGGTAGATAAACACAAGTGAACATAACACAAGTAGAGTGAGGCACTGAGGACATAGAAGTAGTGAACGAAAAACAGAGAGAAGAGGTCAAAAGTAAGAAGCAAACAAAGATAAGCTAAGGAAAGTGGGTGATTTATAGTGATAGAGTGCAATAATACTGCTGAGTGAGTAAAGAGGAATTACTAAAAGAGCAAAGGAGGAAAATACGGAAAAGAGAAGAAAAGCAGAAAGACTGAAAGCTGAAAAGTTATGCAAGGGAGAGACGGGATACACACAGTTGAAATGAAAATGAGGGGTTGTCAAAGAAGTGGAGTAAGGGAACGGGGGTTACAGAGAGTGAGAGAAAGACATTATAAGTGAGTAAAAAGAGCTGAAAGAGGATGGAAAAAGGAAAGTAAATGTCAGAGAATGGGAATACAATTTAATTTACACAATCCAAAGTATAAAATAACTTGTACAACATGTTACAAAGTTTATTTTGCTATTCTAAGAATATATTGAATTTCACTTAAAAGAGTGAGTTCAAATTACTCATCATATGACAGCGGGAAAAAAAAAACACAATCTAAAAGCTGCAAAGATTTGGTGACATTCTGGGCAGCACATCATATGGACTTCATTATTGAAGGTAACAGAGGCACTTTCATGACGAGAATTTTCCTGATATTATCGAGTGCACTTGTAAGGCTGTACTGTGATTAAGGACGCTATGCAGCATAACATCATCACAGTACACAAAGAACTGAGTGAGAGATCGTATTCTATCTGTGAGATTAAGACACTATTTTACAGTTTAAAAATACCGCAGTGTGAAGTAACGATCAAGGTGCACTATGGGACGGGTAGTATTTTACCTAGCCACGTGATGAGGGTGTTCAAATATGTGAGCTAATTGAATGTGATGCACCTCACCTGTGAACAAGGCCACAAATATCGGCTGAAACGCGTTAGGTTTTGATGTCCTGCCACTTCTGAGAAGCAAATAAAGCCAGTGATACACGCAGTTGGACTTCGCAGTTCTTGTGTTTGTGCTTTGGTGTGCCAAAATGCGGGATGCTCCATGCCCGCTTTGCGAAGCCGCCCTGTAGAGATGGTGGCTCCCGTCAGTTGGAGGAATGCTTTTTCAATCTAAAAGATTGTGTTTTAAAAAAAAACTTAGATACTGACAAATGACAAATGTACGCTAAAGTTCGAATGACTTACTTTTCCTTGAGGCCAAATACTGTATCATGGTGGTCCTTTTCTCGTTGGAAAGTACTTTGCTGTTCACTTAAAAATCCATTTCATCAACTTTCTAGAAGAAAAGCTCCAAGAACATCTGAAATATTTTCAATATTTTCATATACTCCTTTTTTCAGTCATGACTCTTTACTCATTCCTGCACCTTTCCATTTGGCCAAATAGTGTCAGATGTATGAGTATATGTTCAAATTAATTCTAAGGCACTCTGAAATGATCTTTTTCCCGACGTTCTGAAAGAAAGGCTTTACAACATTTTCACAATATTTAATTATTTGTATAACCATCTCTGACTCACTCATGTTCATCATTTTGTATAATACTAACTTCACTTATTAGGAGATCCAATTACAGTACCTATATGACAAGTCAATTTTTTTATATTGCCTGGAACACTTTTACTCAGAATATATTTTTAAACAGCAAAATAACCTTTATGAACTACTCCCATCTTTATATGCCAATTACTTTTACCTAAATTTTGGCTGTAAAAACACTAGGTATGAATTTATAAAGCCAAAAGGCAAACATTGTTTGAAAGTCAAATGAGTGTCGTTACATTGGGTCCAACCTTTAGAAGTTTTTAAATAGCATGTGTAATGTCCTGATGTTGTAGAAGGACCATCATGAAAAATAATAGCTACAGTTGCAAAGTTTCTTCCTGATATCGATAACTGTGAAGCCACAACATTTTTAATAGAAGTTGTCAATTTAGTTCCATCAGGTCTACATCGTTGGAACATTAAAATGACATAGTGACCATAATTTTGTAGAAATAATGTGGACAGCATTGTAGACTTACATTGGGTACACACCATATTGTGATCAGCTGCTTTAACTAGATTATTAAAAGGCACTGATTTGCAGTCTGGTAAAGTCAAATATATAAATCTTTCAGTGTCTATTCTAGTAGTACTTGATGAAGCACAGTTATCACAGTCATGTTGCCATTGATAAGAAAGATTAAAAAGATTTTTTATATCTACTCCTTCATCTTCCAACACATCAAACATATACATTAAAAATTCCTGATAATCCTGCTGAATTATCTGTGAAAATTGATTTTGACCTGAACATATGTCTACAAGATTCCTAATTTCTGAAACACTTTCTATTTTTCCTCTATCACTGCTACATTTCTCTAACACAGAATTCAATAAACAGCACAATGTTTGTTCTCGATTTTCGACAATCTGTTTTTGTACATTTTGAAGAAAAAAAACAACATTAACTACTACATTAGCATAGCAGTTGACACCAGAACTGTTTTCAAACTGAAATCCAACAACATCTTCAACAGAATCATTTTTCTTTCTGCTTACAATTACAGTTTCATCTATTTTTTGTCTTTTTGCTACTACCTTACTGCAATTACTCTCATTTCTTCTTTTTCGGCCTACAACACGTTTTTCAATCAGAGGATATTGAGGCAAATGTGGAGTATACTCTCTTCTTAACCTATTGTATTCTTTAACACAATCTAGATCAGCACAAATCTTTGTTTCATCACACTCAATCAAGTACAATCCTGATAAAGTTCTCACTCGTGATAATGCCACATATGCCATACCCTCTTTAAACACAGAACTTCCAATGTTCACCAAAGCACTATCTACACTTAAACCTTGAGATTTATGAATTGTCACTGCATATGCCAAACAAACAGGAAACTGTTTTCGGCGAACATATAAGTCTTTCACAAGCAAAAATCTAGCTGAACAACGACAAATTTGTTCTATTTGTTCTATTTCGTCAATGCCATCAAATTTAATTTTTAAAATTTCAATTCCATCTCTATTTTTGTAATTCACAAAACCAACAACATGACCCATTGCTCCATTTACCAGACCTCTTTCAACATTTAAATTCCTTCTCAAAATAATACGACAATTTAAACACACATTCAGAGTCTTTTCAAAACCAGCAGTTTTAGATATAGTCTTCTCCAATGAATCCAATTTTGATTTCAAATTTTCTGACGAAATAATTGTTGCTCCCATATGCTCTATTTTATCTATAGCTTCCAGTTTCACTATCTCTTCATTTTCTAACTTCAGCATTTTGTTGTTGAACATGGAACATTCTTTCAGAGTAGGCATCAAACATATGGCAGATTTCTTCTCATTAATTTTCTTAAAAATATTCTCTGGAAGAATGTTTACATTTGGGTACAAATTAGAAATTAACCGTCCATGTAAAGCTTCTTTCCCTTGCTGACTTATTTTTCCTACTCTTACATCTTGTAAAATATTTTTATAATCTTCATCCTCTGCCTGACGCATATTTTGAAGCAGTTCTGCATATTTGAAGTTTAACCATATAGTAACGTTTCCAATGCTTCCTAGGCACTTCCTGGTATCTTCATGTGTGAGCATTTTGAACACAGGTTGTCCTTTCACTGGAGTCAACTGCAGAAGATCTCCAAAAACAATAATATGTTTTCCTCCAAATAAAACATCCTAGTCTGTTCTAAGAATTTCTTGCATTCTCAAATGCACAAAAGCAAGCATTATATTTGACACCATGCTTACTTCATCAATGATAAGAAGTTTCATTTTCTTCAGGACTCTCGTAACTTCGGAACACGCATCTCCAGATAGCTTGTGATATTGCAATTTGTTATCATGCTCCACTGGCAGCATCAGTAAACGATGTAAAGTAATCCCTTAACTATTATGTGCTGCCAGCCCAGTTGGAGCGGTAACAACACAAGACAGCGGTGATTCAGTCCTTTTCTGCAGATAAGATGCAATTGCTTTAATCAGAAAACTTTTTCCAGTTCCCGCTTCTCCACTCACATACAGTTGGACAGGCTTAAATGATGTACATGAGCACTCTTTCTTCTCATGACTCAATCCATGTTCAACCTGTTCTATGACTTCGTCATATATCAGTTTCTGCTCAAGGTTTAATTGTTTCACCAAATCTTCTAAATTAATTACATCCTCTTGAGCTTGCTCCATAGCTCTTTCCACTTCATCCATGGCAGTGGCAGCTTCATTTTGGATAATTGGTCCTCCTAGTGGATCCTGACTCAATGAAGCAGAACTCTGACTGCCTTGAGAACTATCTCTCGCAATCTCTGCAGCAATTGTTGATTCTTGCTCTATTTCTTCATTCAACATTTGCAGATAATTTGAAAAAACAGGACATTCTATTGTATCCTTCGTAGCATTAAAAGAGTCTTCATAACAGAGAAAATCTCCAAGTAGTTCCTCTTCTTCTCGCCATGGTTTAAAGAGTTGCAAAAGAGCCAAATAGTAAAATTCTCTTTTGTCTGGATTTTCACAACTCAATTTTCGATGATTAATCAAATGACCTTTTTTCTGTTTCACTAGACATCCTTCACATCCAATGATTCCATATATTCTAATATTGATATCTTCTCTGATGTTCCTCTTATAAATATATCTTTGCAGAACTTCATAGAGACAAACGTTCTCAAGGTGAGGACTTCTATTTGGATAGTATGTATCCAACATGTTTGTCTTCACAATATCCATACTTTCTGGTTCTTTCTCCGCCAAATACTCTATCTCTTGTACAGATTTCAAAACTCGATTTTGTGTTGCAGCAAGACCTAGACTCACCCAAATGATGGTTCTAGATTTGGCATAGAGACTTGCTGACGACAATCGATCAGAACATTCATATGCTCCAATTTCTCGATGCGACAACATCTTCAGACTGTAACTGTACAATTTCTTGCTTGCAAATGTAAATGTAAATGTATTTGAGCTTGTAAAGCGCACTGCTACCCGTCTGTAGGTTTCCTGGCGCTGTATAACTCTGGGGAACCCGTCCTGGCTTTCCCTGTGGGATGGCCCTGCTGGGAGTCCCCAAGGTGGAGCCAGGCATCCCCGGAATTGATGGGGCCGTTGTGGAGATTAGGCAAGCTAATGCCCAGAGTTGCCGAGTGGAACCCCTGATTAGAGTAAGCACCGAAGCGAGAATTATCGAGTCCGCTGACCCAAGTCCACAACCCTGCCGCGTCGGGAATTGAACCCTGGTCCCGGGCCGACTTCTGCTCCCGGGTCTGCCGCCTCTAACCAGTGAGCCACACTACTGCTTAGGCTCTTTTCATGTGAAATGTCCTCCCACATTGCCTTCAGTTCTGTCTTTTCTTTTTTTGTGATGTAAGACGTCACATATCGAGCCACAGCAATAGAGTTGTCAGCAACAAATTGAATATCCATGTTAGCATTCCACATGGACAAAATCACTGGGTTGTAGTCGTTATGTTATGTTATGTTATGTTATATTAAGGTGAGCTTATAGAGCGCTCTGTCACCGTGGGTTTCCTGGCGCTGATCTGGTGCTGGGGGTGGACAGGGGGGGTTTGCCAGATTGTGGGAAAAGCCATGTTTTCAGAGATCTACGGAATTGGAAGAGCGAATTGGAGGATTTAAGTGAGGGTGGGAGAGAATTCCAGAATTTAGGGGCCAGATATGCGAATCTCCGACCTCCGATTCTGCAGACTTTGAAAGAGGGGACAACCAGGAGGCGAAGGTGAGAGGATCTGAGGTTGCGTGAGGGACAATAGGGACTGATAAGGGATTTCAGGAATGCGGGGCAGGGAACAGTTAGAGATTTGAAGGCAAGGCAGCCGATCTTAAAGGCTATCCTCGAAATGACAGGAAGCCAATGCAAGTTGGTAAGAAGAGGCTTAGCGGATTGCCATTTCGGGATCCCGAAGGCCAATCTCGCCGCTTGGTTCTGGACGATCTGCAGCCTAGAGAGAAGGGCCTTGGGCAGACCGTGATAAAGAGAGCTCGAGAAATCCAAGCGGGAGAGGACAAGAGCCATGATAACTTGAATCAGAACTTCGGGAGTCAGGAGCTAGGCCACCTTCCTGATCCTGCGCAGCTGGTACATGCAGGAAGAGACAACCGCCCCTATCTGGGTGGGAGGAGGGCCTAGCTCTACCGGCCAAAAGTGCGGGCCCCAGTGGATAGAGCTCTTACCAGGGAGGAGGAGCTCTGTCTTCCCGGGATTCAGTTTGAGTTGATTCTGGCTCATCCACTGGAGAGTGTGGGACATAACCGCCTGAAAATAATGATAGCAGAAGGAGAATTGAGAGGAAAGATGAGTTGCAGGTCGTCAGCGTAGTTAAAGACGGTGACGTCCCACTGCCTCAGAGAAAAAAGAAGAGGTCGAAGATAGAGGTTAAAGAGAAGGGGGGATAAAGAGGAGCCCTGGGGAACCCCGCAATGTGATTGTTCCTTAGGTGCCCTGAAGGTGCCCAGACTAACTATCTGAGACCTCCCGGTCAGGAAGGATTCGACCCATGCCAACGCCAGGCCCTGGATGCCGGCCTGCTCGACACGATGGAGGAGGATGTCATGGTCCACCGTGTCGAAAGCGGCCGACAGATCTAAGAGAACCAGGGCCTGGGGGGTACCCCTGTCAGCGCCGCCTCTCAGAGCATCCAACACGGCCAAGATCACTGCCTCCGTGGAGTGGCCGGGTCTGAAGCCAGCCTGGTTGGCTTCGAGAAAGTTGGAGCTCTCGATGAACTGTGAGAGGCAAGCGGTGACGTGGGCTTCCAGAATTTTAGAGAAATAGGGCAGGAGAGATATAGGCCGGTAGTTCGCCAAAACTGCGGTGTCCCCTCCCGGCTTCTTCAGTAGAGGCACCAAAACGGCCTCCTTGAAGGAGCTGGGCACCGTGCCAGAGGAAAGAGAAGAATTCAGCAAAGGGAGAATGCAATCAGGTAAAGTAAGGCAGATGTCCCCTAGTATAGATGGTGGACAGCAGTCGTCAGGTGAGCCAGACTTGATACGAGCGGCCAGTCTGGCCAGAGAGTCTGGATCAAGAGAAGGGAAATGTGTGAAAGAGAGTGTATTGTGAGGGGGACAGACAGTATCAGTGCCGGGACAGGTGACTGGAATAGTATCCTTAATCATAACAATTTTTTCTAGGAAGAACGTACTGAGAGCATTGCATGATTCCTGAGTAGGAGCCTGGTTCGGGAGCGTCCTAGAGTCAGAGGTAAATTCATCGAGGACTTTAAAAATCTCCTTCGACTTACAAGGGGCTGACAAAATTCTCTTGGAGACATATGCTGTTTTGGCCGCAATGATGGCTTTTTTATATTTATTGCGGGTGGCCACGTAAGTGTCTCTGCCTGTGGTGCAGTAATCTCTCCTCCACTTACGCTCCAATTGGCGTAGCTCCAGATGTTGGGTTTTTAATTGGGAGTCAAACCACTTATGGGAGTGGCTATGCCGGGAGCGGGGAAAGTTGGTTAGAGGGGCAAAAATATCGCTAGCTGACGTAAGCCAGTGAGAGATGTTACCGTCTAGCTCATTGATGCAGATGTCGTTGGAGAGGGAGGGGCGGGTCTCTGACAGATGGCAGAGCAAGTTATGAAAATCATCAGCCCTCCACTTGCGGGCGGCACCGCCCTCTAGTGGCGGTGCCCTGATATGACCATCGACAGAGATTACAGTCTCGATGAGAGAATGGTCAGACCACACACAGGGAGTGATCAACGGGCAAGAGGACTTAACCCCGTGAGTCCAAATGTGGTCGTCGTTGATGTACTTGGACTCTTTGTTTCTTTTTAAATTGTATGTATTTTTTGGTGATTTTCTCGTCACAGTATGTCGCAGAGAAGACATCAAATTATTTACTCTCCCTTTAGAAATCACTGGTCGTGGAAAAGCGAAACGACATTTTGTGTAGAACTTGTCCTTGTTTCTGAATTTTCGACGACAGTACTTTCCACAACGATGGGATTGAAAGCGTAAAACTTGTTGCCTTAAATTGTTTTCTTCGGTAGTTTTCGGAACAGCACATGTTGAATACTTTTCAATGAAGCTCATCACTGTCTCATCTGAATCGCTTCAAAATTTGGGTGCATCTTTAATCCATAATAACATATGTATGTGAGGAGCACCTCTCGCTTGATACTCCTTTCTCCAAAAGAAATCCAAAACCTCTCCAAGGGGAGGATTTTTTTTGTTGGTAATAAAAGACATCATAGCTTCAAATCTATAATTGAAATATCTGCATACATTCACTGGATCCACAGAACACAGTTCTCCAGGTGTTTTGAATTCTATATTTTGTATATTAGCATTGGACTCTCGTAGAAATTGAAGTAAGTCCTCCCATGCATACTCGGCACAGCTAAGAGTGAGGAACCATGTAGGAGTTCCTAAGTTTCTTAGCATACATTTCGATTCCCCATGGCGACGGTACCAATACTCATTTGTACCACGCTGACATGTCATGAGATTGATTAGATGAGATTCTAAAATATTATCTTGCAGATTCACTTTCTCCATAAAGTCCCTCGCCGAAACATTTTGCAGGTGTGCTCCACTTTTCAGAATATGGTTTACTGCATAAGAAAGCCCAGACAAGTCACTTTCATACAGTAGATGAAACAAATAGGGAATGCATTGACGAAACCTTGCATCTTCAGCATATAATCTTACAGTTCGATATTCAGATGCGGGAATTTGAAGTGGTCGATCGTCATATCGTCCACCTCGACCTGTTGGAAATAGCTGTGGAAAACAACGAGCTTCCAAACTTTCTTCCCATACACTAATGGGACTTCCTTTTGCTGTTTTCATTTGAAACAATTCAATTGAATTCCCCATTACTTCTTTGGAATGCAAAGGATGAACAGTATAAAGTTCATATATTTCTTCACTTCTAGACACATCAACTTTTTCAATTTGGCCGCCTGAGCAATCACTGTCTTCATCTGCAGCCGTTTCCTCTGCTGCAACACATACATCTTTGTAGTACTCATTGTTTTTTACTAAATACAACGTTGCCTTTTTGACTTTCCTAACATCCACTAAATCTTGCCAGATTTTTTTACTCTTTGTTGGAACCCCATTAACTAGAATAACTAAAGGTTCCTCTTCTACTTTTTCTATACCAATTTTATCAATATTTTTTTCAAATCTAGGGGCAAATAAACAACTCTTCCCTTTAATCCTCTCTGCAAAACTGTAGGAGGCAATTTCCCTATCTTAGGCTCCATGCGAACAATTGCCTGAAAAGGATGGACACATTGACTCAAAATAGACTCATCTGTATTTAAATCCATCAATTCACGGGGAATGTCTACCAACTCCAGATTATTATGAACAGCTCTAGCAGGCATTCTGTTTTGATTTAATTTATCATAACAATATTTACAAATACGCTGATCAGAACTCAAATCAAAACAATTCTCCACCCACAAATAAGTTTCTAAATCTTTCCACTAATAATTATCCATCTTTTCACTTTTTGCATATAAATCAACTAACCTAGTCTGAATCTTATAATGAGTCCGTCGACAATACACACAAGTAAAATTCGGCCTTTCACTTGATATCACCTTAAACCTGGTAATTTCCTGCTCAAACTTTTCTGTATTTAAAATCTGTACATTGTCTTCCACATTACCTTGAATTGCTGTCTCAATTTCTACACTGTCCTCTTTTTCACGAAAATAACAAATCTCAATTTCTTCACAAATCTTCTTCACATCCAATTCAGTTCCATGCAAAAGAGTACTGTTTAATTGTTTAAGCTTAAGTGCGGGACTTTGTGCATAATACAACATTCTCACTAATTTCCTCATTTTGGTATGATGCACTGCTAACATCCTAAAATGATGAAAAACACTCTGACAGACTTTTCTAGAAAGACAAGCCAGTGAATGGCCTTGCAAACCTGTGATTCCTCTCACTCTGCAAGGATCTAAGTCTTGCAACAACTTCACTTTCTGCTTTATACTTTTCTTACTATATGTACGTAAGAAATTACAAAACAAATCAATTGATTCCTGTCGTACACTACAAATACTACTACACTTCCAAGTGTACACTGGACCCTTAGTACGTCTCCCTAAAACTTCATCAGTTAACACCTCTTCTAGTTCTCTAGGCACAAGTTTCTCTTTTTCAATCGGACAACCGTCTTTCACTTCATACGCTCGACCACTGGTGTCAACTGCATGCACTAAATCATTATCCTGGAAGTAACTCTCCTCATTAAAAAATGGCTCACAACTTGAACAGTGCATCCATTCTCCCGAAAAAACTTTACAAAAATTAGTCCGATTAATTACTCTTTTCCATCTACTGTTTGATTTGAAAACATCAATTGTCTTGTTAAGGGTCCTAATTCTATTGATTATTAAAATAAATAATTTTTTCTTAACTTCAAAAGCCTGATCAACAATCTTCTCTACACTTTTCTTTTTCTTATAAAAAGCAGCTCTCTGTTTACCTTTCCTAATGTTTTTTAACAAATTTAAAACCACCCTATTGCGAAACATTCGTTTACGAATGTCTCTAAACTGATTCTGCCTTCTATTCCTATACATATTATTCTCTCCTGCTCCAGTTGTAGGATTCTTTGAGGTTCTCTCCTTCCTTTTCAAATTTACTCTGTCATTCTCTTTTTCTACATGCTGTCCATTTTTTTTTAAAAAGTACATATGTTATGTAAGAAAGACTTAGTTGTCTTACCAGGAGCTTGGATCCTGTTTTTTGAAGTATTTGTTGTGGAAGAGTGCTGTAATTCCATTGCTGTTTTTGATTTTTGGCGGTTACATCCTTTTCTTTTCCTTTCCCTAGTGGGCATGTTTGCTTACTCTTCAAATGTGTATTTCAATCTGTGTTAAATAAAAAAATAGCACATTATAGACCACTATTATCAAACAACAAAGCAATGACAAAAAGAAACCAATCTATACAGGGTTACAGATCAGGTGAGGATTCTCGAGAGGTGCACAAAAGGTGAGGCCTGTATTGAAGAGTATAGTGGAAGACAGCTCTGTCCACAAGTACAAAGAAGATGAGACATATGTCTAAGTCCACTGCACTCTTAAACACAGGCTTCACCACCTATGCTTCCCGAGAAAGTATTGAGTTATATAGTTATATAGAATTGTATTTTGTAAAATTGTGAAGCTTCATGTGAAAGCGTTTGCCTCAGTCTTATTCCTGTTGTGAGGCAGGTGCAAGATTTTGCCTCAGTCTTATCCCTGCTGTGAGGCAGATGATTGTAAATAGGATCTGTGCTGTGTTTCCTAAATGTGATGTCAAAAACGATTTTGGAGAAAATAAATGGTTTTTACATTTTTGAGTATAATGTGGCGCAGAGGTTTAAAAAGGGACGCATCTACCTACATGCGTCAATTCTTAAATATGGGGCAAAAAGGTACTTGTTTGGGCTTTCCTGGGGAGCGTAGGTGGTGAGGCTTGTGTCTAAGAGTGCAGTGGACTAGGCTTCATGAAGCCTATCTCTGCTGCATTCTTAGACACAGGTGTCAATTTGACTCTTTACAATGATGTTACCTGTGTTTTAACTCAGTGTAGGAAGCATATTGAGTTTGTTTGCATAGAGGAATTGTATTTTGTAAAATTGTGAAGCTCCATGTGAAAGCGTTTGCCTCAGTCTTATCCCTGTTGTGAGGCAGGTGCAAGATTTTGTCTCAGTCTTATCCCTGCTGTGGGGCAGATGATTGTACATAGGATCTGTGCTGTGTTTCCTAAATGTGATGTCAAAAACGATTTTGGAGAAAATGAATGGTTTTTACATTTTTGAGTATAATGTGGCGCAGAGGTTTAAAAAGTGACGCATCTACCTACATGTGTCAATTTTTAAATATGGTGCAAAAAGGTACATGTTTGGGCTTTCCTGGGGAGCGTAGGTGGTGAGGCTTGTGTCTAAGAGTGCAGTGTACTAGGCTTCATGAACCCTATCTCTGCTGCATTCTTAGACACAGGTGTCAATTTGACTCTTTACAATGATGTTACCTGTGTTTTAACTCAGTGTAGGAAGCACATTGAGTTTGTTTGCATAGAGGAATTGTATTTTGTAAAATTGTGAAGCTCCATGTGAAAGCGTTTGCCTCAGTCTTATCCCTGTTGTGAGGCAGGTGCAAGATTTTGTCTCAGTCTTATCCCTGCTGTGAGGCAGATGATTGTACATAGGATCTGTGCTGTGTTTCCTAAATGTGATGACAAAAACGATGTTGGAGAAAATGAATGGTTTTTAAATTTTTGAGTATAATGTGGCGCAGAGGTTTAAAAAGTGACGCATCTACCTACATGTGTCAATTTTTAAATATGGTGCAAAAAGGTACATGTTTGGGCTTTCCTGGGGAGCGTAGGTGGTGAGGCTTGTGTCTAAGAGTGCAGTGTACTAGGCTTCATGAACCCTATCTCTGCTGCATTCTTAGACACAGGTGTCAATTTGACTCTTTACAATGATGTTACCTGTGTTTTAACTCAGTGTAGGAAGCACATTGAGTTTGTTTGCATAGAGGAATTGTATTTTGTAAAATTGTGAAGCTCCATGTGAAAGCGTTTGCCTCAGTCTTATCCCTGTTGTGAGGCAGGTGCAAGATTTTGTCTCAGTCTTATCCCTGCTGTGAGGCAGATGATTGTACATAGGATCTGTGCTGTGTTTCCTAAATGTGATGTCAAAAACGATTTTGGAGAAAATGAATGGTTTTTACATTTTTGAGTATAATGTGGCGCAGAGGTTTAAAAAGTGACGCATCTACCTACATGTGTCAATTTTTAAATATGGTGCAAAAAGGTACATGTTTGGGCTTTCCTGGGGAGCGTAGGTGGTGAGGCTTGTGTCTAAGAGTGCAGTGTACTAGGCTTCATGAACCCTATCTCTGCTGCATTCTTAGACACAGGTGTCAATTTGACTCTTTACAATGATGTTACCTGTGTTTTAACTCAGTGTAGGAAGCACATTGAGTTTGTTTGCATAGAGGAATTGTATTTTGTAAAATTGTGAAGCTCCATGTGAAAGCGTTTGCCTCAGTCTTATCCCTGTTGTGAGGCAGGTGCAAGATTTTGTCTCAGTCTTATCCCTGCTGTGAGGCAGATGATTGTACATAGGATCTGTGCTGTGTTTCCTAAATGTGATGACAAAAACGATGTTGGAGAAAATGAATGGTTTTTAAATTTTTGAGTATAATGTGGCGCAGAGGTTTAAAAAGTGACGCATCTACCTACATGTGTCAATTTTTAAATATGGTGCAAAAAGGTACATGTTTGGGCTTTCCTGGGGAGCTCTCTGTATTTTCAAACCAACACCCTTCCCCCCTCAGCCCTTTCTACCTGTTACCATAGCAACTCCCTGGGTTAAAAGTTTTTTCTACAATGTTGCAAATCACCTCATCAAGGATGTTTGACCTGCGAATACACCAGCTTTTCTGGTGCAAGGTTTCTTTAAATGACTTTTTTTTAACCATTCAAATTACTTCTTACACAGAACACAACCATGCACCCTAACTTTCAGTTTTCAACTATCTCATTCTACCAATCATTGCTTGTGATTCAAGAGCACTGAAACTCCACAGTTTTTTTTTTGCAAACTCCTATTGTTCCAACTGCCATTTCTTTTCCACACTTCATCTGACTGCATCAGAATCTCCTCTCACCATGTATTCTGTCTGGATTATTGGACATAGCTATATCCACTGGGCTCAAAGGTATGCAGCTACCAGAAATTTTCACAACCTTGACTTACCAAATGTGAAGACTAAATGGATTGGCCAGAGAGGATTGAAATGTCACCAATTGATACCATTGGTGAAAACCTTTTTGCATTTGCCACACCCTGACCTTTTAATTGTGCACTGTGGAGGAAATGACTTGGGCACTTTGACTGGGGTAGATCTGGAAATGCTTATAAAGGACACCTTTGATCAATTGATGGCACTTTTTCCTCAAACTGCCTTGGTATATTCCAATATATGCCAAAGACAGAAATGGAAGTGGTCCACTCAATTTTGTCCACAATTTGAGAAAGCACGGAAACATGTGAATAAATCTGTTTCTGCTTACATGAGAGACTATGGAATGGGTTCAATATACAATAATAACTTGCGTTACAACATGCAAGATATCTACAGGGGAGATGGTGTGCACTTTTCAGATGAGGGGAATAGAATATTCCTCCTGAATTTAAGACTGTGCATTTGTACCTACTTGTAGGTACCTAAATCAGCCACAGAACCCAAAAGCCCTTTTCAGGGCTACCCTATCTCTGATCACTCCAAATGATTATCTTTTTCTAACTTTTTTCACTATTTTTCACCATAGTACGCTCCCCGGTACGCTTCCCGGTGCGCGTACCGGGCGCTCCCCCCGTGGAAAATATATATATATCTTTTTTTTTTGCCTATTTGGGCCTCCTAAGACCCCCTCAGAAAACCTAGAGGGTCAAAGAGTGCCTATGATGCCCCTTATACCCATTCCCAATGTTGTTTGTCCTCCATTTTCTGTCTTAAATCTACCAAAAACAAAATGGGGGACTGCCGTAGCGATGCCGGTACGCGTAACGGGGCGCGCACCGGGAAGGGCTCTAAAAAAATGTTAAAAGTTAATTTACATAAAAACCACTGGAGACACTTTTACCAAATATAGAATAGCTCATACTACATACCAATCCCTACCATTTTCCCAAATTCGATGGAATTCCATTGAGCCATTTAGCCTGTAGACCTCTCTAAATACTCTGAGGTAAATTACTTCACAAAAACACATCTGAAGTGTTAGAATTGACAACCAATTAAAATGTTACTTTCATTTTCTATTTTTTTCCTGGCATTTGATTGGTTATGTACATGAATATAAATGAAAAATGAGAGGGAAACACAGCCATTTTGACTACAACTCCCTGAGGTACATCTTGAAAGGATTTTCACATTTTGTCTTCTTCACCTCTCTGTAAAGTAAGTTGATAATTTGTAAGGGGAACTTTAAGTTATTTTTTAAAAACGTTTTCTGATAGTTATTTACTGTCCCTCTGCTATAGTTATAGATAGAGATAGGCTCCTCTGTTATATTTACGGATTGACTTAGGCTTCTTTGCTATAATTATGAATTTACTTACGTTTCTTCACAGGCACTTTTTTTTATATTTCTACTTCCTGCCTGTTACCATACATTGCCCAAAGTTAACTTCACTGTTAAAAAATCAAAACTACCTGTCTGAACTTAAACCCAACAGTGCCATATTTCTACTGATTTTTTTTTAATGCAAATTTCAGCACAAAAATGGAAGGAGAACAGAACGTTTCCTTTGAAATTGTCCTAGAGATGAACAATGAGGAAATCATTGAACCCAATGAATTCATGGATGAATCACGGGACCATGAACTTCTACAATGTGTAGAATCTGTGGATTTGTTAATTCAATATGAGGACGTTTCTGACAGTCAAATGTTGGAAGTTATGTTCACTCAAAAAGAGGACATTTCGGACAGTCAAATGTTAGACGTTCTATCAAATTTTGAAAATGAATCTCAAAAATAAATTTATATTTAATAATTCTAAAATTGTTTGAGACATTATTCATTTTTATATGTAATTCTTAAACTACTACCAAATTGATTATAATGTAAAGTCAAACTTATAGTATACTGTGCAACTTTTTTGTTTTACATAGTAATTTTGCTCATTGATACTTCCTTTCTCCCACTATATTATCTCCAATGTGTATTTGACATCTCTTTTTCATCTCCTGCCTCCATGTTCTTTATGTTTTCCTGACAGACTATGGTATGGCATCCATATACCACAATAACTTATATAACAACATGCAAATTATCTACAGAGTAAACGGTGTACATTGAATTTAAGACTCTGTATTGGTACCTACATGTTGGTACTTAAATCACCCACACAACACAACAACTCTATTCAGAGATACCCTACCTCTAAGCACTTTAAATTATTATTTTAGTGTTTTACTGAGTTTTCCCCATGTGTGGGGGTGGGGGAGGTGTGTGTGGGGGATGTGCGGGGTGTGTCTGTGAGGTGTGTATGTGTGTGTGTGTGTGTGTCTGGGGGGGATGAGGTGTATATCTGTGTGGGGTATGTGGGTGTGGGTGGGGATGTGGGTGTGTAAGGTGTGTGTGTGGGTGTGGGTGTGTGGGGTGTTTCGGTGTAGGTGGAAGTGTGGGTGTGTGAGGTGTGTGGGGTGTGTGTGGGTGTGGGGAGTATGTGTGTAGGATGTGTGTGTATGTGTGGGATGTGTGGATGTGTCTGTGAGGTGTGCGTGTGTGTGTGGGGGGAGGTGTGTGGGATGTGTGAGGTGTGTCTGTGAGGTATCTGTGTGTGCGTGTGTGTGTGTTAGGGGGGTGAGGTGTGTGTGTGTGTCTGGGTGTGTGGGATGTGTGGTGGTGGGTGTGGATGTGTAAGGTGTCGGTGTGGGGGTGTGGGGTGTTTGGGTGTGGGTGGAGGTGTGCGTGTGTGAGGTGTGTGTGGGGAGTGTGTGGGTGTGGGGGTTTGGGGTTGTGTGCTTGTGGGTGTGTGTGGGACGTACTTGTAGGTACCTAAAACAGCCACAGAATCCAAAAGCTCTTTTCAGAGCCACCCTACCTGTAATCACTCAAAATGATTATTTTACACTATTATTTTCACTATTTTCCACCAAAGTACGCTCCCCGGTACGCTCCCCGGTGCGCGTAACGGGCGCTCCCCCCGCGAAAATTGGAAAAAAAATTACTTTTTTTTTTTACCCGAGGGACCCTTTTATGGCCCCCACATCAAACCCTGGGGGTCAGGGGGGGTGTACCCTGCCCCCTTTTGGTCATTTCCCCCTTTGTTTTTTGCCACCTCTTGTGTCTCGATCCTACCGAGACACAAGATGGCGGCCGCTGCGGACTGTTTCGAATGTTTACAGACACCCGAGAGCCAATCAGCTTCCCGTGCGCAGGTCGCGTGGTGCGCCCGGAGCGCTCCCCGGTACGCGCACCGGGGCGCGCTTACAGACATATAAATTTTTTTGAACCTAAATTACTCAAAATCCTCTGGAGCACATATCTTGAGACATAGCAAAGGCACATCGGGCTACCAGTCCCTACAATTTTGCCAAGTTTGGTGAAAATCCATTCAGCCGTTCGAGCTAAAAGTGCGACAGACCGCCCTATGGAAATTAACATGGGGAAAACACGTTTTGGGACCCCCCTTTTATCTTGGCCCCCGCTTGACGAATCCCCTCCAAACTTTCAGGGAAGGAGCGGAGAGCCGCGAGGCAAAGTTGCTGAAAGATTCAGGCTGATTCCTCAACCGGCTCCAAAGTTATTCCAAATAGAATGTTCCGATTTCCCTATGGAAATCAATCCTAACTATAACTACCTACTGGCGACCGCCAGTAGGTAATATATATATATATATATATATATATATATATATATATATATATATATATATATATATATTCACTGAAAAAAACATAGGTTTCACACCAGTTATAGTTAGGAATTAGCATTTAAAAAAACATATTAAATTCACTGAAAAAAACATAGGTTTCACACCAGTTATAGTTAGGTGGAAATTTTGCTCGCATAGAACCATTGAAATTCCCACATTATAGTTAGTTGGACTCACTATACTTGCGCGTGCAATGCACTGCTGATGACGTCACATATTACATCACTCATGACATGGTCAGTGAATTCACTCATGACATCACTGATGACATCTCAAATGACATCACTGATGACATCATCCAGTGAATGTGTATCTTTCTGAAAAATAAATATTTTTTATATATGTATATCTAAAGGTTGATGGAAGAATAAATGGGTAAATAAATGTCTAAATGGATGTTTTTTTTGTGTAAAATTGATTGGTTAACTGACTTATTAAATGTATCTTAGTGAATACATATATTAGCGAGTAATGTTTAAATATTTAAATATCTGTATCTGTGTCTCACTTTGTGTATAAGTGGCTGCATGGGTTGGTGAGTAGCTACATGAGTGTGTATATGGGTTATTAGTTGTTTTTTTGAGTATCAGTATCAGTGTCCGTATGGTTCGGTGGGGGATATTACTTAGAGCACAGGTGCATGAATGAGTGACTCACTATTTGTATGTATTTTGAAGACAGCATGTGTGCAAGACTGTATGGGTGGATGATTGTGTGTATGGGTGGGTTAGTGAATATGTGTTTTTATAATTGATTGTTTAAGAGAGTAAATATGTTTCCGTTTCTGTAGAAGTATGTGTAGTGGTGTGTATATAGCAGTATAATAAAGTAAATGTTTTTTTGATAGTTTATTTGCATGTGTGAATTTGTGTGTGAGTAACTATATGGATGAGTATTAGTGTGTAACAGGATGTATAGGTGTATGAGTACATATGATGAGTAAGTACATGCATGAGTGACTATATAGAACTGTTGGTGAATGAGTGGATGTGTATTTAGATGTTGGAATTACCTAATAAGTTGTTGTAATTGGTATTGGTTTCTCCTTTTTTAAGAAAATGTTAGTTTGTATTTTTGAATGTGTGTGTCAAAGGTTATTTTATGCTGATAGGAGGTCTGCCACTTTGTCACAAGGATGTTGTCATCAGTGATGTAATTTGAGATGTCATCAGTGATGTCATGAGTGATGTCACTGACCATGTCATGAGTGATGTAATATGTGACGTCATCAGCAGTGCATTGCACGCGCAAGTTATAGTGAGTCCAACTAACTATAACGTGGGAATTTCAAAGGTTTTATGCGAGTAAAATTTCCACCTAGCTATAACTGGTGTGAAACCTATGGTTTTTTCAGTGAATATATATATATATATATATATATATATATATATATATATATGTATATATATATATATATATATATATATATATATATATATATGTATGTATATATATATATATATATATATCTATACTACTATTATAAAGAGAGAACAGAAACCTTTTGGCAAGGTAAACTCGGGAACCACAGCGCCAATCCACACACCAAATACATTGTTGTAATCCTCAGGGTGTGTAGATGGACATAGGCTGCATAAAATAGAAATAAAACGTTAATTAAAAAATTTAACTTTAAAAACAAAGTAGTCCCCTAAAAGTAGCGCCGGCCGCGACATAGCGCTGGCCGCGACCTAGCGATGTCCGCAACGTGCGTGATGACGACAGGCGGGGAGGAGCGGTGACGAGCAGCGAGGAGTGGCGGTGAAGTCTGGAGCGCAGGGAAGAGCGGCGGCTCAAGTAAGACAGAGGCAAAGGCGAGGCGGGAGGCGGGAGGCGGTCTGGGCAATGTCGGGACAGGCGGGGGCCGGGGCGGGAGTGCACCCAAGCCTGAAATGTTGCCCCCAGCCCCCTTCTGCCCCGGGCAATGCTGCCGCAATCCGGAAATGCTGCCCCCAGCCCCCTTCTGCCCCAGGCAACGCTGGGGCAGGCTGCTAGTATATATATATATATATCTAGATCATGGGTATTCACAAACTTTCTCTCAGGGGCCAAATTTACAGTGTGGTTTGTGGCCGAGGGCCGCACCTGTGGAGGCGGGGTCAGTGGGAGAGGGGGAAGGGGCTAGAAAGAAAAAAACTGTGACCATGAAGTTGAACACAGGCCCCTGCAACTGACGCGTTCATCCACTGAGCCAACAGACCAGCATACACACACATCTCTCTCCCTCCCTCCCTCTCTCTGTCTCCCTCCTTCTATCTCTCTCTCTTGCTCCCTCCTTCCCTCTCTCTCTGTCTCCCTCTGTCTCTCTCTGTCTTACCTCTCTTTCTCTCTGTCTCCCTCCCTCTCTTTCCTTCCCTCTCTCTGTCTCCCTCCGTCTGTCTCCCTCTATCTGTGTCCCACTTTCCATCTCCCTCTATCTCCCTCCCTCCGTCTGCCCTCTGTCTGTCTCCCTCCCTCCCTCTGTCTGTCTCCCTCCCTCCCTCTGTCTATCTCCCTCTGTCTGTCTCCCTCCCTCTGTCTGTCTCCCTCCCTCTATCTGTCACCCTCCGTCTGTCTGTCTGTCTCCCTCCCTTTGTCTGTTTCCCTCTGTCTGTCTCCCTCTCTCCCTCTGTCTGTCTCCCTCTGTCTGTCTCTCTCTCTCTCTCTCTGTCTCTCTCTCTGTCTGTCTGTCTCTATCGCTGTATGTCTCTACCTCTATCTGTCTCTGCCTCTATCTGTCTCTGTCTGTCCCTGTCTTTGACCCTATCTAGCTCCGTCTGTCCCTGTCTCTAGCTGTCTCTGCCTCTATCTGTCTCTATATGTCTTTATCTGTCTCTATCTCTATCTGTCTCACCTCACCCGGCTCTCACTCCCTGCGGCCCTCCCACCTCACCCAGCTCTGACTCCCTGCTGCCCTTGTCACCTCACCCGTCTCTCACTCCCTGCTGCCCTCAGTCACCTCACCCGGCTCTAACTCCCTGCTGCCCTCCGTCACCTCACCCGGCTCTCACTCACTGCTGCCCTCCCACCTCACCCGGCTCTCACTCCCTGCTCTGCCCTCCCACCTCCCTCACCCGGGATCTCACTCCCTACTCTGCCCTCCCACCTCACATGGCTCTCACTCCCTGCTCTGCCCTCCCACCTCCCTCACCCGGGCTCTCACTCCCTGCTCTGCCCTCCCACCTCCCTCACCCGGGCTCACACTCCCTGCTCTGCCCTCCCACCTCCCTCACCCGGGCTCTCACTCCCTGCTCTGCCCTCCCACCTCCCTCACCCGGGCTCTCACTCCCTGCGGCCCTCCCACCTCACCCAGCTCTGACTCCCTGCTGCCCTTGTCACCTCACCCGTCTCTCACTCCCTGCTGCCCTCAGTCACCTCACCCGGCTCTAACTCCCTGCTGCCCTCCGTCACCTCACCCGGCTCTCACTCACTGCTGCCCTCCCACTCACCCGGCTCTCACTCCCTGCTCTGCCCTCCCACCTCCCTCACCCGGGATCTCACTCCCTACTCTGCCCTCCCACCTCACATGGCTCTCACTCCCTGCTCTGCCCTCCCACCTCCCTCACCCGGGCTCTCACTCCCTGCTCTGCCCTCCCACCTCCCTCACCCGGGCTCACACTCCCTGCTCTGCCCTCCCACCTCCCTCACCCGGGCTCTCACTCCCTGCTCTGCCCTCCCACCTCCCTCACCCGGGCACTCACTCCCTGCTCTGCCCTCCCACCTCACCCGGGCTCTCACTCCCTGCTCTGCCCTCCCACCTCCCTCACCCAGCTCTCACTCCCTGCTCTGCCCTCCCACCTCCCTCACCAGGGCTCTCACTCCCTGCTCTGCCCTCCCACCTCCCTCACCCGGGATCTCACTCCCTACTCTGCCCTCCCACCTCACCAGGGCTCTCACTCCCTGCTCTGCCCTCCCACCTCCCTCACCCGGGATCTCACTCCCTACTCTGCCCTCCCACCTCACATGGCTCTCACTCCCTGCTCTGCCCTCCCACCTCCCTCACCCGGGCTCTCACTCCCTGCTCTGCCCTCCCACCTCCCTCACCCGGGCTCACACTCCCTGCTCTGCCCTCCCACCTCCCTCACAAGGGCTCTCACTCCCTGCTCTGCCCTCCCACCTCCCTCACCCAGGCACTCACTCCCTGCTCTGCCCTCCCACCTCACCCGGGCTCTCACTCCCTGCTCTGCCCTCCCACCTCCCTCACCCAGCTCTCACTCCCTGCTCTGCCCTCCCACCTCCCTCAGCCAGCTCTCACTCCCTGCTCTGCCCTCCCACCTCCCTCACCCGGGCTCTCACTCTCTGCTCTGCCCTCCCACCTCCCTCACCCGGGCTCTCATTCCCTGCTCTGCCCTCCCACCTCCCTCACCCGGGCTCTCACTCCCTGCTCTGCCCTCCCACCTCCCTCACCCGGGCTCTCACTCCCTGCTCTGCCCTCCCACCTCCCTCACCCAGCTCTCACTCCCTGCTCTGCCCTCCCACCTCCCTCACCCGGGCTCTCACTCCCTGCTCTGCCCTCCCACCTCCCTCACCCGGGCTCTCACTCCCTGCTCTGCCCTCCCACCTCCCTCACCCGGGCTCTCACTCCCTGCTCTGCCCTCCCACCTCCCTCACCCAGCTCTCACTCCCTGCTCTGCCCTCCCACCTCCCTCACCCGGGCTCTCACTCCCTGCTCTGCCCTCCCACCTCCCTCACCCGGGCTCTCACTCCCTGCTCTGCCCTCCCACCTCCCTCACCCGGGCTCTCACTCCCTGCTCTGCCCTCCCACCTCCCTCACCCGGGCTCTCACTCCCTGCTCTGCCCTCCCACCTCACGCAGCTCTCAGTTCCTGCTCTGCCCTCCCACCTCCCTCACCCGGGCTCTCACTCCCTGCTCTGCCCTCCCACCTCCCTCACCCGGGCTCTCACTCCCTGCTCTGCCCTCCCACCTCCCTCACCCGGGCTCTCACTCCCTGTTCTGCCCTCCCACCTCACCCAGCTCTCAGTTCCTGCTGTCCTCCCCCTTCCCCCTTTCCCCCCTCTCCCCTGTGTGTCAGCCTTGGGACTTATGAGGTGAAATATTTTCCTTGATATTGTTCAAGTGTAAAAATGACAAAATAATGAGTAACACTAGCACCAAATGTGCTCCGTTATATACCGCATGATTTGCCTTTTCTTGCCACGTAAGATCGTAAACTAAGAAGTATAATTTGTTTCTTCCCTGCCGCATAATTCCAGTGTCCCTGCACATACAGCACCAGTTCACTACCAGAAGCAGCAGTGCAAGTTTCCATTACAGACATAATAACTAAAATAACATGGGCAGCATCAGTGCTTAATTTGAGCATGTAGTTTCTTTTTTGGTGGGCGGGGGGGGGGGGGGGCGGCGGGAGTGTTTTTTGGGACAGGCACCTATTTTTCCTCTTCAGACAGTTCCAAAATCAAATGAGGGAAAACACACAAAGGGGAAAGGAGGAGGAAAAGAAAGACTGAAAAAATGTCGAAGTGAAAAAGCAGGAATCTCCAAGAGTGTGACAAAGGGTAAAGAGCGTCTGATAGTGGACTACAGAGGCCGAAGGCGGATTTAAATTTACGCAGCGGAGCACTGACAATTAATACAGCCTGGGCTGACACAGCCTCCCGGGCACCCCAGTACTTCACACGTCTTTAATCGACCATTTGTTTGTTGATGAGGCTTTGTTCACCTCTTAGCGCCCCTGCAGCTCCACTCTTGACTGTGGCTGGAATCGCCCAGGCCCCCACAGAGCAGTGTCTCTGACGCACTGCTGCTACAGAGGTGTTTACTGAAGTTAAAAAAAACACACACACAGGTGCGATGTCTCAAGCTCCGCGGGCCGCCACTGAAGGCTTGCCGGGCCGCTACTGGCCCGCGGGCCGTACTTTGAGTACCCCTGATCTAGATAGATAGATAGATAGATAGATAGATAGATAGATAGAGAGAGAGAGAGATAGATAGATAGGTAGATAGATAGATAGATAGATAGATAGATAGATAGATAGATAGATAGATGGATGGATGGATGGATGGATGGATGGATGGATGGATGGATGGATGGATGGATGGATGGATGGATGGATGGATGGATGGATGGATGGATGGATGGATGGATGGATGGATGGATGGATGGATGGATGGATGGATGGATGGATGGATGGATAGATAGATAGATAGATAGATAGATAGATAGATAGATAGATAGATAGATAGATAGATAGATAGATAGATAGATAGATAGATAGATAGATAGATAGATACCATTGCCTCTGAGGAAGTGGTGTATCCACGAAATGCGTCAGGCACTTCGGATTTTAATTTGGTTGCCGCAAGTCTTCACTCACGTTTTCCCTCCATCAAATAAATGTGGCTGATACTTACCCTGTTGCGAGGCTCTTTCTAACTACAGGCAACTTTGTTGGTATATATATATATATATATATTTGAATGTGAGTGGCGGCGGCGGCCCACTTGGGTTTTACTAAACCACCAGTCCCAGAAAGCAATGCTTCAGGTGGTACACCTGAGCACAATTATTGTGGGGATTTACTGGTGTCACATGGTCTGCCACTGAAGAGGGCGTTGGCCTGAAACGCGTCTGGCATGAAAACCGAAAAGGACTTTGTTCACGGCTCGTGCCCTTGCTTTTGCATAATTTCCTACCTGTAAGTTCATCCCACCTAGGGGCAACTCTTTCTTCTTCTTTTTGATAGCGGCCAGCTGGGTCGCGGGATTGCACTACAGCGAAAAAATTGCGGGTCCACAGCTACCTTATTTGGGCAGCTAACTGTGGAACAGGAGGTGCCCTTTATTTGCGGGGTGCTTTGCGGGAACATCGGCAATCCTTTTAAAAACGTTTTTTGAATGTGAGTGGCGGCGGCGACCCACTTGGGTTTTACTAAACCACCAGTCCCAGAAAGCATTGCTTCAGGTGGTACACCTGAGCACAATTATTGTGGGGTTTTACTGGTGTTTGCCACATGCCGTCATGTCACATGGTCTGCCACTGAAGAGGGCATTGGCCCAAAACGCGTCTGGCAGGAAAACCGAAAAGGACTTTGTTCACGGCTCGTGCCCTTGCTTTGGCATAATTTCCTACCTGTAAGTGCATCCCACCTAGGGGCAACTCTTTCTTCTTCAAAATAAAATAGATGAAATGGAAGCAGAAATTAATAACTTAGGTGACAATCCGGAAGGGGCAAAATTCAGAAAAGACATGCTGATGAGGCTAAGTAAAGAGGATGACATCATTAAAAAACGGAAAGCGTTTAAATTTCAACGCGACAAGAATGATTATGAACAAGGTCGCATATTCACGATTGCCCGGAAATATGATGCCATTAAAGCCTCACACAAGCAGCCTCAACAACCCAGCAGTTCAACCAGTGCAGCAGCAGTTCAGCAACCAGCCTCTGCATTCTCTGACCTCAGCTCAATTGCAGAAAGTGATTGGAGTGGCAGGTTGGGGTTTACAAGATACTCCCTGGCGCAGGAGGTAGAATGTATGCGCCAAGATCGTCGGGACACCCTGCGCCCAAGGAACCAGAAACAAACCAGCGGAAAAGAAGAAATCAAAAATGCTGGGAGCGCAGAAAAGCAGCCGCCTGTAGTAAAACCAAAAAGAAAGAATTACAATGGACGGTGGAACAAACAATGAGAGACAATAACAATGACACTGGTTTAACTGTTCTTAATCTCACCTCTACTGTGCTAAGCGTGAAGAAACAAAAATTCTTTCCCTGGGACTCACATATAGTCCACCTAGTAATTTTGACTATGTGAGCACCAGGCTTGATCTATATAAATTTTCTCGTAAGCTGAAACTGAAAAAAAGTTCATGGGCAAAAAGAGTAGTAATGTACCAGGAGCTGTAGCTAACAAGACCCAAGGATTAACATTGGATGATCTGGGACCAAGATTTATAACAATTGGGTAAAGAATTGGGAATTATGCCAAGTCCCACTGCATACAATGCTCCTGGCAGGATGAATTTTAAACCTAAATCCACCTATATGTCCCTGACAACATATGACAACATTGACATATTTCAGGATTTAACAATAGCTGAAATAAAGAAACTCCATTTAAAACCTTGGGAGACAAAAATAAACAAGCTGGTTTTAACAAAAGCTACTTCCAGCTAGTAAACAAATTACAGAAAAATGACAATATCATCGTGCGTCAAGCTGATAAAGGAGGAAACGTGGTCTTATGGCCACGTACACTGTATATGGAAGAAGCATATGCACAGCTAAATGACCACCTGTGCTATAAACATTGTGATCTGGCCAGAATCAAGTCCACCCAATCTGAATTTTACACACTTCTGATGGCGTTGAGAAGTGCCGGGCTTATCAGTCTTGACAAATTAAAATGCATGAAAAATGATTTTCCGGTGACCCCTGTAATTTATTTCATTCCCAAGTCCACAAAGATCTAAAGAAACCTCCAGGGAGACCCATTATTTCAGCAAAAAATGGTCTACTTGAGAACTCCACAATTTACATCGATGCCTTTTTGCAAGAACATGTGAAATCTTTACCCTCATATATTCAAGACACTAGTGACTTTCTGAGAAAGATATCTGATCTTACATGGGAGGATGACTATTTGTTCATCACTTTAGACGTCTCATCGCTGTATACCAGCATCCACCATGTGGATGGTTTGATAGCGGTCAATCATTATTTGGGACAGCGCCCCATTGAGATGGCAGAACACAACAAAATGCTGATCTCTCTGATATCTTTCTGTCTGAATAACAACCTGTTTATGTTTTTAAATCAATACTTTCAACAGGTGAGGGGTGTTGCCATGGGGGCCTGCTTTTCTCCCAGCTATGCCTGTTTACACATGGGGCGCTGGTAGGAGCAGGTCCTTCATGGCATCCACCATCATATGGTTGTTCAGCATGTTGTACAGTGGTATCGATTAACCCCGGGCGAAGCACTACGCTACGCTCGCGTAGTTTGCGAAATTTGCGCAACTTCGCACTATGCGAGCTGCACGTAGTACAGTGCGAACACGCGTAGCGCAGCGTAGCATAGTGCAGCGGTCATTTTTTGCTTGTTCGCAGTCCTCAACGTCATGTTCACGACCGCGAGCAAGCAAAATGACATCCCGGCTTGACTCTCAATGCGGGGAGGTCAGGTTTCTCATTGCGAGTGGTCGTGCATGCTCGCGACCGCTCGCGATGAGAAACTATCAGTTTGCGTTGAGAAAGGTGCCGCTCGAGTAAAAATCTACTCGAGCGGCAGAAAACTACAGCTTGCACTGTGCAAGATGCAGTTTTCAATGATTGCACAGTGCGAACAAGCATCCAGCACTGTGCAATCATTGAAAATGCATCTTGCACAGTGCGAACATGCTACTACGCAGCTCGCGTAGTGCTACGTGAAGTTCGCGTAGTGCGAAGTGCACTTCGCATAGCTTCGCGTAGCGCTACTTCGCAAACTACACCCAGGGTTAGTATCGATTCATTGATGATATCTTTTTAATTTGGCGTGGTACCGAACTTGAGGCTAATGAGTTTATATTTAAATTGAATGTAAACACACTCAACCTTACATTTACATCCAACATTAGTCAGGGACAGGCTTTCTTCCTTGATGTTGAGATCCATGTGAAAAACAACAAAGTAGAGACAAGACTCCACAGGAAGAGTACAGCAGGCAACACACTTTTACACGCCTCCAGTCATCATCCCGGGCACCTGATACGCAGCATTCCCTATGGGGAAATGCTGCGTATAAGGCGTGTCTGTAGTTCGGACACCGAATGCCTGCTGGCCCAGTCTGCTAGCAAAGATAGATTCTTGACTCATGGCTACAAAGCTACCATAATTGATTCAGCTATCACTAGAGCTAACAATGTCTCTAGAAATGATGCACTATTGACTAAAAAATCCCAAGTATCCAATATGGCAGCTCCCCAACCGGTCAAACTGATTACCACCTACAGTCGACAACACCAATGACTCCGAAAAATTCTGAATAAAAACTGGAGTTTAGTATGCAATGACCCGGTGATTGGCCACCTCATGTCAGGCAAGCCTGATGTAGCATTTAGAAAAACGCGTTCTCTCAGCAATGCACTAGTGAAATCAAGCCCAGAACTACGTGCCAATACAACTTGGCTTAACAACATCAAGGGCTTCAAGAAATGCGCAATCTGCAAGGCGTGCAAGCATGGGATGAATAGGACTCAATACACAACTCCTTTCAGTGATGTACCATGTCACATCACCAAGCAGTTGACATGTCGTAGTGAGTTTGCAGTCTATGTGCTGGAGTGTCCATGTGGCCTGCAATATGTTGGTAGTACCCAGTTGCAGGTTCACAAACGGATACTCCAGCACATACAGGCAATTAACACCAGTGACCAGACATATCCAGTCGCACGCCACTTTAAGGTCTGCCATGATAACAGGAGCGAGTCCCTGAGATACTTTGTGGTGGACCAAGTAACCCCCCTACGCAGAGGTGGTAACCGTGAGTCCATATTGCGTGCATTAGAGACAAGATACATTATAAGCTTAGATACCAAGACCCCACATGGACTGAATTCTAGTGAGGATTGTTATACTTGCCTCTAGCGTCCCCATTATTGACATGAATTAGGGGTGTTTCTTTATCGGATGCAGTTATATGTTCTATTATAGTTCATTTGTATATAATACGTTGTTTAATATTCATATTTACATATTGAACTGCCCCTCCCTCCCTGAATTGAATAAGCATACAATATGAACCTGAGATAAACATGACACACATTTTAATCTATGACAATTTTTATATTTTTCACTTTTTATATTCACTAGCACTTAGCACATTACACTGTGTCACAACTCTTTAAACTTTGATTAGCAGATATATGTACCGTACATTAGGTAGTGAACAACTTATGATACCCCACTGCTATTACATTGGGATTATATGACCGATAAGCATGTTATTTGAACTTGCCGGTTTTATGAAATGTTTTAGCAATAGCCTTATCACATGATCAAAAACAATTTTATTTATATTATTGTACAGTATTTTTCCGTGATCTTGATAATTGAATTTGCATGTGTATTTTTATACCTATGTATTTATGTATAACTTATTGCACATATGTAAATATTTATTTATTTATTTAAATTATGTAAATTATTGTCTAGGCTTTATTGGGGTCGGGCCCACATTGTACATACAATTGCAAGAAAATCTTTAACTTGTCAGTCATTATGGTAGTATGTCTTTTATTTCCATGTGATGAGTTTGCAACCAATCATAGTATGAGGTTCCCTGCGCTTGCACTTTAAATACCAGCATTCCTCTTCTCTGGGCGTCATGTGATCAAGGCCTCCGTTGAGGCTGAAACGCGTCATGCCGGTTGTTGTTGCTGCACCTATTTGAAATAAAGAAAAACTTCACCTGCACTTCTGGGTCTGCTGTTCGTTATTCCTTTGGGAAACGATCCTTCAAACATATATATATATATATATATATATATATATATATATATATATATATATATATATTACCTACTGGCGGTCGCCAGTAGGTATATATAGTTAGGATTTTTTCCCTATGGGATTTTTGAAAATTCTATGTCTAATAACTTTGGCGTTTGTGGACGGAATTGGCTGAAATTTTCAGGAAAATGGCACATTTTGTTTCTGAGCAGCCCCTGAAAATTGGGGGGGGTTCGTCCAGGGGGGGTCGAGAAAAAAGGGGGGTCCCAAAACGTGTTTTTAACATTGAGTTTTCCATAGGGCGGTTGGCCTCACTTTTAGCCCGAACGGCTGAATGGATTTGCACGAAACTTGGCAAAATTGTAGGGACTGGTAGCCCGATGTGCCTTTTGTAGGTCTCAATATATGTGCTCCAGTGGATTTTGAGAAATTAACGTTTAAAAAAAGATATATATCTGTAACAGCGGACCGGGCAGCTCCCCGGTTCGCGGACCGGGGCGCGTACCGGAACTTCGCGTAGCGAAGCTGATTGGCTCTCCGGTGTCTGTCAACATTCTAAACAGTCCGGAGCGGCCGCCATCTTGTCTCTCGGTAGGATTGAGAGACAAGAGGAGGCCAAAACAAAGGTGGAAATAACCATAAGGGGGCATAGTAGATCCTCCCTGACCCCCTAGGTTTAATGTGGAGGCTTTAAAAGGGCCCCGCGGGGCAAAATAAAAAATACTTTTTTTTTTTTTTTTGCGTGGGTAGCGCCCGGTCCGCGAACCGGGAAGCGTTCTGGGCAGCGTACTACAATGAAAAATGAATGAGAGACTTTTCAAATGCAGTATGTTAATTGATTGTTGGTTTTGTTGATTATTTTTTATTTTCTTTATTTTTTAAGCATTTTTTTTTATTGTGATTGTGTTTCATAATTTATTAAACTTTCTAACATTTCATTGTCAGAAATTTCATAATTATCATGGAATATACATTGTAGTCTCTGAGGGTGTAAAATGTCCTCATTTGCAAGGAGGTTATCTACTGCTTGTACACATTGCAGTAGTTCATTGTCCCAAGTTTCATCGAAAAATTCAATGTCAATTTGATCAATTGTATCAATCAATTCTTGGCTGCTCTCTTGCAGGTCCATTTCAAAAGAAACTTGGTTTTCGCCTTCCATTTTGCCTGAAATTTGGATTAAAAAAATATATATTAGTAGAGATAGGGCAATGTTGGGAATAATTTTAGATAGGCATTTTTTATCAGTGAATTTATCTTTGGGCAGTGTATAGTATCAGAGTGGAAGTAGGAATATAAAAAAGTGTATGTGATTTAACGTAAGTAAATTCATAATTATACAAGAGAAGCCTAACTCCATCCATAACTATAACAGAGAAGTCTATCTAAATCTATAACTACTACAGAGGGATAGTATATATCTATCAGAAAAAGTTTACCATATTAACTTATAGTGCACAATATACTTCAGTTTTAAAAATAAAAACTTACCTTTAGAAAGAAGTTGAAGGAATTAGTGAAAATACTATTGAAATATACAGCAAGAAGTAGTAGTCAAAATGGCTGTGTTTTCTTCTCTTCCTTTATATATATTCAGGTATATAACCAATGAAATGTCAGGTAAAAAAAGTAGAAAATGAAAGTAACATTTTCATTGGTTGTCAATTCCAACACTTCAGATGTGTTTTGTGAAGTAATTTACCTCAGGGTATTTAGAGAGGTCTACAGGCTAAATGACTAAATGGAATTCCAATCAAATTTGTGAAAATGGTAGGGATTGGTATGTAGTATGAGCTAATCTATATTTGGTGAAATTGTCTCCAGTGGCTTTTCTGTGAACTACTTTCCCACCTTTTTTGATGGTGCGCTTCCCAGGGAGCGACCCGGTACGCGAACCGTTGAGCGCCTCGGTTCGCGGACCTTAAGCGTTCCGGGAGTCCACCATTTTGTGTTTCGGTCGAATTAAGATACAAGATGGAGGGCAAATAATGTTCAGAATGGGTAGAAGGGGGCACGGTAGAGTTATCTTGACCCCCTAGGTTTTCTGAGGGTGGCTGAGGAGGCTTATATGTGCGAAAAAAAAACA
The DNA here is from genome assembly GCF_964261635.1 of Lissotriton helveticus. Lineage (NCBI taxonomy): Eukaryota > Metazoa > Chordata > Amphibia > Caudata > Salamandridae > Lissotriton > Lissotriton helveticus. The sequence continues at coordinate 602,276,398 of NC_136063.1, read as the reverse complement.
TTTTTTTAAAAAATTTCGCGAGGTTAGCTCCCGGTTCGCGTACCGGGTAGCGCCCCAGGGAGCGTACTTTGTTGAAAATTAGTGAAAAATGTTAGAGTAAAATAATAATTGTGAGTGATTAGATGTAGGGTAGCTCTGAGAAGAGCTTTTGGGTTTATGGTACATTTAGGTACTTATAAGTAGGTACCAATGCACATTCTTAAATTCAGAGTGAAAATTCTGTTGCCCTCATCTGAGAAGTGAACTCCATCTCCTCTGTAGATATCTTGCATGTAGTAACGCAAGTTATTGTTGTACAGGGAGCCCATTCCATGGTCTCTCATGTAAGCTGAAACAGATTTGTTTACATGCTTCCTCGACTTCTCAATTTGTGGACAAAATTGGTTTGACCACCTCCATTTCTGTCTTTGGCATATATTTGAATATACCAAGGCAGTCTGAGGAAAAAGTGCCATTAATTGCTCAAAGGTGTCCTTTAAAAGCATTTCCAGACCTACACCAGTCAAAGTGCCCAAGTCATTACCTCCACAGTGCACAATTAACAGGTCAGGTTTGGGCAAATGCATAAAGGTTTTCACCAATGGTATCAATTGGTGACATTTTAATCCTCTGTGGCCAAACCACTTAATTTCCACATCTTATAAATTGAGGTTAGGTAATTTCCTGTTTTCAACGTACCTTTGAGCCCAGTGAATATAACTATGTCCAACAATCCAGACAGAAAACATGGTGAGAGAAGGTTCTCCTGCAGTCAGATGAAGTGTGGCAATGAAATGGCAGTTGAAAAAATGAGAGTTTAAAATGAAAAAAACTGTGGAGTTTCTGTGTTCATGAAGCAGTAACAGTGATTGGTGGATTTTGATTGCTGAAAACAGAAAGTTAGGGTGCACGGATGTGTTCTTTGAAAGATGTATTTTGAATGGTCAATAAAAAATCATTAAATGAAAGAATGCACTGGATATGCAGGTGCACTGAGAGTTCAGAGTTCAATTGCAACATTGTTGTGTGAACTTGCAAACACCAGAAGTCTTCCAAGAGGTGGTTGCCATGCAGAAAAGGCAGAAAGGTCAGAGGGGGGAAGGGTTTTCATTTGAAAAAAAGTGAGGGAAGAGTTTTGATTGGGTGACATGAGAGATATCTGTGAAGAATTACAGCATTTCTGTGCTTTTGATAGCTGCAGACTCTGGAGTGCATACCTTTTGCTCTGCTGAAGACAAATTGGTGTGTTTCTGAGACTGTTTTCAAACTCAAAGTATTTGCTAAGGTGAGAAAATATTTCTTTAATTTAGATAGAGAATAGTGTGCTTTAAGGAGAAAATTATGAATTATGTGGCGCAAATTGCTTGTAAATATGCTCCCACATGTGCATGGAAAATTTAGATTTTGAATGTTTGTGTTACATAGCCATGTTAAAAGTGATACAAACATGCTGCAAAGGCAATCAAAAAACGCTTTTATGTGTCTTAAGGACATTTTAAGTAATTTTCCCATGTGCAGTGTTTTGAAATTATGATTTGAAAATCGTTTTTGGGGAAAAGGAATTGTTTTTAAATTTATGACAAGGACATAATGGTGTATGCTTCTTTATACGGCAATTGACTGTCCCTGATGTTATTTTTCCCATTTTAATGTAAGACCTTTCTCTGTGGCGCAAGTTGCTTGTAAATATGCTCCCACCTGTGCATGGGAAATTTAGATTTTAAATGTTTGTGTTACATAGCCATGTTAAAAGTGACCCAATCATGCTGGAAAGGCAATAAAAAAACACTTTCATGTGTCTTAAGGACATTTTAAGTAATTTCCCTGTGGGCAGTGTTTTCAAATTATGAATTGAAAATCGTTTTTGGGGAAAAGGAATTGTTTTTAAATTTATGACAAGGACATAATGGTGTATGCTTCTTTATAAGGCAATTGACTGTCCCTGATGTTATTTTTCCCATTTTAATGTAAGACCTTTCTCTGTGGCGCAAGTTGCTTGTAAATATGCTCCGACCTGTGCATGGGAAATTTAGATTTTAAATGTTTGTGTTACATAGCCATGTTAAAAGTGACCCAACCATGCTGGAAAGGCAATAAAAAAACACTTTCATGTGTCTTAAGGACATTTTAAGTAATTTCCCTGTGGGCAGTGTTTTCAAATTATGAATTGAAAATCGTTTTTGAGGTAAAGGAATGTTGTTAAAATTTATGTGCGCCATATGCCCCCAAATTTCGTTTTCAGGGGTGCAGCAGGGTGTTCTTGAGACACCCCTGCACCTTTGGAAAAATTCCTAATTTGCGATGAGCTAATTGCTAATCGCAAATTGCACCTTCATTCCTATGGGCCTCCTGCTCCATGGAAATGAATGGGTAATTTGCAATTAGCAATTTGCTCATCGCAAATTAGGAATGGTAAAGAATCGCTATTTATTCCTTAAAATTCGCTATTTTGGAAATGCAAAATAGTTATATGATACATATGGCGGTTGATGTCTAACAAGATAAGAAGCTTAGGGATACATTTATGATGACTGGCGCAATGAAGTGGACATCACTTACTTCATTGGTAGAGCTTTACATGTATTATGTCCTCTGTATTCTTCATCAAGCGTAACTTTAATCTGCAATCCTGAGTAGGCCTCACCTTAAACAAACCTCTGGATAGGCCACACCTTATCGTCATCCTGAATTAATCATTTAAAATGCTAGGGACAGATTTATGATAGGTGTATGCCTCTTTTGCGCCACTTACAAAACACTGTCCACGGGGAAATGACTTAAAATGTCCTTAAGACACATGAATGTGTTTTTTTAAAGCGTTTGCAATTTTTTGGGGTGACTTTTAACATGGCTATGTGACTCAAACAGTCAAAATCTAAATTCACCATGCACAGGTGGGAGCATATTTACAAGGAATGTGCTCTATGGGGAAAGGTCTTATAATGTAATATGGGAAAAATGACATCAGAGACACTGAAATGCCTTATAGAGAAGCATAAACCATTATGTCCTTGTCATAAATTTGCAAACCATTACTTTTCCCCAAAAACGATTTTCAAATCATAATTTGAAAACACTGCACATGTGGAAATTACTTAAAATGTCCTTAATTCAAAATTTGCTATTCCTTATTATGCGATTGCACTGAAGGATTTGCAAATTTTGCGATTCCTTAAATGCAATGTATCAAACAAAAAATATGTAAAAAATGATATTAAGGATTTGGAAACTACCACCAACTTCTAGTTTGTGGTAATTTGCGAATTCTTTTCAAAAAGCATTTTTTTCCAAAAAACAAAAGGTGCCATGTGACGCCTATACATGTCCTTAGGGCATGTATGTGTGCCATATGCCCCCAAATTTCTTTTTCAGGGGTGTAGCAGGGTGTTCTTGAGATACCCCTGCACGCTTGAAAAAATTCCTATTTTGTGATGAGCTAATTGCTAATCGCAAATTGCAACCTTCATTCCTATGAGCCTCCTAGCCCATGGAAATGAATGGGTAACTTGCAATTAGCAATTTGCTCATTGCAAATTAGGAATGGTAAAGAATTGCTATTTATTCCTTAAAATTTGCTATTTAGGAAATGCAAAATAGTTTAATGGTACATATGGTGGTTCATCTGTAACAAGATAAGAAGCTTAGGGATACATTTATGATGACTGGCGCAATAAAGTGGACATTACTTACTTCATTGGTAGGCCTTTACATGTATTATCTCCTCTGTATTCTTCATCAAGCGTAACTCTAATCTGCAATCCTGAGTAGGCCTCACCTTAAACAAACCTTTGGATAGGCCACACCTTATTGTCATCCTGGATTAATCATTTAAAATGCTAGGGACAGATTTATGATAGGTGTATGCCTCTTTTGTGCCACTGTGCGTCACTTTTATGATGCAGCGGCGGTGCTAATTTGCAATTAGCAATTTGCTCATTGCAAATTAGGAATGGTAAAGAATTGCTATTTATTCCTTAAAATTTGCTATTTAGGAAATGCAAAATAGTTTGATGGTACATATGGTGGTTCATCTGTAACAAGATAAGAAGCTTAGGGATACATTTATGATGACTGGCGCAATAAAGTGCACATTACTTACTTCATTGGTAGGCCTTTACATGTATTATCTCCTCTGTATTCTTCATCAAGCGTAACTTTAATCTGCAATCCTGAGTAGGCCTCACCTTAAACAAACCTCTGGATAGGCCACACCTTATCGTCATCCTGGATTAATCATTTAAAATGCTAGGGACAGATTTATGATAGGTGTATGCCTCTTTTGTGCCACTGTGCGTCACTTTTATGATGCAGCGGCGGTGCAAAAGATTTGCTATGAGGCGACAACATTACAAATTGATGCATTTAGGCAGATATGTCATGGTGTAAAAAAAACGTACCACATGAAACCGATGCAGCAGTGATGCAAAAGATGCACCATGTCGCAAGACAGGCCTCACTTGGGGCCATATGTATCAAGCTAATTAGCATTCGCAAAGATCAAAATTCTACGAATTTCGGCCTTTGCGAATGTTAATTAGACAAATGGTATGTATCAAACAAGTTTGATGCAAAATAAGGAGTAGCAAAATTTGCTATTCCTTATTTTGCAATTGCACTGAAGGATTTGCAAATTTTGTGACTACTTCAATGCAATGTATCAAACAAAAAATATGTAAAAAATGACATTAAGGATTTGGAAACTATTGTGGTAAATTGGTGGTAATTTGTGAATTCTTTTCAAAAAGCTTTTTTTCAAAAAAACAAAAGGTGCCATATGACGCCAACACATGCCCTTAGGGCATGTATGTGTGCCATATGCCCCCAAATTTCTTTTTCAGGGGTGCAGCAGGGTGTTCTTGAGACACCCCTGCACCCTTGAAAAAATTCCTAATTTGTGATGAGCAAATTGCTAATCGCAAATTAAAGCTTCATTCCTATGAGCCTCCTAGCCCATGGAAATGAATGGGTAACTTGCAATTAGCAATTTGCTCATTGCAAATTAGGAATGGTAAAGAATTGCTATTTATTCCTTAAAATTCGCTATTTAGGAAATGCAAAATAGTTTGATGGTACATATGGTGGTTCATCTGTAACAAGATAAGAAGCTTAGGGATACATTTATGATGACTGGTGCAATAAAGTGCACATTACTTACTTCATTGGTAGGCCTTTACATGTATTATCTCCTCTGTATTCTTCATCAAGCGTAACTTTAATCTGCAATCCTGAGTAGGCCTCACCTTAAACAAACCTCTGGATAGGCCACACCTTATCGTCATCCTGGATTAATCATTTAAAATGCTAGGGACAGATTTATGATAAGTGTATGCCTCTTTTGTGCCACTGTGCGTCACTTTTATGATGCAGCGGCGGTGCAAAAGATTTGCTATGAGGCGACAACATTACAAATTGATGCATTTAGGCAGATATGTCATGGTGTAAAAAAAACGTACCACATGAAACCGATGCAGCAGTGATGCAAAAGATGCACCATGTCGCAAGACAGGCCTCACTTGGGGCCATATGTATCAAGCTAATTAGCATTCGCAAAGATCAAAATTCTACGAATTTCGGCCTTTGCGAATGTTAATTAGACAAATGGTATGTATCAAACAAGTTTGATGCAAAATAAGGAGTAGCAAAATTTGCTATTCCTTATTTTGCAATTGCACTGAAGGATTTGCAAATGTTGTGACTACTTAAATGCAATGTATCAAACAAAAAATATGTAAAAAATGACATTAAGGATTTGGAAACTATTGTGGTAAATTGGTGGTAATTTGTGAATTCTTTTCAAAAAGCTTTTTTTCAAAAAAACAAAAGGTCCCATATGACGCCAACACATGCCCTTAGGGCATGTATGTGTGCCATATGCCCCCAAATTTCTTTTTCAGGGGTGCAGCAGGGTGTTCTTGAGACACCCCTGCACCCTTGGAAAAATTCCTAATTTGTGATGAGCAAATTGCTAATCGCAAATTAAACCTTCATTCCTATGAGCCTCCTAGCCCATGGAAATGAATGGGTAACTTGCAATTAGCAATTTGCTCATTGCAAATTAGGAATGGTAAAGAATTGCTATTTATTCCTTAAAATTCGCTATTTAGGAAATGCAAAATAGTTTCATGCTACATATGGCGGTTCATCTGTAACAAGATAAGAAGCTTAGGGATAGATTTATGATGACTGGTGCATCACCAGGGATGTGTCAGTCATCCTGCGCCGCTGTTCCGCCACCCATGGTGTGCTGCATTTAGAATGCGGGGCATCATGGGGCAAAAATGGCACAGATGCGTGACGTATCTGTGCTGTAAAGGTAGTGATTGCTGGAGTTGTATCGCAAGTGTGATGCAGCTCAAGCAAGGCTCAGGGGTGCCCCATCTCCACAATGTTGCGTCAAGACCTATGCCTGCTTAAAGCAGGCGCAGGGTTTTGACGAAGCTTTCTCCTATCTGATTGTAAATACGGCACACCATGGGTGGCAGAGTAGTGGTGCACGTTAACTGGTGCATGCCTGGGGATGTGCCATTTAACATAAATCTGCCCCTTTACATTTAAGTATGTGCTGGACACACAGAGTCGGTGAGGCTTATCCAAGGTTAAGAAGAGATGAGTCCTGTTCACTGAAAATTTAGACATAGTCTTCACCTGCTCAGCATTGCTGGACATGGCTAAATAATAGCTGCAAAATATTACTCTTGTTAAACAATTTTACTATTATAATCTCTGAGATTTGTCTCTTACTCTGCAACATCTCATTGTTGTTATCTTTCTTTAAAGATAAAGACAACCTCAACATGAGCGACAATCTGCAATCAGTTGATTTTGACCTCATCATTGAACTTGTAATTGAAACATCAGTGGATGTTGATCCCTTGGATGATTTAAATCCTGAGGATGAAGAAGAGCGTGATGAGGATGCAGATTTGTCCGAATTATATGACATAGGATGGGAAGCTGACCTGCTTGAGCCTATGGAAATATAAACATTTATTTTTAAAATTTATAATTAATAAAAAGTAAAAAGGTAAACCGTTTAATTTAAAAATAAAGACACCTTCAAAAGCAGGTTATGTGTAGTGTCTTCAATAAAATATTAAAATATGCTCATAAAATTAGATCAGATTCACATATAAAATAGCACAGGTAACATAAATATAAATGTCATTTCTTTTCTGCTATTTCTGTATTGTAAATTTGCAAGGACTAAAAAATCTTCTATTTAAAATGTCAAGTAGTGTGTTAAGTTTTTGATCACTGTTATTGTTTTACTGTTTGGTAATAATGGTTAATAACATTTTTTATTATATTTTACCACAGATTCAACTGCAGATCATTTCAAGATTTCACCATGCCAACAATAGAAAGACAGAGAAAGGCTGCAAAACGTCAAAGACAGCAGGTGAAAGAAAATAAGCAGCAGTCCTCTAACAAAAAGATTTGTCAAGTCATGAAGAAAGCACCGGGTAAGAGCACAAAATATTTCATAAGAAATATGTGTAGTAAAAAAAATATTACTACAGAAAATGTTTCAGTCCATAAAACGAGAAGGAATTCAAATGGAAAGGAAAGGCCAATCAAAATGTTAGTGCTAGAGCAAGAGATAACTCTGTGCATGATAGTGGAAGGAAACAACAGTTTAGGGAGATTCGTAAACGAATGTTCCGCAACAGGATAATTGGCAATTTGTTAAAAAATATTAAGAAAGGTCAACAGAAACTGGTTTTTTATAAGAGAAAAAAAAAGTTGAGAAAGTTATTGATCAGGCATTTGAAATTAAACGTAAGTTATTTATTTTGATAATCAATAGAATTAGGAAGCTAAACAAGGCAATTTATGATTTCAAAAGAAATAGTAGATGGAAGAGAATAGTTAATCGTAGTAATTTTTGTGAAGTTTTTTCTGGAGAATGGATGCATAGTTCAAGCTGTGAGGCATTTTTTAATGAGGAGAGTTATTTCCAGGATAATGATTTGGTGCATGCAGTTGACACCAGTGGTCGTGCTTATGAAGTGAAAGATGGTTGTCCAGTTGAAAAAGAAAAACTTGTGACAACAGAGGCAGAAGAGGTGTTAGGTAATGAGGTTTTAGGAAGACGTGCTAAGGGTCCTGTGTACACCTGGAAGTGTAGTAGTATTTGCAGTGTGCGACAGGATTCCATCAATTTGCTTTGTGATTTTGTACGGTCATTTAATAAGAAAAGTTTGAAGCAGAAAATAAGGTTGTTGCAAGAATTAGATCCTTGCAGAGTAAGAGAAGTGACAGGTTTGCATGGTCATTCACTGGCTTGTCTTTCCAGGAGAGTATGCCAGAGTGTTTTTCATCATTTCAGGATGCTAGCAGTGCATCATAATAAAGTGAGGAAATTAGTTAGAATGTTGTATTATGCTAAGAGTCCAGCAATTATGCTTAAACAATTATGCGCTGCTCTTTTGCATGGTTCTGAAATAGATGTGAAGAATATATGTGAAGAAATTGAGTTTTGTTACTTTGGAAGTAAAGAGGAGAATGTTGAAATTGAGCAAGAAGAAGAGGGTCATGTGGAAGATAGTGTACAGGTTTCCAGTACAGATAATTTCCAGAGGGAAATTGCGACGTTTGAGGTGAAATCAAGTGAGAGGCCAAATTTCACTTGTGTGTGTTGTCGACGCACTTATTATAAGAATCAGACTAAGTTAGTGGATTTATATGCAAAAAGTGAAAGGGAAAATAATAGTGAATGGAAGGATTTCGCAACATACTTGATGGTAGAAAATTGTTTTGATTTGGGATTGGATCAACGTGTGTGTAGTTATTGTTGTTGCAAATTAAATCAAAACCAGATGCCTGCTAGAGCAGTTCATAATAATCTGGAATTGGTTGAGATTCCTTCTGAATTGAAGGATTTAAATACTTATGAATCTATTTTGATTCAAAGTATCCATCCCTTTCAGGCTATTGTAAGAATGGAGCCAAAGACAGGGAAATTGCCTCCATCAGATTTACAGAGAGGATTAAAGGGAAGAGTTGTTTATTTGCCTCTAGATTTGAAGAAAAACATTAACACAATTGGAGTAGAAAAAGTGGAAGAGGAACCTCTGGTTATCTTAGTTAATGGGGTTCCGACAAAGAATAAGAAAATATGGCAAGATTTAGTAGATGTTAGGAAAGTTAAAAAGGCAACATTGTATTTGAAAAAAAATAATAAATACTATAAGAATGTATATGTTGCAGAAGAGGAAGTAAGTGAGGAAGAGGATAGCGATTTGTGTGCTGGTCAAATTGAGAAAGTAGAAACCTCTACTAGTGAAGAAATATATGAACATTATAGTGTTCATCCTTTGCATTCCAAGGAAGTCATGGGGAATGCTATTGAGTTGTTTCAAATGAAACAAGCCAAAGGGAGTCCCATTAGTGTTTGGGAGGAAAGTTTGGAAGCTCGGTGTTTCCCACAGCTTTTTCCAACAGGTCAGGGAGGAAGATATGATGAGCGACCTCATCAAATTCCTGCTTCTGAATACCGGACTTTGCGATTGTATGCAGGAGATGCTAGGTTTCGACAATGCATTCCTTATTTGTTTCATCTCCTGTTTGAAAGCGATCTGTCTGGACTGTCATATGCAGTGAACCACATCTTGAAAAGTGGTATACACATGCAAAACATCTCGGCAAGTAACTTTATGGATAAAGTCAATGTCCAAGACAGTATTTTGGATTCTCACCTGATTAATCTCATGGCGTGTCAGCGTGGTACTAATGAGTACTGGTACCGTCGTCATGGTGATTTAAAATGTATGCTGAGGAACTTAGGTACTCCCACATGGTTCCTCACTCTGAGCTGTACCGAGTATGGCTGGGAAGACTTACTTGAATTTCTACGAGAGGCAAATGCTAACGTAGATAACATCGAATTCAAGACACCCGGAGAACTGTGCTCTTTGGATCCAGTCAATGTATGTAGGTACTTCAATCATAGATTTGAAGCTATGATGTCTTTCATCATGAATAAGAAGAATCCACCTCTTGGAGAGGTGTTGGATTTCTTCTGGAGAAAGGAGTACCAAGCAAGAGGTGCTCCTCATATACATATGTTGCTGTGGATCAAGGATGCACCTAAATTTGGAACGGATCCAGAAGACTCAGTGATGAGTTTCATCCAACAGTATTCTACGTGTGCTGTTCCAAACGCAAAGGAGAAGAAAAGCCTAAGAGAAAAAGTTCTGCGTTTCCAAAGCCATCGATGTGGAAAGTACTGCCGTCGTAAATTCCGAAACAAGGACATGTTCTACACTAAATGTCGTTTCGGCTTTCCACGACCGGTGATTTCTAAAGGAAGAGTAAACAGTTTGATGTCTTCGCTGCGACACAATGTCATGAAGAAATCACCTAAAAACACTTACAATTTGAAGAGGAACGAAGAGTCCAAGTACATCAACGACTACAACCCGGTGATTTTGTCCATGTGGAATGCTAACATGGATATACAGTTTGTGGCTGATAACTGTATGGCTGTGGCTCGGTATGTGACGTCTTACATCACCAAAAAAGAGAAGACAGAATTGAAGGATATGTGGGAGGACATTTCCCATGAAAAGAGCCTCAGCAAGAAGTTGTACAGTTTCAGTCTGAAGATGTTGTCGCATCGAGAAATCGGAGCGTACGAATGTTCTGACCGGTTGTCTTCAGCAAGTCTCTATGCCAAGTCCAGGAGTATCGTTTGGGCGAGTCTTGGTCTTGCTGCAACGCGTAATCGAGTTCTCAAACCTGTGCGGGAAATTGAGTATTTGGCGGAAAAGGAGCCAAACAGTACCGACATTTTGAAGACCAACATGTTGGATACATATTATCCAAATCGAAGCATTCACCTCGAGAATGTTTGTCTGTATGAGGTTCTTCAAAATTACATATTCAAGAGGAACATCAAAGAAGATACTGAGAAAGGAGTGTATGCTGTAATAGGAAGTGAGGGATGTCTGGTCAAGCAAAGAAAATGCCACTTGGTAAACCATCGAAAATTGAGTGGCGAATCTCCTGAAAAAAAGGAGTTTTTCTATTTAGCACTTTTGCAACTTTTCAAGCCTTGGCGTGCAGAAGAGGAACTGCTTGGAGATTTCCTCTGTTACGAAGACTCTTTCAATGCCGCCAAGGAGACCATAGAATGTCCTGCTTTTCCCAAATATGTAGAAATGTTGAATGCGGAAATTGAGCAGGAAGCAACGATTGCAGCCGAGATTGCCAGAGACAGTTCTCAGGACAGTCAGAGTTCTGCTTCATTGAGTCAGGATCCACTAGGAGGACCTGTTATTGAAAATAAAGCTGCCACTGCTATGAATGAAGTGGAAAGAGCCATGGCACATGCTCAAGAGGATGCGGTTAACTTAGAAGAGTTGGAAAGACAACTCAACGTTGAGCAGAGGAAAATATATGACGAAGTTACCATGCAAATTGATCATGGATTAAGTCATGATAAGAAAGAGTGCTCATGTACGTCGTTGAAGCCTGTCCGACTGTACGTGAGTGGAGAAGCGGGAACTGGAAAAAGTTTCCTCATTAAAGCAATTTCATGCTATTTGCAGGAAAGGACAGAGTCATCGCTGTCTTGTGTTGTCACTGCTCCAACTGGACTGGCAGCACATAATATTAAAGGGATTACTTTACATCGTTTACTGATGCTGCCAGTGGAGCATGACAACAAATTACAATATCACAAGCTATCTGGAGATGCTTGTTTTGAAGTTTCAAGAATCTTGAGGAAAATGAAACTTCTTATCATTGACGAAGTAAGCATGGTTTCCAATGTCATGCTTGCCTTTGTGCATTTGAGGATGCAAGAAGTTCTCAAAACAGAGTATGATGTGTTATTTGGTGGCAAACACATCATTGTTTTCGGAGATCTTCTGCAGCTGACACCAGTGAAAGGGCAACCTGTGTTCAAAATGCTCACGCATGAAGATACCAGGAAGTGCCTAGGCAACATTGGCAACGTCAATATATGGTTAAACTTCAATTATGCTGAACTGCATGAAAATATGCGTCAGGCGAAGGATGAAGTTTACAAGACTATTCTACAAGATGTTAGAATTGGAAAAGTGACCGAGCATGGGAAAGAAGCTTTACATGCACGATTACTGTCAAATTTATATCCAGAACAAGATGTTGTGCCTGAGAATATTTTTCAGAAAATTACTGAGAAGAAATCTGGAATATGTTTGATGCCAACTCTTGCAGAATGTGCCAAATTTAACAACAAAATGTTGCATTTAGAAAAGCAAGAGATTGTGAAACTGGAAGCTATTGATAGAGTAGAGCATATGGGATCAACAATTATTTTGTCTGAGAATCTGAAAACAAAATTGGATTCATTAGAAAAGAGTGTATCTAAAACTGCAGGTTTTGAAAAGACTCTGAATGTGTGCTTGAACTGCCGTATAATTTTAAGAAGGAATTTACATGTTGAAAGAGGTCTGGTAAATGGATCAATGGGTAATGTTGTTGATTTTGTGAAATACAGAAATAGAGATGGAATTGAATTTTTAAAAATTAAATTTGATGGCATTGAGGAAGTACAGCTAATTGGTCGTTGTTCTGCTAGATTTTTGCTTGTAAAAGACTTATATGTTCGCCGTAAGCAGTTTCCTGTTTGCTTGGCATATGCGGTGACAATTCATAAATCGCAAGGTTTAAGTGTAGACAGTGCATTGGTGAATATTGGCAGTTCTGTGTTCAAGGAGGGTATGGCATATGTGGCATTGTCACGAGTTAGAACTTTATCGGGATTGTACTTGATTGAGTGTGATGTCACAAACATTTGTGCGGATCTAGATTGTGTTAAGGAATACAATAGGTTAAGAAGAGAGTATGCGCCACATTTGCCTCAGTATCCTTTGTTTGAGAAACGTGTGGTAGGCCGGAAACGAAGAAATGTGACCAATACTGGGGAGGTTGTAGCAAAAAGACAAAAAGTCAATGAACCTAAAATTACAAGCAGAAACAAAAAGGATTCTGTTGAAGATGTTGTTGGTTTTCAGTTTGAAAACAGTTCTGGTGTCAACTGCTATGCTAATGTAGTGGTTAATGTTTTGTTTTCTCTAGAAAATGTAAAAGAAGAGATTGTGGTCAATTCTGATCAAAGATTTTGCAGTTTGTTAAATTCTGTGTTAGAGAAATGTAGCACTGATAGAAGAAACATAGAAAGTGTGTCTGAAATTCGAAATCTGTTAGACAGATGTTCAGGGCAAACACAATTCTCTCAAAATATTCAGCAAGATTGTCAGGAGTTTTTAATGTATATGCTTGATGTATTACATGCTGAAGGTGTAGATGTAGATCAGCTGTTTGGGCTTTCTTATCAATGGCAGCATGACTGCGAGAACTGTATGGTATCAAGTACTACTAGTGTAGACTCAGAAAGATTTATATATTTAACTTTGCCAGACAGTAAATCAGTCTCTTTTAATAAGCTAGTAAAAGCAGCTGATCACAACATGGAGTGTAGCCAATGTAAATCTGAAATGATGTCCACATTATTTATACGAACATATGGCCAGTATGTAATTTTAATGTTCCAACGATGTAGGCCTGATGGAACAAAATTGACAACTTTAATTAAAAATGTTGTAGCTTCGCAGTTGTCAATATCAGGAAGGACTTTTGTAACTGCAGCAATTATATATCATGACGGCCCTTCAATAACATCAGGACATTACACAGCTTATTTAAAGTCTAGAAATGGCTGGTCATTCTGCAATGATTCTGTTTTAATTTTCAAAAAAAATTGCCGTATGACCTTAAAAACTCTTACCTGGTGTTTTTAAAACCAAAATTTTAGGGAAATAATCTCAGGATGTGCTCTGTGGAATTTCAAGAAGTTCTAATGGCTCCTACACAATTTGGCCTTGAGGATAAGTGTAGTTCAGAGACATAACTTCTAACCATAAGACTGGACGTCATGGAGAAATACGTGCACTTTGAATGAGTTCAGAAAAACTGTTTCTTTTTATAAGCTAATTGAAGCAGCCAATCAAAACATGGAGTAGAGGGAATGTAAGTCTGCAATGCTGTCTACTGTTTTACATTGCTTTGTGATTAAAAGTGATGTAGAGAATTAAATAATTGTAGTAGTCATAGAGGTAGTGTAAGTCTGCTTCATAGTAAGCAGTATCAGTGTCATAGGAAATGTAGAACATGACTGAGCAAGAAGGGGAAGATATTACTATTCCAGGATTGTGAAAATGATCTTCAACATTTTAATTCTGAAAGTTGCGGAAATGCCAAATGACGGGATTGGCTTACAAGAAATCCAAGAGTTATAAATGGCTCTGACCAGATTTGGCCTTGTGGAAACTTGTGGTAGAGAGCAAGAAGTCATTTATTGCATGTAACGTGTTTTTAAAAACGATGGAGATTTTCTTTCAGAAAGTGGCGGGCTGAAAGTAATAACAGCACAAAAGAGTGTAAGCTGTTCATAGGACATCCTTGGACGTCATGGAAAGTAAGTTAACTTTAAGGAGTTCTGAATTTTGATTTCGTATGTTGTATGGGTTTTTTAAACACAATCATTTTGATTGTGTTTTTTTTTCCCGCTGTTACATGATGAATACCTTCAAGTCACTGTTTTTAGTGAAATTTGATACATTCTGAGAACAGCAAAAATAAACCATTTAACATGTATAATTAATGTTCTACTTTTTGTACTTATGATATACATTTAGAAATGTGAGGTAGATATGGAGAAACTGAGGCTTCTGTAAGTGTCAAAGTTAATGCTTACAGTGCTGCACTTCTGGGTACTGTTTTTTTTTTGAAAACTGAATAGGCCTCACCTTAAAGAAACCTCTTGAAAGGACACATCTTATTTGTATCCTGAAAGAATCATTTAAAATGTTAGACACAATTTTATGATGGCTTTACATCTTTTTTGCGCTGCTATTGCATCACTATTGTGAGACATCAGCAGTGCAAAAGATGCACCATGTTCCAAAATAGGCCTCACTTCATCAGCATCAAGATACTGTTTGTTTAAAATATATATCTTTAGGATTGTGTAGGGGACGTATAGCAGCAGAGGCTTCTGTAAATCTCAAAGTTTTTGAAAAACTGTTTCTTCTTGAACCTTTTCCCTTGTCTTTTCAAATTTTTAAATACATGTTTTAATATTTTTGAAATGTTTCTTCTCTCTTTTACAGATTGAAAGTATGAAAAAATATTTGAAAAAGTTAACAAGAATTATAAGGTAAATGTTTTCTACTCTTTTAACCCGCAATCCACTGCTGATGATGTCACTGACTATGTCATGAATGATGTAATAAGTGGACATGACTTACTTCATTGGTAGGCCTTCATATGTATTAATGCATACACTGCTGCACTTCTGCGTACTGTTTCATATGCTGAACTACATCTGCACTATGAGATACCTAAGCAAAGGCAACACAGGTGATGTGATTTTGAAATGAGCAAAAGAAACTCCACGTTTTTCAATTACATTACTTGTGTTTTCTAAGTTTACGGATGACATTGTGCAGATGAACTTTAGGTCTGTCTATGGACACAGAAGAGGTCTGGCCGTTGTTCAAGAGTGAAGTGGACATGTTTTACTTCAATGGTAGGCCTTCACATGTATTATCTCCTCTGTATTCTTCAACAAGCATAAATTTGATATGCAACCCTGAGTAGGCCTCATCTTAAACAAACTTTTGGAGAGGACACACCTTATCGTCATCCTGAATCAATCATTTAATCTATCACATTTAACATCTATTAGTTCTACTGCTTCATTTCTTTAATCCTTACTTTCCTGCGTTTGCTACTTCTCTCATTCCTTTCTCTATTACTTAATTATTCTACTCCTTCCAGTATTTTTCTCAGTCCCTCTCTTCTCATACTTCTTCATTATTATTCACTCATTCTGTCTCTATTAATGTTACTGTTTCTGAATGATCTCAAAAATTTTTTAAAACAAGAACAGTAAGTATAAGGATAGGAAACAGACATTTATGTTACAAGAAAGACAGCTATAGGAAGTAAACAAAAGATACTGTTACTCGCAATCCACTGCTGATGATGTCACTGACCATGTCAAGAATGATATAATATGTGACATGATCAGAAGTGGATTGCGGGTAACAGTATGTTTTCTTTACTCTCTGTAGCTGTCTTTCTTGTAACATAACTGTCTGTTTCCTTCCCTTATACTTACTGTTCTTTTTTTAAAAAAATGTTTTTGGTTCGCTCCTGGTTCGCGTACCGGAGTGCGAACTGGAAGCGAACTAAAAGAAATAGAGGTTGGCAGAGTTTCAAAAATTCTACCAATTTTTTTTATAATGGGGAGGTAGTTCTGAAAAGAACTTTTTTTTTGGTTTTTGTTGTTTTAAATTTTTTTATTATTTTTCTGAACATTTTTTATATTTTTTTTGTTTTTTCTGAACATTTTGTAATTTTTTTGTTTTTTGGGGGGGAGGGGGGAAACAAAAATGATTCATTGAAAAGCGCTCAACAGGAGCAACGAAAAAAAGAAGAATTTATTTTTTGGGGCGTTTCGGGCAAACATGATTCTTGATAGCTCTCATTATAAGAGTAATGCTACTTTCTCGGTAGCAAAGTGTTTGGCTGCACCACACGCACACTTGCTTTACTTCCCCCATGTCCATTTGAATGTTCGGGATCACCTCCCTCGCCTCTGGTCCCGATACTTCTTTGACAACAGATCTTCTCACCATTGCCAGGGGATTTTGCTGTTCATCACGAAGCTGGGCAGCACTATAATTATTTGGGTGCCACCTACTCATATGCCTGTGCATCGTATAATTTCCAAAGCTGTATTTCTTGTCTGTGCCCCTTGAAAGTCGATCGTCGCAAATACGGCAAAACACATATCTGGCATTGACTTTTTTTTGCCCTGCTGGAAATTTAAAAAATTGCCAGATGTAGTTTTCTTTTCTATTGTACCTCCTGGGCTCCTCTGGCAAAAACTCAGGCTCTTCCTCCTCTTCTTGAACTTCCTCTTCTTCAAAGATTGGTTGAGCAGGTGGTCCTTTCTTCCCTTGAGGAGGTGGGGGTGGTGGTGGGGGAACACTAGCTGAAGCAACAATGGAAGCCATTTCTCTAGAATGTAAAAGGGTCTTTCTCTCACCAAGATGAAAGTCAGAGTGAGGAAAGAAGGGGGGGTTTTCATCATTTGGGAAAAGCAAAAGTTCTCAACCAATGAAAAGTGTTATTTTTAGGTCACCTGACCTAGCCTTCCATCATTATGAAACCAAAAGTGAAATGAACCAATGAAAAGTTTTATTACCAAGTCACATGACCTCTCACGCTCAAGTTACGCGCTGCGGAACGCTCCCCGGTTAGCTTCCGGGTCGCTCAGCTTCGCGCCTTGGTCCGCGCCCCGGGACACTTCCGGGTGCGCTAACGCGATACGTCACAAGACGCATTACGCGGCAACGCGATACGTCGCACTTTCGCGACGCGCCGCGGATCGCTTCCGGGTCGCTGCGTTTCGCGCCTCGGTCCGCGCCCCGGGACACTTCCGGGTGCGCTAATGCAGTACGTCATAAGACGCATTACGCGGCAACGCGATACCGTCACTATGTTGATTTCTTATCGGTTCGCGGACCGGGTCGCGGCATCTATTTGAGCTAACGGAAAGCTTCCCGGTTCGCGGACCGGGAGCGAAACAAAAAAAATATTAAAAAAAAATTATTAATAAACATATAAAATATATTTTTGTATTTAAAGAAGAATACATTTTACAGCTATAGATATTAGCTTTTAAAAAACCAATGAAATTCATTGAAAAAACCATAGGTTATAGACCATATATAGTTAGGAATTTGCATTTACAAAACCTTGAAAATTCACTGAAAAAACCATAGGTTATACACCATATATAGTTAGGAATTAGCATTTAAAAAACCTTATTTTACTCACACAAAACCAATGAAATTCCATATATAGTTAGTTGTACTAACTATATATCACGCACCCGCAATCCACTGCTGATCATGTCACATATGACATCATTCATGACATGGTCAGTGACATCACTGATGACATCACTGATGACATCTCAAATGACATCACTGATGACATCACTGATGACATCTCAAATGACATCACTGATGACATCACTGATAAAATATCATTTGACATTAATGATCACATCACTGATTACATCATTCATGTGATAATACGATGAACCTCTTCAGACTCTAATATAACCTTAGATACACTCAGTGTAAACAGACACTCACAGACTGTCACTCATCCATGGAGTTACTTACACACCTAGTCAGTCATGCAAAGAATCAATCACAGCTCCATTTTCACAACTATACAGTTATACACACCTTACTTATTCAAACATATACTAAAACATATTTACTCACTTATACAATCCTGGATACAAGAGCACAATGATCCATACAGCCACTCACACATTCACTGGCTCTTATGCACAGTTATTTATATATGTCAACTCTCACATGTACTGTATTTTACATATGTACTTACTTTGACATGTAGCACTGAGATATCTATTCACTCACCAATACAGTCATGCACACAGTCAACCACCCATACAGGTGTTTCCACATGCACTTTTGAACCCATACATCTATGCACAGAGTCATACACCTCCCAGCCACCCACACACACTCTCAGTCTCCCATACAAATGCTTGGGCAACCAATCAATAACCCATATAGTTACTCATATAGCTACTGATCAACACATGCAGCAGTTTACAGAACAACAGACATAATGATGCACAAATTAAGACAGTTTAGTCACTAACCCATGCACTCAGTGAGACACATTTAACCACTCACTCATACAGTCAGTCATGCACCTACTAAATCCTTCATCCAGACACTTATACATCCACTCATTCTTCAATATGTAAGACATATTTTAACTTTACAGAAAAATACAGTCACTGGATGTTGTCATCAGTGATGTCATCAGTGATGTCATTTGAGATGTCATCAGTGATGTCATCAGTGATGTCATTTGAGATGTCATCAGTGATGTCATCAGTGATGTCATCAGTGATGTCACTGACCATGTCATGAATGATGTCATATGTGACATGATCAGCAGTGGATTGCGGGTGCGTGATATATAGTTAGTACAACTAACTATATATGGAATTTCATTGGTTTTGTGTGAGTAAAATAAGGTTTTTTAAATGCTAATTCCTAACTATATATGGTGTATAACCTATGGTTTTTTCAGTGAATATATATTCACTGAAAAAACCATAGGTTATAGACCATATATAGTTAGGAATTAGCATTTAAAAAACCTTATTTTACTCACACAAAACCATTGAAATTCCATATATAGTTAGTTGCACTAACTATATATCGCGCACCCGCAATCCACTGCTGATGATGTCACATATTACATCATTCATGACATGGTCAGTGACATCACTGATGACATCACTGATGACATCTCAAATGACATCACTGATGACATCACTGATGACATCTCAAATGACATCACTGATGACATCACTGATGACATCTCATTTGACATTACTGATCACATCACTGATGACATCATTCATGTGATAATACGATGAACCTCTTCAGACTCTAATATAACCTTAGATACACTCAGTGTAAACAGACACTCACAGACTGTCACTCATCCATGGAGTTACTTACACACCTAGTCAGTCATGCAAAGAATCAATCACAGCTCCATTTTCACAACTATACAGTTATACACACCTTACTTATTCAAACATATACTAAAACATATTTACTCACTTATACAATCCTGGATACAAGAGCACAATGATCCATACAGCCACTCACACATTCACTGGCTCTTATGCACAGTTATTTATATATGTCAAATGTCACATGTACTGTGTTTTACATATGTACTTACTTTGACATGTAGCACTGAGATATCCATTCACTCACCAATGCACTCAGTCAACCGCCCATACAGGTGTTTCCACATGCACTTTTGAACCCATACATCTAGTGAATCAACTGCTCACACATCTATGTACAGAGTCATACACCTCCCAGCCACCCACACACACACACTCAGTCTCCCATACAAATACTTGGGCAACCAATCAATAACCCATATACTTACTCATATAGCTACTGATCAACACATGCAGCAGTTTACAGAACAACAGACATAATGATGCACAAATTAAGACAGTTTAGTCACTAACTCATGCACTCATTGACACACATTTATTCACTCACTCATACAGTCAATCATGCACCTAATAAATCCTTCATCCAGACACTTATACATCCACTCATTCTTCAATATGTAAGACATATTTTAACTTTACAGAAACATACAGTTACTGGATGTTGTCATCAGTGATGTCATCAGTGATGTCATTTGAGATGTCATCAGTGATGTCATCAGTGATGTCACTGACCATGTCATGAATGATGTAATATGTGACATCATCAGCAGTGGATTGCGGGTGCGCGATATATAGTTAGTGCAACTAACTATATATGGAATTTCAATGGTTTTGTGTGAGTAAAATAAGGTTTTTTAAATGCTAATTCCTAACTATATATGGTCTATAACCTATGGTTTTTTCAGTGAATTTTCAAGGTTTTGTAAATGCTAATTCCTAACTATATATGGTCTATAACCTATGTTTTTTTCAGTGAATATATATATATATATATATATATATATATATATATATATATATATATATATATATATATATATATATATATATATATATATATATAACATTTCTATGGCAAAATGAAACCCCTCATTTTGTTCCTTTGCAAATTAAATGTTTTAAGTGTTAACACTTTATTCCAATCAAGATGACTTCAGGTGTGCCATACTTTTGTCATAAGTAAGACTGTTAGCGCTCCAGTTGTCCTTTAGAACACTCTGGGACATTCTGTCACTGGGCTATAGTTGGGCTACATCTGGCTGATATTTGGGCTACATTTGGGCTCTTTTGTCTCTGGTGGCCATCTTTGGGCTGCATTGGGCTACATTGGGCTACATTGGGCTCCAACATATATATAGCCCAATGTAGCCCAATATATATTTTTCAAAGTTAATTTTCGTAAAAACCACTGGAGCATATATCTTGAGACATAGCAACGGCACATCAGGCTACCAGTCCCTACAATTTTGCCAAGTTTTGTGGAAATCCATTCAGCCGTTCGAGCTAAAAGTGAGTCCAACCGCCCTATGGAAAACTCAATGTTAAAAACACGTTTTGGGACCCCCCTTTTTTCTCGGCCCCCACTTGACAAAACCCCCCAAATGTTCAGGGGCTGCTCAGAAACAAAATGTGCCATTTTCCTGAAAATTTCAGCCAATTCCGTCCACAAACGCCAAAGTTATTAGACATAGAATTTTCAGAAATCCCATAGAGAAAAAATCCTAACTTTATATACCTACTGGCTATCGCCAGTAGGTAATATATATATATATATATATATATATATATATATATATATATATATATATATATATATATATATATATATATATATATATATATATATTAAGTTCCACAAAGCACCCACGCTTGAGGCGCACTCACAGTCAGCTCACATCAGGTAAGGGAGAACCAGGTGCATCCTGCGCCATGCAGCACCTGACGCGTTTCGGGCCCCGCCCTTAATAATAGGTTCACTGCTACTGGATAACTGCCGCCAAGAAAACTACCAATGTTTGTACCCTCTTTTATTCAATTCAGGTGAGTCGGAACATCACACATTGCATGTTGGGATCGGTAGTTTCAAAAATCATACCCCAGTGGGCTGGAAGGCAGTCACTCCAGAATTTTCAAAACATCAAGGGTGCACCGTTCTGTTACATCCCCGTTCAAGTTCTATGCCTGACTGTCCCAATCCGCTGATGAACCCATCTGCAGTGGAGTCGCTCAATCCTGCGATGGTGCGCCCCCCGACCGGGTCGGCCGTTCAATATTAAGTTCCACAAAGCACCCACGCTTGAGGCGCACTCACAGTCAGCTCACATCAGGTAAGGGAGAACCAGGTGCATCCTGCGCCATGCAGCACCTGACGCGTTTCGGGCCCCGCCCTTAATCATAGGTTCACTGCTACTGGATAACTGCCGCCAAGAAAACTACCAATGTTTGTACCCTCTTTTATTCAATTCAGGTGAGTCGGAACATCACACATTGCATGTTGGGATCGGTAGTTTCAAAAATCATACCCCAGTGGGCTGGAAGGCAGTCACTCCAGAATTTTCAAAACATCAAGGGTGCACCGTTCTGTTACATCCCCGTTCAAGTTCTATGCCTGACTGTCCCAATCCGCTGATGAACCCATCTGCAGTGGAGTCGCTCAATCCTGCGATGGTGCGCCCCCCGACCGGGTCGGCCGTTCAATATTAAGTTCCACAAAGCACCCACGCTTGAGGCGCACTCACAGTCAGCTCACATCAGGTAAGGGAGAACCAGGTGCATCCTGCGCCATGCAGCACCTGACGCGTTTCGGGCCCCGCCCTTAATCATAGGTTCACTGCTACTGGATAACTGCCGCCAAGAAAACTACCAATGTTTGTACCCTCTTTTATTCAATTCAGGTGAGTCGGAACATCACACATTGCATGTTGGGATCGGTAGTTTCAAAAATCATACCCCAGTGGGCTGGAAGGCAGTCACTCCAGAATTTTCAAAACATCAAGGGTGCACCGTTCTGTTACATCCCCGTTCAAGTTCTATGCCTGACTGTCCCAATCCGCTGATGAACCCATCTGCAGTGGAGTCGCTCAATCCTGCGATGGTGCGCCCCCCGACCGGGTCGGCCGTTCAATATTAAGTTCCACAAAGCACCCACGCTTGAGGCGCACTCACAGTCAGCTCACATCAGGTAAGGGAGAACCAGGTGCATCCTGCGCCATGCAGCACCTGACGCGTTTCGGGCCCCGCCCTTAATCATAGGTTCACTGCTACTGGATAACTGCCGCCAAGAAAACTACCAATGTTTGTACCCTCTTTTATTCAATTCAGGTGAGTCGGAACATCACACATTGCATGTTGGGATCGGTAGTTTCAAAAATCATACCCCAGTGGGCTGGAAGGCAGTCACTCCAGAATTTTCAAAACATCAAGGGTGCACCGTTCTGTTACATCCCCGTTCAAGTTCTATGCCTGACTGTCCCAATCCGCTGATGAACCCATCTGCAGTGGAGTCGCTCAATCCTGCGATGGTGCGCCCCCCGACCGGGTCGGCCGTTCAATATTAAGTTCCACAAAGCACCCACGCTTGAGGCGCACTCACAGTCAGCTCACATCAGGTAAGGGAGAACCAGGTGCATCCTGCGCCATGCAGCACCTGACGCGTTTCGGGCCCCGCCCTTAATCATAGGTTCACTGCTACTGGATAACTGCCGCCAAGAAAACTACCAATGTTTGTACCCTCTTTTATTCAATTCAGGTGAGTCGGAACATCACACATTGCATGTTGGGATCGGTAGTTTCAAAAATCATACCCCGATCCCAACATGCAATGTGTGATGTTCCGACTCACCTGAATTGAATAAAAGAGGGTACAAACATTGGTAGTTTTCTTGGCGGCAGTTATCCAGTAGCAGTGAACCTATGATTAAGGGCGGGGCCCGAAACGCGTCAGGTGCTGCATGGCGCAGGATGCACCTGGTTCTCCCTTACCTGATGTGAGCTGACTGTGAGTGCGCCTCAAGCGTGGGTGCTTTGTGGAACTTAATATTGAACGGCCGACCCGGTCGGGGGGCGCACCATCGCAGGATTGAGCGACTCCACTGCAGATGGGTTCATCAGCGGATTGGGACAGTCAGGCATAGAACTTGAACGGGGATGTAACAGAACGGTGCACCCTTGATGTTTTGAAAATTCTGGAGTGACTGCCTTCCAGCCCACTGGGGTATGATTTTTGAAACTACCGATCCCAACATGCAATGTGTGATGTTCCGACTCACCTGAATTGAATAAAAGAGGGTACAAACATTGGTAGTTTTCTTGGCGGCAGTTATCCAGTAGCAGTGAACCTATGATTAAGGGCGGGGCCCGAAACGCGTCAGGTGCTGCATGGCGCAGGATGCACCTGGTTCTCCCTTACCTGATGTGAGCTGACTGTGAGTGCGCCTCAAGCGTGGGTGCTTTGTGGAACTTAATATTGAACGGCCGACCCGGTCGGGGGGCGCACCATCGCAGGATTGAGCGACTCCACTGCAGATGGGTTCATCAGCGGATTGGGACAGTCAGGCATAGAACTTGAACGGGGATGTAACAGAACGGTGCACCCTTGATGTTTTGAAAATTCTGGAGTGACTGCCTTCCAGCCCACTGGGGTATGATTTTTGAAACTACCGATCCCAACATGCAATGTGTGATGTTCCGACTCACCTGAATTGAATAAAAGAGGGTACAAACATTGGTAGTTTTCTTGGCGGCAGTTATCCAGTAGCAGTGAACCTATGATTAAGGGCGGGGCCCGAAACGCGTCAGGTGCTGCATGGCGCAGGATGCACCTGGTTCTCCCTTACCTGATGTGAGCTGACTGTGAGTGCGCCTCAAGCGTGGGTGCTTTGTGGAACTTAATATTGAACGGCCGACCCGGTCGGGGGGCGCACCATCGCAGGATTGAGCGACTCCACTGCAGATGGGTTCATCAGCGGATTGGGACAGTCAGGCATAGAACTTGAACGGGGATGTAACAGAACGGTGCACCCTTGATGTTTTGAAAATTCTGGAGTGACTGCCTTCCAGCCCACTGGGGTATGATTTTTGAAACTACCGATCCCAACATGCAATGTGTGATGTTCCGACTCACCTGAATTGAATAAAAGAGGGTACAAACATTGGTAGTTTTCTTGGCGGCAGTTATCCAGTAGCAGTGAACCTATGATTAAGGGCGGGGCCCGAAACGCGTCTGGTGCTGCATGGCGCAGGATGCACCTGGTTCTCCCTTACCTGATGTGAGCTGACTGTGAGTGCGCCTCAAGCGTGGGTGCTTTGTGGAACTTAATATTGAACGGCCGACCCGGTCGGGGGGCGCACCATCGCAGGATTGAGCGACTCCACTGCAGATGGGTTCATCAGCGGATTGGGACAGTCAGGCATAGAACTTGAACGGGGATGTAACAGAACGGTGCACCCTTGATGTTTTGAAAATTCTGGAGTGACTTCCTTCCAGCCCACTGGGGTATGATTTTTGAAACTACCGATCCCAACATGCAATGTGTGATGTTCCGACTCACCTGAATTGAATAAAAGAGGGTACAAACATTGGTAGTTTTCTTGGCGGCAGTTATCCAGTAGCAGTGAACCTATGATTAAGGGCGGGGCCCGAAACGCGTCAGGTGCTGCATGGCGCAGGATGCACCTGGTTCTCCCTTACCTGATGTGAGCTGACTGTGAGTGCGCCTCAAGCGTGGGTGCTTTGTGGAACTTAATATTGAACGGCCGACCCGGTCGGGGGGCGCACCATCGCAGGATTGAGCGACTCCACTGCAGATGGGTTCATCAGCGGATTGGGACAGTCAGGCATAGAACTTGAACGGGGATGTAACAGAACGGTGCACCCTTGATGTTTTGAAAATTCTGGAGTGACTGCCTTCCAGCCCACTGGGGTATGATTTTTGAAACTACCGATCCCAACATG
The DNA here is from genome assembly GCF_964261635.1 of Lissotriton helveticus. Classification (NCBI taxonomy): domain Eukaryota; kingdom Metazoa; phylum Chordata; class Amphibia; order Caudata; family Salamandridae; genus Lissotriton; species Lissotriton helveticus. The sequence continues at coordinate 602,250,806 of NC_136063.1, read as the reverse complement.
CAATGTGTGATGTTCCGACTCACCTGAATTGAATAAAAGAGGGTACAAACATTGGTAGTTTTCTTGGCGGCAGTTATCCAGTAGCAGTGAACCTATGATTAAGGGCGGGGCCCGAAACGCGTCAGGTGCTGCATGGCGCAGGATGCACCTGGTTCTCCCTTACCTGATGTGAGCTGACTGTGAGTGCGCCTCAAGCGTGGGTGCTTTGTGGAACTTAATATTGAACGGCCGACCCGGTCGGGGGGCGCACCATCGCAGGATTGAGCGACTCCACTGCAGATGGGTTCATCAGCGGATTGGGACAGTCAGGCATAGAACTTGAACGGGGATGTAACAGAACGGTGCACCCTTGATGTTTTGAAAATTCTGGAGTGACTGCCTTCCAGCCCACTGGGGTATGATTTTTGAAACTACCGATCCCAACATGCAATGTGTGATGTTCCGACTCACCTGAATTGAATAAAAGAGGGTACAAACATTGGTAGTTTTCTTGGCGGCAGTTATCCAGTAGCAGTGAACCTATGATTAAGGGCGGGGCCCGAAACGCGTCAGGTGCTGCATGGCGCAGGATGCACCTGGTTCTCCCTTACCTGATGTGAGCTGACTGTGAGTGCGCCTCAAGCGTGGGTGCTTTGTGGAACTTAATATTGAACGGCCGACCCGGTCGGGGGGCGCACCATCGCAGGATTGAGCGACTCCACTGCAGATGGGTTCATCAGCGGATTGGGACAGTCAGGCATAGAACTTGAACGGGGATGTAACAGAACGGTGCACCCTTGATGTTTTGAAAATTCTGGAGTGACTGCCTTCCAGCCCACTGGGGTATGATTTTTGAAACTACCGATCCCAACATGCAATGTGTGATGTTCCGACTCACCTGAATTGAATAAAAGAGGGTACAAACATTGGTAGTTTTCTTGGCGGCAGTTATCCAGTAGCAGTGAACCTATGATTAAGGGCGGGGCCCGAAACGCGTCAGGTGCTGCATGGCGCAGGATGCACCTGGTTCTCCCTTACCTGATGTGAGCTGACTGTGAGTGCGCCTCAAGCGTGGGTGCTTTGTGGAACTTAATATTGAACGGCCGACCCGGTCGGGGGGCGCACCATCGCAGGATTGAGCGACTCCACTGCAGATGGGTTCATCAGCGGATTGGGACAGTCAGGCATAGAACTTGAACGGGGATGTAACAGAACGGTGCACCCTTGATGTTTTGAAAATTCTGGAGTGACTGCCTTCCAGCCCACTGGGGTATGATTTTTGAAACTACCGATCCCAACATGCAATGTGTGATGTTCCGACTCACCTGAATTGAATAAAAGAGGGTACAAACATTGGTAGTTTTCTTGGCGGCAGTTATCCAGTAGCAGTGAACCTATGATTAAGGGCGGGGCCCGAAACGCGTCAGGTGCTGCATGGCGCAGGATGCACCTGGTTCTCCCTTACCTGATGTGAGCTGACTGTGAGTGCGCCTCAAGCGTGGGTGCTTTGTGGAACTTAATATTGAACGGCCGACCCGGTCGGGGGGCGCACCATCGCAGGATTGAGCGACTCCACTGCAGATGGGTTCATCAGCGGATTGGGACAGTCAGGCATAGAACTTGAACGGGGATGTAACAGAACGGTGCACCCTTGATGTTTTGAAAATTCTGGAGTGACTGCCTTCCAGCCCACTGGGGTATGATTTTTGAAACTACCGATCCCAACATGCAATGTGTGATGTTCCGACTCACCTGAATTGAATAAAAGAGGGTACAAACATTGGTAGTTTTCTTGGCGGCAGTTATCCAGTAGCAGTGAACCTATGATTAAGGGCGGGGCCCGAAACGCGTCAGGTGCTGCATGGCGCAGGATGCACCTGGTTCTCCCTTACCTGATGTGAGCTGACTGTGAGTGCGCCTCAAGCGTGGGTGCTTTGTGGAACTTAATATATATATATATATATAACATTTCTATGGCAAAATGAAACCCCTCATTTTGTTCCTTTGCAAATTAAATGTTTTAAGTGTTAACACTTTATTCCAATCAAGATGAATTCAGGTGTGCCATACTTTTGTCATAAGTAAGACTGTTAGCGCTCTAGTTGTTCTTTAGAACACTCTGGGACATTCTGTCACTGGGCTATAGTTGGGCTACATCTGACTGATATTTGGGCTACATTTGGGCTCTTTTGTCTCTGGTGGCCATCTTTGGGCTACATTGGGCTACATTGGGCTACATTGGGCTACATTGGGCTCCAACATATATATAGCCCAATGTAGCCCAATATATATTTTTCAAAGTTAATTTTCGTAAAAACCACTGGAGCATATATCTTGAGACATAGCAAAGGCACATCAGGCTACCAGTCCCTACAATTTTGCCAAGTTTTGTGGAAATCCATTCAGCCGTTCGAGCTAAAAGTGAGTCCAACCGCCCTATGGAAAACTCAATGTTAAAAACACGTTTTGGGACCCCCCTTTTTTCTCGGCCCCCGCTTGACGAAACCCCCCTAAATTTTCAGGGGCTGCTCAGAAACAAAATGTGCCATTTTCCTGAAAATTTCAGCCAATTCCGTCCCCAAACGCCAAAGTTATTAGACATAGAATTTTCAGAAATCCCATAGAGAAAAAATCCTAACTATATATACCTACTGGCTATCGCCAGTAGGTAATATATATATATATATATATATATATATATATATATATATATATATATATATATATATGAAACAATCTCAGCTTTCTCTCGCCTGGAGCCCAATCACGGATACCGACGGCGCAGAAGAAGAGAGGAGACCCAAGTGCAGGTGAGCAGTGATTTATTCAATCGTGATGAAGGCGCACCTCAGCATAACGTTTCGGCCTTCACAGAGGCCTTGGTCACATATATATATATATATGTGTATATTCACTGAAAAAAACATAGGTTTCAAGCAGGTTATAGTTAAGGATTAGCATTTAAAAAACCTAAAGTTAGAATGCACTGCGTGAAGTGCTTTCGTTTAATTTGTTATGGGGAGCAATCAGTAGACCTCGTTTGCAGAGCAATTGATAACCATCAATGCTAGTTTCTTTTTTAATTCCCTCAAACTTCATATTTTTGTACATCCTATTGACTTTTTTTCTTTTTAAAAAAACCCATAAAACATTAAAAAAAAACTATAAAAGTACAAAAAACAAAAAAAAAGTTATTTGCAGAACTAACTACTCTGGTTAAAGAATAAGCTAAATGTATATGCTAGTGTGTAAAATTTACATAAATGTATACATACTGTATAATTGAATAAAGAATGCATTTGTAGTATATGGCGAATGTTTAACTTTAGAACTATAACTTTATTAAGGGCACTGGCGATGAGGACTCGACACTCTGGGAGGCCTTTAAGGTCACGATTCAGGGGGTGTGTATTAGCACTTCTGTAGGAATTCTGAAGGATCTGAGAACACAACTACAAAACACTGAAGACAAGTTACGTCGGCTAGAGCGAGAGTACACAGAGACACCTACGGGGGCAAAGCTGGTACAAATACAGCAATTGATTCAGGATTATGATGAGCTGTCTGAAACAGTGATCAAATATTTGTCGCGTAGACACACCACTTGACGATACGGGGAGGGGGGATGACCTCGGCGCAGATTGGCATTTAAAATCAAAGAGCGACTTGAGCAGACACACATTGATAGAATTGTAGATGAACATGGTGTGGAATATACTTACCAAGACACCATAGCGGAACAGTTTCGGGAGTACTATACTGATCTATATAGGTCGAGAGGGACTGGTTCGGAGGCTGACTTTAAATAATATCTTGAAAATGTGGCATGTGCGTGGCTATCAGACGCACACAGGAAGTATTTATGTGTACCTATAGAAAAACAGGATATTAGAACGGCAATTTCGGAGCTATCAAATGTTAAAGCGCCAGGTCCTGACGGCCTCACGGTAGAGTTCTATAAGAAATATGTTGATCTCCTTGCGCTGCATCTGTTGGAGGTGTACGCGGAAGCGCACAATTTGGGGAAATTGCCATTGTCCCCGAGGGAAGCCTTGATAATAACATTACTTAAAAAAGACAAATCTCCGGAAAGGTGCGACTCTTATTGTCCGCTATCTCTGATCAACATTGATGCCAAGATATTGGCCAAGATCCTGGCGATCAGATTGCGGCCTCTGATGCAATGCTAAGTGCTGCCCGATCAGTCCGGTTTTATACCTGAGAGATCCACCTCGCACAATTTACCCACCGTGTTTTCCATGTTTCATATTCTTGACCCAACTATGTCAGCGGCGGCATTATTGTTAGACGCAGCCAAAGCTCAGTGGAATGGCCGTACATGTATTATGTTCTGCGTTGCATGGGATTTCCACCACTGTTTTTACAATGGATAGCGATCTTTTATACTAATCTGTGAGCCAGGGTGCGGGTAGGGGGACTAACCACAGACACTTTTGCTATAGAGAAGGGCACGCGTCAGGGGTGCCCTCTATCGCCACTACTGTTCGCAATAGTACTGGAGCCCCTGGCCTGTGTCATTCGCCAGAGGCATAGGGAGGCTGCGCTCAATTTCAATTATCGACCAGTTGCCATCTCGCTATACGTGGAAGACATGGTGCTCTTTGTGCGTGAACCATCCAGATATCTGGCACAGCTCCTACGAGAATATGTTCGGTTTGGCTGATTATCGGGCCTATGTATTAACTGGGATAAATCTTTTATTATCCCACTGAAGACAACCAAGACACAGCCAGATTTGGAGTTTCCACTTGTGTGGTCAGTGGACCCAGTGAAATATCTTGGTATCTGGGTTCATCGGGATCCTAATACGGTGATCAAGGAGAACTTCGGGAGGGTATATCCTAAGCCGCTCTCATGTGCAGATCGTATTGCGTTACTCAAAATGGTAGTGCTGCCATGGTTTCTTTATTTGTTTCTTAATATTCCAGTGGCACTAACGATGGGGTTCATCAAAAATCTCCGCAAGCAATTCCTCAGACTGGTCTGGGGAGGTAAGCATGCCCGTGTCAAATGGTCGGTCCTAACCAATGGGTATGAAAGGGGTGGGTTCGGGGCACCTGACTATTATATATATTATTTCAGCGCACATGCCCAATATGTGTACTATTGGCACAGGTCACATGCATATACCCCTCATGTCGCGGTGGAGGAGGGAGATGCGGCGCCGGTTCTGCTACATAGTGTGATCATTCATCGGGCGCGGGGAACCCCGAGAACAGAAATAAATTCAGTGGATGCTACAGTCTCCGCCTGGCAGAAGATAGGACACTTGGCACAAAAATTACCGATATATGCGCCTCACATGCACCTGGAGCATCATTCTGCCATGTCTGTAACACATGAGGCGCCTTCCATGCGGCTGCTGCATGAGGCAGGCCTACGACGTATGATCGATATATATCCAGACGGTTCTTTCATTACACAGGCTGATTTACAATACGTTAGTAACCAATCATTGCTTTTTAGATTTGCGATGCATCGATTACGGCATGGGACCAGAAGGCATTACACCACTTATCCACATGAACCCCTCACGCATTTTTCACTACAGTTTGCCCTTACCACACCCACTAACAGGCAGCTAACTTCTGAACTTTATAGGAGGATTAAAGATGAAAGTGTGAATGGGCCCGACGAGAATTGGGAGAGATGGAATGAGTGTTTGCCCGATCCCATCTCGGAAGCAGATTGGAAATATGGATGTGGATTGACAGGGTCTCTCAATATGAATGGAAATTTGCGAATCATACCTTTTAAATACATCCACCAAGTGTACTACACTCCTGTGCAGTTACACAGACATGGACTGCACACCTCTGATCAATGTGTACGTTGTGGGCAAGGAAATGCATATTTTATGCATTTGTCATGGGGTTGTCGGAGAATATCTCATTTTTGGAGGGCGGTGATGAACCGCTTAAAAGAGATTGTGGGAGTGGACCTTCAATGCACCCCTCTTGTGTGCTTGCTCTGTTGTGTACCTCAGATCAAGGGAGTGAAAAGCAAGTTTGTGCGCCTGGCTTTGCTGCTGGTGGCCCGTAGAGTAGCGATCTCATGGGGGAGCAAGCGCCGACCGAAAACTGATAGCTGGATCAAGGACTTGGTGTACTGCAGAGATAACTTGGAGACCTATGCGGAAGAGCTACCGATGCTTTCAAGGCCCAGAGACATTTGGGGTCCATTAAGGGATCATTTACTTGCTAAGAATGATTGAATTGTAGTAATAGAAAGACCGATGGAGCGACATGTGCAGAGAACACAACATTATACTGTGCTGAACTAACAGTTGCAGTTGTACCATACAAAAAGATGTGATTTCTGGATATTTCTTTTTATTTTTATGTTGTTTTTGGTTGGTTCTGTTTCTTTGGGGGAAGGTTATTTCACACTGGATATGTGAGGTCTCTTACGAACGTTGTGACATGATGCAGATTTTTTGACACTTTATTTTTACAATTTGGTTATAGATTTACTGTAACCATTTGGTGTGATTATATTATTTGTCTTTTGTTGTAATAAAACTTTCATAAAAAAAAAAAAAATTAAGAACTATAAGAAAGCGCTGTAGCATGATGCTGTAAGCTCTTTACCTACAGCATGCTGAGCTACTTCCGAAGCACAGAGATGCAACATATGTACATAAATATGTTGTAAGTCTATCCTTGCCTCTGCACTGCTGCTTAAACTGCAGGCATGTAGTGATACAGGCATCCTTGCACCAAGCTGCAAGAATATCTCTTTCGTGTGGAGTTTTTTTTGTCCAGGAAGACACACCTTCCTGTACAAAAACAATCAGTGAAGGCATTTTTCTCCTACAATCTATGCTGTGCATTGTAGCATATATTGGAAGAAAAAAATGAACGGAAATGAAAACAATTCTCCAGCAGATTTACAAGCTCTCTGCGCCATCAGTACATCACTTTTTGAGACATACTGGTTGCGCAGGTGCCTCCTCCATATTTACAAAGAGAAAAAAAGTTACTTTGTGCGACTTTTCCTTTCCTTAGAAGTACGGCCCCTTCATTCATACACAGCTCTTTACGCATATATATTACATCATTCATGACATGGTTAATAACATCACTGATCACATCACTGATGACATCTCATATGACACCACTTATGACATCACCGATGACAACATTCAGTGAATGTGGTTTGGTTTGTTATTTAAATATGTATTATATATATATATAACAATCTGCATTAAAGAATGAGTGGATATAAAAAAAATCTGGATAAAGGGTTTAGTAGCAGTGTGATTGATTGTTTAATTGACTAATTTATACTGTCTCATTAGATATATTGAATAGTGACTAAACTATGTGAATATATGTATTACTTTGACAGATGTTCTGGAAACTGCTGTACCAGTTGGTTACTAGCTACATGAAAGTCTATATTACTTATTGATTACTTAACTAAGTATATGTGTGGGAGAATCAATCTGTGTGTGGTTCGGTGGGGGATGTGTGACTGCCCAAAGATGTGTGAATAGTTGATTCAGTAAGTATATGACGTTAAGACTACATGTTTTAACAGTTGTTTGGGTGAGTTAACATCTTTATGGGTATGGTGATTAGCAAATATATCTCTCAATGGTACATGTGCAATAAAGTACAAAAATAAAAGGCAACGTATGTGACATTTCTTGTAGATAAAGAAGTATACATATGACTCAGTGATTGCATCAGTAACTGTATAGAAAACTGTATTCTTATATTAGTGATTTTATAACACTACATATGAGTAACTATCTATATAATAAAATGAAGTGCGGTTTGTATACGTAGTAGGGGTAGTGTTTTAGGATTTCGGGTAGTGTAGTGGTGTTTGTGTAGTAAACGGGTTGTGCTGGGGATAGATTTAGGGTTTAAAGTAGTGCATAGGGCTTTGTCTAGAGTAGGGGGTCGTGTTGGTGGTACATTTAGCGTTTAGGGTAGTACACTGCTGTTTGTGTAGTGGAGGGGGTCGGGCTGAAGGTAGTGTTGTAGGGTTTAGGATAGTCCAGTAGTGTTCATCTACAGTAGTGGGAAGTGTTTTGGGGGGTTTCAGAGTAGTGCAATAGTGTTTATGTACTGTAGAGGTTCATGCTGAGGATGGTATTTAGAGTTTACAATAGTGTAGTGGTGTTTGTAAAGTGTAGGGCTTGTGCTGGGGGTATCTATTAACATTACACAATCTCCGCCCTAAGCACAATTGTCAGTAGTAGCCACCAAAAAATTCCAGATGAAGTTATCAGCAGATTGCTAGGAAAACGTTTATCAATATTAAATGCTTTTAATCAAGTATACAGTGTGTCACAATTGGTATTACCACAACAGTAGGTCTCCCCAACTTAGATTGTGATGTTCATTTGACAGACCCATAGGCCAACGCTGCAGCTTGCACATGCTTCAACACCCTCCACATACTCAGCAATACCTTTAAATAGACCATCACCCAAGCACTCATCACCAGCAGGCTGGACTACTGGAACATCCTCTATGTCGGAATCAACACATCTCTACCCCACAAACTTCAGACTGTCCAGAACATCGCAGCCAGACTTATCCTCAGGATCCCACAACAAGACCACATTACTCAGCATAAATAAGAACTGCACTGGCTCCCCGTCAAAAAAACAGTGACCTTCAAGCTGCTCACCCACACCTAGAAAGCCCTCCACAACACCGGACTCCACCACCTCAATCTCCTTCTACACTCACAAAAGAAACCTCCACTCCTCTGACCAGGCCTTGACCGAAATACTCTGTAATCACATAAGCAGACAGGAGGCACACCCTTCTCGTACATCATGGCCAAGACCTGGAAAGAACTCCCCCTCAGCATCACATGAACACCCACACTGAAAGCATTCAGGAAGAGCCATAACACCTGCCTTTTCGTATGACCAAGGCTGCACAAATCCCCCCAGCGCCTTGAAACCCTCACAGGTGAATAGTGAGCTATATACATCCCTAATAGATTAATTCATACGCCACCACAGTTTGTGCTTGAGTGTTATGAACATGCCCTGCCATTGATTTGGCTCTCTGTAACTCTTAAGGGTAGTGAAATGAGCAGTACTCCCTTCTTTAATATACACAGAATCTCTGAGATTGATTTGGTTTGGCTTCACCTCTGAGAGCTACTTTCAGGGTTCTGGTGAGCTACCAGTAGCTCCCGAGCTACTGGTTGGAGACCCCGGGCATGTATAATGAGTGGGGAATTGTAGGACTGAAGCACAAATGTGAAGGTGGTTACACCACTACATGTATAATGCATAGGAGTTTGAATCACTGCATACCCTAAAGCCTGGCTTACTGCAAGAGTATATGTAATTATGTAACTGCAAACACATCAACCAACCAAATCAATCATCTCTCAATTTTGCCAAATGGACACTGATTCATAGTGTTATTCTACACAAATAACAGTATCCCCTGCAGTGTATAAATGCAGATTAAAAATATTATATAAATAAATGTATTAAAACTCGTAGTAATGGAATTAAATAAATTAATACTCGGATATAAATTAGAATACTCACATTTTAATAGAGAGTATCTCTTGCACGGGATGTAGGGAAAATAGGGGTTTAGGGTAATGACGAATATTAAAAATAGTTTTACAAAAAAAGGGAAGTTACTAGAAAAATAAGTCGGAAAAAAGGGGAATTAATATTAATACTCGTATTAAAAAAAAAAAGTAACCTATAGAAATGCTTTAATAAAAAAACAAGTTTAACGAGTTTAAATAAAGCACTTTAGAAATTATACGAAAGTTAAAAAGTATGGAAAGAGGCTCGTTTACATAAACACGTGACGCACTAAAACAGTGCAAATGAGAACACCTGTCAACTGAAAAACATGACTTAAAAGTGGGAGGATCAATACATTGATCCCATAGACTGTTAAGTAACCAAAAAGTATATAAACCACACCCGTGGGATAATTAGTTTCATTTCAGAGAATCAAAATGGGCGAAAAAACGACGAGCAAGGTAATGATTCGGGACTGCTGGAGCATCTTGACAATATCTTTCATTTCCTCAGAGGGAACATATTGTTAATGTATATTTAAAAATTCATAAAACATTATGCTCCCTCCAGAGGAGTTGGATGAATTCCGACGGAGGAAGGAAAGAATATCAAAGAGGGGTAAATTATCTTAATGGGTCTATGTTGTATACATTTTAAAAAGAAAGCAAAAATATTTAAATGATTATAGAATGTGGTATGATTACTAACAGTGGGCGCAAGACTACGCTCCACCCATGGAGTGCACGTAGTGTTGTCTACTTTGCATTTTGCAAAGTAGGCGTAGTAGGCAACACTACGCATGCTCCGTGGACGGAGCGTAGTTGCCCGCCACCCGCCTCCCTCCCGCCCTCTTCTACTTAACTAATTTATGCTTAAAAATACTTGAAAAGTAAATTAAGGGCACTTACCTGGTCCGCAGCGTCCCGGGGCTCCCACTTCTATTTCGCGCTGTGTCTTCCATCCAAATGCGCATGCGCGGCCGCCCGCGCATGCGCATTTCTCACGAGAAAGGCGCATGTGCGGGCGGCCGCGCATGCGCATTTGGATGGAAGATGCGGCGCGAAAAAGAAGAGGGAGCCCTGGGACGCAGCGGAACAGGTAAGTGCCCTTAATTTACTTTTCAAGTATTTTTAAGCATAAATTAGGTTTGTAGAAGAGGGTGGGAGGGGGGTGGGCGGCGCGTAGTGGGGCTACGCGAAGGGTGTGGGTGGGCGTAGCTTCATGCCCACTTCACGTAGCTTCGCGTAGCCCATCTACACATACTACACCCAGGGTTAATGATTACGTTTAAAAAGAATATAATAACAAGTTCACTAAAGAACCACTACAAGAAATATAGGTTATTTAAGGAATAAAGGAATAACTACTTGCAAAGTAATGATTAGGAGCAATGTCATAATCTTTTTATCTTTCATTTCCACAGAGGGATCATATTGGTAATGTATATTTTAATTTATATATAACTTTGTGATCCTTCAACTGGAGTTAGATGGCTTACAACCGAGAATTTCATACATTAATAAATAATATTTTTTTAGTATGCAAGTATTTCTTAATGATTGAAAAATGTACTATAAATAAACTGCTGACAAAACAACAAAATACTTTGGAATTAAAAAGAATACTATTTATCTTCTAGAGTGAAAATGGGTGTTTATATTGAGAAGTTCTTTTCCCAATTTCCACTTGTGAAGAACAGGAGGATTATCTTCACTAGCACTTTATTTGAAAAAAAATTAATATCATTTTTGCTTCAAATGTTAATAATTCTTTCCATTTTTAAAAATGATTGTTAAATGTAATAATGACATGAAATGTACATAAAAAAGAAAGATGAAGTAGTGAGGAATGTTTGTCGTAGCACTTCTATTCTACTTTATCTGAAAGTAAAAAAAGCCCAAACATTTATAATAAGATGATGGGGCAGCACTTATATAATGTAAACATAAGGAATGATTGCTTATGATAAAATAAAATAAATGTGGTCCAACGTGTGATACCACTGAATGAAAAAAGAAATTTGCATTTCACCCATATGATGAATATAAAAGACTCAATAAAAATATGGTTTGAAGAATTACACATTTAATAAAAGAACATAGTACTCCACGCTAAAGGAGAAAAGTCAGCACAATTATGATAGAATAGAAAATAGAATACTATTTTTAATTACCTTTACAGTCAACAAACTCATAAGCACAGTGCACAGTTTAAGTTAAAAACACCCTACCACAACTAGTTTTTGAAACGCATACTAAAATAAAGTGCACAACAAAAATGGGCTAGGAACATGGTGAGAGTATCGTAACCTCACATAGAAAAAAGAAGCCAATCAACATTAGGATCAGGAAGGTAGTCTTAACCACACATCAGTCAATCAAATGTTTTTCAAAATCTGCGCAAGGAAAGGGATTGGTCGCTAATATGTCTTCTTACAATGCTTCACAACCAATCAAAAAGAGGTGTAGAACTTTTCTGTTTTTAACAAGCAAATCAGATAACCTTGCAAGTACACGCAGCGATAGGCAATTATTAAAGATGACTTGCTTTCGCAAGACCCCGAAAGACTTCTTCCAGAATAGGTACGCACTTCACTGCCAGACCCCATTTAATGCATATCCAGGCTCTCAAGCCTAAACACGTCAAAAATCATCTCTCGTCACTTTCTCCTCTTCCACGTTCACCGTGAAAGTGCGTGTCCCCTTCTCCTTTAACTCCTTTAGTTTTTCATAGTAATTATTAGTCATACACTATTCTGCAAATACCCCACAGATGCAACCCCCTGGATTTGCAATAGTAATTGTTACTCATACACTATCCAGCACATACCCTACAGATACACCACCTTGGGGTTGGAATATTTTTTTTTTAGTGGTACACTATCCAGCACATTCCGTACAGATTCACCCCCCTGGTGTTAGAATAGTAATTGTGACCGCTACACTAACCTGCATTTACCCTACTGATGCACTCTACTCTCTATTTCAAAATTCAAACCAGATTTACAACACCCTTGCACCACTTTCACGTCACTTTTCTCATCTTAAAAGTGATGCAATAGTAACGCAATGAACTTGTAAATCTACCCCTATGCACATTACAAGCAAAACAAGTACACAACTCATTCACTTCTTTATCGATCACAATTAGACAGTGTTGTTTCACGATTCACAATGAACTTCAATAAATGCTTTGTGCCTATTTAAATGGAAGACGAGATTGTCGACATTACAAAACTTAGTGGCATATTTACAGAGACAGAGTTAAAATTTTCATTGCTTAAACGCCTGCAAAGTACAAATAAAACATCAAAAATGGACTTCAAAATCCTTTGTTATCTTACCTGAAGAATTTCTCAACATTGATGTTTCCTATACAAGACTGAGAGCCACCACCCAGGGCAATAAAATAAATGGTTGTGGGGTGCTCCAACGCCCCCCCTTCAAAATTAAAAGTGTGGGGACCTCAATGACCCCCCTCAATCCCCGGGAACCACCACCCCGGGATTTAGTGTATTGTGCGAGGCAGACTGCGTGACCCTATGCCTAGAGCCCTCTAAGGCCGTGGAGACCGCCACGCCCCAGGGCCGACTCCCGCATTGTCCCAGGGTGCCTACCCCCGGGAAACTGCTGTTTGCTATGAGAGGGCGTGAGTCTCGCGCCCGCCCTCCCATAGCAAACTTAGTTAGCATTTTGAAAGACACAACAATGAAATCTGTTCTCACTTTCAAAATCCAAACCAGATTGCTTTTCGATATGCAAAATAGCATCTCCCCAAGCGGAAAAGCAATGCCGGCTCCTTAAGAATGCGGGAAGCCGGCGGGACTGTGGGGGCATTGTCGCTCCCCTCACGGTCCCCACCATTTTTTATAAGACCCGGGGGATATTAAAAATTACTGATAGGGGCTATTTTTTTACAGTAAAACTAAAAGTCGGGCACCCACCTCAATGCGGCCCCCTGGTGTGCACGCTCTGGATGCACGACTCATAATCTGTAGGGTGGGCGACTCCAGCGCCTTTGGTGCACAACTTCTACGCGTTTGGGAGCCGGCATTGCATTTCCACATGGAGACCTACTAACATGCAGCTCGCCATGTGGAAAACCAATCTCATTTACATTTTGAAAGAGAGAAAAGATTTCCTTGCTATGGGAGGGCAGGATAGACACCCTAGGACATTGCAGGAACCGGCCCTCCCACAATACATAAATCCCCGGGAGTGATGGTCCCCGGGGCTTTGGACACCTTGCAGCATCCCCCCACAGCCATTTTTTTTTAGCCCCAGCAGTGCGGCCCCCTGGTGTGCACACGCTGCATGTACGACTCATAATCTGTAGGGCAGGACCATCGCTAGGCATGGGCAGCGTGGGCAGTTGCCCAGGGCCTCACACTCAGCCCACCAGCATGGGGCCCCAAACTGATCGTGTGCCCTGTTGTTTCCCTGTTTCCTTGCAGTTAGGGTCCAGGAGAGCCCCCCTCCCTGGGCCTCTCAGGGATGGTGTCTGGAGGCCTAGGGGAGGGAGACGCTTCCCCTAGTCCCAATTGCAAGGAGACCCATTCAGAGACACTCCGGGAGGCCCATTGTACAGAACTTTAGCGCTCTCAGCCCACAAGCATTTCTTACACCTATTAGGCTGGAGGTGTGATCATTACTTGTGGGCTAATAGTTAAAACTATAGGGGCTCTAAAATCCTGGTCAATGGGCCTCCTGCGGTGTCTCTGAATACTTTGCAAGGGGTCACTTCACTAAATGAGAGGGGCTTCGCGCATTCCTTTAAGTAAATTAGAGGGTCCTCGCGCATTCCCTTTTGGCTCAGGGCCTCGCAAATTATAGAACGTTCCTCCTGTAGGGTGCATGAATCCAGCGCCTATGGTGCACAACTACGACACGTTTGGGAGCCACCATTGCTTTTCCACATAGGGAGCTACTAACATGCAGCTCTCCAAGTAGAAAATCAATGTCATTTAGATATTGAAAGAGAGAACAGATTTCCTTGCTATGGGAGGGCGGGATGGGCACACCTGGACACTGCAGAAGCTGGCCCCCCTACAATACATAATGCCCCAGGGAGTGGTGCCCCCCCAACTATTTTTTTGTAGCCCCGGGGGTAACCCTCGAGTGCTCCAGGAAGGCTCCGTAAATATAATGTGATGCTTGGAACACTCTGGTGTTGGTCGTGTGCTTTTCAAATAAAATGATCCCAAGCCCGAGCAGGATACATTGGCAACAGTAGTGTCGGTTGACATTTGCCAGCATCTATTTGGGGACCAGCAACAAATTGCGGACAATGTCGATCAGCCGGGGCTCATTTGGGGGCTCCGTTTAGCAGAGAACTGCATGTTAATACAAACCGGCACTACAATATCCATAAAGCTTTGCTGAATGCACACATGGCAGCCGGTCAGAGGGCGGGCCACGTTGTGCTTTTAGATGCAGGAAGTGACCGGAGGTGCATTTTCACGCCACCAGCCCTGAGGAAAAGAATTACCTTGAAACGCGTTGGTGTGTGCGGCGTGAACTGTGAAAGCAGTAGGTGGATACTGTCCTTATCCGTCAATTAAAGTGTGAAGCTTGGAACACTCTGGTGTTGGTCGTGTGCTTTTCAAATAAAACGATCCCAAGCTTCAGCAGGATATATATATATATATATAGTACCTACTGGCGGTCGCCAGTAGGTAGTTATAGTTAGGACCTAGTTACCATAGAACAATCGCAACATTCTATTCCCAATAACGTTAGCTCCGTTTGACGAATCTTTGCGAAATTTTCAAAACATGTTTTCTCCATGCAATTTTTCCTAGGAAACTTCAGACACGGCTGCAGCCTGAACTGTTGAATGGAATTGCACCAAATTTGGCAAAAAGGTAGCTGTTGGCTCAGAACGAGCCCTTTTTGTTAAATGGTGTAAATCCATTCAGTAGTTTATTAAATATTAATGGTAAAAAAAAATATATATATCTGGGCGGAGCCTAACAACACATCTCATCGTGAGATCTGATTGGCTGTCAGCACTTCATCCATGAAGTGTTGGCAGCCATCTGGGGACCCATATACATGATAGCACCTCCTTAAAAAGCATTGCAGTTAATAGAAGGTTTTAAGACTTTACTTACATTATAAATCGTTTATTGATGGTACCATACTCATTTTAGGAATTGTGGTGTGTTCTAAGGTGATTTTACCATGTGAAAAAGCCTTTCGCTGGGATATCATGAATCATGTTTGAGAGAAAACTATTTTCTCATGCTTTTCCCACAGAGGTTTGGAAGGTGATCTATAAGTTAAACTGAGAGCATATCTTCTGTAAATTCACATTATCTTTCTCAGTTATGTGAGAATGAAGTCTGACATTCTCAGTAAAACATGTACATCCAACAATGGCAACGTTGAGCTAATGAGCAACTAGAGTGCTAACATTCAGAATTCATGGCAAATGTGTGACACATCTGAATGCCTTCTTGATGGAACCAAAGTAAAAAACTGAAAGAATTTCCTACTGAGGAGACTACAGTAATGATGAAATTGCTAAACCTCTTAACAAATAAATCTCCCAAGATGGCCACCAGAGACAAAAGAGCCCAAATGTAGCTCAAATATCATCCAGATGTAGCCCACGTATTGCTCAATGACATAATGTCCCAGAGTGTTCTTAAGAACAACTGGGGCGTAATACCAGCAGCAGACTTCCGTGGTGAGCAGTGTGACACATCTGAATGCCTTCTTGATGAAACCAAAGTAAAAAACTGAAAGTATTTCCTACTGAGGAGACTACAGTAATGATGAAATTGCTAAACCTCTTAACAAATAAATCTCCCAAGATGGCCAACAGAGACAAAAGAGCCCAAATGTAGCTCAAATATCATCCAGATGTAGCCCACGTATAGCTCAGTGACAGAATGTCCCACAGCGTTCTTAAGAACAACTAGAGCGCTTACTGTCTTACTTATGACAAAAGTATGTCTCACCTGAAGCCATCTTGATTGGAATAAACTGGTAACACTTAAATCATTTAATTTAAAAAGGAACACAATGAGGGGGTTCATTTTTCCATAGAAATTATGATTAGTGCTGAAGAAAGAAAAGTTAGGGCACATTTTGAGTGACTTCTCAAATCTTCTTCTATTTCATTAAATAATTCTGACATGCAGACTGAAACATGCACTTTTAAACCATTAGCAGACTTCCGTGGTGAGCAGTAGCTTTACTACAGTGATCTAATGAGAAACTAGAGTGCTAACATTCAGAATTTATGGCTAATGTGTGACATATCCGAATACTTTCTTGATGAAATCAAAGTAAAAAACTGAAAGCATTTCCTACTGAGAAGACTGCAGTAAATGAAGAAATTAGGGAACCTCATAATAAATGAATCTCCCAAGATGGCCACCAGAGACAAAAGAGCCAAAATGTAGCACAAATATCACCCAGATGTAGCCCACATGTAGCCCAATGACAGAAGTGTGCAAAAGCACGTTTTATTTTTTGTGTTTTTGCAGTTTTATATAGTGTAGACTTGTCAGGCATTGGAATGCTTTACATGAGCATTGGTTACATCACACAAGAACAAATTAATTTTGGTTTTAGACATGGGGAGATTAAGTGAATTGACCAGAATCACAGAATGTCGAGCTGATGCAGAAACTCCAACCTGGTCCCCCAGTTGCAAAGTCTGCAGCTCTGGAAGTAACACCACATCCTCTTCCCTAAGTGCAACATTTAATCAAGTGGTCAACTGGATAAAAAAACATAAAGATAACAAATAATTTAAAAGTGCTTTGTCGTTTTTTGAAAACTCCAAAAATATGTCCTCATTTTAGTTTTTCAGAGCACTAACCATAATTTTGATGCAAATAAGACCCTCTCATATATGTAATTTCTAAAGGAAATGCTCTAGGTATTACAGTTTTGATTACATCAAGATGACGTCAGGCGTTCCACACTTTTGTATTAAATATAGAATGTTAGCAATCTAGTTGTTCATTAGGATACTGTTGAGAGGCAGATGCCAGGGGCACGGACTTTGAAAATTGAAGGCAGGTAGGAGGGTGCAGAGGCAACACTCTAACCACACTGAGCAGGCAGGAAGGGCAGTGGCAGCACAACCGACTATGGAGAGCAGTGGAAGGGGGGGCAGGGGCAACAAACCAACAATACAGGACTGTCAAGAGAGGCTGTGGCAATATAAAAGACCATTGTGGACAGATGAAAGAGGCAGTGGTAGTAGAACCATGCGTGCCAACAGACCCGATTCAGCCAGGAAACGTTAAATGTTTTTAAGCCCAAATGGGCTTTATTTAATCTATCTCCTGTCTACAATTTTCTCTTTTTCAATGAAGTCAAAGGGGAAAATCAATACTCCAGTTTTTTCAAAATCTCCCTCTTACAAAATTCAAAATGTTAGCAACTATGGTACATTGGATCATGGAAGGCATGTGGAATTGGGGTAGGGACATGGACTCAGATAACAGAGGACAGAAGGGACATGGAGAGGTGCACCAAACTGACCCTACAGGGCAGGCATCAGAGTTTGCAGCAGCACAATACACCACACAGGGAATGCGGGAAGGGAGTGCAGCACAACAATCCATAGAAAGCAATAGAGAGGGGACAGGACCCTGCACACGGACAACAGAGAACAGAGGGGAAAGAGGCAATGGTATCTAGCTGACCATCATGGACAGAAAGGAGAGAAAGCAGCAGCATAACGTACCATAAATGGCAGGAGGGATGAATAGGGGGCATTACAATAGAACAGACAAGCCAGGAGGGAGGGAATAGGGGTCTGCACATGGAAACAGAGGGCTGGGGGCAAGGTGGCAGGGCAGGGCAGGAGCAGCAAGATGACCATGGAGGTCAGGCAGGATGGGCACTAGAAGCAAGACACACCAAGGAGAACAACAGTGAGACTATAATAGCATACACACAGACCATGGAGGAAAGGTGGGATGGGTCAGGGGCAGCTAGCTGACCACACAGGGAAGGTGGGAGGGCCTGTGGCAGCACAGAAGACCATGCATGGCAAGCGGCAGGGTTAGTGGCAGCACAATGGCTATGATGGGCAAGAAGGAGGGTGCAGGGGCATGCACAAAGGACCATGGAGGATAGAAGGGAGGGTCAGGACCTGGGCACAGACAAGAGAGTTCAGGGGAAGAGGCCTCACAACAGACCATGCGGGGCAGGCAGGAGAAGCAGTTGCAGCACAACAGACTAGGGAGGGCAGAAGGGTGTGGCAGTAAAATGGACCATGGAGGATTGGAGGAAGGTGATAGGGGCATGGAATGTGGACAGGCTGGGTGGAGGTGGCAGGGACAGGTTACAGTTATCTGACAATGCTAGGAAGGTGGGAGGGGAGTGGCAGCTCAACAGAACACTCAGTGTAGATAGGAGTGGCAGGTCCATGGAACATGGTGGGCATAAAGGATGGAGCTGGGGCATGCACACAGACATCGGAGGGCAGGGGGAAGGAGAATAAGGGCAGCAAGCTACGCACAGAGGCTAAGCAGGAGGTCAATGATGGGGCATAGAATTGGGCTATGGAGGGCAGGAGGAGTGGACTGGTACATCATGCTAAATGGAGGCAGTGGCAGCACATCAGACCATGCATGGCAGGAGGGAGGAGGCTAATCCATGGATTCAGATAACAGAGGATAGGGAGGAGGTGGATGGGGCAGCAAGCTAACTGTTCAGAGAAGGCGTGAAGACCAGTGGCAGAACAACGGCCACAGAGGGCTGTAAGAAGGGAGCAGGGACATGGACTTGGACAATGGATAGCTAGGAGGAGGGAAGGTATGAGCAGCAAGCTTGGGTTGGGTTGGGGGCATCACAATGCCAGGCCCTGCTTCCAACCCTCCACCATCCATTGTGATATGCATCTTACTTAACGTTAAAAAAAAACTAGAAATTTGCTGCACAAAACAAAGATTACAGAGACGGTATAGTTAGACTCAGATTTCACTCATACACAACCAGTGAAATTCAGCAATTACAGTTACCTGAGCTAACTATAACTTACGCCCCCGCAATGTACTGCTAATGACCTCAGACATTACATCATTCATGGCATGGTCAGTTACATCTCTCATGACATCACTCATGACATCTCAAATGAGCTGTGAATGGAATGGAACTATAATTGCTAGAAATGTATTTAGGGATAGGTACCCATCGGACTGCTAGCAATGAACTTCATAAGCATCGAAATATTTTTATTTCTTAATCATATTTTAGTTGGGTTCCTCTGAAAATTTGATTATATCGCTCTTTTTCATCATATCTTAAGGACTTATTTGTTAACTTTTGAAAGAACATCATGTGATTTATCTATGTAACATCCTTTAACTGCAACCAGTGTTCGTTTTATAATCTTTATTGACATCACATAGTACTAACACTCACCCCCTGTTCCGATCACAGGATCAGACGTAGAGACGTACGTACATTCTCTTAACGTCCCTGACTAGCTCTGGCACTCGCAGGAGAACTACCAAGCTTAGAAACACCTCACGCTCGCAACAGCGGTAAGCGTTGTTCCTCGGCAAAATAAAGCCATCTAGGACTTGGCAAGCGATAAGCGCGTACTGAATTTGTGTTTAATCACGACGTGAAATTTATGAAAAATTATGTTGCTTAATGCACCAAAAGTGTTTAATGCATGTAGATCTAGCATGCACTTCACTTTTTATCTAGCTTAACCGACTAACACTACAACTTTAAGACGCTAAACCATTTAGCTTTATCTGTGCACATTTAAAGTGAAACCGGCACACAAGGTCTAACACCACGCTGAAATAGCCGTATAACACGAACGCCACGCCTCAACAGATGCACATTATTTAAAATAAGTGAGATAGCGGACACAATACACTACTGTTTACTAACCCAACATCAATCATGTGCTGGATACACTTATTCGGGAGGCAAGCCCAGTGTTTAAAATGCATATCAATCCTTCATCTTCCACAGACACTCCCCTGACGAAGGCATCTTGCCGGCATAGGGAGAATGTAAATGTAAATGTAGTATACTTGTAAAGCGCACAGCTGCCCCAGCAACGGGGCGTCCCGGCGCTGTATAACTCTGGGGAACCCGTCCCGGCTTTCCCTGTGGGATGGTCCCTTGCTGGGAGTCCCCAAGGTGTAGCCAGGCATCCCCGGAATTGGTGGGGCCGTTGTGGAGATTAGGCAAGCTAATGCCCAGAGTTGCCGAGTGGAACCCCTGATTAGAGTAAGCACCGAAGCGAGAATTATCGATTCCGCTGACCAAGGTCCACGACCCTGCCGCGTCGGGAATTGAACCCTGGTCCCAGGCTGACTTCTGCTCTCAGGCCTGCTGCCTCTAACCAGGGAGCCACACTACTCCACTCCACAAGTGAGGATTTTATAAATATTTGAGATATAAACAAAGCATTTTGGGAAGTACCATTGGTAAATGCAACGAAACAGATGTGTGAAATTTAACACATTAAAGAAAGAAACAATACAACAAGAAAATTTGAAAAAGAACTGTTTATTGATAAGTTAGCTGTGGTTTACAGCATGCCTGTGCCTGGGAGACACCCCATAACAATGGGGTTGCTACCAAGTTATCAGACATCATCCACGTGATCATCTGATACACCTCCGCACACCCTAAAGTATAGACTACCATTCTTGAAACCATAGACACACCAATACTTGTACAGCTATAATATTCTGTGCACTATGCATGCAGGCCTCTAACCAGCTACATACTATTGATACGCTCTTCTAAATACCCAGTTAGTACCTATGCAGTCTAGGAATCCTACTGTCTGTCCCATGCACTTCTCCATTCACCCATCCAGCACTATCTACGTATCCTATCACTCTACCCATACCTATGAGCTTAAAAATTCAGCACACACTTTCTTTGCAACATTGAAATTACTCCAGTTATTAGTCGTATACTTAAGGAATGGCGTAGTCACTAACACAAGTGGAGGTACAATATTTTGTACACTATGCATGCACACCTCTAACCAGCTACAAACTATTGATACACTCTTCTAAATACCCAGTAAGTACCTATGCAGTGTAGGAATCCTCCTGTCTATCAGTTGCATTTCTCCAATCACCCATCCAGCACTATCTACTTATCCTATTATTCCACCAATACCTAAGCACTTATAAATTCACTATACACTCTGTCTGTAATACTGTAATTATTCTAGTTACTAGTCATGAACTTATGGAATGGCCTAGCTACTAAAACAAGTAAAGCTATAATATTTTGTGCACTATCCAAGCTGGCCTCTAACTAGCTACATACTATGGATACACTCTTCTATATACCCAGTTAGTACTCATGTAGTGTAGGAATCGTCCAGTCTGTCCCATGCACTTCTTTATTCACTTATCTACCACTATCTCTTCATCCTATCACTCCACCAATACATAAGCACTTATAAATTAAGTGTTCACTCTCTTTGCAACACTGTCATCATTCCAGTTACTAGTGGTATTCTTTTAAAGTGACCTTGGCACCAACACAAGTACACATAAAATATTCTGTGCATAATGCCTAAAAAATGGCTAAGCAGATACATACTACTGGTCCACTCAATTAAATACTGAAGTAGTACCCATGCAGCGTAGGATACCTCCTGTCAGTCTCATGCAATTCTGCCAATACCTAAGCACTTATGGGGCAGATTTACAAGCACCCTGCGCCACCAGTATGTCACTTTTTGTAACGTAGTGATGGTGCCAGGCACTCCTTCATATTTACAAGGAGAGGAAAAGCCACCCTGCATGATATCTCCTCTCCTTGTCAATACGACCACTTCATACACAGAACTTTACGTTGAAGGTGCGTTCCATAGGTGTTGCAGTTGGTGTTCCCATGCAACACCCATAGAACAAGACACTCATCTCCAGATTTATGAGAAATCGGAAATCTGGAGATGTGTGTGAATGCTACACCATCCTAGAGTTGGTGTAGCAAGGCGCAACGAGAATTGTTTTCATTTCTCCTCATTTTTTCCTCTTTCAATGCGTGCTGCATTCCACAGCTTACATTGAAAGAGAAAAATGCCTTTACTGACTGTTTTTGTGCAGGAAGGTGTCCCTTCCTGCACAAAAACAATCCCTGAACAACACAGACATCCTTGCACCATGGTGCAAGGGTACCTGTGTCACTGCATAGCTGCAGTTTGTGCAGCTGTGCAGAGGGAAGCACAGAGTTGCAACATATTCATGTACATATGTCACATCCCTGTGCTTCAGAAGTGCCACAGTGCAGTGCAGCTAAAGAGCTTGCAGTGTCACGCTGCAGCACTTCCTCATAAATCTTCACCTATAAATTCACCATACCCTGCTATTGCATTCTTTCAGTCAAACATGCTGTATACATATATTCAACCAAACGTTCACACATTACCTTGCAATTATAGTTTTTTCTTTAACTAGATAAGGTAGTTCTGAAAATAACTATTTTTCTTATTTTTTATTTTTTTGTTTTTTTTTAACTATTTTGTATATTTTTGGTGTTTTTTCAGAAAATGAACAAAAAAAAGAATGAATAAAACAGGAAACCTTTGGAACTACTTATCATTCCAAAAACATCAAAAAAATTAAGAACGATGGTTGCGTTGCGCAGCACAAACTGCATCCACCGACTGCTCACCGAAACATATAAGTTTCTTACACTTCACGCAGTGTTGCTTGAGAAAGGTGAATTCTGGCCTAATGTCCATTGCAGGTGTTCCTGAGGATGCTCCAGACGTACTTGCCACAGCAGGTGAGGGGTTCAAAGCAGCTCGCCTCATTTCCGCCAGAGCAAGAATGAAAGGATGTGTGGTCCGGAGAAACTTGTACATAGAAGCAGTGCCACTGCCTCTTGGCAGGACTCGGTCACAAATTTTGCACGTCAGCTTTCTCGAATTTACTTTCTTCTCTCCAGGTGGAAAAGTGAAGAATTTCCACACAACAGATTCCGGCCTTTGTGGATGTGGTGCCTCCTACAAAAATTCTTCTTCAGAAGATACTCCATCCTGCTGCTGCTGTTCAGATACCATTTTGTTTGATATTTTTTGAAAAACACCAAAAAAAAACAAGCAAAAAGGGTTCTTGAAGGAAAAGAGATGTCTCTCTAAAGATGCTCCAACAAGAATGATTAAAATGGGTGGGGTGGGTAATTCAATAGTTACAGTGGGAAATGTTAAGAACCAATGAAATCTTTTATTTTGAGGTCACATGGGATCCGCGCTCACGAAGCATGCACCCGACGCGACTTCACAAAAATATATTTAAAAATAATATAAGTTTATTATAAGCACAACTATATTATTTTATGAATATCTTAGATAATCTCTTGCCCTAATATGTATATTAAAGACACATACATATCATTTTAGAATATAAAAAGTTTTTGCGGGAGTCTCGCACCCACGATGTCATCAGTGATGTCATTTGAGATGTCATCAGTGATGTCATCAGTGATGTTACTGACCTTGTTATGAATGATGTAATATGTGACATCATCATCAGTGCATTGCGGGTGCGCGAGTTATAGTTAGCAGAACTAACTATAACGAAGGAATTTCTATGGCTTTGTATGAGTGTAATGTCCAGCTTACTATTACACCCCTGAAACCTATGTTTTTTTTCTGTGAAAAATAAAATAATACATATATATATATATATATATATATATTCACTGAAAAAACCATAGGTTAGAGACCATATATAGTTAGCTGGACATTTTATTGACATAAAAGCAATGAAATTCCATATATAGTTAGTTGCACTAACTATATATCGATCACCCGCAATCCACTGCTGATGATGTCACATATTACATCATTCATGACATGGTCAGTGACATCACTGATGACATCACTGATGACATCTCAAATGACATCACTGATGACATCACTGATGACATCTCAAATGACATCACTGATGACATCATCTAGTGTCTGTGTGTTTTTGTAAAGTTTAAATATGTTTTACATATTGAAGAATGAGTGGATGTATGGAAGACTGAGTGTGTGTGTGGCTGGCTGGGAGGTGTGTGACTCTGTGCATATCAATGTGTACTTGTATCAGTGATTGTATAAGAGAGTAAGTATGTGTTAGTATATGTGTGAAAAGTATGGTGTTCTGTGTTTAACTGTATAGATGAGGAAATCGAAGTGTGATTGATTCTTCACAGGACTGACTAGGTGTATGAGTGCATATGATAGTGTTGTAATAATGAGTGACTGTATGTATGAGTGATTGTATGGGTGAATGAGTGAATGTGTGTGTAGACGTAGGAATCAGTGAGTGCGTATGTAGTAACTGGTATTGGTGTGTCATGATGTCATCAGTGATGTCATTTGAGATGTCATCAGTGATGTCATTTGAGATGTCATCAGTGATGTCATCAGTGATGTCACTGAAGTATGGTGTTCTGTGTTTAACTGTATAGATGAGGAAATGGAAGTGTGATTGATTCTTTACAGGACTGACTAGGTGTGTGAGTAACTCCATGGATGAGTGGCAGTGTGTGAGTGTCTGCATAGGTGTATGAGTGCATATGATAGTGTTGTAATAATGAGTGACTGTATGTATGAGTGATTGTATGGGTGAATGAGTGAATGTGTGTGTAGACGTAGGAATCAGTGAGTGCGTATGTAGTAACTGGTATTGGTGTGTCATGATGTCATCAGTGATGTCATTTGAGATGTCATCAGTGATGTCATCAGTGATGTCATCAGTGATGTCATTTGAGATGTCATCAGTGATGTCATCAGTGATGTCACTGACCATGTCATGAATGATGTAATATGTGACATCATCAGCAGTGGATTGCGGGTGCGCGATATATAGTTAGTGCAACTAACTAGTTTTGTAAATGCAAATTCCTAACTATATATGGTCTATAACCTATGGTTTTTTCAGTGAATTTCATTGGTTTTTTAAAAGCTAATATCTATAGCTGTAAAATATATTCTTTATTACGTGACGTATCAGGTAGCCACGTGAGACGCCTCATGACGCGTCGCATAACCGTGACGTATCGGCTCTGCAGCGCAAACAAAACCCGTAACGTAAGCGTGCCGGAGCACGCTTACAGATATATATATTTTTTTTAACCTTAATTAGACAAAATCCACACGTGCACATATCTTGAGGCCTTGCAAAGGCACATCAAACAAACAGTCCCTACAATTTTGCCAAGTTTGCTGGAAATCTATTCCCTTAATTTTTTTTTTACTGTTTCCCTTGGTTTTCCCCTTGTTACGCTTACCGGGACGCTACCCGGTACGCGAACCGGACGCTCCAAAAACACAAGATGGCGGACTCCCGTTACGCTGCCGGTTAGCTGCCCGGTTCGCGTACCGGGAAGCGCCTCTACCGCGAAAAATCGCGGGGGACTTTAACATCCCCCTCATCAATCCTAGGGGGTCAGGAGGGGTTTACCTTGCCCCCTTTCCTTCATTTCCCCCTTCTTTTTTCACCACATCTTGTCTCTCGAACCTACCGAGAGACAAGATGGCGGCCGCTCCGGACAGTTTACAATGTTGACAGCTACGCTGCCGGTTAGCTGCCCGGTGAGCTGCCCGGTGAGCTGCCCGGTTCGCGTACCGGGACGCGCCTCTACGGCGTAAAATCGCAAAAAATTTGTTTTTTATTTTTTGCCCCGCGGGGCACTTTAATATCCCCCTCATCAATCCTAGGGGGTCAGGAGTGGTCTACCTTGCCCCCTTTCCTTAATTTCCCCCTTCGTTTTTCACCACATCTTGTCTCTCGATCGTACCGAGAGACAAGATGGCGGCCGCTCCGGACTGTTTAGAATGTTGACAGACACCAGAGAGCCAATCAGCTTCGCTTCGCGAAGTTCCGTTACGCGTCAGGTACGCGAACCGGGGCGCTAACCGGAGCGCTGTCACAGATATATATATTTTTTTAAACGTTAATTTCTCAAAACCCACTGGAGCACATATATTGAGACATAGCAAAGGCACGTCGGGCAAACCATATCTACAATTTTGCCAAGTTTCATGTAAATCTATTCAGCCGTTCGAGCTAAAAGTGAGTCCAACCGCCCTATGGAAAAATGAATGGGAAAAACGCGTTTTGGGACCCCCCTTTTTTCTCGGACCCCCCTTAAAGAAACCCCCCCAAATTTCAGGGGCTGCTCATAAACAAAATGTGCCATTTTCCTGAAAATTTCAGCCAATTCCGTCCACAAACGCCAAAGTTATTAGACATAGAATTTTCAGAAATCCCATAGAGAAAAAATCCTAACTATATATACCCACTGGCTATCGCCAGTAGGTAATATACATATATAAACATATATAATCTGCATATCTATATAAATATAAATGCATGCACACATATACATATAATTCAGAAAAGGGGGTGGTGATGAACAGAGTGTCTGAATTAAGCAGACCACTCTTACCCAGTCCAAAGATCAGGGCTTGATCCATCACCGTTATTTAGCTCACTGCCCCATCCCAGCTCAGAACCTGGCTATATGCAAATTAGTCTGTCCCTGGCCCAGTGCATCATGGGAACAGGGCAGACCAAACTACCAAGCCAATTCTTCACCAGGGCAGACCAGACTACAAAAGCCAATTCTTACACGCAAGCAAGCCGGGCCGAAGACGGCTGAAATGCCCGAAACCTGTCCCCGGAAGCTTGTTTCCTTCCCAGTGTAAGAATTGGCTTTTGTAGTCTGGTCTGCCCTGTTCCCATGATGCACTGGGCCAGGGACAGACTAATTTGCATACAGCCAGGTTCTGAAAGTGGGATGGTGCAATGAGCTAAAAAACGGTGTTGGATCTAACCCTGATCTCTTGACTGGGTGAGAGTATTCTGCTTAATTCAGAGACTCTGTCCATCACCACCCCTTGTTGTAAATATTTTTGTCCACCCTAAGCGTGGAAGGGTATACTCAGATGTGAGTCCCTTGCTCATTGCACCATCAGGATTCAAGCAAGCCGGGCCGAAGACGGCTGAAATGCCAGAAACCGGTCCCCGGAAGCTTGTTTCCTTCCCAGTGTAAGAATTGGCTTTTGTAGTCTGGTCTGCCCTGTTCCCATGATGCACTGGGCCAGGGACAGACTAATTTGCATACAGCCAGGTTCTGAAACTGGGATGGTGCAATGAGCTAAAAAACGGTGTTGGATCTAACCCTGATCTCTTGACTGGGTGAGAGTATTCTGCTTAATTCAGAGACTCTGTCCATCACCACCCCTTGTTGTAAATACACATATACATATATGCATACATATGCATGTTATTTACATGAAAGTTTTAAAAACACTAATAAAAGCAAAGCTAAAAAGCCACCTCATTACAAACAGAATGGCTTTAACTTAAACGAGGGCGAGATCTATTGCATTTTCAATGCTTGTTTACTTTGGTTCTATCAAGAAGGCATTCAGATGTGTCACACATTTGCCATAAATTCTGAATGTTAGCACTCTAGTTGCTCATTAGATCACTGTAGTAAAGCTAGTGCTCACCAGGGAAGTCAGCTGCTAATCATGGTTTGCAGCCATTTTCCCGCATTTTTTATCCCGCAGACTTTCAGTCCGCATACCATTATCCCGCAAGGTCATTGACCTCGCATACCATTATCCCGCATTTTTTCAAAACGCATGTGCATTTATCGCGCATGCCTTTACAAAGAATTACGTTTTAAAGGCATGTATGGTAAATGCATTTGCGTTGTGAAAACCACGATGACGAGAGAGGTAAGTGGGTTTGTGTTAATTTTTTCGTGGGTTAGTGATTGTGTAGTGTAGTGTAGTGTTGTGTAGTGTAGTGTTGTGTTAGTGTAGTGTAGAGTTGTGGTGGTTGTTTAGTGTAGGGTCATGCTGGGGGTAGTGTTTTAGGGTTTAGGGTAGTGTTGTAGTGTTTGCGTAGTGTAGGGTCATGCTGGGGGTAGTGTTTTAGGGTTTAGGGTTGTGTTGTAGTGTTTGCGTAGTGTAGGGTCATGCTGGGGCTAGTGTTTTAGGGTTTAGGGTAGTGTTGTAGTGTTTGCGTAGTGTAGGGTCATGCTGGGCGTAGTGTTTTAGGGTTTAGGATAGTGTTGTAGTGTTTGCGTAGTGTAGGGTCATGCTGGGGGTAGTGTTTTAGGGTTTTGGGTAGTGTTGTAGTGTTTGCGTAGTGTAGGGTCATGCTGGGGTGTAGTATTTTAGGGTTTAGGGTAGTGTTTTAGTGTTTGCGTAGTGTAGGGTCATGCTGGGGGTAGTGTTTTAGGGTTTAGGGTAGTGTTGTAGTGTTTGCGTAGTGTAGGGTCATGCTGGGGTGTAGTGTTTTAGGGTTTTGGGTAGTGTTGTAGTGTTTGCGTAGTGTAGGGTCATGCTGGGGTGTAGTGTTTTAGGGTTTTGGGTAGTATTGTAGTGTTTGCGTAGTGTAGGGTCATGCTGGGGGTAGTGTTTTAGGGTTTTGGGTAGTGTTGTAGTGTTTGCGTAGTGTAGGGTCATGCTGGGAGTAGTGTTTTAGGTTTTTGGGTAGTGTTGTAGTGTTTGCGTAGTGTAGGGTCATGCTGGGGGGTAGTGTTTTAGGGTTTTGGGTAGTGTTGTAGTGGTTGCGTAGTGTAGGGTCATGCTGGGGGTAGTGTTTTAGGGTTTTGGGTAGTGTTGTAGTGTTTGCGTAGTGTAGGGTCATGCTGGGGGTAGTGTTTTAGGGTTTTGGGTAGTGTTGTAGTGTTTGCATAGTGTAGGGTCATGCTGGGGGTAGTGTTTTAGGGTTTAGGGTAGTGTTGTAGTGTTTGCGTAGTGTAGGGTCATGCTGGGGGTAGTGTTTTAGGGTTTAGGGTAGTGTTGTAGTGTTTGCGTAGTGTAGGGTCATGCTGGGGGTAGTGTTTTAGGGTTTAGGGTAGTGTTGTAGTGTTTGCGTAGTGTAGGGTCATGCTGGGGGTAGTGTTTTAGGGTTTAGGGTAGTGTTGTAGTGTTTGCGTAGTGTAGGGTCATGCTGGGGTGTAGTGTTTTAGGGTTTTGGGTAGTGTTGTAGCGTTTGCGTAGTGTAGGGTCATGCTGGGGGTAGTGTTTTAGGGTTTAGGGTAGTGTTGTAGTGTTTGCGTAGTGTAGGGTCATGCTGGGGTGTAGTGTTTTAGGGTTTTGGGTAGTGTTGTAGTGTTTGCGTAGTGTAGGGTCATGCTGGGGGTAGTGTTTTAGGGTTTAGAGTAGTGTTGTAGTGTTTGCGTAGTGTAGGGTCATGCTGGGGATAGTGTTTTAGGGTTTAAGGTTGTGTTGTAGTGTTTGCGTAGTGTAGGGTCATGCTGGGGCTAGTGTTTTAGGGTTTAGGGTTGTGTTGTAGTGTTTGTGTAGTGTAGGGTCATGCTGGGGGTAGTGTTTTAGGGTTTAGGGTAGTGTTGTAGTGTTTGCGTAGTGTAGGGTCATGCTGGGGTGTAGTGTTTTAGGGTTTTGGGTAGTGTTGTAGTGTTTGCGTAGTGTAGGGTCATGCTGGGGGTAGTGTTTTAGGGTTTAGGGTAGTGTTGTAGTGTTTGTGTAGTGTAGGGTCATGCTGGGGGTAGTGTTTTAGGGTTTAGGGTAGTGTTGTACTGTTTGTGTAGTGTAGGGTCATGCTGGGGGTAGTGTTTTAGGGTTTGGGGTAGTTTAGTTGTTTAGTGTATGCTAAAGGCATATTCGTTCTAAAAGTTTTCGTTATTTTAATTTGCGGCCTAATAGTACATGCGGGATTTTTTTTGCGGACTGATGGTATGCGGGATTTCGTCATATATTCGCTAATCATACTTTCTATGGCAAAATTAACCCCCTCATTTTGTTCATTTTTAAATTAAATGTTTTAAGAGTTACCACTTTATTCCAATCAAGATGGCTTCAGGTGTGCCATACCTTTGTAATAAGTAGGACTGTTAGCACTCTAGTTGTTCTTTAGAACACTCTGGGACATTCTGTCATTGGGCTATAGTTGGGATACATCTGGCTGATATTTGGGCTACATTTGTTTTTTTTGTCTCTGGTGGCCATCTTTGGGCTACATTGGGCTACATTGGGCTACATTGGGCTACATTTGGGCTCCAACATATATATAGCCCAATGTAGCCCAATATATATTTTTCAAAGTTAATTTTCGTAAAAACCACTGGAGCCTATATCTTGAGACATAGCAAAGGCACATCGGGCTACCAGTCCCTACAATTTTGCCAAGTTTGGTGTAAATCCATTCAGCCGTTCAGGCTAAAAGTGAGGCCAACCGCCCTATGGAAAATTGCATGGGAAAAACACGTTTTGGGACCCCCCTTTTTTCTCAGCCCCCCCTTGACGAAACCCCCCCAAATTTTCAGGGGCTGCTCAGAAACAACATGTTCCATTTTCCTGAAAATTTCAGCCAATTCTGTCCTCAAACGCCAAAGTTATTCGACATAGAATTTTCAAAAATCCCATAGGAAAAAAATCCTAACTATATATACCTACTGGCTATCGCCAGTAGGTAATATATATATATATATATATATATATATATTCACTGAAAAAACCATAGGTTATAGACCATATATAGTTAGGAATTAGCATTTAAAAAACCTTATTTTACTCACACAAAACCATTGAAATTCCATATATAGTTAGTTGCACTAACTATATATCGCGCACCCGCAATCCACTGCTGATCATGTCACATATTACATCATTCATGACATGGTCAGTGACATCACTGATGACATCACTGATGACATCTCAAATGACATCACTGATGACATCACTGATGACATCTCAAATGACATCACTGATGACATCACTGATGACGTCATCCAGTGACTGTATAATTCTGTAAAGTTAAAATATGTCTTACATATTGAAGAATGAATGGATGTATAAGTGTCTTGATGAAGGATTTAGTAGGGGCATGGCTGACTGTATGAGTGACTGATTAAATGTGTCTCACTGAGTGCATGGGTTAGTGACTAAACTGTCTTAATTTGTGCATCATTATGTCTGTTGTTCTGTAAACTGCTGCATGTGTTGATCAGTAGCTATATGATTAACTGTATGGGTTATTGATTGGTTGCCCAAGCATTTGTATGGGAGACTGAGTGTGTGTGTGGGTGGCTGGGAGGTGTATGACTCTCTGCATAGATGTGTGAGCAGTTGATTGACTAGATGTATGGGTTCAAAAGTGCATGTGGAAACAGCTGTACGGGCGGTTGACTGTGTGCATGAGTGTATTGGTGAGTGAATGGATATCTCAGTGCTACATGTCAAAGTAAGTACATATGTAAAACACAGTACATGTGAGAGTTGACATATATAAATAACTGTGCATAAGAGCCAGTGAATGTGTGAGTGGCTGTATGGATCATTGTGAACTTGTATCCAGGATTGTATAAGTGAGTAAATATGTTTTAGTATATGTTTGAATAAGTAAGGTGTGTATAACTGTATAGTTGAGGAAATGGAGGTGTGATTGATTCTTTGCATGACTGACTAAGTGTCTGAGTAACTCCATGGATGAGTGACAGTCTATGAGTGTCTGTTTACACTGAGTGTATCTAAGGTTATATTAGAGTCTGAAGAGGTTCATCGTATTATCACATGAATGATGTCATCAGTGATGTGATCAGTAATGTCAAATGAGATGTCATCAGTGATGTCATCAGTGATGTCATTTGAGATGTCATCAGTGATGTCATCAGTGATGTCATTTGAGATGTCATCAGTGATGTCATCAGTGATGTCATTTGAGATGTCATCAGTGATGTCATCAGTGATGTCACTGACCATGTCATGAATGATGTAATATGTGACATGATCAGCAGTGGATTGCGGGTGCGCGATATATAGTTAGTGCAACTAACTATATATGGAATTTCAATGGTTTTGTGTGAGTAAAATAAGGTTTTTTAAATGCTAATTCCTAACTATATATGGTCTATAACCTATGGTTTTTTCAGTGAATTTTCAAGGTTTTGTAAATGCTAATTCCTAACTATATATGGTCTATAACCTATGGTTTTTTCAATGAATTTCATTGGTTTTTTAAAAGCTAATATCTATAGCTGTAAAATTTATTCTTCTTTAAATCCAAAAATATATTTTATATGTTTATTAATAATTTTTTTAAATATTTTTTTTGTTTCGCTCCCGGTCCGCGAACCGGGAAGCTTCCCGTTAGCTCAATTTGATTCCGCGATCCGGTCCGCGAACCGGTAAGAAATCAACATAGTGACGGTATCGCGTTGCCGCGTAATGCGTCTTATGACGTACTGCGTTAGCGCACCCGGAAGTGCCCCGGGGCGCGGACCGAGGCGCGAAACGCAACTCCCCGGAAGCGATCCGCGGCGCGAAAGCGCGACGTATCGCGTTGCCGCGAAATGCGTCTTGTGACGTATCGCGTTAGCGCACCCGGAAGTGTCCCGGGGCGCGGACCGAGGCGCGAAGCGCAGCAAACCGGAAGCTAACCGGGGAGCGTTCCGCAGCGCGTAACATGAGCGTTAGAGGTCATGTGACTTGTTAATAAAACTTTTCATTGGTTCATTTCACTTTTAGTTTCATAATTATGGAAGGCTAGGTCAGGTGACCTAAAAATAACACTTTTCATTGGTTGAGAAGTATTGTTTTTTCCAAATGATGAAAACCCCTCCTTCTTTCCTCACTCTGACTTTCCTTATTGTGAGAGGAAGACCTATTTTGCTTCTTGGAAGACCTATTTTGGTTGTGTGAAAATGGCTTCATTGATTGCTGCAGCTGGTGCACCGCCACCACCACCTCCACCTCCTCATGGGAAGAGAGGACCACCTCCCCAGGTGGTTACCAACACTGAGGAGGAAGATGAAGAAATGGATGAGGAGGGAGAACAACCACAATTCCTGGAAGAGTTGCCCCGGGTTTCAAGAAAGAAAGCCAGTTTCATCTGGCAGTTTTTTTCCATCCCTCCTGGCCAAAAAAAGGTCAATGCCAGGTACGCAACATGCCTCATATGCAAGGAACAATTGTCCAGAGGGACGGACAAAAAATACAGTTATGGTAATCACACCATGCATAGGCACATGACGAGGAAACATCCCCTAAATTACAGCCGGGCGGAATTAAGGGATATGATGGACAATCCTAGAGCAACTCCTGTGGCGAGATCAACAACATCGGTTTCTTTAACACCAGAGGAGGCACGGGAAACTGTGCCAAATATCCAACCAAATTTTGGGCATATGATACATTTATGTATGCGCTGTCGTGCATTATTAGCTTGTGGCAACATGAGCATCAATGCACTCAACCTTGCATATGAACACCATGATTGCCCTAACCGCCCCCAGTAATTTTTTTTTTCCTGTTGAGCCCTTTTCAACGCCTGTTTTTTGTTGTTTCCCCCCCCCAAAAAAACCAAAAAATATATAAAATTGTTCAAAAAATACAAAAAAAACAAAAAATGTTCCAAAAATACAAAAAAAATATAAAACAACAAAAATATAAAAAAAAAGTTCTTTTCAGAACTACCTTCCCTTTCAAAAAAAATTGCTACAATGTTTAGCACTCTGGCAAGCTCTATTTCTTTTGGTTCGCTCCCGGGTTAGCTTCCCGGTACGCGGACCGGGAGCTAACCAAAAAAAAATTTTTTTTTAAAATGTTTTTTTTTCGCACATATGGGCCTCCTCAGCCACCCTCAGAAAACCTAGGGGGTCAAGATAACTCTACCGTGCCCCCTTCTACCCATTCTGAACATTATTTGCCCTCCATCTTGTATCTTAATTCGACTGAAACACAAAATGGTCGACTCCCGGAACGCTTAAGGTCCGCGAACCGAGGCGCTCAACGGTTCGCGTACCGGGTCGCTCCCTGGGAAGATAAAGAAAATAAAAAATAATCAACAAATCCAACAATCAATTAACATACAGCATTTGAAAAGTCTATCATTCATTTTTCATTGTAGTACGCTCCCCAGAACGCTTCCCGGTTCGCGTACCGGGCGCTACCCACGCAAAAAAACAAAAAAAAAAATAT
Organism: Lissotriton helveticus; assembly: GCF_964261635.1. Taxonomy (NCBI): domain Eukaryota; kingdom Metazoa; phylum Chordata; class Amphibia; order Caudata; family Salamandridae; genus Lissotriton; species Lissotriton helveticus. The sequence continues at coordinate 602,216,359 of NC_136063.1, read as the reverse complement.
TTTTTTTTTGCCCCGCGGGGCCCTTTTAAAACCTCCACATTAAACCTAGGGGGTCAGCGAGGATCTACTATGCCCCCTTATGGTTATTTCCCCCTTTGTTTTGGCCTCCTCTTGTCTCTCGATCCTACCGAGAGACAAGATGGCGGCCGCTCCAGACTGTTTAGAATGTTGACAGACACCGGAGAGCCAATCAGCTTCGCTACGCGAAGTTTTGGTACGCTTAAGGTCCGCGAACCGGGGCGCTGCCCGGTCCGCTGTTACAGATATATATCTTTTTTTGAACGTTAATTTCTCAAAATCCACTGCAGCACATATATTGAGACCTACAAAAGGCACATCGGGCTACCAGTCCCTACAATTTAGCCAAGTTTCGTGCAAATCCATTCAGCCGTTCGGGCTAAAAGTGAGGCTAACCGCCCTATGGAAAACTCAATGTTAAAAACACGTTTTGGGACCCCCCTTTTTTCTCGGCCCCCCCTGGACGAACCCCCCCAAATTTTCAGGGGCTGCTCAGAAACAAAATGTTCCATTTTCCAGAAAATTTCAGCCAATTCCGTCCACAAACGCCAAAGTTATTAGACATAGAATTTTCAAAAATCCCATAGGGAAAAAATCCTAACTATATATACCTACTGGCGACCGCCAGTAGGTAATATATATATATATATATATATATATATATATATATATATATATATGTAGTTATAGTTAGGAGGACCCTGCTTCCATAGGTAAAACATTTTTTTACTTGCCTATAACTTTGGAGTTGTTTGACCAATCTTCATGAGATTTTCCCCAAAAAAGTGTCAAGGTAGGTTCTGGTTGGCATGGCATGTTTGAGGGTAATCCATGAAGTCAGGACCGAGTATTTGGGCTCGAAATAAGGGTACGTTTCTAATGGTAATTCCCGTAGGAAACTTTAGCCACACCTACAGCTCGAATTGCTGAACGGACTAACACCAAATTTGGCAGGGAGGTAGATGTTGGTTCAAGGAACCTATTTGGTGCAAATCTGTTCAGTAGTTTTTGAGAAATGTAAGCAGAAAGTTATAGTGATATGTCTAGCTGTGGATTTTTTGCGACGTTTTCATGATTACTCGTGAATGCAAGCACCAATTGGAATGCTCTGATTGGCTGGACACAACATGAACAGAAAGGCGCATCTGCCATTTTATCTATCGGGAATGGTTCCCGGGGCTGAAAATTTGTGTGGAAGCCCACATAATGGGTCAGGGTAGAGATACTCTGACCCCATGCGGGTGTTATGTGTCCAAAATGTATTTTTGAATCGCTTCGGATATTCATGATGACACCGCTACTGCCTGCACGCCCCCCCATGTATCATTAAGGGTATATCGGACTATCTACATTGTCGCCAATATTGGTGAAAATATTTTTAAAAATCAGTGAATCATTAATACGCATTGTTATAGAGGTATTGAGATTCTGATAAATGTTTTTATAGAGTTATTTATATGTTCCGATCAGGGTCCAAGATGGCGGATTGACACCGCCGAAGCGGAGGAGCGCTGAACGGGTCCGGGCTTCCATTTCTGCCGTGTTTGCTGTGCTTTGATTTCATCTCTTAAAAAATGACTATTGTTGGATTCACGGCTTCTTCTCCACGTCGATGCGACATTATGGATTAAATAGCCTGGTTTTGACAGTGACCATACTTGTTTAAAGAACTAGAGCGGGGTTTCCTCGCTTCCCTTAACACCTGATAACTGTAAGTGCAGGGTCAGGTGCCGAGACTGCCGAACGCTGCCAAACAGAGCTTTACTCAAACACTGAATGCTGAAACTACGGCTGATTGAGAGCCGAGTACGGAGCTTCCTGGGCTTCGCTCGATTACCGTGTCTGACCCCTGAGTCCACGAGGGGCTGGTCGGTGGTTAGCTGGTTTAGTCTGCAGGTTTATCGGCGGCTCTCTTCCTCGCTGACGAGAACAGGCTATCCAGGGATGGCACGGAAACCCCCAGCAAGGAACACTCGGACTACGGCAGGAACAACGGTAGCTGGGAAACAAACGCCAGTGATGCTAACGATTACTAACCCCAACAATCAAGCTCTAATGGGGGGCCCTGCTAATAATCTATCGACCTCGGCAGCGGTACCGGCACTGGACTCGAACAAACAACCTTCCGGTAGGCAAGAGAAGCCTGGTGTAACTGTGGGTGGCTCAAAAGCTGATACAATTATTTCAAATATGGGAGCTTATCCAATATTGCTCGAGTCTACGTGTAACAATGTTATTGTAAGGGACCAAGATACTGTTACAGCTTCAACGGTTATAGCTAATACTGGCTTACTACTGATTCTCCTGTCCTGACTGAGCAAGATGCAAGCTTAATAACTGATATTGGTATAACTTCCACACAGTCTGAAATTCACTGTATGGGAAATGTAACAATTAATCAAGTGTTGCCTAATAACCTGCCTATTAATTCAAATTCAAATGTTAATTCTGCTGAAATGGGAGTGCTGGGGGCTGAAGGAGGTGATAATGCGGATGGCATTGAGACAGATGAGGAATATCTTGACTTTTACGATTATGGGAACAACACGCCATCTGGATCGACTAAAGATAAAGATAAAACTATTAAAAAGCTTAGAGGCAAAACTAAGAATAAAGCTAAAAAGACTATTAGCAAATCTAAACCAAGCACTAGGAAAGCTATTGCAGAAAACAGTCCTATCAGACAATGGGTGCAAGCTAAGGGCGGTGTTAAATCTATGGCAATGAGACTCTCTGGTAATAGTCCTACTGATCTGGGTATGGTAACCAATGATGTTAATGCTTCTAAATCAATGATGGGCGCATCCGGGTCGATGGGTTCTAGCCAACGACCAATAGAAGTATCCATAGCAGTTCAGAATGTAGAAATTGTGACGGCTTTAATGGAAAGACGGGAGTTACCTGGCCCTGGTAATGAACTTTTTGAAGAATCTCCCTCCCCTCCATCAATAATCTTGCAGTCACCTCCTTTAACACAGACGACATCTACGGGCGATACCCCTACACTCTCATCTAACAACAATACCCCATTACAAGATACAACTAGTATAGTAAGAGCAACAAAGGGTGGTACCGAGGCGGCTTCAACGACAGAAACGACAAAAGAGAATAATATAGAAGGACCGGTTCACCCGTCTATCTTATCAGCAGACTGGACTCTTCAAGGGGAGGTGTCTGTATCATTTCAGACGATATTACCGTTACTTAATGAACAGAAACAAGAAGCTAAGATTCATTATCAACAGATGAGGGAAGACAGCAATAAGACTCAAGCCTCTTTGCAAGAACTGTCATGCAAATTGGGGGCTGTCTCCCAAGATGTGGAGGAACTACAGCAGAGAGCAGTCCTATCGGAGGAAAAATCACACCGCTCTGAGATTGCGGTGAATAAACACTCTTCTCAACGTCTTCAGATGCAAGCCAAACTTGAAGATTTAAAGAATAGACAACGGAGACAGAACCTACGTGTCTTTGGTGTTGCAGAGGGGGCTGAGGGAGCCGATCCTAGGGCATTTATGGTCCATCTGTTTCAGAAGGCTTTTCCTGATTTATCAGATTGGGATTGGGACTCCCAGATTCAACGTGCCCATCGGCTACCTTTAACTCAAAGAAATAAAAGTGGTAAATGTCCTCGTCCAATTCTGATTTGTTTGGGTAACTATTTGCTCCGCCAAGCCATATCAATAAAAGCACGGCCAAATACTCCAGTCACTATTGACTCGGTTACTTTTTTTGTCCAATCTGATCTAAGCAAACTTTCTTTGGAACGACGCTGGAAACTGAAACAATTTATTGATCCAACTAAGGAGATGGGTTGTCAAGGTTTTTTGCAAGAACCAGCAAAACTGAAAGTACATAGAAATGGTCGGTCTTACTTTTTCTTGGAAGAGAATGAGGTCAAATCTGCTATGGCTACGTGGAGATTGGAAAAATGAAGTGAAACTGATTAATGCTATGTTTTTCCTATTGCTTTGTCCTACTGTTATACATTTCAATGTTTCTCTAAATTGGTCGAACTTTTTGACTAAGTGGGAATAGGTCATATTAGTTACTGAAGACTATAAACTTGGCTTTTTCTTTTTGACTGTTTGTATACCCGGACTATTGGTATACACTCTATTGTATTTTTATACCGGTCTAACCTTCTTTCACTAGGTGGGAACAGACCATATTAGTTACTGTTGGTTTTAAACACGGCTTTTTCTTTTTGACTATTTGATTGCCCGGATCCTATAGGCAGCTAAATCCGTTTATTGGCTGCCTGTATAGTGGCAGCCGAGTTAAGGGGGACCTGTAGGTTACTGTTGGGCGGGGGGAGGTTGGGGCAGAGTGTGGGGTGTCGAAGGGGAAGATATGCTTTGGGGTAAAAAATGCATCAAAGGCCACAAAAACTACAAAAATAGGAGGAATTACGAGGTTGATTTGATTTGCTATAGAGGTCATACAGATAGGGATATACATAATTTGAGATGTATCAAATAAAGTGTTTAACTTGGAATGTGTCAGGTTTAAATAATAAAATAAAACAGGGTCTGGTATATGAGGAGCTTAGGATGTATAATCCTCAAATTGTGGTTATTACTGAAACCCATATAGCTTATAAGGACAAACATTTGCTCAAACAATTAGGATACGATATTGTAGTTTGCACTGACTTTAATGCCTCAATTCGGGGGGTAGCGATTTTAAAACACAAAGGATTAAAATGTGAGATACTTAAGACACTAACTGACAAAGCTGGCAGATGGGCCATAGCTCAGATAAAGCTGGAAAGCCGAAAATATACAATATGTGGGGTCTATGCATCTAATCAATACGAGCCTATAATTTTTGATCAGATTAATATGGAACTGCTTGTATGGGATGGGGAATATATTGTGTTGGGTGATTTCAATTGCATTATGAATTATAATTTGGACACTACTAGGAAAAATTCTTTTCAGAGAATGAGGAAAACTAGAGCTGCAATTCTGGATTTAGCTGCCATTCATTTTCTAAAGGATGCTTGGAGATGTTTAAATTCCGAATTAGCTGGCTATGCATATTACTCTGCTGCTCATAAGATATGCTCACGCATAGATATGATATGGGCTTCGGATTTTATTCTTGGTAATTGTTCGATGGCTATATATCCAAGGGTAACTTCGGACCATAACCCGATCTCTTTAACATTTGAGCTTGCACCCGAAGATGTTTCTCCGTGTCTTTTCTCATTTCCAAGATATCCGTTCACTGACACTGTGTTTGTAACTCAACTTAAAGAGCACATAAAAGAATTCATTGATATAAATTTACAATCCAGCTTACCCTTGATAGTCTGAGACTCTTGTAAAGCTAGTATACGTGGATTCACTCAACAATACATCTGGTGACAAAATAAAGAACATCAAAATTTAAATGGGGAAAGGCTTGATGAGATTCAGGATATTGAACTCCAAATTTCAGATGCTATCTCTAATGGGGTTTTGAACTTAGATGCACTAAACTTTAAACTAATTGAACTTAAAGCTGCATTAAAAGATCTTCTTAGGGTTAAGCGTATTAGCAAATTAAAAAAATATCAATTAGATCAATATGAGAATGGTGATAAAATTGGTAAACTTCTGGCCTATAAAGTTGCTGAAGACCGATCACCAGAAACTGCAATCTCAGATGATAGCATTAAGAACTATATAAAGTTAAACAAGGTTAAAAATTTAGAGCCGAATCAATCTGTCCAATTAGCGGCAGACATTACAGCAATCGAAATTAGGGATGCTATTAGATCTTTAGCAGTGGGTAATGCTGCAGGGGAGGATTTTATTCCTCTGGAACTTTATAAACACTGCATGGAGGAATTAATACCTTTACTTACTGACATGATATGTGCTATAGGTAATGGGCAACAAGCACCCAAATCCTGGAATTTAACACAAATTATTTTCTTTTTAAAAAAGGGTAAAGCACCCCAAGAGAGAGGATCATATAGGCCAATTTCGCTTATTAACAGCGATGCCAAAATCTTTGCCAAAATATTGGCTACTAGGCTTGCGCCAGTTATGTCCCAGCTTGTCTCTCCCCAACAACATGGATTTATTCCAAAACGAGACACCACAGCGCACATCAATATGGCCATATCTGCTTTTGATGCTGCACGGATTCAACCCGCCCCACTCGGTATGATACTATTAGATGCAGAAAAAGCATTTGATCGAGTGGGGTGGGATTTTCTATCGGCGGCCTTACAAGCATTTGGCATCAGCGGTCAATTTTTGAGATGGATTCAATCATTATATGATAACCCTATGGGTAAGGTATCTTACATGGGGAAATGCTCTACTATGTTTTCAATTAAAAGGGGGACAAGGCAGGGGTGCCCTTTATCACCCCTCCTTTTTGCTCTAGGTATGGAAAAAATTTTAATTGCACTTCAACGTCAGGCTTTAATTTGCCCTTTTTTTAACGCCTTAAATAAACTTGATATAACTGTTAATGCGGATGACGTTGCAGTTTTTTCCTCGGATGTATCTCAAGCCATGAAAGGCATTTTAATAGAAGCATGTATATATGGTTCAGTTTCTGGCTACAGACTTAACACCACCAAAACTCAAATTGTTATGAATTATCACCCACCTGCCCTTATCCCTGGAATTTGCTGTGCGGCAACTTATTTAGGCATTAAAATTTCTTCGGACATTGATTCTATTATAGCATTAAATTATGATTTATTATTAAAAGAGACCACTATGCAATTTAAGAAATGGCATAAACTACCACTTAGTATAATTAGCCGAATAAACATAATTAAAATGAAAATTTTGCCTAAGTATTTATATTTGTTTCGAGCAATTCCCTTACAGGTTAATAATTCTTATTTTCTTAGACTAGAGGGAATTATTAGTAGTTTTATTTGGGGATATAAAAAAGCCTGGCGCGCCATTTCATCACTCAAACTCCCTTTTAGTCAAGGGGGATTGGTGCTTCCGGACTTTAAGCTCTACTATTGGGCGGCTTTTTTGACCCGGCTGCGTAGCCTAACAGTCACTGACAAATGTTTGTATTTTCATAGGTTCTTACTAGGACCGGACACTAATATGTTTCTGTACAGGCTGAACGACCCTAACTACTTCAAAAGGGTTAAATTCAAGACGATACGAGACACTGTTAATATTTGGCGTTCTATTATGGTTAAGTGTAACGCTTCTCATCTACACTATAAAACACCGTTATGGGGTACTCCTGGCTTTACCCTGATTTTTCATGATCCAACTTGCCGATTACTCTTAGATTTTGGTATCAGATTCTTGGGAGATTTATATGATCATCAGGGATTTATGGCATTTGATTAAATGAAACATTGCTATAATTTATCTGAACTGGCAAGGTTTAAATGTTATCAGATTAAAGACTATCTGGTGAAGAAATTGGAACTTACCATGGTACTAGATTCTGAGGTATGGGACCTTATTTATAGAGAAGCAGACAAGTCCATGATCAGCTTAGGATATAAGATTTTTTCTGGCTTTTACAAAAGCGATGTTATAAAATTGACTGAGAAATGGAATAGAAAATTGGCGGTGACTGTACCGTTCGATCTAATTACTTCATCTCTTAAAAGCTTAAACCTGTCAGATCAACTATGCCATACTCCCGAGAGAATTCTTAAATGGACAACTAATAATAACTTTGGTGATCGCATAAAATGCCCTAAATGTGATCTGAGTGGTGCTGATATTGTCAACATGTTTTTCTCTTGCCCGCATCTTATTGAGTATTGGGAGGGAATAACTAAGGTGGTTGCTGATAGACTTGGTCAACCTATTGCATTTTCACCTATTGATGTGTTGGTGGGTATATGTGGGGGCAATAGCGCACTCAGAGATCTGCTGAATATTTTAATTACATGTGCTAGACTTATTATTGCTAGAGCCTGGATTAAAAAAAAACCACCAGTGGTTATTGAATGGTGGAGCCTAGTTAAGGAAACATATAATATTGAGACTGCTCTTGCTACCTCAAGGCGTCTACAGGCTAAACGTAAAATTGCTAGAATCTGGGGTTTATTTATGTCTCAATAACTGTATGTGTCATTTTCTCTGAATCTTTTTCTCCTTTTCGTTTTTTCTTTTATTTTAATTGCCTGTAAGACCTCCTTATTGGTTATGACATTTGTAATGTTTAAATGTTTGTTTTTGTTGGTATTGAACAAATTCTTTTTCTTTATATAGACTGATTTTTTCTGTCTGTTTTAAATTACGGCTTTGTAATTTGTTGGTCCATGATGCAAATAAAAATAAAATAAAAATAAAAAAGAGTTATTTATATGGTGAATTATCTACTGTGATGGTTTGAATTAATTATATAGTTATCATTTTTTCATGTGGTGGTGGCTATTGAATTTCTGTTTTTATTTCCTGTTCTCGCGATGTATTGCGATTACCGATGCCATCATGATCGCTGGAGTGATCGCAAAAAGATAAAATAGATTTTAGAGATTATTTTGATAGAAACTCTCAAGAAAAACATGACTTTAGAGAATACTGTAAGAAACCCCAAGTGTGTAAATTACTGTATTGTGTGTATGTATATATTTTAGTCTTCATGTACAAGGCACAGTCGTTGCAGTTAACTACGTCATCGCAATATCCTGAATAACTGCAAAAACTGAAAATAAGTCTGAAAGATGGTTTTTGAAGAAACTTAGTACAACAATATGAGTTTAAACATATGTGTAGTGCAATGTTCAGAATGGATTTTTTACATATTATTTTAGGATGGGTTGATGTATATTGAATGTCTGCTTTTGTCTTCCATTTTCACAATGTGTCCTGGGGGCTCGCAATGGCATCACAAAGATTCCCCAAAACCTAAAGGAAAAAAAAATCTTTGGAAAAATACTTTACAATATTGCGGGTACTAGGGTGGAACTGACAAGTTGGTTGTGTGTTTATGGCTGCTGTACATAGGACAGGGTGCAGAGTTTCACGTTACTTAGAAACACTCTGCTGCCGTCATCTGTAAACTGCACTCCATCATTTCTATAGATTCCATGAATATCAAAATGCAGTGTGTTGCTATAGATACAGCCCATGCAATGGTCTCTGTGGAATTCAGAAACAGTTTTATTAACATGTTTCCTGTCTTTGTCACTCTGTGGACAGAATTGTTTTTAGCACTTCCATTTCTGTATTTGGCATATATAGTACAGACAGTGTGAGGGAAAAGCAACATCAATTCTGCAAAGGTTTCTTTCATTAGGATTTCCATCCCTACCTCAGTAAATGTGCTTAAGTCTTTGCCACCAGAGTGCACAATCATGAGGTGAGGATCTTGGGAATCCACAATGGATTTACCCACAGTAGGAACTAATGAAACTTTAACCCTCTCTGGCCAAACCAAGTAATCTGCACATTTGGCAAACCCAAGTACCTGTTAATACCTCTCTTTTTTGCAGCCCCTTTAGCCTAATAGATATAGCTGACCCACAATCTATACTCTAAGCATTTTGAAGTGGAGGAGCTATAGTAGTCAGGAAAAGGCAAGAGCTGAATGAGGTAGTTTTCCAAAAAAGAAAAGCATTTAAAATGGAGCTGTTTAAAGAACAAAGACATATTTCACTAGATACTGTCAGCATGAAAGTGAATAACATTAGGTAGTGTGTTGGATGCCTTAGCAAGAAGTCTCATTATTGGTTGTTGTTTGAAAAAGAAATGTAATACAGACATGGATATGCTTTTGAAAACAGTGGAGTAAAGCACACCTGATGTATCTTATTTGGAAGCAGCATGTTCCTTCGAGAATGTGCTGTGAATGTGTGACCCGCTGGTTCCACTGGGTTGCTTGATACACCGAGCTAAGAGTATACTGGGGGAGGGTGTTAAAAAGGCAAATGCTTTTTTTTACTTTCAGGAGTGATGACACAATTTAAGTAATGGCAAGTGAGTGGTGTACCATTTTTGTGCTTAGATGTTACAAATCCTAAAAGTTTCAAAATTATCCACAGAGAGCTACAACAATAATATAATCTACAAACTCAATTTACTGGTATGTACATAACATGTTAATCCTTTAAAAAGATGCATTAGACATGAAGATGTAAATGGAGTTGGATAAAAAAAGAGTATCACAGGGGCTTGTTCTGGCCAAGGACAGCGAAGGCCCCCTGAACTGTGGGCTCTGCTGCAGGACGGGCTCCGGACGGAGGTAGCGGCTTCCCATGCAAGGCTGAGGGCATGCCGTCAAAGTCCTTCGCTGCACTAAAACATTTTGAGGGTATTAAAAATCTTCCACATTTGGCACTGGTCTCCATCAAACTACATTGAGCAAGACTTCTTCCATATGCCTACTGTTGGAGATACACCAACACTTGTTCTGACATAACTCACATTGTATGCGAATGTCCGTTGATTCCATCTATCTGGGTTTACGTGGGTTAGACCTTATGCACTACAATGCCTTTATACCTTCCACTTACACCTGCTGCTGCTATCCTCCTGCATGATTTGCTCAATCCCAAGAACTTTCAAAGCCACAACCCCATCACCCTTCATATGTGAGGACAGCGATAATGACAAAAACCCCTTACCAGTTAGCCCTACTCATTCAGTGTTAAGGATGATGTCAGTTGGATATCCCTAAATGACACCAAAAGCAGTGGTTCCTTGATTTAGAATACGTTCCCCTCACCAACACTAACGCTCATGTAGTCTTATAGATATTTTAATTGCCCCGCTCCTCTTTATCTCTCATTTGAACAAGTCCAGTATGCCTTATAGCTCTCATTTTGCATCCTCAATACCCATGGACATTTGCATTCTTAGATATGCACCATGATAATCTTTCTTGAGCCCCCACACTCACCTTAACCCTACCCCCCCCTTTTTTTCCCTCTCATTCCTTTTCTTCCTGGTACCGCAAAAGTTACAAAGCAACTGTTCAGAATATTTTCCGCAACAGGTAGTTAATATCAGGACACTAATCAACAGTTAACCAATGTTACAAGTCATCATTCTCGATTCCTAGACATCACCAGACTTGTACACTGAATTAAATTCATTGAACAAAACCATCATCAATAAAGACACACGATTACACTTGATTAACACTATACCCATTACTACTGTGTCATTTCTCAGGTCGTGGGATCTCTCATTCATCACTCACTTCTCTTTTTTCCCCTTTCCCTTGAATCGTTATCAATATATGGTTCTCTCAGCTTCTAAAAGGCATATGTTGCATACATTTTCTGGCTAAAATGTGTATTTGGCCATTGTTATTGTGTGGCTGATGCTTATGTCTACAAGTTGTAATATTTTGTAAAATGTCAATAAAGAATTATAGCACACAAAAAGAGTATCACAGTTCTGTGAATAAATATATGAGATGAACTGTATCTATTGGAGTGTATCTGTTTAGGAAGTTAGTGTGAATGTTCTAGAAAGTAAGAGAAAAATGAATGAGTGCCTCTTTATTACATTGTGTATTTTATTCAGTAATAACAGTATAATCTTGTGGAAACTTGCAAAGAGGAATTAAGAATGTTTTAAATGTCTAAATATGTGCAAAATACATACATCTTTTATTTGCATTCTGGGAGTTGTAGGACTTTTAGTAACATTATTAAACAGTTATAGTGTAGTGAGAAATAAAAGATGAGAACATGTTGTTATTGAATTGTAGAGAACAAATACTTCTTAGGTATGTATTGGGAAGTGTTTGTCAATCTGGTTTTTAACTTATATGACCGCTTTACATATGTTTAGATGATGAGATATGTTTTTTGTGCTTGCACATAGCTATAAAAACAGTGGTACCTTTGAGTTTGCTGAGAGATGTAGAGATGTATATATTTTTGGAAAGATGGCTGAAGGTGTACATCTATTAAGAAATCGCATATATGTTTACATAGTGATCTATAATCAGTAAAGCTGATGAAAATTACATGTAAATGGTGAGGGTAGTGTTTTTTCTTTGAATAGGGTTTGTTTAAAATTGAGGAGGATTGATAGTGCAGAATGACTGAGAGTTCTTGTGGTAGCTTTAAATTATGTAGGTATGCCATTCGCAAAAATGTTTTGTGCTTTGAAAAATTTCAAAATGTTGTATTCCGTTCTTGAAACTTACTCATGTATGTGCACACTCAGTAAGAAAGCAATGTATGTTTTTAGAGAGGCATGTCTGCAATTATATATCAACTGTGATAACTAGGGGCATATTTACAAGTCCCTATAGCCACAGCAACGTCACTTTTAGTGACATTCCTGTGGCGATATGGGCTTCCCTTATTTACAAGGCAGTGTTAAGCCACTTAACGTGTCTTAATGCTGCCTTGTAAATAAGGCCCCCTTTTATGCTATACTTGGCGTGAAAGGGGTGGGCCATGGGTATGGCTATGGGCGTTCCACCGCAAGACCCATTGATTTTGATGCTGACCCATATTTACAAGAGTGGCATAAATATGGATCAGCGCCAAAATTAAGGCCAGTGAAAATCTGGTTTTAAACAGGCACGAGGAGAAATGTTTCATTTCTCCACGTTTGTGCTGTTTCTATGAGTGCTGCGTTGTGCAGCACACATAGAAACAGCAAAAGGCCATTGATTGTTTATGTGCAGGAAAGTGACCCCTCCTGCACATAAACAATCTATTAAAAAATTATGTTTTTTGACTTCTCTGTGTGCTGCAAAAACCCATGGCAATCTCCTTTCACGCAAAGTGCTGCATGAAAAGGGCCCGTACTTAACAGGCCACGAAAGCTTCGCAGAGTGGCTTTACGTGGCCTTGTAAATATGGAGCCTCACACTGTGCCAATGGTGTATCAAATAAGTTACGCTTTTGTGCATGAGGCTTGTAAATATGCTCGCTTGGCTTGATGTTCATTTTAAAATTTCCTACAGAAGGGATAAACTGGCCTTCCACCATGTTTAACTTAGAAGTGAAATATGGTGCAGCTGAGTTGTAGGAAAGGGTGTTAAAATGTTAAAAGGTAACTAATAAATAAGGTTTTGTGTTTTGCTTTGTTTTTGCTATATTGAAGTAAGTGTATGTAGTTTGCACATTGGCTAGGCAACAAATTAAAATATACTTGTTTTTATTTTACAGAACAAGATATACATAACTATACACAGTTAGAATGCCTACAAAAGCTCAGATGAAAAAGCAACAGAAGCAACTACTGTATCTCTGCAGTAATGAGTTACAAAATGGGCAAAATGCAGAAAAAGTGCTGAAAGAAATAAAGCTACTGGTAAGAGGACAAAGTCATTTCTTAAAAATATATGTGGCATTTGCAAAGATTACAAAATAAAGTAAATACAATAATGACTATGAGAAACAACAAGAGTGGACAATGTGTACATTGGAAGAAGAGAAAAGATTGTAACAAAGATGGACACAATGTAACTAGGAGACAGAAGCAGTTTAAGGAAATCAGAGCCAGGATGATTTGTAGTAGAGTGGTTGTAAATTTAGTGGGAAATTTAAAAATGTGTAGAAGAAGAAGAGATGCAGTAAAACAGAAAGAATGATTTGAGAGGGTACTTGATAAGTTTAGTTTAGTTTAGTTTAGTTTAGTTTAGTTTAGCTTATAAATTATAATGCATCTGAATCACCCCCAAGGGGTATCTCCACGGTATTGAACTGCTTCCGTCGGCCAGAGAAAGGAATAGATTAAAATAATACTGTCTTGAGGAGCCTACGGAACTGCAAATGGTCAGAGCACTCCCGTAGATGGATACGAAGTTGATTCGAAAAGGTAGGGGATAAATGGAAGAAGGCTTTACCACCCAGCCGAGCTTTTTCACAGCGCGGAACCACAAGTAATGATTTGGTCCCTGAGCGTAACGCCGTAGGTGGGTGATATTTTGTAAAAAACTTTGCCAGATAGCTGGGGCCTTTGATTTTAAGAGTAAGCTTTTCATTTTGATTCTAAATAGAATGAAGACTCTTGACAAATCAAAATTGTCCATGAGGAGACAAAACCAGAAGAAAAGATTAGTTAATTCAAGTAACTTTTGTATAGTTTTTAGTGGAGAACAGATACATACTTCTAGTACAGAGCCTTTCTTTATTGAATAAAGCTCTCCAGGATAACAGATTAGTTCATGCTATTGATGAAAGAGGACGATCTTATGAAATAAAGAATGCTAGTCCTGTAGCAAAAGAGATGGTGGTACCTAGAAATTTAGAAGTAGTTATTGCAGAAGAGGTATAAGGAAGGCGTAGTTAGGATCCTGTATACAAATGGAATTGTAGTAGTATTTGTAGTATTAGACAGTAATCCATTGGTATATTAAGAAAATTCCTACGTAACTTTCCAAAGCGAAGTTTAAAACACAAAATAAGTTTCATCACTCAAAAATGCAAACTTTAGTTAGGAGGCTGTTCTATGTGAAAACTACAGCTTTATGGTTAGGAAAAATGAATAGAGCAATTTTGCCTGGTCGTGTGGCAGACATAGAAAACATTTGTGGTGATGTGCAATTTCGTTTCTTTGGTCCTGAGCAGTATTCTATGGAAAATGAAGATTTGATAAGAGGAGGAGTTGCAAAACAGGACACATATAGGACAGATGATAGTTTTAAAGAAGAGATTACAAAATTTAGCACAGCGTTGTCTAAAAAAACAGAGTACATTTGTATATGTTGTTGATGCACTCACTATAAGATTTAAAAACAGACTGTTGACATATTTAAACAGTGAGATAGTAAATAATGATAATCAGCAAAAGTTTGCTGTATATTTATTTGTAGAGGAATGGTTTGACTTGTCAGCTACACAAATAAACCGTGGTTTACCTTCTGAGAGTGAGTCCTTCTTTGAAGAAGACGCTTGTGTGGAATATAATTTTGCAGAGAGACCTGCCCGACGCGACACTCCACCTGTCTACGGTCCACAGACTTCAGTAATCCTCGTCGTTTTTGGATAAAAGTTATATGTAAGTAGTGTTACAATAAATTAGAAGATAATGAAATTAACAAAACATAGATATTAATTAGCCATTTTGTAGGATAATAAAATGCCTGCTAATGTAGAAAACTATGAAGGGACAAAAAAAAAAAATCAACATTTATTATTCTTTTCAGCATTGGAAGGGCCGTTATGGACTGCTCTCAAGTACTCACTACAACTCCACAATCAATGCAGTATGATGCCATCGGGGAAAACTGTGGAGCCAAATCTTGAAGATGAGATTGGTCTTTTGAATGGACTCTCTGCTTCCGTGTTGTTGTGGCTGCCTTTGAAGTTGAAGGTCCTTGAGCTCTGCGTTGCCTTCTTGCTGCTCACTATAAACTCCTCTTAAAGAATGTTCTAGATAGATAAATGGGTCTGTTATTTTAGTTGAAAAGTGTATTATCCAATGATATTCCTTTATTTTTCAGTAACATAATATTCTGTTTTGTTTTTTCATTTGTTTTCTGTGGTTTTGTAAAGTTGTAAAATGATTTTGTTCTATTTTATGGTAACAAAAATGGCAAATAAGACAGTAAGAATTTAAAAAATGTGCACTGTGAAATGTGTAAAAAAATATAAAAGGGTAAAAAAAATTAGCATGTATGTTTTTTTTTGCAGCATTATGAATAGCTGTAACACACTGCTAACCAGTAGTTATAACAACAGTACAGTCAATGCACTACGTGGCCATTCTTGAAAACTCCAGAGCCATATCTGTTGCAGTAGTCTGCACCTCTGAGGGACTTTCTTGCTGGGAATTTTTGTTGCTGGTGCCACTGATGTTGATGGCCCTCCAGCTTCCATCTACTTGATTGCAAGTTACAGATGTTTTACATATTAGGTTTTAAGATGATACATCATGGAATTCAACCCACGTGAATATTTTTCATTTGTCTCTCTTGAGTGGATCTTTTCGCAGAGTGTGCATTGTACGGGTTTTGGAGCAGTTTTTGATTACTGTTGAGTTTGGGTAAGAATGGATAGTTTTATGGGTGTTTTGTAGTTCGGTTCTATTTGTGAGTTCTGATGTTGAAAGTCATTTTTTGAAATGGTTGTTTTTGTTAAATGCATTGTTAAACTAAAACTAAACAATTATGTTACTAACAGCTATACTCAACCTTTGTGTAAAATATGTTTAAATATCTTTTTTAAATTTTTTCATTTGTATGTGTGACTCCTGATGTCATTGCGACCTTCAGTGTTTCTGTGAAGAAGGAAAATGCATTTTCGATGTAGTTATTTTGACAAATGTATACAAAGGGGAAAGTTAAATTAGTATTTTACTAAATGGCTTCATTGAAACCTTAGGTAAAATATGTCTATATATGTGTTTTAGACTTTATCAAAAACAGCCGGTATTTGCAGTGTGTACTTGGCAATTGCACTCATAGAATCATAGAGGCTCTAACTATGCAATCATACAATCACCAAGGCACTACTCATGCACTTAAATAAATACCCAGACATTACACTCTCAATCGATCAGTATATATATTTATTTTGTTTTTAAATATTCTTTTTATTAACAATTCAACAACAGAAAGACATCAGGTGACATGGTCAGTTACACATTTGTCAGTTATACAGATCCATATATCAAACTATACATACAAGAAATTGATCAGGGGATCATAGGGATTCCTGCGCTTCCACTCCTTCCAGACAGGGCGGTGGCACGCAGATGTCACCTCGGTAACTGTAATAGGGTGAGGTATCGAACCAGACGACACTTATCCTTGGTGGCGCTCCTAAAAGAGACAGTGTCTCTAAATGTTCAACTGATATATAATTTCAAAGTAAACGAAGGCAAATGTTCATCGCAGTTCAACAAAAAGGTTTATTTGATGAATTTCAAATTTCAGTAATCAAGACTTAATCCATTGAAAATATGATTTCATATGTCCAAATTCCAATGTATCCGATTGCAATAGGTGTGTCCCTATGCATTTCGGGACTCATGCCCTTCTTCAGGGGTCATTTTCGCAATCTGAAAACAAAAGTATATATGTTTGTTCAGGAAGGGGGCTCAGTCACATAAGCGTATAATGAAAAATCATAGGGAAATGTGTAATTTAAGATGTACACTCCGTGATAAGAACAGGTGATCATAGGAAAACGGGAGAAAAGGTGCAGAAATCTCGTAAAGCAGTTGGGGTTAATGCAGTTGCCAAAGCAGATGAGCGGAGTAAACACAATCAAATAATGTGCTAGAAATAATATTGAAGATGCAGTCCGATAAATAAAAAAGTGAACGTGGTTGAGGATTTAGGTAAAAGGTGCACGGACGTGCAGTAATGTGCCCACTAACGCAAGGGTTCCCATGGTAACACATGTGAGATTGTATCACTCATCCAAATACTACTATCGAGTAATACGCAGGTTAATTGTAACTCTTAACATGCATAAATAAATGTCTAACAAAGACCGAAAGGAAGAATACATGAATCATACCGGAAAACTTCAGTTCGGTGGAAAACTCATGCTCGCCGCCGTGTTTGAACAAGGAAACGTGAATGTGGAAGTGCGCGGTAAATAAAGAGACGTACTGGTAACATGGTAATAGACGTCGAAAACAGACTGTTGCTCACTGGATGAAGATAGTACTTTACGTGCAAATCTAATATAAACATTAAAAATCAAACAGTGTCAAAACAAAAATACGAACAATAATAAACCGAATATCGTAGTTTGAGGATATCCAAGGGTTATATTGGAATGTACACGAAAATAAAAATAAAAATAAAAAACGGACTAACTGTGGTGGCCATCTTAAAGTTAGTGTGTGAGCACGAAAGATAAAAAAGAAAGGAATAAACATGTATAAGCACGATGTAGGGGATTCATACTGGAAGAATCATATGATACCAATGAATATCATGAAAAAATATATGAAAAAATATCATTCCAAGTGGGAAATGAACTCATTTACCGCGCAATTCCGCATTCACGTTTACTCGTTCGAACACGGCGGCGAGCATCAGTTTTCCACCACACTGAAGTTTTCCGGTATGATTCATGTATTCTTCCTTTCGATCTTTGTTAGACACTTATTTATGCACGTTAAGAGTTACAATTAACCCGCGTATTACTCTATAGTATTATTTGGATGAGTGATACAATCTCACATATGTTACCATGGGAACTCTTGCGTTAGTGGGCACATTACTGCACGTCCGTGCACCTTTTACCTGAATCCTCAACCACGTTCACTTTTTTATTTATCGGACTGCACCTTCAATATTATTTCTAGCACATTATTTGTTCGAGTTTAATCCGCTCATCTGCTTTGGCAACTACATTAACCCCAACTGCTTTACGAGATTTCTGCACCTTTTCTCCCGTTTTCCTATGATCACCTGTTCTTATCACGGAGTGTACATCTTAAATTACACATTTCCCTATGATTTTTCATTATACGCTTTGGTGACTGAGCCCCCTTCCTGAACAAACATATATACTTTTGTTTTCAGATTGCGAAAATGCCCCCTGAAGAAGGGCATGAGTCCCGAAATGCATAGGGACACACCCATTGCAATCGGATACATTGGAATTTGGACCTATGAAATCATATTTTCAAAGGATTAAGTCTTGATGACTGAAATTTAAGATTCATCAAATAAACCTTTTGTTGAACTGCGATGAACATTTGCCTTCGTTTACTTTGAAATTATATATCAGTTGAACATTTAGAGACACTGTCTCTTTTAGAAGCGCCACCGAGGATAAGTGTCGTCTGGTTTGACACTTCACCCTATTTCATTTAAATTATAGTCCCCTGAGACCAGGAGGGACCTATCCTGTGGCGCCCAGAAGCGTAATACCATACTTTGGATTTGGTTGACATCGACCTAACTTAATTTTCGTACCTAGGTGTGCCGTACATCACCCTGACGACCTCGGTAACTGTTCCAGTCTGCCCACACCTTCCCCCACTTTTGGGGACAACCTCTGGAAACGTACACCGACCTCTCCCTGAACATGCACCAATCCAGGTCCTCTGCCCATTTCCCGACCCGGGGTGGCTTTCTGGCTCTCCATAATTGGGCAATGTTGCGCTTGGCAACCATGCATGCCAACGTCACCCACTGTCTCTTATACACATACAGATCCGTGGGTTCCCAAACATTAAGGATACACCTGCGAGCCTCTGGTAGTCTATCATGAATCTCTACCCAATAGGTCTGTACCTCGCTGCCGTGCCATAAGATACACATGAGAGTTCCAAGTTCACTGCGCCCCCTGCGACATTCCCCCCTCTCTGATAAATGCATTCGTACCAGACGAGGCCCTGTGATGTACGACCTATGGCGGATCTTTAACTGCACCAGTCTAAGCCTCATCTGTATGGCCACTATACGTGGAGAGGAAACCGCCTCCCGCCAATCTTCATCGTCTAGCTCCAACCCAACTGCACTCCATTGTGTTCTAATTAGCGCCAGTGGGCCCTCCATATGGTTGATGAGTTTCTTGTATATCAAAGAGATGGTCCTCTCGGATAGGAGACCATCTAACACTCGATCTTCAAGGGGGGAGGCGTCAGGGAGTGATGTGCCTACGGGTTCAAGCAAAAGCAGTGCATGTCTGACCTGGAAATAACTAAAGTGCTCCCTATCGTGAAGGTGATATTGCTGCTTGAGGGAATGAAACGTATGGATTGTGTCTTTCGCCCACATGTCTTTGATCTGAGTAATTCCGATAAGTTCCAGGTTGTCGAACCCCTTGCACTTCCATAAGCTACCCAGTTTCTCCGAGCTCAACAGCGGGGTGGCGAGTGTTAGCTTCCCCTCCCACATGAGATGTCTATTAGCCGCATGCCACACCTGTACTGCAAGTGACGTGGGACCTGTTGGGGGAATCGGCCCAGCTTGGCATATAATGCCCTGATGAGATCTCCCCCGGGCACCTGCGAGCGGTCCATAGCATACCCGGGGTCCATTGGGGCCCAATATATTATGCCGTTCACTGCCGCCAGCTGGGAGGCCCAGTAATATTTCTGCAGGCCTGGCAATCCTATCCCCCCTTTGTACCAGGGGAGGGTGAGTTTGGAGAAGGCTATACAAGGCCTGCCATCCCAGAGGAGCTGTCTCTGAAGGGCCTCTATTTCCTGGAAATAGGATGCAGGAACGGGGTCCATGGCGTTATGGAGCGCGTACAAGAAACGGGGAAGAGCCATCATCTTGAAGAGTACAGCCCTGCCCAGAAGGGAAAGTGGGAGTGCCTGCCATGGCACCACGTCTTCTTTAAATTGGGTCATAGAGGGACCCATATTGTTAGCGTATCTCAATTTTGGGCCGAGTGTGATATAAACGCAGAGATAACTAAATCCTCTCGGTTCAATTTGTATTGGGCAGTTGTCTGGGATCACCGGTGGGTCGCCGCTAAGGACAAAGAGCACTGACTTTGACCAGTTGATTGCAAATCCGGCATAACTCCCTAATATGGCAAGCACATCCAGGTAACATATCAGGGAACTCCTTGGAATGGTGAGATAAAGCAGGATATCATCGGCATATAGTGAGATTTTATCCTCCCAGTCCAAAGTCCACCTCAACCCTTGGATCGACCAGTCCCATCGAACCGACACCACCAGCGGCTCAAATGCCAGGACAAACAGGAGTGGGGACAAGGGGCATCCCTGCCTCATGCCTCTGCCAATGGGAAAGTCGGCAGATTTATAATAAGTACCACTACCCTGGCGACTGGGTCGGCGTACAAAAAGCACACTCAATCGATCAATATTAACTTTATTTCAGTTCGATGAACCATAAAAGTGCACAATGCCCAGATATTTTTTGAATACATAAGAACTGAATCAACCCAATCACATTTCATGCCAGTGACCATATATTAATCAATTTCCAACATAGTACATCCATTTATAAAATGCAGATCTATAACTACAGTCAGACCCAGAGAGACAAAAAACTCAAAGTGAGAACTCTTGCTTCTGGGCTCCTAAGAGTCCATCATGCGACCCAGGTTATCTGTATTATTTCCAAATGAGGGCAGCTCAGGTACACACTCACTCACAGACCTGTACAGCCACTCACACACCGAGTCACCAAACTATATTCACACACTCACTGTTGAAGTCGGAGTGGGTGTATGAAAGGTTATATTGGGTGTGAGTGGGTGGGTCAGAGGTTCTATGGATGATGGCATCACTGATGTCATCCGTGATGTCATCAGTGATTTCATTTGAGATGTCATCGGTGATGTCATGAGTGATGTCACTGACCTTGTCATGAGTGATGTAATTGTTAGTTCATAAGCAGTGCATTGCGGGGTGCAAGTTATAGTTATCTCAGCTAATTATAATTGCTGAATTTCTTTGGTTTGGTATGAGTGAAATGTCAGCCTAACTAGAATGTCTCTGAAACCTCTGGTTTTTACAGTGAATTTCTAAGGATTTTTTAAATTATATTTCCTAACTTTAACATCCCTGTAACCTCTGTTTTTTTCAGTGACTATATATATATATATATACCGGGATGCCAACTGTGTGCTTAGGGTCTTACATGTTCTTATAGCTCCAGCGTTTGAGAAACCTAATCCGGCTATGCTACAAGATTGGGCTGATAACAACTTACAGGCCTCTATGAGCATGATTCATATATTTATAAAATATGCAGAAATAGACCGGAATGCCATTTTGGAAGAGATTGATCGAATCAATGGATTGTTAGATGCTAAAGGCCAAACAGATATGATAACTAAAGGAAGAGCAGTTATTGATGTTTACATTAAAAAGCACGAAGAAACGATTAAGGCACACTTATGCCTTAAGCCTTAATGGAACGATTATGCAACGGGCAGAATTTTCACTTTTTCAAAAAAATTCGATAATTATAAACGACAAGCTATGACGAATAAAGTAACAAAACTTGTAAAAATATGGCACCAAGTTGTAATCCAGGTGGCGATGGTGAATCATATAATGCCTCCCTCACATCTAACAGCGACTCAGAAGATGGACGCCCTGGTGCATCGGGGGGCCGTTGTAGCCATACAAAGTAACTTCACTCCTGGGAAAGAGCTGAATTTTCTCAGTGAGGACTGGAGGTACACCTTGCCACCCAGCAAACCTTAACCACAGCAAGGGGATCAATTAATTAATGCAGGAAGGAAAGGTGGATTAAACATTGCAAGCACACCAGGAGAGGGAACACACAAACGAATTGGAGATAAAGGAAAAAGAAAACACCAATAGAGTCATTAATCTTACTGAAACAGTGTTGAACAAGGCTGAGATCCAATTATTATCTTTGGGACTCACGTACTGCCCGCCTAACCAATTCTCTTATAATCAAACTAGAATCGATGATTTGAAATTTATTCATAAGGTTAAATTGATCATATATTTTATTTTCGCCTGAACAAACCAACGACTATTCCGCCAATCCCGCTAGTCACTGCACCTAATTTGGTAACAACTGACGATGCCCTCCAATTAAGAGATATGCAGAATTTACAGGTACTGCATGCAATATCAACAGACAATGCTGATGTATCAACGCAACAACCTATGTCAGCAATGGAGATTGTGACCAATAAAGCAGCAACAAGTCCATTTAAACCAACATCGACATTTCTACCCTAAGGATGTTGTGGACAATTTTAGTGATAGGGTAGTAGAAGAACTCAAGTGTCTTAACAGGTCTATGATGTCAAGTCATCGTGCCAGGAACTACAAGAATGCCCAATATTATTCTCTTATTAAAAAATCAAAGAGTAATAATGACAGTATAATTAACAAATTAGATAAGGGCGTTAATGTAGTTCTTTGGCCCTGTAAGCAATACATAACTGAAGCTGATCGCCATCTCTCAGATATATGTGGCTACAGGAAATCTTCCAAACAGGCTATGCGGCAGATTCAAGACAGGTGTATAAAAGTTTGTGGAAGTGGAAGAGGATGGAGCTCCTTACAAAAGATTAATTTGAATTTCTAAAAGTAGAGCACTAAGCATGGGCGCAAAATCCGTTCCGCTCGCGGATTTTTCAGATTTTCGGTAAATCCGCAATCCACGAACTCTCGCGGATGTGGCGAAAATACGCAAATCCGCGCGCGGCGGATTTTTTGCTTGTGTTCGCACTGCTCGCGGGCCGCGGCGCGGGCAGCAACAATCTCGCACTCGCGAAATTACAAAAATTACAATTGGGGAGGGGTGAAGGAAGTGACCCAGTCTCCAACTTCCTCTTCCTGTCCAGCAAGCTCCTCCCATTGCTTAGTCCATTTCCTGGCCACTTTGAATTCGATCTTGACTGGGAAGGATTACTTTTTGTGGATGCTGCTGGAGATTTGGCTTTGAGGCCTTTTGGATTACTTTTTGATTAGAAATGAGATTTACAAGTAAGTTGATAAGTTGATGTTGTTTGTTTGTGGTGATTTTTGTGTGTGTTTTTCGACTTTTTGGGGTGGGTTTGGGGGCTGGCTATGTGTGGGAGGCCATTTTGAGGCATGGTCCTGCAGGTCCTGGCCATGTGGATGGGGTCAAGCGGCCATTTTGAAGTCAAGCAGTGTGCTTTGTGCCCTATGCCCACCCAGTCTGCTCTGATTGCTTTCATTATGCCCAGGGGGCCTGGAACTCCCGCGGATTACCCGAAAATCGGATTTTATAAAAAAAAAAATTGCCTGTGTTCGCACTGCTCGCGTCCCGCGCAGCAACAATCTCGCACTCGCGAAATTGTAAAAAAATTACAATTCTGCACATGAATTGAAAACTACCAGGCTTAGTTATGGGTGCATGCATGATACAACTGTTTTTTTTAATTTTAACATTATTCTGGCCAGGGCATGGATGGCATTGGATTGTTGTGATTTTTGTGTGTTTTACGACTTTTTGGGGTGGTGTTGGGGGCTTGCTATGTGGGTGGGGGCCATTTTATTGCCTGGTCCCGTGTGGGTGGGGGTCTAGGGGCCATTTTTAAGCCAGTTTGTGTACTTTGTGCCATAGGCCTACACCCTTTGTGCTGTGATTTTATCATGCCCAGGGGGCCCAGGCCAGAATACGTCTGTTTGCGGATTTTGCTGGTTTTTCGCCACGTTCGCGTCGTGAAGCAACAATCTCGCACTCGCGAAATTGCAAACATTGCAATTCTGCACCAGAAAACCACCAGCAGGCAGCCTAAACCTTCTGAAACTTGATGGATGGCATTGGATTGTGGTGATTTGATTGGTGTTGTGTTTTTTGACTTTTTGGAGTAGGGGTTGGGGGCTGGCTATGTTGGTGGGGGCCATTTTGAGGCATGGTCCTGGCCATGTGGATGGGGGTCAAGTGGCCATTTTGAAGGCAGGCAGTGAGCTTTGTGCCATAGGCCTGCACCCATTTTGCCTTGCTTTCACCCATTTAGCCCAGGGGGAGTCAGTGGTACATGAAACGATAACCCGCTCTGAGTGTGCTCTCTTGGATCAATGTTAAATTCCTGTTTCCCAAAAATTTAGCAAATCCTAATTTTGAAATGTCCATATTGTGTGGTGTGCATGTGTGTATTCATAAATGCCTACTTGCAAACTATTTATTGAAGCGCTACATATGCAACATATATTTACTGATGTTCCTCTGTCTTCGTTTGCTTTTCGGTGCACAAAGTCAATAACTCCGCATCATCGTTGAGCATCAGTGCCAGGAAGAAGTCCTGCTGCGGCCTGTTGTTCCGACATCTGAAGAAGATGGCTCCAAAAAGAGGTGCCCGTAGCTCCTCTTGCAAGAAAAATGTCTCTACTAAGGAGAAGAAGAAGCAAGTGGCACCACTTACCAAGGAGACTGGTGGCTCGACCACTACATTTTGGGGGAAAAAACAAAGGCCCACCATGAGTGCTGCACAGGTAGCCTGTTTAGTAGTTCAATCACCAACGACCAGTGATGTTGGCTCATCGCAAGAAAGTAGCAGCACACCATCAACACAGGTTGTAACTCATCTCACAAGTACTATTCAACATCTAAAGCCGCAACAACAACTGCATGGGCTACTAGTACAAGCACAAGTACATGCGCAAGGAGCTGTCCGAGAAGGAGCTGTCCGAGAAGGAGCTGTCCGAGAAGGAGCTGGCCGAGAAGGAGAAGGCCGAGAAGGAGAAGGCCGAGAAGGAGAAGGCCGAGAAGGAGAAGGCCGAGAAGGAGAAGGCCGAGAAGGAGAGGTCCATGGAGAGTTGCAAGTAGAGGTCAGTGAAGAGGCCCATGTAGCGGCGCATGGAGCGGTGCAAGTGCCCACAATGGTTGTTCTTCCAGAAGTAGGGGCACAGGAGGAAATTGACTTTGGAGCCGGGGTATCATGTCAGGAAGACGAAGGCATTCCTCCTGATGATTCATTTTCTCCCAGCTCCCCACCAAGGAAAAGATCAAGGAGTGTGTGTAGAAGTTCCTCTTCAAGCCCCGCTCCATCAGATGATGATCTGGATCTAGATTGGCAACCATCTCCGACGTCTGAGAGGGAGGCACACCATGAGCTGCGAACAGGTATCAAATGTTAAAAGGAAGGGCCCCGGAAAGCTCATACTTATGGATCTGAACGTCGGACTTGATGAAGTGGTGCATTCTGATGTTGTTGAACAGGATGACAGCAATGACCTAGTCATCACACACGTCATTCCAGCCACACCGGCCATGCAGCAGACAGACATTTATACCCTATCCCGACATCATGCTGAGCGTGACCCTGGCGACGTGGCACTGGTAGCACCACCAACGCAGTCAAGTAGTACAACAAGTTCAACAAAACCTACAGCTCCCATATTTTCTCCCCAGAGGGGGACTCCATCCAGCTCGACTCCCTCAAGTAGGGTTGCTGCAATAATTGCACAACCCAGTAGATGTCTGCAAGGCTCATCCACCACTGCTTCATCTGGCATTGGCAGTATCATCTCGTGCGGCAAAACCAGAAGTTTCCAGTCCCCAGTTTGGAACTTTTTTAGTGTCCATGCAAAGTATGATAACATAGCCGTTTGTTGCATTTGTAAGACTAGAGTTAGCAGTGGTAAGACTGGTACCAACTATGGAACCAGAGGCCAGATAGGTGTTCTTCAAAGAAGGCACGCTATCGAATGGTTTGCGCACCTAGCAAACATCAAGGGAAAGCAATCCCAAAGGGCAAGTGGCCAAAATATACCCATACTAGGTGTTTCATCTGAAGATGACGGGAGGTAGAAGAAGCGTCAGACATTTGTCCGGTTGCACCCAGTACCCCTGGCAGCACCACACCCTCCGGAACACATAGGAGGCACACTGAGAGTCTGGGAGACACACCAACGCGGAAAATGTCAACACTGAGCAGAAGTGGGTCGAAGAAGGCATCAGCATCATCCAGTAAATTTGTCCAGCGCACCATTTCAGCCATGTTCTCCTCAGATGCGCAATTTCAACGCAACCACCCAACTGTACGCCTGTATAACACTAAGCTGGCTAAAATGCTAGCGGTGGACCTTCTCCCTTTTTCGTTTGTCGAAAATGTGGGTTTTCTTGAACTCGTGGCAACACTGGCCCCTAAATGGAAGGTTCCTAGCCGGTTCTATTTTGCCAGGGTTGCTGTTCCAGCACTACATAAAGAGGTGCTTGAGTTGGTTGGGGCAGCTTTGCAGAAGAGTGCAGTTCACACTATACACCTGACAACAGACATGTGGACCAGTTGCCAAGCCCTTGATTACATGTGCATCACTGCACACTGGGTCTCCTTTTCAGGGGTTGCACAACAGATAAATGCAGGTGGTGACTTGGTCGAGATTTTTAAGGGTGCTCGTAAACATGCAACATTAGCCATGTTTGGCATGGAGAAAAGTCATACTGCAGTCAACATTTTGGATGACTTTAACAAAAAGGTCTCACAATGGCTGCCCCCAAGAAATTGCAAGGTTGGTTATGTTTCTACTGATAATGGCAGCAATGTAGTTAAGGCCATGGAGAACGGTTACTATTTCAGAGTGCCGTGTTTGGCGCACTGTATGAACCTTGTCGTGCAAAAGTTCTTGAAAAAAGAACTTGCAGTCGACCAAATACTGACCATCTGCAGAAGAATATGCACACACTTCAACCATTCTTTTAAGGCCCGGAAGGAGCTGAGGCGCCAGCAAAATGTACGTAGAATGCCAGTGAAAGCACTTATCCAGGAGGTGGCAACACGTTGGAACTCAACCTTCTACATGCTTGAGCGTCTGCATGAGCTGTTTCCAGTAGTCAATGAGTATTTCTACAACCTGGGTGGTGATACGACAGAAATGATGCTAGCGGTGGAGCAATGGCAGCTAGTTAAAAGCCTGACAGACATGCTTCGTCCTTTTGAGGTCTTCACGCGTGACGTCAGCAGGGAGGACTGTTCTTTGAGCAAAGCTATCCCATTGTTGCTGAAGCTCGAGCACCAAGTCAAGGTGGTGTCTTCAGAATTAAAAGATGCTGGAAAGAATGAAGCATATGAGTTGGCGCAGAGATTATTACATCGCCTAGTTAGCAATAAACGGCTTGTAAATATCAAGAAACAACAGCACTACATTTGTGCTACTATTCTTGATCCACGTTACAAAAAGCCATTGTTTGGCAAAGTAATAATTCCTTTTGAAACATCAAATGTTACAGAGTACAAAGGTTGGCTAGCTCAGTCAGCCATTCGTTTTGAAAGAGAGCGGAAGGAAACTGTAGGAGAACTTGAAGACAGTACTACTAGTGAATCAGCAGGCCATCAGGCGTCCCAAAAAAACACTTCTGCATCTGTGCCTGTGGCAGAAGTGAGTGACTTTTCCTCTGAGCCGTTAACCACACCAGCAACCGTATCATCTGCACCAGGCCCAGGCGATATGTCTGAAGCGGATTGGCTAAGTGAGCTAGGGTTTCCTTGTCCCAGAATGGACACAGAAGTGCAAAGTACAGGAATACGGGAGAACATTGTTTCTATGGTGCAGGCCTATCTGGATGACTCAACAGCGGTCAATATTACTGAGGACCCATTGGCGTATTGGCATGGGAAAAGAAACATATGGCGAGAGCTCACCAACCTGGCTATCAATTACTTGTCTTGCCCACTCGCAAGCGTGTCTTCAGAACATGTTTTTAGTTCTGCTGGTGGCATTGTGACTTGCAAAAGGTCCCGCCTCTTGCCCGCAAATGTGGAGCGGCTCACCATGATAAAGATGAACCAGCACTTCATACCACCAGATTACAAAGTACGAGAATGCACGCAGGAAGAAGACGAGGACACCGACCTACCTGAGGAAAGTTCTCCTCAGTTACCAGAAGTACTACCGACTCAATTTGCAGAGTTTGAGGACGAGCTCTGCTTCCCTGACAGCGAGTTCTGAAAATGAGTCAATAATTAATTAACTTTAACATTAGTCCTTATTCACTTTTATTCCTGTGTGTCTGTCTTTCTTTTTTTAGCAAGTGCTTGATCACATTCACAACAAAACTGTAATCACCCCATCACAAGCAACAACAAGCCCATCAGCAGAACTGTCTTGATTTTGATGCCGCAGCATTCCTCAGGTTCACAACAGTTAGTTGACAAGAACTCAGTCCTGGTCGTCTATCCTCCTCCTCCAGACTCACCCTATCCATTTCCCGTAATGCTGATGCCTGGAATCTGCACAATGAAGAAACTTACGTTGACGAGTCCCCTAAAGAGGGACTGTCTGGAAGTAGTGAGTCCTCATTTAAATACATTTTGCTAAGTGTGACTTTTTTGCGTTTGGGTTTACGGGTCTTGGCTGGGCCATTGCTGGCAAGGTCTATTAAGGTATGAAATTGGTTAGGCATTTACTTTGGAAAACATTTGGCCTATTACACGTGAACGTTTAGGCGTTATTATTGCTCGCTTGCCTGTCTTAGGGGTGCTGTCTGTGGGGCTTCTAGGATTTTGGGGTCTGTGAGCACCGCTGCCATATTTCTAATGTTGATTGCTTTTGTTTTGCAGAAAACCCACGCCGGGAAACTCCAGTTGGGGCCCTGCTGCAGAACGCTTTAGGACACTGTGAATTCCAGGTGGAGCCAGCCCTCAAACACAAATTACAGGTAAGATAAGCGTTTGGATGGGAGGTAGTATAATGGAGTATTCGGAGAGGCGAGAGAGTGACAGTGGTACTAGTAGTAAAGTCCTAGGGCTCTTGAATTAACAAACTCTGTGACAGGCATTTACTTTGGAAAACATTTGGCCTATTACACGTCAACCAACACGATGACAGTGTTCAGTTAAATGAACTTACTGCAAAACCACCACCCACCAAGCTCAAAAGTAGTAAAAAAACAGGTATGCTCAGATAAAGTTTGAAAAAGTATATTTTTATATCCCTAACAAAATAATCTCCCGCAAGACCCTCCCTAACCCCAACAAATAAATAGTCATTCAAAAGTCCCCAAAAAACCCAACTCCCAATTCCCACCCCCCAAAAGTCTCTAAAAAAGGGGCAAGGGACACTCTAGGGATGCACAGTGTTGAGTTTGGCCTCCAGGGCATCATGCCTTAGGGCCAGGGCATCGTACTTCTCCTGGAGGGTGGCGTGATCTAAGCGGAGGCCCTCCACCACATTCTGCAGTCTTTCCATTTCTGGACCTCCGCCTCTAGGTCGGACACTCTGCGGAGTGCTCGGCGCAAGCGAGCCTTTACACTGCTGTGAGGTGCAGCCTTTGCTGCTTGGCGGTGGCGTCTGCCAGCACGGCTCTGTTTGGCTGGAGCACTGTGCTTACCGGCAGAACGTGGGGTCACGGAGGAGGATGCAGATGTTACATTTGATGCACTGGACTGTGTGTCGTCCCCCTCCAGTTCCACCAGCCGCCGATATTGGGCAACAGTTGCTTCCAGCCTCCGTTGCCGGGCCAGTACAGCCAGCATACTCCTCGTCGGTTTTGAGGTTTTAGTATTACCAACTATATGAAGAAAGAAAGACATAATATGTAACCAATGCTCTTTAAGAATATGATTAACACAAAATAATTCAGCAGGAAGTTGTGTCACAGTACAACTAGCAACTAGCCAGCGCAGTACAAAACTATTCAGGCCAGTATCATGGGCGTCCGCGGGGAGGGGCAAGGGGGGGCGCTTGAATCACCATTTCCCTTCCCACAACTCACTTGTATCCTTGGTTTGATGCTCTTTCATATGAAAGAGATCTGGCAGAAGCCCAGGCGATATGTCTGTTTCCCTCTCTCTCTCTCTCTCTGTCTCCCTCTTTATGTCTCCCTGTGTCTCCCTCTACCTCGCTGTCTCTCTCTCTCTGTCTCCCTCCCTCACCCTCCCTCTGGCTCCCTCCCTCTCTCTCTCTCCTTCTGTCTTCCTCTCTCTCTGTCTCTGCCTCTATCTGTCTGTCGGTCCCAGCCTGCTGTAATTACCATATTGTAATTTGTCACTGGGCCAGCACTGGATACACATCATATCCTATCTAAGAGTCAGATAGTACCATGATCCAGCTTACCTGTACTCGCCACCGCCACTGTCTGCTTCCTCACAGTCTGTTCATTGGCCACTTGCGCCTCATTCTCCCCAGAGCTGTCCTCGCACACACCCACCACATCCGAGCTGGCCCCGCCACCAGATGTTCCACCTACAAAGTAGATTTAAGAATGTTAGATTACACCACTCACTAGTATTTGGTCTATGAATGAAGAAATGTGAAAACAACAGAAAAATTAATTGACTGTCTACTCTAGTCTAAAGTAAAAATGTCCCTCCTTCCAGGGAAGGTTGTTGTCTTGCTGCATTTTTTTGTCATAATTGATGAATGCTTGATTCATTTTAACACACATCATTTTTCTCTGAACAGACAGAAACTGGACTTCTAAGGACAAGAGCAACATCAACTTCAAACCAGGTGAAAGCTCGGCTCGACCACAAGAAATGTGTTCCATTACTCATCAACTCAGCACCAAGCACTTTTCCATTTCCAACTAACTTTATTTTAATATATGTGTTTACTTAAACTTTTAATAAAGCTTTTAAACTTGAATAGACTCTGTGGTTTTTGGTCCTCCAGACTAGAGTGACTGAGCGAAAGGTTTTGCAATTTTTGCAAGGAGGAGTCCGTGCCGCTGACACTACCAGGTTTATACAGTGTGCCAAACACGCCACTCTGAAATATTATTACTCTGGTCTTTGGTGTCCATAGTTCGGTTTGTGGAGAATTGTCCCTGCAACAGTAGTATTATTGATTTTGCTCCTATCTAAACACTATTTCGAAAAAATTAAATTAGGAACGCTTGGACAACAATAGGTCCTCTATATTTAAATGGAAACTTACTGGGGCCAGCAAAGGAGCACTCGCCGCCCTGGCCTGCATCCTCCTCCTTTGGAGCCACTGCATCCGCTTTTTCTGTCCGCTTGCCCCTGGGCGGACCTGACGTACAACATGAAAGAATGAACAGAAAACATTGATGATTGCTGCTTGCCGATGTCCTTGTCAACCAAATCAAACATTTAGAAAGAACAAGAACCAACTATTTCAGCCAAAATGAGGGCTACAAAGGAAGGACTGCACCTGAGCCTCTACTCTAGGGGCAGATTTACAAGCCCCTTGCAGCGCTTTTGCTCCGTTCTTGCGTCACTTTTGTGACGCAGCGACACAACAAGAGAGGGTCCATGGTGTGGCGTATATTAACAACGTGACGCATATGGGAGATGCATCCCATTCTAAAGCCCTGCGACATAAGGGAGCGTTCCAGCGCAAGGGAGGGCGTTCCTGCGCAGGAACGCATGCTAAAAGTGGCTATGGGGAATATATAAAATTTCAATCAGTCATTTAGGACAATGATGCGTCACGGAAACCCTGCGCCTGCATGAAGCAGACTTACGGCTTGACGCAGCATTGCTGGAGCTGCGCCATCGTTGCAACGCAACTCCATCAATGAGCCGCCTTTACGGCACCGATGCGTAACGCTTCGGTGACGTTTTGGGACCATGGTGTGCCGCATTGTAAATACGGCGCACCATGGGTGGTGCTGGCGTGCCGCACACTTTGCAGGGATGCGCAGGTAATTGCTAATCTGACACTTAGGGGCATACTTACGAGTTCTGAGCTGGACACCTCCAGATGTGCACCAGAACAAATGCGTAACGCAAAACTAACCTTGCGTCACGGCAGATGCACCGCAATTACAATGCGGCAAACCCTGGCGCAAGGGTAGGCAGATGCGTGACGCATCTCGTGACGAAAGAGTCGCGTCGCAGGCGCGATGCAACTATAGCAATGCTCAGGGCTGCCCAATACTCAACATACCGCATCAGTCCTTACGCCTGCTTCAAGCAAGCAGGCATAAAGAATTGACGTAGCAGCGTCGCGGAAGTGCCTGCGTTAAATCTTGTAGATTTCACGCAGGCACTTTTGCGAGGCGCACAGCTGCCTGACCGCCACCCCCCATCCCCCACCCCGCCCCCCTGCATGGGAACGCACCCATTGTGGCGCAGGCCCAGGCCGTAACGTGGCGCATCTCCTTTGATGCATCACGTTGTACATGACTCGCAGGGATGCGCCACGTTTACGTCGCTGTGCGTCAGGTAAGGCAGCGTAAACGTGGCACAAGGGGCTTGTAAATCTGCCCCTTTGTGTCTAGCATTACGCAGTTCTGTAAAATACACTCATACATTACTCAGCCCAATTAAATGAACACAAAATAGAAAACAAATAAGCAGTGGCACCGCCACAGAGAAGGAGAACAGTGCACCTGAAATGCACAGAAGATTTTGAAATATTAATTTACCTCTCTTATCAATGTAATCAGCAGCATTATTGCTCTTTGTAAAAAAGTTAAAGCAAACATTTGCAATATAACACAGTCACACTGAGCAGGAGAAAAAACAGAGTAGTGAGTGATGAAAAAATTGCTACTACTACTCACCAAGCCCGGGGACCTCCACTCCCAGCACGTCTAGCAGGTCGCGCTCTCGGTCCAGGATATCGGTCCATTGGTGGGTCACTTGATTGTAGGTGCGCTGGACCCCCGTGATGTTAAAAAGGGCCCGGCACACCTGCCCCCACCGCTTCCGTCGCTCCTGGCTGTTGGTATAACCAGCAGCGATCCTGCCGCCTGCCGCGATGGTCCTGGGGAGACGGCGCTGCACATAAAAAACGAGTGCGCCCACCTCCTCAGGGCTGAAGATCTCCCGGGGCACCACCATTTCCGCCCTCAAGCGGCCACACGGGAGCCGGGCACGGGCTGCGGTGCCCGTCTTGGGCAGCTTGACAGCTGTCTTCACCATGTTCTGGGCAGGTGTTAGCAGTAAGGAGACAAAATGAAAAAGAATAAGAGTAGGGAAGAAGGAAATAAAAGTTTAAAAAAGTAGTTGAAAAGTAAACAAAAGTAGCCTAAAACACAAAAATATAGACCTAGAAAAATAGAGGGATAGAAAAAAAGTTAAATAGATCAAAAAAATATTAAAACAAGGAAAGGATGGCAGAGATATACAGAGGATAGAAACACCATGCCCAGACACATAGGAATGAATGAAAAACAAGATGGCGGCCCGAACACGTGCGTGTACGTAAGTTCGCACGCGATTTCTCTCGCGAACTCGTGCGAACTTGCATTCGCAAGGCGCTCATTGCGCGAGATTACACATAGCGGGCGGAAACGGAAATACGTCACGCAAACAAAATGGCGGCGCCCATACTCAACCTTGGGGTAACTCGCACGAGTTCGCGGCTTCCACGGTCGATTTCGCACAACGCCGCGCCACGCGAATAGGGCGAAATTACCGAAAAACGAGTTTTGCAAAAGCAAAACCAACGAGCAGGTGCAAAAGTTCGAGCTCATCATTTGTAACCATTTACCTGTAGTGCTTCCTGAAGGGGCCCTCCAGAATCCGGTTGCCTACTTGCAACTATTGTGTGACCCTGCTCTGACAGTCACAGAATAGTTACAAGTATGCCATTGCATCCTGTTATTGCAACAAAAAGGAAAGGGAGCAGACAAGCAGGTGCCAGCCTTCATTAATGTCAGTTGGGGCAGGGCAGGTGTTGTTGTTTGCAAAACTTAGTGCAGGTGTGCTTGGCTTTGCCACAATAATGTACACTCACTAGTCAATCAGAGGGTGCTGTGATGACACCGAGGGTGGCATGGGTGTGCCAGCCAGAGGGTGGCATGGGTGAACCAGAGTGCCAGTGTTGACAGAGGATGGCAGTGCTTTGCTTTGCCCCAATAATGTACACTGGTGAACCAGAGGGTGCTGTGATGACACAGAGGGTGACATGGGTGAGCCAGAGGGTGGCATGGGTGACCAAAGAGAGTGCCAGTGGTGACAGAGGGTGGCAGTGATGAAGAAAGCCTTGCAAACAGGCTGGGCACGTAGAAACAACAAGTTCGCAAAACTGGCGACCCGACAAGTAAGTTCGCAATTTGCAAAATTGTACAAAACCCTCGCGAACTTGCAGAAACCCGTGCGAACACACACCCCAAAAAAAATCCGCAAATCCGCGAGAATTCGCGGATTTTGCGGATTTTCGCAATCCGCAAATCCGCAAATTCGCGGATTGCGAATCCGCAAAATCCGCCCATGCTTATAGAGCACCTGGTTACCCCATTTTATATTTTCTGCCCAAAGTGCATAAAAAAACTGTTCCCATTCCTGGATGCCCTATCATTTCAGCATAGAAAAACTTGCTTGAAAAATGGATCAAAATATGTGGATTATTTCTTTTAACACCATGTAATGTCTTTACTGTCTTATGTTAAGGACACTACTGATTTTTTAAGAATGATCAATGGGGTTACTAGGCATTCCAGTTATCTGCCGATTGTTATGGATATCGAATCCTTATATACAAGCTTTAACCATCTGGATGGTTTATCAGCAGCTAAGTATTTTTTGGGCAACAGGGATATCGGCATGAAGGAGCACAACAACATGTTGATTAAGTTGACGGAAATGTGTCTTTGCAATATCTATTTTTCTTTTGATCAGGCTATATATCAGCAACTCAGGGGAGTGGCCATGGGGGCATGTTTCTCCCCCAGCTATTCATGTCTCCATGTTGGATGGTGGGAGAAATGTGTCGTCATGATCCAAAACAAGGAGATGTATAGACATGTTAAACATTACTGGCGATACATAGACAATATCTGTTTAATCTGGGACGGAACAAAAGAAACTGCACTTAAATTTGTCAATGCCATTTACTCTAATGAGTTAAATTTGAAATTTACTGCTACAATTGATGACAAGTGTGTAGAATTTTTAGATGTTCTGTTATATATCAAAGAGAACAGTATCCACACTAAACTACATCATAAACAAACTGACTGAAATTCTATTTTACTTTCAGAAAGTTCCCACCCCATCATCTGATTAAGAGTATTCCTTACGGTGAATTTGTGCAGATTCACCGTTTTTGCAGTTTAGACACAGATACACACATAGGTCAGCAAGAGGCCCTCTCTAAATTTTTGGATAGATGTTACAAGATGTTACAATTGACTACAGCATTGAAGAAAGCTAATGACCATTCTAGAGAGGTATTGTTGGTATCCAAAGAACATACTGCCTCCGCTGAGGCAGTGCCCGATGCAGATAACATTGCTGAAAAGCATAATATTAGATTGATAACTACTTTCAGTGTACAGGAACAGAAGATTCGTAATATTACTTATTCCCAATGGCCAATAGTATTTACTGACATGACCCTGGGATCTATTTTACCTGCTTTACCTGACATCACATTCAGGAGGGCACCCACGATGAGGGATGCCTTGGTGAAATCAAGTCCCGTAATTATTCCTAAAAGTACTTCGCTTGTCAGTAAGGGTTTCCATAAGTGTACTTCATCCCGTGCCTGCACTTTTGCAAGCAACTTAACACATTATGTGACGTATTTAGCAACAAAAGAATAGAAATTATGGAATACCTCACTTGCCGCACCTAATTTGCTATTTACATTCTTCGGTGCACTTGTGGCCTTGCATACATAGGGAGCACCAAGCTCCCTGTGCACAAACAAATTCTTCAACATGTCAGGGCGATTGTGAATTCAGATTCCAGCCATCCAGTTGCAAGGCACTTTAAGTTAGTTCATCAGAATAAATTGAAAGATCTGTCGTACTGTGTTCTAGGTGCTGTTCCAGTCCCCGACAGGAAGGGAACAGAGAGAAAAGTCTCAGGCAACTGGAATCGCACTTTATTTTAGCCCTAGATACTAGAATACCAAATGGCATGAATACTAGTGAAGATATGCACAACTTCCTGTTACCTATCATATAAGCCCAAGAGTGCATATAGGAATTCATTTAAACAATCTGTGTCACAGTTTCCTATGTGCTCATTTTCTGTATAGCGATTTCATTTTACTTCTGCTTGTTTTAATTCACCTTTTAGTTATTCAATAGTCTGCTATGATATTTTAGGATTTTTCTACAATTGGTATTGTAATATGTTTACCATTCAGGCTTGAAGGTAACAAATGCTGCTATTTGAATTTATAGGATGCACAGCACTTAGTTTGCACAAGGTTATGAGTTTTGCACATTTTCGCACTTTATTTCAGATGAGACTGGTTCTATGGATTCTAAAAGTGGGATTTTACATCTGTCTAGCTTTTATGGGATCGTTTTTCACTTTAACTGGTTGATGCCATCATGAGCTATAGTGATTGCTCTAATTCTTTGATTAACTGATTCATTCAGTCCATATACGGAACAGCTATATACGGAATATCCTTTTAAACATATATTTAGTTGTTAATCTTCTATTTATACTTACATATATTTGAATTGAGTCCTTCTGTTAGCATGTATAACAATATTTCCTGGATGCCAATTGATATATCTCATTTAGGATATTTTAATATTTTTGCCCTTGCAGTTTATTAACTAAATAGTATGCTGTACAAATTCAAGCACTGTAGATCAATCTTGCACTTGCACTTTATATGTATGTATGATTCGTACATTTTTATGTTTTGATGGATTGTTTACATCATAATCAATGAATTAGCAGGTATTTTATTCAGAATTTATCCAGTACTGTATTTTGCGTATTTACACATATTAGTGTTCCTTTCCCATCTCGAAATTCGAGAATCAGTTAAAAAGCTATGGGTCCACTTTGTAACAATATGGAATCTTCGATACTGTTGAAGTTCTAGTTGTTTTGATCAGTCTGTCTTCTATTTCCACTGCTGTCACGTTTGTTTCTAAGGCCATTCGTGCACTTTCTAGTATTTGTTTTATTTATTGAGTTTCCTGATCACAAAAGGCGTCATGTGATCAAGCGTCCGTGATGCAAGCTAAATGCATCAGGGCAGGCACTATGCCTGCTTATTCTGTGGTAATTATGCCAGAATAAATGTCACTGCAACGAGGTCTGTGCCAGGGCTTCCTAAAAGATATGTATATATATATATATATATATATATGCCATTCAACCGAAAATGCAAATCAGACATATAATACCTGACAATGTCAAATGCCAGGCATCCGTTAAGCAGACTACCACTAAGGTATAAAACTTATAGATGGTGGATGTGATCTAGGCTAAATGACGGCGAAATTGCGCAGATAGGCTAAAATT
Organism: Lissotriton helveticus; assembly: GCF_964261635.1. Lineage (NCBI taxonomy): Eukaryota > Metazoa > Chordata > Amphibia > Caudata > Salamandridae > Lissotriton > Lissotriton helveticus. The sequence continues at coordinate 602,178,942 of NC_136063.1, read as the reverse complement.
AGCCATGTTCAAACTACGAAGCCCACAATGCACCCTAACAGCTAAAGTGGTGACTAAGTATAAATATCTAGAAACTAATGATGGACTTGTGACACTACCGTGATCAGGAACTGTTTAGTTTGAAACGCGTAGGTGAAGGAAGAAATATCGAGCTAATAAATCGTGTTTAAACCACCCAAGAAGAATCCTTTGCTGAAAAAGATTATTGCGAGGCCGTTCCTGCCTCGCCGCCGGCACCAGCTGTATGCTGCTCCTCCCACAAGGAACATTTGCTGTGCATATATAAATATATATATATGTGTATATATATATATATATATATATATATATATATATATATATATACAAACAAAGTCCTGTGAGATTAGTTCACCACGCGTTCTCCTCCTCCAGGTACAGATCTCTCAACACCAAAATTCAGTGTAATGAAGTGCCTTTATTCTCTCCTCTCCATCAGCATGACGCGTTTCGGCGGTATAACAACAGCCTTGATCACATGGCCTTAAATCCCCAATGGGGGTGTTTAAATACTGTGTTCATTGTAGACATCATCAAACATGAGGGTAATAGACATGGAGGAAATACTGATACAAACATTCACGATATATATACAGTGATAAGCACGAAACGTCCTGGGATTAGTTTACTAAACCAAAACTCACTATCCCAGAAATGCAAAATAATGATGACATTAATCAATTTCTGTCAACCAAATATACACATTGCAAAAATAAAAATGCAAGTGCCTGCCACACTCCTCATACTGTAGATCAACCCATCTCGAGTGACTGCACATGTTATTTAATATCCAACCATGTGCACCCTAGAGGGAAAATAACATAAATAAATGTATCTTCCTATGTTTATAAATATAATACAAACCCTCATGCAATTGTGATGTCAACTAAAAAGTGCTAAAGTGCTCAAAATTAAAAAAAAAAAAAAGGTGCATAAATTCAGCGCTATATGTACAAAATGATAATGCATTATACAATGTGATCAATCACATGTAAAGAATATAAACAACTGTACAGGCGCAAACATTTTTTTCTCTTTTTTCATCTTCCATGTATATACACAGTTAATAACACAAAGCAAAACTGCTGTTGCTTCAAACCAACTAAAGCCATAGTGACTTTTGTAGTAATGTGGTGCACTGCGTTCATGTTAACTCTTACCACAACCCGGTAAATAAAAATCACAATAAAATCAAAATCAAAATCAAAATCAAGATGCCTGAGAGAACTGAACCAATAAATCAAGGGGTACCTTTATGTTACAAAGTTTAGGGAAAGCTAACTAAATTCAAGAGAATATCATTACAAGGTGTTTCAATAAATGGGTTAAGACCTACTTAGTTGTATTTACAGATTAAGACATATTAAATCACTCAACGAGTAATTGTTCCCCAATGATGAACCTCAAACGTGGTACTGATCTGCTGTGGATACTTGTGTGGGTTACCAGTGATCTCTCAGAGGAAAACCTGTAAGTCTTCCCCCCTGTTTAACCCATTTGGTATCCTAGTGTCGAGGAGTACAATGTATTTGCTTTCGAGCTGCCTTAAAAGTTTTTCTCGATCCCCACCTCATATGCTCTTTGGTATGGAATCAATTACAAAATATTTTAGATGGTTCAAATTCTTGGCATGTACTAGTTCGAAGTGGCGGGCAACTGGATACGTCGGGTCCGAATTAACAATGGCTCTTAGATGTTGTAATATTCTGTTAAACACCTGCAGCTTAGTGCTGCCCACATACTTCAACCCACAAGAACATTCTAAGACATATACTGCATAATCAGTGCGACATGTGTATAATTCCCTAATAGGTGTTGGGTTAGGGTTGAATGGCGATCTAAATTCAGTGGTATTGGTCCAGAACTTGCATGCCCTGCATGAAATGCACTTGTGAAAGCCTTTCTTGTTAGACACCCTTATTGTGCCACTCTTGACTTCCGGGCTGCTTCTGACTAGAGAGTCCCTCATAGAGGGCGCCCTCCTGAAAATAATAGAAGGTTCAGATGGGAGTAATGGTGCTAAATTGATGTCAGTCTGCAAAATAGGCCAATGTTTTTTAAGAATGCCCCTTTTCTTTCTTTCTTCTGTGTTGTAGGTGGTTATTAAACTGATGGTATTGTTTACAGTAGGTAATGTATTTTCCTTATCAATGTCAGTGACCTCAACTGTATTCACCAAGTATTCCTCCCTGTTCTTGCTATTGGCCTTATCCTTGGCTACCAGTAAGTCTTTAATGTGGTAGCCTCATTTTAAAAATCTCTGAAGGGCCTCGTTCTGACAAATAGCTAGGTCGGAATCAGAGCTGCAGATCCTACGCATCCGTATGAATTCCCCATAGGGGATGGTTCTTATTAGATGTCTCGGATGTGCGCTGGAGGCGTGCAAAATCGAATTGCCCGCAGTGCTCTTTCTGTGAAGTCTAGTTGCTAGGGCATTTTCCTGAACATAGATGTCAACATCCAAGAATTGTATATTGGTTTTACTTATTTGACAAGTAAAATTAAGGTTTAGAGTATTGTCATTCAAGGCTCTCACAAACTCATTGGCTGACCTCTCATCACCTTTCCACACCAAACAGATGTCATCGATGAACCTCCAATAATGAATAATGTTATTGGTGTAACCAGGGATATGTTTGAGGACATGTTCCTCCCACCACCCCACGTGTAAACACGCGTAGGTGGGGGAGAAACATGCCCCCATGGCCACTCCCCTCTTTTGCTGATAAATTTCGTTGTTAAACAAAAAATAATTGTTGGTTAAACATAACAATATCATCCTTATCAACATGTCATTATGTTTTTTGAGACTGAGGTTACGTTGGTTCAGGTAATATCTAATCGCATTAAGACCATCTGTGTGTTCTATGCTAGTGTATAGTGTGCTGATGTCAAGAGCCACAAGAATATATTCTTCATCCCATTTCACCTTATTCAATTTTGTCAGGAAATGACCCGTGTCCTTAATGTATGAAGGCCGTTCAACCACAAAATTTTGAAGGAAAAAATCAACATATTTGGAAATAGCCTCGAGAAGGCTCCCCTGGGCTGAAATAATGGGTCGACCTGGTACAGGGGAAACAAGTTTATGAATTTTTGGGATGAGATAAAATAACGGAGTTAATGGATTGTCTTTCTTCAAAAACGCCAATTCTTGTTTGGTCAATAGGCCTTCTCTTCTCTTTTCCACTGATTCAGTTCCTTATGTACTGACTCCTTTAAATTGCGGATTTCACTGAAATTACCCTTCCTATAACAGGAAATGTCTGATAAATGCCGCTGTGCTTCTTCCATATATTGTTTTTTTGGCCAGATGACAATGTTGCCTCCTTTGTCGGCTTTGTTAATTATCAGGTTGGAATTACTTCTTAACTTTTTCATCAAGGTCCGATATTGTTTTTCAAAGTACTTGATTCTTTTGATTTTTCTAGATGTTTTGATTTGTAATCCCTTCAGGTCCTCCGTGATCATATCATTGAAGGTGTCAATGGCATCTTTAGGCATCAGGGGGATGAACGTAGACCTGGCCTTGAAAGGCGTTTCGCTGGCTGCATTGATGTTGATGCCCATTCTATCACATCTGTCTTGTGTGGAACTGGTGCCAACGCTCTCCTCTAATGCTAATTCATGAGCAGTTTGTAATGCCCCCATGTCTGCAACCTGAAATAAAGACGACGGTTGTGATGAGCAACTGATGGACGTTGCTCGTTCCTGTGCCTTAGTACGTTTAAAGTGCTTCTTTAATTTTAACTTACGAATGAATTTAAAGACATCTATTCTGGTTTGCACATAATTATAAGAGTTCTTGGGGCAAAAGGAGAGACCTAAGGATAACAACTGACTTTCAGCTTTAGTGAGGTCAATGTCCGAAAGGTTGATGACTGTGTTGTCAATGTCAATATCGGTTGATGATGTGTTACCGATTGTGCTTTCATTTGTACTTGGTGTCAATGTTTTAGAAATGATGCTCTCTCTTTCTACCATTTCTTGCCCCTGCCTCTCTTTGCGAAGCCTCTCCCTCCGGCATTTCCTCCTCTCGTTGCATTGTTGGTTTTTGTGTTGACGTTTTTGTTCCTTTGTTGCTGGGTTTTCGGTCGCGATGTTTTTAGTCTGTCCTCGACTAAAAAACCCAGTTCCTCCGATGGTGCAAAATGGGTTGGTACATTTGAAGGCCCACCCGTAGCCTGCTCATCCTCCGAACCCATACTGCTGGCATAAGAACTGAGTTCAGTCTCAGAAAGACCTGCTACTCCTCCTTCATCTATAGTTTGTGTGGCGGGTTTAGGGATTAAAGCCTGTCTTTTCACTGTATCATATTTTCGTGCAAAAGTAAAAATTCTGCCCGTTTCATAATCCTTTTTGTCGCGGGCGAATTTGTACTGTTTGCGCAGGCTGATGGTTTCTTGATGCTTGACTAATCGGGTGTCTATGTCTTCGCGATATTTTTTAATGTACTCCTTGTCCTTATGCATATCCAATTCATTATTTAATATCTCAATTTGTTCCAAAATGTCATTCCTGTCAATTTCCGCATATTTAACTAAGATGCATATCATGTTTTTTGATGCTTCCAAGTTATTGGTGGCCCATTCCTTTAACATGAGGGGGTTGGGGTTCTCAAATGATGGAGCTATGAGTACCCTCAACCCCCTCGGGACTCTGCCCACTTCCAGATATTTCTCAAGTGAGCGTTTTTCCCACCATTTAGTTATATCCGTTTTTAGCAGTTTGAAACGCGTAGGTGAAGGAAGAAATATCGAGCTAATAAATCGTGTTTAAACCACCCAAGAAGAATCCTTTGCTGAAAAAGATTATTGTGAGGCCGTTCCTGCCTCGCCGCCGGCACCAGCTGTATGTTGCTCCTCCCACAAGGAACATTTGCTGTGCACATATATATATATATATATATATATATATATATATATATATATATATATATATATATATATATATATATATATAGTGACAGCTGAATAACCGAAAAGGCATCCTGATACTCTGGTCCTTGTCTGCTTCCTGGTGCATTGTCGTAAGAGGACGTGCGTGTGAGGGCAATGGAGGTTGATCATATAAATATATATATATATATATATATATATATATATATATATATATATATATATATATATACACAAGGTTTGCCTGTTTAAGAAGAGTCCACACAAGGAGGTAAGTATCTGCCTTTTACTGAATAAAGAATGCAGCGGTACAGCAACTCTCAATACCTCGCTTGAATTTCATCAACATCCGACGCGTTTCGTGCTCTGCGGCACTTATTCATGGGTTGAAAGGCATCAGGTAAACGGCACAGCAGTTTTCGAAGCTACCTTTGAATTGTCTCAAACTCCGCCCTAGTGGGTGTGGCCACAAACGTGTGGCATCTTGGAACTTGTGGTGCTTCGTTCTTATTACCCATGTGGGTCCCATGCCGTTTCCTGAAATTGTTCCAGTAATTGTTACCCCAGTGGGTTGCGATGTGCTTGGGGGCTGGTGCACCGCATCCGTTGATATCTTTAAAGGCTTCCCTGTCCGTATGCCTCAGCGCCGTGTGACGCTGCTGCCGGGCTTCACCGTAGTCAAGCGGGTCTACTTCTTGCGACTCAGACAGGGCCGCATAACATCCATACACAAGGTTTGCCTGTTTAAGAAGAGTCCACACAAGGAGGTAAGTATCTGCCTTTTACTGAATAAAGAATGCAGCGGTACAGCAACTCTCACTACCTCGCTTGAATATCATCAACATCCGACGCGTTTCGTGCTCTGCGGCACTTATTCATGGGTTGAAAGGCATCAGGTAAACGGCACAGCAGTTTTCGAAGCTACCTTTAAATTGTCTCAAACTCCGCCCTAGTGGGTGTGGCCACAAACGTGTGGCATCTTGGAACTTGTGGTGCTTCGTTCTTATTACCCATGTGGGTCCCATGCCGTTTCCTGAAATTGTTCCAGTAATTGTTACCCCAGTGGGTTGCGATGTGCTTGGGGGCTGGTGCACCGCATCCGTTGATATCTTTAAAGGCTTCCCTGTCCGTATGCCTCAGCGCCGTGTGACGCTGCTGCCGGGCTTCACCGTAGTCAAGCGGGTCTACTTCTTGCGACTCAGACGGGGCCGCATAACATCCATACACAAGGTTTGCCTGTTTAAGAAGAGTCCACACAATGAGGTAAGTATCTGCCTTTTACTGAATAAAGAATGCAGCGGTACAGCAACTCTCAATACCTCGCTTGAATTTCATCAACATCCGACGCGTTTCGTGCTCTGCGGCACTTATTCATGGGTTGAAAGGCATCAGGTAAACGGCACAGCAGTTTTCGAAGCTACCTTTGAATTGTCTCAAACTCCGCCCTAGTGGGTGTGGCCACAAACGTGTGGCATCTTGGAACTTGTGGTGCTTCGTTCTTATTACCCATGTGGGTCCCATGCCGTTTCCTGAAATTGTTCCAGTAATTGTTACCCCAGTGGGTTGCGATGTGCTTGGGGGCTGGTGCACCGCATCCGTTGATATCTTTAAAGGCTTCCCTGTCGGTATGCCTCAGCGCCGTGTGACGCTGCTGCCGGGCTTCACCGTAGTCAAGCGGGTCTACTTCTTGCGACTCAGACGGGGCCGCATAACATCCATACACAAGGTTTGCCTGTTTAAGAAGAGTCCACACAAGGAGGTAAGTATCTGCCTTTTACTGAATAAAGAATGCAGCGGTACAGCAACTCTCAATACCTCGCTTGAATTTCATCAACATCCGACGCGTTTCGTGCTCTGCGGCACTTATTCATGGGTTGAAAGGCATCAGGTAAACGGCACTGCAGTTTTCGAAGCTACCTTTGAATTGTCTCAAACTCCGCCCTAGTGGGTGTGGCCACAAACGTGTGGCATCTTGGAACTTGTGGTGCTTCGTTCTTATTACCCATGTGGGTCCCATGCCGTTTCCTGAAATTGTTCCAGTAATTGTTACCCCAGTGGGTTGCGATGTGCTTGGGGGCTGGTGCACCGCATCCGTTGATATCTTTAAAGGCTTCCCTGTCCGTATGCCTCAGCGCCGTGTGACGCTGCTGCCGGGCTTCACCGTAGTCAAGCGGGTCTACTTCTTGCGACTCAGACAGGGCCGCATAACATCCATACACAAGGTTTGCCTGTTTAAGAAGAGTCCACACAAGGAGGTAAGTATCTGCCTTTTACTGAATAAAGAATGCAGCGGTACAGCAACTCTCACTACCTCGCTTGAATATCATCAACATCCGACGCGTTTCGTGCTCTGCGGCACTTATTCATGGGTTGAAAGGCATCAGGTAAACGGCACAGCAGTTTTCGAAGCTACCTTTAAATTGTCTCAAACTCCGCCCTAGTGGGTGTGGCCACAAACGTGTGGCATCTTGGAACTTGTGGTGCTTCGTTCTTATTACCCATGTGGGTCCCATGCCGTTTCCTGAAATTGTTCCAGTAATTGTTACCCCAGTGGGTTGCGATGTGCTTGGGGGCTGGTGCACCGCATCCGTTGATATCTTTAAAGGCTTCCCTGTCCGTATGCCTCAGCGCCGTGTGACGCTGCTGCCGGGCTTCACCGTAGTCAAGCGGGTCTACTTCTTGCGACTCAGACGGGGCCGCATAACATCCATACACAAGGTTTGCCTGTTTAAGAAGAGTCCACACAATGAGGTAAGTATCTGCCTTTTACTGAATAAAGAATGCAGCGGTACAGCAACTCTCAATACCTCGCTTGAATTTCATCAACATCCGACGCGTTTCGTGCTCTGCGGCACTTATTCATGGGTTGAAAGGCATCAGGTAAACGGCACAGCAGTTTTCGAAGCTACCTTTGAATTGTCTCAAACTCCGCCCTAGTGGGTGTGGCCACAAACGTGTGGCATCTTGGAACTTGTGGTGCTTCGTTCTTATTACCCATGTGGGTCCCATGCCGTTTCCTGAAATTGTTCCAGTAATTGTTACCCCAGTGGGTTGCGATGTGCTTGGGGGCTGGTGCACCGCATCCGTTGATATCTTTAAAGGCTTCCCTGTCGGTATGCCTCAGCGCCGTGTGACGCTGCTGCCGGGCTTCACCGTAGTCAAGCGGGTCTACTTCTTGCGACTCAGACGGGGCCGCATAACATCCATACACAAGGTTTGCCTGTTTAAGAAGAGTCCACACAAGGAGGTAAGTATCTGCCTTTTACTGAATAAAGAATGCAGCGGTACAGCAACTCTCAATACCTCGCTTGAATTTCATCAACATCCGACGCGTTTCGTGCTCTGCGGCACTTATTCATGGGTTGAAAGGCATCAGGTAAACGGCACTGCAGTTTTCGAAGCTACCTTTGAATTGTCTCAAACTCCGCCCTAGTGGGTGTGGCCACAAACGTGTGGCATCTTGGAACTTGTGGTGCTTCGTTCTTATTACCCATGTGGGTCCCATGCCGTTTCCTGAAATTGTTCCAGTAATTGTTACCCCAGTGGGTTGCGATGTGCTTGGGGGCTGGTGCACCGCATCCGTTGATATCTTTAAAGGCTTCCCTGTCCGTATGCCTCAGCGCCGTGTGACGCTGCTGCCGGGCTTCACCGTAGTCAAGCGGGTCTACTTCTTGCGACTCAGACGGGGCCGCATAACATCCATACACAAGGTTTGCCTGTTTAAGAAGAGTCCACACAAGGAGGTAAGTATCTGCCTTTTACTGAATAAAGAATGCAGCGGTACAGCAACTCTCAATACCTCGCTTGAATTTCATCAACATCCGACGCGTTTCGTGCTCTGCGGCACTTATTCATGGGTTGAAAGGCATCAGGTAAACGGCACAGCAGTTTTTGAAGCTACCTTTGAATTGTCTCAAACTCCGCCCTAGTGGGTGTGGCCACAAACGTGTGGCATCTTGGAACTTGTGGTGCTTCGTTCTTATTACCCATGTGGGTCCCATGCCGTTTCCTGAAATTGTTCCAGTAATTGTTACCCCAGTGGGTTGCGATGTGCTTGGGGGCTGGTGCACCGCATCCGTTGATATCTTTAAAGGCTTCCCTGTCTGTATGCCTCAGCGCCGTGTGACGCTGCTGCCGGGCTTCACCGTAGTCAAGCGGGTCTACTTCTTGCGACTCAGACGGGGCCGCATAACATCCATACACAAGGTTTGCCTGTTTAAGAAGAGTCCACACAAGGAGGTAAGTATCTGCCTTTTACTGAATAAAGAATGCAGCGGTACAGCAACTCTCAATACCTCGCTTGAATTTCATCAACCTCCGACGCGTTTCGTGCTCTGCGGCACTTATTCATGGGTTGAAAGGCATCAGGTAAACGGCACAGCAGTTTTCGAAGCTACCTTTGAATTGTCTCAAACTCCGCCCTAGTGGGTGTGGCCACAAACGTGTGGCATCTTGGAACTTGTGGTGCTTCGTTCTTATTACCCATGTGGGTCCCATGCCGTTTCCTGAAATTGTTCCAGTAATTGTTACCCCAGTGGGTTGCGATGTGCTTGGGGGCTGGTGCACCGCATCCGTTGATATCTTTAAAGGCTTCCCTGTCCGTATGCCTCAGCGCCGTGTGACGCTGCTGCCGGGCTTCACCGTAGTCAAGCGGGTCTACTTCTTGCGACTCAGACGGGGCCGCATAACATCCATACACAAGGTTTGCCTGTTTAAGAAGAGTCCACACAAGGAGGTAAGTATCTGCCTTTTACTGAATAAAGAATGCAGCGGTACAGCAACTCTCAATACCTCGCTTGAATTTCATCAACATCCGACGCGTTTCGTGCTCTGCTGCACTTATTCATGGGTTGAAAGGCATCAGGTAAACGGCACAGCAGTTTTCGAAGCTACCTTTGAATTGTCTCAAACTCCGCCCTAGTGGGTGTGGCCACAAACGTGTGGCATCTTGGAACTTGTGGTGCTTCGTTCTTATTACCCATGTGGGTCCCATGCCGTTTCCTGAAATTGTTCCAGTAATTGTTACCCCAGTGGGTTGCGATGTGCTTGGGGGCTGGTGCACCGCATCCGTTGATATCTTTAAAGGCTTCCCTGTCCGTATGCCTCAGCGCCGTGTGACGCTGCTGCCGGGCTTCACCGTAGTCAAGCGGGTCTACTTCTTGCGACTCAGACGGGGCCGCATAACATCCATACACAAGGTTTGCCTGTTTAAGAAGAGTCCACACAAGGAGGTAAGTATCTGCCTTTTACTGAATAAAGAATGCAGCGGTACAGCAACTCTCAATACCTCGCTTGAATTTCATCAACATCCGACGCGTTTCGTGCTCTGCGGCACTTATTCATGGGTTGAAAGGCATCAGGTAAACGGCACAGCAGTTTTCGAAGCTACCTTTGAATTGTCTCAAACTCCGCCCTAGTGGGTGTGGCCACAAACGTGTGGCATCTTGGAACTTGTGGTGCTTCGTTCTTATTACCCATGTGGGTCCCATGCCGTTTCCTGAAATTGTTCCAGTAATTGTTACCCCAGTGGGTTGCGATGTGCTTGGGGGCTGGTGCACCGCATCCGTTGATATCTTTAAAGGCTTCCCTGTCCGTATGCCTCAGCGCCGTGTGACGCTGCTGCCGGGCTTCACCGTAGTCAAGCGGGTCTACTTCTTGCGACTCAGACAGGGCCGCATAACATCCATACACAAGGTTTGCCTGTTTAAGAAGAGTCCACACAAGGAGGTAAGTATCTGCCTTTTACTGAATAAAGAATGCAGCGGTACAGCAACTCTCAATACCTCGCTTTAATTTCATCAACATCCAACGCGTTTCGTGCTCTGCGGCACTTATTCATGGGTTGAAAGGCATCAGGTAAACGGCACAGCAGTTTTCGAAGCTACCTTTGAATTGTCTCAAACTCCGCCCTAGTGGGTGTGGCCACAAACGTGTGGCATCTTGGAACTTGTGGTGCTTCGTTCTTATTACCCATGTGGGTCCCATGCCGTTTCCTGAAATTGTTCCAGTAATTGTTACCCCAGTGGGTTGCGATGTGCTTGGGGGCTGGTGCACCGCATCCGTTGATATCTTTAAAGGCTTCCCTGTCCGTATGCCTCAGCGCCGTGTGACGCTGCTGCCGGGCTTCACCGTAGTCAAGCGGGTCTACTTCTTGCGACTCAGACGGGGCCGCATAACATCCATACACAAGGTTTGCCTGTTTAAGAAGAGTCCACACAAGGAGGTAAGTATCTGCCTTTTACTGAATAAAGAATGCAGCGGTACAGCAACTCTCAATACCTCGCTTGAATTTCATCAACATCCGACGCGTTTCGTGCTCTGCGGCACTTATTCATGGGTTGAAAGGCATCAGGTAAACGGCACAGCAGTTTTCGAAGCTACCTTTGAATTGTCTCAAACTCCGCCCTAGTGGGTGTGGCCACAAACGTGTGGCATCTTGGAACTTGTGGTGCTTCGTTCTTATTACCCATGTGGGTCCCATGCCATTTCCTGAAATTGTTCCAGTAATTGTTACCCCAGTGGGTTGCGATGTGCTTGGGGGCTGGTGCACCGCATCCGTTGATATCTTTAAAGGCTTCCCTGTCCGTATGCCTCAGCGCCGGTGACGCTGCTGCCGGGCTTCACCGTAGTCAAGCGGGTCTACTTCTTGCGACTCAGACGGGGCCACATAACATCCATACACAAGGTTTGCCTGTTTAAGAAGAGTCCACACAAGGAGGTAAGTATCTGCCTTTTACTGAATAAAGAATGCAGCGGTACAGCAACTCTCAATACCTCGCTTGAATTTCATCAACATCCGACGCGTTTCCTGCTCTGCGGCACTTATTCATGGGTTGAAAGGCATCAGGTAAACGGCACAGCAGTTTTCGAAGCTACCTTTGAATTGTCTCAAACTCCGCCCTAGTGGGTGTGGCCACAAACGTGTGGCATCTTGGAACTTGTGGTGCTTCGTTCTTATTACCCATGTGGGTCCCATGCCGTTTCCTGAACTTGTTCCAGTAATTGTTACCCCAGTGGGTTGCGATGTGCTTGGGGGCTGGTGCACCGCATCCGTTGATATCTTTAAAGGCTTCCCTGTCCGTATGCCTCAGCGCCGTGTGACGCTGCTGCCGGGCTTCACCGTAGTCAAGCGGGTCTACTTCTTGCGACTCAGACGGGGCCGCATAACATCCATACACAAGGTTTGCCTGTTTAAGAAGAGTCCACACAAGGAGGTAAGTATCTGCCTTTTACTGAATAAAGAATGCAGCGGTACAGCAACTCTCAATACCTCGCTTGAATTTCATCAACATCCGACGCGTTTCGTGCTCTGCGGCACTTATTCATGGGTTGAAAGGCATCAGGTAAACGGCACAGCAGTTTTCGAAGCTACCTTTGAATTGTCTCAAACTCCGCCCTAGTGGGTGTGGCCACAAACGTGTGGCATCTTGGAACTTGTGGTGCTCCGTTCTTATTACCCATGTGGGTCCCATGCCGTTTCCTGAAATTGTTCCAGTAATTGTTACCCCAGTGGGTTGCGATGTGCTTGGGGGCTGGTGCACCGCATCCGTTGATATCTTTAAAGGCTTCCCTGTCCGTATGCCTCAGCGCCGTGTGACGCTGCTGCCGGGCTTCACCGTAGTCAAGCGGGTCTACTTCTTGCGACTCAGACGGGGCCGCATAACATCCATACACAAGGTTTGCCTGTTTAAGAAGAGTCCACACAAGGAGGTAAGTATCTGCCTTTTACTGAATAAAGAATGCAGCGGTACAGCAACTCTCAATACCTCGCTTGAATTTCATCAACATCCGACGCGTTTCGTGCTCTGCGACACTTATTCATGGGTTGAAAGGCATCAGGTAAACGGCACAGCAGTTTTCGAAGCTACCTTTGAATTGTCTCAAACTCCGCCCTAGTGGGTGTGGCTACAAACGTGTGGCATCTTGGAACTTGTGGTGCTTCTTTCTTATTACCCATGTGGGTCCCATGCCGTTTCCTGAAATTGTTCCAGTAATTGTTACCCCAGTGGGTTGCGATGTGCTCGGGGGCTGGTGCACCGCATCCGTTGATATCTTTAAAGGCTTCCCTGTCCGTATGCCTCAGCGCCGTGTGACGCTGCTGCCGGGCTTCACCGTAGTCAAGCGGGTCTACTTCTTGCGACTCAGACGGGGCCGCATAACATCCATACACAAGGTTTGCCTGTTTAAGAAGAGTCCACACAAGGAGGTAAGTATCTGGCTTTTACTGAATAAAGAATGCAGCGGTACAGCAACTCTCAATACCTCGCTTGAATTTCATCAACATCCGACGCGTTTCGTGCTCTGCGGCACTTATTCATGGGTTGAAAGGCATCAGGTAAACGGCACAGCAGTTTTCGAAGCTACCTTTGAATTGTCTCAAACTCCGCCCTAGTGGGTGTGGCCACAAACGTGTGGCATCTTGGAACTTGTGGTGCTTCGTTCTTATTACCCATGTGGGTCCCATGCCGTTTCCTGAAATTGTTCCAGTAATTGTTACCCCAGTGGGTTGCGATGTGCTTGGGGGCTGGTGCACCGCATCCGTTGATATCTTTAAAGGCTTCCCTGTCCGTATGCCTCAGCGCCGTGTGACGCTGCTGCCGGGCTTCACCGTAGTCAAGCGGGTCTACTTCTTGCGACTCAGACGGGGCCGCATAACATCCATACACAAGGTTTGCCTGTTTAAGAAGAGTCCACACAAGGAGGTAAGTATCTGCCTTTTACTGAATAAAGAATGCAGCGGTACAGCAACTCTCAATACCTCGCTTGAATTTCATCAACATCCGACGCGTTTCGTGCTCTGCGGCACTTATTCATGGGTTGAAAGGCATCAGGTAAACGGCACAGCAGTTTTCGAAGCTACCTTTGAATTGTCTCAAACTCCGCCCTAGTGGGTGTGGCCACAAACGTGTGGCATCTTGGAACTTGTGGTGCTTCGTTCTTATTACCCATGTGGGTCCCATGCCGTTTCCTGAAATTGTTCCAGTAATTGTTACCCCAGTGGGTTGCGATGTGCTTGGGGGCTGGTGCACCGCATCCGTTGATATCTTTAAAGGCTTCCCTGTCCGTATGCCTCAGCGCCGTGTGACGCTGCTGCCGGGCTTCACCGTAGTCAAGCGGGTCTACTTCTTGCGACTCAGACGGGGCCGCATAACATCCATACACAAGGTTTGCCTGTTTAAGAAGAGTCCACACAAGGAGGTAAGTATCTGCCTTTTACTGAATAAAGAATGCAGCGGTACAGCAACTCTCAATACCTCGCTTGAATTTCATCAACATCCGACGCGTTTCGTGCTCTGCGGCACTTATTCATGGGTTGAAAGGCATCAGGTAAACGGCACAGCAGTTTTCGAAGCTACCTTTGAATTGTCTCAAACTCCGCCCTAGTGAGTGTGGCCACAAACGTGTGGCATCTTGGAACTTGTGGTGCTTCGTTCTTATTACCCATGTGGGTCCCATGCCATTTCCTGAAATTGTTCCAGTAATTGTTACCCCAGTGGGTTGCGATGTGCTTGGGGGCTGGTGCACCGCATCCGTTGATATCTTTAAAGGCTTCCCTGTCCGTATGCCTCAGCGCCGGTGACGCTGCTGCCGGGCTTCACCGTAGTCAAGCGGGTCTACTTCTTGCGACTCAGACGGGGCCACATAACATCCATACACAAGGTTTGCCTGTTTAAGAAGAGTCCACACAAGGAGGTAAGTATCTGCCTTTTACTGAATAAAGAATGCAGCGGTACAGCAACTCTCAATACCTCGCTTGAATTTCATCAACATCCGACACGTTTCGTGCTCTGCGGCACTTATTCATGGGTTGAAAGGCATCAGGTAAACGGCACAGCAGTTTTCGAAGCTACCTTTGAATCGTCTCAAACTCCGCCCTAGTGGGTGTGGCCACAAACGTGTGGCATCTTGGAACTTGTGGTGCTTCGTTCTTATTACCCATGTGGGTCCCATGCCGTTTCCTGAAATTGTTCCAGTAATTGTTACCCCAGTGGGTTGCGATGTGCTTGGGGGCTGGTGCACCGCATCCGTTGATATCTTTAAAGGCTTCCCTGTCCGTATGCCTCAGCGCCGTGTGACGCTGCTGCCGGGCTTCACCGTAGTCAAGCGGGTCTACTTCTTGCGACTCAGACGGGGCCGCATAACATCCATACACAAGGTTTGCCTGTTTAAGAAGAGTCCACACAAGGAGGTAAGTATCTGCCTTTTACTGAATAAAGAATGCAGCGGTACAGCAACTCTCAATACCTCGCTTGAATTTCATCAACATCCGACGCGTTTCGTGCTCTGCGGCACTTATTCATGGGTTGAAAGGCATCAGGTAAACGGCACAGCAGTTTTCGAAGCTACCTTTGAATTGTCTCAAACTCCGCCCTAGTGGGTGTGGCCACAAACGTGTGGCATCTTGGAACTTGTGGTGCTCCGTTCTTATTACCCATGTGGGTCCCATGCCGTTTCCTGAAATTGTTCCAGTAATTGTTACCCCAGTGGGTTGCGATGTGCTTGGGGGCTGGTGCACCGCATCCGTTGATATCTTTAAAGGCTTCCCTGTCCGTATGCCTCAGCGCCGTGTGACGCTGCTGCCGGGCTTCACCGTAGTCAAGCGGGTCTACTTCTTGCGACTCAGACGGGGCCGCATAACATCCATACACAAGGTTTGCCTGTTTAAGAAGAGTCCACACAAGGAGGTAAGTATCAGCCTTTTACTGAATAAAGAATGCAGCGGTACAGCAACTCTCAATACCTCGCTTGAATTTCATCAACATCCGACGCGTTTCGTGCTCTGCGACACTTATTCATGGGTTGAAAGGCATCAGGTAAACGGCACAGCAGTTTTCGAAGCTACCTTTGAATTGTCTCAAACTCCGCCCTAGTGGGTGTGGCTACAAACGTGTGGCATCTTGGAACTTGTGGTGCTTCTTTCTTATTACCCATGTGGGTCCCATGCCGTTTCCTGAAATTGTTCCAGTAATTGTTACCCCAGTGGGTTGCGATGTGCTTGGGGGCTGGTGCACCGCATCCGTTGATATCTTTAAAGGCTTCCCTGTCCGTATGCCTCAGCGCCGTGTGACGCTGCTGCCGGGCTTCACCGTAGTCAAGCGGGTCTACTTCTTGCGACTCAGACGGGGCCGCATAACATCCATACACAAGGTTTGCCTGTTTAAGAAGAGTCCACACAAGGAGGTAAGTATCTGGCTTTTACTGAATAAAGAATGCAGCGGTACAGCAACTCTCAATACCTCGCTTGAATTTCATCAACATCCGACGCGTTTCGTGCTCTGCGGCACTTATTCATGGGTTGAAAGGCATCAGGTAAACGGCACAGCAGTTTTCGAAGCTACCTTTGAATTGTCTCAAACTCCGCCCTAGTGGGTGTGGCCACAAACGTGTGGCATCTTGGAACTTGTGGTGCTTCGTTCTTATTACCCATGTGGGTCCCATGCCGTTTCCTGAAATTGTTCCAGTAATTGTTACCCCAGTGGGTTGCGATGTGCTTGGGGGCTGGTGCACCGCATCCGTTGATATCTTTAAAGGCTTCCCTGTCCGTATGCCTCAGCGCCGTGTGACGCTGCTGCCGGGCTTCACTGTAGTCAAGCGGGTCTACTTCTTGCGACTCAGACGGGGCCGCATAACATCCATACACAAGGTTTGCCTGTTTAAGAAGAGTCCACACAAGGAGGTAAGTATCTGCCTTTTACTGAATAAAGAATGCAGCGGTACAGCAACTCTCAATACCTCGCTTGAATTTCATCAACATCCGACGCGTTTCGTGCTCTGCGGCACTTATTCATGGGTTGAAAGGCATCAGGTAAACGGCACAGCAGTTTTCGAAGCTACCTTTGAATTGTCTCAAACTCCGCCCTAGTGGGTGTGGCCACAAACGTGTGGCATCTTGGAACTTGTGGTGCTTCGTTCTTATTACCCATGTGGGTCCCATGCCGTTTCCTGAAATTGTTCCAATAATTGTTACCCCAGTGGGTTGCGATGTGCTTGGGGGCTGGTGCACCACATCCGTTGATATCTTTAAAGGCTTCCCTGTCCGTATGCCTCAGCGCCGTGTGACGCTGCTGCCGGGCTTCACCGTAGTCAAGCGGGTCTACTTCTTGCGACTCAGACGGGCCGCATAACATCCATACACAAGGTTTGCCTGTTTAAGAAGAGTCCACACAAGGAGGTAAGTATCTGCCTTTTACTGAATAAAGAATGCAGCGGTACAGCAACTCTCAATACCTCGCTTGAATTTCATCAACATCCGACGCGTTTCGTGCTCTGCGGCACTTATTCATGGGTTGAAAGGCATCAGGTAAACGGCACAGCAGTTTTCGAAGCTACCTTTGAATTGTCTCAAACTCCGCCCTAGTGGGTGTGGCCACAAACGTGTGGCATCTTGGAACTTGTGGTGCTTCGTTCTTATTACCCATGTGGGTCCCATGCCGTTTCCTGAAATTGTTCCAGTAATTGTTACCCCAGTGGGTTGCGATGTGCTTGGGGGCTGGTGCACCGCATCCGTTGATATCTTTAAAGGCTTCCCTGTCCGTATGCCTCAGCGCCGGTGACGATGCTGCCGGGCTTCACCGTAGTCAAGCGGGTCTACTTCTTGCGACTCAGACGGGGCCACATAACATCCATACACAAGGTTTGCCTGTTTAAGAAGAGTCCACACAAGGAGGTAAGTATCTGCCTTTTACTGAATAAAGAATGCAGCGGTACAGCAACTCTCAATACCTCGCTTGAATTTCATCAACATCCGACGCGTTTCGTGCTCTGCGGCACTTATTCATGGGTTGAAAGGCATCAGGTAAACGGCACAGCAGTTTTCGAAGCTACCTTTGAATTGTCTCAAACTCCGCCCTAGTGGGTGTGGCCACAAACGTGTGGCATCTTGGAACTTGTGGTGCTTCATTCTTATTACCCATGTGGGTCCCATGCCGTTTCCTGAAATTGTTCCAGTAATTGTTACCCCAGTGGGTTGCGATGTGCTTGGGGGCTGGTGCACCGCATCCGTTGATATCTTTAAAGGCTTCCCTGTCCGTATGCCTCAGCGCCGTGTGACGCTGCTGCCGGGCTTCACCGTAGTCAAGCGGGTCTACTTCTTGCGACTCAGACGGGGCCGCATAACATCCATACACAAGGTTTGCCTGTTTAAGAAGAGTCCACACAAGGAGGTAAGTATCTGCCTTTTACTGAATAAAGAATGCAGCGGTACAGCAACTCTCAATACCTCGCTTGAATTTCATCAACATCCGACGCGTTTCGTGCTCTGCGGCACTTATTCATGGGTTGAAAGGCATCAGGTAAACGGCACAGCAGTTTTCGAAGCTACCTTTGAATTGTCTCAAACTCCGCCCTAGTGGGTGTGGCCACAAACGTGTGGCATCTTGGAACTTGTGGTGCTCCGTTCTTATTACCCATGTGGGTCCCATGCCGTTTCCTGAAATTGTTCCAGTAATTGTTACCCCAGTGGGTTGCGATGTGCTTGGGGGCTGGTGCACCGCATCCGTTGATATCTTTAAAGGCTTCCCTGTCCGTATGCCTCAGCGCCGTGTGACGCTGCTGCCGGGCTTCACCGTAGTCAAGCGGGTCTACTTCTTGCGACTCAGACGGGGCCGCATAACATCCATACACAAGGTTTGCCTGTTTAAGAAGAGTCCACACAAGGAGGTAAGTATCTGCCTTTTACTGAATAAAGAATGCAGCGGTACAGCAACTCTCAATACCTCGCTTGAATTTCATCAACATCCGACGCGTTTCGTGCTCTGCGACACTTATTCATGGGTTGAAAGGCATCAGGTAAACGGCACAGCAGTTTTCGAAGCTACCTTTGAATTGTCTCAAACTCCGCCCTAGTGGGTGTGGCCACAAACGTGTGGCATCTTGGAACTTGTGGTGCTTCTTTCTTATTACCCATGTGGGTCCCATGCCGTTTCCTGAAATTGTTCCAGTAATTGTTACCCCAGTGGGTTGCGATGTGCTTGGGGGCTGGTGCACCGCATCCGTTGATATCTTTAAAGGCTTCCCTGTCCGTATGCCTCAGCGCCGTGTGACGCTGCTGCCGGGCTTCACCGTAGTCAAGCGGGTCTACTTCTTGCGACTCAGACGGGGCCGCATAACATCCATACACAAGGTTTGCCTGTTTAAGAAGAGTCCACACAAGGAGGTAAGTATCTGCCTTTTACTGAATAAAGAATGCAGCGGTACAGCAACTCTCAATACCTCGCTTGAATTTCATCAACATCCGACGCGTTTCGTGCTCTGCGGCACTTATTCATGGGTTGAAAGGCATCAGGTAAACGGCACAGCAGTTTTCGAAGCTACCTTTGAATTGTCTCAAACTCCGCCCTAGTGGGTGTGGCCACAAACGTGTGGCATCTTGGAACTTGTGGTGCTTCGTTCTTATTACCCATGTGGGTCCCATGCCGTTTCCTGAAATTGTTCCAGTAATTGTTACCCCAGTGGGTTGCGATGTGCTTGGGGGCTGGTGCACCGCATCCGTTGATATCTTTAAAGGCTTCCCTGTCCGTATGCCTCAGCGCCGTGTGACGCTGCTGCCGGGCTTCACTGTAGTCAAGCGGGTCTACTTCTTGCGACTCAGACGGGGCCGCATAACATCCATACACAAGGTTTGCCTGTTTAAGAAGAGTCCACACAAGGAGGTAAGTATCTGCCTTTTACTGAATAAAGAATGCAGCGGTACAGCAACTCTCAATACCTCGCTTGAATTTCATCAACATCCGACGCGTTTCGTGCTCTGCGGCACTTATTCATGGGTTGAAAGGCATCAGGTAAACGGCACAGCAGTTTTCGAAGCTACCTTTGAATTGTCTCAAACTCCGCCCTAGTGGGTGTGGCCACAAACGTGTGGCATCTTGGAACTTGTGGTGCTTCGTTCTTATTACCCATGTGGGTCCCATGCCGTTTCCTGAAATTGTTCCAATAATTGTTACCCCAGTGGGTTGCGATGTGCTTGGGGGCTGGTGCACCACATCCGTTGATATCTTTAAAGGCTTCCGTGTCCGTATGCCTCAGCGCCGTGTGACGCTGCTGCCGGGCTTCACCGTAGTCAAGCGGGTCTACTTCTTGCGACTCAGACGGGCCGCATAACATCCATACACAAGGTTTGCCTGTTTAAGAAGAGTCCACACAAGGAGGTAAGTATCTGCCTTTTACTGAATAAAGAATGCAGCGGTACAGCAACTCTCAATACCTCGCTTGAATTTCATCAACATCCGACGCGTTTCGTGCTCTGCGGCACTTATTCATGGGTTCAAAGGCATCGGGTAAACTGCACAGCAGTTTTCGAAGCTACCTTTGAATTGTCTCAAACTCCGCCCTAGTGGGTGTGGCCACAAACGTGTGGCATCTTGGAACTTGTGGTGCTTCGTTCTTATTACCCATGTGGGTCCCATGCCGTTTCCTGAAATTGTTCCAGTAATTGTTACCCCAGTGGGTTGCGATGTGCTTGGGGGCTGGTGCACCGCATCCGTTGATATCTTTAAAGGCTTCCCTGTCCGTAGGCCTCAGCGCCGTGTGACGCTGCTGCCGGGCTTCACCGTAGTCAAGCGGGTCTACTTCTTGCGACTCAAACGGGGCCGCATAACATCCATACACAAGGTTTGCCTGTTTAAGAAGAGTCCACACAAGGAGGTAAGTATCTGCCTTTTACTGAATAAAGAATGCAGCGGTACAGCAACTCTCAATACCTCGCTTGAATTTCATCAACATCCGACGCGTTTCGTGCTCTGCGGCACTTATTCATGGGTTGAAAGGCATCAGGTAAACGGCACAGCAGTTTTCGAAGCTACTTTTGAATTGTCTCAAACTCCGCCCTAGTGGGTGTGGCCACAAACGTGTGGCATCTTGGAACTTGTGGTGCTTCGTTCTTATTACCTATGTGGGTCCCATGCTGTTTCCTGAAATTGTTCCAGTAATTGTTACCCCAGTGGGTTGCGATGTGCTTGGGGGCTGGTGCACCGCATCCGTTGATATCTTTAAAGGCTTCCCTGTCCGTATGCCTCAGCGCCGTGTGACGCTGCTGCCGGGCTTCACCGTAGTCAAGCGGGTCTACTTCTTGCGACTCAGACGGGGCCGCATAACATCCATACACAAGGTTTGCCTGTTTAAGAAGAGTCCACACAAGGAGGTAAGTATCTGCCTTTTACTGAATAAAGAATGCAGCGGTACAGCAACTCTCAATACCTCGCTTGAATTTCATCAACATCCGACGCGTTTCGTGCTCTGCGGCACTTATTCATGGGTTGAAAGGCATCAGGTAAACGGCACAGCAGTTTTCGAAGCTACCTTTGAATTGTCTCAAACTCCGCCCTAGTGGGTGTGGCCACAAACGTGTGGCATCTTGGAACTTGTGGTGCTTCGTTCTTATTACCCATGTGGGTCCCATGCCGTTTCCTGAAATTGTTCCAGTAATTGTTACCCCAGTGGGTTGCGATGTGCTTGGGGGCTGGTGTATATATATATATATATATATTTCCATTAAGTTGCTCCTTCCGACTGTCCGGGGCCCTGTGAGAATTGTCGCACACACCGGCGGAGCACGCCGGTGACTAATCCTCGTAACAGCCCAAAGTAGGGCGCGCTCTCAGTAGCACGACTGAACATCAGGCGTTAAATCCAAGGGTGTTTATTCAAATGACAACATGTTTCGGCTGGGAAGCCTTGCTCACGTTGTATATATATATATATTCACTGAAAAAACCATAGGTTATAGACCATATATAGTTAGGAATTAGCATTTACAAAACCTTGAAAATTCACTGAAAAAACCATAGTTTATAGACCATATATAGTTAGGAATTAGCATTTACAAAACCTTGAAAATTCACTGAAAAAACCATAGGTTATAGACCATATATAGTTAGGAATTAGCATTTAAAAAACCTTATTTTACTCACACAAAACCATTGAAATTCCATATATAGTTAGTTGCACTAACTATATATCGCGCACCCGCAATCCACTGCTGATGATGTCACATATTACATAATTCATGACATGGTCAGTGACATCACTGATGACATCACTGATGACAACATCCAGTGATTATGTGTTTCTGTAAAGTTTAAATATGTTTTACATATTGAAGAATGAGTGGATGTATAAGTGTCTGAATGAAGGTTTTAGTAGGTGCGTGATTGACTGTATGAGTGAGTGATTAAATGCATCTTACTGAATGCACGGGTTAGTGACTAAACTGTCTGAAAGTGTGCATCAGTATGTCTGTTGTTGTGCAAGCTGCTGCATGTGTTGATCAGTAGCTATATAAGTAGCTATATGGGTTATTGATTGGTTGCACAAGTATTTGTATGGGAGACTGAGTGTGTGTATGGCTGGCTGGGAGGTGTGTGACTCTGTGCAGATCAATGTGTACTTGTATCAGTGATTCTATAAGAGAGTAAGTATGTGTTAGTATATGTTTCAAAAATGTAAGGTGTTCTGTGTTTAACTGTATAGATGAGAAAATGGAAGTGTGATTGATTCTTTTCAGGACTGACTAGGTGTGTGAGTAACTCCATGGATGAGTGGCAGAGTGTGAGTGTCTGTATAGGTGTATGAGTGCATATGATAGTGTTGTAAAGATGAGTGATTGTATGTATGAATGATTGTATGAGTGAATGTGTGTGTAGACATAGGAATCAGTGAGTGCGTATGTAGTAACTAGTATTGGTGTGTCAATGGTTTCAAAAATTATACTCTCCATTTAACACTGGGTGTAACGGAGGTTATATTAGAGTGTGAGGAGATGCATTGTATTATCACATGAATGATATCATCAGTGATGTGATCATTGATGTCAAGTGAGATGTCATCAGTGATGTCATTTGAGATGTCATCAGTGATGTCATCAGTGAAGGGGGGGCTGAGAAAAAAGGGGGGTCCCAAAACGTGTTTTTCCAATGTTAATTTCCATGGGGCGGTTGGCCTCACTTTTAGCCCGAATGGCTGAATGGATTTGCCAGAAACTTGGCAAAATTGTAGGGACTGTTAACCCGATGTGCCTTTGCTAGGTCTCAATATATGTGCTCCAGTGGATTTTGAGAAATTAACGTTTAAAAAAAGATATATATCTGTAAGCGCGCTCCGGGCAGCGCTCCGGTTCGCGTACTTTACGCGTAACGGAACTTCGCGAAGCGAAGCTGATTGGCTCTCCGGTGTCTGTCAACATTCTAAACAGTCCGGAGTGGCCGCCATCTTGTCTCTCGGTAGGATCGAGAGACAAGAGGAGGCCAAAACAAAGGGGGAAATGACCATAAGGGGGCATAGTAGATCCTCCCTGACCCCCTAGGTTTGATGTGGAGGCTTTAAAAGGGCCCCGCAGGGCAAAACAAAAAAAAAATAGTTTTGTTTTTTGCGTGGTGAGCGCCCGGTTCGCGAACCGGGAAGCGTACTGGGGAGCGTACTATGAGGAAAAAAGAATGATAGACTTTTAAAATATTGTATGTTTATTGATTGTTCGTTTTGTTGTTTTTTTTTGTTTTTTTTTTATTTAAGTAGCAATATGTAGGTACCAATGCAGAGTCAAAAAATTAATATACACCGTCTCCTTTGTAGATATCTTGCATGTTGTTTCAGAAGTTATTGTGGAATATGGAATCCATATCATAGTCTGTCAGGAAAGCAGAAAGAACATGGAGGCAGGAGATGAAAAAGAGTTGTTAAATACACATTGGAGATAATATAGTTGGAGAAAGGAAGTAACTATGAGCAAAATTACTATGTAACATAAAAAAGTTGCACAGTATACTATAAGTCTGACTTTACATTATAATCAATTAGGTACTAGTTTATGAATTACATATAAAAATGATTAAAGTCTCAAACAATTTTTGATTATTAAATAATATTATTTTTGTGATTCTTTTTCCAAATTTAACAGAACATTTAACAACAAATTGTCGGAAATGTCCTCATTTTCAATCAGCGAATCTACTGCATCTACACATTGAACTAATTCATGGTCCCGTGATTCATCCATGAAATCTGAGTCATCATTGTCCTCAATAACTTTTTCTGTGTTGTTCTCCAGAACAATTTTGAAGGAAATAATCTGCTCTCCTTCCATTTTCTTGCTGTAATTTGCATAAAAAATAAATATATCAGTAGAGATAGGGCACTGTTGGGTTTAAGTTCAGACAGGTACTTGTGAGTTTATAACAGAGAAGTTATCTATGGGCACTGTATGGTTTCAGGCGTGAAGTAGTACTATTAAAAAGTGCCTGTGAAGAAGTCTAAGTAATTTCATAATTATAGCACAGAAACCTAAATCAATCCATAATTATAATAAACAAGCCTTTCTCAATGTCTAACTCTTACAGAGGGACAGTATATAACTATCTGAAAATGTTTTCCCAAATTAATTTAAAGTGCATAACATAGTTCTCCTTTCAAATTTATAAAATAACATCTTACCTATTAAAAACAAGTTTAAGTTGTCAGTGAAAATGCACTTGCAATGTACTTCAGGAAGTAGTAGTCAAAATGGCTGTGTTTCTCTCTCTTTTTTTATATATATTCAGGTACATAACCAATCAAATGTCAGGTAATAAAAGTAGAAAATAAAAGTAACATTTTCATTGGTTGTCAATTCCAACACTTCAGATGTGTTTTGTGAAGTAATTTACCTCAGGGTATTTAGAGAGGTCTACAGGCTAAATGGCTAAATGGAATTTCAATCAAATTTGTGAAAATGGTAGGGATTGGTATGTAGTATGAGCTAATCTATATTTGGTGAGAGTGTCTCCAGTCGTTTTTCTGTAAATTACTTTCCCACCTTTTTTGATGGTGCGCTTCCCGGGGAGCGCCCCGGTACGCGAACTGGCGAGCGCCCCGGTACGCGAACCTTAAGCGTTACGGGAGTCCACCATTTTGTGTTTCGGTCGACTTAAGATACAAGATGGAGGGCAAATAATGTTCAGAATGGGTAGAAGGGGGCACGGTAGACTTGACCCCCTAGGTTTTCTGAGGGTGGCTGAGGAGGCTTCTATGTGCAAAAAAAAACATTTTTTTAAAAAATTTCGCGAGGTTAGCTTCCGGTTCGCGTACCGGGTAGCGCCCCGGGGAGCGTACTTTGTTGAAAATTAGTGAAAAAAGTTAGAGAAAAATAATAATTGTGAGTGATCAGATGTAGGGTAGCTCTGAGAAGAGCTTTTGGGTTTATGGTACATTTAGGTACTTATAAGTAGGTACCAATGCACAGTCTTAAATTCAGAATGAAAACTCTGTTGCCCTCATCTGAGAAGTGAACTCCATCTCCTCTGTAGATATCTTGCATGTAGTAACGCAAGTTATTGTTGTACATGGAGCCCATTCCATGGTCTCTCATGTAAGCTGAAACAGATTTGTTTACATGCTTCCTCGACTTCTCAATTTGTGGACAAAATTGGTTCGACCACCTCCATTTCTGTCTTTGGCATATATTTGAATATACCAAGGCAGTCTGAGGAAAAAGTGCCATTAATTGCTCATAGGTGTCCTTTAAAAGCATTTCCAGACCTACCCCAGTCAAAGTGCCCAAATCATTATCTCCACAGTGCACTATTAACAGGTCAGGTATTGGCAAATGCATAAAGGTTTTCACCAATGGTATCAATTGGTGACATTTTAATCCTCTGTGGCCAAACCACTTAATTTCCACATCTTGTAAATTGAGGTTAGGTAAATTTCTGTTCTCAGCATACCTCTGAGCCCAATAGATGTAACTATGTCCAACAATCCAGACAGAAAACATGGTGAGAGAAGGTTCTCCTGCAGTCAGATGAAGTGTGGCAATGAAATGGCAGTTGAAAAAATAAGAGTTTAAAATGAAAAAAACTGGGGAGTTTCTGTGTTAATGAAGCAGTAACAGTGATTGGTGGATTTTGATTGCTGAAAACAGAAAGTTAGGGTGCATGGATGAGTTCTTTGAAAGATGTATTTTGAGTGGTCAAGAAAAAATCATTAAATGAAATAATGCACTGGATATGCAGGTGCACTGAGAGTTCAGAGTTCAATTGCAACATTGTTGTGTGAACTTGCAAACACCAGAGGTCTTCCAAGAGGTGGTTGCTATGCAAAAAAAGCAGAGAGGGCAGAGGGGGGAAGGGTTTTGATTTGAAAAAAAGTGAGGGAAGAGTTTTGATTGGGTGACATGAGAGATATGTGTGAAGAATTACAGCATTTCTGTGCTTTTGATAGCTGCAGACTCTGGAGTGCATACCTTTTGCTCTGCTGAAGACAAATTGGTGTGTTTCTGAGACTGTTTTGAAACTCAAAGTATTTGCTAAGGTGAGAAAAGATTTCTTTAATTTAGATAGAGAATAGTGTGCTTTAAGGAGAAAATTATGAAGAAAGTTGTGTTTTTCAAATGTTGCTTTGTCTCAAGTGTTTTACAAATAGATTTTGTTTCTTTGAGAAATTGTAATTGGAGAAAATGTGAAGTATTAGTACTGACAGGGTTTTTTTGTGCATAGGAGCTGTGGAGTGTTTTCAAATTATGACTTGAAAATCGTTTTTGAGGAAAAGGAATGGTTTTAAAATGTATGACAAGGACATAATGGTGTATGCTTCTTTATAAGGCAATTGAGTGTCTCTGATGTTATTTTTCCCATTTTAATGTAAGACCTTTCCCTGCGGAGCAAATTGCTTGTAAATATGCTCCCACCTGTGCATGGCAAATTTAGATTTTGAATGTTTGCGTTACATAGCCATGTTAAAAGTGACCCAAACATGCTGCAAAGGCAATCAAAAAACGCTTTCATGTGTCTTAAGGACATTTTAAGTCATTTCCCCATGTGGAGTGTTTTCAAATTATGATTTGAAAATCGTTTTTGGGGAAAAGGAATGGTTTTAAAATTTATGACAAGGACATAATGGTGTATGCTTCTTTATAAGGCAATTGAGTGTCTCTGATGTTATTTTTCCCATTTTAATGTAAGACCTTTCCCTGTGGAGCAAATTGCTTGTAAATATGCTCCCACCTGTGCATGGCAAATTTAGATTTTGAATGTTTGCGTTACATAGCCATGTTAAAAGTGACCCAAACATGCTGCAAAGGCAATCAAAAAACGCTTTCATGTGTCTTAAGGACATTTTAAGTCATTTCCCCATGTGGAGTGTTTTCAAATTATGATTTGAAAATCGTTTTTGGGGAAAAGGAATGGTTTTAAAATTTATGACAAGGACATAATGGTGTATGCTTCTTTATAAGGCAATTGAGTGTCTCTGATGTTATTTTTCCCATTTTAATGTAAGACCTTTCCCTGTGGAGCAAATTGCTTGTAAATATGCTCCCACCTGTACATGGCAAATTTAGATTTTGAATGTTTGCGTTACATAGCCATGTTAAAAGTGACCCAAACATGCTGCAAAGGCAATCAAAAAACGCTTTCATGTGTCTTAAGGACATTTTAAGTCATTTCCCCATGTGGAGTGTTTTCAAATTATGATTTGAAAATCGTTTTTGGGGAAAAGGAATGGTTTTAAAATTTATGACAAGGACATAATGGTGTATGCTTCTTTATAAGGCATTTCAGTGTCTCTGATGTTATTTTTCCCATATTAAATTAAAAGACCTTTCCCCGTGGAGCAAATTCCTTGTAAATATGCTCCCACCTGTGCATGGTAAATTTAGATTTTGACTGTTTGAGTTACATAGCCATGTTAAAAGTGACCCAAAAAAGTTGCAAAGGCTTTAAAAAAACACTTTCATGTGTCTTAAGGACATTTTAAGTCATTTCCCCGTGGGCAGTGTTTTCAAATTATGACTTGAAAATCGTTTTTGAGGTAAAGGAATGTTTTTAAAATTTATGTGCGCCATATGCCCCCAAATTTCTTTTTCAGGGGTGCAGCAGGGTGTTCTTGAGACACCCCTGCACCCTTGGAAAAATTCCTAATTTGCGATGAGCTAATTGCTAATCGCAAATTGCACCTTCATTCCTATGGGCCTCCTGGCCCATGGAAATGAATGGGTAATTTGCAATTAGCAATTTGCTCATCTCAAATTAGGAATGGTAAAGAATCGCTATTTATTCCTTAAAATTCACTATTTAGGAAATGCAAAATAGTTTGATGATACATATGGCGGTTCATCTCTAACAAGATAAGAAGCTTAGGGATACATTTATGATGACTGGCGCAATGAAGTGGACATCACTTACTTCATTGGTAGACCTTTACATGTATTATCTCCTCTGTATTCTTCATCAAGCGTAACTTTGATCTGCAATCCTGAGTAGGCCTCACCTTAAACAAACCTCTGGATAGGCCACACCTTATCGTCATCCTGAATTAATCATTTAAAATGCTAGGGACAGATTTATGATAGGTGTATGCCTCTTTTGCACCACTGTGCGTCACTTTTGTGATGCAGCGGCGGTGCAAAAGATTTGCTATGAGGCGACAAAATTACAAATTGATGCATTTAGGCAGATGTGTCATGGTGTAAAAAACACCGTGCCACATGAAACCGATGCATCAGTGATGCAAAAGATGCACCATGTTGCAAGACAGGCCTCACTTGGGGCCATATGTATCAAGCTAATTAGCATTCACAAAGGTCGAAATTCTGTGAATTTCGGCCTTTGCGAATGCTAATTAGACAAATGGTATGTATCAAACAAGTTTGATGCAAAATAAGGAATAGCAAAATTTGCTATTCCTTATTTTGCGATTGCACTGAAGGATTTGCAAATTTTGCGATTTCTTAAATGCAATGTATCAAACAAAAAATATGCAAAAAATGCCATTAAGGATTTGCAAATTACCACCAACTTCTAATTGGTGGTAATTTGCGAATTCTTTTCAAAAAGCTTTTTTTCCAAAAAACAAAAGGTGCCATATGACGCCATACATGCCCTTAGGGCATGTATGTGCACCATATGCCCCCAAATTTCTTTTTCAGGGGTGCAGCAGGGTGTTCTTGAGACACCCCTGCACCCTTGGAAAAATTCCTAATTTGCGATGAGCTAATTGCTAATCGCAAATTGCACCTTCATTCCTATGGGCCTCCTGGCCCATGGAAATGAATGGGTAATTTGCAATTAGCAATTTGCTCATCGCAAATTAGGAATGGTAAAGAATCGCTATTTATTCCTTAAAATTCGCTATTTAGGAAATGCAAAATAGTTTGATGATACATATGGCGGTTCATCTCTAACAAGATAAGAAGCTTAGGGATACATTTATGATGACTGGCGCAATGAAGTGGACATGACTTACTTCATTGGTAGGCCTTTACATGTATTATGTCCTCTGTATTCTTCATCAAGCGTAACTTTGATCTGCAATCCTGAGTAGGCCTCACCTTAAACAAACCTCTGGATAGGCCTCACCTTATCGTCATCCTGAATTAATCATTTAAAATGCTAGGGACAGATTTATGATAGGTGTATGCCTCTTTTGCACCACTGTGCGTCACTTTTGTGATGCAGCGGCGGTGCAAAAGATTTGCTATGAGGCGACAAAATTACAAATTGATGCATTTAGGCAGATGTGTCATGGTGTAAAAAACACCGTGCCACATGAAACCGATGCATCAGTGATGCAAAAGATGCACCATGTTGCAAGACAGGCCTCACTTGGGGCCATATGTATCAAGCTAATAAGCATTCACAAAGGTCGAAATTCTGTGAATTTCGGCCTTTGCGAATGCTAATTAGACAAATGGTATGTATCAAACAAGTTTGATGCAAAATAAGGAATAGCAAAATTTGCTATACCTTATTTTGCGATTGCACTGAAGGATTTGCAAATTTTGCGATTTCTTAAATGCAATGTATCAAACAAAAAATATGCAAAAAATGCCATTAAGGATTTGCAAATTACCACCAACTTCTAATTGGTGGTAATTTGCGAATTCTTTTCAAAAAGCTTTTTTTCCAAAAAACAAAAGGTGCCATATGACGCCATACATGCCCTTAGGGCATGTATGTGCGCCATATGCCCCCAAATTTCTTTTTCAGGGGTGCAGCAGGGTGTTCTTGAGACACCCCTGCACCCTTGGAAAAATTCCTAATTTGCGATGAGCTAATTGCTAATCGCAAATTGCACCTTCATTCCTATGGGCCTCCTGGCCCATGGAAATGAATGGGTAATTTGCAATTAGCAATTTGCTCATCGCAAATTAGGAATGGTAAAGAATCGCTATTTATTCCTTAAAATTCGCTATTTAGGAAATGCAAAATAGTTTGATGATACATATGGCGGTTCATCTCTAACAAGATAAGAAGCTTAGGGATACATTTATGATGACTGGCGCAATGAAGTGGACATGACTTACTTCATTGGTAGGCCTTTACATGTATTATGTCCTCTGTATTCTTCATCAAGCGTAACTTTGATCTGCAATCCTGAGTAGGCCTCACCTTAAACAAACCTCTGGATAGGCCTCACCTTATCGTCATCCTGAATTAATCATTTAAAATGCTAGGGACAGATTTATGATAGGTGTATGCCTCTTTTGCACCACTGTGCGTCACTTTTGTGATGCACAGTGCAAAGCAAAAAGATTTGCTATGAGGCGACAAAATTACAAATTGATGCATTTAGGCAGATGTGTCATGGTGTAAAAAACACCGTGCCACATGAAACAGATGCATCAGTGATGCAAAAGATGCACCATGTTGCAAGACAGGCCTCACTTGGGGCCATATGTATCAAGCTAATTAGCATTCACAAAGGTCGAAATTCTGTGAATTTCGGCCTTTGCGAATGCTAGTTAGACAAATGGTATGTATCAAACAAGTTTGATGCAAAATAAGGAATAGCAAAATTTGCTATTCCTTATTTTGCGATTGCACTGAAGGATTTGCAAATTTTGCGATTTCTTAAATGCAATGTATCAAACAAAAAATATGCAAAAAATGCCATTAAGGATTTGCAAATTACCACCAACTTCTAATTGGTGGTAATTTGCGAATTCTTTTCAAAAAGCTTTTTTTCCAAAAAACAAAAGGTGCCATATGACGCCATACATGCCCTTAGGGCATGTATGTGCGCCATATGCCCCCAATTTTCTTTTTCAGGGGTGCAGCAGGGTGTTCTTGAGACACCCCTGCACCCTTGGAAAAATTCCTAATTTGCGATGAGCTAATTGCTAATCGCAAATTGCACCTTCATTCCTATGGGCCTCCTGGCCCATGGAAATGAATGGGTAATTTGCAATTAGCAATTTGCTCATCGCAAATTAGGAATGGTAAAGAATCGCTATTTATTCCTTAAAATTCGCTATTTAGGAAATGCAAAATAGTTTGATGATACATATGGCGGTTCATCTCTAACAAGATAAGAAGCTTAGGGATACATTTATGATGACTGGCGCAATGAAGTGGACATGACTTACTTCATTGGTAGGCCTTTACATGTATTATGTCCTCTGTATTCTTCATCAAGCGTAACTTTGATCTGCAATCCTGAGTAGGCCTCACCTTAAACAAACCTCTGGATAGGCCTCACCTTATCGTCATCCTGAATTAATCATTTAAAATGCTAGGGACAGATTTATGATAGGTGTATGCCTCTTTTGCGCCACTGTGCGTCACTTTTGTGATGCAGCGGCGGTGCAAAAGATTTGCTATGAGGCGACAAAATTACAAATTGATGCATTTAGGCAGATGTGTCATGCTGTAAAAAAAACGTGCCACATGAAACTGATGCAGCAGTGATGCAAAAGATGCACCATGTTGCAAGACAGGCCTCACTTGGGGCCATATGTATCAAGCTAATTAGCATTCGCAAAGGCCGAAATTCTGCGAATTTCGGCCTTTGCGAATGCTAATTAGACAAATGGTATGTATCAAACAAGTTTTTTTTTTTTTTTTTTTTTTTTTTTTTCCAAAACCTTTATTTCACTTTGCAGAGCACACAGCGGGATGCCTACAACCCATAGGGCCGGCCGCTATCTCAGGATCATTGTATACAGAGATTTTCAGCAAAAAGGGATAACCAAACCACATTGTCAATAAAAGTCTTGATGTAGAGAGCTGAAACAATAAAGCGCCAATTGAGCAAATTATTCAATGCAGTAGTTTAAGGTTTTGGTGGAAATTTTTTGTTTTTTTGTTTTGGAAAACAACAAACATAGAACAACAACCGTTAGGAAGGACGGTAAGGTCAGACACGAATCAGTGCGCCACAATTCGTTAGCGTCTCTTGGAAGTTTGGGATCTCGACAGCCCACCCAGTGCGCACATGTCTCAACTCACCCCTCCCGCCTCCACCCCCTCGGACTCATTCGTCTAGGTTCTGAGAGGCAACCCGCCGCAGCCGCCCCACTCTCCCTCCACTCCCCTTCCCCCCGCCCGTGTTCAGCCCTCCCCGCCCTCATCGTCAGAATCATCCACCACATCCTCTCGCAAGGGTTCACAGATGTCCCCCCTGTACTCATTCCATTTCAGCCATATCTTATTCCATTTCCCGGGGCAGGCGCGGTTGACGTACACCGCTCGCTCGGTCAACATCACTCGATCCATGTTCACGCACCACTGGGACTTGGTTGGGAGTTCAGCTGCCCCCCAACGTTGTGCTATGTCGCGTTTGGCAACCATTAGCCCCGCCGTGACCCAAAGTTGCTCGTACCGGGTCAAGTCAGTAGGTTCCCAAATATTTAGCAGGCACCTCCTCGGGTCTGGCAATATGGAGTGATCTAACGCCTGCGAAAGTGTGCGGAGTACTTGTCTCCAGTATTCCTGGATCTTGGGGCAATCCCATATAGTATGAAAGAGCGTGCCTTCCTCCCCACACCCACGCAAACAGTAGGGATGGGGCGCTCTATGTATGCGATGCAACATTGTCCTCGTATAATAAACCCTGTGCAGGATCTTAAATTGCACCAGCCGCATGCGTGCCGAGATGCCTATTTCCTTAGGTGACCCAAGAGCTGCGTTCCAGTCATGGTCATCCATGTCGCCAACCTCCCCCTCCCACTTCTCTTTCAGATGTAACGTAGGGTCAGGGCCATTATTGAGGAGCTTACGGTAAATGAGGGACGTAGCCCGTTCTAGCATGAATTCCGTGAGTAGGCGATCCTCCAAGGGCGAGGACTCTGGGAGTTGGGTGTCTGCGGGAATGGCTGCGAGTAGTGCATGACGGACCTGGATGTACCTGTATAGTTCCCTGTCGTTGAGCTCGTAGAGTTCTTTCAGTCGGGCAAAGGGGACCACCTCATTCCTCTCCCACAGGTCACCCACCACGGAGATGCCTATCATGTCCCATTGTGCGAATCCCTTGGTGTTCCGCAGGTTACCTAATGCGCGAGAGTCCCACAGCGGGGTCATATTTGTGATTTTCCCCTTCCAGCCCAGAGCCGCCGTAGCTGCATGCCATATCTGCACCGTTAACTTGGTGGGGCCGTCCAGGGTACGCACCTTGCAGTAATTATATAGCGGACCCAGCAGACTGTCAGCGCCCAACTGTTCCCTGTCCGAGTGAAATGCCGGCTCGGTATGTGGTGCGTGTATCCAATGATTAATGGGCCTCAATTGTGCGGCCCAGTAATACAGTTTCAGATTCGGTAGCGCAATGCCCCCGTCATACCAGTCCCTGTGCAGCTTGGATTGTGCCACTCGTGCCGGGAGGTTGCCCCACAGCAAGTTGGAAACCAGAGCCGCTACTTTCTGGAAGAACTTGGGCGGCACCGGGTAGGGTGAATTGTCAAGGACGTAAAGGAAGCGCGGCAACGCCATCATCTTGTAAAGCGCCGCTCTGCCGAGAAGTGTTAACGGCAGGCCGGACCAGAATTCCACATCCCGCTTGAGTCTATCCAGGGGCGGCTTCAGATTCTTGTCCATGAATTCAGCCGGGTCCCTAGTGACGTGTATGCCTAGATATTTAAAGGACGTTCCTGCCAATCGCAGCGGGCAAGTATCGCCTAGGTCAGGAGCCGGACCCCGTAGGACATAAAGCTCTGATTTAGACCAATTTAACGTGTAGCCCGAGATCCTGCCGTACGTATCGCAAATGCGTAGCAAGGCCGGTATTCCCTCCCCAGGGTCTGTTAGATACAACAGCATGTCGTCCGCGTAGAGGGACAGGCGGTCCTCCCAGCCCCCGCTCCCCGGTATACCCTTGAGGAGGGGGGAGGCACGTATGAGAGTCGCGAGTGGTTCCAAGGAGATGGCAAACAACAGGGGCGACAAAGGGCACCCCTGCCGCGTGCCTCGACCCAGCGGGAAAGTGCGGGAAATGTGGCCGTTCTCCACCACATGAGCCATCGGGGCCGCGTACAGCAGTTTTACCCACGCTAGAAAGCGAGGCCCGAACCCCATATGCGTCAGTGTTTCGAAAAGGTACTCCCACTCCACCAGGTCAAATGCCATTTTGGCATCAAGAGCCAGGACCACCGCCGGCGTGGTGATGGTGTCAGCTTTGGACAGGATACCATGCAATCGCCGCAAATTTAGCGCTGTGTTCCTGTGCGGCATAAACCCGGACTGATCCGGGTGTATAATTGAGGACAGATGGGGCAGGATCCGCTGCGCCAGAAGCTTGGCCAAGATTTTCACCTCCGCGTTTAATAATGAAATTGGCCGATAGGAGGAGCAGTCCTCCGGGGGTTTACCCGGCTTGGGGATAGGTATTATGGTAGCCACCCGCTGGTCCGGCGGAAGGGAACCCCTCTCCAGGCAGTCCTGGAACATCCCCAGCAGATGCGTGCTGAGGGTGTCCGGCATCACTTGATACCATTCTATGGGTATCCCATTCGGTCCTAGTGCCTTGCCCGGGTTTAGCGCCTTAATGGCCAGTTGGATCTCGTCGGCGGTGATGTCCGCCTCTAGCTCGCTCGACACCTCCGGTGAGAGGGTCCGAACCTCAATCGGCGCCAGGAGCGCCCTGGCACTCTCAGGTGTAATCGTGCTAGTCGGGGTGTACACTCGCTCAAAATGGGACGCGAGTAGGTCCGCTATGCGCCTTGGATCCGTGTGTGTCTCCCCTTGTTCATCTTTTAGACATCGGACCCCCCTGGAGCTACCATCACGTTTATCGAGCCACGCCAGCATTTTCCCTGCTTTGTCCCCCACTTCGTAGATCCTATTCTGAGTGTCGGTTAAGAGACCCTTGACCGTCCTCCGCAGGTGATCATTGTATAGCTGCTGCTGGAGTGTGAGTGCGTGCAGGGCAGTGGGAGAAGGGTGTGACTCGTGCGTCGCTGTCCGCTCTCTTAACGTAATCTCCAGGTCGGCCAGCTCCTGAGATTGTTGTTTCTTGTGTCCGGAGATAGTGTTAATGGCCTGACCCCGTAAAACCGTTTTATAGGCCTCCCATAATGTTGCCGGGGAGCGCACCGAATGGGTATTTTCGAGAAAGTAGTGGTTTGTGGCCTGCTTGAGTGCTTTGCGAACCTGTGGGATTTTTAAATATGTTGCGTGCATGGGGTAAAGGCGCTTACGTGCCCTCGTCTGTAGAGAGAGCGTCAGTGTGAGCGGTGAGTGGTCAGAAATGCCCCGAGGGTGAATCTCCAGGGCGTCTACAAGACAAAGGGCCTCCCCCAGTGACAGGAAGTAATCGATGCGAGACAGGCTGCCATGCACCGCGGAGTGAAATGTGTATTGTTTCGTGCTCGGGTGTAAGTGTCTCCAGATGTCTGTCATGCCCATGGCTGAGGTAAATCTTCGGAAGTATGTTTCCCCCCCTGTCAGGTTGGGGGAGGGGTACCTGTCTAGGTGTGGGTCTATGACCGCATTAAAATCCCCCCCTAGTATGGTCTCACCCTCTGGAAGAGTTAAAAGGAAGTCCCCTAGTCTTGGGAGGTGGACCGAATGTAAAGCCGGTGGCACATACACTGATACCAAATTGAAGAGTTTCCCCTCCCACTGTCCCTGCACAGCCGCGAAGCAGCCCTGATCATCCGTTTTAATCGATAGGGGCATGAAACGGGAGTTCTTCTGTACCAGAACGCCGGACCCCCTGGAGCCGGACGTGAAGGCAGAATGAGCCCACATCTTATAGCCACGCCTATCCAAGGCCTTCGTAGCCCCCCCCACTAGGTGTGTCTCTTGCAACAGGGCCACAGTAGGTCGCAGGCGCTTAATTGCCGTCAACACCAATCCCCGCTTAACTTTGTCCCCCAAACCCCTCACATTCCAGGACATCAAGGTCAGAGGTGGGCATTGTGCGTCAGAGTGAGTCACCCCTTCTGCCGGTGCGGGATTGTTAGCCATCGGGTGGCATGAGGCGCATGATGTAGACCCCCAGAGATGTAATCAGTGCATCGGCTGCGTCGTCGCGCAGCAAAGTGTTCAGAAGCATCATGGGGGCATAGCATCACTGTTCATTCCCAGCAACGTGGGCTGAGTCCCATAGGTACTGAAACATTGTCTGCAACCCATTATGCGCCTTCCTAACATAAACAGTTCAAAACAAACCCCCCTCCCTGCCCCCCTGCTTAACGGACCTCCAACTGCCCGCCACCCCAACTTAGCAGAGTGCTTTACCCATCCCAAAACCAGAGTACTTGCTTGTAGGGGGGAGAGCGTCTCCCCAGGCAGGTGGCTTCCCTGAAGGCTTTTGGGGTAGCCATGCCGGCGTCTACGTGCAGCTGTGGAAATTAAATGTCAGTTCGGCGTTCGGCGACTGCTTAGTGTTCTGGGTCCAGGGACGGGTTCAGTCTTCCTCGCCTCCTCCCTCGAACCCATGAGCCGGCGAGTGTCCCTCTCCTTCTGCTCGTCCCGATGTTTGCGAGCCCGCTCTGCTGTCCCCTCCACGGGCTCTATCCGGTCTGTGTGTTTTGCGCTGTCGTCCAACGGTGTGCCAACCATCCAGCCAGTCCCGGGCCACTTCAGGGGAGTCGAAGATCCACACTTTCTTGTCCGCTACCACCCGCAGTTTAGCCGGGAACAGCATGGAGTATGGCAGCTCTCGGTCCCTCAAGGCTTTTTTTACTTCCAGGAACGTTTTCCTTCTCCTAGCCACCTCAGCCGTATAGTCTGGGAAAAAGGCAATCTTCGAGTTCTGGATTTGGATGGCCGGTGCCACTCTAGCGGCCTGCAGAATGGCATCCCGATCACGGAAATTGAATAACCTGGCCAGTATCGGTCGCGGTGCGGCCCCGGACTTGGGTTTTCCTCCCGGGACGCGATGCGCCCTTTCAATGGAGAAGAAGTGCGAGAGTCCCTTGGGCTGGAGCCGAGTCTTGACCAAGTCCTCCACATAGAGGTCCAGTGCCCCCGTGTCTTCTGATTCAGGCACACCTAAAATTCGGACATTGTTGCGTCGGGAGCTCCCTTCCTGGTCGTCCAGCTTGTCCCTAAGCAGTTTGTTATCGGCCTGCAGCCGTTCCACCGCTATTTGCAATCCGGATACATCTTCAACCAGTGATTTAGCGACCACCTCGACCTGTTTGACCCTTTCATTCATCTTCTGTAGATCCGCCCTTATCAAGGTGACTTCCGTTGCCGTGGCCCCCACCGTCGTTTGCACTTGGGCTAGTGCAGCCAGGACATCGTCAAGCGTGGCCTTTTTCGCCCCCTCCGTCTCAGACGCTTTTCCGCCAGTCTTGCGTTGGTCATGGGGCGGCGAGTGCCGCTCGTATGCGAATTTGTCCAATTTGGCCTGGGTGGAGGTGTTCCTGGGGCCCCTGTTGGACATGGTGCCGTCGTGAATTGAACAGGCCGGCGGGTAGAGTAATCGTGCGCGGGTTGTGACGAGCTGCTCCTTTGCGCACCAGCGGTAGGTTACGTCGAGGTATATGGTCTCCGCAGCAGGGGGTGGCGTCTTCCCGCCGTTGTGTAGCGGTGCGACACTTCAGGAGTGCGTGCAGGCTAGGCGCCGGGTCTCCCCCCGGCACCGGGCTCCACTGAGGGCGTCCGGCGGTGCGCTGCAGGTTGTGACTCGCGCCGGCCGGGGCAGCCACAGTATGCCACTCCGCAGTGTCCCCTCGATGTGGGCGCTGCCCAGGCCCTTGTCTCGCTGGTGGCGCCACGCGAGTATGGCCCCCTGTGCACCCGCCGGAGAGTCTACAATTTCAGCAGCCCCCGTCTGCTGTGGCTGCCGCACACCTCAGCCGGCCGTTGAATGGCTTTGCCGGCCGCTGCCAGGGTCGGGCGTCTTCCGCCGTTTGTGGCTGGGTAATGGCGGCGCTGGGTCGAGCCCTCGCCGCTCCCGTCTCGCCGCTGGTGGGTGCAGGTGGGTCCGGGGAATGCCAGCGGGCCGTCGCTGAGTGCGCCCTGTGCTTGGGCGGATGTGCGGGAAGTTTCGCGGGGCCGTCGGGGTGTCGTGTCCGGGGGGCCGGCGCTTCCTGCCACTCACCCCCGCTTGCTGGACACTTCCGGCCGGATTCAAGGGCACCGGCAATCCGCGGCTTCCCGGCCGCAGTCAGGCCCAGCTCCTCCTCCGCCTCTCGAGCGTGGGATTTCGCCCGTTCCGGCCGCCGCCGCTCCCAGGAACTTCAGCGCTGCTCGCCGCACGGACCCCGGGTCCGGTCCGCCCCTTTCCGCCAGCGATGATCAGGATAATAATGCGGATTAACGCGGAAAGCCGCCTCTGCCCAGGAGCCTCCCTAAGCTGCGGCCGCCATCGTTGGCTGCTAGCCACACCCCCGTATCAAACAAGTTTGATGCAAAATAAGGAATAGCAAAATTTGCTATTCCTTATTTTGCGATTGCACTTAAGGATTTGCAAATTTTGCAATTCCTTAAATGCAATGTATCAAACAAAAAATATGCAAAAAATGCCATTAAGGATTTGCAAATTACCACCAACTTCTAGTTGGTGATAATTTGCGAATTCTTTTCAAAAAGCTTTTTTTCCAAAAAACAAAAGGTGCCATATGACGCCCATACATGCCCTTAGGGCATGTATGGGCCTCATATTCCCCCAAATTTCTTTTTCAGGGGTGCAGCAGGGTGTTCTTGAGACACCCCTGCACCCTTGGAAAAATTCCTAATTTGCGATGAGCTAATTGCTAATCGCAAATTGCACCTTCATTCCTATGGGCCTCCTGGCCCATGGAAATGAATGGGTAATTTGCAATTAGCAATTTGCTCATCGCAAATTAGGAATGGTAAAGAATCGCTATTTATTCCTTAAAATTCGCTATTTAGGAAATGCAAAATAGTTTGATGATACATATGGCAGTTCATCTCTAACAAGATAAGAAGCTTAGGGATAGATTTATGATGACTGGCGCATCACCAGGGATGTGCCAGTCATCCTGCGCCGCTGTTCCGCCACCCATGGTGTGCTGCATTTACAATGCGGCGCACCATGGGGCAAAAACGGCACAGATGCGTGACGCATCTGTGCCGTAAAGGTGGCGCATTGCTGGAGTTGTATTGCAAGTGCGATGCAGCTCCAGCAAGGCTCAGGGGTGCTCCATCTCCACAATGCTGCGTCAAGACCTATGCCTGCTTCAAGCAGGCGCAGGGTTTTGACGCAGCTTTGTCCTATCTGATTGTAAATGCGGCACACCATGGGTGGCAGAGCAGCGGTGCACGTTAACTGGTGCATGCCTGGGGATGTGCCATTTAACATAAATCTGCCCCTTTACATTTAAGTATGTGCAGGGGACACAGAGTCGGTGAGGCTTATCCAAGGTTAAGAAGAGATGAGTCCTGTTCACTGAAAAATTGGACATAGGCTTCACCTCCTCAGCATCGCTGGACATGGCTAAATAATAGGTGCAAAATGTTACTCTTGTTAAACAATTTTACTATTATAATCTCTGAGATTTGTCTCTTACTCTGCAACATCTCATTGTTGTTATCTTTCTTTAAAGATAAAGACAACATCAACATGAGCGACAATCAGCAATCAGTTGATTTCGACCTCATCATTGAACTCGTAATTGAAACATCAGTGGATGTTGATCCCTTGGATGATTTAAATCCTGAGGATGAAGAAGAACGTGATGAGGATGCAGATTTGTCAGAATTGTATGACATAGGATGGGAAGCTGACGTGCTTGAGCCTATGGAACTATAAACATTTATTTTAAAAATGTATAATAAATAAAAAGTAAAAATGTAAACCGTTTAATTTAAAAATAAAGACACCTTCAAAAACAGGTTATGTGTAGTGTCTTCAATAAAATATTAAAATATGCTCATAAAATTAGATCAGATTCACATATAAAACAGCACAGGTAAAATGAATATAAATTCCATTTCTTTTCTGCTATTTCTGTATTCTAAATTTGCCAAGCACTAAAAAATCTTCTATGTAAAAATGTCAAGTAGTGTTTTAAGTTTTTGATTACTGTTATTGATTTACTGTTGGGTAATAGTGGTTAATAACATTTTTTAATATATTTTACCACAGATTCAACTGCAGATCATTTTTAAGATTTCAGCATGCCAACCAAAGAAAGACTGAGAAAGGCTGCAAAACGTCAAAGACAGCAGGTCAATGAAAAAAAGCAGCAGTCCTCTAACAAAAAGATTTGTCAAGTCACCAAGAAAGCACCGGGTAAGAGTACAAAAACATTCATAAGAAATATCTGTAGTAAAAAAAATATTACTACAGAAAATGTTTCAGTCCAGAAAAAGAGAAGCAATTCAAACGGAAAGGAAAGGCCAATGAAAAATGTTACTGCTAGAGCAAGAGATAACTCTGTGCATGATAGTAGAAGGAAACAACAGTTTAGGGACATTCGTAAACGAATGTTCCGCAACAGGATAATTGGCAATTTGTTAAAAAATATTAAGAAAGGTCAACAGAAAGTGGTTTTTTATAGGAGAAAAAAAATAGTTGAGAAAGTTATTGATCAGGCATTTGAAATTAAACGTAAGTTATTTATTTTGATAATCAATAGAATTAGGAAGCTAAACAAGGCAATTTATGATTTCAAAAGAAATAGTAGATGGAAGAGAATAGTTAATCGTAGTAATTTTTGTGAAGTTTTTTCTGGAGAATGGATGCATAGTTCAAGCTGTGAGGCATTTTTTAATGAGGAGAGTTATTTCCAGGATAATGATTTGGTGCATGCAGTTGACACCAGTGGTCGAGCTTATGAAGTGAAAGATGGTTGTCCAGTTGAAAAAGAAAAACTTGTGACAACAGAGGCAGAAGAGGTGTTAGGTAATGAGGTTTTAGGAAGACGTCCTAAGGGTCCTGTGTATACCTGGAAGTGTAGTAGTATTTGCAGTGTGCGACAGGATTCCATCAATCTGCTTTGTGATTTTGTACGGTCATTTAATAAGAAAAGTTTGAAGCAGAAAATGAAGTTGTTGCAAGAATTAGATCCTTGCAGAGTGAGAGAAGTGACAGGTTTGCATGGTCATTCACTGGCTTGTCTTTCCAGGAGAGTATGCCAGAGTGTTTTTCATCATTTCAGAATGCTAGCAGTGCATCATAATAAAGTGAGGAAATTAGTTAGAATGTTGTATTATGCTAAGAGTCCAGCAATTATGCTTAAACAATTATGCGCTTCTCTTTTGCATGGTTCTGAAATAGATGTGAAGAATATATGTGAAGAAATTGAGTTTTGTTACTTTGGAAGTAAAGAGGAGAATGTTGAAATTGACCAAGAAGAAGCGGGTAATGTGGAAGATAGTGTACAGGTTTCCAGTACAGATAATTTTCAGAGGGAAATTGCGACGTTTCAGGTGAAATCAAGTGAGAGGCCAAATTTCACTTGTGTGTGTTGTCGACGCAGTTATTATAAGAATCAGACTAAGTTAGTGGATTTATATGCAAAAAGTGAAAGGGAAAATAATAGTGAATGGAAGGATTTCACAACATACTTGATGGTAGAAAATTGTTTTGATTTGGGATTGGATCAACGTGTGTGTACTTATTGTTGTAAAAATTAAATCAAAACCAGATGCCTGCTAGAGCAGTTCATAATAATCTGGAATTGGTTGAGATTCCTTCTGAATTGAAGGATTTAAATACTTATGAATCTATTTTGATTCAAAGTATCCATCCCTTTCAGGCTATTGTAAGAATGGAGCCAAAGACAGGGAAATTGCCTCCATCAGATTTACAGAGAGGATTAAAGGGAAGAGTTGTTTATTTGCCTCTAGATTTGAAGAAAAACATGAACACAATTGGAGTAGAAAAAGTGGAAGAGGAACCTCTGGTTATCTTAGTTAATGGGGTTCCGACAAAGAATAAGAAAATATGGCAAGATTTAGTGGATGTTAGGAAAGTTAAAAAGGCAACATTGTATTTGAAAAAAAATAATAAATACTATAGGAATGTATATGTTGCAGAGGAGGAAGTAAGTGAGGAAGAGGATAGCGATTTGTGTGCTGGTCAAATTGAGAAAGTAGAACCCTCTACTAGTGAAGAAATATATGAACATTATAGTGTTCATCCTTTGCATTGCAAGGAAGTCATGGGGAATGCTATTGAGTTGTTTCAAATGAAACAAGCCAAAGGGAGTCCCATTAGTGTTTGGGAGGAAAGTTTGGAAGCTCGGTGTTTCCCACAGCTTTTTCCAACAGGTCAGGGAGGAAGATATGATGAGCGACCTCATCAAATTCCTGCTTCTGAATACCGGACTTTGCGATTGTATGCAGGAGATGCTAGGTTTCGACAATGCATTCCCTATTTGTTTCATCTCCTGTTTGAAAGCGATCTGTCTGGACTGTCATATGCAGTGAACCACATCTTGAAAAGTGGTATACACATGCAAAACATCTCGGCAAGTGACTTTATGGATAAAGTCAATGTCCAGGACAGTATTTTGGATTCTCACCTGATTAATCTCATGGCGTGTCAGCGTGGTACTAATGAGTACTGGTACCGTCGTCATGGTGATTTAAAATGTATGCTGAGGAACTTAGGAACTCCCACATGGTTCCTCACTCTGAGCTGTGCCGAGTATGGCTGGGAAGACTTACTTGAATTTCTACGAGAGGCAAATGGAAACATCGAAAACATCGAATTCAAGACACCCGGAGAACTGTGCTCTTTGGATCCAGTCAATGTATGCAGGTACTTCAATCATAGATTTGAAGCTATGATGTCTTTCATCATGAATAAGAAGAATCCACCTCTTGGAGAGGTGTTGGATTTCTTCTGGAGAAAGGAGTACCAAGCAAGAGGTGCTCCTCATATACATATGTTGCTGTGGATCAAGGATGCACCTAAATTTAGAACGGATCCAGAAGACTCAGTGATGAGTTTCATACAACAGTATTCTACGTGTGCTGTTCCAAATGCAAAGGAGAAGAAAAGCCTAAGAGAAAAAGTTCTACGTTTCCAAAGCCATCGATGTGGAAAGTACTGTCGTCGTAATTTCCGAAACAAGGACAAGTTCTACACCAAATGTCGTTTCGGCTTTCCACGACCGGTGATTTCTAAAGGAAGAGTAAACAGTTTGATGTCTTCGCTGCGACATAATGTGATGAAGAAATCACCTAAAAACACATACAATTTGAAGAGGAACGAAGAGTCTAAGTACATCAACGACTACAACCCGGTGATTTTGTCCATGTGGAATGCTAACATGGATATACAGTTTGTGGCTGATAACTGTATGGCTGTGGCTTGGTATGTGACATCTTACATCACCAAAAAAGAGAAGACAGAATTGAAGGATATGTGGGAGAACATTTCCCATGAAAAGAGCCTCAGCAAGAAGTTGTACAGTTTCAGTCTGAAGATGTTGTCGCATCGAGAAATCGGAGCTTACGAATGTTCTGACCGGTTGTCTTCAGCAAGTCTCTATGCCAAGTCCAGGAGTATCGTTTGGGCAAGTCTTGGTCTTGCTGCAACGCGTAATCAAGTTCTGAAACCTGTGCGGGAAATTGAGTATTTGGCGGAAAAGGAGCCAAACAGTACCGACATTTTGAAGACCAACATGTTGGATACATATTATCCAAATCGAAGCAGTCACCTCGAGAATGTTTGTCTGTATGAGGTTCTTCAAAATTACATATTCAAGAGGAACATCAAAGAAGATACTGAGAAAGGAGTGTATGCTGTAATAGGAAGTGAGGGATGTCTGGTCAAGCAAAGAAAATGCCACTTGGTAAACCATCGAAAATTGAGTGGCGAATCTCCTGAAAAAAGGAGTTTTTCTATTTAGCACTTTTGCAACTTTTCAAGCCTTGGCGTGCAGAAGAGGAACTGCTTGGAGATTTCCTCTGTTACGAAGACTCTTTCAATGCTGCCAAGGAGACCATAGAATGTCCTGCTTTTCCCAAATATGTAGAAATGTTGAATGTGGAAATTGAGCAGGAAGCAACGATTGCAGCCGAGATTGCCAGAGACAGTTCTCAGGACAGTCAGAGTTCTGCTTCATTGAGTCAGGATCCACTAGGAG
Source organism: Lissotriton helveticus (assembly GCF_964261635.1). Classification (NCBI taxonomy): domain Eukaryota; kingdom Metazoa; phylum Chordata; class Amphibia; order Caudata; family Salamandridae; genus Lissotriton; species Lissotriton helveticus. The sequence continues at coordinate 602,134,830 of NC_136063.1, read as the reverse complement.
GACCTGTTATCGAAAATGAAGCTGCCACTGCTATGAATGAAGTGGAAAGAGCCATGGCACATGCTCAGGAGGATGCGGTTAACTTAGAAGGGTATACACCCGTTACAACTGATCTTTTACTCCGCAGACCCATTACAACGCGACCATTACTCCGCATACCATTACAACGCATTGCGCTGGGGGGCGCTCTAGGATAGGGGATAAGTATAATTTACTATCCAACACCTTCCCTAGGGTCCACGGGGACTGGAGTTAGAATAGTAAATTATACTTACCACTATCCAGCGCCCCAAGGCGCTATGCGTTGTAACGGTATGCGGAGTAAAAGTCGCGTTGTAATGGTCTGCGGAGTAAAAGTATGCGTTATAACGTCATACATCCACTTAGAAGAGTTGGAAAGACAACTCAACGTTGAGCAGAGGAAAATATATGACGAAGTTACCATGCAAATTGATCATGGATTAAGTCATGACAAGAAAGAGTGCTCATGTACGTCGTTGAAGCCTGTCCGACTGTACGTGAGTGGAGAAGCGGGAACTGGAAAAAGTTTCCTTATTAAAGCAATTTCATGTTATTTGCAGGAAAGGACAGAGTCATCGCTGTCTTGTGTTGTCACCGCTCCAACTGGACTGGCAGCACATAACATTAAAGGGATTACTTTACATCGTTTACTGATGCTGCCAGTGGAGCATGACTACAAATTACAATATCACAAGCTATCTGGAGATGCTTGTTGTGAAGTTTCAAGAATCTTGAGGAAAATGAAACTTCTTATCATTGACGAAGTAAGCATGGTTTCCAATGTCATGCTTGCCTTTGTGCATTTGAGAATGCAAGAAGTTCTCAAAACAGACTATGATGTGTTATTTGGTGGCAAACACATCATTGTTTTCGGAGATCTTCTGCAGCTGACACCAGTGAAAGGGCAACCTGTGTTCAAAATGCTCACGCATGAAGATACCAGGAAGTGCCTAGGGAGCATTGGCAACGTCAATATATGGTTAAACTTCAATTATGCTGAACTGCATGAAAATATGCGTCAGGCGAAGGATGAAGTTTACAAGACTATTCTACAAGATGTTAGAATTGGAAAAGTGACCGAGCATGGGAAAGAAGCTTTACATGCACGATTACTGTCAAATTTATATCCAGAACAAGATGTTGTGCCTGAGAATATTTTTCAGAAAATTACTGAGAAGAAATCTGGAATATGTTTGATGCCAACTCTTGCAGAATGTGCCAAATTCAACAACAAAATGTTGCATTTAGAAAAGCAAGAGATTGTGAAACTGGAAGCTATTGACAGAGTAGAGCATATGGGATCAACAATTATTTTGTCTGAGAATTTGAAAACAAAATTGGATTCATTAGAGAAGACTATATCTAAAACTGCAGGTTTTGAAAAGACTCTGAATGTGTGCTTGAACTGCCGTATAATTTTAAGAAGGAATTTACATGTTGAAAGAGGTCTGGTAAATGGATCAATGGGTAATGTTGTTGATTTTGTAAAATACAGAAATAGAGATGGAATTGAATTTTTAAAAATTAAATTTGATGGCATTGAGGAAGTACAGCTAATTGGTCGTTGTTCTGCTAGATTTTTGCTTGTAAAAGACTTATATGTTCACCGTAAGCAGTTTCCTGTTTGCTTGGCATATGCGGTGACAATCCATAAATCGCAAGGTTTAAGTGTAGACAGTGCATTGGTGAATATTGGCAGTTCTGTGTTCAAGGAGGGTATGGCATATGTGGCATTGTCACGAGTTAGAACTTTATCGGGATTGTACTTGATTGAGTGTGATGTCACAAACATTTGTGCGGATCTAGATTGTGTTAAGGAATACAATAGGTTAAGAAGAGAGTATGCGCCACATTTGCCTCAATATCCTTTGTTTGAGAAACGTGTGGTAGGCCGGAAACGAAGAAATGTGACCAATACTGGGGAGGTTGTAGCAAAAAGACGAAAAGTCGATGAACCTGAAATTATAAGCAGAAGCAAAAAGGATTCTGTTGAAGATGTTGTTGGTTTTCAATTTGAAAACAGTTCTGGTGTCAACTGCTATGCTAATGTAGTGGTTAATGTTTTGTTTTCTCTAGAAAATGTAAAAGAAGAGATTGTGGTCAATTCTGATCAAAGATTTTGCAGTTTGTTAAATTCTGTGTTAGAGAAATGTAGCACTGATAGAACAAAAATAGAAAGTGTGTCTGAAATTCGAAATCTGTTAGACAGATGTTCAGGCCAAACACAATTCTCTCAAAATATTCAGCAAGATTGTCAGGAGTTTTTCATGTATATGCTTGATGTATTGCATGCTGAAGGTGTAGATGTAGATCACCTGTTTGGGCTTTCTTATCAATGGCAGCATGACTGCGAGAACTGTAGGGTATCAAGTACTACTAGTGTAGACTCAGAAAGATTTATATATTTAACTTTGCCAGACAGTAAATCAGTCTCTTTTAATAAACTAGTAAAAGCAGCTGATCACAACATGGAGTGTAGCCAATGTAAATCTGAAATGATGTCCACATTATTTATACGAACATATGGCCAGTATGTTATTTTAATGTTCCAACGATGTAGGCCTGATGGAACAAAATTGACAACTTTAATTAAAAAATTTGTGGCTTCACAGTTGTCAATATCAGGAAGGACTTTTGTAACTGCAGCAATTATATATCATGACGGTCCTTTAATAACATCAGGACATTACACAGCTTATTTAAAGTCTAGAAATGGCTGGTCATTCTGCAATGATTCTGTTTTAATTTTCACAAAAAAATTGCCGTATGACCTTAAAAACTCTTACCTGGTGTTTTTAAAACCAAAATTTTAGGGAAAGAATCTCGGGATGTGCTCTGAGGAATTTCAAGAAGTTCTAATGGCTCCTACACGATTTGGCCTTGAGGATAAGTGTAGTACAGAGACATAACTTCTTACCATAACACTGGACGTCATGGAGAAATAAGTGCACTTTGAATGAGTTCAGAAAAACTGTTTCTTTTTATAAGCTAATTGAAGCAGCCAATCAAAACATGGAGTAGAGGGAATGTAAGTCTGCAATGCTGTCTACTGTTTTACATTGCTTTGTGATTAAAAGTGATGTAGAGAATTAAATAATTGTAGTAGTCATAGAGGTAGTGTAAGTCTGCTTCATAGTAAGCAGTATTAGTGTCATAGGAAATGTAGAACATGACTGAGCAAGAAGGGGACGATATTAGTAATCCAGGATTGTGAAAATGATCTTCAACATTTTAATTCTGAAAGTTGCGGAAATACAACATGACGGGATTGGCTTACAAGAATTATAAATGGCTCTGACACGATTTGGCCTTGTGGAAACGTGTATTTTTCAAAACGATGGAGGTTTTCTTTCAGAAAGTGGCGGGCTGAAAGTAATAACAGCACAACAGAGTGTAAGCTGTTCATAGGACATCCTTCGACGTCATGGAAAGTAAGTTAACTTTAAGGAGTTCTGAATTCTGATTTGTTATGTTGTATGGGTTTTTTAAACACAATCATTTTGATTGTGTTTTTTTTTCCCCGCTGTTATATGATGAATACCTTCAAGTCACTGTTGTTAGTGAAATTTGATACATTCTGAGAACAGCAAAAATAAACCATTTAACATGTATAATTAATTCTGTACTGTTTGCAGTTATGACGTACATGTAGAACTGTGTAGGAGGCATGGAGAAGGTGAGGCTTCTGTAAGTGTCAAAGTTGTTGCATGCAGTGCTCATATTCTACGTAGTCTTTCATATGATAGACTACATTTCCACAATGAGATACCTAAGCAAAGGAAACACAGGTGATATGATTGTGGAATGAGCAAAAAAAATTGCACGTTTTTCAATTATATTACCTGTGTTTCCTAACATTACACATCACATTGTGTAGATGAGGTTTAGGCCTGTTCCTGGAGACAGAGGAGGTCTGACATTTGTTCAAGAGTGCAGTGGACATGACACACTTGGTTGGTAGGCCTGCACATGTATTTTCTCCTCTGTATTCTTCAACAAACCTAAATTTCATCTGCAACTCTGAGTAGACCTTACCTGACACAAATCTGTGAATAGGTTACAGCTTATCGGCATCTTGAAACAATGATTTAAAATGTTAGGGTCAGATTTATGATGGCTGTGCGCCTCTTTTGCTCCGCTGTGGGTCACTTTTGTGTAAAAGATGCACCATGTTGCAAGATAGGTTTCAGTTCATCTCCAGCAAGATACCATCAGTTTAAAATGCATATAATTAGCACTGTGTAGGGGGCATGCAGAAGCTGAAGCTTTTCTAAGTGTCAAAATTGTTGTATACACTGCTCAACTTCTGTGTACTGTTTGATATGCTAGACTCCATCTGCACTATGAGATACCTAAGCAAAGGCAACACAGGTGATGTGATTGTGAAATGAGGAAAATAAACTCCACATTTTTCAATTACATCACCTGTGTTTCCTAAGTTTACGAATGACATTGTGCAGATGAAGTTTAGGTCTGTCCACGGACACAGAAGAGGTCTGGCCTTTGTTCAAGAGTGAAGTGGACATGACTTACTTCATTAGTAGGCCTTCACATGTATTATCTCCTCTGTATTGTTCAACAAGTGTAAATTTGATCTGCAACCCTGAGTAGGCCTCACCTTAAACAAACCTCTGGATAGGCCACACCTTATTGTCATCCTGAATCAATCATTTAACATGTTAGGGACAGATTTATGATAGGTGTGTGCCTCTTTTGCGCCACTGTGCGTCACTTTTGTGACGCAGTGGCGGTTGAAAAGATTTGCTATGAGGAGACAAAATTATAAAATGATGAATCTAGGCAGATGTGTCATGCTGTAAAAAAACAATGCCACATGAAACCGATGCAGCAGTCATGCAAAAGATGCACCATGTTGCAAGATAGGACTCACTTCATCTGCATCAAGATACTGTTAGTTTAAAATGTATATTTTTAGAACTGTGTAGGGGGCCTGGAGAAGCAGAGGCTTCTGTAAGTGCCAAAGTTGTTGAAAAACTGTTTGTCCTTCTATTTTTTCCCTTGTCTTTTCTAATTTATTAAAAACATGTTTTAATATTTTTCAAATTTTTGTTCTCTCTTTCACAGATTGAAAGTATAAAAATAACAAATGACTAACTTTACGACAAAATATAAGGTAAATGTTTTGTACTCTTTTCGTTATATTTCTATCACAGTTAACTTCTATTAGTTCCATTGCTTCATTTCTTTAACCATCACTTTCCTGCCTTTGCTACTTCCCTCATTCCTTTCTCTATTACTTAATTACTCTACTCCTTCCACTATTTTTCTTAGTCCCTCTCTTCTCATACTTCTTCACTCTTGGTCACTCACTCTATCTCTATTACTGTCACTGTTTCTGACTGATCAAAATTTTTTTTTTTTTAAAAGAACAGTAAGTATAAGGGAAGGAAACAGACAGTTATGTTAAAAAAAAGACAGATATAGGGAGTAAACTAGGGATACTGTTACCCGCAATCCTCTGCTGATGATGTCACTGACCATGTCATGAATGATGTAATATGTGACATCATCAGCAGTGGATTGCGGGTAACAGTATCTCTAGTTTACTCCCCTATAGCTGTCTTTCTTTTTACATAACTGTCTGTTTCCTTCCCTTATACTTACTGTTCTTTTTTAAAAAAAAAAATTTTTGGTTCGCTCCCGGTCCGCGTACCGGCGAGCGAACCGGGAAGCGAACCAATTGAAATAGAGGTTGGCAGCGTTCCAAATATTCTACCAATTTTTTTATAACGGGGAGGTAGTTCTGAAAAGAACTTTTTTTTTAATTGTTTTTGTTGTTTTATATTTTTTTTATTATTTTTCTGAACATTTTTTTACTTTTTTTGTATTTTCTGAACGGTTTTATATTTTTTTTGGTTTTTTTGGGGGGGGGGGAAACGAAAACGATTCATTTTAAAGGGCTCAACAGGAGCAACAAAAAAAAAGAATTTATTGTCTGGGGCGTTTCGGACAAACATGATTCTCGATAGCTCTGTTGATCAGAGTGATGCTACTTTCTCTGTAGCAAAGGAACCCATTGCAATGTACGCAGACTTGCTTTACTTCCCCGAATCTCATTTGTATATTCGGCACCATCTCCCTCCCCTCTGGTCCCGTCACTTCCGGTACAACAGATCTTCTGGCCATAATAGGGGGATTATCTTGTTCATTACGTAACTGTGCAGCACTGTAGTTGTTTGGATGCCACCTACTCATATGGCGATGCATTGTGTAGTTTCCGTAGCTGTATTTCTTCTCGGTCCCTCTGGACAGTCTATCTTGACATATAAGGCAAGTTACGTACCTTGCATTTACTTTTTTCTGGCCTTTGGGAAATTTAAAAAATTGCCAAATAAAATTCTCTTTCAGGTGAGACCTCCTGGGCTCCTCAGGCAAAAAATGCCTCTCTTCCTGCTCTTCCTCCTCTTCCTCTTCTTCCTCTTCTTGCTGAATTATAACTTCAGCAGGTGGTCCTCTCTTCCTTGGATGTGGTGGAGGTGGTGGGGAAGCAGCAGCTGAAGCTACTAAAGAAGCCATTGCTCACTGGTAACAAAGGGTCTTTCTCTCACAAAGATGAAAGTCAGAGTGAGGAAAGAAGGAGGGGTTTTCATCATTTGGGAAAAACAATAGTTCTAAACCAATGAAAAGTGTTAATTTTAGATCACATGACCTAGTCTTACATCATTAGGAAACCAAAAGTGAAATGAACCAATGAAAAGTGTTATTAACAAGTCACATGACCTGCTGTGTTTACGTTACGCGCTTTGGGCCGCGTCCCGGATCGCTTCCGGGAAGCTGCGCTTCGCGCCTCGTTCGCGTACCGGTTCAATTCCGGGTACGCTAACGCGGCGCGTCATATGACGTATCACGCGACAACGCGAAACGTCATGCGGACGCGACGCGTCACGATGTTGTTTTCTAACGCGGCAGTTGCGCTAACGGAACGTTTACCGGTTCGCGGACTGGGTCGCGGCATCAAGATGAGCTAACGGGAAGCTTCCCGGTTCGCGAACCGGGAGCGAACAAAAAAAAGTATTAAAAAAAATTATTAATAAACATATAAAATATATTTTTGGATTTAAAGAAGAATACATTTTACAGCTACAGATATTAGCTTTTAAAAAACCAATGAAATTCACTGAAAAAACCATAGGTTATAGACCATATATAGTTAGGAATTAGCATTTACAAAACCTTAAAAATTCACTGAAAAAACCATAGGTTATAGACCATATATAGTTAGGAATTAGCATTTAAAAAACCTTATTTTACTCACACAAAACCATTGAAATTCCATATATAGTTAGTTGCACTAACTATATATCGCGCACCCGCAATCCACTGCTGATGATGTCACATATTACATCATTCATGACATGGTCAGTGACATCACTGATGACATCACTGATGACATCTCAAATGACATCACTGATGACATCACTGATGACATCTCATTTGACATCAATGACCACATCACTGATGATATCATTAAAGTGACAATACAATGCATCTCCTCACATTTTAATATAACCTCTGTTACACCCAGTGTTAAATACAGAGTATAATTTTTGAAACCATTGACACACCAATACTAGTTACTACATACGCACTCACTGATTCCTACGTCTACACACACATTCACTCATTCACCCATACAATCATTCATACATACAATCACTCATCTTTACAACACTATCATATGCACTCATACACCTATACAGACACTCACACTCTGCCACTCATCCATGGAGTTACTCACACACCTAGTCAGTCCTGTAAAGAATCAATCACACTTCCATTTTCTAATCTATACACTTAAACATAGAGTACCTTACATTTTCAAACATATACTAACACATACTTACTCTCTTATACAATCATTGATACAAGTACACATTGATCTGCACAGAGTCACACATCTCCCAGCCAGCCACACACACTCAGTCTCCCATACAAATACTTGGACAATCAATCAATAACCCATATAGTTACTCATATAGCTACTGATCAACACATGCAGCAGTTTACAGAACAACAGACATAATAATGCACAAATTAAGACAGTTTAGTCACTAACCCATGCACTCAGTGAGACACATTTAATCACTCACTCATACAGTCAGTCACCCACCTACTAAATGCTTCATCCAGACACTTATACATCTACTCATTCTTCAATATGTAAAACATATTTAAACTTTACAGAAACACACAGTCACTGGATGATGTCATCAGTGATGTCATCAGTGATGTCATTTGAGATGTCATCAGTGATGTCATCAGTGATGTCATTTGAGATGTCATCAGTGATGTCATCAGTGATGTCATTTGAGATGTCATCAGTGATGTCATCAGTGATGTCACTGACCATGTCATGAATGATGTAATATGTGACATCATCAGCAGTGGATTGCGGGTGCGCGATATATAGTTAGTGCAACTAACTATATATGGAATTTCAATGGTTTTGTGTGAGTAAAATAAGGTTTTTTAAATGCTAATTCCTAACTATATATGGTCTATAACCTATGGTTTTTTCAGTGAATTTTCAAGGTTTTGTAAATGCTAATTCCTAACTATATATGGTCTATAACCTATGGTTTTTACAGTGAATATATATATATATATATATTACCTACTGGCGGTCGCCAGTAGGTATATATAGTTAGGATTTTTTCTCTATGGGATTTTTGAAAATTCTATGTCTAATAACTTTGGCGTTTGTGGACGGAATTGGCTGAAATTTTCAGGAAAATGGCACATTTTGTTTCTGAGTAGCCCTTGCAAATTTGGGGGGGGTTCGTCAAGGGGGGGCCGAGAAAAAAGGGGGGTCCCAAAACGTGTTTTTAACATTGAGTTTTCCATAGGGCGGTTGGCCTCACTTTTAGCCCGAACGGCTGAATGGATTTGCACGAAACTTGGCAAAATTGTAGGGACTGGTAGCCCGATGTGCCTTTTGTAGGTCTCAATATATGTGCTACAGTGGATTTTGAGAAATTAACGTTTAAAAAAAGATATATATCTGTAACAGCGGACCGGGCAGCGCTCCGCTACGCGTACTTTTCGCGCAACGGAGCTTTGTGAAGCGAAGCTGATTGGTTCTCCAGCGTCTGTCAACATTCCAAACAGTCCGTAGCGGCCGCCATCTTGTCTCTCGGTAGGATCGAGAGACAAGAGGAGGCCAAAGCGAAGGGGCAAATGACCATAAGGGGGCATAGTACATTGTCGCTCACCCCCTAGGTTTGATGTGGAGGTTTTAAAAGGGCCCCGCGGGGCAAAAAAAAATAAAAATAATAATAATCGAACAGCTGAATGGATTTGCACGAAACTTGGCAAAATTGTAGGGACTGGTAGCCCGATGTGCCTTTGCTAGATCTCAATATATGTGCTCCAGTGGATTTTGAGAAATTAACGTTCAAAAAAAGATATATATCTGTAACAGCGCACCGCTTCGCGTACTTTTCGCGTTACGGAGCTTTGCGAAGCGAAGCTGATTGGCTCTCCGGTGTCTGTAAACATTCCAAACAGTCCGTAGCGGCCGCCATCTTGTCTCTCGGTAGGATCGAACAGCTGAATGGATTTGCACGAAACTTGGCAAAATTGTAGGGACTGGTAGCCCGATGTGCCTTTTGTAGGTCTCAATATATGTGCTACAGTGGATTTTGAGAAATTAACATTCAGAAACAAGATATATATCTGTAACAGCGCTCCGCTTCGCGGAGATAAAATTATATGTGTATTACCTAGCTGTTGCTAACACCAGTTAGCGACGGCTAGTAGAATATAGCGACCATCTTGGGCCCCACTTTGCATGTGAGTGATATTTATCACTAATGACATGCAAAGTGGGCATGCCGAGATGTTAGCGACTGGAAACAGTCGCTAACATCGCTATCTCCTATTATCAACTTTTGGAAATATTCGAGATAAGCGCGAATATCTCCAAAAGCTACCACCTGCCCTGAGCAGTTCTTAGCCATGTTATCCAATGGGAGGTGGATAACATGGCTAAGAGCATTAGCTCGGTAATGCATGAATATCGCTGAGTTTTCAGCGATATTAATGCATTGCGGTCGTTTTTTATCGTATTTCCGATAAACCTTGATAATAGCAAGGTTTATCTGCGATAATTTCTGACGGTAAAAAAATCGTTGCTAAGCATCGTTAGGGATAAATATCGCTTAACTTTGGTAATATGCCCCAACGTCTGTTAACGTTCGATTCGAAGGAAATCAGGAAGTGTTGAAAAACATTGTCTGCGCCATCTTGTCTTTTTTCAAATGCCACACTTTTGTCGTGCACGGCAGCCATTTTAGATGCCTTGACCAGACCCACTCTGTGCACGCTGTCGATCCTTAGCATGGCTCCCCACCCTCGCAAGCATCTCCCCCAGGCAGTGGTCACCCCCGCTCTCTGTCTTATGCATGGGTAATAAACCTCCCCCCATCTGCGCTGCTCTTCCCTGAGAATCACACCCTGTGCCCGCCCGACACCTCCCTTTTGCCCTATTCACTACCGCACCCTCTGACACTCCTTTTCCTCTGTGTCCGATTGTCCAGGCTGGTCCTAGGGTATCAGCTAGCCCTGCAGATGTAGTTTATGGCCACAGCTGTAAAGAATCACCCCTCTTCAAAGGAGTTATAGTAGATCAAGGCCCACACTCGATGAGATCCATCACAGCAGAAGCGTTGCTATTATCTGAAAACCATCCTGTATTGTGATTGGGGAGGGGACCGAGCCTGAAGCGGAAGATTCCAGGGATGACTCTTTGTACATCAAAGTTTTTACAATTATGTGTCACATTAAAAACATATAGCACTCCGACAAAGTAGTAAGATTATAAAACTTTAATAATTTATAAATATATACAAGAAAACAAAAATAGTAATAACATATAAACATTTTTAGGGAAAAACAACGAAGTAGCGGTCGGCTGTGCGAATAGTCCCAACGCAGCACAACGTCCAGATTTCCGGCGTGGGGCGTCGCGGGGGGTGGGTCATCAGTAGCAAACTGTTGTGCAAATAGTTCCAAGGCAGCAGAACGCGCTGAAATCTAGATGACACTAAAGTGATGTCTAGTAAGTTGCCACCCAGCAAATAACGGCATGGGGCGTCGCGGGGGGTGGGTCATCAGTAGCAAACTGTTGCGCGAATAGTTCCAAGGCAGCAGAACGATGGCACCAAGGTGATGTCCAGTAAGTTGCCGCACTGGTTTTGGTATCCTACAATGCTGCTCCGAATAACGGCGCAGGGCGCCCCGGGGGAGGCGGTGAACGGGCCTCTCCAGGTGGAGTGTCATCTGTTGTAGTGGGGCGCCCCTTTACCGTTTCAGTTGCCATTCCGTCCGTTTTTGGTCCACTGTGTCAAAAGCCGCAATTCAGCTGAGTTGCGCCCACTCTTGCGGTGCAGCGATAGGCGGCTGTCACAGGACTCTCAAAATGGCGGCAGGCTCTTTGCTTTTTGGGCCTGGTCCACTGAAATGGCCCTGGGACACCTTGGAAATCGGACGCTTGTCTGATAGGTCTTGGACCCCATTCTCGAAAGCGTCCCCTCCGCCTTGAGAATTCATCAAAAGTTTTGGGGGCTCCGACTCCTGCAGGCTTCTGGTGGGGAGCGGCTGCCATGATTGCTCGCGGAATGACCACGACTGAGCTACGAGATGGTGGTGCTCTCATGCTGACGCCAGCTTCAGTCTGAAACATCCAGAAACAAGGTGGGGCTTTCATCGTTTGGGAAAAAAAAAAAGTTTTCATCCAATGAAAAGTGTTGTTTTTAGGTCACATGATCAAGCCTTCCATCATTAGGAAACCAAAAGTAAAATGAACCAATGAAAAGTTTTATAAACAAGTCACATGACCTGTTATGCGGCATAGGGTGTAAAATGCGGAGAAAATACGTTGGCACGTGAGGCGGCGTCAGTAGCGGACCGATGTGCGAATAGGCCGAAGGCAGCACAACGCGCCAAGATCCGGATGGCACCGAGGTGGTGTCCAGCAAGTTGCAGCACTGGTGTGGCCATCCTACAATGCTGAAAGTCGGCGTGGGGCGCCCCGTTGGCACGTGAGGCGGCGTCAGTAGCGGACCGATGTGCGAATAGGCCGAAGGCAACACAACGCGCCAAGATCCGGATGGCACCGAGGTGGTGTCCAGCAAGTTGCAGCACTGGTGTGGCCATCCTACAATGCTGAAAGTCGGCGTGGGGCGCCCCGTTGGCACGTGAGGCGGCGTCAGTAGCGGACCGATGTGCGAATAGGCCGAAGGCAACACAACGCGCCAAGATCCGGATGGCACCGAGGTGGTGTCCAGCAAGTTGCAGCACTGGTGTGGCCATCCTACAATGCTGAAAGTCGGCGTGGGGCGCCCCGTTGGCACGTGAGGCGGCGTCAGTAGCGGACCGATGTGCGAATAGGCCAAAGGCAACACAATGCGCCAAGATCCGGATGGCACCGAGGTGGTGTCCAGCAAGTTGCAGCACTGGTGTGGCCATCCTACAATGCTGAAAGTCGGCGTGGGGCGCCCCGTTGGCCTGTGAGTTTGCGTCAGTAGCGGACCGATGTGCGAATAGGCCGAAGGAAGCACAACGCGCCAAGATCCGGATGGCACCGAGGTGGTGTCTAGTAAGTTGCCGCACTGGTGTGGCCATCCAACAATGCTGAAAGTCGGCGTGGGGCGCCCCGTTGGCCTGTGAGTTTGCGTCAGTGGCGGACCGATGTGCGAATAGGCCGAAGGCAGCACAACGCGCCAAGATCCGGATGGCACCGAGGTGGTGTCTAGTAAGTTGCCGCACTGGTGTGGCCATCCAACAATGCTGAAAGTCGGCGTGGGGCGCCCCGTTGGCCTGTGAGTTTGCGTCAGTTGCGGACCGATGTGCGAATAGGCCGAAGGCAGCACAACGCGCCAACATCCGGATGGCACCGAGGTGGTGTCTAGTAAGTTGCCGCACTGGTGTGGCCATCCTACAATGCTGAAAGTCGGCGTGGGGCGCCCCGTTGGACTGTGAGATGGTGTCAGTAGCGGATCGATGTGTGAATGGGGCCGAAGGCAGCGCAACAATATTTTCGGAATAGAAGACACCACTAGGCGCTGAGATTCCAAGATCCGGATGGCACCGAGGTGGTGTGTAGCAAGTTGCCGCACTGGTGTGGCCATCCTACAATGCTGAAAGTCGGCGTGGGGCGCCCCGTTGGCCTGTGAGTTTGCGTCAGTAGCGGACCGATGTGCGAATAGGCCGAAGGCAGCACAACGCGCCAAGATCCGGATGGCACCGAGGTGGTGTCTAGTAAGTTGTCGCACTTCTGTGGCCATCCTACAATGTTGAAAGTCGGCGTGGGGCGCCCCGTTGGCCTGTGAGATGGCGTCAGTAGCGGACCGATGTGCGAATGGGGCCAAAGGCAGCGCAACAATATTTTCTGATTTGAAGACACCACAAGGCGCTGAGATGCCAAGATCCGGATGGCACCGAGGTGGTGTCTAGCAAGTTGTGGCACTGGTGTGGCCATCGTACAATGGTAAAAGTCGGCGTGGGGCGCCCTGTTGGCCTGTGAGATGGTGTCAGTAGCGGACTGATGTGTGAATGGGGCCAAAGCAGCGCAACAATATTTTCTACAATATTTTCGGAGTAGAAGACACCACAAGGCGCTGAGATGCCAAGATCCGGATGGCACCGAGGTGATGTCTAAGTTGCGGACCGATGTGCGAATGGGGCCAAAGGTAGAGTAACAAGATTTTCTGTATGGAAGATACCACTAGGCGTTGAGATGCCAAGATTCGGATGGCACCGAGGTGATGTCTAGCAAGTTGTGCCACTGGTGTGGCCATCGTACAATGGTAAAAGTCGGCGTGGGGCGCCCTATTGGCCTGTGAGATGGTGTCAGTAGCGGACTGATGTGCGAATGGGGCCAAAGGCAGCGCAACAATATTTTCTGACTGACACCACAAGGCGCTGAGATGCCAAGATCCGGATGGCACCGAGGTGATGTCTAAGTTGCGGACTGATGTGCGAATGGGGCCAAAGGCAGCGTAACAATATTTTCTGTATGGAAGATACCACTAGGCGTTGAGATGCCAAGATTCGAATGGCACCGAGGTGATGTCTAGCAAGTTGGTGTGGTCATCCTACAATGCTGAAACTCGGCGTGGGTCACCCCATTAGCCTGTGAGATGGCGTCAGTAGCGGACCGATGTGCGAATAGGCCGAAGGCAGCACAACGCGCCAAGATCCGGATGTCACCGTGGTGGTTTCATAGTTGAGAGGCTCTTCATCTGCAGTGGGGCGCCGAGATCCGGATGGCACCGAGGTGATGTCTAGCAAGTTGCTGTACTGGTGTGGTCATCCTACAATGCTGAAATGTAGTGGGGCGCCCATTTACCGTTTCAGTTGCCATTCAGCTGAGTTTCGGCTGCTCTTGATGCTACAGCGACAGGCGGCTGCAAGAGGACTCTCAAAATGGCGGCCTGTTCTTTGGATTTGGGCCTGGTCCACTAAAATGGCCCTGGGACACCTTAGAACTTGGACGCTCGATTTTTTTTTCCTTTCCTGTACATGCAAAAAAAGGTAAATGCCCGGTACGTTACACGCTTCATCTGCCACGATGAACTCTCCAGAGGAACCGAAAAAATATATAGTTGTGGTAACTATACCATGCATCGTCATATGGAGAGGTGGCACCAATTAATTATAGTGCTGCATAAAAGAGAGATTTGGAGGAGAACCCCTGACCTGCTAGTACATTCATCAAAGAAGTGGCACTGAGAGCTTCAGAGGCAAGGGAAACGGTCCCAAATATTTAGAAGAACTTTGGAAAGATTAAAATGACATGTTTAGATTGTGGTAAATTAATTTCATGTGGACAGATGAGTGTTACTCTAATAAATACAGCATATGAACATCATCATAGTCGATGGTTGGTAGAGACATTTTGACTATATCCTGGACCTGCCCGTCCTCGCCCAAAATGGCGCCGGAATAAATGGGACTCGTAACTCCTTGTTGTGTACTGGTTGCAGAACCTTGAAATCACGAGATACATATGCAGTTTTGAAGCACATGGCGGGCGGGGACGAGAATTGATTGAATATTTCGACATCCCTATTGATATTAAGTTCTGATGTGTTATTGATTACTGTACTGTTGAAAGTTCGAATTAACGTCACCCATGGTACTTGCCCGCAAATGTATATCTAGATAATTTTATTGTAACTGGCCCTGTCGTATTTTAATTATAAAATGTACGTCCACCGATTCCGTAACTGTTAGACACCTTAGTTCTTGCAACCTAATGGCCCGCCCGTTACGTTCTTCTACAGTGTAAATGTCTATTCATCATATACGATTACAGTTTGCTCCGTGGCAGGCCCACGTGGTTATAGGCTCGTATTTGTATAATGAAATTTTCACAATAAAGGTTTTTAAAAGAAAACATGGTAGTAGTATATACATTGGTAAAGTTTTTAATAATAGTCACTGTTTTAGAATCATTAAAAGGCAAGTGAAATAAAGCAGACCAATTACATGAAGGGTAAAAGGTATAATACGAAGGAACGCAGTAAAGATAAATGGTCAAGGGCTGTTGTGTTTTCTATTCCTGCAACATAAAGTGATCGATAAGAATCTCATATTCAGGCGTATCGGCGACTAAGACAGCAGGTCGACCCTCTTTTGCTCAACGGCCCCGTCATGGGACGAAGAAACGCTCTTTTTCTCGAAAAAAGAATATATTTTACTTGCAGGACAGTTGTAAAATTTCCGGGAAAGTACATTAGCCTGGAACATTATAACATATATTTAAGAAAAAATAATGTTCGGAAGTAATTAAAAGCGTAATTTTTAGGTGATATGACCAAGGCTTTCATCATTAGAATAAGAAAAGTAAAATGAACCAATGAAAAGTTTTATTAACAAGTCACATGACTTGTTATGCTTACGTTACGCGCTGCGCGCCCCGGATGACTTCCGGATGCGCTAACGCGGCGCGTCATATGACGCATTACGCGACAACGCAGGTCCAGAATATAGTCAAAATGTCTCCACCAACCAGCGGTCGAAACACAACCCCTTTCAGCAGGCTAAATAGTTCTGTTAAATGACAACAGAAGGGACAGGCAACAAGAACCATCAGTCAAAGAGGGGAGGGCTAGTACTTCTCTACCGGGTTACATTGGGGCGCTACCGGAACTGATCGAATTGGTAGTCTACAGTGTTTCTGGATGTTTCAGACTGAAGCTGGGGTTAGCATGAGAGCAGCACCATTTCGTAGCTCCGTCGTGGCCATTCCGCAACCAATCATGGCAGCCGCTCTTTATCGTTATTTTGGGCGGGGTGGGTGGCGGAGCCGAGCTGTTTTGCAGCCATCATTGTGTGGAGTTCAGTTCATCTCACTAGTTTTGTATTTGTCATGAGGGGTTGTTCCTAATGTTTCTATTTTAGCGAGGTCAAAAAGAGATCCCATTAGTGGCCTACTGATTTTGCTTGATTCCTTTTCTTTTTTTTTACACGATTTTTCGTTATCTGCAAAGACTAAACAGAGTATTGCGACTCTTTGTTTGTTTGTAAATAGAGAATGAACCAAAGAGAGCTAATTCTAAAATAGTAAATACTTGGATAACAATCAATCAAATGGAGAGAGAAGCAGGCACGACGGATTACAACGGGGGCAAAGGCCTGCGTTAACTACCTTTCACTATCTGCAAAGAGAGAGTACTCCTAATAGAAATGAGGGGGGGGGGGCACCATTCAAAGCAGATCAGTGTGCATAAACACGAAAATGTTTTCACTTACCACGTACTTGACATTCGACAGCTTATGATATTTGCTATTAAAAAACCATTGAAATTCACTGAAAAAACCATAGGTTATAGACCATATATAGTTAGGAATTAGCATTTACAAAACCTTGAAAATTCACTGAAAAAACCATAGGTTATAGACCATATATAGTTAGGAATTAGCATTTAAAAAACCTTATTTTACTCACACAAAACCATTGAAATTCCATATATAGTTAGTTGCACTAACTATATATCGCGCACCCGCAATCCACTGCTGATCATGTCACATATTACATCATTCATGACATGGTCAGTGACATCACTGATGACATCACTGATGACATCTCAAATGACATCACTGATGACATCACTGATGACATCTCATTTGACATCAATGACCACATCACTGATGATATCATTCATGTGACAATACAATGCATCTCCTCACATTTTAATATAACCTCTGTTTCACCCAGTGTTAAATACAGAGTATAATTTTTGAAACCATTGACACACCAATACTAGTTACTACATACGTACTCACTGATTCCTACGTCTACACACACATTCACTCATTCACCCATACAATCATTCATACATACAATCACTCATCTTTACAACACTATCATATGCACTCATACACCTATACAGACACTCACACTCTGCCACTCATCCATGGAGTTACTCACACACCTAGTCAGTCCTGTAAAGAATCAATCACACTTCCATTTTCTTGTCTATACAGTTAAACATAGAGCACCTTACATTTTCAAACATATAGTAACACATACTTACTTTCTTATACAATCATTGATACAAGTACACATTGATCTGCACAGAGTCACACACCTCCCAGCCAGCCACACACACACTCAGTCTCCCATACAAATACTTGGACAATCAATCAATAACCCATATAGTTAATCATATAGCTACTGATCAACACATGCAGTAGTTTACAGAACAACAGACATAATGATGCACAAATTAAGACAGTTTAGTCACTAACCCATGCACTCAGTGAGACACATTTAATCACTCACTCATACATTCAGTCATGCACCTACTAAATCCTTCGTCCAGACAGTTATACATCTACTCATTCTTCAATATCTAAAACATATTTAAACTTTACAGAAACACACAGTCACTGGATGATGTCATCAGTGATGTCATCAGTGATGTCATTTGAGATGTCATCAGTGATGTCATCAGTGATGTCACTGACCATGTCATGAATGATGTAATATGTGACATGATCAGCAGTGGATTGCGGGTGCGCGATATATAGTTAGTGCAACTAACTATATATGGAATTTCAATGGTTTTGTGTGAGTAAAATAAGGTTTTTTAAATGCTAATTCCTAACTATATATGGTCTATAACCTATGGTTTTTTCAGGGAATTTTCAAGGTTTTGTAAATGCTAATTCCTAACTATATATGGTCTATAACCTATGGTTTTTTCAGTGAATATATATATATATATATATATATATATATATATATATATATATATATATATATATATATATATATATATATATATATATATATATATATATATATAGATGTTGAAACATCCTAAATAAATTATTGAGTGTCCAGTACCTTTTGGCATGCCGGATGGTTATTTTTCGACTGGGGTAACCCTATGTAAATAGATATACATTGAAAAAACCATAGGTTTCACACATGTTAAAGTTTGGAATTAGCATTTAAAAAACTATGCAAATTCATTGAAAAAACCATAGGTTTCACACGTTATAGTTAGCTGGATATTTCACTCATACAAAACAATTGAAATTCCCCCGTTATAGTTAGTTCAGCTAACTATAACTCGCGTGCCCGCAATGTACTGCTGATGACGTCACATATTACATCACTCATGACATGGTCAGTGACATCACTCATGACATCACTGATGACATCTCAAATGACATCCCTGATGACATCACTGATGACATCATCCAGTGAATGTGTGTCTTTCTGAAAAATATTTTTTTATATACATGTATATCTAAAGGTTGATGGAAGAATAAATGGGTAAATAAGTGTCTAAATGGATAGTTTTTTTGTAAAATTGATTGTATAACTGACTTATTAAGTTTATCTTAGTGAATAGGTGTACTAGCGAGTAATCTTTAAATATTTAAATATCTGTATCAGTGTCTCACTTTGTATATAAGTGGCCGCATGGGTTGGTGAGTAGCTACATGAATGTGTATATGGGTTATTAGTTGGTTTTTTGAGTACCAAAATGAGTGTTTGTACGGTTCGGTGGGGAGTATTACTTAGCGCACAGATGCATGAATGACTGACTCAGTTCATAAACTTTATTTCAATTCATCCAAGGAATCATAAAAGTACACATTTGAATAAAAACAAGTTTCACAAATGGTTTTCAAATCTACAGGATCAAGTTATTAACATACAATGAATTTCTTAACCATATTTCAGCAGATCACCAAAAACAATTACAATCCCTAAAAGTTAACATAAATCATAAAAGATAAAAAGGCCCAAATATGCAATAGTAAAGTGCAATCTGCTATTACAATTTATAAATATCACATGAAAAACCGATAGAACCTTTCATGTTAACCTGTAAACTTACAACAGATATTTACTCAGTATTCCCACTAGAGCATCAAAACATTTTCAGTAGGGATTGCTAATGGTAAATGACAATTTGATAAAGCTAAGCATGGCGCTACATATAGCAGCAGTATGCAACGATTTTAGATACTCATAGCCTTCTTTATAATTGCAGGGATGAATATCCATTAAGATAGGTTTAATAAACCGGTTTCTTGGATTTTCATACAAAGTGCAAAAGAGAGCAAGGTGCAAAGTGCATTGTTGAGCTTTGTTATCACATGGACAAGGGGGTAGCCTCTCACACTAGCCCCCTTGTTTCGGATTCACATAGGGATAAAAATAACTTAGACCTATGAATTGTATGTCTCCCACTCTACCAAACCTTGGTTCTTGGCAAATATAATCGACTACCCAGGGATCTCTAAAATTGACAATAACGCAGTCACCCTCAAGGTCCTTCTTACTGCAACCCAACCAGCTCACCCTTCTGACACTTAAAATCTCTGTATTAGGGGGGAGCGTTCTATTTTTATTCAGCCAAAAAATGACTTTATTTTTCAGCTCCCTATGTGATTCCAGTTGGTTTGCCCTAATACTCGGGATGCTCGTCAATATGATTGTATACGGTGCTGATTCAGGGGGAAGGTTTACACAAGGCAGCTGTGGTGTAGAATCATCATTGCCCAATAATTGTTGTCCCTTTGGATGTCTTCCCAACGGTTTTGCAAGCAATGCGGACTGCAAACTATCCACCCTGCCTGCCCCTGTACCCCTATCACCAATAGTGCCTGTGGGATTACTCACCACCAGATTTTTCTCTGCACATATTTGGGGATTCGGTTTTTTAGAACTTACAGCCGTGGGTAATAGAACGGCCCTACTGGATTTGGTGGGTTTACTAGGCCCTAGGGATGGGGAAGCCAAGGCTTTAGCGCCTTCTCTCTCCAAGCCCTTTGTCAGCACATCCAACATGGATGTGTTTGCACTTACTAGCTTTTCCAATTGGTCAAGTTTTAAGTTAATTACTTTCGACCTTTCCAGTAAGGGTAGCATCAATGATTTAACAAGTTTTTCTATTTAACCCAGTAACCCCTCATTTACGCTACATTGAATTGGTAATTGGGTAGAGGCAAGGGATACCTTAGTCAGGCTAGGGGATTGAACTACAGTAGGTGGGGCCTGGTTCACATTTTGTCTTTTTAAACTTTTTGCACAACCACCCTTCCGATGTCCTCCCCCTCTTTTCCTTTTACTAGTTGTTGGTATGGTTGTAGGTTTTTTACTCACTCCTAGCACCTGGTCTTGAACTTTTGGAGGGGATCTCTGTGGTGATAGACATTTAGAAACTATGCTGCTCAAGGCACTTGAATCAATACTGTTTGGGGTAGGGCTTACGATGGAACAAGCCGCCAAATCATCAGGCCCCTCCAGCAATGAACACAAGCTCGAACTCGGAACAACCAAGGGATCTGTTGGTTTAAATTGTTCTGGAGTGGCCGCTGACCCAATAGTGCCCAGAGAAGAACGCTTCCCAGTTAAAAGGTCTATGGACAGGCGTTTCTCCCTGAGGGCTATTTCTTTTTCCAGGATTACCGTTGCCCGTTTGATAAAATGATCAAGGGTCCCAGTGGCCACCCCGCCATTAGTAGAAAGGGTGATCTTTTTTCCCCTCCCTGAGCGTAACGCCATTTATTAAATTAACAACTGACACTTAACCGGCAAGGTAAAGTAAAACCACAAGATGTTTTCAAAACAATAACATAGGACAACAATATAACCCTTCACTACCATCCAATTGCAAGGGTAATATTTCTGTATTAAAAACACTTAACAATACCAAAGTTTAAGGGGGTTGGCCCAGCCCGGCCTCGATCGTCCTCGGACGACCTCAGACGGCCTGCCCTTTGCCCGGGCTTAGCCCGCGGGCGGTCCCGCGATACCTGATAAGGGCGGGGTTAAAGTAGACAGAGAGTATGTGGGAAGAGGACCAGCTGCGGCTGATTAGGGAGCGCAACGGCCGCTGGTCCTCGCAGTCCCGCGGTCCCGCCCGGTCACAATATGCGGCAGAGTCTGTAAAATAGTTCCGCAGCATTCTAACAGGAGCGGTAAAAAGAAGAGCACCAGGAAGGTTCCAGACACTACTGCTATGAGCGGCTCCCGCGAAGCGGGGGCCACGAGCAGTTTTAGGCGACAGGTAGGATGTGGATGCAGGTAGGGAGTAGGCGGGAAGAGGACCAGCTGCGGCCGATTAGGGAGCGCAACGGCCGCTGGTCCTCGCAGTCCCGCGGTCCCGCCCGGTCACAATATGTGGCAGAGTCCGTTAAATAGTTCAACAGCAATCCAACAGGAGCTGTAAAAACAAGAGCACCAGGAACGTTCTAGACACTACTGCTACGAGCGGACTGACTCACTGTTTGTATGTGTTTTGAAGACAGTATGTGTGCAGGACTGTATGGGTGGATGAGTGTGTGTATGGGTATGTTAGTGAGTGAATAACTGTCTCAATTGTATCTTTATGAGTAACTACGTATGTTTTAAACTAGTATATGTGAGTATTGATGTATATAAGTAAGTATATCTGAGAGCGAGAGATTCTAAGACTTCCTGTATAAATAAGTATGTGTTTCTATAAGTGATTGTTTAAGAGAGTAAGTATATCTACAATTCTGTAGAAGTTAGTGTAGTGGTGGGTGTATAGCTGTATATGCAAGTAAATGGATATTTGATAGTTTATTTGCATGTGTGAGTATGTGTGTGAGTAACTCTATAGATGAGTGTCGGTGTATAACAGAATATTTAGGTGTATGAGTACATATGATGAGCGAGTACATCTATGAGTGACTATATGGAACTGTTGGTGAATGAGTGGATGTGTATGTAGATTTTGGGATTACTCAATAGGTTGTTCTAACTGGAATTGGTATCTCCATTGTTTTGAAAATTTTTGTTTCTATTTTTGATCGTGTGTATCAAAGGTTATATTACAGAGAGAGGAGGTCTGCCACAAGGATGATGTCATCAGTGATGTCATCAGGGATGTCAGTTGAGATGTCATGAGTGATGTCATGAGTGATGTCACTGACCATGTCATGAGTGATGTAATATGTGACGTCATCAGCAGTGCATTGCGAGCGCGCAAGTTATAGTTAGCTGAGCTTACTATAAAGGAGGAATTTCAAAGGTTTTGCATGAGAGAAATGTTCAGCTAACTATAACGTGTGAAACCTATGGTTTTTTTAATGAATTTGCAAGGTTTTTTAAATGCTAATTCCTAACTATAACGTGTGTGAAACCCATGGTTTTTTCAGTGAATTTCAAAGGTTTTGTAAATGATAATTTATATATGTATTAATTATTATGTCTTTCTTTTTATACTAATTTCCTATATTTTTCATATAAATATTTATATTTATTTTATTTTTTAGATTATATTTCATATTCTTATTATAAAATAATAACAAAACTAAATTGCAAAGTAATTTTTGGATGAATTATTGCTTGACATTGGTTGCAAGTATAACACAGCTCCAGCAATTCTCTTGGGGCCCTATGCTCACAATGCTGTATCAATCCTTACACCTGCTTCAAGCACGTGTAAGGTTTCGACGCAGCATAAGCTCAAAGCTCACTGAATAAAATGGTATACATTTCACTCTGTCACTTTTACAAGGCCTTGCTGCACCCCCTTCCGCACAAGAAAGCTTCTTCTGGCACAGCGCTTTACAATGTAATACACCCTCCAGATGCATCACATTGTTAATAGCACACACCATGGCACATCTTTGGCACCACCGCTGTGTCACAAAAGTGACGCAACGGCTGTGTAAAAGAGGCACAAGTGGATTGTAAATCCGCCCCTAACACATACAAATTCACCCAGGCACTTTCACCAGCAGCGGAAATTGAAGCATACACTTGTAACATATTTATGTACATATGATACATTCAAGTACTTCGGACATACTACAGTATACTATAGATAAACACATTATAGATTTATGCTGTAGCAGTTCTTTATAGTTCTGCACTTTCACATTCTCCATACACTAGTAACATATTCATTCATTCAATCTTGAACTACACTTTCTTTCTAACAAACTTTTACACACTACCATAGAAATATAGTTCTTTCTTTGACCAGTGAAGGTAGTTCTAAAAAGATCTGGTTTTTTTCTTTTGTATTTTTTTGTGTTTTCTCAACAAATTCCACGCAGAACAAAAGAATGAAAAAAAGAACAACTAATGTCGAGGACAGCAATGATCCTGCATCCTGCGTTTCATCAAGTCTATAGACTTTTCCCCATCACACAAAAGTTTATCGCAATAAATGCATAGAATTTTAACTATAGCAAAAGTCAGAATCAATTTGTGGGTGTGGACTGCTTGCTGAAAATGCTGCTGCCGCAGTGGATGTGCTTGGTGCAGTAGCAGATGGATTCTCGTGCAACCTCCGTCTTGCAGCTCGAGCAAACTTCTTGGGGTGCAAGTTCTTCACATGTCGCACCATATTTGCTGTGCCAAAGGAGTATTTTTTACATGGATCACCCCTTGAAAGAGTTGTTTGGCAAATATCACAGGTTACTTTTGGAGCATTAACCTTTTTTTGACCTTCTGGAAAAGTAAAAAACTTCCAAATTAGAGCTTCTTTCCTCTTCTTTGGACGTTCTTCAGGAATGAAATCTCCCTCTGAAGAACTGCTGGAAGATGACTCCATTGCTCTTATTATGGTGATCTTCCTTCTATTTGAGAAGATTCTCAGAACAAATGCTTCTTCTTTGAAAGTCAAAGTCGAATAATTATAATGGGACGGAACTTTCAACAGTCACAATAGGAAAAGTTATGAACCAATCAAATCTCTACTTTTATAGTCACATGGCTTTGCGTACGCTTATGATGCGCTTGCGCAGCTCTTTCAATACGAGTACGCATGATGTTCTACCGCGATTTGTGTAATTCTTTTTAAAAGTAATATATGATTGTTACAAGTATTAAAAAAAATCATAGTTATCCCAAATGTCTGCCCTTAGTATATACATTAAATACATACATGTTTTAAACCAAGCAGATACATTGCCCCCATTCGCGTACAGAATGCCGTACATGATGTCACACCGAAGCTTTAATTCGACGCGTAACGTCCAAGCATATTTTTACCGTATGTGCGGGTACACGCTGAGTAGGATAAGCAGTACAATCTATGGTGCGATCACCCTCTCAGTGACAAATCAGAGCTCAGGACGCGCCAAGGAGAATGATTAGAAGTGCTGACTCATTGCAGAGCCTATTCTGGGCCTGCCTCTGCGTACATGATAACACCGCCCCATCTCTCTCTGTTGTTAATTGTTAGTGCACACACTCATACTTGAACATTCACGGTGCACGCCCGCCCATAATCCCCACATGCCACCACCTAGCATGCTTGCTATCATTTAGCCTGGAAACCAATACATTACCCAATGGCATATCCCCCAGGGCCATCATTCTTAAAGACCGCGAAAACTCTACCAATGACCGCCCTGGCCTTGGTGTGGTCAGCCCCCCCGGTTCCCATATAATGCGGGCACTGACGTGAGCACGCTCTCTTTTGCCTGCCTCTGCTGCGGTGACAGACAGACTGTCGAAAACACCCCAGACTCAGCGAAACCGTAGCCTTTCAAGACACGACAAAAGACGCCAGAAGCAAAGGTAAGACAAGACGTCACAACATCAGCCTCCACTCTAAATTGTATATGCATAATGCTATTTTTTTCTCCTTCATATGGCTTTCCTACCCCTCAATTGTACTTACATAATTCAAATATTTCTTTATAAGTCACGAGGTCCTATACACCTCTAATCTTAAAAATTGTGCGTGCATTAATTTCTGTGTCGTACTTCTGTACTACGTCACGTGCTTAGGCCTCTATTATTTTTAATTGTGCGTCCATGATAGTATTTTTTTTTCAGCATCACGAGGCCGTCCCAGGCCTCTATTAACTTATTCATCTTCATTTGTTTGCTGAAGCTGCAACAGTCTAACTACGAAATATTAAGAACCCACATTAAAATTCACTTTAGATAGTAGTTACGCAACTCAGTTTACGATGACTAATCAAAACGTCCTTTTGTTTCCTTCAGCAAACATCCTTCATAAGCAACCACGGCCTATCAAGCAACAGCAATGGAATTCTCTGCAACTTATTGAATATACTTTGACGTATAGAAGCAGAGTTCAAGTCGAATGGTGAACTCCGGTGGCCGCACTCTTTATACAAGGTAAGCACAGCAGCCTAGATCTACAAACCCTTCATAGCAATGCATTAGAAAGCAGTCACCATAACGGGCATCAGTAACGCAGTAGGCACTTTCATACAGACACCACTTGAACTCAGCACTATAACAACTGAAATATACCAGGTACACTGCACTCGTAAAACTGTAGTGTTAGCTTTATTTGTGAAACGAGATAGGGCCATATTATCAAACCTTGGCAACAAAATTATCGCCACTTTATCGGCAGCAAACGGCCGCTAAAGTGGCCATAATAGGTTTGATAATATGCTCTATTGAATTTCAATCGAAGCTCATGTTAGTTGTGAAGGACATCTAACATGAGCTTCGATTGGAATTCAATAGAGCATATTATCAAACCCATTGTCGCCACTTTAGCAACACTTTCCTGCCGATAAAGTGGCGATAATTTTGTCGCCCAGGCTTGATATTATGGCCCAGAGTGCGTAGTGTACAGTAGCTTCTCTGTAAAATCCCCTAATTACCTCCGAGCAGTGACAACAGATAGCTTACAACAGTCTGTCAAACAGATCCACAACCTTATTACGCCACTTTTAAATCACTTTTAACATGGGTAAAGTGATGCAAGGAGCTAGTAAATATACGTCTAACTTTTCAAGAAAAAATCTCAACTCCAGACTCTGCGACACAATTTTAATGTTGTTTTCTGTCTCTTTCTCTCTCTCTCTCTCACTCTCTGTGACATCATTTCTCTTTCTCTCTTAAACTTAGACACTGCTGTCTGCTTGGACGTGTAGAAGAATTGTTAAAATTAAGTTGTCAATCCAACTGGATGAAGTGTTTGGCCGCAAGGTTTATACAACGGTAAGCACAGAGGCCTAGATCTACAAATCCTTCATAGCAATGCATTAGAAATAATTCGGCATAACGGGCGTTAGTAACGCAGTAGGCACTTTCATATAGACACCACTTCAACGCGGCACTATAACAAGTAAGATGTACCAGGTACACTGCACTCGTAAAACTGTAGTGTAACTTTAATTTATGACAGTAGAGAGGACCATATTATCAAACCTTGGCAACAAAATTATCGCCACTTTATCGGCAGCAAACTGCCGCTAAAGTGGCCATGATGGGTTTGATCATATGCTCTACTAAATTCCAATCGAAGCTCATGTTAGATGTGAAGGACATCTAACATGAGCTTCGATTGGAATTCCGTAGAGCATATTATCAAACCCATTATTGCCACTTTAGCGACACTTTCCTGCCGATAAAGTGGTGATAATTTTGTCGCCCAGGCTTGATATTATGGCCCAGAGTGCGAAGTGTACAGCAGCTTCTCTGTAAAATCTATAATTACTTCAGAGCAGTGACAACAGATACGTTACAACAGTCTGACAACCAGATCCACAACCTTATTACGCCACTTTTGAGTCACTTTTAACATTGATAAAGTGATGCAAGGAGCTAGTAAATATAAGTCTAACTTTTCAAGAAAAAATCTCAACTCCAGACTCTGCGACACAGTTTAAATGTTGTTTTCTCTCTCTTTCTCTCTCTCACTCTCTGTGACATCATTTCCCTTTCTCTCTTAAACTTAGACACTGCTGTCTGCTTGGACGTGTAGAAGAACAGCCCAAGTGAAGTTGTGAAGTCTACTGCCTTATGTGTTTGGCCGCAAGGTTTATACAACGGTAAGCACAGAGGCCTATATCTACAAATCCTTTGTAGCAATGCATTAGAAATAATTCGGCATAACGGGCATTAGTAACGCAGTAGGAACTTCCATATAGACACCACTTGAATGCGGCACTATAACAAGTAAAATGTACCAGGTACACTGCACTCGTAAAACTGTAGTGTTAGCTTTATTTGTGAAATGAGAGAGGGCCATATTATCAAGCCTGGGCAACAAAATTATCGCCACTTTATCGGCAGCAAACTGCCGCTAAAGTGGCCATAATATGTTTGATAATATGCTCTATTGAATTCCAATCGTAGATCATGTTAGATGTGAAGGACATCTAACATGAGCTTCGATTGGAATTCCATAGAGCATATTATCAAACCCATTATCGCCACTTTAGCGACACTTTCCTACCGATAAAGTGGCAATAATTTTGTCTCCCAGGCTTGATATTATGTTATGTTATGTTATGTTATCTCAACTTCTATAGCGCACAGCTGCCCCAGCTAAGGGGCGTCCCGGCGCTTTTGCCTGGCAGAAAGAACAGAACAGCCATAGCAGAAAGAAGGCAGAACAAAGAAAGTATCCCGTTAGGGTCTAGGAGGGAATAGATGTGTTTTAATCGCCCTCCTAAACAACAGCAGATAGTCGATGGCGCGGATGTAGGCTGGTAGCGAGTTCCAGAGTTTTGCTGCTAAATAGCAGAAGGAACGTCCTCCCGCTCTACAGCGTTTAAAGCGTGGAACTAACGCCAGATTTTGGCCCATTGACCTCAAGGAACGGGAAGGAACATAGGGGGTTAGAAGGTGCTCAAGGATCTGAGGGGAGGACAGTTTAAGAATTTTAAAGGATAAACATAGAGTCTTAAATTCAATCCTTTGAGCCATAGGCAGCCAATGGAGTTTCCGGATGGATTCCTTCGCTGAACAAAACCTAGGTAGGCCCACAAGGGCTCTAGCCGCAGCATTCTGTACGCGCTGCATCCGGGTGACTTCCGCCTGATTGGCTCCCAACAGGAGCGAGCTAGCATAATCAAGCCGCGAAAGTATGGTGGCCTGGAGTATCAGCTGTCTAGTGGGGGCATCAAAAATGTTTAGGATTGTCCTGATTCCACGTAAAATACCGAAGCACGTGGCAGCAACTTTTTTAGTGTGTCCACAGAAACTGAGGGCGGGGTCTAACCAGACACCCAGATTTTTTACC
Source organism: Lissotriton helveticus (assembly GCF_964261635.1). NCBI lineage: Eukaryota > Metazoa > Chordata > Amphibia > Caudata > Salamandridae > Lissotriton > Lissotriton helveticus. The sequence continues at coordinate 602,106,316 of NC_136063.1, read as the reverse complement.
TCAGTTACTGGGATGGGGGTTATACCCAGCTCCGGAGGCCACCACTGGTCGCCCCAGAGATTGCTATGCTTACCAATGATAAGAACCTCCGTTTTCTTAGCATTGAGCTGTAGGCAGTTAGCTGTCATCCAGCCAGCCACTGCTGTCAGACCATCCCTGAACCTGGAAGCCTCGGAGTCGGAATCCCCACTAAGTGTAACCGCCAGCTGCGTGTCGTCAGCATACGAGACCATAGTCGAGCCCCACTGCTTGGCAACCGCAGCCAGCGGCTGTACATACAGATTAAACAACGTGGGGCTAAGTGGCGACCCCTGGGGCACTCCCTGCTCGATGGAATAGGGTTTGGACTCAAATGGGGGCATAGCAACCCTAAATGATCGGTCTGCAAGAAATGACCAAAACCATTCAAGGGCTAGGTAAGAAACCCCTGCTTCTCCCAAACGCTGCAGCAATATTGCATGCGAAACCGTGTCAAACGCGGCACTGAGATCGAGTAACACCAGTGCTGCCGTTTGACCGGAGTCAAGCACGGAACGCAGGTGTTCCGTCATAGCAAGGAGAGCAGTCTCGGTGCTGTGACCTGCCCGAAATCCATTCTGGGAAGAATCCAGAATGTTGGCAGTCTGAAGGTGATTAGTCAGAACGCCATTAACATGGGCTTCAGCAACCTTCGCGGCCCATGGTAGAAGAAAGATAGGTCGATAGTTCTCCAGTTTATGAGGGTCCAGAGTGGGTTTCTTCAGGATGGGGGTGACATAGGCTTGTTTCCACTTAGTGGGTACTGTCCCTGAAGAAAATGACAGGTTAATGAGTTGGCGCACAGGGGGTAAACATAATGCAGCCGACTCTCTAAACTGTGCGGGTCTGAGCGGGTCAGCAGGAGATCCGGATTTAACTTTGATCACAAATCTATCGAACTCTTCCTCCGCAATTTCGGGGAGTGAGGATAGAATCATGTTAGTACTAAGATTGGGCCTCTGGTCCGCACTCGGGGAGTTGGTACTAGGGAAGGAGCGATAGATATTATGTACTTTTTCCAGAAAAAAGGTGGCAAGATCTTCACAATGGGACACTGAGCATATATCAGCTACTGGGACTCTTTTAGCAGTCAGATCTTTGAGAACTTTAAAGATCAGTTTCATAGGATTAGGACTGCGTTTACGTTCTTGGGAATAGTAGGTCGCACGTGCCCTACAAATGGCTCTATGGTAGAGTTTGACTTTGGCTAGGTACTGCGTTTTTTTCCCTGCATCGTAAGATTTACGCCAATCTCTTTCCGCTTGTTTGCAAGATTTTTTCAGGAGCACTAAGGCGTTGTCATACCATGGACTGCGTTCTAGGGAGCGGCATTTACTCCATGAGACAGGGATCAGGGAGTCAAGTGCCCGAGAAACCCATTCACAGAAAAGGTCGTAACCAGACTCAATGTCATTGAAGGGGCCAGGCGGATGTTCGCCAAGCAACCGATGAAAATCCTCAGGCTTTAATTTCCTCCATGGACGTTTAAGAATGACTCTGTCTACGGTTTTAAGAGGAGGGTCCCTGATCGGGAGAAGTAGCTCCACCAGAGAATGGTCTGACCAAACCGCCGGAATCGGTTGCTGGATCTTCGCCATTGTCAAGTTGGTAAAAATGGGGTCAAAAATATGTCCACCCACGTGTGTGGGATGGGTAACCACCTGACTTAACTGCAACGCCTCTAAATCTGCAAGTGTGCTACTGATAGCTAGAGTATGACAGAGATCAAAATGGAGGTTAAGATCGCCAAGGATACTGAAGTTGGCAGATCCCATCGCGAGAGAGCTAACAACTTCTGGAAGAGCCTTCCTAAAAGAAATATCAGTACCTGGGGGTCTATAAATCAGAAGTCCAGAGAAAGCAAAGTGATGATTAACAGAAATACAAAAATGCGCACTCTCACAGCCATCCATAACCAGTTTCTTCCAAACACACGGATAGCAAGATTTAACTACTACTGCAATACCCCCACCCCTTGAATTATGATTATGGGTATAGATAGAATATTCTGGAGGGAGTGCTAAGTTCATTTCAGCCGTGGCCTCATCATGAAGCCAAGTTCTGTCATAAAAAAAATATCTGGAGCCTCCTCCAAGATAAGGTCATGGATTGCAGAGTGATGTTTGACTACCGATCTAACATTAAGATGCCACATTTTTAGATCCCGATATACTGAGGGCTCAATGGCCGGGGATTCGATGGAAGGGGGCTCAGTAAGAGCTCTAATAGAGGTTGGGGAATTAAGTAAGAAGTTGCCGCACATACACTGAAATGGGCCACACAAAGGATAGAGAGAGGAATGCTTACAGTGCGGGGACAGCTGTCGGATACTTAGTAGCTCCTCCCTGGTATAAATATCTCGATCGGGCTTGGAAAGCATAGTATCCCTGGCGCAAAGCGCGGATTTAGCGCGGAGGGGCGCAGACGGGCAGGACTCTGGCACGACTCTGGCACAGATCCGGCGCGACCGCTGAGCGCGTCCGCTGCGCGGAGACATGACCGTCCCCTTTTATGCGCAGATAGAGCGCGTCACAGCGCTCGCCCACACCCAATATGGCCGCTGTCTATTAGTCGCCTACCCGGGACCGGACTCTCAGCGTCGGTACTCGGCTGAGAGTGGCCAGGCAGCGAGGCGGGGGGGAAAGGTCGCTACGAGGTCTCTGTAGTGTGTCCTGGTTAAAAGCTTATTAAATCAAGCCGTAAATGAAATAACACGAGCGTTAAAAGCTATTCAAAGCAAAGTAATAGAGAGACCTCCCGGCATCCGCCTCAAGAGGGGGAAAGAGCGCACAGCCTGGTCAGGCACAGGGCTCCTGAATGCCCCTTTTATGCGCGGCTAGAGCGTGTCACAGTGCTCGCCCACACCCAATATGGCCGCTGTCTATTAGTCGCCTACCCGGGACCGGACTCTCAGCGTCGGTACTCGGCTGAGAGTGGCCAGGCAGCGAGGCGGGGGGGAAGAGGTCGCTACGAGGTCTCTGTAGTGTGTCCTGGATAAAAGCTTATTAAATCAAGCCATAAATGAAATAACACGAGCGTTAAATGCTATTCAAAGCAAAGTGAAAGAGAGACCTCCCGGCATCCGCCTCAGGAGGGGGAAAGAGCGCACAGCCTAGTCAGACGCAGGGCTCCTGAATGCCCCTTTTATGCGCAGATAGAGCGCGTCACAGCGCTCACCCACACCCAATATGGCCGCTGTCTATTAGTTGCCTACCCGGGACCGGACTCTCAGCGTCGGTACTCGGCTGAGAGTGGCTAGGCAGCGAGGCGGGGGGGAAAGGTCGCTACGAGGTCTCTGTAGTGTGTCCTGGTTAAAAGCCTAATAAATCAAGCCGTAAATGAAATAACACGAGCGTTAAAAGCTATTCAAAGCAAAGTGATAGAGAGACCTCCCGGCATCCGCCTCAGGAGGGGGAGAGAGCGCACAGCCTAGTCAGGCGCAGGGCTCCTGAATGCCCCTTTTATGCGCAGCTAGAGCGCGTCACAGCGCTCGCCCACACCCAATATGGCCACTGTCTATTAGTCGCCTACCCGGGACCAGACTCTCAGTGTCGGTACTCGGCTGAGAGTGGCCAGGCAGTGAGGCGGGGGGGAAAGGTCGCTACGAGGTCTCTGTAGTGTGTCCTGGTTAAAAGCGTATTAAATCAAGCCGTAAATGAAATAACACAAGCGTTAAAAGCTATTCAAAGCAAAGTGATAGAGAGACCTCCCGGCATCCACCTCAGGAGGGGGAAAGAGCGCACAGCCTAGTCAGGGATCTGTTATGGCCCAGAGTGCGTAGTGTACAGCAGCTTCTCTGTAAAATCTATAATTACCTCCGAGCACTGACAACAGATACGTTACAACAGTCTGACAAACAGATCCACAACCTTATTACACCGCTTTTGAGTCACTTTTAACATGGGTAAAGTGATGCAAGGAGCTAGTAAATCTACATCTCACTTTTCAAGAAAAAATCTCAACTCCAGACTCTGCGACACAGTTTTAATGTTGTTTTCTCTCTCTCTCCCTCTCTGTGACATCATTTCTCTTTCTCTCTTAAACTTAGACACTGCTGTCTTCGACGTGTAGACGTGTAGAAGAATTGTTCACAATAAGTTGTGACACCAACTGCCTAAAATGTTTACCTGCAAAGTTTATACAACGGTAAGCACAGAGGCCTAGATCTACAAAGCCTAAATAGGAATGCATTAGAAATAAGTCACCATAACGGGCGTCAGTAACACAGTAGGCACTTCCATATAGACACCACTTGAATGCGGCACTATAACAGAACTGGAATGTACGAGTCACACTGCACACGCAAAACCGTAGAGTTATCAAAACTTGTAGGGGCATAGTATCAAGAACGGCGATAAAATTGTCGCCGTTTCAGCGGCAGGAAACTGCCGCTAAAGCGGCGATAATGGGCTTGATAATATGCCCTTGTGAATTCCAATAGTAGCCAAGGTTAACACCAGAACCTAGACTGCTATGGGAATTCACAACACCATATTATCAAGCCCATTATTGGCGCTTTAGCTGCAGTTTCCTGCCGCTGAAACGGCGATAAGTTTATCGCCGTTCTTGATAATTTGCCCCGTAATGCTTCAGCTCATTTACTCACATCTACATAATTCTAAACTCTAATTTTCTTTTTTCTTTTGCAGATTACCAATCGGACACCTTTTGGAATCCATTTCACAATTTGTTTATAACATTGTTTAAGTTATTTTTCCAGTTCTAATATAGTTATAATTGAGTTTTGTTTAAATTAATTGTTTAATAAAAGTTAATAAAAAAAAAAACTACATACTTCTTTTATTTTGTGGGGGAGGGGTATGACGGCCCACAATAAAAATAATGTTGAAATACTATAGTAAGATATTCAAGACTAGGATTGAAAACTACTGAGTTCCAACTAACAGATATATTAAAAACAACAGTGAGAAACTACTAAAATGGCGGTGGACGGAGTACGTAATCAACGTTTGGTGCCTCGGCACTACCTTTCAAATAAATATATAGAAAATATGACTATTAATACTGTACAAAAGTACAGGAGCGGATGACACACACAAACCGGGAGAAGAAAGCGACAGATTTACTAACTGATATAAAGAAAGGTTTGCTTGTTGAACTTGAAGAAAAAGAAAACGTGGGCTTCAAAACGACGCTGAGCATGCGAAGAGAGTACAACTGCTACACCAAAAAAAAGGAAAGCTTTACATACTATCATAGAAATGAAGGAGCATATTATCAACAAAAGGCGATACATTATTGCCGCTTTTATCTACAGGAAACTGCCGATAAAGCGGCGATAATGTGCTTGATAATAGGCCCTTGTAACTTCCCATAGCAGCACAGGTTCTGGTGTTAACCTGGGCTCCTATGGTTATTCACAAGGACATATTATCAAGTCCATTATTGCCGCTTTATCTGCAGTTTCCTGCCGATAAAAGCGACGGTAATGTATCTCCTTTTGTTGATAATATGGCTCATTGCTCTTTTTTTGACCAGTAAATTTATGTGCATATTATCAAGGACCGGTGTTAAAATTATCGCCGTTTTATTGGCAGGAAACTGCCGATAAAACGGCGATAATGAGCTTGATAATACGGCCTTGTTATTTCCCATAGAAGCCCATGTTAACACCAGAACATAGGCTTCTATGGGAATTTACAAGGACGTATTATCAAGCCCACCCTCCCAACATTAATAAAAAAATCTTCAGACAATGCAGGTACCCGGAGCTGGAAGGTCATTTTACATATCACTGCCCCAGAAATGTGGCGTTCCCCGCAACGTGTACGGGGAGAGGGAGCTCAAAACATATATATTTTTTAAAAGACCCGAGGGTGCGGCTCAGCAAGACTGCGGGGAATAGGGCCGTAACCCCCCCCCCGCATACTTCAAAATTAAAACCAGAGGCACATTACAAGCCCCCATTAAGCAGAAAAATTGCCCCCGTAATTTGCCCCCCTGGGACCTAATGAATGAAACAGACTTCTACTTTGTTTTCACCTTTTCCACCGCATGCAAACACTCTTATTAAAGTTACAAACAAGGTCATGGAAACAAACAACGGACTGTGGGAGCCAAGCCGATAGTTGGCAGACATCTTGGAAAGGTAAACTGTACATATGTTTCAAGTAAATGTTAAATGCTCACAGTACTGTGTCTAGTGCTTATAAAGACCCAACTCAATACACAATACGACATTTGTAGGGTAATGTAAAGACATGAATGCAAATTAACGCAAAATAACAGTAGAATACCAATAACATATAAGCGGACATGAATGGTATTGGACTACAAATATCCCCCAAGTGGGAAAATCATGTATTGAGGTCTACCAAATGCGTGCCTGATGTAGTCAATATCATGATCCTAAACAAGCCCGTCAAAATGTGTTATCAAATGATCTTGGTGTGGTGCCTGGTACCGCTGAGCCAGTCTGGGTTAAGCTGGACTTTAAAAGGGGGGGAATAGTAACAGGTGAAATACCATGACCCCCTCTTGACAAAAGTGATCAGGAAAATCCTGAACAGTCAAGTTATCAGGTGAAATACCTGAAGAAATGGAGCAAAAAACACTTCTCGGGATTCTGTCTGCTCTTGCTTTGGCTTTTCTCAGTACCCATGCTGAATATCCCCTGTCTTTAAAGCGTTCCAGCATTTCTACACAGACTTCTTGATAGCAATACCGATGACAGCTATCAAGAAGTCTGTGTAGAAATGCTGGAACGCTTTAAAGACAGGGGATATCCAGCATGGGTACTGAGAAAAGCCAAAGCAAGAGCAGACAAAATCCCGAGAAGTGCCACTCTAGAATACAACTCATCAGATGAGAAAGAGCTTAATGAGAACAGCTCACGACTCATTCTGACTTACAATACCGAGTCACGACAGGTTCATAAAATACTGGCCAAAAATTGGGATATCCTTAAGAGTGACAACGTCATAGGAGATCTTGTTCCTGATAAACCTAGCGTCACGTACAGAAAAGGCAGAAATATCAGGGACCTTTGTGTACGCAGTGACATTACGCTTTATCCTGCTGTGCATGACTTTGGCCTCAAGGGATTTTTCCCTTGCAGTCATTGCAAAGCCCGCAGGAACCGCACACATATCAAAAAAGTGAATTACAATGGAGTTGACAAAGAGACACTCAGTTCCTCACTTGTAGCACTATGTTTGTTGTTTACGTAATTGTCTGTCCCTGCGGACTAGGCAGCACGACTGTCCATGCCAAAAAACGCATTTTGGAACATTATCGTGCCATTGCACATAATGATGAAAAATATCCTGTGGCAAGGCACTTTTGTGATAAACATTTTTCAAACCCGAGCCTAATGAGTTTTTTCATTTTGGAACAGATAAACGAGAGCCCCAGGGGCAGCAACAGGGTTTTGAGACTGAGGCAAAAGGAGTCTAAACACATCATACATTTTCAGACAAAGGCCCCTGGTGGCCTTAATCAGGATGAGGAGTTAGCGGTTCATTTGAAAGAAGACTAATGTACTCCTTTCTACTGTTACACCATTTGTTTGTCCTCTATAAACCTGATTTTTTTGCCACATATGTATTTAGACTCACATTGCAGATCAACTTTTGAACTAAGTTCTTTTTACGCAAGTTTTCTCTTTACGTATGTTCTTTCTCTCTGCATTTTTCTCCTCCATGCTCACTAATGCGAGTTTATTAATGGCATGCACACAGTCTTTATCATGTTTTTAACAATCGAGTAATATGTTCATATATTCCCCAACAGGAATACAGCTGTGGGCCGGGCCTCGCCACTACACTCACGCACACGGCCCTTTGATTAGCACCGTTCCTTTCACTTCACCTCACCGAGCACATCTCTAATGGTCAATTGTTACAGGCACAGTGACACTGCAGCGGGCAACCGGGCCAAGCCATAAGGAAGGACTTATGTTTTTTGCTCCGTTACTTCAGGTATTTCACCTGATAACCTGACTGTTCAGGATTTTCCTGATCACTTTTGTCAAGAGGGGGTCGTGGTATTTCACCTGTTACTATTCCCCCCCTTTTTAAAGTCCAGCTTAACCCAGACTGGCTCAGCGGTACCAGGCACCACACCAAGATCATTTGATCACACATTTTGACGGGCTTGTTTAGGATCATGATATTGACTACATCAGGCACGTATTCGGTAGACCTCCATACATGATGTGCCCACTTGGGGGATATCTGTAGTCCAATACCATTCATGTCCGCTTATATGTTATTGGTATTCTACTGTTATTTTGTATTAATTTGCATTTATGTCTTTATATTACCCTACAAATGTCGTATGGTGTATTGAGTTGGGTCTTTATAAGCACTAGACACAGTACTGTGAGCATTTAACATTTACTTGAAACATATGTACAGTTTACCTTTCCAAGATGTCTGCCAACTATCGACTTGGCTCCCACAGTCCGTTGTTTGTTTCCATGACCTTGTTTGTAACTTTATTAAGAGTGTTTGCATGCATTTTGTCACTTACGTGATCAAGGCTTTTCGTAAGCCGAAACATGTTGTAGGTGTTAATAAACACCCTTGGATTCTGCATTTGGCGTGATGTGTTTTGGTCTCTGAGAGCGTGGCGACTTTGGAACTGTTTGGCTATATATATATATATGTATATATATATATATATCGAACACCAGTCCAACTTTCACTTCTCAAAACAGGCGCTGACTCCGTGCATCCATCAAAGTAGAAACGATTTTATTAATCCAATTAGTTGCTCAGACGTGTTTCGGTAGACACAGCTACCTTGCTAACTACATCTGATCTCATTGTCAGCCATGATTTATACTAGCCAACTTTGACATGTTAGAAATGGTTTGGTTGCCATGGCAACCCTATGACACCATCTAAAAACAACATAGAAGAGTTTATTCCTCGTCACTCTCATGTGTTTGCAAAATCACCCGTAAATCATTCATCATTACTGTTTCTCCTCACCTTGGATCTGAGTTGCATTGCATTTCTTATTATTATCTACAGTGCATTCCTATATACAGTGAGCAAAAATTAATTATGTAAATTAAAGCAATAACATGATTTGAATGGCATTCATGTGATACATAAGTGAAATGGTAAATTTACTTTACAGTGAGTGAAAGTTTTTTTGACGCACTTTATTTGTATATTATTAAAATCATTTTTAAGACACGCTGTGAGCATATGTGAGTATTGTTCTGTCATAGGTCTAGTTCCTTCGTTATTTTTTACCACATATAAGATAAATGGCCATCCTCCAGGTTCGGGACCGTGTATCATCATAATGATGGGTACCCCCAAGTCCAGCGCTGCCTATTGATATGTATACAAATGCTAGATTAGGGAGCCTGTGTAGTTGGCTCCTTCCTGCTACTCCCCCGTCTGAGGCTATGAGACCCATAGTGGGTGGGGGTTGCGGAATGTCTCTCATATCTATACTGATACGGGTGACAGGCTGTCGTGGATTACCCATTATACTTTGTGTGTGTTACTGGTGTCTAAATCGTGTCGTGCGTAAGAAAAAAACAAAACTTATGTGTGCTTAGTGTCAAAAAAGACTATTTACAAAATATTTACAAAGTAAGTGCAATTTCAGATGTTTTTCAGGGGGTTTAGGTTTAACGCAGGACAAGCGGCATTGGATTCTAGAGGTGCACATTTAGAGCCTCATCCGCATTTAACCCATTGGGGATTTTTGAGTCGAGCAGAATGATGTATCTCGACTCCAGTCTTCTGAGTGCCAACCGTCTGTTCCCACCCCTGATGTTTTTCGGGATGCTGTCTATTACAAAGAATGTCAGTTCTTTTTCATTGCCTGCATGGTGTGAATTTATATGCCTCGCCACGGGATATGTTTGGTCATTGTTACTGATGGCTCTAAGGTGGTGTAGTATGCTGACATGGACCTGATGTATCGTACTACCCACATACCTGCTACCACATGTACACTGCAAAACATACACAGCATACGCCATTTTGCAGGAGTAGCTGCCTCGGATTTTATATGGAGTGTGCCTGAAAGGAAGTGCGACCGACTGAGTGTTAATGCCGTGTCTGCACGCTTTACATTTGAAACACCTGTGGAAACCTTTCTGTGTTGGTAACCATGTGGTGTTCTTGGTAGTCGTAGGGGCATTGCAAACTAATTCGTTCCGCATTGACTTAGCCTTCCTGAAGGTCAGAGCAGGCCTTTTTTCACAGAATTGACCTATAATGGGGTCATTGCGGACTAGGGGCCAGTGTCTGTTGAGTACCTTCCTATGGTTAGCATGGTAGCTGTTATAACCAGTGATTAACATAGGTGTGTGTGGTGAGACTGCCTTTGATGTATGGGTTGTTTTATCCTGTGGCATCAAAAGGTCTTTCCTATTTATGGATGCACATTTGTCTTCAGCTTTTTTTTAGGGTGTCTTGTTTGTAACCTCTACTCCTGAGTCTTTTGAATAGTTCAGTTTTGGACTCCTTCAGATCTGTTTGCCTGCTACAATTTCGGGTCATTCTGAGACATTCGGCGTAAGGGATCGACTGTATTAGTGTGGTAGGATGAAAATTTCGGGCGTGCAATATAGCATTGCCAGCTGTCGGTTTCCTGTAGGTGCGAGTATGTATTTTATTGTTTGCCACGAATAGTTCTAGGTCTAAGAATTGGATGGAGGTCTGACTAATGTTGCTTGTGAAGGTGAGATTGACCTTATTGCTGTTTAAGGCTAAAGCAAATTCTAAAGCGCTCTCACTGGTTCCCTTCCATAAGATAAAAATATCATCGATGTAACGTTTATATATGATTACATTCTCCGACATGACCTGTTGATATGTGACCCCTAATACTTGCTCCTCCCACCAACCCATGTGTAAATTTGCATAGCTGGGGGAGAAGCAAGTACCCATAGCTGAGCCTTGTAGCTGTTTGAAAGGCAGTCTGTTGAAAATAAACATGTTGTTGGTGAGGCAGCACTCAACCATTTCCAAAATCATACAGGTGTGTTGATGCAGTGTGATAGGTCTCTGGCCTAGGTAATGTTGTAACGCCCTTAGTCTGTCTGTGTGTCTTATGCTTGTATATAAAGATTGAACATCTAGTGTCATGAATACATAGTTTACATTCCAGTCCAAATCATATATTTTAGTGAGAAAATCCCCAGTGTCTTTAATGAAAGCCGGCAGCTCCTGAACATATGGTTGCAAAAATGAATCAATAAAAATGCTTGTATTTTCAAACAAACTCCCAATCACAGCTATTATCGGTCGACCAGGTGGTTGTTGCGCATTTTTTTGTACCTTGGGGATTAGGTACATTTGTGGGGTGATAGGGTAGTCCCTTTTCAAAAACTCAAACTCTGGTTTGCTGAGTAACCCCAGTCCCTTCCACCTGTATAATTCCGCATGGTATCTCTCTTTAATACCTGCTATGTTCGTTGGGCTTATCCGGCTGTAGCAATTATGGTCTTGTAGTTGTGATTGTGCTTCCTCATTATACATAGTTAGTGGCCACAGCACAATGTTGCCTCCCTTGTCAGACCACCTGACCACAATGTCAGGGCGGGCTTGGATTTTGGTAATGAGGTTGTTGTACTCCAATCTTTTATTGTGGTTTTTGGTAATGAAACTCTGTGTGCTTGTTAGTGAAAGGTTCTTGAGCTCTCTGATCACGTTGTCCGAAAATAGATCCAGGCCATCCTTAGGCATAAGCTGCATGAAGACAGATTTAGGCTGGAAGGTCGTATATACTGATTCATATATGCTGATTCCTGACCTTGTTGCTGCTTCATCTGGGTTTATTTGGCTTACCCCTTCATCTGAGTCTAGTGTTTTGAGGTCTCTAAGTAGATCCTTGTCATTGGTTGACAGAGCGGATTCAACTCCATTCTCACTGCTCATTTCTGTGGGTTTCCTTTTGTTGTAGATAACATATATAAATATGCCTTAAACTCTGCACTTCCGTCCATTAGGCGAACAGAGACACGAACCCAGCGATATGAGGCAAGATTATATTTTATTTGAAACCTCAAAACTGATGCTTTTCGGGCACCTTGTGCCCTTGCTCCTATATATATATGTATTTATGTCTGGTCATTTGAGACAACCATCGCTGAAGACAGATCATTTTTAAAGTGGGCTGACCAATTGCAATTCTTGTATGATATGATCATCACACGCAAAATATGGATGATGCCACAATAGACCAATGAAATAAGAGTGCTGACCCGACTGAAAGCCCCTCTTTGTACCTATGTATATAGATCTATGTTTGGGTTTGACCTTTGAGACAGCTTTAGCTGTGTCTCTAGATTATTGTTTTCCCATATTCATAGATAATATACATATTTTGGAAGGTTTTCAGTTAGCCCTCTCCCTCTATTGGTCTGTTCAACTGTCATTCACATTTTGCTTCCACCCACCACAGTACATAATGTGGGACAATGGGTCAACGCACTTCAGCCTCTGGCTCACCTCACTTTAAGTGACTGCATATTCTTGTGCACAATTTGCACATCCGCTCAGTGGTGGCCACTAGCAGGGGAAATCGGTGGTGGAGCTCAGTGGAAACATATAGAAATAAAACCTTGCCTGACATCTGCCGTCTCGTCTCCTCTCCTGCTCGACAATGTTCATACAGGTACCCAGAGTCCCTTGAGACAATCCAGACGCTACTCTCAAACTGGTGTTACACAGCATGAGTGAAGCGTAGGGATTGTGTGAAGAAGGCTGGTTCCATGCTCCTGTAGGGACTGGGAGCCTGTGCTCCTGAGCCCTGCTGATATCTCCAAGCAACTGGCAGTGCCAGTGGCCCACTATTCCTCCTGCAGGCCCCACCTTCAAGACTCAGCCGCGACTCAGCTCAGAGTAAAATAAAATGATAATAAAGCAGTTTTATTAACTGCTTTATTAGCATTTTTTTACATGCATCTGCTGGTTCCAGTGGTGGAGCAACGCTCCTCATCCATAACGGAGGAGTCAGCCCTACATCCACTTCCAAAGTAATCGTGTTCATGTAAGAAAATTAGAGTCACTAAATATACATGCTGCTCAGTGGACATCACCATGACTTAAAGTCATATCTTAGAAGTTACTTGGTTTATGTAGTGAGCCATGACATTTGGATGGCCTACCACAGAGACACAAAACACCTCCTTCAACCCATTCCTTTTAATACCAGATGCTACTCCTTCTTTTCAACATGTATAGAACTGCCAGCAGAGCATTCACTTTAGTTTCATTTGTGATGGTTTTATCATGTTGTGACTGGTTCTAAAGTGAGTTGCCATTCAAGCTCTTCTATTTTCAAACTCGCATAGCTTTGCCTCATGCTTCATGACAGGAGTGATGTAAAGCGCCATTTGCACGTCATATAAATAATTATTATGAGGGGGTGCGGTGGAATTGTGAAGTGCAGGCACTACACGCCTTTTCAGACAGCCTATTCCCCTTTTCAGAAAGATATTACACTGTATGGGGGCTGTAATCGATTTGCTGACCTTCTGGACAAGAAAGATGTAGACTCTCCTCGATTGGCAGATTGCAAGATACCAGCTCTCATGTTCGCTGATGATACGCTCCTTTTGTCTAAATCATCTATGGGCATCCAGCGAACATTGGAAGCGTTCTGTCAATTCTGTAAAAATAGAAATTAGGAGATTAATCTCTCCAAATCTAAATATATGGTTTTTCGTGCCAGTTCAGTAAATTGCCCCCACCCCCATATGGATGGTATGGCCCTCGAGAGAACCTGTACATTTGACTACCTAGGGGTGACCCTGAACGACCGGATGGATTGGGGGACCCACGTGGCCAAAGCCAATTTGAAGTTGGCACAAGCATCCGGGGGTATCCTTAAGGCTTATAATGACTGCTCCTAGAAAATCCCAGGACCCCCGGTAGAAAGTTATAAGACCCAAGCCAGGGGAGGAGCACTCTATGGTTTTGAACTCTGGGGGCATGTTAGTGCCAATCCTATGGCTTTTAAGATTTCCCAAGGGCACCCCTATCCTCCCATTGCGACTTGATTTGGGCATGATCCCTATCTTGGATATAATAGCCAACCGTCCCATTCTCTTTTGGAGACATCTTTGGAGCACGTCCGAGCTCTCCAGTTACAGAGAGGAATTGAAGGACTTGTTTTCTATCCTGGGGATGGGGAAAATTCTTTGGCTTACGCAAGTTAGAAATCTTTGCTACGCAATCGGGAGGGCAGATATCTGAATTCTACCAGAACAGACTTGTCCCCTTATTTCTAAAAAATCTCCCATAAGGAATATCGCTTGGCTAGCTTATTACGAAATAGCACTCTAGGCGTACTGAGTTCTAGATTCTTAAGTCCGATTTCCATTTTGAGCAGTTGTTGGACTATATACAGCCCCTTCTGGCAAAGAAATTATATCTGCAATTCAGATTGGGAACACTTCCAGTAAGGGCTTACACTAACAAGTGGATAGGTGCACTTACCCCTGCCCAGGGTTGTCCAGGGTGCAATGCTAGTGTAGAATCCGACTTGCATGTCATTTTATTCTGCCCTTTATTTAAAAACGCCAGAGTTAAATGGATTGTTCAATTATGAAGGAATTATCTGGAGGTGTACAGAATCCTAAAATATGATCCATCTTTTTTTATGTATTCGTCACCTCCAGGTTCCTATTTTCTATGTGGTGTACTAGAAGTGCAAAGATTAAATCAATGGAATTAGGGAGATGCGTGGTAGCGGTGTCTTCTTCACATACCTGAAATGTGGGATGACTATTGGTCCTAATCTGATGGTTAGAGTCCTAGCTTAGTACCATTGTATCCACCTGATTATCTAATTGTATTGTCCTTCTGTTTTTTTATTTGATTTTATGGTAATTTATTTGATTGTTTTAACTTCATATTTTAAGCATTATAGACTCAATTGTGATACCTTATTTATGTAATGCTGTCTTATAACTTTGTTGGTCATGGAACACTTTGAATGTCGCTTTTTATCTAATTTGTTGTACTGCTTTTATGGCCGTATGGCCAATAATAAAGCGTGTTTGACTGACTGTCTGATTTGCTTACCAGCTAGGAAAAGCAAACACTCAGAACCATTGAGAATTGCAGATGATAACGTGACATTATTGAGGCTCATGTTCAGTGTCTGAGTTTTGATGTGAGGAGCTTTTGAGATGGGCCAACTAGCTGTATGACTCTTGTAGTAGTCTGCCTTCCAGTTTCTGAGCACGATTCCAAGCATAGCATGTTTACTTTTTTGTCACAACCATGTACCACATTGTGTGCCATAGTCTGCTTCCTGACCAGCTCTGAAAACTCAGCAGAACAATGGAGTGTGATACCAACAAGAATCATGCTCTGTCTCTGGGCTTTAGTAGGAGGAGCAATTTTCCAGGTGCTAAAATCTGCAGCTTCCATTGTAGCCCTCCCAAACTAATCAAAAGCAATAGTGTTTCATTACAGCATGTTTTAACCCTTAACACAGCTTTTCCCCAACCCTGCAGAGTCAACCCATTGGAGAGATGTTCTGTCCTGATTTTGGGTTATTTATTTTTCCGGTACGCAGTGTTTCGTCATCTGCAGCTGTCTAGGCACAAGGGCAGTGGAATCTTTGGCGAAGAATCATAGATGTCTGCAAATGCATATACATGAATGAACATGTGTGAATATGTGGTGCATGAATCTGTTTGCACGAGTATGCGCACGTGTGAGATGTGCATGAGGAAGCTACATACATCAGGCCTGCACTTTCACATCTTTCTTACACCTCCAATGCATCTGTGTACAGTGCATTGGCAGCTCTTTCACCCAAACCCTGGCTGGTTGATTTTCATGTCAACTTTTTGTCCTTCTGTATTTATGTATTAGGTGGGGTTTCAATGTGTGGCCTACTGCCTCTGGAACTGATTCTAAAGACCTCCTCTCAGAACAGAATGCCATATGAGCACAGAGTTGTTTTAAGTCATGGGGAAAACAAGCAGTGTTCAGGGCACCCTCTTCCATAGAGCCATTGAGGTACTATCGCTGCAACTCAGTATAACTGCCACTACCTCAGCCTCCCACCCTCTCAATAGCCCAACACTCTCTCTGCAACAGCCCTCTCCCTGCATCTCACTGCTCTGCTTCCATCTCCGTTCATTGTATCTCTCCTTCATCGAAATCACCTCACTCTCAACCTCATCTTTTCCGTGATCTCACTTTTCTATTTCTCTCATCTCTATACCACACCGTTCTTTGCCTCTTTCTCTAGCTCGCTACTCTTTACCTCACCCCTATCTCTTCCTCCGTTTTTTTCTCTGCGGCCCATCTCTCTTACTACCTTCTCTTTACACCGCCTCTTTCTCTCTCTTGCTATTACACCTACCAATTTCTCCAGTTTGTTGACTCGCCAACTCCCCCTCTCTTTGTAACTCTTTGCCCTCTACTTCACCTGTCACTATCTTTATCATTAGCTCTCTTACTCTACCACCACTTTTCATTAACTTCTTTTTTTATATTTTTCTTCAAAACTCTCTGCACCTTTCTCTATTTTAGCTCACCTACTTTATCTCTCCTATCTCTGGGCCCCACCCCTTTTACTTCTTTATACATTATCTCTCTGACTTCACCTCTTTCTCTACCTCACACTCTCTACTGATTCATCACTAGCACCTCTCTCTGCGTCAGCTCTGTCTCGGTGCTTTAATAATGGCCTCTCTCCACCTCACCTTTCTTTCTACATTTCACTCTTCCCATTTCATCTCTCTCTATCAGCCTCCCTGCATTCTTTAGCTCACATCTATCTAAACATATCACTATCTCACCTGTCTACTTCTGCTACTCTGGTCCTCTATTTCTAACTCACCTCCCTTTTTTTACCCTCGGTGTTGTCCATCCACCCCCTCACTCGTTACATTTCCTTCTCCCTAGCTCTCTGTACCACACTTCGAAACCTTTGCAATGTTTCTCTCCCTGCCTTTCCTTTTCTTCCTCGCTGTATATTTTTTTCTGGCTACTTCAAAATTCGATATTTACCCTACATCTCGCCACCCCACTTATCACTCTATTTCAGCTCTGTCCATACATCACTTCTCGTGCTACTGCACCTGTCTCACTATACTGCCCTCTTTACCTCCCTGCCCTTCCTCCGCCTCCTTCTTCCTCTCATTCCCCTTTAGTAGGATGGAAGGTCACTGTCTAACAGGAGAAGTGCACATATAATAAGAGGAGAGGAGGGACAAGGCTGAATAACAGAATTAAGACGAAAATTATCAGGTGTCACCTGATGGAATGATGAAAATCCTCATCGCTTTGTTTTACACTGACAGCAAGGATGCCACTCGTGAAATTGTTTTATTTATGCTTATGAATTTCTGAAGTTAAAGTTACAATGAATGCTGTCTGCATATATGGTATTTTAAAAATATGAACCTCTCCACTATACATATGCCAAGTCACTCGAATTATGTCTTTCCCACAGTGAGAGGAAGAGGCTGGCTGACCCTGAATTCCACATGAATTATTGTGAGGTAAAAATCTGGAGCTCGCACATTAAAAGGAAATGGCATTATCAACACTTTCTACAAGACGTTTCGTTATACATATACAGACACGCGCAAATACAATCACGTACGGAGGACAGAGTGTATATATATATATATATATATATATATATATATATATATATATATATATATATATATATATATATATATATGTGTGTGTGTATATGAGTGACTGGTCCTCACGTTCTCCTGTCTGAGTGTGTGTTCCTGGGTATTCACAAATAAGCCCATAAAAATGTATCTATATTTAGTTATACATGTATGGGCATTGGCGTACATGAAGAATTTTGAAATGCTAATAAAATAATATGTATTTATTATTACATCCACATACCATGGCATTTTATCTTACGTGTAACTGGTTTACAAAGTGCAAACTGGTAAAAATATTGTAACTTCTCCTTCTGTACACCTCCGTGAATTGATATTCTTATTGACAACATATATTCACAAACCCCAGGTGCAAAGCACAACCAAAGATTACACGCCACTGCTTTACCTTGTAAAAAAAAGGATCAACGGCTCATTTTTTTTTCGATGAACTATTTTCTCATGCAGAGGGTACGTTACGCACGACCACCATGTATACACGCTGCAGAGGGCTTTCGGACAGCCATCTGTTTTGAATGATTATTGAATACTGCTGACGGTGTGCTTTTATAAGTATCACATTTTTTGAAAAACATACAATTGCCCCAAAATGTTTAATTTTCAAACGCCTTGCAAAAATATTGAAAAACGTGGTCTTATTTTACAAATGTTCGTCTTTTTGTTTTTATAGCGTATCTACAGGAAAGGGACTGAGTCAGGAATACGATTTCTCAGAGGGGGGATGGGCAACTGATAATGTCAGAAAAAGGCAACACTGTCCCAGAAAGCCGACAGTTTACTCAGTAAATGGGTCGTGTTATGACTTAATTTTAGTGAAAGTGAAACATAGTCAACAGAGGCGAATTAAAACCATATAATTTTGTAATCTTAGTTTAGATATAATTGCAGCAATAAAACAGTGGAAAGAATAATTGTGGAACATATGTTTGTGATTGGCGTTATCTAGGTGGCTTCCCCGTTGCAGCAATGCGCTGTCCTATTTGTTTTCCTCTCCCCGTGTATTGGAATGACAAACCTGCAAGCCTGGAGTTAATGCTGATTACAGCAGCTGCTTCCACATGGTGTCTCCATGGCAACTGCAAAGGTTGCCATGCAACCATGTTCTTTTAGGGACAGTGAAAATGCCCAAAGGCTTACTAAAAATACGTGAAAAAAGCATTAGAAATGTTTCTACCACTTTTGTCGCGTAAAGAGAGGAATGCAGCAGGGAAAAAAAACTCAGGTCGCGCAAAAAATAGCCATCGGCCGACCTTAGAAAATATTGCCTGAAATTTCAAGTGTATATCATAAAGAGAACTCCTGTTTTATTGAAGAATAGGTGGTCTGTTCAGGCTGCATGATGCAGGCGCGTGATATTAGTATTCCGATGGGGTTAAAGGTCAGCAGAGCCATCGATGAAGTATTGATCGTTTGCGTCCAAAAATGCTCATGTTTACGCCATTATGATTTTTTGGGCCCACGTGCACAACTTGAGCCGAGGCCTTCCAGCTTTTTATCGAGCTATTAAAGCCTTAAATCTCCGAATGCGAAGTCACTCTTGCCTTCTCAGCTGTTTCTGCATATTTCTATAAATAGCTGAATGAAGAATTTATGACTCCATGCAGGGACCGTGGCCACTCCTTTTCAGTTCCTCAAGATTTATGGTTTGCTCTATTTTCTTACTCCTGCGGTAGTGAGGATGTAAAGAGAACTGTATTGTGTTTACTCAAATTGTTAATTTGAATGCAGGAGGTTTTTTTCTGCAATGTGGTAATATACATTTGGGATGTTTGAGTTCGATCTTTTTTCCTTTCATTTCTCCTGCTGAAAATCATTAGATAAGAATTTGAAAGGCAGAGCTGCGAAAAAAGCATGAAGCATGTCCGTGTGTTTCTGACAGGGGAGCGACGACAGAGGGCAGACACCAGAATTGCAGCCTAACGTAGACCTCTTGATTAATCATATTTATTTGGATCTTACGGCTTGTACAGTTCGTTTAAAGTAGGTACCAAGTGCCTAGAAGTAATCAGGATCGTATTAGAGCACTGTCAATGTTAGTAGGAGCCATTTTGCTTCGGCTAGAATTTTTTAAGCATGTGCCCACACTACCAATACACAAAAGACATTCACACTATAGTTGTGGACTATGTCCTAAACTATAGCTATTTGTCCACATTAGCAATTGCTCGGACTCCCAATGCTGGTTGGTACAGACTTTGCTTAATAAGTATTAGAATGAGTGCCAGTGGCCGAAGCTCCACTCAGAAGTCTGTGGCAAGTCAATTTAAATGTCAGTGCGTGGAAGACCAATGTTGCTTAGTCTTGAATCCACCTCACGCCTCTTTAATCTACCACCAGAGACTTCCTGACCCTTATTCTTACTCATGCAGGTTCCAGCTTTTTCCCTTTAATCCTTTTTTCCCGTCTTTCTCTTGCTCCGTCTTTCTCCAATGTGAGTTTTTTCCTTTCTTGCCCTCAGTAAATGTCTGATAATGAGGAATAAGTTCCGGTCCCCAAAAATGAGTGCAAGTGGCCCCCACCAGGAACCACCGGCTTAAATTAAGTACTGGGTACACCATTTTAATTTTCCGTTTCTGCTCACAACTGCATTCTGACTGCTTTTACCTTGCTGCTTTCAGAATTGTTTTTTGGTAGTGACAAAGACGTTTTCACTAAAGGTACTTTGGTTCTTTGCAGTAGTTGTATGATTCATGTTTGATTTGTGTTATGGTAACATTCTTCTTGTTGTTACTACCAGCATCCCAAACAAAAACGTGTACATTCGTTCCTACCACAGTAGGAGAGCTGCCAGGAGAGACCTAAGCATGCCCTTTCCCTTATCATATGAGGGGCAGTACATGCACAGAAAAGTCTTTGCTGGAAAGGCATTCCTTATTCAGTTTAAAAAGCTTTATTTAACGAGTAGAACAAAAAAGATAAGTTACGAGAAACATTTGCATCATACAGTAATATATTTAAGCATTAGAACAATGGGGTGTGGAATGTACAATCTAAGTAAAGCTATATTAAAACACCGAGAACTTAAAGAGAACACAAGATAATAAAACCATATCAATAATAAGTTTTTTACTTTTGTAAGGCTAGACGTATAACATTAGTAAGAAATACACAGAAAGGAAAAGAAAACGAAGAAAGAAATAAGGAAACATGAAGAAAAGTATAATGAAAAAAGAACAGCATCAATTGTGAGCGGTAAGCGGTAGTAACATCAAGTAGAAAAGAAAAGATTCAGTGAAGTAAGTGAATTGGAAATTAAATAATTCGCAATGAGATAGCATCTGATCGAGTTGGTTTAAAATTCACTGATGTAACGGTAGAGATATGCAAAATATTATTGCAAACATTATTTAAATATGCTGGTATTCGGAGGCAAAATATTTCTCAGTTGACAGGACTAACAGAGGAACCCACAAACCGTCTCTCCAATCTGTGATGGTAGCAAACTGCATACCACCAAACTTTAGAGGAAATATTCGAAAAACGCTTCCAGTTCATTGTCATTTGTTGAAAAGCAACAGCTGGTAAAAGGTCTAACAACTTATTAAGGAATACATTCGTATCATTGGGATCAGCGAGACTATCGAACAATTCCCTAGGGATTTCAAAGGAGGTTGGAGTATAAAAAAATTGCCTTAATTTGTTTCCATACTTTATGCCAAAAGTCCCCAGACAACAAAATAACATGTGTAATAAATCACTATTGGTTTGATCACATGATCAT
The DNA here is from genome assembly GCF_964261635.1 of Lissotriton helveticus. Lineage (NCBI taxonomy): Eukaryota > Metazoa > Chordata > Amphibia > Caudata > Salamandridae > Lissotriton > Lissotriton helveticus. The sequence continues at coordinate 602,084,963 of NC_136063.1, read as the reverse complement.
CAATTGTTAGTGGTAGCCTGAGAACATTTAGCAGACTTGGAGAGAGTGATATAAAGTCTATAATAAATAAAGAACACCGTCTGAGTGGTATTGACTGTCCTAGAGGTTTTATGAATTTTTAGCCAAATCTTGTCCCAAAAAGGGACAGGGAAGGTAAGACCAAAATCTGCATTCCATAGTAGTTCGATTTTAGATTTTGGGCCTCAATATAGTAGAGATGAAAGAATTTGATAAAGAAGGGAAGTTTTAAAACAAGAGATTAAGACATGAGGCAAACTTATGGTGATAGGAGATGAGTCTTGAGAATCATATAAAGAATAAAGAACATCCAAGAGTACATTCAATAGAAGGAAGAACCTAGACTGAAATAAATAGGAGACATTGAAACCATGACAGAGATTGTGGCAGGGGTTAGGAACATTCTGGAAATAGGCCTGATACCCATAAAATGCCTCGGTCCCTATTTGAGGTACAATAAATTGGTGGATGATTAAGTTTAATACGTTTATTAGGCCATAAAGGCAGTTTAGGGAAAGTCTTGCCAGAAGTCAACTCTGAATGAAAGATTGATGATAACAATGAACAGGTCTGCTTAAAATCTTAGTGAGTAACACTAGAGGGCTGCAAAGAGAAGAAAATAACCTCTTAAAAAATAGTAGAGACTCAGATTTTCCCAACATCAAGTCATAACGGGTAGAAAGAGGATTTTGCAACCAAGGAGAGACTTAAGGGAGACAACACGCATTAGGATGCTGATGAAAATCTAGGAAGTTAACCCCTCCCTCCCCTTTGACTTTTTTGAGTTTGCTCAAAGAAACTTAAGATCTCTTCTTCTTCTATAAGAAGACAGAAATAAGTGAATCGAGTTTCGTAAAGTTCATGAGGGAAATTATTACTGTGTCATAGCTATGGTATAGAATATACTGGACATGGTCATCAATTTAAAATAGTCCAAGCAAACCCCAACAGGATAAGAATGAAAGATTCCAACTTAAAAGCAGGGTTTTGGATTTGTATAAAACTTCCTTAAGATTGATATGAACTGTCTCATTGATAGAGTTAGTGAAGCAAAGACCTAAGTATTTGATTTTACAAGACTTCTAGAGAAAATCAATAGACTCAAATGAGTGTTCGGTAAATAATTAATTTAAAAGAAGTATTTCAGGTTTAACAGTGTTATATTTTATAACCCAACATGGATGCAAACAACATTAACTACATTATCAAGGACAGTATTGAGAGATCAGGATTGGAAGCAAAAAGAAGAATATCATCTGTTAAAGCTGATCATTTTAAATTTGTATCTCCACAGTGAAAACCTGTGATTAACAAATTATTTGATCTGAGAAAGAAAAGTTTCCAGCACAAGAAGAAATGGAATCTGGGATAGGGGACAACCTTGATGGACACCTCTTTGGAATGTGAAGGAAGGGGATGGCTTCCAGTTCACTGCCACTGAAACCCTAGAGAAGTTAGATAATAAGAAAATAAGAGAGATGAATTTAAGTCCAAAACCATGCCTATGCAAAGATCTAAGCATACAATCCCAACCCAGTCTTTTGAAGGCTTTCTGACCATCAATTTTTCTTGCTCTTATAACTTTGGACCCGTTTGACAAATCTTCACTAAGTTTTCCTCAAAAATCTCATCCACCTAAGCTCCATCCGGGAAAGTTATTGGATGACCTGTGAAGTGGGGACCGAGAAAAGGGGGGGGGGGGCAAAATGCATTTTACCATTCATTTTTCCATAGTAAAGTTGAACAGCGATACCGCAAAAACTGCTTAATGGAATTACACCAAATTAGGCAAAAAGCAAAATCTTGGTCCAGAAAGTGCAGGTACTGTGATTTAGTGTAGACCCATTCAGTAGTTTTCCAGAAATTAACATTCAAATTGTATGCACATATCATGGCCAGAGGATCCATGGCTGCATCAAATCAAAATGTATTATCTGATATATAGGGAGGCAGGATAGGAACAATCTTTCATATTAAGCAAGGTGGAAGTGTCCCTGAGAGAGCCCCAGGCCCAAAATGTATTTTTTTCTCAGCGTTGAAGAGCCACAGAAGATCCACGGATCCGTGGTGCCAACAGAAGAAAGACAGAGTCTCCCATGCTTTGTAAACATAAGCCCCCCCCCCGAGATGGGCCAGGGGCTGGGGGAATGTTGCATTTTTTATTTTTATTTGGGGGGAGTATATATATATATATATGTATATATATATATATATCAATGCTCGAAGGCATCCACCTTTGAGTAGCACGCGAACAGCAGCTTGGTTTATGTATAGGTGAGGACGGGGATCCACTCGTAGACGCCGCTCCGTACGGGATCTGCCCGACGCGTTTCGAAGCTCCATATGCTTCTCTTCAGGGGCTTTAACGGAAGCGGTGTGCGCAACCGCCGACCCACTTCCCCATTTTATATATAACACACCCACCGATGGGAGGCTCAAATGAGACTGTGCATTCTGGGAAATGTGGTCCGGGAAGCACACAATCAATTGGTGGGTGTGTCATATGGAAAATGGAGAAGTGGGTTAGCGGTTGCGAACACTGCTTCCGTTAAAGCCCCTGAAGAGAAGCATGTGGAGCTTCGAAACGCGTCGGGCAGATCCATTACGGAGCGGCATCTACAAGCGGATCCCCGTCCTCACCTACACATAAATCAAGCTGCTGCTCGTGTGCTACTCAAAGGAGGACAACCTTGGAGCGACAATATATATATGTATATATATATATATATATATATTACCTACTGGCGGTCGCCAGTAGGTAGTTATAGTTAGGATTGTTTTCCATAGGAAATCCGCAACATTCTATTGGGAATAACTTTGGCGCCGGTGGACGAATTTTCGCGCATTTATCAAAGAAGATGGCCCGCTCCTTCCCTGAAAATTTGGGGGGGATTCGTGAAGTGGGGGCCGAGATAAAAGGGGGGTCCCAAAACGTGTTTTCCCCATGTTAATTTCCATAGGGCGGTTGGACTCACCTTTAGCCCGAATGGCTGAATGGATTTCCACCAAACTTGGCAAAATTGTAGGGACTGGTAGCCCGATGTGCCTTTGCTATGTCTCAAGATATGTGCTCCAGTGGATTTTGAGTAATTTAGGTTAAAAAAAATATATATATCTATGAGCGCGCCCCAGTACGCGCACCGGGGAGCGCACCCGGCGCGTAACGCGAGTTCGCGAGCGGAAAGCTGATTGGCTCTCGGGTGTTTGTCAACATTCTAAACAGTCCGGAGCGGCCGCCATCTTGTGTGTCGGTAGGATCGAGACACAAGAGGTGTCAAAAACAAAGGGGGAAATGACTAAAAGGGGGCAGGGTAGACCCCCCCCTGACCCCATAGGTTTGATGGGAGGGCCATAAAAGGGCTTTCGCGGGTCAAAAAAAAAAATATTTTTTTATTTTCGCGGGGGGAGCGCCCGGTACGCGCACCGGGGAGCGTACCAGGGAGCGTACCATGAGGAAAACCCAGTGAAACAGTAAAATAATAATTTAAAGTGCTTAGAGGTAGGGTAGCTCTGAATAGAGTTGTTGTGTTGTGTGGGTGATTTAAGTACCAACATGTAGGTACCAATGCAGAGTCTTAAATTAAATGTACACCTTCTTTTCTGTAGATATCTTCAATGTTGTTACAGAAGTTATGTGGTATATGGAATCCATACCATAGTCTGTCAGGAAAACAGAAACAGATCCTTTAAGCACTCCCTGAGAAGGCCTAGGGGATCATGGGTAGTCTACGCTGCTCCCTTATGATCTTTTAAAATTGCACAGTATACTGTAAGTCTCACTTTATATTATAATCATTTTGGTACTACTTCATGAATTACATATAAAAATGAATAATGTCTCAAACAATTTTGAATTATTAAATAAAAATGTATTGGTTAGAATTTTCATAGTTTAATAAAACTTCCAGCATCAGATGATCTGGAATCTCCTCAAAATTGCATGATTCAATATCTTGTAAACAGTCAATAAATTGTTGGTCCAGAGACTCATCCATAAAGTCCTCGTCAACAAAATCTTCTTGAACAATCTCCTCATCGGTAATTTCGAAAGAAATATTGATGATTTCTTGTTCTCCTTCCATTGTCTTGCTGTAAATTGCATAAAAAATAACTATATCAGTAGAGTTAGGGCACTGTTGGGTTTAAGTTCAGAGAGGTACTTCTGAGTTTTTAACAGTGAAGTTATCTTTGGGAAGTTATCAGGCAGGAAGTAGAAATATAAAAAAGTGTATGTGAGGAAGCCTAAGTAAATTCATAATTATACCAGAGAAGCCTAACTTAATCTATAAATATAACAGAGAAGCCTATCTTAATCTATAACTACAACAGAGAGACAGTAAATAACTATCAGAAAACGTTTTTACAATTTAAATTAAAGTGCCCCTTACAAATTAACAACTTACCTTATATAAAGGAGATGAAGATAAATGAGAAAATCCTTTAAAGATGTACCTCAGCTAGTTGTGGTCAAAATGGCCGTGTTTCCCTCTCATTTTTCATTTATATTCATGTACATAACCAATCAAATGTCAGGAAATAAAAATAGAAAATGAAAGTAACATTTTAATTAGTTGTAAATTCTAACACTTCATATGTGTTTTTGTCATGTAATTTACCTCAGGATATTTAGACAGGGCTACAGCCCAAATGGCTCAATGGAATTCCACCAAATTTGGGAAAATGGTAGGGACTGGTATGTAGTAGGGCCTATTCTATATTTGGTGAAAGTCTCTCCAGTGGTTTTTATGTGAATTAACTTTCAAAATTTTTTGGGAGCGCTTACCGGTGCGCGCCCCGGTACGCGTACCTGCAGCGCAACGGGAGTCCTCCATCTTGTGTTTCGGTAGATTTGAGACGCAAGATGGAGGACAAACAACATTGGGAATGGGTAAAAGGGGGCACGGTAGACACCCCTTGACCCCCTAGGTCTTTTTTTTTTTACTTTTTCGCGGGGGGGGAGCGCCCGATACGCGTACCGGGGAGCGTACCGGGGAGCGTACTTTGGTGAAAAACAGTGAAAAAAGTTAGAGTAAAGTAATCATTTTGAGTGATCAGAGGTAGGGTTGCCCTGAAAAGAGCTTTTGGGTTCTGTGGCTGATTTAGGTACCTACAAGTAGGTTCCAATGCACAGTCTTAAATTTAGGAGGAATATTCTATTCCCCTCATCTGAGAAGTGCACACCATCTCCTCTGTAGATATCTTGCATGTTGTAACGCAAGTTGTTGTTGTATATTGAACCCATTCCATAGTCTCTCATGTAAGCAGAAACAGATTTATTCACATGTTTCCGTGCTTTCTCAAAGTGTGGACAAAATTGGTTGGACCACTTCCATTTCTGTCTTTGGCATGTATTGGAATATACCAAGGCAGTTTGTGGAAAAAGTGTCATCAATTGCCCAAAGGTGTCCTTTAAAAGCATTTCCAGACCTACCCCAGTCAAAGTGCCTAGGTCATTTCCACCACAGTGCAAAATTATGAGGTCAGGGTGTGGCAGATGGTAAAAGGTTTTCACCAATGGTATCAATTGATGACATTTCAATCCTCTCTGGCCAATCCACTTGATGTCTACATTTGGTAAATCAAGGTTGTGAAAATTTCTGATAGCTGCATACCTTTGAGCCCAGTGGATGTAGCTATGTCCAATAATCCAGACAGAATACATGATGAGAGGAGGTTCTGGTGCAGTCAGATGAAGTGTAGGAATGAATTGGCAGTTGGAACAGTAGGAGTTTGCAAAAAAAAACCTGTGGAGTTTCAGTGCTCTTGAATCACAAGCAATGATTGGTGGATTCAGATAGTTGAAAACTGAAAGTTAGGGTGCATGCTTCTGTTCTGTGAAAGAAGTGATTTGAATGGTTAAGAAAAAGTCATTTAAAGAAACATAGCACCGGATAAGCTGGTGTATTGAGAGGTCAAACATCCTTGCTGAGTTCATTTGCAACATTGTAGAATAAACTTTTAAACCTGAAAGTTCAGTGAGGAGGGAGTTGCTATGGTAACAGGTAGAAAGGGCTGAGGGGGGGGGGAAGGGTGTTGGTTTGAAAATAGGGAGGGAAGAGTTTTAATTGGTTAACATGAGGGATATGTGTGTAGAATTAGAGGTTTTCTGTGCCATTCATGGTTGCAGTGCCTGGAGTACATACCTTTTGCTCTGCTAAAGAAATATTGGTGTGTGTGTCTGACACTGTTCTCAATCTCCCAAAGCATTTGTAAAGGTGAGTAATGATTCATTTAATATAGATAGAGACTTGTATACTCTATGGAGAAGATTTGGAAGCAAAATGTGGTTTTTAAATGTTGCTTTGTGTCATGTTTTTTGATAATGCTTGGTAAAAAGTTTTTGCTGCATAGAGGAATTGTATTTTGTAAAATTGTGAAGTTTCAGTAGTGACATGGAATGCTTGTACATAGGACCTGTGCTGTGTTTCTTACATGTTATTTAAAAAACGATTTTGGGGCAAATGAATGGCTTTTACATTGGTGAGAAGGAATAAATAGTGTCTGCATGATTAAATAAATATATTTGAACCTTTCACAATCATGTCACCTGTGTTACCTCAGATTAGGAAGCAGATTGAGCTTCTTTCTTGTTGGTTAGTGTCATGTTTTTTGATAATGCTTGGTATGAACATTTGCAAGATAGAGGATTTGTATTTTGTGAAATAGTGAGGTTTCAGTAGTGAAATTGAATGCTTGTACATAGGACCTGCGCTCTGTTTCTAAAATGTTATTTAAAAAACGATTTTGGGTAAATGAATGGCTTTTACATTTTTGAGAAGGAATAAATAGTGTCTGCATGATTAAATAAATATATTTGAACCTTTCACAATCATGTCACCTGTGTTACCTCAGATTATGAAGCAGATTGAGCTCGTTTCTTGTTGGTTTCTGTCATTATTTTTGATAAAGCTTGGTATCAACATTTGCAAGATAGAGGAATTGTATTTTGTAAAATAGTAATGTTTCACTAGTGAAATTGAATGCTTGTACATAGGATCTGCCACTGTTTATTAAATGTTATTTAAAACATGCTTTTGGGGCAAATGAATGGCTTTTACATTTTTGAGAAGGAATAAATAGTGTCTGCATGATTAAATAAATATATTTGAAGCTTTCACAATGATGTCACCTGTCTTACTTCAGATTAGAAAGCAGATTGAGCTTTTTTCTTGTTGAATTGTGTCATTGTTTTCGATAATGCTTGGTATCAATGTTTGCAAGAGAGAGGAAATGTATTTTGTAAAATAGTGAGGTTTCAGTAGTGAAATGGAATGCTTGTACATAGGACCTGCGCTCTGTTTCTTAAATCTTATTTGAAAAACGATTTTTGGGCAAATGAATAGCTTTTACATTTTTGACTAGGAATAAATAGTGTGTGCATGATTAAATAAATATATTTGCAGTTTTCACAATCATGTCACTTGTGTTACTCTAGATTAGGGAGCAGATTGAGCTTTTTTCTTCTTGTTTTTTGTTAAGTTTAATGATAATGTTTGGTATCAACATTTCCTAGATAGAAGAATTGTATTTTGAAAAATAGTGAGGTTTTAGTAGTGAAATGGAATGATCTGTTTCGTAAATGTTATTGGAAACACGATTTTGGAGCAAATGAATGGCTTTTACATTTTTGAGAAGGAATAAATAGTGTCTGCATGATTAAATAAATATATTTGAACCTTTTACAATCATGTCACCTGTGTTTCCTCAGATTAGGAAGTAGATTGTGCAGATGAGGTGAGGCATGTCCAGGGGTGCAAAGGAGGTGAGGCCTGTGTCCATGAGTGCAGTGTAGAGGACTCACGTCCTCTGACTCTTGGACAAGACTCATCTCCTCTGTGCCCCCTTGACAGGCCTCAATGTATTGAGTATAATTGATGGTAACAGGGTGCAGATGAGGTCAGGCGTGTCCAGGGGTGTAGATGAGCTGAGGCCTGTCTAGGGGTGCAGATGAGGTGAGGTCTGTTCAGGGTTGCAGATGAGGTGAGGATTGTCCAGGGGTGCAGAGGAGGCGAGGCCTGTGTTCAAGAGTGTACTGGGAGAGAAGCCTGTCCAGGGGTGCAAAGGAGGTGAGGCCTGTGTCTAAGAGTGCAGTGGGGGAGAGGCTTCATGAAGTCCATTCCACTGCCCTCTTAGACACAGGCCTCAACACCTCTGCTCCCCTGGACAGGCCTCACCTCATCTGCACTCCTGGTTAGGCCTCACCTTATCTGCATCCTGTTACCATCAATTATACCCAATACATTGAGGCCTGTCCAGGGTGCACGGAGGAGGTGAGGCTTGTTCAAGGGTCAGAGGAGGCGAGTCCTGTCCAATGCACTCTTCGACACAGGCCTTACCTCCTCCTCACCCCTGGACAGGCCTCACCTCATGTGCACAATGTACTTACTAATCTGAGAAAACACAGGTGACATGATTGTGAAAGGTTCAAATATATCTATTTAATCTTGCGGACACTATTTATTCCTTCTCAAAAATGTAAAAGCTATTCATTTGCCCCAAAATCGTTTTTCAAATAACATTCAAGAAACAGAGCGCTCGTCCTATGTACAAGCATTCGATTTGTAAGCATATTGTGCAGATGAGGTGAGGCCTGTCCAGGGGTGCAGAGGAGGTAAGTCCTGTCCACAGCACTCTTGGACACAGGACTTATCTCCTCTGCACCCCTGGACAGGCCTCACCTCATCTGCACAATCTGCTTACTAATCTGAGGAAACACAAGTGACATGATTGTGAAATGTGCTAATATATTTTTTTAATCATGCAGATACTCTCTAATCATTGTCAATAATGTAAAACCAATTCATGTGCCCGAAATCTTTTTTTAAATAACATTTACAAAACAGAGCACAGGTCATATGTATAAGCATTTCATTACACTAATGAAACCTCACTCATTTAGAAAATACAATTCCTTTATGCACCAACATTTCTTTAAGAAGCATTATCAACAATGTATTAGTCTCTATTATATTCTCTTCCTGACTTACTCTATTTTTCCACCTGTCCCCTTCTAACACCCTCTCTCTGACTTATTCCTTTTTACATCCTGGCTCTGTGTTACACTCTCTTACACTCTCTCTTTGACTTACTTTCTCTTACACCCTGTCTCTAATTTATTCCCTCTCCCTCTTTTTTACAGCAATTTGTAAGTCATACTTTCTCTTACATCCTCTTCCTGATTTACTCCGTCTTACAACCTTTCTCTTTGTAACATTCTCTCCCAGACTTACTCCCTATTACACCTTTTGTCTGTTTTACACCCTCTCTCCCTCTTTCTGACTTTTGTATTCTCTTCCTCTCTTCCTGTTACACCCTCTGTCTGACTTACTCCTTGTTACATCCTCTCTCTGATTTACTTCCTCTTACACCCTCTCTCAAACTTACTCTCTCTCTCCCTTTTACAGCCTCTCTCTGTTTTAGTCTCTTTTACATACTCTCCCCTTCTAACACCCTCTCTCTGTCTTACATCCTCTTACACCCTCTCTCTGTCTTACACCCTGTTATATCCTTTTTCTGACTTACTCCCTTTGTCCCTTTCTTTGACTGACTCCCTCTCCCTATTACATCCTTTTTCTGTCTTACAACATATTATACACTTTTTCTGTCTTACTCATTCTCTATGTTTTACTCCCTCTACCTGTTTCTTTGTCTGACTCTCTCTGTCTTTTTGTGTTAGTTCCTCTACCTCTTTTTCTCTGTCTTAATCCTAGTTACATAGTTGCTGTGACATAAACTTAGATATGTTGTAAACTAGTGTTTATATCGCTTGCTTATTGTCATTGCTTTGTTGTTTGGTAATAGTAGTCTAAAATGTGTTATTTTTTTCTTTAACACAGATTAAAATCAAGATTTCAATAGTAAGGAAATATGCCCTCAAGGCAGAGGAGAAGAAAAGATGCCAAGCGGAAAAAATTAAAGACAGCAACGAATTAAAGCACTCGTCTACAACAAATACTTCAAAAAACAGGAAAAAAGCTCCTGGTAAGACAACTAAGTCTTTCTTTCGGAACATATGTAGATCAAAACAAAATGTTGATGAGGATGTGAATATACAGAAGGAGAGAGCAAATTTGAAAAGGAAGGAGAGACCCCCCAAAAATGTTACTACTGGAGCAGGAGAGAATAATATGTATAGGAATAGAAGGCAAAACCAATTTAGGGACATTCGTAAATGAATGTTTCGCAATAGGGTGGTTTTAAATTTGTTAAAAAATATTAAAAAAGGTAAACAGAGAGCTGCTTTTTATAAAAAAAGAAAAGTGTAGAGAAGATTGTTGATCAGGCTTTTGAACTTAAGAAAAAATTATTTATTTTAGTAATCAATCGAATTAGGACACTTAACAAGACAATTGATGTTTTCAAATCAAAGAGTAGATGCAAAAGAGTAACTAATCGGACTAATTTTTGTAAAGTTTTTTCTGGAGAATGGATGCATAGTTCAAGTTGTAAGCCATTTTTTAATGAGGAGAGTTACTTCCAGGAGAATGATTTGGTGCATGCAGTTGACACCAGTGGTCGAGCATATGAGGTGAAAGACGGTTGTCCGATTGAAAAAGAGAAACTTGTGTCTAGAAATGCAGAAGAGGTGTTAACTGATGAAGTTTTAGGGAGACGTACTAAGGGTCCAGTGTACACTTGGAAGTGTAGTAGTATTTGTAGTGTGCGACAGGATTCAATCGATTTGCTTCGTAATTTCTTACGTACATATAGTAAGAAAAGTCTAAAACAGAAAATGAAGATGTTGCAAGACTTAGATCCTTGCAGAGTGAGAGAAAACACAGGTTTGCAAGGGCATTCACTGGCCTGTCTTTCTAGAAAAGTATGTCAGAGTGTTTTTCATCATTTTAGGATGTTAGCAGTGTATCATAACAAAATGAGGAAATTAGTGAGAATGTTGTATTATGCAAAAAGTCCAGCACTTAAGCTTAAACAGTTAAACAGTGCTCTTTTTGCATGGAACTGAATTAGATGTGAAGAAGATTTGTGAAGATATTGAGATTTGTTACTTTGGTGAAAAAGAGGACAGTGTAGAAATTGACACAGTAATAGAAGGTAATGTGGAAGACAATGTACACATTTCAAGTACAGAAAAGTTTGACCAGGAAATTACCAAGTTTAGGGTGAAATCAAGTGAAAGGCCTAATTTTACTTGTGTGTGTTGTCGACTGACTCATTATAAGATTCAGACAAGGTTAGTTGATTTATGTGCAGAAAGTGAAATGGAAAATATTAGTGAATGGAAGAATTTTGCAACTTTTTTGTTGGTGGAGAATTCTTTTGATTTGAGTTCTGATCAGCGTATTTGTAAATATTGTTATAATAAATTAAATGAAAACAGAATGCCTGCTAGAGCTGTTCATAATAATCTTGAGTTGGTAGACATTCCTCCTGAATTGATGGATTTAAATACATATGAATCTATTTTGATACAAAGTGTCCATCCTTTTCAGGCTATTGTTCGCATGGAGCCTAAGATAGGGAAATTGCCTCCTTCAGATTTACAGAGAGGATTAAAGGGAAGAGTTGTTTATTTGCCTCTAGATTTCAAGAAAAATATTGATACAATTGGTGTAGAGAAAGTGGAAGAGGAACCTCTGGTTGTTCTAGTTATTGGGGTTCCGACAAAGAGTAAGAAAATCTGGCAAGATTTAGTGGATGTTAGGAAAGTCAAAAAGGCAACGTTGTATTTGGTCAAAAACAATGAGTACTACAAAGATGTATGTGTTGGAGCAGAGGAAACAGCTGCAGAAGAAGACAGTGATTGTTCAACCGGCTAAATTGAAAAAAGTTGATGTGTCTAGAAGTGAAGAAATATATGAACATTATACTGTTCATCCTTTGCATTCCAAAGAAGTAATGGGGAATGCAATTGACTTGTTTCAAATGAAAGCAGCAAATGGAAGTCCCATTAGTGTATGGAAAGAAAGTTTGGAAGCTCGTTGTTTTCCACAGCTATTTCCAACAGGTCGAGGTGGACGATATGACGATCGACCACTTCAAATTCCAGCATCTGAATACCGGACTTTAAGATTATATGCTGAAGATCCAAGGTTTCGTCAACGCATCCCATATTTGTTTCATCTACTGTATGAAAGTGACTTGTCTGGGCTTTATTATGCAGTAAACCATATACTGAAAAGTGGAGCACATCTGCAAAATGTTTCGGCGAGGACTTTATGGAGAAAGTCAATCTGCAAGACAATATTTTGGAATCTCATCTAATCAATCGCATGGCATGTCAGCGTGGTACAAACGAGTATTGGTACCGTCGTCATGGGGAATTGAAATGTATGCTAAGAAACTTAGCAACTCCTACATGGTTCCTCACTCTTAGCTGTGCTGAGTATGCATGGGACGACTTACTTTAATTTCTACGAGAGGCAAATGCAAACATACAAAATATAGAATTCAAAACACCTGGAGAACTGTGTTCTTTGGATCCAGTGAATGTATGCAGATATTTCAATCATAGATTTGAAGCTATGATGTCTTTCATTACCAACAAAAAAAATCCTCCCCTTGAAAAGGTTTTGGATTTCTTTTGGAGAAAGGAGTATCAAGCGAGAGGTGCTCCTCACATACATATGTTGTTATGGATTAAAGATGCACCCAAATTTGGAACAGATTCGGATGACACAGTGATGAGTTTCATTGAAGAGTATTCAACATGTGCTGTTCCGAAAACTACTGAAGAAAACAGTTTACGGCAACAAGTTTTACGCTTTCAATCACATCGTTGTGGAAAGTACTGTCGTCGAAAATTCAGAAACAAGGACAAGTTCTACACAAAATGTTGTTTCGGATTTCCACGACCAGTGATTTCTAAAGGAAGAGTAAATAATTTGATGTCTTCTCTGCGACATACTGTTACGAGGAAATCACCAAAAAATACATTTAATTTAAAAAGAAACAAAGAGTCCAAGTACACCAACGACTACAACCCAGTGATTTTGTCCATGTGGAATGCTAACATGGATATTCAGTTCGTTGCTGACAACTCTATTGCTGTGGCTCGATATGTGGCGTCTTACATCACAAAAAAAGAAAAGACAGAACTGAAGGAAATGTGGGAGTACATTTCACATGAAAAGAGTATAAGTAAAAAATTATGCAGTTTCAGTTTGAAGATGTTGTTGCATCAAGAAATTGGAGCATATGAATGTTCTGATCGGTTATCATCAGCAAGTCTCTACGCCAAGTCTAGAACAATTATTTGGGTGAGTCTAGGTCTTGCTGCAACACGAAACCGAGTTTTGAAATCTGTACAAGAAATTGAGTATTTGGCGGAGAAAGAACCAAACAGTACAGATATTTTGAAGACAAACATGTTGGATACATACTATCCAAATAGAAGTAGTCATCTTGAGAACAGTTATTTGTATGAAGTTCTGAAAAACTATATTTATGAGAGGACCATCAGAGAAGATATCAGCCGCGGCCCGTGCAGGGAGTTACGGTGGGGCAGGGAGGCGGGGAGGGGGAGGGGCAGGGTGGAGGGTGCTAAAAAACAGCATAGGGATAATTACAGGTAAGTAAACAATTTCATTAATAAAACGAATTTCGTAGCGCGCCCTGCATCGCAAAATGCGATGCAGTGCGCGCTACGAACTTCGTTTTATTAATTACATTGTTTACTTACCTGTAATTATCCATATGCCAGTTTTTAGCACCCTCCACCCTGCCCCTCCCACTCCCCGCCTCCCTGCCCCACCGTAACTCCCTCCACGGGCCGCGGCTGGAAGATATCAATAATGTAATATATGCTATCATTGGGTGTGAAGGATGTCTAGTGAAGCAGAGAAAAGGCCATTTGATTAATCATCGAAAATTGAGTTGCGAATATCCAGAGAAAAGGAAATTTTACTATTTAGCTCTTTTGCAACTCTTTAAGACATGGCGTACAGAAGAGGAACTACTTGGAGATTTTCTCTGTTGAGAAGATTCTTTTAATGCAACCAAGGATACCATAGAATGTCCTGATTTTCCAAATTATCTGCAAATGTTGAACGAAGAAATAGAGCAAGAAGCCACAATTGCTGTAGAGATTGCTAGAGACAGTTCTCAAGACAGTCAGAGTTCTGCTTCATTGAGTCAGGATCCACTAGGAGGACCAATTATCCAAAATGAAGCTGCCACTGCCATGGATGAGGTGGAAAGAGCTATGGAACAAGCTCAAGATGATGTAGTTAACTTAAAAGATTTGGTGAAACAACTAAACCTTGAGCAGAAACAGATATATGACGAAGTCACAGAACAGGTTGAACATGGATTCAGTCATGAGAAAAAAGAGTGCTCATGTACATCATTTAAGCCTGTCCGACTGTACGTGAGTGGAGAAGCGGGAACTGGAAAACGTTTTCTGATTAAAGCAATTACAACTTATCTGCAGAAAAGGACGGAGTCATCACTGTCTTGTGTTGTTACCGCTCCAACTGGGCTGGCAGCACATAACATTAAAGGGATTACTTTAAATCATTTACTGATGCTACCAGTTGAGCATGATAACAAATTGCAATACCACAAGCTATCTGGAGATGTGTGTTCTGAAGTTTCCAGAGTCCTGAAGAAAATGAAACTTCTTATCATTGATGAAGTAAGCATGGTCTCAAATCTAATGCTTGCTTTTGTGCATTTAAGAATGCAGGAAATTCTTAGAACAGACTATGATGTCTTATTCGGAGGAAAACACATTATTGTTTTTGGAGATCTACTGCAGTTGACTCCAGTGAAAGGACAACCAGTGTTTAAAATGCTCACGCATGAAGATACCAGGAAGTGCCTAGGAAGCATTGGAAACGTTAATATATGGTTAAATTTCAAATATGCAGAACTGCTTCAAAATATGCGACAGGCAAAGGATGAAGATTATAAAAATATTCTACAAGATGGGATTCTTTGGAGTGGGGCTGCTGGGCTTCCCTGGTCTTCCTGCTTCGACTTCGTTCCTGGTTTTCCTGCTCCTGATGTCTTCTGCCTACCAGGTAGGGGTGGGGAGCGCTGGTCTGCTTTTGCACGATCCTCCCCGGGGTGTTCCTTTCCCCCCTACCCCCTCCCTCCGGGCCTCTCTGTGGTTGCGGGGGCCCGGGGGATGTTTCTTCCCTGTGGGGTGTTTGGTTGGGAGCGCTGTTTCGGTGCGCGCTCTTTTTCCTCCCCCCCCCCCCGTTCCCGTTCCCGTCCTCTGTGCTGTGGGGGCGAGGGGCGTTTGGTGCTCGTTGTGTCCCTGGGGACGGCACTGTCTTCCTGGTTTCCTGGGGCCGGGAGTCCTCGTTCTTGGTTTGCCCGGCCTCCTCTCGCGATGCGTGGTTCGCAGATGCCCGGTGGAGCATTTCCTGCCTGACCTCGCAATGGCCGGTCGCCCGGGTGGGCTCCGGGCGCTCCGGTGTTTCGGTGGTTTTTGGTGCCCCGTCGCGGGCCCTGGGCGTTTTCGACAGTCATCGTTTCGGAGTCAGCGGGGCACTGGCCGGTCTTTTCCCCGGAAGTTTCAGAAGAAGTCCCAGCGTAGTGCCGGGTCTGGTCTGCAGCGTTCCTGACTATGCCGGCCTGGGGGACGTTCTCGCTGGTGGTCCGCCTCTGGTTGGTGGGAGGCTTCGCCTGTTCCTTCCTGCTTGGCACCGGACGACCTCGGACAGTTGGGTGCTGGATGTCTTGTCCGGGGGCTACCGGATCGAGTTCCTGTCCCCTCCTCCCCCCTCCGGGGTGGTGGTGACCCCTTCTCCTCGGCATGTGGGGCTGTCTTTCGGTATGTTGGGCCTATCCCGGTCCTCCCTGTGGGGGGTTAATTGGTGTGTGCCCTTTTATTTCTATATATATATATATGTGCCTCTGGGTGGTGGTGTTTGTGTGCTCTTGTGGTGTTTTCCTTTGTTCCTGCTTTGTGCTTTGGTGGTTTCATCATTAGCAAGCACCATCGCAAGAGGAAGCATTCCTCTCCTGTACCTCCCTCTTCCTCGGGTTCCGGTGGGGACTCCTCTCCTCCTCCTGTGAAGCGTGACAAGGGGGATGATGATGATAGGATTAAACGCCTTATCATAGAGACTCTTTCTGATATCAAGGCGTCCAAGAGAGGTGCTTCTGGTCTTTCTGGTTCTGCTGCGCTTTACTCTGATATTTCGTCCTCTTCTGGGTCTGATGAGTCTTCTTCGGCTGCGGTTGAACTTCAAGGCAAATACATTTCCAGGGATCTCTTGCCTGACGTCCTTTCCTATGTGCGTGTTAATATGGGGTTTCCTGATGTTTCTACGCCAAATGCTTCTCAGGATTCTCTCTTACCGCAGTTTAGGAAGCCTGTTGCCTCTTCCTTGCCGGTCCATCCCTTTGTCTCTGATGTCCTGCTGAATGAGTGGAAGGACCCTGATCATATTTCCATGCCCAGGTTTATGTCCAAGCTTTATCCCTTGCAGTACATGGCGGAGCATTTGCCTGATTCAGTTCCTGTGGACTCTGTTGTGGCCAGTCTTGTGGGGCGTCCTTCTATGGCGGATGATAACATTCTGAAGGACGGTGTGGACAAGAAGGTGGATTCTGCCCTGAAAAAGTCTTATGCCGCCTCCCACCTGGCGATTCGTTCTGGCGTTTATGGGGCATATGTTGCCCAGTCTCTGCTGACTGATTTCAAGTCCCTGTTTTCATCTATGCAGGAGGGTACCAGTTGTCCGGAATTGCTGGAGTCTATGGAGCGCCAGGCGGAATTCCTGTTGGACATTGCCTTTGATTCTGTGAGGGCTTCTGCTATGTCCTGTGGTGCCTCTGTGGCTGCCCGTCGTAACCTGTTGCTGAGAGAGTGGAAGACGGACGCGGCCCAGCGTTCCATGGCTTTGTGGCTGCCTTTCACTGGTACCCGTCTCTTTGGTGACTCGCTGGAGGAGAAACTGCACAAGGTCTTCAAGGAACGCAAGCATTCTTTGTCCTTTCGTGATCCTCAGCCCCCTAGGGGTTCCTCCTTCTCTGGTGCCAGGTCTTTCCGCCAGCCTTCCAGATTCCACAAGACAGGAAACGAAACAGAAAACGCTTTTAGGCTCCACCCCCCCTCCTGCCAGGTGCTATATCACTACCAACCACCAGAAGCACATCCTGACACATCAAGCAACAAAGGCCTGGACAGGGAGGGAGGGTGGGAAGTATGACTGGGTCGAGGACGAGTAGGACTGAGAGTAATGGGGATTACCAAACGTAATCATAGCATTACCTCTACGTCCCTCGTCCTCGACCCAGTCATCACTCATGAGGCATACCAAAGCAACGCCCAAACAGGCCTTTGGCAACCCCAAACACAGCAAAACACAGACAAGACACAAAGGAGTGCAGCAAGTGAAAAAAGTTTAATACACAAACAGAACTCAGAGCGGAGGGGGAACCCCCACAGCTTGCAACACCCCAAGACCAAAATTGGTCCGGTCAGACAGGGCACAATTCAACCTGTAATGCCACACAAACGTGGACTCAGAGGCCCAGGTCCCAGCACGACAAATCTCATCAAGAGACACACCATTGAAAGCAGCCCAGGAGGCAGACACGCCCGAGTGGAACGCGCCTGAACCCCCGCTGGACAGGGCAAACCAGCACCACGATAGGCAAGAGAGATGACAGCCTTAATCCAACGACCCAAGGTGAGCCTGGAAGCAGCCTTACCCTTACCAGCCAAACCAAAGGTCACAAAGAGAGAGTCAGAAGAACGAAACTCCCCAGAACGAGCCACATAAATGGACAGGGCACGCATCAGGTCCAAAGAATGAAGCAACAGCTCAGAAGGAGAAGAAGGAGAAGGACACAAAGAAGGAAGAACCAGCTCCTGAGAGGAATGGAAACGGGAGCGGACTTTGGGGAGAAAACCAGGATCCAAAGAGAGCACCACAGCGTCATCCAGAAAACGCAAAAACGGCGGGGAACAACGCAAGGCCGTAAGCTCCCCCAACCGCCTCGCAGAAGTGATGGCCACCAGAAAAACCACCTTGTAGGACAGAAACTTAATGTCCACAGACTCTATAGGCTACAAGGGGGAAGACTGTAAAACACCCAACACCAAAGACAAATCCCAAGAAGGCACCAGAGAACGAACAGAAGGGGCAGAAAGAGAAAAACTCCGAAACAGCTGAGAAACCAAAAGGCCATCTGAAGCAAGAAAGGAATCCGGGTCCCGGAAGGCCCGGATAGCAGCCCACTGACCACGCAAGGTAGACACAGCAAAACGCTTCTGAAAACCATCCAGAAAAAACTGAAGGATAGAAGACACAGGGCAAGAGGTAGGAGACAAACCAGAAGAGGAACACCACCCCGAGAAAGAAGACCAGTGCTTCCAGTAAGAAGACAAAGTAGACGGCCTACGAGAGGCCTGCATCACAGAAATTATGTGGTCGGGCAGACCACGGACCCCAAGAGACAACCGTTCAACCTCCAGACCGCCAAGGAGAGGGGAACCAGAAGAAGGGACGGGGACCTCAGAGGAGAGGGGTAGCGGGGCAGAAGCCAAGGAGGGCCCACCGCTAGGCCCAGCAACAGAGGAAACCAGGACCTCCTCGGCCAGTGTGGAAGAACAGCCACTACCTGAGCCCCCTCCCGCTGAACCTTCAGCAAGAAGGCAGGAATCAGAGGAAAGGGAGGAAAGGCATAAAGAAGCCAAGGAGGCCACCGGAGAGACAAGGCATCCACTCCCCACGCACCCACCTCCGGAGACCTGGAGCAGAACAGGGGAACCAGGGCATCGTACCGGGAAGCGAACAAGTCCAGACAAGGAGTCCGGAACCTCAGGCAAATCAAGCGAAAAGTTTGGGGAGCCAAGCACAGGGACAGAGACGAAGGAAACCTCCGGCTCAAAGAGTCCGCCACCACGTTGCCCACACCCCGAATATGCTGAGCAGACAGGGCCAGAAGATTCTCCTCCGCCCAGTCCGAAATGGAGCAGGCCACCAGGTTCAGGGAAGAACTGCGGGTCCCACCTTGGTGATTGATGTAGGCCGCAGACACCGTGTTGTCCGATCTCACCAGGACATGGCAACCCCCCAGATGAAGATGGAAAAAGCGGAGCCCCCTCTCCACTGCAGACAACTCCCTCCAGTTGGACGACCTGCGAGACTCCGACGGAAGCCAACGAGCATGAACAGCCCAATGGTCCAGAGTCGCCCCCCAGCCGGAAGCGCTGGCATCCGTGGTCACAACCAGAGGAGGAGGCAGACGGAACAACATCCCCACAGAAAGGTGGAAAGGATCCAGCCACCATTGAAGAGCAGACACAACGTCCAGAGTCACAGGCACAGGAACCGCATAATCCAGGATAGGAAAGGGGACCCACCGCTGCATATGCCACAGCAGAGGGCGAAGATGAACCCTGGCCCAGGGCACCTTTGTATGGGAAAGAAGCTTTACATGCACGATTAATTTCAAATTTGTATCCAAATGAAAACATTCTTCCAGAGAATATTTTTAAGAAAATTACTGAAAAAAAAACTGGAAGCTATAGATAAAATAGAGCATATGGGAGCATCCACCCCAGCGTCTCCCATTAAGAGACTCAGTAGTCTGGTAGGGGTTAGGTTAGGTGACTACACACATTCTACACATTGCACTACAGCACTGCTAGTGTTAATGCCTGACTCATTCTGCGAATGCTTAAGCAATGACTGGGTTCTAATACTACTCAAACTTGACAACTGGATAGGTTTTTAAGCAGTTATGTGTAAGCAAAGACATGAAGTAACCACATGCTTCTGTCAGAATGATTGCACAAGTGGACAGAGACTCATAGTGTGATTCTAGACAAGTAAAACTATTCCCTGGACTTTAGCAGAAGAAACTCACTAGTCTGGAAGGAGTTAGGTGACTGCATTAATTATACACATTTCAATACAGCACTTCTAGTGTAAATACCTGACTCATTCTGTGAATCCATAAGCAGTGACTGGGTTCTGATACTTCTAAAACTTGACAACCGAATAGGTTTTTAAGCAGTTATGTGCCAGCAAAGATATGAAGTAACCACATGGTTCTGTCACAATGGTTGCACAAGTAGACAAAGACTCACATTGTGATTCTAGACAAGCAAGACTATTCCATGGACTTTAGCAGGAGAGAGTCACTAGTCTGGAAGGGGTTAGGTGACTGCATACATTCTACACATTTCAGTACAGCACAGCTAGTGTTAATGCCTGACTCATTCTGCGAATACATAATCATTGACCGGGTTCTAATACTACTAAAACTTGACAACAGGATATGTTGTTAAGTAGTTATGTGTCAGCAAAGAGATGAAGTAACCATATGCTTCTGTTAGAATTCTTGCACCAGTGGACACAGACTCACAGTGTGATTCTAGACAAGCAAAACTATTCCCTGGACTTTAGCAGAAGAAACTCACTAGTCTGGAAGGGATTAGGTGACTGCATTCATTATACACATTTTACTACAGAACGTCCAGTGTAAATATCTGACTCATTCTGTGAATCCATAAGCAGTGACTGGGTTCTAAATCTACTGAAACTTGACAACAGGATAGGTTTTTAAACAGTTATGCGTCAGCAAAGAAATTAAGTAACTACATGCTTCTGTCACAATGGTTGCACAAGTGGACACAGACTCACAGTGTGATTCTTGACAAGCAGGACTATTCCCTGGGATTTAGAAGGAGAAACCCACTAGTCTGGAAAGGGGTTAGGTGACTGCATACATTCTACATATTTCACTACAGCACTGCTAGTGTTAATGCCTGTCTCATTCTGAGAATACATAAGCAATGACTGTGTTTTAATACGACTGAAACTTGACAGCAGGATAGGTTTTTAAGCAGTTATGTGTCAGCAAAGATATGAAGTAACCACATGTTCCTGTCACAATAGATGCACAAGTGGACACAGACTCACAGGGTGATTCTAGACAAGCAAGACTATTCCCTGTACTTAAGCAGGAGAAACTCTCTAGTCTGGAAGAGGTTAGGTGAGTGCATACATTTTACACATTTCACTACAGCACTGCTAGTGTGAATGCCTGACTCATTCTGCTAATGCATAAGCAATGACTGGGTTCTAATACTACTGAAACTTGACAACAGAATAGGTTTTTTAAGCAGTTAAGTGGCAGCAAAGACATGAAGTAACCACATGCTTCTGCCACAATGGTTGCACAAGTGGACACAGACTCACAGTGTGATTCTAGACAAGCAAGACTATTCCCTGGACTTTAGCAGGAGAAACTCACTAGTCTGGAAGGGGTTAGGTGACTGTATAAATTCTACACATTTCACTACAGCACCTGCTAGTGTGAATGCCTGACTCATTCTGCGAATACATAAGCAATGACTGGGTTCTAAATCTACTGAAACTTGACACCAGGATAGGTTTTTAAGCAGATATGTGTCAGCAAAGACTTGAAGGTACCACATGTTCCTGTCACAATGGTTGGACAAGTGTACACAGAATCACAGTATGATTCTAGACAATCAAGACTATTCCCTCGACTTTAGCATGAGAAACCCACTAGTCTCAAAGGGGTTAGGTGAGTGCATACATTCTACACATTTCATTACAGCACTGCTAGTGTTAATGCCTGGCTCATTCTGAGAATACATAAGCAATGACTGTGTTCTAATACGACTGAAACTTGACAACAGGGTCGTTTTTTAAGCAGTTATGTGTCCGCAAAGAAATTAAGTAACTACATGCTTCTGTCACAATGGTTGCACGATTGGACACAGACTCACAGTGTGATTCAAGACAAGCAGGACTATTCCCTGGACTTTAGCAGGAGAAACTCACTAGTCTGGAAGGGGTTAGGTGACTGTATACATTCTTCACATTTTACTACAGCACTGCTAGTGTGAATGCCTGACTCATTCTGCGAATGCATAAGCAATGACTGGGTTCTAATACTACTGAAACTTGACAACAGGGTAGGTTTTTAAGCAGTTATGTGTCAGCAAAGACATAAAGTAACCACATGCGTCTGTCACAATGGTTTCACAAGTGGACACAGACTCACAGTGTGATTTTAGACAAGCAAGACTATTTCCTGGAATTTAGCAGGAGAAGCTCACTGGTCTGGAAGCGGTTAGGTGAGTGCATACATTCTACACATTTCACTACAGCACTGCTAGTGTGAATGCCTGACTTATTCTGCGAATGCATAAGCAATGACTGGGTCCTAATACTACTGAAACTTGACAACAGAAAGGCTTTATAAGCAGTTATGTGTCAGCAAAGACATGTAGTAACCGGTAAACAACCTTTACAACAAAACTTTTACAACGCACTACCATTACAATGCGGTCATTACAACGCAAACCATTACAACGCATTGCGCTGGGGGCGCTCTAGGATAGGGAATAAGTTTAATTTACCATCCAACACCTTCCCTAGTGTCCACGGGGACTGGAGTTGGAATAGTAAATTAAACTATTCACTATCCAACACCCAAAAGCACTATGCGTTGTAATGGATTGCGATGTAAAAACCGCGTTGTAAAGGCAGGCGTTGTAATAGCCTGCATTGTAACGTCGTACATCCGTAGTAACCACATGCTTCTGTCACAATGGTTGCACAAGTGGACATAGACTCACAGTGTGATCCTAGACAAGCAAACTATTCCCCGGACTTTAGCAGGAGAAACTCACTAGTCTGGAAGGGTTTAGGTGACTGTATACATTCTACACATTTCACTCCAGCACTGCTAGTGTTAATGCCTGACTCATTCTGCGAATACATAAGCCATGACTGGGTTCTAATACTACTGAAACTTGACAACAGAATAAATAGGTCTTTTAAGCAGTTATGTGTCAGCAAAGACATGAAGTAACCACATGCTTCTGTCACAATGGTTGCACAAGTGGACATAGACTCACAGTGTGATTCTAGACAAGCAAGACTATTCCCTGGACTTTAGCAGGAGAAACTCACTAGTCTGGAAGGAGTTAGGTGACTGTATACATTCTACACATTTCACTACAGCACTGCTAGTGTGAATGCCTGACTCATTCTGCGAATACATAAGCAATGACTGGGTTCTAAATCTACTGAAACTTGACAACAGGATAGGTTTTTAAGCAGATATGTGTCAGCAAAGACATGAAGGTACCACATGTTCCTGTCACAATGGTTGAACAAGTGTACACAGACTCACAGTATGATTCTAGATAAGCAAGACTATTTCCTGTATTTTAGCAGGAGAAACTCTCTAGACTGGAAGGGGTTAGGTGAGTGCATACGTTCTACACATTTCACTACAGCACTGCTAGTGTGAATGCCTGACTCATTCTGCGAATGCATAAGCAATGACTGAGTTCTAATACTACTGAAACTTGACAACAGGATCGTTTTTTAAGCAGTAATGTGGCAGCAAAGACATAAAGTAACCACGTGCTTCTGTCAAAATGGTTGCACAAGTGGACACAGACTCACAGTGTGATTCTAGAGAAGCAAGACTATTCCCTGGACTTTAGCATGAGAAACTCACTAGTCTGGAAGGGGTTAGGTGACTGCATACATTCTACATATTTCACTACAGCACTGCTAGTGTTAATGCCTGACCCATTCTGAGAATACATAAGCAATGAGTGTGTTCTAATACGACTGAAACTTGACAACAGGGTAGTTTTTAAAGCAGTTATTTGTCAGCAAAGAAATTAAGTAACTACATGCTTCTGTCACAGTGGTTGCACGAGTGGACACAGAGTCACAGTGTGATTTTAGACAAGCAAGGCTATTCCCTGGACTTCAGCAGGAGAAGCTCACTAGTCTGGAAGGGGTTAGGTGAGTGCATACAATCTACACATTTCCCTACAGCACTGCTAGTGTGAGTGCCTGACTCATTCTGCGAATGCATAAGCAATGACTAAGTCCTAATACTTCTGAAACTTGACAACAGAATAAATAGGTCTTTTAAGCAGTTATGTGTCAGCAAAGACACGAAGTAACCACATGCTTCTTTCACAATGGTTGCACAAGTGGACATAGACTCACAGTGTGATTCTAGACAAGCAAGACTATACCCTGGACTTTAGCAGGAAAAACTCACTAGTCTGGAAGGGGTTAGGTGACTGTATAAATTCTACACATTTCACTACAGCACTGCTAGTGTGAATGCCTGACTCATCTGCGAATACATAAGCAATGACTGGGTTCTAAATCTACTGAAACTTGACAACAGGATAGGTTTTTAAGCAGATATGTGTCAGCAAAGACTTGAAGGTACCACATGTTCCTGTCACAATGGTTGCACAAGTGTACACAGACTCACAGTATGATTCTAGACAAGCAAGACTATTTCCTTTATTTTAGCAGGAGAAACTCTCTAGTCTGGAAGCGGTTAGGTGAGTGCATACATTCTACACATTTCACTACAGCACTGCTAGTGTGAATGCCTGGCTCATTCTGCGAATGCATAAGAAATGACTGGGTTCTAATACTACTGAAACTTGATAACAGGATAGTTTTTTAAGCAGTAATGTGGCATCAAAGACATAAAGTAACCACATGCTTCTGTCACAATGGTTGCACAAGTGAACACAGACTCACAGTGTGATTCTAGAGAAGCAAGACTATTCCCTGGACTTTAGCATGAGAAGCCCACTAGTCTGGAAGGGGTTAGGTGACTGCATACATTCTACATATTTCACTACAGCACTGCTAGTGTTAATGCCTGACTCATTCTGAGAATACATAAGCAATGACTTGGTTCTAATATGACTGAAACTTGACAACAGGGTAGTGTTTTAAACAGTTATGTGTCCGCTAAGAAATTAAGTAACTACATGCTTCTGTGACAATGGTTGTACAAGTGGACACAGACTCACAGTGGGATTCTAGACAAGCTGGACTATTCCCTGGGATTTAGCAGGAGAAACTCTCTAGTCTGAAAGGGGTTAGGTGAGTGCATACATTCTACACATTTCATTACAGCACTGCTAGTGTGAATGCCTGACTCATTCTGCGAATGCATAAGCAATGACTGGGTTCTAATACTACTGAAACTTGACAACAGAATAGGTTTTTTAAGCAGTTACTTGGCAGCAAAGACATGAAGTAACCACATGCTTCTGCCACAATGGTTGCACAAGTGGACACAGACTCACAGTGTGATTCATTCTAGACAAGCAAGACTATTCCCTGGACGTTAGCAGCAGAAACTCACTAGTCTGGAAGGGGTTAGGTGACTGTATACATTCTACACATTTCACTACAGCACTGCTAGTGTTAATGCCTGACTCATTCTGCGAATACATAAGCAATGACTGGGATCTAATACTACTGAAACTTGACAACAGGATAGGTTTTTAAGCAGTTATGTGTCAGCAAAGAGATGAAGTAACCACATGCTTCTGTTATAATTCTTGCACAAGTGGACACAGACTCACAGTGTGATTCTATACAAGCAAGTCTATTCCCTGGACTTTAGCAGAAGAGACTCCGTAGTCTGGAAGGGGTTACGTGACTGCTTACATTCTACACATTTCACTACAGCACTGCTAGTGTTAATGCATGACTCTTTCTGCGAATGCATAAGCAGTGACTGGCTTCTAATACTACTGAAACTTGACAACAGGATAGGTTTTGAATAAGCATGGGCGGATTTTGCGGATTCGCAATCCGCGAATTTGCGGATTTGCGTATTCGCGGATTGCGAAAATACGCGAAATCCGCGAATTCTCGCGGATTAGCGGATTTTTTGGGGGTGTGTGTGTTCGCACGGGTTTCTGCAAGTTCGCGAGGGTTTTGTACTATTTCTCAAATTGCGAACTTACTTGTCGGGTCGCCAGTTTAGCGAACTTGTTGTTTCTACGTGCCCAGCCTGTTTGCTAAGCTTTCTTCATCACTGCCACCCTCTGTCACCACTGGCACTCTCTTTGGTCACCCATGCCACCCTCTGGCTCACCCATGTCACCCTCTGTGTCATCACATCACCCTCTAGTTCACCAGTGTACATTATTGGGGCAAAGCAAAGCACTGCCATCCTCTGTCAACACTGGCACTCTGGTTCACCCATGCCACCCTCTGGCTGGCACACCCATGCCACCCTCAGTGTCATCACAACACCCTCTGATTGACCACTGAGTGAACAAACACCTGCTAAGTGCTTTAAGTTTTGCAAACAACAACACCTGCCCTGCCCCAACTGACATTAATGAAGGCTGGCACCTGCTTGTCTGCTCCCTTTCCTTTTTGTTGCAAATGCAATGTAAATAATTTTTTTTAACAGGATGCAATGGCATACTTGTAACTATTCTGTGACTGTCAGAGCAGGGTCACACAATAGTTGCAAGTAGGCAACCGGATTCTGGAGGGCCCCTTCAGGAAGCACTACAGGTAAATGGTTACAAATGATGAGCTCGAACTTTTGCACCTGCTCGTTTGTTTTGCTTTTGCAAAACTCGTTTTTCGGTAATTTCGCCCTATTCGCGGGGCGCGTCGTAGTGCGAACTGGCCCGTGGAGGCCGCGAACTCGTGCGAGTTACCTCAAGGTTGAGTATGGGCGCCGCCATTTTGTGTGCGTGACGTATTTCCGTTTCCGCCCGCTAAGTGTAATCTCGCGCGACTCGCGCCGTGCGAATACAAGTTCGCACGAGTTCGCGAGAGAAATCGCGTGCGAACTTACTTACGCGCACGTGATCGGGCCGCCATCTTGTTTTTCATTCATTCCTATGTGTCTGGGTATGGTGTTTCTATCCTCTCTATATCTCTGCCATCCTTTGCTTGTTTTAATATTTTTTTGATCTATTTAACTTATTTTCTATCCCTGTATTTTTCTAGATCTATATTTTTGTGTTTAGGCTACTTTTGTTTACTTTTGAACTACTTTTTTAAACTTTTACTTTCCTTCTTCCCTACTCTTATTCTTTTTCATTTTGTCTCTTCTTTACTGCTCACACCTGCCCAGAACATGGTCAAGACAGCTGTGAAGCTGCCCAAGACGGGCACCGCAGCCCGTGCCCGGCTCCCGTGTGGTCGATTGAGGGCGGAAATGGTGGTGCCCCGGGAGATTTTCAGCCCTGAGGAGGTGGGCGCACTTGTTTTTTACGTGCAGCGTCGTCTCCCCAGGACCATCGCGGCAGGCGGCAGGATTGCTGCTGGTTACACCAACAGCCAGGAGCGACGGAAGCGGTGGGGGCAGGTGTGCCGGGCCCTTTTTAAGATCACGGGGGTCCAGCGCACCTACAATCAGGTCACCCACCGCTGGACCGACATCCTTGACCGAGAGCGTGACCTGCTAGACGTGCTGGGAGTGGAGGTCCCCGGTCTTGGTGAGTAGTAGTAGCAATTTTTTCATTAATATTTAAAAATCTTCTGTGCATTTCAGGTGCACTGTTCTCCTTCTCTGTGCCGGTGCCACTGCTTATTTGTTATCTATTTTGTGTTCATTTAATTGGGCTGAGTATGAGTGTATTTTACAGAACTGCGTAATGCTAGACACAAAGGGGCAGATTTACAAGCCCCTTGTTCCACGTTTACACTGCCTTACCTGACGCACAGCGACGTAAACGTGGCGCATCCCTGCGAGTCATGTACAACGTGATGCATCTAAGGAGATGCGCCACGTGAATGCCTGGGCCTGCGCCTCAATGGGTGCGTTCCCACGCAGGGGGGGAGTGGGGGGTGGGGGGTGCCAGTCAGGCAGATGTGTGCCTCGCAAAAGTGCCTGCGTGAAATCTACAAGATTTAACGCAGGCATTTCCGCGACGCTGCTATGTCAATTCTTTATGCCTGCTTGCTTGAAGCAGGCGTAAGGACTGATGCGTTATGTAGAGTATTGGGCAGCCCTGAGCACTGCTATAGTTGCATTGCGCCTGCGACGCGACTCTAGAGATGCGCCCCTATTTCGTCACGAGATGCGTCACGCATCTGCCTACCCTTGCGCCAGGGTTTGCCGCATTGTAATAGCGGCGCATCTGCCGTGACGCAAGGTTAGTTTTGCGTTACGTATTTGTTCTGGTGCACATCTGGAGGTGTCCAGCTCAGAACTCGTAAGTATGCCCGTAAGTGTCAGATTAGCAATTACCTGCGCATCCCTGCAAAGTGTGTGGCACGGCAGCACCACCCATGGTGCGCCGTATTTACAATGCGGCACACCATGGTCCCAAAACGTCACCGAAGCGTTACGCATCGGTGCCGTAAAGGCGGCTCTTTGATGGAGTTGCGTTGCAACGATGGCGCAGCTCCAGCAATGCTGCGTCAAGCCGTAAGTCTGCTTCATGCAGGCGCAGGGTTTCAGTGACGCATCATTGTCCTAAATGACTGATTGAAATTTTATATATTCCCCATAGCCACTTTTAGCATGCGTTCCTGCGCAGGAACGCCCTCCCTTGCGATGGAATGCTCCCTAATGGCGCAGGGTTTTAGAATGGGATGCATCTCCCATATGCGTCACGTTGTTAATATACGCCACACCATGGCGCCTCTCTTGTGGCGCTGCGTCACAAAATTGACGCAAGAATGGAGCAAAAGAGCTGCAAGTGGCTTGTAAATCTGCCCCTAGAGTAGAGGCTCAGGTGCAGTCCTTCCTTTGTAGCCCTCTTTTTGGATGAAATAGTAGGTTCTTGTTCTTTCTAAATGTTTGATTTGGTTGACAAGGACATCGGCAAGCAGCAATCATCAATGTTTTCTGTTATTTCTTTCATGTTGTACGTCAGGTCCGCCCAGGGGCAAGCGGACCGAAAAATCTGATGCAGCAGTGGCTCCAAAGGAGGAGGATGCAGGCCAGGGCGGCGAGTGCTCCTTTGCTGGCCCCAGTAAGTTTTCATTTAAATATAGAGGACCTATTGTTGTCCAAGCATTCCTAATTTAATTGTTTCGAAATAGGGTTTAGATAGGAGCAAAATCAATAATCCAACTGTTGCAGGGACAATTCTCCACAAACCGAACTATGGACAGCAAAGACCAGAGTAATAATATTTCAGAGTGGCGTGTTTGGCACACTGTATAAATAAACCTGGTAGTGTCAGCAGCACAGACTCCTCCTTGCAAAAATTGCAAAACTTTTCGCTCAGTCACTCTAGTCTGGACTCTCTGGAGGACTAAAAACCACAGAGTCAATTCAAGTTTAAAAGCTTTATTAAAAGTTTAAGTAAACACATATATGAAAATAAAGTTAGTTGGAAATGGAAAAGTGCTTGGTGCTGAGTTGATGAGTACTGGATTGGTACACATTTCTTGTGGTCGAGCCGAGCTTTCACCTGGTTTGAAGTTGATGTTCCTCTTGTCCTTAGAAGTCCAGTTTCTGTCTGTTCAGAGAAAAATAGTGTGTGTTAAAATTAAGCAAGCATTCAACAATTGTGAATATAAAAATGAAGCAAGACAACAGCTTTCCCTGGAAGGAGGGACATTTTTACTTTAGACTAGAGTAGACAGTCAATTAATTTTTCTGTTGTTTTCACATTTTTTCATTCATAGACCAAATACTAGTGGAGTGGTGTAATCTAACATTCTTAAATCTACTTTGTAGGTGGAACATCTGGTGGCGGGGCCAGCTCAGATGTGGTGGTCATCAGTGACTCGGAGTCCGAGGGTCAATCTGGGGAGGAGGCGGCGCTAGAGGAGTCGGACCAAGAGCAAGAAGTACAGACTGTGAGGAAGGAGACGGTGGCGGTGGCGAGTACAGGTAAGCTGGATCATGGAGGTACTATCTGACTCTTAGATAGGATATGATGTGTATTCAGTGGTGGCCCAGTGACAAATTACAATATGGTAATTACAGCAGGCTGGGACCGACAGACAGATGGAGGCAGAGACAGAGAGAGAGGAAGACAGAAGGAGAGAGAGAGAGAGGGAGGGAGCCAGAGGGAGGGTGAGGGAGGGAGACAGAGAGAGAGAGACAGCGAGGTAGAGGGAGACAAAGGGAGACAGAAAGAGTGAGACAGAGAGAGAGAGAGAGAGAGAGAGAGAGAGAGGGAGGGAAACAGACATATCGCCTGGGCCTGGTGCAGATGATACGGTTGCTGGTGTGGTTAACGGCTCAGAGGAAAAATCACTCACTTCTGCCAGATCTCTTTCATATGAAAGAGCACCAAACCAAGGATACAAGTGAGTTGTGGGAAGGGAAATGGTGATTCAAGCGCCCCTCCCTGCGGACGCCCATGATACTGGCCTGAATAGTTTTGTACTGCCCTGGCTAGTTGCTAGTTGTACTGTGACACAACTTCCTGCTGAATCATTTTGTGTTAATCATATTCTTAAAGAGCATTGGTTACAGATTATGTCTTTCTTTCTTCATGTAGTTGGCAATACTAAAACCTCCAAACCAACGAGGAGTATGCTGGCTGTACTGGCCCGGCAACGGAGGCTGGAAGCAACTGTTGCTGAATATCGGCGACTGGTGGAACTAGAGGGGGACGACACGCACTCCAGTGCATCAAACCTAACAACATCTACATCCTCCTCTGTTACCCCACGTTCTACCGGTAAGCACAGTGCTCCAGCAAACCGGAGCCGTGCCGGAAGACGCCACCGCCGAGCAGCAAAAGCTGCACCTCGCAGCACTGTTAAAGGTCGCTTGCGCCGTGCACTCCGCAGAGTGTCCGACCTAGAGGCGGAGGTCCAGAAATGGACCAAATATCAGAATGTGGTGGAGGGCCTCCGCCTAGATCAAGCCATCCTCCAAGAAAGGTATGATGCCCTGGCCCTAAAGCATGATGCCCTGGAGGCCAAACTTAACAGCTTGCATCCATAGAGTGTCCCTTGCCCCTGTTTTTGAGACTTTTGGGGGGTGGGAATTGGGAGTTGGGTTTTTTGGGGACTTTTGAGGACTATTTATTTGTTGGGGTTAGGGAGGGTCTTGCGGGAGATTATTTTGTTAGGGATATAAATATACTTTTTCAAACTTTATCTGAGCATACCTGTTTTTTTACTACTTTTGAGCTGGGTGGGTGGTGGTTTTGCAGTAATTTCATTTAACTGAACACTGTCATCGTGTTGGTTCACGTGCAATAGGCCAAATGTTTTCCAAAGTAAATGCCTGTCACAGAGTTTGTTAATTCAAGAGCCCTAGGACTTTGCTGCTAGTACCACTGTCACTCTCTCGCCTCTCCGAATACTCCATTATACTACCTCCCATCCAAACGCTTATCTTACCTGTAATTTGTGTTTGAGGGCTGGCTCCACCTGGAATTCACAGAGTCCTAACGCGTTCTGCAGCAGGGCCACAACTGGAGTTTCCCGGCGTGGATTTTCTGCAAATCAAAAGCAATCAACATTAGAAATGTGGTAGCGGTGCTGACACAACCCTAAAACCTAGAAGCCCCAGAGACAGCACCCCTGAGACAGGCAAGCGAGCAATATAACGCCTACACGTTCACGTGCAATAGGCCAAATGTTTTCCTAAGTAAATGCCTGTCACAGAGTTTGTTAATTCAAGAGCCCTAGGACTTTGCTGCTAGTACCACTGTCACTCTCTCGCCTCTCCGAATACTCCATTATACTACCTCCCATCCAAACGCTTATCTTACCTGTAATTTGTGTTTGAGGGCTGGCTCCACCTGGAATTCACAGAGTCCTAACGCGTTCTGCAGCAGGGCCACAACTGGAGTTTCCCGGCGTGGATTTTCTGCAAATCAAAAGCAATCAACATTAGAAATGTGGTAGCGGTGCTGACACAACCCTAAAACCTAGAAGCCCCAGAGACAGCACCCCTGAGACAGGCAAGCGAGCAATATAACGCCTACACGTTCACGTGCAATAGGCCAAATGTTTTCCTAAGTAAATGCCTGTCACAGAGTTTGTTAATTCAAGAGCCCTAGGACTTTGCTGCTAGTACCACTGTCACTCTCTCGCCTCTCCAAATACTCCATTATACTACCTCCCATCCAAACGCTTATCTTACCTGTAATTTGTGTTTGAGGGCTGGCTCCACCTGGAATTCACAGAGTCCTAACGCGTTCTGCAGCAGGGCCACAACTGGAGTTTCCCGGCGTGGATTTTCTGCAAATCAAAAGCAATCAACATTAGAAATGTGGTAGCGGTGCTGACACAACCCTAAAACCTAGAAGCCCCAGAGACAGCACCCCTGAGACAGGCAAGCGAGCAATATAACGCCTACACGTTCACGTGCAATAGGCCAAATGTTTTCCTAAGTAAATGCCTGTCACAGAGTTTGTTAATTCAAGAGCCCTAGGACTTTGCTGCTAGTACCACTGTCACTCTCTCGCCTCTCCGAATACTCCATTATACTACCTCCCATCCAAACGCTTATCTTACCTGTAATTTGTGTTTGAGGGCTGGCTCCACCTGGAATTCACAGTGGGGGACTCGTCAACGTTAAGTAAGTTTCTTCATTGTGCAGAATCCAGGCATCAGCATTATGGGTAATGGATAGGGTGAGTCTGGAGGAGGAGGACTCAGGATAGACGACCAGGACTGAGTTCGTGTCAACTAACTGTTGTGAACCTGAGGAATGCTGCGGCATCAAAATCAAGACAGTTCTGTTGATGGGCTTGTTGTTTTATTGGTTGATTTGATTACAGTTTTGTTGGGAATGTGATGAAGCACTTGCTAAAGAAAGACAGACACACAGGAATAAAAGTGAATAAGGAGGACTATTTACAATTAATGAATGAATGATTGAGTCATTTTCAGAACTCGCTGTCAGGGAAGCAGAACTCGTCCTCATACTCTGCTAAATCATCAGTCGGGGTTACTTCTGGTAACTGAGGAGAACTTTCCTCGGGTAGGGCGGTGTCCTCTTCTTCCTGCGTGCATTCTCGTACTCTGTAATCTGGTGGTATGAAGTGCTGGTTCATCTTTATCAAGGTGAGCCGCTCCACATTTGCGGGCAAGAGGCGGGACCTTTTGGAAGTCACAATGCCACCAGCAGAACTAAAAACACGTTCTGAAGACACGCTTGCGAGTGGGCAAGACAAGTAATTGATAGCCAGGTTGGTGAGCTCTCGCCATATTTTTCTTTTCCCATGCCAATACGCCAATGGGTCCTCTGTAATATTGACCTCTGTTGAGTCATCCAGATAGGCCTGCACCATTGAAAGAATGTCCTCCCGGATTCCTGTACTTTGCACTTCTGTGTCCTTTCTAGGACCAGGAAACCCTAGCTGAGTTAGCCAACTCGCTTCAGACATATCGCATGCGCCTGGTGCAGATGATACGGTTGCTGGTGTGGTTAACGGCTCAGAGGGATAACCCCTGAAAAAGAGATCCAGTGTGCAGTGATGCACATGTAATCAAGGGCTTGGCAACTGGTCCACATGTCTGTTGTCAGGTGTATAGTGTGAACAGCACTCTTCTGCAAAGCTGCCCCCACCAACTCAAGCACCTCTTTGTGTAGTGCTGGAACAGCAACCCTGGCAAAATAGTACCGGCTAGGAACCTTCCATTTAGGGGCCAATGTTGCCACGAGTTCAAGGAAACCCACACCTTCGACAAACGAAAAAGGGAGAAGGTCCACCGCTAGCATTTTTGCCAGCTTAGTGTTATAGAGGCGTACAGTTGGGTGGTTGCGTTGAAATTGCGCATCTGAGGAGAACATGGCTGAAATGGTGCGCTGGACAAATTTACGGGATGATGCTGATGCCTTCTTCGACCCACTTCTGATCAGTGTTGACATTTTCCGCATTGGTGTGTCTCCCAGACTCTCAGTGTGCCTGCTATGTGTTACGGAGGGTGTGGTGCTGCAAGGGGTACTGGGTGCAACCGGACACATGTCTGACGCTTCTTCTACCTCCCCATCATCTTCAGATGAAACACCTACTATGGGTATATTTTGGCCACTTGCCCTTTGGGATCGCTTTCCCTTGACGTTTGCTAGGTGCGGAAACCATTCGACAGCGTGCTTTCTTTCAAGATGACCTATCTGGACTCCGGTTCCATAGTTGGTACCAGTCTTACCACGGCTAACGCTAGTCTTACAAATGCAACAAACGGCTATGTTATCATATTTTTCATGGACACTAAAAAAGTTCCAAACTGGGGACTGGAAACTTCTGGTTTTGCCGCACGAGGTGATACTGCTGCCAATGCCAGATGAAGCAGTGGTGGATGAGCCTTGCAGACATCTACTGGGTTGTGCAATTATTGCAGCAACCTTACTTGAGGGAGTCGAGCTGGATGGAGTCCCCCTCTGGGGAGAAAATATGGGAGCTGTAGGTTTTGTTGAACTTGTGGTACTACTTGACTGCGTTGGTGGTGCTACCAGTGGCACGTCGCCAGGGTCACGCTCAGCATGACGTCGGGATAGGGTGTAAATGTCTGTCTGCTGCATGGCCGGTGTGGCTGGACTGACATGTGTGATGACTAGGTCATTGCTGTCATCCTCTTCAACAACATCAGAATGCACCACTTCATCAAGTCCGACGTTCGGATCCATAAGTATGAGCTTTCCGGGGCCCTTCCTTTTACCATGTGATACCTTTCGCAGCTCATGGTGTGCCTCCCTCTCAGACGTCAGAGATGGTTGCCAATCTAGATCCACATCATCATCTGATGGAGCGGGGCTTGAAGAGGAACTTCTACACACCCTCCTTGATCTTTTCCTTGCTGGGGAGCTGGGAGAAAATGAATCATCAGGAGGAGTGGCTTCGTCTTCCTGACATGATACCCCGGCTCCAAAGTCAATTTCCTCCTGTGCCCCCACTTCTGGAAGAACAACCATTGTGGGCACTTGCACCGCTCCATGGCCATCTTCACTGACCTCTACTTGCAAGTCTCCATGGACCTCTCCTTCTCGGCCTTCTCCTTCTCGGCCTTCTCCTTCTCGGCTTTCTCCTTCTCGGCCTTCTCCTTCTCGGACAGCTCCTTCTCGGACAGCTCCTTCTCGGACAGCTCCTTCTCGGACAGCTCCTTCTTGGACAGCTCCTTGCGCATGTACTTCTGCTTGTACTAGTAGCCCATGCAGTTGTTGTTGCGGCTTTGGTTGTTGAATAGTACTTGTGAGATGAGTTAAAACCTGTGTTGATGGCGTGCTGCTACTTTCTTGCGATGATCCAACATCACTGGTCGTTGGTGATTCAACAACTAAACAGGCTACCTGTGCAGCACTCATGGTGGGCCTTTGTTTTTTTTGTTGTTGTTGCCCAAAAAATGTCTTGGTTGAGCAACCAGTCGCCTTGGTAAGTGGTGCCACTTGCTTCTTCTTCTCCTTAGTAGAGACATCTTTCTTGGAAGAGGACCTACGGGCACCTCTTTTTGGAGCCATCTTCTTCAGATGTCGGAACAACAGGCCGCAGCAGCACTTCTTCCTGGCACTGATGCTCAACGATGATGCGTAGTTTTGTGCACCTAAACGCAAACGAAGACAGAGGAACATCAGTAAATATAAATGTTGCATATGTAGCGCTTGAATAAACAGTTAGCAAGTAGGCATTTATGAATACACACGTGCACACCACACAATATGGAATTTTCAAAATTAGGATTTGCTAAATTTTTGGGAAACAGGAATTTAACATTGATCCAAGAGAGCACACACACAGAGGGTTGTGCTTTCATGTACCCCTGACTCCGCCTGGGCACAATGGGTGAAAGCAAGGCACAATGGGTGCAGGCCTATGTCTCAAAGCTCACTGCCTGCCTTCAAAATGGCCGCTTGACCCCCCCATCCACATGGCCAGGAACATGCCTCAAAATGGCCACCACCAACATAGCCAGCACCCAACCCCTACTCCAAAAAGTGAAAACACACAACACAAATCAAATCACCACAATCCAATGCCATCCATCCATTTTCAGAAGGCTTATGCTGCCTGCTGGTGGTTTTCCGGTGCAAAATTGCAGTTTTTACAATTTCGCGAGTGCGAGATTGTTGCTTCACGGCGCGAACGTGGCAAAAACCCGCAAAATCCGCGAACAGACCGATTCTGGGCCCCCCTGGGCATAATGGATGACATCAGAGCACAGTGGGTGCAGGCCTATGGCACAAAGCACACAACTTACAAATGGCCCCTAGACCCCCACCCACACGGGACCAGACAATAAAATGGCCCCCACCCCCATAGCAAGCCCCCAACACCACCCCAAAAAGTCCTAAAACACACAAAAATCAGCACAATCCAATGTCATCCATGCCCTGGCCAGAATCATGTTAACAAAAATAATTTCAACAAAACAGTTGTATCATCCATGCACCCATAAATAAGCCTGGTGGTTTTCAATTCATGTGCAGCAGAATTGTAATTTTTACAATTTCGCGAGTGCGAGATTGTTGCTGCGCGGGACACGAGCAGTGCGAACACAAGCAAAAACATCCTCAGCTCGCGAACTTGCAGATTTTCCCCCCAAAAAAGTCGAAAAAAAAACAACACACACAAAAATCACCACAAACAAACAACATCAACTTACTTCTTTGTGAAATCAAAATTCGAATCCAAAAGTAATCCAAAAGGCCTCAAATCCAAATATCCAGCAGCAACCACAAAAAGTAATCCTTCCCAGTCAAGAATGATCGAAAAGTGGCCAGGAAATGGAGGAGCTTGCTGGACAGGAACAGGAAGTTGGAGACTGGGGCACTTCCTTCACCCCACCCCTATGGGAGGAGCTTGCTGGACAGGAACAGGAAGTTGGAGACTGGGCCACTTCCTTTACTAAGTAATTTTTGTACTTTCGCTAGTGCGAGATTGTTCCTGCCCGCGCCGCGGACCGCGAGCAGCGCGAGCAGTGCGAACACAAACAAAAAATCCGCTTCGCGCGGATTTGCGTATTCTCGCCGCATCCGCGAGAGTTCGCGGATTGCGGATTCCCCAAAAATACGAAAAATACGCGAGCGTAACGGATTTTACGCCCATGCTTAGTTTTGAAGAAGTTATGTGGCAGCAAAAACATAAAGTAACCACATGCTTATGTTGTAATTCTTGCATAAGCGGACACAGGCTCACGGTGTGATTCTAGACAAGCAAGTATATTCCCTGCACTTACGCAGAAGAGACTCACAAGTCTGATAGCAGTTTGGTGACTGCATACATTCTACACATTTTAATACAGCCCTGCTAGTGTGAATGCCTGACTCATTCTGTGAATGCATAAGCAATGACTGGGTTCTAATACTACTAAAACTTGACAACAGGATAGGTTTTTAGACAGTTATGTGTCAGCAAAGACAAGAAGTAACCACATGCTTCTGTCACAATAGTTGCACAAGTGGACACAGACTCATAGTGTGAATCTTGACAAGCAGGACTATTCCCTGGGATTTAGAAGGAGAAACTCACTAGTCTGGAAGGGGTTAGGTGACTATACATTCTACAAATTTCACTACAGCACTGCTAGTGTTAATGCCTGACTCATTTTGCGAATGCTTAAGCAATGACTGGGTTCTAATACTACTGAAACTTGACAACACAATAGGTTTTTAAGCAGTTATGTGTCAGCAAAGACATGAAGTAACCACATGCTTCTGTCACAATGGTTGCACAAGTGGACATAGACTCACAGTGAGATTCTAGACAAGCAAGACTATTCCCTGGACTTTAGCATGAGAAACCCACTAATCTGGAAGGGGTTAAGTGACTGTATACATTCTACATATTTCACTACAGCACTGTTAGTGTTAATGCCTGACTCATTCTGCAAATACATAAGCAATGACTGGGTTCTAATACTACTGAAACTTGACAACAGAATAAATAGTCTTTTAAGCAGTTATGTGTGAGCAAAGACATGAAGTAACCACATGTTCCTGTCACAATGGTTGCACAAGTGTACACAGACTCA
Organism: Lissotriton helveticus; assembly: GCF_964261635.1. NCBI lineage: Eukaryota > Metazoa > Chordata > Amphibia > Caudata > Salamandridae > Lissotriton > Lissotriton helveticus. The sequence goes on along the minus strand of NC_136063.1, from coordinate 602,047,326 downwards.
CAGTATGATTCTAGACAAGCATGACTATTTCCTGTACTTTAGCAGGAGAAACTCTCTACTCTGAAAGGGGTTAGGTGAGTGCATTCATTCTACACATTTCACTACAGCACTGCTAGTGTGAATGCCTGACTCATTCTACGAATGCATAAGCAATGACTGGGTTCTAATACTACTGAAACTTGAAAACAGGATAGTTTTTTAAGCAGTAATGTGGCAGTAAAGACATAAAGTAACCACATGCTTTCTGTCACAATGGTTGCACAAGTGGACACAGACTCACAGTGTCGTTCTAAACAAGCAAGACTATTCCCTGCACTTTAGCAGGAGAAACTCACTAGTCTGGAAGGGGTTAGGTGACTGCATACATTCTACATATTTCACTACAGCAGTGCTAGTGTTAATGCCTGACTCATTCTGAGAATACATAAGCAATGACTCGGTTCTAATATGATTGAAACTTGACAACAGGGTAGTTTTTTAAGCAGTTATGTGTCCGCAAAGAAATTAAGTAACTACATTCTTCTGTCACAATGGTTGCACAAGTGGACACAGACTCACAGTTTGATTCTAGACATGCTGGACTATTCCCTGAGATTTAGCAGGAGAAACTCACTAGTCTGGAAGGGGTTAGGTGAGTGTATACATTCTACACATTTCACTACAGCACTGCTAGTGTTAATACCTGACTCATTCTGCAAATGCTTAAGCAATGACTGGGTTCTAATACTACTGAAACTTGACAACAGGATAGGTTTTTAAGCAGTTATGTGTCAGCAAAGAGATGAAGTAACCACATGCTTCTGTTATAATTCTTACACAAGTGGACGCAGACTCACAGTGTGATTCTATACAAGCAAGTCTATTCCCTGGCCTTTAGCAGAAGAGACTCCGTAGTCTGGAAGGGGTTACGTGACTGCTTACATTCTACACATTTCACTACAGCACTGCTAGTGTTAATGCATGACTCTTTCTGCGAATGCATAAGCAGTGACTGGCTTCTAATACTACTGAAACTTGACAACAGGATAGGTTTTTAAGAAGTTATGTGGCAGCAAAGACATAAAGTAACCACATGCTTATGTTGTAATTCTTGCACAAGCGGACACAGGTTCACGGTGTGATTCTAGACAAGCAAGTATATTCCCTGGACTTACACAGAAGAGACTCACAAGTCTGATAGCAGTTCGGTGACTGCATACATTGTACACATTTTAATACAGCCCTGCTAGTGTGAATGCCTGACTCATTCTGTGAATGCATAAGTAATGACTGGGTTCTAATACTACTAAAACTTGACAACAGGATAGGTTTTTAGACAGTTATGTGTCAGCAAAGACAAGAAGTAACCACATGCTTCTGTCACAATAGTTGCACAAGTGGACACAGACTCATAGTGTGAATCTTGACAAGCAGGACTATTCCCTGGGATTTAGAAGGAGAAACTCACTAGTCTGGAAGGGGTTAGGTGACTATACATTCTACAAATTTCACTACAGCACTGCTAGTGTTAATGCCTGACTCATTTTGCGAATGCTTAAGCAATGACTGGGTTCTAATACTACTGAAACTTGACAACACAATAGGTTTTTAAGCAGTTATGTGTCAGCAAAGACATGAAGCAACCACATGCTTCTGTCACAATGGTTGCACAAGTGGACATAGACTCACAGTGAGATTCTAGACAAGCAAGACTATTCCCTGGACTTTAGCATGAGAAACCCACTAATCTGGAAGGGGTTAAGTGACTGTATACATTCTACACGTTTCACTACAGCACTGCTAGTGTTAATGCCTGACTCATTCTGCAAATACATAAGCAATGACTGGGTTCTAATACTACTGAAACTTGACAACAGAATAAATAGTCTTTTAAGCAGTTATGTGTAAGCAAAGACATGAAGTAACCACATGTTCCTGTCACAATGGTTGCACAAGTGTACACAGACTCACAGTATGATCTAGACAAGCATGACTATTTCCTGTACTTTAGCAGGAGAAACTCTCTACTCTGAAAGGGATTAGGTGAGTGCATTCATTCTACACATTTCACTACAGCACTGCTAGTGTGAATGCCTGACTCAGTCAGTCAGTCAATTATCTTTATTCGATTATCGAAAATCATAAAAGAATGAGCAAAATTACATATCACCATTTCATCAGAGCACACATTTTTACAAATTTAAAACAGACAATCATTATAAAAAACACTAGTTTCACAATAAAACATACATAAATATTTAAAAAGATAAAAAGAAGGGCTTATTAAAACACAACTCCTTCAGAAAAATGAGAAAAGAGGAAATTCATTTTTGAGAGATAAAGTGCCTGTCCCTTGTACGATGCTTGTTTAAACGTGCTCCTGCAACTAGAAAACTAGCGACAGAGAAAGCTATTTTAACATTAGGGAGAAGTTGCAAGAACAACAGGGCTGGTTTTACCTGAATAAAGCCCTGGTTACGTAAAATAGGGAACAAATATCTTTTTCTAATCTCAATATAATGTCCGCAAAACATGATAAAGTGCATCGTGTCCTGTGTTGAAAAATGGTCACAGTCACATGGTTCAGCATCATCAGGTCTAGTCCAGATTCTAAAGTTGCCCAGTATAAAATGAATTAAATCAAAACGAAATCTCGTTAAGAGAAAGCGATGATAAGAATTTGTTACCAGGAGGAGATATGGTTCCATTCCTGGAACAGAGGAGAGCATACAGTGTTTCCTTACCATGTTTTTTTTTTAGCTCTGTAGCTTCCCTCTCCAGGGCATATAAATTTGTCAGTGTATTTTTGACTGATTTTAGATCTTCATAAGTTATTCCATCTGGAGATGAGAAGAGCTCTGGGCGGCCTGCTAAAGTAAGCTGCGTTTTCACATATCTTACCCATGGAATGTTAAGGGCTCTATCCAGGGCTAAATAGTCTTTTAAAATAATATGATTTAAAGTAAGCTCCTGGTTAAGCCAAGTTTTTATCCAACCAATCACTCGTGCTAGTTTTAAAATATCAGATATATAGCCCAGACCCAACTCTGTATGCAATGCAAAGGTCGGGGTTGATTGGGGAACGGAAAGCAGAGATCTCAAAAATTTGTTTTCTACGTTCTGTATTTTGGCGGAACTAGTATGTCCCCAGATAACAGAACCATACTGGGCGACAGACAAACATTTTGCTTTGTAAACTTTGATGATGCTTTCCATGGGACGGGCGCCCAGTTTTTTTAGCAAAACCTAGCAGCCCTGCAGCCGCTCTAGCAACAGCGCTGCTTTTAGCCAAAAGCTGGGGGCCCCAAGTACCCTTTTCGTCAAAAGTCACTCCTAAGTATGGAAAAGAAGGGACTCTCTTGACCTCCTTCCCCGCACAGTAAAATGTTAACGACTTTCTTTTCCTGCCTGCGGCTCCAGCAATCATTACATGTGATTTTTCAGTATTAATTTTCATGTCCAATGATGACATAAAAACTCCAAAAGATAAAAGAAGTTTGTTTAACGCCACTCCAGAACGTGCCAGAAGGACGGCATCATCCGCGTACAGGAGGACAGGTATCTTTGTCTCACCTGCACGCGGGATGTCACTATGGGATGTTGTCATTACTGCCTCAAGGTCATTAATGTATAAGGTAAAGAGGAGGGGGGCAAGTATACACCCTTGCCTAACCCCCCTCTCTGACTTAAAGTGACAAGTGCATCTTCCTTCCCTAGTTGCTCTAACTGAGGTCATACGATCCTTATGTAGCTCAGCTAAGTATTCGACCAAAGGGGGGTCAAGGCCCATGGCCAAGAGGATCCTCCACAGCTTTGCCCAGTTTACCAGGTCAAAAGCTGATGAGAGGTCCATGAAGGCCATGTACAATGAGCCCTCCTTGGCGATTACATATTTATTTAAAATTAATTCTAGGTTTAGACACTGATCTAAAGTTCCTCTTTTGGCTCTAAAGCCATATTGTGTGTTAGATAAAATGCCCTTACTTTCTAAAATCAATGTCAGTCTGCCTAAGAGGACTCTCCCCAGGATTTTAACACTCGAGTCGATAAGGGAAATTGGCCTATAACAGGCTGGATCTGTCCTCTGACCTTTCTTAAAGATTGGCACAATGGTCGAACTTGCCCAGCTAGAAGGGAAAGTAAATTCCCTTGTAGCATTAAAAATGTTAGTCAGAATCTTTGAGCTTAATTCAGGGGCACTCTTAAAAAAGTCTGCGGGGACCCCGTCTGGCCCCGGTGCCTTTCTACAGAGTGTGTCGTTAATTGCTTGTTTCACCTCCTCCTGAGTAAAGGGAGAGATGTAAGTTGACGATTGTGAAAGAGGTATTTCGCATTCTGTAGTGGTATGAGTACAACTATAAATATTACTAAAATGTGTCACCCACTGTTCATCTGGGATAATACAGTCAGCTCTCTGATTATCTAATCCCACAAAATATGGGTGATTTATAACTGCCCAAAATTTGGCACTGTCTTTCTGTGTCTCCGGCAGTAACAAATCATTCCAAGCCTCGTCTTTTATCTCAGATTTCCTCTTCCTAATAGCTAGGTTATATTGTTTCCTTAATGACGCTATCAACACTCTGTCTCTAGGTTTGTACTTTAGGGCCTTAAGAAGGGTGGAATGGGCCTTGGAGCAGTTTGTATCGAACCATTTGGGGCCCTTTGGCTTATTGGACTTTGCCTTTACAGTCAAATCTAAGTTAACTTGGTGACAGATAACACTAAAGGCCTCAACCATAGTAGCGCTAGGGTTTTTATTATCTAAACAGATGGCGACTTCACCAGTGACTTTGGCCAAAGTTTCCTGTAAAAAGGTTATTGGAATAACTTGATCCCATTTGAGCCTCCGGTTTTGATCTCTTAGCGCAAGATCTATTGCACACAATGTGTCTATCTTCCTTTTTCCCAAGACTCCTTGAGCTGACATCTCTAAAATCACAGGATTGTGATCACTAAAAACAGAAGTTTCTACCTTATAAACGAATACTTCAGGCAGAACTCTAAAAGATGCAAAAATGTAATCTATAATTGTGCCTGAAACATTGCCCACGTATTTTGGTAACCTTGAATCATTAGAACAGATACATGGTTCATAAAGGTTGAAGGTAGCCAAGAGCAATTCCAATGCCTCACCGCTTGGGGTGTGTTCAAAATGCGGCGAGGAGGAATAAGAGAAAAATTCCTCTGGTTCCCTTTGACAACCCGCCTGGCATGGATGAATATTAAAATCTCCCATAAGGATCACCTCATACCCATAGGAACTGTTCTCAATGTGAGTAAATAAAAGATCCTCTAGGGATACCAAATGCTCGTTTGGAAATTGACTGGCCGGGGAATTATAAAAGTTAACAAGTAAAATAGGATGGGAGTTTGATGAAGTCAGTTCAACCACTAAACAATTTTTAGATTTAGACTTAATGTGTCTAGGTTTGCCTTGGACGTCAAGTGAAATATATACAGCCAACCCTCCCCTTGCTCTTCCTGCTTTGCTGGGGTCTGCAGATACATAAAAATGAGAATAGCCATCTAAGGCCAAACAATTTAGCGTTTCCCAAGTTTCCTGAAAGGCAAGGATATCATAATTCCTGATTAGGTCCAACCAGTTCTTGTCTTTGAATTTAGCTCTCAGTCCGGCGATGTTCCAGCTCATAATTCTACAGACCCTGCCACTTGCAGGGAACTGAGCTGACTGACCAAGAGCGGGCTGTGATCCCTCCACATCATTGTCTCGACTTGGCAAAAGTCAATCATTTTGATCCATGGAAGATAGTGGTTAAACGGTTAAACAGTTCTAAGGGCTGTGTAACAGGGTTGAGCATTAAAGGTTGATGGCGATGAACTGGTGCTTTGTTCCTTAAATCTTGTCCCCATCTGAAGTGAGAATCCCAATTGGTGTCCCACCCTGGAGCAGGAGTCCTTGCAAAAGATACATTCTGCTGTTCCCCGTAAAAGAATTTCAAAGTGAGGGGGACCACAGTACCTCGTCTTCGTTGGGGAGGAAAGATATTTGCAAGGATATTGGGAAGAACGTCTTGATTTGAAAAGCTCACCGCCACACAGTCCCCTTTTAATTTTTTGGGCCGATTTCCCAGCCAGGGAACCCTAGTTGCTGATTTGATTACACTTGCTAGGTGATGTTTTCCCCCTGGAGCTAGCCGCACATTGCTAGTTAGCCAATGTAGGGCTTTGCTACAAAGTGAATTAGAACTTTCCGCTGTGCCTTCTTCCAGCGGAGGGACATTTGCGAGGACTAAGACCCCAGGTGTGGCTTCAACAATGAATTGCAGAGGGTCCGTAGAAAAAGTTTGGGCTTGTGCTTGTAATTGCGCTGGGGGAATGTTTGCCGAAGGAGTTGGATCTGATGAAGAACATGCTAGTATATGACCCTCATTAATAGCAGTCAAAATTGGTGGCGATGGATTCTCCCCAAGCAGTTCTGTTCCATCTCCAACACCCATATCACCTCCAGCGACGACTCCCCCAGAGTTATAGCCCAAATGAGTAACTAACGTGGTTATATTTTCGATGCCACTTGCAACTGTGTTTTGGAGGCCACCCAGCTTCTTAACCTCTGCTTGCAGTTTGTCAATCTTAGATATGAGAGGTTTGACAATAGTGTTGATTTTAGTCTCAATGAGATCTGCAATTTTATCAAAAAGAGCTTCCTCAAAAGAGCAGATAGGTTGATCCTCAACATGAGCCACTTGTTTGCGTTTTGGGGTAGTAGCCCTCTTCCGTTTTGTCCCTGAGCATAACCCACCCCGCTTTGGAGGATTCTTTGTACATTGACGTTTAGATCTGGCTGCGCGCCCTATAGGAGATTGGTCAAGGACAGAGACCTGAGACTGTGTATCTTGGTCAAAATCATTATCATTATCATTATCTGTAGTGCCCCCAGCGGGCAAACCCTTAGAGACCGGGGTTGCATTATCCGGTGTGCCAGGTATAACTTGGGAAGTAATGTCAACAAAGGTGGCTGCACTATGAACATCTTGCATGATAATTTCATCAGTCAAAGTAGTGACAAGTGTGGTTGGAGACGGACAAAGCCAATCAGGAGATTGGCTCAGCCCCAATGACTCCCTCCTTTGCATATTAATCTTCTGGTCAGTCTGAACAAGGTAATTGTTAATCTTGTTTTGCTGAACTCCAGCGAGTTTTTTAGACATAGCTTAGAATATAAAAAGTATTGATGTTGTATATATATCGAACTGTAAATCGGGTCTTGTGCAAGCAAGACTTACTTGAAGGATGATCGCAGAAGTATGTCCTGCAGCATTTCTGGCCCTGCCCCTGCCTCCTCCTGCCGATGAGGGCCTTAGAGGGCCCGCCATTTGCCCGGGCTTCGCCCCGGGCGTCCCGCTCGCGTCCCGCGACGCGGGGCTCCTCCGAGCTTTATCCTTCCCGTTGGCGCTCTCTGGCGCGTGTGTGTCACCCTAGACGCGCCGCCGCGTGGCCTGCCGGGTGCTGTAGTCCCCCGGAGCGGCGGCGCGGAGTCAAGTGCCTTCCTGACTCTTGGCGGTGGCGGCTAAAACAACAGGATACCTTCCCTGCAGGTAAGTGACTCTCGGCGGCGTTATTCAAATGTCTCCCCCGCTCTGCCTGGCTTCTCCGAGCTTTATCCTTCCCGTTGGCGCTCTCTGGCGCGTGTGCGTCACCCTAGACGCGCCGCCGCGTGGCCTGCCGCTGCCGGGTGCTGTAGTCCCCCGGAGCGGCGGCGCGGAGTCAAGTGCCTTCCTGACTCTTGGCGGTGGCGGCTAAAACAACAGGATACCTTCCCTGCAGGTAAGTGACTCTCGGCGGTGGCGGCGTTATTCAAATGCCTGACTCATTCTGCGAATGCATAAGCAATGACTGGGTTCTAATACTACTGAAACTTGAAAACAGGATAGTTTTTTAAGCAGTAATGTGGCAGTAAAGACATAAAGTAACCACATGCTTTCTGTCACAATGGTTGCACAAGTGGACACAGACTCACAGTGTGGTTCTAGACAAGCAAGACTATTCCCTGCACTTTAGCAGGAGAAACTCACAAGTCTGGAAGGGGTTAGGTGACTGCATACATTCTACATATTTCACTACAGCAGTGCTAGTGTTAATGCCTGACTCATTCTGAGAATACATAAGCAATGACTCGGTTCTAATATGATTGAAACTTGACAACAGGGTAGTTTTTTAAGCAGTTATGTGTCCGCAAAGAAATTAAGAAACTACATTCTTCTGTCACAATGGTTGCACAAGTGGACACAGACTCACAGTTTGATTCTAGACATGCTGGACTATTCCCTGAGATTTAGCAGGAGAAACTCACTAGTCTGGAAGGGGTTAGGTGAGTGTATACATTCTACACATTTTACTACAGCACTGCTAGTGTTAATGCCTGACTCATTCTGCAAATGCTTAAGCAATGACTGGGTTCTAATACTACTGAAACTTGACAACAGAATAGGTTTTTTAAGCAGTTAAGTGGCAGCAAAGACATGAAGTAACCACATGCTTCTGCCACAATGGTTGCACAAGTGGACATCGACTCACAGTGTGATTCTAGACAAGCACGGCTATTCCCTGGACTTTAGCAGGAGAAACTCACTAGTCTGGAAGGGGTTAGGTGACTGCTTACATTCTAAAAATTTCACTACAGCACTGCTAGTGTTAATGCCTGACTCATTCTGCAAATATATAAGCAATGACTGGGTTATAATACTACTGAAACTTGACAACAGGATAGGTTTTTAGGCAGTTATGTGTCAGCAAAGACATGAAGTAACTACATGCTTCTGTCACAATGGTTGCACAAGTGGACACAGACTCACAGTGTAATTGTAGATAAGCAAGACTACTCCTTTGACTTTAGCATGAGAAACTCACTAGTCTGGAAGGGGTTAGGTGACTGCACACATTCTACACATTTTACTACAGCACAGCTAGTCTTAATGCCTGACTCATTCTGCGAATGCATAAGCAATGTCTGGGTTCTAATACTACTAAAACTTGACAACAGGATAGGTTTTTAAGCAGTTATGTGTCAGCAAAGAGATGAAGTAACCACATGCTTCTGTTATAATTCTTGCACAAGTGGACACAGACTCACAGTGTGATTCTATACAAGCAAGTCTATTCCCTGGACTTTAGCAGAAGAGACTCCGTAGTCTGGAAGGGGTTACGTGACTGCTTACATTCTACACATTTCACTACAGCACTGCTAGTGTTAATGCATGACTCTTTCTACGAATGCATAAGCAGTGACTGGCTTCTAATACTACTGGAACTTGACAACAGGATGGGTTTTTAAGCAGTTATGTGGCAGCAAAGACATAAAGTAAGCACATGCTTATGTTGTAATTCTTGCACAAGCGGACACAGGCTCACGGTGTGATTCTAGACAAGCAAGTATATTCCCTGGACTTACGCAGAAGAGACTCACAAGTCTGATAGCAGTTCGGTGACTGCATACATTCTACACATTTCAATACAGCCCTGCTAGTGTGAATGCCGGACTCATTCTGTGAATGCATAAGCAATGACTGGGTTCTAATTCTACTAAAACTTGACAACAGGATAGGTTTTTAGACAGTTATGTGTCAGCAAAGACAAGAAGTAACCACATGCTTCTGTCACAATAGTTGCACAAGTGGACACAGACTCATAGTGTGAATCTTGACAAGCAGGACTATTCCCTGGGATTTAGAAGGATAAACTCACTAGTCTGGAAGGGGTTAGGTGACTATACATTCTACACATTTCACTACAGCACTGCTAGTGTTAATGCCTGACTCATTCTGCGAATGCTTAAGCAATGACTGGGTTCTAATACTACTGAAACTTGACAACTGAATAAATAGTCTTTTAAGCAGTTATGTGTCAGCAAAGACATGAAGTAACCACATGTTCCTGTCACAATGGTTGCACAAGTGTACACAGACTCACAGTATGATTCTAGACAAGCAAGACTATTTCCTGTACTTTAGCAGGAGAAACTCTCTAGTCTGAAAGGGGTTAGGTGAGTGCATTCATTCTACACATTTCACTACAGCACTGCTAGTGTGAATGCCTGACTCATTCTGCGAATGCATAAGCAATGACTGGGTTCTAATACTACTGAAACTTGAAAAGAGGATAGTTTTTTAAGCAATAATGTGGCAGCAAAGACATAAAGTAACCACATGCTTCTGTCACAATGGTTGCACGAGTGGACACAGACTCACAGTGTGGTTCTAGACAAGCAAGACTATTCCCTGGACTTTAGCAGGAGAAACTCACTAGTCTGGAAGGGGATAGGTGACTGCATACATTCTACATATTTCACTACAGCACTGCTAGTGTTAATGCCTGACCCATTCTGAGAATACATAAGCAATGAGTGTGTTCTAATACGACTGAAACTTGACAACAGGGTAGTTTTTAAAGCAGTTATTTGTCAGCAAAGAAATTAAGTAACTACATGCTTCTGTCACAGTGGTTGCACGAGTGGACACAGACTCACAGTGTGATTTTAGACAAGCAAGGCTATTCCCTGGACTTTAGCAGGAGAAGCTCACTAGTCTGGAAGGGGTTAGGTGAGTGCATACAATCTACACATTTCTCTACAGCACTGCTTGTGTGAGTGCCTGACTCATTCTGCGAATGCATAAGCAATGACTAAGTCCTAATACTTCTGAAACTTGACAACAGAATAAATAGGTCTTTTAAGCAGTTATGTGTCAGCAAAGACATGAAGTAACCACATGCTTCTTTCACAATGGTTGCACAAGTGGACATAGACTCACAGTGTGATTCTAGACAAGCAAGACTATACCCTGGACTTTATCAGGAAAAACTCACTAGTCTGGAAGGGGTTAGGTGACTGTATAAATTCTACACATTTCACTACAGCACCTGCTAGTGTGAATGCTTGACTCATCTGCGAATACATAAGCAATGACTGGGTTCTAAATCTACTGAAACTTGACAACAGGATAGGTTTTTAAGCAGATATGTGTCAGCAAAGACTTGAAGGTACCACATGTTCCTGTCACAATGGTTGCACAAGTGTACACAGACTCACAGTATGATTCTAGACAAGCATGACTATTTCCTTTATTTTAGCAGGAGAAACTCTCTAGTCTGGAAGCGGTTAGGTGAGTGCATACATTCTACACATTTAACTACAGCACTGCTAGTGTGAATGCCTGGCTCATTCTGCGAATGCATAAGAAAAGACTGGGTTCTAATACTACTGAAACTTGATAACAGGATAGTTTTGTAAGCAGTAATGTGGCATCATAGACATAAAGTAACCACATGCTTCTGTCACAATGGTTGCACAAATGAACACAGACTCACAGTGTGATTCTAGAGAAGCAAGACTATTCCCTGGACTTTAGCATGAGAAACCCACTAGTCTGGAAGGGGTTAGGTGACTGCATACATTCTACATATTTCATTACAGCACTGCTAGTGTTAATGCCTGACTCATTCTGAGAATACATAAGCAATGACTTGGTTCTAATATGACTGAAACTTGACAAAAGGGTAGTGTTTTAAGCAGTTATGTGTCCGCTAAGAAATTAAGTAACTACATGCTTCTGTGACAATGGTTGTACAAGTGGACACAGACTCACAGTGGGATTCTAGACAAGCTGGACTATTCCCTGGGATTTAGCAGGAGAAACTCACTAGTCTGGAAGGGGTTCGGTGAGTGTATACATTCTACACATTTCAATACAGTACTGCTAGTGTTAATGCCTGACTCATTCTGCGAATGCATGAGCAATTACTGGGTTCTAATACTACTGAAACTTGACAACACAATAGTTTTTTTAAGCAGTTATGTGGCAGCAAAGACATAAAGTAACCACATGCTTCTGTAGTAATTCTTGCACAAGCGGACACAGACTCACAGTGTGATTCTAGACAAGCAAGTATATTCCCTGGACTTTAGCAGAAGAGACTCACAAGTCTGGTAGCGGTTAGGTGACTGCATACATTCTACACATTTCAATACAGCCCTGCTAGTGTGAATGCCGGACTCATTCTGTGAATGCATAAGCAATGACTGGGTTCTAATACTACTGAAACTTGACAACAGAATAAATAGTCTTTTAAGCAGTTATGTGTCAGCAAAGACACGAAGTAACCACATGTTCCTGTCACAATGGTTGCACAAGTGTACACAGACTCACAGTATGATTCTAGACAAGCAAGACTATTTCCTGTACTTTAGCAGGAGAAACTCTCTAGTCTGAAAGGGGTTAGGTGAGTGCATACATTCTACACATTTCATTACAGCACTGCTAGTGTGAATGCCTGACTCATTCTGCGAATGCATAAGCAATGACTGGGTTCTAATACTACTGAAACTTGACAACAGAATAGGTTTTTTAAGCAGTTACTTGGCAGCAAAGACATGAAGTAACCACATGCTTCCGCCACAATGGTTGCACAAGTGGACATAGACTCACAGTGTGATTCATTCTAGACAAGCAAGACTATTCCCTGGACGTTAGCAGGAGAAACTCACTAGTCTGGAAGGGGTTAGGTGACTGTATACATTCTACACATTTCACTACAGCACTGCTAGTGTTAATGCCTGACTCATTCTGCGAATACATAAGCAATGACTGGGATCTAATACTACTGAAACTTGACAACAGGATAGGTTTTTAAGCAGTTATGTGTCAGCAAAGAGATGAAGTAACCACATGCTTCTGTTACAATTCTTGCACAAGTGGACACAGACTCACAGTGTGATTCTATACAAGCAAGTCTATTCCCTGGACTTTAGCAGAAGAGACTCCGTAGTCTGGAAGGGGTTACGTGACTGCTTACATTCTACACATTTCACTACAGCACTGCTAGTGTTAATGCATGACTCTTTCTGCGAATGCATAAGCAGTGACTGGCTTCTAATACTACTGAAACTTGACAACAGGATAGGTTTTTAAGAAGTTATGTGGCAGCAAAGACATAAAGTAACCACATGCTTATGTTGTAATTCTTGCACAAGCGGACACAGGCTCACGGTGTGATTCTAGACAAGCAAGTATATTCCCTGGACTTACGCAGAAGAGACTCACAAGTCTGATAGCAGTTCGGTGACTGCATACATTCTACACATTTTAATACAGCCCTGCAATTGTGAATGCCTGACTCATTCTGTGAATGCATAAGCAATGACTGGGTTCTAATACTACTAAAACTTGAAAACAGGATAGGTTTTTAGACAGTTATGTGTCAGCAAAGACAATAAGTAACCACATGCTTCTGTCACAATAGTTGCACAAGTGGACACAGACTCATAGTGTGAATCTTGACAAGCAGGACTATTCCCTGGGATTTAGAAGGATTAACTCACTAGTCTGGAAGGGGTTAGGTGACTATACATTCTACAAATTTCACTACAGCACTGCTAGTGTTAATGCCTGACTCATTCTGCGAATGCTTAAGCAATGACTGGGTTCTAATACTACTGAAACTTGACAACAGAATAAATAGTCTTTTAAGCAGTTATGTGTCAGCCAAGACATGAAGTAACCACATGTTCCTGTCACAATGGGTGCACAAGTGTACACAGACTTACAGTATGATTCTAGACAAGCATGACTATTTCCTGTACTTTAGCAGGAGAAACTCTCTATTCTGAAAGGGGTTAGGTGAGTGCATTCATTCTACACATTTCACTACAGCACTGCTAGTGTGAATGCCTGACTCATTCTGCGAATGCATAAGCAATGACTGGGTTCTAATACTACTGAAACTTGACAACAGGGTAGTTTTTTAAGCAGTTATGTGTCCGCAAAGAAATTAAGTAACTACATTCTTCTGTCACAATGGTTGCACAAGTGGACACAGACTCACAGTGTGATTCTAGACAAGCTGGACTATTCACTGAGATTTAGCAGGAGAAACTCACTAGTCTGGAAGGGGTTAGGTTAGTGTATACATTCTACACATTTCACTACAGCACTGCTAGTGTTAATGCCTGACTCATTCTGCAAATGCTTAAGCAATGACTGGGTTCTAAAACAACTGAAACTTGACAACAGAATAGGTTTTTTAAGCAGTTAAGTGGCAGCAAAGACATGAAGTAACCACATGCTTCTGCCACAATGGTTGCACAAGTGGACATAGACTCACAGTGTGATTCTAGACAAGCAAGGCTATTCCCTGGACTTTAGCAGGAGAAACTCACTAGTCTGGAAGGGGTTAGGTGACTGTATACATTCTAAAAATTTCACTACAGCACTGCTAGTGTTAATGCCTGACTCATTCTGCAAATATATAAGCAATGACTGGGTTATAATACTTCTGAAACTTGACAACAGGATAGGTTTTTAGGCAGTTATGTGTCAGCAAAGACATGAAGTAACTACATGCTTCTGTCACAATGGTTGCACAAGTGGACACTGTCTCACAGTGTGATTGTAGACAAACAAGATTATTCCGTGGACTTTAGCAGTAGAAACTCACTAGTCTGGAAGGGTTTAGGTGACTGCATACATTCTACACATTTAACTACTGCACTGCTAGTGTCAATGCCTGACTCATTCTGCGAATGCATAAGCAGTGACTGGGTTCCAATACTGCTGAAACTTGACAACAGGATAGGTTTTTAAGCAGCTATGTTTCAGTAAAGACATAAAGTAACCACATGCTTCTGTCACAATGGTTGCACAAGTGGACACAGACTCACAGTGTAATTGTAGATAAGCAAGACTACTCCTTTGACTTTAGCATGAGAAACTCACTAGTCTGAAGGGGTTAGGTGACTGCACACATTCTACACATATCACTACAGCACAGCTAGTGTTAATGCATGACTCTTTCTGCGAATGAATAAGCAGTGACTGGCTTCTAATACTACTGAAACTTGACAACAGGATAGGTTTTTAGGCAGTTATGTGGCAGCAAAGACATAAAGTAACCACATGCTTATGTTGTAATTCTTGCACAAGCGGACACAGGCTCACGGTGTGATTCTAGACAAGCAAGTATATTCCATGGACTTACGCAGTAGAGACTCACAAGTCTGATAGCAGTTCGGTGACTGCATACATTCTACCCATTTCAATACAGCCCTGCTAGTGTGAATGCCAGACTCATTCTGTGAATGCAAAAGCAATGACTGGGTTCTAATACTACTAAAACTTGACAACAGGATAGGTTTTTAGACAGTTATGTGTCAGCAAAGACAAGAAGTAACCACATGCTTCTGTCACAATAGTTGCACAAGTGGACACAGACTCATAGTGTGAATCTTGACAAGCAGGACTATTCCCTGGGATTTAGAAGGAGAAACTCACTAGTCTGGAAGGGGTTAGGTGACTATACATTCTACAAATTTCACTACAGCACTGCTAGTGTTAATGCCTGACTCATTCTGCGAATGCTTAAGCAATTACTGGGTTCTAATACTACTGAAACTTGACAACACAATAGGTTTTTAAGCAGTTATGTGTCAGCAAAGACATGAAGTAACCACATGCTTCTGTCACAATGGTTGCACAAGTGGACACAGACTCACAGTGTGAATCTAGAGAAGCTAGACTATTCCCTGGACTTTAGCATGAGAAACCCACTAGTCTGGAAGGGGTTGGGTGACTGAATACATTCTACATATTTCACTACAGCACTGTTAGTGTTAATGACCTGACTCATTCTGAGAACACATAAGCAATGACTGGGATCTAAATCTTCTGAAACTTGACAAAAGGATAGGTTTTTAAGCAGATATGTGTCAGCATGACTTGAAGTACCACATGTTCCTGTCACAATGGTTGCACACGTGTACACAGACTCACAGTATGATTCTAGACAAGCAAGACTATTTCCTTTACTTTAGCAGGAGAAACTCTCTAGTCTGGAAGGGGTTAGGTGAGTGCATACATTCTACACATTTCACTACAGCACTGCTAGTGTGAATGCCTGACTCATTCTGCGAATGCATAAGCAATGACTGGGTTCTAATACTACTGAAACTTGACAACAGGATAGTTTTTTAAGCAGTAATGTGGCAGCAAGGACATAAAGTAACCACGTGCTTCTATCACAATGGTTGCACAAGTGGACACAGACTCACGGTGTGATTCTAGAGAAGCAAGACTATTCCCTGGACTTTAGCATAAGAAACCCACTAATCTGGAAGGGGTTAAGTGACTTTATACATTCTACACGTTTCACTACAGCACTGCTAGTGTTAATGCCTGACTCATTCTGCAAATACATAAGCAATGACTGGGTTCTAATACTACTGAAACTTGACAACAGAATAAATAGTATTTTAAGCAGTTATGTGTAAGCAAAGACATGAAGTAACCACATGTTCCTGTCACAATGGTTGCACAAGTGTACACAGACTCACAGTATGATTCTAGACAAGCATGACTATTTCCTGTACTTTAGCAGGAAAAACTCTCTAGTCTGGAAGGGGTTAGGTGAGTGCATACATTCTATACATTTCACTACAGCACTGCTAGTGTGAATGCCTGACTCATTCTGCGAATGCATAAGCAATGACTGGGTTCTAATACTACTGAAACTTGACAACAGGATAGTTTTTTAAGCAGTAATGTGGCAGCAAAGACATAAAGTAACCACGTGCTTCTGTCACAATGGTTGCACAAGTGGACACAGACTCACGGTGTGATTCTAGAGAAGCAAGACTATTCCCTGGACTTTAGCATGAGAAACCCACTAGTCTGGAAGGGGTTAGGTGACTGCATACATTCTACATATTTCACTACAGCAGTGCTAGTGGTAATGCCTGACTCATTCTGAGAATACATAAGCAATGACTCGGTTCTAATATGATTGAAACTTGACAACAGGGTAGTTTTTTAAGCAGGTATGTGTCCGCAAAGAAATTAAGTAACTACATTCTTCTGTCACAATGGTTGCACAAGTGGACACAGACTCACAGTGTGATTCTAGGCAAGCTGGACTATTCACTGAGATTTAGCAGGAGAAACTCACTAGTCTGGAAGGGGTTAGGTGAGTGTATACATTCTACACATTTCACTACAGCACTGCTAGTGTTAATGCCTGACTCATTCTGCAAATGCTTAAGCAATGACTGGGTTCTAATACTACTGAAACTTGACAACAGAATAGGTTTTTTAAGCAGTTAAGTGGCAGCAAAGACATGAAGTAACCACATGCTTCTGCCACAATGGTTGCACAAGTGGACATCGACTCACAGTGTGATTCTAGACAAGCACGGCTATTCCCTGGACTTTAGCAGGAGAAACTCACTAGTCTGGAAGGGGTTAGGTGACTGTATACATTCTAATAATTTCACTACAGCACTGCTAGTGTTAATGCCTGACTCATTCTGCAAATATATAAGCAATAACTGGGTTATAATACTACTGAAACTTGACAACAGGATAGGTTTTTAGGCAGTTTTGTGTCAGCAAAGACATGAAGTAACTACATGCTTCTGTCAAAATGGTTGCACAAGTGGACACTGTCTCACAGTGTGATTGTAGACAAACAAGACTATTCCGTGGACTTTAGCAGTAGAAACTCACTAGTCTGGAAGGGTTTAGGTGACTGCATACATTCTACACATTTAACTACTGCACTGCTAGTGTCAATGCCTGACTCATTCTGCGAATGCATAAGCAGTGACTGGGTTCCAATACTGCTGAAACTTGACAACAGGATAGGTTTTTAAGCAGCTATGTTGCAGTAAAGACATAAAGTAACCACATGCTTCTGTCACAATGGTTGCACAAGTGGACACAGACTCACAGTGTAATTGTAGATAAGCAAGACTACTCCTTTGACTTTAGCATGAGAAACTCACTAGTCTGGAAGGGGTTAGGTGACTGCACACATTCTACACATTTTACTACAGCACAGCTAGTCTTAATGCCTGACTCATTCTGCGAATGCATAGCAATGTCTGGGTTCTAATACTACTAAAACTTGACAACAGGATAGGTTTTTAAGCAGTTATGTGTCAGCAAAGAGATGAAGTAACCACATGCTTCTGTTATAATTCTTGCACAAGTGGACACAGACTCACAGTGTGATTCTATACAAGCAAGTCTATTCCCTGGACTTTAGCAGAAGAGACTCCGTAGTCTGGAAGGGGTTACGTGACTGCTTACATTCTACACATTTCACTACAGCACTGCTAGTGTTAATGCATGACTCTTTCTACGAATGCATAAGCAGTGACTGGCTTCTAATACTACTGGAACTTGACAACAGGATAGGTTTTTAAGCAGTTATGTGGCAGCAAAGACATAAAGTAAGCACATGCTTATGTTGTAATTCTTGCACAAGCGGACACAGGCTCACGGTGTGATTCTAGACAAGCAAGTATATTCCCTGGACTTACGCAGAAGAGACTCACAAGTCTGATAGCAGTTCGGTGACTGCATACATTCTACACATTTCAATACAGCCCTGCTAGTGTGAATGCCGGACTCATTCTGTGAATGCATAAGCAATGACTGGGTTCTAATACTACTAAAACTTGACAACAGGATAGGTTTTTAGACAGTTATCTGTCAGCAAAGACAAGAAGTAACCACATGCTTCTGTCACAATAGTTGCACAAGTGGACACAGACTCATAGTGTGAATCTTGACAAGCAGGACTATTCCCTGGGATTTAGAAGGATAAACTCACTAGTCTGGAAGGGGTTAGGTGACTATACATTCTACAAATTTCACTACAGCACTGCTAGTGTTAATGCCTGACTCATTCTGCGAATGCTTAAGCAATGACTGGGTTCTAATACTACTGAAACTTGACAACACAATAGGTTTTTAAGCAGTTATGTTTCAGCAAAGGCATGAAGTAACCACATGCTTCAGTCACAATGGTTGCACAAGTGGACATAGACTCACAGTGAGATTCTAGACAAGCAAGACTATTCCCTGGACTTTAGCATGAGAAACCCACTAATCTGGAAGGGGTTAAGTGACTGTATACATTCTACACGTTTCACTACAGCACTGCTAGTGTTAATGCCTGACTCATTCTGCAAATACATAAGCAATGACTCGGTTCTAATATGACTGAAACTTGACAACAGGGTAGTGTTTTAAGCAGTTATGTGTCCGCAAAGAAATTAAGTAACTACATGCTTCAGTCACATTGGTTGTACAAGTGGACACAGACTCACAGTGGGATTCTAGACAAGCTGGACTATTCCCTGGGATTTAGCAGGAGAAGCTCACTAGTCTGGAAGGGGTTAGGTGAGTGTATACATTCTACACATTTCAATACAGTACTGCTAGTGTTAATGCCTGACTCATTCTGCGAATGCATGAGCAATTACTGGGTTCTAACACTACTGAAACTTGACAACACAATAGTTTTTTAAGCAGTTATGTGGCAGCAAAGACATAAAGTAACCACATGCTTCTGTAGTAATTCTTGCACAAGCGGACACAGACTCATAGTGTGATTCTAGACAAGCAAGTATATTCCCTGGACTTTAGCAGAAGAGACTCACAAGTCTGGAAGCGGTTAGGTGACTGCATACATTCTACACATTTCAATACAGCCCTGCTAGTGTGAATGCCAGACTCATTCAGTGAATGCATAAGCAATGACTGGGTTCTAATACTACTAAGACTTGACAACAGGATAGGTTTTTAGACAGTTATGTGTCAGCAAAGACAAGAAGTAACCACATGCTTCTGTCACAATAGTTTCACAAGTGGACACAGACTCACAGTGTGATTCTAGACAATCAGGACTATTCTCTGGGATTTAGCATGAGAAACTCACTAGTCTGGAAGGGGTTAGGTGACTGCATACATTCTACACATTTCACTACAGCACAGCTAGTCTAAATGCCTGCCTCATTCTGGGAATACATAGGCATTGACTGGGTTCCAATACTCCTACATCTTGACAACAGGATATGTTTTTGAGCAGTTATGGGTCAGCAAAGACATGAAGTAACCATATGCTTCTGTTAGAATTCTTGCACAAGTGGACACAGACTCACAGTGTGATTCTAGACAAGCAAGACTATTCCCTGGATTTTAGCAGAAGAGACTCAGTAGTCTGATAGGGGTTAGGTGACTACACACATTCTACACATTGCACTACAGCACTGCTAGTGTTAATGCCTGACTCATTCTGCGAATGCTTAAGCAATGACTGAGGGTACCACCTAGTACTGCTGGACATATAGCTCATAGGGAGCTAGGGAGGCCACACCTGGTTGACTCATTAAAACTTAGGCCAATTGTGGCGTGGCTTAAAATTTGGGCAAACCCAGATGCATATTTAAGCAGAGAAATTCTATTGGACTGCTTGGGTAGGACTCACTGCATGCGCATCCCTTGGCTCAAATATGTGAGAAACACTCTTGAAGAGTTAGGGTTTGGAAATCTCTTCAGGAACCCCACAACCATCTTAGCACAGCACAAGAAACAAGTAGGGGAAATTTTCCTAGAGCGGAAAACCCAATGTCGTGCGGAGGCTGAAGGAGAGAAAAAGTCCGTGAGGGCTTATAACTTGGTGAAGAGTGTGGAGGGTATGGAGCCTTATCTGTATCTTGTACATAACGCAAGGACAGATTTCTTATGTGTCGTTTCAGATTGAATTTGCTTCCTTTTATGTTGGCTACTCCGGCAGGTTTTACTATGTCAATCGAGCAGAAGGGACCCTGCGGCTGCGACAATTTGTCTCCGCAGGATTCCCTTCATTTTATTTTGCTTTGCCCCTATTTTTCTATGCCCAGGCGTAGATTTCTAGTAGACATATTAAAAAAAGCCAAATTGGAACATGCCAGGGATGCTTTAGTCTATCTGCAACAAGCTGCCGACCCGCTAACCTTATGCTGTGTCATGAACTTTATCAAGGTGGCGGTTCGATTAAGGATGACGAGGGGAGAGGAATGAATGACCTGGGATTTTATGTTTTAAATTTATGGCCCTGTATGTTGGGATTTTATCGTATTATTCATGTACAAGGATCTTGACTAAGATTTAATGTTTTCTTATCTATGTATATATATGTGTGCTTTTATGGTGTTTTTTAATCACCGAATAAAGATTCTTGAAATGAAATGACTGGATTCTAATACTACTCAAACTTGACAACTGGATAGGTTTTTAAGCAGTTATGTGTAAGCAAAGACATGAAGTAACCACATGCTTCTGTCAGAATGATTGCACAAGTGGACAGAGACTCATAGTGTGATTCTAGACAAGTAAAACTATTCCCTGGACTTTAGCAGAAGAAACTCACTAGTCTGGAAGGAGTTAGTTGACTGCATTTATTGTACACATTTCACTACAGTACTTCTAGTGCAAATACCTGACTCATTCTGTGAATCCATAAGCAGTGACTGAGTTCTGATACTTCTAAAACTTGACAACCGAATAGGTTTTTAAGCAGTTATGTGCCAGCAAAGATATGAAGTAACCACATGGTTCTGTCACAATGGTTGCACAAGTAGACAAAGACTCACATTGTGATTCTGAATCTATGACATAATATCGAAACACACATTATCGTAGTACAAAATTATCGACACAAAAATATCGACATCAAATATATCGTCATCCTATACTTATTTAATCACATACACAAATATCGAAATTAAAATATCGCAATACATAAACATCGATATCAATTATATCGACCCCATATATATATCAATATTTAAATATCGATAATTAAAATTTATAAACAGTACGTTAAAAATATCGAGAGTAAAAATATCGACTACAATAATATCGTTATTTAAGCAATATCGAACAATTTTATTATTATTCTATAACACTTGTAAACATTAAAAAAATACTATTAGCAATACAATTCACATTTTACAACAATTTAAAAATACATAAATTTTCACATTTAAAAATAAATGATTTACACATGTATAAATTATTTATTTAACATATTATATAAAGGTATGTATGCTCAACATTAATTAGCGTTTACCATATATGGTAATTAATTACACCAACAGTTTTTCAAAAATACAAACCAACGAATCAAAACAGTACAAACATAAACTCACCAATAGCTAACTAATTACTAAGTCCAAAACACTATATAAACAATTACATCCAACAAACAAATTACCTGAGAAAAGTAGAAGACAGAAAAGAATACTGTGGATACATTTGACGACGCCTACAAGAAAACTAAGATTCAACCTACCATTAAGATGATTGAAAGTAAGTAACAAAATGTAACTTAATTAAAGGAACTGCTAAAATTACACATGTAGTAAAAAGGACAAATTACTCATACATATGTATTGTATATTATCTCCTACCACTACAGAAAACTTCACTACTAAAGAACAGAAAAAACTAAGAAGAACACTACGAAACTACTAACAAAGTAATTATTATTTTTTTTTCTCGAACAACATTAAATAATTTAAGCTTTAACCTTAAAACAGCAAACAGACCTGCTTCCAAAAAAATGTTAATAAATATGGATTTTAATGAATATTATTTTTTTTTACAGATAAAGACATCAAAGGAAATACAGGCCACAACTGAAAATTGAACAGATTGCCTTACACCTACAACAGCATTAAAACTCTGCATAACAAGCAACTAATACAAAGTAAGTCAATTAAATGATGTGACAAACAGTAACTCCTAAAGAATAAAAAATTGCTAACATATAGTAATAATTTATGCATATATCCTTCTTTTTTTCTAGCACCACTACAACATCCACTAACAACAAATATCAAAGAACAGAATTCAACAAACAAAGATACAACTACCAAAGTAAGTATATCCAAACACTTTTCAAAAAGATAAAATAAGTACAAGCTTTAACTTATAGCAAAACATGTAAAAGCTACCCAAAAAATATAACTAAACAATTTACACAAATACATTTTTTTTTTCAAGGAAAGAAACACCAGAAAAGACAGACCACAAGGAAAAGAGTAAAGAACATCAAAATCACAGACTAAACTTCAACCAAAGGTAAGCATGCACAATATAAATATTTTTAATTCCCACTTAAAATACATATAACTATAACTATAATAACTATACCATATATTTCCAATAGATTTACAAAGGAGAAAATGACAGAAGGAGCTGAATTTGTTACCAGTCAAAAAGGGAAACTATTACTCTGCTACATGGGTTATACTTATACCCAAGAGAAACAATTTGTGATGAAAGTAAATTGGAAATGTTGCAAATATTACTCTAACAAATGTTATGGAAGAGCAACAACTAGAGAAGCAACTGTCCTTTACACCAGGGAACACAACCACCCTCCAAATATAACAGAAATAGAAGTCAGAACAGCATTAGAAAACATTAAAGAAGCTAGTACATGTTCCCAAAAACCTACAAGCCTAATTTTAAAAGAACAAATTCCACAAATCCCAAAAACAGCCACTACCCAAATGCCTAATATAATTTCTCTCAAAAGAACAATATCACGTACCAAAAAAGCAACTACTACTACCACTCCACCTCCTAAAACATATAGTGATATAAATTTAACTCATGACCAAACTATAACTTTAAACAAAATACCTTTTATAATTTACGACAATAAAAACAATGAGAAAAGAATAATAATCTTTGGTACTGCTATAAATTTAATAAAACTCCAACAATG
This sequence comes from Lissotriton helveticus, assembly GCF_964261635.1. Lineage (NCBI taxonomy): Eukaryota > Metazoa > Chordata > Amphibia > Caudata > Salamandridae > Lissotriton > Lissotriton helveticus. The sequence continues at coordinate 602,023,776 of NC_136063.1, read as the reverse complement.
CCAATTTTGGATGATGGACGGTACTTTTAACATCTGTCCCAGACCTTTCTACCAACTTTACACAATACATGGCTTATATCAAAACTGTAACATACCTCTACTATATGCACTGCTTCCAAATAAAACTAATTCAACATATATGGATTTATTAAACATTATCAAACCAAAAACAAATGACTATTCCCCTGAAAAAATTATACTGGATTTTGAACAAGCAATGCTCTCAGCTATTTTAAAAATACACCCCCATGCGTGTATCCAAGGCTGCTATTATCATTTTAATCAGTGTCTTTGGAGGCATTTACAAAAAACTACTCTAAGCATAGAATATGCTACAAGCTCATCTTTTGCATATCAAATAAAAAAACTGATAGCACTCGCTTACGTCCCTGAAACAGATGTGGCCGAACACTACAACCTTTTAATAGACAGCCAATTTTACAAACAAAATGAAGCAAAGTTAACTCCTCTCTTAGACTACTTTGAGGACACTTGGATAGGTAGACTCCATAGATCTGGCCACAGGAGAAATCCTAAATTCTTAATACCCTGGTGGAATGTTTACAGAAGCACCTTAAATGGAGAATCTAAAACAAACAACGCAGTTGAAGGTTGGCACAATGCCTTCCTCCAATCAACAGGCCAAACTAAACCAACATTACAAAAATTCATTACATGCCTCCAAAAAGAGCAAAGTTATCAGGAATTCAGAATGGAGCAATCCATTACTGAACTAACTCCAAAAACATCCAAACAAACAAAACAAATGCACAAATACCTAGAGCAACAAGTAAAGCTGTACCCTAGCACAACAGGCATGGAATACCTCAATATAATAGCCAAAACACTACTGTAAACTACTCTAAGCCACAAACAATCTCAATAGAAAAATGTTCTAATACAATAATATTACATTCATATAATTTATCTCGAAAAAAATTAATGTATGTAATATATATTATATAATTAAATATATATACACACATTAATTATGTTTGAAATAAATAAAACTAAACAATATTCATTAAAACATTACCCACCCACAATTAATATAATGTAAAAAAACTTACCAAAGATATTCCAAATGATGTAGAATCCATTTCCACCAAAATAATCCATTTTCGAATACCAGTTACCCCAAAAAAAATTAAAAAATACAACTGTCCCAAAATAGATAAATCCATTCCACGAAGCTCTTTCGAAATACCATAAAAAACCCGAAAAATGTAAAAATGTAGAAAAAACGCTCCAGGAAAGCCGAAAAATTTGAAGAAGTGTCTACAAACTATTAGTTAATAAAACTAACCAACACTTCTCCCCCCAAAAAAACGCTTCCTTCCGACATCAGGAACTCCTGCAAGTGAAAGACATAAAAGAAATATTCCCACCCACATAAAATAACACATACACTCCTACTAAAAGTAATAGCAACATAATATTTCGAATAATAAACTTAAACATCGAAACACTAACTCTACACACAAGGCAATACAACACTAAAAATTACGTTAAATGTACATCCGCAAACACAACACATCATAATCGCCAATACAACACATTTACTTCTAACAACACTAAATACGACCAAACTACTCTCAAAATTAATTCAAAACACAGTTAAAACATATTAAATAAACCTTACCTTCAGAGACGTGAAGTGTTTCCCAACCGCTAGCTGAACTTCCTCAAAATGACACAAAACGACCTAAAGCCGTTACAAAATAAAGGACCCAAAACTAAAGAAAATGATAGACATTACACACTTATTATTTAATGCAAGCAAAGTATTTGTTAATTTAATAAACCAAGGAATACTATGAAAAAATAGTAATTTTTTATTTGTATTAAAATACTTAGAAAAATGTACACAATTTGTAAAATTATAAAAATAAATATTATAAAATACATAATATTTATTATTATAATTGTAAAAATGTTTAAATGGTGTAAAAAAAAATAACAAAATGTTTAACAAAATGTATATATTCTACAATATTTTTTTCAATAAAAATGTTTGTTACAAAATGTAATATTAATATCTTTATATTAATATAAATACTAAACTATTGTTTACTAACAACATGTTTTTGAATATATACATTGTATATGTATTTTTCAAACAGTATATTTTATTTGGATGTATGACGTTACAACTCATACGTTTAGAACGCATACCATTACAAAGAAAATTTTACAACGCAATAACTATTACAACGCATGTATTTACAACGCATGTTTTTACAACACAGATACCTTTACAACGCATACCATAACAACGTACGTATTGGTAAGTATATAATAATTTAGTTAATTAAAATTAATTGAAAATAATATAATTTAATTAAATGTAATATAATTTAATGTAATTTAATATCATTTAATAAATTTTAATTAAATAGTTAATAATTAAAAATAATAATATTTAATTAAATTTAATGTAATTTAATGTAATTTAATTTAATTAATTTAAAATTAAATTTATTTTAACCCTGTACCCCTGTACCCCAAAAACTCAAAACTGACCCTGAATCCAAAAAATACCCTTTTACCCAAAAACCCAAAACTGACCCTGAACCCTAAAAATACCCCTTTACCCAAAAACCCAAAACTGACCCAGAACCCTAAAAATACCCCTTTACCCAAAAACCCAGAACTGACCCTGAACCAAAAAAATACCCCTTTACCCAAAAACTGAAAACTGACCCTGCACCCAAAAAATACCCCTTTACCCAAAAACTGAAAACTGACCCTGAACCCTAAAAATACCCCTTTACCCAAAAACCCAAAACTGACCCTGAACCCTAAAAATACCCCTTTACCCAAAAGCCCAAAACTGACCCTGAACCCTAAAAATACCCCTTTACCCAAAAACTGAAAACTGACCCTGAACCCTAAAAATACCCCTTTACCCACAAACTGAAAACTGACCCTGAACCCTAAAAATACCCCTTTACCCAAAAACCCAAAACTGACCCTGAACCCAAAAAATACCCTTTTACCCAAAAACTGAAAACTGACCCTGAACCCTAAAAATACCCCTTTACCCAAAAACTGAAAACTGAGCATGAACCCTAAAAATACCCCTTTACCCAAAAACTGAAAACTGACCCTGAACCCTAAAAATACCCCTTTACCCAAAAACTGAAAACTGACACTGAGCCCTAAATACACCCCTTTACCCAAAAACTGAAAACTGAGCATGAACCCTAAAAATACCCCTTTACCCAAAAACTGAAAACTGACCCTGAACCCTAAAAATACCCCTTTACCCAAAAACTGAAAACTGACACTGAACCCTAAATATACCCTTTTACCCAAAAACTGAAAACTGACCCTGAACCCTAAATATACCCCTTTACCCAAAAACTGAAAACAGACCCTGAACCCTAAATATCCCCCTTTAGCCAAATACTGAAAACTGACCCTGAACCCTAAAAATACCCCTTTACCCAAAAACTGAAAACTGACCCTGAACCCTAAAAATACCCCTTTACCCAAAAACCCAAAAGTAACCCTGAACTCTAAAAATACCCTTTTACCCAAAAACTGAAAACTGACCCTAAAAATACCCCTTTACCCAACAAATGACTACTGACCCTGAACCCTAAAAATACCCCTTTACCCCAAAACTGAAAACTGACCCTGGACCCTTAAAAATATCCCTTAAAAACAAACCAAACATATAAAATTTAAAATATAATTATATACTTACCAATACTTACATTGTAATGGTATGCGTTGTAAAGGTACCTGCGTTGTAAAAAATGCGTTGTAAATACATGCGTTGTAATAGTTTTAGCGTTGTAAAAATTTCTTTGTAATGGTAGTGAGTTGTAAAAGTTGCGTTGTAATTGTTGTTTCCCATTTAATTTACTTATAACAATACTTATGTTTATTAAATATGTACTCTTTGAATTAAGTAATATTACCAATATTGTTTGAAATGTTTAATAAAATTTACACAAATTCCACTAATATATTAATAAATATAAATGTAAAAAATAGATGTTATACTAATGTTTATTGTTGTTCTTTCTCATGTTAATAATTTTTTTTTAATTTGTTCCAAAAAACACTACAGTATTGTATATTTTACTTCACTAAAATATTTATTTAATGACATTTCAATCTACATAACTTTACTATTCCCACTCCAGTCTACATTAATTTGGTGTAGGTGCTGGACACTAATTAAATATAATTTACTATTCCCACTCCAGTCACCATTAATTTGGGGTAGGTGCTGGACACGAATTAAATATAATTTAATTTTCTCACTCCAGTCTACATTAATTAGAGATAGATGGTGGAGACTAATTATATATAATTTACTATTCCTACTCCATTCTACATTAATTAGGAATACTTTAGCACACTATTTACATATACTTTTAAATTCCCACTCCAAGGTACATAAAATGCATGTACATATATGTTTATTTTAATAAAAATACATACCTTAAACACTATATACAATAATGATGTTTAAAAAATAATCTTTTCTAATTAATAATTTTTATTTTCACAGTTCAAATGTAGTATAATATACAAAACTGTACAGCAATATAAATTGTTAACAATTGTACTCACTCCATACACTCAACAAACAAATATACTTATTCCGAATGTGTAAATATCAAAAAAACTGTAAAAAAATATTCCGATTATTTATATAAAATAATTTGTTAAACATATTTTAAAATAGAACAATATAGTAAAATGTAATTTAAAAAATTTCGCAATTTATTATAAAATTTTAGCGAAATTCGAAATTTTAATTTTGTATTTAATGCACATATTGGTTTTATAAATGATTTGACATATTTTAACAAAAAATTAAAAAAAATATATATTTAAATTATAAAATATTTTTTTTATTATTTTAAAATTTTCCAAATAAATTTAAAATGTAAAAGACTTTTTTAATGTAGAATTATTGAACCATTTTAATATTTTTCTCTTATTTAAATATATTTATTTAAAAACATATTTTATATTATATTATTTTTAAATAATTATTATAAAATAAAATCTATTTCAAATATCAAATTTCTAAAAATATATATTTGAAAACAAAATTTTAAAATTTTGAATTATTATAAAAAAAAATTAATTTTTAATTTTTAAATGTTTTTTTCAATTTAATATATTTTTTCAATTAAATAAAAAAAAATATGTATATATTTTTTTTAAACACTCCCCACCCTTATCCTTTATAAACCCAACATCCCGCTCCTAAATTTATATATCGATTGATACATTTTTATATAAAATTTTGATTTAAATTTTTTTTATTTATATATTTTCTAATTAAAATAAAATATCTGCTATTTAATATTTATAATATATACTTTTTTAATACACTCCCCACCCTTATCCCCTATTAACCCAACATCCCGCTCCTAAATTTATATATGTTTTATTTTTTTATTTATTATATTTTATAGGTACACATTACTATTAAAAAATTGTAAATATTACTAATTATTACACAACAATAACACACATTACTACATAATTATTACTATATATTTTATTTCGATATTTTTACTATTTATCGATATTTCTTTACAACGATATTTTTACTTAGATATTTTTGTTACCGATATTTCAGCACACATACTTATTACGATATTTTTGACATCGATATTTGTGATTCCGATATTTTTCATCATCGATATTTAAACTTCGATATTATGTCACTTCGATATTAAAAGTTCGATATTATGTCTCAGTACCGTGATTCTAGACAAGCAAGACTATTCCATGCACTCTAGCAGGAGAGACTCACTAGTCTGGAAGCGGTTAGGTGACTGCATACATTCTACACATTTCAAGTAAGCACTGCTAGTGTGAATGCCTGACTCATTCTGCGAATGCATACGCAATGACTGGGTTCTAAATCTACTGAAACTTGACAGCAGGATAGGTTTTTAAGCAGTTATGTGTCAGCAAACATATGAAGTTACCACATGTTCCTGTCAAAATAGTTGCACAAGTGGACACAGACTCACAGTCTGATTCTAGACAAGGAAGACTATTCCCTGTACTTTAGCAGGAGAAACTCTCTAGTCTGGAAGGGGTTAGGTGAGTGCATACATTCTACACATTTCATTACAGCACTGCTAGTGTGAATGCCTTACTCATTCTGCGAATGCATAAGCAATGACTGGGTTCTAATACTACTGAAACTTGACAACAGAATAGGTTTTTTAAGCAGTTACTTGGCAGCAAATACATGAAGTAACCACATGCTTCTGCCACAATGGTTGCACAAGTGGACATAGGCTCACAGTGTGATTCATTCTAGACAAGCAAGACTATTCCCTGGACTTTAGCAGGAGAAACTCACTAGTCTGGAAGGGGTTAGGTGACTGTATACATTCTACACATTTCACTACAGCACTGCTAGTGTTAATGCCTGACTCATTCTGCGAATACATAAGCAATGACTGGGATCTAATACTACTGAAACTTGACAACAGGATAGGTTTTTAAGTAGTTATGTATCAGCAAAGACATGAAGTAACCACATGCTTCTGTTATAATTCTTGCACAAGTGGACACAGACTCACAGTGTGATTCTGTACAAACAAGTCTATTCCCTGGACTTTAGCAGAAGAGACTCCGTAGTCTGGAAGGGGTTAGTTGACTGCATATATTCTACACAATTCTCTACAGCACAGCTAGTCTTAATGTCTGACTCATTCTGCGAATGCAAGTGCAATGACTTGGTTCTAATACTACTGAAACTTGACAGCAGGATAGGTTTTTAAGTAGTTTGTAACAGCAAAGACATGAAGTAACCACATTCTTCTGTCACAATGGTTGCACAAGTGGACACAGACTCACAGTGTGATTCTAGAAAAACAAGACTATTCCCTGGACTTTAGCAGAAGAGACTCACTAGTCTGGAAGGGGTTAGGTGTCTGCATTCATTCTACACATTTCACTACAGCACTGCTAGAGTGAATGGCTGACTCATTCTGCGAATGCATAAGCAATGACTGGGTTCTAATACTACTGAAACTTGACAACAGAATAGGTTTTTTTTAATCAAATTTATTTTTATTTCCAATAATACAAAACATTTCGACTTTCGGACAATCACTACATAACATGCTTATGGTACCCCCAGTGTCCGGAATGGTTTCCGGAGTACGACCTCTGGAAGAGGATGCATTGTGTCCATGTATGCTGGTTAGGGCAATAGCCTGCAAAGTAAAGCATAGCAACGCTCCTGTTTCAAACCGCCCATCTATATCGTCCCTAACCCCAACTGCCCCTTTCCCAGAACTTCCCCCCACCCCCCTACCCACCCATTCCGGTGTGTTCCACTGTGCCAATGTCTGGTGTGGCTGGATCCGCTTCATATCGTCTATTCCTCATCTCCCGGTGTTTTGCATAACTCATCAACTAATCTGAGAACTCTAAGATATTTCGGGCACGTAAGTTCATAAAATTCGTGGGACAGCAGGGAAATCAGAGGTGACCAAGTTTTATTAAAGGTCTCCGAAGTTTGTGTAAGGGAGGCTTGTATCCGCTCCATCCCCATGATATACCATAACCGATGGAGCCACCCTGTGTGCGTGGGCTTCCGCGAAGAGCCCCAGAGTGAGAGAATGTGTTGCGTTGCGGCCCCCATCGCCAGCCCCATTTGTCTCCCCAATTTCAATTTCAATTTATTTTATTATGATTTTGGCTCTCCGCAGAGGGCCACATAAAATATACAAGAAACACAAATACAAAACGATACAAATGCAGGGGGTTAGCCACCCAAGAAATATCTAGCATAGATACTGATTAATATTCACACCAAAAAATTTACAAAAATACAATACAAAGCAGTACAAATGCAAAGGGTTAGCCTCCCAAGAAATATCTAACCTAGATACTAATTAATTTACCCACCGGAACAGTAAATGATTGATAAGTCAAAAAGCATCTCCATAAAATATCAGTAAATAGCTAAAAAAAAACTTTAAAAAAATTAAAAATGTAGAAGCAGAACATTTCGCTAGGAGGAAAATACAATGCATGACGAAAATCATTCAAAGTTAAGATACCAAGACGAAAACAAATTGCTTTTATCCATCTAGTGCGCCATTTACATAACGCCGGACAGATCAGTAGGACATGCATGCAATCCTGAATATTTAATTTACATAGGTTGCACAAAGAGGAGGAGCCATACCATTTAGATAGCAGAAGATTTAAGGGTATTAAATCATAGCGTAACAAAAACCAAAATCTTCGTATGCCATGTGGGAGGGACCATCGCACATAAGGTTGTGACTGCTTCATCGTGTAAGTATCAAGGAGGATATCTATGTTCTTCTTTCCCTGAATTGATTTTTTATCTGATTGGAAGCAGAGGTCCCAAGAGGCTGTTTTTAAAACAAGTTTTAACTGTATAGGTGAATACAGAAAAAGGGTAGTTTCTTCTAATTTTAGAAACTTTACGGCTATTCTGAAATTACGAACGAGTTGGGAAAACTCATTGAAACTACCTAAAAGTTCCTTTTTGAGCAAAGCTCTCAGTGTCCCAGCTTCCGCTCTTGCAAGACAAGACACCCATCTTACAAGGGCACAGAGTCCCTGAACCCAACTGCTCCTTAGACCAAATTCGATCCTACAGGCGGCCAAAGAGCATGCAGTGTTTAATGAGGAGAGAGATCTTAAGAGTTTCCCCTCAATCCGATTGCAAAAGTCCCACTTTTTTACCTCTATTAACTCTATACCATAGAGAATTGTCTCCCCCTTATGGACTTAAGTGGGAAAGTGAGTTTATTAGGTAGGCCCAGGATCGCATATGCGGGGAAGCGGGGAATCTCTGTCTCAAAATATCTATCTATGTCACGGAGGACCTCCTCCCAGTATTCCTACACCTCTGGGCATTCCCATAACAAGTGAAGTATAGTCCCTATGTGCCCGCATCCCCTCCAACACATGGGGTCCCGACTGGGAATGCTCTGGTGTAGCCTCTCGGGGGTCAGGTGCCAATAATAGGCCACCTTAACCTCCGATTCCCGACTGGCCACATTGCGAGCTGTGTGGTGCGCCCAGTAAAAGATGTCCTGCCATTCCTTATCTGAGAGCGTGCGTCCCAGTTCTCGGTCCCATCGCCTCTGCCCTGCAGATCTAGTCACCGGCGACGGAGGGTCAACAGCTTTTACAGTTCCGTGATCGCCCGCCTGTCCGTGGACTTGGATAGGAGCCATTTCTCATTAAGGTTTGAGAGGACGGCCCACTTGCGGAACTATATCTTTGTGGGTGAGCCAGTGTCGTAGCTGAGAGTACTGGAAATTTTTCGGCCTATCAATGGTGTACCCATCTCTCAGAGCCTCCAGTGTCATGAAGCCTTGCAGATCAAACAAATGTCCAGCCGAGTTACACTCCGTCCGTCGCTATTGCGGGAAGGAGCCTGGGATCATCCCGGGTGGAAACGCCGGATTGTCAAACAGGGGGGTCATTGGCGACGGAAAGGACGTGAGATCTCTGGTGATTGCTACCGTATTCCACACTTGGATGAGAGTCTTGGTGATGGGTGACTTGTTTATGTATGCCGGTCTATCGGAACGCGCCAGGAAGGGGATTCTCCAGAGCGGCATTCCCGCCATTGCCCTATCCTGAAACAGCCAGCGCTTCTCTGAGGTCGGTCTGGACCATTCCAAGAGGTATCGCATTTGCGTCGCATGGAAGTAACGCTGCAGATCAGGTACTCCCAATCCTCCCTCCGAGGGAACTCGAGTTATCAAGTCTTGCAGCTTTTTAATCATACCTATAGGAGGGGTGACAGGGATGGTCTGAAAGAGGTATAGTACTTTCGGGAGCAGGGAAATTTTGACCGCGGCCACCCGGCCCAGCCAGGATAACGGCTGCTGTCGCCATCTCTGAATATCCCCTTTGATGCGTGTAAGGAGCTTGGCATAGTTTAGTTCGACAGTCTGGGATGTAGTGGGAGTCAGATCGATTCCCAGGTACGGGAGTGTCATGTGTGTGGATAATCCTCCCAATTGTAGCGAGCTTCTGTTGGCCTGGCGGGTGTTGCTACCTAGAGGAAGAGGCACGGACTTTTGGACATTCATTTTGAAGCCCGATACCCTCCCGATCCTCTCCATCTCCTCTAAAAACGCCGGTATCAAGACCTTCGGATCCTCTACGGCAACCAGAATGTCGTCCGCGTATAGGCTAATAGTTTGTTCTTCGCCCCCAAAGGTGATGCCTTTGATAGCCCGGTTGTCCCGCACGCACTGGGCGAAAGGTTCGACATAGAGGGCGAAGAGCATCGGTGAGAGCGGGCAGCCCTGCCTCGTGCCCCGTCGGATGTCAAAAGGCATGGAGCTCGTCTCGTTCACCTTGATCGTCGCCCGGGGTGCCGCGTAGCAGCTCGCCACCCAGGCCCTGAACCTGTCTCCTAAACCAAATCTCGCCAGTGTCCTGTCGAGATGGAGCCAATCCACCCGGTCAAATGCTTTTACGGCGTCAGCTGACAAAAGAGCCGCGTCCGTACCGTTGTAGTGCGTTTTATCAATCACATGCATCAAGTGTTTGGTGTTATCTGCACATTGACGGGAGGGAATACAGCCCGCCTGATCCAGCTCTATTATACCTGGGAGGCAGGGCCCCAGCCTCGCGGCCAAAATCCCAGTGAAGATCTTTAGGTCGAGGTTGAGGAGTGAGATCGGCCGATATGCCGCGCACTGAGACGTGTCCTTGCCTGGTTTCGGCAGGACTATGATATCTGCCTCCAGCACATCTTGCGGGATTGATGCCGGACCCCGGAAAGAGTTGAACAATTTCATCAACACGGGGGCTAGGAGGGAACAGAAGGATTTATAAAAGCCCGCGGAGAAGCCGTCCGGGCCCGGCGCCTTAAGCGGTTTGAGACGTGCAATCCAGAGCCTGGGCGCTGGCATCGTTCAGGGCTGTCACCTTGGCGTCGTCAAGGTATGCTATGCCCGCTCCATCATCCGCAGCCGGGTCCGCTGTGTAAAGTTTGGCGTAGAAGGACCGAAATGCCTCCGCAATGCGTTCGTCCTCCCGGAGCTCCCCCCAACCTTCCTCGTGAATGACTGGGATCTTGGACCTGACCGTTTTCGCCTTTAGTTTACTGGCCAACAGTCAGCCTGTCCTGTCCCTTCCCACGTAGTACGTGTGCTTGAGGCCCAGTGCCGCGTATTCCGCCCGATCTAGATTGAGGCTCGCGAGTAGCGCCCTGGCTGCTTTCAACTTGCGCCAGATCCTGGGGTCCCCATCCGGCTATGCACCCTCTACAACTCCAGCACTTGTGCTGATAGCTCCTGGCGTCGTTCCTTACGTTCCTTATTATCCGCAGCTGAAATCGCAATGAGCTCCCCTCTGATGACCGCCTTAAGTGCCCCCCAGACCTCTGTCATGACCACCTCCCCCGTATCGTTTTGGCTTAGATAGTCCGTAATGCTTTGGGAAAGTTGCTGAATGACCCCTTTGCGGGAAAGCAGATTCTCCCTGAGGCGCCATTTACCCTTGTGTGAGTGCGTACGTGGGACCTGCAATCGCATTATTATAGCATCGTGGTCTGACAGAGCCGCCGGTGTAACCTCCATGTCCTGTACCATAGAGGCTAGTTCTGCGGAGCAGAGGAAGTGATCTATTCTGGCATAAGTTTGGTGCACGTGTGAGCAAAAGGTGTAACCCGGGGCCGTGTGGTGAAGCTCCCGTCATGTGTCCAGGAACCCCCTACTGGCAAGCCAACGCTTCCCCTCAGTAGAGAGAGCGCCCGAATCGCCGAACCTCCGACCTGACCTATCCCTCCCGTTGTCCATAACCAGGTTAATGTCCCCGCCTATCAATATGTGCCTCGAATCCGTTCTCATGACCTCCGATAATGTTCCTGTAAGAAATGATTCTTGTTTGGCGTGGGGGCTTAAATGGACCCCACCGTGAATGTCAGGTTCCCAATAAAAACAGTATGGGCCAGTAGTCTACCTTTAATTTCTGCCACCTTGTCTCCCACCCGACCCTTGAAGTGTCTAGCGAAAAGGAGAGCCACCCCTGCCTTCTTCTCTGTGGTGGAAGAATAAAACTGAGTTGGGAACGCCCTGGATCTCATGCGGTGCCAATCTTTGGCCAGCAGGTGCGTCTCCTGGAGAAGGCACACCGCCGCCCCGGAGTGCTACAGATAGGAGAGTACTGCCCTTCTCTTGATTGGGTTATTGAGCCCTTTGACATTTAGGGTAAGAACCAGAAGAGGTTCGTCAGCCATGAGGAGGTTTGTACCCTGTCCCTCCCTTTTGCTGTCCCGTTCCGAAGCTGCCCAGCTCCCTTGTCGTCGCTGCCTGAGTGAAGTGAACACCGGAGCCCACCCCCAAACTCCATCCCTGAACTCGCACCCTTCTCCCCCCCCCCTTCCCTTCCCAACCCCAAATTCAACACCCAAACTGATGAACATTGTCCCAGGCCTATAAAACGTCAGTCTAGGCCCGTTGTTAAGTGTCAAATGTAGGGGAAGCGTGTCAATGGCGGCCCGAGGCGTCCCGTCCCGCCTCCCGAGGCGCTGCAACTTAGCTGTTAAACACCCTCGCCTCAATACATTCAGGAGTCAGCGTTGGTGTCCTTGGAGACCTCTTGGATCACTGCCACTCGTTCCTGTGCCACGGTCTCGGGATTCGGTTTGAGACCTTTCCTGGAGGAGCGTCTGTGTCGTACCGTCTGCCAGCCTACAGTGGTCGATCGCGCGGGTCCGGACTGGGCCCCCGGTGACCGCCTCCCGGTGTCTTCCTCTGGCGAGTCCCCCTCGTTGGGAATGCCCAGCAGGGCGCAGGTGTCTCGCAGGGACCTAAGTTGATGCATGGCCCGTTCCATTTGAAGATCAGTCGAAAGGGCTGCCCCCATGAATACGGGACCCCTTTATCTCGCAAGAAGGTGGTAGCCACTTTGAACGACCGCCGTTTTTGCAAGGTGATAGCGGACAGGTCCTGATAGAGTTCCACTGAGTGGCCTTGAAATCGGAGGGGTTGCTTCAGGCGGGCTGCCTTCAGGATGCGTTCCTTGAGGGGATAGTCAGGCAGGAAGGCCAGAATGTCCGGAGGGGGAGCCGACGCCCTGCGAGCCAGGCCCACCCGGTGGGCTCTGTCTATGCGGATCACAAAGTCCTCGCCCTCATCCAGCACCCCTCTGAATAAGTTCTGCAGATATGCCGCCACGTCGTCCCCTTCTGCTTTAGAAGGCACGTTGCAAACCCGAATGTTGTTGCGTCTCGAGCGGTTCTTAAGGTCTTCTGTGTGTGTTTGGAGGTCCATTTGTTGCTCATGGAGTCTGATGACTTCCTGTTGGAGGAATTCTACTTCTTCACTTCTAGCCTGAACAGTGAGCTCGGACGCAGCCACCCGTTCACCTAGGTCGTCGACGTCGTGGCACAGTTCCTTATAATCCCCCGCCATATCCTGTCGGAGTGTTTGAATGTCTTCTTTAAGAGAAGCGAATGGGGCCTCCATAAACGCCTTAGTCGCCGGGGCTTCCCCTTCATCATGATCCTTTCCCTTAGGCGGAATGATCTGCGCGGGTTTATCAGGGCTCTTGTCCGTCTTGGAGGATCCCTTGGCCAGCATTTCTGTGATGGTGCGGCCCCCTTGCGGTTAGAGGAAGACATGGTTTATTTCTCAGCGGGACCGGCCGTCTCCCGGGTCGTGCCGCGGCCCCCAGTGAGCCTGCAATCGATGGGGGGTCCATGAAGGGGATGCGGAGCTATGTGTGCGGGTGGCACCGCGCTATGATGTGTGCTGCAGGGTCTGCTCACTGATTAGAGCGGCAGACCCTGATGCAGAGGTCTGGCCCGGGACCAGGGTTCAATTCCCGACGCGGCAGGGTCCTGAGCCCAAAATGTCCACGGACTCGATAATTCTCGCCTCGGTGCCTATTCTAATCATGGGGTCCCACGCTGCAACTCTGGGCAATAGTTGCTTAATCTCCACTTCGGCGGCCCACCCGCTGCGGGATGCCTGGCTTTCACCCTGGGGATACCCAGTAGGGGTTATCTCACAAGGAAAAGCCAGGACGGGTTCCCAAGGCAAGCGCCTTGATGCCTTCGGGTGATACGTGCGCTATATAAGTCGCAATACATTTACATACATTTACATTTACTCCAGTCCAGGGCCCCTGACCTTGCTGTCCTGCGGCCCCTCCGACCCGCGCCCTCCATGGTACGCTGTTCCTCTCGTCTTGCCCACTGAGCCGTAGGTGATCCCCCGCACCAGGCCACGTTGATCTCCGGGGATCGTTCTATGCCCCTTGTGTCCAGGCTCCCGGAGTCGGGATCTGACTCCTAGTGTTTCTTGGGCCCTTCTCCCCAGCACCCAGCCGGTGGAGCCCCAGGGCCCTCTGGCTGCCCCTCCAGGAGGGCTTGCTGCTGCGGCGCTAGTTCTAGGCTGAGGCCCACGCCGCAAGGTCTCCCGCGACGGAGGGATTCAGTGCGTGGGCCCCCCAAACGCTGACCCCAGGGTCCGTATTTCCAGTTGCGGCGCGCCTTGCGCTCGTCGACACTCTTTTCCCTTGGAGGCCTTCACCCACTGATTGGGCTCACTCCCGGGCTCTCGATGGCGACCACGGCCGATAGGCCCCGCTCCTCGTGGCACCAGCCCTTCAGGAAGCTGCCACTCGCCAGGGGCTCGCTGTTGCCCCCGATCACTCTCACACGGCCCCAGAGCTCGCCTGTGGTGTGGGCCCTCTCTGACGAGTCCTCTGCGCGCCGGGTCTGGCAGTTTCAGGGCGGGCCTCGTGGCACCGCTTCTAAGAGCGCGGCCGTGCGGCGCCGGGCCCCACTGGCATCGGCCCCGGTCCACGCCTCGCCGGGGGCTCGATTTTCCGCCCCCCGAGTGGTTGCCCCCTCTGTCTGCTTCGTCCCGCTCCTCACCTCTCTGCTGGGCGCCGCAGGCCTCCTCAGTGGCCGCTAGTTCTCGGCCCGGTAGGCCCAAGCCGGGGTCTCGGGAAGTTCCATCTGCCCTCCAGCACAGCTCCCCGCGCTCTGGACAGCGCACCGGCGGCCCACCGCAGGGTTGTCGCCCTGCACCTCACGTCCTCTTCGTCGCCGGCAGAGGGTTGCTCCGCCTCGGTGGTGTGACTGCCCAGCTGCTGCGGGGGCCCCCAAGCCACTACCGCCCCGCGGGCCGGGCCGCCTCAGTCTTGCTTTCAGCCGGGGACGGTCGCCACCGTCGCCGTTCCGATTTCGCCTCCTTGCCGGGCGGCCCCACGGGAGTCTCTGCCGGAGTCTCACCGTCAGCCGACGGTCAGTGAGAGGCTTAGATGGGGAGAGGGTGTATTTTAAAGTACGGTTAGAGGGATCAGGATGAGGAACCTCTACGAAACACGTCCTCTCAGGCCGCCATCTTGGCCACGCCCCCACTGGAATAGGTTTTTAAGCAGTTATGTGTCAGCAAAGACAAGAAGCAACCAGATGCTTCTGTCACAATGGTTGCACAAGTGGACACAGACTCACAGTGTTAATCTAGACAAGTAAGACTATTCCCTGGAATTTAGCAGTAGAAAGTCACTATTCTGGAAGGGGTTAGGTTACTGCATACATTCTACACATTTCACTACAGCAATCAATCAATCATCCAGAGTACTTGTAAAGCGCGCTACTCACCCGTGAGGGTCTCAAGGCTCTGTGGGGAGGGGGCTGCCGCTATTGCTCAAAGAGCCAAGTCTTGAGGAGTCTTCTGAATGCGGGTAGGTCTTGGGTCTGCTGTAGGTGGGTAGGGAGGGTGTTCCAGGTCTTGGTGGCGAGGTAGGAGAAGGATCTGCCGCCGGAGGTCGTACGTTGGATGCGGGGGACAACGGCGAGGGCGAGGCTGGCTGAGCGTAGCTGGCGGGTGGGGTGGTAGAAGCTGAGTCTGCTGTTCAGGTAGGCTGGTCTGGCCTTGTGGAGTGCTTTGTGTGCGTGGGTGAGGAACTTATAGGTGATCCTCTTGCCGACGAGGAGCCAGAGTAGGTCTCTCAGGTAGGGGGTGATGTGGATGCGGACGTTGTCGATCAGGTGGGCGGAAGCGTTTTGGATGCGTTGTAGTCATCGTAGTTGTTTGGCTGGGATTCCTGCATAGAGTGTGTTGCCATCGTCCAGTTTGCTGCTAACTAGGGCCTGTGTCACCGTTCTTCTTGTTTCGGTCGGATTCCACTTGTAGATCCTGCAGAGTGTGCGGAGGGTGTTGTAGCAGGAGGAGGAGACGGCGTTGACCTGCTTATACATGGAAAGGGAAGAGTTGAGGATGAATCCTAGGTTGCGTGCATGGCCGGTGGGTGTCGGTGCTGTTCCCAGTGTGGTCGGCCACGAGGAGTCGTCCCAGGCTGAGGGGGTGGGTCCGAGGATGAGGACCTCCGTCTTGTCCGAGTTCAGTCTCAGACGGCTGCTCCTCATCCAGTCAGCGACGGCCTTCATTCCCTCATGGAGGTTTGTTTTGGCGGTGTGTGGGTCCTTGGTGAGGGAGAGGATGAGCTGGATATTGTCGGTGTAGGAGATGATGTTGAGGTCGTGATGGCGGGCCACTTGTGCAAGGGGGGCTATGTAGACGTTGAACAGCGTTGAGCTGAGGGATGATCCCTGGGGGACGCCGCAGATGATGTCAGTGGCTTCAGGTCGGAAGGGTGGGAGGCAGACACTCTGGGTTCTGCCGGAGAGGAAGGACGTGGTCCAGTCAAGGGCATTCTCTTGGATTCCGGCTTTTTGGAGGCGTGTCTTTAGAGTGCGATGGAAGACCGTGTCAAAGGCGGCTGACAGGTCAAGGAGGATGAGGGCTGAAGTTTCGCTGTTTGTCTAGTTGGCGCCTGATGTCGTCTGTGGCGGCAATGAGGGCTGTCTTGGTGCTGTGGTTTCATCTGAATCCGGACTGGGACGGGTCCAAGATGATGTTGTCTGCGAGGTGGCGGGCCAATTGCATGTTGACGATTTTCTCGATGACCTTCACCGGGAACAGGAGCATGGAGATGGGGCGTAAGTTCTTGAGGTCCTTGGGGTCCGCCTTGGGCTTTTTGAGGAGGGCGTTGATTTTGGCGTGCTTCCAGCTTTACGGGAATGTCGCTGTCTCGAAGGAGATGTGGATGACCTTCCGTAGTTGGGGTGCTATGGCTGCGTCTGCTTTGTTGAATACGTGGTGTGGGCACGGGTCTGACGGAGATCCTGAGTGGATGGAGTTCATGACCTTGCGTGTCTCTGCGTCGTTGACGTTGGACCAGGAGGTTAGGCGGTTGGCGCTGGTGGTGTTCGCAGGGGAGGTGGAGTCTAACGTAGTCGGGGCAGTCGTGGTGGTGAAGCTGTCATGGATGTCAGCGATCTTGCGGTGGAAGGAGATGGCCAGTGAGTCACACAGTTCTTGTGAGGGCGAGATGTCATTGGCATTGGCGCTGGGGTTGGAGAGTTCTTTTACGATGCTGAAGAGCTTTTTGCTGTCGTGTGCGTTGTTATCCATGCGGTCTTTGAAGGAGGACCTCTTGGCTAATCTGATGAGGTGGTGATGTCTGCGGGTGGCGTCCTTGTGGGCTGCGTGGTTGTCCGGTGTGCGTGGGTGGAGCCATTTCTTCTCCAGTTTCTGGCATGCATGTTTGGAGGTCTGGAGCTCGTCGGTGAACCAGGTGGCTCTCTTGCTGGTGTGGCTGTTGGAAGGTTTCTTGAGTGGGGTAAGGGTATTGGCGCAGTCGTCGATCTGCTGTCTGATGTTGTGGGCAGCGGCGTCTTGGTTGATGGGGTCTGTGGGTGGGTTCTGGGCGAGGCTGGTGATTAGCTGGTCTTCAGTGACTTTGCTCCAGCAGCGGCGAGGCAGCTGTTGGGTGCGGTGGTGCGAGGTTGGTTTCTTGAAGGTGAACACTGCTAGTGTTAATGCCTGACTCATTCTACGAATGCCTAAGCAATGACTGGGTTCTAATAACACTGAAACTTGACAACAGGATAGTTTTTTAAGTAGCTATGTGTCAGCAAAGACATGAAGTAACCACACGCTTCTGTCACAATGGTTGCACAAGTAGACACAGACTCACAGTGTGATTCTAGACAAGCAAGACTATTACCTGGACTTTAGCAGTAGAAACTCACTAGTCTGGAAGGGGTTAGGTGACTGCATACACTCTACACATTTCACTACAGAACTGCCAGTGTTAATGCTTGACTCATTCTGTGAATGCATAATCAATGACCGGGTTTAAAACTACTTAAACTTGACAACAGGATAGATTTTTAAGTAGTTAAGTGTCAGCAAAGACATGAAGTAACCACACGCTTCTGTCACAATGGTTGCACAAGTAGACACAGACTCACAGTGTTAATCTAGACAAGCAAGACTATTCCCTGGACTTTAGCTGGAGAACTCAGTAGTCTAATTAAAAACAAAGGCACCACATACAACACCTCACAAATTAATAACTCACTTTTCAAATTGATTTTTAGATTAAGAAGTATCTGAAGCACACACCAGATTTTCTTATTCACGCAATGTCTGTAGTGTACTGCTCTTAGCAAAACCAAAAAATGGCACACTTTTCCTCTCATTCTGCACACATATACATGTAAATATCAAATCACATTGCTTCCCACATTATTCAAAAGCTAACACACATTTCTATTGGTTACACATTTCAACCCGTTCAAATTGACAAAACTTTCAACCCTAACCCCATTCTGCTTAATGCCTTTTACCATAGTAACAGTTCATGGAACACTCAACTGAACACACAGGTCACAAGTTCAGCACAGAATGTTGCAAATTCATACAGAAAGTGTGCTTGACTTTTCAAATTATCAGCTTATCCCATCTAATGTTCCTTTCAAATAGTTTTCACTATCCAATAAGAAACATGCTTTTAAAACAAAGAAATATGCACCCTATGTTTCAGTCTATAATGTTCTCCAACAGCCAATCATTTCTCTTATTTTTTTAAAACTGCATCTTATCCAACATTTTAGAAAACTCTTAGTTTTCAACTGCCCATTTCACACACAGACATCTTCTGAGTACATCCAGACCCCCTTCAAGATGCTTAGAGTGTGGATTGTGGGACACAGCTATATTTCCTGGAGCAAAATGTATGCTGAAAACAAAGGTATTGTCAAAGATTTAGCTTTGCCAAATGTAGACATTAAATGTATTGGACATAGAGGATTAAAGTGACACCAATTGATGCCATTGGTTAAATCTTTTTTGCATCTCCAACACCCTGACCTCATAATTGTGCACTGTGGTGGCTATGACCTAGGCACTTTGACTGGGGTAGATCTGGAAATGCTTATGAAGGGAACCTGTGGAGAATTTATGTCACTTTTCCCACAAACTGCCTTTGTCTATTCTAACATATGCCAAAGACAGAAATGGAACTGTTCCCATCAATTTTGTCCTCAGATTGAGAAAGCTCGGAAACATGTCAATAATGCTGTTTCTGCTTATCTCAGAGATTATAGGATGGGGTCCATTAACAACAACAATCTGCGTTTTAATATGGATTGCATCAATAGGAGAGATGGTGCACATTTTACAGATGAGGGTAACTGAGTCTTTCTCAACAACTTTAGACTCTGCATAGGTACTTACTTGTAGGTACCAAAATCTCCCAATAATCGCAAGGGCCCTTTTTAGAGCCACCCAATATCTAAACACATAAGCTTGATGTATATTTAAAAAATATTACTTTCTTTGTGTGGAGTCGCACACCCAGTGTGTTTTGGAGTCAAGCACCCAACGCGATCACACCAGGGGACCGCGCTGGGAGTTGTGCACCCAACGCAGTCACACCAAACAGCTGCGCTGGGAATCACGCTCCCAACGGGTTCACACCAGGGGGGCACACTGGGAGTGACGCACCCAACGTGTCCACACCAGAGAGCCACACTGGGAATCTCGCACCCAGCGCGTTCACACCAGGGGGCTGCGTTGAGCACCGTGCTGGAGCCGCGACTCCAAATGTTTACGTAAATGTTTTTTTGCTCCTACCACTAATTTTTATTCTACCAACCGGAGACCCCATCCCCTGGGGCTTACACATAATGATGGAGAACAGGGGGTGTACCCAATGCCCCCATGGTCCCGCCAGCTTCCTGCGTCCTTTGGGAGCCGGAATTGCTTTCCCACATAGGGAGCTGCTAACATGCAGCTTCCCGTGTGGAAAAACAATCTGGTTTGCATTTTGAAAGAGAGAGTAGGTTTCCCTGCTCTCTCTTTCAAAATCCAAACCAAGTTTGCTATGGCAGTGTGGGAGCCACGAGGATCCTGCCCTGCCATAGCAAACAGCAGTGTCCTGGGGTGGACACCCGAGACACTGCAGGAGCTGGCCCTGGAGGGTGGCGGTCCCCAGGGCCATCATTGGCTCCAGGAGGGGAGCCCCACGACCCCCCTCCCACTTAAGGCAAAGCTCCAGCGGGTGGTGGTCCCCGGGGCTTGGGGGTCCATAACAGACCCCCTTTTTTGAATATGCCCCCCACAATAATAATTAATTAGAGCTCTGGGGGTGGCGGTCCCCGGGGCTGTGGGGGGCCGTGTGTCACCCACAAATATGCTTTGCCCCAGGGGCTGGCGGTCCCCGGGGCAGTGTCGGGGGGATTGGGCCTCCCCCCACACTTTTTTTTCACATGCCCCCAAGACCTGGCCCACCCGGGGGCTTTAATTAAATGAAGCGCGGGAGCCCCCGCTTTATTTTTTTCATTTTCGTGGCTGGATCCGCGCATACTGCGCGCATTATGACGTTTTAAAAATAAATATGCTTTTTTTTAGCCCTAGAATTCCTTCTAGGACACCCTAAGCAGACCTATGGGATCAGGGTGTTTCAACCCTGCCCCCTCTTCTTTGTTTCCACCTTCATTTTACTGCCATCTTGTGCCTCGCTTCTACCGAGGCACAAGATGGCTGCCAACAGTTCCTGGTTTAGAGTGTTCCCAGCCAATTAAAATGCAGCTCGTGATCGGCGGGGTGCGCGGATCCTAATCTGTAGGGTGCGCGGATCCTAATCTGTAGGGTGCGCTGATCCTCCACGGCCATAGATATAGTTATCATTTTCTCAGCAACTACTGAATGGATTTATAGCATTTAACAAAAAGGGTTCTTTCTGAACCAAGAACTACCTCTTTGCCAAATTTGGGGTAATTCCGTTCAGCAGTTCGGGCTGTAGCCGTGTCTAAAGTTTCCTACGGAAAATTGCATGGGGAAAACACGTTTTGGGACCCCCTTTCTTCTTGGCCCCACTTGCCGAATCACCCCAACAACAAAAGGCACCAGTGGCAATACTTTCAATTTCCGTGCTCCGCTGTGTCTCTCTCATCTTTTCGGCAAGGAGAAGGTGTTGTGTTCATGTTTCAGCGTGTTAGCCCTTGGAACGCAAGAGAGACCCGTCCGTCAAGCGTTCTCAGCAACTAAAGGCACCAGTGGCAACACTTTCATTTTCCGAGTGATCGACAGCTGAGAACCGCCACCTGACCCACGAGGGAAGAAGAACTGCTGGCAGCGTCAGTCCATCACTGAATGGAGAGTCATGGACACTGTGCCGTGGTCTCCAGTTTTGGCCCATAGTGGGAAAGTGCGGCTGGAAGTAGGGGCAAGTGAGACAGCTTTCTTCAACCTAGCTGTACCATTCGCCTGACCTCGCTCCCAAATTGGCCCTACATTCACTGTGAATAATTACAATCCTGGCCATCAGTTTCACCCTCCCCAGTCCAACATCGCGCTGCATTGTGGGATATGCAGTCTTTCCAACTTAAACTGCATGGGTGGAGCTTGAGTATATATGGGGGCCAGGTGTGCTCATTTAATTGAAGGAGAGGCTAGACTACTTTGAGATATGCAAGCAGTCTTATCAGTTTTGAGAACTTTGGCATTCGAGAAAGGAAAAAGGTATTTCCGAAACGCGTCATGCCTTAAATAACAATAAAGTCTGCCTCACCGTGCTCCGCTGTGTCTCTCTCATCTTTTCGGCAAGGAGAAGGTGTTTTGTTCATATATACATATTTATATTTTATATATATATATAAATATATATATATATATATTACCTACTGGCGGTCGCCAGTAGGTATATATAGTTAGGATTTTTTCCCTATGGGATTTTTGAAAATTCTATGTCTAATAACTTTGGCGTTTGTGGACGGAATTGGCTGAAATTTTCAGCAAAATGGAACATTTTGTTTCTGAGCAGCCACTGGAAATTTGGGGGGAGTTGGTCCAGGGGGGGCCGAGAAAAAAGGGGGGTCCCAAAACGTGTTTTTAACATTGAGTTTTCCATAGGGCGGTTAGCCTCATTTTTAGCCCGAACGGCTGAATGGATTTGCACGAAACTTGGCAAATTTGTAGGGACTGGTAGCCCGATGTGCCTTTTGTAGGTCTCAATGTATGTGCTCCAGTGGATTTTGAGAAATTAACGTTCAAAAAAAGATATATATCTAGATCCGCGCCTGGAGCGCTCCCGGATACGCGTACGGGAGAGCGCTCCAGGCGCGCCACGCGACTTGCGCACGGCAAGCTGATTGGTTCTCGGGTGTCTATAAACATTCGAAACAGTCCGCAGCGGCCGCCATCTTGTGTCTCGGTAGGATTGAGACACAAGAGGTGGCAAAAATCAAAGGGGGAAATGAGCAAGAGGGAGCAGGGTACACACCCCCTGACCCCCTAGGTTTCATGTGGGGGCCATAAAAGGCTCCCGCGGGTGAAAAAAATAAATAAAAAAAAAAATCGATTTTCGCGGGGGTGAGCGCCCGGTACGCGCACCGGGGAGCGTACGGGGGAGCGTACCATGGAGATTAAAAATGACAGACTTTAAAAAAAATAAAGCTTCTTTTTAAAAATTGGAGGTAGTTCTGAAAAGAACTTTTTTTTTCATTTTGTTGTTTTATATATATTTTTTTTTTGTTTTTTTTGTTTTATATTTTTTTAGACTTTTTAAAACAATTTTATATTTTTTTTGTATTTTTTTCAAGGGAAAAACAAAAACAAGGATTGCAAAACTGCTCAACAGGAGCAAAAAAAATTGAAAATTTAGGGACTGGAAGAGCAGCGGTGTTGCTGTTTCTTTAGAGCAATCAGTTCAACACTCTGCTCCCCATAGCAGAGCAGTTCGTCACACTCTGCGCACAAAAATTTGATGCCCGCAAACACCGGCTGAATGTTAGGGATCATTCTTCCACGGGGTGGTCCCGAAGGTGTTGCTCCACCAGTGGAGGTGCTGCCGCCATCTGTTGGTACATTCCGTGCCAGCTCTCTGACACTCTCCCTGGCAAAGTTGTTAGGGTGTCTTCTTTTGACATGCCGGATCAAATTGGCATTGCCAAAACTATATTTTTTCAGAGGATTGCCTCTGGATAAACTACTCCCACATATTTTGCATGTTACTTTGGGAGCGTTCACTTTTTTCTGTCCTTCTGGGATGTCGTAAAATTTCCAAATGAAATGGGTTTTTTTCTTTTGCTGAGGAGGGTCCTCATCCAAAAATCCCTCTGAATCACTGCTGGATGACTCTCTTGCAGCCATTGCTGGAGATCAGAAAAGTAGGAGATAGAGTAGACACAACAGCTCTTGCTCTCTCCAAGTACAAAGCAATAGTGAGAGAAATGGGTGGGTTTCACACAATTTGGAAAAAAAAAAGTTCTGAACCAATGAAAAGTGTTATTTTAAAGTCACATGGTTTGACGCGCTTACGCTACGCGCCCGGGGCGCGTCCCGGGCGTGTATCGTAAGCGCATCGGGGCGCTTACGTTGCGCGATCGTATGCGCTTCCGGGTGCGCTTACGCGGTGCGTCATAAGACGCATCTCGCGGCTACGCGATACGTGTCTTATGACGCAAGGCGTGGCGGCTACGCGATACGTCACGATGTTGTTTTCGTTCTCGACAATAGCGCTTCCGGGACGCGCATTAGTACGCGCCTCGGGGCGCGCCGCCAGATTGCGCTTACCCGTGCGTTCACCTGTCCGCGCCCCGGGAGCGCACTAAAAATAATATTAAAAAAAAATAAAAAAATTATAAAATATAAAATTAGATTTAAAATGTATTATTTTTATAAAGATTTGCTATTAAAAAACCTATGAAATTCACTGAAAAAACCATAGGTTATAGACCATATATAGTTAGGAATTAGCATTTACAAAACCTTGAAAATTCACTGAAAAAACCATAGGTTATAGACCATATATAGTTAGGAATTAGCATTTAAAAAACCTTATTTTACTCACACAAAACCATTGAAATTCCATATATAGTTAGTTGCAGTAACTATATATCGCGCACCCGCAATCCACTGCTGATCATGTCACATATTACATCATTCATGACATGGTCAGTGACATCACTGATGACATCACTGATGACATCTCAAATGACATCACTGATGACATCACTGATGACATCTCAAATGACATCAGTGATGACATCATGACACACCAATACCAGTTACTACATACGCACTCACTGATTCCTACGTCTACACACACATTCACTCATTCACCCATACAATCACTCATAAATACAGTCACTCATTATTACAACACTATCATATGCACTCATACACCTAGTCAGTCCTGTGAAGAATCAATCACACTTCGATTTCCTCATCTATACAGTTAAACACAGAACACCATACTTTTCACACATAAACTAACACATACTTACTCTCTTATACAATCACTGATACAAGTACACATTGATATGCACAGTCACACACCTCCCAGCCAGCCACACACACACTCAGTCTTCCATACATCCACTCATTCTTCAATATGTAAAACATATTTAAACTTTACAAAAACACACAGACACTAGATGATGTCATCAGTGATGTCACTGACCATGTCATGAATGATGTAATATGTGACATGATCAGCAGTGGATTGCGGGTGCGCGATATATAGTTACTGCAACTAACTATATATGGAATTTCAATGGTTTTGTATGAGTAAAATAAGGTTTTTTAAATGCTAATTCCTAACTATATATGGTCTATAACCTATGGTTTTTTCAGTGAATTTTCAAGGTTTTGTAAATGCTAATTCCTAACTATATATGGTCTATAACCTATGGTTTTTTCAGTGAATATATATATATATATATTCACTGAAAAAACCATAGGTTATAGACCATATATAGTTAGGAATTAGCATTTACAAAACCTTATTTTACTCACACAAAACCATTGAAATTCGCATATATAGTTAGTTGTACTAACTATATATCGCGCACCCGCAATCCACTGCTGATCATGTCACATATTACATCATTCATGACATGGTCAGTGACATCACTGATGACATCACTGATGACATCTCAAATGACATCACTGATGACATCACTGATGACATCTCAAATGACATCACTGATGACATCACTGATGACATTACTGAGCACATCACTGATGACATTATTCATGTGATAATACGATGAACCTCTTCAGACTCTACTATAACCTTAGATAAACTCAGTGTAAACAGACACTCACAGACTGTCACTCATCCATGGAGTTACTCACACACCTACTCAGTCATGCAAAGAATCAATCACACCTCCATTTTCTCAACTATACAGTTATACACACCTTACTTATTCAAACATATACTAACACATATTTACTCTCTTATACAATCCCTGATACAAGTTCACAATGATCCATACAGCCACTCACACATTCACTAGCTCTTATGCACAGTTATTTATATATGTCAACTCTCACATGTACTGTGTTTTACATATGTACTTACTTTGACATGTAGCACTTAGATATCCATTCACTCACCAATACACTCATGCACACTGTCAACCGCCCATACAGCTGTTTCCACATGCACTTTTGAACCCATACATCTAGTGAATCAACTGCTCACACATCTATGCACAGAGTCATACACCTCCCAGCCACCCACACACACACTCAGTCTCCCATACAAATACTTGGGCAACCAATCAATAACCCATATAGTTACTCATATAGCTACTGATCAACACATGCAGCAGTTTACAGAACAACAGACATAATGATGCACAAATTAAGACACTTTAGTCACTAACCCATGCACTCAGTGAGACACATTTAATCACTCACTCATACAGTCAGTCATGCACCTACTAAATCCTTCATCCAGACACTTATACATCCACTCATTCTTCAATATGTAAGACATATTTTAACTTTACAGAAATACACAGTCACTGGATGTTATCATCAGTGATGTCATCAGTGATGTCATTTGAGATGTCATCAGTGATGTCATCAGTGATGTCATTTGAGATGTCATCAGTGATGTCATCAGTGATGTCACTGACCATGTCATGAATGATGTAATATGTGACATGATCAGCAGTGGATTGCGGGTGCGCGATATATAGTTAGTACAACTAACTATATATGCGAATTTCAATGGTTTTGTGTGAGTAAAATAAGGTTTTGTAAATGCTAATTCCTAACTATATATGGTCTATAACCTATGGTTTTTTCAGTGAATTTTCAAGGTTTTGTAAATGCTAATTCCTAACTATATATGGTCTATAACCTATGGTTTTTTCAGTCAATTTCAATGGTTTTTTAATAGCAAATATCAAAAGCTTTAAAATGTATTCTTCTTTAATTCGAAAAATATATTTTATATGTTTTTAATACAATTTTTTAATGTATTTTTTTTTATTTTTATTTTTTTGTTTCGCTCCCGGCCTGCGAACCGGGTAGCTTCCCGTTAGCTCAATTCGGTGCCGCGACCCGGTCCGCAAACCGGTAAATGTTCCGTTTGCGCAACTGCCGCGTTAGAAAACAACATCGTGACGCGTCGCGTAATCGCGACGTATGGCGTTCTCGCGTAATGCGTCTTATGACGCGCCGCGTTAGTGCACCCGGAAGTGCTCCGGAGCGCGAACCGAGGCGCGAAGCGCAGCGCCCCGGAAGCGATCCGGGGCGCGGCGCGGCACGCAGCGCGCAGCGCGTAACGTAAGCGTCACAGGTCATGTAACTTGTTATCAAAACGTTTCATTGGTTCATTTCACTTTTGGTTTCCTAATGATGTAAGGCTAGGTCATGTGACCTAAAAATAACACTTTTCTTTGGTTTAGAACTATTTTTTTTCCCAAATGATGAAAACCCCTCCTTGTTTCCTCACTCTGACTTTCAACTTTGTGAGAGGAAGACCTTTTTTGATTACTTAGAAATGGCAAGTCTTGTAGCTGCAGCTGGTGCACCCCCACCACCACCACCACCTCCTAGGAAGAGAGGACCACCTCCTCAGGTTATCCTTCAGCAAGAGGAGGAAGAAGAGGAAGAGACGCAAGGGGAGAGGCAGTTTTTGCCTGAGGAGCCAAGAATTTCCCATGTAAAGGAAGATTTCATCTGGCAATTTTATTCATTTCCCCAGGGCCAAAAGAAAGTTAATGCCCGTTATGTTACCTGCCTTATTTGCAAAAAAGATCTGTCCAGAGGGACAGATAAAAAATATAGCTATGGCAATTACACCATGCATCGCCATATGCAGAGGTGGCACCCTAATAATTATAGTGCTGCGCAGGTACGTGACCTGCAGGATAACCCCCCTCCTGTGGCCAGAACATCAAATGTAGAGGCAGTGACGGGACCAGAGGCGAGGGAGATGGTCCCAAATATACAGATGAAGTTTGGAAGTGTGAAACAAGTGTGTGTTTATTGCGGCCAATTGATTTGCTACAGGGAAAGTAGCATCACTCTAATCAACAGAGCTATCGACAATCATAATTGTCCAAAATGCCCCAGAAAATAAATTATCTTTTTTTTTGTTGCTCCTGTTGAGCCCTTTATAATGAATCATTTTCGTTTCTCCCCCCCCAAAAAAACCCAAAAATATATAAAATCGTTCAAAAAATACAAAAAAAGTAAAAACATGTTCAGAAAAATAATAAAAAAAATATAAAACAACAAAAATAATTTTAAAAAAAGTTCTTTTCAGAACTACCTCCCCTTTATAAAAAATTGCTAGAATGTTTAGCACTCTGGCAACCTCTATTTCTTTTGATTCGCTTCCCGGTTCGCGCGCCGGTACGCGAACCGGAAGCGAAATAAAAAAAAAAAAATTAAAAAAAGGAAGAGTGAGTATAAGGGAAGGAAACAGAGAGTAATGTTAAAAGAAAGACAGCTAGAGGGAGTAACACAGAGATACTGTTTAATAGATCTATTTACCGAAGAAAAGATGGAAGAGGGTATAATTGTGAAAAACAAAATAGATAAGGAAGTGAAAGAAAAAAAGGAGAGTAGAAGAATAATAAACAAGAGTTTCTTAGAGAATGTGAGTGTATGTTCAAAATAAGAAGAAAAATAGTAAAGGATGTGGAATGAGAGGTAGGGATAGAACCGGACTAAAAGAACAATCCTGAGGGAAAGTGTTAAGAAAACAGTGAGCAAAAGTAAATAGGAATAAAACAAGATGTATGATAGTGACTAAGGTTAAAACATGTTGAATAACAGAGAGAAAAAACAGAAAGCAGAAAAGAAGAAGTGACAGAAAAGGAATGATTGAAACAGCAAAGAAATGTAAATAAGATAGGGGCATATTATCAACACAGGCGATAAAATTATCGCTGCTTTTATCGGCAGAAAACTGCCGCTAAAGCCGCTTTTGCGGCAGAAAACTGCCGCTAAAGCCGCTTTTGCGGCAGTTTTCTGCCGATAAAAGCAGCGATAATTTTATCGCCTGTGTTGATAATATGCCCCTTAGTGTGCTTGAACTACAGGGAGAAAGCATAATGAACAAGTAGTGAAAGAGTGATCAGTCAGAGACAGTGAGAGTAATAGAGACGGAGTGAGTGAACAGGAGTGAGGAACTATGAGAACAGAGGGACTGAGAAAAGGAGTGGAAGGAGTAGAGTAAGTAAGTAATAGAGAAAGGAATGAGGGAAGTAGCAAAGGCAGGAAACTGAGGGTTAAAGAAATGAAGCAGTGGAACTAATAGAAGTTAAATGTGATAGAAATGTAACGAAAAGAGTACAAAACATTTACCTTATAATTGTCGTTAACTTAGTCACTTGCTATTTTTATACTTTCAATCTGTGAAAGAAAGAACAAAAATTTGAAAAATATTAAAACATGTATTTAAAAATTAGAAAAGACAAGGGAAAAGATTGACAATCATCCAATTTTACAAAGAAATAAAGTTAGAGATAAACATGCAGAAAAAAAGAGAAAGAAACGGTGATAGACAGTCAGAGACAAAAAGAAATTGAAATAGAGTAAATTACTAAGAGAAAAAAAAGAAGATACTTTCAGTGACAGAAAAGAAGGATAGAAGAGAAAACTAAATTGAAGTTGTGTAAGCTACTAAAAGAAAGTGAGTAAGGTAAACTATATAAGGAAAGGGTGAATAAGGAAAAGAGAGTGAGGGAGAGAGGAGACAGAGGAAGTGAAGGAAAGAGTGTCAGATACAGACTGAGTGAGGCATCTACACAATGTGATTCATAATGTTAGGAAACACAGATAATGTAATTGAAAAACGTTCAATTTTTTTTGCTCATTCCACAATCACATCACTTGTGTTTCCTATGCTTAGGTATCTCATTGTGCAGATGTAGTCTAGCATATGAAAGACTACGCAGAAGGTGAGCACTGTATGCAACAACTTTGACACTTACAGAAGCCTCTGCTTCTCCATGCCCCCTACACAGTCCTAAATATATACATTTTAAACTGACGGTATCTTGTTGCAGATGAAGTGAGGCCTATCTTGCAACATGGTGCATCTTTTGCACTGCTGCTGCGTCACAAAAGTGACGCAACGGCGGCGCAAAAGAGGCGCACGGCCATCATAAAACTGCCCCTAACATTTTAAATGATTGTTTCAGGATGCCGATAAGGTGTGGCCTATCCAGAGATTTGTTTGAGGTGAGGCCTATCCAGAGTTACAGATTAAATTTAGGCTTGTTGAAGAGTACAGAGGAGATAATACATGTGCAGGCCTACCAACGAAGTGAGTCATGTCCACTGCACTCTTGAACAAAGGCCAGCCCTCCTCTGTCTCCCTGGACAGCCCTAAACCTCATCTGCACAATGTGATTCGTAATGTTAGGAAACACAGGTGATATAATTGAAAAACGTGCAAATATTTGTGCTCATTTAACAATCACATCACCTGTCTTTCCTCAGCTTAGGTATCTCATTGTACAGATGTAGTCTAGCATATCCAAGAGTACGCAGAAGGTGAGGACTGTATGCAACAGAGCAATGTACATTACTCACCTCCCTTGACACTTACAGAAGCCTCAGTTTCTCCATGCCTCCTACACAGTTCTAAATGTATATCATAAATACAAAAAGTACAGAATTAATTATACATGTTAAATGGTTTATTTTTGCTGTTCTCAGAATATATCAAATTTCACTAAAAACAGCGACTTGAAGGTATTCATCATATACCAGCGGGGAAAAAAAACCACAATCAAAATGATTGTGTTTAAAAAACCCATATAACATAACCAATCAGAAATCAGAACTCCTCAAAAGTAACTTACTTTCCATGACGTCGAAGGATGTCCTAGGAACAGCTTATACTCTGTTGTGCTGTTATTATTTTCAGCCCACCACTTTCTGAAAGAAAAGCTCCATCGTTTTGACAAATATGTTACATACAATAAATGACTTCTCGCTCTCTACCGCACTTCTCCTCAGGGCCAAATCGTGTAAGAGCCATTTATAACTCTTGGAATTCTTCTAAGCAAATCCCGTCATTTTCTTTTTCCGCAACTTTCAGAAAGAAAACGTTCAAGATCACTTTCACAATCCTGTACTAGTAATATCTCACCCTACTTGCTCACTCATGTTCCACATTTCCTATGACACTGATACTGCTTACTATGAGGCACACTTACACTACCTCTATGACTACTACAAATATTTAATTCTCTACATCACTTTTAATCACAAAGCAATTTAAAACAGTACATAAAATTATATCAACTCCTAGAATCATTATAGGCCAGTTACCTACCCTAAATTCTTTCTTCTGAAAACAGAAAGTAAGAATATTTTTAAGTCAAAAGGCAACATTGTTTCATAGTCAAATGTAAATCATTTCCGAAA
The DNA here is from genome assembly GCF_964261635.1 of Lissotriton helveticus. Classification (NCBI taxonomy): domain Eukaryota; kingdom Metazoa; phylum Chordata; class Amphibia; order Caudata; family Salamandridae; genus Lissotriton; species Lissotriton helveticus. Next base: position 601,992,769 of record NC_136063.1, on the reverse strand, counting down.
CATCAGCTTTTTTTACATTTTCAATAAGCTGTGTAATAAGCAGATGTTGTCAAAGGACCATCATGTCATATAATAGCTGCAGTTAGAAATGTTCTTCCTAAAATCAACAACTGTGTAGCCACAACATTTGTAATTAAAGTTGAAAACTTACTTTCATCAGGTTTATATAGTTGGAATTTTAAAGTGACATTATAACCAAAAGTTTGTTCAAAAAATGTGGACAGCATTGCAGACTTACATTACCTCTACTCCATGTTTTAATTGACTGCTTGAATTAGCTTATTAAAACAAACAGTTTTTCTGAACTCATTCAAAGTGCAGTTATTTTTCCATGACGTCGAGTGTTATGGTAAGAACACCGTTTGCTTTGGTAAATACTCTGTTGTCCTTTAACTAATCCGTGCCCACCACTTTCTGTAAGAAAACCTTCTTTTTTTTCAGGAACTACTTAAAACTCAAAAATAACTTTTTACTATGTACTACACTTATCCTCAAGGCCAAATAGTGTAGGAGCCATTAGAACCTCTTGAAATTCCTCAGAGCAAATCCCGAGATTCTTTCCCTAAAATTTTGGTTGTAAAAACACCAGGTAAGAATTTTTAAGGTCAAAAGGCAATTTTTTTTTGAAAGTTAAAACAGAATCATTGCAGAATGACCAGCCGTTTCTAGACTTCAAATAAGCTGTGTAATGTCCTGATGTTGTTGAAGGACCGTCATGATATATAATTGCTGCAGTTACAAAAGTCCTTCCTGATATTGACAACTGCGAAGCCACAAAATTTTTAATTAAAGTTGTCAATTTTGTTCCATCAGGCCTACATCGTTGGAACATTAAAATGACATACTGGCCATATGTTCGTATAAATAATGTGGACAACATTGCAGACTTACATTGGCTATACTCCATGTTGTGATCAGCTGCTTTTACTAGCTTATTAAAGGACACTGATTTACTGTCTGGCAAAGTTAAATATATAAATCTTTCTGAGTCTACACTAGTAGTACTTGATACCCTACAGTTCTCGCAGGCATGCTGCCATTGATAAGAAAGGCCAAACAGATGATCTACATCTACACCTTCATCTTGCAATACATCAAGCATATACATTAAAAACTCCTGACAATCTTGCTGAATATTTTGAGAGAATTGCGTTTGACCTGAACATTTGTCTAACAGATTTCGAATTTCAGACACACTTTCTATTCTTATTCTATCAGTGCTACATTTCTCTAACACAGAATTCAACAAACTGCAAAATCTTTGATCCAAATTGACCACAATCTCTTCTTTTAAAGTTTCTAGAGAAAAGACAATATTAACCACTACATTAGCATAGCACTTGACACCAGAACTATTTTCAAATTGAAAACCAACAACATCTTCAACAGAATCCATTATTTTTCTGCTTATAATTTTGGGTTCATCGACTTTTCGTCTTTTTGCTACAACCTCCCTACTATTGGTCACATTTCTTCGTTTCCGGCCTACCACACGTTTCTCAAACAAAGGATATTGAGGCAAATGTGGCGCATACTGTCTTCTTAACCTATTGTATTCCTTAACACAATCTAGATCCGCACAAATGTTTGTGACATCACACTCAATCAAGTACAATCCCGATAAAGTTCTGACTCGTGACAATGCCACATATGCCATACCCTCCTTGAACACAGAACTGCCAATATTCACCAATGCACTGTCTACACTTAAACCTTGCGATTTATGGATTGTCACCGCATATGCCAAGCAAACAGGAAACTGCTTACGGAGAACATATAAGTCTTTTACAAGCAAAAATCTAGCAGAGCAACGACCAATTAGCTGTACTTCCTCAATGCCATCAAATTTAATTTTTAAAAATTCAATTCCATCTCTATTTCTGTATTTCTCAAAATCAACAACATTACCCATTGATCCATTTACCAGACCTCTTTCAACATGTAAATTCCTTCTTAAAATTATACGGCAATTTAAGCACACATTCAGAGTCTTTTCAAAACCAGCAGTTTTAGATATAGTCTTCTCTAATGAATCCGATTTTGATTTCAAATTCTCAGACAAAATAATTGTTGCTCCCATATGCTCTATTCTGTCAATAGCTTCCAGTTTCACAATCTCTTGGTTTTCTAAATTCAACATTTTATTGTTGAAGATGGCACATTCTGTAAGAGTTGGCATCAAACATATTCCAGATTTCTTCTCAGTAATTTTCTGAAAAATATTCTCAGGCACAACGTCTTCTTCTGGATACAAATTTGACAGTAATCGTGCATGTAAAGCTTCTTTCCCATGCTCGGTCACTTTTCCAATTCTAACATCTTGTAGAATATTCTTATAATCTTCATCCTTCGCTTGAAGCATATTTTCACGCAGTTCAGCATAATTGAAGTTTAACCATATATTGACGTTGCCAATGCTCCCTAGGCACTTCCTGGTATCTTCATGCGTGAGCATTTTGAACACAGGTTGTCCTTTCACTGGTGTCAGCTGTAGAAGATCACCGAAAACAATGATGTGTTTGCCACCAAATAACACATCATACTCTGTTTTGAGAACTTCTTGCATTCTCAAATGCACAAAGGCAAGCATGACATTGGAAACCATGCTTACTTCGTCAATGATAAGAAGTTTCATTTTCCTCAAGACTCTTGAAACTTCACAACAAGCATCTCCAGATAACTTTTGGTATTGTAATTTGTTATCATGCTCCACTGGCAGCATCAGTAGACGATGCAAAGTAATACCTTTAATGTTATGTGCTGCCAGTCCAGTTGGAGCGGTGACAACACAAGACAGCGATGACTCAGTCCTTTTCTGCAAATAATATGAAATTGCTTTAATGAGGAAACATTTTCCAGTTCCCGCTTCTCCACTCACGTACAGTCGGACAGGCTTCAACGACGTACATGAGCACTCTTTCTTCTCATGACTTAATCCATGATCAATTTGGTTGGTAACTTCGTCATATATTTTCCTCTGCTCAACGTTGAGTTGTCTTTCCAAGTCTTCTAAGTTAACCGCATCCTCCTGAGCATGTGCCATGGCTCTTTCCACTTCAATCATGGCAGTGGCAGCTTCATTTTCGATAACTGGTCCTCCTAGTGGATCCTGACTCAATGAAACAGAACTCTGACTGTCCTGAGAACTGTCTCTAGCAATCTCGGCTGCAATCGTTGCTTCCTGCTCGATTTCCGCATTCAACATTTCTAGATATTTGGGAAAAACAGGACATTCTATGGTCTCCTTGGCGGCATTGAAAGAGTCTTCGTAACAGAGGAAATCTCCAAGCAGTTCCTCTTCTGCACGCCAAGGCTTGAAAAGTTGCAAAAGTGCTAAATAGAAAAACTCTTTTCTTTCAGGAGATTCGCCACTCAATTTTCGATGGTTTACCAAGTGGCATTTTCTTTGCTTGACCAGACATCCCTCACTTCCAATTACAGCATACACTCCTTTATCAATATCTTCTTTGATGTTCCTCTTGAATATGTAATATTGTAGAACCTCATACAGACAAACATTCTCGAGGTGACTGCTTCTATTTGGATAATATGTATCCAACATGTTGGTCTTCAAAATATCTGTACTGTTTGGCTCCTTTTCCGCCAAATACTCAATTTCCCGTACAGGTTTCAGAACTCGATTACGCGTTGCAGCAAGACCAAGACTCGCCCAAATGATACTCCTAGATTTGGCATAGAGACTTGCTGAAGACAACCGGTCAGAACATTCGTAAGCTCCGATTTCTCGATGCGACAACATCTTCAGACTGAAACTGTACAACTTGTTACTGAGGCTCTTTTCATGGGAAATGTCCTCCCACATATCCTTCAATTCTGTCTTTTCTTTTTTGGAGATGTAAGATGTCACATACCGAGCCACAGCCATACAGTTATCAGCCACAAACTGTATATCCATGTTAGCATTCCACATGGACAAAATCACTGGGTTGTAGTCGTTGATGTACTTGGACTCTTCGTTCCTTTTCAAATTGTATGTATTTTTGGGTGATTTCCTCGTCACATTATGTCGCAGCGAAGACATCAAACTGTTCACTCTTCCTTTAGAAATCACCGGTCGTGGAAAGGCGAAACGACATTTTGTGTAGAACTTGTCCTTGTTTCTGAATTTACGATGACAGTACTTTCCACAACGATGGCTTTGGAAGCGTAAAACTTGTTCTCTTAGGCTTTTGTCTTCCTTTGTGTTTGGAACAGCACATGTAGAATACTGTTCTATGAAACTCATCACTAAGTCATCCGGATCTGTTCCAAATTTGGGTGCATCTTTGATCCATAGCAGCATATGTATATGAGGAGCACCTCTTGCTTGGTACTCCTTTCTCCAGAAGAAATCCAACACCTCTCCAAGAGGTGGATTCTTCTTGTTCATGATGAAAGACATCATAGCTTCAAATCTATGATTGAAGTATCTGCATACATTCACTGGATCCAAAGAGCACAGTTCTCCGGGTGTCTTGAATTCGATATTTTCAATGTTTCCATTTGCCTCTCGTAGATATTCAAGTAAGTCTTCCCAGCCATACTCAGCACAGCTGAGAGTGAGGAACCATGTGGGAGTTCCTAAGTTCCTCAGCATACATTTTAAATCACCATGACGACGGTACCAGTACTCATTAGTACCACGCTGACACGCCATGAGATTAATCAGGTGAGAATCCAAAATACTGTCTTGCACATCGACTTTATCCATAAAGTCCCTTGCCGAGATATTTTGCATCTGTACACCACTTTTCAAAATGTGGTTCACTGCATATGACAGTCCAGACAGATCACTTTCAAACAGTAGATGAAACAAATAGGGAATGCATTGACGAAACCTAGGATCTTCTGCATACAATCGTAAAGTCCGGTATTCAGAAGCAGGAATTTGATGAGGTCGCTCATCATATCTTCCTCCTTGACCTGTTGGAAATAGCTGTGGGAAACACCGAGCTTCCAAACTTTCTTCCCAAACACTAATGGGACTCCCTTTGGCTTGTTTCATTTGAAACAACTCAATAGCATTCCCCATGACTTCCTTGGAATGCAAAGGATGAACACTATAATGTTCATATATTTCTTCATTTTTAGAGGTTTCTACTTTCTCAATTTGTCCAGCACACAAATCGCTGTCCTCTTCTTCACTTACTTCCTCTTCTGCAACATATACATTCTTGTAGTACTTATTGTTTTTCTTCAAATACAATGTTGCCTTTTTGACTTTCCTAACATCCACTAAATCTTGCCAGATTTTCTTACTCTTTGTCGGAACCACATTAACTAGGATAACCAGAGGTTCCTCTTCCACTTTCTCTACTCCAATTGTATTAATGTTTTTCTTGAAATCTAGAGGCAAATAAACAACTCTTCCCTTTAATCCTCTCTGTAAATCTGATGGAGGCAATTTCCCTGTCTTTGGCTCCATTCGTACAATAGCCTGAAAGGGATGGACACTTTGAATCAAAATAGATTCATAAGTATTTAAATCCTTCAATTCAGAAGGAATCTCAACCAATTCCAGATTATTATGAACCGCTCTAGCAGGTATCTGGTTTTGATTTAATTTGTTACAACAATAAGTACACACACGTTGATCCGATCCCAAATCAAAACAATTTTCTACCATCAAGTATGTTGCAAAATCCTTCCATTCACTATTATTTTCCCTTTCACTTTTTGCATAGAAATCAACTAACTTAGTCTGATTCTTATAATAAGTGCGTCGACAACACACACAAGTGAAATTAGGCCTCTCACTTGATTTCACCTGAAACGTGGCAATTTCCTTCTGAAAATTATCTGTACTGGAAACCTGTACACTCTCTTCCACATTACCTTCTTCTTCAGGGTCAATTTCAACATTCTTCTCTTTACTTGCAAAGTAACAAAACTCAATTTCTTCACAAATATTCTTCACATCTACTTCAGAACCATGCAAAAGAGCAGTGCATAATTGTTTAAGCATAATTGCTGGACTCTTAGCATAATACAACATTCTAACTAATTTCCTCACTTTATTATGATGCACTGCTAGCATCCTGAAATGATGAAAAACACTCTGACATACTCTCCTGGAAAGACAAGCCAGTGAATGACCATGCAAACCTGTCACTTCTCTCACTCTGCAAGGATCTAATTCTTGCAACAACTTCATTTTCTGTTTTAAAGTTTTCTTATTAAATGTCCATACAAAATCACAAAGCAAATTGATGGAATCCTGTCACACACTGCAAATACTACTACACTTCCAGGTGTACACTGGTCCCTTAGGACGTCTTCCTAAAACCTCATTACCTAACACCTCTTCTGCCTCTGTTTACACAAGTTTTTCTTTTTCAACCGGACAACCATCTTTCACCTCATATGCTCGACCACTGGTGTCAACTGCATGCACCAAATCATTATCCTGGAAATAGCTCTCCTCATTAAAAAATGCCTCACAACTTGAACTATGCATCCATTCTCCTGAAAAAACTTCACAAAAATTACTACGATTAACTGTTCTCTTCCATCTACTATTTGTTTTGAAATCATAAATTACCTTGTTTAGTTTCCTAATTCTATTGATTATCAAAATAAATAACTTTCGCTTAATTTCGAATGCCTGATCAATAATTTTCTCAATGTTTCTCTTTCTCTAATAAAAAGCCACTTTCTGTTGACGTTTCTTAACATTTTTTAACAAATTGCCAATTATCCTGTTGCGAAACATTCGTCTACGAATGTCCCTAAACTGATTTTTCCTTCTACTACCATGCACAGAGTTATCTCCTGCTCTAGCAGTAACATTTTTGATTGGCCTTTCCTTTCCGTTTAAATTGGCTCTCTTTTTCTGGACTAAAACATGTTTTGTAGTGATATTTTTTTTTCTGCAAATGTTTCTTAGGAATGATTTTGTTGTCTTACCCGGAGGTTTCTTGGTGACTTGACGAGTTTTTATTGTAGAGGACTGCTGCAAGCATGTAGTAAGCTGCTGTCTTTGACGTTTTGTAGCCTTTCGGCTTCTTTGCTTCGATGACATAGTGTAGTTTTGACATGATCTGCAGTTGAATCTGTGGTAAAATATAATAAAAAATTTTATTAACCACTATTACCAAACATTAAATCAATAACAGTCGTCAAAAAATTAACACACTACTTGTCAATTCTACATACAATAATTTTTAGTGCATTGGCAAATTTAAAACTCACAAATAGTAGCAAAGAAATAGAATGCTTCTACATTTGACCTGTGCTCTTTTATATGTGAATCTGAACTAATTTTATTAGCATATTTCACTATTTTATTAAAGACACTTCACACAAGCTGTTTTTGAAGTTGTGTTTAATTTTAAATGAAACTGTTAACATGGTTACTTTTCATTTCCAGTAACTTTTAAAAATAACTCTTTATAGTTCCATAGGCTCGAGCAGGTCAGCTTCCCACCCTATGTCATACAATTCTGACAAATCGGCATCCTCATCATGTTCTTCATCATCCTCAGGATTTAAATCATCCAAGGGATCTACTTCCACTGATGTTTCAATGACAAGTTCAATGATAATATCGAGATCAACAGTTTGCTCATTATCACTCATGCTTGATGTTGTCGTTATCTTTAAAAAAAGAGAACAACAATGAGATGTTGCAGAGTAAGAGACAAATCTCAGAGACTATAATAGTAAAATTGTTTAACAAGAGTAACATTTTGCAGATATTATTTAACCATGTCCAGCGATGCTGAGGAGGTGAGGCCTATGTCCAAGTTTTCAGTGAACAGGACTCATCTCTTCTTAACCTTGGATAAGCCTCACCAACTCTGTGTCCCCTGCTCTTACTTAAATGTACGTTGGCAGATTTATGTTAACTGGCGCATCCCTAGGGATGCAACAGTTAATGTGCGCTGCTGCTCTGCCACCCATGATGTGCCGCATTTACAATGTGGAGCACCATTGAACAAAAATAGCACAGATGCGCCACGCATCTGTGCCGCAAAAGCGGCACATTGCAGGAATCACGTCATAAGCGCGACATGTCTACTACAATGCACAGGGGCAAGCCACACATTGCATGGTGCGTCACTCCTTATGCCTGTTTCAAACAGGCGTAAGGATTTGATTCAGCAATGCCATAAAGCTGACTCAGTGAAATGTTCTAAATTTCACCGTGTTAGTTTTACAGGGCTTTCATGCAAATGAATGCCCACCCTGCAACAAAACGCCCACATGAAACCTGACGCAGATTTCATGTGGCACAGGACTTTACACCGTGACACATCTGCCTGGATGCATCAAGTTGTAAATATGTCTCAACATAGCGCATCTTTTGCGCCGCCGCTGCGTCACAAAAATGACGCAACAGCGGCGCAAAAGAGGCACACGGCCATCATAAATCTGCCCCTAACATTTTAAATGATTGGTTCAGGATGCCGACAAGGTGTGGCGTATCCAGGGGTTTGTTTGACGTGAGGCCTACCCAGGGTTACAGATGAAATTTATGTTTGTTGAAGAGTACAGAGGAGATAATACATGTGCATGCCTACCAATGAAGTGAGTCATGTCTACTGCATTCTTTAACAAAGGCCAGACCTCCTCTGTCTCCCTGGACAGGCCTAAACCTGATCTCCACAATGTGATTCATAATGTTAGGAAACAAAGGATGATGTAATTGAAAAACGTGCAATTTTTTTTGCTCATTTCACAATCACATCACTTGTGTTTCCTTTGCTTAGGTATCTAATTGTGCAGATGTAGTCTAGCATATCAAAGAGTACGCAGAAGGTGAGCACTGTATGCAACAATTTTGACACTTACAGAAGATTCAGCTTCTCCATGCCCCCTACACAGTCCTAAATGTATACAGTTTAAAGTGACGGTATCTTGTTGCAGATGAAGTGAGGCCTATCTTGCAACATGGTGCATCTTTTGCACCACTGCTGCGTCACAAAAGTGACGCAACAGCGGCGCAAAAGAGGCGCACGGCCATCATAAATTTGCCCCTAACATTTTAAATGATTGATTCAGGATGACGATAAGGTGTGGCCTATCCAGAGGTTTGTTTGAGGTGAGGCCTACTCAGGGTTGCAGATGAAATTTAGGCTTGTTAAAGAGTACAGAGGAGATAATACATGTGCAGGCCTACCAATGAAGTGAGTCATGTCCACTGCATTCTTGAACAAAGGCCAGACCTCCTCTGTCTCCCTGGACAGACCTAAACCTCATCTGCACAATGTGATTCGTAATGTTAGAAAACACAGGTGATGTAATTGAAAAACGTGCAAATATTTATGCTCAATTCACAATCACATCACCTGTGTTTCCTCAGCTTAGGTATCTCATTGTGCAGATGTAGTCTAGCATATCCAAGAGTACGCAGAAGATGAGGACTGTATGCAACAGAGCAATGTACATTACTCACAATAAAGCATTTCTTTTTTTTTTAAAACGATTTTCTGCTCATAATTTGAAAACACAACACAGCTCCTATGTAGAAGCACACCCTGTCAGTACTTAAATTTGCCAAGCACACATGGGTGCGTATTTACAAGGACCTTGCACCACGGGGAAATGACTTAAATTAAAATGGGGAAAATAACATCAAAGTGACTCAAAGGCCTTGTAAATATGCCCCAAGCAGCCTATGAAACTCTAGCAGTACATATCAAGAAACCTAATTGACTTCAAGAAGTGTACACGGCCATCATAAATCTGCCCCTAACATTTTAAATGATTGGTTCAGGATGTCGATAAGGTGAGGCCTATCCAGGGGTTTGTTTGACGTGAGGCCTACTCAGGGTTACAGATGAAATTTACGCTTGTTGAAGAGTAAAGAGGAGATAAAACATGTGCATGCCTACCAATGAAGTGAGTCATGTCCACTGCACTCTTTAACAAAGGCCAGACCTCCTCTGTCTCCCTGGACAGGCCTAAACCTGATCTGCACAATGTGATTCGAAATGTTAGGAAACACAGGTGATGTAATTGAAAAACGTGCAATTTTTTTTGCTTATTTCACAATCACATCACTTGTGTTTCCTTTGCTTAGGTATCTCATTGTGCAGATGTAGTCTAGCATATCAAAGAGTACGCAGAAGGTGAGCACTGTATGCAACAATTTTGACACTTACAGAAGATTCAGCTTCTCCATGCCCCCTACACAGTCCTAAATGTATACAGTTTAAAGTGACGGTATCTTGTTGCAGATGAAGTGAGGCCTATCTTGCAACATGGTGCATCTTTTGCACCACTGCTGCGTCACAAAAGTGACGCAACAGCGGCGCAAAAGAGGCGCACGGCCATCTTAAATTTGCCCCTAACATTTTAAATGATTGATTCAGGATGACGATAAGGTGTGGCCTATCCAGAGGTTTGTTTGAGGTGAGGCCTACTCAGGGTTGCAGATGAAATTTAGGCTTGTTGAAGAGTACAGAGGAGATAATACATGTGCAGGCCTACCAATGAAGTGAGTCATATCCACTGCACTCTTGAACAAAGGCCAGACCTCCTCTGTCTCCCTGGACAGACCTAAACCTCATCTGCACAATGTGATTCGTAATGTTAGAAAACACAGGTAATGTAATTGAAAAACGTGCAAATATTTATGCTCAATTCACAATCACATCACCTGTGTTTCCTCAGCTTAGGTATCTCATTGTGCAGATGTAGTCTAGCATATCCAAGAGTACGCAGAAGATGAGGACTGTATGCAACAGAGCAATGTACATTACTCACAATAATGCATTTCTTTTTTTTTAAAAACGATTTTCTGGTCATAATTTGAAAACACAACACAGCTCCTATGTAGAAGCACACCCTGTCAGTACTTAAATTTGCCAAGCACACATGGGGGCGTATTTACAAGGACCTTGCACCACGGGGAAATGACAAATTAAAATGGGGAAAATAACGTCAAAGTGACGCAAAGGCCTTGTAAATATGCCCCAAGCAGCCTATGAAACTCTAGCAGTACATTTCAAGAAACCTAATTGACTTCAAGAAACGTTTTTAAACACATCAAGTAAACTAATTATTCACCCACATTTATGGGGAAGTGACTTAAAATGCCCTAACACACATGAAAGCGTATTTATTAGGGCCTTGCATCATTTTTGCGTCACTTTTAACATGGCTATGTAACTCAAAGAAACAAAGTCTAAATTTGCCAAGCACACATGGGGGCGTATTTACAAGGACCTTACACCACGGGAAAATGACTTAAATTAAAATGGGGAAGATAACGTCAAAATGACTCAAAGGCCTTGTAAATATGCCCCAAGCAGCCTATAAAACTCTAGCAGTACATTTCAAGAAACCTAATTGACTTCAAGAAACGTTTTTAAACACATGAAGTAAACTATTTATTCACCCACATTCATGGGGAAGTGACTTAAAATGCCTTAACATACATGAAAGCGTATTTTTAGGGCCCTTGCACCATTTTTGCATCACTTTTAACATGGCAATGTAACTCAAAGAAACAAAGTCTAAATTTGCCAAGCACACATGGGGCGTATTTACAAGGACTTTGAACCACGGGGAAATGTCTTAAATTAAAATGTGGAAAATAACATCAAAGTGACTCAAAGGCCTTGTAAATATGCCTCAAGCAGCCTATAAAACTCTAGCAGTACATATCAAGAAACCTAATTGATTTCAAAAAACGTTTTTAAACACATCAAAAAACAAATTATTTTCCCACATTCATGAGGAAGTGACTTAAAATGCCCTAACACACATGAAAGTGTATTTTTAAGGCCCTTCCACCACTTTTGCGTCACTTTTAACATGGCTATGTAACTCAAAGAAACAAAGTCTAAATTTGCCAAGCACACATGATGGCGTATTTACATAGACTTTGCACCACGGGGAAATGTCTTCAATTAAAATGGGGAAAATAACATCAAAGTGACTCAAAGGCCTTGTAAATATGCCTCAAGCAGCCTATGAAACTCTAGCAGTACATATCAAGAAACCTAATTGATTTCAAAAAACGTTTTTAAACACATCAAGTAAATCACTTATTTACTCACATTCATGGGGAAGTGACTTAAAATGCCCTAACACACATGAAAGCGTATTTTTAAGGTCCTTCCACCACTTTTGCGTCACTTTTAACATGGCTATGAAACTCAAAGAAACTAAATCTATTTGTAAAACACTTGACACAAAGCAACATTTTAAATACACAACTTTCTTCATAAATTTATCCCTAAAGCATACTATTCTCTATCTAAATTAAATGAATCTTTTCTCACCTTAGCAAATACTTTTTGAGTTTCAAAACAGTCTCGACACACACCAATTTTTCTTTAGCAGAGCAAAAGGTATGCACTCCAGAGGCTGCAAACAACAATGGCACAGAAATGCTGTAATTCATAACACATATCTCTCATGTCACCCAATCAAAACTCTTCCCTCACTTTTTTCAAATCAACACCCTTCCCCCCTCTGCCCTTTCTGCCTTTTTTCCATAGCAACCACCTCCTGAAACACCTGTCATGTTTACAAGTTCACACAACAATGTTTCACTTGAACTCTGAACTCTCAGTACAGCTGCGTATCCAGTGCAATCTTTCATAAAATGATTTTTTCTTGACCATTCAAATTACATCTTTCAAAGAACTCATCCATGCACCCTAACTTTCTGTTTTCAGCAATCAAAATCCACCAATCACTGCTACTGAATCATTAGCACAGAAACTCCACAGTTTTTTTTATTACATACTCCTACTATTTCAACTGCCATTTCATTCCCACACTTCATCTGACTGCAGCAGAACCTCCTCTCACCATGTTTTCTGTCTGGATTGTTGGACATAGTTACATCCACTGGGCTCAAAGGTATGCTGATAACAGAAATTTACACAACCTCAATTTACAAAATGTGGAAATCAACTGGATTGGTCACAGAGGATTAAGATGTCACCAATTGATACCATTGGTGAAAACCTTTTTGCATTTGCCAAACCCTGACCTGTTAATTGTGCACTGTGGAGGAAATTACTTGGGTACTTTGACTGGGGTAGGTCTGGAAATGCTTTTAAAGGACACCTTTGAGCAATTGATGGCACTTTTTCCTCAAACTGCCTTGGTATATTCAAATATATGCCAAAGACAGAAATGGAGGTGGTCTAACCAATTTTGTCCACAAATTGAGAAATCGAGAAAGCATGTAAATAAGTCTGTTTCAGCTTACATGAGAGACTATGGAATGGGCTCCATCTACAACAATAACTTGCGTTACTACATGCAAGATATCTACAGAGGAGATGGAGTTAACTTCTCAGATGAGGGGAACAGAGTTTTCATCCTGAATTTAAGACTATGTATTGGTACCTACTTATAAGTACCTAAATCTACCACATACCCAAAAGCTCTTCTCAGAGCTACCCTAACTATGATCACTCTAAACAAATTTTAAATGTAACTTTTTTTTTACTAATTGTCACGATTTACGCTTTCCGGAGCGCTACCCGGTACGCGCACCGGACGCTAAGCGCGCAAAAATTTGAAAAAAAAATGTTTTTTTTCGCACATATGGGCCTCCTCAGCCACCCTCAGAAAACCTAGGGGGTCAGGATACGTCTACCGTGGCCACTTCTACCCAATCTGAACATTATTTGCCCTCCATCTTGTATCTCAATTCTACCGAAACACAAAATGGAGGACTCCCGTAACGCTGCCGGTTCGCGTACCGGGGCGCGCACCGGGAAGCGCTCGCTGAAAAAAGGTGGGAAAGTAATTCACAGAAAAACCACTGGAGACACTTTCACCAAATATAGATTAGCTCATACTACATACCAATCCCTACCATTTTCACAAATTTGATTGGAATTCCATTTAGCCATTTAGCCTGTAGACCTCTCTAAATACCCTGAGGTAAATTACTTCACAAAACACATCTGAAGTGTTGGAATTGACAACCAATTAAAATGTTACTTTCATTTTCTACTTTTTTTACCTGACATTTGATTGGTTATGTACCTGAATATATATAAAGAAAGAGAGAGAAACACAGCCATTTTGACTACTACTTCCTGAAGTACATTGCAAGAGCATTTTCACTGACAACTTAAACTTGTTTTTAAAAGGTAAGATGTTATTTTGAAAACTGAAGTATATTGTGCACTTTAAGTTAATATGGAAAACTTTTTCTGATAGTTATATACTATCCCTCTGTAATAGTTATATATTTAGATAGACTTTTCTGTTATAGTTATGGATGGATTTAGGCTTGTCTTGTATAATTATGAATTTACTAAGGTTTCATCACATACACATTTTTATATTTCTACTACCAGTCTGATACCATACACTGCCCAAAGATAAATTCACTGTTAAATTAATCCCAACAGTGCCCTATCTCTACTGATATATATATTTTTTTATGCAAATTTCAGGCAAAATGGAAGGAGAACAAAAAGTGTCATTTGAAATTGTCCTTGTAGAGAACAATGAAGAAAACATTGAACCAAATGACATTGAATTCTTGGATGAATCACAGGACCATGAACTACTACAATGTGTACAATCTGTAGATGTTGCAAGTTATGTTCACTCAAAATAAGGACATTTCGGACACTCAAATGTTGGAAGTTATGTTCACTGAACATGACGACATTTCGGACAGTCAAATGTTAGACGTTCAATTAAATTTTGAAAAACAATCACAAAAATAAAATAAAAATAAAAAAACAACAAAACGAACAATCAATAAACATACAATATTTGAAAAGTCTATCATTCTTTTTTCCTCATAGTACGCTCCCCGGACCGCTTCCCGGTGCGCGTACCGGGCGCACCCCACGCAAAAAAAACGATTTTTTTTTTTGCCCCGCGGGGCCCTTTTAAAGCCTCCACATCAAACCTAGGGGGTCAGGGAGGATCTACTATGTCCCCTTATGGTCATTTCCCCCTTTGTTTTGGCCCCCTCTTGTCTCTCGATCATACCGAGAGACAAGATGGCGGCCGCTCCGGACTGTTTAGAATGTTGACAGACACCGGAGAGCCAATCAGCTTCGCTTCGCGAAGTTCAGTTACGCGTCAAGTACGCGAACCGGGGCGCTAACCGGGGCACGCTTACAGATATATATTTTTTTTTAACGTTAATTTCTCAAAATCCACTGGAGCACATATATTGAGACCTAGCAAAGGCACATCGGGCAAACAATATCTACAATTTTGCCAAGTTTCATGTAAATCCATTCAGCCGTTCGAGCTAAAAGTGAGTCCAACCGCCCTATGGAAAATTGCATGGGAAAAACGCGTTTTGGGACCCCCCTTTTTTCTCGGCCCCCCCTTGACGAAACCCCCCCAAATTTTCAGGGGCTGCTCAGAAACAAAATGTTCCATTTTCCTGAACAATTCAGCCAATTCCGTCCACAAACGCCAAAGTTATTAGACATAGAATTTTCAAAAATCCCATAGAGAAAAAATCCTAACTATATATACCTACTGGCGACCGCCAGTAGGTAATATATATATTACCTACTGGCGGTCGCCAGTAGGTATATATAGTTAGGATGTTTTCCCTATGGGATTTTTGAAAATTCTATGTCTAATAACTTTGGCGTTTGTGGACGGAATTGGCTGAAATTTTCAGGAAAATGGCACATTTTGTTTCTGAGCAGCCCTTGAAAATTTGGGGGGGTTCGTCAAGGGGGGGCCGAGAAAAAAGGGGGGTCCCAAAACGTGTTTTTAACATTGAGTTTTCCATAGGGCGGTTGGCCTCACTTTTAGCCCGAAGGGCTGAATGGATTTGCACGAAACTTGGCAAAATTGTAGGGACTGGTAGCCCGATGTGCCTTTTGTAGGTCTCAATATATGTGCTTCAGTGGATTTTGAGAAATTAACGTTCAAAAAAAGATATATATCTGTAACAGCGGACCGGGCAGCGCTCCAGTTCGCGTACTTTTCGCGCAACGGAGCTTTGTGAAGCGAAGCTGATTGGTTCTCCGGCGTCTGTAAACATTCCAAACAGTCCGTAGCGGCCGCCATCTTGTCTCTCGGTAGGATCGAGAGACAAGAGTAGGCCAAAGCAAAGGGGCAAATGACCATAAGGGGGCATAGTAGATTCTCGCTGACCCCCTAGGTTTGATGTGGAGGTTTTAAAAGGGCCCCGCGGGGCAAACAAAAAAAAAATAATAATAATAATCGAACGGCTGAATGGATTTGCACGAAACTTGGCAAAATTGTAGGGACTGGTAGCCCGATGTGCCTTTGCTAGGTCTCAATATATGTGCTCCAGTGGATTTTGAGAAATTAACGTTCAAAAAAAGATATATATCTGTAACAGCGCTCCGCTTCGGAGCTTTGCGAAGCTGATTGGTTCTTCGGCCTCTGTAAACATTCCAAACAGTCCGTAGCGGCCGCCATCTTGTCTCTCGGTAGGATCGAGAGACAAGAGGAGGCCAAAGCGAAGGGGCAAATGACCATAAGGGGGCATAGTAGATCGTCCCAGACCCCCTAGGTTTGATGTGGAGGCTTTAAAAGGGTCTCGCAGGGCAAAAAAAAAATATATCGTTTTTTTAGTTTTTTGCGTGGAGTGTGCCCGGTTCGCGAACCGGGAAGCGTTCTGGGGAGCGTACTTTCTTGAAAATTAGTGAAAAAAGTTAGAGTAAAATAATAATTGTGAGTGATCAGATGTAGGGAATCTCTGAGAAGAGCTTTTGGGTTTATGGTACATTTAGGTACTTATAAGTAGGTACCAGTGCACAGTCTTAAATTCAAAATGAAAACTCTGTTGCCCTCATCTGAGAAGTGAACTCCATCTCCTCTGTAGATATCTTGCATGTAGTAACGCAAGTTATTGTTGTACAGGGAGCCCATTCCATGGTCTCTCATGTAAGCTGAAACAGATTTGTTTACATGCTTCCTCGACTTCTCAATTTGTGGACAAAATTGGTTTGACCACCTCCATTTCTGTCTTTGGCATATATTTGAATATACCAAGGCAGTCTGAGGAAAAAGTGCCATCAATTGCTCAAAGGTGTCCTTTAAAAGCATTTCCAGACCTACCCCAGTCAAAGTGCCCAAATCATTACCTCCACAGTGCACAATTAACAGGTCAGGTTTTGGCAAATGCATAAAGGTTTTCACCAATGGTATCAATTGGTGACATTTTAATCCTCTGTGGCCATACCACTTAATTTCCACATCTTGTAAATTGAGGTTAGGTAAATTCCTGTTCTCAGCATACCTCTGAGCCCAATAGATGTAACTATGTCCAACAATCCAGACAGAAAACATGGTGAGAGAAGGTTCTCCTGCAGTCAGATGAAGTGTGGCAATGAAATGGCAGTTGAAAAAATAAGAGTTTAAAATGAAAAAAACTGTGGAGTTTCTGTGTTAATGAAGCAGTAACAGTGATTGGTGGATTTTGATTGCTGAAAACAGAAAGTTAGGGTGCATGGATGAGTTGTTTGAAAGATGTATTTTGAGTGGTCAAGAAAAAATCATTAAATGAAAGAATGCACTGGATATGAGGTGCACTGAGAGTTCAGAGTTCAATTGCAACATTGTTGTGTGAACTTGCAAACACCAGAGGTCTTCCAAGACGTGGTTGCCATGCAGAAAAGGCATGAAATGGCAGAGGGGGGAAGGGTTTTCATTTGAAAAAAATTGAGGGAAGAGTTTTGATTGGGTTACATGAGAGATATGTGTGAAGAATTACAGCATTTCTGTGCTTTTGATAGCTGCAGACTCTGGAGTGCATACCTTTTGCTCTGCTGAAGACAAATTGGTGTGTTTCTGAGACTGTTTTGAAACTCAAAGTATTTGCTAAGGTGAGAAAAGATTTCTTTAATTTAGATAGAAAATAGTGTGCTTTAAGGAGAAAATTATGAAGAAAGTTGTGTTTTTCAAATGTTGCTTTGTCTCAAGTGTTTTACAAATAGATTTTGTTTCTTTGAGAAATTGTAATTGGAGAAAATGTGAAGTATTAGTACTGACAGGGTTTTTATGTGCATAGGAGCTGTGGAGTGTTTTCAAATTATGACTTGTAAATCGTTTTTGAGAAAAAGCAATGGTTTTAATATTGATGACAAGGACATAATGGTGTCTGCTTCTTTATAAGGTAATTGAGAGTCTCTGATGTTATTTTTCCCATTTCAATGTAAGAAGTTTGTCTGTGGAGCAAATTGCTTGTAAATATGCTCCCACCTGTGCATGGCAAATTTAGATTTTGAATGTTTGCGTTACATAGGCATGTTAAAGGTGACTGAAACATGCTGCAAAGGCAATCAAAAAACGCTTTTATGTGTCTTAAGGACATTTTAAGTCATTTCCCCATGTGCAGTGTTTTCAAATTATGAGTTGAAAATCGTTTTTGAGGTAAAGGAATGTTTTCAAAATTTATGTGCGCCATATGCCCCTAAATTTCTTTTTCAGGGGTGCAGCAGGGTGTTCTTGAGACACCCCTGCACCCTCGGAAAAATTCGTAATTTGCGATGAGGTAATTGCTAATCGCAAATTGCACCTTCATTCCTATGGGCCTCCTGCTGCATGGAAATGAATGGGTAATTTGTAATTAGCAAATAGCTCATCGCAAACTAGGAATGGTAAAGAATCGCTATTTATTCCTTAAAGTTCGCTATTTAGGAAATGCAAAAAACTTTGATGATACATATGACGGTTCATCTCTAACAAGATAAGAAGCATAGGGATAGATTTATGATGACTGGCGCATCACCAGGGATGTGTTAGTCATTCTGTGCCGATGTTCCGCCACCTATGGTGTGCTGCATTTACAATGCGGCGCATCATGGGGCAAAAACAGCACAGATGCGTGACGTATCTGTGCCGTAAAGGTGGCGCATTGCTGGAGTTGTATCGCAAGTGTGATGAAGCTCCAGCAAGGCTCAGGGGTGTCCCTGTCGCAGGGTTTCTGTTCTCACACAGAACTGTGGACAGAGGATTGGAACCTCGGCGAATTAGGGTGCCCCAAAACTCACCTTAGTAATCAAAAACCCCTTAGCAAGCTAGGTACAGTGTCACATTGGATATAACAAACTCTCAATGTTTAGACAATCCAGAATATGAACTTATAGTACCTCAGGATACGTGGAACTCATGAACAGTCGGTCGTTATATATTTCTTAGAAACCAGAACATGGAGTTAAGAAGAACACATGTGTATTTGAAATGTTTATTTACTAATGCCGTCTTCTCAGGCGTAGTATCTTAGATAATAGAAGTACACATATTATCAGTAGCAAAATTACCAGCATAGTTACTAGTACATAAAAAGCGAATGGTGACAGTATGTTAACATGCTGTAAATGAATAAGAGTTAGCAACACTTATAAGCAGCCGCGGGCCGTGGAGGGAGTTACGGTGGGGCAGGGAGGCGGGGAGGGGGAGGGGCAGGGTGGAGAGGGCTCCACCCTGCCCCTCCCCCTCCCCGCCTCCCTGCCTCACCGTAACTCCCTCCACGGCCCGCGGCTGCTTATATGTGACCCTCCCTAATACACATAATATATTATTTGCTAAGAAGGTCTCTTTGTGTTGGTTTAGGGCGTGCCCATACTTTAGTGTCTTAGATTTGAAGGAATCACATCAGCATACACCAGCTCTCTCTTCATGTGAACCGCATCAAGTGTTGTGTATGTGTGTTCGGCAAAGCAATATAAAACCCGCCTCATGCCCAGAATTGGCAGAAGCTGCACCTATGTTATGAGTATGAAGTCATGGAGATCAGACCTCATAACAATTCTGTATCGTGTTGTTCTTGAAACTTCAGCAGTCGCTGTACAGATATAGTTTAACAAGCAAAGCAGATAGTAGAGCAATAACATATTATTCTCATGTAAACCACGATGAACTACTAGGTTGAAAGCTAAAGCAACAACTAAGTGTCGTGTGCAGAAGTTGCAAAAAAGGAAAAATGGCATTTAAACCGGTAATGAGCCCATGCTAACTTAACACGGTGTAAAGATATCCAGGATCTAGATGACACCTCCCCATGATCCGGAAACAAACTGAATAAGATAATAGAAGTGGCATCTCATGAGAGCAGATTGCAACTTTATATGTGGACGGTCCGCAAGGTAAAACATTTAAAAACTAGGAAAATTTAATGCTAAAGAAAAATAAAACAGCCAACTACTTTATCGAGGCTTAAGCCAATAGGCAAGCTAAATAATAAAAACTTGACAAATAAGTCAATGAATTGTCAATGAAATGCTAGTACTCAGCATATCAAACATGAATAAGGTCTATGACATAACTGTGTATGCAAAATAAGCTGCAACAGCCTCCAATAGGAAGTCACCGTCTTCATCCGAAAAGAGTTCAGCCATACAATTTAAAAGCGGAAAAGAACATACGTGCTCTCCCAGCACCGGATCCTCTATCACCATCAGAGGACAGCTCGGTGGGTTTTCAAGAAAGCTCTGTTCCAAGAAAGACTGTGTTGCCACCAGTAAATTCCAGGGACCAATTAGTCCATGCATCAATGCCACAGCCATAATCCTTTCGCCAGGACAAACCAACTCGTGAGTAATGATAGGAGTCATCAGCTTATTAAAGTCGACGTCAGGAGAAACCGGTCCGCAGAGACACAAATCAATGGCCCAATCGAAATCACAGGTCAGGCAGTGAAATACAGGCTGGACACAGGTGAAGTAGGAGAATCGAAAAGATAATCCATATGCCGTGCTTAATATCGCCAACGGCATTGTGCCATAATATTCAAGCATGCGATTGCGGAACAGCGTCAGCAGCTGCAGGGTGGGAGCTTGCACAGGAGGGACATCCATATTTAAAAATGTAAAAAAGCACAAGAGCGTCCGCTGGTAATGCAAGTAAAAATGGGAATCCACCAAGCACAGTGGAAAAAATAGAATGAAAGAAAGCAGGGATGACTCCAAAGATTTTCTCAAATGAAGTCACGAGACCACTGGTAACAACTTTAAAAAAGTGCGCCAGGCCCTTTGTGGAGGACGCGTTAAAGATAGTCCGAACCATCTTGCTGAAATGGAAAGGCAAATCTGTATTTAAAAGGGTCTGCACCTCTGTACGGGTGTTCGCTATGTGAAGCACGAAAGTTTCACGGGCCGAACTCAAGGCCACCTCTCTCTGAGACAAAAGAGCTCTTATTCTTGCCATGCCGTTGAAACGTGTCCCAAGGTTGGTATTTGTGGCCAGATTGAAAACTCCCTATGTTCATGTGTGGGAGGAAATAGAACATTTCTGCAGCAAATAACCCGTTCACTTACTGTTACGATAAAAGGAATACTTTTAATTAACTCAGAACAATCTTCATTATTGAGCATCAAATAACTACCATTTTCCAACAACTTGAACGTGGGGATGATAGCAGGAACTGGCGTGCCTTGCAACACGCAAGCCATATTTGGTCGGTGTTTGTTGCATGAACCGTGTAACTGTATGTGCCTACACATTAGTGAATGATCTGGCGTCTCAGTGCATTCCTCTCCATTCAGATAAACTTCTTGATCATCTTTGAAACATCTGTATGTGTATGGAAGCGACCAGACCTCATGAAGAAAAGCACTACCTAAAGGTTCATAACGACCTATTGGTATATATTTCATACAATTTGAAAACTTATATAAAGCAAAAGGCAGCGTTATTAAACCGTGGATAAGGCACGTTGCCAAAGCAGCCAACCTTTTGGATTTATACTGGAAATGTTAAAGGAAGAATTATGGAGTAGGGCCTGTAAATCTTTAATGGACAACCGAGTAAAATTACTCCAACCATCATATTCCTCTAACTCCGGGATAGTAGGGGTGTTTAATTTTTTAGAAGTAGCCAATCCAAAGCATGTGGTCTGGGAAATTGTTTCATTCACAAACAACATATGATTTGGGATGAGATATGCACGGTGCAAAGCCTCAGTGCCTTTTACCTGCCAGGTTCGTGAACCCCAAACTGATGTAGATCCTGGATATCTTTACACTGTGTTAAGTTAGCATGGGCTCATTATTGGTTTAAACGCCATTTTTCCTTTTTTGCAACTTCTGCACACGACACTTAGTTGTTGCTTTAGCTTTCAGCCTACTTGCGTCAAGATCTATGCCTGCTTCAAGCAGGCGCAGGGTTTTGATGCAGCTTTGTCCTATCTGATTGTAAATGCGGCAGACTGTGGGTGGTAGAGCAGCGGTGCACGTTAACTGGTGCATCTCTGGGGATGTGCTAGTTAATATAAATCTGCCCCTTTCCATACATACTGAGCATGTCATGAATGATGTAATATGTGACATCATCAGCAGTGGATTACGGGTAATAGTATCTCTAGTTTACTCCCCTATAGCTGTCTTTCTTTTAACATAACTGTCTGTTTCCTTCCCTTATACTTACTGTTTTTTTGGTTCGCTTCCGGTTCGCGTACCGGCGAGCGAACTGGGAAGCGAACTAAGAGAAATAGAGGTTGGCACAGTTCCAAATATTGTACCAATTTTTTAATACCGGGGAGGTAGTTCTGAAAAGAACTTTTTTTTAATTGTTTTTGTGGTTTTATATTTTTTTAATTATTTTTCTGAACATTTTTTTACTTTTTTTGAATTTTTCTGAACAGTTTTATATTTTTTTTGTTTTTTTTTTGGAGGGGGCAACGAAAACGATTCATTGTAAAGGGCTCAACAGGAGCAACAAAAAAAAAAAAAGAATTTATTGTTTGGGGCGTTTCGGACAAACATGAGCATGATTGTCAATAGCTCTGTTGATCAGAGTGATGCTACTTTCTCCGTAGCAAATGAATCCACTGCAATGTACGCAGACTTGTTTTACTTCACGAAATCTCGTTTGTATATTTGGCACCATCTCCCTGCCCTCTGGTCCCGTTACTTCCGGTACAACAGATCTTCTGGCCATAATAGGGAGATTATCTAGGTCGTTACGAAACTGTGCAGCACTGTAGTTGTTAGGATGCCACCTAGTCATATGGCGATGCATTGTGTAGTTTCCGAAACTGTATTTTTTGTCGGTCCCTCTGGACAGTCTATCTTGACATATAAGGCAAGTTACGTATCTTGCATTTACTTTTTTCTGACCTTTGGGAATTTTAAAAAATTGCCAAATGAAGTTTTCTTTCCGGTGAGACGTCCTGGGCTCCTCAGGCAAAAAGTGCCTCTCTTCGTGCTCTTCGTCCTGTTCCTCTTCTTCCTCTTCTTGCTGAATTATAACTTCAGCAGGTGGTCCACTCTTCCTTGGATGTGGTGGAGGTGGTGGGGAAGCACCAGCTGAAGCTACTAAAGAAGCCATTGCTCACTGGTAACAAAGGGTCTTTCTCTCACAATGATGAAAGTCAGAGTGAGGAAAGAAGGAGGGATTTTCATCATTTGGGAAAAACAATAGTTCTCAACCAATGAAAAGTGTTCATTTTAGATTATATGACCTAGTCTTACATCATTAGGAAACCAAAAGTGTAATGAACCAATGAAAAGTGTTATTACCAAGTCACATGACCTGCTGTGTTTACGTTACGCGCTTTGCAGGGCCTCCCGGTTTGCTTCCAGAAACCTGCGCTTTGCGCCTCGCTTCGCGTACCAGTTCGCTAACGTAGCACGTCATATGACGTATCACGCGACAACGCGAAACATCATGTGGACGGGAGGCGTCACGATGTTGTTTTCTAACGCGGCAGTTGCGGTAAAGAAACGTTTACCGGCTCGCGGTCTATTTCGCGGCATCAAGGTCAGCTAACGGGAAGTTTCCCGATTTGCGAAGCGGGAACGAAGAAAAAAAAATATTTAAAAAAAAAATTATTAATAAACATATAAAATATATTTTTGGATTTAAAGAAGAATACATTTTACAGCTACAGATATTAGCTGTTAAAAAACCAATGAAATTCACTGGAAAAACCGTAGGTTATAGACCATATATAGTTAGGAATTAGCATTTAGAAAACCTTATTTTACTCACACAAAACCATTGAAATTCCATATATAGTTAGTTGCACTAACTATATATCGCGCACCCGCAATCCACTGCTGTTGATGTCACATATTACATCATTCATGACATGGTCAGTGACATCACTGATGACATCACTGATGACATCTCAAATGACATCACTGATGATATCTCATTTGACATCAATGGTCACATCAATGATGATATCATTAATGTGACAATACAATGCATCTCCTCACACTTTAATATAACCTCTGTTACACCCAGTGTTAAATACAGAGTATAATTTCTGAAACCATTGACACACCAATACTAGTTACTACATACGCACTCACTGATTCCTACGTCTACACACACATTCACTCATTCACCCATACAATCATTCATACATACAATCACTCATCTTTACAACACTATCATATGCACTCATACACCTATACAGACACTCACACTCTGCCACTCATCCATGGAGTTACTCACACACCTAGTCAGTCCTGTAAAGAATCAATCACACTTCCATTTTCTAATCTACACAGTTAAACATAGAGTACCTTACATTTTCAAACATATACTAACACATACTTACTCTCTTATAGAATCACTGATACAAGTACACATTGATCTGCACAGAGTCACACACCTCCCAGCCAGCCATACACACACTCAGTCTCCCATACAAATACTTGTGCAACCAATCAATAACCCATATAGCTACTTATATAGCTACTGATCAACACATGCAGCAGCTTGCACAACAACAGACATACTGATGCACACTTTCAGACAGTTTAGTCACTAACCCGTGCATTTAGTAAGACGCATTTAATCACTCACTCATACAGTCAATCACGCACCTACTAAAACCTTCATTCAGACACTTATACATCCACTCATTCTTCAATATGTAAAACATATTTAAACTTTACAGAAACACATAATCACTGGATGTTGTCATCAGTGATGTCATTTGAGATGTCATCAGTGATGTCATCAGTGATGTCACTGACCATGTCATGAATGATGTAATATGTGACATCATCAGCAGTGGATTGCGGGTGCGCGATATATAGTTAGTGCAACTAACTATATATGGAATTTCAATGGTTTTGTGTGAGTAAAATAAGGTTTTCTAAATGCTAATTCCTAACTATATATGGTCTATAACCTATGGTTTTTTCAGTGAATATATATATATATATATATATATATATATATATATATATATATATATATATATATATATATATATATATATATATATATATAATATAATATATTACCTACTGGCAGTCGCCAGTAGGTAGTTATAGTTAGGATAGTTTTCCATAGGAAATCCGCAACATTCTATTGGGAATAACTTTGGCGCCGAATGAGGGATCTGCCTGTAATTTTCCTTAACTTTGCCACGCTGCGCTCCGCTCCTTCCCTGAATGTTTCGGGGGGATCCGTCAAGCGGGGGCCGAGATAAAAGGGGGGTCCCAAAACGTGTTTTCCCCATGTTAATTTCCATAGGGCGGTTGGACTCACTTTTAGCCCGAACGGCTGAATGGATTTCCACCAAACTTGGCGAAATTGTAGGGACTGGTACCCCGATGTGCCTTTGCTATGTCTGAAGATATATGCTCCAGTGGATTTTACGAAAATTAACTTTGAAAAAATATATATTGGGCTACATTGGGCTATATATATGTTAGAGCCCAAATGTAGCCCAATGTAGCCCAATGTAGCCCAATGTAGCCCAAAGATGGCCACCAGAGAC
Organism: Lissotriton helveticus; assembly: GCF_964261635.1. Classification (NCBI taxonomy): domain Eukaryota; kingdom Metazoa; phylum Chordata; class Amphibia; order Caudata; family Salamandridae; genus Lissotriton; species Lissotriton helveticus. Next base: position 601,967,151 of record NC_136063.1, on the reverse strand, counting down.
AAAAAAAACAAATGTAGCCCAAATATCAGCCAGATGTAGCCCAACTATAGCCCAATGACAGAATGTCCCAGAGTGTTCTAAAGAACAACTAGAGCGCTAACAGTCTTATTTATGACAAAAGTATGGCACACCTGAAGTCATCTTGATTGGAATAAAGTGTTAGCACTTAAAACATTTAATTTGCAAAGGAACAAAATGAGGGGGTTCATTTTGCCATAGTGTAGTGTAGCTCCTATTTTCCCAATAGGCTCTGCGCATTGGAATAATACCTACAGCAGTAAAGGCCTAGGCCAGACGTTAACTAGGTCTACTACTGTCGATACTAGACTTAATTTTTGGGTTTGCCAGCTAAGCTCAGAGTTCGCTAGAAACTTTCTCGAATGTTCAAGGAAGGAATTAACTCCCCTGATTAGACAAGAAGGGATTTAGTTTCTGACAACCATAGAACATGACAACTTTGCTCTCCCCTAATCAAGAGTCAATCTCGAGAGTCGTGTGAGCACAAGGCAATTATTTTACTTAGTCAGTACGTGCATTCTTAGTCTCATCAGAATGTAGAGAAAAGGAAGAGACGGGCGTGTTCAATAAAAAGATGTTATTTATTGATCAGTCTCTTTTCTCGTACAAGAGAAATGGATCGATATTATTGCAATACTTATAGTTAAGTAAAGTGCATACATTAAAAGCAATAGTATAAAATAATACTGTAAAAACATTGATATGGTTTCTGAGCCATATGATGTTTGAAATGATTAAAATATATTTACATACACATATACATTTGACTAAATGTACTCAACTGGTGTTTCTAAATACGCCTACCCCGTGTACCTGACCTAAGTCTAATGCGTGGGCGGGAATAGAAAGTTACAGTTTAAGTTAAGTTTGTTTTTGCCAAGTGAATAACTAAAGAATTCTCTGTGAGGGGTTATTCAGTTCTGTACCTGGAATTTAGGATGGATGAGGAATGGTATCTCTTTCTCTGCTCTCGATATTCCAGGCTGCCTGCGAGGGCTGCCCGAAAGCGCCGGTGCTGGGTCTCTCGGCTTGAGATAGCAGGGCGTCTCTCAGTGCGTCAGGAAGGCGGGGCTGCTGCCAGCGGGGTCTGCTTCTGCTCTCGGCTTCGGCAAGTGTGGCTGCTCCGTCTTGTCACCACGCGTGTGTTTGCATAGGGCAAGATCGGCAATATTTATACCTTAAAGGTGCCGAGATTGACGTAAGGATGGACATAGATACGTCAATAAAGATGTCATACGACTTGCTCGTTAGCACATTCTTTACTAAAGTTCTCTGTGAAATCAAAACAATGGCCGCACGGATTTTCCAGGTTGTCATAGGTTTGATTTGTTATGAGAACGTCGTATGCCTTATCAGGGGCTGGAGGAATGTCGCTTGTCTAATTAGATCTCAGCGTTATGACCTAATCAGATAACACGTTCCTGTGCCGTAGTGTGACTGCGTCAGATAACGGTATCTGCATCATGGGGGCTTTTCTTGCCTCATGGGCTGACTGTTAGTTAACTTGATAGTTAGTCTAACCAGAATAGGGTCAGGAATAGGGGGACTGATTCAGAACCTATAGGAATACATGACACCCACTCCACGCTAACTATGGTCATATCTACTAATCTATGCATAGTATAACATAGTACAACATACTATAGAGTATAGTGTATACCTTACCACCCCAAAATACATAAATGCATTTCGAAATTTTCAAATATACTGAAAAATTGCAGTCATATATATTGTATGCACTTAAGCTATGGTTTAAATGCAAAAGTAAACACGCATTTGTATGCATTATTGCTTATTGGTATATGAGAAATACACATGAAATGGCTCTTAATATGGCTATACAGAAAGGAAGTTCGAGACCATCTCATCACATAATAAAATATTTGTGAACATCCCAGCGGGCAACTAAAGTTTATAAAGTATCTAAAAATAGAAATGTTAGTTCTCTAGGAATAGTTTCTTACTTTAAGCAGAAGATAAGTGTCCCGAAAAATTTGTGAAAAATAATTTGGGGCTGCTAAAAAATTGTTGTCCGTGAACTGGTGGGAAGAATTGTTCATGCGACTTTATTTTTAAAGTTGAAGGCCGAATTCAGGGAACGCCGTGTGCGAGTTTACTCAAAAGTCTCTATTTCTGTTCTGGAGAGAACATCATATCATTCAGGCTTTCGAAAAAACTGTCAACAGCTTCATGGGAAAGTTCCACTAAGTCGGAAATAGGTGTAACCATGCATTCGTGCGCATGATTGTCTGTATTGACATTCTGATTCGCATTGCTGACAGAAGGTCGTACCTGTTCGATGCTGCTTTCATCTTGAACTTCACTACTCTTCAATCGCAGTGGTGAAGATTCCAGGAATGCCGTCATCAGGATTGGCAGCCTTTGAGGGCAGCACAAAGCGTGAACCTTGGTAGGAACCAACAGTGTATCTGCATCCACTGGCGCATCCGATTGTAGCGTCAGACAGGTGTCTAACACGCATTCTTCTCCGCATAGCAGACACCTTAGTACAGGTAAAACACACCTTTGCCACATTGGTCGAAATGATAGAAACCAAGTCATGTTTAGGTCTCTAAGCCGGGAGAGTCCCAGGATTTTTGATATCCGGTCCCGGTATCCAATGGCTAGGATCGTATCTTCCATTGTCGCGAGAGTTTGATCTGTGACATGGGTTGCCATAACGAAAAATAAGGACTAGGAATAGGATTCCTGCAATTAGTCCTAGGATCAGGGGAAGTCCGCCAAAAATCGAATGGACGAAATCTGGAAAAATACCCAGTATGGCTTTGAATGGTGTTAATGCCATCGAAAATACTGTCTTAAATACCCCTGAGATCCCATTGGTATCAGAAATATTTAAGATTTCGCTTAGGATTTCCGCAAAATGTACGGGGGAATTAGTTGATAATAATGTATGTATCTCTGCAGTCGTCCTTGCAACTTGTAGATCATACGTTTCTTTTGATGACGTGAGCCTTGTAGGCGTCTGAAGAAGCACTGTTTTCATTCTGCTTAAAGTATCTATTCGAATAGAAGTAATTTTCAAACTGGGCCATGCCCTTGCCTCCCTGTCTGGAAAGGAGCTGGGGAATAAAGAGCGTCCACAGCACTTGACCTTCGCCGTCGTAGTGACTAGATAAGGAGTCCCGGGCATAAGACTGCAACATCTGCGGTCTACAATAAGAATGTAACTCCCATTATAGAGTCTTTGAAAGAATGGTTCTATTTCAGTTGCAGGTGCGCCTTGCTGGTGACATGAAAGGTTGTATGAATTCCCTTCACAGGCTCCATGCAAACTAATTCCGTTACACAGAAGCGTGCCGCTTAGTGACATAGCACAATTGTTGCCACTAAGAAACACTTTCTGTCCTTTATTACTGACACATGCATGTGAATAGGGCAGGTTCCAAGTTGTTTTAAGGTACCCCTTTCCCAATTTCTCGTACATGCCAGCCTGTATATATTTTTGGCAGTATTGAAACCTGAAGGTTGAGATTGGAATATTTATGATTCCGTGGATTATCCATTCACTGACAGGTCGTTCTGACATTGTCATTGGTAATCTTTCTAGTTTTTCAATGCTCAAGATTGTATAATCAGCACCCTTTTGCGCCATACCGATTTGTCTATCAGTAAGGTTAAAGATTTGGAATAGTGACGTTGTGTTGATTAAACGCCAAGGCACGTAGCCTGAACGCAGATTTTGTAACGTCCAGCCAAGCTGTACAATGGAACGCAATTGTGACTGACCATGTTGTAATAACAGTAAGTCTTGCGATAATATATCGATTGCTGAAGACACAATGCTGTCCAACGAAAAAATTCTGGAGGACAGAGTCATTAACCCATTGTCCACTACAGAAAGTGATTTTTCCAAATTGATACGGTCAATTTCCAGTATTCTTTCTGCTGTCTCAATTTGAGTAACCTTCCAGGCCTCATTGTATGCTGCATATACAGAGGCTGCTATGAAACGCTTTTGACGCTGTTTGCGTGGTCCCGGTATGAAATCACGCAAGTCAGCACCATCAGTAAGTAAAGTTAGGTGTTGCTTAATTTCAGGCAGTGTGGAAGTTTGTAGCCACTGAAGGCATAATTTGCCCACACTGTAGGTTGTTATTATCCCTGGGTAATGTCTTTGGGGATATCTAGGGTCTGGCCTGGTCATTTTGAAACCCTGTGTTTTATTCAGGAATCTATCTTGACAGTTATTTGTATCTGTGGGCCAGATCAACCATTGTTTCCAATCAGGATGTGTTCTGTTTTGGTTTAATATATGGTTTACGTCTATCTCTTCATCTGTATCAGAGTTATTGCTAAACATTATTGGCTTTGGAATAGACGGTTTAATTAAATCTTTGATTTTGGCTAAGCCAAGACAGGTGGTTTGTTGAACAGTGTCATTTAAAAATATCATTTGTTCTGGGATCATGCAGGCTCTAAACAAAGCTTCTATACCCTGTACTTGCCATTCTTTTGTACCCCAAACACTTTTCAGATCAACATTTTTGTCCCAATAATCAAATCCAAAAGTATTCATTTTTTCAAAGAATGAATCTGAATATATCAATTTTGTGTTGGTTATCATGGTTTTCATCCCTGTCTTGTTTGACAATTTAAATTAAAATGTTTCAGCATTACTTATGTTAAAACCTGAAAAATATGAATATTTGTCATATACGGTTCTAGAGCTTCCTTTTGGAGGTGTAGCACAATGTTCCCATTGATTATAATTTAAAACATTTCTAGGTTGTGCTGATTTATGCAAAAAATGGTTACCATAGTGGTTATAGCAATACATACTGTCATAATTTGTAGAACCTTGCAAATAATCATGTTTTGTAAATTTAGCAGACATTACTAAGTCAGACATCATGTTGTTAATACTTTCGAAGTCTCAATCATCAGCAAATGAGTTTGGTTTTGCAAAATCACCCAAGGAGATCTTGATTTGGTGTGGATATTTCAGGATCTCGACCGGACCATAAATTTCATAGTCAGTGTTGTCCCAGGCTACCCCACCAGGTATAGGATTGGCTGTGAAGTTGGCTGAAGAAAGTTCTGAAGAAAGTTCTCTTTTCTCGACGTGTGAAGATGTGTGTGGTTTGAGGATCAAGTTGATGTTCTGACTTGCTGTGTCCATTTTAGCATATTTTCCCTCAATGAAGCGTCCCAAAGTAAATACCATGATGAGCCAAAGTATGAGGATAAATGCACCAAAACCCACCCAAAATTCAATCCATGGAGAAACCAGATATGTTTCTTTCAGTTGTTTCAAAAGTTCCTTAGCTTTGTCTTTAAAGGATTTTGATGATGGCTGTGTCTTTGATTCACTGAAGCCGTCAGAGGAATCATCGAAGTAACCGGATGCAGTTCTGTCAATTGTTCCAATTGGTTCAGGATTTCTGTTTTTTGCATTTTCACTTGGTACTTCAGTATAGATTGGTGTGTCTCTCCTAAATGTCTTTATTTGGGTTTTCAGAGGTCTGAGTTCTATTGCATTGTTGCATAGTCCTTCTTTTCCTTCTGCAGGCGTTTCGAATGTGATGAGCCTTTTTGTTAGGACCTCTGTACTGGTAGCAAACCTTGGTGTTCTGCTACTTATTGGGAGTCCACTTGGCCTACTGTTTGTTATCGGCCACATGTTGTGGTTTCACCAGGTCGATGGATACAACTCGGTTCTCCTTTTTTCCAGCAAGTGGCGGTAGTACAACTGATCTTGTCCCGTTGACAGACAAGACAGGAACTGCTTTTCTGTAAGAAGGCCCAAATTCCTTCTTTACCGCGATCTTCTCCCTGACTAGATCCCCGACTTTTGGAATCCAAACAGGTCTTGCTGGGACAGGTGGTGATTCTTCAGTGGTTGTTGGCTGTTGTTTCAACTGTATGTTGCTCAGGTCTTTTCTTGTTTTGTTTAAGTCCTGCAAAATAGCCAAACGGTCTTTGACATCAAAGGTTTTTTCTATTACCACTGAAGTCTGACTATCAAGGTCAGAGATCAACATCCTAGTTCCGAATAATAATTCGTACGGACTGAATCCCTTCAGAGAATTTTTTGGCAATTTATTTAGACTACGTTGGACACTTATTAGATGTTTGACCCACCCAGCTCCCGAACCTAATATCCTTTCTATTATAGATTGCTTTCTGCCTTGGTTTTTTCTTTACACCATCCCGTACCCTCAGGAAGGAAGCGAGAAGATTCCCGCTGGGCTGTGCTCATTTGGCCATGTTTCCCCCCCAGGCTGGATTGCCTGAGTGAAAACAATGGTCGAACGTAGCATGCTCTTAGCGTATATGCCATTTAGACTCGCAAATCTTGTATAATAGTCCGGACGTCAGCCGAGTGCTGGTGATCTACATTATAAGTGGAAACTAGCCTGTATATGTTAATCGCAAGCCATTCTTTTTGCTGGTAATATTATCTGCCTTGATACGACGAGGTATTAAACTGTTTCTCTCCCCACTGCGATCTCTGTTGCAGTTTGGGCAGTTTTTTACAAACATGGTGTAGTGCAGGCTCATGCCTGGCCACCAGTACCGTGATTGTAATTCTTCCAGAGAATTTTTCAGTTTGAGGTGTCTGAGACCCTCGCCCATGTGTGCGTCTGCGATTAACAAGCTTCTCCTGTCCATGTTTGGAATCACTCTATCCCCCACTCCAGGGATTCGAGCAAAAGGGACGGAGTTTGCATCGATTATGTATGTATAATTGAGTGGATAGTTGATCGGTAACGCTGAGCAGTCGCCTTTTGATGACGTTTTCACCGCCAGCATTGTTTCACCGTCAATGTATTTTAATGTACGCTTTTTTCGATCTACGGGTGCCGGTTTAGTGGCTGCCGCTGCGGCTGCTTCAGCCAATGAATTCCCCACAACGTGAACGCCATCACGTTGATGACTCAGTGAGTGAGTCACGTGAGTCTTTGGTAGTTCTTTTTTCAAAAGAGCTTCTTGTTCCCAGAGCAGTTTCTGCTTTATTGGTGCATCTGTGTCATCTTTGTAACCGTTCTGAATCCATGTCTGCAAATCCTTGTTATATGCTTTGACGCAGTAATATGAATCTGACACTATAAGTGTCGGGAATTCGCGATCCGCATTATCTAGCGCCATTTTCAAAGCTATTATTTCAGTTTGTAGTTCTGAATTAGTTTCTACTGAGTGTGATTTTGTTAATAGAGGTTTTAATATACCTCCGCGCCACACTTCTTTTGTAATCTCACATGTGGGGTTGTATGCATGTTCTCCCCAAACGGAGGGTTGAGCATGTCCGTCTGTAAAGATTACACAGGCGTAATGTCGTAGAGGAAGAATGTCGATTGGCAGAGGATACGTCTTTTCATATTTTAGATTTTTTAATTCTTCTAGTTCTTAGAAAATTGTCAACCAGGCTATACTTGATAATTCATATCCTACGTACAAGACTGTCAGATGGGCAATTCTGGATTTTTTAAAGTTGAATTTGTAACCCTCTGCAGCGAACCCAAGTATTATGGTGTTCACTCTTTTCAAGTGAGTATCCAAGTCATCATCTGTTAAGTAAATGTCATCGACATAGGATAATGCTTCATCATCATATAGTTGTAGTAATTCTGTTACTCTCGCTGAGAATACCCCCGGGTTGTTCTTGTACCCCTGGGCTAACCGACAGAATTGTTTTTGAGTGCCATTTACTGAGAATGCAGTTAAATATCTGCTCTCTGGTGCTATGTTTTGACAAAAGAATCCATTGGAGATGTCCAAGGTTGTTTTGTATTTTTTGCGCACTATGTTATTCATTAGTGCAGCACTGTGTGAGTTTTGCACTGCAAAGGTTTTGCAACATGTGTTAAGGTGTCGGTAATCCAAAACTAGACGATATGAATTGTCTGGTTTGGAGACCGGAAACAAAGGATTGTTCATTTGTGAGGTGCAAGTTTCAATCACCCCCTGGTATTCTAGCTGATCTAGTATTTCATTTACTTGTTTTTTAGCTTCTTGCTTAATTGGGTACTGCCTTTGTGCAGTAGGTTGTGATTTTAACTGGATTTTGTGAGGAGGAGAATCCTCATCCCATCCTATATGATTTTTATATAAAGCAGGTGCTAAGGCCACTGCCCACTTTCTAGCAAGTGTGTATTTTTTTATGAATCGGTATTTGATTCGAGAAGGCAGGCATAATTACTTCTTCGCCATGAGGGCACTCCCTGACAAACTCTGGTGGCCAGTCTTTTTCAGCTAGAAGGATGTCATAGCCTTTGGAGAGGTTATCCCAAAATAGTCCCCTTATTTTCCTAGTCTTATCTCCCTCTATACGTAATGTTATCTCGTATATCTTGTGGGGCTTGCTAACTCTGGTGTCTGCAGTTTCCACTTGAAGGTATTCATTCGTGTCCACTGTCTCCAGATGATTCATAAGGACTTTGCGAGCTATGCTCACCTCTGCTGCGCTGTCTAGCATTGTCTGAGCCCACTCTCCGTTTTTCAGTTGTGTCCTCAGTATTCTCGGCATTTTTAACTACCTTGATACTGGCTACCTTCTTTTTTGGAAATTGTAATTTCTTTTTTTGTTGAGCAGGTTCCTTGTCTTTGGACTTGGCGTGCTCTTCTGATCGTCCTCTTCTTTCCGATTTCTGCGAGGAATTCTGAAAAGATTGAGAGGGACGTGTATCAATGTCTTGATATCTATCAGGTTTTTTAATATTATCCCTATTTCTAAGGTTATATCTATTCCCCGAGGGGTCACTCTGCGGTGACCTCTGTCTTTGGTTTGGAGATTTCTCTCTTCGCCTAGGAGACCTTCCTCGGGACTGGAATTTCTTTTCTTTAGGATTGGATTGTTTGTTTCCATCCCAGTTCTTTTTTGGTGAATTATTATTATTAAATAATATTTTTTCTGGACTTGTAGTCAGTTGCGGTTTTACTGGTATTCCACCTAGACTATCTCTGCCTAGTTCTTCATAGGATTTTTCTATGATTCTGGCAATTTCAGCTGGTTGGTCTGCTATATCTGTCTCTTTTAACCTCTGGCGGATCGCCACGTTTGTTGCTTCACCTTTTATGTTGGCTAATAATATAGCCGAGACCTGCTTGAAGTCTTTCAGTAATTTCATACCAAGAGTTAAAGCAGGTTCTGGACCGTATTCATCTTGAATTTGTTTTAGCACATCTGGTATTACCGAAATGGATGGAACACCGTGCGTTTTTGTGTAGATGGAAGCAAAGACTGTACCCCAAGTGTCACAGTCCTCAATGTGTGGTGCGATTCCCATTGGGAGACATATAGTCAGAATCCTGTGTTTTTCTAATGGGGTGGTGTCAGGAAACACCGCCTCTATTTGGGTAATTTTCTGTGCCAACCAGAATGGTATCTGTTCCCGTTTAGCTGGAACTTTACCTAGGCAGGATTGGATGTTCTGTGGTGTAATTTTATTTGTGTTCCCCTGGTGAGGGGTCAGCTGTGGAAGTTTAATCGCTGGCTGAATTGTTGAAGTCCGCATTACATACTGAACTAATTGTCTATGAATTTTTAGTAGTTGTTTTAGCTGTATTAACAGCTCTGCTGCAGGCATTCTTTCGATGTCTGGATGTGGTGTGTATCCGGCTAAGACCGGCCACGTTGCTCCTGGTCTTCCTAAAGGACCGAGCCTTGTAATGTGATTGTTATGTTTTTAGGGCGCCATCAAATAAGAGCAAATGCTCTTGGAATTTGAGTGGTACTTCCACCTCCTCAAAAGGAGTGTACGTTTCAGGAGGTTCCTCTACTTTGTAATAGTGGAAGTACTTTGTTACAGCATTTGCTGCCGGAAAATGTATCCATGAATAGTATACCTCTGTCTGCCGATATTCGTGTGCCTCAATTACGAATATGACTGTGCCACCTCTAGGTGTCAGTCCATTTTCTATAAGTTTTAAGGTTATAGATCTCCTTTTAATGACCGGAATGAGTGTTATATTCGGGTCTGCTGCTTGCATGGTAGCATCAGCATCTGCGAGTTCAGTTGCTAATCTAACTGCCTCTCTTTCATCATCACTCTCTGCCATTTTACAGACAGGATGGTATTATGTTTGTTTGCAGATCAGGTTTCTTTATGGAACAAAGATTAGATGCACAATATTTTGGAACTGTTTATCCTTCAACGTTGACTTGACCAAGAACCATACATAGGAGTTCCCTCCTGCGAGGTTTTGGAGGATATAACCTTTCACCCACTCCAGACGTCTTTGGAGTATTTGGGAAAAGGGGTCTGAGTGAGAAAGCACGACTGAGTTACTCTAAATGTCTTACGTTAGTTTTATCGCCCTTTCCAAACACGTTGGGCGCCATGTAGTGTAGCTCCTATTTTCCCAATAGGCTCTGCGCATTGGAATAATACCTACAGCAGTAAAGGCCTAGGCCTGACGTTAACTAGGTCTACTACTGTCGATACTAGACTTAATTTTTGGGTTTGCCAGCTAAGCTCAGAGTTCGCTAGAAACTTTCTCGAATGTTCAAGGAAGGAATTAACTCCCCTGATTAGACAAGAAGGGATTTAGTTTCTGACAACCATAGAACATGACAACTTTGCTCTCCCCTAATCAAGAGTCAATCTCGAGAGTCGTGTGAGCACAAGGCAATTATTTTACTCAGTCAGTACGTGCATTCTTAGTCTCATCAGAATGTAGAGAAAAGGAAGAGACGGGCGTGTTCAATAAAAAGATGTTATTTATTGATCAGTCTCTTTTCTCGTACAAGAGAAATGGATCGATATTATTGCAATACTTATAGTTAAGTAAAGTGCATACATTAAAAGCAATAGTATAAAATAATACTGTAAAAACATTGATATGGTTTCTGAGCCATATGATGTTTGAAATGATTAAAATATATTTACATACACATATACATTTGACTAAACGTACTCAACTGGTGTTTCTAAATACGCCTACCCCGTGTACCTGACCTAAGTCTAATGCGTGGGCGGGAATAGAAAGTTACAGTTTAAGTTAAGTTTGTTTTTGCCAAGTGAATAACTAAAGAATTCTCTGTGAGGGGTTATTCAGTTCTGTACCTGGAATTTAGGATGGATGAGGAATGGTATCTCTTTCTCTGCTCTCGATATTCCAGGCTGCCTGCGAGGGCTGCCCGAAAGCGCCGGTGCTGGGTCTCTCGGCTTGAGATAGCAGCGCGTCTCTCAGCGCGTCAAGAAGGCGGGGCTGCTGCCAGCGGGGTCTGCTTCTGCTCTCGGCTTCGGCAAGTGTGGCTGCTCCGTCTTGTCACCACGCGTGTGTTTGCATAGGGCAAGATCGGCAATATTTATACCTTAAAGGTGCCGAGATTGACGTAAGGATGGACATAGATACGTCAATACAGATGTCATACGACTTGCTCGTTAGCACATTCTTTACTAAAGTTCTCTGTGAAATCAAAACAATGGCCGCACGGATTTTCCAGGTTGTCATAGGTTTGATTTGTTATGAGAACGTCGTATGCCTTATCAGGGGCTGGAGGAATGTCGCTTGTCTAATTAGATCTCAAGCGTTATGACCTAATCAGATAACACGTTCCTGTGCCGTAGTGTGACTGCGTCAGATAACGGTATCTGCATCATGGGGGCTTTTCTTGCCTCATGGGCTGACTGTTAGTTAACTTGATAGTTAGTCTAACCAGAATAGGGTCAGGAATAGGGGGACTGATTCAGAACCTATAGGAATACATGACAATAGAAATTATGATTAGTGCTGAAGAAAGAAAAATTAGGGCACATTTTGAGTGACTTCTCAAATCCTCTTATATTTCATTAAAAAAATTCTGATATGCAGTCTCCCAAGATGGCCACCAGAGACAAAAGAGCCCAAATGTAGCCCGAATATCAGCCAGATGTAGCCCAACTATAGCCCAATGACAGAATGTCCCAGAGTGTTCTAAAGAACAACTAGAACGCTAACAGTCTTACTTATGACAAAAGTATGGCACACCTGAAGTCATCTTGATTGGAATAAAGTGGTAACACTTAATACATTTAATTTGAAAAGGAACAAAATGAGGGGTTTCATTTTGCCATAGAAATTTTATATATATATATATATTCACTGAAAAAACCATAGGTTATAGACCATATATAGTTAGGAATTAGCATTTACAAAACCTTGAAAATTCACTGAAAAAACCATAGGTTATAGACCATATATAGTTAGGAATTAGCATTTACAAAACCTTGAAAATTCACTGAAAAAACCATAGGTTAAAGACCATATATCGTTAGGAATTAGCATTTAAAAAACCTTATTTTACTCACACAAAACCATTGAAATTCCATATATAGTTAGTTGCACTAACTATATATCGCGCACCCGCAATCCACTGCTGATGATGTCACATATTACATCATTCATGACATGGTCAGTGACATCACTGATGACATCACTGATGAGATCTCAAATGACATCACTGATGACATCACTGATGACATCTCATTTGACATCAATGACCACATCACTGATGATATCATTCACGTGACAATACAATGCATCTCCTCACATTTTAATATAACCTGTTTCACCCAGTGTTAAATACAGAATATAATTTTTGAAACCATTGACACACCAATACTAGTTACTACATACGCACTCACTGATTCCTACGTCTACACACACCTTCACTCATTCACCCATACAATCATTCATACATACAATCACTCATCTTTACAACACTATCATATGCACTCATACACCTATACAGACACTCACAGTCTGCCACTCATCCATGGAGTTACTCACACACCTAGTCAGTCCTGTAAAGAATCAATGACACTTCCATTTTCTTGTCTATACAGTTAAACATAGAGCACCTTACATTTTCAAACATATACTAACACATACTTACCTTGTTATACAATCATTGATACAAGTACACATTGATCTGCACAGAGTCACACACCTCCCAGCCAGCCACACACACACTCAGTCTCCCATACAAATACTTGGACAATCAATCAGTAACCCATATAGTTAATCATATAGCTACTGATCAACACATGCAGCAGTTTACAGAACAACAGACATAATGATGCACAAATTAAGACACTTTAGTCACTAACCCATGCACTCAGTGAGACACATTTAATCACTCACTCATACATTCAGTCATGCACCTACTAAATCCTTTGTCCAGACACTTATACTTCCACTCATTCTTCAATATGTAAGACACATTTTAACTTTACAGAAACATACAGTCACTGGATGTTGTCATCAGTGATGTCATCAGTGATGTCATTTGAGATGTCATCAGTGATGTCATCAGTGATGTCACTGACCATGTCATGAATGATGTAATATGTGACATCATCAGCAGTGGATTGCGGGTGCGCGATATATATTTAGTGCAACTAACTATATATGGAATTTCAATGGTTTTGTGTGAGTAAAATAAGGTTTTTTAAATGCTAATTCCTAACGCTATATATTGTCTATAACCTATGGTTTTTTCAGTGAATTTTCAAGGTTTTGTAAATGCTAATTCCTAACTATATATGGTCTATAACCTATGGTTTTTTCAGTGAATTTTCAAGGTTTTGTAAATGCTAATTCCTAACTATATATGGTCTATAACCTATGGTTTTTTCAGTGAATTTCAATGGTTTTTTAATAGCAAATATCATAAGCTGTCGAATGTCAAGTACGTGGTAAGTAAAAACATTTTCGTGTTTATGCACACTGATCTGCTTTGAATGCTGCCCCCCACCCCTCATTTCTATTAGGAGTACTCTCTCTTTGCAGATAGTGAAGGGTAGTTAACGCAGGCCTTTGCCCCCGTTGTAATCCGTCGTGCCTGCTTCTCTCTCCATTTGATTGATTGTTCTCTTTGGTTCATTCTCTATTTACAAACAAGCACAGAGTCGCAATACTCTGTTTAGTCTTTGCAGATAGCGAAAAATCGTGTAAAAAAACAAAAGGAATCGAGCAAAATCAGTAGGCCACTAATGGGATCTCTTTTTGACCTCGCTAAAATAGAAACATTAGGAACAACCTGTTGAAAATAGCAATGTGTATGTACATAAGCGGCGTTCATTTGTGTTCACAGTACCCCTTGTTGATTGTTTGAATCGAGCATTGAATTGTTCGAAGTTGGTTCTCTCAAGGATCTTCTCTGCCTGCAAACGATGAAGAATAGGAATATTCTCTCTCCCTTTGCAGATAGTGAAGGGTAGGTAACGCAAGCCTTTAACACGTCGTACCTATTTCATTCCTCATTGATTGATTGATTATCCGAACATTGACTGTTTGGGAATTAGTTCTTTTTTGAGGTATTCCCTGTTTGCAAATAAACGTAGGAAAATCTTTGCAAGTAGTGAAAGGGTACGTAATGCGGACCTTTCTCCCCCGTTGTAATCTGTCATGCCTATCTACTCCCCACTGATTGATGCACCTGTTTCACCCGGACCATTTACTAGAGATAGGTCATCTGGCCCGACCAGAGAGCACCCCTAGTGAAAAGGACATATGCAATAATAACGAAGTGATCACTGTATCCTGTTAACAGAAACTTTAGCATGAAACAACCTGGAAAGAAAAGAATAGGAAAACGAAAATCAGTAGGCCACTGATGAACTTTTTATTAAATAACAAACAAAGAAACGATAACAATACGTAATGATAAAACCTATTATTGTCCTAGAAACAAGAAACGTTAGAAGTAAGCCCGTAATAAGAAACCTGAAAACATCGCCCCTCACTGCCCCAAAACGTGTCTGTCCCACCGCCTGCCACGGCCAAATAACGGCAAACTGGGAAAGATAGAAGTCAGCAGACATCCGCCCCATTCTAGAAACTTCCAAAGGGCAACAGGTTTTCGGCTACGCCCAGCCGGAAGCAACACATATAAGGCGGGTCCTGCTGCCACGCCTCGGCCAGGAGATCATCACGTAGGGTGTAGCCGGAGGAGAGGCCGAGGCCAGCGGGACCCAGCCAGGGGGATTGACAACACTCGAGAGTTTCAGGGGGGGGAATGTCCGTGTCCTCGACCCTCCCCTCTCTCTCCCAGTCCGGCCGCGGTGGCCCTTGAGAGTTGCAGGTTGTCCCTCCACACTCTCTCCCGGTCCGGCCACCAACGGCCGGGGGCTGGGGCCGACGGGATCCGGCTGCAGCCGATGAGCCAAGGAACCCGTTCATGGGGCCAGAGCAAAGGGCGTCCGGCCGCCATCCACCGGAGATCCGGCCCAAAGACGGACGGGACATTTCTTCTTTCTTGAATAATTGCTGCAACAACCCTGGGGGGGGATGTCTTGCACATGCCTCCGACCCCCCCCCCCCTCTCGTCCTCATCGCCTGGTCCGGCCATAACAAATCTCAAGCGAGACGCCGTGGGGTGCACTGGGAGGGAGAGACGGTGCGAACAGGCCTCTCCCGCCTCCCCAGGTGGAGGCTTCACAGCTGCACCCTCAGCGCTCCAGGCGCCCGGAAAAGGGTTCTTCCACTGTGGCGATGCTACAACGTCTCGCCCGGCAGGGTGGAGCCCGTCCGCTCATTTGACCCCGCGATCGCCAGTAGCTACCGAACTCTCAAAATGGCGGTCGACCTGGCAAGAGCGGGCCCAGCATAAAGAAATGGCCCGGTCACTGGTTGACTCCACCACCGTAGTCCTCCACGACCTTGAAGATTCTAGAGGAGCCGCGGGAGTCCCCGACCCCCGCAGACACCCCCGATGGGGAATGACTGCCATGATCGCCCATGGAGTGACGAAACTGTAGCCGCGGGACGTCGGCGCTCCCATGCTGGCGCCAGCCTCAGTTTGAATGACTAGAATCCTGCAGACCTCAGTTCCGGTGAAAGCACAGTGTGACCCGGTAGGAAAAATTGTTGCACCCCCTCCCCTTTTTGACTGATGGTTCAAACCACCGATCCTTTCCTTTGCCCTTTTAACGGAACTTTGGACTGCCTCCCCCCCCCCCGCGGCGCCCCACGCCGTTATTTGCTGGGCGGCAAATTACTAGACATCACCTTCGTGACATCCAGATTTCAGCGCGTTCTGCTGCCTTGGAACTATTCGCACAACAGACCGCTACTGACAACCCACCCCCCGGGACGCCCCACGCCGGATACCCAAATCAATGCGGCACCCAGGCAACATCTTCTGAATTTTCATAATTTGAAAGAACTAGTAACATGTCCTCATCAGGAATTTCCTCTTCAATCATCTCATCAGGAATTTCCTCATGAAAAGTCTGCAATGATGATTCTTGTAACTCTATGGTCTCCAAACATTCGATAAATTCGCCATCAAGACATTGATCAAAAAAATCATTCAAGTCATCTCCTCCTTGTGAGAATATTTCATTATTGGTGCTGTCAATTTCAATAAATGTAGTGGATAATTCAAAAGAAATTGCCACGGTCTCTTCGTTGTTTAAATGTTTTTACTGTTTTTGTTTTGTTGTATATATTTATAAGTTATTAAAGTTTTATATTCCTACTACTTTGTTGGAGTGCTATATATTTTTAATGTGACACATAATTGTAAAAACTTTGATGTACAAAGAGTCATCCCTGGAATCTTCCGCTTCAGGCTCGGTCCCCTCCCCAATCACAATACAGGATGGTTTTCAGATAGTATGAACACGTGTGGTGTGACGGATCTCATCGGGTGTGGGCCTTGATCTACTATAACTCCTTTGAAGAGGGGTGATTCTTTACAGCTGGGGCCATAAACTACATCTGCAGGGCTAGCTGATAGCCTAGGACCGGCCTGGACAATCGGACACAGAGGAAGAGGAGTGTCAGAGGGTGCGGTAGTGAATAGGGCGAAAGGGAGGTGTCGGGCGGGCACAGAGTGTGATTCTCAGGGAAGAGCAGCGCAGATGGGGGGAGGTTTATTGCCCATGCATAAGACAGAGAGCGGGGGTGAGCAGTGCCTGGGGAAGATGCTTGCGAGGGTGGGGAGCCATGCTACGAATCGACAGCGTGCAGAGAGTGGGTCTGGTCAAGGCATCTAAAATGGCTGCCGTGCACAACAAAAGTGTGGCATTTCAAAAAAGGCAAGATGGCGCAGACAATGTTTTTCAACACTTCCTCATTTCCTTCGAATCGAACGTTAACAGACGTTGGTGCATATTGCCAAAGTTAAGCGATATTTATCGCTAACGATACTTAGCAACAAATTTTTTACCGCTAAGCATCGTCAGAAATTATCGAAGATAAACCTTGCTATTATCAAGGTTTATCGCAAATGCGATAAAAAACGGCCGCAATGCATGAATATCGCTAAAAAGTCAGCGATATTCATGCATTACCGAGCTAATGCTCTTAGCCATGTTATCCACCTCCCATTGGATAACATGGCTAAGAACTGCTCAGGGCAGGTGTTAGTTTTTGGAGATATTCGCGCTTAGCGCGAATATCTCCAAAAGTTGGTAATAGGAGATAGATATCTTGCATGTTGTAATGCAAGTTATTGTGGTATATGGAACTCATACCATAATCTCTCAGGAAAGCAGAAACTGATCCTTTTGGAACCGCCTGAGAAGGCCTAGGGGGTGAGGGGTACTCTACTTTGCCCCCTTTTCACGTTCCGAACTATTTTATTTTACTCTCTTCTGTAATTACACAAAATGGCAGCGATAAGATGCATCAGAGACAGACAGTGAGAGAAAGGAGGCCGGAGATGAAGAAGAGATGTCAAATACACATTGGAGATAATATAGTGGGAGAAGGGAAGTAAATATGAGTAAACTTACCATGTAACATAAAAATGTTCCACTCTATACTATAAGTCTCATTTTATACTACAATCACTTCGCTACAACCTCATAAATTAAAAATAAAAATGAATAATGTCTCAAACAATTTTTGTATTTCTAAATATAAATTTATTCTTCTGAATTTTCAAAATTTGAAAGAACTAGTAACATGTCCTCATCAGGAATTTCCTCTTCAATCATCTCATCTGGAATTTCCTCATGAAAAGTCTGCAATGATGATTCTTGTAACTCTATGGTCTCCAAACATTCGATAAATTCGCCATCAAGAGATTGATCCAAAAAATCATTCAAGTCATCTCCTCCTTGTGAGAATACTTCATTATTGGTGCTGTCAATTTCAATAAATGTAGTGGATAATTCAAAAGAAATTGCCACGGTCTCTTCATTGTGAGCCATTTTATTTTGAAATTGCTTGCTGTAAATTGCAGAAAAAATAATCACTTTCATTTATCGTTTTTAGTATTTAGTATAACAGAAGGACTGTAAATAAATAACAGAAAACATTTTTCAAATTATCTTAAAGTGTACAACATAGTTCCCCTTACAAATTAACAACTCACCTTTTTAAAAGTAGGAGAAGTGTTAGTACTGTGTAAACCAAACACCAGAAATTGAGCACCAAAAATTCCTCACAAATGTACCTCAGACAGTAGTATCACAAAATGGCTGTGGTTTCCTCTCATTTTAGATATATACATAACCAATTAACTTTCATCACACACAAATACAAAACCAAAGTAACATTTTAATTGGTTCTAAATTTCAACACTTTCAAATGTGTTTGCCCCATGCAATTTTCCATAGGACATTTAGATACGTCTACAGCCTGAATGGCTGAACGGAATTACACCAAACTTGGCAAAATGGTACATCAAACCTAAGAGGTCAGGGAGGATCTACTATGCCCCCTTATGGTCATTTGCCCCTTCGCTTTGGCCTCCTCTTGTCTCTCGATCCTACCGAGAGACAAGATGGCGGCCGCTACGGACTGTTTGGAATGTTTACAGACGCCGGAGAACCAATCACCTTCGCAAAGCTCCGTAACGCGAAAAGTACGCGAAGCGGAGCGCTGTTACAGATATATATCTTTTTTTGAACGTTAATTTCTCAAAATCCACTGGAGCACATATATTGAAACCTAGCAAAGGCACATCGGGCTACCAGTCCCTAATATTTTGCCAAGTTTCGTACAAATCCATTCAGCCGTTCGATTATTATTATTATTTATTTTTTTTGCCGCGCGGGGCCCTTTTAAAACCTCCACATCAAACCTAGGGGGTCAGCGAGGATCTACTATGCCCCCTTATGGTCATTTGCCCCTTCGCTTTGGCCTCCTCTTGTCTCTCGATCCTACCGAGAGACAAGATGGCGGCCGCTACGGACTGTTTGGAATGTTTACAGACGCCGGAGAACCAATCAGCTTCGCTTCACAAAGCTCCGTAACGCGAAAAGTACGCGAACTGGAGCGCTGCCCGGTCCGCTGTTACAGATATATATCTTTTTTTGAACGTTAATTTCTCAAAATCCACTGGAGCACATATATTGAGACCTAGCAAAGGCACATCGGGCTACCAGTCCCTACAATTTTGCCAAGTTTCGTGCAAATCCATTCAGCCGTTCGGGCTAAAAGTGAGGCCAACCGCCCTATGGAAAACTCAATGTTAAAAACACGTTTTGGGACCCCCCTTTTTTCTCGGCCCCCCCTTGACGAAACCCCCCCAAATTTTCAGGGGCTGCTCAGAAACAAAATGTTCCATTTTCCTAAAAATTTCAGCCAATTCCGTCCACAAACGCCAAAGTTATTAGACATAGAATTTTCAAAAATCCCATAGAGAAAAAATCCTAACTATATATACCTACTGGCGACCGCCAGTAGGTAATATATATATATATATATATATATCCTGCTCCTCCAAACGCCATGGGCGGGACACTACGTGGTCGGGTGCAAAAATGCGGTGGCGTACCGCGATATAAATCCAAGCTCAACAATTTCCTATTCTCCTCAGGAAAGAAATAGCACTCACGAGGATTCTGTAGCTCAGCAGCAGTTTATTCAGGACAAACGCGTTTCGGATTTACATCCTTCGTCAGTGTCGTGATCTCTAAACAAAATACTGGCGGCCATATTTTATTAAAACATTACATGTCACGTGTCACAGGTGAGAATAGAGGACGGACTTGGCGTCTCAGTGTTTTGCGCGGGCGCCATGTTTGCACAGTATATACTGACTGACTTTCACAATATTTTCCGGTTTACGAATACCATGATTAGTCATATTTCAACATCATCACAAACCATCAATCTTAATGTAATTCATACAAATATAATTCAGCCGTGGATCTGCGATGCAGCCTTCTAAAAAAGGCTGCTAGTCCTATTTGCCCACTAAAAATTATGCCGTGTATCGGCATGACAGTGACATGTTAAAAAAGCGAAATGGTTGCAGGCAATGTTTCACAAATCATTTTCATATATCACAGTACTTTACTTGTTCAAATGAACAGCCAACTCTTCCCCACCATTCAGCCCTTTAGGTATTTTAGTTCCCAAATCGATAATATAACGGGATTCCAGCCTCCTCAATCTGAGCAAACGATCTCCACCTCTAATGTTTGGTGGTAGGTAGTCCAAACAATAATACTGCAACAGGTCCCTATTGCTGTTATGTTGTACTGAGAAGTGGCGTGCTACTGGATAGCTGAAATCTTTATTTTTAATAGCACGCATGTGCTCTAGTACCCTTAGTTTTACCATATTGATCGTGCTCCCCACGTATCTCAGTCCGCAGGGACACACGAGACAATACACTGCAAAGCTGGTTTGACAGGTCATGAATTTGTTATTCTGTTTGTTTTGTTTCATGCCCTCTATCTTGTACGATCTCACTCTTTTACTCGCTACACAAGCTTTGCACTTCCCGCAGGGAAAAAAACCCTTCATTTCTTTGAGGGTATTTTGGGTTTTAGGTATAGGTTTTTCTAGGTGACTGGAAACCAAATTGTCTTTGAGGGAACGGGCTTTCCTAAAGGTCATTAGGGGATGAATAGGAATATCTGTAGCTATAACGGCATCCGTTTTTAAAATGTGCCAATTTCTTCTCAGAATATTCCTAATAGTGTTGGACTCATTAGAAAAGGTAGTGATCATTCTAAACTTTCCTGTGTCTTTAAGATTCTTTTCTTTTTTCTTTAACAGATCTTCTCTATTGAGACTTAGGACCTTCCTACGGGTACTGTCTAACAGTGTCGTCTGATAGCCTCTAGCCTGGAAACGTTCTATGCTGCCCTTCAAGGCTTCGTTAAGGTCTTCCTCCCCTGAACAGTTTCTTTTTAACCTCAAAAACTCCCCATAAGGGATACTATCTTTGAGTTTCTGAGGATGTCCACTGTCCGCGTGAAGAATACTGTTCCCGGCTGTGGGCTTTCTGTACAAGGAGGTATTCATCTTCCCATCTTTGACAGTTAGTTTCAAATCTAGATAGTTTACTGTAGTTGTACTGATCTCTCCAGAAAATTGAAGATTAACTTCATTATCATTCAAAATTCCTATATATTCCTCTGCTTCGGCCACAGTACCATCCCAGATTAAAAACAGATCATCGATGTATCTGTACCATGCCACTGTCTTGTTGGTCCAATTTTGGTTCACCCTTGACCAGGCCACCTGCTCCTCCCACCAGCCCACGAACAGGTTCGCGTAGCTGGGGGCGAAGCAGGTACCCATCGCGGTCCCCGATGTTTGTCTGAACAAGTCCCCATTAAAGGTAAATATGTTATTGTACAGACAAAATTCTATAAATTCCAACAACATAGAATTGTGGGTGGCAAATCTCATAGATTTCTTATCTAGGAAGTATTTTATGGCTGTCAGGCCTGTAGTATGGTTAATGCAGGTATACAAACTTGTTATATCGAGTACCACCATACAATAAGTTGATTGCCATGTAATTTGTTCAATGTGACAAATAAAATCGGTGGTATCTCGTACATAGGATTTTAATTTTACTACTGCATCAAACAGAAAGTGGTCAAGGAATTTGGAGAGATTTTCAGTAAGACTGCCCAATGAAGACACTATCGGTCTACCCGGTGGTTCCCTCTCATTTTTGTGAATCTTAGGTAGGTGGTAAAAGGTGGGTAAGGTGGGCTCAGGAGTGTTTAAAAACAGATACTCATCACCATCCAGCATCTGTTTGTGGTGCCATATTTTAATTAAAGCATGGAACTTTCGAATGCTTTCTTGGTAAGTCACTTGCGTACAGATCTCATAACAGTTAGAGTTTTTCAATTGTCTATATGCTTCTTCTTCATAGTATTTTCGTGTCAAGAGGACTATATTTCCTCCCTTGTCCGAAGGTTTGTATATAATATCATTATCTCCTTTCAAAGTCTTCAATGCTTTTTTTTGATCTTTATTAAGATTTTCATTTTTGTAGTTTTTGCACGACTTAGATGTCATCTTTAATTTCAATAAGTCCTTTGTAACTGCTTCTGTGAAAGTATCGATGGCATCATGTGGCATTAAAGGAAAAAATTGGGAGGGGGATTTCAATCCACTAGTGGGTGCATCTTGATCTATTCCCACAGTTCTTATCCTCTGACTCAAAGTGTCCTCAGTATCTGATTGAGTTGGATCCTCATCCTTGCGCAGGTTTTCCAAAATTTCCAGGGTCATTAAATCATTTATTTGCAACAGATCCATGTCTTGTTTCTGTGTTTTTAGAAGTTTTGCTTCCTTTGTTGTAGGTCGAAGTTTGAAAAATTTATGAAGCTTAAGTCCGCGAGTAAATTTAAACAAGTCTATTTTAGTTTGCGTAAACTCAAAACTTGTTTGTGGGCAGAAAGTTAACCCTAACTTCAGAACTGATTCTTCTGTCTTTGTCAGCACTTTCTTAGTTAGGTTGACGATGGTTAAATTGTCATCGGTCTCTACCATCGATTGCCTCTCCGGCTTCTGGTAACTCTGGTCGTTGGTTGGGGTGTTTTTCTTCGACCTCTTCCTCTTCCTGCCCCCTCGCCTTGTTCTTCTTGTTTTTCTGGGGGTCTGGTCTTTCCCCCTCGCAACCATGTCTGTTGCATTAGCTGAAATTCCTGCTGAAAAGGAGTTTTCTCAATATCTGATGAGGTTCCAGGTATCTCATCTCCTGACTGATCTGTATCTGTCAACTCCGATTCGGAGGTTTCCACTCGTGTTGTTCCTCTTATATATATATATATTACTCAGGAAGTCAGCCTTGTAGCATGAAGAAGGACGACAGCGGACCCAGGAAATTTCAGGTGCAAATTTTATTTAGTGCAAGAGCGCCCCCGCACCATAGCCATGACGCGTTTCGGGTCTTCCACGACCCTTGATCACATGACGGATATATTCACTGAAAAAACCATAGGTTTTCACACCAGTTATAGTTAGGAATTAGCATTTAAAAAACCTATTAAATTCACTGAAAAAACCATAGGTTTCACACCAGTTATAGTTAGGTGGAAATTTTACTCGCATAAAACCATTGAAATTCCCACGTTATAGTTAGTTGGACTCACTATAACTTGCGCGTGCAATGCACTGCTGATGACGTCACATATTACATCACTCTTGAAATGGTCAGTGACATCACTCATGACATCACTGATGACATCTCAAATCACAATACTGATGACATCATCCAGTGAATGTGTATCTTTCTGAAAAATAAATATTTTTTATATATGTATATCTAAAGGTTGATGGAAGAATAAATGGGTAAATAAATGTCTAAATGGATGTTTTTTTGTGTAAAATTGATTGGTTAACTGACTTATTAAATGTATCTTAGTGAATACATATATTGGCGAGTAATGTTTAAATATTTAAATATCTGTATCTGTGTCTCACTTTGTGTATAAGTGGCTGCATGGGTTGGTGAGTAGCTACATGAGTGTGTATATGGGTTATTAGTTGTTTTTTTGAGTATCAGTATCAGTGTCTGTATGGTTCGGTGGGGGATATTACTTAGAGCACAGATGCATGAATGAGTGACTCACTATTTGTATGTATTTTGAAGACAGCATGTGTGCAAGACTGTATGGGTGGATGATTGTGTGTATGGGTGGGTTAGTGAGTATGTGTTTTTATAATTGATTGTTTAAGAGAGTAAATATGTTTCGGTTTCTGTAGAAGTATGTGTAGTGGTGTGTATATAGCAGTATAATCAAGTAAATGTTTTTTTGATAGTTTATTTGCATGTGTGAATTTGTGTGTGAGTAACTATATGGATGAGTATTAGTGTGTAACAGGATGTATAGGTGTATGAGTACATATGATGAGTAAGTACATGCATGAGTGACTATATAGAACTGTTGGTGAATGAGTGGATGTGCATGTAGATGTTGGAATTACCTAAAAAGTTGTTGTAATTGGTATTGGTTTCTCCTTTTTTAAGAAAATGTTAGTTTCTATTTTTGAATGTGTGTGTCAAAGGTTATTTTATGCTGATAGGAGGTCTGCCACTTTGTCACAAGGATGTTGTCATCAGTGATGTCATTTGAGATGTCATCAGTGATGTCATGAGTGATGTCACTGACCATGTCATGAGTGATGTAATATGTGACGTCATCAGCAGTGCATTGCACGCGCAAGTTATAGTGAGTCCAACTAACTATAACGTGGGAATTTCAATGGTTTTATGCGAGTAAAATTTCCACCTAACTATAACTGGTGTGAAACCTATGGTTTTTTCAGGGAATATATATATATATATATATATATATATATATATATATATATATATATATATATATATATACATATATATATATATATATTCACAGAAAAAACCATAGGTTATAGACCATATATAGTTAGGAATTAGCATTTACAAAACCTTGAAAATTCACTGAAAAAACCATAGGTTATAGACCATATATAGTTAGGAATTAGCATTTAGAAAACCTTATTTTACTCACACAAAACCATTGAAATTCCATATATAGTTAGTTGCACTAACTATATATCGCGCACCCGCAATCCACTGCTGATGATGTCACATATTACATCATTCATGACATGGTCAGTGACATCACTGATGACATCACTGATGACATCTCAAATGACATCACTGATGACATCACTGATGACATCACTGATGACATCTCAAATGACATTACTGATGACATCACTGATAAAATCATTTATGTGATAATACGATGAACCTCTTCAGACTCTAATATAACCTTAGATACACTCAGTGTAAACACAGACTCAAAGATTGTCACTCATCCATGAAGTTACACACACACCTGGACAGTCATGCAAACAATCAATCACACCTCCATTTCCTTAACTATACAGTTAAACACACCTTACTTATTCAAACATATACTAAGACATATTTACTCACTTATACAATCCTGGATACAAGTTCACAATGATCCATACAGCCACTCACACATTCACTGGCTCTTATGCACAGTTATTTATATATGTCAACTCTCACATGTATTGTATTTTACATATGTACTTAATTTGACATGTAGCACTGAGATATCTATTCACTCAACAATACAGTCATGCACACAGTCAACCGCCCATACAGCTGTTTCCAACATGCACTTTTGAACCCATACATCTATGCACAGAGTCATACACTTCCCAGCCACCCACACACACACTCAGTCTCCCATACAAATGCTTGGGCAACCAATCAATAACCCATATAGTTACTCATATAGCTACTGATCAACACATGCAGCAGTTTACAGAACAACAGACATAATGATGCACAAATTAAGACAGTTTAGTCACTAACCCATGCACTCAGTGAGACACATTTAATCACTCACTCATACATTCAGTCATGCACCTACTAAATCCTTCGTCCAGACACTTATACATCGACTCATTCATAAATATGTAAGACATATTTTAACTTTACAGAAAAATACAGTCACTGGATTTTGTCATCAGTGATGTCATCAGTGATGTCATTTGAGATGTCATCAGTGATGTCATCAGTGATGTCACTGACCATGTCATGAATGATGTAATATGTGACATGATCAGCAGTGGATTGCGGGTGCGCGATATATAGTTAGTACAACTAACTATATATGCGAATTTCAATGGTTTTGTGTGAGTAAAATAAGGTTTTCTAAATGCTAATTCCTAACTATATATGGTCTATAACCTATGGTTTTTTCAGTGAATTTTCAAGGTTTTGTAAATGCTAATTCCTAACTATATATGGTCTATAACCTATGGTTTTTTCTGTGAATTTCATTGGTTTTTTAACAGCTAATATCTGTAGCTGTAAAATGTATTCTTCTTTAAATCCAAAAATATATTTTATATGTTTATGAATAATTTTTTTTTTAAATAATTTTTTTTCTTCGTTCCCGCTTCGCGAATTGGGAAGCTTCCCGTTAGCTGACCTTGATGCCGCGAAATAGACCGCGAGCCGGTAAACGTTTCTTTACCGCAAGTGCCGCGTTAGAAAACAACATCGTGACGCCTCCCGTCCGCATGACGTTTCATGTTGTCGCGTGATACGTCATATGACGTGCTACGTTAGCGAACTGGTACGCGAAGCGAGTGCCAAAGCGCAGGTTTCTGGAAGCAAACCGGGAGGCCCTGCAAAGCGCTTAACGTAAACACAGCAAGTCATGTGACTTGGTAATAACACTTTTCATTGGTTCATTTCACTTTTGGTTTCCTAATGATGTAAGACTAGGTCATATAATCTAAAATGAACACTTTTGATTGGTTGAGAACTCTTGTTTTTCCCAAATGATGAAAATCCCTCCTTCTTTCCTCACTCTGACTTTCATCATTGTGAGAGAAAGACCCTTTGTGATCACTGAGCAATGGCTTCTTTAGTAGCTTCAGCTGGTGCTTCCCCACCACCTCCACCACATCCAAGGAAGAGTGGACCACCTGCTCAAGTTGTAATTCAACAAGAAGAAGAAGAAGAGGAACAGGAGGACGAGCACGAAGAGAGGCAGTTTTTGCCTGAGCAGCCCAAGACGTCTCACCGGAAAGAAAACTTCATTTGGCAATTTTTTAAAATTCCCAAAGGTCAGAAAAAAGTAAATGCAAGATACGTAACTTGCCTTATATGTCAAGATAGACTGTCCAGAGGGACCGACAAAAAATACAGTTTCGGAAACTACACAATGCATCGCCATATGACTAGGTGGCATCCTAACAACTACAGTGCTGCACAGTTTCGGAACGACCTAGATAATCTCCCTATTATGGCCAGAAGATCTGTTGTACCGGAAGTAACGGGACCAGAGGGCAGGGAGATGGTGCCAAATATACAAATGAGATTTGGTGAAGTAAAACACACCTGCGTATTTTGCGATGGATTCATTTCCTACGGAGAAAGAAGCATCACTCTGATCAACAGAGCTATTGACTATCATATGCAAGTTTGTCCGAAACGCCCAAAATAATAAATACTTCTTTTTTTTGTTTTGTTGCTCCTGTTGAGCCCTTTACAATGAATCGTTTTCATTGCCCCCTCCAAGAAAAACCCAAAAAAATATAAAACTGTTCCGAAAAATTCAAAAACAGTAAAAAAATGTTCAGAAAAATAAAAATAAAAGTTCTTTTCAGAACTACCTCCCCGTTATTAAAAAATTGGTACAATATTTGGAACTGTGCCAACCTCTATTTCTCTTAGTTCGCTTCCTAGTTCGCTCGCTGGTACGCGAACTGGAAGCGAACCAAAAACAGTAAGTATAAGGGAAGGAAACACACACTTATGTTAAAAGAAAGACAGCTATAGGGGAGTAAACTAGAGATACTATTACCCATAATCCACTGCTGATGATGTCACATATTACATCATTCATGACATGCTCAGTGACATCATCAGCAGAGGATTGCGGGTTTTTTGGCAACATGCCTTATCCACGGTTTAATAACGCTGCCTTTTGCTTTATATAAGTTTTCAAATTGTATGAAATATATACCAATAGGTCTTTATGAACCTTTAGGTAGTGCTTTTGTTCATGAGGTCTGGTCGCTTCCATACACATACAGATGTTTCAAAGATGATCAAGAAGTTTATCTGAATGGAGAGGAATGCACTGAGACGCCAGATCATTCACTAATGTGTAGGCACATACAGTTACACGATTCATGCAACAAACACCGACCAAATATGGCTTGCGTGTTGCAAGGCACGCCAGTTCCTGCTATCATCCCCACGTTCAAGTTGTTGGAAAATGGTAGTTATTTGATGCTCAATAATGAAGATTGTTCTGAGTTAATTAAAAGTATTCCTTTTATCGTAACAGTAAGTGAACGGGTTATTTGCTGCAGAAATGTTCTATTTCCTCCCACACATGAACATAGGGAGTTTTCAATCTGGCCACAAATACCAACCTTGGGACACGTTTCAACGGCATGGCAAGAATAAGAGCTCTTTTGTCTCAGAGAGAGGTGGCCTTGAGTTCGGCCCGTGAAACTTTCGTACTTCACATAGCGAACACCCGTACACAGGTTTGCCTTTCAATTTCAGCAACATGTTTCCGACTATCTTTAACGCATCCTCCACAAAATCCCTGGCACACTTTTTTAAAGTTGTTACCAGTGGTCTCGTGACTTCATTTGAGAAAATCTTTGGAGTCATCCCTGCTCCCTTTCATTGTATTTTCTGCACTCTGGTTCGTGGATTGGCATTTTTACTTGCATTACCAGCGGACGCTCTTGTGCTTTTTTACATTTTTAAATATGGATGTCCCTCCTATGCAACCTCCGACCCTGCAGCTGCTGACACTGTTCCGCAATCGCATGCTAGAATATTATGGCACAATGCCGTTGGCGATATTAAGCACGGCATATGGATTATCTTTTCGGTTCTCCTACTTCACCTGTGTCCAGCCTGTATTTCACTGCCTGACCTGTGATTTCGATTGGGCCATTGATTTGTGTCTCTGCGGACCGGTTTCTCCTGACGTCGACTTTAATCAGCTGATGACTCCTATCATTACTCACGAGTTGATTTGTCCTGGCGAAAGGATTATGGCTGTGGCATTGATGCATGGACTACTTGGTCCCTGGAATTTACTGGCGGCAGCACAGTCTTTCTTGGAACACAGCTTTCTTGAAAACCCACCGAGCTGTCCTCTGATGGTGATAGAGGATCCGGTGCTGGGAGAGCACGTATGTTCTTTTCCGCTTTTAAATTGGATGGCTGAACTGTTTTCGGATGAAGACGTGACTTCCTATTGGAGGCTGTTGCAGCTTATTTTGCATACACAGTTATGTCATAGACCTTTTTCATGTTTGATATGCTGAGTACTAGCATTTCATTGACAATTCATTGACTTATTTGTCAAGTTTTTATTATTTACCTTGCCTATTGGCTTAAGACTCGATAAAGTACTTGGCTGTTTTATTTTTCTTTAGCATTGAATTTTCCTAGTTTTTAATGCTTTACCTTGCGGACCGTCCACATATAAACTTGCAATCTGCTCTCATGAGATGGCACTTCTATTATCTTATTCAGTTCGTTTCCGGATCATGAGGAGGTGTCATCTAGGTCCTGGATATCTTTACACCGTGTTAAGTTAGCATGGGCTCATTACCGGTTTAAACGCCATTTTTCCTTTTTTGCAACTTCTGCACACGACACTTAGTTGTTGCTTTAGCTTTCCACCTAGTAGTTCATCGTGGTTTACATGAGAATAATATGTTATTGCTCTACTATCTGCTTTGCTTGTTAAACTATATCTGTACAGCGAGTGCTGAAGTTTCAAGAACAACACGATACAGAATTGTTATGAGGTCTGATCTCCACGACTTCATACTCATAACATAAGTGCAACTTCTGCCAATTCTGGGCATGAGGCGGGTTTTATATTGCTTTGCCGAACACACATACACAACAGTTGATGCGGTTCACATGAAGAGAGAGCTGGTGTATGCTGATGTGATTCCTTCAAATCTAAGACACTAAAGTATGGGCACGCCCTAAACCAACACAAAGAGACCTTCTTAGCAAATAATATAATATGTGTATTAGGGAGGGTGAGATATAAGCAGCCGCGGGCCGTGGAGGGAGTTACGATGGGGCAGGGAGGCGGGGAGGGGGAGAAGCAGGGTGGAGCCCTCTCTACCTTGCCCCTCCCCCTCCCCGCCTCCCTGCCCCACCGTAACTCCCTCCACGGCCCGCGGCTGCTTATAAGTGTTGCTAACTCTTATTCATTTACAGCATGTTAACATACTGTCACCATTCGCTTTTTATGTACTAGTAACTATGCTGGTAATTTTGCTACTGATAATATGTGTACTTGTATTCTCCACCCTGCTTCTCCCCCTCCCCGCCTCCCTGCCTCACCGTAACTCCCTCCACGGCCCGCGGCTTCTTATAAGTGTTGCTAACTCTTATTCATTTACAGCATGTTAACATACTATCACCATTCACTTTTTATGTACTAGTAACTATGCTGGTAATTTTGCTACTGATAATATGTGTACTTTTATTATCTAAGGTACTACGCCTGAGAAGACGGCATTAGTAAATAAACATTTCAAATACACATCTGTTCTTCTTAACTCCATGTTCTGGTTTCTAAGAAATCTATAACGACCGACTGTTCATGAGTTCCACGTATCCTGAGGTACTATAAGTTCATATTCTGGATTGTCTAAACATTGAGAGTTTGTTATATCCAATGTGACACTGTACCTAGCTTGCTAAATAGTTTTTGATTACTAACGTGAGTTTTGGGACACCCTAATTCGCCGAGGTTCCAATCCTCTGTCCACAGTTCTGTGTGAGAACAGAAACCCTGCGACAGGGTCACCCCCGACCCTTGCTGGAGCTTCATCACACTTGCGATACAACTCCAGCAATGCGCCACCTTTACGGCACAGATACATCACGCATCTGTGCTGTTTTTGCCCCATGATGCGCCGCATTGTAAATGCAGCACACCATAGGTGACGGAACAGCGGCACAGAATGACTAACACATCCCTGGTGATGTGCCAGTCATCATAAATCTATCCCTATGCTTCTTATCTTGTTAGAGATGAACCGCCATATGTATCATCAAAGTTATTTGCATTTCCTAAATAGCGAACTTTAAGGAATAAATAGCGATTCTTTACCATTCCTAGTTTGCGATGAGCTATTTGCTAATTAGCCGAATGTAGCCCAATGAAGCCCAATGTAGCCCAATGTAGCCCAAAGATGGCCGCCAGACACACAAAAAAACAAATGTAGCCCAAATATCAGCCAGATGTAGCCCAACTATAGCCCAGTGACAGAATGACCAATCAGCTTCGCAAACCTCCGTTACGCGAAGCGGAGCGCTGTTACAGATATATATCTTTTTTTGAACGTTAATTTCTCAAAATCCACTGGAGCACATATATTGAGACCTAGCAAAGGCACATCGGGCTACCAGTCCCTAATATTTTGCCAAGTTTCGTGCAAATCCATTCAGCCGTTCAATTATTATTTTTATTTTTTTTTTTTGCCCCGCGGGGCCCTTTTAAAACCTCCACATCAAACCTAGGGGGTCAGCGAGGATCTACTATGCCCCCTTATAGTTATTTCCCCCTTTGTTTTGACCTCCTCTTGTCTCTCGATCCTACCGAGAGACAAGATGGCGGCCGCTACGGACTGTTTGGAATGTTGACAGACGCCGGAGAACCAATCAGCTTCGCTTCACAAAGCTCCGTTGCGCGAAAAGTCCGCGAACCAGAGCGCTGCCTGGTCCGCGCTTACAGATATATATCTTTTTTTAAACGTTAATTTCTCAAAATCCACTGGAGCACATATATTGAGACCTACAAAAGGCACATCGGGCTACCAGTCCCTACAATTTTGCCAAGTTTCGTGCAAATCCATTCAGCCGTTCGGGCTAAAAGTGAGGCCAACCGCCCTATGGAAATTAACATGGGAAAAACGCGTTTTGGGACCCCCCTTTTTTCTCGGCCCCCCCTTGACGAACCCCCCCCCAAATTTTCAAAGGCTGCTCAGAAACAAAATGTGCCATTTTCCTGAAAATTTCAGCCAATTCCGTCCACAAACGGCAAAGTTATTAGACATAGAATTTTCAAAAAACCCATAGAGAAAAAATCCTAACTATATATACCTACTTCAGCGAGGATCTACTATGCCCCCTTATAGTTATTTCCCCCTTTGTTTTGACCTCCTCTTGTCTCTCGATCCTACCGAGAGACAAGATGGCGGCCGCTACGGACTGTTTGGAATGTTGACAGACGCCGGAGAACCAATCAGCTTCGCTTCACAAAGCTCCGTTGCGCGAAAAGTCTGCGAACCAGAGCGCTGCCTGGTCCGCGCTTACAGATATATATCTTTTTTTAAACGTTAATTTCTCAAAATCCACTGGAGCACATATATTGAGACCTACAAAAGGCACATCGGGCTACCAGTCCCTACAATTTTGCCAAGTTTCGTGCAAATCCATTCAGCCGTTCGGGCTAAAAGTGAGGCCAACCGCCCTATGGAAATTAACATGGGAAAAACGCGTTTTGGGACCCCCCTTTTTTCTCGGCCCCCCCTTGACGAACCCCCCCCAAATTTTCAAAGGCTGCTCAGAAACAAAATGTGCCATTTTCCTGAAAATTTCAGCCAATTCCGTCCACAAACGGCAAAGTTATTAGACATAGAATTTTTAAAAAACCCATAGAGAAAAAATCCTAACTATATATACCTACTGGCGACCGCCAGTAGGTAATATGATAGATAGATAGATGTAACACACTGGAAGTTGCCACTGTGTAGTAATGGTTAAGTCACACTTTGCATTGACAATGCATGTTTTGATAAAATGATGAGTCTGATTTGCTAATCCTATTCAGGATTTGCAGTTCTCCAACACCTAAAATGATGGACTTAGGGGCCGATTAGTATGGCGGACGGATGTTGTAGGAAGGGACCGTCCGCCACAGGGGCAGAGGTCCCGTGCATCGAATTAGGATGCACCCACCACAGTGGCGGGTGCATCCCACATTTTTAACATTGCAGCGGGCGGTGCTGAAAGCACCGTCCGCCGCATTGCTAAAAATGCATGTTGTGCGTTTCAAAGCACAACATGACAGGCACCTGCCATGTTGTACTTTGAAACACAGGGGGATCCCATAGGTACCCCCCATGTGCACCTTCCACCCCTCCCTTCACCCTGGGGTCCCGCATTGGGCCCCCAAAGCAAAGAGAGTATGCCTTTCCATGGCTAGGTCCGCCCGCATCGTAATATGGCTGGCGGTGTCTCGCAGACACCTCCACCATATGTAAGCACTTTTTTCTGCTGGTTGCAAAGGCAACCAGCGGAAAAGCGGCGGACAGTCTTGCCATCCGCCGCAGACTCCCCCGCCATCCTAATGTGATGGGGAGTAAATCTGTGAGGATGGTGGACGGATTGTCCCCACCGGGCTGGCGGTGGCTACCACCAGCCCGGCGGGGGCAATCCGTCCGCCATCCTAATCGGCCCCATAGTCCTTAGTGCTGAGGCATGGACCACAGTACCCTTCCACTAATTTAGGTTGTTTCGATTCACAGATCTCAGAAAAGGTAAGGGAATTGAGGGCAATCTTCATGCTCCATTACTGTAAACCCAGGCTAAGTTTCTCCTACCCATGCTTTGCCTATAGGATTTTAGACTGCAAATATGTGAAAGGATGGTAAGAGTCAGAGATGTTTCCGTGTATGTTTTGTTCCAATTAAGACTGTGAATCCACCCCCCCCCCAAATATAATAATACCTAAGGCAAGGGCAAATGCCAAGCACTATGGCCCAATCATACTGAACATCTGAGATTGGCTGCCCACGGCAGGTTTGGCACAGGGACTGCTACTCCTTTGGAAACTAAGTACATCATATAAAGTACAACGAAATTCACTGAATTGCACAGCTAAAAGCTGAATTATGATCCAGGCTCAAATGCCAAATACCCCTGCCATTCATCAGATATAAAAAGTTATCAAAAAGACAACATGGGGCATGGCACAAGCTATAGCATATATTGTCAGAATTGGTAACCAGAACTTACGAATTCCAATCAGTTTCTGCATTTGAGCTAGAACCATATCTTAGATTTTAACTGTGTTTTTTCAGTGAATTTCTTTATATTTTTTAGGATGTAATAATACTATGCAAGGAGATAGATTGATAGTGAAGCATACAGGCAATCCAAGAGAAAAAGATGCGTGGATATTTTATTACAACAAGTCAATTTCTCAACCTGCTAACATTTGTGAATTATGATAATGGACAGTATTGGAAGCTAAAATGTAGCAGATATTAGTTATCAGCAGGATCAGAATTATGAGATATGTGGCAACATTGGGATTGTTTTTATTTTGACTTGGAGATTGGAGCTGCTGAAAACAGCCTACATTTCTGTGTAAATATCTCGGGAGAAATTAATACTTACTGCCTGAATCACACCCAGATTTACTGATTCCTCTGTAATCCCTAAT
Source organism: Lissotriton helveticus (assembly GCF_964261635.1). Classification (NCBI taxonomy): domain Eukaryota; kingdom Metazoa; phylum Chordata; class Amphibia; order Caudata; family Salamandridae; genus Lissotriton; species Lissotriton helveticus. Next base: position 601,932,979 of record NC_136063.1, on the reverse strand, counting down.
TTCTGTGGTAATATTCAGGGCATCACTTCTTAATCCCCAGTACCTTAAACCATATGTAGTTTATGGTACCTGAAACTTTATTCCCGGGAGCTGAGGTTACCAGGAGAATTACTGCTGCTCATAATTAAGCTTTTACAGGTTGCACTTAAGGAATCTAGGAATTTGGGTTCAGGCGCAGTAGAGGAATTAAATAAACTCTAAAATGCTGAACCTGATCAGTAAATAAGGAATCTATCTTCAAGATATCCTCAGGATTTGAAAGTTAGCATGCAAGGCAACAGCTATGAAGCTGCAGACTTAGGGGCCAGATGTACGACCCTATTTTGCATGTGTAAAGGATTTGCGACCCATTTGCGCATGCAAAATACTATTGAGCCATGTACAAACCGTGTTTAGCGAGTCACAATTTATTTGCAACTCCCTAAATAGGATTTGCGGCTCGCTATTCGGAAGGGGCGTTCCAAGGGCATCCCTTCCTAATAGCGACTCACTACCCTATGTAAGAATGTTTTGGGACCGCAATTGCAGTCTCAAAACACTCACAATTTAATGCCCTGTTCAAGAGGGTCGTAAAACACTCGCAGAAGGGAAAGGGTCCCCAAGGGACACCTTCCCCGTTGTGAATGCGGGGGAAAATATATTTATGGGGCAGGCAGTGGTCCCAGGGACCACTACATGCCCTTACAAAATAAAAACAAACACTTTTTTTTTTTAAAAATGCACCCCTTTTTCCTTTAAGGAAAATGGGCTGCATTAAAAAAAGCTGTCCCAGACATGGAGGTTTGCTGAGCCCAGCAGGCCACCATACCTGGGAGGGCTAGCCATTCCCAATGGGGTCGCAAATTCCAAGTGCATAATGAATATTGATGCGGCATACAATTTGTGACCTCATTGGGAATTACAAACAGTGTCTCAGACACTGCTGTACATGGTATTTTGCGAGTTGCAAATTGTGACTCGTAATTGTGCGCAATTTGCGAGTCGTACATCTGGCCCTAGGTTTCTAAATCTGTCCGTCAGTTTGGAAGTCTTATGGCCACGCTCCAATTGTCTTTTTTTTGTCGTTCAATGTTGCAGCATGTAACACGCTGGGGAAAGTCACCTATCAAACTGCTGTAAACATAATGGAACTGAAAACTAAGGCCGATTTCTAAACCAGGATGTGCAATTTACACACTGACTGAATTGCAAATGGGTATGCATTTTGAGAGGCGACCTATGTACTAATTGGACAGAATGTAATTTACATATTTACAAGTAGTCACACAATTACCAGCATAATGAAAATTAATTAGGCAGTTCACAATATGCAACCTTCTGTTAATAGCTATGAATGCAGGGACAGTGCACTGCAAATGACAGCAGACCACTACTCATGCCCATGTACCTTAAAGGGGCAAGTACTTCTATAAAAATGTTTCCCTTTTGGAAACACATTGGGTCACCTGGTCCTCTGGCTGCTCCCCCAGGGGCTTTCTGACATAATTGTATACGTAACTGAAGACTACCATGACCACATAGAGGGATTAGGTGGAAAGCATTGTTCCTTCCTCAGGTCACCGAGATCTGAGGTAACTTTAAAAAAATGTAGAACATTGAAAGGTGGCACTTTTTCTTTGTAATGTATTTTCACATCATCACCGCTGTACTGTCTTGCGATATATTTTGACAGAACCCTTTTGGCTCCTAACTAACTCTGTAAAGCTGTGACGTAAGTGTCAGAGCACAATGCCATGAAAGGTTATTTAGAATGTCGAGTTCACAGTTACCCGCAGCATAATAAATCAATCAATCAATCAATCAATCAGGAGTTTGTTAAAGCGCGACTACTCACCCGTAAGGGTCTCAAGGCGCTAGGGGTGGGGGGGGTTGGGGGGGTGCAGGTTCCATTCCATCAAGGAGGGGGTCTGTCGAAGAGCCAGGTTTTGAGGTTTCTTGTGAAGATGGGGAGCGATGTTGTCTGTCTGAGGTGGAGCGGAAGGGCGTTCCATGCTTTGGCCGCGACGAAGGAGAAGGAGCGGCCTCCCGATCTGGTCTTTCTGGTGCGGGGGACCACAGCGTAGGAAAGCTGGGCTGATCGTAGGGTCCTTTGGGGTGCGTGGAATTTGAGTCGGCTGTTCAGGTATGCTGGTCCGGTGCCGTGGAGGGCCTTGTGTGCGTGGGTGAGCATCTTAAAGGTGATTCTCGCCTCGACGGGGAGCCAGTGGAGTGTGCGCAGGTGCTGGGAGATGTGGTAGTGTTTTGGCAGGTTGAGGACCAGTCTTGCGGCGGCGTTCTGGATGTTCTGTAGCTTGCAGATGAGGTTTTTGTTTATTCCGGCGTAGAGTGCGTTGCCGTAGTCGAGTCTGCTGGTGACCAGGGCGTGAGTGACTGTCTTTCGGTGTTCGAGGGGGATCCATTTGAAGGTCTTACGAAGGAGGCGGAGGGTGTGGAAGCAGGAAGATGAGACAGAGTTGATCTGGCGGTCCATTTTGAGCTCGGAGTCCAGGATGATTCCCAGGTTGCGTGTGTGGTCTGTGGGGGTTGGCGGGTTTCCGAGGGCGGTGGGCCACCAGGTGTCACTCCAGGCGTCGGGGTTTGGGCCCATGATGAGTACTTCTGTTTTGTTGGTGTTTAGTTGTAGGCAGCTGTTTTTCATCCATTTGGCGACGGCTTCCATGCCTTCTCGAAAGTTGCGTCTGGTGGTGTTGGGCTCGTTGGATAGGGAGAGGATGAGCTGGATGTGTAATACTAAGCTTCGTGTGTGGCGTGGTCATTGGCGGATACCCAGGCTGGTACGACTCTACAACACTCATCCAATTTTGATACTGGTTGCAGATAATTAGAGTAAATAAAGTGCCAATATAGTAGAATTATACAGCCTCCATATTTGTATTTGTTGCAGATATATTTAGGCCCTTTAATATGAGCCGATTGTAAAACAATTTATAGTATGCTAGTATTTAGTGTATTGTACCTTTCCTAGTTATCTCCCTTGCTGCTCAGCCAGTGTGAGTGAGCTTGGAATGTTGGTATGTGTGATGAGTGAATGGAATGCTGGTATGCCTGTGTGTGGAGTGGCAGTTGGAGTAGATGGGCTGAGCGGCAAGGAAGCTGTTCCTGGTGGGGTTCTCCCTTTGGGCTTACTTACCTATGATTCTTATACTTGATACTTGCATCCATCTAAGATAGTACCAATAAAGCATACAATTTTAAAGAATACCTGTAGCCCATTGGTCATATTACACAATTCTATTTGAATTTGAAATGTGTAGTAACATGAAGTTAGTGTCACTTTTTTATTTGCTGACTTTCAGAATTGTCATAATAAGGGAAGCATTGCCTTAAATATGTTCTTATTAACTTGTGACTGTAGATTTTCTGGGAAACAAACACATCAGATGGATTGGATCTGAAAAGCTAGTCACTCCATGATTTATTTTGGTATTTTTTCTTCGCATGAGGAAGTTATTTGCAAACTGTTTCCTGGCCCTGTAGGAAAGCAAACTTGACATCAGAGTTATACTGCAATTAATTAGTACATAGATCAGTGTTGTTTCCTGTCTTATTGCAGGTGAGCAGTGTTACCACAATTAGTAATAAGGAGGCTAAATGCAAGCCTGCAATCTATGTGACCAGGGATTTTAGGCATCTATGGTTTGTGAGACAATGTATTCAATGTCTGCAGTTCATCTCCACACAAGCGTCAGAACACTTTAGTATCCATGGTGCCCGATTTTGAGAATTATGGTATGCAGTTCAAGATGAGGTGCCAACCTGGTGCTGATCAGCTCTAAAATGAAAATTAACTTAAATTGGGTGACCACTGGCATGGGTGGTCTGTTTAACAGACATTGAAACGCTCAGGTAATGCAAAACTCTGCACATGGCCTGTGGTCTGAGGACTCGGTCAGACACAAGTTTTTCAAGCAAGGGTAGTGAATACATGGAATAGTGCTACATATGGAATTGTGGAGATAAACATGATGCATGCATTCTAAATAAGCATTGGCACATACAATAGGTACAGTGTTGGTTGCTAGCCTTTTGGCTTTTGTCAACGCCTGATTTGTCGTGGTTTTCGCAAAATATCGTTGTTGTGGAAGCTCCTGCGCCTCATTAGTCAATAAAATAGCTAAAAACTAAAATATTTTTGGTGTAAAGATGCACAAATTGCCACAGTAATCCCTGACACTTATGGAAACTATGTTGTGTGGTGATGTAATCCTTGTGAAAGGCCCAAATGCCGTCACTCGCAGAGAATTAGGTCAATGGTTGACGTGGTTGACTCGTTTCCCCATTCTGTTCCCTGTAGTGGGCAGAAACAAATGTAATGTGAATGACAAAATAATAGATCAATGGATAAAGAGAAAAAATGTATTAGTATACAAGTTATTTAAATAAAATCAAAACGTCTTGGCTAACGCTAGACCTAAAAGATTTGTGACAGAAACAAAGCAATAACAATAAACATTCAAGCATACTAATGTACATACACAAATGAAAGTAAATAGATGGCATGAGTTAAGAGAATGTGAAAGCAGTTCACATTCCATCCATTTCACAGACCAGATATAACACTACCCTCTGATCAGGCCGTGAACCCTTGATCTGGTGAGACTACACAATGATGTTACATTTAACTTTTTATTTAGGAATAGTGTTTCATAGTAAAGATTTAACATTTATAGAACGTCGGATTTCGTGCTTGCTTATCTATGTCAGAAGGATAAAAGGCTATGTCGATCATGCTCAAAAGCAAACCTGTGACCTGAAGATGTGTAATCCATTAACAATTTAAAGACAATAGAAGTTACACCTGGTCCCGTAATCATAGGTGCATTTTAAGGTGAAACAATTGCCAGTGTGAGGCGCCTAGTTGTGGTGCCCTAAACTATAGAGACCCATGGACGTTGTTTAGGAGTCACCAGGAGTTGCAGCTGAGACCATTAGCATGATCCTTGCGACCCCTGGCAATGCCTTTTTGACCCCTGTACTCAAAGGCTGGCAAAGGTAATGCTAGGAAGAGAATAGCCGTTTGATGGTGCTGTGGTGTGCACTATTTACTTTCTGCAGCTTCTTCTGTGAACTTAGTCATTGGACTCTTAGCTCAGTAACGCTAATCAGTATACAGGAGTGCAATGAAGATATCACTTCCTGGCAGGATTCAGTGTCAGATCGTATGATTCCTCTTTGTGTTATGTGATGGGTCAAATGGAAATGATGTGATGTCACTTTTGATACCCCTGGCAGTTTGGTGAATCGACGCCCTTGCAGAGATCTTTTATCTACTGGATCTTCACACCATGAACAATTGGGATATTGAGACTATAGGATGAGATTTTGCAGGCTGACAATAAAAGCCTGCAAGGCAGGTTGGAGATGTAGTCAGCTTCCTTACAACAAGAAGACATCAGGTTCACATCTTTGCTTTGCCTGACACATTTTGGGAAGGCTATGGCACCATGCTCGATGAGAGGCACGCCCAGCGGCTGCCAGAAGTATGTATCCAACAGTCATTAGGGTCAACCTCACAATTCTGGCATTCTTTTTGTGTCGGTGGGTGTACTGTGCAGTGGTTGAAGTACTGATTAACATGTGCTTGCAGTCGCTTGGCATAGCCTTTGAAAGGTGCTGACAACTCATGATTTTCAATCACCACCTGCTATCAAGGAATTCCATTAAAAGCAAGTGTTTGGTCACAGCCTAATCGCTTCAACTCCTTATGCTTAGAACACGAACCACGAACACTTACACAAAACAAGCAAACGATATTCGGTGTCGATGCAAAAACTAAAAACCTGGGGCCTCATATATGAAAAGGGACTCATCGCTGCGTGAAAACAGCGATGCGTCACTTTTCACTGCGCCCTCCTTGCGGCTCCAATGATGCGTCATATTTACAGTATGACGCATCATGGCGCAAGGGGTTACAGATACGTCAGTATTTCTGACGTATCTGTATGGCGCAAAAGTGACGCATTGCTGGAGTGTGTCACAAAAGTGACGCAACTCCAGCAATGTGTCCTTTCACATGCCCCAAGCCCCATGTGAAAGGGCCTGTGTCAGTCTTACGCCTGCTGTGAGGCAGGCATAAGAAATTGACACATTTGTGTCCTAGAAGTGGCACAGTGAAATCTTATAGATTTCACTGCGTCATTTCTATGATCCTTTCTTGTGTCAAAACGCCCCCTTGCATACATTATACCTGGCGCAGGTATAATGTGGCGCAGGGGTTTACAAAGTGACGCATCTACCTAGATGCCTCACTTTGTAAATATGTTGCGCAACAAGGCGCATTTTTTACGCCACTGGTGCGTCACAAAAAGTGATGCACCAGCGGCGTAAAAGTGAAGCCCAACCTCATAAATGAGGCCCCTGAATTTAAGCAAGCCGTGCAAATGTTATCATCAATCGTTTGTGGGCATCATAAAATATTTTTGCAGGTATAAAATGTTTCAGTGATAATCTGTTATTTTCCCCATTAGCCAAAGTACAAACATATTTTCAGAGTGGTGCAGATAAATTAATCAATAAATCAACACATATTTCAAAGTACCATACAAATAAGCTCTCTTTCTTTTTCTCTTTCTCTCTCTTTCTCCATCTATTCGAGGACTATGCCCTTGTTTACCTGTTGAAACAGGCAAAGCTCTAAATGCCGGGCTCAATGTCTGCGTATTGGTTGAACAAATAAGCCAAAGGTCATACAACAGGACACAATACGAACAAGGTCCCTGATCATACAATACCTCCAAAACGACTCAAGAGCACTGAGAGTGAAAATGTCACACACTTCACACAAAGCATAGTTTTTCAGACCACCCCATGCTTCTCTTTGGCTGCGAGGACATGTAATTACCCCTTCATTTGCACTACACTATTTATTGTACTTTTCCTCGATCACTGCATACACAAAATACCACTATTGTGGCTTTTTGTCAACATTTTGATATGATGCAATGAATAAATAATCTTCCACTAATTTCTTTGAATATGTCTCAAACGGTCACCCATGTTAAACTAATGTCTAGGCCATTTTACATTTTTTGATAAAAGCAAAATATCATAGGGCAAGCTCTGTGGCCAGCCCATGCTACATATAGCAGTAGACTATGGACAGAAGGGTTTGACTGCAATACCTGGCCTACCGCCAGGCTTTGCTCCCAACCCTCCACTACTGGCCAACCCACGCTGAGCACAGCCTTCATCCATTTGCTGTGGGGATTGTCCGCCAGAGCTTGGCCCATGGGCAGCCCTTGCAGGCAACTCACAAGGTTAGTGTTTTGTAGAGGCAAACTACTTTTTAGGTGTTTTTCCTGATTCTCCAAAGAACCATTTTTGAGTGGATGTTTATGTTTTGAGTTGTGTGTGTTTGTTGGTTTTTTGCTGTTTTTTCTTTAACTATGGACGCAAATCTTTTACTTTTTTTTTTTAATTGATGGGATTTTCAAGAATGTTTCTTTTACCATCTTGTTCCCAATCCTGAGATTTTTCTTTCAGTATCAGATGCTATTTTTGCACTCCCTACAGCTGATTGCAAAGATGCACATGTGGATAATTTTCTTCTGCTTCCTGCAGCACCTCTTGTGCCAAATTGTGCGAGTGTCGGATTACTGGTGTCTGGTTTCTTTACGCTTCTGCAGGAACCTCCCATACTTCTTCCCATGATTCAACTTCAGGTGTCAATACATTTTCCAAAGGAGTAGTGTCCTCTCCCCCTGATACTGAGTATTTGTCACATATATTGCAGTTGACTTGGCGTATGTTGAGCTGCGTCTCCTCTATTGGATAGAAAAATAACTCCTTTGTGTCTAAATGTTTCTTCAGCTTTCCACTCTCCTAAAGGCATTGACAGAATCTTCTTCCTCTGGAGCAGCAGAGATAATACAGGAATCTCTCCTGAATTGTATTTGTGGAACACCTGCATCACTCAAGGTATTATGAAACGTTTCACCTGCTGCCTGGCTACCTATAATGATTGTTGTCTTTTTTAAAGAAGGAAAAAAATATCCCCAGTGTGCCATGGGGATTTTGTGTTAATTTTATATCATGAAATCTTCCAAAGATACCAGCTTGCAGAGGGTCCATGAATTGATGGTGTTACGTCTATTCCATTGTAGTGTAGTTCCTATATTCCCAATAAGCTCTGCGCATTGGAATAACATAAACGATAGTTTAGACGTAGGACTTAGGTTGACTATGTCTCTATTGAATATGTTAGACTTAATTATGAATGCCAGCTAGCTCAGAGGTCACTAGAAACGTTCTCGAGTAAACAGGAAGGTGTTAACTTTCCTGATTAGACAAGAAGGGATTAGTTTCTGGCAACCGCATAAACATGACAACTTTGCTCCCTCCAGAATAAGGAGTATATCTCCAGAGTCGTGGAAACAATGGATAACTATTTTACCCCAGTCAATCGTGCATGCTTAGTTTCACCAGAAGCGCAGAGAAATAGAGAGACGGGCATTTTCAATAAAAGAGGTTATTTATCGAACAGTCTTCTTTCTCATGCAAGAGAAGTGAGTTGCCACAATTGCAATACTTGTCATAAAGTAAAGTGCGTACAGTAAAAGGAGTATTATGAAATAATACTGTAAAAGTATGGTATGGTTTCTAAGCCATACAGTGTTTAAAATAGATAAAATATATACATAGATAAAACCATGCCTAAACGTACTCAACTGGTGCTTCTAAGATAGGCCTACCCCGGTGTACCTAACCTAAGTCTAGCACGTGGGAAGGAGTAAGTGAGCTGCAGTTTAAGTTAAGATTGTTTTTGCCAAGAATCTGAATCAAGAATTCTCTAAGGGTCTAATCAGCTCCGTACCTTGTTTATAGAATAAAGGAGGTCTCGTATCTCTCTCTCAGGACTCGATCTCCCAGCAACCCGCAAGGGTGACCAGGAAACACTGGAGCTGGATTTCTCGGCAGGAGAAAAGACAGACTCTCTCTCAGTGCGTCAATGGGAGGGTCGCTTCCTTCGGCACTTGCCACAGCAGGGCGTCGGGCAAGTAGATAGCTGATCTGCTCCAAACCACCGTGTGTTTTGCTGGGGCAGATGCTGGTATATTTATACCTGGAAGGTGCCGAGTTTGACATAAGGTTGGACATAAGACGTCACTAAGAACTCGCAGTTCTTTTAGGACTCCAGGAGTTCTAGGACAAATCAATACAGAAGCAGGGGGAATTCCCGGGCTGCTGGAGGCTTGGTTTGTTTAAAAACGCGTTGTGCTTTCTAGGAGTCTCTGGGAGTAGCCTTGCCGTATTTGGATTGCATTGGCTATGACTTAATATGGATATGATTTGTTATAACCACATAAGGGCATAAATCGGGAATATTTAAATAGGGTCCTAGATACGTTTACAACACCCACTCCAAGTATAATGTCCATCATTACTAAAGACTAAGCAATTTTAAACATATGACTATGCATGTGTTTTCCATCCCACCCCAAAATACATAAAATGCATTTGAAATGGTATATACACGAAAAATGAGTAATATACTGTATGTTTTCAAGCAGTGGTATAATTCAGATAATGCATATATTGTACATTGAAATGTTGACTGGATGAATCATGAAAATTACATTCATGAAATAGCTCTTAATACAGAAGAGAAGGTCGAAACCATTTCATCACATATTTATACAAGAATGTACATGTGCGAGAGGCTAAATCAAAATATTGCCTCTAGAGTTTCAAAATAGAAATCTTGTTCTCTAAGAATAGTTCTACTTTAAGCAGAGTATCATGTGCCAAAAAAAAAGGTCAATATTTTGGGAACGGGGAAAAAATAATTTAGCTTTCAGGGCAAAAATTAGTTCCACAGTTTTCTAGAAGTTTCTGTTTTCCAAAATTGAAGGTCGAATTCAGAGTTCAGGGAACGCTATGTGCTCAAAAGTTATTCTCGTTGTTAGGAGAGAACATTAACTCAGATAGGCTGGCAAAGAATTCGTCTACAACAGTAGGTGAAAGTTGGACCAGGTCCGAAAAAGTAGAAATAGTGCAGATATGAGAAGCATTGCTGTCATCGGTGTTCAGATCAGCAATGGTCACAGAAGGTTGTACCTGTGTGCCACTTTCATCTCGTACCTCACCGTCACCTAATCGTAATGATGAGGTCTCAACGAATGCCGTCATCAGAATAGGTAGCCGCTGGGGACAACACGTTGCATGAGCCGTTACCGAACCAAGCAAAGTATCGATATCCAAAGGTACTGCTGATGGTAGTGTGGGACAGACGTCCAACACACATTCTTCTCCGCAGAGCAGGCATCGTAGAACAGGTAGGATGCAATCTTGCCAGATTGGTCTGAATGAAAGAAACCAGGTAGTATTCAGATCTCTTAGCCAAGCCGAGTACTTTTGTTATCCGGTCTCGGTATCTCATCGCTAGGATCGTTTCTTCCATGGTAGCCTGAGTTTTGTTTGTGGCTGGATTTGTCCTATCGGAGCAGAAGGAACAAAAATAAAATTCCAAGATGAGAGGCAGGCCGCCAAACACAGAGTGCACGAAATTCGGAAGATGCTCAGGACTGCTTCAAAGGGTGCTAATAGTCCTGAAAAAATTGTCTTAAATACATGTGCGATGCCACTGGTATCAGACATGTTTAAACATTTGACCTAACATTTCTACTAAATGCACAGGGCAATTTGTTGATAATAATGCATGTATCTCTGCCGCTGTCCTTGCAACTTGCAGATCATACATTTCTCTAGATGAGGTTAAAGGCACAGTTGTTTGTAAAAGAATGGATTTCATTCTGCTTAAAGTATCAATTCGAATAGAATAGATGTTCAGAGAAGGCCATATCATTGCCTCCTTGTCTGATTTGCTGTTTGGATACAATACTTGCATACAGCAAGTGACCATGGAAGTTACACTGACGAGATATGCCCTTCCTGGCACCATGGCACAACAGCTGCGGTCACTTATTATAACGTAACTGCCGTTGGACAGTTGTCTGAAAAAAGGTTCTATCTGTGTAGCCGGGGTGCCGCGCAGGTGGCATGAAAGGTTATTTGATGAACCTTCGCAGGCTCCATGCAAGTTAATTCCTTGACACAGAAGTGTACCGCTTAGTGAATTTTTGCAGTTATTACCACTAAGAAATACCTCTTTTTTCCCCCCACTGTAACATTTATGTGTATAAGGTAGATTCCAGGTCGACTTGATGTAACCTTCACCCAACCTTTCATACAGGCCTGCTGGTATATGCTTTTGGCAATATTGAAACTGAAAAGTCGTTATTGTAATTGTAATTGTGCCATGTATTATCCATTCAATGACGGGTCTTTCGGAGACTGTCAATGGCAATCTTTCTAGTTTTTCAATGCTCAGCACCGTATAGCCTGCTCCTTTTTGTGCCAAAGAGATGTATTTATCAGTAAGGTTAAAGATAGAAAATAATGACGTTGTGTTGATTAGACGCCATGGCACGTAGCCTGAATGGAGGTTTTGTAACGTCCAGCCTAACTGTACAATAGAATGTAATTGGGACTGGCCATGTTGTAACATTATCATATCCTGTTCTATTATATCAATAGCAGATAATACAATGCTGTCCAGTGAATAAATTCTGGAGGACAGAGTCGTTAACCCATTGTCCACTACAGACAGTGATTTTTCCAAATTAATACGGTCAATTTCTTGTATTTTTTTAGCAGTTTCAATTTGCGCTACTTTCTAAGTTTCGTTGTAAGCAGCGTATATACCGGCGTATATGAAACGTTTTTGACGCTGTTTGCGAGGTCCCAATATGAAATCTCGCAAGTAAGCACCTTCTTTAAGTAAAGTCAAGTGTTGCTTAATTTCAGGCAGTGTGGATTTCTGTAGTCATTCGAGGCATTGTTTTCCTACACTGTATGTTGTAATTATCCCTGGATGTTGTCGCTGGGAATATCTTGGGTCTGGCCTGTTCTGTTTGAGCCCCTGTCTTTTATTCAGGAATCTATCTTGACAGTTATTAGTGTCTGTGGGCCAGATCAACCATTTTCTCCAATCAGGATTTGTTCTGTTTTGGTGTAAAATATGGGATACGTCTATTTACGCATCTGTAGAGCTATTACTATCAGGTATGGACTTTGGTATAGACGGTTTGGTTAAGTCCTTTATTTTGGCTAGGCCAAGACAGGTTGTTTGTTGAATGGTGTCATTCAGGAACATTATTTGTTCTGGGATCATGCAGGCTCTGAATAATCATTCTAGACCTTGTACCTGCCAATCTTTTGTACCCCAGATGGTTTTTGTCTCAATGTTGTTTTTCCAAAATTCAAAACCAAATGTAGACATTTTTTCATAAAATTTTGTGGAATATATCAATTTAGTATTTGTCAACATGTTTTTCATTCCTGTCTAATTTAACATTTTAAAATAAAACATTTCTGGATCAGTGATGTTAAACCCTGAGAAGTATGGGAAATTTTCATAAAATGTTTTTGAGCTGCCTTTTGGCGGTGTTGGACAATGTTCCCATTGATTATAAGCAAAAACATTTCTAGGATTAGCAGATTTATGCAAATAGTGATGCCCATAATGATTAAAGCAATACATTTCTTCATAGTTTGATGAGCCTTCTAAATAATCATGTTCTGTAAATTTTGCTGACATTTCTAAATCGGACATCATATTATTAATATTTTCAAAGTCCCAATCATCAGAGAAAGTACTGGGTCAGTGGTTCCCAAACTTTTGACTGCGGAGGACCCCTATTGAGTCACCACTGGAAGCCGGGGACCCCCAAACAATTTGTAGGATTTAATTATCAAACATTATAACTAATTAAAAAAAATAAAAACACATGTGCATACAAACCAAATACTCAAATTACTAAGGAATTTATGGGCATATTTTCAAGCCCCTATCACCATGGGAAAGTCAATTTTTGTGATGTTCCCGTGGCGATAAGGGCTTCGCCTTATTTACACAGCAGCTTTAAGCCACTTAATGTGGCTTAGCGCTGCCTTGTAAATAAGCCCCCCTTTCACACACTGCTTATCGTGAAAGGGGTGGGCAGTGGGAGTTACAGTGGGTCTTCCACCCCAACACCTATTGATTTTGGCGCTGCCCTCTATTAACAAGGGCAGCATAAATAGGAGGCAGCACCAAGATTAAGACCATGGAAAACCAGGTCTTAACTTGGCGAAAGAAGTAGAAATACGTTATTTCTCCTCGATTTTGCTTTTTCCCAAGGAAAAAGCAAAACACCTTGGATTGTTTATTTGAAGGAAGGTGACCCTTTTGGCACATAAACAATCTATTTAAAAAAAAGAATTTGGTAACTTCCATGTATGCTGCATATACAGGATACATAGAAGTGACAAGACTGCATTTCAAAATTGTTCATGTGAAGGAAGTGGGAACTTCCTGCACATAAACAATCTTCCCCTGCACACAGACACCCTTGTACTATGGTGCAAGGGTGCCTGCATTGGCACAAAACTGCTAAGTGTAGCGCCAGTGCAGGGTGAAACGCAGGGCTGCACCATATTCTTGTAAATTTGGTGCAGCCCTGCGTTTCTGCGGAGGATGTCGTTAAGCCAAGGAGGCTAACGACATACTCCGCCAATTCTATTGTAAATATCCCCTTAATATTCTATTTTGAAAGAAATTGCAAAAAACATATTAATGGGAAGAGAGGTGCTGCATCTCCAAGACTAACTTTTGAATGGTTGCTTTTATTTTGTAGTACGAGGTTCCTGCTCCTGCCAGGGCCAGACTGGAAACACAATGCAGCCCTGGCAAATGTTCTCAGACCAGTCCCTTTATGGTGCACACCGAGTGCAGTGAGTGAGCCTCACCACTACAAAGGGGGCTCTGGGAGGCTCGCCCCCCAAACAAAATGTAGCAAACAATGGTGCAGTCTACAAAACATTTATCATTATACAATGAATTGTATTAGCTTTTAAAAAATAGTAAATGAAGACCTAACTGTACACCAGGATACAAATATTTTTGTTCGAGTTCTTCTATGTTTCCCTTATTATCACCCTCCAACAGGGCCAACATAGCCCATTTGTCACATGTATTTACTTTGTTTTATAGCAACTTTCATGGCATTGTAGGATGTCAAAGCACTTTACTTCACACACATATAGAGACAATGAATCATACGTGAAATCAGCATTTAGAAAATGTTAAAAAAGGCAAAGGGGACTACAAGGTGTTTTACTCACATTGTCATTCATACTGGTTGGCATATGTAAAGAGTGCTTGGTCTGGTGAAGCACAAACTCAGGATTGAGAATATAACACAGTGGTTAGCAATGACTTTAACAATAAAAATTTATTTCCACACATATAAACCTTTTTTAGCAGCATCCGGATAATTATAGACTGGGAAAAAACATACATAAGTTACTGACTTGGACAATGCAGTTTGCAAGTAGTTCTTTGATGAGAGTTTATAGGTCACTGTGCTAGATTACACTAGTCCCTTATGAATTGCACACTAACAAAAGAATCTCTGTGAGAAAAGCAGTAACCCACTGACCTATGCACCTAAAATACTGTTTTTTTTTATGCATGGTACACATTCTTTGCAGTAGGTATATTAACCCTCTGTGCTACATTAGATAAGTCAAAGCTGCCACTGAACAAAACTCTCAACTCTCTCCAGCAGATACATTAATCATTGGCATTTTCATGACACTTTTATTGTTGCTCAAAAACTGCTCATTTTACCAGGAACTTTGCAGTGCTTTTCAAACTGCTGCCTGGGGACCCCCTGGGAATGTGCCACGGACCCCTGGGGGTCCGCGGGCCACAGTTTGGGAAACACTGTACTAGGTGATACAAAGTCACTTAATGAAACCTTGAACTGATGTGGATATCTCAACAGTTCAACCGGGCCATAGATGTCGTAATCAGTAGCGTCCCATGCTACACCACCAGGTATAGGAATGGCAGTGATGTTTACTGATGATAGCTCTCTTTTTTCATTGTGAGAAGATCTGTGAGGCTTTAGAACCAAGTTGATGTTCTGACTTGCTGTGTCCATTGTACTGTATTTTCCATCAATCATTCTTCCCAAGCTTAAAACAAAATGAGCCAGAGTAGGAGGAAAAGTACACCTAACACAATCCATAATTCAATCCATGGTGAAATCAGATATATTTCTTTGAGTTGATGAAAGAGTTCAGTAATTTTTTCTTTGAAAGTTTTAGTTGCTGGCGTTTCTTCATGTTCACTTGGATCTTCAGAAAAGTCATCGAAAATGATGAAGTAGCCAGATGCAGTTCTGTCAATTGTTGGAATTGCTTCGGGATTTTCATTAATCTCTGCATTTGTACAGTCAGAGGCTACATCATTGTAGATTGGTGTTTCTTGACGAACTGTTGCAATTTGGGTTTCAAGAGGCACAAGTTCCATGGCTTTGTTGCATAGTCCTTTTTTATTCACTGCAGGTTCATCAAATGTGATTAGTCTCTCAGTTTGAAACTCTTGAATTATAGCAAGGTTTGGTCTTCTGCTACTTCTTGGGAGTCCACTGGGCCTACTACTTATTATTGGCCACATGATTGTGGTTTTACCAGGTCGATTGATACAACTCTGTTCTCCTTTTTACCAGCAAGGGGCGGTAGTACTACTGATCTTGTTCCGCTGATAGCTAAGACAGGTACTGCTTTTCTGTAAGAAGGCCCAAATTCCTTCTTCACCGCGATCTTTTCTCTGACCAGATCCCCAATCTTTGGAATCCAGACAGGTCTTGCTGGGACAGGTGGTTTTTCTTCAGTGGCCGTTGGCTTTAGCTTTGTGTTACTTAGACTTCTTCTTGTTTCATTTAAATCCTGTAAGACAGCCAAACGATCTTTGATATCAAAGGTTTTTTGTTCCATCACTGAAGTCTGACTATCGAGATCTTCGATTATCATTCTAGTACCAAACAAAAGTTCATACGGTGTCGTGCAGGCCTCAGCCAGACCCGCTAGTGCAAGGGGTTCACCCTTCTCTGCACAAAGTCCTCAGACCAAATAGAAAAAAATTGGCACAGAAACTGGAAATAGAAAACATAACATTTATTACACCTCATGAGGTGGTGCTACGGTTCAAACAGTACCCTTCGGCATTGCAAGAAGTAGCACCCGAGCTAAGAATGCATGGTTTATTTATACCCACACAGGGGCTCAAAAGAAGGCGGTACAAAGCACAAGAGCACATTTTATGTACATATAAGGTAAGGCACAATCGATCAGTGGGAGGAGCTAACATTCTTGGGGGCTTGACAAACACATTCCACTCTAGAGCTAATCACTACCATATGTGAACCCTAACGGTCAGCGGCAAAGTAGGGGACACTAATAAAAGCCTGTTGCTGGGCAGATTCAAACACCATGAACAGGAAGATAGGACAAAGCACATGGTCGGCACGAGGCAGCATGTAGCAGACAAAATGGCTGCCATGAATACAAAACGGAGTCCACTAAATGTCAAGATAACGGCTAGAACTAAGATGTTTTTTGCTAATGCTCAATCTAATCGCTGTTAAATTACAACAGACAACCGTTTTAGCATTAGCTAAAGACATACACACTTTTGGGATAATCTAAACATTCATCCTGTATATCTATACGCATCATATCAGCTACTTCTTTATCTAACATGTGTTGTGCTTTCACAGTATTCTTCTTGGATGGTATACAAGCAGTTATGCACATAGAACATAGCATTGGGCCACAGTGGATACACATACAACAGGTGAAAATCACTGCAATTGCAATACAGAGAATAGTCAGTAATTTCCAACCCCAAGCAGAAACTAGAGCCCACAATCAACCAGCAAAAGTCCAGGTGCCATTCTTGGTATGGATATCTGCAGCTATCTTATGCAGTTTAAGAATTGCATCATACACTGAGGGCGAATTATCAGGGATAAAAACGCAGCAACTACTACCGATAACTTTACATGCACCTCCTCTATCAGCTAACATAACATCTAACACCATCCTATTCTGGAGAGCTACAATTCTAGCAACTTGTAACTCCTCAGTAATATTTCCAAGAGCTATAGCAGTTTGATTAGTGACAGCTTCCACAACTCTAGTCAATCGTCACACTTTCCTGCTATTTAATGCAGCGCCCACAAAAGGAAACAGGCCCAAATTAAAATCAAAATATTGCTGCAGACTAGTGTCTATTTGGTCCACATCATCAATTCTTATTGTTCTCTTGTAACGATTTATTGAAATATTCCTAAACAGTTTAAAATCTCGGTGGTATGAAGCAGGTGCCAGGAAACAGGAGGCAATAGAAAAGAAACATAACATGCACCTGACCACCCTACTGGTAGTCTATGGTATCCATGTCTTCCACATACTAGATATGTGTTATGTGAAGCCAAAAAAAAGCTGTTATTTATTCCATCTATATTTAATACAGTAACACAGTCACTAATTCCAACTGGGATTCGTCCAGTACTTTGTACACATAAGTCTGCTTTAGTCCTTGTAACAGTAATTACAGATTGGTTGCTTGTGGTAAAGTATCTCGTGTGGGTGAAAACATATGGCGTAGAAGGATTGTCTGGTCGGTATTCCTCCCATTCCCATATAGTTCCATTTGCTTGAGGATACCCATGTTTGTCTTGATAACACTCTTTTTTCACCTACTATAGGTTTTCTAGTTGCAAACAAAAGAGTGTACCAGGCGCGACAAGAACCATTATGCGAGAAAGGAAGTGGAATAAAAGGGGTTCCACCTTTCTTTTGATGTGCTGGAAGCATACCACATATCCAACAATTAGTGGTATTCGTTGCATTATGGGTGTGGTGGAGCATCTGGACAAACGTATTATTAAGATAAGATTCTTGATGCTTCTGCTCATGATACGGTAGAGTGAAATACTGGTGCTCTTCTGGGACTGGAGTAATAGGAACCACAAAAAAATCATGAGCAGGAGCCATCATTTCAATAGACCAGGTGATCACTGCTATAATTGTCAGAGCAGCAAAAACACCTATGACTCCTAATATCTTTTTCTTAGTGGTCATCATAGCAACAAAATCAACTTTCTCAAAAAACAGAACAAAACAACAAAAACAAAAATGATCATAAGAGCTCTTCTCCCGAGGGTAGACGTTGTTTTCTTCACCGCAGATCAAGACAGGTGTCACTACACTATGCAGGGCTGATCCCCCTCCCTTGTCATATCGGCATTCCGTTTCCACTACCCAGGGCGGTTGCTCAACCTGTATGTCCGAATGAGGTCGCACACTGCTCGTCCCCTCAGCGTGTGACCCCGGAGCATGATGGTCGATGTAGTCGGTATCAGCGGGTGCGCTTCTACCCGAGTGTTGAGCCTTGAGGGTGTTCACTGGTGTGCTTGCCATCCCTGGACATGTGTTTCGCGTTCATTAACGCTCATCAGCAGGGATTAGGCGTGTGCACGGGGTTGCTGCGTGGGCTGCCGAAAATATTCGTAGGTCCAGATACCTCTTAAGGCGCGCAGGTGCGTTGTCTTGAGGTAGTCACCTCCACCGGCTCAAGGGAGCCTGTATAAATAGTATGTCCAAATGTGGTCGCACACTGCTCGTCCCATCAGCGTGTGACCCCGGAGCATGATGGTCGATGTAGTCAGTATCAGCGGGTGCGCTTCTACCCGAGTGTTGAGTCTTGAGGGTGTTCACTGGTGTGCTTGCCATCCCTGGACACGTGTTTCGCATTCATTAACGCTCATCAGCAGGGATTTCGGCGTGTGCAAGGAGTTGCTGCGTGGGCAGCCGAATATATTCGTATGTCCAGATACCTCTTAAGGCGCGCAGGTGCGTTGTCTCGAGGTCGTCACCTCCACCGGCTCAAGGGAGCCTGTATAAATAGTATGTCCGAATGAGGTCGCACACTGCTCGTCCCATCAGCGTGTGACCCCGGAGCATGATGGTCGATGTAGTCGGTATCAGCGGGTGCGCTTCTACCCGAGTGTTGAGTCTTGATGGTGTTCACTGGTGTCCTTGCCATCCCTGGACACGTGTTTCGCGTTCATTAATGCTCATCAGCAGGGATTAGGCGTGTGCACGGGGTTGCTGCGTGGGCTGCCGAAAATATTCATAGGTCCAGATACCTCTTAAGGAGCGCAGGTGCTTTGTCTCGAGGTCGTCACCTCCACTGGCTCAAGGGAGCCTGTATATATAGTATGTCCGAATGAGGTAGCACACTGCTCGTCCCATCAGCGTGTGACCCCGGAGCATGATGTCTCTCTCAAAAAACTGTAGACTCTTTCCTCGGTCTCAAGTTGTATCGTGTTGCTCCAAAAATCGTCTGGTCCGGGAAGAACTCCGCAGATTCGTCAGGTGATACAGCAGGGCCTTTCTCCGTGGTCAAGATCTCTCGATGATCAGTCAGCACAGCAGGTTCCACCAAGGTCGATGATACCTTCCGACAATGGGTACTATGCACCCAATTTTTCTTGTTGATGACTCGAACCGCTGTTCTCGCAGCAAGGAGCACCTGTTCTGGTTCACACCATCTCGGCTCCAAGCTGCTTGACCTCTCGAACGCCTTAACCATCACAAGGTCGCCAGGACGGAGTTCATGGCCTTCACCTGTAGATCTGTCAGGAAGTGCTTCTCGAACCTGGTGATGAATAGAAACTAAACTGTCAGTTAACTGTGCCAAATAGTCATTCATCAAGACACAAGGTACATCATACACAGAACTCGGTTTTGGACCTCCCCAAAGGTCGTCCGAATACCACTTCGTACGGGGTGAGACCCGTTCTAGAATGTGGTACTGATCTGATGAACAACAATGCCAATGGCAACGCATCAGGCCAGGTCAAGTGTGTAGAAGCTTGAATTTTCGCAATTTTCAGCTTCAGAGTAGCATTATACCTTTCCACCAATCCTGCTGATTGAGGTCCGTTATCATTCCATAGTCTGCGAACACCAAACCACGGCAAGAATTCCTTCAGTAACACCTTTGTGGGGTACGCCTCAATCCATTTACTGAAGGCACAAACCACCACTAGAACATACTTTAAGTTAATACAACGCTCAAGTTGGATGTAATCCATTTGCAAGACTTCAAAAGGTGCAGTTGGTGTAGCAAAACCTCCAGATGGAACTCGCATTCCTTTTCCAGGATTATATTGTAAACAGATCAAGCAAGACAGTACTACTCTCTTAGCTGTGCTAGCAATTTCTTGATGCTCCCAAACTTGCGTAAGCATTTTCGTTATTGCGGAAGCTCCAACTTGTGCTAGCCCATGTGCCAACTAAACCATAGGTTGTACGAAAGCTATAGGCAGCTTCCATCTATCCATCTGCTTATTCCGTCAACAACCTTCATCATCTAATTCTCCTTCGTTAGACCATTTTTCACGTTCTTTATCAGAGGCTGTCCTCTGTATCTCTCGTATTTCTTGCCTAGCATCATGCCATCCCTCAGCTTGTGACTTCACTACATACATGGGAGTAGTGTTTCTTTGCGTCGCAGTTTCACGTGCTACGTGATCTGCAAAGGCAGTACCTTGTCCAATCTTATCTGTCACTTTCTTGTGCGCACCACACTTCACTATGGCTACTTTCTTTGGGCATGTCAATGCAATCACAGATTATGCACTAATTCTCCGTGTAATATTTGCATTCCGTGAGATGTAAGAAAGCCTCTTTCCTTCCAGAGTAGGCCAAAATCATGCGCTACTCCAAAAGCATAGCGCCTATCTGTAAATATTCACACACAAATCAGTACTAAGCTCACATGCTCGCGTCAAAGCTATCAATTCAGCTGCTTGAGCCGATTTCTGTGGTATGCGAGCTGTCTCCACTATTGTTTCAAGCGTGGGATTACATATGCGGCTGAGGTCGTACCATCTGGTAATTTTCAAACATGACCCGTCAACCCACAATTCACCATCCACATCTGGAAGGGGCATATCTTGCAAATCAATGCAACCCCTTGTCTGTTCCTCAGTCAGGAATATACAATCATGCCTTTCTTGTGACTGAGGCTGAGTCACCGGATACGGCAACAAAGTAGCTAGGTTCAAAGTTGCACATCTCTTCAATGTAATTTGAGGAGCTAGCAATGTCAGTTCATATCCTGTCAGACGAGCGCTAGTTAAGTGCTGCGTCTTTGTTTGATTCAAAAGGGCATCAACCGCATGGGGTACCAACACTAACAGCTTATGTGACAAAACTATTCGCTCACTCTGTCGTATTGACACAGCTGTTGCTGCAACTGAGCGAAAACACCTAGGTAATGCTCTAGCAACAGGATCAAGAACTGCTGAAAATAAGCACAAGGACGTTGCTTATCACCATGTAACTGGACTAAAACTGACAATGCACATCGATCTTTCTCGTGCACGTAAAGTGTAAAAAGCTTCGTGTAATCTGGTGTACCTAACACTGGTGCTGAACAAAGGGCTTGTCGTAACTGTTGAAAAGCACTTTCACATTCATCTGTCCATGGAAGGGGTATGGGAGTGTCTTCCGTCAAAAGTGCTAACAAAGGCTTAACAATATGTGAAAACCCCAAAATCCATTGCCTGCAAAAGGAAGTAAGACCCAGAAATGCACGTACTCATTTCTGTGTCTTAGGTACTGGCGTGTCTAAAATTGCTTGTATACGATCTCATGTCAATGCACGTCCCTCCTCAGACAAAAGGTGACCTAAGTAGGTTACCTTTGGTCTACAATATTGCAGCTTCTTTCTCGACACTTTGTGATGATGTGAAGCAAGAAAAGAAAGCAAAGACAGAGTACACTTTTCACACTGTTCTGGGGTGTCGGCTGCCAGCAAGATGTCATCGACATATTGTATGAGAGCCACACCTTCGGGCAACGCAAAAGAATCAAGTTCTCTATTTAATGCTTGACTGTAAATACTCGGACTCTCAGTATAACCTTGAGGAACTCTAAAAAATCTATACGATCGATTATTCCACGTGAAACCAAACAAGTATCAGCTGTCAGGATGAATAGGGATAGAAAAGAAAGCGTTCTTCAAGTCTATAACCCAAAACGTAGTAGCAGTCGGAGGAACTAAAGTAAGAAGTGTTGTGATGTCAGAAACCACAGGGTACTGCGGTACAACAATCTTATTTACCTCCCTCAAGTCTATGATGAATCTGTAAATTCAAGTATCAGTGTCTCTTTTCAGAATTGGAAGAATCGGGCTGTTACAAACATTAAATGGAACTTCCACAACAACCCCAACTTGGATGAGATCTTGTACAATTCGTATGAGTGCTTCTTCACCCTCCTGTGAAATCCTATATTGAGGCAAGCGAGGTAACACAGCTCCCTCCTTGACACTAATCTGTTAAGCCTGTGGCTTGCGAGAGCTCTGAGTTAGCATCACAGCAATTGTGTGATGAAATCTCTCAGTTCTTTACTAAGAAAATAGATGGGATATATGAAAAAATCATTAGCTCCAACCTGTCCTTTAGTGGAGATACAACACGACCACAAGTCGTGGAAGAATTTTACCCTACCACTCATACGCTCGACATATTTCCTCCTATTTCTCTAGAAGAGGTAGAATCTTTAATGATTCAGATCAAGAGTGTCTGTCCAGCTGATACCATCCCAGCTAGAATAATGCCTGTGGTTGGCAACGAACTGGGTCCTGGGATCCAGCGACTTGTGAATCTTTCTTTGACTGAAGGCGAGGTCACCAGGAGTGGAAAAAGGCTCTGGTAAGACCCATTAGGAAAAACTCTACAATCCCTTGGACAGACCTGTCCAATCTCAGACTGATGTCGCTGCTTCCATTCCTGAGTAAACTCACAGAAAAACATGTGAATCGACATCTATCAAATTACATCGAACTGGCAGGAGGCCTGGATTATTCTCAATCCGGCTTTAGGCCGAAGCACAATACAGAGTCAACCTTACTGTCAGTTACGGATGATCTGCATATGTATCAGGATAGGGGCTACTCCGTTGTCCTGATACTGCTAGACCTATCGGCAGCGTTCGATACTGTGTCCCATAACATCTTGATTGGACGGCTCGCAAATATCGGTCTTGAGAATAAGGCACTGGCCTGGTTAAGGAGCTTTTTATCCAACCGCACCCAATGTGTCACCATGGGTGCGTATCGCTCGGGGGAGGTAGAGATTACTAAGGGGGTGCCACAGGGCTCCTGTTTGAGTCCGACTCTTTTCAACATCTATGTGGCCCACGTGGCTGGAATTATGAGAGCTTTCGGTTTCATCCAGTGTCTTACGTGGATGACACACAGCTCCTTTTTCCTTTCAAATCTCTCACCACCGAGGTTAAAACCTCCTTTTCCCAGGGCATGAATGCTGTGGCCCAGTGGATGTCATCATACTGCCTACAGTGTAATGTAGGGAAGACCAAAGTCATGCTTTTCGGGGAGGCTAAAATCCTATGGACTCTGGACTGGTGGCCACAAGATCTCGAGCCAGTCCCCGACCCTAAACAAGTCGTGAAGAACTTAGGAGTACGATTAGACCAGGAGCTCTCGCTGAAGCAGCATGGTAACTACATTGTGGGCTCATGTTTCCACGTGATAGGCCTTCTACGCAAAGTGTTTCCCTTGCTCCCTGACTCCATCAGGAAAACATTGGTACAGGCTCTTGTCCTTAGTCGTATCGACTACTGTAATGGGTTGTTGTTATCGGCAAATGAGGGAGTATTAGCTAAACTCCAAGTTGTGCAGAATACTGCTGCCCGGTTGGTCCTGAACGCTTCTCCTAGATCCGCGTCCAAACCTCTTTTGGACAAACTACATTGGCTGTCGGTCCGCCAAATGATCAAGTTTAAGACATGTTGCCTAATTCACAAGAGCCTAAACGGACTAGGTTCCTCCTATTTAATAGACTAATTTGTACCTTATACTCCTGTTCGCTCCCTTAGGTCAAGCAACCAGCTTCTACTGTGTGTGCCCCGTGCAAAGAAGGCCAGACACGGAGGCAAAGCTCTGTTAGTGGTTGGGCCCACACTATGGAATAAACTCCCCTTAGCTCTCAGACAATGTTCGGAGCATCTGTTGTTTAGGAAGCGGCTTAAAACTTTCCTGTTTCAAAACTAAATCTTGTAAGTGTCCTCTCTGATTGTGCTTGTGGTGTTTTTAGGGCGCAGAGATACTCCTCCGGGAGTCGATTCGAGCGCGATATAAACCCGCAAATAAATAAAATAAATAAATCTGTACTGGTGGGATAACCATTTGACCCACATCAGTGTCTGAGGTAGCCCACAAAGTTTTAGGAAGTGAAGCTGATGCAATATCTTCTTTAACAAGACAAACTCTTTCAGACTCGGAATGATCATCATTCAAAATGACATGCACTCCTTCAGGAGAACATCGTATTGTAGCTCTGAAATACTTCAGCATATCAAGGCCCACAATATTATCTGGTGTGTTTGGGGAAAGAAAAAATAGACAAGAAGCAGTAAATTTATCAACATGAAATGCAAGTGGTTGTGACAATGGGCTAAGGGAAGGTGTTCCATCGAAACCTATCGAAGTAATAGTTACGCCAGACAGGGGAGCCCTCGGAACCAAATGTTTAGACAAAGCGCTAAGAGTAGTTCCTGTATCAACCAGAAACCGATCAGTAGAACCCAAAACATGTGCTGTAACATAGGGACCCGTCTGATCTACTGGAACTTCAACTGATTCCTTACCCCATCCTTGGCAATCCTATGCATGAGCAGAATCGTAAAGGTCAGGCTGAACATAATCAGACATTTGATATTGATTTCGTCTATCAAAAGCATTTGGTCCATTTTGTGCTCGTACATTAGTATCAAATCGAGCACGATCATTCGTATTTCCCCTAGGTCCTGAAAAACCTGAACGATTTCTCATTTGTCCCCACCCTCGTGAATTCTGTTGGGCACGCAACACTGGGCAATCAGCCATCCAATGACCAAACTGCTTACAATACGCACATTGATTGATAGACAGATTCGTACGAGTATAGAGAGTATTGAAAGATCCACGTCCGCCTCTATTGTAACCTTTATCATAGCCTCTATCATAACCTCTAGAGGGCGGACTATAGACTTTGGCTAACATGACTTTAGTTTTCAAATCTTTAGATTTCTTGTCTTCGTTACCTTTAGCTTCTAATTCTTGACGCTCATAATATTGAGTCATCGTCAAAACAGATGCTGGAGAGCATGTAGTCCAGGAACTTTCACTGGCTTTTAAGCGGCTAGCTATCCCTGGCAACAGATTCGTAACATATTTGTCGACAATCAGTTGTCTGCCCGTATCATCCGTCAAAGACTGACCGCTAAAATCATGAAAAGCTTCCTCAGAGCGTGTAAAGAAATCAGAAACCGACTTGTCTACCTTTTGTTTACACTATGCTAGAACAGTCCAATCTATCTTTTTAGGTGGAATAACTGTTTTAAGTTTAGTTAATATTGCTGCGGGGAGATCTAATATCAACCGATGTGGCTTTTGAGCGGGCTCCCTTTCTAAATCCAATCGTTCTAAAACCTTCCAATCGGCACCAAGAGTAACTTGATCATCAATTTTACGAACAGTCCGCCACATATCTGGCGGTAAGATTAAGCCGGAATATAAATCTATATCACATAGGGTCATAGTACAAGAATTTATAGCACCTTCAACTTCCTCTTAAAAAGTGGCTGGATTTTTACACGGATCGGGTAACGCTGCTTTTAGTGGCATTACATCTGCTCTATTCCAAAGAGTGTACACCCAATTATAAACAAAATATCCTTTAGAATCAGTAGAATTTTTATCATCACTGTCACCCGCTCCTTTAGGAGAACATATAAGGGCATGGCTTCCCACATAGGCCTCATTTCGACTGGTATTATCTTATCTGTTCCGCAGATAGGAGACTGCGACACTCCGGACGGATTGGGCTGCGCAGCTGCGTCTGCAAGCTTTTTCTTCTCCTTCAAGTGAACCGCTTCAGTTCGTAATTTAACCAACCGTCTAATCGTGTCATCCACCTTTTCCGACCATCCCTGTATACTAGCTAAAAGATCGGGAGCAGAATCAGTACTACGTAATGCTTTACGAGCAGCTTGTCTGATATCGGATGCACGCTCAGCAGACAACATAGATCGGGTGTCCCGCGCTTTTTGTTGCTCTGTGTCAGAATCCTCGTCGCCTTCGGCCCGAGCGGACGGAACGGCATACGGAGGTGGAGGTCGATCTAGTAACAAAAAATCATCTTGGGGTTTATTAAGGACAGGATAGAGAGGCTGTCGGACAGGATATTGGCCAGATATCTGCAACCTGTGTTCTTTTTCCGCTCACTCTTTCAACTCTTTCACTTCTTTCTTTCTCAACTCCAGCGCTTTCTCATACACATTCTTTTTCTGTTCTTTCTCAATCAACGCTTGCTCACGCTTCTCTTGTTGTCGTACTTCTTTCTCCCACATACGCACGCATTCAAACATATAACGTCTAGACCTTCGCTCAAACATACATCGCTCCACATACTCAACCTTCCGTGCATCAAATGACCCATTCAGTGGCCACTGTAACTCAGGATCCTTTTTGGTATATTTATGCCACAAAGTGCTCTACATTATGGCAGAAAGACCAAATTTAACATACATAACTCTATTAGGCGTTCCCTCTGGGGGAGCCGTCTGCGATTCCTCAAGTCGTAAACTGGTACCATTACAAAAGCAACACAACTTTCGAAGTGCGCTAAAAACAGGCATGCCGGAAATAATGCAAAATATGCAATATTATACACAAAGTAGCACTTAAAGTACCTTTAGTACGTTGCACCGTTCAAATCAAATAATTGAAGAAAAATCTTTACATTGCCTGCCTATATGGGTTGCAACACATATTTATACCAAATTCCAAATACAAATTAGACTAGTCTTTTCCAAATACAAATATGCCACAGTAAGTGTTCCTAAAACTACCTTACCATACAAAGGCATCCAAAACCCGTAGTAGGTGCCGCAAAACGGCTCTTACCAATCATAGGGTGTCCAGATTCCTACTGCCAAGTTCTAAATTCGACCAAACGGTGACTGAACAGCGAACCAACAGAAGAGATCTCAGTCAAAGACCGGCGCCGCCTGGATGGTCAGATCGGAAAGAAGGGAAGAAACGCCTTGGGTGCCAAGATACGGGTCTCTTCTGGCAGCAATTGCGTCCTCAGCGAGGTTCCAAACCTTCGCCACGACCGATCCTTCGGGCATCCGAGTCGTCGATGAGCCCCACGTGTCGGGCGCCAATTTGTCGTGCAGGCCTCAGCCAGACCCGCTAGTGCAAGGGGTTCGCCCTTCTCTGCACGAAGTCCTCAGACCAAATAGAGAGAAGTTGGCACAGAAACTGGAAATAGAAAACGTAACATTTATTACACCTCATGAGTTGGTGCTACGGTTCAAACAGTACCCTTCAGCACTGCAAGAAGTAGCACCCCGAGCGAAGAATACATGGTTTAGTTATACCCGCACAGGGGCTCAAAAGAAGGCGGTACAAAGCACAAGAGCCCATTTTATGTACATATAAGGTAATATCGAGAGGCACAATCGATCAGTGGGAGGAGCTAACAGTCTTGGAGGCTTGACAAACACATTCCAATCTAGAGCTAATCACTACCAGATGTGAACCCTAACGGTCAGCGTCAAAGTAGGAGACACTAATAATAGCTTGTTGCTGGGCAGATTCAAACACCATGAACAGGAAGATAGGACAAAGCACATGGTCAGCACGAGGCAGCATGTAGCAGACAAAATGGCTGCCATGAATACAAAATGGAGTCCGCTAAATGTCAAGATAACGGCTAGAACTAAGATGTCTTTTGCTAATGCTGAATCTAATCGCTGTTAAATTACAACAACGGAGTGATTCCCCCCAGAGAATGTCTTGGCGGATTATTATGACTACGTTGGACACTTATAAGGTGTTTGACCCACCCATCACCCGAACCTAATACCCTCACTGTTATAGATTGCTTTATGTCACGTTTTTTTCTCTCCGCTATCGTATTTCCCTCGGGATGGAATGGACTAGAGTACCGCAATGCAATGCCCATGCTGGCCATCGCCTCCTTGTAAGCTCGAGAGCTAAATGCAGGACCCTGGTCAGAATGTAGCATGCCAATTGCGTATGTGCCGATAAAGACTCGCAAATCTTTTATAACAGTTCTGGCGTCAGTCGAGCGCTGGGGCCACATCTAAATGAATCTCGTCTCAATATTTATGGGATCGCATTTTTCCGTGTGGATGTCTGCGTGTAGATAGCCTAATGCTGTCTAATAGAGGTGTATGGGCTGGTATCTGGTCCGGTTCACAACTGCAATCTCTGTTGCAGTCCAGACAATCCATTGCAAAGTTATAAATTTGCACGCTCATCCCCGGACACCAGTATTGTGATTGTAATTCTATTAGAGATTTCAAGATCTCTTGGTGCCTCAGACCCATTCCAATGTGTGCTTCTTGAATCAAGTAAGCCCTCCGGTTCATGTTTGGAATTACTCTGTCCCCCACTCCAGGGATTCGAGCAAAAGGAACGGAGTTCGCATCAATTATGTATGTATTGTCGAGTGGATGGTTGAGAGGTAATGCTGCATAGTCGCCTTTTAATGAGGGTTTTACTGCCAGCATGGTTTCACCATCTATTTGTTTTTTAGAACACTTTTTTGTAGCTACGGAAGCCAGTTGGACAGCTGCCGTTGTGGCTCTGTTAGCCAATTGATTCCCTGCAACGTGAACGCCATCACGTCGAAGACTCTGCATATGTATCACGTGAGTCTTTCGTAGTTCTTTCTGTAAAAGAACTACTTGTTCCCATAGTTTTTATGCTTTATTGTGACACCTCATCTTTGTAACCGTTTTCAATCCAGGTCTGCATGAAATTATTGTAAGAGTGGACGCAATAATACGAATCGCACACTATTAGTGTGGGAATTCGCGATCGGCATTCTCAAGCGCCATCTTTAAAGATCTTATTTCAGCTCGCTGAGCGGTACAGTTTCTGAGTGATTCAGTTTTAGTGACCATCGGTCTGAATTTACCTAAGCGGCAGCAACCTTTAACATTTGCGCATGCTGCATTGTAAACTTGTTTTTCCACAATGTAGTGTTGTGCAAATCTGTCCGTGTAAATTACACAGGTGTACTGTTCGAGAGGCAGAATTTCGATTGACAGAGGACATTCATGTTCGTATTCTAGATGTTCTAGTTTTTTTCATTTTGGGATCAAATGCGTGTATCACGTCTGTTGCAGCAATAGAATTTTCCCATTGTATCCATTTTGGATCTAATGCCATAGCATTTGGAAGCCTTGGTCTTGTTACTGCCTCAAGGGCTGATACTGCTGTTAAAATAGATATGCTCTTCCCTTGGGCTAGGGCTCTTTCTTTTTCTACAGCAATTTAGACCGCAGTCAGAGTTTTCTCAGTAGAACTGAATGTCATTTCAGCTTGTGTGTACAAGTGTGATTTATAAGCTATTGGTCTCCCTCATTAGAGGTCAGGTACGTAAATCCGCATCTTCCTGGGATGACAAGGTTGCGTTAGTTTGCGCGTGTTTGCAGTTTTGTTTTAGTTAACATGTCTGTTTGTAGTGATCGTAACATTTTTGTGTGTTTCTGAGTCCAATTAATTGGTTTGAAATCAGGTTTTATTAATTTCTAGAGTGGTTTAACCCTCTCTGCATAGTTTAGAATGTAAGTTCTTCCGAAATTCAGGAAACCTAGAATTGATTGTAGGTTTTTCAGCGTTTTTTGAGCTTGGAGTACTGCACACTTCTCTAAGAAGTTGTCTGCTAGGCTTTTGCCTTCACTTGATAACTCACATCCTAAAAATAGGACAGTGAGGTGGGCAATTCGTGACTTTTTATAGTTGAATTTGTACCCTTCAGATGCGAACCCAAGTATAATGGTGTTCACTCTTTTCAAGTGTGTCTCCAGGTCATCGTCTGTAAGATAGATGTCATCGACATAAGATAATGCCTCATCATCATACATTTGTAGTAATTCTGCTACTCTGGCTAAAAATAATCCTGGGCTGTTCTTGAATCCCTGGGGGAGACGACAGAATTGCCTTTTGGCCCCCATACTTGAGAAAGCGGTCAAATACCTGCTTTATGGTGCTATGTTTTGACAAAAGAAACCATTGGAAATATCTAATGTCGTTTAATATTTTTTTGCGCACAATGTTATTCATTAGTGCTGCACTGTGTGAGTGTTGTACTGCAAATGTTTTGCAGCAGGAGTTTAGGTGTCTGTAGTCCAAAACTAGACAATATGAATCGTCTGGCTTGGAGACAGGAAACAAAGGATTGTTCATTTGTGAAGTGCATGTTTCAATCACCCCCTGGTATTCAAGTTGATCTAAGATCTCCCTGACTTGTTTTTTAGCTTCTTGCTTAACAGGATACTGCCTCTGTGCAGTCGGTTGATTTTTTAACTGAATTTTATGGTGAGGAGAATCCTCATCCCATTACATGATTTTTATATGACGCAGGTGTTTGGGCCACTGCCCATTTTCTAGCATATGTGTATATTTTATGAATTGGAA
Organism: Lissotriton helveticus; assembly: GCF_964261635.1. Taxonomy (NCBI): domain Eukaryota; kingdom Metazoa; phylum Chordata; class Amphibia; order Caudata; family Salamandridae; genus Lissotriton; species Lissotriton helveticus. Next base: position 601,902,549 of record NC_136063.1, on the reverse strand, counting down.
TGTGATTTGAGAAGGCAGGCATAATCATTTCTTTGCCATGTAGGCCCTCCCTGACAAACTCTGGTGGCCAGTCTTTCTCTGCTAGAAAGATATCATAGCCTTTAGATAGGTTCTCCCAAAAGAGACCTCCTATTTTTCTAGTTTTGTCCCCTTCTATACGTAATGTTATTTCATATAATTTATGGGGTAGACTAACTCTGGTGTCTGCAGTTTCCACTTGAATGTATTCATTCGTGTCCACTGTCTCCAGAAGATTCATCAGGATCTTGTGAGCTATGGTCACTTCTGCAGCGCTGTCTAGCATTGTCTGGGCCCATTCTCCGTTCTTGAGTTGTGTCCTCAGAATCCTCGGCATGTTTTATTTTAATACTGGCTACCTTCTTTTTTGGAAATTGTAATTTTTTACTTAGATGAGCAGGTTCCTTGTCTTTGGACTTGACGCGCTCTTCTTTGTGTTATGACCGTCCTCTTCTTTCCGATTTCTGTGAGGAAGTCTGAAAAGATCGAGAGGGACGTGTATCATTATCTTGATATCTGTCAGGTTTTCTTAAATTATCCCTATTTCTAAGGTTGTATCTTTTTTTAGAGGGCTCTCGTTGTGGAGACTTGACCCCCCTGTTCTGGAGATCTATTTCTCCGTTGGGTAGACCTTCCTCTGGACTGGAACTGTTTTTCTCTGGGAGTTGTTTGTTTATTACCCTCCCACTTCTTTTTTGGAGTAATGAGATTATTTTTAATAAAGCTCTTTTCAGGATTTTCAGTTAGTTGTGGTTTTAGTGGTTTCCCACCCAAACTATCTCTACCTAATTCTTCATAGGATTTTTCAATTATTCTGGCAAGTTCAAAAGGTTGTTCTGCTATATTTGTTTCTTTCAATTTTTGGCGGATCGCCACAGATGCTGCTTCTATTCTTATGTTTGCTAATAGTATAGCCGAGACTTGCTTAAAGTCTTTCAGTAATTTCATACCTATATTTAAAGCAGGCTCTGGACCGTATTCATTTTGAATCTGTCTTAATACGCCTGGTATAACCACCATAGAAGGGACACCATGTGTTTTTATGTATATTGATAATTTACAACAAGGGGTGGTGATGGACAGAGTCTCTGAATTAAGCAGAATACTCTCACCCAGTCAAGAGATCAGGGCTAGATCCAACACCGTTTTTTAGCTCATTGCACCATCCCAGTTTCAGGTCCCCGGAAGCTTGTTTCCTTCCCAGTGTAAGAATTGGCTTTTGTAGTTTGGTTTGCCCTGTTCCCATCATGCACTGGGACAGGAACAGACTAATTTGCATACAGCCAGGTTCTGAAACTGGGATGGTGCAATGAGCTAAAAAACGGTGTTGGATCTAGCCCTGATCTCTTGACTGGGTGAGAGTATTCTGCTTAATTCAGAGACTCTGTCCCTCACCACCCCTTGTTGTAAATAATTTATGTATATTGAAGCAAAGACTGTGCCCCAAGTGTCACAGTCCTCCACATTTGGTGCGATCCCCATTGGTAGACAGATTGTCAGAATTCTGTGTTTTTCATGAGGTGTAGTATCAGGAAATACTACCTCTATTTGAGTAATTTTTTGAGCTAACCAGAACGGAATTTGTTCCCGTTTTGCGGATAATTTGCCAATGACTGATTGTATTGTCTGTGGTGTAATTTTATTTGTGTTCCCCTGGTGAGGGGTGTGCTGTGGAATTCTTATTGCTGGTTGGACTGTTAGAGTCCGCATGACATATTGGACCAATTGTCTATGTATTTTAATTAGTTGTTTTAGGTGAACTAAAAGTTCTCCGTTTGACATTTTTTCAATGTCAGGATGTGGTGTATAGCCGGCTAGAACCGGCCTTGTGGCTCCTGGTCTACCTAGTGGACCGAGCCTGGTAAAGTGATATTGATGTTTTAGGGCACCCTTAAACCAGAGCTGATGCTCTTGGTATGTTAGTGGAATTTCAATGTCCTCGAAAGGAACGTATTCCGTTGGAGATTCCTCTATTTTGTAGTAGTGGAAATCGCGTGTCACGGCATTTGCTGCCGGAAAATGTATCCATGAATAGAATACCTCTGTCTGCCGATATTCATGGGCCTCTACCACAAATATGACTGTACCACCTCTTGGTGATTCTCCTTTTTCTATAAGTTTTATAGTTATGATTTTTCTTACATTTACCGGGATGATTATAGCATTCGGGTCATCATGTTGGAGACTTGTGTCCTCCGCTAAAAGTTGAGCTGCCAAAACATCTCTTTCTTCGTCACTTCCCGTCATTTTACTGACTGAAAGGTTTTTTGCAGAGCAAGTTTCAAGGAAACAAAGATTAGGTGCACAATATTTTTGGAACACTGTATCCTTCAACGTTGACTAAACCAAAAACAAATTCATAGGAATCTCTTCCTACTAAGTTTTGGCGGATATTAACCTTTCACCCACTCCAGATGTCTATTGGAGTATTTACGGGAAAAAAGGGGTCTTTGTGAAAAGCACGACTGAGTTACTCTAGTATCTTGCGTTAAATTATCGCCTTACCAAACGTTGGCCGCCATGTAGTGTAGTTCCTATATTCCCAATAGGCTCTGCGCATTGGAATAACATAAACGATAGTTTAGACGTAGGACTTAGGTCGACTATGTCTCTATTGAATATGTTAGACTTAATTATGAATGCCAGCTAGCTCAGAGGTCACTAGAAACGTTCTCGAGTAAACAGGAAGGTGTTAACTTTCCTGAATAGACAAGAAGGGATTAGTTTCTGACAACCGCATAAACATGACAACTTTGCTCCCTCCAGAATAAGGAGTATATCTCCAGAGTCGCGGAAACAATAGATAACTATTTTACCCCAGTCAATCGTGCATGCTTAGTTTCACCAGAAGCGCAGAGAAATAGAGAGACGGGCGTTTTCAATAAAAGAGGTTATTTATTGAACAGTCTTCTTTCTCATGCAAGAGAAGTGAGTTGCCACAATTGCAATACTTGTCATGAAGAAAAGTGCGTACAGTAAAAGGAGTATTATGAAATAATACTGTAAAAGCATGGAATGGTTTCTAAGCCATACAGTGTTTAAAATAGATAAAATATATACATAGATAAAACCATGACTAAACGTACTCAACTGGTGCTTATAAGATACGCCTACCCCGGTGTACCTAACCTAAGTCTAGTACGTGGGAAAGAGTAAGTGAGCTGCAGTTTAATTTAAGATTGTTTTTGCCAAGAATTCTCTAAGGGTCTAATCAGCTCTGTACCTTGTTTATAGAATGAAGGAGGTCTTGTATCTCTCTCTCAGGACTCGATCTCCCAGCAACCCGCAAGGGTGACCAGGAAACACTGGAGCTGGATTTCTCAGCAGGAGAAAAGACAGCGTCTCTCTCAGTGCGTCAATGGGAGGGTCGGCTTCCTTCGGCACTTGCCACAGCAGGGCGTCGGGCAAGTAGATAGCTGATCTGCTCCAAATCACCGTGTGTTTTGCTGTGGCAGATGCTGGTATATTTATACCTGGAAGGTGCCGAGTTTGACGTAAGGTTGGATGTTAGAAGGGGCGATCTAAGAGGGCCAGGTTGTACTCACCCAACCACCCCGGGACCCACCTCTCCCCCAGATCTTGCCGAGTCTTATTGTGAGTTCCTCACCGGGGAGGACTTTGAGTCTAGGATCGTACACACTGAGCTCACACCACACTTACGAACAGACACCACAACGTGGAATTTCAATGACAAGTTATTTATATGCAGTAAAAAGAAGGAAGCACTCTTATGTACAGAAAGGATCGAGGAATCACAGAGTCTCTGAGGATTCGGGAAGAGGGAAGCGGGACAGTCTTTAGCCTTTGGGCCAATACGATGCGTACCCTACGCACAGCTCTCAATCCTCGAGCCGGGGGATACGGGATGATGGTTGTACTGGCTGCTTCACTCACGTCGAGTCGGCTCGGGTCGTGATGGTGGTCTCAGTAGTCCGGCCGGACCAAAGTACCCCTCGAGCCGTGACGAGGTCAGCAGGGCTCGGTCCGGAGAGGGTCTTGAGGAGCCGCGACAGCGTCAGCAGGGCTCCGAGGTCTTAGAGAGGACGAGCCGCGACAGCGTCAGCAGGGCTCCGATGGTTGCAAGTTCAGTTCGAGCCGTGACAGCGTCAGCAGGGCTCCGAGGTTTTAGAGAGGACGAGCCGCGACAGCGTCAGCAGGGTTCTCCGATGGTTGCAAGTTCAGTTCGAGCCGCGACAGCAGCAGCAGGGCTCCGAGGTTTTAGAGAGGACGAGCCACGACAGCGTCAGCAGGGCTCCGATGGTTGCAAGTTCAGCGCGAGCCGTGACAGCGTCAGCAGGGCTCAGGTGGTTCAGTTCCTTGTTGCGAAGAGGGAGCCGCGACAGCGTCAGCAGGGCTCAAGGATGCAAGGTTGAGTTCGTCTCAGGGTCAGCCGCGATCAGATCAGCAGGGCTTCAGGTCCAAGATACAACTGCCCGCTAGTTGTCGAGCGGGCCCAGATATAGTCCATTGGCCCTTTGATGTCCGGACCCTCGCAGGCGGAGGTCTCATGCCCTGGGGGGCTGGTCGTTGGCGAGGTCCGGCGGTTGGCTCTTTGATCCTTTGATGATGGGTCCCAGATGCCAGCGGGTCTGGAGCCAGCACTGGAGGAGGCCAGAGGTGTGAATGAACCTGGCCCACCAGGGAAGGCCAGAGGTGTGACAGATACCGGTCTCTCAGGGGAGGCTGGAGGTGCCATCGAAACTCCCTGGCTTATCTCACTCGGGGAGCCCTTTACCCCCCAGCCGGGACTGGCGTGCCTTTGGAGTCTGGGTTTCGCTGGGCCCGGGGTCACGCTAGGCCCAGGGAGACAGGGATCTGGGGAAGGGAAAATGGCTGCCGGGCCTTGTGGGGCATGCAATGGTTAGGCGCTCGGAGCCGGGAGTGGGACAGGATAGTCAGGCCTGGTCGTGGGTTACAAGGGTCGGGGCTTATCGGGAGTAGGACGACCAGGTTCGGGGGCAGGTTACGCTGACGGGGAGGCTGCGCAGGGAACTCAGGTGGCAGGCCTGCGCTCGCAGGGTGTGGAGGGACAGCAGCGGACCGCGCCACGAGGCCGGGTCCAACACTGGACATAAGACGTCACTAAGAACTCGCAGTTCTTTTAGGACTCCAGGAGTTCTAGGACAAATCAATACAGAAGCAGGGGGAATTCCCGGGCTGCTGGAGGCTTGGTTTGTTTAAGAACACGTTGTGCTTTCTAGGAGTCTATGGGAGTAGCCTAGCCATATTTGGATTGCATTGGCTATGACTTAATATGGATATGGTTCTTCTGCCTTTATAAGGATATGATTTGTTATAACCACATAAGGGCATAAATTGGGAATATTTAAATAGGGTCCTAGATACGTGTACAACACCATGTGCTTACCAGAGGTAACAACATGCAGTTATTAGAAGACAGTTCATTTTTGGTATCTGTTCTCAGCATGTAGTGCAGCAGAGAATTGTAGATTCTACAGCCATTTACCTAGAGGGATGTTCTGCTGCTTTCATGTAGCGCCCACCTTCAAGTGCAGTAGTTGTGTTATGGAACCTCATGAGGGAAGTATGATGTGAAATTGTTTTTCTTCTTCTCATAATTGTAAGACGTTATATGTCTGAAGATGTAGGCGGAATTGGCCTAATATTTAACCATTCCTAAGATGGGTGTTTTATTTTAGTGATTGCCGCCTGAAGGTTTTATTCCAAGACAGAGCTGTTCAATTTCCTATGGTATCGTTTCCTTCTTCCCTATATAAGAATGTACCAATAAGAGATGGAAGCTTGACAGTCTGCTGTTTTTCCTGTAGCAGAAAGCAAAACATCCTATGAGAGTTAAAACCACTAGCCTTCTTCTATGTGCAGTAGGGGCGTTTGGCAAGCCTTTTGCCTAACCTTCTACAACACATGGCTTTTTTGCCATGTGTAGTGGAAGTTGCATTCATGACCTGGTATGTTGCCAGGCTATTTTGAGCAGAATCCATGTGGCAGTTCCTCAGCTGCAGAGACAAAATGTAGGAAATGTACCTTTTCCACATGGTCACCCCAGATGTTTTGCCTTTTCCTGGATCATATTTTTTCTGGACTGATAACTATAAGTTCGTAGTATATGGTGTGCACCTACATTAGACATGCCTGGACCTGAAAGAGCAATTTTGGAAATGGCTCTATTCAATGATCTTAAGAAGATTACTAAATATATACTTCCAGTTACACCAAACCTGACTAGAGGGCAAATAGTTTCTCTTTAGTGATGGTAAGATAATTCTAAGCTAACCGTAAACCCTATGACAAAGAGGGCGGGTTCATTCTTATGAACACAGATAAGTATATAAATAAAGAGAATGAGATGTTATCTATCGCTGAGCATTACAGAAGGGTGAAAAGAGATACAATGGAAACCCTGAAGATGAGCATGAAGCATATGAGGCTTTGGAAAAGAAGGGATATGCAAACAAATGTGATTACCTGGATGAGATCAGTCTGGTAACTCCCGCAATCTACAATGTTCCAAATCGCACAAAAAATTAGAAGGACCTTCCTGTACGTCTTATTGTCTCTGCTATCATTGCCATGATAGACTCCTCTTTAAGTATGCATATATGTTTCCACGACCCTTTGTAAAAATGTTCAAGTTATGCATTAAAGATACAGGGTATATGATTACAAAGATAGAGAATGTGCCTTCCTGTAATGAGCATAAAATATTAGTGATTTTGACTGTTGAAGTGCTATATAGTAATATACCTGAAGAGAAGCAATAGAGCGAATCCAGGAATTCCTGATGGAGATTTCTAAAGATGAACAAACTTAATTTATTATGCAATGTCTAGAAGTTGAACTTCTTACTCATTCTTGGGAGATCAATGGAGAGTTATGTCAATAAATTAAAAGTACACATATGGTGGAGTCTTTTTCCCCTAAGATAGCACATATCTATCTGGGGGTGTATGAAGAGAAACACATATAAAATAAGATCACACAATTTTTTGAGAACATTAAGAATTGGTACCAGATCATTGATATTTTGTTCATCAGAGTTGGTAAGGAAGAAATATTGAAATAATTCCTGCTCTGGCTTAATGAGAGTAATCAAAACTTAAGTTTTAAAGCTAATGTAAGTAGACAGTAATTTAAATTTATTGATATTTGGAAAGTAGATATTGTTGGTTACCTGTATGTGGATTTATTTGTCTAGAAACACCCTTCTGTATTCCTCTAGTGTCTGTATTCCTCTAGTGTCTATCAGTATTGATAAAAATAATCTGTGAACTTTGGACAATTTCTCAGAATAAGGAGAAATACAATGGAGAATTCAACACCATCTCACATCTCACTCTCGCAGCCAGACTTCACGACGCGGGGATACAAGGAGCCTCCCTCAACTGGATCCAATCCTTTCTCTCCGGCAGAACCCAGAGGATCGGACTGCCCCCTTCCTGTCCGAATCCACAGAGATCAACTGCGAAGTACCCCAAGGAGCATCGCTCAGCCCCAAACTTTTCAACATCTGCATGTCCCCCTCACCACTATTGTCAGACAGCATGGACACAGCATAGTATCCTACGCTGATGACACCCAGCTCATCCACTCCCTCATGAATCACCCCGAAGACACCAGACTCTGCTTCCAGGAAGGACTGAAGGACGTTGCAGCCTGGATGAAGGATAGCTGCCTGAAGCTCAACTCAGACACAGAGGTCCTCATCCTCAGACCCTCTGCCTCCACCTGGGACATAACCTGGTGGCCCTTCACCCTCAGGAGCCCACCTACCCCTACAGACCACACACGGAACCTCAGCATCATCCTCGACTGATCCCTTACCATGACCCGCCAGATCAACTCCATCGCCTCCACCAGTTTCAACTGCTTTTGCACCCTCCCCACAAGACCGTCAAAGGGATCCCCCATGAATGCAGGAGGACTGTCACCCATGCACTCATTACCAGCAGTCTGAACTATGGCAACTCCCTCTACGCCGGAACCAACAGAACTCTTCTACACAAGCTCCAAACCATCCAGAACACCACAGCCAGACTTGTCCTCGGGACAACACGACACAAAAACATGACACAACACTTATGAGACCTCTACTGGCTCCCCATCGAGAAGAGAGTCACCTTCAAACTTCTCACCCACGCTTACAAATCCCTCCACAGCATCAGACCCAAATACCTCAACAAGAGAGTCTCCTTCCACGCACCCAAGAGGAACCTCTGCTCCACCGACATCGCCCTGGCAGAGACCCTGCGCATACGTAGATGCAGAATAGGAGGAAGAGCCTTCTCCTACATTGCAGCCAAGACCTGGAACGAGCTCCCAGTGAACATCAGATGCTCCCCGACCCTGCACATGTTCAGGAAGAATCTCAAGACCTGGCATTTTGACTGAACCGGAGCTGCACCTCCCTCCGCCCAGCGCCTTGAGACCCTCACTGGTGAGTAGTGTGCTTTACAAACCCCCTGATTGATTGATTGAGAATTATCATAGAAATAGGGAAGAACTAAAAACAAGATTGATACAGAGAGGACACTCCAAATGATTGGTGAAAGACACACTCAAAAGGGGTAAACATTATGACTGTGGAACCCTGTTGGTGAGTAAAAAGTAAAAAAAGAGAAAAAATTAAGCATAAAAAATCACTCTAAAATTAATAATAAGATCAGAAGAATGTGTTGGTCTAATTGGAAAAATCTCAATACTAATGAGTGGAACCCAGCAATTGAAAAACCAGTGTATGCATAAGGAGAAATTGAAATCTGAGAGAAAAGTTGGTTCATAGCCGCATGAAGGGAAATCATAGGCGGAGTCAAAGATCCATATAAGGTGGCGTGCCAGTTAAAGGTAACTATTTGTGGGGCACATGTCATGCCTGTGAGGCAGCCTTTATCCCCAATAGATGGGAACACAATGATTACAAGTAAACATGGAATGAAATCAAGAACTGTAGAAGCAGTAATTTTGTGTAGTTCATCCTATATCCGTGTGGTCTTGGATATATAGGTGGGACAGAAAGAAAGTTTAGAATGCTATTCCAATAGCACAAATCAGCAATCGGGACGAAAAGGGTACAGGCCCCTTTAGTTTGGCACTGGATAGGCATAGGACAAAAGTGAGAATCAAAATGGCTAATTATAGAGAGGGTTAACTGTCAGGAGGGCAGGTCTAAAATATTAAAACAGAAGGAGAGAGAGACATTTTGGATTTTCTCTTTAAAAAGCTATGGAATAAGACAATGAAAATGTAATTTGAGATTTTGTGTAATTTGAGTGAAGGACATCTTGGATTTGTTGATCCATCTGTATAATGTTGTCTCCTTACTGCCATGGACATTTTAACTTGAGATTATAGGTGATATTCATGGTGAGCATACAGCTCCTGAATTTATATTACGTTTTACTTAGTGTTGTTAGAAGAAGTTAGGTGGCAGTTAGAATAGAGCAAGGGATTCTTGATCATCAGTTATGTACAGAATATAGACGTTGGGCCTATCTTGGGAATGTTAATTTGTCATGTCCATATTTTGATAGTGAGTAAAATGTTTATGTAAAGCTGTGCCCCATAATTAGCCATTAAAGCACCTAATTTTGCCTAGATAATCACTTGTCTGCTCATTGTTTTGCACAGGGTTGATATAAAGGGAAACAAGAGTTATTGTATATTGGACATTTTCTTTATTCCTCTTTTACCAGCCTCAAGATAGCTCCAACAGTGCTATTAACTTTATGTGACCTATAAGAAAGTTGTGTTAGGTGCACTGGACATCTTGTCTGCACCTTGGGATGGTGATATGGGTATGATGCAGCATAAACAAGTTTACAGATATATATAGTACCCAATCACCATCTCTGGGAAGATAAGACAATGTTATGCACATCTCTATGGTATATCAGTTCATTTTACATTATGGTTTGACAGCTCTAATATGGCTTCTGTATTTAGAACGTGTTGAGTTTAGCGTACTTTCCTACCTGGTTTTAATTTCGGGATGCGCAGTGTAGATGAAGTTGCCATCCAACATGGGCTGGTTGGTCTGTAGTAACTTGCTTTTGTACACTGTACAGTGTTCTGAACTTGCCCTGCTAATAATATATTTGTTATAAAAGTTGTAATCTGGACTTTTACTGGTATCCCAACAGGTTTTTATCCATATATGATAGTGAGAGTTTAATGGTTTACAAAGAGAGCAAAGTTTACCACAGAAGATATAATGAATATATGTATGGATGTGTGACATACATGGATATCTGTCAAGCACAAAGGTGGAAGCTGTTTCTAGTGGGGTGATACACCACAGTGAATCACAGGCAGCTGTTTTCAATTTGTAATATCCGCACTGGCATGCACCACTGGTTCATGATGATGAAGAACATATATTAGCCACATATATTGTTGGTGATGGTAGGTGTCTGGTGCATATGGTATGTTATAACTAGAGTAAATAATGATTTTAATTGCAATTTTGGTATAACTGCCCCTTACTTACATAACATTTTGTTTATGTCTAGAATATACCTCACTAGTCAGTAGAAAAATAGAAGACAATTTATTTTAGGTCCTGAAGAAAGTAATTATAAAGCAATACGCTCACCAAAACGTATGTTAACCGCTTGTGAGTCTCCCCTGGCTATGGCGCAAATACTGTGGAAGAAAAAGAGAATATTCTCAATGTAGGGGCAATACGAGTTCTTGTGGGAAGTGGGTGTTGTTGACTAGTATACATGAGTATGAATGCATGGTGTGTATAAGAAGGATTGAACTGGGAATAAGATTAAGCGATGTGTCGTACATATATGAACTGAGCAAATTATTGTGACAATTAGTTTAGCTATATATGCAAATTATGTATCTCAAAATGTATTATGCTAACAAGATGACCTATACAGTGAGAAATTAAATGAAGATATGGGAAAAAAGTGGGGTTAGTTAATAATTCAGTGATTAACTCTATAGAAAGGAGATACAGGTTAACAGGAATGTTTACTGCTGACAAAATGTCCCCACAGCCTGAAAGTTAAATGCCACCTGCCAACTGAAGCACCTATTTTGCCATCCATTACAGTGGCATTGAAAACATGGCTTAATGCCTGCTCCCCGAAACTTGAGAGCAGTAGGCAGCCTGAATCCTCCTTCACAGATTTATCAAAATAACCCACTTAATAGGTGAGAAACCCTACTTTTAAATATTCAATAAGTAACCACTTCAAGCACCTTCCTTACCACAAGGTAGAATGCACAATATGTGAGAATGAAATGTGTGATGTTCAAAATGACATGTTACCTGAGTGACTAGGTCCAAAATAACATTTCACAGGTCAGGATGTAGCTGGCACATAGGAAACACATTTTTTATCCACTTAAGTCCTTAAGTAGCATCTGCAGACTTAATTCAAAAACGTATTCTTATATTTAATGAACATCCATTCTAATAGTAATGTTGGATTTATATTAAATATACGGAAAATGCAACTTTTAAAAAGATTCTTTTTCTCTGCTTGAAACTGCAGGAGGCTAATTTGTATTAGCTCTCCAGACGCTGCCCAACCTGTACTTTGCCTGAAAGAGGTGTGAAAAATGCTCCCAGAGCAGAAACTGTGGTTCGGATGTGGTATGTGTTTTCTTTCCCTTGCAGGAAGACCTGTGATGGTGGGCCCATGAACTTAATTTACTTTAAAATGGACGGCCCTGTCACAATTAAGTGACAATGTGACACCTGGGAAGGTCACCGTCTTTGTCCCTATAGTCAGGCTTGCACCAAACCCAATGGGACAAAAGCTATCCCCAGAACCATTTTGAGTGACCTCAGACGAAGGGACTGCTGATTCGCCTGAGCATACTTCTGGGTCGACACATAGGGCCCCATTAGGATGTTGGGTGGATTTCCACTACCCGCATGGCGGTGGTGATCCATCTGACATCCGTCCCCGCCCGCCATCCATTTCCCCTCTGCCATATTACTATGGCTGCAGTGAAGCAAAAAGCACAATCTAAAAATGTAGGTAGGATAGTCCAAAGAAACTTTTGCACCATGGGTTAGAGAGTGCCCAGGGGTCACCCCCACCCACTATCTAGTGTCAGGCATATATTTGGAACCCTAAGGAACGTTCCTTAGAAGACGTAGTGAACCTGTGGAAGTTCAGAAGAAGACTGTACCTGCTATCTGTGACCTTTGAGGAGCCCTGAAGAATTGAACCTGCCCCCTCTTGTATCTAGGGGTGTTAGGACAAAATATCAGGAAAAATGCATTGTGTGGACAAAATATTGTTTCAAGAATATTGAGGCCAAAAATATCATGAAGGTAAGTTTCTATTGGTAAGCAAAGTTTTACTATAGATAACTCCACATATATGTACCTTGGTGATTTATATATATATATCTTCAAAGTACGTAGATGTGGAATTAAGAATGGTAAATCTATACTTCCCTATTTGTACTTGCCTCCTCAATATTTTGGTCCTCGATTGTCTGACACAATATTCTATACACCCAATATTTTTGTTACCGATATTCCATAAGTAATCCATACATACCTAGGACAGAGAAGTGGACTAAAAGAGTCTGTGGGTGCCTTAAAAATTGCATTGAATGTGTTACATGTGCTTTAAATAAAATGATAAAGGAAATAAAATGATGAAGGAAAAGAGACCCAGAACTAGACATAGGCGGTGAACTACACCCCAAACGCAGAGTTTGTGGACTTTTCTGCTATCCGCACTCGGCAGAGCTCACAGAGGGCAGAAACTCCACTCCGTGTAGTGCAGCAGAATTTTTTCCTTACTTGCAAATGGTAAGTTCACTAGCACGAGATGCCGCTCGGGTAGATTTTCTAATCGAGTGACAGGAAGACCAGCGTGAACTGCAGTAAGCACTGCACTCCGTCACTTACGAAACTCAGCCGTTTTCTTGTCACTTCGCCCAGATCTGCCCAGAACATCTCAGAGATGCTATTGCAATTTTCTAAGTGTTGTTGGCTGATAGACACAAACAATGTAGTAGTCTGTTTCATCATTTATAATTTTTATATAGGACAACTAATTTTGTTATGTTCTTGCAGGTACCACTCACTTCTTTAAAATTGGCTTTAATGAAGAAGGTGCTCATATGCTGAAATGCAAGTAGATGATGATGGAAGACTATCATTCTTTAAGCCACAAAATACTTGTCATATAGAAATTCGGATGAAGATCAAAGACTATCCTTCTTTAAGCAACTAAGGGGGTCATTAGGATGGCGGGCGGACTTTGCCCGCCCACCTTCCTCACGGGGATTGGGACTGCCCGCCATAAGGGCGGGGGTCCCGTGGTGGGGATTAGGATGCGCCCGCCACAGTGGCGGGTGTATCCCTCAATTTTTTAACATTGTGGCGGGCGGTGCACTCAGCACCGCCCGCCACAATGCTAAAAAAGCTTTTATGCATTTGCATACACAAAGCGGCAGGAACCGCACGGTGCCTGCCACTACATGTATGCAAATGCTGGGGGGTACCACAGGTATCCCCCGTGTGCACCCCCCACCTCTCCTTCACTCTGGGGGCCCGCAGCGGGCCCCCAGAGTGAAGACCGCATACCTTTCCGTGGCGGCGATGGGCATCTGACTGAGCCCATTGTACTATGGCTGGCGGTGTCTAATGGACACTGCCACCATATTAAACCTTTTCCGCCCCGGCCGCAAGGCGACCGGGGCAGAAAAGCGGCGGGCGGTGTTTCCTTCCGCTGCGGTCCCCCCCGCCATAATAATATGGCGGGGGGAAAATGGGTGGCGGGCGGGCATAAATGTCGGGCGGATCGCCACCGCCACCATGGCGGTGGCGATCCGCCCAACATCGTAATGAGCCCCAAAGTGTTTTTCATATAAAAATTGATAGATATCCACTGCCTAAAAGCATCAGATTATGTGGTGCATGTTTTAAATAATCTAATTTGTATGATTGGCTTTTATTGGTTGGATGTACCTGGGGAGATTGCAGCGACAAATGTAGTGTGCGTGTCAAAGTATGGAATTGTTATCCTTGTGGAATTTATTATGAACTCTTTATTTAAGTGTGAATAAACATAATTGTTCAATTGACATCTGTTCTTTATTATATTCTTCTTGGTACCATTTTTCACTTTGGTTTGTATGTATTCTTGGAAATCTGGTCCATATCAATAAATAAGAGATGCCTTCGATTTCTGTTCGCTGATGAAAAAAAGGCTCTACATTGAACATAGGGAAAAAATGTTCCATCTTTCAATGGGATTCAAATGTATTTTCATCAGAGTATTTGAGGCTCCATATCTGTGAATAATGAGGATATACTGTCAAAAATTCACTTCCTGATTACCCTTAAAGAATGGCAGACACCTATTTTTAAGACAATCATTTTAAAAACCACTAGGGTCCCGATTCATAAATGTAAAGGTGCACCCTTGTGTATTTTTCCATTTTTTTTATATTGAATAAGTATATTTTATTAGTAAGTTTGATGACTACAGAGAGTACGCAGTTGAGGTGTGGAACGCAGTACATAGAAAGATAAGATATGCCTATATTTGCATGTTTAATGTTTTCCATCCTGACAGCGTAGTCTCCACAGTCATAAATTTACCACTGAAATACAGTTTTGAAAATGCAAAAAAAGACCAAGCGGGTTGTGGGTTAATAGGGGAAAAGGGTGGGAAGTAATTTAATTGTAAATATGTAATTTGTATCTATTGGTATTGATAAATATGTTTATGTTAATTAATCATTAATTGGTAATTAATTGATTAATTGGTAATTTTATTAAGTGTATTAATTTATTATTGAAGTGTGTTGTGAGGTTATAGGGTGGTAAGTAATTTAATTGTAATTTAGTACAAACATTTTTTAGTGTTGAGTATTGACAATTAAATTGTTGTTAATCAATTATTAATTGGTAATAAATGTTTACTAATTCTTTTTTTAATTGTTCATTAATTATTAATTGATAATGACATTTTATGTTTTATAATTTATTGGTATGAAAAATAATGTATTGTTAATTAATTATTAATTGCTAAATGATTTTGAATAATTATTGTTTTTTCGTAATGATTTTTTTAAAAATGTTTTTATAATTTGTTAAGACATGTTTAGTAATTATTATTTATTTGTATTTATTTTAATAGTTAATTATTTATTAATTGGTATTTATTTTTAAATAATAATTTATTGGTATTGTTAGCTAATTTGTTGTAACTTAATAATTAAATTTCTATTTTCTAAAAAGAAATATTATTTTAATTATTAGTAAGTTTTTTTGACCCCTAAGCTATCCAACACTTTCCCTACTGTTGCACCCTCTGGAGTTGAAATAATAATGTTAACCCCTATGCTATCCAACACTTTCCCTCCTGTTGCACCCTCTGTAGTTGGAATAGTAATTTTTGCCCCTACGCTATCCAACACTTTCCCTACTGGTGCACCCTCTGGAGTTGGAACATTAATTTTAACCCCTACGCTATCCAACACTTTCCCTACTGTTGCACCCTCTAGAGTTGGAATAGTAATTGTAACCCCTACGCTATCCAGCACGTTCCCTACTGTTGCACCCTCTGGAGTTGGAATAGTCATTTTTTCCCCTACGCTATCCAATATTTATTGTTTAAGATATTTATATTGAAAAATAAATGTTAAAATTAGTCATATAAAGTCTTGATATTTTTATTTATATTATTGTTGTATGTGTATGTGTGTATTAATAATGTATTTAAAAAAATCTAACAATTTATAAGTTATTAGAGTAATTAATTGTAAATATTATCAAGTATGTATATAAATTATATTTTATATGTGTTTGTTAAAAAAATGTTTACATTATATCTATTACTTATAATTTTAAATATATTTTTAACTATGTTTATTTTAATGATATGTATTATTTATTTAATTTTATATTATTTTTAAACATTTTAAAAAAACAATATTTTTTACAATGATATTTTTTTCAACGATATTTTTTTCTCGTTATTGTTGTACTTTCTTAATATAGATAGTCCGATATTTTTGATGTCGATATTCCACCTCTGATATTTTTTACGTCGATATTCTGTCAGTGAGTCCTGTGCACATTGTGCTACCTGACCAACCTTAGCCACTCCCACCATGCACACCCGACTCCCTGCCCATCCTTGGCCCCTCCAGCTGTGCACCACACTCCCTGGGTCACCAGTGCCAACAGATTATGTATTGTTTTCCAGGTCGGTTGACCATACTCCCTCTGGTAACCTTTGCAGCCCTATGCAGATGGGTGTGTGTGTAATTATAATTATAACCTCAACATCTGTAGAGCCTGTGGGTGAGTGAAGTGTGCTGGCAGGGTTGGGGCTGAATGCACTGCACACCTCCAGCACCTCCAGGCAGAGGACAGTGCCCCTCGCTAGCAGAAAATGTCATGTTGAGGTGGGTTGACTAGGCATCACAGTCAGGGGTGTTTAGCATGCATGCCAGCCCCCATGACCAAGTGGACTCATTGTGTTGCTCCTGAGTGTACTGCACTTTTTTGTATTCTACTTTCTCTTTCTTAAGCATACTTTTCTTTGCTCGGCAAGTGGCAGGTATATAAAATACCCCTTTCTTTGTTGCAAGCTCTCCCGTTCGGGTGTTCTCAAATGCTGGCATGTGTGTGCATGCTAGAGGCAACCGGGGCCTGCTGCTTCCTGGCACCAGGACTGTCACTCCACATCATGGAGGGGTTTGTGCACCCCGCAGGGAAGGGCTGTCCTCAAGGAGCATAGAAAGGTGTGCAGGGTCTGGGGGTGCAGACCCAGCCACAGTGTGAGGGTTCACGAGCAGGGCACAGCCATACCAGACAGTTGTCACTGAAAAGGAATTTGCCCCTACTTACCACTCCGAGCTATTACTATGTAAGCAGTGCACAGTGAAATAGCCCATTCTATCCAGCCACCCCTTTCATCAGTTTACGAGAGCTACCGCCCCACACACAATTATGGATTGAGGCTAAAGCAAATATGTGGTTAAGACTGCTGTTTTCAGCATGGGTTTGGCATCGCTGAAAAATACACAGGAAATATATTATTCAACAATTTGTGTCCAATCTAAGCTACGCTTCATTCTTTTCTGTCTCAAAATCCAACTGAAATGAGCAGCAGCTTTGATAGGAAAAACATTTTGCTTGCTATCTGATCCTGAGAAAGTGTTTCAGAGCTGAAAGTGTTTCACTTTTGTATCTTAATAGAATTGTTTTTAACTTAATTCAATTAATAAAAACGCATTTTCTGAAACACATCAGAAGGTATTCTTCCTCTCATTAAGGCGTCTATGGGTCGATCCTAAGTTAACAGCGAAGCATCCCATGCATAAATACTGACAGCCAGGAGAGGTAAAGAACGCCCAAGATAATGGCCAATTTGCATGTGAGCGCACAGTCACAGTGCTGCCATCCCCTCCTCCCATGGCCTCATGCTAAAGGAAAAGTCGTCACCTTCGATAGTAAGGAGACTCAGTGAACTCCT
Organism: Lissotriton helveticus; assembly: GCF_964261635.1. Lineage (NCBI taxonomy): Eukaryota > Metazoa > Chordata > Amphibia > Caudata > Salamandridae > Lissotriton > Lissotriton helveticus. The sequence goes on along the minus strand of NC_136063.1, from coordinate 601,885,078 downwards.
CAACTCCTGTTACACTCCTTATTTCTACTGAGGATCAGAAATAAATTTTATTTTGGGGACATGTTCAATCACATCAGAAAATCATACAAAGCATTCAATGTGGAAGTACAGGGCGGGCCAAACAATTACTGACCTTGGCAGTGGCATCATTTTAAGGAACACTCTGTTGTTCAGTTCACACTGATAAACAACTCTGAAGGTTTCGGGCCAACTGTTCTTTCCCTAAGCTGTGCTGAATATGATTCTTATCTCCCTCAGGTGTCTCTCATCACCACACTTTTCCAGTGTAGTTTAAAGTACAATAATATATTTGTATTTACTTCTTCTATTTCTGTCTCCTCTAACTAATAGGTGTTACTGTTACTTGATGATGGAGAAGAAACACTGCGCGCCAAGAAACAAAGGAAAAAATGTGTAAATCGTAAAATTTTCAAGTCCGGTTTCAGCGTACCTGCTGGTAAAAATGTAGCAAACAAAGGCGAGTGATAGAAAGAAACATTGTGGCAGAGCTAATGTTACACACTCTGTCTCCTTTGGTCGGCTCAGTTTGAATCCGTTTATCTCTGCGAGGGGAGTTGTTTTTTTCACCGTTCTCCTACCTTCAAAATTGCCCATATTTGCAAAAACACAAGGACGACTTCAATATGTTCACATTTCGAATGTCTTCCAAGCTGCGCTCCAGACACAGTCTTTGTGTAGTGATGCCCCTCACAGAATGACTGATTCAAGCCTGGAGGACCCACATTAAAGGCACAAAGAAGTGTGAGGGGTCTGCACTGAAGTGTGATTAAGGTAGACAAATGTGTGGCCTCACCTAATGGGTACCCATCAACCTGCAGCTCCATCCCTACTCACCCATAGCATCTACAAAGGGACAGAGCTTCAGGAAGTCTAATCAGAGGCAATTTGCTTACAAAAGTGTTCATTGGATTTGTAAAGGGAGCCCTTTCACCATACCCTAACTGACATCAGTGTTTGCATTGTCAGAAACAAGCAGAAAGAGGCAAAATAATAGGCAGAATGAGCAGAAAAGGGCAGAGTAGAGAGCAGTAGCAGCAAAGAAGCAGACAATGAGCAGATGAGGTACCCCGAGTGTCTCCCTCCTTTTATATGCACACACACACTCACAGCCCAACTCACACAGTCATGACCCCTCTCACAGACCCACTCTTATACTCATCCACCCACTCACAGACCTACTCAAGCACCCTCTCACAGACCCATTCAGAGTTACACACCCACTGACAGACCTACCCAGACATTTAATCACCAACTTACAGACCCACTCACACACTCAAGCACCCAGTGACGAACCCACTGAGACACTCATGCACCCACTCAAAGATACATTCAAGCACTCATGCACCCATTCACAGACCTAGTCACACACTCTAGGTGCCACTCACAGGCCCACTCAGAGACTCATGCATGCACTCACAGACCCACTCAAGGACTCATGAACCCACTGACAGACCCACTCAGACACTCATTCACATATACTCACAGAACCACTCAGAGACTCAGACAACTACACACAGATCCAGTCCAACACTTACATACCAACTCACTCACCCACACAGAGACTCATCAAACCACTCATACATCCTTTCAGACACTCATGCACCCACTGACAGACCCACTCAGAGACTCATGCACTGACTCACAGGCCCACTCAGTGTCCACTCATGCGCGTGCTCACAGATCTACACAGGTACTCTCACACCCACTCACACAGCCATGTGCACATCCATACTGTCGCTCACACACCCACTCACAGACCCATACAGACACTCATGTACCCACAAAAACCTTCACACAACTACTCAGAGATCCAATCAGCTATTCACACACACACTCAACTATCAGTATAGCCACTCACACACCGACTCTCAAATGTTACAGGTTACAGTTAGGAAATAACATTTTTAAAAATGTAGAAATTCAGTGAACTAAAAACAAAGGTTACAGGGACCTTATAGTTAGGAAATATATTTTTTTTTAAATGTAGAAATTCAGTGAAAAAGCCAAAGGTTACAGGGAGATTACAGTAGGATATAGAATTAAAAAACGTTAGAAATTCACTGAAATGACAGGGATCTTATTGTTAGGCTCATTGTTCACTCGTAAAATACAGTGACATTCAGCAGTTATATTCACCTGAGATAACTAAAACTTATGCCCCTGCAATGCACTGCTTATGACCTCACATTTTACATCACTCATAACATGGTCAGTGCCATCACTGGATACATCACCGATGATATCTCAGGTCACATCACTGATGATATCATCCACAGAACCACTCACACCTCCACACCTCTCCTGCACCCACTGACATAACCATAGAACCATTCACACACAGTGGCGGCTCCTCTAGGGAGTGCTGTGAGGCATGGCGTGGAAAGGGCAGGGTGGGGTAGTAAACCCTGGCATTTGGCCGAACAGTTAAGTAACTAAATAAATAAATAAAACGAATTACGTTCCAGCGCTCGCAATGTCATTTGTTTTATTTATTTATTTAGTTACTTAATTCCATTCGGCGATAAGCCGGAGTTTACTGCCCCCCACCTTGACCCTCCCCCACCCTACTTGACTGCCCCACAGCACTCCCTCAAGGAGCAGCCACTGCTCACACACCTACATACGCATCCACACAGTCACTCACATGCCCACTCATTCACCTAAACAGCCACTCACTTACCCATACACCTGTTCACTCACTGGTAAATTCACTCACAAAGCCACTCACTCCTTCATTCAGCCACTCACACACCCAATCACTCGCTAATATAGCTACTCACACACCCAGTCACTCACCCATACAGCCTCCAAAAGAGCCACTCACGCATCCACACGACCACTTATATACCCTTTCACACATCCATGCAAGCACTCACACATTTACTAGTGCTCACTCACCCATACAGGGACACATACATTTACTAGCCAATGCAGCCACACCCACACTGATTCAGCTAATCAAACACCCACCGAAACAGCCACACACTCACCCATACAGCCACTAACATAGCCACTCTGATACAACATTGTAGCCAATCACACAGCCACTCACTCACTAATACATCCACTCACACAGGCACTAACCCACCCATACAGCCATTCACAGGCAGGTGCACACAGTCACACAACCACACACATAATATATATTAGAAAATAATGTACTCATTAATGCTACACAAAGTATACAAATATAACTTTTGTAGTACCTTATTACACATGTTTAACACTCATAAACTGTTAGCAAATACTCACAATCACTGGATGATGTTATCAGTGATGCCATTTAAGATGTCATCAGTGATGTGACAGACCATGTCATGAGTGATGTATATGTGAGGTCATAAACAGTGAGTTGCAGTCACGATATTTATAGTTACCTGAGATAACTATAACGGCTGAATTTCAGTGAAATCTGAGCCTAACTATAATGTCCCTGTAACCTTTAGTTTTTTCTGTGAATTTCTAAGGTTTTTAAAATGCTGATTCTTAACTATACCATCATTCGAACCTTCATTTTTTTCAGTGGATTTCTCAGTTTTTTTTAAATGGTAATTCCTAACAATAACTTCCTTGTAACCTTTGGTTTTTTCAGTGAATTTCAATGTTTTTTTAAGTTGCACTCATGGGCCTCCGACCAGCTCTCAACAATCCCACTGTGTAGGACTTACAGGAGGTCAGGATCCACGTTTGCAGGGTGGTGGCGAAAGGGGGCGTGGGTTCAGAAGACCTCTTACCAATCATGCTGTGTGGGACTTAATGGGGGTAACATGAAGGGTAGTTTCAGCGCCGGGGGCCCAATCCCCGGGGCTTGCCCGTTCTTTATTTATTAATTTGTTTATTTTAATTGGTGGGGGCTATGCAGCACCCCTCCTGGGCCGATTTCAACCCCAGGGACCCCATCCCCCAGAGCCAAGCCTTTAGTGTTGGTGCCATGGTCCCATCCCAAACACCAATTCTTTTTAAAGTTGGGGACCAGAGGGAGCCTAATGGCCCCTATGGTTCCTGCTGGCTCCCCGCCTCCTGTGGGAGCCAGCCTTGCTATTGCACACAGGGAGCTACTAACATGCAGGTCCCTGTGTAAAAGCAATCCTGCCTCACTTCTAGTACACAAGAGCATTTTCTGCTCTCGCTTACAAGAAGTAAAGTAGTATTTGCTATGGCTTGTCAGGAGCTGTGCTTCCACCTGAGGCCAAAACATATACGTTAAGGGGATTATGGCCTGTAGCTCCCCTAACCTAGGTTTATTGGTCCCGTGGGCCCATTTCCTGGCACCAAAAATAATAAAATAAATTCCATGGAAAATGCATGGGGATTTGGCATTTTGGCATCCACCTATTCTCTCAGCCCTCACTTGACGAATCACCCTCACACTTTCCATGCACAAACTAAGCAAAAAGTGATATTTTTTGTAAAGTTTATCCCAGATTCATTATATATATATTGGTATATTCACTAAAAAACAAAGGTTACAGAGTTGTTATAGTTAGCTGACAGAATTTTTGTTACTTTTAAAAAAAATACTTTTTATTAAGCCGATGATTCAGAACACAAAGCAATTAAGGCTGAATACAGTGCAACAAATAGGCTGCTCACAGGGGGCCTAGACATATTCTGAATACTTTCCCTAACCCGCCCAAAGCCCCAAAGAACTCCCTGTAGCAATGGAGCTAGTCTCTGGCTCTGCCTCTGCCTCACTGATATTGAGAATATCCACTTCCTCGGCCCCTGTTTGGTTATTTATACCCCGATATTGCTTCATGGCCCCCATATCTTTTCAAATTTGAGTGTGCAACCCCTGAAGCGATATACTGCCTGTTCAGCTAATTGGCCCCAGTCTAAATCTTCCTTCCAGTCTTTAATCGCTGGGGACCTGCTTGCCCCGCATAACCTGGCTAGGCTGTGCTTTGCCACCCCTGCAGCCATTTTGAGCCAGATGTTTATGTGACTAGGCCATTTCTCCTCAATCAACATTCCCAACAATAGCCACTTGGCCTCCAGCAGCACCCCTTACCTCCCTCATTGTCTTGGTTATTTCGGACCAAAAGTTTTGAATATGTGGGCAGGTCCAGAATGTGTGGTAGGATGTGCCCAACTCACCACATCCCCTGGGGCATTCGGACAAGTCTATCCAACCCATCTTGAATACTCTCGACCTAGCCAGGTAGGACCTGTGTAGTATCCGTAGCTGCACCCGATGAAATCCAGCCCTTATAGTTACTTCTCTGGGGCTCTGCAGCACCTCGCTCCACACTTCGTCATCTAGGGGCCCCACATCTACCATCCAAGCCTCCTAAGTGGGACAAGGTTGTCCGGCATGTTGTTCATGATCTTCCTATGTACCAGGGAGACTGCCTTGGAGGGCACCAGGTCAAGTATCAGTCGGTCCTCTTTGGGGAAGTAATCTGGGATGGCCTCCCCTTCCAAAAGATGACATTTCATAGCATGCTGCAGCTGCCTATACTGAAAAATGTTCCCCTGTGCCAACTATATGCAGTCTTCAGTGTCCCGACGGTAACTATAGTGCCCACTCCCCAGACATCTCCCAGTCGCTCAATTCCTACTGTGTGCCATTTCGTGAATGCTCTCAATTTTTGTAACCTATCCCACAGTGGGGTCTCTGCTTTAAGTGTCCCATCTCATCCCAGGGACCTGTTGGTTGCTTTCCATGTCCGTACTACCACCCGTGTGTGGGGCGGGAGCTGGCCACTTTCAATTGCACCGTACAGAAGCGCCGGAGAGTCCCTGTTTCCCATGGCTAAGTGATCCACCCTGTATGTCTTCTCCGTCCGGTCCCCAAACACCTAGTCATTCACCACTGCCAGCTCTGAGGCCCAGTAATAAACTCGGAGTTCAGGGACTGCCAGGCCCCCCATCGTAAGCACCCTGCTGCAGCTTTGCCAACAAGACTTTGGCTGCCCCACCGTCCCACAATAGGGACCGCAAAATGCTTTTAATTCTGCGAAAGTAGTATTCAGAAATTCTGAACGGTCTGGTCTGAAGAATGTACAGCATTCGCAGGAGGGTCATCATTTTTTAGAGGTCCGCCCACCCCATCAGCGAAAGTAGAAGTGCTCGCCAGTGGCTCACGCCTACCTGAAAGTGATCTATCTGAGGGAGAATGTTACAAGTTAAAAATATTTTATCGGCTCTGGTGATACAGATCCCCAGGTACATAAACCCGTCTGTTACCACTGGGGCTAGGCATCGTGATGGCAGAGACAGGGGGACCGAGGAGAGTGGGTAAATCAGTAACTTATCCCAGTTAATTTGGTAACTGGCATAGCTGCTGAACAGATAAAAAATGTGCAGAGTTCACGGTATCAAGATACAGGGCTTTTCCACATAGAGTAGGATATCGTCCTCAAAGAGAGATATCTTTTCCTCCCAGTTACATTTGACTTTAATTCCCCGGATGAGTTGGTCTCCGTGGACCCAGGCTGCCAGGGGCTCCAAAGCTAGAGTGAAGATCATGAGAGATAGTGGACAACCTTGCCACGTGCCCCTCCGCAGTTCAATTGCGTGGGAGATGTAACCGTTCACCCGCACCCTGGCTGCAGTGATTCATAGAGTAGGCGAATCAAGGCACAGAAATTAGGGCCAAAGCCCAGCCTAGGTAGCATTGCAAATATGTATTTCCAATGCACACTGTCAAAGGCCATTCAGGCATCGAGGGAGATAACCCCCGCATCCTCTACACCATACGCCTCCATCAGGTGGAGCACCCCATATTGTCGTCTCAAATTTAAGCACGTACTTTACTTCGGCATAAAGCCGGATTGGTCAGGGTGTATCAACAATGTTATCACACTTGCTAGTCTGTTTGCAAGGACTTTGGCCAGGACCTTGGGTTCCATGTTGAGCAGGGAAATGGTTTGACTTTTTTGGGGATTACCACTATGGTGACAGTTCTTTGGTCATCAGGAAACATCCCACCCTCCCTGGCCTCTAGGAACATGTTCAAGAGGTAGGGTGCCAACTATTGAGCAGTTTTCTATGTTTATTCTACATGGTACATCAGTCCATATTAGTACAATTTGTAACATGAGCGTTTCATGTGTTCAAGGCTGATGAGGCAGTCGAAACGCATGATGGTGGACAAAGTTTGAATAAATCAAAAAAGTGAAATCTGCTGGTAGTGTCTGATTCAGTCGTGTAGAGAAACTCAGGATTGCAAATGTACATATATACATATATACAAATATATATATATATTACCTACTGGCAGTCGCCAGTAGGTAGTTATAGTTAGGATTGATTTCCATAGGGAAATCGCAACATTCTATTGGGAATAACTTTGGCGCCCGTTGAGGAATCTGCCTAAAATTTTCTCAACTTTGCCTCGCGGCGCTCCGGTCCTTCTCTGAAAGTTTGGGGGGGGGTCTGTCAAGCGGGGGCCGAGATAAAAGGGGGGTCCCAAAACGTGTTTTCCCCATGTTAATTTCCATAGGGCAGTTGGTCTCACTTTAAGCTCGAACGGCTGAATGGATTTTCACCAAACTTGGCAAAATTGTAGGGACTGGTAGCCCGATGTGCCTTTGCTATGTCTCAAGATATGTGCTCCAGAGGATTTTGCGTAATTTAGGTTCCAAAAAATTTATATATCTATTGCCGCGCCCCGGTACGCGCACCGGGGAGCGCTCCGGGCGCGCCACGCGACTTGCGCACGGAAAGCTGATTGGCTCTCGGGTGTCTGTAAACATTCGAAACAGTCCAGAGCGGCCGCCATCTTGTGTCTCGGTAGGATTGAGACACAAGAGGTGGTAAAAACAAAGGGGGAAATAATCAAAAGGGGGCAGGGTAGACCCCCCTGACCTCCTAGGTTTGATGTGGGGGCCATAAAAGGGTCCCTCGGGTAAAAAAAATAAAATAATTTTTTTTCGATTTTCGCGGGGGGAGCGCCCGGTACGCGCACAGGGGAGCGTACCGGGGAGCGTACTTTGGTGAAAAATAGTTAAAATAATAGTGTAAAATATTCATTTTGAGTGATTACAGGTAGGGTAGCTCTGAAAAGAGCTTTTGGGTTCTGTGGCTGTTTTAGGTACCTACAAGTACGTCCCACACACACCCACACGCACACAACCCCACACCCACACACTCCCCACACACACCTCACACACGCACACCTCCACCCACACCCAAACACCCCACACCCCCACACCGACACCTTACACATCCACACCCTCACCCACACATCCCACACACCCACACCCACACACACCTCACCCCCCCTCAACACATAACACACACACACGCACACACAGATACCTCACAGACACACCCCACACACACACCTCCCCCCCACACACACACACACACCTCACAGACACATCCACACATCCCACACATACACACATATCCTACACACATACCCCCCACACCCACACACCTCCCACACACACCTCACACACCCACACCTACACTCAAACACCCCACACACCCACACCCACATACACACCTTACACACCCACACCCCCACCCACACCAACATACCCCATACACCTACATACACCTATGCACCTCACCCCCCCCAGACACATACACACACACACCTCACAGACACACCGCACCATCCCCCACACACACCTCTCCCCCACACACATGGGGAAAACTCAGTGAAACAGTAAAATGATAATTTAAAGTGCTTAGAGGTAGGGTAGCTCTGAATAGAGTTGTTGTGTTGTGTGGGTGATTTAAGGACCAACATGTAGGTACCAATGCAGAGTTTTAAATTCAATGTACACCTTTTTTATGTAGATATCTAGCATGTTGTTACAGAAGTTATTGTGGTATATGGAATCCATACCATAGTCTGTCAGGAAAGCAGAAACAGATCCTTTAAGTACTCCTTGAGAAGACCTAGGGGATCATGGGTAGTCTACCCTGCTCCCTTATGATGTTTTAAAATTGCACAGTATACTGTAAGTTTCACTTTATACTATAATATAAACATAATTATTTTGGTAGTACTTCATGAATTAGATATAGAAATGAATAATGTCTCAAACAATTTTTAATTATTAAATAAAAATGTATTGGTTAGAATTTTCATAGTTCAATAAAACTTCCAGCATTAGATCATCTGGAATCTCCTAAAAAATGCATGTTTCTATATCTTGTAAACATTCAATAAATTGTTGATCCAAAGACTGATCCATAAAATCTTCTTCAACAAAATCTTCATTAAGAATCTCCTCATATGTAATCTCGAAGGAAACATTGATATTTTCTTGCTCCCCTTCCATTTTTTTGCTGTAAATTGCATAAAAAATAACTATATGAGTAGAGTTAGGGCACTGTTGGGTTTAAGTTCAGACAGGTAGTTCTGATTTTTTAACAGTGAAGTTAACTTTGGGCAGTGTATGGTAACAGGCAGGAAGTAGAAATATAAAAAAAGTGCCTGTGAAGAAGCGTAAGTAAATTCATAATTATAGCAGAGAAGCCTAAGTCAATCCATAAATATAACAGAGGAGCCTATCTCTATCTATAACTATAGCAGAGGGACAGTAAATAATTATCAGAAAACGTTTTTACAAATTAACTTAAAGTGCCCCTTACAAATTATCAACTTACTTTACAGAGAGGTGAAGAAGAAAAAATGCGAAAATCCTTTCAAGATGTACCTCAGGTAGTTGTAGTCAAAATGGCCGTGTTTCCCTCTCATTTTTCATTTATATTCATGTACATAACCAATCAAATGTCAGGAAAAAAAAGTAGAAAATGAAAGTAACATTTTAATTGGTTGTAAATTCTAACACTTCAGATGTGTTTTTGTCATGTAATTTACCTCAGGATATTTAGACAGTGCTACAGCTTAAATGGCTCAATGGAATTCCACCAAATTTGGGAAAATGGTAGGGACTGGTATGTAGTATGGCCTATTCTATATTTGGTGAAAGTGTCTCCAGTGGTTTTTATGTAAATTAACTTTTAACATTTTTGGGAGCGCTTCCCGGTGCGCGCCCTGGTACGCGTACCGGCAGCGCTACGGGAGTCCTCCATTTTGTGTTTCGATAGATTTGAGACAGAAAATGGAGGAGAAACAACGTTGGGAATGGGTATAAGGGGGCATGGTAGGCACTCCCTGACCCTCTAGGTTTTCTGAGGGGGTCTTAGGAGGCCCATATAGGCAAACAGAAAAATAATAATTTTTCGCGGGGGGAGCGCCCGGTACGCGCACCGGAAAGCGTACCGGGGAGCGTACTTTGGTGAAAAATAGTGAAAAAAGTTAGAAAAAGATAATCATTTGGAGTGATCAGAGGTAGGGTAGCCTTGAAAAGAGCTTTTGGGTTCTGTGGCTGATTTAGGTACCTACAAGTAGGTACCAATGCACAGTCTTAAATTCAGGAGGAATATTCTATTCCCCTCATCTGAGAAGTGCACACCATCTCCTCGGTAGATATCTTGCATGTTGTAACGCAAGTTGTTGTTGTATATTGAACTCATTCCATAGTCTCTCATGTAAGCAGAAACAGATTTATTCACATGTTTCCGTGCTTTCTCAAATTGTGGACAAAATTGGTTGGACCAGTTCCATTTCTGTCTCTGGCATATATTGGAATTTACCATGGCAGTTTGTGGAAAAATTGTCATCAATTGCCCAAAGGTGTCCTTTAAAAGCATCTCCAGACCTACCCCAGTCAAAGTGCCTAGGTCATTTCCACCACAGTGCAAAATTATGAGGTCAGGGTGTGGCAGATGGTAAAGGGTTTTCACCAATGGTATCAATTGATGACATCTCAATACTCTTTGGCCAATCCATTTTATGTGCACATTTGGTAAATCAAGGTTGTGAAAATTTCTGGTAGCTGCATACCTTTGAGCCCAGTGAATGTAGCTATGTCCAATAATCCAGACAGAGTACATGGTGAGAGGAGGTTCTGGTACAGTCAGATGAAGTGTAGGAATGAAATGGCAGTTGGAACAGTAGGGGTTTGCAAAAAAAAACTGTGGAGTTTCAGTGCTCGTGAATCACAAGCAATGATTGGTGGATTCAGATAGTTGAAAACTGAAAGTTAGGGTGCATGGTTCTGTTATGTGAAAGGAGTACTTTGAGTGGTTAAGAAAAAGTCATTTAAAGAAAGATTGCAGTGGATAAGCTGGTGTATTGAGAGGTCAAACATGCTTGCTGATTTGATTTGCAACATTGTAGAATAAACTTTTAACCCTGGGAGCTCAGTGAGGAGGGAGTTGCTATGGTAACAGGTAGAAAGGGCTGAGGGGGAGAAGGGTGTTGGTTTGAAAATACAGAGGGAAGAGTTTTGATTGGTTACCATGAGCAATATTTGTGTAGAATTAGAGGTTTTCTGTGCCATTAATGGTTGCAGTGCCTGGAGAACATACCTTTTGCTCTGCTAAAGAAATATTGGTGTGTGTATCTGACACTGTTCTGAATCTCCTAAAGCATTTGTAAAGGTGAGTTATGATTCATTTAGATGGAGAGTTCAGATTAAGAAGCACATTGATTTTTTTTGCTGTTGGTTTGTGTGATGCTTTTTGAAAATGCATGGTTTCTATATTTGTAAAATAGAGGATTTGTATTTTGTGAAATAGTGATGTTTCAGTAGTGAAGTTGAATGGTTGTACATAGAACTTGCACTCTGTATCTAAAATGTTATTTTAAAAATCAATTTTAGGGTAAATGAATGGGGTCAGTAGTGAAAATGAATGCTTGTACATAGGACCTGTGTTGTGTTTCTAAAATGTTAATTGAAAAACGATTTTAGTGCAAAACAATGGGTTTTAGTAGTGAAAATGAATGCTTGTAAATAGGATCTGTGCTCTGTTCATAAAATATTAAATAAAAAACGATTTTTGGGCAAATTAATGGCTTTCAGTAGTGAAAATGAATGCTTGTACATAGGACCTGTGTTCTGTTCATAAAATGGTAATTGAAAAACGATTTTAGTGCAAATCAATGGCTTTAACATTTTTAAGAAGGAATAAATAGTGTGTGCATAATTATATAAAAATATTTGAATCTTTTACAAACATGTTACGTGTTTTACCTCAGATTGGGAAGCAGACTGAGTTTCTTTGCTGTTGGTTTGTTTCATTTTTTGGGTAATGCTTGGTAGGAATGTTTGCAAGAGATAGGAAATGTATTTTGTAAAATAGTGACTTTTCAAGACTGAAATGGAATGATTGTACATTGGACCTGCACTGTGTTTCTAAAATGTTATTGAAAAATCGATGTTGGTGCAAATTAATAGCTTTTACATTTTTGAGAAATAAAAAAAGTGTGTGCATGATTAAATAAAATAATTTGAAGCTTTCACAATCATGTCACCTGTGTTACCTTAGATTAGGAAGCACACTGAGAGCCTTATATATGAAAACAGCGATGCGTCACTTTTAACTGTGCACTCCTTGTGACACCAATGGTGCATTATATTTAATGTATGACGCATCATGTTTCTAGGACTTACAGATAAGTCAGTATTTCTTATGTATCTGTAAGCGCAAAAGTGACGAATTGCTGGAGTGTGTCACAAAAATGACGCAACTCTAGCAATGCATCCTTTCACATGGGGAAAGCCCCATGTGAAAGCGTTTGCCTCAGTCTTACGCCTGCTGTGAGACAGGTGCAAGATTTTGACGTAACAGTGTCCTAAAAGTGATGCAGTGAAATCTCATAGATTTCACTGCGTCACTATTACGAGGCTTTTTGCAGGGGAATGCCCCCTCTGTGTACATTACACCTGACAGAGGTATAATGTGGCGCAGAGGTTTAAAAAGTGACGCATCTACCTAAATGCGTCACTTTTTAAATATGGCGCAAAAAGGTACATGTTTTATGCCGCCGATGCGTCACAAAAAGTGACGCATCAGCAGTGCAAAACTGACGCAGGGCCTCATAAATGAGGTTCATCTTTGTTTGCACACTACTCCAGTTTAGTCCTGTCCACTGCACTATTGGACACAAGCCTCACCTTTTGTGCTCCCCTGGACAGGCTTCATCTCATCTGCACTCCTGCTTAGGTGTCAGAATCCTATCACATGGGGAAAGCCCCATGTGAAAGCGTTTGCCTCAGTCTTATGCCTGCTGTGAGGCAGGTGCAAGATTTTCATGTAACAGTGTCCTAAAAGTGACGCAGTGAAATCTCATAGATTTCACTGCGTCACTATTACGAGGCTTTTTGCGGAGAAATGACCCCTCTGTGTTCATTACACCTGACAGAGGTATAATGTGGCGCAGAGGTTTAAAAAATGACTCATCTACCTACATGCGTCACTTTTAAAATATGGCGCAACAAGGCACATGTTTTATGCCGCCAATACGTCACAAAAAGTGACGCATCAGTTTTGCAAAACTGACGCAGGGCTTTATAAATGAGGCTCATCTTTTTTTTGCACACTACTCCAGTTTAGTCCTGTCCACTGCACTCTTGGACATAAGCCTCACATTTTGTGCTCCCCTGGACAGGCTTCATCACATGAGCACTCCTGCTTAGACCTTATAATCTTTTTTTAGAATAACATTTGAAAAACAAAGAAAAGGTCATATGTATAAGCTTTTCATTACACTACTAAAATATTTTTGCTGCAAATTAATGAGTTTTACATTTTTGAGAAAGTTTAAATAGTAGGACCTGCACTGTGTTTCTAAAATCGATTTTGGGACTAATCAATGAATTCTACATTTTTGAGAAAGAATAAATAGTGTGTGCATGATTACATAAAAAAATTTGAACTTTTCACAATTATGTCACCTGTGTTACCTCAGATTAGGAAGCACACTGAGCTTCTTTGCTGTTGGTTTGTATTATTTTTTTGGTAATGCTTTGTAGCATTAATTGCAAGAGAGAGGAAATGTATTTTGTAAAAGAGTTTTCAGTAATGAAATGGAATGCTTGTACTCCAGCAATGTATCCTTTCACATGGGGAAAGCTGCATGTGAAAGCGTTTACCTCAGTCTTATATCTGCTGTGAGGCAGGCGCAAGATTTTGACGTAACAGTGTCCTAAAAGTGACGCAGTGAAATCTCATAGATTTCACTGCGTCACTATTAAGAGGCTTTTGGTGGAGAAATGACCCCTCTGTGTACATTACACCTGACAGAGGTATAATGTGGTGCAGAGGTTTAAAAAATGACGCATCTACCTTCATGCGTCACTTTTTAAATATGGTGCAACAAGGCACATGTTTTATGCCGCCAATGCGTCACAAAAAGTGACGCATCAGTAGCGCAAAACTGACGCAGGGCTTTATAAATGAGGCTCATCTTTTTTTTGCACACTACTCCAGTTTAGTCCTGTCCACTGCACTCTTGGACACAAGCCTCACGTTTTGTGCTCCCCTGGACAGGCTTCATCACATGGACACTCCTGCTTAGGCCTCATAATCTTTTTTTAGAATAAAATTTGAAAAACAGAGAAAAGGTCATATGTATAAGCTTTTCATTACACTACTGAAACATTTTTGGGGCAAATTAATGTCTTTTACATTTTTGAGAAAGAATAAATTGTGTGTGCATGATTACATAAAAAAATTTGACCTTTTCACAATCATGTCACCTGTGTTACCTGAGATTAGGAAGTAGATTGTGCAGATGAGGTGAGGCATGTCCAGAGGGACAGAGGAGGTGAGGTCTATTTTTTCCAGACTGTAGTGGGAGAGAGGCCTTTCCTGGGAAGCATAGGTGGTGAAGCCTGTGTATAAGAGTGCAGTGGACTAGACTTCATGAAGTGTATCCCCTACTGGACTCTTAGACACAGGTCTCATCTTCTTTGTACCTGTGGACAGAGCTGTCTTCCAGTACACTCTTCAATACAGGCCTCACCTCTTCTGCACCCCTGGAGAATCCTCACCTGATCTGTAACCCTGAATAGACCGTTTGCTTTTTGTCATTGCTTTGTTGTTTGGTAATAGTGGTCTATAATGGTGCTATTTTTTTCTTTAACACAGATTGAAATCAAGATTTCAAGAGTAAGGAAAGATGCCCTCAAGGGAAAGGCCAAAAAACAAAACCAGCAACGGAATTACAGCACTCTTCCGCAACAAATACTTAAAAAAACAGGAACAAAGCTCCTGGTAAGACAACTAAGTCTTTCTTACGGAACATATGTAGATCAAAAAAAAATGTTGGACAGCATGTAGAAAAAGAGAATGAGAGAGTAAATTTGAAAAGGAAGGAGAGAACCTCAAAGAATCCTACAACTGGAGCAGGAGAGAATAATATGTATAGGAATAGAAGGCAGAATCAGTTTAGAGACATTCGTAAACAAATGTTTCGCAATAGGGTGGTTTTAAATTTGTTAAAAAACATTAGGAAAGGTAAACACAGAGCTGCTTTTTATAAGAAAAAGAAAAGTGTAGAGAAGATTGTTGATCAGGCTTTTGAAGTTAAGAAAAAATTATTTATTTTAATAGTCAATAGAATTAGGACACTTAACAAGACAATTGATGTTTTCAAATCAAACAGTAGATGGAAAAGAGTAATTAATCAGACTAATTTTTGTAAAGTTTTTTCAGGAGAATGGATGCACAATTCAAGTTGTGAGCCATTTTTTAATGAGGAGAGTTACTTCCAGGAGAATGATTTAGTGCATGCAGTTGACACCAGTGGTTGAGCGTATGAAGTGAAAGACGGTTGTCCGATTGAAAAAGAGAAACTTGTGCCTAGAGAACCAGAAGAGGTGTTAACTGATGAAGTTTTAGGGAGACGTACTAAGAGTCCAGTGTACACTTGGAAGTGTAGTCGTATTTGTAGTGTGCGACAGGAATCAATTGATTTGTTTTGTAATTTCTTACGTACATATAGTAAGAAAAGTCTAAAGCAGAAAGTGAAGTTGTTGCAAGACTTAGATCCTTGCAGAGTGAGAGAAAACACAGGTTTGCAAGGGCATTCACTGGCTTGTCTTTCTAGAAAAGTCTGTCAGAGTGTTTTTCATCATTTTAGGATGTTAGCAGTGCATCATACCAAAATGAGGAAATTAGTGAGAATGTCGTATTATGCAAAAAGTCCAGCACTTAAGCTTAAACAATTAAACAGTGCTCTTTTGCATGGAACTGAATTAGATGTGAAGAAGATTTGTGAAGAAATTGAGATTTGTTATTTTGGTGAAAAAGAGGACAGTGTAGAAATTGACACAGCAATTCAAGGTAATGTGGAAGACAATGTACAGATTTCAAGTACAGAAAAGTTTGAGCAGGAAATTACCAGGTTTAAGGTGAAATCAAGTGAAAGGCCGAATTTTACTTGTGTGTGTTGTCGACGAAGTCATTATAAACATCAAACTAGATTAGTTGATTTACACGTAAAAAGTGAAAAGATGAATAATTATGAGTGGAAGGATTTTGCAACTTATTTGTGGGTGGAGAATTGTTTTGATTTGAGTTCTGATCAGCGTATTTGTAAATATTGTTATGATAAATTAAATGAAAACAGAATGCCTGCTAGAGCTGTTCATAATAATCTGGAGTTGGTAGACATTCCCCGTGAATTGATGGATTTAAATACATGTGAGTCTATTTTGATTCAATGTGTCCATCCTTTTCAGGCAATTGTTCGCATGGAGCCTAAGATAGGGAAATTGCCTCCTACAGATTTGCAGAGAGGATTAAAGGGAAGAGTTGTTTATTTGCCTCTAGATTTAAAAAAAAATATTGATCCAATTGGAATAGAAAAAGTAGAAGAGGAACCTTTAGTTATTCTAGTTAATGGGGTTCCAACAAAGAGTAAGAAAATCTGGCAAGATTTAGTGGATGTTAGGAAAGTCAAAAAGGCAATGTTGTATTTAGTCAAAAACAATGAGTATTACAAAGATGTATGTGTTGCAGCAGAGGAAACAGCTGCAGATGAAGATAGTGATTGTTCAGGCGGCCAAATTGAAAAAGTTGATGTGTCTAGAAGTGAAGAAATATATGAACATTATACTGTTCATCCTTTGCATTCCAAAGAAGTAATGGGGAATGCAATTGAATTGTTTCAAATGAAAGCAGCAAAAGGAAGTCCCATTAGTGTATGGGAAGAAAGTTTGGAAGCTCGTTGTTTTCCACAGCTATTTCCAACAGGTCGAGGTGGACGATATGACGATCGACCACTTCAAATTCCTGCATTTGAATATCGAACTGTAAGATTATATGCTGAAGATCCAAGGTTTCGTCAATGCATTCCCTATTTGTGTCATCTACTGTATGAAAGTGACTTGTCTGGGCTTTCTTATGCAGTAAACCATATACTGAAAAGTGGAGCACATCTGCAAAATGTTTCGGCGAGGGACTTTCTGGAGAAAGTGAATCTGCAAGATAATATTTTAGAATCTCATCTAATCAATCTCATGGCATGTCAGCGTGGTACAAACGAGTATTGGTACCGTCGTCATGGGGAATTGAAAAGTATGCTAAGAAACTTAGGAACTCCTACATGGTTCCTCACTCTTAGCTGTGCCGAGTATGCATGGGACGACTTACTACAATTTCTACAAGAGGCAAATGCAAATATACAAAATATAGAATTCAAAACACCTGGAGAACTGTGTTCTTTGGATCCTGTGAATGTATGCAGATATTTGAATCATAGATTTGAAGCTATGATGTCTTTTATTACCAACAAAAAAAATCCTCCCCTTGGAGAGGTTTTGGATTTCTTTTGGAGAAAGGAGTATCAAGCGAGAGGTGCTCCTCACATACATATGTTGTTGTGGATTAAAGATGCACCCAAATTTGGAACAGATTCGGATGAGACAGTGATGAGCTTCATTGAAGAGTTTTCAACATGTGCTGTTCCAAAAACTACCGAAGAAAACAGTTTAAGGCAACAAGTTTTACGCTTTCAATCCCATCGTTGTGGAAAGTACTGTTGTCGAAAATTCAGAAACAAGGACAAGTTCTACACAAAATGTCGTTTCGGCTTTCCACGACCAGTGATTTCTAAAGGAAGAGTAAATAATTTGATGTCTTCTCTGAGACATACTGTGACGAGGAAATCACCATAAAATACATACAATTTAAAAAGAAACGAAGAGTCAAAGTACATCAACGACTACAACCCAGTGATTTTGTCCATGTGGAATGCTAACATGAATATTCAATTCGTTGCTGACAACTCTATTGCTGTGGCTCGATATGTGACGTCTTACATCACAAAAAAAGAAAAGACAGAACTGAAGGAAATGTGGGAGGACATTTCACATGAAAAGAGTCTAAGCAAGAAATTATACAGTTACAGTCTGAAGATGTTGTCGCATCGAGAAATTGGAGCATATGAATGTTCTGATCGATTGTCGTCAGCAAGTCTCTATGCCAAATCTAGAACCATCATTTGGGTGAGTCTAGGTCTTGCTGCAACACGAAATCGAGTTTTGAAATCTGTACAAGAAATAGAGTATTTCGCTGAGAAAGAACCAGAAAGTACAGATATTTTGAAGACAAACATGTTGGGTACATACTATCCAAATAGAAGTAGTCATCTTGAGAACAGTTGTTTGTATGAAGTTCTGCAAAACTATATTCATAAGAGAACCATCAGAGAAGATATTAACAATGGAATATATGCTATTATTGAGTGTGAAGGATGTCTAGTGAGACAGAAAAAAGGCCATTTGATTAATCATCGAAAATTGAGTTGCGCAAATCCAGAGAAAAGGGAATTTTACTATTTAGCTCTTTTGCAACTCTTTAAGCCATGGCGTACAGAAGAGGAACTACTTGGAGATTTTCTCTGTTACGAAGATTCTTTTAATGCAACCAAGGATACCATAGAATGTCCTGTTTTTCCAAATTATCTGCAAATGTTGAACGAAGAAATAGAGAAAGAAGCCACAATTGCTGCAGAGATTGCTAGAGACAGTTCTCAAGACAGTCAGAGTACTGCTTCATTGAGTCAGGATCCACTTGGAGGACCAATTATTCAAAATGAAGCTGCCACTGCCATGGATGAGGTGGAAAGAGCTATGGAACAAGCTCCAGATGACGTAGTTAACTTAGAAGATTTGGTGAAACAACTAAACCTTGAGCAGAAACAGATATATGACGAAGTCAAAGATCAGGTTGAACATGGATTCACTCATGTGAAAAAAGAGTGCTCATGTACATCTTTTAAACCAGTCCAACTGTACGTGAGTGGAGAAGCGGGAACTGGAAAAAGTTTTCTGATTAAAGCAATTGCAATTTATCTGCAGAAAAGGACTGAATCACCGCTGTCTTGTGTTGTTACCACTCCAACTGGGCTGGCTGCACATAACATTAAAGGGATTACTTTACATCGTTTACTGATGCTGCCAGTCTGGAGATGCGTGTTCTGAAGTTTCGAGAGTCCTGAAGAAAATGAAACTTCTTATCATTGATGAAGTAAGCATGGTGTCAAATATAATGCTTGCTTTTGTGCATTTGAGAATGCAAGAAATTCTTAGAACAGACTATGATGTCTTATTTGGAGGAAAACATATTATTGTTTTTGGAGATCTTCTGCAGTTGACTCCAGTGAAAGGACAACCTGTGTTCAAAATACTCACGCATTAATATACCAGGAAGTGCCTAGGAAGCATTGGAAACGTTAATATATGGTTAAACTTCAAATATGCAGAACTTCTTACAAAATATGCGAAATGCGGCAGGCAAAGGATGAAGATTATAAAAATATTTTACAAGATGTAAGAATCGGAAAAGTAAGTCAGCAAGGGAAAGAAGGTTTACATGGACGGTTAATTTCAAATTTGTACCCAAATGAAAACATTCTTCCAGAGAATATTTTTAAGAAAATTAACGAGAAGAAATCTGGCATATGTTTGATGCCAACTCTGAAAGAATGTTCCATGTTCAACAACAAAATGTTAAAGTTAGAAAATGAAGAGATAGTGAAACTGGAAGCTACAGATAAAATAGAGCATATGGGAGCAACAATTATTTTGTCTGAAAATTTGAAATCAAAATTGGATTCATTAGAGAAGACTATATCTAAAACTGCTGGTTTTGAAAAGACTCTGAATGTGTGTTTGAATTGTCGTATAATTTTGAGAAGGAATTTAAATGTTGAAAGAGGTCTGGTAAATGGAGCAATGGGTCATGTTGTTGTTTTTGTGAATTACAAAAATAGAGATGGAATTGAAATTTTAAAAATTAAATTTGATGGCATTGATGAAATAGAACACATTTGTCGTTGTTCAGCTAGATTTTTGCTCGTGAAAGACTTATATGTTTGCCGAAAACAGTTTCCTATTCGTTTGGCATATGCAGTGACAATTTGTAAATCTCAAGGTTTAAGTGTAGATAGCGCTTTGGTGAACATTGGAAGTTCTGTGTTTAAAGAGGGTATGGCATATGTGGCATTATCTCGAGTCAGAACTTTATCAGGATTGTACTTGATTGAGTGTGATGAAACAAAGATTTGTGCAGATCTACATTGTGTTAAAGAATACAATAGGTTAAGAAGAGAGTATGCTCCACATTTGCCTCAATATCCTCTGATTGAAAAACGTGTGGTAGGCCGAAAAAGAAGAAATGAGAGTAATTGCAGTGAGATAGTAGCAAAAAGACAAAAAGTAGATGAAACTGTAATTGTAAGCAGAAGGAAAAAGGATTCTGTTGAAGATGTTGTTGGATTTCAGTTTGAAAACAGTTCTGGTGTCAACTGCTATGCTAATGTAGTGGTTAATGTTGTTTTTTTCTTCAAAATATACAGGAACAGATTGTTCAAAATCGGGATCAAAGATTCTGTTGTTTGTTGAATTCCGTGTTTGAGAAATGTACCAGTGATAGAGCAAAAATAGAAAGTGTTTCAGAAATTCAAAATCTTCTAGACGTATGTTCTGGTGAAAATCAATTTTCACAGAATATTCAGCAGGATTGTCAGGAATTTTTAATGTATATGTTTGATGTATTGGAAGATGAAGGTGTAGATATAAAAAAATCTTTTTAGCCTTTCTTATCAATGGCAGCATGACTGTGACAACTGTACTTTAACAAGTACTACTAGAATAGACACTGAAAGTTTTATATATTTGACTTTACCAGACTGCAAATCAGTGCCTTTTAATAATCTAGTTAAAGCAGCGGATCACAATATGGTGTGTACCCAATGTAAGTCTACAATGCTGTCCACATTATTTCTTCAAAATTATGGTCAGTATGTCATTTTAATGTTCCAACGGTGTAGACCTGATGGAAGTAAATTGACAACTTCTATTAAATATTTTGTGGCTTCTCAGTTATCGATATCAGGAAGAACCTTTGCAACTGTAGCTATTATTTTTCATGACGGTCCTTCTACAACATCAGGGCATTACACATGCTATTTAAAAAGTTGTAAAGGTTGGACCCAATGTAACGACACTCATTTGACTTTCAAACAAAGTTTGCCTTTTGGCTTAAAAAATTCATACCTAGTGTTTTTACAGCCAAAATTTAGGTAAAGGTAATTGGCCTATGAAGACGGGAGCAGTTAATAAAGGTTTTTTTGATGTTTAAAAATATATTCTAAGTAAAAGTGATCCAGGTAATATAAAAAATTGACTTGTCATAAAGGTACTGTAAGTGGATCTCATAGTAAGTGATATTAGTATTATACAAAATGATGAACATGAGTGAGTCAGAGATGGTTTTACAAATACTTAAATATTGTGAAAATGTTGTAGAGACTTTCTTTCAGAACGTCAGAAAAAAGGTCATTTCAGAGTTTCTTAGAATTAATTTGAAAATATACTCATACATCTGACACTATTTGGCCAAAAGGAAAGGTACAGGAATGAGTAAAGAGTCATGACTGAAAAAAAGGAGTATATGAAAATAATGAAAATATTTCAGATGTTCTTGGAGCTTTTCTTCTAGAAAGTCGATGAAACGGATTTTTTTGTGAACAGCAGAGTACTTTGCAACGAGAAAAGGACCTCCATGATATACTATTTGGCCTCAAGGAAAAGTAAGTCAATCAAAGATTAGTGTACATTTGTCATTTGTCAGTATCTAAGTTTTTTTTAAAAACACAATCTTTTAGATTGTGTTTTTTTTCCCCGCTGTCATATGATGAGTAATTTGAACTCACTGTTTTAAGTGAAATTCAATATATTCTGAGAACAGCAAAAATAAACTATGTAACATGTTGTACAAGTTATTCTATCCTTTGGATTGTGTAAACTAAATTGTATTCCCATTCTCTGACACTCACTTTCCTTTTTCCATCCTCTTTCAGCTCTTTTTACTCACTTATAATGTCTTTCTCTCACTCTCTGTAACCCCCGTTCCTTTACTCCACTTCTTTGACAACCCCTCATTCTCATTTCAACTGTCTGCATCCCCTCTCTCCCTTGCATACCTTTTCAGCTTTCAGTCTCTCTGCTTTACTTCCCTTTTCCGTATTTTCCTCCTTTGCTCTTTTAGTAATTCCTGTTTACTCACTCAGCAGTATTATCGCACTCTATCACTATAAATCACCCACTCTCCCTCGCTTATCTTTGTTTGCTCCTTACTTTTGACCTCTTCTCTCTATTTTTTGTTCACTACCTCTATGTCCTCAGTGCCTCACTCTCCTTGTGTTATGTTCACTTGTGTTTATCTACCTTCTATCATTTCTTTTACAACAACTTCACTGCTTCTCTCTCATCGTTCTTCATCCCATTTCTTTTACTCTGGTTCCATTACTATCCCTCATTTCCTATCTTTCAGTGTCCTTCTCTTTACTTTCATCACCGAATCACTTTCTCTCAGTACCACTGCTCTAGTCCTCTTCTCCTCTCTTTCCTTCTTTTGCTCCCTTAATCATTTTCCTTTCCTCACTCATTGTACTCCACTTCACTCAGTCCTTCCCTTAGTTTCTTTGTCTACTAACTTCCTCACTCCTTTTCCCTCAATCATTCTATATTATCCTCTCTCCCTTCATCCCTTCACTCTATGACTCTCCTTCACTTACTCTCAGTTATCTCCCATTTCTCAATCTTCTAAATGCATCCATAATTAGACTCTTTTCCGTCTCTGTTATTATCTTTTTACTTACTACTGTTTCCTGACTTAGTTTTGCTAACTCACATTGTTTTAGTATCTTTCTTACCTTCAGTTCATTTCTCTGTTCTTCTCTTCCTCTGTGTCAGTGAATCTATATGCCTTACTCTTAGAAATTTGCTCTCATTCTATTTCTTTTTTCTCTTTTTATCCTTCTACCTTACTTTATTTCCCTTTCTGTGTCCTTCACTCTTACTTTATTTCTAAATACACTGTTATGATTTTTAACCTCTTCATTTGTATATTTGAATTTAAAATACACATTTTACTAATTATAACTTATTTTTTCTTCTCTCTTTCACAGATACAAAGTGTAGTAAATTTTTTTATTAAAGTTACATTTATTATATGGTAAGTATGACTATAAAAATGTATTTTGTCATCACCCTTTGCTTTAAGCTCACTAATATTTTCTCAACCAACCTCACTCCTGTGTCTTTATTCTGCTTCCCTCACTTATTCTTATTCTCCATGTTTACTCCAATTTCCCTATTTCCCCTCTCATATTCAACTTCTTTCAATCCCTATTCTTTACTTCACTTACCCTTTGTTCCCTTCCTTTGCTTCTTCACTCATTCTGTTTTTCTTAATCATTTACCTTACTCCTACACACACACACCTCATTCCCCTCTCAATACATACACACACCTCTAACATACACCCCACACACACACCTCAAACACACACAAAATCCCCCCACACACACTCTTCACATACACACACACATTCCATACACACACAAACATCGCACACATATACACCCCACACCCATACACTCTTCACACATACTTCACACACCCTCACCTTGACCCACACCAAAACACCCCACACAGCCACACCCACAGACACACCTTACACACCCACACCCCGACCTACACCCACTGACTCCCTATAAGTCACACACACTGCATTACTTATCTTTCTTTGCTGTTTCACTCAAACCCATTCAGGTACTGTTTTCTTTACTCTCTTTGTCCTTTCTCTTTGTCACTCCCCATGTCTTATCCTAATTCAATTTTTCACCCTCTTTCACCCCTCTTTACTTACACTAACTGGTCTTTTCTTACCCTCACTCACCGTTCTTCATTTATCCCGGTTACGCCACTACCCTTCATTCCCAATTTTTTACTGTCCTTTCTTTTTCTTTCAACACCCACTCACATTCTTCCACTATCTCTACTTTAGTCTTCTTCCTCTCTCTTCCCTTCTTTCGCTCCTTTAGTCATTTTACTTTTCTCACTTTCACCCTATTACACCTTCTCTCTTTTTTACTATGTAATAAACAATCCCTCTGTGTTCATCCTGTAGCTCTCTTTCTCTTAACATTACTCTCTTTGTGTTCTTCCTTCATGCTAACTCCTTCATTAATTTTTTTTTTCTATTTTTTGGGGGGGGCGCGCCCCGGTACGCGTACCCTAAGAAAAAAAAATTGACAGAGATTCATTAAAAATATAGGTTTATTTTTATAAATGAAAGGTAGTTCTAAAAAGAACTGTTTTTTTTCTTCTTTTTGTTGTTTTATATGTTTTTAAATTTTTTTTGAACATTTTGTACTTTTTTTGGCTTTTCAAAACATTTTTATATTTTTTTGTATTTTTTATGTCGAGAAACAAAAAACAGGGAATTGTAAATAGCTCAACAGGAGCAAAAAACAAAAACCGGAAAAAATTACTGTTTTTTGGGGCATTTGTGATTGTCACCAGCAAGGAGGACGAGCTTCATGCTCTTTTCACCATAGGCGATGAGTTTGCCACATTCAATACATGTGATTCTAAAATATGCAAATCGTGGTTGTATACAAGGCATCATCTCTGTTGTTTCTGGTCCCGATGGAGTGGGTTGTGTTCTTTTGGAGGTGGTCCTTGAAGACTGGGGGAGGTTACTAGCCAGATCCCTGAGCTCTGCACGAGAATAGTTGTTTGGATGCTTCCGGGTCATATGTCGAATCATGGTATTATTACCAAAGGAATATTTTTTGTTTGGGTTGCCCCTTGAGAGTTGTTTGCCACAGATTAGGCAAGTTACTTTTTTCTTGCCCTCTGGGATTGAAAAAAACTCCCATACAATGTGTGACTTGGGCTTGTATGGGGTATTTTGTTCAGGCAACCATGTTCTCCCCTCCTCCTCTTCCTCTTCCTCCTCCTCCTCTTCTTGACCACCAATGTACTGTTGTGGTGGTCCTCTTGGTGGTGGTGGTGGTGGTGCAGATGCTCCAGCTGTTGCAGCTACAGTAGCCTTTTGAAAGTACAAAATAGTTCTCTCTCTATTGTTGAAACAGGTCTTCCTCAGTCAAAGGACAAAGTCAGAATAAGGAAAGAAGGTGGGGTCTTTCATCATTTGCAAAAAACAAAGTGTCCTGAACCAATGAGAAGTGTTATTTTCAGGTCATATGACCCGGGCTTTACTCATTTGGAAACCAAAACTGTTCTGCACCAATAGAAAGTGTTATTTTCAGGTCACATGACCCGACGTGCTTACGCTACGCGCCCTGAGACGCGCCCGTAGTCGCGCTCCGGGGCGCGCCCGTGGGTGCGTAGCGTAAGCGCGTCAAGACGTTGCGCGATCGTATGCGCTCGCGTGCTTCCGGGTGCGCTTACGCTGTGCGTCATGACGCATCACGCGTCTACGCCGAACGTCACGATGTTGTTTTCGTTCGGGAAAATAGCGCTAACGGGGCGCTCCCCGGTACGCGCCCCAGGGCGCGCCGCAACATTGCGCTGACCCGTGCGCTCCCCGGAACGCGCCCTGGGAGCGCCCCAGGCAAAAAAAAACAAAAACATAATTATACAATATAACATTCATTATAAAAAATATTACTTTTCATACCTATAGAGATTTGCTATTAAAAAACCTATGAAATTCACTGATAAAACCATAGGTTTCACACCAGTTATAGTTAGGAATTAGCATTTAAAAAACCAATTAAATTCACTGAAAAAACCAAAGGTTTCACACCGGTTATAGTTAGCTGGAAATTGTACTCGCATAAAACCAATGAAATTCCCACGTTATAGTTAGTTGTACTCACTATAACTTGCGCGTGCAATGCACTGCTGATGACGTCACATATTACATCACTCATGACATGGTCAGTGACATCACTCATGACATCACTGATGACACCATCCTTGTGACAGAGTGACAGACCTCCTTTCACTGTAATGTAACCCTTGAAACACATATTCAAAAATAGAAACTAAAATTTTCAAAAACAATGGAGATACCCATACCAGTTACAACAACCAATTCAGTAATTCCACCATCTATATACACATCCACTCATTCACCAACAGTTCTATGTAGTCACTCGTACATATACTCACTCATCATATGTAGTGATACACCTATACATCATATTACACACCGACAGTCATCCAAAAGATACTCTCACACATACTCACACATGCAAAAAAACTATTGAACATCCATTTATTTGCATATACAGCTATACACACACTACCACCTTAAGTCTAAGGAACCTTACACATACTTACTCTCTTAAACAATCACTTATAGAAACATATACTTATTTGAACAGGAACTCTTACAATCCCTTACTCTCACATATATTCACTTATATACATCAAAATTCACATATACTATATTAAAACATATGTAGTTACTGATAAAGACACTAGTGAGACAGTCATTCACTCACTAACATACACATATACACACTCATCCACCCATACAGTCCTGCACATGTGCTGTATTCAAAACACATACAAACAGAGAGTCAGTCATTCATGCATCTATGTGCTAAGTAAGCATGGGCGGATCTAGCGGATCTCGCGTACGCGAATTTGCGGATTTACGGATTCGCAATCCGCGAAGATACGCGAACTCTCGCGGATTTGCGGATTTTCCCGTTTTTTGTGTTGGCGCGCGTTCGCGCCGATTTTGGGACAATTTCGCAATTGCGAACTTACTTTTCGGCTCGCAACGGCCGTGACTATGTTGTTTCTAGGTCTGGTTTATCATCACAGGTTCACAGCACCCTCTGTTTCACCACTGCCACCCTCTGGGACACCCATGCAACCCTCTGGTACATCCTCACTGCCACCCATTAGGTTTGTTTATCACTGTAGTTTATGGGGGGTGAAAAAAGCAAGCACACCTCCCCTACTTCAACTGCCATGAATTAATTTGGGGTTGATTAATGTGTCAGTTATTTAGAAAGTTCCAGTCTGGCTGGCACCTGCTTCCTTCCTTATCTGTAATTTGCTTTCTGTTGCAGTGAATTTTTTTTTCACAGGACCTTTATGGTCTACTTGTAGCTATTCTATGAGCCTGCTGTTTGGGTCATAGCAGGGTCATAGAATAGTTGCAAACTCTGGAGGGGCCCCTCAGGAAGCACTACAGTGAATGTTACAAATGTTAAGTTTGAACTTTTGCACCTGCTCATTGCTTTCAGTTTAGCAAAAATCGTTTTTTCTGCAATTTCGCGTGTTTTTTGGGGCGCGAATCCGTGCGAGATCGATTTCGGAAGCCGCGAATGCTTGCGAATACACAATTTTTTTTTTTGCGACGTGTATGTTCGCGTGATTTTGTGCGTGTTCACGAGGCGCTTGTAGCTATACGTTTGCCAAGTTACCCTAGCGGTCGTACACGGGCGCGGCCATCTTGTTTGCGTGACGTAATTCCGTTTCCGGCCGCTATGTGTAATCTCGCAAAGTGTGCTGCTCGCTAGTACAATTTCGCGCGTGCTCGCGAGGAAAATCTCACGCGAACTTACCCACGCGGTCGGGAACGGGCGCGGCCATCTTGTTTCTCATTCATTGCTATGGTTCTGGGCATGCTTTCTGTATCCTCTCTGAATCTCTGCCATCCTTTGCTTGTTTGAAGTTTATTTGATCTATTTTACTTATTAATCTATCCCTCTATTTTTCTAGCTCTATATTTTTGTGTTTTCTGCTGCTTTTAGTTACTTTTAAACTACTTTTTTAAACTCTTTTCTTTTCTTCTTCACTATTCTATTTCTTCTTTATCATTTAACTTTATTTCTGCCCAGACCATGGTAAGGGAGCCGGGAAGCACCCTGAGAAGGGGAAGGGTCCCGCACCCCGTGACCGGCTCCCGTGCGGGCGTTTGAGGGGGGAGCAAGTGGTGCCACGGGAGATCTTTAGCGCGGAGGAGGTGGCCGCACTCATCTTCCACGTCCAGCGCCGCCTCCCCAAGACGATCCTGGGAGGCGGCAAGATCGCAACCGGCTATGGCATCCGGGAGCGCCGGAAGCGGTGGGAGAAGGTGTGCCGGGCCATGTTTAAGCTCTCTGGGGTCCGGCGCACATATAACCAGGCCACCCACCGCTGGACAGATGTCATGGACCGGGAGCGGGACTTGCTGGACGCGCTCGGCGTAGAGGTCCCCGGGCTTGGTGAGTAGTAGTAGCTATTCATCACTACTCTGTTTTATCCGGCTCTGTCATTTGCAAATCTTTGTTCTTTACCAAGAGCAATAATGCTGCCGATTACATTGTAGGTAAATTATATTTCAAAATCTTCTATGCATTTCAGGTGCACTGCTCTCCTTCTCAGTAGCC
Organism: Lissotriton helveticus; assembly: GCF_964261635.1. NCBI lineage: Eukaryota > Metazoa > Chordata > Amphibia > Caudata > Salamandridae > Lissotriton > Lissotriton helveticus. The sequence continues at coordinate 601,856,583 of NC_136063.1, read as the reverse complement.
TTGCTTGCTACTATGCTTATTTGTTTTGTATTTCGTGTTCATTTCATTGGCCTGAGAAATTATGTATGAGTGTAGTGTAAAGATAAGAACTGCGTAATGCTAGACACTAAGGGTCATATTTTCAATTACCCATTGGCCCAAAATGTCACAGAAGCCTTACGCATCTGTGCCGTAAAGGCGGCGCATTGCTGGAGTTGCGTGCCAACGATGGCGCAGCTCCAGCAATGCTCTGGGGTACCCTATCTCCCCAATGCTGCATCAAGCCGTACGTCGGCTTCAAGCGCGCAGGGTTTGAGTCATGCATCATTGTCCTAAAAGTGACTGATTGACATCTTGTAGATTTCCCTCAGCCACTTTTAGGATTCGTTCCTGCGCAGGTACGCCCTCCCTTGCGCCGGAACGCCCCCTGATGGCGCAGGGCTTTACAACGTGATGCATATATACGCCGCACCAACACCATGGCGAGTCTTTTGTTCTGCCGCTGCGTCACAAAAGTCATACAACAATGGAGGAAAATGAGCCGCAAGGGACTTCTAAATCAGCCCCAACAGACTGAAGTCCAGTCCTTCCTTTAGACACATGGCTATAAGAAGAAATAGTGGCGGTGGTCGGTGGATTGATAGTTTGAGTATTCACTGATCTGCAAGCAGGATGGACTTTGTCTGTCACTTCGCGTGCTGCGGACTGCTGCCTGCCAGGCCTAGGCAAACCTCTTTAGTAGTCTGTTTATTGAGTTACATAGGAACTTTCTAAGTCAACGGTCCGCAAATCAGGCAATACGAATAACGTAGTATACCACATGAGATAGATCCCGTGGAATAGTTGTCTATCTATTTGCTATTTCTCCAAAATATTGTGTTATTGTTCTTTTGAAATGTTTGATTTGGTTGACAAATCTCATCCATGTTTTCTGGTCTTTCTTTCTTTCATGTTGTACATCAGCTCCCCCCAAGGGCAAGAGGACACAGGAGGAGGGTGCTGTTCAGGAGGATGCAGGCCAGGATCGGGCAGGCGAGGGCTCCTTTGCTGGTCCCAGTAAGTTTAAATTTTAATAAAGAGTACCTATTTTTTCCTAGCGTTCCTCATTCGATTTTTTCTAAATCGTCTTTGATCTTCTTGTAGACTGGATATAAATTCTTATCCTGCCTCGAATATGACTCCATGTGGCATTACTAGATTATTCTTATTAGTCTGTCTGTGTAGCTAACTAAGATTGGACATTTGGCAATTCCATTGTACTCCCATTCTATTCAGCAATAGCTCTATGCACTGTCTCCTTACTGACTAGATAGTGTGGCAGATAGTGTGGCAGAGTCATTTAGCTCCCGAAGTCACCGATGATTGATCCCCAATGATCTCTAGATTATCGTACGCAGGACAAGAGTACGGAGTCACAGTCAAGAAGTGTCAGAGGCACTCATGCTTGCAAAAATTCCAAAACCTCTAGCTCATCCACTCTAGTCTGGAGGACCAAAAACCACAGAGTCTATTTAAGTTTAAAAGCTTTATTAAAAGTAAACACATTTATTAAAATCTACTTTGTCATAAAACTATTTAACTGAAAACGGAAAAGTGCTTAGTGCTGACGATTAATTGGACACATTTCTTGTGGTCGAGCCGAGCTCTCACCTGGTTTGAACTTGATCCTGGTCGTGTTCTTAGGAGTCAAGCTTCTGTCTGTTAGGAGAAAAAGTGGTGCGTGTTAGAAATAAAAAGCAAGCATTCATCAGTTGTGCATAAAAGTGCAGCAAGACAACAGCCTTCCCTGGAAAAAGGGACATTTTTACTATAGAATAGACAGTCACAAATTATTACATTGTATTCTGTTTTTTTAACATTTCTTTATTACTCCTAGACCAAATATTATATAGTAGTGAGTGGTGTATTCTAACATTCTTAAATGTACTTTGTAGGTGGAACATCTGGTGACGGGGCCAGCGCGGAGGTGGCGGTGTTGGGCGAGGACTCGGAGGACTCTGGGGAGGAGGCGGTGCAAGAGCCGGCGGACGGTCCTGTGGGGGTTCGCACGGTGGTGGCGGGAACAGGTAAGCTATATATTCCTTACTTATTGAGATTGAAGACTGCATAGTGTGCTTTCTGCACGGGTGTATTACAAATCAACCAGGTAGTAGCCTCCTCGAAATGTACTTCGACTTAGCTGTGAAGTTTTTGGTGAGAAGAATCCCAATAAGTTCTTAGATGAACGTGATGGATGGGATGAACGAAAAGCGAAAGAAGGGTGTAAGTAAGTGGGACGCGAAATTGTATGATGGCTGGCAAAGAAGAACGATATGTGTTTGCTTGGCCCCCGAGGTGGCTGGGAAGGAAAGAATATGGTATGGTGCATGGCTGGGTCAATGATGAAGCAAGGATGGGTGGAAGGACAGCAGCCTGGGTGGGTGAAACAGAAACTGTATGTGTGCGTATACTTTGAATGAATGGATGCGTGGAGCATGGTATTCTCTGACTCTTAGATAGCACATGTGTATCTAGAGAGAGTAGATGGTCGCTGGATGAACTAAGTGTTACCTTGAAGAGCATGTACCACCGCACCCGCACGTCCGTTCCAGTGTAGGGAAGGCAAGGAAAAGAAATTGTAAATGTGTCCAATACTACCATGAATAGTAGCAGTACTTTGTATTGCAACTGCAAGCACAGCATATATCTGGTTATTACGGTGGACACTCCGTACCTCTCTTAATAACTTTAGTTTAGTTGTAGTACGTCATTCATGTGTGGGTGTATCACTGTTCACTCAATATTAAGCAAAGCACCTAAAGTCATCCCATATGTCATCAAATACGTCCCATGTGAAGTGATAGATAATCAAATTATTTAGCTTCTTCATTTTCCTTTTCTAGTACTCATTTGCACTGTAGGGTGAAAGGTAAATTAATTAAGCAGTAGCCCTTGTAACAGAGTATTCTCAGTGCCACCCGTAATAGAAAAGTAATAGCTTCACCACCTGCATGTACTGGACCGGTACAGTAACGCAAGTCTGTCTCACTCATCATGGTGTGCAACTGTTTTTCTCGGGTGCAAGTTCACTGTGCTGCCATTCTGCCGGCTTGCATAAGATAACGTACCAATTTTCCTAAACAAGAGAGAAGAAGAAGAATAAGACTGGTGTACTGTCATAGTCGACTGTAATGGAAGTCCATAGTGGTCGTAGAATTTGTTCATTAAACTACCACTAATGTTAGAGCAAGGATGCAGAAGTGGGAGGTTACATAGATACTGTCCTCAATAGTTATGTACTGTGCTTTCAATTTGCTACTTGTACTGTGACCCAACTTTCGGCTCAATCACTTTGTGTTATTAATGCTAAGGAGCATTGGTTACAGACTATGTCTTTCTTTCTTCATATAGTTGCTCCTTCCAAATCGACATCACGGAGGGAGCAGGCTCGAATGGCCAGGCAACGGAGGCTGGATGCCACTGTCACCGAATATCGGCAGCTGGTGGCCCTGGAGGAGGAGGAGGACACGCAGTCGACCGGTGCAACAACAACATCCTCGACTGGGACAGCTGCATCCTCCTCCGTGACCCCACGGGACGCCAGCATGCGCTGTGCTCCAGCGGGACCGAGCCGGGCTAACAAAGCCAACCGCCACCGCCAAGCAACAGAAAGACCAGCTGCCCCCCACAGGAGCTGCAAGGCACGCCAACGCCGCCTAGGAGTCCGAATGTCCTACCTGGAGCAGGAGGTCCAGAACTATAAGAACTTGGTGGAGGGCCTCCGCTTCGAGCTTGCCACCCTCCGCAAGGAGTATGATGCCCATGCCGCAAAATGCACCAGCACCCTCCAGTAGTGGAGTGTCCCTTGCCCTTTTTTTAGAGACTTTTGGGGGGTGGGATTTGGGAGTTGGGTTCTTTTTGGGACTTTTCAAAGACAATCGTTGGGGTTAGGGTGGGTCTTGAGGGAGATTATTTTGTTAGGGCTACATAAATATACATTTTTTAACTTTATCTGACCATACCTGTTTTTTACTGCTTTTCAGTCTGGTGGGTGGGGGACGGGGGTGTAACAGTAAGTTTGTTTTCCTGAACAGTCGTAGGACTTTAGTAGTACTACCGTCAATCTCTCGTCTAGTCCTAAATAATACTCCATTATACTACCTCCCACCAAACGCTTATCTTACCTGTAATTTGTGTTAGAAATTAGGGCTAGGCCCAGGGCTGGCTCCACGTGAAATGGGGATTAACGTTGGCAATCCTGGGCGGGTGAAATTTCCTCATTGCGGTGGTACTAGTGGTGTGACACAGTGGCAGTTGCATGCCTATGGAAAAAAAGAAAACGAAACCTGGTTTGTCCTTACTGTAGCATTACAACGGTTACGGTACGATCGAGAATATAGCAGGTGACAGTACACTAGAACAGTGCCATAATGTAGCCTAACAAATGGTAAAGTATTTGCTTGCAAGTATAACTAGTACTTGCGTTGAATTTATTTGACATTGGCTCCTACTACTAGAAGATATAGTACTGAAGCTGAGTAAGTCTAGAAGATATCCTCGTATTCCTTCACCAGCCTGTTGCTATGACCTTATCCTCCCCAGCAAGTGTGTGGAATTATTGATGTCATTTTAGTCAGACATCAAGCAAAACAACACAGCCCGGGGGAAGAGGGTTAGGGTTTGGAAAATGGATGGGAATGGGGGTTTCTTTTTGGGTAGGTTTTGTTGAGAGAAGAAAAAAAAAGCACAGCCTGGACAAACAATAATTGAAGATAAAGAAATCTTTGGGTACAAACTAAAGCTAAGCACATGCAGTCACACTCATAGAAGAAAACAATGGATACTGTATCTGTATTCTGTATGTTGTTGGAGTTGTCCTGTTGAATTTGGTAAGTAAGTTGCATGCAGCAAACAATTCCTCTTATTAGCGGCACTCCTCCATTCCAGCTGACGCTTCGTCCATCAATGTTGGTGACCACTGACAGAAGACACCCTGTCCACTGCCTGCCTGGCGGATGTTGACTGAAACCCGGCCTGTAATTATTGAACGGAAAACAGGAATTGCTATTACAATACCACTGATAAACAAATAAAAGGTATGCACGCTGTGTGGTGCAAAAAGTCACACTTTGATTTCCCTAATAGACAGTAGAATATTTTTGAAATTGCGTGCTCTGTCTGAGTCACCTTTTTAAGGATAAATAAGTATGGCCAAAATATTATAGCGGATCTTTCCCCTCAAGGTAGGTGTACTGTAAACTGTGTTTTAGAACAAAATTTGACCTTCCCAGCAATGCTCCCACCAAGACCCTTACTAAAGCCAGTCGCAAAAATGTAGAAGACCCCCAATCAGATCTCCAAAAACGATGCCTAGCAGAAAAATGGAGACAAAACGTACTTTGAAAGTAACAGTAGGCCCAAATACAGACCGTGGATTGTATTCAAACCACTTGCAAGCAAGCAAAAGTATCCATAGCCAGCATCGCTCCAACAGTGCTCTAAAACCCCAGAACTGCGTTGCAATAGAACACCCCGAAACACATGCAATCCTGCTGCTAGGGCTAACCCTAAGGAACCCTAATCTACAAAAAGTGCCAAAACTGGTGTTTCCTTATGGATTTTGTCCAAAACACTTCTATCCGGTATTAGACCTTCCCAGGAATGCCCCAGGCAAGACCCGCCAACCCACCCGCAAAAAACCACGCGACAACACCCCCAAACAGCGAAAAAGCTAAATCTCATACTTACAATATCTCTCGGCCTTCGGTCCAAACGCGCTGTGCAGCTACTACCAGCTAGGTCATCATCAATCATCATAACTCCTGTTTTCCACCACGGATTTCCTGAAAAGCAAATGCAATCAAGATTAGACTGTCGCAGCAGTGCTTCGACAGAGACCCCGGCCGCAACCCACCCACGAACAGCAGGAAGCCCCCCAAAACGCTACTGTGAGCAAGATGTCAGAAGAAATAGCAAAAAAAAGGCTTTTCCTTAAGGATTTTGTCCAAAACACTTCTATCCGGCATTAGACCTTCCCAGGAATGCCCCAGGAATGCCCCAGCCAAGACCCGCCAACCCACCCGCAAAAAACCACGCGACAACACCCCCAAACAGCGAAAAAGCTAAATCTCATACTTACAATATCTCTCGGCCTTCGGTCCAAACGCGCTGTGCAGCTAGGTCATCATCAATCATCATAACTCCTGTTTTCCACCACGGATTTCCTGAAAAGCAAATGCAATCAAGATTAGACTGTCGCAGCAGTGCTCCCAGACCCCAAAACTCACCCACAAACACCCGGAACCCCGCCAAAGAGCACCTCAAAGGCAAGCAAGTCAGCAAAAACGGCAAGAAATTTCCACCTCATATTTGGTCCAAAACACTTTTATCCGTTATTAGAGCTTCACAGCAATGGGCCCAAATCCGTCAACTCACCCGCAAAGAAGTAGAACACCCCCACAAGTGCTGAGTCTTTCTTCATTGGGCGTAATCCAGCACTCTGCTTTGAGGGAAATCGCAGTCTGGAGGAGGAGGATAGAGGAGCATGTTCTTCAGAACTTGTGAACCTGAGGAATGTAGACTGCGGCACCTTCAAATCAATAAGCAAACAAGTGAAGACAGTTCTGCTGATGGTCTTGTTTTTGGGATTAGGTGATTAAAGTTTGAATTAAATTAACTGTGCAAAACAAATAAAGAGAGACACACAGGAATAAAAGTGAATAAGGACGAAAAAGAAAGTTATTGATTCATTGTCTCATTTTCAGGGCTCGGTGTCAGGGAATAAGAAGAAGATTTCGTCATCATACTCTGCGAATTCAGGCAGGATGACGTCAGTGCCACCGAACAGAGAACAAATCCCCTCATCTACGTTGCCATCCTCCTCGTCTTCATGCGGCGTGCTTTCTCGTACTTTGTAATCTGGTGGTATGAGGTGCTGATTCATCTTGATCATTGTCAGCCGCTCCACATTTTGGGGCGAGAGGCGGCTCCGTTTGGGAGTTACAATGCCACCAGCAGCACTGAAAACACGTTCAGAAGACACACTTGCGAGTGGGCAAGACAAATAGTTTATAGCCAGGTTGGAGAGCTCTGGCCACAATTGTTTTTTCCCATGCCAATACTGCAATGGCTCATCATTAAGAAAGACCTCTGTTGAGTCATTCAGATAGTCCTGCACCATCGACTCAAGGTCATCAACGGTTCCTCCACTTTGCTTACTTTTTGCTGTGCCTGTGACATTTTTTCGAGAACCATACCCCATCAAACTTAGCCAATCCTCCTCCGCAGCCACTGTTAGTGTTGTCATTGTGTGTGGTGCAGATGGTCCACTTGCCGGTGTCTTTAACGGCTGAGAGGTCACTTGTGCCCCAGCCACAGGTGCAGAAGTGGATTCTTGTGACTGGGGATGGCCTGCTGATGCTGATGCTGATGTACTGTCTTCTCCTTCAATAACCTGCCGTTCTTTTTCAAACCTCTTGGCTGACCAGGCTAACCAATGTTTGTACTTTTGAACATCTGCATCAGCAAAAGGAAAGAATGCTTCGCCTGCCAGCACCTTTTTGTAGCGTGGATCCAGAATAGTAGCACAAATGTAATGCTGTTCTGACTTGATCTTTTGAAGACGTTCATCACCACGTAGGCGCTCTAATAATTTCTCAGACAAAATAAAATGGTCTTTTTTTTTCATCTTTTTCAAACTCAGAAGACACCGCCATCAGTTGGTGCTCCAGCATGCACAACAATGGGATAGCTTTTCCCAAATTACAGTCCTCCTGGCTGACTGCACGCGTGAAGAACTCAAAAGGATGAAGCATGTCTGTCAGGCTTTTAACTATGTCCCATTGCGCCGCACCCATCCGCATGTCCTCCTTCTGAGATGTACCCTCTGTGAAGAAATAGTGATCGAGTACCGTATACTGCTCATACAGACGCTCAAGCATGTAGAAGGTTGAGTTCCAACGTGTTGCCACCTCCTGGATGAGTGCTTTCACTGGTATTCGACTTTGAAGTAGCAGCCTCCTCAGATGCTTCCGGGCCTTAAAAGAATGGCTGAAATGGTTGCACATTTTGCGGCAGGTGGCCATTACCGCGAACGCTGCACTGTCTCTATCACTCAAGAATTTTTGAACTACCAGGTTGATACAGTGCGCCAAACACGGCACTCTAAAATAGCGACCCAGCGCCATGGCCTTAACTACATTGGCGCCATTATCCGTGGAAACATAACCAATCTGGCGTTTTTTTGGGGATAGCATTTTCAAGACCTTTTTGTCAAACTCGTCCAAAATGTTTTGGGATGTGTGACTTTTCTCCAAGCCAAACATAGCTAGTGTTGCATGTTTCCGAGCAGCTTTGAAAACTTTGTCCGGGTCAACACCTGCGTTTAGCTTTGCTTTAACACCTGAAAAAGAGACCCAGTGTGCAGTGATGCACATGTAATCAGCGCCTGCACCACTGGTCCACATGTCTGTTGTCAGATGTATTGTGTGAACAGCACTCTTCTGCAAAGCTGCCCCAATCGCCTCCAGCACATCTTCATGTAGTGCTGGAACCGCAACTATGGCAAAATAGAACCGGCTAGGAACCTTCCATTTAGGGCAGAGCGTTGCCACTAATTCTAGAAAACCTACCGCTTCTACAAAAGAAAAAGGGAGAAGGTCCACAGCTAGCATTTTAGCCAGCTTAGTGTTATACAGACGCGTCAGTGGGTGGTTGCGTTCATATGGCACGTCTGAAGTAAGCATTGTTCTAATGTTGCCCTGGACCAAGCATTTACGGGCTGATAATGAGTTCGTTGACCCAATTTTGCTCGCTGGTGAACTTTTGTGCGTTGGTGTCTCACTCGCTCCAACACTCTTAGTGTGCCTCACATTGGGTGTGCTGCTGACAGGGGTACTGGGTGTAAGGGAAGTGTTTGACACGTCTTCTTCCTCCTCGTCATCATCAGATGCAACATCAACGTTTCCTTGAATTCGGCCTTTCTTGATCGCATCTAGGTGCGCAAACCATTGGACAGTGTGCTGTCTCCTAAGATGACCTCTCTGGCCTCCGGTACCATAGTTGGTACCTGGCTTACCACGACTAACTGCAAGCTTACAAAGGGTACAAATGGCAAACTTTGGATTTTTTTGACAAACAGTAAAGAAGTCCCAAACTGGGGACTTGAAGTGTCTGTGGGACCTGGAGGAGGCGGCGATACTGGTGGTGGTGGTCATGAAGCTAATGCCAGATGAAGTGGAGGATCTGGATTGCCCAACTTTTGTACGTTGTGCACTTTCACAGCCACTAATTAAGGTCGAGGTGGATGGAGGTCTCTTCTTGCCAGAAAGAAATATGGAAGCGGGACGAGTTGGTGTACTACTTAACTCCAATGATTGTGGTGTTTCCACTGCCTCCTCATCGACAACATCATCATCATCACGCTCAGCAGCTCTTCGGGCTAGGGTCAAAATGTCTGTTTGCTGCATGCCCGCTGGGGCTGCAGTGACCTTTATGATGACTGGGTCGTCGTTGGCAGAGTCTTCATCAGCAGCAGTATCCGCCACTTCTTGTTGAGCCTCATCACACTCCATAACTCTGAGACTTTGGACGAGCTTCCTTTTACGCTTAACTACCTTTGTCAGATCATGGTGTGCCTCACTCTCAGACGGCAGTGGTGCTGGTTCCCAAGTTTGATCCGTATCATCAGAAGGAGGTGTGCTTGAAGAAGATGTAGACACCACCCTTGATCTCTTCCTTGCTAGGGGTGTGGAAGACAATGAAGGATCATCAGGAGGAGTGGCTTCCTCAAATGATACCTCGCCTAGATTGTCGATTTCCTGATGTGCCCCTACTTCGGGAGGAACAACTATTGTGGGCACTTGTGACCCTCCATGCACCTCTGCTTGCGCATCTCCTTGCGCTGCCTCTCCTTCCACATGTACTTGGGCTTGTACTTGCACATGTGATTGTTGTTGCGGCTGTGGTTGTTCAACACTCGTCAGATGAGCTACAACAACCTGTGTTGATTGAGGGACATTGCTGCTGCTTTCTTGCGATGAGCCAACATCACTGGTCGATGGTGATTGAAGAACTATACTGGCTGCCTCTGCAGCACTCAAGGGCTTGGACTTAAGTTGGTGTGGTGGTGGTGGTGGCACTGAGCCCAATGGAGCGGGGGTGCTGCTGCCAGCTTGGTCCCCAGCAGATCCCGCTGCTGCTGCAGGCATACTTTTTTTTTTACTCCCAAAAAAAGGGGCGGGTGGCACACCAGTCTCCTTGGTAACTTGCTTCTTCTGCTCCTTACTGGCACCTTTCTTGCTAGAGGAGCTACGGGTTACTTTTTTTGGGGCCATCTTCTTCAGAGCAGGTCAGAAAAGCAGGCAGCAGTTGCACGAGTTGCAGAGTTGTCTGTGTCCAGACGTGACGTCGCGTGACGTTATGCTGCACACACACACCGCTGCAGGACTTCTTCCTGGCACTGGTGGTTCTCTTGAGTCTTGTGCACCTAAAAGCAATGGAAGACAGAGGAACATCAGTTCAGTTATACACCCCAAAAAATCGACAAAACACAGAAAAATGAGCACAATCCCATGCCATCCATGATGTTTATATTGAAGACACCCCACAGAAAGACTAGGGCCATGCAAGTATGCAACACTCACTACCCCTGGGCATAATGGATGAAAAGTAGGCAAAATAAATGCAGGCCTCAGACACTGCCTCTTTTCAAAATGGCCCCTTAAACCCCAAGCACATGTTGCCTGTACCAGCCAGGACTCAAGATGGCCACCACCACCACCCACATGGCCACAGTCCACATCAACAGTACACCCCCAAAAAACAGAAAACCAGCCAGAAATCACCACAATCCAATGCCATCCATGATGTTTACATTAAAGAGAGTGAGACCACACTACAGGCACACTCAGTCCATGCACCACTACCCCTTGGCAAAAGGCCCCACCAGCAGCCCCAAAAAAACGACAAAAAACAATAAAATCAGCACAATCCCAGCCCATCCATGGCCTCAATGGTGTTTAAATTCAAGAAGACACCCCTCAGAAACACTAGGCCCATGCAACACTCACTACCCCTGGGCATAATGGATGAAAAGTAGGCAAAATAAGTGCAGGCCTCAGACACTGCCTCTCTTCAAAATGGCCCCTTACACTCCAAGCACATGTTGCCTGTACCAGCCAGGACTCAAGATGGCCACCACCACCACCCACATGGCCACAGTCCACATCAACAGTACACCCCCAAAAAACAGAAAACCAGCCAGAAATCACCACAATCCAATGCCATCCATGATGTTTACATTAAAGAGAGTGAGACCACACTACAGGCATACTCAGTCCATGCACCACTACCCCTTGGCAAAAGGCCCCACCAGCAGCCCCAAAAAAACGACAAAAAACAATAAAATCAGCACAATCCCAGCCCATCCATGGCCTCAATGGTGTTTAAATTCAAGAAGACACCCCTCAGAAACACTAGGCCCATGCAACACTCACTACCCCTGGGCATAATGGATGAAAAGTAGGCAAAATAAGTGCAGGCCTCAGACACCGCCTCTCTTCAAAATGGCCCCTTACACCCCAAGCACATGTTGCCTGTACCAGCCAGGACTCAAGATGGCCACCACCACCACCCACATGGCCACAGGCCACATCAACAGTACACCCCCAAAAAACAGAAAACCAGCCAGAAATCACCACAATCCAATGCCATCCATGATGTTTACATTAAAGAGAGTGAGACCACACTACAGGCACACTCAGTCCATGCACCACTACCCCTTGGCAAAAGGCCCCACCAGCAGCCCCAAAAAAACGACAAAAAACAATAAAATCAGCACAATCCCAGCCCATCCATGGCCTCAATGGTGTTTAAATTCAAGAAGACACCCCTCAGAAACACTAGGCCCATGCAACACTCACTACCCCTGGGCATAATGGATGAAAAGTAGGCAAAATAAGTGCAGGCCTCAGACACTGCCTCTCTTCAAAATGGCCCCTTACACCCCAAGCACATGTTGCCTGTACCAGCCAGGACTCAAGATGGCCACCACCACCACCCACATGGCCACAGTCCACATCAACAGTACACCCCCCAAAAAACAGAAAACCAGCCAGAAATCACCACAATCCAATGCCATCCATGATGTTTACATTAAAGAGAGTGAGACCACACTACAGGCACACTCAGTCCATGCACCACTACCCCTTGGCAAAAGGCCCCACCAGCAGCCCCAAAAAAATGACAAAAAACAATAAAATCAGCACAATCCCAGCCCATCCATGGCCTCAATGGTGTTTAAATTCAACAAAACAGTTGTATCATGCACCCCTAACCAACCCTGGTCCTACTGGATACTGTGGCTACCAACAATATAATTTATTTAATGTTCTGAAAAAGTTCCAAAATTGTACTTGCAGCAACTGTAATGCCCCAAACAAACGTACTTGTGAAAGTTGATTTCTAATCCAAAAGTGATCCAAAGACAGTCAAAAAGGCCTCAAATCCAAATATCCAGCAGCACCCACAAAAAGTAATCCTTCCAGCTCCAGATCCAAATGAAAGTGACCAGGAGATGGACAAAGCACTGGGAGGAGCCTGCTGGACAGGAACAGGAAGTTGGAGACTGTGGGGCACTTCCTTCCTCCCCCCCCCCAAAAATTGACTCCTTGCAAAAAAAAAGGCCATGCAAATGTCAACCTGAGGAGTGATTCTGATAAAAATCATAATTTTCTGAAGGTTTATCCTGTTTGCTGGTGATTTTCTTGTGCAGAATTGCAAAATCTCTATTTCGCGAGTGCGAGATTGTTCCTTTCCGCCGCAACTACGTGTTCGCAATTGCGAACTCTCGCGAGGTATGCTGTGCAAGGTGGCAAGCCGCGATTACGTATTCGCGGGTGCCAAACTCCCGCGGGATCACGCAGCAAGATCCAAAATGGCGCGGCACTCGCTAAATATGATCGAGAAAAACAACTCGGCAAACGCTTAATGACGGAAAGTGAACGCCGTGCACCACGCCGCGCGCCGCAACCAAGCAAAAAATCCGCCGCGAGCGGATTCACGGATTTTCGACAAATTCGCGAGAGTTCGCGGATTGCGAATTTGCCGAAAATCCGAAAAATCCGCGATCAGAGCGGATTTTACGCCCATGCTTAGTGCTAAGTAATACCCCCACCAAACCATACAAACACTTATACTGATACTAAGAAAAACATCTAATAACCCATATACCTACACATGTAGCTACTCACCAACCCATGCAGCCACTTATACACAAAGTGAAACATTAATACATATATTTAAATATTTAAACATTACTCACTAATATTTATTTTTCAGAAAGACACACATTCACTGGATGGTGTCATCAGTGATGTCATGAGTGATGTCACTGACCATGTCATGAGTGATGTAATATGTGACATCATCAGCAGTGCATTGCAAGCGCAAGTTATAGTGAGTCCAACTGACTATAACGTGGGAATTTCATTGGTTTTATGCGAGTAAAATTTCCAGCCAACTATAACCGGTGTGAAACCTATGGTTTTTTCAGTAAATATATATATACATATATATATATATATATATTACCTACTGGCGGTCGCCAGTAGGTATATATAGTTAGGATTTTTTCTCTATGGGTTTTTTGAAAATTCTATGTCTAATAACTTTGGCGTTTGTGGACGGAATTGGCTGAAATTTTCAGGAAAATGGCACATTTTGTTTCTGAGCAGCCTGAAAATTTTGGGGGGGTTCGTCAAGGGGGGGCCGAGAAAAAAGGGGGGTCCCAAAACGCGTTTTTCCCATGTTAATTTCCATAGGGCGGTTGGCCTCACTTTTAGCCCGAACGGCTGAATGGATTTGCACGAAACTTGGCAAAATTGTAGGGACTGGTAGCCCGATGTGCCTTTTGTAGGTCTCAATATATGTGCTGCAGTGGATTTTGAGAAATTAACGTTTAAAAAAAGATATATATCTGTAACAGCGGACTGGGCAGCGGCCCAGGACGCGGACTTTTCGCGCAACGGAGCTTTGTGAAGCGAAGCTGATTGGTTCTCCGGCGTCTGTCAACATTCCAAATAGTCCGTAGCGGCCGCCATCTTGTCTCTCGGTAGGATCGAGAGACAAGAGGAGGCGAAAGCGAAGGGGCAAATGACCATAAGGGGGAATAGTAGATCCTCGCTGACCCCCTAGGTTTGATGTGGAGGTTTTAAAAGGGCCCCGCGGGGCAAAAAAAAAAAATAATAATAATAATCGAACGGCTGAATGGATTTGCACGAAACTTGGTAAAATATTAGGGACTGGTAGCCCGATGTGCCTTTGCTAGGTCTCAATATATGTGCTCCAGTGGATTTTGAGAAATTAACGTTCAAAAAAAGATATATATCTGTAACAGCGCTCCGCTTCGCGTACTTTTCGCGTTACGGAGCTTTGCGAAGCTGATTGGTTCTCCGGCGTCTGTCAACATTCCAAACAGTCCGTAGCGGCCGCCATCTTGTCTCTCGGTAGGATTGAGAGACAAGAGGAGGCCAAAGCGAAGGGGGAAATGACCATAAGGGGGCATAGTAGATCCTTCCTGACCTCTTAGGTTTGATGTACCATTTTGCCAAGTTTGGTGTAATTCCGTTCAGCCATTCAGGCTGTAGACGTATGTAAATGTCCTATGGAAAATTGCATGGGGAAAACACATTTGAAAGTGTTGAAATTTAGAACCAATTAAAATGTTACTTTGGTTTTGTATTTGTGTGTGATGAAAGTTAATTGGTTATGTAAATATGTCAAATGAGAGGAAACCACAGCCATTTTGTGATACTACTGTCTGAGGTACATTTGTGAGGAATTTTTGGTGGTGAATTTCTGGTGTTTGATTTACACAGTACTAACACTTTTCCTACTTTTGAAAAGGTGAGTTGTTAATTTGTAAGGGGAACTATGTTGTACACTTGAAGATAATTTGAAAAATGTTTTCTGTTATTTATTTGCAGTCCTTCTGTTATACTAAATACTTGATAAAGTTAGTTTTATATTATGTATTACTAAAAACGATAAATGAAAGTGATTATTTTTTTCTGCAATTTACAGCAAGCAATTTCAAAATAAAATGGCTCACAATGAAGAGACCGTGGCAATTTCTTTTGAATTGTCCACTACATTGATTGAAATTGAGAGCACCAATAATGAAACATTGTCACAAGGAGGACATGACTTGTATGATTCCATTAGATTGATTGAAATGGACAGCACCAAGAATGAAATATTGTCACAAGGAGATGACTTGAATGATTCCACTACGTTGATTGAAATTGAGAGCAGCAATAATGAAATATTGTCACAAGGAGGAGATGACTTGTATGATTCCATTAGATTGATTGAAATGGACAGCACCAATAATGAAATATTGTCACAAGGAGGAGATGACTTGAATGATTCCACTACATTGATTGAAATTGAGAGCACCAATAATGAAATATTGTCACGAGGAGATGACTTGAATGATTCCACTACATTGATTGAAATTGACAGCACCAATAATGAAATATTGTCAGAAGGAGGAGATGACTTGAATGATTTTTTTGATCAATCTCTTGATGGCGAATTTATCGAGTGTTTGGAGACGATAGAGTTACAAGAATCATTATTGCAGACTTTTCATGAGGACATTGCTGATGAGGACATGTTACTAGTTCTTTCAAATTTAGAAAATTCTGAAGAATAAATTTATATTTAGAAATCAAAAATTGTTTGAGACATTATTCATTTTTATTTTTAATTTATGAGGTTGTAGCGAAGTGATTGTAGTATAAAATGAGACTTATAGTATAGAGTGCAACATTTTTATGTTACATGGTAAGTTTACTCATATTTACTTCCCTTCTGCCACTATATTATCTCCAATGTGTATTTGACATCTCTTCTTCATCTCCGGCCTCCTTTCTCTCACTGTGTGTCTCCGATGCATCTTATCGGTGCTATTTTGTGTAATAACAGAAGAGAGTAAAATAAAATAGTTCGGAACGTGAAAAGGGGGCAAAGTAGAGTACTCCTCACCCCCTAGGCCTTTTTAGGCGGTCCCAAAAGGATCAGTTTCTGCTTTCCTGAGAGATTATGGTATGAGTTCCATATACCACAATAACTTGCATTACAACATGCAAGATATCTATCTCCTATTACCAACTTTTGGAGATATTCGCGCTAAGCGCGAATATCTCCAAAAAGTAACACCTGCCCTGAGCAGTTCTTAGCCATGTTATCCAATGGGAGGTGGATAACATGGCTAAGAGCATTAGCTCGGTAATGTATGAATATCGCTGAGTTTTTAGCGATATTCATGCATTGCGGCCGTTTATTATCGCATTTGTGATAAACCTTGATAATAGCAAGGTTTATCTTTGATAATTTCTGACGATGCTTAGCGGTAAAAAATTCGTTGGTAAGCATCGTTAGCGATAAATATCGCTTAACTTTGGTAATATGCCCCAACGTCTGTTAACGTTCGATTCGAAGGAAATGAGGAAGTGTTGAAAAACATTGTCTGCGCCATCTTGCCTTTTTTGAAATGCCACACTTTTGTCGTGCACGGCAGCCATTTTAGATGTCTTGACCAGACCCACTCTCTGCACGCTGTCGATTCGTAGCATGGCTCCTCACCCTCGCAAGCATCTTCCCCAGGCACTGGTCACCCCCGCTCTCTGTCTTATGCATGGGCAATAAACCTCCCCCCATCTGCGCTGCTCTTCCCTGAGAATCACACTCTGTGCCCGCCCGACACCTCCCTTTCGCCCTATTCACTACCGCACCCTCTGACACTCCTCTTCCTCTGTGTCCGATTGTCCAGGCTATCAGCTAGCCCTGCAGATGTAGTTTATGGCCTCAGCTGTAAAGAATCACCCCTCTTCAAAGGAGTTATAGTAGATCAAGGCCCACACCCGATGAGATCCGTCACACCACACGTGTTCCTACTATCTGAAAACTATCCTGTATTGTGATTGGGGAGGGGATCGAGCCTGAAGCGGAAGATTCCAGGAATGACTCTTTGTACATCAAAGTTTTTACAATTATGTCTCACATTAAAAATATATAGCACTCCAACAAAGTAGTAGGAATATAAAACTTTAATAACATATAAATATATACAACAAAACAAAAACAGTAAAAACATTTAAACAACGAAGAGACCGTGGCAATTTCTTTTGAATTATCCAATAGATTTATTGAAATTGACAGCACCAATAATGAAATATTCTTGTCAGTAGCGGTCTGTTGTGCGAATAGTTCCAAGGCAGCAGAACGCGCTGAAATCTAGATGGCACTAAAGTGATGTCTAGCAAGTTGCCGCCCAGCACATAACGGCGTGGGGCGCCGCGGGGGTGAGTGAGTCCAGTAGGCACCACAGCTATTCTTACCGGCATTGCAGAATTACTGCTGGGGACAATGCCTGTGCTGTAGCAGGGTCACAGCAGAAACAAAAAGGATTCTGTTGAAGATGTTGTTGGTTTTCAATTAGAAAACAGTTCTGGTGTCAACTGCTATGCTAATGTAGTGGTTAATGTTTTGTTTTCTATAGAAAATGTAAAAGAGGGGGAGGCAGTCCAAAGTTCCGTTAAAAGGGCAAAGGAAAGGATCGGTGGTTTGAACTATCAGTCAAAAAGGGGAGGGGGTGCAACAATTTTTCCTACCGGGTCACACTGTGCTTTTACCGGAAGTGAGGTCTGCAGGATTCTAGTAATTCAAAGTGAGGCTGGCGCCGACGTCCCGCGAATACAGTTTCGTCACTCCACGGGTGATCATGGCAGTCATTCCCCATCGGGGGTCGGAGACTCCCGCGGCTCCTCTAGAATCTTCAAGGTCGTGGAGGACTACGGTGGTGGAGTCAACCAGTGACCGGGCCATTTCTTTATGCTGGGCCCGCTCTTGCCAGGTCGACCGCCATTTTGAGAGTTCGGTAGCTACTGGCGATCGCGGGGTCAAATGAGCGGACGGGCTCCACCCTGCCGGGCGAGACGTTGCAGCATGGCCACAGTGGAAGAACTCTTTTCCGGGCGCCTGGAGCGCTGAGGGTGCAGCTGGGAAGCCTCCACTGGGGAGGCGGGAGAGGCCTGTTCGCACCGTCTCTTCCTCCCAGTGCACCCCACGGCGTCTCGCTTGATATTTGTTATGGCCGGACCAGGCGATGAGGACGAGGGGGGGGGGTCGGAGGCATGTGCAAGACATCCCCCCCCAGGGTTGTTGCAGCAATTATACAAGAAAGAAGAAGTGTCCCGTCCGTCTTCGGGCCGGGCTTCCGGTAGATGTCGGCCGGACGCCCCTAGCTCTGGCCCCATGAACGGGTTTCTTGGTTTATCGGCTGCAGCCGGATCCCGTCGGCCTCGGCCCCCCGACCGTTGGTGGCCGGACCGGAAGAGCATGTGGCGGGACTACCTGCAACTCTCAAGGGCCACCGCGGCCGGACTGGGAGAGAGAGGGGAGGGTCGAGGAGACATTCCCCCCCCCTGCAACTGTTCAGCGTTGTAAAGGCAATCCCCTGGCCGGGTCCCGCTGGTCTCGGCCTCTCCTCCGGCTACACCCTACGTTAGGATCTCCTGGCCGAGGCGTGGCAGCAGGACCTGCCTTATATGGGCTGCTCCCGGCTGGGCGTAGCCGGAACCCTGCTCCACCTTGGAAGTTTCCAGAGTGGGGGCGGATGTTCTACTGACTTGCATTTTCCCTAGTCTATCGATTTTTTTGGCGTGGCAGGCGGTGGGACAGCGAGGGGTGATTTGGTTTCTCTTACTGTTTTTCTGGTCTCTCACCAATGGCATATTTTAACGTTTTCTTGTTTCTAGGACATTAACAGGTTTTATCATTACGTTATGTTATCGTTTCTTTGTTCGTTGTTTAATAAAAGTTCATGTTCATCAGTGGCCTACTGATTTTCGTTTTCCTATTCTTTTCTTTCCAGGTTGTTTCATGCTAAAGTTTCTGTTAACAGGATACAGTGATCACTTCGTTATTATTGCATATGTCCTTTTCACTAGGGGTGCTCTCTGGTCGGGCCAGATGACGTATGTCTAGTAAATGGTCCGGGTGAAACAGGTGCATCAATCAGTGGGGAGTAGATAGGCATGACAGATTACAACGGGGGAGAAAGGTCCGCATTACGTACCCTTTCACTACTTGCAAAGATTTTCCTACGTTTATTTGCAAACAGGGAATACCTCCAAAAAGAACTAATTCCCAAACAGTCAATGTTCGGACAATCAATCAATCAATGAGGAATGAAATAGGTACGACGTGTTAAAGGCTTGCGTTACCTACCCTTCACTATCTGCAAAGGGAGAGAAAATATTCCTATTCTTCCTCGTTTGCAGGCAGAGAAGATCCTTAAGAGAACCAACTTCGAACAATTCAATGCTCGATTCAAACAATCAACAAGGGGTACTGTGAACACAAATGAACGCCGCTTATGTACATACGCATTGCTATTTTCAACAGGTTGTTCCTAATGTTTCTATTTTAGCGAGGTCAAAAAGAGATCCCATTAGTGGCCTACTGATTTTGCTCGATTCCTTTTGTTTTTTTACACGGTTTTTCGCTATCTGCAAAGACTAAACAGAGTATTGCGACTCTGTGCTTGTTTGTAAATAGAGAATGAACCAAAGAGAACAATCAATCAAATGGAGAGAGAAGCAGGCACGACGGATTACAAAGGGGGCAAAGGGCTGCGTTAACTACCCTTCACTATCTGCAAAGAGAGAGTACTCCTAATAGAAATGAGGGGTGGGGGGCAGCATTCAAAGCAGATCAGTGTGCATAAACACGAAAATGTTTTTACTTACCACGTACTTGACATTCGACAGCTTATGATATTTGCTATTAAAAAACCATTGAAATTCACTGAAAAAACCATAGGTTATAGACCATATATAGTTAGGAATTAGCATTTACAAAACCTTGAAAATTCACTGAAAAAACCATAGGTTATAGACCATATATAGTTAGGAATTAGCATTTACAAAACCTTGAAAATTCACTGAAAAAACCATAGGTTAGAGACCATATATAGTTAGCTGGACATTTTATTGACATAAAACCAATGAAATTCCATATATAGTTAGTTGCACTAACTATATATCGCGCACCCGCAATCCACTGCTGATGATGTCACATATTACATCATTCATGACATGGTCAGTGACATCACTGATGACATCACTGATGACATCTCAAATGACATCACTGATGACATCTCATTTGACATCAATGACCACATCACTGATGATATCATTCATGTGACAATACAATGCATCTCCTCACATTTTAATATAACCTCTGTTTCACCCAGTGTTAAATACAGAGTATAATTTTTGAAACCATTGACACACCAATAGTAGTTACTACATACGTACTCACTGATTCCTACGTCTACACACACCTTCACTCATTCACCCATACAATCATTCATACATACAATCACTCATCTTTACAACACTATCATATGCACTCATACACCTATACAGACACTCACACTCTGCCACTCATCCATAGAGTTACTCACACACCTAGTCAGTCCTGTAAAGAATCAATCACACTTCCATTTTCTTGTCTATACAGTTAAACATAGAGCACCTTACATTTTCAAAAATATACTAACACATACTTACCTTCTTATACAATCATTGATACAAGTACACATTGATCTGCACAGAGTCACACACCTCCCAGCCAGCCACACACACACTCAGTCTCCCATACAAATACTTGGACAATCAATCAGTAACCCATATAGTTAATCATATAGCTACTGATCAACACATGCAGCAGTTTACAGAACAACAGACATAATGATGCACAAATTAAGACAGTTTAGTCACTAACCCATGCACTCAGTGAGACACATTTAATCACTCACTCATACATTCAGTCATGCACCTACTAAATCCTTCGTCCAGACACTTATACATCTACTCATTCTTCAATATGTAAAACATATTTAAACTTTACAGAAACACACAGTCACTGGATGATGTCATCAGTGATGTCATTTGAGATGTCATCAGTGATGTCATCAGTGATGTCACTGACCATGTCATGAATGATGTAATATGTGACATCATCAGCAGTGGATTGCGGGTGCGCGATATATAGTTAGTGCAACTAACTATATATGGAATTTCATTGGTTTTATGTCAATAAAATGTCCAGCTAACTATATATGGTCTCTAACCTATGGTTTTTTCAGTGAATTTTCAAGGTTTTGTAAATGCTAATTCCTAACTATATATGGTCTATAACCTATGTTTTTTTCAGTGAATATATATATATATATATATATATATATATATATAATATATATATACATATATATATATATACATATATATATATATATATTCACTGAAAAAACCATAGGTTTCACATCAGTTATAGTTAGCTGGACAATTTACTCATACAAAACCATTGAAATTCTCACGTTATAGTTAGTTGTACTCACTATAACTCGCGCGCCAGCAATGCACTGCTGATGACGTCACATATTACATCACTCATGACATGGTCAGTGACATCACTCATGACATCACTGATGACATCTCAAATGACATCACTGATGACATCACTGATGACATCATCCAGTGAATGTGTGACTTTCTTTCAAATAAATATGTTTTATATATGTGTACCTAAACGTCGATGGAAGAACATACTGTTAAATGAGTGTTTAAATGGTTGGGGTTTTTTTTAATCGATTGTATAACTGACTTATTAAGTGTATCTTACTGAACACATGTATTAGCAAGTTTTTTTTTAATTTGTAAATATCTGTATCACTGTCTCCCTTTATCTATATGCGGCTGCATGGGTTTCTGAGTAGCTACATGAGTATCTATATGGGTTATTACTTAGTTTTTTGAGTATTAGTATGAGTGTCTGTATGGTTTGGTGTGGGGTTTTACTTAGTGCATAGATGAATGAATGAGTGGCTCACTGTTTGTATATGTTTAGAAGACAGCATGTGTGCAGGACTGTATGGGTGGATGAGTGTGTGTATGTGTGTGTTAGTGCGTGAATAACTGTCTCTATCATATCTTAATGAGTAAATACATGGGTTTTAAAATAGTTAATGTTAGAATTGATGTAGGTAAGTAAGTATATGTGAGAGTGAGAGATTGTAAGTGTTCCTGAATAAATATGTATTTGTTCCTATAAATGTTTGTTTTACATTATAAGTATGTGTACGTTTCTGTAAAAGTAAGAGTAGTGGTGTGTGTATAGCTGTATAAGCAAGTGAATGGATGTTTTATAGTTTATTTGCATGTGTGAGTATGTGTGTGAGTAAGGATGAGTGTCGGTGTGTAACAGGATGTGTAGGTGTATGAGTATATTTGATGATTGAGTACATGTATGAGTAACTGTATGTAAATGTTGGTGAATGAGTGGTTGTGTTTGTAGATTTTGCAATTACTGAATAGGTTGTTGTAACTGGAATTGGCATTTCCATTGTTTTAAAATTTATAGTTTCTATTGTTCAATGTGTGTATGAAAAGTTATATTACGCTGAGATAGGGTCTGGCACAAGGATGATCACACATTCACTGGATGATGTCATCAGTGATGTCATCAGTGATGTCATTTGAGATGTCATCAGTGATGTCATGAGTGATGTCACTGACCATGTCATCAGTTTGATTGATTTGATTTGATTTGTCGATTTGAAAAGCGCGCGAATGCCGGCGGGCGTCTTGGCGCTATGATAAATCCTTCCATTCCTTGAGCGGTGTCTAAAGTTATGCAGAGAATAGCCATGTTTTTACTTCCTTTCTAAAGGATTCTAAAGATGGGCAGGTTTTTATGGCAAGAGGTAGCTGATTCCAGGTGCGTGCTGCGTGTACAAGGAAGCTTCTACCGCCCCAGCTTGCTCGTCTTAATCTGGGAACGGTAATTAGTTTCAGTTGGCCGGATTTTAGAGATCTCGTTGGTTCATATTGTTTCAGATGATATCTCAAAAATTGTGGTCCTTTTCCCTGAAATGCCTTATAGGTCAGGCATAGTGCTTTAATTTCACCCTCTTTGCAATTGGCAGCCAATGCAAAGTCTTTAGTTTATGGCTAATCGGCTCGAATTTAGGTATGCCTAGAACCAGTCTGGCTGCTGCATTTTGTAGACGCTGTAATTTGTCTATAACTTTTGTACTAGCTCCGGCATATAAACCGTTTCCGTAATCCAGTCTCGCCAAAGCTAATGCTGTTACTACTGTTTTACGTGAATCCTGTGGTAGATATGGAAGTCATTTTTGTATCATTTTTAGAATATACCAGAGTGTTGAAGACAACTTACTGGCTTGGGCTTCAAATGATAAATTCATGTCAAGAGTGAAGCCCAAATTCTTCACTTTTTCTGATGATCCTGGGCATCTACCTAAGTCCTTGGGCCACCAGGTGGGGGACCAGATGTTTGTGTCACCCCCTAGTATCATCACGTCACTCTTATCTCCGTTGAGCATTAGGCGATTTCTTTCCATCCATTGACTGACCTGTGTCATACAACGTTGGAATTTTTCCGCTGTTTCCTTTACATCCTTACTGATGGTCACTACAATTTGAGTGTCGTCAGCGTAGGATATTGGGGTAAAGCCACAGTTCCTTATTATTTCAGCAAGGGGGGCAACGTATAGGTTAAAAAGGGTAGGACTCAGCGAGGATCCCTGCGGGACCCCGCATGGTAGATAAAAAGATTTGGATTTTGCTCCTCCTACTTCTACTGAAAAAGTTCTGTTGGCTAGATAGGATTCAATGAGGGTACATGCCGAGTCATGTATTTCTGCTGTTTTTAGGCGATTTATAAGAATCTCATGACTGACCGTATCGAAGGCCGCCGATAGGTCGAGTAGTAACAGGGCGGCCTTCGCTCCGTTGTCCATCACTTTCCTGAGTTCCTCCACTGCTGTAATTAGAGCAGTTTCTGTTCCGTGTCCTTCGCGGAAACCAAACTGAGAATAGTCCAGCCAATTGCCATCCATCAGATAGCGAGATAGTTGTTTGTTTAAGAGTTTCTCTAATATTTTAGCGGCGAAAGGAATCCTGGCTATTGGTCTGTAATTACTTGGTTCTTCACAGTCCAAATTTGATTTTTTGAGTAATGGTCTGATTGATATCTTTTTCCAGTCCTCCGGAAAGGTGCAAGTTTCAAGTATTTGGCAGAATAATTTTTCTAATACTACGCTTAATTGTTCTGAACAGATTTGCATTGTTTTGGGTGGACAAGGGTCTGTTGGGCTACCTGAGTTAATGGTGAGTAATTCTTTCTGAATTTGATCCTTTGTAGGGGAGGTAAATTGGAACAGTGTAGGATGGTCTGACTGTTCCACTAAGATTGCTGATTGTGAGGTGGCCTGCTCTGGCTGATTAGCCCTTTCTATATTATGGTTTTTAAAAGAATCATAAACTGAGGAAACTTTTTTTACGAAAAATTCGCCTAGAGTGTTACAGAATTCTGATGACATTTCTTCTAAGGTATTATTTTCAATTTTTAAAAGTTTTTTAACAGTGGAGAAGAGAGCTTTACTGGAGTTTTTTGAGTCATTAATTTTTTGGACGAAGTATTTGCTTTTCTCTGATGTTATTAATTTTTTATAACTAGCTAAAATTGCTTTATCTTCTTTTTTTTGCTGTGCGTCGTAATTGGCTCTCCACTTTTTTTCTGCTCTTCTACACAATTGTTTTTTTTCCTTCAAAGCTTCTGAGAACCATGGTTGTGAAGGGGTCTTTCTTTTAAAAGTAACTTTCTTTTGTGGAACTGTAAGTTGGACTGCATTCTCCAGCCACTTATTGAGTTGTTTACATGTTTTATTGCTGTCTGTATCTAGAGTTGGATACGACGAGCATAGGGTGTCCGTAAATACCTGGGGCTGGATTTTGGACCAGTCATGATATGTGGGTTTTTTTATGGCTTCGACCGGTCTTCCTGTATCTTGTGTAATTTCTGAAAAGAATGAGACCATCTTGTGGTCTGACCACGGGACCATTAGCGTGTCAATTTTATTTATCTTCTGGCATGATGTAAAAATACCATCCAGAGTATGGCCGGCGCAGTGCGTATCTAAATGTACTTTTTGTTTTGAGTCACAATTTTCCATTTCATCTATAAATGAAATTACCTTGGGGTCAGATGTTTTTTCTAGGTGTATATTAAAGTCTCCAAGAATTGTATAGTCAAGATTCGTCACACTTGATTCTAGAAATGGACTTAGCAGCTCAATTAAAGGCGTTTTGGCATTGGGTGGTCTATAGATCAATAAGCCATTAAATGTATAATTGTTGGTAATTTTTATTTGAAAAGTTAGCGTTTCACAATCTGGGTTGCTTCCTTTGTCTGAACTTTTGATCTTAAATTCCTCCTTAGCTATAATCGCTAATCCTCCTCCGCGTTTCATTTTTCTATCGGCTCTGTAGATAGAGAAACCTTCTGGGATTGCCAGGGTCATATTGGCATCAGATGCTTCGTCTGCCCACGTTTCGGTAACAAATAGAAGATCTACATTTTGGCTTTCGATTAACTCTGCTGTGTGAACATTATGCTTGACCATAGATCTAACATTAATTAGACCTGCTTTAATGGTTGATATTCTACAGATTGGTATCTTAGGTTGGTTGTAGGTCATATTAGGAGCTCTAATTCGTGAAAAAGCAAATATTTGTGAACAAGATGGACAGCTCTTACCTTCCTCATGTAAATCGATCGGGATACAGGTGGCGCGAGGTCTTAATGATAGGAGCTCCTGGCTGGAATAGGTCCATCTTCTTCTATCGATATGAATTTGGTCAGGGGGCATGGCCCTGGGCCCGGTCCCGGCGCGGACGGGCGCAGACGGGCTTGCCTTAGGCACGCCTTCGGCGCGCAGACGGAGCTCCCGCTGCGCTCGTCCGCTGCGCTCGTCCGCTGCGCGTCTGGGGATTGCACATAGTTTATAGGAGTGAGGATATATCGACGGGGGCGTGGCCTCACGATAGTGGACGTGGCCTGGGGTTCTCTGTAATGGTGGCAATAGTCTTTCTAAGCCTGTGACAGCGTTAATATCCGCTATGCGGGTATGTCGAGTGTGTTTTATTCAAGATTTTAGTGCTCAGGGAGGGGGGATCGTGCAGATAAAAAGACAGTAAGTATATTCAATTTTTTTTTTTAAATGACGAACGCTCTCCCGGCTTCTGCCTCAGGAAAAGGATGTATCTAAGTTGCGCTTGTCTTCAGCGCCCTTTTTGTACCTTCGGCGGGGGGCGTGGCCTCACGATAGTTGGCGTTGCCTGGGGTTATCGGTAATGGCGGCAATAGTCTTTTTAAGCCCGTGACAGCGTTAATATCCGCTGTGCGGGTATGTCGAGTGCGTTTTAATCAAGGTTTTAGTGCTCAGGAAGGGGGGATCGTGCAGATAAATACACAGTAAGTATATTCAAATATTTAAAAAATGACGGACGCTCTCCCGGCTTCCGCCTCAGGAGAAGGATGTATCTGTGAGTGATGTAATATGTGACGTCATCAGCAGTGCATTGCTGGAGCGCGAGTTATAGTGAGTACAACTAACTATAACGTGGGAATTTCAATGGTTTTGTATGAGTAAATTGTCCAGCTAACTATAACTGATGTGACACCTATGGTTTTTTCAGTGAATTTGCATGGTTTTTTAAAAGCTAATTCCTAACTATAACGTGTGTGAAACCTATGTTTTTTTTGTGAATTTCAAAGGTTTTTTAAAAGCTAATTCCTAACTATAACGTGTGTGAAACCTATGTTTTTTTTCTGTGAATTTCAAAGGTTTTTTAAAAGCTAATTCCTAACTATAACGTGTGTGAAACCTATGGTTTTTTTCTGTGAATTTCAAAGGTTTTTTAAAAGCTAATTCCTAACTATAACGTGTGTGAAACCTATGGTTTTTTTCTGTGAATTTCAAAGGTTTTTTAAAAGCTAATTCCTAACTATAACGTGTGTGAAACCTATGGTTTTTTCAGTGAATTTGCAACTTTTTTAAAAAGCTAATTCGTAACTTTAATGAGTTTGAAAACTACAATTTTTAAGTGAAATATTGTTTTTTAATGATAGGTAATTATTATATCTATTTTTTTCTAATTATTTCCTAATTCTATATTTGTAAAAAACTATGTTTTTCATATATATGTTTTTTTAATTATTTGTGCACCGGTGCGCTCACAGTACGCGTTTATGTATTAAAAGTAAATATTAATATGTAAAAGTAATATTTATAATATTTAAGAACCGTATTTGAGCTTTAAACGCATTCCCGAAAAATGAGCAAAATGTCACTGCTACGTGCCGCGTAAGCGCCCCCGGAAGCGCTCCAGGAAGCGCCCACATACGTGCTGTGTAAGCGCCCCAGAAGCGCTCCGGAGCGCGTAGCGTAAGCGCCTCAAGCCATGTGACCTTAAAATAACACTTTTCGTTGGTTCAGAACATTTTCTTTTCCAAATATTGAGAAACCCACCCTTTTCTCTCACTATTGCTTTGTACTTGGAGAGAGCAAGAGGTGTTCTGTGCATTATCTGCTTCTCAAAGTTTTCTGATCTACAGCAATGGCTGCAAGGGAGTCATCCAGCAATGATTCTGATGGTTTTTTGCCTGAGGAC
Organism: Lissotriton helveticus; assembly: GCF_964261635.1. NCBI lineage: Eukaryota > Metazoa > Chordata > Amphibia > Caudata > Salamandridae > Lissotriton > Lissotriton helveticus. The sequence goes on along the minus strand of NC_136063.1, from coordinate 601,829,017 downwards.
CCTCCTCACCACAAAACAAAGGACCACTTCATTTGGAATTTTTTTTCCATCCCTGAAGGAAAAAAAAGGTTAATGCTGCTAAGGTAACCTGCAAGATATGTGGCACTACTTTATCCAGAGGCAATCCTAATAGGAAATATAGCTTTGGAAATGCCACTTTAATTAGGCATGCCAGAGAAGACACCCAAATAAATTTGCCAGGGAGAGTGTCAGGGACCTGCCACGGAATTTACCAAGAGATGGCGGCAGCACCTCCACTGGTGGAGCAACAGCTTTGGGAACACCACGTGGAAGAATGGTCCCTAACGTGCAGCCGGTCTTTGCAGGCATAAAATTTCTATGCATGGACTGTGATGAACTGCTCTGTTATGGGGAGCAGAGCGTTGAACTCATTGCTATGAAGAGACAGGAACACCGCTGCCCTCCCCGTCCCTAATTATTCAAATTTTTTTTGTTCCTGTTGAGCAGTTTTGGAATCCCTGTTTTTGTTTTTCCCCTGAAAAAAATACAAAAAAATATAAAATCGTTATAAAAAAGTATAAAAAAATAAATAAAAAAAGAACAAAAAAAAGTTCTTTTTAGAACTACCTCCAATTCTCAAAAAAGAGCTGTATTCTTTACATATTTTACAATTCTTTTTTTCAGAGAATGTGTACTGAATAAATAAATGAATGAAATGAGTGAATGAAGGGGAGAAAGTGATAGAGGGATCAAGTGACAGAAGACGAGTGAGAGAAGGTGAGTTGTAAACAAGAGTGAGTTGAAGTGGAGAGAACGAAGGAGAGTGACAGGGAGTGACGGAAAGAAAGGAGTCAAGGTAAAAAAAAGGGGATTGAAATTGAGAGAAAGAGGGTGACGGATGATAAAGTAATGGGACTGAGAGTAAGGCAAGGGGAGTGAGGGAGAAGGAAGGTGGACTGATTGAGAGTGAGTTGATGACAGTCAGTGTTTGAAGATGAGTGAGGGTAATTGAAGGGAAGTGACAGTGAGGGGACAGAGGGAGTGAGGCTAAGAGAGAGGGAGTGAGGAAAGGGGAGTGAGGATGTGAATGGACAGAGAGAGTGAGAGAAGGAGTGAGTGAAGTGGAGTAAGGTGAGTGAGGGAAGGGCAATGAGTGAGGGAGCAAATGAAGGGAACAGAGGGGAACAGGACTGAAGCAGAGGTAGTAAGAGAAGGTGACTGGGGGATGAAAGTGAGGGGAAGGGGAATGAAGGATGGAGAATGAGGGGTAGTGAGGGAACCGGAGTAAGGGAACAGGAGTGAGGGATGGTGAGAGAACGGCAGTGAGGATCAGTAAAGAGGGGTGATAGAGGGTGGATAAAGGCAAGTGAGAGTGAGAATAGGGGAGTGAGAGAGTGAGGAAACAGAGGGAGTGAAGGAAAGAGTGAGAGAAGGGGACTGAGTGAGGAACCAAAGAAAGGTAAGTAAGGGAGTGTGGGAGAGTTAAAGGGAGTGAGCATGAGGAAAGGGGACTGAGAGAGTGAGGGGACGGAGGGAGTGAGGCTAAGAGACAGAGAGTGGGGGAAGGGGAGTGAGGATGTGAAAGGACAGACGGAGTGAGAGAAGGAGTGAGTGAAGTGGAGTAAGGTGAGTGAGGGAAGGGCAATGAGTGAGGGAGCGATGAAAGGGAACAGAGGGGAACAGGACTGAAGCAGAGGTACTAAGAGAAGGTGACTGGGGGATGAAAGTAAAGGGAAGGGGAATGAAGGATAGGGAATGAGGGGTAGTGAGGGAACCAGAGTAAGGGAACAGGAGTGAGGGAGGGTGAGAGAACGGCAGTGAGGATGAGTAAAGAGGGGTGATAGAGGGTGGATAAAGGCAAGTGAGAATGAGACTAGGGGACTGAGAGAGTGAGGAGACAGAGGGAATAAAGGAAAGAGTGAGCGAAGGGGACTGAGTGAGGGAGCAAAGAAACGTAAGTAAGGGAGTGTGGGAGAGTTAAAGGGAGTGAGCATGAGGAAAGGGGACTGAGAGAGTGAGGGGACAGAGGGAGTGAGGCTAAGACAAAGGGAGTGAGGAAAGGAGAATGAGGATGTGACAGGACAGAGGGAGTGAAAGAAGGAGTGGGTGAAGCGGAGTAAGGTGAGTGAGGGAAGGGCAATGAGTGAGGGAGCGATGGAAGGGAACAGAGGGGAACAGGACTGAAGCAGAGGTACTAAGAGAAGGTGACTGGGGGATGAAAGTAAAGGGAAGGGGAATGAAGGATAGGGAATGAAGGGTAGTGAGGGAACCGGAGTAAGGGAACAGCACTCTAAGCACTTTAAATTATTTTTTTCACTCTAATTTTTACACTGTTTTTCCCCGTGGTGCACTTAGGGTACTCATCTAACTAGAAGCACACCTACCTTCAAAATGACAAAAGTCTGGTTTGTGGGTCATAGCTATGTCCGCTGGAGTCAAAAATACGCAGCTAACAGAGGTATTTACAATCTTGATTTACCAAATGTGGACATTGTATGGATTGGACAAAGAGTTAAGTTTGAGGCAACTGTTTTTCATCCTGGTGGCAAAGGCTTTCATCCCACTGTGAAAGTTGTTTCTGGCGGTTGTGGGTTTATTGGTCAGGGAGAGGAGCAGTTGGGTGACGTTGGCTTAGGAAATGATGATGAGTCCATAGTTCCTGATGATGGCTATGGGAGGGGCCATGTAGATGTTGAAGAGGGTGGGGCTCAGGAAGAAGCCCTGGTGTACTCTGCAACTGATCTCCATGGGTTCAGAGAGAAACAGAGGTAGTCTGACTTGCTGTGTTCGACCGGTTGAGGAAGGAGTGGATCCAGTCCAGGGCATTGTCACAGATGCCGGCATTGTGGAGTCTTGTGATTAGGGTGCGGTGGGAGATGGTGTCTGAAGTGGCTGAGAGGTCCAAAAGGATGAGGCCTGCAGGTTTGCTCCGGTGGCGGAGAGAGCAGATGTTGTTGGTGGTGGCGAGAATTGCGGGCTCAGTCCTGTGGTTGCTATTTAAACCAGATTGGGAGATGTCCAGGACTTGGTTTGCTTCAATGAACTCGGAGAGTTGTACGATGATTGTCTTCTCGATGACCTTGGCTGGAAAGTGGAGCTGGGAGATGTGTCTGAAGTTCATGAGGTCAATCGGGTCGACGGGGTGTTTCTTTAGTATATGGTTGATCTCTGCTTGTTTTCAGTCATCGGGGAAGGTGGCAGTATTGATGGAGGAGATGATTGTGCAGTAGAGTTCAGGAGCAATGGTGGTGGAGTGGTCATGGGTCCAAAGGGGCTCCAGATAGGATGCAAGTCAAGTATGCTTTATTCGATGTAAAAAAACTCATAAAAGCAGATAGGATGCTCTTTATGGTCTTGAGAGTGTTGTCTGTGGTGAGCGGGTCCAGTTGAGGAATATTTTTTGGGGTGCAGTGTGGTTGGGGGCGGTGGTGTCTGGCTTGGTGGGAAGGTCTTGGGTCTTGGGTGTTGAAGCTGTCATAGATCTGCCTGCTCTTGTGGTGGAAAAAGACACTGAGGTTGTCGCAGAGGTTTTGGAAGGGTGGGATGTCCGTGATCTCATGTTTGGACCTGGCAAACTCCTTAATGATATTAGTATTAAGCATGGCCTCTATGGTAATACAGTTCATGCTGGTGTTAAATGTGTAGTCAGAGCAACCTCAAGAAGACATTCTCTCATTTGCAGAGATGTGGCCCTATCCAAATGAGTGAATCCTTCGCCTTTGCGCTCATGCCATATTACAGGCACAGGTGCAGAGAAAAAGAAGGAGACATAAGGTGTACTGACTATGTACCAAAGGTGAAAAAGGGGGTGCCCAGGACCCCTGGTAGGTGGATGCAGTCACTCATTGAACCTGCCTGAAGTGGGATATCTGACTCTCTTTATATTGGATGTTGTGTTGCGGCCTGCACATTGAAAGCTACACTTGTAAATTCAAAGAGAAGGTCAGCCATTCATTAATGTGCTATGCCCAGTGAAGGCATACATTCATACCTGTGTTGGGAACAGCTCATTTGTTTGTGATATGGTGTACTGGATGTATGACATTACAACGCATGCTTCTACCACGCATGCCTTTACATCGCAGTTTTTACAACGCATGCTGTTACAACGCATAGCGCTAAGGGGTGCTGGATAGTGAATAGTTTAATTTACTATTCCAACTCCAGTCCCCGTGGATAGTAGGGAAGGTGTTGGATAGTAAATTAAATCTATTCCCTATCCTAAAGCGCCCCCCAGCGCAATGCGTTTTAATGGTTTGCGTTGTAAAAGTTGCAATGTAAAAGCATTGCGTGGTAAAAGTTGCGTTGTAAAGGATGTTTCCCGGTGTACTATCATGGTCTGCACCAAGTGCACTTAGATAAAGGTTGTTGCAGCAGAACAGGACATTAAGCCATACCTGTAATACAAGCCCTGGGCTTGATAATTAGAACATCACAGAAGATAGTTGTGAAAAGTAAGTCTATGAGAACTTAATATGTGTGCTGATGAAAAACAACATATATTGTGAATCCAATGCAATTTAAGTTCCATGTGGGTCAATGAAAGAGATGTGTACTGGTTAGGCTGGTGAGGGTGAGAGGCTTAGAGTTTTTAAGCCATAAAAATGCAACTCAAGTGCAGGACGATGAAGTGTAAAAGATGAAAAGTCTTGATTGAAAACAAGTAATTAAAGGAATCTGACAGTGCGTGTGGGTGGTCTGACTGGATGGAAAGGTTGATATTAGTCGGTGATGGATAAATGGTCGAACAATAGGATGCTCAGAATGATAAATCCAGAGTTATGACACAGACATTTGATCATAACTTTAATTGTTCCAATGAAGCATACAAAGGGAAATGATTGTCCTGTAATTTTACAAAGGTGTGCATGATAAAAAAAAAAAAAGTTTTATTTGGTTCAGTAGCTGTGAGTTAAATGGTTGTATATGAAATCGGTTGTTTTCTTGTTCCTTTCTGTTTTCTCTCAACGTTTTTTTTGTTTGTGTTTAGGTGGCACCTGTGCTGTAATGATATTAACTCCTGATTTTTTTTGTTAGTGTTTAAGTGGCACCTGTGCTGAAATGTATCTTAATGAGATATCCCCTGTAATGAAAGATATGTATTGTTTATGTGCCGTGTTTAATTTGTAAAAAATGAAGTGCCAGGGCTGAAAATGCTGCCAAGGTGGCTACAGCTCACTTGTAGCTCCGGTGTGCCCAGCTTTCAACACCTGCACTGCCTCAGTCTCTATCCTGTAACAGTGCTGTGTGTGCTGTCTGTCCCATAAGACATGCGTTTTACTTCTTTACCTACACTGACAGATGAGTGCGAAAACAAAATGTACACCAAATTAAAATGATTTTTTTGAACCTATTGATCAGTGCGTTCTGACTGGATTTGTTGCAGGTCAGGAGGCTGCTTGAGCATAGCAGGTCATGTCACTGCTAGTGGTGCCTGTAATTAGTTTGGTCCAGTTATGACAACAGCGTAGGCATCCACTGCTCAGCTTGCTGTGACCCTGCCTGCTACAGCACAAGTACTGTCCCCAGCCGAAATGCTGCTATGCCTGTGAGACGTGAGTATGGCTGTTGCACCTACTGGGCTCAAGCACACTCAGCAATTAGCATGTTTGGAGGCAGCGTATGGCAACTGCAGGTGACACAATAGCGCACAAAAGTTGCGGTGGGCAACAGACACATCAAGGACGTAGAGCACAGCTTTCCAAACTTTTCATGTTGGTGACACACCTTTTAGACAATCTTCATCTTGTGATACGGTAATTCAAGCGAGTAAGGCCGAACAACCTAAGGGGGCCACGGGGGGGGGGGGAGGCTATTCTCCCCCCGAGAACATTTTGTCAAAATAGTAAGCAAATGGTGCATTTTCAAGCAAATTTAAGAAATCAGGAAGGTTAATAAAGCAATTGTGAATCTGTTCTAACAAAGACAGTGACTGGCAAAACTGGGTGTAAGCAAGGTTAGTGTTTGGCCTGAAACAAGAATATAATCATGCACACATTGACACAGGCCCCTGTGATTTATGGCACAAAAACAAAATCGCCACATCAGTTCAGACCCATCTATATGACAATGAATTTACACTGGAAGAGTAAGCAGTAAACACAGAGCTGGAATCTCAACCAAGTTTGAAAGTCATGAATATAAACAAAGAATTTACCTAACAGCAAAAAAAAACAGCTTGCTTGAAATGGGACTTTCGGAATGTACAAACAACCAGAGTTGGAGGATCGGGAAACTACCTACAGAACTGTCTTGCTATTTAACATGCAAAGCGAAGGAAGCCTACCTGCATGCACAAGAAGCTGGACTGTACCTGCCAGGAGGAGTGGCATGATCCGAGAAAGACCCAGCTGACATGATGGAACATCATGAAGACAGCTCAAGGAATTGAGACAGCCCAGGACCAAGAAGGCCACCCTATCCCGGCTGCATCAGCTCTTGAAAAACCCACCCTTGTTTTTTCTTTGTCTAAATTAGGGAAGGGATCATTGTTTTACTAAGTACAGAAGCCGAACTGAGGCAGCTTGCTTCTGTGACTACACGATTCACATTAATGGAAAAGTATCTTCTGAAATTTGGAGTAGCCTGGTCAGCCCCAGGTCTATTAGTGTTTGTTAGGCATAAATGTGCAAGATTTATCAATGAGTTTCTGTGAAGAACTATAAATCATAAAAACTTTCAAATGGTTGAAGATAAGAAGGATGACTAATCCCAGCAATGACTGTGCATCTGCTTCTCTGTTTCAAAAAACATAATATTCCAAGGATCTTTACTTTTATCTTTTCACTCTTCTGTAACTATACCTCTCAATCACAGCTCAAGTTGGCAAATGATAACGACATAAATACAATTAGAACTTGGAACACAAGCATCGCAATAACGGAGGCAGAAGTGCATTAAGCAACATAATATCAGCCCTGGGGCTATGACGCCCTTTTTTTATTAACAGATGGGATCTCAGAACAAGAGCCCTGCAAGCTTAGCTACACAACCTTGCGGAGAGATCAACACACCATAGGTTTGAACCGCAACATCACATAGCACCCCCTCCAGATTGGCTTCTAATACAAATTTGATTATTAGTGCAAGGAAGAACCTCAGTTTGGAAAGCTCTGCTCTAGCATATCACTCTGTTTTTTATGCTCGGAATGTGCACACCAATGTTTCATATTAGAATCTCTTTCCTGAACTTTGATGCTCCCATAAATCTAGTTAAGGCTAGCAACATTCTTTTTAGCTTCCAATTTCAAATTCCTTCATATTTACAGAGTCTATTAAAATTTAACAATTTGTATTTGGCTTTTTTATGCATAATTTAGGAGACAACACACAAAATGTCTTCTATTTGACATGTCAGTAGGCAACAATAATTCAAAACAGATAGGTGATCAAAAATTTTCAGTGTGAGCATCTTGAGGAGTCGTAATAGGGGATTTAAACTTGTTTCTGTCAGAGTGTAGTTTTTAAGCTATCTTGTTCAGACCCTCGTGATCTGACATTAAGTGAAGAAACACCCCCCAGCATGCAGCTTAACTGTCTAGGACCCCAGTGTTGATCATGAGCCTGCTGTGGTCTTGTAAATTGCCCAGTTAAAGGGAGCAAGTGAAAATGAATTCATATCAACAGAGTGTAGGAAATATAGGTTGCGCTCCATTTTTGCCAGAGTCTTGTCATGGAGGGTGATGAGTATCATAGCGGGGTCTAAGAGGCTGCATTTCTAGTTTATGAAGGCAGGGCCCAAGAACTGTGGTCTTGTGGTGTTGCAATTAACAACAATGGTCTGTTTTTTTATGCTGTCTCATGGTAGTGAAGGCAATGAGCTCTCTGAAACTGCCAAGCTTTTAAGTCTAATAAGGCAACAGAGCATTGAACAGAGTCAAAAGGTAAATCGATGGTAAAGATTAATATATAGCGCGAACTAGACCTGAAGATATCAGACATCAGAGCGCTTTACATAGCACCAGTTTAGTTACACAAGGACACATATTTATTATGCAAATAAAACCTGCAGCAATGTTTTCTCCAACAAACAATGTGTCTTGTGTGTTCTTTATTATGAGATTGCTGTGCTGTGCTGGAGGGGTATGTTGCTGATATTGGCACTATGGTCCTGGGCAGATCCTACTCTCCCTGTGTCTCTGTTCAGTGGTTTGACAATGTGTGAGCACAGTCAAATGTGCTCAACTGAAGAACTTATGAAAACCAAGGGCATATTTCCAGACAGGACCCCAGCATGGCATCCATTCACCCATTCAGGGCTGTTTAATTTAAGACTGCCGAATTGTCGCCTTGCAAAGCGTAGGACCTCCTCCAGGGCCCCTGCCCTTCCTCCTGGTCAGGGACAGGCACCTCTTTTACAGTGCATAGAGAGCTGAAAGAGTGAATATTGTGCTGTGAGAGGATCTAAAATGGCAAGGAACAAAAATGTCACCCCCACAAGTCTGTGAGGGCTGAGGGACGGGAACCACCGCAGGACAGACCTGTAACATGCGGACAGTTAATCTGCCTAGCCCTAGTAAAAACATGTCATACCTCCCACAGCTTTCCAAACCGGGCTGTGTTGCGAGAAAGCTCTCCCTCCTTGCCCCTGTTCCTGCGTACTCCTTCCACATTCCATGCCGGCACACATTTCTCTCCCAGCTGTTACCGTTCGGGCTTCCCTCAGATGTCACAGGAGGTTACAAGGTATGGGGTGGGAGGGGCAGATGCTTTTTTTTAGTGGGACAGGGGCTGTGAATAAGCAATTGCATTTAGTGTTGAAACTTGAAAGACAATCACACTTGTTCCTCAATCTCCAAGCTACTGCCCCAGCATGTTCATGACAGAGGATGGGGTTTTGGTTTAAAAGTGCTTAAATTGCAGGCCCTACGAAACCTGAGGTAGAGTGTTAGTTTCCCGATGTTAACAAATCGTGTGATATTGGACAAGTTATTAATGACTCTGCTCTTGTGGTTTGAAAAGATGAGGGTGGGGGCTGGGCGGGGGGCTGAATTAGGCAAAACACTCAGATAGTGTGTGAGAAGAAACTGAGCTGAACCCAAATTTCCCTGGTCCATAGAGTCGTGGAAAAATACCTTGTTTCCAGAGACACACAGCGCATTCCACCCGTTTCTATGGGGCACAGGGGATACAATTTAATGCCGAGTTTTTAAATGTATAAACTTACAGTTCCAAGCACCTGGGGAGGGAGAGCAAAGGCGGCTCCGGGAACTGACAGGGCGTTTAACGCGCGTCACCTCTCCTTTCTCTGCTTTCTGCATCACAATGCAAACGTCCAAGAGAGCATTTGCCCTAATCTGCCCCCGCAGACATCATCGTCATGCGACACATTCACACATGGCAGGCGACACAGCACTGTGTCGCGCCACAGAGTTTGGAAAGCTCTGACGTAGAGGATAGTAGCAATGCAGGGCTGCAGGCCCCCACTACAATTATCCAATGGGAGGCTTAGGCCCAGGCAGTGGTAGTGGCAGGGTGCAGCAGACTCGGGGAGTAGAATGCAAGCCATTCGTTAGTGATGACTTCTTAGATTAATGACAGGCGTGATGACATCATCACTAAAGTGATGATACACAATCATGCCTGCCTGAACAGATGTATGCCGTCCTATGAAAACATAGCAACCCATCACCATGCAAGGTATGTGGTTCTTTTTATTTTAAATTGGGCACTTAATATTGAGACCACCACCTGCAGGACCAGAAATTGTAGCCCCGGCCCTGTGAAAGAAGTGCCGGTGCTGAGCACCTGAAAGCACCTGCTCAAATTAAGCACTGTTTCTGTGATGTCGAATTTGTTGGTGCCAAAACATTCTGTCTGTTGGACAGGGCACAATCCTCACCAGGTATGATGCTGTCCATCGCATCAGACTGTTTCACGCCCATCCTGTGGCAAATTGGATTTAAGAAACAGGCAACTGGAAAGATTACAAGCATTTGCAATGCACTAGGTCTCGCATTTACGCGAGTTTGAGCTATTGACATTGTAAATGACAATGCATAAAATAAAAAGAAAAGGCATTGACATTTACAATGTCAATAGCTCAAACTCGTGTAAATGCGAGACCTATTGCATTGCAAATGCTTGTTCATGTTATGGACAGGGGAAAACACAAACTTCGTATTACGACCAAGTGAATACACATTTCTACGGTGTGGTGGTCTGAGTACACGCTTGACATATTGTCACATTATCACAGGCTGAGTGCATGGTTCACGGAGTCAGATGGAAAGCTTATACACTCCCCATTAGAGGAGAGCACACAACTCCAATTACAAAGCAGATATGCAATGTGATGAATGCGACGTAGGAGGACAGCCCCCTCTGCTGCAGGCACTATGTGTGACTGTGCGCAAGCCAGGAGATTGGTTTGGGCTGAGAGGGGACAGGTCACTTATTACCAGTCCTTATTGCATTTCGGCTGCAAAGGTTTAGCTTCCAGGGAAATAGCTGCAGACAGTTGCTTTCCCCAAAGCTGCTGTGGGACAGAGTTGAGAATGTGGCAATATGTTTGTCCGTCGCGGGTTTAGGGAAGGAGGATAGAGGGACAAAGATATGGAGGAAGGGAATAAGGGCAGCAGCTGTATGCGCATGTCCCTTCCCCCTCAAAATTTCTTTGATTGGCGCTGTATCGGGCACAATGGCAGATAACATACTGAATGGTGCATTCTGATTAGATAGCTTAGAGAGTTAAGAGCACGTAGCACAGATCTGTGTAGCTTGTAGATCAGACCTTTGCGTTGATCGTGGCGTGCCCAATTTTACATCCTTCTGGGTTCCCTCCAGCTCGGTTGCACTCTGTAGCCATGAAATCAGTCGGTTAATAGGATACGTTGCAAATGACACAACACCACATTACTAATATTATTACCACTGTTAGCCAGCACGGCCAGGAACTTGTGACCGGGAGCCTGTGTCACACCAGACAGGCGAGCCTCACACTCTCGCTGGTGTGAGCAGTTCAGAGGTGGAGGGTAGACAATAAACAGAATATGCAAGTATCTGCAACTGGATGCCACGCCAGAGCCCGGGACCAACCCTGACTGGAGGCTCGCAATAAACGGTGTGGTGCCAAAAAGAAAATCAAAAAAGTATTGATTACTGGGGAAAGCAGCGGCACCTGCAGTCAGGGCCGGACTGGCCATAGCGGGCACCGTGCAATCCCCCGGTGCGCCACATGAGTGGGGGCCGGTTTTGGGCCCTTGGGGGCTGTTTTTGTTACAGGGCCATTTTGGCCCTGTACCAAAATCGGTCGAAAACCGGCCCCGGCAAAGAGCTCGGCGGCACCTCCACCCCTCGAGTGGGGCCGGCCGAGCACTTTGCCAGGGCCGGTTGTCGTTCCCAGTCCGGCCCTGCCTGCAGTGCTGCTTACAGTGTGTGTGTGTGTGTGTGAAGTGAAGTGAAGTGAAGGGGTTTTGTAAAGCGCGGCTGCTGCCTGAGGGCGTCCAAGCGCTAAGTAAAAGTAACAGAGAACAGTGTTACAGTGTGTGTGTGCGCACGCAATGTGCTGGGAGGACTGGAGCACAAAAGGCGCAGAAAACATCGCTGGGGAAAGGATGGGAGAGGATGTGAAGCATGTGTGGCTCTTAGGCTGGGAAACACATGATGAAGGAAAGTAGTCCCCGCACAAAGACATAAACACATAAAGCGCAATAAAACTGTAGTTGGTGGGTGCTGCTTCCGATAAAAAAGGAAGAAAACGGAAGGGATGAATGAGAGCAGCAACCAATAGGGAGGCTGGATACTGAGTGAAATCTGAGTGACGCATAAAAAACCCTATTGCAAGCTGCAGGCAAGCAGCAGGCTAGATTACTCTCGATATACGGATTACTTGATGTCTGGGACCACTGCCTAGTCGAAACCTAAAAATGAATACCTACATTGATCACGGTGCTCTTGATTTTTCCTTTTAAATCAAAGCACAAAACCTAACAGGGCTACAGATTTCGCTAACAAAACATAAAAGACCAACATTGCAATCTAATAATGCATGTTTGAATTGTCCTGCATAATGTTCCTTCTTTAAATTGCCCTGTATAATGTCCTTGTTATCGCTAATGACCGTCACATCTTCTGATCACAGCATGTCTTCCCCACGTCCCATGACACTGCACCAATGAGTTCAGTCTAGTGGAAGTGTAAGGCTGATGATGAGCCAATCAACATTGCATTGGGAATAGCTTAATCAAAGACTCATGTCTGTTTTAGTGCACCATCGTCAAGGCCTGGGCAAACACTTGCTGGATTTTTTGTCTTCGCAAGCTGGCTGCTAAGAACATGGGGTGTTAAAAGACTCACCAGGCGAGAAAAGTGTGTTCCACTTAAAATGGCTAAATTGCTATATTTTCTAGTGATGTTCACCCAAAAGGAAGGCGCAACAAATCCATTTTCACTTCTGGCTCTCTGTGTCCCAGTGATCAAAACTGTCCTGCTGTTCCCCATCGCTTTTTTTTATTGTAATCGTGAAATGTATCACAGAATCCTATAACAGGAATTAGGGAGCTGGTTTTGCCAATCATTGAGTTGCGATCACATCCCAAAGGACTCAAAGAAGCAAAGGAGACAATTTATAAATGATTATTTGATCAAAACTGAAAATATAGCCATATAGGTTAGAGCCTTCATAAACGTGAAGACTGTCGGTTTTCATCCGCCTATGAGAGAAAATCAAAAACCCGTCTTTTAATAAGTGAAGTATGAAAAAGGCAACCGATTATTAAAATAAGTTAGCGATTTTGCAATTTATTGTGCTGCAAGCGATTAAAGTGAGCTTCTTGGATTCCAGAATTCCAGTTTGTACATTAAGTGGCATGGTCTCCGTAGCTCTATGAGTTTTAGCAGATGACCAAAAAAAGACTTCTGCAGCTCTTTGACTATTTTATGACATGACTTCCTTCCAATAGGCTTCAGGTAAAATAGTCGTGAGCATTTATTACTTGAAATGGAGACCCCTTTCTTCCAACAAAAATGTTCTTGGGCTAGTAAAATAAGTGATATATTCAACAGTAACCTTATTTGACCTAACTTTCATATAGTATTTTTAAGAATTTTGTTATGATGCAACATGAATTGCATTCGAAATAAAGCCTAGTTGATAGTTAAATTAGCGTAGCAACACACTCTCATCCACAGGCAGTGAAATTGGAATTCTGCTTTTGCCACCCACCACTTTGCACTGGACTTTATTCAAAACAGTTTCTAGCCATAGAGGGGACTTTGGAAGTTATAAATGCGGCTGAATTACTTCATGCTGTTCGGAGAGATAGGCACTGGGTGGAGGAAGGATTGTACCTCAATCTATGGGATTATGTTAGTTAATTAGTTAGTTAGTGGTTTGTAAAGCGCTCACATCACCCTGGGGCATTGCGGCTCTGTCCAGAATAGACGTGCAACCTGAAAGGAAGAAAAGTAGCAAGTAGACTGGCCCAGAACTTAAAACAGATTTGCTTTCAACTGTTTCCTAAAGACAGTGTAGTTTGTGGTTTTGCGTAGTTTCAAGGGGAGTTGGTTCCAGTACTTAGGTGCCAAAAACGAAAAGGCTCTGCCTCCCGTCCGGACCAGCCGGATGCGAGGGATCTGAGGCAGGTCATGGGCCCTAGATCTGAGGTTCCTGCTTGGAATGTATTTACGTAATTTATTCCGCAAATACAAAGGACCTGTTTCATTAACTGCCTTGTACGTTAAGCAGCAGATCTTAAAAAAAGATCTTTTCTTTATTGTCAACCAATGCAACTCCTTCAACAGCGGAGCTGAAGATGAGCCTGCCGGTTGGTTAAGGATCGTTCTTGCCGCAGTATTCTGCACCACCTGGAGTTTGGCCAGGATAGTTTCTCAGACTTCCGTCAATAGAGCATTTCCATAATCCAAACGACTGGTGACTATTGCTTGTACTAGAGTTCTCCGATAGGGAAGAGGAATGTAGGGTAATATTTTCCTGCAAAGTCGGAGGGCATAGTCACATGAACTTGTCGTTGTAGTGACTTGATCTTTCATGTACAGGGCTCGATCAAGCTTTAACCCTAGAATTTTTACTGATCCTTTTGGCAATGGCGCTGATCCTAGCGCCTGTGGCCACTAATCCTCTGACCATACATCTGTTGCTTTTCCCAGCAACATCAGCTCAGTTTTGTCGGGATTCAACTGGAGACAATTTGCTGTCATCCAGTCCACGATGGTAAGCATACCTACGGCAAAACGAGCTTTAGGAAGAGTGGGGTTTGATCCGATGTTAAAGATGAGCTGTGTATTGTCTGCATAAGAGATGATCCCAAAAACCCAATTGCTCCACGATCCTTGCTAATGGGGCCATATACATGTTAAAAAGGGTAGGGCTCAGACAGGAGCCCTACGGGAGGCCTCTACCCAGATACCTTCTTTTGGATATATATGGTCCTAACATCACCGTTTGGAATCTACCTGACAGGAAGTCGTTTAGCCACTTAAGTGTGATTCCATTAATACCCGAGGCAACAAATCTCTCCGTCAGCTTAGAATGCGAGATGGTACCGAAGGCTGCGGAGAGATTGAGTAGGATGAGGATTGCTGAGCCCCCTGCATCGATAGTTAATCTAAGTGAGTCTGTAACTGCCAGAATCGCGGTCTCAGTACTAAACCCTGGCCTGAATCCTGATTGTGGGGGATCCAGGAGCTGGTTCTCTTCAAGGTAAGTACTGAGTTGTCGATTAATGATCCCTTCCAGGATTTTACTCAAGAGTGGTAAAAGGGAGATAGGTCTATATTTACCAAGGGTAGACGGGTCCGCCGTGGGCTTTTTCAAAATAGGGCACACAAAAACCTCCTTCCATATTGATGGCATAGAGCCAGTGAGTATAGACTGATTAAAGATGTCTGTAATTGTTTGAACACAACTGTTTGCTAGGAGTGTCATTATCCTTGGGGGACAGAGATCCACTGGTGGCCAAAGGCCACAATGGGACTCCAGAAATGTGCATCTGCTTAACTCTCGAGCAGAAGTTTAGTGCAGCATCCCTTTGTGGTACAGTGGTCACAGCAGGAGTCAGTGAGGAGGTATACCATCTGGTCATGCATGGGGTGGAAGGCAAGTACCTGAATGTGATGGCCATTATACTAGGGCATTCAAGGATGGCATTAACAGGTTGTAGTTTCAGGTGCAGGAGCTGCTTAAACGACCATACACAACACTGCTACTAGAAGTAGCCAGTCTGACCTTGACACTAGCAGCAACACCACGTCCCCTGGAAAATACTGTGTGTGGTTTAACCGGCAGACACTGCGAGTTCTAACAGCAGAGTCAGCAGGAGCAGAATCACTGAGGGCTCTTACAGGCTGAATGGTACCCTGATGAATAAAAATTTGCAATCTTGCACACTTGGATTCCTCCCACGAGAAAACAAACCATTGGACAATGTGGATTAGCAGTATTGTATTCAAAGAAAACATAAAGAATTAACATATACCCTCTTAAAAAGTCAAATATTTTTGTAAGAATTGAGATGGTGGAGTTGACTGGGTTGCTTAGTTTCGCCTGTGGAGGATGCACAGCAAGGTCCTGGTTCGTTTTCATTGCACAGCTGAATAAGTGCTATTATAGTGCTTCTTCAGCATTGTACATCTGAACACACCTCTCTCTTTGTTTTCTATATTGGCGCTGTAGTGTGAAGAGGTGAACGGGGTCTCACTCTCTCAGAACTAAGGCTCAGAATACGCAGACCTGAGATCTATTGTAACTCCTGAAATACATACGAGTGAACTATAGGAAATGACCCGATTTTGACCAATGGTGACAACCTTTTTATGCTAACTAAAATCTATGATTATTGTGCCCTCTCACTCCCTAGTTCTGATTAGCTTGATGCCAGTACTGTTTCACCCTATGCATGATGGGTATAAACATATTTGCTGACCATGTGGTGCATATTGTAGTACAGCAAACAACTGTACACGCTATTTCTTTCGGGTGTAAGCATTTTATTGTTTTTGGTTTTTTTTCTGTTTAGCCGGCAACTGAATTAATGGCCCCCCCTTTTCTCTGGGCCCAAATTCAATTTAATTTTCTCCATACTGTTCAAATGTACTACTACAATAAGGGAATTGCTGATGTATGTCAGAATGTCGTGTACAGAACTATTACCTGACATCAATATTTTGCCCTAAATAGCATTGCAAAAAGTATTATTCTAATGGATGTAGAATTTCTACTATTATCTCCAATGGAAGGATAGTTTTGTAGATAATTTTTAGGACATTATATTTATATCACACTGTACACATATTCCTTTACCACACCTGGTAACAGATGAACTTACAACACTTTTTTTTATCTGTCTGAGAATTGATTTTTTAGATTATTCCTAAAACACTTTGCAATAAATTACAGCATTTGGTAATTACATTTATTCATGTCAAATACGTATTTGCTTTGGAATAACTTTGGTGAATCTATGGATAAATACTTGCACATGTGGTCTCCATAAGTGCCTGCCCTTACATTATCCACTTTCATCATCATTTTTCAGTCCTCCTCTGAAGTACTGCAGCGAACCGAGGGTGTGACTCTTTTGCCTCAATGGTGCTTGATGGGTATAATATTAGCATAGCAAACACAAGGAGATGATGGACGGAGCATTCCACCTGAAATATAATTTATCTTAGTGTCTCCCTCTCCTCTGTAGCATACCTTCTCAGAAAGGAAGGTGGGTTCAGTGCTACACATCTGAGGCATCAAGAAAAAATGCAACTTCCCTGAGCATATGTCATTTGTAGTCCCTGGATAATTCATACATTAATAAAATACACCAGGGGCTAGAAGGAAAAGGGTGACTGTGAAGGTTATCTGCATTGAAAAAGTAGTTCCTGGCCCAGTGCCTTCCCAACTTCACTCTTCACTTCTATCTCCTTAGCCTCCAACTCTCAATCTGCTTTATATATGTACCAACATTATTTTGATGATACTAACATTATTTTGATCATATCACATGAAGTACTAGAAAATATACCACAGAGCTATACTTACCAATAGCCCATATAAAATAGTTACCAAGAATAAGTCAGCCGGCAATGAATAAGGTTCAATCGTTTATTTTGCAAAAGCGCCCTATATAGGGGAGCCTCCCTCTCGCCACAGCTCTCAAAGGTGTGCAGAGGTGACTGCTGGATTACATTCAAAACAGTGCATATATACTTTCGGTATACCTCATAGAAACCCCGTACATGGAAAAGTACAAGTTCATGAGAAACCAGCAGGAAAACCCATATAAGGCACAACTGATTGGTTCAAAACTCAGCTCAAGTTATTCCGGGAGTAGGTCAGTGAAGGTGCCTCCCGTCCATTCTGGTGCACGGGAGTATAAGCATGGCGCCTACAAGAATGTGCTCCTCCTTCAAGAAAGACAGACGTAACCTTGAGTTCCCTAAGTTAGAATCAATGGTCTGTTCATAGCCCAAGCCGACCTTTCAAACTTTTCTATCAGCAGCATGTCACGTGTTTTCCCAACTAACGAAAGAGGCCCCAGGAAACGGAACCAAGATGGCGTTCGTTCAGTTCAGGCCCGATTCTGAGAATCTACATGGGTTGCG
Organism: Lissotriton helveticus; assembly: GCF_964261635.1. Taxonomy (NCBI): domain Eukaryota; kingdom Metazoa; phylum Chordata; class Amphibia; order Caudata; family Salamandridae; genus Lissotriton; species Lissotriton helveticus. Next base: position 601,811,500 of record NC_136063.1, on the reverse strand, counting down.
TATATTTACAAAGGGGTTCTATCGAAGTAGCAGTGATATATTGGATATATCACGACAACATTATATACTGTAAACTTTATATTCCTTCAGACCGCCCTTTTGGCGTGATTAAGCCAATATATATACTACAATATACCGGATTATCTAATCTAAAAATACTCCTTCATCTATTTGCATGAGGTCTGCGACCTCCTTCTGCACTAACTGCTTTTCAATTTTAGCCTGTCGTGATATGGTCAGTGAGGAAGTGAGCTTGGCAGCACAGAAAGAGCAACATGCTGGGCCACAATGAAGGCACAGACAACAAACAAATACCACTCCAAGTGCTCCAGCTAGAATCATGAAAATCTTCCATCCCAAGTAGAAAGGAGGTCCCAGAACCACCCAGTCAAAGACCAAGTACCAGTGTCCGCATGGACTTCTGCAGCTAAGCGGTGTAATTTCTGTATGGCCAAATGTATGGTTGGATCAGAATCTGGAATATATACACAGCAGGAGCTGCCGATCATGCGGCATGCTCCTCCTCGGTCCGCTAGGATGACGTCGAGCACCATCCGATTTTGGAGCGAAACAAGCCTCATAGCCTGAAGCTCCACTGTCAAGTTAGTCAAAATCCCAGTAGTGGTTTGAACTACATTTTCCACCACTCTAGAGAGACGCCTAACATCCCTGCTAGTAAAAATAGGACCCCAGATAGGGAAGAGGCCTTTTGCTATATCTACAAACTGCTGAGAAGCAGAATCTGTCTGATCAGTGCCATCAGTATCAATACTTCTACTAATTCTGTAAGAATCAGAACTTCGTTTAGTCAACTGATGTGTCTTGTGGTAATTAGAAGGAGCTATATACACCGGGGGGGGTAAAGGAAAGACAGGTAACATCGCCCTGCCCAACCTCTGGGGAGCCAAGTATAGGTGTTCTCACCACATACGAAATATACATTAGGCGGAGTTATTAAGGGCGGGGTGCTGTTAGTATGCAAAGTGTAGGTGTAGTTACATTTACTATCTCCTACTTTAACATGACCTTGACCTTGTATACAAAAGGAAGCAGTACTATTCAGGATAGGAACGGGCATTGCCTTATCATCAGTAAAATTTAGTTCTTGGAAGTGTTGCGTGGAATTAAATTGTTCAAAATCTACCATTTCTCCTTTTAACCAGGTAGCATTTTCATATGTGGTATACATATTCATACAGGCATCTGGATCTAAAGATCCCTCCCCTTCGTTCCCCTGGGCATCGAATCCTTGATGTTGTTCTATATACTTTAAAATAGCTTCATAATCCTTTGCCGTGTATCTTTTGGGATCAGCTACGTAATGCAGATACATGAGAGATAACAATTGAAACCAGGCTTCACAACTTGCTAAGTGCGATAATGGCAAAGAGATGAATAAATCATGGTGTTGCATTACAGATGGCAAAAGGCCACATACCTATAACAGTTTGTCTTATTCGCAGTGCTATGAGCTTCGTGCAACATTTCTATGAATACATTTTTAGCATAGGTTTCTTGATGTCGCTCTTTGGGAGGAGACAAGGTGTAAAAGAAATGTTCAGGTGGGGCTGTGGTGGTACCCAATACCTTGTGCATAGGGTATTGAAATTCCAAATTGTTATTGTTATTGTTTTTGTTATTGTTAGCTTTGTTTTATATAGCGCCAACTCACCGGCAGGTCACAAGGCGCTCATGACCAAAGGACAAAACAACTGTTTAGCAGATCGAAGAATCAGTCGCATAGTGCAAACTAAGGTGAAGCCAGAGCCTCCCTGAATAGAAGTCTTTTTAATGATTTCCTGAAACGCAGGAGGTTACCTTCTTTACGAAGGGACTCGGGTAATCTGTTCCAAATTTGAGGGACTAGAACTGAGAAGGATCTCCCACCCTTCGTTGCTAGTTTAAACCGTGGGTAGACTAACAACTGAGCGTCAGACGACCTCAATCTTCGTTCAGGTTTATAGACCTCCAATCGTTCCCTAATGTAGGCAGGTGCATGCCCATAGATTGCCTTATGGGCCGTACAAAGACTTTTAAACTCTGCCCTTTGCCTAATAGGGAGCCAGTGAAGGCTCTGTAACAAGGGAGAGGCATGGGATTTTCTTGGAAGTCTGAAGATAAGTCGTGCAGCATCATTCAGAACAACCTGCAATCTATTGGTCAAATTTTTCGGTAGGCCTAAATAGAGAGCGTTCCCGTAGTCCAGCCTCGGAATGATTGTAGCAGAGACTACTGTGCGAAGCATGGACAAGGAAAGAAGGGGGACTAACTTGCGCAATTGTCTAATTAGACCAGTACAAGTCCCCACAATGGAGGAAATTTGGCTGGCCATTGACAGTTCGCAGTCAATCTTGATTCCAAGACTTTTCCTCTTGTCACAAGGTGTTGGGGTGGGACCCAATTCTTGAGGCCAGTATAGATCACTCCATGGAGAGCTTGTAGTCGAAACCACTAGAACCTCAGTTTTTTCAGGATTAATTTTCAACAGATTTGCCGTCATCCAGCTAACTACAAATCTGAGAATGTCCTGTGCATACTTCTGCGCAGAGGCTGTATTGTCTATACTAAGTAGCAACTGGGTGTCGTCAGCGTAATTAAATACGCGACAGCCCATGTTTACCAAGGAGTTGATCAATGGCTGTGTATAAAGATTGAGCAATACTGGGGATAGAGCGGAGCCCTGTTGGACTCCGCACATCAGATTACCCACCTCTGATAAACTATCCCCCAACTGAATCCGCTGTGTCCTTTCCAACAGAAAAGATTGAAGCCACTGAAAGGCCGTGTCCCGAATCCCGAACTTGGCCAGCCTATCCAGGAGCAGTGTATAGCTGACAGTATCGAACGCCGCTGAAAGATCTAAAAGTATCAGGGCGCTCGGTTTTTTACTGTCAGCCATCCCCCTAAGCTCATCCAGCACCGAGAGCATCAACAACTCGGTGCTGTGGTGTGCACGAAACCCTGCCTGATGCTCCTGGAAGAGATGGTGAGACTCCAGGAACAAGGCCAGGGACTTCAGCACATGTTGTTCTAGGATTTTGGACAAGAACGGTAGTTGGGAAATAGGCCTATCATTTTTCAAGATGGTAGGGTCGGCTCCTGGCTTCTTTATCAGAGGCTTCACTCGGGCTTCCTTAAAAATGGCTGGTACCATCCCTGTTTCCAGTGAGTTGTTCAGAAGGGAAGTGATGTGATTTTCTAAAATAGGACACGCCAAACGAAAAACACTAGGGGGGCATGTATCTGCCGGGGAACCTGATTTAGATTTACTCATAAGTTGTTCAAGACTCATCGGATCTATTAATGGGAATTTTGAAATGATGACTTCCGAGGAAGGCTGGACCTCCTGTGGCATGTTTGATCCAGATGCTGTACCTTGCCTAATATCAGAGAGGATAGTGTCTACCTTCTCCAAAAAGTAGTCTTGAAACATATTACAGCTGATTGTTGTTTCAGTAATTCCAGGTTTTTTACTCAGCTCTGTCAATATTTTGAATGTTTCTTTCTGAACATTCTCAGCCTGGTTTATACGAGTTTCGTAGTAATTTGCTTTAGTAGCCAGAATGATTTTTTTATATGCGCTGAACAGATTTTTATACTGCTCTCGATCCCCTTCATCCTTAGTTTTCCTCCATCTCCTTTTAGCGTGACGGACCTTCTTTTTATGATCTCTCAAAGACGGTGTAAACCATGGTGCCCCCCTTCCTACTCCTTTAACTATTTGTAATCTCTCAGGTGCGATCTGATCAACTGCTTTCCTCAGATTACACACTATATCTATATACTCTTGATCTAGATTACCATTAGAGGCCATTGGTTGAACAAATTCCAAAAAGGTGTCCGTTAAAGTTTGTGAATCAACTTTCCTCCATTGACGGACTTTTTTCCTTTTAGGGGGTGGTTGTGTCAACTTTACATCAATAGGGATGTCACAATAGACCAAATAATGGTCCGACCATATACATGGTAGGATGTCCAAAACAGCCACCTTAGGATCTAAAGTCCAAATGAGATCAAGGATATGCCCTTTTGTGTGTGTGGGAGCTTTTACCAACTGCTTAAAGCCCAGTGAGGACATAGTTGTGTCTAAACATTGGGCTACCGGCTCCTTATGAGCCTTATCCCAATGTAGATTAAAATCCCCGGTTACCACTACCTTTTTATATCTTGAACAAATGTCAGATATAATAGACATAAAAAGGTCAATAAAGGCTGGGGTAGAATTTGGTGGACGATAAACTGTGAGGATTACAAGACACTGGTCATCAAACGTAATTTTTACTCCGAGAACGTCGACTAAATCCACTGTTTCAGCTAGTATTTTGACTACCGTGAAGGATTTTTTAAACAGAATTGCTACTCCCCACCCTCGAGCATTGTCTGCACGATTGTGCCATACTACGTCATACTCAATCGGAAGAGCGGCTATAATGTCTGGTAGTGAGTTATCCCCAAGCCAGGTCTCAGTAAGAGTTAAGACATCAATATCTCCATCCTGAAGCAGAGAGAATATTTCCATATTATGTTTGTGCAAAGACCTTGTATTTAAACAGGTCAGTTTCAGAGAGCATGGGTAAGATTTGGCTGAACCAGTAGACGATCTGACAATAAGCATCTCCTCTAGTTTCCTCAATGTGGCTAAATCCAAAGACTGTCCCTCTCTATCAAGCTGATGTAGCTCTGATGAGCTATAAACACGCCGCTGACCAGAAGTCCTAGCCCCTGCGCCCGTCCGTGCGCGGACGGGCGCCGACGGGCTGGACTCTGGCGTGACTCCGGCGTGCTCACGCTGCGCATCAGCATGGCCGCCCTAAATAGCTGCCTCTGTGCAACTAGCACGCAACCAAAGATGGCACCGCCGGGCGTCCCGTCTTTCCCCCAAGATGGCCGCCGGTGAAGAGGGGATACAGGGACCCGCTAAAACGCGGTGTATTGCCACAATTATCGTGCAAGTAAGCTGAAATTGGCCAACTATTAAAAACAGGGGAAATATAACACAGATTAAATCAAATATAAAAATGGGTACTTTAAAATTCGTTCTTGCCCACCACAGTATGAGCGCTGAACCGTGATCTGCGTAAGCACTGCCGAATAATGATTAGGCGCCCTACCTGGTCAAGACTTGGAGTCTAATTTGCCCGCCCTAAATAGCTGCCTCTGTGCATCTAGCGCGCAACCAATGATGGTGCCGCCGGGCGTCCCGTCTTTCCCCCAAGATGGCCGCCGGTGAAGAGGGGATACAGGGACCCGCTAAAACGCGGTGTATTGCCACAATTATCGTGCAAGTAAGATGAAATTGGCCAACTATTAAAAACAGGGGAAATATAACACAGAATAAATCAAATCAAAAAATGGGTACTTTAAAATTCGTTCTTGTCCACCACAGTATGAGCGCTGAACCGTGATCTGCGTAAGCGCTGCCGAATAATGATTAGGCGCCCTACCTGGTCAAAAAAAATACATGAACACACTCATTAATATAATCATAATTACTGCAATAGTTATTACAAAGGCTATCTTCAGTCTGGTAGCCCAACCGGAAAACATGGGTGCATTCTCTAGGAAAGGTCTGGGAGCAAGAGGCCTTTCGTCTTCAAGGGTAAATCGGGCAAAGGGATACATTCTAACTAAAAGTCCAAACTAAACTCGGAAATGAGATGCAAGCCAACTGCCAGAGGGTTTCTTCTCCCTGTGTCCGTCTAGAGCCTCACAGGCAGGCTCTTATTATCCATCCACAAAAGTATCTTCCGTGCACCCTTTGACGTTGCAATTTAGGCCCTTATCATAACACAGTCTTTCTTTCTGAACAGAGCAATATGACAGTTCCGTGCTCTCAACGGGTTCAGTCCAGTGTCTTGCTCAATACCCCAGTAAAAACTATTTTCAGCCCTACAGCTCAAGTCTTTCCCTATCTCCTGTAATCCGAGACTGGGGTATCGCGCTGTTTTCGGGGCCGTAAATTGTATCAAAGATGGCCAGGTTGTTCTTGGTCATCGAACAGCACAGTAGCAGGGACATTTGGTGCAATACGTTTTTCCAAAACCTCATGGGGATCAGCCTTATCATGAGTTTCAGAAACTGGGGCTGATTTGTCTCCTTGCGGCATCAACAACCCTTCCTCTTGCCCAATTTCAATGGCATCCGAGAAAGGCACAAAGCTCAACCTCTGCTCTCCTTCTTGCGTCAGAACTCTGTCTCAATTCTGTAGGTCAGAAGGAAGCGGCAGGGGCAGTTTCTTTACATGCGACACATGAATCCAATGTTTCTTCCCATCCACTTTCAGTGCTGTTCGAGTGTCCAAGAGGATTTGGTAAGGACAGCTCCATCTGGGCTCCAGACTCGATTTCCGTTGGTAATTCCACACGAGGACCCACTGTCCTGGTTCCAAGCGGTGTCCTGGACCCTCCAGCAGCGGCTGCAATACTGCTGACACCTGTTGATGAATGGAACGCAGATCTTTAGTTAAAGCGTTCAACTAGTCAGTCATCATAGGATAATCAAGATCACGAAAGGATCTAGGCCTTGGGACACCCCACACATTGGCTGGTCAGCCAAAAATAACCTCATAAGGTGACAGCCCAGCCCGAGAATGAGGGGTTACTGTTATGGACATTAACGCTAGGGGCAGCGCATCAGGCCAACTCAAACCTGTGCTTTCCTGTATCTTTGCCATCTTTAATTTCAATATGCCATTATATTTCTCAACTAGTCCTGCAGATTGTGGGTGACGTGCTGCATGAAATTTTTGTTTTATCTGTAACCCTTTACAAATATATTTAACGAGTTCTGCATTGAAATGCACCCCATTGTCTGTCCATATAATAAACCAAATCGCGGCAGAAACTCCTTAATCAGGGCTTTTGCAGTGGCCAAGGCGGCATTGTCTTTGGTGGGGTAGGCTTCAATCCAAATGCTAAATGCAGAGACCACCACCAGCACATACTTCAGGTTATTCACCCTATCAAATTGAATATAATCCATTTGTAGCACTTTAAAAGGCAAGGAAGGGGGCGCAAAATTTCCACTGACAGCAGTCTCTCTCCCGCCAGGATTATGCTGTAAACAGACCATGCAGTATTTAACCACATGAGCAGCAGTCTTGGAGATATTCGAGTTATTCCATACTGGGTCCAATAATGCACAAATACCTTTTGCTCCGATGTGGGCAGTGCCATCACTACTACTGCATATACCAGAGCCTTAGGCAATAGCCATCTCTGTCTGTCAGTCAAGTCAATCCAGCAATCATTGTTGTCTAACCGCCCTATTTCCTGTTCCCATTTTAATAATTCATGAGGGGTGGCTTCTTTCTGCAATTCTGTAACACTTTCAATAGTATTATCAAGTACTGTAGTCTCCGCCACCCATCGGGTTGCTACACTGGGGAACATTGTGGACGTTTTAGCTTGGGCTGTTTCTTTCGCTAGTTGATCGGCAAAGGCATTTCCTTCTCCTGTAGTGTCAATGATTCTCTTGTGGGCACTACACTTAATAATGGCCACCTTCTCTGGCAAGGTTAGAGCATTTAACAATCTTACAATCAAAGGACCATGTTGTATTTTTTGACCATGGGAGGTAAGGAATCCTCGTTCCCTCCACAGCTGTCCAAAACTATGGGCTACGTCAAAGGCGTACTGGCTGTCTGTAAAAATATTTACTCTTAAACCTTCGCTCAGTTCACATGCTCTTAACAAGGCTATTAGTTCAGCTGCTTGCGCTGAATGCTGAGAAACCCGTGAGGAAAATGATATTTTGCCTGACCAAATATGTCCACTACATATACCCTATGTTACATGTCATGTGCATGTCACCCATGCATATTTCCCGTAGTGGCCTGAATCACTAGGCCTCTGCAAACATGTCCTGCAAGTCAAGTCATCAAGTCTCCCAAACGTTAAGCTAAAATGAAGGCCCATGTATTTGCAATTTGCATTGTGCTCTTTTAAATAAATATCGTACTGGTTGAGCCTGAAACCACTTTCTGAATTAATGTTTACATGACTCTTGGCATACTGAGCTGCAGTCACGTCAGCAAGAAGTCTGCCAAGACAGTATTATGAATAACAGTTATCCGTCTGCTGTACAGAGTGGCATCCCTGCCCGGTGAGGAAAAGTAAACAGACCCGTCCGATAGCCATTCTGTCTCCATTTAAGTGAATTACAGTGCTTGCACCCATAGAAAGCTCATGCAATGAACGAATAAATATGCCCTCTCTGTCTTTTAGTGACGAACAACCTTTTCTTCAGATAATACATCCCCTGACTCTAGATATCAGTTGTACTAGATGTGCTGGTCGCCTTGACATAAGAGATCTCTCTACTAGGTTGAAAGTCAGCTCTCCTCCCAGTTACACGTCAATTGCACGTCATGCTCAAATTGCACAATTAGGGCACAGTTCGAGCTGGTCATGCCAACTCCTCCTCTAAGTACCCACCCACCTATGACACCTACCTATCACACACCTATGACTCATCAAGTGTACACCCACATGTTCTTATCTCATTTTCTGTCTTGCTCTGCCTCGAGCTCCCTATGTACAAGGAGTAAAAAGTATATATATGATGTTTTGTTATTAAATGATTAGAAGACTCTTCCTGAACCTCTGTAGTGATGGAACTAATTCTCCCTTTGACTCGAGTTATTGGAATAAAGCCCATTTTAACTCAGATACCACGGACTCTGCCTCTCACTTGATGCATGCTAATTGTTAATGACTAGAAATTATGCCAGGGTAATTTTTATTTACCACATAATTTGGCGACCTTTCCGGGACATATCCCTTTCCCCACTCGCCGGAGTTGTCGGTCTAGTCTTTGCTCCCTTCTACAGCCGTGACGGACTTCAAAGCGCACCAGCAGGACTTCCTGCCACTCCCTCAGGCCCACGGAGGAGGACGGACTGCGACCAGGCATCCATGTGAGGCGGTGAGAATCGCGGATCGTCTCAACCAGAGGCCCAGCCCGTGAGAGAGCAAGGTCCGAGGTCTCCAGAGGTCCACCTGTTCCAAGGCGCAAGCGTAGTCAAGTCAAGTTTCCGAGGCCTTCAAGTTTCAAGTTCTGCTTTCCCGGTGAGTACCACTATGGGGAATGTATCTAGTTTCAAGACGGGCTCATTTTAGATGAGAACGGTCAAGACGTGTCCACAGTGGGCCCGGTAAAGACGTGTCTCAATTTTTTGAGACCGGTATGGTTGCACTGTATTTTCAGTGCACAAAACTGTTTTTCAAGTACATGTTTAACTCTCTGTAATTGTATCTGTTTTAGTGTTTCAATGTTTAAATTGTTTAGTGTGAATGATTGTTGATTGTTACAGTCTATTTTTGTGTATTGTGTTTCCATTGTATTGGTTTCTGTTTTCAAAATTACGTCAGATAGGGACCAGAAGAGGTTTACTAGAATAGACAGTTAATATCCGGCCTAGAGACACACCTGGTCATTTTATGTATAATAAGCATGGGCTAAACGCCATTTGGAGAAAGAAGTCAAGACCCTCTCAGAAAGATGCCATTGAGTTATGGCGCAAAGAGTGACATAGGAGAACAGAGAAAGAATTCAATAAAGCAGAGAGAACTAAAACAAGCAGAGAAAAAATAAAGCCAAAGAAAAAGAACTACGGGATAAGGGGGAACAGGTCAAGACAGAACAGACTGTTAGAGAAAGAAATTCCGTCATTACTGGTATTTATCCCACCCTGTCAGAAGAACTAGTTCAAGTGACCACCTCAGAAAGACCCAGTAGGTAGAGAACGCCACCACCTGTACCCTTTAGAGTATGTAAAATAAGTCGACAGCATCTGAAGAGTTCATTTCCTTGTATCTAGACATGTCCCTTCTGGACTGCGCAAGTGCCTTGTGAGTAACTAGTTGGTTTATTTGTGAATTGCGCTTTGTGCTTAAGACTTGTGAATAAGTTTGTTACATCCATGTGTGTAACGCTTTGTGAGTGGCTTGTAGTTCCTTGTACATAGCGCCTTGTGATTAAGACTTGTGAGTAGTTTGTTGAATTGTCCTAAGTATAGCTCCTTGTAAATATGCCTTGTGAATAGCGTGTCATTTTTGTGACTTGTTGAGTTTCTTGTAAATATGGCTTGTGAATAGAGCCATGTAGTTATGGCTTGTGCAGAGCATGTTATCATCAGGTCCCTAGCCATTACGTTAATCAGGAGAGAGCTGGATCTCTTTCAAGTGCTTAGAGAAAATGTTTTGAAGATGTGCGTATGTGTTATGTGATAACGTGGAGAGATGAGTTCATGACTTTCCCATGTACTGCAGTCATTGGGGAATGATTGTGCTTCGGCTGCCAAAGAGTTAATATCTTTTATTGAGAAGGCAGTATTTGTTTTAACAAGGTGTTGAGGAATTTTGGCGGTTTTTTTTGGTGTTTGCGGGGGGGGGGGCGCGTGTTTTTGAGCGGAAATTCGTACCCGTTCCAGTGGAGGGATTTGGTTGCTTTTTGGTGAGGATTTAGGGAATAGCTTGGACTACTGTGATGCAAAATTTGAAAAGGATCTGAGCTGTGGAAGTGGTGGAAAAAGCATGTTTTGTGTGGAGGTGCGATTTGCCATGTTATCCAATGGGCGTATTTCTGAAATGTGAGATAAGGGTTTGCACCACGAAGAGTGCTTTAATGTTTTCACGGTAGAGAAGAAATTATAGAACAGACCGATCTTAGAGAATGTGCTTTAAATTAGTGTAATGCAACAGTGATTTTTTGTTTTAATAGGAATGTTTCTACAGAATATTTTTCCCAATGCAAGCTGCCCTTTAGAATAGCGTGTGACAGTTATCCCACTCACTTAGGAAAGTGGCTATTTGTAAATTAATGAACGTGGCCCTTTTTGATAGCTACAATACACTACCATGTTAGTGCATTGCTAAGAGTCCCCTACATTAGTTTAGTTTGCATTCATTTAGTTTCAAGGCTCACCTATGTACTTTGACAGGCTGCTGATAGAATGATGATATATTGCACGGTAAAAGCAGTGTTCATTAAACAAGACTTGGAAAATAGGATTTATTATGTCTGATTCAGGGCTACAATACTTACACAGATGGTTTCAGATCAACATTAAGTGGAGAAGGCTCCATTGATATATGCAGAGAACAGTCCCAACGCAACAGTCCATGATAATTCGTTTTTTTTTCCTCTCAACTGCAAAGTGCTTAGCATTGTGTGCAGAAGCAAACTGTCCCTTTTTGTGTGGTAATTTGCATGCTAAACAAATGCCCATGTTTCAAATGTCTTGCCTTCTAGCTGAATTAGTTAGACAAAAGTGTTTTTTAGAAAGTGGAGCTTTTTAGTAGCAGTACAGAATTATTTAAAATGCTAGCATGTCACTCAGTTACAGAAAAATACATGTCTTTATTAATTTACTTTTTAACACGTTTTAAAGTTCGCTTCAGTTAGTTAGAGAATAATGGTTCTGGCCTGGGAAGAGATATGTTATGACGTACAAGGAATGTGTTTTTTAACCTTGAGACAGTCCGTCCGAGACCGAGATGGCCTGGCTCCCAGTAAATGTTTATGTAAAGGGAGGGCTACTCCCTCTTGGAGCGAGCAGTGCCTGTCTTGTTGGCCATAACCCAATTCTTTCCGCGATCCCTTTGTTTATGTAAAGGGAGGGCCACTGCTCATCAGACTTACACTAGCTTCCTTCGCATGTGGAGGGAGGAGGCTTGCAGCTCACTCTTTAAGAAACTTGGCAGACGCCTGGCTCTTTCAATGAGCTCAGCGTTGGCAGCGACCCAATTTTAGAGAAGCAGAGACGAGTGAGAGGCTTGTCTCCTCTTAGTGATGTTTGACACTGAGCCAGCTCCTGGCTCTGAGGGGAGAGGTAGGTTAGCAAAGAGTGAGTTCGTAGCGAAGTTACCTCCCCAGCCCCTCTGACTTGTGTACAAATAGTTGCTCTTCCTTACAGATAAGTCACGCTTGCAAATGAATAGTTTGTCCCTCAGTAGTGTCAACAGAATAATTGGCAGGAGTCTTGCTCTTGCAATGAGTTCAGCATCTGGCAGTCATTCAATTGTAGATCTCAGTGTAGCCCGGCTTGGAGTTGATTCAAAACTCCGAGCGCGAACATAATTCTAGAGGGAGGGGCTGTTTCTCAAGGGAGTGAGGAGTATCGAGGCTTCTAGGCCTTCTGTTTATGACAAGAATAATGTGGATTTTATTCAGATACATTTAGAGAACATATTGTAGGTAGTATGGTCATACTATTACCAGGATTTAGAGTAGGATTTATTGTAAAACTGCAGAGCTTTTGAATTGAAAATTCATTTTTCTTTATTTATTTATTTCTATGTCATTTATTTTTGCTAGATTGATGACAGTGAGCCCTAGCATTTACAGTCAGACACTAAAGGAACGGCTGGACAGTGTTTACATGCCTTCCAACACAGCACTGATACAGTACATAAACGACATTCTAATTACAGCAAGATCAGAACCAGACTGTGACATTGCATCTCTGACAGTCTTGCACTGTCTGTGTAAAGCAAGTGGTGTACAACACTTGCTTTCCAAGGAGGGTACACCAGGTATACAGCTAACATAACCATTTATTGGCCTCACTTCTTACTGTAGGCAATGGATTCCCCAGTATGCATACCTAGCAAACCGCTCATACAGTTAACTACACAGGAGGCAGCCATTTTGACTGTTCTCCCTAGGACACAAGAACACACCTTGGCATTTGAGGAATTAAAAAGAGCATTATGTCAAGCGCCAGTTTTAAGCGACTCCATGTTACAGTAAACATTTTATGCTTTTTTATTTTTATTTATCTTTACGTTTGACTGCAGCGAGACTGACAGGATATGAACTGACATTATTTCAACCACACATAGAGATCAGACGTTGTAACATTCTGAATCCTGCAACGCTTTTGCCCTCAAGTACAGTAAATGCATCACCACATGACTGTGTGGAAGTAATGAATAAACCAAGGCAAGACCTGACAGATATTGCACTTCTAGACCCAGACCTGACACTCTATGTAGATGGATCATGCATGAGAACAAGTACAGGAGACTTAGTAGCAGCGTATGCCGTGACCACAGAAGTCATAGAGACACAGAAAATAGACACACTGTCTGCTCAAGCAGCAGAGCTCATTGCTCTGACACAAGCCTGCATAAGAGCTAAGCAAACATTTATACAGACTCACAATATGCCTTTGGCGTAGTCTTGACCTCCCATGGGACCAAGATTCAGCACAGCCAGCTTATTCAGGCCCTGTTAGAGGCCATACATTTACCTACAGCCATTTCTATCCTGAAATATAAAGCTCACACCAAAGTTACAGACACCATTTCCCAGGGTAATGACCTGGCAGACCGAACAGCTCAGACAGCCCAGACACCAACAGACACGACAAGGACAGAGGTACCATTACTGATATAAAGTATGACAGTCAGGGACCCTACACAAGATGTACTCGACATACAGACACATGCCACCACAGATGAGATAAAGAAATGGACTGAACAAGGAGGGGTCCAGACTAACCAAGGTTGGATGACTAAGGGAAAAGCACATGGTTTCTTTCAGATTCTATGGTACAAATAATCATAAACACAACACATAGTCCCGCACACTTAGGAGAGAAGGCAATGCTAGACAGCTTACAGAACATTTGGTTTAACAAGCAGCGAACATGTATGATCTATTGCCAGTTCAATCCAGGAAAAGGCATTCCGGTGGAACAAGGCGGATTTCATCCTCCTGACCGCCCTTTTGAGGTTCTCCAGATGGATTATATCCAAATGGACAGATGTAGAGGTTTAACAAGTATGTCCTAGTAGTTGTGTGTGCACTGTCTAGATGGACAGAAGCATATCCAGTTCCAGATTATACTGCTGTTACAACAGCCAGGCAATTAGTGCGCAGTACTTCCCCAGCTATGAATCACCTCATGTGATCTACCTCATGTGATCTATTCAGATAACGATCAGCCATTCTCCTCTGAATTAATGAAACAAGTGTCCCTTCTGTTAGGTTATACATGGAAATTCCATTGTGTCAGACACCCAGAAGCCGCAGGCCTTGTAGAAAGACAAAATCAGACAATTAAGACAAAGTTGCTGAGATCTGTACAGACAAAGGCGTGGATTGGATGGTGGCCTTGCCGGTTGCCCTCTTTTACATGCGTATGGTAGCTCATTCCAGAACAGGCCTATCTCCTTATGAACTATATTTTATTTACCACATAATTATGTGGTGATATATGTGAGGTACGCCTATGCCAAAGAAAATTACTGATGTTGACAGTAACATGCTGACAGATTACCTGGCTTCCTTGATTTCTGCACTACTTTCTTTTCATTCACAGGTTGCTGCCGCCTTCCCTGACAACACCCAGGTCAAGGAACATGCCATAGCACCAGAGGATTCTATACTTGTGTCCGGATTTTTGATCGTTCAAGTCCCCTTGAGCCACGTTGGAAGACGCCGAAGTTGGTGGAAGGACGTAAAGGCCGAACTCACCTTCATCACTACAAAAGACACTTTGGAACTTTGGAACTTTGGAACTTTGGAACTTTGAAACTTTTAATAAAGAACACTGACCTTTGCTAGAAAATACCCCTCAGCAAGAGTATAGGTCTAGATTAAGAACTAGTAAGTCAGACGTAGTTTAATTGTTTAAGCCCACCCGGTGGTGAATCGGTTAGACTCGATTCTGACATGCATAAGATCACATATGAGAATAGCAAGAAGAGAGATAAGAAGGAAAAGTACTGCAAGGTATTACGCAGTAGATGTATAGTTACTTTGATCATCCTTTTTATTCTGTGCATTGTTGTAATTGGTGTCAGTTTATTGCTACATGTTTTCTTTCCCATTTCCTCACATATACATTCTTCCAGTAACAGTTCCGCAGAGCATACATTTAGTGACCTGCCACCCCATGAACTGTCATATCGACTTGCACTACGTAACAATACATTTATTCGAATGTTACACCATTCTCATCAGACCAGCAATGCAACTGACTGCTGGGTATGTGGCCAACTGCCTCCTTATCAAGAAACGAAGGGAGTTCTGCCCTTCTACCCTTTACCGTTCTCACACAATGGTTCGTGTGGAGCATGGTTTGCTCTAATGACCTCAATAGATAGAAGGTACATAGCTTATCCAGGTGGCAGGATATATGGAAACCTGAATAAAGTAATGAATGAAGCATGCTTTCCAGACAAAGACGGATTCCCCCAAAGAAAGGGAACCGATTTAGAGAATGAAGAGTACGAACAGGGAAATGCATCTGTTAATTTTATAATGTTAAACGTTCAGCCCAAGCAAAATACAGGTCCACCGTTTATATCAGTCCTGCCAGCAAAAGGTGATTTATGTGTTAGTAAGAAAGGCTCAGTACATATGGGACACAGCAAGTGTACCACTGTAGTAGAGTTTGATGATAACGGACTTTCTTCTTTCAAAACATCACGCCATACCTATTTCATTTGCGGTCAGACAGCCTATGTACATCTGCCCTTAGACTGGGGTGGGACTTGTTATATAGCATTCTTATTGCCACCCGTTTTTCTAGCCCCATCAAATTATCATAGAGGTTCACGACTAGAACATGTTAGACAAAAGAGAGAGACAGATTCTGCAGGGATCGATCAGACTGAAACAGCTTGGGAGCAATATACAGATTTCAACAGAGGATTCTTTTTCTTCATAGGTCCCGTCCAAAACAGTAAACTGATACGCAGGTTAACAAGGACTCTTGAAACAGTTGTAAATATAACTGCATCTGCCCTGGCGAACTTGACCCAGGAACAGTTAGACTATTAGACTTGTCGTTCTTCAAAACCGCCTCGTTCTAGACGTCATCTTGGCGGATAGGGGCGGAGCTTGTAGAGTCATCCGATCTAGTTGTTGCATTTTCATCCCAGATAATGCACCATCTGTGTACGAAGCAATAACAAGACTCCACAAAATTGCTAATGCCATACATCAAGATCCAGGCACATGGACTTGGTCCAGTTGGTTCTGGGGTGTAATATCTGCATGGGGATGGAAAGTTATGTCCTTCCTAGGAATGGCCCTACTTATGGTATTTGGTTGCTGTCTCTGTCTGCAGTGTGGTCCGGCCATTTGCGGCTTGTGTGCTACTGCCTGTATTCCACATCCACGTAAACAAAGGATAAAAGATGAAGAAATGATGCTGTATGATCAACTATACGGTCTCATGAATATAGATGTATCCTGAAGGGTTATGTAGGTGACAAGGAGGGAATGAGGAAAATGATATTTTGCCTGACCAAATATGTCCACTACATATACCCTATGTTACATGTCATGTGCATGTCACCCATGCATATTTCCCGTAGTGGCCTGAATCACTACGCCTCTGCAAACATGTCCTGCAAGTCAAGTCATCAAGTCTCCCAAACGTTAAGCTAAAATGAAGGCCCATGTATTTGCATTTTGCATTGTGCTCTTTTAAATAAATATCGTACTGGTTGAGCCTGAAACCACTTTCTGAATTAATGTTTACATGACTCTTGGCATACTGAGCTGCAGTCACGTCAGCAAGAAGTCTGCCAAGACAGTATTATGAATAACAGTTATCCGTCTGCTGTACAGAGTGGCATCCCTGCCCGGTGAGGAAAAGTAAACAGACCCGTCCGATAGCCATTCTGTCTCCATTTAAGTGAATTACAGTGCTTGCACCCATAGAAAGCTCATACAATAAACGAATAAATATGCCCTCTCTGTCTTTTAGTGACGAACAACCTTTTCTTCAGATAATACATCCCCTGACTCTAGATATCAGTTGTACTAGATGTGCTGGTCGCCTTGACATAAGAGATCTCTCTACTAGGTTGAAAGTCAGCTCTCCTCCCAGTTACATGTCAATTGCACGTCATGCTCAAATTGCACAATTAGGGCACAGTTCGAGCTGGTCATGCCAACTCCTCCTCTAAGTACCCACCCACCTATGACACCTACCTATCACACACCTATGACTCATCAAGTGTACACCCACATGTTCTTATCTCATTTTCTGTCTTGCTCTGCCTCGAGCTCCCTATGTACAAGGAGTAAAACGTATATATATGATGTTTTGTTATTAAATGATTAGAAGACTCTTCCTGAACCTCTGTGGTGATGGAACTAATTCTCCCTTTGACTCGAGTTATTGAAATAAAGCCCATTTTAACTCAGATACCACGGACTCTGCCTCTCACTTGATGCATGCTAATTGTTAATGACTAGAAATTATGCCAGGGTAATTTTTATTTACCACACCCGAACGGTCTCTACTACTGTTCTGAGGGTAGTTATAGCATAAGCAGCTGTTGTCGTGCCATCTGGTAACTTAAAACAAGAGCCATCCACATACAACTCCCCTTGTGGGTCAGATAAAGGGGAGTCAGTAAGGTCCACACGTCCCTTCGTTTCTTCTTCAGTTCGCAATATAGAATCATGGACATCGTCCTTTTGATCACTCGAAGGGAGGGGTAGTAACGTGGCTGGATTCAGAGTGGCACATCTTTTAATTTTAATGTGGGGTGCAAATATAGTTAATTCATAACCAGTCAATCGTGCACTCGTGAGGTGCTGAATTTTTGTTCGATTCAATAATATGTCCACAGCGTGGGGTAACATCACTGTGAGATCAGTATTTAAAACAATCCCTTCCGACTGTCGAATGGCCCCTGCCACAGCAGCAGTGGCCCTTAAACAGCTAGGAAGGGCCCTGGCAACATTATCCAACACTGCCGAAAAATATGCACAAGGTCGTTGCTTTCCGCCAAAATCCTGGGTTAACACTGAAAGAGAACAACCGTCCACTTCATGCACATAGAGTACAAAAGGTTTTCGGTTGTCCGGGGTACCCAAGACGGGTACAGAACAAAGAGCAGATTTCAGAGAATTAAAAGAATCTTGGCATTCATCCGTCCAGGGCAAGGGTTCATGCACATCTTTGGTAACCAAATGCAACACGGGTTTAGCCAGAAGAGAAAAATTAGTAAACCATTGGCGACAGTAAGAGGTTATGCCTAGAAAAGCACGAACATCACGTTGAGTACGGGGCTCAGACATGTTAGTAATAACAGTTATCCGTTCAGGAGTTAATCTTCTCCCCGCTTTCGACAGTAAATGACCAAGGTAGGTCACTTCCTGTCGACAATACTGAAATTTGGATAAGGACACTTTATTACCATTCGCTGCCAAATGGTGCAACAATTTAACTGTGGCCTCCTTACAACCCTCTGCCGTATCTGATGCCACTAAGATGTCATCTACATATTGGACAAGAACATTACCAGGAGGTAGGACTAATTCATCTAACACTGCTTTTAGAGCTTGGCTATAAATACTAGGGCTCTCAGTATAGCCTTGAGGTGCACGGCAGAATCTGAAGCTGCGGACAGATAATGAGAATCCGAAAATATGACGGCTGTCAGGATGGATCGGAATACTAAAGAAAGCGTTCTTCAAATCGAATACTGAAAAATACTGGGCAGTAGGGGGAATCATAGTCAGGCTTGCAGTGATATCCGGGACCACAGGGTATTGAGGAATCACTATTTTATTAACCTCTCTAAGGTCAATTACAAAACGATAAGTATCTTTATAATCAGGGCCACCATCTAAAGGGGCCATTTTCAAAATCGGTAAAATGAGGCTGTTACAAATGTTTGCAGCCGTTTCCTCTACCACTCCTTTCTTAATTAAATCACGAATGACATGAAATAAAGCCTGTTCACCTTCTGACTAAATTCGATATTGGGGAATACGTGGTAGATGCCCGTTAGGTTTTAACGTGATAGATACAGGGGGTATTTTCAACAGTCCTACATCCGTGTCCCCCTTTGCCCACAGAGTATGGGGTATACCTGAAAACTCAGGAGGGAGAGGTGCATCTTTAACTAAACATTGTGACTTACGTTCAATAGGGGGCTGCAATGTTAGATACACACCATCAGGAGAACAATAACTCTGAGCATGCAACTTCTTTAGTATATCTAATCCGAGCAAATTTTCGCCACAACTAGAAGTAAGCAAAAATGGCCTGTCCACAGTGACAGGGCCAATAGTAAAGGGAAGTGGCTTCAAAACGGGGCTTACCACGGGGATTCCTGAAAAACCCACCAATACGTTATTTTGCCCACACAGAGCAGACCCTGGGACCAATGTATGCGCAAAAGAACTATTCATTGCTCCAGTATCCACGAAAAACTTCTCAGATGTCCCCATCAATTGCCCCTGTACATAAGGCCCCTGCCGGTCAACTGGTATTGATATATGGCCCCTGCTCTGTCCGTGGCTGTCTCATGCATAATTGTGTCGATCATATCCGTCCTCTCGATAATCCTTATTATAGTATTGCCTTCCTTGAAAATCATCAAAATAGTTCTTTCCTGACTCATCACCGAACCTATCACTACGTCTCATACTATTCCGATCAGTACCTCCTCTTCCTCGTCCTCTCTTAAATCCACCCCGTTCATATAATAATGGGCACTGGGCTCGCCAGTGTCCTTCCTGCCTACAATTGGAACACTGGTTAATCCTAATAGGAGGACCCTGACCTCCTCCTCCTCCTCTCATCATTGCTCCTCTAGGGAAGGAGCTCCTTCTTCCCCCTTCTACTATTTTGCCCTCTGCTGACCTGCTGTAGCAGTACTCGGGTCTTCAATTCCTTAACCTTTTTATCTGATTTATCCTTGCTCTCATTTTCTCATTGTTCTTAGTACTGAGCCATGCTAAGAATGACTGAGGGAGTTGAAGTGGTCCAAGTACTTTTGGCAGCCTGTAGACGTGTCTTTATTTCTGGTAACAAATTAGTAACAAACCTGTTTACAAATAGCCGTATGCCACCTTCCATAGACAAATCTTGTCCACTGAAATCAATAAACACTTTCTCAAACCGAGTAAAAAAATCAGAGACATTTTCATCCTTATTTTGATTGCAAGCAGTTAACTTATCCCAATCCACCTTTCGTGGAGGAATAAGGGTTTGCATATAAGTAATAATTCAAGCCGGTATAGCTAAAATGTCACTTTAGGCTTGTCGCCCGGTTTTCTATCTTTGTCCCATGTCTTTATCTGGTCCCAGGTACCACCCAGTTCGGCAGCATGATCTGAATCATGCACCTGTCGCCATATGTCTACTGGGATCAAAAGACCGAAAAATAACTCGATGTCGGCTAAAGTCATAACGGCTGAATCTGCGGCTTCTGTCAGTTCTTTATAATAAGCCGTGGGGTTTTTCCGCGGGTCGGGAAGTTGGGCTTTTAAAGTAAGAACCTCGCTACGCTTCCAAGGGGTATAGACCCAATGCTCTTGGAACCGTGCCTCTACACGTGCTCTGGTTATTTGGCCCCCTTCATCTAATACTTCGGGAATCTCTGGATGGAAAAGAGGGTGCACTTCTCTCATAGGGTACTGTGCCCTTACATCTGGGCATCTCCTATTCATTCGATCTCGATATTGTATCAATGTTTCGACATTTTGGAATACTTCTTCAACCTGTAATTCAAATTTATAAGCTTGATTTTTAATATCACACAATATCTGGGGGGCCAGTCCTTCCTGAAAACATTGCTCCCATAAGGAAATCAGTCTAATGGCCATATGTTCTAATGCTAGTTGTTGTGTAACTGGTTCAAAATCTTTCATAGTACTCCAAATGTCCTCCAGAGTATAAATTGGATTCCGCATCCATTGGGATGCCTGAACCACTACAGCCCGTCTTTCTTCATCTCCTAGGGACGATTGAGTAAAAACTCGTCGACCATCCATCCCTCCCATAGGCCGTCGTGGCGTGACATCCGATGAGGCAGCGGTCAGTCCCATGGGGATGGCTGTTGCCTCTCTAGTTGGGGGCGTTAAAAATACCGGGGACAGGGGAGAGGCGACACCTGCCCCAGGCATCAATGTAATTAAATCTGAGGTAGTTGGACGAGGGTAAGAGGAGCGGGCAACGGGACCGGAGGATGTACAGCCACCGGAGCGGTAGCAACCGCAGACACCGCTGCTCCCGCCCTTCCGGTCCGGTCCACTGGGACCGCCGGGTACAAACCTTGGGGGGCATATGGAGGCGGAGGGCGAACCTCTAATAATTCCTCTATCTCATCTTCTGCCTCGGGTCGGGTCACATAACTTTTATCTGTTTGTAATCAAAACTGTCTATCTAATTGCTCAATATTATTTTCTACTTTCTCCTTTTCATACGCCACCACTTTTTGGGTTACAGTCTGTCCCGCTTTAATCTCTCCTAATTTTTCCTCTCGTATTTGCCATCGCTTCGCCTCCTTTAACCACAAGGTCAGGGAGTCAAACATAGTCTGACGACTCCTTCTTAAAAACAATTTATTCTGTAAGTAATTAATTTTTCTTTCATCAAAAGACCCCGTTAAAGGCCATTGCAATTCTGCATTGTCTTTAGTATATTTATTCCTCAGTGTATTAAACAAAATGGGAGAAATACCATGTTTGACATACATGTCAAAACTAGGACTGCCTTCCGGAGGAGCAGGCTGTCTTTCTTCCAGCCGTCCACTTCTCTGGCGGCAGCATCGAAAACACAGTTTACTGAAACACGACTTTTAAAAAAAAAAAATTACGAATTCAACACATCATACCATTCCAACTAAAGTTACACTCATAAACACGTCCACTCACCACACACTCTTTCACTTGTTCAACTATAATCAATTTTATTTGTATAAAGTGCATAAGTGTTGATCGATAAGAGTACTCCGGTCATGAATTCACAATTCCATACGACATGTCTCATACACGAACAGAGCACGTCGACTCCTGTTCGGGGAACCGATCACCCTGGATTCCAGACCACTAAAAGATTTCACAAAAGAGGCAGTCCAAAGACTACCCTGGGATCATCAGACAGGCGCACCACGAACCCTCTTATAGACTATCCCGCAGTCCTGTGCTGGTTGGGCCTGGCGTTATGGGCGCAACCCCAGACCCCACGCGTACCCAGTTGCTCCTGCGGACCTTTCTGAAGAGAATTCAGCCGAGTGAGCACCCACCGTGCAACACTAAGGCATCCGATGTTGTCCCAACTAATCACCAAACAAGTCTGTGAGGCATCTGCCCGTGCAGTCACACCTCTGCCACGTCAGACCCCCAGATTCCCTGTGGTTCGCTAACCACTACATTCCATACTCAGTTAACTTTTCTTCTGAGCCACTTCTCAAAAGTGCTCATTCCATAATCCACAAAGAACTTATCATACAATTTCACTCACCTGGTGCACTCAGGTCTGATTGTGCGTTCTCCACTGCTGACTTCTTTTATAGACCAGCACGGTCAGCTGTTCCAGGGTTAAGCCCGAAGGACTCCGGCAAAGGGTTATTTAGCAGCTGGGAAGTTCACTGGGCCGGAGAGTGAAATTTTCCTTTTCTACCACAAACTGATTTCTCAATTAGGATCCTTTTTCAGTCCACCCCTTCAACCAGAACCCCTCCCCGTCCCTCTTCTCCTACTTACAGGAGGGGACAACCCTATCGCGGAGTCCCGGCGGAGTTGCCAACTGAAGTACTAGAAAATATACCACAAAGCTATACTTACCAATAGCGCATATACAATAGTTCCCAAGAATAAGTCAGCCGGCAATGGAGAAGGTTCAATCGTTTATTTTGCAAAACCGCTCTATATAGGGGAGACTCCCTCTCACCACAACTCACAAAGGAGTGCAGAGGAGACTGCTGGATTACATTCAAAACAGTGCAAATATACTTTTGGCATACCTCATAGAAACCCCGTACATGGAAAAGTACCAGTTCATGAGAAACCAGCAGGAAAACCCATATAAGGCACAACTGATTGGTTCGAAACTCAGCTCAAGTTATTCCGGGGGTAGGTCAGTGAAGGTGCCTCCCGTCCATTCAGGTGCACGGGAGTATAAGCATGGCGCCTACAAGAATGTGCTCCTCCTTCAAGAAAGACAGATGTGACCTTGAGTTCCCTAAGTTAGAATCAATGGTCTGTTCATAGCCCAAGCCGACCTTTCAAGCTTTTCTATCAGCAGCATGTCATGTGTTTTCCCAACTAACGAAAGAGGCCTCAGGAAACGAAACCAAGATGGCGTTCGTTCAGTTCAGGCCCGATTCTGAGAATCTACATGGGTTGCGTATATTTACAAAGGGGTTCTATCGAAGTAGCAGTGATATATTGGATACATTACGACAACATTATATAGTTTAAACTTTATATTCCTTCACACATACCCTTCAGTGTTTGCTTCTACTTTGATCTTCTGCACAAAAGAACTCACAAAGACTTATATCATCAGACCAATGAAACAGCAAAAATACATCTGAGATATGAAACATGCAACAAGCAAACAAACGAATGCTGCAATAAAGAATGCAAAGACTAAATTACTATGAAACGCCATCTAGTGTACCAGCATTGGTCCTGCTTTGTAAGTTACTCCAACACGAACACTATAAATGTTGCCCTCGTGAGCCCTTACAGAAATCATAATGGGAGCAAACACAACATTCTGGAGCACAGTCCTTTCCATTATGAATGCAGCGAAATGAATGTATGTCACAATACCATCCTGCTTATAGGTGAGTATATATTTACTATTCGTAACTCTGTATCAACATACTTTGATGATATGTGTTATCAAGGTATGTCAAAGTCGAATTAAAAATGATATATTTATACTTACGTATACATTCACACAATTTTGATAAGTCATATTCTAGACACCATATGTTGGTACGTTTATACTTAAAAGTCAATATTGTGCTAGAATACCAGAGACAAGCAGCAGGAAGATAGTGACACAAGACTTCTTTAACCCAGTTGCCCAGCTTGATTAATTTACAAGTGTGCAGAAAT
The DNA here is from genome assembly GCF_964261635.1 of Lissotriton helveticus. Classification (NCBI taxonomy): domain Eukaryota; kingdom Metazoa; phylum Chordata; class Amphibia; order Caudata; family Salamandridae; genus Lissotriton; species Lissotriton helveticus. The sequence goes on along the minus strand of NC_136063.1, from coordinate 601,787,662 downwards.
AGAGTTGGCAGCATCTAGTGTTCCAAAAGAATGCAATACAAAGTTATAATGGCTGCTTTGTACATCATCCAAAAGATAATTCCTGGAGAACAACTCTGGTAATTCTGCTCAGAGAAAGTATGGGCTACCTACTGATTGTGAATATTGTCACATGAACAGAGTGTGTTGAAGAGGTAAGCAGGGGTTAAAATAGCTCATGTATCTACATTGCAAGCCAAATATTGCCTGTGAAAAATGGCATATGATAGAACAGGCTTATGTCACAATGCAATGGCACCAGTGACAGAACATTTTAACAAGACCCACATCCTTTGCTACGAAAAAGTAGGGTTTGCTCTCAGTCCTATTTCAAAAGCATGGTGAGCAGACTGGTGCTCAATTCTCTGTTACATTAGATCCAGTAGCCGTAGCTCTCCCTGCTTGACTAAAGTATGTGGTAGCTGTTTGCCTGGTAATAGAACAAAGTGAAGGGATTGTTATGGGCTATACAATATTTGAGTTAGCTCCTCATTCAATCAATTTTTCCCTGATTTGTACACAGACCCTGCATCTGACAAACAGGCACATTACAAAATATGAACAAACAATACTGGTACTTGAGATTATCCTAATAAGAAGGTGCAACACATTAAACCCTGCAACATTGCAAAAGATCCCAAACAATGATGAAGATGGTGATGAAAATCCTGATCCCAATTTTATCAATGTAGCAGAGATCTGTACAAAACCAAGACCACACATTACATATGTTTCTCTTGTAATGGCTGATCTGACTCTGGGAATGGTTTGTGTCTGAGACCATCAATGAATACTAAGAGCCACCTATGCGTTGCTTCCATTTATGAAATTGATGAATCATAATTTCAGCATAGTATGACGATTTACACAGAAAGCCAATATGGATTCGGAGTGGGACAAGGACTTTGGTCAATTGTATTCACAAAGGGTCTTCATGGCGTCTTCTGCAACTCCTATATGCAATGGAGAATACATTCTCAATCTGTTAGAAGGCATACACCAAACTAGAGCAATATTTGTTGTAAAGTGTATTTCTCATAAATCAAGTGATAGCAATGGTCTCCATTGGTAACCGCTATACCAATCAGGTTCTGAAATATCATGCCCTTACAACAAGAACCAAAACCGTGTGATGCTGATACAAAAGTTGGTGATGAAGATAATATGAATTGTATTTGGTTGAAACCAATTTAGGCAATGTTAAATCAGAAAGTTGCAAAAGGAGGGGCCAGAAGATGAAACGAAAAATGGGAAACTGCAGGTTGATAGAAAGATTATAATAATGTTTGAGTAAGTTCAGATTATCAATATGTTCTTATAGATTCGATGCTGCAGGGCATGGCCATATTCATTGGATGTTTGACGGTACGACGCGGGCTATTAGCATGCGTACCGTTACAACGCGTGTCTTACAACGCAAGTCGTTACCACGACTTGCGCTGTAGGGTGCGGACTTAGGAATAGTTTAATTTACTATTCCAACACCAGTCCCCGTGGATAGTAGGGAAGGTGTTGGAATAGTAAATGAACTATTCCTTGTCCTTGAGCGCTCTCCAGCGCAAGTCGTGGTTATGACTTGCATTGTAAGAGACGCGTCGTAATGGTAGCGCGGGGTAACATCCGCATCATAAAGGATGTTCCCCATATTCATTCTCATACAAACTAACATAGGGAGAGACAATATGTTGAGGATCTTTCAAAATTACTGATAAAACTCAAACATCAGAAGGGTAGCAGAAAATTTGTGTAAAAAGATGCATTACTTGCGAGAGGATTAACCAAGGCAAACACACATTAATTATTATGAATCACTTAGGCAAATCAGAGGGACCATTTATTAGACTTCAAGCAGCTTTCATTGAGATACCTATCTACAATGGACTCAGATATATTCTTGTGATTGTTTTGTTTGTTTCCTAAATGGGTTGAGGCCTATTCAACCAAGAGAAGCAACAGTGTGACTGTAGACACAATATTGCTGAGGGAATTAAAACTGAGGGTTGGAATGTCTACTTCTACTGAGACAAATCAAGGAACTCACTTTAAAAATGAGGTCCTAATATTACTATTAAAAACCTTACAAATTGAGCGAGGTTCTACTGCCATTATTGACCAGAAGCATCAGGTGTCGTTAATAAGATGAATGGCACTATTAAGTCAAGGCTTGCTATGGTGTGTGTCTCAAAAACTTTACATACTGCACTATATTATTTATCTTGTTCTCATGATCATTAGAAGTACTCCAAACAAAAAGGAGCTGCTGATGGTACATTTAATCAGCAGCACTTATAACAATAATTCATGAAATCATATTGGCTTACTGTAGAGGTCTGACTATTGTGGTGAAATCTGTCTCTCATCAGCTGAATTTGGCAACACCATCAGCAACGGAAGTTCAATGCCAAGTCTCCAACCAAGTGACTGGGTCCTGGTGAAGAAACTGTCTGCCAAAACTGCTTGGACCCACAGTGGAAAGGGCCATGTTAAGCCATACTAACCCTTCTGTCAACTATGCTGGTATCATACCATGGATCCATTCAGCTCACACAAAGAAATTGAAGACTGCAGATGAAGAATTGGTGACAACAACCACAGATACACAGTGACAATCTCAAGTTTGCAGTGAGAATCACGAGTGGGGCAGAAGAAAATTCTGGTGAAAGTTCAAGTCATCAGATTGAAAATATGCAGATTGAAAATTAGCAAATTGAAAATCAATACAAAAACACTGCTGCAGAGTCATACAAAAACACTGCTGCAGAGTCAAGAGCAACAATAAGAAACAGAGACTGAAGTTCCAGTTCTTAAAAAAGTCAAGCTATAAATACAGGTCTCAATGACCCTCAAAGGGAGGTGGTTCGTAGTAAGACAAGTTGCTGATGTCGATCGAAGCACAAGTTCAGGTGTGAGTGGAAAAGATTCAGCAGTGACCTCAAGTGAAGAAACACAGTTTGAGAATTAGTTCTGAGAAACAAGTGACCTGTGTAGTGTCTTGTAAATAAAAGAATCCTGGAACTCTTTTAGTTTCTACTGTACACTGTAGGCCTGTGACGTAAGCGTTGGAGGGATGAGTTGAAGGTAGGGTTAGAAAGTTCAGTTCTGACTTGCAGGCAGCAGTATAAAGAAGTTTGCAACAACTCTCCTCCCATGTGGAGAGTTTATTGGTTCGAACCTGGGCTGGTAGGATGCTACAACTGAATGAATGAATGAATGAAAATGTTTTTATTATGCGCAAACTATGCCCAATGGGCGTCAAGGCGCCTAACATCAAAATAACAGCTTATCACCCCGCGGAGCGTTCAATCATAGGTAGGCCCTCCTAAAGAACCAGGTTTTAAGTTCCTTTTTGAACAAATCAATTGATGGTAACCTTTTAATCTCAATTGGAATAGAATTCCAAAGCTGAGGGGCCACAACTGAAAAGGCCCTAGCTCCCCATCTAGCCAGCCTAGCACGAGGCACGACAAGTTGGAGAAGTTCAGCGGATCGAAGGCCTCTAGCTGGGACATAACGGGCGAGTAAGGAACTAATCCCACTCGTTGATCCCTCCGCCAGTGCTCTGTAGGTCATACATAGAATTTTAAAAGAAATTCTATGCTGCACTGGAAGCCAATGAAGGTCTTTCCTGGCTTTGGTGACAGATAATGACTTGGGAAGGGCCAAAACAAAACGTGCAGCCGCATTCTGCACAATTTGCAGTCGATGTATGTGGCTCTTGTTGGACTCCATATACAAAGAATTGCAATAATCCAACCTGGAGCCAACAAGCGCGACTGCAATTTGTTTACGCGCTTGGGGAGAGAGATATCCGCGGATTCTATTAAGGGTCCTAATCACACCCCAGCAGGTGGCCACGGTCCTGTTAACTTGAAGGGACATAGAGAGTAAGGTGTCAAATATCACACCCAAATTTCTGGCTGATTGGGATGGAGTGGGGCAGATGCCAAGAGAGGAAGGCCACCACTCGCTCGACCAAGCATCCTGGTTCTTTCCAAAGACCAGTACCTCTGTTTTATCGCCATTGAGCTTCAGGGAATTAATAGTCATCCAGTCTGCCACGAACTGCATGCATACCCTAAAGCTTGAGGCGGATGTTGCAACAGAGGAATGAGCCAGAGACACCATAATTTGGGTGTCATCAGCGTAGGATACTACCTCCATCCCCTGCGATCTTACTAGTCTAGCAAGGGGGGCCACATAGATGTTAAACAGGGTCGGACTCAAGGCCGACCCTTGTGGCACCCCACATTGCAACGACCTAGCAGGGGAGAGGTAGTTCCCAAGCATCACTCTCTGCTCTCTTTCTAAAAGAAAGGAGTTCAAAAGACTCAGGGCCGACCCCTCAATTCCTGCCTCCCTAAGCCGAGATGTTAAAATGGCGGGAGACAGGGTATCGAATGCGGCCGAGAGATCAAGCAGGACCAAGACAGTAGTTTGGCCGGAGTCCACTTTACGCCGGATGTTATCGGCCACAAGGGTGAGAGCGGACTCTGTGCTGTGATGTTTTCGGAAGCCATGTTGTGTATTGTCTAAGTATCCAGACTGATCGAGAAAGGAGGACAAGCGAAGGTTGAGGTGTGCCTCCAAGATTTTTGCAGGAGCAGGGAGAAGGGAAATTGGCCTGAAGTTTTTTAAAAGGCCAGGGTCGAGGGACGGTTTTTTAAGGAGAGGCTTCACAATAGCCTTCTTCCATACCGTTGGGAAAGAGCCCTGGGTTATAGATTTATTCATGGCCATGAGCATGGGAGGAAGAAGACTACTTCTACACTCTTTAAGTTTTTTAAGAGGTAGAGGATCCATGGGGGAAGAGGATTTAGTCCTGTCCAGTAAAAGATTCAATCCCTCCAACGACAACGACAACTGGTGATGAGATAGTGAATATGAAACCCATACATGAAAGCACTTTTCCAGAGAGTTTGCCATGGTACTGCAAAGTGCTTGTTCATACCACGTGTGCCGTAGTCAAGTGCAGAATCAACGCCGGTATAGGTGGAGTCTCAGTACAAAGCCTGTGTAAAACACTTGAAAATAAAGAAAGCAAAAGTGAAAATCTACTTGTTGGTGGCCTGGAACTGAACGAAATGGGCGCAAACAAAAGGTACTGTGCCATTACGCAAATTAATGCCACATGCTATACGGATTAAGAACACTAACGACTGATACAACCAGGTTACGAAAGCAGCGCACAGCCATAGTTCAGTACTAGCCAAACTGAAATTCATGTGCTGTGAAGCAGATTAGCTAGGTGGTTGTGAAGAAACATTTAAGCACAATGTCGACCAAATAGCACATCATTTTCTGCTTTCATGGACTAGTAGAATACAAAGGTTATCTACTTAGTGAAAACATTAAAGAATCATCATGTCTCAATGTGCTGCAGAGTGGCTCCAGAAAGAGGGTCGTTTGTGCTAGTGGAGCAACTGCAGATTATGAAATATACATAATTATTCAAGAACATCAGAGAGGAGCTGATTGTATTGTATTGTATTGTAAGGCATACTTATAAAGCGCGACTGTCACCCGGCGGGTATCCTGGCGCTATGATCTTTCAGGCCTGAACACAAGAAACATTACATTTGCAGCCATCTATATTGTCCTTGGGAAAAGGTGAGTTTTTAGTTCCTTTTTGAAGGCGGAAAGGTCTTCCATACTCCGGAGAGAAAGTGGAAGCGCATTCCACAGCCTAGATGCTGCGTAGCCAAAAGAGCGACCACCCATCCGTATCCTCCGGATTTTTGGGACTGCCACTAGATAGGCTGAGGCAGAACGAAGGGGTCTGGTGGGAGTCTACCAGGAGAACATTTCTCGTAGAGGAGTCGGACCCAGATCATGAAGAGCCCGAAACACCAGGCACAAAACCTTAAATTCGACGCGCTGGAATATGGGCAGCCAATGAAGATCTTTAAGTGCCGCTGAAGAGGAATCATAGCGTCTACGAGAGAGTGCCGATTTTGCAGCAAAATTCTGGACCCGCTGCAATTTGCCCAACAAGATGGCAGGGGCCCCCAGAAGCAGTGCGTTGCAGTAATCTAATCTGCTTAGGATGATACTCCGCACTACTTCTGGTCCGGCGTGGGTTAGGAGCAATGGGAGGATCTTCCGAAGAGTGCGCAGCAGCACCATACAGGTGGACACAGTTTTATTTACAAAACCGTCTAGTTGAAGGTTAGATTCCATCGTCACTCCCAGGTTTCGAACAGATTCAGCCGCTGATACCGTGCCTTGACAGGCTAAAGGCCAGAAATCTTGCGGAAGAGGACGAAGAATACGGTCTGCTGAGCAATAAAGCACCTCAGTCTTAGAGCTGTTAAACTGTAAGGAGTTATTGCCCAGCCTTTCAGCCGTGCTGACCATGCAGTGATGGAAGGACTCCTGTGACACTGCATTCTTACCCTCAAAAGAGAAGATAAGTTGCGTGTCATCGGCGTAGTTGGTGACTGTGATGCCAAAAGATTTAATAATCTTGATCAGGGGTCGGAGGTAAAGATTAAAAAGGATGGGGCTGACGGCCGAGCCCTGTGGTACGCCCTGCTCAACCCTTTTAATGGAAGACTTAAAAGGGGGCAGTGCAACTACCTGATGTCTGTTGACAAGGTACGAAACCAGCCAATCCAGGGCCAGGCCCGCCATCCCAGCCTCCTCCAGTCTCCTGATCAAGATGGCATGACTGACCGTATGGAACGCTGCCGACATGTCGAGCAGCACAAGAAATGCTGCTCGGCCTTGGTCGGCACGTGAACGAAGGTCATTCACAACAGTCACCAAGGCTGATTCTGTTCCATGGGCTAGTCTAAACCCGAACTGCGCCAAGTCCAGACAGTCATTGGCCTCCAAGAAACTGGACAGGTGTTTTGTGACCATTTTTTCCATGATTTTAATTGTAAAGGGGAGCAGTGAGATGGGTCTATAATTTGCGGGGCACAAAGGGTCCAATGATTCCTTTTTCAGCAGTGGAGAGACTACCGCAAGCTTCCAGTTAGCCGGGACTTGGGCAGTCCCAAGAGACTGGCAACAAATAGCATAAAGAGGGGGAAACAGTTCATCCCTGAACAGCTTCCAGAATTTATGTGTAAGCACATCAAGGGGAGAGCCAGAGGCTACCCCATCCGCCAAAGAGCAAAATTCCACAAAGGAAGGGAGAGAGAAGTTATCCAGCCGAGCTTTCCCGGGTTCCAACTCAGAGACGGGGGGAGAAGCCGTCACCAGTGCCAGTGGACTCAAATTGCTTAAAATAGTCCTGATCTTATCCTCGAAGGCTTTAGCCAGCGAGTCACATAGCAATTGGGAGGCTGGAATAGCTGTTGTGACGCAAGACGGTGAGATAGATTTTTAACGATTTTAAACAAGGCCTGGGCTTTGTGTAAGGCTGAACATAAAGTTTCCTCTAAGAGACTGGCCTTTGTGCACTTGATCTGCGACTTATAATACACCAGTTCCAGTTTAAAAAGGAGTTTGTCAGCCTCATGGTATTGTTTTCTCCATGTCCGCTCAGCACGCTTACACTGGAGTTTTTGCTGAAAAAGCTCCTTCGAGACCCAGGGCCTAGCGGTATTAGTTTTATCTCGCGTTTCCCTCAGTGGAGCTAGTTTGTCCAATGAGGCAGTTATTTGCCGGCTAAGAGAGTTATAACTTTCATCCGCATTATCACCCAGCATGAAGATTCCTGGTAGTAGCTTAGGTAAACGAGTATGTTTCAAAAGTCTCGACCACTGTCTGCCTATCTTAGCCACTCCAGAGCTACAGATCTTTGAGCAACCCTTTGGGAGAGCTATAGAGAAGAGGACCAGAGCATGGTCTGTCCAACATTGTGGTAGGATATCTCCAACAGACACCTGACTGGTGTTGGCAAAAATCAAGTCCAGAGCATGACCCTTTTGGTGGGTTTGGGAACGAACTAACTGCTCCAGTTGAATGTTACAACAGGCCTGAGTAAGATATTTAAAGGCTGAGTCTGTTGGCCCCTCTGGCCACAGATTAAAATCCCCTAACACCACCAATCTAGCGTGGGAATTTGAAAGGTCATAAATTAGATCCGTGAGCTCGGTTATGGCAGATAGGGCGCAGGCTGGTGGGCGATAGCACAATAAGCCAGTATAGAGAACCCCACTAAATGATACCATCAATTAGTTTTTTGAGAAACTGGATGTTCTGGTGAAGCACTGTAAAGTCAATGAATTTAATGATGGTCAGCTACCCGCCTCAGAGTAATTGATGGATTTCTGTCAGATTCCTTTTGGCAAGGAATGCTGTAGAAAAACTCTGAGCTTAGAACAAGTCCTCAAGGCTGCTCCTGTTGAAGAGCATGCTGACCATCAAGCAACTGACATGGAGGACAGAGGCACCCAAAGTGCGTCAGTCATGAGCATGAAACATTTGTAGAAATTCAAGGCTAAGGAATACAAGGTGATGTCGCCATAGAAAAAGAAAACGTGCTACAAATGTGGACTGTTGTTTCCACATGAAGGTAAATGTCCTGCTGTTGGGCAGGTATTCATTAGCTGTGGTAAAACGAACCATTTTGTAATGACTTTCAAGAAGAAGAGAAAAGTAAGTGCGTCTCAGCGTGAAAACAAAATGTCTGACCGGACGCTATCTCAGCGACGTTCAACACACAACCAAAAGGCCAAGCGGTCACATCAACTGAGGCAAATCAACACCAAACAAAGTCAATCGTCATCTAAATCATTGACAAAGAATTCCTCAGTATCAGTTTCTAGTGAAAGTGAGAATGACAAATGTCCAATATCGATGTTTACATCAGAAAGGCATGCACACATGGGACTAGTTGAATGTGAAGAAACACTCAAAGTGAAGAAAAATGGACATGAAAAAGCACCAAAAACATTCACACATTGTCATTGTCAAGACTTCTCTAAAGAAACATCATATTTGATACCGTTCATAATTGACAGTGGAGCGTCGATTAATATCATGCCTGAGAAGAAGTATCAACAATAATCTCAGTTACCACAACTTACAAAGTCAAAGACTAAAGCATAAACATGTGCTGCCTCAATGCCCTTAAAAATTCAAGGTTCATTTGTAGCCACTTTGAAACCTAAAACGTCTGTGGTACAAGGGCCCATTAATGTACTTCAAGGAACAGCTTCAAGTGCCTGTTTGCTGAGTGTCAATGCTGCTGCTGATATGGGACTGGTATCAGTGAACTACAATATGAATGTTCCTCATCAAACTGCAAGTCAATTTCCTTCATTATTTCATGGGTTAGGAAAACTCAAAACATTGAAAGTAAAGTTACATATACACAGATGAATTGTGTTGCACTTGCAAGAAGCTGATGAAAAGGAACTTGGGGCCATATATAAAAGCCCCTATTGCCACCACAACATCACTTTTAGTGACGGTGTAGTGGCAATAGAGACTTTGCCTTATTTACAAGACAGCGTTAAGCCACTTAACGTGGCTTGACGCTGCCTAGTAAATAAGGCACCCTTTCACGCTGCACTTTATGTGAAGGGGAGGACAAAGGGTGGTGCTGTGGAACCCACTGATTTTGACGCGACCCCCCTATTTACAAATGTGGTATACATAGGAGGCAGCACCAACTTTAAGACCAGAGAAAACCTCGTCTTAGACACGCAAAATGAGGAGAAATGCTTTATTGCTCCTCACTTTTGCTGTTATCATGTGTGCTGCTTTGTGCAGAACACATCTAAACAGCAAAAGGCCAATGATTGTTTATGTGCAGGAACGCCTCCCTTCCAACACATAAACAATCAATAAAAAAACATTTGGTAACTTCTATGTGTGCTACATCAAGCATCACACAAAACAGTTTACAAAGCGCTATTTAAAGATTGTTTGTGTGCAGCAAGGGAGACCTTCCTGTACATAAAAAATCTTCCCCTCAAAGCAGACATCTGTGCACAAGGCTGCTAACTATTGCACCAGCGCAGGGGAAAATGCAGGGCTGCACCATATTCTTGCAAATATGGTGCAGCCCTGCATTTCTAAAGTGATGGACTGTGTCGTTAGGCTTCTTAGATTAACAACACGCTTTGCCACTTTATTGTAAATATGCCCCTTTAAATTTGTTTTGTTGTTTAAACATGACATCATTGAACGTTCATAATAGTGCCTAAAAGAGACAGTCGAGGAGCTGTATCCATATGTATTGACAATGCTCCAGGCCAACAAGACAATTGAGTGAGAGAGACATCCAGGCCCACACATTGCTGATATGATAGCTCAATTGAATGGTACAAAGTTGTTCAATCGACTCAACCTAAATAGAGGATATCACCAATTGGAACTTGAAGAAAAATCCAGGTAATTACAAACTTTACTGAGCGTATTGGTCTGTTTTGCTAGAAGCAATTGTTTTGGTATATCCTCTGCTGAAGAACCTTTCCAAGACATCATTTGACATATCCTACAACCCATAGTCAATGCATTTAGCTATAGTGATGACATATTGGTTTTCAGAGCCACACAGAAAGAGCATGCCAAAGCTGTCATGCAAGCATGTCATTTGTTGAAAGATGCAGGATTAGTTCTGAATGCTGACAAATGTGAATTCCACAAGAAAAGCTTGAAATGTTTTGCTCATGTCTTTTCTGATGGGGTATGACATCTGATCCAGCTAAAGAGAAAGTGTTGTTTACTGCAAATCCCCCACAAGACAATTTTAATTTATGACAATTTCTTGGAATGGCCAGTTATTGTTTTAGATACATAAAAGACTTTGCAACGGTCAGTGCACTGTAATGAAAACTGGCAAAAAAGTATGTGTCTTTTCATTGGTCACATAAATGTGAGAAAAGCTGCCAAAAAATCAAGCAAGCTATTGAGAGTGACACTGAAATGGCCTTCTTTGATGCCAAACTTCCTACAGAAGTTGTAATTGACACTATTCCTGTATGGTGAGACGTGATCCTTGCACAGCACAATGAACATAAAAATGCCTAGAGAGGTACTGTGGCATATTCCAGTAAAAGTCTGTCACAAACTGAACGTGCTTACTCACAACCTGAGAAAGAAAGGTTAAGCAGTGGTCTGGGCTTGCAAATATGTCGATGTGTTCTTCTACAGAAAGCATGTCACAGTTGTAACTGATCATCAAGCACTGTTGAAGATCTTTGGCAATCTCAAAGCCGAAATGCCTACTCAAATTAAACATTGGGGTTTGAGGTTACAAGAATATAACTATTGAATTCTTTATCGTTCCGGGAAAGATCAGAATCCTGCTGATTATTTTTCAATAGTGCCATTGTATTGCCCTGGTACCCCATCTAAGACAGAGGAGACCTGTATCAATTTTATTGTGAAGTCAAGCACATCATCTGCAATGCCTTTATAATAAGTTGTCACTGCCACGAGCCAAGATAGTGACATGTTAAAAGACATTATTACTCATTAATCATGGAAATAGCACTCTAGACCTCTCACTAGTGACAATGAGCATTTAAAGTTCAAAAAGAGATGAACTTCCAGTGACTATAGAAGGCCTCATACTGTGAATACACAAATTGTTATTCCCAAGAGTCTATGACAACAAGTGATCGGCGACGTTGCCCATGAACGACCTCGAGAAATAGTTGCTAGCAAGCTATCCATGACAGAGTCTGGATTCCTTATCTCGATTAAAGGGTTGAAAAAGAATTAAAGACTTGTCATACATGCAACTGTCTTTCCTCTCAAGTTATTGAGCACCCTTTGAACATGTCAGAATAGCCACCTCGTGCTTCGGAGAGAATTGCTGTAGATTTCTTTGGCCCTCTTGCAAATAAACATCTACTTCTGGTCATCTTTGACGAATACTCCTATTTTCCATTGGTATAAGTCTGTTCATCCACTACACATGAATAGTTTATTCAAAGATTAGATGACATCTTTGCAACATGGGGTGTTCCTACAATCTTTAAATCTGACAATTGCCCACATTTTATTAGTCGAGAATTCAAAGACTTTCTAAATCATTTCATTATAAAGCATCTCAAAGCTCTCATCTTTGTCCCCAGGCCAATGGCCTGATAGAATAATCAATGAATACTCTGAAGAAAGCTGTTCAGCATGCTGCATTGAAGAAGCTCAACCTCAAAGTCCTGTTAAACACTAGTCTTCGAGCTTACTGTTAGACCCCTCACTCAACGACAGTGGAGAGCCCTGCAACTCTCATATTTGCCATGATGACCAAGCTGCCACAATGGACAACCTCAGATCCAAGAATGAGGAAGACATCCATACTATGGACTTTGCTTGCAAACAAAAAATGGGGAATATATGCTGTGATGTCATTTTTAGAAGAGGCTGAACCATTTACCATCACTCACACCAAAGAACACATTGTGAGTGCCCAGCATCTTTTGAAGTCGCTTACTAGAGATTCCTCTAATTTTCGACATGGGGCCCATCACTCACCAAAACTCGATGTCAATATAGAGACTGGTTCTCGATAAACTGTTAATTACTCTGTGTCTGCTGATCGTTCCACCTCATCGGTGCATATCACTGAGACTTCGACTGCTAGTTCCCAGTTTCCAGTGACTCGATCAGGACGTGTGATTCAGGAACCACGACAAATAATTGAAGAATTTTATTTTATTGTATATCTATGTTCATCTGTGTGTTTACTCTTGTATTTATTCTTGCATTTGTTTATTTATTTATCGATTTTGAAACAGTTGTAACTTTTTATTTAACAAAGTGGGAGATGTAGTGTCTTGTAAATAAAGAATGCTGGAAATTTTTTGGCACCCATTGTACACCGTAGGCCTGTGACGGTATACAACGTTTACAACGCAACTTTTACAACGTACTACCATTACAACTAAACTTTTACAACGCAACATCCATTACAACGCAGGCATTACAACGCATGACACTACAACGCACAACGCATACCATTACAACGCAGTCATTACAACGCATACCATTACAACGCAAACCTTACCATCCAACACTTACCCTACTGTTGCACCCCCTGGAGTTAGAATAGCAATTTTAACCCCTACACTATCCAAAACTTTCCCTACTGTTGCACCCCCTGGAGTTAGAATAGTAATTTTAACCCCTACACTATCCAACACTTACCTTATATGCAATGTAAAGTAATGCGTTGTAATGGTATGCGTTGTAAATGTAGTATGCGTTGTAGTGGAATGCGTTGTAAAGGTATTTTTTAAGAATTCGTTGTAATGGTATGCGTTGTAATGGTGTGCGTTGTAATGGATGTTGCGGTGTAAAAAATGCGTTGTAAAGGTATGCGTTGTAAAAGTGTGCGTTGTAACGTCATACATCCGCCTGTGACGTAAGCATATGAGAGATTAGTTGAAGGCAAGCTTAGAATGTTGAGTTCTGACTGGCAAGCAGTGGAATAAAGATGTGTACAACTGCTCACGGTGTGTGGCATTCTTATTGGTGAGTACCTGGACTGATAGGACGCTACAGCCTTACCCATGAGAAGCAATAAAAGATTACAGTGGAAGACTCAGAACCTGGAATCTATCGGAGAAAAATGAGAGACAATTGATACTGAGAATAGTGAAATTGAATCACCTGCAGTTTACAGACCTATGAGAAAAAGAGGGCCAATAGTAAGTATTGATCACCTGAATTGACCTATCCAGAATCAGTGTCATAAATAGAAGTAATTCATTTAACAATATACTGTGAATTCATCCTTGAAGATGAACTAGAAGATGAAGAACCCTCTTGACATTTTGCTAAGTCCTGATGAATTTCCAATTAAAATGTTGTACCTACATGAATTGACTGATTTTGTTTCATACCAAAGGTGGCCGGACAATGATAAAAGTGGTTTCCTGAATCATCTGAACAGAATTATTGAGCTGAATAAAAAAAAAGTGTGATTCCTGATTACGCGCAATCACCATCGACCCTTTCTTTTAGATGCACTTTCCTAAGTAAAGCTCACACTCTAGATATTTCAGAAAGCGAGTTAAGCCCGCTGAGTGCATGGGAATATTAAGTGGAAACACTTAAGTTTTTCAAATTGTAAAACACGAAATGTTGTATATGTAGTCATTTGCCCATGCAATAAGATTTACATAGGCAAGACAACACAACAAGTGAATATGCGCATAACGCAACATAAGTCTAGAATCAAGAATAAAGTGCTTACAGCACCTATGGTGGAGCATTGCATTGAAAATAAACACACTGAGAATGACTTAAAGTGGTCAATTCTATATGTTCTGCAACAGTCTAGATCCATCGACCATGATAAACTTCTACTAAAAAAAGAGGCCTACCTTATACTTAAGTTTAATAGCGCACTCAGCGGGCTTAACTCGCTTTCTGAAATATCTAGAGTGTGAGCTTTACTTAGGAAAGTGCATCTAAAAGAAAGGGTCGATGGTGATTGCGCGTATGTTCTCATATGTGGTTTAAATTCACTTTTTTTCACATCTTAATGATAGCCTTCTCTAGCGACCCCACTCTAAAATGTCCGCCAAGCAAGTAGCTTTAAGTCGGTCAAAAACCACGCTACAACATGGCTGCCAAACGAAGTGAATGAGAGCTTTCTTTAGCGACCCCACTCTAAGATGGCCGCCAAGCAAGTAGCTATAAGTAGGTCTAAAGCCATGTTACAACATGGCTGCCAAACTAAGTGAATGAGAGCTAGATGCCGAGTCACAGCTTTTTCAAGTAAGTCTAGAGCTAACATGGGTTCGATTTGTCACTAATATTGCAGTAGCCCCTGATACCTAATAAAACGCTGTCATTTCTTCTAGGGAAAGTGAGCGCAAATAATAAGGATTGAGGAAAGCGGTGCCCACATGGTCAGAAAGCGTTTACCGCTGCAACCGATTAGCACACGAACAGCCCAAGCGAGGAATCCCTCAGAGCAGGTATGCCGAGTAGAGCAACGAGTGCCATACTCTCTCCGTCTGTGCATAAAAAGTGCGTAAAACGTTATTCTCATTATTTTCAGGCTGTAATACAAGACTGAAAATTAACTCCCATTTGGTGGAAACGTAGGATCACGAGCATGATCCAGTAAGATATGTTAATAACATATGTGCCCCATTCTGGTCTTAAAAAGTGAGCAAGAACAGGTCATGATACCTGCGTTTGTTTTTAGATCCCGAAAAGAAAAGAAACTCAGTCAGAACTAATACCTTACCCTTGACCGGCGGCTGCTGGTTCAACAGGTAATATGAGGAATCCGAGTTAAATGTAGTCGGAAGCTAAACAACTGTCAAAAATGTAGCTAAAACAAGTCTTATTTTATACACTTGCAGATATCCCGTATTAAGACAGAGCCCTGATGAGAATCCGTAGAGTTGACATACCGGATTCGAAACGCGTTGGCGTAAAAGGATTAGCCATTTATTGGTTGAATGGACTGAATGAATTAATTTGGAGTCTATTTTTCCTTATTTGAACTGTCAATATTCAACTATAGTTCATTGATTTATGATTGTCATCAAGTTTATACTTTTGACTCCGGTCTTTATGGAATTACGGATGATTTTTTCTTCATAGTATGAATATTTGAGTGTATATATATCAGAGCAATTCACTTTGTATAATACAACTAGTTATGTGTATGTGTATGTTTTTGTGTTGTAAATAATCGCGAATTGTAAATAATTGTATATAAGGTGTACAAAACGATAAGGTGTCCCTTTCATACATCAATACTTTAAAAAAAGACAAAAAACAAACAAATAATAAAAGGGTTTGAGTGATATACCCGAACGAACCAGGAAGTCTCTTATGGTTTGTTCCCTCAAAAATAGAGGATTTGAGTAAATGTGTGGCCGGCAATTTGTGTATTTAGAATTTATAATTTCTCTAGTTGGGCATGTTTCTCTTTCATAAAGTGAATTAGCTACCATACATAATGAAAGAGAGCAAATGAGACACAAACATAGGGATAGATCAGTAGGTAATTCTAAGGATAACATTTAATCAAATCTGTTGGGGAATATACTAAGATAATGAAGTTTGAGCTTGTTATGTGTGTACAAATCTTTCATCCTCTGCTGAAGAGAAGAGGGTGCCTCCCCACCTACACCAATTTAAATAGGTTTGCCTACCACCTACCAACTTGTGTGGTGTCACTACACTCCTTAGCCCAGTCAGCATATCAAGGGAAAGACGCGATAAAAGAATAGCCCTGAGAATGGACATATGACATGCCCTCTCATATGACATTATTTTCAGACCTGACTAAAACAGGTTGCTTGATACTGACAAGTGAGGGCTATTAATTTCCAATCACTGACTAGTCTGATATTAAGCATACTCTCAGAATGAAGATGTTCTTTCGTGGACAGGCTGTTTTATGCATTACTCCTGTGACTGCCCTGTCTGAGTGACTTGCTGTTTCTTCTTTCTGAGTATTTCTTCTTTATGACTTATCACACATACCCAAGGCAGCGATGTGGCAAAGCATTCAGACTACTTTTGGTGATATTAGCAAGACTGCAACCTGGATGCCAGTACCTTTTGGAAATGAAGATGAACTGGGTTTACTTGTCTGGCTGGGACAGTAGTGCTGGCTGGGACAGCTGGTTTAGCACACCAGACCAGGTCCCATGATATTTGTTTCTGGTCCAGGGAGGAAGTTGCCTGGCTGTTCGGGCTGGACTGTTCCCATCAGGGGCAGGGTCAATATGGATTTGCATATGGCTGGACTGGCATAGTGAGCAAAAGAACAATGGATTAAACGCACATCTCTTGACTGGGGTGAGTGTTTGAAAAGTTTCAGCACTCCGTACATCATAATCAACTTTTTTCCAGGCTTAAACCTTCCGTTTTGATACTTATAAGTTACCCTATGGTAGGCCCTGGAGAGCCTAGAGTGCAGGGTACAATGAGTTTTCAAAGTAGGATGTGTACTTTTAAGTATTACTTGTCCTGGTAGTGAAAAACTCCTAAATTAATGTTTCACTATTGTAAGGCCTAACTCTCCCGTAGGATAATATTGGAGTTGCCTTATACATTTACAGTGTAATTTTGAATGGCAAGAGATAACCAGTTCACGTTTGTTGTCTCTGGAATGACAATTTAAAATCCTAGCTCATGTTGAAGCCGTATGGTAAATTGCAATTCTGAAAATCACACTTTTATAAAGTTGACATTTTCTTGCCTTGTCCATTTAGTGCCTGTAGCTTGTCCGTTGGTTACATGGCTGGGTATAGCTCACAGTTGGCTTTTTATATCCCTCACACACACACACAACAAGGAGCTTAGGTGTGCCCTGATGGGCCATCCCTGGTGGCATGAGAGGAATTAGCTAAGCACCGCCCCACTTACACCTGAATAAGCTTTGTCCTGCCACCACACAAACGGCTGCAGAACCCCTGTAGTCTGTTGGGAGCCAGGACAGGGTTGGCAGGATGCCAGGGTACTTTAAAGGGAAATCTCTTGAAGGTTCTCCTCCTCTTCCAAGGCACAACTAGTTATAAATTCTGGACCTCAGACACCAACTTTTCTGTACACACCTGGACCTGTTGATACTCTGCCAGGAATAAAGACTCCTGTGCTGCCGAAGGACTGCCAATCTGCTGGGCTGCACTCTGCTGGACTCCTGCATTGCTGTGCTGATATGCTGCCTGCTGCACTCTTGCCTGGGTAAGAAGGAGCAAACCTGCATCGTTTGTACCCAAAGAAACTCCAAGAGCTAGTTGGCAGTCCTGATCTGAAGCCTCATGGACATAACAGGCTTCCAACAACCGTACATCTGCACCTGAACTCTGCCTCCTTTGAGTCTACCCTGCCAAGTGGTGCCACTCACGGACCTTTTGAAGTGGGCTTAAGGTGCTTTGCCAGCCTCTGTGGATCCAGCAGAATGGACGCATCTCCTGTGCTGCATGGCACAACTCCGAGGAGAACCTATGCATCTCCACTGCTGCATGGATTGGAACTGTTGCAAAGACTCATATCCCCACAGCAACCTGTATCGCCTTTGGAACTGATACAGTGCGATGCATCCTTGGTGCAGACCCCGCATCTTTTGTCAATGACGACACTGAACTCCGCATTACAGCCTCACAGCTCCTTGGAACCAGCATATCACCCCAACTGCACGACACATGCCCTACTCCAGACTTTGCATCTTAAGCTGGTGTCAATAGGATCCTCCACATCAGCGCACCAGGAGAGGAGGAAATAGCAGTATGTCTGACTAGCCTACTGTGATTGGATGGTTTGCCATACTTGGCGTGATTAATTGAACACAGCTTTCAGATTATGACCAGACATAAGGAAGGCCCAAAGAATAACTTTTGAAAATGCTGAGTGTCAAAAAGTAATTAAGGAGAAGGGACGTCATTGAAAAAAATATTTGTTAACAGCTACTTCTATTTCACTGCTAGCAGTACAGTGTTTAGCAATAGCTATATGGGGAGAAGGAATGATGTCTGGGATACCTGAAGAAGGTGTATGGTTCAATTTAGATGATAAAATAGGCAAGGGGGAGTAGGTCTTAGATTTAATTCCAAAATAAACATAATGATATGATTAGAAACAATTTTTTATAAACAAACCTCATAGAAATTTAATAAAAAAACAAAAGTTGAAGATACGTTAGAGTCAGAAAACGTTATTGTTTCTGTAGAAAAACTATATAACTACACAAACCCTAGAAATTGAAAAGTTATTGTTATAACGTAAAGTTATGATGTGGATCACAACCAAATCATTCTATACACGCGCACTTTCAAACAGAGTGTGGTAAACTTAATAGAAAGACTAAGGGGAAGATGTATCAACGTACCTATTTGCGATTCTCAAATAGTGATTTTTTGAGAATCGCTATTTGAGAATTGCAAAATGGTATGTATTTACAAATTCGCTATTTTTTAGCGATTTCTTAAAATTCCTTAATTGCGGTTAGCAAATTGCTAATTGCAATTAAGGCATAATTTCCCATTCATTTCTATGGGCCAGGAAGCCCATTGGAAGAATGGGAAGATATTCTCAATTTGCGATTCGCAATTTGCTAATCGCAAATTGAGAGTTATTTCAAGGGCGCAAGGGTGTTTTAAGGACACCCTGCTGCACCCCTGAAATTTACATCTGTGCACATATGGCGCACATACATGCACCACATGGCTCCTTTACAAATGGCAAAAAGTGAATTTGTAAAAGAATTCGCAAATTACCACCAACTACAAGTTGGTGATAATTTGCGATTTCTTAAGGTGAAATCGCAAAAATTAAATGTTTCTTACATAGCATTTAAGGAATCGCAATTTGTGATTCCTTAAATGCTTTTGCAAAATTAAGGAATCGCAAAATTTGCGATTCCTTAATTTTTGCAAAATACATACCATTTTGAGAAATGTTTGTCTCAAACGCTGCTTTTTTGCGAATCGCAGCGTTTGGGACTAAAAAATCCCTTGATACATCTGCCCCCAAATCAACTGTAACGGACCACAGTATCATGCACAGTCTTCTCATGAATTGTCATTTGAGATGCCATGAGTTTTGTTATAAATGCTATGATTTGACAAGATATCTGTGTGGTATAAGCAATGCATTGTGAAGCCAAGAGTTACAGTTGAGTCAAGTCACTTTTAGACTGTATGAACTCTTTAACCACCTGTAATAATTATTGGTGGGTGATTTTTATGGTGATAAATATCAGATCGACAAAAAATAAATATTACACAAAATTGAAAAAGTGGATTGAGTTTGTTTCAAAACATCTTGCATTTTTCTTTTAGTAGTGGTAGCCTTATAGACTTTGAACAGAATTTACTAACTGTGTTGTCAAATTGTGGAACCAATTGTACAATCAGTAACGGAGAATGAAGTGTGCATTAGGTTGATTATGTATGTTTTATGCATTGGCTAGAACAGCCACTGATTTGAATGGCAAACGAAGTCCATTTGACAGGTAAATGAAATTGTTACATACTGTTCGTCCACCCATGATAAAACCCCAAGACCTTTTGGAATCTGGACAATCTACTCCTTCAAGTGTTATAAATATTTTCTAATCCTGTGATTCTCTTCATTTTACACACCCTATTGAAGTGAAGATGTCACTAAAGAGGTGAGAAATATCAGATTCTTCTTGTCATGAGTGCCATTGAAGTTGGTTTTGTCTCTCCTCGAAAAGCACTGCATCTCGGTCCCCAGCAAACAAATTTCCAGTAACACTGCCCAAATTACTGCAGATCTGACCCATACGATTTGATCTCACTACCATCTTGAATTATGATACCAGGTGGTACCCATTGACCCTTGTTGGTGACACTTTGGCCAGTATCAATTGTTCATGGACTCTTGAATCTTGCAATCCTTAGGGATTGGATGATTTGGTGAGTATACTCCTTAAGAACACATGCCAAAGGAATGATTATCTACCAAATATTCTTTCTTTTGTGTGCAAGTGGGGGCAACAACACCTAACTTCTTTTTTATGTATTGTTGCTCCTGACAATAACAGTCCAAATACCCACAATTTTCTTTTCTGGCGATATTAACTTAACCTCACACCTTTCAAACAGAAAATCATCACTGAGTATCATATTTTCCACAGTTGTTTTTTTCTTCTACTCCTTAATGAATAGTATTCCTCCTATAGCCAAAGCAGTACAGTTTGCACACCAATTATCAATTACAAGCTTTTTTTAATAATCTTATATTCACTTGATCTTAAACCTATACAATACTTTCAAAATGTATTAACGTTAGAAAAATAAATAATTAGCAATTGATATTTAGCAACCTGTTACCGTTTCTATTCCAGTGTTGTTTTTAAGTCTGGATGAGAGATAGATTTACCGGCTGTAGCCAGCACATTGTTTTTATTTTTTCAAAATAAATTAATAATATTCCTAGTTATATTACTAAGACAAACAGGCATTGGATAAGCAACATTAAGTCACAGGCCTGGTGTATTGGCATTTACATATTTGATGAGTCCACACAACAGCTTACAGAGACAGAGAATATGGAAATAAGTCAGCCCTCTTCAGCCCTTGGCCTTGTGGTAGCAGTACTCAATAGAACGGAGAAGCACTCCTTTTGTGTCTTCAACTTTTTTGTTATTACTATAGACCTCTTTTTAACTTATTCTGTCAAGCATGCTACAATGGTGGCACGTATTATCTGAACCGTGCCTAAACTTAAACCACCCTACCTCAAGTCTTTCAGGCTCGACCACTGTGCCCTGTTGCGAGGGTCTGTTACCAAATTGGTCTTGCAAAATAATTACAGTGTAAATGACAACTTAAATGCTTTACCAACCTCTTTGCCAAATTTTCATAATGTAAACACAACACATTCAAAAGCTTCTAATTCAGCTTTTTACTTATTTTCACATAGGTTTAAACAAAAAATCGCCTTTCAACAATTATATAAATATACACACTTGGTTGTTCAACAATCCAGAAATATTCCAACTTTCCGATGCGTGCCCAATGCATTTCGGGCCAACTGCTCCTTCTTCGGGGGCCTTAAATATATTGAAAGGTGTGGCTCAACCTGCATATGCTCCCCACTCGTACTCGGCGTAACTTGTGATCCAAGTTGCGCCGAGTACGAGTGCCAAGTTTTTCTCAAATACGAAGGCAGAGAAGATTTCTCAGATACGAAGGCAGAGGAGTTTTGAAAGACAGATTCATTTGTAAGGCTGGAGGTTCGAATTTGGAATGATAACGCCATAGAAATTCTCAGTGGAGAGCATATGGAGGTTGAGCCACTACTTTTGATTTAGTTGAGGCCCCTGAAGAAGGGCCGGTTGGCCTGAAATGCATTGGGCAGGCATCGGAAAATTGGAATATTTCTGGATTGTTGATTGTTGAACAACCAAATGTGTATATCCACTCCGCGGACCCACAGGTCTCACATTTGGTGCTGGGTCTTGATTTCTTCATGGAAGAGGACATACCAGTGTACCCAGCATCATTGCAGGCTGCACACCCGCTCAGCCTCATGGGTGCCACTAACCCAGGAGGCGACGCCACGTGGCGGTAGGCCCACACTGCCCGCTGGCTCAGGCCTACACTGCGGTCCAACAGGATACACAAAATCTGAGCAGTCAGGACCACCGGGACGGGGCATTATTGCAAGCTGCACACCCGCTCAGCACTTAAGGTGCCCCTACCTCAGTGCACCGAAAGTCACCGTCCCGTGGCGGTGTGCCTCTGCATGCCACAGTGTATCCGGTGCCACCAAGTCTGTACCCCGCTAGTCATGGACCCTCTATGATTGGGTATCGTGGTGTGGACGCCATCATGTCACCTCCGGGCTTGCGGAATGTGATATGCAGGCCCCTGGGCCTCCATGCCTACATGCACACCACACAGATACACCCCGAGAGAGGTTGGAATTTGCATCGTGCACGTGTGCCCAGCCCTTTTTATTGGCAGGGTCACATGTGCTGTGAAGCGTGTGCTGGTTGGGTGTGGTGTGGGTGTATACCAGCCATGAGGGAGTGACCGTGGCATGCTAACAACTAGATCTGTGAGCAGCAGACAACTACAAGGGAGACCTGGCACTTTTGGCATTGTTGTCCCCCCCAGAGCATAAACGTAGTGGGCTGACTGGTGTATGCCCGTCCAGTGTAAGGGTTTGAACAATGACCCCGGGGCTCTGGACGTGGTTCTGTACGGGGCTGGTCAAGGAAGTAACAAAAATGTGTGTCGCTGTTGTTGCGTCAGCACCACCCGGACAACATCCTGCAATGGGTCACCCTATGACCCAAGTCCAACGACATGAGCCACATGGACGCAGGGGGAATTCACTGACTCAACATTCATAAATACTACCACACATGAAAGACCACAGACACAACACATCTGTGTGATTCAGAATGTTTAATGCCCATTCAGTGGAGTGTTGCATTTGGAGCAATACAGGGCCATGCAAACACCAAATTACAATGTTGGCCCGTGGAGGGCCAGCCAGAGTCCTTCAGAGAATGACAAGTCCAAAGGAAGAGGAGGAGTTCAGTCCGCAGTCTGATTGCTGTGTCAATGGCGGTCACACAGAATATGACAGTCCATCGCGAGGTCCAAGGTGAGTGTCGCACAGTGTATCGGGAGACAGTGGAAGGTGATGATGCAGAGGGCAGAACCAAGCTGAAATTGGCCATATGGTGGAGATGAATGCTACTGCGTCCTTCTCACCGCAATGGCGCTTTCATCCACTTCTCCAGCCTCTGCTGTTCCATGTGCCTCACTTGTGGGAGGTGCTGGCCTTTCTCCAGCACTGTGTAGCAGTGACACCTCAGGGGCAGGAGGTGGAATGTCTGCCGCACTGTGTGGCACTGACACTTCAGGGGACAGAGATGTAGATCTGGTGGGAGCAGCAGCATGCATCAATGCCAGGCCTTGTGGCAGCTTTGCCATGAGGATGGTTTTTAGGTCATTGAGAAACCCAGCTACCAATCACTGGTGTGCAGCTGTGGCAGCCGCTCTTTCCACATTGGACCACTCCATGGTTACCATGAGCCTGAGCATGTTTCCCACCTCCCGGGCAAGCTCGATGGAGCCACTCCGATTAGTCAGTTGTTCTTGTCTCTGAGTCAGGACTCTGGCGATGTCAGCATGGTTTGTTGGAGAGCATGGAGCGGACTGTGGGTGTCTGTTAGGGACTGTGAGTGGTCCCTGATGGGACTTAGACACCCACATGTGGCATCTAGTTTGTCTGCCATGCGGTTGAAGCCCACCCGCACCTGTTCAGCCAGCTGTTTCTTGGCATTCCAACACACGGCGTTAGAAGGCTATGTGTGGGTGCTGCCTGCTGTGTGGTCTTTGCAGGGGGTGGGGTTTCATTGTAGCAGCTAGCCTGTCCTGCTCCTGGAAGTGGGCTGCAGAGGCTCTCCGCGAGCTGTTGGAGGGGGTCGGAGTTGAAGCTGTAGTGGTCCTCTTCTTCATCAGAGAAGAGAGGTTTGGGCTGACCTTCAGGAGGTGTTGATTGTCTACCTGTAATGTGAAGGGAAAATTCAGTTTAACAATGTGTTCACATGTGTGTAACCACATTGTACATGTTTACATACAGACTGCATGACTGTGTACTTCATGGCTGTTTGGAAAGAGCTGCCTATTTGATGGGTGACAGTGGACATTTTGACAACACATGTGTGTGTGTTTGTACTTGTACATTGTCCTTTCACATGTCCCTGCAATGCCACTTGTGATTGGCCAGTGTCTACACCGAGTCGGCACCAGTTGTGTCCTGTGTTCTGTCGAGGACATGTTGCGGTTTG
Source organism: Lissotriton helveticus (assembly GCF_964261635.1). Taxonomy (NCBI): domain Eukaryota; kingdom Metazoa; phylum Chordata; class Amphibia; order Caudata; family Salamandridae; genus Lissotriton; species Lissotriton helveticus. The sequence continues at coordinate 601,763,484 of NC_136063.1, read as the reverse complement.
TGCCACATTGTTGTCAGTGTTGATATGCTCTGCATGTTATGTTTTTGTGCTGCATTTCGAGGGTGTGGCCCCTGCTGCCCTGGTTTGCTGCCCCTTATCCCTTTTCTGCGATGTGCCTTCGCCTTTTGTGCTTATACAATGCTGAGATGTTGCATACTTGGGTACATTGGTCTCTTGGTGGGAGTTGGGGTCTAGGGCATGGTTTGTCCGCAGATGTGCTCAGCTCAATTGTGCATGTGTGCCATTGTGCCATCTCCCCCTTCCCCAGTCCCTGGTCCTTACTCACCCTGTTGCTGTTGTGTCTGGTCTTGTTGAGCAGTGTTCGGTCCCTTGACACCAGGCACCGGCTCCCCACTGATGACTGCGGACACCATTTCCTCCATCTCGTCCAGCTCCTCCTGTGGCGCTGGACTTCCACCTCCAGTCTGCATTGCTGCCTTCCGGTTGTTGGCGAGTTAAACATGGTTTTGCACTTGGCATATTTCCTGCGCCTCTTGACCTCTTCTATTGTCCTCTCCAGCACTCCCACTGCTTTCACCTTGTCTACGATGGACTGCCATAGTCTATTTTTGGTTGCCAATGACACAGTGGAGGTGACGAACAGTTGTTGATGGTATTCTACCACCTCTGTTATCAGGATCCTGTTTTGCTGCTGACTGAAGTGCTTCTTCCTACTCTTCTTCTCCTTGGCCTTCCCTGACCCCGAGGTCCCAGGCAGGTCCTCCAGGGGGCTTTTGGGTTTCTGGTTCTCCTATGTAGTTGTTCCGGCAACATCCATTGTGCTTCGGTGTTGTTTGGCATTTGCTTGTCAGTTTTTTTTCTACTTTTATGGTGATTTTTCCCGCTTGATGCGTGTGGGTTGCAGGCCTGTTGCTGGTTTTTGCTGATTTTGTTATCACGATTGGCCTCATCGCAGCTATTTTTGCATTCGTGTTTTGCATTTTTGCGGTATGGCGTTGATTTGAACGCGGTCTGTTAATGCGTTATCTGGCGACTATCGCATGGTACCGCCGTGTTGAGAATGCTTGGTTAACACGGCGTAATATTCCAGCGATAGACTGCGATGTTGGAAGTTGCGTTAAGTAACTTTTGCTATGGTAATCACATGTTCTTGAGAATAGGCCCCCAACTATTCAACTGGAAAGGGAAGTTCAAACACATTCAAAAATCCACATCAAATCACACCCCCTTAAACACCTCACAGCACATCGAAAATTACTAACATGCTGTGACAAGACTAACTATGCGACAAACCTCTCAAACAGTGTCAGAGGGTGATTTCCATATGATTCTCTTTCACATGGGTAAAATAAGGGGAACAATGTTAAATAATTAAAACCAAATATCTGCAAGTGGGGCTTGAACCAATGTAAAATATAACATTACCATGGCATTTGCTTCTACAACAGCTATTCAAACATGTAGTTTATTTTTTAAAATGTCTTTTTCACACAGGTAGTTCAGTATGCCTTATGTTAGGGTGCTGAGTTTCTTATATACACAACAGACTCAGAATTGTTTTTCATGCCTTAAAAATATATCACCCTTCCACTCTTTCACTATGGCATTGGACGCACCCATTTATTTTTCTCCCAGACACGTCCACTATAACGATTTCCACAAAGTAACGGCTTCCTTTTGCAACAAACCATTCTGCCTCCCCCCACATGCCACAGCATCTCATGGATTTGTGAAACGATGTGTCATGTCTAATTATACTATAAGCCTATAAGCCAATGCCGGTGGGTGATTTCCAAAGGATCAACCTTCTCTTAGGTAAATTAGGAAAAATTAAACAAAGTAAAAAAAAATTTAAACTGCATGTGCCACTTCAACCTTAATTAAAAAAAAGTACATAAACCTTGTCATTTACTGCTCACCAACTAGGTATTTTGTGCGCTGCTAAATATTGTTTTAGCAGACAGATAGTGCAGTAGTCCATTTTCTATTAACATACAGTTTTTCTTTTATATGCCACAACTTCACTAGTGTTTTCTCATGCATTAAAAACAGCTAACCATCAGGGGTGTAGCTTGGGGGCCGAACATGGCGGTCACGTTTCCTTAGCGCTCCGCAGTAAAGCCTGCATTTTCCTGACCCCAGCCGCAAGTCCCGAGAGATTCTAGCTAAGGCCCCCGCGGTGCAGCTTAGGGTCGGGTTTTGCAACGGTGGTGGGTCCGAATCATCAAGAGCGAGCTCCTAGCTACCCGGGGCCTGCTCCGAGAATGTGGGCTGCGAGGCCGTGCTTGACCAGCTGTATACCCCCCTCATCTGTAGGAGTGGTGTGGACGAATTGGAAGAAGCTCCGGAGTTGCCCTAACTGGTGCAGCTGAGGCACGGTCTCCCTGATTGTCCTGAGGTGCGGAGAACCGGAGGAGGCGGGCGCAATGCCATTGAGGTGCCCCTCCCCTCACCTTTATCGCCACGGGTCCCAGAGGGCCTGAGTGATGCTGTGGTCTAGCGGACCCTGCCACGATCCCCATCCGTGGCTCTGAGTGTGCTGTTCCCCTGGTCCTGGGTTTCGTCTACCTGCTCTGGTGCAGTGGGCCATTCGCTGCCGCTGCTGGTCCCTGTGAAACCATCCCTCAACCAGCGGGCTGCGTCCACGGCCAGAGCAACTTCCCCCTTCCGAGGGGTGGTGGAGGTGAAGGAGGGTAGCCCCGGTGCCACTCTGGATCCTGAAGCTGCGGTGCTGCTGGACACTGCCAGGCCAAGGTTGGTGCACCGGGGGTGGTGTGTGCGAGACCTTTGGAATGCCCATCCACATTGCAGCAAGTGCCGGTGGGCCTGAACTGTGTGGCGGAAGCTGCGAGCTCACCTGGTGCGCCCTGCTGGTGCCGTGAGCCTGCTGGGTCCCTGGGCCTAGGATTTCCAGCCTGTTGTGGTACGGTGGGCCTTTCTCTGCCTCTTCTTGCTCCTGCTTAGTCACCCCCAGCTGATAACTACTGAGGTGAGTAGAGGGTCCGTGGAACATCCTCAGGGGGGGCCAGTTGGGCCCACTGCTCCTGTGGCCCTTGCTCGGCAGAACTTGGATCATCTGCCATCGGAAGTGGGCTTGCCCAGGACCTGGTAGCTCTGGCAGGGGCTGGGTACCCTCCGTGGTCAAGCGGTCGGCTCTGCCCCTGGTGGCTGGTCCCCTTCCCTGTGCCCAACTCGATCAGGTCTGGCCGAGTGGACCCAGGAGGCACCTCTGCGGAGGCACGGCGGGGGCCCATGATGCTGGTCACGTAGTCACCAGGCCGCAGCGGTTGGTGGACGATTCCCTGAGGATAAGCCCATTGGGAGGCCTGAGATGTGTGGCACTGCTGCCGACAGCGTAGACATCTGGAGAGCATGATCAGGTGGATGGCCCCGCCGGGAGATCCAGACCACCCTGGGCAAGGATCGGTAGGGGGTGTCGGTCCCCAAGCAGCACACTATCGACCACTACACCACCACGAACACTCCCAGGGGAGGCTCTGCGGAAGGCATGTCCTCAGACATGGCGATGCTGCTGAAAACGATCAATCAATCCAGGACTGCTCTGGAGGTGCCTTAGTGGGTGGGTTCGGAAGTCTTGTTTCTCCGCCAAGATCTGCGGAAGGTAGTTGACTGTATCACCAAGGCCGAGACCAGGGTCTCTACAGTGGAGGACTGTGTTTCCACGCTCCAGCAAAAAGTAGAGAAGCTGACCAAGCACACGCAAGACCTGATGGCCCGGGTTGAAGAACTAGAAGGGCGGGCCCATCTCAACAATATACGCTTGGTGGGCTTTTTAGAGGGCCTTCCATGGACACGTTCATCTTAGAGTGGTTCAAGGCGCTGTTGCCCCCGGAGGACATGTCTTCTTGTTTCATGGTGGAAAGGGCTCACTGTGCCTTCACCAAGAAGCCGCCCCCGGGGTAGTGCCCGAGGCCCGTGTTCGCAAGGCTCCTTAACTATGCGGACCGCGATGCCATTCTCCGCTACGCCTGGCTACATAAAGACAAAATGTTTTTTTCAGTTGTATCCCATCATGTTTTCCCCTGATTACACTAAGCTGGTGTAGTAACAACGCCAGTCATTTCCTATGCATTACTGTTTCTGGCCGGGATGAAGGTGAACTACAACGCTAAAACTTTCTTCTTTGACACTCCGGAGGAGGTCTTTGTGTGGACAGATGAGCTCAGGATCCTTAAGCTGCACTAACCGCCCGCTGGACGCAGACTCTTCCCAGAGCTCGCATCAGAGTGGCTGCCAGGGCAGAGACACAACATCGAGATGCAACAGATCCCGTTCCAACTGGCGTGCCCAGGAACCGGAGGGCACCGGGGACTGAGGTAGGCTGGGACTCGTTGGCCAAATTTTGCTTCCTGCCTATTATCGGGGGGGGCTAAGACACCTCATTGTGGCCTTATTAGCACCTGGGGGGTTTGGGGCTGGGGTCTTTACTATTTGCCCTGAAGGGAACTGCCTTGCTTGTCCCCATTTGTTTGGGTAATGTTGGGTGAATTTGGGAGGGGGATCCATTGGAGGAATCGCTTGGGTCATCTGGTTGAGGGAGTTCTTGGAAGTATTGGGATGGGGGGTGGAGGAAGGGGTGATGGGGACTGTTCCTGAGTTGCGGGTTGATTTGTTTTTTTGTTTTCACACCACTCACACACTATGTTATTCTGTCGGGCCCACACTGGCTGACCCACTTTGTCTAGACAATGAGCAATGGCACACACGATGAGTAGCTTAACACCGGGAACCCTAAAAATCCTCGCCTGGAACGGGCCTGTTAAATAAAGTTAAGCGTGGGGCAGTGCTACAGCCGGCGAGGCGTCATGCCGCTGACGTTCTCTTGCTCCAGGAGACGAATCTGCTGGGCATGAAAGCTCCATGCGTGGCCTGGTATGGGTTCACTACAGTATACCATTCAGGAATCTCCCGAGGGGTGCGGAGCACGGCCATTTTAATACATAGCAGACTGCTGTTCCAGGTAGAGCAACACTGGATAGACCCGGGTGGCCGATTTTCCGTGATTATGGGTACTATTGCTGAAAATCAGATCACGCTAGGCAGTATCTACGCCCCCCGTCCCTGGGCCAGACATTTGTAGATAAACTGACACAGTTATGGGGTGATCTCCCAGGGGGTCTGATGGTGTTATGGGTGATTGGAGTGACATCATGGGTCCTTCGGACAGTTGTAGCACGTCAACCTGATATACCCCTGCTCCGTCTAAATTAAACGTTCTTGCACACACTTTGGGTTGGGCGGAAACGTGGCGGGCCTTTCATCTCTCTGAAGCCGGGTTCTCCTATGCATCGGCAGTACATCCACTCTTTCCCGCCTAGATTATTTGTTTATACCACATAGTTATTTGCATAGGGTGTCACATACCTTGATATTGCCCCGTGCCATCTCAGATCACTCACCGATACAACTCCAGTTGCGCCTGATGTCTAACAGGACCTCGTATAGATCACGTATGTCCCCCTGCCTGTTCCCTTGACATGGAGTACCAGGAGATGCTGAGCTCGGCAATTACTGAACTTCTCAGTTTTATCGTTGGCTCCTGCCAGTCCTCTGTTACTCTATGGGAGACGTTTAAACCAACGATCCGTGGGGCTGACATCAGTTACCACACCAGGGAGAAGAAGCGACGCTTGGCCCAGGTGACAGACAGGCAGAGCTCTAGTCTCTGGTGGTGGAGGTTGCAGACCCTGCTACCCAACGGAACCTCTTACATGTCCAACAGCAGCTCCACCAAACCCACACGGACGCTGCCAAGGAGGCCTTGTTGGCTACTTAGCAGAGGATTTCCCAATGGGGCCACAAGTCTAGTCAGAAGTTGCTTAGGCTCTGCCAGGCTAGGGCGGCCCCAATGCAGGTCCCTCTTCTGCGGTCCCCTGTGGGGGATATGTGTGCCTCCCCAGTGGCAGTTTTACAGGCCTTTGCAGATTTTTATGCTGAGTTGTATGAGGAACGGGAGGTTATTTCTGGAAATCTTATTGATGCCTATTTTGTACATATCCCTTCCTGCTTCCTCTCAGACGAGCAACGAGCCATCCTGGAGGAACCCATCACCTTGGACGAGCTGCGGGCAACTCTTTCCAATATACAGCTGGGACATGCGCCCGGCCCTAACAGGTTCCTGTGTGATTTCCTAGGGCCCCATTTGGAGACGCTGGGACCATACTTATTAGATGCACTACGCGATGCCTCAGAGAGATGTGTGTTGCCCCCGGACTGGAGACACATGGAGATAGTTGTCTTTCTTAAGCCGGTTCGCCCACCGGAGGAGCCGGGTTCATACCACCTATTTTCTCTTCTAAATTTTGAGCCTAAGCTGCAGGGTAATGTTCTGGCTGATCGACTCCGCTCATGCATACAAGACCTGGTGCATCCGGATTAGGCGGGTTTCATGCCCTACTGGTCCACAAGACACAATATTAGACGTGCCCACAATGCCGGGGCGGAGGTCCATCGTTTGGAGCGCCCCACAGCTGTATTCCTCGCCGATATTGACAAGGCGTTCGACTGTAAGAGTTGGAAGTATCTCTTCAAGCTCTTGGAGGCGGTAAACTTAGGCCCCCGCTTCAGGGCATATATTCAATTATTATGTACGAGCCTCACCACACTGGTTCGAGTGGCTGGCCATTGTTCTGCCCCCTTTCCCATTCTCAGGGGCACACGGCAGGGGTGCCCACACTCCCCACCCCTGTTCGTGTTGGCCATCGGGCCCCTGGCTGCCTGGGTTTGCATAGAATCTGTCTTTCGAGGTCTAGTTTGGTCACCGGAGCACACCGACAAGACTGCGTTATATGCTGACGATGCCCTGTTCTTTATGTCGGTTTCCTGGGTCTCTGGGCCCAGGGTGCTCCAAATTCTGTGGATCTTTGGGGAGACCTCATGGCTTTAGGCTAACCCCTCTAAGTGTATTTTGACCTTATCACCAGTGATCAGCAGTCTCTTGCCTGGGCCTAGCAGTTGATTGTCGCAGATGAGGGTTTTCGATATCTGGGGGTGTTTATTGCGTGGTGCCCGACGGTGGCGTGGTCGCATATGATTCTGCCGCTGCTCTCGGTGGTACGAGACAAGACAATAGTGTGGTCTCAGCAGGCTCTTTCGTTATATGGCAGATCTGCCATTTTTAAAATGGTGTCTCTATAGTGTTTCCTATATCGGCTGCAGAATTACCCCTTCCCCATCCCCCCGTCTTGGTTCCGTCAAATCAATGCTCTCCTGAACAGATTTCTCCTGGAGGGGGGGTGCGATCTGGGTGGCACTCGCGACATGTGTGCAATTCACGTATTGTGGGGGGATTAGGGCGGTAGACATCCGGGCATAATATTGGGCTTCACACCTGCTTGTGATTAACGATTAATGATTGGTGGTACTGCTCCTCAGGCAGATCCGGCTTATGCGGTGTGGAGACTTGTCATGGCAGAAACCCTGCTGCTCGACCTCCTATACAGCTCCTCGCCTTTATCGGGGTTTCCCTCAACATGCTGGACTGTCATTCAAATATGGAGGAGCTGGAAGTCGTCTTGACGCTTCTGGAACGATTTGAGCGTAGACCCCTGCATTATGTCCCCCAACATGGAGATACCTGTGTCATCCCACCGGTGAAACCCCACCAGGGACGAGACCGGCAGGATCCCCCACCAGCCCATCTGGCCAACCACCAGATTGACTGGTGGGGTAAGCTGACGGCGCAACTCCTCTTTGGAAGGGTTCCCATCTCCTGCCGGTATTGTGCCTGGTGGGGTTTCGCAGGTGCGGGTTTTGGTCAATGGTCGACACCTGCAATACCTCCCCAGTGCATGTGTCAGCTACTGGCCAACACTGGGGAGGTAATAAATGCACCAGAGGGATTCATTTATTTACTTTCAAGCTCGGCCTGCTCAGGAAGAGCTTCCAGAGATGCCTGAGTCTTCTTTGTCTTTGCTGTGATGACTATTGGTGCGCAGGATGCCCTGACGTCATTATGGTAAAGTGAAATGAGAATTAGCCAATAGGCTCATTTTACTTTTACAGAATCAGTGTCTGTGGGGCGTAACTCAGGGCCCCAGGCACTGACTGGGGTGGGAGGTGGTATCGTTGGAAAGGGAAGAATCTCCATTTTCCAATGCTACCTCTTCCCAGTGGATCCTTGCTAGGGGATTGCCACAAGAGAGCCCGTTCCAAGAAGGGCTTCTCCCACTGAGCACCAGGAAAAAGGGGGTAGAGGCCCCTCAAGCAAGGGATTGTGCTCCCTCCAGCATATATAAATATATCCCGGGGGACAGAATGCCCATTAGACACCAGGGAAACGATTTGTTTTAAAAATATAGTGGTGGGGGATGACCACCATGGACAGACATGGTCATGCCCCTGTCCCATTTAAATGGAGCATCAGTATTTCTGCACCCTCTTGGGGTGGATGCAGATAATTACCCTCAATCTGCTCCCTCGGTTGGACAGAAAATCCACTAGACACCAGGCAAAGGATTTATTAAATAAAGGGGTGGGGGCAGACCACCATGGGCATGGCCATGCCTTCCACCCCACCCCAATTAAATGGGGCATCAGGTCAGTCTTTCTGCCTCATCATGGGTAGATGGTTGTAATTACCGCCCGACGTGCCCCAGAGGAGGGCAGAAAGCCAACTAGAAGATAAGGAAAATATATATTTTAAATATAGGAGTGGGGGATGTCTACCATGGTCATTTCAATGCCACCACCCCAACTAAATGGGGTCTCAGTCCTTCTGCCCCCTCAGGGTAGCTTGAGTTCTTGAAGAACCTATAAACCTTTTATATCCCCACAAGAAAAAGGGTCTAGCAGATGTAATGGTATATTGCTTTTGTAAATCAGCCATCCTGACCAAAAGTTACAAAATAAAAACTTTGTCACAAGTGGCAGATTTTTCTACTCATTTCCAATAACACATTATTTCAACAGTTAGTTTCTTTGAAACCACCTTGAGGCAGCTACACGTATTAGCCATTCATTAATTTGGAATGTTTTCTACTTCCCAGATATCTATAGCTTTCCGGTTTCACTCATGGGTTTGACACGGGTTTCCACCACAAGCTGAAAGGCGGCGGAGAGCACAAAAAACAGCTGCCCTCGTAACAGGTCAAGTTTACTTTCAAAGAAAAATATGGCACTCATCATTGAGTACACAAGTTTCTGTCTACCAGAAAATGAGCTAGGTGAGCCACTACAAATCATACAATTATGAAAAGGACTACCCTTGACTGTTCAATTTCTGGTAGCAAATTGATAAACCTTTTGAGAACTCTACCTTTGATCAACCACCTTATTTCAGTGCACAACTACAGGTCTGCATATTTAGATTAGGCATCCTTCAGCAATAATTAAAAAAGTCTGTGGTTGAGTGTTTTTGCTCAAATAATATTAACAATTCTTACAACTTGCTTCATAACATCATGAAGTTGTCCTTGTTTTATTATGCAATGATAATCAATAAAAGTGGAAGATGGAAAAAAAATTCTTAACAGAGATACGAAGTCCCTCCCATGTCCAATAATGGAGGGTGCCCCATCTGTAGTGATATTTACTAGATTGTTAAATCCTGGTCAATAAATCCCCTCTTCTTGTGTGACCATGCAATGGCGAAAGGCAGAGGAGCTCTTCGTTATGAAATGATTTCCTGTTCCAAATACCTCACCCCCACGATTAACTGAGCCCCATCACTTACATTTGTTGACTCATCAACAGCAATGCTAAAGAGAGGGGTCAGTTTGAATGCATTGTTGACCTGTGTTAGAAATGTGTCACCCATTGCCTCAATTCTAAGTGGACATGTGGAATCTGACAGTTGTAATTCCCCTATTTCCTTCATAATGTTTAATTTATTAGAATAGTTGGAAAATAAAATGTCTACTGGCCAAAGAAAAAAATTCTTAACCAGCTCTGCCTCTGTAAATGCTTTTGGTATGTTTTGCAAGCAAGTGACATATTTGGAAGGATGCCTCAGTTATACCCTCAGATTCTTACATCTGGCACAGAGAGAGCTTTTGTTGGGATAGAAGGACTTGCTTAAGTGATGCCAAATTTGCAGAATGCAGTTTTAAGGACATTGGGGAGTTTTCCTGTGAAGGGGAATGGTAAGTATTTGAGTGCTGCTCCAGGTTATATCTTGTGAGGATATTAACCTTTTCTTTTCAAAGGAGACAAGTAGCTTTATCTTTTGGAAATTCCACCCAAAAATATTTTTCTTCCCACGAAGCCTGGAACACCCTGTTTTGTGTTTATAGACCTGGGTCATATGCAGGACTGTGTTACCGGGCGGTGTGCCATTTCTTCGGATTCCTTGTGAACACTGCATGAAAACAGGATTGGTGTGCACAACTAATGGCATGACCTTGTCTCACGATCAATGGTATGACCCTGTCTCATGACTGATGGCACGACCCAAGGCATAACTCTGTCTTGGTTGAAGAGCTCTACACACAACCAATAAGGTGACACTTGAGTGCTGCTATTTGAGGGCAACATGTTTGAAAATAAAATTAGGCGTTAAAAAAATTAAATGTCCATTTTGAGTGTTCAATTCTCGATGCATGTTTGACAGCGCCCTATTTGCACATATTTAGATGTATTCAAGGTTATAACTAGATAATAGTGCTTCATAAATTAAATATTTTGGTAACCAATTTCTCATGTACAGCCATCCCAACTTGAGATCATTAGTGGAATGAAGAAAGGAAGAACATTAGACCACTGTTTCATAATAAAATATGTTCACATTTGTAGACTTCATCCACTACCTCAAATCAATTTCCCCATGCCCCAGACACAAAAAATAATGGCTCAGCAAAATAGTCTGTCACTTTCATTAGTGAACTGAAGTCTAGAGGCTCTAGCAGGCCACACAAGAATCATGACTGACTTACCATTCCTTCTCCTATGAGGAATCCATAAATTCCCACAAGAGAATAACATACACTTCTCTTTATCTTTTTTCATTGCTACCTTCTCATTGCATGTGTGCTTCATTCTGCAGCACACATATTGTTTGGAATAAGACTCCAAGAATAGTTTTTGTACAGGAAGTTATGCCTTCCTGAACGAAAACTAGTCTGGGCACAATGCAGACACCATTGCGTCAGAAAACAAGGTCATCTGTGTTGATGCTAGGCAACCAGATGTGTGCCAGGGGTACAATAGAGCACAACTGCGCCATATCTTAGTAGACAAGGCATATTTCTATTCTCTCCCTTTGACACAATGTAGCAACTTTCCTTTCAGGGATGTGCCAAAGTTTAGTAAGTCTACCCCAATTTTTGAGACATGAACCTAATAGTTCTTGGCATCAACAAATTTGTCAGAAAGGAGTCACAACTCGCTCCAGTGGGAATAGAGGAGGGCTTCAGCAACAATACCTGACAAACGTTCCTAATAAAGAGTTCAAATATATTGGGGTTTGACCTTCCCACCCTGTAAGACCCAAGGAAGTATTCTTTCCACATTGTTCTCAGGCTTGAAAAACACGACCATAGAATGCCCATTTTCATGAAGAAGTGAAGTACCTTTTAAGTGAACGGTCCGCACGCCATAATGTGTTTCATTTCGAACTCCTGCTTTTCTAAGCACTATGCCTGACATGTGTTACCATTATCAACGTTAGTGGAATTCTAGTAGATTTGGCCCACATCTCAGTTTTGCCACTGCCTGACAATTTTATGTTGCTTATTTTGTTGCAGCAAATGGTAAGGACCTGTTTCAGAAGGAAAACAGGTCACAACTCATCCCAAGTAAGGTTTTCACTTTTCCCTCACTGAGCCTCAGAAAACACCATGGTTGTAGGCTGGATACTTGTGGAAACAATTGGGTCTTTTGCAGAGTACGAAATGACATGGATTGGATGCGTTTCACATATACTGCAGGCATTTTCATGTGTAATTGTATGATGCAAGATATACACCATCAGTGCATGCATCGTCCTCAGATTTACAGAGATGAGACTTATGGCATGAGTGTTCCACACTGCAACCTCCAGTGGCCAGGCCCACCACTCACTCTCTTACTTCTGTGGCCTGGGTCTGAAGAATAAGTTGCACACATTGACAGGCACAGGAGCAGGTGCTTCTCTGGTCTCATAACTAAGGCAGCTGACAGGATGAGTTTGTAAAACGGTTCTCCAGTTCTCTTTCTCCCTGTTTAATGTTTCTATGTCACAAGATGCTTGAGTGGTGCTTGGATCACACTGCCAGCTATGTTGCAGCATGTTGACACAATCACTTTAGGTTGGAAGATGCTCAGAGAGAGTGCTGCCCATTGCGTCAGAACAGTAAACAGAGGAGGCATGCTTAAATAGCCTGGCACAGGCTAAGCAGAAGCATGTTTAACTTCCAGATTGACAGTTCAGGAAACAAGATATTTGGCACACTGCCAAGAACTAGGGAGGTGCAACACACCCGTGATGTGGAGTGTGGTGATACAAAGTGAAAATACTTTAGTATAACCCTAGATGCGTGGCACTTCGCAGGACTATGCACAGCAGATTGAAACATAGAAAGACATGCTGATGCTCATTTCTTTTGTACCCACTTATTAACCAAATGGGTGACATCATGAAAAAAAATGTTTTATTCTATCTGACACAAGGAAGTTTGCAATTGAATGTATTCAGCAAACGCTTGGCTTGAAAATGATTCTCCATTGTCTTTAAACAGTTGTCTGTTTATGGGAGGACATTCACATGATCAGGAATCATTTCCTCTGCAGACAGATAAAATCTCTATGTTGGGTTATTTTAAGTATATTCAATATTCATGACAGCTACTAAGAAATGCTTTCCATCCAGGAAGCTACCAAACTCCGAACTGGCTCTTATCCACTGCTAGAGTGGAAATATTGCAAAAAATTCCACTAAAGTTGCCATCGCAAAATGTATTTAGAAAACCCAAAGTTCTGTGCCTTTCTCGGCCGATGAATCTTTATCACCATTTTCAAATGGAGCATTAGATATCAAAGACATCAAAAATTACATTTGATGTTCAGTCAATAAAGAGAGTGTTGGTGAGGTTTTAAACGTTTTATTCTCTCATTTTAGTAGATTATTCAGTATTTTTGTTCTTTATTCAAATTAGTGGCAAATCGCTTACAGAAATAATAAGAATAAGACTGATTAAATCAAGCTTACGCAGTGTGTTCCTGTTATATTTAGCCTGTCTTCTTTCTACCTCTGGGGATTTCATGGTCACTCACATGATGTCACCACTAGAACCTTGGGTGACATCATGGAGTGTTTGGGGCTTGACCTGGTGACAACTGGCAGTTGGAACCAGGCAGGCTGAGTGGCAAGCTAGTCACTCCTGGTGGGTCTTCTTTGTAACTTGACTTAACATCCTGAAGACTTGAATAAAGTAACCTACATGATACCAGGCTCCAGCATCTATTTACAACATTTTTGGCGACTTTGAGAAATTTTGGAGCGTATTTACAAGGTGCAGACAACGGGAACAAGAAGAAAAGAACCCCCAGCGCAAAGTAAAAGCAAGTATTAAGGAACTGTTCAAAATTACTTGCGACTGTGTGTTGAAAGAACTTATAAATTAAAGAGAATTTAAAGCAGAAGACAAGACATCCACCCTGGTAAGTCCCACCAGTGTCCTGTGTAATCGGACGGCCTGCAAACCCAGGGTGTAATTCTGCATAATTTTGTGTGAGACTTGGTGAAGTTCACTTGTGTGTGGAAAAGCAGTAATCAACATTATCTGCATATCACCATTGGAAGACTGTTACCTTAATTCAACAAGCTTAATTTTATTGACTGTCATCGAGTGGCTGACGCTGAGTTTAAACAGAACAAGGCACCGTCAGGGTATGCCAGAAGACCAGCTGTCGAGTGTGTTTATTAAAACTGTCATGATCTTGAGCCTTGGAGTTTACAGTACGCAGCAGTTGTTTTTAAAAAGAAAGTCTACACAGAGTATTCAGAAAAGCGGCTTTATTTAGGACGATGTTAGACTCTAGCGGCACACATTTTACACAGAAAAGCCACACAACAGCAATACGCAACGCATATATTTAAAGGCAGAGCTGAGTCAGGCGGGGGAAAAGTGACTGCACAAACTTTCGAAAATGCGTGACTGGGGAAAGTGCACGACTGAAAATGCGCCAATAATACATTATTAAATACATCTTTCATTGACATTTTAAACATCACAGGTTAACTGTGCAATGTATAACTGTCACTTTTTAAAAGAGAAGGGCACGAGGGACGCGTGAAGCCTACCTTCTCACTTCAGCTCCTTGTGACGAAGTTTGTTACTGCGATCGCACGTTGTGAGCAGAGGCGTGCCCAGAGCCACCCAGCGCCGCGTGGAATGCGTGCCACCATTTCAAGCTATCTTTGCTTTGTTAAGGACAAATACACCGAGCGTCACCACGGAAACGTCTCTTGGGACTTGCGAGACTGTCTGCCACATGTTTTTAAGGTTGGTGAAAAGAGAATATTGCCACTTTGCGTTGAGGTTAACATGACAGTGTGTGTGTCACATCACAGGACAATTTTACACAATGAGATCTTCGAAAAAAGTGTAAACTCTTGTGCAACTACTGTTCAGGGGAATAGAATGAACTCTTGATGGTCGATTTCATTAAAGGCTGGCACAAACATTCTGGATGTGACATGGGAGTTAAGCCCTGACGATGAGGGAAGTATTATCGGAATGCTGTCTTTATGAAAGACGTCGCGAATCTTGCCGTATTTACAGCATTTCCTACTACTGAAAAGAACTTTGAGGAGAACTCGGGTGAGAGACCGCTCACCGGAGCTTGGGACTTTATTGAACATTATTTTTGCTGGTCATTTGTAGTGTTTATCTCGTGCTTTCTGGGAGTGGTGCTCGGTGAGTGTATGTTTCAGGGAAGAGTGTGTTTTCTTTTTGGTTTGGTTGATTACAAGTTAATGGCGTGTACAGTGAGTACCTGCGTAGTGTTGCGTTTAGACTGCTGTGAGCCGCATGGAGTATTTTCAGGTGTCGTGAGTGGCGTGTGAGTGGCAAGTGTCGTATTATTGTGCACCTATAGGATGGTGTGCATTTATGGCTTGTTGTTTTTAGGGATCAGGAGGTTTATTATAGGAGGTGTTGTTCTTGGAATCTGTATACATGATTTCCATATGTGGTTGAGTGTTGGGAGTTATAAACTTATACTCCTATTTTAAAGATGTGTACCCTGTCTCTTTTGTGGTTTTGGGGTTATGATTGTATCCCAGTTATAGTTCACGGGGAGAGCTGTACCCCGTTACGATGTAGAGTTTATTCTTAAAATTTAAGGGTGGTGTGTACCCCATTTAGGAATTTGGGGACGGAGAAATAGCTACTCCAAGGTGTAGTTCACGGGGAGGGTTGTACCCCGTTACGGAGCAAAGTGGTCTCCATTAATTTTTCGTCTAATTTAGTTTGTGTTTGTGTTTCCCAAGGAAAGGGGATGGGACTTGGGACTAAGTGTATTTGGGATGTGTTGTCGTTAACTTGTGTTTGTAACTGTTTGGGATGTGTTTGTTCTCCATCTGTGGAATGGATGCTATGTGTACTTTCATATGGATGTGTACACACAAGCTAATTTTATCTATTGTATTTCCATCTTGTTGATTTCCCTAAAGAAAGGAGATGTGTTATATTTAGCCTGTCTTCTTTCTACCTCTGGGGATTTCATGGTCACTCACATGATGTCACCACTAGAACCTTGGGTGACATCATGGAGTGTTTGGGGCTTGACCTGGTGACAACTGGCAGTTGGAACCAGGCAGGCTGAGTGGCAAGCTAGTCACTCCTGGTGGGTCTTCTTTGTAACTTGACTTAACATCCTGAAGACTTGAATAAAGTAACCTACATGATACCAGGCTCCAGCATCTATTTACAACAGTTCCATTCAGAATATAGTACCTATTCTAAACTAAAAGGTCCTATCCTAACAGGAACCCATAAAGAGTTCCTTCTGGGAAAGAGCAAATAGATCAAATAACTAAGAGGAAGATCGAACTCCCCATAAAGGGTTGTTCTTGAGATACAGCAGAGTTCTCCAGACTATAGTAGTAGCAATTGTCTAAAAGGATGAGAAGGAAAGAATCACAACAGTAGCTATGATCAGCATAAAACAGAAAAGTCTCCTCACAAAGCGCAAAGAAAAACAAGAAATGACAGTAAGAAGTAGCTGATGGCAATTTAGGCTAAAACAACAAAATGCCAAGGGGTATGGCAGGGTAGGGAGGCATGAAGTGAGTCGAATAGCGCAAGTACCTCTCTAGCTAGGAAAACGTAATATATAGAAAGCAACTAAACATGCTGCAAAAACAGGTGAATATCTTTATCATCCAATGGTTAGAGGTACTCTGGTGGTTCATCGTCTTCGCCCTCAGTTCCCACAGTAAACGTCGATGGCAACATGAAGTCAGTTAGAAATGGCTACAACTTATTACAAAAAGTTACATCTACGACGGTTCTCACAAGAACCTTTTGTAAGCCTACTCTGTAAGCTGTTTGGTATCTCACCATATAACAATGAGCTGCTCTATGAAATACAACAATTCTGGTATGTTCCGGTTAGATCATGAAAAAAAGCTACAGCAAGCATTTTCTTTCCATTGATACACATGTTCATTATGCATATGTGGCAAACAAAACAATCTAAGTACAGTGAAGTCATATAAGAAGATGAGGAAAGAAGGAATATATTTTTCCAGGACACAGCACATTTCACAAACAGTCATGTCCTAGAGTTCGATTATAACGTTAAGTCACTATTTTGTGCATTTGTTATCGTAAAGAGATAGAACAGTAAAAATAAATAGTGCATCCTATCCAGTAAAAAATGATAGAAATGAAAGCTTTCTGCAGGAAATAAACAGCATTTTACACGTTAAGTAAAAGTACATTTTCTAACATAACTTATTATTCATTTGGAGGTTAAACATTTAGGGACTGATTATGATTTCGGGTGGAGTTTCTTTTGCCCGACAATCTCGGTCAAGTGACCGACTGACAACCAGTTGGCGGTCCCGACGGACTAATTAGGATGCACTGTTCAGTTGCACTCCTATACTTTACAATGGGAGCATGTATTCCGGTCGGACTGCATGCTCCTATTGTAAAATAGGAGGTGCAGTTCCTTCCTGCACCCGTGGCAGGCGCCTCAAGGGAATCAGAAGGCAACAACAGGGAGGCATCACAGGTGGCCCCTCAGCCTCCAACTGGAGGCCATGCACCCAATGGAGCCCTGCTAAGGGGTCCCCAAGTCGCGCTCTGACAGCCTTTCTATGTCGGAAAGGCTGGCATCGAAAGGCTGCCGAAACACGACATCATAATCGCATGGACGGAAAGAGACACCCTTTGTATTACTGGCTGCATTCTGACTGGTGGGCAGACTCTCTGAGCCTGTCAGAAGTGAGTTGGAATGACCATTCAGATTCCTTTCCGATGGCCTCTATTGTAATAAGGCGGTTGGAAAGGAATCCTACCAGCATATTACGATGTGGTTGAAAAGGATCTGACCAACGGTTGGAGCTGTTTCTGTCCGCATCATAATCAGGCTCTGAGTGTGTTTCTAGATTATTGTGTGGTGAAATGTGCTTAACAATTTTCAGCTTTCATACCACTGATGAGTGGAAATCTCTTGGGATGATGATGATTGTAAGAACTGGCAACCCTGTGACTTGGCAAATAGTGGAGCCCTTGATCAGATTTTCACTATCTTTGTTTTTGAAGACTTTTGTGATGAGCTATTTTCTCCATTTGCTACTGTATTTACTGATATGCATCTGGTGCCTTATTCTAGAGCGTAAGTGTCATCAGAGGTAGCCATTTTTGACAGCTGATCAGACTAGTTGCCTGTAGGATGCCAGAATACGTTGGCTGGTCCTGCTCTTTCTAGCAACAGAAGCACTGTGGCCACCCGGGTAACTAGCAGTAGTCTACCTTGACAGTTAACTGTTTTAAGAACTTTTAATGTTTGTTCATGTGCTTGCACTTTATGCTCTTCTCTCGTTGTCACTCTTGGCAGCCCATGGTGATTCACATGGTTCAAGCTTAGTCCTTTATTCCAGACAACTGCTTTTAGAGTACATTGTAATTTAGCAAGTTTGTTTTATTGCTTTCTTTACTGCCACTCTGCAGGTGCTATATTGAAGGGGAAATGGGCATTTCAGGTAGCCATTTCTGACCACTGAGCATTTAGCTGCTTGTAGGATCCCAGAACGTGCAGGCCAGTCGAATGCAATATAACAGCAATAGCATCACAGCTGTGCAGCGGACACATGAATGGTGCACCAAAGGCGTGCTCATCTTCGCCCCTCGATACACTGACCAAGCAGAGGGCACAGGACCCTATCCATTTAAAATCAGGCTCTCACAGTAGAGTTATATATAAGTGTGACTTTCTTATCTCCCTCCGATCCACACTCATCTCTTCCACCTTTTCCCTAGACACTACTCTTCTTTGTGATCCACCTAATTTCCCTCTGTTCCACTTTTAAGCTACTCCTTACCCATATTTTCTGCTAAGAATCAGTTGCAATTCACAATAATAATGCATGAAGACAATAGCATACTTCTTCCCATGCTGATCAACTCAAATGGGCCACACACATCCACCACCATCTTCTGCAGTGCCCTGAAGGTTCAACATGTACCACAGGAGTCTCCTTTGCCTTATGAGACTTGTCACTACACGCATGTTAGCAATCTGGTTTCTGGTTAGCAAAGGTATGCACTCTGTCCAAGCAGGAACCACCACTTTAGACAGGGTAAGCTAGATACACACTAAAAAATAACCTGTGCTCACCCTCTGGTAGCTTTCCATAGAGCAGTCAGGCTTATCTATAGAGCCAATGTATACAGTATTTGTGCAACACACACACACAGAGTAATGCAATGAAAACACCATATAAATACTCCACACAGGTTTGGAAGAAAAGATAAAAATTGTGTGTTTAAATCAAGACCAAAGCAACACAAATCTTATAAGTAGAACCAAAGTTATGAATTTTTAAAGATGAAATCAAAATATAGTGCTTAGAGTTATAAATCATCAGCAAGGGAAATCTGGTCGCTGTACACCAGGGTGCACCCAAAGGTCAAGTCTACGGCATGTGGGGCAGGCCGGCTACATGACTCATGCAGGTCCCACTGAAAAAGTACCTTGGATGGAGGAAACGTCGATGTTGAAGACTCGGTGCAAGGAGCAGAGGAAGTGATGCATCATCGTTAATCCCATGGTTGGAGGCGATGCATCAGTTCTGATCCGCGCAGTTGATGAAGGCTTTTTCGATAAACCCCTTTGCGATGAAGGTGATGCATCATCATTGAGTGGTGCAGTCTATCGTAGTAGATGCATGCAGTCCGTTAAGCAATGTCGTAGGGCAGCAACTGTGTTGAAGGTAGATGCGTCAGTTCTAATAGGCACACATTTTTTGATCTGTGAATTTGGCTGGATCAGTACAGAACAAGTCAGTTCCAAGGGCCCAGGACTGGGTTGGCACCACTTGGCAAGGAAGAACTCAGAGATGGCAAAGTACAGGTGTTGCTGCTTGGTTGAAGAAGTCCAGAGACTTCAGAACAGGAGGCAAGCGAGCAAGCCCTTGGAGTCCCTCTGCATTCAAGTGAGATGGGTCCACCCCTTTTCCTCAGCTGGGCAGAGGGTAGCAAGTAGCAGTCAATAGGCAGCACAGCAGAAAAGCAGTTCTTCCAAAGCAGCAACTCGGCAGAGTGGCAATCCTTGTAGTAGCACAGCAGTCCCGGTCCTGAGTGGGAGCCCCTGTGCGCTCATCAGCATGAGTTTTGCCAGCAGACAGAGCAGGTTCCAGTTCCCAGTATCCCCAGCACAGTAGATAGTGCAGAGTGATTTCACCACTACTTTTCAGTTTGTAGATTCAAATGAAATGAGGATGTACCTAGAATGATGTTAAAAGCAGTTATTTCAAAAAGGTGGCAAGGGAGTGCAAACAATGTTATCATAACCCTGGCTTATGAGGGGTGATACAATGAAACCGATCCCAGGATGCTAGATTCTGGTCCAGGTTGGACCTAACCTAGCTGTTCGGGCTGGACTGTTCCCATGGACAGCAGGGTCAAGACTGATTTGCACATGGCTGGGTCCAAGTTGGGTGATGTAGTGAGCAAAAATACAATGGATTAAACCCAGATCTGTGACTTGGGTTGAATGTTTGATTTATTAAGCATTCTGTCCACCATTTATTCTTTCTGCTTTTATCTCCCTAAGTGGGAAGGGTATGACCTGACGTGGCTGGTCCCAGGATACATGTTTCTGTTTCAGGGAGGACCTGGCCTGGCAGTTGGGCTGGACTGGTCTCATGGGACACAGGGCAAGATTGATTTGCATATGGCTGGGTCCAAACTGAGGTAGCATTGTGAGCAAAACACGGTGGATTAAACTCAGAGCTGTGCCCGGGGTGAATGTTTCATTTGTTTCAGCATTCCCTCCAGCATTTGTTCTTTTTGCTTTTGTTGTCCTAAGTGGGAAAGGTAAGCCCAACAATGGGTCCCATGCTCACTGTGCCACCTGGATTCAAGCTAGTGTGGCTGATGAAGGGTGATACCCCAAAACCGGTCCCAGGATACTTGTTTCCGGTCCAGGGAATACCTGGCCTGGCAGGGTCAAGATTGATTTGCATAGGCTGGATCCAAGCTGCAGTGGTGTGGTGAACGAAAAGAGAAGGGTTAAGCCTAGTTTTGTGACTGGTGGTGATGTTTGATGTTCTTTATGCTATATATATGACACTACAGCTTGTGACCATAGGTGTGGCACTTAGCTGTGTGCCACCCTTGAAGCATGTACAAGAAATGTATCATGGTAATACAAGAAGGAATGATGCAAATGAATCTAATAGAACGTTTAGTCTATATTCAAGCATAGTAGAATAAGTGGCAGTGTTTTTAGTGTTATAGGTTTGTTCCTTTTGAATAGAATTCAATCCCCACCTCTTAATAGGCATTTTACCTTCGTCATTTTTATTGTTATTATTTTACTCAACTGAAAAGGGGTACCTTTAGAAATAACCCACTGTCACTGCCTGAGAGGTTTTGGGGATGATCTGACAGGGAGTAACATGGTGGAGATCTCTGGTATGCTGGTATATGCATGGTAGGGGCTATGGTTTGTTGTGAAAGAATGTAATTTGTGGAATAGGTAATAATAGAAAAAGAAGAAGGGTTATTTGTTTTTAAGGCACGGAAAACTGTTATGAATTAGAGGTATGCAAAGGAAATTGTTCAATTGGCCAAGTCTTCAACACAATAGAATAGTTGGCATAGTGTTATTTTAAGCATGTCCTCAGTATTATTGCATTTTACCTTTAAATAATATAACAAAATGAGGTTTTCACATTATGAACTTTATTAAGTAGGAAGACGAGTACTGAATCACACTTACCCATTTATAGCAAGGCCACATTTTTCCCTGGCAAGGGGAGCCTTAGTTATGATGGACTGTGGTCTAAGTAAAACCTCAGTGCCCTGAGTATATCCTCCTATTTACTGCGGCCAAATTAGGTGATCATTGTTGCCTTACCCTATAAAATGAGGTCATTTTCTTCTTTATTTCTCGATTTTTTTTTTTTATGAAGGACATTGTCCATTTTGAGGATATGCCAGAGGTTTTGAAATAGGTTAGGCGGGGTCATACCTTAGTTGGTTCCCGCACTGAAGATCATCTTACGGAGGCATAACTGGTAAAACTCAACTCATAGCACCACTGGGGAGCAAGGGTTGTTATCCATCCACCTCCATTGCTACCCTCTTACTTAATTCTAAGAGTGTAATAAACAAAGAAATGTCTGCTGTCGAAGAGAGGTGAGTAATTACACAACATATAGTGTCTGCAAAGGTCCAGGAGTGGTATATTAAACACATTAAATAATAGGTTAAAGATAGAGGAAACTAATGTGGGCAAGTGTCTAGAGGGAATAAAAGTTTTAATATTGTTAAAAATGGTTTAGCACACTAAACTGATAGAGTCTCCAGCATAGTGGTAGATTGAAGGAAGTGCAAGGGAAAATGGAGTACTGGTATAATAGAAGCTGGCTATTTAAATCAAGAGGTCTGCCATGATGAATCGGAGGAGAAGGGGAGATCTTCAATTTTTCGTGGCTGGGGGCATGACCAGAATGGCACCCAGAATTATTGTTGGCAGAAACAGCACTGCCCTAATTTCCCAAACAATTTACTTCTATCCCCTGAAGCAACTCCCCATGTGATAATGTTAAAAAGTGTGCCACCCTTGTGGCTAATCACAAGTAAAATTGGGAAGATCTAAAGAAGAAGGTGGTGCATTAGATGGGCCACAGAGTGGGTTGTTCCAGGGAACTCTATCAGGTCATCAGCATGCTACTAAACATATATTAAGTATAGAGATAAAACCTGCAATGGCAAATATGTAGTGATTAACTTTCGAACCCCTTAGAAAGTGAAGATGGTATTGTCCAAATTAAGTTGCCCAATTCTGTCTAAAAGTCAAATTGACATAGTTCTATTAGTTTTTCTACATAGCACTAGATTTTATTAGTGATATGGGTTCACCACACACTTCTTCTACAAAGCGTCTAGTCAATTTAAATTTCAGATTTCTAACCAATTTTCACCACTTAGTTGGATAGCACTTGTAGAATGACTGGACCCCATGCGTTCTGACACCCCAGGAACACCAAAGGTAATAACCAAGGGTCCTTATTTATCAGATTATCCTTGGCCTGCAGTCGCTCCAGTAATAATAGCTGTTGAAATTCCCTGGGCCATCCAAGGGCCTGTTTGTAATATGATTTCACCCAAACCAAATTTTTACATTATTCCATGGAACTTAGAGTTTTTAAAGTCCAAACTGAATAACCAAGACTGGCTAACCTTTGTAAGTTACTTTTCTATTTTGTTTTTAAAGAGACCTTGGCTACCAACAACTTTCATGTGAATGGTTATGCAACCTATGAGACTTTGGCAATACCATCACAGTTAGGGAGAGCCAACAGTGGACTGGCTATATATCTCTATTTCTACCCTGATTTCGCATATGGTGATTTTTGAACAGGTAGACTCATCCATCAATCAGATATTAGGTTTACTAATGATAACTAGTACTATCCATGATATTGATCATTTGCATAACAACATTTTTGACTCAGGAAGAATAAATGTGATGTCCAAACTTGACAAGGATCTGTATACTGTCTGTTGTAGGAGGGGTAAGGAGATTTACATCATATGGGCAGGTGACTTTAATGCCCACCTATGTACTTCACCCGTATAAAACATGTGGGATCTGGGAATTTGATGAATGAGCTTCAAATGCATTTTGGACATGATAGTTATGGAGAGGCATACAATAACTTATTTATTAGGAATAACTTGTTTTCTCTAATGAGGCTTGCGATTTATCTATCCCCTTTGGTCATATCTTTACAGGGAGAGGTACTGGGAGTACCATTGATTAAATACTTCTGTCAGAGAAATTGAGCCTGTTTGTCACCAACTTTAGCACTCATAACAACTGTGATAGAGACTGCAAACCACTAGAATTGGGGAGAAGTTTGGGTATTGGGAGGATATAAAGCTCTGAGATCTTACAGGATATTGATGCAGCAGGAAGTTAATGGTACCTTGAGCAGATGTAACAGGGTGAATACCAAGGGATTCATGACCAAACTAATTAGTGATAATAAGGAACAATTCAAGATGACCTTGGATGCATCTCTGGGAGACCCAAGGGTTAAGAATGCCTTTGTTGAAATCTCCAGAGGTAGCCAAATAGAGCTATTAGCAGAAACTAGAGCAAGGGAGCCATAACTGTCTGGCTGGTTTGATACAAGCTGTATGAGGGCCCCTAAAGATCTTTGTGTGCCACTTAGCAGACCTCCCAGGATCCAAGACGAAGTTGGATCCGGGAGACCAAATAAATCATTACTCACAGAGAGAAAGAAAATTATCGAAAGGAAACTCATGGGACTGTGAGTGAGACGAAGGGCAATGTAGTCTTCTGGATGGTGATCAATCCACCCTAGTTCAGATATTCTAGTACTCCATCCATAGATGTCTTAATTCTACCACAGGAATGGGTTGCCCATTTTGGGATGATGATGAATGTCAATCCAATAATTAAATCGGGGGAGATTGAGATGCAAAATAATAACATTAAATTGCTACCCAACGCATGAAGCTGTTTTACACTTCCTTTTGATCTCCATGAGGTCAAAACAGCAATTGAAAACATTCAGTGCAGGAAAGAACCAGGCCCATTTGGGATTTCAATTGATCTTTTTAAGTTCAACTTGGAGTTTTGTGTGCCAATTTAACAAACTTCCTGAGACCGGTAACTAATTCTGGAAATTTGGACACTTGGTCACATTCCTTGATAATACTAGACTTCAAAAAGGGGAGAGAGGGATTTCCATGGGCTTTCATCTGATTTCATTATTATACTGTTTGGTTGTTAGAAAGGCTAGACTCTTACGCAGAGCAGAACTTGATTTTTTTAACTACAATATGGTTCCTGTAAAATTGCTAGGAACAGTCGGGCATTGCTTAAGTTAAATCTCTATCTGCTTATTGATAAATCTATATTGACCAAAAAATGGGTCATTTATCAGCCTCTTGAATGCATTTAACTGTATAAATCATGCCAAGTTATGGTCCTTAATCATGGAAATAAAGCTGGATTCCTCAATTGTAAAATTTTAGGGGTGAATTCCTCAATTGTAAGTTTTCCTAGGCAACTCTAGGCAGGAACAACTGCTTAGGTCCGTTATGGAACTAACACAGAATGTTCTGAGAATTTTTATACAGCATGGGGGTAAAGCAGGGCTGTGTTCTTGCACCTTTCCCTTGTATCCAAATTACTAACAACTTAGAGATATTCTTTATTGAGAAAGGCAAGGATATGCCACAGATTGAGGTCAACCCATTTCTGCCCTTCTGTACTGCTCTGCAGTAATGGCGCATATAGCAAATGAATTTCAGACACTGTTGAATGCCTTTGCAAGTTTTATGGATTTTTAGAACTTGAAAGCTCATTTTGTGAAACATTTATTATGTCCTGTGGGCACAGAGGGGCAAAAACACCTCCTTTAACAGTAAATGGTATTCAGCTGACCAAACATAGCTCAGTCACGTATTTGGACCTGCAATTTGATTTGCTGGTGAAATGGGAGCAGCTAAATATTGTAGGGAATCAATATTTTGAAGAATCTGTAACAACGTTATTCACATTTGCCTCCAACTTGGAAATTAAATCTTTAAGAGAAATAGGTCTGCATTATAGGGCCAGGTGTGCATTTATGGCTGCATATGTAGCAGGTAGTTAGGTTGAATGCACTCTCCTCAGGGCAGGTACAAACTTGTGCTGCTCTGGGGGTAGCACATTCCAGTGAAATACTGAGCTGCTGCTTCAAAGCTGCTCTGTGTTTCACTGTGCAGGCGGCCAGCCGCCTACACTTTAACGAGCAGACAGAGATTACCTTGCAGGCGGGCGCAGTGAATCATTGTATCTGCTTGCAAGGTGATGTCTGGGAGGTCAATACAACCCCTTGACCCTTTGCAGAGGGCTGCCATTTGGGGGCTCACTGACAGTGACCATCTTTTTGTTTAATTCAAAATTAAGTGGCTTATTACGATGTCGAGCTGACTTTCATTCACCCGATACTGCTGTGGTTTGGAACTGCCCGACCTTAGGTTGGTGGTTCCAACCACCTGATTTGAATGCGACGACCTATAGTGCAGTCAGAAATATCCATTCCACAATAGAAGTTTTTGCTGCAGGTGGAATAGGCCTGCACCATAAGCTTACATTGTAGAATGGAGGTTTGCAATCATTCCTGCACCGTGTGACAAGCACCACACAGTGCAGGGATGTTGAGGGAGGCACCATAGGTTCCCCCAGGCCCAATTGCAGAGGACCAGGGGGGAAGGAGGCCCAGCTAGGTGCCTCCTAAAACACTTTCCGACAGCCTTTTCACGTCAGGAAGGCCGACATATAATGGCTGTCTGAAACTGTCATCATATTCTCTATAGTAGAGACAAGCCTGGCTCCACCTTCATTAGGGGATTATGGTGTGTTCCAACGAATCGATGCACTCCTCGAACCCATCGGAAGCACACAGCATAATGCATGGTCCGACTGCATGTAGAGATGTCGGTCGTATTGCAACCGACAGGCTGTCTGTTGTGAACCCATCAACATCGTAATTGGCCTCTAAGTCAATAGAGCTCTACCATTTTTTATTTTTTCCAAATTTAAATTAAATATATAAAATTAATTGACATTAACTTTTAATATAAAAATATTTTTGCTGATTTATTATAGAATTCGATAAATGTTTTAATTTTTCCTATACATTACAATGGGGAGATTTCCACTCCTACTGTCAAGTCTCCTTTTAGTAAAGTATAGGAAAGAGTAAAAACTTTACTTTAATTTGAAATATATTTATGTTAAATATTCATGTAAATTAATTGTATCTATTTATTGTAGAACAAAACAAGAACATGCTACAGTACTTTTGACTTAATTTTGTATTTTTTCAAATAAATCTTTAATTAATTTGCATTTCTTAAATTAAAAAACAATCTGGTTTAAATCAAAATAGAAATTCCTATCTACAGTAAAACAAATTGTTTATTATGGAATAATAATATTAAAGGTAATTTATAGAATCAATTAAAAGTCATTTTATTATAAAAGTAATGTTTTACTACTTTCCAAATTAAAAACAGATGTTAAAATATGTTATCAAAAAATAACAGAAGTTTATTTTTAGATCAATTTTAACATTAGATATGTATTTATATTTGTAACAATTTTCAATAATTGAATTTAACTCCACATTGTTTTTTTGTTTTTTTTTAAGTCACTACCACCTCTATTTTATAAGAGAGGGTGTTGCAC
The DNA here is from genome assembly GCF_964261635.1 of Lissotriton helveticus. Classification (NCBI taxonomy): domain Eukaryota; kingdom Metazoa; phylum Chordata; class Amphibia; order Caudata; family Salamandridae; genus Lissotriton; species Lissotriton helveticus. Next base: position 601,736,631 of record NC_136063.1, on the reverse strand, counting down.
TACCCGTAGTTGGCCATGGTTGGCACTGGACCTACTTCAACTCTGAAGTAACTTTCAACTGATTTGGGTCCTTTTTCTGGCTGAACTAACTTTAGAAGTGTCGTTTGAGAAAAGCAGTGCTCTTATTCTTTTGTGGAAGGGTGCATTCCCCTCATTAAAACCTTCCCTGAACCTCCCTAAACTCTTACATACTCCCCTCTAAATCCACCCCATTTAGTAGTAGGGAGGTCCCTTTTCTAGCCACTTTTCGTGATCCCTCTGGCATTTACTACCAAGGACCTTATTGCGATGGCGACACCATTGCGGAATTGGGACCGACCTCCTGTCTGCGGTCTCGATCACTGCATTACAATGCGACCGCACATGGTGTAGTCGCATAATTCCATTTCTCAATGGGCACTCGTGCTGCAGCCAAAAAATGGCTGTGCCACAAGCTCCCATAGAGAAATGGTAAAATCTGTTCATCCCTGCACCTCCATGGTACAGGAGGCGGCAGGGAGAAGGTGGTCCTGCCAGGATCCCCCAAAGTCACAATGTCAGAAAGCCCAACATGGAAAGCCTGTCAGAAGTCGACATCGTAATCCCGACAGCATAAAAGCCGTCCAAAGGGATTGCGTGAGGCCTCCAACTGGCAGACGGGCTCCTTGAGCCCATCAGAATCCAGCGAGAATGACCGGCTGGTTTCCCTTTCAACCGCCTGCATCATAATGCTGCGGTCAAATGTGAAACCCATGATGTTGTCCGGAAAGCCTCCGACCTGCGGTCGTAGGCTTTCTGAGTCTCATCGTAATGAGGCCCTAAGTAGTAAACTCACATGTGTGAGGACCTCCCATTGAAAGATAGTAGAGGTGTAGATTTACACTTATAGTTTTGCAAATACCATTTTGTAATACTTTAGTAATACTACCCTAGTACACCTAAATGTACTGCGCAATGCAGTTTGTGAATAAGCCCTTGTATGTCTAAAAAAAGCTATCTAATTATGAGCTTAAATAGCTGTTAGGTTTTTTTAAATAGTGAAAATGTATTTCTAATAGGATTACTAAGTATGATTGTCGATATATTTTGCCCTTTGGTCTGTTTTGAGCCCAAGTAAACACACAGCTGTCTTGTGAGACTTGTCATGCCAAGTTTTAAATTATTTTATCATCAACTGCTGATCTTGCTTGTTGTGTGCCAAGAGTTGGCGAGAAGAGCTCTTGGGGTGCCCAATACTTGTTAAAATATTGGCTTGTTGGAAAATCATCGCAGATATAGCATTTAAAATTAATGTTGCTTACAAAATATCGCCCCATTGGCTTTACATAATGTATTCTATACTCAAATTGGGTGGTCAGTTTATAGATGTTACATAGGATATTATATTTATGTCAGTACAATTTCAGTACTATACTCATAAAATTCGAGAAAACAGGAGTCTGTTATGCCTTTGCTTGCCACAGGTTTTCAAATAAGATTTGTTCACGAACAATGCATGTTTTAGATTATGTAAATTAGATTGCAACTAAAGTCACTGCCTACCAGTGATTTATGTTCAATGACATTGACCTTACCTTCAACTGGCGAACAGCAGTGCTGAGTTCACAGGGGTAAGGCTGATGACCCTTTCTGTGCCCTCCTTTTACTAATCTTTTTCGGGGTAGCAGTTATATCAAAAACACAGAGCTATTTGCTTTGCCATCACACGTACAGAGACTGATATGCATGAAAGGCTTTAGTTTCTAAATAATTTATTTTTTCTGATCCAATTCTAGACTCTTGTGGAGCTTCACCTGGAGCCCCAATGTGTTAAGTCTACTGTATTGGCTTTAATCCCAACTTGCAGTCGCCCCTAGTTCACGTTGCAGATTGACATACCCAGAGACCAGACACGCCACATATTCCACTGATCAGCCCCTCATGATTTGACAAGCACCACCTCATAGTAGAAGCTGCTGTTTGACATTGCATGACCAGAGCATTGACTCGTTCGACCAGCTTCGAACCAAAGACTTCAAAACAATGAACATCTTTGTGGTCATTTCACTCCAAGCAACTTGTGAATTAGATGTTCAATTCTTCAAGTTGGGGTCCAGATTTATCAAAGGATAGCATTGCCCTGGCATCGCGCAGGGTGACATCAAGGGCAACACAATCTGTATGTCAAATGTACTGATCCACGTGAGCCGACTGTGTGTGGTCCTGTGTGGCTTCATAAATCTGGAGTAAGCCTAGGCAGCGCCATTCACTGACTTGTGTTACTCTGCGCTTGGAAGGAGTTAAATAGGTGGAGAGTGGGTGCACTGACACATCTACCCATATATTTTGGTGCATTCTTAGATTTCCCAAGATAAGTATATCTGGGAATGTGTCAAATTTGAAAACCTGCCAGATAGAGGTTCAACAAGGTAAATTATCTTTATTTTTATTCGTTTGTTCTTCCTTCTAGGTGTCCTACTCAAAAACAATCCTGCTTGCAATGCAGACACCTTTGAACCATGGTGCAAGGGTGCTTGTGTTGGCGCTAGGCAGTACATAGTGCATCGGCATAGTGAGAGAGCAGAATGTGCCATATACTAGTAAATATAGTGCATCCTTGCAGTGCTGCAAGTTGTCTCTGTGTTGCTCTGTGTCTAAACTTGATAAATCTGGCCCTCGAGCTCCAAACGTTGGCACGCGTCTTTTAGTTGACTAACCAGCATGATGTGAGTTCACATGGCTTTCAAAGGTTGAGCTGCATGTTTCAACTAGATAAATGAATTGTATCCCTACTTTAAGAACAATGAGTGGCTTTGGACTGTTTTGGTTCAATTTATATGCTTGATATTTATTGCTATTTCTTTCCCTTTTACCCTCCTCCAATAGTGTGTGATAGATTATATGATTAGATTTAAATTGATTTGGTTTGGGCAGGCTAGCTGCTGGGCACATACTAAACACACATACTCTGAGGATGACAAGCTGGGTATGCAAAGACACCAATGGTGTGCCAAGGTAATCTTTACAGCGAGATGTAAACTCTGAGCACCACATGGTTTAGAGATTGCAGAAATTTAGTCACAGATTACATCAATAATATTTAGTAATGTGGCTTCTCGCTTCAAGGTCCTAATATTTCTTATTTGCGCGGTGCACGTTTTAAAAGAAGTATAGGGAATATGTACAAGAAAGTGGCGGAGAGAGGCATTAGCCATCATGGCTTAAAGCCTCTCTCTGCCACTTCTGAAATCTAAGGCTGCACAATATGTACAAGAGTGTGGTGCAGCCCTGTGTTTCCCCCTACGATAGCGCTAAGCTTAGCAACTTGGAAAAACAGGGGGGGGGGGTTGATTCCGTTGAGGAACAAAGGGGCTGGAATTCAATAAACAAAGTACATAAACACAATTACCCCTAAAACCATAGATTCAATAAGTTCAATTTCTATTCAAGTACAAATTATTACTCAAATATCTGTACAATTTATGAACATCATTGCATTCAAACAATTATAATACTGTAAACCCTGTGAGCAAAAAAGATAGTCTTTACCAAAATTATACTTTTCAAATAAAGTGAATTTCCTTTAATTCACAAATGTTCTTCATATATATTCTCATGCTCTCTTTTTTTGTTTTTTTGTTTGATTTTGTCAAAAATATTTCATCATCAAAAACGTCTTTTTACAATTTCTGTACAGTGTTTATAAATTTGTAAACAGTACACATTCAAAATCGCTTCTAGTCTACACACTAAAAACAATTTTAAACATCTTCTTGATCCTTGATATTATTTACGAAATACAATAATTCATGACGGTAAAATAATACTGCATTATTCCTCAATCATCAGTAACTCAGTGGTCCAAAGAAAAAAGGGGAGGTCAGACTTCACATTAACACAAAGTCTTATCGTATTCAACCTCCATCAGTGGGTTAAACTAAACATTTGCTGTTATCTTCAATCCTTTACAGTATGTTGAAGCACTTGACCTCGTGATGGTGAAAAAAGATGAATAAAAATGGGGGAGATTTGCAGATGCGTTTCAACCTTAAGATGAGGGCCACATCATTTTATGTATGGTCTTCCTCAGGGCTGTGATATTTAGTGTAGGACACAGAAGAATAAAAAAATATACAGGTTCAATTACTCTGATGAGCTACTTTTTGTGTTAATCAAAATGAGGAGAGGGGGAAGCACCCTTCTTGTCATACCTGTAAGATGTAGAAAAGTGGATCACTTTCAGAGTCTACCAATTGGATTGTGTTGGCGATGGGTAGCAGCCGCTCCCCATATGTTCTTGCTTTCTGTGAAGAAAATGCAGCTATAACAACTAGCTACTAATCCTTTGGCATGCTTCATAACAGCTTTTTTCTAGGGAATTGTGGTTATTAACTAGTCATTATTTTTTATTTTTAAACTATCTATGAACAGGAAACTGCTAGCATTTTGTTAGATTCCTGGGGATAGAGAAGAGAGTGCCTAATGTATTGCTGATAGGTGTTCCTTAATAACAATTCTGAACGGATGTTGCCGTAACTGGGCAAACTTTTGAATTAGACATCTTGCCGAGTGGCAGTTTACTGTCAAAACATCACTTGGGCGCTTTTGTTCTTTTAGTTGCTTGCGGGCATAGTATATTGCTAATAGGCATTCCTTAGGGAATATTCTACATAGATGTTGCAGTCGCAGGGCTAATTCGTTAAGCAAGAAGCTTGCGCACGTGGCAGATTACATGGCAAATCCCACCAGGACACTTACGGCCAGATTCATCAATGTCCCGTTTTGCGAGTCCTTAATAGCGATTATTAAGGAATCGCTATTAAAGACTCGCAAAACGGGATTCATGTAGAAATCGCAAAAAAAAATGTGATTTCTACAGCTTCCTTATTTGCGATTAGCAAATTGCTAATCGCAAATACGAAATGACTCCCCATTCATTCCTATGGGCCTAAAAGCGATTTTTGCATTTGGGATGATGAATCCCAAATGCAAAAATTGCGCTCGCAAAGGGCCAGATTCTCAGAATCTGGTCCTTTGCGAGCCGATTTTCCCTTGATGAATCTGGCTGTTAGTTCTTTAAATTACATGGGAACCAGCGGAATCGCGGGTTCTTTTACCTTGCACCGTCTAATGTCTTTGTCAAGTGCATAGCATGCACTTCTGCTTCAATACACGCACCGCTCTTCTCCGTGTCGGTAGATGAAGTGTAGCAAACTCGTTGTGAATACCGTAGGCAGCGTCCAGTTTATCACGCCTTCTTCCTCTCAGCGTCGAGGCCAATGCTCATAACTTCCGGTTGTCTATCTTCTGGTATTGCTTTACGTGTTCAAGGCACCTGACTTCCTGTCAGTGTTGTGGAAAAAAGCCATTGTCATCAAAGCAGAAAGAGGGGGCCTGTCTTCCGGTACTCTTCCTATAGCCGAATGTCTTGTTCAGACAGCCTGACTTCCTTTTTCGGTTAGTGAAAAAAACGTGTAGCGTCTAAAACTTTACGGAAACAGTGTCTTATTCTGCAATCCAGACAGGCAATATACAAGTAATAAATCATGCACTATGAGTTCAAAGATGGACGTGTTCTTCAGTGATTCATCTTAAACATAACTCAAGGGAATTATTTATAAGTAATCCAAGTGCCTTTTTGTTGTGTCTCAGCTGCTAGCTCCATGCTTAGGGATCGGCTACAAGCAATGCAGGATTTCAGAAAGTTAATTTAGTCCATGGGCTGTGGTTCCCATTTTCAGGATATATTTGGCTTCATAATTGGCTAGTAGTATATCAGTCATGGAGCTTTTGATATGTTTTAAAACTGTCCATTTCATTTCCTGAGGTCCGTGACTTTTATCAATACACTGTTTTACCATGGGCGCCGTCAAAACTTTACTATTTGATTTGGGATCTATGTTGTGTAATTTGAGTTTTGATTTGTTGGGTTGTCTTTCCTATGTAGGCTAGTTGGCACGGAGAAATCACACAATACACTACATTGCAAGTGTTGCATTTAGTGAATTCTTGGTGTATGATGTTTCTATTTCTGTATCCAAAATCACTCCCTTCAATGGTGCTGCTATATGAGGTACAATTTCCGCAGTGATGATGTCCTTGTACAGGGGGTAAGGTATAGTTGGTTGTATTTTAGAAATCTTCGTATTCGCCCTCACCAAGTGGTCCTTGATACTTCTATTCTTTTTCAATGCAAATATAGGGAATTCTTTGAAGGTATCCAATACTTTGATGCATTTCCAATTACGTTTAACATTCTTTTTAATCTTGTAGGTACATCCTGGGAAAGTGGAAACACAGACCAGGGGCATTTTTTTTTTTTTTTTTCGTCCTCATTTACCTCAGATAAAAGAAAAATGTCATTTTTTTCTGCCCTTATTGTTTGTGAGGGTTACCAACTGCCAAAGGGCATACTCCAAGCAACATCAACTTTTCTACGGCTGTGTCTCACACCTAGATATATACCGGCACTGCTTTATTTTCCAAAAAATGACTTTAAAAGCCCTGAAGCAGTCCAGGAGTGTTAGCATGTGTAATCATTGGATGTCAGCTAATACTAATATCACAGATTACCTCAACCGTTAATTCATACACCTTCCAACCAAACAGTTAATGATTTCCAGAAAGCTTTCTTTTTGGACATTTTGCCTGAAAGATACATTCTAGACATATATATATATAAGAGATTCTAGCCAAACTGAGTGCTGTGGAGTTATGCTGCTTACACATTTCCCTTCTGGCCAGTTATACAGCATGAAGCAACAAATCTCTAGAGGTTCCCGTTAACTCATCATCCACCCCAAAGATAACCAGAGAAAGGCTTACCTTTATTAGCCAACCCAAAATACCTGTCATGGTTGTTTCTACCTTGCTGATTTCTGGACATAGTAAAAACATGTGGACATCGGTTGCCTTTTCCAACCCACATTTTGCACAGCTGGTTTGGCTTCCTTTCCCCATCTTAGATATTTTCTCTGGCGATATGTAAGCCCTATAAAGTGAAAAATGGTGGTTTCTTCTTTTGACTGTGTTGTAAAGAGTGTGCATAGATAATTGTCAAATGTTCCGCAACTGGTCACCCGGCAAGTACTGTCCCCACAGCTCCTCCGCCAAAGATATTGGCGAAAAACCTCAGCTACTCAATTTCTCTCTGACGTCCCCTTCGCAAATCACTAAGCTGATTACTCTGGCTAAGTTTCGCTCACCTGAAGACCCTCGTCCCCCAAAAATTTTACAAAGTATTTGTCATCTTGTAGGACCTCATCTATCAAAGATTTTCAACCTGATGATTGAACAAGGACACTTTTCCACTGTGTGGAAACAGGCCTGCATCTTGGCTCTGCTTAAAAAAAATAATATGGATGCATCAGGTACAGCTAATTATCGGCCGATTTCGAGGATTCCACTTCCGGCTAAGATAATTGAGAAAACCATGAATATGGAACTCTCTAATTTTGTTGCAACCAATCAAAATTTTAGATCACAGCCAGTTTGGTTTTAGAGCTAATCATAGCATAGAATCGGCTCTAATTAAGACCACAGAGGAAATCCGTTCATCATTAGACAGCGGTGGGTCAGCAGCCTTGGTGCTGCTTGACCTATCCGCTGCATTTGATACGGTAGATCATAGTCTTTTGATTTGTCGTCTACAAGAAGCTGGGATCGGATGTAAAGCACTGTCGTTGCTGTCATCGTTTCTAGCAGAGAGGACTCAATCTGTCCTTCAGGGAAAGTTTAGGTCTGCACCTTTTTCCCTTCCATGTGGTGTTCCGCAGGGCTCGTCGTTGAGCCCTACACTTTTTAATATCTATGTAGCGGTATTGGCACCACTAATAAGAAGTTTCAATTTGACCCCAACATCCTATGCCAACGATACCCAGCTGGTGATCTCGACAGTGGATAAGGACATTAATTACGCATCTAAGCTTCAGGACTGTATGCTCTCCTTAAGTCACTGGATGAGCACGCAGTGCTTGAAACTGAATACAAGCAAACAGAAGTGATTATGTTCGGCAATCGTTTTCTGCCTTGGTCACCAGCTTTGGTGGCCAGACAACCTTGGCCCTCCCCCTACCCCGGTCGAAAAAGCCAAATACTTAGGGGTCATAATAGATGGCAAGCTTAGTTTCAAAGCTCAAGTCTCTAAGGTGGTTTCCTCTTCGTTCTTTATGATCAAGATGATTAGGAAAATGTTACCTTTTATTCCGAAAACATGCAGAAAGTCAGTAGTAACTTCCTCAGTTTTGTCTAAAATCGACTATTGTAATGGACTGTACATTATGGTGCAGGCCAACCTTCTGAGGAAGTTACAGGCGGTGCAAAATGCTGCTGCGAGACTGATTTTGGATATTCCAAAATATCAGTCAGTAAGATCAGCACAGCGAGTACTTCACTGGCTGCCAGTATGTCAGCCGATAAAGTTTAAGACCCTCTGCCTGGCCTTCAAGGCGCTACACCAAGAAGGACCACAATTTCTAGAGGACCTGTTCAATTGGTATTCACCAAGCAGACGTCTACGTTCAGCCAATGCATATCTGATGTGGGCAATCAAGATAAAAAAAATGAATGGGGGGGGGAGTCTTACATTTAACACTATTAGAGAATGGAATGCTCTTCCTTTGCCTCTCAGGAAAATCCCTTCCCTTTTGGAATTCAGAAAACAGCTGAAGACCTGGCTTTTTCAGCAATAGTAGCACCTAGCATAGTATGTTGCACCGGAAGCGCCAAGACACCTGAGGGTAATCGTGCGCTGTACAAGTTTTACTAACATTAACATTAACATTAACAAAGTGAATTCTCCGTCCATGCTGTCTTGAAGGTGCCAATACCAAAGAGATACTTCTTTACTTCCCGGTGGCTTACTTATCAGTTGGTCTTCCAGGATGTTACTAGTGCCCAATGACGATGCCTTGCGCCCAACTTTTTATTTGTAGGTAATTAAATTTTGAAAGAGAGCCCATCATCAAACTATTTAAGTCATACCAAGGTAACAAATGTCCATCTCTTGATAGATCTCCCCAGATCTTTAGGTTGTATTCTCTGATTGGTACCGCCAATTTATCATTAAGACACTCGGGGGTCCCTGGGGAATCCCAGATCGGGGGGTATTTCTTTTGTTTTGTCTTTTGGTGTTAATAATGCCTCCCTGGGTGTGTACCATCCCTCTTCATTGCTAATTTTGTTGATCTTTTAGGGTACTGCCGTAAAACTAGTTTTCCCAAAAGTATTTTGGCATTGATGAAATAATCTTCCCTCCGTGAGCAATTTCGTTGTATTCTTGGGGGCAGCATCAAAATCAATGGGTGTTGCAGTGGAACGCCCAATGCAACACCCACTACCCTCCCCTTTCACGCTAACCATAGCATGAAAGGGGCCTTATTTACTAGGCAGAGTTAAGCCAGGGGCTTAACGCTGCCTTGTAAATAAGGCGCAGCCCCTAGCGCCACTGCAACGTTGATAAAAGTGACTTTGTGGTGGCGATAAGGGCTTGGACATATGCCCCTAAGTCTTTAACCCTGCATAAAGTGGTTTATGTTCCCTGAGAAAAGAAAATCTAGGACTTAATTATATGATAACAGTAGGGAAGGCAGAAATTACAGGATTAAGAAATCCCTGTGATGAGTGGGAATAAAATATGTGTGTGAAGGAAGTGATGCAGGAATGTAAAGATTTAGGAATGTAATGGGTTTGTTCTAGTATGCTGTTTGAATATGTATTCTGATTATCATGTACAAAGAAAAATTTATCTAAAATGTCAGCCAGACCTGGCAAAATTGCCCAATCGTAATGCTTTATTTAATGCTATATCAGACTAAAGGAACGAGATGGAATGCAAGGAGGGCAAGGTCAACGGCACAAAGAGGGCTTTCAACTTTTGGCCTCTAGAGTAGACCTCATTATTCCATGAATTAGAAGCCTTAACTGAATCTCACTTTTATTTATCAGAAAATCTGATATTTTAGATCCCCCCTCCTGTAGCTTTCAAAAGAACTGAGAATGAAGGAAAGAAGCAGGGGCAATGGAGATTCCCTAACGAGGTACTTCTTCAAAAAAATGTGAACATCATTCCTGATATTTTATAGACCAGTTCTTGGAAGAAAATGAGGGTTCAGATAGTTCAGTGGAGGAAGAGATGCCGTTCAAAATACACCTACAGGGGGTTTGATGTACCAAACAGCCTATAATAATTGGTCCCTGGAGGAAGGGGTTGGAAAATCATAGTTGGAGAGCCAAGGAATCCATAATACTGCTTTTGGAATGAAAATAGACGAAGACCTGTATTTTATTTTTAGAAAAATAAAAGAATACACTGTGACGATGGTTAAAAACCACTATTCATATTCTCTATGATAGCTTTACAAGGACGTGTCTCGGTTCCACAATCAAGGTCAGAAGTGCTACAGACCCCAAGAAGGAACCACACATGTGGCCTGGGGAGAACATTAAAGGAAATTCAAAGCACTATTTCATTGGGTGAGGTCAGACGTGCTAACAAAGCAGAAGAAGGGACCAGATGCGACCTGCCTATTATTTGGTAGACAATCAGACGACATTTCAACCACAATGTCACTTGGGGAGCGGAAAGTGCCTACTCTCATGCTTTGTTATATAACATTGTCCCACATTGCCTCGGGGACACTCATCCGGTAGGTCATTGGAATGCATCATATGCTACTAACTGAGCCCCACGGGCCTGTTGGTGGATACAATCTGTGAGACGAAATCAGCAATGACAGGAGCAGTGTGATGCACTCTGCAAACCTACATCAAAATACTGCTCATCAAAATGAAAGCACATACATGTGAGCAGAGAAAAAATCTGAAATTCTGTTAATCATACAGAAGCAAAAGAAAATGACATTTACTGAAAAATCTGCATTTAACATGACCGCATAGAGCATGTTGCTAAAGACATATATGTTCATTAACTTTACACAGCTGTGGTGCATGTCCTACCCTTTGCTAGAGTATGAGTTAAACTTTATATGTGGTCCTCAAAACAAAAGGAAATCATCAGGGACGTTACTGTCTTCCTGCATTCAGCTACTTCAGCATCTATTGCCATTAAACTAATGCTGAAGAACTTTAGTTACAAATAAGTAACTATATATGCCCTGATCATGCACTGCTTATACTCACATAGTGCAGAACCAAACTCATTCAAGCTTAGGCCTGGTTTAAAAAGGTAAACTTACACTTTTGTGTAAATTTACTATTTTCTGGTATTCACTAACTACTAGGTAACAGTAAGTGTACACCTAATGGGTGGCAGAGGACTGCGCACATAAAAAGATAGGCATGTCCTATTCAATAACAAATGAAGCCAATCAAGAAACAGCCATGTAAAAGCAATAGACAAAATGTGCCACAGGGGATCACATATAAGTAGCCCACCCAAAGTGCATTTGAACATACATAGAGATGCCACACTACACAAAATGAGTGGCATATGTGGTATGAAGATGAGTAGACAATAAACAACGGTATGGTGGACAATGTCTACAGACTGGAAGACTAGTAGAAGTGGGCATGTGTATAAATCAGTACTATTACAAAAGCTTGTTTGGAAAACTGAAGGGAGGGTAAAACAGTTCACTAATCCTCGCCTATCTTGTAACAAAGGATCTCACAGAAGGCTAGTATTGCAACGAGGCAAACAACAGATTCAAAACACACATTTTAAAAAGGTGTTATAGGAACAACAAGGAACAATGGCAGAAAACTACGGTATATAAATTCCCCAGAAACATAATGGCAAATGATCACAAAATGTCATTACAAGGGCCAAAAAAAGGGAGGTTGTTACTCAGTTCCTTTGAGATTAGCCATAATTTGCACTCGTCACTGTGACACCTTCACACATTATGCCTAGACATAGACTCCACTCTATAGGAGACAATATGCATCAACCACAGCTCAGTCATTAGATCATTACATTTTTAGTATCTCCTGCAAATACAAGGACTAACACAGAATAGGATAAATAGCTTTAATATCAGGGGGCACTGGGGGGGCACTTTTAATCTAGTTTATATTAATTTTTGCATACACAAAAAGGCAAAACAACAAACAAAAGAGATGGTCCTGTATTACATAATTGTTACCACCCCCACCACTGTCTGAGTCAACTGTTAATAATCCTTTTACTCTCCACACTCATTCCCTTTGTCGACATTTCAATGAAGCATCACTGAGGAAGGACAATCTTGAAAACCACACCTAACCTCTCATGCACATCCTTCCCTTTAATTTCAAGCATTCAGTATTTACACTCCATCAGGTATAAGGATTGTCTGAACTACTCCTCTATCCCTTTGTTCTTCAATTTATTCCAACTCAAAATGTGTGATCTGTATCACCCAAAATGTCCAAGGTTTGCGCCATTAACATCTGCTTTTCTAAACCACCATTTGTAAACCCATATAGTGGTCCATTCGCAGGTACAATTTTCCTTAGCTGTGTGGTTGTTGTTACCCAAGCCTCTGGCTATGCCTCACATGGATTCAATTAGTCCAAAGGAAGAGACGGTCAGTATGTTCCTAGACCTATCAACCTCATTTGGGATGCATAGTGTAATGCATTGCATTGTTAGTGGTACTTTCTTGTCATGAACTCTTGATAAGGAGTCACTAATTTCCAGAGAGTATATCTGAATTATATCACCTCCCCATACGGTGTGCAAGAATGTGCCGGACACTCTTTTATATTTCACACAAAGATCATCAGGAGTCAGGCCCTTTTTTTAGAGCGCTCTGTGTAGGGTTTTGAGTTGAATAAGTCTTAGGGCCTGATTTAGATCTTGCTATTCTTACCACCATCCCGCTGCGACGGTTGTCCATCCGCTGTATTTTGATACAGATGTTTCTAATTACAGATGTATGCTGACTGTCCTTCTGTGCGCATTGACAGAATATTTAGCACCATGCACATGGCTCATTGCTCCAGATGTGGCTGACTTCAATGGTGGTGGATAATACTCTGTTGTTGTCAGGGCAGGCGGATTGCTCTGAGCCAATTTAGATTTCATAGTTTTGCTGGTGATCTTCTTGTGGGGGGCAATGGAGTGAATCCATTGAGGGATGCGGTTAACATTGGAATATACCTGTTGCTGTAGCGTGAATGCTAGCAGCACACACCTGATGCTCTTTACTCAATTGTTTGCATCTGCGTACTACACTATACAACACACTCCATTTCAGACCATGATCCTGTGCCATTCCACTGCACTACACTATTTTCTAGCAAACGTTTTGCCAGTTAAATTAGGTTATTTTTTAACTAGCAGCTGAGCCTTTCCCTGTCCCTTGTGCCTTGTTTGTCTTCCATTTATTTACATGTGCTAATTATTTTGATTTCATCACATTTATTTGGATTATGCCAGGACACAAAAATCCACATTTCACTGAGGGAGAATTGTCAGTCATGGAGGATGAAATCAGAAGAGTAGAGCCACAATTGTTTGGAGCTCAAGTCCATAATATACACCTCTCTCAGAAAAGGGAAATGTGTGCCAAAATAGTTGATAGAGTGAATGCTGTAGCCAACAACTTGTGCACACAGGAGGAAATTAGGAAAAGGTGGAACGACCTGTGGGGAGAGTGTATTCTCTGGCCTCAAAGTGTCACCTGGAGGCCCAGAAGGGCTAGTGGTGGTTCTCCCAGTCCCCCTGACAGTACTGTCGCAGGGATTCTGCTCCTACATAGAACTGTGCATAGAGACTTGGAACCTTAGTGAATCAGGGTGTGCCAAAACTCACCTTTGTATCCAAAATCCCCTACCAGACTAGCAATCAGTGTCTCATTGGTTCTTCCATACCCCCAATGATTAGACAACCCAGAACATGAATTTAGAACACCTCGGGTAACGTGGAACACATGAACACTCTTTCATTATACTAACATACCAGTCCAGAACGAGGAGTAAATGAAGACACGTGCTAGTTTGAAATATTTATTTCTAATGCGGTGTTCTCAGGCGCAGTATCTTAGCTAATACAAACAAACATATTATACAACAAGGTTATCAGCCTAGTTACTAGTCCATAAAATAGAAAGGGAGAAAGCATGTTAAAATGCTAAAGGGAAGAAGGCTAAATGTCAACTCAGTCTTACCCTCCCTTGCTAGTATATTATATTATATCTACAGAAGGTCTCTTTGGGTTTTAGAAGGGCAGCCCCATACCTCTGGTCTTAGTAGAAAGGGATCACATCATCTTCACACCAGTTCTCTGCATGCGAATATTCATCAAGTGTGTGTGCATGCTCTGCGCAGTGCATTATTAAACGCGCCAAAATCAGAGTTGGCCACAGCTGCATATATGTTATGTCTAGGACGTGCGCTGATCAGACCGAACAACAACCACTGTGTTGAAATAACCTTGAAGGCCTCGGCACTCACTGTTCGGACATAGCTTACCAAGCAAAGCTGATACAATAGGAAAACATATTATTCTCGTGTGAAGCAAAATATTCTACTAGGCTCAAAGCATTAATAACAATATGTGCCGTGTGCAGAAGCAGCAGAAAGGAAAAATGGCGTTTAAACTTCTAATAAGCTCATGCTAACTTAACACAATGTAAAGGCAAAGCCTATCTTCATGACACCCTCCCTTGATCCGAGCACGGATAAGATGAGAAAAGATAAGGGCCAAATTTTAGGAATGCAGAGTTCAAGAACGACAGTCAGAACCAGTCTCAAATTTGCACAAGGGAAAAAATAAGAAGAGAAAAAAAATGTGTCTTTTAAAATCCTCATAGTCAAATAATAATGCAAATCCAATAAATTTAGTCATTGGCCGAAGCAAAGTCAATAGGCCTGGGGCAGAGTAAAAATTTTGTAGAGGCTTGAAAAAAAATATATATGTTCGATGTCCAATAAATGACCTCGGTTATGGGAGAGAGAAGCGATGACATATCTCATCCCAACAATGAATATGCAAAATATGTAGCAACAGCCTCCAACAGGAAGTCACTGTTCTCATCCGAAAATAGTTCAGCCATCCAATTTAACAATGGGAAAGAACATACATGTTCTTTAATTAACGGAGCCTCTAGCACCATCAGAGGACAACTCGGTGGGTTTTCAATGAAGCCGTGTGGCAAGAAATCTTGCGCAGCTGCGAACACATTCCAACGACCCAGAATTCCATGCATCGCTGCAAAGGCCATAATCCCTCCGTCAGAACAAAGCAATTCATGAGCAACTAAGGGGCTCATAAGCTGAATATAATCCACATCGGGAGACACCGTATTGCAGAGACACAAATCCAGGGCCCAGTCAAAATCGCAACTCAGGCAATGAAAGACAGGCTGGACACATGTAAAGTAGGAAAATCAAAACGATAATCCATAAGCCGCACTCAAAGTGGCAAGAGGCAGCGCTCCATAGTACTCAAGCATTCTGTTGCGAAACAGCACCAGTCGTGACAACTCTTCTTGAAACATAGGACGTGCATCCATTTTGAATTAAACAAAACAGTAAAAGAATGGCTGCAGCTAGAGCCAGCAGTAAGGGAAAACCACCAAATAGGCTGTAAAAAATCAAATGAAAGAAAGCCAGGAAGACACCGAATATAGTTTGAAAAGAAGTTACAAGGCCACTGCTTACAACTTTAAAAAAGTGGGCCAGCCCCGTGGTGGAGGATGCATTAAAGATAGTGTGAATTAACTAACTGAAATGCAAGGG
Source organism: Lissotriton helveticus (assembly GCF_964261635.1). Classification (NCBI taxonomy): domain Eukaryota; kingdom Metazoa; phylum Chordata; class Amphibia; order Caudata; family Salamandridae; genus Lissotriton; species Lissotriton helveticus. The sequence goes on along the minus strand of NC_136063.1, from coordinate 601,720,989 downwards.
ATATCAGTATTTAATAAAGCATGCACCTCTGTGCGGGTGTTTGCCACGTGAAGGACGAATGTCTCACGAGCAGACGTGAGGGCAACTTCTTTCTGGGACAATAGAGCTCTTATGCGACTCATCTTGTTGAACTCTGATTTCAAGGTCGGAATCGTGGGCCAGATGGAAACATCAAGCTTCCCATGCGGGGGAGGATACATTACATTTTTACAGCAAACCACACGTTCACTGACGGTAACCACATAAGCAATTCCTGCTACTAACCCACAACAATATTCATTATTTAAAAGTAAATAACTCCCGTTTGCCAGTAATGTGAATGTGGGCACGATAGCAGGCACAGGTGTACCTTTCAAAATACAGGCTAAATTTGGCTCATTCTGGTTACAAGAACCATGTAATTGGATATGGCTGCACATCAATGAGTGATCTGGTGTTTCAGTGCAATCTTCACCATTCAAATAAATTCCTTACACTTACTAAGGCAACTATAGGTAAATGAAAGCGACCAAGCTTTATAGAGATAAGCACTCCCAAGAGGCTCATATCTACCAATTGCAAAGTACTTCATACACCCCTCGAACTTGAATAGAGGGAAGGGGAGAGTTATTAACCCGTGGATAAGCCACGTTGCTGAATTGGCCTCCGCCACAGAAAACGGTAATTGTTCCAACCTCTCAATGTGTAACATAGAAAAGGAAGCATCTTTCATTGACAGCAAACACTGCTTATCTGTCAAATTAAACGGGGCAAACAATGATGATGTGTTCAAGCAATGCCATGGCATTTTTCCAGCTTTTAAGGTTTGCAAGGTCCATGCAAACCGCATGATGGAACGCAATTGATTTTGACCATGGTACAAAACAGACACTTCATCCTGCACAATATCAACAACAGATGATACAATATTGTCTAAGTTGTAAATGCGGGAAGAAAGCATATTAATGCTGTTATCTACAACTGCTAGCACTTTCTCTAAATTAGCCTGATCTATAGCTCTAATGCGGGTAGCCGCCTCAATCTGGGAAGTTTTCCAGACTTCGTTGTAAATAGCATGTATCCATCTTTTAGATCTGCCGTTAGCCGAGCCCTTTGTAAAATCATTCAGATCAACATTGTCAGTCAGTTTAGATAAATTTAGTTTAACCGACCCCAAAGTGGAATCTTTGAGCCAATTCTGACATAATTTGCCTACAGAATAGGTAGTAACAGAATGGCTATTTTAAAAACTGGGATCCAACCTGACCTGTGTAAAGCCTTGAGCCAAACCCAGAAAATGATGCTGGCAAGAATCAGCACTTCTGTGCCAGAGCAACCAACCCTTGGGATCCAAACAGGATATGTTAAAGGTAGAATTCAGCAACAGAGTTGTTAACTCTCAGATAGAAAATTTAGTAGGAATTTTTCCAACCGGAATATTCTTCTAATTCAGGAAAAGAAGGAGCATTTAATTTTTTAGTAGTAGCCAATCCAAAGCATGTTGTCTGTGAAATTGTAGAATTCAAGAACAACATATGGTTCGGGATGAGGAATGCACGGTGCAAAGCCTCAGTGCCTTGCACTTGCCAGCTTTTAGAACCCCAAACTGATTTAAGGTCAATTGTATCCTTCCACAACTCGTAGCCACCTACAGCTAACTGGTCTAGAAAGGACTTTGAATACAATAATTTAGTATCAGTAAGTCTAACTTTGGATGTGGACTTCTCAGTCATCTTAAAATAAAAGGCATTGGGATTTGACTGATTAAAATCGGTAAAATAAGTGAACCTTTTGAAAAAAGAAGCAGAACTGCCTTGTATAGGAGCTGGACAATGTTCCCATTGTGTATAATTTACAGTGTTCCTCCTGGTATTAGTTTTATGCAGGTAGTGATTGCCAAAATGTTGTTAACAATATAAATCACCGTAATTAGCAGATTCTAAATACGAATCTTCAGCATCAAAGGCAGCATAATATTTCAAATCAGAAAACAAGGCTTCTACGGCCTGAACATCCCAATCATCAGAACATATATTTTGTTTAATTACATCCCCCATAGAAACTCTAAGCACATTAGGGACATTTATAACCTCAGTGGGCCCATGAATTTGAAAACGAACAGCATCCCATACAATCCCATCTAAAACAGGCTAAGCAGTGATGTTAACAAAAGCCAAGTCTCTCCTCAATATGTGTGATGAGGAATGGGGAGCCAATGTTCCATTGATATGTTGAATGCATGTTCTCTCTTCGACATAGTGTCCATTGACAAGTCGAAATATACACCACAAAGCCAATTGACATGAAAAGGTAAATTGAAAAATGCACCAACCAAATGTAGGTTCAAGGGGGAATCAAAAAATGTTTTTTAAACAATTTATCCAAAACAGAGACCTTTGAAGGTTTCCTCGATATTTGTGAATCAGTGTCAAATGAAAATCTGGATTCTGTAGCCAAGCGAGTTTGCAAATCAGGCATCGATAAGTCAGTTGGGTAAGTGTAGTCAGTTTCATCAAGTTGAGTACCAGGCAGTGTACTTAATAAAGGACTAGAAACTGCAGGAATCTCGAGGTCAACATCAGGCAATGGATCAGAAGCCGGGGCCAAAACAGAATTCCTCAAAATCTAAGGACATCAGACTGCTGGTGTCCTATTAAGAAGAATTGGCCACTTTGTGTATCTTGACATTGTCAATGGAGATATAATTGTTTTCCTTACGATCTGGAAGTGGTGGTAAAATGACTGTTCTTGTGCCCTTCACACCAAGCACCGGAACTGGAGCTCGATAAGAGGGACCAAATTCTTTCTTGTTTTCGATCTTCTCTCGAACCAGTTCTCCAACTTGGGGTAGCTAGCCAACTACCAGGATCTACAACGCATCATCCAAGGTGGAGGGCAAGTGTTCCTTTGCAAGACTGTCTCTCGTCTCTTGTAGATTCTGTAAAACATGGCAATGTTCATCTAGGTCAAAGGGGGCAGCGACCGCCCCCTTGTCTAGACCGTCAATGTCCGGGGCAAATATTTTGACACCAAAGAGCATTTCATATGCGATCCGCCCACCCAGAGACCTTCTAGGGAGATTATTTAGAGCATGCTGCACGCTATTGAGGTGGGCCAGCCAGTTCCTGCCAGTGCCTATAACTCTAGCTGCCAAAGACTGCTTTAAATCTTGGTTCATTCGTTCCACAACACTATTACCCTCAGGTCTGTATGGAGACGAAAACTTGACTTGGACCCCCAACTAAGTCATGGCATCCTTATACGCCTTAGAGGCGAAAGCCTGATCCGAATGGAAGGTACCACAGGCAAAAATCCCTACAAAGACACGCAAGTCTCTTATGAAAGTTCGTGAATCAGCGCTGCGGTGTGGCCACACACACACAAAGCATGTGCATGAATCAACTGCTACTAAGATGTACTTATACGCAGTATCAGAAGAAAAAGGAGCGCAGTGATCTAAGTAAACACAACCAAGTGGTTTATTAGAAATGTACAACTGTGTCTGGGGCAGACGCGCAGCAGTTGAAGGTTTAATCTGCTGACAAATGTCACGTTGAAGGATATATCATGCGTCTGTTTGTACAGTCCCCGCCACCAGAAACGTTGTTGTAACTGAGATACATTAGCCGAAAGGCCCGCATGCGCAGACGCAACACCTTCATGGGCAGCTGTAATCAATGAGGACCTGCGGTCCGCGTTGGGAATTAACCTTTCACCAATGTCCGGTATTTTCACATAAGGAACTTTATCAGGACTTAAGTGGTATGAATACTTTGAAGGGAATCCCTTAGGATATTTACTTCCCTTCTCAGTCGCAGCAACGGCTGCCAAGATATCATCATCAATCCTTCTTTTGGAATGTGTAACTGCTGCAACCAAATATGTCGATACTGCTGATTTTGCGGCCTCATCGGCCAAAGACTTGCCCACAGCGTGAACTCCCACGCGCTGATGACCGAGAGTATGAATTACAAACACGAGTAGCAACTGCTTTTTAAGCTCAGCCACTCGGACCCAGATCATTTTATCTTTTATTGTGCTACCCTTGGAATCACGAAAACCATTCTGAATCCAAAAGAACAGGTTTTCGTTGTAAGACTGGACACAGTAGTAAGAGTCGCTGACAATAAGCGTCATCACACTAGGATCAGCGTACTCCAATGCAAGCATCAGAGCACGAAGCTCTGCCAATTGTGCGGTGCAGTCCCCTAAAGTCTGCGTGTGCACGACCCTGGACTTGAACTCATCATTCACCATGGCACCTACCACAATGGCACAAGCTGAAACGTATGCATGCTTAGACCCATGCGCAACTTGCGCTGAACCATCAGTGTAAATAATACAATGGAAATCCTCCAAAGGCCGCATAGTCAAAGGCACAGGATGAACAAATTCATACTGCAAAAACTCTTGCGACTGTAGGGAGGCATCAAAAATAAATGTGACATCCGGAGACGTCAATGACGCTGCCCATTGTATCCACTGTGGGTGCAAAGCTTTAGAATTCGGTACACTGGCTTTCGTCACTGCCTCCAGTGCAGGATACGGGGTTACAACCAACATGCGTTTTCCCTGCGACAATGCATGTTCTTTAAGGATCGCCATTTGCACTGCTGTCAAAACTTTTTCCATAGCGGAAACCTGCATTTCAGCCGAAGTGTACAAATGTGACTTGTAAGCAATAGGTACTGTGTCTCCTTCGTTAAAAGTAAGGTAAGTGAAACCCACCGCCCCTGGGATGATTCTTATCACCAGGTTGGTGTGGTTATCATGAGTCAGTAAGAATTTAGATTCTAGAAGATCAGCCTGCAAAGATTGCAAAATAGCTGTATGTTCTGGCAGCCAGCACGATTTGGTAAAAGTAGGTTGTATCAAAGCATACAAAGGCTTGATACGCTGGGCATATTCAGGAATGTATGTACGCCCGAAATTCAAAAATCCCAGCAAGGACTGTAACTTTTTCAGAGTTGTGGGAGCGCGCAGTTGTGCGCATTTCTCCAAGAAGTGAGGAGGCAATCCTCGACTTCAATGTTGAGCTCATAGCCCAGAAACAACACTGTGTACTCTGCAATGTGAGACTTTGCAAAGCTAAATTTGTAACAAAGTCCGCAAAGTTACAAATTATGGGGTCAACGCGACACAGATGCGCCCAAAGCTCGTTGTCTGTGAGATATATGTCATCCACATACGAACACGCATCTGTGTCCACTCTCTCCAAGAGAGAGACTATACGGGCAGCAAACACGCCTGGACTATTCTTATAGCCCATCACTAGGCGTTTAAATTGGCGCTGTTTGCCGCCACAGGTAAAACTGGTCCATTGGGAACTAAGATCATCCAAATTGTGGGCAAAAAAAACGTTGGAAATGTCAAGTGTGGTTTTAAACCGTTTTCGCACAAGCCCATCCACTAAAGCAGAGCCGTGGTTATTCTGTACTGCACAGGTACGACAATGCGAGTTCAAATGCCATAATCCAATACCAAACGGTACGAGCCGTCTGGCTTGGTCACAGTAAAAGGAGGGTTATTCATCGGTGACACACAAGTTTCAATTACACCTTGATATTCCAATTGTTCAAGGATTTCCGCAACGGAAGCCTTAGCTTCGCGTCGGATGGGACATTGAGGTTGAGGCTGTGGCATAGACCATAAGGGGATCTCGTGGTGTGGGGAAAATTTATCCCAACCACAGTGAGTACGGTATAGAGCTGGCACAAGGGCTTTAGCCCACTCTTCTGCAAAATTCAGCACATGCTCCTTTGAGACAGTGTGTGCGAAACTAGGGAGGATCACCTCCTCCCCTCTCGCAGCTGCGAGGACAAAAGGTGAGGGCCAGTCAGCCTCCGCTAACAAAATGTCATAGGTAGTCGTAAGATTTTACCAAAATACCCCTTTTATGGTACGTTGTATGTCACCTTCAATTAAAAGGACAATGTCATAAAGTCTATCAGGGGGAGCTACTCTGATATCAGCCGTCTCCACAACAACATACTGGTCAGTCGCTGTCACCTTCAGTAGTGGACGCAGGGCCTCTCACACTATGGCAATCTCCGCCACGCTGTCCAACAACGTCAGCGCCAAGGTCAGATTCCGAAGCTGCGTTCTCACTATCTGTGGCATATCTCGCTGTTAAAGCGGCAACCTTTTTCTTCTGAAACTGGGGTCTTTTCGGTGTCGAATCGTCCTGCTTGCCTTTACTGTCTTTTGGGCGGGGCTGTTTGCGTCCCTGCTGGCCACCCCGACCTCTGCCACCTCCTCCACCACCGGTCGACGAGGCTGATGAGTCCTGAAAAGAACGAGGAGAGCGTTTTTCAGAAACCTGAAAACGATCAGGAGATTTTATCGTCGCGCGATCGCGCAAGTCATAAACACGTTCTGTAGGTGCGTGGTGATGCAGGACGTGACCCCTGTTTCTGTTGCTGTTGTTTACCCTGTTTTTGTTTTTCGGCCAATTTTGCTTTTTAGCCTTGGGCTGGTCATCCATATCCGACTTCTGCCCTCGGGGTTGTTTTTTCTCTTTTGTAGAGAAAGGCTTGACACCCAAACTATTACGGCCCATGGTCTTATAAGCCACAGTAATAATTCTCGGTAACTGGTGGGGTTTATCGGCATCGGGAACAGCATGCAAAGCATTAGACACCTGAAAGCTTACCGCATCTCCCTTGACATTCGCAAGTACGAGATCGGAAACTACGTCAAAACTGCCGCATAGCCGCATACCAAATTCAACCGCTGCCTCAGGTCCGTGCTCATCTTGAACACGTTTAATGACCGAGGGAAGGACGGTCATTGACGGAGTGCCGAAGCACCTCATGTACACCGCCGCAATAATCTTACCCCAAGACTCACAGTCACCTGCCTCTGGTATCAAGTCTTTTGGCAAACTAATTGTCAGAATCCTGTGTTTTTCAACAGGAGTCGTGTTAGGAAATACTGCTTCCAGCTAGTCAAATTTATCGGCAAGCCAGAAAGGCATATCATCCTTATCCTGGGGGCGCTTGCCCATCACTGCATTAACCATAACAGGACTAAGCTTCATACCGCTCGGTCCGGCTGGAAGCGGGTAATGTATTGCACTAACGACCTAATTACACGAATTGCGACTGTATGTAGCAGCCAAAAATCTGCAACGGGAACCGCTCCATGTCGAGGATGCGGTGTAAATCCAGCCAAAACAGGCCAGGTAGCGCCTGGAATGGACAAAGGACCTAACCTTGAGACTAACAACGTGTGGGGTAGGGCGCCATTAAACCAAACTCGGTGCTGCCAAGCATTAATCGGAACTTTCTGTGTCCTATATGGAACATATTTCTGTGGCACGGCAGTAGAGGTATAAGTGTCGAACACACCAGTATTTACGTTCACTGCAGGGAAGGTCACCCACGAATAGAAAATTTCATAAGGGTAAGCTAATTCCGCACTTACTACCAAAATAACTGCAATGCCATCCAACCCGACATTATAAGCCTGCAAATGATTGCGAACCGCAATTCGACTATGTTGCCGTATGTCAACGTCAGCCATAGTGACACAGCAAGAAAGAGGTACAACAAAAAACTACGTAGCACAACTGGGTAGTAATTCAAAAGGAAACCGTTTGAAAAGATTCAAGCTTGAAAAGACCTATGTAACTATAGGTAGGTTTGTCCGACACCACTGTCTTCCGGAAAAATAGTGAAGGGGGTTAAGGACTGATATAAGCACTACTCAAGCATCATGTAATAAGACCACCAACGATTAAGCGCCATGTCGCAGTGATTCTGCTCCTACACAGTGGAGTAGTGTGGCTCACTGGTTAGAGGCGGCAGGCCTGAGAGCAGAAGTCAGCCTGGGACCAGGGTTCAATTCCCGACGCGGCAGGGTCGTGGACCTTGGTCAGCGGACTCGATAATTCTCGCTTCGGTGCTTACTCTAATCAGGGGTTCCACTCGGCAACTCTGGGCATTAGCTTGCCTAATCTCCACAACGGCCCCACCAATTCCGGGGATGCCTGGCTCCACCTTGGGGACTCCCAGCAAGGGACCATCCCACAGGGAAAGCCAGGACGGGTTCCCCAGAGTTATACAGCGCCGGGACGCCCCGTTGCTGGGGCAGCTGTGCGCTTTACAAGTATACTACATTTACATTTACATTTACAGAACTGTGCATAGAGACTTGGAACCTCAGTGAATTAGGGTGTGCCAAAACTCACCTTAGTAGCCAAAATCCCCTACCAGACTAGCAATCAGTGTCTCATTGGTTCTTCCATACCCCCAATGATTAGACAACCCAGAACATGGACTTAGAACACCTCAGGTAACGTGGAACACTTGAACACTCTTTCGTTATACTAACATACCAGTCCAGAACGAGGAGTAAATGAAGACACGTGCAAGTTTGAAATATTTATTTCTAATGCCTTGTTCTCAGGCGCAGTATCTTAGCTAATATAAGCAAACATACTATAAGCAACAAGGTTATCAGCATAGTTACTAGTCCATATAATACAAAGGGAGAAATCATGTTAAAATGCTAAAGGGAAGAAGGCTAGATTTCACCTCAGTCTTACCCTCCCTTGCTAGTATATTATATTATGAATGAATGAATGAACGGGGATTTGTATCGCGCAACTTAGCCCAAGGGCATCAAGGCGCAGACAACGGACAGACACATAGTCTCAGGACATCGAAAACAGGAATTACTGGTATGCCTTGGTGAAAAGTCAAGTTTTAAGATGTCTGCGGAAGATCAACAGTGAAGGTTGACTGATCAGTTCTGGAGGGAGGGAATTCCATAATTTGGGGACCAAGGTGAAAAAGGCTCTACCTCCCCACTTAGCTCTAGAAAATCTGGGGACAGAAAGAAAATTTTGGGAGGCAGAGCGAAGTGTTCTGCTGGGAGTGTATGCACAGACAAGAGACCTAATGCCCACCGAGCCAGAGCCATAGACAGCCCTGTGGGCAAAACAAAGAAGTTTGAAGGAGATCCTGGAATGAACCGGAAGCCAGTGGAGACTCTTCCTAGCCTGGGTTACTGAAGCAAACCTCGGGAGGTTCAGAACCATCCTGGCTGCAGCATTTTCTACCATCTGAAGACGATGGACAGAGCTCTTATTTATTCCACTGTACAGGGCATTACAGTAATCGAGCCTTGAGGAAACCAGGGCAACTGTAGCTTGTTTCCGGGCAGCAGGAGATAGATAGGAAGCAATCTTTCTCAGGGTCCTGATGATGCCACAACACGTGGATACAGTCCTATTGACCTGAAGGTCAAAGGAGAGTGCAGAATCTATCAAGACTCCAAGGTTCCTGGCAGAGTGGACCGGGTGGGGGCAGTCCCCAAGGGAGGCCGGCCACCAGTCATCAGACCAGATCTCCTGGTTTCCTCCAAAAACCAGGACCTCCATCTTTTCCCCATTTAATTTTAAAAAGTTCCGAATCATCCACTGGGATACTGCCTCCATACAGGATCTGAACTTGAGGGCTGAGTCGTTGACCAACTGTGTGATAGACACCATGATCTGAGTGTCATCGGCGTACGACAGCACCTCAAATCCAAAGGATCTCACCACTTGAGACAAGTGGGGTCACATAGATGTTGAATAGTAGGGGACTTACCGAAGAGCCCTGCGGGACCCCACATTCCACTGACTGGGAGGGAGACAGAAAATTGCCCATCTTAACTCTCTGTTCCCTTTGATGGAGGAAGGAAGCCAATAAGCTGAGGGCAGAGCCTCCAACCCCAATCTCCTCAAGCCTAGAGACCAGGACTGAGGGAGACAGGGTGTCAAAGGCTGCCGTGAGGTCGAGTAGGACGAGAAGAGTGGTATGGCCCCTGTCGACCTTGGAACGAATGTTATTAACAATGACAGTAAGGGCAGATTCTGTACTGTGGGCATTACGAAAACCATGTTGAGAGATATCTAACAGATTTGAGCCCTCCTAAAAGGTGGATAGATGGTGGTTGAGATGAGCCTCGAGGATCGAGGAAAAGGGAGATGGGGCGAAAGTTTTTTAGGACTCCTGGATCCAAAGAGGCCTTCTTAAGCAGTGGTTTAACAACTGCTGTTTTCCAGGAGAGGGGAAAAATCCCCTCCGAAATAGCCAGATTCATGACCTCAAGTAGCGGGGGAATAGCCACCTCCCTACAGGCTTTCAGAATTTTCAATGGGCAAGGGTCCAGTGGCGAGCAAGATTTGGTGTTATCAAGCAGGCAATTTAACTCTTCCAAGGTCAGCTGAGGGAAGACCAAAAAACCCAACTTGGGAGTCCCATCCTGGAGAGGTGTGGGAAGGGGAAAAGACAGTGCGGGGTTAGCATCAAGCTCCGAGTTGAGAATTTGAAGTGATTGATGGATATCAGTGATTTTAGAGTGGAAAAAGCTTGCGATATTATCGCAGAGTTCCTGGGTCTCAATGATGGGGTCCACTGTTTTAGGCACCGACAGGGAGTCAATGATTTTAAAGAGATCTCTGGAAGATTTTAATGAGGCAGTCAAATTGGTATAGTAGATCTATTTTTCCGCAGCTATTGCCCTTTTATATTCCCTTAACAAAATTTTGTGTTGTATTTTTACAGATGGATCAGGATGAGCATGCCAGTGTCTCTCTTTTTGTCTACATTTCTGCCGTAACAGCTTAAGACGATCAGAGTACCAGGGCAGGGAGGGGCTCTTTCGGGCGGAATAGTGCTACTTGGCGGGGGCCAGAATATCCATCGCACTCAAAAAGGCATTGGACAAGCCTAGTGCCGCCGCGTTAGGGTCCGACCTTGGAAGGGAGATAAATTCATCCATAAACGGAGCAAGGGTTTCAGTATTAATCTCCCTATAATTCCTTCTCAGTTCCCATTTCTTACATTTAGAACGGTAGGGGGCAATAGAAGTAGTTTTGAGCTCAAAGGACACCGCCAGATGGTCTGACCAGGCTAGAGGAATGGACATTCCGATCGTCAATCTGGTGTGGTTTGATAAGACACCATCGAGCGTGTGGCCAGCTAGATGAGTAGCCCCTTCTACAAGTTGAATCAGGCCACATGCGGCTAGGCCTTCTACTAAGGATGACGTGTCACTAGAGTATGCGTGGAGAAGTATACGTGGAGAAGTGTGGCTCAATGGTTAGAGTGGCAGACCCTGATGCAGAGGTCTGGCCCGGGACCAGAGTTCAATTCCTGCCTCGGCTGGCCTCGGCTGGTCTCGGCGGATCTTGGGCTCATAATTCCTCGGACCTGATTTCTCGCCTCGGTGCCTACTCTAAGCATGGGTCCCACGCTGCAACTCTGGGCAATAGCTTGCTTAGTCTCCACAACGGACCCCTACAGCGCTAGGGATGCCTGGTTGCACCCTAGGGATGCCCAGGAGTGGACATTTCACGGGGAAAAACCAGGAAGGGTTCCCTAGCGGTATGAGTACAGCGCCAGGACACTCTGTAGTATCAGTGCGCTTTACAAATACGTCTACATTTACATTTACATTTACATTTACATTTTCTAGATGAAAATTAAAATCACCAAGAAGGGTAAGATTAGGCCTGTTGATGAAGGGCTCTAAAAGTTTCAACAGGTCTTGGGAAAACGTAACTCTGGGGCCTGGAGGCCTATAACATAAAATACCAGAAAAAGAGGCTGTGGGGGTAAAGTTTATAGAAAAGTACATTGCCTCAAAGTTATCCAAAGGAGAGGAGAGGGAGTCAGTGCGGCAAGTAAAGGAATCTCTAAACAGAATTCCTAGCCCACCGCCTCTGCGACCTGTTATATCCATCCTGGTCAGGGCATAGCCCTTAGGGATAGCATCAACCCGATCGGGGCCTGAGGTGTCCGATCCCCAGGTTTCAGTAATGAAAACCCAAGGGGGTTTCCTCAGCGAGACAAAATCACAAAATGCCACATTATTTTTAACTAAAAATCTTGCATAAATGAGAAATCCCACATCCTTTATAGGATTTGCAATAGGCTTAAATGCCCCCGGGTGAGCCCTGTCTTTCCTGGGGTGTCGAATTCTGATATGTCTTAGATCATGACTACAACAATGCGTGCTAGGGAAGTCATCGGGGGATAAGGTATGATGGCACAATTTAAAAGGAGGCTTCAAAGAGAGCAAGGTAGAAAGAGTATACAGCTCACTATCAGCTGGGGGAGAGTAACAAGATCCAGCCCGTCTGGCCCATGGCACGAACTCAGTGCGGCCGGGCGCAGACGGGCTTAACTTTGGCGCGACTTCGGCGTGCGCCCGCTGTGCACGTCCGCTGTGCGCGGAGAAAGCCATCCGTACTAAATAGGGTGGAGCCTGCGTGTCGAGCCCCGCGTGACTCTCTTGAGCCAATCAGTGCGGGACCCCAAATGTTTGCCGGTGCCCTCCACAACAAACAGGAAAACCTGTGGTAGACCGGGGCGCTGGCAGAAGCGGTGTGAGTACGGTAAGGGCTGCGGGAAAATGTGCACAGAAACACAGTAAGGGTCAGTTTTAAAATACAAACGTAGCAGCAAAGCTAAGGCAACATAGCAATCATGCGCCAGAGAAACAGTATTCAAGTTTTAAAAAGTGTTTGAGTAATTTAAAAAGCGGAGCATAACAACAAGCATAGTAATCATTCAAACGATCCTGGGAGAAGCGTGGCTCAGTGGTTAGAGGCGGCAGACCCGGAAGCTGAGATTGACCGTGGACCAGGGTTCGGTTCCCTGCCTCGGCGGGTCTTGGGCTCAAAAATTTCCATGGACTCGACAATTCTCGCTCTGGTGCCTACTCAACTCACGGGGTCACACTCTGCGACTCTGGGCAATAGCTTGCTTAATCTCCACTACGGCCCCTCGCGGTGGGATGCCTGGCTTTCACCTTGTGGACACCCTGCCGGGGTTTCTCACAGGGGAATACCAGGACGGGTTCCCTAAGCAAGCGCCGGGACGCTCACGGGCAGCTGTGCGCTTTACAAGTCCAGCACATTTACATTACATTTACATTACAGAGACAAAACTACCTATATCTACATAAGGTCTCTTTGGGTTTTAGGAGGGTGGCCCCATACCTCTGGTCTTAGTAGAAAGAGATCACATCATCTCCTACACCAGTTCTCTGCATGCCAATATTCATCAAGTGTGTGTGCATGCTCTGCGCAGTGCATTATTAAACGCACCAAAACCAGGGTTGGCCACAGCTGCATATATGTTATGTCTAGGACGTGCGCTGATCAGACCGAACAACAACCACTGTGTTGAAATAACCTTGAAGGCCTCGGCACTCACTGTTCAGACATAGCTTACCAAGCAAAGCTGATACAATAGGAAAACATATAATTCTTGTGTGAAGCAAAATATTCTACTAGGCTCAAAGCATTAATAACAATATGTGCCGTGTGCAGAAGCAGCAGAAAGGAAAAATGGCGTTTAAACTTGTAATAAGCTCATGCTAACTTAACACAGTGTAAAGGCAAAGCCTATCTCCATGGCAGTACCTGCCCTGGGTGTAAAAGGTCTTGCAGATCCTACATCCTGCTGGCTTGAATCCTTAGTAGAGTGGAGACTGGTAAGCTATAATTTCAAATGAGTCGCTAAACCTAAATGTCCTGTTTGCTTTGAAGTTAGTTGTGGCTAATGTGTTCAGTAGAATCTTTTAAAATAAAAACCAAAATAAATCAGTAATATCTTGTTTGGTTTGTTTGTTTGAATGTATTGAGTTGGATTTAAGATAACAGGTTTCAATAGCCATCACATTTCAAATGATGTTATGGTGCTTGTAAGTGTTTGTACTCTAAATAACAATGAGCAATGGTGACCAACTATACTTGGTAAGGCTCCCACCCCTAAGATGGTGGTTTATAATTTGGGGGTGTGGATGGATTCTACCCTCAGCTTCCAGGACCACACTAAGAGAGTGGCCAGCACCTGCTTTGGTCTCCTCCGGGGACCCAGGCCCTTGCTGGGGTTTTTGATCATCCTACCTGTCAGCTGATTGTCCAATCTGCCATTTTATCCAGATTGGACTATTCCAGCTCGCTCCTTTTAGGGGCGAATCAAGCTGAGGTTACATATTTACAGCGTTTACAGCGTGTCCAAAATGCTGCTGCCAGAGCTCTGCTGAGGCTTCCGAGTAGCTGCTCCTCTACTGGTGCTACCCGGCGGGTACATTGGCTGCCTATGGCCAAGCGGATTGAATTTAAAGTCCTCTTTCTTTCCTTCAAGATCTTGAAGCTTGCGTCCCCGGGGCTCCTGGCTAACCTGTTGGTACCTTATGTTCCGAGTCCCAGCTGCGCTCTTTGGGACAACAGTTGGTTGTTGTCCCTCGAGTGAACCGTCTCCGGGCTGGGGGGCGATCGTTCCGCTGTCTAACAGCCAAGCTGTGGAATTCCCTGCCCTTCCATATCCGCAATTTGGATTGCTTATTAGATTTTAAAAAAGCTATTAAAACATTTATTTTCCCCTCGGTCTAGCTCCTTCCCTTTCCTCTTTGTTCTGTTTTTGCGCTAACCGGTTCAGTTTCTTAGTCCCCATGTTTGTCTGCTGTCAGCACCGGGACGCCTCTTTGCTGAGGCAGCTGTGCGCTATATAAGTTCAGTTAACATAACATAACAAACAACATACATGTGTTTCATATTGTAAATGTTGGTTCTCTTTCTACTGCAGCTTTACACACGGTATGTTCAAGTCACAATGTTGCAACTGTTGTGAATGTCTCATTGAAATAACTACAACTACCATGATGCCTTGTTTCTGTTTTGTGAAAAAATTATTGCCATTTCTTTTATTGATCAATCTCTATCTTAATGCTTTCTTTTTAAAAACATTTGTGTTGAATTATGTATGTTGTCCTTTACTTGTCATATCATTTATTTAAATCATGTTATCAGTTTCACAAAACAACCATTTTAGTCCTCTAAAATGTAAGGCATATAAAATTGTATGGTGAAGAAAAGTGGCATATGTATAAACTGCATTCTGCACTGTTCATATGATAACTATTGCTAAACATTGCTTTTTAGTTATGTAAAGGTCTGTAGTTTAGCCAGTCAGGCCTTGGACTGGTTAATTTGGTTAGTTTCTTTCATGTATACTTACTAAGTTATCTTTTTTCATTTCAAGATATCTTACCTGTTTATTTGAAGTAGTATTGTATGAAAGATAAACTGTTTTTTTAATAAATTAATTTACCACTGAAAGGTATAATGATGATATTCACTTCCTCTTCCTGTTTAGGTTGATACATTATACTTCATAACCAATCATTGGATGTGTAATATACAATTTTACACATTATTTATTTAATTACATTCATAATAGATCCAACATCCAGAACATATGGGCAAACATCTGTGTCTGAGGAAACATCCACTCCCGCCCAGGATCAAGCTTCCTGAGAGGACTCTACTCCTGAAAGTCCGGATGAAGATGACCTGCCTGGTCCATCTTGTTTGCCTGGGCAGACAGCTCCAGTGAGTCTTCCTCAGTCCACACCAATACCTCAGCAGGCTGATACCTTTTACTTCATGTGTCAAAAGCAAATTAATTTCCATCTTGTGCCCCCAGTCTTGGCTGGAGGTGAGACAACATCACCACCACCACAAGCTCAACCAGGACCCAGTGGAACTGGGGACATTGGTTCAAGGCCACAGGTATGTCGGTGTAGGGGTTGTGGGAAGGATCCTGTGGGCCATCATTGTGAGGCCACTCTACGGTAAGTGTCACCCAGGCCACTATGAAACAAGTATTGGGAACCTGTCATCAGTCCCATGAGATGATGGGCCAGGTCTTTACAGAGCTCAAAGACAAGCAGCAGTTGCAGAGGGAGCACAATGTTCAAATGGAAAATCTAAACTCTAATTTGGGCTCCCTGACTGGGGTGCTGCAGAACATTTTCCCCATCTGTGCAGGGCTTTTCTTGCACAATTGCCCCCTTTCTGTGGTCCAAGTACATCTTGCCCTACATCTGCATCAGCTACAGAAAAGGAGGCATTACCACAACAGGAAACACCTGCACCCACCTCAGACCCTGCAACTGTGGATCCATCTACCCCCACAGGGGCATACATTAATCCAGATGTAGGAGAGTAGGGTCTGCTATCCTATGGTCACCCCAAATTTTTGCTTTTTGCTTCACTGGTTTATGACTTAATGTGGCTGTGGGCCTGCTAATCATACCCACAGCCTGCTGTTCTCTCTATAAATTAATGCCAACGCATACTAGGTGCATTACGAATTAGAACTGGTTCACCTTATTGGCCCCTGTAACAGTGTACCCCAGGTACCCAGGGCATAGGTGTTTCCAAGGCCTACCAGGGGCTGCAGCATGTAATATGCCACCCCTGGCCTGGCCTCCATATTTGACACAACTGGCTGATCACTCAGCTGGGGTAAGTCAGTGTAATCACCCCTTACTTAGGTATAGTATGTCTATATATAACTTAAAATGGACACATATGTTCCTATCAGCCACTCTTATGGAAGGCCTCATCAATCCTGTAGGCAGAGTGCTTGGAAATATGTGAGATGGTGCTCTAGCATGAGCTGAGCCTGTCTGCAGCTTTCGGAACCACGTCCTTTAGCTGTTCCATGATACTGCCATACCATATACTCCTAAGTGCATTATGAACCTCGCGGTTAAATGCTATCTTTGGCTTGGCTTTATCAAAACATGTCGAGTAAGGTGTCATACAAATTGGAATGCTACCCCCTCGCCAGTTCCGGTCAACGGGGGTAGCATTCCACCCTTCTAGAGGGACACGACATGTACATACCCTGAACCCCGGTTAAAGTTTAACATGATCCTCAGCATCACAAAATGGATGCTGCCACCACAGACACAAGTCTGACCTCCTGCTGCTGGGAGTCCTTCCAGCGAGGGAGGCTTGGACAAAGGGTTTCCTGCCTTGGGAGGTGCTAGCACCACCCCAGACAGGATTTTGTGTATTTGGGTAGGACAGGGCTGAATAGAATGAGACATGTCTGGGGCACACAAGGTGTCCCTGCGCATAAGCCAGTCCAAACCGGTGCTGGGGCTTCCCAGCCCCAGTCTTGGCGCGGAGATGGACAAAGGAAAGGGGGTGTAGCCACCCCCCTTCCTGGTCCCACCCAGAGGAGGGACCTAGCAGGTAATCCGGCCCCAAGATTTGGAATAAGAGTAGGAGCTGTGTCCCAAGACTTCAGATCATCCTGAACTCGACTTGAAACTAAGAAGAAAACTGGACTTCGACATTCTGCTGCACAGAAGACTGAAGAGAATCTCCCTTGTGGCCCAGGAGTGACCACCCTGTGAATACAGGCACCAACCAGCAACTCAACATCTGCTTTGCCGTCGCCTCCCGCCAGAGCCCGAGTACAGAGCCCAACAAGACCTGGATTCACAGACATCTCACAGCCCGATCCACAGTTCCTGAAAAGAAGAGACCCGTGGAGGCACCGAGAGACGTGGGACCAGCAATCTTGACCCCTGAGAAGCTGACTGCGCAGCACCCGAGGCACCCTCGATGCTGTGCTTTGGGGTTTGAGAAGCGCCACCAGCGAGCAGCATCTGCACTAAAGATCAGCCCCCCAGCATCTCCACGATCTGCGTGGGGCCCTTTTGCACTTTGCCACTCGATGCGTCATCCCGGTTGCTAGCCTGTTGGCTGGTGGCCATCTTGGCGACAAAATCTACAATCTAAACCACTGGTCTGGTTGCTCCAGACTGGCCCTCGCTCCTGTAAAAAGGAGCAGCCCCTCTGACCTTGCTGGTCCGAGAAATAAGCTTTCTTCACTTCCTGCGTGGCTTGCATAGCCAAGGCCTGTTTGCTCCAATCAAGTTGCCGACAGCGCCATCAGCTAGAGCCTTTGTGAGACAGCTCGTGATCGACTCCTGGACATCCTCGACCTCTTCCTGTTCACGTGGCTGCGGAGACAAGCTGCACCTCATCACCTGTTTCCACCCGACATCGCCTGGTTCCATCCTGGTTCCACGGTAGTCACTGGCTAGTGACTTTGAACATTGTCCCCTCTGCTTTCAGGTCTTCACATCTTCGGATCCATCCTTGGATCCACCGGAACTCTCCTCGACGACCCGCCTGCAGCATCTTCATCTCCAGGCACCATCGACCTGCGTGACGAAACCCGACACTACTTGGCACCTGTGCACCCGCTTCCTGTGGGTGAGGTAACTCAGCAACGCCGGTGTTCCTACACTGGTACACACCTCTAGTGCCTAGATCTAAAGTTTTGTCCTTCTAGGTCAGTCGGAAGGTTCCTAAAACAGTAACATTATAACTTTTACGCACCATTGACATTGCATTGGTGCATGCGTGTGCTTTAAGCGCTGCACCCGAGTCCCGCGGGCCTTTTCCGACTTCTTCACTGTTAGTCCTGAACAGCTCCAGCGATTCCCCAGGCCCTAGGCCTATGTCCTTTCCAATTGGTGGTTCTTATACCATCATTTTAGTATATGGTTTAAGTGGCCCCTAGGGCTCATCCATATTGTGCCACTTTTTTATATTTAAACTGTGTTTTATTTTAACGCATTTGCTTCTGTGCTCATAAAGAGTATAGGGGATATTTGTAGTAAATAAATATATATATATTTTCAATATATATCTGTGTGGTGTCCTTTCATTTGGTATTTAAGGGGATTGTGTATGGTAAAACAGCTTGCTTCACATGCCTATACAGAGTTTAGCCTAAGACTGCTTTGTCCACGCTACTAGGATAGCTGGTCTATAAGGTTGACTTACAACCAATCATCATAAGGGTTGCTTGGCATGGTACAAGGTGATCACTAGAACTAGTGAGCATCATATACCAGGCCAACTTCTCAGATTGGTGAGCAGCGGTTGGGATTTGAGCTTGCTGTTGTTTTACCATTACAAACTTTGAGAGTATAATTTGAAAGATCATACAGGTACCTGTTAGGTACATATAAAACAAGACTAGTATACTTAAGTTCTACTGAACATAGTTGTTGTAGAGGATAGGGAGTAACACACCCTGACTACAGCTACTAGATAGGTTTAGTAGGTAAACACCAGTGTACGTAGATTGCAACATATCCTCCCACACTAGAGCAATGTCTGGAGCAGAGGGGTCCACTGGACCTGTCCCTGTTGAGAGTGACCCTCCAAAGGCACCATCCAAATTTGCTATGTTAAACTTTAAAGAAATGAGGCAGCTGTGTACCTTAAGAGGTCGCAAGACGGGTCCAGCCCCTACCACAGCACACCTCAGAGAGCTTTTAGACCAGTCTGAAGCTCTAAAGACCTCTAAAGCAGACCCCACAGGGAATGTCGAAGGAGGCTCTCCCACTGAAGATGATAATACTGACACCCTTGTCCCTGTTGTCCAGATAGATGAGGAAAACCAGAACACTGGAGATACTCAGCCTGAGGATGAGGAGGAGGAAGACGAGGAAGAAGAAAGTGATTCTGATGATCAGAGACTTAGTCAGGTGCCAGTCAAGAGACTTAGCCAGGCTAATTTAAGCCAATTTGGGACTGAGTCAGGGTCAAACCCACTCAGACCCCCAAGTGGCCTTAACCAGGAGTCTAGGAGGAGAAGGAATCACTCAGGTGAATCTGACACTTCCCATGCTTCTAGAGGCTCTCATGGTCACTCCAGAAGGGGGATGACTAGCCCTCAGAGAAGGGAACATGAGGCCAACATGAGAGAGGCTGAGCTTAGGATCTTGAAGAGAGAGCTGGAAGTAGCCCTGATCCAAGAGAAGCTTGCTAAAGCAAGACAGCCTAGAGTGAGTGGATTAGGATCCACTGGTGGCAGCACTATCCCTAAGGATAAAGACAGGTCCTATGACAATAGAAACCTGAGTAAGATTGTGCCCCCCTACAAAGCTGGGGATGACATCCACAAATGGATAACTGCACTTGAGAGAGCCTGCAGAGTACAGCAGATCCCTCAAGAGCAGTGGGCAGCAATCTTGTGGCTCTCCTTTGAAGGTAGAGGCCGAGACAGACTCCTCACAGTTAGTGATGGGGATTCTAGAAACTACCTGATCCTGAAGAGTGCTCTGATAGATGGGTTAGGCTTAACCACTGAACAGTACAGGTTAATGTACAGAGAGACCCAGAAGACACAGACTCAGGACTGGTCTGAATTTTTTGAATGTGCCACTAAGGCTCTGGAGGGATGGTTGCTGGGAAGTAAGGTTACAGACTATGAAGGATTATACAATTTGCTTATGAGAGAACACATTTTAAATAATTGTCAGAACCAGCAGTTGCATCAACATTTGGTTGACTCAGATCTGACCTCTCGCCAAGAATTGGGAAAGAGGGCAGACAAATGGGTTAGAACCAGAGTTAAGCAAAAGAACCAGAACCAGGGTGGTGACCAAAAGAAAACAGACCAGAAGGGTGGGGAGCAGAAAGCTAAAGACCAGAAGTTTTCAACAGGGCCCCAAACTAATACTGAGGGTGGGTCCCAAACTTCCAAGAAGAAGAAGAAAGAAGGTCAAAGAAAACCCTGGTGTAGTACTTGTAAAAACACCTCTCACTGGACCAGTGAGTGTAAAAATGGTGGAGCCCCCAACACTGCAGCCCCTAAGGCACCTGCACCCAATAGTACAGTCAGCAGTGTTGGTCCACAAACTAAGGGGGTAGTAGGTATCTCCTTGGGAACTGAGGGAGAGTCTGGCCTAGTCAGAACCCCTACACAGGCTGTTCTGATTTGTGATGTGGACATAGATTTGTCCACTACTGTCAGCCCCAGTAATCTGGGCAAGTACAGGCAGACGCCTTTGATTAATGAAAAAGTGGCTCAAGCATACAGGGACACATGTGCCAGTGTCACCATGGTGACACCTAACTTTGTGGACCCTGGACAATACATACCAGGTGACAATTACCTAGTGACCAATGCCAGCAATGTCACTACTACACATAGTGTGGCAATTGTGAATTTCTCCTGGGGAGGGGTAACTGGCCTAAAAAGAGTTGTGGTTAGTGCAGATCTCCCAGTTGAATGTTTGTTGGGCAATGACCTGGAGAGCTCTCTATGGTCAGAAGTTGAGTACAGGACTCATGCAGAGATGTTAGGGATATCATCACATGTCCTTGCTGTGACCAGGTCACAGGCCAAAAAGTGCCTCTCTGAACCTCAGGTCTTGGATCCTGGAACAATGAACCAAGCACCTTCCAAGAAGAAGAACAGGAGGGTAAAGGCTGTGCCTTCCCAACTGCCTACAAGTGAGGATCAGCCTTCACAGGAAGATGATCCTGAGACCCCTGAAGGAACTGTCCCTGAAGAGCTTGAACCTGATCAGGTTGAGTTTCTAGGGGCAGGGGGACCTTCTAGGGCAGACTTGGGGCAGGCTCAGTTAACCTGCCCTTCTCTTGAACCCCTCAGACAGCAGGCTGCTGCTGAGGCTGCTGGGAATGCTCAAGGTACCCATAAAGTGTATTGGGATGATGGGCTCCTTTATTCAGAGGGTAGAGACCCCAAGCCTGGTACAACCAGGAGGTTGGTTATACCTCTGCAATTTAGGGGCTTCCTTCTAACCTTGGCCCATGATATTCCTTTAGCAGGACACCTAGGCTAGAACAAGACTTGGGATAGGCTTGTCCCCCACTTTCACTGGCCTCACATGTCTGAAGATACAAAGGAGTTTTGTCGCTCCTGTGTAACCTGCCAAGTCAGTGGCAAAGCAGGTGGAACAACAAAGGCCCCCCTGATACCACTACCTGTGGTGGGGGTCCCCTTTGAACGAGTGGGGATTGATATTGTAGGTTCAATGGATCCCCCTACAGCATCTGGGCACAGATTCATACTGGTGGTGGTGGACCATGCCACCAGGTACCCAGAGGCAATTCCCCTTAGGACCACAACAGCTCCTGTTGTGGCCAGGGCCTTACTTGGAGTTTTCTCCAGAGTGGGGTTTCCCAAGGAGGTAGTATCTGATAGAGGTGCCAACTTCATGTCAGGATACTTAACAGCTATGTGGAAGGAATGTGGTGTCAATTACAAGTTCACCACTCCTTATCATCCACAATGCAATGGGCTTGTTGAAAGGTTCAACAAGACCCTAAAGGGTATGATCAAAGGATTACCAGAAAAGCTCAGGCGCAGATGGGACATCCTTCTACCCTGCCTTCTGTTTGCCTTCTGTTTGCTTACAGAGAGGTCCCACAAAAGGGGGTTGGCTTCAGCCCCTTTGAATTGTTGTTTGGGCACCCTGTAAGAGGACCCCTGTGTTTAGTGAGGGAAGGATGGGAGTTACCTCTCAGAAAACCCAAGCAAGACATAGTGGACTATGTACTTGGTCTCCGCTCCAGGATGGCTGAGTATATGGAAAAGGCATCCAAAAACCTTGAGGCCAGCCAAGAATTACAGAAAGCTTGGCATGACCAAAAGGCTGTCTTGACTGAGTACCAGCCTGGACAGAAAGTATGGGTGTTGGAGCCAGTGGCCCCAGCAGCACTCCAAGACAAATGGTCTGGACCCCATACTATCATTGAAAAGAAGGGAGAGGTTACCTACTTGGTGGACCTAGGAACTCCCAGGAGCCCCCACAGGGTGCTCCATGTTAACAGATTGAAGGCATATGTTGACAGGGCAGACATGGGCTTGCTCATGGCTACTGATGAGGGGCAGGAGGAAGAGAGTGACCCTCTCCCAGACCTGCTGACTCAGAACCCTGAAGGTGGCTCAGTTGATGGTGTGGCCTTAGATGGCAGCCTCACTAAACATCAACAAAGTGACTGTAGACAAGTTTTGCAGTCATATAGACATATGTTCTCATTGACACCCAGTCAGACTAACTGGTGTACCCATGTGGTGGACACTGGTGACAGTCTTCCTGTGAAAAACAAGATTTACAGGCAACCTGACCATGTCAGGGACTGTATAAAGACTGAGGTGCAAAAGATGGTGGAATAAGGTGTTATTGAGCCTTCAGAGAGCCCCTGGGCTAGCCCAGTGGTTCTGGTCCCCAAACCTCACACCAAAGATGAGGTTCTGTGTGGATTACAGAGGACTCAATGCTGTCACAAGGACAGATGCACACCCTATTCCAAGGGCAGATGAGCTCATAGACAAGTTGGCTTCCGCCAAATATTTGAGCACATTTGATTTGACAGCTGGCTATTGGCAAATCAGATTAGCTGGGGAATCCAAAGCCAAAACAGCATTTTCTACCCCAGAAGGTCATTACCAATTTGTGGTGATGCCCTTTGGTTTGAAAAATGCACCTGCCACCTTCCAAAGGTTGGTGAATCAAGTCCTTACTGGGTTGGATGACTTTTGCGCAGCATATCTGGATGATATTGCTGTCTTCAGCTCCACCTGGGAGGATCACCTGGTCCACCTGAAGGAAGTGCTAGAGGCTCTGCAAAAGGCAGGCCTCACTATCAAGGCCACAAAGTGCCAGATAGGGCAGAGTAAAGTTGTATACTAGGGCCACCTTGTAGGTGGAGGCCAAGTTCAACCACTGGAGAGTATGATCCAGACCATAAAGGACTGGTCCCCTCCAACCACCCAGACTCAGGTCAGAGCTTTCTTGGGCCTGACTGGGTACTACAGGAAGTTTAAGAACTATGGGTCCATTGTGACTCCTCTTAATGATCTGACATCCAAGAAGATGCCCAAAAAGGTTCAGTGGACAGTAAACTGTCAAAAGGCATTTGAAGACCTGAAGAAGGCCATGTGCTCTGCACCTATCCTGAAGAGTCCTGACTACTCAAGAGAGTTCATTGTCCAAACAGATGCTTCTGAGTTGGGAGTGGGAGCTGTGCTTTCACAACTTAATGTAGATGGCTAAGACCAGCCCATTGCTTTTATTAGCAAAAGGCTGACCCCCAGAGAGAAACGTTGGTCAGCCATTGAGAGGGAGGCCTTTGCTGTGGTGTGGGCCCTGAAGAAGTTGAGACCATACTTGTTTGGCAATCACTTCAAGATTCATACCGACCATAAGCCCCTCTTATGGCTTAATCAGATGAAGGGTGAAAACCCCAAACTGCTCAGGTGGTCCATTTCCCTACAGGGGATGGACTTTACTGTGGAGCACCGCCAGGGACTGACCATGGTAATGCAGATGGTCTCTCCAGGTACTTCCACTTAGAACATGAAGACGCAACTGGTCAAGGTTAGTCTAATGTCCCTGCGTTTGGGGGGGGTTGTGTAGGAGAGTAGGGTCTGCTATCCTATGGTCACCCCAAGTTTTTGCTTTTTGCTTCACTGGTTTATGACTTAATGTGGCTGTGGGCCTGCTAATCAGACCCACAGCCTGCTTTTCTCTTTCTAAATTAATGGCAATGCACACTTGGTGCATTACGCATTGGAACTGGTTCACCTTATTGGCCCCTATAACAGTGTACCCCCAGGTACCCAGGGCATAGGTGTTTACAAGGCCTACCAGGGGCTGCAGCATGTATTATGCCACCCCTGGCATTGCCTCCATATTTGACACAACTGGCTGATCACTCAGCTGGGGTAAGTCGGTGTAATCACCCCTTACTTAGGTATAGTATGTCTATATCTAACTTAAAATGGACACATATGTTCCTATCAGCCACTCCTATGGAAGGCCTCATCAATCCTGGAGGCAGAGTGCTTGGAAATATGTGAGATGGTGCTCTAGCATGAGCTGAGCCTGTCTGCAGCTTTCGGAACCACATCCTTTAGCTGTTCCATGATACTGCCATACCATATACTCTTAAGTGCATTATGAACCTCGCGGTTAAATGCTATCTTTGGCTTGGCTTTATCAAAACATGTCGAGTAAGGTATCATACGAATTGGAATACTACCCCCTTGCCAGTTCTGGTGACGGGGGTAGCATTCCACCCTTCTAGAGAGACACAACATGTACATAACCTGAACCCTGGTTAAAGTTAAACATGAGCCTCAACATCACAAAATGGATGCTGCAACCACAGACACAAGTCTGACCTCCTGCTGCTGGGAGTCCTTCCAGCGAGGGAGGCTTGGACAAAGGGTTTCCTGCCTTGGGAGGTGCTAGCACCACCCCAGACAGGATTTTGTGTATTGGGTAGGACAGGGCTGAATAGAATGAGACATGCCTGTGGCACACAAGGTTTCCCTGTGCATAAGCCAGTCCAAACCGGTGCTGGGGCTTCCCAGCCCCAGTCTTGGCGCGGAGATGGACAAAGGAAAGGGAGTATAGCCACCCCCCTTCCTGGTCCCACCCAGAGGAGGGACCTAGCAGGTAATCCGGCCCCTAGATTTGGAATAAGAGTAGAAGCTGTGTCCCAAGACTTCAGATCATCCTGAACTCGACTTGAAACTAAGAAGAAAACTGGACTTCGACATTCTGCTGCACAGAAGACTGAAGAGAATCTCCCTTGTGGCCAAGGAGTGACCACCCTGTGAATACAGGCACCAACCAGCAACTCGACGTCTGCTTTGCCGCCGCCTCCTGCCGGAGCCCGAACCCAGAGCCCAACAAGACCTGGATTCCCAGACATCTCACAGCCCGATCCACAGTCCCTGAAAAGAAGAGACCCGAAGAGGCACCGAGAGACGTGGGACCGGCCATCTTGGAAGACCCCTGAGAAGCTGACTGCGCAGCACCCGACGCACCCTCGATGCTGTGCTCTTGGGGTTTGAGAAGCCCCACCACCGAGCAGCCTCTGCACCAAAGATCAGCCCCCCAGCATCTCCACGATCTGCGTGGGGCCCTTTTGTACTTTGCCACTCAACACGTTATCCCGGTCGCTAGCCCGTTGGCTGGTGGCCATCTTGGTGACAAAATCTACAATCTAAACTGCTGTTCTGGTTGCTTCAGACTGGCCCTCGCTCCTGTAAAAAGGAGCAGCCCTTCTGACCTTGCTGGTCCGAGAAATAAGCTTTCTTCACTTCCTGCGTGGCTTGCATTAGCCAAGGCCTGTTTGCTCCAATCAAGTTCCGACAGCGCCATCAGCTAGAGCCTTTGTGGGACAGGTCGTGAGCGACTCCTGGACGTCCTTGACCTCTTCGTGTCCACGTGGCTGGGGAGACAAGCTGCACCTCTTCACATGTTTGCACCCGACATCGCCTGGTTCCATCCTGGTTCCACGGTAGTCACTGGCTAGTGACTTTGAACATTGTCCCCTCTGCTTTCAGGTCTTCACATCTTCGGATCCATCCTTGGATCCACCGGAACTCTCCTCGACGACCCGCCTGCAGCATCTTCATCTCCAGGCACCATCGACCTGCGTGACGAAACCCGACACTACTTGGCACCTGTGCACCCGCTTCCTGTGGGTGAGGTAACTCAGCAACGCCGGTGTTCCTACACTGGTACACACCTCTAGTGCCTGGATCTAAAGTTTTGTCCTTCTAGGTCAGTCGGAAGGTTCCTAAAACAGTAACATTATAACTTTTACGCACCATTGATATTGCATTGGTGCATGCGTGTGCTTTAAGCGCTGCACCCGAGTCCCGCGGGCCTTTCCCGACTTCTTCACTGTTAGTCCCGAACAGCTCCAGCGATTCCCCAGGCCCTAGGCCTATTTCCTTTCCAATTGGTGGTTCTTATACCTCTATTTTAGTATATGGTTTAAGTGGCCGCTAGGGCTCATCCATATTGTGCAACTTTTGTATATTTAAACTGTGTTTTGTTTTAACGCATTTGCTTCTGTGCTCATAAAGAGTATAGGGGATATTTGTAGTAAATAAATATATATATATTTTCAATATATATCTGTGTGGTGTCCTTTCATTCGGTATTTAAGGGGATTGTGTATGGTAAAAGAGCTTGCTTCACATGCCTATACAGAGTTTAGCCTAAGACTGCTTTGTCCACGCTACTAGGATAGCTGGTCTATAAGGTTGACTTACAACCAATCATCATAAGGGTTGCTTGGCATGGTACAAGGTGATCACTAGAACTAGTGAGCATCATATACCAGGCCAACTTCTCACACAGATCACCAGGTTAGGATGGCAATGCCGCCAACACCACGAAGAGACTCCAAACCTAATTTCATCCAGTGTGTGAAGACCATTCTCTCTGTGGACAATTTTCTGGACACATTGGCCTTTCTGAAGCCAGTTGTATTTTGGACATTGAACCTCAAACAATTTTGAACCAAAAATTATGGTTTCATTCACCATGACTGACTTTTGCTTATTTTGTTTGTTGTTTGGTTTATATCCACTTTGTCTTTATTTGATTTTGTTTAATTAAAGCAAAACAAAGTCCAAGACTGGTGTTGTAGTTATTTTCTGTATTCGTTCAACTCTTTTTCCTTCTTTCATACATTTAAAAATATAAAAAGCCAAAGGATTGTTTATTCATAAATGAATTGCAAGTAGGTAATGTTCCTCAATAATTTCTACCATGACAACAGAACACAAATACCAAAACCACCATCGACTAGTATTTCACTTAATTTGAAACAGTGTTCTGTCAAATTGTATTAAACAAACCATACATAACACTAACCATACATAACACAATACATAACACAACCACACATAACACAAATACTCAGTGCCTTTTTTACATTTCCAGTTCCACGTCTTGCCACCATAGAAAAAGGGGATGTAATGAAAAGAATCAGATTAAAGGGGCAATATATTATTGGTTTATGTCATCAGTGAGAGCCAGATATCTGCCTCACAGTTGGAATTTCACAACAATAACACCAACAGTTCTAAATTCTGGCAGTACTCACTTTGGTGGCCTATACAATGTTGCGGTTTCTGGGGAAATATCATAACCAACTTTAAGTAGTGTGCTACAAGACGTTCTTTCTACAATGATGAGACATATCAACATATTCAAAAACTTAACACAAAATGTGCATTTGGCCAATTTGAAGGGGTCTGGCTATGCTTTTGGTTGACTACCTCACGTGGTTAGAGCAAATGAAGCAACACACATTGGCTTGGTGCCAACAATCAACAGAAAACTAGTCAAATGCAATCTTAACAACTTCCATTCATTCACTGTGCAAGTTGTCTCAGTGCAAGACATATGCACACAAAGTCTGTATGTGTCTTCCACAGGACAACCCACTGTAGTTTGAAACAGCACTAGTTAACTACAAATGTCACAACTTTGACACGTCCAAATGAAGAAGACATGATGAAGATACCTAACACAGAGCAAAACAAAAAGATGAGTAATGAAACATGATAAAATTGACACATTACAAAGTCATGTTTGTGAGGTCACATTTTTAATACACAATCAGATATAAACAATCAAAAAGAACACTAAAGTCAATATATCAGAACTTTAATCAACAAAGACCTATGTCCTGGATTTCCCTGAACCTACCCTTCCTAAGAAATGTCCAGCACAGACCTTTTCCTCATTACAGTTGTAAATGATATCCTGATGTAACCCAACTCCTTCCTCCTCACCACTATCAATTTAGTTTGGTGTTTTTATTCAAGATCCTCACTTGGTGGCTCTTCATGGTCTCCACCATCTGCAATGTAAGGGATGTTACATGGCAGGGCTATGTTGTGCAGCATGCAGCAGGCTATGGTGATTTGGCACACCTTATCGAGTGAGTGGAGGAGAGCTCCACCAGTCTTGCCAGACATTGAAATCCAACCTTTAGGAGCCCAAAATCATGCTCCACTGGCCTCTCTGTTCTCCCATGGGCCTCATTGAAGCAGACTTACCTAGACATTGTTGGATTTCTCAGCAGTGCCAACCATGGTCAGTTAGGATAAGCTGAGTTTTCTAAATGGAACAAAAAGAGAAAAAGCCAAGATATGTAACACAATTACAGATGACTCACCTTGAAATAACCCAAACAATATTATGTCAGACTGTACTTACCAACAAGCCAGACCCTCTCATGTCAATGTTATGACATTTGCAGGGGTTTGCTGCTGTTCCAAAGGAGTCATGGGCTAATCTGGGGAAATGGGCACAGAAGCATGTGATGTACAAATCAGCTTTGCGATACCAAAGGGGATGATGGACGGAGCGTTTGATCAAATCAAACACTCATCCCAGTCAACTGATATGGGTTTAATCCATCATCATTCTTTAGCTCACTCCACCACCCCAGTTCAGACATGGCCATATGCAAATCAGTCTGACCCTTTGCCTCATGGGAACAGTCCAGCCCGAACTGGCAAACCATGTCTTCTCTGGACCGGAAACAAGCACACTGGGACCGGTATCGGGTTCATAACCCTCATTAGCCAGGCTATCTTATATCCGGTGGCAAAGTGAGCAAGGGACACACGTCTGGGCATACCTCGCCAACGTAGGGCGAACAAAGCGATACCTAAGGGGATGATGGACGGAGCATTTGAGCAAATCAAACACTCACCCCCAGTCAACTGATCTGGGTTTAATCCATCACCATACTTTAGCTCACTCCACCACCCCAGTTCAGACATGGCCATATGCAAATCAGTCTGACCCTGTGCCTCATGGGAACAGTCTAGCCCGAACTGCCAAGCCATGGCTTCTCTGGACTGGAAACAAGCATCCTGGGACCGGTTTCGGGTTCATAACCCTCATCAGCCAGGTTATCTTGAATCCAGTGGCAAAGTGAGCAAGGGACCCACGTCTGGGCATACCCTGCCAACTTAGGGCCAATAAAGCGATACCAAAGGGGATTGTGGACGTGTAGTGTAGTTCCTTAATTCTCAATAGGCTCTGCGCTTTGGAATAATATATCCTATAGTTTAGACGTAGGACTGAGGTCGACTAGGTCTCTATCGAATGTATTAAACTTAATAGTGAGTGCCAGATAGCTCAGAGGTTGATGGATACAAACCTGTTCTGCTTTCTTCCAGCAAGGGGCAGTAGTAACACTGTTCTTGATCAGTGGATTGCTAGTACGGGTACTGGTTGTCTGTAAGAAAGCCCGAACTCCTTCTTGTCCACGATCTTTTCTCTGACTAGATCCCCAATCTTTGGAATCCAGGCAGGCCTTGCTGGGACGGGTGGTTCCTCTTCAGTGGTTGTTTGCTTCTGTAATGTGTTGCATTGACTTTTCCTTGTTTCATTTAAGTCCTGCAAACCAGCCAAACAGTCTTTTATATCAAATTTTTTTTGTTCTACCACTGAAGTGTGACGATCAAGGTCCTGGACAATCATTCTAGTTCCAAAAAGGATTTCATACGGAGTGATTCCCCCTAGAGAACTTCTTGGCAGATTATTAAGGCTACGTTGGATGGGGGATGGTGGCAGCTCCCTCCTGAATTGTTTGTTGGCCAACAGGTGCGATATTTTGTGCCCTGCCTGTATTCCTGACGCTGATGTTGAGCTGAATTTGTTTTAAAAATTGTTTTTAGTCAGAGTGAAGTGTGTTACTCCCTCGCGGTGGTGAACACGGATCTTCTGTCATTTTTAAACGTTTTCCCTACGCGTGTCATTTTTAAACTTGTTCTCTACGCGTGCTTCCTAAGGGTAGAACCTTGCAGTGGGGCATTACGTGCACTTACCTGGGGACTAACGGAGGCCTGTACTCGGTGATCTGTCCTTCCCGCCCTGGTCCGACGCGGTAGCTAGTACCGTTGTGCGGAGGGCGGGGTAGGTAGAGTCTGGCACTTTTGCATTCCTAGGTTAGCGGTCTAGTTGCATGGGAGATCCTGTATAAAGCACGCTTCGACCGGTGGTAGCATTGCGAGGAAGGGGGATGGTGGCAGCTCCCTGCTGAATCGTTTATTGGCCCACAGGTGCGATACTTTGTGCCCTGCCTGTATTCCTGACGCTGATGTTGAGCTGAATTTGTTTTAAAAAATGTTTTTAGTCAGAGTGAAGTGTGTTACTCCCTCGCGGTGGTGAACAAGGATCTTCTGTCATTTTTAAACGTTTTCCCTACGCGTGCTTCCTAAGGGTAGTACCTAGCAGTGGGGCATTACGCGCACTTACCTGGATACTAACCGAGGTCTGCACTCGGTGATCTGTCCTTCCCGCCCTGGTCCGACGCGGTAGCTAGTACCGTTGCGTGGATGGCGGTGTAGGTAGAGTCTGGCACTTCCGCATTCCTAGGTTAGCGGACTAGTTGAAGAGGAGATCCTGTATAAAACCCACATGCCCCAGTGACCGCGCGCAGCTGGCGCGCGTGCCAAAGGCAAGCCCGACTGCGCCCGTACGCGGCCGTACGGGGCACGGGGCCAGAACCCCTGGAGGAATTCAGGTAGGAAAATACTATTCACGGCAAGAGTTAGTAGCATTTCGTGCTGGGGTGAAGGAAGGTTGCAGACACAGACTGAACCAAGATAGCACTGATCAGATAAAGAGATGCAGGCACTGTCCGTTTACGACCAATCCCTTTTTAAGGATTAAGAATGCTGGACAAAAACTTAGCTGTGCTTTGGTTTACTGCAGATCATTGAAAAAGCACTGTTTGGAAATCCACGATTATCTTGTTGATAGTAAGGTGGGAATACTTTTTCTCACCGAGACTTGGTTGGATGAGGAGTCAGCTCCAGAAATCTTAGAGGCACTACCCCAAGGCTACGGTATTTGTAGGCAGGACAGACCCTCTGGGAGGGGAGGTGGGATCGCTGTGATCTATAAACAGAATATACAGTGCACGCTTGTGCCAGCGCATATTACAGACAGCGAGGCGGGCTACTTTTCTATTAGGATATCCAACAATCACATAATTAAAGGCCTCTTAGTTTATAGACCTCCGGGAGGTGCAGCGCAATTTATAACTAGCCTTATTCAAAATCTAATACAATCGGCCATGCGGTACGAGAAGTTCCTCTTGTTAGAGGACTTAAATTAGGATTTTGATGACGTTTCCAATCTGGCAGCCCAGGAGCTCCGACAAGAGCTGTTAATTTTACAATTGTGTTTAAAATTTGAGCTTCCCACACACAGGCTGGGACATCTATTGGATCCCATTTTTAGTAACTGGGAAGCTTTAAAACTGAACCCCCTGTACCCGTTATTTGGACGGACCACTTCTTGATCCCTTTTCAAGTCACCTGCACTGTTGAGAGATTACTGGTGAATTCGGAACTAAGAGGAGACAGAAGAAATGGGCTAATTTCTCTTCTGAGAGGTTTCCTACTGCCCTTGCTCAGGGCGGTCCTCCGGGGGAGTTAGGACGGGAGTTAGATCTAGCCTCTGAGGCCTTGGACCAGCGCATTTTGAGTGCTCTGGACAGCATGGCACCTTGGTCTAGTACAGGTTCAGCTAAAAACCGCCCCTTGGTCCAATGCTGAGCTGAGGGAGGCTAAGTCAGCATGCAAGCGTCTTGAGAGACGCTGGAGAGTCAACTACTTGCCTATTCACGGGACTGAATATAAGTCCAGTCTCAAAAACTACCACGTCCTAATTAGGAAAACTCATTCTTCGTACTTTGCAGACCGGATTGATAAAGCGTACTGCTCAGCTAAGGAGTTGTTCCGAGTGTTTAAAGAGATATCCACACTATCCACCATAGAGTTACCCGAGGTTGGATCCATTGCATCCTGTAAGCAGATAGCAGAGTTTTTTGCCACTCAGGTTAAAGATATTTACTCTACCTTCCCCTTGGAAGCCAGGGATGGGTCTAGCAGAGAGGGGGTGTCCAGTGGAGGGATAATGGAGTCTGAGTGCCTGAAGACGTTTAGGTTTCCTGATGGTGATATGCTAAGTAAGTTAGCTAGTAGTGTGAAAACTGGCTCACCTAAGGACCCTGCACCAGCAAAAATTTTGAGAGGAAATAGTGAGACTTTAGAGCCTTATATTACGTATCTGTTAGAGCTCTCTTTCAGCCTAGGCAAAGTACCGAAACCCTGGAAGGAAGCTGTGGTCCTTCCTCTGAAAAAGAAGCCACAGATTAGAATAGCTCAGTTAAGTAATCTGCGTCCCATTTCACTCCTCCCATATTTTGCGAAAATTGCTGAAAAGATGGTTAATCAACAACTAATAGCCCACATTGAGACCCATAAGCTGCTACACCCTTTGCAATCTGGCTTCCGTGCTCTCCACTCTACGGAGTCAGCCTTGCTTTTCTCCACGGAGACTCTCCAGAGGCACGTGGTTGAGGGTCACACTGCGGCACTGATTCTTTTAGATCTCAGTGCCGCGTTTGACACTGTGGCTCATCACAACTTGCTGCAGTGTCTTAGGAAGGGTTGTGTAACAGGGAAGGTGTGGGACTGGTTGGAATCATTCCTTCAAGATCGCAGCTTTCAGGTCGCTCAAGGGCCCTTTAAGTCAAAAGCTTTTAGCTTGAACCAAGGGGTTCCTCAGAGCTCTAGTTTGAGCCTGACCCTTTTCAATCTCTACGTGGCGGCTGTGGCTGCAATCACTGAGCAATATGGGGTGGAAGTGGTGACGTACGCTGATGACACGCAGCTGGTTGTGGCCTTAGCGCAACCTGCTGAGAATGCCGCCAGTAATTTTGCATCCTGTCTCCAAAGATCTTGCTGCTTGGATAGCTAGCAGTGGCCTCAGATTAAACGGCCATAAAACTGAGGTGCTGATTGTGGGCAAAGCACCTTCAGTCTGGACCTCAGCATGGTGGCCCCAGGTGCTGTGGCCTCTCCCTGTACCAAATGATCAAGTAAAAAATCTGGGGATTTGGATTGATTCTAAAATGTCATTCGACTATCACACAAGGCGTGTGTTTTGGTATCTTACGCGGCCTCAGAAATACTCTTAATCTACTCCCTGTAACAGCTAGGAAATCCCAGGTCCATGCCTTGGTTACTTCAAGGCTGAACTATGGGAATGTCCTCTATCTGGGAGCGAATGTAAGCTGCCTCCAAAGATTGCTTTTCAAGAAACAAGGGGGACCCAGCGGGTAGCTATGGACCATGGGTATCAGTTACGTTTTTGGAGACAAAGGTCCTTAGCAGTGTTGAAAATAAAAAACAATTATTATATAGAACACAATAGGCTGCTATATATATATCTTCCTTGTCCAGCCGGACAAGGAATTTATTTATCAAAATATAAAAGATATTCAATCAAAATACATTTCTACAACAATAGTACATTGCAGTAAGGCACACTCCTGTGACGTACCGGGAGGAAAAGAAAAATAGAATAGAGTGAAAGGGGTGTTTCAGGCAAAGGAAAAGAGCAGGCAGGGTACTGTTGCGAATCAAGAGTTTGACAGTATCGCCTGGAGAAGTTCATACAAATTCAAATAAACATTGCTTTTAATGTATGGCCACTCATAAGTGTCGACGTTTCGATCCTCGCTCAATTAATAAAGGGGATCATCTTCAGGACTTAAGTAATAGTTTTGCCTGGGTTATAACGGCCTCTCGTTGGAGGTGTAAGGTCCAGGTGCTGCCAGCAACGCAGGGACTTTTGGGTAATGCAAAAAGTGTTTTTGAATTGCTTGGGCTCGATTGTTGAGAGCCCGTGTAGCGTTTACGAATAAAACGTTTCCACGGCTTTACTTGTGGCAGTGCGCAGGACCGGTGGGCGGTGTGCTTGCGATTTTGGAAATTATTGCTCCGAATGGAGATCAATATGCAGTTGAGCGGGGAGGGCTTGATGGCCGTCGCCGCGGTGCGGTCACTTCTGTGAATGATCCGCGGGTTTCTGGATGAAGCCGTGGAAAATGCCGGGGGCCGCGATCCTGCACCAAAATCGCAAGCACACCGCCCACCGGTCCTGCGCACGGCCACAAGTAAAGCCGTGGAAAAGTTGTATTCGTGAACGCTACACGGGCTCTCAACAATCGAGTCCAAGCAATTCACAAACCCTTTTTGCATTACCCAAAAGTCCCTGCGTCGCTGGCAGCACCTGGACCTTACACCTCCAACGAGAGGCCGTTATAACCCAGGCAAAACTATTACTTAAGTCCTGAAGATGATCCCCTTTATTAATTGAGCGAGGATCGAAACGTGGACACTTATGAGTGGCCATACATTAAAAGCAATGTGTATTTGAATTTGTATGAACGACTCCAGGCGATACTGTAAAACTCTTGATTCGCAACAGTACCCTGCCTGCTCTTTTCCTTTGCCTGAAACACCCCTTTCACTCTATTCTATTTTTCTTTTCCTCCCGGTACGGCACAGGAGTGTGCCTTACTGCAATGTACTATTGTTGTAGAAATGTATTTTGATTGAATATCTTTTATCTTTTGATAAATAAATTCCTTGTCCAGCTGGACAAGGAAGATATATATATAGCAGCCTATTGTGTTCTATATAACAATTGTTTTTTATTTTAAACACTGCTATGGACCTTTGTCTCCAAAAGCCTCCAAAGATTGCAGCGCATCCAGAATACTGCCGCCCGTCTGGTGTTGATGCTACCTAAGAGAGAAGCCTCTAAAAAAGCTTTGGAGATGCTTCACAGGCTGCCAGTTAGGGAGTGGAGCCAGTTTAAAGCCCTCTGTGTAAGTCATCGGATTACACAGGGGAAAGGACCCCACTTTCTTCTCAACCTCTTAACTACAAACACCCTGAATCGTCAATTGAGATCCCAGGGGGCGGGTTTAGTGCAGGTACCTAAAATCCGAAGAGCAAAAATAGGAGGGAGGTCCTTTCGTTTCCTGGCTGCCCATCTATGGAATAGCCTTCCTCTCAGGCTCCGTGTGGAAACCTCAGAGGTGGTTTTCCACAAAGAATTGAAAATGTACTTATTCCCCAAGTATAGGCACTAGGAGATTATGGTGGGGGAGGGCACAATAGTATGGTAATCTGGTGGCCAAGTCATTAGCGCGGGGACACACTGGCTAGTGTTCCCAGGCGCTGTATAAGCTTCAGTTATTATTATTATTAATATTATTAGATGTTTCACCCACCCGTCACCCGAGCCTAATATCCTAGCTGTTATAGATTGCTTTATGTCCCATTTTTTTCTCTCCACAACCGAATTTCCCTCATAATGGAATGGACTAGAATACCACAATGCAACGCCCAGATTGGCCATGGCCTCCTTGTAAGCCTTTGAGCTAAACGCAGGACCCTGGTCGGAATGTAGCGTGCCGACTGCATATGTGCCGATAAAGACTCGCAAATCTTTTATAACAGTTCAGGAGTCAGCTGAGCGCTGAGGCCACATCCAAATGAATCTTGAGCAGGAATCCACTGCAACCATGATATATTTGTAGTTACCATCCCTCTGTAAGCGACCGCAGTGGTCCAGGTAAACGCATGCTAATGGTTTATCTGAAATTAACAGGGGTGTCTGCGCAGGACGTTTCACAGTAGAGAATTTCATCTTTTGGCAGATTTCATATTCCAAAGCATAGTTTCTGGTCTGTTTCCTCATGCGTGGCCACCAGTATCTCTGGTTTAATAATGATACTGTGCCGGAAACACCTGCGTGTGCAGAGGCGAGCCCTTCATGTGCTGCTAAGATTAGTCCTAATCTATGCTCCATGTTTATAATAACTCTATCCCCCACTCCAGGGATTTGAGCAAACTGAGCATTATTTGCATCAGTTATGTATGAGTATTTGAGTGGAAAGCCTTTTGGTAATGTTTTACCACTGCCTTTGCTTGTGGCATTGACAGCTGGCATTATTTCGCCTTCTATTTTTGTTTTTGAATGAGTGATTGCAGCTACGGGAGCAGTTTGCACAGTTGCCTTCGCGGCTTCATCAGCCAATGAATTCCTTGCAACGTGAACGCCATCACATTGATGACTTAGTGTATGGATCACTTGAGTGTTTTGTAGTTCTTGTTGTAACTGAACTACTTGTTCCCAAAGCAACTTATGCTTGATTGTGCCACCTTTTGCATCTTTGAAACCGTTTTGAATCCAGTTCTGCAAGTATTCATTGTAAGATTGAACGCAGTAATAGGAATTGCACATTATGAGTGTGGGGAATTCGCGATCGGGATTTTCAAGCGCCATCTTAAATGCTTGTAGTTCAGCTCGCTGAGCTGTACAATCTCTGAGAGATTGTGTTTTAGTGACCATAGGTCGGAATTTACCATCACGCCAGTGACCTTTAACGATCGGGCACGCAGCAATATAAGCTTGTTTACCCCCGATTGCGGGCTGTGCTGATCCGTCTGTATAAATTATACATTCGTACTTTTCTAAAGGCAGAATCTCAGTGGGTAGAGGACATTCTTGTTTGTGTTGTAGAAATTCTTGAATTTTCAATAATGGGTCAAAAACGTATTCAATGTCTGTTGCAGCAAGAGAGTTAACCCAGTGTATCCATCTCAGATGTAAAGCCTTTGCATTCAGAATGCTCGCTTTTGTCAATGCCTCTAAGGCAGGTACAGGAGTAACAACCATTATGCGTTTTCCCTGTGCGAGGCCTCTCTCTTTTGCTACTGCAGTTTGAACCGCTGTCAGAATTTTTTCTGTGGAGGTGAATTTCATTTCAGCTTGTGTGTACAAGTGTGATTTATAAGCTATTGGTACTTTTTCACCTTCATTAAAGGTTAAGTATGTGAATCTGCATCTTCCTGTAATGATTCGGATTACAAGGTTGCGTACGTTTACGCGAGTCTGTAAATGTGTTGTTGCTAACATGTCTGTTTGCACTGAACGCAACATTTCTGTGTGTTTTTGAGTCCAATTAACTGTTTTGAAATCAGGTTTGATTCATTCATAAAGAGGTTTAACCCTTTCTGTGTAATTTAGAATGTATGTTCTTCCGAAATTTAGGAAACCTAGAATTGACTGTAAGTTTTTCAGCGTTTTTGGAGGTTGGAGCAGCGCAAACTTTTCTAAAAAGTTGGCTGCCAGGCTTTGCCTTCACTTGATAACTCTTATCCCAGAAAAAGGAAGTTGATGTGGGCAATTCTCGATTTCTTAAAATTAAATTTATACCCTTCAGAGGCGAATCCAAGTATTATGATATTATGGTAACAGAGTTACTACAAACGTATGATGATGAGGCGTTATCTTATGTCGATGACATCTATCTAACAGACAATGACTTGGACATGTTTTGACAGAAAAACCTGTTAGAAATATCTAAAGTGTTTTTTATATTCTTTACGCACAATGTTATTCATTAGTGCTGCATTGTGTGCATTTTGTACTGCAAAGTTTTTGCAACAAGAGTTTAAATGTCTGTAGTCCAAAACTAGACAATATGTATTTTCTGGTTTGGGGACAGGAAACAAAGGATTGTTCATTGAAAAGGTGCATGTTTCAATCACCCCTTGGTATTTAAGTTGATCTAATATCTCCCTGACTTGTTTTTTAGCTTCTTGCTTAACTGGGTACTGCCTTTTTGCAGTTGGTTGAGTTTTTAACTGGATTTTATGGTGAGGGGAATCCTCATCCCATCCTACATGATTTTTATATAATGCTGGAGCCTGGGCTACAGCCCATTTCCTGGCATATGTGTATTTTGTATGAATTGTAATATGATTGGAGAAGGCTGGCATAGTATTGTCTTCACCATGTGGGCACCCCCTGACAAATTCAAGTGGCCAGTCTTGTTCAGCAAGAAGAATGTTCTAACCCTTCGAGAGCTTCCGCCAAAAGAGTGCTCTTATTTTTCTAGTTATATCCCCCTCCATCCGGAGTGTTACTTCATATAATTTGTGTGGGACACTAACCCTGGTATCAGCAGTTTCAACTTTGATGTACTCATTCAAGTCCACTGTCTCCAGATGATCCTTCAAGATCTTGCGAGCTACGGTTACTTCTGCTGCGCTGTCCAGCAATGTCTGAGCCCAATCCCCGTTCTTGAGTTGTGTCCTCAAGATCCTCAGCATGTCTGATTTTTAGACCTGCTACCTTCTTTTTTGGTGAATTGGGTTTTCTTATTTTTCGCAACGTGTTGATTGTCTTTGGACTTCACGCGTTCTTTTTTTTGTGCTGACCGTCCTCTTCTTTCCAATTTCTGTGAAGAAGTCTGAAAGGTACGAGAGGGACGTGTATCAGTATCTTGATATCTATCAGGTTTTCTCAGATTATCCCTGTTCCTGAGGTTATACCTCTTTTCATAGGGCTCCTTTTGAGGAGACCTACCTCTGGATTGAGAGCGGATCTCTTTACAAGTTTGTTTAGTGTTCTCCCACTTCTTTTTTAGGAACAGTGAGAGTGTTTCTAATAAAGACCTTTTCAGGACTTTCAGTTAGTTGGGGTTTAACTGGTTTCCCACCCAAACTGTCTGTACTTAGTTCTTCATAGGATTTTTCAATTATTCTGGCCAGTTCATATGGTTGCTCAGTTACATCAAATTCTCTTAACTTTTGGTGGATCGCCACTGATGCTGCCTCACCTTTAATAGTAGCTAATATTATTGTTGAGACCTGTTTGAAATCTTTCAGTAGTTTCATTCCTATATTTAATGCAGGCTCTGCCTCGTATTAATTTTGAATCTGTTTCAGGACGTCTGGTATTACCGCCATGATGGAACACCATGTGTTTTTGTGTAGATTGCAGCAAAGACTATACCCCAAGTGTCGCAGTCTTCTAGGTGTGGTGCGATCTCCATTAGTAAACAGATTGTTAGAAACCTGTGTTTCTCATGAGGGGTAGTAT
Organism: Lissotriton helveticus; assembly: GCF_964261635.1. NCBI lineage: Eukaryota > Metazoa > Chordata > Amphibia > Caudata > Salamandridae > Lissotriton > Lissotriton helveticus. Next base: position 601,681,779 of record NC_136063.1, on the reverse strand, counting down.
CGGGAAATACTGCCTCGATTTGAGTAATTTTTTGAGCTATCCAGAATGGAATTTATTCCTGTTTTATGGGCAATTTATCAATGACTGATTGTATAGTCTGTGGTGTAATTTAATTTGTTTTACCCTGGTAAGGGGTGTGTTGTGGAATCCTTACAGGAGGTTGGACTGTTAAAGTCGGCATGACATATTGAACCAATTGTCTATTTATTTTGATTAGTTGCTTTAGTTGAACTAATAGTTCAGCACCTGACATTTCTTCAATGGCAGGATTTGGTGTATAGCTGGCTAATACCGGCCATGTTGCTCCTGGTCTACCTAGTGGACCGAGCCTATTATTGTGATTTTGATGTTGTAGGGCGCCTTTAAACCAGAGTGCATGCTCTTGGTATGTTAGTGGAATTTCAAAATCCTCGAAAGAATTCTATTCCATTGGATGTTCCTTTTCTTTGTAGAAGTGAAACACATGTGTTGCTGGATTTGCTTCAGGGAAGATAATCCATGAATAGAATACCTCTGTCTGCCGATATTCATGTGCCTCTAGTACAAAAATTACCCTACCACCTCTTGATGATAATGTAATTTTTTATAAGTTTTATAGTGATGGTTTTCCATAAATATTCCGGGATGATTACAGCATCCAGGTCATCTTGTTGGAAATCTGTAACGTCTAATCCTGGTAGGGCTGCAGCTCCACCGGTTTCGTTATTGTCTTCGGTCATTGTTTAATGAAAGTTGCAGAGCAAGTTTCAAGGAAGCAAAGATAAGGTGCACAATATTTTGGAACACTGTATCCTTAATCGTTGAACAAACCAAAAACTAATACATAGGATTTTCGTCCTAATCAGTTATGGCGGATATTTTATCCTTTCACCCAATCCAGACGTCTATTGGAGTATTTTACGGGAAAAAGGGGTCTCTGTGAAAGGCCCGACTGAGTTACTTTAGTATCTAGCGTTATATTAGTGCCTTACCAAACGTTGAGCACCATGTAGTGTAGTTCCTAAATTCCCAATAGGCTCTGCGCATTTACAATAATATATCGCGTTGTTCGCCCTTAGTTGGCAGGGTATGCCCAGACGTGGGTCTCTTGCTCACTCTGTCACTGGATTCAAGATTGCCTGGCTGATGAGGGTTATGAACTTGAAACCGGTCCCAGGATGCTTGTTTCCGGTCCAGGGAAGACATGGCTTGGCAGTTCGTGCTGGACTGTTCCCATAAGGCACAGGGTCATAATGATTTGCATAAGGCCATGTCTGAACTAGAGTGGTGGAGTGAGCTAAAGAATGATTATGGATTAAACCCAAATCAGTTGACTGGGGGTGAGTGTTTGATTTGCTCTAACACTCTGTCTGTCATCCCCTTTGGTATCGTACAAATCAGCTAAGCAGAATACTTGCACATTGAGTGGAATTGCTTCTGATTCTGGTAGACTTGTTCCCTGGAGTGTGGTGGCACTAAGGCAGTATGTATGTCATCAATTGCTCTAGCCACATGTGGTAGGTGACCCAAAGTATAGAAATTGCCATTCACATTTGCAAAATCCTCATGTTGTGGAAACTGGGTGAAGCTGTTGATATGTTTCATCATAAACAAAAGAACTTCTTACAGCACATCACAGAAAGTTGGTTTTGATATTCTACAAGATGTTACCATAGTGTAGTGGAATGATCCTGTTGACACAAAATAAAGTACTGCCATCAGTTTGACAATTAGTTCAATATATGTGGGATTTCTGTGTGAGGCACAAGATCTGGCTCCAGCTGATGACATAAATCCAGTATAGTTTGCCTATTCAATCTGAACTTGCAATAATATCTCCTTCTTCCATGGTGAAAAGGTCTGGAAATGGGCAGTTCACTTGAGGCTGCCATCTACTGTTCTCCCAGGGTTCAAACATTGGCATTGGAAGATGTGTGTACATTTTAAAACATTTTACACATGCTGGCCGCTTGACCTCACTGTCAGGACATTTGTAATCAGACATCTGCTGCAGAAGTTGACTGTGTAGTGGGTGTTCAACTCCATGACAGACACAGCCATAGGCTAACATGTGAGAAATCAACTTACAAAGGCCAATGGCTGTGTCTGTATCCACTGACGATTGCATATATTGTGTATTATGTCGGTTTGAAAAAAGCTCAGATGTCTCCTATTTTCAGCTTTCAGGACCTCTTCAACTTTTGCTGCTGTTACTGACTTCTGGGAGCAGTGATGGCAGGTCGAACAAGTGAGAGGGCCACTGCCATCTTGATAGAGGAGCTGGAGCTGCTGGAACATGAGGTCCTCTAAGCAAACACAAAGAGCTAATGGACAGAGCGCTGAAACTTTTCATTCATTCGCCCACAGTCACTATAAGATCTGGGTTGAATCCATCATCGTTCTTTATCTCACTTCATCACCCCAGTCCAGATCTAGCCATATGCAAATCAGTCTTGACCCTGTGCCTCATGGGATCAGTCCAGTTCAAACTGCCAAACAAGGTCTTTTCTGGACCAGAATCAAGCATTCTGAGACCAGTTTCGGCGTAACACCCCTCATCAGCCAGGCTAGCTTGGATCCAGTGGCAAAGTGAGCAGAGGACCCCTGTCAGGGCATACCCTACCAACTTAGGGTAAACAAAGCAAACACAAAGAGATGATGGACAGAGCGCTGTAACTTTTCAGACACTCACCCCCAGTCACTATTAGATCTGGGTTGAATCCAGGAGGTCCTCTGCCTGAATGGCCAGCTCTATGACTCACCAAAGTAACAGGTACTATCCTGAAACGTATATGTGAATCTGTCTAACTGGTCTGTTTATATTAACAAAACCTACAATGTCCCTTTGAGTCCCTCAGTGAAGTGTAATGATTGACGTGAAGTGTAATATATTTTGTTCCTTACATAGGAGAAGGATGTTGGGGTTTTTCTGAAACCAAAGATTAAAGGGACATTATAGTTAGGAAATGGAATTTAAAAAACCTGAGAAATTCACTGAAAAATCAAAGGCTACAGAGACGTTATAGTTAGGCTCAGGTGTCATTTGTACAAAATCAGAGACATTCAGCCATTGTAGTTAGTGAGCTAACTATAACACGTGCCCCCGCACTACACTGCTTATGACCTTACATATTACATCACTCATGACATGCTCAGTGATATCACTGATGACATCGCTCATGACGTCTGAAATTACATCACGCATGACATCATCCAATGTTTTTAAAAAGTTCCTGTGTTAAATTATATATCAAGGTGTCAAGGTGAATCTGTGGGTATATGATACCTGATTTGATGATTCAGTGGGTGTGTGACTAACTGTTTAAGTGAGTGATTAGTACAGGGTGGAGAAAGGGGGTGTGACCTCCAAAGACTTCTTAGTAATCTTGCTGTGTGGGATTTACTGGAGTAACCGGAGGGGTAGTTGGCCTGCAAGGACAGCCTTCAAGGCCAACTATCCCTCCTATTACCTCCAGTAAGTCCCACAAGCAGGATTGCTGAGAGGTTGTCGGAGTCTGTCCCTCATTTCTCTAACACTCCTGGTACACTACTAATAGGGGGGGGGAAGTCCTCTTGGCTTCAGCGGGCCGTTGGGGGCCAACTACCCCTCTTGTTAACTCCAGTAAGTCCTACAAAGTGGGTTTGCTGAAAAGTGTTTTGTGGCCATGCTCCCTTTCTTCACCAATCTGCAAACGCGCCTCCTGGTGCACTATTGGTTTTGGGAAGTAGCCCTTTCTTAGTCCTGAGGCCCTCCGGAGTAAAATGGTATTTATTCCTAAACCAGTAGCCCACTAGGAGGTGCATTTGCAGAGTTGTGGAGAAAGAGGGCACGGCCTCTAATTCCTCTCAGGAATCCTGCTGTCTGTGACTTGCTGGAGTTAACAGAAGGGGTTCCTGGATGCCAAGGACCCTCAGCATCTATGGGGACTTCGTACCCCAATCACCACTGTGCCAAGAGGTGCATTTGCAGAGTGATGGTGAAGGAGGCGTGGCCTCCAGCGACTTGCTGGGGTTTTATTCTATTTTATTGTTTTAAGGGAAGGGGGCTGCGTTGTCCCCCTTTCCTGGGCCATTTTTGGCCCAAGGTACCTAATCCCCCGGGTTAACATGCTAAACAGAAGGGGGCCCCCCCAAAAAGGAAATGTAGGCAGGTTTGCGGGGGGGGAAACAAACAGTCAATGTGAACAGGGGAGAACCTTGCCAAAAACTTTTTTTTAACATAAGGCCCTATAAAGGGCCCTGGATATTAAGCAAGACAGCGGAATCACCCATGAGCAAGGGGAAGGGCACAACCAATGGTGTACAAACAAATGCTTTTATTCTTTATTTTTCATTTTTTCATTTCTGGGACGGTATATTTTGATAATTTAATGTGCATGTTTTATATAATGGTTGTATAATGAAATGGTTTCTATTATTGTAGCACTTATGCACTTTACTTTAATCTTAAAAAGAAATAAAAAAATGAAAATAAAGAATAAAAGCATTTGTTTGTACACCATTGGTTGTGCCCTTCCTCTTGCTCATGGGTGATTCCGCTGTCTTGCTTAATATTAAGCATGGGCGGATTTTGCGAATTGGCAAACCGCGAACTTGCGTATTTATGGATTCGCAATCCGCAAAATCCGCGAACTCTCGCACATTCAGCGGATTTTTTTTTTGTTTGTTTTGCAAGTGTTTCTGCCGTTTCGCGAGGGTTTTTTAGCAGTTCGCAAATGCGAACTTACTTGTCGGGTAGCAACGGTTGCGACCATGTTGTTTCTACGTCTGGTTCATCACAGCACCCTCTTTTTCACCACTGCCACCCTCTGTTTCACCACTGCCACCCTCTGGCTCACCCATGCCACCCTCTGGCTCACCCATGCCACCCTCTGTTTCATCACTGTAGATTATGGGGGGAAAAGCACACCTGGCCTGCCTCAACTGACATGAATGAATTAGGGGCTGATTGATTAATGTGTCACTGAATTTGAACTTCCAGTCTGGCACCTGCTTCCTTATCTGTAATTGCTTTCTGTTGCAGTCTAAATTTTTTTTAGCAGGACCTTTGGCATACTTGTAGCTATTCTCTGAGCCTGCTGTGAGGGTCAGAGCAGGGTCATAGAATAGTTGCAAGTAGGCAACTGAACTCTGGAGGGGCCCCTCAGGAAGCACTAGAGGGAATTGTTACTAATGTTAAGATTGAACTTTTGCACCTGCTGAGTGCTTTCAGTTTTGCAAAAATCGTTTTTCTACAATTTTGCGCGATTTGCGGGGCGCAAATTAGTGCGAGATCGATTTCGGAAGCCGCAAATTCGTGCGAATACACGATTTGTTTTTTTTGCGGCGTGTTTGTTCGCGTGATTTTTTGCGTGTTCACAAGCCGCTTGTAGCGCAACGTTTGCGAAGTTACCCTAGCAGTCGTACATGGGCGCGGCCATCTTGTTTGCGTGACGTAATTCCGTTTCTGGGCGCTATGTGTAATCTCGCAAAGTGTGCGGCTCGCTAGTACATGTTCGCGTGTGATCGCGGGGAAAATCTCGCGCGAACTTACCCACGCGGTCGTCAACGGGCACGGCCATCTTGTTTTTCATTCATTGCTATGGTTCTGGGCATGCTTTCTGTATCCTCTGTCAATCTCTGCCATCCTTTGCTTGTTTTAAGTTTTTTTTGTTCTATTTTACTTATTATCTATCCCTCTATTTTTCTAACTCTATATTTTTGTATTTTCTGCTACTTTGGGTTGATTTTAAACTACTTTTTTTAACTCTTTTCTTTTCTTCTTCCCTATTCTATTTCTTCTTTATTATTTACCTTCCTTTCTGCCCAGACCATGGTAAAGGGAGCCGGGAAGCAGCCCGCGAAGGGGAAGGGTCCCGCACCCCTTGCCCGGCTCCCGTGCGGGCGTTTGAGGGGGGAGCAAGTTATAGCTCGGGAGATTTTTAGTGCAGAGGAGGTGGCCGCACTAGTCTTTCATGTCCAGCGCCGCCTCCTCAAGACCATTATGGGAGGCGGCAAGATCACTACCGGCTAAGGGATCCGGGAGCGCCGGAAGCGGTGGGAGAAGGTGTGCCGGGCCATGTTTGAACACTCTGGGGTCCGGCGCACCTACAACCAGGCCACCCACCGCTGGACGGATCTCATGGACCGGGAACGTGACTTGCTGGACGTGCTCGGCGTCGAGATCCCCGGGCTTGGTGAGTAGTAGTAGCTATTTCTAGCTATTTCATCACTACTCTGTTTTCTCCCGCTCTGTGTGTTATTATATTGCAAATTTTAGTTTTTTACCAAGAGCAATAATGCTGCCGATTACATTGTAGGTAAATTATATTTCAAAATCTTCTGTGCATTTCAGGTGCACTGCTCTCCTTCTCAGTAGCCTTGCTACTATGCTTATTTGTTTTCTATTTTGTGTTCATTTCATTGGCCTGAGAAATTATGTATGAGTGTAGTGTAAAGAACTGCGTAATGCTAGACACTAAGGGTCAGATTTTCAATTACCGGCGCATCCCTGCAAAGTAGCAGGGATGCACCAGTAATTGTGCGCCACGCCACCACCACCCATGGTGCGCCGTATTTACAATGCGGCACACCATGGGCCCAAAACGTCACAGAAGCCTTACGCATCTGTGCCGTAAAGGCGGCGCATTGCTGGAGTTGCGTGACAACGATGGCGCAGCTCCAGCAATGCTCTGGGGTGCCCTATCTCCCCAATGCTGCGTCAAGCCGTACGTCTTCTTCAAGCAGGCGCACGGTTTGAGTCACGCATCATTTGTCCTAAAAGTGACTGATTGGAATCTTGTAGCTTTCCCTCAGCCACTTTTAGGATGCGTTCCTGCACAGGAACGCCCTCCCTTGCGCCGGAACGCGCCCTGATGATGCAGGGCTTTACAACGTGATGCATCTCCCGTGAGCGTCACGTTGTTAATATACGCCGCACCATGGCGCCTCTTTTGTTATTCCTCTGCGTCACAAAAGTCACGCAACAATGGAGCAAAAGAGCTGAAAGGGGCTTGTAAATCTGCCCCTACATACTCCAGTCCAGTCCTTCCTTTGTACACCTGGCAATAAGAAGAAATAGTGGTGGTGGATTGATAGTTTGAGTATTTTAATGACTGGTTAATGTAGTAGGAAACTTTTTTGTGTTGTCGCTGATCTGCAATCACGATGGAGTTTGTCTGTCACTACGCGTGCTGCGGACTGCTGCCTGCCAGTCCTAGGCGAACCTATTTAGTAGTTTGTTTAGTGAGTTGCATAACTTTTCAAGTCGACGGTCCGCAAATTAAGCAATACTAATGTCGGAGTAGACCACCTGAGATAGGTTAATATATCCCGTTCAATAGTAGTCTATTTGCTATTTCCCCAAAAGATTTTGTTATTGTCCTTTTGAAATGTTTGATTTGGTTGACAACAATCATCCATGTTTTTGGGTCTTTCTTTCTTTCATGTTGTACATCAGCTCCTCCCAGGGGCAAGAGGACATTGGAGGAGGCTGCTGCTGCTGAACCAGGCCAGGATCGGTCAGGCGAGGGCTCCTTTGCTGGCCCCGGTAAGTTTTAATTTTAATATAGAGTACCTATTTTTTCCTAGCGTTCCCCATTCGATTTTTTCTAAATCGTCTTTGATCTTCTTGTACACTGTATCTAAATTCTTATCCTGCCTCGACTATGACTCCCTGTGGTATTACTAGATTATTCTTATTTGTCTGTCTGTGTAGCTAACTAAGATTGAACATTTGGCAAAAGGTGTCAAACGAAACTCCCATTCTAGTCAGCAATAGCTCTATGCTCTGAGTGCAGTCCTCTGGGATTGTCCATAATGTCTTTTCAAGTCTTCTAAATGTTTATGCTTTGACAATTACCAACAATAAAAAGGTGAATGACCACCAAGAAAGAATAAGATACTACTTTACTTTTGGTTTGGATAGGAGGACAATCCATACTACTACTGTTGCAGGGACAAATCTGTACAAACAGAACTATGGACACTAAAGTGCATTGTTTATCAATTATAATAGGCACAGGTCGACTTTCCACATACCTCAGTGATATCAGACTTTGAAGAACCCCCAATCTCCTTACTGACTAGATAGTGTGGCAGAGTCATTTAGCTCCCGAATTCATCGATGATTGATCCCCAATGATGATTATCCAACGCAGGACAAGAGTACGGAGTCAGAGTCCAGAAGTGTCAGAGGCACGGGCTCATGCATTGCAAATTGCAAAACCTTTTGCTAATTCACTCATGACCAAAAACCACAGAATCTATTTAAGTTTTAAAGTTTTAAAGCTTTATTAAAAGTAAAAATATTTATTGAAATCAAGCTTGTCATAAAACATAAACGGTTGATTGAAAATGGAAAAGTGCTTATAGTGATTTATTTCACACATTTATTGTGGGCGAGCCGAGCCCTCACCTGGTTTGAACTTTAATTTTTCTTTTTGGTGCTGAACCGTTGGTCCCTCTGTCCTAGTGATGATGATTTGTTCTTAGAAGTGAAGATTCTGTCTGTTATGAGAGAAATGGTGCGTGTTAAAAAGCAAGCATTCATCAGTTGTGCCAAAAAGTGCAGCAAGACAACACCCTTCCCTGGAAAAAGTGACATTTTTACTTTAGAGTAGACAGTCACAAATTATTAGCTTGTTTTCGGTATTCACATTTCTTCATTCCTAGACAAAATACTAGTGATTGGTGTATGTCTATGACATCTAACATTCTTAAATGTACTTTGTAGGTGGAACATCTGGTGCTGGGCCCAGCGCGGAGGTGGAGGAAGGAAGTTCTGGGGAGGAGGTGGTGCAAGTGCCGGACCAAACTGCTGTGCGGGTTGCCACAGTAGTGGCGGGCAGTCGTAAGCTCTTATATTCCTTACTTATTGAGATTGCAGACTGTAAGGTTTGTCCAGATGAGAGATATGAAGAAGAATGATTGACATATAGTTTGAATGGATGGATGCCTGGATCATGGTACTATCTGACTCTTAGATAGCATATGTGTATCTCGAGTGAATAGACGGTTACTGGATGAACTAAGTGTCACTTTGAAGAGCATGTAACACCGCACCCGCACGTCTGTCCCAGTGTAGGAAAGGCAGGAAAAAGAAGTTGTAATTTTGTCCGAATGCTACGATGAATAGTAGCAGTAGTTTGTATTGCAAGCACAGCATATATCCGGCTATTACGATGGCCGCTCACTACATCTGTTAATAAGTTTAGTAGAACTCGGTCATTCTTGTGTGGATGTATCACTGTTCACTCAATAAAAAGCAAAGCACCTAAAGTCATCCCATATGTAAGCAAATACATACCATGTGCAGTGATAGATAATCAGATTATTTATCTTCTTCATTTTCCTTTTCTAGTATCTATTCATTGGCACTGTAGGGTGAAAGTTAAATTAATTAAGCAGTAGCCCTTGTAACAGAGTATTCTCAGTGCCACCCGTAATAGCTTGTCTCCTTTCTGGTGAAGAATTGGCTTGGTAGTTTGGTCTGCCCTGTTCCCATGATGCACTGGCCCAGGGACAGACTAATTTGCATATAGCCAGGTTCTGAGCTGGGATGGGGCAGTGAGCTAAATAACGGTGATGGATCAAGCCCTGATCTTTGGACTGGGTAAGAGTGGTCTGCTTAATTCAGACACTCTGTTCATCACCACCCCCTTTTCTGAATCGTTTTTGGCCACTATAGGTGTGGCAGGGTATACTCAGACATGAGTCCCTTGCTCACTGCTCCATCAGGATTCAAGCAAGCCGGGCCGACGAGGCTGAAATGCCAGAAACCGGTCCCCGGTAGCTTGTCTCCTTTCTGGTGAAGAATTGGCTTGGTAGTTTGGTCTGCCCTGTTCCCATGATGCACTGGGCCAGGGACAGACTAATTTGCATATAGCCAGGTTCTGAGCTGGGATGGGGCAGTGAGCTAAATAACGGTGATGGATCAAGCCCTGATCTTTGGACTGGGTAAGAGTGGTCTGCTTAATTCAGACACTCTGTTCATCACCACCCCCTTTTCTGAATCGTTTTTGGCCACTATAGGTGTGGCAGGGTATACTCAGACATGAGTCCCTTGCTCACTGCTCCATCAGGATTCAAGCAAGCCGGGCCGACGAGGCTGAAATGCCAGAAACCGGTCCCCGGTAGCTTGTCTCCTTTCTGGTGAAGAATTGGCTTGGTAGTTTGGTCTGCCCTGTTCCCATGATGCACTGGGCCAGGGACAGACTAATTTGCATATAGCCAGGTTCTGAGCTGGGATGGGGCAGTGAGCTAAATAACGGTGATGAATCAAGCCCTGATCTTTGGACTGGGTAAGAGTGGTCTGCTTAATTCAGACACTCTGTTCATCACCACCCCCTTTTCTGAATCGTTTTTGGCCACTATAGGTGTGGCAGGGTATACTCAGACATGAGTCCCTTGCTCACTGCTCCATCAGGATTCAAGCAAGCCGGGCCGACGAGGCTGAAATGCCAGAAACCGGTCCCCGGTAGCTTGTCTCCTTTCTGGTGAAGAATTGGCTTGGTAGTTTGGTCTGCCCTGTTCCCATGATGCACTGGGCCAGGGACAGACTAATTTGCATATAGCCAGGTTCTGAGCTGGGATGGGGCAGTGAGCTAAATAACGGTGATGGATCAAGCCCTGATCTTTGGACTGGGTAAGAGTGGTCTGCTTAATTCAGACACTCTGTTCATCACCACCCCCTTTTCTGGACCCCCTTTTCTGACCCGTAATAGAAAAGTAAGAGCATCACCACCTGCATGTACTGGACTGGTACAGTAACGCAAATCTGTCTCACTCATCATGGCGGGCATCTGTTTTTCTCGGGTGCAAGTTGACTGCGCTGGCATTATGCCGGCTTGCAGAAGTTAACGTACCAATTTTGCTAAACAAGAGAGAAGAAGAAGAATAAGACTGGTGTACTGTCATAGTCGACTCTAATGGAGTGAGTCCACAGTGCTCGTAGAATTGATTCCTTAAACTCCCACTAATGTTAGAGCAAGGATGAAGAAGTGGGAGGTTAGAAAGATACTGGCCACAATAGTTATGTACTGCGCTTCCAAGTTGCTAGTTCTACTGTGACACAACTTTCTGCTGAATCATTTTGTGTTAATCTTAAAGAGCATCGGTTACAGACTATGTCTTTCTTTCTTCATATAGATGCTCCTTCCAAACCAACAAGGAAGGAGCTGGCTGAAAGGGCCCGGCAACGGAGGCTGGAGGTGACTGTCGCCGAATATCGGCGGCTGGTGGCCCAGGAGGAGGAGGACATGCAGAGTACGTCAACAACATCCACGGCGACACCTGCATCCTCCTCTGCGCTCCCTGGGTCAGCCAGTCAGCGCAGGTCTCCAGCGGTACGGAGCCGGGGTACCGCAGCCACCCGCCACCACCGAGCAGCAAAGAAATCAGCTGCCCCCCACAGCAGTTGCAAAAAAAGGATGCACCGCCTTTCCCTGAGGGTTTCCTACCTCGAGCAGGAGCTCCTCAACACCAAGACCCTGCTCGAGACCCTCCGCAAGGAGCATGCTGACTTGGCCCAAAAAGTCAACAGCAGCCAGTAGGAGGAGACTGTCCCTTGCCCCTTTTTTAAAGACTTCTGGGGGGTGGGAATTGGGAGTTGGGTTTTCTACTTTTTTGGACTTCGTTTTCAGGGACATTCGTTGGGGTCCGGGGGGGGGGGGGTCTTGCGGGAGATTTATGTTACTGGATATATAAATATACTTTAAACTTTATCTTAGCATACGTGTTTTTTACTGCTTTTGAGGCTGGTGGGTGGGGGTTTAACAGTCCTGAAACTTAAGTGGCATCTTGATTCAAGTTGTGTAAGTACTAATGGCCCAAATGTTTTCAAAACTAAGGGCCTCTCACAGAGTAAGTGAATTCAATAGTCCTAGGACTAGTGTCAGTCTCTCGTCTCTCCTAATACTTCATTATACTACCTCCCCCCAAACGCTAATCTTACCTGTAATTTGTGTTTGGAAATAGGGCTAAGCACAGGGCTGGCTGCACGCGAAATGGCGATTAAGGTTGGCAATCCTGGGCGGATGAAATGTCATCATTGCGGTGGTACTTGTGGTGTTACACAGTGGCAGTTGCAGCATCTGAAAAAAAGAAAATGAAACCTTGTTTGTCCTTACCGTAGCATTAGAACGGTACGATAGAGAATATAGCAGGTGACAGTACACTAGAACAGTGCCACAATGTAGCCTAACAAATGGTAAAGTATTTAAAGTATAACTACTACTTGCGTTGAATTTCTTTGACATTGGCTACTATTACAAGAAATAGTACTGAAGGTGAAGGACACAGCAGCGTAATAATTTCATTTGCCACGTCTAGGAGGAGGATGTTCTTGATGACCAATCAAGTTGATGGCGCACATGAAAATCTGCTTTCATTTGCCAATAGTGACTCGGTGTCAAGCTGAGTAAGAATATATCCTCGGATTCCTTCACCATCCTGTTGCTATGACCTTATACTCCCTAGCAAGTGTGTGGAATTATTGCTGTCATTTAGTCACACATCAATCAAAACCACACAGCCCGGGGGAAGAGTGTTAGGGTTTGGAAAATGGATGGGAATGGGGGTTTTTGGGAAAGTTTTGTTGAGAGAAGAAAAAAAAAGCACAGCATGGACAAACAATAATTGAAGATAAACAAATCTTTGGGTACAAAGCTAACCATGAATCTTTTAAGTGACATAAAGGAAGTGCATGCACTACTGCATGCATGGTTACTGAAAAGTAACTAGTACTTTCGACAACCGTGAATGAAAGAATGCGACAGTACAGGGCTGCAGTAATAATTATGCGTTTTCACTTGCCTATCTCTGCACTCAGAGAAACACTTCGTACATTAAATTAGGTTTGAAAAATAGCAGAAGTAAAACCTATCCAATGGCTGTAGGGATGAATTTAGAAGCAGAGATCAAAGAAATGCAGAGTCACACTCATAGAAGTTCACAGCAATAACATTACTTAAAAGATAATTAGAAAAGAACAGACACTGTATCTGTATGTTGTTGTAGTTGTCCTGTTGAATTTGGGAAGTTGTAAGATGCATCCAACCATTCCTCTTATTAGCGGGACTCCTCCATTACATCTGACGCTCCGTCCATCAATGTTGGTGACCAGAAGAAACCCTGTCCACTGCCTGCCTGGCGGATGCTGAATTGCGGCTCGCTAATGTGAAGCCTGACTTCATCCTTTTTTTCCCATTGCACAGGCTGAAACCCGGCCTGTAATTCTTGATGGAAAAACAGGAAGTGATATTAGAACACCACTGACAAATAAATATAAGGTATGTACGCTGTGTAGTGCAAAAAGTCACACTTTGAGTTTCCTAATAGACAGTACAATGTTTTTGGAAGTGCCTACTCTGTCTGAGTCTCCTTTTGAAGGATAAATAAGTATGGGCGAATTAATTTAGCAGATCCTTCCCCTCACGCTAGGTGTACTGTAAACTGTGTTTTAGAACAAAATTAGACTTTCCCAGCAGTGCTCCCAGACCCTTACTAAACCCAGTCGCAAAAATGTAGAAGACCCTAAGAAGACCCCCAATCAGATCTCAAAAAACGAGGCCTAGTAGAAAATGGTGACAAAACGTACTTTGAAAGTAAAGTAGGCCCAAATCCCCTATACCCACCGTGGATTTTATTCAAACTACTTGCAAGCAAGCAAAAGTATCCATACCCAGCATCGCTCCAAGACTCGCAAACCCCCCCACAAACAGCCCCCTGCCCAAACACATGCAATACAATACTGCTAACCCTAACGAGTCATTAGTTAAGAATAGTGGCAAACGCTTTCTTTAACTAGGCCAAATCCCCCCTTCCCCACCATGGATTTTCTCCAAACCACTTTTATCCGGTACTAGACCTTCCCAGCAATGCCCCAAGACCCGCCAACCCACCCGCAAAAAAGCACAACACCCCCAAACAGGCAAAAAACTAAAATGGAAAATCTCATACTTAGAATTATTTTTCGGCCTTCTTTCAATTCTGTCCAAACGCGCTGTGCAGCAAGGTCATAACTCGACTTTTCCACCATGGATGTCCTGGAAAAACAAATGCAATCAAAATTAGACTGTGCCAGCGTTGCTCCCAGACCCCAAAACCCACCCACAAACACCAGGAACACCCCCAAACAGGCCACCGAAAACATGATAGTGAGCAAAAAGTCAAAAACTTTTTTGCTCCGATTTTCTCCAAACCACTTTTATCCGGTACTAGACCTTCCCAGCAATGGCCCCAGAGCCGTCAACCCAGGCGGAAACAAGTAGAAGACCCCCAAACAGCCACAAAACTACAAAGAAGGGGACTTAATTTTCCTGGCAAATTTCCAACATCACTCCACACGCGCTCTGCAGCTAGGCCCTAACTCCCCTTTGCCACCACGGATTTTCTTCAAACCACTTGCAATGAAAAGTATCCATACCCAGCGTTGCTCAAAGACCCCAAAACCCACCCACAAACACCAGGAAGCCCCCCAATTAGGCCCCCAAAAACGCTGTAGTGAACGAAATGTCAGCAAATTCAAAAACGTTTTCCTCATGGATTTTCTCCAAAACACTTTTATCCGGTATTAAACCTTCCCAGCAATGCCCCAAGACCCGCCAACCCACCCGCAAAAAAGCACAACACCCCCAAACAGGCAAAAAGCAAAAATGGAAAATCTCATACTTAGAATTATTTTTCGGCCTTCTTTCAATTCTGTACAAACGCGCTGTGCAGCAAGGTCATAACTCGACTTTTCCACCATGGATGTCCTGGAAAAAAAATGCAATCAAAATTAGACTGTGCCAGCGTTGCTCCCAGACCCCAAAACCCACCCACAAACACCAGGAACCCCCCAAACAGGCCACCGAAAACATGATAGTGAGCAAAAAGGCAAAAACTTTTTTTGCTCCGATTTTCTCCAAACCACTTTTATCTGGTACTAGACCTTCCCAGCAATGGCCCCAGAGCCGTCTACTCACCCGCAAAGAAGTAGAACACCCCCACAAGTGCAGAGTCTTTCTTCATTGGGCGTAATCCAGCCATCTGCTTTGAGGGAAATAGGAGTCTGGAGGAGGAGGATAGAGGAGCATGTTCTTGTGAACTTGTGAACCTGAGGAATGCAGACTGCGGCACCTTCAAATCAATAAGCAAATAAGTGAAGACAGTTCTGCTGATGGGCTTGTTTTTTGTGATTAGGTGATTAAAGTTTTTGTTATATAGATTTTGCAAAACAAAGAAAGAGACACACAGGAATAAAAGTGAACAAGGACGAAACAGAAAGTTAGTGATTCATTGACTCATTTATTTTCAAGGCTCGGTGTCAGGGAAGAAGAGCTTGTCCTCAAACTCTGTGAATTCATACGGGAGTAGGTCACTTAACAGAGAAGAACTTCCCTCATCTAAGTTGGTGTTCTCCTCGTCTTCTTCCGGCGTGCATTCTCGTATTTTGTAATCTGGTGGTATGAGGTGCTGATTCATCTTGATCATTGTTAACCTCTCCAAATTTTTGGGCGAGAGGCGGGTCCTTTTGGAAGTTACAATGCCACCAGCAGCACTGAAAACACGTTCAGAAGACACACTTGCAAGTGGGCAAGACAAGTAATTTATAGCCAGGTTGGTGATCTCTGGCCAAGCAACTGTTTTCCCATGCCAATACGCCAATCGGTCATGAGAAAGATGGACCTCTGTTGAGTCATTTAGATAGGCCTGCACCATCAACTCAAGGTTCTCCCGGGTTCCTCCACTTTGCTTACTTTTTTCTAGGACCATTTCAGAAGCAAACCCAAGCTCAGTTAGCCAATCCTCTTCATCACCCGATATTACTGTTGTGTCTGGTGCAGATGATACGGTTGCTGGTGTCGTTAGCGGCTGAGAGGGCAAATCACTCACTTCTGCCACAGCCACAAATGCAGAAGGGGATTTTTTGGACTGCGGACGGCCTGCTGATGCTGATGTACTGCCTTTTCCTTCAATTTCCTGCCGATCACTTTCAAACCGAGTGGCTGACAAAGCTAGCCAATGTTTGTACTTTGTAACATCTGCGTCATCAAAAGGAAAGAATACTCTGCCTGCCACTGCCTTTTTGAACCGTGGATCCAGAATAGTAGCACAAATGTAATGCTGTTCTGTCTTGATCATTTCAAGACGATCATCGCCAAGTAGGCGGTGTAATAACTTCTCCGCCAACTCTAATGCTTCTTCCTTTCCATCTTTTTCAAACTTAGAACACACCGCCTTCAGTCGGTGCTCTAGCATGCTCAACAATGGGATAGCTTTTCCCAAATTACAGTCCTCCCTGCTGACTGCACACGTGAAGACCTCAAAAGGACGAAGCATGTCTGTCAGGCTTTTAACTAGGTGCCATTGCTTTACCTGTATCCTCATGTCCATCATAGGTGTACCCAGTTTAAAGAAATACTGATCGACTACCGCATACTGCTCATACAGACACTCAAGCATGTAGAAGGTTGAGTTCCAAAGTGTTGCCACCTCCTGGATCAGTGCTTTCACTGGCAATTTACGTTCATATTGCAGGCACCTCAGCTGCTTCCGGGCCTTAAAAAATGGTTGAAATGTGTGCACATTCTTCGGCAGGTGGTCAGTAACTCGGAGACTGGACTTTCTTCACTCAAGAATTTTTTAACAACCAGGTTTATACAGTGCGCCAGACACAGCACTCTGAAATAGTTACCCATATCCATGGCCTTAACTACATTGGCGCCATTATCCGTGGAAACATAACCAATCGTGCGTTTTCTTGGGGACAGCCATTGAAAGACCTTTGTGTTAAACTCATGCAAAATGTTTTCTGCTGTATGACTTTTCTCCATGGCGAACATGGCTATTGTTGCATATTTCCGAGCAGCTTAATAAACTTTGTCCTCATCAACACCTGCGTTTATCTTGCCTTTAACCCCTGAAAATGAGACCCAGTGTGCAGTGATGCACATGTAATCAGTGGCTGCACAACTGCTCCACATGTCTGTTGTCAGATGTAGAGTGTGAACAGCACTCTTCTGCAAAGCTGCCCCAATCACCTCGAGCACATCTTCATGTAGTGCTGGAATCGCAACTCTGGCAAAATACAACCAGCTAGGAACCTTCCATTTAGGGCAGAGCGTTGCCACCATTTCAAGAAAACCCACCCCTTCCACAAAAGAAAAAGGTAGAAGGTCCAGCGCTAGCATTTTAGCCAGCTTACTGTTATACAGACGCGCCATTGGGTGGTTACGTTCATATGGCGCTTCTGAAAACAACATGCTTCTAATGGTGGGCTGGACCAATTTACGGGATGATGATGACTTCTGCGACCCAGTTACGCTCCGTGATGAACTTTTTCGCGTAGGTGTCTCACTCTCTCCCACACTCTTAGTGTGGCTCATAGATCTGCTGCTGACAGGGGTACTAGGTGTAAGTGAAGAAATGTCTGACGCTTCTTCTTCCTCCTCGTCATCAGCAGATGAAACATCAACGGATAATATTTGTTGACTTGCAATTCGGGCATCCTTGTTCTTCCTTAGGTGCGCCAGCCATTTGACAGTGTGCTGTCTCTCAAGATGACCTCTCTGGCCTCCGGTACCATAGTTGGTACCAAGCTTACCACGACTAACTCGAACCTTACAAATGGTACAAATGGCTATGTTTTCCCTTGTTGGGCTAACACTAAAGAAGTCCCAAACTGCGGACTTCAAATGTCTGTGGGGAGCGGAGGAGGCGATACTGGGAATGCTGCTAATGCCAGATGAACTGGAGGATGTGTGTTGCCGAAATTTAGTACGTTGTGCACTTACAGCACCACTAATTGAGGACATGAAGGTCGAGGTAGGTCCCTTCCGGCGAGAAAATATGGAAGCTGTAGGTGGTGATGTTGGTGTACTAGTTAACTGCATTCCTGGTGGTCCCATTCCCACGTCGCCATTATCATCATCACGCTCAGCAGCATTTCGGGATAGGGTGAAAATGTCTGTGTGCTGCATGCCCGCTGAGGCTGGAGTGACGCCTATGATGACTGCGTCGTCGTCGTGAGAGTCTTCATCAGCAGGAGCAGTATACGCCCCTTCTTGTTCAGCGTCATCATCACACTCCATGACTCCAAGACTTTCGGGGACCTTCCTTTTACGCTTAGCTACCTTTGTCAGATCATGGTGTGCCTCACTCTCAGACGGCCGTGGTGGTTCCCAAGTTTGATCCATATCATCAGAAGGAAGGGGGCTTGAAGAAGAAGTAGACACCATCCTTGATCTTTTGCTTGCTGGGGATCTGGAAGACAATGAATCATCAGGAGGAGTGGCTTCCTCATGTGATACCTCGGCTTGAATGTCGATTTCCTGATGTGCCCCTACTTCGGGAGGAACAACTATTGTGGGCACTTGTGCGGCTCCATGCACCTCTGCTTGCTCCTCTCCTTCCACATGTACTTGGGCTTGTACTTGCACATGTGGTTGTTGTTGCGGCTGTGGTCGTTCAACACTCGTCAGATGAGTTACAACAACCTGTGTTGATTGAGGGATGCTGCTACTTTCTTGCGATGAGCCAACATCACTGGTCGATGGTGATTGAACAACTATACTGGCTGCCTCTGCAGCACTTAAGGGCTTGGACCTAAGTTGGCGTGGTGGTGGTGGCACTGAGCCCAATAGAGCGGAGGTGCTGCTCCCAGCTTGGTCCCCAGCAGACCCCGCTGCTGCTGCAGGCGTACTTTTTTTATCCCAAAAAATGTGGCGGTCGTCACACCAGTCTCCTTGGTAAGTGGCGCCAGTTGCTTCTTCTGCTCCTTACTGGCAACTTTCTTGCTAGAGGAGCTACGGGCAACTTTTTTTGGGGCCATCTTCTTCAGATTTCAGAACAGCAGGCCGCAGTTGCACAAGTTGCAGAGATGTCTGTGGCCACACGTGACGTTGTGCTGCAAACACCGCAGCAGGACTTCTTCCTGGCACTGATGAGGAACGATGAGGCTGATGATTCGTCTTTCTGCACCTAAAAGCAAACGAAGCCAGAGGAACATCAGTTAAATAAATGTTGCATATGTAGCGCTTCAATTAATAGTTTGCAAGTAAGCAATTTTATTATACCCACCCCCCAAAATGGAGAGACCAATAAAATGCACCACTGACAGAGTACCCCTGGGCATAATGGATGAAAGCATGGCAGACTGGGTGCAGGCCTATGACACAACAAAGCACACTGCCTGCCTTCAAAATGGCCCCTTGCACCCCAAGCACATGGCCAGGGTCTGCCTGTACCAGCACTCAAAATGGCCCCCACCCACATGGCCAGTCCCCATCACCAGTTCACCCCAAAAAAAGGACTACACACAAAAATCACCACAATCCAATGCCATCCATGCCCTCCATGATGTTTACATGAAAGAGACCCCACAGAAAGACTCAGTCCATGCACCACTGGGTACCCGTGGGCAAAAGGCCCCAACAGCAGCCAAGAAAATAAAAAAAAACAAATCAGCACAATCCCATGCCATCAATGATGTTTAAATTCAAGACACCCCACAGAAAGACTAGGCCCATGCACCACTCACTACCCCTGGGCATAATGGATGGAAGCTAGGCAAAATGGGTGCAGGCCTGACAACACTGGCTGCATTCAAAATGGCCCCTTGCACCAAAAGCACATGGCCAGGGCCTGCCTGTACCAGCACTCAAAATGGCCACCACCCACATGGCCAGTCCCCATCAACAGTACACCCAAAAAACGAAAAACACACAAAAATCACCACAATCCAATGCCATCCATGCCCTCCATGATGTTTACATTAAAGAGACCCCACAGACAGACTCAGTCAATGCACCACTCACTACCCCTGGGTAAAAGGCCTCAAGAACAGCCCCAAAAATCGAAAAAACACAAAAATCTGCACAATCCCAGGCCATCCATGCCCTCAATGATGTTTAAATTCAAGAAGACACCCCACAGAAAGACTAGGCCCATGCACCACTCACTACCCCTGGGCATAATGGATGGAAGCTAGGCAAAATGGGTGCAGGCCTGACAACACTGGCTGCATTCAAAATGGCCCCTTGCACCAAAAGCACATGGCCAGGGCCTGCCTGTACCAGCACTCAAAATGGCCACCACCCACATGGCCAGTCCCCATCAACAGTACACCCCCAAAAAACGAAAAACACACAAAAATCACCACAATCCAATGCCATCCATGCCCTCCATGATGTTCACATTAAAGAGACCCCACAGACAGACTCAGTCAATGCACCACTCTCTACCCCTGGGCAAAAGGCCCCAACAGCAGCCCCAGAAATCGAAAAACACACAAAAATCAGCACAATCCCAGGCCATCCATGCCCTCAATGATTTTTAAATTCAAGAAGACACCCACAGAAAGACTAGGCCCATGCACCACTCACTACCCCTGGGCATAATGGATGGAAGCTAGGCAAAATGGGTGCAGGCCTGACAACACTGGCTGCATTCAAAATGGCCCCTTGCACCAAAAGCACATGGCCAGGGCCTGCCTGTACCAGCACTCAAAATGGCCATCATCCACATGGCCAGTTCCCATCAACAGTACACCCCAAAAAAACGAAAAACACACAAAAATCACCACGATCCAATGCCATCCATGCCCTCCATGATGTTTACATTAAAGAGACCCCACAGACAGACTCAGTCAATGCACCACTCACTACCCCTGGGCAAAAGGCCTCAACAGCAGCCCCAAAAATCGAAAAACACACAAAAATCAGCACAATCCCAGGCCATCCATGCCCTCAATGATGTTTAAATTCAAGAAGACACCCCACAGAAAGACTAGGCCCATGCACCACTCACTACCCCTGGGCATAATGGATGGAAGCTAGGCAAAATGGGTGCAGGCCTGACAACACTGGCTGCATTCAAAATGGCCCCTTGCACCAAAAGCACATGGCCAGGGCCTGCCTGTACCAGCACTCAAAATGGCCACCACCCACATGGCCAGTCCCCATCAACAGTACACCCCCAAAAAACGAAAAACACACAAAAATCACCACAATCCAATGCCATCCATGCCCTCCATGATGTTTACATTAAAGAGACCCCACAGACAGACTCAGTCAATGCACCACTCACTACCCCTGGGCAAAAGGCCCCAACAGCAGCCCCAAAAATCGAAAAACACACAAAAATCAGCACAATCCCAGGCCATCCATGCCCTCAATGATTTTTAAATTCAAGAAGACACCCCACAGAAAGACTAGGCCCATGCACCACTCACTACCCCTGGGCATAATGGATGGAAGCTAGGCAAAATGGGTGCAGGCCTGACAACACTGGCTGCATTCAAAATGGCCCCTTGCACCAAAAGCACATGGCCAGGGCCTGCCTGTACCAGCACTCAAAATGGCCACCACCCACATGGCCAGTCCCCATCAACAGTACACCCCCAAAAAACGAAAAACACACAAAAATCACCACAATCCAATGCCATCCATGCCCTCCATGATGTTTACATTAAAGAGACCCCACAGACAGACTCAGTCAATGCACCACTCACTACCCCTGGGCAAAAGGCCCCAACAGCAGCCCCAAAAATCGAAAAACACACAAAAATCAGCACAATACCAGGCCATCCATGCCCTCAATGATTTTTAAATTCAAGAAGACACCCCACAAAAAGACTAGGCCCATGCACCACTCACTACCCCTGGGCATAATGGATGGAAGCTAGGCAAAATGGGTGCAGGCCTGACAACACTGGCTGCATTCAAAATGGCCCCTTGCACCAAAAGCACATGGCCAGGGCCTGCCTGTACCAGCACTCAAAATGACCACCACCCACATGGCCAGTCCCCATCAACAGTACACCCCCAAAAAACGAAAAACACACAAAAATCACCACAATCCAATGCCATCCATGCCCTTCATGATGTTTACATTGAAGAGACCCCACAGAAAGACTCAGTCCATGCACCACTCACTACCCCTGGGCAAAAGGCCCCCACAGCAGCCCCAAAAATCGAAAAACACACAAAAATCAGCACAATCCCATGCCATCCATGCCCTCAATTATGTTTAAATTCAACAAAACAGTTGTATCATGCACCCATAACTAACCCTGGTCCTACTGGATACTGTGGCTACCCACAATATATTTTATTTAATGTTCTGAAAAAGTTCCAAAATTGTAGTTGCAGCAACTGTAATGCCCCAAACAAACTTACTTGTGAAAGTTGATTTCTAATCCAAAAGTGATCCAAAGAAAGTAAAAAAGGCCTCAAATCCAAATATCCAGCAGCATCCACAAAAAGTAATCCTTCCAGGTCAAGATCCAAATGAAAGTGACCAGCACATGAAGAAAGCACTGGGAGGAGCCTGCTGGACAGGACAGGAACAGGAAGTTGGAGACTGTGGGGCACTTCCTTCCTCCCCCCCCCCCAAAATGGACTCCTTGCAAAAAAAGTGCAGGCAAATGTCAACCTTAGGAGTTATTCTGATAAAAATAATCAGTTTTTAGAAGGTTTATGCTGCTTGCTGGTGGATTCTTGTGCAAAATTGCAAATTTTGAAATTTCGCGAGTGCGAGATTGTTGCTGCTCGCCGCACCTACGTGTTCGCAATTGCGAACTCTCGCGATGCGTGCTGTGCAAGGTGGCAAGCCGCAATGACGTAATCCCGCAGCAAGATCCAAAATGGCGCAGCACACGCAAAATATGGAGAAAAAACAACTCTGCAAACGCTGAATGACGGTAAGTGAACGCCGCGCGCCGCAAAATTGTATCACCAAGCAAAAAAATCCGCTGCGTGCGAATTTGCGGATTTTCGGCAAATTCGCGTGAGTTCACGGATTGCGGAATTGCCGAAAATCCGCAAACTCCGCGAGCGGAACGGATTTTACGCCCATGCTTACTTAATATCCAGGACACTTTATTGGGCCTTATGTTAAAAAAAAATTCTGACCTAATCCCCCGGGGCCAGGTCTTTTTACAGTGGGTGAGGGGGGCCATGCAGCTCCCTTCCCAGGGCAACTTCAGCTCCAGGGACCCGATCCCCTGGGGTCTGGAATTTTTTATTTTTGTTATATATTTCCTGATTTTAAAGGAGGGGTCCGGGTCCCACTGCCGGGCTTTTTTCAGCTCCGGGGTCCCCAGGGCATGGCCTTTTGGGGTTTTGTTAAAAAAATTCTAATGGGGTGGGGGCCACATGCCCCCCCACCTAGGCTAATTTTGGCCCTGGGGACCTAAACCCAGAGGCCTAGCCATTGCCATTTTTAAATTTAATTTTGCCATTAATATGGTAGGGGGGCCACGCGGCCCTCCTTCCTGGGCCGATTTAGGCCCTGGGGACCAGGGCTCGGCTTTTAACAGATGTGGAAGGGGGCTGCATGGCCCCTTTCTGTAAGCCAAATTGAGGCCCCTGGGACCCCATTCCCAGGGCCTGCCCATTTAAAGTGGGTACCGCCAGGGTACCCACTCACCAATGGAACCACAGGGGAGCATGAAGGCTCCTGTAGTCCCTGCTGGCTCCCCACCTGTGAGATGCAGGGAGCTGCTAATGTAGCTCCCTGGATCTCAAAGCAATGTCTGATTCCCTGCTCGCTTGACAGCGGGCAGCAAAAAAGACACTGCTCTGCTTTCAGCAAGCAAGAGCATTTTTGGTGTTGCTTGCTGAAAGCAGAGCTGTGTGCTATGGCATGGTGGGAGTGGTGGTCATGCTAATGCATAGCAAGCTGAAATGTCCCAGGGTTGGCACCTAGGGCTCCTGGATGGGGCTGCACAGCCCCTCTCCTATATCAAGGGAGGTGATCATATATGCATTACCCCACCACCACCAGCATACCCAAATACACTGCAGCCACCACCACACCCACAAGCACCACAACCATACCCAACACCTCCACAGCACACATCTACACACAAACACTCACATTTGAATTTACACAAACAAAACTTGAATGCCCACACTCACCCAAACAACAGACACCTATGACACAAGACAAACCCAAATGTGCACGACATACATCAGACCCACAGGCACCTGCACTATCAATAGACACATGCACACCCGCTATTGCCTATTAGAAATGGGGGTCTTTAGTTGGCAATGGTTTGCATCTTTGTCCAAATATGGGCGATGGTTGCGATGTGAAGTGTAGTGATGCGGTGTGCGGTGCCTTCAAGTTACGATGCAAGCAGCAGCTCAGTGACAGTCGTCCAGCGGAGACGCTGAGACCAGGGCTGAGGTGCAGAGTGAGGCGGTGCTCCTGATGGTGCTGACAGGTCACAGTGCAAGCGACAGTGCCGGTTGATGGGAGCTGGCGTCAAAGTGTGGGACGGGGCAGTGCATTTTGTAACTTATAAGCTGTGCCCCAAACCATGGTGCTGTCCCTGGTGTCGCGGTCAGCATGCAGCATCGTTGTCAGTGAGACCAGGACAGCAGAGTGAAGCGAGGTGGTGCAGAGTACAGTACCCACAGGCCACGGTACAAGCAGCGGCTTGGTGGCGGTCATCATCTTCGGTGTGACCAGGAGTGCGGTGCGAAGTGCGGCGGTGTCCTTTGTGGTCCCTTGAGGACACAGAGCTCATAGCGGTGTTTGTGACAGTATCAGCTGCTTTCCCCCTCTGTGGCGACTGAAACTGCGGTTCCAGAGGCGGTACTCAGAGGTAGGTTAAGTCTTTGCTGTCCCTGAGACTTCTTGTACAGGAGGTAAGCTCTATTTCAAGCCTGTGGAGATACTCTGCAACAAGTAAAGAAAGTTCAGTCCACTCCTTTCACTGCCCAAGGCAGAATAAGCAACCACAGGCCAACCCAGCAAAGCAACAACACAGCAAAGGGGTAGGACTCCTCCTGGCAGTTCTAACAGCTCTTCTTCTTGGCAGGTTCCTTGATCCAAGCGAGTTCTAACATTCTGTGGTCTGGTCCATAATATTTATACTACATTTCTCTTTGTTCTCTTTTGCAGAGTGTGCCTGTGCTTAGTCCAAACCCGTTTGGTCCTCTCTGGCCCAGCTTCCCAGCAGGAGGTGGAGACAGCATTGTCCAAGGCAGACCAGGCCCATTCAGGTGCAAGGAAATCTCCTCCTAATACTCTAAATGCAGCCCAGGTCTATTTAGCCCAACCCTGACTCATCCACAAAAGGCAGGACATACCTCAATCCCCGCAACCTAGTGACTGTCTGAAGAGATTGATTACTCACACTAGGTTCAGTATCAATCAAATTAAAGGAAGAGAATGCACATCATCAGCACTTGTCACTCCAAAGCCAGACAGTCAATCTGCAACACAGCAGAGGCACAGAGGATGGCTAAGCAAGAAAATACCTACTTTGTAAAAGTGGTATTTTCAAACACAGAACATAAAAATCATCTTCACTAAAAGATGCATTTCTACATTCTGAGTTCAGGCATACTAAACTCAATTTCTCCATCTTGTCCTAATGGGAAGATTTACTCGTAAAATGTTACCGATTATTCCCCATTCTATTCTATGGGACAGATAGCCTTTCAACAGTGAAAAAGAAATTACGCTGAAGGTCACTATCAGGACATGGCACACACACCAGTACATGCCCTAACTTTCAAATACACTACATCATGCCCACAGGGGTACCTTGGGCCTTCATTAGGGGTGACTCACATGTAATAAAAGGGAAGGTTTGGGCTTAGCATGTGGGTGCGCTTGCCAAGTCGACAATGCAGTAAAAACTGGGAATAGATACTGCAGTGGCAGGTTTGAGAACCCTTTGATAGGCTGCTCATGTGAGTGGCACAATCAGTGGTGTAGGCTCATTAGCAGCATTTGATTCACAGGCCCTGGCACTCTAAGTGCACACTACTAGGGACTTACCAATACACCAATCATGGAAACACCAATCCATAATTGAATTTACAATCTGAGCCCTTGCACTTTAACACTGAACAGCAGTGAGAAAGTGTGCAGGGACACTAAAACAGCAAAAACAGATTCAGAAGCGGGAAGTCAGTGCCCAAAGAGACTGGGGAAGTAGCCCCATAGAAAGAACATAACATCTCATTGATGTTCTGAAGGATACAATCTACCACAACTGATTTAAGTTCGCTCAGGTCAATACATAATCTGGTCACACCATCGTCTTTGTATGACATCACCACAGGCGCTAGCCACTCTGTGGCTTCGATTTAATGGCTAATACCACCTTCAATCAATTTGTGCAACTCCCTTTTCATGCAATCCCTCACAAGTAAAGGAACATTTCTAACCTTTGCCACCTTGGGCTGAGAATTGGACTTGTGTTTGGTCAGATGCAGATAGTCCTTGAGACACCCCAGTTCCTTCTTAAACACCTTGGGAAATCCCCTTACATAATCACAACCTACCTCAGAAACATGGCTAACATCAATAGATTATTTCACTCTGACTGAGGGATTTTCATTAGGATCCTGATAAACAAATACGTCCCTCTGATGAAATCAAGTTATTAGTAAATCACCTTTGATTGATACATATATTTTCCTTGGTATAGTATCCTAATAACTTGATGGACTCTCCATCATAACCCCTAGGTTTTATATGTGGTTTTTAACAATTTTACCTTCCTTTTCAGGTTTCCCCTCAAAAATCTGGAATTCAATGCAACTTTGCCACCTGAATCAAATAACATCCTGACGGGTTCACCATTAATCTGCACAAATATGAATGTCCCTTCTCCTGATTTCTCTTTAATCTGTAAAAGTGCAGTCTCACAACAATACTCATCCTACTTATGCTTAACTTTTTTCACTTTCTTAAAGTCATCTTTGCAAAGTGTTCTTTTCTCCCACAGCTTTTACAAACTACCTTCCAGCCCAGACAATCAGTGGATCCAACAAAATTACAAGTTGAAGCTAACTCATGCGATTCAGTAATGTATTACTCCACTGACTCTCCTGGGCATTGCATTCTTTTCCCAAAGTAATAATTGTCGCGAATAGTTCTCACATTAGGGAGATAATGCTGGTGCAATTTCTTTAAGAAAATCTCATATTCAGTTAAATTTGTAGTCTCATCATCAAACAAGTTGCGGAGGTGATCAAAGACATCCTGTATATATGGACCTAAAACAATGCATCAACAATGACATTTTCAAGGAGCCAAGCTCGCGTCCGAGATGGCCGCGTTTTAGCTCGGCTCCGTTCACTCTCCTGTCTGCAACAAATATCCTGTACTTTATCCTGCCCCGGGAAGTATTCCACAATGTGCAGTGGAATGACGATAACTCACAGGCACTTACCGTTTGCTCCGGTGATTCCTGGGTGTCACAGATCCTGAGTTACGCCCCTGTCTGCTTCGGGGCCTCCGGAGCGGCCGGGCCTGGCACTCCTTGGCGGCGCCCGAGCTGGACGGGGCGCGGTGGCCGGCCCTTGGTGGTGGTGTGGAGTCGGTCGGAGGGGCCGATGTGCGAATAGACCGATTGCGGCCTCCCGGGCCTGGTCCGGCGGTCCTGCGGCCTGGTGTTGGGGAGCTGACTTCCATGGACGGGGTTAACCGTACATCTGGCTCGTCTCCCCTTTGTTCTCCGGCCCGGCCATTTTGAGTTCCTCCGCCCGGACTTGGAGAACGGTGCAGGCGGCGTGTGGGGTGCCGGCGCATCGCCTTCTTCTGGTGGCTCCCCTTCCTGCCCTGGTGGCACCTCCGCTGGTGGTTGCCGGTATCCTGTTTTGCCCCGCTGATATCCGGGCGGGGGTCGGTGTTCGCAGCGGCCCCGCCGGGCTTCTAAGATGGCGGCCGGCCCCGTGACTCTCGGCCTTGCGGGGACCGGCGATGCGGGTCCACCGTGCGGCACGTTTGCTGAATACTGTACAGGTGAGCCTACGCTTGGCAACATCCTCGCCGCCCTGCGCTCCTGGGGGGCAACCATGACCGCACCGACCGCTATCCTGGAGAGGGGTCCCTTTGTTGGGCCTGCCGGACCCCCCTCGGTTTGTGCGGCTTCATCTCTGTTTTGTGCTGCTGGAACTTTCCTTGGGGTCGTGGACCTGGAGGCTGCTGTTGGTGTGGATGTACGGGGGTCCGCTGCCCTTCTTCGTCCTGTGCCTCCTTCTACTCCGGAGGTTCCCCGGCTGGATCCCGTCTGGACCGACCTCGATGGGTCTCTTTTTCCTCTTTTGTCTCACATGGCCACACGAAGATCCTGTGACGGCGCCGCTGGACCGGCTTTCTCCGTATTCTCATCGGAACTTTGCCTGCTTTGCCTGAAGTGGTTACTGTACTTTCTGGATCATCCGGGTCGCGCTCGCTATAACTTGAGTGTATTTTTGATTCGACTCCCTGTTATTCACCTCCGGTTCCATGTGATCTGGTTCCTGGTGCGTTGGACGACTACAGTTTGCGAAAAACGAGGACAGGGTTGAGCTGATCTTGCCTCTGTGGACTGTTATTTTGTGGTATGGTTGGGTGATCCGTTCATAATTGTATGATTATGTTTGATACGTCTTTACGTTCCTGGAGCTTATCCGTGTGTTTACTATCTTCCCGTGGGCTATGAATATTTTCGGGCGGGGGGGGGTGGGAGCTGAAGGGGTTTTGATTATGTGGCTCCTCTCCCGCAGTTTTTTCCCTGTTTTCCCTTCCCCCCCCTTTTAATCTAAGTGATTCTTTCTTTCTTATATTTCTCTATATTTCGGGTTCTAATTAGGGCGACAGGCACGCTGCTGGGGGGTAGGCCATAGCCTTCTGCAGGGGTGCAGGGTGGGCTGTGCGGGGTGGTGGGGGGGTCTGTTTATTGTATCTTTCCCTGTTCCTCTTTTTGGTTCTATGGCTCTTATGTATCCCCTAATTTCGTGGCGCGGTGTCGGCGCGTTGCCCCCAGGGGTGTTTGTACTGGCATGGCTCTTTTGGTATGTCTGCTGTCACGGTTTACTACGCATTCATTTCTCCTGTTGCCACTAGTTCCATGTGCCGAATTAGTATTGGGTGCTTTGTTAGCCATGGGGGGCGTGCACTGACGCTGCGCCCTCACTTTCCCCCTCCCCTTTTTTTGATGTCCTCTTCCTCCCCTTTTTTTCCCTTTCCCCCCCCCCCTTTTTTTTTTTTCTCTCCTCCCTTGGGTTGTTGTAACGGAGGGCTTTTAGTTTTGTAAGCGTATTTTTCGCTGTTCTATTATTATGTGCCCTGGTAGTGGTGGGTGGGTGCTGAGCAGCGATTGTGATTGTTCTTGATGTGGGACTCACGTTCTGCCTTTGCCAAAATGTACTGTTCTTTTGGTCTTTTCCTGTATTCGAGACTTCGGCTTGCTCACGGCCCACCACGGCCCTCTGGACTTTACAGATTGTCATTATCCTGTGACACCCCTTTTTTCTATTATAAAATTAACCTACTTTTATCCTGTCCGTGATGGCGACTCGAAGACTTGTTGCCTCTGCCTTTCATATGAGCTATTTAGAAATCCTGTTGTCTCTCCTGTATTGCCTCGTATGTCTCTTTATTGTGGTGGCCGGCCCGGTGGGTTGTAGGCCCGTATCTGTGAGCGCCTTCTGTACAATAAAGGTTTTAAAAAAAAAAAAAAAACAATGACATTTTCCTCCCAGCACTAAGGGCCATATGTATCATTCCAAATTGCGATCGCAAACGCCAAAATTCACAGAATTTTGGCGTTTGCGATCGCAATTGGGCTCTGTGGTATGTATGAAAGAAAAACTGCCTTGCAAAATAAAGAGTACGGTACGAAATTGCGATTCCCTATTTTGCATTTGCATTTAAGGAATGGCGAGTTGCTATTCCTTAAATGCATTGTAAGAAGCGCAGAAAAAGTGCAATTTGGCCATAAGAAATCGCAAATTACCACCAACTTCAAGTTGGTAGTAATTTGCGATTTCTCTGAAAAATACACTTTTGTGCATTTTTCAAAGTGACATGTGGCGCACATACATGCCCTCGGGGCATGTATTTGTGCCACATGTGCACACATGCACCTTTCAGGGGTACAACAGGGTGTCCTTTTGACACCCTGGGACCCTTGAAATTGCATTCTCATTTTGAGATTTATTGCGATTTATTGCGATTTATTTCTGTGGGCCTCTAGCCCCATAGGAATAAATGGGGAGGTATTCCTTATTTGCGCAAATTTGCAATTTGCAATTAAGGAATATGTAGGATTCGTGAACTTATTTGCAAATCCTACATACATAGCGTTTTGCGATTCTCAAATAGTGATTCGCAAAAAATCGCAATTTGAGAATCGCAAAATGAGAGTTTGATACATATGGCCCTAAGTGATGTGCTCCAAAAAAAGAGAGAGTTTCCCCAAACAGACCAGAAAGGACTGGGTGAAGCTATAATACAAAAAAGTTTTTCCTTTCTGTGTCAATCACTTTAGTTATCTGAACATTATATCTAGTTGTTGTATGGACCAAACGAGAAACTTATATGTAAAGATATTTCTAGCACGTGGAGATATATAGTTTTTGGGTTTGTATTTTATTTATTGATATAAAAATGTTAGCTTTTTAAATAAAATCAATACAGTTCATGAATTGCAATCTAAAAAAATATCCAAATGTAGAATATTCATATACATTCCTAAATATCAAAACTTATTACAAAAAATCAACATAATATACATATTACAAATTACAAGTTAATACATTCAATAAAAACATCCTTTTGGTCCTTGTGTCGACGCGTTTCAGTGTCTTTCTTTAATGGGCTAACACCTTCCTCAGGACTGAACAATTAAAATCTTGAATCTGTTATTGTTACGTGTGGCGTCTTGGTGAAATGGCCCACTCTATGTACCTTTAAAGCTTCTTAATGACTTTTGTACATCTTTCTGGGGGTTTCTCAAACTTATCCCCTTGTTTTTATGCACTTAATATGTTGGGGTACTACTCATACCCTTCCGTAATATTGTCCTTTGCGACTGATAGGTATTGGGGGTCCTTATCGAATGTGTCCCCACCTCTTTTCTTGCCTCCACCTCTTTTCGAGGGGCTGATAGTGCCTATATTCAAGTCTTTAACACCGTCGCTCGTAATGAGTTTTGATATTTGGGAATTTACCCTAAGTGATGTGCCACACACCTTCGCAGAAGGACTGAATATTTTTTTCAATTTTGCCACTGTATAGGAGGATCTCCAGGGATGGCAAGAAAAAACGGCGGTGCAGTAGCATTTTGTATTTTGAGAAAAGAAAAGAGAAGAAAACAAAAGCAACAAAAAGAAAAAGAAAAGGAAAACAACAGCAAAGCACAGTAATGATGAAAGAAGATGGAACAGGAAAGAGACAGAACAACGATGGTATTCGGTATCAAAACTTGAATGGTTCCACAGTAAACAAAGATATCACAGGTATCTGAAATGAGCTGCAGACCGTTTGCCTCACAATCGCCCAGCTGCATGAGTGCTGTCTTTTAATGGCAACGGCTGATTACAGCAGGTAAAAAAGCTGAAGGTAAGTGAAAATGTTTCTAGGATATTCACTGTGCAGAGTTTGTCATGTTTAATTTAATAAACGCCAAGTTACAGTAATTCACTCATCACCAGTGACAAATTCCAAGATGATCTGAACACTGCTGTGGTAGTTGAGAATCTTATTTAACAGCCTCCATGGGGGTGTGCATGGGTGGCTGCTGGAGAACCTGCAGTGGGTGCAGGCGAAAGCTCCTACGTGGTGTGAGGCACAGCAGCAGGTGGGGGAATGGGATCGGGGTCTAGCAACATAAGAAATGCTGCAGAGTATCGCTGGGTTCAGTCCAGGCACGTCCAGGCACAGACAGACTTGCTTGTGGCACACCTGCTGTGCCCCGCAACATGCATTTGCAGCACATCCATATTGCAGCTGCCATTAAGTAGGACCAAGGAGTGTAGATGAGTGCAGGGTGCCGAGATGTTATTTCCTGTGCTGATGGGTGATGGTAAATGAAGTCCTCTGTTGTATGGTGTTTTAGGATCTGAGCTAAATTTACTGATTCATGCCCTATATAGGTACAATTCACATTGCCCTTATATAGGCATAGAATTCATAAACATATTTAGACGTAA
Organism: Lissotriton helveticus; assembly: GCF_964261635.1. Classification (NCBI taxonomy): domain Eukaryota; kingdom Metazoa; phylum Chordata; class Amphibia; order Caudata; family Salamandridae; genus Lissotriton; species Lissotriton helveticus. The sequence continues at coordinate 601,649,890 of NC_136063.1, read as the reverse complement.
GCCTATGCAGTCCAAATACAGGCATGGCTACTTCCACTCGTTCCAAAAAGTCACAACGATTTCTTGGAAAACTCAGCTTAAGCAGTCAGGGACATCCCCTTGCTTGAATATTGATTTGTCCAAGAACTCGTTGAGTTTTCAAAGAACTACCATTCCCTTGGGGTTCTTTGATGACGTTATTATGCCCAACTTTACGTCAAACTAGGCACCTTCAAGGTGTAAATAGGCCTTCACTTGCCCTAGCAAGGACACGGTGGTTCGGAGCAGCTCGACTATCTACTTGCCCGACACAAACTCGCTACAGCAAGTGCCAAAGGAAGCCGACCCTCCAGCTGATGCACTGATCGATAAGCTGTCCTTTCTCCCGCTGAGAATCCAGCTCCAGTGTTTCCAAGCTCCCCTTGCGGGTTGTTGGGAAATTGAGTCCCGAGACAGAGATACCAGACCTCCTTCATTCTAAAACCAAGGTACGGAGCTGATTAGACCCTAAGAGAAATCTTGGATAGATTCTTGGCAAAGAAACTAAACCTATGGTACACCACACCTACTTCTTCCCTCGTACTAGACTTAGGTTAGGTACATTGGGGTAGGCGTATTTTTAGAAGTACCAGTTGAGTACTTTTAGCCTTTATTATTTAGTTATGTATTTATCAATGGTTTAGAAACCATACAATGCTTTTGTAGTATTATTTTATAATACTCTTCCTGCTGTACACATTATACTTTGCAACCAGTATTACGATTGTAGCAGTTCACTTTACTTGCATGAGAAAGAAGACTGTTCAATAAATCTTTTTATTGAAAACACCCATCTCTCTATTTCTCTGCACCTCTGATGAAACGAAGCATGCACGATTGACTGAGTAAAATATCTATCTATTGTTTCCACGAGTCTGAAGATACGTTTATTCTTGGGGAAACAAAGTTGTCATGTTTATGCGGTTGTCAGAAACTAATCCCTTCTTGTGAATTCGAGACAGTTTCTAGTGACCTCTGAGCTAGCTGGCACTCACAATTAAGTCTAATATATTCGATAGAGACCTAGTAGACATAAGTCCTATGTCAAATCTATTTGATATATTATTCCAATGCGCAGAGCCTATTGCGAATATAGGAACTACACTACACCACATGCTTGGCTTCTCAATTTAAAGACACTTTTGGTGGGAAAAACAGTTATGTCACTTCCTGTACAGATGGATGTTGGGAAATTCAGTGATGCCACTTCCTGTGTAGGTGAATGATGGAATATCAAGCAATATTACTTTCTGTGCTGATGGGTGATGGAAATGAAGCCCTCTTGCTTGGCTTCTTTTAAAAACGGTTTTGGTGGAAAAACCAGTAATGCCACGTCCTTTTCAGATGGATGATTGGAAATTCAGTGATGTCACTACCTCTGTAGGTGGATGATGGAAGATACAATGATGTTAGTTCCTGTGCTGATGGGTGATGTGGAAAAAATTAGCCATCTTTTAACTTACATCCATGGGACTCAGCCTCTGATCACTTTCATATCCCTAAGTGGGAACAGGTTTACTTAACCTATGGTATATGTGAGTACAAGAGTGCTATAATCCTAACTATAACTTTGAAACTATTGGGCCGATTCCGATCTCGGATTCAGCCCTCCGAGACGTGTCAGTAGCCTTACCTTACGGCTGAACCGTACCAGGAGCAGGACGGTCCGGGCGAGGAAGTACGATGCGGAAAAGTGTCAAATTCCCGACCGATCCGCTCGCTCCGACTCCATCATCAATTTCCGTCAGAGCCTGACCCGGAAACACCCAATCCACGACGCATGGCAACATAAACACTGCTACTTCCGGCCGTCAAAGTACGATACTCAGTTCCTACGTTACAGACGGCTCGCCACGTACAGGACGTCTCAGCACTCAGAAGAACTGCATATCAACTCCGATTCGTGCCATTAACCCGTTCCACGGATTCAAACCGGAGCAGCCAGCGACGGATCGAGACGGAGCATGAATCCAATCACGCAGGTCATACCAGTCCTGTACATATATGACCGGATCAGGAACAAACGAAGACTGTACAGACGGTAAGTCGGACACCCTCCCTACAAACAAATCCAGGAGGTCCACACCCTGTCCACCAGTACCACGCCTCCTCAGGTAACCCATGGCCACCACTACTGCCACACCACCCATAGGGGCATGTTACCCACCCCCACTGCCACCCCACCCATAGGGGCATGTTACCTATCAAAGATGCCACCCCACCCATAGGGGCATGTTACCCACCCCCACTGCCACCCCACCATAGGGGCATGTTACCCACCTCCACTGCCACCCCACCCATGAGGGCATGTTACCTATCACTGATGCCACCCCACCCATAGGGGAATGTTACCTATCACTGATGTCACCCCACTCATATGTGTCATGTGCTCCATCACTGATGCCACCCCATCCATAGGGGCATGTTACCCACCCCCAATGCTACCCCACCCATAGGGGCATGTTACCCACCCCCACTGTCACACCACCCATAGGTGCATGTTACCTATCGTTGATGCCACCCCACCCATAGGGGCATGTTACCCACCCCCACTGCCACCCCACCCATAGGGGCATGTTACCCACCCCCACTGCCACCCCACCCATAGGGGCATGTTACCTATCACTGATGCCACCCCACCCATATGTGTCATGTTACCTATCAATACTGCCTCAGCCACCCATAGGGGTCAGTGTGGCAGACAATATCGACACCCCACCCATAGGGAGGATGATGCGACACACATCATCAAACATCAACCACAGGCATGTCAGCCAAAAACATTTCACAACAACATCATGCCAACAGTGTGCAGTGCCCGACAAATACCCCCAACAGTGAACTTGATTCATGACACACAAAGTAACTACCATCACATGTGTGAACAACTCCAGAGTGTGGGCTACACAAGTCAAGCTTTGAAATAGCACTGGGCCAATGTGTCAAAACCCCCCATCAGTTGTACATCCAATGTAAAATGTGTGGACACAAACTGCAGCTAAAGTTGAGCATTGTGGCAAAGGGTTAAAATCACCCATCATCACAGTGAGCACAAGGTAGGTGTCATCATGGAAATAGCAGCACATGCCAAACAGTAGGTAAGATTCCTGGGCATGTCAGCACAACACCTGTACACTCAACCTTCATCTACCACCCAATGTAGGCACTGGTGACACACGCCTGGGTACGGTAGTGCTCCTTAACCCATTGGCTGTGTCGAACGTTCAGCTCCAGTGCTGACCATTCGAAAAACAGGTGGGGCAGCGTCGGCCAACGGACGTGCGCAGCACTACCAAGGTAGTGCTCGCGACTACTGTTGCCCGCCGGCAGCAGCCAACGGGTTAAGTAACCTGCACATTGACAAAACATAGGTCTACCAAGTTGCACTGAGGACACTGTTGACTTTACAGCAATGATGACCACACCTGCATGTACAGTGGAGATGGCACAACAGTCAGGGAAAAAGTAAAATTGGACATTGTGAAGCGCATCATATGTGCATGGATGTAAGCCACAGATGTGGCCATGCCAATGAAATGTTACCATGCCTGGGCTAAATTAGTTAACCATGACACACCCACTCAGCTGTAAAGGATTACATGGATACCAACCTGAACATGAAACACATCTCATTGGCCACATGGTGTACACCACATCAACAGGCACCACATCAACAGTAACAGACATTTCAAAATCCTACATCATCACACCAAGGTCAGGCTAAACAGCATCAACAAAATCTACAGCTCAATCAAATGTACGAGGAGAACAAAAAAAGCTTTAATCAGCAATCTGCCACCTTGAAGGGAAAATCAACAAAGAAATGTAGTCCAATGTCCCTTTGAAAGTCCAAAGTCCAATGATGGTGTGAGTGACACCTGTCACCCATTGCTTGCCTGCACTGATAAGGACTGGGGAAATCCACTCTGAGGGGCATACATGGGGCAGGCCAGGCACCGCAGGGACAGGATCAGGGCTCAGCAGAAGGGGGTTGTGAAGAGGTGCTGGGTGCAGGAGAGTCAGTGGCAGCTGCAGTGGAGGGGTCTGACATGGGTTGTTCTGTCACAACTGTGGGGCACAAGTCTGATTGGGTGGGTGCTGGAACCACTGCAGTGGGCAGGTCAGGTGTAGTGGACATGGTCCCAACTGCAGTGCCTATGTCAGACTGGGTGGGCGTGGAATCCACTGCAGTGCCTAACCCCATGGCAGTGGAAAGGGGTGCAGGTGAGGTTGGCAGGACAGCTGGGGGGGACACGCTCCCCACAGTAGTTGCAGCAACAGACAGACTGGTGGTGGTGTCAGTGGAAGAGCACGTGCGAGTTGGGGAGGGTCTGAGCTTTTTGGGGATGATGTATCTTTGGGTGGGGGAACCTGGGACAGGGAGTGGCGGGGGAACCTGAGGTGAGCTGACCTGGTGGATGGAGGAAGGAGACTGTGCAGTGGAGCTGGGGGGTGGGGGTAGGGTCTTGCTCTTCCGGGTACGGGGTGACTTGCGGACGGGGGCCTCAGTCTGCCTGTGCATGGGGGAGGGTGTCCGGGTGTGAGGGGCACTCTTCTCTGTGTGTGGGGACTTCCCTTTCCCCCTGTAGACAGGATCTGCTGGAACTGAGGGGAAGAGGCCTAAGTCTCACAGGAAAAGCTTCTTAGGAGGTGGGGTTGCAGGTGAGGCAAGGGAAGGGCTCTTGGAGGGAGAGGGATCTGAGGAGTGGTTGTAGATGCCTGTGTGTGTGTATGCGACCCATCCCCTGTGTGTGTGGTATCAGTCCCCTGACTTAGCTTGCGTGCATGTTTAGACTTATGTTTGGGTGATTGTGTGCTGTCTGGGTCTTTGTGTTTGGGTGACCGCGCAGGTGTGTGTGTGCTGGGGACAGGTAGGGTGCTAGGAGTAGTTGATGGGGCAGAGGCTGAAGGGGTAAGGGACTGTTAGAGGAGGGATACTGCTGCCGTCAGTGAGGAGGCCATGGACTGATTGGTCCTCTGTAGGGCAGACTTGCCAGATGAGATGCCCTCCATGAACGACACCAGTTGTGTCAACAGACTGGTGTGTGCATGGAGGACACTCAGCATTGATGTCTACCCTACATGGATCTGTTTAAGTACGTCCACAGACTCCACACTCAGGACAGCAGGGGACATGGGGGCAGGGGGTGCGGTGCCTGGCAGGAAGGAGACATGCTCCCGCACAGGGGAGCTGCCACGTACCTCTGGGATGGGAGCCAAGTGGAGGGTGGTGGTGGTGGCGGGAGAGCCTCACTATCACGTGTTTCCTGGCTGCTGACACCCGCCCCCACAAGGGAGTCATCCTCCGAGCTGCTGTGGTCCTCAGCTGAGGATGATGGTGCTGAGGACTCCTCGGTGGGTCTCCCCTCACTCTCCGTGCCACTGGGTCCCTCTGACTCCTCAGTCGCTGGCCCAGGCTGGCTCTGCGGCTTCTCCTGTTCCGTGGCGCTGTCTCCTGTGCCCGTGTATGCATCTGCATATAAGTAGGAAAAGAACAACCAAATTAGTTGCCTGCACTGACTGCACACAACACTGTAAATACACCACATCACAGGCCATGCACTGGCATCCTTAGCTGATATGTGCTCATAATGCACACATAGGTGTACATAGGGCAATAGCCAGTCTGAACTTCAACCATGGCACACAAATCCCTCCTGGACCTGTACCCATATGTCTGTTGTATGCTGGCTGATGATATCCGAAAGTGCACACATGCACCACATACACAGTTGTTGAGAATGCAAGTAACCATGTAGAAGTACGGTACTGTAGACAAACATCACATCAAATGCCAATCACTCAGTACAGGGGTCTGGATGAATGTATGCACAGACTCACATTTCCAAATCTTGTGATGCCTAGCAGCACAACACATAATGATGTCCTTACGTCCTGAAAGTTAATGGCACAATGGGGTGCACGGAGCACCTCTGACTCCAATGCAGGATCCCTCATCCCAAGTCAATGCCCTGGCACAGACATGCATGGTCAGTCAGTCTTCACTGTCACATGTCATGGGGCAATGCATCCGGACAACATCAGTCTGCACTGCGTTACATTCATAGGTCAGGCCCATACCAAACTCTGCAGCTGACAAGTTCACCACTCTGTCCCCGGCCAGACAGTGCTCTTGGACTATGATGAACCTACATCACTCAAATTTAACATATGAGTGACTGCAAACACAACTACATGAATATGAGCACCTCACAGTCAGCTGACAATGATACACAGCTGCGCGAAAGTCACTCCTGCATACAACATTGTGCACATTCAACTGACCACTACCCTATATGCTGCACAGGTATGATCACCATTGTCACAACTCAGATGTCCTGCTGACACTAAAATCCTCAACACACCAGTTGTCACAAAAAGTAATCCACAACACAATGACATTGTGTCAGACACCTGATGGCACAATTCAGGAAGCACAATCAATTGGTCCATACGAGTGAGTGTGAGTACAGACTCTCCCAAGGCTGTGGAGTGGGCATGACTGACCAGGTAAACCTAAAACAGTGTATTGTCCTGGACAGTAGGCAGGTGTGGGCAAGTCTGACATACTTCCTAAACATACTCCTGAGGACATTACATGGACTCACCTGATGCATGTGCATGCTTTAGGAACTCCATCACACATGTTGTGACTACACCAGCAATTTGAATACATATGAAAGGCACACACAGAACACATGTCAGAGACCAGGCATAGTGCAATGAATAAACTCACCCACGATGCACACATCAGAGTCCCAGTCACATATGCTGTGCAGAACCCTCAGCATAGCAGAATGAAGGGACACAGTTCCCAAGTTAAAAAAACTCACAGACTGTAGGGGCCATAACTGTGGATCAGATGAGGAGTGTGACTGAACCAATTGAGGGACACGAGTCCTGGACTCCAAAACCAACGTAATGTGGGAGTATTACTAGGCCATAAGACTGCAAATGGGTCAGACAAGTTCACAGAGCAGGCATGGACTTACCCCCTCCTTGCTACTGTCTGGCCTTCAATTGCCCATCCATGTAAGGGAAGACTACCGCCAGGATCCTGAGCATGTGGGAGGTCAGGGTCCGAGGGGCACCCCTATGGCAAGGAGGCGACAGCTTCAGCTGGACCCTCGCGATCCTCCGGGTCCAGCCACGTAGGTCCTGCCACCTCTTCTGGCAGTTGTGGATCTGGCGCTTGTAGACCCCCACTGATCACACTGCCCGGGTGATGGTCAGCCAGATTTTCTTGCTTCTGGTGGACATCAACCTGTGAGGATAACAAAGTGAAGAGGACATTACCACACATGCCACATAATTGTTCTGCATACAGTTGAGTATACATGTAGTCATCACAAATGTAAAAGAGGTACACAGGTAGTGGGCCCATATGAATGTGCATTTGTGCTGTAGGTCTGACATGGCAACACTGGCTAGGAATTTACGGCTAGCACTCCTGCACTACTGCAGCAGGGCACCTGTTCATCACATGTACCCACTTAAGTAGGTAGCTGAAAGTACTCAGTGCATATGCCTCAGACTGCTGTGCACGCTTCTATTACTTTTAGTCATACAACTTGCATAAAATGATGGGCAGTATACTGCACACTCACCTGCTCCCCTGGTTTCCCATACAGCTTGCTGTACTCTGGAAGCACCCCATCCAGCAGGGCCTGGTTCTCCTCCTTAGTGAATGCTGGGCCCTCTCCAAAGTACATGCCATTGCAGGATCCAGAGGAAGCACAGACAGCAGCAGCATTGGCTATGTGAAAGGGGTCCTGTAGCAAGTAGTGCAGGCAAGTGAGCTCCCTGGGGGCCTGCCAGCCTTAAATCGGTGCTGCAGAGGCAGATTCTGTGACATTGCCCCTCACTGATAGGCCAGACACGGTTGCATTCTATGAATCTGTCCAATCCATGGAAATGTAAGACTCCTACACGTCTTGCACATCGTTCAAATCACTCACCTTCAGGACGGCCTAGGATTACAACATTGTTGTACGCATCCAACTGTATTTCCAGCGCACGACTCGATCATTTTTTTAATTTGTGTCCTTCTCCATGGCAGCCTATTGCCAATGAGTGCGCATGGCTCAGTAAACTGACTATCCGACGTGTATTTTTTTAACAAGACGTATCCTTCCGGATACAATTCTGAGGGCTATGCGTGCGCACAGCTCAATCCATGCCTGTACGACGCGTCTGCTTACAAGTCACCCACATTGGGTCAGATTGCATACGCGTTCAACATACATGAACCGAGCCGTGCACTCACATTGCCCATTGGCATCAATGTGATCAGATGCGGGTGACTGTAATGCATATGCATCGTGCAGTCAATGGACAACGAGTGAGCACGACTCGGTCCATACATGTAAGGTGCGTCTGCATACAAGTCAGCCACGTTGGATCACATTGGTGTGACTTGCAAATGGTTTAAACAGATATTAATGTGCCATGGCCACACCTTCAACACAACAGCATGTCCCACACAGCATCCCATGGCATGTTAGGCTGTATCACCTGTGTGTGTCGGGGGGCAACATTTCTATTCTTGAATGGCACTTAGGTCAAGCCACTCCCAGGCTGGGCAGGAGTTCATGGGGACAGATTAGTTTTGGTGTGGTGCACCTCACAAATATAATTTGAAAGTGTTGGATTATGGGAATGAGTAATGGACACAGTACCAGTATTGAGATGTGTATGACCTGTCACATACACCATGAGTACAGGGTTGCATGTCATGTACGTCACAGCCAGACCCATGGCTACAATCATGATCTACCCACACAGTCTGTGTGCATGTTGTGTTTCTGATGTTTGTGGTTCCATGTGCCCAATGTGAGACAGGGTCCACCATGTGCCTTGTGCATGCAATTTCATGCTGTGTGTGTGTGTAAGGGTCATCCATGTATGGCCTGCAGGGACCACAGGGGCCACTAACTGTGTGACTCATTATTGGTTGTGTGATGTCCATGATACAACATGTCATTCCAGTGCACATGTGGCAATACAGGGACCATGGCTATTTCCCTGACATGGATTTGTGATACCTGTGAAACATCAGTCCTCCCTTGTCACTGTGTTGTGTGTTTTGGACGTGACAGCAGTCCATGGGTACTGTACCACAGCCCAATGATTTGCCATTGCACCCCAAGGTACTAATGTACACATGTGTGATTAATATGTGAGATGATAGGCATGAAGGTGACATATGTGTCCATAACCAACCGCACACACCTTAGTTAATTGTAAATAGCTATGATGTAAAATGTGATTTTTTGCAAGGTGAGTGCCACATAGGTAGCTGAATATATGATGTGACTTTGCTCATCTCTGTACTGCAGGGCCCCAGTAGTCCATAGACCGTTCCCTGACCTCGAGACCATGGTGGAACGCGACAGCATCCGACGGTACCGCTTCACCAGGAGCATGATTGATGAGTTGGCGGAGCAGTTGGCACCAAATCTGCTATCTGGCCGCACATACCCGACAGCACTGACACCAAAGGTGAAGGTGATGGCAGCCCTGCACTTCTTTGCCACCGGTACCTTCCAACACACTGTGGCTAGTGTTGGTGGTATGTCACAAACTATGTTCAGCCGTGTGCTACGAGATGTCTTGGAGGCGATGTTGAGTCACCTGGACTCCTACATCAAGTTTCCTACACCAGGTGAACTTGCAGAGATCAAGGATGCCTTCTATGCACTGGGTAGGATGGCAAACGTGATTGGCTCAATCAATGGCACACATGTGACCCTGATACCACCACGGGCACAGGAACAGACATACCGCAACCGCAAACATTACCACTCTATCAATGCTCTGGTGGTATGCCTGGCGGACATGGTGATTACACATGTGTGTGTACATTTCTCTGGTTCGGCCCACGATGCCTACATATTGAGGAGGAGTCACATACCGTTGTTGGTGTCACAGATGCCAAACCAGCGTGCCTGGCTTGTTGTTGTGTACTGTTTACCATTGTATATGTTTTGCTATGTTGTCTCCCACCCCCTTACAATACTCAACGAATGTGTGATTCTTTGTATGTAGGTGACTCTGGATACCCCAACATGCCATGGTTGCTGACACCCCTATGGAACCCTGTGACAGCATCCGAGATGCGCTACAATCAGGCACATGGCAGAACCAGGCGAGTCATTGAGCATATATTTGGTCTCCTGAAAAGCCACTTCCGCTGCCTGGACAAGACCGGAGGGGCCCTCCCATATGAGCCTGAAAAGGTGAGTAAAATCATCATCATCTGCTGCATGCTCCACAACAAGGCAGTACGGAAGGAGGTGCCTCTCATCCAGGACGACGACGACCAACATCCACCACCTGTGGAGGATCCTGGCCTGGGCCACGAGGCCAGTGATGAGGATGATGAGGGTGACGTCCGCACACAGCTCATAAACAACTTCTTCAGCTGAAGGTGAGTACACAGGTTTGTCATGTCAATGGCCTGAGTGAGCTTGTGATGTGTTTGTGCAGCTCAGTTGCTGTTAGAGTTTGTCCGTGTGGTACTGGACTCGAAGCATGCAGTGATGTGTCCTGTCAGATGGTCTGTAGTCCACAATGGTGTTGACATGCTAAGTTGTTAGTGTGTAGGTTTCTTGTGACATGTTTATTGCACTTCCATCCAGTTCTGGTGTCCTTCTGACAGTGTCTAATTTCTGTCCTTCCCAAGGTACTTTGCCAGTTGCTGGGGCAAGTCTGACACCGACATCCAGTATCCACCATTAAAGCGCCATTTGACGACACTTGGTGAGCCTGTGCCCACTGTCATGTGCATTCACCTTGATATTGTTGTGTAATACACTTGTTTCTGATTTGTAATGAACCTGTGCATCACTTAGTAATGTGTGTTGTCTGTCTTCATACATCTGACTGACATTTGGTTACCTCACTTATGGGCTTGTTGGCAGTGTATGTGGAAAGGTGTGGTGTCTGTGCATTCCACCGTATATCTGGCAAACATCTTTGTAGGCAATGTGTCACATGTCCATGGTGAGTATGTGTTGTTGAGCCCAATTGGTGTGTCTCCCTCAAAGGTGTCACATCAACATGAGTCGCATAACGGTAATGACATTGCTGTAGTAGTCGGCATGCACTGTGTGCTTCAGCATTTCTTCATCTCTTTGACACATACCAAGGTGGAATCACAACATAGTATATTGTAATAGTGATTTTCTTTACATACATGTGTGGAGATAGTGCTGTACATGAGGTTTAGAATCCAAAGTTCACACATGAGTTAGAAGTATTGGAAGATTAAATGTCCAGAGTAAAGTCCACATTCATCTTCTACATTGGTACAACATGGGCCCTCCATGTCATGATGGGGGCTTGTGTAATGTGCAACAAGGTGAACGCTTTGCACACAAAGACCAACATCCAAAACAGGTTCTGGGGATGTGCAGGGACAACTGTGGCTCACTTGTCCTTCTTCGGACGACCCCCCCTCTTCTTCTGGGGGGGATCCTCAGGAGCAGGCGATGACGGTGCATCGGACTCTCCACCAGATTCATCCTCCCTCCCTGTGGCATTTGCAGATGTTGTTGCATGAGATGTTGTGGGCACACAGGGAGGTATGGAGAGATTAGTGCTGATCTGGCGGAGACAGGTCAATATGTCCATACGCACCGCCGTAAGTTTGTCCCACTTGGCCTCCATGCCAGCATGATGGTCAGCCTGCTCCTGTTTCATGTCCTTGAGGACCCCCCACTACCTGCCTGAATCCTCTGGTGCTATCCTGGTACGCATGCGTACCAGTTGGGCGTCATCAGGCAGTCCAGGCACCTCTGCAGACCTTGACCTCTGCCTAACACTACTCCCACCACCCTAGACACACGGGCTGTACCTGTGGTGGCAGGCACAGTTGACCCGGGGCCCCCTTGGCTGTTGCCACTGGTGTCATTGTTGGTAGCATACTGGGTGGCCGGGCCCCTGTGCTGAACTTGGTCTCCTAGGTAGGTCCGTGTTGGCGGGGGTGTTAGGTCTGTGGCCAGATGGTGTTGACATGTCTGGAGGGGGTGCAGGTGTTTCTGATGGTGGGACTGCCTGATGACTCACACCGGAGGTTCCAGGTTGATTGTCGTCATCCGAAGAGGACAGAGCCAGTTCGACACCATAGAGCGCATCCTCCACCAGAGTCTGGACCAGGGACTCATCTTCACTTGGTGCTGAATCCCCAGTAGCACCTGAGTGTGGAAGAGACAGACATTGTCATTTATGTCACTACAGACATCAATGGTTGACCTATGTATATTGCAACAGGGAGTGGGGAAGAGGTACTGATACATTCATCTTGCAAATGTGTAGTACTAACAATGAAGGAGGGAGCAGTGGATCACTCATCCCGTGCAGCCATGATATGTACATGATTTCATTCCTTTGTACCTTCCCTTCTATACGAATACAGGAATGGGGCCGTGCTACTTGGATTGCCACATTAGGGTACTGTAGCTGCATTTACTTTGGATCACCTTTACTGCAAATATGATGTGCCTCCAACTGGAGGTAGACTGGCTGCTTTCCCAGTAGTGTCCAGAGGAGCTATTAGGTCTAGGATCACATGGGGCTGCCACATGTTGACCAACAGTGACCAACCCTGGTGTGGTGGATCAGTAGCTGGATCCACACACAACAACTTTGTTTGTAACTTCATACATCACAATGTTCAACACTTTTCCTTTGCCTTTGGGTGTTGTGTGTGTTTTTAACTCACAGCACTTGAGCACAAACACACACTCTCTGTTTTCTTCTCTGGGCACTACTGGTGAACCAGCCAGGTTACCTACAGGTGGAGGCACAGCATATTTGCAACAAGGGGGAGCCAATGATGCTGCTGCTACAGTACACTGATGCTGAAAAACATGATGTCACACACTAAGCATGTGTACATATGTGTCGCATTCAATGGAGGCAACACAATCAGTTATGAACCAGGTTGCACAGGAGGAGTAGACCATTCACCCCTCCTTGATCTTTGTAACAATGTTTGATATACATGACATTTGCAACGTGACGTCAGAATGCATGCCTGAACACTGCATTGTCTTCAGTTGTCACAGACAGAGTTTGATGTTGTGGTAGCACATTGTCCTGCCAACATGGAGCCTTTTAATGTGCATGTTGATGTGTGCACATATCCAGCTCATGTATGGATTTCCATGTACATGGAAATTGTTACTCAAGGGCCATCAGGTGGCTGACACAGGAGTGTGATCCATGTTAACATTTGACTCAGTTTCCCTGTGAGGGTGTGTGCCTGTGCTGACAAGATGGCTGACAGTGCAGTCCTGGTGTTTGTTGGTGCACAGTTCCCAGCAGGGCCTTGTGTTGCTCACAACAGAGCCCACTCACAGAGTACTTGCCAGCCCATTGCAAGCCCCTCTGAGGTGAGCATTGTTCAGAGAGGTGTTGATGGAGAAATTGTGAGGGGGTGCATTATCTGTGGCAACAACACTATCATGCTTTGGTATACACTCACTTCACAAGCATACTCACTATTCCTTCCTGGCAGTCAGCTTCACTGTGAGTTATTGGTTGTAGTGGCAGGGATGTCCAACAGTGTTAACTCAGATTAGTGCCACTGCCTTGCCCTATTAGTTGGTAGGTTTGTACATGTCATGACACAGTTATAATTCACTATTATGTGGCCATTATTGTGTTTGTCTGACTAGCATTGACTTCTTGGGCTGATTGACTTTTGTTTCTAATGCCATTGCTATCACTCAATGGTTTCACAGTCCCCTTAATGGTGCTGTGTGTGTATTGCGACACAATATTGGGCATATTGGTTGTGTACTCACCAGGCTCTGGTATGTCAGGTAGGCCATGGATGCCATCTGGTGGTAGGATTTCCAGCACTTTCTACTCCCAGCACCTGAGGTAGACTGGTTTGGTAGGAGGTCCACTGCCAGTGACCTGGCTCAAGGTGTGTTCCTTCTGGAAGAGCTTTTTGACCCTCCTGCGCACGTCATACCACCTGTTCTGGATGTCGGTCTTTGTGTGATACGCTGGTGCTTGTGCATTTACCTTGTCCACGATTCTGTCCCACATCTTGGTTTTCTGTGACATGGGGGTCCTTTGTACCAATGTGCCAAACAAATGTGGCTCCACTCTGAGGATCTCATCTACCAATATTTCTAACTCTGTCTCTATGAATGGTGGATTCTTCTTAGGAGGCATGGTGATGGGTGGTGGTGAGGAGTGATGTGGGTGGGTGGGTGTGTGGGTGCAAGTGAGGGTGGGTGGGCGGCTGTTTGTTTGTGTAGGTGTATGTGTGAGAGCTTTTGGAGGAGTGCTGATGGTGTGTAGGTTGTGTATTGGGTGAGTTGTGTGTGTGTCTGTGGTTGGTGTCTCAAGTTGTTCTGTGCTGGCTGCTCTGTTGTATTTGCAAAGGATCATGGTAGTGTAGTTTTGCCTTTCTATAGGTGGAGTTGTAGGTGTGTCTTTGTGTTTTCTTTAATTTTTTGTGTATTTATTGACTTTATCATGCTTGGCTGGTCCTTTTTTTGTGTTTTTGGCATTGTTTTTGGTGGGCATGTAGGAGACGTTCTTCTGACCAAGTCGGACTCTCATGTTGGCTTGTGCGGGCTGCTCCGTGTCTTTCACGCTGATTGGGTTCTGTGTTGCATGCGAGTCTATCGCTGTGGTCTCTCTCGCTTCAGGTACGTTTTCTGTCCGGGTCGGTCGTGCGGCTTGGGCTCCGTGCAATTTGGTTGGATTTAATGTGTTTGGCATCGAACTGTGCGGCTCGGACGTCGCGGGTACGTATCGGTCGGGTTCATTCCGGGTTCGGTTCGGTCAGTGCGGCTAGTGTCAATTTCCCGGCCGGATGGCTGAATTTTGTGTGATCCCTGTTAACATTTGACTCAGCTTCCCTGTGAGGGTGTGTGCCTGTGCTGACAAGATGGCTGACAGTGCAGTCCTGGTGTTTGTTGGTGCACAGTTCCCAGCAGGGCCTTGTGCTCCCCACAACAGAACCCAGTGTCAGACATCTTGTCAGTCCATTTCCACTCCCTGTGAGGTGAGCATGGTTCAGTGTGATCTTGTTGGGCCATTTGGTGGGTGGGTATCATGAGTGACTGCAAGTCCCAGCATGCTCTGGGCTACACCCCCCTCCCAGCATGCCCTCACTTCCCGCCTTCTGACTTAGCTTCCCTGTGAGGATGTGTGCCTGTGCTGACAAGATGGCTGACAGTGGAGTTCTGGTGTTTGGTGGTGACCAGTTCCCAGCAGGGCCTTGTGCTCCCCACAACAGAGCCCAGTCCCAGGGTACCTGCCAGCCCATGTTCAACCCCTGTGAGGTAAGCATGGTACAGTGTGATCTTGCTTGGGCCATTTGGGTGGGTGGGTATTGTGAGTGACTGCAAGTCTCAGCATGCTCTAGGCTACACCCCCCTTCCCAGCATGCCATCACTTCCCTCTTTCTGACTCAGCTTCCCTGTGAGGGTGTGTGCCTGTGCTGACAAGATGGCTGACAGTGCAGTCCTGCTGTTTGTTGGTGCACAGTTCCCAGCAGGGCCTTGTGTTGCTCACAACAGAGCCCACTCACAGAGTACTTGCCAGCCCATTGCAAGCCCCTCTGAGGTGAGCATTGTTCAGAGAGGTGTTGATGGAGAAATTGTGAGGGGGTGCATTATCTGTGGCAACAACACTATCATGCTTTGGTATACACTCACTTCACAAGCATACTCACTATTCCTTCCTGGCAGTCAGCTTCACTGTGAGTTATTGGTTGTAGTGGCAGGGATGTCCGACAGTGTTAACTCAGATTAGTGCCACTGCCTTGCCCTATTAGTTGGTAGGTTTGTACATGTCATGACACAGTTATAATTCACTATTATGTGGCCATTATTGTGTTTGTCTGACTAGCATTGACTTCTTGGGCTGATTGACTTTTGTTTCTAATGCCATTGCTATCACTCAATGGTTTCACAGTCCCCTTAATGGTGCTGTGTGTGTATTGCGACACAATATTGGGCATATTGGTTGTGTACTCACCAGGCTCTGGTATGTCAGGTAGGCCATGGATGCCATCTGGTGGTAGGATTTCCAGCACCTTCTACTCCCAGCACCTGAGGTAGACTGGTTTGGTAGGAGGTCCACTGCCAGTGACCTGGCTCAAGGTGTGTTCCTTCTGGAGGAGCTTTTTGACCCTCCTGCGCACGTCATACCACCTGTTCTGGATGTCGGTCTTTGTGTGATACGCTGGTGCTTGTGCATTTACCTTGTCCACGATTCTGTCCCACATCTTGGATTTCTGTGACATGGGGGTCCTTTGTACCAATGTGCCAAACAAATGTGGCTCCACTCTGAGGATCTCATCTACCAATATTTCTAACTCTGTCTCTATGAATGGTGGATTCTTCTTAGGAGGCATGGTGATGGGTGGTGGTGAGGAGTGATGTGGGTGGGTGGGTGTGTGGGTGCAAGTGAGGGTGGGTGGGCGGCTGTTTGTTTGTGTAGGTGTATGTGTGAGAGCTTTTGGAGGAGTGCTGATGGTGTGTAGGTTGTGTATTGGGTGAGTTGTGTGTGTGTCTGTGGTTGGTGTCTCAAGTTGTTCTGTGCTGGCTGCTCTGTTGTATTTGCAAAGGATCATGGTAGTGTAGTTTTGCCTTTCTATAGGTGGAGTTGTGGGTGTGTCTTTGTGTTTTCTTTAATGTTTTGTGTATTTATTGACTTTATCATGCTTGGCTGGTCCTTTTTTTGTGTTTTTGGCATTGTTTTTGGTGGGCATGTAGGAGACGTTCTTCTGACCAAGTCGGACTCTCATGTTGGCTTGTGCGGGCTGCTCCGTGTCTTTCACGCTGATTGGGTTCTGTGTTGCATGCGAGTCTATCGCTGTGGTCTCTCTCGCTTCAGGTACGTTTTCTGTCCGGGTCGGTCGTGCGGCTTGGGCTCCGTGCAATTTGGTTGGATTTAATGTGTTTGGCATCGAACTGTGCGGCTCAGATGTCGCGGGTACGTATCGGTCGGGTTCATTCCGGGTTCGGTTCGGTCAGTGCGGCTAGTGTCAATTTCCCGGCCGGATGGCTGAATTTTGTGTGATCCCTGTTAACATTTGACTCAGCTTCCCTGTGAGGGTGTGTGCCTGTGCTGACAAGATGGCTGACAGTGCAGTCCTGGTGTTTGTTGGTGCACAGTTCCCAACAGGGCCTTGTGCTCCCCACAACAGAACCCAGTGTCAGACATCTTGTCAGTCCATTTCCACTCCCTGTGAGGTGAGCATGGTTCAGTGTGATCTTGTTGGGCCATTTGGTGGGTGGGTATCATGAGTGACTGCAAGTCCCAGCATGCTCTGGGCTACACCCCCCTCCCAGCATGCCCTCACTTCCCGCCTTCTGACTTAGCTACCCTGTGAGGATGTGTGCCTGTGCTGACAAGATGGCTGACAGTGGAGTTCTGGTGTTTGGTGGTGACCAGTTCCCAGCAGGGCCTTGTGCTCCCCACAACAGAGCCCAGTCCCAGGGTACCTGCCAGCCCATGTTCAACCCCTGTGAGGTAAGCATGGTACAGTGTGATCTTGCTTGGGCCATTTGGGTGGGTGGGTATTGTGAGTGACTGCAAGTCTCAGCATGCTCTGGGCTACACCCCCCTTCCCAGCATGCCATCACTTCCCTCCTTCTGACTCAGCTTCCCTGTGAGGGTGTGTGCCTGTGCTGACAAGATGGCTGACAGTGCAGTCCTGCTGTTTGTTGGTGCACAGTTCCCAGCAGGGCCTTGTGTTGCTCACAACAGAGCCCACTCACAGAGTACTTGCCAGCCCATTGCAAGCCCCTCTGAGGTGAGCATTGTTCAGAGAGGTGTTGATGGAGAAATTGTGAGGGGGTGCATTATCTGTGGCAACAACACTATCATGCTTTGGTATACACTCACTTCACAAGCATACTCACTATTCCTTCCTGGCAGTCAGCTTCACTGTGAGTTATTGGTTGTAGTGGCAGGGATGTCCGACAGTGTTAACTCAGATTAGTGCCACTGCCTTGCCCTATTAGTTGGTAGGTTTGTACATGTCATGACACAGTTATAATTCACTATTATTTGGCCATTATTGTGTTTGTCTGACTAGCATTGACTTCTTGGGCTGATTGACTTTTGTTTCTAATGCCATTGCTATCACTCAATGGTTTCACAGTCCCCTTAATGGTGCTGTGTGTGTATTGCGACACAATATTGGGCATATTGGTTGTGTACTCACCAGGCTCTGGTATGTCAGGTAGGCCATGGATGCCATCTGGTGGTAGGATTTCCAGCACCTTCTACTCCCAGCACCTGAGGTAGACTGGTTTGGTAGGAGGTCCACTGCCAGTGACCTGGCTCAAGGTGTGTTCCTTCTGGAGGAGCTTTTTGACCCTCCTGCGCACGTCATACCACCTGTTCTGGATGTCGGTCTTTGTGTGATACGCTGGTGCTTGTGCATTTACCTTGTCCACGATTCTGTCCCACATCTTGGTTTTCTGTGACATGGGGGTCCTTTGTACCAATGTGCCAAACAAATGTGGCTCCACTCTGAGGATCTCATCTACCAATATTTCTAACTCTGTCTCTATGAATGGTGGATTCTTCTTAGGAGGCATGGTGATGGCTGGTGGTGAGGAGTGATGTGGGTGGGTGGGTGTGTGGGTGCAAGTGAGGATGGGTGGGCGGCTGTTTGTTTGTGTAGGTTTATGTGTGAGAGCTTTTGGAGGAGTGCTGATGGTGTGTAGGTTGTGTATTGGGTGAGTTGTGTGTGTGTCTGTGGTTGGTGTCTCAAGTTGTTCTGTGCTGGCTGCTCTGTTGTATTTGCAAAGGATCATGGTAATGTAGTTTTGCCTTTCTATAGGTGGAGTAGTGGGTGTGTCTTTGTGTTTTCTTTAATTTTTTTGTGTATTTATTGACTTTATCATGCTTGGCTGGTCCTTTTTTTGTGTTTTTGGCATTGTTTTTGGTGGGCATGTAGGAGACGTTCTTCTGACCAAGTCGGACTCTCATGTTGGCTTGTGCGGGCTGCTCCGTGTCTTTCACGCTGATTGGGTTCTGTGTTGCATGCGAGTCTATCGCTGTGGTCTCTCTCGCTTCAGGTACGTTTTCTGTCCGGGTCGGTCGTGCGGCTTGGGCTCCGTGCAATTTGGTTGGATTTAATGTGTTTGGCATCGAACTGTGCGGCTCGGACGTCGCGGGTACGTATCGGTCGGGTTCATTCCGGGTTCGGTTCGGTCAGTGCGGCTAGTGTCAATTTCCCGGCCGGATGGCTGAATTTTGTACGGCTCGGTCGGACTGTTTGGTTTCTGTATGTCTCGGTTGTAAATCACAGGCTTTACAACGTACTGCAAGGCTCGTACGGTGCATGTAGGTGTCAGTCGGACTCCGTTCCGGGTACGAGTAGGTCGGGCCGATTTCCGACCGGAATCGGAATCGTCCCCTATATGTATTTATATTTGGGCTATATCTTCTGAATTTAATCCAAATGTTGCTTTCATAAATCTACCTGCTGGTTCTTTACCAGGAAAGGTAGAAATATTTCACAATGATTTAAAGAATTCATAAATATGGCTTCATTTACGGAGACCCTCTGCCAATTACATACCCATCAGTGCTTGACAGCCTGTTGGGGTTGCTGAATATATTACAAGCAGAAAACAAAACAATGTGGAAGGGTATTTGAAGAAAGGGGATGTGGAAAAGTGAAAACGTAAGTGGGTGCAAATAGTTTTGTTGCATATACCACAAGAACATCTGTGAAGGACAACATAATCAAGACTACAGGCATTAATAGTGGTAGTAATTAGACATTTTGCATATAGAGGACATAAAATACGACTATCATCATGGACATACAAATATTATTCAATGTGGGTGAGGGAAACCTGATAGTAATCGTACCTGAAACTACATTGAGTATATCATTAAAATATCAAAGAAAGAGAAAAATAATAATAAACTGTCAACATGCATAAAAAGATAACATAACAAAACTGATCAACGTTATTATATAATAGGCACTATATTTATCATATCATAGGCATTATGCTGGAATGTTATTTGTATAGGATTTCCAACAAACTGGCTTCAGCAGAGGGAATCTTGATGTGAGCTTTGACTGAGCTCCCACAGTACTTAAAATATGAACCACAAAAGAAAATCAGTTTTCTCCCGGTTATTCTTGGCAAATCTATGTTAATATAGCATTACTGTAAAAAAAGGGCATCATATATGTTGTGACCCCCCCCACATTTACCCTGTCAGGCTTTGCTGGCTTTGCACTGTGCATTGATTTCACTTGTTTGGCTTATTTATCTTTCCAATAGCATGATTTACAATTTACCAGTGGCATGGAAGTCAAATGTTGTATGGGGCTTCAATGTGCCACATATGACTTTCCAATTTAGAGGACTGGAAGTGCTTTGGGACAAGTAGCACAGGTTGAGCAACTGCGTCCCTGCCAGAGAACACGTTTTGAGGAGATGACAATCCTGTTAATTTATTTTTGTACACAAATACAATTACCATATAGATGCCAAGAATTCCCATGATCCTTTATTGACGTCTGCAAATTGTCAAGTTTCCCATTGCCAATAAAAAATAGAACCCAGTAGGAAAGTAAGGGTATCTGCAGTGCTACTTTCTTGCAACATTTTAAGGATGTTTTGAAGTAAGACCACCTACTTGTTCAATCTTTACCTCTTGCCCCACAGCTCTTTCAGTCCTCCAAACTAGAAACTAGTAGACCCATTCATCATGGATGCAGCTCTTCTGCCAAGGACTACTTCATCTTATAGCATTTCCAAGCTCTGAATATAAGATCAAAGCACACTAATAACAGAACACCACAAGAGTCTGTTCAGTGGATCATCTTTAGCAGTCATTTAAAAAACCTTTCCATCCGATTTTGGACGGAGGTCAGGATAGGTCTTTTAACTTCGTTTGCTTTGAAATATTATCAAGCATGTTTCACACGTCATATCCTGTCCAAATCATGATTGTAGAGTCCTCTCCCAGAACAAGACCTCTAGTGAATGGTAAATCACTCTGTAGGAACACAATAGGATTAAACGTGTAAAATTGATTGCTGGTTGCACCTCCTCCACATTATATTGTCAAGACCCCAAACTTCTCCTCCTACTCAATTCCTATATTTTGTAGGGCTCCTTCCTTCGGCACAGGGAAGGCACACCATTGCAAGACCCACCAACATTCCATATTAAACTTTTGCAAAGTAATAATATCCAGGCTAAAGTTCACAGCTCTTTTTTACTGCACCACATCAGCTGCTGTCAGCCAGGCAGTCAAAAGAGAAATCAATCTGAACAATTTCCTTTCTAAAAGGGAACCGTGGAGACAGTTCCTCGGTTACTCATAAACAATACACAGACCACAAAAGCTAATTGAATGTAAACTCATTGCAATATAAAGTATGTCCCAAGACCTGCTGAGTGATTAAGCCACTAATTATTAATGGATGTATAAAATTGTAAATCTATATCTCTCTTAACTTCTGATCAGATTGAGATATGTGAAATATGATTTAAGTTTTGGATGTTTAGGCAAATCTTCTTCACTTCCCTGAATTTCACTCTAAAAGACACCACCGGCCAAGACAAAATAGCTCGCAGGCAATATATAATTTAGAGAACAGGGCATAAATCAGCAGTTTCCTAATACTAGTGTGGTGCAAAAGGCCATGAGACAGATCTTGATAAGAAATAATATATCCTTCCAAGAAGAATATGGTAAATCACACTTTTGAAGATGCCCAATGCTGATCCAGATTCTCTTAACAGATGCTGACCAATATTTGGCCTCCTGTATGTAAGATTTTTCAAATCATGGTAGGTGCCAAGCTTACAGCACACCTTCAACAGAACAAAATGTTAAGTAGGGATGCGAAATTTGAGAAATTTGCATATGTGTGTAGTTATGCATAATTTCCAAAAAGTGCACATAATTATTATGAAATGTAAAGCCCTAATTTAGGGGCAGATGTATCAAGATACCATTTTGCGATTCTCAAATAGCGATTTTTAAGGAATCTCTATTTGAGAAGTGCAAAATGGTATGTATGTAGAAATTTGCTATTTTTTAGCGATTTCTTAAAATTCCTTAATTGCGATTAGCAAATTGCTAATCGCAATTAAGGAATAATTTCCCATTCATTTCTATGGGCCAGGAAGCCCATAGGAATGAATGTGAAATTATTCTCAATTTGCGATTCGCAATTTGCTAATCGCAAATTGAGAAATATTTCAAGGGTGCAAGGATGTCTTAAGGACACCCTGCTGCACCCCTGAATTTGACATGTGTGCGCATATGGCGCACATACATGCCCTAAGGGCATGTATGAGCGTCATATGGCACCTTTAGAATTTAAAAAAAGTGCATTTTGAAAAGAATTCGCCAATTACCACCAACTGCAAGTTGGTGGTAATTTGGGAATTCTTAGTCAAAAATCGCAAACCTGAAATGCTTAATACATTTCAATTAAGAAATCGGAATTTGCCATTTCTTAAAAGCCTCGCAATATTAAGTAATCACAAAATTTGCGATTCCTTAATATTGCAAGGCTTTTTGCATGATACATTCCAAATCTCGTTTTTTTGGCGCAAACGCTGCTATTTTGCGAATCGCAGCGTTTGCGACAAAAAAAACGTATGATACATCTGCCCCTTAGTGCTATATGTTAGTGCAAAATCATCCTTTTGTTAATTTGTGATGCATGGATGCATTTTGCTATAAAAAACTGCAACAAAACTAAAATCAAAGCGAAAAACAGCTGAAAATGTTCTGCCCTGGAGGGGTTGCCCTTTACCCCTGCCCACCAGGTGCCTGAAGTACACCACAGACCCCTATCCATCTGGCACTAACTGGCTTTGATAGTCAGGCCTGCCTGTTGCAGAGCCTGAACCACTTCCTGGAGGTGAAAAAGGGGACCCTTCCACCTGCTACTGAAGACAGGTATATTATCCAGGTAGGCAGCTTAGAAGGCCTCCATACCAACAAGGACCTGCTTCACCGATGTCTGGAAGGTGGCGAGGCATTCTTGACTACAAAGGGCATCACTCAAAATTGGTAGTGGCGCTCTGAAGTGGGGAAGGCTGACCTCTTCTTGGCACCTCCTTTTAGGGCAATCTGCCAGTACCCTGATGTAAGTTCAAGGGTATTTAAGTACTTGGCAGCCTCTAACCTGTCAATAAGCTCATCAGCCTGGGGGATGGAATGAGCATTTGTCTTTGTCACTGAATTTAGCCCTCTATAATTAACACAGAACATCAGTTCAGTTGCAGAGCCCGGTGGGGCAGCTTTTGGCACCAGAACCACAGGACTTGACAAGGGGCTACTGGAGGATTCTATAACCCCCCCAGTTCCAGCATGTTAGAGACTGGTAATTTGCGAATTTCTTGAAAAATGCCAGTTTTGGCATTTTTCAAAGTGCCATGTGAGACACATACATGCCCTTAGGGCATGTATATGCACCACATGTGCACCCATGCTGATTTCAGGGGTGCAACAGGGTGTCCTTTGGACACCCCTGCACCCTTGAAATTATTCTCAATTTGGATTAGCAAATTGCGAATCGCAAATTCAGAATAAATTCCCATTCCTTCCTATGGGCCTCCCGGCCCATAGAAATGAATGGGAAAGTATTCCTTAATTGCGAATTCGCAATTTGCGAATTCGCAATTAAGGAATATCAAGAAATCGCTAAAAAATTGCGATTTTCTTGATACATACCAATTAGCGATTCTGAAATAGCGATTTCTTAAAAATCGCTATTACAGAATCGCTAATTGGTACCTTGATACATATGGCCCTTAGTGAGAGTCTCTCTGCTCTTCAGAAGTTAGACTGGGGGAAGGAATTACTCCCTCCACATACCCATCTATCTCCTTGGAGTTTAAGAGGTCAGGGAGAGTTTTACTCTCCTCCTCCTCTTCTCCATTTGTCGCCATTAGCATGGTGAGCTCAGATCTCTATAATTGGGGTTTGATGTGATTCCTATGGTGAACCCTGTGAGGTTGCCTGGTGGTCTTGAGGCCCTTCATGGAGGTAGCCTTACCCTTCCTCTCAATCACCTCATAGGGCCCAGTCCAATGGTCCTGGAGGGCCCTGGGTTCCACAGGTTCCATAACCACACTTTCCGCCAATGCTGCAATTCCACAGTGGTAAAGATTTGGTCATATCACTCTTCCATTACAACCTACGTGACGTCTTTGTTGTTTGAAGCTTGCGTCCACAAGTTAGCCCGTGAGCTTCTGAAGGTTAGCATGTAGCTTACTATATCCTGTGAAATATCCTTGGGAGCTTGCTCCTACCCTTCCTTCACCAAACTCAAAGCTCCCCTAACAGAGTACCTGTACAAAAGCTCAAAGAGGGTGAAACCCACTAATTTCTGTGGTACCTCCCTGGAAGCAAACAACAGGCATAGCAAGAGGATGTCCCACTTATTCCTTAGGGTCTCAGATAGGCCTCTATTCATGCCCTTCAGGGTTTTGTTGGATCTCTCAACTCACCCATTTGTTTGTGGATGGTAAGGGGTGGAAAACTTGTAGGTTACCTAACACTCCATCCACATTCACTACATATATGCAGGTATGAAGGATCTGATTCACAAAGGTAAACTTAGACCGAAAAGTGAAGTTTACAATTCTCATTATTCACAAAGGTAAACGTAGACCAAAAGCCCAAGTTTATGAATTACAGTATTCATAAAGGTAAGTTACGAGTAGTATATATATGTGCCCGCTCAGGGAGTGCAGGGATTCCACTTTGCACCATGATTAGAATCTCCACACTCGGGGTGGAGGTGGAGATTCTACTCTGGGCGCAGAGTGGAATCTCTGCACACGGTGCAAAGATTCCACCTGAATGCTCCCCCCCAAATGTGGATGTAAACATACTACTCCTAACTTACCTCTGTGAACATTGACAGTCGTAATCTTTTACTTTTGGTTTAACTTTACCTTTGTGAATCAGGCCCGAACTTTGTACCCCTATCAGACACAACTTCCTTGGGGGAAGCCACTCAGGTAAAAATCCCTATCAGGACCTTTGCCACTGCATGTTAAGTCATGCTCCTCAGAGGGATTGTCTCTGGGTATCTAGAGGCATGATCCACCAGAACAAGGAGAAACCTGTTGCCTGATGCAGTCTGGGGATTAAGGTGGCCCATCAGCCTCCATCTCTTTTTCCCACTGGCCTAGCATGTTACACAAGTCCTAAAAAATGCATCTGAGGATTTCTTGATCCAAGGCCAATAAAAGTGGGAGACATGCCTTGCAAGGGTCTTGCTTTGGCCCAGATTTCCTTTCAGGTAGTGTGCTCAATGTAATTTCCAAGCAAACAATGTACATGCATGGCAGGGCTCACAGCAACCTTCAGGAGACCTGAATCCCCCCCACTCAAATGGAGCAAGGGCCACAGGATAGTGACCCTCTCTGTTGTTGGCCACCATAACCTGGTGGAATGCATTGGGAATCCCCTGCCCGGGGGACACCTGCAGACTCTTTACCATAATCATGCTGGTATCTGCATCCCTCAAAGCCTCAACACCAGGGACATTGATAGTGACCCATTGCCTATACTTTGTAGCATTTTAGGGCTCATGGATCTTTGGAACCATCTCACTGTCACCCAGGGACAATAGGGTAACTTACTTAAACTTCCCTCTATTAACTGGGACAAACTCTTCCCCAGCACTAGACTAGCCACACCTGGAATCTCTCCTCCATTGTGAAGCAGTACATTCTTTGGACACTTGGGATATCCCTTGTAGTGTCCATACTCAAAGCACTCATAGCACCTGGGAGTCTTGGGCTGCTAACTTTTTTCATGGTAGTATTTCTTCTTATGCCAGATTGGGAATGAGGTTATTTCCCCTGTGAGTTGTTTTGGGGGCCTTTAGAGAACTCTGCTTTTTTATCTCACCACTTCTTCTTCAGGTGGAAACCCTGACCACCCTTTTGGAAGTCACCCGGATGCCTTCTTGTATAGTTTGGTGATGACCCAGGTGTCTGTCTCCTCAGAAATCTTCCTGGAGTAAGTAAGCTTGCTATCAACTAGGTGTTGGTGCAGCTCTGTAAACAAATATCAAGGAAGCATATGCTCCTTTAAAATTAGGTTGTATAGCCCTGAATAATCATCAACCTTGCTACCCCTCACCCAGCCCTTCAGCGCCTTGCTGGCATAATCCAAGAAATATATCCATGTTTGTGATAAGATCTTGTGGCTGTCCCTAAATCTTAGCTCATATCTCTCGGAGGTCAGTCCACACTTACTGACTAGGATGACCTTCATAGAAGTGTAGCATGTCTGGTTCTCCACCTCTAGTTTAAGGAGTGTGTCCCTTCCCACTGTGCGTATATACCCCCATACATTATCTCCCATTAACTCCTATGAGATGTTGAACACTCTTAGAGCCACTCAATTGGCTGAGCATCATTTGTCTATATCATCCCCCACTTGATAACTGGGCACCAAAGCCTTGCCTCCCTGTGGACACTGCCACCCTTGATTTTGCTGGACCCCACTTGTTTCCAGATCTCTCATGCTGAGCTCATGGGCCATTTTCCTCTCATACTTGGCTAGCTTTTTCTCCTCTAGAGCTTGCTCTTTTTCAATTTAGCAAGGACCTGCTTTTTCTCTAGCTTGGCAAAGGCATGCTCCTTCTCCAATTTCAGTTTTGCAAGCTATATCTTTCTCTCCTCCTTCATGTTCTCCACCTCCTCTGGGGACAGGTTCCTTGAAGACACACTGCTTATTGGTCTGCTGCGACCTCCAGTCCTGGGAGGATGTTACCCTCACACCAGTAGACTGTATGATAAGACCTCCAGACAGGTCCTGCTCCAATTCCTCCTAAGAATCTGACCCTCTCCTACTCATCCTCTGTGTTGGTCAGGTGGGCGCTGACCATGCTCTTAAGGCTTTCTGAAGCTTTGCCTTCTTGGTATTTCCTTTAATGAACACCCTTCTTTCCTGGCAGAAACCTTTGGCAACTGTGTAGGTTTCCAGATTGACCAGCTTGAATTCTATATTACCAGAAAAGACCACATGCATTGCGGATAAAAAAATGAGTGTTGGGCAAAAATAGTTTTGGAAAAATCAAAGATGCCAATTAAGGAGAAATGAAACAGTTTCTAATTGGCCTTAGTATAGAGTTGAAGTGAACAATGATGTACTATATGGTATTGCACAAGAACAAGTCCTATTATCACCAGTGATCACCAATGTAAGAACTGGGGTTACTGGTTGGCAGAGGTATGCACCCTCTCCAAGCAGGAACTATCACTCTAGTGAGGTTAATCTAGATAAACACTAAAAGATAACCTGAGCTCACCCTCTGGTAACTTAGTACACAGCAGCCTGGCCTACCTAAAGAGGCAATGTGTAAAGTATTTGAGCAATACACATACACACAGTAATACAAAAATATTCCACACAGGGCTAGAAAGATAGATAATATTTTTAAGAGTAAAACAAGACAAAAACAACAATAATCCAATAAGTAGAACCAAAGTTATTATTTTTAAAAGAATGAATCAAAGTCTAGCGCTTAGAATCAAATAGCGCTTAGGGGTTACTTGAGAATGTGCTGGACCTGGGTAAATACAAAGTGCAGGCCGAACATGATGGTGGACAGGCTGGCTTAAAGACTCATGCAGGTCCCACTGGAAAAGAACTTTGGATGTCAACATTAATGTGTTGGTTCCCATCAGCGCAGTCAATGAAGGTTTCATCGCCGAACCCCTTTATGATGCAGACACTGCATAATCGTTGAGCCATGCAGTCCATCGAAGAAATGTCATTGATCAGCTCCTGCAGTAGTGGCGAAGAGCAATGTTTCGGTTCCGATTGGCGCAAAGTCATCACTGCATCCGTTTTGATGATTCTCGACAGCAGAATTCACCTTTCAAGGGCCAAAGACTGTATTGGCACCACTTGGCAGGGCAGGATCCACAGATGTCTAGGTGCTGCTGCAGAGTTGAAGGAAGCCTTTGATGGCCCTGAGTCTTCAGTACAGGGGGCAAGCCAGAGAGCCCTTGGAGTCACTTTGGCTCCAATTGAGATGGGTCAAGGTCTTGTCCTCAGCAGTGCAGAGATCAAGAGGCAGCAGGGCAGCACAGCAAAGCATAAAAGCAGTTCTTCCAGATAAGCACTCAAACAAAGTGGCAATCCTAGCAGTACAGCAGTTTTTACTCCTGGAAGAGTTCTTCCAGGTCCAGTAGTGTACTGTCTTGGTAGGGCCAGATACCCAGTACTTGTACTCAGTTGTGCCTTTAAAGTAGGCTTGACTTCAAAGCAGGCCCTTGAATTGCATAGGTCCTCCATTCATCTCATCCCTGGCTCGAGACTATCAGTAGGGGTAATCAGTCCTCTGTGTAGAAACAGGACACTGCCTACTCAGGTGTGTCAACTCCCCCTCCCTCTTCCTGCCCAGGAAGAGCGATCAGAATTCAGATGAATTCTCAGTCACACCGACCTAGCCAGTGTTTGTGACTGTCTAGAGGGAATGTACAAAAGTGTAACTGTCACCCACTCTAGACATGTACTGGAGACAGGCGGCATGGCACACAGAGCAGTAAGAGAAGAGAAATGCCCAGTTTCTAAAAGTGACATTTCTAAAACAGTAATGTTATATCCAACTTTACCATTAAATAGGGTTTATCATTACTATTCCAAAGGTATGAAACATGATGCATCTACTCATTTCTAATCAGGAATTGCAGCTTTAAATTGTTTTAAGGTATTCCTAATGCTAGCCTCAGAGAGGCCTCACAGTAGTGAATAATGAATGTAGCTGTTTGTCTCTACCAGGACATGCAAAACTTAAAAGTACATGTCCTACCTTTTAGTTACACAGCACCCTGCCATTTGGGCTCCCTAGGACCTACAGTAGGGATGACTCGTATAATAAAATGGGAGTGTAAGGCTTGGCAAGGGGTTTTAAATGGCAAGTCAAAGTGGAAATAAACTGCACACACAGGCCTTGCAATGGGAGGCCTGAAACAGGTTTGAAAGGCTAGTTGTGTGAGTGGCACAATCAGTGCGGCAGGCCTACTAGTAGCATTTAATTTACAGGCTCTGGGTTAATGGTATAAATACCACATTACAAGGGGCTCCAAGCAAACTAAATATGTGAATTAAGTTTAACTCAATGTTTAGCGGAGACATACATGCACTTTAGCACTGGTCAGCAGTATTAAAGGGCTCAGAGTCCTAAGGCCAACAAAAAGATACTGAAAAAAACTGAGGTAAGCAGGCAAAAGGTTTAGCGGAAGATGACCCTAAGGATGACAGCTTTAACAATGTGCAAAACAAAATCACTGAAATTACATGAATTATGCCAGTATGATATAAATATCAGGCTTGCTAAATTTTAGTAGTTCTGACAAGAGAATGAAACAATTCTTATGTTCACTTTATAGAATCTGCTTACTGTCTTTGACCAGGGGAAAACGTGTACTTCAATCTTCTTGGAGAAGACAGAAGAATTCACATGCTCAGCCACAAAATACCAGGGGCTGAATTACAAGCAAGCGTGTGCATCAGCTTTTTGCGCACCCGGGGCACTAAGTTATTCAGAAGGGGCAGCAGACGACTGTATGGCTTCTTCTGTATTGCTCATAGTGCTGGCCCACATGTAGCACTAGCATTACCTTCAGAGGTGGTTTCCTCATTAGCATGGGGATATGGCCTTATCCAAATCAGGGAAGCACTTTGATTCTTTGCCCATGCTCTATTAGCAGGTCTTTACGAGACACACAGAACGTCCTTTCAGGTGACCTCAAGCTTCATCATTGCCTTGCGTTTACAATACATACAATTAAAAGAAACTAGAGGCTAAATTGTAATTAGTAGGTGTTAGTTTCTGGTAAGAATTCAACAACTAGGATAGAACCTGTGAAGTTGACTTGATGTAATTATTTGGGGAAAATTCCATGTGGAGTAAGATATAATGTTAACATTGCTTTATTTTTACCTTATGATTGGCCAAGTATGGGTTGACTTGTTTCACGTAAAAGTTGGAAATTGATGCTACATTACTTTATAAATTCAATATTTTGATTAAATATGTCATAATTAAATGATACATTATTTTTCGATTTTGTTAACATTAAATTATATTTTTTTATATTGTTAACTATTTTAAATAAATTAGTTCATTTTAACATTATTGCCTATAGGGTTTAATTTTACATCCGTACCTCTATTATTTTTTTATGGGATGGTGTTGCAGTACCATTGGTTGGCCACGTGTGGTGCTGGATTTACTGCTGTTTCCTTTCGGCAGTAGCAACTAACACTTGTAAATTTGGCTTCACCCTCTGTTTGAGGGGGAGGAGACCTATGAGTCTAAACTTTCCAGTAACTTTACACTGACAATTTGTGAACAGTTAAATGCAGTAATGCTATTCAACAGTGTAAGATTAAATGCATGTTTAAATTTCTCACAAGGGTAAGTTAAATTTGTAAATAGACCCATATGCCTATCCAGCTATAATACATAGTAATAAGTGACCATAGAGCATGCATAAGGTCAAGGTGTGTCACTATGCATCTCCAATAATGACCACTTATATGCAATTTCACTTTAAATAAATCAGGTGTTGCCTGGCATTAGTTTTGTGTTATCTTTCATTGCAAGAACCTAAGTCTGCCTTCCCTCAATTAATTGTTGTGAGTGCAGTAGAGAGACTCATTTATCCTCAGTATAGTCCAAAAGCAACTGTGTTTTCAAGTCCCATCATGTTCACAGCTCTAAAGGCTTAGAGAAAAGTTATGTAACCTATATAATATAAACAGGTTTGAAAGGCTAGTTGTGTGAGTGGCACAATCAGTGCGGCAGGCCTACTAGTAGCATTTAATTTACAGGCTCTGGGTTAATGGTATAAATACCACATTACAAGGGGCTCCAAGCAAACTAAATATGTTAATTAAGTTTAACTCAATGTTTAGCGGAGACATACATGCACTTTAGCACTGGTCAGCAGTATTAAAGGGCTCAGAGTCCTAAGGCCAACAAAAAGATACTGAAAAAACTGAGGTAAGCAGGCAAAAGGTTTAGCGGAAGATGACCCTAAGGATGACAGCTTTAACAATGTGCAAAATAAAATCACTGAAATTACATGAATTATGCAAGTATGATTTAAATATCAGGCTTGCTAAATTTTAGTAGTTCTGACAAGAGAATGAAACAATTCTTATGTTCACTTTATAGAATCTGCTTACTGTCTTTGACCAGGGGAAAACGTGTACTTCAATCTTCTTGGAGAAGACAGAAGAATTCACATGCTCAGCCACAAAATACAAGGGGCTGAATTACAAGCAAGCGTGTGCATCAGCTTTTTGCGCACCCGGGGCACTAAGTTATTCAGAAGGGGCAGCAGACGACTGTATGGCTTCTTCTGTATTCCTCATAGTGCTGGCCCACATGTAGCACTAGCATTACCTTCAGAGGTGGTTTCCTCATTAGCATGGGGATATGGCCTTATCCAAATCAGGGAAGCACTTTGATTCTTTGCCCATGCTCTATTAGCAGGTCTTTATGAGACACACAGAACGTCCTTTCAGGTGACCTCAAGCTTCATCATTGCCTTGCATTTACAATACATACAATTAAAAGAAACTAGAGGCTAAATTGTAATTAGTAGGTGTTAGTTTCTGGTAAGAATTCAACAACTAGGATAGAACCTGTGAAGTTGACTTGATGTAATTATTTGGGGAAAATTTCATGTGGAGTAAGATATAATGTTAACATTGCTTTATTTTTACCTTATGATTGGCCAAGTATGGGTTGACTTGTTTCACGTAAAAGTTGGAAATTGATGCTACATTACTTTATAAATTCAATATTTTGATTAAATATGTCATAATTAAATGATACATTATTTTTCGATTTTGTTAACATTAAATTATTTTTTTTATATTGTTAACTATTTTAAATAAATTAGTTCATTTTAACATTATTGCCTATGGGGTTTAATTTTACATCCGTACCTCTATTATTTTTTTATGGGATGGTGTTGCAGTACCATTGGTTGGCCAAGTGTGGTGCTGGATTTACTGCTGTTTCCTTTCGGCAGTAGCAACTAACACTTGTAAATTTGGCTTCACCCTCTGTTTGAGGGGGAGGAGACCTATGAGTCTAAACTTTCCAGTAACTTTACACTGACAATTTGTGAACAGTTAAATGCAGTAATGCTATTCAACAGTGTAAGATTAAATGCATGTTTACATTTCTCACAAGGGTAAGTTAAATTTGTAAATAGACCCATATGCCTATCCAGCTATAATACATATTAATAAGTGACCATAGAGCATGCATAAGGTCAAGGTGTGTCACTATGCATCTCCAATAATGACCACTTATATGCAATTTCACTTTAAATAAATCAGGTGTTGCCTGGCATTAGTTTTGTGTTATCTTTCATTGCAAGAACCTAAGTCTGCCTTCCCTCAATTAATTGTTGTGAGTGCAGTAGAGAGACTCATTTATCCTCAGTATAGTCCAAAAGCAACTGTGTTTTCAAGTCCCATCATGTTCACAGCTCTAAAGGCTTAGAGAAAAGTTATGTAACCTATATAATCTAAATGCCCGAAACCACACCAATTTCCCAGCTCCATTTTGTAATTTATAAGAGTATCATAGATTGACATGGTAATAATAGACAAGGCTGATCCTGTTTGCATTGCAGTGCTTGATTTGCTTGCATCTGTATCCCTAAGACTAAGGTAAACGTAACTTAGTATGCCAAGCCTCGGAAGTATTTAAGGAGCTACCCCAGAACGACACTACTTCACGATTATCAGAACTCATAGCTATTATTCGGTAGTACATGTAGTTAATTTTCTGTCGTGATATTCGACCACTGTATAGTAGATTCATGCAATGTTTCTGTTGAAGCTGTCTCAAGAACAAAAGACCTTCTGTATTAATCTTTCCATTGGATGTGATGTCAAGGTCCTCAATAAAGTATGCTATAAAAAACAAAAAGGAGCTACCCCAGAACAGGCATCTGCTTTACCTATTCAACAGTTGGACACGAGTAGCCATTGAAATGGAGCACACCTTAATTATAAGACCTGTAGTGAACTATAAAAGGGCCACTCCATGAATGTGCCTACATACTTTAAGTATTGTAAGGGAAGGAGTCCAGAAGTCTAACATGACCTTAATGATAAGCAGAAGGCATTGAAAACAGGGAGATTTCCAAAGTACGAGCATTTGAAATTCGTTCACATTGAAGGACCTGGCTAGCCTGGAGCCATGCATAGCAACTGCAAGAGTTTGTACAATAGTAGATTGAGGCCCACATTCAAGAGTTGCAGACCCCCTGAAACGCGATAGTATGTTAATTAGCAGGTATGGGGCTAAGATGTCAACGTGCGCAAATTAAAGGTTTTTATATGTCTGTCCATGACCTGCAGTTTGGAACTATTGATGGGAAAGGAAAGCATGCTTAGTAAATAGTTTTACCTTGGCAATACAATTATATTCACAACATTTATTCACCCATAAGGGGGAGTTGTGTGAAGGACCATTTGGCCAAGTTGGCAATTTTTGCAATTAGAGACTGTAGGTCACCAGCTACAATACTAATTAATCCTCTACTGACTAGGTCACACGGGTATATTAAACTGAACTCTTTACAATTATGGAACTCAAAGTATAAATTTTGGCAGACGCATGCCATCCCATCGGGTCAACCCAGATTTTCTCGATTGTGTTTACCTGAGAAGTATCACCACCAAACGCCTTATAGGAAGAAGAGGCTGATGAGGGCTCTGCAGAATTTATAGTTTGGAAAAACACTGTTTTATACCAAATCTTTTTTCAGTTTATCAGATTCTGGTGGCAAGAGATGTGTTTCTTGTATAAGAGTAATATCTGTGGATTTTATTTCCAAACATACAAAATGTTCTTAAGTTTGATACGGTGAGTCGGTCCAATACCATTTAGGGAGGTCAAACTAAGCGGTTGATGTTAGGTTTGTAGAGACATGAAGTAAAGGGGGAAAATGTGGACAATCAGACAAGGTAATCTGCAACACCAAAGTCAGCTGCTGTGATAATGAGTAAAAGCAGAAATGTAGGGTTAATTGTAAGAATCACATAATTAATAAAATACTAACTTGTGTGTGCCATTGCTTATATGCGTTGAGACAGGCTCTCAACACCTACCCATTAAATCTGCTACACTTACAGGAGCTTTGGCGAGAGCTGGGCTACCACTTGGGCTACTGACAAGTTATGGCCCATAAATCTGTAAAGATCTCTCACAGAGCAGTAGGTGACTCTTCTGTTGATGCGAGGATATGAGAAGCTGGAGGGCAGCCTACCACTGTGGGAGAGGCAGCTTATGATCATGAAACCATGGAAATGGTTTGTGCTGGTAGAAAAGAGTCGATTTCATGTCTGTTTGTGACCGAGGAGTGTTGAAGAAAAACACTACACAAGAGCTCCTAAGTGAATGCCGGGAAGACAGGTGCATCATTGAAACTGGCACAGAAATGTTTAGCGCCCCTCTGTACAGCCCTCTGTACACAGGGAGGAAACAGCAGCTTGATCCTGGAAAGCAGCTGTGGACATTGATATGGACATTATTAATTCAGGATCAGAGGGAGCGCCCACTAGACCACAGAGGCATGTTTGACCAAGTCCCCTGGACCCCACTGGTATGGACATTAGACTAGACTAAGATATTGATGGTTTACTGCCCAACATACAGACTCAGGTACTTCCTTTATGGCACTTTGTTGCTGGATTAAATGCGACCAAAGATGATAAGCCCCAACTACATGCTTTTATCAGTGGTTCTCCTGGGAATATCATCGCAATGCTAGGGGAACACCATTAAAATGTAAGAAGAACCCTCATTTTGCAATCATTAGCCATCACGAAGGGTCGAAAAAATTATTTAACAGCCATAAAAGGCCAATTGGAGGACTATATCAACCAGAGATGCCTGTTCACGTACATATACTTCATCTTTAAAGACTTGGGGCAAAGGAACAGGAACACATCGGATGGCCCCCAAGGAGCAGGTATCCAAAAGAGCAAGGAAAATTATGAGATAGAATGAACAGTTTTTGTGATGGGCAGATCTCTCAGAAAGCAGCAATGAAGATAAACCTGACAACGATGATTCACTCTTTTGGGACTCAGACAATCGTGCTCAGATGGTTCATAAAAAAAGAAAAATGCAATTAAAATGACCCTTCTGGTGCGATAGCATCCTTAAAATGCCACTACTTGCCAATTTATCCAACGTGACACAGGGTTTGGAAGATGGTATGGACAAACAGACAGTTTCAGTTTCCGATGGTCAAAAATGGTACTTAAATAGCCCAAAATGCTACTTGCAAGCTGTAAGGGGCAGTGTTCAAGCAGGCTAAAGTGTGCATGATTTTTGGGGAATGTTTAAAAGAACTAGAGAAGCGGACTCAGGAGTTGGAATCTAAACTAAACATAATGATGTGCAAGTTATCAAGCATGAGGGTCAAAACACTGAAATTCAGTGGACAATAGAAGAGTTTGAGTATAGACAGTGAAAAAATAACCTCCATATTCTCAGGATTCACCATTGCATCGAAGGAAATGATATACGAGTTTATGTTGTGGCATTTTTTAAACACGTTTTCCTTAAACTAAATACTCTGGCAGTGGGAGTATCAAATACAATGGCCTCATTGTTTTTCCTTTAAGGTGAGACAGCACAGAACAAGTACAAAGCAATGTTGGTATGTATTGGCAATTGTTTCCTGTGATAACATATCTTGGAGAAAACCCATCATGAGAATCAAATTCAAATATATGACAATATGCTTTTGTCAGGGCAGACTATTGCCATGTCACGTTAGAAAGAAAATAGCACCTTCAGCAACTGACAACACCTTTTCAGACAAAAAAACTGCCAAGCATACCTGCAGGGGTCCGCACAGTGGAACATTATAAAGAAGGGCACATTTCAAATGCTTAACTCGGAGATTAATGTACAGGGTTTTCTAGGTTCACTAAAATTACATGGTTTGACATTTGAGTATAAAGATAAGAAAAACTGACTAGTTGGATGAGATGTATTATAGTTTTTGTATAAAAGGCAACAGAGCTTCACTAGGTAAGGAACACCCTTATAAGCCCTGCTACTCCATATGCTGGGATGTTTTTCCCCCCAGAGGTGGGATCTTTTTGGGTAGGTACTAGAACCCTGGTAAGGGTGGATATTTTAAGGGGCTGAGGTGGTGGTTAGGGGCCGGGGCTGTGGACCTCAGGAGAGGGGAAGGTTTGGGTGATGGGAGTGAAGGGATTCATGAAAACAAAATAACTAATTGAGAATCGCACCATGGCTGTCAGAGAAGATCACAATGTAAAATATAGGACTGACACGAAGTGTGCAAATATATGGGGATAATTTTAATAGCATATTAAAATGTCAGGGGTCTTAAAAGAAAAGAAACGATAGAAACTATTATTAGAAATTGCCTGGCTTAAACTGTATATATATTCCAACATTCCGTCCATCATCTTGTGTGTTAAACTTTATATTATACATCACAAAGAGACACATTTAGTATTTTAAGGTAGCAAGAGACTGAAATATACAGGTTATGAGGTAATGGCTAGCACCTGTCAGGAACTGTCAGGGGCTGTCTGGGACACAGTCAGGGACTTGGGCAAAGACTGGTGACTGGGTAGAAATTGAAGCGGAAAAATGAGTACAGCACTGCCCACGGTCACACAGGAAGTCAAAGGTTAAAAGGGATCCAAAGGAGAAGCCTGCACAAAGGAACAAGATGGCTAAGACTCAGAAAGCGGTACAAAAGGGGGTGTTGATGGACTCAGAAAGGACAGGCACTCATGAGGCGGTTCAGCATTCAGAATCACTACACCCAGGATGGATGTGCAATACACCTATATATAAAACAACATTAACAATAAAGGGAATGTGGGGTAAAGCACTCGGGAGTAGGACTGAAGCTCAGTAAGTTCCTCATTAACAATTACTGTTACAGATACTGACTGCAAATACCCACGTATAGGGTATGCATGCAAAGGCAGGGTCTGTGGAGCTGATACCTATGGTGATGTTATAAATGTAACTCAGAGACAATACTCACAGTGAACAAGAAACACCACCTAGGTAGTCTGTTGTGCCCACAGCTCCTGATGATCAAACTGTAACACGCAAGGCAGTAACAGCAAGGGGGTAGAACTAAACACAAGCAAAATAGACAAAGAGCTAGCAAGGAGGAGTGCTTAACAGGAAAGGACAAAATCACAGGGCACACTTGGCAGAAAGCAAGTAAAAAACATACAAGGTAATAGAAGCAAGACAGCAGAATAGAAAGACAGAAAACTAGGAACTAGAACCAAGGAAATGGGAAGAAAGCTAGGGGTTGGAAAAGGATATACATAAGGGAAGGCTACGAGGGTACTTAGGCTGTCCGGTTTTATGGTTTAAACCTATAATAACTGATAAACCCCCTCTGGAAGAGAAATAGCCCTCACCAGTGTAAACATTAATGGACATATGCATCATTGCACCCGTTTGCGATTCCTAAATTGCGAAAATTAGGGAATCGCAATTTAGAAATCGCAAACGGCAATGCATGAATAATTCGCAAATATTTTTGCGATTTCTTAATTTTCCTTAATTGCGATTCACATTTTGCGAATCGCAATTAAGGAAAACCTTCCCATTGATTCCTATGGGCCAAAAGGCCCATAGGAATCAATGGGAAGGCATTAACATTTTGCGATTTTCATTTTGCGAATCGCAATTTGTTAATGCATTTCAAGGGTGCTGAGGGGGGTCCAAAGGACCCCCCTGCACCCTTGAAATGTTGTTGTAAGTGCAAGTTTCACACACACATGTCCAAAAGACATGTGTGTGTGTAACATGACACTTTCAAAAATGCATTTTTGTGCATTTTTGAAAGATTTCGCAAATTAACACAAGGATCAATCTTGTGTTAATTTGCTCCCCCTATATGCGAATTTGCATTTTTTAAAACATTCATGCATTGCATTTAAGGAATCGCAAAAATGCGATTCCTTAAATGCAATCGCATTTTTAGAAATCGCAAAAAATTGCGATTTCTACACAATTGTTTAATGCATCCCAAAAAGTGATTTTGGAAGCGCAAACAGCCGAATTTTGCGATTCGCACCGTTTGCGACTCCAAAATCGCTTGATGCATGTGGCTGATAGAAAAAACCCCTGCACAACCACAAACTAAATGCCATTCAAAGAAAGGAAAAGGAGAGTGAAAGAGTCATTTTTATTTCTTCCCGAAGGGGCCAATACAATGTAACTTTGTTAAATAAGGTAGCAGTAAGAAAGACTGGGCGAACATTATTCTGTTTGAGTTTTGTTGTTTTGGGATATCACTAAAATATTGTTTCTTCATTTTTTCAGTGTTGTGGTCTTTGGTCTAAAGATACAGGGGTTAGAAGCATGTTGTAGGTGTTGTTTATTTATTTTATTAACTGTAGAGAATCAGGAACTACCTAAATCATTTTTGATTTCTAGGCTATGCTTGAGTCTTTCACTGATAGGAAATATGTAGATTTCATAAGAATCTTTCCCAATATGTACCATCACATTTACCCACAGAGAATGGGTAAACACCCTTGATACATCAGCACCCTTTTCCAGTGAGTCAATAGTGCTAGTAGGTGAATTGCCCAGTGAACACCCCAGTCTTTAAACATTCAATGCAAGGTATAGTGACAGGTATATGTGAAAAGAGTGCAGTCACAAAGCATTTGGGATACTGGTGAAAACATGACACCATATGTTTGGAAAACATGGAATGCAGAATCACTTGGAATGCTGATGCAAAAAGTTCTTACCAAGTTCCATAAAGATTGGAGGGATTTTGTTTGTATTTGCAGTGATTCAGCTACGTATATGAAAACGTTGTGTGATAATCTGTCAAAATCTATACCTGAGCTGAAGTGCTTCCCTGTAAGAGATCTTTGCCACTTGTTAGATGGCATGCTGAAAGCATCTTTACAATCTTCAGAGTTAATGATGAATGCTATTGACTTTTTAGTCGATTCCAGTGCACTGTTTTGTTATGCACGGAAATTAAATCGCAAATACTTCTCATTTTGTGCTTTGTGTGGCATCAACAAAAGAGTCATCCCAACTGTCTCACTTAGCTGATGGTTTTCAGTCATAGAGGCCATGAATGCTTTATTATCCATGTGGCAACCGTTTACAGAACTTTTGCTGAGTGATGTTGCCAAAGGCAAGAAATATGAGGATCTTTGGTCACATATTGATAGTGATTTTAAAAACGTACACTCTACTGCATTCTTACATTTTTACAGGAAAGCATGACTGCTGTAGTGGACGTAATAAAAACACTATAGTCTGAAAACACCCTTGTCTACCAAGTATTCAGCATCATTAGTGTACATGTGAAACATCTCCTTGAGAGTAGGCTGGATAACACTTTTAGTGACTTTGGCACTGAAACATATTCTATATTAGAGTGCCTGCCACTTGGTAAGCAAAGAAATGTTGAAGAGCAATTCAGGAAGTTTTATTTTAGAGTGCATGAGAAATAGCCCTTCAACAACCATGGCATTTGAAGTCAATGAAGCCTCACTGTGATATTCTGCACAAGTTATAGATCCCTTCCATAAAGGGAAATTTTCTCCAGGGTTTTTATAAGTTCTGCCTCATTTTTGACCGTTTCTATAAGTCGGACGGCATATGCGCCCAGTTCAACGCAACGCATATGTTGCAGAACCTGTTGCACAGAATCACAATCTTCAGGTGCACCAGTATTGGCATGGAAAGCTATGTCAGTGGCCAGAGTTAGCAAATTGTATACTGGCTATTTTGGTGTTGCCTTTCTCAAGTGCCAATGTTTAGAGGGCCTTTTCACACATGAAAGTTTACATGGGAAGGAAAGAGTGACAAAGACTCACTGAAGAAGCATTGTATGGTGTACTACGATACTTTTGATTTGTAAAAATGTATTTGGACCTCATTTACACTGTACATACACTGTCTATATACCATTCACTATCAGTGCAGCAAGCAAGCAATAATAAAGGCAAAAAGTTCCATAAACACTGGAAAAACACTGTTTCTGTTGTTTTTAATGGCACAGGAATGTATATCCACTGATAACCATTGTTTTTTTAAGGTATTGAAATCACTTGAAAACACGGAAAAAACCCCACCAGAATGTACTTAAAATAGATACTGAAAACAGGAAAGCCTAGGTATACTTGAATAGTGCTGGAGCAGGAGTCAGAAAATAAAGTAGCACTGAAGGCTGTGCTGGAGCAAGAACAATAATTTAGCAAAAGCTCAAAAGTCAAGGTAGCACTGCAGGCAGTGCTAGTTCAGGAACAGGAAATTACTATAGCTCAGGAGTCAGGGTAGCATTGCAGGGAATACTAGTACAAGGAAACAGGAAATAGCTACAGTTCAGGAAACAAGGAGTCAAGGGAGCACTAAAAGCAGTGCAAATCAGGAACACGAAACAGATGAAGCTCAGGAATAGGAACAAAATATAACTGTAGCACAGGAACTCAGGAAACAAGGTAGCTCTGCAGACAGTGCTAATTCAGGCACAAGGAATAGCTATAGCTCAGGAATCAAGGAAACAAGGATAATAGAAGTTCAGGAAAAGAGGGTCGGTCTCACCGGTACACAGATACAATGACCAACACTGGACTGAAGGGAGCTGGGGCTTAAAAGAGCTCACAGTAATCACATGCATCAGGTGTGAGCAGGCTAGCAGTAGCCAGCCACAGGTGAGCTGAATTCCTCCACCCATCCTTGGCCTGCAGGGGTGGAGACAAAGCAGTGAGCAGGGAAATCTAGGTAATGGAGTTTCATGCACGAGCAGACTGGCTTCCACAAAACCCGGCATGGATAGGGAATGGATGCCAATTCTCAAAGAGTGTCCAAATGGCTGGAAGTAAGTATATGCATGAACGGGAGTGTCCAGTAGCTTATTATGACCCTGGAGAGACACACAGTTCAGCCCCCTGGTGGTGGACACAAAAAACGCAGGAAGCAAGTTGTGACAGCACCAAATAGCGTGCCTCAGTTTGAGGTGTGGCGTTATTAATGAAACCCAGTTTACTTAACCGTAGAAGGAAAAACAATGATAGATCAGGTAGATGAGCTATTGCAGAAATATTTTCTACAACCATCCAATGTACCATATGTGGAATATATGGCCCCAATGTCGCTTAATTGGAGATGTACCATTTTTCAAGAACTTTCACAATGGCACTCTACACTTATTTTCAGTGGGATCCTTAATTCTAATACGGAATAGATAATTCCATTACAACACCATGGGCCTGATTCTGATGTTGTTAGGAAGGCCTCCTAACAGCATTTGCTCTGTCGAAATTGGATTGGAAATGTATCTTTCCGACTGACCGAGTACAATGTGATTTAGACGTTAGGAATATCCAAATCCGAACCAGAAGGCATTCGGAATGACCAAGCTATATGGAGCAGAATCTGACCACATTTCTGAACGACCAATTACTATGCTGGATTCAGAAATCCTTTCTGACATGTGCCGTCTGACTTGAGTTCGCAATCAGAATCACACTTTAGGGGCCTGTAGCGGGCTCCCCTGCACCCAGGGCCTTCTCAATCGGGCCCATGGGGTACCCATTAGTCCTTCCTTATCAGCCATGCACAGTGTGGTAGGCACCAGGGGGTGTCCGCCACAGGGTGCCTGATTTTTCCCAGCCACCCCTTTCTTCAATGGGAGCCTATGCATTTGTTTGGAAGATAGGCATCCATTGAAGTTAATCAGAGTCCAACCAAATTGTATCTGGAAGCATCCAGATGCTTTGTAATCGGTCTGTCGGACTCTCCTGATCCAAGTCGGTTGCAAGCCATTCCCAAATTGATTCGGCCAGAATGATTTCCTAACCGCATCGGAACTGGCCACTATGAGGGAAAAACTCCAAATTGCATCAAGCGATTAGTGATTTAATATAGATACATTACATTAGTGATGCATGGTCCTGCTTGTACCCTGCTGATTCAGGATACACATTTTCTATGATTTCATTTAATAATAATTGATGCTCAAATATAAAAACGTTTGGAGAGTTTCTCAGATCGTGAATCTATTGTACTACACATTGTTGATCAGAATCTTATCAGGGAAAAAACAGATGGACATTTAAAAGAAAATTACTTAAGGATATGTATTTGGCTTATGGAGCAGTCAATCTTGGAATTTATTCAAATAAATATTGGCTCAGCCGAATTGAACGCTGTTTGCAATACATTTAATGTGCCAGTCCAGGATGTCACTCTTAGCTGTACTATAAATAAAATCTAAAGGTCGCACAACAGGATTGAAAAAGTGCTATGAAGAATTAGCAGAATTAGAATTGAAACATATGCAAGCAGTTTTAAAAATAGATGCTATAGAACAAGAAAAACATGACCTGATCATTAGTAAAACAGCGGAAATATACGAGTACTAAAGCAGGGAACAAACTCGCAAATATAAGTCTAACAAAAATCTAAATTATGATATA
This sequence comes from Lissotriton helveticus, assembly GCF_964261635.1. Taxonomy (NCBI): domain Eukaryota; kingdom Metazoa; phylum Chordata; class Amphibia; order Caudata; family Salamandridae; genus Lissotriton; species Lissotriton helveticus. The sequence continues at coordinate 601,607,344 of NC_136063.1, read as the reverse complement.
AAGACTTAACTGGGAAAGTGCTTGCATTCATAATTTGTCAGTGGGCGAATAGATATGTCATAGTAGCCATTCTTGACAAAGACTGGAAATGGAAAGAAAAAGCTGATGGTATACTCATGGTACTTTACATAGATGTCAGAACTGTGTAGTGGAGGTAGAAGGCACAAAATATAAACTGCAAGTGTCAGATAGGATAGCAATTATAATAAAGACCTAACAATCAAAGCTTCGCAAAAGAAGTACTACAGGTAAACTTACAAAAGCAGGGTGGACCTCACATCTCCCTACCTTGAATAATCTAATCGAAGAACAGAAGCAGAACAAAATGCAGATGCTCAGTACATGGGTGATAAATCAGAAAATGAAATCAGCAGTATGCCTTTCACGTCACTGAATCACTTGTGAGCTAACCTAAATTGCGGAGGTCAGAATAAAAGTGTATCTGTCATACCATAATGTATGCAGAGAGCAAATGCACTTCAGCACTGATCAGCAGTAGTAGTGCCCAGAATCCTATAGTCAACGAAAACAGGGTCTGAAAGACAGGAGGCAAAAGGTTTGTGGGTAAACCAGTCAAAAGGGCCAGGTCTAACACACCTACCCCCCACCCCCACCAGCCTAAAGCCAGTGGAGACAAATCAACACCTTGATGGACTTCCCTGTTTGGGGCGACAAAACATAGACCCTGGCCAGTAGCAACAGGGGTCCATTCTAGTTCCATACCTTCTTGAACCCAGGTGGATCCCTCTATCCATACTCTGAGCTAACCCATAGGAAACCTTTCTCCTCGCCTGTGAACCCCGTCTATGCAGTGCATAAACTTACTATGCACATAGATGTGTCCCAGTAGGCAGACAGTACACACATGACCAACACAGTGGTGTGGGCCAGTCCATCCTCATGTTGTGACTCCTGTCCCCCTCCCAGGGAGAACTCTGTCCACCAGGACTGCAAATCATAGTGGCCACTGACAGCTGTTAGAAACGAGAGCCAGGCCTCATGGCTTTCAGGGCTCACTAATCACTGTGGCATCAGAGAGTGGGTGGTGGTAGCCCAAGGTACGCTTTGTCCACTCTCACTCCTGTCAGGTCAGGGATGGCATCCTGACACTGACCCACCAGCCCAGGGTCTGTAGCCTGAGGCTGGACAGATGACAGAGGTTGGGTCTCCCATACCCTGTCCTCCCCCCTGTGGCTCTGCATCCTCCCGCTATTTACCCCAAGAAAACAAATGGTGGCGGCACTGCCAGAAGCTGCCCCTTCCTCAAGGTCAGGGGGGACACACTGAGCCTGGCATTCCAACCCAGGGTCTGTACTTCTATGGGACTGTACACACCCCCAGGGGAAACACACTCCTCATGAGTTGTGCGAGAGTCTGTCTGGCACAAGTCTCCATCCATCTGTCTTCCTGTGCATGAAGACCCCCCAGGCTAGAAGTGACCTCACCAGGGTCAATCCTGGGGTGCTCTGACCTCAGAGCTGCAAACCCATGACCCGCTGGTCCTTCCACTTTGGACTGTCTGCCCCCTCACACCTTCCTCTGGACTCATGCAGCTTCCCAACTGGAGTGATGCTGCCAGACACCAGAACAGCTGGGAAGCTTGTTACAGCAGCCCCCCCGCCCCAGCACAACTGACACCTTGGGACCCCATCAGGGAATCAACTCCCGGTAAGACTAGGCCCCCAAGCTGGTGTTCCATCATAGAACCAACCATGCTCTGGGACTGAGTTACAGACATCTTGGCCTACACACACTCCCTCTACTCAGAGACAGGACAAGGAACTCCTCACTAATCACACTACACTGGGACCTATCTGAGTTACTCCAAACCTCCCCTACCTCACCTGGTTGGGGAACACCTGAGCTATCTCCTTCAGGATCACTTTCAAAAGCCTCATCAGACCCTCTGGAATCCACCAAAAGGTCTGCCTCCAGTGCAAGCTCCCTGGGATCAGAGAACGCCCACTCCACAGGGTGTTGGCTTAGCTCTGGAAAACAGGGACTTAAAATATGCTCTCCAACAATTGAGTCATACAGACCCTCAGATGTGTTAACCGCCCTCCCATTCACCATCCAGTGGCTCACATCACCCTTTTGAGACAGGTAAGACAGCGTCTGAATGTTTCTGCCATTCAACCTACACTCTTCTGGGCGGTATCCACTCACACGTACCAGGACTTCTACCATGAGTAAACCCCTCTCCCTGCACCTCTCATCTAGATTTAGTAGAGTGTCCCTCCCACTATTAGTCCTATGAACCCCTGTTCCAGTTCCCCAATCAACCTCAGGGACCCTGCGCACCACTGGAGCTACCTCATAACTTGAACCCCCTGATGCCAATCTCCTACTTCAAGTCAGGTGCCACATCTCCGGGTGTATGTACTTCTCTCTGAGCACTAGACATTACATTTTTGCTGCCACCCTCTGAGACGGATTCTACACTTACTGCTGTTATCTATAGCCCAACCAAGCTCAGTTCCTGAGCAACACACATTCCCTTTTGCTTGTCTAAGACACTCATAGCTTCAAGCCTCTCGAGCTCCACATCAAGCTCTCCCGTTCTCAGCTCATGCTCCACATGAAGCTCTCTCATGCTCGCCTCATGAGCCAGAATCATTTCCTTTTCTCTTATCTCCCATTTATATTTTACTAACTTCAACTCTTGATCCCTGGCCCTCTGTCTGTCCTCTAGCTCCTCTGGGGACAATGTTCTAGAGCATACATTGCTGCCAGGCCTGGAGGTCCTTACCCTCACAGGCAGCTCCTGAGCTACTAAACCCCATGACTGGTATTCCTCTACACGTTCCTCATCATACTCCTCAACCCTCTGGTTTTTGGCTGTCGACTAGGCCAACAAGGCCTCCCGCAGATACACCTTCCAGGCGGAACTTATCACATGACAACCAAGATCCTGACAGAACTGCTTAGGTCTCTCACAGTGTAATAATACAACTTGTTAATGTTAAATGCAGTTCCTGCCACAGCTACTGGATCACCCAGGTGGGACATGACTGACTTTCAAGGGGTTGCTAATCAAGGGGGGGGGGGGAGGAAGGAAAACAAGATCCTTCAATTCCCTTCGTTAAAGTATAATCTGATCAATGGAGAAGGATCACTTGTCCTGCATAACAACGGGTATGCGGAAACGGATTCTTGTAAGTCCCAATAAAAAACCCTCATACACGTGTCGTTTGTTGGTAGCGTTAAGCGGTATATCTTGATTCTCCGCTTTGTTTTACACGCGTTGGCACAAATTCACCATGGGACACACGTCCAGTCATGGGACCCTACCCCTGCGGCTCCTGTTCCGTATGTCCACTGACTAAGGTCACAAAAGAAATACAACTGCTGCCTGACTTTAGATGGAAACTGTTGAATCACACCAACTGTAACACGAGTCATGTGATCTACATGATTACATGTCCATGCAAAAAACTCTATATTGGCATGACGTGCAGAAAAATAAAACAACGGATGTGTGAGCATAGGAGTAATGTCAAATTGAAAAAGATCACTACCAAGATGTCTGCACATTACCTGGAAGCAGGACACACAAGGAAGGATCTAGAATGGGTTGTTCTAAAAACACTGCCAAATAAAGACCATAATGCGGAAAGAATCCTTTTCGAGAAGGAGCAAAGATGGGTACACAGGTTGGGCACTGACCGGGAAGGATTGAACAATAATATTCCATGGGGGAGCATGTATAAGTAATCAATAAGAGCGTCACCACCCCGATGGTAACATAAGGACTATCCACCATCCATTGATCAATTCCACAATCGCAAATGAGAAATGAACTTTGAAACCACGAGGAAGTTGACAAATGTCGCCTTTATATAAGGATTTGGGGGAAATGAAGAAGGAATATCTATAGGTAAATTAATATCTCTAATCAAGGACACTGCCAGAAAACGAACACGTGATAATTCTTGAGTAATATCTGGAAATAGGAAAAGGACGAAATTGCGTGTCCCCACTCCCCAAAAAAAGTATTGACATGGAATAACAATAATTTACAATATGAATACATTAATGACATTGTGAAGCTGTATATTCAGGACGCAACGCTAGCCATCAGAAGAAAGACTAATGGCAAGATAAAAGTCTTTCCACACTGTCACACACCTTTAAATACATGAACTCGGAAACAGTGCGGTTTCCGGGACCATCAGTGGCAGAGTCAGAACAAGTCTGATTACGGAGGAACCGCAGGTAGCAGGAGACACGACGGCAACAAACCGTAACGTATGAGAAATTGTGTAATGAAAACTAAAATGCCACCTATCCTCATAGCAGGCCCCGCTGACCGACGTGGATCCTGATGAGGTAGTAATGAAACTCCTTTGAAGGTACGTGAACTGAGTGTAAAAAATGAGTGAGTAGAGCATTACCGCACCACTTGAGTGAACGATACATTCTAGCAGCTCCACATCACCACCCCCTAACAAACCTGAATTTATTACTAACCTTGCTCAATATCGAGCTAGTATGCAAGTTACCCTAACCGAATGAGAAGGTATATGAAATGCGCCTCCGTCGGTTTTGGGTTAGTTCTGTTTTGGATTTGTTTGTGAGTGTACTTTCGGAATGATTGTCCAAGAAGGTATATGAAATGCGCCTTTGATAAAGTGAGAGTACTGTTATACATCTTGCTAACCTCTAAATCTCTTGTTTTGAGTGAATGAAAAATACGTAACGCTGAGAATGAAGACTAACGAAGGTATATGAAATACGCCTTCGCTAGCATACACCAGCATAGAGAGTAGTCACATGTTGATTTTCCAGAAATGTAGATACTATCGCTCGTCTAGAAACTTGATATTGTTTGCTGATTATGAGAGAGTCGACCCTATCTGAGACACAGGGAGTAGAGTTAGAAGTAACTATATTCACCTTAAACTGATACCAATGTGTCTTTTTTTAAATGTCCTCAGGAGATTCTGAAGTATGAATAGCCAGAAAAAAAACCTCCATCTTGATTGTTTTTTCACAGGTACCTTAGGACCTGAGGAACCGCACTAATAGCAGTTCCCTCGCACAGTTACACTAAGAAATTCTTAGCAGTACCTTTCACACAGCACACCCCCTGGTCCTGAAGAAAGCCCACCCGACCAACTGGCAATTGAGGGCTGAAATATGTCGACATACACCGCTTTTCTAGTGTGATTGAGTCATAACAACTCAAACTCACCCACATTGCTTTTAATGCCTATAGAACCCAGAGAGAATAAATAATAATGTCTGGACTATAGAGACTTTTAATTTCCTTCACAAATTCACGAGCACCATTTCTGGTCACTACTGTCTTAACTAAAGGGTATTTCCTCCTGGTGGAGGTGCATAACCACTAAACCCAATGATTGTGCCAACGCGTGTAAAACAAAGCGGAGAATCAAGATATACCGCTTAACGCTACCAACAAACGACACGTGTATGAGGGTTTTTTATTGGGACTTACAAGAATCCGTTTCCGCATACCCGTTGTTATGCAGGACAAGTGATCCTTCTCTTTTGACTTTCAAGGGGTGTCACAAAAATAGAAGAACAAGAAAACACTAAGTGGTCACTAACTTGTCTAGTGAGTTTGTAGTGCAACTGTGAGTCACTGTGGTACTGCACAAATGCCAGTCCTATTTACTACTGTCACCAATGTTAGACATGGGGTTTCTGGTTGGCTAGGGTATTCAACTAAGCCAGGCAGAACCCACCACTTTAGTCAGGATAAGGGAGTTACACACCCAAGACAACCCCTGCTCACCCCCTTAGTAGCTTGGCAGAAAAGTCAGGCTTATCCCAGAGGCGATGTGAAAGCATTTGCACAACACACACACAGACACCAGTGGCACACTAGGTACACCACAAAAGAGACTTCATCACGGGGTTATATTAAATATCCTTTGTATTACACATAAAACACATCAGACCACACTCACATAAATCACTGTGCCACTAGGCACTTGTCATAAAAAGGCGCATAAAGCACATAGATCACTTTGGAAATACATGAGTATTGTCAATGAAGCAGAGGTAACATCATCTTCAGTGCACTGGAGCCAGTACAACCACTTTGCCCATAGATCACTTCGTAAAATAAATGCACCTTATAGTAAGCCGCTGCAAACAGGGTTCTTGTTCTCTGGTCATGAAAGGGAATAGGAAAGAAAGAGCCGCTGTGAGAAGTTGGCCTGGCATCTGATGTCCACTATTCTAGTGGGCACCTTGCACCAGTCCAAACGACCCTTATTGATGGTAGGTTTGAAGGCAACCTTATAGAAAGCTATCCTAGTGGACGCTGTGGAGAGCAGCCTTCAGGCTAAGACTTAGAGGCCAGTTAAGCAAAATGTTTTACCAGTTTATAACCTCTTGAATGATCAAATGAAAATACACCACACAAGGTATATATCAAATATATATGTATTTATTCTAAACACAACCCCTCTGGACTCTTTATGAGGTCAGAGGTCAAAGTACAATACAAGTAACTTAATTAGCATACGATAAGTTGCACAGTATACGTTATGCCCTAGGGGCCTCACAAACCATATACTAAAATAGTGGTATAAGAACCACTTGAGGGATAGAAGTCAGGCCTAGGGCCTGTAGAACCGCTGGGGCAACCAGAAACCACCCAAGGTAGGGACACAGGATACCCACGGGGCACGCGTGCAGTGTCGAAACACAGCCGCAAATCACGGTTGACTTTCTATGGAGAACGAACAAGTTACAATTTTAAAGATTAAGGACACGTAGAGATGAACTACGATGGAACCCTTTTAGACTAGGACACTTCGAGAGTCAAGACCCGCGGGAGCACCGGAGTACTCGTGTTACGTCACCCAGGGAAGCTGGGTGCATAGGTGTCTTTTGGGGTCGGGTTTCATCATTGATTCCTATGGAGAGCTGCAAAGAAGTGCTGCAGGCAACCAGAGGAATAGTGTCGAGTGGATCAGGATGGTGACAGGAATATGCCAGCCGATGTCGGGTGCTTTCAAGTGAAGTAGGTGAAGCTTGACTCTTCAGCCACGAGGACCAGGAGGTGTTGACAACAACCAGGAGCTGAATTCGAGCTGTCCCATGAAGGATGTCGAGTGCTGCAGTGTCAGAATCCAGATTGGACCCAGCAAGCCTTGGCAACAGCAACCCACGCAAGATGACAAGATTGGCTTCGGTGCAGACCAGCAAGGTCTGAGGGAGTCACCCTTTGGAGGGGAGTCAGACCATGTCTGGAGCAATCAGGAACGCTCAAGAAACAAAGGATTGTCCTTTATGGGAGCCCATTAGGCAAGGGACTAGGAACTGCGAAGGAGCCTCGAGCTACAGTGAAGAAAAGGGACTCACGGGTTACTCGTGGAGTGCTGGCCTCTGTACTTCGGTGGAAAAGGTGTTAGGGGCAGGGGCTTCAAATACCCCAATGCACAACTTCAGGAAACTTCAGGAAGTAGGTGCAGTCGCAAAAATGCAGGGTGTTCAGGAGTTCGGGTCCCACGTCTCTTGTGTCAGCTACAGGTCTCAGCTCTGCTGGGAACTTGTGTCAGCTTCAGAGATGTCTGGAAGTCCATGTCCTGTGTCCCAGATTTTTCAGGATCCAGCGGGAGCCTCGAAAATGCAGACCAGCAAAGATTTGGTGCCTGTTTGAACAGGGGGGTCACTCCTTGATCCCAAGGGAAATTCTTCAGTCTTTCAGTCGAAAAGAAATGTTGAAGGCCCAGGATTTCTTCTTCAGAGTTTCGTCCAGGGTAATCTAAAGTCCTAGGGACTGGGTTACTATACTTATACTAAGTTTAGGGGTTGCGCTAACTCGAAGGTCCCACCTATCGGTGGACCTGGGGATGGGGTGGTTACACCCCTTCCCCTTTGTCGTGTTTCACACCAGAGCTGGGGCTGAGTGCCCCAGCAACCGGTTTGAACTGGGAAATGCATGGAGCACCTTGTGTGCCCCAGGCAGTGTCTGAAAAGCATTCACTGTATGCAACCCACCCTGCGCCAATTCACTAAACCCTGTCTGGGGAGATGCTAGCACCTCCCTGGACAGGAATCCTATTGTCCAGGCCTCCCCTGCCGGAGTTGCGTCCAGCAGCAGGAGGTCAGACTCGTGTCTGTGGCAGCAGCATCCATTTTGTGATGCTGGGGCTCTGTTTAACTTTAACCGGGTTGTCAGGAAGTCACCAGCCAACATACAGATACACCGGGAGTTGATGGAGAGGACTGTATACCTCCTTACATTTCCCCCCTCCTTTATTTTCACCCTATATGGAGCGGTGTAACAGATCTGCCTGCGGGTAACACGAAGGAGTTCATCAAAGACTGCAGCCCCTTTAAGAGCAGCGCTTTCAGCACAACCGTGGGAGGTCACGTGAGGAAAGGGGAGCCTTTTTTCCCGGAAGAAGACGTCGGAGATGGGGCAGAGGACACGGAGAGGGAGACGCTGGTGGAACGAGGACCTGAGGGGGAAGCAGTGTTTACCGGAAGCACGTTCCTGTTAAGAAACAAGAAGAGCGATCGAGAGGGAGACGACATTGTGCCACCCAAGACAGCCGGGGTCCAAGCATCTCAGAGGCCAAGTAAAGAAGCCTGCCACGGCCCTGGAGGGTCATGGTTTTCACAGGTGCAGGGGCGCAAATGCACAGTATTGGAGGAGAGGGTGAGGGATCAGGAAAAACAGGGAGGGCAACGGAGATACGCGCTAATAGCTAAGCGCCTAATCATCGGTGCTGAATGAGCGCGAGCACTTTCCTTTTCTCTGTAAACCCCATCACTACCTCCTCCCACACATTTTTTTATTCTTTTGGGGACCGTACCTTTTCTTTTAAAGACTATGCAAGCTCGTTTTTCATTTTATCAATTGGTGGTCCCATGTACGCCTCCCCACAGCATTATAGATATTATTAGAAAACTTACCTGAGCCCTTTTCTTTTTCACGTGAAGGAGAGGTGCTGGCCAGGAGGGCGTCAGGCAGGAGAGTACAGAAGAAAACCCTGCACAGGAGAGAAGAGAGAAAGACAAAGACATTGGACTGCTTAATCACTTATCTGTTTCTTTTATACACACATAAGTCTGAAATAAAGACTATTATGAGTTGAATAAGTCCTTCATGTCCCCATAATTGAGTACATTATCACACGGGTATACCAGTGTGTACATGTGTTTTCCCTCTAAAAGGGTGGAATGCTACCCCACCACCAGAACTGGCAAGGGGGTAGTATTCCAAATCGATTGACACCTTACACGAAAGGTTTTGATAAAGCCAACCCAAAGTTAGCATTTAACCGCAAGGATTATAATGCACTGAAGAGTATATGGTATGGCTATATCATTGAACAGCTATAAGGAGATATTTCCGAAAGCTGCAGAGGGGCTCAGCTCATGCTAGGGCACCCTCTCACACAAAACCAAGCTCTCTTCATTCAGGATTGTAAAGGCCTGCCATAGGAGTGACTTATAGGTTAATATGTGTCTATATGTAAGGGTAGATATAGGTATACTATATCTAAGTAAGGGGTGCTTACACCACCTTACCCAGGCTGCCAGTGCAGATCTGTGGTGTCATTTTGGAAGGCTAACCAGGGGTGGCACAATACTTGCTTCAGCCCCTGGTAGGCCTCTGGGGTCCCTATGCCCTGGGTACCTAAGGTACCTTATAGAGGGACTCATAAGGTCTCAATCTGGTATATACCTAAAGTACATGGTATCAATTTAGAGAGAGAACAGCTAGGCTGTGGTCCTGATTAGCAGGGCCACAGCCAGTCTAAAGTCGAAAAACCAGTGATACACAGCAAAAAGTGGGGGTAACCATACGAAGCAAACCCTACTCACAACCCCCCCCCCAAACTCAGGGTCATTAAACTAACCTTGACCAGTTGAGTCTTCATGTTCTAAGTGGAAATATCTGGAGAGTCCATCTACATTGGCATGGTTACTCCCAGGTCTATGTTCCACTGTATAGCCCATCCCCTGTAGGGAAATGGACCACCTGAGTAGTTTGGGATTTTCACCCTTCATCTGTTTTAGCCATAAGAGGGGCTTATGGTCTGTCTGAACTGTGAAGTGAGTGCCAAACAAGTATGGCCTCAGCTTCTTCAGAGCCCAAACCACAGCAAAGGCCTCCCAACATTTCTCTCTAGGGGTCAGCCTTCTGCTAATAAAAGCTACTGGCTGGTCCTGACCTTCATCATTCAATTGTGATAGCAGAACCCCTACCAACAAATCAGATGCATCTGTTTGGACAATGAATTCTTTGGAGTAGTTAGGACTTTGCAGAATGCAGTGCACATGGCCTGCATCAGGTCATCAAATGCCTTTTGACAGCTAACTGTCCACTGAACTTTCTTAGGCACTCTTTTAGAAGTTAAGTCATTCAGGGGTGTCACTATGGAACCATACCCCTTGACAAATCTCCTATAGTACCCAGTCAGGCCCAAGCAAGCTTTGACCTGAGTCTGGGTGGTTGGATCAACCCAGTCCATTATGGTCTGGATTTTGCTCAGCAATGGTTGAACCTGGCCTCCAAATATAAGGTGGCCCAGGTACACAACCTGCCTCTGCACTATCTGGCACTTTGTAGCCTTGCTAGTTAGGCCTGCTTTTTGCAGGGCTTCCAAAACATTTTTCAGGTGGATCAGGTGATCCTCCCAGGTGGAGCTAAAGACAGCAATATCATCAAGATAAGCTTCACAGTAGTCTTCCAGGCCTGTTAGGACTTTACTCACCAACCTTTGAAATGTCGCAGGTGCATTTTTCAGAGCAAAGGGCATTACCACAAATTGATAATGTCCACTAGGGATTGAAAATGCTGTTTTTGGCTTTGCATCGTCAGCTAGTCTGATCTGCCATTAGCCAGCTGTTAGATCAAATGTGCTCAGAAATTTGACAGATGCCAACTTATCTATGAGCTCATCTGCTCTGGGTATTGGATGGGCATCAGTCTTAGTGACTGAATTGAGACCTCTGTAGTCTACACAAAACCTCATCTCTCTCTTACCACCCTGGGTGTGAGGTTTTGGTACTAGGACTACTGGACTAGCCCAAGGGCTATTTGAGGGTTCAATTACTCTCAATTCCAACATTTTCCGGACTTCTGTCCTGATACAGTCCCTGACATGATCAGGTTGCCTTTAAATCTTATTTTTAACAGGCAGACTGTCCCCAGCGTCCACTTCATGAGTGCACCAGGTAGTCTCCAAGATGCTCCATGGAGTGTATGTGCGCTATACAAAAACCAACAAACATCAACATCTGACTTGGAGTCAGTGAAAACATATGTCTGTATCATTGCAGAACTTGTCTGCAGTCAGTTTGCTGCTGATCAGTGAGGCTGCCTGTCAAAGCTACTCCATCAACACACCCATCATCAGTGTTCTGAGAGAGCAGGTCTGAGAGAGGGTCACTCTCTTCCTCCTGCCCTTCTTTTGGTAGCCATGAACAAGCCCATGTCTGCCCTGTCAACATATGGTTTCAATCTGTTGACATGAAGCACCCTATGGGAGCTCCTGGGAGTTAGCTACAAAGTAATGTACAAAGTTCCCCTGTCTGGGGAACTTTGTACATTACTTTGTAGCTAATCCATCGGACACGTACACTGGACCCCATTAAACATTGTCCGTTCTTGGTTCCCTCCTTTTGTCACAGCTCCTGGGAGTTCCAAAATCTACCTAATAGGTATCCTTTCCCTTCTGTTCAACAATAGTGTGGAGCCCACTCCACTTGTCTTGGAGAGCTGCTGGGGCCACAGGCTCCAACACCCACACTTTCTGTCTGACTGGTAAACAGTCAGTACAGCCTTTTGGTCATGCCAGGCTTTCTGTAATTCCTGGCTGGCCTCAAGGTTTTTGGATCCCTTTTTCATGTACTCAGCCATCCGGGAGCGGAGACCAAGTACATAGTCCACAATATCATGTTTAGGGGGTTTGAGAGGTAACTCCCATCCCTCCTTCACCAGACAAAGTGGTCCTCTGACAGGGTGCCCAAACAGAAGTTCAAATGGGCTGAAGCCAACCCCCTTCTGTGGAACCTCCCTGTATGCAAACAAAAGGCAGGGTAGCAGGATATTCCATCTCCGCCTGAGCTTTACTGGGAGACCCTTAATCATATTCTTTAAGGTCCTGTTGAACCTTTTAACTAGACCATTGCACTGTGGATAATAGGGTGTGGCGAAGTTGTAGTTAACTCCACACTCCTTCCACATTGCACTTAAATAACTAGACATACTGTTTGCACTGCTGTAGTGCAGGTGCTATAGTGGTCCTAAGGGGAATTGCTTCTGGGTACCTGGTAGCATGATCCACTATCACCAGGATAAATCTGTGCCCAAATGCAGTTCCGGGATCCATTGGTCCAACAATGTCAATCCCTACACGTTCAAAGGGAACCCACACCACAGGTAGTGGTATAAGGAGGCCTTTGTAGTGCCACTTGCTTTACCACTGGTTTGGCAGGTGACACAGGAGCGACAAAACTCCTTTATGTCTGCAGACATGTGGGGCCAGTGAAAGTGAGGGACAATTCTGTGCCAAGTCTTGTTTTGGCCCAGGTGTTCTGCTAAGGGAATATCATGGGCTAGTGACAAAAGGAAGCCCCTGAATGCCAAAGGTGTGACAACCTCCTGGAAGCACCAGTGTTGGACTTGGCCCTTCTGGCAGGTTCACCCCTAAAACTTTTTGCTTTTAATTGTGACCTGGTGCTAGTGATTTTTGGTTTCTGCGCACTTTACCACTGTGTCCCAGGGTAAAGTGCGTGCGTGTGGGAAGATAGGCCTGCCCATCCATAGGAATGCATGGGGAATATATGTGTCCCTGGTAGTTCCTGATGCGTGGGGAGTGCAGGGGCGAGTTTGGTATGTGCAAACTCGTGAGAGTGAATGCTGCGCGATGTGTGCGGTGTTATTGTGTCTAGTGTGGAAGTGCCACTTCTTGAAGGTGGCCTGTCTGTGTATAAAAGGTAAATTGGCTGTCTGGCGTGTGATTGGCTGAGACTGGCTGGTGTGCCTTGCTCCATGAGTCAGGATGGGTCTGCCCCGGTGGTGAATGGGAGATCTGCATGTTAATGTGAGGGAGGGGTGCACCTGGGACCTGAAAAGGGCTGGGCTTTCCCCACACAATGCTGGCTCCGCCCCCTGTGGTGCGACTGATGACCCTAGCCTGCACTGTGAATGAGAAGAGGGGCTGAGCACATCAGAGTGCTCCAAAACCAGCTGGGACTGGTCTTCCCCTACCCTGCAGACAAAGACAAAGGAGTTGTATGTATAAAAAGGGGCTGTGTCCCCACACAAAATATTCTGTTCCTGATCCAAGCTTGAGGGGGGCCTGCTGCTGCTGGGCGCCAGGAGAACCGCCACTGGGGACTGCCTCCCTGCCTGGAGGGCCCTGTGAGCTGGCCCCTGGGCCCAGCCTTTGCCCCCCCTGCCTTTCCAAAGACTTTGCCCTGGACTTTGGGGATTCCTGCCTGCCAGCCCTGGGGAGCGCTGCCCTCCCCCCCTCTAAAAATAGTGCATTGCACCGCTGGAGCGGCGATCCCTTTTCTCGAGGGATTCCTCCTTTGTGCTTATCATCGTGCCCACCCCGCTCATTGTCGTATTTTCTTTTCCTTATTAATATATACCTAGCGGGTGCCCATCCCGCCAGGGATTTCGTCTTGAACCGGGAGCCCACCCCGGATTGTGAGGAGATCAACGCCGGCCCGGGTATCCAGGAAGTCAGGCAATACACCTGGGACAATGTGGGTGGGACCTGGGGGGAGACAGGAAGTCCCACGCACGCCCCAGCAGCCGAGAGAGGACCTCACCGCGTCATCACCCGGGGATCCCGAGAGCCAGGGAGAGCCCCGTGGTGCCCATAGAAGCCGCCTGTCCAGCAGCGGGGCTCTCGTGGTGTGGAGAGAGCCCCCGCAGGCCCTGGCAAAGAGGACAGCGACCGCCAGAAGGAGCCCCCGCCTGCAGAAGTGCCAGTAAGTGAAACCGGCTGGGCGGGAGCTCCGAGTCATAGTGCGGCATCATTGTTTTGCTGAGTCCCCCGAGCGGGACTCCAACGAGGGGGCCATTAGTTAGTGAGTCCCCAGAGCGGGACTCCAACAAGCTCGTGGGGCATTTTTTTAGTGGTAGAGCGGCCCCGGTTGGCAGTGGGCCGCTCCCCCGTTGCCCGCAGAATTATTTCCTTTCCAGAGCCCACGAGAGGCTCCCATCTCCAGGGGGCATTGTTGCGATTCCGAGTCGCCCGAGCGGGACTCCAATGTCACGGGGCACCTTTGTTTAGAGCCCACGAGAGGCTCCTGAGGCCCCAGTTATATATTCAAAGCCCACAAGGCTTCCGGGCACATTTATTGATTTCGAGTCCCCCGAGAGGGACTCCATCGATTAAGGGGCGTTTAGGGTGGTAGAGCGGCCCCGGCTGGCAGCGGGCCACACCCCCCCAGTGTAGGCAGCATCTCTTCTTGAGCCCGCGAGGCTCCCCCGTCGTGTTCCTGGGCCCCTTTGTTTACCCAGTGCCCCGAAGAGAGAGCCAGGAGGCACGCTGGTGCCAGGCTCAGTTCTCCAGTTGCCCAGCACTTAGTGGGCAACTGCTACGTTTAGGCCCCCAGGAACCCTTGCGCAATCTTCTGTGGCTGCCTGCGCAGCCTGCCCTGACATTTTGGACACAGGGCGTTTCAGCCCCTGAGAGGCCAGTTGGCCTTGGGGACAGTTCCATGTGTTGTGCCCTCGCGTGGGGTACGTGTTTTTGCCCTATGTGATCCTTTGCGCAATTTGTGATAACCTGCCTAATGTGATTTCTGCATCATGTGTAATGCCTTTTTACCTACACCTCTGAATGTCTGTTTATGCTTAGGAGGTTGTTTTACCTAGTATAGGTGATATTAGTGAGTTCATGGTTCCCTGCGTGATATTTTCCTAAGGTGGTTAGGGTTGCCTAAATGGTACTTACCTTTTACCAGTGATTACTAGTTGTGTGCTACAGTTGCTATTTGGTGCTACAGTTATGATATGCTCTATGTTCTAAGTGTTATTCCTACAAAGTGTTAATTCTACCAAGTGCTAGTTCTAAAACTGCTTATTCCTGACAGTGGCCCATGTGGCCCTGTCCCATGTACATAACCCCCTGTAAATTCTGCCCGTGCTTGTTGGTACATTGTAAAGTGTGTGTTTTTATCTAATGTGTTTGCTATAATACGAAGGCTATTTTTATATATAACCTTGTGTGGAGTTTCCTTTGTGGTGGGCCTTGGGTGTTGTTGCTGGGTGCGTGCGCAAACACTTAACTTACATTGTCTCCGGGATAAGCCTTACTGCTCGTGTCACGTTACCTAGAGGGTGAGCAGGGGTTATCTTTGGCGTGTAACTCCCTTGCCCTGACTAGTGGTGGTCTCTGCCTGGCTTTGGCGCAAGCCTTAGCCAACCGGAAATCCCATTTCTAACAACCAGGCTTGGGGTCTCTACTCTCTGAATACAGGAGCCCATCATCCCAATAGATTCTATGGGTGCCACTAGCATTCCCAGCAGCCGCAGCAGCTGCTTGCTGTCTAAGGGGTTCAAGAGAAGGGCAGCTCAACTGCGCCTGACTCAGATCTGCCCTAGAGGGGCCCCTGTCCTTAAGAACTCAACCTGATCAGGTTCAATCTCCTCTGGGACAGTTCTTTCTTCAAGCTCCCTATCAGCTTCCTTAGAAGGCTGATCCTCACTCTGAGCCAGGGGAGAAGGCACTGCCTTAACCCTACTGCTCCTTTTCCTGGGAGGCAACTGGTCCATTATTCCAGAATCCATTGCCTGTTCAGTGTTAGACTTTTTGACCTGTGACCTAGTCACTGCAAGGACATGTGCTGAGATTCCTAACATTTCTACATGGGTCCTATACTCCACCTCAGACCAGGCTGAAGTCTCTAGGGCATTGCTAAGCAAGCATTCAACTGGTAGGTCTGTACTTATCACCACCTTCTTAAGGCCAGTTAACCCTCCCCAGGAGAAATTAACAACTGCCATACTATGAGTGGTACTGACGTTGCTAGCATTGATCACTTGGTAAGTCTCTTCAAGTATGACTTGTGCAGGGTCCACAAAGTCAGGGATCACCATTGTGACACTGGCACCTGTGTCCCTATAGGCCTCATCCTTTTTCTCATTGATTGAAGATGTTTGTCTGTACTTGCCCAGATTACTGGGACTCACAGAGGAAGTCATATCCATGCCTCCATCAAAGATCAAAACAGCTTGGGTTGGCACTCTGACTAGGCCAGAGTCCATCCCAGATCCCAGTGTTAACCCTACTGCACCCTTCTATTGGGAACCACCACTTGTAGCTATACTCGGGGTACCAGTTGCCTTAGGGGTAATGGTGGCTGGAGCTGTCTCCTTTTTGGTGCACTTGCTAGTCCAATGAGTATTACTCCTGCAAACTTTGCACCATGGTTTTCTTGGACCTTCTTTATTTTTAGATTGGGGACCCCCCCATTAGAAGCTTTTTGGGGACCTTGTGAAGACATTATCTGGCAGATGCATCAACGTAGCCTTTTGCTATTCCTAAATAGCGATTTTTAAGGAATCGCTATTTAGGAATAGCAAAAGCCTATGCATGTAGGAATCGCTATTAAAATAGCGATTCCTTAACATTCCTTAATTGCTACTCGCAAATTGCTAGTCGCAATTAAGGAATGCTGTCCCATTAATTCCTATGGGCCTACAGGCCCATAGGAATGTATTGGAGATTGCATGAGCAATTTGCTAGTACCAGTAGGCACTCGCAAATTGCTCATGCAATTTCAAGGGTGCAAGGGTGAAAAAATGACACCCTGTTGCACCCTGAAATTGATCTATGGACATATGTTGCACACATACATGCCCTAAGGGCATGTGTGCGCGCAACATGAAACTTTGAAAATTGCACAAAAGTGCTTTTTTCTAAGTTTTAGCAAATTACCATGAAGTCCAAGTTCATGGTAATTTGCTCCCCCTATTAGCGAATTCGCTATTTTTTTTACTTTCATGCATTGCATTTAAGGAATCTCAATTTGGGATTTCTTAAATGCAATCGCAATTTAAGGAATCTCAATTTAGAGATTCCTTAAATTGCGACTTTTGCATTTGGGATGATGCATCCCAAATGCAAAAATACCGGGAGCAAAGGGGCAGATTCTGAGAATCTGCCCATTTGCTCCTGGTATTTACTTTGATGCATCTGCCAGCTGGTCTTTTACTTTCTCCCCACCCTTTTGGTCTTGCTACATTTGGTCACCACCTTGGTCCTGCACCTTCTGCTTCACCCTGGTTGTAACCCATTTGTCTGCCTTCTTTCCCAATGCTTGGGGAGAGGTCAGATCAGAGTCAGCCAAGTGCTGATGCAACAACTGGTTCTGACAGTTATTAAGAATCTGTTCTCTCATGATTACATTATACAATCCTGTATAATCACACAATTTTCTGCCCAGCAACCAGCCCTCCAGAGCCTTAGTAGCACAATCTACAAAATCAGTCCAGTCTTGAGTAAGTATGGGCTAAAAATCCGTTCCGCTCACGGAATTTGCGGATTTTCGGCAATTTCGCGATCTGCGAATCTCACGAAATTGCAGAAAAATCCACAAATCCGCTCGCGGGCGGATTTTTTTTTTTTTTTTGCACATACATTCATTTACCCAATGAGGTAGCACTTACTGATTAGCCAGTACAAAGTACTCCATTTGAGTAGAGGTATGGCACAACACGGTGGCATCATCGTGGATAAATATGCAGGCAGGATTTATTCTGGCACGATGCTCCTGTCACAAAAATTAAACCTCAACAGGAAGCACTTACAGATATAAATAAAGCAGGTGCCCGAGTTGAAGCTCAAATTCAGTAACGCATTTTAATCAGCCCAAAAAACTAGTGAGCACGGTCGAGGCTATGCAGGTGTGCTTTCTCCCCAGTTCTACCATCTGTAATCCTTGATGGAGGTCTTTGCATCCACGAATTTCTCAAGCGCAATCCCTGTGTTCTTCCTGTGACCAGGAGGCTGCTTTCTCCTCATCTGCTGCTCTGATCGGCCTCTGACCCTTTATAAACAAGAGGCATGTGAACTTGCATAGAAGCCCCCCCATTTGGCCCGCTCCACACAAACTAGGGTATGCAACATCTTCCCACCCTTTCTCCCACTGTGATGGACAGCTCACTCCAGTGGCGTCACTAGGGGGGTGCGGGGGGTGCGGACCGCACCGGGTGACACCATTACATGGGGTGACACCGTGGTCTGATTCAAAAATAATCCTGGTGATTGTCTCCCTCTGCAGCCTGCAGCTGGTAAGTGCGAGCTGTGCTACTCCTTCCGGGCACCCCGAAAATTTCAACCGCCCTGGGGTGCTGGTGTTTCAACCATGTGCCAAGGCCCGCCCGCAGTGCCCAATTACATTTCTCCCATACCACAGTAGCCCTCCCAGAGACATGGTCTCTGTATGTTTATATGTTCGAGCCTCCCTCTAGGGCCCTAGAATAGCCCCCTGTGCAGGGGACCTTGTTTCCCCCGCATTTACCCTTTTGATCTTGGTATGTGACGTCGATTTCTAGGGGGGTCCTAGTTTTGTGTTACACCCTGCCGGGAAGGCGAGCGGACACAGATCCCAGCTGAAAGATGGGAGCGCTGATAATGCCGGCGTTGCCCCTGAGCCCTGGCAGGAGCCACAACGGAAATGCGATGGGCGAGCTGCAGGCCACGGGCATGGGTACCTGCGGGCACACGTCATGCCCACGTAGGGTTTTTTTTATGTCTTTGGCCCTCCGCTCCGAGATGGGTCACTGACCCTCCTGCTGTCTCTGCCCCCCTCCCTGGGGAAGGAACGCGTGTGAAGGCACTGGCTCTACACCCTGGAGTCCCTATGGAAGACAAGAGACCTAGAAATATCAGCTCACAGGAGGAGACGGCAAAGAGTTAAATTGAATTATGCATTTGTAATGAGAAGTCACTTCTTGGTGCAGAGCCTTAATCTGCGCGCAGCAAGCGGAGGGGTGGGGGTAAAAAAATTATTAAAAAAAGAGTTGATGCCAACAGTAGTCTATAGAGGTGAGGGGAAGGGGAAAATATC
The DNA here is from genome assembly GCF_964261635.1 of Lissotriton helveticus. Lineage (NCBI taxonomy): Eukaryota > Metazoa > Chordata > Amphibia > Caudata > Salamandridae > Lissotriton > Lissotriton helveticus. The sequence continues at coordinate 601,588,312 of NC_136063.1, read as the reverse complement.
GATGAGGGAGAGAAGGAAAGGAAAGGGGAAAGGAGAAAGGAAAAGGAAAGGAAGACCCAGCGATGAGAAGGAAAAGAAAGGGGAAAGGAGAAAGGAAAGAGGAAGGGAAAGGGAAAGGAAAGGAAGACCCAGCGATGAGGAAGACCAGAAGAGAAGGGTTCGAAAGAAACTGAACATAGGAGAGGGTAGATGGCAAAGCAAGTAAAAGAGACCTGGAGTGAAAAGGCAAAATAAATTAAATGGGGAAGTAGGCAGAGCAAAGGGAGAAAGATTTAGTGGAGTAGAAAGAAGGAGAGTAGAGTGAAGCAATTGGTAATGAAAGAAGGAAACGGGAGGGGAAGGAAAGAGTGTTTGGTGCTAGAGCTTTGGCAAGATAACCCCTGCGAGTGGGTGGTAGAGGGGCTCCTTGGGCCCGTCGAAGGTCCTTGGGGCAACCAGCGCCTCCTTCTAACGCACCCCCTCAGCAGCAGGGAGACGCGTCAGGGCCTTGGAAAGATGGAACCAGGGGCTGGCCTGGTGACCCCAGGGGAACGGCGAGGCTTCCCACCAGACGGGTTCCCCTGGCAGCCCGCCAGAGACTGGGCAGAAGAGGTCGCATGTCATGCCTGACATGGCTGGCACTGCCCCAGCTCCGGCTGCCTGTCATGAATTCTCCTCTGTCTCCAAAGGAACGCCGACTAAATTAAGCGACACACACTGTGCAGCCGGTGTCTCACCTCAAAATTACCAGTTTAGCTCATGAATAGAGCAATTTGCAACTAAAAGGAGACCAGTGCGCCTTTGTATGTAGCCCCCACTGTGTAGCAGCATGTGTGTTACTCTCCTCTAGTGAGGTTTGATCCATGTGAACTAGAAGCAAATTTTTGGGTGAAATATGCATTTAATGCATCCGGCAGTGAATTATGTGGCAAGTGCGGTAAACCCACAATTACACAGAAATGAGATCATTCCAGTGGCCCTGCCGTTAGTCTCTGTAACTGCAAGTTCACTTCTCCCCAGTTACTTAGGGTGTGTACGATCTGACGCAAACCTGAGAATTTCCCAAAATCTGGGCTTTGTTTTGCATTTTCGTTCTTGCAGTCTTATTCATGGTGGTATAAACGTGTGAATGACTACAAGTACCAGAATGCACCTGGACTGAATGACCTGCACACACATTGAACTTGTAAACTTGAGCGTTCGGCTCTGCTGAGGGAGATGTGAGGGGCCGAGTAAGGGTATCTGGGGGGCATCATGAATTCATGGGATAAGTCGTAAGGGGGTGACACCATGAGTTACCCGCACTGGGTGACACCAACCCTAGTGACGCCACTGGCTCACTCGAGGGACCTCGTCGCCTATCGGCGCGATGGCAAAGGTAAAGACACCCGTGGTCACTGGAGACAACTCTTCTGGCCCTTTACGCAGCTGTAGTGTTGGAAAAGCACTATACATTTACCCAATATTTGTAAATCCGCGAGTTCGTGAATTTTTTCACGAACTTGTGGATATTTTTGCGATTTCGAAAGATTTTGTGGACCGCAAATCTGCAAAATTCTCCCATACTTAATCTTGAGTCTGTGTCTTTTGGGTATCTCTGAACTGCAACATGTACTGTTCAGTGGTTAGGCCAAACCCATCTATCAGAGCACTCTTCAGGACAGTGTAATTGTCAGCATCCTCTTATCTTACAGTGAGGAGCTTATCTCTACCTTTGTTTGCAAAGGAGAGCCACAAGATTGCTGCCCACTGCCCTGGGGGTACCTGCTGTACTTTGCAGGCCCTTTCCAGTGCAGTAATCCATTTGTGGATGTCATCCCCTGACTGATAGGGGGGACAATCTTGTTCAGGTTTCTATGGTCATAAGACCTATCCCTAGCACTAGGGATATTGCTGCCACCATGGGACTCTAGTCCCATCTTTTTTTCTCTTTCTCAAGAGCTAAGGTCTCCTTTTCTAAGGCTACCTCTTGTCTCATCCTAGCAACATGCTCCCTCTTCTCAGGAGAAGTTCTCCTCTTATGAGCAGAGGCAGAGGACCCTAGAGATGTACCAGAATGGTCAGATTTCACTGAAGGCGATCTTTCTCTTCTGGGCACCCCACCAGGACTACAAGGGGGGATGGAGGTGGGCCCATTCTGGCCTTCCTCATCTCCAGGTAGACTTGGATTCCCCAGGTTGAGTCTACTGACGTCAACCTGGTCTGCATCATCATCATCATCATCATAGTTCTGGTGGGGCAACCCACTAGGATCCTATTTTGCTGATGGTTGCACCCCATCCCCATTACCTAGTCTATCAGGATCTGTTGCTTTTTCCAAGTCATCTAACACTAAGATATCTATCAGGTGTTGGGTGGTGGGACTTTGTCCTTGCTTTAATTTTCTTATGGCACACAGACCCCTTAATTCTTGGAAGGAGAATGTGTCATACTTAGATGGCAGCACTAGGCTGTCATCTGGCAGAGACCCACTAGGTCCTGCCTTTAAAGCCATGACTAGTGTGGTGTGGTGTGTGCACCTACCTACACTACTTGGTTTCCTACTGAACCTCCGTAGTAGTTGTAGTCAGGGTCTGCTAAGCCCTTAACACTTACAACTTCTAAGCTCAGTAGAACTTATGTATTTTAAGCTTGATTTATATGTACCTACTGGTACCTTAAGTGATTTTTCATATGAAATTCTCAAGATTATCTGGAAAAATAATGCAAGCTATAATCCTTCCGCTGCCACCAATGTGAGAAGTTGGCCTGGCATATGATGTCCACTATTCTAGTGGGCAGCTTGCACCAGTCCAAACGACCCTTATTGATGGTAGGTTTGAAGTCAACCTTATAGAAAGCTATCCTAGTGGTAGCTGTGGAGAGCAGCCTTCAGGCTAAGACTTAGAGGCGAGTTAAGCACGTTGTTTTACCAGTTTATAATCTCTTGAATGATCAAATGAAAGTACACCACACAAGGTATATATCAAATATATATGTATTTTTTCTAAACACAACCCCTGTGGACTATTTATGAGGTCAGAGGTCAAAGTACAATACAAGGAACTTAATTAGCATACAATAAGTTGCACAGTACATGTTATGCCCTAGGGGCCTCACAAACCATATACTAAAATAGTGGTATAAGAACCACGTGAGGGATAGAAGTCAGGCCTAGGGCCTGTAGAACCGCTGGGGCAACCAGGAACCACCCAAGGTAGGAACACAAGAGACCCACGGGGGACACGTGCAGTGTCTAAGCCCAACCGCAAATCACCATTGACTTTCTATGGAGAACGAACAAGTTACAATTTTAAAGACTATGGAGAGCTGCAAAGAAGTGCTGCAGGCGACCAGATGAAAAGTGTCTGGATGGATCCAAGGGTGGATCGGAGATGTGAAGAACCTGTAAGCAGAGGGGACAGAGTCTGGGTCACTAGACAGTGACCAGGATGGCAATAGGAAGATGCCATCTGATGTCGGGTGCTTTCGAATGAAGTAGACGAAGCTTGACTCTTCAGCCAGGAGGACCAGGAGGCGTCGATGATGAACAGGAGCTGGATTCAAGCTGTGCCACAAAGGATGTTGATTGCTGCATTGTCAGAATCTGGATTGGACCCAACAAGCCTTGACAACAGCAACCCATACAAAATGACAAGATTGGCTTCAGTGCAGACCAGCAAGGTCTGATGGACTCACCCTTTAGAGGGGAGTCAGAGCACGTCTGGAGCAACTAGGAACACTCAAGAAACAAAGGATTGTCCTTTGTGGGCCCCCACTAGCCAAGGGACTAGGAACCGCAAAGGAGCCACGAGCTGCGGTGAAGAAAGGGGACTCATGGGTCACTCGTGGAGTGCTGGCCTCTGTACTTCCGTGAAAAAGGAGCTCGTGGCAGGGGCTTAAAATATTCCAAAGCACAACTTCGGGAAACTTCGGGAAGTAGGTGCAGTTGCAAAAATGCAGGATGTCCAGGAGTTCCGGTCAACTTCTCTCGTGTCAGCTACAGGTCTCAGCTCTGCTGGGAACTCGTGTCGGCTTCAGAGATGTCTGGAAGTCCATGTCCTGTGTCACAGATTCTTCGGGATCCGGTGGGAGCCTCGAAACGGCAGACTGGCAAAGATGTTTCTTTGGTGCCTGTTTGAACAGGGGGGTTACTCCTTGACCCCAAGGGAGATTCTTCAGTCTTTCAATCGAAATGAAATGTTGAAGGTCCAGGATTTCTTCTTCAGAGTTTCGTCCAGGGTAATCTAAAGTCCTTGGGACAGGGTTCCTATACTTATACTAAGTTTAGGGGTTGGGCTAACTCTAAGGTCCCACCTATGGGTGGACCTGGGGAGGGGGTGGTTACACCCCTTCCACTTTGTCCAGTTTTGTGCTAGAGCTGGGGCTGAGTGCCCCAGCAACCGGTTTGAACTGGGAAATGCATGGATCACCTTGTGTGCCCCAGGCAGTGTCCAAAAAGCATTCACTGAATGAAATCCACCCTGCCCCAATACACTAAAGCCTGTCTGGGGAGGTGCTAGCAGGAAACCTATTGTCCAGGCCTCCCCTGCCGGAGTTTCATCCAGCAGCAGGAGGTCAGACTCGTGTCTGTGGCAGCAGCATCCATTTTGTGATGCTGGGGCTCTGTTTAACTTTAACCAGGTATACCAGTGTACATGCCTTTTCCCTCAAAAAGGGTGGAATGCTACCCCCGCCGCCAGAACTGGTGGGGGGGGTGTAGTATTCCAAATCGTTTGACACCTTACACTACATGTTTTGATAAAGCCAAACCAAAGTTAGCATTTAACCGCGAGAATTATAATGCACTTAAGAGTATATGGTATGGCTATATCATAGAACAGCTATAAGGAGATATTTCCGAAAGCTGCCGAGGGGCTGAGCTCATGGTAGGGCACCCTCTCACACAAAACCAAGCACTCTGCCTTCAGGATTGTCAAAGCCTGCCATAGGAGCGACTTATATGTTAATATGTGTCTATATGTAAAGGTAGATTTAGGTATACTATATCTTAGTAAGGGGTGCTTACACCACCTTACCCAGGCTGCCAGTGCAGACCTGTGGTGTCATTTTGGAAGGCTAACCAGGGGTGGCACAATACATGCTTCAGCCCCTGGTAGGCCTCTGGGATCCCTCTGCCCTGGGTACCTAAGATACCATATACAGGGTCTCATAAGGGTGACCCAGTAACCAATCTGGTTTGAACCTAAAGTACATGATATTAATTTAGAGAGAGAACAGATAGGCAGTGGTCCTGATTAGCAGGGCCACAGCCAGTCTAAAGTCGAAAAACCAGTTAAACACAGCAAAAAATGTGGGTAACCATAGGAAGCAGACCCTATTCTTCTACAGCCGCTAATCACCTTCTGAAATGATACCAATAGCAATGAAACCATACAGGATTATTATGTTGTTGTCAGCACCACTCCAGTTTGAGGTTGATGTGGCAGGTAACCGGGGCACCTGCCTGTCCACCACACTAATTGTGGTCAAATCAAGGAAAGTGCCCCCAATTAACTTGCCTAGGCGGGAGGCATGAGATATCAATCCTGCACTGGTGCATGGTGCATCGACCTTGTGTGGCTGGCGGTAAGGGCTGAGTTCCTCTTGGCGGACCCTGGCTGATGAGCGTCCTTCACATCTTCACCCCTGGACTCCTCTTGGCAGAGCCAGAAAGCTGGGAAGCCACTTATGATGCCTCTGGGGGTGTTGCTCTGCAAAACGGGGAACTCTGGTCGGCGGCACCGGTTGCCCAGCAATGCTACAGACTCTCTCGAGCTAGTCTCACTGCCATGCGGCCACTCTTGTACTTGTAGATCTTCCCTAACCTCCGGCTCTGCTCACAACAGGGTGGGTGCTCAGCCCAGAATCCTAAAGCAAGATTAATGCTCACTTGGGCTCCAAGGAGCGTAACATAGGGGGATCTTCCAGCAAAGTAAAAGCACCGGGCAATTCTTCACAGCTTCAGGGAACCTTCAAGTAAAAACAAAGCACGGGGAGACTTTTCAGCAAACATAGCCCTGGTAATTCTTTAGCAACATGAAGGAACAGTGGAAGCTTTGATGACCTTGAGTTTCCCAGAACAGGAGGCCAGCACACACAGGCCCTTGGAGAGTCCTTCACAAGCAGTATACCACAGCAGGGTAAAAAGAGCCAGTACTTTTTCTCCACCACAGACAGAACAGCAACTGCAGGCCAACCCACCCCTCATGCAGAAAAGGCAGCATTCCTCACACAGCCCTTCTGCTCTTCTTCTTGGCAGGGTCCTCTTGTCCCTTTTTTTTAAGTTCAAAGAAATGTTATTGATTTTCCTTACAAACATGAAATACATAAAAGGCAGGGCAAAGTATTGTGTGTACATCACGTCAACCCTGCCTTCAACACTAGAAGACAGCAATCAGTGGATTAGACATTACATTACAATAGGCTCAATACAACGGGACAGGGGTTAGTGCGTGTGTAACCTTGGAATACAGTAGGTCCTCGAGGAGACAGCATATATGCCAGTTGTACTTGGCAGTTCCATGTCAGGTCAATATGCTTGAGTTGTGCATTCCTACGCAATAGTCATTGAGGGGCAAACTGATTGAGAACGGTCACCATGAACAGAATATTATCCTTGAAGTTGCTGAAAATCCTATTTCTAGCATTGGACGAGTTATGAAAAATACAAGGCCCGCAGGAAAAGGCTAGAGAAGAGGATAGTAAAGCAAAGAGAGCAAGAGGTACAGAAGGAGTAAGGGTGAGAGAAGAGAGGCTAGAGCTCGGCGCCAAAGGGGTAGAATTCGAGGCTGTGTATTCACGTTAAATCAAAAGGAGAACCTTCATTTAAATCCAGCAGGAGGTCTCCATAAGCAGTGAGGGACGTGAGGTGATATGGTGCGTGATCATCATGGTCTAGCAACTCAGGGGGGTTTAAAAACCATGGGACTAGCGTCAAGCGCCTTCCATAGTTTCCTGTGCCTGGGTTTCCAAGGGGAGGTATTTAAGACAGTATCGTCTGCTCCTCTTAAGAAAATTAGCCATTCTTGCTATTTCTTGAATGAGATTTTCTCAAAGTTTTTCCAATTACACAGGACTATTTTACACGCAAGTGTTAACATTAAATCAAGCAGAAAGCGGTCATCCTCCCCTGACAAATCAGGATCCAAAAAGCCTGCCAATATATAAGATAGCTCTTTAACCGGGGAGATATTGAGTACTTGAAGATTTGATTCCAAAACTTTTCTAGCATCGGGCATAGCAGGAGCATGTGAGATAAGTCACCTGTGTGAGCATTGCAATTCCAGCATAATGGAGACTGGGTTAGATTTAATCTAAATAGTCGTGACCTGTTTATGATCATAAATTTTGTTTGCAAAAGAGTAGGGGAGATTTTGTGTTTGAAATGCATTGAATGTATTTGCTTCCAGTCCAGGGCAATTGTTTTGCTGCTTGGTTCTGTCTCCCGTTTTGCCACGTTATTCAAATGTTGTTTGCAAGGTTTGCGGAGGAGTAGGTTGTAAATCCTTGAGACTGTGTGTCGTGCACTTAATAATTGGGTAAGTCTTGAGGGGAGTGAGGGGGGGTTAAAATTAGAGTTACGTTTCGAGATCTGGACTTTCAATTTCAGAAAATCACAGAAATCCAACTCGGTTAAACCCTTATCTTTTTTAAGTGTGTAAAATGGAATAGGACCAGTCTCATTATATAGGTCTTTGAGGAAGTTGATCCCTTTGTGTGACCAATCTTTCCAGAATATGGTTTCTTTATTTATTTTTATTGCAGGGTTTTTTCCAGATCGTCTGTAAATTTGAGGCATCTATTCTTGTTGTGGAGAGAGTCTCCAATTGTTTTAGGGCTTTTTTTGTATTTTTTATGATGTATTTAGAGTGTCCCAGTTTGTTGGTCTGCATTGTCATAACTGCTTGAAGGGGAATTCCTTTAGTGAGCTGTAAATCCACATCTACCAATTGAGGTTTGTAAATAGGGTTATCTATGAACCATGCAGCTCCCTGTTTACAAAGGTATGCTATTTGATAATTTCTGAAATTAGGAAGGTCAACTCCTCCCATGTTTTTCCAGAGTCTTGATTTACTTGTGGAGATCCTCGCTTTTTTCCCTTTCCATAGGAAGTTACTAATAGCTTTCTCTACTTTATTTAGTTATCTGATAGCATCATGGGCAACATACTAACGAGATAGTTTATGAGGGGTGCGATCATCATTTTAATCGTTTCGACTCTTCCCCACCACAATAGGAATTTCAGAGACCACCCTTCTAGAAGATCTGTGATTTTTTTTAAAGTATTGTTTTCATTCACCTCTAGAGTGGAGATGAGGTCGCTTGTGAATTCCAGGCCTAGATATTTTATTGAACCAGGTTGCAATTACAGTCCAGACTCGCCTAAAATCTCTCTGGACCCACCTAAGTTGAGTAACTTTACTTCGGTCTTATCCCTATTGAGTGTATAGCCTTAAACTTCTGCATAAACTTGGATCAACTTCATGAGGGCCGGAATGGCCTTCCCAGCATCCTTGGACACGACTAGTATGTCGTCCGCATATGCTCTTGTCCCTTGAAGTAATCTAAAGTCCCGGGGTTTTACCTGCAATACTTATACTCCATTTTGTTATTGTTCTCTATGTGGCAAGGGTCTCTGAACCCAGTACAAACCAGTCCTGTCCTCCATGCTGCAGAATGACCACAGGCGGCAGAGACAGAATTATGAAAATGAGACACAACCTATTAATGTGCAAACTCAACTCCTCCCACCACTCAAAATGCAGACCAGGTCTATTCAGTCCTGCATTGAGTCACCCAGGCAAGGCAGGGCTCACCGCAACGCCCCCAGTGACTGTCTAGAGCGAATGCACATCAACAGCTCCTGTCACTCCAACAACAGACACTGAATACACAAACAGTCAGAGGCACACAGGGTGGTAAAGTAAGAAAATATCCACTTTCTAAAAGTGTCATTTTCAAACATAGAATTTAAAACCACCTTTACCAAATGGTTTGTTAATAAATTCTGAGTTCAGAGAGCCTACACTCAATTTCTCCTTCTTATTCCTATGCAACGTTATACTGGTAAGATGTTACAAAGCAACTCCCATGTTAGCCTATGGGACAGATAGCCTTTCAATAGTGAAAAACTAAATTGGCAGCACTTCACTATCAGGACATGTCACACAGAGCAGTACATGTCCTACCTTTCACAAATTAACGTCTCCCTGCCAAAGGTGGTACCTTGGGCCTACCATAGGGGTGCCTTGAATGTAAAGAAAGCAAAGTTTGGGGCATCACTTGCCAGGGCAACATGGCAGTTTACAACTATGCATGCAGATACTACAGTGGTAGGTCTGAAACACATTTACAGGGCTGCTCATGTGGGTGGCACAACCAGTGCAGCAAGCCCACGAGTAGCATTTGATTTACAGGCCGTGCACTATACTAGGGACTAACCAGTAAATCAAATATGCCAATCTTTGATAACCAATCATATCACAATTTATACAGAGAGTATATGCACTTTAGCACTGATCAGCAGTGGTAAAGTGCCCAGAATCTTACAGCTAACGAAAACAGGGTCTGAAAAATAGGAGGCAAAAGGCAAAAAGTTTGGTGGTAAACCTGTCAAAAAGGCCTGGTCTAACAGTATCAAATATAAAAATTATCAGGAAGCTAGTAGGCTTGGGCAGAATTAGTAATTCTGCTCTTGAAATTGGAGGAATGTGGTGACTCCGTGTTACTCTTTTAATGTGGAGTTCCGACCAAAATCTGCCAATCGCCATGTCGCAAACAAAACATATTTCTCTTCAGGTAACGCTATGACAACAGAAAAAATGCAAGGCTCAGAAAGTGGGCTGGCAAGCGAGATTTGGCATCCCAAAGGGTGATGTTCAACTGCTAGGATGCCTTATTGCACTATTTCCTAATGTGAGCCGTCATGGTAAGAAGTCTGCTTTTCAAGTAGATTTTCTACTTGAGCGACAGCAAAATCAACTTGAATGCCAGTGCGCTTTTCAACACGGCGTGTTGCCACACTGAGGGGCCTGAAGAAGCCAAAACTGAGAAGAGGAAGAGCAGTGGGCTGCAGTACTGTTTTGACTAAAGTTTGTGAATTTGAAGGAGACAACTAGTTTGATGTAGATGGACAAAATAAATGATGTCAGAAGTGCTATTATGCAGGATCGGTTAAGTATGTGCCACTTGGTAAATAGAAATACACTAGTTGAGTACTCGAAGTTGTTGACATTTCCCTTTTGTCTCTTAAATGTATATGGAATTTGAGTGAGAGCAAATATTAGTATAAATACGTTTGACAAAGTGTAGGGAGCTGTATGAGTTGTGAGAATTAGTGGTGCACACTGGCTCTTGATCTACCATAATCCGAGATGGCCACCATAAGTTGTAGCTCCATTTCAGGGTCTTCCAAGAGTAGAGTGTGGCAGACTCAGCTGGTCTCCTATGGGGTTTTATGTTCTTGGGCTGTAAGCTGCACCTATGATCTCCAACGAGTGCCTGCTAACTTTCCATAGGTGCATCCTGTAACACTGTGAGCCAGCTGACAAGCACTGGACCTACTGTGGCCTAGTTCTATTGGCTAGTGGGTGTCTCCCATACTGTGTTGGCAGATGATGGGGCTGAGCACAGCCACTCAACTCATAGATCCACTGGTAAGGAAAGCTGTTCTATGGATGTTCATCTGGGCCCTAGGTATGTGCTCTCTTTGGCTAATTCTGGGGTAGTTCATTGTGTGCTCATTCTAAGAGGAAGGAAGTGCACCACAATGGGTCATTTGACCACATGCATCAATAAGAGGTTGGTAGTTCCACAATTTCTCCATCAGGATGGCAGGATAGGAAGAGCTTCAACAGGAGCTGACCATCTTAGTTGTAGCTAAGCCTCGCCTCCCATCTGGATTCATTGATGGGTGTTGGACAGGTAGAACATGATATACTTCAATATGATATCGCATAAACCCAAACATGTAGAAAGTATGTTCATTAATGCCTGATGGCCATAAACAAATAATTCCCTATTGCATGTAGTAATGAGCCTCAAAGGTTAGTGTCATTGCCGTAAACATTTGGAGACAATTCTTCAATTTGAATCGCCATAAACTGCCCTCTGATGACGAGAGTGCATGCAACATGGAAACGTGGTTATCTGACTTCCTTCCACTACTCTCAACTGTGGTTTTGATTTGCAGGTTAATATTATACGTAACAGCAAATTCAAAAACCCTTAATTCGCTAGCCTTTTAAGAAGATAAAAAAAATCCATTGCAAATGCAACCACCATCAGTAAGATGGAAGTTTGCAGAGCTCAACAGGTGGCGGCTGTTCCTGCCAGGAACTATTAACCTACAATTGTTACTTTGAGGTAAACCAAGCATCAAACTAGAGAATCCAATCAAGACATGCATACCATCCTGAATCTGAATGTGGCAGAAATATTTGCTTTTTAGTGATTACAAAACTCCCAGTATGTACAAAGTCCCCTTGGGATTATAAAAGCAGGGGTTACGTGCTCATTGATATAATATTTCTCTCTGGGGGCCTTATCAAGTACACTGTTAATGTATTCTAGGAGTGACCCCAACACCTTTCAAAATGCATATTTGCATTTAAATTATGTATTTCTTTGTATCTATTATCGGAACACCTGTATTAGAAATGCTGTACGTAGGTGTTGTAACATTAAAAAGTGGCAAAATGTGGAGATAACACAAACAGTATTTGGAAGAAATTGAGCGAGGAAACTGTGGTTCTAAACGTAAAGGTTGTTTCCTGAATGAAAGCGTGAACATTAAACAAGTGGTTCTATGTCAAAATCAATCTATTGTTTTCTCAAAGCGCACGAATGTGTCCAAATTCAGTAAATGACAATCACTGCTTAGGGCGACAACGTAAAGAAAGTGTGTATTTTAAATGTAAAAGGTGAAATTATATGATTTAATTACATTGAGGGGCAGATTTATGAGGCACTTGCGCCACGTTTACGCCGCTGTTGCGTCACGCAAGGCGGCGTAAACGTGGCGCATCCCTACGAACGATTTACAACGTGACGCATCTAGGCAGATGCGTCACGTTGTAAAGCCCTGCGCCGCTTGTGGGCGTTCCAGCGCAGGGTGGGCGGTCCGGGGCAGGTGCGTCTCGCAAAAGTGGCTGAGTGAAATCTATAAGATTTCACTCAGTCACTTTCAGGCCAATGCTGCGTCAAAAGCCTGCGCGTGCTTGAAGCAGGCGTAGGTCTTGACGCAGCATTGTTAAGATGGGGCACCCCCGAGCCTTGCTGGAGCTGCGTCGCGCTTGCGACGCAACTCCAGCAATGCGCCACCTTTACGGCACAGATGCGTGACGCATCTGTGCCGTTTTTGCCCCATGGTGCGCCGCATTATAAAAGCGGCGCACCATGGGTGGCGGAGCTGTGGCGCACTGTGGCGCACATTAACTGGCGCATCCCTGGGGATGCGCCAGTTAACATAAATCTGCCCCTTTGTATTTAATGTCTCGGTCATCAAAAATGCATGGCTCAAAGACTAATTCATATCTAATTTAGACAAATAAGGTTCAATTATATTTCGTAAAAATATAAAACTATTAATAACGAGTAACTATGATTATAGTCGAGAAATAAGTATTCTATTAGGTCAATATTTGATAATGTAACAAGGCCCCAAGTTATCTCCGTTTATAAAATATAGGTCCAGAAATTAATTGTTGCCCTTTTCCTTTACATATGGTTTTGTAGTTGGCAGCTCCATTTAAAGGCTTTATTTCACAGGACACGAATTAGTGACAAGCGGCGATAATGTTCGCAAAATACACCTTATCATCTTCCTGCAGATGTTTCTTTACTGCACAGAAAACACTGAATTTAAATTATGGTTTCATGTATCATGCATGTACAATACTTTTTTCTCTCTGTCATATTGAGCCAGCGTCTGGAATTTAGGATTTGGAACTGGAAGAATGCTGAAAAAAATCAACATTTTCCCTTTGATGAAGGAAGTATGTGAAACCCTTTGGAAAATAATGTTTCCACGCAACACGTGTAATTATCTTTGATATATACGAATGTGTTTTCTAATAATCTTGGTATACAACACATGTAATTATCTTTGATATATATGAATGTGTTTTCTTTAGCATAAACACAGTATAACAGGACAGTTATTCTATAAAGAATTCTCATGAAGTTATTATTCCTGGCAGTGAGAAAGGGATTTGAATGTATTGCCAGCGAGGTGCTTGGCAATCTGTAAGGCTGTTTTTAGGTGAGTTTGTTGCAGTAAACGCTAAAGCAATAAGGACAGCCTGGCAGGTCAAATATTTGCTGTAAAGCAACTGAGCAATATATAAAGCAAGGCATATAAGAACACAATCCAAGCAGCCAGTACGGATTTAGAAGTCAGCAGAGCTGCATAATGTACCATTTTGACTAATTGTCGTTAGTAGACAGTAGCATAGTTGAAGGTAAATAATGAGTAAACCACTTTATACAATGTGGTGGCCATCTTGGAAACAAAGAAAATAACAATCCAAGAAGACAGCCACTACTATTGACTTCGCCGATGTTTGCAAAGCAAATTTACAAGCATTAAAAAGTCAATAGAGAGAGCAACATCTGGCAGGCAACAAGGGCCTGGGGGGAGGGTGGGGGCGGGGGAGCGATGCAGAGTAGTGGGAATCAAAAGAGACACCGAGCATCAGAGGTGCTTGAGGTCTATAGAGGAAGGGGCAGAGGAAGGGTGAGGTATGTGGGTACAGATGTGGAAATACTTGGATGACGAGAGAGAAAAGTGGGTGAGAAATTGAAAGACAGTGAAGACAGAACAACACACGTCCTCCCATTGAGTGCTTACGAAGAAAATCCTGAAAAACATGATAAAATAAATATACAGTCAGATTCATCAAACTAAAATCGGCTCGCAAAGGGCCAGAATCTGAGAATCTGGCCCTTTGCGAGCGCTATTTTTGCATTTGGGATTCATCATCCCAAATGCAAAAATCGCAAATCTAGATATCGCTAAATTGCGATTAATTGCATTTAAGGAACCTCAATTTGAGATTCCTTAAATGCAATTCATCAACCATTTTAAAATTGCGAATTCGCAATCTGGGGCCGCTATTTACCGCGAAGTCTAACTACGTGGTAAATAGCGAAAACTTAGAAAAATGCACTTCAGTGCATTTTTCTAAGTTGTATGTTACACACACAAACATGTGTGCGCACAACACCAGTGTACCTTACCATTTCAGGGGTGCTACAGGGTGTCCTTTGGACACCCTGGCACCCTTGAAATCGCTTCCTTATTTGCGATTCGCTAATTGCTAATCGCGAATAAGGAATGACTCCCCATTCATTCCAATGGGCCTTAAGGCCCATAGGAATGAATGGGAAAGCCATTCCTTAGTTGCGATTAGCAATTACCGAATCGCAAATAAGGAAGCAGTAGAAAAAGCAAAAAATATAGCGATTTCTACATGCATCCCGTTTTGCGAGTCTTTAATATCGATTCCTTAAAAATCGCTATTAAGGACTCGCAAAACCGGACTTTGATGAATCTGGGGGATAGTTCCTGAACATCAGCAGTGGAAGCATACATTCAAATGTGCATCCATATGAATAGAAAGAAAAGCAATTAAATCAGGAGCAAAGAATTGCAATTGAGGAGGAAGTCTACCATGCATGAGCAAGTGATAGGCCCAAAGCCGCCCACTCTAAGTATATGTTAACATATTGGCCATATTGGTTACAATGCTGACTGCAACAGAAACTTGAAGATGTCTGCAGTTTGGCATTACAAAGCACAAAAAGATGATACTGGCCAAATATTGCTGCATCTCACGGACATATTTGCCAAATTACATGGTAGCTAGATTCTGGTGAGGTTAGACTGTTAAAGACAGAAAACTAATAGACCTCCTTTTCTTCCGGCATGATTTAGCAATGGGGAAAGCAGTCTATATGAAATATTTACAATCTATTTCCTTTAAAGCCAATATTTTCATTGAGAAAGAGGTAGCTGCTTTGCTGTTTCTATAGAAGTAAAAACAGTGTACGAATAATAAAATGGTTGACACAGTAGCTAGAGTTAGCAATAAGGGCCCCATATTTGAACAACTTTGCATGTGTGCATTCTGGTATAAGAGGTAAGATCACGAAGAATTTATCAGTCAGCCAGGGAAGTTGACAAGGCTATGTATTGGCCTTAAAATGATTTAAGTCATACCACAATGATGGAGTTGAATTACTCTAGTCCTGCTTTGACGATCCACACCTATCAGGGAATTCTATCCCCATACCATTATTTACAGATGCCAAAAATGTATTACCACACCTAAAAGCAGACTAATAGAACATTCTAAACAATTTTCATGTACTGCGAATGGAAGTTTTGACTGTGAATCCTGCAATGATAACGTTGATGCTGTACAGTCTGAAAAGAGTAGTTGAATGCCAGCTATGTTTAATGAACCCCATTTGAAAGGAACCTGCTCCTATGATATTTGTGAATTAGGTTTGCTAATCATAGGATAGTAAGTAAGTAAGTAAGTAAATTCTTTATTGCTTGATTAATAAAAATCTTTGCAATTGTTCATAAAAATGCTTAGTGAGCTAATCATAGGATAGAATTCACACCTACGACAATATAACTGGCGCATGCTCACGAGGGGGGGGGGGCAGGAGAGCAACACAGTTTAAGTTGACCAGGAATTTGTGGTGTAAAACAGTGAGACACATGTTTTCTTGCATTAGATTAGAGGTGGTATCAACTACCCACTATGGGGCCATGGTCTGGAGCCATGCAAATTCAGAGGGCTTTGCTATTAGAGAGCAGACATTTCCAAAACTACAACTTAACTTATCTCAAGTGCCTTTATAAGCTCGTTTTTATTACAGCTCTGAATGAAGGTACTAATCATAAGTAGACCACTTGGGATAAGAATGTGGTCAAACCCATAATTAACCTATTACAGGGAGGCATGGAAGGAGATAGCAGGGTGATTCAGTGCATAGTTCCAACCATGGGTAAGATTCTAACTAAGTTCAACTTCAAAGACCATTAAACAAATCCTAACCTAGTAATCAGATCTAAAAGAAAAATAGTCAGGGATTATAAAGGGAACTGGGCCGATACCAAGTGGATGGAGAGTGCAGTTTAGAGTCAGCTGTGTGTAATACTGATGTGAAAACATGTAAGAGGTTGACACTATATTTAGAATGGATTCTGCCATTCCGCTAGCTGTTATAAATCGGAATTTTGCTGCTTGTATCTTTAGCCTACAATTGACACATGTCAAGAGGCCCCCTAAAAAGTTCCACCCTGCCCAAAAAGAAACGAATCAATGGAATGTTTCTCGGTATTGTGACATTTCGATTCTGGCTTCAAAAGATGCTTGTTAAAACCTCTTTTAATCAATGCAAAAGTGAACACTTTAGAATGATGTCCCCCGGAGGCAGTAGAATTGCAGACTACTTTTCCCCCTTGGTGCTTCGTGCACAAAACAGGATAGGGCTAGGATAGGTAGTTGGAGGGTCTGGTTGTAGCGTTGGGCTTTATAAGAACCAGGAAGGGCATGTACGGCCTCATCCTGACTTCGAGCATCGCCAGGTGGGGATAGGTTTTGAATAAAGGAAGTTTGTAGCAGTGTCCACCCAGCATGCCCATGCTCACCTGGAATAGGTGAAGGCAGCGCTGCACACTTTGTGAGCAGCTGACAGGTAAGACCTACTCAGGCCTGGTGTCCTTGACCAGGCCTTGGTCAGTTTGGCTTACCTGACTCATTCCATGTCGGGCAAGAAGGCCACAGCCGTTGCGGCCTGTTTGTCTCTGTGGGGGACAGGAGGGGGGAGAAGGCCCCACGGGGATACAGTAGGAGCACAAGGTACTCTACTGGTGATTGAAGGCAGGCAGAAAGGCGTTGTAGCCCTCTGGCTAGGTTAAAGGTCTCCAACTCCACAGATAAGCAGGACTTCTCTGAGGAGCCTGAGGGTGTGGGCCTAGTACCGATGCACTCATGCTGGCCAGTGGGAGTGTCCCTACGGTTATGATTGACACAGCGCTGATGGGGCAGGAAGGGCCCCTTGACTTGTCTGTGGGGATAGCCCCTTTACAAGCACCAGGACAGTAGCTGGGTCAAATGGCTGAGCCACCAAAAAAGCATACAAAATGCTGCCAGAGGTGCGGTAATCACAGTGGTTGAGGGAGGACATAGGGGTGGGTCAGCTCTGGATGGTCAGGGGCACGCAGTTGGAGAGGCCATGTCTGGTAGATGGCAGGGAGTTGATATAGAGGTGCAGGTTAGGGAGCAGTGCTGTTTGGTCCAGGAGACTGAGGAGCACCAGGAGTGAATGAACAGGAGACGGGCGCTGGTAAGTATGCAGCTGGGAGTGTCTCCATGGACGTGGAGGGGGATGAAAAAGTAGCCTGCATCTTTGGGGTTAAGGCAGGATGTTGGCTCTGGGTGCCTGAAGGGGGGACATGGGGTCTGGTAGGCAGGGAGCTGGTGCGACTTGGGCCCGATGGTGCTCGGGACCTGCCAGTTTGGTGTAGCCTGGAGTAGTAAATGCTGATGAAGCCCATGGCAGGGCTGGCAGACAGATGGCAAAGCCAGCAGGGCACATGTCGGTCCCGGGACATTGATCCAAAGAGTTGGAGAGGTCCGTGGCTGCCGCTCCTACAACAAGGGCTCATGAATTAAACCCTAAACAGGACTGTTCGGCCCAGCGTGGCAAGAATGCAAGTGTGCTTAAGTGTGGCAGTGTGGCTCATTGGAGTGAGTTTGAGGAGGGTGAGTGTGATGAAGCATTGGTGCTGGATTATGACAAAGGTAGTGATGATTGGGTAAAAGGTGAGCAGCGTGATGAGGATGAAGTGGAGGTGCCAGAGGTGCACCACTAGGGAAAGGGGTGCACAACAAGTGGTTCAGTTAGTGTTTTCAAAAGTCAAGTGCGGGCCGAAGGGGCACCTAGGTCAGGGCATCAAAGCCAAACAGTGGAAGGAACACGGAGAAGAAGGACATAGAGCCTGTCTGTAGGTACGGGGGATTGAGGTCAGTTTGGGACAGCAGGGAACTTAAGAAGGGGTCATCACTTGCAGGTCATGGGTGTTGGGGACGGGGTCATAAACACTGGGGCGGGGAAGGCTAAGAGTTCCTTGAAGGAAATAGGGACACCCAAGCGGTCCGGTGGCAAGAATGCTTCAGAAGGAAAGAGGTGTCAGATGGATAGCTCAGGGGAATGAGAGGAAGCAGGGGGCAACAAGGCCTCCAATGGCAACAAACATAAGAAGAGGCTGCCATGCATGGGTTTGGTGAATCCTTTGTGGTCCAATCTGTCTGAACAAACTAAGAGCAGGATTTGGAAGCACAGATATGTAGATGTTTTAAAGATTTTGCACAGGGATATTTTGCTCCCATCACAATGCAAATTCAAGCATGAATGGTCCAAGTGCAGGAGGAGACATCCTATCACATAGTGTTTCAGATTCACCAACCCTGCAGAACAGTGGAAGGCTTCCAGGGGCCGGAGTCAGCAGGGACAGTCTGGACAGAAAGGCACCTACTCCCATATGGCA
Organism: Lissotriton helveticus; assembly: GCF_964261635.1. Taxonomy (NCBI): domain Eukaryota; kingdom Metazoa; phylum Chordata; class Amphibia; order Caudata; family Salamandridae; genus Lissotriton; species Lissotriton helveticus. The sequence continues at coordinate 601,569,783 of NC_136063.1, read as the reverse complement.
GATGCCAGTGCACTTAGCTGTCAGTGCATCCTGACAGGGTGGCAGATTTGCGGCTGGAATGGGGTTTTGCAGAAGCTTTCAGGATCGGGTACTAGGGGCCTAAAGGGCATAGGTGGGTGGACAATATGCGGTCTGACAAGAAATTTCCTGAGGTAGTGGCAGCAAAGTTGGACAAATAAGTGGTGGAAAGAGAATAGCAGGACCCTATTTTGAAGGGCCCATCTCTGATATGATTGTTTCTCCTTGTGGTTTGTGTCCAAGAAGGTGGCAGGGGATTTTCGGTTGATCCATCACTTGTTGTGGATGGATGGACCTTCTGGGAATGCCTTCATTGTGGAGGAGGACTCTAGGGTGCTGTATGCGTCACTGGATGATGCTGTTCGTCTGGTGATACAATGTGGCCAGGGAGCGAAATTGGCAAAATGTGACATTAAGTCAACTTTTCGGTTGCTGCCGATACACTCTGTTCATTTTTCACAACTGGGTATGCAGTTTGGGCGGCCATCTATATTGACAAGGTTTTACCGATGGGCTGTGTCATTTCTTGAGCCTTGTTGAAACCTTTAGTACTTTCTTGCAATGAGTTTTCACCAAATCTGGTGGTCATTGAGAGGTGTCTCACTACCTGGATAATTTCCTGTTTCTAGGCAGGAAGTACTCAGTAGAAAGTGTCAGGGCTCAGCAGCCTTTTCAATTCATGGCCGGGTGTTTCAGGGAGCCTTTGGCTCTGGAGAAGAGGGAAGGTCCTTTTGAGGCATTGAACTGGACACGGTACAGATGGTGGGTGAGGTTGCCGCAAATGAAGGTGGAAGAGATTCAAAGTTTCCTGTTGAAGGTGATGGGTGAATACAAAATTGAGTTGCAGTGTCTACAAAAGTTGCTTGGTTTCTTGAACTCTGCATGTCGAGTGGTGTGGGCTGACCAGACATTTTGCCGGTGTCTGGTCATGGTCATGTCCGGGGAGGTTTTTACTAATCACAGAGTGCAAATCTCTTTGGCTGTCAGGGCAGATTTGGGTGTTTGGAGGATGTTTTTGGATGACTTCAATGGAGTATCCTTGTGTTTCTTGGATGAGAACACAGTTTGGCAAGTACACATATTTTTAGATGCCGCAGGTGCTCAAGGTGTTGGACTGTTTGGGGACGCAAGGAGGTGTGCAGACAGCTGGCCAGCTCACTGGTTAAGTCAAGGTCACAGCATAGCCTTTTTGGATTTTTTTCCACTGTTTGTGGCATTGGAGGTGTGGGGAAGTAAACTGGTAAACAGGACAGTGTTGTTTAATGTCGACAACATGACAGTGGTGGATTTGGCCAACAGACAAAAGGCTAGAGACTTGGGTGCACTGATTTGTTTCTGGTTTCCATTGCTGATCTACTTGCATTTGAACATTGTTTTCAGGGCTAAATATCTGCCTGGTGTGCAGAATGACATTACAGATTCCTCCTCTGTTTCGCAGTGGCAGCGATTTCACAGATCGGTGCCAGGAGCAGGGAAAGACAAAACACCATTGCCTGCAGATATTAAGGTGCTGGGAGAAACAGAGTTTTGGGTCTGGTCTAGGACTTGTTGGCTCAATCTACCAGGCTGGCTTGGAGTGAGTTTGAGGGCTGGTTACCTCAGAAATATGCACTGGATGAGAAAGCGGTGAAGAGGAGAGTGTTACATCTTGTTTTGTTCTGTATACGCAAAGATTTATCGACCACAACTATTTGGGGCAAGTTGGCAGGGGTCTCAGTCTATGGAAAACTGTATTGGGGTTTTGACCCTGCCAGAGAGGAGATCCGGAGCCGAGTTCTGAAGGGGTGGGGTAAACAATGGGGTGGGGGTTTACAGTATGAGAAGCTATTACATTTGAGATGGTAAAGGATTCATTGGCAGTGTTACCTCCATGTTGTTATGATAGTTTTAAGGTGGCTGTTTTTCGTCTTTGTATGATTTGGAGATTCTTTGGGGCTTTTCATGTTTCGGAGCTGTTGAGGTCTGCAAGAGAGTTGGGGGTGTTTTATAAAGACGTGTGCCTTCACCCTGGACATTTGGGCATTTGGTTAAGGAGTTCAAAGACCATTCAGCAAAGTAGAGGGAAATGAATATGACTGTGTGAAGGGGGGAGCATGGAGGTGTCCCCAGTGCCGGAATGCTGTCATTTTCAGATGTTGGTGGTATAGTGCACTTTTCTGTCATAGGGCAGGCAGCAAGGTGCCAGGTTTTTGGTTGTAGGCAGTGCTGCGGATGGAGCTGTGCTGCCTGGGGAGGGATCCTGCTGTTTTTGGGGGCACATTCTTTTTTAATTGGGGCAACTGCGGCAGGTTTGGTGTGGAAATGGGATCACAAACATCAGATTGGTAGGTGGAGGTTCACGGTGCTGTGTAAGCAATGTGAGGAAATAAGGGTTCTTCCTTTTTCTGTGATGGGTTTTTGGGTTCTGTGTTGGCCGCCAGACCTAACTCCTTTTTTTCTTCTGATGCAGGGAGTGTGAGACGGTGACCTGGATCATGGGACATTTGTATGTACATTGGACAGCGAAGTACGCAGACCAGCAAGTATACTGACAGAACCTGGGACTGCACAGCAGCTGGCATGAGGTGCTATGGTAGGGTAAAAGGGGGATGCACTGAGGTAATTTGTTACCTTGTTGATGAGGTGAGTTCTGCATAGGGGATGTCACCTGAGGAAAAATGACCGGATGCAAATATCTGGATTAATATTGTTACAGCTCATGCCACGAGATTAAAAGGTAATCAAAAGGAATTTGCCAGTAGATGTATACTTTGGACTGAATTTGTGCCATGACTGGTATAGAGGAGGACTCTGAGACATGCTGCAATTGACAAGGCTCGACGGAAACATAGCAGGGCCATGAGGGTGTTTTGCATGGAAATGCTGTGATCTCTCATGGAGGCAAATAGGAAGAGGACAGATGTCTTTTTCGGGCTTGACTGAGTGCATCTTTTACAAATGAGGAATGCATACTACATGATGGAGGTGCTGGATGTGGTTAGCTGACTGTGGGATGAGACTATTTGGTGCAGGCGAGATACGTGTTGAAAGGTTTGTTGGAAAAGTGGGGGGGAGTCAGTAAATGCCCTCTATGTTTTTTCTGGGTGGTGGTATTTCTGGGGGTGGCGAGTCACATGCTGTCATATCCACCCCCTCAGGGGGGAGAAGAATGGAGTACAGGTGACAAAAGACAGTGTGCGGTACGTTGTCAAGCGAGAAAAGAGTTTCAGTGGAGGGTGTTTGGATAGAAAATGAAGGAGAGTCTGGATATATGGCAGGAGCCCAGTGAGTGGTACAGGGAAGTTTGAAACAAGGTATGAGGGCTTGGGGAGTGAAAGTTGGCAAGAGGTGTTAGTTCTTATGGGAAGTGTAGGGGTGTCGTACTTGCAAAAGTTAATGTTATTTGTTTATATGTTGATTCAAGTTCAAAAGAAGTGCTTATAACTGTGACCTGATGAATGGCCTTTTACACTAAATTGTGTTTTTTATTGCACAAAGATCAATTTTAATCTGCATAGCAACTGCAAAGTAATCAACGTTAAATGCTGTCTTCCTGTGAAAAATTATTCATTCAGAAAAAAGGGTATCTGGATGAATCAGAAATTATAAAAAATGTGGGAATCCACATTCTCTACCTCGACAGTTCAATAGATACTAGCTCTTAGTTTAATACTGTGAGGCACTGCTTGTAGGTGTGCTTACGACAAATGTGCCTGTGGTGCAGTTCTTGGGTCTCAGGTGGTTGTATGATGTTACAACACATTCCATTGCAATGTATGCCTTTACAACGCATGCATTACAACGCAAATGCCATTTCCACGTATAGTCTTTACCACGAAAAAGACTTTACCACACAGACTTTTACAACAACTTTCATTGCAAAACTATGCATAGTAAGAGCATATTCATGGTAAAAGGCCCCTGCCCCAAGTCCAATAACTGGTCCCATGTGCCCATCCAACCCCAGCCCTCGGATCTTTTTTATTAAAAAATACTCCTCCCCTGTACCCCTGTGTGACCCACTTCCTCTATCCGTCCCTCAATCCTTCTAAGAAATACCCCTCCCCTGAACCCTAAAAATGGACCTCTGCATGATTCCCCCATACCGAGAGCCTTCTAACAAAAACCACTCCCCTCCCCTTCGCCTACCCTGAATCCTAGAAACAGCACCCTGCGTGACCCAACCACCAGCCCTATATTTAGTCAAATAATAACTTTATTTATAAAGTAAAATCCCCCTTACCTCTCCAGGACATCTCCTCTTCAAGTTCTTCTGAGGCGCAGATGGTGCACGTAGTAAAGAGGAAGCACCTTTCTGTTTCCTCTAACGACGCTGATGGCCTCCACCACTCTTACCACACTCATACCTTTATCACACATGTCTTTACTAAGTATCTCGTTGTAATGGCATGGGTGATAAAAGCTGTGCATGGTAATGGTGTTTACCAGTCACACACATACATTAACCATACACACCTTTACAGCTTAATTTGTTGTAAAAGTATGCATGGTAAAGGCTATGCGTGGTAATCACGCATGCGTTGTAACGCATGCGTGGTTAAGGGTATTCGTGGAAAGCAGCCAGTTTTATGTTGGTGAATGGTTGGCTTCACTGTTATCTATCCCCACATATTATGTCAATATCCTTCTTATAATCAGTAGAACACTTCAGGTGTGTAATGCAGTCGCAGCCGGCATGACTCGCGGGTGGGGGAGTGGAGGGGCATGCGGGGAGTTTCATTTTAAATACATGTTTTAAATTTTTTTTTTTACTTACCTTCGTGGCCCGCTCTGGTCTGGTCCGGCATTGCTTCCTCTCCATATAGGAAGCAGCCAAGCAGGCCTCCCCTTCCCTAAGCCAATCACAATGCTGAAATGGCAGTGATGTGATTGGCTGGGACGCCAACCGTACATGCGTCTAAGGGGAGGCCGTTTTTTCCATGTAGGCTGCATACAGCTGACTTAAAGAAAACGGAGAGTGTGCATGACTAGTTTGGTCAGCCTTGGAGCTGACCAAACAGTCAGCGCCCACAAGAGTGGGTGACCCACTCATCCCTTGCCTGGAGCAGGACCACCCTCCCACCTGCCCCCAACCAAACCCACCTGCTTCTCGCAGTGTGAGAAGCAGAAACATTAAATGGTATTTATAATACCATTTTATGTTTCTGCTTTTCGCTCTGCGAGAAAGCAGTGGGGCGCCCTCTTTCGCCCACATGGATGATCCGCCCCTGGTGTAAGGGTGGGCGTGTATGAGGGAGATGCCCATGGTCAAGCTGCACTAGGCCTCAGCTAAGGTGACCGGTCCTTAGCGAGATAAATGTTATGATTAATCAGTGTACACCAGGCCCTCGATGCCCTTTACATGGCCTCAAGATCTAAACAGAGCTGCGCCATTAGGCATAAAACATAACATTCATTACCTTAGTTCACTAGCTCCCAAAGAAAATAGAGTCCGTTATAAACATGCATTTAAAGTATTAGTTCAGGGCACGTAGGTAGATTACAAAGTCAAGAAACTCATTATATACAGAAATTTGCCAAACACACCATGTATTTACATTCGTAAGCTCGCTGAACACACACCACATTGAAGCCTTTGAAATAACTGATTAACCATATTCTGGAATAATGAACAAGCAATAGTGGTATTTTGCCTGCGGGCCTACCATACAGTTCAGTACCACGTGTGGGGTTTTACACTAAAGGGTTAGAAAAGCCATTTAATGTGCCCTCGCTTGCCAAGAATCTTCAAATCTAAATAACATGGACTGGAAATCTCTTATGCAACGTGGCGTGTGATTGGAAAGCCCAGTAAGCTGACGTCTATTCATAGTAATGTCAGGATCAGATTAAGTTAATGTGAAGACCTGGGTCCGGATAGAACTGCAAATCCACGTCCTTTAATCCTTTCAAATCCCATAGTCTGAGTTCATTTGCCTGACCTGTTTGACTCGTACGCCCATGCAAGGTAAGGTACAGCCAAGCAAGGTGATGTGCAAACAATTGGATGAGGTCTGTAAAAACCCAAGCAGTACTACAGGTTTATGAAGCGTGTTGACGTATTCAAGTGTGTTTACAACTTCTACAGTAAATCATTCACAAATCTAGTTTTGAACTATGTATTTTTTTTCTTTAATTCTATCTTTATTGGCATTTATAAACATAATTTTAAACTATCTATTGTTCAGTGGCTGTGTGTATTTTACCAATCTTCATGTACTTAACGATCATCAGAAAAACTGAGGTTTTGTAAAATTGCTGCCGAGGCTCTATTCTTATCATCACTCTCAGGTGCATATATACAAGCCCCTATCACCACCGCAATGTCACTTTTGGTGACGTTGTGATGGCGATAGGAGCTTCGCCTTATTTACAAGGCAGTGTTAAGCCAATTAACATGGCTTAACGCTGCCTTGGGCCCCCTGTAACGCTACAGTTAGCATGAAAGGGGCGAGCAATGGGTATTGTGGTGGGTGTTCCATCTCAACGCCCACTGATTTTGATGCTGCCCCCTATTTAGCAGTATAAATAGGAGGCAGTGCCACAATTAAGACTAGGGGAAATCTGGTCTTAAACAGGTCAAACGAGAAGAAATGCTTTATTTCTCTGCAAGTTTGCTGCTTCCATGTGTACTAGAAATAGCAACACGCCAATTATTGTTTATGTGCAGGAAGGTCCCCCTTCCTGCACATTAACAATCATTTTGAAAAATGCTGTTTTGCAACTAATATGTGTGCTGCATTAAGCAGCACACATAGAAGGGACACCTTCCTGCACATAAACAATTTTCCCCTCAATGTTGACAACCTTGCACTATGGTGCAAGGGTGCCTGCGCTGGCACTAGGCAGATAACATTTAGCACCAGCGCAGGGGGAAACACAGGGCTGCACCATGTTCTAGTAAATATGGCGCAGTCCTGCGGTTCTAAAGTGACGAAGCGTGTTGTTAGTCTTCTTGGCTTAACAACACTCTTCGCCACTTTCTTGTAAATATGCCCCTCAGTGTCTTTGAGGTCACTTGACCCCACTTTGGCATTCATGCCAGGGTCTCATATACCACCATCCCTAACAGGGCAGTGCAATGCAGGAACAATTTGTGCAGATTTAGGTTGTGCCAAGTGCTTTAAATGGTACAAGAGGGGTGGTGATGGACGCAGCATCTGAACCAATCAAACACTCACACCCAGTCAACAGCTCCAGGTTTAATCCATCACCGTTCTTTAGCCCGCTCTGCCACCCCAGTTCAGACATGGCCATATGCAAATCAGTTTGACCCTGCGCCTCATGTGAACAGTCCAGCCCGAACTGCCAAGCCATGCCTTCCCTGGACCGGATTCAAGCTTCCTAGGACCGGTTTCTAGCATTACAGCAGTCTTCAGCCAGGCTTGCTTGAATCCAGTGGCAAAGTGAGCAAGTGCTTTAAATGGGCCGCACTGTTTGGTACTCAGGACCTGTGCTTCTTTAATTTGAGAGGGAGAGTATATGCATAGCTGCCAACCATTCCCATTTTTCAGGGACAGTCCCAGCAAGTTGGATTCTGTCCCTGGTAATTCACTATCCCAGGACAGTCCCAGCAATTGCACTTCCAGCCATGCCAAGTGTCTTGCAGGGACTTGCGATGGGAATTTCAAACTTGAGGCCAAAGTAGCCAATTCGGAAAAATTCTCCAATGCAGTGGAATGAGAGAATTTTTCCAACTCAGCTAGTTTGGCCTTAAGTTTGAAATTTCCGTCGCAATTCCCTGCAATTCTCTCTTTATTGAAAAGACCCTATAATCTGCTTTATGATAAGTATGCAAAGTTAAATTATGCTAATTATGTGTGTTGGGTGGAGTGGGCAGAGCTTTGGGGCAGTGGGTGGGGTACATTTCCAAGTATGTAATTGATAGCTGTCCTGGAATTCTTTTTTTAATGTTCGCAACTATGGTGCATGCACTTCTCATCACTGTTGCATATATTTAATGGGAGAGTACTGGCACTTCTCAGAAGCATGTTCAACAAAAAGGGGGGACTCGGGGTCAGTTTAACGAGGTCCAACGTACATACCCCAAGGGAATGTATAACAAAGAAAGGTACGTAGTTTCTCTCAAGAGATTGGTAAGTATTTATGAAGGGTCTTTAAGGGGGGGGTGCCAATTTTGTGTGTATGAAGGAGGAAAAGGAGGGGGAGTTCTCCTTTCGGAACTAGGGCCCTCACACACCCAGCAAGCTAGGTGTCATGCTTCATCATTTGAGCCTGCTCCTCATCAGGTCGACGCTGCAATACCTGACGGGCACCCGAAACCGGGGCTCTTTGTCGGGGATCTTCTGTTCCTGGCGATGGGTGCAGTGGGGGTGAGGGGCCTAGTGAGTGTAGATGTAGGGGTGAGTGAATTAAAATAGGTCAGTTAGTCCTAACCAAATTGTATTCCGAAGGTAAACTGCCTAGTTAAAAAGGTGGAGAGAGGCCAAACCTAGTCGGAATGTGTCTAGTTGTGAGGGCCTACTCCCAAACGAGCAACATGTTTCGTGTCATATAAAGTCTATAATGATCTGGACACTTCTTCAGGATCAATCAGTCATACTATCTACACTGGTAGGTAAATGTGAAAGTACATACCCCATTGTTTTCTTAGTAGACCTGAAGGTGAGATAAAAATAATAATAAACAAAACACAAACACCATATATAAGTTGCAAAAGACATTGGTAGTGATCCTCTGCTAACTGGTCATTGTTATAATGGTGATAATATAAGACACTCCTTCATACTTGAACCTTAATTAGTGTTAGGTTCCTTAAAACATCCTATTGTTGCAATGTAGCCCGGCTAGAGGGCGAATGCGTGTGTTAAAAAAGGAAAATAAGCTTTTTAAACATTTTGAGCATTTTAAAACCAGTAGTCAGGACATAGATCATGGTGGGACCCACGTAAACAACATTGTGTGCAACAGTAGCCGGCGGTAAAAGGACACCGAATGGGTCCTAATCATAGGGAAATAAAAGAAATTAGTTGGGTCGTACTAGTCATTAGCAGCGACCCTCTAATTAACAGTGCGCATAATGGTGGCTTAGAGCGTGGTTCATACAGTTGTGCACCTCTCATAATGCTGGCCACAGCAGTGCGAAGTGCCAAAACTTACAGTCTAAAATCTACAGAAATTACAGAAATCAACACACCATCAGCTGTCTGTGTAATGTTATGTTATGTTAAATTAAATTTATTAAGCGCACGTACGCCCATAGGCTTCATGGCGCTGTTGGAGGATTTGCAAAGACATAACATATAACAGAGAGAGCCCGAATTAACTATGAGTAGGCTTGCCTAAAAAGCCAAGTTTTAAAAGCCTGTCTGAAAGCCAACAAGTCTTCATGAAGTCTCAGTGTCAGAGGCAGAGAGTTCCATAGGGAGGAGGCCAAGAAGTGAAAAGAACCGCCTCCCTGGCGTTGTTTCCTAATGCGAGGCACCACCAACAAGTTCTTTTGACCTGAGCGTAGAGCACGAGAGGGGGTGTAACTCACAAGCAGGCTGCTAATAAATCCAGCGCCCTTACCTTGTAGAGCCCTAAAGATAATGCATCCAGCTTCAAAAGTTGCTCTCTGCGCTACTGGCAACCAGTGGAGACTGGCCAGACCCGGCCTGATGGACTGCCATTTGGGACTCTTACAGATCAGCCTGGCCGCTTGGTTCTGAACCAGTTGAAGTCTCTTGAGCTGCCCAACTGGAAGACCCAGATACAAACTGTTGGAATAGTCCAGTCGGGACAGCACGAGAGCGATGATAACTTGGATCAAAGCAGGGTGAGTTAGTAGGTGGGCAATCTTCTTGATCTTACGGAGTTGGAAGAAACTTGAAGATACCACAGTCCCTACCTGACTTTTAAGCGAAAGATCTTCGTTAAAAGTAACCCCTAGGCTTTTTACTGTTTGGGACTTGGTTGGAGGATTTCCCATTTCTGGAGGCCAAAAATGTGGCCCCCAGTACAGTTCACTCTTCCCAGGCAAAATCAATTCAGTTTTGCCTGGGTTGAGTTTCAGGTGATTTAGGCTCATCCATCTCTGGATGTGGACCATGGCCTCCCGAAATTCGGTGGCAGCACCAGGGGAGTCCAGACGGAAGATCAATTGCAGATCATCTGCATAGTTGAAAATTAAAGCTCTAAACTTTCTTAATGAAAACAACAGAGGGCGTAAATACAAATTAAATAAAAGTGGGGACAGGGACGATCCCTGAGGGACTCCACATTCATTTTTAATTTTAGGGGCTGTAAAGGTTCCTAATCTCACTGCCTGGGTGCGATCCGAGATAAATGACTTCAGCCATCTCAAGGCCGAGCCTCTAAGGCCCGCCTGTTCGACACGGTCGACCAAGATGGTGTGGTCGACCGTGTCGAACGCGGCCGATAGGTCAAGAAGTACTAGTGCTTGATGAATGTCCTTGTCCGCGTTGCATCTAAGTACATTCTGAACCGCCAATGTCACCATCTCGGTCGAATGCCCCGGTCGAAACCCAGCTTGGTTGGGTTCTAAGTATCCAGTGGTTTCAACGAAGCTAGAAAGACAGCTAGCAACATGTGCCTCCAGGATCTTTGAAAGGAATGGCAACAAGGAAATTGGGCGATAGTTTGATGGGTCATGAGGATCCAAGCCAGGTTTTTTGATCAAGGGAATGAGTAGAGCGTGTTTAAACCCTACAGGTACCTTTCCCTGATCAAATGAGTCATTAAGCAGAGGAAGGATCCCCTGAGGGATGGCATGCCCTATTTCTGTGAAGATGTAGGGTGGGCAGATGTCGTCGGGTGAGCCAGACTTGACACGTGCCAGGAGAGCAGAGAATGTTTTAAAGTCTATGGCAGGGAAGGCATCTAATGTAGCGGGATTGTTAAAAATATCATCCAAAGGAGATGGTATAGGAGAACTTGCAATGTTGCGTTTTATAGTTACAATTTTCTCTCTGAAATATTCATTCAGAGAGTCGCACAACTTCTGGGTAGGAGCTATTGAGGGAGCTGTCCTATCATCATCACAGAGCTCATTGACTATATTAAATACATCTTTAGTTTTGTTGGAAGAGGTTAACATTTTTTGGGAGAAGTAATTGGTTTTGTGTTGGTGCAGAATTTTTTGGAACTCCTTCCTGGCAGCGCAATACACCTTCCTGTCTTGTGGGGAGTAATTTTGTCTCCATTTCCGTTCCTTTTGTCGTACCCCTAATTTAAGATTTTTCAGTTCTTGGGTAAACCATTTGTGGGCGTCATTCCCTCTAATGCTAGAGACCAGTACTAGGGGGGCTGAGACATCAGCTGCGTGGCGTAGCCAGTTTGACAATGCTCTCTCACCAGTGTCCAGGTCACCATGCGGCAAAGGAACGGATTTACTTAGAACATCAATGAATCCCAGAAGGTCCATAGATTTCCACTTACGGAATTCGTTGCCCATGCATGGTCTGGACTTAACATTCCCTGGTATTTCTAAAGTGAAGTGAATAACGAAATGATCCGACCATATGCATGGACTAATAACGGGGTTGGGTAATGGTAGGTTATGAGTCCAGATTTGGTCAAGGCTATGACCTTTATGGTGGGTAGGTGAGTGAATGTGCTGGGTTAGGTTAAGGTCTGTGAGCAGGTCTTTTAGTTCAGCAGCTTGGGTATCTGTATCTATGCTGTCGAACCAGTAATTTAGATCCCCAATTAGGATGGTTTTAGAGTAGCTGACTACATATGAGGCTAACTGCTCAACCAGAAGAGATGGATACTTGGCCATGTATTGGGGAGGGCGATATATCAGCACCAGGGTGAGGGCCCCACTTTCAGAGTCAAGCTTGATCACCAGGTTCTCGGTGTCCGGAAGGGTCAGAGAGGGTAATTCCCTAAAATGAAGGGATTTCAGGATAATAGCTGCTACGCCACCTCCCGCCTTCCCGGATGTACGATTGGCTGTCAAAATATAATAATCTGAGGGAAGTGCTGCAAGAATGTCGGGAAGGGAGTGGGGGGTTAACCAGGTTTCAGCAAGTAAAAGGATATCAGGTTTTGCCTCCTTCAGAAATAGAAAAATTTCAATTTGGTTTTTAACCAAGGACCGGGTGTTGAGGTAGTAACAGCGCAGGCTGTGCGTTACCGCGGGTGCAAGTCGAGGCCCAGAAATAAATGGTAGGACAGGCTGAGCATCGTTCGCTGGGGAGGGGGCTGGGGAAGGGAGGGAAGAGAGTCCTAGCCGTTGAATGCGTGCCGATATATGTGGAGGTAATGAGTACTGGCAAGAACAATGGGGTATATGAGAACGCAGATTTAGATGTTCCAAAGACGAGTACTTCACAAATTGGCCAGGGGGAGTGGGCCCGGGTCCCGGTCGGCCGCGGACGGGCGCAGACGGGCTTAACTCAGGCGCAACTCCGGCGCGCCTTCGTCGCGCCCGCTGCGCTCTTCCGCTGCGCTGACACATACTGGACCGTTAAGTAGGGGCGGAACTCGGGGGGTGTGGCGATGGTGACACTGGCCTCACCTCACCCGAGCAGCCCAGCCCAAGATGGCGCCCGCGGCGCTGAGAGCCCGCCGATGCGGTCAGCGTTCAGCCGGCTGCCGGTGCACTCAGGAGGAGTGAGCAGGTAAGCGTCCAGGGATCCGACATATCAGAGGGCATATGTCAGCGCGGTCCTATTTAGCCGATCTACTTTGCCAAAGATCTACAGACAGATCCTCGCAGTCAGGCGGGGGCTTTGTTAGGTTGGTGTTTCCGAATCACCATCAAGTCAAGACCCCAATGATGGGCTGAAATGCAGGGCGTACTCAACATCCAAGAGGGCAGCCCTGCAATCACTCACCTTGCCTCTGTAACCTCAACGGGACTCACCAGCGATCCGGTTGCTTCACGGAAAATCACCTACCCTGCCATCGACACCGGGATGGTGAAGTCATGTCGGCGGCCGGGAGTGAAATAGCGTGAGCTTCCTGGTCACGTGGTCGCGTCCGCGTCGCGTCAGTGAAACTGAGGACGGGTTGTTTTTAGTCAGTAACTAGCGTTCAGTGGTGGCGGCCATCTTGTAGTAGGTCAGCGTAAAGAATGAATGTATACTACTCAAAAGGTGTAGACATTTAGTGCAGTAGGTACATTGTGAATCTAATCAATAATTAATGATTAACTGGAAATGATAACAGCTGGTCAGAAAAAAGTGTAAAGTAACCAATTACATAACCGGTGGCGGTTCCGTCCAGGTATATTAGTAAAGTATGTGACATAAAAATAGGTCACACATTATCAAAATCGGGGGTGATATCTTATGACCAAGGCACTTGCTTCTTAGTTGGTGTGAAATAGCAGTGAGTGGGTTCATGTCCAGAAAAGACATATATCTAAGTAGGGTGAGGGAAACCATTCTATTATGGTGGTGATGGTGTGTATCCACAATGGCTAAGAGTCATGTATGTACGGGGCTTGGTTAAGGCGATGTACAGTTGATGTGGGGTCTCATGATTGGTGACTTGATAAAAATTGGTACCAGAACCAAATCTAGAGATCGAAGCTCGAAAAACCTTTTAAGAAGGAGTTGGTTCAATTCAGAGATCCCCAAGGTATGTCGTCATTCAGACCCACACTGTGTGTTGATAATCTATGCACCCATCTCTGTTCAATTCTAAAGAGGGCTGTCTTTGTGATACATGGAAATGATTCTAGTATCGTCCAGTTGAGATCGTCCGCAGTGTGTGGTGTGTCTTTATAATGAGTGTACATTCTAGTTGTCACTCTTTGACAGCGGATGTTACTCCTGTGTTCGGAAATTCTTGTCTTGATAGGGCGCATTGTCATGCCTATGTATTGTAATCCACATGGACATGTCAACATGTAGATTCACTGTTTGGTGTTGCAATTCGTGTGTCTTTTTTGTGTCCATTTAAAGTTTTGTAGCAGGGATAGCTCCTTAGTTGCCTTAGTGAACGGGCATATCACGCATGAGCCACAAGGGTGGTGTCCGGTTACAGGTGGTAGACCCATAGAGTTTTCAGTGGGTCTGATCGGATTGTGCGAGGTCGGGTGTGTACTAACGCATCTTTGAGATTAGGTGTTCTCTTGTATGCAAATCTGGGTTTGGGTAATTGTAACTCTCCAGCGTTCAGGATCTGCCAATGTTTAAGGATTATCTTTTTGATCCTAACTGAGTCGGGAGTAAATAAGGTAACACATGTGAGATTATCAGTTGTAGTCTTAGTGTGTGTTTCTAACAGTGACTCTCTAGGGTTGTTCCTTGCCCTTTTCATGGAGTCTCTGACTTGTCTCTCTGGGTAGCCTCTTGCCTTGAGGTTAGATGCAAGAGTTTTGGCCTCAGTCTGGTAGTCAGTGATTGAGGTGCAGTTGCGTCTAATTCGCAAGAATTGGCCTACCGGGAGGTTATCTCTCAAAGATTTGGGGTCGTGGCTGGTGTAAAGAAGCAAGCTGTTCCGGTCGGTAAGCTCAGAAGCAAACAGGTACTCTAAATGGTTTGTATCTGTACTACTATATTTCCAGGTTTTGTTAGGTGGGAATGCCCACTCTGCATACATCCTAGCTGACGCAGGTTTAAAGTGGCATAGGGGTTCACAAGGTCACACATATGCCTAGATGTGTCACTTTTTACAGAGCCTAGTTTGGTATACAGGGTGTCTGCTGTCACCTTCCCCAGCGATCAGCAACCCTCAGATGCTTCATCCACTGACACAGAGAAGCTGCCAGGGTGCCGGCACAGTTGGAGCTCCATCGGTGGAGTTTGAACGCTATGGTGTTGGCGTCTGCAAGCATTGCTGGGGTCGTGCTGGGGGAGTTGCCGAAAAGTTCTTTGATGGCCTTGATCCAGCAGTGACAGGGGGGGCGATGATGGCGGTGGTGTACGGTAGGCGTGGTGATGGCAAGATGTATGCTATGATGGTCGGTCCAGGAGGGTTTGGTGGTGTGGCTCTTGTTTAAGTTCCCACTGGCGGAGAAGAAGGGGTTGAGCGTGTGTCTGGCTATGAGGGTTGGTGCAGTGACTAGCTGCTTGAGTCCGATGTTGGCAAGGTTCGCCAAGAGGGTGGTGGTGTTCTGGTCACTGGGGTTGTCCAGGTGCAACTTGAGGTCTCCGACCTCAAGTTGTATTCAATGGATGAGAGAGCCTGGGTTGCGATGAGGTCTACAATGGCATCAGTGAATGGGAGTTCATGGGCCGGGGGGGCCTGTAGATGTGGGTGCTGCGGGGGATGGGGTTAGGGTTGGTCTGGATCTTGTAGTGGAGGTGTTCCTTGGTAGCCTTCAGGTCATTAGAGTGAGTGGTCAGTCGGAGTGTGCTTTTTTTAGACAATAGCAATGCCTCCTCATCGGTGCATGACGAGGTCAGTGCGGGTGAATTTGTAGCCATTGGGTATGGTGATGGCAATGTCCGGTCCGGAGCAGAGGTTGGTGTAAGTTTTGGTGAACAAGGCAATGTCTAAAGAGGTGGCATCAAGGAGTACCAGATATCTGTTGGGTGTTTGTTGAGGGACCACATGTTGAGGAGGATGTAGTTGAGCTGGTCGGCTGCGTGGTTGGTCGGCTGGGTGGCAGGAGGTGCTGGTGTGCTGATGTGGCAGAAGGTGCATTTGCAGTTTTGGCAGGCACAGGGTGCAAGGGAATACTACAGTGATGCTAGATGACAGACAGGCGGTCCTGGGTGATGGCGAGGAGTGTGCTGGTATCGTAGGGGTGGAGTGTCCAAGAGGGAGAGTCCTTGGTGCTGGGCGTGGTGCATGGGTGGATGGATGCAGACGGACTTGCCTTTGGCACACCATTGGTACGCCCACTGTGCATGTCCGCACATCAGCCACCATTAAGCAGTGCTGCGGGGGGAAACTTTGGAAATACACTGGAGGGTGCAGGGACACGGAGGGGGGTGGGGGTTGTAAATATATTAAAATACATTCCTATCTTGAAGCCGGGTCCCACATCTTCTGTGCTCCTACTCTCCTCCGTCTGCGTCCAGGAACAGGAAGCAAGCAGACCGGCTCCCTCCCCTCAGCCAATCACAATGCTGCAATGCAGCATTATGATTGTTCTTGAGCACCATGACAAGGCCTTCAGCCAGGGGCTGGAGTAGTGGGCATGTTCTCCTTGCAGACTGTAATGCAGCCTGCGTTGCGAACACAGAAGTGTGCATGACTGCTTTGGGTGGCCTGAGAGGGTTGACCAAACAGTAATTGAGCACTTGAGTGGGCATACCAATCCGCCACTGCCCTGCTCTATGAGTATATCATCATGTTATGTTCCCTCTTCTTGCACTGCTAGAAAGCAGTGGGGCGATGCTCTTCTGCCATAGCCGATGAGCCACCACTGGGGTGCTTCAGCGACAGGTGCTAGGCCTGGGTTCAACTCGACTCCCGGGCCAGCTCAGCTATGCGTCCCATCTTCTCCTCACCTGGACATTTACACTGTGGTGCAATCCGCTGCACTCTCTCCAAATCTGTGACCCAGCCAGCAGGAGCCTCAGCCAGTTGGGATTTCATAAGCCTGGGTACAACAGTCACCGCCAAGTCTGCTGGGGAACCTCCTGATGCAGGTGATGCAACAGGGCCATCTTATGCGTGAAGTTGCAGTGCTCCTGTCACACAAGTTTGGTGCAGCTCAGGGGCTTCAAACTCCACAGCGTCTGGCCATTGCAGCATCCTCCGGTCTGTGATTGAGAGAGGCACGGCCCACCATTGGTAATCTCCCCTGTGCACCCCAGTTTAGGGGTGGCATGTACTATGAGATGCAGACCTCCCTACGTTGGTCCACAGGAGCGCCTCTACCATTCACAACTCCATGGGGCACCAGGCAGTCTTCTCACACAGATCAGCAATGTGTCTCCATGCGACCTGGCAGATTTCACCACCAGGTAAGGGCAATTGCCTACACCTCAATGTCTACCCCCATGACCCAGCAACTCCACAGCACCTTCACATCCCACTCTGGGTCCCAGATGCAGGCCCAGCGAGGACCCCGGCTCCGGAAACTTTCCATACTTTCAAGGTTTTGGCTGCCATGGTGTTGCAAGGAGGGTGTTATGAAAAGTGATGCATCACAGGTTTTCCACAACGATGCACCTCTTTTCATATATTCAGCCCTGATTCTGCATTCCTCTTCCCCTGGGAATCTGGCGGGTCATCCTGGCTGTTGGGGGGGTTGGGGAGGTTGTCCATGGCTGCTCCATTAGGCATTCTATTGTTTTTCTTTTTATTTCATTAGCGGTAGACTTATTGGATATTTTTTGCTCTAGTGGCAAAAAAAAGGGAAGTTCTGCTGACTAACATGAGTTTTTTCCCGCAAACTGTTCTTTCGTCAGTTTTCGCCCGCTAACGTCAGAATTTGTATCGCCTTCATGCTAGTGTTAGTGGCAGTTTTCACTGCGGCTACCTGAAACTTTTGCCATGTAGCGAAGTATTGTAAATACACCGCTAACAAGGCAATATTTTTCGGCGATATACCGCGTTAAGAAAACTGCCGCCAGTTAAAAATAGCGTTAATTAGCAGCAGTTCTTGTTTATATACCCCTCAGAGTTTTCAATCACAGAATGTACTATAAGTGAATCCTTATTTCAACAGTATCTGTCACCTAGTTGGCCCACATTGGATTTTGTGCTCTATTACTCTTTCTATGTATAAAAGTAAAATTCTTTAGTGGACCAAACCTCCAACCTATAACTGGCTGCAGATGCTCAAAGTTAGATACAGGTGATGTGCCATTCCTGATAATCACTCTGAAGAATCCTTAGGCATCTGTTCAGAATTTTTCACAATTTCTGATGGTTTTACATTTTTAAAGACAGCATTTTTTTTAATTTTGTGTTTGCTTTATCCTGAATTGAACTTGAACTTGATTATATTATTGATTTTAAATTCCTTTATAATGTGACAATTTGTGTTGCTAATATTTTTTTGGGGCATCTTTTAATTCGGAGTTTCCACTGGATTTTTGTATATCATCTTTGCCATTGACCATTGCACTTTTTATGTTTTTTTACTGATTTTGAAATAAATGTGCTTCACTATTGAAAGTTCACTTTTGATGTTTTCTTTTACTACGCCTCTATCCATTGTTTGTCTTTACTGTTTCCATTTTTCCTAATAAATATGCATATTTAAATTTAAATAACATTTCAGATGCATGCCCTTTTTCTGAAGATCACCTCTGCTCAGGCGAAGCTATCAACCTTTAGCCAAGTTTGTATTCATGGAGACATCTCTGTGGACTGAATTACTCTGCGCACCTATAATGTAGGTACATTTTTCAGTCGTATTAATTGTGTGTATACTGCAAAACATGGCTAGAAGGTGTTTTTTTACAGGTTAAGTGACCTAATCATACTTTATTTAAATGTCTATTATACAAGACACATGTACAGACTATTATGAACGTGACATGCACCGATTCACGACGAGTCGGATTACATATAAGAAATGGATTTAAATACAATTAGTATCCTAAATATTAAGTACCTGTTTGAACATTCATTGACGAATAAAAAGACAAGAAATAACTACCAAGGAAATTCAACCATTACTTTACCCAACAACAACGTACCTCCCATAGTTATTCCCTGAAATCTAACTGATCCTAACCAAACAACCATATGCAGAAACACAAACTGAAATATAAAAAATAACCAATAAACAAGAGGCTAAACGGAGTTTGGACACTCCCTCCTCCACTTGTGACATCAAGTTTGTTCACCAATATCCACTTGTCTAAACATGTGGCTTCTCTACTGCTCAGGTGGGGCTTTGTCTACCCCATGCACCTTATTAATGTTTCAAGGCCTATGACAATGACTGAGTCTACAGTGCAGCAAAATCTGTTTTTACTCAAACACATGACTGATGAATACATTATATTTCTGCTTAGACGGATGAAAATCATCCACACAGTTTAGAAGAACCTAGACCAGTGGCAATCCACAAGATTTCCCTATCATTTTCTTTCCTACATAGCTAGAAATGACTATGTTTTTCATGGCATTTCCCCAGATATTTTCCTTCTTTTGCTGAACCAGTTTCTGCTGGCCATGGGACTCTACGCATTTTGGTCCTGCTAACCAGTGTTAAAGGGCTTTCGTTCACCTTGCTAAACATGTGAAAGTTACCCTAATTGACACATTTAATTTACTTGTAAGTGCCTTATATATTCTACCATAGCTACCCAGGGCCTGTGATTAAATGCTACTAGTAGTCTGCAGCACTCATTGTGCCACCTAATAAAGTAGCACTGCATAACAAGTCTCCAGGCTTAAACTTTCCTTTCTGCTATTTATAAATCACCCTAAGGTAGGCCGTAAGGGCTCATATGACAGTGTGCATGGTATTTACAAAGGAGGATACATATGTTTAATGTTTTATATGTCCTAGGAGTGAAAAGCTTTCAAAGTTTTTTTGACTGTGCCAAGGCTGGTTCTCCCATTGACTAACACTGGTTACACTATTACGTTTAGTAAATACTAAATTCAGTTTGAGAGTAGCTAGAAAAATGGTTCAGGAACTATGTTCATAGTCACTTAAAATCCAACTTAATGGGTAAGTCAGATTTTAAATTAATATTTTTGAAATTAGATTTTTAGAAACTTTAAATTTTGCTGCCTAAAAAACAAAGGTTTTCTTGCCAGTGTCCAATTGTCACCTGACTCCTTATGGCTTCCCAGTGGTGAGATGCGTATTGGTATCAGCCAATAGACAAAGGGTGCTGGGTATGAAATGAGGGACTCCTTCCTTGACAGAATGGCATTAGTGGATGTGCCAAGCCCCTTCCATGGATTCAAAGGAAGTCTGCTTTGTCACTGGCAGATGAAGCTCACACCTAGACCTGCCCCCCATTGTCTCCATAGTCAGGCCGGCACCAAACCAGAAGGAGGGCATGAACTGAGCATAACTGGTTTAGGGAGTGGATTAGTGCCACAGGCTGGCACTCGGTATAAAAGTGACAGTCCCAGAGCCTCTCATCAAAACACTCCTGGACCTGTGAAGATTGTAAGAAGGACTGCCTTGCTGTCAAAAACCTGTGGAAAGAGCTTGCTTTGAACCCAAGGCCCCAGAAGTGACTCCAAGGGTCCGTTGGTAGGACTCTTATATGAGCTACAGGGAAACAACACACTACCAGAGGCCTCTCTACCTACGACTGCCCAGCAGACCAGTTCCAACTGGACCTGCCCTGGACCCTGTTGCTGGTCTATGTTAGAGTCCTTACCCCCAACCTAGCCCTCAAGTGGGGGCTCCAGGTTCTGGACTCTTGACTGTTGTTAGGGTGTACTTCTCTTGTCCCTAACTTGTAAGAAGTAAGACTTAGGGCCTGATTACGAGTTTGGTGGTGTGGGAGCTGGCTGCCATTCCACTGCCCTGTTCTCACACTGTCAAACCCGTCCGCACACTGCCAGCAAGATTAGAAGTTAATTTGTGGTCTGGCGTGCCAAAGCACGTTCCTGCATGGCATGGACTGTGAAGTCCATACCATGCAGGAACTGAGGGTGCATGCAGAGACACACCATGTGTCCCCCTGCATGCATCCCCTGGTCCTGAGGCAGCAGGGGGCCATGTAGGGCCCCATTACTTTCCTCACTAAACTGTGGCTGTGAGGAAACTCATAATAAGCTTGGTGGTGCCGCAGCGGCACTGCCAGCATATTGCTGGGCCAGAATGCCATGCTCCCGCTGAGGGATCACGAATCCCAAGCAGTTGCAGTGGTCCGTGCAGTGGTCCGTGGCAGTATTGTAATTCAGTGGTTGGACCTCCAGTGCAGTGGTTCATGCCATCCACTATGAGTTTGGTGGTCCGATGGACTGCCCAACTCGTAAACCGCCCCTTAGACTCTTTGAAAATGTTCATCCTGGAGAACCCTCAGAGACAAGGACAGGTTGGCTTCAGCTTGCTGGTCTCCCCAGGTGACAGAGACCTGACCTCCAAAACAGTCCAAGCATAGAAGACTTCTTCAGGACCAACGGCAAACATGTGCTTTCTGGGCACAGGCTCCAGACTTCACCCATTCAGAGCTTTCCCACCTTTGTCGAAAATTGCACTGGAACTCTGCTCTTCAGAAACTCTTCGTCGTTCAGCACATCTACATATCCTGCTTGCAGCCTTCCCTGCCAATGACTTGTCAATGACACTTTTTCTAAAAGTCAGAAGGTAAATTTTCCACTGGGATGCATCTGGTTGCTGTACCCAACCAGCGACCCATCCGAGTCAGCCAAAACCTTTGACTTTGTGATCTAGCGTGACCAGATAACCACAATCGGTGGTTTGTGCTTTTTGGCTATATTTTTAGGTCAAAATTTAAAAATTCATATCCTTCGTTCTATTTATTGCATTTTTGTCTTTTTGATGTCATTTTATTTATTAAAACATATTTTATTTTTCAAAATTGGTTTGGGATTGTTCTTGTGTTGTATTTTTACTCTATTGCTTTTTCAGTACTGCATAAATCACATTGACTCTACATTAAGCCTGACTGTTCTGTGCCACACTACCAGATTGTAAAGCAAAGTCTTATTAAGTCACTTTAGTAGTTCATCCTCACAAGAATTGTGATTATTGTTTGAGGCGGCTTCTCTCCCCCAACTAATACTCCAATTTCTAACATAAATAAAATACATTAGGGGGTCGATTCCGATCCGAATCGTCGTACGGAGCGTTTTTTCCCCGTACGAATCGTACCCGTAGACGTCCCGTACGTACGACGAAGTACGATCCGTACCAGGTGCCGAACTCCGTACGAGTCGTACAGGACTCCGTACGACTCAAATCTTCGTACGAGTCTCACTCGGAACCCGCTGTACGCGACATCACAGCGGTTCGCGGCTGGTTTTTACGACCCAGCAAGTACGATTCGTGTCGGGTACGCACCGTACGACCCTTTTCCTACGGGAGCTGAAAACAGTCGTAAACGCAGAGTTCACGCCGAAACACGTACGGAACGCCCCCCCCCGGGTACGGCACGTACCCCCCATGATCGCAGGGGTACGGCGCGTACCCCTGCCATCATGGGGGGTATGTGCCGTACACCCAGCGTACATGGGGTACGGTGCGTACCCCATTAACGGTGGGTGTACGGGACGTACCCCATGTACGCTGGGTGTACGGCACATATCCCCCATGATCGTAGGGGTACGCGCCGTACCCCTGCGATCATGGGGGGTACGTGCCGTACGGTGTGTATGTGATTGTGCGCTTTTCCGTACGAATCGCCCTTACCTGACGTGGACCGTACGAATAGCGTCCCGATCACCCGGTCTGGATCGTACTCGCCGAGTCGTACGGTGTGTGTACGAGTCGTACGGAAACGGCTCCGGATACGAATCGTACAGACGGGGATTTTACCGGATCGGAATCGACCCCTAGGTCTTGGATTTGAAAGAGAAGCTGTCAAATACACATTCTCCTAGTCTTGTATATAGAGTGGACTTGGTGTCAACTCTTTGTACCACTGGATTTCTCTGACCAGTGTCTTTCAGTCATTGGCTTGAGACTTTGTTAATCACATTTTGTCTCTGCACATTGGATTATTCAGCGCTCACTTAATGCTGCTGACTTTTTAGATGTATCCTTCCACCCCGAATAGAGTGCTTGCATTGAGCTGCATGAGGGACTACTATTCAATGGTACTTGCACAAAATATCAAATTGTAAATATTGTGATACAAAAACATTGTGATGCAGAAATATTGGTGTAAAAAATAGCTTTTTTTCAGGTAAGTAATATAGATGTCAGGAATATAGTTGTTGCTAATATCGTTTTCAATAATATAGTTGTAAAAATATAATTCTTAAATTGGTTTAATATGTTTTAGTTCATATATATCAATTTTATGTGTTTCTTTGTGTAATTGTTTATTTTTTTAAATACAGTTTGTAATTTTAATTGGTTTGGAGTTTTTAGTTTAATTGCTAATAGTAATGTATAGTGTCAGAGACGTTTGTTGAGTTTGTAGGGGGATAGGATGGAAAGTTAATTAAGTAATAATTAATTCATAATTAATTATTAATTTTTAAATAAGTATGTGTTTGGTATTAATTATGTATATTATTAATACTGTTTTTTTTAACGTATATATTAGGTGAGGGTTGCTAGGTTTATAGGGGTATATGGTGGGAAGTTAATTAGGAAATAATTAATTAAAATTCATTTTTAATGTATTAATATTTAACTAATTGATTATTAATTATGTAAAAACTTTACATTTTAGTTATATTTTAGATGTGGTAGCTGGATTTGTAGGGGTATGAGGTGGGAAGGTAATTAAGTAATATTTAATACATAAAATATTTATTTATTACTAATTATTGATCTTTTTATTTATTAATTATGTATGTTATGTAAAACTGATTTATTTTAGTTATATTTTAATTGTGGATTACTAGTTTTATAGACGTAAAGGGTGGTAAGTTAATTAAGTAATATTTTAAAAATAACATTTATTAATATATAATTCAAT
Organism: Lissotriton helveticus; assembly: GCF_964261635.1. NCBI lineage: Eukaryota > Metazoa > Chordata > Amphibia > Caudata > Salamandridae > Lissotriton > Lissotriton helveticus. The sequence continues at coordinate 601,546,372 of NC_136063.1, read as the reverse complement.
ATTTAATTGATTAATAAATATGCCGGGTCTGGTGGCTTAGTGGAATGATGCATCCACTGTAGGAACTTGTCTTTGACCTCATGATCACAGGTTCAAATCCTGATGGGCCCACTCAGCCTTTCATTCTTCTGAGGTTGATATAATGAGTACCATTGTGTTGGGTAACAATAAACATCTGTTATTCTGCGCCAAGATGTTTTGTTATATTGATACATTTTAAGTGTGGGATGCTGGGTTTGTAAGGTTATAGGGTGGGAAGTTAGTTAAGTAATAATTAGTTAACAATGAATTATTAATTGCTAATTAATCTTGTAATAGACTATCAGTCATGTAAATTGTGGTTTAACAATATTTTAGGTGTGTTTGCTAGTTTTCTAGGGGTATAGGGTGGCAAGTTAATTACATAACATTTAAATAACCGTTATTTTTAATTGCGAATTATTATGTTATTTATGGATTTTGTAAATTGGTTAAGTGTTTTAAATGTGTTATTATATGTATTTTATGTTAAGTAATATTGTTCATATTAATCATTTTATATTTTTTCTGAATTAATTGGGTTATTCAAATATGTAATGCATTTGAAGTGAAGTAGTTTACCTACTGTTGCTTAGACTGGAGTGGAGACAGTAAATCTTACCCCTTCAAAGTCTAACTCTTTTGTTACTGTTGCACAGACTGGTGTTGGAATAGTAACCTTACCCTTCTGAAGTCCAAAGCTTTCCTTATCTTTAATGTTTCACAGTCTGGAGTGCGAATAGTGAATTTAACCGTACTGAAGTCCAATGTTTTCCCTACTGATGCACCGACTGGAGTGAATATAGTGAATCTAACCCTTCTTAAACCCAAACCTTTCCCTACTGTTGCACAGACTGGAGTGGGAATAGTAAATCTTATCCAACCGAAGTCCAACACGTTCATTTTAATTGCACAGACTGGAATGGGAATAGTAAATTTAACCCCTCAGAAGTCCAACGCTTTCCTACTGTTTCTCAGATTGGAGTGGAAATTGTCAATATAACCCATCTGAAACACTTTCTCTACTGTTGCAGGGTTCAGAGTGGGAACAATATGTTTAACTTATCCGAAGTCCTACACTTCCTCTACATGTTGCATAACCTGGAGTCAGAAAAGTATGTCTATCATTCCCAGACCACAATACATTTCGTAATATTGGTTAAATATATGTATTATTAATATCTGTTTGTAATTTTAATTCTAAAGTATTGTTTATATTTATATTTGTTCAAAAAAATAATATTCGTCTTTATAAATGTTTTTTTTTCAATTATATTTGTTTGGTAATTTGTTTAATGTTTCCGTACTGCATTCTTAATATTTTATGGTTCATGAAGTATATATATACTTTTAATCTTTTTTATATATTGTTTTAATGGTATCTTTTCCGGCTGGAAAAAATGTTACTCTTAAGAATATGGAATGTATGTTTGCTATTTAATATAATTATATTAACTTTGATTTTATTGTATATAGTACTGCACTATATATTTAATATTTGCTGGTTGTTGCACATATTATATTGCACTTTAGAATGGTATTTGCACTTAGGAGATTGTTTGGCACTTGGACACTTTATTCTAAAACATAGTCTGGATTTATCCTTTACAATATCGTGAACTGTCTAACACATTAGTGAGGTTTTCGAAAAGAACAGTGGGAACATCCTTTTGGATTTATCCAGTAATATAAAGAAGAACTAAAATATGTTCTATTCTTTATTTATATTTTTGTATTTATACATTAATTGTTGTTTTTGATTTTGCTTAAGTTAAAATGCACTATTGTTTTTGACCAGCAATATAAACATGCATTTACGCGAAGATACCTGCTAAAACACGTCATGGATAAAAGTCTGTTGTCTATGTTTACGATCATGTGACCAGAAATGCATTTGTGAAGAGGTGTGCACTTTACACGCATATATATGAAAAAGTAAAATGGCGTTGTACTTAGCTGAATGTGACCAAGCGCTCTGGTAGCCCGAAACGCGTTGTTGCAGGCTGTGATGTGAATAAAACAAACTTTGCCTGAAGAGCTGTGGTGGTCTGAGTTTCCTTCTTCGTCGCACGTCGGAGGTGGTTGGAATTTCATGCTGCATATATATATATATATATATATATATATATATATATATATATATATATATATATATATATATATATATATGTATATTTATATATATATATATATATAGATAAATACGAAGTATCGTCACCTTCACACAGGAGCCCCTTAATGGGCTGGAAAAGATGAGGAGTGGACCCAAGATTTGCTGGTGCAAGTTAAAGTATTTTAATGATGCCCAGTGTGTCCGCCGGGCACACACACATATATATATATATATATATATATATATATATATATATATATATATATATATATATATATATATATATTCACTGAAAAAAACATAGGTTTCAGGCACGTTATAGTTAGGAATTAGCATTTAAAAAACCATAGAAATTCACTGAAAAAAACATAGATTTTAGGGGTTAGTTGGACATTTCTCTCGTACAAAACCATTGAAATTCCCCCGTTATAGTTAGTGTAGCTAACTATATGTTGCACGCCCGCAATGCACTGCTGATGAAGTCACATATTACATCACTCATGAAATGGTCAGTGACATCACTGATGACATCTCAAATGACATCACTGATGACATCCTCCAGTGAATGTGTGTTTTTCTGAAAATTAAATATGTTTTATATATGTATATCTCAAGGTTAATGGAAGAATAAATGGCTATATAAGTGTCTAAATGGATGATTTATTTTTGTAAATTTGATTGTATAACTGACTGATTAAGTGTATCTTAGTGAATATATGGGTTAGTGAGTAATGTTTAAATATGTAAATATCTGTATCAGTCTCTCACTTTGTGTAATAGTGGCTGCATGGGTTGGTAAGTAGCTACATGACTTTCTATATGGGTTATTAGTTGTTTTTTTGAGTATCAGTAGGAGTGTCTGAGTATCTGTATGGTTCGGTGGGGGCATTACTTAGTGCATAGATGCATGAATGAGTGACTCACTGATTGCATGTGTTGAAGACAGCATGTGTACAGGACTGTATGTGTGGAAGAGTGTGTGTATGGGTGTGTTAGTGAGTGGATGACTGTCTCAATAGTGTCTTTTTGAGTAACTACATATGTTGCAAACTCGTGTATGTCAGTATTTGTGTATATAAGTGAGTATATGTGAGAGATGAGTGATTGGAAGAGTTCCTGTATAAATTAGTATGTGATTTTATAAGTGATTGTTTAAGAGAGTAAGTATGTGTAAGTTTCTGTAGAAGTAAGTGTTGTGGTGTGTGTATAACTGTATGTGCAAGTAAATGGATGTGTGATACTTTGTTTCCATGTGTGCCTATGTGTGTGAGTAACTCTATGGATGAGAGTTAGAGTGTAACAGGATGTATACGTTTATGAGTACATATGATGAGTGAGTATATGTATGAGTGACTGTATAGGGACTGTTGGTGAATGAGTGGATGTGTGTGTAGATCTTGGAATTATTGAATAGGTGTGTTATAAGTGGTATTGGTATGTCCATTGTTTTGAAAATGTTAGTTTTTATTTGTGAGTGTGTGTATCAAAGGTTATATTTGGGCGGGAGGAGGTCTGCACTCTATCACAAGGATGATGTCATCAGTGATGTCAGTGATGTCACTTGAGATGTCATCTGTGATGTCATCAGTAATGTCACTGACCATCTCATGTGACGTCACCAGCAGTGCATTGCGGGCGCGCGAGTTATAGTTAGCTGAACTAGCTATAAAGAGGGAATTTTAATGGTTTTGTACGAGTAAAATGTCCAACTAACTATACCTACCCTGAAACATATGTTTTTCAGTGAATATATATATGTATTTATGTATGTATATATACATATATATTTATATTCACAACTAAGAAACTCCTACTGCTTCCAAATGGCGAAGAAGGAGAGACGGACCATTGCATTCAGGCAAGATGTTTATTTCAACCAGTTAATCCAGCATTGTCAAATGACGCGTTTCGGGCTCGTAAGCCCTTGTTCACATAAAGACTGTATATTCGCTGGTTGTTTTTAAATATTGCTACAAACCTGCCCTCATTACATGGTGTAATCACATGATAATAGGACTAAACAACAGACTAGATAATGACTTCTCACTTGCAACTTCCGATTTCTATTAGTGTTTTTGTTGCAATATAATCCAATATATATATCTTTGTGGAGGGTATTTTGGATATATATATATATATATATATATATATATATATATTCGAACACTTTTCACTCCAATAAGGCTGAAAACAGGCCAGCACACAGGTCTCCGATTTTGTATATTTTATTGGAACCCCGTCACCCTTAACAGAAGCGTTTCGCTTAAAAAAGCTTCGTCAGTGTCAATTTGCGTGTTAAACTCTTGCCATTTTAAAGACATTTTCACATTATTGTTCATCGACATAGAAGATGGTATGGTTCATTTCACATTCATTGTTGTGGCCATCTTGTAGTATATATATATATCTCCACAAACAATAAAGTTGCGAGTCTCCTAGCCACTTGATGGAGGTGGGCTCGAAGTGAGGTCGCAACCCTCCACAAATGATTCAAAGATTTCTCCGTATTTTAAATACACAAAATCCACTCGAGCCCAGAATTATTTCTTGAAGTGTGTGTTTAATTAATTAATCATGCAGCAGGTAAATGTCTGACACGTTTCGGTGCCAGAGCACCTTGGTCACGGGTCAGAGAAACGTTTGTGCAGTGAAAATACATATAGTTCAAATTCATTCCCATAGATATAGGACTACTCTGTCTCTACACTCTGATGATTTGGCAGACATCTTGGAATGTTATTTTACCAGAGTGGTTGTAAATGCAATCTCAATAAAGTTTTCAAAGAAGTTTTCCATAGAGATCATGGTGATACAATACAGCAATAGAATAATATTGAAAATGTCAACACAAATATTATCGAATTGTAGTGTCAAAAGACATAAAGATAGTGCAGATTGGACCGAAATCGTTACAATTTCCAGCCATCAATAATGCCGTATATTTGTCATAAATGTAGTAACTGGAAAACCAATAAGGAACATTTTACGTTTGAGAATACTGCCCAAGTAGGCTCATGACAATTTAATTATATTTCAATGGTAAATTAATGCTACTGGCCGGAATGATTCTCAATAACAGATTGTCCAAATGTACTGCCCCATTGGGCTTTGTCTAAAAACAATACATAATTTGAATATTTACTGTATGTTTTAGCTCCTACTAAATACACCATGCATCTCTCTTGTTAATTATAACTCCACGTTGCATCTTCACAAGAAGTTTAACTGCCTGTTCTTCAATCTGAGCAGCTGACAGTTTATGTCTCCTAAAAAAATTAAAAAGTGCTGTCAATGCGTATTAAAATTATGTAAGACAAACAAAAGTTTTGAATATGAAGATATATATATATACATAATGGAAAATTATTTTACAAGGAAAAGGTACCAAATCTATTTAAAAAAATTATCTTAAAGTCATGCAGGTAGGGGCGCTAGAGGGCGCGCGTTCAAAATGGCCGCACATTAGCGAGGCTCCGACCGGTTCGGGCCGAAAAACATACATAACCCCCATCCTGCACTGCCACCCAAGTAAATTAGGCACTGCTGCGAAGACCCTTTGGCATTCTGCCTGCGGTGAACTTGTTCCCGTCTTCCTGGGACATCGTGCGGCAGAGAAACGCGCCGCTGAATGTCCGAGCAGCCAACTGGAGCAGAACGTCGGAACTCCAAGGCGGCCGCAATTACCAGGCAAGTCCGGGGTTGATCGGGCAAAGCTGTGAAGAGAGGCAGACGGGGAACACAAGCTGTCATGGCTGCGGACGCAGGCGGCAATAGCGGATCGATGCGGCTGTGAGCGGGAGCTGGCATAGACAGCCCTGTGCCCATTTCCCAGCCCACTGACTGCGAGACGAGCTGGGCGAGAAGCCGCAGAACGAGTACAATAGCCCTGGGGGACCGGTGAGTGATCGGCGAGGCGCATGCAGCAGGAGAAGAGACTTTTGAGGCTGCAGTGCCCACAAGGTGATAGATTATTGCCTTGATCTGCTCCAGCATAACCTCTGACTTATATGCTCCACTGGCACTGGACCCTAGCATAGAGCACCGATACCCGTAAGGCCATAGGACAAGGGGCCGCCATTTTGAGCGCGTGTTACCCCGGTGGGAGAACGGATAGCAGACACGCACGGAGACTAACCTGGAAGGATATTTGCATCGCCTGACTGTAAAACAGAGTGTGTAGGTGATGTGACACCCGGGTGTGGGACCAGAGTCCTACTACCGAAGCCGCCATTTTGGGGCGCTATGCCCGCTCATCCCTGAAGACCAAGGGCGCTGCACGGAGAGGCTGGTGCGACAGCAGGGATAGGTGCGAGGAAACCCACACGAGGTGAACGAGAGACCTCTTCGCTCACGACGGTGCGGCCTCATTGGTAGTGGGAGCATCACGCTGCCAAGGCCCCGAGTCTGGCAGAGTGGGTTCTGCATACCCTTGAACAAAGTGTGGAAAGCCTAACGCTGCGAAGGCACATCCGATATGCGGACCGCTCAAGGCGACACCACCTCCACAGAACCTAAACAGGCCAAACTCTTGTCTCTGAGCACAGAGATAAGAGCCCAGTGGAACAGCGTGACGACGACTGGAAAGCGATCCTGATGGGTATGAAGCAAAGCCTCACGTCCATAGATGCCAAAATCGACACTATGAACACCAGAATAGACTCTGTGGTTAACAGGCTCGAGCAACACGACCACAGGCTCAAGGAGGCAGAAACCAGGGTGGCGGAATTGGAGGATGGCGCTGCAGCGATGAGCGAGCACGTGCTTTAAATGGACAAATTGCTAAAGGTTATACCTGATAAGAATGAAGATTTAGAAGGCGCTCTCGCTGTAATAACGTTCGAGTCCTGGGCCTAGCAGAGTCCACCAACACGGGCCGGATGGAGGACTTTATGGAAAAACTGATTGTGAAACTATTTGGCAGGGAAGCCTTTTCAGCCCATCTTACTGTGGAAAGGGCACACCGCTCGCTCGCCATATGCCCACCTCCAGGAGCACCACCGCGACCAGTCATTCTCCGTTTCCTAAATTACCGGGACCGCGATACTGTGCTGCGGCTGGCCCTGGAAATGAAGCAGGTGCACTACGAAAATACGACTTTAGCATTCTTTCCGGACTTCACTCAAGCTGTTCAGGAGGCGAGGCACAAGTGTGCAGCGGTAAAGAAAAAACTTCCGGCACCAAATATCCAGTATGCAATGTTATACTCAGCGAAACTCAGGATCACTCACTTAGGGAAACAACACTTCTTCACTACTCCTCAGCAAGCCAAAGATGACCTCAGGAGGAATTGTAGGGCCGCTTCCCGAGAGGCAGAGGAACGCAGACATTCCAGATCCCAATCGCCCACGTCTGATTCGGACTGAGTGATGGGCCGTGGCTGACACACTACGGACTATCACGGCACAAGGAAGCCTAGAGACTATCTCCTACTTGGTGATGTATTTACAGTGGCATTATCCTTTTTGTGTTCCGCCCGGGCACTCCCCTCCATCCCACTAATGCAGACCGCCTTACTGGGTAGGGCTGCGGGTGGGTGGAATATCGGAGGTGGAAAGATGGTGCATCGCGGGCCCCTAGTGTTCCCCTTTAAACGGGCATACCCCCAGTTTCCCCTCTAGTGAGAGAGGGCGCTTAACAGACTCTTGAACTTGAGTTGTGGGGAGGGTTGTATACCGGCGAGTTGGGGAAGCCGACGTGGGTGGAGGGGGGGAGGGGACAAGGGATTGTTACTAGTCATAGGGATGGACAATGGACAGATTAAGCAGGCACTGGCAATGAGCAAAACTTGGGACAAGGGCTGAAGGAGCAAATGTTGTTAAGAGACTCAATGTATTATCGTTGAATGTCCGTGGGCTGAATGACCCGAGAAAAAAGAGGCAAGTGCTGGGTTATTTGGATAGGCATTGGGTCCAGGTGGCCCTAATTCAAGAAACACATCTATGCCCGTGTAGTCAGCCCCAATTTGCATCCCGGTGGGCTTCCCATAGATGTTTCGCCTCGTACTCAAGCTATTCTCGAAGGGTTGCAATCCTGGTGAAATGCGGGGTACACTTTGTGCAAAGGGGGGTGGAAGTGGATATGAATGGGTGATATTGCTTACTTTGGGTTAGCCCTAACTCCCACGACGTAGTGTTTGCCAATTATTATGGACCCAACGTAGATGACCCGCATGCCCTACTGGAAGTATGAGGTAAGATCCAGGCGATGGGTACTACCTACGTGATATGGGACGGAGATTTTAATACTGTAATAGTCCCTAGGATGGACAGATCACGACCTGGTCCTATGCACTACACCAACACTCAGGAGACCCTCCACGATATTGTAGCTACTGACTATCTCCTAGACACATTTAGGGACAAACACCCCACACTGCGAGAAGGCACGCACCACTCTGCGTTACACAGAACCGGGGCTAGGCTTGATTACATGCTGGTGTCGGTGGGAATGGCGCACTGGATAGAGAAGGCATCCCATTTGGCTCGCACTTACTCGGACCACTCGCCTGTCATGACAGAACTGCTACCCCCGACTGCCCAATCCCCATAAATTCACTGGCGCCTCAATCCCCAACACCTCCAGGACTCTGTATTTCCGGCTGAAATTGAACAAGAAATAAGGGAATTCTTTGAACGTAACGTGAACTCAGTGTCTAGTTTGACGGTGGTGTGGGAAGCCTTCAAGGTAACTGTACGGGGTGGTACATTTCCAAAGGGGGAGGGATTCTGAAAGATCTGCGCAGAACCTTACAAACCCTTGAAAAGGAACTTAAGGCCCTTGAGACAGAATTGTCAGGGGGAGGCGAGATGTGCGCTACTAGAGCACTTGTGACATTTTAAATTCTTCACTTCACTTTCACGAACCAGCTCCGCAGTATTTCTGGCGTTGTAGCACACTGGGGTGGCATTCGGCCACTCCCGGTGGGGCCCAATGATGAAGCATGTCACCAACTAGTGATGAGTGAGGGCCTTTTTAAGAACCTAACACGGTTCCTTCTGTACCAGTACACTTGCTGACAAACTAACCTTGTTTTGTCCTACAGTCACTTCAATTGTGACGCTCCTTTGTTGTTTATGTATGATTATTCCAGGGGTATAGGAGCGTCTCCTTTGCTTCCCTGACTCTCTTGTTGTTACAAGTATTTTTGCGCGCAGGCACATTTTGCTGTATACTGGCTGCATCCGCCTCCCTTCATGGCGCACTTGGCGGTAGAAGATGGGTACATGGCTCCTACCCCCCCAGCCGGGTACTTGTTCACGCAGGTAAAGGAACGCAGTCGGGACCCGTGGACTGTACTGTGACGGCGTGAAGGTGGATGGCACGCCGGCTGGACGTATCCCTAATGTACTCTCCCCCTGAATGGCATTGATGCGTAACCCACTGTTACAAGTAGCATGTAAGGGTCTGGGCTGTAGAATGCTGAGGGCACTGAAATATAACACATGGGGCGACCTATACATGGAGGGACGATTCCGCTCTTTGGAGCAGTTCTTTGGAGACCGCACACCCACTAGCATGTTTTTCTATACCCAGCTTCGGCACACTATCAGGGCAGTTACCCAACAGAGCCCGCCATTTTTGCACCATTGCATGCGCTGCTGCAGACCGAGACACCTAACCATGTTATTTCCCTACTATAAGGTGAGGAGCGCACCCCCCCTGTGTCCCGTACGCGCCAGGGCGGAATTGGGACAGGAATCTAGAAGTACCTCTAACTGATGATCAGTGGGAGCAGTGCTGCACACAGACCGAAGGGATCACTGGCAGTAGTCTGCTGAGGCTCATTCACTTCAAATTCCTGCATCGCCTGTACCATACCCCTGCTAAGTTACACCACTACCACATCAGGGAGAATGATTGTGGGACTTCATGCACTTAGCATGGCAATGTCCTAGAGTGGAAGCTTACTTGATGGAGGTCTTTGAAGGAATGTCCGTGATGTTGGGTGTACAGATTGCAGCGTCTCCACTTATAGGACTCCTTGGTTTAGCTCACACGGTGCAGAGAGTGCACAAGAAATTACTCGCTGTGGGAATATTGATAGCCAAACGACGGGTGGCATGCAGATGGGGACGGGCACCTAAATTTAAGGACTGGATACGAAATCTATCTACTTGGCAGGAACAGCTACACAACTATGCTGAGTTGCTACCTATGAAATCTCGACTCTAAGATATTTGGGGACCCTTGGTGACATATCTTCTTGCACAAGAGGCGAGTGAAGAAGGGGAATCAAGACCAGTAGCAGTGGGCCTGGATGACATAAATTTTGATGAAGTAGCTACAAGTATAGGAGACCCACGCTGAAGGGCTGAGGGATCACATGGGGAAAGCAGTTACTATTGTGGAATGTGCTCACCTAGAATCATGACATAGATGTAGATCAATTGCATATGGGGTCCATCTTGGTGAGGGTCGAGAGGGTACGAACCCAAGTAATCACAGTGTAATAGAATGTGATTAGGCTGTCCTGTTTTCAGTTTCTATTTTTGGTAAATTCTGGTGGGGTTTTTTCAGTGTTTTCAATATCTTAAAAACCTGTTGTTATCAGTGGTTACTCATTTTCACGGCACTAAAAACAACAGAAAAAGTGTGTTTCGGGTGTTTATGGAACGTTTTGCTTTTATCATTGCTTGCTTTCTACACTGAAAGAACATGGTATATAGACAGTGTTTGTATAGTGTATATGAGGTCCAAAGACATTTTTGCAAATTAATCTTATTGTAGTACACCATACAATACTTCTTCAGTGAGTCTTTGGTCATGTGCGCTCGCGCTTTCCTTCCCATGTAAACTTCTGTGAAAAGTCCCTCTCAGCATCATAGCCCCTTGGGCTAAGAACTGTCTGCTAAGGGGCAGAGTTTGGATGACTCTTTCTTTGATGCCACATAAAGCACAAAATGATAAATATTTGCGTTTTAGTTCCTGGGCATAAGAAAACAGTGTACCAGAATGGACTAAAAAGTCAATAGCATCCCTCATTAACTCTGAAGATTGTAAAGATGCTTTCAGCATACCATCTAACTAGTGGCAAGGATCTCCTACAGGGAATCACTTCAGCTCGGGTATCAATTTTGACAGGTCATCACACAATTGTTTTATATACGTAGCTGAATCACTACAAATACAAACAATATCACTCCAATCTTTGTTGAACTTGGAAAGAACCTTTTTTGCAGAGCATAACAAGTGACACTGCGTTCCATGTTTTCCAAAAGTCTGGTGTCACTTTTTCACCACTATCCCAGATGCCTGGTGATATATATACTTGTCACTATACCTTGCATTTAATGTTTAAAGCCTGAGGTGTTGGCAATTCACCTACTATCAATACTGACCCACTAGATACTATGGTCTGATGTATTAAGGGTGTTTACCCATTCTCTGTGGGCAAATATTAGGAAAGATTTTTATAAAATTAGACATTTTACCTATCAGTGAAAGAATCAAATGCAGCCAAAATATCAAATGTGAGTTTGATATGTCCTGATTCTCTACAGTTTATAAAATAATTAAACTAAACCTAAAACTTGAAACTAAACCCTGCATCTTTAGACCAAAGGCCATACAACTGAAAAAAGTAAAAGGAAGAAGAAACAATATTTTAGTGGCATCCCTAAAGAACAAAACTCAAGCAGAATAATGTTAGCCAGCATTTCTTTCTGCTAGCTTGTATAACAAAGTTACATTTTATTGACCCCTTCAGTAGGAATAAAACGACTCTTTCACTTTCTTTTTCCTTTCTTTGAATGGCATTTAGTTTGTGGTTGTGCAGGTGTTTTTTCAGTGTTTATATGTTTTCACCTGTGAGGGCTATTTTTCTTTCAGTGGGGTTTTATCAGGTTTAAACCTAAAACCCCACAGCCTAAATGTGATGTACTTGCTATGTCGCGACTGTTGGATGTTGTGAGAGGGGGTGGGTGGGATGTTCATTGGAAGGTGAGGTACACATACTTCAGCTGTAATACTGTCTGGGAAGCTGAGCAAATCATATTGTACATGATAGCTTGTGTTATGCTTCAATAAAGGTTTTTGAAAATTAAAAAAAAAAGGGATGCAGGTAATATCATTGACAAATATAATCTGGACAAGAATATTTTTAACAAGAATATTATCAAATCAGCCCAAATTAACCCACATTTCTTCGTCCTTATTCAACCCCTTTGGATGGAGGACTGTGTCATATTTGATAATTAATTTAGATTCTAAACACCTGAGCTCCTTCACTCTTTCTTTAAAGTGCCTAGCCACCGGGTATTGTCTATCTTCATTAATGATAGCCCTTGTATGTTCCAATATCCGTTTCTTGACTGGATGTATGGTGCTCCCAATATACACAAGCTGGCATGGGCAGCTTAGGGCATAGACACAAACATCGAATCTGCAAATTAAGTGTTTTGTAATGACAAAAGGTTTGTGTTTGAAGGACAGTGTCATTTCTTTACATTTGGGGATGCTCTTGCAAGCTTTACAGGAGGAACAGGGAAAGAAACCTTGAATGGGATTGGTCACTTTATCATCCAGTATCATGTTGCTACATAATAAATCTGCAAGTGCAGGACATTTTCTGTACGTGATTTTGGGCTGTCCCCCCACAAATTTACTTAGGGTAGAATCTGTGTTTAGAACATGCCAGTATTTCTTAAGGCACCTCCGCAATTCCTAAGACTGATTGTTATATGACGTAATGAACCTCAAAGGTACAACTTCATTAAAAGTCTTAGGCTTACTGGCTAATGTAGATTTTCTGTCAATTTTAGAAACTTTTAAACAAGCTTGGTTGACCGTTTTCTGTGAGTACCCTCTTTCCAAAAAACGCTCTTTCATGTTTTTAAGTTCACTCTGGAATAATTCCTCCGAACTGCAGTTCCTTTTTGCTCATAAGAGCTCTCCCAAAGGAATACTGCTGACAAGATTTGTCGCATGACAACTATAGGCATGTAATATGCTGTTGCCAGCAGTTGATTTTCTAAACAATTTACTTGTCAATTTGTCATTTTGAACATTGACTTCCACATTCAGAAATTCAATTGTATTTTGATGTACAGTATTAGTGAACCTCAAATTGTACTCATTTTTATTGAGTTCATCCACAAACTCTTTGGCATCATCTCCAGTTCCCTTCCAAGTACAAAACACGTCATCTATATACCTCACCCAGAGGATGACATTATGGGTAAAGGCACTGATGTTACTGGCCACCTGCTCTTCCCCCCAGCCAAGGTACAATCCCGCATAGCTGGGGGCGATGCAGGTTCCCATCGCTGTCCCCTGGGTTTGGAAATAGATGACATGATTGTATAGAAAGTAATTGTTTGATAGACATGTTTCCATCATAGACAGTATCATTTCAGTGTGTTTCAGATACATCAACTCTCTTTTTTTTTTAAAAATAACGTGATGTCTCAATTCCCAAACCGTGTGGTATATGAGGTAGGAGGCTGCCGTCATGGCACTTTGGATCCACTCAGTGGTCCTTTCCACTGCCCCACCTGCTCTTTCCAACTCCCCAAACCGCAGCCTATTGCCAGTCTTCAATCTAGACCGCCCTGTGTCCACAAGTCTAACTCTGTTGTAGGCGGAGCTACCCAAACCACCCTCAAATTAATGTCAGATCTCTGACCTGTCACCATCAAGAAGTACATTCTTTGATCTCTGACGATGATCCGGATATCTTTTTCTTTACCGAAACCTGGCTACATGATCAATCCATGGCGGTTATCAACTTAGCCCTTCCGGCGGGCTATACCATGTATTCACACCACCGTAATGCCAGAGGTGGAGGTATTGCAGTTGCGGTAAAATCTCATTACCCATGCGCCTGGAAACCCACCACCATTGCAGGGTGTGAGAGTGCATATTTTAACATCACTGTGAACCCCCACTTTTCTTTTTCGGGATTATTAATTTATAGGCCTCCTGGACCTGAGGGTGCCTTCCGGCTCAGCCTTCCAGAAGTAGTCGCCTCTTTAGCTTTGAAAACTGTGAATTTTACGATTATTGGCAACCTTAATTTGCACATGGAAGCTCCACTTAGCAACTCGGTCCACTGCCTGTTGGCGGATCTTGAAGCATTCCAACTCAGCCAATTGGTAGGTTCACCGACTCACATAGGTGGACACTTGTTAGATCCTCTGTTAAAGAACCTGGCAGCCAATATCTCAGTGCTCCAACCCAGACCTATGGCCTGGACCGATCATTATTTGATCGAAATTCACATTTCCACTCCTTCCTCTCCCCACAGAAATAATATCCCTGATATTCTCAAACGCCCTTGGCGTAATTTAGATCTTGAGCATTTTCATCAACTCTTGATGAAACATCATCCCCAACCCCCTGTAGAAGTTTCATGTGGCTATGACAATTTCTGCCAGTGGTTAAACCAATCATTGGATACTCTTATACCAGCCAGGTGGAGTAAAACCAGATCAAGTCCCTCGAGTCCGTGGTATGACGAATCCCTTAAACAGCTCAAATCCTCCTGCAAAAAAGCGGAACGCGCATGGCGCAAAAAATATGATGCGGACCTTAAATCAGCTTATAGGGCCTGCACCAGAGTCCACCACCGGGCCATTTGTTCAGCTAGGGCTGCCTTCTACTCTCAGGAGATTAAGAACAGCACCAATCCCACCAAGGTTATATTTAGGGTATGCAGTGATCTTACTAATAAAAAGACCAATACTGCTAGTCTCGAAGCCTCGCTGGCTCACTGTGAGGACCTCGCCTCGTTCTTCGTGGAAAAGGTAGAAGCCATTTACAGGTCTTTCTCTCATACCTCTAACAGGGAGAATATCACTGCTTCTACGGTCTCAAAATCACTGCTCCTTATTCCCAGCCCCACTTTGGAGGAGTTTAAAGCCTTAACGACAAAGGTCAAATCTGGCTCCCCGGACGACCCTATGAGACCTACTCAATTCCGGGAATTTGCCCAGTGCTGCTATCCTGCAATGCACAGTCTGCTGGATCTGTCCTTTAATACTGGTTCGATTCCTAGGGCCTGGAAGCAGGCGACTGTCATCCCTATCCTTAAAAAGCCTGCCCTTGACCCTACCAAATCCGAACACTACCGGCCTATCTCTCTTCTGCCCTGGCTAGCTAAATTAGCAGAATCTCATGCTAATCAGATTTTGTCTTCTCATCTGCAGGAAGCTAACATTCTGGATAATTCCCAGAATGGGTTCCGTGCTGGCCACAGCACCGAGACTGCGCTCTTGATCATGGTGGAACATATTAGGAAAATGTTGGATCAGGGTCAGACGGCGGCACTGATCCTATTGGATCTAAGTGCCGCCTTTGATACGGTTTCCCATCAAATTCTCCTGCACCGTCTCATGGAGGCCGGAGTTGGAGACTTAGCACTCGAGTGGTTCAGATCCTTTTTGACGGACCGAACCTTTAAGGTATCCACACCTCCTTTTGTCTCGGCCCCTCGTCCCATTCATCAGGGTGTCCCGCAGGGATCGGCCCTCAGTCCCACCCTTTTTAATTTGTATGTTCAGCCACTGGCGGAGGTAGCCCATAGTTTTGGTCTCACCATGGTGTCATACGCCGATGACACGCAATTGGCGGTGGCACTTAATGGTGACTCCAATATGGATGCCCCTACCTTTCAGTCAGCCCTCAAAGCTGTGGCAGGCTGGATGGCGCATAACCGACTTCAACTTAATGCCTCTAAGACTGAGGTCATTATTTTTGGTAGGGAAGGTGGTCTTTGGGGAGAACAATGGTGGCCATCTGAATTGGGCCCGGTCCCCACCCCCGTGGCTGAAGTTAGAAATCTCGGGGTGTGGCTCGATGACAAACTCTCCTTCACCTCCCACACTAAACGTGTAGCTGGTACATGTTTTGGTGCCCTGCATTGTCTCCGACCCATCTTCAAGTTTTTTGACGCGGATACTAGACAGATCATAGTCCAAGCTCTGGTTCTTACCAGATTGGACTATGCTAGTTCTTTGTTTCTGGGTGTGAACCAGGCAGAATTGGCCCGCCTTCAGAGGTTGCAAAACGCGGCGGCCAGGATGCTTGTCGGCCTCCCGAAGTTTGTCTCTGCCCGTCGTACTATTCGTGACCTACATTGGCTGCCTGTCGGGCAAAGAATTAAGTTTAAAGCTCTGTGCTTAACTTTTAAAATTCTTAAGTCTGCCTCCCCTCCTATTCTATCGCAGACAATTCAACATTATGTCCCTTCTAGAGCCCTTCGATCCTTCGGCTCAAATCTTGTCTCTGTGCCACGCTTTAAAAGAGCTAGAATGGGTGGACGCTCTTTCTCAGTGTTGGCGGCAGCTCTTTGGAATTCTCTACCTGCCACTCTCCGTTCCATCCCAGATTTGCTCCCATTTAGGAAGGCACTGAAAACCTTTTTATTCTCCTCAGCTTAGCTGTTCGGGTTTATATTTGTTGTGTTGTGTTCTACCATCTCCGGAAAGCGCCGGGACGCCTCTTGGCTGCGGCATCTGTGCGCTATATAAGCAAAAATAACATAACATAACATACAGGTATAAAGACTGTTGACATCCAATGTCATAAGCAACATGTCATCTGACCAGTGTACCTGATTAATTAATATTTATTTAATCTTTATTTCGGCCATGCGGCCATCAAAGATACACAACAACATAAGACATATACACCATAAAACATCATCAATGGTAATAAAACATACTATACATTATAAAACCGTTCATATCTGTAGATTAAAACTATCAGGATTACATATAGGAAACTGGAGCTAACTCATTGACCGTGACTTCAGTAAACTGGTGCGAATATGCCAGACATTGGTAAGAAATTTAGCCAATGCAAACACAATTGGACTCGAAAGATCAGTTTTTAAAATTCTATACATTGGGAGATACTCTCTGCCACCAAGGTTTCTAATAAGTGGGAGAAGCCAGTATTTCCTCGCTTTCGAGTATGTAGGGCAAAACAGAACTACATGCAAATCACTTTCCTCAGCATAAGAGCATGTTGGACACTGCTTAGGGGAGGGCGGGTTTGTCCAGGAGCTCGTAAAAGCCCGTAAGGGCAAGATGCCGTATCTCCATTGCAGAAACAGCTTCCTGGCCAGCACGGGGGATATAGCATCCAGCACCCTTTCCATCCTGTATGTATCTTTGCCCAACATAAATACAGAGGTCAGTGATCCCTCTCGCTGATTTTCCATAGCCGAGGATAGTTTATAGGCATGATAAGCATCGACCAAATTTCTGCGTGAGATGTTTAGTGAGGCCTCAGCAGGGACGGACCAAAGATCAGGAAACCCCAGTACCGTGCATAGATTCTGAATATATTTTAGCCAGGGGATCTGTAACGCTTTTGGATGGGATATCAGCTCCCCTAGTTCAGCCCTGTAGGCATAGAGTGCTTCACTGCTCCACAGTCTTCGCCAGAAGACTATGGGTCTCAGTCCTATTTCATCGGCTATTGGTCTCAATCCCAGATCTAACCTCAGGGGGAGGAGCGGGGTACTTGGCGGGAGTGCAGTTATCTGCCTGATAAAATTATTTTCAGTTACCGACAGACTGCGAGTTGGTGTATGTCCCCACAGTTCCGCCCCATACATTGTGGCGCCCCTGGCCTGCGCTTTGTAGATCTGGATGAGCGGACCCAAAGGCCGATAAGTCGAATTTTTCAGCATCCGTGCAATACCCCCAGTGGTCTGTACCAGTTTAAGATTGGCCCTGGTCCGGTGTGCCCCCCACGACATGGACTCATTCAAGGTTACACCTAGGTAATCAAAAGTGGAGACTCTTTCCAACCGTGCCTCTCCCAGCAGTGGATTTGGGCGCAATTTTTTACTTGGATTCAGGACCATGAATTTTGTTTTTCCAACGTTAATTTCTAGGCCCCTATCCATACAAAAGGCCACGAAAGAATCAAGGATCCGCTGGATCCCCATGGGGGTTTTGGACAGCAGCAGGGTGTCATCTGCAAACATAATTGCAGGCACCCTGCTGCCGTTCAGTTTTGGAGCATCAGTATGTTCAATGCCATTCAAATGGGCGATTACCCCGTTGACGAAGAGGCAGAACAGGGTCGGTGCAAGCACACAGCCCTGCCTAACCCCCCTGTCAACGGGGAATCTGTCCGTCAACTCCCCCGACTTTCCACACCGCACCCTGGCATAGTTGTTGTGATGTAACCTCTGCAAGATTATTAGAATGTCCGCAGGTACGCCCATCTCGCCCAGGACCCTCCAAAGTTTGCCTCTGGGCACCAGATCAAAGGCGGCTCTTAAATCCACAAATATTGTGTATAAGCTGCCACCGTCGAAAACCACTGTCCTCCAATAAATGATGTTCAATCGGAAGACCTGGTCCACCGTTGATACTCCCTTCCTAAATCCAGCCTGGTAGGGACTAAGGACTTCCATTTCTTCTGCCCAGTCCTGGAGCCGATTGAGCAGTACCCTTCCAAGGAGCTTCTGGGGCACATCAATCAGACTAATTGGTCTGTAGTTGGCTGGAAGCAGGGGCGAGCCCTTCTTAAATATGGGAACCACCTCCGCCCCCAGCCAAGTACTTGGGACTTCCATGCCGCATAAGACTCCGTTAAACAAAACGGCTAAATATGGGGCCCACACATCTGGTTCCTGCTTAAAAAGATCTCCAGGCAGGCCATCAAGACCTGGGGCCTTGCCCGAGGCCAAACCAGCTATTGCTGCCCTAACCTCGCCCACTGTAACTAATTCCCCCTCATATACCCCCTGAGGACTGCAAGTATCACCCATGCTATCTCCCCCCGTCGAGCTATAAAGGGTTTGAAAATGAGCCTGCCAGACCCCAGCTGCAATATTGGGCTCAATAGCTGAAAGGAGATTCCCCGACCCCCCGTTCACTATTCTCCAGAACATCCTGTGGTCTCCCATTACAAGGGATTTGTTGAGCTCCTCCCATTGGCTCTCTTCCCATTCAGTTTTAGCATGGGCAAGTACTTTTTTATATGCCCGTCTGCTTTCTCTTAATGTCTCCCCACCTGAGCCCTCCTTGATATTTCTTAGAAGTTCTTGTTTTGCTTTTTTGCAGGTCGCGTTATACCACATGGTTTTTGGCGCTTGCCCCCTAGTTGCATTATGTGCGTTGCTATACAGGAAAGGACTCATACCCTTTATAAGATCTTCATGGGCCTGGTATAATTTACCAAGTGTTTCCGTATTGCCCCTCTCAATGTCCAACCCTCCTACACTCTCTAGGATGGGGATTAGCCCCGCATAAAGCTTCGGGAGTTTCTCCTGGCTTGCAACTATTTTTTCCCACCTGATCCTTTTTTTGTTGTTTGCCAAAAGCAGTTCAGGTAAGTTTCCCTCACTCGCTATTGTGGGATGCTGGAGGCCAGGGTGTGTGAGATCCAGTTCTAGTGCGTTGTGATCACTTTCCAGCCGTTCGGTAACCCTAAAATCCCTAATGGTAGACCAGTTGGTTATCTGTACCAGAACATAGTCCAAGCGGGATTTTCTTCCCGCTCTGTTAAAGGTTGTTCTACTAGGTACATCTGATTTAATTCGCCCATTACAGGCTCTAATTCCAAACTTTAGGGTTAGGGCTGTGATCTGCAACGCCAAGGGTGTCCAAGCCTTCGGGGGAGGAACTTCTACCAGTGGTACTGACCACATGGCCTCTTCTTCCATCTGGAAGCCTTCTAAGAGGCCAGGCAACGGCTCGAATTGGGAATTTAGGTCCCCCCCTACTATATAGGGTAAATCCCCGGGTATTTCAGCTAGATAAGCTACGAGCTCATCAATCGTTGGTGACTCCCTGGCTACTCCCACTGGCCTAGAGTAAATATTAATAAAAGCAAGTTTTACCTGGTTCGGCCAGGATAGTAAGACCACAAGGATATCGTCAGATGGTACCACTAAGCGTGAAGCCTCACAGCCTAGGTGGGAAGCTACCCATGTTGTTAATCCACCAGAAGGACGGCCTTTGCCCTCCCACCTGGCCGGGATAGAAAAAGACTGGTATCCCTGATGGGTATGTTCCTCTCTGTCCCAGGTCTCCTGAAACATGCAAACATCCCCTGTCTCAATGTACGCAACCCAGTCTGGGGTAGACAACTTGTTGACAATTCCAGCCACATTCCAGCAGATAAGTCTCAGATGCTCTGTATCAGGCATCACGGGAGGGAGAATATTGGATTGAGCCAGCTCAGTTTGATCATAGTTGGTTACAACGGGTACAGTTTCTGTAGTGGCTCCAACTGGCTCGGGAGAATCACTAAAGCCATTTTCCGTATTCATAGTTTCCGGAGCTTTATTTGTAAACAGTCAATCAACCCCTTCCAACCCCCAGACAGTTAAACCGATTATAATGGAAAAAGGGGGTATCCGGCAGTTGGTTAACTGGACGTATGGCCTGTTCCCGATATCTAGGTCTCCGCTCTACCCTTGTCCAGTTGCCTTGTTCTGGCTCATGGTACATACGGGTGGGGGGGAAGAAGAAGGAGACTGGCAGGGACTGAATAGTGGAGTCCAGTGATCTATTCGTCCCTGCACAAATGTGTAAAACTGTGCCTGGGTCACGAAAAGAGACCATAATGCAATCCCCCATGATTGTTTTCCTCGTCCTCCCCAGCCAAGGTACCCTTCTAACCATGGTAATCTCGTTATTAAAGTGAGGAGGTAAGGGCCTATTCCAGTTAAGCCACTTGATGACTTTCCTCTTGAGTGTTATAAAATTTTCTTTTTCACCACTTTCCAGGGAAGGGGCACCCGCCAATACTACCATAAAGCTATTGGCTTCCGGGGGCAGATCCGGTCTCCGGGTTCTAGGTGCAAACCTCCCTTCCTGAGGGGGGGAAAAATTGACATTGGGTTGGGATCTATGGGTTGTGCCAAGGGATGGTCCATGTGTGGCTGCTGCTACTAATTCAGGAGGGGCAGTATTAGGGCTGCTCAATGGGGGTGGTAATTGAACAGACATAAGTGGTTGCAAGGGAGCGACTACGGGGGAGCCCTGCATATGGCCCACACTGGGGTTGGATGGTAGTGAACGGGGAGGGAACCTTGCAGAGGGATTTTGCCCGGCAGCTTTATTCTGTTTATTAGTCGCAGCATTCAGACTCACTAGGGTAATTTCTAGGGTAGTAAGCCTGGTCTCCAATTTTTTTAAGCTCTCGCTGATAGGCGTCAAAAGTGATTTTAGTAAAAATTCTATACTTCCGAGGGTTACAGCAGGAGATGATATATTAGATGGGGTATTCCCTAAGTCACTGTTAACAACGGCAGTAGGTGTATTGTTACTCTTAGGGAGAGCAGCTACTTGTACCTTCACTTTGGGCCTATCAGGGGAGTGCACCGATTTATGATTTTTCCCAAAATCAGTGTGAGGAGTTTTGATTTTCCCCTGCCCACCCCTTGTCTTTCTTCTACGCTTGTTAGGTGGAGGGCCGTGTATCTCTGCCACCACGGACTGCTTAGGCTTGGTTTTCTTAGCTCTACCCACCGGGGATGCCAGAATAATCAAATCAACCACCGTATCACTATCGGTTGATGGAGGGGCAACTCCCATGGACTGATCAAAAAGTGTGTCGGAACTAGGAACAGAATCCCGTAGGAGTAAAGGAACATCCTCTTGGTTTGGTACAACCAGAGTGCCCTGGCGGGGACTTTCCTCTTGGGAGATAGGGTAGGGGATTATTTCACTAATAGGTCGATTTTTCATAGACTCAATGGAGCGACGGCGCTCGCCCCTGCGCTTCTCTAGGGAGCTTTCTTTTCCCTCTCCCCCCTTCGCTGGTTTGAAAAAATTATCCAGGGGCCCATTGATGCTACCCCCTGCCATTGATGAAGTTCCTCCTTGGGCTGTTATAGACATAGCAGGGTTCTGTAGCACAGTTCGGCTGGGATCGGGGGGTGAGGGCGAAAGAGAGTGGGCCCAGCCCGGCCTCCTTCGGCCCCCGACGGCCACAGACGGTCCCGCCCTTGACCCGGGCTTAACCCGGGCGCTCCCGCGCGCTCCCGCGCAGCGTGTAGATCTCGTTCTTATAGATGTATTATGAGGCAGGTGGAGCTGGGCGGGGCGGTCAGGGAGAGCGGGCCAGCTGGAACGGCCTGTGCAACCCGGGACTCCTGGGAGATTGAGTCCGGGTTGCTGCTCGCAGCCCTGTCACACACTCGCCGCCCAGCGAAGCACAGCCTCCGTTCACCCCCTTCTGCGACGCGGGACCCGCGGAGCGGGTTCCGCTAGCTGTGGGCACAAAGGTCCAAAGTCCGAGGTCAGCGGCTGGAGTGCAGGCGTCCTTGAGAGAGTCCCGATGGAAGGTGCAATCAGGGCGGAATATGAGGCGGGTGGAGCTGGGCGGGGCGGTCAGGGAGAGCGGGCCAGCTGGAACGGCCTGTGCAACCCAGGACTCCTGGGAGATTGAGTCCGGGTTGCTGCTCGCAGCCCTGTCACACACTCGCCGCCCAGCGAAGCACAGCCTCCGTTCACCCCCTTCTGCGACGCGGGACCCGCGGAGCGGGTTCCGCTAGCTGTGGGCACAAGGTCCAAAGTCCGAGGTCAGCGGCTGGAGTGCAGGCGTCCTTGAGAGGACAGTATTCAATTGAGCAGGAAGTCACCGACCTGGGCTCGTCCCCTAAAGAGAGGATCCAGATGAGAAGTTTGAGGATAGAATCAGAGGAAAAATCTGGATTTCTAGCTCAATGCAAATTCCTGTTCCTGCAATACTCCTACTATGATGGTCCTTTTCTTTAACTGTTGTTCACAACTGACGCCGGCCTGATTAATTACATTAAGGAAATCTCAGGTATCCTGGATATAGGATGGCAATGCCTGTACAAAAAGTCTTAAGAAATGGTCAATATACTTGGACGTTTTTTCATATGTACTGCCTATTGAGGACACGATAGGGCGTCCTGGAGGAATGGTATTGTTCTTATGTATTTTAGGAAGTAAATACATAACTGGCAATTTATATATATAGTAACCACAGTCCTTTATCCCCCAATCTTCAGCTCGAATAAAGGTGCAGCCTATGTTGCGGAGTTCAAAAAAAGGTGTTTTATTGCATTAGTCAAAGCATCAAAGGTAAAAGCAAGTGCCCTAGCCTGACACGCTTAGACTGCGTTGCCGCGGTCTTGATCACATGACGCGCTGGACCAATAGACTACCTTAAATAGAGAAACAACCGAATACATCCCACTTAAAGCACACCCATTCGTAATAGACATCAATAACATACTTCCAGGGGTCCCCTGCTCATAATATAGCACTAAAAGTTTAATCATTTCTCTTAATTAGTAATAATAAAAAGAAAACATTAAACTGTACAGTGCAATAAACTGGTCCTATAACATAATATGGCATTAACAACATTTTATCAAAGTGACCATATCGTAATGTTCAAATATGCTTATTACATTGACCAAGAATTGAAATAACACCTCTAAGTACATGTATGCTATCACTAAAATCCTAATGCTAAATAAATAAAGTACTAGTGCAAGAAAAAAGTATTTTTCAATGGATATGCAAATATCAGCATTAATTAATGTGCTTTGTAGTAAAATATGTAACACAGCCGCTTGCTGAAAGTCCTAACTTACTATGAATAAAATGCAAGTGCACAATGGTATTGCTTATAGATAAACCCGGGTGACAAATGTTACATCTCATAACCCCTAGTTAGCGGCTATATTGCACCACTGACTCATAATTCTAGATAAAGTGTAAGTGCATAATAGACCAATAATTGTTACATGCTCTGGTAACACTAGATGTCAAAACACCTTCTCATTGCAGCTATATGGAACTAAAAAACAATTTTAAAACCTTCCTAAACTGAGTACAACCAGGGAAAACCCAGTAGAACCCAGTAAAAACAGAGTTAAAAAGACTAGTTAAAAGACAGCATGTAAAACTACAGAATAAGGCCTCAAACCTGAAAGACTATGCCAAGAAAACCATCTTATAGAAAATTATGAAGATCTTCTCCTGTGTTCAAACCGTTTGACATCTTGGTATCTAGCAGCATAATAAATTTTGATTCCAGCTGCCTCAGTCTCTTTTCACGGTTACCATCCCTGATTGATTTGGGTACTGAACCAGCCACATAGTAACTGAGATCATTGATGTTATTATTGTGTACAAGTTTTAAGTGATGCGCTACTGGGTAGTTAGGATCTGAATTCACAACTGCCGTTAAATGTTGCAGTATTCTATTAAATACTTGCAGTTTAGTACTTCCAACATATTGTAGATGGCATGTGCATTCCAATATATAGACTGCAAAATCAGTCCTGCAGGTGTAATGACCCTGAATTTT
This sequence comes from Lissotriton helveticus, assembly GCF_964261635.1. NCBI lineage: Eukaryota > Metazoa > Chordata > Amphibia > Caudata > Salamandridae > Lissotriton > Lissotriton helveticus. Next base: position 601,521,981 of record NC_136063.1, on the reverse strand, counting down.
AATGGGTTTTGAATCAAAAGCAGTGCTTTATTCAGTAGTATTCTTACCAAATTTACAAGCTCTGCATGAGCTACACCTAAAAAATCCCGCCGTATCGTCTACCAAGTTTTAGAACGAGACACGTCTGTACTAGACACTAGACTTAACTAAAACATCTGTCATCGAAGGGGCTGGTCTAAAGGTTAAGTTCGGAGTATATTTATATATATATATACATATATATATATATATATATATATATATATATATATATATATATATATATATATATATATATATTCACTGAAAAAACCATAGGTTATAGACCATATATAGTTAGGAATTTGCATTTACAAAACCTTGAAAATTCACTGAAAAAACCATAGGTTAGAGACCATATATAGTTAGCTGGACATTTTATTGACATAAAACCAATGAAATTCCATATATAGTTAGTTGCACTAACTATATATCGCGCACCCGCAATCCACTGCTGATGATGTCACATATTACATCATTCATGACATGGTCAGTGACATCACTGATGACATCACTGATGACATCTCAAATGACATCACTGATGACATCACTGATGACATCTCAAATGACATCACTGATGACATCATCTAGTGTCTGTGTGTTTTTGTAAAGTTTAAATATGTTTTACATATTGAAGAATGAGTGGATGTATGGAAGACTGAGTGTGTGTGTGGCTGGCTGGGAGGTGTGTGACTCTGTGCATATCAATGTGTACTTGTATCAGTGATTGTATAAGAGAGTAAGTATGTGTTAGTATATGTGTGAAAAGTATGGTGTTCTGTGTTTAACTGTATAGATGAGGAAATCGAAGTGTGATTGATTCTTCACAGGACTGACTAGGTGTATGAGTGCACATGATAGTGTTGTAATAATGAGTGACTGTATGTATGAGTGATTGTATGGGTGAATGAGTGAATGTGTGTGTAGACGTAGGAATCAGTGAGTGCGTATGTAGTAACTGGTATTGGTGTGTCATGATGTCATCAGTGATGTTATTTGAGATGTCATCAGTGATGTCATTTGAGATGTCATCAGTGATGTCATCAGTGATGTCACTGAAGTATGGTGTTCTGTGTTTAACTGTATAGATGAGGAAATGGAAGTGTGATTGATTCTTTACAGGACTGACTAGGTGTGTGAGTAACTCCATGGATGAGTGGCAGTGTGTGAGTGTCTGCATAGGTGTATGAGTGCATATGATAGTGTTGTAATAATGAGTGACTGTATGTATGAGTGATTGTATGGGTGAATGAGTGAATGTGTGTGTAGACGTAGGAACTGGTATTGGTGTGTCATGATGTCATCAGTGATGTCATTTGAGATGTCATCAGTGATGTCATCAGTGATGTCATTTGAGATGTCATCAGTGATGTCATCAGTGATGTCACTGACCATGTCATGAATGATGTAATATGTGACATCATCAGCAGTGGATTGCGGGTGCGCGATATATAGTTAGTGCGACTAACTATATATGGAATTTCATTGGTTTTATGTCAATAAAATGTTCAGCTAACTATACATGGTCTCTAACCTATGGTTTTTTCAGTGAATTTTCAAGGTTTTGTAAATGCAAATTCCTAACTATATATGGTCTATAACCTATGGTTTTTTCAGTGAATTTCATTGGTTTTTTGAAAGCTAATATCTATAGCTGTAAAATATATTCTTTATTACGTGACGTATCACGTAGCCACGTGAGACGCCTCATGACGCGTCGCATAACCGTGACGTATCGGCTCTGCAGCGCAAACAAAACCCGTAACGTAAGCGTGCCGGAGCACGCTTACAGATATATATTTTTTTTAACCTTAATTAGACAAAATCCACACGTGCACATATCTTGAGGCCTTGCAAAGGCACATCAAACAAACAGTCCCTACAATTTTGCCAAGTTTGCTGGAAATCTATTCCCTTAATTTTTTTTTTACTGTTTCTCTTGGTTTTTCCCTTGTTACGCTTACCGGGACGCTACCCGGTACGCGAACCGGACGCTCCAAAAACACAAGATGGCTGACTCCCGTTACGCTGCCGGTTAGCTGCCCGGTTCGCGTACCGGGAAGCGCCTCTACCGCGAAAAATCGCGGGGGACTTTAATATCCCCCTCATCAATCCTAGGGGGTCAGGAGGGGTTTACCTTGCCCCCTTTCCTTCATTTACCCCTTCTTTTTTCACCACATCTTGTCTCTCGAACCTACCGAGAGACAAGATGGCGGCCGCTCCGGACTGTTTACAATGTTGACAGCTACGCTGCCGGTTAGCTGCCCGGTGAGCTGCCCGGTGAGCTGCCCGGTTCGCGTACCGGGACGTGCCTCTACGGCGTAAAATCGCAAAAAAAAATTCTTTTTTATTTTTTGCCCCGCGGGGCACTTTAATATCCCCCTCATCAATCCTAGGGGGTCAGGAGTGGTCTACCTTGCCCCCTTTCCTTCATTTCCCCCTTCGTTTTTCACCACATCTTGTCTCTCGATCGTACCGAGAGACAAGATGGTGGCCGCTCCGGACTGTTTAGAATGTTGACAGACACCGGAGAGCCAATCAGCTTCGCTTCGCGAAGTTCCGTTACGCGTCAGGTACGCGAACCGGGGCGCTAACCGGAGCGCTGTCACAGATATATATATTTTTTTAAACGTTAATTTCTCAAAATCCACTGGAGCACATATATTGAGACATAGCAAAGGCACGTCGGGCAAACCATATCTACAATTTTGCCAAGTTTCATGTAAATCTATTCAGCCGTTCGAGCTAAAAGTGAGTCCAACCGCCCTATGGAAAAATGAATGGGAAAAACGCGTTTTGGGACCCCCCTTTTTTCTCGGCCCCTCCTTGACGAAACCCCCCCCAAATTTGCAGGGGCTGCTCAGAAACAAAATGTGCCATTTTCCTGACAGTTTCAGCCAATTCCGTCCACAAACGCCAAAGTTATTAGACATAGAATTTTCAGAAATCCCATAGAGAAAAAATCCTAACTATATATACCCACTGGCTATCGCCAGTAGGTAATATACATATATAAACATATATAATCTGCATATCTATATCAATATAAATGCATGCATACATATACATATATGCATACATATGCATGTTATTTACATGAAAGTTTTAAAAACACTAATAAAAGCAAAGCTAAAAAGCCACCTCATTACAAACAGAATGGCTTTAACTTAAACGAGGGCGAGATCTATTGCATTTTAAATGCTTGTTTACTTTGGTTCTATCAAGAAGGCATTCAGATGTGTCACACATTTGCCATAAATTCTGAATGTTAGCACTCTAGTTGCTCATTAGATCACTGTAGTAAAGCTAGTGCTCACCAGGGAAGTCTGCTGCTAATCATGGTTTGCAGCCATTTTCCCGCATTTTTTATCCCGCAGACTTTCAGTCCGCATACCAAAATCCCGAAAGGTCATTGACCTCGCATACCATTATCCCGCATTTTTTCAAAACGCATGTGCATTTATCGCGCATGCCTTTACAAAGAATTACGTTTTAAAGGCATGCATGGTAAATTCATTTGCGTTGTGAAAACCACGATGACGACAGAGGTAAGTGGGTTTGTGTTAATTTTTTCGTGGGTTAGTGATTGTGTAGTGTAGTGTAGTGTTGTGTAGTGTAGTGTTGTGTTAGTGTAGTGTAGAGTTGTGGTGGTTGTTTAGTGTAGGGTCATGCTGGGGGTAGTGTTTTAGGGTTTAGGGTTGTGTTGTAGTGTTTGCGTAGTGTAGGGTCATGCTGGGGGTAGTGTTTTAGGGTTTAGGGTAGTGTTGTAGTGTTTGCGTAGTGTAGGGTCATGCTGGGGGTAGTGTTTTAGGGTTTAGGGTTGTGTTGTAGTGTTTGCGTAGTGTAGGGTCATGCTGGGGCTAGTGTTTTAGGGTTTAGGGTAGTGTTGTAGTGTTTGCGTAGTGTAGGGTCATGCTGGGCGTAGTGTTTTAGGGTTTAGGATAGTGTTGTAGTGTTTGCGTAGTGTAGGGTCATGCTGGGGGTAGTGTTTTAGGGTTTTGGGTAGTGTTGTAGTGTTTGCGTAGTGTAGGGTCATGCTGGGGTGTAGTATTTTAGGGTTTAGGGTAGTGTTGTAGTGTTTGCGTAGTGTAGGGTCATGCTGGGGGTAGTGTTTTAGGGTTTTGGGTAGTGTTGTAGTGTTTGCGTAGTGTAGGGTCATGCTGGGGTGTAGTGTTTTAGGGTTTTGGGTAGTGTTGTAGTGTTTGCGTAGTGTAGGGTCATGCTGGGGTGTAGTGTTTTAGGGTTTTGGGTAGTGTTGTAGTGTTTGCGTAGTGTAGGGTCATGCTGGGGGTAGTGTTTTAGGGTTTTGGGTAGTGTTGTAGTGTTTGCGTAGTGTAGGGTCATGCTGGGGGTAGTGTTTTAGGGTTTAGGGTAGTGTTGTAGTGTTTGCGTAGTGTAGGGTCATGCTGGGGGTAGTGTTTTAGGGTTTAGGGTAGTGTTGTAGTGTTTGCGTAGTGTAGGGTCATGCTGGGGGTAGTGTTTTAGGGTTTAGGGTAGTGTTGTAGTGTTTGCGTAGTGTAGGGTCATGCTGGGGGTAGTGTTTTAGGGTTTAGGGTAGTGTTGTAGTGTTTGCAGAGTGTAGGGTCATGCTGGGGGTAGTGTTTTAGGGTTTAGGGTAGTGTTGTAGTGTTTGCGTAGTGTAGGGTCATGCTGGGGTGTAGTGTTTTAGGGTTTTGGGTAGTGTTGTAGTGTTTGCGTAGAGTAGGGTCATGCTGGGGGTAGTGTTTTAGGGTTTAGGGTAGTGTTGTAGTGTTTGCGTAGTGTAGGGTCATGCTGGGGTGTAGTGTTTTAGGGTTTTGGGTAGTGTTGTAGTGTTTGCGTAGTGTAGGGTCATGCTGGGGGTAGTGTTTTAGGGTTTAGGGTAGTGTTGTAGTGTTTGCGTAGTGTAGGGTCATGCTGGGGGTAGTGTTTTAGGGTTTAGGGTTGTGTTGTAGTGTTTGCGTAGTGTAGGGTTATGCTGGGGGTAGTGTTTTAGGGTTTAGGGTTGTGTTGTAGTGTTTGTGTAGTGTAGGGTCATGCTGGGGGTAGTGTTTTAGGGTTTAGGGTAGTGTTGTAGTGTTTGCGTAGTGTAGGGTCATGCTGAGGTGTAGTGTTTTAGGGTTTTGGGTAGTGTTGTAGTGTTTGCGTAGTGTAGGGTCATGCTGGGGGTAGTGTTTTAGGGTTTAGGGTAGTGTTGTAGTGTTTGTGTAGTGTAGGGTCATGCTGGGGGTAGTGTTTTAGGGTTTAGGGTAGTGTTGTACTGTTTGTGTAGTGTAGGGTCATGCTGGGGGTAGTGTTTTAGGGTTTAGGGTAGTTTAGTTGTTTAGTGTATGCTAAAGGCATATTCGTTCTAAAAGTTTTCGTTATTTTAATTTGCGGCCTAATAGTACATGTGGGATTTTTTTTGCGGACTGATGGTATGCGGGATTTCGTCATATATTCGCTAATCATACTTTCTATGGCAAAATGAACCCCCTCATTTTGTTCCTTTTTAAATTAAATGTTTTAAGAGTTACCACTTTATTCCAATCAAGATGGCTTCAGGTGTGCCATACCTTTGTAATAAGTAGGACTGTTACCACTCTAGTTGTTCTTTAGAACACTCTGGGACATTCTGTCATTGGGCTATAGTTGGGCTACATCTGGCTGATATTTGGGCTACATTTGTTTTTTTTTGTCTCTGGTGGCCATCTTTGGGCTACATTGGGCTACATTGGGCTACATTTGGGCTCCAACATATATATAGCCCAATGTAGCCCAATATATATTTTTCAATGTTAATTTTCGTAAAAACCACTGGAGCCTATATCTTGAGACATAGCAAAGGCACATCGGGCTACCAGTCCCTACAATTTTGCCAAGTTTGGTGTAAATCTATTCAGCCATTCAGGCTAAAAGTGAGGCCAACCGCCCTATGGAAAATTGCATGGGAAAAACACGTTTTGGGACCCCCCTGTTTTCTCGGCCCCCCCTTGACGAAACCCCCCCAAATTTTCAGGGGCTGCTCAGAAACAAAATGTTCCATTTTCCCGATAATTTCAGCCAATTCTGTCCTCAAACGCCAAAGTTATTCGACATAGAATTTTCAAAAATCCCATAGGAAAAAAATCCTAACTATATATACCTACTGGCTATCGCCAGTAGGTAATATACATATATATATATATATATGTATATATGTATATATATATATATATTCACCGAAAAAAACATAGGTTTGAGACCATATATAGTTAGGTATTTGCATTTACAAAACCTTGAAAATTCAATGAAAAAACCATAGGTTTGAGACCATATATAGTTAGGTGAATATTTTAACCATACAAAACCAATGAAATTCCATATATAGTTAGTTGCACTAACTATATATTTCGCTCATCCGCAATCCACTGCTGATGATGTCACATATTACATCATTCATGACATGGTCAGTGACATCACTGATGACATCACTGATGACATCTCAAATGACATCACTGATGACATCACTGATGACATCTCAAATGACATCACTGATGACATCACTGATGACATCATCCAGTGACTGTGTGTTTCTGTAAAGTTTAAATATGTTTGACATATTGAAGAATGAGTGGTTGTATAAGTGTTTGGATGAAGGATTTAGTAGGTGCGTGACTGACTGTATGAGTGAGTGAATAAATGTGTCGTACTAAATGCATGGGTTAGTGACTAAACTGTCTGAATGTGTGCATCAGTATGTCTGTTGTGATGTAAACTGCTGCATGTGTTGATCATTAGCTATACGAGAGGCTATATGTGTTATTGATTGGTTGCCCAAGTATTTGTATGGGAGATTGAGTTTGTGTGGGGGAGGCTGGGAGGTGTGTGACTCTGTGCATAGATGTGTGAGCAGTTGATTCACTAGGTGTATGAGTTCAAGAGTGCATGTGGAAACAGCTACATGGGCGGTTGACTGTGTGCATGAGTGTATTGATGAGTGAATGGATATCTCAATGCTACATGTCATAGTAAGTACATATGTAAAACACAGTACATGTGAGAGTTGGCATATATAAATAACTGTGCATGAGAGCCAGTGAATGTGTGAGTGGCTGTATGGATCATTGTGAACTTGTATCAGGGATTGTATAAGAGAGTAAATATGTGTTAGTATATGTTTGAATAAGTAAGGTGTGTATAACTGTATAGTTGAGGAAATGGAGGTGAGATTGATTCTTTGCATGACTGACTAGGTGTGTGAGTAACTCCATGGATGAGTGACAGTGTGTGAGTGTCTGTATACACTGAGTGTATCTAAGGTTATATTAGAGTCTGAAGAGGTTCATCGTATTAGCACATGAATGATGTCATCAGTGATGTGATCAATGATGTCAAATGAGATGTGATCAGTGATGTCATCAGTGATGTCATCAGTGATGTCATCAGTGATGTCATTTAAGATGTCATCAGTGATGTCATTTGAGATGTCATCAGTGATGTCATTTGAGATGTCATCAGTGATGTCATCAGTGATGTCATTTGAGATGTCATCAGTGATGTCATCAGTGATGTCACTGACCATGTCATGAATGATGTAATATGTGACATCATCAGCAGTGGATTGCGGGTGCGCGAAATATATAGTTAGTGCAACTAACTATATATGGAATTTCATTGGTTTTGTATGGTTAAAATATTCACCTAACTATATATGGTCTCAAACCTATGGTATTTTCATTGAATTTTCAAGGTTTTGTAAATGCAAATACCTAACTATATATGGTCTCAAACCTATGGTTTTTTCTGTGAATTTCAAATTTTTTTTGAATGCTAATTCCTAACTATATAAGGCCTGAAACCTATGGTTTTTTCAGTGAATTTGCAAGGTTTTTTAAATGCTAATTCTATTAGCGGATAACGTTTTTATACATTCAAACGTTTTTTTAATGCTAATTCCTAACTACATAAGGCCTGAAACCTATGGTTTTTTCAGTGAATTTCAAAGGTTTTTTAAATGCTAATTCCTAACTATATAAGGCCTGAAACCTATGGTTTTTTCAGTAAATTTCAAAGGTTTTTTAAATGCTAATTCCTAACAATATAAGGCCTGAAACCTATGTTTTTTTCTTTGAATTTTAAAGGTTTGTTAAATGCTAATTCCATTAGCGGATAACGTTTAAGTGTATTAATATCCTAGTGGGACCACCTGAGCAGCCCTAAGGGGTCAGGGTGTTTCTACCCTGCCCCCTTTTTGTGTTCTACACGTTTTTTTTCTGCTTTCTTGTGCCTCAGTCTACTAAGACCCAAGATGGATGCCAACACCTCCTGGTTAGAAGTGTTGACAGCCAATGAGCATGCAGCTTTCTCGGAAAGGCATGCTGGTTGGCTGTCACTGTCTGTCAACACTAGCACAAGATAGATGCCAACACCTGCTGGTTAGAAGTGTTGACAGCCAATGACCATGCAGCTTTCTCGGGAAGGCATGCTGATTGGCTGCCACTGTCTGTCAACACTCAAAACCAGGAAGTGTTGGCAGCCATCTTGTGCCTTGTTAGAACCAAGGCACAAGAAAGCAGTGAAACAAAGGTGTGAAACTCGCAAAGGGGCCAGAGTAGAATCACCCTGACCCCCTAGGCCTGCTCAGGGGGTCCCACAAAGACCCCAAAAACCAAAAAATGTTTAATAAAAATCGGGGTACGCGTACCGTGCGCGTACGGTACGCGTACCCCGCGACTTTAAAAAAAATATATATATATTTTTGCCTTCGGGGTCCTTTTGGGACCCTCTGAGCAGGTCTAGGGGGTCAGGGTGCTTCTACCCAGCCCCCTTTTTGAGTTCTACACGTTTGTTTTTCTGCTTTCCTGTGCCTCAGTCTACCGAGGCACAAGATGGCTGTCAACAGTTTCTGTTTTGGAGTGTTGACAGACATTGGCAGCCAATCAGCATGCAGCTCGTGCGCTTTTGGTACGCTTACCGTACGCGTACGTGCACGTACCGTAAGCGCACCGGTAAGCTCACGGGTAAGCTGCTATAGATATATATATTTTTTTTAACCTTAATTTCTCAAAATCCACTGTACCGCATATCTTGAGACCTAGCAAAGGCACATCGGGCTAACAGTACCTACAATTTTGCCAAGTTTGGTGGAAATCCATCCAGCCGTTCGGGCTAAAAGTGAGTCCAACCGCCCTATGGAAAATTGCATGGGGAAAACACGTTTTGGGACCCCCCTTTTTTCTCTGCCCCCGCTTGACGAATCCCCCCCAAACTTTCAGGGAAGGACCGGAGAGTAAATGTGCCATTTTCAGGAAATTTCAGCCAATTCCGTCCATCAACGCCAAAGTTATTCAACATAGAATTTTGAAAAATCCCATAGGAAAAAAATCCTAACTATATATACCTACTGGCGACCGCCAGTAGGTAATATATATATATATATATATATATATATATATATATATATATATATCACTGAAAAAACCATAGGTTATAGACCATATATAGTTAGGAATTTGCATTTACAAAACCTTGAAAATTCACTGAAAAAACCATAGGTTAGAGACCATATATAGTTAGCTGGACATTTTATTGACATAAAACCAATGAAATTCCATATATAGTTAGTTGCACTAACTATATATCGCGCACCCGCAATCCACTGCTGATGATGTCACATATTACATCATTCATGACATGGTCAGTGACATCACTGATGACATCACTGATGACATCTCAAATGACATCACTGATGACATCACTGATGACATCTCAAATGACATCACTGATGACATCATCTAGTGTCTGTGTGTTTTTGTAAAGTTTAAATATGTTTTACATATTGAAGAATGAGTGGATGTATGGAAGACTGAGTGTGTGTGTGGCTGGCTGGGAGGTGTGTGACTCTGTGCATATCAATGTGTACTTGTATCAGTGATTGTATAAGAGAGTAAGTATGTGTTAGTATATGTGTGAAAAGTATGGTGTTCTGTGTTTAACTGTATAGATGAGGAAATCGAAGTGTGATTGATTCTTCACAGGACTGACTAGGTGTATGAGTGCATATGATAGTGTTGTAATAATGAGTGACTGTATGTATGAGTGATTGTATGGGTGAATGAGTGAATGTGTGTGTAGACGTAGGAATCAGTGAGTGCGTATGTAGTAACTGGTATTGGTGTGTCATGATGTCATCAGTGATGTCATTTGAGATGTCATCAGTGATGTCATCAGTGATGTCACTGAAGTATGGTGTTCTGTGTTTAACTGTATAGATGAGGAAATGGAAGTGTGATTGATTCTTTACAGGACTGACTAGGTGTGTGAGTAACTCCATGGATGAGTGGCAGTGTGTGAGTGTCTGCATAGGTGTATGAGTGCATATGATAGTGTTGTAATAATGAGTGACTCTATGTATGAGTGATTGTATGGGTGAATGAGTGAATGTGTGTGTAGACGTAGGAATCAGTGAGTGCGTATGTAGTAACTGGTATTGGTGTGTCATGATGTCATCAGTGATGTCATTTGAGATGTCATCAGTGATGTCATCAGTGATGTCATTTGAGATGTCATCAGTGATGTCACTGACCATGTCATGAATGATGTAATATGTGACATCATCAGCAGTGGATTGCGGGTGCGCGATATATAGTTAGTGCAACTAACTATATATGGAATTTCATTGGTTTTATGTCAATAAAATGTCCAGCTAACTATATATGGTCTCTAACCTATGGTTTTTTCAGTGAATTTTCAAGGTTTTGTAAATGCAAATTCCTAACTATATATGGTCTATAACCTATGGTTTTTTCAGTGAATTTCATTGGTTTTTTAAAAGCTAATATCTATAGCTGTAAAATATATTCTTTATTACGTGACGTATCACGTAGCCACGTGAGACGCCTCATGGCGCGTCGCATAACCGTGACGTATCGGCTCTGCAGCGCAAACAAAACCCGTAACGTAAGCGTGCCGGAGCACGCTTACAGATATATATATATTTTTTAACCTTAATTAGACAAAATCCACACGAGCATATATCTTGAGGCCTTGCAAAGGCAAATCAAACAAACAGTCCCTACAATTTTGCCAAGTTTGCTGGAAATCTATTCCCTTAATTTTTGTTTTTACTGTTTCTCTTGGTTTTCCCCTTGTTACGCTTACCGGGACGCTACCCGGTACGCGAACCGGACGCTCCAAAAACACAAGATGGCGGACTCCCGTTACGCTGCCGGTTAGCTGCCCGGTTCGCGTACCGGGAAGCGCCTCTACCGTGAAAAATCGCGGGGGACTTTAATATCCCCCTCATCAATCCTAGGGGGTCAGGAGGGGTTTACCTTGCCCCCTTTCCTTCATTTCCCCCTTCTTTTTTCACCACATCTTGTCTCTCGAACCTACCGAGAGACAAGATGGCGGCCGCTCCGGACTGTTTACAATGTTGACAGCTACGCTGCCGGTTAGCTGCCCGGTGAGCTGCCCGGTGAGCTGCCCGGTGAGCTGCCCGGTGAGCTGCCCGGTGAGCTGCCCGGTTCGCGTACCGGGACGCGCCTCTACGGCGTAAAATCGCAAAAAAAAGAATTTTTTTATTTTTTGCCCCGCGGGGCACTCTAATATCCCCCTCATCAATCCTAGGGGGTCAGGAGTGGTCTACCTTGCCCCCTTTCCTTCATTTCCCCCTTCGTTTTTCACCACATTTTGTCTCTCGATCGTACCGAGAGACAAGATGGCGGCCTCTCCGGACTGTTTAGAATGTTGACAGACACCGGAGAGCCAATCAGCTTCGCTTCGCGAAGTTCCGTTACGCGTCAGGTACGCGAACCGGGGCGCTAACCAGAGCGCTGTCACAGATATATATTTTTTTTTAAACGTTAATTTCTCAAAATCCACTGGAGCACATATATTGAGACATAGCAAAGGCACGTCGGGCAAACCATATCTACAATTTTGCCAAGTTTCATGTAAATCTATTCAGCCGTTCGAGCTAAAAGTGAGTCCAATCGCCCTATGGAAAAATGAATGGGAAAAACGTGTTTTGGGACCCCCCTTTTTTCTCGGCCCCCCTTGACGAAACCCCCCCCAAATTTTCAGGGGCTGCTCAGAAACAAAATGTGCCATTTTCCTGAAAATTTCAGCCAATTCCGTCCACAAACGCCAAAGTTATTAGACATAGAATTTTCAGAAATCCCATAGAGAAAAAATCCTAACTATATATACCCACTGGCTATCGCCAGTAGGTAATATACATATATAAACATATATAATCTGCATATCTATATAAATATAAATGCATGCATACATATACATATATGCATACATATGCATGTTATTTACATGAAAGTTTTAAAAACACTAATAAAAGCAAAGCTAAAAAGCCACCTTATTACAAACAGAATGGCTTTAACTTAAACGAGGGCGAGATCTATTGCATTTTCAATGCTTGTTTACTTTGGTTCTACCAAGAAGGCATTCAGATGTGTCACACATTTGCCATAAATTCTGAATGTTAGCACTCTAGTTGCTCATTAGATCACTGTAGTAAAGCTAGTGCTCACCAGGGAAGTCTGCTGCTAATCATGGTTTGCAGCCATTTTCCTGCATTTTTTATCCCGCAGACTTTCAGTCCGCATACCATTATCCCGCAAGGTCATTGACCTCGCATACCATTATCCCGCATTGTTTCAAAACGCATGTGCATTTATCGCGCATGCCTTTACAAAGAATTACGTTTTAAAGGCATGTATGGTAAATGCATTTGCGTTGTGAAAACCACGATGACGAGAGAGGTAAGTGGGTTTGTGTTAATTTTTTCGTGGGTTAGTGATTGTGTAGTGTAGTGTAGTATTGTGTAGTGTAGTGTTGTGTTAGTGTAGTGTAGAGTTGTGGTGGTTGTTTAGTGTAGGGTCATGCTGGGGGTAGTGTTTTAGGGTTTAGGGTTGTGTTGTAGTGTTTGCGTAGTGTAGGGTCATGCTGGGGGTTGTGTTTTAGGGTTTAGGGTAGTGTTGTAGTGTTTGCGTAGTGTAGGGTCATGCTGGGGGTAGTGTTTTAGGGTTTAGGGTTGTGTTGTAGTGTTTGCGTAGTGTAGGGTCATGCTGGGGCTAGTGTTTTAGGGTTTAGGGTAGTGTTGTAGTGTTTGCGTAGTGTAGGGTCATGCTGGGCGTAGTATTTTAGGGTTTAGGGAAGTGTTGTAGTGTTTGCGTAGTGTAGGGTCATGCTGGGGGTAGTGTTTTAGGGTTTTGGGTAGTGTTGTAGTGTTTGCGTAGTGTAGGGTCATGCTGGGGGTAGTGTTTTAGGGTTTAGGGTAGTGTTGTAGTGTTTGCGTAGTGTAGGGTCATGCTGGGGTGTAGTGTTTTAGGGTTTTGGGTAGTGTTGTAGTGTTTGCGTAGTGTAGGGTCATGCTGGGGTGTAGTGTTTTAGGGTTTTGGGTAGTGTTGTAGTGTTTGCGTAGTGTAGGGTCATGCTGGGGGTAGTGTTTTAGGGTTTTGGATAGTGTTGTAGTGTTTGCGTAGTGTAGGGTCATGCTGGGGGTAGTGTTTTAGGGTTTTGGGTAGTGTTGTAGTGTTTGCGTAGTGTAGGGTCATGCTGGGGTGTAGTGTTTTAGGGTTTTGGGTAGTGTTGTAGTGTTTGCGTAGTGTAGGGTCATGCTGGGGGTAGTGTTTTAGGGTTTTGGGTAGTGTTGTAGTGTTTGCGTAGTGTAGGGTCATGCTGGGGGTAGTGTTTTAGGGTTTTGGGTAGTGTTGTAGTGTTTGCGTAGTGTAGGGTCATGCTGGGGGTAGTGTTTTAGGGTTTAGGGTAGTGTTGTAGTGTTTGCGTAGTGTAGGGTCATGCTGGGGGTAGTGTTTTAGGGTTTAGGGTAGTGTTGTAGTGTTTGCGTAGTGTAGGGTCATGCTGGGGGTAGTGTTTTAGGGTTTAGGGTAGTGTTGTAGTGTTTGCGTAGTGTAGGGTCATGCTGGGGTGTAGTGTTTTAGGGTTTTGGGTAGTGTTGTAGTGTTTGCGTAGTGTAGGGTCATGCTGGGGGTAGTGTTTTAGGGTTTAGGGTAGTGTTGTAGTGTTTGCGTAGTGTAGGGTCATGCTGGGGTGTAGTGTTTTAGGGTTTTGGGTTGTGTTGTAGTGTTTGCGTAGTGTAGGGTCATGCTGGGGGTAGTGTTTTAGGGTTTACGGTAGTGTTGTAGTGTTTGCGTAGTGTAGGGTCATGCTGGGGGTAGTGTTTTAGGGTTTAGGGTTGTGTTGTAGTGTTTGCGTAGTGTAGGGTCATGCTGGGGGTAGTGTTTTAGGGTTTAGGGTTGTGTTGTAGTGTTTGTGTAGTGTAGGGTCATGCTGGGGGTAGTGTTTTAGGGTTTAGGGTAGTGTTGTAGTGTTTGCGTAGTGTAGGGTCATGCTGGGGTGTAGTGTTTTAGGGTTTTGGGTAGTGTTGTAGTGTTTGCGTAGTGTAGGGTCATGCTGGGGGTAGTGTTTTAGGGTTTAGGGTAGTGTTGTAGTGTTTGTGTAGTGTAGGGTCATGTTGGGGGCAGTGTTTTAGGGTTTAGGGTAGTGTTGTACTGTTTGTGTAGTGTAGGGTCATGCTGGGGGTAGTGTTTTAGGGTTTAGGGTAGTTTAGTTGTTTAGTGTATGCTAAAGGCATATTCGTTCTAAAAGTTTTCGTTATTTTAATTTGCGGCCTAATAGTACATGCGGGATTTTTTTTGCGGACTGATGGTATGCGGGATTTCGTCATATATTCGCTAATCATACTTTCTATGGCAAAATGAACTCCCTCATTTTGTTCCTTTTTAAATTAAATGTTTTAAGAGTTACCACTTTATTCCAATCAAGATGGCTTCAGGTGTGCCATACCTTTGTAATAAGTAGGACTGTTAGCACTCTAGTTGTTCTTTAGAACACTCTGGGACATTCTGTCATTGGGCTATAGTTGGGCTACATCTGGCTGATATTTGGGCTTTTTTTTTTTGTCTCTGGTGGCCATCTTTGGGCTACATTGGGCTACATTGGGCTACATTGGGCTACATTGGGCTACATTTGGGTTCCAACATATATATAGCCCAATGTAGCCCAATATATATTTTTCAAAGTTAATTTTCGTAAAAACCACTGGAGCCTATATCTTGAGACATAGCAAAGGCACATCGGGCTACCAGTCCCTACAATTTTGCCAAGTTTGGTGTAAATCCATTCCGCCATTCAGGCTAAAAGTGAGGCCAACCGCCCTATGGAAAATTGCATGGGAAAAACACGTTTTGGGACCCCCCTTCTTTCTCGGCCCCCCCTTGACGAAACCCCCCCAAATTTTTAGGGGCTGCTCAGAAACAAAATGTTCCATTTTCCTGAAAATGTCAGCCAATTCTGTCCTCAAACGCCAAAGTTATTCGACATAGAATTTTCAAAAATCCCATAGGAAAAAAATCCTAACTATATATACCTACTGGCTATCGCCAGTAGGTAATATATATATTCACTGAAAATATATATATGTCTGATGTCATGAGTGATGTCACTGACCATGTCATGAGTGAGTCCAACTAACTATAACGTGGGAATTTCAATGGTTTTATGCGAGTAAAACTTCCAGCTCACTATAACTGGTGTAAAACCTATGGTTTTTTCAGTGAATTTAATAGGTTTTTTAAATGCTAATTCCTAACTATAACTGGTGTGAAACCTATGGTTTTTTCAGTGAATTTCAATGTTTTTTTAATAGCAAATCTTTATAGGTATAAAAAATAATAAATTTTAAAACGAATTTTATATTGTATAATTATGTCAAATTATATATATATTTTTTTATTTTTAACTCGGGGCGCTCCCGGGGCGCGTACCGGTGAACGCACGGGTAAACGCAATATCACGGCGCGCCCTGGGGCGCGTACCGGGGAGCGTCCCGTTAGCGCTATTCTCGCGAACGAAAACAACATCGTGACGTATCGCGTAAACGCGCGATGCGTCATATGACGCACAGTGTAAGCGCACCCGGAAGCACGCGTGCGCATAAGATCGCAGCGTGCCCTGGGGCGCGTACCGGGGAGAGTCCCGTTAGCGCTATTCTCACAAACAAAAACAACATCGTGACATATCGCGTTCACGCGTGATGCGTCATATGACGCTCAGCGTAAGCGCACCCGGAAGCACGCATGCGCATACGATCGCGCAACGTCTCGACGCGCTTACGCCGCACGCCCCGGGGCGCGCCCCGAAGTGCGACTACGGGCGCGCCCCGGGGCGCGTAGCGTAAGCGCATCGGGTCATGTGACCTGAAAATAACACTTTCTATTGGTGCAGAACAGTTTTGGTTTCCAAATGAGTAAAGCCCGGGTCATATGACCTGAAAATAACACTTCTCATCGGTTCAGGACAGTTTTGTTTTCCAAATGATGAAAGACCCCACCTTTTTTTCTTATTCTGACTTTGTCCTTTGACTGAGGAAGACCTGTTTCAGCAATAGAGAGAGAACCAATTTCTACTTTGAAATGGCTACTGTAGCTGCAACAGCTGGAGCATCTGCACCACCACCACCACCACCAAGAGGACCACCACAACAGTACATTGGTGGTCAGGAAGACGAGGAGGAGGAAGAGGAAGAGGAGGAGGGGAGAACATGGCTGCCTGAACAAAATACCCCATACAAGCCCAAGTCACACATTGTATGGGAGTTTTTTTCACTCCCAGAGGGCAAGAAAAAAGTGAATGCGGCCAAGGTAACTTGCCTAATCTGTGGCGAACAACTCTCAAGGGGCAACCCTAACAAAAAATATTCTTTTGGCAATAATACCATGATTCGACATATGACCCGGAAGCATCCAAACAACTATTCTCGTGCAGAGCTCAGGGAACTGGCCAGTAACCTCCCCCAGTCTTCAAGGACCACCTCCAAAAGAACACAACCCACTCCATCGGGACCAGAAACAACAGAGATGATGCCTTGTATTCAGCAACGATTTACTGATTTTAGAATCACATGTATTGAATGTGGCAAGCTCATCGCCTATGGTGAAAAGAGCATGAAGCTCGTCGTCCTTGCTGGTGACAATCACAAGTGCCCCAAAAAACAGTAATTTTTTCTGTTTTTTGTTTTTTGCTCCAGTTGAGCCATTTTCAATTCCCTTTTTTTTGTTTCTCCCCATAAAAAAAAATAAAAAAAAATAAAACTGATTTGAAAAGCCAAAAAAAGTACATGTTCAAAAAAACATTAAAAAAAATATAAAACAACAAAAATAAGAAAAAACAGTTCTTTTTAGAACTACCTTTCATTTATAAAAATAAACCTATATTTTTAATGAATCTCTGTCATATTTTTTTTTCTTAGGGTACGCGTACCGGGGCGCGCCCCCCAAAAAATAGAAAAAAAAATTAATGAAGGAGTTCGCATGAGGGAAGAACACAAAGAGAGTAATGTTACCATACACTGCCCAAAGTTAACTTCACTGTTAAAAAATCAGAACTACCTGTCTGAACTTAAACCCAACAGTACCCTAACTCTACTGATATAGTTATTTTTTATGCAATTTACAGCAACAAAATGGAAGGGGAGCAAGAAAATATCAATGTTTCCTTCGAGATTACATATGAGGAGATTCTAAATGAAGATTTTGTTGAAGAAGATTTTATGGATCAGTCTTTGGATCAACAATTTATTGAATGTTTACAAGATATAGAAACATGCATTTTTGAGAAGATTCCACATGATGTAACGCTGGAAGTTTTATTGAACTATGAAAATTCTAACCAATACATTTTTATTTAATAATTAAAAATTGTTTGAGACATTATTCATTTTTATATCTAATTCATGAAGTACTACCAAAATAATTATGTTTATATTATAGTATAAAGTGAAACTTACAGTATACTGTGTAATTTTAAAACATCATAAGGGAGCAGGGTAGACCACCCATGATCCCCTAGGTCTTCTACGGGAGTACTTAAAGGATCTGTTTCTGCTTTCCTGACAGACTATGGTATGG
Source organism: Lissotriton helveticus (assembly GCF_964261635.1). Classification (NCBI taxonomy): domain Eukaryota; kingdom Metazoa; phylum Chordata; class Amphibia; order Caudata; family Salamandridae; genus Lissotriton; species Lissotriton helveticus. Next base: position 601,504,075 of record NC_136063.1, on the reverse strand, counting down.
ATTTCATATACCACAATAACTTCTGTAACAACATGCTAGATATCTACATAAAAAAAGGTGTTCATTGAATTTAAAACTCTACATTGGTACCTACATGTTGGTACTTAACTCACTCACACAACACAACAATTCTATTCAGAGCTACCCTACCTCTAAGCACTTTAAATTATCATTTTACTGTTTCACTGAGTTTTCCCCATGTGTGGGGGGGAGGTGTGTGTGGGGGATGGTGGGGTGTGTCTGTGAGGTGTGTGTGTGTATGTGTCTGGCGGGGGGTGAGGTGTATAGGTGTATGTAGGTGTATGGGGTATGTAGGTGTGGGTGGGGGTGTGGGTGTGTAAGGTGTGTGTGTGGGTGTGGGTGTGTGGGTGTTTGAGTGTAGGTGGAGGGGTGGGTGTGTGAGGTGTGTGGGGGTGTGTGGGTGTGGGGGGTATGTGTGTAGGATATGTGTGTAGGATATGTGTGTATGTGTGGGATGTATGGGTGTGTCTGTGAGGTGTGGGTGTGTGTGTGTGTGGGGGGGGAGGTGTGTCTGTGGGATGTGTGGGGTGTGTCTGTGAGGTATCTGTGTGTGCGTGTGTGTGTTGGGGGGTGGTGAGGTGTGTGTATGAGTGTATGAGTGTGGGTGTGTGGGATGTGTGGGTGTGGGTGTGGATGTGTAAGGTGTCGGTGTGGGGGTGTGGGGTGTTTGGGTGTGGGTGGAGGTGTGCGTGTGTGAGGTGTGTGTGGGGAGTGTGTGGGTGTGGGGGTGTGGGGTTGTGTGCATGTGGGTGTGTGTGGGACGTACTTGTAGGTACCTAAAACAGCCACAGAACCCAAAAGCTCTCTTCAGAGCTACCCTACCTGTAATCACTCAAAATGATTATTTTACACTATTATTTTAACTATTTTTCACCAAAGTACGCTCCCTGGTACGCTCCCCGGTGCGCGTACCGGGCGCTCCCCCCGCGAAAACCGAAAAAAAAAATTTAAACTTTTTTTTACCCGAGGGACCCTTTTATGGCCCCCACATCAAACCTAGGGGGTCAGGGGGGGTCTACCCTGCCCCCTTTTGATTATTTCCCCCTTTGTTTTTACCACCTCTTGTGTCTCGATCCTACCGAGACACAAGATGGCGGCCGCTCCGGACTGTTTCGAATGTTTACAGACACCCGAGAGCCAATCAGCTTTCCGTGTGCAAGTCGCGTGGCGCGCCCGGAGCGCTCCCCGGTGCGCGTACCGGGGCGCGGCTATAGATATATACATTTTTTGGAACCTAAATTACTCAAAATCCTCTGGAGCACATATCTTGAGACATAGCAACATAAATAGTGTAAAATAATCATTGAGACATAGCAAAGGCACATCGGGCTACCAGTCCCTACAATTTTGCCAAGTTTGGTGAAAATCCATTCAGCCGTTCGAGCTAAAAGTGAGACCGACCGCCCTATGGAAATTAACATGGGGAAAACACGTTTTGGGACCCCCCTTTTATCTCGGCCCCGCTTGATGAATCCCCCCCAAACTTTCGGAGAAGGACCGGAGCGCCGCGAGGCAAAGTTGAGGAAAATTTCAGGCAGATTCCTCAACCGGCGCCAAAGTTATTCCCAATAGAATGTTGCGATTTCCCTATGGAAAACAATCCTAACTATAACTACCTACTGGCGACCGCCAGTAGGTAATATATATATATATATATATATATATATATTACCTAGTGGCGGTCGCCAGTAGGTATATATAGTTAGGATTTTTTCCCTATGGGATTTTTGAAAATTCTATGTCGAATATCTTTGGCGTTTGAGGACAGAATTGGCTGAAATTTTCAGGAAAATGGAACATTTTGTTTCTGAGCAGCCCCTGGAAATTTGGGGGGGGTCGTCAAGGGGGGGCCGAGAAAAAAGGGGGGTCCCAAAACGTGTTTTTAACATTGAGTTTTCCATAGGGCAGTTGGCCTCACTTTTAGCCCGAACGGCTGAATGGATTTGCACGAAACTTGGCAAAATTGTAGGGACTGGTAGCCCGATGTGCCTTTGCTAGGTCTCAATATATGTGCTTCAGTGGATTTTGAGAAATTAACGTTTAAAAAAAGATATATCTGTAAGCGCGCTCCGGGCAGCGCTCCGGTTCGCGGACTTTACGCGTACCGAAACTTCGCGTAGCGAAGCTGATTGGCTCTCCGGTGCCTGTCAACATTCTAAACAGTCCGGAGCGGCCGCCATCTTGTCTCTCGGTAGGATCGAGAGACAAGAGGAGGCCAAAACAAAGGGGGAAATGACCATAAGGGGGCATAGTATATCCTCCCTGACCCCCTAGGTTTAATGTGGAGGCTTTAAAAGGGCCCCGCGGGGCAAAATAAAATAAAAAAATGTTTTGTTTTTTTGCGTGGGTAGCGCCCGGTTCGCGAACCGGGAAGCGTTCTGGGCAGCGTACTATAAGGAAAAAAGAATGATAGACTTTTCAAATACTGTATGTTAATTGATTGTTGGTTTTGTTGATTATTTTTTAATTTTTTTATTTTTTAAGCAATTATTTATTATTGTGATTGTGTTTCAAAATGTAATAACATTTCTAACATTTAACTAGTTTATGAATTACATATAAAAATGATTAAAGACTCAAACAATTTTTTTATTTTACATACAATTTTATTTTTCAGATTGTTTTTCAAAATTTAATAGAACGTCTAGCATTTGACTGTCCGATATGTCCTCTTGTTGAGTGAACATAAGTTCCCACATTTGACCGTCATCATAATGGAGTAAATGATCGACAGATTCTACACATTGAAGTAATTCACAGTCCCGTGACTCATCCATGAATTCTAAGTCATCAATGGGTTCCATAACTTGTTCATTGTTGCTGTCCAGAACAATTTCGAAGGAAACATTCTGCTCACCTTCCATTTTATTGCTGTAATTTGCATAAAAAATAAATATATCAGTAGTGATAGGGCACTGTTGGGTTTAAGTTCAGACAGGTACTTGTGAGTTTATAACAGAGAAGTAATCTATGGGCACTGTATGGTTTCAGGCGTGAAGTAGTACTATTAAAAAGTGCCTGTGAAGAAGCCTAAGTAAATTCATAATTATACCACAGAAACCTAAATCAATCCATAATTATAATAAAGAAGCCTTTCTCAATGTCTAACTCTTACAGAGGGATAGTATATAACTATCTGAAAATGTTTTCAAATTTATAAAATAATATCTCACCTTCTAAAAACAAGTTTAAGTTGTGAGTGAAAATGATCTTGCAATGTAATTCAGGAAGTAGTAGTCAAAATGGCTGTGTTTCTCTCTCTTTCTTTATATATATTCAGGTACATAACCAATCAAATGTCAGGTAAAAAAAGTAGAAAATGAAAGTAACATTTTAATTGGTTGTCAATTCCAACACTTCAGATGTGTTTTGAGAAGTAATTTACCTCAGGGTATTTAGAGAGGTCTACAGGCTAAATGGCTAAATGGAATTCCAATCAAATTTGTGAAAATGGTAGGGATTGGTATGTAGTATGAGCTAATCTATATTTGGTGAAATTGTCTCCAGTCGCTTTTCTGTAAACTACTTTCCCACCTTTTTTGATGGTGCGCTTCCCAGGGAGCGACCCGGTACGCGAACTGGTGAGCGCCCCGGTTCGCGAACCTTAAGCGTTACGGGAGTCCACCATTTTGTGTTTCGGTCGAATTAAGATACAAGATGGAGGGCAAATAATGTTCAGAATGGGTAGAAGGGGGCACGGTAGACTTATTTTGACCCCCTAGGTTTTCTGAGGGTGGCTGAGGAGGCTTATATGTGCGAAAAAAAACATTTTTTTTTTAAATTTCGCGAGGTTAGCTCCCCGTTCGCGTACCGGGAAGCGCTCCAGGGAGCGTACTTTGTTGAAAATTAGTGAAAAATGTTAGAGTAAAATAATAATTGTGAGTGATCAGATGTAGGGTAGCTCTGAGAAGAGCTTTTGGGTTTATGGTACATTTAGGTACTTATAAGTAGGTACCAATGCACAGTCTTAAATTCAGAATGAAAATTCTGTTGCCCTCATCTGAGAAGTGAACTCCATCTCCTCTGTAGATATCTTGCATGTAGTAACGCAAGTTATTGTTGTACAGGGAGCCCATTCCATGGTCTCTCATGTAAGCTGAAACAGATTTGTTTACATGCTTCCTCGACTTCTCAATTTGTGGACAAAATTGGTTTGACCACCTCCATTTCTGTCTTTGGCATATATTTGAATATACCAAGGCAGTTTGAGGAAAAAGTGCCATCAATTGCTCAAAGGTGTCCTTTAAAAGCATTTCCAGACCTACCCCAGTCAAAGTGCCCAAATCATTACCTCCACAGTGCACAATTAACAGGTCAGGTTTTGGCAAATGCATAAAGGTTTTCACCAATGGTATCAATTGGTGACATTTTAATCCTCTGTGGCCAAACCACTTAATTTCCACATCTTGTAAATTGAGGTTAGGTAAATTTCTGTTCTCAGCATACCTGTGAGCCCAGTGGATATAACTATGTCCAACAATCCAGACAGAAAACATGGTGAGAGAAGGTTCTGCTGCAGTCAGATGAAGTGTGGCAATGAAATGGCAGTTGAAAAAATGAGAGTTTAAAATGAAAAAAACTGTAGAGTTTCTGTGTTAATGAAGCAGTAACAGTGATTGGTGGATTTTGATTGCTTAAAACAGAAAGTTAGGGTGCATGGATGAGTTCTTTGAAAGATGTATTTTGAATGGTCAATAAAAAGTCATTAAATGAAAGATTGCAGTGGATACGCAGGTGCACTGAGAGTTCAGAGTTCAATTGCAACATTGTTGTGTGAACTTGCAAACACCAGAGGTCTTCCAAGAGGTGGTTGCCATGCAGAAAAGGCATGAAATGGCAGAGGGGGGAAGCGTTTTCATTTGAAAAAAAGTGAGGGAAGAGTTTTGATTGGGTGACATGAGAGATATGTGTGAAGAATTACAGCATTTCTGTGCTTTTGATAGCTGCAGACTCTGGAGTGCATACCTTTTGCTCTGCTGAAGACAAATTGGTGTGTTTCTGAGACTGTTTTCAAACTCAAAGTATTTGCTAAGGTGAGAAAATATGTCTTTAATTTAGATAGAGAATAGTGTGCTTTAAGGAGAAAATTATGAAGAAAGTTGTGTTTTTCAAATGTTGCTTTGTCTCAAGTGTTTTACAAATAGATTTTGTTTCTTTGAGAAAATGGTAATTGGAGAAAATGTGAAGTATTAGTACTGACAGGGTGTTTTTCTGCATAGGAGCTGTGGAGTCTTTTCAAATTATGACTTGAAAATCGTTTTTGAGGAAAATGAATGGTTATAATATTTCTGACAATGACATAATGGTGTATGCTTCTTTATAATGCAATTGACTGTCTCTGATGTTATTTTTCCCATTTTAATGTAAGACCTTTCTCTGTGGCGCAAATTGCTTGTAAATATGCTCCCACCTGTGCATGGCAAATTTAGATTTTGAATGTTTGTGTTACATAGCCATGTTAAAAGTGATACAAACATGCTGCAAAGGCAATCAAAAAACGCTTTTATGTGTCTTAAGGACATTTTAAGTAATTTTCCCATGTGCAGTGTTTTGAAATTATGATTTGAAAATCGTTTTTGGGGAAAAGGAATTGTTTTTAAATTTATGACAAGGACATAATGGTGTATGCTTCTTTATAAGGCAATTGACTGTCTCTGATGTTATTTTTCCCATTTCAATGTAAGACCTTTCTCTGTGGCGCAAATTGCTTGTAAATATGCTCCCACCTGTGCATGGCAAATTTAGATTTTGAATGTTTGTGTTACATAGCCATGTTAAAAGTGATAAAAACATGCTGCAAAGGCAATCAAAAAACGCTTTTATGTGTCTTAAGGACATTTGATGTCATTTTTCCCATATTACATTAAAAGACCTTTCTCCGTGGGGCACATTCCTTGTAAATATGGTTACACTTGTGCATGGTAAATTTAGATTTTGACTGTTTGAGTTACATAACCATGTTAAAAGTGACCCAAAAAAATTGCAAAGGCTTTCAAAAAACACTTTCATGTGTCTTAAGGACATTTTAAGTCATTTCCCTGTGGGCAGTGTTTTCAAATTATGACTTGAAAATCGTTTTTGAGGTAAAGGAATGTTGTTAAATTTTATGTGCGCCATATGCCCCCAAATTTCTTTTTCAGGGGTGCAGCAGGGTGTTCTTGAGACACCCCTGCACCTTTGGAAAAATTCCTAATTTGCGATGAGCTAATTGCTAATCGCAAATTGCACCTTCATTCCTATGGGCATCCTGGCCCATGGAAATGAATGGGTAATTTGCAATTAGCAATTTGCTCATCGCAAATTAGGAATGGTAAAGAATCGCTATTCATTCCTTAAAATTCGCTATTTTGGAAATGCAAAATAGTTTGATGATACATATGGCGGTTGATCTCTAACAAGATAAGAAGCTTAGGGATACATTTATGATGACTGGCGCAATGAAGTGGACATCACTTACTTCATTGGTAGAGCTTTACATGTATTATCTCCTCTGTATTCTTCATCAAGCGTAACTTTAATCTGCAATCCTGAGTAGGCCTCACCTTAAACAAACCTCTGGATAGGCCACACCTTATCGTCATCATGAATTAATCATTTAAAATGCTAGGGACAGATTTATGATAGGTGTATGCCTCTTTTGCGCCACTTACAAAACACTGCCCATGGGGAAATGACTTAAAATGTCCTTAAGACACATGAAAGTGTTTTTTTAAAGCCTTTGCAATTTTTTTGGGTCACTTTTAACATGGCTATGTGACTCAAACAGTCAAAATCTAAATTCACCATGCACAGGTGGGAGCATATTTACAAGGAATGTGCTCCATGGGGAAAGGTCTTATAATGTAATATGGGAAAAATGACATCAGAGACAGTGAAATGCCTTATAAAGAAGCATACACCATTATGTCCTTGTCATAAATTTACAAACCATTCCTTTTCCCTAAAAACGATTTTCAAATCAAAATTTGAAAACACTGCACATGTGGAAATGACTTAAAATGTCCTTAATTCAAAATTTGCTATTCCTTATTTTGCGATTGCACTGAAGGATTTGCAAATTTTGCGATTCCTTAAATGCAATGTATCAAACAAAAAATATGTAAAAAATGACATTAAGGATTTGGAAACTACCACCAACTTCTAGTTTGTGGTAATTTGCGAATTCTTTTCAAAAAGCTTTTTTTCCAAAAAACAAAAGGTGCCATATGACGCCAATACATGCCCTTAGGGCATGTATGTGCGCCATATGCCCCCAAATTTCTTTTTCAGGGGTGCAGCAGGGTGTTCTTGAGACACCCCTGCACCCTTGAAAAAATTCCTAATTTGCGATGAGCTAATTGCTAATCGCAAATTGCACCTTCATTCCTATGAGCCTCCTAGCCCATGGAAATGAATGGGTAATTTGCAATTAGCAATTTGCTCATTGCAAATTAGGAATGGTAAAGAATTGCTATTTATTCCTTAAAATTCGCTATTTAGGAAATGCAAAATAGTTTGATGATACATATGGCGGTTCATCTGTAACAAGATAAGAAGCTTAGGGATACATTTATGATGACTGGCGCAATAAAGTGGACATTACTTACTTCATTGGTAGGCCTTTACATGTATTATCTCCTCTGTATTCTTCATCAAGCGTAACTTTAATCTGCAATCCTGAGTAGGCCTCACCTTAAACAAACCTCTGGATAGGCCACACCTTATCGTCATCCTGGATTAATCATTTAAAATGCTAGGGACAGATTTATGATAGGTGTATGCCTCTTTTGCGCCACTGTGCGTCACTTTTATGATGCAGCGGCGGTGCAAAAGATTTGCTATGAGGCGACAAAATTACAAATTGATGCATTTAGGCAGATGTGTCATGGTGTAAAAAAAATGTGCCACATGAAACCGATGCAGCAGTGATGCAAAAGATGCACCATGTTGCAAGACAGGCCTCACTTGGGGCCATATGTATCAAGCTAATTAGCATTCGCAAAGATCAAAATTCTGCAAATTTCGGCCTTTGCGAATGCTAATTAGACAAATGGTATGTATCAAACAAGTTTGATGCAAAATAAGGAATAGCAATATTTGCTATTCCTTATTTTGCGATTGCACTGCAGGATTTGCAAATTTTGCGATTCCTTAAATGCAATGTATCAAACAAAAAATATGCAAAAAATGCCATTAAGGATTTGCAAATTACCACCAACTTCTAGTTGGTGGTAATTTGCGAATTCTTTTCAAAAAGCTTTTTTTCCAAAAAACAAAAGGTGCCATATGACGCCAATACATGCCCTTAGGGCATGTATGTGCGCCATATGCCCCAAAAATTTCTTTTTCAGGGGTGCAGCAGGGTGTTCTTGAGACACCCCTGCACCCTTGGAAAAATTCCTAATTTGCGATGAGCTAATTGCTAATCGCAAATTGCACCTTCATTCCTATGAGCCTCCTAGCCCATGGAAATGAATGGGTAATTTGCAATTAGCAATTTGCTCATTGCAAATTAGGAATGGTAAAGAATTGCTATTTATTCCTTAAAATTCGCTATTTAGGAAATGCAAAATAGTTTGATGATACATATGGCGGTTCATCTGTAACAAGATAAGAAGCTTAGGGATAGATTTATGATGACTGGCGCATCACCAGGGATGTGCCAGTCATCCTGCGCCGCTGTTCCGCCACCCATGGTGTGCTGCATTTACAATGCGGCGCAGCATGGGGCAAAAATGGCACAGATGCGTGACGTATCTGTGCTGTAAAGGTGGCGCATTGCTGGAGTTGTATCGCAAGTGCGATGCAGCTCCAGCAAGGCTCAGGGGTGCCCCATCTCCACAATGTTGCGTCAAGACCTATGCCTGCTTAAAGCAGGCGCAGGGTTTTGACGCAGCTTTCTCCTATCTGATTGTAAATGCGGCACACCATGGGTGGCAGAGCAGCGGTGCACGTTAACTGGTGCATGCCTGGGGATGTGCCATTTAACATAAATCAGCCCCTTTACATTTAAGTATGTGCAGGGGACACAGAGTCGGTGAGGCTTATCCAAGGTTAAGAAGAGATGAGTCCTGTTCACTGAAAAATTAGACATAGGCTTCACCTGCTCAGCATCGCTGGACATGGCTAAATAATAGCTGCAAAATGTTACTCTTGTTAAACAATTTTACTATTATAATCTCTGAGATTTGTCTCTTACTCTGCAACATCTCATTGTTGTTATCTTTCTTTAAAGATAAAGACAACATCAACATGAGCGATAATCTGCAATCAGTTGATTTTGACCTCATCATTGAACTTGTAATTGAAACATCAGTGGATGTTGATCCCTTGGATGATTTAAATCCTGAGGATGAAGAAGAACGTGATGAGGATGCAGATTTGTCCGAATTATATGACATAGGGTTTCAAATTTATAATAAATAAAAAGTAAAAATGTAAACCGTTTAATTTAAAAATAAAGACACCTTCAAAAACAGGTTATGTGTAGTGTCTTCAATAAAATATTAAAATATGCTCATAAAATTAGATCAGATTCACATATAAGATAGCACAGGTAACATGAATATAAATTCCATTTCTTTTCTGCTATTTCTGTATTCTAAAATTGCCATGCACTAAAAAATCTTATATGTAAAAATGTAAAGTAGTGTTTTAAGTTTTGATTACTGTTATTGATGTACTGTTGGGTAATAGTGGTTAATAACATTTTTTAATATATTTTACCACAGATTCAACTGCAGATCATTTCAACATTTCACCATGCCAACGAAAGAAAGACTGAGAAAGGCTGCAAAACGTCAAAGACAGCAGGTGATTGAAAAAAAGCAGCAGTCCTCTAACAAAAAGATTTGTCAAGTCAACAAGAAAGCACCGGGTAAGAGTACAAAAACATTCATAAGAAATATTTGCAGTAAAAAAAATATTACTACAGAAAATGTTTCAGTCCAGAAAAAGAGAAGCAATTCAAATGGAAAGGAAAGGCCAATCAAAAATGTTACTGCTAGAGCAAGAGATAACTCTGTGCATGATAGTAGAAGGAAACAACAGTTTAGGGACATTCGTAAACGAATGTTCCGCAACAGGATAATTGGCAATTTGTTAAAAAATATTAAGAAAGGTCAACAGAAAGTGGTTTTTTATAAGAGAAAAAAAAAAGTTGAGAAAGTTATTGATCAGGCATTTGAAATTAAACGTAAGTTATTTATTTTGATAATCAATAGAATTAGGAAGCTAAACAAGGCAATTTATGATTTCAAAAGAAATAGTAGATGGAAGAGAATAGTTAATCGTAGTAATTTTTGTGAAGTTTTTTCTGGAGAATGGATGCATAGTTCAAGCTGTGAGGCATTTTTTAATGAGGAGAGTTATTTCCAGGATAATGATTTGGTGCATGCAGTTGACACCAGTGGTCGTGCTTATGAAGTGAAAGATGGTTGTCCAGTTGAAAAAGAAAAACTTGTGACAACAGAGGCAGAAGATGTGTTAGGTAATGAGGTTTTAGGAAGACGTGCTAAGGGTCCTGTGTACACCTGGAAGTGTAGTAGTATTTGCAGTGTGCGACAGGATTCCATCAATTTGCTTTGTGATTTTGTACGGTCATTTAATAAGAAAAGTTTGAAGCAGAAAATAAGGTTGTTGCAAGAATTAGATCCTTGCAGAGTGAGAGAAGTGACAGGTTTGCATGGTCATTCACTGGCTTGTCTTTCCAGGAGAGTATGCCAGAGTGTTTTTCATCATTTCAGGATGCTAGCAGTGCATCATAATAAAGTGAGGAAATTAGTTAGAATGTTGTATTATGCTAAGAGTCTAGCAATTATGCTTAAAAAAATTATGTGCTGCTCTTTTGCATGGTTCTGAAATAGATGTGAAGAATATATGTGAAGAAATTGAGTTTTGTTACTTTGGAAGTAAAGAGAATGTTGAAATTGACCAAGAAGAAGCGGGTAATGTGGAAGATAGTGTACAGGTTTCCAGTACAGATAATTTCCAGAGGGAAATTGCCACGTTTCAGGTCAAATCAAGTGAGAGGCCAAATTTCACTTGTGTGTGTTGTCGACGCACCTATTATAAGAATCAGACTAAGTTAGTGGATTTATATGCAAAAAGTGAAAGGGAAAATAATAGTGAATGGAAGGATTTCGCAACATACTTGATGGTAGAAAATTGTTTTGATTTGGGATTGGATCAACGTGTGTGTACTTATTGTTGTTGCAAATTAAATCAAAACCAGATGCCTGCTAGAGCAGTTCATAATATTCTGGAATTGGTTGAGATTCCTTCTGAATTGAAGGATTTAAATACTTATGAATCTATTTTGATTCAAAGTATCCATCCCTTTCAGGCTATTGTAAGAATGGAGCCAAAGACAGGGAAATTACCTCCATCAGATTTACAGAGAGGATTAAAGGGAAGAGTTGTTTATTTACATCTAGATTTGAAGAAAAACATTAACACAATTGGAGTAGAAAAAGTGGACGAGGAACCTCTGGTTATCTTAGTTAATGGGGTTCCGACAAAGAATAAGAAAATATGGCAAGATTTAGTAGATGTTAGGAAAGTTAAAAAGGCAACATTGTATTTGAAAAAAAATAATAAATACTATAAGAATGTATATGTTGCAGAAGAGGAAGTAAGTGAGGAAGAGGATAGCGATTTGTGTGCTGGTCAAATTGAGAAAGTAGAAACTTCTACTAGTGAAGAAATATATGAACATTATAGTGTTCATCCTTTGCATTCCAAGGAAGTCATGGGGAATGCTATTGAGTTGTTTCAAATGAAACAAGCCAAAGGGAGTCCCATTAGTGTTTGGGAGGAAAGTTTGGAAGCTCGGTGTTTCCCACAGCTTTTTCCAACAGGTCAGGGAGGAAGATATGATGAGCGACCTAATCAAATTCCTGCTTCTGAATACCGGACTTTGCGATTGTATGCAGGAGATGCTGGGTTTCGACAATGCATTCCTTATTTGTTTCATCTCCTGTTTGAAAGCGATCTGTCTGGACTGTCATATGCAGTGAACCACATCTTGAAAAGTGGTATACACATGCAAAACATCTCGGCAAGTGACTTTATGGATAAAGTCAATGTCCAAGACAGTATTTTGGATTCTCCCCTGATTAATCTCATGGCGTGTCAGCGTGGTACTAATGAGTACTGGTACCGTCGTCATGGTGATTTAAAATGTATGCTGAGGAACTTAGGTACTCCCACATGGTTCCTCACTCTGAGCTGTGCCGAGTATGGCTGGGAAGACTTACTTGAATTTCTACGAGAGGCAAATGCTAACGTAGAAAACATCGAATTCAAGACACCCGGAGAACTGTGCTCTTTGGATCCAGTCAATGTATGTAGGTACTTCAATCATAGATTTGAAGCTATGATGTCTTTCATCATGAATAAGAATAATCCACCTCTTGGAGAGGTGTTGGATTTCTTCTGGAGAAAGGAGTACCAAGCAAGAGGTGCTCCTCATATACATATGTTGCTGTGGATCAAGGATGCACCTAAATTTGGAACGGATCCAGAAGACTCAGTGATGAGTTTTATACAACAGTATTCTACGTGTGCTGTTCCAAACGCAAAGGAGAAGAAAAGCCTAAGAGAAAAAGTTCTGCGTTTCCAAAGCCATCGATGTGGAAAGTACTGTCGTCGTAAATTCCGAAACAAGGACAAGTTCTACACCAAATGTCGTTTCGGTTTTCCACGACCGGTGATTTCTAAAGGAAGAGTAAACAGTTTGATGTCTTCGCTGCGACATAATGTGATGAAGAAATCACCTAAAAACACATACAATTTGAAGAGGAACGAAGAGTCCAAGTACATCAACGACTACAACCCGGTGATTTTGTCCATGTGGAATGCTAACATGGATATACAGTTTGTGGCTGATAACTGTATGGCTGTGGCTCGGTATGTGACGTCTTACATCACCAAAAAAGAGAAGACAGAATTGAAGGATATGTGGGAGGACATTTTCCATGAAAAGAGCCTCAGCAAGAAGTTGTACAGTTTCAGTCTGAAGATGTTGTCGCATCGAGAAATCGGAGCGTACGAATGTTCTGACCGGTTGTCTTCAGCAAGTCTCTATGCCAAGTCCAGGAGTATCATTTGGGCGAGTCTTGGTCTTGCTGCAACGCGTAATCGAGTTCTCAAACCTGTGCGGGAAATTGAGTATTTGGCGGAAAAGGAGCCAAACAGTACCGACATTTTGAAGACCAACATGTTGGATACATATTATCCAAATCGAAGTATTCACCTCGAGAATGTTTGTCTGTATGAGGTTCTTCAAAATTACATATTCAAGAGGAACATCAAAGAAGATACTGAGAAAGGAGTGTATGCTGTAATAGGAAGTGAGGGATGTCTGGTCAAGCAAAGAAAATGCCACTTGGTAAACCATCGAAAATTGAGTGGCGAATCTCCTGAAAAAAAGGAGTTTTTCTATTTAGCACTTTTGCAACTTTTCAAGCCTTGGCGTGCAGAAGAGGAACTGCTTGGAGATTTTCTCTGTTACGAAGACTCTTTCAATGCCGCCAAGGAGACCATAGAATGTCCTGCTTTTCCCAAATATGTACAAATGTTGAATGCGGAAATTGAGCAGGAAGCAATGATTGCAGCCGAGATTGCCAGAGACAGTTCTCAGGACAGTCAGAGTTCTGCTTCATTGAGTCAGGATCCACTAGGAGGACCTGTTATCGAAAATGAAGCTGCCACTGCTATGAATGAAGTGGAAAGAGCCATGGCACATGCTCAGGAGGATGCGGTTAACTTAGAAGAGTTGGAAAGACAACTCAACGTTGAGCAGAGGAAAATATATGACGAAGTTACCATGCAAATTGATCATGGATTAAGTCATGACAAGAAAGAGTGCTCATGTACGTCGTTGAAGCCTGTCCGACTGTACGTGAGTGGAGAAGCGGGAACTGGAAAAAGTTTCCTCATTAAAGCAATTTCATGCTATTTGCAGGAAAGGACAGAGTCATCGCTGTCTTGTGTTGTCACCGCTCCAACTGGACTGGCAGCACATAACATTAAAGGGATTACTTTACATTGTTTACTGATGCTGCCAGTGGAGCATGACAACAAATTACAATATCACAAGCTATCTGGAGATGCTTGTTTTGAAGTTTCAAGAATCTTGAGGAAAATGAAACTTCTTATCATTGACGAAGTAAGCATGGTTTCCAATGTCATGCTTGCCTTTGTGCATTTGAGAATGCAAGAAGTTCTCAAAACAGAGTATGATGTGTTATTTGGTGGCAAACACATCATTGTTTTCGGAGATCTTCTGCAGCTGACACCAGTGAAAGGGCAACCTGTGTTCAAAATGCTCACGCATGAAGATACCAGGAAGTGCCTAGGCAGCATTGGCAACGTCAATATATGGTTAAACTTCAATTATGCTGAACTGCATGAAAATATGCGTCAGGCGAAGGATGAAGTTTACAAGACTATTCTACAAGATGTTAGAATTGGAAAAGTGACCGAGCATGGGAAAGAAGCTTTACATGCACGATTACTGTCAAATTTATATCCAGAACAAGATGTTGTGCCTGAGAATATTTTTCAGAAAATTACTGAGAAGAAATCTGGAATATGTTTGATGCCAACTCTTGCAGAATGTGCCAAATTCAACTACAAAATGTTGCATTTAGAAAAGCAAGAGATTGTGAAACTGGAAGCTATTGACAGAGTAGAGCATATGGGATCAACAATTATTTTGTCTGAGAATCTGAAAACAAAATTGGATTCATTAGAGAAGAGTATATCTAAAACTGCAGGTTTTGAAAAGACTCTGAATGTGTGCTTGAACTGCCGTTTAATTTTAAGAAGGAATTTACATGTTGAAAGAGGTCTGGTAAATGGATCAATGGGTAATGTTGTTGATTTTGTAAAATACAGAAATAGAGATGGAATTGAATTTTTAAAAATTAAATTTGATGGCATTGAGGAAGTACAGCTAATTGGTCGTTGCTCTGCTAGATTTTTGCTTGTAAAAGACTTATATGTTTGCCGTAAGCAGTTTCCTGTTTGCTTGGCATATGCGGTGACAATCCATAAATCGCAAGGTTTAAGTGTAGACAGTGCATTGGTGAATATTGGCAGTTCTGTGTTCAAGGAGGGTATGGCATATGTGGCATTGTCACGAGTTAGAACTTTATCGGGATTGTACTTGATTGAGTGTGATGTCACAAGCATTTGTGCGGATCTAGATTGTGTTAAGGAATACAATAGGTTAAGAAGAGAGTATGCGCCACATTTGCCTCAATATCCTTTGTTTGAGAAACGTGTGGTAGGCCGGAAACGAAGAAATGTAACCAATACTGGGGAGGTTGTAGCAAAAAGACGAAAAGTCGATGAACCTGAAATTATAAGCAGAAACAAAAAGAATTCTGTTGAAGATTGTTGTGTTACACAACACGGGTCAGCGCGAGTACATACTGAATGCGAGACTCGGCTCATGCATTTCTCTGTGTGGACTCGCGCCGACTCGTGCTATTGTTTATATTTCAATCTGGTCTCGAGTGATATTGTCATTCAAATGTGCATCACTCGAGACATGCTCAGTGTACAATTAATATACTGTTAGCTCCAACTGTGTTAAAGGGTCAGTTAACGTTGATCTTCATTGACAGTGGATGTACATGCAGGCTGTGCTTCTTTTGTACCATTAAACTTCTAAGAAACACATTTACTTGTTGATATTTACTCAACAAATCTGGCGACGGAGGATGGAGCATTGAACCTGAGAGAAGCACTTCCTGCCCGGATTTATACATATTTACATAATTTTTGGAAATCCATTTACATCTTAAACGACCTCGTTTCAATTTGTACCTTTACTTGAACGATCACCAATCACTTGAAGAACTCAATTTCAAGTAAAACTGAATTTCCGACCGAGGGACGAAGGATTTATTTCATCTACGTGTGGATGTGCGCGCTTTGGTTTTCCCATCGCATTTCCTCCACACGGATTGGATAAACATCGCATTTCCTCCACACGGATTGGCGCTTTAGTTTTCTCATCGCATTTCCTCCACACGGATTGAATAAACATCGCATTTCCTCCACACGGATTGGATAATAACAAAGCGGAAGCTATTGCTCCATTTCACACGAAAACTGAAAACCCGCTTTTCATTGGTTTCCTTATTTTAATGAAACTGACAAGGTGACTTCGTTTATCTTTTCCTACATCTTCGTGTGTACAATACAAACGGATGGTGATCTGAGGTACAAGAAGATTTATATAAACCTTCATATGAACACATAGAATCATTCTGAATTCCCAGGACCCAAGTACTTTATTTAATTAATTTATCTAATAAGACTAATTGCTTGCTAACTGATAATATTCAGTGTAAGCCTACTATTTATTTTGATCACTATGTGTGCTCAAGGTTATACTCTTTCCCCTCCACAAAGTTATTGGTCTGCTGGTAGTACCCCTTGTATGCCTTGGATTGAGTGGAAAGCTTACTTCTTAAATTATATTGAGACTTTGGATGCAAATGGTAAAATGAAAGCTCCGGAAAAGAAGGGTATCTTTTTACACAGTTTGGGTCCTGAAGGATTAAAAGCCTTCAATCAACTTCCTACTTCACAAGCTATTGGTGACATGAATGTATTTGACAAAGCTGTTTATGATTTTGATAAATATTGTTCTCCCAAAGTATGCATAGGAATTTCTAGGTTTAAGTTTTTCCAGAGAATACAGTTAAGTGAAGAGACTGTAGATAATTTTGTTTCATCTCTGAAAACCTTAGCTCTAGATTGCAAATTTGGAAACTTACAAGAAGACTTTATAAGAGATCAAGTAGTCATGCACTCTAAAAATGATACCATACAAGAAAGACTTTGGATTAATGGTGATGAGAACTTAGATTTTGTATTGTCAATTGTTAGAAAAGCTGAACTCTCTTGTAGAAGTGCACTACAAGTTAAAAAGAATGATGCTTCAGTCAGTAAGAATGTTGTTGCAAAAATTAATCCAAAATATGAAAGTAAAAATAGAGATACTTTCAAGAAGAAACAAGTATTCCCTTCTAGAGTAAATCCTGAAGCCTCAAGAAGTAATCTCAAATGTTTTAGGTGCAACAGCAAATCACATTTGGCTAATGACAAAACTTGTCCTGGCTTAAAACAGAAATGTTCCAATTGTGGTTTGAAAGGACATTTTACTTCTGCCTGCAGAAGGGGTAATGTCAATCAGAAAGTCAAATGCATTGAGTTGAATGAGAATAGTGATGAGGATGATTTCACAGATGACTCCAATGACTGTTTATTTGTCTTAAACATAAAAGACTCTGATGTCTTAAATGTAAATGACCATTCCATCAAGAAAAAGCCATTGTGTGACATGGTTATCGGAGGTGTAAAGATTAACATGTATGCAGATTCTGGTTCACCTTATTCCATTGTATGTGAATCTGTCTGGAAACAATTGTTTGTACCTAGGCTTTGCAGTCACTTAGAAGAAAGTGACATTAATCCTGAAGGATATTCTGGTGGAAGGATAGATATTTTAGGATTCAGGACATTAGTTTTCAGATTCAAAAACAGAAAGTGCATTGCAAAACTGTATGTTTCAAAGAAGGGTCCCTCAGTTCTAAGTTGGTTTGACTGTGGCAAACTTGACATTGTACTGGATCCTAATAGTCCTACTCCAGTGATGTTGATTGATGAACAAAATGGCATTTCTTCTTTGATGCTGAGTAAATTTCCAAATGTTTTTTCCAAAGACATTGGAAAGTTAAACAACTTCAAACATGAAATTCGTTTAAAAGATAATGCTTGTCCTAAAATACATAAAGCCCGTAATATTCCTTTTGCAGTTAGAGAGGAAGTCAAGAATGAATTAAATGTATTAGTAGAAGGAGGTATAATAGATAAAATAGAATCCTCCGAATGGGTTTCGCCCATAGTGATTGCCAGGCGAACTAATGGCAAGGTGAGATTATGCATTGACCTTCGCCACCTTAACAATAATATTGTTATAGACCAGTTTCCTCTTCCCCGTATATCTGAAATGTTATCTGTAGTAGGGGGATCTAATATTTTTTCAACTATCGACCTATCTGCTGCGTATCACCAGATAGAGCTAAATGAAAAGAGTAAAGATTTGACAGCATTTATTACACCATTTGGGTGTTTCAGGTTCAACAGGATGCCTTTTGGACTGGCGTCCGCAGCTGCAATTTTCCAGAGAGTCATGCAAGATATTTTGAAAGACTGTAAACATGCCATCTGTTTCCAAGATGATATTTTAGTATTCAATGACGATAAAGACAAACATATTATGGCTTTAGAAGAAGTCTTAAATGCACTTAATGCACATGGCCTTACCATTAAGCATGAGAAATGCAAATTTGGTGTACATTCTGTAAATTATCTAGGCCACGAATTATGTGCAGAAGGTATCAAGCCTAAACCTTCACTTTTAGAAGCTATTAAATCAGCTCCTCATCCTTTATCTAAAGATGATGTAAGGTCCTTTTTAGGATTAGTTGAATTCTACGCTAGGTATGTACCTGATTTCTCATGCAGAACATATAATATCAGGCAATTAATCAAAAATAGAGTTGTCTTTGAGTGGACTAGTGAATGTGAAAAAGAGTTCTGTGATGTAAAGAATGCTATCTGCTCAGCAAGTGCATTATCCTGTTTTGATCCTTCTCTAGAAAACATCATTACTACTGATGCTAGCGCAAAAGGACTAGGTGCTGTGTTCTCTCAAAAGAATAAGGAAGGAAAAGAAGTAATCATTGCACATGCTTCAAGAGCACTTACTCCTGCTGAAGAAAAGTATTCCACAATAGAAAGGGAGACTTTAGCATGCATTTGGGCTTTAGAACATTTCAGGGTATTTGTCTGGGGTAAGGAATGCACTCTTAGAAGTGATCATAAACCGTTAGTACGGCTACTTACTACAGAAGGCATGTTAAGAGCTTCAGCCCGAATTGCACGCATGTCAATGCGTTTGCAGGATTTCATTTATAATATACAATATTTACCAGGAAGAGAAAATGTTTCTGCCGATTTTTTGTCTAGGATGCCTTTACCTATTCAAGAGGATTTGCATAATGAATGGGACAATTTTCAGATTGCCATGATCCATGATGAGGGTCCCATTTCCATTGATCAGACTTTGTGGAAAGAAAAGTTTAATGATGATGCAGTGTTAAGGAATATTGCCGATTATATAGTGGGTAATTGGCCTGATAAGAAGTGTTTGAGTCCAGAATTGAGAAGCTTCTGGGAAGTAAGGTCAGAACTCTCATGTTGTGAGAACATCATTAAAAGAGGCGAGCATATTGTGCCTCCAGTGGGTTTAAGGAAGACTATAGTTCTACAGGGTCATGAAGGTCACAGTGGCATGATTAGAACCAAACAACAAGTCAAACACTTATTTTGGTGGCCAGGGATGGACATGTTTATTGAAAGATTGGTCAGAAATTGCGTGGTATGTGCCAATTCAGACAAATCTTTAGTTACATTGAAACCCAACATAGGTACACATAGTATTCCCAATAATCCTTGGGAAACCATTGCCATAGACATAATGGGTCCCATTGGTTACGAATCCAAGTACGTCATAGCTGCCATTGACATTTTCTCAAAATGGCCTGTTATCAAAATTGTCCAGAAAATAGACACTGATACAGTCTTGTGTTTTTTGGATAAAGTTTTTATTGAGGAAGGACTACCAGTAAAAATTATATCTGACAATGGTGTACAATTTATGTCCAAGAAGGCTAATGAATATTTTTCAAGACTTGGCATTGTTCATTCCACTACTTCGTTGTATAATCCCAGTGGAAATGGGGTTATAGAGAGATTCAATAGAGTTCTTAAAGGAGCCATACAAATCACAAGTAATGATGATAAAACATGGGAAGTAGAGATTTTTAAGAAGGTGTGGATGTACAGAACAACCACAAATTCTATGACTGGGTACTCTCCTTTTGAGATCATGAGAGGGAGAATTCCTAGGACAAAAGTGAACCCCTCATGGTTAGTAAAATCCACTCCTTCCAAAGTGGATTTGAGTGTAGTCAAAGAAAACCTCATTCGCACTCATTCATCAAACAAAAAATACTTTGATGAGAAATGTGGTTCAAAAAAAGATCCCAAAGTAGAAGTTGGTATGATGGTAAAGGTCAAGAAACCATGGAAGGTCAAGAAAGGTGAAAGTTCATTTATGGGTCCTTTTGAAGTTTCAGAAGTTTTAAAAAACTCTGTAAGACTATCCAACAATAAAGTTTGGAACCTGAGTAGAATTGCTATCCTCAAGGCAAATAAGGATGTTTACCGTAATGAACCTGTTCCAAAACATCCTGATTTCTCTTTTTTGGATGAGGACTCCCATGTTACAGATGTCTTACCTTGCAATTCTACTAGTAGTTTCACCAATCAAAATCCTACTCTCACCACGACTGCACTTTCAGATAACAGTTTCATCAATCAAGATGCAAATGTTTCATTACCAAAAAGAGTCACTAAGAAACCAAAGTGGTTATCTGATTTTGTTGCGTTTATTATGAAGAAAGTATAATATACAATGTTTTTTTTTTTTTTTTTCATAAGGGGGGAAGGTGTGTTGTGTTACACAACACGGGTCAGCGCGAGTACATACTGAATGCGAGACTCGGCTCATGCATTTCTCTGTGTGGACTCGCGCCGACTCGTGCTATTGTTTATATTTCAATCTGGTCTCGAGTGATATTGTCATTCAAATGTGCATCACTCGAGACATGCTCAGTGTACAATTAATATACTGTTAGCTCCAACTGTGTTAAAGGGTCAGTTAACGTTGATCTTCATTGACAGTGGATGTACATGCAGGCTGTGCTTCTTTTGTACCATTAAACTTCTAAGAAACACATTTACTTGTTGATATTTACTCAACAAAGATGTTGTTGGTTTTCAATTTGAAAACAGTTCTGGTGTCAACTGCTATGCTAATGTAGTGGTTAATGTTTTGTTTTCTCTAGAAAATGTAAAAGAAGAGATTGTGGTCAATTCTGATCAAAGATTTTGCAGTTTGTTAAATTCTGTGTTAGAGAAATGTAGCACTGATAGAACAAACATAGAAAGTGTGTCTGAAATTCGAAATCTGTTAGACAGATGTTCAGGCCAAACACAATTCTCTCAAAATATTCAGCAAGATTGTCAGGAGTTTTTAATGTATATGCTTGATGTATTGCATGCTGAAGGTGTAGATGTAGATCAGCTGTTTGGGCTTTCTTATCAATGGCAGCATGACTGCGAGAACTGTATGGTATCAAGTACTACTAGTGTAGACTCAGAAAGATTTATATATTTAACTTTGCCAGACAGTAAATCAGTCTCCTTTAATAAGCTAGTAAAAGCAGCTGATCACAACATGGAGTGTAGCCAATGTAAATCTGAAATGATGTCCACATTATTTATACGAACATATGGCCAGTATGTCATTTTAATGTTCCAACGATGTAGGCCTGATGGAACAAAATTGACAACTTTAATTAAAAATTTTGTGGCTTCGCAGTTGTCAATATCAGGAAGGACTTTTGTAACTGCAGCAATTATATATCATGACGGTCCTTCAATAACATCAGGACATTACACAGCTTATTTAAAGTCTAGAAATGGCTGGTCATTTTGCAATGATTCTGTTTTAATTTTCAAAAACAAATTGCCGTATGACCTTAAAAACTCTTACCTGGTGTTTTTAAAACCAAAATTTTAGGGAAAGAATCTCGGGATGTGCTCTGTGGAATTTCAAGAAGTTCTAATGGCTCCTACACGATTTGGCCTTGAGGATAAGTGTAGTTCAGAGACATAACTTCTAACCATAAGACTGGACGTCATGGAGAAATAAGTGCACTTTGAATGAGTTCAGAAAAACTATTTCTTTTTATAAGCTAATTGAAGCAGCCAATCAAAACATAGAGTAGAGGGAATGTAAGTCTGCAATGCTGTCTACTGTTTTACATTGCTTTGTGATTAAAAGTGATGTAGAGAATTAAATAATTGTAGTAGTCATAGAGGTAGTGTAAGTCTGCTTCATAGTAAGCAGTATCAGTGTCATAGGAAATGTAGAACATGACTGAGCAAGAAGGGGAAGATATTACTATTCCAGGATTGTGAAAATGATCTTCAACATTTTAATTCTGAAAGTTGCAGAAATGCCAAATGACGGGATTGGCTTACAAGAAATCCAAGAGTTATAAATGGCTCTGACAAGATTTGGCTTTGTGGAAACTTGTGGTAGAGAGCAAGAAGTCATTTATTGCATGTAGCATGTTTTTAAAAACGATGGAGGTTTTCTTTCAGAAAGTGGCGGGCTGAAAGTAATAACAGCACAACAGAGTGTAAGCTGTTCATAGGACATCCTTTGACGTCATGGAAAGTAAGTTAACTTTAAGGAGTTCTGAATTCTGATTTGCTATGTTGTATGGGTTTTTTAAACACAATCATTTTGATTGTGGTTTTTTTTCCCCGCTGTTATATGATGAATACCTTCAAGTCACTGTTTTTAGTGAATTTTGATACATTCTGAGAACAGCAAAAATAAACCATTTAACATGTATAATTAATTCTGTACTGTTTGCATTTATGATGTATATGTAGAACTGTGTAGGAGGCATGGAGAAGGTGAGGCTTCTGTAAGTGTCAAAGTTGTTGCATGCAGTGCTGCACTTCTGCGTACTCTTTCATATGCTGGACTACATCTGCACAATGAGATACCTAAGCAAAGGAAACACAAGTGATGTGATTGTGAAATGAGCAAAAGAAATTGCACGTATTTCAATTACATCACCTGTGTTTCCTATCATTACGAATCACATTGTGCAGATCAAGTTTAGGTCTGTCCAGGGAAACAGAGGAGGTTTGGCCTTTGTTCAAGAGTGCAGTGGACATGACTCACTTCATTGGTAGACCTTCACATGTATTATGTCCTCTATTCTCTTCAACAACTCGAAATTTCATCTGCAACCCTGAGTAGGCCTCACCTCAAACAAACCTCTGGATAGGACACATCTTATTGGCATCCTGAAGCAATCATTTAAAATTTTAGTGTCTTGCGACACTTTTCTGAGACAACAGCAATGCAAAAGATGCACCATGTTTTAAGATAGGCCTCACTTCATCTGCATCAAGATACTGTTAGTTTAAAATGTATATCTTTAGGACTGTGTAGGGGGCCTGGAGAAGCAGAAGCTTCTGTAAGTGTCAAAGTTGTTGAAAAACTGTTTGTCCTTCAATCTTTTCCCTTGTCTTTTGTAATTTTTAAATACATGTTTTAATATTTTTCAAATGTTTGTTCTCTCTTTCACAGATTGAAAGTATAAAAACAAAAAGTGAGTAATTTAACGACAATTATAAGGTAAATGTTTTGTACTCTTTTCGTTACATTTCTATCACATTTAACTTCTATTAGTTCCACTGCTTCATTTCTTTAACCCTCAGTTTCCTGCCTTTGCTACTTCCCTCATTCCTTTCTCTATTACCTACTTACTCAACTCCTTCCACTCTTTTTCTCAGTCCCTCTCTTCTCATAGTTCCTCACTCTTGTTCACTCACTCCGTCTCTATTACTCTTAGTGTCTTTGACTGATCACTCTATCACTATTTGTTCATAATGCTTTCTCTGTGTAGTTGAAGCACACTAAGGGGCATATTATGAACACAGCCAATAAAATTATTGCTGTTTTTATTGGCAGAAAACTGGTGCAAAAGTGGTTTTAGCGGCAGTTTTCTGCCGCAAAAGCGGCTTTAGCGACACATTTCTGCCAATAAAAGCTGCAAAACTTTTATTGCCTATGTTGATGATATGGCTCTATGTTACTTACATTTCTTTGCTGTTTCAATTAATCTTTTTCTGTTATTTTTTGTTTTCTGTTTTTTCTCTCTGTTATTCCCCATGTTTTAATCTTATTTTGAACATTCACTCACATTCTCCAAGAAACTCTTCTTTGTTAATGTTATACTCTCTTTTTTTTCTTTCACTTCCTTATCTATTTTGTTTTTCACAATTATACCCTCTTCCGTCTTTTCTTCGGTAAATAGATCTATTAAACAGTATCTCTTCTTTACTCCCTATAGCTGTCTTTCTTTTAACATCACTCTCTGTTTACTTTCCTTATACTTACTCTTTTTTTTTTTTTTTTGGTTAGCTCCCGGTCCGCGTACCGGGAAGCTAACCGGGAAGCGAACCAAAAGAAATAGAGCTTGCCAGAGTGCTAAACATTCTAGCAATTTTTTTTGAAAGGGGAGGTAGTTCTGAAAAGAACTTTTTTTTTTAATATTTTTGTTTTTTTGTATTTTTTGAACGATTTTATATTTTTTTTGGTTTTTTTTGGGGGGGGAAACAACAAAAAACAGGCATTGAAAAGGGCTCAACAGGAGCAAAAAAAAATTACTGGGGGCGGTTAGGGCAATTATGATGTTCATAAGCCAGGTTGATAGCATTTATACTCATATTACCACATGCTATCAACGCACCACAGTGCATACAAGTATGTTTCATGTGGCCAAAATTCTCTTGTATGTTTGGCACAGTTTCCCGTGCCTCTGCTGGTGTCAATGATATTGACGATCTTGATCTGGCCACAGGAGTTGATGTTGGATTTTCTTCCAAATCCCGTATTTCTGCCCGGCTGTAATTAAGTGGATGCTTCCTGGTCATGTGCCTATGCATGGTATAGTTCCCATAACTATACTTCTTATCAGTCCCTCTTGATAATTTATCTTTGCAGATGAGGCAGGTGACATACCTCGCATTCACTTTTTTTTGGCCTGGAGGGATTGAATAAAACTGCCAGATGAAACTGGCTTTCCTATGGGAAACCCGGGGCACCTCTTCCAAGAACTGTGGTTCTTCTCTCTCCTCTTCCTCCATTTCTTCCTCTTCCTCCTCTGTGTTGGTCATGACCTGGGGAGGTGGTCCTCTCTTCCCATGAGGAGGTGGAGGTGGTGGTGGGGGTGCACCAGCTGAAGCAACTACTGAAGCCATTTCAGAAGTATTAATAAAGGTCTTCCTCTCACAATGATGAAAGTCAGAGTGAGGAAAGAAGGAGGGGTTTTCATCATTTGGGAAAAACAATAGTTCTCAACCAATGAAAAGTGTTATTTTTAGGTCACCTGACCTAGCCTTACATGATTATGAAACCAAAAGTGAAATGAACCAATGAAAAGTGTTATTTACAAGTCACATGACCTGTTATGCTTACGTTACGCGCTCCGGTCCCCGCCCTGGATAGCTTCCGGGTCGCTGCGCTTCGCGCCTCGGTCCGCGCCCCGGGGCACTTCCGGGTGCGCTAACGCTGTACGTCATAAGACGCATTACGCGGCAACGCGATACGTCGCGCTTTCGCGACGCGCCGCGGATCGCTTCCGGGGAGCTGCGTTTCGCGCCTCGGTCCGCGCCCCGGGGCACTTCCGGGTGCGCTAACGGGGTACGTCATAAGACGCATTACGCGGCAACGCGATACGTCGCTCTTTCACGACGCGTCACGATGTTGATTTCTAAAGCGGCAGTTGCGCAAACGGAACGTTTACCGGTTCGCGGACCCGGTCGCGGCATCAATTTAAGCTAACGGAAAGCTTTCCGGTTCGCGGACCGGGAGCGAAACAAAAAAAAAATTATTAATAAACATATAAAATATATTTTTGGATTTAAAGAAGAATACATTTTACAGCTATAGATATTAGCTTTTAAAAAACCAATGAAATTCACTGAAAAAACCATAGGTTATAGACCATATATAGTTAGGAATTAGCATTTACAAAACCTTGAAAATTCACTGAAAAAACCATAGGTTATACACCATATATAGTTAGGAATTAGCATTTAAAAAACCTTATTTTACTCACACAAAACCATTGAAATTCCATATATAGTTAGTTGTACTAACTATATATCGCGCACCCGCAATCCACTGCTGATCATGTCACATATTACATCATTCATGACATGGTCAGTGACATCACTGATGACATCACTGATGACATCTCAAATGACATCACTGATGACATCACTGATAACATCTCATTTGACATTACTGATCACATCACTGATGACATCATTCATGTGATAATACGATGAAGCTCTTCAGACTCTAATATAACCTTAGATACACTCAGTGTAAACAGACACTCACAGACTGTCACTCATCCATGGAGTTACTCACACACCTAGTCAGTCATGCAAAGAATCAATCACACCTCCATTTCCTCAACTATACAGTTATACACACCTTACTTATTCAAACATATACTAACACATATTTACTCTCTTATACAATCCCTGATACAAGTTCACAATGATCCATACAGCCACTCACACATTCACTGGCTCTTTTGCACAGTTATTTACATATGTCAACTCTCACATGTACTGTGTTTTACATATGTACTTACTTTGACATGTAGCACTGAGATATCCATTCACTCACCAATACACTCATGCACACAGTCAACCGCCCATACAGCTGTTTCCACATGCACTTTTGAACCCATACATCTAGTGAATCAACTGCTCACACATCTATGCACAGAGTCATACACCTCCCAGCCACCCACACACACACTCAGTCTCCCATACAAATACTTGGGCAACCAATCAATAACCCATATAGTTACTCATATAGCTACTGAACAACACATGCAGCAGTTTTCAGAACAACAGACATAATGATGCACAAATTAAGACAGTTTAGTCACTAACCCATGCACTCAGTGAGACACATTTAATCACTCATTCATACAGTCAGTCATGCACCTACTAAATCATTCATCCAGACACTTATACATCCACTCAATCTTCAATATGTAAGACATATTTTAACTTTACAGAAAAATACAGTCACTGGATGTTGTCATCAGTGATGTCATTTGAGATGTCATCAGTGATGTCATCAGTGATGTCATTCGAGATGTCATCAGTGATGTCATCAGTGATGTCACTGACCATGTCATGAATGATGTAATATGTGACATGATCAGCAGTGGATTGCGGGTGCGCGATATATAGTTAGTACAACTAACTATATATGGAATTTCAATGGTTTTGTGTGAGTAAAATAAGGTTTTTTAAATGCTAATTCCTAACTATATATGGTGTATAACCTATGGTTTTTTCAGTGAATATATATATATATATATATATATATATATATATATATATATATATATATATATATATATATATATATTACCTACTGGCGATCACCAGTAGGTATATATAGTTAGGATTGTTTTCCATAGGGAAATCGCAACATTCCCGGCCGCCAGTAGGTAATATATATATATATATATATATATATATAGTTATATCTCCGTTTCCCCTCTGCAAAGCCCAGCCGGGACAAAACCAAAGGAACGGATTACAGACTCCAATTTTCGTGGATCAGCAGGTCTTTTATTATTCAAGTATAGCCAGACGCGTTTCGAATACCTCCGTATTCTTTCTCAATGTAACAAACAAATGGTCCGCTTTTTATTTTTATACATTTTTGGTGTGATGCTTTCACCTCATCTCAGTGTTAAACATAGAAAAAATACTATATACGAATGTATGCTGGGTTTTGTAGTTTTTTGCTCTAGAACCAATTTACCCAATATAGTTGTATTTCATGTCAAAACAACCTAACAGCATAAATGCTCAGTCATAAAAAAAATAGTAAATAAAACATGGTGCACCAATATATTTGATATCTTGACACAGAACATATCCTAATTTGCAGTCATGGTCACTTGTTTGTATAGCTCCATAATTTTTCATGAGTGTATCTGCAGCATATAAAAATATATATATAAAAACCATTTCCCTCATATAATATGAAAAAATATATCCATATATATAAAAATATAAATATGCATTCTATATACAATATAAAAATAGAAATATATTATAAAATATTGATACCTCAATTTTATGGCTATACACAAATACCGGAATGAATTCCCAAATAGTAAGGACCTGACTACATCAATGTTGATCTAGGCAACATGGAGAGTTGTGCAAAATAGAGCTCATGTGCAAACCCACAAATAAAGTGCATATAATGTTTTATAGCAGCATAAAAGTATTTCTTCGGTTAAAGTGCAAAAATTACAGTGATATTTTCCCATTCCATAATAGTGTTGTTTCCTTTTAAAAGGGAAAAAGGAAAACTTGATATTTACAAGCTTTGTGAGATGTTTTTTTTTTAAATTTATAAGATAAAAATAATTATGCTTATAACGTGAAAAACTAAAACCAAAATTGAAAAAGTATTTTTTAGAAAAGAGTGTGGAAACGTAACTAGGGCCGCAGTATGGTTTTTAGACTAGTTTTCAGAAACCTAAGAGTCTGAGAAAGACTTAAACGGACATGTCCTAACCTCAAAAAATATATATAGATATTATCTTAGAGGAAATGATGTAAATCCTCTGTATTATTCAAACCATTGGGCTGTCTACTATCTAGTTCTACAATAAATTTAGATTCCAGCTGTCTAAGGCTTTTTTCTCTGTTACCACCACACGGATTCTCATTTACTGCTCCGATGACAAAATATCTTAAATCTGCCAAGTTGTTTTGGTGGACTGCCTTAAAGTGTCTTGCAACAGGATACGTACTGTCGTTGTTCACGATAGCACGGAGATGTTGCAAAATTCTGACGTGTACCTGCTGCTTGGTGCTACCCACATATCTGAGCCCGCAGGTACACGTCAGAATATAAACTGCATATTCCGTCTTGCAGTCAAAGCATCCCTGAATTTTAAATTCCCTCGGGCTGAAAGGTGTAGTGTACTTTTTGGTAGTTATTCCAAATTTACATGCCCGGCAGGATGAACATTTAAAGAAACCCTGTTTTTCTGGTAACCAAAGACTGCTCTTCTTCTTGGTACCCAGGTCTGGGATGCTTTTGGCTATTTTATTTCTCATCGAAATGCCTCTCCGAAAGGTTATTGTGGGTTTTTGAGGCAATTCTGATGTTATGACTGCATCTGTCTGCACTATCGCCCAATTTTGATTAATTATTGAGCGAATTTGACGGTGCTGGTTATTGTAGGTTAGTATCAGCCTGGGTATCTTAGAGGTATCCTCATTTTCTTGCAAGGCATTTTCTTCTACATTTGGTAATAGTGATACCCTAGATCTACTATTGGCTTTGTCCAAAGCCCTTTGTAGAGTTTTTGCCGTGTAACCTCTCCTACGGAATCTCTCCACAGCCTCTTGCATACATATAGTTTGTTGTTTCTCATCACTACATATGCGTTTTATTCTAAGAAGCTCACCGTAGGGAATGCTGTCAATTAGGTGTCTGGGGTGGGCACTAGAGGCATGTAACGTAGAGTTACCTGCTGTAGGTTTTCTATGCAATGTTGTATGTAATTCACCATTTTCTACATAAACCTTTGCGTCCAAGAATTCAACCTCAGTACAACTCATGTTTGAAGTGAAATTCAGATTCATTTTGTTCACATTGATATCCTGTAAAAAAGCATTTGCACTTTCATTGTCCCCTCTCCACAACAAAAAGACATCGTCTATATAACGTAACCAAATTGTTATATTGTTACCATATTTTGACGATAATTCTTTCCTCAATATATGCTCCTCCCACCAGCCAACCACTAAACAGGCATAGCTGGGGGAGAAGCAAGACCCCATTGCCACGCCCCTGCACTGTCTGTATATTTTTTTAGAAAATGCAAAAAAGTTATTGTTTAGGCACCAGTCAATACTTCTCATAATTACTTTGTTATGTTCGTAATATTCGATAGGTCTTGAAGACAAGAAATGTTTAATAGCATCCAATCCTACTTGGTGATCTATACAAGTGTATAAGGATTCAATGTCTAATGTTAACATTCTCATATTGTCTTCCCATTTGATGTTACTGATTTTTGTTAAAAAATCACCCGTATCCTTAACATAGGAAGGTAAATCCCTGACCAAATCTTGTAAGAAGAAATCAATGTATTGTGATAGGTGCTCACTTGCACTTTCAATCGCCGATATTATTGGGCGTCCCGGGACCGGGGTTCTCTCCTTATGAGTTTTCGGGAGAAAGTATATAGATGGCAAAACAGGTGAGTCATTGCATAGAAAATTATATTCCTCTTTAGAGATCATACTATGTCTCTTGCATTGAAGTAGATGTTTCCGCAAAGTTTCCAAAGCCCTTGTGTATTCTTTATTAGTTGTTTCCACATAACACAGGGTATCTGACAGCTGTCGATTGGCTTCTCTTATATAGTCTTGCTTAGGCCACAGTACTATATTGCCGCCTTTATCCGAAGCTTTTATGATGATCTCAGTGTTGGTACCTAATTTAGTCATTAATCGATTATATTCCAGGTCGTTTTGACTTAGTTTCTTGGAATGATGACTCACTTGATAGTGTAGATTTTTTATATCCTCTGTTACCCTATCGTTGAAAATATCGATTGCATCTTTGGGCATGATGGGTACAAAGACTGATTTTGGCTTAAATGGGCTCTTGCCAGCCCCCAGTTGAGCTATTGAAGCTGCTTGTAAATGTTCTTGGGTAGACATGTTGCTTTCAATTGCCTCATCGATGTTCTCTTCTAGAGTTCTGGCTGCCACTATTCCTTCAACATCAGTAACCATTAGTCTAATGTCATAGGTTGATTGTTCCGTAGTTGATTTTTTAGCTAGTCCACTTTTGATTTTATAAAATTTAAGCAGTTTTAATTTTCTGATATAACTGAAGATATCTATACGGGTCTGTGCAAAATTGAAATTTCTTGGAGGACAGTATGACAATCCCAATTTTAAGATTTGTTCTTCTCTGTCGTCCAATGTTAAAGATGTCATATTGATGATTGTTTTGTCTATTATGTTGGTTGCTGTTGATTGCGCCAATAGTTTCTTTTCCCTCTTCCTTTTGGTTTTGTTGCGCCTTTCCCTCCTTTTGGCATTTCTGGTTTTTGTGTCACCAGTGGCTGTGACTGTTGTTGCTTCCGTGGCCTCAGTGTTTTTAATCTGTCCTCGATTAAAAAATCAATTTCTTCACCGAGGTTTAGGGTTCTGGGAGTAGTATCATCATCGTCCGTGCTGTTAGTTCCACTGACACTATAGACTGAACTATTATATATATATATAAATATTTCACCAAATCTCTTTCGCACAATACCTCTGCCTCTTGTGACGGCGGGCTTCCGGCCAGGTTGCGAACCCTTTAAATCCAATAAAGTTTCCTCACACGCTTCTATGAGAAAAAACGCCGAGCCCCAATTTTCAGTGCAGCAATATTTATTTCTTAAACAGCAGTGGCAAACTCCACCCGACGTGTTTCGGAACCAAGGAGCCGGCTGGTTCCGAAACGCGTCGGGTGGAGTTTGCCACTACTGTTTAAGAAATAAATATTGCTGCACTGAAAATTGGGGCTCGGCGTTTTTTCTCATAGAAGCGTGTGAGGAAACTTTATTGGATATATATATATATATATATATATATATATATATATATATATATATATATATATATATATATATATATATATATATTACCTACTGGCAGTCGCCAGTAGGTATATATAGTTAGGATTTTTTCTCTATGGGTTTTTTGAAAATTCTATGTCTAATAACTTTGGCGTTTGTGGACGGAATTGGCTGAAATTTTCAGGAAAATGGCACATTTTGTTTCTGAGCAGCCCTTGAAAATTTGGGGGGGGTTCGTCCAGTGGGGGCCGAGTAAAAAGGGGGGTCCCAAAACGTGTTTTTAACATTGAGTTTTCCATAGGGCGGTTGGCCTCACTTTTAGCCCGAACGGCTGAATGGATTTGCACGAAACTTGGCAAAATTGTAGGGACTGGTAGCCCGATGTGCCTTTTGTAGGTCTCAATATATGTGCTCCAGTGGATTTTGAGAAATTAACATTTAAAAAAAGATATATATCTGTAACAGCGGACCGGGCAGCGCTCTGGTTCGCGGACTTTTCGCGCAACGGAGCTTTGTGAAGCGAAGCTGATTGGTTCTCCGGCGTCTGTCAACATTCCAAACAGTCCGTAGCGGCCGCCATCTTGTCTCTCGGTAGGATCGAGAGACAAGAGGAGGCCGAAGCGAAGGGGCAAATGACCATAAGGGGGCATAGTACATTGTCGCTCACCCCCTAGGTTTGATGTGGAGGTTTTAAAAGGGCCCCGCGGGGCAAAAAAAAATAAAAATAATAATAATCGAACAGCTGAATGGATTTGCACGAAACTTGGCAAAATTGTAGGGACTGGTAGCCCGATGTGCCTTTGCTAGATCTCAATATATGTGCTCCAGTGGATTTTGAGAAATTAACGTTCAAAAAAAGGTATATATCTGTAACAGCGCACCGCTTCGCGTACTTTTCGCGTTACGGAGCTTTGCGAAGCGAAGCTGATTGGCTCTCCGGTGTCTGTAAACATTCCAAACAGTCCGTAGCGGCCGCCATCTTGTCTCTCGGTAGGATCGAACAGCTGAATGGATTTGCACGAAACTTGGCAAAATTGTAGGGACTGGTAGCCCGATGTGCCTTTGCTAGGTCTCAATATATGTGCTTCAGTGCATTTTGAGAAATTAACGTTCAGAAACAAGATATATATCTGTAACAGCGCTCCGCTTCGCGGAGATAAAATTATATGTGTATTACCTAGCTGTTGCTAACACCAGTTAGCGACGGCTAGTAGAAGATAGCGACCATCTTGGGCCCCACTTTGCATGTGAGTGATATATATCACTAATGACAATCAAAGTGGGCATGCCAAGATGTTAGCGACTGGAAACAGTCGCTAACATCGCTATCTCCTATTATCAACTTTTGGAAATATTCGAGATAAGGGCGAATATCTCTAAAAGCTACCACCTGCCCTGAGCAGTTCTTAGCCATGTTATCCAATGGGAGGTGGATAACATGGCTAAGAGCATTAGCTCGGTAATGCATGAATATCGCTGAGTTTTCAGCGATATTAATGCATTGCGGTCGTTTTTTATCGTATTTCCGATAAACCTTGATAATAGCAAGGTTTATCTGCGATAATTTCTGACGGTAAAAAAATCGTTGCTAAGCATCGTTAGGGATAAATATCGCTTAACTTTGGTAATATGCCCCAACGTCTGTTAACGTTCGATTCGAAGGAAATCAGGAAGTGTTGAAAAACATTGTCGGCGCCATCTTGTCTTTTTTCAAATGCCACACTTTTGTCGTGCACGGCAGCCATTTTAGATGCCTTGACCAGACCCACTCTGTGCACGCTGTCGATCCTTAGCATGGCTCCCCACCCTCGCAAACATCTCCCCCAGGCAGTGGTCACCCCCGCTCTCTGTCTTATGCATGGGTAATAAACCTCCCCCATCTGCGCTGCTGTTCCCTGAGAATCACACCCTGTGCCCGCCCGACACCTCCCTTTCGCCCTATTCACTACCGCACCCTCTGACACTCCTTTTCCTCTGTGTCCGATTGTCCAGGCTGGTCCTAGGGTATCAGCTAGCCCTGCAGATGTAGTTTATGGCCACAGCTGTAAAGAATCACCCCTCTTCAAAGGAGTTATAGTAGATCAAGGCCCACACTCGATGAGATTCGTCACAGCAGAAGCGTTGCTATTATCTGAAAACCATCCTGTATTGTGATTGGGGAGGGGACCGAGCCTGAAGCGGAAGATTCCAGGGATGACTGTTTGTACATCAAAGTTTTTACAATTATGTGTCACATTAAAAATATATAGCACTCCGACAAAGTAGTAAGATTATAAAACTTTAATAATTTATAAATATATACAAGAAAACAAAAATAGTAATAACATATAAACATTTTTAGGGAAAAACAACGAAGTAGCGGTCGGCTGTGCGAATAGTCCCAACGCAGCACAACGTCCAGATTTCCGGCGTGGGGCGTCGCGGGCGGTGGGTCATCAGTAGCAAACTGTTGTGCGAATAGTTCCAAGGCAGCAGAACGCGTTGAAATCTAGATGACACGAAAGTGATGTCTAGTAAGTTGCCACCCAGCAAATAACGGCATGGGGCGTCGCGGGGGGTGGGTCATCAGTAGCAAACTGTTGCGCGAATAGTTCCAAGGCAGCAGAACGATGGCACCAAGGTGATGTCCAGTAAGTTGCCGCACTGGTTTTGGTATCCTACAATGCTGCTCCGAATAACGGCGTGGAGCGCCCCGGGGGAGGCGGCGTGAACGGGCCTCTCCAGGTGGAGTGTCATCTGTTGTAGTGGGGCGCCCCTTTACCGTTTCAGTTGCCATTCCGTCCGTTTTTGGTCCACTGTGTCAAAAGCCGCAATTCAGCTGAGTTGCGCCCACTCTTGCGGTGCAGCGATAGGCGGCTGTCACAGGACTCTCAAAATGGCGGCAGGCTGTTTCCTTTTTGGGCCTGGTCCACTGAAATGGCCCTGGGACACCTTGGAAATCGGACGCTTGTCTGCTAGGTCTTGGACCTCATTCTCGAAAGCGTCCCCTCCGCCTTGAGAATTCATCAAAAGTTTTGGGGGCTCCGACTCCTGCAGGCTTCTGGTGGGGAGCGGCTGCCATGATTGCTCGCGGAATGACCACGACTGAGCTACGAGATGGTGGTGCTTTCATGCTGACTATCTAAACAACTCGTAAGAGAGGGTCCGAGGGAAATGTTTACCGACAAAACAGGCTAATACCCCCTGTAAGACTACCTAAAAAACAACAGAGCCTGTAAGTCAAAGGTACTTAGGAGTGATAATCAACACTGGTATAATTGCACGGAAGTGAACCTAACTAAAGACCATCAACAGTAGCTGATTAAGTCCTATCAGCCCACCCAATGGCGGAGCCTCATCATGTAGGACTCCAATACCAAGGTAAGTGTGCAATCGCCCAGTTGTCAATTAGCGATGCATTACTCAACCGAGGTAAGGTCACCACCGTTGTTAGACTTGAGTGGGAGACTGATATGTGCAGTGCAGGAAAAGAAAATAAAATAGTGTGTGATTAAAATGGCTATCGAGGCAAACAAAGACCTTTATTAACGTTTGCCTGGACGTCAGGTTAAAAAATAGTGAAAAAACAGTGTGGAAAAAATCACTGTTTGACTTGCTTGATAGAAAACTAAGTAAGATATAAGAGGGCCAACATGTTTCTGCCTTAAATGTGAAGAATCACTGGCATTCGTCAGGGCCGAATTAATATCTGCTACTGCAAGACACTATAATGTGTGTGCAAGAATTAAGGAAATGTACAATATATGAACAAAACGGAACCATCCTACCACATCTTGTCAGTATTGTCGTGGTGATGCGATGGATTTTTCCTGTGAGAAATCAAGAAGGAAAAAAAGAAAGAAGAAAAGAACAATGTAGACATTGCATTTTTACATTGCTCAAAAGTTAAATCTACACCAAACATATTCAAGTGGGATGATTTAACGTGCACACTGTTGGGTAAGTGTTGATACTGTGTACATTATTTTTAATCACTGGGTGACGTATCAGAATGCACCTTATATGTGACTATCACCAATGAGTGATGGTCCTGTCTTAGGTTTGTGAGTCTATACTGGTTTTGCACGTTAAATCATCCCACTTGAATATGTTTGGTGTAGATTTAACTTTTGAGCAATGTAAAAATGCAATGTCTACATTGTTCTTTTCTTCTTTCTTTTTTTCCTTCTTGATTTCTCACAGGAAAAATCCATCGCATCACCACGACAATACTGACAAGATGTGGTAGGATGGTTCCGTTTTGTTCATATATTGTACATTTCCTTAATTCTTGCACACACATTATAGTGTCTTGCAGTAGCAGATATTAATTCGGCCCTGACGAATGCCAGTGATTCTTCACATTTAAGGCAGAAACATGTTGGCCCTCTTATATCTTACTTAGTTTTCTATCAAGCAAGTCAAACAGTGATTTTTTCCACACTGTTTTTTCACTATTTTTTAACCTGACGTCCAGGCAAACGTTAATAAAGGTCTTTGTTTGCCTCGATAGCCATTTTAATCACACACTATTTTATTTTCTTTTCCTGCACTGCACATATCAGTCTCCCACTCAAGTCTAACAACGGTGGTGACCTTACCTCGGTTGAGTAATGCATCGCTAATTGACAACTGGGCGATTGCACACTTACCTTGGTATTGGAGTCCTACATGATGAGGCTCCGCCATTGGGTGGGCTGATAGGACTTAATCAGCTACTGTTGATGGTCTTTAGTTAGGTTCACTTCCGTGCAATTATACCAGTGTTGATTATCACTCCTAAGTACCTTTGACTTACAGGCTCTGTTGTTTTTTAGGCTTTCATGCTGACGCCAGCTTCAGTCTGAAACATCCAGAAACAAGGTGGGGCTTTCATCGTTTGGGGAAAAAAAAAAGTTTTCATCCTATGAAAAGTGTTGTTTTTAGGTCACATGATCAAGCCTTCCATCATTAGGAAACCAAAAGTAAAATGAACCAATGAAAAGTTTTATAAACAAGTCACATGACCTGTTATGCGGCATAGGGTGTAAAATTAGGAGAAAATACGTTGGCATGTGAGACGGCGTCAGTAGCGGACCGATGTGCGAATAGGCCGAAGGCAACACAACGCGCCAAGATCTGGATGGCACCGAGGTGGTGTCCAGCAAGTTGCAGCACTGGTGTGGCCATCCTACAATGCTGAAAGTCGGCGTGGGGCGCCCCGTTGGCCTGTGAGTTTGCGTCAGTAGCGGACCGATGTGCGAATAGGCCGAAGGCAGCACAACGCGCCAAGATCCGGATGGCACCGAGGTGGTGTCTAGTAAGTTGTCGCACTGGTGTGGCCATCCAACAATGCTGATAGTCGGCGTGGGGCGCCCCGTTGGCCTGTGAGTTTGCGTCAGTAGCGGACCGATGTGCGAATAGGCCGAAGGCAGCACAACGCGCCAAGATCCGGATGGCACCGAGGTGGTGTCTAGTAAGTTGCCGCACTGGTGTGGCCATCCTACAATGCTGAAAGTCGGCGTGGGGCGCCCCGTTGGCCTGTGAGTTTGCGTCAGTAGCGGACCGATGTGCGAATAGGTCGAAGGCAGCACAACGCGCCAAGATCCGGATGGCACCGAGGTGGTGTCTAGTAAGTTGTCGCACTTCTGTGGCCATCCTACAATGTTGAAAGTCGGCGTGGGGCGCCCCGTTGGCCTGTGAGATGGCGTCAGTAGCGGACCGATGTGCGAATGGGGCCAAAGGCAGCGCAACAATATTTTCTGATTTGAAGACACCACAAGGCGCTGAGATGCCAAGATCCGGATGGCACCGAGGTGGTGTCTAGCAAGTTGTGGCACTGGTGTGGCCATCGTACAATGGTAAAAGTCGGCGTGGGGCGCCCTGTTGGCCTGTGAGATGGTGTCAGTAGCGGACTGATGTGTGAATGGGGCCAAAGGCAGCGCAACAATATTTTCTACTATATTTTCGGAGTAGAAGACACCACAAGGCGCTGAGATGCCAAGATCCGGATGGCACCGAGGTGATGTGTAAGTTGCGGACGGATGTGCGAATGGGGCCAAAGGCAGCTCAACAATATTTTCTGAAGAGAATACACCACAAGGCGCTGAGATGCCAAGATCCGGATGGCACCGAGGTGATGTCTAAGTTGCGGACCGATGTGCGAATGGGGCCAAAGGTAGCGTAACAATATTTTCTGAAGAGAATACACCACAAGGCGCTGAGATGCCAAGATCCGGATGGCACCGAGGTGATGTCTAAGTTGCGGACCGATGTGCGAATGGGGCCAAAGGTAGCGTAACAAGATTTTCTGTATGGAAGATACCACTAGGCGTTGAGATGCCAAGATTCGGATGGCACCGAGGTGATGTCTAGGAAGTTGTGCCACTGGTGTGGCCATCGTACAATGGTAAAAGTCGGCGTGGGGCGCCCTATTGGCCTGTGAGATGGTGTCAGTAGCGGACTGATGTGCGAATGGGGCCAAAGGCAGCGCAACAATATTTTCTGACTGACACCACAAGGCGCTGAGATGCCAAGATCCGGATGGCATCGAGGTGATGTCTAAGTTGCGGACTGATGTGCGAATGGGGCCAAAGGCAGCGTAACAATATTTTCTGTATGGAAGATACCACTAGGCGTTGAGATGCCAAGATTCGGATGGCACCGAGGTGATGTCTAGCAAGTTGGTGTGGTCATCCTACAATGCTGAAACTCGGCGTGGGTCACCCCATTAGCCTGTGAGATGGCGTCAGTAGCGGACCGATGTGCGAATAGGCCGAAGGCAGCACAACGCGCCAAGATCCGGATGTCACCGTGGTGGTTTCATAGTTGAGAGGCACTTCATCTGCAGTGGGGCGCCGAGATCCGGATGGCACCGAGGTGATGTCTAGCAAGTTGCTGTACTTGTGTGGTCATCCTACAATGCTGAAACTCGGCGTGGGTCGCCCCATTAGCCTGTGAGATAGCTGTTCTTTGGATTTGGGCCTGGTCCACTAAAATGGCCCTGGGACACCTAAGAACTCGAACGCTCGATTTTTTTTTCCTTTCCTGTACATGCAAAAAAAGGTAAATGCCCGGTATGTTACACGCTTCATCTGCCACGATGAACTCTCCAGAGGAACCGAAAAAATATATAGTTGTGGTAACTATACCATGCATCGTCATATGGAGAGGTGGCACCAATTAATTATAGTGCTGCATAAAAGAGAGATTTGGAGGAGAACCCCTGACCTGCTAGTACATTCATCAAAGAAGTGGCACTGAGAGCTTCAGAGGCAAGGGAAACGGTCCCAAATATTTAGAAGAACTTTGGAAAGATTAAAATGACATGTTTAGATTGTGGTAAATTAATTTCATGTGGGCAGATGAGTGTTACTCTAATAAATACAGCATATGAACATCATCATAGTCGATGGTTGGTAGAGACATTTTGACTATATCCTGGACCTGCCCGTCCTCACCCAAAATGGCGCCGGAATAAATGGGACTCGTAACTCCTTGTTGTGTACTGGTTGCAGAACCTTGAAATCACGAGATACGTATGCAGTTTTGAAGCACATGGCGGGCGGGGACGAGAATTGATTGAATATTTCGACATCCCTATTGATATTAAGTTCTGATGTGTTATTGATTACTGTACTGTTGAAAATTCGAATTAACGTCACCCATGGTACTTGCCCGCAAATGTATATCTAGATAATTTTATTGTAACTGGCCCTGTCGTATTTTAATTATAAAATGTACGTCCACCGATTCCGTAACTGTTAGACACCTTAGTTTTTGCAACCTAATGGCCCGCCCGTTACGTTCCTCTACAGTGTAAATGTCTATTCATCATATACGATTACAGTTTGCTCCGTGGCAGGCCCACGTGGTTATAGGCTCGTATTTGTATAATGAAATTTTCACAATAAAGGTTTTTAAAAGAAAACATGGTAGTAGTGTATACATTGGTAAAGTTTTTAATAATAGTCACTGTTTTAGAATCATTAAAAGGCAAGTGAAATAAAGCAGACCAATTACATGAAGGGTAAAAGGTATAATACGAAGGAACGCAGTAAAGATAAATGGTCAAGGGCTGTTGTGTTTTCTATTCCTGCAACATAAAGTGATCGATAAGAATCTCATATTCAGGCGTATCGGCGACTAAGACAGCAGGTCGACCCTCTTTTGCTCAACGGCTCCGTCATGGGACGAAGAAACGCTCTTTTTCTCGAAAAAAGAATATATTTTACTTGCAGGACAGTTGTAAAATTTCCGGGAAAGTACATTAGCCTGGAACATTATAACATATATTTAAGAGAAAATAATGTTCGGAAGTAATTAAAAGCGTAATTTTTAGGTGATATGACCAAGGCTTTCATCATTAGAATAAGAAAAGTAAAATGAACCAATGAAAAGTTTTATTAACAAGTCACATGACTTGTTATGCTTACGTTACGCGCTGCGCGCCCCGGATGACTTCCGGATGCGCTAACGCGGCGCGTCATATGACGCATTACGCGACAACGCAGGTCCAGAATATAGTCTAAATGTCTCCACCAACCAGCGGTCGAAACACAACCCCTTTCAGCAGGCTAAATAGTTCTGTTAAATGACAACAGAAAGGACAGGCAACAAGAACCATCAGTCAAAGAGGGGAGGGCTAGTTCTTCTCTACCGGGTTACATTGGGGCGCTACCGGAACTGATCGAATTGGTAGTCTACAGTGTTTCTGGATGTTTCAGACCGAAGCTGGGGTTAGCATGAGAGCAGCACCATTTCGTAGCTCCGTTGTGGCCATTCCGCAACCAATCATGGCAGCCGCTCTTTATCGTTATTTTGGGCGGGGTGGGTGGCGGAGCCGAGCTGTTTTGCAGCCATCATTGTGTGGAGTTCAGTTCATCTCACTAGTTTTGTATTTGTCATGAGGGGTTGTTCCTAATGTTTCTATTTTAGCGAGGTCAAAAAGAGATCCCATTAGTGGCCTACTGATTTTGCTCGATTCCTTTTCTTTTTTTTTACACGATTTTTCGTTATCTGCAAAGACTAAACAGAGTATTGCGACTCTGTGTTTGTTTGTAAATAGAGAATGAACCAAAGAGAACTAATTCTAAAACAGTAAATACTTGGATAACAATCAATCAAATGGAGAGAGAAGCAGGCACGACGGATTACAACGGGGGCAAAGGCCTGCGTTAACTACCTTTCACTATCTGCAAAAAAAGAGTACTCCTAATAGAAATGAGGGGGGGGGGCACCATTCAAAGCAGATCAGTGTGCATAAACACGAAAATGTTTTCATTTACCACGTACTTGACATTCGACAGCTTATGATATTTGCTATTAAAAAACCATTGAAATTCACTGAAAAAACCATAGGTTATAGACCATATATAGTTAGGAATTAGCATTTACAAAACCTTGAAAATTCACTGAAAAAACCATAGGTTATAGACCATATATAGTTAGGAATTAGCATTTAAAAAACCTTATTTTACTCACACAAAACCATTGAAATTCCATATATAGTTAGTTGCACTAACTATATATCGCGCACCCGCAATCCACTGCTGATCATGTCACATATTACATCATTCATGACATGGTCAGTGACATCACTGATGACATCACTGATGACATCTCAAATTACATCACTGATGACATCACTGATGACATCTCATTTGACATCAATGACCACATCACTGATGATATCATTCATGTGACAATACAATGCATCTCCTCACATTTTAATATAACCTCTGTTTCACCCAGTGTTAAATACAGAGTATAATTTTTGAAACCATTGACACACCAATACTAGTTACTACATACGTACTCACTGATTCCTACGTCTACACACACATTCACTCATTCACCCATACAATCATTCATACATACAATCACTCATCTTTACAACACTATCATATGCACTCATACACCTATACAGACACTCACACTCTGCCACTCATCCATGGAGTTACTCACACACCTAGTCAGTCCTGTAAAGAATCAATCACACTTCCATTTTCTTGTCTATACAGTTAAACATAGAGCACCTTACATTTTCAAACATATAGTAATACATACTTACTTTCTTATACAATCATTGATACAAGTACACATTGATCTGCACAGAGTCACACACCTCCCAGCCAGCCACACACACACTCAGTCTCCCATACAAATACTTGGACAATCAATCAATAACCCATATAGTTAATCATATAGCTACTGATCAACACATGCAGTAGTTTACAGAACAACAGACATAATGATGCACAAATTAAGACAGTTTAGTCACTAACCCATGCACTCAGTGAGACACATTTAATCACTCACTCATACATTCAGTCATGCACCTACTAAATCCTTCGTCCAGACAGTTATACATCTACTCATTCTTCAATATCTAAAACATATTTAAACTTTACAGAAACACACAGTCACTGGATGATGTCATCAGTGATGTCATTTGAGATGTCATCAGTGATGTCATCAGTGATGTCATTTGAGATGACATCAGTGATGTCATCAGTGATGTCACTGACCATGTCATGAATGATGTAATATGTGACATGATCAGCAGTGGATTGCGGGTGCGCGATATATAGTTAGTGCAACTAACTATATATGGAATTTCAATGGTTTTGTGTGAGTAAAATAAGGTTTTTTAAATGCTAATTCCTAACTATATATGGTCTATAACCTATGGTTTTTTCAGTGAATATATATATATATATATATATATATATATATATATATATTACCTACTGGCGGTCGCCAGTAGGTATATATAGTTAGGATTTTTTCCCTATGGGATTTTTGAAAATTCTATGTCTAATAACTTTGGCGTTTGTGGACGGAATTGGCTGAAATTTTCTGGAAAATTGAACATTTTGTTTCTGAGCAGCCCCTGGAAATTTGGGGGGGGTTCGTCAAGGGGGGGCCGAGAAAAAACGTGTTTTTAACATTGAGTTTTCCATAGGGCGGTTGGCCTCACTTTTAGCCCGAACGGCTGAATTGATTTCCACAAAACTTGGCAAAATTGTAGGGACTGGTAGCCCGATGTGCCTTTTCTAGGTCTCAATATATGTGCTTCAGTGGATTTTGAGAAATTAACGTTCAAAAAAAGATATATATCTGTAACAGCGGACCAGGCAGCGCTCCGGTTCGCGGACTTTACGCGTAACGGAACTTCGCGTAGCGAAGCTGATTGGCTCTCCGGTGTCTGTCAACATTCTAAACAGTCCGGAGCGGCCGCCATCTTGTCTCTCGGTAGGATTGAGAGACAAGAGGAGGCCAAAACAAAGGGGGAAATGACCATAAGGGGGCATAGTAGATCCTCCCTGACCCCCTAGGTTTAATGTGGAGGCTTTAAAAGGGCCCCGCGGGGCAAAAAATAAAAATTTTTTTTGTTTGTTTGCATGGGTAGCGCCCGGTTCGCGAACCGGGAAGCATTCTGGGCAGCGTACTATAAGGAAAAAAGAATGATAGACTTTTCAAATACTGTATGTTAATTGATTGTTGGTTTTTGTTGATTATTTTTTAATTTTTTTATTTTTTAAGCAATTATTTATTATTGTGATTGTGTTTGAAAATTTAATAACATTTCGAACATTTAACTAGTTTATGAATTACATATAAAAATGATTAAAGACTCAAACAATTTTTTAATATTACATACAATTTTATTTTTCGGATTGTTTTTCAAAATTTAATAGAACGTCTAGCATTTGACTGTCCGATATGTCCTCTTGTTGAGTGAACATAAGTTCCCACATTTGACCGTCATCATAATGAAGTAAATGATCCACAGATTCTACACATTGAACTAATTCATGGTCCCGTGATTCATCCATGAAATCTGAGTCATCATTGTCCTCAATATCTTTTTCTGTGTTGTTCTCCAGAACAATTTCGAAGGAAACATTCTGCTCACCTTCCATTTTATTGCTGAAATTTGCATAAAAAATAAATATATCAGTAGAGATAGGGCACTGTTGGGTTTAAGTTCAGACAGGTACTTGTGAGGCGTGAAGTAGTACTATTAAAAAGTGCCTGTGAAGAAGCCTAAGTAAATTCATAATTATACCACAGAAACCTAAATCAATCCATAATTATAATAAACAAGCCTTTCTCAATGTCTAACTCTTACAGAGGGATAGTATATAACTATCTGAAAATGTTTTCAAATTTATAAAATAATATCTCACCTTCTAAAAACAAGTTTAAGTTGTGAGTGAAAATGATCTTGCAATGTAGTTCAGGAAGTAGTAGTCAAAATGGCTGTGTTTCTCTCTCTTCCTTTATATATATTCAGGTACATAGCCAATCAAATGTCAGGTAAAAAAAGTAGAAAATTAAAGTAACATTTTAATTGGTTGTCAATTCCAACACTTCAGATGTGTTTTGTGAAGTAATTTACCTCAGGGTATTTAGAGAGGTCTACAGGCTAAATGGTTAAATGGAATTTCAATCAAATTTGTGAAAATGGTAGGCATTGGTATGTAGTATGAGGTAATCTATATTTGGTGAAATTGTCTCCAGTCGCTTTTCTGTAAACTACTTTCCCACCTTTTTTGATGGTGCGCTTCCCAGGGAGCGACCCGGTACGCGAACTTGCGAGCGCCCCGGTTCGCGAACATTAAGCGTTACGGGAGTCCACCATTTTGTGTTTCGGTCGAATTAAGATACAAGATGGAGGGCAAATAATGTTCAGAATGGGTAGAAGGGGGCACGGTAGACTTATCTTG
Organism: Lissotriton helveticus; assembly: GCF_964261635.1. Classification (NCBI taxonomy): domain Eukaryota; kingdom Metazoa; phylum Chordata; class Amphibia; order Caudata; family Salamandridae; genus Lissotriton; species Lissotriton helveticus. The sequence continues at coordinate 601,459,938 of NC_136063.1, read as the reverse complement.
ACCCCCTAGGTTTTCTGAGGGTGGCTGAGGAGGCCCATATGTGCGAAAAAAAAACATTTTTTTTAAAATTTAGCGAGGTTAGCTCCCGGTTCGCGTACCGGGTAGCGCCCCAGGGAGCGTACTTTGTTGAAAATTAGTGAAAAATGTTAGAGTAAAATAATAATTGTGAGTGATCAGATGTAGGGTAGCTCTGAGAAGAGCTTTTGGGTTTATGGTACATTTAGGTACTTATAAGTAGGTACCAATGCACAGTCTTAAATTCAGAATGAAAATTCTGTTGCCCTCATCTGAGAAGTGAACTCCATCTCCTCTGTAGATATCTTGCATGTAGTAACGCAAGTTATTGTTGTACAGGGAGCCCATTCCATGGTCTCTCATGTAAGCTGAAACAGATTTGTTTACATGCTTCCTCGACTTCTCAATTTGTGGACAAAATTGGTTTGACCACCTCCATTTCTGTCTTTGGCATATATTTGAATATACCAAGGCAGTCTGAGGAAAAAGTGCCATCAATTGCTCAAAGGTGTCCTTTAAAAGCATTTCCTGACCTACCCCAGTCAAAGTGCCTAAATCATTACCTCCACAGTGCACAATTAACAGGTCAGGTTTTGGCAAATGCATAAAGGTTTTCACCAATGGTATCAATTGGTGACATTGTAATCCTCTGTGGCCAAACCACTTAATTTCCACATCTTGTAAATTGAGGTTAGGTAAATTCCTGTTCTCAGCATACCTCTGGGCCCAATAGATGTAACTATGTCCAACAATCCAGACAGAAAACATGGTGAGAGAAGGTTCTCCTGCAGTCAGATGAAGTGTGGCAATGAAATGGCAGTTGAAAAAATAAGAGTTTAAAATGAAAAAAACTGTGGAGTTTCTGTGTTAATGAAGCAGTAACAGTGATTGGTGGATTTTGATTGCTGAAAACAGAAAGTTAGGGTGCATGGATGAGTTGTTTGAAAGATGTATTTTGAGTGGTCAAGAAAAAATCATTAAATGAAAGAATGCACTGGATATGAGGTGCACTGAGAGTTCAGAGTTCAATTGCAACATTGTTGTGTGAACTTGCAAACACCAGAGGTCTTCCAAGACGTGGTTGCCATGCAGAAAAGGCAGAAAGGGCAGAGGGGGGAAGGGTTTTCATTTGAAAAAAAGTGAGGGAAGAGTTTTGATTGGGTGACATGAGAGATATGTGTGAAGAATTACAGCATTGCTGTGCTTTTGATAGCTGCACACTCTGGAGTGCATACCTTTTGCTCTGCTGAAGACAAATTGGTGTGTTTCTGAGACTGTTTTGAAACTCAAAGTATTTGCTAAGGTGAGAAAAGATTTCTTTAATTTAGATAGAGAATAGTGTGCTTTAAGGAGAAAATTATGAAGAAAGTTGTGTTCTTCAAATGTTGCTTTGTCTCAAGTGTTTTACAAATAGATTTTGTTTCTTTGAGAAAACGTAATTGGAGAAAATGTGAAGTATTAGTACTGACAGGGTGTTATTGTGCATAGGAGCTGTGGAGTCTTTTCAAATTATGACTTGAAAATCGTTTTTGAGGAAAATGAATGGTTATAATATTTATGACAAGGACATAATGGTGTATGCTTCATTATAAGGCAATTGAGTGTCTCTGATGTTATTTTTCCCATTTTAATGTAAGACCTTTCTCTGTGGAGCAAATTGCTTGTAAATATGCTCCCACCTGTGCATGGCAAATTTAGATTTTGAATGTTTGCGTTACATAGCCATGTTAAAAGTGACACAAACATGCTGCAAAGGCAATCAAAAAACGCTTTTATGTGTCTTAAGGACATTTTAAGTCATTTCTCCATGTGCAGTGTTTTGAAATTATGATTTGAAAATCGTTTTTGGGGAAAAGGAATGGTTTTTAAATTTATGACAAGGACATAATGGTGTATGCTTCTTTATAAGGCATTTCAGTGTCTCTGATGTCATTTTTCCCATATTACATTAAAAGACCTTTCTCCGTGGGGCACATTCCTTGTAAATATGGTCCCACCTGTGCATGGTAAATTTAGATTTTGACTGTTTGAGTTACATAGCCATGTTAAAAATGACCCAAAAACTTGCAAAGGCTTTAAAAAAACACTTTCATGTGTCTTAAGGACATTTTAAGTCATTTCCCCGTGGGCAGTGTTTTCAAATTATGACTTGAAAATCGTTTTTGAGGTAAAGGAATGTTGTTAAAATTTATGTGCGCCATATGCCCCCAAGTTTCTTTTTCAGGGGTGCAGCAGGGTGTTCTTGAGACACCCCTGCACCTTTGGAAAAATTCCTAATTTGCGATGAGCTAATTTGCTAATCGCAAATTGCACCTTCATTCCTATGGGCCTCCTGGCCCATGGAAATGAATGGGTAATTTGCAATTAGCAATTTGCTCATCGCAAATTAGGAATGGTAAAGAATCGCTATTTATTCCTTAAAATTCGCTATTTTGGAAATGCAAAATAGTTTGATGATACATATGGCGGTTCATCTCTAACAAGATAAGAAGCTTAGGGATACATTTATGATGACTGGCGCAATGAAGTGGACATCACTTACTTCATTGGTAGAGCTTTACATGTATTATCTCCTCTGTATTCTTCATCAAGCGTAACTTTCATCTGCAATCCTGAGTAGGCCTCACCTTAAACAAACCTCTGGATAGGGCACACCTTATCGTCATCCTGAATTAATCATTTAAAATGCTAGGGACAGATTTATGATAGGTGTATGCCTCTTTTGCGCCACTGTGTGTCACTTTTGTGATGCAGCGGCGGTGCAAAAGATTTGCTATGAGGCGACAAAATTACAAATTGATGCATTTAGGCAGATGTGTCATGGTGTAAAAAACACCGTGCCACATGAAACTGATGCAGCAGTGATGCAAAAGATGCACCATGTTGGAAGACAGGCCTCACTTGGGGCCATATGTATGAAGCTAATTAGCGTTTGCAAAGGCCGAAGTTCTGTGAATTTCGGCCTTTGCGAATGCTAATTAGACAAATGGTATGTATCAAACAAGTTTGATGCAAAATAAGGAATAGCAAAAATTGCTATTCTTTATTTTGCGATTGCACTGAAGGATTTGCAAATTTTGTGATTTTTAAATGCAATGTATCAAACAAAAAATATGCAAAAAATGCCATTAAGGATTTGCAAATTACCACCAACTTCTAGTTGGTGGTAATTTGCGAATTCTTTTCAAAAAGCTTTTTTTCCAAAAAACAAAAGGTGACATATGACGCCCATACATGCCCTTAGGGCATGTATATGCGCCATATGCCCCCAAATGTCTTTTTCAGGGGGTGCAGCAGGGTGTTCTTGAGACACCCATGCACCCTTGGAAAAATTCCTAATTTGTGATGAGCTAATTGCTAATCGCAAATTGCACCTTCATTCCTATGGGCCTCCTGGCCCATGGAAATGAATGAGTAATTTGCAATTAGCAATTTGTTCATTGCAAATTAGGAATGGTAAAGAATCGCTATTTATTCCTTAAAATTCGCTATTTAGGAAATGCAAAATAGTTTGATGATACATATGGCAGTTCATCTCTAACAAGATAAGAAGCATAGGGATAGATTTATGATGACTGGCACAATGAAGTGGACATAACTTACTTCATTGGTAGGCCTTTACATGTATTATCTGCTCTGTATTGTTCATCAAGTGTAACTTTGATCTGCAATCCTGAGTAGGCCTCACCTTAAACAAACCTCTGGATAGGCCACACTTTATCGTCATCCTGAATTAATCATTTAAAATGCTAGGGACAGATTTATGATAGGTGTATGCCTCTTTTGCGCCACTGTGCGTCACTTTTCTGATGCAGCGGCGGTGCAAAAGATTTGCTATGATGCGACAAAATTACAAATTGATGCATTTAGGCAGATGTGTCATGGTGTAAACAAACCGTGCCACATGAAACCGATGCAGCAGTGATGCAAAAGATGCACCATGTTGCAAGACAGGCCTCACTTGGGGCCATATGTATCAAGCTAATTAGCATTCGCAAAGGCCAAAATTCTGTGAATTTCAGCCTTTGCGAATGCTAATTAGACAAATGGTATGTATCAAACAAGTTTGATGCAAAATAAGGAATAGCAAAATTTGCTATTCCTTATTTTGCGATTGCACTGAAGGATTTGCAAATTTTGCGTTTCCTTAAATGCAATGTATCAAACAAAAAATATGCAAAAAATGCCATTAAGGATTTGCAAATTACCACCAACTTCTAGTTGGTGGTAATTTGCGAATTCTTTTCAAATAGCTTTTTTTCCAAAAAACAAAAGGTGCTATATGACGCCCATACATGCCCTTAGGGCATGTATGTGCACCATATGCCCCCAAATTTCTTTTTCAGGGGCTGCAGCAGGGTGTTCTTCAGACACCCCTGCACCCTTGGAAAAATTCCTAATTTGCGATGAGCTAATTGCTAATCGCAAATTGCACCTTCATTCCTATGGGCCTCCTGGCCCATGGAAATGAATGGGTAATTTGCAATTAGCAATTTGCTCATTGCAAATTAGGAATGGTAAAGAATCGCTATTTATTCCTTAAAATTCGCTATTTAGGAAATGCAAAATAGTTTGATGATACATATGGCGGTTCATCTGTAACAAGATAAGAAGCTTAGGGATACATTTATGATGACTGGCGCAATAAAGTGGACATTACTTACTTCATTGGTAGGCCTTTACATGTATTATCTCCTCTGTATTCTTCATCAAGCGTAACTTTAATCTGCAATCCTGAGTAGGCCTCACCTTAAACAAACCTCTGGATAGGCCACACCTTATAGTCATCCTGAATTAATCATTTAAAATGCTAGGGACAGATTTATGATAGGTGTATGCCTCTTTTGCGCCACTGTGCGTCACTTTTCTGATGCAGCGGCGGTGCAAAAGATTTGCTATGAGGCGACAAAATTACAAATTGATGCATTTAGGCAGATGTGTCATGGTGTAAAAAAAATGTGCCACATGAAACCGATGCAGCAGTGATGCAAAAGATGCACCATGTTGCAAGACAGGCCTCATTTGGGGCCATATGTATCAAGCTAATTAGCATTCGCAAAGGTCAAAATTCTGCGAATTTCGGCCTTTGCGAATGCTAATTAGACAAATGGTATGTATCAAACAAGTTAGATGCAAAATAAGGAATAGCAAAAATTGCTATTCCTTATTTTGCGATTGTACTGAAGGATTTGCAAATTTTGCGATTCCTTAAATGCAATGTATCAAACAAAAAATATGCAAAAAATGCCATTAAGGATTTGCAAATTACCACCAACTTCTAGTTGGTGGTAATTTGCGAATTCTTTTCAAAAAGCTTTTTTTCCAAAAAACAAAAGGTGCCATATGACGCCCATACATGCCCTTAGGGCATGTATGTGCGCCATATGCCCCCAAATTTCTTTTTCAGGGGTGCAGCAGGGTGTTCTTGAGACACCCCTGCACCTTTGGAAAAATTCCTAATTTGCGATGAGCTAATTGCTAATCGCAAATTGCACCTTCATTCCTATGGGCCTCCTGGCCCATGGAAATGAATGGGTAATTTGCAATTAGCAATTTGCTCATCGCAAATTAGGAATGGTAAAGAATTGCTATTTATCCCTTAAAATTCGCTATTTAGGAAATGCAAAATAGTTTGATGATACATATGGCGGTTCATCTCTAACAAGATAAGAAGCTTAGGGATAGATTTATGATGACTGGCGCATCACCAGGGATGTGCCAGTCATCCTGCGCTGCTGTTCCGCCACCCATGGTGTGCTGCATTTACAATGCGGCGCAGCATGGGGCAAAAATGGCACAGATGCGTGACGCATCTGTGCCGTAAAGGTGGCGCATTGCTGGAGTTGTATCGCAAGTGTGATGCAGCTCCAGCAAGGCTCAGGGGTGCCCCATCTCCACAATGTTGCGTCAAGACCTATGCCTGCTTCAAGCAGGCCCAGGGTTTTGACGTAGCTTTCTCCTATCTGATTGTAAATGCGGCACACCATGAGTGGCAGAGCAGCGGTGCACGATAACTGGTGCATGCCTGGGGATGTGCCATTTAACATAAATCTGCCCCTTTACATTTAAGTATGTGCAGGGGACACAGAGTCGGTGAGGCTTATCCAAGGTTAAGAAGAGATGAGTCCTGTTCACTGAAAAATTAGACATAGGCTTCACCTGCTCAGCATCGTTGGACATGGCTATATAATAGCTGCAAAATATTACTCTTGTTAAACAATTTTACTATTATAATCTCTGAGATTTGTCTCTTACTCTGCAACATCTCATTGTTGTTATCTTTCTTTAAAGATAAAGGCAACATCAACATGAGCGACAATCAGCAATCAGTTGATTTTGACCTCATCATTGAACTCGTAATTGAAACATCAGTGGATGTTGATCCCTTGGATGATTTAAATTCTGAGGATGAAGAAGAACGTGATGAGGATGCAGATTTGTCCGAATTATATGACATAGGATGGGAAGCTGACGTGCTTGAGCCTATGGAACTATAAACATTTATTTTAAAAATTTATAATAAATAAAAAGTAAAAATGTAAACCGTTTAATTTAAAAATAAAGACACCTTCAAAAACAGGTTATGTGTAGTGTCTTCAATAAAATATTAAAATATGCTCATAAAATTAGATCAGATTCACATATAAAATAGCACAGGTAACATGAATATAAATTCCATTTCTTTTCTGCTATTTCTGTATTCTAAATTTGCCAAGCACTAAAAAATCTTCTATGTAAAAATGTCAAGTAGTGTTTTAAGTTTTTGATTACTGTTATTGATTTACTGTTGGGTAATAGTGGTTAATAACATTTTTTATTATATTTTACCACAGATTCAACTGCAGATCATTTCAAGATTTCAGCATGCCAACCAAAGAAAGAGTGAGAAAGGCTGCAAAATGTCAAAGACAGCAGGTTAATGAAAAAAAGCAGCAGTCCTCTAACAAAAAGATTTGTCAAGTCACCAAGAAAGCACCGGGTAAGAGTACAAAAACATTTATAAGAAATATTTGTAGTAAAAAAAATATTACTACAGAAAATGTTTCAGTCCAGAAAAAGAGAAGCAATTCAAACGGAAAGGAAAGGCCAATGAAAAATGTTACTGCTAGAGCAAGAGATAACTCTGTGCATGATAGTAGAAGGAAACAACAGTTTAGGGACATTCGTAAACGAATGTTCCGCAACAGGATAATTGGCAATTTGTTAAAAAATATTAAGAAAGGTCAACAGAAAGTGGTTTTTTATAAGAGAAAAAAAAAAGTTGAGAAAGTTATTGATCAGGCATTTGAAATTAAACGTAAGTTATTTATTTTGATAATCAATAGAATTAGGAAGCTAAACAAGGCAATTTATGATTTCAAAAGAAATAGTAGATGGAAGAGAATAGTTAATCGTAGTAATTTTTGTGAAGTTTTTTCTGGAGAATGGATGCATAGTTCAAGCTGTGAGGCATTTTATAATGAGGAGAGTTATTTCCAGGATAATGATTTGGTGCATGCAGTTGACATCAGTGGTCGAGCTTATGAAGTGAAAGATGGTTGTCCAGTTGAAAAAGAAAAACTTGTGACAACAGAGGCAGAAGAGGTGTTAGGTAATGAGGTTTTAGGAAGACGTGCTAAGGGTCCTGTGTACACCTGGAAGTGTAGTAGTATTTGCAGTGTGCGACAGGATTCCATCAATTTGCTTTGTGATTTTGTACGGTCATTTAATAAGAAAAGTTTGAAGCAGAAAATGAGGTTGTTGCAAGAATTAGATCCTTGCAGAGTGAGAGAAGTGACAGGTTTGCATGGTCATTCACTGGCTTGTCTTTCCAGGAGAGTATGCCAGAGTGTTTTTCATCATTTCAGGATGCTAGCAGTGCATCATAATAAAGTGAGGAAATTAGTTAGAATGTTGTATTATGCTAAGAGTCCAGCAATTATGCTTAAACAATTATGCGCTGCTCTTTTGCATGGTTCTGAAATAGATGTGAAGAATATATGTGAAGGAATTGAGTTTTGTTACTTTGGAAGTAAAGAGGAGAATGTTGAAATTGACCAAGAAGAAGCAGGTAATGTGGAAGATAGTGTACAGGTTTCCAGTACAGATAATTTCCAGAGGGAAATTGCGACGTTTCAGGTCAAATCAAGTGAGAGGCCAAATTTCACTTGTGTGTGTTGTCGACGCACTTATTATAAGAATCAGACTAAGTTAGTGGATTTATATGCAAAAAGTGAAAGGGAAAATAATAGTGAATGGAAGGATTTCGCAACATACTTGATGGCAGAAAATTGTTTTGATTTGGGATTGGATCAACGTGTGTGTACTTATTGTTGTTGCAAATTAAATCAAAACCAGATGCCTGCTAGAGCAGTTCATAATAATCTGGAATTGGTTGAGATTCCTTCTGAATTGAAGGATTTAAATACTTATGAATCTATTTTGATTCAAAGTATCCATCCCTTTCAGGCTATTGTAAGAATGGAGCCAAAGACAGGGAAATTGCCTCCATCAGATTTACAGAGAGGATTAAAGGGAAGAGTTGTTTATTTGCCTCTAGATTTGAAGAAAAACATTAACACAATTGGAGTAGAAAAAGTGGAAGAGGAACCTCTGGTTATCTTAGTTAATGGGGTTCCGACAAAGAATAAGAAAATATGGCAAGATTTAGTGGATGTTAGGAAAGTTAAAAAGGCAACATTGTATTTGAAAAAAAATAATAAATACTATAAGAATGTATATGTTGCAGAAGAGGAAGTAAGTGAGGAAGAGGATAGCGATTTGTGTGCTGGTCAAATTGAAAAAGTAGAACCCTCTACTAGTGAAGAAATATATGAACATTATAGTGTTCATCCTTTGCATTCCAAGGAAGTCATGGGGAATGCTATTGAGTTGTTTCAAATGAAACAAGCCAAAGGGAGTCCCATTAGTGTTTGGGAGGAAAGTTTGGAAGCTCGGTGTTTCCCACAGCTTTTTCCAACAGGTCAGGGAGGAAGATATGATGAGCGACCTCATCAAATTCCTGCTTCTGAATACCGGACTTTGCGATTGTATGCAGGAGATGCTAGGTTTCGACAATGCATTCCTTATTTGTTTCATCTCCTGTTTGAAAGCGATCTGTCTGGACTGTCATATGCAGTGAACCACATCTTGAAAAGTGGTATACACATGCAAAACATCTCGGCAAGTGACTTTATGGATAAAGTCAATGTCCAAGACAGTATTTTGGATTCTCACCTGATTAATCTCATGGCGTGTCAGCGTGGTACTAATGAGTACTGGTACCGTCGTCATGGTGATTTAAAATGTATGCTGAGGAACTTAGGAACTCCCACATGGTTCCTCACTCTGAGCTGTGCCGAGTATGGCTGGGAAGACTTACTTGAATTTCTACGAGAGGCAAATGCTAACGTAGAAAACATCGAATTCAAGACACCCGGAGAACTGTGCTCTTTGGATCCAGTCAATGTATGTAGGTACTTCAATCATAGATTTGAAGCTATGATGTCTTTCATCATGAATAAGAAGAATCCACCTCTTGGAGAGGTGTTGGATTTCTTCTGGAGAAAGGAGTACCAAGCAAGAGGTGCTCCTCATATACATATGTTGCTGTGGATCAAGGATGCACCTAAATTTGGAACGGATCCAGAAGACTCAGTGATGAGTTTTATACAACAGTATTCTACGTGTGCTGTTCCAAACGCAAAGGAGAAGAAAAGCCTAAGAGAAAAAGTTCTGCGTTTCCAAAGCCATCGATGTGGAAAGTACTGTCGTCGTAAATTCCGAAACAAGGACAAGTTCTACACCAAATGTCGTTTCGGCTTTCCACGACCGGTGATTTCTAAAGGAAGAGTAAACAGTTTGATGTCTTCGCTGCGACATAATGTGATGAAGAAATCACCTAAAAACACATACAATTTGAAGAGGAATGAAGAGTCCAAGTACATCAACGACTACAACCCGGTGATTTTGTCCATGTGGAATGCTAACATGGATATACAGTTTGTGGCTGATAACTGTATGGCTGTGGCTCGGTATGTGATGTCTTACATCACCAAAAAAGAGAAGACAGAATTGAAGGATATGTGGGAGGACATTTCCCATGAAAAGAGCCTCAGCAAGAAGTTGTACAGTTTCAGTCTGAAGATGTTGTCGCATCGAGAAATTGGAGCGTACGAATGTTCTGACCGGTTGTCTTCAGCAAGTCTCTATGCCAAGTCCAGGAGTATCGTTTGGGCGAGTCTTGGTCTTGCTGCAACGCGTAATCGAGTTCTCAAACCTGTGCGGGAAATTGAGTATTTGGCGGAAAAGGAGCCAAACAGTACCGACATTTTGAAGACCAACATGTTGGATACATATTATCCAAATCGAAGCATTCACCTCGAGAATGTTTGTTTATATGAGGTTCTTCAAAATTACATATTCAAGAGGAACATCAAAGAAGATACTGAGAAAGGAGTGTATGCTGTAATAGGAAGTGAGGGATGTCTGGTCAAGCAAAGAAAATGCCACTTGGCAAACCATCGAAAATTGAGTGGCGAATCTCCTGAAAAAAAGGAGTTTTTCTATTTAGCACTTTTGCAACTTTTCAAGCCTTGGCGTGCAGAAGAGGAACTGCTTGGAGATTTTCTCTGTTACGAAGACTCTTTCAATGCCGCCAAGGAGACCATAGAATGTCCTGCTTTTCCCAAATATGTAGAAATGTTGAATGCGGAAATTGAGCAGGAAGCAATGATTGCAGCCGAGATTGCCAGAGACAGTTCTCAGGACAGTCAGAGTTCTGCTTCATTGAGTCAGGATCCACTAGGAGGACCTGTTATCGAAAATGAAGCTGCCACTGCTATGAATGAAGTGGAAAGAGCCATGGCACATGCTCAGGAGGATGCGGTTAACTTAGAAGAGTTGGAAAGACAACTCAATGTTGAGCAGAGGAAAATATATGACGAAGTTACCATGCAAATTGATCATGGATTAAGTCATGACAAGAAAGAGTGCTCATGTACGTCGTTGAAGCCTGTCCGACTGTACGTGAGTGGAGAAGCGGGAACTGAAAAAAGTTTCCTTATTAAAGCAATTTCATGTTATTTGCAGGAAAGGACAGAGTCATCGCTGTCTTGTGTTGTCACCGCTCCAACTGGACTGGCAGCACATAACATTAAAGGGATTACTTTACATCGTTTACTGATGCTGCCAGTGGAGCATGACAACAAATTACAATATCACAAGCTATCTGGAGATGCTTGTTTTGAAGTTTCAAGAATCTTGAGGAAAATGAAACTTCTTATCATTGACGAAGTAAGCATGGTTTCCAATGTCATGCTTGCCTTTGTGCATTTGAGAATGCAAGAAGTTCTCAAAACAGAGTATGATGTGTTATTTGGTGGCAAACACATCATTGTTTTCGGAGATCTTCTGCAGCTGACACCAGTGAAAGGGCAACCTGTGTTCAAAATGCTCACGCATGAAGATACCAGGAAGTGCCTAGGCAGCATTGGCAACGTCAATATATGGTTAAACTTCAATTATGCTGAACTGCATGAAAATATGCGTCAGGCGAAGGATGAAGTTTACAAGACTATTCTACAAGATGTTAGAATTGGAAAAGTGACCGAGCATGGGAAAGAAGCTTTACATGCACGATTACTGTCAAATTTATATCCAGAACAAGATGTTGTGCCTGAGAATATTTTTCAGAAAATTACTGAGAAGAAATCTGGAATATGTTTGATGCCAACTCTTGCAGAATGTGCCAAATTCAACAACAAAATGTTGCATTTAGAAAAGCAAGAGATTGTGAAACTGGAAGCTATTGATAGAGTAGAGCATATGGGATCAACAATTATTTTGTCTGAGAATCTGAAAACAAAATTGGATTCATTAGAGAAGAGTATATCTAAAACTGCAGGTTTTGAAAAGACTCTGAATGTGTGCTTGAACTGCCGTATAATTTTAAGAAGGAATTTACATGTTGAAAGAGGTCTGGTAAATGGATCAATGGGTAATGTTGTTGATTTTGTAAAATACAGAAATAGAGATGGAATTGAATTTTTAAAAATTAAATTTTATGGCATTGAGGAAGTACAGCTAATTGGTCGTTGTTCTGCTAGATTTTTGCTTGTAAAAGACTTATATGTTCGCCGTAAGCAGTTTCCTGTTTGCTTGGCATATGCGGTGACAATCCATAAATCGCAAGGTTTAAGTGTAGACAGTGCATCGGTGAATATTGGCAGTTCTGTGTTCAAGGAGGGTATGGCATATGTGGCATTGTCACGAGTTAGAACTTTATCGGGATTGTACTTGATTGAGTGTGATGTCACAAGCATTTGTGCGGATCTAGATTGTGTTAAGGAATACAATAGGTTAAGAAGAGAGTATGCGCCACATTTGCCTCAATATCCTTTGTTTGAGAAACGTGTGGTAGGCCGGAAACGAAGAAATGTGACCAATACTGGGGAGGTTGTAGCAAAAAGACGAAAAGTCGATGAACCTGAAATTATAAGCAGAAACAAAAAGGATTCTGTTGAAGATGTTGTTGGTTTTCAATTTGAAAACAGTTCTGGTGTCAACTGCTATGCTAATGTAGTGGTTAATGTTTTGTTTTCTCTAGAAAATGTAAAAGAAGAGATTGTGGTCAATTCTGATCAAAGATTTTGCAGTTTGTTAAATTCTGTGTTAGAGAAATGTAGCACTGATAGAACAAACATAGAAAGTGTGTCTGAAATTCGAAATCTGTTAGACAGTTGTTCAGGCCAAACACAATTCTCTCAAAATATTCAGCAAGATTGTCAGGAGTTTTTAATGTATATGCTTGATGTATTGCATGCTGAAGGTGTAGATGTAGATCAGCTGTTTGGGCTTTCTTATCAATGGCAGCATGACTGCGAGAACTGTAGGGTATCAAGTACTACTAGTGTAGACTCAGAAAGATTTATATATTTAACTTTACCAGACAGTAAATCAGTCTCCTTTAATAAGCTAGTAAAAGCAGCTGATCACAACATGGAGTGTAGCCAATGTAAATCTGAAATGATGTCCACATTATTTATACGAACATATGGCCAGTATGTCATTTTAATGTTCCAACGATGTAGGCCTGATGGAACTAAATTGACAACTTTAATTAAAAATTTTGTGGCTTCGCAGTTGTCAATATCAGGAAGGACTTTTGTAACTGCAGCAATTATATATCATGACGGTCCTTCAACAACATCAGGACATTACACAGCTTATTTAAAGTCTAGAAATGGCTGGTCATTCTGCAATGATTCTGTTTTAATTTTCAAAAAAGAATTGCCGTATGACCTTAAAAACTCTTACCTGGTGTTTTTAAAACCAAAATTTTAGGGAAAGAATCTCGGGATGTGCTCTGAGGAATTTCAAGAAGTTCTAATGGCTCCTACACGATTTGGCCTTGAGGATAAGTGTAGTTCAGAGACATAACTTCTAACCATAAGACTGGACGTCATGGAGAAATAAGTGCACTTTGAATGAGTTCAGAAAAACTATTTCTTTTTATAAGCTAATTGAAGCAGCCAATCAAAACATAGAGTAGAGGGAATGTAAGTCTGCAATGCTGTCTACTGTTTTACATTGCATTGTGATTAAAAGTGATGTAGAGAATTAAATAATTGTAGTAGTCATAGAGGTAGTGTAACTCTGCTTCATAGTAAGCAGTATCAGTGTCATAGGAAATGTAGAACATGACTGAGGAAGAAGTGGAAGATATTACTAGTCCAGGATTGTGAAAATGATCTTCAACATTTTAATTCTGAAAGTTGCGGAAATGCCAAATGACGGGATTGGCTTACAAGAAATCCAAGAGTTATAAATGGCTCTGACAAGATTTGGCCTTGTGGAAACTTGTGGTAGAGAGCAAGAAGTCATTTATTGTATGTAACATGTTTTTCAAAACGATGGAGGTTTTCTTTCAGAAAGTGGCGGGCTGAAAGTAATAACAGCACAACAGAGTGTAAGCTGTTCATAGGACATCCTTTGACGTCATGGAAAGTAAGTTAACTTTAAGGAGTTCTGAATTCCGATTTGTTATGTTGTATGGGTTTTTTAAACACAATCATTTTGATTGTGTTTTTTTTTCCCCGCTGTTATATGATGAATACCTTCAAGTCACTGTTTTTAGTGAAATTTGATACATTCTGAGAACAGCAAAAATAAACCATTTAACATGTATAATTAATTCTGTACTGTTTCCATTTATGATGTACATTTAGAACTGTGTAGGAGGCATGGAGAAGGAGAGGCTTCTGTAAGTGTCAAAGTTCTTGCATACAGTGCTCATATTCTACGTAGTCTTTCATATGATAGACTACATTTCCACAATGAGATACCTAAGCAAAGGAAACACAGGTCATATGATTGTGGAATGAGCAAAAAAATGTGCATGTTTTTCAATTATATTACCTGTGTTTCCTAACATTACACACCACATTGTGTAGATGAGGTTTAGGCCTGTTCCTGGAGACAGAGGAGGTCTGACATTTGTTCAAGAGTGCAGTGGACATTACTCACTTCATTGGTAGGCCTCCACATGTATTATCTTCTCTGTATTCTTCAACAAACCTAAATTCCATCTGCAACCCTGAGTAGGACTTACCTGAAACAAATCTGTGGATAGGTTACACCTTATTGGCATCTTGAAACAATCATTTAAAATGTTAGGGTCAGATTTATGGTGGCCGTGCGCCTCTTTTGCTCCATTGTGGGTCACTTTTGTGTAAAAGATGCACCATGTTGCAAGATAGGTTTCAGTTCATCTCCAGCAAGATACCATCAGTTTAAAATGTATATAATTAGCATTGTGTAGGGGGCATGCAGAAGCAAAAGCTTTTATAAGTGTCAAAGTTGTTGCAATCAGTGCTGCACTTCTAGGTACTGTTTAATATGCTGGACTACATCTGCACTATGAGATACCTAAGCAAAGGCAACACAGGTGATGTGATTGTGAAATGAGGAAAAGAAACTCCACATTTTTCAATTACATCACCTGTGTTTCCTAAGTTTATGAATGACATTGTGCAGATGAAGTTTAGGTCTGTCCACGGACACAGAAGAGGTCTGGCCTTTGTTCAAGAGTGAAGTGGACATGACTCACTTCATTGGTAGGCCTTCACATGTATTATGTCCTCTGTTCTCTTCAAACAACTCGAAATTTCATTTGGAACCCTGAGTAGGTCTCACCTCAAACAAACCTCTGGATAGGACACATCTTATTGGCATCCTGAAGCAATCATTTAAAATGTTAGTGTCTTGCGACACTTTTCTGAGACAACAGCAGTGCAAAAGATGCACCATGTTTTAAGATAGTCCTCACTTCATCTGCATCAAGATACTGTTAGTTTAAAATGTATATCTTTAGGACTGTGTAGGGGGCCTGGAGAAGCAGAAGCTTCTGTCAGTGTCAAAGTTGTTGAAAAACTGTTTGTCCTTCAATCTTTTCCCTTGTCTTTTGTAATTTTTAAATACATGTTTTAATATTTTTCAAATGTTTGTTCTCTCTTTCACAGATTGAAAGTATAAAAACAAAAAGTGAGTAATTTAACGACAATTATAAGGTAAATGTTTTGTATTCTTTTCGTTACATTTCTATCACATTCACCTACTATTAGTTCCACAGCTTCATTTCTTTAACCCTCAGTTTCCTGCCTTTGCTACTTTCCTCATTCCTTTCTCTATTACCTACTTACTCAACTCCTTCCACTCTTTTTCTCAGTCCCTCTCTTCTCATAGTTCCTCACTCTTGTTCACTCACTCCGTCTCTATTACTCTTAGTGTCTTTGACTGATCACTTTTTCACTACTTGTTCATAATGCTTTCTCTGTGTAGTTGAAGCACACTAAGGGGCATATTATGAACACAGCCAATAAAATTATTGCTGTTTTTATTGGCAGAAAACTGGTGCAAAAGTGGTTTTAGCGGCAGTTTTCTGCCGCAAAAGCGGCTTTGGTGACATATTTCTGCCGATAAAAGCTGCAAAACTTTTATTGCCTATGTTGATGATATGGCTCTATGTTATTTACATTTCTTTGCTGTTTCAATTAATCTTTTTCTGTTATTTTTTGTTTTCTGTTTTCTATTTTTTCTCTCTGTTATTCCCCATGTTTTAATCTTATTTTGAACATTCACTCACATTCTCCAAGAAACTCTTCTTTGTTATTGTTCTACTCTCTTTTTTTTCTTTCACTTCCTTATCTATTTTGTTTTCCACAATTATACCCTCTTCCGTCTTTTCTTCGGTAAATAGATCTATTAAACAGTATCTCTGGTTTACTCCCTATAGCTGTCTTTCTTTTAACATCACTCTCTGTTTACTTTCCTTATACTTACTCTTCATTTTTAAAAAAAAAAATAATTTTTTGGTTCGCTCCCGGTTCGCGAACCGGGAATCAATCAATCAATCAATCAATCAATACATTTATAGAGCGCGCTACTCACCCGTAGGGTCTCAAGGCGCTAGGAGGGGGGGGGGGGTGCCTTTACTGCTCGAACAGCCAGGTCTTGAGCTTCTTCCTGAAGGAGAGGTGGTCTTGGGTCAGGCGCAGGTCGGTCGGGAGGGAGTTCCAGGTCTTGGCGGCCAGGTAGGAGAAGGACCTTCCTCCTGTTGTCGCTCTTCGGATGCGGGGGACGGCGGCGAGGGCGTGGTTGGTTGATCTGAGGTGGCGCTTGGGAGCATAGAAGTTGATTCGGTTGTTGAGGTAGCTCGGGCCTTGGTCGTGTAGGGCTTTGTGTGCGTGGGTGAGGAGGCGGAAGGTGATTCTTTTGTTGACGGGGAGCCAGTGCAGGTCTCTCAGGTGTCCGGAGATGTGGCTGTTACGTGGGATGTCGAGGATGAGTCTGGCTGAGGCGTTCTGGATCCGCTGGAGTCTCTTCTGGAGCTTGGCAGTGGTTCCGGCGTAGAGGGCGTTGCCGTAGTCCAGACGGCTGGTGACGAGGGCCTGGGTGACAGTCTTCCTGGTCTCGGTGGGGATCCACCAGAAGATCTTCCGTAGCATGCGCAGGATGTTGAAGCATGACGAGGAGACGGCGTTGACTTGTCTGGTCATGGAGAGGGAGGAGTCCAGGATGAAGCCCAAGTTGCGTGCGTGGTCCGTCGGTTTGGGTGCGGTGCCCAGGGCGGGGGGCCACCAGGTGTCGTCCCAGGCGGAGGGCGAGGAGCCCAGGATGAGGACCTCCGTCTTGTCTGAGTTCAGTTTCAGGCGGCTGGTCGTCATCCATTCGGCTACCTCTCTCATCCCTTCGTGCAGGTTGGCTCTGGCGGCGGCGGGGTTGTTGGTCAGGGAGAGGATCAGTTGGGTGTCGTCGGCGTAGGAGATTATGTTGAGGTTGTGTTGGCGTGCGATGGCCGCGAGGGGGCTCATGTAGACGTTGAAGAGGGTGGGACTCAACGAGGATCCTTGCGGGACGCCGCAGGTGACTTCGGTGGCCTCTGACTTGTACGGTGGTAGGCGGACTCTCTGTGTTCTTCCGACGAGGAAGGAGGTGATCCATTCCAGTGCTTTCTCCTGGATTCCGATGTTGCCAAGACGCTGCACTAGGGTGCGGTGGCAGACAGTGTCGAATGCCGCGGAGAGGTCCAGGAGGATGAGGGCCGCTGTTTCTCCGTTGTCCATCAGGGTTCGGATGTCATCGGTGGCCGCGATGAGGGCGGTCTCGGTGCTGTGGTTGGCTCGGAAGCCAGACTGTGAGGGGTCGAGGGATCCATTCGTCTCGAGGAAGGCGGCCAGCTGTTTGTTGACGGTCTTTTCGATGACTTTGGCCGGGAACGGGAGGAGCGAGATGGGACGGTAGTTTTTGAGTTCGGTGGGGTCCGCTGTCGGTTTCTTGAGTAGAGCCCTGAGTTCGGCGTGTTTCCAGCTCTCAGGGAAGGTGGCGGTGTCGAAGGAGGTGTTGATAATGTCCCGCAGGTGGGGTGCGATGACAACGTCGGCCTTGTTGAAGACGTGGTGAGGGCAGGGGTCGGTCGGAGATCCGGAGTGGATGGAGTTCATCGTTCGGATGGTGTCTTCGGCGCTGATCGGGGTCCAGGCGCGGAGGGTGGTGGTGGGTGGCGTCGCTGCGGATGTGGCGTGCGTTGGTTGGATGCTGAAGCTGTTGTGTATGTCCGCGATCTTGTTGTGGAAGTAGGAGGCGAGGGAGTTGCAGAGGTCTTGCGATGGGGTGATGTCGTTGTTTCCGGCGTTGGGGTTGGAGAGCTCTTTCACGATGTTGAAGAGTTCCTTGCAGTTGTGTGTGTTGTTGTCCAGACGGTCCTTGTATGCGGTTTTCTTGGTGGCGCGGATCAGTTGGTGGTGTTTCCGGGTGGCGAGCTTGAGGGTGGACATGTTGTTCAGTGTCGGTTCCCTTCTCCATACTTTCTCGAGGGCTCGGCAGTTCTTCTTGGAGCTCTTGAGTTCGTCGGTGAACCATGGGGTTTTTCTGCTGCCGGGTCTGCTGGGCGGGGTCCTAAGGGGGGCGAGTTCGTCCGCGCAGTTGCTGATCCACTTCGTGAGGTTGTCGGCGGCCTGGCTGGGGTTCGTTGAGCCGGCAGGAGGGTGCTGGCTCAGGGAGGCGGTGAGCTGGTCGGCTGTGATCTTGTTCCAGCTTCTTCGGGCAACCTGTTGCTGGTGGTGGTGGGTCGTCGTTCTTTTGAAGGTGAAGTGGACACAGCTGTGGTCCGTCCAGTGGAGTCCTGTTGCGTGGCTGAATGCGATGTCTTTGCTGGATGAGAAGACGGCGTCGAGTGTGTGTCCGGCGAGATGGGTGGGGGTGGACACCAGCTGTTTGAGTCCGAGGTTGGCGAGGTTGTCGAGCAGGGTGATGGTGTTACGGTCGCTGTTGTTCTCCAGGTGGAAGTTGAGGTCCCCCAGGAGGATGTAGTCGGCGGAGGGGAGGGCATGCGGGCTGATGAAGTCGGCGATGTCCTCGCTGAATCGTGTGCGTGGTCCCGGGGGTCGGTAGATCAGGGTGCCTCTGAGGGTGGTGTTCGGGTCGGTGTGGATCTGGAAGTGCAGGTGTTCGGCGGTGGTTAGGGTGTCGTCGGTGTTGGTCGTGATGCGGACGGTGTCCCTGTGGATGATGGCTATGCCTCCTCCCGTCTGGTTGGCGGTGCGGTCCCTCCGGGTGATTTTGTAGCCCTCTGGGACGGCGATGGCGATGTCGGGTGCTGAGGAGGCGTTCATCCAGGTCTCCGTGAGGAAGGCAACGTCAGGGGCTGTGGTGTCGAGGAGGTTCCAGAGTTCGATGGCGTGTCTGTGGATGGAGCGGGTGTTGAGCAGGATGCACTTGAGGTGGTTGCTGCTGGTGTTCGGCTTGGTGGGTGCTGGTGCAGGGTAGGTCCGGACGCAGGAGAACTTGCAGGCGTGGCAGCTGAAGGGACCGTGGGTGTGCCTCGGGGTGGCTCGGTGGCATCCCGGGATGCCGCCGGTGTTGAGTGCGAAGAGTTCGGCGGCGTTGTAGGTTTGTCGGGTCGGCTTCCGTCGGTGGGGGCCAGGAGTCCTGGCACTGGGCGCGGTCCAGGCGCGGACGGGCGCAGACGGGCTTACCTTTGGCGCGCCGAAACGGCGCTCCCGCTGCGCGTCAACGCTGCGCGTTCGCACGGTCGCCATATATGGCGAAGTGCGCGGGTGGGCGGAGCAGCTGGGAGGCGGGAGCGGGGAGGGAACAGAAGGAAAAAGGGGCGGGGTCAACGGTGGTGGCGGGAAGCGGGGAGCGGGGAGGGCGGCAACAGGGGGGAAAATACAATCACTACGGGGGCAAATGACACTAATGAGCACAAATACAGTTAAACAGGCAATACGGCGGAAATACAAACAACAGGCACAAGTAAGCACAAATGCAGGACTACACTGTGAACCAGGGGCACAGGGAGAGGAGCGCTGAACACGGACCACGCCACTCGAGGGAGGGGGCGTGGTCACGAGCCGGCAGTCGGGCAGCGAGGCACAAGGAAGGGAGAGCACTCGCAGCAGCTGGTGGCCGTGCGGCGCGGGGGTGTCCTAAAACTAGGTCACACTCACCTGCGTCGCACGGTCGCCATATATGGCCAAGTGCGCGGGTGGGCGGAGCAGCTGGGAGGCGGGAGCGGGGAGGGAACAGAAGGAAAAAGGGGCGGGGTCAACGGTGGTGGCGGGAAGCGGGGAGCGGGGAGGGCGGCAACAGGGGGGAAAATACAATCACTACGGCGGCAAATGACACTAATGAGCACAAATACAGTTAAACAGGCAATACGGCGGAAATACAAACAACAGGCACAAGTAAGCACAAATGCAGGACTACACAGTGAACCAGGTGCACAGGGAGAGGAGCGCTGAACACGGACCACGCCACTCGAGGGAGGGGGCGTGGTCACGAGCCAGCAGTCGGGCAGCGAGGCACAAGGAAGGGAGAGCACTCGCAGCAGCTGGTGGCCGTGCGGCGCGGGGGTGTCCTAAAACTAGGTCACACTCACCTGCGTCGCACGGTCGCCATATATGGCCAAGTGCGCGGGTGGGCGGAGCAGCTGGGAGTCGGGAGCGGGGAGGGAACAGAAGGAAAAAGGGGCGGGGTCAACGGTGGTGGCGGGAAGCGGGGAGCGGGGAGGGCAGCAACAGGGGGGAAAATACAATCACTACGGCGGCAAATGACACTAATGAGCACAAATACAGTTAAACAGGCAATACGGCGGAAATACAAACAACAGGCACAAGTAAGCACAAATGCAGGACTACACAGTGAACCAGGGGCACAGGGAGAGGAGCGCTGAACACGGACCACGCCACTCGAGGGAGGGGGCGTGGTCACGAGCCGGCAGTCGGGCAGCGAGGCACAAGGAAGGGAGAGCACTCGCAGCAGCTGGTGGCCGTGCGGCGCGGGGGTGTCCTAAAACAAAGAAAAGAAAGAAAAATTAGGGCACATTTTGAGTGACTTCTCAAATCCTCTTATATTTCATTAAAAAATTCTGATATGCAGTCTCCCAAGATGGCCACCATAGACAAAAGAGCCCAAATGTAGCCCAAATATCAGCCAGATGTAGCTCAACTATAGCCCAATGACAGAATGTCCCAGAGTGTTCTAAAGAACAACTAGGACGCTAACAGTCTTACTTATGACAAAAGTATGGCACACCTGAAGTCATCTTGATTGGAATAAAGTGGTAACACTTAATACATTTAATTTGAAAAGGAACAAAATGAGGGGTTTCATTTTGCCATAGAAAGTTTATATATATATATATATATATATATATATATATATTCACTGAAAAAACCATAGGTTACACACCAGTTATAGTTAGGAATTAGCATTTAAAAAACCTTTGAAATTCACTGGAAAAACCATAGGTTTCACACCAGTTATAGTTAGCTGGAAATTCTACTCACATAAAACCATTGAAATTCCCACGTTATAGTTAGTTGGACTCACTATAACTTGCACGTCTGCAATGCACTGCTGATGATGTCACATATTACATCACTCATGCATATATTTAAATATTTAAACATTACTCGCTAATATATGTATTCACTAAGATACACTTAATAAGCCAGTTAACCAATCAATTAAAAAAAAAACACTGAAAAAACCATAGGTTTCAGGCCTTATATAGTTAGGAATTAGCATTTAAAAAACCTTTGAAATTCACTGAAAAAACCATAGGTTTCAGGCCTCATATAGTTAGGAATTAGCATTTAAAAAACCTTTGAAATTCACTGAGAAAACCATAGGTTTCAGGTCTTATATAGTTAGGAATCAGCATTTAAAAAACCTTTGAAATTCACTGAAAAAAACATAGGTTTCAGGCCTTATATAGTTAGGAATTAGCATTTAAAAAAACCTTTGAAATTCACTGAAAAAACCATAGGTTTCAGGAGTTATATAGTTAGGAATTCGTTTTTAAAAAAACTTTTGAAATTCCCTCAAAAAAGTATAAGTTTTAGTGGTGTTATAGTTAGCTGGACATTTTACTCATACAAAACCAATGAAATTGCTCCTATATAGTTAGTTGTACTAACTATATTTTGCGCACCCGCAATCCACTGCTGATGATGTCACATATTAGATCATTCATGACATGGTCAGTGACATCACTGATGACATCTCAAATGACATCACTGATGACATCATCCACGTGACAATCACATACACCTTTTCATACACTATTATAATTTTTCATCACTGTTTGTAAAATACAGAGTATCATATTTAAATCCATTGTCACAGCAATACAAGTATCTAAAAATCCACTCAGTGATTCATAGTTGTATACACGCATCTAATCACTTACCTATGAATTCACTCATACATGCTGTCAATGAACAATAGAACACTATCAAAAATACTTATACATCTATATCGACATTAAACAACAGCACGCATCCTATTCACATATGAAGTCATCCTACTCACTTATGCAAACAATGGATCATACTTACATATTTACTTAGCAAAACACTTATACAAACACCACTTCTTCTATTCATTTAGATAGTAAGTCATACTTAGTGAATTATAAAATCATTATTACAAGTATACAGTTATCCATACAGTCAATCACACAATCATTGTGTTTTTTGTATACTTATTTATATACAACAACTGACACATACACTGCCTTTTATTTTTCTAGTTTGTTGGACCTGTACCTTTGAGAAATATATTTGCTCATCACCACACCCATAAAGAGATTCCCTCACCCAAACTGTTAGAACATGTAGGTTTAACTTCATATATCTCCCGAATCAACTATTCACACATCTTTGGACAGTCACACACCCCCCACCGAACCACACACACTTTCACACTCCCATACAAATACTCAGTTAACTACTCAATACCTAATATAGACTTTCACATAGCTAGTAACCAACTGTAGAATCAGTTTACACAACAACTGACAAAGTGATACAGATATTCACACAGTTTAGTCACTATCCACTATATTTAGTGAGACATTATAAATTGGTCAAGGAAACAGTCAATTACACTGCTACTAAATCCTCCATCAAAATATTTATTTATATATATCCACTCATTCTTCAATGTAAATTGCTATATATATAATGCATATTTAAATAACTAAGCAAACCACATTCACTGGATGATGTCATCAGTGATGTCATTTGAGATGTTATCAGTGATGTCACTGACCATGTCATGAATGATCTAATATGTGACATCATCAGCAGTGGATTGCGGGTGCGCGAAATATAGTTAGTACAACTAACTATATAGGAGCAATTTCATTGGTTTTGTATGAGTAAAATGTCCAGCTAACTATAACACCACTAAAACTTACAGTTTTTTAAATGAATATATATATCTAGATATATATTACCTACTGGCAGTCGCCAGTTGGTAGTTATAGTTAAAACCTAGTTTCCGTAGGAAATCCGCAACATTCTATTTGGATTAACTTTGGCGTCGGTGGACGAATCTTTGCGAATTTCTCCAAGAAAATGGCCTGCTCCGCTCCGCTCCTTCCCTGAAAGTTTGGGGGTGATTTGTGTTTTCCCTATGCAATTTCCCATAGGACCTTTAGCCAGGGCTACAGCCCGAACGGCTGAACGGAATTACACCAAACTTGGCAAAAAGGTAGAGTTCTATTCGCAGATCACTCTTTTTGTTGAATGGTGTAAATCAGTTCAGTAGTTCATGAGAAAATCGTAAGTAAAATCATAGATATATATTGGAGGTGTTACGGTAAGCTTACTGTAAGCTTACTGTACTCTGTACCTTCCCGAGCACGAGCTGAAAGCTAATTGGCTGTCAACTGTCTGTCAACACTCTAAACCAGAAAGTGTTGGCAGCCATCTTGTGCCTCGGTAGACTGAGGCACAAGAAAGCAGGGGAAAAAAGGTGGAAAACACGCAAAGGGGGCAGAGTAGAAACATCCTGACCCCCTAGGCCTGCTCAGGGGGTCCCACAAGGACCCCCAAAGCCCCAATTTTTTTTTTTTAAATCGCGGGGTTCGCGTAGGTACGCGTACCCTGCCGATAAAAAAAAAAAGCCTTTTTTTTTCTTTACATGGGGATTCCAACTCGGCATACATAGGCTCAATTAAAACAAAATAATAATAAATGCGCACGGAGACCTGTAGGTCCTCTGAGTTTCCTGGCTGCTGTTGGAGTAGATCCTCGGGTAGAGAGAGCATGGAGTATCCGGAGCCGCAGCGGAGGAGCGCGGTGGACATCAACCGAGCGGGCGTCAAGGAGCTGGAGGGGGCACTGAGGGATATCAGCAGGAGGAGAGCCCGGGGCATCATGCGGAAGAGAGAGGAGCTGAAGAGGTTCAACTCCATATAAGATCTCCTGCATGTGAAGGGGATTACCACCCGCATTCTGGAAATTAACAGTGACTGCCTGACGTGCCGGAAGAGGCAGTGTAGTGGTGATACTGGCCGGGGTAGCTGCTCGCACAACAACACACAGCCAAGGCCATCCAGTTCTACAGGAGATGCTTTGAATGGCAACGTGTCTCAGGAACATTCCAGAGGCACGGGCAGAGAGGAGGAAGAAGAGTCAGAGATTCAGGCCGTTTGGGGGAGGAAGAGGAGGATGAGTCGGAAGAGTCTGACCGCTCTGGCGTGCGAGGAGAGGATGAATGGGAGGAAGAGAGCGAAGATGGAGAGGATGGCAGTGACGTCTACCTCTATTATATGACAGATGAGCGCTGGATTGATTATCTGGAGCGTACTGAGGAGGGGAACCTCATTCGTCATGTTCGGCCCAAGATGAAACGAAAGTCTGAGAGTGGTGTCGATGTGAGAGCCCTAGCTCCTGGAAAGAAGTTATGCAAAGGCTCAGAGTACAGCAGTTTTTGGTCATTAGCACAATGCATAAACAGTGCCACAACGTTTGGGGACCTGCGAAATGCCAACAACCATGGGCATCAGCTTCGACGAATCCCTTCCATCGCCCCTCCAGCAGAGCTGCAGGACTGGCTGCGAACCTTTCAGAAGTGGACCGGTCCCGAGAGGTTGCTAGCATTGGATGAGCTCATCGATCGCTGTGAACCATCTCAAATCAAGTATATGATGCAAGTCATCGAGCCACAGTTCCAACGTGATTTACAATGGGATGTATGACATTACAACACATGCTTTTACATCGCATGCCTTTACAACGCAAGTATTACAACGCAGTCCATTACAACGCATAGTGCTTTGGGGTGCTGGATAGTGAATAGTTTAATTTACTATTCCAACTCCAGTCCCCGTGGACACTAAGAAAGGTTATTGGATAGTAAATTAACCTATTCCCTATCCTAGAGCGCCCCCAGAGCAATGCGTTGTAATAGTTTGCGTTGTAATGGTTGCGTTGTAAAGGCTCTGCGATGTAAAATTTGCGTCGTAAAGGTTGTTTACCTTTACAATGTTATGCAAATGCTGGCCCCTGAGGTCAAAACAATATGTAATTTGTACATTGTTATTAGTTTGTATATGATGCCGCATTAGGCATTTAGTACACTGGTTATTTTTACCCACTAGGGTCAAATAGGCTGCTAGCTAGCCAAATCTCGATCTGTAGTGTATTTTATTATTGTTATGTGTTTAAATATCGAGACAGTGTCACATGGTAGGCTATTTTTTATAAGTTTTTATTATGGCCCACTTGGGCGTATCAATCATATGTTTACTGAGAAGTGCACTGGTATGTTTAGGTATTTACTCATATCGGCTGTACCCACTTGGGTTGCATGCTTGTAAACCAGTCTATTTTACCTATCTGACTGCTTTTCATGTGAATGGGGGCGTAGCTCAACCAGTACGTGCATCTTTTGCCGTGGGTTTCAGCTACTGACAAGAGTTCGCGTCTCACCCCGAGACTTTTTTGATAAAATTTCACACTAATTAATTATTACTATTATTTTTGGGCACAAATGAACATATGATGCCACACAACAAGGTGATCATATACCGTACATTATTTATGTGTTTTCTTTATGTTTTAGATGCCATGACAGTCAGCAAGCCGATGATTTGTAAACATTGTATTTACTTTTTGTTTGTAGCACACGTGTTTATTATTATATTTGCACAGGTTTATAATGATGATAATATGAAAACAGGAGGCTCTCTAATGAATATGAAACTTAATGGCACTTGTTCTATGGCCCAGAATTTGAGACATTCCCACCGACTTTCATGTTCTTTCTCCATATGTTTCGCTATTGCATTGGATTTCATCTCTTTACTACCCAAAGAGCTTGCACTGTACGTACTATCCTTCTTGGAGCCCCGGGACCTTCTGCGAGCCGCTCAGATCTGCCGCTACTGGAGGATCCTGGCTGAGGACAATTTTCTATGGCGGGAAAAATGCGGAGATGAAGGAATTGATGAGCCCCTCAACCTGAGATGGTGGAGGATCCTGACACCTGGTTTCATGTACAGTCCATGGAAATCTGGTTTCATGAGGCAGCACAAGATAGATATGAACTGGCGAAGCAGGGACATCAGGCCCCCTAAGGTGGTAAAGGGACATGATGATCACGTCATAACTTGTCTTCAGTTCTGTGGGAACCGGATAGTTAGCGGGTCTGGTCACAACACGCTAAAGGTGTGGTCTGATGTCACAAGAGGGTGTGTTCAGACATTGGTAGGGCACACAGGCAGCGTCTGGTCCTCTCAGATGAGAGATAATATAGTGATTAGTGGCACCACAGACAGGACGCTGAAGGTCTGGAAGGCAGACTCTGGCGAGTGCATCCACACCCTGTACGGGCATACATCCACAGTGCGCTGTATGCACCTCCACGCAAGCAGGGTTGTTAGAGGCTCACGTGATGCCACCCTGCGGCTCTGGGACATTGAGACTGGACAGTGTCTGCATGTACTTATGGGTCATGTGGCTGCTGTTCGCTGTGTGCAGTACAATGGCAAGAAGGTGGTCAGCGGTGCTTATGATTACACTGTGAAGGTCCGGGACCCGGAGATGGAGACTTGCATTCACACTCTGCAAGGACACACCAACAGAGTCTACTCCTTGCAGTTTGATGGGGAGCATATTGTGAGCGGCTCCTTGGACACCTCTATCCGTGTCTGGGATGAGGAAAGTGGAAATTTTTGCACATGCTTATGGGTCATCAGTCCCTGACCAGTGGGATGGAGCTGTGGGACAACACCCTCGTCTCAAGAAATGCTGACTCCACTGTGAAGATCTGGGATATAAAGACAGGACAGTGCTTACAGACACTGCAGGCCCCCCAGAAGCATCAGAGTGCTGTCACTTGCTTACAGTTCAGCTCGAGGTTTGTGGTAACAAGCTCAGATGATGGCACCGTTAAACTTTGGGACCTGAAGACAGGCGATTTCATCCGTAACCTGGTGGCTCAGGAAAGTGGTGGTAGTGGAGGAGTCGTATGGCGAATTCAGGTTTCCAATACTAAGCTAGTGTGTGCAGTTGGTAGTCGAAATGGCACAGAAGAAACAAAGTTGCAATAATAAATGTGTAAGTTGACTGCCAAATTCCGTTCCTTGTGCCTCTACTATTGTGACCCCGTCCCTCTCTGCTGTCACTCCTAGACCACCAATTTTCGATATCCATACGGCAACAATTTAATTAAATCAATGACCAGCACTGGGAGTCGGACCCGAAATATCTCTCATCGCATTTCCGCTTCTAATCTCTCTAGCTCAAACTTTAATCATCTCTCAACCCGAAGAAGGATACGTCAATCTATCCGGCACAGTTTGCATTCCAAGCCTCGCTATCAAAATTAGAGCAACTCTCATTGGCCAAACGTCACCAGTGAAGAATCTCATTTGCTGTACTTTCTAGGGGGACTGACCTCTGTCTTTTTAAAATGGCGCTGGTCTGAGTTTCTCAGTAAATGCTAGATCTGTACCCAGTGTTGCCATATTCGTTGTCTGTTAGTTGTGAAGTGTCTGTAGGTGTCTCGCAGTGTGTATGCACGGCCCTGTGCAGAGTGTGAAGTGTGCCATGGGGGTCTCCGACTGTGAGCCCACCCCATAGCTCGCTAGCTCTGTCCTAAACCTGTCCTGACTCCTGCTGCGGACACCTCTCCTCTGATGCGGACATGCTCTCCTCTGGTGCTCTGGCAAACACTGGCCTCTGTCAGAGGAGTGCCCCTCAAAGTGAGCTTAGTGACAGTATCACGACATACCACAGTGAGCCCTGAAGTCACTGAGTGCTATTGCCGGATTCAGTCTCGTGATTTGCACTCCCGCCACAGTGATCACTGAAGTCCTCGAGTGACATTGGTGGATTTAGTCTTGTGATCTGCAGGCACAGTGAGCCCTGAAGTCAGAGTGGTATTGCTGGATTCAGTCTCGTGATCTGCAGGGCACAGTGAGCCCTGGAGTCACTGAGTGATATTGCAGGTTTGCACTGACGTCCCTTGTTTGCCTGCTTTAAATGGGCTGGTGTTGTCAGACACTGGGTGCTTCCAGTTCTTTCGTTTGAAATGGAGAGATTCACCTCTTCACTGCAGTGACACACTACTTTGAATTGGTGACTACAGGCACCTCTCAATAGCGATCAGACCCCATGGGACACCAAGTGCTGGCGCTGTTACATTTCCGCTTCAGCCTTGGGGTCTCAGCAGCACTGCTGAGTTCACCAGCTCACCCACCCTGTCAGGCCAGGAAGATACAGTGCTACTTTGAACAGCATCTTAATGCTTCCCTTGCTGACCTCCTTCGGGTCAAGTAGTTGCCACTCTTACTTCTCTCGGTTATCTTCTGACCAGGTCAGGAATGTCCCTTTGACCTCCTTGTCACAGGTTTCAATTCCGGCGTGACCACTCAGCCCTTCATCCTTCTGAAGTCGATAAAGTAAGTGAGTACCACCTCTGGTACTCGGCACCAAGATGCCCTCAGGGGTTAGCGTGCCGCACTCTATCTCCTACCTCCCATCCTTCACAACTATACAGAACTGTTGCATGTTTCAAAATCTGCAGAACTGCTCTCACATCTTTACAAACTCTTTCTATCCCTTCTCAACTTCATAGCACTTTCCCATCCTTCAAAAGTGTAGAGCATACTTCCCTTCCATCACAAATCTACACCTTCAAAATATACAGAAAGTTCCTCCCATGTTTTACAACTATGCATAACTCCCCCTAACTAATTTGCAGAATGTCTTCTGTTTTCCCACATCTGCTGCCTTTTACACCACTTGAGTCACCTCCATTTGTTCAGTTTCCTTAAAAGTTGCACAGAATTCCCCCATCCCTCGCAACTCCACAGCACACCGTTAGCAGCTTTCTTGAGCTCCTCTTGCATCCTTCCTAGTTCCATAGACCTTGCTTCTATTCCTCACAAATCCAAATAACTCCTCTCACATCTTTCACAACAATACAGAAGTCGCTCGTGTGCTTTGACACTACAGAACTTTGCTCCTATCCTTCAGTAACCTACAGAATTGTTACACTCTTTACAATTCACAGAATATTACTTCCATGCTGCATACAAGCTCCTAATGTTGCATACATCCTCCACAGCTTTCCAGAACCTCCACTATTATCCACAGTTTCATAGAATATCCCTTTGTTCAAAATGTTGTCCATCCAATCTCTCATCCGAGGAACATCCTTCTTGTACTTCGCTACTTTTCAGACTTTCTCCATATTTCACAACGATGTAAGACTAAACTCTTATCCATCCTGATTTTTTAGAAAGTTGCTCCACCCTCTGCATGTCTTGGTTTTGGGCTGTCATCGATGGTGAGTCGTTCTCCTCTCTGTTCTTGCACTACCTGCTTTGAGCAGGGGATGGTCATTACGTGCAATCTTACATTTTCACCTCTCGCCTTCGCACTACCTAGTATACAGCACGTGTGGACACAGGCTGTGTGTTCCTACACACCAAAAAGATGATGCTGCTACTATTAAGAACGTTTTTCACAAAGAACATAAGCAGGCACAGTCGCAGGGCATTCTCTGGGTCACAGCAGAGGCACAACAGTGAGAAAAAGGTAGAGTGAATTAACAGTGCACAGGCTAACATTGACTGGTTTCAAATGGAAATTTTTCTAAGTGGGGAGTTTTGGAAGTTTAAAAAAATCCTGTAAAATCAGCCGAACTGCGAATTCCGATTTACTCACCTGTTATCACGAAAGACGTCAGTGCTGCATCTTTGAGCCCAGGACGGACCCTGAAAAGTAAATGTAACCATACTTACAGTAACTTGAATTTCCTTCCATAGGCTAACATTGGCATGTTTACTTGGAAATTCTTCTAAGTGTGGAGTTTTGGAACTTTAAAAAATTCCTAAAAAATCAGCCGAACTACGAATTCCGATTTACTCAGCTGTCTTGAGGAGAGACCTCATTGCTGCATCTTTTAGCCCACTACTGATCCTGAAAAGTAATTCTAATAGTAGTTACAGTAATGTGAATTTCCTTCCATAGGATATCATTGCCTGCTATATAAAATATATATAAATTAAAAAATATATATTAAAAAAAAATAATTACAATTTCAATATTTTTAAAAACATTTATTTTTCAATTTATATAAAAAATATGTAATGTAATTTAAAAAATAAAATATCTTAAAATAAATAATTTAAAATAATGTAGTAAATCAGTATAAAAAATATAACAATTAATACATTTAAAAATTATCATTTACAAAACCTTTGAAATTCACTGAAAAAACCAAAGGTTTCAGCGACGTTATAGTTAAAAATGAGCATTTAAAAAACCTTAGAAATTCACTGAAAAAACCATAGGTTTCAACCGCGTTATAGTTAAAAATTAGCATTTAAAAAACCTTACAAATTCACAAAAAAAACAAAGGTTTCACACACGTTATAGTTCAAAATTAGCATTAAAAAAACTTAGAAATTCACTGAAAAACCATAGGTTTCACACATGTTGTAGTTAGCTGGACATTTCACTCATACAAAACCATTGAAATTCCCCCATTATAGTTAACTATAACTCGCGCGCCCGCAATGCACTGTTGATGACGTCACATATTACATCACTCATGACATGGTCAGTGACATCACTGATGACATCACTGATGACATCACGGATGTGATGTCATCCGCCGCAGTGCATACTTTATAATCGCGCATCATGTTGCATAACATAGCGTTATATCTCAACATAGTTATGTATACGCATATTTGCTGGCGCAGTTTTCTAGCAAAGTGCTAGGAAGGTTGTTGATGGACTAAGTGCCCATGCATTATGGCTAAGTGCCAATTGGTCTGTTTGTGCCATTCGATGCTTTGATCAACAGCTTACACAGTGCTATGATAAAAAAAATTCAAAAAATCTTTGTCACATGTATTGCATTCGAAACATTCGTAAAGTATTCAGCTTGTATAGAGACAAGTTAAATATATTCAGTTTTTCGTATTCAGTTCATCAACCCTATAAGTGTACATAAAGTTCCTCATCGGCGTTGAGGCCCCATGGGTTTCTAGTTTTGAATCGTATTATTAGTTTCGATTCTAGTCGTCTTAGTCTGGTGACTCGATCACCACCTCTTTCATTCTCCCCCACCATTGCAATTCCAGCATATCTCATATATTTCCAAGTTTTTCCTGGGTGAGTCTTTAAATGTTTTGCTGTCGCATAACTCAGATCATTGTTTTGAATAGCTATGGTGTGTTCGAGTATTCTCTTTTTAAGTGGGCAGATTGTTGAGCTAATGTATTTTTTCCCACAGAAACACTGTATTTGGTAAACCACAAATTGTGAGTCACATGTTATTTTATCATTTATCACAAAGGTTCTTCCTTTTGGATCTTTTATGGTTTTCATGTTTTGGCCAATTTTGCATGCTTTGCATGTTAAGCATTTGCTGAATCCCAGTTGGCATTTTTCTAACCAGCTTAGAGTTCTCACTTGTTTGAAATGGCTATTCACTATCGTGTCTTTAATGGAGGGTGCCTTACGAAAGGAGACTAAAGGTCTGTCCCCAATCAGCATTCCTATCTCCGTGTCCTTTTTTAACACATTCCAATATTTGAGCAAAATCTGGCAAATCTTATAATCTAAGCTAACCTACTCAAAGGAAAGTTATCTGTTGAGGTTCGCAAACCACCTTGAACTTACTTTGCCTTTTTGTTTCATTGTTATTTCATCATTTGTATACAGAACATTTATATATCTTCTTTGTACCTTATATGCTCATATTTTACATGCTCATTGTAATACTTATTTAATATTCTTTGTAATTTTCCTTAAGTTGTAATTATTATTATACCCTTTTGCTGTTTCTTCTTTTCCTCCCCCCCCTTTTCCCCTTTTTCTCTTATTTCAATAAAATCAAACTTAAAAAAAAAAAAGAAATACTGGTGAAATACACCTGGTCAGACAGAGACAAGATCAAACAGAAAATAGTACAAATCAAATTAACCTTGAATACTCATGAGGATCAGGACACTGTCATTAAATTCCTGGACGATATGAAGAAATGACTCAAGATAATGGAAGACGATATCAAAAGGAGGAAGCAGCGGAAACTGCACAGAGACTGTGGGGATTATGAGTCGGGCAGGATTCTGACCTACAGTAAGAAATACGATCACCTTATTGATAAGTCAAAACCATCTAACAACAGTATGCATCAACATCGAGTGCAGGAAGAGGAAGAAGTAACCAGCATGAGCGACACGAATACTGAGGAATCAGAAAACAACAGAACCTCGGAAAGTTCTTTATCAGACACAGAAAGAGTACCTCGGCCTAAAACGACTTTTTTAGACGAGTATCGGCTCATGAAGGAGAGACGCCAAACAATGAGATCGATGACCCGAATGAACCAGTCAAAGGATTCCCCAAAGTGAGGGGAAGGAGGACAGGAAGAGGAAGGGGTACCAAAGGAAGAGGAAGAACAGAATCAGACAAAGAAGAAAGAAAAGAGAAAAATACGGAGTACATGGGAAAACGCCAAACACGCTCCAAGAAGAATCTGTGATGGATGACGAGATGGTAGATCAAACCATTGTGAATTTAACAGCTAAGACAATAAGCAACAAAGATAAAATAACTCTTTGCTTAGGACTCTCCTTTTGCCCCTCAGTACCCATGAACTATGTGGACAGTAAAATTGATGTGATTCTGCAGAAAGTTAAAACTCAGAAAGTGGCACAAATTGAAACCAGCAAAAAGAAGGGAACAGTACCACACAGAACGTCGACACAAGGGGAGAGGTTGGCTACATGGGACATTGACACCATGATTGCCCTACACAAATTACAAAACAATCCGGATGAGACACACATTAGCAGAGACGCCTTACTCATTTTAGATAAATTAGATGTCAGATATGAAAATACAGCTAGTAGCAATTTTAAACCACAGATCCAAAAATGGCGCATGACAACATTGACACCTTTCAGGATTTAGTGAGAAATGAACTCCTCAATTTCAGACAAAGGAACTGGCCCAAGAAAATGAGAAGTTTCAAACACAACCTGACAGTTACCTAAAAAAGAGCCATGGAAGACTTAGCCACTGATGAAACTATAGTAGTGAGACCAGCAGATAAGGAGGGTAACTTCGTTATTCTACCTAGGGAAATGTACATCGGGGAAGCACTGTGACAGTTAGGTGACAGCAATACTTACAGTGGGTCCAATCAGGTGGAGTACAACAGAAGCATCACCGACATTTGGGAAATGCTACAAGAGTGGAAAGATAAGGGACTGATAGAATGGGAGTAATTCTGTTTTTTAAAGAAAGACTACCCCATCTTACCAGTTATGTATCTCCTCCTAAAGATCCATAAAAATAGAGGCACCCCCCAGGCAGACCCATTATCTCATCAAGGGCAGCTCTTTAGAAAACATCTCAAGATATGTGGACCATTTTTTAAGAGATTTTGTGTCCACCCTATCCTCCTACGTTAGGCACACCAAAGATTTCTTGGGTAAGATTGACAGACTGGTATGGGAAGAGAACTACATCCTGATAACTTTGGATATCAATTCACTCTATACCATAATCAACAAAGAGCAGGGAATTGCAGCACTTGCTAGGTTCCTCACATGCAGGGATGTCAGATACTTAGAACATACAAACATGTTCTTGACAATGATCAGATTTTGCCTCAAGAACAATTTTTTTATGTTCAACAAGGAAATCTACAAGCAAGAGCATGGTACCACAATGGGTATGTGCTTTGCGCTGAGCTTGGCAAACCTATTTATAGGGGCATGGGAAGAGGACATCACAACCAACACCCAGTACCAAGAACTTTTCACAAAAGTGAAATTATGGCTTAGATACATAGATGATATCTTTGTGGTATGGCAAGGAGAAGAAAGTGAGGCTTTACTTTTCATTAAGGATCTGAATCTCAATGATGGAAATCTAACATTGACCAGTTCTTTAAGCAAGAAAGAGGTAGAATATCTGGATACATGTGTGAAAACACGTTGTACACAAAATCCTTTATCGCAAATGCAAAGGCAGGCAATACCCTCCTTCATGCCTTAAGCAGTTACCCAGACAATCTCAAATGGAGCATACCGTATGGGGAGCTTCTCAGGGCAAAGAGGAATTGCAGTTCCACATCTGACTACAACATGGAGGTATTAGCCATGACTGACTTGTTCAGAGCAAGAGGGTACCCCTCTTGGGTCCTGAAGAAAGTGATGGAGAGGGTGAGAGAGAGGTGAGAGAGGTAGACAGTAGAGAGAGGTGAGAGAGGTAGACAGTAGACGGAACAGATAGAGGAAGACAGAACAGACACACTTAGCACTAGAGAGAAAGTGGCAACCGAGGGTGACAATGAGAACATCACACATATGATCATGACCAACATTGGCAAATCAGACCAGATAAGGAGGGTGGCCAATCGTTACTGGGGGATTTTAAAGAATCACCCCATTATATGCAAGAACCTACCAGAGAGACCAAGCATTACATACAGAAGAGCCGCAACCTCAAAGACCTATTGGTCCACAGTGATTTGACACACAGTACCATCAGAAAGGGTATTTGTCTTCAGGGTTTCTTTCCATGTGGCCATTGTAAAGCATGCGAAAGTAGCAAGTTGGTCAAAGAATTTTGGAATACCAGCACAAACACCATGGTCAGCATATCTCAGTTTCTGACATGCACAAGCACATTTGTCATCTATGTACTGGAGAGCCCATACAAGCTACAAATATGTAGGAAGCACCACACACATTGCAAAGAAACATGTCCTAGAACACATGAGGTTGATCACCAATAAAGATAAACAATATCCGATCGCTCACCACTTCAACAACCACCATTTCTCTGATTACACTAAACTGTTTTATTATGCCATAGAACAAGTGTTACCAAAAGTAAGGGGTGGCAACTGAGTGCTTAGACTCAGACAGCGAGAGTCAAGGCACATTGTGGGTATGTGTGCCCGTTTCCCGAATTGACACAATATGGATGAGAAAATGGCGATACACTTACAGGAAGAATGAAATTCATGTTTGATTTTATGTCTTTTTAAATATTTTGCTTTACTTATTTTAATGTACATCTTTCAGCCTTTCTAATTTGTAAATATGTATCTCTTCCCCACAGGAGGAAAGGAAAGGAATACGTCTCAAGCAGGTTGCAACGGGATCCCTACCCTTTTCTTCAGACCATCCTTCAAGTCACACTCCGAGCGACAGATAAGATTTTTACCTGCACTTTTGATCTATTTTGTGAACATGAGGAGTATGACACATGGGGGTGGAAAGGCACCAATTACTGACATAGGCATTCACAATACACAGGTCCCTCTTTCAAACCATGTTCCCACTAACAAGGGTTAGACATTTAGCTCCTGTCTCTTTAAGCCGCTGACAGGTTCAGTGCCATGGCACCACATCACCCACTAACCGGAGTTTGACTGCTGCAGCAACCATGGTGTCATCTAGATTGATTCAACTTTGATTTTCCTGCGCAATTGCAGTTCATTTTTTTGATCTTGGACCGTCCAGGCATACCAGGAACACTATTCCCCATGTAAGTCCACACCCGCATGTAGCATCTGGCCACACCAGGCACAGTAGAACTACCAGTAACTCACCCCTGTGTGCGCTTTTCAGAAATGGCGACACGTTTCTAGTTGTATGCTATCTATACCAGTATTGAGTATCTCTTCACTATCAAGGTAACACAGCACAAGGGAGAGACATGCTGTATTTGCACATCTGATGTACCGAGTACTCCAACTCGTATATATGAACTTTGTGATACTACACGATGGTGCCCACGATTCGGGCAGAATATTGGCATGAAGTCCGTTGTTTATGCCTATGACCAATTGTATGTAATGGTGATTCTGAGTACACTAACGCTGTGTGAACAAGCCACTTTGGTGGCGAAACACGTCACGTGGGTTTATGATGTGAATAAACCCCCAACTTGCTTGTACGTAACCTGTGATTTACTGCGTCAGCCTGACTCCGAGAGCGTGAGTGGGACTTCGTTTTTATTGGATATTGTTTACTGGTTTTCTCCGCCGGTCTCACACAACCCCGAAGATTGGGAGCACACACTGGAGTAACTTGGATGGATATATGTATATATATATATATATATATATATATATTCACTGAAAAAAACATAGGTTATAGACCATATATAGTTAGGAATTAGCATTTACAAAACCTTGAAAATTCACTGAAAAAAACATAGGTTATAGACCATATATAGTTAGGAATTAGCATTTACAAAACCTTATTTTACTCACACAAAACCATTGAAATTCCATATATAGTTAGTTGCACTAACTATATATCTCGCACCCACAATCCACTGCTGATCAGTGGTCAGTGACATCACTGATGACATCTCAAATGACATCACTGATTACATCACTGATGACATCTCAAATGTCATTTGAGATGTCATTAGTGATGTCATCAGTGATGTCATTTGAGATGTCATCAGTGATGTCATCAGTGATGTCACTGACCATGTCATGAATGATGTAATATGTGACATGATCGGCAGTGGATTGCGGGTGCGCGATTTATAGTTAGTGCAACTAACTATATATGGAATTTCAATGGTTTTGTGTGAGTAAAATAAGGTTTTGTAAATGCTAATTCCTAACTATATATGGTCTATAACCTATGGTTTTTTCAGTGAATTTTCAAGGTTTTGTAAATGCTAACTCCTAACTATATATGGTCTATAACCTATGGGTTTTTCAGTGAATTTCAATGGTTTTTTAATAGTAAATATCAAAAGCTTTAAAATGTATTCTTCTTTAAATCGAAAAATATATTTTATATGTTTTTAATACAATTTTTTAATGTATTTTTTTTAATATTTTTTTTTGTTTCGCTCCCGGTCCGCGAACCGGGTAGCTTCCCGTTAGCTCAATTTGCTGCCGCGACCCGGTCCGCGAACCGGTAAACGTTCCGTTTGCGCAACTGCCGCGTTAGAAAACAACATGGTGACGCGTCGCGTAACCACGACGTATCGCGTTGTCGCGTAATGCGTCATATGACGCGTCGCGTTAGCGCACCCGGAAGTGCTCCGGTACGCGAAGCGAGGCGCGAAGTGCAGCTTCCCGGAAGCGATCCGAGACGCGGTGCGGAGCGCGTAACGTAAGCATAACAGGTC
The DNA here is from genome assembly GCF_964261635.1 of Lissotriton helveticus. Lineage (NCBI taxonomy): Eukaryota > Metazoa > Chordata > Amphibia > Caudata > Salamandridae > Lissotriton > Lissotriton helveticus. The sequence goes on along the minus strand of NC_136063.1, from coordinate 601,422,445 downwards.
ATGTGACTTGTTAATAACACTTTTCATTGGTTCATTTCACTTTTGGTTTCCTAATGATGTAAGGCTAGGTCATGTGACCTAAAAATAACACTTTTTATTGGTTCAGAACTATTTTTTTTCCCAAATGATGAAAACCCCTCCTTGTTTCCTCACTCTGACTTTCATCTTTGTGAGAGGAAGACCTTTTTTCATCACTTAGCAATGGCAAGTGTTGTAGCTTCAGCTGGTGCACCCCCACCACCACCACCACCTCCTAGGAAGAGAGGACCACCTCCTCAGGTAATCCTCAATCAAGAGGAGGAAGAAGAGGAAGAAGAGGAAGAGGAGCAAGAGAGGAGGCAGTTTTTGCAAGAAGAGCCTAGGACGTCCCGTGTCAAAGAGAGTTTCATTTGGCAATTTTTTAAATATCCCCGGGGCCAAAAAAAAGTGAATGCCTGGTATGTAACTTGCCTTATATGCAAGAAAGATCTGTCCAGAGGGACAAATAAAAAATACAGTTATGGCAATTATACGATGCATCGCCATATGGAGAGGTGGCACCCTATCAACTACAGTGCTGCGCAGCTACGTGACCTGCAGGACAACCCCCCTCCTGTGGCCCGAAGATCAAATGTAGAGGAAGTGACGGGCCCAGAGGCGAGGGACATGGTCCCAAATATACAGATGAGGTTCGGGACAATCAAACAAGTGTGCGTGCGTTGCGGTCAGTTGATTTGCTACAGAGAAAGTAGCATCAATTTAATTAACTTAGCAATTGATAATCATGATTGTCCGAAACGCCCCAGAGAATAAATTCTTGTTTTTTTGTTGCTCCTGTTGAGCCCTTCACAATGAATCGTTTTCGTTTCCCCCCCAAAAAAAACAAAAAAAATATAAAACCGTTCAAAAAATGAAAAAAAAGTTACAAAAAATTCAGAAAAATAATAAAAAAATATAAAACAACAAAAATAATTTAAAAAAAAGTTCTTTTCAGAACTACCTCCCCTTTATAAAAAAATTGCTAGAATGTTTAGCACTCTGGCAACCTCTATTTCTTTTGGTTCGCTTTCCGGTTCACTCGCCGGTACGCGAACCGGAAGCGAAACAAAAATGTTTTAAAAAAAAAAAAGAAGAGTAAGTATAAGGGAAGGAAACAGAGAGTAATGTTAAAAGAAAGACAGCTATAGGGAGTAACACAGAGATACTGTTTAATAGATCTATTTACCGAAAAAAAGATGGAAGAGGGTCTAATTGTGAAAAACAAAATAGATAAGGAAGTGAAAGAAAAACAGGAGAGTAGAAGAATAATAAACAAGAGTTTCTTAGAGAATGTGAGTGAATGTTCAAAATAAGATTAAAACATGTGGAATAACAGAGAGAAAAAACAGAAAGCAGAAAAGAAGAAGTAACAGAAAAGGAATGATTGAAACAGCAAAGAAATGTAAATAACATAGGGGCATATTATCAACATAGGTGATAAAATTATCGCTGCTTTTATCGGCAGAAATCTGCCGCTAAAGCCGCTTTTGCGGCAGAAAACTGCCGCTAAAGCCGCTTTTGCGGCAGTTTTCTGCCGATAATCGCTGCTTTTATCGGCAGAAATCTGCCGCTAAAGCCGCTTTTGCGACAGAAAACTGCAGCTAAAGCCGCTTTTGCGGCAGTTTTCTGCCGATAAAAGCAGCGATAATTTTATTGCCTGTGTTGATAATATGCCCCTTAGTGTGCTTGAACTACAGGGAGAAAGCATAATGAACTAGTAGTGAAAGAGTGATCAGTCAGAGACAGTGAGAGTAATAGAGACGGAGTGAGTGAACAGGAGTGAGGAACTATGAGAACAGAGGGACTGAGAAAAGGAGTGGAAGGAGTAGAGTAAGTAAGTAATAGAGAAAGGAATGAGGGAAGTAGCAAAGGCAGGAAACTGAGGGTTAAAGAAATGAAGCAGTGGAACTAATAGAAGTTAAATGTGATAGAAATGTAATGAAAAGAGTACAAAACATTTACCTTATAATTGTCGTTAACTTAGTCACTTGTTATTTTTATACTTTCAATCTGTGAAAGAAAGAACAAAATTTTGAAAAATATTAAAACATGTATTTAAAAATTAGCAAAGACAAGGGAAAAGATTGAAGGACAAACAGTTTTTCAACAACTTTGACACTTACAGAAGCCTCTGCTTCTCCATGCCCCCTACACAGTCCTAGATATATACATTTTAAACTAACAGTATCTTGTTGCAGATGAAGTGAGGCCTATCTTGCAACATGGTGCATCTTTTGCATCACTGCTGCATCACATAAGTGATGCAACAGCGGCACAAAAGAGGCGCACGGCCATCATAAATCTGCCCCTAACATTTTAAATGATTGATTCAGGATGCCGATAAGGTGTGGCCTATCCAGGGGTTTGTTTGAGGTGAGGCCTACTCAGGGTTACAGATGAAATTTAGACTTGTTGAAGAGTACAGAGGAGATAATACATGTGCATGCTTACCAATGAGGTGAGTCATGTCCACTGCACTCTTTAACAAAGGCCAGACCTCCTCTGTCTCCCTGGACAGGCCTAAACCTGATCTGCACAATGTGATTCGTAATGTTAGGAAACACAGGTGATGTAATTGAAAAACGTGCAATTTCTTTTGCTCATTTCACAATCACATCACTTGTGTTTCCTTTGCTTAGGTATCTCATTGTGCAGATGTAGTCCAGCATATGAAAGAATACGCAGAAGTTCAGCACTGCATGCAACAACTTTGACACTTACTGAAGCCTCAGCTTCTCCATGCCCCCTACACAGTCCTAATTATATACATTTTAAACTCTGACGGTATCTTGTTGGAGATGAAGTGAGGCCTATCTTGCAACATGGTGCATCTTTTACACTGCTGCTGCGTCACAAAAGTGACGGAACAGCGGCGCAAAAGAGGCGCACGGCCATCATAAATCTGCCCTTACCATTTTAAATGATTGTTTCTAGATGCTGATAAGGTGTGGCCTATCCACAGATTTGTTTCAGGTGAGTCCTACTCAGGGTTGCAGATGAAATTTAGGCTTGTTGAAGAGTACAGAGCAGATAATACTTGTGCAGGCCTACCAACGAAGTGAGTCATGTCCACTGCACTCTTGAACAAACGTCAGACCTCCTCTGTCTCCTGGAACAGGCCTAAACCTCATCTACACAATGTGATGCGTAATGTTAGGAAACACAGGTAATGTAATTGAAAAACGTGCAATTTTTTTTGCTCATTCCACAATCACATCACCTGTGTTTCCTTTGCTTAGGTATCTCATTGTGCAGATGTAGACTATCATACGAAAGACTACGCAGAAGGTGAGCACTTTATGCAACAACTTTGACACTTACAAAAGCCTCAGCTTCTCCATGCCTCCTACACAGTTCTAAATGTATATCATAAATACAAAAAGTACAGAATTAATTATACATGTTAAATGGTTTATTTTTGCTGTTCTCAGAATATATCAAATTTCACTAAAAACAGTGACTTGAAGGTATTCATCATATAACAGCGGGGAAAAAAACCACAATCAAAATGATTGTGTTTAAAAAACCCATATAACATAACCAATCAAAAATCAGAACTCCTTAAAATTAACTTACTTTCCATGACGTCGAAGGATATCCTATGAACAGCTTACACTCTGTTGTGCTGTTATTATTTTCAGCCCGCCACTTTCTGAAAGAAAAGCTCCATCGTTTTGACAAATATGTTACATACAATAAATGACTTCTCGCTCTCTACCACACTTTTCCACAAGGCCAAATCGTGTAAGAGCCATTTATAACTCTTGGAATTCTTCTAAGCAAATCCCGTCATTTTCTTTTTCCGCAACTTTCAGAAAGAAAACATTCAAGATCACCCCCACAATCCTGTACTAGTAATATCTCACCCTTCTTGCTCACTCATGTTCCACATTTCCTATGACACTGATACTGCTTACTATGAAGCAAACTTACACTACCTCTATGACTACTACAATTATTTAATTCTCTACATCACTTTTAATCACAAAGCAATTTAAAACAGTACATAAAATTATATCAACCCCTAGAATCATTATAGGCCAGTTACCTACCGTAAATTCTTTCTTCTGAAAACAGAAAGTAAGAATATTTTTAATAAGATGTGTAATAAGTGGATGTTGTCAAAGGACCATCATGTCATATAATAGCTGCAGTTAGAATTTTTTTTCTAAAATCAACGACTGTGTAGCCACAACATTTGAAATTAAAGTTGAAAACTTATTTTCATCAGGATTATATAGTTGGAATTTTCAAATGACATTATAACCAAAAGTTTGTTCAAAATATGTCGACAGCATTGCAGACTTACATTACCTCTACTCCATGTTTTGATTGGCTGCTTGAATTAGCTTATTAAAAGAAACAGTTTTTCTGAACTCATTCAAAGTGCAGTTATTTTTCCATGATGTCAAGTGTTATGGTAAGAACACCGTTTGCTTTGGGAAATACTCTGTTGTCATTTAACTAATCCGTGCCCACCACTTTCTGTAAGAAAACCTTCTTTTTTTTCAGGAACTACTTAAAACTGAAAAATAACTTTTGACTCTGTACTACACTTATCCTCAAGGCCAAATAGTGTAGGAGCCATTAGAACCTCTTGAAATTCCTCAGAGCAAATCCCGAGATTCTTTCCCTAAATTTTTGGTTGTAAAAACACCAGGTAAGAATTTTTAAGGTCAAAAGGCAATTTTTTTTTTAAAGTTAAAACAGAATCATTGCAGAATGACCAGCCGTTTCTAGACTTCAAATAAGCTGTGTAATGTCCTGATGTTGTTGAAGGACCGTCATGATATATAATTGCTGCAGTTACAAAAGTCCTTCCTGATATTGACAACTGCGAAGCCACAAAATTTTTAATTAAAGTTGTCAATTTTGTTCCATCAGGCCTACATCGTTGGAACATTAAAATGACATACTGGCCATATGTTCGTATAAATAATGTGGACAACATTTCAGACTTACATTGGCTACACTCCATGTTGTGATCGGCTGCTTTTACTAGCTTATTAAAGGACACTGATTTACTGTCTGGCAAAGTTAAATATATACATTTTTCTGAGTCTACACTAGTAGTACTTGATACCCTACAGTACTCGCAGTCATGCTGCCATTGATAAGAAAGGCCAAACAGGTGATCTACATCTACACCTTCATCTTGCAATACATCAAGCATATACATTAAAAACTCCTGACAATCTTGCTGAATATTTTGAGAGAATTGCGTTTGACCTGAACATTTGTCTAACAGATTTCGAATTTCAGACACACTTTCTATTTTTGTTCTATCAGTGCTACATTTCTCTAACACAGAATTCAACAAACTGAAAAATCTTTGATCCAAATTGACCACAATCTCTTCTTTTAAATTTTCTAGAGAAAACAAAACATTAACCACTACATTAGCATAGCAGTTGACACCAGAACTGTTTTCAAATTGAAAACCAACAACATCTTCAACAAAATCCTTTTTCTTTCTGCTTATAATTTCTGGTTCATCGACTTTTCGTCTTTTTGCTACAACCTCTCTACTATTGTTCACATTTCTTCGTTTCCGGCCTACCACACGTTTCTCAAACAAAGGATATTGAGGCAAATGTGGCGCATACTCTCTTCTTAACCTATTGTATTCCTTAACACAATCTAGATCCGCACAAATGTTTGTGACATCACACTCAATCAAGTACAATCCCGATAAAGTTCTGACTCATGACAATGCCACATATGCCATAAACTCCTTGAACACAGAACTGCCAATATTCACCAATGCACTGTCTACACTTAAACCTTGCCATTTATGGATTGTCACCGCATATGCCAAGCAAACAGGAAACTGCTTACGGCGAACATATAAGTCTTTTACAAGCAAAAACCTAGCAGAGCAACGACCAATTAGCTGTACTTCCTCAATGCCATCAAATTTAATTCTTAAAAATTCAATTCCATCTCTATTTCTGTATTTCTCAAAATCAACAACATTAACCATTGATCCATTTACCAGACCTCTTTGAACATGTAAATTCCTTCTTAAAATGATACGGCAATTTAAGCACACATTCAGAGTCTTTTCAAAACCTGCAGTTTTAGATATAGTCTTCTCTAATGAATCCAATTTTGATTTCAAATTCTCAGACAATATAATTGTTGCTACCATATGCTCTACTCTGTCAATAGCTTCCAGTTTCACAATCTCTTGGTTTTCTAAATGCAACATTTTGTTGTTGAAGATGGCACATTCTGCAAGAGTTGGCATCAAACATATTCCAGATTTCTTCTCAGTAATTTTCTGAAAAATATTCTCAGGCACAACGTCTTCTTCTGGATACAAATTTGACAGTAATCGTGCATGTAAAGCTTCTTTCCCATGCTCGGTCACTTTTCCGATTCTAACATCTTGTAGAATATTCTTATAATCTTCATCCTTCGCTTGACGCATATTTTCACGCAGTTCAGCATAATTGAAGTTTAACCATATATTGACGTTGCCAATGCTCCCTAGGCACTTCCTGGTATCTTCATGCGTGAGCATTTTGAACACAGGTCGTCCTTTCACTGGTGTCAGCTGCAGAAGATCACCGAAAACAATGATGTGTTTGCCACCAAATAACACATCATACTCTGTTTTGAGAACTTCTTGCATTCTCAAATGCACAAAGGCAAGCATGACATTGGAAACCATGCTTACTTCGTCAATGATAAGAAATTTAATTTTCCTCAAGACTCTTGAAACTTCACAACAAGCATCTCCAGATAACTTGTGGTATTGTAATTTGTTATCATGCTCCACTGGCAGCATCAGTAGACGATGCAAAGTAATACCTTTAATGTTATGTGCTGCCAGTCCAGTTGGAGCGGTGACAACACAAGACAGCGATGACTCAGTCCTTTTCTGCAAATAACATGAAATTGCTTTAATGAGGAAACTTTTTCCAGTTCCCGCTTCTCCACTCACGTACAGTCGGACAGGCTTCAACGACGTACATAAGCACTCTTTCTTCTCATGACTTAATCCATGATCTATTTGGTTGGTAACTTTGTCATATATTTTCCTCTGCTCAACATTGAGTTGTCTTTCCAAGTCTTCTAAGTTAACCGCATCCTCCTGAGCATGTGCCATGGCTCTTTCCACTTCAGTCATGGCAGTGGCAGCTTCATTTTCGATAACTGGTCCTCCTAGTGGATCCTGACTCAATGAAACAGAACTCTGACTGTCCTGAGAACTGTCTCTAGCAATCTCGGCTGCAATCGTTGCTTCCTGCTCGATTTCCGCATTCAACATTTCTAGATATTTGGGAAAAACAGGACATTCTATGGTCTCCTTGGCGGCATTGAAAGAGTCTTCGTAACAGAGGAAATCTCCAAGCAGTTCCTCTTCTGCACGCCAAGGCTTGAAAAGTTGCAAAAGTGCTAAATAGAAAAACTATTTTCTTTCAGGAGATTCGCCACTCAATTTTCGATGGTTTACCAAGTGGCATTTTCTTTGCTTGACCAGAAATCCCTCACTTCCAATTACAGCATACACTCCTTTATCAATATCTTCTTTGATGTTCCTCTTGAATATGTAATTTTGTAGAACCTCATACAGACAAACATTCTCGAGGTGACTGCTTCTATTTGGATAATATGTATCCAACATGTTGGTCTTCAAAATATCTGTACTGTTTGGCTCCTTCTCCGCAAAATACTCAATTTCCCGTACAGGTTTCAGAACTCGATTACGCTTTGCAACAAAACCAAGACTCGCCCAAATGATACTCCTGGATTTGGCATAGAGACTTCATGAAGACAACCGGTCAGAACATTCGTAAGCTCCGATTTCTCGATGCGACAACATCTTCAGACTGAAACTGTACAACTTCTTACTGAGGCTCTTTTCATGGGAAATGTCCTCCCACATATCCTTCAATTCTGTCTTTTCTTTTTTGGTGATGTAAGATGTCACATACCGAGCCACAGCCATACAGTTATCAGCCACAAACTGTATATCCATGTTAGCATTCCACATGGACAAAATCACTGGGTTGTAGTCGTTGATGTACTTGGACTCTTCGTTCCTTTTCAAATTGTACGTATTTTTGGGTGATTTCTTCATCACATTATGTCGCAGTGAAGACATCAAACTGTTCACTCTTCCTTTAGAAATCACCGGTCGTGGAAAGGCGAAACGACATTTTGTGTAGAACTTGTCCTTGTTTCTGAATTTACGACAACATTACTTTCCACAACGATGGCTTTGGAAGCGTAAAACTTGTTCTCTTAGGCTTTTGTCTTCCTTTGCCTTTGGAACAGCACATGTAGAATACTGTTCTATGAAACTCATCACTAAGTCATCCGGATCTGTTCCAAAATTGGGTGCATCTTTGATCCACAGCAGCATATGTATATGAGGAGCACCTCTTGCTTGGTACTCCTTTCTCCGGAAGAAATCCAACACCTCTCTATGAGGTGGATTTTTCTTGTTCATGATGAAAGACATCATAGCTTCAAATCTATGATTGAAGTACCTGCATACATTCACTGGATCCAAGGAGCACAGTTCTCCGGGTGTCTTGAATTCGATATTTTCAATGTTTCCATTTGCCTCTCGTAGAAATTCAAGTAAGTCTTCCCAGCCATACTCGGCACAGCTGAGAGTGAGGAACCATGTGGGAGTTCCTAAGTTCCTCAGCATACATTTTAAATCACCATGACGACGGTACCAGTACTCATTAGTACCACGCTGACACGCCATGAGATTAATCAGGTGAGAATCCAAAATACTGTCTTGCTAATTGACTTTATCCATAAAATCACTTGCCGAGATATTTTGCATCTGTACACCACTTTTCAAGATGTGGTTCACTGCATATGACAGTCCAGACAGATCGCTTTCAAACAGTAGATGAAACAAATAGGGAATGCATTGACGAAACCTAGGATCTTCTGCATACAATCGTAAAGTCCGGTATTCAGAAGCAGGAATTTGATCAGGTCGCTCAACATATCTTCCTCCTTGACCTGTTGGAAATAGCTGTGGGAAACACCGAGCTTCCAAAGTTTCCTCCCAAACACTAATGGGACTTCCTTTGGCTTGTTTCATTTGAAACAACTCAATAGCATTCCCCATGACTTCCTTGGAATGCAAAGGATGAACACTATAATGTTCATATATTTCTTCATTTTTAGAGGCTTCTACTTTCTCAATTTGACCAGCACACAAATCGCTTTCCTCTTCTTCACTTACTTCCTCTTCTGCAACATATACATTCTTGTAGTACTTATTGTTTTTCTTCAAATACAATGTTGCCTTTTTGACTTTCCTAACATCCACTAAATCTTGCCAGATTTTCTTACTCTTTGTCGGAACCCCATTAACTAAGATAACCAGAGGTTCCTCTTCCACTTTCTCTACTCCAATTGTATTAATGTTTTTCTTCAAATCTAGAGGCAAATAAACAACTCTTCCCTTTAATCCTCTCTGTAAATCTGATGGAGGCAATTTCCCTGTCTTTGGCTCCATTCGTACAATAGCCTGAAAGGGATGGATACTTTGAATCAAAATAGATTCATAAGTATTTAAATCCTTCAATTCAGAAGGAATCTCAACCAATTCCAGATTATTATGAACCGCTCTAGCAGGCATCCGGTTTTGATTTAATTTGTTACAACAATAAGTACACACACGTTGATCCGATCCCAAATCAAAACAATGTTCTACCATCAAGTATGTTGCAAAATCCTTCCATTCACTATTATTTTCACTTTCACTTTTCGCATATAAATCCACTAACTTAGTCTGATTCTTATAATAAGTGCGTCGACAACAGACACAAGTGAAATTAGGCCTCTCACTTGATTTCGCCTGAAACGTGGCAATTTCTTTCTGAAAATTATCTGTACTGGAAACCTGTACACTATCTTCCACATTACCTTCTTCTTCTGGGTCAATTTCAACATTCTCCTCTTTACTTGCAAAGTAACAAAACTAAATTTCTTCACAAATATTCTTCACATCTACTTCAGAACCATGCAAAAGAGCAGTGCATAATTGTTTAAGCATAATTGCTGGACTCTTAGCATAATACAACATTCTAACTAATTTCCTCACTTTATTATGATGCACTGCTAGCATCCTGAAATGATGAAAAACACTCTGGCATACTCTCCTGGAAAGACAAGCCAGTGAATTACCATGCAAACCTGTCATTTCTCTCACTCTGCAAGGATCTAATTCTTGCAACAACTTCATTTTCTGTTTTAAAGTTTTCTTATTAAATGTCCGTACAAAATCACAAAGCAAATTGATGGAATCCTGTCGCACACTGCAAATACTACTACACTTCCAGGTATACACTGGTCCCTTAGGACGTCTTCCTAAAACCTCATTACCTAACACCTCTGCTGCCTCTGTTGTCACAAGTTTTTCTTTTTCAACTGGACAACCATCTTTCACCTCATAAGCTCGACCACTGGTGTCAACTGCATGCACCAAATCATTATCCTGGAAATAACTCTCCTCATTAAAAAATGCCTCACAACTTGAACTATGCATCCATTCTCCTGAAAAAACTTCACAAAAATTATTACGATTAACTGTTCTCTTCCATCTACTATTTCTTTAGAAATCATAAATTGCCTTGTTTAGCTTCCTAATTCTATTGATTATCAAAATAAATAACTTTCGCTTAATTTCAAATGCCTGATCAATAATTTTCTCAACTTTTTTTTTCTTATAAAAAACCACTTTCTGTTGACCTTTCTTAATATTTTTTAACAAATTGCCAATTATCCTGTTGCGGAACATTCGTCTACGAATGTCCCTAAACTGATTTTTCCTTCTACTACCATGCACAAAGTTATCTCCTGCTCTAGCAGTAACATTTTTGATTGGCCTTTCCTTTCCGTTTAAATTGGCTCTCTTTTTCTGGACTAAAACATGTTCTGTAGTACTACTTTTTTTTCTACAAATGTTTCTTAGGAATGATTTCGTTGTCTTACCCGGAGCTTTCTTGGTGACTTGACGAGTTTTTATTGTAGAGGACTGCTGCAAGCATTTAGTAATCTGCTGTCTTTGACGTTTTGTAGCCTTTCGGGTTCTTTGTTTAGATGGCATAATGTAGTTTTGAAATGATCTGTGGTAAAATATAATAAAAAATGTTATTAACCACTATTACCAAACAGTAAATCAATAACAGTCATCAAAAAATTAACACAATACTTGTCAATTTTACATACAATAATTTTTAGTGCATTGGCAACTTTAGTAGTCACAAATAGTAGCAAAGAAATAGAATGCTTCTACATTTGACCTTTGCTCTTTTATATGTGAATCTGAACTAATTTTTATCAGCATATTTCCCTATTTTATTAAAGACACTTCACACAAGCTGTTTTTGAAGATTTGTTTAATTTTAAATGAAAAGGTTAACATGTTTACTTTTCATTTCCAGTAACTTTTAAAAATAAATGTTTATAGTTCCATAGGCTCGAGCAGGGCAGCTTCCCACCCTATGTCATACAATTCTGACAAATCGGCATCCTCATCATGATCTTCATCATCCTCAGGATTTAAATCATCCAAGGGATCTACTTCCACTGATGTTTCAATCACAATTTCAATGATAATATCGAGATCAACAGATTGCTCATTATCACTCATGCTTGATGTTGTCGTTATCTTTAAAGAAAGAGAACAACAATGAGATGTTGCAGAGTAAGAGACAAATCTCAGAGACTATAATTGTAAAATTGTTTAACAAGAGTAACATTTTGGAGATATTATTTAACCATGTCCAGCGATGCTGAGGAGGTGAGGCCTATGTCCAAGTTTTCAGTGAACAGGACTCATCTCTTCTTAACCTTGGATAAGCCTCACCAACTCTGTGTCCCCTGCTAATACTTAAATGTAAAGGGGCAGATTTATGTTAACTGGCACATCCCCAGGGATGCACCAGTTAACGTGCACCGCTGCTCTGCCACCCATGATGTGCCGCATTTACAATGCAGAGCACCATTGAGCAAAAACAGCACAGATGCGTCACGCATCTGTTCCACAAAAATGGCGCATTGCACGAATCACGTCGTAAGCGGGACATGTCTACTGCAATGCACAGGGGCAAGCCACACATTGCATGGTGCATCACTCCTTATGCCTGTTTCAAACAGGCGTAAGGATTTGATTCAGCAATGCCATAAATGTGACTCAGTGAAATCTTCTTAATTTTACTGTGTTAGTTTTACAGGGCTTTCATGCAAATGACTGGCCACCCTACAACAAAACGCTTACATGAAATCTGACGCAGGTTTCATGTGGCACAGGACTTTACAGCATGACACATCTGCCTAGATGCATCAAGTTGTAAATATGTCGCAACATAGCAAATCTTTTGCACCGCCGCTGCATCACAAAAGTGACGCACAGCGGCGCAAAAGAGGCACACGGCTATCATAAATCTGTCCCTAACATTTTAAATGATTTATTCAGGATGACGATAAGGTGTGGCCTATTCAGAGGTTTGTTTGAGGTGAGGCCTACTCAGGGTTGCAGATGAAATTTAGGCTTGTTGAAGAGTACAGAGGAGATAATACATGTGCAGGCCTACCAATGAAGTGAGTCATGTCCACTTCACTCTTGAACAAAGGCCAGACCTCTTCTGTGTCCGTGGACAGGCCTAAACCTCATCTGCACAATGTGATTCGTAAAGTTAGGAAACACAGGTGATGTAATTGAAAAATGTGGAATTTCTTTTCCTCATTTCACAATCACATCACCTGTGTTTCCTTTGCTTAGGTATCTCATTGTGCAGATGGAGTTTAGCATATCAAAGAGTACACAGAAGTTGAGCACTGTATACAACAATTTTGACATTTACAGAAGATTCAGCTTCTCCATGCCCCCTACACAGTCCTAAATGTTTACAGTTTAAACTGACTGTATCTTGTTGGAGATGAAGTGAGGCCTGTCTTGCAACATGGTGCATCTTTTGCATCACTGCTGCATCGGTTTCATGTGGCACAGGACTTTACAGCATGACACATCTGCCTAGATGCATCAAGTTGTAAATATGTCGCAACATAGCAAATCTTTTGCACCGCCGCTGCGTCACAAAAGTGACGCACAGCGGCGCAAAAGAGGCACACGGCTATCATAAATCTGTCCCTAACATTTTAAATGATTGATTCAGGATGACGATAAGGTGTGGCCTATCCAGAGGTTTGTTTGAGGTGACGCCTACTCAGGGTTGCAGATGAAATTTAGGCTTGTTGAAGAGTACAGAGGAGATAATACATGTGCAGGCCTACCAATGAAGTGAGTCATGTCCACTTCACTCTTGAACAAAGGCCAGACCTCTTCTGTGTCCGTGGACAGGCCTAAACCTCATCTGCACAATGTGATTCGTAAAGTTAGGAAACACAGGTGATGTAATTGAAAAATGTGGAATTTCTTTTCCTCATTTCACAATCACATCACCTGTGTTTCCTTTGCTTAGGTATCTCATTGTGCAGATGGAGTCTAGCATATCAAAGAGTACACAGAAGTTGAGCACTGTATACAACAATTTTGACATTTACAGAAGATTCAGCTTCTCCATGCCCCCTACACAGTCCTAAATGTTTACAGTTTAAACTGACGGTATCTTGTTGGAGATGAAGTGAGGCCTGTCTTGCAACATGGTGCATCTTTTGCATCACTGCTGCATCGGTTTCATGTGGCACAGGACTTTACAGCATGACACATCTGCCTAGATGCATCAAGTTGTAAATATGTCGCAACATAGCAAATCTTTTGCACCGCCGCTGCGTCACAAAAGTGACGCACAGTGGCGCAAAAGAGGCACACGGCCATCATAAATCTGCCCCTAACATTTTAAATGATTGATTCAGGATGATGATAAGGTGTGGCCTATCCAGAGGTTTGTTTGAGGTGAGGCCTACTCAGGGTTGCAGATGAAATTTAGGCTTGTTGAAGAGTACAGAGGAGATAATACATGTGCAGGCCTACCAATGAAGTGAGTCATGTCCACTTCACTCTTGAACAAAGGCCAGACCTCTTCTGTGTCCCTGGACAGATCTAAACCTCAACTGCACAATGTGATTCATAATGTTAGGAAACACAGGTGATGTAATGGAAAAATGTTGAATTTATTTTCCTCATTTCAGAATCATATAACCTGTGTTTCCTTTGCTTAGGTATCTCATTGTGCAGATGGAAACTAACATATCAAAGACTACGCAGAAGTTGAGCACTGTATGCAACAATTTTGACATTTACAGAAGATTCAGCTTCTCCATGCCCCCTACACAGTCCTAAATGTTTACAGTTTAAACTGACGGTATCTTGTTGGAGATGAAGTGAGGCCTGTCTTGCAACATGGTGTATCTTTTGCATCACTGCTGCATCACAAAAGTGACGCAACAGAGGCACAAAAGAGGCGCACGGCCATCATAAATCTGCCCCTAACATTTTAAATGATTGATTCAGGATGACGATAAGGTGTGGCCTATCCAGAGGTTTGTTTGAGGTGAGGCCTACTCAGGGTTGCAGATGAAATTTAGGCTTGTTGAAGAGTACAGAGGAGATAATACATGTGCAGGCCTACCAATGAAGTGAGTCATGTCCACTTCACTCTTGAACAAAGGCCAGACCTCTTCTGTGTCCCTGGACAGGCCTAAACCTCAACTGCACAATGTGATTCATAATGTTAGGAAACACAGGTGATGTAATTGAAAAATATGGAATTTATTTTCCTCATTTCAGAATCACATAACCTGTGTTTCCTCAGCTTAGTTATCTCATTGAGCAGATTTAGTCTAGCATATCCAAGAGTACGCAGAGGATGAGGACTGTATCCAACAGAGCAATGTACATTACTCACCTCCTTTGACACTTACAGAAGTCTCAGTTTAATATTTCTCAGTTCAATATTTATTTAAAGAAGCACACAAAATATGACCTTCTCATAAATGTGAAAAGCGTTTTTTTTTTTTAAAAACGATTTTCTGGTCATAATTTGAAAACACAACACAGGTCCTATGTAGAAGCACATCCTATCAGTACTTAAATTAGCCAAGCACACATGGGGGCGTATTTACAAGGACCTTACACCACAGGGAAATAACTGAAATTAAAATGGGGAAAATAACATCAAAGGGACTCAAAGGCTTTTTAAATATGCCCCAAGCAGCCTATGAAACTCTAGCAGTACATATCAAGAAACTTAAATGACTTCAATAAACGTTTTTAAACACATCAAGTAAAGCAGTTATTCAACTACATTCATGGGGAAGTGACTTAAAATGCCCTAACACACATGAAAGCGTATTTTGAAGGCCCTTAAACCATTTTTGCATCACTTTTAACATGGCTATGTAACTCAAAGAAACAAAATCTAAATTTGCCAAGCACACATGGGGGCGTATTTACAAGGACCTTGCACCACGGGGAAATGTCTTAAATTAAAATGGGGAAAATAATATCAAAGGGACTCAAAGGCCTTGTAAATATGCCCCAAGCAACCTATGAAACTCTAGCAGTACATATCAAGAAACTTAAATGACTTCAATAAACGTTTTTAAACACATCAAGTAAAGCAGTTATTCAACTACATTCATGGGGAAGTGACTTAAAATGCCCTAACACACATGAAAGCGTATTTTGAAGGCCCTTAAACCATTTTTGCATCACTTTTAACATGGCTATGTAACTCAAAGAAACAAAATCTAAATTTGCCAAGCACACATGGGGGCGTATTTACAAGGACCTTGCACCACGGGGAAATGTCTTAAATTAAAATGGGAAAAATAATATCAAAGGGACTCAAAGGCCTTGTAAATATGCCCCAACCATCCTATGAAACTCTAGCAGTACATATCAAGAAACTTAAATGACTTTAATAAACGTTTTTAAACACATCAAGTAAAGCAGTTATTCAACTACATTCATGGGGAAGTGACTTAAAATGCCCTAACACACATGAAAGCGTATTTTGAAGGCCCTTAAACCATTTTTGCATCACTTTTAACATGGCTATGTAACTCAAAGAAACAAAATCTAAATTTGCCAAGCACACATGGGGGCGTATTTACAAGGACCTTGCACCACGGGGAAATGTCTTAAATTAAAATGGGAAAAATAATATCAAAGGGACTCAAAGGCCTTGTAAATATGCCCCAAGCAGCCTATGAAACTCTAGCAGTACATATCAAGAAACTTAATTGACTTTAATAAACGTTTTTAAACACATCAAGTAAAGCAGTTATTCAACTACATTCATGGGGAAGTGACTTAAAATGCCCTAACACACATGAAAGCGTATTTTGAAGGCCCTTAAACCATTTTTGCATCACTTTTAACATGGCTATGTAACTCAAAGAAACAAAATCTAAATTTGCCAAGCACACATGGGGGCGTATTTACAAGGACCTTGCACCACGGGGAAATGTCTTAAATTAAAATGGGAAAAATAATATCAAAGGGACTCAAAGGCCTTGTAAATATGCCCCAAGCAACCTATGAAACAAAGCAACATTTTAAATACACAACTTTCTTCATAATTTTCTCCCTAAAGCATACTATTCTCTATCTAAATTAAATGAATCTTTTCTCACCTTAGCAAATATTTTTTGAGTTTCAAAACAGTCTCAGACACACACCAATTTGTCTTCAGCAGAGCAAAAGGTATGCACTCCAGAGGCTGCAACCAACAATGGCACAGAAATGCTGTAATTCATCACACATATCTCTCATGTCACCCAATCAAAACTCTTCCCTCACTTTTTTCAAATCAACACCCTTCCCCCTTCTGCCCTTTCTGCCTTTTTTCCATAGCAATCCCCTCCTGAAAGACCTCTCATGTTTGCAAGTTCACACAACAATGTTTCAATTGAACTCTGAACTCTCAGTACACCTGCGTATCCAGTGCAATCTTTCATAAAACGATTTTTTCTTGACCATTCAAATTACATCTTTCAAAGAACTCATCCATGCACCCTAACTTTCTGTTTTCAGCAATCAAAATCCACCAATCACTGCTACTGATTAATTACCACAGAAACTCCACAGTTTTTTTCATTACATACTCCTACTGTTCCAACTGCCATTTCATTACCACACTTCATCTGACTGCAGCAGAACCTCCTCTCACCATGTTTTCTGTCTGGATTGTTGGACATAGTTATATCCACTGGGCTCAAAGGTATGCTGATAACAGAAATTTACACAACCCCAATTTACAAAATGTGGAAATCAACTGGATTGGCCACAGAGGAATAAGATGTCACCAATTGATACCATTGGTGAAAACCTTTTTGCATTTGCCAAAACCTGACCTGTTAATTGTGCACTGTGGAGGAAATGACTTGGGCACTTTGACTGGGGTAGGTCTGGAAATGCTTTTAAAAGACACCTTTGACCAATTGATGGCACTTTTTCCTCAAACTGCCTTGGTATATTCAAATATATGCCAAAGACAGAAATGGAGGTGGTCCAACCAATTTTGTCCACAAATTGAGAAATCGAGGAAGCATGTAAATAAGTCTGTTTCAGCTTACATGAGAAACCATGGAATGGGCTCCATCTACAACAATAACTTGCGTTACTACATGCAAGATATCTACAGAGGAGATGGAGTTCACTTCTCAGATGAGGGGAACAGAATTTTCATCCTGAATTTAAGACTATGTATTGGTACCTACTTGTAGGTACCTAAATCAGCCACAGGACCCAAAAGCTCTTTTCAGAGCTAACCTACATCTGATCACTCACAATTATTATTTTACTCTAACTGTTTTCACTAATTTTCACCAAAGTACGCTCACCGGAGCGCTACCCGGTACGCGCACCGGACGCTAACCGTGCAAAAATTTGAAAAAAAATGTGTTTTTTTTCGCACATATGGGTCTCCTCAGCCACCCGCAGAAAACCTAGTGGGTAGGATACGTCTACCGTGCCCCCTTCTACCCATTCTGAACATCATTTGCCCTCCATCTTGTATCTCAAATCTACCGAAACACAAAATGGAGGACTCCCGTAACGCTGCCGGTTCGCGTACCGGGGCGCGCACCGGGAAGCGCTCGCTCAAAAAAGGTGGGAAAGTAATATACAGAAAAACCACTGGAGACACTTTCACCAAATATAGATTAGCTCATACTACATACCAATCCCTACCATTTTCACAAATTTGGTTGGAATTCCATTTAGCCATTTAGCCTGTAGACCTCTCTAAATACCCTGAGGTAAATTACTTCACAAAACACATCTGAAGTGTTGGAATTGACAACCAATTAAAATGTTACTTTCATTTTCTACTTTTTGTACCTGACATTTGATTGGTTATGTACCTGAATATATATAAAGAAAGAGAGAGAAACACAGCCATTTTGACTACTACTTCCTGAACTACATTGCAAGATCATTTTCACTGACAACTTAAACTTGTTTTTAAAAGGTAAGATGTTATTTTATAAATTTGAAAACATTTTCAGATAGTTATATACTATCCCTCTGTAAGAGTTAGACATTGAGACAGGCTTGTTTATTATAATTATGGATTGATTTAGGTTTCTGTGGTATAATTATGAATTTACTTAGGCTTTTTCACAGGCACTTTTTAATAGTACTACTTCACGCCTGAAAAGTACCTGTCTGAACTTAAACCCCAAAGGCCACCTGAAAATAAATCAGTGAATACTCCGATGTTGTTGGAATATACTCAGTGTGTTAAAATACCCCTCCGCCTCACCCTTTTAACGATACCAGCCAGTGCCTATTAAACAGTTTTTTCTAAACACCAGGCCAGGTATCTTTTAATCTCACCCATATCACTCCCGACCCCACTGTATATACCTACTGGCGGTCGCCAGTAGGTATATATAGTTAGGATTTTTTCTCTATGGGATTTTTGAAAATTCTATGTCTAATAACTTTGGAGATTGTGGACGGAATTGGCTGAAATTTTCAGGAAAATGGCACATTTTGTTTCTGAGCAGCCCTTGAAAATTTGGGGGGGGTTCGTCAAGGGGGGGCCGAGAAAAAATGGGGGTCCCAAAACGTGTTTTTAACATTGAGTTTTCCATAGGGCGGTTGGCCTCACTTTTAGCCCGAACGGCTGAATGGATTTGCACGAAACTTGGCAAAATTGTAGGGACTGGTAGCCCGATGTGCCTTTTGTAGGTCTCAATATATGTGCTCCAGTGGATTTTGAGAAATTAACGTTTAAAAAAAGATATATATCTGTAACAGCGGACCGGGCAGCGCTCCAGGACGCGTACTTTTCGCGCAACGGAGCTTTGTGAAGCGAAGCTGATTGGTTCTCCGGCGTCTGTCAACATTCCAAACAGTCCGTAGCGGCCGCCATCTTGTCTCTCGGTAGGATCGAGAGACAAGAGGAGGCCAAAGCGAAGGGGCAAATGACCATAAGGGGGAATAGTAGATCCTCGCTGACCCCCTAGGTTTGATGTGGAGGTTTTAAAAGGGCCCCGCGGGGCAAAAAAAAAAATAATAATAATAATCGAACGGCTGAATGGATTTGCACGAAACTTGGTAAAATATTAGGGACTGGTAGCCCGATGTGCCTTTGCTAGGTCTCAATATATGTGCTCTAGTGGATTTTGAGAAATTAACGTTCAAAAAAAGATATATATCTGTAACAGCGCTCCGCTTCGCGTAACGGAGGTTTGCGAAGCTGATTGGTCATTCTGTCACTGGGCTATAGTTGGGCTACATCTGGCTGATATTTGGGCTACATTTGTTTTTTTTGTCTCTGGCGGCCATCTTTGGGCTACATTGGGCTACATTGGGCTTCATTTGGCTTCATTGGGCTACATTGGGCTACATTTGGGCTCCGACATATATATAGGCCAATGTAGCCCAATATATATTTTTCAAAGTTAATTTTCGTAAAAACCACTGGAGCATATATCTTGAGACATAGCAAAGGCACATCGGGCTACCAGTCCCTACAATTTTGCCAAGTTTCGTGGAAATCCATTCAGCCGTTCGAGCTAAAAGTGAGTCCAACCGCCCTATGGAAATGAAGGAAATGAATGGGTAATTTGTAATTAGCAAATAGCTAATCGCAAACTAGGAATGGTAAAGAATCGCTATTTATTCCTTAAAGTTCGCTATTTAGGAAATGCAAAAAACTTTGATGATACATATGGCGGTTCATCTCGAACAAGATAAGAAGCATAGGGATAGATTTATGATGACTGGCGCATCACCAGGGATGTGTTAGTCATTCTGTGCCGCTGTTCCGTCACCTATGGTGTGCTGCATTTACAATGCGGCGCATCATGGGGCAAAAACATCACAGATGCGTGATGTAACTGTGCCGTAAAGGTGGCGCATTGCTGGAGTTGTATCGCAAGTGTGATGAAGCTCCAGGAAGGGTCGGGGGTGCCCCTGTCGCAGGGTTTCTGTTCTCACACAGAACTGTGGACAGAGGATTGGAACCTCGGCGAATTAGGGTGTCCCAAAACTCACCTTAGTACTCAAAAACCCCTTAGCAAGCTAGGTACAGTGTCACATTGGATATAACAAACTCTCAATGTTTAGACAATCCAGAATATGAACTTATAGTACCTCAGGATACGTGGAACTCATGAACAGTCGGTCGTTATATATTTCTTAGAAACCAGAACATGGAGTTAAGAAGAACACATGTGTATTTGAAATGTTTATTTACTAATGCCGTCTTCTCAGGCGTAGTATCTTAGATAATACAAGTACACATATTATCAGTAGCAAAATTACCAGCATAGTTACTAGTACATAAAAAGCGAATGGTGACAGTATGTTAACATGCTGTAAATGAATAAGAGTTATCAACACTTATAAGCAGCCACGGGCCGTGGAGGGAGTTACGGTGGGGCAGGGAGGCGGGGAGGGGGAGGGGCAGGGTGGAGAGGGCTCCACCCTGCCCCTCCCCCTCCCCGCCTCCCTGCCCCATCGTAACTCCCTCCACGGCCCGCGGCTGCTTATATCTCACCCTCCCTAATACACATATTATATTATTTGCTAAGAAGGTCTCTTTGTGTTGGTTTAGGGCGTGCCCATACTTTAGTGTCTTAGATTTGAAGGAATCACATCAGCATACACCAGCTCTCTCTTCATGTGAACCGCATCAAGTGTTGTGTATGTGTGTTCGGCAAAGCAATATAAAACCCGCCTCATGCCCAGAATTGGCAGAAGCTGCACTTATGTTATGAGTATGAAGTCGTGGAGATCATACCTCATAACAATTCTGTATCGTGTTGTTCTTGAAACTTCAGCACTCGCTGTACAGATATAGTTTAACAAGTAAAGCAGATAGTAGAGCAATAACATATTATTCTCATGTAAATCACGATGAACTATTAGGTTGAAAGCTAAAGCAACAACTAAGTGTCGTGTGCAGAAGTTGCAAAAAAGGAAAAATGGCGTTTAAACCGGTAATGAGCCCATGCTAACTTAACACGGTGTAAAGATATCCAGGACCTAGATGACACCTCCCCATGATCCGGAAACGAACTGAATAAGATAATAGAAGTGCCATCTCATGAGAGCAGATTGCAACTTTATATGTGGACGGTCCGCAAGGTAAAATATTAAAAACTAGGAAAATTTAATGCTAAAGAAAAATAAAACAGCCAAGTACTTTATCGAGTCTTAAGCCAATAGGCAAGCTAAATAATAAAAACTTGACAAATAAGTCAATGAATTGTCAATGAAATGCTAGTACTCAGCATATCAAAAATGAAAAAGGTCTATGACATAACTGTGTATGCAAAATAAGCTGAAACAGCCTCCAATAGGAAGTCACCGTCTTCATCCGAAAAGAGTTCAGCCATCCAATTTAAAAGCGGAAAAGAACATACGTGCTCTCCCAGCACCGGATCCTCTATCACCATCAGAGGACAGCTCGGTGGGTTTTCAAGAAAGCTCTGTTCCAAGAAAGACTGTGTTGCCGCCAGTAAATTCCAGGGACCAATTAGTCCATGCATCAATGCCACAGCCATAATCCTTTCGCCAGGACAAACCAACTCGTGAGTAATGATAGGAGTCATCAGCTGATTAAAGTCGACGTCAGGAGAAACCAGCCCGCAGAGACACAAATCAATGGCCCAATCGAAATCACAGGTCAGGCAGTGAAATACAGGCTGGACACAGGTGAAGTAGGAGAATCGAAAAGATAATCCATATGCCGTGCTTAATATCGCCAACGGCATTGTGCCATAATATTCTAGCATGCGATTGCGGAACAGTGTCAGCAGCTGCAGGGCGGGAGGTTGCATAGGAGGGACATCCATATTTAAAAATGTAAAAAAGCACAAGAGCGTCCGCTGGTAATGCAAGTAAAAATGGCAATCCACGAAGCAGAGTGGAAAAAATAGAATGAAAGAAAGCAGGGATGACTCCAAAGATTTTCTCAAATGAAGTCACGAGACCACTGGTAACAACTTTAAAAAAGTGCGCCAGGGCCTTTGTGGAGGATGCGTCAAAGATAGTCCGAACCATCTTGCTGAAATGGAAAGGCAAATCTGAATTGAAAAGGGTCTGCACCTCTGTACGGGTGTTCGCTATGTGAAGCACGAAAGTTTCACGGGCCGAACTCAAGGCCACCTCTCTCTGAGACAAAAGAGCTCTTATTCTTGCCATGCCGTTGAAATCTGCTCCCAAGGTTGGTATTTGTGGCGAGATTGAAAACTCCCTATGTTCATGTGTGGGAGGAAATAGAACATTTCTGCAGCAAATAACCCGTTCACTTACTGTTACGATAAAAGGAATACTTTTAATTAACCCAGAACAATCTTCATTATTGAGCATCAAATAACTACCATTTTCCAACAACTTGAACGTGGGGATGATAGCAGGAAGTGGCGTGCCTTGCAACACGCAAGCCATATTTGGTCTGTGTTTGTTGCATGAACCGTGTAACTGTATGTGCCTACACATTAGTGAATGATCTGGCGTCTCAGTGCATTCCTCTCCATTCAGATAAACTTCTTGATCATCTTTGAAACATCTGTATGTGTATGGAAGCGACCAGACCTCATGAAGAAAAGCACTACCTAAAGGTTCATAACGACCTATTGGTATATATTTCATACAATTTGAAAACTCATATAAAGCAAAAGGCAGCGTTATTAAACCGTGGATAAGGCACGTTGCCAAAAAACCCGCAATCCTCTGCTGATGATGTCACTGAGTATGTCATGAATGATGTAATATGTGACATCATCAGCAGTGGATTACGGGTAATAGTATCTCTAGTTTACTCCCCTATAGCTGTCTTTCTTTTAACATAAGTGTCTGTTTCCTTCCCTTATACTTACTGTTTTTGGTTCGCTTCCGGTTCGCGTACCGGCGAGCGAACTGGGAAGCGAACTAAGAGAAATAGAGGTTGGCACAGTTCCAAATATTGTACCAATTTTTTAATAACGGGGAGGTAGTTCTGAAAAGAACTTTTTTTTTATTGTTTTTGTTGTTTTATATTTTTTTTATTATTTTTCGGAACATTTTTTTACTTTTTTTGAATTTTTCTGAACAGTTTTATATTTTTGGGGGTTTTTCTTGGAGGGGGCAATGAAAACGATTCATTGTAAAGGGCTCAGCAGGAGCAACAAAACAAAAAAAAAGTATTTATTATTTTGGGCGTTTCGTACAAACTTGCATATGATAGTCAATAGCTCTGTTGATCAGAGTGATGCTTCTTTCTCCGTAGCAAATGAATCCATCGCAATATACGCAGATGTGTTTTACTTCACCAAATCTCATTTGTATATTTGGCACCATCTCCCTGCCCTCTGGTCCCGTTACTTCCGGTACAACAGATCTTCTGGCCATAATAGGGAGATTATCTAGGTCGTTCCGAAACTGTGCAGCACTGTAGTTGTTAGGATGCCACCTAGTCATATGGCGATGCATTGTGTAGTTTCCGAAACTGTATTTTTTCTCGGTTCCTCTGGACAGTCTATCTTGACATATAAGGCAAGTTACGTATCTTGCATTTACTTTTTTCTGACCTTTGGGAATTTTAAAAAATTGCCAAATGAAGTTTTCTTTCCGGTGAGACGTCCTGGGCTCCTCAGGCAAAAACTGCCTCTCTTCGTGCTCGTCGTCCTGTTCCTCTTCTTGTTGAATTATAACTTGAGCAGGTGGTCCACTCTTCCTTGGATGTGGTGGAGGTGGTGGGGAAGCACCAGCTGAAGCTACTAAAGAAGCCATTGCTCAGTGATTACAAAGGGTCTTTCTCTCACAATGATGAAAGTCAGAGTGAGGAAAGAAGGAGGGATTTTCATCATTTGGGAAAAACAAGAGTTCTCAACCAATGAAAAGTGTTCATTTTAGATTATATGACCTAGTCTTACATCATTAGGAAACCAAAAGTGAAATGAACCAATGAAAAGTGTTATTACCAAGTCACATGACCTGCTGTGTTTACGTTAAGCGCTTTGCAGGGCCTCCCGGTTTGCTTCCAGAAACCTGCGCTTTGCGACTCGCTTCGCGTACCAGTTCGCTAACAAAGCACGTCATATGACGTATCACGCGACAACGTGAAACGTCATGCGGACGGGAGGCGTCACGATGTTGTTTTCTAACGCGGCAGTTGCGGTAAAGAAACGTTTACCGGCTCGCGGTCTATTTCGCGGCATCAAGGTCAGCTAACGGGAAGCTTCCCGATTCGCGAAGCGGGAACGAAGAAAAAAAAATATTTAAAAAAAAATTTATTCATAAACATATAAAATATATTTTTGGATTTAAAGAAGAATACATTTTACAGCTACAGATATTAGCTGTTAAAAAACCAATGAAATTCACTGAAAAAACCATAGGTTATAGACCATATATAGTTAGGAATTAGCATTTACAAAACCTTGAAAATTCACTGAAAAAACCATAGGTTATAGACCATATATAGTTAGGAATTAGCATTTACAAAACCATATTTTACTCACACAAAACCATTGAAATTCCATATATAGTTAGTTGCACTAACTATATATCGCGCACCCGCAATCCACTGCTGATGATGTCACATATTACATCATTCATGACATGGTCAGTGACATCACTGATGACATCACTGATGACATCTCAAATGACATCACTGATGACATCTGATTTGACATCAATGACCACATCACTGATGATATCATTCATGTGACAATACAATGCATCTCCTCACATTTTAATATAACCTCTGTTTCACCCAGTGTTAAATACAGAGTATAATTTTTGAAACCATTGACACACCAATACTAGTTACTACATACGCACTCACTGATTCCTATGTCTACACACACATTCACTCATTCACCCATACAATCATTCATACATACAATCACTCATCTTTACAACACTATCATATGCACTCATACACCTATACAGACACTCACAGTCTGCCACTCATCCATGGAGTTACTCACACACGTAGTCAGTCCTGTTAAAGAATCAATGACACTTCCATTTTCTTGTCTATACAGTTAAACATAGAGCACCTTACATTTTCAAACATATACTAACACATACTTACCTTCTTATAGAATCATTGATACAAGTACACATTGATCTGCACAGAGTCACACACCTCCCAGCCAGCCAGCCACACACACACTCAGTCTCCCATACAAATACTTGGACAATCAATCAGTAACCCATATAGTTAATCATATAGCTACTGATCAACACATGCAGCAGTTTACAGAACAACAGACATAATGATGCTCAAATTAAGATAGTTTAGTCACTAACCCATGCACTCAGTGAGACACATTTAATCACTCACTCATACATTCAGTCATGCACCTACTAAATCCTTTGTCCAGACACTTATACTTCCACTCATTCTTCAATATGTAAGATACATTTTAACTTTACAGAAACACACAGTCACTGGATGATGTCATCAGTGATGTCATCAGTGATGTCATTTGAGATGTCATCAGTGATGTCATCAGTGATGTCATTTGAGATGTTATCAGTGATGTCATTTGAGATGTCGTCAGTGATGTCATCAGTGATGTCATTTGAGATGTCATCAGTGATGTCATCAGTGATGTCACTGACCATGTCATGAATGATGTAATATGTGACATCATCAGCAGTGGATTGCGGGTGCGCGATATATAGTTAGTGCAACTAACTATATATGGAATTTCAATGGTTTTGTGTGAGTAAAATAAGGTTTTGTAAATGCTAATTCCTAACTATATATGGTCTATAACCTATGGTTTTTTCAGTGAATATATATATATGTATATCACGGGGAATTTCTTCGGAGAAGAAAACAGAGACCAGAGGAGAATTCAGGGTGAACAGCATGCTTTAATGATGAAATCACAGTTGCGGCGGATGCATTTCGGCGTGATGGCCTTCTTCAGCGCCCAACACTGTAGTAAGTTCTTCACCTCTAATCCCCTTCCTGTGTAAAATACGTGCTTGCTTCAAAAACTCCTCCCCCCAATGCAGTTGGCACACCTGTGTGAAGTTCGCTTTCAGTCCATCGAACTACACCTCCTAGCATGCACTCTGTCGGCTTGTTGAGATGGTGGTGTGGGGGAGCAAGTGAGGACAGTGGGTCTGTGCAAGCTGCAGGTGAGTGGCAAAGAAACTTCCTGGACCACATCACAGTCAGCGGCTGCTTCCCTTAGTCTCCTCGTACCGCTACCGCCGCTCCTCTTAGGGTCACAAATGGGCAGGGACTGTCAAATAGAGACAACACGCCCTGTTAAGGTGAAATACCTTAATCTGCCGACGTTCGTCTGAGGTTCCTGGCTGTCTCCGGACACATCGATACCTCGATAACAAACATGCTGAGAACAGCGAAGAGCCAGTAACAAGTCCGGGACACTTAATGTAGCAGGGCCTTCTTTGCTGCATCTCTGGCTGGCGCAGAAAATATCACGGGGAATTTCTTTGGAGAAGATAACAGAGACCAGAGGAGAATTCAGGGTGAACAGCATGCTTTAATGATGAAATCACAGTTGCGACGGATGCATTTCGGCGTGATGGCCTTCTTCAGCGCCCAACACTGTGGTAAGTTCTTCACCTTTAATCCCCTTCCTGTGTAAAATACGTGCTAGCTTCAAAAACTCCTCCCCCTAATACAGTTGGCACACCTGTGTGAAGTTCGCTTTCAGTCCATCGAACTACACCTCCAAGCATGCACTGTGTCGGCTTGTTGAGATGGTGGCGTGGGGGAGCAAGTGAGGACAGTGGGTCTGTGCAAGCTGCAGGTGAGTGGCGTAGAAACTCCCTGGACCACATCACAGTCAGTGGCTGCTTCCCTTAGTCTCCTCGTACTGCCACCACCGCTCCTCTCACGGACACAAATGGGCAGGGACTGTCAAATAGAGACAGCACGCCCTGTTAAGGTGAAATAGCTTCATCTGCCCACGTTCGTCTGAGGTTCCTGGCTGTCTCCGCACACATCGATACCTCGATAACAAACACGCTGAGAACAGCGAAGAGCCAGTAACAAGTCCGGGACACTTAATGTAGCAGGGCCTTCTTTGCTGCATCTCTGGCTGGCGCAGAAAATATCACGGGGAATTTCTTTGGAGAAGATAACAGAGACCAGAGGAGAATTCAGGGTGAACAGCATGCTTTAATGATGAAATCACAGTTGCGGCGGATGCATTTCGGCGTGATGACCTTCTTCAGCGCCCAACACTGTGGTAAGTTCTTCACCTCTAATCCCCTTCCTGTGTAAAATACTTGCTTGCTTCAAAAACTCCTCCCCCTAATGCAGTTGGCAGACCTGTGTGAAGTTCGCTTTCAGTCCATCGAACTACACCTCCCAGCATGCACTGTGTCGGCTTGTTGAGATGATGGCGTGGGGGAGTACGTGAGGACAGTGGGTCCGTGCAAGCTGCAGGTGAGTGGCGAAGAAACTTTATATAGTGCTTTTTCTACGAGTAAATTCAAAGAATAAAAAACAATATAATGTCTGTCATTCATAACCATTTTCCTACATTTTCCCAGGGGCATATGTAATAGTATACAGGGGCTCCATGCCCCCCCGCTCTCCCAGGGTTCAAATAATAGAATGGATGGTGTCCTTTGAGACTACCGGCCCAGGGACCACCACCTCCCCGGGGCTACGGTAAAGATTGGAGGAGGGGCCATGCAGCCCCCCTCCTGGAGCCATACATGGCCCTTGGGTACCACCATCCCCAGGACCAGATCCTGCTATGTCCAGGGGTGCCCACCCCGGGACATAGCTGTTTGCTATGGCTTGGCGGGAGCTTTACCGATCCCGCCAAGCCATAGTAAACTGTGATCCACTTTTATCAAGCAAGAGCACAAAGAATGATCTTGCTTGCTAGAAGCGGGGCACAATTGCTTTGACAGAGCGGGAGCTGCATGTTAGCATCTCCATCTCTGTCAAAGAAATGCTGGCTCTTGCAGGAGGTGAAGAGCCGCCAGGGACCGCGGGGCCTTGAAGATCCCCCCCCACTACCCAACATTTCTAAGTGAGTGCCCTGGGTGGGACCAGAGCACCCACACTAGATGCCGGGCCCTGGGGGATACGGTCCCCGGGACCTAAATTGCCCTGGGAGTGGGACTGCATGGCCCGCTCTCCTTGTTTTTTCTAAAAGTATAAGAATAAGGTTGAAATATGCCCAAAGGGGGGGATCACACAGTCCACCTCCCTTAATAAATAAAGGCCTAGGCACTGGTGATAGGGGCCCTGGGGTCCAAATCAGAGCAAGGAAAAGGGCTACGCAACCCCCCTCCTGTAAAAAAAATGCAGGAACGGCAAGTTGCCAGCGGCCCTTCCCCCTTTCTTCACTACTCTGAAAACTCGCCTGCTGGCACACTGCTGGTTGGGGGATGATGTTCCCCTGGATGCTGAGGATCCTTGGGGGCCAGGTACTCCTACTTTTACCTTCAGTACATCCCTGACAGTGGGATTGCTGAGAGGTCTTTGGGGTCATGCCCCTTTTCTCCTCCACTCTGCAAATACACCTCCTGCCACACTAATATTTGGGGAATGAAGTCCACTTTACTCCTTGAGGGTCTTTAGGGCCAGCTACCCCTCCTGTTACCCAATAGCGGCTGGCATGGATTGGGGATGGCAGGTGGGCAGGAGTAAAGATAAATAAAATAAAT
The DNA here is from genome assembly GCF_964261635.1 of Lissotriton helveticus. Lineage (NCBI taxonomy): Eukaryota > Metazoa > Chordata > Amphibia > Caudata > Salamandridae > Lissotriton > Lissotriton helveticus. The sequence continues at coordinate 601,393,356 of NC_136063.1, read as the reverse complement.
CTTACCTCCTCATGTCTCTCCTCATTATCCCTTGTCGTATCTCTCTGCTTCAGCTGGAAGAGGAACCAGTCAGGCTCCCGTGACCTATCACAAGGCTGCCAATCAGCATTGTGATTTGTAAGTACCCAAGGTTCCCCTGACCAATCACAACACTGTAATGTAGTGTTGTGATTGGTTTTAGCACTGTGGTTTGGCATTCAGATGAGTAATGGGGCCCTGGGATGTTCTTCATGCAGCATGTAATGCAGCCTTCACGGAAAACATGCAAAGTGTGCATGGCTGTTTGGCTGGCCAGAGAGGGCTGGTCAAACAATCATGCACACTTTTACAGAGTGCCACCACTCCTTTCCCTGGTCTGAGAGCAGAGCAGCCCCAGCCGCAAAGATGCAGGAACAAATAAAATAATAAAAATGTCCAGTTATTATCCTTTTTTTTCCCCTTCATTTTCACTGCTAAAAGCAGTCGGGTGACTCTACTTTGCCTCTGCTGTTGGCTCCAGAAAGTCCCACACAGTTGGATTTCTGAGAGGTAGTCTGTGGCCATGCCATCATTCTCCACAACTCTGCAAACACAGCTCCTGGAGCACTACTAGTTGGGGGATGAAGTCCCCTTGGCTGCTGAGGGTCCTTGGGGGTGAACATCCCCTCCTATTATCTCCAGTAAGTTCCACACAGTGGGATTTCTAAGAGGAGTTTGGAGTCCATGCCCTCGTTCTCCACCACTCTGAAAATGCACCTCCTCCTGCACTGCTGGTTGGAGAATGAAGTCTTCTTGGATGCTCAAGTACCTTGGGACCAATGAGCCCTCTTGGTACCTCCAGTTATTGCTGCACAGTGGGATTCCTAAGAGCTGGTCGGAGGCCTTACCCTCTTTCTCCACCACTCTGCAAATGTTACTACTTCTTTAAAAAAAAAACTGAAATTCACTGAAAAAACATATGTTACCGGGACGTTCTCATTATTAATTAGCATTTAAAAAGCCTTCGAAATTCACTGAAAAAACAAAGGTTACAGGGCCGTTATAGTTAGGAAATGGATTTTTGAAAAAAGGTAGAAATGTACTGAAAAAATTACGGTTACAGAGACATTGTTTTAGCCTCAAGTTTCACTCATTCAAAACCAGTGAATTTCAGCAGTTATTATTTAGCTGAGCTATGCTATGCTCATGACCTCACATATTACATCACAGATGACATCACGGTTGACATCTCAAATGACACCACTGATGACATCATCTACTGAATCACTGACACACCCACTCACTCCCCCATAGAACCTTCCATACACCCACTCTCACACAACTATTCAGAAACCCATACAGAGACCCATACCAGTACTTACACACCCACTCATTGATTCATAAATCTACACACACATCCAGTCACCCACTCATACAGCCACTCATAGACTCACTCACTCACTAATACAACTACTGACATATCCACTCATTCAGCCATAAGAACCACTCACAGACAGTCAACCAAGGAGCTTCTCACATACCTAGTAACTCTCATAGTTGATCACAATTCCATTTACTCACTCACTTACTTCTACAGTAACTAACACGCACTCATTCACCCATACAGTCACTGACACAAGCACACACTGACTCATACAGCCACTCTCACATTCACTCACTCACCCACAGTCACTCATATGCCTCATCTCTCACCTATACTGCCTTTCACATACCCAGTAACTCACCCACATACCACCGACACATCCACGCACTAACCCACACAGCCATACACCCACTCGCTCACCCATACAACCCCTCACACATGCACTCACTAACACATACAGCCACAGCCTCACTCACCCATTCACACATACAGGAATTAACACATCCTCTCTCCCACCCAAACGGCCACTCAGACACCCATACATGTACTCAGACAACCAATCACTCACCCAGTCAGCCACTCCTGTACCCACTCATACACCCATACAGCCACTTAGACACCAACTGACAGACGGATACAGAGATCTACACAAGTGTTAACTCACCAATACATTCACTGATATACCTAATCACTCACTTATACAGTCAGTCATGCGATCACTGAATAAGATCATCCATACAGGTACTCATACACCCACAGATTCACCAGTACACCTTAGTATAAATATTTTACACTAATACACTTTTAAAAAACACTCGCAGTCGGATGTATGACGTTACAACGCAGGCTATTACAACGCCTGCCTTTACAACGCGGTTTTTACATCGCATACCATTACAACGCATAGCGCTTTTGGGTGTTGGTTAGTGAATAGTTTAATTTACTATTCCAACTCCAGTCCCCGTGGACACTAGGGAAGGTTATTGGATAGTAAATTAACCTATTCCCTATCCTAGAGCGCCCCCCAGCGCAATGCGTTGTAATAGTTTGCGTTGTAATGACCGCGTTGTAATGGTAGTGTGTTGTAAAAGTTTCGTTCTAAGTGATGTTTACCCTCGCAGTCACTGGATGATGCCATCAGTGATGTCATGAGTGATGTCATGAGTGATGTCATGGTGTCACTGACCATGTCATGAGTGATGTAATATGTGAGGTCATAAGCAGTAGATTGTAGGGGTATCAGTTATAGTTAGCCACCGTAATGAGAATCAAGGCTCCTGCAGTTCCAGCTAGTTCCTTGCCATCTGCTGGAGTCGGCATTGCTCTCACACACAGTGAGCTGCTAGAAATGCAGCTCCCTGTGCGGGAGAATCGTTTAATCTGTTTCCCTGCCGGCATGACAAGGGTCAAGGAATTAGATGAAAACTCTGATCCCAGCAACCGGGAGTGGTTTGACAGCTCCTGCCTGCTGGGAGTGGAGTTATGTTTGCTCTCATTTGACGGGAGCTGTCAGCTCCGGCTAAGCAAAAGCAAAGTGCTATATACACCCACTCGCACACCCACTCACAGGTTTGATAGCTTCATCTTACTGGGAGTGGAGTTATGTTTGCTCTCACTTGGCCAGAGCTGTCAGATCCTGTTAAGCAAAAGCAAAATGCTATCTCCCAATGGTGGGAACCCTAGGACATAGCAGGAGCAGACCCTGGGTGTGGGGGTCCCTGAGCCATTAACGTCTCCAGAATGGGGTGCATAGCCTCCCCTTCTTTCTGATGAATCTTCCTAAAAGTTTCCCAAAAAGCATACCAGTCAGTCTAGTTGTATATGGAATGCTTCGGTGTGAACCGTCACGCGGGGGCTGAGAAAAAGGGGGATCAACAAAAGCGTTTCTTCCATGCTAATTACAGTAGGGATTTCGAACACAACTACTGCCCAGACTGCAAGATGGAATTACATCAAATTTGGGAGAAAGGTAGCTCTTGGTCCAAAAATCATGCTTTTTGCTATTTGGTGCAAATGTGTTCAGTATTTTTCATGGAAACCACATTTGTTCATCTAGGGACACAGATCCGACAGACCCAGTGCTGATATCTGATTAGCTGCCAACACTTCAACCAGAAAGTGCTGGTAGCCATTTTGGGACACGGCATCAGCCGAGTCCCCCCAAAAAAATAAAAAAAAAGAGAAACGGAGCAGGGTAGACATACCCCCCTTAGACACCGCCTAGACACAAAAGCACTTTATGTTTCTGCAAATTCGCGACAGTCGCAAATCCATGGCAAAAATTATTTTAAAAATAAAGCTCGCTTTTTGGTACTTGTTTTAAAAAAAAGTCTCAGGAGGGGCCAGGTCCTAATTTCAAACCTTACTGCTCTTCCTCTGCAAAGTGAGCGACGCTTCTAGAAAGGTTGTTTGCAGCGCATGGAATTTCCTGACTCCCCTGCCCTGGCTCCAAGCTTGCTGCAGTGAGAATGTGCAAGTGATAAGTCATTTGTGTGAAAGCAAAGCACATTCGGCCAGCAAATGTACCCTTACAGCACAACTACTCCCTCTATTGTATGACTCTCTTGGAGGAATTCACAAGGTCTAACTGTCAGTTACATTCAATCATGTCACCCAAGAGAGACTGGATGCATAAAAGGGCTAAATGCAGAAAAATGACATCTTTCTGAAAATGGCATTTTCAAAACTTTAATAAAAAATATGAAATTAACATTAAAGAGGATTTTCACTTACAATTTCATAGCTGCCCAACATGAGCTAGTTACATGGTCCCAAATAAAACTTAGCAGTTACTAAATGTAACATGAAAACCCAATGTTATCGTATGGGACAGCTAGTCCTCCAAGTAGTGAAACACTTATTTAGGAGTTGTTCACTACCAGGACATGTAAAACCTAAAAGTGCACATGCAGCCTTTTAATTGCAATGCACCCTGCCCTATCGGCTACCTAGGGCCTACCATAAGAGTGACTTATATGCAATAAAAAGGGAGTTTAAGGCTTGGGAAAGGGGTTATATTGCAAAGTCGTATTGGCAGTTAAAAAATGCAGTAAGACTTGCTACTTAAGTGGGTGGTACTATAAGTGCTGCAGGCCCACTAGTAGACTTTTAGTGTACAGGCCCAGAGTATATGGTATACCACTCTACAAGGAACTTACAAGGGACTTGGAAGTAAAATTAATATGCCAATCAGATGGTAGCGTGGAAGCCAATCAAATCATACTTAGTGGAGTGAGCACAATCACTTAAGCACTGGTGAACAGTGTTTAAATGCATTGAGTCCTAGGATCAACAAAAAAGAATTTAGGCAAAAAAATGGAAGAAAGTAGGCAGAAACGTTTGGGAAAGATCACTCTAAGGTCTAACATCTTCACATACATCCTCCACCATTTGTACACTTTGGACATTTTCTCTTGACCTGCCTACCTTGACTCTCTTGTCACACCTTCTTCAAACCAAGGGCCTCATTTATGAGGCCTCTTGCGCCACCGCCAATATTTGTGAAGTTCTGTGGCACCGGAACCTGCTCCATATCTACGAGGCATCACTAAGCCACTTTTTTTGGCTTAATGCTGCCTAATGAATACTGTTCCCTTTAATACAGTTTTCTGCGTTAAAGGGACATGCAATGGGTGTTGCAGGGTGCATTCTCAGCAACATCCATGGCTTTCAGACACTGCCCTGATTTACGAGAAATCATAAATCTGAGACAGCACCAAAAACATATGCCTCCCCACGGAGGCATAAGGGAGACACAACGAGGAGAAATATCTTCATTTCACTGCATCATTCTGCGGCACCCTTAGAAAGAGGAAAAAGCCTCTTATGATTGTGTTTGTGCAGGACGTTTTCCCTTACTGCACAAAAATAATTGTCCCCAGAATACAAGCACTCGTGAACCTTGGGGCAAAGGTGCCGGCGTTGGCTCAAGGCCGCACATTGTGAGCAGGCGCAGGGGAAAATAACAGGAATGCACCGTATCTGATAAATATGCACATTCTGGACATTTTCTTTTGCTGTAGGGCAGCACAGCAGGAAGGCCTATGGCAAAACCCTCATAAATGAGGAACCCCATTACTTGCACCACACAGTGGACTTAAACAAAACTGTCCAAGACTGTAACATCTGTAACACAGTATAGTTCTGCGTTCACCAAAATTACTTCTATAAGCTTTCTCTTGCTTGTCCTACTTTTTACCCTAATGTCCTTGACTTCAACCTTTGTTTCTTTTTATAATACTTTTATATATTCTCAAACTGTAGTATGTTCCATGCTTCTTGATATTTGGAAGGGTCCTTCTACATTTTGATCTTTCGATAACTATTTCTAATGTACTTTTTATTGTTCATAAATCTAACAATTTGATGTGAAATCATTGAGTTCGGTAGGTTTCAATCTCACATTAAACAACGGAACCTCTTAGAGTACCTGAATAACTTATAATAGGTTTACCTGCCTTCCATGCATGGGAACATAATTTGTGCCTTTGAAATGCTAATGTTAGCTTTTGGCAAACAATCCTTTCCAGCACTTGTAATGACAATTCATATACATTTGCAGCTTGAACATTTCCCATTTCTAGTTACATTTCTAGGAGGTCGTCATACAGTCTCCTTCATTCTATTCCTATGTGGAGTAATGGAATAGCTTGTTTGACTGACCCAATTTATCTCCCCCTGTACCTAACACCTATATTATGAATACATTCTTTCATCTTTTCCAAGGAATTATTAGTTCACTAGGAGTTTGATGTGTAGAACGTAGGTGGCGCTGACATACTTTGTTCTACCACATCTGAAAGAACAGTCATAAACTAAAATTATTTGCAGAAGTAAATTACTAATATACCAGGATTAAATAAATAACTACAATAAAAACTTCAAATAATAATTTTGAAGTCTTTTTTCATTCTTCTCCTTGTTATATTAGTTGTATAGTCTTCCATCTGTTTTTATGTGGGCAGAGTCCTTCTGTTTTGTCTACTTGTGACTGATACTGGGCTTAAGTTGTGGCAAGATCTTCTTAGTTTTCTGTTTTTTAAGCAAGGAGTGAATGTTGATTTGTTATATATAATTCGTATAGCCTAGAATGTAATAATTTCGGATATTTTGGCAGCTGCAGTCTGGTATTAGCACTCTCTTTTCTTGTTTGTTTGGAGTGCAGCGTTTTGTTTGGAGCTGAGAACATAAATTACACGCTTGTTACTTCTCTGGAGCATGGCTACAAACTGTTTGCGTAGTTCTGATGTGGCTGCAAAATTGAACTTTTCGCGCTTGTTCCCTCACCCAGCTGTCAGATTTTATTTACACTTGAAACGTGGTCCCATCTGGCTAGTAGACATTTTCTTTTGCATTCAGTGTTCATGCACTAAACTAAAAGTAAATAAAAATGATACCAGAATGACAAAACTCCAATCAGTGGAACCGGAGATATATTCATCTTGAAAGTTTTAATTGAAATAGTGCCTAAAAACACAACACACCACTGACTGTCATCCAGTTACGTTAAACTGGGCGAAAGTGCCAAGATCAGGCGGGTTGCAATAGAACTCAGGTTGGCTATCGGAACAAGGTTAGTCACACTGAAAACTTACCTTCTCAAATCTGGAGTGAAGAGTTCCGTTTGTGTTCAAGGAGGCTACAAGGTGGAGGCTTTCAGTGTGAAAGGCAGGTCGAGTGCTGTGGATGATCTTTGTTATAGCGCGAAGTTCCAGTTATCAATGGAGATTTGCATTGGCTATCATATTCGGCTGTTGTTGCTATAACGCAAAGTGGATGTCTCCCATTGCTGGTCATCAAGGACGGTGAATGTTGGCATGAAGAATAGGTTATACAGGTTCTTTGCTTGTCAGCGGCAGGGCACAGGAAGATCCAGTTGCAGCTGTGCAGGGAGGCCTCTTAAGATTGTTGTCTTACTGTAACTCACACAAGAGGTCAGCTAACTGACTGACCCTCAGAGTCTCTCTGGGTAGCCTGACATTAAGGCAAGCAGGTCCAGTGTTCCTTCTTCAGACAGCAAGGAATTCCCTCAAGCAGCGGGAAGATCTCTGGCAGTAGGGCAGTCCTTCTTCTGATTCTTCCACAGGCCTGGGAGTGTTATATCAGTGACTCAGGAGGTCCAAAATGTATACCTAGTGCCAGCCTTTGAGTGGGGGACTCCCTGTCCTACCTCGACAACTTAGGGTTCGATTACGATGTCAGTGGGAAAGCATTCTGACTCGGTTTCAGAATGCTTTCTGACTGAGTTGGTTGTGGGGAGACTGAATGATCGATTACAATGTGTCCGAACAAAGTTTGGTCTGGCTCTCATTGACTTCAATGATATCCTATGTTCTGACAGACAAAAAAGGGGTTGTCCAGGAAAACCATGCACCCTGTGTCAGGCACCCCATGGTGCCTGCCACACGGTGCATGGTTGGAAAGAGAGGTCCCATGGGTACCCCAACGGTGCTCATTCAGAAGCCTCAGGGTAAAGAGGGGTCCAGTACACACCCCCAAAATTCAGTCTTCAACAGCCTTTCCATGTTGGACAGACCAAATCATATAGGCTGTCAGAACCCGACATCATAATTGATTGATCTTAAATTTGGTCCATAGAGACGTTCGAGTTGGCTCCGACTGATTTTGTGTCTTCAAATACCGATCGGATGCGACTCGAAACCGATTCGGACAGTTCAAACGGTTTCCAACCATCGGAATTGATCAGTCGGATATGTTTCTGAGTCGGTCTGAAACAAGGCTTCAGACATGGATTTGAACGAACCAAATGCTGTTAGGAGCCTTTACGACCAACATCGTAATCGACCCCTAAGTCGGGAAAGTTCTCTCTCTTCCCCTAGTCAAGGGTCCAAACTGTCTAGGGTGACAAGAGGCAGCACAGGTGTGGTTTCCGGTTCTTTTGTGTATGCTGTATGCAAAGTCCTTCAAAGTGTAAATGGGGCTGGGTACAGTTCCTCCCCAGTCATCCTGTCATGATGTCGCATCCAGCCCACACCAAAGCTCTCTTCGCCTCACCGCCTGGAAGTAATACACAAACCTAAAGAGCAGATTCATACACAGTCATAATACCCAGGACACTGACAGGAAGGTGCAGTTGTTTGGGACAAGAAACTGGCAAGTTTCTAAAAGTGTTATTTTCAAAACTGTAACTTAAAATCCAACTTCACCATAAAAGAGAATTCAACATTGTATCTATCTGCTCCCAATCTAAAGTTAACACTGATTAAATGTAATAAAGTAACCCAGTGTTAGTCAAAGGCCTTGCAACAGTGAAACATGACTTTAGGAGTCTTTAACTGTCAGGGCATGCAAAACTTTAACACACATGTCCTAATTTTTAAATATAATGCATCCTGCTCAAAAAAGCTTTTGGACCCGCCTTAGCTGCAATTTATACATATTAAAAGAAGGTTTAGGCCTGACAAAAGATTCAATTCCATAGGTCGAAATGGCAGTTTAAAACTGCACTACATGCTGCAGTGGCAAGCCTAAGACATGTTTTGAAATGCTACTTTAGTGGGTAGGAAAAGGACTGTTGCAGACACACTAATAGCATTTAATAAACAGCCACAGGGTTGATGCAGTACCCTTTACTAGGGAATAACAAGTACATTTAATGAGCAAATTAGGTGTAGGCCACTTTTACCATATTTGAAGAAGAGCACACAAGCACTTTACTACTGGTTAGCAGGGTTAAAGTGCACAGAGTCCTAAAGCCAACAAAAATGAAATTCCGCAAACAGGAGAGGTGAAGACAAATATTTTGGGGAATAATATGCAAAGGATCTAACACAACACTTTTATCAATATTATCAGAAAGAGACAAATTCATGGCAGCTATAAATAAGCAACCCATAAGACAAAGTGAAAAAGAGTCTCTTTTGAGACAACCTGAACATATCTGGTGAAATTCCTTCAGACAATACAATCCGGTAGTTTAACTTCTTGTAAGTTTGGATGTAAAAGAAGAGTTACTGAATCTAAAGGTGTAGTGTAGCTCCTATATTCCCAACAGGCTCTGTGCATTGGAATAATATATCCTATAGATGTGACGTAGGACTTATGTCTACTAGGTCCCTATCAAATATATTAGACTTAATTGTGAGTGCCAGCTAGCTCAGAGGACACTAGAAACTTTCTCAAATGAACAAGAAGGGATTAGTTTCTGACAACCACATAAACATGACAACTTTGTTTCCCCAAGATAAAACGTATCTTCAGAGTCGTGAAAACAATAGATAGATATTTCACTCAGTCAATCGTGCATGCTTCGTTTCACCAGAGGTGCAGAGAAAATAAAAAGACAGGCGTTTTCAAAAAAGGCTTTATTGAACAGTCTTCTTTCTCAAGCATAAGAAATTAACTGCTACAATCGTAAAACTGGTTGTAAATTAAAATGCATACAGTAGAAAGAGTAGAATAAAATAATACTGTAAGAGTATTGTATGGTTCCTAAACCATAAATAAATGCATACATAAATAACAGAGGCTAAAAGTACGCAACTGGTGCTTCTAAAATACGCCTACCCTGGTGTACCTAACCTAATCTTAGTACGAGGGAAGATGTAAGTGATGTGTAGAATAAATAGATCAAGTTTCAGGGTGTTGCCGGCCTTGTCCCTCGAAGGCCGGCAACACCCTGAATATCGTTAAGGATAACGAAAGGAGGTGTTACGTGACTCACATAAGGAGCTCACTTATACCAGTGCTCACGACCTCACGGCCGGTATGAAAGATATCTGCCGTTAGAGGTGTACAAAACCAGAGTGTCCAATGCAGTGGTGTAAAAAGTATATGCCCTGAAGAAATTGCCTGATAAGTACCATGGCAATGAAACATGTTGGCAAGTAGAACATGGCTCTATAGGTAGTGGCCATATTCACTTTTTTAATATACGCAACCAGCATAAAAGAACAAGAATAAAGTTACCTGTTCATGCTGTTTGCGTGGTTTTATGTTGTATGGTATATGTTGTATGACATCACTTTATGTGTTATTTGTATTGTTTCCACTGCACGTATCACTGACAACACAGTTGTTTTCACTTGGACACTGTTTCTTTAAGCTCGATGACACCAATGATGATAACAGGGCCGTCCTGGTGAGTACCTACCAGGGGTCCCATTGGTGGTGCGCCCGTGAGGTGTCATCTTGCTTCCGCACATTTTTTTCCTAACACTTGTAGGAGTGGGTTTCTCATCTGTTTAGATAAGGGGACGGGCTTATTAAAGGTGGGCTACTGACTGGCGTATACCCTACTTTGCATTTAGAAAGATTGGGAGGTTATCTGTAACAGATTACGACAAGTGATACCCCAGCTCAATTGAAATTGAATGCCCTGGACCTGGGTTATTATTATGCCTGTAAGTTGTTAAGTTAAAATCATCCCCCCATATTATTAAGACATTTTTGGAGTTCTTGTTTTTTAATTCCTGTAAAGAGAAACATATGTCCTTTGCTATTAACTCAACCTTATGCAACTTATTGTAAAAGTTAACCAACACATAGATTTCACTATTATTCATGGGGAGAGTTATTATTTGAAAATTAGGTTCCAGTTTGAGAGGGACAATTTCCTTAATCTCTAAAAGATTAGAGATAAATGTTATCAGGCCCCCTTTGGCTCTCCCCGAAATAGAGGGAGATGCGGGCGAGAAATAGATTTTATATCCCTCAATGTGTATAACTGATGTAGCCCAAGTCTCTTGGAGGCAAAGCACGTTGAAGTTTCCCGCGAATCTGAGCCACACATCATTGACCACTTTGGAGCGCAGACCTGCTACGTTCCAATAAACTATGATAAGTCCAGAGTCACCGGGAATTCCAAACCGTGTGATACCTTGATTAATAGTCCCTCCATGAGGATCGGGATTCGTCGTAATCCCTATTCCTTCCTGGCTGGTCAAATCACTCCTAAATCTAACTGGACCTGTATTTTCTAATGCACACCGATGACGTAAAATATGAGAGTTAAATTCACTATTAGCAGTAATTTACAGGGGGACCGGTTATAATTTAGCGAGCTTTCTGTTTGGTGATGACCCATCTGATTCAAAGCTTCCTGTGTCCCAGGATGATTAAGATTTAGATTACCCAGTCGATCAATTTCTTCCAGGCCAGATAACATGTTATATCTATTAAAAGTTGGAATGCTATAGGTTTGACCTAGAATTGGTTCAATGTTTCTAATCTTGTATTCACTCAGATATCTGTTTCGAGGAGGATAGAAAAAAAAGCGGTAGTACATTGATCCCGCCTGCTACTAATGAATTGTTTCCTTCCCCCCAAAGAATTTTCTTGACAAGTAGTGGTGTTATAAATGTGAGAACAATGCAGTCACCCGGCAGCATTTTCCCACGATTACCTATCCACTGGACCCTTCTCACCATCTTAAACTCACTGAACAATTGTTCTGTTAAACCAGTCCTCCTTCCTAGCCAATGAAGTGATTTATTTCTCAGTGATTCCCACGATTCTATTTCTGAGAGGCCCTTTCTTGGTGCAGTTGCCAGAACAATTATATAGGGAGTGGCATCAGTGGGTAGATCAAGAAGTTGATCTGTTTCAGGATTGTCCCAAGTTTGGCCTAAGGAAATGGGCCCTGAGTGTTGATGGATCTGTGGCACACGTAAAGAAGGATTGAACCCTGCTACTTCTAATGATCTCTTTGGGGCCCTATTCCTTTTGCCAGAATCTGCACTATTTGATGGATTGCTTATCATGGTCTGGGGAACAGGGTCCCTTATTTGGTCATTTACACTATCTTTTGGGTTAGATGCTCCCGCCAGAGAAGGCTCATTATCCTTAATTTTATGAGAACCTTTGTCGGTGGTACTTAATTGCCTGGATTGCATGTTGTTGCTCTTATTCACCGTACCTGGCTCACCAGAGATTAATTTAAACTCAGGGGCTTGTTTCATATTACTAGAAATAAAATCTTCAATAGATGTTAATCTAGCACCCATTTGGTCCAACTTAACTCTCAAATAGAGATCTAGTCTTTCAACCAGAAGTGTTAGGCTCTTAAGATCTTTACTATGCGCGTTGGATCATCTGCTGACCTCTTCCTTGCCCTTATAGGAACCTTTTCTTGACCCTGCCCTTTTTTTCCCTTGATTGCCCAGTTTTGTTGTTATTGACGCGATGGCTTCTGATGAATTTTGCCACCGTCGCCTATAGCTTTATCAGCATCTGTTTTCTCGATGGAGGTAGGATTCTTTTGTTTCTTCTGGGGAAGTTGTAATGAGGAGTGAGAGTCACTTAGTAGAATCTCCTCGGAAATATGCTGAATACAGCCATTTGGGGCAGGTTTAGACTTTGTGCCATGCATCTGTGAATCCTGATTATCGAATTGATCTAGATCAGAGCTCGAGCATGATGTACCTGCCTCTAGGGACTCTTCTACAGAGGAAATCTGCTTGTCCACGGCCCCCATTGCCCCGGTAAGGTAACTTAAACAGGTTTTCTGTGAGTCAGTAGAAACTCTTTTTGATACACTGGGCTTAGGGCTTGGCATTTGCTTTTTACCCATGGTTAGTTATGCTATCTAGATTGGACACAGTATGAGGGAAGGCAAAGTAAGAGAGTAAGAGATAAAACTGATCTTACTGTTTCTCCTATCCCCAACCTAATAACCGGGACCCCAAACAACGCAATTTATTTTATAATAATATAGTTACTAAACAGTCAATTCAGGCTCAATGCCAAGGATTTACAAACTTTGCATTGAGCTTGGTCACTGAAATATACAGATATAGATTCTTGCTATCAATTTGAGTCCAATTCACGGGAGCGATGTCTAAGAGAGTAAGCCATTCTTGCCTTATCCGGCCACAGACGGGCAAGGACGGGCCCACCTCCTGGCGCTTCTCAGTGGCGTCAGTAGCATGCGCCGCGGGGGGACACTGGGATTTTAAGTCCCCAATGGCGGCGTTTTCTCCAGGGTGGCTTTGGTGATTTGCGGTGAGACCAGGGGTAGCGTGGCAGTCTCCCTGGACTATGTCCGGCAAAAAGTGCAGGTAGACGAGCAAGCAGCAAATTTTATAAAGAACCCAGAAAGCACTGGGTAATCCCGTTATTAAAAATTTTGGGTCTTCGACGTTGTAGCTAGTTTTGCAATTTTTGGAGGCAGAGTGTATTGCAAAAAATATTGCTCAATTTTTGAAGTTCTGTGTTAGACACAGGTCTAATCTAAACTAGGATTTGAATTGTATAGATTATGTACTAATATAGCCGTTTTCTTTTTGCTTGCACTCTAATGTAGTTTTAAATTTTATTTTAACATTTAGTCTGCACCTGAGCACTTTATCTTGCTAGCATGCTTGTCATTGATCAAACTTCTGTAATTTAAAAAAAAAGGATGATTTTAACCATTGTTTTTATGTAAATTTTAACAATGAACTTTTTATGGTTTTTCTAAATCTGAAAATCGAATAAAGGATTATTGAATTGAATTGAATTGAATGTAATCAAACATTTACCACTATATTTTAGTGCTAAATGTGTCCTGACATTAATTTTAGATGCGAGGAAGCCTTTCATCTATAAAATAGTGCAAAAAACAAAGCCACTACGGGCAACATTTTGATGTTTGTGTGCGTTTGAGGTAAACATTTATTGTAATGACATGACATGGTGTAATGGCATAATTTCAGGAAAAACACAAAAATCCTGATATTATACAAATTATGCCACTATACTTAACATTTTGTCCAGATCTAATAATTATCTTGAATGGGATAATTACCTCAAATACTACCCTCTGAGGTTACATGGATGGTTTAATGAGAAGAGACTGTGGTTGGAGGTGCTTTTATCATTTACCATTCACCATTTATTTTACTTTTTTTTTTTTTTTACCATTTACCATTTACCATTTATTTTATCTATATATTTTTCATTTATATACATTTATATATATTTATTTTTATATATATATATATATATTTATATTAAAAAAACAGAGTTTGCCCTGCATGGAGACGCCACACATTATGTGAAGTTACACCTTCTTTTAATGCAGGCAGCGAGAGAAAGCGTGTAAGTCCCCTCCTCACAGTTGCTACAGACGCGTTTCGGGCTCCATGCCCTTAATCATTGGCAGTATGAAAAAAGTCCCAACAGCAGATGCAGACTATATACTGATGAGCCCCGCCCAAATGGGACTTCATGTTGCACAATTGCATTCTGGGGCCAGTAGTCTATTGCAAGAACCATAGTGGGAGCTGAGAAGGCTTTTAAAATAAAATAAATCCCAAGTGGGTTATGTGGAGGGGACTTCATGTTGCACAATTGCATTCTGGGGCCAGTAGTCTATTGCAAGAACCATAGTGGGAGCTGAGACGGCTTTTAACATAAAATAAATCCCAAGTGGGTTATGTGGAGGGGAAACAGCGCTGCTCTCACCAATGTCCATCCCCACATCAACGGCGATTTCACAACTCCTCTCAAAGCGCCCACTATTCCAGGCGCTGCGGGCCGCAGATTTCGCGGCGGGGCATCTCCGCGGCGAGGCGCGCCGCAATTTCATTCCAAAAAAACAGAGTTTGCCCTGCATAGAGATGCCACACAGTATGTGAAGTTACACCTTCTTTTAATGCAGGGTCGAGAGAAAGCGTGTAAGTCCCCTCCTCACAGTTGCTCCAGACGCGTTTCGGGCTCCATGCCCTTAATCATTGGCAGTATGAAAAAAGTCCCAACAGCAGATGCAGACTATATACTGATGAGCCCCGCCCGAATGGGACTTCATGGTTGTACAATTGCATTCTGGGGCCAGTAGTCTATTGCAAGAACCATAGTGGGAGCTAAGACGGCTTTTAACATAAAATAAATCCCAAGTGGGTTATGTGGAGGGGAAACAGCGCTGCTCTCACCAATGTCCATCCCCACATCAACGGCGATTTCACAACTCCTCTCAAAGCGCCCACTATTCCAGGCGCTGCGGGCCGCAGATTTCATGGCGAGGCATCTCCGCGGCGAGGCGCGCCGCAATTTCATTCCAAAAAAACAGAGTTTGCCCTGCATAGAGACGCCACACAGTATGTGAAGTTACACCTTCTTTTAATGCAGGCAGCGAGAGAAAGCGTGTAAGTCCCCTCCTCACAGTTGCTCCAGACGCGTTTCGGGCTCCATGCCCTTAATCATTGGTAGTATGAAAAAAGTCCCATCAGCAGATGCAGACTATATACTGATGAGCCCGGCCCAAATGGGACTTCATAATGCATAATTGCATTCTGGGGCCAGTAGTCTATTGCAAGAAACATAGTGGGAGCGGAGACGGCTTTTAACATAACATGAAATTGCGGAGTGCCTCGCCGCGGAGATGCCCCGATGCGAAATCTGCGGCCCACAGCGCCTGGAATTATGGGCGCTTTGAGAGGAGTTGTGAAATCGCTGTTGATGTGGGGATGGACATTGGTGAGAGCAGCGCTGTTTCCCCTCCACATAACCCACTTGGGATTTATTTTATGGTAAAAGCCGTCTCAGCTCCCACTATGGTTCTTGCAATAGACTACTGGCCCCAGAATGCAATTGTGTAACATGAAGTCCCATTTGGGTGGGGCTCATCAGTATATAGTCTGCATCTGCTGTTGGGACTTTTTTCATACTACCGCCATGTAGACCAATTGTCTCTGGTTTGGGATCAGTCCTCGAACCATTATCACAATTTTGCGATGTTTTTTTCAAAGCCATGGTACAAAGAACCAGCACATACTTACAGGATACAAAGAGTCTCTTACAAATTCTCGACCAACTCACTGTGGATAATGACACCATCCTGGTGAGTTTTGACATTGAGAGCTTGTACACTAGCATCCCTCAGGATGCAACGCTGGAAGTACTAGAAAGAGCTCTAGAGAAGGAAACATGGACATCAAGAACACCGAAAAAATTCATTCTCGAGTGTGCAAGGCTAGCACTAAAAAGGAATTATTTTGAGTTTGAGGGCCAAATATTCCTACAGACGGGTGGGACATCCATGGGCAGTTCTTTTGCTCCAAGCATAGCGGGGCTATATGTCTTTGACTTCGAAGAAAAATACATTCTTAGCGATACAAACCCCTATAGCTCCAATTTGCTAATATGGCGTAGGTACATTGATGATGTGCTAACCATTTGGAAAGGCTCAGAGGAATCACTAACCTCCTTCTTCAATTGGATAAACACCCGAGACAATCATCTAAAGTTTACATATGAAAAAAACAATGACACTCTGGTCTTCCTAGATGTAAAAATCACAAAAAAAGATGGGAAACTGACTACTATTACCCATTACAAACCTACTGCCAAAAACAATCTCCTCCGTTTTGAAAGCTTTCACCCCAGACCCCTACGCGAAAACTTACCATACGGGCAATACCTGAGGATCCGTAGGAACTGTAGTGAACTGGATGACTACAAGAGCCAAGCCAAAGATCTATCTCAGAAACTCCTAAACCGAGGTTACCCAAACAGAATCCTCCAGAAAAGCCAGAAGCGAGCTCGTAATCAGCCTCGCGCAGCGCTTTTGGAACCAAAGGAAAGGATCCCGGAAGAGATCCCTTTGACGTGTGTGACAACATACAACACTATATCCAATGATGTGTCAAGAATAGTAAAAAAGCACTGGAATATTCTGAATACAGGCAACCTGAGATGGAACAAACCGCTATTCTCTTTCAGAAGAGCACGAAGCATAAAGGATGCCGTAGTAAACACGAGACCCCTTGCGATACGTCCTAGGAAAGAAACACAAACTAACCTATGGGGTCTACCCAAGGTAACTGGTCACTACAAATGCGGAAGTTGCAGTGTCTGCCCTTTTACCACAAATACAAAAACATTACTGTTGGAACCAAACAAAGTATGGACAATTAGAGGACAGACCAACTGCAACAGCGAGAATGTCATCTACAGATTGACATGCCCATGCGACTTGCATTATGTAGGAATGACCAGTAGAAAAATAAAACTCCGCATAGGAGAGCACAGAAGCACCATCAGGTGCAGGAAGACAAATACAAAACTTACTGAACATTTTTTGTCGGTGGGTCACACTGCTGATGATATAAAATGGACAATAATTGAACAAGTACAACCAGGTACAAACCTAGACAAACGCCTTTACGAGAAGGAACAGAGGTGGGTCTACAGACTTTCCACGCACAAAACCGGTTTAAACGATAATATTCCGTGGAACAATGTACTGACATAAGGGAACACATCAGTCTAGACCTCACCAGACGGAGTTCTCTCATACCTGTTCTGTTTTACCAAAAGCCCCCAAAAAACGGCGATTTTCCCTGTTTCCTAAAAGTAATCTCTGTATACTAAATATCTGTAAATATTGCCCATTACTCCCTTGTACGTGCTAAATAAGACGATAAATAATACCCCTGAACCATGGCTCAGCAACGCGAACGCTGTCCGCTCGAGATCACTGCACCCGTTACCATGGCAATGTACACATTGCCTTACACGGGCCAGTCCTACAACAATGTTCACCGAAAATTCTGATTGGCCACCATCTGATCACGTGCTCACCACACGTGACCCGGCCACGCCCAACAAGGAAGTGTTCACATTACCGGCAAACAGGCACCGGAGACACTCCACGGGGCACGCCGAGCAAGAACCAAGTAGGTTAATCGGTCTGATGAACAGAAGCGACAAGTAAGTACACCTTGAAGGACCGCTAAGCAGGAACGATCGCTTGTAGTATTTACTACTTTGTCTTGGGGCAACACTCGATTGTCAATGCGCTTTGTTCACAGCGCTGACACTGGAAACTTGTTTTTCACCTACAGGAGACGGAATCCTGTCAACTTGGTTACGCTGGTGCCTATGAAGCGAGAGTTTCGCTTTCAAGCGTAAGCAAAAAACAATCAGCCGCCCCAATAATATTGAGACGGTTTTTCTCACGACTGCTCACAGTTACCTTGGCAGCCGTTCACAGCGCAGCACGCTAACAGGTCACTCTCCCATTTACCGACCCCTGATTTTCACGTATCTCAGACGCCAAATCATATCGACACCCCTCATTTGGCGGCTGCCCTTTATTTGGAAGGCACTTCCCGGCCATTTTTCACTATATTTCTGTTGCCACCCACGCAATAGATATGTTTAAAATCACGATAGTGATATGCTGGTATGATTCCACACGTGGATATTATGATTGTCCGAGTAATCCTGAATATATACGTTATATGTGGTACAATCCATTTTGTCTACCCCTGTGTGTGACCCCCCCCCTGTTCTTTGTTTCCCTGTCTTTTTACAGGTTTTTTCAAAATTGAACAAACGCACCTTTTTTCACGAGATCCCTATTTACGATCTCTAAATTGAACTAGGGCAGGACGCTCCTTAGCGCGGGCGGACCACCCAGTTCAAATCACCCACGGTCCTGACGAAAACCCTTGAATCCATGTTTGGGTTGAAACATGTAGACCTTTTAAAACAATAATTTTGTATATTCACATTCACATAGCACACTTTTAGCTATTTTTATATATTTTAACACGACTTTTGACACCGAAGCCTTCCTAATTAGGCAAAGGTGCCACACTTTATTTTTAATAAGGGTTCAAGCGCTCAAGAATAAATCTTGAAGTGAGTAGTGTTGGCCCTTTTTAAATACACAATTTTGATAGTCTTGAACACATAAAAACAAAACCAGCTCCACTGTAATCAGGTGTCGCAGCACACCCTGTGGGCACTCGGCCTATGGGGTGGGACCCCGATGATGAAGCATGTCACCAACTAGGTTGGTGAGTGAGGGGTCTTCTATAAGGATATGCTTTATCCAGTAACAGGTTGGGGCAAAATGTGCTAGCCAGAGCACTATTGCTCATTATTAGAGAGTTACTTCTCTCTCTACCCACGAGGGGTTACTCCTCTATTGTTTTTTCAGATTAATTGGGGGACCAGGAGTTCCCACCTCACATAGTGCCTAGCATTATTATTTTCCCTCTCTCTCTCCATTGTTGTGAAAATTTAGGCAGCGCGCAGCTGCGAGAGTTGTATCATACATATTAGACACCACACTACACTTGCCATAAACCCATTGGCAACATGGCCGAAAACCAGGGTCTATCATATACCTCTGCAGAGGTCGATGAGATCATGAGTGACCTATCTGTGTTCGCAGATGCAAATATAGCACAAAGCATTTCAACAACAAAAGATTGGGAGAAGCTTACAGAGATGAAGAGAAACAGAATCAGGACCATCTTGCATGGGACAATTCTAAAAGAATACCTGAGTAACAGCATGGCTCCTAAAGGGCTACTGGTTTCAAATGCACCTCGCATCTTTCTTGAAGACGAAGCCTTTCGAAAAGACTGGGCGGCCATAGCATGGCACTGCACACACGATTGGATCGTCTTGATATTAAAGACAGCCTTAAGACTGTCCGAAAAAATACAAGTCGAGATCCAGGTGACAGAAAGCCACATGAAGACTACGATTACAGGCTTTAAGAAAAAACTTGATGAATTAAACAAGGAAATGACAGACTATAAAGACAACTTAACCCAGCAAAAAGTGCAAAAGTTCCAGAAGGATCTAAAGAAATTTTCCTATACCAAGACATACCCATACTCTGACCCAGAATTTACCCCTCAATCCAAAGGAGAAGATACCTCAGATGCCTCCAGTAATGCCTCAAGCAATACTTCCAATTCAAGTACAAATTCTGGAGGAAGTTACCCCAAACCAAGAGGGAGAGGACGGGGTAGAGGACAAGGGAACTGGTCACATTATGCACCGGTACCAATGCAAGGACCACCCGATCCTTACTATCATCCGCAAAATATGCCAATGTATGGCTGGCAACCACTATTTCAGCAGCCGTTTTTCCAACCAAACCCCTACACACCCCCTTTTTTATACCGGGGCGGAAGGGGAAGGGGAAAACGAAGAAACCAAAACCAGGGAGCTCAGGTACACTGGGCAGCGGAAGATCCGAGCACGAATCAGAACAAGCCCAAGCCGCAACAAGCAGGACCAAGCAACCGGAGAACCTAATAACCAACCTCGCAACTAGACCACTGAGCAAAGACGAAGAATCAGTGCTGAATAAAGGCTTAGGTTTTGTACCGACAGCGAATCTGGACAAATTCAGACTTCACTGTGAACTCTCGTCTTTCTTTCGAAAACTCAGACTAAAAGCCTTTTTCGAAAAAAGACCAATCTCTGAGGAGAATCCAGATCCTAATGAAACAGGCCTGAGAAACAAAGCCACTTTCAACCCTCCGCCACACTCGATACCTGTGGAAGTTTCCACCTTCGAGCAGGCTGTTTTCAATGACATTGAGAATACGAAACCCAAGAAACAATTCATGAACCTGACTAATCAGGAAAGGGTTGCCCTTGACACCTTGCGGAACTGTGACACAATTGTGATAAAACCTGCAGATAAGGGTGGAGGAATTGTTGTGCAAGATCGCACAGCTTACCAAACCGAATGTCTTCGACTTCTAGCAGATGACAACAGCTATCGGAGACTACCAGTGGATCCAACAGAGGATTTGAAAAGCGAGATAACATCGCTAGTGGAATATGGAGAAACAGAGGGTTTTATATCAAAACAGGAGGCAAATTTCCTTTGCAACAGCGAAGGGAAAATCCCCTATTTTTATACCCTCCCCAAAATACATAAAAACCGAACACCACCGCCAGGTAGACCAATTGTCTCTGGTTTGGGATCAGTCCTCGAACCATTATCACAATTTTGCGATGTTTTTTTCAAAGCCATGGTACAAAGAACCAGCACATACTTACAGGATACAAAGAGTCTCTTACAAATTCTCGACCAACTCACTGTGGATAATGACACCATCCTGGTGAGTTTTGACATTGAGAGCTTGTACACTAGCATCCCTCAGGATGCAACGCTGGAAGTACTAGAAAGAGCTCTAGAGAAGGAAACATGGACATCAAGAACACCGAAAAAATTCATTCTCGAGTGTGCAAGGCTAGCACTAAAAAGGAATTATTTTGAGTTTGAGGGCCAAATATTCCTACAGACGGGTGGGACATCCATGGGCAGTTCTTTTGCTCCAAGCATAGCGGGGCTATATGTCTTTGACTTCGAAGAAAAATACATTCTTAGCGATACAAACCCCTATAGCTCCAATTTGCTAATATGGCGTAGGTACATTGATGATGTGCTAACCATTTGGAAAGGCTCAGAGGAATCACTAACCTCCTTCTTCAATTGGATAAACACCCGAGACAATCATCTAAAGTTTACATATGAAAAAAACAATGACACTCTGGTCTTCCTAGATGTAAAAATCACAAAAAAAGATGGGAAACTGACTACTATTACCCATTACAAACCTACTGCCAAAAACAATCTCCTCCGTTTTGAAAGCTTTCACCCCAGACCCCTACGCGAAAACTTACCATACGGGCAATACCTGAGGATCCGTAGGAACTGTAGTGAACTGGAGGACTACAAGAGCCAAGCCAAAGATCTATCTCAGAAACTCCTAAACCGAGGTTACCCAAACAGAATCCTCCAGAAAAGCCAGAAGCGAGCTCGTAATCAGCCTCGCGCAGCGCTTTTGGAACCAAAGGAAAGGATCCCGGAAGAGATCCCTTTGACGTGTGTGACAACATACAACACTATATCCAATGATGTGTCAAGAATAGTAAAAAAGCACTGGAATATTCTGAATACAGGCAACCTGAGATGGAACAAACCGCTATTCTCTTTCAGAAGAGCACGAAGCATAAAGGATGCCGTAGTAAACACGAGACCCCTTGCGATACGTCCTAGGAAAGAAACACAAACTAACCTATGGGGTCTACCCAAGGTAACTGGTCACTACAAATGCGGAAGTTGCAGTGTCTGCCCTTTTACCACAAATACAAAAACATTACTGTTGGAACCAAACAAAGTATGGACAATTAGAGGACAGACCAACTGCAACAGCGAGAATGTCATCTACAGATTGACATGCCCATGCGACTTGCATTATGTAGGAATGACCAGTAGAAAAATAAAACTCCGCATAGGAGAGCACAGAAGCACCATCAGGTGCAGGAAGACAAATACAAAACTTACTGAACATTTTTTGTCGGTGGGTCACACTGCTGATGATATAAAATGGACAATAATTGAACAAGTACAACCAGGTACAAACCTAGACAAACGCCTTTACGAGAAGGAACAGAGGTGGGTCTACAGACTTTCCACGCACAAAACCGGTTTAAACGATAATATTCCGTGGAACAATGTACTGACATAAGGGAACACATCAGTCTAGACCTCACCAGACGGAGTTCTCTCATACCTGTTCTGTTTTACCAAAAGCCCCCAAAAAACGGCGATTTTCCCTGTTTCCTAAAAGTAATCTCTGTATACTAAATATCTGTAAATATTGCCCATTACTCCCTTGTACGTGCTAAATAAGACGATAAATAATACCCCTGAACCATGGCTCAGCAACGCGAGCGCTGTCCGCTCGAGATCACTGCACCCGTTACCATGGCAATGTACACATTGCCTTACACGGGCCAGTCCTACAACAATGTTCACCGAAAATTCTGATTGGCCACCATCTGATCACGTGCTCACCACACGTGACCCGGCCACGCCCAACAAGGAAGTGTTCACATTACCGGCAAACAGGCACCGGAGACACTCCACGGGGCACGCCGAGCAAGAACCAAGTAGGTTAATCGGTCTGATGAACAGAAGCGACAAGTAAGTACACCTTGAAGGACCGCTAAGCAGGAACGATCGCTTGTAGTATTTACTACTTTGTCTTGGGGCAACACTCGATTGTCAATGCGCTTTGTTCACAGCGCTGACACTGGAAACTTGTTTTTCACCTACAGGAGACGGAATCCTGTCAACTTGGTTACGCTGGTGCCTATGAAGCGAGAGTTTCGCTTTCAAGCGTAAGCAAAAAACAATCAGCCGCCCCAATAATATTGAGACGGTTTTTCTCACGACTGCTCACAGTTACCTTGGCAGCCGTTCACAGCGCAGCACGCTAACAGGTCACTCTCCCATTTACCGACCCCTGATTTTCACGTATCTCAGACGCCAAATCATATCGACACCCCTCATTTGGCGGCTGCCCTTTATTTGGAAGGCACTTCCCGGCCATTTTTCACTATATTTCTGTTGCCACCCACGCAATAGATATGTTTAAAATCACGATAGTGATATGCTGGTATGATTCCACACGTGGATATTATGATTGTCCGAGTAATCCTGAATATATACGTTATATGTGGTACAATCCATTTTGTCTACCCCTGTGTGTGACCCCCCCCCTGTTCTTTGTTTCCCTGTCTTTTTACAGGTTTTTTCAAAATTGAACAAACGCACCTTTTTTCACGAGATCCCTATTTACGATCTCTAAATTGAACTAGGGCAGGACGCTCCTTAGCGCGGGCGGACCACCCAGTTCAAATCACCCACGGTCCTGACGAAAACCCTTGAATCCATGTTTGGGTTGAAACATGTAGACCTTTTAAAACAATAATTTTGTATATTCACATTCACATAGCACACTTTTCGCTATTTTTATATATTTTAACACGACTTTTGACACCGAAGCCTTCCTAATTAGGCAAAGGTGCCACACTTTATTTTTAATAAGGGTTCAAGCGCTCAAGAATAAATCTTGAAGTGAGTAGTGTTGGCCCTTTTTAAATACACAATTTTGATAGTCTTGAACACATAAAAACAAAACCAGCTCCACTGTAATCAGGTGTCGCAGCACACCCTGTGGGCACTCGGCCTATGGGGTGGGACCCCGATGATGAAACATGTCACCAACTAGGTTGGTGAGTGAGGGGTCTTCTATAAGGATATGCTTTATCCAGTAACAGGTTGGGGCAAAATGTGCTAGCCAGAGCACTATTGCTCATTATTAGAGAGTTACTTCTCTCTCTACCCACGAGGGGTTACTCCTCTATTGTTTTTTCAGATTAATTGGGGGACCAGGAGTTCCCACCTCACATAGTGCCTAGCATTATTATTTTCCCTCTCTCTCTCCATTGTTGTGAAAACTTTTTTCATACTGCCAATGATTAAGGGCATGGAGCCCGAAACGCGTCTGGAGCAACTGTGAGTAGGGGACTTACACGCTTTCTCTCGCTGCCTGCATTAAAAGAAGGTGTAACTTCACATACTGTCTGGCGTCTCTATGCAGGGCAAACTCTGGTTTTTTGGAATATATATTTATATATATTTACCATTTACCATTTATTTTATCATTTACCATTTAATCAATCATTGATATTAACATGGCCATATCAAAGGAAGACTCAGTAGACCTGGAGGAAGAGTGGCGCATTTCTGTGATGTTTAGGATTATGAGAGCCTTAACTCTGCACAGCTAGGCTTCAGAGAGGCTCATATTAAATGAGGTTGCTCTGGCTACAGTTTAAAATGAGCTCAGAAGACATGATCCTGTTATATTGGTCAGCTGCCTTTAATGCAGAATCTCTCTTATAAATAGATTCTCGGACATCGGTTTTGGATACAAACGCCTTAGACTGGCTTATGGCATTTTTATCTGAATTTATGACTGCCAATAAACTAGAACAATATGTTTCTTTGGAGGTAATAATTATATGTGTGGTTTTATAGGGCTCCCTTGTGAGTTGCACCCTTTTAAAAGTCTATGTAGCACCTTTAGCAAAGCTGATTTGGTTCTTCGGATTTGTCTTCAGATGCTATTCTGACAATGCACAGTTAGCCCTAAGCTTAATGGAAATTAGAATCCCCTTAGGACTAATTATCAAAATAGTATGTTTATTGTATTTAGTTGGATGACCAACAACCATCTTTAGATAAGACAGTGGGGAGCACCTTCAGCTCTGAAGGACAGATATATAGTATTATGGTTCTACCTCTGTCCATCAGGGTGGTGGAGGGTATTATTATAGAGGAGAGAGGACTGCCATATTCTCTGTGCGTTCAGAGTGTAGGCCCTGGAAGTGTGGTGCATGGTGCCATCTTTTTGTGGTTCACAAACAAATTAACAAAGCAGGAGTTTGTTTATGAAAGTAAAAACCTATTGCTCACCATGTTTTTTTCGGTTTGTGACTGCCAAAGTTTAACTGGAGCAGACAGATAGAACAAAAAGGCCTTCATATCCACTGTCTCTAAATAGGGCCGGCAGGTCTGCAGTGCCGGCTTTAGGGCAGTGCGACTCGTGCAGCCGCACTGCGTGCTGACCTGTGGATGCGGCGCGACCTCAGCCGGGGCACTGTGTTTAGCAATAACTTATGATTGGAGAGATGAGGGGCACTTATGCCAGGTGGTAGTGACAGAGTCCGAGGAGAAGTTCATGGGGTCTGGGGGTGCCAAAAATGATTGTCACACCGGGCACCTCCAGCTCTAAAGCAGGCCCTGCAGGTCTTGTACCTTACAGTCTCTATTCCATTGGGGCATCGGAGTTTCGATGTTTGAGCCATTGGGGGCACCACCAAAGGAAAATGGATGGTCGGCCCGACTCATGATTGAGCAGACGGATCAAGGATTTGGCAGACAAAGTACCCCAACAAATTTGTGATGGGAACCCTGTCTGAGAAATGATAAGTCTGGTTTTAAGACTACTAAGCGGTCAACAAATAGTGATCATCCTGCAATATAAATTGATTTTAGTTGTCGAGCTATATAAAATATCGACTAAGTATCTGGATGTAATTACTTGATTCACCAAGCTGCACTTGTGACAATCTTAGAGCAATATCATATATTCATCAATTTTACGATCCAATCCACTTGACTCTATGTTGAATCCTATGTTGGACTATAAGTAATTAAAGGACATAATTGTGATAGATTGGCGACAACGGTGTATATATTGAGTTTGTGTATATTGAACCTCTTGATCCAGTATGTATACATAACAAAATGAAGGACGTGATCAAAACAGATCTGTAAACCACTGGTGTGAAAACCCTGAAGAAGGCTTTGCCGAAACGCGTTGGTGATAGTTAAGAACTGGAACCAGTGTATTCTGAAAATCAGTACATATATGGTATCTGGCAATCAACAACTGTGATTAGTGTATCTGATATTGACATACATTTTGTGTCTAATTCAACAATATTTAGATAAATTGTGCTAGATCACCAGCGTTGTTTACAACAAGGGGTGGTGAGGGACAGAGTCTCTGAATTAAGCAGAATACTCTCACCCAGTCAAGAGATCAGGGCTAGATCCAACACCGTTTTTTAGCTCATTGCACCATCCCAGTTTCAGAACCTGGCTGTATGCAAATTAGTCTGTTCCTGTCCCAGTGCATGATGGGAACAGGGCAAACCAAACTACAAAAGCCAATTCTTACACTGGGAAGGAAACAAGCTTCCGGGGACCGGTTTCTGGCATTACAGCCGTCTTCGGCCCGGCTTGCTTGAATCCTGATGGTGCAATGAGCAAGGGACTCATGTCTGAGTATACCCTTCCACGCTTAGGGTGGACAAAATTATTTACAACAAGGGGTGGTGAGGGACAGAGTCTCTGAATTAAGCAGAATACTCTCACCCAGTCAAGAGATCAGGGCTAGATCCAACACCGTTTTTTAGCTCATTGCACCATCCCAGTTTCAGAACCTGGCTGTATGCAAATTAGTCTGTTCCTGTCCCAGTGCATGATGGGAACAGGGCAAACCAAACTACAAAAGCCAATTCTTACACTGGGAAGGAAACAAGCTTCCGGGGACCGGTTTCTGGCATTACAGCCGTCTTCGGCCCGGCTTGCTTGAATCCTGATGGTGCAATGAGCAAGGGACTCATGTCTGAGTATACCCTTCCACGCTTAGGGTGGACAAAATTATTTACAACAAGGGGTGGTGAGGGACAGAGTCTCTGAATTAAGCAGAATACTCTCACCCAGTCAAGAGATCAGGGCTAGATCCAACACCGTTTTTTAGCTCATTGCACCATCCCAGTTTCAGAACCTGGCTGTATGCAAATTAGTCTGTTCCTGCCCCAGTGCATGATGGGAACAGGGCAAACCAAACCACAAAAGCCATTTCTTACACTGGGAAGGAAACAAGCTTCCGGGGACCGGTTTCTGGCATTACAGCCATCTTCGGCCCGGCTTGCTTGAATCCTGATGGTGCAATGAGCAAGGGACTCATGTCTGAGTATACCCTTCCACGCTTAGGGTGGACAAAATTATTTACAACAAGGGGTGGTGAGGGACAGAGTCTCTGAATTAAGCAGAATACTCTCACCCAGTCAAGAGATCAGGGCTAGATCCAACACCGTTCTTTAGCTCATTGCACCATCCCAGTTTCAGAACCTGGCTGTATGCAAATTAGTCTGTTCCTGTCCCAGTGCATGATGGGAACAGGGCAAACCAAACTACAAAAGCCAATTCTTACACTGGGAAGGAAACAAGCTTCCGGGGACCGGTTTCTGGCATTACAGCGTTGGGCATTTATACCCTTCAGGTATATCATGCATTGCAAGAACTTGTGGTTCAAATGTGTATGTAGAAGGATCTAGAATGTGTATTTTATGAAAAGAATAATTGATTATATGTATATATGTTTTTCTAATATTTGAAATAATTTATAAGAAGAAAAAATGAAGTGAAATAAAAAAGAAAAATATATTTTTATATAACAGTAGTATTGGTTGCATAATTCAATCACAGGTCTAAGGTCTAATTGCTACACAGTCTATTATTGTGCACTGTGCCCGGTGCAAATTTGTTTCCAAAAAAGGCGGACTCCGGCTCCCCATACACGATCATCCAAAAGGAGATATGGGGTGCAGACTTTGCCCATGTGGTAGGAGACAACCTTTCCCCTTCAAGTCTTAACCCATTCACGTATACAGGAGGGAAGATCCCAATGGTGGGGTATCGGCGGCTCACATTTGAGTTCAAAGGCAGACACACCACAGCCAAGTTACACGTCACACAGAAAGGTCCATTTGTCCTGGGGAGGGCAGACCAGGGAACGCTGGGTATTCAATTCAACTGAGGTGGCAACACCCAGGTTGTTTCAACGGATGAACCATCCACGCCAGCCTGGTTAAAGGACGAGTTTCCCACAGTTTTCATAGGTAAACTGTCCAAATTCATGCACAAGATCATGCTCAAAGAAGGTGCCATGCCAGTCTCCCACAAGGTCAGGAACATCCCGTTCAACTGTAGAGAGGCAGTACAGCTGAAACTGAAACGGCTGGAGGATGACGGTATCATTGAACCGATAGAGTGCGCTAAGTGGCTTGCACCTTTTGCGGTGGTGCGCACACATAACGGAAATATTTGTCTATGCATTGACCTCCGAGAACTCAATAAAAACATTATTGTGGACAAGTTCCCATTGCCCAAAATAAACAAACTGCTAGCACAAACCAAAAGGATCAAATGGTTTTCCACCATCAACCTCAAATCTGCATATCACCAAGTATCACTACACCCGGCGTGCAGGAAACTCACCTCGTTCATCACGCCCTTCGGCTGTTACAGGTTCCAACGGTTGACCTTTGGCCTCACATCCGCTACGGCTGTTTTTCAAAAGCTTATGCCTGCACTATTAAAAGATGTCCACAGAGTTCTCCACTCCCAAGACAACATCCTTGTCATGGAAAGACCAAGGCCAACCACGACCGCATGCTTGACACCATACTGTGCAAGCTGGCAGCAAATGGTCTCACGGCGGAACTCGAGAAATGCAAGTTTGGGTTAATGTAAAGTGACTTACCTAGGACATGAAATCAGTGATGCAGACATTTCTCCGAAGGCGACAAATGTGGAAGCCATCATGTCTGCACCAAAACCACAAAGCAAGGAAGACGTCCGCTCATTCCTGGGCCTCGCCGAGTTCTACAGCAAGTTCATCAGGAACTTCGCGACAAAAACGAACAACTTATGCCAACAGCTAAAAGACAAAGACGCCTTTTCCTGGTCCACGGAGTTGAAAGCTGAATTCTCCACCATCAAAAGGGAAATTTGCGGGGCGATTCCCTTACACAAATTTGATGGCACCGCGCCCATCGTCCTGACAACAGACGCCAATGACAAAGTGTTGGGAGCGTTCCTCACCCAGAGAGCGGCAGATGGTACAAAGACCACTGTGGCATTCACCTCACTCTCCCTCTCCTCCTGTGAAGAGAAGTACAGCATACTTAAAAAGGAAATGTTAGCAACCATTTGAGCGATGGAAAATTTCTGCCAATATATGTGGGGGTCGAGATTTACACTTCGCGCGGACCACAAACCCCTGATCAAAGTCCTAACTTCCAGTAGCAACATTGCGTCTCTTGGATTTCATGTACAATGTAGAATACACCCCGGGTCCCCAGAACAAAGTGGCAGACTTCCTCAGCAGGGCAGCAGCCATGGAAGGGGCAGCCTGAAAGTCGGAGTGGGACGAGTACAGCGTGGCGTTCCTGACAGATCACGAAAACACTATCAGCGTCCAGGACTGGGCACAAGTCTATGCGACAGACACAGAACTTTCACAAGTCAAACAGTACGCCCTGCATGGTTGGCCAGAAAAGAAGCACACAAAAAACAACTTCAGGAAAAACTGGGAAAGCAGAGACGAACTCTCAATCACTGACGACTCAGTGTTTCTGCTGCGAGGAGACAGAGTGGTGCCTCCAGTGCTAATCAACCTCATACTCCACATCACCCATGAAGGCCACCTGGGCATCTT
Organism: Lissotriton helveticus; assembly: GCF_964261635.1. NCBI lineage: Eukaryota > Metazoa > Chordata > Amphibia > Caudata > Salamandridae > Lissotriton > Lissotriton helveticus. The sequence goes on along the minus strand of NC_136063.1, from coordinate 601,363,383 downwards.
TAAGGCAAAACAAAGAATGAAACTACTATACTGGTGACCAGCCATGGACACTCAAGTGGAGAGATTCCCATGTACATGTGAACACTGTGCCAGAGCTGATAAGACACTCATCACCTTGAGACCCCCCAGGGGCAAATTCAACACTCCCAACAATCCTTGGGAAGACTTGTCCATAGACATTGTAGGCCCCATCCTCGATTCCTGGGGCACTCCTAAACATCTCATCGTCCTAGTGGACCACTACTCGAAGTGGCCTGAGGACGACGTATGCAAATCGGTAGACTTGGATACTGTCATAGCCTTCCTCACCAATATCTTCCTGAGGGAAGGCAACCCCAAAACCATGACCAGTGACAATGGGACCCAGTTCACTACGGCCAAATGGACCGAATTCGCCAAACGTAATGGAATCCAGAACCCTGTCTGGTTTTAGGACTACTAATTGGTCAACAAATAGTGGTCCATTAAATTCTCTCTGCACGTAATTGTGGCATCACTTTTGTTGACATTCTTTCCTCTACAAATCATATTTCCAAAATATACACCGACTGTTTCTCACTGATAAAAAATCCTATGTAAATATTACTTTTTTTTTTCATCAAATGAGACACATTTCTTTACTATTCAAGCCGCCAATCGATCCATATCAGATGAATGCAATCGGCTATATTTTGGACTGCTCAAATATTTCATTAATCGACTTAAGATGTTCCAAAAATGTGGTGCCAGAATTCTATTAAATATGCCTCACTGATTTCAGATTTCCCCATCACTTTGCTCTGGTTACCCATTGGCAAAAGAGCAGCATTCAAATGCCTATGCATGGGACAAAAACAATATATATTCTTCTAGGGAAAGACCATTTTCTGAACTCTTCCAGTTTTACCAATTATCTTGTGTGCTTCTGTTTGCTGCCTCCTGCACCGTGATGACACCAAAGATTAAAAGATGTCGATCATCAGCAGCTAAACTCGGATCTCTATGAGCTGTTTAATTTAAGTTGTGTTTAGTTTTGAGATTCATATACAAGTATCCATCCTTTAAAAGGAGGAGGAAAACGTTGCTGTCTGGCACATGGTTGTAACTTGATCATCTCTCTGTGGAATGCAAATAATTTTTAGATATGGACTAAGAAATCACATTGCTTTTGTGTCGCAGTCTAGTCCTCCGTCATCACGTGATGCCCACGAGGGACGCTGGGAGTGACGTGACGCGGAGGACGGCCATTCCATGACCACGGTGCGAGGGACAAGTCGGCTCTCCTTGTACCAGTAATAAAGTTGTGAAACTGCACGTCTGTGTCCATCCTCATCATTGAGGGGGCCAACATAGAATACCACAGTGGTGACGAGCAAGGGAACCCGCCACTAACTTCCCCGCTGATCATTCCTCAGGGAGAGCCAGCACATACACGGCGGGATTCACCACCCGGCCGGCCAGCTGCGGGGAGGCAGGCGACCCAGCTCCCCTTCCTTGGGCATCGGCACGCTACTCGCATGCGTTTCCAGGCCTTCCAAGTTTCCCCAGCAGCAGCTGCCACCAGTGAGGCCAGAAGACAGGGTGATCATCACTGCGCCCCCAGAAAATGGGCCACACCAGGGATTTCCTCCCTTCTCCCCGGCTCTACTTCACTGGCAACGTGATGCCTGGTGCACAGCGTGCCCGCAACCCTGCTCCATCACCCACAAAGGGCCAGCCGCCTCAGTGAATATTCTGCAGTCAGTGTCCTCTGCCTGCAGACACGCGTGCCTGTCTCCAAGGCCACCAGCCAGTGCCCTACACAGTGCCAAGCCACACCTGTACCCATAAGCATGGTGTCCCGCCTTTCACGCTGCCCACATCATGTGCGCACAGACCTTCTCCATAACGAACCCAGTTCCTTTTCTCCCTAAACCGGGGGAACCAGCCATAAAGTGGGCCGACTGGAAAGGCTACTTCCTTAACTAACCATCGGCGCTGGAAGATGAGTGGGGAGAAGAGTTCTCCAGTAAGCGCAGGAAGAAAAATCTCTGCATAATTTGGGACCTGAAAGCTTGGTGTCTACGACAATATGGTGAAGAAACCGAGAGCTTCCACCGACAAGCAATGTCTTTCAACATGCCCTCGAGGATCTTGACAGACACTACCAGCCTGTCATTTGCACAGCTATCTTCCAGCACAATTTTTTCCAACGCAAGCAAACCGAGCCTGAGACGGTGGAGGACTACATAGCAGCCCTTAAGAAACTAGCCATCAACTGCAAGTTTGCCACCCTGCACGATGACCTTATCAGAGACCAAATCATAATGCACACCACCCATTCAAGCATCCAAGACAAGCTCTGGGTCAATGGAGAAGCGTCCCTCCCTGAGATCATTGTGATAGTCAATAGAGCCGAGTTGTCCAAACGGTGCGCACTGGCCGCCAAAAAAGAAACCGCTCCACAGCCAACAGTGTGCAACGTGACAGACAAGAGAGTATGGCAAGCAAAACACATGTCCACTTCTGGCTCAGCACCCAACAGGCAACCCATGCCCCACCCAAAGGGACCCAGAAGTGCCACCATCAAGTCAAGGCACCAAGACTCTGACGACCAAGAAGCAGGGTACCAATCAGACCAGGAGTCCATCCTGTGCATCGAAGACCACATCCTGGACGTCGGTGACGCACTCAACAGAAAACCCTTGTGTTTACTACTGATCGGGGGCATCCAAATCAACATGGTGGCGGACTCCGGCTCACTCTGGAAAAGTTCACGGGCCCCCTGTAAATAGGATAATACCCTAACAAGGAAAAACATTTTTTGGAAAACAAATTTGCACCGGGCACAGTGCACAATAATAGACTGTGTAGCAATTAGACCTTAGACCCGTGATTGAATTATGCAACCAATACTACTGTTATATAAAAATATATTTTTCTTTTTTGTTTCACTTCTTTTTTTCTTCTTATAAATTATTTCAAATATTAGAAAAAACATACATACATATATTCACTGATTCTTTTCATAAAATACACATTCTAGATCCATCTATATACACATTTGAACCACAAGTTATTGCAATGCATGATATACCTGAAGGGTATAAATGCCCAACGCTGGTGATCTAGCACAATTTACCTAAATGTTGTTGAATTAGACACAAAATGTATGTCGATATCAGATACACTAAGTTGTTGATTGCCAGATACCACATATATATTGATTTTCAGAAAACACTGGTTACAGTTCTTAACTATCACCAACGTGTTTCGGCAAAGCCTTCTTCAGGGTTTTCACACCAGTGGTTTACAGATCTGTTTTGATCACTTCCTTCCTTTCATTATGTATACATACTGGATCAAGAGGTTCAATATATACAAACTCCATAAATACAAAGTTGTCTCCAATCTATCACGATTATGACCTTTAATTACTTATAGTCCAACATAGGATTCAACATAGAGTCAAGTGGATTGGATTGTAGAATTGATGAATATATGATATTGCTCTAAGATTGCCACAAGTGCAGCTTGGTGAATCAAGTAATTACATCCAGATACTTAGTCGATATTTTATATAGCTCGCCAACTAAAATCAATTCATATTGCAGGATGATGTTCTATACCATACCAAAATATCGTTGAGTGGATCGGGAGTTGGCAAGAAACAGGGAAGGAAATATCAGGCTGCATCTCTACGTATTTTAAAGACTCAAAGACATTTAAAATTAGATCATCATCCTGCAATATGAATTGATTTTAGTTGTCGAGCTATATAAAATATGGACTAAGTATCTGGATGTAATTACTTGATTCACCAAGCTGCACTTGTGACAATCTTAGAGCAATATCATATATTCATCAAATCTACGACCCAATCCACTTGACTCTATGTTGAATCCTATGTTGGACTATAAGTAATTAAAGGACATAATTGTGATAGATTGGCGACAACTTTGTATTTATTGAGTTTGTGTATATTGAACCTCTTGATCCAGTATGTATACATAACAAAATACTTGCTTTTGCCATGTAATGAATGTATTGGAGTCGCACGCGTGCTACTGGAAGTCGTTTTCCATTCATGTTAACAGCGTCCCATGGCTGAAGCGTAAAAGGCGAAAGATAAGCAGAGGTCCAAGTAAGCTTCTTTGGCTACGGGGGTGCAAGCCTGAGCATAGATCATCTGAATGGAACTATGAAGCGTTTGCCGAATGTCACCTGCCACACTCCTGGCCCAGAACAGCTGGAACAACATATAGCTGGACTGATGAATATGGCTTACTGCAGAAGAACCCGAACATCGTGTCAACCTGTGTCTCTGAAGCGTTCGCCCGTGTCCTGGAAAGACTTTCAGTTCAAGCTGCGGTTACCTTGACAGGATACTATGATTGTTTGAGATTCGGAAGTTCTGGACTTGTTCAGTTTTGCTTCCTTGTGTAGCAATTATAATAAAGATGTTCTTCATCAAAAAAATATATATATATCACCAAGTATCACTACACCCGGCGTGCAGGAAACTCACCTCGTTCATCAAGCCCTTCGGCTGTTACAGGTTCCGACGGTTGCCCTTTGGCCTCACATCCGCTACGGCTGTTTTTCAAAAGCTTTAGCATGCACTATTAAAGATGTCCACGGAGTTCTCCTCTGCCAAGACAACATCCTTGTCATGGGATAGACCAAGGCCAACCACGACCGCATGCTTGTCAGCGTACTGCCCAAGCTGGCAGCAAATGGTCTCACGGCGGAACTCGAGAAATGCAAGTTCGGGTTATGCAAAGTGACTTACCTAGGACATGAAATCAGTGATGCAGGCATTTCTCCGAAGACGACATATGTGGAAGCCATCATGTCTGCACCACCACCACAAAGCAAGGAAGACATCCGCTCATTCCTGGGCCTCGCGGAGTTCTACAACAAGTTCGCCAGGAACTTCGTGACAAAAACAAACAACTTATGCCAACTGCTAAAAGACAAAAACGCCTTTTCCTGGTCCACGGAGTTGAAAGCTGAATTCTCTACCATCAAAAGGGAAATTTGCGGGGCGATTCCCTTACAAAGATTTAATGGCAACGCGCCCAGAGTCCCGACAACAGACGCCAATGACAAAGGGTTGGGAGCAGTCCTCTACCAGAGATTGGCAGATGATACAAAGACCACTGTGGCATTTGCCTCACTCTCCCTCTCCTCCTATGAAGAAAAGTACAGCATCATTGAAAAGGAGATGTTAGGAAACATTTGGGCGATGGAAAAGTTCTGCCAATATCTGTGGGCATCAAGATTTACACTTCGCACGGACCACAAACCCTTGATCAAAGTCCTCACTTCCAGTAGCAATGTTGAGTCTCTTGGATTTAATGTAGAATGTGGAATACATCCCGGGTCCCCAGAACAAAGTGGCAGACTTCCTCAGCAGGGCAGCAGCCATGGAAGGGGCAGCCGGAAAGTCAGAGTGGGACGAGTACAGCGTGGCGTTACTGACAGATCACAAACACACTATCAACGTCCAGGACTGGGCACAAGTCAATGCGACAGACACAGAACTTTCACAAGTCAAACAGTACGTCCCGCATGGTTGGCCAGAAAAGAAGCACACAAAGAGCAACTTCAGGAAAAACTGGGAAATCAGAGACGAACTCTCAATCACTGACGACTCGGTGTTTCTGCTGCGAGGAGACAGAGTGGTGCCTCCAGTGCTAATCAACCGCATACTCCACATCACCCATGAAGGCCACCTGGGCATCGTCAAGGCAAAACAAAGAATGAAACTACTATACTTGTGGCCAGCCATTGACACTCAAGTGGAGAGATTTGTATGTACATGTGACTCTGTGCCAGAGCTGATAAGACACTCATCACCTTGAGACCCCCCAGGGTCAAATTCAACACTACCAACAATCCTTGGGAAGACTTGTCCATAGACATTGCAGGCCCCATCCTCGATTCCTGGGCACTCCTAAACATCTCTTCGTCCTAGTGGACCACTACTCGAAGTGGCCTGAGGACGACGTATGCAAATTGGTGGACTTGGATACTATCATAGCCTTCCTGACCAATATCTTCCTGAGGGAAGGCATCCCCAAAACCATCACCAGTGACGATGGGCCTCAGTTCATTTCGGCCAAATGGACAGAATTCACCAAACGCAATGGGATCCAGACCAGACAAAGCCTTGTCTACCACCCGGCAGGCAGCGGCCAGCTGGAACGCTTAAACTGAGTGAACATGGGCTCGATCCAAGCAGCTATCAATGCGGGAAAGAACTGGGAGACTGATGTAAGAGCACGGTGTGGGCTTACCGCATCACACCCACCCTCACAGGCTACAGCCTGTTTAAAATCTTGAGAGGCACGGAACCTTTCACCAGGGACAATACAGCCTGGATGAGCATGCCGCTTCAAAGCAAGTGGTCCCCGGCCATCGTCTGGAAAAACATTGAGAAAGCCCAATGCATATACAAAGCCAATTATGACAAGAAACACAACGTGCGAGAGGTCTGGCTTGCAGAAGGCGACTGTGTTAGAGTCAAAAGGGGCCACCCAGGACAAAAAGGCAACAGCAAATTTAGTAAACCCTTACAAGAAATCGAAGTATACACAAAGTCGGCTTTGCTGAGCGACGGCAAGGTGTTATCACATTCCAGAAAGTCTAAGTGCAACAAAATCCTTTAGTGGGGCACGGACAGCAACTGCACCTAAGCCAGTGATCTCGAAGAGGATACCAGAGCCATGGGAAGAAAATCACCTACCACAAAACCTGTGAGGGAGGACATTTCCAACAGAAATTCAACCGGCACCTCGAAAGTGACAAATACCAGAGTACCGCGCAACAAACCCTGCGTTTATCCTAACTTGACACAGACAATGCCGGTACCTCACGTGAGACATCTATAAACCAAGACAGAGTCCAAGAACAGAGTAGGAGACCTGCTGGATCCGATAGAGGTGGAGAGTGAGGGATCTGCGCACCCGCATGGGCCGCACTGTGAAGCTGACCAAACTTTTCATAGACTTCCACTTGTGAACCAACTCTCTTTTTTCTCTCTTTCTCTTACTCTCCTTCTCCCACCTTCCTTGTTGTTCCGTTTCAGCCATTGTTCCCCATTGTCATTGTTGTTAAAGGGGAAGATGTGTTGTGTCGCGGCCTAGTCCTCCGTCGTCACGTGATGCCCGTTAGGTACGCCGGGAGTGATATAACGCGGAGGACGTCCATTCCCTGTACCAGTAATAAAGTTGTCAAACTACACGTCTGTGTCCATCCTCGTTATTGAGGGGGCCAGCATAGAACTCCACAATTGCAGCTCTTGGTATATTTAGTGACTCATTTATACTTTATTATACATTATTGCTTTTATGAAACATGGTTTCAAGATAGCCACTGTTTTTTCATATTGCCAAAAGCATGCAATTCATTATAAAAACTCCCCCTATACGAATTTATTAGAGAGACACATGCAGAATATAAATGTAAAAAAATAGTGGTGCCAGGAACATGCAGTGAGGCACTCCTTAGATAAACCTGAACATCATCACACCTCGCACTGTTATGGCTAATAAGCCATTGTGATGTAAAATCTTTACGGTCCAACTTTATCTTTTGTAGGCCCGACTACATCTTAGTCCATGGAAGTCACCATCTTCTTCAATTTAGACAATGGACATCACAATATTCCTTGGTTTGTACAGATTCATTGTGATGTCTGCCTTTTAACGCAGATGTTGCCAGACCTTATCTTTCTAAGAAGTGTGATATCGTCAAGTTCTTTGATTAATGATATAGATACATCTACTGTGACATTTGTCAGGGTCAAATGTCTCCTCCTCACCATGTCATGATTTAATAAGATTACAAACAGACATATCACCAAAATAATGCATTCTGAATTGATGTCCTTTTACCTTATAAGTTCATAAGGAAACGTCTGGAATGCATATAACCTATGTCAGACATTCCGAAACGTATGTCAGAAATTCCAATTTCTGATAAGATTTAAGATATAAGGACTGCTACTTGACAACTTGTCAGGAGAGGTCCTTCGTCCAGATTATCCCCCGTGTTTCTGCATGGTCAATCGAATCTGCTGCCAGCACACTTTCCACTTCGCAAATGATGCATCTCCCGCCTAAAGACTGAAGTTGACAAAGCAAGGTCCCGGAGGAAGACTCACTGACTACTCATTGCTACTTCACTGGGTGCTTGCTCTTCATGGGGAACACTGTTTTCACACATCCACCAATAAAGACAGCCTTTGTTGTCAACAAAATATGCAGTGCTTCTTTTCTCCCTAAGAAACTTTAAACTGTAAGCTGCTCGGCTTTTCAAGCTCTCATAGTATAGCGCATAGACTTAGGCATTATGGTATTACGTTCTTGCTCACATTTTAATTATATTTTAACAACAACAATGTTTATTTTATTCTCATTATTGATAATGTGTCTCGCTCCTGCTTTTATGATATTCTGTATATTTGTTTTAGATGTACTGAGAAACAGATTGTCCCTGTCGCAATAAATACTTTGAACTTAAGTGTTCATTCTTCTTAGGACAGTGTGTGTGTGATACTATGAATAATGAAATAAGGTTTGTTGCTTTTTCCACAGTGCCCCGATTCCTGTTGTAACCCAAAAGCAATACCTCTATATCAATTACACATTGAGGAGTGTTTGTGGGGCTACACTACCATGTCATTCACATCCATCGCTGGTGCATTCAACCAAGTCCATCTGTGTTACCTGTGGGTAGTTAAGCGCCCCACTTAGACTTACATCAAAGTTGGAACTTAAGCAACAATTGAAATGTGTGCCATTTCTGAAATTATTTGGATATTATAGGAAGACGAAAATGAGAATGAACTGATCTTGTGAATGCTTACATGCCTTTTCTAAACACTGCAATCATGTCAATCATATCTACCCCTAACTGCCAACTCCACATTAGGATCTTCTATATTATTTGGTTCCTCAGTGGTCCATTCCCATTCAAACTTTTCTCTTTGCAGCACTACATTTAATACAAAGGTAAGTAGTGAGTACATCCGGTATTTTTCAGTAAATGGGGCCAGATGTATTAAACTATTTGAAGGTGCAAATTCTCCAATTGGGAGATTGCAATAGCAAAAAAAGTTGTTCCCTATCTACAAAACTCAGTTTAGGAGCTGGTAAAGTAATACTGATATATAAACTGGGTTTGCAACATAAACTGAATCACAATTTAAAAGGGGCATGTTGTAGGAATCCAATTCAAATTCCCATTAGATTCCAGATGTGTTAATGATTTCCAAATTGTGTCGCAGTTGCAAACTGTGGAAAAGTTAGTGACTCACAAGATGGGTTGGTAACTTAGTCACAAAGGGGAAAGGGGAAAGGATCCTAGTTGGACCCATTCCCCTTTATGAATTAAGGTGCAAGTTTCAGCGGTAGTAGACCGTTATCAAGTCTCAGTGAACCTTTGAAAAATTACACTTCTACCATTTCTATGTGCTCTAGTTAAGATGTGTTTCTATTTCCAAATGTAATAGTACTTAATTTACTGGCCTCTGAGGGTTGGAAGCCTGAGTTAGTCTTCCTGGGATTTGAAATTGTGACCTGCAAACAACCACATACCTCAGCATCAAACGTGCAAGGAAATATTACAAACAGCTTTAAAATGAAGAGCTGTAGCCTTTGCAAAATCTCCATTTATATTATACTGATCTTAGCTATCAAAAATCATTGACTATTCTTGTCAAATGTGTGAGCTAAGTCATAAATCATTTAATTACCTGGGATTCAATGATCTTTATTTAAATCTTTTTTCACTTTCCTCTCTCTTGGTGTTTGCTGACGAGAGACAGGTGGAGTGCAGGCCTAAGCATGTAAAGTAGTCAGGAAGGTCATTTGAAAGCTGGTATTTTGCCGATATTTTAGGTCATGAACATCAGGACACGTATTCCTCTTTTGCAGGTTGGGATTTCATTTTCTTTCCATCTATGGGTGTGAGACTGAGAGAGGGTTAACAGAAGAAATTTACGCTTTAACTATAGACTCTTGTTATGCCCAGAGTCACTGGAAGTATGTCGAAATACGTGACTAATGTTGTAGCAGAATTAATGAAGTGTGTCCTAAAGACGAGGCAAAATGTATGGGGTATTATGTGATTGAAGACGACTTTTTATAAGATTTTGCCAGTGCTAAAAAAAAGTATAAAAATTTCCTGAATATGCATTGGTATCCTAAGTAGACAACCTTCCCACACGAAACAGGAACTAATTAAGCGTTGAAGAACAACAATTAATTAATTTATTATGCATATACCTACAGAAACACTATTTAAATGCATTCCGTTCTAACACGTTATACTCAGCAGAACACAAATACACCTCTATATACTTTTGTAATAAAAATCTGTCCTTGACAAACATTTTTTATAAACTGTCCCTTGCAGCTCACTGTATGGCTAACTCTGCACTCACATCGAGCTCTATAGACCAACCAACAGGAAACAGTCCTACATAACAATAATATCTTTATACTTTTTGTATATATGAGATCAAGTAACTGCTGCATATTATTAGGATATTGCATGTCAGTAAGGAATTGGAAGCCGAGGAACAAGGCTGAAGGACATGTTCTTTCATATGTTCATAAAACCCCAAGCTGACTTGCAATATCATTTTAATGTTTTGCAGACGGCATTTTATTCCTTATAATACACGATCACACCATTAACCTTCCCACAAACCAGTTAAATCCTTGATGTCTTGCTCTATTGTGTTCATTGCACACAAGAAGAATAAAAGCAAAATTTGTACTGTGGATTTTATTTAAACACAAAAAGGAAAGGATGGGAAGCCAAAAGTGCCCCTAACTCCCCAATCCTTCTACCAGAACAAATAGCATCTAAAAACAGGACCTTGATAGAAAGAAACATAGACTGTAAAGGCGTAAAGGGTGGATTCATCAAGGCCTGTAATACCAAAGGGAGATCCCAAGCAGGACAGGACAATGACCCATTGGTCACTGAAGAAAAACTCCTAAGAAAGCAAGAGGCCAAAGGGGCAATGACAGCTCACCAAAAATAACCTGAATAGCTGCCCAGTGAGCCCTTACCTTAGAAGGTGCCAAACCCAGGCTAAAGCAGAAAAATATATGAGAATTCACTCCTTCCCTTGATGTGACACCATACTTCAAAAACTTATTTGTAGGTGCATGCGTTCAGTGTCAGTGGATCGCCCCAAACCACAGTCAATACAAATGTATTAAAAAAGAGCTCTCCTCTCGCGCTCTACATTGTCGCACTGCAAAAAAGTGGGAATCGTTCCCACCAATATGTTCCATTAATCAAAGTACTTCAATGTAAACTCCCGTAACCATAACCTTTTTGTTGTCCATTATTATATCAATTTGTTGTTTCTCTTCATCACAATGGAAACAGAGCGATTGAATCTGCAATCTTTATTAAACTCTTCCAATACCAGCTGCACGCCACTCCAGGCTTTTTACAATGGTACGTACAAATTAATCTCAATTTGTAAATACCCAGGCCAAAGCCATCATTCGAAATTTCCAAATTCTGAATGGATCACATGCAGGTGGGGAAAGATTCTTGGTATTGCACGAAAATGCAAAATTCTTTCAGTGACGGTCATATGACTGCAAAGTAGAAGGTTTTCTTGACAACTGGAGATTGGCAGCTACTTCAGAAGAACAATTTTGGGGTACTAGAGCTAACGTCTCAAGTGTCAAACCCCCAGGTTGAGATGTTTAAGTGAGGCTGGGCTGATATTAGGGAAACTTAGAGGAGAGGAGAGCAGAGGAAATTGGAGAAAAATAGAGAGGCACAGAGAAATGGAAGATCCGGCTCAAGGTGTGAACATTTTAATGCTCTTTTTGCGGTAGTTAGGCTTATCAGAGCATAGTGCTAAGCATGTGTTGTACTCACAGAGGCAATAAATGAGACAGACACTTAAGGATAAATCCAAGACCAATTTGTAAAAATGAAGTTGATTTTTATATCTTTTTTTTAAGACCAAGAAAACAGTTCTATGCTAAGTACATTTGGAGTTATGATTTTTCAAATTTCGGAGAAAAAAAATTGCACTTTTGTGCGCAATTATGCAACATAGGAACCAATGGGTAAAGAGAAAAAAATGCACATAAGGTCAGGCAATACTTTCACAAAGTTCACCTTCTCGTTTTAGGTCAATGTTGGGACCAGGTCCAAAGTTCCAGCAGGAGAAGTTCATTAGTGTTCCAGATCGGGCGGGAGCAGAGTGCTAAGGGTCTTGGAAATTGGTGTGCAAAGATAAAGGAGGACACTTGAAACTGCACTGCCCAGGCAGACTTACAGGTAAGTGTGGTGGATTTCATTAGAAGGAGAAGGTCGCAAGGGGCTGTGCCCCCCAGAGCAGAGTTGGTTAGTCGAAGCTGGGACCAGTGGGGCCGGGTGCAATACAAACAGGTCAGCCAGGCTTCGTGCATCTTCAGGGTTCTCGCAGTCAGGAGTAGGCAACTGAGAGAGGGGCAATCTCTGGACAACAGGGCCACCCAGGAAGTGACTCTCAGATGCCTTGTTGTCCCTTGATGAGTACTTGCTTCTGGTACATTGGAAGTCCAAACTGAACTCTTCTTCTTGGTTTTTACAGTTGGGGATCTGGCACCCCAGGTATTGATACGCCGTGGCTCCAGTAGGTCCTGGTGCTGCCAAACTTGGTCGGGAGGCAGATCTGATTGCTTTGGTGCTGCATCAAGGTTGATGGGGAGCACAAAGTTGACAAACCTGACTTCATGAGATCGGTGCCTGCAGTGTGCAGGAGAGTGCTACCTTCACTCCAAGGAAGCTTCTCGGTGATTTCTCATAGGTTGTAGGTGCTCTGGAGTTCTTAGAGTACTTGCAGGTTCAAGACAACATAGCAGGTAACAATTGTCAAGTCTTTAGAGCAACTGACAGGATTTGACGCCTTTTTCTTCTGAAGCTGGACTTCAGTTCTTGTGTAGCAGGTCTTATTTGTCCTGGTCTTCTTTGGTTTAATGAATCTGAGGTTCAGGTCTCGGGGAGCCACCTAAATAGTGGAGTCAGGGGCGTTAAAAGGGGATGCAGGTAATTTCCAATGGGCTATCTACCTTTAGGGTGCTTACACCCTATAGTGATCACTTCCTGTGGGAAGCAGCACTACCCTAGCCCTGATTTGAGGTTTTCTCACCATCTAAAGATGGTAGGAATTCAGGAGAGGGGTTTCCCTTGCCTGCCCTGCCCTAACGGTGGTGCAGGCTGAGGGGGGACCCTCTTGCTCATCTAACTAATTGTCCTGCCTTTCTTCCCGCCAAAAGTGGAGCAGGATGGGGGCTTGGCCTCCCCCGCTATCTCGGGGTATCTGGGTTGGATTGCAAAGGTGGTATTGCCTTTGAAACTTCCTGCCCAGTAACGCCATCCTGTCCAGGAGGAGGTGTGAAACAGCCCCGCCCAGAGCAGGTATTTTTTCAGTCCTGTGAGAGCGTTTGCTCTCTCCGATGAGGTCAGAAACATGTCTGGTGGTTGCAGGCTGTTGAAAACCACCCTGAGACCCCACTAGTGTTTTGTTAGGCTTCAGGGGATCCTCTAAAAGGGTCTCCCGTTTGAATGTATTAATAAATCCAACACTGGCATTAGTGAGGATTTATTAAGGCAAGATGTTTGATACCAAACATCTTAGAAATCAGTGAAGCCATCATGGAGCTAGGAAACCCGTGCTGACAAGGATTAGCCCATGTACACTTTATGGCTTCCATGTTCACGTACAACATCACAGAATGGTCTGGCATATCTGCTCATTCTGATATGGCGACACATAGGATATAGTGCACCCTGCCTCAAGACTAAAGGCCTGCAGCGGGGTGACTTAGCTATATCATTGGCAGTGTAGGGTTGGCATGGCACATAGTGTGCCATGATGACTATTCCAATTTTCCTCTGCCAAGACACGCAGCCTACAATGCCAGAGTGCATAGTTTTGGTGTGGGGGCCCTGGGCGACACAACCTGTGCTGCAGCCCCAGAGGACCCTCTTCAGTACCCATGCCGTAGGAACTAAATTTGCGCTAATCGTGGTACAGTGTTTTGGGAAAGAAATCTGGCACTGGGGACCTAGTTAGCAGGGACCCAGTGTACTTACAGTTCAAAATCACATCAGGTATCAGACAAAAAGGGGGGGGGTAACCATGCAAAAATAGGCACTTTCGTACATCTGAACATGCAGACTTTTGAGCAAGACGGAAAATAATACATTTGTTCCCTTTTTTCCACAAATAATGTGTGTACAAATATACATTGGTAAAAAGTAATGTGCTACTCAAAGCAAATGTTATTTGCAGTGTGATGAGTTTGCATTCGCTAATTGCTCTGGGACCTAATGACCCTCTTTTGGCGGTGTGCATGCACAGTCAGTAAATAAGTTCATATCGAACAACAGTCCGCAACCTGCATTGGCATAGGCCTTAGTACTAGCTGTAATAATCTTTGACGTTCCTGGATGGTAGGCTCTCAAGCATTGCCACAATTTAATATGGTGAATCTGCAGATGATGAGTGATACTAGCTCAAGGATGAGAGATGGTGATTCAGCCACATTTTGCAGATGCCGTGGGCACGATAAGCTGCACTTTCTTCTGATGATGACGAATCTGCGTATTGCTAGGACTGGCTTCATGATCTGGCCGCTGTACTTTTAACACTTAGCATGACATGGACGTGCTGTTTGGGCAACTCTGCCTACTTTCTTCGGCTTGTGCAATGCTGTGAACCAAGGCTGAAGTGGCTTTTACAAAGTGGGCCATGTTAATTGCTTTCACTGAAAGTATGCTGTGTGTGAATTTTGAGATGAATTTGTTCTGGTCTCTTAATGTGGTTGTTTATTTAATCATAAGCATCTGCGCCTTTACTGTTCCTTTCATATGTGTTCTGTTGGAGCACTGCCTTGGCGCCATTGTGTGACATCTGCGCAGAGTGTATAAACAGTTTGCTTCCTGTTAACTAGCTGTGCCTACATTGCATCTCTCTGGTGCTACCATACTAGCTGATGTGAAGTAATTCTTTAATGAGCATGTGTAAATTGTTGACACTGTAGTACCGTTCCAAATGAAGATATCTATATATTTTTTAAATCCAGATGCTTAGCAGTTTGCCTTCGGAGGCAACCGCCTGTGCACATTCTGACACTACTATCATGAATAGACTTAGCTGTCAACATTTTAACTCATTTGGTGCCAATGTGTGCAACTTCTATTCAAATGAACAAAGTAGTAGTATGCAGGAATTCCAACTTTTCCAGCATTTCATATATAGAGAAATTTAGAGTCTTAGTTGCACTTTGGCAGATGTGAAACTCCATCAACACCTAACAATTATCACATTCGCCCTATTATCAGGGGCCATAGGCTATACTGCACTTGTAATACAGCAACCACGACATCTGCCAAGTTTATGACAGCATCTTTCTGCCAAACTCTAAATACGGTCCTTAGAATTGTATTGGCAGTTCACATCCTATTCTCCTTGATAACTTATTGTGCAACGTTAGGGTATTTTAGAGTTTCCATTAGCATGACCTTCAAATGGTTGTGTGATGGAACAACTCATGCCACAACAATGCATGCCTGAACCACGCGGTCTTAACCACGACCGCGTCTTTACCATGAATGTCTTTGACCACGCATTTTTATGCCCCTGTGCGAAAGACATGATCACACTCCAGCCTCTCTGCCAAGAGCCCTAAAATGTGGCACTCCTGTGGTCTATTCTACCCGTTCTTGTCCTATTAACCTCCCGACCCCCTATCCTGAACCTTAATACTGGACCCCGAGCCCCTAAAAACTACTATGACCTCAGCCCCTCTCCCTGTAAACTAAAACCAGCCCCCCTTAACCCTATCTCCACTTCCCCCCTGCCCCAGCCCAACTTCCCCCTCAACCTAAAAATTGCCTCTTTCATGTCCCTGCACTGAGACCTAAAACTCAGTCCCCTAAAAACTAATCTGACCCAAGCTCCCCTCCCTGAGCCCTAAAACCAGCCTCTACCCAATAAAGTTTATTTATTTATTCATGTACTTAACTCTGTTCGGCAGTATGCTGGGTTTTACTACCCCCACCAAGCCCCTCCCCCAGCCCGCCGCACCGCCCCGCAGCACTCCCTCCAGTAGCCTCGACTGGCTAAGTCAGCGGTGTTCCAACTGTTTCCCCCCTTTAAATCCCTATTTAGATGCAACTACCCATCTGAGCCCGATTTGGGATTCTGAGCTTTGTGGTAAATACTAGATATCTGAATTATTTCAAGATATGTTACACCCCAAAAAATCCTCACACAATATGAAAGGGGAAAAATACTTGAAAAGAGACAAAACGTGATAAAATCAAGTGCACTAACTCTTGTTAAGCATTTACTGGCAGATGCATCAAAGTTATGTTTTGCGAGTCCTTAAAAGACTCGCAAAACAGTATGCATGTAGGAATCGCAATGTTATTAGCGATTCCTACAGATTCCTTATTTGCGATTCGGTAATAGCTAATCGCTAATAAGGAATGGCTTTCCCATTCATTCCTATGGGCCTGAAGGCCCATAGGAATGAATGGGAAAGCCATTCCTTATTAGCGTTTAGCTATTACCGAATCGCTAATGTTCCGCTATTTCAAGGGTGCCAGGGTGTCCAAAGAACACCCTGTTGCACCCCTGAAATGGACCTGTGCACAAATGTTACACACACATGCCCTAAGGGCATGTGTGTGCGCAACATGTAACTTTGAAAAATGCACTAAAGTGCTTTTTTCAAAGTTTTAGCAAATTACCACGAAGTTCAACTTCATGCTAATTTGCTCCCCCTATTACCGAATTCGCTATTTTTTTGGGTTTCATGCATTGCATTTAAGGAATCTCATTTTGGGATTCCTTAAATGCAAGAGCAATTTAAGGAATCACTATTTAGAGATTCCTTAAATTGCGATTTCTGCATTTGGGATGATGCATCCCAAATGCAAAAATACCAGGAGCAAACGACCAGATTCTGAGAATCTGCCCGTTTGCTCCCGGTATTTTCTTTGATGCATCTGCCTGTTAGTTTCATACTCAGATTAAGAACACTGGATTAATAGTGCAATGATGCCACCAGTAAATACTGAACCTATTGGAGTCAGTATTTACCAGATGTGCAATTACCACATGTCCAATATAATGAGGCCGTATGAATAGCTCGGGTCATCATTGCGTAAAATAGTTACATTTGTGAGCTCTAACATATTGCAGTCAATACTTAGGGTATTTCTCCCCAGGGTTGAACCTTTGAAATTGTTGATTTCCCAGATGAAATGAGTAAAACTCACTTAGGGCCAGATGTAGGTCGCCAATTACCGGTCGGTAACGGCCGATTTCAGCCGTTACCGACCGGTATTTGGTTTTCGAGATGTAGGGGGCCCGAATTTTACCAAATCTGTAAATTTACCGATTCGGTAAATTTACAGATTCGGTAAAATACTGACTCGGTATATTTACCGAATCAGTAATTCCAGATGTAGTTGGCACTTAAAATAGTGCCACAGGCCCTTAAGAATTCGTTATTTACCATGAAATACTATCTCATGGTAAATAACGAATTCCTGTGTACATGCACATCTGTTCATGTACACCTGTGCCATGTGGCACACATACATGCCCTAAGGGCATGTATGTTTGTCACATTGCACAAAAGCCAGAATCAGGGGTGCAACAGGGTGTCAAAGTGACACCCTGTCCCCCTTGTAAATTCGGTAATTTTACAGAATCGGTATTTACCGATTCGGTAATTGACATTGATTCCTATGGGCCTCAAGTCCCATAGGAATCAATGGCAATTACCGAATCGGTAAATACCGATTCGGTAATTACCAAATCTTACCGATTCGGTAATTGATTTGGTAAAAATACCTACATCCCGATTGCCAGTTCTTAAATACCGAATCGGTATGATTCGGTATTTAGGAATCGGTAATCGGGGATTACCTACATCTGGCCCCAAGTCTTAAGCAATGCTGAAGTCACCAGCAGCTACGATATTCCCTGATTTTCATGAAACTCTACTTCATGCTATGTTATGGGAGCTGTTTCAAGGCCTCATACATGCGCCAACCACACAAAAATGGAGTAGGTGCCAATTTTCTCATTGGTTTAACTATGGTATAACTCATACTGAATTTCCTGTATGCGCACAGGGAAAGAAACAATCCAGGGGCCATGTCATGATCCTGCTTTCCGAGCGGGGTGTGTGCATTTCTTTTTTGTATCTTCAGCACATACATTAAATCGAAATTCTCCAAGGTTTTGCATTTTTACGTAACAGCAGAGCTCCTAAAAACAAAGAGGCACTTACTCCCCTGTATTTTAGAGCTCTACTATCTGCAGCTCATGCACTAAAAGGAAAAAGAAGTGCACAGGCTCCTTCTGAACTGGCACAGTAAATACCATTAAATCATGATACACCCCAATTCTTAATTTGTTTTCTCGAATAAGCAATTATACTATGCTAAGATGTTATTAAAACAAGTAATGTAAAGTGAAATTGAAACAAGGGGTTCACTCGATTTTGTTCTACAAAAGTTATGCATTTGTGAATAGATTTACTAAACTTTGGAGTAACGAAGGAAAGAAAGTTGCTAGGTTGTGTTGCGTAAAAGAGGAGAGCAGAAATGCACCATACCTAGTGAGATATTGCACAGTTCTCCTCTCTCGTAGTGCGGTGCACTTCTGGCTGTCTAGCACCATGGCAAGCACTCTTGCACCACAACACAATCATTTTATTCTTAGAAACTAATGCTTCCTTGTATGTGTGCTGCAAAATGCAACAAGAGAAAGTAACAAGGAGAAAAAAATATATTTCTTCTTGTTACGCAAGCCTAGGGACGGGTAGGTGCACCATTCTGGTGAAAAAACTGATGTTTACTGACATTAGTAAGTAATATGGCTTCGCCTCAGAATACATGAGTGGGTGCATCTGAATGCCCATCCCCCACCTCTGTAATGCGAATGTAAGTAACACACATGCTATTACTTTTTTTTTTTACGAAGCCTTCCAAATAGGGCCTTGGTTTGGAGCAGTGCCATCTGAAGGTACATCTGCTCTTTCAACAACTGTGATAAGTGTATCTGATATTGACATACATTTTGTGTCTAATTCAACAATATTTAGATCAAATGTGCTTGATTATTTGTGACAGTTTTTATTCACCAGCGGAGGGCATTTATACCCTTCAGGTATATCATGCATGGCAATAACTTGTGGTTCAAATGTGTATATAGAAGGATCTAGAATGTGTATTTTATTAAAAGAATCATTGATTATATGTATGTATGTTTTTTCTAATATTTGAAATAATTTATAAGAAAAAATGAAGTGAAATAAAAAAGAAAAATATATTTTTATATAACAGTAGTATTGGTTGCATAATCCAATCAAAGGTCAATGGTCTAATTGCTACACAGTCTATTATTGTGCACTGTGCCCAGTGCAAATTTGTTTTCCAAAAAAGGCAGACTCTGGCTCCCCATACTCGATCATCCAAAAGGAGATATGGTGTGCGGACTTTGCCCATGTGGTAGGAGACAACCTTTCCCCCTCCGACTCTTAACCCATTCACATATACAGGAGGGAATATCCCAATAGTGCGGTATCTGCGGCTCCCATTTGAGTTCAAAGGCAGACACACCACAGCCAAGTTACACGTCACACAGAAAGGTCCATTTGTCATGGGGAGGGCAGACCAGGGAGCGCTAGGTATTCAATTCAACCCCGGTGGCAACACCCAGGTTGTTTCAACGGATTAACCATCCACACCAACCTGGTTAAAGGAGCAGTTTCCCACAGTTTTCAATGGCAACATAGGTAAACTGTCCAAATTCAGGCACAAGAACATGCTCAAAGAAGGTGCCGTGCCAGTCTCCCACAAGGTCAGGAACATCCCGTTCAACTGCAAAGAGGCAGTACAGCTGGAACTGAAAAGGCTGGAGGATGACGGCATCATTGAACCGATAGAGTGCGCTGAGTGGCTTGCACCTTTAGTAGTTACGCGCAAACATAACGGAAATATTTGTCTATGCATTGACCTCCGAGAACTCAATAAAAACATCATTGTGGACAAGTTCCCATTGCCCAAAATAAACAAACTGCTAGCACAAACCAAAAGGATCAAATGGTTTTCCACCATCAAACTCAAATCTGCATATCATCAAGTATCACTACACCCGGCGTGCAGGAATCTCACCTCGTTCATCACGCCCTTCGGCTGTTACAGGTTCCGACAGTTGCCCTTTGGCCTCACATCCGCTACGGCTGTTTTTCAAAAGCTTATGCACGCACTATTAAAAGATGTCGATGGAGTTCTGCCCTCCCAAGACAACATCTTTGTCATGGGAAAGACCAAGGCCAACCACGACCGCATGCTTGACACCGTACTGCGCAAGCTGGCAGCAAATGTTCTCACGGCGGAACTTGAGAAATGCAAGTTCGGCTTATGCAAAGTGACTTACCTAGGACATGAAATCAGTGATGCAGGCATTTCTCCGAAGGCGACAAATGTGGAAGCCATCATGTCTACACCACCACCACAAAGCAAGGAAGACGTCCGCTCATTCCTGGGCCTCGCGGAGTTCTACAGCAAGTTCGTCAGGAACTTTGCGACAAAAACGAACAACTTATGCCAACTGCTAAAAGACAAAAACGCATTTTCCTGGTCCACGGAGTTGAAAGCTGAATTCTCCACCATCAAAAGGGAAATTTGCGGGGTGATCCCCTTACACAGAATTGATGGTACCGCGCCCAGCGTCCTGACAACAGACACCAATGACAAAGGGTTGAGAGCGGTCCTCACCCGTAGAGCGGCAGATGGTACAAAGACCACTGTGGCATTTGCCTCACTCTTCCTCTCCTCCTGTGAAGAGAAGTACAGCATAATTGACAAGGAGATGTTAGCAACCATTTGAGCGATGGAAAAGTTCTGCCAATATCTGTGGGGGTCGAGATTTACACTTCGCACGGACCACAAACCCCTGATCAAAGTCCTCACTTCCAGTAGCAACGTTGCGTCTCTTGGATTTCATGTACAATGTGGAATACATCCCGGGTCCCCAGAGCAAAGTGGCAGACATCCTCAGCAGGGCAGCAGCCATGGAAGGGGCAGCCCGAAAGTCGGAGTGGGACGAGTACAGCGTGGCATTCCTGACAGATCACGAACACACTATCAGCGTCCAGGACTGGGCACAAGTCTATGCGACAGACACAGAACTACAGTACGTCCCGCATGGTTGGCCAGAAAAGAAGCACACAAAGAGCAACTTCAGGAAAAACTGGGAAATCAGAGACAAACTCTCAATTACTGACGATTCGGTGTTTCTGCTACAAGGAGACAGAGTAGTGCCTCCAGTGCTAATCAACCGCATACTCCACATCACCCATGAAGGCCACCTGGGCATCATCGAGGCAAAACAAAGAATGAAACTACTATACTGGTGGCCAGCCATGGACACTCAAGTGGAGAGATTCGTATGTACATGTGAACACTGTGCCAGAGCTGATTAGACACTCATCACCTTGAGACCCCCCAGGGGCAAATTCAACACTCCCAACAATCCTTGGGAAGACGTGTCCATAGACATTGTAGGCCCCATCCTCGATTTCTGGGGCACTCCTAAACATCTCATCGTCCTAGTGGACCACTACTCGAAGTGGCATGAGGACGACGTATGCAAATCGGTGGACTTGGATACTGTCATAACCTTCCTCACCAATATCTTCCTGAGGGAAGGCATCCCCAAAACCATCACCAGTGACAATGGGCCCCAGTTCACTTCGGCCAAATGGACAGAATTCACCAAACGCAATGGGATCCAGACCAGACAAAGCCCTGTCTACCACCCGGCAGGCAACGGCCAGCTGGAACGCTTAAACTGAGTGATCATGGGCTCGATCCAAGCAGCAATCAATGCCGGAAAAAACTGGGAGACTGATGTAAGAGCACGGTGTGGGCTTACCGCTTCACTCCCACCCTCACAGGCTACAACCCGTTTAAAATCTTTGAGAGGCAGGGAATCTTTCACCAAAGACAATACGGCCTGGATGAGCATGCCGCTCCAAAGCAAGTGATCCCCGGCCATCATCCGAGAAAGCCCAATGCATATACAAAGCCAATTATGACAAGAAACACAATGTGCAAGAGGTCTGGTTGGCAGAAGGCGACTGGGTTAGAGTTAAAAGGGGCCACCCAGGACAAAAGGGCAACAGCAAATTCAGTAAACCCTTACAAGTTATCGATGTATACACAAGGTTGGCTTTGCTGAGCGACGGCAAGGTGTGGTCACATTCCAGAATGGCTAAGTGCAACAAAATCCTTCAGTGGGGCACGGACAGCAACGGCACCTATGCCAGCGATCTCGAAGAGGATACCAGAGCCACAGGAAGAAAACCATCTACCACAGAACCTGTGAGGGAGGACATTTCCAACAGAAATTCAACCGGCACCCTGAAAGTGACAAAGATCAGAGTACTGCGCAACAAACCCTGCGTTTGTCCTGCCTGGACACAGACAATGCCGGTACCTCACGTGAGACATCTATAAACCAAGACAGAGTCCAGGAACAGAGTACGAGACCTGCTGGATCCGATAGAGGTGGAGAGCGAGGGATCTGCGCACCCCATGGGCCGCACTGTGAAGCTGACCAAACGTTTTAGTGACTTCCACTTGTGGGCCAACTCTCTTTTTTCTCTCTCTCTCTCTCTTTTTCTCCTTCTCCCACCTTCCTTGTTGTTCCGTTTCAGCCATTGTTCCCCATGGTCATTGTTGTTAAGGGAGAAGATGTGTTGTGTCGCGGTCTAGTCCTCCGTCATCACGTGATGCCCGCGAGGTACGCCGGGAGTGATGTAACGCGGAGGACGGCCATTCCCTGTACTAATAATAACGTTGTCAAACTGCACGCCCGTGTCCATCCTCGTTATTGAGGGGGCCAACATAGAACTCCACAATTGCAGCTCTTGGTATATTTAGTAAGTAATTTATACTTTATTATACATTATTGCTGTTATGACACAAAGTTTCAAGATAGCCACTGTTTTTCCATATTGCCAAAAGCGTGCAATTCATTATAAAAACTCCCCCTATACAAATTTATTAGAGAGACACATGCAGAATATAAATGTAAAAAAATAGTGGTGCCAGGCACATGCAGTGAGGCACTCCGTAGATAAACCTGAACATCATCACCCCTCGCACTGTTATGGCTAATAAGCCATTGTGACGTAAAATCTCTACGATCCAACTTTATCTTATGTAGGCCCGACTCCATCTTAGTCCATGGGAGTCACCATCTTCTTCAACTCAGAAAATGGACATCACAATATTCCTTGCTTTATACAGATTCATTGTGATGTCTGCCTTTTAATGCAGATGTTGCCAGACCTTATCTTTCTAAGAAGTGTGATATTGTCAAGTTCGTTGAGTAATGACATAAATACATCTACTGTGACATTTGTCAGGGTCAAATGTCTCCTCCTCACCATGTCATGATTTAATAAGATTACAAACAGACAGATCACCAAAATAATGCCTTCTGAATTGATGTCCTTTTACCTTATAAGTTCATAAGGAAACCTCTGGAATGCATATAACCTATGTCAGACGTTCCTAAACTTATGTCAGAAATTCCAATTTCTGATAAGATTTAAGATATAAGGACTGCTACTTGACAACTTGTCAGGAGAGGTCCTTCGTCCAGATTATCGCCCGTGTTTCTGCATGGTCAATCGCATCTGCTGCCAGCACACTTCCCACTTCGCAAATGATGCATCTCGCCTAAAGACTGAAGTTGACAAAGCCAGGTCCCGTAGGAAGACTGACTGACTACTCATTGCTACTTCACTGGGTGCATGGCCTTCATGGGGAACACTGTCTTCACACATCCACCAATAAAGACAGCCTTTGTTGTCAACAAGATATGCAGTGCATCTTTTCTCCCTAAGAAACTTTAAACTCTAAGCTGCTCGGCCTTTCAAGCTCTCATAGTATAGCGCATACACTTAGGCATTATGGTATTACGTTCTTGCTCACATTTTAATGATATTTTAACAACAACAATGTTTATTTTATTCTCATTATTGATAATGTGTCTCGCTGCTGCTTTTATGATATTCTGTATATTTGTTTTAGATGTACTGAGAAACAGATTGTTCCTGTTGCAATAAATACTTTGAACTTAAGTGTTCATTCTTCTTAGGACAGTGTGTGTGTGATACTATGAATAATGAAATAAGGTTTGTTGCTTTTTCCACAGTGCCCCGATCCTTATATGGGATTGTTGTAACCCAAAAGCAATACCTCTATATCAAGTACACATTGAGGAGTGCTTGTGGGGCTACACTACCATGTAATTCACATCCATCGCTGGTGCATTCAACCAAGTCCATCTGTGTTACCTGTGGGTAGTTAAGCGCCCCACTTAGACTTACATCAAAGTTGGAACTTAAGCAACAATTGAAATGTGTGCCATTTCTGAAATTATTTGGATATTATAGGAAGACGAAAATGAGAATGAACTGATCTTGTGAATGCTTACATGCCTTTTCTAAACACTGCAATCATGTCAATCATATCTACCCCTAACTGCCAACTCCACATTAGGATCTTCTATATTATTTGGTTCCTCAGTGGTCCATTCCCATTAAAACTTTTCTCTTTGCGGCACTACATTTAATACAAAGGTAAGTAGTGAGTACATCCGGTATTTTTCAGTAAATGGGGCCAGATGTATTGAACTATTTGAAGGTGCAAATTCTCCAATTGGGAGATTGCAATAGCAAAAAAAATTGTTCCCTATCTACAAAACTCAGTTTAGGAGCTGGTAATGTAATACTAATATATAAACTGGGTTTGTAACGTAAACTGAATCACAATTTAAAAGGGGCATGTTGTAGGAATCCAATTCAAATTCCCATTAGATTCCAGATGTGTTAATGATTTCCAAATTGTGTCGCAGTTGCAAACTGTGGAAAAGTTAGTGACTCCCGAGGTGGGTTGGTAACTTAGTCACAAAGGGGAAAGGGGAAAGGATCCTATTTGGACCCATTCTCCTTTGTGAATTAAGGTGCAAGTTTCAGCGGTAGTAGACCGTTATCAAGTCTCAGAGAACTTTTGAAAAATTACACTTCTACCATTTCTATGTGCTCTAGTTAAGATGTGTTACTCTTTCAAAATGTAATAGTACTTAATTTACTGGCCTCTGCGGGTTAGAAGCCTGAGTTAGTCTTCCTGGGATTTGAAATTGTGACCTGCAAACAACCACATACCTCAGCATAAAACGTGCAAGGATATATTACAAACAGCTTTAAAAATGAAGAGCTGTAGCCTTTGCAAAATCTTTATTTATATTATACTGATCTTAGCCACCAAAAATCATTGACTATTCTTGTCAAATGTGTGAGCTAAGTCATAAATCATTTAATTACCTGGGATTCAATGATCTTTATTTAAATCTTTTTTCACTTTCCTCTCTCTTGGTGTTTGTTGACGAGACACAGGTGGAGTGCAGGCCTAAGCATGTAAAGTAGTCAGGAAGGTCATTTGAAAGCTGCTATTTTGCCTGTATTTTAGGTCATGAACATCAGGACACGTTTTCTTCTTTTGCAGGTTGGGATTTCATTTTCTTTCCATCTATGGGTGTGAGACTGAGAGAAGGTTAACACAAGAAATTTACGCTTTAACTATAGACTCTTGTTATGCCCAGGGTCACTGAAAGTATGTCGAAATACGTGACTAATGTTGTAGCAGAATTAATGAAGTGTGTCCTAAAGACGAGGCAAAATGTATGGGGTATTATGTGATTGAAGGTGACTTTTTATAAGATTTTGCCAGTGCTAAAAAAAAGTTTAAAATTTTCTTGAATATGCATTGGTATCCTAAGTAGACAACCTTCCCACACGAAACAGGAACTAATTAAGCGTTGAAGAACAACAATTAATTAATTTATTATGCATATACCTACAGAAACACTATTTAAATGCATTCCGTTCTAACACGTTATACTCAGCAGAACACAAATACACCTCTATATACTTTTGTAATAAAAATCTGTCCTTGACAAACATTTTTTATAAACTGTCCCTTGCAGCTCACTGTATGGCTAACTCTGCACTCACATCGAGCTCTATAGACCAACCAACAGGAAACAGTCCTACATAACAATAATATCTTTATACTTTTTGTATATATGAGATCAAGTATCTGCTGCATATTATTAGGATATTGCATGTCAGTAGGGAGTTGGAAGCCGAGGAACAAGGCTGAAGGCCACGTTCTTTCATATGATCATGAAACCCCAAGCTGACTTGCAATATCCTTTTAATGTATTGCAGAGGGCATTTTTTTCCTTATAATACACGATCACACCATTAACCTTCCCACAAACCAGTTAAATCCTTGATGTCTTGCTCTATTGTGTTCATTGCACACAAGAAGAATAAAAGCAAAATTTGTAATGTGGATTTCATTTAAACACAAAAAGGAAAGGATGGGATGCCAAAAGTGCCCCTAACTCCCCAATTCTTCTACCAGAACAAATAGCATCTAAAACAGGACCTTGATAGAAAGAAACATAGACTGTAAAGGCGTAAAGGGTGGATTCATCAAGGCCTGTAATACCAAAGGGAGATCCCAAGCAGGACAGGACAATGACCCATTGGTCACTGAAGAAAAACTCCTAAGAAAGCAAGAGGCCAAAGGGGCAATGACAGCTCACCAAAAATAACCTGAATAGCTGTCCAGTGAGCCCTTACCTTAGAAGGTGCCAAACCCAGGCTAAAGCAGAAAAATATATGAGAATGCACTCCTTCCCTTGATGTGACACCATACTTCAAAAACTTATTTGTAGGTGCATGCGTTCAGTGTCAGTGGATCGCCCCAAACCACAGTCAATACAAATGTATTAAAAAAGAGCTCTCCTCTCGCGCTCTACATTGTCGCACTGCAAAAAAGTGGAAATCGTTCCCACCAATATGTTCCATTAATCAAAGTACTCCAATGTAAACTCCCGTAACCATAACCTTTTTGTTGTCCATTATTATATCAATTTGTTGTTTCTCTTCATCACAATGGAAACAGAGCGATTGAATCTGCAATCTTTATTAAACTCTTCCAATACCAGCTGCACGCCACTCCAGGCTTTTTACAATGGTACGTACAGATTAATCTCAATTTGTAAATACCCAGGCCAAAGCCATCATTCGAAATTTCCAAATTCTGAATGGATCACATGCAGGTGGGGAAAGATTCTTGGTATTGCACGAAAATGCAAAATTCTTTCAGTGACGGTCATATGACTGCAAAGTAGAAGGTTTTCTTGACAACTGGAGATTGGCAGCTACTTCAGAAGAACAATTTTGGGGTACTAGAGCTAATGTCTCAAGTGTCAAACCCCCAGGTTGAGACGTTTAAGTGAGGCTGGGCTGATATTAGGGAAACTTAGAGGAGAGGAGAGAAGAGCAAATTGGAGAAAAATAGAGAGACACAGAGAAATGGAAGATCCGGCTCAAGGTGTGAACATTTTAATGCTCTTTTTGCGGTAGTTAGGCTTATCAGAGCATAGTGCTAAGCATGTGTTGTACTCACAGAGGCAATAAATGAGACAGACACTTAAGGATAAATCCAAGACCAATTTGTAAAAATGAAGTTGATTTTTATATCTTTTTTTTAAGACCAAGAAAACAGTTCTAAGCTAAGTACATTTGGAGTTATGATTTTTCAAATTTCGGAGAAAAAAAATTGCACTTTTTTGCGCAATTATGCAACATAAGAACTAATGGGTAAAGAGAAAAAAATGCACATAAGGTCAGGCAATACTTTCACAAAGTTCACCTTCTTGTTTTAGGTCAATGTCGGGACCAGGTCCGAAGTTCCAGCAGGAGAAGTTCAGGAGTGTTCCAGATCGGGCGGGAGCAGAGTGCTAAGGGTCTTGGAAATTGGTGTGCAAAGATAAAGGAGGACACTTGAAACTGCACTGCCCAGGCAGACTTACAGGTAAGTGTGGTGGATTTCATTGAAAGGAGAAGGTCGCAAGGACCTGGGCCCCCCAGAGCAGAGTTGGTTAGTTGAAGCTGGGACCAGTGGTGCCGGGTGCAATACAAACAGGTCAGCCAGGCTTTGTGCATCTTCAGGGTTCTCGCAGTCAGGAGTAGGCAACTGAGAGAGGGGCAATCTCTGGACAAAAGGGCCACTAAGGAAGTGACTCTCAGATGCCTTGTTGTCCCTTGATGAGTACTTGCTTCTGGTACTTTGGAAGTCCAAACTGAACTCTTCTTCTTGGTTTTAACAGTTGGGGATCTGGCACCCCAGGTATTAATACGCCGTGGCTCCAGTAGGTCCTGGTGCTGCCAAACTTGGTCGGGAGGCAGATCTGATTGCTTTGGTGCTGCATCAAGGTTGATGGGGAGCACAAAGTTGACAAACCTGACTTCATGAGATCGGTGCCTGCAGTGTGCAGGAGAGTGCTACCTTCACTCCAAGGAAGCTTCTCGGTGATTTCTCATAGGTTGTAGGTGTCTGGAGTTCTTAGAGTACTTGCAGGTTCAAGACAACATAGCAGGTAACAATTGTCAAGTCTTTAGAGCAACTGGCAGGATTTGACGCCTTTTTCTTCTGAAGCTGGACTTCAGTTCTTGTGTAGCAGGTCTTATTTGTCCTGGTCTTCTTTGGTTTAATGAATCTGAGGTTCAGGTCTCGGGGAGCCACCTAAATAGTGGAGTCGGGGGCGTTAAAAGGGGATGCAGGTAATGTCCAATAGGCTATCTACCTTTAGGGTGCTTACACCCTATAGTGATCACTTCCTGTGGGAAGCAGCACTACCCTAGCCCTGATTTGAGGTTTTCTCACCATCTAAAGATGGTAGGAATTCAGGAGAGGGGTTTCCCTTGCCTGCCCTGCCCTAACGGTGGTGCAGGCTGAGGGGGGACCCTCTTGCTCATCTAACTAATTGTCCTGCCTTTCTTCCCGCCAAAAGTGGAGCAGGATGGGGGCTTGGCCTCCCCCGCTATCTTGGGGAATCTGGATTGGATTTCAAAGGTGGTATTGCCTTTGAAACTTCCTGCCCAGTAACGCCATCCTGTCCAGGAGGAGGTGTGAAACAGCCCCGCCCAGAGCAGGTAATTTTTCTGTCCTCTGAGAGCCCTTGCTCTCTCCGATGAGGTCAGAAACATGTCTGGTGGTTGCAGGCTGTTGAAAACCATCCTGAGACCCCACTAGTGTTTTGTTAGGTTTCAGGGGATCCTCTAAAAGGGTCTCCTGTTTGAATTTATTAATAAATCCAACACTGGCATTAGTGAGGATTTATTAAGGCAAGATGTTTGATACCAAACATCTTAGAAATCAGTGAAGCCATCATGGAGCTAGGAAACCCGTGCTGACATGGATCTAGCCCATGTACACTTTATGGCTTCCATGTTCACGTACAACATCACAGAATGGTCTGGCATATCTGCTCATTCTGATATGGCGACACATAGGATATAGTGCACCCTGCCTCAAGACTAAAGGCCTGCAGTGGGGTGACTTAGCTATATCATTGGCAGTGTAGGGTTGGCATGGCACATAGTGTGCCATGATGACTATTCCAATTTTCCTCTGCCAAGACACGCAGCCTACAATGCCAGAGTGCATAGTTTGTGTGTGGGGGCCCTGGGCGACAAAACTTGTGCTGCAGCCCCAGAGGACCGTCTTCAGCACCCATGCCCTAGGAACCAGGGGTACCACTTACTAGGGACTTAAAGGGGTAACTAAATTTGCGCTAATCGTGGTACAGTGTTTTGGGAAAGAAATCTGGCACTGGGGACCTAGTTAGCAGGGACCCAGTGCACTTACAGTTCAAAATCACATCAGGTATAAGACAAAAAGGGGGGGCTAACCATGCAAAAATAGGCACTTTCCTACATCTGAACATGCAGACTTGTGAGCAAGAGGGAAAATAACACAGTTGTTCCCTTTTTTCCCTAAATATTGTGTGTACAAATATACATTGGTAAAAAGTAATGTGCTACTCAAAGCAAATGTTATTTGCAGTGTGATGATTTTGCATTTGCTATTTGCTCTGGGACCTAATGACCCTCTTATGGCGGTGTGCATGCACAGTCAGTAAATACGTTCATATCGAACAACAGTCCGCAACCTGCATTGGCATAGGCCTTAGTACTAGCTGTAATAATCTTTGACGTTCCTGGATGGTAGGCTCTCAAGCATTGTCATAATTTAATATGGTGAATCTGCAGATGATGAGTGATACTAGCTCAAGGATGAGAGATGGTGATTCAGCCACATTTTGCAGATGCCGCGTGGGCACTATAAGCTGCACTTTCTTCTCATGAGGACGAATCTGCGTATTGCTATGACTGGCTTCATGGACGTGCTGTTTGGGCAACTCTGCCCACTTTCTTCGGCTTGTGCAATGCTGTGAACCAAGGCTGAAGTGGCTTTTACAAAATGGGCCATATTATTTACTTTCACGGAATTTATACTGTGTGTGAATTTTGTGAAGAATTTGTTCTGGTCTCTTAATGTGGTTGTTTATTTAATCATAAGCATCTGCGCCTTTACTGTTCCTTTCATATGTGTTCTGTTGGAGCACTGCCTTGGCGCCATTGTGTGACATCTGCGCAGAGTGTATAAACAGTTTGCTTCCTGCTAACTAGCTGTGCCTACATTGCATCTCTCTGGTGCTACCATACTAGCAGATGTGAAGTAATTCTTTAATGAGCATGTGTAAATTGTTGACACCGTAGTACCGTTCCAAATGAAGATATCTATTTATTTTTAAAATCCAGATGCTTAGCAGTTTGCCTTCAGAGGCAACCGCCTGTGCACATTCTGACACTACTATCATGAATAGACTTAGGTGTCAACATTTTAACTCATGTGGTGCCAATGTGTGCAACTTCCATTCAAATGAACAAAGTAGTAGTATGCAGGAATTCCAACTTTTCCAGCATTTCATATATAGAGAGATTTAGAGTCTTAGTTGCACTTTAGCAGATGTGAAAATCCATCAACACCTAACGATTATCACATTCACCCTATTATCAGGGGACATAGGCTATACTGCACTTGTAATACAGCAACCACGACATCTGCCAAGTTTATGACAGCATCTTTCTGCCAAACTCTAAATACGGTCCTTAGAATTGTATTGGCAGTTCACATCCTAATCTCCTTGATAACTTATTGTGCAACGTTAGGGTATTTTAGAGTTTCTATTAGCATTACCTTCAAATGGTTGTATGATGGAACAACTCATGCCACAACAATGCATGCCTGAACCACGCGGTCTTAACCACGACCGCGTCTTTACCATGAATGCCTTTGACCACGCAATTTTACGCCCCTGTGCGAAAGACATGATTGGTGAAGGGACATGTGTGATAAAGATCACACTCCAGCCTCTCTGCCAAGAGCCCTAAAATGTGGCACTCCTGTGGTCTATTCTACCCGTTCTTGTCCTATAAACCTCCCGACCCCCTATCCTGAATCTTAATACTGGACCCCGAGCCCCTAAAAACTACTATGACCTCAGCCCCTCTCCCTGTAAACTAAAACCAGCCCCCCTTAACCCTATCTCCACTTACCCCCTGCCCCAGCCCAACTGCCCCCTCAACCTAAAATTTGCCTCTTTCATGTCCCTGCCCTGAGCCCTAAAACTCAGTCCCCTAAAAACTACTCTGACCCAAGCTCCCCTCCCTGAGCCCTAAAACCAGCCTCTACCCAATAAAGTTTATTTATTTATTCATGTACTTAACTCTGTTCGGCCGTATGCTGGGTTTTACTACCCCCCACCCAGCCCCTCCCCCAGCCCGCCGCACCGCCCCGCAGCACTCCCTCCAGTAGCCTCGACTGGCTAAGTCAGCGGTGTTCCAACTGTTTCCCCCCTTTAAATCCCTATTCAGATGCAACTACCCATCTGAGCCCGATTTGGGATTCTGAGCTTTGTGGTAAATACTAGATATATGAATTATTTCAAGATATGTTACACCCCAAAAAATCCTCGCACAATATGAAAGGGGAAAAATACTTGAAAAGAGACAAAACGTGATAAAATCGAGTGCACTAACTCCTGTTAAGCAGTTCCATACTCAGATTGAGAACACTGGAATAATAGTGCAATGATGCCACCAGTAAATAATGAACCTATTAGAGTCAGTATTTACCAGATGTGCAATTACCACATAGCCAATATAATGAGGCCCTAATAATAGCTCGGGTCATCATTGCATAAAATAGTTACATTTGTGAGCTCTAACATATTGCAGCCAATACTTAGGGCCTTTCTCCCCAGGGTTGAACCTTTGAAATTGTTGATTTCCCCGATGAAATGAGTAAAACTCACTTAGGGCCAGATGTAGGTCGCCAATTACCGGTCGGTAATGGCCGATTTCGGCCGTTACAGACCGGTATTTGGTTTTCCAGATGTGGGGGGTCCGAATTTTACTGAATCTGTAAATTTACCGATTCGGTAAATTTACAGATTCGGTAAAATACCGACTCGGTATATTTACCGAATCAGTAATTCCAGATGTAGTTGGCACTTAAAATAGTGCCACAGGCCCTTAAGAATTCGTTATTTACCATGAAATACTATCTCATGGTAAATAACGAATTCCTGTGTACATGCACATCTGTGCATGTACACCTGTGCCATGTGGCACACATACATGCCCTAAGGGCATGTTTGTGTGTCACATTGCACAAAAGCCAGAATCAGGGGTGCAACAGGGTGTCAAAGTGACACCCTGTCCCCCTTGTGAATTCGGTAATTTTACCGAATCGATATTTACCGATTCGGTAATTGACATTGATTCCTATGGGCCTCAAGGCCCATAGGAATCAATGGCAATTACCGAATCGGTAAATACCGATTCGGTAATTACCGAATCTTACCGATTCGGTAATTGATTTGGTAAAAATACCTAGGGCCCGATGTAGGTCGGTCGGTAACGGCCGAAAATCGGTATTTTCGGCCGTTACCGACCGGTATTCAGTAAATGGTATGTAGGGCCACATATTTTACAGAATCGGTAAATTTACCGATCGGTAAATTTACCGATTCTGTAAAATACCGAATCGGTATTTATACCTATTCGGTAATTGTGATATGTAGGTGGGACTCTTCTGAGTCCCACAACCCTTACCGATTCTGTATTTTACCATCAAATATATTTGATGGTAAAATACCGATTCCGGTGAGCATGCACATGTGTGCATGCACACCTGTGCCATATGACAGGCAGACCTGCCCTTAGGGCAGGTATGCCTGCCACATGGCCCTCGAATCTTTTTTGGGGGTGCTAGAGGGTGTCAAAGTGACACCCCCTGCACCCTTGTCAAAATCTGTATTTACCGATTCGGTAAATACTGACCGGTAATGCCCCATTCATTCCTATGGGCTTCAAAGCCCATAGGAATGAATGGAGCTTTACCGGTCGGTATTTACCGAATCGGTAAATACAGATTTTTACCGATTCGGTAAAAGGAACATCTGGATGTTCCTACATATCCACCCCTTAGATTTACCGATTTTTAATTACCGAATCGGTAAAATTCGGTAATTACAAATCGGTAAATCTATTTTACCTACATCGGGCCCCTAAATCCTGATTGCCAGTTCTTAAATACCGAATCGGTATGATTCGGTATTTAAGAATCGGTAATCGGGGATTACCTACATCTGGCCCTTGGAGTCTTAAGCAATGCTGAAGTCACCAGCAGTTACGATGTTCCCTGATTTTCATGAAACTCTACTTCATGCTATGTTATGGGAGCGGTTTCAAGGCCTCATACATGCGCCAACCACACAAAAATGGAGTAGGTGCTAGTTTTTCATTGGTTTAACTATGGTATAACTCATACTGAATTTCCTGTATGCACACAGGGAAAGAAACATTCCTGGGGCCATGTCATGATCCTGCTTTCCGAGCGGGGTGTGTGCATTTCTTTTTTGCATCTTCAGCACATACATTAAATCGAAAATTCTCCAAGGTTTTGCATTTTTACGTAACAGCAGAGCTCCTAAAAACAAAGAGGCACTTACTCCCCTGTATTTTAGAGCTCTACTATCTGCAGCTCATGCACTAAAATGAAAAAGAAGTGCACAGGCTCCTTCTGAACTGGCACAGTAAAGACCATTAGATCATGATACACCCCAATTCTTAATTTGTTTTCTTGAATAAGCAATTATACTATGCTAAGATGTTATCAAAAAAAGTAATGTAAAGTGAAATTGAAACAACGGGTTCACTCGATTTTGTTCTACAAAAGTTATGCATTTGGGACTAGATTTACTAAACTTTGGCGCAACGAAGGAAAGAAAGTTGCTAGGTTGTGTTGCATAAAAGAGGAGAGCAGAAATGCACCATACCTAGTGAGATATTGCACAGTTCTCCTCTCTCGTAGTGCGGTGCACTTCTGGCTGTCTAGCGCCATCGCAGGCACTCTTGCACCACAACACAATCATTTTATTCTTGGAAACTAATACTTCTTTGTATGTGTGCTGCATAATGCAAGAAGAGAAAGTAACAAGGAAAAAATATATATTTCTTCTTGTTACGCAAGCCTAGGGACGGGTAGGTGCACCAGTCTGGTGAAAAAACTGATGTTTACTGACATTAGTAAGTAATATGGCTTCGCGTCAGAATACATGAGTGGGTGCATCTGAATGCCCATCCCCCACCTCTGTAATGCGTATGTAAGTAACACAAATGCTATTACTTTTTTTTTACAAAGCCTTCCAAATAGGGCCTTGGTTTGGAGCAGTGCCATCTAATGGTACATCTGCTCTTTCTTCTATTGTTGTATCCACCTTTCATTTTACTGATTGGAAACTCTATCATCTGATATGAGTCTACTTTTGGTCAACTTCCTGAATGGGGAATTAAAAAAACAAATGGTCTCTAGGTGCCTTTCAGAAAAATCCCAAATACTACAGTTTACATTGATTTCAAACTTGACCCACATTCTATTTATATGTCCTGGTGTTAGTGAAATTTGGGGGCTTATTTATGAGCCCTTGCGACACTTTTTGTGACGCCGGCAGCATATTAAATGCACCATGTTGCGCCTTATTTACAAAGTGACGCATCTAGGCAGATGCGTCACTTTGTAAAACCCTGCGCTACATTATACCTGCGTCAGGTGTAATGTATGCAGGGTGGGCAATCCCGCATCAAAGCCTCGTAGATGTGGTGCATTGAAATCTCTAAGATCTCAGTGCGCCACTTCTAGAACGTCATTGTGTGAAAACCTTACGCTTGCCTCAACACAGGCGTAAGGGTGACGCCGGCCTTTTCACATGGGGCTTGCCCGATGTGAAAGGACACATTGCTGGAGTTGCATCTGTTTTTTAGACACACCCCAGCAATGCACCACTTTTGCCTTTACAGATATATCAGGAATACTGACGTATCTGTAACTCCTTGCGACATGATGCGCCGTACTTTAAATATGGCACATCTATGATGTCGCAAGGAGGGTGCACTGAGAAATGTGGCACTGCTGCTTTGCCTCAGTAATTTGACACTTCTCATAAATGAGGACCTAAAGCTTTACATTCTACATTTATATTGCAAAATTGACATCAATATCACATATTTGCAGATCTTCAGAGAAGCCCTACATATGTTGTAAAACTTAGATTTAGTCAGGGGCGGAACTTTTCCTGGACTCAAGATGGACGCAACCTAG
This sequence comes from Lissotriton helveticus, assembly GCF_964261635.1. Classification (NCBI taxonomy): domain Eukaryota; kingdom Metazoa; phylum Chordata; class Amphibia; order Caudata; family Salamandridae; genus Lissotriton; species Lissotriton helveticus. The sequence continues at coordinate 601,327,698 of NC_136063.1, read as the reverse complement.
GTGAGCTCCTGAGTCCGTCACAACATTCCTGCAGGAATAAATGCAATCCATGGTCAGTATTACAATAAAGAAGAGGCCCACACTGAGCATACCACTTGAAGTTTGCCATCCCGCCGTCTGTGCGGCCTACCTGTTCTCCCTCATGTTGAGTCCCGAGTGGCTGTGAATGCAATGCAGGAGCTTGGCTGCCGGCAGCGCTGGGTCTACATCTGCGGCTGTCCCTGGACCTACCGGGGTCTGGCACCCCCCCACACCCATGATGTTAAGGGGACTCATCCCACCCCTGGCTCCTGGGGGCGGTGCTGACTGAGCCCTGTGTGTGGCGGCCTAACGACCCTGCTTGGCCTGCTGCACAGGGTGCGGCTGTCCTGCTTCCATCTGCCACACCCAACAGGTGGCTCTGATACTCCTGGCAGCAATGTGGGAAAACGATCACAGCTGCCCCTGGAGCAGCGGGAGTTCCAGCACGCTTCAGACCTTGGCGGCAGCATGGGAGGACCTGACATGACTTTAAACCCCTGAAGCAGTGCAAATTGATTTGAGGATGTGGCGGACTGCTGACACTGCCTCGCTCCTCGTGCAGAGTGTTGCCGGCCTTTCTCCTCCTGCTGTGCCCCTCCGAGAGCACATAAGCTTTTTTCTGGACACCCAGACCAGCAAAACACTTGGAATTTAGCGGAGTGTGGACTGAACAGAGTAAAATGCATTGCTGGAGCAAATCAAGGGGTGTAACTACCGCAGATTGTATAATGGTTCTGAAGATGATGAGCCCTATAGGCTAAGCACATATTAACCCCTGCAAGGCCAAGAAAGATATTAATCATTACCCTACCCTGTGCAAGACCCATGCAAAGTCACTGCGACGCAACTGAGATAACACCTTAGCAGGGTGAATACAAGAACAGTTTGTCAGTATAACTAAGCAGGAACACCCCACTAAGACCCTATAACTCACTGCAAATAAAGACACTACATCCTGAGCACATAACCTGCAATATAATGGGGAAGCAAGATAAAAATAAGCTGAAACTGCAGTTTGAACAGCCAAATCCACCAGAATGAGACAGGATGATGCAGAGACGGCACCAATGGAGCAGGAGGCCACTGTCACTGAGCTAGGGGGTGACCTGTTCCAAGTGATAACAATGATGCAGCAAAGTTTCACTACAATAGATGGGAAGATTCTCTCTCCTGCCACATGGATTGCATATCAGAGCATATATGGATGCACACAGAGAGGCTAGATATGGTGGAGAGAAGGGTGTCGGAAGCCGAAGAGTTATAGACAGAGACCACAGAAGTTTAGAAACAAATGGGGAAATTAATGGTGACACGGCAGAACTAGGCTGAAGACCTTGAAGCGAGATCAAGGCATAACAATCCATGCATAGTGGGACTGCCTGAATCCACTGTGACTGGGAATATGGAGCTCTTTGGGGAGCAGGTATTTACTACCTTGCTGGGCCGAGACACCTTCATGTCCTTGTTTGGAGTGGAGCGCGAACATCGCTCGCGACCCCCTGGAGCCCACCCACACCCACTGATAGCCAGACGCCTTAATTATAGAGAAAGGGACACAGCACTGCATCATGCCAGAGTGCTTCAGATACTACGTTACAAGGGTAATGAACTTTCTCTTTACCCTGACTTTACCCCCAGGTGCAGGAGCCACAAAGACAGTTTGCGCCGCTGAAGCGGAAGATGTGGGAGCTCAGCATCAACTACGCAATGCTCTACCCAGCACGTCTGCGAGTCATGTTGGATGGTAAATCGAAGATTTACACAGAACCTAACAATTTACAACAGACGCTTAAGGCCTACACTAAGACTTAGTCCAGCAGGCACGCGCAGGATCGCACCTAAGTAGACAACCCCCTTACACAGAATTGGACCAGCAGGACTGAAAGTCAAGCATCGCTATTGTCATGTAACTACTCAAGTGGTAATTAACGTTGATAGGCCACAAGTAATTACTTTTCTACAAGTCATTTAGAATCATGTAAACGGTAACAGTGTAGTTTGTTGCAGCTAACTTGCTGAAATACTCAATAAGGCTCGCTGAGGGAGGGAGCACAGTTCATACACATTGAATAGTTCACTCCCTGAATTTATAAAGTAAGCAGAATGAATAGTTAGTATATAGTAGCTGGAGTTAAAGCTCATAACTAGGCTTACAAATAACCATTGGATGCCATGGATATGTTATACATGTTGATAGATGGTCAAACAGGTACAGAGAGCAGCTTTGGGGTAATCACCAACACACACCATTTTGGGAGCGTATTTTGGACCACTAAAAAGGGGAACAAATGGGTGGGGACTACAAAGCCATGTCATTTGTTGGGTGATGTGGCGAGGGTAGGGGATGGAGGATTTCTATATAGGCAGTCATTCTTCATAAGCAGCCAAGATGATGGAAGCAGGAGGAGCTTGATTAGCATCATAAATATGGTCATTTTTAGATACATCATATATATAAGCGAAGGTAATGATAATATTGCAACACCTATAGTAGGTAGCTCCTCAATACATTTTCTGTCATGGAATGTCGGGGGACTAAACGACCAATGGAAAATCTGCAAGGTGGGATTATATTTACAGAGACACCATATAATTTTTGCCATATTGCAGGAAACACATTTGGCATCTTACACCTGGCTGTTATCACTACGCAGAATGAAAGGTACTTGTTTTGCAGCGGGATTCATGATGCATACACGGGGGTTTTGGTGTGGGTGTACCAAGAAGCAGGCTTACATATTCATTAAGTAGATGTTGACCCTGGGGAAAAATATGTTGCTGCTGAAAAGATAACCTCGATGTGCTAGTGGTAGGGATTTATGGGCCTAATTAAGATGACCATCAATTCTATAGCTCCTTGTACTATAAATTCACCACATATACAAACATGCCAAAATTTTGGGGGGACAATTTTAACTTTGTTCAATCCCCAGAGTTGGATAGATCTAGGGACCCTCCCATGAGACATTCAGTGGCAGCCAGAACCATAGCTGCAATAGCGGAAGCAGGCGGGCTAGTAGATGTTTGGTACCATCGCTCACCTCCTGGCAGAAAGCATACTCACTACTCATCAGTACACAACATACACACTTGCATAGATTATTGGTTCTCCTAACGAGAGCCGAAACCCTTTATAACAGAATGTGGGGGTTCATGCCATTTAGTTTTGTTTACTGAACGAGGACTACATGTTCCAGAAGCCCAGGGCCCCAGAAGCAGTCCCTGACAACAGCTGTTACTCATTCATTGTGCAGGATTCTTGCCATTTTGTTTTTTTTACTGAACGAGAACTTTCATTACCCATGGTACCTGACCTGCGCCCTCTCTTCTCCCCATTCCTGTGGCCTTCCTTTGACCTCCCTCCCTCCCCTCCCTGTACAGCCTTTTCTCCTCTCATCTCACCGTATCCATGGCCTTCCATAAACCCCCTCCCCCCTCCTTCTCTCGCCATCCATTTCTACTTCTCAATTTTCTCCTCCTATGTATGATCTCTATTCTTCACCTCTGCTAAACACCAATAAAAATATCACTGTAACTCCATCCACTCCTTTCTATTATTATCTTCCCCCCTCAGACCCTTGCATCATATCTCTCTCCCTAGTCCCCCACAGGCCACTCCCTCTTTTTACCATTGAGCCACCCTTCACTCCATGCTCAGCTCACCTCTCTCTGGAAACTAAACTTGATTCTCTCATCTCTTCCATTTCCCATTTTGAAGCATCCATTTCACTCTTTTGTACTAAGATATCCCCCTCCCCGAATAACCTCCTGAGGAGTTCCTTGCTCCAGCGCCCCAATAAAGCCAACCACAGTCTGTCCTCCACAGACATCACCAACTTACTGGCTAGCTACGAGACTACCAACGTCAATTCACCTCCACTCGTCTCTCCTAACAATTCTACTCAATTTACCATTCAGACCATCTCTTCCATCAGAACTTACCAGCATCCCCCTCAAGGGGCACCCTCATTCATGAATCTAATCCCTATCCCCCTTATCACCCCAGACACTCACATCACCAAAACAGTTGCATCAGAGCTACACTGTATGCTCTATAACTGCAGATCTGCAACAAAACACAAACTGGAAATCTTTGACACTATCTCCCACCACAATCTCAACATTTTCTTTCTCACTGAGACCTGGTTTAATGACTCCTCTCACCCTTCATTTGATCTACTGACTACTCTATCCTCAGAAATGAGAGCACAGACAAGACGCGGGGAGGTGTTGCGGTTATCTTCATAAACTCCCTTCAAATCAAAGCCTTTCTCACCATCCTCTTTCGCACTTTTGAATGCCTTTGCCTAGAACTCTAAGTTCATCATGGTTCACCCTTCAGGTTCCATGCCATCTACCACCCGCCTGGTTATTGCTCTTCATTCATGGAGGAACTCATCGACTTCATTAGTGACCAATATTCACAAAGTGACAAGCAGATCTTCCTAGGTGATTTCAATCTCCATTGGGGCTCCGTGGAAGACTCGGCTGCCAACAAGCTTGCAACCTTTCTCTCACATGTGTCTTGCCCACCAATCAGGTTTACAATAGGGCAATAAGAGTGCAATACTCTACGACAGCGATATCACTAGAATATGTGACCACTGTGAAACCTCTCTTTTCCTTTCAGGTACAGATAACATTTATCAACCTTATAAAACATTAAGGTGGCAAGTTCACCATCTTTCCAATTAGGAGTCAAGATACATTCCTATCACCTGGACATGACGAAAGCCTGTAGAGATGCCAGCAGGCTGAAACATGCTGACCGCTCTCACTAGTGCGAAAGGCTAGTAACTAGCCCTTTAAACGCACTTCTTTGTTTTTAGTTTCCTATACCAGTGATCCACAGAATAAGAAACACTTGTGACTGGATATACGGAATTTTAAACCACAGTCACTTGAGCACTGCGAAGCCCTCTCTTTTTATTCATGGCCACTACTGTCATTCCAGTTGGTTTTCCTCCATGTGGAGGTCAGCATAACATACAAAGGAAAAGACCCAATGATAATGCTGTTGCGGCGCTGAATGGCGGAGAACCAAGATATAACGCCTGACGCTGGTGTTCGCATATGAGGGTTTTTACTATTATGACCCAATGCACGTTATCATAGACCCTGGGAACACAGGACAAGTGGTTCATTCCCCCACTACTTAATTTTTTTCAATCCTGGATGGATCAGTTGAATTTACTCAGGTGTCATACTTGACAAAAGACTCAACCTAATCTCACACATCAACTCCATTGTCAAGAGCGCACATTATCAGCTGCGCCTTCTATGGGAGATTCGTCGTTCTCACTGGAGAATGACCTAAAAACCTTGGTCCAATCGCTAGTTCTCTCTAGACTGGATTATTGTAATTCTCTTCTGATTGGCCTTCCCAAATCTCACATCTCCCCCCTCAAATCTGTCCTCCATTCAGCAGCTCGGATCATTTCAGGGTCCAAACAAAGTTACAACATCACTCCTATCCTGTGTTCTCTCGGATGGCTTCCCATCAAGGCTAGAGCTATTTACAAAACGGCGTGCATCACCCACAAAGCTTTTCACTCTTCCTCCACTCGCTATCTGGTGAATAAACTGAAATTGTCTGGAGGCTCAAGACCTTCTCGAAATGGGGAAAAGTTCCTGCTTGAACCCCCCTCCTTCAAAAGGGAAAAATTGATGGCGCAATCGTTCTCAGGTAATGCAGTGAGAATCTGGAACTCACTTCCTTCTTTGCTCCGTGCCATCACCTCCAACCAGATCTTCAAAGTGGACCTCAAATCTCTTCTATTCCAAGGACACTTTCAGAACTAATTCCATCCTTCTCAGACCCCGCCAGGAAATTATATATTTATATTTTTGTTTGTACATTCTGTGCATGCTGTGTTTGATATTGTGTTCTTTTTGACTGCGTTGTTTTGATTCTATGGCCTGCTATTTTTGTTTGTTCCATTTTTGTAATAGTTCTTTCATGTAACGTAACTAGTTCTATTGTACAGAGCTCTGACACCTTCTGGTAAAGTCCGCGCTTTATAAAAATGCATTAAATAAATAAATAAATACACTTTCCAGAATCCCAGGGCCCCAAGAGGTGGTCTCTGACACCAGCTGTTCCTAACCCATTGCGCCTTTTAATTTGTCCGGTGCTCCCGAGGTATGGGATTCTTGCCATTTAGTTTTGTTTACTGAACGAGGACTACACGCTCCAGAAGCCTAGGGGCCCAGTAGGTGGTCCTTGACACCAGATATTCCTCATTCATTGCGCTATTTAAGGAGCATGGTGCTCCCTCAGTGCAAAATTCTTGACATTTCGTTTTGTTTACTGAATGAGTACTACACGTTCCAGAAGCCCCGGGCACCAGGAGACGGTCCCTGACACCAGCTGTACGAAATGTCTCTGTAAAGCCTGCGTTCATGTTTATGTAAGGTCTGAACATCGAAAAAGTTGGTCATGGTAAAAAGAAAACACAGGGGAGGGGTGGTAGCTAAATCGCCTAACATACCTTGTCCCCCCTCCTCTTTTATGAACTACATCACAGGCGCTATGGCGGTGATCGAAAAACAGATAATGAGTTTTGATGAGTTCCTAACCAAGTGTACTATCAGCAACTCTTGTTCAACTCCAATTGAAACAGGTTTAACCCCCACTCCCAAACATGGTAGTCCAACAAGCAGAGGGTTGTCGGACGACAAGGAATCAGAGGAGAGTGTCACCAAATCCCCTCTCTCAAGCCAACCAGTCACTCAACCTCCGAGAAAACACCCTAAAATACTGCCCACTACTTTGACCCAGATCTCCCCTGAGCCCCAGAGATGGGGGGGGGGGGTGGGGGGGTGGCATTCAAAGAAAACTTCTCAGCAGGACCAAATGTTAAGTAAAAGCCCACTAAAGCACTAGCCAATCATCTGTCCTCTCTTCCTGAGGACCATGATTCCCTGATGGCTATGGTACAGGCCCTCACAGATATGGTTAGGCTTTCATTTAGCACCCTTATTGAGAAACTAAAAGTAATTGAGCGGAGTGTTTTAACTCACCTGGACAAGTTAGGGGAGGGCAACACACTCCCCGTATGTCTCCCCCAAGCTAGCGAAAATAAAACACCAACACAGCTTTCTTCATTGCCCAGCACATCACAACCAGTTCAACCTGAGCACCTCCCACCGCTTTTAGCTTCATTAGGGGCCGGGGCCCTGACCACTCTCGCCTCCATTATAAACCAATCAGGTCGCAGTCTCAACTCTTCCTCCCTGCTTCAACAGTCCCAACCTGTTATCAGGAAACCTTTTTCTACAACATACAACATTACTCCTATCCCACCTCCATCTAATAATGTCCTTACTGACCAACCACGTTCTTTTCCTGTTTGAAAATTGGAATACTTGGAGCTTCCGCCGGCTGCCACACCTTACGTGGTCCTAGTTAATGCCCCCCCCCCGCTTCCACCTCTTCCCATCATTCATGGGTGTCACTTAGTACCAAATCCCTAAACTGGCTGAATGCAAGGGTAGGGCTAGGTGGGGCACTTTTAGCATACCTGAAAAATGAATAGGCGAGTAAAATGAGTTGGTCTGGGGAGAAAAACATTGGAGGGAGATTGTGTGGTGCTCTAATTTACATCCCCCAACTTAGTCAGACTCATAGTAGAGAGAGCCAACTCCCCATCCTTCACTGCAAAGCAGATTGCAGTTTTACCTCTTGGCTTCTTTTACCAGCCTCTCGCCCCTTCCCTAACTTTTCATCAACCAGTAAATCCCTACCAGGCACATCTCATTACACCACCATTTCCACTCGAAACCTATAACAGGTTTGATTGCCTTTCTACGCTCACTGAGGGCACACAGTTTGGAATTTCCACTTCTTCAGCGTTCGATTCGGATATCTGTTTACATGTAGTTTTGGAATGTGAGAGTAAACAATCCTTACTACGTGGTTTTTACACCGCAATACTATCACAACGGGGTCATTACATTGACCGTGTTGTTACCATGCAGTGCCTTTATAACGTAAGTCGTTACAACAACTTGCGCTAGAGGGCGCTCTGGACTAAGGAATAGTATGATTTACTATTCCAACACCTTCCCTAGTATTGCACACACTGGAGTTGGAATAGTAAACCATACCATTCCTAAGTCCAGCACGTCATCTAGCACAGGTCGTTGTAACGACTTGCGTTGTAAAGGCACTGCGTGGTAACAACACAGTCAATGTAATGACCGTGTTGTGATGGTATTATGGTGTAAAAACTACGTACTAAAAGTATATATTCGGAATGTAAGTCCCCTGAGCCTTGTATAGATAAGGATCTTATCCTTATGCAGTCATCCCTTGCTCAGGTCACTAATCCTGTAGTAGCTAATATTGTTCTAGTTTGGAATGTTGCCGAGTTGCCAAGTGGATTGATTTCAAATCCAAGTTTCACATTCTTTGTTTACAGGAAACTTGGTCAGTGGACCCAATCCCCCTCAACGGTTTAAAAAAATACCACTCTCCAGCAATTCTGTCCATCTGTGGGAGACCCAAAGGGGGCCTGTGTATCTACATGTCAAACATGATGGCCCCTTGGCAGTGATCGCAACCAGAGTGTATTACCACATTATCACTCTCCAGATTACACAGTATACCAGTCTGGTTTTTGTACATTTTTACAACAAGGCCTGCACCCAGGATGTCATTACAGCCCTCCATCAATGAGACTCGTATCTAGAGTCACCTTTCCTTATCGGATGCAGGGACTCAATTATTTTATGGGGCGGCGACTTTAACATATGTCTTTGTCAGCAGCCTTCCAATAAGATCTGGGGGATGGCGGCTCCTGATAATAGCGATATTACCCACTACTTCCACTCAGAGTATGGCGATCTGTTAAATTACCTACTCTTCAAACACAATTTGTGTTTCTGCGACAAAGTTACCAGATCCTCAGCTGCAGGTAGGAGTACCTATAATGGCAGGGGTGAGTATAGCGTTATAGACTTATTATTGTTCCCTCAGTGTTATGCAGAGCTGGTTTTAGATTTTGTTATCCACATTACTGCAATCAGTGATCACTTTCCTCAAAGTGTTGCTTTGAATATTAACCTTCTCACATATCGGGGGGGGACACATAGCGTTTCTACAGTGAAGAACATTGATATCTCCTGTTGTAATGGGTATCTTTTGAGATGGTCCTTGATGACTACATCCACTTTTTTAGGAAAACTAATTTCTAAACAGAGGGTGGCATTTGACACATGTTTAGATGATACTACAGAGGCTCACAACTTTATTATGACATTTGATTTGATAAAAATTGGTATTAGAGAAGGGCTTACTGTCACCTAGAAAAAAGCAAGGTTAGGGTTCTCAGGCTGGTTTGATTCAGCCTGCACAAAAGCCCTAAGAAACTTGAAATCAGCACTAGCCAAAAAACCCAGGTCTATCCAGGAGGTCTTGGAGTGTCGACACGTGTACAATCTCGCTATTAAACAACAGAAAAAAAGTCTAAAGGAAGAGTCCTGGAACCAACTACTTGAGGCCAGTTTGACAAATCATAACACCCCTTTCTGGTGCATTATTAACTCATCTTTTTTTAAACTCAGCTGACAGTCACTGTTTAGAAATTCCTATCACAGAGGCCGACTGGCTAACCCATGTTACTAATCTGTATTCATCTGAGGAAGCTACCGCTATTACCCTTACCATTATAGCCCCTATTAGAGTTCCTGCTATAATTTCATCCTAGACTGACCGGAATTATCCTGACTTTTCCTTAGAAGAAGTAGTTCAGGCCCTGAAGGCCAGTAACGGGGGTAGAGCCCCGGGCCCTGACGGGATCCCCATTGACTTATTTAAATCTAATATTAATTTATGGGGCCCCATTCTAACGATGATTTTCAAAGCCTCTTGGAGTGAAGGATTCCTGTCCACTTGGCCTGAGTCTCTCATCCTTCCCATATTTAGGAAGGGAGACCGTACTAGTCCAGCACAATATAGACCAAATTATTTGCTGGATTCCCTAGTAAAGCTAGCTGAATGCATTCTTCTAGGTAGACTGCAGGACTGGGCAGAGCCCAACAATAATATCTCGGATCTGCAGTATGGATTTCGCCCAGGCTCAGGACTACAGAACAGGCCATTAATCTGAATGTACTTATTGGGAAATACGTGCATATCAAAGGAGGTAGTTTGTATTTAGTATTTGGAGACCTAACTTCCGCTTTTGATTTTGTGGTACATGACAAGTTATGGTCAATTATGGTTAACATGGGTGTAGATTGCACTATTGTGACCTTTCTCAGAGACTTCTATGCTTCAGGCCGGGGTAGAGTACATTACGGCCTAAACGGCAATTGCACTCAGCCATTCACAATAGAAAGAGGCGTACGCCAAGGCTGCGTACTTCCGCTTTTTTCTTTAATCTCTACCATAACAGCGTAGGTAGCACATTAGCAAGTAAGTGTACAAAATTTGCTCAAGTTGAGCATCATTCAATTCTGGCACTTTTTTATGCCAACGATGGCATTTTAATGGCTCACACTCCACTTGGCATTCAGCGATTAGTTGATGAATTTGCCCAGGTCATGCAGAATCAAGGTTTAAAAATTAACATCAGTAAAACTTTTGCAATTAAACTTGTGAAAAAGGACAAACGTTGGCGCAATATTGTCATTAAGGGCTCTAAAATTCTGTTTTCATCTACATTCTCATATCTAAGCATTTCATTTAATCAAGCTGGGAACTGGCTGTGTGCATTTAAATCAAGAAGTCTCCAATTTGTCAAAGCCATCATGGCCTTGCTGAATTTTGCTAGAAAACTAAGCATTAAAAACACCAGAGGGAAATGATGACTATCGATAAGGCCAAAAGCAGACCAACTGCCATGTACGGGTCTGAGCTTTGGTGATATGCGAATGCTGATTTACTTCAACTAGCAAAAACGGATGTATGACGTTACAACTCATACTTTTACAACGCATGCCATTACAACAAATTTTTTACAACGCAAAAACTTTTACAACGCATGTATTTACAACGCATGTTTTTACAACGCAGGTACCTTTACAACGCATACCATTACAACGTAAGTATTGGTAAGTATATATTAATTTTTTTTAATTTAATATAATTGAAAATAATATAATTTAATTTAATTTAATTTAATTTAATTTAATTTAATTTAATTTAATTTAATTTAATTTAATTTAATTGATTTAATTTAAATTTAATTTTATTTTATTTTTACCTTATACCCCTGTACCCCAAAAACCCCAAACTGACCCTGAACCCTAAAAATACCCCTGTACCCCAAAAACCCAAAACTGACCCTGAACCCTAAAAATACCCCTGTACCCCATAAACCCAAAACTGACCCTGAACCCTAAAAATAACCCTTTACCCAAAACTGACCCTGAACCCTAAAAATACCCCTGTACCCCAAAAACCCCAAACTGACCCTAAACCCTAAAAATACCCCTTTACCCAAAAACTCAAAACTGACCCTGAACCCTAAAAATACCCCTTTACCCAAAAACCCAAAACTGACCCTGAACCCTAAAAATACCCCTTTACCCAAAAACTGAAAACTGACCCTGAACACTAAAAATACCCCTTTACCCAAAAACTGAAAACTGACCCTGAACCCTAAAAATACCCCTTTACTCAAAAACTGAAAACTGACCCTGAACCCTAAAAATACCCCTTTGCCCAAAAACTGAAAACTGACCCTGAACCCTAAAAATACCCCTTTACCCAAAAACTGAAAACTGACCCTGAACCCTAAAAATACCCCTTTACCCAAAAACTGAAAACTGACCCTGAACCCTAAAAATACCCCTTTACCCAAAAACTGAAAACTGACCCTAAACCCTAAAAATACCCCTTTACCCAAAAACTAAAAACTGACCCTGAACCCTAAAAATGCCCCTTTACCCAAAAACTGAAAACTGACCCTGAACCCTAAAAATACCCCTTTACCCAAACACTGAAAACTGACCCTGAACCCTAAAAATACCCCTTTACCCAAAAACTGAAAACTGACCCTCAACCCTAAAAATACCCCTTAAAAAAACCCAAACATATAAAATTTAAAATATAATTATATACTTACCAATACTTACGTTGTAATGGTATGTGTTGTAAACGTACCTGCGTTGTAAAAACATGCGTTGTAAATACATGCGTTGTAATGGTTTTTGCGTTGTAAAAGTTTCGTTGTAATGGTAGTGCGTTGTAAAAGTTGCGTTGTAATGGTTGTTTCCCAGCAAAAACACATTCCTCCACCTCCGTCTTCCACTCTGTATTGGGAGTTCCTTATTTAGCAGTCTCGATCAAGATACAGCCAGTTTTACTCTGGCATAACATCTGGTCCTCTGATCACACTGCACTTAACTGCTCTATCATTGAAGACTGTCTTAGATCTACATCGGCACTTAAAATACTCTGGCTCAAATTTGTGCCTAACTTCTTGGTAGACATTGGCCAACTGTGTTTTTGATCATCCTGAGCTCCTAATTACCATCCAAAAAAAACCCTTAAATTGAAATGCGTATTACTAATCAAGGAATCAAGGCTATCCATAGAGCTTTCAAAATCCTTTGTTTTGAACACCCAGACGATTCTGACTATCTACAATATGCAACCCTATTTAGCTAATGGTATTATTTTCACCATAGATTCGTGCTGACCAGGTTTCTGCTGGACATCTTCCATCATTTAACTAGCTCTCTTACTATTAATATCTGGTCACCCAATCTTGTGAAATGCCTCTACAATGATATCTCCATGCAGAGTACCATTCATATTGTCCTTTTTTGTAAATATTATTCTGGCCTGAGATAACACCTTATTAAACCCCTGTTATTGTAACTAGGTTTTGTACAATGTCGACCAGCTTTTATGTATTTGTAAAGGCTTTCGAGCTTGTATATATGTGTTGTCTCGGTTTCTGCTGGCTGTTATAAAATGTAGGAAGCAGTATAAGAAACCTTATTGATCATTCAAGGGACGTACATTTTTGTTCATGTTTGTTTTTAGATGCATGTTTTTATAATTTTTTTAACTGATTTTTAATCCTGATATTGTCATATTCTGTAGCTTTTATGATTCACTATGTGATTTCGAATAAAGCTCATTTTGACTTGACTTGAATGCAAACATTTACCACACACATACTCAGATCATTCCACAGTGAGACTGAAACTGAGGATTGGCAATATGCAACCCAAGGTTATCGCCTGGCGTTTCACGCAGTACAAACAACTAGACACAGTGTTCCGCGAGGAACTTGCACAAGCGATAGACCACTATTTTAGTACCAACCTAGGGAGTGTCTCCAGTATGGCCACTATTTGGGAAGCATTTAAGGCCTATATCTGGGGCATAACTATCTCAAAGAACGCAGGGGTGCTCAGCTGTATTAGAGTTCACTCACAGAAATTGGAGACAGAGACAGCCACACTAGAACACATGACACAGGGTGTGTCTGAGCCTGAGGTGCTAGATCAGATCAGGGAAAAGATAGACTAATTCAACGAATTGTCCCAAGCCGAAATAACACACCATTGGAGGGATGGGGGAAACAGAAGTGTGGGGGCCATATAGGGTTAATAATGGTTCTGTTATTTCAGCCGTTCACTTGGCAGTTGCATGAAAGGGAATGGGTGGGTTAGATTAACACTAGAGTCCAGTAAGGGTTCATAATATTGTAAAGGTCCATATATTATACACAGTTGTGTTATCACTGTCCTTTCTTTTCTTGGTTTCTTCTAGGTGCGTCTCCGTCTTCAAGTAGGGGTCCCAGGTAACTTGCCGTGGAGTGGGACAAGACAAAAGAAAAGAAGCAGTAAGTATGGTTAAAGTACCTATCGGTATCCATTCACCACACCCAAGTGGAGGAATATGTGCTAAAGTGAGTGAGTAAACAAAGGGAAAAAGGCATATAAGAGCATGCATACCCACAGTAGTTATCAGTTCCCCCTCAAGTCTTTTCTTCCTTATAGTATTGGTCTCCTAATACGTCTTAGGAGGCCCCATTTGATGGGAGAGGACAATAGATGGATGTGACTCCAGGCGGTGAGAAAAAAGGAGCACAAGAAAAGGTAGAGTAAAAGAAACAAAATAGCAAAAACTCCCACAGGGTAATACAGTATGTGCATGTCCAAGAAGCAGATTCTAAAACATACTCTCTTGGGTTGACCCTGTGCCTGCCCCTCGCCCCTTCTCCCGCTGCGTTATGCTGCAACTCTCCAGGGTTGCGGCTGACTCCTCGCTTCCTCTGGGAACCACCACTCCTCAGACCAGAAATAAGGATGCTCCCCGTCCTCATCATCTTCAGTTGTGGCGTCCTCACTGTTGAGGTCTCCGTTACCGGCACCCTGCACCACTACTGTAGAGTCGTCCTCCTCCCTGGTGTCTTCTACCTGGTCGGCGCTCTCTCCTGCGGCGTCCTTCCCGGCCTCTTCCTGCTTGTCCTTCATCAGTGTTCTCGCCTCATTTTCTCCTCCCCTTCTCCCTTCTGATTGGCCCTGGTGTATCACTTCCTTTGTGCGTGGTTGATTCAGCCTTAGGGATGCTGTGGCTCCTCCCTGCGAAAGTAAACATTAGTCTTTCTTCAATATTTGTTTTATGTCCTGGTTCTCGTCAATGTCACCGGGTCGCGTGGCAGAAACCATGGAAATGGAGCGGGAGGTGAGTTACGGGTTATGGAGGGTTGCGAAACAGAACCCCACACACACTTAGGGAGATACGCTACCGCTAGAGCATACGACTAGGTTGAAAGGCCCAGTGCCACACTAGCAGCCCTGACTCAGCCTGAAAGAGGTAGATATGAAGTGTTATTCCTGCACGACAATATGGCACAGGTGTGCAATCCATACCAGATAGTAGGCATATTCCTAAATTATTATGCAGACCTGTATGCCTGTCGAAATCCACACACAGAAGAATCCACAGAAGAATATTTATCTGACATAACCATGAAGTGGCTGACCAACTCCATAGGGAGTGGCTAATGGCCCCACTCTGCCCAATCAAGAACACCGCAGCATTGAAGGACATGCACAATGATAAAGCACCGGGCTCGGACAGCCTAACAGTTGCCTTCTACAAGGCCTATAAGGATCAAGTAACTCCAAACCTGGTCAATCTTGATGAAGAAATGGCTTGAGAATGCACAATTCCCTCACCATGCAAGAAGCCATCTTGATTACTCTATTAAAACCCAGTATATCTCTGGAGCAATGCTCCTCATGCAGGCCACTGCCCCATCTCAATATTGACTCTAAGCTGTTTGCCAAAATCTTGGCAAACAGACTGGCCCCCTTATTCCCCATAGTGTTGGACTCAGAGCAGTCCAGGGTTCTACCTGGCTGTTCTCTCCTTTGCAATCTATGCACACTGTTTTGCACCATTACACGCATTGACCTGAACATGCACATGGCTACAGTCTTTTTCGATGCCGAAAAAGCATTCAACTCGGTATAGTGGAACATTCTAATGGTGGTGTTGAGGTGTTTTGGGGTGGGAGAGGTGTTCATTAAATTGGTTGAAGTACTATACGCAGAGCCGGTAGCGCAGGTTCGAGTGAATGATTTGCTAGCCACTCCATTTGTGATTACTAGAAGCACCAGAAAAGGATGCTCGCTTTCTTCACCGCTATATGCATTAGTGGCAGAGCCCTTTGCTGGTGCCTTGCAAGAATACCACAGGCATAGCAGAATAACATTCCCACACTACAATTTAATAATATCCGTGTATGCAGACGACATGCTACTATAGATGCTCAACCCAGAACAAAATGTATCGCAAACGTTACAAGAGGTGGAAAGATTTAGCCACCACTCAGGTATAAATTGGAGTAAGTCACTCATTAATCCCATCACTGCTAATACCGCCCCTCTGCAAATGGAATATCTTATAAGGTGGACCACAGATCCAATACGTTTCCTAGGGTTCCAAATACATACCTACCCCGAAGTGGTTATCTGGGAGAATTATGGTTGTGCGGTGCAAATACTCTCAGAAGCCATTGAGAAATGGATCCGACGGCCACTATTGTTGCTGCGGCGTATTGCACTCATGAAAATCCTCCCACGCTTTCTGTTTTACATCATGAATATACCGATCCTATTACCGAAGACACAGTTTCGTACTCTTCACACTCTATTAATCAGATTGGCCTGGGCTGGGAAACAGCCCCTTGTACAATGGGAGACGTTGACAAAACATTACTGTTGGACTTGGCCCTTTTGGCAGGTTCACCCCAAACCTTTTTGCATTTTCCTGGCCTGTTTCTGTAACCTGGTGTTGGTGATTTTAGGCCTCTGCACACTTTTTCACTGAGGTCCAGTGTAAAGTGCGTGTGCTCTCTGTGTATGTGTGGTGAGAATGACCTGCCCTCCCATTGGAATGCACGGGGATAAGTGTGTCCGTGGTAGTTCCTGATGTGTGGGGAGTGCAGGGGCGAATTTGGTATGTGCGAACTCATGAGATTAAATGCTACGCGACGGTGTGTGCAGATTTAATGTGTCTAGTGTAGAAGTGCCACTTTTAGAAGTGGGCATTTCTGTGTGCAGTGTGATGTGAATTGCCTGTCTGGCTTGTGAGTGACAGGGGCTGGCTGGTGTGCTTGGCTCCAGGAGCCAGGATGGGTCTGCCCGGTGGTGAATGGAGAGATCTGCATGTTGATGGAAGGGAGGAGTTGCACCTGGGACCTGAATAGGGCTGTGCGTTCCCTACACAATGCTGGCTCCACCCCCTGTGGTGCGTCTGATGTCCCTAGCCTGGCCAGTGAAAGGGAGAGAGGGGCTGAGCAAAACAAAGTGCTCAGGAGTTCCCCAGAACCAGTTGTAGCTGGTTCTCCCATTGCCTGCAACCTGTTAAACAAAGGAAAAGTGTGTAAAAAAAGGGGCTGTGACCCCATGTAAAATGTTCTTGTCTTGCATTTGAAACTACCAGGGGCGTGCTGCTGCTGGGGCCCAGGGGAAGGCTTGCCTCCCTGGGCCCTGCCCAGCCCCTGGATGCCCTGCCCTGCCCCTGGATGACTTCTTCCTTTGCTGAGGAGCTGGTTGCTCCATTTCTTTACCTCAGGACTTTTTGTGACTCCTTTTGTGCTTTTTGGCTAGAGGCCAGGACTTTGCCCATGCTTCCTGCGCCCTAGGAGTGCCTCCTTTGAATTCTGGCCCCAGAAGAGAGCGAGGAGCAGACGGCATGCAGCGCTCTGCTGCCATGAGCTGAGGGAATCCCGGCGCGAGGAATTCCCCCGTGGTAATGGCATCATTGCAGGTGCCCGCCACACGTTTGGATTTCTAAATTGCCTGATACTTATTTAGCTACGGGTGCCCACCCCATTTGTTTGTGCTTAACTAAGCAGGTGCCCACCCCACTGTATATTTTCAACTACAGAGGGAGCCTACCCCTCATTGTGCCGAGTGATTCCAATCCCGCCGCGGCTCGATCGGCCGCGGCGGAAGTCAGGCAGCCGATGCCTGAGTGGGGTGGGACTTCCGCTTGAAGACAGTCTCGCTCACCGCCGAGATCTGCCCGGAGCCTCGCCAGCTCCATGTGGAAGTCCTGGGTCCAGGAGGGGGCCCGGGTGAAGTGAAAAGGTGACAGCATCCGCCGATAGCAGCATGGGGCTCCCAAGAGGGACAGGGAAGCCCCACGTCACAAAAGGAGAGTTGTCTGGAGCCTCGCGGGCTCCCCTGCCAAGTCCCGTGTTCCCAAAGAGGGACCGGGTGAAGGAGCATGCAGGTGGAGCCTCGCGGGCTCCTCAGAGGAGAGGGAAGCCCAGCAAGTGAGAGGGAAGCCTCCAGGAGCCTCACAGGCTTCACTGAGAAGCCCCGGGTCCCAGGAGGGGGCACGGGTGAAGAAGGAAGCCCCACCAGCTGCACCAAGCGTGAGGAGGAGCCCCCACTAGAAATGAACAGCCCAGTAAGTTTAGAAGGGCTGGGTGCTTCGTAGGCGCTTTGCCAATACCAACCGCGGCCCTGTGAGGGTAGCGGTGCAGAGGGGTCCCACCAGGGAGCGGCCACTCCAACAGGGGCATGATCTATCTTCAAGAGCCGGTGGGCTCCAATGAAGGGGCATTATTGATTTTAAGAAGCCCAGTGGGTTGCCAATGAGGGCACTGTGTCTGTTCCTGAGCGGCCCGTCCTGCAGCGGGCCGCTCCAATGTGGCCAGGAATATTTAAAAGGGACCAGAGAGGCCCGTGTTCTTCCTGTGGGATGCCTCCGTGATAGGGGGCAAGATTATTTCTAGAGACTTGGTGGCTCCAACGACGGGGCAACTTCAGTTAAAAGCCATGTGGGGGCCAAAGGGCACTGTGTGCCGGTCCCCTGGTGTCATGTACAGCTGCCCCGTTTGCTAGAGGACAGCTGCCACATTCCTGGGGCATAGTTGATCTCAGAGCCATACGGCTCCAACGCTCCCCATGTTTGTATTGCAGAGCCAGATGGCTCCCCCGTGACGCGCAAGTCATGAGAGAATCCCGGAGATGGCACAGAGGTGCCAGGTCTTCCCCAGCTGCGCAGCACTTAGTGCCAGCTGCATGGTTTAGGCCCCATGTGATGGTTCTCAGCTGGCCAGCAAGTAGTGGGCAGCTGCAACGTTTAGGTTTACGCAGATGGCGCACCCTGACTGGCGATGCATTGGCAGCGTGCCCTGACATTCTGTACACAGGGCATTTGAGCCCCTCTGGAGATGGCCAGTTGGCCAGGGGGATTGGTAGAGGTGTAGGGCGCAAGGCCCTAATGTGATTGATGTGCTCATGCAATGTGATGCTAGGAAATGTAAAGCATTTAGTATGTTTTATGCACCCTGTTTGATACTTCTAGATATGGTTTAGGCTTATGAGGTTGTTTTACCTATTTAGGTTTGTATTAGTGAGATTATACTTGCCTGTGTGATTTACGCCCCTAATGTGAATGATACTTAGGAGGTAGGGTCTAATGGGTTTAAGCTAGTGAGGAGATTGCATAATGGTTTTATGCTGGTGAGGTTGGCGCAGGATGTAATTTGCGCCTGATGTTACTGTGCATAATGTAGGTTATGTTACAGGTTGAGGTGGGGCACTGTGATTACCAGTAGTTACTGGTTGTATGTTTATGATCTATTTTTACTTGTACCAATTTCTGCTAAGTGCTGATCCTGACAGTGGCCCACGTGACCCAGTCCTGTGTAAATAATCCCTTGTGAATATTGCCCATGCCAGTTGGCACAGTGTATGTTATGTGTTTACTATCTGATGTGTTTTGAGAATAGAAAGGCTATTTTTATATAACCTTGTGTTGAGTTCCTTTTATAGTGTGCCTGGGATGTTGTTGCTGTGTGCGTGTGCAAATACTTTACACATTGATCCGGGATAAGCCTGACTGCTCGTGCCAAGCTACTATGGGGGTGAACAGGGGTTATCTTTGGCGTGTAACTCCCTTGCCCTGACTAGAGTGGTCGTTTCTGCCTGGCTTTGGCGCAAGCCTTAGCCAACCAGAAATCCCAGTTCTAACAATTACTTTCCGGGAAGGCTTAATGCCCCAGATCTAGAAAGATATTGTAGTACAGCGCAGCACATACACACATACTACTGGTTGCACGGCCCTCACATACTTCCACACTTGTACATAGAGAGAGATAAAGTGAGTACCCTCCTTCTACCGCAGTTCTTGTTGAGCAAGCCACAACGAAGAATCATAGACCCAGTAGGGAACCCAAGATACCAATTATGAAAAGTGGCAGATATGCAAAAGACGTTTATACAGGCAATGCACACACTAAATATAATATATATATGGGGGACTATTTCATAGAAGAGACCTGGGACCAGTTGCAAACACAAACACCAAAGAGACCATTGCTCATCAGGTATCACTATAACTGAGCAGGACAGTCACTGTGTGTGCTACTGGGGGAAGATATGACAGAATCGCAATAATTCACTTCACTAACATATGTACTACAGGCCCAGACCCGCAGCGTGGGATCTCAATATTACACACACTCTCAAGGACAGGAAAAAACCTAATACTGATGAAGTCATATCAGGAGTGGTGAGATGAATTATGTATAACCAAGGAGCAATTGTCATATTTAAGTATGGGTGTAAAATCCGTTCCGCTCGCGGAATTTTCATTTTTTTGGCAATTTCGTGGTCCGCGAATCCCGCAAATTTGCCCACAAATCCGCAATTCGCAAGCTGGCGGATTTTTTTGTTTGGTCGCCCTTGAAAAATACAATATCGCGCATGCAGCGTTGACTTACCGTGATTCTCAATTCACCAAGTTGTTTTTCTCCCGGTTTGCGTGTGCTGCGCCATTTTGGATCTTGCTGCGTTATCGCGCAAGAGCTTTTTTGACCGCGAGTACGTCATCGCGGCCCGCCATCTTGCACAGCGAGAGTTTGACAACGAGAGTACGTCATAAGGGTCCGCCATCACGCATCGCGGGAGTAAACAATTGCGAACACGTAGATTCGGCGCGCAGCTGACTTCCGGCGGGAGATTTGAACAGCTCGCTTTCCCGAACTTGCAAAAATTGCAATTCTGCACAAGAAATCCACCGCAGGCTGCACAAACCTTCTGAAAATGATGATTTTGATCAGAATAACTCCTCAGATTGACATTTGGCTGCACTTTTTTGTGCAAGGAGTCCATTTTGCGGGCGGGGGGTGGGAGGAAGGAAGTGCCCAGAGTCTCCAACTTTCTGTTCCTGTCCAGCAGGCTCCTCCCAGTGCTTTGTCCATGTCGTGGTCACATTTCATTTGGATCTGAAGCTGGAAGGATTACTTTTTGTGGCTGCTGCTGGATATTTGTATTTGAGGACTTTTTGGACTTTGGAGTTTGGATCACTTTTGAATTTGAGATTTTACAAGTAAGTTGGTGTTGTTTGTTTGGGGAATTGCAGTTGCTGCAACTACAATTTTAAAACGTTTTCACAACTTTAAAAAATATATATTGTAGGTAGCCACAGTATCCAGTAGGCCCAGGGTTAGTCATGGGTGCATGATACAACTGTTTCTGTGAGTTTTGTTGAACTTAAATCTCATTTATGTCATGGAATTTTTGCTCACTGTTATATGTGGAATTAATTTTTTAATTTTGGGGTGCCTGTAAAGCCACACTAGCCAGTAGGCCCAGGGGTGTTGAGTGGTGCATGGACCAAGTCTTTTTGGGGGTGTCTTGAATTTAAACATCATTGAGGGCATGGATGGCATTAGATTGGGGTGATTTTTGTGTGTTTTTCGACTTTTTGGGGTGTTGTTGGGGCCTGGCCATGTGGGTGGTGGCCATTTTGAGGCCTGGTACAGGCAGGGCCTGGCAATGTGGTGGGGGTCAAGGCTCAAGGGGCCATTTTGAAGCCAGGCAGTGTGCTCAGGCCTGCACCCAGTTTGCCTTGCTTTCATCCATTATGCCCAGGGGTACTCAGTGGTGCATGGGCCAAGTCTTTCTGTGGGGTCTCTTGAAGTTAAACATCATTGAGGGCATGGATGACGTTGGATTGGGGTGATTGTTGCGTGTTTTTCGACTTTTTGGGGTGTTGTTGGGGCCTGGCCATGTGGGTGGGGGCCATTCTGTGCTCAGGCCTGCACCCAGTTTGCCTTGCTTTCATCCATTATGCCCAGGGGTACTCAGTGGTGCATGGACCAAGTGGAGGTGCAAGTAGAGGCGCATGGAGAGGCGCTTGGAGAGGCGCGACTAGAGGCGCATGGAGCGGCACAATTGCCCACAATGCTTGTTCCTCCAGAAGTAGGGGCACATCAGGAAATTGAGATTCAAGCGGAGGTGTCATCCGAGGAAGCCACTCCTCCTGATGATGATCCATTGTCTTCCAGATCCCTAGCAAGAAAAAGGTCAAGGAGGGCTACTACTACAAGTTCTTCTTCAAGCCCCCTTCCTTCTGATGATCTTGATGTTGATTGGAACACACCAATGCAGTCTGAAAGTGAGGCACGCCATGAGCCGGCAAAGGTAGCTAAGCATAAAAGGAAGGTTCCCGCAAGGCTTTCACTTTTTGCTGATGATGACGACGAACAAGAAGTGGTGTATTCTGCTGCTGATGAACAGTCTGATGACGACCCAGTCATCACAGTCGTCACCTCAGGCCCAGCGGGCATGCAGCAGACAGACATTTTGACCCTATCCCGAATTGCTGCTGAGCGTGATGTGGGCGGCGTGGCACTGGTACCACCACCAATGCAGTTAACTACTACACCAACACGACCTACAGCTTCCATATTTTCTCGTTAGAAGGACCGGCAGGGACCTCCATCCAGCTCGACCTCCATTACTTCAAGTAGTGGTGCTGTAAGTGCACAACAGAGTCAAATTCAGCCAAGCCCATCCTCCACTTCATCTGGCATTGAAAGTAGCACCTCCACCACCAGCAGACATCTCCAGTCCCCAGTTTGGGACTTCTTTAGTGTTAGCAAAAAGGTGGAAAACATGGTCGTTTGTTCGATTTGTAAAACTGTAGTTAGTCGGGGTAAGCTTGATATCAACTATGGTACCGGAGGCCAGAGAGGTCATCTCCAAAAACACCACACTATCATTTGGGAGGCGCACGTAAGGAAGATCCGGGAAGCCAAAAGTACAACAAATCCAAATCTATCCATTCATATTGCATCTGATGATGATGAGGGGCTGATCGTGCAGGGGGAAGTGAAGACGAGACAGACATTTTTTCTGGTACACCCAGTACCCCTGGCAGCAGCACTGCAGTGGTAGCGCCCACATCCTCTACCCCAGCAACATGTATGAGGCACACTAAGAGTCTGGGAGAGACACCAATGCGAAAAAGTACATCAATGAGCCTAACTGGGTTGAAGAAGTCTGGATCATCATCATCACATATGAAAATGGTCCAGACCACCATTAAAAGCATGTTTTGGTCGGAGGCGCCATTTGAATGCAACCACCCAACGGCACGTCTGTATAACGCAAAGCTGGCTAAAATGCTAGCGCTGGACCTTCTCCCTTTTTCTTTTGTAGAAGGGGTGGGTTTTCTAGAATTTGTAGCAACAGTCTGCCCTAAATGGAAGGTTCCTAGCCGGTCCTATTTTTCCAGAGTTGCGGTTCCAGCACTACATGAAGATGTGCTGGAAGTTATTGGGTCAGCTTTGCAGAAGAGTGCTGTTCACACTATCCACCTGACAACAAGTGGACCAGTTGCCAAGCCGTGGATTATATGTGCATCACTGCACACTGGGTCTCTTTTGCAGGGGTTAGAGAAAAGATGTCTACAGGTGGTGAGCATGCCACAATTTTTCAAGCGAGTCGGAAACATGCAACAGTAGTCATGTTTGCCATGGAGAAATCTCATACTGCATTAAACATTTTGGATGAGTTTAAGAGTAAGGTCTCTAAATGGCTGGTGCCAAGAAGTCGCATGATTGGTTATGTTTCAACGGATAATGGCAGTAATATAGTTAAGGCCATGCATGATGGTGGCTACTTCAGAGTGCCGTGTTTGGCACACTGCATTACCATTATTGTTCAAGATTTCTTGAAAAGAGAAAACACAGTCAGCAAGTTACTGACCACCTGCCGAAGAATCTGCACACATTTCAGCCATTCTTTTAAGGCCCGGCAGGAGATGAGGATCATTCAACGTAGCCGTGGAGTGCCAGTCAAAGGACTCATACCTGCTTGTACGTCTGTTTGAGCAGTACTTGGTAATCAATGAGTATGTCAATAGCATTAACATACGGTCTGCTGCTATGAAAGACATGAGGCTAGAGCCGGTGGAATGGGACTACTTAAAAGCCTGACAGACATGCTTCGTCCTTTTGAGGTCTTCACCCATGAAGTCAGCAGGGAGGACTGTAGTTTGGGCAAAGCTATCCCATTGTTGTTCATGCTAGAACAACAACTAAAGGCGGTGTCTTTAACGTTCTAAGGTGATGTTCACAAACAAGACGCATATCGGTTGGCAGAGAGCTTATTAAGCCGCCTACTTGTCAATGAGAGGCTTAAAAAAATACATTCAGAACAACATTACATTTGTGCCACTATTCTGGATCCAGTGGTCAAAAAGGCACTGACCAGCAAAGTATTCATTCCTTTTGATGAAGAAGATGTTTCAAAGTACAAACATTGGCTAGGTGTGTCAGCTACTCGGTTCGAAAAAGAGCGACAGGAAATTGAAGGAAACACCACAAGTACTACTGAAGCAGCAGGCCATCCGGCATCAAGGTCCACTTCTGTGGCCGAAGGCAGTCACTTTCCCTCACAGCCATTACTGACAGCAGCAACAGTATCCTCATCATCATCACCTGCACCAGGCCCAGCCATAATATTGTCGGAAGTGGAATGGATAACTCAGCAAGGGTTTGCTCGCTCCAGTGTTGATGCATAGGAAACACATGGTACGCAAAGTGGAGCACCACCCAGGGAGGCCCTTGAGTGGATAGTGCAGGCCTATCTGGATGACCCAACAGAGGTCTACATTGATCGTGACCCATTGGTGTATTGGTATGGGAAAAGGCCTCACTGGCCACTGCTCAGCAGGATGGCTATAAATTATTTGTCTTGCCCACTCACAAGCGTGTCTTCGGAACGAGTTTTCAGTGCTGCTGGTGCCATTGTCAGTTCAAAAAGGTCCCGCCTCTCGCCCAAAATTTGGAGAGGTTAACAATGATCAAGATGAAACAGCACTTCATACCACCAGAAAACAAAATACGTGAATCCACGTAGGAAGAAGAGGACACCGACTTAGGTGACGGAAGCTCTTCTCTGTTAGCTAACCTACTCCATGTTCAAATCACAGAGTTTGAGTACGAGCTCTACTTCCCTGACAACTAGGCTTGAAAAACTTACTTTTTGTTTTCTTCCATCCTTTTTGACTTTTATTTCTGTGTGTCTTTCTTTGATGTGCAACTTTTAGCACAACAAAACTTTAATCACAACAAATCCATCAGCAGCACTGCCTTCGTCTTATTTTCCATATTGAAGGTGCCGCTGTCTGCATTCCTGAAGTTCACAACTCAGTCATGCTCCTCTTTCCTCCTCCTCCACACTCCCCCTATCCATTTCCCTCAAGGCAGATGGCCGGATTACACAGAACCTAGAAACTGTCGCTTCAGTCCGTACACCAGTCCCCTCAAAAGAAGTGGGACTGGAATGACTCACTATGCTGACTGCACCTGACTGCACCTTCTGAAATTGACACGAGAAGCTGCCCTGTGGCCCTTCACTTAAGAATAAGATGATGACAAGTGGAACAGGTAATGAATGATGAGATGGCATGCAGTGGTGGACAACACTGGCTGTCTGACTCTGATGAAAGCAACTGTTGTTTGTTTGTTGTGCATGAAGTGAATCCTATCTATGTATTCTGTTATTATTATTTAATCTTTTACACACTAAATGTAACTCATGTGTACTCTGTTACCTTGTTTAATACAAATTGTACTTCCACTGCAGGGGCCAGCCACTACGTTGCATTTTTCAATATGGAAAGTGTCCTTGGACTCAGTGTGTAGAGAACATTGAGTTTGCCAATAACATACCATGATGATGATGAGTCTTGATGATTAAAGTTACATATTATCTTTATTCTTTACACAGTCACTCACTGGGATGGATGGATCATCATCATTGTCGGTTTACGGAAGAAATATGGCCATTTTGTGAGTGGCAAACAACAGGTAAACAAGTCAACAACAACCACAGCAGACCTACATGTCTGTCAAGTCGTGGTATGGGAGTGGTCGAGCCAGTGTAGTGTATACCAGAGACCAGACAGCAGTTCATGTAAAATTATGGCTATGTGGCTTGCTGCATAAAATTAGATATGCTTTATCTGTCTGTGTCAAAGAGGTAAGCTACATCATCAGGTTGGTTCACTCAGTGGTGCCTGCCTTGACCATCTGCATGGCCCTGGCCTGCTGTGTGCAATTACTATCCTTGAAAAGGACACTCAGAGTACGCACTTTAGAAATGATGCTTGTATATAATACTGTTGCCACTGAAAGTGTCATTTTTGCACTACACACCGTACCTTATATTTTTTCTCAGTGCTGTTTTAATATCCCTTCCTGTTTTTCCATCAACAATTGCAGGCTGGCTTTTACCTTGTGCCATGGGAACAACATCAATCCGCAATTCCGCATCCGCCAGGCAGGCAGTGGACAGTGTGTCTGGTCACCAAGATTGATCGACGGAGCGTCAGATGGAATGGAGGAGTACCGCGAATAAGAGGATTGGCTGGATGCATGCAACTTCCCAAATTGAACAGGACAACAACATACAGTTACAGTATCCTCTTCACTTCTACTTATCTTTTAAATAACTTATTGTTGTGAACTTCTATGAGTGTGACTCTCTGCTTCAAATTCATCCCTACAGCTATTTCATAACTTTCTTTGCTATTTTTAACACTAATGAAATGTACTACTAAGTCATTCTCTCTGTGAGTGAAATTGCGTAATTACAGCAGCCCTGTACTGTCTAATAGTTTAGTACTACTTAGTAAGTTGTAGTTAGTGCTACTTTTCAGTAACCAAACCATTCATTTAGCAAACAACTTCATGCATGCACTTCCCTTTGGTCCCTTAAAAGATTTATGGATATCTTCGTATCCAAAGATTTGTTTTTCTTCTTTTGTTGTTTGTCCATTCTGTGTTTTTTTTTCCTCTCTCCACAAAACGTTCCCAAAAACCCAATTCCCATCCAATTTTCAAACCCTAACCCTCTTCCCCCGGGCTGTGTGGTTTTCATTGAGGTGTGACTAAATGACAGCAATAATTCCACACACTTGCTGGGGAGGATAAGGTGCAAGCAACCTCCTCAAATCAATTTTAAGGCAGCTAGATGAATCCTAGGATATTGTAATTCTGCTTAAAAAAACACCAATGAGTATTTTCAAATCAATTCTGAATTTCATGCCCACCATCGATTGGATCATCAACATCATTCTCCTACATGTCAAGACTTGTTACGCTGCTGTGTCACTGTTCTTGTTGTAGCCATAATAATCCATGCAAATTTTTTTTTCCATACTTATCTTCAGCATTGCTTAGGCTACAAATATACTGTTCCTTCTAATACTCCTCTCAGGTCCCTCAATGCCTCATTTTCCTTTGTTTTTCATATGCTCCTACTGCTAGTGTGGTACCACTCCTACTACCACCACAACAATGGAATTTCTGTCTTGGATGGACTTCATGGGCAACCGTAATCGCCATTTGCCATGCAGCCAGCGCTGTGCCTAGCTCTATTCTCAAACACGAATCACAGGTAAGATAAGCATTTTGGGGAGGTAGAATAATGGGCTAGGTCTCAGAGGAGAGGAGAGACTGACAGTAGTACTAGTAAAGTACTAGTAGGCCAATTGAATTCACTAACTCTGTTAGTGGCACTTTTGTACATTTTTGGACGTTTTAGATAATTCATGCTGGTAAGTTTGAGGAAACCAAACGTGCAGTAACCCCCGCCCACCACCCCACAAAGTAATATGAATGTGTACACTATGTTGAAGTATGTACACTAAATAATTATATATCTACCCTAACAAAAATAAACTAGTCCAAAGACCCAAACCACCCCCTCACTAACCCCAACAAATGTCCATTTCAATATTCCTCAAAAAGTCCCTCAGAATACCCAACTCCGAATTCCCACCCCCCCAACAGTCTTTAAAAAAGGGGCAAGGACACAGTCACTTCCGGCGGTGTCCTGTGGACAGGTGGTCCCGCAGCTCTCTGCGGAGGTCCTGGAGCTGGTGCTTCTGCTTCTCCACCATGCGCTCCAGGTAGTCCACTCGGCGGCGTAGCAGGTGCAGGCGTGCCATCCAGGCTCTGGGGGGGGCAGCTGTTGGTTTTGTTGCAGTTGAGCGGCGGGAGGCTGTCGGACCACAGCGCTGTACTGGAGGCTGCTGGCTGGTGGGCCCGGGGGCACTGGAGGAGGATGCAGCTGTTGCTGCCTCCTCCTCCTGTTCCCGAGCCCACAGCCGGTGATATTCTGAACAAATGGCCTTCAGCTTCCGGGCCCTGGCCCGGACAGCCATCTCCTTTCTGGTGAGCTTTTGTGGTGCATCTATATGAAGAAAGAAAGAAAAATACTGTAACCAATACTCTTTAACAATAACACAAAATAATTCAACAGAAAGTTGTCTCAC
This sequence comes from Lissotriton helveticus, assembly GCF_964261635.1. Lineage (NCBI taxonomy): Eukaryota > Metazoa > Chordata > Amphibia > Caudata > Salamandridae > Lissotriton > Lissotriton helveticus. The sequence continues at coordinate 601,299,605 of NC_136063.1, read as the reverse complement.
AGTAACACTAGCAACTTGCAAGCACAGTATAACATTTTGGCATGTATCTTTCCACCGTCTTTGTAGACCTGTAACATTAGGAGGAGTTTCAGGAATTCTACTAGCAGCACTATGAACTCACTACATGGTCAGAGAGTCAGAGAGTACACCAGTCTTCTTCTATTTTTCTCTAGTTTTGCAAAAGAAATTACTGGTACGTAAACTTGTGGTAGCCGGCATAATGCCAGCTCAGTCAGCTTGCACCCAAGAAAAATAGACACAAGCCATGATGACACAGACTCGCACACAAGCCATGATGACACAGACTTGCATTACTTTAAGCAGTACATGCATGTGGGGATAGGGAAGCTCTTACTTTTCTATAGGGGTGACACTGGCCATACTTGGTTACATCAAGGTCTACTGCTCAATGTAATATATATTTCGCACTGCCCCCCGGGCCTTCAGTACTACAAAAGGAAAATGAAGATTATTAATTTCTGATCATGTATCCAGCCGATCACATGATCTTTGCTTATATGATGGATGACTTTAGGTGCTTTGTTGTGATAGATTGAGTGAAGAACAGCGATAGTCCACCCATGATTGACACAGCTGAAAGAAAATTATTAACATAGGTACCCATATGAGTGTGGTACCCATAATTGCCGGAGGAAGGGACTTGATACAATGTCAACTATACAATACATACACAATATATGCTGTGCTTGCAGAGTAAACTACTGTACTGTTAGTCAAGGGAGAATTTCTGAACAATCACAACTTCTAGTATTTGGATTTCCTCTGCTTTGCTACTCTGGCACAGACATGCTATTCAAACAAAGTAACACTCTTCATTCACTGAGCGTCTGCTCTACATACACCTCTGCTATCTATGAGGAAGAAGATACCATCCATACTTCCAAAGTAAACGTCTATCATTCTTCTTAATGTCTCAACTGTACCAACTTTACTTTTTCTCAACAACCAACTAACACCCTTTTCATTTTATTTGGTAAACCACCGTCTTGACTTGCATTTCAGTTTCACCCGAATGATATATTGCAATGCACACCACACATGCATTTTCTGATTCACCCACACAGGCAGTCATCTTTTCTTTCTCCTCCAACCATCCTTGCTTCAAGCAGTCATGCATCTGATTCCTTCCTATCAGCCACCTCTGCATTCATTAAAAAACCCGGATCATTATTTACAGTCATAAATGTTACGACTCGCTCGTCCTTCCTTACACCCTTCTTTTCCTTTTAGTTCATCACATCCCTCAAGTCATCTGATCTGACTTGGCTTCACGATAAAAGTTTCACAGCTGAGTTGAAGTCAAATAGAAGGTGCCATTGCTTACTCGAGAACTACCGCCGCTAATGCTATGGCTAAGTCAAGTGTGACTGTCTTCTCCATGATTGGCAAAAATATAGTTCTAAATTAGTAACTGTTCATAACAGTACAGTGTACTTCTAATAGTGTACTGTCTACTGTACAGTACATCATACACCCCTACTCTAATATGTCAATAAGTAAGGAGTATAATAACTTACCACCGTCTGCCGCTGCTGAGCCATCCCTCGCAGCAGCTCCTCCTGGTGGCACTTGTGGCGCCGCCGCATCCGCCCCTGGAGTGGACCCCTCCGCGCTGCTGGCCCGGGCACTGGTGGTGGAAAGTGCTGCATCTGATGTTGTGATGACGCCTAGAAAAAACATGTCATATTTTTAGATGCCATACACCACCCCCTATTTCGTCTCGTAATGGAAGAGAAAATGTTAATACTTAAACAATTTTTAATTATTGGAACTGAAAAAAGTCACGGTTTTGGGGAGGGTTTTAACTTTTATGCTTAGCCATAACATGCAACACTTTTTGACACAACTGATGAATGCTTGCTTTTTAACATGCAACATTTTTCTAATTACAGACATGACCACCTACTCCTAATCACCACCAGGAGGACTTGAAGTTCCAACAAGGTGAGGGCTCCCGAGTCCCGCACAGTTACTATTAATAATTAGATGTGTTAAGTTGAAGTATATCCTAGGGAAGGGTGTTTAAACTTTAACGTCATCTATCACCACTGCTCACTGGGAATACTGTGCTATTAGAAATAAAGAAATCTTTTTTTTTTTTCTTATTTGAAAATAAAACTTTAAAACTAAAAAACACTGTGTGGTTTTTGTTCACGAGTGAGTGAGCGGAAGGGTTTGTAGTTGCACTACTGCACTTTGCAAGCATGCTTCCATGACTCTGTTCGGTGGGGACTCGGTAGTCTTCTTCTTTTCTTCTGGGTCGTATAATCATTGGTCAGACACACTAGATAGTCGGTCAGGGGTTTGGGGGTTCAACTTCTGTTCTGACTGAGGTATGTGGAAAGTCGAACTGCACCTATCATCAACAATGTCCTATTTCTCTTGTCCATACTTTTGTATGTGCAGAATAGTCCCTGAAACACTAGCGGTACGGTAAGTGCTACTATCAAATCAAAAAGCCAACTATTAGCTTATTCTTGGTGGACATTGACATTTTGTTGTTAGAAATTGTCAAAGCACTAATATTAAGAAGACTGGAATAGACAGCAAGGGCAACCCAGAGGACTGCACTCAGTGTCTTTAGAGCTATTGCTGGATCAGAGTTTTGTTTAACACCGTTTTCAGACTGGGCAAGCTTAGCTACATACACAGACCGACTCATAATAATAGTAAATAGTAATAGCACAGAGAGTGATGGTAGAGGCAGGATAAGAATGTAGAAACTGTCTACAAGAAGATCAAAAACTATTTTGTAAAATAATTAAGAAACAGTTTGGAATGAATAGGAGCTGTAAAAGTTAGGGAAGTATAATTATTAATATTAACAACAGAAAAACTTACTGGGGCCAGCAGAAGAGCCTGCAGAGGACCAATCCTGCCCACCTTGTCCGCCGGAGTCTCAGGTGTGGTCTTCTTGCCCCTGGGAGCTGCTGATGATCATGAAATAAACACAAACATGGATGATTGTTTATTTGAAATATTTGATTTCTTTGACCACAATCTAAAATTATCTTGGGGAAACAAATTACCAACAATTGCACTACATGTATTGTTTGACCTATCTGATTTGGTCAACTAGGATAGATAGTACAGTATTGCTGGAAAGCTATGTAAATCACTAACTAAATCAACAACAAAAAGGTTCTACTACGACTGCCAGCACTCAGCAGCATGCGACGTGACAGACACAGTCCGTCATCATGATTGCAGACCACTAAAAAATGTCTTACTACTAAATATCAAGTCATAATATACTCAACCTATCAATACACCACTATCTCTTCTTAGTGGCAGCAGGAGTACAAAGGAAGGACTAGACTTGAGTCTAGTCGGCAGAATTCTTGCTCTTCGGAAAAAACATATATTAGCAATATAACACAGAGCAGAAGAAAACAAAGTAGTTATTAAATAGCTACTCACCAAGGCCAGGGATCTCCACGCCTAGCAGGTGGAGCAGGTCCTGCTCCCGGTCAAGGAGGTCAGCCCACCGGTGCGTCGCCTGATGGTAGGTGCCCAAGACCCCCGACTCCCTACGCATTGCCCGGCACATCTTATCCCAGAGCTGGTGACGCTCCCGGAGGCCATACCCTGAACCGGGCCTGCCCCCTGCTGCCATGGTCTTCGGGAGGTGGTGCTGAACATAAAAGATGAGTGCGGCCACCTCCTCCGCGCTGAAAATCTCCCAGGCCAATACTTCGTCCCTCCTTAATCGCCCGAAAGGGAGACGGGTACGGGGTGCGGGACCCTTCCCCTTGTTCTTCTTGGCACCCTTTGCCATGGTCCTGGACAGGAATGGAAATAATAGAAAGAGAATAGGGGAAAAAGTAAATAAAAGAAAAGAGTTAAAAAAGTAGTTTTAAAGTAACCAAAAGTCGAAAAAAACACAAAATATAGATGTAGATAAAGAGAGGGATAGATAATGAGTAAAAAAGATCAAAAAAAAGTTCAAAGAAACAAAGGATTGCAAAGAATAGGGGAGGATTAAAAAAGCATGCCCAGATCCATAACAATGAATGAAAAACAAGATGGCCGCGCCCATAGAGGACCGCGTGGGTAAGTACGCGCGATATTTCCCCTGTGAGCACGCAAAAACGCACGCGACCACTTAATCGCGCACCGCGCACAACGCGAGCATGCAACTAGAACCCCGAAACGGAATACGCAACCCAAACAAGATGGCCCCGCCCATGTATGACCGCTTGGGTAACTTCGCGGTCGGCACCCTGTAAGCGGCCCGCAAACACGCAAAGTGCCCCGCGAATTAGCTTTCACACGAATTTGCGTACCGCGAATTCACAAATTTCGCCCATACTTAGTCATATTGCTGCTCGGGTACGAAATCTATCTCACGGAACAGAAGGCACTGGATAATACACTTCAAATATCTACATAGAGTATATTATACTCCAACCCACCTATATAAATACAAGCTGCGAGAAGATGACAAATGCACAAGTTGTGGGGCTGCAGAGGCAAATTTCACATATCTAGCCTGCGATTGTCCCAGGATCGGCAGGTACTAGGAAGCAGTTTTCATGCCACTACAGGACTTGGCTGAGACACTCGTGCCTGAAACACCATTAGTACCCCTTCTGGAAAACGTCAAAGATGTGCCTAAAGGAACCTGTAGATTGATAGCACTTGGCATATTATTGGCAAAGAGGAAAATTGCCATACGCTGGATGAAAGGTCCTCTATCCACATTGTCAGAATGGTGTGCTGACTTGTGCTATTGCAACACACATATTCAAAAGAATATGCAGGGTCAGGACTGATTTGCATATGGCTGGGTCCAAACTAGATTGGCATGGTGAGCAAAAACACGATGGATTTAGGTCCAGGTCTCTGTACTGGGGTGAATGTATGCCAATGTTCTGCATTCAGTCCATCAATTGTTTTTGCATTTGTCACCCCAAGTGGGACGGGTATGCCCAGACGTGGGTCCCATGCTCTCCATGCCACTGGAGTCAAGCTATCCGGGGTGATGAGGGCTGAAAGCCCAAAACCGGTCCTAGGATGCTTGTTTCCAGTCCATGGAGGACCTGGCTTGGCAGTTTTGGCAGGACTGTTCCCATTGGGCACAGGGTCTAGACTGATTTGCATGTGGCTGGGTGGCATGGTGAGCAAAAACACAATTGATTTAGTCCCAGATCTCTGTACTGGGATGAATGTATGATGTTGTTCTGCATTCTGTCCATCAATTGTTCTTTTACAACACACAGTCAGATAAGTACAATACCCTTATGCCCATACATTACAGACCTAGGAACAATTGGGGACCATACCATGCATATGTTACCCGTAAAAATACGGAGGACGCGGAACGGAAAGTCACAACAAAACAGGGGTCGGTTAGACCAGGGACGTAGCATATAAACACCACATATTACATGAAACCACAAGCTGAATAGTTCTACCCCAAAGAATAGCACCCAAGGGTGCTATACATTTGATGTTAACCAGTTGTTTGTCAATTTCCATACCTTGCATAGCACATTGTAATTATTGAATATACCTTACTGACATGCGCCTTACTGAAGTATTCAATGTAGCAGTGAATGCAATTTTTCACTATATGATGCTCATTCCTACTAAAGAAAGTAACCTTGTCAGAAATATGGCTACTGTAATGTTTATATGCATATAAAAAGAAAAAGAAATGTAAAAAAAAAACTAGTCAGTCAACTACGGTTTCATTGATTCCGATCCGGTTACATTTTTTGTCGTCTTCTCTAGACCACTTTAATCATTGCAATAAAATGTCAGCCTCAGTTTGAGTATACAAAAAAAGCGAAGGATGGAATACTTGAATTAATCTCAACCACTAGTAATTGCTTGGGCTGCATCCCAATCCAGCAATATTTTGCACACCATGTCACCTCATTCTGGAGCAAGGCATATGCAAATCAATCTTGACGCTGCCCAAGTTGAAACAGTCCAGCCCGAACTGCTAAGCCAGGTCTTCTCTGAACCAGAACACAAGCAACCCATTACCAGTTTCACTCTAGTTATGAGTTTATAAGCCAGCTACAGCTTGGTTACAGTGGCATTGTGAACACATTAACCACATCTGGGCATACTTATGGTGACACTCTAATCTATAAAAAGAAAAGCGATGGATGGAATGCTTGAATTAATTTCAGCCGCTAGTAATTACTATGGCCGTATCCCAATGCTATTTTGCACACCATGTCACCTCAGATTGGAAGCAGCCATATGCAAATTAGTTTTTGGCCTGCTTTAATCAGAATATTTAAGCCTGCCTGTTTGAGGCCATTTGTTCTATACTATTATTACTACTGCTATCAGTACTACTACTACTACTACTACTAATAATAATAATGAGAATAATAATAATAATACTTAACTTACAAGGTCACAGAGCTGGTAGCGTATTTCATTGAATGAGCGTGTTGGTAGCTGTGCATAAAGTGTATTTTGCATTTTTAAGTCCATCAGGGCTAACGCTGCCTTTTATATTACTAGTGCCATTAAACTGTGAAGTATGCTAGGTGCTGGATGTACCATGCCTTCAGCCTCCAGAACCTATTAAGGGTAATGAGACTGATGTCAAGCAGTTATGTCAGCAGGTGGCGGAACTGAAGCCCCAAAGTGGAAGTGAGTAGTGACTCCTGGATGATGCCATCCTGAAGTCTCCCGGCATGCTGTGCAGGAGGGCTAGGACATGGGTGAAGAGGAGATGTGGCACCCTAGGATTGGCCAGGGGTGCCTGGCCTCTGGAACCTTCCCCTCTCCTTCAAAAGTCTTGAACAACTCTCTATTGCTTGGTATTTTACTGTGCTTCACTGCTGTCCTGGTGCTGCCATGGACAACTGGTAGGAAGAACTCCTTGATGCCCACAAAGAACTAAGCTGTGCCCAATTGACCCCAGGATCAGTGGGTCTCATCAAGGGCCAGTGAGGTTGGCCCCCTTAGACTCCTTGAGGTCCAGTTGGAGGAAAGCTCTTGAATTTGGGGCGGGGGGCTGCAGTCTTCATGGATGCCGAAAAAGAATTTGACTAGGTAGAGTGGAGCTTTTTAATGGTGGTGTTGAGACGTGTTGGGGTGGGAGAGGTGTTCATTAAATTGGATGAAGTACTATGCGCAGGTTCATGTGAATGGTTGGCTATCTACTCCATTTATGATTACTAGAGGCACCAGACAAGGATTCCAGCTTTATCTGCTGCTACATGCATTAGTGGCAGAGCCCTTGGCTTGGGCCCTGCAAAAATACATATGCATGGCAGAGTAATATTCACACACTACAATTTAATAATATCTGCGTACACAGATGACATGCTACTATATATGCTCAAACCAGAACAAAATCTATCGCAAACGTTACAAGAGGTGAAAGATTTAGCCGCCACTCAGGTATAAATTAAAGTAGGTAGCTCATTAATCCAATCACTGCTAATACCGCCCCTCTATAATGGAATATCCTATAACGTGGAGCACAGATCCAATAGGTTTCCTAGGGGTCCAAATACATACTGACCCCAAAGTGGTTATCCAGGAGAATTATGGCAGCGCTGTGCACTCTCAGAAGCCATTGAGAAATTGATCTGACTGCCACTATCTTTGCTGGTGGCAGTTCAGTCTGGACTGTTCCCATGGGGCACAGGGTCAGGATTGATTTGCATATGGCTGGGTCGAAACTGGGGTGGCATAGTGGGAAAAAGATCGATGGATTTAACCAAGATCTTTTGACTAGGGAAGAATGTTTGCATTATCAGCATTCCATCCATCATTTGTTTGCTGTAACACTTTTCACCCTAAGTGGGATGGGTATGCCCAGACGTGGGACCCTTGCTCACTGTGCCACTGGATTCAAGCTAACCTGGCTGAAGAAGGCTGACATACCCTCAAACCGGTCCCAGGATGCTTGTTTCTGTTCCAGGGAGGACCTGGCCTGGAGGTTTGGTCTGGACTATTCCCATGGGGCACAGGGTTAGGACTGATTTGCATATGGATGGGTCCAAACTGGGGTGGCATAGTGGGCAAAAGAACAATGGATTTAACCCAGATCTTTTGACTGGGGGAGAATGTTTGCATTGTCAGCATTCCGTCCATCATTTGTTTGCTGTAACACTATCTTTGCTGGGGCATATTACATTTATGAAAATGAAAATCCTCCCACGCTTTGTGTTTTACTTCATGAATATACTCATCCTATTACCGAAGACACTATTTCGCACACTTTGCACTCTATTAATCAGATTGGCCTGGGCTGGAAACCAGCCCCGTGTACAATGGTAGACATTGAGAAAACTGCACTTTGCCGGCAGGCTTAATGCCCCACAGCTCGAAAGATATTATAGTATAGTGCAGCACATACACGCATACTACTGGTTGCACCGCCCTCATGAGCTCCCACACTTGTATATAGAGAGAGACAAAGTGAGTCCTCTCTTTCTACCGCAGTTTCTGCTGAGCAAGCCACAACAACGATACCATGTCGTAGACCTTGTAGGGAACACTAGATACCAATTACGAAAAGTGTCAGATATGCAAAAGATCACACTCTTTTAACCCCTGAAACTACCTGGTGAGTGTTAAAGCTGGTTTCTACCGCGAACGGAGAAGGCCTTTATACAGACAATGCACACACTAAATATAATATATATGGGGACTATTTCATAGATGGGAAAGTCAGTACCCGGGACCAGTTGCAGACACAAAAACCAGAGAGACCATTGCTCATCAGGTATCACTATAACCGAGCAAGACAGTCACTGCCTACACTGCTGGGGAATGATATGACAGAACCACAAATATCCACTTCACTGGCATATTTACTGCAGGCCCAGACCAAGCAGCATGGGATCTCAATACTATACAAACTCTCAAGGACAGGAAAAAATTTAACACTTATGAAGTCATATCAGGAGTGAGTAGATGAATTAGGTATAGACATAACCAAGGAGCATTTGTCATATTGCTGCTCAGGTACGAAATCTATCTCACAGAACATAAGGCACTGGCTAATACACTTAAAATATCTACACAGAGTATATTATACTCTGGCCTGACTATATAAATAGGAGCTGCAAGAAGATGACAAATGCACAAGATGTAGGGCTGCCTGAGCAAATTCCACACATCTAGCCTGGGATTGTCCAGGGATCACAGGTACTGGGCGCACTGTTCACGGCACTACAGGACTTGGCTCAGACACCCGTGCCCGAAACACCATTAGTAGCCCTTCTGGGATACATCAAAGATGTGTCTAATGGAACCCGTAGATTGATAGCGCTTGGCACATTATTGGCAAAGAGGTGAATTGCCATGCGCTGGATGAAAGGCCTTGTATCCACATTGTCAGAATGGTGTACTGACTTGTCCTATTGCAACACACAGTCAGATATCTACAATGTCCTGATACCGACACTCTGCAGACCTAGAAACATTTGGGGACCATACCAGGCAAATCTTACCCATAAAGTTATGGAGGAAGGGGAAAAGGAAAGTCACAGAAAATTGGGGGTCGGTTAGACCAGGGACAGAACATATAGACATCACATATTACATGAAGCCACAAGCGGAATAGGCGTACCCCAAAGAATAGCACCCAAGGGTACTATACTATTGATAATTGCCCATTGTTTGTCAATTTGCCTTACCTTGCATAGCACATTGTAATTAATGAATGTACCTTACTGATATGCTCCTTACTGAACTATTCACGGTAGCGGTGAATGTAGTTTCTCATTCTATGATGCTCATTCCTACTAAAGTATGTCACACTGCCGCAAATATAGCTACTGTAATGTTTATATGCATAAAAAAGGAAAAATTAAGTTAAAAATATCCTTAGAGTCAGTCAATTGCTGTTAAAGTGATTGTGATCCAGTAACATGTTTGGTCATCTTCTCTAGACCACTTTAATCATTTCTATAAAATGTCGGCCTCAGTTTGAGTATACAAAAAAGCAAAGGATGGAATGCTAGCATTAATCTCAGCCTCTAGTAATTACTCAAGGCTGCATCCCTATCCAGCATTATTTTTCACACCATGTCACCTCAGACTGGAGCCAGCCATATGCAAATCAATCTTGACCCTGCCCAAGTCGAAACAATCCTACCCGAACTGCTAAGCCAGGTCGTCTCTGAACCAGAACACAAGCTTGGTTACAGTGGCATAGCGTGCATGTTACCCATGTCTGAGCATTCCCGTCTCACTTGGGGTGACAGACTAAACAATTAAAAAAAAGAGATGCATGGAATGCTTGAATTAATCTCAGCCTCTAGTAATTACTTAGGGCCGCATCCCAATCCATCACTATTTTGCACACTATATCCTCAAAGATTGGACCCAGTCTAATGCAAATTTGTTTTTGGCCCTGCTCCAATTGAAATAGTCCAGCCCGCCAGTTTGAGGCCATTTGTTCGATATTAGTATTACTACTAATACTACTATTCCTACTGCTGCTACTACTGCCGCTATCAGTACTACTATTACTAGTACCACTACTACTACTACTACTACTAATAATAATAATAATAATAATAATAATAATAATAATATTAATGATAATAATAATAATAATAATAATCTTTATCCTACAAGGTCACAGAGCCGGTAGCACATTTTAATGTGCGAGTCACTGTTGTTAGCTGTGCATAAAGTGTATCTGGCAGGTTTAAGCAGGGCTAACTCTGTCTTTCATATTTCTGGTGGCAATAAACTGTGCAGTATGCTAGGTGCTGGATGTACCATGCATTCAGCATCAAGAACCTATTAAGGGTAATGAGACTAACATACTTCCTCCATTTGTTCACTTCAACTGTAATATGGATCAACACCAATATTGGTGCAGCAAATCTGAAACAAAAATTCATTTGAAAGTAATTTTAATTCAGTCATCCACCAAAAAAAGATGCAAAAATCAGTGCTTGTGCTAGGTGAATAAACGACGGGAGCAAGTTAGAAACCAAATTCTACTCTCAACATATGTTGTTTTACACCTGGGTAGAAATGTATATTTAGTAGAAGGAGTAGGAAAATTAACAGTAGCAATTTTATGGGTGTATTTCAGGTGTAAATCTGCCAAATATAATTATACGTAGCCCAGCTGGAGCTCTCTACCTACACTATATACAATGACATATTGAGAAGAGTAGGGAGACTAACATCTCTTAAGTAAAATAACAGACACCTAGAAATCATCACATGTGGAAGCACATAAATCTAGGCCACATCCCTCAGTCTCCCTTCTTCCACTTCTGAGGCTAGACACTGCTGTTACATCCTGCTTTTCTTTCTTCTCTGTCCTTCTTTAGTGTTTATTATAACTTGCTCAGCATACATCTATGATGTCACATAAAATGCTGGTTGTGTATGCTTGAGATGAGAGTCAGTTACATCTGAGGCTGAGCAGCAGTCCAGCTGCTCCTGGTGGGATTATAATTGAATTTACTTAATACTTTATTATCATCTTGATCTAATACAAATCTTCAATAAATCAGATCTATTTCTATCAACTGGATGCAAGGTACATCTTTTAAATGTTACAATGGCGACGAGGTACAGAACCTATGCATTGAGGAAAAGACTGAATTACTACAACTAAGGAATTTAAGGAATCTGCAACTGAGAAACTATTTGAAGCACAAGAAGAAAAGGTAAATTAAGAAAATCACCCTGGTTAATCCCACCAGTGTCCCTTATGATCTGGACAGCCTGTTTCCGCAGGGTGTTGGAATTTTACTGCATGATTTACGCAACATTGGCCTAAAATTTAATGTTTGAAGAGTGAACTTTTACATTTTTGGCTTCGGTTTTTGAGAGTGAAAATTTTGCTTGGCACCGTTGGATTATGGAAACCTGCTTACAAATGTGTCATTGAACCTGTTTCAAACACATGACTTGGATGTGTGTCATGTTTGAGGAGAAACACGCACCTACCATCACCTGTGTGGGAGTGAATGTACATCATTTAATTATTATCTGACATTCCAGCAGTGTGAGTAGAAGAAAAGAAGCCCCTGCAGAAGAAACACTGACATTTATAAACAGAGCACATTAATCAGTTTGATGATAACAGCTGTGCTCAGTCTCTAGAAAACTATGGATGTACGGAACAAAGAGTCACTACCAGTTTGTGGTATATGTGCTGTGTTTTAAACACAAATGCTGCGTAATGAAGAGTAATTTTGCCAGCAATTTCTTGTGTTCTGCAACAGGTGACATTTTATGAATTATTAATTTTCTTCTGCGCAAAACCCGGGTGAGAGATCGCTCACCAGAGTTTGTTTATTCATCTGATCACTTAAAGGAAATTAACAATTTATTGTATTTCATTTTCTGAAGGAGGTGGTATGCGTTTTAGAAGGAGTGCACAATTTATGTTGAAATTTTACGCTATTTGTAATTCTCACATGTTAGTTACATGTGTGCTATAGTGCAAACATTTTCAAGTGTATAAAAGTGTGTTGGCTTTCTTTAAGGTAGTGAGCCATTTATATACTCAATTAACATTGAAGTGCTCAGTTGTTTTGAATTTTGCTTATGTTTTGATGATAATACTACAGTGAGTTAGTATCTTTAATGGAGGGAGCCATTCTTATGCTCAACTTAGGTTGAGGTGCCCCGTTGTTTTTAATTCAATTTTCTGGTATGTAATTTCTTTTATGAAATCAGCCATAGTGCTTTCTTGTGCAGAACCACCATTTAGGTGCTCAATTTCCATTGAGGTGTTCAAATTCATTATTTCTTACTTTTAATCAACCACATTACTCAGTACCCTAAAATTTTAGAGGGGTTCATATATGTTACTGAGAGAAGTCATGCATTTTCTTTTATTGTTGTGAACCACAAATGTGCTCAAATTATTTTGAGGTGTTCTTTTCAGAGAATTAGTTGTCCTAGTGTTAGATTTATTGGATGTGTATTATGCGGAGCCACATTTTGTGCTCAATTTTGAGGTGCTCCATTTTTTCAAGTTAGTTTTAAGAGTAGTGCTGTGCTCTATTTTGCGGAAGATGTTCATTTATACAAGGAGTTATGCAGTGTTATACGAGGAATTATACTGCTTCTAGATTTTATGTATAAGGTTTGCATCCGAGGATGAGCAATTTTTCAGAAATTTCATTGTCTTAAAAGCATTAGTGCTGTGCTGAACCACTTTATTTAGTGCTCTTATATTTTAGAGGCGTTCAGTTTGTTAAGTTTAAAGGAGCCGTTGGTTGCTCTATTTACAAATGTATTTATTTATCTAACCCATCCATTTTCATTCTTGTGGATGTTATTATGTATCAAATCCATATTTTCCATTCTAGTGGATTTTATTAAGTTATGCATCAAATCCATATTTTCCATTCTAGTGGATTTTGTTGTGGATGTTGTTATGTATCAAATCCATATTTTTCCATTCTAGTGGATTTTGTTATATTATGTATCAAATCCATATTTTTCCATTCTAGTGGATTTTGTTATGTTAAGGGTAACCGTACTTCTTTCACCAATTGAGGTTTTAACCTTTTTCTATTTACTTTATTTATAATATTTACTGTGTAGGTGTGGTATGTTCTATCTTCTCTACACTATTCATTCTTTCATTCTTATGGATTTTGTATTGTTGTGCATGATTGTATTTTCTTCCATGCTTTCACTATTTTAACTTCCTCCTTTGTATCTTTTCAATAATATTTGTCGTGTAGACATTGTATGTTCTTTCATCTACTTTTCTGCTTTCTTTGTTTCTTATCTGTTTTTATTTCTATTAAAGGGGGAGATGTGTTACATCCTGCTTTTCTTTCTTCTCTGTCCTTCTTTAGTGTTTATTATAACTTGCTCAGCATACATCTATGATGTCACATAAAATGCTGGTTGTGTATGCTTGAGATGAGAGTCAGTTACATCTGAGGCTGAGCAGCAGTCCAGCTGCTCCTGGTGGGATTATAATTGAATTTACTTAATACTTTATTATCATCTTGATCTAATACAAATCTTCAATAAATCAGATCTATTTCTATCAACTGGATGCAAGGTACATCTTTTAAATGTTACAACTGCCTAGCTAGACATAAGCACATCAGCTATAGTTGAGTCATCTGTGTGTGTGTGTGTGTGCGTGTGTTGGAGTGCATGTGTGTGTGTGTGTGTATGTGTATTTGAGTGTGTGCTTAATTATGAGATGATTGTTTTTTATAATTCTTTAACAATTTACATATTTAAAATTTTCCAAGTATGTGTGTATGTTATGTTTACAAATGTACAATATGATTTATATGGGTGTTTGCAAAGGCTTAAGTTATCAAACCGTTTTTTAAGAATTAACATTATTTCGTTAATTAACGTTATTAAAAATATATAATGTGATTTATTTGAATGTCTGCATAGAGTAATTTATGATGGTGGAATATTATTTGGTGTGGGTGGCTTCCCAGCTCAAGAAATAATCACAATACTTCTCAGGGTAAACCCACAAAGTCACTAAACTACCCTGAGCTAAACCTTCCTGGCAGCTATGACGCAGAGCAGACTGATTTAACTTAGGACAAACATAAAGTAGTCATGCAATAGCAAACTAGTAATAAAGTCAAAATGGAAAGCTATATAAATCTCAAATGGAATTAGAAATTAATGATTGTGGTAGAACAGGTCTAAGGTGCAATTTCAGACTTCCATCTTGGGTCAAATGCATGAAGTTGATTGGTCACTGTAAAAGTCTGAAAGTCAGAAAATTTAAAACGGTTTTAAGTCCTACTGGTCTGGAGGATAACATTTCAAACTTTTCCATACTTTCTTTTGGTTCCCAAACAACCGCAGGAGTACTACCTTTATAAAGATTCCTAGAACCTGATTGGGGCACTTAGAGACTCACGGGGTGTCAAGCAGAGGGCAACAGTGATAGCCAAATCCTAACACAGTTTTGCCACTGGTCAACTGGGTACCTCTACGAAAAGCCTCTTACAGCTTGTTGTCTCTGTGTAGACACACAGGAGCCAGACAATTGACCCTTAGAATCTACTTCTTTATCTTGAGTACATGAGAAAGAAAGTCCAGTCCTTCAGGGCTCCTCTCAGATCACAGACAGCTAGTCCAGTCCTCTTTTGATTATCCACAAGTCCAGAAAGTGTTCTAAAGTGGGTACCTGAAAATGCAACATTTACGCCTGGTGCCAGAAAGTGGGGTGGGTTGGGTTGGGTTGCATCCAGGGCACTCTCTAACCAATGGTGTAAAAGGTGCCATAGCCAAATACATCCACTTTTTCAGTAGTCCGTTTGACTAATTGTAAACAGGTCCAAAGTGCCACGTGTCAGGCCATTTTTAAGAAGATGAAAGACTTCTGTCACACTGAACTTGGGGTCTTAGGGCTGGGAGGTGTATGTTTGAGCGTAATAGGGAAATTCACCTGTGTCCTTCCACATCTACCACTAAATTTCAGTTTGAAGCAGGCACTATAACTACAACTAAAGCAGAGACAGACATCTGGTGGGACAAAAGCAGGGTCCTTCAGTAACCAGACAGGGGATCCACAAACATTGTTTTGGCATTCTGTTCTCTCTCTTTCCAGTGTGCCTAAGTTTTATCTGTAGCTTAACAGATCAGTCAAGCAGGATTTATCAGTGTGTTGTCACAGGATGCCCACAGCCCCAACACTAAATATTCTGTGGACTTCAAAGGAGTCATCTCTACTCTTTCTGGTCATCTTACTGGTTCCTTCTGGGAAGCACTTCACACCTCTTAAGCACCAATTCATAGGCTAAGTACAGGCTGGGAATTCCAAAAGAGTTAATTAGCCTTTAGGAGCTTCACATAGGGAAAAGGCAGCTTTGTAAATGTTTCTTTTGCTGAATATTTATTAAAAATCTGAATTCACTTTTGAATTGAATTTCTCAAACTGTAAACAAAAAAGTGGTTTAATAACTTTTCTGACAAGTCGCCTTCACAAGTTAGCAGTTTCAATATTTATATTTGCACTGTGATTTCCTGCACACAACAGCTATGCCTGCCACACTGAAAATAGCATTGTGAGTCGGACAAATGTAGACACATGGCAATGATAATTTTCTACATGATTCACTCTTAAATAAAATGCACCCTACCTAGTTAGCTACAAGGTATAAATAGGGGTAACATACAAACTGATAAAGGGGTGTTTTTACATGTCAAAAAGGATGATTTTACAGGACACTTTGCTGGTTTTACACTGCAGAAATCAGACTACACAGGGTAGAACTATAGCCATATTTGCACTTCCACTGTAGTTGATGGTACAAGAGTTACAGCAGTCTACAAGTGGCATTTAACTTCCAGGCCTTGGGTGCACTTTTTTCATCATATTCTAGGGGTTTGCATGCAAGTTAATTGTGCCCATCAGGAATTTAACCATGTTTAAACAGAAAGCACAGGCAATTTACTACTGATTAACAGCAGTAAAGTGCAGAGATTTCTAAAGTCAGCAAAGATATCGGGTCCTGCAAAAGATGAAACATCTGGGGTGACCAGGCAGAAAAGTCCGATTTCTTACTGTAATGGTATTAATTTTCTTTTTTTCTATTATTTATTTTGATATATTTTTACATGTAGCACAGTCTATTGAATTTGTTATTCACCCACTCCATTGTTTAATGATTTGATTCCCTTTCAGTTACACTGAGTGGCCACGTGTAGTGTGCAACTTATTCCTTGGATTGGCTGGAGTAGATGTGAGCTTGCTTGAGTTGTAGTATTACTGGAGTAGATGTAGTAGTAAGTTTTGTGAAATGCAGCAAGCTCACTATTTTGTATGCATGCTGCAACTCTGATCTGCCCATCCAGTACGCCTGGATTTGTCTGCTTTTTGGGTCACCTAGTTTTGGACGTTTTACCGTGGGTGATTATTACTACATGTGTCTCACCTATGGTAATCACATGGTAAATGTACGGCCAGTGCTTAACACCAGTGTCCGTCTTTTAAGATAAGGCTGCTGCGATGCAGATAGGGTATGAGACAATTGGCTGGGTACACATGAAAATGTGTACACCTGCATGTGCACACATGTGTGGGCTGTGCGCGGGAGACTACTGTCATGAGCAGCCCGGTAACTGCGCACAGGTAGATGGGTGCAGAGGGGACTCTGCAGGAGTAGAGATTGACCTGGGGTAGGCTTTATAATGTTAGGGTATAGTAATAGGGAAATGTATGGTTTTGTCTGTAGTGACACTTTATTACACACCGAGCAAACTAGTTGCTTTAAAATGTAGTTTTGCTTCTTTTTGTCCTACATTGACCAGTGATGTATCAAAATTGGGTGGAACATGTGTGGGAAAATCAATTCTACAAGCTTCAAAGAGATATTTGTACCATTTATGCATCTTCCAGAAATGTCATATTTCTTTGACTCAGAGCCCAGGACTTTTGTCACCGTGCTGTCTCAGGTTAGTCGCATTTCTTTCCCGAAGCTGGAAAAAAGGCCTCCCCACACAAAGGGAGCAATTAACAGTGCTTCATTCCACTCCTGAGGAGGAAAGGGGTGGGGTGGATGGATCTGTATCAAACAATCAGTTGTAACATAGTGCCAGGGATGGGCCTGCCCAAACCTGCAAAATAAAGGAGGTAGCCCAGACCTCTGGAGCCAACACTGGAGAGGGCTCCCCTTTAAAAACATAGTGAGAAAGGCCCAGGCAGTGATGTCAGCAAGAGGCGGAACTAAAGCCCAAAGAGGATGTGAGTAGCGACTCCTGGATGATGTCATCCTGAAGTCTCCCAGCATGCTTTGCAGGAGGGTTGGGACATGGGTAAAGAGGAGATGTGGCACCCTAGGAATGGACAGGGGGGCTTGGCCTCTGGAATCTCCCCCTCCCCTTCAAAAAGTCTTGTACAAGGGGGAGACTCTCCTTTGCTTGGTATTTTTCTGAGCTTCACTGCTGTCCTGGGGCTGCCATGGAGAACTGGAAGGAAGAGCCCCTTGATGCTCACAGAGGACTAAGCTCTGCCCAATTAGCCCCAGGATCAGTGGGTCTCCCAGTGAGGCTGGCCCCTTAGACTCCTTGAGGTCCAGTTAGAGTAAATCCCTTGACATATGCACCTAGTGACAGAGACCATGAGGAAGGCTGGGGCAGAGTACCAGAAGAACCATTCATATGGTCTGCTGAAATTGCCCTTGGTGGCTAGGGCTCACCACCAGGAGTACAATGAGCCCATTTATGTCCAAATCAGCCCAGCATGGGCCTGGGTCATGGCATTTTAAAGTATGGTGACCTCTGACCTTTTTCCAATAAAGTGCATGGGGCTCCGGTGCTTTATTCCCATAAATATCCCCAGGATAGGCCAGGAGGTCAGCACAAGGTCTAATATGGGGCCCCCTCCTCAGACTCTGGATTGGTCCGGAGACACCATTCCCAGTCTGTATATACTGAAAAGGGGGAGGGGACCACATCCCGACCCCCAAAGACAAAGAGTGTGAGGGAGCACCGGTATGCAGCCCCAATTCTGATGGCCTCGCATCCGCTCCCCATGCCCATGTCCACGGTAACAGGGAGCCACCGCATGACTCTGCACCCTGTCCACATGGGCGGGCAGGGAAAGGAAGACTACCAGTTCTAGCGCAAGTGAGAATGATGCCAGTCCTGTGGGGAGAAAGAAGGGCCGGAGTGCGCTCCCAGCATGACCCTAACAGGTAGGACATTTGGGGTGTCATGGTAGGGTGGGGCACACGACTGAAAAACATAAAGAAAAGGGGAAAAAAACAGAAGGTAAGCTTTTGTGGCTCTCCCAGCACAGCAGGAGAACTACTGTTAAAATATGAACTTTTTTTCCTGACAAAGCACCCCATAATTCCCAGTAGGGCCTCTTTAATTCTTTAATTGCAAATTTCTCCACTTGTGGTGGCCTCAGGATGGCACGAGCACCACCCACAAAGTCAAGGAGGTGTGGGTGCGACTGCAGGAGTGCTGCAGCTCTCCCTTAAAGACTGGTTTTTAAGTTACTCGCCCTAAAGATTCGGGCTAATCAAATCCAGGACCCCACTGTAACTTTACCTGATGTTTTCAAAGCACTCCCAAGGCTGGAGCTTTTGCTCTACAGGTGGGAGTGCTGTGAACTCTAGGTGCTTATTTTAGGTTGCATTTATTATGGCCTAAATTTGTTGTAAGAACGTACATGTTGTTTAGTGCTCTTTAGGTGCTAAATCTGTGGTTGCATGTAATGTAATCATATTGTGAAGTCCTCTAGGGGCTGCTTTTATGATTGCATTTCGTGGTTGGAAAGTTTATAAAAAAGCACACAGTCACATGTTTTGCTAATTTTAAATGTTTTAATCAGTTAATAATGTTGAGAATGGTTATTAGTCACAGTGAATATGACCTATTATTAGTAATACGTGTATGTACACCTGATGATTATTAATTAATATTGTATTTACATACAAAATGATGTCTTTCACATGCGGCTTGTTGATCTGGAACCTCTGAACAAAACAGTAGGTGTACCCTTTAGGTGGCTAAAGTGATTACGTAATGTCCTCTATAGTGGTTTCCATCTGCCTATGTACATATTTGCAAATTTCTATGTAGTATTTTGTAGTTTGTGTGTAATAAATGTACCTCGCATTTTTCAAAAGAAAAAGTACTGATTGGACAATCATTTATTGAGTGTTGTTATTGTACGCCAATAAACAGTGATTACTATCCCACACCACCTCTCCTGAGTAGGCCTTGGACTGCTCTGCTTTGCAACCCTGAGAGAGTCAAGCCACACAATGTGGTGCTTGGCTCCCATTAAGGAGAATTGTTGAACCAATACTTGTGCAGGCCACACAACTAATAACCCAATTCCCTACAAGGTGTATGCCCATCCTGTGTCCCTCCTTGATTTTTACATTCCTTCTCTCGCTTCATAGTGGATATCCCCATTTATTTTCCAGGAGTTTCTTCTTGCCACTCCCACATTAACACCTATGCTCTATACACTCATGACGGAGAAATCCACACAGGAAAGATATGACAGCCACAAACTGAGATCTCCGTCTGCACCTCTAAGAATTGCAGTTCTGAGCATTTGAAATAGCACTACTGGCCTATTACTAAGCATTCTCCTAAATGCCTTTCTACATTAAGACCAACGTTAATATGGGTTAGAAGTGACCCCTCAGAAACAGGAAGAATGTAATTTGGGAGTTAAAAAATCTACACATGTTGATTTTCACATTTAGGAAAATAGTATTGGATGTTTACAGGAAAGCCGCTCATATGAATAGAAACTTATTTTCTTTTGGTTTCTACACAAAATAAGTAAACAGTAGATGGTCAGTTAGCCCTTTATTGAGATTGAAAAGAAATTCATGTGAGAATCTGATCTATAGGAATCCTGCTGAAGAGCTGCAGATGATAATCAGAGAGCTGGGTGATGAGGAGCATCAATTAAAAGAGGTCAATTTGAAAGTGATAACTTTGCATAGAAAGCTTTAATGAAAGTGTTAGAAGGGAAAGCCAACACTGATAAGATTGTGCTTGTTAATAAGTACATAACACAATTATGAGTTAACAGATAAAGAAAATTATGTGGCGATTTTATTCATTTCACAATATCAAACATGTAAAAGGAGATTTATTGAACTATCGCACTTTGAAGATACCATAGGGACACATATGATAGATCTATAAGTGAAGGTAAATATGTTACAACTGAAGGATACACAAACATATCTGGGTAACACAAAAGAGAAAAATATAAATTCTTAAGTTGTCATACTGAAATAATATGACAAATGATAAAAATTATTACTCAGGATCAGTAAACTTTAATTAAATATGACATTTTGCAAAACACAGTTAAAGTCATGGTTTGCAAAAATCTGGGAGAAACAGCAAAAAATTAGATGAGACTGGACAAGCATAAATATCATTATAATAGGCTAAGTAAAATTGTCAATTGAAGATGTTTCACGGAATATCAGAGACCACCACCTAGACCTGGCAAAGGTTGTGAAGTTCCTATGCAGAACTCCATGAAGTGACAAAAAAAGTCCACTGCACTATGTCTAGCTCCGCAAGTGGTGGAGTGCATTACCTCGTGTCATTTGTGCTAAATTCTAGCGGCAAACGTTTGTCCCTTGCTGTAAAGTTTACAACATGATTGACATCGCGCGCAGCGCAAGAAGGCACTGCTCCTTTCTGCCGCACGACTAGAAGTTCGAGCACCAACTTCCTCAATGCGAATGGAAGGTTTCTCAAAGCGAGTGGTAGGATTTTTCTGGGAAGTGGTCTAGATTTGGATTTTTCTCACTCGCGCATCCCAATCTAATGTTGGCAAGCACGGGCAGGGAAAAACTCTGCTACGTTGATTTTTTCAGAACATTGCAAGCTCTGCGGAATGCCAAAAACTCCTCAAACTCTGCGAACGGAGCGGATTTCACCGGCCAGGCCAACCACCACCTCCCCGGGGGATCATTGCTAAAATAAATTGAGGGACCTCATGGACCCCTTATCCGGAGGACCACCACCTCTCTGAGGCCTATTTATTTTTAAATGGGGCCCTGAAGTCCCCCACCACAAACTGATTCATGGCCCCAGTGATCAACACCACCCTAGGGCCAACTTCTTTTTGAAAAGATGGCAGGGGCTTCACGACCCCCCTTCCAAGCTTTTCTCTGCCCCGGGACTGCCACCTTCCCAGGGCAGGCCCAACATCAAGAGTGAGGGGCCACGCAGCTCCCCTCCTGGAGGCATAAATGGCCCTGGGGACTGCTACCCCCTGTACCAGCTCCTGCTATGTTCCGCGGTGCCCACCCCAGGGACAAAGCTGCTTGCGCTTTCATGGCAGGAGCTTTACCACTCTCGCCAAGCCACAACAAACGCCATGCTCCCAGCAAGTTAGAGCATTAAAAATGCTTTTGTTTGCGTGAAGCGGATCAGAATTGCTTTCACAGACAGGGAGCTGCCTTTCCAGCAGCGACCTTTGTGCAAAAGCAATGCTGGCTCCCGAAGGACAAGGGGAGAATGCAGGGATATGGGGGCTTTCAGGCACCCCCCTGCAGTCCCAGTGGAGGGTGGGTCACCTGGAGGCACCAACCTTAACATTGCCAGGCCCTGGGGTCCCCGAAGCCAAATTCAGCTGTTCAGCCCCCTTGACATCTCTAAATGGCTAGGCCCCGGTGAATGGGGACCCAGGGGCTGAAATCAACCCAGGGAGTGCCCCCCCTCCCCTTGTATTTTTTTAGTTTTTAATGTAAAAGGCTGGGGCCTGGGGGATATGGTGAGAGGGGCTGCGTGCCCCCAGCATCTATTATAAGTACACGGCACCTGGGTGATGGGGACACTGGGGTTGAAACTGACCCAGGGAGGGGGGCTGCGTGGACCCCTACCCATTGAATAAGGCCTTACTACGGGGGATGGGGTCCCCAAGGCTGAAATTGGCCCAGGAAAAGGAGGGTCGCACAGCCATCTTCCCTAATAAAATAAAAACAAATATTTCAAAATGTGGATCTACCCTGCCTGTTACCCCCGGTAAGTCCCATATAGCGGGATTGCTGCGAGGTCATCATAGGCCATGCCCCCTTTCTCTACCACTCTGCAAACACGTCTTCTGCCACAGTACTGGTTGGAGGATTAAGTTCCTTTGGCTGCTGAGGGTCCTTGGAGGCCAACAGGCCTTTTTGTTACCTCAGTAAGCCCCACACAACAGGATTGCTGAGAAGTCTTTGGAGGCCCCGCTTTCTCCACAACTCTGCAAAGGCACCTCCTGGGGCACTCGTGGTTGATGGATGAAGTCATCTTGGATGCTGAGGGTGTCTCGGGGCCAGGAACCTTGGGGGAGTCATTGTTCTACTTCAAATAGCATCACCATTTGGAAATTGTATGCAATTGGTTGGTGTGAGAATAACTATTCTAACTTAAGTCCCACAATCATTGCGAAACATACATATATTTAGCTGGGATTAGAGGAAACAATATGTTTTCTCTCAACTTCACAAGCATTGTGAAAAGTACATACACTTGTCGGGGAGAAATCAGATTGGATCTTCTAACTCCTCGTTAAAAACATTATGGAAAGTGCATGTGTTTGAAAGTGGACAGTAGATTAACTCTTCTAACCCCCATTCTAAAACATTGAACAGTACATATATTTTGGAAGGAATACAATTTTATTTTTTAACTCTCATCCCCAAACAATGGAGAATGTACATATATGTGGGATGTTTACATTTGGTACTCTTCAGAGGTGATCAAATATACTATTCTAATTCCAGTAACCCTAACCTTGGGGAAAATAGCAACACCGATAAGGTTAGTTGGTTTATTCTGCTAACTACACACCAATGGTCTAATAATTTATAATATATAATATATTAGGTAAACATTGATCAATTGTATATATGGTGAAATTAATTACTGATTACCAATAATATTGCAAGAAATTACTGTAAAAATAAAATAATTAGTGATTTGTTTTTAATATATTTTTTGCACTATTTTTCTGGCTCAAATTTAATTTCAAATAAAAATGTTGATGTAAACAATTTTAAAAAAATCAGCACCTAGATATCATTTTTAACTTAAAGAGTAAAAATCCTAAACAAATATATATTATCTTCCCTTCAATAGGGAACAACCATTTTAATACATTTTAAAATCACTTTCAATCCCCCAAATTTTGTGCAAAGTAAAATTTGAAATATTGATGAACTACCAATGCAATCCGTCACACAATACATGAGATCTATGCATCCTCATATATTATGTGATGATTAATAAAGTGATTTTAATGTTTTTCATTAACAAAACTCTTTAAATAATATCATAATAGAACTAAATATTTACTTTTAGTTAGTATATCTCTTTAGACTAAAATATCACTCACCCAATCCCCCATTACATACATAAACCAAATACAATTAAAAACAAATATCTTATAAATCAATAAATGAACATATAAATGAGATGACACTTAAAAATAAAATAAATAGTTATTTTAAAGTCATAAGTATCAAAAAAACACGCTCAATCGTCTGTAGTATGGTTTATGGGCCTTTTTCTGCGTGCATGTTAAGTTAGCATGGCTTATCAGAAGTTGAAATGCCATTTTTCCCTTTTACTGCTTTTGCGCACGACACTGCTTAGCTGTTTTTGCTCTAGACATACATCGTATCCCCAGTCAGTACAGTGAGTGCTAAGCCGCCAAGGTTATCATAACACAAGCCTGTTTATCGGCGTGTCCGTGTAACACGTTCTAGACACAACAATATGGCAGATGCAAGCCGAGTAGGATTCTGGCGCCTTTATCATAGCACACTTGCCAGAATTGCACACACTTGGAAGATTCCAGGCATGCAGAGAGACTACCCAGTAAATGGGGTCCCCCTAAGAACGCTCAAGAGACCTTCTATAGTTTTATAATACCTAGGGCCAGATGTAGGAAGCCTAATACCAGTCGGTAACGGACAAAATTACCGAATTTTGGCTGTTACCGACCGGTATTGGGCTTTTGGGATGTAGGGGCCTAATTTAAGGATTCGGTAATGTACCGAATTGGTAATTTAAGGAATCGGTAAATTACCAAATTCTTAAATACCGATTCATCCTTAATGTAGAAAGCACTCAAGTGAGTGCTTTTCACTTGTAAGGATTCGGTATTTACCACCAACTACAAGTTGGTGGTAAATAACGAAAACCGTTAAAAAAGCTATTTTGTTCTTTTTTTAACAGTGCCATGTGGCAGACATACATGCCCTAAGGGCATGTATGTGTGCCACATGTGCAGACATGCACTATACAGGGGTGCAACAGGGTGTCAATGTGCCACCCTGCCACCCTTGTAGGACAAACCCCTATTACTGATTCGGTAAATAGCGAATCAGTATTTACCGAATTTTACCGATTCGGTAAAATGTACCAAATCATTATCTACATATCATTTACCGATTCTAAAATACCGAATCGGTAAAATTCGGTATTTTAGAATAGGTTAATGATATTTACCTACATCTGGCCCATAGTTCCTAGATAGGGAAGGTGTTTTAAATAGGCGCTAATTATCACCTGTTTACATTATCATTGTAACATGATTCCTCCTTTTGTGAATTTATGGAATTGTAACCATGCTGTCCGTATTATTATTATCCATATGTATGCTGATGTTGATTAAAATGTTGATTAAAATACTGCGCTTGAGATCACGTCGTTAAAATAGACATTTTAATCTTACCGTGTCTCTACTTTACTCCTGTTGTGGACTGGTATGAACGTATAACAAAAGAGTGTTCTCACTTCCCACCATTCCTGAGATGGTCCTAAGTCGCATGTTCTAGGTTGTCTAATCATTGGATTTCTGTTTGGCAGCATGCCGTTTGGTTTAATGGCACCCTCCCACACGTTGTTACAGTGGTCAGACAAGGGCCGTTGTCCATTCCAGGCACTACTTGTGCTGTATTGGCTGCTTACACTCCGCATCCTCAGGTGGGGGATTTGACAGCCGTACAACTGTAAACCCTGTACGCCTCTTCGGTAGCAGTTATCTGGTTCACTACATTACTCGCAACCTCCCGGGTGGGGCCCCGGCTGGTGCAGCGCATTCAGTTGGCGGTGGCGGACTCAAACTTAGTCCTGTCATGGTTAATGCGGTCATGGGCAAGCGTCCCCAAGATAAGGAAGAATGCCTTTTTGGCTCTTTGTCGTTCGTGTGCGGTGCAGAATACTCACAGCTCTGCTCTATTGGATAGTCTTGTACGTAAAAGGAATAAAACCACACTTGACATTTCCAATGGCTTTTTTTGCCCATAACTTGTACCCATTTAGTAGTGAGTGGACAAGTTTTACCTGTGTGGCAAATGGCGCCAGTTTCTTCGTTTGCCCATGGGCTAAAAGAACAGTCCAGGCGTTTTTGGAGCTCCTTGTTGTCTCCCTGCTTGAGAGGCTTGACGCAGATGCATGTTCATATGTGGATGACATTTATCTCACAGACGACGAATTATGGCCACATCTGTGCCGTGTTGACCGCATAATTTGCGGACTTTGGCTATAAATTCAATTTTGCAAAATCGCACATTGCAGAAGTCACAGTGTTGTTCCTGGGCTATGAGCTCAACAATGATGGTAGAGGCTTGGCTCCTTACGTCTTGGAGAAATGCGCACTTTGCGCGCTCCCAGAATGCTGAAGAAGTTACAATCCTTACTGGGCTTTCCGAATTTTGGACATACATACATACATTCCAGAATATGCCCAGCGTATCAAACCGCTTTATGCGTTGATACAACCTACTTCTTCCAAATCGTGCTGGCTGCCAGAACATTCAGCCGTCTTGCAATCTTTGCAGGCTGACCTACTTGAATATAAGGACTCGTGACAACCACACAAACCTGGTGATAAGAATCGTGCTAGGGGAGGTGGGTTTCACATACCTCACTTTTAATGAGGGAGACACAGTTCCTATTGCTTACAAGTCATACCTGTACAGTTCGCCCGAGTTGCGGTTTTCCACTGTGGAAAAAGTTTTGACAGAAGTGCAAATGGCGAGTCTTAAGGAACGTGCACTGTCGCAGGGAAAACGCACTGTGGTTGTTACTCCGTATCCTGCCTTGGAAGCAGTGATGAAGGCCAGTGTACCAAATTCCAAGACTTTGCACCATCGGTGGATACAATGGGCTACATCCTTGACATCCCCTGATGTAATGTTCGTTTTCAATTCTTCTTTGCAGACTCAGGAGTAAGTATGGGCGGATTTTGCGAATCTGGCGTACGCGAACTTGCGTATTTACGGATTCGCAATCCTCAAAATCCGCAAACTCTCGCGAATTTGCGGATTTTTGTGTTTTTTTGTGTTCGCAAGGGTTTCTGCCAGTTCGCGAGGTTTGTGTACCAGTTCGCAATTGCGAACTTACTTGTCGGCTCGCAACGGCCGCGACTATGTTGTTTCTACGTCTGGTTCATCATCACAGGTTCACAGCACCCTCTGTTTTACCACTGCCACCCTCTGGTACACCCATGCCACCCTCTGGTACATCACTGCCACCCTCTGGTTGGTTTATCACTGTAGATTATGGGGGTGAAAAAAAGCAAGCACACCTGCCCTGCTTCAACTGCCATGAATTAATTTGGGGTTGATTAATGTGTCACTGATTTTTAAACTTCCAGTCTGGCTGGCACCTGCTTCCTTCCTTATCTGCAATTTGCTTTCTGTTGCAGTGCAATTTGTTTCCACAGGACCTTTATGGCCTACTTGTAGCTATTCTATGAGCCTGCTGTGAGGGTCAGAGCAGGGTCATAGAATAGTTGCAAATAGGCAACTGAACTCTGGAGGGGCCCCTCAGGAAGCACTAGAGTGAATGGTTACTAATGTTAAGATTGAACTTTTGTACCTGCTTTCAGTTTTGCAAAAAAAATTTTCGGCAATTTCGCGCGATTTGCGGGGCGCGAATCCGTGCGAGATCGATTTCGGAAGCCGTGAATTCGTGCGAATACACGATTTGTTTTTTTTGCGGCGTGTTTGTTCGCGCGATTTTTTGCGTGTTTGCAAGCCGCTTGTAGCGCAATGTTTGCGAAGTTACCCTAGCAGTCGTACATGGGCGCGGCCATCTTGTTTGCGTGACGTAATTCCGTTTCCGGGCGCTATGTGTAATCTCGCAAAGTGTGCGGCTCGCTAGTAGAATTTCGCATGTGATCGCGAGGAAAATCTCGCGCGAACTTACCCACGCGGTCGTGAACGGGCGCGGCCATCTTGTTTCTCATTCATTGCCAAGGTTTTGGGCATGCTCTCTGTATCCTCCTCTCTGAATCTCTGCCATCCTTTGCTTGTTTGAAGTTTTTTTTGTCTATTTTACTTATTATCTATCCCTCTATTTTTCTAGCTCTATATTTTTGTGTTTTCTGCTACTTTTTGTTAATTTTAAACTACTTTTTTAAACGCTTTTCTTTTCTTCTTCCCTGTTCTATTTCTTCTTTATTATTTTGCTTCCTTTCTGCCCAGACCATGGCAAAGGGAGCCGGGAAGAAGCCCGCAAAGGGGAAGGGTCCCGCACCCCGTGCCCGGCTCCTGTGCGGGCGTTTGAGGGGGGAGACAGTTATAGCTCGGGAGATTTTTAGTGCGGAGGAGGTGGCCGCACTAGTCTTTCACGTCCAGCGCCGCCTCCCCAAGACCATCATGGGAGGCGGCAAGATCGCTACCGGCTACGGGATCCGGGAGCGCCGGAAGCGGTGGGAGAAGGTGTGCCGGGCCATGTTTGAACACTCTGGGGTCCGGCGCACCTATAACCAGGCCACCCACCGCTGGACGGATCTCATGGACCGGGAAGGCGACTTGCTGGACCTGCTCGGCGTAGAGATCCCCGGGCTTGGTGAGTAGTAGTAGCTATTTCTAGCTATTTCATCACTACTCTGTTTTCTCCCGCCCGTGTGTTATTATATTGCAAATTTTTGTTTTTTACCAAGAGCAATAAACTTGCGCCGGAACGCCCCCTGATGGCGCAGGGCTTTACAACGTGATGCATCTCCCATATGCGTCACGTTGTTAATATACGCCGCACCATGGCACCTCTTTTGTTCTGCCGCTGCGTCACAAAAGTCACGCAACAATGGAGCAAAAGAGCTGCAAGGGGCTTCTAAATCAGCCCCTACAGACTCAAGTCCAGTCCTTCCTTTGTACACATGGCGATAAGAAGAAATAGTGGTGGTGGATTGATGGTTTGAGTATTCACTGATCTGCAATCACGATGGACTTTGTCTGTCACTTCGCGTGCTGCGGACTGCTGCCTGCCAGGCCTAGGCGAACCTTTTTAGTAGTTTGTTTAGTGAGTTACATAAGAACTTTCCAAGTCGACGGTCCGTAAATCAAGCAATACTAATAACGTAGTAGACCACATGAGATCGGTCAATGTATCCCGTGGAATAGTTGTCTATTTGCTATTTCGCCAAAATATTTTGTTATTGTTCTTTTGAAATGTTTGATTTGGTTGACAAATATCATCCATGTTTTCTGGTCTTTCTTTCTTTCATGTTGTACATCAGCTCCCCCCAGGGGCAAGAGGGCATTGGAGGAGGCTGCTGCTGCTGCTGTAGAAGGCCAGGATTGGCCAGGCGAGGGCAGTGGCCCCAGTAAGTTTTCATTTTAATATAGAGTACCTATTTTTTCCTAGCGTTCCTCATTCGATTTTTTATAAATCGTCTTTGATCTTCTTCTAGACTGTATCTAAATTCTTATCCTGCCTCGACTATGACTCCCTGTGGTATTACTAGATTATTCTCATTAGTCTGTCTGTGTAGCTAACTAAGATTGCACATTTGGCAATTCCATTGGACTCCCATTCTAGTCAGCAATAGCTCTATGCACTGAGCCTTCCCTGGAAAAAGGAAAATTTTTACTTTAGATTAGACAGTCACAAATTATTACATTGTTTTCTGTTTTTTGTTCACATTTCTTTATTCCTAGACCCAATATTATATAGTAGTGAGTGGTGTATTCTAACATTCTTAAATGTACTTTATAGGTGGAACATCTGGTGGCGGGGCCAGCGCGGAGGTGGTGGTGGTGGATGAGGACTCGGAGGACATTTCTGGGGAGGAGGCGGTGCAAGTGCCGGACGACACCAATGTGCCTGTGAGGGTTCACACGGTGGTGGCGGGCAGAGGTAAGCTATATATTCCTTACTTATTGAGATTGAAGACTGCAGAGTGTGCTTTCTGCACGGGTGTATCAACCAGGTAGTAGCCTCCTCTAAATGTACTTCGACTTAGCTGTCAAGTTTTTGGTGAGAAGAATCCCAATCAGATCTGAGATGAACTTGATGGATGGGATGAATGAAAAGCAGTATTTTATGTGCATATGTCTGTGGTTACTGCTTTTGTCACAGAGATTCTTTTGTTAGTGTGCACATAAAAAAACAAAAAGCGAAAGAAGGGTGTAAGTAAGTGTGGAAGGACGAGAAATTTAATGATGACTGGCAAAGAAGAATGATATGTGTTTGCTTGGTCCCCAAGGTGGCTTAGAAGAATATGGTATGGTGCATGGCTGGGTGAATGATGAAGCAAGAATGGGTGGAAGGAGAACAGCCTTGGTGGGTGAAACAGAAACTGTATGTGTGCATATACTTTGAATGGATGGATGCCTGGATCATGGTACTATCTGACTCTTAGATAGCATATGTGTATCTAGAGAGAGTAGACGGTCACTGGATGAACTAAGTCAGGGGTCTCTAAACCGGTCCTGGAGGGCCGGATACATGCCAGATTTTTAAAATAACTACATGTATCTCAATGGGGATATCCCAAAAATCTGGCATGGATCCGGCCCTCCAGGACCGGTTTGGAGACCCCTGAACTAAGTGTTACTTTGAAGAGCATGTAACACCGCACCCGCACGTCCGTTCCAGTGTAGGAAAGGCAAGGAAAAGAAGTTGTAATTTTGTCCAAATACTACCATGAATAGTAGCAGTAGTTTGTATGCAACTGCAAGCACAGCATATATCCGGTTATTACGGTGGACCCTCCCTACCTCTCTTAATAATTTTAGTTTAGTAGTAGTACGTCATTCATGTGTGGGTGTATCACAGTTCACTCAAAAAAGCAAAGCACCTAAAGTCATCCCATATGTAATCAAATACATCCCATGTGAAGTGATAGATAATCAGATTATTTAGTTTCTTCTTTTTCCTTCTCTAGTACTCATTTGCACTGTAGGGTGAAAGTTAAATTAATTAAGCAGTAGCCCTTTTAACAGAGTATTCTCAGTGCCACCTGTAATGGAAAAATATGAGCTTCACCACCTGCATGTACTGTACCGGTACAGTAACGCAAGTCTGTCTCACTCATCATGGTGTGCGTCTGTTTTTCTCGGGTGCAAGTTCACTGTGCTGGCATTATGCCGGCTTGCAGAAGATAACGTACCAATTTTCATAAACAAGAGAGAAGAAGAAGAATAAGACTGGTGTACTACTGTCATAGTCGACTGTAATGGAAGTCCATAGTGCTCATAGAATTTGTTCCTTAAACTCACACTAATGTTAGAGCAAGCCAAGGATGAAGAAGTGGGAGGTTAGATAGATACTGGCCTCAATAGTTATGTACTGTGCTTTCAAGTTGCTACTTGTACTGTGACACAACTTTCTGCTCAATCATTTTGTGTTAATCTTAAGAGCATTGGTTACAGACTATGTCTTTCTTTCTTTATATAGTTGCTCCTTCCAAATCCAACAAACCATCAAGGAAGGAGCAGGCTCGAATGGCCCGGCAACGGAGGCTGGATGCCACTGTTGCAGAATATCAGCGGCTGCTGGCCCTGGAGGAGGAGGACACGCAGTCTACTAGTACATCTACTGCGACAGCTGCATCCTCCTCCGGGCCCACACGGGCTGCCAGCCAGCGCAGTGCTCCAGCGGTACGGAGCCGGGCTACCAAAGCCAACCGCCACCGCCAAGCAGCAAAGACATCAGCTGCCCCCCACAGGAGTTGCAAGGCACGCCAGCGCCGCTTATCCCTCAGAGTGTCCTACCTGGAGCAGGAGGTCTTAACCTATAAGAACTTGGTGGAGGGCCTCCGCTTCGACCATGCCACCCTCCGCAAGGAGTATGATGCCCTGGCCGCTACAGTGAACAGCATCCTGCCGTAGTGTCCCTTGCCCCTTTTTTAGAGACTTCTGTGGGGTGGGAATTGGGAGTTGGGTTCTTTTTGGGACTTTTGAAAGACAATTGTTGGGGTTAGGGAGGGTCTTGAGGGAGATTATTTTGTTAGGGCTATACAAATATACTTTTTGAAACTTTATCTGAGCATACCTGTTTTTTACTGCTTTTGAGTCTGGTGGGTGGTGGTTTAACAGTAAGTTTGTTTTCCTGAAACTTAAGTCTGTGTCATTTTCTTCCTTTAAGTGTAAATGGCTAAATGTTTTCAACACTAAGTGCCTCTCACAGAGTAAGTGATCCCCCCTTTCCCACCATGGATTTTCTTCAAATCACTTGCAACAAAAATTACACATTCCCACGAGTGCTCTAAAACCCCAGAACTCAGTTGCAAAAATCAAGAACACCCCGAAACACATGCAATCCTGCTGCTAGGGCTAACCCTAACGAACCCTAAGTTACAAAAAGTGCCAAAACCTTTTTCCTCATGGATGTTGTTTAAACCATTTTTATCCGGTATTAGACCTTCCCAGCAATGGCCCCAGAGCCGTCAACCCAGGCGAAAACAAGTAGAAGACCCCCAAACAACCAAAAAGCAAAAGTACAAAAATGTGGACTTAGTCACTTTTCTGAAAATTTGCAAAATCACTCAGCGCGCGCTCTGCAGCTAGGCCCTAACTCCCCTCCGCCTCCATGGATTTCCTTCAAACCTCTTGCTATCTAAACCATCCATACCCAGTAGTGCTACCAGACCCCGAAACCCACCCACAAACACCAGGAAGCCCCCCAAACAGGCCCCCGAAAACGCTACATTGAGCGAAAAGTCAGAAAATGAAAAAACTTTTTCCTCATGGATGTTGTTTAAACCAGTTTTATCCGGTATTAGACCTTCCCAGCAATGGCCCCAGAGCCGTCAACCCAGGCGAAAACAAGTAGAAGACCACCAAACAGCCAAAAAGCAAAAGTAAAAAAATGTGGACTTAGTCACTTTTCTGAAAATTTGCAAAATCACTCAGCTCGCGCTCTGCAGCTAGGCGCTAACTCCCCTCTGCCTCCATGGATTTCCTTCGAACCTCTTGCTATCTAAACTATCCATACCCAGTAGTGCTCCCAGACCCCGAACCCCACCCACAAACACCAGGAAGCCCCCCAAACAGGCCCCCGAAAACTCTACATTGAGCGAAAAGTCAGAAAATGCAAAACCTTTTTCCTCATGGATGTTGTTTAAACCAGTTTTATCCGGTATTAGACTTTCCCAGCAATGGCCCCAGAGCTGTCAACCGAGGCAAAAACAAGTAGAAGACCCCCAAACAGCCAAAAAGCAAAAGTACAAAAATGTGGACTTAGTCACTTTTCTGAAAATTTGCAAAATCACTCAGCGCGCGCTCTGCAGCTAGGCCCTAACTCCCCTCTGCCTCCATGGATTTCCTTCAAACCTCTTGCTATCTAAACTATCCATACCCAGTAGTGCTCCCAGACCCCGAAACCCACCCACAAACACCAGGAAGCCCCCCAAACAGGCCCCCGAAAAAGCTACATTGAGCGAAAAGTCAGAAAATGCAAAACCTTTTTCTTCATGGATGTTGTTTAAACCAGTTTTATCCGGTATTAGACCTTCCCAGCAATGGCTTTAGAGCCGTCAACCCAGGCGAAAACAAGTAGAAGACCACCAAACAGTCAAAAAGCAAAAGTAAAAAAATGTGGACTTAGTCACTTTTCTGAAAATTTGCAAAATCACTCAGCTCGCGCTCTGCAGCTAGGCCCTAACTCCCCTCTGCCTCCATGGATTTCCTTCGAACCTCTTGCTATCTAAACTATCCATACCCAGTAGTGCTCCCAGACCCCGAACCCCACCCACAAACACCAGGAAGCCCCCCAAACAGGCCCCCGAAAACTCTACATTGAGCGAAAAGTCAGAAAATGCAAAACCTTTTTCCTCATGGATGTTGTTTAAACCAGTTTTATCCGGTATTAGACTTTCCCAGCAATGGCCCCAGAGCTGTCAACCGAGGCGAAAACAAGTAGAAGACCCCCAAACAGCCAAAAAGCAAAAGTACAAAAATGTGGACTTAGTCACTTTTCTGAAAATTTGCAAAATCACTCAGCGCGCGCTCTGCAGCTAGGCCCTAACTCCCCTCTGCCTCCATGGATTTCCTTCAAACCTCTTGCTATCTAAACTATCCATACCCAGTAGTGCTCCCAGACCCCGAAACCCACCCACAAACACCAGGAAGCCCCCCAAACAGGCCCCCGAAAATGCTACATTGAGCGAAAAGTCAGAAAATGCAAAACCTTTTTCTTCATGGATGTTGTTTAAACCAGTTTTATCCGGTATTAGACCTTCCCAGCAATGGCCTCAGAGCCGTCAACCCAGGCGAAAACAAGTAGAAGACCCCCAAACAGCCAAAAAGCAAAAGTAAAGGTGATTACAGTTTTAATTATATTAACTTGTGCAAAACAAAGAAAGACAGAAACACAGGAATAAAAGTGAGTAAGTACGAAAAAGAAAATTTCTGAATTCATTGGCTCATTTTCAGGGCTCAGTGTCAGGGAAGAAGAGTTCGTCCTCATACTCTGCAAATTCAGACAGGAGTAGGTCAGTGTCACCTAACACAGAAGAAATTCCCTCATCTACGTTGCTGTCCGCCTCGTCTTCTTCCGTTGTGCGATCTGGTACTTTGAAATCTGGTGGTATGAGGTGCTCATTCATCTTGATCATTGTCATTATCTCCACATTTTTGGGCGAGAGGCGAGTCCGTTTGCAAGTTACAATGCCACCAGCAGCACTGAAAACACGTTCAGAAGACACACTTGCGAGTGGGCAAGACAAGTAATGTATAGCCAGGCGGGTGATCTCTGGCCACAATTCTTTTTTTCCCATGCCAATACGCCAATGGATCAGCATTAACATAGACCTCTGTTGAGTCATTCAGATAGTCCTGCACCATCGACTCAAAGTTCTCCACGGTTCCTCCACTTTGCTGAATTTTTGCTCAGACCTTTTGAGAACCATAACCAATCTCAGCTAGCCAATCCTCTTCATCACCCAATATTTCTGATGTGTCTGGTGCAGATGATGCGGTTGCCGGTGTCTTTAACGGCTGAGAGGTCACTTCTGCCACAGCCACAGGTGCAGAAGTGGAGTCTTTTGACTGGGGATGGCCTGCTGATGTACTGCCTTTTCCTTCAATTTGCTTCCGTTCTCTTTCAAACCCGATGGCTGACAAGGCTAGCCAACGTTTGTACTTTGTAACATCTTCATCACTAAAAGGAAATATTGCACAGCCTACCAGCGCCTTTTTGTAGCGTGGATGCAGAATAGTAGCACAAATGTAATGCTGGTCTGAGTGGATCTTTTGAAGACGTTCATCGCCAAGTAGGCGCTCTAATAATTTCTCCGTCAAAACAAAAGCTTCTTGCTTTTCTTCATCTTTTTGAAACTTTGAAGACACCGCCTTCAGTTTGTGCTCCAGCATGCGCAACAATGGGATAGCTTTTCCCAAATTACAGTCCACCCTGCTGACTGCACGCATGAAGACCTCAAAAGGACGAAGCATGTCTGTCAGGCTTTTAACTAGCTCCCATTCCGCCGCATTTAACCTCAGGTCCTCCTTCACAGCTGTACCCAGTGTTAAGAAATACTGATCGAGTACCGTAAACTGCTCATACAGACGCTCAAGCATGTAGAAGGTTGAGTTCCAACGTGTTGGCACCTCCTGGATGAGTGCTTTCACTGGCATTCGACGTTCATGTAGCAGGCGCCTCAGATGCTTCCGGGCCTTAAAAGAATGGCTGAAATGGTTGCACATTTTTCGGCAGGTGACCACTAACTGGCATGCTGGACTGTCTTTGTTGGACTTGGGCCTTAGGGCAGGTTCACCCCTAATCTTTTTGCTTTTATTTTTGACCCTGTGTAGTGATTTTTGGGTCTCTGCGCACTTTTTCCCTGTGTCCCAGAGTGAAGTGCGTGCGTGTAGTATGGCTGGCCTGCCCTCCCATAGGAATGCATGGGGAATGTGTGTGTCCATGTTAGTTCCTGATGCGTGGGGAGTGCAGGCTCGAGTTTGGTATGTATGAACTCGTGAGAATGAATGCTGCGCAATGGTATGTGCGGCTTGTATGTGTCTAGAAGGGAAGTGCTACTTCTGGACATGGATGTATGTGTGCAGTGAGGATACTGGAGCGTGATTGGCTGGAGCTGGCTGGCATGCCAGGCTCCAGGAAGTCTGGATTGGTTTGCCCGGTGGTGAGTGTGAGATCAGCATGAGTGATGTGTGGGAGGAGTGCACCTGGGTCCTGGATGGGCTGGGTTTTTCCCCACACAATGCTGGCTCCACCCCCCTGTGGTTTGTCTAACGACCCAAGCCTCCCCAGTGAATGAAAGGGGTGGTTGGGCCATCAAGGGTACTCCCAAGCCAGCTGCAACTGGTTTCCCCCCACCCTGCACCTCCAAACAAAGGATTTCACAGTATAAAAATGGGGCTGTGTCCCCACAGATGTTGTTCTTTCCTGATCCTACTTGAGGGGGCTGCTGCTGCTGGGCCAGAGGACCGCCACTTGGACTGTCTCCCTGCCTGGAGACCCAGTGAGCTGGCTCTGGGCCCAGCCTTGCCCCCCCTGCCTTGCTGAGGACCTTTGGCTGGACTTTGTTGTCCTATAGCGTCTGGGGGCGCTGTACTGGATTGATAGCACTGGGAGCGCTTTGCTTTCCCCTTCTAGCGCTTACGAGCGCTTTATTTTGCATTTAGCGCTGAGGGGCGCTTTACTTTTGGAAGCCGGAGCCCACCCGGCGTTGGCCCCACTCCGTGACGAGTCTTCCAGCCCCAGCCGCCTTTCGAGCGCGTGCCCACCGCGCTTTATGGTAATTAAGGCCGGTGCCCACCCGGCATTGCCCAGGACTTCACCGCCGCAGCCGAGGAGGTTTTGAAACGTTGCCGGGCCGCTGCCTAGTGCGACCCGGAAGTGCCACCTCCACAGCCCCGGGCCGCGCTGCGATTGGATCCTGCAGCCGCGACCCGGAAGTGGCCGCCGGAGGAGAAGAAGCCGCCGGCCGTGTCCTTCCCGGGGGCTCCCGAATGAAGGGGGAGCCCCGGACATCTGGCCAGCCCCGTGGGCGAAGCGGGAGTCTTCCAGCCCCAGCCGCCACCTGCAGAGTCTCCGCCACCTGTGAGGAGAGCCCCGGACCTCCGCAGACCGAGCCGGTGAGTGATTTTAGGGAGAGGGGGCGTCGGGCACATTGCCGGTGCCCGCCACTCCAGCGCGGGCTGCCTGGGTGTAGAGAGGCCCGCGGGGCTTCTCCAGATACTGAGTCCCCCGAGAGGGGCTCCCCGACCCTGCCCCAGTAGGAAGGAGCCGGAGAGGCTCCAGAGACAGCCGCCTTTTGCTTGCAGAGCCCAGAGAGGCTTGTGACGGCCGCAGCTCTTGTTCGGCCCACGAGGGCCCCGGGGGCACATCATTTCCTTCGAGCCCCCGAGAGGCTCCCTGCCCGTATCTTGGTTGGTTGGAGCCACGAGGCTCCAGGGGCAGCATCTATTTGATTTAGGAGCCCCGAGGCTCCTGCGGGCAATTTGTTTATTTAGAGCCCGAGAGGCTCCCACGCCCACAGCAATTTACGAGCCCCGAGGCTCGAGGGGGCATTTTGTTGATTTAGAGCGCTGAAGCTCTTGATCCCAGCCCACATTTGTTTTGCGAGCCAGAGAGGCTCTTGGGACACGAGTGTGGTCAGTAGCCCCGAGGCTCCCACACAGTGTCTCCTCCCCACCAGTGTTCTTGAGCCCACGTGGCTCCAACGTTTGCCTACCTGTGATTTATAACTGTCCAGCACTTAGTGGACAGTTGCTACGTTTAGGCTTTGTGTGCTGTGCTGCCTGCGCAGCTTCCCTGACATTGAGACTCAGGGTATTTCAACCCTTGCGAGGCCAGTTGGCCTGAGGGACATTTCTAGTGTGGTGCTACATGCACCCTGCGCAATTTATGATTTACTGCTTATGTGATTTCTGCGCAAATGTTCTACCTGCACCTCTGAATGTGTTTTAATGTTTCATATGCAAATGTTTGTTGTTACCTTTGCTAAAAGTGACCTGCTTAGGTAATTGTTTTATTGCCTTTGCTAAATGTTACTTGCCTAGGTGATTATTTTAGGTTTCCTTCCCTTTGCTAAATGTGACTTGCTTAGGTGATAGGTTTTCCTTCCATAGGTCCTGATGATAAGGTCCTAGTTCCCTGCGTGATTTTCCTACAGTGTTTAGGGTGGCGTAGGAGGTATTTACCCTTTACCAGTAGTTACTGGTTGTATGCTACATTTACTATTTCTGTGTTACAGTCATTATATGTTTATCTGCTAAGTGTTATACCTGCAAGTGCTATTTCTAAAAAGTGCATACCCCTGACAGTGGTCCAGGTGGCCCTGTCCTGTACATAATCCCTTGTAAATCTTGACCGTGCCTGTTGGCACATTGTAAAGTGTGTGTGTTATCTAATGTGTTTTTATTATTATAATACAAAGGCTATTTTTGATATAACCTTGTGTGGAGTTTCCTTTGTGGTGGGCCTTTGGTTGTTGTCGCTTGGGTGCGCGCGCAAACGCTTTACACATCGCCTCCGAGATTAGCCTTGCTGCTCGCGTCACGTTACCTAGAGGGTGAGCAGGGGTTATCTTGGTGTGTGACTCCCTTGCCCTGACTTAGAAATGGCGATCCCTGACTGACTTGGCGTGAGCCGTGGCCGGCCGGGGGTCCTGTTTCTAACAGTCTTTATCCAAGAATTTTTAAACAACCAGGTTTATACAGTGCGCCAAACACGGCACTCTGAAATAGTCACCCAGTTCCATGGCCTTAACTACATTGGCGCCATTATCCGTGGAAACATAACCAATGCCGCGTTTTTTTGGAGACAGCCAGTGAAAGACCTTTGTGTTGAACTCATTCAAAATGTTTTGTGCTGTATGACGTTTCTCCAAGCCAAACATGGCTAGTGTTGCATGTTTCCGAGCAGCTTTAAAAACTTGGTCCAGGTCAGCACCTGCGTTTAGCTTTGCTTTAACCCCTGAAAAAGAGACCCAGTGTGCAGTGATGCACATGTGATCAGTGCCTGCGCCACTGGTCCACATGTCCGTTGTCAGATGTATAGTGTGACAGCACTCTTCTGCAAACCTGCCCCAATCACCTCCAGCACATCTTCATGTAGTGCTGGAACCGCAACTTGGGCAAAATAGTACCGGCTAGGAACCTTCCATTTAGGGCAGAGCGCTGCCACTAATTCTAGAAAACCAACCCCTTCTACAAAAGAAAAAGGGAGAAGATCCAGCGCTAGCATTTTAGCCAGCTTAGTGTTATACAGACGCACCATTGGGTGGTTGCGGTCATATGGCGCGTCTGAAAACAACATTGTTTTACTGTTGCCCTGGACCATTTTACGGGATGATGATGATGACTTCTTCGACCCAGTTACGCTCGCTGATGAACTTTTTCGCATTGGTGTCTCACTCTGTCCCACACTCTTAGTGTGGCTCACAGGGGGTGTGCTGACAGGGGTACTGGGTGTAAGTGAAGTGTGTGACACTTCTTCCTCCTCGTCATCATCAGATGGAACATCAACGTTTTCTCGACTTGCAATTCGGGCTTCCTTGATCTCCTTTAGGTGAGCCAACCATTGGACAGTGTGCTGTCTCTTAAGATGACCTCTCTGGCCTCCAGTCCCATAGTTGGTACCAAGCTTACCACGACTAACTGCAAGCTTACAAATGCTACAAATGGCTATGTTTTCCCTTTATTGGGCAAACACTAAAGAAGTCCCAAAACTGCGGACTTCAAATGTCTGTGGGGGCCGGAGGAGGCGATACTGGTGGTGGTCGTGCTGCTAATGCCAGATGAAGTGGAGGATGTGTATTGCTGAACTTTACTACGTTGTGCACTTTCACCACCACTAATTGAGGTCGAGGTGGATGGAGGTCCCTTCTGTCGAGTAAGAAATATGGAAGCGGTAGGTTGTGGTGTACTAGTTAACATCAATGATTGTGGTGTTCCCATTGCCTCCTCGTCGACTTCATCATCACGCTCAGCAGCTTGTCGGGCTAGGGTCAAAATGTCTGTTTGCTGCATGCCCGCTGGGGCTTCAGTGACGTTAGTGATGATGACTGCGTCATCGTCGTGAGAGTCTTCAGCAGCAGGAGTATACGCCACTTCTTGTTGAGCGTCATCACACTCCATAACTATGAGAGTTTTGACGACCTTCCTTTTATGCTTAGCTACCTTTGTCAGATCATGGTGTGCCTCCTCAACCTCACTCTCAGACGGCAGTGGTGCTGGTTCCCAAGTAAGATCCATATCATCAGAAGGAGGTGGGCTTGAAGAAGATGTAGACACCAACACCCTTGATCTTTTCCTTGCTCGGGATGTGGAAGACAATGAATGATCATCAGGAGGAGTGGCTTCCTCGCATGATACCTCGGCTTGATTGTCGATTTCCAGATGTGCCCCTACTTCTGGAGGAACAACTATTGTGGCCACTTGTTGTGCCCCTCCATGCACCTCTGCTTGCTCCTCTCCTTGCGCCGCCTCTCCTTCCACATGTACTTGGGCTTGTACTTGCACATGTGATTGTTGTTGCGGCTGTGGTTGTTCAACACTCGTCAGATGAGTTACAACAACCTGTGTTGATTGAGGGACATTGCTGCTACTTTCTTGCAATGAGCCAACATCACTGGTCGTTGGTGATTGAACAACTATACTGGCGGCCTCTGCAGCACTCAAGGGCTTGGACCTAAGTTGGCGTGGTGGTGGTGGCACTGAGCCCAATTGGAGCGGGGGTGCTGCTACCAGCTTGGTCCCCAGCAGATCCTGCTGCTGCTGCAGGCGTACTTTTTTTTTTATTCCCAAAAAATGTGGCGGGCGGCACACTAGTCTGCTTGGTAACTTGCTTCTTCTGCTCCTTTCTGGCATCTTTCTTGCTAGAAGAGCTACGGGGAACTTTTTTTGGGGCCATCTTCTTCAGATGTCACTCTGAACAGCAGGCCGCAGTTGCACAAGTTGCAGAGTTGTCTGTGGCCACACGTGACGTTGTGCTGCACACACCGCAGCAGGACTTCTTCCTGGCACTGGTGGTTCTCTTGTGCACCTACAAGCAATGGAAGACAGAGGAACATCAGTTATACACCCCAAAAAGTCGAAAAAACACACACAATTCTGCACAATCCCAGCCCATCCATGGCCTCAATGGTGTTTAAATTCAAGAAGACACCCCACAGAAAGACTAGGCCCATGCACCACTCACTAACCTGGGCAAAAGGCCCCACCAGCAGCCCCCAAAAAATCGACAAAAGCCACAAAATTCAGCACAATCCCAGCCCATCCATGGCCTCAATGGTGTTTAAATTCAAGAAGACACCCCACAGAAAGACTAGGCCCATGCACCACTCACTACCCCTGGGCAAAAGGCCCCACCAGCAGCCCCAAAAAAAACGACAAAAAAAACACAAAATTCTGCACAATCCCAGCCCATCCATGGCCTCAATGGTGTTTAAATTCAAGAAGACACCCCACAGAAAGACTAGGCCCATGCACCACTCACTACCCCTGGGCATAATGGATGAAAGCTAGGCAAAATGGGTGCAGGCCTCAGACACTGCCTCTCTTCAAAATGGCCCCTTGAACCCCAAGCTCATGTTGCCTGTACCAGCACTCAAGATGGCCACCACCACCACCCACATGGCCAGTCCACATCAACAGTACACCCCAAAAAAATAAAAAACACACAAAAATCACCACAATCCAATGCCATCCAGGATGTTTACATTAAAGAGAGTGAGACCCCACAGGCAGACTCAGCCCATGCACCACTACCCCTGGGCAAAAGGCCTCACCAGCAGCCCCAACAAAATCGACAAAAACGACAAAATTCAGCACAATCCCAGCCCATCCATGGCCTCAATGGTTTTTAAAATCAAGAAGACACCCCACAGAAAGACTAGGCCCATGCACCACTCACTACCCCTGGGCAAAAGGCCCCACCAGCAGCCCCATAAAAATGACAAAAAACACACAAAATTCTGCACAATCCCAGCCCATCCATGGCCTCAATGGTGTTTAAATTCAAGAATACACCCCACAGAAAGACTAGGCCCATGCACCACTCACTACCCCTGGGCAAAAGGCCCCACCAGCAGCCCCAAAAAAATGACAAAAAACACACAAAATTCTGCACAATCCCAGCTCATCCATGGCCTCAATGGTGTTTACATTCAAGAAGACACCCCACAGAAAGACTAGGCCCATGCACCACTCACTACCCCTGGGCATAATGGATGAAAGTTAGGCAAAATGGGTGCAGGCCTCAGACACTGCCTCTCTTCAAAATGGCCCCTTGAACCCCAAGCACATGTTGCCTGTACCAGCACTCAAGATGGCCACCACCACCACCCACATGGCCAGTCCACATCAACAGTACACCCCAAAAAACGAAAAACACACAAAAATCACCACAATCCAATGCCATCCAGGATGTTTACATTAAAGAGAGTGAGACCCCACAGGCAGACTCAGTTCCATGCACCACTACCCCTGGGCAAAAGGCCCCAACAGCAGCCCCCAAAAATCGACAAAAA
This sequence comes from Lissotriton helveticus, assembly GCF_964261635.1. Classification (NCBI taxonomy): domain Eukaryota; kingdom Metazoa; phylum Chordata; class Amphibia; order Caudata; family Salamandridae; genus Lissotriton; species Lissotriton helveticus. The sequence goes on along the minus strand of NC_136063.1, from coordinate 601,257,454 downwards.
ACACAAAAATCAGCACAATCCCAGCCCATCCATGGCCTCAATGATGTTTAAATTCAACAAAACAGTTGTATCATGCACCCATAACCAACCCTGGTCCTACTGGATACTGTGGCTACCCACAATATATTTTATTTAATGTTCTGAAAAAGTTCCAAAATTGTAGTTGCAGCAACTGTAATGCCCCAAACAAACTTACTTGTGAAAGTTGATTTCTAATCCAAATGTGATCCAAAGAAAGTCTAAAAGGCCTCAAATCCAAATATCCAGCAGCACCCACAAAAAGTAATCCTTCCAGGTCAAGGTCCAAATGAAAGTGACCAGCACATGAAGAAAGCACTGGGAGGAGCCTGCTGGACAGGAACAGGAAGCTGGAGACTGTGGGGCACTTCCTTCCCCCCCCCCAAATAATGGACTCCTTGCAAAAAAAAGTGCAGGCAAATGTCAACCTGAGGAGTGATTCTGATAAAAATCATCATTTTCTGAAGGTTTATGCTGTTTGCTGGTGGATTTCTTGTGCAGAATTGCAAAATCTCTATTTCGCGAGTGCGAGGTTGTTCCTGCCCGCCGCACCTACATGTTCGCAATTGCGAACTCTCGCGATGCGTGCTGTGCAAGGTGGTGGCAAGCCGCGATTACGTATTCGCGGGCGCCAAACTCCCGTGGGATTCCGCAGCAAGATCCAAAATGGCGCAGCACTCGCAAAATATCGAGAAAAACAACTCGGCAAACGCTGAATGACGGAAAGTGAACGCCGCGCGCCACGCCGCGTGCCGCAATATTGTATCACCAAGCAAAAAAATCCGCTGCGTGCGGATTTTCGGATTTTCGGCAAATTCGCGAGAGTTCGCGGATTGCGAATTTGTCGAAAATCCGCAAAATCCGCGAGCGGAACGGATTTTACGCCCATGCTTACTCAGGAGTTTTAACAGTATGAGTTTGTTCATCCTGCTCCTTTGACTACGCGCCCACTGGAGGATTTTCGTTGTATCATTTACACTGATGGAAGTGCTCAAGCGGCTACGGGTTCTAGACACGTGTATTCCACGGCCTGTGCAATTGTGGTTGGTACAATTTTGGATGGTGAATTCAAGTCCGATGTCGTGCATACACAGACATTAGGGGACTGTACCGCCCAATTAGCAGAATTACGTGCTCTGATGCTTGCATTGGAGTACGCGGACCCCAGTGTGACTACTCTTACTGTAAGTGATTCCTACTACTGTGTACAGTCTTTCAATGACAATCTACCCTTTTAAACTCAAAATGATTATCATGACTCCAGAGGTCGCACAATAAAACATAAAATGATCTGGGTTCAGGTGGCGGAGCTTAAAGAACGTCTCCCACTCGTTTTTGTGATTCATACTCTGGGTCATCAGGGCGTAGGAGTTCACACTGTTGGCAACTGTCTCGCAGATGAAGCTGCAAAGACAGCAGTAGCAACATTTACAGTGGCAGCAGTTACACGTTCCAAAAGTAAGATTGATGATGACATCTTGGCAGCTATTGCCGCACCTGAGAAGGGAGGTAATTATCCTAAGGGTTTCCCTTCAAAGTACACTTATCACTTAAGTCCCGATAAAGTTCCTTATATGAGAATTAACGACGTTGGTGACAGATTGCTTCCCAACGCGGATCACAGACAGGCTTTGATTACAGCAGCCCATGTGGGATGGCTTCGGCGCATGCCGGATTGTCAGCTACTGCATCTCTCCTTCAACAACGATACTGGTGGCAGGGTTTGTATAAATAGACACGTGATTTTGTCCTTCAATGTGGCATTTGTCAGCAGATTAAGCCTTCTTCCGCTGCACGGACGCCCCAAACTCAGTTGTACATATCTAATAAGCCACTTGCGTGTGTTTATTTGGATCACTGCGGTCCTTTCTCCTCTGATACTGCATATAAGTATATCTTAGTAGCAGTTGACTCTTGCACGCGCTTTGTGTGGGTGTGGCCTCAAAGAAGCGCTGATGCTAGAACTGTCATAAAAGATTTGCGTGTCTTTGTGGAAATTTTTGCAGGTGGCACCTTACATTCGGACCAGGGTCCAGCATTCGCCTCTAAGGCGAACAAGGATGCCATGTTAATTGGGGGTCCAAGTCAAATTTTCGTCTCCATACAGGCCTGAGGGCAATAGTGTTGTGGAGCGGATGAACCTTGACTTAAAGCTATCATTGACAGCGAAGGTGTTCGGTGCTGGCAGAGAATGGCTCACCCACTTGAATAGTGTACAACGTGCACTTAATAATCTCCCTAGAAGGTTTCTGGGTGGGCGGACCTCATACGAAATTCTCTTTGGCATCAAGATGTTTGTTCCGGACTTTGACGGTCGAGACATGGCGGCGGGAGACGCATCCTTTGACGTAGACGAACATTCTAATGTTTTACAGAACCTACAAAAGACCAGAGACAGTCTTGCAAAGGAACACTTTCCCTCCACGTCTGAAGCTGTGTTGCAGATTCCGGTAGTCAGCTGGCTACCCCAGGTTGGAGTACTGGTCTGAGAGAAGATCGAGAACAAGAAAGAATTTGGTCCTTCCTATCGAGCTCCAGCTACCGTGCTTGATGTGCAGGGTACAAGAACAGTCATTTTACCTCCTCTTCCTGGGTGAAAGGGGAACAGGTACATTTCAATTGACCATGTCAAACCACACAGGGTGGCTGATACTGTATAGTATGACACCTGTGGTTTCGTGCCCAGCAATGGTGCGACACTCTGTTTTGGCCCCGGATCTTGCCATCGGGCCTGATGTTGCTATTGAAATGAGTCCACTTACAAATCCTATATTGAATCTACCTGCTGGTGATACTCTTAATGATACTGAATATACTTACCCAACTGATTTATCTATGCCTGATTTGGAGACCCGTGTGGCTAATCAATGGAGTTTTTCATTTGGCACTGGCTCATCCACATCAAAGACCCCTTCAAAAGTTTCACTTTTTGTTACCTGGTTTAAAAATCATTGTTTGATCCCGCCTTGGATTTACATTTGTTTCTGCTGATTGCAATTTGTTTGTTCATGTCCATAGGATTTGTGGTATATTTTTTTCGTTTTATCAATGGACACTATGTTGAAGAAAGAACGTCTATTCGAGTGATTGATGGAACTTTGGCTCCCCACTCCTCTTCGCACATCATGAAGAGGGACCAGACTTATGTTAATATAACTGCATTGCCTGTTTTAGATGGGAATGTATGGGATGCTGTAAAGTCCCAGATTCATGGTCCCACAGAGGTTATTACTGTTCCCAATGTACTCCGTGTTTCAATGGGGGATGTGGTTAAACAAAATATTTGCTCGGATGATTGGGAAGTAAAAGCAGTTGAAGCTTTATTTACTGATTTGAAATATTATGCTGCCTTCGATGCTGAAGATTTATATTTAGAGTCTGCAAATTATGGCGATTTGTACTGTTACCAACATTTTGGCAATCATTTTCTTCATAAGACTGGCTCATTCAGAAGCATGGTTAATTTCACACAGTGGGAACATTGTCCCGCTCCAGTGGAAGGCAGCTCTAAAACGTTTCTGAAGAAATGTTCCTATTTTACTGATTTTGATCAATCCAACCCTGATGCATTTTATTTTAAATTGACTGGAGAGTCATTTTCCAAGGTTAGACTTACCCACACCAAATTACTTTATTCGAAGTCCTTTATATGAACTGTGGAGAGATACTATTGATCTTAAATCTGTTTGGGGTACTAAAAGTTGGCAAGTGCAAGGCACTGAGGCATTGCATCGTGCAGGTCTCATCCCGATCCATATGTTGTTTCTGAATGACACTATTTCAAAAACGACATGCTTTGGAATGGCTACTTCTAAAAAAACTAAATACTCCTTCCTTTCCTGATTTGGGTGCATACCCGCATTGGAATAATTTTACCAGTACGCCCCTGAGTGAAATACAGGCACTGCTTAGTAATTCATCTTTTAATGTGGTGGTAGGCCTCACTCAGCTGGCGGAACATCCGGAAGTTTTACACGACTGCCTTGCTAACGTCTATCGGTGGATGTCTCGCTCGGCCTTAAAGCTTAATGGAGGAAAAACCGAGCTGATGCTCCTGGGTAATTCCAGTCCCTCTATTATTGCTAGCTGCTGGCCCCGGTCTCTGGGCGACCCACCATCTCCCAAGAAGGAGATCAAGTCATTGGGAGTATGGCTGGAGGAAGATCTGTCCTTTAGGACCCATGCGAGGAAGACCGCGGGAGTGTGTTTTGGTCTGCTGCGGTCAGCCCGCAAGGTGTTACCACTGCTTCCTGATCCAGCAAGGAAGCTCTTGATGCGTGGTTTAATCCTATCGAGGCTTGACTATGGGAATGCGCTGTTTCTTGGTGCTCCCGAAGCGACCTTCAAAACCCTCCAACAGGTGCAAAATGCTGCTGCGAGAGTCCTAATGGATGTTCCCAGAAGGCAGTCTGCTGCCCCAGCCCTCAAAAAGCTCCACTGGCTCCCCGTGAAGGAGCGGGTGAAGTTTAAAGCGCTATGTACGGCCCACAAAATCCTGCATGGTAAGGGCCCCCCCATCCTTTTTAATATGGCCCGTCCTTATAAACCTACACGTCTTTTGCGCTCAGACCAAAAACATCTTTTGCAGACAGCGAGAGTGAGGAGAGCTCGTTCGGGGGCAGACGGTTTTCAGTGCAGGTGGCGACTCTGTGGAACTCTTTGCCCCTTAAGATCCGTTCAGAGCCCAAGATCCTACTGTTTAGGAAACTCTTAAAGACCTATTTGTTCCCACAGTAGTGATTGGACTTGTTTCTCTCCCCTTGGTTCTGTCTCGCGCCGGGATGCCCCCGGGTAAGCTGAGCGCGCTACAAATTTCATATAATAATGTTTCCAGCATCAATCCCGAAGGCTGGCTGCTATGGAAAAAAAGTGCAGATTCCTGCCAGCACCGCTTTCTGGGTATGACCCCTGGCTATACAGCGGTTAAAGTTGATCCCCGTTTTTAAACTCACCATTCAGTCACCACTTATTCTGTTGGCAAGTTGTGAAAGAGTTGGCTAGGACATTCATCCTTAGCGTCTGTCAAGTCGCATTTGTCCAAACACACTGAATCTGTCGATTTAAATGATTTTGTTAAGGGCCATGCGGGTGGCAGATCAAAAAGATGGATATATGCTGCTTACAATGAAGTTTGGAAACTGTCTCAGATTGAAGCTGCTTCTGGGCTTAGAGCTATAGATCAAGCTAATTTAGAAAAAGTGCTAGCTGTGGTAGACAATAGCATTAACACCCTTTCTTCCCGAATTTAGCCTTTACATAATATTGTGTCATCTGTGGTCGATATTGTACAAGAAGATGTTGGTTGCAGTGTTGCATCATGGGCAAAATCAATTGTGTTCTGTCATGCAATCTGCCTGGACTTTGCAAACTCTTAAGAATGGTCGCGTTCCATGGGATTACATGAACACAAGCTTGTTATTAATGCCGTTTAATTTGACTTTGAAACAGCAATTCATGTCAATGAAAGATGCCACATTTTCCCTGTTGCATATTGAAAAATTAGAATCATTGCCTTTTTCTGTAGCAGAGGCGAATTTGGCTGTTTGGCTTATCCACGGGTTAATAACCTTATCGTTCCCCCTTTTCAAATTCGAGAATTGCATGAAACACTATGCTATAGGCAGGTTTGAGCCCCTGGGTGGAGCATTCCTTCATGAAGTTTGGAACCTCCCATTCACTTACAGATGTTTAAGGGATGGTAAGGAAGTGTTTTTAAATGGTGAAGATCGTGTCTCTACACCTGATCATTCATTTACATGCAGAAATCTTCAGTTGCACGGCTCTTGTAAAGTGCTTGCACCAAATTTAGCGTGTGTTTTAAAAGGCACCCCAGTCCCGGCCATTACACCAACATTCGCACTGCTTGCTAATGGTAGTTATTTGTTATTAAATATTGAAGAGTGTTGTGGGTTACACTCCGGTATTGCTTACATTGTTACCGTTTCCCAGCGTGTTACTTGTTGCAAGAATGTGTTGTTCCCTCCTCCACATGGCAGGCTTGATGCTTCCATCTGCTCCTTGATTTCGAGCTTGTAAGCAGAGTTCAACAAGGTGAGCAGAATAAGAGCTCTTTTGTCTCAGAAGGAAGTTCCCCTTACATCTGCATGTGAGACATTCATCCTTCACGTTGCAAATACTAGTACAGAAGTAAATGCTTTATAAAACATGGACCTGCCCTTGCACTTTGGTGCTTTGATCCACACAATCCTGAATGCCTCGTCGACTACTGGTTTGGCTCATTTTTTTAAAGTAGTATGCTCTGGCCTTGTTACCTCGTTTCAGACTATATTCGGTGTGATCCCTGCATTTTTCATTCGATTTTTTCGAGCGTCTCTGGAGGTTTCCCCTTGCTCCTGGCTTTGGGCGCCAGCATTCTGCTTTTATTTTGTTAATTGCAAAATGGATGTACTGTATGTGCCCCTAGACGTTCAGTCCCGGCTGCTCCACCTGAGTGACCCGATGCTAGAATACTATGGAGCGCTGCCTTTGGTGACTCTGAGTGTAGCCTATGGTTTAACTTTCCAGTTCTCTTTCTTCACTTGCGTGCAGCCTGTTTTTCATTACCTGGATTGTCAATTCAAATGGGCCCTGGATTTGTGTCTCTGCAACATGGTGTCTCTTGATCTGGATTTTGATCTACTAATGAGTCCCTTAGTTGCTCATGAAAGAGACTGTTCTGGTACCGGGATTATGGCCTGCGCAGTGGCACATGGGGTTTTAGGCAATTGGAACATTTGGACTGCGGCCTCTGACTTTCTGGATTGCTGTTATCTTGAAGTAAGCCCGAGTTGTCCTCTGATGATGCTAGAGGCTCCGGCAATCGAGGAACATGTATGTTCTTTCCCTTTGCTTGATTGGATGGCTGAAATGTTCATGGATGAGAACAACGTCTTCTTGTTGGAAGCAGTTGCAACATTTGGTGCTTACACGTTGTTGGACTGAAGTATTGATTATTTTTTACTTCATACACATGTGCTTTTTCCTTACATGGCTGAGGTGTTTTCCTACACCATAGCAACGTGTGTTTTGGATTCACTGGTTTTGGATTTTCACTCCTAAATTTCAAAATTGGCGAACTTTCTGAACTTGGTTCTGTTCTCCTCGAACTTGAACTCTGCGTCCTATCATGTTTGCCCTGGGTGCTGTGTGTTCCCCGAACATAGGGGGGGTGTAGTATGGTTTATGGGCCACTTTCTGTGTGCAATTTAAGTTAGCATGGCTTATTAGAAGTTTAAATGCCATTTGTCCTTTTTACTGCTTTTGCACACAACACTTCTTAGCTGTTTTTGCTGACTTAGCTTTGATGGAGGTCTATACATGAGAAAAGGTGTTTTTTTTACATCTCTAGACATACATCTTATTCCCAGTCTGTACAGTGAGTGCTAAGCCACCAAGGTTATCATAACGCGAGCCTGTTTATCAGCGTGTCCGTGTAACACATTCTAGACACAACAATTTGGCAGCTGCTAGCCGAGTAGGATTGTGGTGCCTTTATCATAGCACCTTTGCCAGAATTGCACACACTTGGAAGATTCCAGGCATGCAGAGAGACTAACCAGTCCTGATGTAATTTACACCTACTGAGCAGACAGGTAAATGGGGTCCCCCTAAGAAAGCTCAAGAGACCTTCTATAGTTTTATAATACATAGTTCCTAGATAGGGAGGGTGTTATAAATAGGCGCTTTTTATCACCTGTTTGCACTATCATTGAAACATGATTCCTCCTTTTGTATTTTAAGGAATTGTAACCATGCTGTCCGTATTATTATTATCCATATGTATGCTGATGTTGATTAAAATACTGCGCTTGAGATCACGATGTTAAAATAAACATTTTAACCTTACCGTGTCTCTACTTTACTCCTGTTGTGGACTGGTATGAACGTATAACAAAAGAGTGTTCTCACTTCGCACCATGACTGAGATGGTCCTAAGTCGCATGTTCTAGGTTGTCTAATCATTGGTCTCTTTGCTAAAGGATGGAGAGCTAATGTGACACTGATTACTAGTCTGGTAGCTGATTTTGGGATTTTGGGTACTAAGGTTAGTTTTGGCACACCCTAATTCACTGATGTCCTGAGTCTCTGTGCACAGTTCTGTGTTTGCGCAGAATCCCTGTTATACAACTAAATGTTTACATACTAAAATTACAAATATTTCAAAGTGATGTAATTTTTAAAAAATTGTAACAGAATTATATACAAAAAAACAATATTTATGTACATTCCATTTTAACAGTTTTTTGTTGGTGAGGCCTTAGGAGTACCAAAATACTGAGGTGTTCAGCTTGCATTTGTGAATTTTTTAAGGAACATGCGTGATCACATGGTTCTCCAGAAATGGGCTGAACCCATTTAGAAAGTAGTTGAAATTGTATGTTGGGGTGCAGTTGTTAGGGCGAGAGATAAGCTTTTGCTTTACTCTGTGCTTACTGGATTCCATGAAAGATCTTACAGTTTACTGTTCTCTTTTCGGTTGGCCTTGGTGTGTTGGTTGAAGGCTTAGCAGGGTAATCAGTATGATGAGGTACTTGTTAAAATACAGAGGCATGGGCGGTTTGCATTGGAAGGCTGGTGGTTTTGAGAAGACAAGGATGTAGTTTTTTTAGTGTGTTGGTAGTGTGATAAACTGTACAATGTTGATGGTATTAATGGGAATAAGGAGGATGTATCTTATTTTCTTAATGCTTGATTTGTCTGCAAGGTTGGAGTCACCCAAGAAGGTGGAGTGGATAGAGGTTGTTAGAACTAATCTATTTAATCTATAAAAAAATGGGGCTGATTACAATGGCTGGTGGATGTATCGGAATCAAGACCGCCCAACATGCTGTTGGTGGTCCCGTAAGAAGCATTACAACCACCAAGCCAGTTGCAATGCCTATGTTTTGATTTGCGGTGATTGCTGCCAGATGCAGCACCCGCTGCAAAAAAATAGGGACACTTGACACATCCCTGCACAATGTTGCAGGCACCACGGTGCAGTGAAATGTAGGAGGTACCATAGGTGCCCCCATGTGCCCAGAGATAGGACCAGGGTGGAAGGAGGGCCCGCTCCAAACCCCCAAAGTTGGATTTGCATATGGCCAGGTCTAAACTGGGGTGGCATGGTGAGCAAAAGAATGATGTATTTACCCTAGATCTCTTTATTGGAGGTGAATTTTTTATGTGTTCTGCATTCCGTCCATCAATGGGTGTCTTTTGCTTGCTCGCCCTAAGTGCACTGGGTATGCCCAGACGTGGGTTTCGGATTCACTGTGCCACTGGATTCTAGCTATCATGGGTGATGAGGAGTAAAACCCCCGAAACAGGTCGTAGGATGCTTGTTTTCAGTCCAGGAGGACCTGGCTTGGCAATTCGGGCTGGACTGTTCCCATGTTCCCAGGGTCAAAAGTGACTTGCATATGGCGGGACTAAACTGACGTGGCATGGTGTGCAAAAGAATTATGGATTTAACCCAAATCTCTTGACTGGGAGTGAATGTTTTGATTTGCTCTTCATTCTGTCCATCAATTGTGTGTTTTTTACATGATGCAGCCTTACCATGTAGGCTCTTTCCGAGGTGACAGGGATTTTGGCGCAAAACTACTTTTGACCCTAAACGTTTCGCAAAAAAGACAACCTTGTCTGTGTTTGCCCTTTGTTGGTGAAGCCCAGAAACTGGGAATCCCTAAGGTCTTACCTATAGTAGGAAAGAAGGTAAGAGGTTTTAGATCGGAAATACAGTGACAAAACAACATTCTAAGATCAATGCTGACAAATAGTGTCAACTTGTCCGTTTTCTTCTTTTTAAAGGCAGTTTTGGCAGGAAATCCACAATCTGATATAAAGGAGATTGTTGCCCTTGAGGAGAGATTGTAAATTGAATCTATATATGTTGATAATGGATTAAAATAAGTTTACCCATAGAACATAAATATAGACCTTGATTTGTCCTATTTCTAGTAAGTTCTAGAAAAGATTGGGATGGCCTGCTTGAATTAAAAGGGAGAGGATAGGGAATCAGACTGTTGTTCAGATACTCATGGAACTTGCTTTCGTACTGACTTTTGGGTTATGATCACTGAAGAAATGAACGAATGCAGTGCAGTTGATGGGACATTTTGAAGATTATTCCCCCGTGGTCACTCTCACATTTACATCTAAAATGTAGAGCTATGTAGGGAGAGTTCTAATCCCAAGTGGTGGAGAAACTCCACACTTGAGAGATAGGATGGGCATTGACAGAGATCTCCACTCATATTGTTGTGGATTGCATTTATGGGTATATGAAATAGTACCAACAGTAATATCACAAATACTCATAGAAGGTCCTTTTGTTTTTTCCCCACAATCTTCTTCAAACATCAAAAGAAGGCTAAAAACATACTTCAATCGCCTTGCATTTATGGAATGTAAGACTAGAAAAATGGTGGTTAATGGAAATCCTTTGATTCTACCCAAAATACCATGTGAATACTGAACTACAAATTAAAAAATAATTCTTACAGGTATGTTATAAAACAAAAGTCAGGAAATTTGTGGCAAAAATCCTTGCAATCTCTGCTCCAACACTTCTCCCAATAAAACCAGTATCCCCATGTGTGGTTGGTTAATTTTTACTTGTGAGGAAAGGACCAAATTTCAAACATGGTAGGTCCTATTGAAATGTGAAGAATTGAAAAATCTACAATGAAACTGGCTTTAATATTTGACCCCAGGGTCAGCCAACACAAGGAGCTGTACCGAACCCTGTAATTTTTTTGAACCCTAGAGACCAGAAACATTTAAAGGGGCCTATTACGATGTGGGTCGGGGTTTCCTCCGACTGACACTGTGGCGGAAACTAGACCGACTGAGGTCCGGTCAGCGGTCCCGACCTCCTAATTATGATGCGACCGCACATGGTGTTTTCGCATTCTCCCATTTCTCAATGGGAGCTTGTGTTACGGTCATAAACCGGCAGTAACACAAGCTTCCATAGAGAAATGGGATATTGTGTTAATCCCTGCATCCGTGGCAGGCACCTCAAGGTGCATGCCACAGGTGCAATGATTAACAAGGGGCCACATTGGTGCCCCTCTGCCCCCACTAGGAATCCACGAGGGAAATGGGCCCTGCTAGTGGCCCCAAAACATGCTATCTGACAGACTTTCCATGTTGAAATGCCCGGCTTTGGAAGCTTTTCAGAAACAGTGCATCATATTCCGGACTGCGTAAAATGCCATCCATATGGATTACGGGCCTGTTCTGACTGCCCGACGGGAACGCTGAGCCCGTTGGAAGCCCGCTGGAATACTTGGCCAGTCTCAATTCTGACCTGCTGTATTGTAATCACCCAGTCGGAATTAAAACCGATTATGTCTGTCGTAAAGCCACTGAACTTTACGACCGACATCGTAATAGGCCCTGAAGTGTTTGAGCACTTTCCTTTTGTTCGCACAAATACACTGCAAATGCCATACTATTTCTAAAAACTTTAACTCCATCACATCATTTAAGCATCTGAAAACTCTTGGCAAGTACCATCTTGTGTTCCTGATAAGAACGGTATCTCACATGCGTGGTTCAGACTATCATCTGGGATGGGGAATTGGCCAAAACCTCAAACATGTGAAGTTTTTGACTTCACATAAGGGTGGAGGCCACATTTGGGCCCAGGGTCCTACTCGTTTGTGAGGCAAAGACAGATGACAGAAATATCCTCCTTTCCACTACCATTTGGGGTGGGAGTTTATCAGTAGTTACCACCCAAAAAGGCCTCCGCTAGTCAGGGAAACATTGATTGTGGCTTTGTGGACCCACGTCCTGTGAAAATGGTCTCCTGACTCATTGTAAGTGTCTAAGCAATCTTCTCTGGGATTGCAATACAACCAAAAGGCAGAGCAGAAATCCTTTGCAGTAGAGTCCTGAGGCTTCTAATGTCTGAGCAGCTGCTTTTATCCTTCCTTCCTACCTTCCTTCTGTGTTTACCTATCATTATATTGACCATATTTTATCCTATCATCACTCATTGTATAGTGTCTAAAAACACAAAATACATGGAAGCAGACTAAAAAGATTGGCTCACCAATTCAGATGCGTGTGTACAATAATTAGTGTGTTTTAAGCAATATGTCAAATTCTTTGCTGTAAAATGAAGAATTGCCCACTATTTGAGAAAACTCATTATTGTGGTGAAACACTGTGCCTTCCTACCCCTCACACACCAAAATAATCCTCTTTAGAAGGTCTGATTATCTCGTTACACCTGATATTTTTGGATCCAAGTCCCACATTGAATGATGAAGTTAGTGTTATTAATCGCAGTGATGTGAGTTCTGCTTAGTTCAACGTGTGCAACTGACCAGCTGGCTCAATAACAACCAAATGTGACAGTAAATGTTGTTCTTCATTTTTGAAAATGCTTAAAAAGTCTCTCATTCCAGAGCAGCGTAATAAGTAAATCACAATCATGTAAGCCTTATTTTTTTCTGTTCCTGACTGAGGGCCTCATTTATGTATTTTTGTCATAGGGGTAGGGCAGCGCAGCAGGCCTTCCTGCTGGGCTGCCCTACGGCAAAAGAAAAGGACATGAATGCTTCGTATCTATGAGATACAGTGCATTCCTGTCCTTTTCCCCTGCGCCGGCACACAATAGGTTCTCGTGCAGCCACACAGGCACCTTTGCACCATTGTGCAAGAGTGTCTGCGTTGAGGGATGATCGAGGGAAACCTTCCTGCACAAAAACAATCACAAGAGGCTTTTTCCTTTTTCTATGTGTTGTACAAAATTCAGTATACATAGAAAAAAGAAAAGCGAGGAGAAATAATGATATTTCTCCTTGTTGTGCCTCCCCTAGCCCTCCCATGCGGAGGCGTAAGTTTTTGTCGCTGCCTCAGATTTACAGTTTCTCGTACATCTGGGGCAGTGTCAAAATGCCATGGATGATGCTGGGAATGCGCCCAGCAACACCATTGCATGCCCCTCTAATGCAGAAAACTGGGGCCAATATTTATGAGGCAGCATTAAGACAAAAAAAGATGCCTCAGTACTGCCTCGTAAAGATGTAGAAGACTCCTGCACTACGGAATGTCACAAAAAGGCTTATCAATGAGGCCCTGAGAATTTAGGATCAGACTTACAAGAAACGGATGCATCTCTGCGTTAGAGCAGAGATGCATCAGTTTCCCTGCGCCTGAGTGCTAAACTCTTGCTCCACCATAGATGCATTGTATTTACAATACGCCGCACCGTGGCGCAAGCATTGACAGATGCATCAGAAATTCTGTTGCATCTTTTGCTGTCAAAGTCACGCATTGCTGAAGTTGTGTCGCAAGCACAATGCAACTTCATTAATGCATGGGGGGCCTATTCTTGTTGTGCTATGTCACTCCTTACGCCTGCTCCAAGCAGGTGTAAGGTTTTGATGCAGTGGCGTCGAAGAAATGGCGCAGTGAAATCTTTTAGATTTCACTGGTTCACTTCTACAAGGCTTTCCTGCGTGGGAATGGCCACAATTCATGCATTATACCTGATACAGGTATAATGTGGCGCTGGGCTTTACAAAGTGACACATCTCCCTAGATGCATCATGTTGTAAATGGGACGCAATGTGGCACTTTGTTTACGCCTCCGCTGCATCACAAAAAGTGACACAATGGCGGCGCAAAAGTGAAGCAAGAGGCTTGTAAACCTGCCCCCTAGTGTTTATACAGAAATACTTATCTTGTCAGTCACATTTAGGGCCATCGGTGTAAAAGTGTATGTGTCATTGAGGGTTGCTTAGCAAATTCACAGAAAAAAAACACACGTCTGACTTTGTGTTCATTCTCAGTCATTTTCCATGACCAGTCCTACCCGATAAACACTTGTAAAGGTCCTCTCAAAAACATCGGGTTAATTGTGATTCTTAGATGAGAATGGTTTACAGCCACTCATAATTTTAACATTTGTGTACGGGGAAAAAGTGCAAAAAGAAATGTGTAAAAAGTTCACTATGCGCATAAAATGTATTATCCTCCTAGTGGACAATCTTTCCACCAAATGAAAACAGTACTGTCTGACATCTTTGACTTTGGTAAAGTTCCAAGAGTACTCTTTGGGAATCCAGTGAATCCCCCTAGATTTGGAAACCTATTCCAAACACTGGACATAACCTAAGGCAGACAATCTTACTTTTTAAGATTAGCTTCGTGAATCAGGCACTTGAATTGTGAAGCTACAGTGTATTTTTACAATAATCAAACACGGCAACTTTAAAAACACAGCAACTTCGAAATCACAGCAGCAGGCGATTCTGCAAGTTGGCATCTGGTCTCTTTCGAAATAACTGCGAAGATAGAAACTTTCTTCCCAAAAGCCAATATTAGCACTTTCTATTTTGCACATATGTTTGTGAATGATTTTTTTGGGCATTTAAATTAAAATGTCTCCGCTTGGGTTCTTTTGAAGCCAAAATTGAAAACAATAACATCTATGAAATTATGAAAACACCAAACTTCTCTAGAAGTGCCTGTAAAAGCCCACACACAGTCTGTAGAGCTAGTCACTTAACTCACAAAAAAACTAATTTCTATTTATAGTGACATTTTGAAAGAAACAATACATACCATAACTTGTACTGAATATTCATCCAGTTCTTGCAGTCAAACAAATGAGAAACATAATTGTTGGTTATTTTATAATAGGTTCAGGACACAGTGCACTGGAATAAGAAGCATAATACATCAATGTAATGCGTTACTATGGTGGTTGACTGAGCACTGTACGGCCATTCTGATTTCATACTACCAGGAGAAGCCCCTGGGTATGTAACTCGGAGACCCCGTAGCAGTGTAATCCCTTACCAGTTTCATAATGTGTGGTCAATTCAGCCAAAGCACTGCCTAAACACAAAACCAGTGGGGCTTCATGACTGCTCTGCCAGGAGATTGCTGTCCCTTGGTCGCAGGCACTGGCTTGTGCGGGGCCACATCCACATTTTGTGGCTTTCTGTGGCCTCCCACCAGGGTGTTCTGGCATAGATTTTTTGAAAATTAGAAATACCTGACACATTTCTCAGGGAGTCTGACCTCCTTCCATGGGAAGCCATATTTATGACCAGTGACACCAGCCCATCACCTCCCTTTACAAACCTCAGGTTGAATGCCTGCCTATGTGTTCTTGACTTTGGTTTGCTATGGTTAAGATATTTTAGACTGGGAAAGCAACATGATTGACCCCTACTTTTTAGATAAACATTGCTCTCTTGAAGTCAGTAGGTTGTATTAATTTGTACCTTTGGAGAAGCTGTAGTATACGCCACAGCGAGACATCTGGCCGGGAAGAGTACTGCCAAAGTTGCCACTTCTCCGAGGCTGGTAACAAGGATATCACTCTGGAGGAAGATCTGCTGCTCTGAACAGCCTGTGAAGAAGATGAATCTGTACCATCCATTACATGTCCATGGAGTATTCCCCGATACAGGAAGAAAAACGTCAACGCACAGATGAAGCCTGTGTGTGAGGTTATAACAAACAAATAAACTGTCCAGTGTCCATGATGATCCTGTTGACCAGATGAGAAAAACAAACTTCAAATTCAAGAGTCATTCTAAATCTATGAATGATGTCAGATGACATCTCTCTTGCTTGACTGAACAATTTCATAATATTGAGAATGGGATTGAAACCTTTGACTATGACCATAAATTCATTAAATAAGGAGGAATACATTTCGTAACTCTGGAAGCCAGAATATGTTCTATCCGATAGCCAGAAGCAATGGCACTTTGGTTTCTTACTTTGGATTTGGGGACCATATTGACTAATACGTGGTACTATATTGAAATGCGTTTATTGCCCCTTGTCACTGACCAATAGAGGCCAATAGTCTCATTAACTACACATTACAACTTTGACATTGGGCTGTTCTTTGGCACTATATAAACCAGTGGTGGGTGCTGAGCCTTGGAGCTTTGAACAAAGGTGTGGAGATGGAAACGCTTAAATGTGTTAAGTGTATCATATATTTTAACAAGAAATAATGTTTTAAACACATTGCACTCACCAATGACCGATTGCATATCAATGGTCCCATTTCTGTAAGTGCAATTTTTTAGTTCATGTGATGGGATGCTGGAGAGAGATTAAGAGGGGTCTGTGCACCAATAACACATAATGAAAATTCAGACCCCAAACAGGTGAGGGCACATGCAGTGGCTTACACACACCTGCAGATTATCAAACAGTCTCTATGAGAGTTTCAAGCATAATGTCTAATGCTCTTGTAGGGATGTATGACAAAGCCTCTAAAATGTCAGAAAACTGCCTTGTTTCACCACTGATGACATTTCCAAAGTATGCCTGTCTTCATGGGTGAACTTTCAAAATCTGTTACAGGGTGAATGCAAAGTTGGAAGTGGTTGGCAAATAATAAAAACATGCCAGGAAAGGCCAGGGGAGCAGGCCTAGATATAAAGGGGCCGATTTAAGGCAAAATATCCATAAAGAGTCCAGCCATATCTTCTCTATAATAATAACTCAAAATCTGTGAAACAAAAATAATAAAGTTAAAAAAACAAGTTTAGTATCTGAAACAATAACAAAGCCATACCCCAAGCCGGAATGGGAAGTCTGAATCAAGTTCCTTGCTTAGGGGCAAAAGTTTGTGACCATCCAACAACAAAGTTAAAGTACTCCTCTAACCAGGAAGTTAAATGGCTGGCCATGGCAACACCATAAACCCCACAGAGAGCAAGAAACACAGGAGTAAACATGTATGACACACACACTGGCAGATGGGACAAACAGGAGGCTGTGCGTATTGGGTTGTGGCAAATGAGACGTTAGACTTATTATCACGGATGAAATGAGGACACATAACTCCTGGCCCTGTTCTGTGACCAAATCTCATAGTATCCGGACCCCTCCAACTAAGTTCTAGATTTCCCAGGAAATGGATTCTAGAACCTTGTTGCAGGGCTTCAGAATCTCTTTGAAACTTTTCAGACACTCACCCCCAGTCACAGATCTGGGATGAATCCATCATCGTTCTTTAGCTCACTTTGCCACCCCAGGTCAGACACAGATATATACAAATCAGTCTTGACTCTGCCATGTCTTACCTGGACCGGAAACAAGCATCCTCGGACCGGCTTCGGCCAGCCAGGCTAGCTTGAATCCAGTGGCAAGTGAGCAAGGGATCCACGCATGGGCATACCCTGTCAACTTAGGGTGAACAAAGCAAACACAAGGAGATGATAACCGGAGCGCTAAAACTTTTCAGACACTCACCCCCAGTCACAGATCTGGGTTGAATCGATCATCGTTCTTAAGCTCACTTTACCACCCCAGTTCAGACACCCTGTGCCACTGGATTTAAGCTAGCCCGGCTGATGACGGGTGTTACCCAGAAACCAGTCCCAGGATGCTTGTTTCCGGGTAAGGGAAGACCTGGCTTGTCAGTTTGGGCTGGACTGTTCCCATGAGGCATAGGTTCAAGACTGATTTGCATATAGCTTGGTCTGAACTGAGGTGGCGAAGTGAGCTAAAGAATGATGATGGATTCAACCCAGATCTGTGACTGGGGTGAGTGTCTGAAAGGTTTCAGCGCTCTGTCCATCATCTCCTTTTGTTTGCTTTGTTCGCCCTAAGTTGGCAGGGTATGCCCAGACGTGGGTCCCTTGCTCACTTTGCCACTGGATTCAAGCTAGCCTGGTTGACGAAGGGTGTTACTCAGAAACTGGTCCCAGGATGCTTGTTTCCAGTTCAGGGAAGCCCTGGCTTGGCAGTTCAGGCTGGACTGTTCCCATGAGGCACAGGGTCAAGATTGAGTTGCATATAGCTGGGTCTGAACTGAGGTGGCGAAGTGAGCTAAAGAATGATGATGGATTCAACCTAGATCTGTGACTTAGGGTGAGTGTCTAAAAAGTTTCAGCGCTCCGTCCATCATCTCCTTGTGTTTGCTTAGTTTAAGACTGCACTCACAGACACTGCAATGGCAGGTCAGAGACAAGTTTACATGGCTACTCATGTGAGTGGCAGAACCAGTGTTGCACGCCCACTAGTAGTATTTGATTTACAGGCCCTTGGCACACACAGTGGACTTTACTAGGGACTTACCAATAAATCAAATATGCCAATCATAGATAACCAATCAGAGTCACAATTTACAGTGGAGCACTTGTACTTTAGCACTGATCAGCAGTGGCAAAGTACCCAGAGTATGCAAAAACGAAGTCCATCATACAGTCACAAATACAGGACATAGACACAAGAGGACAGAGGAAATCACACCAAGGATGCCAGGTCTAGCACAAATAAAGATAACAAGTCATTACTTTAACACATAGGCACCATTACATTTCTAAAAACTCATTTAACACCCTCTATGCTAATGTCATGTGGAGATGTTCAAACAAATATGAAACGTTTAGAAAATAAAATGTTCTCCAAATGAATAGACTAGTGATCACAGCGTAGGGCAGTGAAAGAGACCTCGACAAACCTTACAAGTCATAGAGAACATGGCAAAGTTAATCGAAATCAATGTAATCCTAACAGTGAAAATAAACTAATACATGTCAGCTTAACTGTGGTTTGCGGAGCCTGTGGGCAGTAAATATGAGCATGAGGGAAGCAAGAGTGAGTGGCAGAAATTGCATCCATCTTGTTTAAAATGAAGACACACAGACACATGGTGGCCTAACTAAAACACACTAATAAGTTAATGTCTATACATTATACAAAATGTAATTAAATTGCAACTATATTAATCTAGTCTGTTTATGCAGACACATGTATAGAACTGCATTTTGCACAATATTATAAGTTAAAAAATATATAACCTTAGGAAAATCACACAGTAATCAGCCTTTTATTATTTTATAATCACCACAACAATTAATAATACCTTATTAATCAGGAATTCATTCAATCCACGTACATCATGTTTTGCTTCTTCCTGGAACTCTCCTCCACAATCTTTAATTGGATGTAGACATGATCCTTGATATTCCAATCTTGTTATTTTAAAACCATTTCCTCTCTAATGATCACTCTTTATTTTTGTCTCAGCAAATTTATCAAACGCTCAGATTCTTTTTTTATAAAAGAACAGAACAATTGCACAAAGCATTACAAATATTACAGGGGTTAGTAAGATGCCCATAATTCCCCACTCAAATTATCAATCAATTCAACAACAATACAAAAAACCTTTTGCCTACCTCTCTAATCCAGGAGCCTATAGTTTCCCATAAGCCATTCTCTTCCAAAGACTGAAGTTCATGAGAAATAATATTTAACTTTGATACATAAGAATAGGAATTAGAGTTAAAAATAAAACTGTTATTTGGAATGAAAGTACAACACGTTTTTACTTTTAGCACTTTGCAAAAGCTAAGTGGTTTTGCATTACTATAGCTTTAATAGCAACTAGTTCAGAATGCATTTGAGTTAGCGCTGTACTTAAAGCAAGTGTATCTGTCAATGTAGATAAACTTCTCATTTTCAGATCATTCATTGCCACAGCTATAGGAGGAATAATAGGTCCTAGTATGTCTAATACTGCCTGTACAAATTAAAATTATCGCCTCACTCTCTTCAAACCAACCACATCATCCTTTTCATTCATATGATAATCTCTAGGAAACACCAAAGCAAGATAACAAGATCCAACTCAGTTATGCTGCAAACTAAAACAAGCAGTCTTACCACACACATAATTCATGCATCTCAGAATTGGCTCTCTGCCAACCAGAAAATCACCACTCAAAACATACCTTTCTTTACACTCACTCTCTCCAACATATTCAACCTTGCCACTGTTAAAAGGCTCATGGCACACCATACACATTTCACCTCTTCTTCCTTACTCTATTCCCAGAATAAGGTGTAGATTTGACAGTCTGAATCCTACTTCTTCCTTAATTTGTTCTCCTGTAGTTTTTCACCTCTCCAATCTCTCACAATGTATACTCTCCTCTGATTTTATTCCTTAATAAACTCATGCTCTTTGTCTCTCAAACCACAAATATACCCCTGTTTAATAGGTTAAGTTTCGAGCTTAATTTTTGTAAATAGTTTCAGAATTGTACCATACTTAACACCATTATCAGATTCTTCATTCTCTGGCGCAAATCCTTCAGACATATGTAGAAATCTAATAAGTAAGGAGACAAAAATAATTGTCATTAAATATACTAACAAAGACTGTACACTACAAACCATATAAGATTGGAGGCTGTGACTTTGTAACACCCTCTCCTGCAGAAGAAGGAAGAAAAGTGCAAATAAATCAATTACTGACCTTCACGATGTCAGGACATTCGTGCATCATTTTAGTATAAATGTTACCTTGATTTCCACTAAATTAACTTTCCCTATGTTTAATGTATTAGATCTAGCTTTATTATGTACTGTGATTAATTTAACCCTAGTGGAGATATGCCTCACCTAGATTTAAGCACCACAACATGCTTGCTCATGTTATTAAATGTGAGAAATTGGGTTGTTGGTTGACTGGGATGTGAGCCATGGTCAAGCAACAGCCAAACTACCCTGCATGCTGTAACACAAAAAGACACTCAATTAACCTGTGCTTAACCCTGGGTAGCTTGGCACACAAAAAGTAAGGCTTAGCTTGGAGACAATATTGGATGTATCTGAGCAGCACACAAACAGTAATAAAGTGAAAACACAAAACAAGAAAAGTCCCAAACCAAGATAGAGAGACAGATTATGATTTAATAAATTATTTGACACCAAACAACAAAAATCCAATGCGTAGAAATGAAGATATTGATTTTTAAAAGTGAAAATAGTGCCAAAAAACACAAAGCGCCAAAAAGTGATATCTGATCACACTGGACCTGGAACAAAGTCAAACATTCAGGCTGACTGCGATGAAGCATGGGCCAGCTATATCGACATAATTTGGCCCACTGAGCAAAAGTACCTTAGTAAGGTTTGCGTCGACATTGAGGATCCTGTTGGCGATGAGAATGCGGGGCTCAAACAAGGCAATGTGTCGATGTTGATCCTCCTTATTCCAAATGTTCAATCACCTGTTGTATTTATAAGCTACCTCCTTAGAAGGAGCACGGTTAGGAGTTACTCTAGCTGGTTCTTCCGTTGGCCAAGGCCCAGCAATCTTACATTAGGACCACAAATAACTAGGGATTACAATCTCAAACAATGAATTCATGTCAGTCCACAGCATTCGTGAAATCATTGTCAGCCTATGAACCTCCTTGTACCACCATACAGGTTCATCTTGCAATTTTTGAAAACTTGAAGTAAAAGCATAAATATCAGCTCACGTCCATGCACTAAATTACTTCCATGTACTTATCTCAATAGAACTTCCAAAACCGAACCTGATCACACTTCTGAATTGATAGCTGATCCCTTCACTTTGATCTCTGCTTGCTTGACTTTCTTTTTACTTACACCTTCTTCCATGTTTTCCTCTATTTCGTCAAATCACCTGATTCACTTGCTTTCTCATTGAAATCTTTAATGTGAGTTCTAAAAGTCATCAAACACAATTCCTTTATTTCATCATCAGATATGTCCACTTTATAGTTCTTTCTCACATTCTTTAATTTGCTAACTTCAACTTCAGAATCATAAGCTAATACCTCCAAATGTATTATGTGCTTCAATTGCCCATCTAGCTGCTTCTTTCTTCAAATGTCTCATTTAGTCAACATTGTATGACAATAATCTGATTGAATCAATTGTACCTTTTATCATTTTTCCAAATACAGTTTTCGAACGGCCAGCATTAATAGTCCTCCCATTTGAACTCTCTTCAACCACACTTGTACTAACAGGTGAAACGATATGGTTTTGAGAAACAACTGGGGTCTCTTTTCTAGTACTCAGTAATGCTGTCATTGCAATTTCAGATGGGGCATTCACCATATTACTAACAACTACAGCTGTGGGTGGGCTCATTATCTGCATCACTGCACTATCTCCTCCCACACCATACCAGATATGACACCACCACCATTTCCCTGTGCCCTCTAGGTATACGAAGGAGGTATGGAAAAAATATAATTTTGAAAGTTATCCTCCTCTTCTGAATCATGATTTTGTTCCTTTGCTTCCTTATTTTTCTTTCTGTCTTCAGTTTCTTTAATTTTGCAAGAAAAACTCACACCGTCCATCCTAACCTCCTGCCAACAGTTCTCTTGTCAATCACACTTTCTCTAACCATTGTCTAAATTAACCCTTCACTTGATTTGCAATTTTCTTTCTTTCCTCCTCTGTAGCCATTTGATTAACGCCTCTAACTGTGCAGGTCTATGCAATAGCTTTCTCTCATTCATTGTTTGGCTCAGGAAATCCAGCTATCTAATGTTAAAAGTACGTTCTAAAGAAAATTAAGTTTTTATCAGAAGCAGTCGTGCCATTCATAAACCAGGTACACAAATATAACCCAATGTCTATCATTATTTCATATGCAGGTGTTACCTTGGCAGGTAATGTTTGACCCTCAATAGAAGGTACTTCGGAAACTCTAGGCTTTTCAAAGATAGCACAAACTTTAGGCTTTTCAAAGATAGCCAAATCAAATCAATCTCAAAATGACACAAACTTAGCTAGAGAACAACAACCAATCCAAGCATGGTTCTGTCAAATGTCAACCTATGACAATGCAGCTCTGTCAGCAATCAACTACTGACAGTGCAGCTTTGTGGTGATGTCTCGCCAATTCCAGGCTGACTGACCAATCACAGAGCAACTTCTCCATGAATGAGAAAATCTATTTCAAAACCGTTTTCACTTAATTCTACACAGAAACAACCTTGCCTGCTCAGCCTGAAAATAAGAAAATAAGAAAATTAAGGTTGGCAAATCTCACAATCAACAAAGGCAAGAACAAAGAACCTTACCCTTCACTGTATCATTTTAAACTACATTTTATACTGGGTAGACTCTCGCACAGCAGTAATCCAGTCTGGCAAATCTCCCTTCTCCCATGCACTTGGTAGCAAAGCACATCAACTCAAATTAAGCACATCACCTGGAAAAGGAAAACTTGTTAATTCAGAAGTCGCTATCCATATGCATGCAGCACCCTGCACCACATGCTACCTTATGCAGACAAGTAAACCACCAAGATATTGGATTTCATTAAATCGGATAACAAAACCAAGACAGGCGTATCTTTTTATGTTCAGAGTTCTTCAACCCAACTTCAGAGTCTCTGCAGTTGTAAACCAACTATCAACTCATACATTGTGAATGCAAAAAAAAACTTACACAAAAGTATAATTTTGCCTTTGTGAATCAGGCCCTGAGAGACAAGACATTGGCCTTTTTAATTGTGCTGCTGGAAGTGTTGGTTTTGGTCCTGTCATTGGAACCATGTGGTGAGGGCAAAGGTAGCCTGTTGAATGTTAAAACTAGACTTCTTAAATTCAGATGAAAGGTTACATTATTTTTTTATATCTGTTGCTAATTTGTTTTAAATGTGAATGATAACTTGGTATTGGAGCTTTTTTTAATAATCAGTGCTACTTAGTTTATCTCAAAGATTATTCTTTTATAATATTGGGATTTCTGATTAGCGGTTGAAAAACCACATTGGTCTATACTTTTCAGGTTGCATCTTGTTTATCACAAATACTGATCCATTATTTCTCTTTGGATTTCTGTCTGCTGTTAGTAACGTTATATTCAGGATTTTATGGGTAAGCATAATTAAAAAAGATATACCAAATTATAGTCTTTAACAAGTATAACACTTGCAGCTCCTCTGTTTTTCACATTGGTTCATAATGTATACATGTATTACTATAATAAATAGTATTCATATAATAAATACATATATTATTTCTATACTCTGGACTTCATCTCCCAGGATGCACTGTCATCAACAGTAATTAACTGAAGTTGCATTGTGATTTGAAATGTGTGGTGATCAATTTAATTATGGTTCAAAACAAGTTAATAGATCTGTAATGTGACCTTGACAAAGACCAAGGTGGTGTGATAAACACTGGTGTGTGAGTGGCTGCCATTACTCGTTTTTCACTTTTTGCACTTATACTTCATGCATTTCCAATCTCACTGCTAATAAATGCTAAACAAAAATGTGCACAGTTGTGGCATGATGTGCCGCCTAACATGACCCACGACCCAAGACCCACAACCCACAGACAGTTCTCCTGCCTCCGCTGCCACCAGACCTTCACCACCACCCCAACCTCCAACACCGCAGAAACCAACACCGGCGACACCCTATGATTTATCTTTCTCAAAGTGCGCTCCGTACACAAACTCGCCGTGGAGGGCTGGAATCTGCTCGACTGTCTCTCACCCGTCATCGCCTACTTCACGGAGACCTGGACCAACACCTCCTCTGCCCCCGATATCAACACCGCCATCCCAGGAGGATACAAGATCAAGAGGAAAGACTGCCCCAACCAGCAGGGTGGGGGCCTAGCCATCGCCCACAAGAACACCCTCCGGCTCACAACCTCCAGTGAAACCTTCCCCTCTGCCGAACACCTGCACTTCCAGATCCAGACCAGCCCAAACTCCACACTCCGGGGAACCCTCATATGTAGACCCCCAACACTGGGCTCCCTTTGCCTCCACCATAACCGACCTCATCGCACCCCACACCATTGCGACAATGAACTACATACTCATTGGAGACTTGAACTTCCACCTCGACAATGCCAGCGACCCCAACTCCACCACCCTTCATGACAACCTCGCCAACATCTGACTCTAACAACTCATCTCCACACCTAATCTCCGGGCATGACATACCCTCGACCCCATCTTCGCAGCAGGGAACAGCGTTCACTTCTGCCGCACATCCCAAACCCATGGACAGACCACTACTGTGTACATTTCACCGTTAACAAACCGAGGGCACCCAGACAAGCCCCACGCCCACCACGAAGGAACTGGAGCAAGGTCACCGACGACCTCACCCAAAACAATGACACTTTGGCATCCAACGCCAACATCACAGCCAGAGAACTCCACACCTGGCTCCAAATGTGCGGACAAGCTCGCCCGCTACGCAACCCCAAAAACAGCACCCCAGGAAAGCCTCCTGGTTCACCACCCATCTCCAAGTAGCAAGACGCAGCTGCAGATGCCTGGAGAAGAACTGGAGAAACACCAAGACACCTGAAAACCACACCACCTACAAGGATGCAATGACTAACTACCAAAAAACACCATGAAAAGAGTGTCTAGGGGCCTATATTTATTGACCAAGATATCACAAGGGCCCTATATTGAAACTATAACTACAGAAAGGAATATCTGGGTCACAGGATAAACAAATGTGTCCTATCACAGAATAGTAGGCAAATGCTAAGAGACTAACAGCTAACCAAAATGAGTAGCCAGAGGCTGAGAATTTCTCATCAGACCACCCGATTGGCGGAGTATCATCACATGAGATTAGATTATGGATCCAGACAACACCCAGCCCATCATATGACGGTGCAGTTGTGGATACCAAATGTTGTCTCCAACCGGAGGTTCTCTCGATTTTGGTTGCTGATGAGGTGCAGTGCAGAAAAGTGAGTGAAATTAAAATTGATTATCAGAACAAAAATTATGTTTAATAGATATTGTTCTGGTATCAAAGGTAGAAACAATGCCTGGTAGTCTGACAATATGGCTACTCAATGGCGCTGTGCAAGACGGTCAACATGTTTCAGCCAGGAAGAGGTATTATCCGGCTTTCTTCAGGACCAAATCAGGATGTAATGCTACTGCACAAATTGATTACTAGTAAGTGTTACTAATAGAACTTACAAAAATGAAAGTGCAAGTGTGATTTTTTATACAAAGATGAAGTCATCCTACCAGGACCTTGGAGCCCCAATGTGCCCTGGGATGTTGAATAGTGATATCCTCACCTAAAAACATAAGAAAAAAAAAACCCGCACACAAAAAATAAATAAATTATTTTACTTTGATCTCTACATTTGCCAAAAAACACTGTACAGGACACACATAGAGAAAAACTTTATCTCCATCATACCCCATAGTAAATAGACTACGTGTTTAATACCGGCCCATTGCTTACATATGGGAAAGTGAACTCATTATGAATGTGATTATGTACTCACCCAGCAGTGTGGGTGGTAGACCTCACCTCACCCGGCATCCGCTCGGGAAAACTGAGGCACCGCTCTGTTGTGCAAAGTTGGAAATAAAAATTTGACACAATGAAGAAACTATCGTGCCAACTTCTAATCACAACAAAATGGTTTGCACAACCTAACTAAAACCTAGTTGTTACAAAGGAGGCCCCCTACTAACCAGACCAGGTGCTGAATGTAGAAAAACTGACTATTAACAATGAGTGTTCTGTGCAACTCATGGCTTTCCAGCTCAGGATCTGATTCTAGTGATCCTGATGACTCCTTGACTCCACAGAGAGGAGTTGGGCCACAACGCAGATCTAACAAAAGAAGAGGTATGCAGGGTCAATATCAAAATCAGGGCCAATGGTGGCCTCCAGGCCCTTGGGGATACCATCAACATCCTTTTGGGCAACCTATGTTCCCACCACAACCACAGTTCTTCTCAGACCCGTCTTTTTTAGGGTAGGGCCATGGCCGTGGCTACGGCAGAAGAAGAGGACAACAATCAGTACATTGGGAAACAGATCCCAACTTTCCCAACACCCGGAGCAGGAAGGCAGCTCAGCCCTCGACGAGCACAGGGACGACGAGTACCTAACAGTAAACTTGAGCTCTCACAATTTAACATCAGACAAACAAAATGTCCTTGAAAAGGGACTAAGCTTTGTCCCCACTAACGAGGGGAATCCTTTTGAAACCAGATGTGAACTTGAAAATTTTTTTAGGAAAGTGCGTCTACACTTTTTCTTTAAAGATAGAGAAAAAGATGGTGACACCGAGAAGGACCATTCCAGCAACACAGGGTTGCGTCTGAAATCTACATTCACCCCCTTTATCCATCAAGTTCCAACGCAGGTGGCAACCTTTGAAAAAGCAGTAACATATGACATCATGTCTTTACATAAAAATAAGCAACGGTGTTTTCAAAATCTCTCCAATCGAGAGAAGAATGCCTTAGCCACTTTATCAAAAGACCAGTCAATCACAATCAAACCAGCGGACAAGGGGGGAGCTACGGTAATCCTGGACACATCCAGTTATCGTGAGGAATGCCTGAGGCAGTTGAACAACAGGGATGCCTACCAGCCGCTTTCCAGCGACCCCACGAACCGGCTACTGACGGAAATTAAGACGATGGTTGATGAGGGCTTAGCAGAAGGCTGGATCTCACCAGAGGAGGCTACATTTCTAGTAACAACTAATCCGGTGATGCCGGGATTTTATTGCCTACCCAAGATACACAAAACAACAAGGCCACCCCCTGGACGTCCGATAATTTCAGGCATAGGCTCATTACTTGAACCGTTATCCACATTTGTGGATTTTTTCCTGCGGCCTTTAGTCAAAGAAATGCCCACATATTTGAAGGACATGGCGGACGTTCTGAGACTATTGCCTGAGATAGAATTTGATGCTTCGACTGACCTTTTGGTAAGCTTTGATGTAGAGTCCCTCTACACCTGCATTCCGCAGGAGGAGACTCTGGAGGCTGTAAGACAACTTTTAGCCGCTAGGGAACTAAATAGCATTACTCCTGTGAGTTTTATCATGGAGTGTGCCAGATTGGCCATGATGCAAAACTTCTTCAAATTTGAAGACCAGATATATCTACAAACCTCAGGAACATCTATGGGGAGCATTTTTGCCCCAAGCCTCGCCAACCTCTATTTTCATCTTTTTGAACAGAACTGTGTACTCAACCATGGCAACCCTTTCTTTGAAAAGGTATTGCTATGGAAGAGATACTTAGATGACATTCTAGTGGTCTGGCGGGGTACTCCATCCGAGGTTGAGGTGTTCCACAGGTGGCTTAACGAGCAAAATCAGTTTCTTCAGTTCACTGTGGAAAGTAGTAGAGAACATCTTCCATTTCTTGACATTCTCATTTTTCCAAGGGACGGGAAACTCGAATGTGAGTTGTATAAGAAACCCATGTCAAAGAACTCCCTACTTGTTTATAAAAGTCACCACCCACGATCGTTACGGAACAACCTCCCAGTGGGCCAGTTCCTTCGCATTTGGAGGAACTGCTCATTAAGACCAATGTTTGATAAACACGCCAAGGTACTGGCTACCCAACTGCAAAAATGCCAGTATCCCAGACACTTGGTGAGAAAAGCTTGGAAACGTGCATCCAACAATAACCGGGAGGCACTGTTAGAGCAAAACCCTGACAAAGCTCCACTGGATAGACTCACCTTTGTGAGCACATTCAGTGTGCTCTCTAACCAGATTCAAAAGATAGTACGGAGACATTGGGGGATCCTAAATGTCGCACAAACTTCGATCCCATCGCCCCTGTTTTCATTCAAGAGGGCACCTAACATCAGGGATAGTTTAGTGCACACGAGACCCAGAACTAACCCTGGGCGTAGTGAGCGTAGTGGGGCTTCGCGAAGCTACGCAAAGTGGGCGAGAAACTACGCCCACCTGCGCACTTCGCGTAGCCCCACTACGCACCACCCGCCTCCCTCCCGCCCTCAGTAAATACCCCCTTCAATGTTTAAATAAGTTTAAAACCACTTACCTGGTCCGCGCGCGTCCCGGGGCTCCCTCGTCTCTTTCAGTGCCCGCGTCTTGAACCCTAATGCGCATGCGTGGCCGCCCGCGCATGCGCATTTCTAGTGAGAAATGCGCATGCGCGGGCGGCCACGCATGCGCATTAGGGTTCAAGACGCGCACTGAAAAAGACGAGGGAGCCCCGGGACGCGCGCGGACCAGGTAAGTGGTTTTAAACTTATTTAAACATTGAAGGGGGTATTTACTGAGGGCGGGAGGGAGGCGGGTGGCGGGCCAGCTACGCTCGTCCACGGAGCATGCGTAGTGCCGGCTACTACGCCCGCACCGCAAAATGCGTAGCAGACGGCACTACGCATGCTCCGTGGACGGAGCGTAGCTGCCCGCCCACCCCTACCCAGAACAACGCCATCTGAAACCAGCAACACCCTGTGGGACTTGCCACCACTACAGGGCCACTTCCCTTGTGGCTCCTGTAGCGTTTGCCCACAGACATACAAGACCAACAGTGTAGATATTGGTACAGGGAAGCCATGGTTGTTGAAAAGGCATACCAACTGCAACACTGAGCGAGTCATTTACATGATCACTTGTCCCTGCTCACTCCGATATGAGGGTCACACTACTCGAAAAGTGAAATTGAGAATAAGTGAACATAAAAGCACCATTGGTTGCCAGAAACTAACTACACACATGACCACCCATTTTTTGGCTTCAAAACATAAAGCAGAGGAATTAAGATGGGTGGTACTGGAACATCCATTCATTCCACCACATATCAGTGATGTGTCTAGATTTCTCTTTATCAAAGAGAAAAAATGGATTTTCAGGGTAAAAAGTGATACACAAGGATTAAACGACAAAATTCCATGGTCGTCGCTATAGATCCTCTAGATCTTGCCTAAATGAGTTGTACTATAGAGTACTGAGTACAACCTTTAGTGACTAACATGATATGACACCAGTGGTCTACGCACATTTCTCCATATCGGTTTGTAGGTGTGGTATTAAGAGTTCATGACGGCTTGTGCGAACAAAGCTGACATTACTAATGCTGTCAATATATGAATTTTCATAATAGATCTAAGGAATTACCCATAGTGCCCCCTAAGAATTTTTGCGAGTAAATGAAAAGGAGGTTTTCCCCCTTCCAGAGCCTGGATCTTCGATAATGAGGGCGCAAACTATGCAAATGTAACATATTTTCAAGATATTGGCTGAAGCGTGACTATTTAAATTGGTAAATTGACGGCGCTATACAGCTCTGTTCAGGAGCGGCGCCGTGTCCAACATTACAGCGGTGACTAAACAGCGCGCGTGCGCAAAGGGAGAATTTCACTACAAACTAAATACGAGCCTGACACATGCAGATTTAATCACTCTGTATACACATGCGCATTGTATTGGCCACAACTCTATGTGTATGCTACGAGAGACGGTCTGGTATGCGCATGCTTATTGAGCATAACACCACCAACAAAGCAGACTGCGCAGACTCCGTGAATAGCCCCCACATGCATCAAGGTGATAAATTGCGAATTCTTATTTGCGAAAAATAAGGAATCGCAATTAAGAATTCGCAAAATGAGATGCAGGAAATTATTCGCAATTTTATAGCGATTCGGTAAAAATCGCAATTTTTACCGAATCGCAAGGAAAATGCGTTTCCTTAATAGCGAAATCGCATTTTGCGAATTCGCTAATAAGGAAAACACACACATGATGAATACAGAAGTGATTGAAGTGTGCCTGCCTCTGAAGCTAATTACAGACACCTGTGGGCTACATTCAACTTGACTTTGGCAGTTTGGAAAGAGTGTTTGGAGGGTGCTGGAGAGGTTTCTGTTTTCTCCTGTGATAATGGAGCCAAGCAATGAGGTTTTGGAGCCCCAACAGCAGCAGCAACAGCCCAGGAAAAGGAAAGTTAAATTTAGTGACAAAGAATTGGAGATTTTAATTGAGGAAGTGACAGCTAAGCATGAACAGCTTTTTGGCAAAAATTCTCTAAAAGTACCTGAGGCTATGAAAAGAAAAATTTGGATTACAATTCAGTCAAAGGTCAATGCTGTAGGTGTTGCCCACAGAGACATCAACAATCTCCAGAAGAGATGGTATGATTTGCGCAGCAGAGCCAAAGAGAAGATTGCAACACGCATTAAATCATCAAGGAAAACTGGTGGGGGACCTCCAAAAGACATACCAACTACCCCTTGGGAGGAACTAGTAGAAGGGACTTTACCAACAGAAGCAGTGATTGGAGTGTTTGACATAGACACCTCTGAGCAGCCAGGACCAAGTCAAGGTAAATTTTTCCTGAAATTAGGGTACTATTTTTGACTGCATTAATAGTCATTAATTTAGAAATGTTTAAAATGTGTTAACTACATTTTTTGTGCAAAATGCATGACATTTTTGATACATTTAGCATTAAAAAATTGCATCATGGGACATGTAGTTTGCAAATTATTTCTTTATTGAAATCACAAATGCAGGGTTTATTAAAGGCAATATGTAGAGCCACTTTAAAGAGTATTTGTGAGCCATGTCTCAATATATGAGTGTCATATGTTAACATGTAAAAAAAGAGTAGGCATTGGGATAAATTTTCTAACAATTTACTCCCACTGTCTCATTTTCAGATGCAGATTTGAATGCTGAATTCATTCAATTTGCAGAGTCCTTTACACAAGACTTATTAAATGATACTGATAACAATTTTGACCCACCACCTTCACCCACTGTGGAACCACAAAATCAAAGACGCAGACTGCGTCAACTGGTAGACTCAGAATCTGAGGCTGAGGATAATGTGAATAATGAAGTCCCAAATACAACAGTGAATGCAGAGCCTGCACAAAGGGGCCCAGGCAGGCGTCAAAGACTGCGACAATTCATCCGGCGTCGCAGACGTCCTTTTCAAAATCATGAAGCAATGGATGACATTGTCAATGGAAGTGTCATTGAGAGGAAGTTATTGAAAGTACAGCGCCTGCAAGGAAAGGATATTAGGGTTATCAAGGGTACAATCACCAATATGGCCAAAGACATGAACATTATGAGTACAGCACTTGTGAACATGGTGAATGTGTCCTCAGACAAAATGGAACGCATGACATCAGCAATAGAGACACTATCTCAAGCAATGCAGGGCAACCAGGGTGCACTTTTACAAAGAGCAACAGTAGTAAATATGCATTCCAGCACAAGAGCCATGCACAGAATGTGCAATAACACCTCAAAAATGATAGAAAGCACTGTTGCCATTCAAAAGGAAATGTTGAAATGTTATGGAGAGCTGTCCTCTAGCATGAAGTCAATGCAAGGCCTCATTTCAGAGCACCATCAAGGGCAAAGTATAACTCAACCACAGTCTGCAGTCACTGCATCTTCTGCTGAAAATCCAAATATTAAAAGCAAAGGTGCTTCAGAAAGGAGAAGTGTGAGAAATGTAGCCAAAGATACCTTTAAAACCCTTATTTCAAACCCTGTGCAGGTTAAAGCATTGGGGTTAAGAGGAAGGAAAAAATGAGTAATTAGGGGGATATTTTGGGAACCTTACTTTGCACTGTTTATGAATGTTAATATCCATACCTTTGAAGTTTACATTTAAATGACATTTTTCTTGAAAAACAGCAGATATGTTTGAATAACTGCTCACTTTACATTACTTTTGACCTGAATTAAATTTCAAAGTTACAGCAAAAGCATGTTTGTTCTGTGTCATACCTTTATTTAAAAGTAATGCTGAGTTATCTCTGCTCTCCTTCTCCTTCCCTCTGCAGCATCAGGACCATTGATTCTAGGTTGGGGTTGATGTGGTTGGTTGTGGTTGTTTGGGATGTTGTCTTCAAATTCCAATCCAAGTCCTCTTTTCATGGCTACATTGTGGAGCATGGCACAAGTGGCAACAATTTTGCAACAGACATCAGGACTATATTGTAATGCACCTCCAGTTTTATGAAGTATTCTGAATCTGGATTTCATTATTCCAAATGTCCTCTCAATCACATTTCTGGTAGAGATGTGAGCTTGGTTATAATTTTGCTCTTTGCGGGTTGTAGGGTTGAGATAAGGTGTCAGGATAAATGTTCTCACACCATAAGCACTGTCACCTATGGAAAAGTTATAAAACATTTCATTGGAATGTAAATTCGTTAAAACATTACTTGGCTGAAATCAATATGAACAGCACAACATGATAACTTACCCAGTAAATATCCATCTCCAAAATGTCCAGCTTCCAACTTAGTGTATATGGCACTCTGTTTAAATATGTAGGAGTCATGAGCACTTCCAGGAAAACTAGCAACTAGGTCTGTGATTATGGTTTTTGAATTACAAATGGCTTGAATATTCAATGAATGATACAATTTCCTATTCCTAAAAATGTACTCATTGTGAGAGGGTGGGCATATGGGAATATGAGTACCATCTATACAGCCTATGACATGAGGGAAATGAGCCATATTATAGAAGTCCAACTTTGTCTGTAAAAGTTCTTGCTGAGTACTTGGAAAAACTATGTAATGCCTGATCCTCAACAACATAGCATTTAAAAAATTTCTGAAAAACCTTGAAAGGGAACTCTGTGACACCCCACCAGCAATGGCAATCACACCTTGAAATGAACCAGAAGCCAGAAGATGTAGGCAACAAAGTACTTGGACATGAGTAGGAATGGCTTGTGTTCTAAGGGTGGGCCTCTGTAGTATAGGATCCAAATCAGCAATTAATTCCAGTATAGAATCTACATTTAACCTGTATTTGTCATAAATTTCTGCCTCAGTCTGCCCAAATAATTTAATGCGCACCCTAAATATCCTTTCACTCACTACTCTGCGCCTCAAAGCAGCTCTCAATCTCCGCCTACGTGCCAAGACAATCACTGCAGCCATGGTGAAAGAAAAAGGAATGGTGAGAGTGTCGCTTTTATAGCAAGAGCAATGAAAAACACATGTGCGTTTGGATAAGAAAAAAATAACACCAAGTCTGAGCTCTTCTTATTTTAGGAAATGCTATTTGCGAATTTACAGAAATTCGCAAATAGCGTTTTTTCATGCATGCCATTTTTTTCATACAAATCAGCGATTCCTTAAATTTGCGACTTATTTAAGAATTCGCTACCGATATGCGAATTCTTAATTAGCGATTTTTCACAAACAACATGATGCATCCCAATATTGCATTTTGCATTCGCAAACGGCCAAATTCTCCGATTCGCACCGTTTGCGAATACAAAACACAATGATGCATGTGGGGGTAAGTGTCATCTGAGCACACATGTGCAGCACGGCTCACCACGCCATATTTATTATTTACTCTAAAACCCTTAACCAACCAATTATTTAATTAGAGGGGTTATAAGTAGCGCGGGATTTCCTGTTGAGACTACCTTCACTTCCTCTCGGACGCCAAAGAGGGGTACCGACGGAGAGGTAGGTCCTTAGGTCATGGGAACACCGTCTTTCTTGTCCCTTTTTGGCTAGATGCTGATGATAGTTGACCTCTTAGCCACTTGTCCACTTATTATCTTTGTAGAGGGCCAGGCTCAGTCCAAACTATCTTTATAGAGGTCCAAATTTAGTCAAAACTTTTTGACTTTTTGAAACCTTCTGGTTACTTCAAACAGCACAGCACAGATCTATCAAATACCAACTTGGGAATCTGACTATTTTGATTTTAAATGAGAGACTTCCCAAAGATGAAAGCCATGAGTTGCACAGAACACTCATTGTTAATAATCAGTTTTTCTACATTCAGCACCTGGTCTGGTTAGTAGGGGGCCTCCTTTGTAACAACTAGGTTTTAGTTTGGTTGTGCAAACCAGTTTGTTGTGATTAGAAGTTGGCACGATAGTTTCTTCATTGTGTCAAATTTTTATTTCCAACTTTGCACAACAAAGCGGTGCCTCAGTCTTCCCGAGCGGATGCCGGGTGAAGTGAGGTCTACCACCCACACAAGGCTGGGTGAGTAAATAATCACATTCATAATGAGTCCACTTTCCCATATGTAAGCAATGGGCCGGTATTAAACATGTAGTCTATTTACTATGGGTTATGATGGAGATAAAGTTTTTCTCTATGTGTGTCCTGTACAGTGTTTTTTGGCAAATGTAGAGATCAAAGTAAAATAATGTATTTATTGTTTGTGTGCGGGGTTTTTTTTCTTATATTTTCTAGGTGAGGATATCACTATTCAACATCCCAGGGAACATTGGGGCTCCTAGGTTCTGGTAGGATGACTTCATCTTTGTATAAAAAATCACACTTGCACTTTCATTTTTGTAAGTTCTATTAGTAACACTTACTAGTAATCAATTTGTGCAGTAGCATTACATCCTGATTTGGTCCTGAAGAAAGCCGGATAAAACCTCCTCCTGGCTGAAACATGTCGACCGTCTTGCACAGCGCCATTGAGTAGCCATATTGTCAGACTACCAGGTGGGGTTTTTACCTTTGATACCAGAACAATATCTATTAAACATAATTTTTGTTCTGATAATCAATTTTAATTTCACTCACTTTTCTGCACTGCACCTCATCAGCAATCGAGTGAACCTCCGGTTGGAGACAACATTTGGTATCCACAACTGCACCGTCATATGATGGGCTGGGTGTTGTCTGGATCCATAATCTAATCTCATGTGAT
Organism: Lissotriton helveticus; assembly: GCF_964261635.1. NCBI lineage: Eukaryota > Metazoa > Chordata > Amphibia > Caudata > Salamandridae > Lissotriton > Lissotriton helveticus. The sequence goes on along the minus strand of NC_136063.1, from coordinate 601,222,196 downwards.
GATACTCCGCCAATCGGGTGGTCTGATGAGAAATTCTCAGCCTCTGGCTACTCATTTTGGTTAGCTGTTAGTCTCTTAGCGTTTGCCTACTATTCTATGATAGGACACATTTGTTTATCCTGTGACCCAGATATTCCTTTCTGTAGTTATAGTGCCATGACTAACTACCACAACCAAATCATAACCACCAAGAGGACCTTCATCCACACCAAAATCCTCGCCAACTCCACCAACTCCAAGGAACTTCACTATCATCCAGGAATTCACCAACGCTCACATCCAAACCACTGACATCACCTCGTCCCAAGACCTCTGCAACAAGCTTCAAAACTACTTCCACCTCAAGATCAAAAACCTCTACGACAACTTCATCGACTTTCCACAGCCGGCCAGCCCACCAGATGCATCAGCCTGCCCACTAACTCCATCTGGACGCCGATCAGACCCGAAGACACCAACTCAACCATGAAAGGCATCCACTCAGGGGCCCCCACTGACCCTTGCCTCCCATACATCTACCACAGAGCCGCCATTGCACCCAAACTACAACGCACCATGAAAACCACCCTCGAAACAGTCACCTTCCCAGATGACTGCGAACGCGCAGAAGTCTGACCCCTTCTCAAGAAGCTGACAGCTGACCCCACTGACCTTAAGAACTACTGGCCCATCTTGCTCCTCCCCTTCATGGCCAAGTTGCAGAGCAAACAGTCAACAGGGAACTGACATGATTCAGTCCCAATCCGGATTCTGAAGCAACCACAGCACAGAGGCCGCCCTACTTGCCGCCATAGATGACATCTGCACCCTCCTGGACCAAGGCCACTCCGCAGCCCTCATCCTACTTGACCTATAGGCAGCCTTCGACACCTTCTCCCACCACACAGGCGTCGCCAGACTACACGACGCCGGCATACCAGGAACAGCCCTAGACTGGATCTCATCATTCCTCACTGGTAGAAGCCAAAGAATCAGACTGCCACCCTTCCTCTTTGATCCCACGGAAATCACCTGCGGAGTCCCACAGGGATAATAATAATAATAATAATAATAAAAGCATCTTATATAGCGCCTGGTTACACTAGGAAACAGTGTGTCCCCGCGCTGTGTGAACAAAGGACTGGGCAGCTACCGGGAGAAGGAAGAATAGGAGATTGGAAGGCAAAGAGGGGAACTCATAGCTTCAGGAACAGATAGGTTTTTAGTTTTTGACGGAAAATCTTCTCTGATGGCTCCATCCTGAGTTCAAAGGGTAGAGAGTTCCATTGTTTACTGGCCAGGTATTTGAAGGACCGACCGCCCATACGCGCCCGGTAAATTCTGGGCACTTGGAAAAGCATACAGCCTAGAGATCTTAAATGGCATTTGGGTTGATACTTGGTCAGTAATTTTTGGAGATATATTGGCCCTTTCGCTTGGGCAATGCGGTGAGTCAGGCACATTGTTTTAAATACAATGCGCTCTCGTATGGGCAGCCAATGAAGGGTGGCTAAGGCGCGTTTCCCTGAGGACTTTCTAGACAGGTTAAGTGCCAATCTAGCAGCTGCGTTCTGCACGCATTGCAGACGCTGAAGACCTTTTTTGCTCAGACCCATATACAGTGAGTTACTGTAGTCAAGATGGGGGGTTACGAGGGCATGTATCAGAGTTTTCCTACTAGTTTCAGGAAGAGAGTCCAGGGTCTTACTTAGAGTCTTAAGGATGCCATAGCATTTGCCTGCAATCCCTCTAGTGTGGTGTTCAAAGGACAGAGTTGAGTCTAATCTGACCTCTAAGTTTTTCACCTGCTCTGAGGGCTTTGGAATGGCGCTGGGTTCCAATGGCCACCATGCAGACGACCAGATGGATGGAGTCTTCCCCAACACGAGAAGCTCTGTTTTATTCGCATTGAGGCAGAGTCAGTTGGTATTCATCCATCCAGCTAGATCCCTAAGACATGCCGAATAGCTAGCCGAGGCTTCCTCGGGCGGCCGAGAGAGTGTCACTATCAGCTTAGTGTCATCTGCGTATGACACTATCTCGACCCCGTACGCCTCGACTATCTTGGCCAGGGGTGCCATATAAAGATTGAATAGCGTAGGGCTAAAGATTGAGCCCTGCGGTACCCCGTGCCTGAGTGATCGTACTTCCGATTTGAAAGGTGGGCAATGGACTTGGAATTGCCTGTTTGCCAAGAACACGCACATCCATTCGTGAGCCAGGCCCTCAATTCCAACCTCGCTAAGACGCGAGAGTAGTAGGGGATGTGAGACGGTATCAAATGCCGCGCTCAGATCTAACAAAAGGAGCGCAGCTGTCATACCCTCATCTACTCTACCTCTTAAAAGCTCTGTGGAAAAGAGAAGAGCTGATTCGGTAGAATGATACGCTCTGAACCCTGACTGCGAGGGGTGGAGATAGTGGCCCTCTTCTAAGTGTTTTATCAGCTGGGCATTAACTATCTTTTCCACCACCTTAGCGCAGAAAGGCAGAAGCGATATAGGACGATAGTTGTCCAGCTGGGTTACACTGAGGTTAGCCTTTTTCTTGATAGGGATAACCTGCGCTGTTTTCCAGTCTTGTGGTACGTGGCTCGTCTGAAAAGACAATTTAGCCATATGGCTTATATGATTTACAAGAAGTTCAGCCTGATTTCTGAAGATCTTGGGACAAGCTACGTCTTTAGGGGAGCCGGATTGGATACTAAGAATGATTCTCAGCAGCTCAGTGTTATCTGGCACTGTAAAATGGTTGAGGTGACAAGTATTTGTCGGCTCAACGGTAGTGGCATGGTCTGTGAATGAACCATCCGTGACCTCCGGAAAGGTTTTGTAGATATTCTCAACTTTTTGTACGAAGAAATCTGCAATCGCTTCGCAAGTTGCTATAGAGTGCATATCTAGAGCTATAGTCCTCTCCGATGAGGTGAGTTCCTTGTATATGACAAAGAGTTCCTTGGTAGAATTATCGGCTGATTCAATTCTTTTATTTAGAAAGTTTCTTTTGGCTATTCTAATCCTCCTATTGTAATTTTTTATGCTCTTTCTATATTCCAGTTTGGCTGGTTCTTCATATTTACTGCGCCAGATGCGCTCTAGTTTTTTGCACTTTGATTTGATAGCTTTTAAGTCAGCGTCAAACCATTGTGCCGACTTAGAGCATCTTACTGGCGCCTTGGTAGTCAATGGTGCAGCTGTGTCCAGCGCTCTTGTTAGCCAACTCTCATAGTCCGTCCAGGATTCCTCTACACTTTCTTTCAATGGGGGGCTACCTGCCTTAAGGGCGAGCTATAAATCAGCTTGCTTAAGTTTCCCCCGTTACCTGCGCTTAGAAGCCATCGGCTTGGTACGTAGGGGTTGGTTAGGTCCTCCTGGGATAGTAAACTTGATCAGAAAGTGGTCCGACCATAGTACCTGGATAGGAGGTTGGACCGCCACTCCCTCCCAGTTAGCAAAGATCGGATCAAGGAGGTGACCCGCCTTATGGGTAGAACTCAGGGATTGTAGTTTGATATTAAACATTTCTAGGGGTGCAAGTAATCCTCGGGCTTCTCTATTATTTTCATCTTCAACATGGAGGTTAAGGTCCCCTAGGATAAGAAGCTTATTGTATTGCAGAGCTGATTGGGCAATTACCTCTGTCAGACTGTCTATAAAATTTGTGGACCCTCCAGGTGGGTGGTAAATTAGATAACCATTGAAGGTTATATTAGGCCTGTATTTAATCGCAAAGAAAGCAGCTTCACTATCCTTGATCGTAACAGCTTCCAGGGTGCATGTCAATTCGAGTTTATGAATAATAGCAATACCCTCTCCCCTTTGTTTGTCTCGGTCCACTTTTAGTATACCATAATCTTGGGGTAGAGCCTCCAGAATATCTGGGGTGGACTCCTCATCTAGCCACGTCTCAGTCAGAAAAAGAACTTCTGGTTGTTGTTCTATTAAAAGGTCAAATATTTCGAATGTATGTTTCCTAAGCGATCGACAATTGATCTGCAACATAATCAGAGACTTCATCTTATGTTCAAGTTCATTTCTGTTCTTGAGGTTGTAAGAGCAAGTTCTACAGCTCAGGGGCATCATTTCAGCTTTCAATGAATGCCTGCATGCTTTCATGGTAGGTGGACAGAGGCGTTCTAGCTGTTATTTGGAGTATGTAATCACTTTAAGGGAGTCTGAAGGAATTTGAGCAGGAGTTTGTGCCCCTGGCCCCGTCCGGTCACGGACGGGCACAGACGGGCTTGCCTCTGGCGCGCCTCTGGCGTGCCCGCTGCGCAGACGGGAGAGGGTGTTCATTTTATAGCGTCTAGGCTCAAATCGCCCAAACACTAGAGCGCTGTCCTCGTCCTCCCCCAAGAGGGCGCCCAAAGTCTGCGCCTGGAGGGATTGAGGCCGATGATGGACAGGAGCCCGAAATCTGCTCCCTGAGGTCACAGGAGACTATGGAGATCAGATGCGGCAAGGGGGGGGCGATTAAAACAGCAATGATGCACTTGTGCGAAATAAAGAAATAATGAGCGCTAGTAAAATAAACAGTGATAAGTTTTTTAAAATGAGAGCCCTAAACTCCCGGCTTCCACCTCAGGAGTCCTAGTTTGAAGTAATGGACAGGTTATTGCTTGCTCTTTTATAGCGTCTAGGCCCAAATCGCCCAAACACTAGAGCGCTGTCCTCGTCCTCCCCCAAGATGGCGCCCAAAGTCTGTGCCTGGAGGGATTGAGGCCGATGATCGACAGGAGCCCGAAATATGCTCCCTGAGGTCACAGGAGACTCTGGAGGTAAGGGGGCGATTAAAACAGCAATGATGCACTTGTGCGAAATAAAGAAATAATGAGCGCTAGTAAAATAAACAGTGATAAGTTTTTTAAAGTGAGAGCCCTAAACTCCCGGCTTCCGCCTCAGGAGCCCTAGTTCGAAGACTGAGAATGACTGAGAATGATCCTCTTTAACATCTACATGGCCCCCTCGCCTCCATCGTCCGATAACACGGCCTCAACATCGTCTCCTACGCTGATGACACCCGGCTCATCCTCTTTCTCACCAAAAACCCCGCCACGTCAGACTCAACTTCCAGAAAGGAATGCAGGAGGTAGCAGTTTGGATGACCAACAGCTGCCTTAAGCTCAACACAGAGAAGACATAAGTCCTCGTCCTCGGAACCACCCCTTCAGAATGTGACAACACATGGGGCCGACAGCTCTCCGAGGCCCACCAACCCCTCGAACCACACCAAAAACCTCAGCCTCGTCCTCGACTCACACCTGACCATGAACCGACAGATCAATGCTGCCACCTCCAGCTGCATCAACACCCTCCGCATCCTCCGCAAGACCTTCAAATGGATCCCCCGGAGTCAAGTAAGACAGTCACCCACGTACTCATCATCAGCAAACTGGACTAAGGAAATGCACTAAATGGCGGCATAAAAAAGTCCCCACTCCGAAAACTCCAGACGATACAGATTAAAGCCGCTCGACTCAATCTTGGCATCCCCTGGCATGAACACATCAGCCAACACCTCCGGAGGCTCCACTGGCTCCCTGTGGAGAAAAGAGTCACCTTCAAATTCCTCACCCATGCCTACAAATGCATACACAACACCGGACCCAAATACCTCAATGACAGAATCGACTTCCACTTACCAAAAGAAACCTCCGATCTTCCAACCTCGCTCTGGCCAAAACCCCGCACATCTGCAGAGCCAGAGCAGGTGGAAGATCCTTCTCTCACATTGCAGCCAAAACCTTGAACAAGCTCCTGGCAAACATCAGACTCGTCCCCTCCCTGAACACCTTCAGAAAGGCCCTCAAGACCTGGCTCTTCGGCTAACGGATCTGCGAACCTCCTCCCTCCCCCAGCAGCTTGAGACCTTCATGGGTGAGTAGCGCGATTAATAATCCCTGATTGATTGATTACTACAGTCTACCTATGAAACAGTGAAATTCATGGGCAAAGAGGGGTTACATGCTGTCCTGTCTTTTGTTTTGATGGCGTGGTGGTGATGGTTTTAATCTAGCTAAGTTAAGAATGTGACGTATCATGGGTTGATCCAGATGTTAGTGGCACTACATGAATGGACTGATTACTTCCATCATCAGTTGGTGATTTTTTTGTGTGGTAGAATTAATCAATTTGCAACATTCTAAATGTGTCATGGAATTACAATTACTGAAGCAAGTTGTACTCATCTGTTGGAAGAATTACATCATATTTAGGGCAAAACATGTACCTGGTGTACCTAGTAATGCAGCAGATGCTGTGTTTTGTTTTAACTTGTAGGATTTGAGGTATTTTTTATCCAGTTACAACCGGGAAAGCCACTCAATATCACACAAATATCTTCAACCTTGATGCAAAGTATTGCCAGAACTTGTCTCTGTCTGCTTAGCTACCAAGACCAGGAGGACTTGTGAAGGGGTCTTTGGCCTCTACTTGAGCTTCATGTGGAGAATAGCAGGATAGGGGGCTTCCATGCTGGGGTCCCAGGTTAATGTTCTACAGCATGCTTGGGCGAGAAGAGGTCTGCAGCATATGCAAGAAGGGACATCATCGCCTTGGCATTCTTTAACAATGATTATGGGGCACTGGCATTTTCTGACACCTTCACATCGGAAAATCTTCACAAGATTGGAGGGTGGCAAACAAGACAGCTGAATGTCAATTGACACTGAAAAGCTAATGCATGTATTTGAATGAGTACCATTTGCACCTACTTCGTCCCATGATGCTGAGCTGTTTAAAAGGTAGCATTCTGCCTGGCATTTTACAATGCTTTTAGTGTTAGTGAGCTAGTAAAGAGGTCAAACAAAGACCTGGGTAATGGGTTCCAATGCACACACTCTCATTCTCTAAGACCAATAAGCTGGGAAGGAGGGCTTGCATAATTGTAAGTATGTCTCAGGATCTTCCTTGCTTTTCAATTACTGTGTTAGCATTGTGTGGTAATTGATTTCTCTCCTTTCTTTCTTCAGAGTGACCCCCTTCTTACGCTCCATCCTCCGCATGTGTTCTATTTCTGAGTATATTCTCCTTGTAGTTTCCTGCCTGTCTGCTATCAACTGTCTTGTAATTCTGAAATTGGCTGACACCTCATTTGATACATCACTACCTCTCCTCTATAAAACCCTATCCATTAACCTTGGGTTCTGGAGTAGCATGTTGCTTGCAGTAAAGAGCTTCAAAGCGCTATATAAATATAATTACAATTACAATAAAAGTCGCCCAACCTGGAGTACTGCAACACTTGCACAAGACACAAGATCTGCAAAACTAAAACTGATATATAAGGCAACGAAACTGGAGCACTATCAGCCATAAAGAAGACACGTCATCTGCAATGCAATGAGCCATATAAAAGGCACCCAACCGTCAGCACTCAAAGCTCTAAACCTGAGTCAGTACAGTAGCCCACCAGTGGTGTGCCATACACAATTTATGGAGGCATCACCGAAGGGAAGCAGGCCACTTAAATAACGTGTTGTAGTAAACCACCCCCTCCAGAATGCAGTGGCAGACGAAGGCTACCAACAGACACACTTTTTAGAAAATTCATCATATAGATGATTCATGTCCTGTCCTCCAGGACTCTTGCAGACACACAAGCAAGCAGAAATCCATAGCGTGACTAGCTTTGGGAAATGTTGTGAAATAGCAATTCTACTCTACGTTTTGGTAGCCCAGTGTGAACATTTTCAGAGAACAAATTGCACAAAAGTATAACAAGCATGGCAATGACAGCTGGAATAGATTATATTTGAATCTGCCTCGTCAGTGACTAGTGAGTTAAAGTACTCAATTAGCCATAATGATTCATGTGCTGTGTCACACATTCTGGCACTCATTAATCCATTCATTCCATTGACTCATTCTTGCACTCAGCAGTAAAACAATGATACAATGTGCACAATACCAAGCCAAGATGACTACTCTGTAAACATAACACTAAGTGGTCATCTAGTGTGCATAGTGTATCACTGTTGTAGAGATTTGAGATGGCTAACATAATGCTTCTAAAAATTAGTCATCGTGTAATGGTAAAACAATGATGTTCTAGGGGCAAGATTTTCCAAAGAGGCCACCCAGTTTAGAAGGAGTGGTCACATGGTATAAAATGTAGAGCAGCTGAAGTAGAAAGCCAACAGCCCTTTAGATTTATCTGGTGACCTACAAGAACCTCTAATGCACCTTTTAAAGAGGTCCTAATAAGGATTACCACATTGCAAATGCTCTACCTTCAGGGCTATGTCAGATGAAATAATATAACCCATGGCCTCTTAGATAAATCTAGAACATTTCATGTGTCAAAACACCTGCCTACAGGTTTTAATACCATATAATACCAATCCACCCAGGATCGTTTTGGCTACAGTGCATTTCGGTGGGCTGGCAGGGTGGGACTGTTTTTTTTATGTTGGGGACCTGCCACCCACATTCCTACTTTCAGCGTTTCTAATGGTTCTAAAGCATGGTTAAAGCGTACATTAAAACAATGTATTTTTACATTCTTTACTTCGAAGCACTACAAGTAGGAACGTGACTCGCAGGTTCCCAGGGACAAAAACGCCCCCAGTGCCTGTGAAACCAACCCCCACCTTGCCAGCCCACAGAAACACTTAGTACCCTGCAGGCCAATCTGGCCCTGAATCCCTCCTGAAAATTCCCATTGGCTTTGGCATACACTTTTCTCATTATTATGTAAGGCCTTTGCTGTAACTTTTCACAATAAACACATCAGAACTGTGACAACTGAGTTAACTTTTTACAGCGACCCAATCAGGCCTGTACTATAGCCTTTTTAATTGGCTCTTCACCTTTACCAGTACAGGCCTACTGACTTGAGTGTAAGCTTTCCCACAAGGTAAACCTCAGGTACACAATCATAGAATTACAACTATATACAACATTATATTTGGGTAAACAATATAAACCCCAACTAAGATAGGTTAACAAGGACTGTGAAAGTACTTATCTTCACACCCCATACTTTGTCAGAGTGGGTGGCCAGCACCAAAAATAAAAACCTTACTACAGTCATCTGTGGGATCCCATCTAATACAGTACCTGCCGACAAGCGGTAACACTGTGTAACAACTATCCACCCTTACATGCCTATTGCTTTTAATATATGCTTTCATAACATATATGCCAGGACTTCTGTTTTAGTCATAGCTTTTCATAGTTAAGACTTTGAGACCTATGACCTTCTTCATTTGCTTGTCAGCATAATCAATTCAGTTCTGGTGTACTGAGCTTTCTTAAAGACAAAAAGTGCAATATAAGCACTCTTTTTCAGTGAAAGTGCACAACTTTTGCCCAATCGAATGCTGTACTAAATGCATTCAACATGTGGAGGGAGCCAACTCCCCTGTCTTGGTAATGTTTCTTAAAGCTCAACGCTGCACTGTCAAGCCAGATCTAAAGAGGGAATTATTCGAGCAGGCAGAAGCTTTTCCAAAATAGAAGCACTGACAGAAGAAAATAAAGCGCGTATGCGGGTGCTGGTAGTCGAAGAAATGTATGTGCTAGGGAGTCACACTGGAAATCGACAGAGGCATAGTGACAAGCAGGTAGGGGAATGCAGAGGCAAATATTGTTGCACGCTAGCAGATTTCTAAAATAACATTAGATTATGTTGTAATCAATGGTGCTTATTTTTATCGCAAATACAAGGAGATGATGGGATAAGCACTGAAACTTCTCGGACTCTCACCCACAGTCACAAATTTGGGTTGAATCCATCATCATTCTTTAGCTCACTTCACCACCCCAGTTCAGACCCAGCCATATGCAAATCAGTTTTGACCCTGTTCCTCATGGGAACAGTCCAGCCGGAACTGCCAAGCCAGGTCTTCCCTGGACAGGAAACAGGCATCCTAGGACTGGTTTTAGGGTAGCTCCCCTCATCAGCCAGTGGCAAGTGAGCAAGGGGCCCACGCCTGGGCATACCCTGCCAACTTACCAACCTCGAAATGATGAAATGATTGGATGAACCTGGATTCAAATCTGTGACTGAAGGTTGCATACATATGTGCGCACCGGTTGTTGAATGAGCTGAGACAGACTTTGGTGGGGAGAGGGAGGAGAAGGACTGGTGTTTAACGGTAGGCCGAAAAGGGAGGTCCTTGGTGCATTTAAATATAACAGGCACTGATGAACTACCATTATCCATTTGATGATTACGTATCCCTGATCTTGGTACTGTGTACAATTGACTCCCTGAGGTGGTCTGCCTAAGGTAAAAAATGCTGCATACAGAAAGCCCACTCGATGAGCTATGTTTAGAAGACTAAAGACACAGCATTTCTACGTCACTACAATCAAGTACTCGCCACGGACCGACATTTTAATAAACAAGCGATTTTAGTGGAATGGCTGTGTCTCCTCCCTGCTGCCCGTGTCCCTTTCTCTATTCTGTTAAACCCCTCTCTTCTATTTGCTTCTGCCCCTTCCCTTCCATGCCGTTCCCTTCTGCGCATCTCTTTTCCTGTCCCACGCCCGTCTCCTTCTCTACTAGACTTCTTTGCCTCCTTTCATTCTACCCCCTTTCTCTTCTCGTCAGCACCTTTTTTCCCCTGCTCTTCCCTGCCCTGCTTCCACACCCCATCTCTTCCCTGCGCCCCATTTCTCCTTCTCTTCTCTGCTGCCCCTCTCCGTCACTTCTCTGCTGCACAGACCCCTCTCTCTCCGCCTTCCTTCGCAGTCCCTCTCTCCTCTACTGCTAACGGGGCCTCTGGTCAGCCTGATTAATAAGTGTTTCTGTTGTGATGGGTTGAATAATAGGAGGTGACCGGTGACCCGGCGGAGCCTAAAGCCTGCGCTGGTTTATTGTGGCAAGCTGGGAGCGGGGCATGGGGACAGCGGCCCCGAGCAGTGACCCGCGCGCACCCCGCAGAGCCCCATTCAAGCCGGCAGCCCCGCAGCCCCCACCGCCGCGAGGTACACAATGGCACCCCTGCAGCGAGAGTAAGCCCTCTGGAGAGTTCTCACTGATGCTTTGCATTTAACTAAAACTCCTTCCTCCCCAGTGTGTCTTTCCAACGGCTGTTAGCATGGAATGCCATACAGATGCCGCGAGCACTGTGAGAAAACCTTTCACTGAAAGAAGCCGTACTGTGTGGATGTTACACTGCCCACGGACGTGTCACCTCCCCCCCTCAGTACAGTATCTGAGTGCACACTCTGAGGCACTGTGGATGCCTGTTTCTCTTCATTCGCGCGCAAAAACATAAATATATTGCTACGGTCATACATAATGTGTACATCTTCGCATATTTAACGAGTGTGTACTAAAATACGACACTTCTCCTGCGTACGGTAACACGTTTTTATTTAAATTTTTATGTAGAGAACACCGTCCACGTACAGAAGCACAGAAATGGAATGAATGTGTGCCTATGCACATGGAAGTAAATGCTTACGTTTACATGCACATCTACAAAGATGTCTACGCAGAGTACATTCATGACATATTTTGCACATATATCAGGGCATGTGTTTCACTGAGTCAGATTTTCAATTATGTTCCTACAGTTGCTTTAAGTGAAGCATCCAGGGATATTCGGGCGAGACTGCGCATTAGCCACAGACCTTAATAGTAGCTCAAAGGCCACCCTCACTAGGACAGCCCCGCAGTCCCGATCAACATAACTCAATACATGTCATCAAAACCCAGCGTTACTAATTCAAATAATATACATATCTTCCCCCTCCCTTAAGTCTCATGTAAAGTGCCAACTATCCTCAAAACTCACACATACCCCAAACATCCCTTCTCCATCTTCCATCTCAGACCCATTCTTTGCTAGATCAAGTTTTCCACACAAACCTCCAACATCTCAAACCATCCCCACCTTACAATGCTCAGAGTCCCCAAACTAATGACGTATGTACCCTCACCTGTATCCTCCTAGGTGTGGAGATGTCTGCACGTGACTCGCCAGCCCTCCAAACTAACACCAACCAGGAAAACACTAAGCAGATGTTACATGCCCCACCACCACCTTCACCACCTCATCTCTATAGCGTTTCACCTAATAAACGTCCCAACGTCTCCCTCAACTCCAACAAATATTATGCTTTGCCCAACAATGTCATATGAACGTCACGATATAAATGGAACTCCTCCCGCTTGATGTTAAGAGGCAAAATGACTTGCATACCAACATTGAAACAGAAAACTTTCATAGCCCTTTCAATTTTCACTCACTTTGCCACTCCTCCATACCCTTCTGGGTACAATCTTGGTTCAGACAATACAAGCTCCTGACCTCAACTTCTTCAAGCAAAGTCAATCTTCCTTCATCTTCTTCAACAACGTCAGGCCCAGTAGCTGCAGTAAGTCCTTTTTGCTCTAATGACTATATGAATAGGTCTCTGGACATTCTCTACCCAAGAAAAACTCAGCAAGAAAGATATCTGCCACATCTCATTCTGCTTTCACCCTACCAGAACACATTGTGCCAGCTGCTAGGAGATCCCAGAGAGTGGCCATGTGGGCGAGCGTCCACCTGCTGTGCAGTCCAACCAACTAAAGAATGTGCTACAATCCATGTGGTCATCTTGTCCACCAACAGTGACAAACATCAAAAAGTCTATGGCTGGAAACGAGACAACGCATCAGCAACATTACTCTTCTCACCTGGCACATCTCTCTCTCTAAATATAGTTTGGAAAAGAAAACAGCTCAACAAAAACCCACGCAGCAAAACTTAGCACATTCAAAATCTCTACTTGTTCACCAAATTCACAGCAGTCCTTTTTGTTTAGCCAGTTTACTCGTCTACTTAGATCACTAGAGCCACCAATAAAAGGAAAAAGTCGAGGAAAGGGATGATCCTTCCCTTCCCTGCTTCATCCACTGATCTGGATAAAACCCAGAGCACCATCAGCCATGCTAAAACAGGCCAAAGGGCAGAGCACAAGAGGCATCTACGTAGTCTGTATGTGCCTTAATGCCTCACCCTCTGGAGAAAACATTGTCACTCCTTTGAAGTTTTCAGAAAAATAATGACACTCTCAAATCCGCTCTCCATGCTACTGTCATTTAAACTGTGTGATGCATCAACACAATCTCAGACAATCTAAAACCCAAAAGCCTCAAAAAAGTTCTGCCAGCCCTGACAAATCTGCACACATAACTCCAGTGAACCAACAGTCTCTGCACCTATTGAAAATCCAATTTTCTCACAGTATATGTCTCGTCTAGCAACAACAGTATCTCTCCCACCTCCAGTAGATGAGCCTGCTTCTCAACAGTGACAGGTTCAGTACCTAGAAAATCAACTTCTTGTTCTGTCCTGTTTAAACAGACTCCCTCAGCCAATTGTTGCAAAATACCTAGCACTGTCAGTCACCAGATTTGATTTTCCCAGTTAACAAAAAAATCATCTGAGTAGCGCTTCATCAAGTTGTAATCAGCCCAAAACGAAAAAGCCCAATGCAAAACAAGTGATAAAATTCTCAAAAAGAGAACACTAAATAGCACAGACCAAAGGAAGCATCCTGTTGACATAAATGGTCCTCCAAAGTACAAACCCAAAAGGGGGAACCAACTAGATGCAGCAATAGAATCTACAATGTCTACTTAATGACACTTTGCCTATTCTGCTCCTCGCCACACTTCTTTACCAAACTAATGGCATAATGAACTCTGGCATAATGTAAAGCTTCACCTTCCTGGACAATGAAACTATTAACTGAAATTCCCTCCAGCATGATACATGATGAATCAGGAAAAACTCCTCCCTGAGATGGAGACTGTATAAGTGAAATATGATAAAACATTTGTGGAGAAACGCCAACGCCCCTGATATCAAACTTGCCAAGTAACATCCCATAAATCAGCCCAAGCAAGCACCTGGCTCACTGTGGAACAGAATGATTCACTTGAGGTCAACTCCCAATCCTCCTGTCCTACACCCTCCCTGTCAGGCTTCCATCATGCCCCACTACTCTGCATCAGATCGAGTCCCAAAAGTGTACATGGAATCCCTAACGTATTATATGCCCACTTATTTGAAACAAATACAGCGGATGCAGTAAGTTCATTCATGCAGGTGAATGTCACACATATGAACATTAAAAAACCTCTGGCCTGTTAACTGCAAACATGGTACCACATTGTCAGGAGGTATGGGAGGAAGACTCAGGGCGAGAAGATGACTGCAACGATGTTCAGAGGTATCCAGGAGTAGACAACAATAATTCACAACATTTCACAGGGAAGAGCATCCACACATGTCTTGCTAACCTAAAGAAGCCTATGGGAGAGGGAAGAAAATCGTGTGGAGGTGTCCTTTAAGACTGTTGAGGCAGTAAGTCATGTGTTCGGGCTCAAGTCCAATTAATGGACCTTGCCGGGCGTCTTGAGGGAGGAAGGGCTCTCATCGGGAGAAGAAAGAAAGAGAGACGGGATCTACTGGAGAAGCACGACAAGGAACAGAGCATCTCATCTCCACACAGAATGGAGACAGCCGACGACGAGGAATCCCACTAAGAATCGCAAGTAGACTCAGCAACCACCGACACAACGAGAAGCTCCGCCCCTTCCCAGGAGGGACGTGGCTTTCACAGGTGCATGAGTGGTGGCCTGGGAGGAGGGTAGGAGTTTTTTCGTTATGTTAATAGTTTTTTTATAAAGCGCACGTACACCCAGGGGTTTCATGGCGCTAACTGACAGAGGACCCAGATGGAAAGGGGAGAGTGCCTAAGCCGATGAAAAGAGCCAGATCTTAAGCTGCTTCCTGAATGTTAGGAGGTCGGTGCAGGAACGAATCCCCAAAGGGAGGGAATTCCAGAGTCCGGATACAAGAATAGCGAACCTGCGTCCGCCCTGACGTTACAGTTTGAAAGTTGGTGTGACCAGAAGATGGAGATTAGCAGACCGAGGTTACGGGAAGGAATATACCTGGGTAGGAGGATGTTGATAAATTGAGGGCTACGGACATGGAGAGATTTGAAAACCAGACAGGCTGTTTTAAATTTTACTCGCTGAGCAAGAGGAAGCCAGTGGAGTTGTTTTAGCAGGGGCTTAGCTGACTGCCAGCCGGGCTGCCGGTGGATCAGTCTGGCAGCTTGGTTCTGGACCAGTTGGAGACGTTTGCCCAAGTAGAGAGGGAGGCCCAGGTAGATGGAATTGGCATAGTCCAGATGGGACAGTACGAGTGCTATCACCACCTGGATCAAGGCCGACTGGGTCAACATCCGACTGATTTACCTTATTCTGCGGAGCTGGTAAAAGCAGGAGGATACCACCGAGCCCACCTGGGTTTTCAATGACATATCTCTGTCGATGATTACTCCCAGGCTCTTAACCGATGTGGAGGGAGTGGGCGGGAGACCTAATTCAGGGGGCCAGTAATGTGGGCCCCAGAATGTTTTTTTTTTTCCGTTAAGGATAATTTCTGTCTTGTCCGGATTCAGTTTTAAATGATTAGAGTCCATCCAGCGACAGATATGTAGCATGGTCTCCTGAAACTCCCTGATAGAGTCGGGAGAGCTATCTATAGTGAAAATGAGTTGAAGGTCGTCCGCATAGTTAAATGTGGCGGCCTTAAACTTTCTCAAAGACTGGATCAAAGGGACAAGATATGGATTGAACAGAAGAGGGGACAAAGAAGAGCCCTGAGGAACCCCGCAGGTGATCGGGAGTTTAGGGGCAGTGAAAGGGGCCAGGAGGACCGCTTGAGTGCGGTCGCTGAGGAAAGAGCTAATCCAACTGTAAACTGAGCTCCGGATGCAAGCTTGTTCGACACGGTACAGCAGGATGGCATGATTGACCGTGTCGAACGCGGCAGACAGGTAAAAAAAAGACCAAAGCCTGAGGTATTGCTTTGTCTGCATTGGCGCGAAGAGAATCCATGACGGCAGTGATGACACTCTCGGTGGACAAGAGCAGGCCGGAACCGAGCCTGATAGGGATCCAGATTGTTAGAGTGTTCAATAAAGTTAGAAAGGTGGGTAGTAACATGAGCTTCAAGAATTTTGGCCAGGTAGGGGAGAAGAGAAATTAGCCTGTAGTTAGAGAGGACTGAGGAGTCTACACCTGTTTTTTTTAGAAGGGGTACGATCACTGCCTCTTTGAAGGCTTTGGGGACCACGCCCTGTGAGAGGGAGGCATTGAGAAGGGTCAAAAAAGGGGCAGTATTGGCTGAGAGAATTTCCTTTAGGATATACGGGGGCAGCAATCCCTAGGGGAGCCAGATTTTACCCTTGTAGTTAAGGTTTGTAAGGAATCTACATTGAGGGGTGGGAAGTGATCAAAAGTGTGATCACTAGGGGTCAGGGGGATAGCATTCGGTTTAGGGACAGTGGCTGGAATGCTGGCTTTTATTGCAGATATTTTATCCCGAAAGAATAAGTTAAGGAAATTGCATAGATCTTGAGTCACAGTAGGTTTTGGGAGAGCTCTCTCCATATTTGATAATTTATTGACAATGGCAAAGATGTCCTTGGACTTATTTTCAGCATGTCCTGGATATCCCCAGACGCTCTTCGGCCACTGCAGCCAGGAAAACGCTGCACTGGCTGCCGGTAGAACATCGTATCCGGTTTAAGGTCCTTTGTATGACCTATAGAGCCATTGCCAAAAAGAGCGACTCTGGAATAGGATCCATCATCTCCCACTATGTCCCCCGAAGGACTCTGCGCTCCTCTGGAAAACTGCTTTTGGCAGCCCCCCGTGTACGAAGAGCCAAATGGGGTGGCAGAGCCTTTTCCACCCTTGCTCCTAAGTGGTGGAACGAACTTCCTCTGGATCTGAGATCTCTCCCGTCCCTACAGAACTTCCGTACTGCCTTAAAAACCCTTTTCTTCCGCCAAGCATATGTTTAGGTCCCTATGTCCTTTTCCTGATCATTCTTTTATCTTTTGCTAGGCGCCTTGATACCTGCGGGTCATTGTTCTTGCGCATTATAAATTTTCTTTCAATTCAATTCAATTCAATTCATGGGTGATTATGTTAGAGAAATATAATGCATTGGTTTGGACGATAGCTTGCTTGTAGTCAGTACGGGCAGCTATGTAAATAGTTTTTACATGGGGATCATAGTTGCTCCTCCATTTACGTTCCTTTTGGCGGATTTCAAGTTTTTTTGCCCTCAAGTCCTCAGAAAACCACTTCTGGGAATCCGGGCGGCGACTGGTTTTAAATTTCTTCAATGGGGCATGTATGTTGCTTGCTGCTAACAGCCAGTGAGAGATGTTTATTTCAGCCTGCTCAAGATCTAAATTATCAGCTGGGATGGTGCTCGCTAAGCTGTCTAAAAAGGCTGGTTTATTAAGAGTGCTCCATTTCCGGATGACACCTCCTGCCATTATGGGAGGTTTACTGTCCATTACAATGGAGATGAAATTTTTATCAAAGAGTGGTCTGACCATACGCAGGGGCTTACGGTGGGAGTAGAGATGGTAAGATTATTACTCCACACCTGATCGAGAATGTGACCCTTAACATGCGTAGCAGAGGTGATGTAATGGCAAAAATTGAGACCAGAAAGAAGTTCGATGAGTTCGGAAGCCTGCGGGCCACCCAGCTCATCATTACACCAGTAGTTAAAATCTCCAAGCAGGAGAATTTTCGTGTATAGAAAGTCTTGATTGGATTCATGCTTCAAACCACATGTCCCGATAACAAATATACTGAAAGAAACTAAGGATTTTTTTTCTTCTTTTTTATGTTCCTTACTTAATGTCATGACATATATTGAATGAAGCCAGTGGGGTTAACTAGGTAAGAATGCTATAAGCAAAAGTAACTAACGCCAAGACACTTGGTGGTGGAGAGTGTTAATGATTTTTTCCCTCACTAAACTTTTTCCATCACCTGAATAATTAAAAAACAACTAACCTAACTGCTGCTGACCAGGGAGCTGACCGGAATACCCCTGCAACGTTTCTACTGCTGGACTCATCTCAACTGCTGCCACAGCTCGCGGAACCCGCTGCGCGGGTCCCGCTTCGCCCGTTTTGCTGGGCTGCCTCGCTAAGGAGAAGGACCTTGTTGGCGCATTGCGTGTTTTCCAGGGCGGGAGAGGAGAACACTCTGCCAGGGCTGCGAGCACCAGGTGAGGGACAGGGACTCCATTTCCCAGGAGTCCCTGTGTAGCCATCCCCTGCACCTGGACGCTCTCCCTGGTTGCCCCGCCTCCTACCGCCGGGCTAAAGCTGCCGCTTGCCGTAAACAGTTGGGAGACACCTAACCTAACTGCTGCTGACCAGGGAGCTGACCGGAATACCCCTGCAACGTTTCTACTGCTGGACTCATCTCAACTGGACCCTTGATGATTTCATCGTCCGGACTCATGCTTTAATAGATGAAGGGATCATATTAATGGATAGAAGGGTGTCCCAGGACCTGGCAATAGCCAGGAGATCTTCTTTAGGACTTATAGCTCAGGCTTGTACCCCACACGCAGCGATTGGCTCAAACACCCGTGCTATCGTACATAATGAGGGGGCCCATGAGGATATTAGCTCCCAAGAAGGTTTGGAGGCAACACCTAACTTGCTTTGTTGGTAGAGAGCGATTTTTCAAATGAGTCCGAAAATATTCCTGTGGTTAATGTACATGACAGGGGTTTGAAAGAGGGTGCAATACCCAAAAAAAAGTCCAAATCAGCCAAACGTAAAGGAAGGAAAGCACTGACCACTCAAAACCTAGATCAAACCACTTTAGACCTGGCACCCTCAAACAGCATCCTGGTTGCGCACACTGCAGACTTGGATGGAGCTGCCCAAACTAATGTGCATTTATCCCTAAGCTTACCAGATGACACGATCATAGATAGTAGCTTAGAGGAAATATTGGATTTGGGTGATGAAATAGATAACCATGTTAGAAGCAACGAGGATAGGAACAGCTTAAACATGGTAAATAACAACATCTTGGAAATGTTAAAAATCCTGCTTGAACCAATTGAGGTCAGGTTGCGTTGCTTAGAAACCATCCTAAAAAACATTCATAAAGACATAAGTGCTCCCAGTTTTAGTTTGGAAAATAAGATACCCCCTGTAAAAAAGCCTATGAACAAGCCTCCCACAGCTGACAAAAACACCCTTCCTCTTAAAAAAATTATACCCAGTAACCCCACCAATGTTACCATCTCAGGTGGCACTTCTTTACAAACCACTGATTCAAAACAAACAACGATCCCTGTAAAATCCCAGGTAATCGCCCAGGTTATGTTTAAAGCTCCCACACCTCCGGCCCCTAAATTAGATCAGACCCCGAAAGAAAAGAGAGAACCACGGAGAAACATCCACCTTCCTCCGGATGCATGCCCCTATGTAGTGATCCTGACTGGGGTCACTGAACTTGTAACAACTGAAACTGAGTCTTACCAAGCCTTAAAAAATAAGGTTTGTCACTGGCTGTCAAAAAATTATCCCTTACCGCCTGGCATGCCTAGTAACATCCTAATGGTGGAGAGAACCCCTTGGGTGGGAGGCAATAGGAAAAACCTACAAGGTGACTGCGTTGTGGTCACCTTTGAGCACCAACAGGTAGTAAATTACATCTGTGCTGGTACACCACGCCATCAGGCGAGCACGGTCACTGCCAGGCCTCTCTCCTACTTCTATGTACAGGGGAATCAACCCGACAGTAGGTGGAGCTGGTTAAAGGGCCCCCAGGAGCTTAACAACAGACAGAAGTTCAATCCCCCATGGGAGGCTCAATCTCGCGGGTGGGAGGAGAGTGGGGAGGACGGGTGGAACGTGGTTAGGAGAAGAAGAGCCAGACCTTTTCAGGGTGGGTTTGCTGCAGGCCCCGAAAATAAATATTCATATCATGACCATCACTATGTAAACGGGCAAGAAAATTATTTTAATGTCCCAACGTTTAATCATTACGATCACCCGTCCTTTATGGATTGGGTAGATTGACAAACATCAGGCCCCCCCACCATACAAGTCTTAACTGCTCCTTACATCACACCACAGTGCAGTCAACACTCACAAGAATTAAACTCCGAACCAACTATTGAGCCATTGTTAACCACAGGACAGGGCTTGGAGGGAGGGACAGCCTCGAGTGTGACTGATGGGAAAAAAGGAAGTAGGCGGGTGATCGCAATGGCCACTTGGAATATAGCTGGCCTTAGGAATAAGATTGATGATCCTCATTGGAGAGACTTAATAGGCACTATGGACATAATTGCCATGCAGGAAACGTGGGCGACTGAAAATTTGCTCACAATGGATGGGTATACCACCTTTTTCCTCCCAGCTGTCAATTCATTGAGAGGGCGGGCCAGAGGTGGTCTGGTTACCTTGATATCCGCTAAAATCTCTGGCACATATAAAGAAATTCCCACTGGCAGCCCCTATTGTCTGGCAGTTTTAATTACACACAGGGGATTTAATGCTGTACTATTAGTTAACTTCTACAACTCCTTTGATAGAGAACACCCACTTGATAACCTGTTGAGGTTAAACTCTTTCTTAATTAGTTTTCAGGAGTCTATGGAGGCTAACTGTATTGTAATTTTATTGGGTGATTTCAATGTCCATGGCTGTAAGGAAGAATGCCCCCCGAACCTTTTGTTTGGTCCCCCAGAAGAAGAGAATTTCCATTTTGAACATTCAGAACAGGGATCCTGTTTAGAATCCCTGTTAGCTGAAAATGGTCTAATGTTGCCTCTTGGGGGGGAAGAGGGTATCCCAACCTTCACGGGACATGGCAGTGGGTCTACCATTGATTATATTTTTCTAAGCAGTAGTTATAGTAGTCATATTTTCGGCTATACTGTTGTAAGGTCCCACTTTAGTGACCATAATCCTGTTGTTTTAAAAATTGAAAATGTACTAGCTATTAATGTTAGCACTCTGAGTCTAGCAGACAAATGTGACTTAAGAACATCGGATCAGGCCCGCCGAATCAAATGGTGTAAAATAATCCCGGAGGATTTTTTTGGTAACCTGCGCATAAGTAGCCAGGAGGCCTTTGCACTTTGTATGGATGATCAGGCGGGGGACACAGAGGTGTTAGAGGCGTATAATAGGGTCTGCGCCAATATTGTGTCGAACCTGACACAACAGTGTGAAAGGAAAATCCAAGAAAGGGTGGGCTGGTTTGACAACAAATGTTCTGCTGTTAATCGTAAATTAAAATCAGCTTTAAAATCGAAACCAGTAGATAGAAGACTTGTGGCTACCCTTAGGAAAGCATATAAGACCGCCATTGAGAGAAGAAGGCGCGAGATCAGAGAGGATGCTTGGGCTGACCTGACCTCAACTGATGTTTTGAAAAGTAGCGCCAAATTCTGGGCCGTGGTCAACCAACCATTTTTTGCGGACTCACACAACAGTGAGTTGGATTGTGGTATTCAAGAAGACAAATGGCACCTGCACTTTAAATCTGTGTACGAACAGGAAGCCCCCGGGGCTGAGGACATGACCAGCTTATACCAACTCCCTTACAGCCTAACGGTGGATGAGGAAGAGGTGGGCTTAGTCATTGAAAAAATGACCAGCAATAAAGCTCCCGGGCCGGACGGGGTTCCCGCTGATCTTTTTAAAGTGGATATTTTATTTTGGTCCAAAATTTTAGCCAGAGTTTTCAACAGCATTTTTAAAACAGGTATCCCAGCATCATGGTCCCAATCAGTAATTGTCCCTATTTTTAAAAAAGGAGACAGGGTGGAACCAGGAAATTGCCGCCCTATATCCCTAATAGACTCTGCGGTTAAGGTCATAGGGAGAGTGGTTCTCAGTAAACTTACTGATTGGCTAGGTGAGACTAACATTCTCTCACCCCTTCAGTATGGTTTTAGAAAGGGAAGGAGCACCATCGATCAGAGCCTAAACTTACAACTGTTGATAGGAAAATACACCATAGCTAAGCCTGGATCCCTGTACATCGCCTTCATTGATCTGTCCTCGGCTTTCGACCGAGTCAACAGATCCAAGTTGTGGGGCCAGCTCCTCAGCATAGGCATTGACCCAAATATCGTGTACTTCCTAGCAGACCTCCATAAAGACCTCACCGCCACTGTCCGTTATGACAGAAAAGGGAACTGCACAGGGAAAATCCATATTACCAACGGTGTTAGGCAGGGCTGCATTCTTGCCCCCCTGCTGTTCACTTTATATATTAACAATTTGGGCGGAATATTGGGTACAGCATGTATAGACATACCGAGGGCAGGAAAATACACATTGCCCGCATTATTGTATGCAGACGACGCTGCTCTCATAGCTAGAACCGCAGTCGGCCTGCAAAGTCTGTTGAACTCTTTTTATAATTTTATGGTTAAACTGGACCTAAGCATCAATTTTGGTAAATCCCATGTAATGGTAGTAGGACATAAAACAAAGGCCAAAAAACATGCCATGACCTTACACTGTAATGGTCATAAATTATCTAGAGTTCCTAGATTCCCTTATCTGGGCGTAGTGTTTGACGATCGCTCTACATGGCTTCCCCAAATGCTGGAGAAAAAAAAGGTTTTAACACGATCCATATCTGCAGTTCTCGGCTTTTCACGAAAAATTGGGGTGAAGCCTATAGAGGCCGTTTTAAAAGTGTACGCTGCTAAATGCATAGCTATCGTTATGTATGGCGCAGACCTGTGGGGTTTTAGGCCTGTTAAATTTCTTCAAGTGATCGAAGATAACTTTTTAAAATCCATTCTGTCCTTACCAAAATCCACGGCAAGCTTTATTGCTCATCAGGAATGCGGGGTGGACTTTCTGGAGGACCGGGTCGCTATGGCTCCCCTCCTGAAATGGATATCTGTGTGGCTCAACCCAGAGCTTGAAGTTAATCACGAAATCCTGAAGGACTGCCTTAAATTAGATCACTGGAACAAGATCCCCTGGCTGAATTATGTTGAGCAGTTGTGTACTAAGCTAGGAAGGCCTGAATTGTTCCATAACCCCTCTGCTGTCGTGAAGGCAGACTTGAAGTGGACAAAGAACACTTTTTTGTTGTACAGTGGAATGGACAGGGAAAACAGGGAGTTGATAAAACCCTCGGTTAGGTCGCATCAATTGATTGTTTCTTCAGACCATGATTCGGAACTTTATTTGAAGGTCGTAAACAACCCAAACCACAGGTACCTTCTCACAAAGTTCCGTCTGAATAAAGTCCACTTGTTAATCTCTGGCCGCCCTGGTTGGACCAGGGACTCGGAACTGAATATATGTACTTGTGATGGACACTCAATTATGGATACTGCCCACTACTTGTTCTTTTGTATCCACTTCAAATCTATCAGGGAAAAATTTATTATTCCCCTGTTGAAAGGGAGAGGGTTTAGGCAGGTTAAACCAGCTTTATTATACCTTCAGATGCTAAACGATATCTGGGAAATCTATAATGTGGCCAAATTTTTAACTATTGCAGTCAGAATGGGTAAAAAGATCAATTGGGTGTAGAATACCTACCTACAACAATCATGCTTACTGTAAAATTGAATCTAGTTTTTTAAAAATTTTGTAATGCTTTTATTTGACTGATAATTGTAACCTTTTTAAAGATATATTGTGATTTTTGGACCATTGTTTATGTGTG
This sequence comes from Lissotriton helveticus, assembly GCF_964261635.1. Taxonomy (NCBI): domain Eukaryota; kingdom Metazoa; phylum Chordata; class Amphibia; order Caudata; family Salamandridae; genus Lissotriton; species Lissotriton helveticus. The sequence continues at coordinate 601,198,706 of NC_136063.1, read as the reverse complement.
TCTTGTACTTTTATGGTTTTGAAAAATTCGAACCGAATAAAGTATTTCTTGACTTGACTTGAACTAGATCAAGACACCTTAACTAAGCTGCCACTTACCTGGGAATGATTCAGAAAAGGGGGTGGTGATGAACAGAGTGCCTGAATTAAGCAGACCACTCTTACCCAGTCCAAAGATCAGGGCTTGATCCATCACCGTTTTTTAGCTCACTGCACCATCCCAGCTCAGAACTTGGCTATATGCAAATTAGTCTGTTCCTGTCCCAGTGCATGATGGGAACAGGGCAAACCAAACTACCAAGCCAATTCTTGTACTGGGAAGGAAACAAGCTTCCGGGGACCGGTTTCTGCCATTTCAGGCGTCTTCGGCCCGGCTTGCTTGAATCCTGATGGTGCAATGAGCAAGGGACTCACATCTGAGTATACCCTTCCACGCTTATGGTGGACAAAATGATTCAGAAAAGGGGGTGGTGATGAACAGAGTGCCTGAATTAAGCAGACCACTCTTACCCAGTCCAAAGATCAGGGCTTGATCCATCACCGTTTTTTAGCTCACTGCACCATCCCAGCTCAGAACTTGGCTATATGCAAATTAGTCTGTTCCTGTCCCAGTGCATGATGGGAACAGGGCAAACCAAACTACCAAGCCAATTCTTGTACTGGGAAGGAAACAAGCTTCCGGGGACCGGTTTCTGCCATTTCAGGCGTCTTCGGCCCGGCTTGCTTGAATCCTGATGGTGCAATGAGCAAGGGACTCACATCTGAGTATACCCTTCCACGCTTATGGTGGACAAAATGATTCAGAAAAGGGGGTGGTGATGAACAGAGTGCCTGAATTAAGCAGACCACTCTTACCCAGTCCAAAGATCAGGGCTTGATCCATCACCGTTTTTTAGCTCACTGCACCATCCCAGCTCAGAACTTGGCTATATGCAAATTAGTCTGTTCCTGTCCCAGTGCATGATGGGAACAGGGCAAACCAAACTACCAAGCCAATTCTTGTACTGGGAAGGAAACAAGCTTCCGGGGACCGGTTTCTGCCATTTCAGGCGTCTTCGGCCCGGCTTGCTTGAATCCTGATGGTGCAATGAGCAAGGGACTCACATCTGAGTATACCCTTCCACGCTTATGGTGGACAAAATGATTCAGAAAAGGGGGTTCAGAAAAGGGGGTGGTGATGAACAGAGTGCCTGAATTAAGCAGACCACTCTTACCCAGTCCAAAGATCAGGGCTTGATCCATCACCGTTTTTTAGCTCACTGCACCATCCCAGCTCAGAACTTGGCTATATGCAAATTAGTCTGTTCCTGTCCCAGTGCATGATGGGAACAGGGCAAACCAAACTACCAAGCCAATTCTTGTACTGGGAAGGAAACAAGCTTCCGGGGACCGGTTTCTGCCATTTCAGGCGTCTTCGGCCCGGCTTGCTTGAATCCTGATGGTGCAATGAGCAAGGGACTCACATCTGAGTATACCCTTCCACGCTTATGGTGGACAAAATGATTCAGAAAAGGGGGTGGTGATGAACAGAGTGCCTGAATTAAGCAGACCACTCTTACCCAGTCCAAAGATCAGGGCTTGATCCATCACCGTTTTTTAGCTCACTGCACCATCCCAGCTCAGAACTTGGCTATATGCAAATTAGTCTGTTCCTGTCCCAGTGCATGATGGGAACAGGGCAAACCAAACTACCAAGCCAATTCTTGTACTGGGAAGGAAACAAGCTTCCGGGGACCGGTTTATGCCATTTCAGGCATAAACCGGAAGCTTGTTTCCTTTCCAGTGAAGAATTGGCTTGGTAGTTTAGTCTGCCCTGTTCCCATGATGCACTGGGCCAGGGACAGACTAATTTGCATATAGCCAGGTTCTGAACTGGGATGGTGCAGTGAGCTAAAAAACGGTGATGGATCAAGCCCTGATCTGTTGACTGGGTAGGAGTGTTCTGATTAACTCAGATACTCTGTCCATCACCACCCCCCTTTTTGAAATTATTTTGGCCACCATAAGTGTGGAAGGGTATGCTCAGACATGAGTCCCTTGCTCACTGCACCATCAGGATTCAAGCAAGCCGGGCCGAAGACGGCTGTAATGCCAGAAACCGGTCCCCGGAAGCTTGTTTCCTTTCCAGTGAAGAATTGGCTTGGTAGTTTAGTCTGCCCTGTTCCCATGATGCACTGGGCCAGGGACAGACTAATTTGCATATAGCCAGGTTCTGAACTGGGATGGTGCAGTGAGCTAAAAAACGGTGATGGATCAAGCCCTGATCTGTTGACTGGGTAGGAGTGTTCTGATTAACTCAGATACTCTGTCCATCACCACCCCCTCTTTTTGAAATTATTTTGGCCACCATAAGTGTGGAAGGGTATGCTCAGACATGAGTCCCTTGCTCACTGCACCATCAGGATTCAAGCAAGCCGGGCCGAAGACGGCTGTAATGCCAGAAACCGGTCCCCGGAAGCTTGTTTCCTTTCCAGTGAAGAATTGGCTTGGTAGTTTAGTCTGCCCTGTTCCCATGATGCACTGGGCCAGGGACAGACTAATTTGCATATAGCCAGGTTCTGAACTGGGATGGTCCAGTGAGCTAAAAAACGGTGATGGATCAAGCCCTGATCTGTTGACTGGGTAGGAGTGTTCTGATTAACTCAGATACTCTGTCCATCACCACCCCCCTTTTTGAAATTATTTTGGCCACCATAAGTGTGGAAGGGTATGCTCAGACATGAGTCCCTTGCTCACTGCACCATCAGGATTCAAGCAAGCCGGGCCGAAGACGGCTGTAATGCCAGAAACCGGTCCCCGGAAGCTTGTTTCCTTTCCAGTGAAGAATTGGCTTGGTAGTTTAGTCTGCCCTGTTCCCATGATGCACTGGGCCAGGGACAGACTAATTTGCATATAGCCAGGTTCTGAACTGGGATGGTGCAGTGAGCTAAAAAACGGTGATGGATCAAGCCCTGATCTGTTGACTGGGTAGGAGTGTTCTGATTAACTCAGATACTCTGTCCATCACCACCCCCCTTTTTGAAATTATTTTGGCCACCATAAGTGTGGAAGGGTATGCTCAGACATGAGTCCCTTGCTCACTGCACCATCAGGATTCAAGCAAGCCGGGCCGAAGACGGCTGTAATGCCAGAAACCGGTCCCCGGAAGCTTGTTTCCTTTCCAGTGAAGAATTGGCTTGGTAGTTTAGTCTGCCCTGTTCCCATGATGCACTGGGCCAGGGACAGACTAATTTGCATATAGCCAGGTTCTGAACTGGGATGGTGCAGTGAGCTAAAAAACGGTGATGGATCAAGCCCTGATCTGTTGACTGGGTAGGAGTGTTCTGATTAACTCAGATACTCTGTCCATCACCACCCCCCTTTTTGAAATTATTTTGGCCACCATAAGTGTGGAAGGGTATGCTCAGACATGAGTCCCTTGCTCACTGCACCATCAGGATTCAAGCAAGCCGGGCCGAAGACGGCTGTAATGCCAGAAACCGGTCCCCGGAAGCTTGTTTCCTTTCCAGTGAAGAATTGGCTTGGTAGTTTAGTCTGCCCTGTTCCCATGATGCACTGGGCCAGGGACAGACTAATTTGCATATAGCCAGGTTCTGAACTGGGATGGTGCAGTGAGCTAAAAAACGGTGATGGATCAAGCCCTGATCTGTTGACTGGGTAGGAGTGTTCTGATTAACTCAGATACTCTGTCCATCACCACCCCCCTTTTTGAAATTATTTTGGCCACCATAAGTGTGGAAGGGTATGCTCAGACATGAGTCCCTTGCTCACTGCACCATCAGGATTCAAGCAAGCCGGGCCGAAGACGGCTGTAATGCCAGAAACCGGTCCCCGGAAGCTTGTTTCCTTTCCAGTGAAGAATTGGCTTGGTAGTTTAGTCTGCCCTGTTCCCATGATGCACTGGGCCAGGGACAGACTAATTTGCATATAGCCAGGTTCTGAACTGGGATGGTGCAGTGAGCTAAAAAACGGTGATGGATCAAGCCCTGATCTGTTGACTGGGTAGGAGTGTTCTGATTAACTCAGATACTCTGTCCATCACCACCCCCCTTTTTGAAATTATTTTGGCCACCATAAGTGTGGAAGGGTATGCTCAGACATGAGTCCCTTGCTCACTGCACCATCAGGATTCAAGCAAGCCGGGCCGAAGACGGCTGTAATGCCAGAAACCGGTCCCCGGAAGCTTGTTTCCTTTCCAGTGAAGAATTGGCTTGGTAGTTTAGTCTGCCCTGTTCCCATGATGCACTGGGCCAGGGACAGACTAATTTGCATATAGCCAGGTTCTGAACTGGGATGGTGCAGTGAGCTAAAAAACGGTGATGGATCAAGCCCTGATCTGTTGACTGGGTAGGAGTGTTCTGATTAACTCAGATACTCTGTCCATCACCACCCCCCTTTTTGAAATTATTTTGGCCACCATAAGTGTGGAAGGGTATGCTCAGACATGAGTCCCTTGCTCACTGCACCATCAGGATTCAAGCAAGCCGGGCCGAAGACGGCTGTAATGCCAGAAACCGGTCCCCGGAAGCTTGTTTCCTTTCCAGTGAAGAATTGGCTTGGTAGTTTAGTCTGCCCTGTTCCCATGATGCACTGGGCCAGGGACAGACTAATTTGCATATAGCCAGGTTCTGAACTGGGATGGTGCAGTGAGCTAAAAAACGGTGATGGATCAAGCCCTGATCTGTTGACTGGGTAGGAGTGTTCTGATTAACTCAGATACTCTGTCCATCACCACCCCCCTTTTTGAAATTACTTACCTGGGAAGACGCCGCCACCGCCAGGAGTCATTTAAATGCTGCCACTTACCTGGGAATACGCCGCCACCGCCAGGAGTCATTTAAACGCTGCTAAACCGCGCCGCCGCCCCAGGACTACAATTCCCGGTTGCCAAAGCGGCGGCGCGCTCTGCTGACACCGCGCCAGCGCCAGGAGGCGCACATAAGCAGAGCTGTGCCCGGCGGAGTGGGGGAGACACCTTAACTAAGCTGCCACTTACCTGGGAAGACGCCGCCACCGCCAGGAGTCATTTAAACGCTGCCACTTACCTGGGAAAACGCCGCCACTGCCAGGAGTCATTTAAACGCTGCTAAACCGCGCCGCCGCCCCGGGACTACAATTCCCGGTTGCCTCAGCGGCGGCGCGCTGTGCTGATACCGCGCCAGCGCCAGGAGGCGCACATAAGCAGAGCTATGCCCCGCTTCGCGGGACGAGCCGGGCGAAGCCCGGGCCAAGGGCGGGCCCATTTAAGCCCGTTCAAGACCGGACTAGGCCGGGTCGGGCCACACCCCTGACATTCATCACGCGGCCTACCCCTGTGAGTACTCTGTTTATAGTTTTTTATACCTCATTGGGTTTTCTGCAATGCCCCCTAAGGAGGCTAAGTGGAGAGTGGACACTGCAAATTTCACGGGAGCCATGGACCAATTCATAGTAAGGATGAACTGTGTTGTTGATGAGGGGATCTATATAATGGAGCGATGTGTTTCCCAGGAATTGGCCATTGCAAGAAGGTCTTCAATGGGACAGATTGCGAATGCGCAGACTCCAGTTAATTTAGGTAAAAATGTTGGTAGAGATGCTTCACCAATTTTAGAGCTCCCCATCCCACAGCTCCCGTTTTGCGACTTCTCACACGCCTCACTTGATAGTCAGTCTACGGCCTCTGAATCCTTGTTGCTATCCCCCCAAAAGTTGCCTATTGTGCCTAATGTAGTGAAGGTGCATAACACTAGACAACAGCGTGGGAAAGACCTGGGGGCAATTCCAAAAAATAAGCAAGGGCTAGCAAAACACACTGGTGGGAGGAAAACGAATGCCTCAAAAAGTATGAAAGAAACCCCAATTATTCCTGAGCAGCCTGTTGTAAACCCCGCCCAGGGTCTAGTTGATCCTTCAATGCCTAGTGGCGTGAACCAGGTAGCAGGTGCTGTCCCGATTCAAGGCGACGGGGAAGGGGTGTCGGTGAATGAGTCAAATGCCATTTATGAGACCCTTAGAGTTCTTCTAGCCCCATTAGAGGCTAGATTGACTAATATTGAGGTCCATTTAAAAAGGATTGAACGTGACCTCAAGGGAATAGTAGAACCCCCTTTAAGGGATAATTCACCCACAGTTACTAAGTTATTAGCCAAAGCACGTGGGAATAAGGTTCCAGCTGTACCCGTCCAGAAGGACGTAGTAGTATCGAATACAGCCCATAAGGTCTCGTCAGCACTTCCAGCTGCACCTCCCATTAACGACATAGCATCAGTTGATATAAATAGACCTCAAAAACATAGTATACCACAAGATAGCACAGGTGGTGAGATCCCAATTGCCTATCCTAATATAGGGAAAAACATCTTTAATTTACCTCCGGAGGTTTGTCCACTTGTGGTAATCTTAGCTGGGGTTCCAGAGTTGGGCAAACGTGAGGTGGAAACCCCTATTAAATTACGCAAAAGGGTTGTACATTGGTTAAATTCAAACAGACCATTGCGTCCCCACCTTGATGGTCAAATACTTATGACCCTGAGGGTCCCATGGGTCGGACACCTGGCCAAGAACATAAAGGGCGATTGTATTGTGATCAACTTTAATAACCCGAGAATTGTTGATCATATTTGTAAGTGGAGGTACCCCAGTGCAGGTGCATCTATTTACTCTCTCTCATTGACTTATTTTTATCCCCCTGGTCATTTTGCCTCACAGTCAGATGGTTGGTCACTGGTACAGTGGAATAGGAGGGGACCACCACAGGGGGGTTGGCTTATGCCCACCCTTCATTTGGACTCTATCTCCAGCCACAATCGATTTGACTGTCTGGAGACGGTTGATTGACTTGATGCTGAAGTAAGAGTGCTGAATAGCCCCTCTTCCGCACCGGGTGGTTGCTCTGCCTGCTCATCTGTGTTATCACTAAGTCCTGAGTCCTCAACTTTAGCCCTGAAACCTATGAGAATTACTAACATTGTGACTAGTCAAGATCCAAGTGTTAACACATGTGTCCCGATCACCGGCAATGTTCATACTAACAACCTTAAACTTGTTTCGTGGAATGTGGCAGGTCTGCGAAACAAGCTTTCATTGCCGGATTGGAATAACTTTATTGATGGGTATGACATATGCATGTTCCAGGAGACATGGTGCCTTGAACCCCTTTACAAACAGGGATTCTCTTGTTTTTATACACCAGCGACCACGGTTGGGCGAGGACGTCCCTCTGGAGGGCTTATGGCATGGGTAAGGGTTGACCTTAATCTTAAGATCACTCATCATACCTGTTCATCCCTGGACATTATGAGACTCTCAATTAGGGGCCCGAATGGTGCTGCCACCTGGGAATTCCTTAATGTATATGCCAGAGGCACCTAAGGGGGGGCCAAATCGTCCACCATTGCTATTCTATTGGACTTGCTTAAATTGTGCTCTCCTGATTCTTTAGTTCTGGTTGCTGGGGACTTTAATTGTTCATTTGAGCCTTTGGCAGCAGATGACATCCTTGGAGGGTATGAGGATGATGCTCGATGGGGCATCCCGCCACTCTTGCTCACGCCTGTGAGGAGATGGTCCCCAGTTGTCATCCAATTGAACGCCCTCATGTTAGAAACAGGACTAAGGGCTCTAAATGGTCGTACCACCTCCGATGCTCAGGGGGCAAATACATATAACAGAGTATTGCACGAAAGTAGAATTGACTATATAATAGTGGATGGGAGAGCATGGAAGTTAGTGGTGGACATGGTCATTATACCGTCAGAGGAGACTGACCACAACCCCATATCCCTCACATTAGTGGATGTATGGCAGAGAAATAAGAATACTGCGCTAGATAATGCGAGGTTATTAACTAAGAGAGTTGTACCATCGAACTGTAATAGATTCCTCAAGTGGCCCAAGTTTAGTATAGACAAAACTAGACTAAGTGCACTGGATGGAATCCTTAGTGAGCAGTCCTTAAGGCTTTCAGCAGCATGTAATGGCGCGGCTGGGCCTGCGGAGGTAGATACTTTTTACACTGACACTATATATCAGATTGGCAAACTGTTCGTAGTCTCAGGTAAGAAGAGCTCGACAATTGCCAAGCCAGTGCAGAAATGGTTTGACAGTAATTGCAGAATGAGGAAGAACAACTTGATTCTTGCTATTAAATCTAGCAATCCAGTTGCTGTTCGGGCGGCCAGATTTCACCATAAACAAGCTATGACAACAGCTAAAAGGGAGTGGGAAGAATCTCATTTGGAAAGCCTCAGAGCTGCAAGTAATGCTAAAAACGGTGAGTTATTTTGGGCCCTAGTCAGAAGATCTAATGGGTGTGACCCGGACCAAATCCCCAACCATATTACAGATACTGAATGGTTTGAGCACTTCAGTAAACTCTATGGGGGTGGTGAACTGCCCGGAGCTCCAGGGCATTTGAGCGGTGCCCTGGCTATTGGTTCCGGAGGGATTCCCCTAACTAGAGTTGATGAGAAAGAGGTGCTGGTGGCAATAGCTAAGATAGTACCTGCAAAAGCCCCAGGGCAGGATGGTGTACCGGGCGATCTTTTTAAAGCTAATCCTGAAGGCTGGGCCTCCTATTTTGTAAATCTAACGAATGCTCTGTTGGAGGGTTCACCTGTCCCCAGTTCATGGAAGGCGGCTGAAGTGATCCCTATCTATAAGAAGGGACCCAGGGAGGACCCTGCCAACTATCATCCAATTAGTCTTATAGATGCAGGACATAAATTGGTTGGCAGGGTACTCCTGGAGAGGATTATTTCCTGGGCTGATGAGAACAATATCATCTCACCCTTTCAGGCGGGCTTTAGGGCCTGCACAGGCACGATAGACCAGGCTTTTAGGCTGGTACTCCTACACTGGAAGGTGGTCACCATTGGCAAAGGCGGTCTTTATTTGGCATTAATTGACTTAAAGACCGCCTTTGACCTGGTTCCTCGAGACCGCCTTTGGATGATCCTGGAGGAGATGGGGATTCCCCCACCCATAGTGAATCTTCTGGCACGCATGCATGACGGCACCTACGCCCGTATTAGATTGGGTACACAGGAGCAAAAAACTGACAAAATCCCTGTGAATTGTGGGGTACGCCAGGGCTGCGTACTAGCCCCAACACTCTTCACGTTATTCGTGAATGGCGTAGTCTCTTTCCTGCTCGATATGAATGCTGATGCCCTAGTATTGGCGGGTGATAAAGTCCCCGCACTTCTCTTTGCGGACGATACGCTGTTGGTATCAAAAACTCCCGCAGGGTTATAGAAGCTGCTGGACCGTTTCTGTCTGTTCTGTAAGCTTAGGGGCCTTGTAATAAACACCTCAAAAACTAAGCTCCTCTATTTCAACCCAAGTAGATCGTCAAGATCCACCCTTTCCCTCGATGGGGTGTCATTAGAACATGTACAGGAATTTGACTACTTGGGAATTAGAATCTCAGATAAAATGAAATGGCAGCCTCACATAGATAAAATGGCATTAAACCACAAAAGGGTAGTTGGAGTGCTAGGGAGGGAACATCGTGCATCCACCTCCAAGCCCATTGCTCCTGCTCTTGATATCTATGCAGCGAAAGCTGTAGGCTGCGCCCTCTATGGTGCAGAGCTTTGGGGCTTTGATTGTGTTGATGCCCTAGTCACTTCAGAGAACAAGTTTTTTAAGGAACTTGTATCACTCCCGAGAGGTACCCCCACTAAACCACTCTTGAGTGATCTGGGTCGCCGCTCTATTAAGGATTTAGCCATTCTACGCCCTCTTTTATATTGGGCTCGGCTATAGAGGACCCCGGAGCTCTCAAGGTTTGTAGATGGTTTAAGAGAAGATATGAATCTTCATGGTGCCCACAAAGTTAGTTGGAATAGAAACATAAAAAAGCTCTTACTTGTAACGGGCCTGCCAACTGAGTGGGAGCATGTGGTATCGTTATCCAAGGCCGAACTTAAGCGAGTATATTGGTCATGGGTTGACGACCAAGAACAGAGGGACCCAAATCTAGGTAGGCTGACTGAGGCGTTTCGACAGCATAAATTAAAGCCTCGTCTGGAGCCCTACCTACATTTTATTAAGAAACCAAGAGATAGATCCCTTTTTATCCAGTTTAGGCTGGGAACACTACCCCTTCGTGACTATACTAGCAAGTGGAAGCCCCCGCACCAAACCTCTCCTGACTGCCCCTTCTGTGAAGGTACAATTGAAAATATCCCTCATGTCTTTTTTGTATACCCAGCCTATGCTAAACCTAGACAAAAGTGGCTTAAACCCGTGTGCCTACTGCTTGGAACCAGGGACTACTCCGCTGCACTTAGAATTCTTAAGGCTGATGTTAGCACAACCTTAGTGTGTGGGGTGGCCAAATTTCTTAGTTGGGCCTGGTTGATTAGGTTGAAGGCTTCTATATGATCCAACTTTTAGCTGATTTTTTTATATCTATAAACCCTCACAAAGCTGCTAAAGTTTAATCCATTTTAAAATTATTTATTGTAACATAAATGATTTTTATTGTAACCTTTTAACAAATGTATTGTCAATGACTTGTGATTTTATATTTTTATGTGCTTTTATGATATTCTGTATATCGAAATAAAGCTTTGATGATGATGACTCGATCAAGATTCTTACCTGCGGTTTTCTTCTCTGTCCGATGGGCATTTTTTTCAGCAGTGGTCCAGGCCTCCAAGACCGGCAGAGAAGTAGAGATAAAGAAGAAGCCATTAGGAAAGTCCCCGGAATTGGAATAACATAAATAAAAGAAGTTAAGATGAAATACCACAATGTTAAGCCTCCCATGTCCTGCTAATATTTCACACATGGTGGAGAATGCGGGCAGCCCTCCATTGACTGCTAAAATGGAAAACGTAGAACATCAGCCGGCTCAAGGACATAGAAGGCTGGAATGGTCTATGGAAAGACATATGTCCTCTGCTAAACTTGACAGCAAGATCTTTCGCAATGCTAAGAAGGCTAAAGTAAAGACCATTGATAAGATAGCTGAAGATCAGATACAATTGACATCCAGTATTCAAGAAACCGGGAGGCTCATCATGCAGGACCTAATGAAGCCGTACAAAAATGCATCATAGTAGCGGATCCAGAAGCCTTCCTCTATAATTTTGAGAGAACAGCCCGAGCCTGTGGATGGCCTATCAAGAAGTGACCTTTCTTCTTATCTACCCTCTTAACTGGTAAAGCTCAAGCTTCTTCCCAAGTACCCACCACAAATGGGAATACACCATAGGAGGATATTAAAAGAGTGATATCCAGTCACCTGGGCCTGGATGCAAAATCCTATAGAGATAAATCCCATAAAGAAAGCAGCACACACGGAGACAACCAAAAGACAGTATTTTTTTAAATTAAGAATGATGCCTTAGATGTGGTTAAAGCCAAAAGAAAACACAAAAAAACATGTTATAAATGTAATATTGTTAGAACAATACATGGAAGCTCGGCCACAGGCTATTGAGAAGTGGTTAAGGCAACATTATAGCCTAACCTTGAGCTAGCCGTTGACATGGCAAACATGTTCTCCCAAGCTCAACCTTGTCTTTATTTGGGGGATTTGGAGAGAAACCAGTGCAATAACCCCTTATCTTTGGGAAAAGGGGAAAAGAGGTTAGGAAAGAGTCAAGGTGAAAACTACAAATGTAAAATCTTCAAGGTTGAAAATACTTTGTATCTGGTTCCACATTGTTTCAAAGGTGGTGACTGGGGACATATTGCCCGTCTATGTTGAAATTCAAAGTTAAAAGTTCAAAAAGTCCTTATTGCGATTCATTTAGAACCATAAAAGATACATATAAAATCACTTTACAGTTATTCAAATACAGTTGACGCAAATACAAGTGCTATACATCGCAATAAGGGCTTTTTGAAATGTAGACGATGCAACCTACCCCCAATATAGCTAATAAAATCGTATGATATACAATAAATATCTAAAATATAGGCATTCATATTCATAAAATCATTTGTTTCTAATCCATTGGCCCATTTCCTTTATTTATGTTTCCTCATAGGATCCCTATATGACTTAATGGTGCTACAATTTCACTAGTACAGGTATAACATCACAGTTCCCATATTCTGCAATTCAATCATAATGTGCATATATCAGCTTCGAAGTGCTATGTGCAAAATCATAAAGTGATGTGTGCAAGTTCAAAAAGTGTGTATGCAAATTTTCTTCGGATTATACCTTTGATTGCCATAGTATTCGCTATCAGAGCTTTAGATCAGCTTTAGCTCTTATAAGGCTTACATTACATAAGTAGCTGCTAATGCTAAAGACAATTGGTTGTGATGTATCAGTTTTCAAAATTCTTTCTGCCTCTTTGCAGAACCTGGTATTCATATTTTTGCAAATAGGTATAATCCATTTTTTCATAGGTTTGTCATACAATGGGCAGATAAATTGTACATGCAAATCATTTTCTTTAGCTTCACTTTGACATAATATACACAATTCATTATTTTCACTTCCATGGTTACTACTCCATCTGGATTTATTAGCGTTTGTTTGTAACACAACATATCTAAACTTTATATATAAAGATTTAGCTAATTGTGGCTGCACTTCATCCATGAATGGCTCAAAATTTGGTATATCTTTAAAAAGAAGGAACCTAGGGGCATATTACCAACAAGTAGCGATAATTATCGCTAAAAAGGCTTAGCGACAATTTTTTTATCGCTGCCTATCGCTGGATATGTTAGCGGAGAAAACATGCTTTTAGCAAAGTTTTTCTCCATGTGCTAAAATATTCAGCGATAGCGGCAAAATGCGTGAATATTGCGGAGAATACAGCGATATTCACGCATTAGCGACAAAATGCTCTTAGCCATGTTATCCACCTCCCATTGGATAACATGTATAAGAACTGGTCTGAGCAGGCGTTGGTTTTTGGCGATAGCAGCGAATATTTCCATCGCTACGCCTGCCTTGCTAATAGGCGATAGCGACGTTAGCGACTGCTTTCAGTCGCTAACAGGTTGGGTATGCCCACTTTGCATGTCATTAGCGATAAATATCGCTGACATGCAATGCGGGCCCCAAACCGCTCGCTATCGCCTAAAAGCTGTTGCTAACATCAGTTAGTGACAGCTTGCTAATAGAGTGATATAATTATCGCCACTTAGCGGCCGAAAACGGACGCTAAACCGGTGATAATTGCCTATCGCCACCCTTGGTAATATGCCCCCTAGTTGTTAATGGCCCTGTAGTAGAGCTATGTAACACATTATTTTGGGTATGAGCCCAAAAGTTAATTTTAGCAGTTTCTTTGAGAGTGATACCAGATTGGTCGAACCTTCCCAAAAAGAAGGTAGACCCAACTTCATGAACCAAGAAGAAACATGCTTGAGCCATGGAATGTTCCTGCTCTGTTCATTCTTCAGAATCTCCTCTAGGCCTTCCCTATAGAGTCTCACCCAGAATAAGATAGTTCTTAATAGGACATAATGATCAGTGCGTTTTACATTCAGATCCATAATAATCGGAATTGGGGGCGTTCGTATTGGGATACTTAATATTTTCCTAAAAAATTTATTTTCTCCCAATTCAAAATTCTTTTTGCAGTGGGGCCCTCAAATTGCGGCCCATAAAGAGAGGCTGATTGTGCTTTATGTTTAAATACCTCCAATGTGGTAGAAACCGATTTCGAGATACTACTTCCGTGTTTTTTAATTATTGGTGCTGTGTTTTGAAGCAGGATTATCTTATTTTTTCCAACTGTGGCTTCCAACACAATTTTGTGTCTAAGGTTATACCCAAATAAATAAAACTCTGCACATACTCTAATTTTTGATTGTTTAGTACTAAATTCTTTTTAAACAATCTATGTGGGTTTATCACCATATGCTTGGTTTTGCTGGAATTTATTTCAAGGTCTTTCATAGTACAATATGTGTCATAACGGTCCATTAAGCATTGTAGTCCTTTGGGGGTATGTGGTATTAGTATGGTGTCATCAGCAAATTGTAATGCCGGCACCAAATCTCCCCCCAGCTTAGGGGCATCATTTGAGCATCCATATAAAAACTCAGGGATATCGTTTACATATAGAGAAAATAAGGTGGGTGCTAGTACACACCCCTCACGCACACCACTTCTTACAGGGATTTGCTTGGTGAGTTCACCCCATGGGCAGCTCTGTAAATATGAGACCTGCACCCCTGCTTAATCAATAGTGATCACATTTTAAACTGGTTTAAATCTATAAGGGATTACCCTGGTGAGGGTTGGGCCCACAGCCCTCTATGTTAAACTGCTCTGTCGAGGGCTGGAAACATCCAGGTCTGCAGGGTCCTCTACCTGATGCCCCTAAGGTTTCTTTCTGCTATGTCTTTAGTGTTGAAAAAACATTAATGAGATACATTGCTCCAAATTTTCTGAACAAATAAAACACTCTTGATCCACAAACTTTAAGTTCATATATTCTGAGAGAAATTTAAACAAGAATTGACTCATAACATTAATTACATGTCTGAGAAATAATCACATGTGAACATCCTTCACTAATGTATACAAACTGAGAATTAAATGATAAAAACCCAATGCATTTCGGGTTCAACTGAACCCTTCTTCAGGGGTTAATGTGAGCTTAAGAATTTTTAAAGTGTATTCTTCTTTACTCTGAGTTCTCTCGTTGAGCACTGCAATATAAACATTAGAATACTGGGTATGAGGTTTGCATCACTGGTTGTAAGAGTTAGAAAAAGTCACATAATTGTACATACAAACATTTTATAGGATTAGCACATGTAATCAGGAAAGGGAAAAAAGTCCAGATGATGAAAAAAGTCCAGAGGATAAAAAAAGTAAACCAAACGGCCATGTAATGCAAGGAAAAAGATGATGTCCTAGTGCTTGTGTGAGTAGTGTCAGGTGAGTCCTGAGTATTATAAAGAGTCCAGAAAACGTGCATAACCACCAATACAGTGCAAACGCTCAAGGATGGTACTCAGTCGCCCTGGGTACTCACAACTAAAAAAGGTTACAGGACTTGTCAGAGACCAGCGTACTCACTGCATAAACGCCCGGTGATTGATAGAGCTCTGTGCTGATGCAAAATAAGGTTTAGATATACCACACTATCTCCCTCGATATCCAGAAAGTAGGGTACATTCTCTATGTGAGTCTTACCCGTGGTGAATTGCCATTCAATGATAACTGGATGCCTGCACAGCCTGCTGCTAGTGTCAAGCTGGAAACAAAATACATACAAACGGATGTTACCGCTTGATTTAAAACTGCAAAATACTGCAGGCACTCTTTCCCCTGTTATAAACTAACCTGTAATCTTGCTAGTGTATATCCGGCATGTAGCCCGAGGTGCCTCCGTAACCAATAATCTCACACTGTCAGCCGACGACTTTGCATGAAAGTATACTGCAAAATAAAATATGTAGTGCCTTGTACCTTCAGTACAATCAACGACTCGTTCTTGCCACAATTCTAACCGTGGACGTACCTAGGTTCCCCGCGTATGTGTGCCAACTCTCTTCACTGAAATCCTTCCGGTGTAAACATCCAGGAAATCCCGCAGATAAGTTTTAAAGCCGCGTTTTCAACAAGCTTTATTGACATTTGCGTGAGAAACGAAACAGCAAGACTGTTTTCTCTGAAATAGTGTGAATGTGTCAGAACTATAAAACTTGATCTTGGCTTACCAACTCTTGCACAGGAACAGAGATGCTAGTACCCAAATCCCTCTCAGCAATGCTGGTAGGTCATTACACTGAACCTCCCATCATTACCTTAAGGGAAGGGGGAATTGGATAAAATAATAAACAGAGAAGAGACTGGTCCTGCGCTGGTTCCCTTAGACCGCTACCTTCTGGGTGGCTCATTCGTTGGAACCTAAAAGCAACAACACAATATTACATTCCTGCCTTCCTACTACCTATTGGAGTCTACTCTACTTTTGTCGCTTTAGTCTCCTCTCACCCACCCTTATGCTGCTGGACCTTGGCTTCTCTTCTTAATGTATTGATAGAATTCTCTGCTCCTCTATAGTTGTCACTAATGTAAATAAATAACAAAAAATATTAATTCCTTCTCTGGTGATCTCTAGTGCTAATATTAATTATTGCTTTAGAAAGTGCACTTACTTCACTATTAGTGGAGCTTCCTTTAATAGGGGGTTCAGTTAGAAAGTATCTTTCTTTTGTATTGGGAATCTTCTGTGTGTCTAACTCTAGCTTATCTTTTTCTTTGCAGGTGGCTGAGTCTTTCACCTTCTTTCAACAGTTTCTTGGTGAGTATTTACATATATACATTATTTCCACATTCTTTTGGCATAACTGAAAACCTTCTATGACCTTTTCTTTTTCCTTCTAGGTCGTTTTCAACAGGAAAGGTGCAACTCTGATTTAGCTTCAATTAGACAGCAACTTATATTATCACTAGCTCAAAACAACGAATGTCCACTTAGCTTTACTCTTCTGAGTCTGAGTTCAGCGAATTGCTTCTCTACTCGGACGTGTCAAATCAGGGACTGCTTCTCCGAAGGACCTTAACGGCTCACACTAGAAGTCTCTGTCCTCAGACTTCGGCTCTTCACGATGAAGCCTCTGTCCTCTGACTTCGGCTCTTCACGATATTTTCCTCAAAGTCTTTAAATAATTATCGGGACTCGCGCTTGGCTTCACACGCCGAGCCCGAGTTCAAGGTGACTTAAAGAGGTAGCGTCTGATGGACTCTCTGCCTCAAACACGAAATAATCTTTCAGGAATTAGCGTCTCTCAGGAAACTGGAACCACTCCGGTCAGGCTCGTCGGTGAAGTGCGCATTTCCCAAGGCGCTCACGCTCCACATCGAATTCTCGGCAGCTGTGGCCAGAGAGACTGGAACGCCTACTGCCCTCTGCTCAGGCGACAACGGCGGCCATCTTAAGTCTCCAAGACCGTACCCTGTCAGCCCAAGTGTTTTCAGTATCAGTTGATTCAGTTAGCACCGTGGTTGGATAAGAAAGAATGGCACCTAAGGTTCGGGTCCTGACAGTACCCCCCAACAAGGCAGGTCCCTTCCTTCTTGGCTCGGTAGGGAATCGTTGATGAAAGGATCTAATTAATCTCGGTGCATGAACATCCTCCTCTTTTCCCAAGATCGCTCTTCTGGGCCAGAGCCTTTCCAGTCTATTAAATAGTACAAGTTCCCTCTGGATATTTTGGAGTCCAACATTTCTTTTACTACATACTCAGTTCCTGTTTCCAACTGAATTGGTTTCGGAGGTTATTGGTTTCTCAGATTTGCAGAAGCCTTCTTTAACAGTGATACATGGAAGACTGGGTGTATCTTTAACTTGGGTGGCAGTTTTAGTCGATAAGTAACCTGATTGATTTGTTCCTCAATAGGATAGGGGCCGATAAATCGAGGTTGAAACTTCCTGTTTCCTTTTAGCCTCAAATTCCTGGTACTTAACCAGACCTGATCTCCATTAGTGAAGGATGGCCCTGCTCGTCTCTTCCGATCGGCATATTCTTTGTACTTTTCTTTGGCTGCTCGTAGATTGTCTATAGCCTTTTGTTGAATTTGAAGCAGATGCGACATGACTTCTTTAACTGCTGGAACTGCCATTTCCATTTGTCGAATGGTAGCATTCGGATGCCTGCCATAGTTCACAAAGAAGGGGGAAAATCCTGTCGAGGTGTTCTTTGCATTATTGTGAGCAAATTCCGCTGTCCACAAATAATCCGACCAATTCCCTTCTTCTTTTAAAAGGAACAGTCGCAAATATTGTTCTAATTCTTGGTTTACCCTTTCCGTCTGCCCATCTGTTTCGGGGTGGTAACTAGTGGAGAATCTAACTTCTGATCCCAACCCTTCCATAAAGGCCTTCTAAAACCGGGACACAAATTGGGAACCCCTATCAGAAATTACATTTTTAGGAATTCCATGTATTTTGACAATCTGGGAGCTGAAGTGGGCAGCTAACTGTTTGGCTGAAGGTACCCCTTTTAAAGCTGTAAAGTGGGCCATTTTTGAAAAGGCATCCACCACCACCAGGATGGTGTTGTATCCTTGACTAGTAGGTAAATCTGTGATAAGGTCTAATGTAACGGTGTGCCATGGATGGGGAGGTGTGGGTAGGGGTTGCAATAACCCCTTTGGAGCCTGCCGTTCTGACTTCCCCTGCGCGCAAATCTCACAAGACTTAACATACTTCTCAATATCTGACGCCATTTTAGGCCACCAATAATGTCTCTTGATTATTTTCTCTGTCTTAGCTTCTCCTTTGTGGCCAGCCAATTTGTCATCATGACATTCTTGCATTACTTGTTACTGTAACTCGGTTGTCGGTAGATACAAAGCATTCCGATGATAGGGCATTTGTTGAATTATCCTTCTGTTGGCGTCCTCCTCCGCCCAACTCTGCATGGCCTCTGAACTCATAACATCTGCAATCGACTCCTGTAGTTGAATGGCGGTTGTGGCTCCTATGATCTTGTCACTGGGAATGATTGGCTGAATGTCTGTAGAGGTCTTCTGAAACTCAGTACCTATCCTGGATAATGCATCCGCTTTTCCATTTTGAGCTCCAGGACGAAATGTGATCACGAAATCATAGTCTGCAAAATACAGAGACCACCTCAGTTGTCGTGGTGTAAGAGTTCTGGCAGTTTTTAGGAATTTTAAATTGCGATGATCTGTGAACACCGTTACTTGATGTCGGGCTCCCATCAAATAGTGTCGCCACTCCTTAAAGGCGTCCTTAATGGCCAACAGCTCCTTCTCTGTGATTGTATAGTTTACCTCAGCTTGAGATAACTTTCTTGATCGGTAAGCGACCGGATGCAGTTGGCCTGTGGCCTTGTGTCTCTGCGATAACACTCCTCCCACAGCTTGGTCTGACGCATCAGTTTCTACGTAAAAAGGCTCTGAGGGATCAGCATGTAACAAGACTGGCACCGTGGTGAAATCTTCTTTTAAAGATTGAAAGGCCTCCTCCGCTTCTTTTGACCACTCAAACTTGGTTCCTTTTCTCAGTAATTTGGTAAGAGGGAGGATCTCTCTGGAGAACTCGCTGATAAACCTCCGATAGAAGTTAGCGAATCCTATGAAGCCTTTGAACTTCCTTCACGTTTCTCGGAGACTCCCAGTTCGTCACTGCTTCCACCTTGCGTTGATCCATCAAAATTCCAGAAGGTGACAATACGAAGCCCAAGAACTCCACTTGCGACACATCAAACGCGCATTTTTCTAGCTTCACAAACAATTTGTTCTCCTGTAACTTCTGCAACACTCCCTTCACTTGCTTGTGATGTCTTGCCACATCTGAGGAATAAATTAGAATATTGTCAATGTACACAATCGCACACTGATCAATAAATTCCTTCAGGACATCATTGATAAAGTGCTGGAAGGTTGCTGGGGCATTGCACAGTCCATAGGGCATCACTTGATATTCGAAGAGCCCAAATCTAGTCCGAAATGCCGTCTTCCTTTCATCTCCTTCTCGCATTCGAACTAGATGATAGGCTCCCCTCAGGTCCAGCTTTGTGTAGATTCGAGCTCCCTTCACTTGGTCTAGAAGCACCGAGATCAATGGTAAGGGGTATCGGTTTTTCTTGGTTATCTTGTTGATGGCTCTGTAGTCGATGCACGTCCGCAAATCCCCCTCCTTCTTTGGTACGAAAAATAAGGGGGATGAAACGGGCGATTGGGACGGCCGGATGAAACCATTGGCTAGATATTTGTCCAAGTACTCCTTTAGATGTTGTTGCTCCTTCTCGGTCAAGGCGTAGACACGACTGCATGGCAAATTTGATCCCGGCACTAATTCTATCTTGCAGCCGTAAACTCGATGTGGTGGTAAATGTTCTGCTTCCACTTCATTGAACACATCCGTAAATTCCTTATATTCTTCGGGAATTTCCTGAACGTTTATCACGCACATGGAATGCCCGGTGGTACACAAGGACAACGCTGGGTTGTCCCTTACAAGTCGATTCTCTGAATTAAAACAGTTTTCATAACAATAACTCAAATCCATCACAATAGTTCTGGAGCTCCAGTTAATCGTGGGATTGTGCTCAATAAGCCATGGAAGGCCAAGAATTAGTTGGAACTGGGGGGCATCTATCAAGTTAAACTGAATCTTCTCCTGATGCCCATCCCTGGTTGTCAATTGGATCATCTCTGTGTGACTCACGATTGGTCCCGAGGAAAGATTTGTCCCATCAACAGCACGCACTGGTTCACTCTTTGCCTTTCGGACTGCCTGGATTCCAACCCTAGCGGCAAATCTGAAATCGCAGAAGTTCCCTGTGGCGCCCGAATCAATCATCACTGATACTTCCGTTAAGGTAGTCTGTCCGAATTTCACTTCCATAGTCAAAACTAAATGCGGAGCCGCTGACTGTAGCGCGTTCGCCACTTGATGTTCATGTGGAGTTATTTCTTGAGTCGCACTCACCTGCTGAACTCCTCCCACAGGTGGTGCCATTAGTTTTCCTTCGGCTTGAAGGGGCCCTTACGTTTCTTCGGACAATCTCGGACAAAATGGCTTCCGGATCCACAATACATACATTGGTTATTTGTCTTCTTTTTTCCTTCTCTTTCTTGGTCAAAGGGCCTCTTATTGCTCCAATCTGCATTGGTTTTGCTCCTGGGTGAGTCTTAGAGGTTCTGGCGCCATCTGACCGAGCCCGGTCAAATCTTGGAGGTATCACCTTAAAGTCTTTCTTCTTTTCTCCTCGCCGCTCTCCCTGAAGGAAGTCTATCTCCAACACTAAATCGATAAGTGCTGAAATCTCGGTGGGCCGATTAGGAATCTGAGCCAAGGTGTCCTTTAATTCATCTCTCAGCCCACGATAGAATACTGCAGCTCTCTTACTCTCTGGCCAATTGGTCTCCACTACCAACTTATTGAACTGAGCCAGATATGCGATTAAGTCTCGATTCACCTGTCGTAAATCTAATAATTCATTATCCACCACCTGGGATATCCTCCGTCGGTCTAATATCCGTAAAAACTCTTGTTTGAAATCTTCAAAGTTCCTTAGCAAAGGGTCATCTCGTGAGACTAAGGGCATGGACCACGAAGCTGCATCCCCACTTAGATATGAGAGTATGAAAGCCAACCTAGACTGCGCGTCGGGGAAGATCGAAGGGCGGCACATGAAATGTAATGAGCACTGAGATAGGAATATCTGCGCCTTCTGCGGATCCCCGTTAAATCTCTCTGGAGCTGCCAATGGAATGACTGGGGAGAGAGACTGTATCACCTGCGTGGTGGATCTATTGGTAGTCTCTAATACTGGGTTCATGGCTTCTCTCTCCAAGCTACTAGGTTGGCGTAACCTTAACGCCAATTCGGCAGTTTCTTTTCGGGCACTAACCGCTTCCTGTCTCAGGTTTCGATTCTCCTCCCTCACTGCTCCCAATTCCTTCTGTATTGCGTTTAGGATTGGAACTAAGGATTGGACATCAATTCCCTCCGTCATCTCTGTTTGGGTGAGAAGGCAATTTGGGCACTTCACTCTGTCAGAACTATAAAAAATGATCTTGGCTTACCAACTCTTGCACAGGAACAGAGATGCTAGTACCCAAATCCCTCTCAGCAATTCTGGTAGGTCATTACACTGAACCTCCCATCATTACCTTAAGGGAAGGGGGAATTGGATAAAATAATAAACAGAGAAGAGACTGGTCCTGTGCTGGTTCCCTCAGACCGCTACCTTCTGGGTGGCTCATTCGTTGGAACCTAAAAGCAACAACACAATATTACATTCCTGCCTTCCTACTACCTATTGGAGTCTACTCTACTTTTGTCGCTTTAGTCTCCTCTCACCCACCCTTATGCTGCTGGACCTTGGCTTCTCTTCTTAATGTATTGATAGAATTCTCTGCTCCTCTATAGTTGTCACTAATGTAAATAAAAAACAAAAAATATTAATTCCTTCTCTGGTGATCTCTAGTGCTAATATTAATTATTGCTTTAGTAAGTGCACTTACTTCACTATTAGTGGAGCTTCCTTTAATAGGGGTTTCTGTTAGAAAGTATCTTTCTTTTGTATTGGGAATCTTCTGTGTGTCTAACTCTAGCTTATCTTTTTCTTTGCAGGTAGCTGAGTCTTTCACCTTCTTTCAACAGTTTCTTGGTGAGTATTTACATATATACATTATTTCCACATTCTTTTGGCATAACTGAAAACCTTCTATGACCTTTTCTTTTTCCTTCTAGGTCGTTTTCAACTGGAAAGGTGCAACTCTGATTTAGCTTCAATTAGACAGCAACTTAAATTATCACTAGCTCAAAACAACGAATGTCCACTTAGCTTTACTCTTCTGAGTCTGAGTTCAGTGAATTGCTTCTCTACTCGGACGTGTCAAATCAGGGACTGCTTCTCCGAAGGACCTTAACGGCTCACACTAGAAGTCTCTGTCCTCCGACTTCGGCTCTTCACAATGAAGCCTCTGTCCTCCGACTTCGGCTCTTCACGATATTTTCCTCAAAGTCTTTAAATTAATTATCAGGACTCGCGCTTGGCTTCACGCGCCGAGCCCGAGTTCAAGGTGACTTAAAGAGGTAGCGTCTGACGGACTCTCTGCCTCAAACATGAAATAATCTTTCAGGAATTAGCGTCTCTCAGGAAACTCGAACCACTCCAGTCAGGCTCGTCGGTGAAGTGTGCATTTCCCAAGGCGCTCGCACTCCACATCGAATTCTCAGCAGCTGTGGCCAGAGAGACTGGAACGCCTACTGCCCTCTGCTCTGGCGACAACGGCGGCCATCTTAAGTCTCCAAGACCGTACCCTGTCAGCCCAAGTGTTTTCAGTATCAGTTGATTCAGTTAGCACCGTGGTTGGATAAGAAAGAATGGAACCTAAGGTTCGGGTCCTGACAGAACCCTAATCCAAGAGTGAAGTAAACTGTCCAAACACTGATCTGAGAGAGAGTAAAAGAAGAGAATGAAAAAAGAGATGTGCTAATCCTTTACAATAGTGTTACAGGTTATGACCTGTATTATTGTAAAATCATTGTTACTGCAAAAAACTATTACTACACGAGTCAACATGATGTGTAACAATCGTTTCAGAAGCCTTGAGATGTTTAGGCGCTGTAAAAGAGTTGATAATTAATAAAACCCAAGTCAGCATGGTATGTGAAAATCATTACACAGAGGGTTTTAACTTCATCAAAAAGTTCTTTACAAGTAACATAGTAACTAATATTGGTCATTTAAGCCCCCGGGGTTCATGGTCCCGAGAGACTTAATCCAAAAAGTTTCTCTACGAGCCAGTTGTGTATAGTGATCTTTACCACTGATGGATTCTACCTTTTCCAACACTGTGAATCGAATTTGGGGGATGTTATGTGACTCCTGAATCCAATGTGTGGCTAAACTAGATGAAGTGTGCCGGTTGCGTATTGTACTTTTGTGTTCAATAATTCTTGTCTTAACCTTCCTGGCTATTCTGCCCACATATACCAATCCGCAAGGACAGAGTATAGCATAAATTACTCCTGTGGTATTACAATCAGCATTGTGTCTAAGTGTGATGTTTTGTCTTGTTTTGGGGTGCGCAAATCCATTTCCCACAATCACATTGCCACATTGGCCGCAATCGTGGCATTTACTCATGCCTTTGTACCTGCAAAGAGTTGGTACTCGTTTGTTTTCCAATAACTCTCTCATGTTTTTCGAACGGGTATGTGCAAAAATAGGAGTGCTCCTGAACAGTTTTACGAAATCAGGTTCATTAGCTATGATATCCCACAGTTGTCTAATGATTTTTTTTATCATAGCAGCTTGTTGGGATTGTTTCAGAATGAATACCATACATTCATGTGAAGATTTATGTGATTTGTTTAATAGGTTGGCCCTCTCAAGTAATGCCACCTGCTCTTGTGCTTTCTCGAGTACTTGTTCTGGATATCCGCGTTGTTTATAGCGTTCGATTTGTTCCTTGATCAGATCTTCACATTGCTTCTGGTCCGAAGAGATTCTCTTGATACGTATCAACTGTGATGTGGGTAAGTGATCTTTCAACGTCTTCGGATGAGCACTAGTGTAGTGCAAAGCGTTGTTGACGTCTGTTGATTTTCGGAATACTGTTGTCAAAATACCTTCTGAGGATTTGTAAATCTCTATGTCCAAAAACTGAATACGATTCTCTTGTATGTTATGGGTACATTTTATGCTAGGGTTTTTGGAATTGATCTCGAGTATACATTCTTCTAATTTGGATCTGCTCCCTATCCAAATAATAAGCATTACATCAATAAATCTTAGAAATAGAAGTGTATGCGCATGCCAACTTGGGTTCCTCAAGATGTGCTCTTCTTCAAAATGGGCCATGAAAGTATTTGCGTACGACGGGGCTCCAGGAAAGCCCATGGATTTAGTTGTGCGTTGCAAAAAGTATTGACTTTTCCAAGAGAAGTAACTGTGGTAAAGAGGAAAATGTAAAAATTCAAGTATCAATACACTTAAATCCTGATTGATATCCGAGTTAAACAATCTCCACTCCATAGCTTCCATACCCTCCATGTGGGTAATAGATGTGTATAGTGCTACTACATCAATGGTACACAGTAGTGTTTCTACATCTACCAAGTGACTCACTTCTGTTAATTTAAGGAGACAATCGGTGGTATCCTTGATGTGTGTTGACCAAGATTATACTAGAGGTTGCATGTGATGGTCAATGAAACGTCCAATGGGTTCATGAATCGATCCGCATTCTGCCACGATGGGACGAAAGGGTGGATCTGTGGGATGTTTATGAATTTTGGGTAACATATAGATGTGAGGTATTTGCGGCTTTGTAGGTAAAAGGTACTTCCTGGTATTAACATTGATAAGCCCTTTTTCTTCAGCCCTTAGAACCATCTCTTCCAAGGGTTTACTGAATTCACTCGTGGGGTCACGGTCTAATCTGACATATGTATCTGTATCTTGGACATGCTGGTCTACTTTCTGATCGTAGAAGTTGGTATTCATCATTACAAGGGCGCCTCCCTTGTCCGCCGGTTGGAAGGTAATTTCAGTGTCCTCTATTAAAGCATTGAGAATTCTCATTTCAATGTTATCTAATGTCTTATGGGAAATAGGAGACATGAATTTACTCTTTGGTTTGAAGATTTCGGGAGGCTGAGTGTCTCCATTCGTATTGATCATGGAAAAAAAACATTTCAGGGGCAACTTTCTCAAGAACTTGAACAAAGCTATCTCCGTTTCTAGTCCATTTGACGCATATGTAGGAACAAAAGACGTGCCTTTGTTTTATACGTTTTCTTCTTCCTTTGTTAAAATTCTCTTAGATATGTTCACCACTAGGTTTCACGTTCGACTATCCGTTGTGGTCGACCGCTTTTGTTTTTTTTTTTTGTTGTTTTGTCCTCTCCGACCCGTTCCTTTTTTGTTGTTCCATAGACTTATCCGGTGGAAGGTTTGACGATTAGCCTTCCGCTAAAAAAGAAGGTTTTTCAGCCCTTGAAGTACCCTGTCCTGGGGTTATGCCGCTAACTTGTGGACCGATGGTTGTTGAGGGGGTCTTTGTAATGTTAAATCTTCATCTTGTGCTACACTCTCTTCAAAAGATGTATTCCTTGTGCTTCTGGTAAAGAATCTTTTTTGTGCGTATGCCTCTGCCCAAGTGTAGACCTCATCCAACTTGTAGTCAATCGTGTCTACGAAATTTTCTGATTTTGCGATCGTGCTCTTCTTTCGCGTGTTTGTCAAGCCTTGCATTGATGTCCTCCAGAATTTTACTCCAATCTTCTGCCGGCATGTTTAATGAGATATCCTCTTTGAGTTTATAAATGTCCTCCTTGAAATCATTTAGAATGCTAGATAACTCTCTATGATGAGCAATATTAAATCTAAAGAACATTTGTTCAAAATTGCATACCACTTAGTCATAACAACTTTGTTAAATTTGAACAACAAAGGTTTTAATGCAATTCGCAGTCCTCGTGGTATTCTTTTGACTTTATGGTATTCAATTAAAGTGGTAGCGTGGAGGCGTTGATTGACTTCTCTCCGCATTGTGTATTCAAGTTGTTTCAGCATTTGTGTTGTAGTGCCCGCCTAAGTACTAAAAGTCTATCAATGAATAAATGGATGCTGCTTCATCAGTGCTGTAAGCTTTAGTTTCTGCTTTGTTTAATGTAAAATCAGCTATGTCTTTGAAAGATGCCATTGTGAAGTGAGTATGATATGTGGGTGCTTGTCTGTTATGGGACCTAAGAGATACTAATACAAATAGGGGCCCCCTGTATTGGATGCAGGGCAGACTGGCAGGGGAAAATACAGAACCAGATTTGAGGGAAGAGAGTCTACCCTATATATTTCAATCTACGGGCTCATATAGAGTCCCAAATTATCAAAGAGGGGCACGGCCTTGAGCTCACTGAACCACGGTCACCATATTTAACTTCTCAACACAGTTTCAGAATAAATATACATTTTTATTTTCATTTTTCAAAATATGGGGTGATAACAAACACATATAAAAACATCTCACTTTACATATATGTACAAATCTATGATGAAAACAAATATAAATAGCTAAATGATTAAACACACAGACCCCCTAACTCACCCTCTCATCATTCATCCAGATTCAAGAATTTATTCCACTCAACACACTTCCAAACATTCCGTCCATTCATTCAATCTACACAATGCAATAACCTCAACATCCATTGTACACAATTGCGCTGAGGTAGTTCTGCAGTATCCACTCTGCAGGACGCTAGAGGGACATCAGATGTTGTGGGCAGAACAGATGGTCACCACGCCGACGCGCGTTTCGGTGCCAGGCCTGTTCTACGGCGGCACCTTCTTCAGGGCATATATTCGAGGGGGAGCAGACAACGGAGGTACAACACAATTACACAGCCGTGGTCACTATTTCATAACCGAGCGAGGACAAACTTTCTGCATGAACAGCAAGGTGGACTCAGGTGGTGCTTTATAAACAATTAAACATCGTACTTCTTGTGGTTCTGAGATTAAACGTGCTGCCTGCCGCTAGTGTCGCTTCACTGAGTATTCCATTTCTTCCATCAATTCAGTGGGGACTACGGGAAATAAACTTGTTTGAAGAGGTTTTCAATTGACCGAACCTGCCTCCCGTAAGTTGATTTCCTGGGCTCGTAGCACAGTAAAATAGCCAGCTGGAATCGTCCTCCAACGCTGGTTTCAAGGTGCTTCACGATGAAGCCTCTCAGATTCCTTTCACGGTCACGGCGGCAGTCCGGGCATTCATGAGATTATTGGTTACGGAGGCACCTCTGGCTACATGCCGGATATACACGAGCAAGATTGCAGGTTAGTTTATAACAGGGGAAAGAGTGCAGGCAGTATTTTGACGTTTTAAATCAAGCGGTAACATCCGTCTGTATGTATTTTGTTTGCAGCTCGACACTAGCAGGAGGCTGTGCAGGCATCTAGTTTTCATTGAATGGCAATTCACCACAGGTAAGACTCACATAGAGAATACACCTTACTTTCTGGATATCGAGGGATATAGTGTGGTATATATAAACCTTATTTTGCATCACCACAGAGCTCTATCAATCACCGGGCGTTTATGCAGTGAGTACCTGGTCTCTGACAAGTCCCGTAACCTTCTTTAGTTGTGAGTACCCAGGGTGACTGAGTACCATCCTTGAGCGTTTGCACTGTATTGGTGGTTATGCACGTTTTCTGGACTCTTTATAATACTCGGGACTCACCTGACACTACTCACACAAGCACTAGGAGATCATCTTTTTCCTTGCATTATTTGGCC
This sequence comes from Lissotriton helveticus, assembly GCF_964261635.1. Taxonomy (NCBI): domain Eukaryota; kingdom Metazoa; phylum Chordata; class Amphibia; order Caudata; family Salamandridae; genus Lissotriton; species Lissotriton helveticus. The sequence continues at coordinate 601,170,989 of NC_136063.1, read as the reverse complement.
GTTTGGTTTACTTTTTCATTCTCTGGAATTTTTCCATCATCTGGACTTTTTTCCCTTTCCTGATTACATTTGTTAATCCTATAAAATGTTTGTATGTACAATTATGTGACTTTTTCTAAATCTTACAACCAGTGATGCAAACCTCATACCCAGTTTTCTAATGTTTATTTTGCAGTGCTCAACGAGAGAATTCAAAGTCAAGAAGAATACACTTTAAAAATTCTTAAGCTCACATTAACCCCTGAAGAAGCGTTCAGTTGTACCCGAAATGCATTGGGTTTTTATCATTTAATTCTCAGTTTGTATACATTAGTGAAGGATGTTCACATGTGATTATTTCTCAGACATGTAATTAATGTAATGAGTCAATTCTTGTTTAAATTTCGCTCAGAATATACAAACTTATAGTTTGTGGATCAAGAGTGTTTTATTTGTTCAGAAAATTAGGAGCAATGTATCTCATTAATGTTTTTTCACCCCATGGGCCCCATCTCACTTTTACAAAATTATCCTTGTGCAATCCCATTATTTGCACGATCAATTCTCCGCGCACTACAAATCTCAGAGTAAATTCCGAGGTTTTGAGTCGAATGCAGCTTTCAGGTCTACAAAAGTGATGGATGTACAAATGTCCCTTTCTTAAACTTATATATTTCCAGCATAGGCATATAAATCTGAAAACCTGATTAATTGTGCTGGTTTTAATTCTAAATCTTGCCTGGAATTTTGAAAGCACATTTTTTCCTTCTATCCAGTCATTTAATCTGTTTAAAATATGCCTAGCATAAATCTTTTGTAAAATATCTATTAAACTGATTGGGCGATAGTTTACGGGGTCATAACAGTTGCCCTTTTTAAAAATCGTCACGATTTCTGCCCGTTTCCATGACTCGGGTTTTGGCGTTCCTGAGGCTATTGTGTTGCATAGACCAATTTATATATGGACCCCAGACGCCAATATCGTGCTTCAACAAGTCTCCTGGTATTTTATCAGGACCGGGAGCCTTCCCTGGTTTTACTGCATCAATTGCCATAGTTGTTTCCTTCAAACTAAAGTGTAGGTTTGTAGTCTTTGGGTTAAGAGCTAGGTCATCAATAGTATAAGGATGGTTAATTTCAGCCCCTGCATAAAGACGAGTGAAATGGTCGACCCAGGTATTAGCATCGAGGAAAAGATCCTTAGTGTCCCTACCTAACCTATTCCCTTTTGCTATTAATCTCCAAAAGCCTAGCTGGTCCTTAGTTTTCGCAGCGCTTATCAAATCTTACCAGATATCATCATCCCAAGTTTTTTTGTATTACTTAGGATTCTTTTATACCTAATCCTATTCTCCCTTATTAAAGTTACATTGCTGTTTTTTATTGCCACTATTAGGTCAGCCTTTGCTTCACGGCACTCCTTTTTATACCAGGGATTAATTCCTTTATTCGCATCTTTCTTTCCTCCGTTGCCTTCCTTTGGTATATTACTCACAAACTGAGTTAATGCATCTACAAGGGCATTATGTAGCTCTAACATTGGACTTGAATCTGGTAGTTTATCAATATAGGGGGCGATGGTCTCTGCAAAGGTCTTAGAAATATGCTCCAAAGAGTGACTATTCCCTAGAATATGGGCCATTTAAGGGCTCGACGATTATTACTTACTAGGGTATTATCCATGAGGGTATTATTTTCCTCGCTACACAAGGTGGTAGGGAGAAATAGCTGCGCTGATAATGTCAGTTGTAAGGGTCTATGGTCACTCTCAGTTCTAGGCTCTATTTTTAAGGTCAAGGACAATTGTCCAGACTCCATCGATACCATTATGTAGTCTATGTTACTCCTAGAAATACCACTACAAAATGTATATGCACTCGGTCTATCCGAGGGTAGACGGCCATTACAAGCTCTTAGTCCATGCCCTGTGGTTAATTTAATAGTTTGTGCAACTGCCACGGAACACAGCACTATTTTATAACTTTCTATACTAGGGATATTGTTTGCTACATCTTCATCCTCAAAGAGGTTATCAAAACCCACCACTGGTTCAAAGCTGCAATTCAGGTCCTCCCCCACAATTACCCATGCCTTCGGCTCTAGTGTATTTAGAAAAGAATCTAGTTGTTCTATCACTAATGATTCCTTTGTTGCTGGGCTTGGTCTATTATAGATGTTAATTAGATATATTTCCTTTCCATCCCAAGCAGTTATTTTAATCCCAATCGTATCCTGTGATGGTAAACATTTTTGGATTTAAAGAACTTCAAGGCTGATCCTTACCCATATAACTAGGCCACCAGATGACCTACCTCTATCCGAAGGGATGGCATCCACATTTACTGTCTTGTATCCTATTCTATGTGGAGTTTCTAATGCTCAAGTCTCTTGGAGGATACAAATATCGCTCTGCTCTATATACTCCTGCCATCCCATTTCTCTAAGATTCCTATTGAGCCCAGCAATGTTCCATGAAGTAAGTCGTACTTCCAACCGTTTACCTGGTCCAACATCTAGATGTAAACTATTTCTCGTGTTATAATTAGGTTTGTTAACTGTTGCACTATTAGTCATTGAATCAGAGAAGGGCTCTGGGAAAGTACCTTGAGAGATGTTTATATCCTCCTCCCCTTGGTATTTTCTTTGTTCCTGTGTCCCAGTAAAATCTACGACATGATGCAACACTTCTGGATTATGGACATTTGATAGACAAGTTTGGGCCATTTTGCAGTTTGGCTGGGAAATCACAGGTAAAATATTTCCCTGATGTAGTATCTTTTGTTGTCAATCTAATGCATCCAGGCCTGATAATTCCCAGAACCTGTTTGAGAGTGCCACATGGGTGCCATCATTATTAATAAAACTCTCTATTGAGGTTCTGTAAAAATATTCTAGAGGAAGGGGAGTTTACAGCTACTTTGGGGGGAAATCTCCTCATGCGTATTCAGTATCTTTCGGACCAACTGTGGTCGCCGGAAGTTTACTACTACGCAGTCACCTAGCATATTCTAACCCACCCTACCCATAAGGATGTCTTTCATATTTGAGGGGTGAAACTTTTTGTGTTTAGTTAACCAATCAACCATCTTATTTTGCAAGTTATTCCATGATTCTTTTTGCTTTCTTTTAAGAGGTGGGACCCCAGCTAGAATTAACGCATAAGGATACAAGGCAGGCGGCAGATTTAAAACATCATTTTGGGTATAAGATCAGTACTTTTGGGACTATATGTTTAGCCTGGGTCGGTATGGATTTCTGATGCATTGGGGGGTTACATATGAGGTGTGACTATTTTGTAACCCTCCTAAGTTGCCATATGTGTTCCGCATTCTACCCAGTGTGCCTCTATCCTTATTAATCAACATTGGTGTATGGTTTACTATTAGTGTCTCCTTGCCCACATTACTCATTTTGGCTTGGTCTATTGGAAAACCCTCTGCTTGTGATGATGATTATGTCCCTGTGGTTTTTTCAGTACAGGTGGTATTGCTATTACTTTTCAGTTGTTCTATTACAGTCTTCAGCTGCTCTATCTTAATTTCCATTGAACTAAATTTCTTGTCCATAAGGTCGTTGATCTGCGTTAACATTAATCCAAGTTCAGATTCTAGTGGTAATGCTATAGAGTTCTCTAAGGTCCTCTTGCTCTCTTCTAGTGGGTGCATACCACAATCTGCTTCTGTCTGTGTGCTAACTGTTTTTTCTGGGTTTCGACTTGTTCATTAGTATGGTGATTTAAATTTATCATGGGCCCTGACCCTTCTATTTTCTTTGTTTTTGTTTTCCTGGGGCCATTTATTTGTCTCTGCTTTGCTGGTTGCCCCTTCTCCTTTGTCTCCTCAGCTGTCCTAGGAGCACGTAACCTAGTTGCCATACCCATTTTATTTGAGCCATCTGCCACATCACCCAAATGACCAAAGGGTGGCATTGGCGGGTTTAACCCCTTCCACGCTCATGACGAGCTCAGCTCGTCATGAGGTACACCTCTCGTACACTCATGACGAGCTGAGCTAGTCATGAACCGCGGGTTTTAGCGAAATGCAGCGCACCGCGGTAAATCTGCTCAGCGCTGATGCGTTTAAAGATCTTTGCTCATTGAGAACAATTACTGTTGGGCTTAATATGAGTAACTGTGATACGGCATTAATAGTAGGTGAGCATATTTGTCTATATGTGGCTAACTTAGAGGGGTCGAGTGACAAGCGCTTCTCTGCTATCTGTATTTCATGAGTTAAAAGAGACTCAGCTCTAATGATAAAATCGTCCAGGGTGCCAGCAGCCCCTTTATGTCTACTTGTGCTCATGCTTCTGTGGTTTTTAAATTATATAAAAGCGGGCATTAACAGTTGGTAGTCCTCAAGTCCCAGCTTAGAGATGCTTAGTCCCGTATTATTTGCTGAACGCTTACCACACAGTCTGTTATGGATGTAGATTTCAGAGGGGTGGCCCAGTCCAGTCTCCTTCAGTCACTGATGGGCGCAGACGGGCCGGACCTTGGACCGGGCTGCGCCCGACACATGCCCGCACGCGTCACGTGAAGTGGGTGCCACAAGTCATTAAATACGCCCCCTGGGCGCACAGCAGTGGTGTCAGTGCTTGGCGTGAGCAGCAGGGCTCTCTGGGACTTGGAGTCCCCGCAGTTAGTTGGCTTTGCAGCGAAGCGGCTCCCCCAAAGCGGGTGCTACGAGTCGGTAAATACGCCCCACTGGGTGCACAGGAGTGGTGTCAGCACCTCCAGGCGTGTGCAGCAAGGTTCTCTGGGGCTTGGAGTCCCCACAGTTAGTTGGCTTTGGCGGCGAAGCGGCTCCCGTGAAGCGGGTGCTGAGAGTCATTAAATACGCCCCCTGGGCGCACAGCAGTGGTGTCAGCGCCCCCAGGCCCGTGCAGCAAGGCTCTCTGGGGCTTGGAGTCCCTGCAGTTCATTGGCTTTGGCGGCAAAGCGGCTCCCACGAAGCGGGTGCCGCGAGTTGTTAAATCGCCCCCCTGGGCGCACAGCAGTGGTGTCAGCACCTCCAGGCGTGTGCAGCAAGGCTCTCTGGGGCTTGGAGTCCCGCAGTTAGTTAGCTTTGGCGGCGAAGCGGCTCCAGAGAAGCAGGTGCCGCGAGACGTTAAATACGCCCCCCTGGGCACACAGCAGTGTTGTCAGCACCTCCAGGCGCATGCAGTAAGGTCCTCTGGGGCTTGGAGTCCCCGCAGTTAGTTGGCTTTGGCGGCGAAGCGGGTGTCGCGAGTCGTTAAAGACGCCCCCCTGGGCGCACAGCAATGGTGTCAGTGCCTCCAAGCGTGTGCAGCAAGGCTCTCTGGGGCTTCGAGTCCCTGCTTTGGCGACGAAGCTATGTTTAAATAAAAAGTATACAGAAGAGCCTATGGACATTAGTTGTGTTCCTCGTTCCATCCTATACACCCCAGAGATGGGACATTGTTTTTACTGAAGTATAAAAGTGAATTCTAAGTTAATCACTATGTTATTGGATTCTGGGAACAATCAGTCAGTATTTCAAGGAGATCTGGTCCATCCGGCCCAGATTATGCCTGGACAAACAGTCACCATTAGATGTGTCCATGGCAATGTTAAGAACTACCCTATTGCAAGTGTATCAGTGACGACCAGAAAAGGATAAAATGCAGACGTAGTATAGGGGTATTGCATAATCTTCACGAAGATCTCATTTTGGGGAGAGAGAACCCTGAATTCCTGGAGTAGGTCCTCACTAATATAAGACAGTATCAAACCTCTAGAGACTCACCATCACCTAACAATATTGCTAAGGGGGTACTGTTAACTCCCAAACCCTGGATTTTAGATAAAAATTTCAGACATGCACAAACAAATGTTGCTAGCCTCCAGAACACCTGGCAACAAGCCAAAGCTAAAGGACAAGCTTCAACTAACACATACCTCCAATTCATAGAAAAGCAAGGATTACTGTATAGGGTGGGACAAAGCGGGAACAAAACACAACTGTGAGCATCCTCAATTTCTGTGAACATATATTATTCTTTGCCTATGCCCTCCTAATGACAGGACATAGCAGAACATTTAAAATAACCCAGAATATTCTCAGTTATTTCTATTGGACCGGTATCTATGCTGCAATAAAGACATATTGCCAAGAGTGTAGGATATGTAAATGGAGGAATCTCTATTAACCCCTTCCGGTCCCTTTACAACCCTTACCCCATAATAGGGTCGGCCTTTGAATGAATTGGGATGGATCTTCTAGGTCCCTTCCCAAATCTAACCAGGGGAATCAGTATGTCCTAGTTATAGTTAATTATATTACCAGATATCCAGAAGCCTTCCTGTTAAGAAGCCTACAACCAAGAACATAGCAAACTGTTTAATAGAATTGTTTTCCCATGTGGGATTCCTGAAATAAATCTTAACAGACCAGGGTACGCCCTTCTTACCCCAACTCATAAAACAAGTTTGCAAAACACTGAAAATTACTTATATTAAAATGTCTGATACCATCCACAAACAGACGGCTAGGTAGATCAATATAACGGCACCTTAAAATGCACTCTTAAAAAATGCTTAGCGGGGAGAGAAGAGACTGGGACCAACTGCTACCACTAGTACTATTTGTAATTAGAGGTCAAGTGCAAAGTAGCCTAGGTTGGACATCCTTTGAACTCCTTTATGGCCGACAACCAAGAACTCTCTTGGAGATGATGAAAGAGGCCTGGGAAAAAGATAATAAAAATGAGGCAGGGAACCTTTTGGATTATGCAAGACAATTAAAATCAAAAATAGGTAAACTCAGCGAGTTAGCTCATATCAATGTAGAGAAGACCAAGAAAGCAGAGAACCTTTTATAATAAAGGAAAAGCATTTGCATAATTTGTGTGTAAATGATTGGGCACTAGTCTTACTTCTAAGTACGATAAAAAAGTTATGATCTGAATGGAAGGGACCATATAAAATATTTGCTAAAATAGGCAACACCACATACCGCCTGCAAATGTTGCCTCGAAGCCAAAAGAACTATCTCATAAATATGTTAAAAAGTGGCTTTGTTCACCTCCAAAGACAGCCAATGTAGTTCAACTGGTCTCTCCGGTCCTAGCACCGTAAACAAACTAGTTATTGATGACTCCCTCACCGAACCTCAAAATAATTCTCTCCATCAAGTACTTCAAATCTATTCAACAATATTTTTTAATCTCCCATGGAGAACCACATTACCGAGCATACTATCTCCACAAAAAAGGAGGTAGTGGTAAAACAAAAGCCGTATCATACAACAAGAAATTGAAAAATGCTACAAATAGGAGTTATATAGCCCTCTCAGATCAATTGAACTTCACCAATAGTACTTGTCCCTAATCCAGACAGGTCAACCATATTTTGTATTGACTTCAGGGCAGTGAATAATATCTCTAAATTAAACGCTCCTCCCAATAGAGGAGTTGATCAAGAAACTTGTTGAAACCAAATAAATTACCACACTAGACCTCACTAAGGGGTATTGGCAAGTATCCCTTTGGAAGGAGGGTCAGGAAAAAACAGCTTTTTCCACTCCTATTGCCCTATACAAATTCACAGTCCTATCTTTTGGCCTTCATGGTGCCCCGGCAACATTTCAAAGGTTGATGAATAAAGATCTGCAAAGGCACCAATATTATTCCTCGACCTACCTAGATGACATAGTTATCTTTAATAAAACATTGGAAGAACACCTAGAACACCTTCACAATGTGTTAAAAGCCCTACAAGAAGCCAACTCACATATCAATGCCAAAACGTCCTGAGGAGGATATGGCAAGGTCAAATGCCTAGGATATGTCTTAGAGAATGTGATGATAGAACCTAAACAAGAAAAGGCCAAGGCTATCCTAGATGTGCCTTTCCCTAGAAACAAGAAGGAAGTAAGGGCCTTCTTAGGACTGTTAGGGTACTATAGGCGTTTCATTCCCCAAAAAACTCTACCGTAGTGAGATACTTTATGATCTCTTAAAAAAAAAAGAGAAATATTAGCCTAGAAACCCTACCCCACAGGTTAAAGAAGCCTTTAAACTATTAATAACATCACTTACCACAAGCCCAATTTCAGCCTCCCTGAATTTTCAAAAACCTTTATATTACAGACTGAGGCCTCTGAAATAAGTACTGGCACTGTTCTTCCTCAGACTAATGACCATGGGTTTGAAGTTCCTGTGCTCTTTATTAGCCATAAACGTTTCCCTCAGGAACTCAAGTATCCATTGATCGAAAAGGAATGTCTTGCTATAAAATGATCAATTGACAAATAAGATACTATCTAGAGGGTAACCCCTTTGTCTTGTTTACGGATCACGCCACATTGGTCTGTATGAGTCAAAATAAGTTGAGCAATGTAAGAGTCTCATGTTTGTTTCTGTCTTTACAGTTTTGAGGTATATCACCGAAAAGGGACTGACAACTACCATGCTGACTTCCTATCTAGATTCCCTCTTTTTCCCAATCAGGAAAAGCGTGGCAGGAAGATATGTCAGAAGGTAGAGTAGGAAGACTCAGGGTGAGGAGATGACTGCAACATTGTTCTGTGGTATCCAGGAGTAGAAGACAATAAAACGGGTGTTCTGTAGTTACCGAATCGCACCGGAACACAGACAGAAAGAGCAATGGTAGATGCCTTGCTAACCTATAGAAGCCTATGGGAGAGGGAACAAAATCAAGTGGAGGTGGAGTTTAATACTTTTGAGCCTGAACGTGCTTGATGGGCCTCAAGTCCAATTAATGGACCTTTCCAGGCATCTGGAGGGAGGAAGAAGCCTCGTCGGAGAAGAAGTGAGTGTGAGAGAGAGAGAGAGAGAGAGAGAGAGAGAGAGAGAGAGAGAGAGAGAAAAGGGACCGGCTGGAGAAGTGCGTTGCAGAAAAAGAGCTTCTTATCTCCACACAGAGTGGCGGCCCCCGGCGGTGAGGAATCTTACTTAGAAGCGGCGAGTAGACCAAGCAACCACTGACATAATGTGAGCTTTCACAGGCACGCGAGCGGTGGACTGGGAAGAGGGTATCAGTTTTTTAGGGGTTAGAAAGTCTTGAGGGGACTCTGGTTTAAAGCAACACGTCCCAACAACAAATATACCGAAAGAAACTGAGGAAGTTTTCTTTCCTTCTTTTTTTGTTCCATATCTACTTTCATGACAAATATTTAATGAAGCCTAGTGTGGTTAAATAGGCAAGAATGCTACATGTAAAAGTAAATGATGTCTAGCCACTTGGTGGTAGAGAGGTTGGGTGATCTTTTCCCTCACCAACCTTTTCCCTCCCTCTGAATAATTAATCAATTAGGATGAGATTCTTACCAGTGGTTTTCTTCTCTGTCTGAGGGGCATTTTTTTATGGTGGTCCTGGCCTCCAAGACCAGCAGAAGAGAAGAAGGGATAATGAAAAGTCCCTGGAATTGAATAAAATAAGTAAAAGAAGTTAAGATGAAATGCCATAGTGTCACTGCTTCTATATCCTGCTGATATTTCACAAACATACATCCATAAATGTTTTTGCACCAGAGAAAACTTTCACAATCTTTGTCTCAATGGAGTTCAGAAATAAATATATATATTATCTACTGGCAGTTGTCAATAGATAGTTATAGTTAGGACCTAGTTTCCATAGGAAAAGTGTTTATTCTTTTCCCAATAACTTTGGCACCGGTTGATGAAACCTGGCAAAATGTTCAAAACTAGTGGGGCGCTCCGGTCAGCTCCTGTCTGGAAAGTTTTGGGGTGATTCGCCAAGCGGGGGCTGAGAAAAAGGGGGGTCCCAAAACGTGTTTTCTTATGTTATTTTCCAGAGGAAACTTTAGGCATGGCTACAGTCCAAACTGTTGAACGGAATTACAGCAAATTTGGCAAAAAGGTAGTGCTTGCTTGAGAAAGCATCCTTTTTTTAAATGGTGTAAATCCGTTCAGTACTTTTTGAGATATTAAAGAAAAAAATTATTTATATATCTGGCCGTGACCTAATTACACAAGCACAAGCTTGGTTCTAATTGGCTGCCAACACTTCAATCCAGGAAGTGTTGGCAGCCATCTTAGTGCAATGCTCTATAGGTCTCGTCTAGCGATGCAGTGCATGCGCTGCACACTACAAACACACCTCCGCAGTACCCTAAACAGTAAAACACTACCCCAGCATTGCCCCCTACTCTACCCAAACACCACTGCACTACCCTGAACCCTAAAACACTACCCCCAGCATGACCCCCTTCACTACCCAAACACAACTGCACTACCCTAAACCCTAAAACACGACCCCCTATACTACACAAACACCACTGCACTACCCTAAACCCTAAAACACTATGCCCAGCATGACCCCCTACACTGCACACACACCACTGCACTACCCTAAACCCTAAAAGACTGCCCCCTATACTACACAAGCACCATTGCAATACCCTAAACCCTAAAACACTACCCTAGCATGAACCCCTACACTGCACAAACACCACTGCACTACCCTAAACTTTAAAACACTACCCACAGCGCGAAACACTACACTACACAAACACCACTGCACTACCCTAAACCTTAAACCTACCCCAGAACGACCCCCTACACTACCCAAACACCACTGTGCTACGCTAAACCCTAAAGCACTACCCCTGCATGACCCCTACACTACCCAAACACCACTGCGCTACCCTAAACCCTAAAACATTTCCCCAGCATGACCCCCTATAGTACCCAAACACCACTGCGCTTACCTAAACCCTAAAACATTACCCCCAGCACGACCCCCTACAATACCCAAACACCACTGCGCTACTCTAAACCCTAAAACACTACCCCCAGCATGACCCTCTACACTACCCAAACACCACTGCGCAACCCTAAACCCTAAAACACTACCCCAGCATGACCCCCTACACTACCCAAACACCACTGCGCTACCCTAAACCCTAAAACACTACCCCCAGCACCACCCCCTGCAATACACAACCACCACTGCGCTGCCCTAAACCCTAAAACACTACCCCCAGCATGACCCCCGACACTACCCAAACACCTCTGCACTACTCTAAACCCTAAAACACTACCCAGGACGACCCCCTACACTACCCAAACACCACTGCGCTACCCTAAACCCTAAATCTACCCCAACATGACCCCCTATACTACCCAAACACCACAGCACTACCCTAAACCCTAAAACACTACCCCCAGCATGACCTCCTACACTACCCAAACACCACTGCGCTACCCTAAACCGTAAAACACTACCCCAGCACGACTCCCTACAATACCCAATTTAGACAAACACTTAAAGATAAACTTTTATTTATAAACAATTTAAAGATATTTCATACTTTACAAAATATGCCGAAGTCGTGACTTTTCAAAATGGTCCCGGAATGCTCACAGCCATCGTGAAGGATGGGCGAAGGGTGCACAACTTCTGTATAATATTTTTAAAAAAATGAATATAGTTTTCCTAACTAAAAATTATTCAATCCAGGAAGTGTTTACAGCCATCTTTGTGCAATGCTCTATAGGTCTCGTATAGCGATGCAGTGCATGCGCTGCACACTACAAACACACTTCTGCACTACCCTAAACACTAAAACACTACCCCAGCAATACCCCCTACTCTACCCAAACACCACTGCACTACCTTGAACCCTAAAATACTACCCCTAGCATGACCCCCTACACTACCCAAACACAACTGCACTACCCTAAACCCTAAAACACTATGCCCAGCATGACCCCCTACACTGCACACACACCACTGCACTACCCTAAACCCTAAAAGACTACCCCCTATACTACACAAACACCATTGCAATACCCTAAACCCTAAAACACTACCCCAGCACGAACCCCTACACTACACAAACACCAATGCACTACCCTAAACCTTAAAACACTACCCCCGGCACGAAACCCTTCCACTACACAACCACCACTGCACTACCCTAAACTCTAAACCTATCCCAGAACGACCCCCTACACAACTCAAACACCACTGTGCTACGCTAAACCCTAAAACACTACCCCCAGCACTACCCCCTGCAATACACAAACACCACTGCGCTACCCTAAACCCTAAAAAACTACCCCAGCATGACCCCCTATAGTACCCAAACACCACTGCGCTAACCTAAACCCTAAAACACTACCCCCAGCACGACCCCGTACAGTACCCAAACACCACTGCGCTACTCTAAACCCTAAAACACTACCCCCAGCATGACCATCTACACTACCCAAACACCTCTGTGCAACCCTAAAACACTACCCCAGCATGACCCCCTACACTACCCAAACACCACTGCGCTACCCTAAATCCTAAAACACTACCCCCAGCACTACTCCCTGCAATACACAAACACCACTGCGCTGCCCTAAACCCTAAAACACTACCCCCAGCATGACCCCCTACACTACCCAAACACCTCTGCACTACTCTAAACCCTAAAACACTACCCAGCACGACCCCCTACACTACCCATACACCACTGCGCTACCCTAAACCCTAAATCTACCCCAGCACGACCCCCTATACTACCCAAACACCACAGCACTACCCTAAACCCTAAACCACTACCCCCAGCACAACCTCCTACACTACCCAAACACCACTACGCTACCCTAAACCGTAAAACACTACCCCCAGCACGACCCCCTACACTACCCAATTTAGACAAACACTTAAAGATAAACTTTTATTTATAATCAATTTAAAGATATTTCATACTTTACAAATTATGTCGAAGTCGTGACTTTTCAAAATGGTCCCGGAATGCTGGCAGCCATTGTGAAGGATGGGCGAAGGGTGCACAACTTCTGTATAATATATGAAAAAAATTAATATAGTTTTCCTAACTAAAAATTATTTTAAAAAATGTAAATATATAAATGTATACAGATATATAGAAAATAAAAAAACATAGGATTGAGCTACATTAGACGTACACGTTTTCATTTAGAAAACCCTTTGTAATTCACTGAAAAAAACATAGGTTTTAGGTACGTTATAGTTAGAAATTAGCATTTAAAAAAACATAGAAATTCACTGAAAAAAACAGGTTTCAGGCACGTTATAGTTAGAAATTAGCATTTAAAAAAACATAGCAATTCACTTGGACATTTAGTGCAGTGTAGAGAGAGTATATTTGTAGTTAGACGTCTACATACATTCTGCACAGAATATTGTAGGTATATTTGTCTTAGTAGCTAGGCCGTTAAGAAAGTACATGACTAATAAGTGGAATGATTACAGTGCTACAAAAAGGGTGTCTGGTGAATTTATAAGTGGCTAGATATTGTCAAAGTAAATATATAAGTACATAGTGCTGGATGGGTAATTAGAGAAGTACATGGGACTGACAAGAGAATTTCTAGGCAACATGGGTATTATCTTAGTATTTACTAGACTAAAAATAGTATGTATGTGGTTAGAGGTCTGCATGGATAGTGTGTAGAATGCTGTATGTATGCTTCTCTTAGTACCTAGGACATTCCATAAGTACATCTCTGTTAATTGGAAAGATTACACTGCTGCAAACAGACTGCAAGGCAATCTTATAAGTGCTGAGGTATTGGTGGAGTAATAGGATAAGTAGATACTGCTGGATGGGTGATTGGAAAAGTACATCTGACAGACAGGAGGATTTCTAGGCTACTTGGGTAGTAACTTACTAGGTAACTGGTTAGAGGTTTATTTAGATACTGCACAGCTGACTGTAATAGTACATGGATAGTGTTTGGAGTACTTAATCTTTCCTTTACAGTAGTGGATATCAAAATATTCTAAATATTTTTTGCAGTTGTTTTTTATAATATAAATGTTTTTAAATATCGAACTTTAGAATTATGATCTGTAAAAGAGAAGAAAAAATACAGGTATAATGTATAACATTTTAATTTTATAAACACAACCTAATTTAAGCATAATTTAAAATATTTAGTTTTCCTTTTTTGCTGTTCGGAGAATATATTGAATTTCAATAAATATAGTGATTTCAATGTTGCTCATCACATAACAGCGGGGAAAAAAACAATCAATAAGATTGTTTCAAAAACCCCAAATCTGTGTCAAAAATATTTTCAATATAGTCAACTATCTCTTCACATTCCATAAAAACAACATCCTCAATAACATACCATATAATACAAATCACACATATGTAAAATGCTTCTTTCTAAGAGAATTTTGTTACTACAATATGAAAGAACCGAAGCAATAATTCAATCAACAATTCTTTATAATTTCCATATACTCTAAATGATGTTCTTTAAAATATATGCTGTCAGAATATCCTGGAAAAAGTGCTTATTTGATATAAATATGTTTTCTCTATTCCAAATGATATTCCTGAAATCCTTTATACTGAAATTGTCCAATAGTAATCGGAATAATACATTTTAACATATTCCCAATTGGCCATATTATGTTCTTAGAACTTTGGCTTTAAAAATATTAGGTAGGAATTTGGTAATTCGTTAAGCAAACGATGTCTAAAAACCAAATGAGCAGCATTACAATATGTCTATCCTTAATGTTTTTTAAATAGACAGTGTAATGTCCAGATGTTGTAGAAGGACCATCGTGGAAAGTAATTGCTTCCGCTACAAAAGTTCTTCCTGATATTGATAGTTGACTTGCTACAAAATGTTTAAATAAAGTTTCCAATTTTCTTCCAGCAGCTGTACAACATTGTATCATTAAAATTATATATTGTCCAAATCTTTGTATAAATAATGTTGATAACATTTCTGATTTGAATTGGCTACACTCAATGTTTTGATTTGCTGCTTTAACTAGTTTGTTGAAAGACACTGTTTTACAGTCTGGTATTGTCAAATATATTAATCTTTCAGTGTCTGTTAGTGGTGGAAGAAAACGTACAATTTTCACATTCATGTTTCCATTTATAACGAAGTCCAAAAAGATTTTCAATTTCTATTCCTTCATTTTCCAATACTGCAAGCATATACATTAGAAATTCCTGAGCATCTTGTTGGACATTCTTTGTAAATTGTGTAGAACCAGAATATATATCCAGAAGATTTCAAATATCAGAAACACTTTGCATTTTACTTTTATCAGGTCTCAATTTTTCATAAATACAATGCAACAAGGAACAAAACCTTTTTTCTCCATTCTCCATAATTTGCTGTTGCAGACTTTCTAGAACAAATACAACATTTACCACTACATTAGCATAGCAGTTGATACCTGAACTATTTTCTAACTGATATCCAACAATCTTTTCAATAGTGCCCTTTTTCTTTTTGCTTGGAAACTCAACATTATCTTGATTCTTTCTCTTCTGTTTCACTTCACTACAGATATTGTCATATATTCTCTTTTGACCGACTACATGCTTTTCATATACAGGATATTCACCTAAATTGGGAGCATACAATCTTCTTAATCAATTATACTCTCTTACACAATTTGCATCTGCACTAATCTTTCCCTCATCAAAATCAATCAAATGCAATCCAGATAAAGTCCTGACTCTGGACAAAGCAACATATGCCACACCCTCTTTAAATACTACACTTCCTATGTTTACCAAAGCACTGTCTACACTTAAACCTTGAGATTTATGAATAGTCACTGCATATGCCAGAGGAAGAGGAAACTGTTTTCTTCAAACATTCAAATCTTTAACAAGCAAAAAATGAACCGGACAATGACCAATTTGTTTTACTTCTTCAATTTGATCAAATTTGATTTTCAAGAATTGAATTCCATCTCGATTTTGATAATTAACAAAATCAACAACTTTACCCATTGCTTCATTTACTAAACCCTTTTCCACATCCAAATTACGCCGTAAAATTACCCAACAGTTTACACATAGATATAAATTCTTTTCTAAACCAGCAGTTTTAGATATAGATTTTTCTAAAGAATCCAATTTTGTTTTAAATTTTTCCATCACAATATTAGTGATTCCTTAATGCTCTATTTTATCAATGGCTTCCATTTTTATTATTTGTTCATTTTCCAGCTTCAAAAGTTCTTCATTGAATGTAGAATACTTGTGCAGTGTTGGCATTAAGCAGATTAGAGATTTAATTTCAGCAATTTTTTTGTATATTTTTTACGGAACTAAATTTTCATTTGGAAACAAGTTTGTAAGTAGTCAACTTTGCAAAGCTTGTTTGCCCTATTCTCTGTCAATATTCCAATTCTTCTTGAGGGTGTGGGAGAAACATGGCGGCAGGCTAGCTGCCGCGGTACTCCGCTCCGAGCCCCAGCAGAGTAATTGCCAGAAGAACATGTAGTAGGGTTTACGAGCATTTAATTGTTTACAGTGAATGATGAGACAAGGGTTTTGACAACGTGGTTCTTTGATAACCCGTTTGCGAACTTTTTATTTTTTTTCCGCTCCTTACCTTATCTTCGACCGGCATCGGAGTGCAGCGTTTTTTTTTTCATCTCTACGTGCCTCCATCCTGCGGGTGTGTTGCAGCTTTGCTCGGCGGGTCCTGCCGTTGTGTCTGGCGTTGAGTCGCCCCCACCGACGCGGACTGAACTTGTCCCGCTGTTTCGAGCCGCCCTGGAGCTCTGGCGAGAAAGACGACTATGGAGCCTACGGAGAGATCCGCGCATAGCCGTTGGTACCGGCGGTGCCTTGGGTAGCTCTGCAGGCTCGGCTACAAAAACGACAGGAACGACAGCAGTTGCAGGAGAGGGCGAGCAAATTGCTGCAGCGACCAGTGAGGTGAAGGGGAAGGTGGGGGGTGAAGCGGAGGTGTTATCTATTGCTGTGGATGTTGGTGGGGCTTTGGGGGCCAAAAATGTTACTCACCATACGGTCCTTACCCCACAAGATAAAGCAAAGGGCAAGTCAAAGGGAAGGGGGAAAACGACTAATACCCAAAAAGGAGAAAGGAGTGGTTTGACAACGGAGCAAATTGTCCAACCCTTCCCAGAGTTGGAGTCAGGGGTAAAATCCTTGGGTTGTGCCTTACCCTCAGTAAACTGTCTATCATTCAAGACTTCATCCTACCTATCAACTGAGGTGAAGCCTAAATGGGCATATAGAAAGAAAAAAGCAGTTAAGTCCCCACTTGACCCCACTGTAAGGATTACATCGTCCTTGCGTTCTTTTTTTAAAGTTGTCCCGCAAGTACTAGATTTGGCTCAAGATCCCTCCCGTAAAATAAGAGACCGCTCCGCTTCACCTCCTGCGGCCTCTGGTTCTGGTTCTTTCGAGAGCCAATCACCTCTGGGGTTGTGTATACCATCGACTCCCGTACCTTTCCCAGTGTTTAAATTTGGTCTCCCACCAGCACCTGCTCTCCTCCTAACTTCATCTATGGAAGCCTTGAAAGCATCAGTTCCTCTAGTGGAGGAGTGGGGCGAACTCTCAAACAGCAGTCTGCAGAATAAACTCGATACGTTATCAACGTCGCATACTTGCCTAAACTCTGATGTCTTGGAGCCATTACGAGACCCCCAGGCTAAAGCTGGGAGTGAAACAGGTTATCTTCCTGAGTTAGGCGATGAGCAAGTCTTGGCCTCTCACTCTCATAATAGCACGACCACAGAATTATTGACAGAAGGCCAGTTGGGTCAATCTCGGGAGGAGCACCCACATTTAGGTACATCTTATCAAGAGAACTCAGGCGCTCTCCTCATAGTTGAGAGTCGAAGTGACAATATGGCCACTGCTTGCATCTCAGCCTCTTCCCTACAGCTCATGTTTTCTAATCTTTCGGCTGAAATTAAAAGGGGGTTTGAAGAGTCAGCATCCATCCAGAAGGAGATCCGTAACTACTGCGAATCCTTGGATAGTAAAATAGATGGCCTCACCTCAAGAACGGGAGTGTTGGAAGAGACCATGGCTGGCGTAACCTTGCACCTCGATGAAGTAAAAACTGAGATAGTGAAGCTTAAGAAAGAAGATGGTGCATTAGCGGAAAGGATGGAACTTCTGGAAAATAATGCAAGGCGCAGCAACATCCGAATCTTAAATGTGCCAGAGGGAAGCGAGGGATCAGATATTAAAAGCTTCATTATTACACTCATAAAACGGTCTCTCAATTTGGATCAATCCGAAGAGGAGCTTTCTAAAGACATTCAACGGATACATAGGGATCCGTTCAGGCGCAACCCCCAAAGGACTAAGCCAAGAAAGATCTTGGTAAACTTTCATACTTATACCATCAAGGAACACATCCTCAACCTAGCCCTCAAGCAAAAATCCCTATCAGGCAAAGGGTTTACTTTTCAGATTTGTTCCGACCTGTCAAGGGCTACATTGGAAAAACAATGGGAGCTAGGTAGGAGGATGGATGCGTTCAGGAAAATAGGAGCGACAGTACAGATGGGATTTGCCGCCGCCTTGAAAATAATGCATAGAAATAAGATGTACAACATCCGTTCAGTTCAGGCGGCGGATGAGTTATTGTTATCTCTGGGGGGTGCTGAGAGTGGTTCTGGCTGAAAAGGGGAATTAGTCTAGCAAAGGGATAATAAAAATCTATGCCCTTCATGTCTTTGCTCGTATAAACAAAGGATTAGAGGAAAAGAAAAAAAAAAGGGAGGAAAATTTACAAGGAAAACAAAAAACAAAAACATATAATTTAATGGCAATTAAAGGCACAACCAATTTTGAGTCATTTGAATAATTTACACTTGGCCTCTCTGCAGGGGCTTGGGTAGAGTTAGGGGTACCACAAACCGGATCTGTTCCGGTTAGTTAGAACAAGGGTTTCTCATGGGAGGGGGGTGGTAGGTTGGGGCACTGGGGTGTAGGGGGTTGGGAAAAAAAGCATGAAAATTTCCTCATTTTCAGATTGGTTTCTGAATTTTTTTATCTTACAGTAAGGGTAGTATCTTCATTATTGGTAAGAGTTCTAGGCAGTACTTCTTTCTTATCTACTCTCAGCTGACGGGGCACGATTTATGAGTAACTTAAAGATTCTCTCCTGGAATGTTAATGGCCTGCGCACCAAGCCAAGAGTAAATAGAATTGTACAATATCTGAAAGACTCGGATGCGCAGGTCATTATACTCCAGGAGACACATTTAATCGAGGCAGAGATTCTCGATCTAGTTAAAAAGAACAGATGGATAGATCTTTCAGTATCCTCTTCACAAGTACTTAATATAAGGGGTGTGACTATCTTTTTAAAAAAAAACATTAGCACAAGAGTGATTGCGCAGAAGGTAGATCCCGAAGGTAGGTGGGCAATTACCACAGTAGTTATAGGGGATGCACGCTTGACATTAGTGGGCTATTATGGACCCAATCGGGATGATCCCACAGCTCTGGAGTCACTATTTTCCCAGTTACTACACTTTTCGGAGCCGACTATCATAGCAGGGGATTTTAATATAGTGCTGGACCCCCTTTTAGATAAGACCCCGAGTAGTAGACAGCAAATATTATCAAAGTCTAGAGCTTTTCTTCTTAATTCTATGAAACAGTATGGTTATGTGGATGTGTGGAGAGCAAGGGCTGGACAGCAGCATGGTTTTTCATTTCGGAATTACAAGTATCGTCATCAATCTAGAATTGACTTCTTTTTAATAAGTCGCAATTTGGTTGATGCTGTCAAATGGGTGGGTTACTCACCCTCACATCTGTCAGATCACTCCTCAGTATCCTTGGTTCTTGACGGAGTCATTAAACCTTCTTCTAGATCTTGGTCCTTCGACCGATCCCTTCTCTCACCATCGGAAGATATTACGTTCATTAAATCTGAGACCCTGAAGTTCATGCAGGAAAACACTGGCTCTGCTGAGCCCAGCATCGTATGGGAAGCCTTTAAATGTTGTTTGCGTGGTATAATCCAAAATAAGGTGGTATACCGAAGGAGGCAGTACGTACAAGAAGTGGCCTCTATTGAAGCTAAGATAATCACTACGCAAGCCGACATAGAAGCTAGTAGTAATGATTCCAACCCGAATGTATCACTTTTTAATGAGGAACTGCTTACACTTAAGGGGGAGCTGACTTCCGTCTTAAACCAACGCATCCAACAGAAATGGGAAGCAAGCAAATTAGCTTTCTTTGAATACGGAGAGGTAGCCGGTAAACTACTGGCCTGGAAATCAAAGACCGATCAGGCACGTAATATAATTGACTCAGTTACAACTAATGCTGGGACTTTTTCATCCGACGTTGATATCAGAACTGCCTTTAAAGAATTCTTCCAAAATATATATCAGGAGGATAAGGATATTTCCCCAGAAAGTATAGGTAATTGGCTGAATGACATCTCTCTACCTGCATTATCCTCAGAACAAAGTGCTTCTTTGGATGATGTGATCACAGTGAAGGAAGTTGCTGAGGCTATTCGGGGCAGTAAGGGAGGCAAGGCCTGCCAGCCGAGGTTTATAAAAATTTGACGGAAGAAATATCCCCCTTCCTTGCGGTTCTATTCAATCAAATTTTGCAAGAGGGGGTGCCTCCACCTACATCCTGGAACAATGCTTCCATAACGCTCATATTGAACCGGGTAAGCCAGCCACTAACTTTGGCTCATACCGCCCTATATCAATCCTTAATACGGATTACAAAATATTTGCTTCCATCTTAGCTAAAAGGTTGAGCCTGGTCGCCCCTGATATTTTACATTCTAGTCAGAAGGGTTTCGTTAGGGGTCGTCAACTTTTTGAGTTGACTAGTGATCTCATCGGAGCCATAGACATGGCGACCAGGGACTCTATCGCATTGGCTGATCTCACTTTGGATGCCACCAAGGCCTTCGACAGGGTCAATTGGCTGTACCTGTCGGGGATCTTGGCCAAATTCAACGTGGGTAAGAGCTTTTGCAGAGCAGTAAAATTGTTGTATCAGAGTCCTACGGCCTGTGTATTGATAAATGGGGTTTATTCGAACCCTTCGCGGTTACAAGAGGTACAGGACAGGGCTACCCTTTATCCCCTTTGTTATTCGATCTCTATATCGAGCCTTTTGCTCATAAATTAAGAGAGGGTAATACTATCAAACCTTTTATTTATAGAGACTGGGTAAAAAAGGTGGCCCTTTACGCAGATGACGTAATGATTATGACATCAGACATTACTACTGCGTTTCCCGCAGCCATTAAGCTTGCGATGGAATTTTGGGGATGTCTCAGGATATGAGGTTAATGCCTCAAAGACTGAGATAATGGTGTGGAATGAAGATTTGCCGGGCTTCAATGAGCAACTCATTACTAGTTTGCGATATTTGGGGTTAAACATTGTTAAGGACATTAATTTGATCGCTCACCTAAACTTCGCTGCAGTTGCGAAAGAATGTCGTAAGCTTATGGGAGCTTGGATGCATCTTCTCCTGTCCTTATTAGGCAGAGTAAACTTGGTGAAAATGACTATTCTCCCTAAGGTTTCCTTTTTATTCAACACAATTCCACTTTACTTAGATCCGGCTTGGTTGGCTAAGCTACAGGGCGATATTACCTCGTTTATCTGGAATAAGAAAAATCCTAGGATAGCATGGAAGAAAATCAGGTGCCGCAGGGAAAAGGGGGGGCTGGCAGGTCCGGACTTGCAGATCTATGCGTGGGCATTCCAACTAACACACGCACGAATGCTACTGAAAACACCGATAGACGAGGTTTTTGGCCTTACTGAAGGGTGAAGGGGTAGGCCAGTCGGGCTTCTTATTCAAACTTGGCGACCCGAAATTCTTTAAAAAGGTAAAATTGAAGGTGCTGCAGGGCCAGGCAAAAATGTGGGCTAAGCTAAGTCCCTTAATAAAACTAGGATACTATTCCTGCAGATCTCCAATATGGGATCTTCCCGCGGCTCCAGGTTGGGTAGGTGACACCTTAGCTCTCCCTCTAAGAGAAGCCGGAATAGCAGCTTGGGGAGATCTGTTTGTAGGGGGGGTCCCTGCTTCCATGGGAATGTCTAGTAAATAAGGTGGTGCCCAATCTTTCCAGATTTAAATATTTGCAAATATCGAGCTGGGCCCAAGCATTTACCACCCAAATTCCACACAGGAACTACCCGCCATTAGGGGAAGGGTGTCATCTTGAATCTCTGCTGTTGGACAAACCACCTGTAAAGAAAGAGACATCCTTATGGTACAACCTAATTTTGGAAGAACTTGACAGTGAATTCCATCTTCCTGAGTTGTTGTGGGGGCCTTTGATGCCAGGCTTGAATGTGAAAGATCTGTGGCTAGTGTCCTGCAAGGTTTTGTGGGACCTAGTTAAACCAGCCTGGCTTCGTAGAAATCATCTTTTTACACTACATAGGGCATATTATTCTCCACAAAGGCTGTCTAAGTTTTCCCCGGGTGTTTCAGTGGCTTGTGCACGGTGTGGTTTAAAAGAGGCCTCTGACGCGCACATGTTTTTCGACTGCCCTCATTTGGCATCATATTGGCACTCTATAGGCAGCAGGCTCACATCCTCCCTGGGTTATATTGTAACAATTAACCTTCGCCTTGTAATCTTTGGTGTCGTGGACCACACTAGAAGTTTAGCCGGGAACCTCCTTTTTTATTCCATCCTGGCTGCTCGCAGAGAGATTTGTAAGGGATGGAAAGACCTCTCTCCTCCTTCTTTTCATGACTGGCGTACATCAATCCTTCAAATCTCAAAATTAGATCTCGCCAGGGCTGGAAGACAAGATAGGAGAGCGTTCTGGTATCTTCTCGTCTGATGCCTCTTACGGTACTGTTTTTTTTTTCCCCAGGTCCGATGATTACGCGGCCATGGCTACAATCCTCCTGCTGCGCCTTCTTGTCCCTTCCTGTCCCCTTCCATGGACTTTCTGGCTGGCAACAGTAATGGTAGTAATTGGCCCTGTGGTTGGCAGCTGCAAGTTTGGCAATGAGGTTTTTTATGGGCATGGAGTTTGTCGTTGCTGTGGGATATGGCCTTTCCTCGTTACCCTGCATCCCATCCAGTTCTTTACTGTGGCAGCGCGACTTCTCTCCTTTATGCTATCCTCCCTTGCTGGGTGTCGCAGTGGCTAGAAACCATGGCGGAAAATTAGGACAAAAAATTCCAATTCTTATATATTGAAGAATAGATCCATAATCAACATCTTTTGCCTGTCGCATATTTTTAATGAGTTCTTTGTATTCACAATATGACCAAATGTTAACGTTTCCAACACTTCCCAAAGACTTTCTGGTGTCTTCATGCACAAGCGTTTTAAATACTGATTGCCCTTTTATAGGAGTGAGTTGCAGTAGATCACCAAAAACTATCACATTTTTTCCTCCAAATAAGACATCACATTCTGTTTTTAGGATTTGCTGCATTCTTCAATGCACAAAGGCAAGCATTAAGTTTGAGACCATGCTCACCTCATCAATAATCAGAAGTTTCATTTTCTTTAGCACTCTTGAAACTTCATAACAAGCTTCTCCAGATAGCTTGTGATATTCCAATTGTTTTCATGCTCTACAGGTAACATTAATAAACGATGTAATGTAATTCCTTTAATGTTTTGTGCTGCCAATCCAGTTGGAGCAGTTACAAAACAAGACAAATGTGAGTCATTTGTTTTCTATAGATAACTGATTAAAACATTAATTAAGGAACTTTTTCCTGTACCAGCTTCACCACTGACATACATTCGGATAGGTTGAAATGATGTGCACTCTTTCTTTTCATGAAGAAAACCATGGTCGATCTGTTGTCTCACTTGCTGATAAATTTCTTTCTGTATAACATTAAGTTGTTCTTCCAAGTTTCCTAAGTCCATAATATCTTCTTGAGCTTGATGCATTGCTGTTTCCACTTCACTCATAGCGTTTGCTGCTTCATTTTCAAGAATTGGTTGTCCTAGTGGATCTTGACTCAATGAGCAGAACTTTGACTGTCTTCAAAACTGTCTCTAGCAATCTCAGCTGCAATAGTAGCTTCTTGATAAATTTCTTCATTCAACATTTTGAGATAATTGCAAAAACAGGGCATTCAATGCTATCTTTTCAAGCATTAAAATAATCTTCATAGCACTGAAAATCTCCTAGTAATTCCAATTCTGTACGCCAAGGCTTGAAGAGTTGTAAAAGTGCTAAATAGTACAATTCTCTTCTCTCAGCAGTATCACAACTCAGTTTTCTATGATTAATCAGATATCCTTTACTTTGTTTCACCAAACATCCATCTGAACCAATTACTACATATTTTCCTTCATTTATGTTTTCTGTAGTATTTCTCTTAAAACTGTAATATTGCAGCACTTCAGAGAGACATATGTTTTCAAGATGACGACTTCTATTTGGATAGTAAGTATCCAACATGTTTGTTTTGACAATATCTGTACTTTCTAGTTCATTCAAGCTAAATATTCGATTTCTTTTATAGATTTAAGTACTCAATTTCGCGTTGCAGAAAGACCTAGACTCACCCAAATGATTCCTCTAGACTTTGAGTATAAACTTGCAGATGAAAAGCGATCGAGCATTCGTACACTCCAATCTCTCGATGGGATAACATCTTCAAACTGAAACTGTACAATTTCGTACTAAGACTCTTCTCAAGGGACATATCTTCCCACATTTCTTTCAACTCTGTCTTTTCTGATTTTGATATGTATGATGTCACATATCGAGCAACAGCAATGGAATTGTCTGCAACATATTGGATATCCATATTAGCATTCCACATTGAGAGAATAACTGGATTATAATCATTGATATACTTTGATTCTTCACTTATTCTCAAATTGTATGTATTTTTGGGAGATATGCTAGTGATGGTATGTCTCACAGCTGACATAAAACGGTTTACTTTTCTTTTGGATATTACTGGAAGGGGAAATCCAAAACGACATTTGGTATAAAAAATTTCCTTGGACTTGTACTTCTGTCGACAGTATTTCCCACATCGATGACTTTGGACTCGTAACACTTGTTGCCTTAAGGTGTTTTCTCATGTTCTTTTTGGTATAGCACATGTCACATAATCTTCAATAAAAGATAAAACAGTTTCATCCGAATCATTTCCAAATTTGGGTGCATCCTTGATCCGTAACAGCATATGTATAGGAGGAGCACCTCTAGCTTTATACTCCTTTCTCCAAAAGAAATCAATAACTTCTCCAAGAAGAGGATTCTTTTTATTGCAAATAAAAGACATCATAGCTTCAAACCTATTATTGAAATATCTGCATACATTTACAGGATCCAAGGAACACAATTCTCCAAGTGTCTTGTAGTCAATATTTTTTATATTTGTATTTGCTTCTCAAAGAAATTCAAGTAAATCATCCCAAGCGTATTCAGCACAGCTTAGGGTAACAAACCATGTAGGAGTTCCTAAGCTCCTTAGCATGCATTTAAGTTCTCCATGACGACAATACCAATACTCCTTAGTACCACGCTGACATGCCATCAAATTAATCAGTTGAGATTCTAAATGATCGTCTCTCTGATATACTTTATCCATAAATTCCTTTGCAGAAAAATGTTGAAGATGTACTCCGGTTTTAAATATGTGGTTGACTGCATACGAAAGACCAGAAAAGTCACTCTCAAACAAAAGATGAAAAATATATGGGATACATTGCCGAAATCTTGGATCTTCTGCATACAATCTTGTTGTCCAATATTCTGATGCAGGAATCTGCACTGATCGTTCGTCATATCGACCACCTCTTCCAGTTGGGATCAGCTGCAAAAAACAACGAGCTTCCAAACTTTTTCCCATACACTCATGGGAGTCCCTTTCACTTTCTTCATTTGGAATAATTCAATAGTATTCTCCGTCACTTCTTTCAAATGAAGTGGATGTACACTATAATGTTCATAAATTTCTTCACTTTTCAACACGTCCACTAATTCAATTTGACCACTTGACGCTTCAGTATCATCTCCTAAAAGTATTTCTTCTTCTTCCAAAAACACATTTTTGTAGTAATCATTATTTTTATAAGATATAATGTTGCCTTTTGCACTTTCCTGATATCCATTCATTCCTGCCAGATTGACTTACTCTTAGTAGCAACACCATTTACTAGAATAACTAGTGGTTCACTTTCTACATTCTCTACACCAATAGTTTCAATATTTTTCTTTAAATCTAGAGGTAAATATACAACTCTTCCTTTTAATCCTCTCTGTAAATCTGTAGGAGGCAATTTACCTATTTTAGGCTCCATACGAACAATAGCTTGAAATGGGTGCACACATTGAATCAGAATAGACTCATATGTGTTTAAATCTATCAGTTCTGGAGGAATAGTTACCAACTCTACATTATTATGGATAGCTCTAGCAGGCATTTTATTATTGTCTAATTTGTTATCACAATATTTACAAATATGCTGATCAGAAACCAAATCAAAGCAATCTTCTACCAACAAATAGGTTGAAAATCCTTCCACTTATCATTATTTTCTCTTTCACTTTTTAAATATAGATCAACAGTCCAGACTGATTTCTATAGTGAGTTTGTCAGCAACAAATACAAGAATAATTTGGCCTTTCACGTGAAGTCACCTTAAACTTTGTAATTTGTTCCTCAAACTTTTCTGTAGTAGTATGTACTACATTTTCATCAGCATCTACTTCTATTAATGTCTCACTTTCCCCACTCTCTTTTTCAGGAACAAAGTAACACAACTCTATTTCATCACCACCCTTTTTACATCTGATACTGACCCACACAAAAGAGCACTGTTTAACTCATTTTCGAATCTCAAACTGGGAATCACTAAATATCACGATTTGAGATTCTCTAATGGGGATTTTGATACATATGCTAGTAGTTGACAGCAAGTTCAGTTTATAGGTATTGCTGTTTTAGCAGAGTTATTAGATAAGGACATGATTCTGTCAAGATGATTGTAGGAGTGGACACAGACTCACAGTGTGATCCAAGACAAGCATGATTAATATGTGGATTTTTGCAGGACTCACTCACTAGTCTGCAAGGGGTTAGAGGACCACATACATTGTGCACATTTGACTGTACCACTGCTTGTCTCAATGCCTGAGTCATTGTGCAAGTACATAGACAGTGAGTGTTTACCTAGAGCGCTGGTAATTGACAGCAAGGTGAGTTTAAAAGTACTTATGTTTTAGCAGAGTGATTAAATAGGGACATGCTTCTGTCAGGATGATTGCAGGAGTGGACACAGACTCACAGTGTGATTCCAGACAAGCATGACTATTACCTGGATTTTTGCAGGACTCACTCAATAGTCTGCAGGGGGTAAAGGGAACCGCATTCATTGTGCACATTTGACTGTACCACTGCTTGTCTCATTGCCTGAGTCAACCTGCAAGTGCCTAGACAGTGGCTGGGTACCTAGAGTGCTAATAGTTGACAGCAAGGTGAGTATATATGTACTTATGTTTTAGCAGAGTGATTAAATAAGTACATGTTTCTGTCAGGATCATTGTAGGAGTGGACACAGACTCACAGTGTGATTCCAGACAAGCATGACTATTACCTGGATTTTTGCAGGACTGACTCAGTAGTCTGCAGAGACTTAGGGGACCGTATACATTGTGCACATTTGACTTTACCACTGCTTTTCTAAATGCATGAGTCATTGTGCAAGTGCATAGACCGTGACTGGGTACCTATAGTGCTAGTGTTTGACAGCAGGATACGTTTATACGTGCTTATGTTTTAGCAGAGTGATTAGATAAGGACATGCTTCTTTCAGGATGATTGTAGGACTTAATACAGACTCACAGTGTGATTCCAGACAAGCATGACTATTACCTAGATATTTGCAAAAACTGACTCAGTAGTCTGCAAGGGGTTAAGGGACCGCATACATTTTGCACATTTGCTTGTACCACAGCTTGTCTCAATGCCTGAGTCATTATGAAAGTGCATAGGCAGTGACTGTGTACCTAGAGTGCTAGTAGTTCACATCATGGTGAGTTTATAAGTACTTATTTTTTAGCAGAGTGCTGAGATAGGGACATGCTTCTTTCAGGATGATTGTAGGACTGAACACAGACTCACAGTGTGATTCCAGACAAGCATGACTATTACCTGGATATTTGCAGGACTGAATCAGTAGTCTGCAAGGGGTTAAGGGAACACATACATTGTGCACATTTGACTGTACCCCTGCTTGTCTCAATACCGGAGTCACTCTGCAAGTGCATACACAGTGACTGGGTATCTAGAGTGCTAGTAGTTGACAGCAAGGTGAGTTTAGAAGTAACTTATGTTTTAGCAGAGTGATTTAATAAGGACATACTTCTGGCAGGATGATTGTAGGAGTGGACACACACTCACAGTGTGATTCCATACAAGCATGACTATTACCTGGATTGTTGTCGGACTGACTCAGTAGCCTGCATGGGGTTAGAGGACCGCATACATTGTGCACATTTGATTGTACCACTTCTTGACTCAATGCCTCAGTCATTGTGCAAGTGCATAGACAGTGAATGGGTACCTAGAGTGCTAGTTGTTGACAGCAAGGTAACTTTATACACACTTATGTATCAGCAGAGCGATTAGATAAGGACATGCTTCTGTCAGGTTATTTGAAGGAGTGGACACAGACACTCTCTTTTCCCCTTTTCACTGAATCACATGTTGCATTTAATTTGCTATGTCTCATGGACACACTATCTTAAATCTGACTACGTCTCCCATGATGCTTTGCTGTGTGTGCTGTAAGAAGTGGACCGGAGTGACATGTGTAGTTTGTATTTTATGCATTCCTGACTGTGTGCATGAGATGGTGATGCGTGCGGATATATTTTGCATGCATCTTACCATGGCTGCTGGTTGCGGGGTTGGAGCTGTCTATGTCAGCCACACCACTGACGCTCTCAGGCAGGAGGGTTGACTCTACCAGCTCCTCATGGGGTGTTGGGTCTGTTGCTGTAAATGATCCTCCCCCAGTCTTGTTGGACTCCTTCAGTCTGGCTGGCACCCTCTCCTTCGACCTTTGTCACATATCATACCATCTTTTCCTAAATTCTTCCACTGTGCGATGGATCACACCCATGGCATTTACTTTTTCCTGGATGTCCAGCCAGATCTTCCTTTTCCTGCACTCAGGGACCCGCAGTGCCTTCTTCCCAAAGAGGAGCTCATGGCTGCACACCATCTCCTCAATGAGCACCTCCTGCTCCTTGTCTCTGAATTTGCGCTTCCTCTTTATTTGTTCTCCCTCCTTGCCCTCATGTTGTTTCTGGGACTCCATTGTGGATGTTTCTCTGCTGTGCTCACTCCTCTCACTCGCCAAGCAGCCTCTGACTGCGGCTCAGGCAATCAAGTGCAGCATATCATCCCCACTTCCTGGTTGTGATGTCATCAGGCTGCACCTGCATTGCAGATTCCCGTTTTTTGCGATTTCTTAATTTGAGAATTTTGCAATTAAGGAATCGCAAAGCATGTTTCTGAGAATTTTTAGCAAATTTTAAGAAATTGCTATTTGTTTGCGATTTTTTTTTACATCCCGATTTTCGAATCTCAAACTGGGAATCACTAAATATCGCAATTTGAGATTCTCTAATGGGGATTTTGATACATATGCCCCTTAGAGTGCTAGTAGTTGACAGCAAGTTCACTTTATAGATACTTCTGTTTTAGCAGAGTTATTAGCTAAGGACATGCTTCTGTCAAGATGATTGTAGGAGTGCACACAGACTCACTGTGTGATCCAAGAAAAGCATGACTAATATGTGGATTTTTGCGGGACTGACTCACTAGTCGGCAAGGGGTTAGAGGACCGCATACATAGTGCACATTTGACTGTACCACTGCTTGTCTCAATGCCTGCGTCATTGTGCAAGTGCATAGACAGTGAGTAGGTTCCTAGAGTGCTAGTAGGTGACAGCAAGGTGAGGTTAAAAGTAAGTATGGGCGGACAATTCGTGCCGCTTGCGGAATTGGCGAATTTTTGGCAATTTCGCGATCCGCGAATAGTGTGAAATTGCCCAAAAATCCACAATTCCGGAGTTGGTGGATTTTTTTTTCTTGTTCGCTCTTCAAAAATACAATCTCGCGCACGCGGCATTGACTTACCATGATTCTGCGTTCGCTGATGAGTTTTCCTCCCAATTCGCGTGCGCTGCGAGATTTTGGTAGCTGGCAGAGCGACGCCTCGATCTCGAACACGTCATTGGGACCTGAAACAGGAAATTAAGTTAAGTGGAAGCAACATGTTCGCGACCATTGCGACCGCATGCGCAAGTTCTCGTTCCCAAACTTGTAAAAAAATCTTGCGAACTCGCAAAAAAAATGCGCAAGCTTGTGCAATTTGGCGGATTTTTGCGAATCGCGATTACGAATTCGCGTATAGCGAATTCGCAAATTCCGCCCATGCTTATTTGAAAGTACTTATGTTTTATCAGAGTGATTAAGTAAGGACATGCTTCTGTCAGGATGATTGTAGGAGAGAACACAGACTCACAGTGTGATTCCAGACAAGCATGACTATTACTTGGATTTTTGCAGGAGTGACTCAATACTCTGCAGGGTATTAAGGGATCACATATATTGTGCACATTTAACTGTACCACTACTTGTCTCAATGCCTGAGTCAATGTGCAAGTGCATCGACAGTGACTGGGTACCTAGAGTGCTAGTAGTTGGCAGCAGGATAAGTTTGTAAGCGCTTATGTTTCAGCAGAGTGATTAGATAAGGACATGCTTCTGTCAGAATAATAGTAGGAGTGGTCAAAGACTCATAGTGTGATTACTGACTTGCATGACTATTACCTGGATTTTTGCAGAATTGACACAGTATTTATTTATTTTATTTATTTATTTATTATGCAACTTATACCGCGCAGACTAAACCCGAAGGTATCAAGGCGCCTACCAAAGAAGATCAAAATGCAGGGCACAACTACAAATACGCTTGTACAAAGAGACGTGTTTTAAGGGCAGATCTAAAAGTCTGTAGGGAGGGAAGGGACCTTAATTCTAGCGGAAGAGCATTCCACCATTTTGGAGCCAGATGGGAAAAAGCCTTCCCACCCCATCTGGCTTTCCGAATACGCGGGACACAAAGAAGAAGTCGATTTGAGGAACGAAGGTTCCTGCCAGGGTTATAATGAGACAGGATAGATCCAATACCTGTAGGGCTACTTTTCGCCAAAGCCTTGTAAACCATGCACATGGACTTAAAGACTATCCGCTCCTCAATCGGAAGCCAGTGAAGCTGCTTCCTGGCCAATGTGGCCGAGGAACGACGGGGTAGATCAAGGACAAATCTGGCCGCCGCATTCTGGACTACCTGCATGCGCTGCAGCTGACTCTTGTTCAATCCTGCATACAGCGCATTGCAATAGTCCAAGCGGGAGCCCAGGAGGGCAACAGCAAGTTGCCTTCTTGCCTGCAAGGAAAGGTAGTGCCTAATTTTCCTTAGTATGTGGATGATACCCCAACAGGTAGATACAGTCCTATTGACCTGTTGGCACATACCAAGGATGGGATCAATCATGACCCCGAGATTTTTAGCCAAAGAAGTGGGATTAGGGCAGGCACCCAATGAGTCAGGCCACCACTCCATAGACCAGATCTCTTCCTTTCCTCCAAACACCATCACCTCGGTCTTCTCCCCATTTAATTTCAGTGAATTGTGAATCATCCACTGGCTGACAGCCTCCATACAAGATCTAAAATTGGAGGCTGTCAGCTCGGTTGATTGGGAGAGAGAGACGAGGATCTGGGTATCATCCGCACAAGAAACTACCTCCATCCCAAAAGATCTAATTAGTCTGGCAAGGGGGGTCACATAGATGTTAAAAAGGGTGGGACTGAGCGCCGACCCCTGAGAGACCCCACATTGCACAGACAGGGATGGAGATAGAAATTTTCCCAGCATTACCCTCTGCTCTCTATGATCGAGAAAAGAGGAGAGGAGCCCCAGGGCTGCCCCCTGAACCCCAATCTCACCCAGTCGAGATGTTAATACACGGGGAGAAAGGGTGTCGAAGGCAGCCGTGAGGTCCAAAAGGATCAGGAGGGAGGTCTGACCCCCATCCACACTCGTGCGGATGGAATCGAGCACCAGGGTGAGGGCA
This sequence comes from Lissotriton helveticus, assembly GCF_964261635.1. Taxonomy (NCBI): domain Eukaryota; kingdom Metazoa; phylum Chordata; class Amphibia; order Caudata; family Salamandridae; genus Lissotriton; species Lissotriton helveticus. The sequence goes on along the minus strand of NC_136063.1, from coordinate 601,139,124 downwards.
GACTCGGTGCTATGTTCCCTCCTAAACCCATGCTGGGAAGGATCCAGGCAGCCCGAACTCTCCACAAAGGCAGCAAGATGCCTATTTAGATAGGCCTCTAACATCTTCGCGGGCGCCGGGAGCAGTGAGATGGGGCGGAAGTTCTTTAAAACCCCAGGATCAAGGGAGGGTTTCTTAAGCAGTGGTTTTACCACAGCATTTTTCCACTGCTGGGGAAAGGTACCCTCCCTCATCGCCCTATTCATGATGTCAACCAAAGGGGGTAAAAGAGATCCTCTACACTGCTTCAGGATCTTTAGAGGGCAGGCGTCAAGCGGAGACCCAGACTTTGTTTTGTTAAGCAGCGTATCTAGATCTTGTAGAGAAAGAGGAGGAAAGGATTCCAGGCATCCAGCCAAAGGAAGCTCTACCGAGGAAACGTCCAGGACAACAGTAGCCGGTGGCTCAGCAGTTGATAAACTCTGTGACTCCAAGGCAGTATAGATGTCCGATATTTTAGACTGAAAGAAGAGAGCTATGTCATTGCAGAGCTCCTGAGATGAAATTACAGGATCGGGGACCTGAAGAGATGTAAGAGAGTCCACAATCCTGAAGAGCTCTTTGGGAGATGAAAGTGAAGCTGTGAGGGCCGTAAAGTAGTCTTGTTTGGTCCTAATCACTTCCAGTTTATATCTTTTTAACAGGGTTTTATCGGTTTCCCTGTCTCTATGGTCCCAACTAGCATGCCATAGGCGCTCCTGTCTCCTTACTTCCTGTCTAAGGAGTCTTAGCTGTTCAGAGAACCAGGGGGCTGAGTGTCTTTTCCTGGCTGAATAACAGGACCGAGCAGGGGCCAGTTCATCCAAGGCCTCAGTGAGAATTTTTTCATCTTGCGGCACCGCCAGTGGAAGATCCATCTCCCGAATTGAGGACAGACTGGGAATCCACGGGTCAAAAGAGTTTTCCCTGATGTTTTTAAGATTCCTACGTACTTCAATAGTACTCGGAACTTTCCTAAGGATATCCTGGCTCGGGAAAGCCAAGTTAAAAGGGACGGCCAGATGGTCTGACCAGGACAAAAGAAAAGGATCCGTTACTGACAGTCTCTGATCATTAGAAAAGATCTGAAAGGGGTTACAAGATCGCATACATTGTGCACATTTGACTGTGCCACTGCTTGTCTCAATACGTGAGTCATTGTGTAGGTGCATAGACACTTACTGGGTACCTAGAGTGCTTGTAGTTGACAGCAAAGCAAGTTTTTAAGTACTTATGTTATAGCAGAGTGACTATATTAGGACATGCTTCTATCAGGATGATTGTAGGGGTGGACACAGACTCACAGTGGGATTCCGGACAAGCACGTTATTACCTGGACTTTTGCAGGACTGACTCAGTAGTCTGCAAGGGCTTAAGGGACAGCATACATTGTGCACATTTGATTGTACCACTGCTTGTCTCAATGCCTGAGTCATTGTGCAACTGCATAGACAGAGACTGGGTACCTAGAGTGCTAGTAGTGGACAAAAGGATAAGTTTATAAGTGCTTATGTTTCAGCAGAGTGATTAGATAAGGACATGCTTCTGTCAGAATAATTGCAGGAGTGGACACAGAATCATAGTGTGATTACAGACTTGTATGACTATTACCTGGATTTTTGCAGGACTGACTCAGTAGTTTGCAAAGGGTTACAGGACTGCATACATTGTGCAAATTTAACTGTACCACTGCTTGTTTTAATGCCAGAGTCATTGTGTAAGTGTATAGACAGTGACTGGGTACGAAGAGTGCTAGTAGTTGACAGCAAGATGAGTTTATCAGTACTTATGTTTTAGCAGAGTGATTAGATAAGGACATGCTTCTGTCAGGATGATTGTAAGACTGAACACAGACTCACAGTATGATTCCAGACAAGCATGACTATTACCTGGATTTTTATAGGACTGACTCAGTAGTCTACAAGGGGTTAGGGGACCGCATACATTGTTCACATTTGATTGATTGTACCACTGCTTGTCTCAATGCCTGAGAGATTCTGCAAGTGCATAGACAGAGACTGGGTACCTAGAGTGCTAGTAGTGGACAAAAGGATACGTTTATAAGTGCTTATGTTTCAGCAGAGTGATTAGATAAGGACATGCTTCTGTCAGAATAATTGCAGGAGTGGACACAGAATCACAGTGTGATTACAGACTTGTATGACTATTACCTGGATTTTTGCAGGACTGACTCAGGAGTTTGCAAAGGGTTACAGGACTGCATACATTGTGCAAATGTAACTGTACCACTGCTTGTTTTAATGCCGGAGTCATTGTGTAAGTGTATAGACAGTGACTGGGTACGAAGAGTGCTAGTAGTTGACAGCAAGATGAGTTTATAAGTACTTATGTTTTAGCAGAGTTATTAGATAAGGACATGCTTCTGTCAGGATGAATGTAGGAGTGGACACAGACTCACAGTGTAATTCCAGACAAGCATGACTATTACCTGGATGTTTGCATGACTTACTCAATAGTCTGCAAGGGGTTAGAGGACCGCATATATTGTGCACATTTGACTGTACCTCTGCTTGTCTCAATGCCTGAGTCATTGTGCAAGTGCATAGACAGTGAGTGTTTACCTAGAGTGCTAGTAATTGACAGCAAGGTGAGTTTAAAAGTACTTATGTTTTAGCAGAGTGACTAAATAAGGACATGCTTCTGTCAGGATGATTGTAGGAGTAGACACAGACTCACAGTGTGATTCCAGACAAGCATCACTATTACCTGGATTTTTGCAGGACTCACTCAATAGGCTGCAGGGGATAAAGGGACCACATACATTTTGCACATTTACCTGTACCACTGCGTGTCTCAATGCCTGAGTCATTGTGCAAGTGCATAGGCAGTGACTGGGTACCTAGAGTGCTCGTAGTTGACAGCAGGATACGTTTATAAGCGCTAATGGTTCAGCAGAGTGATTAGATAAGGACATGCTTCTGTGAGGATGATTGTAGGACTGAACACAGACTCACAGTGTGATTCCAGACAAGCATGACTATTACTTGGATTTTTGCAGGACTGACACAGTAGTCTACAAGGGGTTACAGGACCGCATACATTGTGCACATTTGACTGTACCACTGCTTGTGTCAATACCTGAGTCATTGTGTAAGTGCATAGACACTGACTGGGTACCTAGAGTGCTTGTAGTTGACAGCAAGGGGAGTTTATAAGTACATATGTTTTAGCCGAGTTATTATATAAGGACATGCTTCTGTAACGATGACTGTAGGAGTGGACACAGACTCACAGTGTGATTCCAGACAAGCATGACTATTACCTAGATTTTTATAGGACTGACTCAGTTGTCTGCAAGGGGTTAGGCGACCGCATACATTGTGCACATTTGATTGCACCACTGCTTGTCTCAATGCCTGAGTCATTCTGCAAGTGCATAGACAGTGACTGGGTACCTAGAGTGTTAGTAGTTGGCAGCAAGGTGAGTTTATAAGTACTTTTATTTTAGCAGAGTGATTAGATAAGAACATGCTTCTGTCAGGGTGATTGTGGGAGTGGACACAGACTCACAGTGGGATTCCAGACAAGCATGATTATTACCTGGATTTTTGCAGGACTGATTCAGTAGTCTGCAAGGGGTTAAGAGACCACATACATTGTGCACATTTGACTGTACAACTGCTTGTTTCAATGCCTGAGTCGTTCTGCAAGTGGATAGACAGTGACTGGGTACTGAGAGTGCTAGTAGTTGACAGCAAGGTGAGTTTATAAGTGCTTATGTTTCAGCAGAGTGATTAGATAAGGACATGCTTCTGTCAGAATAATTGTAGGAGTGGACACAGACTCACAGTGTGATTACTGACTTGCATGACTATTACCTGGATTTTTGCAGGACTGACTCAGTAGTTTGCAAAGGGTTAGAGGACTGCATACATCGTGCACATTTGACTGTACCATGGCTTGTTTCAATGCCTTTGGTCATTGTGTAAGTGCATAGACAGTGATTGGGTACCAAGAGTGTTAGTAGTTGACAGCAAGGTAAGTTTATAAGTACTTATGTTTTAGCAGAGTGATTAGATAAGGACATGCTTCTGTCAGGATGATTGTAAGACTGAACACAGACTCACAGTGTGATTCCAGACAAGCATGACTATTACCTGAATGTTTTGCAGGACTGGCTCACTAGTCTGCAAGGGGTTGGAGGACCGCATACATTGTGCACATGTGACTGTACCACTGCTTGTCTCAATGCCTGAGTCATTGTGCAAGTACAAAGACAGTGAGTGTTTACCTAGAGCGCTAGTAATTGACAGCAAGGTGAGTTTAAAAGTACTTATGTTTTAGCAGAGTGAATAAATAAGGACATGCTTCTATCAGGATGATTGTAGGAGTGGACACAGACTCACAGTGTGATTCCAGACAAGCATGTCTATTACCTGGACTTTTGCAGGACTGACTCAGTAGTCTGCAAGGGGTTATGCGGCCGCAAACATTGTGCACATTTGATTGTACCACTGCTTGTCTCAATGCCTGAGTCATTGTGCAAGTACATAGAAAGTGAATAGGTACCTAGAGTGCTGGTAGTTGGCAGCAAGGTGAGTTTATCAGTACTTATGGTTTAGTAGAGTGATTAGATAAGGATATGCTTCTGTCAGTATGATTGTAGTACTGAACACAGACTCACAGAGTGATTCCAGACAAGCATGACTATTACCTGGATTTGTGCAAGACTGACTCAGTAGTCTGCAGAGACTTAAGGGACCACATACATTGTGTACATTTAACTGTACCACTGCTTTTCTCAATGCCTGAGTCATTGTCCAAGTACATAGACAATGAGTGTTTACCTAGAGCATTAGTAATTGACAGCAAGGTGAGTTTAAAAGTAATTATGTTTTAGCAGAGTGATTAAATAAGAACATGCTTCTGTCAGGATGATTGTAGGAGTGGACACAGACTCACAGTGTGATTCCAGACAAGCATGTCTATTACCTGGGGTTTTGCAGGACTCACTCAATAGTATGCAGGGGGTAAAGGGTCCACATACATTGTGTACATTTAACTGTACCACTGCTTTTCTCAATGCCTGAGTCTTTGTGTAAGTTCATAGACAGTGACTGGGTACCTAGAGTACTAGTAGTTGACAGCAAGATGAGTTTATAAGTGCTTATGTTTCAGCAGAGTGATTAGATAAGGAAATGCTTCTGTCAGAATAATTGTAGGAATGGTCACAGACTCACAGTGTGATTACTGACTTGCATGACTATTAGCAGGATTTTTGCAGTACTGACACAGTAGTCTACAAGGGGTTAGAGGTCTGCATACATTGTGCACATTTGACTGTACCACTGCTTGTTTCAATGCCTGAGTCATTGTGTAAGTGTATAGACAGTGACTGGGTACCAATCGTAGATTATAGATGGTAGACCCCAGGTTTCTTGATGTGGCGAGGTGGCAGGATAAGGCAATAGTCTCTCAGGTGGCTGTGGAGCGGGTTTAGCCAAGGAATTTACCCTTGAGGAAGGATTTAGCCTCTTCTTTGAAGCGTGCCAGGGAGGGGATTCTTCTGATGGAGGGAGGGAGTTTCATATTCTTGGTGCAGTCCCGGCGAAAGCCCGATTGTAGGTTTTTATTTTTCTAAAGCGTGCAGGCCGGAGTAGGAGGGCATTGGCTGATTGTGAGTTTCTGCTTCCTCCGGATATCACAAGCTTCTGTGTAAGATATGCAGGGACGTTAGAGTGTAAGGCCTTGTGCGTGATGCATGCCAGCTTGAGGTGAATCCTAGCCTCGAGGGGAAGCCAGTTCAACGCTTTCAAGTGAGGAGTGATGTGATTGAATTTTCTAGAGCCTGTAAGTAATCTGGCGGCTGCATTGAGGCAGGCTTTTAAGTGTGCCATCAAGATCTTGGGTAAGCCGGAAAGGGTGGAGCAACCGTATACCAGTCGAGAGATAACTAATGATTGGACCGCAAGTTTTAGGTCAGGAGCGTCTAGAAAGGGTTTAAGTTTCCATAGGTAGCTCAGGTGGAATCTGGCAGATTTGGCCATTGAGTTGATGTGGTCTCGCATGTTTAGGTTATAATCCAAGGTAATTCCCTGTGATTTGGCCGAATCCACAATGGTCGGCGGACAGTTTAAGGCTGTGATAGCTTTAATCCATGTCTGGATCTCAGAGTTGCTCTTGGGCGGGGAGATTAGAAGGAACTCAGTTTTCTTAGCATCGAGTTTGAGTTGGTTGGAGGAGAGCCATCGGACGGTCAGCTTCAGGGCCTCATTCAAGGTGAGGATCACCGCAAGAGATGAGATTTTTATGTAGATCTGAGTGTCATCAGCGTACATATGGAAGGAGATATTTGCAGTGCGAAGGACTTCGGCAAGGGGTTCTAAATACATACATATATATATATGACATACATGAGCATTCTTTTTTCTCATGACGAAAACCATGCTCAATGTGCTCTGTCACTTCCACATATATTTGTCTTTGCTCAAGATTAAATTCCTTCTCCAATTCTTCTAAGTTTATTATATCCTCTTGAGCTTGCTCCATTACTGTTTGTACCTCATCCATAGCAGTGGCTGCTTCATTTCGGATAATTGGTTCTCCCAGTGGATCCTGACTCAACGATGCTGAACTTTGTGTATCTTGTGAACTTTCTCTTGCAATCTCCGCTGCAATTGTTGCTTCTTGCTCTATTTCGTCGTTCAACATTTTCAGATAATTACTAAAAGCAGGACATTCTATACTACTTTTAGATGCGTTAAAAGAATCTTCATAACTTATGAACTCTCCAAGTAGTTCCTCTTCGGTACGCCATGGTTTAAAGAGTTGCAAAAGAGCTAAATAGTAAAATTCTCTTTTGTCTGGATTTTCGCAACTCAGTTTTCGGTGATTAATCAAATGTCCTTTTGTTTGTTTCACCAGACATCCTTCCTGTCCAATTACAGCGTACATACCTTTTTCAACATTCTCTCTAACATTCCTTTTAAAAGTGTATTTTTCAAGAACTTCATACAGACAAATATTTTCTAGCAGAGTACTTCTATTTGGATAGTATGTATCCAACATATTTGTGTTCAAAATGTCTGTACTGTTTGGTTCTTTCTGTGCTAAATATTCAATTTCTTGCACAGTTTTCAAAACACGGTTTTGTGTTCCTGCTAGACCTAAACTCACCCACAGGATACTTCGAGATTTCGCATAAAGACTTGCTGATGATAATCGATCACAGCATTCATATGCTCCAATTTCTCGATGTGATAACATCTTCAAACTGTATGTATACAATATCTTGCTTAGGCTCTTTTCATGAGAAATATCTTCCCACATCTCCTTCAGTTCCGTCTTTTCAGATTTTGTGATGTAAGACGTTACATATCGAGCCACAGCAATAGAGTTATCCGCAACATATTGTATATCCATGTTAGCATTCCACATGGACAAAATGACAGGGTTGTAGTCATTTATATATTTGGACTCTTCTCCTCTTCTTAAATTATAAGCATTTTTGGGTGATCTTCTACTGATGTTATGTCGCAAAGATGACATCAAATTATTCACTCTTCCTTTTGAAAGCACTGGTCGTGCAAATCCAAAACGACATTTTGTATAGAACTTATCCTTTGTTTTGAATTTTTGCAGACAATATTTCCCACAACGATATCTTTGAAACCGTAACACTTTTACTCTTCAGTCTTTATCACTTGTACTGTTAGGTATGTCACAAGTGGCATATTCCTCAATAAAAGACAGTACAGTTTCATCGGAGTCTTTTCCAAATTTGAGAGCATCCTTAATCCATAGTAACATATGAGTATGTGGAGCACCTCTAGCTTGATACTCTTCTCTCCAGAAGAAATCCAAAACTTCACCAAGTGGTGGATTCTTCTTGTTTGTAAGAAACGACATCATTGCTTCAAATCGATGATTAAAATATCGGCAAACATTAACCGGATCCAACGAACACAATTCTCCTGGTGTCTTGTAGTTTATATTTTCAATATTTACATTCGCCTCTCGAAGATATTCAAGTAAATCTTCCCAGGCGTACTCTGCACAGCTTAGAGTTACAAACCATGTTGGTGCTCCCAAGTTTCGTAGCATGCATTTTAAATCTCCATGACGACGGTACCAATATTCATTAGTACCACGCTGACATGCCATTAAATTAATTAGATGAGAATCCAAAACACTATCTTTCTGTTGCACTTTATCCATGAAATCCTTTGCAGAAACATTGACCAAGACATGGTTTACTGCATAAGAAAGACCAGATAAGTCACTCTCAAAGAGAAGATGAAACAAATATGGAATACATTGACGAAATCTGGGATCTTCTGCATATAACCTTGTAGTCCGGTACTCAGAAGCAGGAATCTGCATAGGTCGATCATCATATCGCGCACTTTCACCTGTTGGGAATAAGTGTGGGAAACAACGACCTTCCAAACTTTTTTCCCACACACTAATAGGACTTCCTTCTGCTTTTTTCATCTGAAATAACTCAATTGCATTCCCCATTGCTTCTTTGGAATGCAGTGGATGAACACTATAATGTTCATAAATTTCTTCACTTCTGGACATGTCAACTTTTTCAATTTGTCCAATAGAAAAATCATTATTCTCTTCATCACTTACATCTTCTTGTTCTACATACACATTTTTATAGTATTTATTATTTTTAGCTAAATACAACGTTGCCTTCTTCACTTTCCTAACATCCACAAAATCTTGCCAGATTTTCTTACTCTTTGTAGGTACACCATTAACTAGAATAACAAGAGGTTCCTCTTCTACATTTTCAATACCAATTGTCTCCATATTTTTTTTTAAATCAAGTGGCAAATATACAACTCTACCCTTTAATCCTCTTTGTAAATCTGTAGGATTTAATTTCCCAGTCTTAGGCTCCATACGAACAATAGCCTGAAAAGGATGCACACATTGAATCAAAATAGTCTCATAAGTATTTAAATCCTTCAGTTCCGATGGAATATTTATCAACTCAAGATTATTATGAACAGCTCTAGCAGGCATTTTATTTTCATTCAATTTATTATAACAATATTTACAAATACGTTGTTCAAAACCCAAATCAAAATAGTTTTCTACCAGCAAATAAGTCGCAAACTCTCTCCACTGAGTATTATCTTCATCTTCACTTTTTAAATATAAATCAACTAACCTAGTTTGACTTTTATAATGAATGCGTCGACAACACACACAAGTTAAATTTGGTTTTTCACCTGCAATGACCTTAAATTTTGTTATTTCCTGTTCAAATTCTTCAGTATTAAAGTGTCCAACATTTTCTAACACATTTCCTTCTCTAACTATATCAGTTTCTACATTCTCTTCATCTCGACGAAAATAACTTACCTCAATTTCTGCACAAATACTCTTCACATCTAATACAGACCCATGCAAAAGAGCACTATTTAACTCTTTAAGTTTAAGTGCTGGACTTTTTGCATAATACATATTTCTGACTAATTTTCTCATTTTGGTATGATGCACTGCTAACATCCTAAAGTGATGAAAAACACTCTGGCATATTTTTTTTGAAAGACAAGCCAAAGAATGTCCTTCCAAACCCGTTTTTTCTCTCACTCTGCAACGATCTAATTCTTGCAACAGTACAATTTTTTTTTTAACTTTCCTTAGTGTACTTACGTAAGAAATTGCGAAAGAAATCAATTGAATCCTGTCGCACACTGCAAATACTGCTACAATTCCAACTATAAACAGGAGCATGAACACGTCCCTGTAAAACTTGTCCACCTATTTCCCCTTCTGTATTTCTCACCTCAATTTTCTCTTTCTCAATAGGACAGCCATCCTTCACTTCATACGCTCGACCACTGGTGTCAACTGCATGCAACAAATCATTACTTTGAAAGTAACTCTCTTCATAAAAAAATGGCTCAGAATTTGAACTATGCATCCATTTACCAGAAAAGATTTTACAAAAATTAGTTCTATTTATGTGTCTCTTCCATTTACACTTAGCTTTCAAAACTCTGATTGCCTTATATAGTGTATTTATTCTTTTAAGCACTAAAATAAACAATTTATTTTTCGTCTCGAACGCATCATCCACAACTTCCTCTATATACTTTTTTTTCTTATAAAAAGCAGATTTCCTTTTTGAAACTTTTTCCTTTTGTAATAAATTCATAACAACTCTCTTATGAAACATACGTTTCCTTATTTCAGCAAACTGATTTGTACGTCTTTTACTGTACATATTTTCCTCACCACTCTTTTCCAACACAGTTTTCTTTTTTCGTCCATTTCTCTTTGTAGATCCTGAAAACTGTTTTTCCTTTGCAACATTATCCAATTGACTTTTCCTCTGACACAATTTTTTTTTAAATTCCTTACTGCTCTTACCAGGAGCACTCTTGTTTTTGTCCGTCCTTTGTTGATTACGTAAATCTTGTCCCTCTTTTCTCTTCAAATGATATGTCTTTTTATACAGCTTTTTTTTTCATTTCTCATCGGCATACTGATTGATGTTTCTGATATTAATGATAACCTGTTTGAAAAAAAGTTAAAAAATATTATAGACCCCTACTACCACATACCATACAAATTATAACCAAGGCTTGATTTTATAACTTGAATAAAAACAAAGAAACAGTCTCTGGTCAGAGTAGGAAATCCTATAGTGAATATTGTTTCTAAATTTGTGACACTCCATATCTATGTTATCCTTACACATGTATTGTATGAATGTAATTTTCGAGAGAGATATAAGTAGTATTCTAACTTTCAAGCATTATCGATGTTCATAATGCTTTTTATTTTTATAACTTTAATCTTTTATCCACCTTATCACAACTTTTACTGTCATTCTTAAAAAAGAGAATACTGATTAACGGTACAACAATAATATTTTCCAATTTTTTTTTATTTAATCAAAAATAATTTTATTCATTTAATAACTCATATTCCAGAATCACATTTAGCATAATTTCATCTGATATTTCATTACTATTTTGCTCTTCCAAATTCTCTTCTTCCACCATCTCGAAGTATGCACTATCAAAAGTACTGTCCAAAAAGTCCTCATTTTCAGTTAGAATTTCATCGTCAAATACTCCTTCAATTAATTCTTCTAGGACTTCTTTTGCCATTTCAAAATTAATAAACTCATTTTCACAGTAATCTTCCATCTTTTTATTAATTTTCTATCTTCTTTCTCCTTTTAAAAAAATATAAAGACTAATTTAAATATTTTTTATTATTAGTTAACCAATGATTACCTTGAGTAATCTTTTAACTACATACACTTTAATACTTTTAAAGACATTAACTACATTGATTATTATAACACCTTCCTCTTTATTTTTCTAAAAAACAGATACTTTCATGCTAGACATTAACAGTTTCCTATTTAATTTTTTAAATTAAAATTGTGCTATAAAAACACATTTCACTGTGAAATTTGCTTTCTGCATTTCGTGCTGTAGAACTATTTATAGACTTTCTAATTTTATTGTAGAGATCTATTTTCTAGCTTCACCACTATAAACTGTGATTCAAACTGTATGCAAACTGAAGGATTAACTCACAACATACCAATTAAACATTCACTAAACCGATTGCTACTTCCCACAGAGACAGTTGCTTTTACCTTTAACAGCATACTCATCATGTAAATTTCATCTATTGTAAAACATTTCATCATAGTCATATAAAACCACAATGAGCCGCAACTCGTGGAGGCAATTATGGTGCGACAGGGAGACAAGGAGGGAAGATCTTTGCTGGAGGGACCTAAAAAGCAGTATACAGATAATTTGTAGTAAATACACAATTTAATTATTTAAATGAATTTTACAGTGTGCACTACATTCCAAAATGCGATGCTGTATACACTGTAAAAAAAAATTTATTAATTAAAATATATACTTTCCTACATTTATCTATATACCATATTTTAGATCTCTCTACCCTACACCTCCCCCTCCCTCCCTCCCTGCCCTACCATTACTCCCTCGATGGCGTCCAACTGACCTCATCATAATACACCTGTGCAAATGCATATAATAGAATGCAAATACATAGTACTGTCACAAAAAAGCATCTGAAATGTCCATCACGCCAACAGCCATGTCATAATATACCTCTATAATTTCTCAAAAATTACTGTACACCAATGATACAGCATAAAGTTGAAAGATAATGATGACTTAGCACAAATTTACCAAGGTAAACAGCAAACTCTTACAGTCAAAGAATAGATGAACCCAAACTGTATACAAAATAACACATGAACCCGGCCCATCAAAAGATTGTAACAATTAACAATAAAACCGTATTTCAAAATACATATATACTACAAGCATGTTCAGACATGTTGAAAGTACAAATTAAAACCCTCATGTATAAGAGAAGCAGTGTTAATATTTTTTAAATAAACATGCATATTATGATAATCTTTTCCAAAATAAGTTATCATTTTAAATTTATCAACTCACCTGTAAAAAAGGATTTTCTGGTTCTATACTCTCACGTTCAACCTCTGGTTGTTGCTTTTCAGCACCAAACACTCTTTAAAAAAAAAAACAGAACTGAATTTTAGTTATCATAATACACACATATGTATTACACAACATACACCCATTTTACCAAATATGATGCCTACCATATACATTCCCTAATTTTCTATCCAATATATATCGTAAAGCCTAAGTTTAAGGGACCTTATTTATGAAATCCTTGCACCACCGGTGCGTCACTTTTTCCCATGTTAAAAGTAACGCACCAGCGACGCAAGACCTTCATAAATGAGACCCAAGATGTCTTTGTGAACCACATTTATTTATCAAATTTTTCCCCCTACCATTTTTTTTAAATCAATCATTATATACAATATAATCTACCATACATTACCAGGATACTACATGCAATATTTTTGATATACACTACTACACAACCTTACTTTCTATATTTTTTACGTAAATACATATACATTATGTGCAGGGAGCTTTTTAACATAATGGCGCTCAACACTTTCTGAATTCCCCCAAATTGGGCATATTATCAAAGGACAACAAAGCGAAGATAAAATTATTTCCCTATTACGTAGCTGTCGCTAACACCAGTTAGCGACACCTAGTAGCAGATAGCAACCATCTAGTGCGCCACTTTGCATGTCAGTAATAATTATCACTAATGATATCCTAAAGTGAGCGTTGTAAGATGAGAGCAACTGGAAACAGTCACTAACATCACTATCGCCTATTACCAATTTTGAAGATATTCGCGCTAAGCATGAATATCTCCAAAAGTTAACATCTGCCCTGAGCAGTTTTTAGTCATGTTATCCAATGGAACCTAGAGAGCATTAGCTCGGTATAGCATGAATATCGCTAACTTTTTAACAATATGCATGCATTGCAGCCGTTTTTTATACCATTTATTATAATTAGCTGCTGAACGTCTCTCAACATTCCATTCGGAGGAAATAAGGAAGTGTTGCCGCCATTTTGTTAATACGACTGCACATATTCTACCGAACAAACGGTAACTACTTGGAAAGAGAAAAAGGCACAGATTATCTAACCGAGTACGTTTTCTCAGGGAGTGCACTATGGACACTGAACGCCAGAACAACATTTTTTTTTCTTAAAAAAGTTACGGGGTGCGCGCACTCGATCGCGCAACCCTATTTACAAGACTGTGATTCACATGCTTTATAAGTAAAATTTAATGCTGGAAATACAGACGACACTTGAAGATCGTTTCAGATCTTTAAGTTTACTTATTTTGCCTATTATTTAAAATTACAAAAATATACAGTTTATAGAATTCTCATTTGCTGTTTAACATCTGTTAACATTAGAATCAGTGCAAATCAGAAAGTATTGGCCGCCATTTTGTAACTGCGAGTGAATATATTGTACTGATCAAAGGGTTAGAACATGAAAAGGACAAAAGTTACAGATTATGTAACCCAGTACGTTTTCTCAGGAAGTCCAGTATAGACCCTGAACGTGAATGAAACTTTTTTTTTCAATGTAAACAGTTACGTGGTTTGCGCATTGGATCGCTGAATATCGCTAACTTTTTAACAAAATGCATGCATTGTAGCCGTTTTTTATACCATTTATTATAAATAGCTGCTGAACGTCTATCAACATTCCATTTGGAGAAAATAAGGAAGTGTTGCCGCCATTTTGTTAATACGACTCCATATATTCTACCGAACAAACGGTGAGAACATGGAAATAGAAAAAGGTATAGATTATCTAAGCGAGTACGTTTTCTCAGGGAGTGCACTATAGACCCTGAACGCCACACCAACATTTTTTTTTTCTGAAAAAAGTTACGGGGTATTGGCAGCCATTTTGTAACTGCGAGTGAATATATTGTACTGATCAAAAGGTTAGAACATGAAAAGGACAAAAGGTACAGATTATGTAACCCAGTACGTTTTCTCAGGAAGTCCAGTATAGACCTTGAACGTGAATGACATTTTTTTTTCTCCGTAAAAAATTACGTGATGCGCGCATTGAATCGCGCACCCCTATTTACAAGACTGTGCACTATTACCTTTTCTCACAGATTATTAGCTGCACATATTAAATACACCATAATTTACTTATTTCACTAATCTTTATCAAACTTTAAGTAACAGTTCCGCTAACACTGTAACAATATTCTCATACGTTAGTTTGTGAAAAAAATAAAAACTATTCCATACTAAATGTAACTCTCTTTAAAAGTTTTCCGTTCCGTAACTACACTACACTCACCTAACATCATTTCATTGCGTCACTTCTCCACTAGTCATAAGTACACACAGCCTTATTTATGAAGCCCTTGCGCCGCCGGTGTGTCACTTTTAACATAGGAAAAAGTAACGCATCTATGGTGCAAAATTTTCATAAATGAGGCCGACAGTGTCAAAAATATCAATGCCGCACATAATCGTTCACATCCAGGCACTACCAATTGCATAACTTGTTTAACATGAAGCGCTGTAATGTTGCATGTGTCTTCAATGATACACCGGTATCCCCTATTATGGCTAATTTTACCATAACACTCAGCAGTAATTATTTATTTTCAAGCAATGTTAATTACTATGACTTTTTAATAAATGACAAACTTTAATCTGAAATAGTTACTCTGCAAATGTTTCTCTGTAAAAATGAACTTCACCCACCCACGCATGGGAACCTTGATGTTTGCATCTGGCCGCGAAATACGGCCTTGAACTCAAAGTTCCATCCCAAGACTTGAACAACAGCCTTATTGTCCCAAAATCAAGCTACCCGAGCATCTGTTCACAAACTTATCTCAGTCACTTAGCTAACAGTCGCAGAAAACTGCATATCTTATTAAATAGTGACCTTCCTTTATAATTTTCTAACGTGACTCTCATAATCTTTAAGGCTCCTCCACTTTCCAGCTGCACTATTTTTTTTACAACTACTAACCAATGCTTTGGTGCTTTTTTTGCACCAAATCATTTAAAGGCATTCTGCTACTCTCACTCCATACTGTCTGATCTATGTTTCTGGACATCCTCATCTATTACCAGCAGCTGCAACCTTTGTATTCCTATTTTCGTTATTACAAAATGGATGTCCGTCCCGCCTTTGGAAACGAGCTGGAACACTTACAACTATTTCGACGCAGAATGCTTGACGAGTATGGCATTCTGCCACTCGCGACTTTGAGTGCATCATATGGATTATCGTTTCGATTTACCTATTTCACCTGTGTGCAGCCTGTATTTCATTGCCTGAGCTGTGATTTCATGTGGGCCCTGGACTTATGTCTCTGCAACTCTGTACCTCCTGAAGTGAATTACAATCATCTCATGAATCCGTTACTTGATCATGAACAGCTTTAAACCGACAGAGGGATTATGGCCTTTGCAGCGATACATGGAGTTCTGGGTCATTGGAATATTTTCGCAGCGGCGCAAGATTTCTTGGCACACAGCTACATTGAAAATTCACAGAGTTCTCCTCTGATGCTACTAGAGGCTCTGGTGATTAATGACCATGTATGTTCATTTCCTCTTCTCAATTGGATGGCTGACTTGTTTTCGGATGATAACAATGACTTTCTTTTAGAAGCAGTTGCCACTTACTTTGCCTATTCAATGGAAGAATAGCTGTCCTGCAAACCATTGACATCTTGACTGTTTTTTCTCTTCCTAATTTTTCTTATTTTTTTTTCTTATTATATTTTATATAAACTGACCTATTGGCTTTACTAACATTGGACATTGTAATTTCCTACTGGTGTGATTTTTTTAAGTTAAGTGGAGTTAATTTTTTTTCCACACCTCCTCCGTTTTGTTCAAAACATTTCTTGATGCTCTAATTTCAACAAATCACTACCTTATGTTATCTTATCTGATTTAAAATATTCTCGAACCAAGGCTGCGTAAAATATGATTAAATGTGCCCTGAGAAATGTGTAAAGTTACAATGACTTTTTATATGATTTCATATGGTTTATCACCATTCTCCCTTTCTACTCCTTATTTCCGCCTCACACACATGTGCTGCTTTTAATTTATGCCTATTGAAAGATTTTTGATTCATAACTAAAAACTTTATGATTACCCTGATATTACCATTGCTTATCAACCTGTATGAGACATTGTGTACTGAAACCTTTCAAAAAATTATATCAATACAATAGTTGTTCTGAGTACTGATTTTCGAATGTCCCTGCACACAACATACATGCACCTCGAGCCAAATTTTCCCTTTTGGCGCGTTTTTCATTTCCTTTCACAATACCACACAACAAGCTTGTTACTGCTTCGTATGCTGTAAACTAACTGTAAATGAAGTGATGTTTAACCATTACTATTTTCATATATGATTACTGAACTTAAAATCAAAACACACCTTCTTGCATGCAATATAATTAAATATATTTGATTGCGGGGCTGTACAATGTTTTTTAAACGATATTCATTTTGCTTCATACTACATTTCCATCAGTTGTGTTCTATGAACTAGTAACTATACCCACTATTTTCTTTAGATTATGTTTACTTGTATTAAATAAAAAACTTTCTCTCCAAACACTGCATCATTGAATAAAAATTTGAAATTTATACGTTCCCTCTTTTAACCCATATTCACAACTGAAATAATTTATACTAAAACTGTATTCATGTGTTTTACATAATCTCAGCTGCACTCAATTCATGTTTTCTTATGTCAACCTGAATTTTTCATACTTCAACCCGCTGGCCTGTGACGGTCAGTCAACCCTTTCTTTACGAGTTGTGAACCATAGCATCAATCGTACCTCTGGCTAAAAAATTATTTATTACTGTAACAAAACTCCGCCGCAGTTGTGCTTCACTCAGAGTATTAATCGCTGCTCCCTCGCTTCCACAGAGCACACGCTATATCCTATTTCAGTACTTATCACCCTTTCATCTCCACTATAACAACTGTGTCTGCCTGCAGAACAAACTTTCTCAGCTCAGACTGAACGCACACACACACACATACACACACTAAGATAACACAAAGCAACTAATATAGAAAGCAGGAGTGAGATGAAAATGGAGTCACACTGTGGTACACAGAAACCTCTATATATATTTGCTCTTCTACATCAATTTATAAAAGGCATATACTCCACGAACCTGTCTACAACCTCATGGTCACAATTTTTCATTTAATTGTACTGGGACACCTCTCCTTCTCACCCCACCCCCACCACTGCATTCCTCGGCCGCAAACCGCACTGTAATTTTTTACTCAAACTTAAAGTTTAAAATACCAAAACCATTACCACTTTTTTTCGACAATATCACATTTAATCAACTATTTTTCTCTCTACCTGCATTATCTGTACTCTACCAATTCCTTTTTTTTTTATCTGTAACCAACTTTACAAATTATGTGCAAACGCTCCCAAACGTTTATTAACTTCTGTCTATTTCATTACATTTTATTTTCTATTTATTCAGTTTTCCACAAATACATTCAAAACTATAATTCAGACTTGAAAGAAAGTGAAGAAACGGCGAACAACCCCCATTAACTTCACAGAACTTCAGCCCCCCCCCCCTCTCACATCTGCTGTGGAAGCCCAAGATAACACACATCCCAGATACACACAGAGCCGCACCTGAACGTTTCACATCTCTATAAAGAACCATTTCAATATTAATTAGGCCTCGCACTTGTTATACCCATTCTAAGAGCCCCTCCACCTTAACTCTACCTACTGATTACACGTTCATGTCCCCCTTAAAAAAATCATTTTTTATCGTCCTTCCCCCCCCAAATTTCGTTGCAGATCCGTCTCTAAGTAACATTTAATTCATAGACCTAACAGTAGCTCATAACTTCAAAACATGACTGAACTCCACTATCCTTAATCACATTAATTAATCGTAATTTTAAACTAATAATTACAAAGAAACAATGTTCCAAAACATTGATGTAATAAAATGGAACATTAGTTGAAAACATATCAAACTGTATCAAAGTCAAAAATGTGCTTCCTTAGACACAGTAACTCACATAATCAAATACATTGATCAAACCACATTTAACGGTACATCATAAAACAAACAGTTATACACTCACCTTTACCAATGCTTTATCAGATGTAGAACAATGATAGTTGTACAACGATAGCCGTTTGACGGAGCTCTCAATAATACTTCTATCACTGCAACCAAAGAATAATGGCATAGATTTTCTGTCAATACACACTCATATATGTCTCTTCAACCAATCATATTTGTACCCGCACAATTTCATATTCAAATTAACATTTCAGTTGGTTATCCTTTCAATATTTTCAAAGTCACATAACGGTCACCCTTCACCCTCTGCCTTCTCTGGCTGTTACCATGGTAACAGCTCAATCTGCACCTGCCTGAAGGCACAGGTCAAAAGTTCATATCTCAACGTTCTAAATCCAAGCAAAAAGGATAATTTCCCTCCAAACACACCTGCCTATCCACTCTTGTTTTACATTTCTTTTTTTTCCACCACCAATAGAAGATTTGTTTGTAATAAAACTATAACATACAGCGTAGTCTTCAATCTTGAAGTATATCAATTAACCAATCATGTTCAGTTTTTCTTTAACGCCAAACCTCACACACTTTTTTTATAGTGACTTTCACCATCTACTTGCCATTCCACTTCAAGAACCCATCGGAGTACTACTGCATCTACCTTGAAAATGAAGTTTTGGCTTGTAGGACACAGTTATATTCACTGGAGTGAAAAATATGCTGCAAACAGACGAATTTCTAACCTTGATTTACCAAATGTGCAGATTACGTGGATTGGCCAAAGAGGATTAAGATGTCACCAATTGATACCATTGGTGAAAACTTTTACGCATCTCCCTGAACCTAACCTGATAATTGTGCACTGTGGTGGGAATGATCTAGGCACATTAACAGGTGTAGGTCTAGAAATGCTTCTAAATGACACCTTTCGTCAATTGATGTAACTTTTTCCTCGAACTGTCTTGGTGTATTCAAATATATGCCAAAGACAAAAATGGAATTGTCCAATGAACGTTGTCCACAGATTGAGAAAGCAAGGAAACATGTAAATAAATCTGTTTCTGCTTTCCTCAGAGAATATAACATGGGTTCTATATACAACAACAACCTACGTTTCAACATGGAAGGCATCTATCGGAGAGATGGTGTTCATTTCACGGATGAGGGAAATAGAATTTTCCTCTGTAACATGAGACTCTGCATCGGAACTTACTTATAAGTTCAGCAAAAACTCAATTAACACAAGGGCTCTTTTAAGAGCCACCTTAGATCTAAACACTCAAACTTGTAATTTATCTCCATCTTTCTTTATGTTTTTTGATCGCCGTGCGTGACCGAGAGCGCGCACCTCGTAACTTATTTGCGAAAAAAGCTACTTTTAGACTTTCGTAATCCTTAATAAACCCCTCAAGAAACCTACGAAATCAAACACTCTCCACCCTGCTCCCTTTCCATTCTCACCACTATAGTTTTTCACACTCTTGTAAATAGGGGTGCGCGACCGAATGCATGCACCCCGCAAATTTTTTCTCCCCAAAAAAATATGGTATTTTCGCGTTCAGGGTCCATACTGTACCCCCTTAGAAAACCTACCCAGCCAGACAATCTCTACCTTCTCCCCTTTCCATGTACTAACCCTTTGTTCTGTACTATATATTCACTCGCACTAACAAAATGGTGGACAACACTTCCTGATTTCCTCCGAATCGAATGTTGACAGACGTTAAACAGCAAATCACAATGCCGCTCGCGCACACCCGCATAGGTGCGCGCACCCGTGCTCGCTTATAGATATATAACTGATTTCAACTTTAATTTTCCCAGCAACTACTGAACGGATTTACACCATTTAAACAAAAGCGTGATCTGCGACCCACACTCTACTTCTCTACCAAATTTCTTATAAATCCATTCAGCCGTTCGAGCTGTAGCCGTGTCTAAACGTCCTATGGAAAATAACATGGGAAAAACACGTTTTGGGACCCCCCTTTTATCTCAGCCCCCACTTCACCAATCCCCCCAAAACTTTTACAGAATGAGCGCAGCTGACCTAGCCATCTTCTTTGAGAAATTCGCAAACATTCGTCCACCAGGGCCAAAGTTATTCCCAATAGAATGTTGCGGATTTCCTATGGAAACTAGGTCCTAACTATAACTACCTACTGGCGATCGCCAGTAGGTAATATATATATATATATATATATATTCACTGAAAAAACCATAGGTTATAGACCATATACAGTTAGGAATTAGCATTTACAAAACCTTGAAAATTCACTGAAAAAACCATAGGTTATAGACCATATATAGTTAGGAATTAGCATTTACAAAACCTTATTTTACTCACACAAAACCATTGAAATTCCATATATAGTTAGTTGCACTAACTATATATTGCGCACCCGCAATCCACTGCTGATGATGTCACATATTACATCATTCATGACATGGTCAGTGACATCACTGATGACATCACTGATGACATCTCAAATGACATCACTGATGACATCACTGATGACATCTCAAATGACATCACTGATGACATCACTGATGACATCTCATTTGACATTACTGATCACATCACTGATGACATCATTCATGTGATAATACGATGAACTTCTTCAGACTCTAATATAACCTTAGATACACTCAGTGTAAACAGACACTCACAGACTGTCACTCATCCATGAAGTTACACACACACCTAGTCAGTCATGCAAAGAATCAATCACACCTCCATTTTCTCAACTATACAGTTATACACACCTTACTTATTCAAACACATACTAACACATATTTACTCTCTTATACAATCCCAGCTACAAGTTCACAATGATCCATACAACCACTCACACATTCACTGGCTCTTATGCACAGTTATTTATATATGTCAACTCTCACATGTACTGTGTTTTACATATGTACTTACTTTGACATGTAGCACTGAGATATCCATTCACTCACCAATACACTCATGCACACAGTCAACCGCCCATACAGCTGTTTCCACATGCACTTTTGAACCCATACATCTAGTGAATCAACTGCTCACACATCTATGCACAGAGTCATACACCTCCCAGACACCCACACACACACTCAGTCTCCCATACAAATACATGGGCAACCAATCAATAACCCATATAGTTACTCATATAGCTACTGATCAACACATGCAGCAGTTTACAGAACAAAAGATATAATGATGCACAAATTAAGACAGTTTAGTCACTAACCCATAACCCATACATCTAGTGAATCAACTGTTCACACATCTATGCACAGAGTCATACACCTCCCAGACACCCACACACACACTCAGTCTCCCATACAAATACATGGGCAACCAATCAATAACCCATATAGTTACTCATATAGCTACTGATCAACACATGCAGCAGTTTACAGAACAAAAGATATAATGATGCACAAATTAAGACAGTTTAGTCACTAACCCATGCACTCAGTGAGACACATTTAATCACTCACTCATACAGTCAGTCATGCACCTACTAAATCCTTCATCCAGACACTTATAAATCCACTCATTCTTCAATATGCAAGACATATTTTAACTTTACAGAAACATACAGTCACTGGATGTTGTTATCAGTGATGTCATCAGTGATGTCAGTTGAGATGTCATCAGTGATGTCATCAGTGATGTCATTTGAGATGTCATCAGTGATGTCATCAGTGATGTCACTGACCATGTCATGAATGATGTAATATGTGACATCATCAGCAGTGGATTGCGGGTGCGCGATATATAGTTAGTGCAACTAACTATATATGGAATTTCAATGGTTTCGTGTGAGTAAAATAAGGTTTTGTAAATGCTAATTCCTAACTATATATGGTCTATAACCTATGGTTTTTTCAGTGAATTTTCAAGGTTTTGTAAATGCTAATTCCTAACTATATATGGTCTATAACCTATGGTTTTTTCAGTGAATTTCAATGTTTTTTTAAAAGCTAATATCTATATCTGTAAAATATATTCTTTATTACGTGACGTATCACGTAGCCACGTGAGACGCCTCATGACGCGTCGCATAACCGTGACGTATCGGCTCTGCAGCGCAAACAAAACCCGTAACGTAAGCGCGCCGGAGCACGCTTACAGATATATATTTTTTTTTAACCTTAATTGGACAAAATCCACACGTGCACATATCTTGAGGCCTTGCAAAGGCACATCAAACAAACAGTCCCTACAATTTTTCAAAGTTTTCTTGATAATCTATTCCAATAAATTTTTTTTTTACTGTTTCCCTTGTTACGCTTACCGGGATGCTACCCGGTACGCGAACCGGATGCTCCAAAAACACAAGATGGCGGACTCCTGTTACGCTGCCAGTTAGCTGCCCGGTTCGCGTACCGGGACGCGCCTCTATGGCGAAAAATCGCAAAAAAAATGTTTTGCCCCGCGGGGCACTTTAATATCCCCCTCATCAATCCTAGGGGGTCAGGAGGGGTCTACCTTGCCCCCTTTCCTTCATTTCCCCCTTCGTTTTTCACCGCATCTTGTCTCTCGATCCTACCGAGAGACAAGATGGCGGCCGCTCCGGACTGTTTAGAATGTTGACAGACACCAGAGAGCCAATCAGCTTCGCTTCGCGAAGTTCCGTTACGCGTCAGGTACGCGAACCGGGGCGCTGCCCGGAGCGCGCTTACAGATATATATATTTTTTTGAACGTTAATTTCTCAAAATCCACTGGAACACATATATTGAGACCTATAAAAGGCACATCGGGCTACCAGTCCCTACAATTTTGCCAAGTTTCGTGGAAATCCATTCAGCCGTTCGAGCTAAAAGTGAGGCCAACCGCCCTATGGAAAATTGCATGGGAAAAACGCGTTTTGGGACCCCCCTTTTTTCTCGGCCCCCCCTTGACAAAACCCCCTCAAATTTTTAGGGGCTGCTCAGAAACAAAATGTGCCATTTTCCTGAAAATTTCAGCCAATTCCGTCCTCAAACGCCAAAGTTATTCGACATAGAATTTTCAAAAATCCCATAGAGAAAAAATCCTAACTATATATACCTACTGGCGACCGCCAGTAGGTAATATATATATATATATATATATATATATATATATATATATATATATATATATATATATATATATATATGTATAGGTGAGTAAATGGAAGTCTGATTGATTGTTTGCATGACTGACTAGGTGTGTGAATAACTCCATGGGTGAGTAGCAGTGTGTGGGTATCTGTATAGATGTATGAGTGCATATGATAGTGTTATATTCATGAGTGACTGCATGTATGAGGGACTGTATGGGTGAATGAGTAGATGTGTGTCTTGACCTAGGAATCCATGAGTGCATATGTAGTAACTGGTATTGGTGTGTTGATGGTTTTGAAAATGATACTCTGTATTTCAGAGTGGATGTATCAAAGGTTATATTAAAGTGTGAGGAGGTGCAACAGATTTTCACATGGATGATGTCATCAGTGATGTCATTTGAGATGTCATCAGTGATGTCACTGACCATGTCATGAATGATGTAATATGTGATGTCATCAGCAGTGCATTGCCGGTGCGCGAGTTATAGTTAGCTGCACTAACTATAACAGGGGAAATTCTATGGTTTTGTTCGAGTGAAATGTCCAACTAACTATAACATGTCTGAAACCTCTGTTTTTTTCAGTGAATTTCTAAGGTTTTTTAAATGCCAATTTCTTACTATAACATTCCTCTAACCTATGGTTTTTCAGTAAATTTCATAGGTTTTTTAAATGCTAATTTCTAACTATAACGTGCCTGAAACCTATGGTTTTTGCAGTGAATTTCAAAGGTTTTTTAAATGCTATTTTCTATTTATAACGTGCCTGAAACCTATGTATTTTTCAGTGAATTTTAATTTTTTTAATGGCAACCTATAGTTTTTTCCGACACCCAAGAAAGACACAACACCCTCTGCCACAACTCTCAGGACCTCCCCCGTACCACCCCTCTCCCTACTACCACCAAGCTGATTCTTAAAGCGCATTTACCTGGAGGCGCTTCTTCTGGGACATCACTTCTGCCCTCTGCCCTCTGCCCGACGGAACCTCGCCGCCTGCTCGAGGGGCAGTGCACTGGACGCTGTTGGAAGCGGGACGGGAGCCGTGCAGGTGCTGGGTCAGTGGCTACAGCGGGGCTGCGAGCGTTGCAGGGACTCCATTGCCCAGGAGTCCCTGCGTGACCGTGGGAGAGCTTCCGGTCCGCTCTCCCTGCTGGCCCGCCCACCGCCCACTGGAGGGCTTTTAAACAACTGTGTCCTCATCTCCCTTGGGACGCCTGATTCTTAAAGCGCATTTACCTGGAGGCGCTTCTTCTGGGACATCACTTCTGCCCTCTGCCCGATGGAACCTCGCCGCACCCGCTTCGCGGGTGCCCTTCGCCGCCTGCTCGAGGGGCAGTGCACTGGACGCTGTTGGAAGCGGGACGGGAGCCATGCAGGTGCTGGGTCAGTGGCTACAGCGGGGCTGCGAGCGTTGCAGGGACTCCATTGCCCAGGAGTCCCTGCGTGACCGTGGGAGAGCTTCCGGTCCGCTCTCCCTGCTGGCCCGCCCACCGCCCTCAACGCCCATTACATCAAAGCCTCTGACTCCCGCAGCCCGGGGCGAAGACCGGGCAAAGAGCGGGCCGTTTGAGGCCGTTAGAGGTCTAAGCGGTCTGGTCTGGGCCCCTCCTCTTTCGCCCCTAGCTCTGTCACCAGTACAGTCCACATTGCTTCCACCTATAGCTTATGCTGGTTGCCTATTATGCTAAACATGTCCACACGAGCGACCCGCAGTAGGGCTGCTAAGGGGGGTTTGATTCAAAGCGGCCCCATGGATGACTTTATTACACGCACAAACATTGCTATAGACAATGAAATTACTAAATTGCAAACTCGAGTTTCTTTAGATTTGGCTGCTGCTAGAAAGTTGTCACTGGAGTTTGCTAATTCTAAGAAATCATCCTTGGGTCATATAGCTTCGGCTATTACTCCGGAGCGTCTGGAGAATCAGCGATGCGTAATTACGCAGGCGGATGTCCATCACACTCCGGTTTCGCTTGTCTCACCGTTACCCTTGTGCCCCATACCCCCGCTTGTATGTCAGCACCCGCCCGTGGATATTTTTGACCAACAACTCACCACCATTTCCCATTCCCCGGATATTTCTGATGTATCCACTTGTAATAGTACTAAGGGTAATTCACACAAAAGGAAACGTATCCCAAGGTCTGCATACTTACGCAAAAAGGCTAAAATTGCTGGGGCACACCTATTCAACATTGGTAATATTCCCGTGTCTAGCGCCAAAGGAGGGTATGCTACCCCGCCACAGGTTCCCCGGGGAAAAGATAGTGATGGTTCAGCCTCTGCAACCACGAAAGTCAATTTAATTGCAGAGGAAGTTGCCCCTCAATCAAAGGATCAGGAAGGGAGGGATGGGGAGTTTATGGGAATAGTTTGGGAAACCTTAAAAAAGCTCCTATCTCCTCTGGACCTAAGACTTTCTCGCATCGAGAACCATCTATTAGAGATGGAAAAGAGCATTATAGCCTTGGCCACTCTTGGCTTGCGAGGTCTAGAAAACCAAGGTCTCCTAGAGAAAAATATAGTCTCACAGACTCCAATCCTTCCCCCTTCAGCACCAGTTATAACCCAGCCAATCCCCAAACCTCGTACCAAGGGAGTTGATCATAAAATTCCCGATCTCCTGCCCAGGGCCCTAAAGCCAAAGGACCTCACTCCCCAAGTCCCCATACAAATTAATGCGGGTGCTCCTCCAAGGCAGAATGCTAGCAACACTACGCACCGTCACACTCAGGGCTCATATAATAAGAGCAACTTTAAAGGGGGGTATATCGATCTCCCCCCAGAGGCCAATGATTATGTGGTGGTGCTGACGGGTGTGCCGGAGGTTGTGAACGGCCAATATGAAAATCATTGGTCTCTAAAGAACAAAGTCATGCATTGGCTCAACGTCCATAGACGGATTCCAAATGGTCAGACAAGTGGAGTTAATATGGTGCGAAGAGTTCCCTGGGTGGGTCCCTCACGGAAATCTAGACCTGGCGATTGTATAGTCGTGACATTTGAGGACCCAAACACGGCCCACCATATCTGCTCATGGTCTACTGGGGGTGAGGGTTCATCCATAGCACCTAGGCCACTAACCTTCTTCTATCCACCATGTAATGCACACACTTATGGGGGCAATTGGTCCATGGCACACCATCAGTCCAGGAGGGGGTATTCTACTAAAGAGCAAATTCCACCCAGTCGCTGGTTCGGGGCACCAACCTCAAACAGGTACAGTTGTCTCGAAGAAGTAGATTGACTGTTCAAGTCTTTTGATCCCCCACTGCCGCTAAAGATCTCCTTACTTCATGTGGAACCTGACTCCTCTCCTTTGTTAACTAACCCTGACGGGACTTGCTCCGCCCCACTTGCCCAACCTATGGTACATCGCTTGCTAGTGCAGGGAGCGTTGTACACCTCTAATACTAATAGAACCCATGCAATTGTGCACAAGATAGTTGCTCCACCAACGACTTCTATGCCATTCGACCAGCTGTCCTTGCCTCCTGGCAAACGAAATACCGTCCCGAGGGCTAATATCCAAATCCAGAAAGAGGCCACTCAAACACCAACCAGAGCCGCTGAAGTAGCGGCAGCGGCTGATTGTGGCCCAAGAGTAGGCCTTGGTTCCACCATTGATCCCCCTGCTTCTGCCTCCCTGACTAGACAGAGAACCATAGAAAACCCCCAGCTGAAGATCTTAAGTTGGAATGTGGCAGGGCTTGCACGCAATGTTGACAATCCAGATTGGAATTCCTTTGTCGATCCTTTCGGGATTTGTCTCCTGCAAGAAACATGGTGCTTGGAACCCCGCCACAGGGTAGGGTACACAACTTACTTCGTGCCAGCATTGAAACCACATGGCAGTAAAGGTCGCCCGTCGGGTGGCCTTCTCATTTGGGTCAGTATTGCATTGGGTTTAAACATAAGGCATATTAACACACAATCTCCTGATCTTTTGAGACTCACAATAACGTGCCATGGGGGTAGGAAGCTAGAAGTGTTTAACCTCTACTTAAGGGGGGCCAGGGGGGGGAAGTCAATGTTATCCTCATCCGGAGTTGAAGAGGAGCTCAGAGCCTGTAATATCGATTCCTTTGTTGTCTTAGCAGGAGACTTCAACTGCTGTTTCGAACCCCTAGCCAGTGAAGACATCCTGGACACCTGGGTAGACGATGTTAAGAGAGGCATTGCCCTGCTCTCTCTAGATCCGATTAAAAAATGGTCTCAGAGTGCCATATATATCAACTCACTTTGTTTGGAATACAACCTTAGAGCTACTAATGGACGTTCTAAGTCAGATTCTGGGGGAATGCACACCTACAATAGGGTGGGACACACCTCTAGAATCGACTATGTACTGCTGAACCATAATTTATGGTCGTATCTCCATGATATGGAAGGCTTATTGACATCCGACAGCGACCATAACCCTTTGGCCCTAACCCTTACCCCCCTGTGGCAAGGCGGGAATCCAATTACGTCTCCACCTATATGGAAGTCATCCCATGAATTTGTTCCTTCAAACTGCGGCAGGCGACTAAAATGGGCTAAGGTTGCTGCGGACGAGGGAAAGATGGCTCAAGCTAAGACCATAATGATTGCTGCAAAGCTCCGCTTAGATACATTGGAATCCATTAATCGTGATGCCCTCACGGCCCTCACAGAAACTGTCACAGCTCTAAGTGAATTGTTCATAGTCCCACAGAGTAGGGTAAGGGCTGCTAATAGAACTGCAACCAAGGGTAGAGATAAATGGTACTCCTCTGCATGTCGTGCGGCCAAAGGTGAACTCGTCCTAGCTGTGAAAGTGAAGGATCCAGCTTGAATTAGACTCGCTAGGAATAGTTATAAAAAAGTTCTATCCGTGGCAAGGGAAGCGCACGAAACCAACTTTTGGAGAGATCTAATTGATCCGAGCTCCAAAAAGGATACGAAGGTGTTTTGGGACTTGCTCCGAGGTAGAGATAGGCCCGTTGACTCACAATTGACTTGCAACATTACAGGGGAGGCTTGGTTTGCACATTTTTCAAAGCTCTACTTCTCGCCATCAGGCGTACTAGAAGCAAACAGGGGTCCCTTGCATAGAGTGCTGGTTGCTAATACAAGAAATGACTACCCCTTTGCTGTTAAGGAAGTCGAAGGGGCAATCAGGTGCCTTGTTCCTAACAAGGCTGCAGGCCCAGATGGCCTCCCAGGTGATCTGTTGCGGGTTAATATAGAGGTTTGGAGCGGGCTTATTGCCTTACTTCTGAACGAGGCCGTGATGGGAGGTCACCTTCCGGACTCTTGGAGGGGTGCGGAGGTCGTCCCGATTTTTAAGAAAGGCTGTCGGGACGACCCTGCTAATTACCGTCCAATTAGTCTGCTCGATTCCACCCAAAAGGTAGCAGGCAAAGTAGTCCTAGGTAGGATTTTGCACTGGGCTGAAGAAAATCAGGTTTTATCTGACTTTCAGGCCGGATTTAGATCAGGAACTGGCACCATTGAACAGACATTTCGCTTTTTAATGATCTATTGGAAAGTGGTTGTACTGGGCAAAGGCAGTCTGTATCTCGCGTTTATAGACTTACGGACTGCCTTTGACCTGGTCCCACGTGACCAACTGTGGAATGTCTTAGAGGGTTTAGGTATCCCTCCGTATTTGTTGGGTTTGCTTATTAAGTTCCATGAAAGCAACTTTGCTCAAATCAGGTGGGGTGATCAGGGCCAGAAAACATCTCACATTCCTGTAGATAGGGGTGTCCGCCAGGGTTGTGTGCTAGCCCCCACTCTGTTTTCACTTTATGTTAATGGAGTGGTGGAGCATCTCCTTAAACATCCAGCAGATGCACCTTCCCTAGCGGGCAGGAAAATACCCACCCTCCTATTTGCAGATGACACCCTCCTGATTTCAAAAACCCCGATAGGCCTTCAAACGTTGCTTTCTAGGTTCAAGGACTTTTGTGATTCTAGGGGCCTAGTCATCAATATAAGCAAAACCAAATTCCTTGTCTTAAACCCCCCTAGGAAGTCAGTCATTCCCCCAACCCTAGACTCAGTCCCACTTGAAAGGGTAAGGGAATTTGATTATTTAGGCATCCGACTCTGTGACTCTATGAGTTGGAAGGCTCACCACCAAAAAGTCTTTCTGACTCATAAGAGGGTTACAGGGGCTTTGCTAAAAGAACATCGTGCCTCGTCGCTTAAACCTATTGGGGCGATACTAGACATCTATAGGGCTAGGGTTGTGAGTGCGGCGCTGTATGGGTCGGAATTGTGGGGCACTCAGAGAGTTGATACACTGACCCATCTAGAAAACAAATTTCACAAAGATCTTATGAGGCTACCACACAGCACTCCATCACTCCCTCTCTTATTAGATGCAGGTACATGCCCAATAAGCGAGCAAGCAAGGTTACGTCCCCTCTTATTGTGGGCTCGAATATGGAGCGTACCAGAATTGTCGAGTTACGCAGAAGCCTTATGTGAACTTCTCTCATCCCCTGGCTGGCACAAGGTGGGTTGGCTCATGCAAGTAAAGCGGCTTCTCTGTGAACTGGGCCTTGGAGACGCTTGGGCTAACAGAACAGCTCCACCCAAACAGTTGTTAAAGAAATTGTACTGGTCATGGGTGGCTAATGAGAGAATGAGTAATTCTAAATTATGCAGATCTGCCGTTGAGTTTCTGTTAATTAAGGACCTCCCTCTTAGAGAACTTTATCTGGACATGATCCCCAACCCGATGGACAGGTCTCTGTACTTTAAATTCAGGGTGGGAGTTCTACCAGTAGGTCTATGGAC
The DNA here is from genome assembly GCF_964261635.1 of Lissotriton helveticus. Lineage (NCBI taxonomy): Eukaryota > Metazoa > Chordata > Amphibia > Caudata > Salamandridae > Lissotriton > Lissotriton helveticus. The sequence continues at coordinate 601,108,751 of NC_136063.1, read as the reverse complement.
AGCAAGCTGGAAGCCACCGCTGCAAACCACATCGTACTGCCCTTTTTGCGAAAAAAGGGATGAGTCCATTGCCCATCTAATGTTTGAGTGCCCAGCATATGTAGCGCCTCGGTGCGGATGGCTGAAACCACTATGCTTGAGCCTTGGCACTCGATCGCACTTGGAGGCTCTACGTATCTTGAGATCTGATGCTCGCCCTTCGTTTGCCTGTTGCCTGGCAAAATTTCTGGGTTGGGTCTGGCGGATAAGATCCGCGAGGAAATTGTTTCTCCAGTAAAAATCTGCATTGATTTAGCTTGTTTTAATAATTTTATGGCAAATAAATTCCCTCCTATGTTATTTTATTGATGGTCTTAAAAAATTGCAGAATTGATGAAATGGCATACATCTAATAGAGGTATGAATTCTTAAATTGTATTATATTTTTAACTGTTTTTGTATTGCTTTTATGCTATGATAAAAATATCGAAATAAAGCTATTCAACCAACCTACCACCAAGCAGTTCAGAACAGGACCACGAACCCTCCAAAAATGGCATGGTCCCTCACCCATATAGTAGCTAAATTTTGGGAAATGTGGCAAACGTTTTTTCAGTACATGTAATTTTTTTTTTTAAACTCTAATTTCTAACTTTAATGTTCCTGAGACCTATTTTTTGTGAATTTCAAAGGTTATTTAAATACTAATTTCTAATTATAAAGTTAAAAAAACTGTTTTTCTCATTAATTTTGAAAAACAAATATTATATTTGGAACTTTAATATCCTAAAAATAGTTTTTGTTATTTTTTATTTATTATGTACACTAGATAATGTGTTCTTGTTTTTAAAATTTTAAACAACTACATACAGTATGAAAGGGAGCCCAGCCAGACTCACATCTGAAGACCAACACATGTCATAGACCTACTGATCAAGCAGCTCCAACACCCAAGAACGCCACAACACCCACAACCACCCCAGGACGCCACCCCACCTCCCTCTACCACTGAGGATGCGCAGAACAAGACAGCAAACTTTCCAAAAACAGCATGGGCCCTCAGCCACACAATAGCTGAATATTGGGACAGGTATGAACAAACTATATGTGAAGGAAGCAATTCACGAGCACACAGAAGGATACAAAGTTCCCCAGGGAAGAGAGTATTACAAAGTTCCCCAGGGAAGAGAGTATTACAGTGTGGAGAGAGAATAAGACGTGCAGAGTCAAGGAATGAGGGAGGTTCCTTTGTCGGAACTAGAGAGCCTCACACACCCAGAGCGTTAGGTGTGAAACACACCCTGACTGTAGGATGTCCAGTTTCATCATCGGCTCACTGCTCCTCGTCAGACCGGCGCTGCAATGTCTGACGGAGTGCCGGAAGGCACCCTTTTGGCGGAGTTCTTTTGTTCATTGCCGATGGTGTGTGTGAGTGAAAAAGAGAGGAAGTGTAGTCAGTGCAGAGTGAGTGTATATTAAAACAGGGTAAACAGTCCACAATGGGTTTTATTGGCGTGGCTGATTCCCTGATTAAAAGGGGTGAGAGGGGAGCTAGAGACTGTGTAGGGGTACAGAAAACTAACTCAACCCCCTGGTGTGGTCAACATGTTTCTCGCCAACCGGCGATTCGTCAGGACCAAAACAGGGTACTACACATAAACAAAGGTGATACAATGCTCATTCACAAAGTAAAAAGCAAATACAACCTCACTGGGTCGGGTACACAGAGGGCCAGGGGGTCCTGCTCTAGTTAGGCGACCTAAAGGGAGGAGGAAAAAAAGGATTAAAAGAAAGCTAGTCAAGTCATATCTCAAAATCGTGAATATACATTGAGATAATGTAGGGTGACTTGTAGTCAATGCTCTCCACACTATAGGGGGTGTGAGGGGGGTGTGTGCAGGGAAAACATTCATACCGAGCACTGGGTGAATGAAAAATGTTTTCTTCATAATCGGTCTGGGTATGGCGCGACTATTATCCCTCATTGGAGAAACCGGAGTGCAGTGAAAACACTCATCTAAAGTGTCTAGCCGAATCTGTCCATGCAGCACCCATTCCTGGGAGAAGAAAAGGAAGGTTCTTACCCTAAGGGAGAGTAACATGGGCCTCACAGTGTGCTCCCTTGAGGCCAGCGCTGTCTGGTGGGTGTACCTACAGGGTATGGAAGGGAAGGAATGAATTATGTATAACAGGATACAGGGTAGTGGACTAGTGCCTGGTAGTCGAGGCTCCCCCAATGGGGGAATGGGGAGGACCGAGCTCATGCCGGAGCAAAGCCACGTGGAGGGCACAGGGGTGAACATTCAGTGGCCCTCCAGGGTTAATAGGCCCAGTACCACAGGAGCAGTCATCGGGTAGGCAGGGAAACGGAGCCTCTGTCCGGGTGGGGCGTCTGTATCTCCAAGGTGCTCCCAGCACGGGGCACAGCTCGCACACCCAGCATGCCACACTGTATGCTCACAAGCCGTGAGCGCAAGTCTTGACAGCGCCGAAGTGCAGCGGGGCACCGCGCAAGAAACAACCCCCAGAGTGCAGCCTCAGGAGCGTGAGTAGGACCGGGGACAGGAGGGCGCTCCCCACCTCCTCTGAGCCGCCGGCCGCAATGTGGCAAATGGACGGGAAGCCCGGACGGGGCTGAGGGCCACCCCCGCAACCGCCTGGGCTGAAGTGCTGCCAGCGTTTGAGGCGAGCCTCAGGTCATGAGGGCAGAGGGAGAGAGAGAGCTTACCTCTGTGCAGACGCTGGGACGGCGGAGACACCTACCCCTCACGCTCGCGGCACCTGGTCTGGTAGTTCCCCCAGGCGCCGCGAGTACGGTGGCGCCTATCGCGCATTATGCGCATGCGTACAGGGAGCCCAGGATCTGAAGCTGTTGATAGGCAATGATGGCAAACGTGGCGGCCATGTTGGGAAGGTCGCTGGTACTGTCAGAGGTCGGATGTACAGTCTGCTGGGGGTTAGAGTGGCGCTGGGTTGCTGCTCAAGCTGGATATTATGCGGGTGTTGGATCTTAATAAAGGTAACCTATCGTGAGGCGGGGCCGAGCGACTGCTGGGGGGCAGGGTTTTTTTGGGGTTTTTTGTTTTTTTTGGACCAGTCATCAGATCTCGGGAATAGAGTACACTCCATGATGGACACTGGGATATTGTGCTCGTGGTAGAGACAAAGCGGGTCAATCAGGTCCTCAGAGGGACATCGTGTAGAGATAACTCGTTTGGGAATCATCAAGGGTAGGACATAGACCCTCTGTGATGCAATGGCCGGGGCCAAAGCTCCGGTGTATGTAGTGAATAGGCTAAATGGGTACAAGGGCTAGCTAGGAGGTCATCTAGAGATGGTGGCCCAGGGGACTGTATCGTTAAGCCCTACTGTGTCAAGCTGAAGGCGGTGCACCCATCTCTGTTCCAGCCTAAACAGTGCCTGCCTGGACATGGCTGGTTGGGACTCGAGCACTAACCACTGGATGCTGTCTGCAGGATGATTGTGAAGTTGGTAGTGTTCATACAATCTCGTGTGGGTCCTGGAGCACCGTATGTTGCTTTTGTGCTCCGTTATTCTGAACTTCACCTGTCTCATGGTCATACCTACATAGAATTTGTCACAAGGACAAATCAAGAGGTAGATACATTTAGTACTGAGACAGTTGGTGTGTCTGTTGAGTTTCCACATGAAGGAATCAGTGAGTTTGATTTCTTTGCATTGTCTGGACTGGGGACATACCGCACAGCCGCCACAAGGGTAGTGTCCAACAACGGGGGGGAGGTGCCATAATGTCTGCTGCCCACTGCTGTATTGTTTCTTAGGGCGTGTATGTATCAGGGAGTCTTTAAGGTTGGCTTTTCATTTAAAAGCGAACCTCGGTTTGGGTAGCTCGGCGCCTCCTGAGTTTAGGATGCCCCAGTGTTTGTTCACAGTTTTTTTAATACAGTTGGAGTTTCTGGTAAAACTGGTGACACAAGTAATCAGGTCATCACGCTCTTTCTGGTGTGCTTCAAGGAGGGCCTCCCTATGGTTGTTGAGTGCTCTCTTGCTGGAGTCACGTATCAGTTTAGTGGGGTACCCTCTATCCATCAGTTTATGTTGGAGGGTATTAGCTTCTTGCCTATAGTCATCCCTAGAAGAGCAGTTTCTACGTACCCTCAGGAATTGGCCAAAGGGTAGATTCTCGCGCAGTGCTCTCGGGTGATGGCTATTGAACAAGAGAAGACTGTTTCTGTCCGTACTTTTCCGGAAGAGGGTAGTGCTCAGACCGGCTGGGCCCAGCCGTATCGTGAGGTCAAGAAAGGGGAGGGCTGTCTCAGAGATAGAGCCTGTAAATTTAAGGTATGGATTCTGTTGGTTGATCCATGTGCAGAATTGGGTGCAGCTATCGCGGTCACCTTTCCATAGTATCAGGATGTCGTCTATGTAGCGACGCCATAATGTAAGATGTTGTCTGAAAGGGTTGGATTCTGGGTAGATAAATTGGTTCTCGAAGGCTGCCATATAGATACAGGCAATACTAGGAGCAAAGGTTGAACCCATTGAAGTACCCCTGATTTGATGGTACATCTGTGATCCGTATTGAAAAAAGTTTTCTGTCAGGGCGATGCTCGCGCAGGCCATGATGAACGGTATTGGTGTAGGTGAGGACCACTCCTCCTGCATTAAGGCAGATTCCACTGCTTCTAGTGTGGCTGCTTGGGGAATATTCGTATATAATGCTTCCACATCAAGCGTGAGGAGGAGGTCCACTTCTTCTCTACCTTCGATTGAGTCAATAAGGCGTAGGACTTCCCTTGTGTCCTGCAGAAAGGAGGGTATTTTCTTCACAATGGGCTGGAGGAATACGTCACAGAACTTAGACAGTGGCTCCAATAGTGAGCCAATGCCAGAGACAATAGGTCTCCCTGGGACTGGACTGGTACCCTTGTGAATCTTAGGCAAGGTGTAGAAGTAAGGGACCACTGGGTCCGTCGTCAGGAGGAACTCCGCTTCGTGTTTCGAGATCCAGCCATTGGTCTCGCCTTCAATAATCAGACTAGAGATGTCCGTGGTCAACCTGCTGGTCGGATCTGCCGGTAGGGGTCTGTAGTGGGTGGTGTTGGCAAGTTGGCGCTTACACTCTGTGTCATAGTCAATGGCATCTTGTATAACCGTGGCTCCCCCTTTGTCGGCTTGTTTAATGACGATGGAGGTGTCGCTGCCCAAAGCTGAGACTGCCTGTCTTTCAGCTCTACTCAGGTTGTTAAAACTACTAGTCTGTGGTTTATTCTCCAGGGACCTCATTACTGCCCTCTCAAATGTAAGTACCTCGGGTGGGACCATCCCATCCGTTGGGGTGAACGTGGAGGGGTTACGTGGCCCTGTGTCAGTCTTGTCAGTTTCTGGTTGATCTTGGAAGAAGGCTCTGAGGTGTACTTTGCGGAAAAGCTGTTTAATCTCACACATTTCCGTGAAGTTGTCTGGGGTGGGGGTAGGAACGAAACCCAGACCCTTCTCAAGGATACCCATTTCCGTAGAATTGAGTACTCTCTTAGAGAGGTTAACTATTAGGCTCTCCTTCCCCTGGTTACACTCCTGGTTTCCATCGGGGCAGATGTCGATGGCTGGTCTTGCCACTGCACCCCTCTTACACCGCCCCGCTTGCGCCCTTTTCCTCTGCCCCAACCTCTGTCGTGAAAAGGGGGGTTCAGTGGGTAGAATTGTGGGGGCCCCTGCGGGTAGAAAGGGTATTGCCACGGGGCAGCATTTGGGGTGGTCCTTGAAACATGGGTCCTTGATGATAGCCTCGGTTCCAGTTTGGGCGACGTTGCTGGCGGTTGTTATTGGGTGTAGTGCTTCCACTCGAGTCACTACTTGACGACCCTCTGCGGCTGTCAGTACCAGAGTTCTCGTCTGAAGAGTACCCAGATTTTTTGTTAGAATATCCTTCCTTGAGGTAAGGATACACTTTTCCTTTTTCAAACTTAGCCACATCTTTTTGAAGTTTGGCCAGTTTCTGTTTTAGGAGATATTCTTGATTATCAGCAATCTCCTGGTTGATTTCTGCAAGTTTGGAGGTGAAGCCTGTCTTAGAATTTTTATTGACAGCTGTCTTCATTGTCGTCTCTATTGCTGTGATTTTATCCAGCAGAGCATCAGCCAGTCTTTTAGCTGTCTTGACAATTAAGAATAGGAGATCTTTCGTACATTTCCAGGAAACCTGGCACCAATCCCCCTTGAACTGGGTGTCTTCAAGGAAAAGTCTGGGGAAGATGTTAACTATGAGACCCTGAGGGGCGATATTAACTCTCAGGTACTCAGTCATAATTACTCCATGTATGGTTATTCTGAGCCATTCCTTTTTCAGGATAGTGAGTGTTGTCCAGTCATCATTGGAAGAGCCTGTAGCGGCTGCCTCTGAAGCTCCAAGGAGCGAGGGTGCTGATCTCAAGGCTTCGGCTATAGCTTCCTCATCGAAGCTGATGCCTGGGACATCCTCCATTATGGGACGGTCAACCAGGGGAATCAAGTAGAGAGGAGTGTGGGGTAGGCTTAAAGGGATAGAGGGGTACACAAGAATGCACGCAGTAATTCTAGGTACCCGTTGGGCCTCACAGCAAATTGTGGCTGGAGGTAGCCTGAGTGGTTCCGTGGGGTGGACCCACGCAAATATTTTAAACAACAAGAGGAACTGAGATCGGACGATATTTAATGGGGTCCAGTGTACATGTCCAAGACTAGAGCACACAGAAGGATACAAAGTTCCCCAGGGAAGAGAGTATTACAGTGTGGAGAGGGAATAAGACTGCAGAGTCAAGGAACGAGGGAGGTTCCTTTGTCGGAACTAGAGAGCCTCACACACCCAGAGCGTTAGGTGTGAAACACACCCTGACTGTAGGATGTCCAGTTTCATCATCGGCTCACTGCTCCTCGTCAGACCGGTGCTGCAATGTCTGACGGAGTGCCGGAAGGCACCCTTTTGGCGGAGTTCTTTTGTTCCTTGCCGATGGTGTGTGTGAGTGAAAAAGAGAGGAAGTGTAGTCAGTGCAGAGTGAGTGTATATTAAAACAGGGTAAACAGTCCACAATGAGTTTTATTGGCGTGGCTGATTCCCTGATTAAAAGGGGTGAGAGGGGAGCTAGAGACTGTGTAGGGGTACAGAAAACTAACTCAACCCCTGGTGTGGTCAACATGTTTCTCGCCAACCGGCGATTCGTCAGGACCAAAACAGGGTACTACACATAAACAAAGGTGATACAATGCTCATTCACAAAGTAAAAAGCAAATACAACCTCACTGGGTCGGGTACACAGAGGGCCAGGGGGTCCTGCTCTAGTTAGGCGACCTAAAGGGAGGAGGAAAAAAAGGATTAAAAGAAAGCTAGTCAAGTCATATCTCGAAATTGTGAATATACATTGAGATAATGTAGGGTGACTTGTAGTCAATGCTCTCCACACTATAGGGGGTGTGTGCAGGGAAAACATTCATACCGAGCACTGGGTGAATGAAATTTTTTTTCTTCATAATCGGTCTGGGTATGGCGCGACTATTATCCCTCATTGGAGAAACCGGAGTGCAGTGAAAACACTCATCTAAAGTGTCTAGCCGAATCTGTCCATGCAGCACCCATTCCTGGGAGAAGAAAAGGAAGGTTCTTACCCTAAGGGAGAGTAACACGGGCCTCGCAGTGTGCTCCCGTGAGGCCAGCGCTGTCTGGTGGGTGTACCTACAGGGTATGGAAGGGAAGGAATGAATTATGTATAACAGGATACAGGGTAGTGGACTAGTGCCTGGTAGTCGAGGCTCCCCCAATGGGGGAATGGGGAGGACCGAGCTCAAGCCGGAGCAAAGCCACGTGGAGGGCACAGGGGTGAACATTCAGTGGCCCTCCAGGGTTAATAGGCCCAGTACCACGGGAGCAGTCATCGGGTAGGCAGGGAAACGGAGCCTCTGTCCGGGTGGGGCGTCTGTATCTCAAAGGTGCTCCCAGCACGGGGCACAGCTCGCACACCCAGCATGCCACACTGTATGCTCACAAGCCGTGAGCGCAAGTCTTGACAGCGCCGAAGTGCAGCGGGGCACCGCGCAAGAAACAACCCCCAGAGTGCAGCCTCAGGAGCGTGAGTAGGACCGGGGACAGGAGGGCGCTCCCCATCTCCTCTGAACCGCCGGCCGCAATGTGGCAAATGGACGGGAAGCCCGGACGGGGCTGAGGGCCACCCCCGCAACCGCCTGGGCTGAAGTGCTGCCAGCGTTTGAGGCGAGCCTCAGGTCATGAGGGCAGAGGGAGAGAGAGAGCTTACCTCTGTGCAGACGCTGGGACGGCGGAGACACCTACCCCTCACGCTCGCGGCACCTGGTCAGGGTGCGGAGCAACTGGTAGTGTGTCCCGGTGGTGTCCGTCTATAAGAAGGCTGAACGCTAGTTCCCCCAGGCACCGCGAGTACGGTGGCGCCTATCGCGTATTATGCGCATGCACACAGGGAGCCCAGGATCTGAAGCTGTTGATAGGCAATGATGGCAAACGTGGCGGCCATGTTGGGAAGGTCGCTGGTACTGGCAGAGGTCGGATGTACAGTCTGCTGGGGGTTAGAGTGGCGCTGGGTTGCTGCTCAAGCTGGATATTATGCGGGTGTTGGATCTTAATAAAGGTAACCTATCGTGAGGCGGGGCCGAGCGACTACTGGGGGCAGGGTTTTTTTTTGACCAGTCATCAGATCTCGGGAATAGAGTACACTCCATGATGGACACTGGGATATTGTGCTCGTAGTAGAGACAAAGCGGGTCAATCAGGTACTTAGAGGGACAACGTGTAGAGATAACTCGTTTGGGAATCATCAAGGGTAGGACATAGACCCTCTGTGATGCAATGGCCGGGGCCAAAGCTCCGGTGTATGTAAAAAAAAAAAAGGAAGCAATTCACTCATGAATAACATTGCACACAATGCAAAGTGTAGCAGTGATGTGCTGGACACATCTCAGTACGCACAACACACACCTCTCCATGTGCACAAATACTACTGGTGCTTGTAGTGTTGTGGAGAGTGGACCCAACCATGTTACATCAAACATTAGGGAATATCACAGTCATGTAGCTGTGTCATCCCCCCGCCTCCCCCTGTAAGCATAAGCTTAACGGAAGTGGGCTGGTCCGACGTACGCCACTTCAGCGTAGGAGTGTGAATAAATAGGTCGGATCTCTGGGTGTGGTTCACTCGTGGGAAAGCCAAAGCGTCTGCCAGGGCGCCGCCCCTCACCCTGCCATGAGGCCGCTGTTGTGACCCGCAGCCTCCTCCGCCGATCACTGGCTTCCGCCACACAGGCCCCCAGGGGCACAGCACCATGGACTTATGTCTGTACAAACTACTGCCTTTGATATACACTGTGGAGAGCAAGCCTCACAATTCACATTGAGTCGCAATTGCAGATGACGCAGTCCAGTAGGCAACAGACATTGCTCAAATCAACAACACGTGGCTATGGGCCTTTCCTTACCGCTGCCTCCAGCCTACACTGTGGTGAGTAGGGCTCACAATTCAGATTGAGTCGCGATTGCAGATGACTCAGTCCACTAGGCAACAGACATTGTTACCAGTACGACCTGCCTGGACGACAAATCATCGGCACAGTAGATCCCACACGTGCAACTGTGTCCTCAGGCCTGAATGGCAGTGACCCCAAGTCTGTGGCAGTGACCACAGCACCAGACTCCCTTCGATCAGTGAAGCATATTTCCATATGCAAGTCCGGCGACACGCGGTGCCACTAACCCTGTTCAACACAAGCCAATCCCACGTGTGGAACTATGTCCTGAGTCCTGACTGGAAGTGGCCCCAAGTCTGTGGCATCGACCACAGCACCAGACTCGCTTCGATCAGTGAGGCATATTTCCATATGCAAGGCCGGCGACACAAGGTGCCACTAACCCTGTACAACACAAGCCAGGACATGTGGTGCCACTAACTCTGTTCAACACAAGCCAGCAAGTTTTATGGTTTCAGAATCATCGATGTAGAAAGTATTGTCGATGCAAATATAAGTTAAAGGATACATTTGACACAAAATGTTGATTTGGCTTTCCACGTCCAGTAATTTCCAAAGGAAGGGTTAACAGTTTTATGTCAGCAGTGAGGCATACTATCACTCAGAAATCACCCAAAAATACATATAATATAAAAAGAACAGTAATATCAAAGTACATTAGTGATTACAATGCGGTGATTTACAAAATGTGGAATGCAAATATGGACATACAATATGTTGCAGATAACTGAATCACTGTTCCTCGCTATGTCACGTCATAGATTACCAAGTCTTAGAAGACAGAATTGAAAGAAATGTGGGTAAACATTTCACAGGAGAAGACACTTAGCAAAAAAATGTACAGCTTCAGCTTAAAGATGCTTTCACATCAAGAAATTAGATCCTACAAATGTTCACGTCGATAGACATCTTCAAGTTTATATTCAAAGTCAAGAGAAATCATCTCGATAAGTCTAGGTCTTGCTGTGGCATGAAATGGAGTTTTCATATAAATGATATAAAACAATTTTGTGATGATATAGAGTTACGTTTCTTTGGTAATCAAGAGAAGTGTACAGAAAATAGCAGTTTGATAAGTTTACATGTTGAAGAAGAGATGGAAGATAATAGTGATGTAAATTTTCAAAAAGAAATAACTAAATATAAAGTAGTTTCTGGTTAAAATCCCAACTAAGTATAACGTCCCTCAAATCTACACAATATCCTTTTAGTATCCTTGCTTCAAGAACTTGTTTTATCACTTCTTAAATACTTGAATACTTTACAGCTAGAGCTTAAGGGTCAACTCCCCACACATAACCGTGGGCATTTGTTAGATCCTATATTTGCTAACTGGGGGGATGTCCTGGCGGCACCTCCAGAGCCCCTGCCCTGGACAGATCACTTCCTTGTCCCGTTTGTCATTCACCTGCCTAAATACAAGGCTCATGCTTCCGCCCCTCTCAATTACCCTTGTCGAAGGTGGGCAACATTTTCCTTGCTAGAGTTTAATAGGGCTCTCATTGCGGAAGGACCTCCAGGAGGCAAGGATGTGACATCAGCAAACAAGTTGCTTAATGATCGTATTATAGCCGCTCTGGACTGTACAGCCCCATTGGGTCGGCTTAATAAAGGTGCCCGCAGACAGATAACTGCTCCCTGGTTCAGCGAGGCATTGCGTCTCGCCAAAAGGGACTGCAAGCGGGCAGAGAGACAATGGAGAGTGGCATATGAGGGTTCGATGAAAGAAGTCTACCTTATCAAGAGACGCTTCTATCATAACAGAATCCGTATTGAAAAGGCCACATACTATGCAGACAGAATCCAGAGGGCAGAGAATTCCGCTAAGGAACTGTTTAGCATATATAAGTCTCTAGCCACCCCCAAAACTGCAAGTCTAGATAAAGATCACTCAGTAGCAGCATGCAACCGCATCGCTACTTATTTCGGAGACAAAGTGTCGAAAATCTACGCCGCCTTCCCCGAAATACCCTGTGCAGCGGAAGAGCCAATAGACTTAGCAGTAGAGGAAGATGATCGTAATCGGCTACTTAACTTTATCACCCCTTTACCGGAAGAGCTAATTAAAATCTGTAAGTCTGTTAAATCAGGCTCCCCTCGAGATCCCGCACCCCCTAAAAGATTGAGTGACAGTCTGGAGACCCTGGAACCCTACATCAGGCATGTGCTGGATGTTTCCTTCCGGTCCAGTTCAATACCTGATGATTGGAAACAGGCGGTGGTGCTCCCCCTCCGTAAGAAGCCCAATATTAGTTTCGAGAACTTGGACAATCTACGCCCCATCTCCTTGCTGCCCTATCTCTCCAAAGTAGCGGAGAAGGTGGCAAATAAACAGCTAATGGCATACATGGAGGAAGGCAACCATCTTCATCCTACCCAATTTGGGTTTCGGCCCCGTCATTCGACCGAGTCCGCCCTTCTGAGGGCCACCGAAGCCCTCAGGCAGGGTGCTGACGAGGGACAAACAATGGCGCTAATTCTATTAGACCTTAGCGCTGCGTTCGACACTGTAGCACACTCCATCTTGCTACAGTGTCTGGACAAGATCGGGGTGAAAGGAGCGGCGTTGAAGTGGATTTATTCATTTCTCACTGGCCGAGGTTTCCAAGTGAGGCAGGGTGACTACTACTCGGAGCGAATTTCTTTGGACCAGGGGGTGCCGCAGGGCTCCTCCCTGAGTCCAACACTTTTCAATCTCTATGTCGCTCCGATTGCCACCTTAGTAGAGAGTCACGGCCTCAGCTTGGTGTCGTATGCCGACGACACGCAGCTGGTTATCTCCCTATCGCGTGCACCCGGTCTTTCGGCGGACACCTTCAGAGCATGCATGCAAGACCTTGCTGCCTGGATGTCCGCCAATTGCCTCAAGCTCAACGGGGGCAAGACCGAGGTGCTGGTCGTGGGGGGCTGCCAGTCTGCGTGGACGTCGGCATGGTGGCCATCCTCCCTGGGCCCAACACCCATTCCGTGCCAAAAAGCGAGGAATCTGGGCATCTGGTTTGATGCAGCCCTCACCTTTAGCCCTCAGATCAACCAGGTGGTCGGACTATGCTTTGGGATTCTTAAAAGCCTTAGGAAGACGCTGAAGTTCTTGCCTGTGCAAGCCCGACAGACCTTGGTACATGCACTAGTCACATCAAGGATGGACTATGGCAACCTTCTCTATTTGGGCACCCTGGAGAAGAATCTTAACCGCTTACAGGTCCTACAGAACGCCGCTGCCCGACTGGTGCTTAGACTACCCAGAAGAGCTGCTTCTGCAGCGGCTCTCCGTTCTCTGCACTGGCTTCCAGTCAGAAGCAGGGTAGAATTTAAAGCACTTTGCACATGCCATCGGATCATTAATGGGAGATCCCCTCTCCCTTTACAAGAACTTTTGACACCTTATGAGCCTCCCCGCTCCCTGAGATCTTCCGGTTCTGGACTCCTGGCGGTTCCTAAGGTGTCCAGAGCGCGGATGGGGGGAAGATCTTTCAGATGCCTTGCAGCCGCTAGATGGAACAAGCTGCCTACGGCGCTTCGACTTGAGCCATCTGAATCAATCTTTAGAGCTAAGCTCAAAACTGCTCTATTTGCTTAGTTGATGCGCCGTTTCTGTAGGGTCCAGTAATGAAAGTAGCTCCTTAGCGCGGGGACACGCCGTTGTTGCGTCACCATGCGCTTTACAAAACTCCCTAAATAGAAAAATAGAAAAATTGTTTTATATCACGTGGTGCCGCTGAACCTGAACTACACAGGCCGGTGGGGCCACCAACCTATGCACTTGGCTGTGGGTCCTTGCTCACCGCTACCTCTGGCCTACACTGCGGTTAGCAGGGCTCACAATTCAGATAGATTCCCGATTGCAGATTTCGCAGTCCAGTAGGCAAGAGACAATGCTTCCAGCATGGCCTGTCTGCACCAAGCATCATCACAGGCTCATACAGTCTCAATGCTTCAGGTGCCACTAACTGTGCACCTCAACTCAATGCCACGTGGCTATGGGCCCTTGCTGACCGCTACCTCTGGCCTACACTGCGATCATCACGGCTCACAATTAAAATTAAGTCTTGGTTCATTAATTACAGAGTCCACTAGGCAAGTAACTATCACAGGCCTAAAACCTATGTAAAATCCTTTTAGTATGCTTGCTTCAAGAACTTATTTTATATCAGTTATAGCTTTAGTACAATCACCAAATTCATCTTCAAGTGCAAAAGAACACTCAATTCAAGTCTACACTGCAGGCAACAGAGCTCGCAATTCGAATTTTGGACACGTGGTGCCACTAACCCTGTTCAACAAAACCGTGACACGTGGTCTCATTAACCCTGTTCAACACAAGCCAATCCCACATGTGGAACTGTGTCCTGAGTCCTGAATAGTAGTGACCCCAAGTCTGTGGCAGCGACCACAGCACCAGACTCCCTTCGATCAGTGAGGCATATTCTTACATGCAAGGCAAGCGACACATGGTGCCACTCACCCTGTACAACAAAAGCCGATCCCACATGTGGAACTGTGTCCTGAGTCCTGAATGGCAGTGACCCCATGTCCGTGGCAGCGACCACAGCACCAGACTCTCTTCGATCAGTGAGGCACATTTCCATATGCAAGGCCGGCGACCTCAGCACCAGACTCCCTTCAGTTTTATTTGTTGTTGTATTCTTTAAATAAAATGTTTTATATGTAAATCTATATATGACTAAGATACTTGTTTGTCCAACCACACAGGGACACTTCCGGGCCCAAAAAGGTTATTGGGGGTATGTTGGTAACGTGATAAGAGGGTGCCTTACCTTCTAATGTGGGCAGTCACAGCGTGAAAGGGGTATCTCTTACAGAAAGAACTCCAGTATGTTTACATAAATGCCTCGGACGGATGCCAGCTCATGGACTGAATTACAAAATGGCTTTTCAATACTCCGCTCGATTCCCAGATGCAGTACTATGACCTGTCTGCGTCATTTTCGCTATCCCTCCCCTGTTCCGTCATACACCACGCTGTGCCACTCCGACTATGTTCCGACGTTGGCCCCACATAGCTACCTGTCGCAGGGATACTTGCTAATTGGTGTGCAGGTCAGTGGTCTAGTTCTCAACATGTCACAGCCACTCCCTGAGGGCAGGTATGTACACACACCACACCCATACAGCAAACGCGTCACAGGCTATGAGACCAAGCAAATATAATGGATTGAAAACGTCACATCATTTATTGCCGGTGGTGACTGGATGGCGGACGCTCCACAGGTCTGAATCATAAAGAGTCCATGAAAAGTAGCGCAGAGGATTAGTTGCACCCTGAGCTGTGTGGCCATCACGGGCCTACTACCTCGTAGCGCGGACTTGAATTGCACAGGGTTCGTGCCACCCAAAGCTGATGTGGCCATCCGGGGCCTACCAGCACGTGGCGCAGAGTTGAGTTGCACAGGTTAGTGCCACCCGAAGCTACAAGACAGTATTCAGAAGTTGGTGCAAATGCAAAAATCACCAGTATTCCCACTATAAGTGCCCCAAAATTTAACACCATTGTGGATACCATCAAATAACAGTAATAAGAACAAGAAAGAGTCACACAGCAGTTAAGAAAACAACCCAAAAGGTTAATAATAATTATTGTTTTTATTTATTAACATATATATATAAAACAATAAAGTAATAAACAAGATTTAACAATAATAATAGAAAACAACAAGGTGGAAGACTCCTGTGGGGACTATGGATGTCAACAACGGAGCCTGAAAAATAAATCAAAAATAAGGACGTGTTTAATGCGCATATCAAAGGCTTGAGAGAGAGAAACAGAGAAGGAAAAACAAGCCAGAGAGAAAAAGAGAGGGAAGGAAAGAAAGGGAGAGGGAAGTGAGAGAGAGAGAGGGAGAGAGAGAGAGAGAGAGAGAGAGAGAGAGAGAAAGAGACTGTCGCCTCTGTGCATCATGAGCAAACAACTACCTGGTGCCAGCGGAGTGTGAAGCAGTGGGCGGACTCCATGTGCCCGTCAAAACCTGGCCAATCTCAGAGGTGTTGCTGAGTCCTGAGTAATGAATGACTTGCTAAATTTTCATTTTCACTTTTGTGAAATGACTATATGCATTTCAGCATGTGAAGACAGAGATACTTGTTATTTAACCAAAAGCATATGAGGTTTATGTTTTATTAATTGGGAGTCAAATGGAGCGCAGTTGCAGGACAGAGTTTTTGTTCAGTACTCCGCCAACTATGCCCACCCTTAGCCTGGATAAACATTTGAAGACTGTTTGAGAAAGAGGACGTGGCCACTCTAAATCTCTCAGCAAACACAATTTGTGGCATCTACTGGATGTAAAAGGAGGGGTAGTTGGCCCCCAAGGATCCTCAATAGCCAACGGGCTTTCATCCCCCTACTAGTAGTGCGCCTGGAGGTGCATCTGCTGAGTGGTGGATGGAAAAAGGTGGCTGGCCTCCGACAACCTCTCAGCAGTCCTGCTGTGTGGGACTTACTGGAGGTAACAGGAGGGGTAGTTGGCCCACCAAGGATGTCCTTAAAAAGTATATTTATGTGTGTGTGTATATATATATATATACATATATATATATATATATATATTCACAGAAAAAACCATAGGTTATAGACCATATATAGTTAGGAATTAGCATTTACAAAACCTTGAAAATTCACTGAAAAAACCATAGGTTATAGACCATATATAGTTAGGAATTAGCATTTAAAAAACCTTATTTTACTCACACAAAACCATTGAAATTCCATATATAGTTAGTTGCACTAACTATATATCGCGCACCCGTAATCCACTGCTGATGATGTCACATATTACATCATTCATGACATGGTCAGTGACATCACTGATGACATCACTGATGACATCTCAAATGACATCACTGATGACAACATCCAGTGATTATGTGTTTCTGTAAAGTTTAAATATGTTTTACATATTGAAGAATGAGTGGATGTATAAGTGTCTCAATGAAGGTTTTAGTAGGTGCGTGATTGACTGTATGAGTGAGTGATTAAATGCGTCTTACTAAATGCACGGGTTAGTGACTAAACTGTCTGAAAGTGTGCATCAGCATGTCTGATGTTGTGCAAGCTGCTGCATGTGTTGATCAGTAGCTATATAAGTAGCTATATGGGTTATTGATTGGTTGCACAAGTATTTGTATGGGAGACTGAGTGTGTGTATGACTGGCTGGGAGGTGTGTGACTCTGTGCAGATCAATGTGTACTTGTATCAGTGATTCTATAAGAGAGTAAGTATGTGTTAGTATATGTTTTAAAATGTAAGGTACTCTATGTTTAACTGTGTAGATTAGAAAATGGAACTGTGATTGATTCTTTACAGGACTGACTAGGTGTGTGAGTAACTCCATGGATGAGTGGCAGAGTGTGAGTGTCTGTATAGGTGTATGAGTGCATATGATAGTGTTGTAAAGATGAGTGATTGTATGTATGAATGATTGTATGGGTGAATGAGTGAATGTGTGTGTAGACGTAGGAATCAGTGAGTGGGTATGTAGTAACTAGTATTGGTGTGTCAATGGTTTCAAAAATTATACTCTGTATTTAACACTGGGTGTAACAGAGGTTATATTAAAGTGTGAGGAGATGCATTGTATTGTCACATTAATGATATCATCATTGATGTGACCATTGATGTCAAATGAGATATCATCAGTGATGTCATTTGAGATGTCATCAGTGATGTCATCAGTGATGTCACTGACCATGTCATGAATGATGTAATATGTGACATCATCAGCAGTGGATTACGGGTGCGCGATATATAGTTAGTGCAACTAACTATATATGGAATTTCAATGGTTTTGTGTGAGTAAAATAAGGTTTTTTAAATGCTAATTCCTAACTATATATGGTCTATAACCTATGGTTTTTTCAGTGAATTTTCAAGGTTTTGTAAATGCTAATTCCTAACTATATATGGTCTATAACCTATGGTTTTTTCTGTGAATTTCATTGGTTTTTTAACAGCTAATATCTGTAGCTGTAAAATGTATTCTTCTTTAAATCCAAAAATATATTTTATATGTTTATGAATAATTTTTTTTTTTAAATATTTTTTTTTCTTCGTTCCCGCTTCGCGAATCGGGAAGCTTCCCGTTAGCTGACCTTGATGCCGCGAAATAGACCGCGAGCCGGTAAACGTTTCTTTACCGCAACTGCCGCATTAGAAAACAACATCGTGACGCCTCCCGTCCGCATGACGTTTCGCGTTGTCGCGTGATACGTCATATGACGTGCTACGTTAGCGAACTCGTACGCTTACCGAGTCGCAAAGCACAGGTTTCTGGAAGCAAA
The DNA here is from genome assembly GCF_964261635.1 of Lissotriton helveticus. NCBI lineage: Eukaryota > Metazoa > Chordata > Amphibia > Caudata > Salamandridae > Lissotriton > Lissotriton helveticus. The sequence continues at coordinate 601,090,966 of NC_136063.1, read as the reverse complement.
CCGGGAGGCCCTGCAAAGCGCGTAACGTAAACACAGCAGGTCATGTGACTTGGTAATAACACTTTTCATTGGTTCATTTCACTTTCGGTTTCCTAATGATGTAAGACTAGGTCATATGATCTAAAATGAACACTTTTCATTGGTTGAGAACTATTTTTTTTCCCAAATGGTGAAAATCCCTCCTTCTTTCCTCACTCTGACTTTCATCATTGTGAGAGAAAGACCCTTTGTTACCAGTGAGCAATGGCTTCTTTACTAGCTTCAGCTGGTGCTTCCCCACCACCTCCACCACATCCAAGGAAGAGTGGACCACCTGCTAAAGTTATAATTCAGCAAGAAGAGGAAGAAGAGGAACAGGACGACCTAGATAATCTCCCTATTATGGCCAGAAGATCTGTTGTACCGGAAGTAACGGGACCAGAGGGCAGGGAGATGGTGCCAAATATACAAACGAGATTTCGTGAAGTAAAACAAGTCTGCGTACATTGCAGTGGAATCATTTGCTACGCAGAAAGTAGCATCACTCTGATCAACAGAGCTATTAACAATCATGCTCATGTTTGTCCGAAACTCCCCAAACAATAAATTCTTTTTTTTGTTTTCTTCCTCCTGTTGAGCCCTTTACAATGAATCGTTTTCGTTGCCCCCTCCGAAAAAAAACCAAAAAAAATATAAAACTGTTCAGAAAAATTCAAAAAAAGTAAAAAAATGTTCAGAAAAATAATAAAAAAAATATAAAACAACAAAAACAATTTTAAAAAAAGTTCTTTTCAGAACTACCTCCCCGTTATAAAAAAATTGGTACAATATTTGCAACTGTGCCAACCTCTATTTCTCTTAGTTCGCTTCCCAGTTCGCTCCCCGGTACGCGAACCGGAAGCGAACCAAAAATTTTTTTTTATAAAAAAGAACAGTAAGTATAAGGGAAGGAAACAGACAGTTATGTTAAAAGAAAGACAGCTATAGGGGAGTAAACTAGAGATACTATTACCCGTAATCCACTGCTGATGATGTCACATATTACATCATTCATGACATGCTCAGTGACATCATCAGCAGAGGATTGCGGGTAACAGTATCCCTAGTTTATTCCCTATAGCTGTGTTTCTTTTAACATAACTGTCTGTTTCCTTCCCTTATACTTACTGTTCTTTTAAAAAAAAATGTTTTAGATCTGTCAGAAACAGTGAAAGTAATGAAATATAAAAGACTACGTAGAATATGAGCACTGTATGCAACAACTTTGACACTGACAGAAGCCTCACCTTCTCCATGCCTCCTACACAGTTCTACATGTACATCATAAATGCAAACAGAACAGAATTAATTATACATGTTAAATGGTTTATTTTTGCTGTTCTCAGAATGTATCAAATTTCACTAAAACAGTGACTTGAAGGTATTCATCATATAACAGCGGGGAAAAAAAAACACAATCAAAATGATTGTGTTTAAAAAACCCATACATTACAAATCAGAATTCAGAACTCCTTAAAGTTAACTTACTTTCCATGACGGCCAAGGATGTCCTATGAACAGCTTACACTCTGTTGTGCTGTTATTACTTTCAACCTGCCACTTTCTGAAAGAAAACCTCCATCGTTTTCAAAAACATGTTACATACAATAAATGACTTCTCGCTCTCTACCACACGATTCCACAAGGCCAAATCGTGTCAGAGCCATGTATAACTCTTGGATTTCTTGTAAGCCAATCCCGTCTTTTCGCATTTCCGCAACTTTCAGAATTAAAATGTTGAAGATCATTTACACAATCCTGGACTAGTAATATCTTCCCCTTCTTGCTCAATCATGTTCTACATTTCCTATCACACTGATACTGCTTACTATGAAGCAGACTTACACTACCTTTATGACTAGTACAATTATTTAATTCTCTACATCACTTTTAATCACAAAGCAATGTAAAACAGTAGACAGCATTGCAGACTTACATTCCCTCTACTCCATGTTTTGATTCGCTGCTTCAATTAGCTTATAAAAAGAAATAGTTTTTCTGAACTCATTCAAAGTGCACGTATTTCTCAATAACGTCCAGTGTTATGGTAAAAAGTTATGTCTCTGTACTACACTTATCCTCAAGGCCAAATAGTGTAGGAGCCATGAGAACTTCTTGAAATTCCTCAGAGCACATCCCGAGATTCTTTCCCTAAAATTTTGGTTTTAAAAACACCAGGTAAGAGTTTTTAAGGTCATATGGCAATTTTTTTTTGAAAATTAAAACAGAATCATTGCAGAATGACCAGCCATTTCTACACTTTAAATAAGCTGTGTAATGTCCTGATGTTATTGAAGGACCATCATGATATATAATTGCTACAGTTACAAAAGTCCTTCCTGATATTGACAACTGTGAAGCCACAAAATTTTTAATTAAAGTTGTCAATTTTGTTCCATCAGGCCTACATCGTTGGAACATTAAAATGACATACTGGCCATATGTTCGTATAAATAAAGTGGACATCATTTCAGATTTACATTGGCTACACTCCATGTTGTGATCAGCTGCTTTTACTAGCTTATTAAAAGAGACTGATTTACTGTCTGGCAAAGTTAAATATATAAATCTTTCTGAGTCTACACTAGTAGTAGCTGATACCCTACAGTTCTCGCAGTCATGCTGCCATTGATAAGAAAGCCCAAACAGGTGATCTACATCTACACCTTCATCATGCAATACATCAAGCATATACATTAAAAACTCCTGACAATCTTGCTGACTATTTTGAGAGAATTGTGTTTGGCCTGAACATCTGTCTAACAGATTTCGAATTTCAGACACACTTTCTATGTTTGTTCTATCAGTGCTACATTTCTCTAACACAGAATTTAACAAACTGCAAAATCTTTGATCCGAATTGACCACAATCTGTTCTTTTAAAGTTTCTAGAGAAAAGACAACATTAACCACTACATTAGCATAGCAGTTGACACCAGAACTGTTTTCAAATTGAAAACCAACAACATCTTCAACAGAATCCTTTTTGTTTCTGCTTATAATTTCAGGTTCATCAACTTTTCGTCTTTTTGCTACAACCTCCCCAGTATTGGTCACATTTCTTCGTTTCCGGCCTACCACACGTTTCTCAAACAAAGGATACTGAGGCAAATGTGGCGCATACTCTCTTCTCAACCTATTGTATTCCTTAACACAATCTAGATCCGCACAAATGTTTGTGACATCACACTCAATCAAGTACAATCCCGATAAAGTCCTAACTCGTGACAATGCCACATATGCCATACCCTCCTTGAACACAGAACTGCCAATATTCACCAATGCACAGTCTACACTTAAACCTTGCGATTTATGGATTGTCACCGCATATGCCAAGCAAACAGGAAACTGCTTACGACGAACATATAAGTCTTTTACAAGCAAAAATCTAGCAGAACAACGAGCAATTAGCTGTACTTCCTCAATGCCATCAAATTTAATTTTAAAAAATTCAATTCCATCTCTATTTCTGTATTTCACAAAATCAACAACATTACCCATTGATCCATTTACCAGACCTCTTTCAACATGTAAATTCCTTCTTAAAATTATACGGCAGTTCAAGCACACATTCAGAGTCTTTTCAAAACCCGCAGTTTTAGATATACTCTTCTCTAATGAATCCAATTTTGTTTTCAGATTCTCAGACAAAATAATTGTTGATCCCATATGCTCTACTCTGTCAATAGCTTCCAATTTCACAATCTCTTGCTTTTCTAAATGCAACATTTTGTTGTTGAATTTGGCACATTCTGCAAGAGTTGGCATCAAACATATTCCAGATTTTTTCTCAGTAACTTTCTGAAAAATATTCTCAGGCACAACATCTTCGTCTGGATATAAATTTGTCAGTAATCGTGCATGTAAAGCTTCTTTCCCATGCTCGGTGACTTTTCCAATTCTAACATCTTGTAGAATAGTCTTGTAAACTTCATCCTTTGCCTGACGCATATTTTCATGCAGTTCAGCATAATTGAAGTTTAACCATATATTGACGTTGCCAATACTCCCTAAGCACTTCCTGGTATCTTCATGCGTGAGCATTTTGAACACAGGTTGCCCTTTCACTGGTGTCAGCTGCAGAAGATCTCCAAAAACAATGATGTGTTTGCCACCAAATAACACATCATACTCTGTTTTGAGAACTTCTTGCATTCTCAAATGCACAAAGGCAAGCATAACATTGGAGACCATGCTTACTTCGTCAATGATAAGAAGTTTCATTTTCCTCAAGACTCTTGAAACTTCAAAACAAGCATCTCCAGATAGCTTGTGATATTCTAATTTGTTGTCATGCTCCACTGGCAGCATCAGTAAACGATGTAAAGTAATCCCTTTAATGTTATGTGCTGCCAGTCCAGTTGGAGCGGTGACAACACAAGACAGCGATGACTCTGTCCTTTCCTGCAAATAACATGAAATTGCTTTAATAAGGAAACTTTTTCCAGTTCCCGCTTCTCCACTCACGTACAGTCGGACAGGCTTCAACGACGTACATGAGCACTCTTTCTTATCATGACTTAATCCATGATCAATTTGCATGGTAAGTTCGTCATATATTTTCCTCTGCTCAACGTTGAGTTGTCTTTCCAACTCTTCTAAGTTAACCGCATCCTCCTGAGCATGTGCCATGGCTCTTTCCACTTCATTCATAGCAGTGGCAGCTTCATTTTCGATAAGAGGTCCTCCTAGTGGATCCTGACTCAATGAAGCAGAACTCTGACTGTCCTGAGAACTGTCTCTGGCAATCTCGGCTGCAATCGTTGCTTCCTGCTCAATTTCCACATTCAACATTTCTACATATTTGGGAAAAGCAGGACATTCTATGGTCTCCTTGGCAGCATTGAAAGAGTCTTCGTAACAGAGGAAATCTCCAAGCAGTTCCTCTTCTGCACGCCAAGGCTTAAAAAGTTGCAAAAGTGCTAAATAGAAAAACTCCTTTTTTTCAGGAGATTCGCCACTCAATTTTCGATGGTTTATCAAGTGGCATTTTCTTTGCTTGACCAGACATCCCTCACTTCCTATTACAGCATACACTCCTTTCTCAGTATCTTCTTTGATGTTCGTCTTGAATATGTAATTTTGCAGAACCTCATACAGACAAACATTCTCGAGGTGACTGCTTCGATTTGGATAATATGTATCCAACATGTTGCTCTTCAAAATGTCGGTACTGTTTGGCTCCTTTTCCGCCAAATACTCAATTTCCCGCACAGGTTTCAGAACTCGATTACGCGTTGCAGCAAGACCAACACTCGCCCAAACGATACTCCTGGACTTGGCATAGAGACTTGCTGAAGACAACCGGTCAGAACATTCGTAAGCTCCGATTTCTCGATGCGACAACATCTTCAGACTGAAACTGTACAACTTCTTGCTGAGGCTCTTTTCATGGGAAATGTCCTCCCACATATCCTTCAATTCTGTCTTCTCTTTTTTGGTGATGTAAGATGTCACATACCTAGCCACAGCCATACAGTTATCAGCCACAAACTGTATATCCATGTTAGCATTCCACATGGACAAAATCACCGGGTTGTAGTCGTTGATGTACTTAGACTCTTCGTTCCTCTTCAAATTGTATGTGTTTTTAGGTGATTTCTTCATCACATTATGTCGCAGCGAAGACATCAAACTGTTCACTCTTCCTTTAGAAATCACCGATCGTGGAAAGCCGAAACGACATTTGGTGTAGAACTTGTCTTTGTTCCGGAATTTACGACGACAGTACTTTCCACATCGATGGCTTTGGAAACGTAGAACTTTTTCTCTTAGGCTTTTTTTCTCCTTTGCGTTTGGAACAGCACACGTAGAATACTGTTCTATGAAACTCATCACTGAGTCGTCTGCATCCGTTCCAAATTTAGGTGCATCCTTGATCCACAGCAACATATGTATATGAGGAGCACCTCTTGCTTGGTACTCCTTCCTCCAGAAGAAATCCAACACCTCTCCAAGAGGTGGATTCTTCTTATTCATGATGAAAGACATCATACCTTCAAATCTATGATTGAAGTACCTACATACATTGACTGGATCCAAAGAGCACAGTTCTCCGGGTGTCTTGAATTCGATGTTTTCTACGTTAGCATTTGCCTCTCGTAGAAATTCAAGTAAGTCTTCCCAGCCATACTCAGCACAGCTCAAAGTGAGGAACCATGTGGGAGTTCCTAAGTTCCTCAGCATACATTTTAAATCACCATGACGACGGTACCAGTACTCATTAGTACCACGCTGACACGCCATGAGATTAATCAGGTGAGAATCCAAAATACTGTCTTGGACATTGACTTTATCCATAAAGTCACTTGCCGAGATGTTTTGCATGTGTATACCACTTTTCAAGATGTGGTTCACTGCATATGACAGTCCAGACAGATCGCTTTCAAACAGGAGATGAAACAAATAAGGAATGCATTGTCGAAACCTAGGATCTCCTGCATACAATCGCAAAGTCCGGTATTCAGAAGCAGGAATTTGATGAGGTCGCTCATCATATCTTCCTCCCTGACCTGTTGGAAAAAGCTGTGGGAAACACCGAGCTTCCAAACTTTCCTCCCAAACACTAATGGGACTCCCTTTCGCTTGTTTCATTTGAAACAACTCAATAGCATTCCCCATGACTTCCTTGGAATGCAAAGGATGAACACTATAATGTTCATATATTTCTTCACTAGTACAGGGTTCTACTTTCTCAATTTGACCAGCACACAAATCGCTATCCTCTTCCTCACTTACTTCCTCTTCTGCAACATATACATTTTTATAGTATTTATTATATTTTTTCAAATACAATGTTGCCCTTTTGACTTTCCTAACATCTACTAAATCTTGCCATATTTTCTTATTCTTTGTCGGAACCCCATTAACTAAGATAACCAGAGGTTCCTCTTCCACTTTTTCTACTCCAATTGTGTTAATGTTTTTCTTCAAATCTAGAGGCAAATAAACAACTCTTCCCTTTAATCCTCTCTGTAAATCTGATGGAGGCAATTTCCCTGTCTTTGGCTCCATTCTTACAATAGCCTGAAAGGGATGGATACTTTGAATCAAAATAGATTCATAAGTATTTAAATCCTTCAATTCAGAAGGAATTTCAACCAATTCCAGATTATTATGAACTGCTCTAGCAGGCATCTGGTTTTGATTTAATTTGTTACAACAATAAGTACACACACGTTGATCCAATCCCAAATCAAAACAATTTTCTACCATCAAGTATGTTGTAAAATCCTTCCATTCACTATTATTTTCCCTTTCACTTTTTCCATATAAATCCACTAACTTAGTCTGATTCTTATAATAAGTGCGTCGACAACACACACAAGTGAAATTTGGCCTCTCACTTGATTTCACCTCAAACGTCGCAATTTCCCTCTGGAAATTATCTGTACTGGAAACCTGTACACTATCTTCCACATTACTCTCTTCTTCTTGGTCAATTTCAACATTCTCCTCTTTACTTCCAAAGTAACAAAACTCAATTTCTTCACATATATTCTTCACATCTATTTCAGAACCATGCAAAAGAGCAGCGCATAATTGTTTTAGCATAATTGCTGGACTCTTAGCATAATACAACATTCTAACTAATTTCCTCACTTTATTATGATGCACTGCTAGCATCCTGAAATGATGAAAAACACTCTGGCATACTCTCCTGGAAAGACAAGCCAGTGAATGACCATGCAAACCTATCACTTCTCTCACTCTGCAAGGATCTAATTCTTGCAACAACTTCATTTTCTGCTTCAAACTTTTCTTACTAAATGACCGTATAAAATCACAAAGCAAATTGATGGAATCCTGTCGTACACTGCAAATACTACTACACTTCCAGGTGTACACAGGACCCTTAGGACGTCTCCCTAAAACCTCATTACCTAACACCTCTTCTATCTCTGTTCTCACAAGTTTTTCTTTTTCAACTGGACAACCATCTTTCACTTCATAAGCTCGACCACTGGTGTCAACTGCATGCACCAAATCATTATCCTGGAAATAACTCTCCTCATTAAAAAATGCCTCAGAGCTTGAACTATGCATCCATTCTCCAGAAAAAACTTCACAAAAATTACTACGATTAACTATTCTCTTCCATCTACTATTTCTTTTGAAATCATAAATTACCTTGTTTAGCTTCCTAATTCTATTGATTGTCAAAATAAATAACTTACGTTTAATTTCAAATGCCTGATCAATAACTTTCTCAACTATTTTTTTTCTCTTATAAAAAACCACTTTCTGCTGACCTTTCTTAATATTTTTTAACAAATTCCCAATTATCCTGTTGCGGAACATTCGTTTACGAATATCCCTAAACTGTTGTTTCCTTCTACTTTCATGCATAGAGTTATCTCTTACTCTAGCAGTAACATTTCTCATTGGCCTTTCCTTACCATTTGAATTCGGTCTCCTTTTCTGGAGTGAAACATTTTCTGTAGTAATATTTTTTTTACTACACATATTTCTTATGACTGTTTTTCGACTCTTACCCGGTGCTTTCTTGGTGACTTGACAAATCTTTTTGTTAGAGGACTGCTGCAATATTCCATGCTCCTGCTGTCTTTGACGTTTTCCAGCCTTTCTTACTCTTTCTTTGCTAGGCATCCTAAAATCTTGAAATAATGTGCAGTTGAATCTGTGGTAAAATATAATAAAAAATGTTATTAACCACTATTACCCAACAGTAAATTAATAACAGTCATCAAAAACTTAACACACTACTTAAGTATATAATATACTGAAGCCTATCTCCAATTTTTCACTGAACAGGACTCATCTCTTCTTAACCTTGGATAAACCTCACCTACTCTGTGTCCCCTGCACATAATTAAATGTAAAGGGGCAGATTTATATTAACTAGCACATCCCCAGGGATGCACCAGTTAACGTGCACCGCTGCTCTGCCACCCACGGTGTGCCGCATTTACAATCAGATAGGACAAAGCTACATCAAAACCCTGCGCCTGCTTGAAGCAGGCATAGATCTTGACGCAGGTAGGCTGAAAGCTAAAGCAACAACTAAGTGTCGTGTGCAGAAGTTACAAAAAAGGAAAAATGGCGTTTAAACCAGTAATGAGACCATGCTAACGTAATACAGAGTAAAAATATCCAGGATCTACATCAGTTTGGGGTTCACGAACCTGGCAGGTACAAGGCACTGAGGCTTTCCACCGTGCATGTCTCATCCCAAAACATATGTTGTTTGTGAATGAAACAATTTCCCAGACCAAATGCTTTGGATTGGCTACTTCTAAAAAATTAAACACCCCTACTATCCCGGAGTTAGAGGAATACGATGGTTGGAGTAATTTTACTCGTTGTCTATTAAAGATTTACAGGCCCTACTCCGTAATTCTTCCTTTAACATTTCCAGTATAAATCCAAAAGGTTGACTGCTTTGGCAACGTGCCTTATCCACGGTTTAATAACGCTGCCTTTTGCTTTATATAAGTTTTCAAATTGTATGAAATATATACCAATAGGTCGTTATTAACCTTTAGGTAGTGGTTTTCTTCATCAAGTCTGGTCGCTTCCATACACATACAGATTTTCAAAGATGATCAAGAACTTTATCTGAATGGAGAGGAATGCACTGAGACGCCAGATCATTCACTAATGTGTAGGCACAGACAGGTACACGGTTCATGCAACAAACTCCGACCAAATATGGCTTGCGTGTTGCAAGGCACGCCAGTTCCTGCTATCATCCCCACGTTCAAGTTCTTGGAAAATGGTAGTTATTTGATGCTCAATAATGAAGATTGTTCTGGGTTAATTAAAAGTATTCATTTTATCGTAACAGTAAATGAACGGGTTATTTGCTGCAGAAATGTTCTATTTCCTCCCACACATGAACATAGGGAGTTTTCAATCTGGCCACAAATACCAACCTTGGGAGCACATTTCAACAGCATGGCAAGAATAAGAGCTCTTTTGTCTCAGAGAGAGGTGGCCTTGAGTTCGGCCCGTGAAACTTTCGTGCTTCACATAGCGAACACCCGTACAGAGGTGCAGACCCTTTTAAATACAGATTCGACTTTGCATTTCAGCAAGATTACCCATTCATTTCCATGCAGCAGGAGGCCCATAGGAATGAAGGTGCAATTTGCGATTAGCAATTACCTCATCGCAAATTACGAATTTTTCCGACGGTGCAGGGGTATCTCAAGAACACCCTGCTGCACCCCTGAAAAAAAAATTTGGGGTCATATGGCGCACATAAATTTTGAAAACATTCCTTTACCTCAAAAACGATTTTCAACTCATAATTTGAAAACACTGCACATGGGGAAATTACTTAAAATGTCCTTAAGACACATAAAAGCATTTTTTGATTGCCTTTGCAGCATGTTTCAGTCACCTTTAACATGCCTATGTAACGGAAACATTCAAAATCTAAATTTGCCATGCACAGGTGGGAGCATATTTACAAGCAATTTGCTCCACAGACAAACTTCTTACATTGAAATGGGAAAGACTCTCAATTACCTTATAAAGAAGCAGACACCATTATGTCCTTCTCATCAATATTAAAACCATTGCTTTTTCTCAAAAACGATTTACAAGTCATAATTTGAAAACACTCCACAGCTCCTATGCACATAAAAGCCCTGTCAGTACTAATACTTCACATTTTCTCCAATTACAATTTCTCAAACAAACAAAATCTATTTGTGAAACACTTGAGACAAAGCAACATTTGAAAAACACAACTTTCTTCATAATTTTCTCCTTAAAGCACACTATTTTCTATCTAAATTAAAGAAATTTTTTCTCACCTTAGCAAATACTTTGAGTTTCAAAACAGTCTCAGAAACACACCAATTTGTCTTCAGCAGAGCAAAAGGTATGCACTCCAGAGTCTGCAGCTATCAAAAGCACAGAAATGCTGTAATTCCTCACACAGATCTCTCATGTCACCCAATCAAAACTCTTCCCTCACTTTTTTTCAAAGCAAAACCCTTCCCCCCTCTGCCCCCTCTCTGCTTTTTCTGCATAGCAACCACCTCTTGCAAGACCTCTCACACAACAATGTTGCAATTGAACTCTGAACTCTCAGTGCACCTGCATATCCAAAGCATTCTTTCATTTAATGATTTTTTCTTCGCCACTCAAAATACATCTTTCAACGAACTCATCCATGCACACTAACTTTCTGTTTTCAGCAATCAAAATCCACCAATCACTCTTACTGCTTCATTAACACAGAAACTCCTCAGTTTTTTTCATTTTACACTCTCATTTTTTCAACTGCCATTTCATTGCCACACTTCATCTGACTGCAGGAGAACCTTCTCTCGCCATGTTTTCTGTCTGGATTGTTGGACATAGCTACATCTATTGGGCTCAAAGGTACGCTGAAAACAGGAATTTACCTAACCTCAATTTACAAGATGTGGAAATTAAGTGGTTTGGCCACAGAGGATTAAAATGTCACCAATTGATACCATTGGTGAAAACCTTTATGCATTTGCCAAAACCTGACCTGTTAATTGTGCACTGTGGAGGTAATGATTTGGGCACTTTGACTGGGGTAGGTCTGGAAATGCTTTTAAAGGACACCTTTGAGCAATTGATGGCACTTTTTCCTCAGACTGCCTTGGTATATTCAAATATATGCCAAAGACAGAAATGGAGGTGGTCGAACCAATTTTGTCCACAAATTGAGAAATCGAGGAAGCATGTAAACAAATCTGTTTCAGCTTACATGAGAGACCATGGAATGGGCTCCCTGTACAACAATAACTTGCGTTACTACATGCAAGATATCTACAGAGGAGATGGAGTTCACTTCTCAGATGAGGGCAACAGAGTTTTCACTCTGAATTTAAGAATGTGCATTGGTACCTACTTATAAGTACCTAAATGTACCATAAACCCAAAAGCTCTTCTCAGAGCTACCCTACATCTGATCACTCACAATTATTATTGTACTCTAACTTTTTTCACTAATTTTCAAGAAAGTACGCTCCCCAGAACGCTTCCCGGTTCGCGAACCGAGCGCACTCCACGCAAAAAAACTAAAAAAACGGTATATATTTTTTTGCCCTGCGAGAACCTTTCAAAGCCTCCACATCAAACCTAGGGGGTCAGGGACGATCTACCATGCCCCCTTATGGTCATTTGCCCCTTCGCTTTGGCCTCCTCTTGTCTCTCGATCCTACCGAGAGACAAGATGGCGGCCGCTACGGACTGTTTGGAATGTTTACAGACGCCGAAAAACCAATCAGCTTCGCAAACCTCCGTAACGCGAAAAGTACGCGAAGCGGAGCGCTGTTACAGATATATATCTTTTTTTGAACGTTAATTTATCAAAATCCACTGGAGCACATATATTGAGACCTAGCAAAGGCACATCGGGCTACCAGTCCCTACAATTTTGCCAAGTTTCGTGCAAATCCATTCAGCCGTTCGATTATTATTATTATTTTTTTTTTTGCCCCGCGGGGCCCTTTTAAAACCTCCACAGCAAACCTAGGGGGTCAGCGAGGATCTACTATTCCCCCTTATGGTCATTTGCCCCTTCGCTTTCGCCTCCTCTTGTCTCTCGATCCTACCGAGAGACAAGATGGCGGCCGCTACGGACTGTTTGGAATGTTGACAGACGCCGGAGAACCAATCAGCTTCGCTTCACAAAGCTCCGTTGCGCGAAAAGTCCGCGAACCAGACCGCTGCCTGGTCCGCGCTTACAGATATATATCTTTTTTTAAACGTTAATTTCTCAAAATCCACTGGAGCACATATATTGAGACCTACAAAAGGCACATCGGGCTACCAGTCCCTACAATTTTGCCAAGTTTCGTGCAAATCCATTCAGCCGTTCGGGCTAAAAGTGAGGCCAACCGCCCTATGGAAATTAACATGGGAAAAACGCGTTTTGGGACCCCCCTTTTTTCTCGGCCCCCCCTTGACGAACCCCCCCCAAATTTTCAAAGGCTGCTCAGAAACAAAATGTGCCATTTTCCTGAAAATTTCAGCCAATTCCGTCCACAAACGGCAAAGTTATTAGACATAGAATTTTCAAAAAACCCATAGAGAAAAAATCCTAACTATATATACCTACTGGCGACCGCCAGTAGGTAATATATATATATATAAATGGCGACAGCTGAATAAACGAAACGGCATCCTGATACTCTGGTCCATGTCTGCTTCCTGGTGCGTTGTCGTGAGAGGAGGTTGATTATATATATATATTTAAAACATAAAGTCCTGCAACGAACTACAAGATCCAGCATGCCGTAAATCAAACCCGCCCACCAGAGGACAACCCATTGAAGGTTTAAAAATGAAAAGGCAATTGTTGTAGACCTCGTAGCAGGGATCCAGTGTGCGGCATACCTTGAGAAAGTTGAAGGTTCAACGAAACGCGTCGGACTGCCAAACAACAGTGAAATGAAAATAAAGTGCACGTGAGCAATGGGAAGTGCGACTCCAATTTCTTCATTCTTGGAGAAGTGTTTATCATATTTCGATGGCGTGGTTCAGCCGTGGGAGCAGCGCACAGTTAGTAAGGGCGCCACACCTTCACGATAGGAACCGAACATGTGGACTCGTGAAAACGAACAAGAGAAGAGGCTGCCACCGGAGACCGGCTCCGGTATAACTCCCGTATCAACCTTTAAAATGGGCTGAAATGGGGCACTATGTCTCAAAAGCACGAAAGACATTAAATTTAAAACATGAAGCCCTGCAACGAACTACAAGATCCAGCATGCCGTAAATCAAACCCGCCCACCAGAGGACAACCCATTGAAGGTTTAAAAATGAAAAGGCAATTGTTGTAGACCTCGTAGCAGGGATCCAGTGTGCGGCATACCTTGAGAAAGTTGAAGGTTCAACGAAACGCGTCGGACTGCCAAACAACAGTGAAATTAAAATAAAGTGCACGTGAGCAATGTGAAGTGCGACTCCAATTTCTTCATTCTTGGAGAAGTGTTTATCATATTTCGACGGCGTGGTTCAGCCGTGGGAGCAGCGCACAGTTAGTAAGAACGCCACACCGTCCCGATAGGAACCGAACATGTGGACTCGTGAAAGCGAACAAGGGAAGAGGCTGCCACCGGAGACCGGCTCAGGTATAACTCCTGTATCAACCTTTAAATGTGCTGAAATGGGGCACCATGTCTCAAAAGCACGAAAGACATTAAATTTTAAAACATAAAGCCCTGCAACGAACTATAAGATCCAGCATGCCGTAAATCAAACCCGCCCACCAGAGGACAACCCATTGAAGGTTTAAAAATGAAAAGGCAATTGTTGTACACCTCGTAGCAGGGATCCAGTGTGCGGCATACCTTGAGAAAGTTGAAGGTTCAACAAAACGCGTCGTACTGCCAAACAACAGTGAAATGAAAATAAAGTGCATGTGAGCAATGTGAAGTGTGACTCCAATTTCTTCATTCTTGGAGAAGTGTTTATTATATATATATATATATATATATATTACCTACTGGCGGTCGCCAGTAGGTATATATAGTTAGGATTTTTTCTCTATGGGTTTTTTGAAAATTCTATGTCTAATAACTTTGGCGTTTGTGGACGGAATTGGCTGAAATTTTCAGGAAAATGGCACATTTTGTTTCTGAGCAGCCCTTGAAAATTTGGGGGGGGTTTGTCAAGTGGGGGCTGAGAAAAAAGGGGGGTCCCAAAACGTGTTTTTAACATTGAGTTTTCCATAGGGCGGTTGGCCTCACTTTTAGCCCGAACGGCTGAATGGATTTGCACGAAACTTGGCAAAATTGTAGGGACTGGTAGCCCGATGTGCCTTTTGTAGGTCTCAATATATGTGCTACAGTGGATTTTGAGAAATTAACGTTTAAAAAAAGATATATATCTGTAACAGCGGACCGGGCAGCGCTCCGCTACGCGTACTTTTCGCGCAACGGAGCTTTGTGAAGCGAAGCTGATTGGTTCTCCGGCGTCCGTCAACATTCCAAACAGTCCGTAGCGGCCGCCATCTTGTCTCTCGGTAGGATCGAGAGACAAGAGGAGGCCAAAGCGAAGGGGCAAATGACCATAAGGGGGAATAGTAGATGCTCGCTGACCCCCTACGTTTGATGTGGAGGTTTTAAAAGGGCTCCGCGGGGCAAAAAAAAAAAAAAATAATAATAATCGAACGGCTGAATGGATTTGCACGAAACTTGGGAAAATATTAGGGACTGGTAGCCCGATGTGCCTTTGCTAGGTCTCAATATATGTGCTCCAGTGGATTTTGAGAAATTAACGTTCAAAAAAAGATATATATCTGTAACAGCGCTCCGCTTCGCGTACTTTTCGCCGTTACGGAGCTTTGCGAAGCTGATTGGTTCTCCGGCGTCTGTCAACATTCCAAACAGTCCGTAGCGGCCGCCATCTTGTCTCTCGGTAGGATTGAGAGACAAGAGGAGGCCAAAGCGAAGGGGGAAATGACCATAAGGGGGCATAGTAGATCCTTCCTGACCTCTTAGGTTTGATGTACCATTTTGTCAAGTTTGGTGTAATTCCGTTCAGCCATTCAGGCTGTAGACGTATGTAAATGTCCTATAGAAAATTGCATGAGGAAAACACATTTGAAAGTGTTGAAATTTAGAACCAATTAAAATGTTACTTTGGTTTTGTATTTGTGTGTGATGAAAGTTAATTGGTTATGTATATATGTCAAATGAGAGGAAACCACAGCCATTTTGTGATACTACTGTCTGAGGTACATTTGTGAGGAATTTTTGGTGGTGAATTTCTGGTGTTTGATTTACACAGTACTAACACTTCTGCTACTTTTAAAAAGGTGAGTTGTTAATTTGTAAGGGGAACTATGTTGTACACTTGAAGATAATTTGAAAAATGTTTTCTGTTATTTATTTGCAGTCCTTCTGTTATACTAAATACTTGATAAAGTTAGTTTTATATTATGTATTACTAAAAACGATAAATGAAAGTGATTATTTTTTTCTGCAATTTACAGCAAGCAATTTCAAAATAAAATGGCTCACAATGAAGAGACCGTGGCAATTTCTTTTGAATTGTCCACTACATTGATTGAAATTGAGAGCACCAATAATGAAATATTGTCACAAGGAGGACATGACTTGTATGATTCCATTAGATTGATTGAAATGGACAGCACCAAGAATGAAATATTGTCACAAGGAGATGACTTGAATGATTCCACTACATTGATTGAAATTGAGAGCACCAATAATGAAATATTGTCGCAAGGAGGAGATGACTTGTATGATTCCATTAGATTGATTGAAATGGACAGCACCAATAATGAAATATTGTCACAAGGAGGAGATGACTTGAATGATTCCACTACATTGATTGAAATTGAGAGCACCAATAATGAAATATTGTCACGAGGAGATGACTTGAATGATTCCACTACATTGATTGAAATTGACAGCACCAATAATGAAATATTGTCACAAGGAGGAGATGACTTGAATGATTTTTTTGATCAATCTCTTGATGGCGAATTTATCGAGTGTTTGGAGACCATAGAGTTACAAGAATCATCATTGGAGACTTTTAATGAGGACATTGCTGATGAGGACATGTTACTAGTTCTTTCAAATTTAGAAAATTCTGAAGAATAAATTTATATTTAGAAATCAAAAATTGTTTGAGACATTGTTCATTTTTATTTTTAATTTATGAGGTTGTAGCGAAGTGATTGTAGTATAAAATGAGACTTATAGTATAGAGTGCAACATTTTTATGTTACATGGTAAGTTTACTCATATTTACTTCCCTTCTGCCACTATATTATCTCCAATGTGTATTTGACATCTCTTCTTCATCTCCGGCCTCCTTTCTCTCACTGTGTGTCTCCGATGCATCTTATCGCTGCTATTTTGTGTAATTACAGAAGAGAGTAAAATAAAATAGTTCGGAACGTGAAAAGGGGGCAAAGTAGAGTACTCCTCACCCCCTAGGCCTTTTTAGGCGGTCCCAAAAGGATCAGTTTCTGCTTTCCTGAGAGATTATGGTATGAGTTCCATATACCACAATAACTTGCATTACAACATGCAAGATATCTATCTCCTATTACCAACTTTTGGAGATATTCGCGCTAAGCGCGAATATCTCCAAAAAGTAACACCTGCCCTGAGCAGTTCTTAGCCATGTTATCCAATGGGAGGTGGATAACATGGCTAAGAGCATTAGCTCGGTAATGTATGAATATCGCTGAGTTTTTAGCGATATTCATGCATTGCGGCCGTTTATTATCGCATTTGTGATAAACCTTGATAATAGCAAGGTTTATCTTCGATAATTTCTGATGATGCTTAGCGGTAAAAAATTCGTTGGTAAGCATCGTTAGCGATAAATATCGCTTAACTTTGGTAATATGCCCCAACGTCTGTTAACTTCGATTCGAAGGAAATGAGGAAGTGTTGAAAAACATTGTCTGCGCCATCTTGCCTTTTTTGAAATGCCACACTTTTGTCGTGCACGGCAGCCATTTTAGATGTCTTGACCAGACCCACTCTCTGCACGCTGTCGATTCGTAGCATGGCTCCTCACCCTCGCAAGCATCTTCCCCAGGCACTGGTCACCCCCGCTCTCTGTCTTATGCATGGGCAATAAACCTCCCCCCATCTGCGCTGCTCTTCCCTGAGAATCACACTGTGCCCGCCCGACACCTCCCTTTCGCCCTATTCACTACCACACCCTCTGACACTCCTCTTCCTCTGTGTCCGATTGTCCAGGCTATCAGCTAGCCCTGCAGATGTAGTTTATGGCCCCAGCTGTAAAGAATCACCCCTCTTCAAAGGAGTTATACTAGATCAAGGCCCACACCCGATGAGATCCGTCACACCACACGTGTTCCTACTATCTGAAAACTATCCTGTATTGTGATTGGGGAGGGGACCGAGCCTGAAGCGGAAGATTCCAGGAATCACTCTTTGTACATCAAAGTTTTTACAATTATGTGTCACATTAAAAATATATAGCACTCCAACAAAGTAGTAGGAATATAAAACTTTAATAACATATAAATATATACAACAAAACAAAAACAGTAAAAACATTTAAACAACGAAGAGACCGTGGCAATTTCTTTTGAATTATCCAATAGATTTATTGAAATTGACAGCACCAATAATGAAATATTCTTGTCAGTAGCGGTCTGTTGTGCGAATAGTTCCAAGGCAGCAGAACGCGCTGAAATCTAGATGGCACGAAAGTGATGTCTAGCAAGTTGCCGCCCAGCAAATAACGGCGTGGGGCGCCGCGGGGGTGAGTGAGTCCAGTAGGCACCACAGCTATTCTTACCGGCATTGCAGAATTACTGCTGGGGACAATGCCTGTGCTGTAGCAGGGTCACAGCAGAAACAAAAAGGATTCTGTTGAAGATGTTGTTGGTTTTCAATTTGAAAACAGTTCTGGTGTCAACTGCTATGTTATTGTAGTGGTTAATGTTTTGTTTTCTCTAGAAAATGTAAAAGAGGGGGAGGCAGTCCAAAGTTCCGTTAAATGGGCAAAGGAAAGGATCGGTGGTTTGAACTATCAGTCAAAAAGGGGAGGGGGTGCAACAATTTTTCCTACCGGGTCACACTGTACTTTCACCGGAAGTGAGGTCTGCAGGATTCTAGTAATTCAAAGTGAGGCTGGCGCCGACGTCCCGCGGATACAGTTTCGTCACTCCACGGGTGATCATGGCAGTCATTCCCCATCGGGGGTCGGAGACTCCCGCGGCTCCTCTAGAATCTTCAAGGTCGTGGAGGACTACGGTGGTGGAGTCAACCAGTGACCGGGCCATTTCTTTATGCTGGGCCCGCTCTTGCCAGGTCGACCGCCATTTTGAGAGTTCGGTAGCTACTGGCGATCGCGGGGTCAAATGAGCGGACGGGCTCCACCCTGCCGGGCGAGACGTTGCAGCATGGCCACAGTGGAAGAACCCTTTTCCGGGCGCCTGGAGCGCTGAGGGTGCAGCTGGGAAGCCTCCACCTGGGGAGGTGGGAGAGGCCTGTTCGCACCGTCTCTCCCTCCCAGTGCACCCCACGGCGTCTCGCTTGAGATTTGTTATGGCCGGACCAGGCGATGAGGACGAGGGGGGGGGGGTCGGAGGCATGTGCAAGACATCCCCCCCCAGGGTTGTTGCAGCAATTATACAAGAAAGAAGAAGTGTCCCGTCCGTCTTCGGGCCGGG
Source organism: Lissotriton helveticus (assembly GCF_964261635.1). Taxonomy (NCBI): domain Eukaryota; kingdom Metazoa; phylum Chordata; class Amphibia; order Caudata; family Salamandridae; genus Lissotriton; species Lissotriton helveticus. The sequence continues at coordinate 601,071,804 of NC_136063.1, read as the reverse complement.
CTTCCGGTAGATGTCGGCCGGACGCCCCTGGCTCTGGCCCCATGAACGGGTTTCTTGGTTTATTGGCTGCAGCCTGATCCCGTCGGCCTCGGCCCCCCGACCGTTGGTGGCCGGACCGGAAGAGCATGTGGCGGGACTACCTGCAACTCTCAAGGGCCACCGCGGCCGGACTGGGAGAGAGAGGGGAGGGTCGAGGAGACATTCCCCCCCCCCTGCAACTGTTCAGCGTTGTAAAGGCAATCCCCTGGCCGGGTCCCGCTGGTCTCGGCCTCTCCTCCGGCTACACCCTACGTTAGGATCTCCTGGCCGAGGCGTGGCAGCAGGATCCGCCTTATATGGGCTGCTCCCGGCTGGGCGTAGCCGCAACCCTGCCCTACCTTTGTAGTTTCCAGAGTGGGGGCGGATGTTCTACTGACTTGCATTTTCCCTAGTCTATCGATTTTTTTGGCGTGGCAGGCGGTGGGACAGCGAGGGGTGATTTGGTTTCTCTTACTGTTTTTCTGGTCTCTCACCACTGGCATATTTCTAACGTTTTCTTGTTTCTAGGACATTAATAGGTTTTATCATTACGTTATGTTATCGTTTCTTTGTTCGTTGTTTAATAAAAGTTCATGTTCATCAGTGGCCTACTGATTTTCGATTTCCTATTCTTTTCTTTCCAGGTTGTTTCATGCTAAAGTTTCTGTTAACAGGATACAGTGATCACTTCGTTATTATTGCATATGTCCTTTTCACTAGGGGTGCTCTCTGGTCGGGCCAGATGACGTATGTCTAGTAAATGGTCCGGGTGAAACAGGTGCATCAATCAGTGGGGAGTAGATAGGCATGACAGATTACAACGGGGGAGAAAGGTCCGCATTATGTACCCTTTCACTACTTGCAAAGATTTTCCTACGTTTATTTGCAAACAGGGAATACCTGCAAAAAGAACTAATTCCCAAACAGTCAATGTTCGGACAATCAATCAATCAATGAGGAATGAAATAGGTACGACGTGTTAAAGGCTTGCGTTACCTACCCTTCACTATCTGCAAAGGGAGAGAGAATATTCCTATTCTTCCTCGTTTGCAGGCAGAGAAGATCCTTAAGAGAACCAACTTCGAACAATTCAATGCTCGATTCAAACAATCAACAAGGGGTACTGTGAACACAAATGAACGCCGCTTATGTACATACGCATTGCTATTTTCAACAGGTTGTTCCTAATGTTTCTATTTTAGCGAGGTCAAAAAGAGATCCCATTAGTGGCCTACTGATTTTGCTCGATTCCTTTTGTTTTTTTACACGGTTTTTCGCTATCTGCAAAGACTAAACAGAGTATTTTGACTCTGTGCTTGTTTGTAAATAGAGAATGAACCAAAGAGAACAATCAATTAAATGGAGAGAGAAGCAGGCACGACGGATTACAAAGGGGGCAAAGGGCTGCGTTAACTACCCTTCACTATCTGCAAAGAGAGAGTACTCCTAATAGAAATGAGGGGTGGGGGGCAGCATTCAAAGCAGATCAGTGTGCATAAACACGAAAATGTTTTTACTTACCACGTACTTGACATTCGACAGCTTATGATATTTGCTATTAAAAAACCATTGAAATTCACTGAAAAAACCATAGGTTATAGACCATATATAGTTAGGAATTAGCATTTAAAAAACCTTATTTTACTCACACAAAACCATTGAAATTCCATATATAGTTAGTTGCACTAACTATATATCGCGCACCCGCAATCCACTGCTGATCATGTCACATATTACATCATTCATGACATGGTCAGTGACATCACTGATGACATCACTGATGACATCTCAAATGACATCACTGATGACATCACTGATGACATCTCATTTGACATCAATGACCACATCACTGATGATATCATTCATGTGACAATACAATGCATCTCCTCACACTGTAATATAACCTCCGTTACACCCAGTGTTAAATAGAGAGTATCATTTTTGAAACCATTGACACACCAATACTAGTTACTACATACGCACTCACTGATTCCTATGTCTACACACACATTCACTCATACAATCATTCATACATACAATCACTCATCTTTACAACACTATTATATGCACTCATACACCTATACAGACACTCACACTCTGCCACTCATCCATGGAGTTACTCACACACCTAGTCAGTCCTGAAAAGAATCAATCACACTTCCATTTTCTCATCTATACAGTTAAACACAGAACACCTTACATTTTTTAAACATATACTAACACATAGTTACTCTCTTATAGAATCACTGATACAAGTACACATTGATCTGCACAGAGTCACACACCTCCCAGCCAGCCATACACACACTCAGTCTCCCATACAAATACTTGTGCAACCAATCAATAACCCATATAGCTACTTATATAGCTACTGATCAACACATGCAGCAGCTTGCACAACAACAGACATACTGATGCACACTTTCAGACAGTTTAGTCACTAACCCGTGCATTCAGTAAGACGCATTTAATCACTCACTCATACAGTCAATCACGCACCTACTAAAACCTTCATTCAGACACTTATACATCCACTCATTCTTCAATATGTAAAACATATTTAAACTTTACAGAAACACATAATCACTGGATGTTGTCATCAGTGATGTCATCAGTGATGTCACTGACCATGTCATGAATGATGTAATATGTGACATGATCAGCAGTGGATTGCGGGTGCGCGATATATAGTTAGTGCAACTAACTATATATGGAATTTCAATGGTTTTGTGTGAGTAAAATAAGGTTTTTTAAATGCTAATTCCTAACTATATATGGTCTATAACCTATGGTTTTTTCAGTGAATTTTCAAGGTTTTGTAAATGCTAATTCCTAACTATATATGGTCTATAACCTATGGTTTTTTCAGTGAATATATATATATATATATATATATATATATATATATATATATATATATATATATATATATCAAGCTCCAAAATCCACAGGATATTAACTCCAAAAGAATGCAGCACACGCAGGGGTGGTTCCAACCAAGATGTTTTAATGTTGGAACGCTCACAGCAACAAGACGCGTTTCGCCATCGGGCTTCGTCAAATTGTGCAGAGAGCCGAGGCGCCCTTCAACTTTAAAAAGCGTCATTAGCAAAGTAACAAACAAAGAAGGACTAACAAACAGCAGTCTACTATGGCCGCCATCTTAAGATGGTCAAAGTATCATTTAGAAAGATGGCAAAATGGTTAAAAACACAAATTATGTGAAATATAAAAACAAAACCATAGTTTAAATGAACATAAATTAACCATTTCTAAGCCGTTGTGAGTCCCTCAAATCTAGCCCTGAATGGGCACAAATGTAGTGAAAATAGTACGCTGGCACGCTATCGTGTCAAAGCCAACTCTAATGATCATAACTACATAAATTGCCCAGTCATAAATATGACAATAGGCAAATGCGTGCATACATCATATTAACATGCGCAATACATAATTGAACCCTGGATGGGCATAATCATAAACTTCACTACAAATGAGATGATACATTGCTAAACTGACAATAATGTTAAAATGAGAAATGTCTAGAGATGTAAATTTCAGAAATATCAGTAATATATACATTCAACGACTCTCCAGAATAAAAATGAAAAGAAACACCATCGTTACATGAATACTCAACCCAAATGTACTGATAATTCCTCATGCATATTCAATCCATGAGGAGTTTTGCATTGCAAGTCAATTATGTACCTGGATTCCAAGCGTCTTAGTTTCAAAAGGCGATCCCCCCCTCTGATATTAGCAGGTACACTATCGAGACAAGTATACACCAACAGATCCCTGTTACTTTTGTGCAACTTCTCGAAGTGCCTGGCCACTGGGTAGGAAGCATCCTTATTTGCAATTGCACGCATGTGCTCTAAAATTCTAAGTTTCACAGCATTAGTTGTGCTGCCTATATATTTCAGGCCGCACGGACACATAAGACAATAGATAACATAAGGTGTCGAACAGGTGAGAAACTTAGTTATGCGTTTAGGGATGGCCAAACCCGGTACTTGATATGTAAGCGTCAGCTTACTATGCTTGCAAGCCTTGCACTTGCCACAAGGATAAAAACCATTGAGAACCGGCATTTTTGGAGGTGTAACTTGGGACTGAAAGTGACTAGAAACAAGATGGTCCCTGAGAGATCGGGCCTTTCTGTAGGTGACTAAAGGATTACTTGGCAAATCAGCCTTGATAGTATTATCCATCAATAAGATATTCCAGTTCTTTCTGAGTATCTTTTTGATTTGCCCAGCACTCTCAGAGTAGGTAGTGATAAGGCGGAAAGAGCCATCACTGGCTTTCTTAGATTTTTTTGGCAGTAAGAGCTCTTGTCGCCTCAACTTTTTAACCCTTTCATATGCACTGTTAAGGACACTTTCACTATAGCCCCTTATTCTAAATCTTTGAAGACTAGAATGCACTGATCTTTCATAATCCTCCTCATTGGAGTTGTTCCTTCTCAATCTGAGTAGCTCTCCATAAGGAATGCTTTCAATAAGTGGTCGTGGATGACTACTAGTGGCAAATAGGGTGGAGTTACCAGCTGTCTCCTTCCTGTAAAGTTTGGTCTGTATACTGCCGTTCTCATCAATGTAAATAGTAAGATCTAAATAATTTACAGATGTCTGACTAATCTGTCCTGAAAATCTAAGATTCACATTGTTGTTATTAAGTGCATCAACAAAGTCATGTGCAGTTTCTATAGGGTTCTCTAGAATGATAAAAAGATCGTCTATATAACGATGGTACCCTATAATCTTATTATGCCATTCACAATTGTCGTTACTCCAGGCTACTTGCTCCTCCCACCATCCTACGAAAAGGTTCGCAAAACTAGGGGCGGAGCAAGCTCCCATGGCAACACCTGACATCTGTTTATACAGCTGTTTGCCAAATAGGAATATGTTGTTATTTAGACTGAATGTCATAAATTCAAGTAGCATTTTGTTGTGCTCATAGAATCTAAGTGGACGTTTGTCCAAAAAACTAGCCATAGCCTTGAGACCGTCCCCATGTGCAATGCACGTGTATAAACTGGCGATATCAAGGACCAGCATACAGTAACTATCCTTCCAGGAGATTTTGTTAATACAATTCAAAAAATGTTTGGTGTCTCTTACATAAGAGTCTAGGGACATCACCATGGGAGAGAGAAATGAGTCAACATAAATAGATAAATTTTCTGTAAGACCTCCATTGGAGGCCACAATTGGCCTTCCTGGGGGATTAACAAGATCTTTATGTACCTTGGGGAAGTAATAAAAGGTAGGAATAACAGGGCTCAAGCATCGTAGGAACAAATATTCATCCGTGTTCAACATGTTCAAGTTATACCACTTTAAAATCATGTCATGATATTCTTTCACACTGTGATTATATATTTTATCATTTACAGTCATATAAGTTGCTGTGTCTCCCAACAAACGCATGGCTTCTGTTTCATATTGTGTCTTAGTAAGAAGGACAATATTGCCCCCCTTGTCTGAAGGTTTGCAAACCAAGCCTGAATCCTCACACAAAGATTTCAATGCCTTCTGTTGTTGTTGTGTGAAATTGTCTTTCGAAGGCAGATATTTCTTGGTGTGTCTAAGCCTTGTGAGATCCCTCACAACGGCCTCTGAAAATGTATCAATAGCATCAGGACACATCATGGGCATGAAAGTTGAGACCGGTTTAAAAGCACTGGCCCCCCCTTTCTGTATTGCGCATGTTAATATGATGTATGCACGCATTTGCCTATTGTCATATTTATGACTGGGCAATTTATGTAGTTATGATCATTAGAGTTGGCTTTGACACGATAGCGTGCCAGCGTACTATTTTCACTACATTTGTGCCCATTCAGGGCTAGATTTGAGGGACTCACAACGGCTTAGAAATGATGGTTAATTTATGTTCATTTAAACTATGGTTTTGTTTTTATATTTCACATAATTTGTGTTTTTAACCATTTTGCCATCTTTCTAAATGATACTTTGACCATCTTAAGATGGCGGCCATAGTAGACTGCTGTTTGTTAGTCCTTCTTTGTTTGTTACTTTGCTAATGACGCTTTTTAAAGTTGACGGGCGCCTCGGCTCTCTGCACAGTTTGACGAAGCCCGATGGCGAAACGCGTCTTGTTGCTGTGAGCGTTCCAACATTAAAACATCTTGGTTGGAACCACCCCTGCGTGTGCTGCATTCTTTTGGAGTTAATATCCTGTGGATTTTGGAGCTTGATTACGTTTGCGGGCACACCCCCGCTTTGTGTGCACCCGCTCGAGTGTGCAGTTGGCTGGTGTTTGGGAGCTGCTATATATATATATATATATATATATATATATATATATATATATATATATATATATATATATATATATATATATATATATATATATATATATATTACCTACTGGCGGTTGCCAGTAGGTAGTTATAGTTAGGATTGTTTTCCATAGGGAAATCGCAACATTCTATTGGGAATAACTTTGGCGCCGGTTGAGGAATCTGCCTGAAATTTTCCTCAAATTTGCCTCGCGGCTCTCCGCTCCTTCCTGAAAGTTTGGGGGGGATTCGTCAATCGGGGGCCGAGATAAAAGGGGGGTCCCAAAACGTGTTTTCCCCATGTTAATTTCCATAGGGCACAACAAGGAAGGGTTGCTGAACTGTTCCTAAGCGTGACTAAAGGAAAGAACTAACTGGCGTGACCAGAGGTGTAAGTGTAACACCCAAGGGCATCCATTTTGTTGGATGGATTGGCCTCACACACCCCGAAGGATGTCATGCTTCATCATCGGTGGTTGCTCCTCGTCGGGGAGGCGGTGCAATCCCCGACGGGCTCACCTCAAAGAGGGGCTCTTTGGCGGAGATCTTTTTTCCAACAGCCTTATGGTGAGGTGTGGGTGTGTGGGCAGGGGGGTATGTGGTAGTGGAACAGGGATAATTAAAATGTAGCTAAGGGTACCGGAATCAATTTTATTCTGGGGGTCCCTCGCTGCAAATAAAAACAGGGGACTAGCTTACTAGGAGTCAACGAGCATAGTCAGGTGAACCTAGATGGGGCTAGTGGTGAAGACGGTCGACATGTTTCTCGCAGTGGGCAATAGTTACCCGCGATTCATCAGGACCTATAAAAGGTGATTTACAACATGCTGGTGTCATGTGTGAGTTTGTGTTTGTTTTACCTCTGTGGGGGTTGTCCTATGCCTATTTACCAAGAACTACCAGCCACCAGAGGGGTCGGCGGGAAAAGGCATCAAGGATGAGTCCATAAGTCAAAAACTCTAATCACTTGTGCCTTTGCTGCATGACCTACCCTTCTCCGCCGAGCTCGAGTAGAAAAAAAAAAAAAATTCCATAGGGCCTCACTTTTAGCTCGAACGGCTGAATGGATTTTCACCAAACTTGGCAAAATTGTAGGGACTGGTAGCCCGATGTGCCTTTGCTATGTCTCAAGATATGTGCTCCAGTGGATTTTGAGTAATTTGGGTTTAAAAAAATATATATATCTATAGCTGCGCCCCGGTACGCGCACCGGGGAGCGCTCATGGCGCACACCGCGAGTTCGCGCGCGGAAAGCTGATTGGCTTTCGGGTGTCTGTAAACATTCCAAACAGTCTGGAGCAGCCGCCATCTTGTGTCTCGGTAGGATCGAGACACAAGAGGTGGCAAAAACAAAGGGGGAAATGACCAAAAGGGGGCAGGGTAGACCCCCCCTGACCCTCTAGGTTTGATGTGGGGGCCATAAAAGGCTCCACGGGGCAAATAAATAAATAAATTAAAAAAATCGATTTTCGCGGGGGGAGCGCCCGGTACGCGCACCGGGGAGCGTACCGGGGAGCGTACCATGGGGAAAACCCAGTGAAACAGTAAAATAATAATTTAAAGTGCTTAGAGGTAGGGTAGCTCTGCATAGAGTTGTGTTGTTTGGGTGTTTTAAGTACCAACATGTATGTACCAATGCAGAATCTTAAATTCAATGTACACCGTCTCCTCTGTAGATAATTTGCATGTTGTTATAGAAGTTATTGTGGTATATGGAATCCATATCATAGTCTGTCAGGAAAGCGGAAACAACATGGAGGCAGGAGATGAAACAGAGATGTCAAATACACATTGGAGATAATAAAGTGGGAGAAAGGAAGTAACTGTGAGCAAAATTACTATGTAACACAAAAAAGTTGCACAGTATACTATAAGTCTGACTTTATATTATAATCAATTTGGTACTAGTTTATGAATTACATATAAAAATGAATAATGTCTCGAACAATTTTTGATTATTAAATATAAATTTATTTTTCTGACTCTTTTTCAAAATTTAATAACACTTCTAACAATATATTGTCTGGAATGTCCTCATTTTCATTCTGTGATTCTATTGCTTCCACACACTGAACTAATTCATGGTCCAGTGACTCATCCATAAAATCAAAGTCATCATTGTCATCAATAATTTCTTCAGGGTTGTTCTCCAGAACAATTTCGAAAGAAATATTCTGTTTTCCTTCCATTTTCTTGCTGTAAATTGCATAACAAATAAATATATCAGTAGAGATAGGGCACTGTTGGGTTTAAGTTCAGACAGGTAGTTTTGATTTTTTAACAGTGAAGTTATCTTTGGGGAGTGTATGGTATCAGGCAGGAAGTAGAAATATAAAAAAGTGTATGTGATAAAGCCTAAGTAAATTCATAATTATACAAGACAAGCTTAACTCTATCCATAACTATAACAGAGAAGCCTATCTCAATCTATAACTATTACAGAGGGATATAACTATCAGAAAATGTTTTCCAAATTAACTTAAAGTGCACAACATACTTCACTTTCCAAAATAACAACTTACCTTTGAGAAAGCAGTTGAAGTTCTCAGTGAAAATCCTTTTCAAATGTACTCCAGGAAGTAGTAGTCAAAATGGCTGTGTTTCCCTCTCTTTTTTTAATATATATTCATGTACATAACCAATCAAATGTCAGGAAATAATAGTTGAAAATGAAAATAACCATTTAATTGGTTGTCAATTCTAACACTTCAGATGTGTTTTTGTCATGTAATTTACCTCAGGATATTTAGACAGGGCTACAGGCCAAATGGCTCAATGGAATTCCACCAAATTTGTGAAAATGGTAGGGACTGGTATGTAGTATTGCCTATTGTATTTTTGGTGAACTTCTCTACAGAGGTTTTTATGTAAATTAACTTTTAAAAAATGTTGGGAGCGCTCACCGGTGCGTGCCCCGGTACGCGTACCAGCAGCGCTACGGGAGTCCTCCATTTTGTGTTTCGGTAGATTTGAGACAGAAAATGGAGGACAAACAACGTTGGGAATGGGTATAAGGGGGCAAGGTAGGCACCCCCTGACCCCCTAGGTTTTCTGAGGGGGTCTTAGGAGGCCCTTATAGGCCAAAAAAAAAAAGAAATTTAATTTTTCGCGGTGGGAGCGCCCGGTACGCGTACCGGGGAGCGTACCGGGGAGCGTACTTTGGAGAAAAACAGTGAAAAAAGTTAGAGTAAAATAATCATTTTGAGTGATCAGAGGTAGGGTAGCTCTGAAAAGAGCTTTTGGGTTCTGTGGGTGATCTAGGTACCTACAAGTAGGTTCCAATGCACAGTCTTAAATTTAGGAGGAATATTCTATTCCCCTCATCTGAGAAGTGCACACCATCTCCTCTGTAGATATCTTGCATGTTGTAACGCAAGTTATTGTTGTATATTGAACCCATTCCATAGTCTCTCATGTAAGCAGAAACAGATTTATTCACATGTTTCCGTGCTTTCTCAAATTGTGGACAAAATTGGTTGGACCACTTCCATTTCTGTCTTTGGCATATATTGGAATGTACCAAGGCAGTTTGTGGAAAAAGTGTCATCAATTGCCCAAAGGTGTCCTTTAAAACCATCTCCAGACCTACCCCAGTCAAAGTGCCTAGGTCATTTCCACCACAGTGCAAAATTATGAGGTCAGGGTGTGGCAGATGGTAAAAGGTTTTCACCAATGGTATCAATTGATGACATCTCAATCCTCTTTGGCCAATCCATTTTATGTGCACATTTGGTAAATCAAGGTTGTGAAAATTTCTGATAGCTGCATACCTTTGAGCCCAGTGAATGTAGCTATGTCCAATAATCCAGACAGAGTACATGGTGAGAGGAGGTTCTGGTGCAGTCAGATGAGGTGTAGGAATGAAATGGCAGTTGGAACAGTAGGAGTTTGCAAAAAAAATGTAGAGTTTCAGTGGTCTTGAATCACAAGCAATGATTGGTGGATTCAGATAGTTGAAAACTGAAAGTTAGGGTGCCTGGTTCTGTTCTATCAAAGAACTCATTTGAATGGTCAAGAAAAAGTCATTAAAAGAAATATTGCACCTGATAAGCTGGTTTATTGATAGGTCAAACATCCTTGCTGAGTTCATTTGCAACATTGTAGAATAAACTTTTAACCCTGAGAGCTCAGTGAGGAGGGAGTTGCTATGGTAACAGGTAGAAAGGGCTGAGGGGTGGGGGGGGGAGGGTGTTGATTTGAAAATAGAGAGGGAAGAGTTTTGATTGGTTACCATGAGTAATATGTGTGTAGAATTAGAGGTTCTCTGTGCCATTCATGGTTGCAGTGCCTAGAGTACATACCTTTTGCTCTGTTAAAGAAATATTGGTGTGTGTGTCTGACACTGTTTTCAATCTCCTAAAGCATTTGTAAAGGTAAGTAATGATTTATTTAATATAGATAGAGCGTTGTATACTGTATGGAGAATATTTGGAAGCATATTGTGGTTTTTAAATGTTGTTTGTGTCATGCTTTTTCATAATGCTTGGTAAAACGTTTGTACTACATAGAGGAATTGTATTTTGTAAAATTGTGAAGTTTCAGTAGTGGCATGGAATGCTTGTACATAGGACCTGTGCTGTGTTTCTTAAATGTGATGTCAAAAACGATTTTGGGGAAAATGAATGGCTTTTACATTTTTTAGAAGGAATAAATAATGTGTGCATGCTTAAAGAAATATATTTGACTCTTTCACAATGATGTTACCTGTGTTAACTCAGTGTAGGAAGCACATTGAGTATCTTTGCATAGAGGAATTGTATTTTGTAAAATTGTGAAGTTTAGTAGTGGCATGGAATGCTTGTACATAGGACCTGTGCTGTGTTTCTTAAATGTGAGGTCAAAAACGATTTTGGGGAAAATGAATGGCTTTTACATTTTTGAGAAGGAATAAATAGTGTCTGCATGCTGAAAGAAATAAACTTGACCTTTTCACAATGATGTTACCTGTGTTAACTCAGTGTAGGAAGCACATTGAGTTTCTTTGCATAGAGGAATTGTATTTTGTAAAATTGTGAAGTTTTAGTACTGACATGGAATGCTTGTACATAGGACCTGTGCTGTGTTTCTTAAATGTGATGTCAAAAACGATTTTGGGGAAAATGAATGGGTTTTACATTTTTGAGAAGGAATAAATAATGTGTGCATGGTTAAAGAAATAAATTTGACCCTTTCACGATGATGTTACCTGTGTTAACTCAGTGTAGGAAGCACATTGAGTTTCTTTGCATAGAGGAATTGTATTTTGTAAAATTGTGAAGTTTTAGTAGTGACATGAAATGCTTGTACATAGGACCTGTGCTGTGTTTCTTAAATGTGATGTCAAAAACGATTTTTGGGAAAATTAATGGCTTTTACATTTTTGAGAAGGAATAAATAGTGTCTGCATGCTGAAAGAAATACATTTGATCTTTTCACAATGATGTTACCTGTGTTAACTCAGTGTAGGAAGCACATTGAGTTTCTTTGCATAGAGGAATTGTATTTTGTAAAATTGTGAAGTTTTAGTAGTGACATGGAATGCTTGTACATAGGACCTGTGCTCTGTTTCTTAAATGTGATGTCAAAAATGATTTTGGGGAAAATTAATGGCTTTTACATTTTTGAGAAGGAATAAATAGTGTCTGCATGCTTAAAGAAATACATTTGACCCTTTCACAATGATGTTACTTTCGTTAACTCAGAGTAGGAAGCACATTGAGTTTCTTTGCTGTTGGTTTGTGTCATGTTTTTTGAGAATGGTTGAATTTCAGTAGTGAAATTGAATGCTTGTACATAGGACATGTGCTGTGTTTCTTAAATGTGATGTGAAAAACGATTTTGGGGTAAATGAATGGCTTTTACATTTTTGAGAAGGAATAAATAGTGTCTGCATAATTAAAGAAATACATTTGAACCTTTTACAATGATGTCACCTGTGTTACCTTATAATAGGAAGCACATTGAGCTTCTTTGCTGTTGGTTTGTGTCAGGTTTTTTGATAATTCTTGGTATGAATATTTGCAAGATAGGGGATTTGTATTTTGTGAAATTGTGAAGTTTCAGTAGTGACATGGAATGCTTGTACATAGGACAATAATGTCACCTGTGTTACCTTAGATTAGGAAGTAGATTGTGCAGATGAGGTGAGGCATGTCCAGAGTGACAGAGGAGGTGAGGCCTGTGTTCAAGACTGTAGTGGGAGAGAGGCCTTTCCTTGGGAGCATAGGTGGTGAGGCCTGTGTCTAAGAGTGCAGTGGACTAGGCTTCAAGAATCCTATCCCCCACTGCAGTCTTAGACACAGGCCTCACCTTCTTAATACCCCTGGACAGACCTCTCTTCCACTACACTCTTCAATACAGGCCTCATCTCTTCTGCACCCCTAGACAATCCTCACCTCATCTGCAACCCTGAATAGACTTTAACTAATCTGCATCCTTAGACAGGCCTCAGCTTATTAACACCCATGGACATGCGTCACCTCATCTGCACCCAGTTACCATCAATTATACTCAATACATTGAGGCCTGTCCAAAGGACACAGATGAGGTAAGGTTTGTCCAAGGGTGAGAGGAGGTCAGTCCTCTCCACTGTACTCATGGACACTGAATGATTGTACATAGGACCTGCACTGTGTGTCTAAAATGTTATTTAAAAAACGATTTTGGTGAAAATCAATGACTTTTAGATTTTTGAGAAGGAATAAATAGAGTCTGCATGATTAAATACATATATTTCATCCTTTCACAATAATGTCACCTTTGTTACCTCAGATTAGGAAGTAGATTGTGCTGATGAGGTGAGGCATGTCCAGAGGGACAGAGGAGGTGAGGTCTGTGTTCAAGACGGTAGTGGGAGAGAGGCCTTTCCTGGAGAGCCTAGGTGGTGAGGCCTGTGTCTAAGAGTGCAGTGGACTAGACTTCATGAAGCCTATCCCCCACTGCAATCTTAGACACAGGCCTCACCTTCTTTGTACCCCTGGACAGACCTCTCTTCCACTACACTCTTCAATACAGGCCTCATCTCTTCTGCACCCCTAGACAATCCTCACCTCATCTGCAACCCTGAATAGACTTCAACTAATCTGCATCCTTAGACAGGCCTCAGCTTCTTTACACCCTTGGACATGCGTCACCTCATCTGCACCCAGTTACCATCAATTATACTCAATACATTGAGGCCTGTCCAGAGGACACAGATGAGGTAAGGCTTGTCCAAGGGTGAGAGGAGGTCAGTCCTCTCCATTGTACTCATGGACACTGAATGCTTATACATAGGACCTGCACTGTGTGTCTAAAATGTTATTTAAAAAACGATTTTGGTGAAAATCAATGACTTTTAGATTTTTGAGAAGGAATAAATAGAGTCTGCATGATTAAATACATATATTTCATCCCTTCACAATAATGTCACCTGTGTTACCTCAGATTAGGAAGTAGATTGTGCAGATGAGCTGAGGCATGTCCAGAGGGACTGAGGAGGTGAGGCCTGTGTTCAAGACTGTAGTGGGAGAGAGGCCTTTCCTGGAGAGCATAGGTGGTGAGGCCTGTGTCTAAGAGTGCAGTGGACTAGGCTTCATGAATCCTATCCCCCACTGCAGTCTTAGACACAGGTCTCATCTTCTTTATACCCCTGGAGAGACCTCTCTTCCACTACACTCTTCAATACAGACCTCATCTCTTCTGCACCCCTAGACAATCCTCACCTCATCTGCAACCCTGAATAGACCGTTTGCTTTTTGTCATTGCTTTGTTGTTTGGTAATAGTGGTCTATAATGTGCTATTTGTTTCTTTAACACAGATTGAAATCAAGATTTCAAGAGTAAGGAAAGATGCCCTCAAGGCAAAGGAAAAGGAAAGATGATAAGCGGAAAAAAATCAAAAACAGCAACGGAATTACAGCACTCCTCCACAACAAATACTTCAAAAAACAGGAAAAAAGCTCCTGGTAAGACAACTAAGTCTTTCTTACGGAACATATGTAGATAAAAAAAAAATGTTGGACAGCATGTAGAAAAAGAGAAGGAGAGAGTAAATTTGAAAAGGAAGGAGAGGCCCTAAAAAAATCTTACTACTGGAGCAGGAGAGAATAATATGTATAGGAATAGAAGGCAGAATCAGTTTAGAGACATTCGTAAACGAATGTTTCGCAATAGGGTGGTTTTAAATTTGTTAAAAAACATTAGGAAAGGTAAACAGAGAGCTGCTTTTTATAAGAAAAAGAAAAATGTAGAGAAGATTGTTGATCAGGCTTTTGAAGTTAAGAAAAAATTATTTATTTTAATAATCAATAGAATTAGGACACTTAACCAGACAATTGATGTTTTCAAATCAAACAATAGATGGAAAAGAGTAATTAATCGGACTAATTTTGTAAAGTTTTTTCAGGAGAATGGATGCACAGTTCAAGTTGTGAGCCATTTTTTAATGAGGAGAGTTACTTCCAGGAGAATGATTTAGTGCATGCAGTTGACACCAGTGGTCGAGCATATGAGGTGAAAGACGGTTGTCCGATTGAAAAAGAGAAATTTGTGCCTAGAGAACCAGAAGAGGTGTTAACTGATGAAGTTTTAGGGAGACGTACTAAGGGTCCAGTGTACACTTGGAAGTGTAGTAGTATTTGTAGTGTGCGACAGGAATCAATTGATTTGTTTTGTAATTTCTTACGTACATATAGTAAGAAAAGTCTAAAGCAAAAAATGAAGTTGTTGCAAGACTTAGATCCTTGCAGAGTGAGAGAAAACACAGGTTTGCAAGGGCATTCACTGGCTTGTCTTTCTTGAAAAGTCTGTCAGAGTGTTTTTCATCATTTTAGGATGTTAGCAGTGCATCATACCAAAATGAGGAAATTAGTGAGAATGTTGTATTATGCAAAAAGTCCAGCACTTAAGCTTAAACAATTAAACAGTGCTCTTTTGCATGGAACTGAATTAGATGTGAAGAAGATTTGTGAAGAAATTGAGATTTGTTATTTTGGTGAAAAAGAGGACAGTGTAGAAATTGACACAGTAATAGAAGGTAATGTGGAAGACAATGTACAGATTTCAAGTACAGAAAAATTTGACCAGGAAATTACCAGGTTTAAGGTGAAATCAAGTGAAAGGCCTAATTTTACTTGTGTGTGTTGTCGACGGACTTTATAAGATTTATAAGATTCAGACTAGGTTAGTTGATTTATGTGCAGAAAGTGAAATGGAAAATAATAGTGAATGGAAGAATTTCTTTTGATTTGAGTTCTGATCAGCGTATTTGTAAATATTGTTATAATAAATTAAATGAAAACAGAATGCCTGCTAGAGCTGTTCATAATAATCTTGAGTTGGTAGACATTCCTCCTGAATTGATGGATTTAACTATATATGAATCTATTTTGATTCAGTGTGTCCATCCTTTTCAGGCTATTGTTCGCATGGAGCCTAAGATAGGGAAATTGCCTCCTTCAGATTTACAGAGAGGATTAAAGGGAAGAGTTGTTTATTTGCCTCTAGATTTCAAGAAAATTATTGATACAATTGGTGTAGAGAAAGTGGAAGAGGAACCTCTGGTTATTCTAGTTAATGGGGTTCCGACAAAGAGTAAGAAAATCTGGCAAGATTTAGTGGATGTTAGGAAAGTCAAAAAGGCAACATTGTATTTGGTCAAAAACAATGAGTACTACAAACATGTATGTGTTGAAGCAGAGGAAACAGCTGCAGATGAAGACAGTGATTGTTCAGCTGGCCAAATTGAAAAAGTTGATGTATCAAGAAGTAAAGAAATATATGAACATTATACTGTTCATCCTTTGCATTCCAAAGAAGTGATGGGGAATGCAATTGACTTGTTTCAAATGAAAGCAGCAAAAGGAAGTCCCATTAGTGTATGGGAAGAAAGTTTGGAAGCTCGTTGTTTTTCACATTTATTTCCAACAGGTCGAGGTGGACGATATGACGATCGACCACTTCAAATTCCTGAATCTGAATATCGAACTGTAAGATTATATGCTGAAGATCCAAGGTTTCGTCAATGCATTCCCTATTTGTTTCATCTACTGTATGAAAGTGACTTGTCTGGGCTTTCTTATGCAGTAAACCATATACTGAAAAGTGGAGCACATCTGCAAAATGTTTCGGCGAGGGATCCTATGGAGAAAGTGAATCTGCAAGATAATATTTTGGAATCTCATTTAATCAATCCCATGGCATGTCAGCGTGGTACAAACGAGTATTGGTACCATCATCATGGGGAATTGAAATGTATGCTAAAAAACTTAGGAACTCCTACATGGTTCCTCACTCTTAGCTGTGCCGAGTATGCATGGGACGACTTACCTCAATTTCTACGAGAGGCAAATGCAATTATACAAAATATAGAATTCAAAACTGCTGGAGAACTGTGTTCTTTGGATCCAGTGAATGTATGCAGATATTTCAATCATAGATTTGAAGCTATGATGTCTTTTATTACCAACAAAAAAAATCCTCCCCTTGGAGAGGTTTTGGATTTCTTTTGGAGAAAGGAGTATCAAGCGAGAGGTGCTCCTCATATACATATGTTGTTGTGGATTAAAGATGCACCCAAATTTGGAACAGATTCGGATGAGACAGTGATGAGCTTCATTGAAGAGTATTCAACATGTGCTGTTCTGAAAACTACCGAAGAAAACAGTTTAAGGCAACAAGTTTTACGCTTTCAATCCCATCGTTGTGGAAAGTACTGTCGTCGAAAATTCAGAAACAAGGACAAGTTCTACACAAAATGTCGTTTCGGCTTTCCATGACCAGTGATTTCTAAAGGAAGAGTAAATAATTTGATGTCTTCTCTGCGACATACTGTGACGAGGAAATCACCAAAAAATACATACAATTTAAAAAGAAACGAAGAGTCCAAGTACATCAACGACTACAACCCAGTGATTTTGTCCATGTGGAATGCTAACATGGATATTCAATTCGTTGCTGACAACTCTATTGCTGTGGCTCGATATGTGACCTCTTACATCACAAAAAAAGAAAAGACAGAACTGAAGGAAATGTGGGAGGACATTTCACATGAAAAGAGTCTAAGCAAGAAATTATACAGTTACAGTCTGAAGATGTTGTCGCATCGAGAAATTGGAGCATATGAATGTTCTGATCGATTGTCATCAGCAAGTCTCTATGCCAAATCTAGAACCATCATTTGGATAAGTCTAGGTCTTGCTGCAACACGAAACCGAGTTTTGAAATCTGTACAAGAGATAGAGTATTTGGCGGAGAAAGAACCAGAAAGTACAGATATTTTGAAGACAAACATGTTGGATACATACTATCCAAATAGAAGTCCTCACCTTGAGAACGCTTGTCTCTATGAAGTTCTTCAAAGCTATATTTATAAGAGGAACATCAGAGAAGATATCAATAATGGAATATATGCTGTCATTGGATGTGAAGGATGTCTAGTGAAACAGAGAAAAGGTCATTTGATTAATCATCGAAAATTGAGTTGTGAAAATCCAGACAAAAGGGAATTTTATTATTTGGTTCTTTTGCAACTCTTTAAACCATGGCGTACAGAAGAGGAACTACTTGGAGATTTTCTCTGTTATGAAGATTCTTTTAATGCAACCAAGGATACCATAGAATGTCCTGTTTTTCCAAATTATCTGCAAATGTTGAACGAAGAAATAGCGCAAGAAGCAACAATTGCTGCAGAGATTGCGAGAGACAGTTCTCAAGACAGTCAGAGTTCTACTTCATTAAGTCAGGATCCACTAGGAGGACCAATTATCCAAAATGAAGCTGCCACTGCCATGGATGAGGTGGAAAGAGCTATGGAACAAGCTCAAGATGATGTAGTTAACTTAGAAGATTTGGTGAAACAACTAAACCTTGAGCATAAGCAGATATATGACAAAGTCACAGAACAGATTGAACATGGATTCACTCATGAGAAAAAAGAGTGCTCATGTACATCATTTAAGCCTGTCCAACTGTACGTGAGTGGAGAAGCGGGAACTGGAAAAAGGTTTCTGATTAAAGCAATTGCAACTTATCTGCAGAAAAGGACTGAATCACCGCTATCTTGTGTTGTTACCGCTCCAACTGGGCTGGCAGCACATAATATTAAAGGGATTACTTTACATCGTTTACTGATGCTGCCAGTGGAGCATGATAACAAATTGCAATACCTCAAGCTATCTGGAGATGCGTGTTCCGAAGTTTCGAGAGTCCTGAAGAAAATGAAACTTCTTATCATTGATGAAGTAAGCATGGTCTCAAATCTAATGCTTGCTTTTGTGCATTTGAGAATGCAAGAAATTCTTAGAACAGAGTATGATGTGTTATTTGGAGGGAAACACATCATTGTTTTTGGAGATCTACTGCAGTTGACTCCAAGTTGATACCAAGAAGTGCCTGGGAAGCATTGGAAACGTTAATATATGGTTAAATTTCAAATATGCAGAACTACTCCAAAATATGCGGCAGGCAAAGGATGAAGATTATAAAAATATTCTACAAGATGTAAGAATCGGAAAAGTAAGTCAGCATGGGAAAGAAGCTTTACATGGACGATTAATTACAAATTTGTACCCAAATGAAAACATTCTTCCAGAGAATATTTTTAAGAAAATTAACGAGAAGAAATCTGGCATATGTTTGATGCCAACTCTGAAAGAATGTTCCATGTTCAACAACAAAATGTTAAAGTTAGAAAATGAAGAGATAGTGAAACTGGAAGCTATAGATGAAATAGAGCGTATGGGAGCAACAATTATTTTGTCTGAAAATTTGAAATCAAAATTGGATTCATTAGAGAAGACTATATCTAAAACTGCTGGTTTTGAAAAGACTCTGAATGTGTGTTTAAATTGTCGTATTATTTTGAGAAGGAATTTAAATGTTGAAAGAGGTCTGGTAAATGGAGCAATGGGTCATGTTGTTGGTTTTGTGAATTACAAAAATAGAGATGGAATTGAAATTTTAAAAATTAAATTTGATGGCATTGACGAAATAGAACAAATTTGTCGTTGTTCAGCTAGGTTTTTGCTTGTGAAAGACTTATATGTTCGCCGAAAACAGTTTCCTATTTGTTTGGCATATGCGGTGACAATTCATAAATCTCAAGGTTTAAGTGTAGATAGTGCTTTGGTGAACATTGGAAGTTCTGTGTTTAAAGAGGGTATGGCATATGTGGCATTATCACGAGTCAGAACTTTATCAGGATTGTACTTGATTGAGTGTGATGAAACAAAGATTTGTGCTGATCTAGATTGTGTTAAAGAATACAATAGGTTAAGAAGAGAGTAGGCTCCACATTGCATTTGCCTCAATATCCTCTGTTAGAAAAACGTGTGGTAGGCCGAAAAAGAAGAAATGAGAATAATTGCAGTGAGGTAGTAATAAAAAGACAAAAAGTAGATGAAACTGTAATTGTAAGCAGAAAGAAAAAGGATTCTGTTGAAGATGTTGTTGGATTTCAGTTTGAAAACAGTTCTGGTGTCAACTGCTATGCTAATGTAGTGCTTAATGTTGGTTTTTTTCTTCAAAATTTACAAGAACAGATTGTTGAAAATCGGGATCAAACATTCTGCTGTTTATTGAATTCCGTGTTTGAGAAATGTAGCAGTGATAGAGCAAAAATAGAAAGTGTTTCAGAAATTAGAAATCTTCTAGACATATGTTCTGGTCAAAATCAATTTTCACAGATTATTCAGCAGGATTGTCAGGAATTTTTAATGTATATGTTTGGGAAGATGAAGGTGTAGATATAAAAAATCTTTATAGCCTTTCTTATCAATGGCAGCATGACTGCGACAACTGTAGTTTATCAAGTAGTACTAGAATAGACACTGAAAGATTTATATATTTGACTTTACCAGACTGCAAATCAGTGCCTTTTAATAATCTAGTTAAAGCAGCTGATCACAATATGGTGTGTACCCAATGTAAGTCTGCAATGCTGTCCACATTATTTTTACAAACTTATGGTAAATATGTGATTTTAATGTTCCAACGATGTAGACCTGATGGAAGTAAATTGTCAACTTCTATTAAAAATGTTGTGGCTTCTCAGTTATCAATTTCAGGAAGAACGTTTGAAACTGTAGCTATTATTTATCATGACGGTCCTTCAACAACATCAGGGCATTACACATGCTATTTAAAAAGTCGTAAAGGTTGGACCCAGTGTAATGACACTCATTTGACTTTCAAACAACGTTTGCCTTTTGACTTAAAAAATTCATACCTAGTGTTTTTAGAACCAAAATTTAAGTAAAGGTAATTGGCCTATGAAGACGGGACCAGTTAATAAAGGTTATTTTGCTGTTTAAAAATATATTCTGAGTAAAAGTGATCCAGGTAATATAAAAAATTCGCTTTTCATATAGGTACTGTAAGTGGATCTCATAGTAAGTGATATCGGTGAGTCAGAGATGGTTTTACAAATACTTAAATATTGTGAAAATGTTGTATGAGCCTTTCTTTCAGAACGTCGGAAAAACTGTAATTTCAGAGTTTCTTAGAATTAATTTGAAAATATACTCATACATCTGACACTATTTGGCCAAAAGGAAAAGTAAAGGAATGAGTAAAGAGTCATGACTGAAAAAAAGGAGTATATGAAAATAATGAAAATATTTCAGATGTTCTTGGAGCTTTTCTTCTAGAAAGTCGATGAAATGGATTTTTTAGTGAACAGCAGAGTACTTTCCAACGAGAAAAGGACCTTCATGATATACTATTTGGCCTAAAGGAAAAGTAAGTGAATCAAAGATTAGTGTACATTTGTCATTTGTCAGTATCTAAGGTTTTTTTTTAAAAACACAATCTTTTAGATTGTGTTTTTTTTTTCCCGCTGTCATATGATGAGTAATTTGAACTCACTGTTTTAAGTGAAATTCAATATATTCTGAGAACAGCAAAAATAAACTAAGTAACATGTTGTACAAGTTATTCTATACTTTGGATTGTGTAAATTAAATTGTATTCCCATTGTCTGACACTCACTTTCCTTTTTCCATCCTCTTTCAGCTCTTTTTACTCACTTATAATGTTTTTCTCTCACTCTCTGTAACCCCCGTTCCTTTACTCCACTTTTTTCACAACCCCTCATTCTCATTTCAACTGTCTGCATTTCCTCTCTCCCTTGCATTACTTTTCAGCTTTCAGTCTCTCTGCTTTACTTCCCTTTTCCGTATTTTCCTCCTTTGCTCTTTTAGTAATTCCTCTTTACTCACTCAGCAGTATTGTCGCACTCTATCACTATAAATCACCCACTCTCCCTCGCTTATCTTTGTTTGCTCCTTTCTTTTGACCTCTTCTCTCTATTTTCCGTTCACTACCTCTATGTCCTCAGTCCCTCACTCTCCTTATGTTATGTTCAGTTGTGTTTATCTACCTTCTATCATTTCTCTTACAACAACTTCACTGCTCCTCTCTCATCGTTCTTCATCCCATTTCTTTTACTTTGGTTCCATTACTATCCCTCATTTCCTATCTTTCAGTGTCCTTCTCTTTACTTTTATCACCGAATCATTTTCTCTCAGTACCACTGTTTTAGTCCTCTTCTCCTCTCTTTCCTTTTTTTGCTCCCTTACTCATTTCCTTTCCTCACTCATTATACTCCACTTCACTCAGTTTTTCTCTTAGTCTGTCTGTCTACTAACTTCCTCACTTCTTTTCCCTCAATCCTTCTATATTATCCTCTCTCCCTTCATCCCTTCACTCTATGACTGTTCTTCACTTACTCTCAGTTATCTTCCATTCCTCATTCTTCTAAATGCATCCTTAATTAGACTCTTTTGCGTCTCAGTCATTATCTTTTTACTTACTACTGTTTCCTGATTTAGTTTTGCTAACTAACATTCTTTTAGTATCTTTCTTACCTTCAGTTCATTTCTCTGTTCTTCTCTTCCTCTCTGTCAGTGAATCTATATGCCTTACTCTTAGTAATTTGCTCTCCTTCTATTTCTTTTTCTCTCTTTTTGTCCTTCTACCTTACTTTATTTCTCTTTCTGTGTCCTTCACTCTTACTTTATTTCTAAATACACTGTTATGATTTTTAACCTCTTCATTTGTATCTTTTATTTTAAAATAGATATTTTACTAATTATAACTTATTTTTTCTTCTCTCTTTCACAGATACAAAGTGTAGTAAAAAAATGTAATAAAAGTGTTACATTTATTATATGGTAAGTGTGACTAAAAAAATGTAGTTTGTCATCACCCTTTGCTTTAACCTCACTAATAATTTCTCAAGCAACCTCACTCCTGTTTCCTTACTCTGCTTCGTTCACTTATTCTTATTCTCCATGTTTACTCCCCTTTCCCTATTTCCCCTCTCACATTCAACTTCTTTCAGTCCCCATTCTTTAGTTCACTTACCCTCTGTTCCCTTCCTTTGCTCCCTCACTCATTCTCTTTTTCTTAATTATTTACTTCACTCCTACACACACACCTCATCCCCCTCCCAACACATACACACACCTCTGACATACAGCCCACACACAAACCACACACACACCTCATACACACACACATCCCCCCACACAAACTCCTCACACATACACACACATTCCATACACACACATACATCCCACACACATACCCCCCACACCCACACATCCCTCACACATATCTCACACACCCTCACCTCCACCCACACCGAAACACCCCACACACCCACACCCACAGACACACCTTACACACCCACACCCCGACCTACACCCACTGACTCCCCATAAGTCACACACACTGCATTACTTACCTTTCTTTGCTGTTTCACTCAGACCCATTCAGGCACTGTTTCCTTTACTCTCTCTGTCCTTTCTCTTTGTCACTCCCCATGTCTTATCCTAATTCAATTTGTCACCCTCTTTCACCCCTCTTTACTTACACTCACTGCTCTTTTCTCACCCTCCCTCACCGTTGTTCATTTATCCTGGTTCCGTCACTACCCTTCATTCCCCATTTTTTAGTGTCCTTTCTTTTTCTTTTAACAGCCACTCACATTCTCCCACTATTTCTACTTTAGTCTTCTTCCTCTCTCTTCCCTTCTTTCGCTCCCTTATTCATTTTACTTTTCTCACTTTCACCCTATTACACCTTCTCTGTTTTTTACTATGTAATAAACAATCCCTCTGTGTTTCTCCCTCTAGCTCTCTTTCTCTTAACATTACTCTCTTTCTGTTCTTCCCTCATGCTAACTCCTTCAATAATTTTTTTTCTTTTTTTTGGGTGCGCGCCCCGGTGCGCGTACCCTGAGGAAAATAAATTGACAGAGATTCTTTAAAAATATATGTTTATTTTTATAAATTAAAGGTAGTGCTAAAAATAACTGTTTTTTCTTCTTTTTGTTGTTTTATATTTTTTTATGTTTTTTTGAACATTTTGTACTTTTTTGGCTTTTCTGAACAGTTTTATATTTTTTTTGTATTTTTTATGGGGAGAAACAAAAAAAGGGAATTGAAAATGGCTCAACTGGAGCAAAAAACAAAAAACGGAAACAATTAGGGTTTTTTGGGGCAATTGTGGTTGTCACCAGCAAGGACGATGAGCTTTACGCTCTTTTCGCCATAGGAGATGAGCTTACCACAATAAATACATGTAATTTGGAAATCCTCAAATCGTGGTTGAATGCAAGGCATCGTCTCCGTTGTCTCTGGTCCCGATGGAGTGGGTTGCTTTCTTTTGGAGGTGGTCCTTGAAGATTGGGGGAGGTTACTGGCCAGTTCCCTCATCTCTGCGGCAGAATAGTTGTTCGGATGCTTGCGGGTCATGTGTCTAATCATGGTATTATTACCAAAAGAATATTTCTTGTTAGAGTTCCCCCTTGAAAGTTCCATGCCACAGATTAGGCAAGTCACCTTGGCCGCATTGACTTTTTTCTTGCCCTCTGGGATAGAAAAAAACTCCCATACAATGTGTGCCTTGGCTGGTATGGGGTATTGTCTTCATGCAGCCATCTTCTCCCCTCCTCCTCTTCCTCTTCCTCCTCCTCCTCTTCTTGACCACCAATGTAATGTTGTGGTGGTCCTCTTGGTGGTGGTGGTGGTGGTGGTGGTGGTGGTGCAGATGCTCCAGCTGCTGCTGCTACTGTAGCCATTTTTTAAGTACAAAATATTTCTATAAGTTGTTAAAACAGGTCTTCCTCAGTCAAAGGACAAAGTCAGAATAAGGAAAAAAGGTGGGGTCTTTCATCATTTGGAAAACAAAACTGTTCTGGACCAATGAAAAGTGTTATTTTCAAGTCACATGATCCGGGCTTTAATCATTTGGAAACCAAAACTGATCTGCACCAATGAAAAGTGTTATTTTCAGATCACATGACCCGACGCGCTTACGCTACGCGCCCCGGGGGTACGTAGCGTAAGCGCGTCAGGACGTTGCGCGATCGTATGCGCTCGCGTGCTTCCGGGTGCGCTTACGCAGTGCGTCATATGACACATCACGCGGCTACACGATACGTCACGATGTTGTTTTCGTTCGCGGGAATAGCGCTAACGGGACGCTCACCGGTACACGCCCCGGGGAGCGCCGTAACATTGCGCTTACCCGTGCGTTCACCGGTACGCGCCCCGGGAGCGCCCCGGGGCAAAAACAAAATTTTTTTTTTTACATAATTATACAATTTTGAAATTCACTGAAAAAACCATAGGTTTTACACCAGTTATAGTTAGGAATTAGCATTTAAAAAACCTATTAAATTCAATGAAAAAACCATAGGTTTCACACCAGTTATAGTTAGCTGGAAGTTTTACTCGCATAAAACCATTGAAATTCCCACGTTATAGTTAGTTGGACTCACTCTAACTTGCGCGTGCAATGCACTGCTGATGACGTCACATATTACATCACTCATGACATGGTCAGTGACATCACTCATGACATCACTGATGACACCATCCTTGTGACAGAGTGACAGACCTCCTTTCACTGTAATGTAACCTTTGAAACACATATTCAAAAATAGAAACTAAAATTTTCAAAAATGTTGAGATACCCATACCAGTTACAACAACCAATTCAGTAATTCCACCATCTATATACACATCCACTCATTCACCAACAGTTCTATGTAGTCACTCATACATATACTCACTCATCATATATAGTGATACACCTATATATCCTGTTACACAACGACAGTCATCCAAAAGTTACTCACACATGCAAATAAACTATTGAACACCCATGTATTTGCATACACAGCTATACACACACTACCACCTTACTTCTAAGAAAACATACACATATTTACTCTGTTAAACAATCACTTATAGAAAAACATACTTATTTAAACAGGAACTCTTACATCCCTCACTCTCACATATACTCATTTATATACATCAATATTCACATATACCAGATTAAAACATATGTAGTTACTGATAAAGACACTAGTGAGACAGTCATTCACTCACTAACACACACATATACACACTCATCCACCCATACAGTCCTGCACATATGCTGTCTTCAAAACATATACAAACAGAGAGTCAGTCATTCATGCATCTATGTGCTAAGTAATACCCTCACCAAACCTTATAGACACTCATACTGATATTTAAAAAAAACATCTAATAACCCATATACATACACATGTAGCTACTCACCAACCCATGCAGCCACTTATACACAAAGTGAAACATTAATACATATATTTAAATATTTAAACATTACTCACTAATATTTATTTTTCAGAAAGACACACATTCACTGGATGGTGTCATCAGTGATGTCATGAGTGATGTCACTGACCATGTCATGAGTGATGTAATTTGTGACGTCATCAGCAGTGCATTGCACGCGCAAGTTATAGTGAGTCCAACTAACTTTAACGTGGGAATTTCAATGGTTTTATGCGAGTAAAACTTCCAGCTAACTATAACTGGTGTGAAACCTATGGTTTTTTCAGTGAATTTAATAGGTTTTTTAAATGCTAATTCCTAACTATAACTGGTGTAAAACCTATGTTTTTTTCAGTGAATATATATATATATATATATATATTTTACCTACTGGCGGTCGGTAAACCTATTTTCCGTAAGAAAATAGTTTTTAGATTTGCCAATAACTTTGGTGCCGTTTGACGAATCTTCGCGAAATTTGTGAAAAAGATAGCCCTCTCCGGTTAGCTCCTGTCTTGAAAGTTTCGCTGTGATTCGTCAAGCAGGGGACCCTTGTTAATTCCATGGGAAACTTTAGACAAAGCTACACCCTGAACTGCTGAACGAAATTACACCATATTTGGCAAAAAGGTAGGTTTTGGTTCAGAAAGAGCCTTTTATTTTCAATAGTGTAAATCCATCCAGTAGTTGCTGAGCAATTTAAAAAATAAAACTATCGATATCTGAGCACCGAGGAGGAGTTGCGACTCCTCCCGAGCACGCGCTTCACTCTGATTGGCTGCCAACAGTCCAAACTAAGAACTGTTGGCAGCCATGTTGTGACACAGTAACCGGCTCACAAGAACAGAGTAAAAAAAAGTGAAAAATAAGAAAAGGGGCAGGGTAGAAACTTCCTGACCCCTAGGCCTGCCCAGGACCAAAAAATGCATTTAAAAAAATAAAATCAGCTGAATGCTTGCTGAGTGCGTGAATCACGCGCTTTTTTGTATTTAAGCCATCGGGTGAGCCAGGACCCTTGGGCATCCCAATGTATGTTGCTGGGGCCCGCGGGTGCCCCTACAGCCCTGGGGACCACCACTTCCCTGGGGCTTTATTTATGATGTGCAGAAGGCATGCAGCACCCAAGCCCCTGGGAACACCACCTCCCTGGGGCGTTCCTAATATTAGGCAGGGGGGCCTCATGGGCTCCCCATGCCCTGTGGACCAACATCTCCCTGGGGCTTTCAAAATAATTAGTTTGGGGGGCTTGAGTCCCCCCACACTGCCCCAGGGACCACCACCTCCCTGGGGCATTGGTTGTGGTAATATGGGTGTCCGTTACGGCCCCCGGCCTCGGGGACCACAACCTCGCTGGGGCTATGTAAATGAAGAGAGGGGGGCCTCCTGGAGCCTTCCTTGTCCCTGGGTACCACCACCCCCCCGAGTGCCAGCTCCTGCAATGTCCCGGCGTACCAACCCCCAGGACATGGCTGTTTACAATGACAAGGTGGGAGCTTTGTGGCTTACACCCAGTCATAGCTAACTCTGCTTTGGTTTTTGGAAGCAAGAGCAGGAAACCTGCTCTCGCTTCCAAAAACCAAAGCAGATTACTTTTGGGCAAGGGGAACTGCATGTCAGCAGCTCCCCTTGTCCAAAAGCAATGCCAGCTCTCGCAGGAGGCGGGGAGCCGGCAGGGACTGTGGGGGCATTGAGGCTCCCCCACTGTCCCAAATGGCATGCCTCAGGGGATGGGGTTCCCGATGCAGAATTAAAATATTTAGAATAGGGCACATTTTCTTTTTCTTTTGCGTGCTTGGAATTGCAACTCCATCTCATACAGCGAAGCCCCCAGTTTATAAGCAATGGGTTTGAGACTCCAAGCAAAATTGTAGAAATAAGAATATGTATGTTTTTAATTGGTAAAATTCACTATTGGGTTATATGGTGGCTCTAAAAAGAGCCCATGTGTTTATTAGGAGTTTGTTGTAGCTACATGTAAGTGCGGATGCAGATCTTTAGGTTGTTGAGAAAGACTCTGTTTCCCTGATCTATAAAGTGTACTCCATCACTCCTGTAGCTGCCCACCATATCAAAACATAAACTGTTGTTATATATGGAGCCTATCCTATTGTCTCTTAGATAAGCAGAAACAGCGCTTTCTCAATCTGTGGACAGAATTGATTTGACCACTTCCATTTCTGTCTTTGGCATATGTTAGAGTATACAAAGACAGTTTGGGGAAAAAGCAACATCAATTGTCCAAAAGTGTCCTTCATAAGCATTTCTAGACCTACCCCAGTCCATGTGCCTAGGGAATTGCCACCACAGTGCACAATCATGAGGTCATGGGGTTGGAGATGCAAAAAGATTTTAACCTAAGGCATCAATTGGGACCACTTTAATCCTCTTTGTGCAATCCATTTAATATTTACATTTTGCATAGCTAGGTCTTTGTCAATACCTCTGTGTTCAGCATACCTTTTGCACCACAAACCATAGCTGTGCCCAACAATCCATACTGTAAGCATATTGAAGGGATGTCTGAAAGTAATGAAAAGATGTCTGTAGCTGAGGTAGTCAGTTGGCAGAATGACAGGTATGTAAAATGGTGGGCAAGATGCTGCTTTTTGAAAAGTAGAGCATTGATTGGCTGTTTAAGAACCTTGTACATTCAAACATAGGGTGCATTGTACTTTTTTTAAAAGCATATTTCTTATTGGATAGTAAAAGATGTTTGGAAGGTACAATAGATATTATAGAAATTGCATATTTTGCAAACTCAACCACACCTTGTGTTTGCATTTGCGACATTGTGTGGTGAACTAGAAAATGAGGTGAACTTGTGACCTGTCAGTTAAGTTGAATGTTCCATGAACTGTTACTGTGGAAACTGGCATTAAGCAGAATGGGGAAGGATTGAAAAATAACTGTGTACTCAAAATATGAAATTGTAATTTATGTATAAGTGAAATCTTATTAAAGTAAGATTTCCCAAGGCAGTAGTACGTTTAGAAGTGGTGTGTGTTTTTAAAAAGTAGTCATGTTTTTATTTGTAATATATTTTTGTACTCCTGTATGGATTCACGGTTCCATCGCTTTGCTGCACGGTGGAGTCGCAACTCCGAAAAAATCCATAACCAGTTTGGCCACTTTTTGAAGTCAATTGGTATGGGTTAATATGTCTAACAAATAGACATGTGTTTTCAAATTTGAAATTATGTAGTAAGCAATGTGATTTGTTACTTACATGTATTTTTTGTAGAGAAAAAGAGGTAAATGTTGCCATTACTGGTTCTACCTTTCTGAGTCTGGTGCATTACATTGATTGTGTGCATAAACAAATCTTTTATGAGTTTGTGATATTTGAAATTCTACAAATCTATTTGGAAGTTGAGTTATATGTTTGTGAGGCGTAGTATGGATTAGGTTTACTTTAAACTTTGAAAATAATTCAAAATCTGTGGTGTTTGAAATATATTATTAAGTGTACAGATGTGTATTATAGTTTGTTATATTGTTCTTAAATGTTGTTTGAAATAGTTTCTGTACTAGTTTTTTTTAGTGTATGGATATGTGCGTTTGTAGTATACTGCATAATTTTAGATGTCAAGTTTTAAGGAATGCATGACTTCTGTCTCAAGTATGTTCTACTTGTATATGTATTTTCATATGTCTTAATCATTTGAAAGGGCATGATATATAATAAAGAGGTGTTGTTGCTTTTTAAGTGGTTGGATCAAGACTGTGAGCACTAGTACAATGGTGAAGATGCAACACAAATTATGCTTTCAAAGATGGTCATATAAGGTGAAACTAATTAGGCATCTTTTTATCAGGTATCTTTTTACTAGTGTTTAGAAAGGTATAGTTGAATTATGCCACATCATTTTAGAAAGAATGGTGAAGATGGAGCATAAATGTGTGCTTTTAAGGAGGCTTGTACAAGGTGTTATTAATTAGGCTCCTTTTTTGTAGTCTGTAGAAAGGTATAGTTGAGTGATGCTGCACTATTTTAGATAGAATTGTGAAGATGCAGCACAAAAGTGTGCTTTTAAAGATGGTCAAATAAAGTGTTGTTAATTAGGATTCTTTTTTCTAGTCTTTAGAAAGGTATAGTTAAATGATGCCGCATAATTTTAGATAGAATGTTGAAAATGTAGCACAAAGGTCATACAGCAGATATGAACCTTGCGCCAGTCCCTTTTCATCTTGTCTTGTACTTACCCAGTGACTATCTTTATACTCATACAATTATCCAAAGAGCACCCATTGAGTGTTGAAATTACTTAGTTGAGATCTATTACATGTCTCAGTTTCTGGGTGTCAACATATTTCAGAAATATTGTACACATATTTCTTTCATATATCATGACGATTTGATAATGTGGAGGACATGTATATGTGCTTTTAACAATATGGATACACTTATAGTTGAGTTATGTAATAGTGTGCTGCTTTATTTTTGGCTAGGCCGAACTGTCATGCACTTATAAAAACACCCAAATACTCACCATACAGTCTTACAATGATGCAGGTGTTACATATGAGGTGCTGTAATCACTCAGCCATTCCTGTTGCACTGATGCAATCATTTAGGCACTATCTATGCACTTATGCAATCACTAAGGTATGACTCATGTAGTTATATAATCACCCAGGCACTACTGTTGCATTCCTTGAATTACAGAGGCACTTCCTTTCTACTCTTGTAATCACTCAGATAGTAGTCATGCTGTTATGAAATCACCCAGACACTACTTTTACAGTCTTTTATTTACTCAGGATCTGCCTCAGTAGTCCTGAAATTACTCAAGAGGTACCCATTCACTTATAAAATCACCCAGTCACTTGCTATGTAGTCATGTAAATCCCCAGACATTATTCCTGCAGCTATGCAATCACCGAGGTGTTGCCCATGTAGTCCTTTAATCCCCTTGTACTCTTTCAATCACATGTGCACTTCATTTGTACTTGTTTAATCACTCAGCCAGTAGTGATATACTTTTAAAATCACCCAGTCACTACCTTTGTACTCCTCTATTCACTCATGCAGTATTTTAGTAGTTTAGTGATCACCCAGGCAGCACTCATGAACTTATAAAATCACCCACTCACTTGATATGTACTTTAGTAATCCACTAGATATTACCTTGCAGGCAAGGAAGCACACAGGGACTAGTTATGTACTATCCCTACAGTTATGTAATCATGCAGGCTGTTGTTGTGCAATCTTGTAATTATCTTCACACTACCCTTGTAGTTGTCGAATCACCTATGCCTTTCTGTTGCATTCATGTATTCACCTAGGCAGTACCTAATGACTCATCAATCTCTTCAGGTGCTATTTATACACTTATCCATTCAATCAATGTGTATGTTTGCACTCAGGAAAGTAGCCAATCCCTTTTCATCTTGTCCTGTACTTACCCAGTGACTATCCTTGCATTCATGCAATTATCCAAGCACCCATTGAGTGTTGGAATTACTTGGTGAGATCTATTACATGTCTCAGTTTCTAGGTTTCAACATATCTCAGAAATATTCTATATATATTTCTTTTATATATCATGATGATTGGATAATGTAGAGGGATATGTATGTGTGCTTTTAACAATATGGAGACACTTATAGTTGAATTATTTAATAGTGTGCAGCTTTATTTTTGGCTATGCTGAACTGTCATGCACTTATAAAAACATCCAAATACTTGCCATGCAGTTTTCAATGATGCATGCATTACATATTTGGTGCTGTGATCACTCAGTCATTCCTGTTTCACTGATGCAATAATTTAGGCACTATATATGCACTTATGCAATCACTAAGGTGTAACTCATGTAGTTATATAATCAGCCAGGCACTACTGTTGCACTCCTTGAATCATGGAGGCACTTCCATTCTACTCTTGTAATCACTCAGCTAGTAGTCATGCAGTTATGAAAACACCCAGACACTACTTTTACAGTCTTTTATTTACTCAGGCTCTGCCTCAGTAGTCCTGCAGTGACAGTCTACAGCCAAAATTAGATACCTCATTTCATACGGCAACACATTATACGGCCCCGAGAAATCAAAACCTACCTTTTCCCAGGCAGTCACCGGTAATTTTGTTGGCTGCATGGGAATGTGAGCCAACATCCAGTGCTTGTCTGATAATAGACATTTTTCACACGCATCCACTAATCTCCTGACTTGTGCAGCCAAGGTGGGCAACCAATAGTGCTGTTTTATGCTAGCTTTAGAAACTCCAAAGTGACCTTTGTGGGCTACCCTAAGTATGGAATCTCGTAAGCCCGCAGGAGGAATTAACTTGTCACCCCTCATCACAATGTCATCTTTCCCAGAGAGCTCATCCACCACTTGAGAAAAATTCATTAAATCACCCGTCAAACTCCTCACCTCTGGCCATACATGCAAAGAATACTCCATCGCCTTAGCTAACACAGCATCCTTTCCATTAGCCTCCTTCCAATCACTCTCTGACATGACCAAACCTCTTTCTTCAGAAGCATCCACCATAGTGACACACTCCACCTCTTCCTCCACCAAACCCTCCTCATCATCCTTCTCCATCAACATTCTAGATAAACAATCATCCTGATACATTTTTACCTCCTGGGATGTGCTCCATTTCAAAATTATAGTCTTGTAGCTTAGATATCATTCAGTCAACCTGGCAGACATGCAGTTGCCTTTAATCTTGAAAGTAAGAGGCTTGTGATCCACAAAAATATCAAATTTGCGGCCCCAAATATACATTTAAAATTTTTTAGCTGCCCAGACACAAACCAAAGCCTCACGCCCGATAGTACTGTAGTGTCTCTCAAACTGCTTAAGAGATCTAGAGGCAAACCCCACTATTTAATCCCTGCCATTCACCTTCTGACTGAGCACTGCCCACAAACCTCTCATACTAGCATCCACAGTTATGACTGAGGTACAATCATCCTGAAAAGCGTGAAGAGCTTCAGCTGAAACAATCGACTCTTTCACCTTTGTGAATACTCCATCCAGTTCTTCTGACCACACAAACTTCTGGCCTTTTTTAAGCAATGTGCGTAGAGGCTCCACTCCCTGGGCATAGTTACCCACAAATCTAGCATAATGCTCTGCCAGTACTAAGAAAGAGTAGAGTGTGTCCTTATAATTGGGAGCCCTTGCCTCTTTCAGTGCTCTGATCACTGAGAACTTAGGTTTGATGCCTTCCCCAGACACTGTGTGGCCCAGGTATTCCAACTCTCTCATACTGAACTTGCATTTATCCACTCTTACAGTCATACCACACTCCCCCAAAATAGACAACACCTTCTTTAGTAGTTTAAAATGTTCCTTGGAGCTTTTTGAAAAAATCAAGATATCATCCAAATAAGTCTGCACCCATTTCATGTCCCGGAAGGGAGTATCCATCAGCCTCTGAAATACACTGGCTGCCGAGGCCAGACCAAAGGGAATTCTCAGAAACTTGTTTGCTCCAAAAGGTTTTACAAACGTAGTCAATTCATGAGACACCCTAGCCAACGGCACTTGGTCATAGACCGACTTCAGATCAATTAGGGAGAACCACTTGGCTCCTTCCAAATTCATCAAAGGTTCAGGGTTCTTAGGAAGGGGATGGCAGTCCACCATAATGTTTTTGTTTAGACCTCTGAGATCTGCACACAATCTAATCTCGCCGGTCTTCTTGCAAGCTACCATGATGGGGGTGACCCATTGAGAAGACTCAGTGGGTTGTATAATACCTTGAGTGCATAATCCATCCAGCATAGCACTTAATACCTCTTTCACACTCAACAGCACTGGCCGAACGTTATGTACTACAGGCTGAGCTCCAGGCAATAGCATAACTTTGCGTTCCACACCTTTCACACAACCCACCTGATCACTAAACACAGATTGAAATTCAGTTAATAATCTCTTAGTTTTAATTCCTAACTCCATCACATTACACACCAAAACTTCCCTCACCCTAACATGGTTGTCATCCCCGGCACTAAGTACAACCCCATTCGTGCAATGTCCTTCCATCCCACAATGCTTTTTCATTTGATGGCCACATACACTTTTGTGTAAATTTCCCGGTCCATAACTTTCAATTTACCCGTGAAAAACCCCAACATATCAATATCCTTTTCCCCTAAAGCCTTGGGATTCACATCTGTCTTAGATAAAGTTACATTTTCACCCCATTTTTAAAAAAAGGTAGCATCTCGCAGAATGGTTATCCGTGATCCAGAATCCACCATTTCTTTGATCTCTATTCCATCAATTGTAGCATCGCACACAGGACCTTTAATTTCCACATTTTCCTCCTTATAATCTAGAGTTAATAGAACATTGTTAAGAGATTCTGAACATAGATCCATTTCTACATCCACACTGCCCGTCTTCAGTGGCTTCCTTTGACTTCTGCAGACTTTCTGAAAACGTCCCATCTACTTACAAGTGGAACATCTCTTACCAACAGCTAGACAGCCCGGGAAGTTACTGATATGAAACTTCGACCCGCACCTATAACAGAAATGTTGACTTTTTTCTGTACGAATTTCTGAGTTTTGTTCTTATTCGTCAACCCAATAGTATACAACCCATCTTCACTATACTCCTCTTGTGTAGAAACTGTGTTAACTTTAAATGATGAACCTGCTTGTATAGCTCTCGTTGAAATAACTGACCTTTCTATGCTTAGAGCTAGGTCTATTACCTCAGTTAGACAAGGATTTTTACATCTAAGAATTCTTTCTTTCATTTCATGTCAGGCCAAATTAAACACAAATCCCTCATGTAATCATCTAACAATGGTCCGAATCCACAGGAAGTTGCCAGAACCCTTAGCGCTGAAGTGTACTCCTCCACTTTTTTTTCCTCCCCTTGTTTGCACTTATAAAAATTATGCCTTTCCAATTATGCCTTTCCAACATTATATTTGGAGTGTCTGAAAATTGCTTCTTTAATCTAGTAATTGCCTCTAAATAAACATTCCACTGTCTGTCTCCAGCCAGACCCGGCAGCGGAGGATTTGGGGGCATGCTATCGAAAATACGCTGCACCACCTGCCCAAGCTTCCAAAAAGCAAACCAAATTTGCAAGCAGGAGAATATTGTGACGCATCGTTGACAACCAAGAGATTTTCAAAGAACAAGAACCACTCTGACCACACCATGGATGGTTAACCCGGTTTACCTAAAAGAGGAAGTGGTTGGGTTATTTGATATGGGGTTTCCATTGTTTGTGTCTAAAATTGGCAAATTCACTTTAAATTAAACCCTTCAAAATTAGTAAATCCCCCACAAGAATAAAATGCAATACCGCAAATTTTGAAGAAATTAGGAGTCAGCACTACTTAAAGGTGTGCATGTCACCCAGGAGTTGAGAAATAATATGGATTGAAAGTGTGCGTGCCACTGCGACACGCTGCTTGGCAGCTTCTTAGAAGGCTGTGAACTGCCTTTGAAACCTGTGACCTGCCGAAGACTGGAGGTGTGCACGTCACTGTGACACGCAATTCACTGGATCACTGAAATAGTAAGGATCGCCCCATCGAAAAGCCCAAGCACGGCCCAAATCCTGTTTGAAAATGGCCACCCAATGTCTTCACGTTAGATAGCTGTGAAACGCTAGGCATTGCATTCCATCATCCCAAGCATGCCCGAAGCACAAGAACATTGAAAGCCTCCAACAGTTACCGGTGCGCAGCGTATGAGTGAAATCAGCCCCAATCCGGCCAAAACAAAAGAAAGAGGTCCTACCAGGCACCTTGACCAGCGAACATCGAAGTGAAAGGCTCCAACATCCCAGCAGAGCTCTCATCGCCAATGCAGAATGCCAGACCGCAGATACCTTTCTTCATCAAACAGTACCGACGAGCTGACCTCACAGCGTGGAGTAATTGGAAACTTACCTCTCAGAAGTCGATCTTCTTGAAGTAAGTAAGTTTATTTAGAGTGTGCTTCATCCACGACAAGGAGTATGTCACAGGCCAAGAGGTCGATCAGCAACTGTCACTGCAGATCGAACCCACTGACCGTGAAAACTCCAAGCACGAGGAAACATAGAATCAAAAATACATTCCGAAACAAAACATGACATTCCAATACAAACCCACTACACAGGGTCATATGAATTTGACCTTTGGTTCTATATACACATGCTATGATGGTGTTGGCTGCTGTCACTTTGCTACTTCACTACTTGTGAGAGGAAGGGATACTTATCACGGTAAGACAACCTGATGCAGAATGGACATTTTTGATAAGCTGCATGAGGAACGGGCGACTTTGTGGTGATTTGTACCGCCATGTTCTTTGGCATGGAGTATTCAATTTTCTGTGCCATGCAGGGTTTTGTTTGGGCCCTTTGGCTGGTACGCTGGCACATGAGAGCTTTTATTGCCTTAGTTGTTGGAACACTGAGGGGCATATTCACAAGGAGCTATCACCGAATCAACAGCACTTTATCACAGTCAAACTCATGATAAATTAACCCCCATTCACAAGCTCGTGCATACAGCCGACAGCACCAGTTTTCCCACCATAGCAGCCACAAAAAACATCGCCACAGAGGACCCCACAACTATCGCTAATAAGATTTGGTGTACATTCACAATGACCAGCCAGATCGGCAATAAGAACACTAAACACTCGATAAGGCACGTTAGCAGCAGAACATTAACACCTGCTCTGACCTGGTGTAAAGTCGATCCACAGCCTGAACCACAAAAGGGAGACCAGCCCACAGCCACACCTGAAGGGCAACAGATGCCATGGAGCAACTGAACATGCAGCACGGACACCCAGGAGGGCCACAACACCCACCGACACCACACCCAGGCCCACAAACCCCCCCGGCCCACCCACAACCCCAGACCAAGAAACTGCACATCATCACCATGAATCCCAAAACAATTATTTTGCCTGATGTCACGCAGGGAGAAAAATCAACATCCATCAGTGGCCAGAGAATGGAGAATCAGTCATACAGCAATGCAACAACCAACACAAAACACCATACCAACAAACGCCAAAACAACAATTCGGATGAGTCCTAGCGGGTCCTCGCTGGATAATCTGTAGGACACAGAATGGAAGACTAAATCCAGGAGAAGAAGCTGTGCCATGCACCCAACAAGGGAAAGAGAGGGAGAGAGCGAGGGAGAGAGATGGAGTGAGATTGCACAAGCAGTGTATGCCCTTGCAGGGCACCTGTCTCCACATGCCAACAATTGTGTGTATCGCCATCCGTACCCCATGAGCCCAAGGCTGTGTCCCAATCTCAGTTCCAAAGCCACTTCACATTCCGAAAACGCAGGTAGCAGTCAGACAAACAACAGGTATGAAAGCTCTAGTGTCCCAATGCAGAAAGTGGGAGGACACATGCACCTCTGACCTTGGTCCAGAACATGCCTGAAACACCCTGAGAGAAATGCCATGGCAGATGTGGACACTCCCACACCATGCATTGTGCAAACAAGCTATCCAACTGATCCACACCCCACACACAGAAGCCCCTGCCTGAGGGATCTCTGCATGAGATGCCCTTGACACACACAGAAACAGCAACTCATTCAGCCCAACGTTGTACACGCATTTGAATCATTGCCCAGAGCTGTGGCATATCCTCCACACAACTGCTGCAGTTCAGAAGAGTGCAGGTTCCATGAGACGCACCAAGGAAATGGCAGGCCATACCGGGCACATGCACAACCCCCGTCACGTGGAACACTACGTTGCATGTATGCTGCATTTACTGGGCGCAGTGCCACTGGCAGTGCTGCGGATCAGTTACCAGCTCAGTTTCCACATTGCCTGAGTCATCTGCGTCCAGCTCTGGTTGCACTGCGGAAAATACACATTCGAGTGTCCAATGGAAGTCCGCCTGTCCAACACAACTGTAGATGAATTGGACTATGACTTGTGTCTGTGCCCATTGTTGGATCATGAAAAGGAGTGTAACCGAGACAGCCGTGCATGGGATGCCTTGACATACTGTGTATGTATTGGCAGTTGTGCATGGGAGATTGCACAATTCCTTGTGTGCAGTGACCACATCGAGGTGCTCCCCTATTGGGCTGTGTTGCAGATTGGTGAAACAGCGTGGGCTGAGCACACCTGCCTGGACCAGTTGATGCCTTGGCTTACCCTGGTGTTCCTTGAACACGACGCCGATGTACTATTGGAACACATGGCACATGAAGCTGCGCTTGCATTCATGGATAAGTAACTACGTTCCTGCAGCCACATCCGATTGTTACACACAGCACAGGTCACAACAACTGGTTGCATCATGGTGATTGCTCACAAAGCTCACCACAACAGTGGACACATCTGCCATCGTCAGGATTCTGGATGCATGTGCGTGGAACAACGCATGTGTACACATACCTGTGCAAGGTGATGCAGGTCCATGGTCGGAGCAACACAGCGCCGTTTTGCAACGTTGCCAATTCGGACACACTGCTGGGGGAGAGCACACACATGGCAACCTTCCACGACATGTGAACATGTCGGACCCTTTAACCTGATCACTGTCAGCAGATCAGACAATCAGCACACTCTGGTGGCAGAGCACTATGCAGATACCAAGGGTAGTGATTTGTGCTCCCTTACATGGGGCAATGGGCAGACGCCAAACAACACATGACACATCCAGCAAGGTGGGGTGGGGCGTTGCCATCCATGATGATTGTTTACCATTTTCACACCAACATTTTCTGGACCTCGACATGTACCCATGCTGCGTGTAAATGTCTTAAGCACATCCCTGCCTGTTGTGTCCGTTGCCTTGTCCGTACTGACACGCACATGCCAATAAAGTCTATGCTACCCCACTGGTGTCTAACTGTGAGGTGTGTTCTTTAGATTGTCCACTCCCATGCCACAATGAGCATCGTCCCTACACAGGGAGGAACTCACTGACGCATGTGCAATGGGGGTGTGTCCCTTTTGCAAGCTCAACCTCTGTGAGCCAGACTTTGTTTAGGGATAGGTGCTGGCCGACATGTGCACTTACGTGACTTCAGCAATGTGAGTATGGTGTCCACCCTCAGACCATGTGGAGCAATGTCATAAATCATTACAGAATGTGTCCACACAGATGTGTGTAAGGGGGCATACGTCGTGAAGTTCTGGTGACACATGTGATCAAGGACACCACTCCTGGCCTGCTACCGATTTGGTCACACCTACACATAGCCCTATTAAACACATGGATGTGTGCCTACTTGGGGGGTCATGAGATTGTTGTTGATGTGCAATGGGGACACAGCTAGTACTCACCTTCCCAGTCACCCAATTTGCCATGTGTCTCAGGGATACACATGCGCATAGATGTCAGTTACCAGGGTGTACCTTCAAGTGCAATCATTGTCCTTACATCCAGCCATACTTTCATATGTGAGTGAACATACTAATAACACATCTGTGTGATTTAGAATGTTTTATTCACATTCCGGTGATTGACGGAGCTGGGGCTGTACATGGCTATCCAAGCCCACATCACATGAAAGCCCAGTGTTGGGTCAACCAGAGTTCTTTGGGGATTGAAAAGTGATTAGTAAGTGGGAGAGTGCAGTCCGCAGCTAGATTGCTGTGTGATTGGCCAGCAGTGATGAAATGAAGTCTGTGTCGGGGTCCGGTTGAATGTCGCAGAGTTTTCTGGGGGTCAGTGGGAGGTATTTCCCAGGGCATGATGCATAGGTCATAACCAGGCAGGGACAGGGCATATGGTGTGATGGATGCTACTGCCTCCTTCCTTACACAGTAATTCCCATCCCCTTCTTACTCCCCTGATATGGGTTCTGTGACCAGTGTGTCAGGTGTGTGTGTGGTGGGGTGATGGCTGCATCACTGTGTGCTACTGACACAACAGACTGCGAAGGTGATGGGGAAGCATCACTGTGTGCCCTGGACACATTGGGGGTCAGAGCTGTGTGTGTCGATGTTCCTACTGCAGTCATCTGGGAGCGGCTCAGTGGCAGCAATGGCAAATTGGAGTACTGCAGGTGCTGTAATTGCTGGTGCCTGTCTGACCAGACAGATCTTGTATTCGACTCATGGCCCCAGCGAGGTCAGCCAAGGTATGTGGCGGAGCATGGTACGTACAGGGGGTGTCCGATAGGGACTATACATGGCCCCTGATAGGACTCGGACACCCACGTATGGCATCGAGTTTGGCTTCCATGAGTTCGAAACCCACCCGCAGCTGTTCAGCCAACTCCACCTGGCAACCCCACACACTTTGTAGGAAGTCCATATATTGGTTGGAGGTGCTGGGAGCCACCTGCGGTGGTTTGTGTTTCCTGCTATGTGGTCTGTGCAGGTGATGGGCTCACCTCGTGGCAGCTGGCCGGCCCTGCTCCTGGGGATGATGTGCGGAAGCTGTCCAGTATCTGTTGGAGGGTGTCTTGACATATGTGCAGGTTGTACTCTTCATCATCAATGATGTGAAGTGTGGTGTGCCCTGCAGGAGATGTTGTTTGTCCCTCTGCAATGTGAAAGGAGAGATGCAGGTCAACAGTTACACATGTATATTGAAGATTTGCAGATGTTTACATTCAGACTGCATGTCAATGTACATTGTCACTGTTTTGGTGGAGCTGGCTATTTGATGGCAGTCAGTGTGTGTTACGACTATGTGACAGATTTGTGGTAGTACCAGTCGATTATCATCACACAGTGTCAGGCAATGCCAGATGTGAGTGGACAGTTGCTCTGCACGTGCGGGAACTGTTGTGAGCAATGTCCTATGGTGTTGGTGTTACACGTTGTACCTCATTGGCGTCATTGCTGATGTTCTGTGATTGCTATGTGTGTATGTTACATTGTGGGGGAGTTGCCCCTGCAGCTCTAAGTTAGTGTAGCCTTCTCCCTTTGAGGCGGAGTGCCTTTGAGTTGTGTGCTTTTCGGGGCCTGATTTGTTTTTTACTTGGGTCATATGTGCTCTCGGACAGATTTTGTGGCCTTGTGCATTGTTCGTCTGCTACATGTATCGTATGGCATGGGTTGTGTGTGCACGTGGACATGTCAGAGTGTGACCTGCTCCTTTAGGGATGCGATCCTTACCGGGCTCCCTCCATGTCGATTTGTAGGCCATCTCATGTTTTTGGGCTGCTGCCTAACTATCGGCATGCATTGTTACTTGCATAGTCAGTGTGGGTCACAGAGCCGTTGCTTTGCTGGATTCAGCACATTTGCATGGGTCGGTTGTGATATTGGTGATATGGAGGGGACCCCTTTGTGCACATTGTGGACGGGGGCCTACTTGGCATTTCTATATGTGCTGTAGTATGCCAAGGTTATCAGTGACATGTTCCACAATCATTGGTTAGTGTGCAGTGTGCTACACATACTTGTGCATGTGTGCCATTGTGCCCATCGCCCCCGCCCCCCCATCCCTGGTCGTTACTCAGCCTGTTGCTGTTGGGTCCGGTCATATCATGCTGTGTCCAGGCCCCCAATTCCTGCCACCATCTCCACACAGCTAACTGTAGCCACCATTTCCTCCGGCTCATCAATCTCCTCCTGTGTCGCAGGACTCCCACCTCCAGTCGCCCTTGCTGCCTTCCTGTTGGCAGCGAGCTTCTCCTTGGTTTGGCTGTGCAGTTCATGCCAGCGCCTCTTGACCTCCTCCAGTGACCTCCTCGACACTCCGACTGCATTGACGTTGGTGACGATGGCCTGCCATATTTCCGTTTGTGTTGCCAGTGCCGCAGTGGAGGTGCCGAAGAGTTGTTGATGGTGTTCTATCACCTCTGTGACGATGAACCGGTATTCCTGCGGACAGAGCCCCGTCTTCCTCTTCCTTTTGTTCTTGCCCTTCCCTGAACACGGGGTTCCTGGCGGTACCTCTGTGGGGCTTGTGGGGTTTGGCTTGTCCTCTGCACTCAGTCCGGGTGCATCCATGTTGCAGTGCAGTTTGAATTGCTTATTTATTTATTTTTTTCTTTTATACTGCTGTTTCCCGCCAGACGCGTGGGATTTGCTGGCCTGTGGCTGGTTTTCTCTGTTTTTTGCATTCACGTTTTGCATTTTTGCAGCGTGATGTTGATTTTCATGGGGACATTTGACGCGTTATCTGGTGACTACTGCATGCTAACGCCGCGTTGTGAATTCCATGTTGACACAGGGTTATTTTCCCGTGATAGGCTGCGATGTTGAAAGTTGTGTTACGCTACTCTTGTGGTAGTTATCACACTTCTTGTGAATATACACCTGAGGGTTTCAGCTGTTAGGCCTTACTCCTAATCTGACAAGGGTGCACGTATTGTGGTGACCTTTGGTAGGGTTGTTTTTTTGTGACTTTGGGAGATACAGGCATTGGGTGGCACAATACGATCATCAGTTGGTCACTCTATTGAGCAATATTGTGAGGTACCCATTTCCTTTTTTCGTTTTTTTATTTGTATCTATTTTTTTATATTTTCACTTTTATTTTTATGTTTATTCTTATGTTCAAGGTACAAAAGATACATTGCAATTGCTTTATATTATTCTTGCAAGTACCGAGCAGGTACTTATATTAGTCCTATCAGTGCAAGCCGTTTCATATCAATTTTACCTACATATTACCAGGAGCGACTATTATTTTTTGGATGAACCGTTACTATCTTGATACACTATCTATGAATCCACTTGCATGCTATTACTTTAAGGTGAGATATTTATGTAAAATATGACTATTTATTGTACACACGAAATGTCTGCCCTGCCTCCCACATGTTCTGTTATCTTTTATTGTAATGTAATGTTCAACTTTATTTCGATCTTTTAGATCATAAAAGTACATGATAAAAAACATCAAATCATCAATTCTTGATTTCATACTACAATAGCGAGGGTCCAAAAAGATTAAATTTCATAAGCTTACAATCTAGCAGCCCGGCATAAGTAAATTTTGCCATAAAAAGAAAATAGTTTTCCATTAATAGATTAAATAGCCTAAAATATTTAAAATCCCTATATACAACCTTATAAAATAATGTTACTTGTATTATCCATCAGTCACATACAAAATATAGAAATATTCACGAGAAGAAGGGGATCATAACATTTCTGCAGGTACTAACCCTTAAGACTCTTAAACTCTGGACCAATACAAAAATCTGTACAAGTTGTTATTTTTATAATCTCCATCCTTTTTTTGTTCTAATGTACATCACGGTGCACAGACATAATATCGACTCCAAAATATCGTTTGGACAGAATATCGAGTTTTAAATATCGTTTGGACAAAATATCGACAGGACAGAATATCGACAGTCAAAATATCGTTTTTAAGGTAAGTGAAGTAATATCGACTGTAAATAATATAGAAAGTGAAAATATCCAAGTATATAATCTAGATAGTAAAAAATATCGTTTTTTAAATAATATTTAATTATTTATAGTGTTTTTATGTTATAATATGTGTGAAAAGTGTCATTTTATGTTATAATTATTTTTAATTAATGATTTTTTTTTAATTATTGTGTAATTTTATTCTGTAGCGGGTTGTGGGTTTATAGGGGAATAGGGTGGGAAGTAATTTAATTATAATAAATTAAATATGTAAATTTATTAATTGGTAGTAATAATTAATTAATTGGTAATTAAATAATATTTGTTAATTATTTAAAATTTAATTGGTAATTAATTTAATTTAATTGATTAATTGCTAATTATGTAAATTAAAATAATTTATTTCCTGTAGCGGGTTGTGGGTTTATAGGGGAATAGGGTGGGAAGTAATTTAATTATAATTAATTAAATATGTAAATGTATTAATTGGTAGTAATATTTAATTAATTGGTAATTAAATAATATTTGTTAATTATTTAAAATGTAATTGGTAATTAATTT
The DNA here is from genome assembly GCF_964261635.1 of Lissotriton helveticus. Taxonomy (NCBI): domain Eukaryota; kingdom Metazoa; phylum Chordata; class Amphibia; order Caudata; family Salamandridae; genus Lissotriton; species Lissotriton helveticus. Next base: position 601,028,089 of record NC_136063.1, on the reverse strand, counting down.
AATTTAATTGATTAATTGCTAATTATGTTAAATTAAAGGGGTATTTTTAGGGTTCAGGGTCAGTTTTTAGTTTTTGGGTAAAGGGGTATTTTTAGGGTTCAGGGTCAGTTTTTAGTTTTTGGGTAAAGGGGTATTTTTAGGGTTCAGGGTCAGTTTTGGGGTTTTGGGTAAAGGGTTTTTTTTTAGGGTTCAGGGTCAGTTTTGGGTTTTTGGGGTACAGGGGTACAGTGTAAAAATAAAGTAAAATTAAATTTTGGTAATTAAATAATATTTGTTAATTATTTAAAATGTAATTGGTAATTAATTTAATTTAATTGATTAATTGCTAATTATGTTAAATTAAAGGGGTATTTTTAGGGTTCAGGGTCAGTTTTTGGTTTTTGGGTAAAGGGGTATTTTTAGGGTTCAGGGTCAATTTTTAGTTTTTGGGTAAAGGGGTATTTTTTGGGTTCAGGGTCAGTTTTTAGTTTTTGGGTAAAGGGGTATTTTTAGGGTTCAGGGTCAGTTTTTAGTTTTTGGGTAAAGGGGTATTTTTAGGGTTCAGGGTCAGTTTTTAGTTTTTGGGTAAAGGGATATTTTTAGGGTTCAGGGTCAGTTTTTAGTTTTTGGGTAAAGGGGTATTTTTAGGGTTCAGGGTCAGTTTTTAGTTTTTGGGTTAAGGGGTATTTTTAGGGTTCAGGGTCAGTTTTGGGTTTTTGGGTAAAGGGGTATTTTTAGGGTTCAGGGTCAGTTTTTAGTTTTTGGGTAAAGGGGTATTTTTAGGGTTCAGGGTCAGTTTTGGGGTTTTGGGTAAAGGGTTTTTTTTAGGGTTCAGGGTCAGTTTTGGGTTTTTGGGGTACAGGGGTACAGTGTAAAAATAAAGTAAAATTAAATTTACATTAATTTAATTTAATGAAATTAAATTAAATTAAATTATATTAAATTAATTTTAAATAATTTAAATTATAAAAATTATTATATACTTACCAATACTTACGTTGTAATGGTAGTGCGTTGTAAAAGTTGCGTTGTAACGTCATATATCCACTGTTGCACTCCTTGGAGTGGGAATAGTAATTTTAACCCCTACGCTATCCAACGCTTTCCCTACTGTTGCACCCACTGGAGTGGGAATAGTAATTTTTACTCTATTGTATTTGTACGTTAATAATATTGGCTATTATTTAATTACATTTTGTTACTATATATATATATGTTTTAAGAAATATGATTAAAAAAATATTATTTTTTAACTTTCATTAAATATTTAATTATTAAAAGTTATTTTAAGTATTGTTAAGTATATTTTAGTAATTAATTTCTTATATTAATGTAATTAAACATTGTTTTTATTAAAGTCGATATTTTTTACAACTATATTTTTGTAAACGATATTTTTAACTCGATATTTTTGTACTTACCTGTTTGTAGATAGAAACTCGATATTTTGTCTCTCGATATTTTGTCAACGATATTTTTGTTGGTCGATATTCTGTCCCTCGATATTATTTCAGTGATCCGTACATCACAGAAGAGAGGAATCTTGATACACTGAAGATTACCAATTGTGTAGTATCCTTCCTCAGTACACGTTCTGCCTCTCTACACTGTCTTAAGTTTAGACTAATACACAATGGTTTTATTCAATTCTTTCTCGGTGTATTATATAAAGGGCAGAAGAAAAGAATATGTGCATCATCTTCCTTAGCTTCACTGGAATGTTTACAAAATACGCACTTATCCTAATCCCTAATGGTTCTATTATGATCCCATTTCGATGTATTTCCATTCGTTTGCAGTACCCCGTACCTAAATTTGAGGTACAATGATTTTGCAATTTGTGGGCATATCTCATCCAGTAGAGGTTCGAATGAGGCAGTATCTTTAAATAAAAGAAAAGCAGTAGATAAAGAGCCCAATTTGGAATCTTGTAAAAGTTTACTATTAATATGATTCCAAAAGGATAATTTTACGGTTTTGCTACAAAGTGTAGTCAAATTTGAGGGCTCATTACAATAATGGGGTAGTCCTATTTTTTTTAACCCTGATGAAACATGCTGTAACCACGGAATTGACTTTGTAGCACCCGCTCTCATTATCTCCTGTAAGCCTTTTTTGTAGTGTTCTAGCTCTATTGTTGCCCAAATTCTTACCCAAAATAAAAGTGGGCGAAGAACTGCTAGATTATCAGTGCATTTCAGATCAAGGTCCAGCATTACCGGAAGCATCGGTGTCCTGATGGGTAGTGACAATAACTTTCGGATGAATTTATTTTCATTTATTCCAAAGTTATGTTTGCAATAAGGACCCCAAACTTCTGCCCCATACAAGGCAGCCGCCTGCGCCTTAAATTTGTAAACTTCTAGCGCTGGGGAAATTGCTTTTGTAGTGCTCCCGCCATGTTTTTTTGCAATAGGAACACTGTTTTGGATAAGAACTAATCTACTTATTTTTAGTTGAGCCTTCCACGATAGTTTGGAATCAATTGTAATACCTAAATATTTAAAGCTATGTACAAATTCCAGTTTTTGACTATTTAGTTCCAGATTGTTTTAAAAAAATGTATGAGGGTTAATAGACATGTATTTAGTCTTGCTGGCGTTAATTTGTAAACCCTTATTGACGCAGTATAAGTGAAAAGAATTCAACATATTCTGAAGCCCACGAGGGGTTTGTGAGATTAAGATGGTGTCATCTGCAAAAAGTAAGGCTGAAATTATTTCCCCAGCCAGCTTAGGGGAGTCATTATTGCAGCCCTCCAGGAAAGTTGGAATATCATTTACATATAATGTAAACAGGGTAGGCGCCAGGACGCAGCCCTGGCGTACTCCCCTGTTCACATCTATGTCCCTGGTAAGTTGACCCCCTAGGCCCCCATCTCACGTTTGCATAAGTCCCCTCGTGCAGCCTGATTATCTGGGCCAATAATTCGATCCGTACTCCCAGATCTTTCAAGCATGACCAAAGAAGTCTTCTGGGTACCATGTCGAATGCGGTCTTCAAATCGACAAAAGCTATATATAAGCTGCCTTTTCTAAGGGATATGTATTTCCAGCATAGACAGAGGAATCTGAAGACTTGATCAATGGTTCTCGTCTTCTTCCTGAACCCTGCTTGGTACTTAGATAGCAACCCAGTATCTTCAAGCCAATCAGTTAACCTTAATAACAAGTGCTTGGCATACAATTTCTGAGGTATGTCTATCAAACTGATAGGACAATAATTCGCCGGGTCATGCTTGTTGCCCTTTTTAAAAATATTATCTTTTATTATATTGCATGTTTTGTTTGTTACTTATATTTTTTTATGTACAATGGGGGATGACACTCAAGGGCAGTGTTGCCCTGTATGACATTTAGATGTAGGGATTGTTTCATGTTTTTTTTTAGGGGGTGGGGGTTTACAGAGTTTTATATAGGGCAAAGTTGACCTGAATCGGATATCAGAGCGCTTAACATAGCACCAGCTGCATTACTTGAAGACACAATTATTTTTGTTAGGCACAGGGAGATTAAGTGATTTGCCCAGATCACAGGATGTTCAGCATCATTGCAGAGACTTGAACCCAGTTCCCCAGATTCAAGGTCGACTGCCCTAGCCGTTAGGCCCACTCCTCTTACATATCCATTGTGCCAGTCAGAGAAATATTGTGTCATATGCCAGGTCACGTTTATTTACTCCTATTCTTTAATGTTAATTCTACATGTATCAAGGTGACATGTATAAGCACTTATTGTTTGTACTATATGTTTTATATGCCTGTCTGTTACTTTCAGCCCTGATTAAGGACCAGAAGTAGTTGGAATGCAAAGTGTTGGCTGGATTTTGTCTAATTTGATCACAGAAGTATCACAATAAAGAGCATGTTTGGAATACATATATTGGAAATTTATTGTACTTCTACTATTTGCTGGTGCACCTTTCCAAGTACTAATATATATTCATTAAAGTGCATTTTTCCCTACATTTAAGCTCTAGTTCTTGTTTTCAGTTCTGCGGATCATTTAGAAGGTACTATCATGTATATTGATCCCAAGATGGCTGCCAGCACTTCCGGGTAGAAGTGCTGCCAGCCAATCAGATCTCAGCATGAGATCTGTGCTTAGGCTCCACCCAGATATCTATATTTCTCTTTCCTTTAATATCTCAAAAACAACTGAATGGATTTACACCAAATCACAAAAGGGCACTCTTTGGACCAAAATCTACCATTCTGCTAAATTTGGTGTAATTCCATCCAGCGGTTGAAGGCTGCAGTCATCTCTAAAAATCCCTATAGAAATTTCATGGGGAAAAAGTGATTTGGGACCACTTTTTCTCACTCCTACTTGATGAATCACCCAGACACTTTCAATACAGCAGCTGAACTGACTGGCGTACTGTTTTTTTTTTTTTAATTAAGATTCGTCACACGTGCCAAAACATCGACCAAAAAAAAAAGAAAAAATCCTGTGGAAACCAGGCCCTAGATATAACTACCTACTGGTGACCTATAGATATATCTAGCTACATATATATATGTATGTTGGCATGATGACAAAGGTACAGCCATTGATCATTAGAAAAAGAAATCATACGTTACTAAGGAAAAGAAATCTGATGTGATATAACCAGGGCCACTGGAATTATGAAATTGTGCGGCCGCTGTGTTTTTCTTATAATTATGGATCTGCTGCATTTGCCACATAATCCATCATCTGCTGCATAATCTCTAGATTTTAACAAACAAATTGTTTCTAGGTTAAACGGTTCAACAGTTACTCAAATTGTACTGCATGCGATCCCACGCAGTGGGAGGCTATTTGTAAAGTTTGACTGGTCACCTTTCTGTTGTTTATTGCTATGTTTGCAGGTAATACCGGTACTAATGGGGTGTAACCTGTGACCAGACAGTGTTCAAAAGTGTAGTAATTATAAAATAATGAAGTCAAACTATCAGAAAAAAGTGCTGCTTACACCACATATTGTGCCTTTTCTTGAGGTGTAATTTAGTCAACCCTACCGCATTGGGCCCTGGATATAACAAATGTCCCTGTTACAAAGTCAGCAACAAATTAATAATTCAGATAAAGAGACGTGAAAGTTACATATTCACTGAAATAAAAGAGGAAACAATAATCAGTGGCCTTGTGACCACTAAAAACGAGGAATTGCTCAATTTAATAAAAGGCTTGTAGTAGCAACGAACTGTCATAGTGACATGGAAATTATTTTTAACACATCTCTGAAATCATATGTTGAACAAATGAAGGGCGCTTGTATAAATAAGCAAATTACATCTGTGATCTTCTTGGTGTGTCGACGTTTCACCCACTGATCACTTAGAGTGCTCACTCATCATGCAACTAGGCGAGGCTGAGATCAACCTTTGTAAATTCTCTCAAAATCCGAAGTCAAGAAGAAGGAACCTTGTCGACAATAATTTGTTAGAGTGAACAAAGGTAAAAAGAATATTAATTCTCAGCGCCTAGTAATCAGAGGAAGAGCATAAGGACTTAAATCTGTACCAGTGGATTAATGTTTAATAAAAGGCCGTGAGTGTGCCTATGCGTTTTCTTCTACGAATTCAATCCTGATGGCCTAGATTAAGTGTACCCTGAAAACAACACCCACAGTAGTCAATTGGTCAGTCTTGTCCAGTGGCCCTGTAAAAAGGAATGCACGCGTATTAATAAAAATGCTCCCAATAACATTTTGTTGGCCCACGTTTATTTCCTTTGGCACAGCGGTTGTGTATGTGTGCGCGCGTGCGCGAGTGCGTGCGTGTGAGGTCACGCACAAAACTCAATCACTAGTAAGTGGGCAATGTTGGCTGCGGTTTAATAAAATGTGTCGTTTAAAAGGACAAATACCATCTGATAATCTGCTCCATCCACGGACGACGCCATCTTCAACCCATCTGCTTTTGGAAGGGGGTAGAAAGTAAGCATGTTCAAGTACTTTTACAGACATGCGTTTGTGTGTCCGTCTTTCGGAGCACATATGTATGCATTGTCCTTTATATAAATTGAAATGCATAAGCATAGAGGGCCTCGTTTTTCGGCCTCATCTTTTCTTAACGTGTTGCAGTATCGTGAGTGTTAAGAGTGAGCGCTGCGTATCACTGATGCAATTTTAAAAGCAAACGGTATTCACTGGCCCATTTTTTCCCCCTGAAGACCGTCCAAGAGCGACCAATCTGGTCTTCAGAGAGACGTTGCGGGAATCCCCGGGATCCGGGAGTATTGATTTGTTAATAAGGCGCCTTTGTCCCCGGGCGCATTGACATGCGAGGCCCTCCAGCAGGGCCTCAACAAAGAGCACCCCGCGCTCCGAGAGGACCTCTGGGCCCTCGGCCGAGGAGTTTATTATTAACTAATTAGCAACAACTCCTTGCAGCGAGCCGCGTTACATTTCGTAAGCTTTGAGCAAACATTCTGAGCGGATTCGTTTCAAGAGGCCACGCCTCGCCAAGAAACCTCGAGCCGGGGCGTGATGATGACGGGGGGATCCCGGTGTCGCCTTCACCGGGGGCCTGCAGCAGCGGGGCACGGATAGGAAGTGTGTGGGCTGCAGTGCGGGGGGTGCTTCTGCTGGTCGTATTACTGCAAGAGCTGAAGGGTGCAACGGTAACTGAGACGGCAGGAAGGGGGTTGGGGCTGGTGTGGCAGCAATGCACTTACAGCTCTGGCTGCGCAGTGCACGAGCAGCTGATGCAAGAGCTGAAGGGTGCAACGGTATCTGCGACTGCAGGACTGGGATTGGGGCTGGTGTGGCAGCAAGGCACTTACAGCTCTGGGGCGCAGTGCACGAGCAGCTGATGCAAGAGTCAGAGCAGCGAGACACCGCGAGTCTGGGGAGGCCTGAAGCAATGCACAGGCAACAGGGGTGGGTGGGCAGTAGTGCGGAGGGTGAGGAGATGTGGCCTAGAGGCCTCAACACTGTGGAACCAAGTTCGAGTCCCGGCGCGGGCTCAGCATGCTGTGATCCTGAGCAAATCACCTAATCTCCCAGTGCCAGAAATATGAATCGGACCTTCTGTAAAGTAATTTGAAGCTCAAGTAAAGCACTTCAATGCGCTATATAAAACTGCAAATGAATAAATTAAATGAGTGAGGGTTGCAGTTCGGGGTAGGGGTGGGCATCCAGTGCAATAAACCAAGGACACAGTCGAAAGTGAGCTTGGACTCATGGAATTGGAGCATGGTACCCGCCTGCACCAGTGAGTGCGGCCTGCAGCAGGGGTGCACTGGCTTTAGAGGGTTTGACTGCAGTGGGCAGAGAAGAGATTTACTGCAGGAGCTGAAGCATGCAAGAGAGAGAGTCTGGAATAGGGGACCGAGGCCTGGAACAGCAGCGATGCACGGACAGCTCTAGGGCGCGAGAAGAGGATATTTACTGCAGGAGCATGCAGGGAAACTCGAGTGTGGAGAGAGAGACCTGCACAGGGAGCCTGCATCAGCTATGCACTGGCACCTACTGGGTCAGCAGTAGTATGCAAGAAATATTAGTCTGTCAGCACAGCACGGCACCGTGGCATGGGTGTCCGTGCAGCTGGAGGCTGTCGTTGCAGTGCACTGGCAGTGGGGGGTGGGGGGGGGGGGGGGCAAAGGGTGACAATGTTTGAATCACGCAAAAGAAACCGAGTCCGGAGGCAGCAGACACTGGCCCGACTGCAGTCACTGCACCTGCAACAAGCGGAGTACTGAGAGAGCGCCCACTTCATCAATCCTCGACACACACCAGCGAACACCTATGGATTGCATAAGGAACAGCTGTAAAGTACAAGCAGCAATGCCAGGGAGGGGTACAGTGCGGGAATCGGCATTGCACAAGCTGCAGAATGCATGAAAGGGCGGCGGGAGTCAGTGCTCCAGGATTTTGGTGCCCGGATGCACTGAGCTGTGTCTGCAGTGACGGGTGGGCCGAGAAGTGTCCGGAGCGTGTTTTAATTGCTTATGGAATCGACCAGGCAGGGAGCGATGGATGTGGCCAGCTGCAGGGTGAAGGGAGAGATGTATAGGGCAAGGTAATGACGAAAACAGACAGAGGAGACCGGGTTCAAAACCGGCCCAAAGTCTATAATTCTGGGCAAAGTACTCTGCCCCTCCTCCCAATCTCCGCACTTATCTCTGTCCTTTATGTAAACGGTTTGGAGTTCTTGAAACTGAACACAGAGCGCAATATAAACACCCGACTTGAATTGTAAGTCTCAACATCGGCGTGATTATTATAATACGGGTTTTCTTTCGCCAAGTTTTTACACGACATTCACAATCAAAACTATCCGGACTGACAATAACCGAAATGGACTGCAAATTATTATGCTACGAAAAAAACACATACGTGGAAACAGGAAATGTAGGAAGGAGGGTGAGCCACTTGAGAACAAAACTGGTTTCTTTATCTTTACTTTATCGGTAAAGTCCAACCAAGAAATGTATCAAATATGCGAACAGGCCTTTTTTATGCAGGTTGTGGCTGAAGAGCGTCATGTGTGTTTATTATTACAAATAGGCCCACTGATACAAAGGCGTGCATGTGTGTATTCAAAGATATGCATTTAAGAGATAGTCTCGCATATAGCTCATTCATGCTTGCTGCATCCCAAGGCTGCAGACCTGACAGAGGATGGAGAGAGACACCGCGAGTGTCCATGTAGCACCCTCCTTGCCCCCCTCCCCCCTACACACACGGGCTCACCGGGCGCCATCTTTAATGGCCGCTGTTTAAGTGACGCAGCCAGTAACTGGCAGAGATGGCCGTCCCTAGTGAGCCGGGCCTTCTTTTCTTACCGTTAATCCTAAAAGTGCAGCTATCTCTAGCTCCCTAATCCCCCGGCATCGGTTAAGAGCTCTCGTGGGAGGCGAGGGATGGGGGAGGGGGTGTTATAGGGACGGTAAATGAGGGCTCTAGGCCGATTGAAGGTCCTGCTTAGGAGGGGCCACCCAAGATAGCTGAGGGCAAGCCCTTGCACACAGTGTGTGCGCCACCTAATCGCTATAGTGGCAAGCTGTGGAGCGCAGCTTTTCACACTCTGGGTATTGTTACTTCCCTTAGCACGTTGCAGCTACAGTGTGCATATTGTGATATATTTGTTACATGGTACACATCGTTTAGCCTACGTTAGTCAGCATTTAGTAAATTGTAAGGCTCTCGCTGTGGTGGGAGGGGGGTTGCAGCATTCTATTATTCACAGGATGCCTTGCCTTTAAATGACGAAAAAATCGACCTGCCGGTAGTTTATGAATCAGTCTGCTGCAAGTCCATGGATCAGTCGGCCCCAGAATCTGCGTCTTCCGTGCTCTCTTCGTGGGCAGTGGGCGCTGCAGAGGTCACACCTCCACACCGCCCAGAGCTTGCTGCGGGAGAGAGCCGGGGTTTGGCCATGCGCTGCCGGACCGGAAGGCTCGCTCGAGGTCGGCCTCTACAACAGGCTCCATTCAACAACAACAAGAGAAGGAGGAAGGTTATGTAACTCAGCCATGGCCTCTCTGACCTGTGACCAACCTCTCTCCCATGCAGTGCTCGACGTCAGTGCTGGAGGGGCCTGGATCCTTCCATTCCCTGGCAGCGCTGCGGGTGCAGACCGAAGAGGCAAGCTTCTCCACATGCAGTATGCAGCGGGCAACAACCACCACCGACTTCCAACCTGGCAAACTCTAGCCCTCTTACACGCCGTCCAGCCTGGCCCTCTTACACGCCTTCTAGCATGGCAAAGTGTGGCCCTCTTACACGCCTTCCAGCCTGGCAAAGTGTGGCCCTCTTACACGCCGTCCAGCCTGGCAAAGTGTGGCCCTCTTACACGCCTTCTAGCCTGGCAAAGTGTGGCCCTCTTACACGCCTTCCAGCCTGGCAAAGTGTGGCTCTCCTACACGCTTTCCAGCCTGGCAGTGTGCCCCTCTTACACGCCTTCCAGGCTGGCAAAGTGTGGCCCTCTTACATGCCTTCCAGCCTGGCAGTGTGGCCCTCTTATACACTTTCCAGTTTGGCAAAGTGTGGCGCTCTAACATGCCATCCAGCTTGGTAAAGCGTGGCCGTCTTATACGCCTTCCAGCCAGGCAAAGTCTAGCCCTCTTACACGCCTTCCAGCCTGGCAGTGTGGCCCTCTTATACACTTTCCAGTTTGGCAAAGTGTGGCGCTCTAACATGCCATCCAGCTTGGTAAAGCGTGGCCCGCTCACACGCCTTCCAGCCTGGCAAAGTGTGGCCCTCTTACACGCTTTCCAGCCTGGCAAAGTGTGGCCCTCTTACACGCTTTCCAGCCTGGCAAAGTGTGGCCCTCTTACATGCCTTCCAGCCTGGAAAAGTGTGGTCCTCTTACATGCCTTCCAGCCTGGAAAAGTGTGGCCCTCCTACGCACCTTCCAGCCTGGCAAATTGTGGCCCTTTTACATGCCTTCCTGCCTGGAAAAGTGTGGTCCTCTACATGCCTTCCAGCCTGGCAAAGTGTGGCCCTCCTACACGCCTTCCAGCCTGGCAAAGTGTGGCCCTTTTACATGCCTTCCTGCCTGGAAAAGTGTGGCACTCTAAAATGCCTTCCAGCCCGGCAAAGTGTGGCCCTCTTACTCTTCCACGCCTTCCAGCCTGGCAAAGTGTGACCCGCTTACACGCCTTCTAGCCTGGCAAAGTGTGACCCTCTTACTCACCTTCCAGCCTGGCAAAGTGTGGCCTTCTTTCATGCCTTCCAGCCTGGCAAAGTGTGGCCCTCTTACTCTTACACGCCTTCCAGCCTGTCAAAGTGTGGCCCTCTTACACACCTTCTAGCCTGGCAAAGTGTGGCCCTCTTACACACCTTCCAGCCTGGCAAAGTGTGGCCTTCTTTCACGCCTTCCAGCCTGGCAAAGTGTGGCCCTTTTGCACGCTTTCCAGCCTGGCAAGGTGTGAGCCTCTTACATGCCTTCCAGTCTGGTAAAGCGTGGCCCTCTTACATGCCTTTCAGCCTTGAAAAGTGCGGCCCTATTATACAAATTCCAGCCTGGCAAAGAGAGGACCTCTTACAAGCCTTCAAACCTGGCAAAAAGTGGCCCTAGTACACGCCTTCCAGCCTGGTAAAGTGTGGCCCTTTTACATGCCTTCCAGCCTGGCAAAGTGTGGCCCGATTACACGCCTTCCAGCCTGGCAAAGCGTGGCCCTCTTACACGCCTTCCAGGCTGGCAAAGTGTGGCGCTCTTACACGCTTTCCAGCCTGGCGAAGTGTGGGCCTCTTACATGCCTTCCAGTCTGGTAAAGTGTGGCACTCTTACACGCCCGACAGCCTGGAAAAGTGCGGCTCTCTTACTCTTACACGCATTCCAGCCTGGCAAAGCGTGTCCCTCTTACACGCCTTCCAGCCTGGCAAAGTGTGGCCCTCTTACACGCCTTCCAGCCTGGCAAGCGTGTCCCTCTTACACGCCTTCCAGCCTGGCAAAGTGTGGCCCTCTTACCGCCTTCCAGCCTGGCAGTGTCGCCCTCTTACTCTCACACGTGGGCGCACTGAGGTCGTGCTGGAGACGATTAGAACCAGGGTCAGTGTTTAGCATGGGCGAGCTAGTCCAGCGCCCTGGGCCAACCTTTCTAGGCGTGAATAAATCTGCCTGCTTCAAGGTCATGCCTGTAACATTTCCCTCTGATTTGGCTGCAGTGATTCAGCTTAAATTACGTTCACTTATGTGTTTTCTACATGCCGCAGGTGTCTGTTTAACACCCAGTCACCCTGCTTCTTTACCCTCCAATCTCAACCTCTGCCACCCACACCACCACCAAAACCAACACACCCTTCTCCACCCACCATCTCTACAACTTGGCACCACGATGGAGCTCAGTTTGGGGGATTCTAGTTAGGGAAGGGCGATGTTTGATCTCAGAAGCCAGTCAATACTCTTACATAATCAGCCAGGGCTTGGCTGAAAAAAGGGGCTCCTTGTGGCCTCATTTTATTCACAGCAGCAGCGACGGCGCCGCTTTTGATTCCATCTGGGGTTATCTCAATGGAGACGGCTCTAGTAACAACCCCCACTTATCTGCTAGCCATGCATACGGCCTCGTGGCTGTGTGTTCTCTGGAGGCCATTGTTGTAGGGCACACGGGCTTTCCTCTTACTGTCTGCCCTGCGGAGATGGTTGTTGCCTCCTCGTCCTCTGTCTGAGTGAAGTGGTCACACCTCGCAGGAACACCGGAGAGACGCAAAGATGGCGGCGCCTAAAGCACCCTTTTGCATCAAATGCGCTAGTGTCGTTTTGGGGCTATATGCTCTTCTGTCTGCACCCTCAAGCCGAGACAGTGGTTTCTAGAGCCAATGTTGTAATGAAGCCTTGGTGAACCGACGCCCCTGTCCTTTGTTAACAAAGAAGACCCCTTACAGATGACACCGCTGCGTATTTTTGAAACCCTCTTGTAAACCCCATAGAGTCACTGCCGAACCCTGCCCCGGGGCAGACGGCGCGAGGAAGCCTCTGTGCCGAGTGAGGTCAGAGGTCACTGGGAGAAACCCTGGGCACGCACTGACTGCCCAAGCCTTAGAGCAGGTGAAAAGGTGGAGAAAGAAATGTTACAGTTACTTGCTTCAGTCGGCGGGGAAGGGCGAGTGCATTTTTTTGTAACGCACTGGGCGAAATGCATGATTTAATTATAATCCAAAAAAGCAAATTACGCCAGGCCTGCTGAACAAATTGGAGGCGGCTAAATGCCCTTTTGTGCCCGCAGCTCTGGCGGTGTTTGGGAGGCCGCTGATGCATGAGAAGGAAAGTGGCTGATTTAACTCATTGCGATGCAGGAAGAGGCCTGCCTTCTTTGGAAAAAAAAAGTAAAATAGAGGGGGGTGGGGCGAAGTGGTGCGAGGGGGTCGGGGAGCGAAAAGGAGGGAGAGAAGGAGGGGAAAGTTGCTTTATTGGGCTAAGATTGTCTGGATCCAATGCAGAAAGCGTGATGCTCCCGCCACAAGGACCCTCCTCCACCCGCTTCGATCTCCCTCTCTGAACAAGCGCCGTTTCTTTTTTTTTTTTGCTCCCTCATCTGGTGCAAGCGGGCCTCTCCCCGCGCCTCGAGGATGTGGAAAATACCGCGAAAACCGCAAGAAGAGGATTAGCCCTTGCAGCAAAGCGGTGAGTATGCGGACACTCGGCACTGCTTTTATGTTACATTATCTGAACGTTATAATTATTTATTTTTGTTTGCAGTTTTGATCGGCGCTGGGGGCTGGCTTTAGTGTGTGTTATTTGCGGTATAATCGCAAGATCCACGTGCGGGAACGCATCATTTGAGCGTTTGATGCTACCTGATTTTTACATGTTTTGCGACTCTCTCCGTCCGCATATCCTCTTTTCCAGCTACGGGTGATGTGCAGTGTATGCCGGGGATGATAATGATATGCAGGCTGTAATGGCGCCTGCCGATTCAAGGCACGGCTTTCCCTCTCTGCGCAGCCGGCGCCGCCTGCCTTCAGCGCTGGTTGCTTCCCCGCCAGCGCCCAGATCTCCCTGCTATCCCAGCGCCCAGACCCCCCTGCTCTCCTCGACCCAGCGCTCCAGCCTCTCGCCCGCCCTAGCACCATCGTCTCCTCCTCGTTCAGCACTCAGCAGTCCGAGCCCACGTGCATTTCAATCCCTCTAGGAGGCTTCCACATCCATCCCTTCCAGCTCCCCCTACCCAGCTGTCCCTGCGCCCATCTCTCCCATCATCCGACATCTCTCCCGGCATCCAGCTCTTTCAGCTCCCTGCTCTGTCATCTCTTCAAGAACCCGCTTTCCTCGCACAGACCCCAGATCTCCCGACCCCAGTTCTCCCGGCGCTTAGTTCTTCGAGCACCCACTTTTCTTAGCAGCTGCTCTTCCGGTATCCTAGGGTTAACACCGGTGTTTAGTTCTTTTACTGTGTGTGAGTGAATGTCACGGAGAGGAGGTTTGCTCCGGTCACCGTGGGTCCGGATTCCGATGCCCGGCCCCTTTGTGCGTGCTTGGCCCGGTCCCTGTGTCTGGCGTAGGGAAGGAAGCATGGAGGCCCGGGAGAGCAGGTGCAACTTCTTTGTCCCGAGCCGGTTTCATCCAGCCATGAAATGCCTCGGCCGCCCTCTGTACTGACAGCAGAAGGGGCGCCTAGCCGCTGCAGGCGACCCGGTCTGCACAGCAGTGTAGCGCGAGCCCCGGAAGTGGAGCGGGAGGTAACCCCCTCCCCCCCCCCTCCACTCCCCCCACACACACACACAGACACACACTCAGGAATTCATTGCGCTGTGGAGCGGACAAGGTGCCGAGTCTCCCAGGGCGCACAGCCCAACTCACCGCTTTCACACAGGAATGCGCACCCTTAGATTTAACACGCACAGTCACTGCTCAGTGTCGGCCTGCACAGCACAGAAACACAGAGATGTAGATATCCCGCAGCGACCCCTAAGAAAAGAGTATTGTGGGATTTGACACTATGTAAAGTATGAAGTGTCTTGTTTTTGATGCCTGCGACGAGCTATAGGCCCTCCCTTGAGTGGTATTTTGTATTGCTTTGATTTGTTCCCACTCTTGTCTCTTAAAAGTAATGTAACATTGAGGGTGCCCGCTTCCAAGAGGGACGGCCGCCGCGCCCTGGGTGCACGTGTTAAGGCGGCACTGCTGACATTTCACTGACACGTGCAAGTGATGGAGGAGTCGACCATCTATTTCACGTTACAAACAGGAGTTAGGAACACAATATCTGCTACCGGACAGTTCTCAGCACGAGAAGCAATGGCGGACAGGCCCCTTCTCTGTGATAACAGCAAATACCACTCAGAGCATACACGCAGCCCTCTGCTGTCACCTGTGACATGCAGATTAAGCGTCCTGGAGCGGTGCGAGGGCGCAGTGGATACATCTCGCCCCCCCCCCCCCTCGGCCTGACCCCTGCAGAGCATCACCTCTGCCTTGCAGCCCTCACACTCAACACCATGGACAGCGACCAGAGCGCCTTCTTTCCAAAACGTGCCTTTCCTTACTTACGAATGTGCACATTTGAGGGCAAATGATACATTAACCTACGTGGTTTTGACATTAAGGTTATGTGTAGCGAGGTGGACCTCTGCAGTGATACATGGTTTGCCAGCACTCGGAACACGCCGACCTCACACGAAGCACAAACACTCCGCTCCGTAATTGAAATAACAGACGCACTGCCACCAGCCACACGCTTCCCACACACACACCGCCCGCACAAGCAAGCACAACATAAGCAGGCAGTGCGGCCTTCCTCGCCCACCTCTCCCTCTGGAACCTCTCTCTGCGCCAGTCACCTGCCACCACAGTCACCTGCCACCAGACCAGTGCATGAACTATGTATCAACAGGCATGCGGGCCCCATATCTACTCCTCGAGCAGCGTGGTGCGATGTCAGCACCCCACACGCCCTCCTCTACCGTGGCGGCCCAGTTTCAGCATCCCGCCCCCTCTCCTGTATGTGTGCCGTCCTGTGTCAGCAACCCACGCTCACTCCTGTATCACGCGCGCCCTCCTGTAACAGTGCGGTCAGGTCCTAGCATCACACAGGCCTTCCTTCATTCAGTACGGTCTGGTCTCAGCATCTCACAGGACTTCCGGCACTAGCGTCCTCCTGTAACAGTGTGGACCGGTCCCAGCATCCCTCACTCGCTCCTCCAGCAGTAGGGTCGAGTTTCAGCATCCTGCGCGCCCTCTTCTCTGTGTGTCCTTATTCGACGCCCCCACATTACTGTATCAGTCAGTCCAGTTTTAGCAGCCACACAGACCCTTCTTTCAGCACCATATTAATCTCTAAAGTCGGGATGTTTTCGCCCAATTAAACATCGTTCAATGGTATGTAAGGTTTAGGCATATTTAGATGAGATCTTTTCAAATGTCCCTACATCATGTCCATCTGAGATTACTCTGCTCCTGTCCGTGTGTTCCTCAGTGTAACACTGGATACTCTTTTTTTATTACATTGAGCGGATACTCGAGAAGGCTCATAGGCTGTCTACACACTCCCCAGTTGTGTAGCCGTGTTAGGCCTCTATTCGTGATTTCAGGGCACAGGGTGTGACGTAGAGTAAAGCCAAGTGTTTCAGAATGTGCTGCACTTGTGCCGCAGCCGGTCACAAGAAGCCAGAGTGAATTCCCGCCGAGACATCCCGCACTGCACCAGAGGAGACGCGGCCCAGGTCTTCCATCGGTTCTTCAGCTCTGTGCGCGGTGACGTGTGTAGTTAGGCCGCAGTTGTCTGCTTCTGTGCAGGATTCCGATTTCGGAAACGTGAAGATGACGACATTCTGCGGTAGAGTTTTGGGATGTGGAGACGGCTTTCATATCCTTCAGAGAGAGTGCTGCCTTTCAAATGTGTGCGCGTTGTGCGTTCACTGTACAGCAGCTCACAAAAGAAACGGAGACGTTCGTGCAATAGGCCTGCTGTACTGTGGCGTTTCCTTTGACACTCAGTCAGTCTAAATAAAACATGCCAAGAGGCACGTTTTGGATGAATGTGCGATACAGAGATACATTCATACATAACACTAGAGTATCTGCCCCACACCGATCAGTACGGCAGTGACGAGGGTGCATTTTTAACGGCGTTTACGCAGATTGTGACAAACAGATTGATGGGACAGAGACAGGCTTTATTTTACATTCTTTCTCACAATTGTGTTTTAAAAGTTTTGTTTGATTTTTTTTTACAAAGCACTATATATATGTTTTATCGAAATATAAGCAAATGCACACAAAGACACAAAGCACTCTTACACTTCATTTGTGACTTGAGCGACATTTTAAAACAAATACATACATATATATGAGATACGTCACATATTTAAGTATAGATAGATACATGTGCAAGTTTATATTGAATTATAATGAATTACTGATTTATGTGCACGTATTTTTAATTTGCTGTTTTATTTATCACACGCTCATATGAAAAACGAGTTGCAACTCGATATAGTATGCAGTAAGTGAGTGTGTTTGTGGTGTATGGTGCGTAGCGACGCAATCACATCCTCTAAGTGATATCACTGCGTGCAAGCACCCCTGCACCCACAGTGCACGAGAAGGCTGTGTGTGAAAGAGTCAATTTTGGAAGCGGACTCTTTTTGTCACAAGGTTGTGTGCGCTATGTCGGCGATGGCTCCTGGGCTCTAGAATATTCGCTTCCGGCACCGTGGGTGGGTCTTGCGAGCAAATACGGATGTGGTACACGTGTATGCTCTGGATAGACATACATTTATATTCTTTTTAAAAACATTTACTGGATCAAGTATGAGATGCGCGCACGTTCGTATTCAGATGTGTGTATCACTCTTAACCTGTGTGTTTTGTAAAACGTAAGTGTCTGTTTTAGGGGCGATGGTAGTATTCTACGTTTGATTTGTGTGTCTTTTGTGGTGAGTTCGCGTGTACTGATGGTATACTTCACCGCGTGCCTTTATGTGTCTGTGTGGCAGTGTGTGTGTTTGTGTGCCTTTCTGTGTTTGTGTGTCTGTGCATGAGTGCCTTTACGATTGTGCTTGTTTAACTTCCGCCTAGATTCATGTGTGTATTGTGGCGAGCGTGGCTGTGCGTTTCGGAGTGCGTGCGTGTTCGCGTGTGAGGCCTGAGTGGATGTGTGCGTCTTTGCACGTGCATGCGTGAGTCTTTTGTGAGCGGATGTGTGGGTGGGTGATTGTGTGCCGTTTTGTCTGTGGATGCGGAGCAGGCCCTCGAAGCTCGTATCATGTGTGTTTTGTGGTGTATGTCTGTGTCTCTGTGAGTCTGCGTGCCTGGGTCTGTGTATCGAGGATACACAAATGCACATACACTTCCGGACCCATTGTGCCAGTTCAGAGGCTGCGCCATTGCTCGTGCCTAATATCTGGGCCCTCTTTGGTTTCAAGGACACTGGGAGATGATCAGGACTTTAGGAGCCAACAGCTGCCTGGCTGGTGACGTCAGCAGTTCGGTGTAATCCTCTTGTGCTCGCGGCAGATGCCTTATTTGTTTGGCTGGAGAGCCTTAGTCCGTGATTCTGGAGCAGCTAGCGAGGGGAACAGACCGGGCTGCACTCTGCGCACCCCTCTCCGCACACAGGGCTCGCGCACGACAAACACGGTAACATATTGGGGTTCAATCTCACTAGGAACGCGATGATTTGGTTCACCCTTTGCATACTTATTTAAGATCAGTTGGGGACATGTTCTTAGCCTTATGCATTTTGGTGGCTCAGTGGGGCCCTGCTATGGAGAATCAGCCTCTGTGATGCATCCAGGGGCCCGAGTTCTTCCCTTCCTGCATTGTGACACCTTCTCTGTTTCTCTGGGTGGATTGATTTTCTCTATGCTCAGCATTGCATTTGTCATGATTTTGCTAGAATCTTTCTCTACCCAGAACCACCTTGCGCAGTTTTAACTGAGAGGCGGAGTTGATGATCAGGTGTGATGTAAGGGTACCATATGCTTCTCATTGCCTTGCTGATAAATGCTGTTCGTGGTGCTCTGCTGCTGCTGATGCCGGTCTGCTCTCACCTCGCGCCTCTCACGTGGTGTTTCTATGTTCATTTGTAGGCTGCGAGCTCTGATGGGAAGGAGGACGGCTGCTCCTCGCACTGCGGCAGGGCCCCTGGCAGCCACGCGGCGCTGCGTGTCTATGGGCCCGGAGGAGACGGAGCGGCTGCGTCACCCTCAGACTCTGTTCTTCACTCGTAACCAGTGGCTCCATTGACAGATCCGAGGAACTCCACATTCAGGATCTGCAGCAACATCTGCCGGACGGAAGGGCCTCCGACAGCCCAGGGCCTGCAGCCGCTGAGACTCCTGCGCAATGAGGGCTGTCTGCACTCTCCCGGGACCGGGCACGCGCCTCTCGGATCATTTGATGTATTACAAAGACAGAAGGCACGGATTGTGAGTGTTTCAGATGTATGTGCCAAAGAAAGGTCCAGCACAGCCCCCCTGGCCAGGAGCCTGAGCTCCAGGATTGTGCATTCAGAGGCCCTCCTCGTGACTTGGAGATGCAATGACCTTTGCCTCTTCACAGAGGACAGACTCAGGTTACAGCGCGCCAAGCACCATTCTGTAACGTCCTGTGACGGGTGTAGCTGCGTCAGAGGTCACTTCAGGAGGTAGCCCTCTACTGTGTATTGTGTGATCTTGTGTACAGATACAACAAGGTGTGTTGGACAATCCAGAGGGGTTGTGGGTGTACAGCTCCACGGAACGGCAAGGAGGGACCCCTCGCACTTCCATGCCCGCGGTGGCGGAGGTGACCCCAGTATGCGGCGGTGTTGCCTTGGCGCCCCCTCGCGGACACTCTAGGCTTGGACTCTGCGTGTTCACAGCGGACCTTGATTTAATGTCATACAATTAAGGCACGCGGTGAATGCCAAGAGCTGAGCCTGCAGACCACAGCAGGGAGAAGAGGACACCTAATGCTGCATCCACAGACTTGGGGCGCAGAGCTCCCAGCGCGTGCGCCTCTGTGTCCTAATTCTATTTCTAAGGGGGTGGTGGTGAACAGGCGGCATGCTAAGCCTGCTGTTCATGGAAATGCGTCTTTTGCTGGGCTCCGGCGTTTTCACTGAAGCTCCGTGTGCACACGAAGAATGCCAATCAAATGTAGGTAGCAGGCAGAATGGTAACCAAGCAAAGATGCCTGAAGGGTTCTTCCTGTCACCAAAGCTTAGATTTTGGCATTGTTAAAAAACAGAACAGTTCATGTTATAAGAGTTATGACGGTCTGTGTGTTATGAGGTCTGGGTTAACGGGCCACTGTGCCTTTCGTGATTGGCTATAGCCAACAAGAACCTCGAAGAACGTGGACACAGGTAGGCATGCCTGGAATATTATAAGCAAGAAAATAAACACAATGTATGTATTCTTTTCGCATGGGTTTCAAACACAGTTTGATATGTTATTACAGCTTCATAAAGCCTCTGTGATGTTAGTGATTAACTATTATTGTAAGGAGGTTGTCGGCAAAAGTGGTGGTAAGAGGAACAGGGAGGAAGGCTGCTGGGGAGGCCCCCTGCTGCCCCATGCTATGGGAATAACACACCCTGAGCCTGCCTTTGTGTGCAGCGGCAGCACGGGAGCTGTCCGGGTACTGAAACACCCGCTCCCTCTGAGCCCGGCATCCCCTGGCAGATGGCCGCTGGACTGGCGGAACAGACACCCCCTACTGGCCAAGCGCAGACATGCTCTGATGAGTACCTATGGTGTGCATCCTTACTGCAAATTCCACATACACTACTGCAATAGAAAATAACGGCACATCAACCATTCTCTATATGTTTTATTTTTGAAGAACAAATCATGCAAACCAGTCTGTGGAGGAAATGACAACATACATGACACTGCAGGCAGTGAGACTAAAACAGTCGTACATTACCACTGCCATCGCTATCCCTGACAATTCGATATCTGTCTGTTTTCCTAGGTTTCTACTTGTATATTTATATGAAATGATTGTTATCTCTTGTTTTATAATTTCTTACCGCCAACCTAGGCGATCCTGTTTTACTACCGTGTGGAAATGATTTTTATCCAAAGCGTGTTGCAAGGGAATTCGGTCAGTGTCAAATATGATTTAATAGAAAGTGTAATATGAACTATGCATCTATATTGCATTGAGGAATTCTAGAGACATCAACAACAAAGGTCTTGTGGTTTCTAAAGGTCATCGAAAGTCTTCCCTGGCAATTTAGGGTCAAATTATACAGGTAATCTCGTATGTATTTGTTTATATTATATATTTATTTCAGATTAGTTAGCTTGAAATGTCTTTTTTTTAAACCTGTAAGTGAAACACTCGACTTTGCGGTATGGATATCTTCTATATAAAGAAATATTTAATGATGCAGTTAAGAACGTAGACATTTCGAAAAAAAACTATGCATTGTTTAAAACACATTTTGTCTGTAGATGGAATATATTGTTAATGCTTTTCTCCTCAAAGTATAGCTCACAAAGGGCATTGTTTGAAGCTAACTTTTTTGGTTTTGTTTGTCTTTCGTAAACTAATAGTTACTAAAACAATGGGAAATGGTTCGGGCCAATAGAATGTTGCCATTCTGTGGCTCCATAAAATATACACATTGTTTTGGGTTTAATACACTCACAACAAAACTGAAAGGATGGTTTGCAAATTTCAAAAAACATGTTGTTACTAACTTACAGGGTTTAACACTATACTGTCAGACAATGTGTCCCTGAAGGCAAATAATTTCAGCATCTTTCGAGTCTACTTGACACATATTAGATAACACTGAGGCATAGTTTGTTTCTTCGTTGTCCATAACCGTAGGTTCCTGAAAATGTAAAGATACGATATGATGCTGCAACCCATCTTTCAAAGCGAAATGTGAAATATTTCCCGTATTTCAAGGGTCCTTGTGCTACAAGGTTTTTTAACCAGTGGTTATGCGTATACGTGTGCACATATGTATGTAGTATATTTGCATATGTATGTGTACATATGTTTGTATCTGTGTGAACCACTTAAGAATTAAGCAATTATAGTTCTCAAATAAGTGTCACAAATGCATAACTATGTTTTACATCGATACATTTCCCTAGCAACAAGCAACACACAATAAAACATAGTTCATAAAAGACTGCAACCTAAGAAAGCAAATTTCAGTACATTCCTCTACAAACCCAACAAGATGGCGCATAGTATTCCGCAGTATGTTGGAGAATAGCGGTCCGCGTTCGAGATGGTACATCCGGGAGCTTCCTATTGATAAATGATGTCTGGTAAGGTTAGTCTAAGGACTGATAATAAAGGTGACGCGTCGTTCTAGCAGGGACACGAATAGAACAGGCGCGTGAATGGCAGGGCGACACTGGGATGCCTCGGCCTTCATTTAATCGAGTCGTTTGTCACAACAACGTCCCGATTTCTAAATTCGGTCGTTTAAAAAATATGATTACTTTGTATGTCGGGTAATATATGCTGTTTCATATACTGGCTACAAGCTACAGGCCTCCCTGTCGCATAACCGCGTCTACCATCCACTCCAAGGGGTATGTGTGTGTGCCCTAAAACTGTTAAAAAGAGAACAAGCGGAGATGGCGTCTGTCACCTTCGCTCCGACACAGAAGAGAGCTCGAGCTCGCTGGAGGGCACATCCCCATCTGTCACCTCGTCCGCTCCGCCACCGAAGAGAGCTCGAGCTCAAAGGAGTGCGCGCCCTTTTCTGTACGCACAGGCCACCGCCACACACGTATAACTGTCCAGATAAAAACACGGCGACCGAGGGCTCGCCTGGCCCTGGTCAGAAACGATGTCTATACCAGTCACAGCCCTGCTTCGAACACAGCACGGTGTAAAGGAGGCCAGAGGGGCAGATGAGCGGAGAGCCTCAAGGAAGGCTGCGACAGAGGCTCATCGAGGCCTATCTCTGCACACGCGCTGTCGCGCATCTATGCGCATGGTTATTTACTGACGGCGACGAAGATGGCTTGTCAGGAGCAAAAAAGCACCAGGGATGATTTATGCGCTTGATGCACAGCGGACCTAGCGCCAAGACGCAGTGACTGCTTACCAAAACGCACCTTACGGTAGCAGGCGGCCCTCAAACGTGAGGCTCTAGCCGCATAGGCCGTGGCGTCTGGAGTGGGCCGAATCGGCAAAACCAAGGCTAGGTTCAGGGTATGTTCTGCACTTCTAACGGTTCTGGATGGTTTGCTGTACCAACTATTTCCAAATACACACTTACACATTTAAATTGCCCGCGTCCCATTTCAGTATCCACGACGGGATGCGGGGAAAGCAAAACCACAGGCACAAAACTAGGAGCAGGCGCCCGTTGTCAATGTTCCAGATATATCATTTGTGCCACAAAATAACAAAAATGCGAGGGCGCTAAAATAATGTCAAAACTGTCACTTTATGACACCTTGATACTTTAAAATGATTTACCGAGAAGAATCGCCTCCTATTCTGAACATTTACTGCTAGCAATGCTCAGAGTCCTCACACATAGCAAGCAGTCTGAACCGCCTCAAACCACCCGCGGAAGTTTCACAATTTATCGTGCCCCTGGCTTGGCAGCTGCTAATTTGCACACAACTCGCACAATTACAAATGCAAGCGTTAAATTAAGCCTGCAAACCCGGGCGCTCCACGGGCGAAATCTGCATCTGAGTTAACAGACAACAGTGTTTGGGACAGCAGGACACGTGTATGCAAATGAGACGCCGGCACGGCTGCTACCAAGCTCCTGTGCTTCAGGCAGCCCCTCCGGCCCTCGCCCGCCACCCCCCCCCCCCAATAACAAAAAACAGCTCAGGAGTTTTCAAAGTCACACACGACGTGCATACTTCGTACTTTTGAAAGGGACAGAACGAGCACTTATCAGTACGGTTTCACTACTTGTAATGAAACAGTCGGGTTACTTCTTAGTAGTAAACAGGAACGCCTGCATAGTGAGCACCTGCCCGTTTATATTTAAATATCAGCACTGTGAGGGCCAATTGCGTCTGTCAACGATCTCGACGCGTAGTAACTGTAAATTCCTAGACCAAGACACAGTTCCATACACAGAGAGAAGCGCATCTGGAATATATAACTCAAGTTAGGCACATAGGAGCTTATTTACAAGCCCCTTTTAACGCTGGTACGTCACGTATCCCCATATTAAAAGTGACGCACCGGCTGCACAAGGAGCTTATATAACGGGTAAACGTGAACTATGCGGCAAGCATTTAGGGGCAGGTTTACAAGCCCCTTGCGCCACTTTTCCCTCACTTTTCCCATGTTAAAAGTGACGCAAAAGTGGCGCAAGGGGCTTGTAAATCTGTCCTTTAGTTTCTGTGTGCGTGCTTCGAGTAAGTGCTTTAGTGGCAATATCTTTTTTTTGTGTCAATGTCTGGTTGTGTTTCCATATATGTGCGCGGAATCAGTTTTTCAATTCATATGTGTATCCATGCTTTGTGTGTTCTCAGTGTGTTTCTCTCTGACTCCCTGCATTCGTGTGCCGATACGTGCACTCCCTGTGTTTGCGTGTTTGTGTGTGGGGCAGTGTCAGGCTGTTTGTAATGTTGGGCTGGACTGTGCCCCTGTGTGTTTGTGCGCTTTTATGCGTGCTTGTGTTCATAATTATTCATGTGTGGATCTGTGCGTGTGCATATCTCTAAATTCTTTAATGTGTATTTTTAATTGTTACTGCGATGCAGAAAACGAACTGTTGTTTTCCACTATGAAAGACTAAACACATGTGTGTGTGCTTGCATTCAGAAACAGAAAACATCCAAACCAAGACCCCGGTTCACCCGTTGCAAAATATTATAACATGGCGGAGCTAGGAGCCAGTTTAAATGTTTCCAAAATGGCCTCCCCTCCTGTATGACTATGCCCCCTGGTGATCGCCCAGATGCATTCACATTTTGATGAGCTCGTGCATGTGTCATGCCGAATTTGCACTTGATAAATTCATCTCAGACATTGCTTCACTTTTTGACAAAGGACATGCAATTGTTCAGTGACCCAGTTCTTGAAATGTGTCAATGCTCATTGGGCCTTCTCAGACACGAAGGAAAATATTGTGAGTGCATCGCATTTGTCTGTTTGGCCTATTTTCAAAATATCTTCAACTTGCATTAATTTTGGTGCGATGTGTGTGTAACCTGACGCCTCCTCTGCAGGTTATCACTTCACCAAGTGCGAACAGGAGCAGCGATGTCTCACGGAACAATCATTACCGCAGTTATATCAGTAGAATTTCTTTTTGAATGGCAGAAGATATATTTAGCGTCGACTGTAATGCAATACAAGTTAATTTTAACTGCAACCATAAAGAGATTTTCAAAGGGAGTTCACATACCCTGACATCAGCTGGAGATAATGAAAGGACTGGGCGTTTGGACACTGAGGGGCAGATTTACTAGAAAGTGACGCAACGGTAGAAATGCATCACTTTCCCTACGCCAGCTTGAGAAACCCTGCGCCACCATGGAAGGGCCGTATTTACAATGTCACATGGATTGACAGATGCGTCAGAAATTCTGACGCATCTGTTGGGGCAAAAGTCACGCATTGCTGGAGTTGTGTCGCAAGCACAACACAACTCCAGCAATGCATTTGAGGCCTATTATAAGGGCTTCAGTTATGAAAAGTGATGCATCGCTGCGAGAAAACAGCGATGTGTCACTTTTAATTGCTCCCTCCTTGCCACACAGATGATGCGTCATATTTACAGTATGACACATCATGTCGCAAGGAGTTACAGATACGTCAGTATTTATGACGTATTTGTAGGCGCAAAAATGACGCATTGCTGCAGTGTGTCACAAAAGTGACGCAACTCTAGCAATGGGTCATTACACATGGGCATGTCTCGTGAAATGTGCCTGCGTTAGTCTTACTCCTGCTGTGAGGCAGGCGTAAGATATTGACGCATTTGAGTCCTAGAAGTCTTATAGATTTCACAGCGTCACTTCGATGACCCTTTCTTGCATTGGAACGCCCCCATGCATACATTATACCTGGTGCAGGTATAATGTGGCACAGGGGTTTACAAAGTGACACATCTACCTAGATGCGTCACTTTGTAAATATGGTGCAACAAGGCACATTTTTTATGCCGCTGGTAAGTCACAAAAAGTGACGCACCTGCAGCGCAAAAGTGACGCAAGGGCTCATAAATAAGCCCCAAGGTTTTGACGCAGTGGCGTCCTAGAAGTGACGCCGTGAAATCTTGTAGATTTCACGGTGTCACTTTTATAAGGCGTTTCTGTGTGGGAGCGCCCACCCTGCATACATTATACCTGATGCAGGTATAATGTGACGCAGGGCTTTACAACGTAACGCATCTCCCTAGGTGCGTCACATTGTAAATTGGCTGCATTTTTTACGCTGCCACTGCATCACAAAAGTGACACAATGGTGGCGCAAAAGTGTTGCAAAGGACTAGTAAATCTGCCCCTTAATGTGTTTGTTGGATACTATTCCAGATGCGCTGCTTTAAGGTGGATTATTCCATAAATTTCCTTGTTTATAAAGATTGTTTGAATGTCTAGTATTCAGGCACTGGCTTAGAAGCAACAGTCCACATAAGAGATACACTTCTTTCTCAGACGCTGCCACACACAGGTTATGCATCATGTTCACAACATAACTTCAGAGCACATTTCTGTCCATGAATATTCACAATGATATCTTACCATTTAGAAGTCATGGCACCTATGCATCTTAGGCCCTTACAAGCATATTACACTCTGCAGTCCCTTGGACAAGACAACGCAGGCCAAAAAAACATGCAAGGCCTCTTCATCACACATTTTCTTGACCCTTTCTGGCAAACACACTCGTGGCATAGATTCTGGGAGTCATGTACGAGGTTTTGGAGCAGGGCAGCGCCTCTGGGAACCTTGCTGCGCTGTCTAGCGTAAAAAGAAAAGGGCAGTAATGCGCCGTATCAATGAGATACAAGGCATTTCTGTCCTTTTCCCCTGCACTGGTGCACAATGGGCTGCCATGGGCCAAAGCAGACACCCTTGCCCCACGGTGCAGGGGTGCCTGTGTTGTGGAGTTGATTGATTTTGTGCAGGAAAGGAAACCTTCTGGCACAAAACAGGGGTGATTTCCACTTTCTATGCATCACACATAGAAGGAGGAAAAGACGAAGAGAAATGAAAACATTTCTCCTTGTTGCACTTCCCTAGTGCCACTCCTGTGGTGGCTTTAGAATCTGATGCATTCACAGGTTTACAATATGTTGTAAATCTGGGAATGCTTCAGATTCCATAGGTGTTGCATGAAAGGTGCACATACTTACAAGGCTGTGAAAAGCAATGTAAAGGGAAGTGGCCTTGTAAATATGCTGCAACACATTGCACCACCGAAGCACCGAAAAAGTGATGCTGCGAAGGTGCAAAATTGCCACTGTGTTGCATTTTCTCTGATTCCATTGGTACACTAGTCTGGCTCCGACACAAGACCACAACCCCTATAATGGGAAACACAGCACCCATAAACCTATGCACAATGCCAAAACACCTTTTAAACCTGCTGGCTCAATTAGATAAAAGGACACAGCTACGTCAGATACTGTCTCTCCATATATTACTCTTTCAACATGGTTGACTTTACCATCGCTGTAACCTCCCTTTGGACCACTAATTTACTGCCTGTAACTTTTCATAGATCGTCTATTGCTGACACAGCTGGTGGACCTCAAGAAATGTCTTACTACATCTTACCACTAGTGACCACCTCCCAATAGCACAGCTCTGTATCAATTTGCCTAGTGTGCCCATTTCCTCAACCATTATAGATCTGGTGTTAGCCATGACCTTTTGACTTTAGAAAACGTAAAAAAGTAATATACATACTTAAAGAGCCTTTGAGCCAGCCTTCTTCAAGCATTAGTCTCCTGCTATGTCATTCAGAATTTCTTCCACCCACTATAACATGCAACATGTGACAATAGGTTATACCACTTCAGCTGTTGGATGACTTTACTGTGAGTGATGTGGCATTCTTACTACTTCTCAAGGACCTCGCCTACACATAAAGTTGTTACCTTCATTGGCAAGGACATATCAAAGTGTATGTTTCCAGGTTTCGGAGTGGTCAGTTAAGCCGGGGCTGAGAAAAAAAGGGGGGTGGGGGGACAAAACGTGTTTCCCCCATGAAAATTAGACACAGCCAAAACAGCTGGCAAATTTGGCAGAAAGCTACCTCTTGGCAGCCGTGGTCGGTAGTGGGAGTACCTGCCGGGCAGTGACATGGGGAGGGGGGGGGGCAGGGTGGGGTGTAGTAATCTATGGATTACGGAGGTTTACTGGTAAGTAAACATATAAATAAATAAAACGAATTTCATTGCGCTCACTTATATGTTTACTTACCTGTAAACCTCCATATTCCATAGATTACTACCCCCCACCCTGCCCCTCCCCCTCCCCACATCACCGCCTGGCAGGTACTCCCACTACCGATCGCGGCTGCCTCTTGGTCCACAAAGCTTGTCTTTTGTAATTTGGTGTATTTAAGGTTCAGTACTTGTTGAGTAATTAAGGATCAAATTTATGTTTATATCAGGCCACAGAGGATACCCGGATCTGATAGATCTAAAAGTAAGATGTGATTGGCTGCCACCACATCAATAATTATGTAGTGACAGCCATTTTAGGACTCCGGGTCTCAGTCCCCTGTCTTATAAAAAGAAAACATATAGACAGGCAGACACCCAATGGACCAAAAACATATTTCTTTCAATGGTACAGTGATTCCATGTAGCATCCGCAGCACCAGTGAAAAAAATTGCAGGCTCTATCATTTAAAAAAATAAGCCCCCTGGGTCGGGCCAGGGCAGGGAGGTTGGTGAAATGTTTTTTGATAGGGAAGGTGTGCATGTGCCCACCCTACCCAAAGCCCTTTGGCGGCCCTCTCCCCTGGTAGCGTATGCCAACCAAGCCTATATAATGCCACTGTGGCCCTCATCCCCCTGCCTGATTAATTCATTTTGGGTAGGGTGCATGCAGCCCCTCCTACCCAAGCCCCAATGGACCCCATCCCCCTGGGCCCTTTTTTTGGAGGAAAGGGGCATGCATCCCCCTCCCCGAGCCACAGACCAGCTCGAAGGACCTCATACCCCAGGGCCCGATCAAACAAACTTGTGTCCCGGGGACCTCATTTCCCGGGACACCACTGTTTCCTTACAGGAAGATTGTAAGCATGGAGTACACATTTTATTCCCTACCTCACTCTCCCGGGCAGGGAACACAAAGGTGCTCCAGCTCGACAGGATCACAGAAAAAGCTATGCAGTATAATGTCCCTTTAACCTTTGTTTTTTGAGTAAAAAAAAAAAAATATATATATATATATATATATATATACACACACACACACACCACTGTATGCGACTTCATTCTATGACACTACACTCTATCACACTCTCCCCCATTCTACTGTACTGCACTCTATTTGATGAATATATTTGTATCCAACAAGAACAAAAGTTGTAGAAGCCATATCTCAGGATTACCAATGTTTTTATTTCCGAAGTTAAAAGTGGCAGCGTGCATTTTCGAATCCTTAGTTCTAACACATTTCAGTTCTATTACGAGCCTTGATCGCAGGGGAAGCAGGTTATTATGTTATATATATATATATATATATATATATATTACCAACTGGCGGTCGCCAGTAGGTAGTTATAGTTAGGATCGTTTTCCATAGGAAATCCGCAACATTCTATTGGGAATAACTTTGGCGCCGAATGAGGGATCTGCCTGTAATTTTCCTTAACTTTGCCTCGCTGCACTCCGCTCCTTCCCTGAAAGTTTCGGGGGGATCCGTCAAGCGGGGGCCGAGATAAAAGTGGGTCCCAAAACGTGTTTTCCCCATGTTAATTTCCATAGGGCGGTTGGGCTCACTTTTAGCCCGAAAGGCTGAATGGATTTCCACCAAACTTGGCAAAATTGTAGGGACTGGTACCCCGATGTGCCTTTGCTATGTCTCAAGATATATGCTCCAGTGGTTTTTACGAAAATAAACTTTGAAAAAATATATATTGGGCTACATTGGGCTATATATATGTTAGAGCCCAAATGTAGCCCAATGTAGCCCAATGTAGCCTAAAGATGGCCACCAGAGAAAAAAAACACCAAATGTAGCCCAAATATCAGCCAGATGTAGCCCAACTATAGCCCAGTGACAGAATGTCCCAGAGTGTTCTAAAGAACAACTAGAGTGCTAACAGTCTTACTTATGACAAAAGTATGGCACATCTGAAGTCATCTTGATTGGAATAAAGTGTTAACACTTAAAACATTTAATTTGCAAAGGAACAAAATGAGGGGGTTCATTTGCCATAGAAATTATGATTAGTGCTGTAGAAAGAAAAATGAGGGCACATTTTGAGTGACTTCTCAAATCCTCTTATATTTCATTAAAAAAATTCTGATATGCAGTCTCCCAAGATGGCCACCAGAGACAAAAGAGCCCAAATGTAGCCCAAATATCAGCCAGATGTAGCCCAACTATAGCCCAATTACAGAATGTCCCAGAGTGTTCTAAAGAACAACTAGAACGCTAACAGTCTTACTTATGACAAAAGTATGGCACACCTGAAGTCATCTTGATTGGAATAAAGTGGTAACACTTAATACATTTAATTTGAAAAGGAACAAAATGAGGGGTTTCATTTTGCCATAGAATTTTTTATATATATATATATATATATATAAAAATATATATATATATATATATATATATATATATATATATATATATATATATATATATATATATATATATATATATATATATATATATATATATTCACTGAAAAAACCATAGGTTTCACACCAGTTATAGTTAGGAATTAGCATTTAAAAAACCTATTAAATTCACTGAAAAAAACATAGGTTTCACACCAGTTATAGTTAGGTGGAAATTTTCCTCGCATAAAACCATTGAAATTCCCACGTTATAGTTAGTTGGACTCACTATAGCTTGCGCGTGCAATGCACTGCTGATGACGTCACATATTACATCACTCATGACATGGTCAGTGACATCACTCATGACATCACTGATGACATCTCAAATGACATCACTGATGACATCATCCAGTGAATGTGTATATTTCTGAAAAATAAATATTTTTTATATATGTATATCTAAAGGTTGATGGAAGAATAAATGGGTAAATAAATGTCTAAATGGATTTTTTTTGTGT
Source organism: Lissotriton helveticus (assembly GCF_964261635.1). Classification (NCBI taxonomy): domain Eukaryota; kingdom Metazoa; phylum Chordata; class Amphibia; order Caudata; family Salamandridae; genus Lissotriton; species Lissotriton helveticus. The sequence continues at coordinate 600,997,518 of NC_136063.1, read as the reverse complement.
AAAATTGATTGGTTAACTGACTTATTAAATGTATCTTAGTGAATACATATATTAGCGAGTAATGTTTAAATATTTAAATATCTGTATCTGTGTCTCACTTTGTGTATAAGTGGCTGCATGGGTTGGTGAGTAGCTACATGAGTGTGTATATGGGTTATTAGTTGTTTTTTTGAGTATCAGTATCAGTGTCTGTATGGTTCGGTGGGGGATATGACTTAGAGCACAGATGCATGAATGAGTGACTCACTATTTGTATGTATTTTGAAGACAGCATGTGTGCAAGACTGTATGGGTGGATGATTGTGTGTATGGGTGGGTTAGTGAGTATGTGTTTTTATAATTGATTGTTTAAGAGAGTAAATATGTTTCCATTTCTGTAGAAGTATGTGTAGTGGTGTGTATATAGCAGTATAATCAAGTAAATGGTTTTTTGATAGTTTATTTGCATGTGTGAATTTGTGTGTGAGTAACTATATGGATGAGTATTAGTGTGTAACAGGATGTATAGGTGTATGAGTACATATGATGAATAAGTACATGCATGAGTGACTATATAGAACTGTTGCTGAATGAGTGGATGTGTATGTAGATGTTGGAATTACCTAATAAGTTGTTGTAATTTGTATTGGTTTCTCCTTTTTTAAGAAAATGTTAGTTTCTATTTTTGAATGTGTGTGTCAAATGTTATTTTATGCTGATAGGAGGTCTGCCATTTTGTCACAAGGATGTTGTCATCAGTGATGTCATTTGATATGTCATCAGTGATGTCATGAGTGATGTCACTGACCATGTCATGAGTGATGTAATATGTGACGTCATCAGCAGTGCATTGCACGCGCAAGTTATAGTGAGTCCAACTAACTATAATGTGGGAATTTCAATGGTTTTATGCGAGTAAAATTTCCACCTAACTATAACTGGTGGGAAACCTATGGTTTTTTCAGTGAATATATATATATATAAAACGTTGCAGACCTGTTCCATTTTCTACATTAATGATGCCAATGAAGTTTTGTGTTGATTAGTTAAAGGGGTGCAAAGGAAAAAGGGGGTCCTAAACACATTTTATCCACCAATGCATTTTCCATGGGCTTTTTAGACAAACGTAGTGGCAAAATGGCTGAACAGATTTTTATGAAACTTGGCAGGACCATAGACTGTGGTGTGGAAAGGTTCCCTTTTCATATTTGATTAAAAGTACTTCAGGATGTTTTTTGTAACAACGGACAAAAATGTAGTGATATTTTCTTGCCACATAATACCACGGTATACTGCACTCTATGACACGCCACTCTACTCCTCTCCACTCCACTCCACTCCACCCCACTCCATTCCACTCTGTGCCACTCCATTGTACTCTATGACACATTACTCCACTCTATCATATTCCACTCTACGCCATTCCACTCTATGCCTCTCCAATGTATGACACAATACTATGTGCCACCACACTGTTTGACATGACACTCTATGCCACAACACTCTACGACACAACACTCTTCAACGCTACACTGTCCAGCACTTCATTCTATGCCACTCAACTCTACTCTAGTCTATGACACTCCAATTTATGCCTCTCTATGCTCCTCCACTGGACAACACTTCACTCTTCTCTATGCGGCTCCACTTTACATCACTCTATGCCACTCTACAACACTTTACTTGAAGCTGTGCCACTCTGTGACACTGCACTCCACTCTATTCATCTCTCTCTATGCCATTTCATGCTACTTTACACCATTCTACTCCATAACACAGTACTTCACTGCACTCAATTCCACTCCACTACTGCACTCTATGCCACTCCACTCTATGCACCTTTATACCACTCTACTTTAGCACACTCTCAGGTACTCTGCTCCACTCTACGATACTCCACTCTACTCCACAACACTCCACAACACTGCACCATCCAACGCTCTTCACTACTACACTCCACTCTATGACATTGCACTCTACAGCACTCTCCACTCTACTCTGTGACTCTCCACTTGATGACACTCTACTCTATGACACTTTATTCCACTGTACTCCACTCTATGCCACTCCAGTCTAACATGCTCTACTCCAGCCACTCTATGCCACTCTACTCCACTGTATTCCACCCCCTCCACAACAATATAATGCATTCTATTCCACTCTACAACACTCCCTCTGCAACACACCACTGTACAACACCCACTCCATTCTGTGGCACTACACTCTATGACACTCCCCCCACTCTACTGTACTACACTCCAATTGATGACACTCTACTCTACGTAACTCTACTCCCATCTATGCCATTCCACTCTACATCAATCTGCTTCAGTCTATACCACTCTCCTCAATGCGACTCCATTCGATGACACTCCACTCCACTCAACTCAACAGCACTCCACTGTATGACACCCCACTCCACTCTGTGCCACAACTCTGTCTTGTATGACACGCTCTCTATGCTGCTCCTCTATAAAACAATGTACTCAACTGTATACCCTCCACTCTGTGCCACTTTACTCCACCCAAAGACACTCCACTCTATGACACACCACTATACAACAATCCACTCTATGACACTCCACTCTATGATACTATACTCTATGACACTCAATGGCACTCCATTTGACAACACTCCACTCTAGAACACTCTACTCCACTCTATGCCACTACACTCCACAACACCCTTCTCCACCCTATGACACTCTAAAACACTAAAGTAAATGACACTCCACCAGACGATACTCTGCTTGACAACACTCCACTCAGTAACACTACACTCTGTGATTTGAAACACATTTCTACAAAAAAGCAAATGTTAAGGCTAAGTTATGTTAGGAAAACTTTTTACATATTTTGTATACAAAACCAATGTATATTACACAAACATTATGTATTTATACACAACCTCCCACTCGACCAGCATCTATTCTGCAATGGCTATAATAAGCTCGAAAATGGGCTATCCCTTTGCTTAAAATATCACTAGATACAACAAAGATGCATGAATTCATTGTTATTTTAGTATTACATCTTTTTATTGCAAAAAGAAAGGCTCTTACACAAAGCAGAGACATTTTGTGGTACAAAACATGTGGCAAACTGCCCATTGTCATAGCAATAGTAGCAAAACTCCACCATATGGTAGATCCACATCGTCCGACAAAATCTTCCTTAATACATTTATTGCAAAATTCATAGACCATAATTTTCATATATATTTTAGGGATATTAAAACCATATTTTTCTGTGTTCATATATACAGTGCAAATCATGAATAATTCAACAATAATACACTTTTTCTTAAGTGTGCAAATAGAGCATGGTTGTCAGAATAGATGTTGGTCGAGTGGGAGGTCGTGTATAAATATATAGTTTTGTTTCCCCTATTCTTCCAGACCACACACATTGATTATTAAGGGGTACCCATGTCTTTGCAAATTACACAAACATTAGAAATTCTACAATTGTAGTTATAACTTACAGTTATTATTTCTGCCTCGATTGAAATGTACTATAACTCGCCCACCTCCGTACACAGTGCTTTCACATCACTAGCCAAACTACATTAACTTTAACTTTGCCCTCTACCACAGACACCTTTCTCATAAATTCAGTAATTTGAGATGTCACAAGTCCTTTTATGAATTTTGTGAATGAAATGCTATATTTGATGTAATAAAACATTGCAAGGGGAAGGCTAAAGTTATTGTTAATATGGTGTGGCTAGTGAATTGACAACACTGTTTACGGAGGTGAGCAAGTTACAGTACTTTTCCAATGCCAACGCTTGCTCACTTTCTTTCTGATCGGCATCTCCTGCTTTGCTCTAAGTGACTATTTATGCTTCTGCCCTAGTTCTCCATTGCTCTATCTCTATTACAATTGTTTATCATCACGCCTCTCTCCCTGTCTCAAGAGGCAACCATGTATTAAACCCTCTTATTCCTGGCACTGGAAAAACAACAGAACTGGTGTCTTGAGAGCAGGAATCTTGCTTCTTGCTGCTGGTTACCCCCATGCATCTTCTTAACGTTGGACTCATTAGGTCCCTATCCATTGTCCTTTATAAACATATGAATTCAGCCTTTGGACACTCTCAGGAGCTCTTCCATGTGGTTGAACAACATGCAAATCCTTCACTTACCACAAAAATATTTTACTTTTTTGCAAATAGCATTTAGACCAGCAGGGACAACCTTACATCCCATTTTACTTTGGGATCTACAGGACCAAATGGCTATGTCTTCTTCCTTGGTCGCACAACCATGGCTGACCCTTTCTGTCTTAGAACTAATCTCCTTTTAGATATTTTTCTGCCTTAGATCTCAGAGACATTTTAGATATATTGAAACATCACATATTCTGACAACCGTCAATCAATTGGCTTGATGAAAAGCATTTCTCCCAGATTATTTACTATGTCTCCCACTGCTTAACGCACCTTTTGTCACAAGCATCTTCCCTGATTCCCTCAATGTTCAGAGGGCCTTCCCATGTTTATACTGGTTTACATCCTCAGTGTGCCACAGAGTCTGCTAATGTTTAGGTGGGGGATGACACCATCTGCATACCAGAAAATAATGGTAAATTTTTGATCATGCTATTTAATCTTTCAGCACTGTTACCACCATTAGCTATGATGTCTTGATGCTAACGACCATTTTGAACCTTATGGGCCAGGGACAGGGTCATGGATTGATTTTTATCTTTTCTTACTGGGCCTTCTTAGTTCGTAAAGGTCGGCTCCTTCAGGTTGCCAGACATCAGGAGGAGTTGCAAGGGTTCTAATGGTCTCTTTCTGTTATCGATGGTAGAAAACATCTATATGGAATTACTAAGAGAGCTAGTGCTTGGTGTGGGCATCTCTATCCACCAGCATGTGAATGATACCCAGTATGTCTTTGGGAGTTGTCTGTCATCAATAAACAATGGGTGACACACTTTATGTCTACTATTGAGTATTGCATGCCTGTGAGAAGGTGCAATGTTAGTTGGGGTGGATGGAAGTTCACTACAGGTGATAATGTCACTATTTGTATAAGTTCCAGTAAACGTTTCAGTAATTTAAACCAGAGCTCGATCCTGGGTAGCTATGGCACAGAGCATAGGGGCTTAGCTGAAGAAAAACCATGTAAAGCATTTAGAGGTACCAAAACAGTTAAACAAATTAAATACACAACACAATAAACATACCACCCCATTTTATAAAAATAGAGACTACTTAAATGAAGAAAATGAGACCAAAACAACAAAAATCCAGGCAGGCGAACAAGAGCTATAAATGTAATTTTTTTTAGCTAAAAATGTCCTCGAAAAGTGCAAGGCGTCAACCGCATGCAACTGGTTGCACAGGACTGTTACAAAATTTAGGTTCAAGAACAACCATGACGGAGCAAGGGCCAGATTCAGAGATGGGGGTCCTTTCTGGTTGGAGGTTTTATATTCTCACTTAGTCTCTGAAACGAAACCAAAACAACCTCAGCAGGGCTAGGCAGCAGGCTGTGGATGAGATGGTTTTCATGAAGCAGGATAGCCATCAGATGAAGTCCCAGTGAGGCTGTCGACTTTTGGAGGGAAAGCTCAGGGCAGCAGACGTTTAAAATGTGCTCTCAAGGAGCCCTCATCAGCCAGATACCTTTGGTACCTTTACCTGTTGAAAATTTCTACCTTTGTACATAATTAGTTTTTTGGAGCTCGGATTCGTCCAGCATGGCAACGATGCAAGCTATGGCACCCCATGACTTCACAAGGCTGGATACCTTTTTCATGACGTCCAGCTGAAACTGATTTGCTGCAGGTATAAATCTCTGAGTTGGAGCAATCTGGATGCTTGGCAACATATATTTATCAGATTTACTTGGTAGGTTGGTCACCATCTTCTGTTAGTTCTCAAGGCAAAAATCTATCCAAAAGGTTTTGAGATTAGGTGGGAGGAGTACACTCCAACTTATCTAAGGGTCGCAGAACCTTAGGGGCACCATACAGGTCAGTACTCGCTCTAGTAGAAGCCACAAGCAGTGTTTAGATCGTGTCAAGTCATAAATTCAGAAAAGTGGGTTTGATGCAGCTTTTGTGTGCCTGTAGCTTAGCCGGAGGCCAGCCAACTGACCCTTGGAGTATATTATTTAGTCTTTGGTAAAAGTGGCAGCAAATCCAGCCTTAGGGCTCTCCCCATAGGTTACAGGAGCAGGTAAAGTCCTTCATAAGTCTTCTACAGGCCCACCAGTGTTCTGAAGAAAGTACAGATGGGTGCCACATTTTTGCCTGCCACTAGCTTGTAGGTCGAGGAGACTCTCTGAAGTATAGAAAAGAAGTTCCCAGGGGCTACCCTACCCACTTCTATGCAATTTCCCAGAGACTTGGCTGTACACAATTCCACAGTGCAATGTTCTGATGAAATCCAACATGGCAGAACTGTTCTTCACTTGGGCAGTGCTCTCAGGACATTGCTGAAGTGTCTAGGAAATTAAGAACTCCCCTTGGAAAGCAGGTCTGAAACAGGTTTTTCCTCCACTGGGATAGGTGCCTTCCTGACTACCTGGAAATTAGACGGACAGGCAGTCCTAGGTGTAATTTACACCTGTCTGTGATAGCTGATGCCCCCATTGAAGTGTGTGAAGTTGGTAGGTACATCCCGCAGGACATCCTGTCAGGAGGAGGTTATACATTCTACTACCCAAGGCTTTTTTGTTCCCTTTCATGGGAGCCATTCAGATCTCCTTGCAGAAGGTCATCAGCAGGCTGTGAGGTAAGAGTTGGTGATGGACTCTGAAAAGGCAACTATAAACTTTAGGCAGAAAAATAGTGAAGTCATAATTTTTGAGCTAGTTAGAAAAAGTTTAACTTTACCATTAATTTAAAGTTTGAAATGAGTGGTTGAAGAATTGGTCTAGCTAGTGCCAATCTGAAGTTAACATTATTAAGCACAATAAAGCAACCCAGTGTTTGCTATGGCACAATCACTGGGGGGAAAGACAAATGCTAAAACCAAGTTATTAAAACATTATAGGTTATTCATTTCAGGCTACAGAGCAAAAATAATACCTAAAACAAAGTGTACTATTATAAATATACACACATAACCATGTTGTTTGATTCTATACATTTATCAAAAATTCTTTATTCAAAGTGCCGGAAATACTGTTTAATCAGTATCAAAATATATATTGTGTTTGTTAATTTTCTGATAAATATTGATTTGCATATAAAACATACTACAATACAATCACATATCCATGAAGAACATGTACATAAACATATAAAGTACACAGAGACAAATAATTGACTTCACTGTATGTTTAACATATGAATAGAAAAAGGAGCAGATGAACTATAAACAATTCGAAAGCTGACGGTAGGTGGAAACTACGCGTGTTTCAAGTTGGGCACAGTCAGCCATTAGAAACGGATTTGGGGCCTTTTTCACTGTAAAGGGTGATTTTGACGGGTCAAAATGGTAGGTTTAAAACTATTCAGCCCGGCTGCTATAGCAGGCCAGAGTCATGCTTTAAATAGTTAATTTTGGGGTGGATTAACATGTGCTGCATCCCTCTAGTGCCATTTAACTTACAGGTCCTGATCACACGCAGTACCATATACTAGGGACTTATATGTTAAATGTGCTTATCAGGGATTTGAACTAATTTTACATGTTTGTGGGGGTCAGAGAGCATGACCTGGGTACTGGTTAACTGGGTCCCAGTGTACATCGTCCAAAAACCCACAGCGTAAGTCCCAAAATTGGATTTGATCACGCAAGAATCAAGTGGGAATGAAAATAAAACTAAATGCTCCCGCTGATGGCAGGGAGTGATCCTGATGACACAGAGCTCGCATTCAGCTCCTAAGTAGCGTCCCGGGGGGCGTGGCCAAGAAGTGGGCGTGGCCGGGGGAGCGTCCGCTGGAGGCGGCAGGCAAGTGGGAGTGAAGCCGCTGCAGCGTCAAGCTCGGCTGCGCGGGAGGGAGGGACGAGGGCAAGGTCCCTGAGACAGGTGAGGAGAAGGTGGGTTTAAAAAGCGCACTCAAGCGCTGTAAAGTAAAAAGAATCAGGGTGGGAATGAAAATAAAACTAAATGCTCCCGCGGATGGCAGGGAGTGATCCAACCCTGGAATCCTCTTTTGTAATGATTTGGGACTTTTTTTAAAGCAGCCATCAGGGGTTTTATAATTAATTTCATGTCACAAAGAAAAATATCTTCAGATGCCCAATCTACTCAATTACTTAATAAAAAGAAGCAATTAGAATATTCTTGCTATCATTCCAATGATGAGTCTGCCCTGAAAAATCTTATTGATGCTAAACTCCTTTTTAATATATGAACTACAAACACGGCATTCTCTTATTTATTGAAAAGTAGCACCCGTTATTATGAGGTCAAAATAAAATGGGGAAATTGCTGGCTAATGATTTAAAAGTAAGAAAAGACTGAACTAGAGTAGAATCTTTGCAGAGTCCCACCGGAACTCTTCATTTCAAAGATAATGATATTTGAACTGAGTTTATTTCATTCTATAAAAACTATCTGAAACACAACCAGATCAGTTCAATCTCTCTACTTATTTTCAGTCCTTTGCTTCTCCTCCCTCTCAGCACATTGACTTTAATTCCTTGGAGGTCGATATTTTCTTAGCTGAAATTTACCATGCAATTTCGGTGCTGAGACGAGGGCAAGCTCCCGGCGCCTGATGGTTTTATTATTGAATTTTAAGATCATTTTGCAAAACTTCTCCTACCCAAATGCATACTATTATTTAAATCTTTTATTGATAAAGGTACATCTCAGGGCACATTACAAGAAGCCTTGATTTGCTCAATCCCAAAAGAAGGTGGAGACCATTCTCTCTGCAAGAACCATCGTCCCATCTCATTAGTCAATACTGACTCTTTGTTAAGGGAAGATTAGCCTCTGACAATTCTCAGTCTTTTTTAATGTCCTCAGTAAGGCCTCATCTTTAAATCACTCTATTGCTGCTATCGCCCTAGATGCAAAAAAAGGTTTCGATAGGATAGGTTGGGATTTTAAGTTCCATACATTAAGATTGATTGGTCTTTCATCCAAATTGATCACTTTAATCGTTCTATTATTTGAGGTCCCAGAGCCTCAATTTTCAGTAATGGTAAAGTTTCAGATTACTTCCCCTTGTTAGAGGAGTAAGACAAGAATGCCCCTGATCACCTTAATTATTTTTCATAGCGTTTGAAACCTTTTTTTTATCAAAATCAGGCAAGATATTCATGTCTCAGGTTTCCAATTTGGTCCAAATCATGTCAAAATGTCAGTTTGATATTCTCTTATATTGTACTAACCCTGTAACCTCTTGAAGAACCGGGTTTTCAAATACCCAGCGGCGCCAGGGACACGCCCAAAGTCCTCTGGGTTCCCTTGCCTTGGTATACAGAGACACGGAATACTTCTAGGTGGCGTCAGAGATCAAATTTATTAGCTGCAGCTAGTAGCAGAAATCCCAGTAATACAGCACGTGTACAACTCAAGAAACTGCTCAATTTTACTAAGTCGAGACATCCCTATTTATACACAAAAAGGTACATTTAAAATGCACGCCCCTGCACCAAAATTCAACCAATAGAAAATACATGACATCACACAGCATCATACAGTAAAGCTCATTTTACAGTGTCCCAACCCACAAGTTAATATTTAGGCATATCTAAATAATAATCTGGAAGGCCTGCACAAACCCTTAATTGAAAGCGTAACCCATGAAATGAAGAAACAGTAAAGAAAAGTAGTTTCAGATAACGTGCAAGATAACAGAAACGTAAAGAAACTTAAAAGTTAACAAATGTCTTGAATGGTGATTGGGAAAGTAGATAACGATCTTGCAGGGAAATTGGCTTGGCAGGGTCAATTCCAGGTGAAAGGCCAGCTTCTGAAATTAACTCCAGTGCACGAACAAAACCTTAGTTAATGTATATATGACCCAAAAAAGGTCACACTGCTTTGCTCGCAGACTAATTTCTGAGGCCTAGTAAAAGGCAACACCAGATGGCAGTCACGACACATGGCAAAAACCCATGTTTAGAAAAGAAAATCGTAAGGAAAGAAACAATTTAGATATTGCTTAGGATAAGATATGTGCAAGGAAACTAAAGGTTAACGAGGTCCTGAACAGTGATTGCCAATTTCAGACAACGATCAACTAGTGAAACTGGTTTTGCAAAAGGTCAGTTTCAGGTGAAAAGGGTTACTCTCTCTGCAGTTCATTCAGAGTCAGAAAAACCCAAGTTAATATATGCACGAACTCAGAAGGGCAGACCACTTGTTCGTTGGGCCTACTTCACAGGCCTAAGTGAGGGCAAGACTAAAATGGAGTCAGGTTTGAGAATTACAGAACCACAGGCCCTCCTTTTGCCATTACGTAGGCAATAACCTAAACTCATGTCAATCTGAATCTAGGTCTATATCTATTCTCATCAGGTCCTCAAGGTGTTGCTGTAACATCATCTTATTAGCCTTCACTTCTCTCGGGACGGGTCTTCTCACACAGATTGTAGCACAAAGACTACAAATGGCGGGACCACACTGGATGCAAAGGCAACAAGAGAAGAGAATAGCCAAAACCATACCAAGGAACGTCAAGATCTTCCATCCCCATGTGGACAGTAGTCCCCAAAACCATCCTGTCAATGACCAATCTCCTTCGTCTACGTGAATAGACTCAGAGATCTTGTGCAATCTAGAGATGGCCTGGTACACTGTTGGGGCATTATCTGGTATGTATATACAGCAACTGGATCCGATCAATTTGCATACTCCTCCTCGATCTGCAAGTATAATATCTAAAACCATACGGTTCTGCAAAGTCATAAGGCGGTCCGCTTGAAGCTCCGCTGTAATATTACTCAACGCTCCAGCTGTTTCATTAATGGTAGCTTCAACTACGCGGACAAGCTGTCGAATATGCCTACTATTCATCATAGGACCCCAGAAGGGCAGGAAACCCTTAAAGAAATCTCCTACTTCCTGTGCAGCAGTATCTTCCTGATCGAAGACACCTCTACCATATCTTGTTCTATGATAGTCTGAGGAGGCAGTATATGTCGGGGAAGCAGAAACGGCACATAACACGTTCCTGAAAAATCAGGTGGCAACCAAGTGTGGGCTCTGTCGTGACAAACAAAATATGTACCTTTAGCTGACACAAACGGTGGATAAGTTCTGGATGCATAAACATAGGTGTGATCACAAACACTTTTACCTAACTGAGCTCTCGGATTCAGACCATTACCCTGTAAGCAAAATTGACCTCGATGTGGCACAATCCAAATAGGAGGAGACCTTTTTCGTCTCTCTTTCTCTGTCAACTTAGCACTGTATCCAGTCACATTCCAACCAATGTAAGGCAGCACCTCATCCTTAGGGATAGCCTTGTACGCATCAATATCTCTGATCATATCGGCTATTCCCTTTATCAAGGCACTATTGCTCGGATTGTCTTTCATGGAACGTAAAGGATATACCTCATTGGCATAGATGAACATAGTCTGGAAAGCCCATGCAGAACCATTAAAACTAAAGGGCAAAACCAAATATGGCATGCCTCTATCTGTTGTATGAGGCATAAGACCACACACCCAACAATTAGTGGTATTGACTACTAACTGATGCTGATGCAACAGTTGAATAAACAAATTGTTGACAAACTCTGATCTCCTTATCTGTTCGTGTTCAGGCAAAGTATGAAATTGGTGCAAAGAAACAGTAGTAAAGGAAAGCATAGGTTGAGAAGTTGGTGCAGACGTCAATTGTGTAGAAGGAACAAACCAGAATATAGTAGCTAATAGAATACATAAAAGTATTAAAATAGATAAAGCTATACCACACTTGGAGAACAACATTCTATAATATCGGTTTTTCATCTCTTGCCTTTTATCGTCATTCCTCAATACAATCTTCATTTTCTAATGTTGCTCACGCAATCTTGACAGAGTACTTCAGCTGTGATTATTAGCAGGTCGTAGGGACACCGCAAGTCCTGCAGACCTATTGCCAGTACACAGGTCACAAACTAAACCGTTGGTACTCCTACGTGACCCTGCAACTGGCAAATGGTAACCAATCAAAAATTTAACAGAAAACCATAATAAAATTTCAGAAAAAGCAAGAGAAAAAGAAAAAAAAAAGTCAAATGCAAAATACTCGAAGAAATTGTCTCTTTTTGATCTCAGTGTGGCAAAAAATTATGTTCAAAGTCTCTTTATTTATTCCGAGATCGGAGGTTGTAACGTAATTTAGTCGGCACAGTTTGGTCCGTAAACAAAAGTTCAGGTTCGGTAGTGTCCAATCTCAAGGAACAGCTTCTTGCAACACATTGTCATTTTCCAGTTCAGATTGAGTCCATTCAAGCTGTGCGTCACTAAAAGGGACAAACCTAGGGACACGTTCTCCTTCAAAATCTCCCACACCCTCTCTAACCCAAGTGTCGTACGGCAAAGGCAGGGGTACGCGCTTCGTATGGGCAGCGTGCACCCAATTCTTTTTTTCCAAACACCTTAACAGCAGTCCAAGTAGCCAAAAGAATTTGGTGGGGACCAGTCCAACGAGGCTGTAGGTTCTTTGTTCGTTGGAAGTTACGCACGAGCACCCATTGTCCTGGATTGAGGGTATGGCCTGGGTCCACAGATGCTGATGGGAGCTGGTTGTGGACCTGTTGATGAAGGACACGCAGTTTAATAGTCAAATCGTGCAAGTAGTCAATTAGCATAGGATGTTCGATGTCGCTATATTCCTTCAGTCTAGGGACACCCCAAACGTTGGCAGGACGCCCAAACACAATCTCAAATGGGCTAAGTCCCACACGAGAATGCACTGTTGTCCTTGTCGACATAAGAGCCAACGGCAAAGCATCGGGCCATGTAAGGCCAGTGCTTGCTTGCACTTTTGCTAACTTAAGCTTCAATGTCCCATTATAACCCTCAACCAAACCCGCTGACTGTGGGTGATTCGCAGCATGAAATTTCTGCTTGATGCCCAAGCCTGCACACACTTTCTTCATTATCTGACCCACAAACTCACTTCCATTGTCAGACCATGCAATCCGTGGCATTCCATACCTAGGGAAAAATTCTTTGAGCAAAACCTTGGCAGTAGACAAGGCAGTATTATCCTTTAGGGGGTAGGCCTCTATCCATCTGGAAAAGGCACAAACAACCACAAGGACATACTTCAAGTTATTGCATCTTTCCATGTGTATATAATCTATTTGTAGAACCTCGAACGGATACGTTGGAGGAGCAAAATAACCTGCAGGAGTTGGAGTTCCCTTGCCAGGATTATGCATCAAACACACCATACAATTCTTGACCAGATTCTCTGCACATTTGGGAATTCGACTATTCTACCATACCGGAGCCAACAATTCGCATATCCCTTTTGAACTAATGTGAGCCAATCCATGAGCCATCGTAACAACTGGAAGCACATACGCATCTGGTAACAACCATCGCTGGTGCTCTGACAACTCAATCCAACAAACTGTAGGATCCAACATACCCGTAGTCTCTCTCCAAACACTCACTTCTTTCTCAATCGCTTCAGCCTGAATCATTTTCACACTTTCTATTGTGTCTTCACACATTCCACCAGCCATAACCCAATTAGCTGGGCCTGCAACATACATACGGCTCATCATGTCTTTCGCCGTTTCCTTCGCAACTTCATCTGCAAACGCATTCCCTCGACCAACATCGTCCACAACTTTCTTATACGCACTACACTTCACAATTGCAATCTGCTTTGGGAGAGTGAGAGATTCCAAAAGTTAATTCACCAACTGCCCATGCTGTATTTTGGTTCCGTGCGAAGTAAGGAACCCACGCTCTCTCCACAAACGCCCAAAACTATGGGCAACTCTAAACGCATACTGACTATCGGTGTAAACATTCACTCGCTTTCCTTCTGACAACACACATGCTCTAGTCAGTGCAATCAACTCTGCTGCTTGCGCAGAATTATGTTGTATGCGTGCTGTCTCAACAACTGTATGTAAAGTTGTAATAGCATACGCTGCAGTCGTTTCACCATTCGGAAGCTTAAAACACAAACCATCTACCCATAGGGTACCATCAACATCCTTAAGGGGAGAATCCCTCAGGTCAACTCTAGCCTTCGTTTCTTCCTCTGTACGAAGAAAACAATCATGCTGTTCTTGCACATCCATCTCTGTAGAGATCGGTAACAACGTAGCTGGATTCAGCACATTACATCTTTTAATGTGAACATGGCTAGCCAACAATGTCAACTCGTAACCTGACAGACGTGCACTAGTAAGGTGCTGTGTCTTAGTCCTGTTCAATAAGGTATCCACTGCATGGGGGACCATCACAATCAACGTATTGTCCAATACCAAACCAGCAGACTATCGAATAGAAACAGCCGCTGCAGCTGTAGCTCTCAGACAACTCGGCAACGCCTTACCAACTGGGTCTAACGTTGCAGAAAAATACGCCCATGGACGCTGCTTGTCCCCGAATGGTTGTGTCAACACTGACAACGCACAACCTTCTCTCTCGTGTACATACAACGTGAAAGGCTTACTATAGTCTGGAGTACCCAACACAGGAGCCGAACACAATGCATCGCGTAGTTCAGAAAAACTTTTCTGACATTCGTCAGACCAAGGAAGAGGATGCGGAGTATCTTTCAGAGTCAATGCCAACAGTGGTTTTGCTAGCAAGGAAAAATTGGGGATCCATTGCCTACAATACGAAGTGATACCTAAAAAGGCACGCACTTTTCTCTGCGTGGATGGCACATTCATTTGTGCAATCGCTTGAATTCGTTCTGGGGTCAATCTCCTTCCCTCCTTCGACAAAAGATGACCTAAGTAGGTCACTTCTTGGCGACAATATTGCAACTTTGAAGGTGACACTTTATGATGAAGGTCAGACAAATACCGCAACAAAGAAAGGGTAGCCTCTTTACAAATCTTTTCATCATCAGCAGTAACCAACAAATCATCGACGTACTGAATAAGAGTAGCACCAACAGGTAACACAAAACCGTCAAGCTGAGTTTTCAACCCCTGA
Source organism: Lissotriton helveticus (assembly GCF_964261635.1). Taxonomy (NCBI): domain Eukaryota; kingdom Metazoa; phylum Chordata; class Amphibia; order Caudata; family Salamandridae; genus Lissotriton; species Lissotriton helveticus. The sequence goes on along the minus strand of NC_136063.1, from coordinate 600,982,487 downwards.
CTATAGATGGAGGGACTTTCACAATAACCTTGGGGAGCTCTCTTAAACCGGAAGCTTCGGCCTCCTAATGAGAAGCCAAAAATATCCCTGCTCTCCTCAGCAATAGGAATACTGAAGAAAGCATTCTTCAAAACAATGACAGAAAACCAAGCTGCTGAAGCAGGAATCAAAGTCAACAAAGCAGTGATATCAGGTACCACAGGAAACTGTGGCACGACTATCTTGTTTACCTCTCGAAGGTCGATCACAAACCGGTACACAGGTGGCTGAGAAGCATCAGTACGTTTAAGGACAGGCCAAACAGGACTGTTACACACATTACCTCTCGTTTCCTCAACTACACCCTTCTCAACTAAATCATAAACAATCGCTAAAAGAGCTCTCTCACCATCACTCGAGATCTTGTATTGGGAAATACGAGGCAGCCTAGCATTCGACTTAAGAGTAACAACATACGGAGGAATCTGCAAAAGACCAACATCATTTGGACCTGTAGCCCAAATTGTATCAGGAAGCGAACGCAATTCCAGTGGCAAACAATCCTTAGACAAATACATTGGAGAAATCACTTTCTTACCAAGGGTAAGTTGTACTCCTGAAGGAGAACAATGCAATGTCGCATACAATCTTTTCAGCAAGTCCAAACCCAACAGATTCTCACCACAACCAGTCGTTAAAATAAGTGGAGCTTCCAATTCACAAGGGCCAATCGAAAGGGACAAAGGGCTACAAACCGGATTACGAACTGGGGCGCCTGAAAATCCTACTGAAACATTGGTCAAGCCAGACAAAGGTGTGCCAGGAAGTTTAGAGGGCATAATAGAACTCTTCATCGCACCATTATCCAAAAGAAAAGGTTCTACCACACCTGATGTAATCACTTCAACATAAGGTCCACTCTGGTCTACTGGAACTGACACTACTCCCTCTCTTTGTCCTTGGCTGTCCTAGTTATCATTATAACCAGAACACTCACCTTCGACATAGTAATCCTCAACATAGTACTGGGCAGACTGACCACTCGGAACATTCTGTCTGTCAAAATAATTCGCAGAATTCTGTAGGGATGAGGAACCCTCATTCTGAGGGATCACACCACGTCCCCTACCCCTAGGAGCTTGCTGAAAACTACCACGACCTCTCTGACCAGATACACCATTCGCAGGCTGTAACAAAGCCGGGCAACTATTCTTGTAATGACCTTCCTCTCTGCAATAAGCACACTGATTAGGGCCAGGAAAGAATCGCTGAACATAAGGCTCAGGCTTCTGTAACAATCTCTGAAATTGTGGAGGTTGCTGAAACTAAGGCTGATTCTGATGAGGCGGATAAGCTTGCTGCAAAAGAACTTTCGTCTTTAACTCTTTCGTTTTCTTCTCCATTTTATCCTTCTCATCTTTATCCCTATTCTCGTAATATTGTGTAGTAGCAAATATCTGGGCCGACGAAGAGACAGCCCATGAACTCTCAGAGTCCTTTAACTTATTAGAAAGTTCGGGAAGCAAATTAAAGACAAAGTTATCCACAAACAACCTTTGACCACCCTCCGTACTCATATCCTGACCACTATGATCAATAAACGTCTCTTCAAACCTAGTGAAGAAATCAGATACACTCTCGTCTTTCATGCTGGTAACTTATCCCAATTTACTCGTAAAGCAGGCATCATCGTTTTCATCAGATTAATAATTCTACCTCGTAATTCTGAAACTAGAGGTTCAGGTTTAGCACCTCCCTCCTGTCTACCATCTGCAGCAACAATATTCATCCAGGTATCACCTAATTCAGCAGCATGATTCTCATGACGAATCTTCGCCCACAAAGGTTGAGGGACTACATTACCCATCAACATATCGATGTCAGCTAAATTCATAATACACGCTTCAACTGTCTGGGACAACTCCTTATAATAACCAGCAGGATTCTTACGAGGGTCAGGTAAGGTCTGCTTAAGAGCCAAGACCTCTGCTCTCTTCCAAGGGACATGTACCCATATTCGCTGAAAATGCGGCAGAATAACTGGATTAGCGTTTGGGTCCCCTTCCTTCCAAATTAGGGGAACTTCTCTCATTGGATACTGTCTCGCTTTTCTTCTAACAGAAGAATCAGGTTCATACAATGTCTGAGGCGGAAGGCTAGATCTAAAAGCCAGTATCATCTCTACAGCATCTGTAATATCAGATTCTACTATCATCCCTTTAGCAAAATCCGACTGAACATCAAGTAGTTCCTGCGGGATCAAACCCAAATCATTATCTTCCCATTCCTGACGCAAAAACATACACATCATATTAAAAACATACCTTTGCTTAGGCGTCTCCCACTGAAAGAAAACATCCATAACCACTGGCAAACTATACCTTGAGGCATTTATAATCCATTTACGAGCCAACAAATCCAACAAAGCCTGTTCCTCAGAACCAGGAAGCTGACTAAGACTCTGCTTACGCTCCGAACCAGGGGTCATATCCAGTGACCCAAACAATGGTGACAACAGATTAACAACAGTCTCTGTCATTCGTTTTCGAGCAGAAGGGGAAGAAGTAGACATAAGAACAGGAGAATAAGTATTCTGAGGCAAAGAAGGTGTAGGGACAAGAACAGTAGAAATCGACGATGCAGAAGCAGAAGGCAAAGGAGTTTGATGCAAAGCTGGTAGCAAAGCTGGCGACCCTAGAATGGGTTGCGCAGTAGGAGGCAAAACCATCTGTGGAGCACCGGGTGGCTGAACAACAGCAGGAGGTTGAACAACAAAGGGTGGAACAACCGGAGGTAATGGAGGCGCAGTAGCACCCTGCACATAGGGAGGTGGCAATCTCAGTAAATGAGAGATCAAAGGATCTTTTTCAAGGTCTTCAATCACTTTCGGAGGAGAAGACGGCAAGGCCGGATAACATTTATCTATGGCCATATAACGCTGTCTATCTAAAACTTCACTCGCATGCACTTCTCCATCTTCCTTAAACTGTCTAGCAGCTTGTAGTACTGACATATTCTTATCTTTCCTATCTCTCTTTGCTTGTTTAATTTCTCTCTGTTTGGCTTCCTTATGCCAAAGGCCGAAAGAGTCAAACATTGCCGGCCGGGCTTTCTTCTTAAATGGCTTAACTTCTAGATTGTCTAAAATCTCTGTTTCAAAACTACCATGTGGGGGCCCTTGCAAAACACCATCCTTTTTAGTGTAGTGTACCCATACTTCATTATAAGTAATAGAGCCCACTCCGTGTTTTGAATAGAGGTCATAGGTCGGAGTTCCAACCGGAGGTATCGGACATGAATCCTCCAATCGGGAATCCCTGTTACTACCAAAAACAAACCAATTACCAATTTTACCAAGACCAGACATCTTGCTAACTAGTCTGGTTTTAAACTTCAAAGGGAATCAAAAAATGATTCACTCGTAAATATACAAGCCCTTCGGCTTTGGGTACTGCAGCAGCCAAATCAAAACCAAGAAAACAAACAAAGTTGTGGGAGCGACCCACTTGTACTTAACCAAATATCTGTCACGCCACCAGAAGACCGTCTATCGTCTCGCTTTACAAACATCAATTGGAGGGTCCAAGACAAGGCGACAGTCAGGGCAGCAGTCCTTCGTAGCCGTTGGAAAGCGGGAAGCCTCGCAGAAAAGACCTTCGGTCCACGTCGACATGCAGGGGTCGATGAAGTGGGGGCCCTCCTCCAGAGTTTCCTCACGTGGTTCCTCGTGATCTTGGGGCTTGGACCGGTACCACTGAAGTCGTCCCACGTTGGCCGCGCCAACTGAAGAACCGGGTTTTCAAATACCCAGGGGCACCAGGGACACGCCCAAAGTCCTCTGGGTTCCCTTGCCTTGGTATACAGAGACACTTCTAGGTGGCGTCAGAGATCAAATTTATTAGCTGCAGCTAGTAGCAGAAATCCCAGTAATACAGCACGGTGTACAACTCAAGAAACTGCTCAATTTTACTAAGGCGAGACATCCCTATTTATACACAAAAAGGTACATTTAAAAATGCACGCCCCTGCACCAAAATTCAACCAATAGAAAATACATGACATCACACAGCATCATACAGTAAAGCTCATTTTACAGTGTCCCAACCCACAAGTTAATATTTAGGCATATCTAAATAATAATCTGGAAGGCCCGCACAAACCCTTAATTGAAAGCGTAACCCATGAAATGAAGAAACAATAAAGAAAAGTAGTTTCAGATAATGTGCAAGATAACAGAAACGTAAAGAAACTCAAAAGTTAACAAATGTCTTGAATGGTGATTGGGAAAGTAGATAACGATCTTGCAGGGAAATTGGCTTGGCAGGGTCAATTCCAGGTGAAAGGCCAGCTTCTGAAATTAACTCCAGTGCACGAACAAAACCTTAGTTAATGTATATATGACCCAAGAAAGGTCAGACTGCTTTGCTCGCAGACTAATTTCTGAGGCCTAGTAAAAGGCAACACCAGATGGCAGTCACGACACATGGCAAAAACCCATGTTTAGAAAAGAAAATCGTAAGGAAAAAAACAATTTAGATATTGCTTAGGATAAGATATGTTCAAGGAAACTAAAGGTTAACGAGGTCCTGAACAGTGATTGCCAATTTCACACAATGATCAACTAGTGAAACTGGTTTTGCAAAAGGTCAGTTTCAGGTGAAAAGGGTTACTCTCTCTGCAGTTCATTCAGAGTCAGAAAAACCCAAATTAATATATGCACAAACTCAGAAGGGAAGACCACTTGTTCGTTGGGCCTACTTCACAGTCCTACGTGAGGGCAAGACTAAAATGGAGTCAGGTTTGAGAATTACAGAACCACACTCTCTCCCCCCTTTTCTTCAGGAAGTAGACACTTTTACTCAACTTTCAGGATATTGACTTAATACTGATAAATGCAAAGTTTTGCCTTTAAATGCTTTATGTCAAAAACATATTTTTCTCCACTCTGGTTTTTTATGACTATCCTCTAAAAAAAAGTATTTGGGATTATGGTTCACTCCAACAATTCCCAAAATATTAATATTTAATTTTGATAACATCAATAACATTTTAAATGATACCATTACTCGTTTGCATCCTCTTATTCTCTCTTTGTGGGGCCGAATTGACTTGATTAAAATTATGTTTACTCATCTGATACTATATATTATCTCCATGATTCCGGTTAACATTCCTGGGTATTATTTTAAGAAAATTGATTCTCTCTTAACAAAAGTTCTTTGGAAGGGCGGGACTCCTCGCATAGCGTTGTCTTCTTTAAAAAAGGATAAATCTATCGATGGTCTTAGGTTTCTTGACTTCAAAACTTATCATTCTGTTTTTTCCTTAAAGCAAACTGCCCTGTGACTGTCTTCACAGCTCCCCATATTTCCTCCATTACGGATACAGATAGGGACATTTTTCATTACCCCCTTTGGTTTTCAGGAAATCCTTGCTTTCACTACTAATGTTTCATTTTTATGCTCCCCTATTATTTCTCATTTGCGTAAACTCTTAGGGCCAGATGTGGGTAATTCGTATTTACCGATTCTTAAATACCGAATTTTACCGATTCGGTATTTATGAATCGGTAAATATGAAGGGGTGAGATGTAGGTAATTTTAGAATTGGAAATACCGAATCGAAAACATTCGGTATTTACCGATTCATTAAATACCGAATCGGTATTCCCTATTGATTCCTATGGGCTGTGAAGCCCATAGGAATCAATGGGAAATACCGAATCGGTATTTACCGAATCGGTAAATACCGAATGTTGCAAGGGTGCAGGGGGTGTCACTTTGACACCCTCTAGCACCCTGAATTCAGGCACGTGTGACATGTGGCACACAGACATGCCCCTGGGGCATGTCTGTGTGTCACATGGCATAGGTGTGCATGCACACATGTGCATGCACACCTGGATTCGGTATTTTACCACCCAATTGGATTGGGTGGTAAAATACTGAATCTGTAAGGCCTTTGGGACTCAGAAGAGTCCCACCTACATTTGGATTTACCGAATCGGTAAAATTGCCGATTCCGTATTTTACAGAATCTGTAAATTTACCGAATTGGTAAATTTACCGATTCTGTAAAATAAAGGCCCCTACATATCGAAAACCCATTTACCGGTCGGTAACGGCCGAAATCGGCCGTTACCGATCGGTAAATGGCCACCTACATCTGGCCCAAAGTTCCTCTCTTAACATCATCATATCCCTGCATTAACTTCTATCAACAGCAATCCATTTGGCTCAATAAATCACTACAAATCAAAAATCCTTCTATATACTGGAGTAATTGAGGTACTAAGGGCTTACATTGGATGTCTCAACTCTTACTTGACGGATTCCTCCCCTGCCTTCCGCGGGAGTATTAGCCAACGCCCTGACTTTTTTAACCATTTTTAGCCAGCACAGCGCTCGCCTAGCGCTTTGCTTGTAATCACTCTTACCTGCTTCCAGGGACCCCTCCCTGCTACAGCCTTTCCGCGCAGCCGAGCTTGACGCTGCAGCGGACCCAGGAGTCCCCGTTCGCCGCCCTCAGCGGCCGCTCCCCCGGCCACGCCCACTCTCTCTGGCCACGCCCCCTGGAAACCTTGATAGGAGCTGAATACGAGCTCAGGCAACCAGACGGATTCCTCCCCTGCCTTCCGCGGGAGTATTAGCCAACGCCCTGACTTTTTTAACCATTTTTAGCCAGCACAGCGCTCGCCTAGCGCTTTGCTTGTAATCACTCTTACCTGCTTCCAGGGACCCCTCCCTGCTACAGCCTTTCCGCGCAGCCGAGCTTGACGCTGCAGCGGACCCAGGAGTCCCCGTTCGCCGCCCTCAGCGGCCGCTCCCCCGGCCACGCCCACTCTCTCTGGCCACGCCCCCTGGAAACCTTGATAGGAGCTGAATACGAGCTCAGGCAACCAGACGGATTCCTCCCCTGCCTTCCGCGGGAGTATTAGCCAACGCCCTGACTTTTTTAACCATTTTTAGCCAGCACAGCGCTCGCCTAGCGCTTTGCTTGTAATCACTCTTACCTGCTTCCAGGGACCCCTCCCTGCTACAGCCTTTCCGCGCAGCCGAGCTTGACGCTGCAGTGGACCCAGGAGTCCCCGTTCGCCGCCCTCAGCGGCCGCTCCCCCGGCCACGCCCACTCTCTCTGGCCACGCCCCCTGGAAACCTTGATAGGAGCTGAATACGAGCTCAGGCAACCAGACGGATTCCTCCCCTGCCTTCCGCGGGAGTATTAGCCAACGCCCTGACTTTTTTAACCATTTTTAGCCAGCACAGCGCTCGCCTAGCGCTCTGCTTGTAATCACTCTTACCTGCTTCCAGGGACCCCTCCCTGCTACAGCCTTTCCGCGCAGCCGAGTTTGACGCTGCAGCGGACCCAGGAGTCCCCGTTCGCCGCCCTCAGCGGCCGCTCCCCCGGCCACGCCCACTCTCTCTGGCCACGCCCCTTTGCAGCCCTATTTACCATGTGTCTCCACCGTTCGCGCAGCGGACGGGCGCAGCGGGCGCGCCGTTTGCGCGCCGAAGGCGCGCCTAAGGCAAGCCCGTCTGCGCCCGTCCGCGACCGGCCGGGACCAGGGGCCACAGGTCCTGCCCAATTTGTGTCTTACACCCCTGCTCAACTATCTGCAATCACGACTTCCTTCACTGTCCCTCCTTCGTTAGCTGCGCGCATTGCCTCACTCGGCATTTCTGCTCCTCTCGGTCCCACTTTATCCCCTTCCCTCTTACCTATCACCCCCCCTCCAACAATTTGCCAAGCATCCCCTTCCTTCCCTCCGTCTTCCCCTGGAGCCTCGGCACTTTTGTTAAACACCCGGTCAGCTGCTAAGCATCAGATTGAACTTTTCAATCTTCTTTCCACCGATTCCCCCGATTACCTCTTCCTCACGGAGACATGGTTTTCTCCCGATTCTCTCCCCGACCTTCTTGCTATTCTCCCTGACACATATTACGCCCTCCGTGCGGACCGACCGGCCAGCAAGACCGGCGGTGGAGTGGCTATGATCATTCGGTCTACGCTGAAGTTTCAGCTTCTTGACTTCTCCCCCATTCCCAACGTGGATTTCCTGGTCGCCCGGTCCACTAATCTCACTGACCCCCTTACCTTTGTCCTTGTCTACCGGCCCCCTTCGCTAATGCCCCAATTTGTTCCCCTTTTTCAAGACATTTTAGCCACTTTATCAGTTAATAACTCGGCAGTCGTCCTATTAGGCGACTTCAACTACTGGCTGGACGATCCTCGAGAAAGCCAGACTTCTAAAGATTTCTCTGCAACGCTCTGTTCTTTAAACTTCTCACCTCACGTTTTTTCACCCACTCATGCTAAGGGTCATACCTTGGACCAAATCTGGTCTCTGCGTTGCCCCCTTTTTGTTCTTTCCATTCTCCCCTGTCTCTGGTCAGATCACTTTTTAATCTCTTTTAACATTCCTGTTTTCTTTCATCCCAAAGTCCCTTACCCCAAGAACTTGACAGCACGCTGCTGGAACAAGACAGATCTCTCCCTTCTCTCTTCCTCTCTGACTTCCACCACACCTGACTTGACCGACCTCTCCCTGGAAGATCAAGCTGATGCGGTTGGTGCCTGGTTATCCTCCTCCTGTGATCTCGTCGCCCCTTTGAAAAACATCAAATCTGGTCGGCCCCATGAGGCCCACCGGTGGTTCACTAATGAACTCAAAGAGTTAAAACTCAATCTTAGACGATCAGAACGCCAATGGAGGCATCACTATTGTCCTCTTCTTCGCGTTAAGTACAAGGCACTACTTAATGACTATAAAAAAGCCATCATCTTGACAAAAAAGGAATACTTCTCTGAAAAAGTCGCTCGCTCTTCCAACAAATCTCGAGAGATTTTTTCACTTGTGAAGCAACTGGCCACGTCCGACCGTACCAGCGCTAGTGTCGCCCCTTCCCTCTCATTCTGTCTCTCCCTCAATAATCACTTCATTGACAAAATCTCTGCTATTAAAGCCAACATTCCTGCAGTCTCTCAAACCCTGGATCTCCTGCCCCTCCCCCCCCCACCCTCTTCGTTAGATCTTTTTCCCCCTATTACTACTGCACAATTTTCTGCTTTGCTGGCCAAGGTCAAATCGGGATCGCCAGCTGACGTCGCGCCGGCCCGGATTCTTCAAACCCTTTTTTCTCACTCCCCTGGACCCCCTCTCACACTCCTTAATTCATCCCTGGCCCTTGGATCTGTTCCCTCCTCTTTCAAAATAGCTTCTGTTTTCCCCATAATAAAAAAACCCGGACTAGACCCTTCTTCACCCTCTAATTTTAGGCCTATTTCTCTCCTCCCCTACCTGGGGAAGATTGTGGAAAGCCACGTCACCTCCTGCCTCTCCTCTTACATCGAGAGGCATGGCCTTCTGGCCTCTCACCAGGCGGGTTTCCGCCCGGGTCATTCTACTGAGACGGTCGTCACTGCTGTCCTGGATGAACTTAAGGGAGGGGCTGATTCCAACTCCCCCCAGGCGCTGGTGCTCCTCGACTTGTCGGCTGCGTTTGACACGGTTGATCATGCCATCCTCTCGACCGTGTCAGCGCAGCCGGCATTAGGGGGTCAGCACTATCCTGGCTGAAGTCCTTCCTTCGGGGTAGGTCCCAGGCAGTCCAGTTTGCTGGTTTTTCCACCCCTCCCCGCCCCTTGGTGTGTGGGGTCCCCCAAGGTTCCTCTCTTTCCCCTCTCCTTTTTAACCTCTACATCTTTCCTCTTATCTTCTCTCTTCGTGAGCTGAGGGTCTCCGTGTATAACTACGCTGATGACCTCCAGCTCATCTTCGATCTCTCCACTCCTGATTCTTCTTCTTTTTTCAGTTCCACTTTAACTTTCATTTCGGACTGGATGATCATGAACCACCTTAAATTAAACCCCGACAAGACGGAGCTTGTCCTCACTGGTGGTCCCTCTAATCCCTGGTCCCCTTCTTACTGGCCCCTCTCTCTTGGCACTCCCCCTACTCCAGTTCCCACTGTCCGTACTTTAGGCCTCAAAGTCAGCAGTGATCTTTCCATTCATTCGCAAGTTAGTGCTGTCATCTCATCCTGTTTCTTATCCCTCCGCCTCATTCGTAAGATATCCCGATTCTTCTCCACTGATGCCCTCAAATCCATCATCTCAGCCCTCATTACCTCCCGTCTCGATTACGGGAATGCCCTCTACTCTGGCATCCCCGGCTACGAAATGCACCGGCTTCAGGCCATACAGAACCAGGCCGCCCGGCTCATCTTTCAACTTCCCAAATTCTCTCACATCACGCCTGTCCTCAAGTCCCTTCACTGGCTCCCTGTACGCCTTCGTTCTTCCTTCAAATTAGCTTGCCTAGCTTTTCTGGCCTTCACCCACTCCGCCCCTTTGTTTATTGTTTCTTTGATCACTCCCTACACCCCTTCTCGTACTCTTCGTTCGTCCTCTCAACTTCTTCTTCAAGTCCCCCGCTTTCGTAAAGCTCGCATTGGCGGCACCCGTTTCTCGGTGCTGGCCCCCCAGTATTGGAATAGTCTTCCATTCTCTATCCGATCAATTCCCACCTACCCGGCTTTTCGAAAAGCACTAAAAACTTTTCTTTTTCTTCAGGCTTTCCCTGGCTAGTCTCATTGTTTGCAGTGTCGAACCCGTTTTCTCTTTCCCTTCCCTTCCCTTCCCTCCCACCCTCCCTTCCCTCCCCCTCCTTCCCCCTCTCCCCCTTGCCCCCCAGCGCCAGGAAGCCGCTTGGCCACAGTGCGCTTAACTAAGTTCCTTTTTCATTTCATTTCATTTCATTTCATTTCATCAACCCCTTTCATTTACTAATCTCCAAATAACGTTTTCTTAACCAGCTTCCTTTGGATCACAATATGATCTTCTATGCCACTCACTCAACCAATATCTTCTTACATTACCAAATACTTCCAAACTCCCTGCAAATTGCATAAACCTTTCTCCAATATTAGATACCTCCCACTCTGCATCTACTATTTACAAATCCTTACAATTGCCCTGGGACAAAACCAAATCAAAGATTGAATTGGCTTGAGAAAAATACATTACAAAGTTGGTCAATTAGTACATGGGATACGTTATTATTTAAACTTCAAAAAACCTTGGGGCTTATTATCAAGAACGGCGTTATAATTATCGCTGCTTTAGTGGCAGGAAACTGCCACTAAAGAGGCGATAATGGGCTTGATAATATGCCCTTGAGAGTTCCAAAAGAAGCCCCTGTTGACACCAGAACATGGGCTTCTATGGGAATTCACATGTGCATATTATCAAGCCCATTATCGCCACTTTAGCGGCAGTTTCCTGCCGCTAAAGCTGCGATAATTTTAACACTGTTTCTTGATAATATGCCCCCTCATGAGCTGCTAATACCACACAAACCCTTTACTTTGTTTATCAACAGGTGTTATTCTCCCCAGTGACACTTGCATCTTTATCATCGGAAATGTCTTCTACTTGTTGGTCCTGCCCTTGCCCTACTGCTGATTTAAATCACATGTTATTTGAGTGCCTCCCTATCCACCAATTTTGGCAGTTGGTTTGGTCCCAAATTAGGAAGCATTTTAAAGTTAAGATCCCCTTTTCTTTAATAAACATATTTCTAGGGATGATATCATCCCAATGGCCTCAGTTACCATTGAGTTTAAACTATTAGATCTATTGTTAGCTGTTGCTTTTAATTTAATAACCTCAAATTGGAAACAGGCAGATAAAGTTACTTTTAGATCCTGGTGGAACACTGTGTGTTTTCATCATAGATTAGGTACTAATTAGGTACCCCCTATATCTTTAGTGATTAAAAGAGATCTCTTATGTCTTCGATTAAACACAAATTTATCTGTATCCACATCTGCTATTGCTAACATTACTAATGTAGCCGATGAAGTACGGAAACCACCTTAATTTCACTCTTTGCCTCTCTTTTCTTCTTATGATTAAATGATATTTGTAACTTTAGATCTGTTCCATTATTTTCAGTTTTAAGTATTCCTATGCTTACAGTGTTAAATCACTTATTATTCTATTATTGTGTTTTGATATTTTAAATTATTAATTATATATTGTTCTCCTTCCCTGCCCCTTCCCCCTTTTGTTTTATTACTGTGTATAATCTTTTTTGCGTACAGCTGGATAGCTATAATACTCTTATATTTTTGTTATCATTATAACTATGTCAAGTAGGATTTGTAAATTTTCATTACATTGCTGTTCTCTTTTCTGTTATGTCGCAATAAACTCAAACATAATTATCTTCTGCCTCCCTAAGGGAGGCATAGGAGTGGCGCGACAAGGAGAAATACTTTTTTTCTCCTTTTTGTTTTTGGCTCTTTGCACACATAGGAGGAGAAATTAGCCTTTAATGATTGTTTATGTGCAGGATAGTGTCCCTTGCTGCACATAAACAATCATCCCTGCAATGCAGGCCTCCTTGTACCATGGAGCAAGGTGTTTGAGTTGGCGCATGGCTGCTGTTTGTGCAACGAAGCAGGGACGAAGGACAGGATTGCGCTGTATCTTGTGGATATGATACATTCTGCAGCACAGCAGGGAGGATTTCTGGGTTGCCCTGTGTCAAAGGTAAACATCGTTTACAACGCGGTGTTTACACCTCAGTGCCTTTACAACTATGCCATTACAAGGCAAGTCGTTACTACGGCTTGCGCTGGATGGCGCTGTTGAGCAAGGAAAGTTGTAATTTTATATTCCAACACCTTCCCTACTGTTACGTGGACTGGTGTTGGAATATAAAATTATAATATTCCAAAATCTGCGCCCTCCAACGCAAGTCGTTGTAACAACTTGCGCTGTAATGCCCGCATTGTCAAGTACCGTGATCTTTTAGATCGCGTTGTACAGACATACATCCGTGTCAAATATTTTAAATGAAGCCTTTTATGCTTTCGAATAGTATAATCTGTTTGGCCTGCTGAAAATTAGCTAAAGCCAGATCTTTTAACATGCTCTGGAAAGTAAACTCCATTAATGTCAGATTATTTTGCATGTAAAATTCAGGTGTTTCCCCTGCTGAATTAGAGAGAACACAACTGTGACGATTTGAGATGGGAAACATCCTCAATTTCTGAAGGACGTTGTAGTTAGAAAGGTTTAAACTCACATCTTCAGGTTCAAGTCAATATAAACTTTATTTCGGCGATTACTGCCATAAAAGAACAGTTCATTAACAGCAATGCATCATAAAATATCATTCTAAAATTAGGAGGGGTAAGGATTGGGAACAAAGTGCAATACATTCTCTATATAGATCATCACGTACATTTAGGCAAAGACAACTAAAGATTAAGGGCGACATGTCAGAACTTATGGGAGGAGGGTAAGATATAAACCAATTAATTAAAAAAGAAATGTTTTAAATAGATAAAAAGGCTAAAAGGGTGGTTAAAAAAGAGAAACGTAAAACATCAGAGAATCACAGTTAAAATCTAGGAGAACAATAGTTAATGGGCAGCATCATTTAATTCCAGGTCCTTAACTTTTCACTAAACAGCTTACACCACATTGCAAACAGAAACTTTGTTATCGCAAAAACAAAAACTGGGTGTGTTTCGTACTTAAATAGCCTAAGGGTCTCGCTAAAGTTTTGAATTCCTAAATTCCTGCATAGTTGGAGAACCCATGTTGATCTTGCTGCCTTATAGGCAGGACAGAAAAAGATCACATGCATCTCTGTTTCTTCCATCTCATTACACCCAGGGCAGAGTAATTTATTCACCCCAGACCAGTTATTGGAAAATGCATATAAAGGGAGGGTCCCGTGTCGGAGTTGGAGAAACAATTTCTTTGCTAGGAAAGGTTGGATGAGGTCTGAGGCCGGCTCCAGTTTATAGAGTGACTTGACATCGAGAAACCGAGTGGTTAAACTTGGTGTCTGTGTCGCCCTAAAAGTACACATAAGCTGGTGTTCTTTATTAGCAGAATTTAGTGACTGGTTGGAGGTAGCAGGGCATGATTCCTCAGGTAAGGACCACAAATCACTCCTTCCAATTTGACGAAAGGTCTTCTGGATAAAGGATAACCAAGAGATTTTCCCCGCCCCCAAAATGACCATACCTGATTTGAATTCCTCTCTATAATTGTCCAGCTCAGGAGTGCTCCATAGCCGTCGTCAATAAAGAAGTGGACGAGAGGCGATCACTTCGGCAATGGGGAGGATGCCTAGGTCCATCCGTAAGGGGATTAACTGGGTACTATTAGGCAAACGCTAGAGATGCCTTAGGAAGTTATTCTCAGTCGCAGTCAAGGTTTTAATCTGAGAGTGGCTCCAAAGTTCTGCTCCGTATAAGGAAGCGTCCTTTGCTTGAATTTTATGAATTTCTATCGGTAGGCCAATAACCTTTTACTGCACAGCTCCTGTGGACTTTTAGAATGCCCCACTAACCTGGATGAGTTTTAAATTTGCCTTACAAATCTGCAGCCCCCAATCCATGGTGTCATTTAGGGTAAGCCCCAGACAGTCAAAAACAGGCACTCTCTCAAGAAAATTTGTGTCCATTTTGGGGTGCGGGTAGTTTGTGGTGTCTGCATGGAAAACCATGTACGTAGTTTTCTTTATATTCCCCTCAAGATTCCTTTTTTACAAAATGAGCTAAATGTCTCCAAGACACGCTGCATTCCCATTGGTGTTTTAGATAGGAGCAGCGTGTCCTCCGCAAACATTAGAGCTGGAATTTTGCGGTTTGCTAGTTTAGGAGAATCTATATCCTTAACTGCTGAGAGATCCGCAATTAGCCCATTTAGAAAAAGGGAAAAAAGTGTTGGGGCAAGGACACAGCCTTGTCTTACACCTTTCTCTACGGGAATTGGGGTTGAGCATTCCCCTCTACTCCCATACCTGATTCTAGCAAAAGTTCCCTCATGGAGATTTTTAAGCTGTTGGCATAGGTAGAAAAGAGCTCTCATTTCTAGCAGGAGCCCCATAGCTGATCTCGATCTACCAAGTCAAATGCTGACTTGAGGTCAATGAAAGTTGAGTAAAGTGACCCTCCCTCCAAGGTGATGGTTTTCCAATAGATCAGTTGAAGTCTAAACAACTGATCTATGGTTGAAGTTTTGGATCTAAATCCCACTTGAAGAGGGGTCAGTATGTTTTAATCATCCATCCAAATCTGCAGTCTTCCCAACAGAACACGTGCAAAAATATTTTGCGATACATCAATAAGGCTGATAGGCCTATAGTCTGCCGGTTCTAAGGGACAGCCTTTTTTAAGAATTGGAATAATCTCGGCACACACCCATGTTTGAGGGGGTGTCAAGCCGTGAAGATCTGCATTAAAAAGAGACCACAGATAAGGAGCCCAAACTGCCTGCTCTGATTTGTATAGATCTCCTGGGACCCTATCCAATCCAGGTGCCTTATTTGGCAAAACTTTGGCAGGGCCGCTGATACCTCGAGCAAGGAGCAGGGGGGAATATCGGCTAATGGAACATATAGTAAATCAATCGCCGGTGTCCCCGTTTCAGCGATTCCCACTTGGGACTTTGAATATAGCTTTTCAAAGTGGGAGCGCCAAACTTCCTCCCCAAGATTTGGCTCAATTGCATTCTTGCCCTCGGGTTTGCCTGTCTTTACTAGATTCCAAAACCCTCTAGTGTCCCTGTCATCCAGGGCTTTCTTGATCGACTGCTACCTTTCGCTCTCCCATTCAGATTTTGCCTTTAAAGTAATTTTCTTAAAAGATGCCCTTGCCTCCCTAATAAGTGGAACATCCCCCTCTCGTAGGGTGGTCAGCAAGTCAATCCTTGCTTCTTTACATGCCCTATTGTACCAAGGACTATTACCTCTTTCTTCCTTTTTTTATTGGTTGGGGAAGTGCAGAAAAACTCTGCCAATATTACAACCAAACCCTGGTGGTTAGCACCCAGCTCCTTTAAATGATCAATATCACTACAGCTATCAGAAATGGAACTAGCCTTCACAAGAAAAGGTATAATAGATTGATACAAAGAAGACTCTGCCTCAGGTATTTGTAAACATTTTCCCCAGCGAATTCTTCTCCCTCCTTCTATAGCAATCACATTAGGGATGGATTGGGCAATCTCATCATGCACTACTGCCGTATGACGCCAATCAAAGGTAGTAACTAGTGGGTTGTGATCGCTTTCAGGACGTGACTGAACCATGAAATTCACTATCCTGTGCCAGAGGTCCACCCTCACCAAGATATAATCTATTGTGGACGCCTGGCCATTTCTTTCAAATGTGTATTTCCCTGGATTGTCCGCAATCAACCATTACACGCTCTCAGGGAAAAATTAAGGGTCAGTGGGGTCAACTGCAAAGCTAGAGGAGTCCAGCCCTTCAGTGAGTAGTGATTACACATTGGGATTCCCCACGTACGATCCTCATCACTCGTTATGGAGTGAGATAGGCCATTTGGAGGTTCGAAGTGGGAATTAAAGTCCCCACCTATAATGGGGAAGACTTGGTTGGGTAGCGAGGAAAGAAGGGTGGACAGACAGTCTAATGTCGGCACAGTCTGCCCATATTTGACAGGGCGTGAGTATACATTGACAATAGCCACCGTAGGGAAATTTTTGAGAGAGAGTATAATGCACAAGATATCTGGTGAGTGAGTATTTATCGCTTTAACTGAGCACCCGAGATGTGTAGCAACAAAAGATGCCCAACCCACCAGAGGGCCTGCCCTTCGGTCCCTGGGTAGCCACTTTACTGTATGTGGCGAACCCCACTCTATTCATCGGCTCCAATGCCCAGGTCTCCTGAAATAGGGAAATCTCTTGGGATTCAATAAAATCACCCCACTCAGGGATATCCATTTTTACTTTTAGCCCAGCTATATTCCAGGACAATATCCTTAACCCTGGTAATATGGTGCGTTGATTCTCTGCGGGCCAATGGTTTCAACGTCAACATCATAGTGGCTCACTAGTTCCCCATTGTCATTCTCTAATTGGGCACAATCATTACTTAACAGCAGAGGGTTTTCAAACATCACCTCTTCTTGAGCCATTTTAATTCCTATAGAATGGGGGAAAGGGATAGATTCTCCCTGGGTGGGAATGATAGCTTGCAAACCCCCTGCCCTACCAACTGGGCTACTACCTATAACCCCCTCAATTTCGTCATGGAGTCCCATATTTGTACCTTCAATTGTTTGATCCCTTTTCAGAATCAATGTAGGATCATTTGGCGTATCACCCTTATCATGTCGTGAGCCTTGTGTGCAAATAGTCAGTCAATCAACTTGATCTAGGGTACTGAATCTATTGTTTAGGGGGATAACAAAGGGAGAAAAGGCATCATGATTAGCATAGCTTATATTTTTTCTTCCCACTTGGGGCATAAATTCCCTACTTGTCCATCGTTGGCCCCCACTAACTGAAGAAGAATAGGTGGGGTGGGGGGTAGAAGTAGGTTAAAGAAAAGGCCCTAATCCTAGAGACCACCCTTGTTTGATGCCAGTCACATATATATGTAACCACCTTGCTATCTCTGAAATTGATCAGGATGCAATCACCTTTGATATCTTTCTTACTCTGGCCCACCCAACTACCTCTGCTGGGCAAACAGAATTTCGCTGTGTTCCTGTGGTGAGAGAGGTCTGTTGAGATTTAACCAGTGTGAACACTTATTTTTGAGATCAGAATACGGTTCCTCCCTGCCATGGTCCAACCCAGGGACACCAACCAAAATAACAACAAACGGAACTGATTCAGGTGGCAAGTCTATACGTAGGAGGCTAGGAGACTTCAATTCACGGCTTGCCACGAGTCTCAAATGAATTTCCGCTTTATCATTTCTCCCTGGTACCAACATTAAGCCACCCTCCTGCGTGCCACTCACTGTGTTTGAAATCTCATTAGGAACTCCCTCTTCATGAGGTAAGATATCTGGATTCTCAAGGCGATCCGACACATCTACCCCCCCTAGCAGTAGCTGATATTGTGTTAGTTGGAAGTACAGATGGTAAACCATTAGAGACTTGGTGATTAAACATTGGTACGGAAATTACTCAACTGACCCAGTCTGACCCCCCACTACCAAATTACTATTCAAAATATTTTGTGCCAGACAAGTTTCAAGGTGCAAGAGTTTCTCCTCTATTAAAGAGAGTCTTTCGAGGACTGGTCCAAAGGATGAAGTAAAAAGGGCACCCATTTTTATCATTAGTTCCTCTTCAGCTCGTAGGGGATAATCGTCTGTTGGATCTAGGTCTGAGAGCCCCATCGAGCAAGTTAGTGATCAAATCTCTTCCCCTGTTGGAGGTGCTGTGTGCTACCTCACGCCAGTTTGTGGATTTTGGGATTTTAGGGGGTTTCATTCCTCTGCGGACCCCCTCCCCACATTCTCTTTATCGCTGGTTCCGGAGGTTGAGCCGCGATTTGCTGAGAGGGATTGCGGACAGACCTTGTCAAAAGACGGGAAGGTGAGCTGTTGGCGAGGACTCTAGGAGGGGAAGCAGCAGGCTCAACAGTAGAAACATAATCCAATGAAGGGGGGCGTTAGCAAGGGTCTCTGGGGCCTGCGATGGTAGATGGCTTCCTCCTTGCACTAAAGAGAAATTATCGGCCGTAGCAATGTGCTGGTGTGTGACCTAGCGTACCTTATGTCACCCAGGGATGATTGTTTCGAGAGCAAAGGATCCTGCGATAGACACCGTTCAGTCAGGGCAATTTCGTGGGCCAACACCGATGTTGCTCTTATCAGGAACTGGTCCAATGTGCCCACTAATGACCCCCCTGCAACAGTATTCCTCCCCTTTCCTCCAATGGCGGCCATCAAGAACAACTAATTGTCCCAACAGTGCAGTTAGCCAGCTAGGCCACAAGAAGAAAATGCCCAATCTGAGTACTAGCTCCCGAGCCTTAAACATCAAGTTTTCACTAACCTTATTATATTTGTTGTATACAAGGGGGGGCCCGGCCTCTCACGGTCTCGAACCGGCTAAAACGGGCCCGGTCTTTGCCCCCAGGGTGCCGTGAGGAGCTAAATAGGCAGCGGGGAGGGGCTAGTGCGGCTCTGCTGTCTCGGCGCTTCTGGGGCTTGTAGTCCGCCCCAACACTCCAGTTGCTCCCGCGATGTCCCGCAATCGTAGAAAGGCTCCCGCTGTAAAGGCTCCCAACACTCCAGCTGCTCTCACGATGTCCCGCAATCAAAGAAAGGCTCCCGCTGAAAAGGCTCCCACTGCGAAGCAGCACCCCCGTTAAACTTGGGTACTGCAGGCATATATTTGAGGAGGAAAGGCTAGGACTTCTACGCCACATATTATTCAATGGAAACCCCAGACCATTGCCCCCTAGCCCTTTCTCGTAAAATCAGCAAAATCAAAGATAACATAATGTGTTTGATTAGATTCAAACTCAGCAAAGGCCACAAGTTTGGCAATAGAGGAACTGGTCACGGACCGGTTTAGGGGTAACAAGAGCAGGTCTCAAACAAACAGAGTTCATCATATGTGCCAGTAATAATACAGAGTCAGATGAAATGGCTGAATTCAAAACATAATATAACTTACATTGAGAGCAGTTGTTAGAGCCCTTGCAGATCACATTTGATTTGGACTTTTCAAAGACTATTTGGGGTTTTCAGTGGATCTAAAATGTGTGGTAACAAAATTCTAGAGTGATGGTGAAAGAGGGGAGCAATTCCCTTTTTCTTGGCACTCCATCAATGACTTTGGCACAGCAGGAGGAGGGGCTGTGACACCCTACTCAGAAGAATCTTCCACAATTACTGCTTCAGCCCAGTCAATACTGGCCGTGACCCTGCACTCTTCCAAGCAGCATGGCTGAAACATTTTGAAACTACGTGAGGGAAATTCTTTATATTAGACCGCTTTAGGTCCCTAGTGAATGAGAAGGAGGGAAGGCAAAAGACTGTTGGTCCAAAGAGAGGAAGAATCCAAATATATAAGGCCAGGTCAGTGGTGGACACAGCTTGCTAGGCTCATCTCAGCACCAAACTCGGCAGGCAGTTTTTAACTTTTTCAAATGGGGAGTTTGTAATCAGTCATATGTCTTTTAAAGTAAAACTGGATATTGTTAAGGCTATGTTGATTCCAGACACCATGCATAGGCACGATCACATAACAAGGTAGTCCAACTTCTTAGAATTGTACCAGCCAAGTTAAAGGCTTGCCGGTTGCCTATACCTCCAGTACCTATAGGCAGCCACCCTCACTGATACCCTCCCTCCCCCCACTGCCTGCCTCCTCAAGCAGGAAGGAGAGGCAAGGAACGTCAGGTTTGTCTCGGCACCCAGGAACAGAGATCCGGTCGGTGCACACAGTGGACCTCAGAAGGTAGTATTTTTATCCTGACATGCTCTCCGAATCCCCTGTTGGTCCTTAATGCTGTACAGCTAGCAGATCACCAAAACCTTAACTTTCATGTTGTGGTCAGTCTTTCATTCCACTTGGATGCTTCTGTATTTCACTCCCTTTCACTCCATGTTGGAGCAAGGACCACGCAGAACAAGGTTTAAGTTTTGGGGATTTAAAGCCTACCCAGACTCTCTGGGCAGTTGGAGGTGTGAACTCCCGGGCATATAGCTCTATTTATATTCATTGTCACATAAAAGAAGTTTATTAGAATGTTCTGTCCAAAGAACTCTATCAACATAGGTAGGGACATATAAATTGAAAATGACTAATGGTATCTTATCTATTAGTAACTTTACAATAACCCAAAGACAATCAATATCAACTTCCTGATGAACAACTGAAACCTATAATTTTTTTATGGCATACAATCAAAACCACGTATTTCTTACCTAAAGCAACATTTCGTCAACTTGGAAGCTTCAGACTCGGAGAGATGCACTCCCCAAAGCAATGCAATCTCAGTTTTTAGTTTAGCTAAATGAGATAACACCCATTCCATTTTAATAGGGTTACCTAGCCCTTTAACATTCCAAGTGGTAACCCAGAAGGTAACATAAAAATGAGAGCATGAACAATCAATATGCTTACAATATTGACAGTGAAATCAGAATAAGCCAAAAATGAGGGAGAAAATGAAAGAGATAAGGCTTTTGTTCAGTGAAAAGAAGTATGAAAGAAAGTGTGATAAAATAAAAAAAGGAACAAGAAGGTACAAAGAAAAAAATCAGAAAAGAGAAGATGACACATGGAACAAAAAGACAGTACATGTCATTCAAATGACGACTGAAAAACATACCTACAAAACACAAAACAAATGAGGGGGTGGTGACAACAGAAGACGACGAAGACAACACTTGAACACCACAGGATGACAGGGAAACCTTGGATGGGTAAGAATATCAACAACAGAAAAAGGAAAGCATATGTAAGACGGGGAATGAAAAATACACCTGTATTAAGAAGAAAAAGAACAATATGAATAAAATACTTTCATAGAAAAGAGGGGAAAGAGAAAAATAAACATCAGATTAGTCAATGAGCATCATAAAAAAATAAACAAGAGCAAAACATATTCAAATAAATACACAGATAAGGAAATAGCCATATAAAATGAAACAAAATGACAATCAGGTAGACTTTGAAGTGTCCATGCCATCCGCTCCAAGTTGCTGAAGAAATTCCTGTAGAGCAGCTGGTTCATTAAAAGTGGTAGTCTTCTCCTCATAGGTAACCTTAAAAAGCCAAGGATGAATTAGACCATATCTCACATTTATAGACCTTAGTTGAGGATGAATATCAAGACATTTTTGCAGACAGTCTGCAGTAGCTTTAGCAACATCCTGAGAGAAGAAAAGACGATGGCCCTCCCAATAAATTAGTTTTTTTGACTTGACAGCCAACAAGACTTGTAGGAGGTCTGTATATTACAGAAAGAACATGATGACTCTTGCTGGAAAACGAACCGGCCCCTGGAATTAGGATACAACCCTACCAACGAAAAAAGCTGGTTTGGAATAGGAGAGCACCGGGCACAGTGCTGATTGCTGGGAAGGGCAAAGGAGCTCTAGATATCTATATATTTAAAACAATTATGAATATCACATAAGGCTACATTTATATTCTTAGATTTGTCTTTATTCTTTTTTTATAAAAAATATATTTTTGTTATTTCATAGAAAAAACTTTCACAAATGTTAATTTTCCTATACAAATTCAATAAATACACATTACCTTTGATTTATATAGAACCATGTACATACATTTGCCTAATGAAGGATATAACAGTAGATAATCAATCCAATGAACTTTGCTAGTTCAATCTTTTAACTAGCCTAATTGATGATAGAACATTCATATTCAATTCAATGCCAACATGTAAGTGATTTACTCCGATACAATTGTGCAGAGACTGGTGACACATGTTGGAAGCAACGCGTTTCGGCTATGCCTTCATCAGGAATCCGTCACTGTGGTTACCTAAGCAGGGAATATATAAGCATAACTTTAATCTAGAATACAACCTGGCCCTTTCAAATATATACATTATACTGACATTACATCGTGATATACACTTGTAGCGGGTCATAGATTTCAACAGCAGCGCAAAAAGTGAAAACAAGGAGAAACTTATTAGTGATAAACAACCAAAAAACATGCAAAAACATGTGTGATTAAAAACACACAAAAAGAAAATTAACTTCTCAATTCTTGCAAATTACAGCTAACCACAGTTTATTGCATAAGTGGTCTGAATTATTCATGCGAAGACCAACATTATGTGATCCTGCTTTGCAGAAGCAGCACATGTATGGCATGGGCATAGATATCACACAATGCTTATCTTTCTATATGTTAGATATTACCTCTGCTTTATCTTTTATTATTCCCAGTTAGATCTGATAGATAGACATGGGTGAAAGGCCATCCCCTATCCCACGCGGGGAAGCTGCAAAATAGACAAAAAATTACACTATAGGTCTCTTTTGGTGCTAATAGGGTCTATTAGTGTGATATCTGTTATTCAATAAGGGTATATTTACCTTGCGGCACAGAGATGTATACTGTGTCACCTTTCTACTATATAGTAAGTCACAGTCCCATAAATAAAGGGGGCACCTGGCCTACACAATGACAAAATGTGATATATGATTAGGCTCATGAGTAGTAATAGCCTACAAATAAACAATACTTGCTCGGGTTTTTAAAATTAACGATTAAGTCTTATCTGTCTATATGTAGATTGGTTACCTTCACTAGTTGAGTGTATATCCACAATTAAGTTGATATATAGTCCTGGGATGGGTAATAGAATATCATGTATCCAACGCAGGTGGCTACATGAAAGGTAAAAAAAAAATAGACATGATTATACTATAAAAGTTCTCACTTTAATAGTTTTAAAGTAGTTATCACATGCTATGTTAAACATGGAAGTAAGTACCTTACACCCAGAAGACGTATTATGGGTCCTTGTGATACTTCTTTAGGGATCACAACAGTTCTAAAAAATCTTGGCCTGCAAAATGACATGATGTAATGCCCCGGTAAGCTGTGTCTATATAGTATTGATCTGGTAGTAAACAACTCTTGTTAGATTGAAGTATATAAACAGTAGGAAGTAGATCTTACCTCACATATTACAACCATATTTCTCAACTGTGAGATGCCTCTATATATGACTGTTTCAATGTCCAACTCTAACTATTCCCTGAGATCTGGATTAGCGATGCCTGTTCAAGGAAACATCATTGTATAATGAGCGGAACTTCTATTTCTATTTGTAAATGCTAATTACTCATGAAATTCTATAAGTTTATATACATGGACTGACCTTGGTAAATAGGATTCCAAACTCACAATATTTGCATCCGATCTCAATGGTGAAACTTGTTGTCAGCAGGTCATGATCTTTAGTCTCCCATTGCAGCAAAAGGACAAAGATTGAAGACAGTCTGAAAAAACACAAGAGGGAGCCACTATACTCTCTATATGTGAAAATCATAAGTAGCATTCCCAACCCTAGCACTGAAAATTACGGGCTAATGTGAAACCATAGGCTGCTGCGTTAATATGGACTCAGATTCCAGGGGTGATAATAGCGCTATCAAGAATATAAACCACTAGACTACGAGGTAACAAAACATCATCTCTTATTCCTCAAATCAATGGAGCTAACACGGATAATGTCTCCGCCAATTAGAGGGAGAAACTATAAGAATGTCGGGCGTGTAAAAATGAACCCGTGCATTCGTGAGTTTCACGAGCCCATGATATATGGCCCCCCATAAAGGACACTGTTGAAAATAACTCAGTCACAATGAAGTCGAGGCTAGCTGTGTCGCTGCATGGTAAGGCGACGGGGATGAAGATAGCTGGTACCTAATCACATATGTCAGCTGGACAATAGCTGCCATGGATGGCGCCGGTTCTGATCCTTCGGGGCCAACAGTCTGTATAGACTTAAGCGTTATCAATAAAAAACTGTTAAAAAGAAAACAGAAGGAACTGTGCTGGTAACCGGATTTTAGAGTTCAATGTGCACAATTAGCAGCCTGTGCGCGAATGTGGGTTAATAACGGAGATTAGAAGGCGGAATGTACCGATTAGCATGCTAGCGGGGCGCGTACCTCAGATAAGTACCATGAAGCAACGTCTACCGTCTTGTTTTCGTCTGTCAGATTCCTTCTGACAGTGGTGAGTTTTTGGATACCGAGGCAGTAGCCTCATTACTCCACATTCATTTTGAATTTTTTAGTCGCTGTTTAGGTTGTCTTATTGATGTGTGACGCTTTGTCACAGTTGAGGTTGTATCACAGGGTCAGCTCTGTGATGGGTCGCGGGTAGCGGTCAATTGAGTTTGCAGAATTGTCAGCATGTTTCCTCAAAGAGTCTCGTCTTTGTCTATCTACTGCCTTCTGATAGTGTCGAGTTTTGGCTGCCTGCCGAGGTGATTATGCCGTCAGACAGTGAAAGGGTTTTGGTTGCCTGCCGAGGCGATTAAGCCGTCGGGCAGTGATAGGGTATTGGTTGCCTGCCGAGGCAATTATGCCGTCAGACAGTGAAAGGGTTTTGGTTGCCTGCCGAGGCGATTATCCCGTCAGGCAGTGATGAGTTTTGCGTACCTGCCGGCGTTTGCCTTCAGGCAGTGATGAGTTTTTGGCTGCTGCGTTGCTGTTTCAGTTTCACAATGTTAGCGCTTCGATGGGTCGCGGGTAGCGGTCAAATGGGTTTGTAGAGATGTCTGCGAGTTTCCTGATCAGTGGGTTTTCTTGAAGCAACGCCAACCTACTTCTCTTTATGTAGGTGCTTTGTGCGCGAATCGTCGCGGCATGGATGACGTCATGGAAAACGGCCGATACTACATGCTCCGTTTCCCAGGGAATAGGATGCCATCTTATAATGGCTTTTAAAACAAGATATGTATTATTCCAAACTTATGCATATCTAAAACGAGAAGCGACAGCATGTCTGCGCATCTTAAGCCCTATCGCTCGATCAGATCTGGCCTTGATTTTTGGTGCGTAAAAAGAGGCCCAACCCAGGGAATAGGGGTATACCCAAAGTAAAAAAACACATGATTAAAATGTCAATTGTTGTGTATCTGTAGTTAACGGGATAAAAACGATGTTAAAGGGCTATATGTTGCCTGAAATGCAATACGGATGAAATTGATAAATATATCTCTACCTGTTCATTAAATGAATGAGGCTGACAGTTGTTAAGAAATCACATGAGCAGAAACAGACAATGTCTAAAAAGATCGATCAAAACTTCTGCTATCATGAATAGTATGTTGACTAGATACTATAACCTCAAAGGGCATCTACTTAATGCTTAATTGCTCTATGTAAGACAAACAATGTTAATGTTCTTCCCTAGCTGCCCTGCTCGGTGAAATGAAATGTGATAATACCTATAATTGCCAATACTGCACTCCAAATAATATCGATTGAAAGCAACAGTACATACCAATTGGTAGATAGTATACAGATAACTACTATATCCCATAGAATGCAGATAGAGTGTATGACTCATCCCCTAGCTTTATAGATATATCTATAAAGAGGTCTAAGGGTGCAGAGGTTTACACTGTGAGGATACTAGTATAGTTGTCTAGACTTAAAGGCACACAGGGGGAACTCAGTTAGTTGTTGTACTTGATAGCTTGATCCCAAGGTATCTCTTGGTTCAATCCTGTAACAGCTGTGCCCAAAATAAAGATCCAATACACTTCTCTAAGTTTTCTGGTCTTTCCCATAGTTGTCCCTGATTTTTGGGTGATTTTCTCCAAAATATACCATTGCATGTCCTCTGGTCCATGATTTTTATCAATGTAATGTTGTAGCATGGGTGCTAAAGTTTATTGGGTTCTAATAGCAGATCTATGTTCTGTAAGTCTGGTATTCAGTGATGTGCCTGTCTCCCCCACGTATCCCAATTTACAGGGGCATATTATTAGGTAGACAACATCAGACGTTTTACAATTATTCAAATTGATAGGCAATATAACCTGACCATTGAAATGTAAAGTGGGTGACTCTATAGCTATGTCGCATAATTTACAGGTGGGAGATCAATAGGTCCCAACAACTGGTTTGTTGCCATCTATACTTTTTTGTTGGTATGAGTTTTTGGTTCTCATGCGCGAATGGACACATGGTCCTTCACATTTTTGTTACGCCTGTATGCAAATAGGGGCTTTGTAATAGGGCCTGTCTCATTTGACCTGTCTGCATTGAGAACTGTTAAAAGGGTATTACTGGACGCACTGCGATTCTCAAAAATGAGTTCAACAGTCTGTATGGTGCTCCGGGGTATCGCCCTCCGACTGAGAGCGTAATGAATACAAACTGAGGTAGCACTCCCCAAAATTGGGAAGTGTCCCCCGGGCTCCTGAATTGTCCTTATATAAAGGTTTCACCAATGATTTCAAAAAAGTAAATGCAAAATGTTTGTTTTGGAAATCTGTTCGTATTTAATCCATCTTGTTGTATTCACAAGGATATATTCAACTTTTACATGTTCAGTCCTCCAAATTCAAATCGTGCACTCAAACAATCCCAATGCATTTCGGCATGTTCTAAATGCCTTCTTCTGGGGATGTATATTCTGTCAACAAAGAAAAAACAGAATTTGTACACAAAGTAATGTACATGAGGGTTTAACGAACATATCATCACTTAGGTAAAAAATTCAAGAGAGCCTCTATGGGGTAAAGGTGCTCGTTAACTCACTCCAGACTGGTGTTGTGAAAAGAATGGTACCGCGTGAACATTAAAAAAATGTCACATGGACATTAAAGAAATGTGCCACAGGTCACTACTTGAACATGTGGTAAAACAGTGCATCGTGAATTATAAAGAAGTGCAGCGTGAATTATAAAGAAATGTGACTGGATTCAGTGCTCCAACATTTTGCAAACAGAACTCGCTTTACTTAACTCCATTGATCAACGAATACAATTCACTTATGAGATCCAAACAGCATCCATAACTTTTCTTGATGTTAGGATTACCAATACCACCACCGGATTTGAAACCAGTTTATTCAGGAAAGAAACAGATAGGAACAACACTTTACATTACTCAAGCTTACACCTGCAACCTCTCAAAAATCATCTGCCATACAGCCAGCTCATCAGAGCCAAAACAATCACATCTGACACTGCCCGGTTCAGTCAAGAGACTCAGAACATCACAACACGATTCAAGTCCTGAGGGTACCCATACCAGATCCTCGAGCAGGCCAAACAGCGTTGTGCACTTAAATCGAGAAGTGAATTATTGACCAATACAACATCAACCAAAAAGGATTCTATCACTATTGTCTCTAAATATTCGACAGTCAGCAAAAAGTTCAAACAGATCATTAGAAGACACTGGGATATTCTCAGGGTTGAACCAGATTTCAACAATATTTTCAATACTGAACCTATCTTTGCCTACACACGAGCAAAAAATTTGGGCGAGCTCATTAAACACTCCGATCGCACTATCACTGAATTTAAAGGAACAACTCCATGCTGGAATTGCAACCACTGCAACAGCGTCATTAAGGGAACCACCATCAACCATCCCATGAGAGGACACCAAATTAAGATTAGAGCGACGGCGACCTGTGATACATCTAACGCTATTTACATGCTGAAGTGTCCATGCGGCAAAACCTATGTTGGACAGACAGAGAGAAAACTTAAAATACGACTTAATGAACACAAGTCCAACATCAGAACCAAGCAAGCTAAATCAACAGTCGCCCAACATTTTTTAGAAGCAGGCCATGGTATCAGCCAAATGCGCTATTGCGCTTTGGAAACAATTACTAAGGAAGAAGGCAAGGACAATCACAATGAACTGTTAAGGAGAGAGAACTATTGGATTTTTGCATTATCGAGTATGAAGCCATTTGGTCTCAATGACCGTGTGGAATATTCATGCTACTTATGAAATGTTCTATACATACTGATAGTTTCTAATGTGCGAGCAATGGGTAGCTCTGTTATTAGATTTTTTCTTAATATTGGTAATGTTATTTGAGAGATGAACCATATTGTTTTCAAGTAGGTTTCGTTTTCATTTTTCCTTTGACCCTTTTTAAGCCACATGATGATAGATGACGAGCAGTACTAGAGCATGTTCTTTAACCACTCACCTCACCGTTCACCTAGCAAGTTTCCTTTAATTTACTGACCTAATGATTCAACCCACACGAACTTTATGGACAGGTTGTTCATCACACTCACATTTAGCCTTGCGGATTAACTTCTACCTTTCCGGTTTAATAATCATTATATTTCTTATCCCAGGTCTTCATAGACGAATCTATCTCCTTAGTTTAAAACGTAGCCGGCTTTTTGGGCTTTTTAACCTATGCGGTTAAAACGAAATAACATGTTGCCTAGCAACTTCTAGAGATTTAAACACTTCCGGGGTTCAGTCACGCCCTAACCCGGCATGGGAACAGCCACACCTTCGTTCACTTTGTTGCTTACGCACGCCACTGTAAGCTTTCCAATCGCCCGCTTTGAATTCGTTTCACGATATGCACACATGAGCACTTTCTTCACCGTAAAACGTTGTCACTGCATTCTTGCCCTCTTAAGCATTTTCCTGAATACCAACTAATTTCCATTCGTTATGATTCCGCCGCCGCTAAGCCCTTCATTGTTTACATACAACCACGGGTTGGAGCACTGAATCCAGTCACATTTCTTTATAATACACGCTGCACTTCTTTATAATTCACGATGCACTATTTTACAACAGGTTCAAGTAGTTCATGTGACATTTTTTTAATGTTCACGCGGTACCATTTTTTTCACAACACCAGTCTGGAGTGAGTTAACGAGCACCTTTACCCCATAGAGGCTCTCTTGAATTTTTCACCTATGTGATGATATGTTAGTTAAACCCTCATGTACATTACTTTGTGTACAAATTCCGTTTTTTCTTTGTTTGAATTTGAATTTGAATTTAAAAGCATTTGTACAGCGCACTTCTACCTAGCGGTTTCATGGCGCTTGTTGACAGAATATACATCCCCAGAAGAAGGCATTTAGAACATGCCGAAATGCATTGGGATTGTTTGAGTGCACGATTTGAATTTGGAGGACTGAACATGTAAAAGTTGAATATATCCTTGTGAATACAACAAGATAGATTAAATACGAACAGATTTCCAAAACAAACATTTTGCATTTACTTTTTTGAAATCATTGGTGAAACCTTTATATAAGGACAATTCAGGAGCCCGGGGGACACTTCCCAATTTTGGGGAGTGCTACCTCAGTTTGCATTGAGAACTGGCCAGCTGGAACACAATGCTTGGCGTACTCTGTCATTTAACATGGAGTGTCGTGTAACAAAGACCAAAGCAGGATCCTCTTTTTCTTTGGTCTTGGTTAGTAGGTGTTGCCGATCGTAAAAATGGGCTCTCTTGTAGGAGTCCCTTACGTTCTTTCTCAGGTAGCCCCTAACCAGGAACTTTTCCTTCATAGCTTCAGCCTTACTCTCAAAGTCATTGATACTGGTACAATTACATCTGACACGTAAAAACTCTCCAAATGGAATGCTATTCTTCTGGATAGTCGGATGATAGCTATCATAATGAAGCCAAGTGTTACTGACTGTGGGTTAGTGAATAATTCAACGGCCAGGACACCCGCCTCATGTTTGATCAGTACATCTAGATATTCCACCTTGTCAGTACTAATATTGCGCCTAAAACGGATGTTCGAGTAGCACAAATTTATCCATTCTAGAAATTGCATCAGATTGTCATGGTAATCATTCCGATGAAAAATACATCGTCTATGAACCGTGACCATTTGGACATTGTCTGATAGCACAATTTTAAGACACTCTAAAACAAACAACGGCGGACACGCGATATTATAGGTGCGTATAAACCAGTGAACGGCTGTCATTGCTCCTTCTGTGGCTATATTGCTATACGGTACAAAAGGGGGTGGTGATGGACGGAGCATCTGAATCAATCAAACACTCACACCCAGTCAAAAGATCTGGGTTTAATCCATCACCGTTCTTTAGCCCACTCTGCCACCCCAGTTCAGACATGGCTGGTGTAGCACGGTTACAACGAATTTTTTACAACGCACTACCATTACATCGCAACTTTTACCACGCAAACCATTACAACGCAATGCGCTGGGGGGCGCTCTAGGATAGGGAATGTATTTAATATACTATCCAACACCTTCCCTGCTATCCACGGGGACTGGAGTTGGAATAGTAAATTAAATAATTCACTATCCAGCGCCTAAAAGCATTATGCGTTGTAATGGACTGCGTGGTAAAAACCGCGTTGTAAAGGCATGCGTGGTAAAAGCATGCGTTGTAGTGACACCAATCCGACATGGCTATATGCAAATCAGTCTGACCCTGTGCCTCATGGGAACAGTCCAGCCCGAACTGCCAAGCCATGTCTTCCCTGGACCGGAAACAAGCTTCTGAGGACCGGGTTTTGGCATTCCAGCCGTCTTCAGTCCAGCTTGCTTGAATCCAGTGGCTAAGTGAGCAAGGGACTCACGTCTGAGCATACCCTGCCACACTTATGGCGGCCAAAAGCGGTACAAAAGAGGGTGGTGATGGACGGAGCATCTGAATCAATCAAACACTCACACCCAGTCAAAAGATCTGGGTTTAATCCATCACCGTTCTTTAACCCCTTTTGTACCGTATATTGCTATACAGCGCTTCAATGTCCATAGTGACTAGGTGTTGGGTGCCTGGACAAAAAGGGGTATTCTCAATAAGATTTATGATGTATCTCATATACTGGACAAAGGGAGGGGTCCGAGGCACATGAGTACTCAAAATGGCATCCACGTATTTTGCAAGTGGTTCTTTTACGGAGCCTATAGGAGTGACTATAGGTCTCAGGGGAGGATCAGTCAAGCTCTTATGGACCTTGGATATGCCGTAAATACTGGCCATACTTGGGTTGTCTGTGTTAAGGAATGTCTATTTCTTCTCACAGATGTCACCATTTTTCAGCGCTCGATTGGTAAGTTTGCGTATTTTACTAGCTATGTGCATAGTGGGATCTCTTGTAATCGGCAAGTAAAAGTGAGTATCACTCAACATGCTTGCCATTTTGTCTACATATGTTGGAGTATCATAAACAACTATGCCTCCCTCTTTATCACATGCCTTTATGGCAGAGGTCTTCAAACTTTTGGATGCCGAGACCCCCCTGTCAAAATTTTCAAGCGTAAGGACCCCCTCCTGCCAAAAATTTCTAAATCTCTAGGTTATGAGGAAGGTGAGGACCAAATTATGCGACAGGCTTGACTAAATTGTTTGAGTAGAAAATGTAAATAATGTTCTGTGATGCTGCGTATTTTGGGGTAGTATTGCTTTATTATTTTGAATATTTTTAAACACAGTAATACTGAGGAAAGATTTCACCCTATCAGAACCAGTTTATGCCCAAAATATAGCAATTAACATCAGAAAGATGTCTAGTCAACCTCTCTGAAGGGCCTCCCAATCCGCAGGAATACACGCTGCCACATTAGAAGCTCACCTGGCCATGGCTGGGAACAGCAAGTGTTCATTCAAACCGTGGCGGTCTTGTGCAGAGTTAAGCAGTTTACCCATGCCCTTTCTTCTCACCCCCCTTGCTTCCATCCCTCTCTTCTCTCCTCTTCCAACCCCGGATCCCTCTCTCACATTGCAGGCAGATGGTTATTAGACCCAGGACACCTTTTGGTAACAGTAGCGCACTACAAATGTAAATATTAGCCAGAAGCAGGGGATCCACTAGACCCAAACTTCGGGGGCGGGGGGGTTAACACTCCCAGCCAGGGCTTGTCCAAGCCCTGGTCGCACACGGTGCAACAGTCTTTCCACCTTCTCTATGAATTCCCTCACTACCACTCACCAACAATACACCTCATCTCTCTATTGCACCTGTCTGACAAAAATTAAATTTTTTTATAGCGCTACTCATAGTTTACTCACACTCAGTTCTGTGATCTGCATGGTACATTTTCATTGTACCAGGCACTTTAACCTTCTGTACTGTGTGGGTGACAAGAGTTCCCATGTGATTGCACGGTGAGCAATGCAACAGTGTGAGAGTAGGGTAAAAGGAGTGAGTGAGGTGACCATATGAATTTGGGTTCGGCTGTAAGTGCAGAGTGGGACGAATTAGTGCATGGGTACTGATGGCCTTGTTTGAGTGAGCTACAGATTGAGCAGTAAGGGGGGAACAGGTGAGTGAAGTGTCACATGAGTGCAGGGTGTGAAGTGTACTCTTGTGACTGCAGGGTGAGGTACAGAGTGAACAATGCAAGCAAATGTTTAGTGCAGAGTGATCACTGTGAGAGCCAGGTGAGCGGGTGAATGGTGTGAGTGCATGGTGATCGGTGTGAGTGCATGGTGATCAGTGTGAGTGCATGGTGATCAGTGTGAGTGCATAGTGATCAGTGTGAGTGCATGGTGATCAGTGTGAGTGCATGGTGATCAGTATGAGTGCATGTGATCAGTGTGAGTGCAGGGTGAGCGGGTGAATAGTGTGAGTGCATGGTGATCAGTGTGAGTGCATTGTGATCGCTATGAGTACAGGGTGAGCGGGTGAATGGTGTGAGTGCATGGTGATTGGTGTGAGTGCATGGTGATCAGTGTGAGTGCATGGTGATCAGTGTGAGTGCATGGTGATCAGTGTGTGTGCATGGTGATCAGTGTGAGTCCATGTGATCAGTGTGAGTGCAGGGTGAACGGGTGAATAGTGTGAGTGCATGTTGATCAGTGTGAGTGCATTGTGATTGCTGTGAGTGCATGGTGATCAGTGTGAGTGCATGGTGATCAGTGTGAGGGACGCTGTGTTGCTAAATCAGACATCTGCTGGGACTCGGCACTATTGGTTTGACTCACCACTCCTTGCGGTACCCGCTTCGCGGGTCCCGCTTCGCTTTGTGGGAAATCCCTAGTGCACGGCTGGACTTGCAAACATTACTGGAGGCGCCCACAGGACATCGACTGAGGGTGTGCTGCAACAGCAGGCAGGGCTGCGAGTGACTAGCGGGCCCTGGACTTCAAATCCCAGGAGCACCCGCCAGCCCTCATCACCGGCACCTGGGTCACTCTCCCTGCTTGCTCCGCCCTCTGAAATCGTGTAAAATCCCCAGTCTTCGGATACAACTTGGGACGCTGTGTTGCTAAATCGGACATCTGCTGGGACTCGGCGCTATTGGTTTGACTCACCACTCCTTGCGGTACCCGCTTCGCGGGTCCCGCTTCGCTTTGTGGGAAATCTCTAGTGCACGGCTGGACTTGCAAACATTACTGGAGGCACCCACAGGACATCGACTGAGGGTGTGCTGCAACAGCAGGCAGGGCAGCGAGTGACTAGCGGGCCCTGGACTTCAAATCCCAGGAGCACCCGCCAGCCCTCATCACCGGCACCTGGGTCACTCTCCCTGCTTGATCCGCCCTCTAACTTTACCCAACCCCTATATCTTCAGGAAGGCACTCTCGCTGCGCGCCCGGGAGAAGCCCGGGACAAGGGCGGGGCCGTCTGTGGCCGTCCTGGGTCGGCCGTGGTTGGGTTGGGCCACCCCCTCTGGGCCTCGGACACGGGACTTTTTGTCATTCTCTATATTTGTTACTAGGTACAGTGGGTTGGCGGTTTACTCATTCTTTGTAATCTTTTTTCCTAACCGTGTTGTGTTGTGTTAACTTACTGTTTGTATAGCCTGATCCGCCCCAAGTATGCCCCTACGCTCGGGTAAGGACCGCTCTGTTACCCTGCAGACTTCTAAGGGGGTGGTTTCTGGTCCTTTGGATGCTTTTATTATCAAAGCCATGGGAATTTTGGAGAAGGAGATAGCCTTCGCAAAGAAAAGGCTATCACTAGACCTGATTAGTGGGAAACGTTTGTCCCTGGGGCCTATTGCTTTTGTAACCAGCCCGTTACCCCCACCATTACTTTCTCCAAGTCCTAATGTGATTCCGGTCTTAGTGGATGTTCACCGTGAAGCTGAAAGTCCTTCCTTGTCGAATTGTAGTATCGACTCCGATAATGTCGATACACTAGGGAGTAGGGTGGAAGGTAGTGCGCTGTCAGACAGCCCTTCTCTGCTAGTCTCGTCCTCTGAAGGGGAATCTCCGAAAAGTAATTTCCCTGGTAAAAGGAAGCGAAATAAGGGACGACAGAGAGGGGGTGTGTCGAAAGTACCAAAAAACGGCTGGTCAATCCCTGCCAGCTAATAACCATGATATAACAAGTGGCTCTCAATACCCTCTGCTTCCTAGTGATCATGCCACTTCTCCCATTGCTCCATCAGGGGTCCCGAATCTTTGCCCAATAAGTATGAGTAGTAGTGATATTGACATACTTGCAAAAATGGAAATCTTATTTAAGGCACTCCTGTTGCCGGTGTTAGAAAGAACTAGGTTGATGAATTTAAAATTAGACGGTCTTGAGAATCTTGTAACCGCCAATTCCTGTTTACTCAAAAAATTGGTGAACGATCCAGCAGTACCGCTGGCTCCTGTCATCCCTGGCAACACTAAGCCCCAGGGAAAAAAACTTATTTCCACCCAGGCTCCCCCATCTGTCAGGCAGTTCCATACTAATCCCAATGGGGTGGATCTTAATGGTGGGAATTTAATATTAAATGTTGCCCCCAACCCATCACCGTCCACTGTAGTTCATGCTCCAAATCATAAGAAGGCAACCTCCAAATCCAATAACCTGCCAAAGCCAAGCTCCTCTAAACCAGCAACTATCACGCAGGCCCAGACCTCTAAGAAGGGTGAGCCTTCTATCCCACAGGGAATTCTGGTGCTGCTGCTGGGTGTGCTAAGGCTAATATTACTCAACTTACAAGGAAAGCTTTTAAAAGGGGTCCCCTGCCAGCGGACCTACCAATAGATGCTACACCCAATACAATTGTTCTTACAGGTGTTGTACCCCTAAGGGAGGGTCACTCTGAATCATTATGAATAAGGTCGCCTTCTGGTTAAATAAAAATCGTCCTCTCCAACCAAGATTTTGACCGTTCGCAGAGTTGATTGGGTGGCTTACTGCACGAAGGATTTAGAAGGCGACTGCATCCTTATAAATTTTCGGGACCCCTGGGTGGTAGAATATATTCGCAGGGAGGCCAGGTTTGGGAAGTTGGGGGATGTGCAATCCTTGGGCTTGAATTATTTTTATCCCAAAAGATCTGGTGTACCTCGCCTTAATTGTTTTCCAATGCACCGACCTGTAGGGAGGAATATGGTAGAGAGGATACCCCACTCCCCCTTCTATCCCTGTCTGTCAAACCGGTTTGAATCTCTGTCCAGTCTCGAGGGCATTGACTGACTGGTATCAGACAAAGGGTTAGAAAACATATGTAGTGATGTTGAAGGTACCAACTTGGTGATTTACAACCCAGAACAGTGTATTAATGAGGGATTCATAGGGAAAGTGAGCGATATTGCTAGCCCAATTGCTTTCAACCAGAAATCCAGCTTCCCTCCTAGAATGGCTGTAACTACAGAGGAGTAATTGTGCGTATTAGAGTCAAACACATCTCCTAGTCAGGTTGGGTCGCTCAAGGTTGTCTCCTGGAATATTGCGGGATTAAAGGGTCGAATCGATTCAGAGGATTGGGCAGTTTTTATCGATACCTTTGATATCGTCATCCTTCAGGAGAGTTGGGCCCCTGATCCTATATATCGAGTAGGGTACCTTAATTTTTTCAAGCCAGCGATCCAGGGCCCTAAGGGCAGAGCCTCAGGAGGTCTAGTGGTTTGGGTGAGGCAGTCCATAGGGTATAGACCGACAGAAATTACAGTGGCCAACCCTGACCTATTAGGAATAAAGCTTAGTAGGGCTAATGAACAGGATATAGTAGTCATAAATATTTATGCCCGTGGACGTCCAGGTGGCCGTAGGCCGGTCATTATGGATGATCTAGATCTGCTTCTTGAGGCAATAGGTAGGGACAAATTTATCCTCGTAGCCGGGGATTTAAATTGCTCATTTGAAGCATTGCTTAGTGTGGGCAAGGATTTGGGGGTAGCGGAAGACGCTGTTAGGGATATCCCGCCTTTATTATTAAACAAGGGTGTAAAGGCTACTGAAGCGGCACTTCTCTGGCTAGGGCTGTGTTTGGAGAGGGGTCTGCGAGCAGTAAATGGGCGCACGACCACCGACAAGGTAGGGCATCCCACCTTACATCTTAGTTAAAATAGAATTTTGGTCTATGGTGATTGACATGGAGGTTGTGGTTCGCCCAGAGAGCGACCACAACCCCCTCTCGTTAGGTTTGAAGCTCCATGGTGATAGTGGCGGGCCTCCTAAAAGCCCTTGTCTAACGTCTGAGGCTATTTTGACAAATGATAGAAGAAGAGTTAGATGGTCAAGGGTAGTCGAAGACCCTTCCCTAATAAATGACATAGAGAAGGAAGTTTCGGAAACACTGAATGACATGAAAGCTCTCCCATCCTCCTCGGGGGGTATCCTTCAGATTAGTGACTTGCATGACCAGTGCTTCTCGAAACTTAAAACCCTTTTAACGCAACCGTTAAACCTAAGGAAAGAAAAGGCACCATTTTCCCAAAATAAATGGTATAACAAGAGCTGCAGGGTAGCGCACTGTAGTCTGATCAGGGCGATCAAATCTCGAGTCACTGGTGACATCAAAATAGCACGGAAAACATATAAAAGAGCCCAATGGGCCGCGAAGAAAGAGTGGGATGAGCACCACTGGTCCGAGCTTCTCTCGGCGTGTCAATCATCTAACCAAATTAAGTTTTGGGAAATCGTAAAGTGGGGTATGAACCCAGACTCTCGAATTCCAGTTAATCATGTCTCCCCTGACGACTGGGTGGCCTTTTACTCATCTCAGTTCAGGGCTTTAAATATAGATCATCACACTGAGCAGATGAAGGGAGTATACTCACCCTCTAACTCTTGCCTCACGCTTGTTTTTACCCCTTCCGATACAGAGCAGGCCCTTGGAATAGTACAATCTGGGAAAGCCCCAGGAATGGATGCAATACCGGCAGACCTTTTTAAAATTAATACTCACATCTGGGTTCCTTACATAACCATGCTCATTAATGCCATTGCTAAAGGGGCAAGGATCCCGGATTCTTGGAAAGGGGCGGAAATTTTACCAAATTTTAATAAAGGGGACCGATCAGCTCCGGCAAATTACCGCCCGATAAGTTTAATTGACTCAATCCAAAAAATAGCCGCTAGGATGGTCCTTGCAAGAATCCAGGGGTGGATGGAACAGGATAACATTCTCTCCCCAATGCAAGCCGGATTTAGATCAGGCACCAGCACAATAGACCAGGTCTTCAGACTAACTATGTTGTACTGGAAGGTTGTCCTGGTGGGAGGAGGTGCAATCTATGCCGTCTTTGTGGATCTCAAGTCGGCTTTCGACCTTGTGCCCAGGGAGAAAATGTGGGATGCTTTTAGATCTATGGGCCTGCCGCCAGAACTCCTGGACATGGTGGTTAGGCTACATGAGGATAATTTTGCCAGGGTGAGATGGGGAAAACAAGGGCAGGTGACGGACAGCTTTCCAGTCCGTCAGGGGTGTGTGTTGGCCCCTACCCTTTTCCTTTTGTTTATTAATCAGGTAGTGAAGTTTTTTGCTGACACCCCGACAGATGCCCCAACCCTGGGTGGGACAAAGTATCCGATGTTAATTTTTGCGTACGATACCTTGCTTCTCTCAAAAACTCGGAGGGGGCTACAGTTAGCACTCAACAGATGTGATGAGTTTTGCAGGGTAAACGATCTGCAAATTAACATTGGTAAGACTAAATTTATGGTCTTCAGCAAAAATCGCCCCATTAAAAGCTTGGTTAGTTTAAATGGTGCCTGTATTGAACAAGTGGAGGTAATGACTTATTTGGGCGTGACATTAGACTACCGCCTCGGCTGGAAACCCCAGGTTGAGGCATTATATCTTAAATTTGCACGTCTCATGGGTTGTTTAATCCAGGATCACAAGAAGTCCTTCACCAAACGCATTGCGCCAGTACTTAAGATCTATGAAGCAAAAATAAATGCAGCCATTCTGTATGGTGCCGACCTTTGGGGTTTTAACGATCTAACCTCTTTGGTCAAAGCCGAAAACAAATTTTTGCGGAATTTGGTAGGTCTTCCTCAATCTACACCCACCAAACCTCTGTTGTTAGACTTGGGCTGTAAGCCCATCAATGAGTTGGCCAGGTATCGCTTGGTGGCGCTGTGGCGACGGATCTGGACTTCTCCAGAACTCAGCCTCTTTGCCAATGAACTAGCTGAGGTAAAATCACTATGGGGCGCTTCAAATATTGCATGGCTGAGGGAAGTGAAATTGGTGTTGGAAGAGATGGGTCTAAACCAGCTTTGGGTCTCCCCGGGGACTTCCACATTCCCCTCTAAACAGGACTTTAAAGATCTGTATTCGGCTTCAGTCAAATACTCAGCTGTTGCTCAGTCAGATGCTACTAGTCTAACAGGTCTTTTTCTGGCCCATAAAGTGACCCCTTCTCTAGAGATTTACTGGGATGTGATCACCAAGACTCTCGACCGGAAATTATACCACCAGTTCCGAGTTGGGTCTCTACCCATTAACTCTTTTACAAAAAAGTGGTCTGCTAATTCAAATGATATTTGCCCCTTCTGTTTAGACTATTCGGAGAGTGTGGGTCATTTCCTTTTCGCCTGCCCTGCATATCATGTCCCAAGATTGAAATGGATTAGGCCTATTTGCTGTAGGCTAGGAATCAAAGGGAGCACTGAAGCCATGAAGATATTTCGCACCAATACTTCTGAGTTGGTAGTGGTTGGTGTTGCAAAATTCCTTGGGTGGGCATGGGTTATTCGCACCAGGAACCCAAATGTATTTTAATATGGAAATGATTTATGTGGTATTATATTTATAAAATCTTATTATACGGTTTAATATATCTTTTAGAGATGATTGTAATGATGGTTTTTATCAAATTTTCTTCTTTCCATGTCCCTGATATTTCTGTCTTTTATGATTTTATTATCGAAATAAAGACTTATGAACCGAACAGTGTGAGTGCATTGTGATCAGTGTGAGTGCATTGTGATCGCTATGAGTGCATGGTGATCGCTATGAGTGCATGGTGATCGCTATGAGTGCATGGTGATCAGTGTGAGTGCTTTGTGATCGCTGGGCGTGCAGGGTGAACGTGAAAGTGAAGGCGAGAATGAGAAGTGAGTAGTCTGAAAGCAGGGTGCATTCCCAGAAACTTGAAGCGTAGGGTTTCAGATATAAGTTAAAGTATTGCTATAATGGCATTAATCAGGGTTCGAGGGTGGAGGAAATAAATAATGTGCTGATCCTGCAACAAACTTCCAGTCTAATGATTAGGGTCACCAGATCATTATTTTGATGGCCCAGAAATAAGCAGTCACCTCCAGCTGTATTTTCTGCACTTATCTGTGAATACTTAGAAAAGCAAATATAAATAGAAAACACTTTTAATTGTGTTCTAGGGATGCCTCAATGATTCATGAC
This sequence comes from Lissotriton helveticus, assembly GCF_964261635.1. Lineage (NCBI taxonomy): Eukaryota > Metazoa > Chordata > Amphibia > Caudata > Salamandridae > Lissotriton > Lissotriton helveticus. Next base: position 600,942,656 of record NC_136063.1, on the reverse strand, counting down.
TAATAATTAAAGAGAATAAAGACAGAAAAGTCACATAACTAATTAATACATACTTTTTTATTTATAACTCAATTTAGTGTCAAGAGCAGGTCTCTGCGGGATCTTTAAACAACACATAGCAGGCATGTTTCTTTTGGCAACCCAACTTTATATTTCTTTTCATTAAATGCATTCTCACACTACAGCAGTAAGTGTAAAAATACAAATGTAAGGAATAGGAAAAGTGGGGGCCCAGGGGGTACTGGAACCATAAAAAAACTAAGGTTTGGTAATCAGTTAACAAAGGCTTGTAAATATGCTAATGGTCTTTAAAGACCTGTGAAAAACTCGGGCCGGAGATAAGACTCCAGACACTGCCCAGCCAAGGCCCCAGGAGCGCGAGCTGCACTGCAGCAGCCCGGGCTGAGACACAGGATGGGGGAGGAGGGGGGCTGAAGCCCTGGAGGCCAGGGCAGAAGTGACACTGTGAAGGCGCGACCCCCTTTGCATCGCTCCACGGCCCCCCTGGGGGTCGCGCCCCACAGTTTGAAGACTCCTGCTTTATGGTCTTATCAGGTCTTTTTTTAAGTTCTTCCAGAGCTTTGTATTTCTCTTTATTTAAATTAAAGGTAGTATTCTGCACATGTTTTGTGATATTAATGATCTTATTGTATACTACTTTTTCAAAAACAGCCACTTCAGACGGACGTTGGTCAATAGTAGGAGTAAAAATAGACTTGGGAGCAAGTCCAGATAAATTGTGTGTTTCTGGTTGTTCCCTGTGGCAAAAAATATCCTTAGTCTTACCTTTCTAAAAAAAATCCATAGGGTCTCTAAATAGCTCACATTTATTGAGACCTTAATGTGGTGCAAACGGAAGTCCTTAGGCTAATACTGTCGTAATGGGAGCTGACAAGGAGGAACCACTAAGATTGAATATGGGTATGGTTTCTACTCCCTCCAGTACTGCGCATTGCGAGTAACAAGGAACTGATTGAATTCCATCAGTGGGCTGGCCTAGAATCTCGGCTGATATTGTGGTCTCCAATTGGTTCCCCTGGTAAAAAGCCTCCCTAAAAAGGTTGTGTACTGCCTTGTCTTCTGTTATATCCTACACCCCGAAAATCATTGCTAGCCATTTGTCCTTCACTATCTGAGTCTGAGGTGTCGGAAAAGGTAGTCACTTTCTTGGCGTAGCTGAATTGTCTGTTGGCAGATTGATCATAATAGCCTGCTTCCATTTGGCTGAAATATTGATCAGATAGATATGGATAGGTGGTTTCTTTACTAAAAAATCTAACATCCTTCTTTAATTTATCTATTTTGCGTTTAGTTCGATATTCTGGGTACGAGTGTAAATCTGTATCTATATCTTCCAACTTCTTCTTAGAGTCTTATACTATGCCTGAAGCTTTGATTTTATTTTCCATGTCTAAGATCTCTACAGCCAGTTGTTCTAAAACATATTTTGCTGTTTCTACAATCAACATCAAGTTGTCGTGGGAGCAGCGATTAGATATCATGGCCCAACTTTCTAAGAACTGTTTGATTGGAATAAAGAGCCCCGGTATATTCCTGACCCGAAGGCCTTGGGGAAATACCCCTGCTTCAAGATATTCAAGCATGTATTGCCCATGCAGTTCTACACGCTTCATTTTCTTTTTAAGGGCTAACAATGCTATGGTGTCTTCATTCTTATCTGTAGAGTTAGTCGTATGCTGGCCAAAATTGACAGAGCTGCCTACCATGTTAGCAAATTGTTCGTCAGTGAACCCAAAAGTAGGTAAATTACACATATCTTCTAGAAATTACCAGGTGTGTACAAAAATAAATCAATAAAAACTATTGTGTATGAACACCAGTGTTAACCTGTCACCAAAAGTGCAGAATTTTCCTTGAATACACAACTGCCCACGCGCTGAGAAACAAGACCCACTACTTACGGTTATTTATATGGCTTGGAGCGAAATGGATACAATACATAATTCTCACAGACAGGCTGCGAGATACTCTTGCTGGAAAACGAACAGGCCCCTGTAATTAGGATACAACCCTACCAAGGAAAAAAGCCGGTTTGGAAAAGGAGAGCACCGGGCACAGTGCTGCTTGCTGGGAAGGGCAAAAGAACTCTAGATATCTATATATTTAAAACAATTATGATTATTACATAATGCTAAATTTATATTCTTAGATTTGTCTTTATTCTTTTTTATAAAAAAATATTTTTGTTATTTTATAGAAAATATGAACGTGAGTCCTGTGCTCTCCATGCCACTGGAATCAAGCTATCCTGGCTGATGAGTGCACAAAGCCCAAAACCGGTCCATGGATGCTTGTTTCCAGTCCAGGGAGAACCTGGCTTGGCAGTTTGGGTTGGACCGTTCCCATGGGGCACAGGGTCAAGACTGATTTGCATATGGCTGGGTTCAAACTGGAATGGCATGGTTAGCAAAAAAGAAAAAAAATGATGGATGTAGGCCCAGATCTCTGTACTGGGGTGAATGTATGACATTGTTCTGCATTCTGTCCATCAACTGTTGTTTTTCCATTTGTCATGCCATGTGGGACGGGTATGCTCAGACGTGAGTCCAGTGCTCTCCATGTCACTGGAATCAAGCTACCCTGGCTGATGAGGGCTGAAAACCCGAAACTGGTCCTAGGATGCCTGTACCCAGTCCAGGGAGATCCTGGCTTGGCAGTTCGGGCTGGACTGTTCCCATGGGGCACAGGGTCAAGACTGATTTGCATATGTCTGGGTTCAAACTGGAATGGCATGGTGAGCATAAAAAATGATGGATTTAGGCCCAGATCTCTGTACTGGGGTGAATGTATGGCATTGTTCTGCATTCTGTCCATCAACTGTTGATTTTGCATTTGACTCCCTGAGTGGGCCGGGTATGCTCAGACGTGTGTCCTGTGCTCTTCATGCCACTGGAATCAAGCTATCCTGACTGATGAGGGCTGAACGCCCAAAACCAGTCCTAGGATGCTTGTTTCCAGTCCAGGGAGAACCTGGCTTGGCAGTTCGGGATGGACTGTTCATATGGGGCACAGGGTCAAGACAGATTTGCATATGGCTGGGTACAAACTGGAATGGCATTGTGAGCAAAACAAATGATGGATTTAGGCCCAGATCTCTGTACTGGGGTGAATGTATGACATTGTTGTGCATTCGGTCCATCAACTGTTGTTTTTGCATTTGTCACCCCGAGCAGGACGGGTATGCTCAGACGTGAGGGCTGTGCTCTCCATGCCACTGGAATCAAGCTATCCTGGCTGATGAGGGCTGAAAGCCCGAAATCGGTCCTAGGATGCTTGTTTCCAGTCAAGGGAGAACCTGGCTTGGCAGTTCTAGCTGGACTGTTCCCATGGGGCACAGGGTCAAGACTGATTTGCATATGGCTGGGTTCGAACTGCAATGGCATGGTGAGCAAAATAAATGATGGATTTAGGCCCAGATCTCTGTACTGGGGTGAATGTATGACATTGTTCTGCATTCTGTCCTTCAACCGGTATTTTTGCATTCAATTTACAGCATAAAAGGGGAGTGTCCCTCATGCGGGCACCACATTACAGTTGATTGGCTGGTCTGTAAGACAGCAAGTCTTTGGTTTAGCTGACCAAGGCATTTAACAACCAGCCCACAGGTGGCCCTGAGGCACAGCCAATCACCCAACGCATGACTGCCATTCTTCTCATTCCGTCCCTGTAGACTCCCATATTGCCACACCTGGAATCGGTCGAGTAGTCAGCCCTTTCAGCCATATGGTTTAAAAGGTAGGGGGAGGAAGGCTCAAGGATTAGTGGTCTCAGCTTTCAAAGTGTCTGGGCTGGTCGTGAAGGTAGCTATGGTGCAGATTGCAGTTTGTCAGTAAGCTCTGGCTGTAATTCTGCCACAACTCCACCTCAGGAGGTGCATTGAGGATCATCGAAACAAGCTAATACAATGAGAGTCCCATCAGATTGAGGCCATAACTCTCACTGTTTCCTACTAATGCCCTCTTCACATCTATGGACCTCTCATCTGTCCTTCTCTTCTTTGCCTCTTGCCGGGACGACCTGCAAGGTCTGGTAGTGAGTGGAGCGGACTGTTGATTGTGGACCATGGTCAGGGGCAAGACTTCAATTGGAATAAAACAGAGAAAATGGCATCCTCCAAAAACATCATACTTGGCAAAAGAGGTAACAGGGCTATACTGGGGAGGGGGTGGAGTGAGTAATCTTCTCTGGACTGTTTTGGCAATTACTAGATCCTTTTGATGAATGTCCTTACTCTTGTTTGCTCAGGTTTCAAACTTACATGTAACTACCTGGCACAAATAGGAAGCAGCAATAGGGGCACACCAATTTACACTATCACCCCAACTGCATTCTCTTTAGCAGAGAGATTTATATTGACTGCCCAGCTATTCATCCATATTAAAAGGCCGTAAGTCACTGATCCGTCGCTATATTTTACAAAAGGGCTATAAAGGCTAAAAGGGCACAAGGACAAAGGCCACAGAAATTGATTGGTGTGATTGCCTGTTGTGCCAATTGGAAGATATTTGTAAGTTTAATTTAACTCCTACAAAATACAACTTACCTTCAATTTATTCATTGCCACATATAGAAACCCTGTTTTTAGTTTACTATATAATCATGGCTTTTCACATAAGGAGGACTTCTGTTTCTCCTCCAGGGCATGAAGTCAGAAGAAGAAAGAGGCGAAGAGAAAGAGGCAAACACATGCATCGCAGTTGGCGAGGAGCCCAAAACAGGAATCTAGACTGGGTGAAAAGATGAAGTAAGCTAAATGCATCCCGTCGAGAGGAGGCCTTACTCAGAGCTGCTGTGTCTCCTCATCTTAGCCCAGAACCGAGAGGCGCTCAGTCCACACCACGCTCCAGGAGGAATGTGGCTTACTCAGATTAGTGTACAATTGCGGAGCTGGCAGTAGCGGGGAGGAGAAGAGAAAAAGGGAGGGGTCTATAACGAAGGCAAAAATGACCACAATCACAAACAATTAAATGGGTAACATAAGTAAGTTATTTTTGTAGAAATGCTTTGCTCAAGAGAGATGACCTAAATTACTAAGTTCTAGAGAGGAAAAATAGAGTGAGACTTTTTAATTCATTTTTTTCTTTCCCCGTCTCAGATTTCTCAGATTTGTTTATTGCTTGACCTTAATATACTTGACATATTTCATTTAACATTTAACAGTAGAATAAAGAAGTGATGTCTGACACACGGTTCATGGATGTTTGGGCCCCTTAGCAGAGGCCCATTGGGAATAGGGGCTCTACTTGGAGCCCCCAAAGTCCCTTTCCAACAGCCTTTTCAGGGCAGTGGAACCACCATGAAAAGGCTGTCAGAAATGGACATTGTGATTGGTGGACATGGCCCTTTTTGCAGGGTCATCCCTGAACTTTTTGCCTTCCTCCTGTATTTTGTCTGACCCGTTTTTGTTGGTTTTATGACGCTAGGCACTTTACAACTGCTGTCCAGTGCTAAAGTGCATATGCTCTCCATATGGTAAATTGATGTATGGATTAGTGATTCCATGATTGGCTGGTTTGGTTTACCTGTCAGACCCTAGTAAAGTGCACCAGGAGTGCCCAGGGCTGGTAATCCAAAGGCTGCAAGTGAGCTTGCAGCACTGGTTGTGCCACCCACAGAAGCAGCCTGTAAAAGTGTGTCTAAGGCATGCCATTGCAGAGCCTGTATGCAGTCTGGTAATGCCATGCTGACTGGACATGTGCACCCACTTGCCAGTACCCAACCCTTCCCTTTTCTTCATATAAGACACCCCTATGGTAGGCCCAAGGGCAGGGTGCATTGTAAGTATAAGGTAGGACAAGCCCTGATGTGTGTGGCATGTCGTAATAGTGAATTACAGCCATTTCCGTTGTTCACTATTGCAAGGCTACCTGTTCTCCATAGGCCAGAATGGGCAGTTAGATTATTACATTTTACAATCCTAACTGACTCAAGGAACATGGTAGAAATTCGAGTTTAGTATGCCTGAACTCAGAATAATACAATACATCTTTTAGTGAAGTTGGTGTTAACATTCTGAATTTGAAAATACCACTTTTAGAAAATATGTATTTTCTTGTCTAACTATCCAAGCCTGCCTCTGCTAGGTTGTGTATTCCTTGTCTGGAGTTTGAGGGACAGGGCTGGGGTATTCAAGGAGACAGGGTGAGTCAACCCAGTGGTGAATAGAGAGATCTGCATCTAGATGGGAGGGAGGAGTTGCACCTAGGACCTGAATAGGACTGTGTTTACCCCCCCACAGTGCTGCCTCCACCCCCTGTGGTGCGTCTGATGTCTCTGCCATGTACTATGAAAGGAGAGAAGGAGTCATGTCAACAAAGTGCTCCAGGGCTGTGCCTTCCCTCCACAATGCTGGCTCCACCTCCAGTGGTGCATCTGATGTCTCTGCCCTGCACTGTGAAAGGAAAGAAGGAGTCATGTAAACAGAGTGCTCCAGAACTGGTTTGGGCTAGGCAAAGCCCCCTCTGCCCTCAGAAGACAAAGGATTTTGGGGTATAAATATTGTGACCCTGATCCCAAGAAATTAGATCACTTTTGGACAACAAGAAGAAACCTCTGCGGAGGAGTGGAACCAGAGGAGAGACTAACCCTAAGCTGAAGTGCTGCTTGGGATATTGGCCTGCAGTGATTGCCTGACTGCCAAAAAAAGGAGAGAGGAACTTTGTGTACTTTATTTCAACTTGTGAAGGATCTCCAAGGGCTTGGAACAGAGCATGCTTCCTGCTGAAGTCTCAGGGACAACAGACTTCACCCACCAGCTCCCTAAGAGTCTTCCTGAAGTGCCTGCAGTTGTGCTGGACTTTTTGAAGACTTGCGTGTTGCAAGGAGCTGGAAGCGCAACTCAAGAACAAGAAGCGCGTCGCCGAACTGCCGCTGCCGCTTCACAACACCGAAGCGCCTCGCATTGCAGGAGAAGAAGACCAACATCGCAGCAGATGCCGCCGCATCACCGGTAAGTGTGTTGCAGGAGAAGAACAACGTCGCATGAGACGCCGCCGCATCACTCGAGAAGCGTGTTGTAGGGCGTGTCGCAGCCCATTGCCGGAGAAGAGGATCGACGTCGCAACAGATGCCGCCGCATCACTGAGAAGCGTGTCGCAGGGCCTGTCGTGGCTTGCATTGTGTAAAGCATCTCGCATCGCCGGAGAAGAGGATCCATGTCACAGCAGACGCAGCCGCATCACCAGGAAGCGTGTTGCATCAAGGAGAAAGCGCCATCTTTATTTCTTTGTGCCGGATCTTGACGCATTTCCATCCTTTCAACACTTTCGTTGCCCTGCATGTCGCATCTTAAGATACATTGACTTAAAGTGTCGCATTTTAAGAACTAAAGAGAACTAAGCTAAACCTACCATTTTAAGTACAGTAGTGTGGATTTTTGTCTTTTGTGGTCTTGTGTTAAGTCTATATAAAGAATACTTATTTTTTATATAAACCCTGTGTGGTGTCCATCTGTAGTGTTGTCACTTGATTACTGTATGTGTTCACAAATGCTTTACACACTGCCTCTGAAACAAGCCTGTCTGCTCGCGCCAAGCTACCAAGGGTGTGAGCAGGGGTTATTGTAGGAGTGTATCCCCTTACCCTGACTAGAGGTGAGGGTCCCTATTCGTCACAAGTACCTACCTGTGCCAACTAGAGTTACCCAAATCTAACATTGATCCTGACGGCAGTGCCTGAGCAGGCACCCCCTCCATTCAGGTTCAGGATTACGACTGTCAACAGTAGATGCTGGTGGAGGAGGCGTCCATCCCCCCACATACAGGGGTCCGACCACCTGCATACTCTTGTGGCCTGTTGGCGGTGGTCCCACCGGCATCAAAATCAGCCCCACAGTGTTTGAGAAAAAGATAAAAAAGGAAGCAAGGAGGAGGTCCACCTTAAACGAATAGCCAGAAGACCAGGAAATACTTATCTGCAAAGCAACTAATGTATCAATAACATGAGCACTTACCTGTATTTCATTTTCTCCCTCTGAGGTTCTCTGGTCTTCTGGCAACAGTATCTGTGGAGGAAAAACCAGATACGGTCAAGGGGTTTAGAGACAAATTAGACAAGAGTCCGGGTCAATCTACATTGATGTTATTGTTTTCAAGAAATCTATTATAAAAAGCAGTTCAAGTTAAGCCTGCATCCATCTTTAAAATTTCTAACCATAGTTCAAAACCCATGCCAAATCCATACAGGGCCCAAGATTTAGTTAAGCATGCCAAAGAATCATGCTCTTGTGCGATTCTGATAGAAAAATGATCAAATGCCCAATCATTTCAAAGACAACATTAGAAGATCTAACATTTGATAATAGATTATCAACACAAAGGGCCAAATCGAATTTGGTGGTGCAGGAGTGGGACCGCCCTCACTCCTGCAATGCCAAACCCATGTTTGAACCACCAGCCAGATTAGGAGTTTTCTCTTGTGTGGCGGGCGGTTCTTTGGTGTTCCCAGGGCGGTGCCTAATAAATGGGCACCATCATGAGAACATCAAAGGCAATACCTGCACGACATGAACTGCTGCAGTCCATGCTGTGCAGGTACTGGTGTGCATGCACACAGGGGGGCACATGTTGTCCTCAAATAAGCATTGGCAAAGCAACAATTGACAATAGAGGTACTTTATAAGGCAGGCACTTAATTTACAAAATGCTTTCATGAGTTAACTGTATAATGCTTAGTGGCATCAGGGTACAAGTCACAGAAGCAAGCACCAACCAGCGGCGGAACAATTACACATAAACTCACCCAAGAGCAAGCACTGACCAGCAGCAGCGATGGGGATAATTGGACACTTAATTCACCATGATGAGTAAACTTGTATAAAGCTTACTAGCAATAAGGTGTGAAACACAAGAGCAAGCACTGACGAGCGGTGGAACAATTACACATAAGCACACCAAAGAGCAAGCACTGACCAGGGGTGGCGACCAGCGGCAGTGACGGGAAAAATCGGACGCTTAATTTACAAAATGCTTTGATGAGTAAATTTGAATACCGCTTACTGGCATCAGGTGCGTGTCACAAGAGCAAGCACTGATGGGCGGCAGAACAATTACACCGAAGCGTACCCAAGAGCAAGCACTGATGAGAGGTGGCGATTGGGTAAAGTAAAGAAATAAAAGAAAATAGCTCTCCAACACAACAGCTCAAGTAGCAAAGCATAGGGAAACTGTACTTTACTGGTGCGCCTCACCTTTGAAGGAAAGTGACGTTCCGGCATAGCCCACAAATTAGAAGGTGGCAAAGAAGGACAGTGTAGTCAACCAATGGGAAGTATAAGGCTGCAAAAAAGTCATAATATTGATTCCAACAGGTCTTGCAGCAGCACATGTGCACTGTAGCTCGACCTAAAAATATTAGCAGAATAATAATGTGCTTATACATAAAAAGCATAATATAACATTTTAAGTTTTAAAACACTGTGAAACGCATCAGAATGTGAAATTTGAGGCTAAAATGTAAGTTGGTATTTGTATGGTGATTTGTGTAGCAACTCAGGTACAACACATGAAATCTAGTATGCAGATTCATGGCTTAATTGAAAAATGCAGTTATCCTTAATCAAAATGTGTGCCTGCATTAAGAGCAAAACAGACAAAACGATATGCTAAAGTCTAGCATCTCACTTCGTCTTTTGGAAATTAAACGCCAACCTTCCCATTAACATTGACATTTAAATTTTCACATTTATTATGTTTGTGAAATGCATAAAAGAGTCCATAACTGGTGTATTTGTTTCAGGTATACTTGTTTATGTATTTGTATTTATTGTTTTGAAGTTCAAATTATAGACATTGCTTTGTGGGAGTCCATATCTTTGAGTAGGGATTCAGTGGGGGTTCAAAGAATTCAAAAGGTTACGCAACACTGAACTAATGGATGAATCATAGGGATAAATGGATAATTAAGTCATTTTGGATTCTTTGGGGCTCATTAAGATGTTGAGCGGAAAGCCTCTGTCCAACACCGTCTTGGATTCGGGATCGATCGACTCTCGGTCGGCAGTCCCGTCCACCAGATTACAATGCGACCGAATGCTGTTCGATCAGATTTCCATTGTTTCCAATGGTAGCTCGTGTTAAGCCCGAGAACAGGCCGTAACACAGGCTTCTATGGGGAAAAGGGGGTGTTTGTGAAAAACCCTTCACCCTGTCCCAGGCACCCCATAGTGCTTGCCACACATTGCAGGGTTTCACTTTAGCTCCCCCCTCAGGCACCAACCGTAGGACGCAGAGGCCAGGGGACCCTGCCAGGGGCACCCAAAGTCACTTTCCGGCAGCCTTTCCATGACAGACAGGTCGACGCAGAAAGGCTGTTGGAAACTGACATCGTAATCCCAATGGCAGAAACACCGTCCATAGGGGGTTACGGTGCGGTTCTGACAAACACGAATAATCCGCGAGTAGCTGGGAACCGAGTCGGAATGATTGGCTGTGATGTAATTTGGCAGCGATTGGGTTAGCATTAGCAGAAGCCATCCTGTATTTAGAGGCTATCTTGTCCGTTTTGTGGAATCCATTTTGTATTTCTGGCAGCCATTTTGTTTGGCATGTGCTACCATGCCATGTGCTCTGTCCTACCTTGCTGTTGTCTGCTCTTGAAATCTACCTAGATACAGGTTATATTTAGCCTCTTCCACTTTGCACGTTCTCAGTTCAGCTTGCAGCTGTCCATGCAGCTGCTATTAGTATGTAAATTTCAGGATGTGTTCACCAGAATTAGCAACTGTTAGCTCCTCCCACTTGTTGACTGTGCATTTTCTGTATGACCTTATATGTGCCTAAAACCTACTTCATGTACTGGTACTGCCTTCTTTTGAGCCCCTGTGTGGGTATAAAAGGACCAAGCTCCTTGCATTCAGAGTGCTACTTCATACATTGCCGAAGGGTGAGGTGTGAATGTAGTTCCACCTCATGAGGTTAATAAACTTTGTATTTTCTATTCCAGTTTCTGTGCAAACTTCTATCCTATTGGGCTGAGGACTTGTGCAGAGAAGGGCAATCCCACTGGAAGGCCTTGCTGAGGCTCACCACCATAAATTGGCGCCCGACACGTGGGGCTCATCGGCGACTCGGATGCCCGAAGGAGTGGTTGAAACGAAGGATTGGATTCTCGCTTTGGACGATCACTGCCCAAGGAGACCCGCGTCTTGGCAACCACGGCGTTTTTCCTCTCTTTCTGATCTTACCCTCCAGGTGGTGCTGGTCCTCGACTGAGATCTCTTCTGTTGATTCACCGTGCAGTAACCATTTGGTCAATTTGAGAACTTGGCAGTTGGAATCTAAACACCAAGTGATTGGTAAGAGTCGTTATGCGGCACTTGCTGTTGGTTTTTGATGCCTGGGATTGGTAAGGTAGTTTAGTAATGCTTACTGTGGCTTTGGAATTTTGGAATCTGTGTTGGCCAACTTTGGATTTGTATGGGATTGATATATGAATTGCAATTTATATAGGCAGGTAATGAGGAGAATTTTCTCAGTTTTTGAATTGATTTAAACGGCACAACCTGCTACAGTACCTTAAGTGCTGCTTTGGTTATAATACTGCATATTCGGCACGATTTTTAGCATGCCTGTTTCTAGCACACTTCGTAGGATGTGTTGCTTTTGTAGTGGTACCAATTTGAGACTCGATGAAGCACAACCGGCCCCCCCCGGAGGGGATGCCTAATAGGTACATGTATATTAAATATGGTATTTCTTCTATAATGTACAGCATGTTATGGAATGAATATACTCGTAAGGATCCTGAGTTGCGTTGGCCTATGCATGGGTCATTTAATTTGCGAAAGATTCAGTATGTGGAACAATGAATGTTTAAGCGAAAGGCTAGACAAGACATGTTTGACTGTGTACGAATGTGGGAGAAAGAAGTGCATGAGCGAATGAAGCGTGAGCAAGCCTTGATTGAAAAAGAACAGCGTAAGAGCATTCATGCGAAAGCATTGGAAATGAAAAATAAATTTACAAGTAAATGGCCAATACGCTGTTTGTAGACCTCTTTATCCTATTCTTAATAAACCCCAAGATGATTATCTCTTGTCAGATCATTCTCCACCTCCGGGTACTCTTCCTTCTGCTCCTTATGACTCAGATGAGGACTCTCCTGCAGACCAGGAGAAAGCACGGGAAACTCGTTCTATGTTGTCCGCTGAGCGTGCGTCTCAGCTTAGATCTGCTGCTCGTAAAGCCGCCCGTAATATTGCTCCTGCTTCTGAACTTTTAGATGACATGAAGGATTGGCAGGAAAGGGAGCAAGTATATTTTACAGAGGTGTTTGCCGCAGAAGTTGTTGAACGGTTTAGGAAACATTCTGACGATTTGGAGCCTGTTGATATAGCAAATGATTGTAAGCAAATGCGTGATGGTCTTTTTGTCTTTTCTCAGGTGGCTGACTCAATCAGGCGTTTGGTTAAATTACGTGCTGAGACAGTCCGTTTCCGGGAAGAGAAAAAGGCAGCAGAAGCAGCTGCACAAACATCTCAGACCGGCATGGCCCAAGCTTCTATCTTCGGAACAGATAAGACTATGATAGTTCATGCGAACCCTTTGCAGGAAGCCGCACCCTTGTATGTTCCTCCTAAAGGAGTGGGTACAAGTGATGATAAGGCTTCTACTGATGCCAAGGGGTATTTTATTTATAATTGGTTTACACTCCTTGGAATAGAGCGGATGTTATGGCTCTTAAAACTGCATTACCTGATCTACGAAAAAATCCAGCAGCCTTTTATGAGGAAGTTGAGGGTGTTATTAGCTCTTGTACTATGACTTTACCTGATATTGACCTGTTTTTTGGTTTGATATTACCCCCTGATATGTGGAGAACTGTGCGCAAAGTTGATGATTGTGCGACTTTTGGGGCATTATGGAAAGATTTAGAACAATTAGATGAAGAAAGAGAACCTGCACAGAAAACATGTCAGTTAATATTAGATCTTCCAGCAGCTATTATAGTAAAGTTAAAAACGATTATTCCCCGTAAAAAGATAGATTGGACTGTATTAGCATCTTGTAAGCAAAAGACAGATGAATCGGTTTCTGACTACTTCACGCGCTTTGAAGAGGCATTCCACGATTTTAGTGGCCAGTTATTGACCGATGACACGGGCAGGCATCTGTTCGTCGATAAATATGTCGCAAACCTGTTGCCAGGAATAGCAAGTCGCCTAAAGGCCAGCGAGAGTTCATGGACTACCTCTTCTCCGGTTTCTCTTTTAACTATGGCTCAGTATTACGAACGACAGGAATTAGAAGCGAAAGGCAATAAGGATAAAAAGACTAAAGAATTAAAAACGAGGTTATGTTGGCTCATGCTTATGGTTCGCCTTATAGAGGAAATGATAGAGGTGGACGTGGATCTTATGGTTCTTCTTATGCTCGTTCAAATTTGTCTGTTGACCATTGTGCGTATTCTAAGAAATTTGGACATTGGGCATCTGATTGTCTGGCACTACGTGCTCAGCAGGATCCATGTGGTCGGGGACAAATGAGAAATCGTTCAGGATATTCAGGGCCTAGAGGAAGCACGGGTGATCGTGCTAGGTTTGATGCTAATACACGTGGACAGGATGGGTTTAACACTTTTGATAGAAGAAAACAATATCAAATGTCTGATTATGTGCCATCTGATTTGAAAGATTCTGTTTATGCATAGGATTGCCTAGGATGTGGTAAGGAATCAGTTGAAGTACCAGTAGATCAGAAGGGTCCCTATGTTACAGCACATTTTGGGTTCTACTGATCAGTTTCTGGTTGATACAGGAGCTACTCGTAGCGCCTTATCTAAACACTTGGTTCCAAGGGCTTCCCTGTCTGGCTTAACTATTACATCGATAGGTTTCGATGGAACACCTTCCCGTAGCCCATTATCACAACCACTTGCATTTCATGTTGATAAATTTACTGCTCCATGTCCATTTTTGCTTTCTCCGAATACACCAGATAATATTGTGGGACTTGATATGCTCAAGCATTTCAGGGCTACGATACGATGTTCTCCAGAAGGAGTACTGGTTATTTTGAATGACAGCTATCCTGTAATGGAGAGATCCTGCATTGTAAAAGAAGACATTGCATTAGCTTCACCCCCTAGTACTTTGTGGGCTACTTCAGACACCGATATAGGGCAAATGGTTATTCCGCCAGTGCATATTAGTGTCAAGGAGGGTGCTTCATTGCCACTATGGCCTCAATATAAAATTTCTCGAGAAGGTGAAGAAGCACTTATATGGATTGTTCATGATTTGATTAAAGTGGGGGTTGTGGAGGAAGTTCCTTACAATGTTTGCAACAGTCCTATTCTTCCTATCTTGAAAAAAGATACTGACACTAGGATTTACAGATTCATGATTGATTTGCGAGAAGTCAACAAGATTGTAGTACCGCAGTACCCTGTGGTTTCGGACATAACGACTTTGCTTACCCTTGTTCCTCCAACAGCAACTACATTTTCTGTGATTGACTTGAAGAATGCTTTCTTCTCGATTCCTATTCATCCTGATAGCCGATATTTGTTTAATTTCAATTTGAATAATAAATCATTCCGATTTTGTAGAATTCCGCAAGGGTACACTGAGAGTCCGAGCATTTATAGTCAAGCGTTGAAACGACAACTTGATTCCTTTACTTTGTCTGAAGGAATGGCTCTCATACAATATGTCGATTACATCTTGTTGGCAGCAGATACGCCTAAGCAGTGTGAAAAATGTACTTTGTCTCTACTTTCTTTTCTTGCAACACACAACCATAAAGTGCCACATAAGAAATTGCAATATTGTAGACCGAAGGTAACCTATTTAGGTCACCTTCTGTCTAAGGGGGGCTGTGCACTTACACCAGATCGCATGCAAGCAATTTTAGATACACCAGTACCTTCTACTCAGAAATATGTCCGTGCATTCAATGGTTTGACTTCGTTCTGCGGGCAATGGATGGTAGGATTTTCACACATTGTTAAACCCCTGCTAGCGCTTTTGACTAAAGACACTCCAATGCCCCTTCCATGGACAGATGAATGCCAGGATGCTTTTCGTCAGTTACGACAAGCTCTTTGTTTGGCACCAGTGTTAGGCACTCCAGATTACACAAAGGCTTTTACACTCTATACACATGAGAAAGATGGGTGTCCATTGTCAGTTTTATTACAGGCACACTGTGACAAGCAGCGTCCCTGTGCATATTGTTCAGCAGTTCTTGATCCTGTTGCTTGAGCATTGCCTGGGTGCTTCCGTTCAGTTGCAGCAACATCTGTGTCCATACGTGAGAGTGAAGGGATAGTTTTGTCACATAAACTGTTGGTGCTAGTAGATGTGCTTTTGAATCAGACCAAGACGCAATACTTGACTAGTGTTCGTTTAACAGGATGAGTTGACACTGTTGGCCCCTCACGTTACTTTAAAGAGATATGCGACACTGAACCCAGCTACTTTGTTGCCATATCCAGTGACTCAGGCTCAGTCACAAGAATCTCACAATTGTATCTTCCTTACTGAGGAACAGACAAAGGGTAGTGTTGACTTGCAAGATACACCCCTTTCAGATGCAGATGGGGAACTTGGTTTGATGGGTCCTGTTTGAAGTTACCAGATGGTACGACCTCAGCTGTATATGCAATTACGACACTTAAGACAGTAGTGGAGACAGCTCGCATACGACAGAAGTCGGCTCAAGCAGCTGACCTAATAGCTTTAACATGAGTATGTGAACTTAGCACTGACTTGCGTGTGAACATCTATACAGACAGCCGCTATGCTTTTGCAGTGGCCCATGGTTTTGGGCTACTCTGGAAGGAAAGAGGCTTTCTTACATCCCACGGGATGCAGATAATGCACTGAGAACTAGTGCATAATCTTTTGACTGCACTTATATATCCAAAGAAAATTGCTATTATTAAGTGTAAGGGCGCACAAGAAAGTCATTGATAGGATAGGACAAGGCAACACCTTTGCAGATCGCGTAGCTCGTGAGACTGCGATGCAACGAAGCACTACACTCAAGTACGTAGTGAAATCACAAGCTGAACGTTGGCATAATGCTAGAGAAGAAGTATTAGATATACAGAGATCTGCCTCTGTGAAAGAGCTAGAGCAATGGTCTAAAGAAGGAATGTTAGACGATGAGGGATGAGGGCTGTTGGCGTAACAATGAAATGGATAAGTGGAAATTACCTGCGGCTTATTTACAGCCTTTGGTTCAAATGGCACATGGGCCGGCACATGTTGGAGCTCTAGCAATAACAAAATTGCTCACACAAGTCTGGGAGCATCCAGAGATTGCCGGTACAGCTAAAAGAATAGTACAGTCCTGTTTGGTCTGTTGGCAGTATAATCCTGGTAAAGGGACACAAACTCCAAAGGAGGGTTTGCTATACCGTCTGCACCTTTTGAAGTTTTGCCGATGGATTACATCCAACTTGAACGCTGCAATAACTTAAAGTATGTCCTAGTGGTGGTAGAAGCCCAAGGCGGACCCCAAGGACCTCAAGAACTTCCGGCCCATCTCTCTGCTCCCTTTCCCGGCGAAGGTCATCGAGAAAATCGCCAACATACAGCTGACCCACCACCTTGAGGACAACAACATCTTAGACCCGTCCCAGTCTGGATTCAGAAGAAACCACAGCACAGAGACAGCCCTCATCGCCGCCACAGACGACATCAGGTGCCAACTCGACAACGGTGAGACTTCAGCCATCATCCTCCTGGACCTATCAGCCGCCTTCGACACGGTCTGCCACCACACACTAAGAACACGCCTCCAAGAGGCGGGAATCCAGAAGAAGGCCCTGGACTGGACCACATCCTTCCTCTCCAGCAGAACCCAGAGAGTCCGCCTCCCACCCTTCCGATCCAAAGCCACCGACATTACCTGTGGCGTACCCCAAGGCTCATCCCTCAGCTTGACCCTGTTCAACGTCTACATGGCCCCCTTCGCACAAATGGCCAACCAGCACGACCTGAACATCATCTCCTACGCCGATGACACCCAACTCATCCTCTCCCTCACCAAGGACCCGCATACTGCCAAAACCAACCACCACAAGGGAATGAAGGCCGTCGCCGAGTGGATGAAAAGCAGCCGCCTGAAACTGAACTCAGACAAGACGGACGTCCTCATCCTTGGCCCCACCCCCTCTTCCTGGGACGACTCCTGGTGGCCGACCTCACTGGGAACAGCACCGACACCCACGGACCATGCACGCAACCTAGGATTCATCCTCGACTCCTCCCTCTGTATGTCGAAGCAGGTCAATGCCGTCTCCTCCTCCTGCTACAACACCCTCCACATGCTCCACAGGATCTAAAAGTGGATCCTGACTGAAAGGGGAAGAACGGTGACCCAAGCCCTCGTCAGCAGCAGGCTGGTCTACGGCAACGCACTCTACACAGGAATCCCAACCAAAAAGCTACAACGGCTGCAACGCATCCAGAATGCCTCCGCGCGCCTGATCCTCAATATCCCTCGACGCAGCCACATCACCCCCACCTAGGAGACCTGCACTGGCTCCCCATCAACAAGAGGATCCCCTTCGAGCTCCTCACACACGCACACAAAGCACTTCACAACACCGGACCAGCCTACCTGAACTACACCCCCGCCCGCCAGCTCTGCTCTGCTAGCCTCGCCCTCACCACCGTCCCGTGCATCCAACGAACAACATCCGGTGGCAGATCCTTCTCCTTCCTCGCCGCCAAGACCAGGAACACCTTCCCCATCCATCTGCGGCAGACCCAGGACCTGCTAACCTTCAGGAAGCTCCTCAAGACCTGGTTCTTCGAACAGTAGCAGCACCCCCCACAGCGCCTTGAGACCCTCACGGGTAAGTAGTGCGCTTTACAAATCCAATGATTGATTGATTGATTATGTGCCTTCAGTAAATGGATAGAGGCATACCCTACAAAGGATAATACAGCTCTCACTACAGCGAAGGTGCTTCTAAAGGAGTTTTTCCCTAGATATGGTGTTTGCAAACTTTTGTGGAGTGACAATGGACCTCATTTTATTGGGCAAGTTGTTGAGCATGTCCTGAAAGGATTAGGGATCAAACAGAAATTCCATGCAGTCTTCCACCCGCAATCAGCAGGATTAGTGGAGAGGTTCAACGCTACACTAAAGCTGAAATTAGCAAAAATACTTGCTTCCACGTCTTTGAAATGGCCAGACGCACTACCCTTGGCATTGTTGTCCATAAGATCGGTGCCACATTTACGATCTGGACTAACACCATAAGAAGTAGTATTTGGGAGACCGATGAACATTTGGGGAATTCCTAAGCCACGCCCTGTACATGATGTACCATGTGTTCTGATGAATAATTATTTGGCACAGTTAACAGTTTGATCTCTACTCATCAACAGGTTCGAGAAGCTCTTCCAGACAGATCTACAGGTGAGGCCCACGAACTCCGTCCTGAGACCATGTGATGGTCAAGGTCTTCGAGCGGTCGAACAGTTTGGAGCCGATGTGGCGAGGACCAGAGCAAATGCTCCTTGTGACGAGGACAGCAGTTCGAGTGACAAACAGGAAGAACTGGGTCCATAGCACTCACTGTAACCGAGTGTTGCCTTCCTTGGTGGAACCTGCTGTGCCGACTGATCATTGAGAGCTCTTGGAAACGGAGAAGGGCCATGCTATCTCACCTGACGAATCTGAGGGAGTCTTCCCGGACCACACGATTTCTGGAGCATTGCGATACCAACTGAGACCAAGGAAAGAGCCTGCATTGTCGAAAGGGACTGGTTGAGCTACCACCCTGGGTTGGTGAAACGGAGTGCCGATGTAGCAAGGGGGGGTATCAGTCTTGAAAAGCGACATCCGTCTTGACCATCGGTGAAGAAATCAACGACTGCCCAGGGATAAGAGCTCCAACAAATGTTTTGTTTTTTTACGACAAAATAATCATGTCTGCTGAAAGATCAAAAGTTGCTAAGATCTGCAATAAGAAAATAATTTGTGCTATAGTGTTTGTTGTTGCTATGGTGGCTATGGCAGCAATAACTTTGTTAAGAAAGTGGCTCTTGCTCGACAATTGCTGATTACCACTACTTCTGCACCAGTTGAGCATCACTATTTCATACTTCCTTATCATGAGCAGAAGCATCAATCCTACCTAAACAATACATTTATCCAGATGTTGCATGATACACATAATGCCACGAATACTACTGACTATTGGGTGTGTGGGATGATACCTGCGCACCAAAAGAAAGGAGGAACACCTTTTATTTCTCTTCCTTTCTCTCATAATGGTTCTTGTCAAGCCTGGTTTGCACTTTTGTTTGCCTCTGAAAGGGCCAACATTACAGAGATGACAGTAGGACAGATCAATTATCACCTTAATAAAGAATGTTATCCTGATGAGAATGGTTACCCTCAATCTAGAGGAACAAAATGGGAATGGGAGGAATACCAACCTGACAATATTTCTATGCCACATGTCTTCACAAATACAAGGACTATGAAGAACAATGGACCTTTTGTGATTTCTGTGTCAAAAGCTAAAGCAGGCTTATGTATTAGTAATGTTGGGAGAATTCCAGTGGGGAGAAGTGCATGTACTGTAATTCTGACAATTGAAGGTACCAATAACAGCAGTTTTACGTCTTCGCATAATACATACTTCGTTTGTGGTAATAAGGGATACTACCAACTACCTGTGGGGTGGTCTGGGGTCTGCTATGTGTCCTTTCTGTTGCCCCCTGTGTTTCTGGCACCTGCATTGTATCATCTCAAATTCAAGTTATGCAATGACATTTCCAAAAACAGAAATAAGAGGACAATAAGTATGGATGAATTTGACCAAACTGACAATATGTCGACTTTAACTTGGGTTTATTTTTTTTTGTGGGTGCTGCATTGAACAGCAGGAAGATAAGGCGATTGACTTGTGTTGTAGAAGCTGTTACCAATCAGACAGCAATGGCACTTGGGAACATTACAGAAGAGCTACGAGTTGCGAGGATTGTAGCACTCCAGAATCGTATGGTACTTGATGTGATTTTGGCTGATCGAGGTGGTGCATGTCAGATCATCGGCAGCAGCTGATGTGTTTTCAATCCGGATCACTCGCCTTCAGTATATGATGCAATCTCTAAACTATATAAGATTGCTGCGGAGATTCACCCAGAGACTGGTACATGGACCTTTTCGAACTGGTTGTGGACACTCTTTATTACTTGGGGCTGAAAGCTACTGACAATGCTATGTATACTATTGGTGATACTATTTACATGCAGTATATGTATACAATGTGGTCCCATGCTTTGCTCTATTTGCATCACTGCTTGTACACCTGCTAAAAGAAATGTTGAAGAAATTAAAGGACAACAAATGCTAAATAAAGAGGTCACTGAAATGATGAGCATCGATGTACAGGATGCATATCTAGATTACCCCAGATGAACGAATGTCTTCAGCTAAAGCTAAAAGGGTCAACTGTTTGGCCGCGATTGGGTGAGCATTAGCAGAAGCCATCCTGTATTTAGAGGCTATCTTGTCCGTTTTGTGGAATCCATTTTGTATTTCTGGCAGCCATTTTGTTTACCATGTGCTACCACGTGTATGCCATGTGCTCTGTCCTACCTTGCTGTTGTCTGCTCTTGAAATCTACCTAGAGACAGGTTATATTTAGCCTCTTCCACTTTGCACGTGCTCAGTTGAGCTTGCAGCTGTCCATGCAGCTGCTGTTAGTCTGTAAATGTCAGGATGTGTTCACCAGAATTAGCAACTGTTAGCTCCTCCCACTTGTTGACTGTGCATTTTCTGTATGACCTTATATGTGCCTAAAACTTACTTCTTGTACTTGTACCGCCTTTTTTTGAGCCCGTGTGCGGGTATAAAAGGACCACACAGTAGCTCCTTCAATTCAGAGTGCTACTTCTTACATTGCCAAAGGGTGTTGTGTGAATGTAGTTCCACCTCATGAGGTTAATACACTTTGTATTTTCTATTCCAGTTTCTGTGCCAACTTCTATCCTATTGGTCTGAGGACTTGTGCAGAGAAGGGCGAACCCCTTGCACTGGTAGGCCATGCTGAGGCTCACCACCACAGCCGGTGTGCGTTCCGACCGCAAAATTCGTAATCGGGCTGTCGGACTGTAAACCGGCTGAGTCAGTCAGAAGGGCTCCGACGCGATCGAATGGATTCCAACTATTGGGTGGAGGCCTTCCGCTCGACATCGTAATGAACCCCTTAGTGTTTAACCGTTCCTTTGCCTCCTCAATTTACATCTAGCGGATCTCATGCCTGCTAAACCATATGAGCATATTTAAACATGTAAAAACTTTTCCCCAGCCTATTGATTTCTCCAGAGAGACAATAATACATATGGCAACATTGCTCCCACAAACAGGCGAAAACAATTAAACAACAAAATTGACCTTGAGTATGCAAGAATACATTAAAACATCCAGCTCATAGATACACATTCTAGAAGTGGGGCATTTCAATATTTCTACTAAAACTAGAACAATACCCACTTATACCCAGTCAAGCTGAAAACATCACGGAAGATAAGTATTACTGTGATAGATATTAAATTCAAAATGTCAGAAATATAAAGGAAATTTGAGAATTGAAAATGCAGAAATTCAAACCCAAAGATCATAACATATATCCACATGACAAGTAATACAAAACTTGTCTGCGATAAAAAAAACAATAAACAACAAAAAAAAGATTGGACATTACTGGTAGCAGCTCTACAAAAAAGGAGATCACTGAGTGGATGGCTCTGCATCCCTCAAGACAAAACATAGTTCCTAACATTTAAGTATGCATAAAAGGATTGAAGCCAACAATCAAGTGAAAATGAACACAACAAAAAAAAAATTGACATTACTGGTAGCATCTCTACAAAAAAGGACATTACTAAGTGGATGGCTCTGCATCTCTCAAGACGAAAAATAGTTCCTAACATTCAAGTATGCATAAAAGGATTGAAGTCAACAATCAAGAAAAAGCAGGATGGACACAACCCAATAAGCATCAGAATGTATCAATATATTCCTCAACTACCAATGTATTATGCCTCCAGAGTTCTGAAAAAATTATTCCATAATGCTCCTAGGTTTCGAAACCTTTGGAAATCCAGCAATTATTACATCCTTGAAAGGAAGACCTCAAGGGATTTTTTCCACTTCGGTAGCAATAAGACTCCAAACAAAACTAGTGGAAATGTATACATGACTACTTTGAATATATTCAACCGGAAGAGAAACTTCCGAAAATATTTTTGTGTCTACGTATCTCTAATAATATACACATATTTTTAATTGGGAAGCGAAAAACAGAAACAAAAAATTGCTGACTTATCCAAACTAGTGTCAACTGTCATGCAGTCAAATATTTTAAATACCATATTACTAATGGGTGATTGCAACCTTAACCACAAACAAAACGTATTTTGAAACATTCAAGAGAAATCACATTTATTGTAATGGAAAAATCCATTGGGGGATTCACTTTTACAATCACTGTAAGAAAGTGAATAATTATTTTGAGTGGATATTCTCCCCACTCAACGAATAAAAACACTAGCCTGTCAAGGTGAATCCAAAAACTCACCTGAGCTGAATCCCTGGTAGAAGCAGCATAGCTCAGATAGGCTTAATTTAGGGC
This sequence comes from Lissotriton helveticus, assembly GCF_964261635.1. Classification (NCBI taxonomy): domain Eukaryota; kingdom Metazoa; phylum Chordata; class Amphibia; order Caudata; family Salamandridae; genus Lissotriton; species Lissotriton helveticus. The sequence continues at coordinate 600,920,027 of NC_136063.1, read as the reverse complement.
AAGGTGTAAAGCATTTATTAAGCTTGGGTAAAAATTTAAATTAATGTGACATAATTCAAGTACCCTCGGGCATTTAGCTTTATGCTTGTTACATGAAATTTCCAAAATTACTCCATTATGTCACTTTGCACAGTTATGTGCCATTTGCACATGCACAGCAGAATGCAGATCAACTGTTGTTCTCAGTGCTTAACCCCTTCCCTGCTAGGCCTCCCCCTGTGCCAAGCCTTTTTTTGGCTATTTGGGGTAGTTCGCGCTTAGGCCCCTGTAACGTCTTGACCACATACGGTATCCACACCAAATTTGCGTGCTTTTTTTCCAACATCATGGGGATTCTTAAGGTACCCAGGGTTTGTGGATTCCCCTGAAAGTGACCCAGAAATTAGCCATAATACAGGTACATTTTGTTTTTTTCTGGAACAATGGAAAAAAAGGGCTAAAGATAAAAGCGTCTGTTTTTCCCCTGCAAATGGTATAAAAAATGGGTTGTGGTGCTAAAATCACCATCATCCCAGCTTTCAGGGACAATCATACTTTTGTCAGAAAACCAAAATGTTTTACACAGTTTTAGCATTTTTCTGGGACATGGCCTATTTTTGCTATTTTTGTGCTTTCAACCTCTTTCCAGTAATGGTAGAAATTGGTATGAAATCAATAATGGATCCTGGAAAGCTATATATTTTGGAAAAGTAGACAAAATTCCAAATTCAGCAAGGGGTAATTTGTGTAGATCCTTCAAGGTTTCTTTATAGAAACTAACCGTTGAATATAGGAAAAATCGAAAAGTAGTTGAAAAAAACAGCCATTTGTGTTAATGTTTTCACGTGTAACTTCTAATTATGACAGCTGTTTTGGAGCAACATACGGGTACATCCGCTGGACCTTTCGGATTGTGGGGATATATATGACTTGTAGGTTCACCAATAACCCAATTAACCCAGAGCCAATAACTCAGCAGCATCATGCTCTTTTTTTTTTATTATGTACCAGGTATATAGCAATTAATTTGGGAAAATATATACATGGAAATATCGGTGTGAAAGACACCTATGTATTATTGAAATTGGAACAAAATATAGAGTTTAGAAACAGTAGATATTTGCACATTTCCGAAAATGTGAGTACCTGTTAGACTTGGGGGTTTCTAGTTGGCACAGGTAGGTACTTGTGACAAATAGCGACCCTTGCCTCTAGTCAGGATAAGGGGATTTCACTCCTAAAATAACCCCTGCTCACCCCCTCGGTAGCTTGGCATGAGCAGACAGGCTTATCTCAGAGGCAGTGTGTAAAGCATTTGTGACCACATACAGTAACCCAGTGACAACACTACAGATGGACACCACACCAGGTTTTATATAAAAAATAAGTATACCTTATATAGAGTTACCACAAGACCGTAAACGACAAAAATACACAATACTGTTACTTTAAGATGGTAGATTTAGCTTTGTTAAGTTCAGTTCTTAAGATGCGACACTTTGCGTCAATGTACCTTAAGTTGTGTTGTGCTTCCACGACAAGCAAGATCGCAGCGAGGGAAATGAGGCAAAGTTCAAGTACAAAAAAATAAAGACGTTAAGATCTTTCAGATGCGGCCCACTTCTCCGGAGATGCGAGAAGTTCTCGGTTCGATGCGTGGACTGCAGCGGCGACACCCTTCTTCCACAATGTGACGGCTGCAGCTCCACTTGCGATACTCTTCTCCCACGATGCGTGAAGCTTCCGCACGATGCGAGAACTACAGCGGCGACATCCATAATGCGACGGCAGCAGCTCTGACAGCGGTGGGCTTCTCTGGGATGCAAGGCACTTTTTATTCAATGCGGAGCAGTGAGACAGTTCCAGTAGCAACACCCTCCTTCAGAGTTGCGACGGCAGGCACAGCGACGGCGACACACTCCACCTCGTTGCGAGACTCTTCTCTCGATGCGGTGCAATGCAACAGCTACAGCTGCGACACCCTCCTTCGAAGTTGCGACGGCAGCAGCAGTGACACGCTTCCTCTTCATTGCGGCACGCTTCTCTCAATGCAGTGCAGTGCGACAGTTCCAGCGGCAACACCCTTCGGAGTTACGACGTCAGGCACAGCGTCGGCGACACGCTTCTTCCTCGATGAGTCGCGCTTCCAGCTCCTTGCAACATAAGGTTTGTCAGAAGGCCCAAAACAGCAGCGTGCACTTCCAAAAGAACTCTGGGGAGTTGGGGGTTGAAGTCTGTTGTCCTTGAGACTTCAGCAGGAGGCAAGCTCTCTTCCAAGCCCTTGGAGATCCTTCACAAATTGAAAGTAAAGTACACAAAGTTCCTTTCTCCTTCCTTTGGCAGTAAGGCAACCAGTGCAGGCCAATCCCCCAAGCAGCACTTCAGCTTGGGAATAGTCTCTCCTCAGTTTTTTCAGGTCCCTTTGCTTAGTAAAGGTTTCTTCTTGTAGTCCAAAGTGATCTAATTTCTTGGGATCAGAGTCCCAATATTTATACCCCAAAATCCTTTGTTCTCTGAGGGGAGAGGGGCCTTTGCCCAGTCCAAACCAGTTCTGAAGCACTCTGTTTACCAGACTTCTCCTTTCCTTTCACAGTGCAGGGCAGAAACATCAGACACACCCCAGGAGGTGGAGCCAGCATTGTGGAAGGCAGGCACAGCCCTATTCAAGGTTCAGGTGCAACTCCTTCCTCCCATCTAGATGCAGATCTCTCTATTCACCACTGGGCCTGTCTCTTGGAATCCGCAGTCCTGTCACTTACAAAACCAGACAAGGAATACACAACCTAGCAGAAACAGGCTTTGGATAGTTAGACACGCAAATTCCTACTTTGTAAAAGTGGTATTTGCAAACACAGAATGTTAAAACCAACTTCTCTAAAAGATGTATTTTATCATTCTGAGTTCAGTCATACTAAACTCGAATTTCTACCATGTTCTCTTATACAGTTAGGATTATAAACATGCAATAATCTAACAGCCAATTCTGGCTTGTGGATAACAGGTAGCCTTGCAGTAATGAAAAACAAAAATGGCTGAAATTCACTATTAGGGCATGCCACACACACCAGGGCTTGTCCTACCTTACACTTACATGCACCTTGTCCCTGGGCCTACTATAGGGGTGACTGATATGAAGAAAAGGGAAGGTTTAGGGACTGGCAAGTGGGTGCACTGGCCCAGTCAGTGTGACAGTACCAGACTGCACACAGGTTCTGCAATGGCAGACCTTAGACACATTTTACAAGGCTGCTTCTGTGGTTGGCACAACTAGTGCTGCAGGCCCACCAGCAGCATTCAGATTTACACACCCTGGGCACACTAAGTGCACTAGACTAGGGTCTGACAAGTAAACCAAATAGCCAAACATGGATCCACTGATTAATACATCAATTTACAATAAGGAGCACTTGCACTGTGGCACTGAATAGCAGTGGCACAGTGCCCAAAGCATCTAATACCTACAAAAATACATGAGGCAACAGCAACAATGGAAGGGAGACCCACACCAATGGTGCCCGGTCTAACAGTACCCATACTAGCATGATACTTATATGTCATTTTTCAAAAGGACTTCTTTTTTATATATTGTCTATCACTGGAAGGCAAAAATGCATTGAAAGTCAATAGGTAATAACAGTTGCTCTACAATTCTGTGTTACCCGATAAAAATGGTACCTCACTTGTGTGGGTAGGCCTAGTGCCCGTGACAAGAAATGGCTCAAAACGCAACGTGGACACACTTTATTTTTACAGTGAAAACTGACCCTTTTTTTGTAAATTGCCTAGCTGTATATTTTGAGCCCTAGCGCAGCTGGCACCTAGGGAAACCAAGCAAACCTATACATTTTTCAAAACTAGACACCCAGGGAAATCAAGGATGGGGTTACTTGACTGTCTCTCACCAGGTTCTATTACCCAGAATCCCTTGCAAACCTAAACATTTGTAAAAAAAAGCACATTTTCCTCACATTTCTGTGATGAGAAGTTCTGGAATCTGCATGGATCCACAAAATTCACCCCGCCCCCCATTCAATCAATCAATCAATCAGTCACTTGTTAAGCGCACTACATACCCGTGGGGGTCTCAAGGCGTGCGGGCGGGGAGGTGGGGGCCGCTACTGATCGAACAGCCAGGTCTTTAGTGTCCTCCTGAAGGTCAGAAGGTCTTGGGTCTGTCGTAGGCTCAGTGGGAGGGTGTTCCATGTCTTGGCGGCGAGGTGGGAGAAGGATCTCCTGCTGGTGGTTGTTCTTCGGATGCACGGGACGGTGGCGAGTGAGAGGTCAGCGGCGCGTAGCTGGCGGTTGGGGGTGTAGAAGGAGAGCCGTCAGTTGAGGTAGGCTGGGCGGGTCTTGTGGAGTGCCATGTGTGTGTGGATGAGGAGCTTGAAGGATATCCTCTTGTTGACGCGGAGCAAGTGCAGGATTCTCAGGTGGGGGGTGATGTGGCCGCGTCATTTTACATCGAGAATCGGTCGTGCCGAGGTGTTTTGGATGCGTTGTAGTCGATTGATGAGCTTTGTCGGGGCTCCCGCATAGAGGGCGTTTCCGTAGTCGAGTCGCTGCCGACGAGGGCCTGAGTGACTGTCTTTCTTGTATCTGTCGAGATCCATCTGTAGATCTTGCGGAGCATGTGGAGGATGTTGTAGCAGGAGGATGAGACGGCGTTGACGTGCTTGGTCATTGAGAACGTTGAGTCGAGGATTATTCCCAGATTGCATGGTTGGTCGGTGGGGGTCAGTGCTGCCCCCAGTGCTGTTGGCCACCAGGAGTCATCCCAGGCTGACGGGTTAGAGCCGAGGATGAGGACCTCCGTCTTGTCTGAGTTCAGCTTCAGACGGCTGATCTTAATCCAGTCGGCGACGGCTTTCATTCCTTCATGGAGGTTGGCTTTGGCGGTGATGGGGTCCTTGGTGAGGGAGAGGATCAGTTGAGTGTCGTGGGCGTAGGAGATTAGGTTGAGGTTGTGCTGTCGGGCAACGTGTGCAAGCGGGGCCATGTAAATGTTGAACAGTGTCGGGCTGAGGGAGGATCCTTGGTACTTGGGACTTCCCCAAAGTCTTCTGAGAAAAATAGTACCTCACTTGTGTGGGTAGGCCTAGTGCCTGCGACAGGAAATGGCCCAAAACGCAATGTGGACACTCCATATTTTCACAGTGAAAACAGACACTCTTTTTGCAAAGTGCAAAGTGCAAAGTGCCTAGCTGTAGATTTTGAACCCAGGATGGGTTGACTTGACTGGCTCTCACCAGGTTCTGTTACCCAGAATCCCTTGCAAACCTAATAATTTGTCCAAAATAACACATTTTCCTCAGATTTCTGTGGTGGAAAGTTCTTGAATCTGCGTGGATCCACAAAATTCCACCAGCCCCGCATTTTACAACGTCTTCTGAGAAAAATGGTACCTCACTTGTGTGGGTAGGCCTAGTGCCCGCGACAGGAAATGGCCCTAGACACAACATGCACACCACTTTTTCATAGAGAAAACAGACCTTTTTTTGCAGAGTACCTAGCTTTAGATTTTGAACCCTATCTCTGCCGGCACCTAGGGAACCTAGCAAACCTATACATTTTTTAAAACGTCACCCAGGGGAAGCCGGGATTGGGTGACTTGACTGGCTCTCGCCAGGTTCTGTTATCCAGAATCCCTTGCACACCTAAAAATTTGTAAAAAAAAACATTTTCCTCACATTTCGGTGGTTGAAAGTTCTGGAATCTGCGTGGATCCACAAAATTCTACTCAGCCTGCATTCCCCAAAGTATTCAGAGAAAAATGGTACCTCACTTGGGTGGGTAGGCCTAGTGCCCGTGACAGGAAATGGCCCAAAATGCAATGTGGACACAACACATTTTCCAGGTGAAAACGGACCCTTTTATTGCAAAGTGCCTAGCTGTAGATTATAAACCCTTGCTCTGCCAGCACCTAGGGAAACCTAACAAACCTATACATTTTTTAAAACTAGACACGCAGGGGAATCCAGGAAGGGGTGACTTGTCTGGCTCTCATCAGTTTCTGTTACCCAGAATCCCTTGCAAACCTCAGAATTTGTCCCCAAATTTTCCTCACATTTATGAGGTGGAAAGTTCTGGAATCTGTGTGGATCCACAAAATTCCACCCAAACCGCTTTCCCCAAAGGACATCAAAATGACATATCACAAAACAAACTGGTTTTGCAAGAGGGGTCACCTGGGTTTTTGGCCCCGGACTCGGCGGCCATCTAGGGAAACCTATCAAACCCACACATTTCTGAAAACTAGACACCCTGGGGAGTCCAGCAAGGTATCACTTTATTCTCAAATTTCCTTGTGGGAAAGTTCTGGAATCTACGTGAATCCAAAAAAGTCCTACCACCCAGCATTCCCCCAGGTCTCCCGATAAAAATGATACCTCACTCACCTGGGAGGTTCAAATACCCGCGACAGGCAAGGGCCCAATAAGTATTGAGGAGACATCAAAATGACCTATCACAAAACAACCTGGTTTTGTAAGGGGAGTCACCAGGGTTTTTGGCCCCGGGCTTGGCGGCCATCTTGAAAAACTACCAAACCCACACATTTCTAAAAACTAAACACTTGGGAGAGTCCAGCGAGGTATGGCTTGCATGGGTCGGCCAACGTTTTCCTACCCAAAATGTCCTGCAAAACTCAAATTTAGCTGACAAAATCTCTTTTTTCTCAAATTTCGGTGTGGCAAAGATATGGAATCTACGTGGATCCAAAAATTTCCTACCACTCAACTTTCCCCCAGGTCTCCAGATAAAGATGATACCTCACTCGCGGGGGTGGGTCAAGTACCGCGACAGGCAAGGGCCCAAAACATATTGAGGAGACATCAAAATGGCCCATCAAAAAACAACCTGGTTTTGCAAGGGGGTCACATGGGTTTTTGGTCCCAGGCTCGGCGACAATTTGGGAAAACTACCAAAACCACACATTTCTGAACTAGACTCAAGAGGGAGTCCAGCGAGGTATGACTTGTGTGGATCCACCAACGTTTTCCAACCGGAAATGCCCTGCAAACCTCAAATTTAGCTGAAAAATAACTTTTTTGTCAAATTTCTGTGTGGAAAAGTACTGGAATACACGTGGATCCACAAATTTCCTACCACCCATCGTTCCCCGAGTTAACTCCATAAAAATGATACCTCACTCGCGTGGGTGGGTCAAGTACCTGCGACAGGCAAGGGCCCAAAATGTATTGAGGAGAAATCAAAATAACCTATCACAAAACAACCTGATTTTGTAAGAAGGATCACCTGGGTTTTTGGCTGCGGCCTCAGTGGCCATCCTGGAAAACGTACACATTTCTGAAAACTAGTCACCTGGAGGAGTCCAGCAAGGTATGGCTTGCGTGGATCCCTCAACGTTTTCCTACCCAGATTGCCCTGCAAACCTAAAATTAAGCTTAAAAAAATAAATGTTCCACATAGTTTTGGGTGGAATCACTGTCCTGGCCCAAATATCCTACCCCACAGCATTCCCCTCAGTCTCCCGGGTAAAGTGATACCTCAATTGTGTGGGTGGGTCAAGGGCTTGTGACTGGGAAGAGCCCAAACATGGGGAATAAGGGTATAGCACCGGGAATTCTAAGCACTACATTAAAAAAATATATGTTTTTTATCAAATTCTGCCTTGGACCCCCACACAAGTGATGTATAATTTTACTCGGGACACTAAGGAGAATGCTGTGGGGTAGGACATTTGTGCCACCACGGTGATTCCACACAAAAATATGTGGAAAATGTATTTTGTTTGGCTAAATTTGAGGTTTGCAGGGGATTCTGGGTAGGGAAACGTTAGGGGATTCATGCAATTCATATCTCATTGGACTGCCCATGGTATCTAGTTTTCAGAAATGTGTGGGTTTGGTAGGTTTCCCTAGATGGCGGCAAGCACAGGGCCAAAACCCCAGGTGCCGCCCACAAAACCAGGTACTTTTGTTATAGGTAATTTTTAAGTCTCCACAGTAAGATTTGAGCCATTTCTTGTTGCAGCCACACAAGTGAGGTACCATTTTTATTGGGAGACTAGGTGGGAACACTGGGTGGTAGGAAATTTGTACCAGCCTGGTGCGCCTACAACTTTCCCACACAGAAATGTGAAAAAAATTGATTTTTTCAACAAAATTTGAGGTTTGCAGGGGATTCTGGGTAGGGAAATGTTGGGGGACTTCCCCAGGTGTCTAGTTTTCAGACATGTGTGCGTTTGGTAGGTTTCCCTACGTGGCCTCTGACCCCGGGGCCAAAAACTCATGGGACCCGCCTTGCAAAACCAGGTTGTTTTGTGATAGGTAATTTTGATGTCGCCTAAATATGTTTTGGTCCCTTGCCTATCGTGGGTACTTGACCCACCCACATGAGTGAGGTATTTTTTCATTGGGAGACCTGGGGGAATGCTGTGTAGAAGGAAATGTGTGCTAACTTCGATTTCCCCTGCACTCTCTTTGAATTTGTCTGCCGTTTCTGCACTTCTGGGCTCGTTTTCGAGTGAAGTATGATGCCACGAGTCTATTGAGGGACCGGAGGGGAGCTGAGGAGAGAGAGACAATGCAGAGCTGAGGCTGGGCAGAGTGGAGTGGAGCGTGGGGAGAGAGGCCAGCCCGTGCAGCGTTCCTGCGAATGTGACCTTGCCGGGATTTTTAGCCTGGACTTCACTGGCTTTTCATTCTTGTTCAGTATCGGTGAGATGTACAGCCTCTTCAACTGAGCTGTTTTCTTGTACCCACAATATTTACTCGGACTTTCTTGGACTCCATTTCGTAAGCAGTGACTGAGTGTATTAAAGGGGCAAACACTGTGGACACTGAGACGCCCTTGAAGCTGGCTAAATAGTTATTAAAGGGGGACACACCAATTTGGCCTTACTTGTTGACGCCGCGTTACTGTCACCGCGTTACAGCTTGCCCGGGTCAGGACCAGTGCTGGTGTTCCGCGCTCCCTTCGCCGCTGCAGCCCAACAGCAGCCGCTGAGTAGGGGAGAGCAAGAGGGCTCAAGAACTACCCTTCCCAGCTGCCCTTGCCCCAGGACCGGAAGTGACAACCCGCAGCAGCGCGCCAGGCGGCGCATTTAATCCAGGCTCCACATCGGTGGAGCAGGGGACACACCAATTTGGCCTTACTTGTTGACGCCGCGTTACTGTCACCGCGTTACAGCTTGCCCGGGTCAGGACCAGTGCTGGTGTTCCGCTCTCCCTTCGCCGCTGCAGCCCAACAGCAGCCGCTGAGTAGGGGAGAGTGAGAGGGCTCAAGAACTACCCTTCCCAGCTGCCCTTGCCCCAGGACTGGAAGTGACATCCCGCAGCAGCGCGCCAGGCGGCGCATTTAATCCAAGCTCCACACCTGCGTTGCGGGAGCACCGTGCTAAGCCTGGGCAAAGGGCGGGCCCTCTAAGGCCCTCAGAGGCCAGAAGAGGCTGGGCTGGGCCACCCCCCCTGGAAGGCATCTTCTATTCTTCCCATCCTCTCCCTGGACTGCAACCAGGTCAGTGATAAAAGCATACTCTGCTGCTCAATCTTTTGCTACACAACTGATTTAGTCTAAAGGCAATCATGGGGAAAAGGACACTGGCTGTGCCCAAGTCAAAAGATGTGCACAAACTGGCTCTACCAATCTCCACCACCCCCCGGCCAAGTTTGACTGCCATTGATAAAATGCTTCAGAAGACCATTGATGTTGTTGCCACCGCCATTCAGAACACTGAAAGGCGTTTTTCGCTTCCATCAAGTCTGCCCCCTCTTCTTCTGAATCGAGACAATTCAATGGATTCCTTACTTGCTGCATCTTATGCAGGGCTTCCAGGCACAGACTCTAATGAGAATTGCATAATTGTAGACACGGCCCCCCTCGGTAAAATTTACCCCTGGTAGCAGGTTATCATCAACTCCCACTATGCTTAGGACTGATATGAACCTTAGCCAAGACTCTTGCGTACCACTGGTAAATGACCAGGCATATTTAGATGGCAACGATTCATGTGCGGATCTTGACATATCAAACACTGAGGGGGACAAAAGTGATAGCATCCCTGTGCGAACTAGGGGCCAAAAAGCTAAAAGAAAACTGAATCACTTAGACACTGAACTATCGCCAAAAACACAGAGAAATAAGGGTGGGCGTAAGCAACGTCGGAGGATTCCTGCCCTTGTAGAGCGAAAAAGGGACAAGGGGGAAGCCCAACCTACCAGAAGTGATACCCCTACCATAGATGCCTGTGTAGCAGTGGGGAAGGAAGAATTTTGGGGGAGGATGGAGACATTATTGTCTACCCTTTTAGGCCCAATTAATCAACAAATCTTAAACATGGATAAGAGATTGAGAATGTTGGATTACCATGTAACAAAATTGGGCATAGGACAGATCACAACAAATAAACCTAATGTGGGGACACTAGGTGGAACTAAGGCCAAAAACAATGGAGTTAACACAAACACAGTTAGCCATAACAAATCAACTCCAACGACCCCCGTACCTAGTACAAGCAAAAGCCAACCTTTGGCAAAACATGCCCCTAATCCTAAAACGAGTAAGGCAGTTAGTCTGGAAGGGACGGACCACAATGCTGATAAAAGCAAAAGGGTCCCAACCCGACAAACTAAGAGTGATGTCCAAAATCGCCCCACAGTTCAATGTGAATTAAACATGGTAACCAACACGAGGAAGATTCCCACTCGCATCAGTCTGCCGCCCGAATGCGGGGCATACGTGCTGGTTTTTGTCAATGTGCCCAAATTGAAGAACGACCAAGAGGAAAATCACACTACTCTTAAAAACAGGATTCTTCATTGGTTATCCATAAATTGTAATTTCCCAATGGAAGGAGCAAGGGAGATTATTCAAACACAAAGAGTTGGGTGGGTGGGCCCCCTGAGAAAAAAGTTTGACGGGGACTGTATAGTTATAAACTTTAGATCCCCTCAATGGGCTCAAACAACCCTTGCTAATGCGCCACTGCCCTCACCGTGGGAATTCAACACACCTTGCTCCCCCTGGGTTACTTCTACACACACCTAGCCCCAAATTCTAACCCCATGAACAACCCGGCTGTGCGTCACCAGGACCCAAATCTTGGTATCAGGGATTTATTCCCATCTCACGAACTGAATCAAGATTTTGGCTCAATGAATGGCCCAGCTCAGCGCTACCAGGCCCCATTTCCGGGACACTTGATGCCACACCCTTACTTCCCCATTATGCCTCCGCACAATCACAGTGAAAGGCCACATTTAAGTTCTAATCCAAACTTGAACTTGCGTCAGAATGAGTTGAGGCCCCTATATAACATCTCAACCTATAACCGGTTTGAACTCGCCTTCTCAAATTTAGAAGATCAGGACTGACTGGGGAAAAGGGGAAGTAATATCGGATGTCAAGATGAAAGCAATGATAATGTGGAACTTTTACCCCCAATATTAACTAACATAAATCAGGAAACAGTAATACACCATCACACTATTACACCCTTAATTACACAAGAGGTTGTGTCTTCTTTACCAACTAGCCCTAAGCGGAGTACAGTTATGAGTGTCATAAGCAAGTCAATTAGACACACCAATCACTGTGACTTGTCCATTCTTAGCTGGAATGTAGCTGGGCTAGAATCAAGACTGTCAAACCCACAATGGGTCCAGCTATTGGATGGTAAAGACATTATTATGTTCCAGGAGACATGGGCTGTTGAGAATTTATATATAGAGGGATATCATTGCTTCAGCGTGACAGCTCCCAAGCCTGATTCAGGACGCGCAGTGGGAGGTCTGTTTATTGGCATCAAGATACTGGCCGGTGGTACAATTAGAGACCTCTCAAGAGGCAACCAAAACATACAGATTTTAGAGTTCAAGCGAAAGACCCGGATTCATTTAGTCAATTTTTATAATAATGATTTTTATTCTATACCAAACATAAACTTTGAAGCACTCTCCAAGACTTTACGGAATTTTGAAACCAGCTTAGAAACTGGGGAGGAAACAGGGATTTTAATTGGGGGGGGACTTTAATGCGAAAATCCCAATGAATTGTAGGATTGAGGATAGAAACCACTCAGATCAAGCCGAACGAAGGGGCATTGAACTAGCCAACATATAAACTGAGTTTACCCTCAGTAACGCTATGGATACAAGCCAGAATCCCAGTACACTTTACGCCCCTACGTTCAGAGGCAGGGATTGCTCCTCTACCATTGATTTTATCTTCATGTCTCCCCACTTATTAGACCGTGTGACAAAATCTACAGTGGTAGAAACATCGTTTGGCGATCACAACCCCCTAACCGTGACTTTAAAATTAGGTCATAGCCAGGTATATGCCAATCTAAACGGCGCAAGAGATATCACACCCACGGGTGATGGCTTACACCTAAAATGGAGGGGCATTGACAGCGGGGCAATATTGGAAGGTGTAAATAGGGATAATCCCCAGTTAATTAATTCTTGCCTAAGTATGGATGGGAACTGTCATAGGATAATTGATGACTTTGGTAAATTGTGCTTAGCCATAAAAACTTCCTTGTCAGTCCCACTACCAAAAGTAGGGAAAGAACCAAGGTGGTTTGATTCCTCTTGCTCCTTAGCAAACAGGGAATTGCGTAAGGCATTAACCACTAAACCAAGGCGCTTAATGGAGGTACAAGCAGCCAGGAAATTTTATAAATTTAAAATAGCTGAAAGGAAGGCTGCAATATTAACAGAACAATGGGAGTCGCTGGTTGTGAGCGCAAATTTGAGAAGCAGCGGCCCTTTTTGGTCAGCTGTTAGAAAAATGCGAGAAATGGGAAAACAACTAACCCCAATTAGCTGCAACATAACCAGCAGCTCCTGGGAGGCCCATTTTTCCAAAATCTACGCTGCTCCATTTGAAGAACTAACTAGCTTTACCCCTGGTCAGCTCCACGGCTTAGAGATAGATCATCATGAGGTGGAGACAGCTATCAAGGAGAGCCTTGGAAACAAGGCTCCAGGCCCTGATGGACTGCCCATAGATATCATTAAGCATAGTCCGGAGCTATGGGCACCAATCCTCCTCAATGTTTTTAATAGCCTGCCAACAGTACCCATGCCAACTACTTGGGCTACTAGTACTATAGTTCCAATTTTTAAAAAGGGCGAGAGGTCGGATCCAGTGAATTACCGCCCGATTTCTCTTTTGGATAACACCTTAAAGATTTTGGGGCTAGTCATTTATAATAGGGTGGTAGAGTGGACTGAAGATACGGGTCTATTGGACCCGTGTCAGATGAGATTCAGGAGCAAGGTGGGGACGGTTGAGCAATGCTTGTACCTGAAATTGATTAATGACAAGTATAGCATCTCTCGATCGTCCCCTATCTTCCTCGCGTTCATGGATCTTTCATCCGCCTTCGATCTAGTGAATAGATCCAGACTATGGGCAATCCTTTTGGATTATGGACTGGATGAGGCCCTTGTTAATTTCCTGGCGTACCTCCACACTGATCTCAAAGCACAAGTTAGGATTGGGATGGATGGAGAAGTCTCAGGACCCATCAACATTGGTAGAGGGGTAAGACAGGGGTGCATTTTAGCACCCCTGTTATTTATCATCTACATTAATGGTGTAGCCAAAACCCTAAAACAAGTGACTAGTGATGTTCCAATAATCCAGGGGCAACCATTGCCAGTTTTATTATACGCAGACGATGCGGTCCTCATGGGACGGACACCAAACGCCCTTCGCTTACTTGTTAAAGGTTTTGTTCAATACATGGAGGGCTTAGACCTGCGTGTTAATTTAAAAAAATCCTTCATTATGCCATGTGGACCCGGGAAACGAAAGCTCAACACTATACACAAAGGGACAGATAAATTAGAATCTGTAAATACATTCCCGTATTTAGGTCTGGTTTTCGCTGCGAACGGCTCATGGAGTGGGCATACGGCCCACGCCATGGGCAAGTTCTCGAAAGCCACCAATTCTATTTTGAGTTTGTCCCGCCCAAAGAAAATAGGTGCCACTAGAGCCATTTTAAAAAATTTTAGGTTACAGTGCTTACCAGTAGCCACATACGGGGCTGAGATTTGGGGATTGAGGAAAAATCCTAGTAAAGAGAGAAGAAGGACGATTTTGTAGGAAAATACTGGGTGCCCCAATTTCATCTTCAGAAGTTATTTGCCACGAGGAACTAAACCTCCCCTATGTATGTGATTTTATTAGATCTAGACCAGTTCTCTTCTGGATTAGGATCTGCAGGAATAACTCAGCCATTTTAACGCAAAACATTATAAAAGACTGTCTTAAATGCGACTATGGCATGTCGATTCCCTGGCTTGCGGGAGTCCTAAAAACACTGAGCTCCGTGAACAGGGAAGATATCTTCTCCGACCCAAGTAGGATTGAACCCAAAGATAAAACTGAGGTCAAACAAACTCTGTATGCACTTTATAATTCCGAATGAATGGAAAGGGAAACCCTCAAATCAACTGTTGCGAGTTACATAAGGAATGATCTAAGTAGGAGACCACTTGCACTATACGTCTCCTTACCCATGACTAACTGGGAGAGATCACCGTTGTTTCGGCTAAGGGCAGGCTCAGTAAAAATTTTGCTGGGCTTTCCCTTGGGCAGATTACAACCCGTGTCCGTGTGATGGTATCAGTAAACAGAATGATTTGCACTTTCTATTCTTCTGTAAATTTTACTTAAAAAATATTAATTGGTTTTTAACTCCTTATTTTAGGAAACAAAGACCCCTTTCGTTAAGGGAGTCTTACACAATGTTACTTTCCCTGGATACAGATGAACTAATTTATCGCACTAGCACTTTCTTGAGACTAATAACACGTGCACGCAAAATGATGGAAAACCCCTGAAAATAGTCTTATGAGAATTGTATCAGATTTTTTAATAATTATGAATTCTGTAAACTTGTATTTGTTATGCAATTGAATTGTTTTTAATGTGGTACTTTTATGAATTTTATGAAATTCGAATAAAGGTCTTTTGAACTTGAACTTGAACTTGTGTGGAACCACGCAGATTCCAGAACTTTCCCACACAGAAATTTGAGAAAAAAGTGATTTTTTTCAGCTAATTTTGAGGTTTGAAGGGGATTCTCAGTAGGGAAATGTTGGGGGACCCACCCAAGCCATACCTTGTTGGACTCCCCAGGGTGTCTAGTTTTCAGACATTTGTGGGTTTGGTAGGTTTCCCTAGATGGCCGCCGAGCCCGGTTCTAAAAACTCAAGGGACCCCCACCCTTGCAAAACTAGGTTGTATTGTGATAGGAATTTTGAAGTTGCCTCAATAGATTTAAGGCCCTTGCCTGTCTTGGGTACTTGACCCAACCACACAAGTGAGGCACCATTTTTCTTGAAAGACTTTGGAGAATTCGGGCTGGGTGGAATTTTGTAGATCCACACAGATTCCAGAACTTTCCACCACAGAAATGAGACGAAAATGTGATTTTTGGACACATTTTGAGGTTTGCAAGGGTTTCTGGGTAACAGAACCAGGTGAGAGACAGACAAGACACCCCATCCAAGATTTCCCTGGGTGTCTGCTTTTCAAAAATGTATAGGTTTGCTAGGTTTCCCTAGGTGTCGGCAGAGCTAGGCTTAAAAATCTACAGCTAGGCACTTTGCAAAAAAAAAGGGTCTGTTTTCACTGTGAAAATGTGTTGTGGCCACATTGCCATTTGGCCTGCTTCCTGTCACGGGGACTAGGCCTACCGCCACAAGTGAGGTACCATTTTTCTCAGAAGACTTTGGGGAATGTAGGCTGGGTGGAATTTTGTGGATCCACGCAGATTCCAGAACTTTCCACCACAGAAGTTTGAGGAAAATGTGTTTTTATTATAAAGTTTGAGGTTTGCAAGGGATTCTGGGTAACAGAACCTGGTGAGAGTCAGTCAAGTCAACCCATCCTTGATTTCCCTGGGTGTCTAGTTTTCAAAAATATATAGGTTTGCTAGGTTTCCCCAGGTGCCGGCAGAGCTAGCGTTCAAAATCTACAGCTAGGCACTCTGCAAAACAATGTCAGTGTTCACTGTAAAATTTGGTGTGTCCACGTTGCATTTTGGGCCGTTTCCTGTTGCGGGGCTAGGCCTACCCACACAAGTGAGGTACCATTTTCCTTGTAAAACGTTGGGGAATGCAGGGAGGGGTACATTTTGTGGATCCATGCAGATTCTAGAACTTTCCACCACAGAAATGCGAGGAAAATGTTTGTTTTTTTACAAGGTTTGAGGTTTGCAAAGGATTCTGGGTAACAGAACCTGGTGAGAGCCACACAAGACACCCTATCTTGAATTCCCTTGGGTGTCTAGTTTTCAAAGATGTATAGGTTTGCTAGGTTTCCTAGGTGCCAGCAGAGCTATGGTTCAAAATGTACAGCTAGGTACTTGCAAAATAGTGTCAGTTTTCACAGTAAAATGTAGTGTGTTCACGTTGTGTTTTGGTCCATTTTCTGCCGCGGGCACTAGCCTACCTACACAAGTGAGGTACCATTTTTCTCAGAAGACTTTGGGGCATGCGGGTGGGTGGAGGTTTGTGGATCCATGCAGATTCCAGAACTTGCCACCACAGAAATGTGAGGAAAATGTGTTTTTTTTTTACACATTTGGAGGTGAAAGCCAGTCAAGTCACCCCATCCTGAATTCCCCTGGGTGTCTAATTTTCAAAGATGTATAGATTTGCTAGGTTTCCCTAGGTGCCGGCAGAGCTAGGGTTCAAAATCGACAACTTGGCACTTCGCAAAAAAAGGGCCCGTTTTCACTGTGAAAATGTGGTGTGTCCACATTGCGTCTTGGGCCATTTCCTGTTGCGTGCACTAGGGCTACCCATACAAGTGAGGTACCATTTTTCTTGGAAGACTTTTGCATTGTTGGAGTGGTTGGAGTTTTGTGTATCCACCCAGATCCCAGAACTTTCCATCACAGAAATGTGAGGAAAATATGTTTTTTTAAACTAAGTATGAGGTTTGCAAGGGATTCTGGGTAACAGAAACTGTTGAGAGGCACACAAGTCACTCCATCCTGGATTCCCTTGGTGTCTGCATTAAACATTTTTACAGGTTTTATAGGTTTTCCTATGTCCCGGCTGGTTAGGGCCCAAAATCCACAGGTAGGCACATTGCTAAAAACAGTCTGTGCCTAGTGGGCTTTCTGCCACCCTGGTGGAAATCGGGGGTTTGCCCCTATATGCCCCCAAGGGGGGCAGAAAGACTGTGAGTATGTTTTAGAGAGTGGGTGGATGAGTATGCCCATTCTGGGCAGCCCCCACCCCCACGCATAAAAAAGCCACAGTAATCGCTGGCGCCTAGTGCACTTTTTCCCCCCCTGGGGGCAGATCAGGGGCCACTGCCCTCATCCACCCCTTTGGGGAGATGTGGGCATTGGCATGCCCATTCTGGGCTGACCTCAACCCTGAATAAAAAAATTAAAGACTCCTGAGGCCTAGAGGGTTTTCTGCCCCCCCCCCCCCCGGGGACAGATAAGGGGCTATAGCCACATATGCCTCTGGGGAGGGGCAGAAAGACTATGGTAATTGTTTTTGGGGTGGGGCATTACCATGCCTATTCTGGGCAACCCCCTCCCCTACATTATTACAAAAATTCCTGGTGCCTTGTGGGCCCTGAGGGCAGATCAGGGGCTATTGCCCCCATCTGCCCTTGGGGAGAGCAGAAAAACTGTTGCATTTTTTTGGGGGGTGGGGGATTTGCCTGCCAATCTTGGGCAGCCCCCAGCCCTACGTCAATAAAAAATCCCCAGAATTCTAATGGGCTTTCTGCTCCTCCCCCGGGGTGGTAGATTAGGGGCTACTGCCCCATATACCCCCCAGCGGAATACCCTAAGGCCATGATCTTCAAAACTAACAAGAGAGCCCGCAATCAAAACAGAGATGCACTGCAAGAAGCCATCATCAAGGAGCCCCAAGTACAGCGGGCTGTGTAACCACCTACAACACGGCCTCCAATCAAGTTGCAAAAATCATCCGCAAACATTGGAAGATCGTCAACTCTGGACCAAGGGAAAGGGACACACCATGCTTTGCATACAAGAGGTCCAACAACCTGAAGGACCAGCTGGTGTCCACACGCCCAAAACCCCAGACTAGAACTGAACCCACCACCATGCTTAATACCTGGGGACTACCTAAAATCACAGGCCACTACCCCTGCAATGACTGCAGTGTGTGCCACTTCACCAGACACACCAAAACCTTGGATCTGGAAGCAGGCAAGACCTGGACCCAGCGTCACCATACTACCTGTAGCTCCAGTAATGTAGTTTACCTCCTGACATGCCCATGTGGCTCACGATACATCGGCATGACTACACGAAAAGTGCGCACCAGACTAGTGGAACATAGAAGCACCATCAGGTGCAAGAAAAACATCAGCAAACTGACTGACACCTTCTACGACATAACCACACTCCCAATGACCTAACCTGGACAGTTCAGCACCACAGGGCATAACAATGAGAAATTTCTGCTCAATAAAGAACAACAATGAATTTACCGCCTTTCCCCCCACAAAGATGGTCTCAATGATTCCAGGGGTGGACCATTGCCGATACCTGCCATTGCCTTGGAGGGAGAAAGAGGGACATAGCGGGACTCCGAAGAGCAGGAGTCTCCGCTCTCACCGGAAGTACAGCGCTCCTCCCCCAGCCACAAGCAGCCTGATAACCACTCACGGCCCCCGCTTCGCGGGAGCCGCTCGCAGCGGTAGACTATTGCCGATATCTGCCATTGCCTTGGAGGGAGAAGGAAGGACATAGCGGGACTCCGAAGACCAACAGTCTCCGCTCTCGCCGGAAGTACAGCGCTCCTTCCCCAGCCACAAGCAGCCTGATAACTGCTCGCGGCCCCCGCTTCACGGGAGCCGCTCGCAGCGGTGGACCATTGCCGATACCTGCCATTGCCTTGGAGGGAGAAAGAGGGACATAGCGGGACTCCGAAGACCAGGAGTCTCCGCTCTCGCCGGAAGTACAGTGCTCCTTCCCCAGCCACAAGCAGCCTGATAACTGCTCGCGGCCCCCGCTTCACGGGAGCCGCTCGCAGCGGTGGACCATTGCCGATACCTGCCATTGCCTTGGAGGCAGAAAGAGGGACATAGCGGGACTCCAAAGACCAGGAGTCTCCGCTCTCGCCAGAAGTACAGCGCTCCTCCGCAGCCACAAGCAGCCTGATAACCGCTCGCGGCCCCCGCTTCACGGGAGCCGCTCGCAGCGGTAGACTATTGCCGATACCTGCCATTGCGTTGGAGGGAGAAAGAGGGACATAGCGGGACTCCAAAGGCCAGGAGTCTCCGCTCTCGCCAGAAGTACAGCGCTCCTCCCCCTGATGCCATCCTGCTACTTCTACACTAGCTGACCCCGCAGCGCGGGACGTGCCCAGGTGAAGCCCGGGCCAAGGGCAGGCCCGTTCTAGCCCGTTACAGACCAGAAGAGACCGGACCGGGCCCACTCTCTATTGCCCACAATAAACCGTGAGTACTACGAGTTCCTATTGTCCTTCATAACCGTGGATTATGGCGGCCCGTCGAGGTATGAAACCTACCACTACAGGGCATGTAACCGGGACTCTGGATCAATTTATTGTGAGGGCTTCTTCGATCCTAGAACGTGAGATAGCCTTTACGGAACGGCGTTTGTCTCAGGACCCGGCCTTCTCAAGGAGATCCTCATTGGGCCAGATAGCACATGCGCGTTCACCGGTCCATTTCCAACTAAAACCTGTTATGGTAGGATCAGCCAGAGGGCAACCCTCTCCTGCAACTAATGCGATAGGTCCAACTAACGAAACGGCTGAACTGGTCTCAACTATGGTTGACAGAGTACAAGATCCTACCATCCCCCGAACCCCTTGCTTGTAAAGAAGGTGCTATCCCTAAAAGGAAACGAGCGGGCGCCACACTACGGGCAGAAAACCCAAGCAGCAGAAAACTAACAGCCACTTTGAATTACCGATTGCGGAGTTAGGCGAGCCAGTATAGCCAGTGGCGCCCCCGAACAGCAATTATGAGCAACTCCATCAAGTTACAACCTCAAACCCTCTTAATGCAGATTCGCTGCTTGAAAAATTGTCGATGGCTATATCACTAATAATGCAGCCACTCGAGCAAAGGCTTATGTCAATCGAAAATAGGCTGGCAAAACTGGAGGATCTAACTGGTAAAAATATTGATCTTGCCAAGGAATTAATAGCCACCACAGCTCATGGCCGAGCACTGCCAATTCCAGAAGGGTCCCCTCGAACCACCTTGCAGCTACCAACTACTTGTTTGATGAATTCACTGGGAGATACCTGTGACCAACGGCCCAGTGCACGGCAAAGTCATTCTTTGCCCAAAGTAGCAGGAACTTTACGACGTCCACCAATGGTGATCCCCAAATCTTTAGATCGACCCAAGGAGGACTATTCTTTTTCGGATCCACTGCGCATTGATCTTCCCCCGGAAAGTGCTCCTAATGTGGTCGTCCTAACAGGGGTCCCCAAACTGGCTACTAACCGAACGGAATCATTCATGGAACTTAAAAACAAATCGATGCACTGGTTGAACACTCATAGACCTTTGCCCAGGAACGTGCGATCACCAATTTTGTTTGCTAGAAGGGTTGGTTGGGTGGGTCCTAAAACTAAAGATGTGGATGGGGATTGTGTAGTTATTAACTTCCAAAACCCTAGGGTAGTGGACTACGTGTGCAGAAGCTACCCTAACAGTGTAGTTTCCAATATTAAAACAACGAAGCTAAGCTACTTTTATCCCTCACCAAATACCTCTCCCACCTATCGTACAAGGATCCCCGCCCAATGGCAGCCACAATGTGATACTTGGCACAACGAAGAGGGTCTGTGGGGTTGGAGTAATGAAGCTCTAGGATTCCCAGTAAATAATAGGTACAGCATCCTAGATCAGGTTGATTGACTAAGGGAGTCCACTAAGTGCCACTCACAGCCCACCCTAGCACAACAGAGGACCAAAAGACTTGGGGGGTCTGTAGGGATAATAGAAACTCCGTCTACAGCTGTGGAAGCCATGAATATTGGGGGAAACCTGTCCCGAGTTTTGAGTGACACAGTGGCCGGGCAAACACATCATGTAGCATCTACGGCTCAATCCCCACTCTCCCCTCTGGTGGCCAAACTGTACGTGCTGAATTCTTTCAACGTGCCCTTTGTAATTATGGGGGTGGTTCCGAGAATCTAAAGCCTCAGGCAGGCCTGGGAAATACGCCGATGTCCCCGGACGAGTCCCTGAAAATTCTTTCCTGGAATATTGCGGGCCTAGCAACCAACATAAATAACCGTGATTGGTGTGCATTTGTAGATCTTCATGGGATCTGCTTATTCCAGGAAACTTGGCCTTTAACCCCCCTACATAGAATGGGATATAATACCTACGTGGAACCAGCCACTAAGGGCTCGAAAGGAAGACCATCAGTTGGGTTGTGCATATGGGTGGGCATACACCTTGGACTCATGGCAAAAAGAATTGATACAAATAGCCCAGATCTCATGTGTATTCGCTGGTGGGCACATGCTCAGTAGAGAGCGATTGCGGCGCATGCGCTGAGAGACTCTTGTGCGTGTGTGAGGTTAGGATGCCCACACACTTCCAATAGTGCGCATGCTAAGTGGTGAGCAAGCGCGGCACGTGCACAGAGTGTAATCTGTCAGTATGACCGCACTATGTAAGCGCCTGGATGGGGCGAAGAGGTGGCAATGTGCAACGCGCAGGGGTGTGTCATGTACACGTAGTGTGGGCAGTTATACCTACAGACCATGTGAGGACTGGAGGGGCCCAATGTGTGTTATATACGTGGGAAGGACATGTACAGAGTACTGCTAATAGGAACTTTTTAGGGTCTGTGTCTAAAGGTTCATAGACTAAGAGAGTTCCACGGTATGGAATCAAGTTCAAGTTCAAAAGACATTATTGCGGTTGGATGTAACCATAAAAGCACATGCATTTAAAAAGAACAGTTATCAAACATTCTTCTTTTCTTTTTTTTTTCTTCAAAAAAAAAAAAAATTACATTCATTTAAAATTGATCCGATTAATTTAAAATACATCAGCAATGCGAATTATCAGAGTAGGAAGGCAAAATTTAAAAACAGTAACATTTTAAGTTATATCTAGATATAAATAAAAGGATAATAAAACGACATTTAGTGTACTAGACGTTTGTCTCAGGGTAAAAGTGTGGATATGAAAATAAAAATATACATAGATATAGTTATTGGGTCAACATGTTTCGCGCATCGAGTGGTCCCTAATGGATCCTATTGCGCTTCTTCAGGACCGAAAAATGTTAATCAAACCAAAAAGTAGGGTTTGAAAACGCAGGTTCTAGGCCTAATGCCTATGAGCCTGCAGTACCTTTGTCATCAAGGTGTCCAGCGTCTTGGCGCTATCCGGTACGTTCAAAGTGTGTACCTAAGCCCAACCTGTAAAGAAAAAGGAGTATCAACACAGAGCAAAACGACTGCACATTTTTGAAATAATTTTCATCAAGATGATGGTGGTTCATGATCCTGGCGTATTTCTAGATCTGAGTTCAATATTTGGCTTATATACATGACTAGTGTTGTGTATATTGCTGGTCTCACATATAAAATCGCCATCTCTCAAGCCTTTGTGGCGACTACCTGAGAATGGCCAGAATTATTCATGGACATACTGTAATGGACATTCTAGTATCAGCTGGTGACGATTGTGTCAACAGAACCTTCAGTCTCACAATGCGTGTCTTAATTTGGCAATGTTAGCAACCATTAATTCATAAAAACGCACGAGTGTGATCTAAAGTGGATTCTCATTAGAACAATGGTGTTCCCAAGCATGGGGCAAGCATGTCGGTGACACAGACAAAACACACACGTATTTATAATTCAACATACCCCAGTAGTCCTAGGTATTAGCCCCCTCGGCAGCCACTTGCCCGAATAGCGAGGGAGTGCTGAAAAAACAGAAGGGAGAGAACCGGTAGTCTTATAATATTATACATTCTCGCATGCCAATGCTGCTGAAGTACAACATCTAGTGACTATGGCCCGCCGTCCTAAGCCCGGTGTATGGGCTCATGAACATTAATTAGCTCGAGTGAATGAGCAGCCTGAAGGGCGGGTCTGTGTAAGCATGCTCCATTCCGTCTGCCGGACAAAAATGTACCGCAAACGGAAAGCAGCAATAGTATCGGTAAATTAATATATTGTGAAGCGGGGACAAGATTCCCCTGCTATAGTACTCACTGTTTGCTCCCTCTGTAAGTGTCATTGACTCCTACCCTCGGCAAAGTGCTGCGCGGTATGGAGCCAGAGCGTCTCCTGACTCGTTCTCTTATGGCGTTCTCTTGCTTACGCGGAGCCGTGTGAGTTGCTCCGGGTGCCCTCAGAGGTCAGGGCGGAAGTGGTCGACGTGTCTGAGACCCGTGAAACGGGGCGGCCATCTTGGAGTGGTGAGCGGTTGTTCTTTCTCGGTTGTGGCATTACAGAAGCATTCTGTGCTATTTGTCGGTTGTGGAGAAAAGTGTAATGTAACTGATCTGAGTGATGATAAATCTATTCTGGCGTAACAGAAGCATTCTGTGCTATCTGCGGTGAGCCAGACACTTAATCAGTCAAAACATTTTAGCCCCTCTAGTTTTAATTAGTAGAATTCACTCATGTTTCAGAGTATGGTTCGTGACGTCTCAATGTGTGTATATTAATTCTGTTCCTTAAAGTATGAAGCAGTGGCTAACATCCCGAGACACCCAAACCCATATAGTCAGATTGGTTAAGTATGGGGTTGATTCGTACAGTGACACTGTAAATACCCCAGTTGTTTAGTGGTAATATACCCATATTATAATGGTGGTACTCAGTGTCGTCTATGGCATCAATAGATGGAGAGATTAAAGCAATTCAACCCAGGGGATGTCCTCATTCAAACCCTCTTTGTCACATTTCAAACGGTAGACCCATCTTTGTTCATACCTGAATAGGGTTTTTGTGGACCACATGGGATTGGAGTCTATCACTGTCCACTTCAAGCTGGTTGCCAAGTGTTTCTTCTCCGCAAAGTGGAGCAACATCTTCGTGTTGGTTTTGCCTGTGCGTATTCGGCTCTTGTGTTCCCCTATTCGGACTTTGACCTGACGTGTCGTCATCCCGATGTATCTCAAACCACACGGGCAGCGGATCATGTAGATGCAGTTAGTGGTGTTACAGTTCGTATGTCTCGTTTGTCGCCATGGCGTTGTCAGTCCAAGGTCTATTTCTTTAGTTGCCTGTGTCTCTGGGCATGAAGTGCACGCCCCACACGGGTAATGACCAAACACAGGGGGCCTTGTCCACAGTGTGGGCTGTTTAGGCGTTGATTGTCTAGGGCGAGTGTGGACCAGCTCATCTTTCAGGTTCCGTGTCCGTTTGAATGCAAAGAGTGGTGATGGTCCTGCCAAGAAGGTGCCGGTTTTCAAAATATCCCAATGTTTCCTAACTATTTTCGTTATGGCATTGGAGCTGGGTGTGAAAGTCGTGACACACGTAAGGACGTCTGTTGTAGGTTTGGCATTTACCTCCAGTAAGGCCTGGCGGGGGTTATTTCTGGCCCTTTAGTGAGCTTGATGTACGATTCTTGTGGGGTAATGACGGTTCTTGAGGTTGGTAGTCAAAATCCCTGCTTGTTTCTCAAATTCACCCAATGTATCACAGTTCCTGCGCAGGCGGAGGAATTGTCCTATAGGTAAGTTGTCCCTTAGTGCCTTGGGGTGGTGGCTCTCGTATATTAAGAGACTGTTCCGATCAGTGGGTTTCCTGTAGTTTGTCGTGTGTAAGCTGCCATTGTCATTGGAGATTAAGAGGTCCAGAAAGGGGATCTCTGTTCGTGATCTAGTACTTGTGAACTTCAAGAAAGGGTCAAGGGTATTGACCCAATCGCAGAACCGGTCGCACACATCCTCCTCTCCTTTCCAGAAGATGATGACGTCGTCGATGAACCGACGCAATAGGAGCACATTCTCTCTGAATGGATTAGATTCTTCCAGTATGTATTTGCCCTCAAAGTCCGCCATGTACAAGCAGGCCAGACTCGGGGCAAATGTACTGCCCATGCTGGTGCCCTGTGTTTGATGATATAGCTGGGTCTTGAATTGAAAAAAGTTTTCTTTCAGTGCAATGGATGCACATTCGCATATGAAGGAGACAGGTGTTTCATATGGCCATGGCATGATGTTGAGCAGAGTGGCATGTAAGACCTCCAGGGTAGCGTCTTGCGGAATATTTGTATATAACGCTTCCACGCCCATGGTGATGAGGAGGTCAATGGTTTCCGGACACGGGAAATCTTCTATGAGATTGAGTACCTCCGTGGTGTCCCTTAAGTATGTTGGAGTTTGACTCACTATGGGCCTCAAGTAGAAATCACAGAATTTGCTCAGGGGCTCAAGAATAGAGTCAATGCCCGAGACAATTGGGCGCCCTGGAGGTGGATTCACACCTTTGTGAATTTTTGGTAGTGTGTAAAAATATGGCACACGTGGATCTGTATGCGTCAAAAAGGCAGCTTCTTGCTTGGAGATCCATCCTTCCAAGGTGGCCTCATGTACAATGCCTTTGATGTGTTTAGTTAAACGTGCGGTCGGGTCCGCGGAGATGGGTTGGTAGTATTTCCTGTTGGACAACTGTCGCGCACATTCTGCATCGTAGTTGATTATATCTTGGATTACAGTGGCACCGCCTTTATCCGCGGGCTTCAAAATGATGGTTGGGTCCTCAGTTAGTGTCTTAAGAATCCTCCTTTCTTCATTTGACAAATTATTGTATGGATGTCTCTGTTCCAGTGCAGCCACGTCCTTCAAGATGCCTTGTTCAAACGTCAGAACTTCCTTGGGCGTCATGGCAGCCGTGGGCGTAAAAGTCGAAGGTCTCTTCAGGCCAGTCTCTGTTGGTTGTGAATCAGGTTTGTTCTCAAAAAAGCTTTAAGTCTAACTTTCCTGAAGAACTGATGTAGTTCCTGTTGTCGGCGGAAAGGATCTTCTTTGGGAGTGGGAACAAAGCCCAGTCCCTTTTCCAATAATCTGGTTTCTCCTGGCGTTAGGGTTCGGGAAGACAAATTGACTACTAGAGTCTCTGTCCCCTCGTCGTGTTCAGTTGTCCCGTCTGACCCTGGTCTTGCCACTGTACTGTTTTCGCTCCTCCTCTTCTTCTCCCTCTTCCTCTGCCCCTCCCTCTGTTGAAAAAAGGGGGGTTCGGGTATTGGTTGTAGAAGAGTTGCATGGGGGGTCCTGGTGGCATGTTCCACATTGGTGGTGGTGCCATCCATTGGCCCTGATATCCTGGTAGCTGGTATGGTGGTTGTGGGAAATGGGCTAACATTGGGCCAGGTTGGTAACTTTGTCCCCCCTTAAACTGGTGTGGCCTCTGGACCCATTGCTGGAGTTACTCGAATTGCTCCCTAGCGATCCTGATCGGTTGGAGCTTACACTGCTTACGTCATCCGAGGTAGTATCTTGATTTGGGGCTACATAGTCATCTTTCGTGTAGGGGTAAATTTTCTCTTGGCTAAACCGCTTTACATCTTTCAGTAATTTTGTTATTTTCTGTTTCGTTAGGAATTCTTTATGTTCGTTCAAGTCTCTGTTTATCTCAGATAATCTGGATTTGAAGGATGTTATTGTGATCCCTGCCTTTAGTCCATTTTCCGCTAGTGTGATCTGGATGAGGAGTTCATCAGACAAGCGTTTGGCCGTGTTAATTATTAAAATGAGCCAATCTCTTGTACATTTCCACGCTATCTTGGACCATTCTATACGGAAGGTCTGGTCCTCTAAGAAGATCCAGGGTGATAGTGAGACTAGGAGGCCGTTAGGTGCAATATTGGCCCCCAAATACTCAGTCATTATTATCCCATGTAGTGCAGTTTTAATCTGGAGTTTTCTCAGGGATTCTAGTTTTTTCCAATCCTCATCTTTGCTGCCTGAAGCAGCACTACCATCGGCCGATAGTAGGGACGGTGCCCTCAGGATGTCAGCCACCATCTCATCATCAAAACTCAAGCCTACATTGTCCATATTCCTACGTTGGTGATTGAGTCCCTATGCTCATAAGAGATTGGTATCCCTCCCACTTCGTGAAGTATGTCAGATAGTGCGGCGTTCCGAAGAGCAAGAGTTTAAAATCTAAAAAGAAGAAAGACAGGGATAGACGTCCCACGGCTGTCCTGCCGTACTTAAATGTATACACAAAAAGAGAGGGGGGACGGGGAGCTTACATAGGAAAACAAAGTAGAAAAAGTAGTGGAGGTCCAGTGCCCTTGCTCCCAAGATAAAGGGTTAAACACACAAGGGGGCATCAGTTCCTCTAGGGGAGTGAACCATAATCTAGTTCGCTCAGTAGTACAGATTGAAGGGAAGAATATTCTGAGTAATGTGGTCGTATGCTCTGTCTGAAAACCATAAGGAAGGGAGAGAGGTGTGAGGTGGGTGGATTCTCCTCGGTGACCTAGTGCCCTCAGAAGACCGTCCGGGCGCCCTGAGTCATCATTGGGCGTTGCTCCTCGTGTGGGTGGCGCTGCAGTCCCTCACGGGCCCCACAAGGGGGCTCTTTTGCGGAGTTCCTTTGGTGGAGATGCCGCAGTTGTGCATGCGGGATTGAGAGATTTTGAAAACCGGCACCTTCTCGGCAGGACCATCACCACTCTTTGCATTCAAACTGACACGGAACCTGAAAGATGCGTTGGTCCACACTCACCCTAGACAATCAACGCCAAAACAACCCACACTGTGGACAAGGCCCCCTGTGTTTGGTCATTACCCGTTTGGGACGTGCACTTCATGCCCAGAGACACAGGCAACTAAAGAAATAGACCTTGGACTGACAACGCCATGGCGACAAACGAGACATACGAACTGTAACACCACTAACTGCATCTACATGATCCGCTGCCCGTGTGGTTTGAGATACATCGGGATGACGACACGTCAGGTCAAAGTCCAAATAGGGGAACACAAGAGCCGAATACGCACAGGCAAAACCAACACGATGATGTTGCTCCACTTTGCGGAGAAGAAACACTTGGCAACCAGCTTGAAGTGGAGAGTGATAGACTCCAATCCCATGTGGTCCACAAAAACCCTATTCAGGTATGAACAAAGATGGGTCTACCGTTTGAAATGTGACAAAGAGGGTTTGAATGAGGACATTCCCTGGGTTGAATTGCTTTAATCTCTCCATCTATTGACGCCACCGACGACACTGAGTACCACCATTATAATATGGGTATATTACCACTAAACAACTGGGGTATTTACAGTGTCACTGTACGAATCAACCCCATACTTAACCAATCTGACTATATGGGTTCGGGTGTCTCGGGATGTTAGCCACTGCTTCATACTTTAAGGAACAGAATTAATATACACACATTGAGACGTCACGTACCATACTCTGAAACATGAGTGAATTCTACTAATTAAAACTAGAGGGGCTAAAATGTTTTGCCTGATTAAGTGTCTGGCTCACCGCAGATAGCACAGAATGCTTCTGTTATGCCAGAATAGATTTATCATCACTCAGATCAGTTACATTACACTTTTCACCACAACCGACAAATAGCACAGAATGCTTCTGTTATGCCAGAATAGATTTATAATCACTCAGATCAGTTGCATTACACTTTTCTCCACAACCGAGAAAGAACAACCGCTCACCACTCCAAGATGGCCGCCCCGTTTCACGGGTCTCAGACATGTCGACCACTTCCGCCCTGACCTCTGAGGGCACCCGGAGCAACTCACACGGCTCTGCGTAAGCAAGAGAACGGCATAAGAGAACGAGTCAGGAGGCGCTCCGGCTCCATACCGCGCAGCACTTTGCCGAGGGTAGGAGTCAATGACACTTACAGAGGGAGCAAACAGTGAGTACTATAGCAGGGGAATCTTGTCCCCGCTTCACAATATATTAATTTACCGATACTATTGCTGCTTTCTGTTTGCGGTACATTTTTGTCCGGCAGACGGAATGGAGCATGCTTACACGGACCTGCCCTTCAGGCTGCTCATTCACTCGAGCTAATTAATGTTCATGAGCCCATACACCGGGCTTAGGACGGCGGGCCATAGTCACTAGATGTTGTACTTCAGCAGCATTGGCATGCGAGAATGTATAATATTATAAGACTACCGGTTCTCTCCCTTCTATTTTTTCAGCACTCCCTCGCTATTCGGGCAAGTGGCTGCCGAGGGGGCTAATACCTAGGACTACTGGGGTATGTTGAATTATAAATATGTGTGTGTTTTGTCTGTGTCACCGACATGCTTGCCCCATGCTTGGGAACACCATTGTTCCAATGAGAATCCACTTTAGATCACACTCGTGCGTTTTTATGAATTAATGGTAGCTAACATTGCCAAATTAAGACACGCATTGTGAGACTGAAGGTTCTGTTGACACAACCGTCACCAGCGAATACTAGAATGTCCATTACAGTATGTCCATGAATAATTCTGGCCATTCTCAGGTAGTCGCCACAAACGCTTGAGAGATGGCGATTTTATATGTGAGACCAGCAATATACACGACACTAGTCATGTATATAAGCCAAATATTGAACTCAGATCTAGAAATATGCCAGGATCATGAACCACCATCATCTTGATGAAAATTATTTTAAAAATGTGCAGTCGTTTTGCTCTGTGTTGATACTCCTTTTTCTTTACAGGTTGGGCATAAGTACACACTTTGAACGTACCGGATAGCGCCAAGACGCTGGACACCTTGATGACAAAGGTACTGCAGGCTCATAGGCATTAGGCCTAGAACATGCGTTTTCAAACCCTACTTTTTGGTTTGATTAACATTTTTCGGTCCTGAAGAAGCGCAATAGGATCCATTAGGGACCACTCGATGCGCGAAACATGTTGACCCAATAACTATATCTATATATATTTTTATTTTCATATCCACACTTTTACCCTGAGACGAACGTCTAGTACTATAGACGTCCCCCTATTATTTTGTTTATATAGGGACATTCCAGGGTCCACCTCTTTTAATTGGCTATCCAGACCCTTGAATAAACTAATTGACGGGTACTGTCTGGTCATTTTAAATTTGCACTCACCTTACACATTTTTGCACTTGGCCCTCAGACCCGCATGCACAACTGCGGCATCTCCACCAAAAGAACTCCGCAAAAGAGCCCCCTTGTGGGGCCCGTGAGGGACTGCAGCGCCACCCACACGAGGAGCAACGCCCAATGATGACTCAGGGTGCCCGGACGGTCTTCTAAGGGCACTAGGTCACCGAGGAGAATCCACCCACCTCACACCTCTCTCCCTTCCTTATGGTTTTCAGACAGAGCATACGACCACATTACTCAGAATATTCTTCCCTTCAATCTGTACTACTGAGCGAACTAGATTATGGTTCATTCCCCTAGAGGAACTGATGCCCCCTTGTGTGTTTAACTGTTTTGAAACAATACCACATATTAACCATTGAAGGATATTGATGTGGTTTATTGTTTTATAGAGCTTGCATTACTACATTTTATAGGCAAGCCTTTTTTGCTCCAAAATGTTTGCCTGGCTATTTCTAATTTTGTTTTGTGCACTAGTTTATTGTCTCCTTCTCTCACTTTCTTCCTCATGTGGGGTACAGGATTGTGCCCCTCTATAACTGTGTCTATTCTTGAAAACAAATTGAATTAAAATCACTTGTCCGGCTGGACATTGGAAAATCATACATAGTACTCATTGTGGTCTATATATCACTAGTGTTCTGGAAATATTCTTTATTAGCACAGGACCGTTGTTTCTTGTAATAATTGTTTTTAACCGCTGACGGAGGCCCAGGCTATTAAAATGTAATTCACCCTCGGGTACTGGGTCCACCGTTTAGCCGTTTTAACTTCAGCGCACAATTCACCACACTGCACTCTCAGGAAAATACCTGCTCCGCTGTAATCAGGTTTCAAAGCACACCCGGGACTCATTAGGAGTCACTAGGTGGGCCTGATGATGAAGCATGCCACCAACTAGGTTGGTGGATGAGGGCTTCATAAAAAAACCAATAGGTGCCTGCTGACAATACAGTTCAGAGTCCTATAATATGGTCACACCCAAACTAGTCCTTGTTGATAAACATAGGTATCAAGAAAAGACACTTTACAGCATCTCCGGCCAAGCACTCAGAAGGGCATCTGTTCTTATTGTTAGTGTTTCCTTGAAAAATGGAGGTAGAAGGGTATTATGGTGATCAGTGTAAAGGTCTATGTTATGGATTCTGAACTGATAGCAAATCTCCTGAAATGTAGGAAGACAGGGGGAGAAAGGAAGCACCTGACACAGAAGATATGCCTCAACATTGTCCACCCCTTGAATATGGACTCCCCATTTAACAGAAGATTCTTCTCTGTCCATAGGTTAAGCTGCAAAGGGAGGAGGTTCAATATATAGGACTACGTTCTAAACCAACAATTTTGATAAGTTTCCAATCCAGTATTGTCAGCACATATTCCAACCGATGAATCCTGGACTATCTGTCAAAGAATTGAACAGCCATCCAAATGCCCTGTTTTCTTCCCATTTGGAAGACTAAATCTGTTCCTTCCTAAACCAAAAGCACTGAGCTGATTTGAATGCCAGAAATGTCCCTCAACCTAGACTGCTAGCTTCTGTCATCAATATTGTTTGGAAAAGAAAACATGATTTCAGTTTTCAGATCTGATGGAAGTAACCACTATTTAAAATGACCCAAATTAGTATGAGACATTAGGATGAAAGTCAAGGAGTTACAAACAGGGTTGCTGCCTGGAGCAAAGTGGGCTGTACCATAAAATATGAGTGCAGTCAGTTCCTTCACTCTCCATATCTTCCTAATTTAGTCCTCCTTGATAGTGGATAAAAACCGTGCCCATGTTTGTATGTATTGCAGGCTCTTTAGATGTCTAGAGTTGGGATTTCAACCAATTGCTTTGAAGTCTGATATCCTGTAAAACTACACCAGCAAAGTCTTTCAGAGGCTTTGCAGGGCTGAATCAGGAGATTATCTGGATACGAGTGGTCCCTGATATTGTTGTTGTGGAGAAGAGCTATTACTGGAGCCAAAACCTTTATGAAAACTTGTTACCATCTTCAGACTAAAGGGTAGTAAAGCACTTAAAACTACTAGTGAAGATCCCTTCTGCAACGTTGAAGTTGAGGTGCTTCTGATATAAGTCCTGGACTGGAATGTCAAGTTATGCATCCTGTAATTCTACTTTCATGTGCAAAACATCTTTTTTATAAAAACCAAAGGAATTACCTGTTGATGGCAGCTTATCCTGAAGGGAATTGTCAGAATTAAATTTGTTGACGTACTGATCATATATTACCATCCTGTATTACACCAACGATATTTTAACAAAGCCAAGTATTGAGTGTGATACCGGAAGGACAGCAGTGAAGTTACACAATCCTGTAATGTGCTTTTCTTCACCTGGTCTTTGGTTAAGTAGTTTCAATGAAGTATGAGCCTGGAGGGATTGAGCACAAGTCTATGATGTAGCTCATTGACATAGTTTTCAAGACAGTCTCCTAATCTGACTTGCACCATTCATTCTGAGACAGAACCACCAAGCTTCCCCCTCAGGATCAAAATTTCCATCCATCACAAAAACATTAGAAAAGCTGACATAGTTTTCTCTCAGTTCTTGAAGAAGAACATAGAGTAATCATTATTTGGAGAAATCTTGGGCTGGAACTGAAGTGATTAAAAGAGAATCCCTGTCTCCTATGTAAATGTTTCTGAAAGGGTTTTCTGCTTCTCTCAAAAGATCAGCCCTTGTGATGAAAAGACTGAGGCCCTTATTAAGAGTTTGGTGTTGCTGGGGCGGGACCATACCACTTCCGCACCACCGAACCCATGTAGGAACAGCCCGAAATACGAAGAGGTTCCCTTGAGAAGAGTTACAAACAGGATTTTATCAACGTACTATTCTGAGAATGATGGTTCATACACATATAACACAAACGTATAGCAGTTAAAAAGTCATTTATTATAAATGCAAACACATAACATTAAAATCAATAATTCTGACTAGCTAATCTAATAAGCTAATAAAAAACATGAATGCATAACAATCAATTATGACCTGCACAATTGAACTGAAGGACAGAAGTGTAAAACATAAAATTGTTGAATACAATTTGTACATTCGGACTCCTTTATGCTTTCATCGATCTTGTGTTACTATCAAATCTGTGAATCAACCATCGATGCTGGAGTCTTGAATTGTACCAGGGATGGCGTCAGTACACAAGTTTTCTCCTGTCTGGGCGGCCGGTTCTTTGGTGTTCCTAGGGTGGTGCCTATGAAATAGACACTGCAATGGGAACATCAAAGACAGTACCTGCATGGCACTGACTGCTGCAGTCCATGTGGTGTAGGGACTGCTGTGCATGTACACACGGGGGCACATGTTGTGCCTCCCTATGTTCATCCACATGGCAGGAGGCACAAGGGTTCACTGTAGGGACCCCTTTGTTTCCTCACTACTACACTTTTCATGGCGGTTGTGGCGTGAGGAAACTCGTAATATGTTTGACGGGGCCACAGCGGCCCCACCAAGCATACTGCATCCTCAGGACAGCTGCCCAACCTCCAGGAAATGGTGGTTCCCTGGCGGGTGTGGAGGATGCAGTGGTCCTAGGGAGGCTTGACCATCCTAGTCATAATAAGGCGGTCGTAAGACCGCCACCTTGAGTTTGGCAGTCCGTGGACCCTTATGTCAAAAGTAGAAATCCCGTTGGACTCTTTTCAAAGCATACAGAAATACCTTGCTAACACATACTCACGGCCCAAGCACCAGCACCAAATAGAAACCAAAAACATATTATAAATTCTATCATATAGTTTTATTGTTAGGATCCTTATAAATTCAACATGTATAAAAAAGATTAAAAACCATATGTAACATCAATTTACATATATTAAAAACATTTTAAACACAAACAAATGGGAGAATTTCATCAAACTATTAAATGATCCACAACCCAATGAATTTAGTAAGCACTCCAAGTACATAAAGAATAAAGCTACCAGCCCTGGTTCAATGTCAGATAGTGTTCCTTTTCTCCTACTCAAACCAGGTGTTGTTTGGGTGCTTTCTTAACCAAAGCAGCGCATTTCGGTGGTATTATTTGGTTCTCCACCTTCTTCAGGCTTAAAACTACTATTCAATGTCTTCCAAACCATTCATCAGATAATTAGTATATAGAAGGGATATATATCTCCTCCCCAGTGGCTGCTTCCTTTTTGGTATGGCCGCAATAATATTGCTCAGATTAGGGACATACACGCCATACCTTATGAACCTCATTCTCTCGATGATTCTATGAATCACTGACAGAATATCACCGTAAAAAATATAGACGTCAAAAATACCAAAGCCGAAATATCGATATTAAGAATATCGAAGTCCTATCTAGAGTATGGTAAGTACAAAAATATCGGAAAAAAATATTGTTGTTAAAAATATCGTTTTTTTTAGATGTTAAAAAATAATGTAAAATAAAGTAAATAATACATATATTTAAAATAATCATAGTTAAAAATATGTTTAAAATTATTAGTAATACATATGTTAAAAAAAATTAAACCTATACATATAAAATATAGTATATACTTACTTAATATTTACAATTAATTATTGTAATAACTAATAAATCGTTAACAACATAATATACATTATAAATACATACATACACATACAAAAATATTATAAATAAAAATATAAAAAATATATATAACAAATTAAAAAAAAGTTTAAAATAATTTATACACTACATTAACTAAAACAGTAAATATTGGATTGCGTAGGGGTAAAAATTACTATTCCCACTCCAAAGAATGCAAAAATAGGTAAAGTGTTGGATAGCGTAGGGGTAAAAATTACTATTCCCACTCCTAAGAATGCAAAAATAGGGAAAGTGTTGGATAGCGTAGGGGAAAAAATTACTATTCCAACTCCAGGGATTGCAACAGTAGGGAAAATGTTGGATGGCATAGAGGTAAAAATAACTATTCAACTCCGGAGAGTGCAACAGTAGGGAAAGTGTTGGATAGCATAGATGTTAAAATTACTATTTCAACTCCAGAGAGTTCAAAAGTAGGGAAGTGTGGGATAGCGTGGGGGTAAAAAAATAACTTACTAATAATTACTTTTTTTTAAAAAAATAAACAATAATTGAATTGAATTATTAAATACAATACATTAATTAACAATACCAATGAATAATTACTTAAAAATAATTGCCAATGAATAATTAGTTAACAAATACATTGATGATAAATACAATTAAATAATAATTATTAACAATTAATTGCCAAATAATAAGTAAATAAAAAAATAATTAATTTTCAATACTAAGAAACAATAATTAAAATATAGTTAGCAATTAATAATTAATTACAACTAAATTATTGATAAATAGCTATAAATAATTATTAATCACAATTAATTACCAATTAATAATTAATGAACAATACATTAATTTCCAAAACATAAATATAATAATTATTAAGAAAGTTACTACCAATTAATAATTAATTAACTATACATTAATTATCAATACTCAACAATAAAATAAATAATTATTTAATTACAATTAAGTTACTTTCCACCCTATTGCCCCATAAACTCACAACACACTTCAAAAATAAAGTAATACACTTAATATAATTACCAATTAATCAATTAATAAAAACGAATTACCAATTAATAAAAATTATTTACCAATTAATAATTATTCAACATAAAAATTAATTATTAATACCAACAAATAAAAATAAATAATTACTTAATTCCAATTAAATTACTTCCCAACCTCTTCCCCTATAAACCCACAACACGCTACGGTACTAAAACGCATAACTTACATTAAAACAAATTACTAACGTCTAAAAATGTTATACATAGATGCTAAAACTAGTACAATAATTAACAAAAAATATAAACACAGACATATAAAATATATAATAAATACATAACACTGATATAAATATCGATATTAGTAGCATCAATATTTTTGCTATTGATAATACTAACTTTGATATTAGGAAAAACAATATTTCTTATCTTCAGGTGAAGAATTCTGGTCGTCGATATTCTTGATTTCAATATTGTGTCCCTATGATATTTCCAACTCGATATTATTGTAGGTGAAATTTAAAAACTCGATATTTAGACTGTTTACCGATTCAATACAGACAGGCGAACAAAATGCGAAAGCCAGGGACTACAACCTCATTCATTACGCTTGGTTGTTGATCCGTGTTGTCAAGGCCACTGGAGCTCTGGCCCTCAAAACGATAGAAAGTCCTAATACATGTGGGCTTTGCATAAGGCAGCACCTCGTCAATTCGTGCTTGCAAAATTCCAGGTTGACCTGTCAGGAGTTAAAAGTCTCCTAGTGTGCTCCTTAGTCCTATTCACAAACCTATACCGGATAAGAGATGACGTGTATGCCCTTATTCTATTCTTTTGACATAAGTGTCTATTTTTGGAGTCCTGTCCCCTTGGTTGAGTAGGACCCCTCTCCCATATTTTAGAATTTGTGCCGGGTCCGTGGACCACCAGACTCATAATAAGCCTCTTAGTATGTTTCTCATTCTTAAATGATTTCAACTGACTACAATTTCTTCCCAAATAGATTCCTACTAGAATGTGCACCCTCAGCAGATAACGTTTCTGAAATGCAGTCCTTTTCTATCCCCTCAAATGTAGATGTTGAAAGGCAGCCACTACATATCTTGATGCCATTGCTAATGCTCTCAATTTTTCAAAGGCCACAATTAATTAAAATGTAGCCTTGATGTCAACCTAAAGATTATATGTTTTAACTAAAGGCCATTGCATGAATCTCTGCACTCATGAACAGATTTAGCTCCACAAGCTTTCCAAATAACCCTCAGCTTTTTTTGTCCACAGGATCTGAAATCACAAAATCCTACGCCTGGTTAAATTAGCCAAAAGAGATGCAATTACTAGTGACAAAGTTATTGTACCCCCATAAAAATGGAAATGAGTATGTATCCAGGTCCTTCTATTCCCTCTTGAATAGAACTTGAATCCTGGAGAAACAGCTTTTAAAATAGACAGCCTATGAAATTGACGGAATCGTTCCTCACTGGTGATTGTTATTTCCTTCCTTCCTTCCTTCCCCACGAGGAAGCTTAAGATAAGATGATCTATACAAAATGCTGCTCTTCTGATTAAAAATCTCTACATTGGCTTCTTTTGATGATGTGCTCATAACTCTCTTATTAGAAGGAGGACAAGAGTAATGTCTCTTCTGTGACTGCTGCCCCACATCTTCTTCCAGAAATCAGGATCCAACACAGACAAGTGGGTACAAAACAATATATAGAAAACATGGATCTAATTCGGGAGACGTGAGAAACCCTGAAACCATTTTTCTTTTTTTTCTGACATTATGAATAATCATTTAAAAACCAGATCCTCTTAAACAGCTGAGGATTAACAAGTAGATGTAGATACTAAAAAAAAGAACACAATCTAAAGGCCTCATTTATGTGGCTTCCTGTGCCGCCGGAACATAATTTTGTGTGAATTTCAGTGGAGCAGGAGCCTGCTCCATGTTTACGAGACAGCACTAAGCCACTTTTTTTGCTTAATGCAGTCTTGTAACTATTGTTCCCTTTAACATTATTTTCTGTGTTAAAGGGGTGTGCATTGGGTGTTGCTGGGGGCATTCCCAGCAACATCCATGGCTTTTTGACACTGCTCCAGATTTTTGAGAAACTGTAACTCTGAGGCAGCGCCAACAACTTCCACCTCCCCAGAGGAGGCATAAGAAAGGCACAACAAGGCTAAATATTGGTATTTCTCCTCATTTTTCTGTTTTCTTATAACTGCGCTGCATTCTGCAGCACACATAGAAAGAAGAAAAAGACTCTTGTGATTGTTTTTGTGCAGGAAGGTTTCTTTTACTGCACAAAAATAATCATAGTGCAAAGGTGGCTATGTTGACGCACGGCAGCCATTTTGCGCCAGGACAGGAAAAAAGAACAGGCATACTTCATATCTGATAGATACGCCGCATTCCTGCCCTTTTCTTTTACCGTAGGGCAGCACAGCGCAGCAGGAAGGCCTGCGGCACTGCCCTACGGCAAAACCTTAACATCTCTCCTGCAGACCTAAGTACTACGTCATTCTGGCTTCAATACCTCAATGATACTAAGGAATTACAAATGGATTGCAGTGTTCACCCAACTCCAAACACAAGCCACGTGAACTGCAATTAGTACTAAGAAAACACAACGGGAAGAGTAAATCCATGCCGCCAGAAGCCGGAGTTCCACTCTTCGTGTACGAGATGCACGTTCCTCCAGTATGAGCGTCGCTTTTTCATTAGGATACATAAAGGAATGGATACCAGAAGAAACAGGTAGTGAGAGGGGCGGGAGAAATAATGATAGGGCATAGAGATGGGGAGGTAATGTGAGCTGGACAGCCCGGAAGTGCTAACATGCCACTACAGATGTACCGTTCATAAACATGAAATTTCATTTAAGCTTCTGTTCTGATTTTAGGGCAAGCACCCTCTGGTTACTTCTGCTGCTCAGCGTTTAATTTCCACCACCGCCTGGTACGATCAATTTGTAGGATTGCTTTTCACAAAATGCCTTTTCATCAAGGTCTAAAGATCAATACTTAGTGATTTTTTTAATCTCTGCAGTAGCACAAGCTGTTCTGGACAACTACAAACAAACATGGCGTCTTCCTCGTAATGAATGGAAACAACAGTCACTGCTCTAAGGCAATCATGTATGAACTCGTAGCTAATAACGTGAGTACAACTGTACTTGGTAATTTTTTTCTTTTTTAAACGTATCTTGTCCCTCGGGTAGCGGATTATATAGATGCTGTCAACTGTTGAACATATTTCAAACTGCCAATCAAAATAATTGTAATTCATCAGCTTCCAAGTGGCATTTCTTTCAGCATACGTGTGCTTCCATCTCATCTGCGTTTCGATTTTGCATGCAAATGGCCTATTTTTTTTATTTTTTACCATAGGCCTAGATACGGTAAAAGGCAGAAACGTTTGTTCAGACACATTTCTTAACCAATAAGTTTCTGGCATCTCTGATCAGTTTCTGCTGCACTCCATCGGCAGTATACTTTTTTTTAATGCATCTGGTATTTTACTTCATCAGCATTAAAAGCTGTCATCTGACCTTCTTTTTACTTTTTCTTTGCAAAATGTTATTCATACAAGTGCCGCTTGCAAAAATTAAAACTATATTAACAGGTGTACTTTGTGCTGACATCAAGCAGTGGTCAAATTACTGCTGCCAAACTCGAACGCTACTGACACTGTTTACCGACAATGGGCCTTTTCTACAAAAAAGTGACTCCGCGCAGCACCGAAAGTCATTTGGCTGCGCTGCACTGAGATACTTTCAAAGCACAGGAATGCGTCATATTTACAATATATGTCGCATTCCTGTGCTTTCCCCTGCTCTGGCTTCCAATTGGCTGCAATGCGCCAGCGCAAGCACCCTTGCGCCATGGTGCAAGGGTGTCTGCGTTCTAGGGGAGATTGTTTTTGTGCAGGAAGGGACACCTTCATGCACAAAAACAATCCCTGGAGGTGTTTTCCTCTTTCTATGCCTGCTGCAGAATGCAGTGCGCATAGAAAGAGGAAAAACAAAAAGAATTCTCATTGCGCCTCCCTATGCCTCCACTGGGGAGGAGTAGTATTTTGTCGCATTCCTTGTTTACGCAAGGTTGTAAATCAGGGAATGAAGCAGAAGCCATGAGTGCTGCGGGGGAATAACAACATCAGAAGCCATGGCACGCCCTTTTCACACAAAATGCTGCATGAAAAGGGGCCGTATTTACAAGGACATGAAAAGTCATGCTGGTTAGCTTTACTTTTCTTGGGGCTACAAAATGCGTTGCCAGGGTGTCTCAAAAAGTGAGCACTGTTGGCTTAAAAGTCTTGTAAATAAGACCCAACATATTTTGATACAGCAGACTAACATCTGTTTACTTGTTACCACCAATATCAAGGACAAATCCACAAATGACTGACGTAAAACTGTTTAACCCGTTCTGTGCGGCGGATGGTTTGGTTCTGTCCTCCATAAAGATGGGCGTGTGCAGAGGATGGGAACCTTCCATCCTCTGCACGCAGCCAGGAAATTCCTCTGCTGTGTACATTTTACTGTTTTTATTTTTCACCCTTGGGAGCAGGGGAAGAGCTTCCCCTGCTGCCAGAGACATTATTTTTGTGTAATTATGATCGCCCCCATGGTGGGCTTAAGTTATTACATTGAAAGTGAAATGGAAAAAAGGGTCAGTTTTTGGTGGAAAAATGTGCTGCATTCATGTTGCATTTTGGGTCATTTCCTGTCATGGGTACAAGGTCTACCCACACAAATTTATATCGAGATACTTGGGGGAATACCGGATCCAATACAGTTTGTGGCTCCCACAGATTCCAGAATTTTCCATCACAGAACTATGAAGAAAATATGTTTTGTAGTCAAAGTTTGAGGTCTGCAAGGGATTCTGGGTAGTACAATGTGGTAAGAGCCATGCAAATCAGCCGACCCTGGAATAGCCCTAGGTGTCTAGTTTTCATAAAAGTACAAGTTGGATAGGTTTCCCTAGCTGCCAGCTGAGCTAGGGTCCAAAAACTAGGGGAACACAGAATAGTAGTACAAGTGTTATTACTAATTGTTTTTCTCTGCATTTGCTCCTCTCAAATGTAAGAACATGTGTAAGAAAGAAGTCATTTTGAGAAATGCCCTCTAATTCACATGATAGTATGGGTACCCACAAATTCAGGGATGTGCAAATAACCACTGCTTCTAATCTACTTGACCCAAGTGTGATGTACTTGACCCCAATAAACTGATCTCAAATTGTGTGACCATTGTCAACTCACCAGAATAGTTGAAAAAGCACTAAATATAGCTCAAACTGACAAAATCTGACTTGCCATAGTGAGTGGCAGAGTACATTTTTCCAGGAGCTCCAACTGGGCCCCAGTGCCTGTCGGCCCCGGGGAAGACACACCCACCCTGTGGGGCTGGGTATTGGAGCCCTGACATGGCTCCGGGCACCACTGGGGCCCAGGGTGGGTGCTACCACCTTGGCCTCCATCCTCCAGCCTGCCCACCACCAAGGCCCCAAGACGGGGATCCGTCGGACCTGGGACAGCAACTCCTACTTGGCCCAGTTCAGAAGCTCTGACCAAAACCCTGGTGGGCCCTGGGGTGAGGGCCACAATCCTGGGCTCTCCGTTCACTAGCCCGTCCAGCCTTTTGTGTAGCAAAGCACCTGTGACGGGGTCCCGCAGGCTTGGGAGGCTTCCTCACTGTGGCTTGGTACAGGCAGGCCAGGACTATATTTTCTGGTCTGCCACACCACCAAGGGCCCGGGATGGGGGTCCATCGGGCCCAAGCAGGCCTCACCCACTTTGCTGGCATGTTAATGCTCTTGAGAGCCCCTGGCTGGAGCTCTGTTAGGGCCCCCCCCTCGCAGCCCCGGTTGCTCCGAGCCCCTCGGGCATTTAGTTGTGTGCCATGTTTTCCAATGGGGTGTCCAAATGGCCGGGATACCCTGGAAGTCCTAATGAGGGCTCATTTGCTTCCTCAACCTCAGCCAGGGCTCCAGACGGTGTGTTCTTGCCTTCGGGTCCCTCTGTGACTCAGTGCTCACTGATTACAAGATAAGGGGTAGCCTTCCTCTGGGTTACTAGGGACAGGGTACTCCAGACCCCCTTGCAGTCCAGTCATTTTCATCCGGGTACCCCAAGGGCCCGGGCCAACCTGCCGGGACCCCAGTGGCCCAAGCCCATGCCTGCCTCCCAGCCCTGTCTGATGGGCCTTTCCTACGTGCCTTCCTTCCTCAAGAGTAGGTAGGGACCCAAGTCAACATCTCTGCACAGGTAGTACTTCCCAGGGAGGGTACAGACAATGCTGTATATCTGATCAATTGGACATGCTTTGTCCATTTAGGGATGGACTTCTTGGCCAGCCTCAGCTGTTGTGTCAAACAAAGACCTTCCACCTCATAAGGGAATGTCCAACTTGAGGGCATGCCCTTCACAGAGGACATTCCCCCTACCAAGCAGAGTGAAGGTTGAGCACCCATGACAGCTTGTGCCCCCCAATGGACCTACTAGAATGCAATGGGTCGGGTGGAGCCAAGCCCCGTATGCTGCTTGGCAGTCTGGGCACCTGTGTGCCACACCACCTCCCTTCTTCACCCAGTGCATTTCCGCAGTAGCTTGGAATGTAGGGTGTTTCGCTGCCCGAGCCAGCACCCTTGTATCTCACTCACTCTGCGCCTTCCTTCTGCAGAGATGGCTGGGCCACTCAGAGCCTGTGTGACCACACCTGTCCCCCCAGCAGGCTCTGGAGGGATCTAACGTCAGTCAGGGATTGGCACAAAGCTTCCAAACACTGTCCAGCAGGTGCGGCTACCTGGTTGATCCTGCCAGTATCATATGCTTGCCTCACAGATTAAGACATGCACTTGTCAGTACACATGGCCAGTACAGTGAAACTGCAAATGGCTTATTAAATCAGTTATGGTTGCTTTGTCACTTGGATATCTGTAGTAATTCTAGAGAAAATACATGCCAATGAGCGCTGACATCAGGGAATGCGTGCATTAACAGACCAAGACCAATCTGGGCTCACCCATCCACTTTGGTGACTCTAGATAACCTTGTAACAATCGCACATACCTATGATAGAGACAATGCATTCAGATGTCCTATCAACATTCAATGGTACTTTCTGTGCCTACCATGGTGATCATGGGTAACGGGAATCAGGGTTCAATTCTGGAAAGGGAGCCTGAGAAGTGGCATACCACATCCAAGGAAGGCAGCAGGCGCACATATTACCAACTCCCTACTCGGGAGTTAGCGATGAAAAATAACAATACAGGACTCTTTTGAGGCCCTATAAGTGTAATGAGTAAACTTTAAATTCTTCATGAGGATCCATTGGAGAGCAGGTCTGGTGCCAGCAGTCCTGGTAATTCAAGCTCCAATAGCGTATATTAAAGTTGCTGCAGTTAAAAAGCTTGTAGTCAGATCTTTGAAACAAGCTGGTGGTCTGCCATGAGACGAGCAGCCGCCTGCCCCAACCCCTGCATTTTTGCGTCCCTTTCATGCTCTCGACAGACTGTCCTTGGGGTCAGAAGCACTTACTTTGCAAAATTAGAGTGTTCAAAGCAGGTCAGTTGCCTGAATACTTCAACCAGGAATAATTGAATATTTTGTTGGTTTTTGGAACTGGGAGAATTTGTATTGTGCTGCTAGAGGTGAAATTCTTGAACAGGCACAAGATGAACCAAAGCAAAAGCATTTGTCAAACTTTTTTTCAATAATCAAGACCGAAAGTCGGAGGTTTGAAGACGATCAGATACTGTTGTAGTTACAACAATACATTATGCTGACAAGCGATCTGGCAGTGTTATTCCTATGACCCACCAAGCAGCTTCTGGGAAACCAAAGTCGCTAGGTTCAGGGGTAGTATGGTTGCAAAGCTGAAACTTAAAGGAATAAAATGAAGGGAAGCATACAGCATAATTTGACTCACCACAGGAAACCTGAACTGACCAGAACACAGAAAGGATTGAAAGATTGATACTTCTTTCTCGACTCTGTGGGTGGTGGTGCATGCCCTTCTTAGTTGGTGGAGTGATTTGTCTAGTTAATTCCAATAATAAATAAGACTCCTCATGATAACTAATAACGCGCCCCCCAGTGTTCGGCATTCAACTTCATAGAGGGACTATTGATGTCCAGTCACTTGAGACTGTGCAATAACAGGTCTGTGATGGCCTTAGATGACCGGGCCTGCACGTGCACTGCACTAAATGGATCAGCATGTGTCTAACCTCTGCTGACAGGTGCGGATAACCCCCTTCATGATAGGGATTGGGGATTGTATTTTTGTCCCATGAACGCGGATTTCCCAGTAAGTGTAAGCTTGTGTTGATTTAGTACTTGCCCTTTGTACACACTGTCCGTCGAGGAATAGTGAGGTCCTCGGATCAGACCTGCTGTGGTTGGTAACAGCCTTGGAGAAGTGCCGAAAGCTCGACTACCTAGAGGAAGTAAAAGTTGTAACAAGGTTTCCGTAGGTGAACCTGCAGAAGGATCATTAATGAGCAGCCTGAGCAACTGATGGTGCCAACTCGAAATCCTCGGCTGCCTCCCAGATGAAAAACACCCATAGGCACAGGGCCCTGTGGGGTGGGCTCTTCCACCCGGGGGACCTGACCAACATATGTTTGAGGGACCGGGATGGCACTAGCCCCTCTGAATGAAAGCCCTGCCGAGATGTAACCCATGCTCACCCAGCATGACCCCACGGGGAAACCAAATGACATGGAACCACCCCTGAAGGCCCTGCCATCCCCAGGCTCTCCCGCTCCTGGACCAACCAGGTTTCAGATTAGAGATGAGTGGCCCTTCTCAAGAGTCAGGGCAGCCTGGATGGGAAGAAGCAGGGGCTGCGAAGAGACTCAGGCTCCTCTCTGCGGGGGCATGCAGGATGTGGGAGCCACCTGCTCTTCTGGTGACTCCAACCAGAGCAAGCGGCGGGCTACCCCCAGACTACAGGATGGCATGAATAGGCTCCAGTTACATTATGACGGAGTTTACATTACAATGCTCATATCACACTGGAATCGAAGAAAGTACTAAAGAAGGACTGCCCTGCTGCCCTTAACCCACACAAAGAGAGGCTGCACTGTTGAGAGGACCGCACCTACTGTACTTTTGGCTAGTGAGACTGGAACTGTGCCTGTGGCTTCTGGCTCGTGGAAAAATTTGTTTCCCACCTTAACCCACAGCAGTAACTATAAAGATCAGTCAGCTGATCACCCAGAACCACCTCTGGGGACACAAGATCTAAAGGAGCCCAAACAAACAAGTTGGTAGCCACCACAGAAGTTTGGCCACTACCAGTCGCCAAGTGCAAGCAAGGACACA
The DNA here is from genome assembly GCF_964261635.1 of Lissotriton helveticus. Lineage (NCBI taxonomy): Eukaryota > Metazoa > Chordata > Amphibia > Caudata > Salamandridae > Lissotriton > Lissotriton helveticus. The sequence goes on along the minus strand of NC_136063.1, from coordinate 600,875,080 downwards.
TTTGAGATAGCCAAAAGTTGTACCCATTTCTGACGGACTCTGGAGGGCTTTAAAAGTCCAAATTAATCGTACTCAAGGGACACCAGCCCCACTTAGTATTTCATCCCAACCAAGGTGTAACATGACCAATAGCATAGTATCGGCTGGCCAGCTACTGCAATGTAGAGGAATCACAATCAATATAGCAAATGTTTCTATTCATCACCCCTGGACTAAGGGACCACCACAGAAACACACCTGTCAACCACACCACAGCCGGAGCATCCTTTGCCTGTATCCTCAGCATCAGGACCACTAAATTGATATCTATAGTGGTCATCTTGTAAAGTTTGGAACTTGCTTTAAAAATACTGTGGTGGCCAGGTAACTGTCCAAAGTATCTCTAGACTTTTCCAAGCCAGATTTGGTCACCTAGCCTGGGCCAAAGTCCCCACACTAACTCTGTCAAACTTTTGAAAAGTTTGCAAACTTTTTGTTGACCAATGCTTCTTTGCGGTTACATTTAAAAGTGATAGAATAATTCTAAAAGCTATATCTCTGGAACCCTCTGGTGGATTTTTATGATCAAGGTCTCTAAAAATTTATTGAAAAGACACTATTTTTATAAAGTACTGTTGTGTATCTTTATTGGTGTATGACTTTCTTATTCTGTTGTTTGGTGCTGTTAAATGATTTAAACTAAGTTCATTTACCAAGCCTTACTGCTTGCAGTCACGGCTACCCAGGGTTGAGATAAGGATAAGTAAACAATACTGACTGTACCCAAGATAGTATCTGTGAGTATACTCCATGATAAGGCTCCACAGCCATATCATACAGTACACCCAAATCGTCACACTTTGCAACATTTGTGATGAGTTGTAGAAGTGTTTCTGTCATCACTGCAGCACAGTAACAATACCATTTCTATTTATGTACTCATCTTCAATTTGAACATGTGACTATGGTTGCCTGTGTATACTTTCATGGAACCTTTTGATGATAACAGTAGATGATATACTACTATTACTGCAGACTTGCTTACCTTTCTCTTTCACCTTTGGCCATTTTGGAATTGCTCAAGAGCACAGAGTTACCAGATTGAGCGCACTGTTTTTATTGGCAATAAGAGCGTTTTGGAGAGCGTCACCTGGAGCACATTCATGAGCACGGAGGGACCGATTTGAGCCTACCACCTCCTGGGTGGAGTGTGTGGATGTGCCTTTTCATTGGATGATGGAGAGCATGGAAAGACCGGCTCAAGGGTACCACATGCTCTCACTGGTCGAAACTATGACCTATTCTATTGGATGTCGGGTGGCAGAGGTATAAACTGCAATTCTATTGCAAGAGTGATCTTATCGTTGTGTTCATTGGACAATATTTCTTATTTTTAAAAAAAAATGGATCAGCTGTTCTTGGGAATAAGTCCATTGACATCATGTTATATTGTTGAGTTGTTGGTGTTCCAAATCATTTTCTTTGGTTTACATTTATCTGTGTGCCTGGACTCTGAAGGTATTTATGCTCTATTTCTTTGGGGAGTAAAATATACTTATGTAGTTTGGGCTTCCTATGACATTTTTACAGAATAAAGGAGAACCTCCCATTACATGGACAAGATTACATGGACAAGATGAAAGGAAGAATTTGTTGTTGATAAGGAAGCCATTGATAGAGAACGGAGGATAGGAGCAGAGAGATAAAAAACATTTTGGTCTATTGTCCTAAGTCTGAGTGTCATGTTGTTTTCAGAATTTTATTACAAGTTGACCCATTGGAAAGTCAAGGAGATATTGATGCTTATGAGGAGGCACTATTGAGGATTGAGTATCAATTTAAACCCACTATGAATTGTTAGGTTTACATTTTATACCTGTGCACAGATGGAAGGAGAGTCTTTTAATTAGTTTCTCACTGCATTGAAGGCCCTTTCTATGAAATGCAATTTTGGTCCCATGGTGGATGAGATGATTAGGGATCAAATAATTGTGTATGTCAAAAGTAAAACAATACAGGAACAGTTGTGGGTCATGGGTGATCCAAATTGGAGGATACTATTGCCACTGCTAAGGCATTAGAGCAAACAGAAAAATGGATGACCTTGATAAATAGTAAGAGTATAAATGTCAACAGCCCTGAAGAAGTGTGCAGTGTGAGTAAAACTGCTGTGTGTAGCATGAACAATGCTCACCGTAATAATGGGACCTTTAGGAAGAAAGTCAAGAAGGATGTTGTATGTTACACATGTGCTACTTATAATCATATTGTTTCATTTGCATGGTGTCCTGCAATAGGCAAGGAGTGTAAAAAGTGTTGACGTGTGCATCATTTTGTCTGTGTGTGTAAGGATGTAAAAAAAGAAATGTTACGCCACAGAGAGAGAAAGTTTTATGTATTACTAACAATGAGGATTCCAATTCTGGTTTTGCGTTGTCGGTCAATGATTCCTGTGTTGGTGAGGAACGGTAGCCAATTAGGATACCTCATAAATGTAAAGTTGTGATCGTGGGCATCGCTTTGGAGCTCATGGCTGATTCTGAATCACCCTGGACCATCATCACAAAGAAATACTTAATGGAGAAGTTTGAAAATGTTTTGGATCTTAAGAAACTATGAAGATCTGATATATTTCTGAAAGGTTTGATAGTACCACTATTGAATTAATTGGTTTTGAATGGGTTGAAACTGAATTTAAAGGTACCAGTGCTAACATAAAATTGCATGTGGCTATAAAAAAGAGTCATTGTATTGAGGTTGATGGACCAATGGAAGTTGGGAATAATTCTGAAATCCAGAAGTAAAGAACCAGTGACAGATATTACGGATGTGAGTAAAAAATCTTACATAGTGAGGAAATTCTCAAATGTTTTCAAAGACACTTTAGAGAAGCTGACTGACTTTTCTCATAGAATTAAAATCAAGAAAGGTGCAATGCCTGTTAAACAAAAGCTTAGGGAGGCAATTAATGTAAGATGAGAACTCAAGAACATGTTGAATGAAATGGTGGATGAAGGCACAATTGAAGAGATTGAGTAATCTGACTGGGTGTCTTCAATCGTTTTGGCATGCAAGGTGGATCAAAAGCTAAGATTGAGTGTGGTTTTCAGAACACTAAATGCTAATATTATGGTAGGCTGCAACCCTTACCTAATATTAGTAAATGAGTTTGTATGCTTGAAGGTACTAAAATATCTTACAAATTAGATTTAAGATCTGCCTACCAGTAGATTGAATTTACAGAAGACTCAAAACAATTAACTACATTCCATACACCACTAGGACGTTATCAATTAAAAAGGATGCAGTTTGGATTAGCTTCTGCAGTATCAGTATTCCAAAGGGTTATATTCCATATTTTAAAGGATGTAGACAACTTTGGGGAGGTGTTTACAAGATGACATTTTAATATTTTCAAAGGATGAAAAAGAGCATTTGGAACATATTAATGAAATATGTAAACCACAAGTTAATGCCCTAACATCCTCCATTCACTGGACAATGAAAACGATTAGGAAAATTCTACCTTTTCTATCTACCAGCTGCAGGAAAACGGTGGTGACAGCACTTGTGCTGTCCCGCCTTGATTACTGCAATAGCATCTTTCTGCAAGCTCAGCAGGGGATTCTTAATAAACTGCAGATATCTGCAAAATGCTGCTGCTCGACTGATCACCGGCCTACCGAAATTTGCACCGGTGGCTCAGGAATTGAGGAAATTGCATTGGCTCCCAATACGGAAACGTATTATGTTTAAGGCACTATGTATGGTGTTCAAGGCAATGAATGGATTCGGTCCATCCTTCCTTCAACAACATTTCCAACGTTACATGCCTGGCAGACAGCTAAGATCAGCTAATAAAGGGCTAATTAAGATGGATCGGATTAAGAAAGCTCGATGGGGAGGACGCAGCTTTATCTTCGGAGCCTCCACTATTTGGAACAAACTGCCCTTGCCACTGAAAGAAAGCACTAACTTGCTGAGTTTCAGGAAAAACATCAAAACATGGCTTTTTGACCTGTAAAAATAACAACTTGTTCTATAGTGGAGAAAACATATCGTTTCAGCGCCAGGACACCGCCCGGTAACAGCGCACTTTATAAATGATATAAATAAAAATAAATAAATAAAAGGTTGAAAAAACTTGGTCTGACTCGCAAAACCTCTAGATGAAAATGGTTCCATAATTCTGTGGATTATTTAGGCCATTCCTTGCCTGGTAAATTGAGTTGTGCCCAAGAAATCTATTGTAGATGCTATAATCAGTGTTCCTGCATCCGAAACTATGGAACAACTCCTCTCATTCAAGGGGTGGCGTGGGTATTATAGCAAGTTCATTAGGAATTTTGCCACCAAAATGAAAACTTTGAGGGAATTGACAAGAAAAAATGTGCCATTTGTTTTATCTGAAAAACAGCAACAGGCTTTTCAGTGTGCTAAGTGAGATATTTTGGAGGCACCTACATTGAAGCCTTTCTGTTTAAAAGAAGAATGTATTTTTACTGTGGATGCTAGCATGTATGTAGTTGGTTGTGTGAGTGGTAAAGAAGAGTGGAATGTAGATTTTTTGTCTTAGACCTTAAATGATACTGAGAAGAGGTATGCAGTGATTGAAATAGAATTGTTGGTGTGTGTGTGGGCTGTTGAGCATTTCAGAAATTATGTGTGGGTAAGTCAATTCACATTAAGGACAAATCACAAACTGCTGGTAAATATATTGGGCCCAATTCACAAAGGTAAACTGAGGCGAAAGTCTAACTTTATGACTTTTGGAATTCACAAAGAGCATTTACGAGTAGTAAAGTTAGACTTTTGTCTCAGTTAAACTTAAGTTTTGGTCTTAAGTTTAATTGATATCTAAAAGTTACACTTAAGACCAAAATGTAGGATTAACTGAGACAGAAGTCTAACTTTACTACTCATAAATGCTATTTGAGAATACCGAAAGTCATAAATTTAGACTTTAATCTCAGTGTACCTTTGTGAATCGGGCCATATATCACCTGGTGGGGGGTTGGAACGCCACTGTGCTCTTTCCCATATTAACTTCAAGGCTACAAAAGTAACGTTTTAAAGTTTAATTTGTTTCTGGAAAGTGCAACATGGCCGCTGATTGCTTATCAAGGCTACCTTACTGGTTGGAGGATATGAATGTAAGGAGTGAAGTGGAAATTATAGCTACTATAAAAAATTTAGTTGCTAGGGCTTTTGAGGCTATTTCAGAAAGGTGCGCATAGAGTGAAATGAGAGATACGTTATGGCAACAGATAAGGAATTGTTTGATTGAAGGTTGGCCTAGGAAGGAGTTGATTTCTCAAGAGTTATTACAATTTTGGAAGGTTTCAGGAGCATAGGATGTAGAAGGTGAATAATTATTCAAAGAAAGCAAGTGTGTTCATTTGGTTAATATACAGAAAGTGAGTTTACATAACATGTGTATTTGTAAAGCGCACGTTCACCTATAGGTCTCTTGGCACTGAATAACAGATATTTATTGTTACCCAACTCAATGGTAGTCATTTTATTGACCTCAGATGGATGAAAGGCTGAATTGACCCGCCAGGATTTGAACCTGTGACCATGAGGTCAAACACAGGCCGTTGCAATGGATGCATTAGTCCACTGAGCCACCAGACCCACCTTAGGTCATAAAGAGCATATTGGCATGTCGTTTCGGAAGATACTTATCAGAACGTGTTTTTGGAGGCCAGGTATAGACAGATCACAGACAGGCTAGTAAGATAGTGTGATCAATGTGTTAATGGTGAGAAAACCTTAAAGGTTAAATCAGCACAGTTGAAACCTGTTGCATGGCATTTCTGGCCCATTTTCTTCTTTACCTCAAGAAGCTAGGTTTGCTTTAGTGATGATAGATTATAGATTATAGGAGAGGAAGCCTAAAGAATGGTATGATGGTAAATACATCATTAAATAACCTATGATTATTGTGGGTGATTGGGTGATGATTCTCAAACCATAGTATACTCCACAAAAGGGAGCCCAAGTATGGAAAGGCGATTAAGGTCATTAAGGTGTTTTTCAACAGCGTTGCTATGCATGATGGTAAAGTATGGAATGTAAGAAGGGTTGCTAAATCCAAAAATATGACACATTTAGAAAAAATTAGTTGTGTGGAGAGTTGTAATGTTAGTGACAGATTTTGTTCTAAAGGTTGACAATCCATCAGAGGGAGAAGTTGTGAATGGTTCTGGTGATGAGGGAAGAAGAGTGGACACTGCAGTTGAAGTGACACAACAGAGTGTTAGTGGAAATGTAGTTTTGAGACAGCAAAATGAGGGTGAAGTGGTGAGTAAGCAGATCAATGGCTATAGTGAGCATGTGTGTTATTCAGCGTCTTCCAGGGTGGAGAACAGGGGTAGGAACAGACATGCTCCCAGCATATATTGAGATTTTATTCATAACTGTTAGGATATTACTTGTGAATGGTTTTTCTTTCCTTCTGTATTTTAAGAGGGATGGAGTGTTGTAATGAGTTTACATTCAATTAAGTTTTGTAGTTTGTATAATGTTTATGTTTAATTAAGGGACTCTCTTCATGGTTCCCTGTTAGAAAATATGATGTTTAGATTCACTTCTCTTTTGACTGCCTGGTTGAATGCAGATGTTCTGCTGCACTAATACAGATTTGTCAGCTTTATCCTGGATTTTATTCCTTTGCCACACTGTGACTCCTCTAGTCCATCGAATTACCAATTAATAAAAATTATTTACCAATTAATAATTATTCAACATAAAAATTAATTATTAATACCAACAAATAAAAATAAATAATTACTTAATTCCAATTAAATTACTTCCCAACCTCTTCCCCTATAAACCCACAACACGCTACGGTACTAAAACGCATAACTTACATTAAAACAAATTACTAACGTCTAAAAATGTTATACATAGATGCTAAAACTAGTACAATAATTAACAAAAAATATAAACACAGACATATAAAATATATAATAAATACATAACACTGATATAAATATCGATATTAGTAGCATCAATATTTTTGCTATTGATAATACTAACTTTGATATTAGGAAAAACAATATTTCTTATCTTCAGGTGAAGAATTCTGGTCGTCGATATTCTTGATTTCAATATTGTGTCCCTATGATATTTCCAACTCGATATTATTGTAGGTGAAATTTAAAAACTCGATATTTAGACTGTTTACCGATTCAATACAGACAGGCGAACAAAATGCGAAAGCCAGGGACTACAACCTCATTCATTACGCTTGGTTGTTGATCCGTGTTGTCAAGGCCACTGGAGCTCTGGCCCTCAAAACGATAGAAAGTCCTAATACATGTGGGCTTTGCATAAGGCAGCACCTCGTCAATTCGTGCTTGCAAAATTCCAGGTTGACCTGTCAGGAGTTAAAAGTCTCCTAGTGTGCTCCTTAGTCCTATTCACAAACCTATACCGGATAAGAGATGACGTGTATGCCCTTATTCTATTCTTTTGACATAAGTGTCTATTTTTGGAGTCCTGTCCCCTTGGTTGAGTAGGACCCCTCTCCCATATTTTAGAATTTGTGCCGGGTCCGTGGACCACCAGACTCATAATAAGCCTCTTAGTATGTTTCTCATTCTTAAATGATTTCAACTGACTACAATTTCTTCCCAAATAGATTCCTACTAGAATGTGCACCCTCAGCAGATAACGTTTCTGAAATGCAGTCCTTTTCTATCCCCTCAAATGTAGATGTTGAAAGGCAGCCACTACATATCTTGATGCCATTGCTAATGCTCTCAATTTTTCAAAGGCCACAATTAATTAAAATGTAGCCTTGATGTCAACCTAAAGATTATATGTTTTAACTAAAGGCCATTGCATGAATCTCTGCACTCATGAACAGATTTAGCTCCACAAGCTTTCCAAATAACCCTCAGCTTTTTTTGTCCACAGGATCTGAAATCACAAAATCCTACGCCTGGTTAAATTAGCCAAAAGAGATGCAATTACTAGTGACAAAGTTATTGTACCCCCATAAAAATGGAAATGAGTATGTATCCAGGTCCTTCTATTCCCTCTTGAATAGAACTTGAATCCTGGAGAAACAGCTTTTAAAATAGACAGCCTATGAAATTGACGGAATCGTTCCTCACTGGTGATTGTTATTTCCTTCCTTCCTTCCTTCCCCACGAGGAAGCTTAAGATAAGATGATCTATACAAAATGCTGCTCTTCTGATTAAAAATCTCTACATTGGCTTCTTTTGATGATGTGCTCATAACTCTCTTATTAGAAGGAGGACAAGAGTAATGTCTCTTCTGTGACTGCTGCCCCACATCTTCTTCCAGAAATCAGGATCCAACACAGACAAGTGGGTACAAAACAATATATAGAAAACATGGATCTAATTCGGGAGACGTGAGAAACCCTGAAACCATTTTTCTTTTTTTTCTGACATTATGAATAATCATTTAAAAACCAGATCCTCTTAAACAGCTGAGGATTAACAAGTAGATGTAGATACTAAAAAAAAGAACACAATCTAAAGGCCTCATTTATGTGGCTTCCTGTGCCGCCGGAACATAATTTTGTGTGAATTTCAGTGGAGCAGGAGCCTGCTCCATGTTTACGAGACAGCACTAAGCCACTTTTTTTGCTTAATGCAGTCTTGTAACTATTGTTCCCTTTAACATTATTTTCTGTGTTAAAGGGGTGTGCATTGGGTGTTGCTGGGGGCATTCCCAGCAACATCCATGGCTTTTTGACACTGCTCCAGATTTTTGAGAAACTGTAACTCTGAGGCAGCGCCAACAACTTCCACCTCCCCAGAGGAGGCATAAGAAAGGCACAACAAGGCTAAATATTGGTATTTCTCCTCATTTTTCTGTTTTCTTATAACTGCGCTGCATTCTGCAGCACACATAGAAAGAAGAAAAAGACTCTTGTGATTGTTTTTGTGCAGGAAGGTTTCTTTTACTGCACAAAAATAATCATAGTGCAAAGGTGGCTATGTTGACGCACGGCAGCCATTTTGCGCCAGGACAGGAAAAAAGAACAGGCATACTTCATATCTGATAGATACGCCGCATTCCTGCCCTTTTCTTTTACCGTAGGGCAGCACAGCGCAGCAGGAAGGCCTGCGGCACTGCCCTACGGCAAAACCTTAACATCTCTCCTGCAGACCTAAGTACTACGTCATTCTGGCTTCAATACCTCAATGATACTAAGGAATTACAAATGGATTGCAGTGTTCACCCAACTCCAAACACAAGCCACGTGAACTGCAATTAGTACTAAGAAAACACAACGGGAAGAGTAAATCCATGCCGCCAGAAGCCGGAGTTCCACTCTTCGTGTACGAGATGCACGTTCCTCCAGTATGAGCGTCGCTTTTTCATTAGGATACATAAAGGAATGGATACCAGAAGAAACAGGTAGTGAGAGGGGCGGGAGAAATAATGATAGGGCATAGAGATGGGGAGGTAATGTGAGCTGGACAGCCCGGAAGTGCTAACATGCCACTACAGATGTACCGTTCATAAACATGAAATTTCATTTAAGCTTCTGTTCTGATTTTAGGGCAAGCACCCTCTGGTTACTTCTGCTGCTCAGCGTTTAATTTCCACCACCGCCTGGTACGATCAATTTGTAGGATTGCTTTTCACAAAATGCCTTTTCATCAAGGTCTAAAGATCAATACTTAGTGATTTTTTTAATCTCTGCAGTAGCACAAGCTGTTCTGGACAACTACAAACAAACATGGCGTCTTCCTCGTAATGAATGGAAACAACAGTCACTGCTCTAAGGCAATCATGTATGAACTCGTAGCTAATAACGTGAGTACAACTGTACTTGGTAATTTTTTTCTTTTTTAAACGTATCTTGTCCCTCGGGTAGCGGATTATATAGATGCTGTCAACTGTTGAACATATTTCAAACTGCCAATCAAAATAATTGTAATTCATCAGCTTCCAAGTGGCATTTCTTTCAGCATACGTGTGCTTCCATCTCATCTGCGTTTCGATTTTGCATGCAAATGGCCTATTTTTTTTATTTTTTACCATAGGCCTAGATACGGTAAAAGGCAGAAACGTTTGTTCAGACACATTTCTTAACCAATAAGTTTCTGGCATCTCTGATCAGTTTCTGCTGCACTCCATCGGCAGTATACTTTTTTTTAATGCATCTGGTATTTTACTTCATCAGCATTAAAAGCTGTCATCTGACCTTCTTTTTACTTTTTCTTTGCAAAATGTTATTCATACAAGTGCCGCTTGCAAAAATTAAAACTATATTAACAGGTGTACTTTGTGCTGACATCAAGCAGTGGTCAAATTACTGCTGCCAAACTCGAACGCTACTGACACTGTTTACCGACAATGGGCCTTTTCTACAAAAAAGTGACTCCGCGCAGCACCGAAAGTCATTTGGCTGCGCTGCACTGAGATACTTTCAAAGCACAGGAATGCGTCATATTTACAATATATGTCGCATTCCTGTGCTTTCCCCTGCTCTGGCTTCCAATTGGCTGCAATGCGCCAGCGCAAGCACCCTTGCGCCATGGTGCAAGGGTGTCTGCGTTCTAGGGGAGATTGTTTTTGTGCAGGAAGGGACACCTTCATGCACAAAAACAATCCCTGGAGGTGTTTTCCTCTTTCTATGCCTGCTGCAGAATGCAGTGCGCATAGAAAGAGGAAAAACAAAAAGAATTCTCATTGCGCCTCCCTATGCCTCCACTGGGGAGGAGTAGTATTTTGTCGCATTCCTTGTTTACGCAAGGTTGTAAATCAGGGAATGAAGCAGAAGCCATGAGTGCTGCGGGGGAATAACAACATCAGAAGCCATGGCACGCCCTTTTCACACAAAATGCTGCATGAAAAGGGGCCGTATTTACAAGGACATGAAAAGTCATGCTGGTTAGCTTTACTTTTCTTGGGGCTACAAAATGCGTTGCCAGGGTGTCTCAAAAAGTGAGCACTGTTGGCTTAAAAGTCTTGTAAATAAGACCCAACATATTTTGATACAGCAGACTAACATCTGTTTACTTGTTACCACCAATATCAAGGACAAATCCACAAATGACTGACGTAAAACTGTTTAACCCGTTCTGTGCGGCGGATGGTTTGGTTCTGTCCTCCATAAAGATGGGCGTGTGCAGAGGATGGGAACCTTCCATCCTCTGCACGCAGCCAGGAAATTCCTCTGCTGTGTACATTTTACTGTTTTTATTTTTCACCCTTGGGAGCAGGGGAAGAGCTTCCCCTGCTGCCAGAGACATTATTTTTGTGTAATTATGATCGCCCCCATGGTGGGCTTAAGTTATTACATTGAAAGTGAAATGGAAAAAAGGGTCAGTTTTTGGTGGAAAAATGTGCTGCATTCATGTTGCATTTTGGGTCATTTCCTGTCATGGGTACAAGGTCTACCCACACAAATTTATATCGAGATACTTGGGGGAATACCGGATCCAATACAGTTTGTGGCTCCCACAGATTCCAGAATTTTCCATCACAGAACTATGAAGAAAATATGTTTTGTAGTCAAAGTTTGAGGTCTGCAAGGGATTCTGGGTAGTACAATGTGGTAAGAGCCATGCAAATCAGCCGACCCTGGAATAGCCCTAGGTGTCTAGTTTTCATAAAAGTACAAGTTGGATAGGTTTCCCTAGCTGCCAGCTGAGCTAGGGTCCAAAAACTAGGGGAACACAGAATAGTAGTACAAGTGTTATTACTAATTGTTTTTCTCTGCATTTGCTCCTCTCAAATGTAAGAACATGTGTAAGAAAGAAGTCATTTTGAGAAATGCCCTCTAATTCACATGATAGTATGGGTACCCACAAATTCAGGGATGTGCAAATAACCACTGCTTCTAATCTACTTGACCCAAGTGTGATGTACTTGACCCCAATAAACTGATCTCAAATTGTGTGACCATTGTCAACTCACCAGAATAGTTGAAAAAGCACTAAATATAGCTCAAACTGACAAAATCTGACTTGCCATAGTGAGTGGCAGAGTACATTTTTCCAGGAGCTCCAACTGGGCCCCAGTGCCTGTCGGCCCCGGGGAAGACACACCCACCCTGTGGGGCTGGGTATTGGAGCCCTGACATGGCTCCGGGCACCACTGGGGCCCAGGGTGGGTGCTACCACCTTGGCCTCCATCCTCCAGCCTGCCCACCACCAAGGCCCCAAGACGGGGATCCGTCGGACCTGGGACAGCAACTCCTACTTGGCCCAGTTCAGAAGCTCTGACCAAAACCCTGGTGGGCCCTGGGGTGAGGGCCACAATCCTGGGCTCTCCGTTCACTAGCCCGTCCAGCCTTTTGTGTAGCAAAGCACCTGTGACGGGGTCCCGCAGGCTTGGGAGGCTTCCTCACTGTGGCTTGGTACAGGCAGGCCAGGACTATATTTTCTGGTCTGCCACACCACCAAGGGCCCGGGATGGGGGTCCATCGGGCCCAAGCAGGCCTCACCCACTTTGCTGGCATGTTAATGCTCTTGAGAGCCCCTGGCTGGAGCTCTGTTAGGGCCCCCCCCTCGCAGCCCCGGTTGCTCCGAGCCCCTCGGGCATTTAGTTGTGTGCCATGTTTTCCAATGGGGTGTCCAAATGGCCGGGATACCCTGGAAGTCCTAATGAGGGCTCATTTGCTTCCTCAACCTCAGCCAGGGCTCCAGACGGTGTGTTCTTGCCTTCGGGTCCCTCTGTGACTCAGTGCTCACTGATTACAAGATAAGGGGTAGCCTTCCTCTGGGTTACTAGGGACAGGGTACTCCAGACCCCCTTGCAGTCCAGTCATTTTCATCCGGGTACCCCAAGGGCCCGGGCCAACCTGCCGGGACCCCAGTGGCCCAAGCCCATGCCTGCCTCCCAGCCCTGTCTGATGGGCCTTTCCTACGTGCCTTCCTTCCTCAAGAGTAGGTAGGGACCCAAGTCAACATCTCTGCACAGGTAGTACTTCCCAGGGAGGGTACAGACAATGCTGTATATCTGATCAATTGGACATGCTTTGTCCATTTAGGGATGGACTTCTTGGCCAGCCTCAGCTGTTGTGTCAAACAAAGACCTTCCACCTCATAAGGGAATGTCCAACTTGAGGGCATGCCCTTCACAGAGGACATTCCCCCTACCAAGCAGAGTGAAGGTTGAGCACCCATGACAGCTTGTGCCCCCCAATGGACCTACTAGAATGCAATGGGTCGGGTGGAGCCAAGCCCCGTATGCTGCTTGGCAGTCTGGGCACCTGTGTGCCACACCACCTCCCTTCTTCACCCAGTGCATTTCCGCAGTAGCTTGGAATGTAGGGTGTTTCGCTGCCCGAGCCAGCACCCTTGTATCTCACTCACTCTGCGCCTTCCTTCTGCAGAGATGGCTGGGCCACTCAGAGCCTGTGTGACCACACCTGTCCCCCCAGCAGGCTCTGGAGGGATCTAACGTCAGTCAGGGATTGGCACAAAGCTTCCAAACACTGTCCAGCAGGTGCGGCTACCTGGTTGATCCTGCCAGTATCATATGCTTGCCTCACAGATTAAGACATGCACTTGTCAGTACACATGGCCAGTACAGTGAAACTGCAAATGGCTTATTAAATCAGTTATGGTTGCTTTGTCACTTGGATATCTGTAGTAATTCTAGAGAAAATACATGCCAATGAGCGCTGACATCAGGGAATGCGTGCATTAACAGACCAAGACCAATCTGGGCTCACCCATCCACTTTGGTGACTCTAGATAACCTTGTAACAATCGCACATACCTATGATAGAGACAATGCATTCAGATGTCCTATCAACATTCAATGGTACTTTCTGTGCCTACCATGGTGATCATGGGTAACGGGAATCAGGGTTCAATTCTGGAAAGGGAGCCTGAGAAGTGGCATACCACATCCAAGGAAGGCAGCAGGCGCACATATTACCAACTCCCTACTCGGGAGTTAGCGATGAAAAATAACAATACAGGACTCTTTTGAGGCCCTATAAGTGTAATGAGTAAACTTTAAATTCTTCATGAGGATCCATTGGAGAGCAGGTCTGGTGCCAGCAGTCCTGGTAATTCAAGCTCCAATAGCGTATATTAAAGTTGCTGCAGTTAAAAAGCTTGTAGTCAGATCTTTGAAACAAGCTGGTGGTCTGCCATGAGACGAGCAGCCGCCTGCCCCAACCCCTGCATTTTTGCGTCCCTTTCATGCTCTCGACAGACTGTCCTTGGGGTCAGAAGCACTTACTTTGCAAAATTAGAGTGTTCAAAGCAGGTCAGTTGCCTGAATACTTCAACCAGGAATAATTGAATATTTTGTTGGTTTTTGGAACTGGGAGAATTTGTATTGTGCTGCTAGAGGTGAAATTCTTGAACAGGCACAAGATGAACCAAAGCAAAAGCATTTGTCAAACTTTTTTTCAATAATCAAGACCGAAAGTCGGAGGTTTGAAGACGATCAGATACTGTTGTAGTTACAACAATACATTATGCTGACAAGCGATCTGGCAGTGTTATTCCTATGACCCACCAAGCAGCTTCTGGGAAACCAAAGTCGCTAGGTTCAGGGGTAGTATGGTTGCAAAGCTGAAACTTAAAGGAATAAAATGAAGGGAAGCATACAGCATAATTTGACTCACCACAGGAAACCTGAACTGACCAGAACACAGAAAGGATTGAAAGATTGATACTTCTTTCTCGACTCTGTGGGTGGTGGTGCATGCCCTTCTTAGTTGGTGGAGTGATTTGTCTAGTTAATTCCAATAATAAATAAGACTCCTCATGATAACTAATAACGCGCCCCCCAGTGTTCGGCATTCAACTTCATAGAGGGACTATTGATGTCCAGTCACTTGAGACTGTGCAATAACAGGTCTGTGATGGCCTTAGATGACCGGGCCTGCACGTGCACTGCACTAAATGGATCAGCATGTGTCTAACCTCTGCTGACAGGTGCGGATAACCCCCTTCATGATAGGGATTGGGGATTGTATTTTTGTCCCATGAACGCGGATTTCCCAGTAAGTGTAAGCTTGTGTTGATTTAGTACTTGCCCTTTGTACACACTGTCCGTCGAGGAATAGTGAGGTCCTCGGATCAGACCTGCTGTGGTTGGTAACAGCCTTGGAGAAGTGCCGAAAGCTCGACTACCTAGAGGAAGTAAAAGTTGTAACAAGGTTTCCGTAGGTGAACCTGCAGAAGGATCATTAATGAGCAGCCTGAGCAACTGATGGTGCCAACTCGAAATCCTCGGCTGCCTCCCAGATGAAAAACACCCATAGGCACAGGGCCCTGTGGGGTGGGCTCTTCCACCCGGGGGACCTGACCAACATATGTTTGAGGGACCGGGATGGCACTAGCCCCTCTGAATGAAAGCCCTGCCGAGATGTAACCCATGCTCACCCAGCATGACCCCACGGGGAAACCAAATGACATGGAACCACCCCTGAAGGCCCTGCCATCCCCAGGCTCTCCCGCTCCTGGACCAACCAGGTTTCAGATTAGAGATGAGTGGCCCTTCTCAAGAGTCAGGGCAGCCTGGATGGGAAGAAGCAGGGGCTGCGAAGAGACTCAGGCTCCTCTCTGCGGGGGCATGCAGGATGTGGGAGCCACCTGCTCTTCTGGTGACTCCAACCAGAGCAAGCGGCGGGCTACCCCCAGACTACAGGATGGCATGAATAGGCTCCAGTTACATTATGACGGAGTTTACATTACAATGCTCATATCACACTGGAATCGAAGAAAGTACTAAAGAAGGACTGCCCTGCTGCCCTTAACCCACACAAAGAGAGGCTGCACTGTTGAGAGGACCGCACCTACTGTACTTTTGGCTAGTGAGACTGGAACTGTGCCTGTGGCTTCTGGCTCGTGGAAAAATTTGTTTCCCACCTTAACCCACAGCAGTAACTATAAAGATCAGTCAGCTGATCACCCAGAACCACCTCTGGGGACACAAGATCTAAAGGAGCCCAAACAAACAAGTTGGTAGCCACCACAGAAGTTTGGCCACTACCAGTCGCCAAGTGCAAGCAAGGACACATTTGAGATAGCCAAAAGTTGTACCCATTTCTGACGGACTCTGGAGGGCTTTAAAAGTCCAAATTAATCGTACTCAAGGGACACCAGCCCCACTTAGTATTTCATCCCAACCAAGGTGTAACATGACCAATAGCATAGTATCGGCTGGCCAGCTACTGCAATGTAGAGGAATCACAATCAATATAGCAAATGTTTCTATTCATCACCCCTGGACTAAGGGACCACCACAGAAACACACCTGTCAACCACACCACAGCCGGAGCATCCTTTGCCTGTATCCTCAGCATCAGGACCACTAAATTGATATCTATAGTGGTCATCTTGTAAAGTTTGGAACTTGCTTTAAAAATACTGTGGTGGCCAGGTAACTGTCCAAAGTATCTCTAGACTTTTCCAAGCCAGATTTGGTCACCTAGCCTGGGCCAAAGTCCCCACACTAACTCTGTCAAACTTTTGAAAAGTTTGCAAACTTTTTGTTGACCAATGCTTCTTTGCGGTTACATTTAAAAGTGATAGAATAATTCTAAAAGCTATATCTCTGGAACCCTCTGGTGGATTTTTATGATCAAGGTCTCTAAAAATTTATTGAAAAGACACTATTTTTATAAAGTACTGTTGTGTATCTTTATTGGTGTATGACTTTCTTATTCTGTTGTTTGGTGCTGTTAAATGATTTAAACTAAGTTCATTTACCAAGCCTTACTGCTTGCAGTCACGGCTACCCAGGGTTGAGATAAGGATAAGTAAACAATACTGACTGTACCCAAGATAGTATCTGTGAGTATACTCCATGATAAGGCTCCACAGCCATATCATACAGTACACCCAAATCGTCACACTTTGCAACATTTGTGATGAGTTGTAGAAGTGTTTCTGTCATCACTGCAGCACAGTAACAATACCATTTCTATTTATGTACTCATCTTCAATTTGAACATGTGACTATGGTTGCCTGTGTATACTTTCATGGAACCTTTTGATGATAACAGTAGATGATATACTACTATTACTGCAGACTTGCTTACCTTTCTCTTTCACCTTTGGCCATTTTGGAATTGCTCAAGAGCACAGAGTTACCAGATTGAGCGCACTGTTTTTATTGGCAATAAGAGCGTTTTGGAGAGCGTCACCTGGAGCACATTCATGAGCACGGAGGGACCGATTTGAGCCTACCACCTCCTGGGTGGAGTGTGTGGATGTGCCTTTTCATTGGATGATGGAGAGCATGGAAAGACCGGCTCAAGGGTACCACATGCTCTCACTGGTCGAAACTATGACCTATTCTATTGGATGTCGGGTGGCAGAGGTATAAACTGCAATTCTATTGCAAGAGTGATCTTATCGTTGTGTTCATTGGACAATATTTCTTATTTTTAAAAAAAAATGGATCAGCTGTTCTTGGGAATAAGTCCATTGACATCATGTTATATTGTTGAGTTGTTGGTGTTCCAAATCATTTTCTTTGGTTTACATTTATCTGTGTGCCTGGACTCTGAAGGTATTTATGCTCTATTTCTTTGGGGAGTAAAATATACTTATGTAGTTTGGGCTTCCTATGACATTTTTACAGAATAAAGGAGAACCTCCCATTACATGGACAAGATTACATGGACAAGATGAAAGGAAGAATTTGTTGTTGATAAGGAAGCCATTGATAGAGAACGGAGGATAGGAGCAGAGAGGTAAAAAACATTTTGGTCTATTGTCCTAAGTCTGAGTGTCATGTTGTTTTCAGAATTTTATTACAAGTTGACCCATTGGAAAGTCAAGGAGATATTGATGCTTATGAGGAGGCACTATTGAGGATTGAGTATCAATTTAAACCCACTATGAATTGTTAGGTTTACATTTTATACCTGTGCACAGATGGAAGGAGAGTCTTTTAATTAGTTTCTCACTGCATTGAAGGCCCTTTCTATGAAATGCAATTTTGGTCCCATGGTGGATGAGATGATTAGGGATCAAATAATTGTGTATGTCAAAAGTAAAACAATACAGGAACAGTTGTGGGTCATGGGTGATCCAAATTGGAGGATACTATTGCCACTGCTAAGGCATTAGAGCAAACAGAAAAATGGATGACCTTGATAAATAGTAAGAGTATAAATGTCAACAGCCCTGAAGAAGTGTGCAGTGTGAGTAAAACTGCTGTGTGTAGCATGAACAATGCTCACCGTAATAATGGGACCTTTAGGAAGAAAGTCAAGAAGGATGTTGTATGTTACACATGTGCTACTTATAATCATATTGTTTCATTTGCATGGTGTCCTGCAATAGGCAAGGAGTGTAAAAAGTGTTGACGTGTGCATCATTTTGTCTGTGTGTGTAAGGATGTAAAAAAAGAAATGTTACGCCACAGAGAGAGAAAGTTTTATGTATTACTAACAATGAGGATTCCAATTCTGGTTTTGCGTTGTCGGTCAATGATTCCTGTGTTGGTGAGGAACGGTAGCCAATTAGGATACCTCATAAATGTAAAGTTGTGATCGTGGGCATCGCTTTGGAGCTCATGGCTGATTCTGAATCACCCTGGACCATCATCACAAAGAAATACTTAATGGAGAAGTTTGAAAATGTTTTGGATCTTAAGAAACTATGAAGATCTGATATATTTCTGAAAGGTTTGATAGTACCACTATTGAATTAATTGGTTTTGAATGGGTTGAAACTGAATTTAAAGGTACCAGTGCTAACATAAAATTGCATGTGGCTATAAAAAAGAGTCATTGTATTGAGGTTGATGGACCAATGGAAGTTGGGAATAATTCTGAAATCCAGAAGTAAAGAACCAGTGACAGATATTACGGATGTGAGTAAAAAATCTTACATAGTGAGGAAATTCTCAAATGTTTTCAAAGACACTTTAGAGAAGCTGACTGACTTTTCTCATAGAATTAAAATCAAGAAAGGTGCAATGCCTGTTAAACAAAAGCTTAGGGAGGCAATTAATGTAAGATGAGAACTCAAGAACATGTTGAATGAAATGGTGGATGAAGGCACAATTGAAGAGATTGAGTAATCTGACTGGGTGTCTTCAATCGTTTTGGCATGCAAGGTGGATCAAAAGCTAAGATTGAGTGTGGTTTTCAGAACACTAAATGCTAATATTATGGTAGGCTGCAACCCTTACCTAATATTAGTAAATGAGTTTGTATGCTTGAAGGTACTAAAATATCTTACAAATTAGATTTAAGATCTGCCTACCAGTAGATTGAATTTACAGAAGACTCAAAACAATTAACTACATTCCATACACCACTAGGACGTTATCAATTAAAAAGGATGCAGTTTGGATTAGCTTCTGCAGTATCAGTATTCCAAAGGGTTATATTCCATATTTTAAAGGATGTAGACAACTTTGGGGAGGTGTTTACAAGATGACATTTTAATATTTTCAAAGGATGAAAAAGAGCATTTGGAACATATTAATGAAATATGTAAACCACAAGTTAATGCCCTAACATCCTCCATTCACTGGACAATGAAAACGATTAGGAAAATTCTACCTTTTCTATCTACCAGCTGCAGGAAAACGGTGGTGACAGCACTTGTGCTGTCCCGCCTTGATTACTGCAATAGCATCTTTCTGCAAGCTCAGCAGGGGATTCTTAATAAACTGCAGATATCTGCAAAATGCTGCTGCTCGACTGATCACCGGCCTACCGAAATTTGCACCGGTGGCTCAGGAATTGAGGAAATTGCATTGGCTCCCAATACGGAAACGTATTATGTTTAAGGCACTATGTATGGTGTTCAAGGCAATGAATGGATTCGGTCCATCCTTCCTTCAACAACATTTCCAACGTTACATGCCTGGCAGACAGCTAAGATCAGCTAATAAAGGGCTAATTAAGATGGATCGGATTAAGAAAGCTCGATGGGGAGGACGCAGCTTTATCTTCGGAGCCTCCACTATTTGGAACAAACTGCCCTTGCCACTGAAAGAAAGCACTAACTTGCTGAGTTTCAGGAAAAACATCAAAACATGGCTTTTTGACCTGTAAAAATAACAACTTGTTCTATAGTGGAGAAAACATATCGTTTCAGCGCCAGGACACCGCCCGGTAACAGCGCACTTTATAAATGATATAAATAAAAATAAATAAATAAAAGGTTGAAAAAACTTGGTCTGACTCGCAAAACCTCTAGATGAAAATGGTTCCATAATTCTGTGGATTATTTAGGCCATTCCTTGCCTGGTAAATTGAGTTGTGCCCAAGAAATCTATTGTAGATGCTATAATCAGTGTTCCTGCATCCGAAACTATGGAACAACTCCTCTCATTCAAGGGGTGGCGTGGGTATTATAGCAAGTTCATTAGGAATTTTGCCACCAAAATGAAAACTTTGAGGGAATTGACAAGAAAAAATGTGCCATTTGTTTTATCTGAAAAACAGCAACAGGCTTTTCAGTGTGCTAAGTGAGATATTTTGGAGGCACCTACATTGAAGCCTTTCTGTTTAAAAGAAGAATGTATTTTTACTGTGGATGCTAGCATGTATGTAGTTGGTTGTGTGAGTGGTAAAGAAGAGTGGAATGTAGATTTTTTGTCTTAGACCTTAAATGATACTGAGAAGAGGTATGCAGTGATTGAAATAGAATTGTTGGTGTGTGTGTGGGCTGTTGAGCATTTCAGAAATTATGTGTGGGTAAGTCAATTCACATTAAGGACAAATCACAAACTGCTGGTAAATATATTGGGCCCAATTCACAAAGGTAAACTGAGGCGAAAGTCTAACTTTATGACTTTTGGAATTCACAAAGAGCATTTACGAGTAGTAAAGTTAGACTTTTGTCTCAGTTAAACTTAAGTTTTGGTCTTAAGTTTAATTGATATCTAAAAGTTACACTTAAGACCAAAATGTAGGATTAACTGAGACAGAAGTCTAACTTTACTACTCATAAATGCTATTTGAGAATACCGAAAGTCATAAATTTAGACTTTAATCTCAGTGTACCTTTGTGAATCGGGCCATATATCACCTGGTGGGGGGTTGGAACGCCACTGTGCTCTTTCCCATATTAACTTCAAGGCTACAAAAGTAACGTTTTAAAGTTTAATTTGTTTCTGGAAAGTGCAACATGGCCGCTGATTGCTTATCAAGGCTACCTTACTGGTTGGAGGATATGAATGTAAGGAGTGAAGTGGAAATTATAGCTACTATAAAAAATTTAGTTGCTAGGGCTTTTGAGGCTATTTCAGAAAGGTGCGCATAGAGTGAAATGAGAGATACGTTATGGCAACAGATAAGGAATTGTTTGATTGAAGGTTGGCCTAGGAAGGAGTTGATTTCTCAAGAGTTATTACAATTTTGGAAGGTTTCAGGAGCATAGGATGTAGAAGGTGAATAATTATTCAAAGAAAGCAAGTGTGTTCATTTGGTTAATATACAGAAAGTGAGTTTACATAACATGTGTATTTGTAAAGCGCACGTTCACCTATAGGTCTCTTGGCACTGAATAACAGATGTTTATTGTTACCCAACTCAATGGTAGTCATTTTATTGACCTCAGATGGATGAAAGGCTGAATTGACCCGCCAGGATTTGAACCTGTGACCATGAGGTCAAACACAGGCCGTTGCAATGGATGCATTAGTCCACTGAGCCACCAGACCCACCTTAGGTCATAAAGAGCATATTGGCATGTCGTTTCGGAAGATACTTATCAGAACGTGTTTTTGGAGGCCAGGTATAGACAGATCACAGACAGGCTAGTAAGATAGTGTGATCAATGTGTTAATGGTGAGAAAACCTTAAAGGTTAAATCAGCACAGTTGAAACCTGTTGCATGGCATTTCTGGCCCATTTTCTTCTTTACCTCAAGAAGCTAGGTTTGCTTTAGTGATGATAGATTATAGATTATAGGAGAGGAAGCCTAAAGAATGGTATGATGGTAAATACATCATTAAATAACCTATGATTATTGTGGGTGATTGGGTGATGATTCTCAAACCATAGTATACTCCACAAAAGGGAGCCCAAGTATGGAAAGGCGATTAAGGTCATTAAGGTGTTTTTCAACAGCGTTGCTATGCATGATGGTAAAGTATGGAATGTAAGAAGGGTTGCTAAATCCAAAAATATGACACATTTAGAAAAAATTAGTTGTGTGGAGAGTTGTAATGTTAGTGACAGATTTTGTTCTAAAGGTTGACAATCCATCAGAGGGAGAAGTTGTGAATGGTTCTGGTGATGAGGGAAGAAGAGTGGACACTGCAGTTGAAGTGACACAACAGAGTGTTAGTGGAAATGTAGTTTTGAGACAGCAAAATGAGGGTGAAGTGGTGAGTAAGCAGATCAATGGCTATAGTGAGCATGTGTGTTATTCAGCGTCTTCCAGGGTGGAGAACAGGGGTAGGAACAGACATGCTCCCAGCATATATTGAGATTTTATTCATAACTGTTAGGATATTACTTGTGAATGGTTTTTCTTTCCTTCTGTATTTTAAGAGGGATGGAGTGTTGTAATGAGTTTACATTCAATTAAGTTTTGTAGTTTGTATAATGTTTATGTTTAATTAAGGGACTCTCTTCATGGTTCCCTGTTAGAAAATATGATGTTTAGATTCACTTCTCTTTTGACTGCCTGGTTGAATGCAGATGTTCTGCTGCACTAATACAGATTTGTCAGCTTTATCCTGGATTTTATTCCTTTGCCACACTGTGACTCCTCTAGTCCATCGAGACCCTCAGTGGTCGTTTATCCCAAGCAGTCTAGATAGGAGACTCCAGCAATGTTCCCTTCACCTTGGTCCTTACAAAAGATGTAAGGAAGATTGGATGGAGAGCATTTTTGGAGTACATGGCAGTGCAGGGTCTCTTGTAAAAATAAGAGAAGAATGTGTCTTTCAACTGGAAGGAAACGGAAGCAGAGCAGAGATCTTCTGGAATTCTCTTCTCTTCTCTTCTCTTCTAGTACACCATCCTTTGTTTGGACCTGGAATCAGGTGATAAAATCTTATATAAACCACCAAGGAGGAGTAAGGGCCCCTTCTCTAGTGTTATGTTTCTAGGAGATATGCCTGTGGGAAATCTACTTTCAGTGTAAACAATATATCTTCTGGGGAAGTGGATGGGACTGCAGACCTTCTTAGCCAGGGGTTTTGTTCTTCCATATTTCTATGTGTCAGCCCATTCCTATTTCAGTATATAGTCTTGAGGTTCAGCCATCTCCGGTTGCACCATTTGCTAGAACAGAAAATAGTTGTCTGCTGAATTTCAACAGGTTAGTTGCAATTTGAAAAGCTTCAGGGGGGCTCTGTGATCATTCTTTTGCCTCTGGGGCTTCTCTACACATACCCTCTTTTTCAGTTTATTCTCAGAGTACAGAAGAAGACCCAGGAGGATTATCTAGAGGCACTTCATGGTGCTCAAGAGCTGGTGAAAGGTCTTTCATTTATCTGGGCTCAGTTGCATGAAATCATCTACCTCTTGATGTGCGTGCAGTGAGTGATGTTGCAGTGTTTAAGAAAAACTTGGCTTTTTGTGCAAGGCTAACTTTTGTCATTCACCTTCTGACCTATACTTTTTGTGCCAGGATATTCCATGGAGTAGCTGTGCGCAATATAAATTGCTTTCATCATCATCATCATCTTTTGAGAGGCCCCTGATGGACAAGAAGACCTTGATTCCCCCGATGCCTTCAGTTACCTCTTCATTCACATTATGTGTTCCTAGTCCATCACTTGAGCTGAGAGAGACTGTAAACTGCTTACGCTTTCATCATAATTTGAAAATGTTTATTTATGTTAGGGTGCTTTACTTAAGTTAGACTACTCAATGTCCTGCTGATTGTCATTGTGCCATAACATGTTTTAGGCAGTAGTGTGCTCTACAAATCCATAAGTAAATAATGGCATAATTAGATAAATAAATACATAAATAAAATGTAGCTGTTTGATGAAACTATCGAAGCTTATAATATGGGCACACTTTCTTTATCCACATGAGCGTCACAAAGGTAAGTTACACTTGTCAGTAATTCACACATGTAATTTGTTTTAATTTTTTTGCTTTTCTTGATTGCAATATAACATTACAGAAAACGCTTGATTTCCACACGATTGCAAAAGTTTATGAAATTTCTACAATACTGCCGACTTTACATGTTAGAACTAGCCATGTGTGCCCTCAGGTACTAATTGAGTTACAGCTTAGGGATGTGATCGTCTGACGCAAACTCTTTCATCTTGCAGGAAGAGCATAAACACATCAGCCTCTGGTGTGTATGTGTATTTATCTAAGTTCCTAATTTCAGGTCTTCCTGTCTCCCCTGCAGCTCCGCCTGGCATGAATCTAGATGAGCAGGGTATGTTTTCAAAAGACCTCAGATGCTCTTGGCCCTGGATTCTATAGGTTATAGGGATGTATATAGTTCAGCTTCATCATTACAAGTGATTTTGGGCCAGATGTAGGTGGCCAAATACCACAATGCAGGTGAGTTGAAACCTACTTGCAAAATAAGGAATCTCAAAATTGCGATTCCTTATTTTGCTCTTGCATTTAAGAAATCAGAAATACCAATCCTTAATGCAATTTAAGTAGCACTAAAAAAAGTGCACTTCAGCCTTAAGGAATCGCTAATTACCACCAACTTCAAGTTGGTGGTAAGTAGTGATTTCCTTTAAAAAAACACTTTTTTGATTTTTTAAAAGTGCCATGTGGCACACATCCATGCCCTTAGGGCATGGATGTGTGCCACACGTGCACACATGCACATTTCAGGGGTGCAACAGGGTGTCCTTTGGACACCCTGGCACCCTTGAAATACCTCCCGCTATTTGCGATTCTGTAATACCGAATCGCAAATAGTGAATATCTTCCCATTCATTCCTATGGACCTCCCAGCCCTAGGAATGAATGGCTAGGCATTCCTTAATAAAGAATCTCCATTACTGATTTGTTATTAAGGAATATTAAGGAATCGCTTATATTTTAGCGATTCCTACCTACATTCAGTTTAGCGAGTCCTTAATAGCGATTTGGTAAAAATCGCTATTAAGGACTTTTGAATTTACCTACACCTGGGCCTTGGTCTTGTACTTTCAGTCAGGACTTTCATGCTGCACCAGTGCATAGCAATCTTGGACTTAATCAGCAAAAATGGCTTAGCTACGTATCTATGGCTGTGATGTGATATTTACTTGAAGTAACTAAGAATTGCCATGGCTGGGTCTGGCTTCAAGTTACTTCCAGCCACATCAGATAATTTGTAGAATATCTCATGCCAATAGGGCTGGGTAGGTGGACATGCCCAAACTAGGTGGAGGATAGCTGCCCATTCAGGTCAACACCTCTGGCACTTATGAGTGGGGGTGGGTGGAACTCGCAAGATTCCGCCGAGTCCCACCAATGGGTAGGAAATATGCAGCTCATGCTTCTTATGCTGCAATGTAGCTATGGTAGTGCAAGCAGTGCTGAAAGATTCAGTGAAAACAGCACCATGCAAAGCGCAAGAGCACACAACCATTTGAGTAGATATTGCTGCTGCTCGAGTAGAAAATCCACTCGAGCAGCAGCAAATCTACTTGAGCAGCAGCCCTCAGGCTGTGACTGCCCATAACCACCTATGACTGCCCTCTGTTGTGATTACAACATGACACGAAAGCAGGTTGGTTAGTAGGTAGATTTATTCACTTTAGCACATAACGTCACAGTGGCCTTTCACCTCAGCCAGCGGCCGCCAAACTGACAGAACGCGAGGACACCATAAACAACGTTAGAACAATAAGGTTCTACAAAGGCGCGCAGTCTCAATGACAGTGCGATCATAACATACCCCCCTTTCCTCTACACACAGGAAGGAGCAGAAATCGAAGAACAAGAGGGAAACAGGGGGCAAGGAGTGGAGAGGAGAGATGCATGGAGCAAAACATTGAGCAATGAAAAAGGCATTGAACAATGAATGACATTGAGCAGTGTAATGAGCATGAGGCAATGAAATAACATGAAGGACGGATTACCCCACCATGAAATCCTGCAAGTGTTGAGGAAGTCTCCTGACCTGTAAGGGACTGTGACACGTTTGTGTAGCTTGAGAAAAGTGAGAATCTGGACTCTCAACATGTTGTCAACACTGGGGCCTGACAGTCACATCTCTGCACTGGCACGGGAACTGTTAAGCAATTGGTGATCATGTGCTACCATGTAACCAGAACAGGAATTTCTATCAACAATGGTCTGGGTGATCTGTCTTGTGAACAATACTTGGCTACTCTGCGTAAATTCCACTTCTCCCCATTGGTCAACACAACAAATCATGGGTGCACCTCCTGGACTTTGAAAGGAGCACAGAACTTACACAGGCCTTTGATCCAACGACCAGATCTGACTTTGACCAAATCTCCAACATGTAGGTTGACAGAGGGCTTCTTCTGAGAATGTACAAGAGTGAGTGCATAAACAGGAGTACCCTCATCACTGCCACACACAAACGTCCCTTCCAACAAAACCCTGACCCACAAAGGTACTAGCTTGAAAGAGGGTTTCCTTCCTCGCATGGCAACAAAAGGAACCACACCTGTAATAGAATTTTCTGTGGTGCGCTAAGCCCACACTAATTCGTTCAAGGTCTCATCAACATCTAGGTTATTGGTGAGAGCAAGACCTATTGCTCCATTAATCATACGGTTGGCTCTCTCCATAATATCATTGGATTGTGGATTATACAATACAGTGAGAGAATGTTTAATCCCACACTCACGTAGAAATTCACACATTTCAGTGGAAGTTAACTGTGTGCCATTGTCCATGTTAAGAACGGTGGGAAAGCCTTCGTCTTTAAAGATAGATCGCAGCACTTTTATGGTGACTCTAGTGGTAATCTCAGGGAGCAGATACATGATCAACCATCTTGAGTGAACGTCCATGACAACCATACCATATCTCTTGCTGGGGTGAACTCCTGGTATGGGTCCAATGAAATCAAGGCAAATCTCAAACCACACCAGGATCATGGATGGAACTCGGGACAGACTGTTGCCCGACCTTCAACCTCTTCTCACACTCACTGCATTCACTGCACCTTTCAACCCAATCAACCACCTCACTATCCTTACCTGGCCACCAGAATTCACTCCGCAATCGTTTTTTTGTAATGGTCTGCCCTAAGTGACCTTCATGGGCTATGTTAAATAACCTCTTGCGGATGCCAAACAGAGTAACTATCCTATCGCGACAGTGGCTAATTCATCAATGATGGCATTAAAGGGTCTAAGACTACTAGGTAATGTGCTCTCCCTACGCCCGCCTTGCAGAATGAGGTTGAGGACTCCCTTGAGAACCTCATCTTGTAACATGGCCTCTGCCCACTCTTCTTTGCTGACCACACCACAACTCCACTGGACAACATTGTCCACACTGGAAATAGCTCCTTCCTTTTCACTATTTGAAACACCAATTGTGCCCACTTCCTCCCAGTCTAAAGGCAGGCGAGACAAACAGTCTGCTTGAACATTGCGCCAACCAGTAATGAACTCAATATGGAAATTGTACTCTTGCAACCTGAAGGCTAGGCAAGCTAGTCTGGCTGACCCTTTCCCTGTTCCACCCGGTGACAGAATTTTAAACAAAGGCTATGATCGGTGCAAAGGAGAAACTTTCGCCCCCAAACATAGGTTCTGAAATATTCAACACCTCAGGTGGCAGCTAGGGTTTCTTTCTCTATTACAGAGTAATGATGTTCAATAGCAGTCAAGGTGATTGAAGTGAACACCACAGTTTTCTCCGAAGATCCATCATTCTGAGACAAGACGGCACCAATGCCAGTGTCACTGGCATCAACAGTGACAATGTGTTTTGCGTTAACATCGAAAGGAACTAGAATACCTGCATTACAGATTTCAAGCTTGATGTTTTCAAAACAATTTTGTTGATCGGTTCCCCAAATAATATTGGCACCCTCTCTCATAAGTATCTTTAAAGGTTCCGTTTTACTTGCAAAAATCCTCACAAACTTTGAGTAGTACTCGATTAACCCAAGGAAGGAACACAACTGATCTCTGTTAGTTGGAACGGGAGCCAAATTTATGGAAGCAAGTAAATATCTCTTGGGTTTGACACCATCAGAAGAAATGGAATGTCCAAAGTACTCCACCTCTGTGACAAGGAAAGACCATTTTTCCCTACGTAGCTTTAAACCAGACTCCAAAAACCTGGCAAGAGTTTCCTTTAACACTAAGGGCTAGATGTAGGTAATTCTAATTTACAGATTCATAAATACCGAATTTTACCGATTCGGTATTTATGAATCGGTAAATTTGAAGGAGGGAGATGTAGGTAATTTTTAAATTTGAATTACCGAATCGGTAACATTCGGTATTTACCGAATCAGTAAATACCGAATCCTGCAAGGGTGCAGGGGGTGTCACTTTGACACCCTCTAGCACCTCAAGTACAGGCATGTGTGACATGTGGCACACATACATGCCCTAAGGGCATGTCTGTGTGTCACATGGCACAGGTGTGCATGCACAGATGTGCATGCACACCTGAATTCGGTATTTTACCACCCAATAGGATTGGGTGGTAAAATACCGACTCTTAAGGGCCTGTGGCACTCTTAGGAGTGTCACCTACATGTGGATTTACCGAATCGGTAAAATTACCGATTCGGTATTATACAGAATCGGTAAATTTACCGATTCGGTAAATTTACAAATTCTGTTAAATAATGTCCCCTACATCTCAATCACCAAATACCGGTCGGTAACGGCCAAATTCAGCCGTTACCGACCGGTATTTGGTGACCTACATCTGGCCCTAAGTTGTGACTGCTCACACTATCACCAAAAACATGGATATCATCTTGGAAGTAGTACATATTTTTCAGACCTTTAAGCACTTCTGAGACCATACTCCGAAAAACACTAGCGGCCGAGGACAAACCGAAAGGTATCCTTGTAAATTGAAAGATACCTTCCGTGGTGATGAAGGCTGTCAAATGTTTAGAGGAGTCATGTAAATGTATTTGGTGATAAGCATGACGAAGGTCCAGTTTGAAGAACATTTTTGCTCCTTGCAACAATAAAATTAACTAATTAATATTGGGTAGGGGAAAGGTATCAGGAATGATATTCTGATTTAAACTCCTCAAATCAAAACAGAAACACAAATTGCCATCTGCCTTTCAGTGACAACAATGGGAGAAACCGAAGCAGAACACTCAAGGGGTTCAATGATACCACTGGATAACATTTCATCCAACATCTTCTTGACTTTTCCCCTCATCATAATGGGAACTTTCCTAAGCTTATGTTGGACAGGGATGGCTCCAGATTTAAGTTTTATTTTGTGGACGTAACCTTCTAAATTCCCAAGTTGGTCTCTAAACACTCCCTTACCTCCCTCAAAAATGTCTTCGACTGAGAGGTCATCCACCACCATTACTTGTTCAAAACCATGAGGGTCAATCTTAATATGGAGGTCATACTGGTGATACCAACCCAATATGGGGGGGCTCAGATTTAGCCACATAAACTTTTCTCTTGACGGACCTGTTTATGAAATAAATGTCTGGCAAACTATAGCCCAATATGTCTATCGACTGTCCTTGATACCCACCGGGATTTATATCTTGGGCAATAGGCTCATATGGAGCCATTCTTGTTGGTATATTCTCTTGGGTATGATGGTATACAACAACCCCAAATTTACAATGAGATCAACTTTTTGATAGCAATGACAAACTCTGCTTTCGGTCTGTGTCTTCTCTTATCATCTAAGCATGAAAAGTTGGTAAGGAGGACATCTTCATTGTCTACTACATCATCTAGGGATGGTTCAACACAAAGAATTCTGTCTGGCCTGGGCGAACACTCACTAAAATGTGTCTCCTCAGACAACATTGTCACCTTCCCCTTATTGGCTTCTCTATACATTCTGGGGAAATGACATTTATAGCCACACCTTCTGCATTCTTTACCAAATGGCCTAGCAATTTTTTGAACCTGTTGTGTGATAAGTGCTTCCACACTTGCCACACATCTTATTGCCAAATTTACTGGGATACAACCTGGTGCCTGAAGTACTCCTCCCACTTTTGAATGTGGAGGCAGCCACATCTCCGTCACCACCCTCCACTACTGATGTTTCACTTTCACTTGTAATGTTCAGTTTGGAAACCCTGTGATCCATCACCTTCATACAGAATTCTGACTCTTCAACTATTTTTGCTATGTCAATGGCATATTTAAGAGTGGGGTCTTTAGCAGCCCACAACCGTTCTTGAGTCTTTCTTCTTCTGCATTGCACAATCAGTTGATACCGTATCATGTCCTCAGCCATGGGACCAAATCGACGTAACAAAGTCATCAATGGATTCACAAACTCTCTGTGGTTGGGTATAAAATTAGTATCTCCTCATGATGACGTTAGTCTCTTTCAAAAACCTGATCTCTAACCTTTTACGTGCTTCTTGAAAGACGTCTTCAATGGGTTGACCACGTTCATTAGTGACAACAGGAAGGTACTTGAAAATGTGTTGACCCTCTTTATCCAAGTTGGTGAGTAAAATCGCCTTTACCTACTCGTGCTGAAATCTTGGGCATCCAATGCATCCAAGTAATTATCAAACATGTCAATCCACTCATCCAATTCTATGCTAGGACTACCTGGCTGAGTGAGAAAATGAGGAGGAGAAGAAACCGCTGTAACATCCAAGGCTCTGACATCCATGTTGAATTAAAAGAATGTCAATAAAGATAAAAGCAGAAGTTAAACTAAAAATAACTGTCTCTCAAAAAGATCGGCTTATAATGTAATGACAAAACTTCATTGAAAGGTGTTTTTCATCTATTCATCTACAACTGAAAAAATAAAGCCTGTCTCTTTAAGTTAGTAAAACTCCTCCCCCGTAGGCGTGTTTCAATGAACTTCTCCGCAAGAACACAGGCTATTCTCTCATCAACGTCTTTACCTCACAACTTGGCTGGTAAGATCTGCAGACGGACAAACATTGAGAGGACTTCAGCTCAAGACTCACAAGGTACGTGCGTGGACACTTCAAAACATTTTGTGACCGTCAAACAGTCATGCGGCATGTGGTGGAACAGTGTCCACTACTTGTACCCCTCAGTGCTTCTGCATTGGTAACGGAGTAACACGCATCTGCACTTCAAACATTGCTTGTCACTGACAAATACACACAGAATAAATGCATTGGGGGTCACTTCACACACTTTTAGCTAATCCATTGTGCTTTGCACAGGTGGATTTGAATCCCATCCTTGTCGCCAAAAACATGTTGTGATTACAACATGACACGAAAGCAGGTTAGTTAGTCAGTAGATTTATTCACATCAGCACATAGCGTCACAGCTTCCCTTCACCTCAGCCAGCAGACGCCAAATTGACAGGACGCGAGGACACCGTAAACATTAGAAGGTTGGTATAAAAATGTGCTACAGAGGCACGCTGCCTCAATGACAGTGCGATCATAACACCCTCATTAGAAGATTGCACTAGGGGAAGCCAAAAATTACTTGCACTGCTCAGCTTGTATTTTCTGGAACCTCAGGGGAGAAAATCCCTGCCATGTGGTGAATGGTGGAATTAGGCCGTAACACTGCGTTAAAGAGTAACATTGAGTGACCAAAATTCGGCCAAATTCATGGGCGGAATGAAACATTTTGCCAAACCCTGAAAGCTTTAAATCTGTACTGTTTGACAGGTGTTATATAAGGTTGGTGTAGTTATTTAAAGTGTATACATTTGTGGTGAACAATAACTGATATTTATTGGGTTTGTGTAAAGCAATATATCAATTTAGTTGTTGTTATCTCACTTCCAAGCAGCGGCGTAGCTGGGGGGGTGGTGGGGGCAGACCGCCCCAAGCGGCACTATTTAGGGGGTGGTGGCTGCGTGGCACTGGTGGCCTGTTGCGACTGCCTTTATAACTTATTTGGTGTCACTCACTGACACTACTGTCAGTCATTACAGTAGTGTCAGTTTCCCCAAATAAATTATAAAGGCTGCAGCAACGGGCCACCAGTGTCACGAGGCGCATGCGTCCCTCTTTTCTTAAGTGCAAACGCACAGTCGCAACTGCTGCCTGCAGCGCACATGGTCGTGCACGCGTCGCAGGGGAAAGTATAATGAGCTCTGTTGGGCCTGGCCCTTTTAGGCAGGTTCACCCTGAAACTTTTTGCTTTTTCCTAGCCTGTTTCTGGAACCTAGTGTTGATGATTTTAGGCCTTGGCACATTTTCTCACTGTGGTACAGTGTAAAGTGCGTGTGCTCTCTGTGTATGTGTGGTGAGTGACCTGCCCTCCCATAGGAATGAATGGGGAATATGTATGCCCATGGTAGTTCCTGATGTGTTGGGAGTACAGGGTCGAGTTTGATATGTGCGAACTCGTGAGATTGAATGCTGCGTAATGGTGTATGCGGCATGATTGTGTCTAGTCTAGAAGTGCCACTTTTAGAAGTTGGCATATTTGTGTAATTTGAGCGTGGCGTGTGATTGGCTGGTTAGCCTGGCCCAGGAGTGCCTGGGCCTGCTTGTGGATTGACTGTCTGGTTTGAGGGTGACAGGGGCTGCAGAGCCCCCAGGAGGTTGTCTGAGTCAGCCCGTGGATGAAAGGCTGCATCTGCTGCCAAGGAAGTGGGAGGAGATGGCACCTAGGAGTGAATGAGGCTGTGCCTGCCTGCCACAATGCTGGCTCCACCTCCCTGCTGGGCGACTGTCACCTCTGTCCCTGATACTGAAAGGAAGAAGGAAGCCAGGAAGCCCAAGGGCTCCAGCAACACCCAAGAACTGGTTTAGACCGGGTTCAGGGCCCACTTGCACAAAGACTTCAAAGACTTTTCTCTGTATAAGAAGGGGCTGTGTCCCCTTCCAAAATGTTCTTGTTTTTGGACTTGAATCTGCCAGGGGCGTGCTGCTGCTTGGGCCCAGGGGAATCCATGGGCCCTGCCCAGCCCCTGGACACCTGATGGACTTTCCTGGATGCCTGGAGGACTCCTAGGGGATCCCTCTGCATTGCTTGGGCTGATGGGGGGGGACTTGGCTTTGCCCCCTGGGAATCTCTGGGACCTATGCAGCATGGAGAAGCTGCATTTTCCTGCAGAGAGCGCTGGATTTGTATTTCTAGCGCCTGAAAGCGCTGGGCTTCCCCCTGAGTGCCTGGGAGCGCTCTGCCTGTTTTCTAGCGCTTTAGAGCGCTTTATTTCCCCCAAGCGCTTGAGAGCGCTTTATTTCTAACTTCGCGGCTGCCCACGCCGCTTATGCCCGTTCGTGTTTTTAATCGCGAGGGAGCCCACCCCTCGGATACTGTCCGCCTGCCTGCAAGTGCCGAGGAAGGGCCGCCACGCTGCCCGCGGCGACCCGGAAGCGGTTGGCCGGCCGACCAATCCTGGCGCGGCCGGCCAGAAGTCCCGCCCCGCCCAGGGACGCGTGGAGCCCCGGAGGAGAAGTGCTGGCTGGTGCGGGGCTCCCGTTTGCAGAGGGAGCCCCGGAGGTGAAGCAGGGAA
The DNA here is from genome assembly GCF_964261635.1 of Lissotriton helveticus. NCBI lineage: Eukaryota > Metazoa > Chordata > Amphibia > Caudata > Salamandridae > Lissotriton > Lissotriton helveticus. Next base: position 600,841,643 of record NC_136063.1, on the reverse strand, counting down.
GAAGCATCGCAGGCTGAGGCGGGGCTCCCGTGGTCTGGAGGGAGCCCCGAGAGACGGTGGAGCAGTGCGGTGGGGGCGCGGGGCACATTGCCGGTGCCCGCCCCCGCCGCGAGTCCAGGCAGCCAGCCGGCGGAGAAGAGAATAATCCCGCGCTGCCTAGAGGAGGCCCGCCAAGAACAGCCCGGTGAGTTGAGAGGGCTGGGGGGGGCTCCGTGATGTTGCTGGTGGTGCCGAATGGAGACAGAGCCAGGGCGGCCCCGGATGACAGTGGGCCGCCCCAACGTATGTAGAGCCCGGAGAGGGCTCCTGGGCCATCTCCTTGAGGCTTAGTCCCCCGTGAGGGACTCCAACGACCCCCACATTTTTGTTTGGCGAGCCTAGATGGGCTCTGGGGGCATTTCCTTGATGTCGAGCCCCCGAGGGGGGGCTCCAACGACCCCCCACAGTTAATTACAGAGCTTGCTAGGCTCAGGATGTTGAAAGGTAGGGCCGAATTCGACCAAGAACCCTTCAGTATTTGCCCGGCGTTAGTCGCCTCTCATAACATTCGAGATTACCAAACAAAGAGGCAGGCGCAGGAGACAGAAGGCAGGAAACAGGAGTTTATTACGACGGAGCAGAACACGTCAAATCAGACAACAGGGTATCTTCTCGAGGTGCTCTAACCGCATCTCTGAGGCCTGGCCTCTTATACACAAGTTTATAACTTTATCACATTTATGACATCCGTGGTATTGCTTTGAAGTTTAAAAAGGCATCTTTGGAATCCCCGGTTCAGGCCCGTTCTCACACATATCTACAGTAGAGGTCCCCACCCAAATCTCAGCATGATGGATATCGCGCAGCTGGACATTCTGCTGGGAACAAGACTGTGGGCGATCGGTCGGATCTAGGGGTGTGAAGGCATTGATTAATCCCCGCTCCTTTGATGTGAGGCGAGGTCCTACTGTAGGGGGCAATAAACTGCATCTGTTGGGCTAGGCGATGGCCTGGGGTCAGGTCAGACAATCGGGCAGGGAGGAAGAGGTTATCAAAAAGGGCCTGTTCTTTGAATGAGATGAAAGGGCGAGAGGGTTCAGCACGGGATGTGGCTCGGAGACAGAGTCGCGTTAGAGGTGTGTTTATGGCCCAAGCAGGAGAGACCGGGGGCTGTCGGGGCGCGGGGGAATGCTTGCGAGGCCGGGGAGTGAGGGGGAGAGACGCGCAGGCTATTGGCAGTGGGCAGAGAGGCCAAGGCAATCAAAATGGCTGCTGCTTACGCGCAAGTATGGATCTGAAAAGGACAAGATGGCGTCGATAATGTTTACGCCACAATCCAGATTTTAACAAGGGGGCATATTTGTTCAGAGCCTGTGTGGCTCAGAGTGGCGCAGTTGTATTTTCAAGGGCTACTGAAAGCCCAGGCCACTGATTTGAGTCCTCAGCTGCCCAGCAATTAGTGGGCAGCTGCACCGTTTAGGTCTTGGGATGTTCACAGGTGCCCAGCAAGTAGTGGGCACCTGCCACGTTTAGGCCCCTGACTGTTTGGACACAGGGCGTCCTAGCCCCAACAAGGCCAGTTGGCCTAGGGACTGCCACAGGTGGTGGCTTATGTAGGTTTTGCGCAAATGTGTGGTTTTTCCTTGCACCTCTGAAAGTTTTAGGCATCATGTGTCTTTGCGCTATTGAGTTGTGTTTTCTTTCCTGGCACCTCTGAATGTTTTTGTGCATCATGTGTCTTCCTGGATTTTACACCTCTGGATGTTTTATGCATCATGTGTCTTCTTTCCTTACACCTCTGAATGTTTTATGCATCATGTGTTTACCTTTTTCCCTACACCGCTGAATGTGTTTTTGATGCATCATGTGTAATGTGTTCATGCTTCTACCCCTAAATGTATTTTATTCTTAGGTGGTTGTTCTTTTTAGTACCGGTGGTCCTAGTGAGGTCCGGGTCCCCTGCGTGACATTCTCCTAAGGTGGCTAGGGTTGCGTAGGTGGTACTTACCTGTTCCCAGTAGTTACTGGATGTGATTTATAACTGTTATTTTGTGCTATACTTGCTAATTTGTGTTACAGTGATTTTATATCCTATTTCCTATGATCTACAAAGTGCTATTTCTAAATGTGTTGAGTCTGACAGTGACCCATGTGGCCCTGTCTTGTAAATAATCCCTTATGAATATTGCCCGTGCCAGTTGGCACAATGTACATGTGTGATTTCTATCTGATGTGTTTTGACAATACAAAAGTTATTTTCATATAACCTTGTGTGGAGTTCCTTTTGTGGTGTGCCTAGGATGGTGTTACTGTTGTGTGCTGGCGCAAATGCTTTACACATTGCCTCCGAGTTTAGCCTTACTGCTCGTTCCAAGCTACCAAGGGGGTGAGCAGGGGTTATCTTGGCGTGTGACTCCCTTGCCCTGACTAGAATGGTGGTTTCTGCCTGGCTTTGGCGTCAGCCTTAGCCTACCAGAAATAGCCAGTTCTAACAAGCTCTCTCAGCCGCGACGTACCATACCGCGTTTGTGGGTGCTTGTGGGTCCGACCCAGCTAATACAATCAGAGGATTTAAAAAAATGTTTTTATGGCATTTCTCTCCACCTGCCCTTAAATTTATCTCGGTATTCTGGGGCTCATTAGGATGGCGGACGGAAGGACGACCGCCGTCCTGGAGTAGGCGGAAAAAGCCCTTTTCCGTCCGCCTGCCACGGACAGTCCGACCGCCATATTAGGATGGGAAACACTGTCAAACTCCGTACGCGGCGGAAGAGAACGCACCGCCGCGAAATTACACCCGACCCTGCGGCGGACGTAACCGATCCAGAGACACCGCCGTACGGAATGACGTCTCCGACCGTGTCCCAAATCACGATGGCGGAAAACACACATAAAACCGCTGCGGAAAAACAACCTGCCTGAACACGGCGGATTCCCCACTGCTAACAAACCACACATTGCGAAGATACCCACCACAAGCAGCTCGCCCACATGGACCCAGCGCTACACGCTTTTGCGCTACTCTTCGCGATCCTCCACCAGCAAGTCATGGACCATCATCGACGACGACGCAGGTACGCTACACACCATTTACTGCCGGAAGGGGAGTACCTGGCAGGGCTGTGACGTTGGGAGGGGGAGTGTCATGTCACAGGAAATACATTGACGAACGCACCAAAATATACACAATTGAAGTACACAACCAGGAATGACAGCGACAAACCACAAAACATGATTTATTAGCTTTATTCAACATAATAGGTGCATATTATCAGAATATCCAAGAGCATGGGCATTGGGTACAACAGATCATGTACATCAGAGGCAGCACGTGAGAGGGCAGAATGCAGTATCAGAACAGCAACAGGGCATTGTGGCCAACAGAGCAGGTACATCAGAGGCAGCACACGAGAGGGGGTAATTACATCAACAGTCCATTGCACTGAACGGCTACATCAGAGGCAGCATATGAGAGGGCAGAATGCAGTATCAGAACAGCAACAGGGAATTGTGGACAACAGAGCAGGTACATCATTGGCAGCACGTGGGAGGGCAGAATGCAGTATCAGAACAGCAACAGGGCATTGTGGACAACAGAGCAGGTACATCATTGGCAGCACGTGGGAGGGCAGAATGCAGTATCAGAACAGCAACAGGGCATTGTGCCCAACAGAGCAGGTACATCATTGGCAGCACGTGAGAGGGCAGAATGCAGTATCACAACAGCAACAGGGCATTTTGGACAACAGAGCAGGTACATCAGACGCAGCACGTGAGAGGGGGTAAGTGCATCAACAGTCCATTGCACTGAACAGGTCCATCAGAGGCAGCACGTGAGAGGGGCTAAGTGCATCAACAGACCATTGCACTGAACAGGTCCATCAGAGGCAGCACGTGAGAGGGGGTAAGTGCATCAACAGTCCATTGCACTGAACAGCTACATCAGAGGCAGCATATGAGAGGGCAGAATGCAGTATCAGAGCAGCAACAGGGCATTGTAGACAACAGAGCAGGTACATCATTGGCAGCACGTGAGAGGGCAGTATGCAGTATCAGAACAGCAACAGGGCATTGTGCCCAACAGAGCAGGTACATCATTGGCAGCACGTGAGAGGGCAGAATGCAGTATCACAACAGCAACAGGGCATTGTGGACAACAGAGCAGGTACATCAGAGGCAGCACGTGAGAGGGGGTAAGTGCATCAACAGTCCATTGCACTGAACAGGTCCATCAGAGGCAGCACATGAGAGGGCAGAATGCAGTATCAGAACAGCAACAGGGCATGTGGACAACAGAGCAGGTACATCATTGGAAGCTTGTGAGAGGGGAGAATGCAGTATCAGAACATCAACAGGGCATTGTGCCCAACAGAGCAGGTACATCATTGGCAGCACGTGAGAGGGCAGAATGCAGTATCACAACAGCAACAGGGCATTGTGGACAACAGAGCAGGTACATCATTGGCAGCACGTGAGAGGGCAGAATGCAGTATCAGAACAGCAACAGGGCATTGTGCCCAACAGAGCAGGTACATCATTGGCTACCCAAGTACGTGTGTCAAGCGACCCGTCACAAGGAGATTAGTAAAACCTAGGTGGTTACATTCGTCAATCTACACACAAACTTAAATGACATGTGACTGATGGCAACTAGACCTCACACCACAGAATCTGGTGGACTGCTTGAACAATCGCCTCGGACACACCGCCAGCACCAGCAACAGGAGTGTGAGACACAGCCACCGATCTACTGACTGACACATGAGCCATAGACCCAGACACACCGCCAGCACCAGCAACAGGAGTGTGAGACACAGCCACCGATCTACTGACTGACACATGAGCCCTAGACCCAGACACACCGCCAGCACCAGAAGCAGGAGTGTGAGACACAGCCACCGATCTAATGACTGACACATGAGCCATAGACCCAGACACACTGCCAGCACCAGAAACAGGAGTGTGAGACACAGCCACAGCTGTGGTGACTGACACATGTGCCATAGACCCAGACACACTGGCCGGACATGTCCCTGTACACTGACCAACAAATACCATGCCTGCACCTGACACATGTGAGTGAACAGCAGCTGAGCCACTAGGACCACTGAAATGGTGAGCCACAGGGCTGTATGGGCCAGGAGGCAGGGTGGCTCTGGGAGCTGGGGACAGCTGTACTGGAGCGACATTGGGGTGGTCAGGTCTCAGTGGTGTGTATCTCCGTTTCTTTGTGAAACATAGGGGCACCCCGGACATGCCTGGACTGGTAAGTGGAGTGGCATCACCAGACATCAAAGGTGTATCATGTGCTTGTGGTGGTCTGCTCTCTTGGGACGTGCTGGACCCTGCCTGCCGTTTGCTGTGGGCCTGCCTTCTGCCCTCTGCATCATGTGTAATGGGGGATGCAACAACAGTGTACTCCTTCCTCTGCTTTAGCGGGGCATGGATGGGAGTAGAGGTATGGGGGGACTCCACTGCTGATACATGTGTTGTACGTTCCTTAAACATCATCCTCAGTGCAGCCAGGGGTGAAATATGCCTGTCCTTGATGGTGCTCGTGTCCATGGGAGAACCCTTGGCCATGGGATGTGCCTTGGACGTCGGAGGTGTCCTGTCCCTGGAATGGGCCTGATCCCTTTCCGGTGCCCTGTCCCTGGGTTCAGACATGTCCATTGTAGTGTCCCTCTCCTTTGAAGCTACCTTGCTCATGGGAGGTGCCCTTACCTTGGTACTGTCCTTGTCCTTGGGACTGTCCCTGCTCTTGGGAAGTGCCCTTTCCTTGGTATTGTCCTTGTTCTTGGGAGTGTCCCTGCTCTTGGGAGGTGCCCTTTCCTTGGTACTGTCCTTGTCCTTGGGAGTGTCCCTGCTCTTGGGAGGTGCCCTTTCCTTGGTACTGTCCTAGTCCTTGGGAGTGTCCCTGCTCTTGGGAGGTGCCCTTTCCTTGGTACTGTCCTTGTCCTTGGGAGTGTCCCTGCTCTTGGGAGGTGGCCTTTCCTTGGTACTGTCCTTGTCCTTGGGGGTGTCCCTGGTCTTGGGAGGTGCCCTTTAATTGGTACTGTCCTTGTCCTTGGGAGTGTCCCTGCTCTTGGGAGGTGGCCTTGGCTTGGGAGTCACTTTGGTGGGGGATGGCTGTGTAGCATCTGAATCCATTTCCATACACACCCCTACATGATCGTGTCTGTCAACTCCAGTGTTGGACAGGCCGTATTCGGATAAAGAGATCACAGGCTTAGGGGATAGTGTCTGTGCCCTCCGTGCCCTGCCTTGCTGCCTGTGGCTGCTCCTAGTGTAATAACCAGAATAAGAGGCCTGGTCTGAAGACTCACTCTCCCCTGTAACATCAAGTGGTGTGGATGGTTGTACAGAAGTAGCACCCTGTCTATGCGACTGTACAATGGCTGAGGACACAGTGTTTGCCAATGACTGAACTGTTCTGTGGAGACCAGCAACATCGCCATGCATCCCCTCCATGAATGCCACCACCTGCCCCAACTTCCTATCGTGGTCTTGGAATGCATTGATCATGTTGGTCTGCCCTACACACAGCTGTTGCAGCAGATCAACAGCCTCTGCACAAAGTGCACTTTGTGTCACTGGGGCAGGGGCGGCGGTTCCTGCACCGAAGGCAACTCTGCTCCCCCTCCTCTGGCGAGCACGAGCAGTACATGTTGCAGTGGGTGGCAGTGTGGGCCCTGTGTGCTGTGTCCCGACTGAAGGTGTCAATTGCCCACTCCCTGTCTGTGCCAACAGTGCGGACTCACCAACACTTTCTGAGGATGAGGGTGATGGTGTTTCCACATGCGAGTCCTCAGGGACAGTCCTGTCCCCTTCTCCGGGGATGCCCTCTTCAGTGTCAGTCTGCGTGTGTGTGACCTCTGATTCGGAAGCATTGCCACCACTCATCTCCGTCGTCTGTGGGTCAGTGCCCTCTGCCAAAGCTCAAATAGAGAGAAACGCGGTGTGAGTAAGTGCCACACTCACGTACTGAAGGACAACAGATCTAGGATTCCATTACATACATTGTACATGTAGCACACATCCTGCACACGTCCCGCCCCTACTGTCTGCACACATGTCATGCCATGGGACCACAGACCTCAACGGCATGTCCTGGAACCCTCAACTACCAAGCAAGTGGGCTGTCCACCTGGCGGACATGGATGCCAACGCCTACTCTGCTAATGGCACCAGCATGGTATTTCAGATAAACATACGCACCACGGAAGCCACTACTGTGTCTGAGCAGCAATACATGCATTGCAGGCCCAAGTAACATACACATACAATCTGCACACCGCTAGTTTGCTGTAGTTCCCCACTCAGCTGGGCGGACAGGTCAGGATGCGTCACAGCAATGATACGGTGCATAAGAGGGGTCATGGTGCGGCGGGCCAGACGTCTAGATCTTGGCATCATCCCCAGTATCATCTCCGCCACATTCTTGCTAAGCCTGGAGATGTCGTCCCAGCGCTTGTGGCAGTGTGTGTGTCGTGGATTGAACCCCTCCACTGCCTGTACATCACGTGCTATCGTCCTCCACACGGCCTTGCAAAGGTGCAGCTTTACCTGCCATGATGGGAGACAAGAGGGTAACATAAGTGGACAGTATGATATGCACAAACATCGTAGTAACACGTTTCAACATGCAGCCATGCTCAGCACTACACATGCAAAGGTCCCACAGCACACCGCCAGGCCTGCAGAAGACAGGAGCCACTGAACACCTCATGACCAACAACATGTACACCACTGTACTTACCACCTGTCCGGGTGCACCGTAGAGCCGTTGGTAGTGGCTGAGCACACCGTCCACAAGGACATCCAGCTCCGCTGCGGTGAAGGGACGCGACCGGGTCTCTCGCACTCCCTGCATGGCAAGGTCCTGGACTGTGGCACAACAGCAGCAGCCGTTGGTCAGCTCAGCAGCAGCAGGTCGAGGTGATGGTCACAGGCAGCAGCCGTTGGTCAGCTCAGCAGCAGCAGGTCGAGGTGATGGTCACAGGCAGCACTGGATCAAAGCAGTGAATGTGTGCTTGTGAAAGTCACACATATATAGGGCCCAGAGCCCATGTCAGTGGCACAGGTGGCCAGGTATTGGTTCCCCCTGGATGCCTCATTTGAAAAGGCCCAATGACAGGCCCTGGTGTGGCGGTGCACAGTTTCCGCCATTGTCGATGGCGCATACGCACCCCGCGTTACCTCTTCCCATTGGCTGCCTGTGCACGTGCCGTCACGGACACACATCGGCAACCACAAGTGCGCACTTCTGCGACGGTTGCATCTTTTGCAACAATGTTCAATCAGTGGCCCCACCATGGCGGTGCACGCCTTCCGCGGGGGAGGTGCAGGCCAACACATACTTATAATTATGGAAATCGAAATGGCAGGTCATGACCCCCCTTTACAGTCACATTGCATCATCCACCGTAGACCGACCGTCCCTGCCCGGTCACCCACCGCAGTGCCAGGCCGGTCACCCACCGCCGGGCCAGGCCCGGTGCACAACCGCCGTGCCAGGCATGTCACCCACAGCCGCGCCAGGCCGGTCACCCACCGCCGCGCCAGGCCGGTCACCCACCGCCGTGCCAGGCCGGTCACCCACCGCCGGGCCTGGACGGTCACCCACCGCCGGGCCAGGCCCGGTGGACAACTGCCGTGCCAGGCATGTCACCCACCGCTGTGCCAGGCCGGTCACCCACCGCCGGGCCAGGCCCGGTGCACAACCGCCGTGCCAGGCATGTCACCCACCGCCGGGCCAGGCCGGTCACCCACCGCCGGGCCAGGCCGGTCACCGATTGCCGGGCCAGGACGGTCACCCACCGCCGGGCCAGGCCGGTCACCCACCGCCGGGCCAGGCCGGTCACGCACTGCCGGGCCAGGCCGGTCACCCACCGATGGTGGGTGACCGGCCTGGCCCGGCGGTGGGTGACCGGCCTGGCCTGGCGGTGGTTGACCGGCCTGGCCTGGCGGTGGTTGACCGGCCTGGGACGGCGGTGGATGACATGCCTGGCACGGCGGTTGTGCACCGGGCCTGGCACGGCCGGTGTACGGTGGATGATGCAATGTGACTGTAAGGGGGGTCATGAACTGCCATGTCCATTGACATCATCAGAAGGATGTGTTGGCCTGCACCTCCCCCGCGGGATGCGTGCACCGCCATGGTGGTGCCAGTGATTGAACATTGTTGCAAGAGAAGCATCCGTCCCGGAAGCTTGCACATGCGGTTGCCGATGTGTGACCGTGACGGTCCGTGCACATGCAGCCAATGGGAAGAGGGAACGCGGGCCGCGTATGCCCATTTGAAAATCGCGGAAGTAGTGCACCACCATGGCGGTGCCAATGATGTTATTAATTGGACCGCTGCACCGTGCTGTACAGTCCGCTGTTGCGTTATGAGGGTTGTGACCGTGCTGGCGAAACTGCATATATCATGCACTATATCATGTGTGTTCATACTATGCCCATTGATATGCACACAATGTGCTACACATGTGCATGTCGACGTGTTGACGTCTTGTATTTCCCTACACACGTTTCAAAATCTTCACATCTACACAGTACATCAGGCCTGTCTCGCCACATTCTGAATCTGTTGTCAGTGTGCTAATAACAATGGTGGGGGTACGCATGCATTCTGTGTATGCGTATGTGTGTTGCCTGTTGTTTGACCATGCATGTAATGAGTGGATGCTCACCATTGTCAGTGTTGTCATTGGTGCATGATGACATGGAGTGTGTGTAGCATTATCGTTTTGTGTTTGCACGTGCATGTGTGTCTGTGATGAGGCTTGTACACATTTGGGTCCTTACACATGTCTTGTTGGCAGTAATGTTGACATGAGACTAAGTTGCATTGTACATGTTGACACACTTCATGTTGCTAGTGGCTGCACATTGTTCATAGGGCACTCCGTATTGTCGTAACTTTATGAGATGTCACACATATGACTATTGTCCACAACATTTATCTTCTTGCTAGTGTTGGCTTACATGTGATGGAGTTGCACAGCCATGCGTTGTTTGTAAGTTGACTTATATTACATCTACTCCCACACAGGAGGGCTCCAAATGTCCATCGCCCATACACTGTGCTGGAGGATATGGTTGACGAGGAGGTGATCAGGAAATTCCGGCTAGATCGACGTAGATTGATGGAGCTTGTAGACCAATTGTCTCCTCATCTGCAGCCACGAAGGACGTATCCTGGTTCCATTACACCCACAGATAAGGTGATGGCGGCACTACACTTTTTTGCAACTGGCACCTTTCAGTACACAGTTGGACATGCCGGGGGATGTCACAGTCCATGTTCAGCATGGTACTTCGGGATGTTCTAAAAGCCATGATGCTGTACAAGGATGACTACATCCATTTCCCACGGCCGGCAGAGTTGGCAGCAGTCAAAGCAGACTTATATGCACTGGGCCAGATACCACACGTAGTGGGTTCCATTGATGGCACACATATCGCTCTCGTTCCACCCGGGGAAAGGGGGCCGGTATATAGGAATCGGAAGCACTATCATTCGCTCAACATGCAGGTGGTGTGCCTGGCCGACAACATCATCTCCCATGTGTGTGCAAGATTTCCAGGCTCCGCACATGACTCCCACATCATGCGGAGCAGCATTGTCCCCCAACTGATGGCAAATCTGCGTCCAGGACACGCGTGGCTTGTTGTTGAGTATGCTGTGGGGACATTTGTGATTTCTGTGTGGCATGGGGTACCCACCAATTCTGGTTGTGATATTTGTTTCTGTCATCCCCCTACATAGGCGACTCGGCGTACCCAAACCGGCCCTGGCTCCTGAGTCCCATATGTAATCCTACCACAGCGGGTGAAATGCGCTACAATGATGCCCATGGAAGGACACGTAGAGTGGTGGAACGTACTTTTGGACTGCTAAAGTCCAGGTTTCGGTGCCTGGATAAGACCGGAGGGGCCCTGCCTTACTCACCAGGAAAAGTATGCAGGATCGTGATTGCCTGCTGCATGCTCCAAAACCTGGCAGTGCGCAATAACATTGAACTGATCTTGGACCCTGAAGACCAACAAGTTCCTCGGCCTCCCATCCCACCCATGTCGACTGATGAGGATAGTGGTGAGGAGGAAGGTGTGGACCAGAGGCGTCAGCTCATTGATCGCTATTTCCCTTGAATGTGAGTGACTACCTCTTGTGCCGGTTGACAATGCGTTATGTATGTTTGCTGGTGGTGTGTGGATGTGGTGTTCATTATTTATTATTTATTTATTTAAAACATTTGTACAGCGCGGCTGTCACCTTGCAGGTATCCTGGCGCTGGACAAAGAATTACTCCTCAGGTGGAAATGTAGGGGGAACTGAGAGCGGGTAGCCAGAGTAAGTAGTTAGGGGAAGAGCCAGGTTTTGATACGTTTTCTGAAAGGAAGGAGTTGCGATATTTGGCGAATGTCCAGGGGCAATCCATTCCATAGTTTTGCAGCTGCGACTCTGAAGGATCTTCCCCCCGTCCTGACCTTGTTGAATCTTGGAACTGTGACAAGGTAGGCTGAGGCTGAGCGAAGAGCTCTGGTAGGGATGTACCAGGTGAACATAGCTTGCAAGGATCTGGGCCCGACTCCATGCAGTGCTTTGAAAACAAGACAGAGTGCTTTGAAAGCCACTCGTTGCTTCAAAGGGAGCCAGTGCAGCTCGGCTAAGGCCGCTGTGGCCGAGGATCTCCTGGTCCAGCCAAGGGCTAATTTGGCGGCGGCCGTCTGAACCCTTTGGAGTCGATCTAACAGTACAGCTGGGGACTCGAGCAGCAAAGCGTTGCAATAGTCAAGGCGACTAAGAATAGTGCACCTGACTATTAACGCTCGGGCTTGTACGGGGAGGAGTGGCATGATCTTGCGTAAAGAGCGCAGTAGGGCCGAGCAGGTGGACACTGTTTTCGCAACCTGAGTCTCCATGCTAAGCTTGTTGTCCATCATGACACCCAGGTTGCAGACAGTGGTGACCGGCTGAGGTTTTTCCGGGGATTCCGGGGGCCAAAAATCGGTTGGGAACAGGCGAGGAATCCGACTTCCCGTGCAAAACAGGACCTCCGTTTTGGCGGAGTTAAATAGCAGGGAGTTTTTGTGCAGCCAACCAGCTGTGTCTCTCAGGCAATCATGAAACGATTCTAGAGGGATCGATTCTTCCCCCTCCCAGGAGAGAATGAGCTGGGTGTCATCCGCGTAGTTTATGGCTTTTAGCCTATGAGATTTTATTGAAGTGACCAAAGGTTTAAGGTAAACATTAAAAAGAATGGGGCTGATGGACGAGCCCTGGGGCACCCCATGGGGCACTGTGGAGAAGGCAGATTGAAATGGAGGAAGGGACACAGCCTGTTTCCTATCCCTCAGGTAGGACTGGAACCAGAGCAGGGCGGTGCCATCAACCCCAGCCTCCCTTAGTATCTTCAGCAGAATCACGTGATTGACCGTATCGAATGCGGCAGACAGGTCCAGTAAGATCAAAGCTACTGCTTGGCCCCTGTCTGCACGCATACGAAGATCCTCCAGGGCCGTGAGGACAGCTGTTTCAGTGCTGTGGGCTGGACGAAAGCCAAATTGAATGTCGTCCAGGATGTGATTCTGCTCCAGATGTGTAGAGAGACAAGAGCTCACCCAGCGCTCGGCAACCTTTGCCGGGAATGGCAAGAGAGAGATAGGCCGATAGTTCAGTAAACACTCGGGGTTCAAGGAGGGTTTCTTCAGCAGCGGGGTGATAAGAGCCTGCTTCCAAGGAGTCGGAACAAATCCGCAACGCAGGGATTGATTACAGATCCTGCGAAGGGTGCAGAAGAGTTCTGTTCCAAAAGCTTTCCATTTTTTAGGGGGCAAAGGGTCGAGAGGGGAGCCCAAAGTGATCCCATGCGCCAGTCTCTCAAAGTCCGCTTCCAAAATGGGGGGAAAATCCCGCAAACATACCGTGGGTAAGTTCCCTAAGTTCGCTGAATCAGAGTCAGTGGAGACAGTCCCGGGGCCGTTGAGACTATCCAGTGAGGGGGAAGTGTTCAGGTTGTGGATAATAGTCTAAATTTTGACTTTGAAGAACAGTGCGAGATTATCGCAGAGTGCTTGTGTAGGAGGGATAGTTTTTTTGGAACAGTCAGGGTGGATGAGGTTGTTAAGAATCTGAAAAATGCTTTTAGAGCTATTTGCGGCATTAACTATAGTGGAGCAGAAGTAGGTGGATTTGCTTTTAACAATTTCAGATTTGTATTCCTGGAGTTTATTTTTCCAGAGTAACTTATTTGTGTCGGAGTAGCCTTGCCTCCATTTCCTCTCGGCCTGTTTACAGGCTGATTTGAGGGCTTTCAGAGAGTCGTTAAACCAAGGGGCTGAAGGTCTGCACTTGGGTTTGCATTTTTTTAAGGGAACATGGGAGTCAGTCGTAAAGGATATCCTCGTACAAAAGGCCTCGTAATTGTCCTCTACCGGATTGGCGGGAGAAAAACTATCTTTCACATGGAACACTGCACCGGTAGAGCTCAGCTTTTCCAGAGCTTTCCAGTCTCTGTACAAAAATTCTGAGGAGGTGCTGTGTGCCGGCATTCTAGCCCCTTTACTGGTAATATAGAATTTGAGAAGAGCATAATCAGTCCATCCCATAGGCAGGATATCGTTCAGGTGTACTAACTGAGGGGTGGAGAAAATAAGGTCGAGTCGGTGACCTGCTTTGTGAGTGGGTTCTTTGACCAGTTGATGGAGTCCCACGCTTTTGCAAGAGAGCAGAGGATTGTGCAGTCCAGTATCCAGACTACCGTTCGGCCTGCCATCAGCTGCCTGTTCTGGTATGTTATGTTTGCATCTGTGTGTGTTTATTTCTCGGGACATGCAAGTCTCCATGATGTTTGTCCTCTCATCCACTGATTTTGTGATGGGTGTGGTTTGTGGAATTTTGCACTGCTGTGTGTTGTGATGGGGGTGATTCACTTTCCTGATGTGTGTTTCCTGTCTCTGATTTTCCCTAGGTCACTCCCACAGCGGCAGGATTCTGTACGACATGGTTCCCTGCACCTGGTCAGGTCTGTTTCTGAGACAATCATGTGAATAAACATGGAGGCAACACATCATTGAGTGTGTAAGTGAAATTTATTTACAGGTTGTGCATTGGTGCTGGTGGATATATGCAAGTAAGTGTTGGGTGGGGGAGTGTGAGTTGAAGGTCATGGTAGATGAAATGTCCGTGCTGACACCACATTGGGTGATGTCGGGCTAGTCCAGCAGACCTGTGCCAATACTTAGCGTAGTGGGACAGGATAGTTTGCGGGTGGATGGCAGCCTCAGGCAGTGTTACAGTCATTGTCGGCCCCTCTTTGAGCGTGTAGATGGAGCATCCCCACTGCTCTCACCTCCATCCAGCCTCGGACGGCCCCTCCGTCTTGGAGCCGGTACGGAGTCAGCTTGTGGGGCAGGTTGCTCAGGGGCCACATCCGTGTCCAGGGGCACAGGTGGCGGTGGCGGTGGTGTTGCTGACCGTTGCGGCTGGACACTTGGTTGAGGGGGGGGTGTTGCGGTCTAACCATTCCCTCCACAGTGATGTGTGTTGGCCCAGGAGGTCCACTATTTGGCCAAGGCGGCTGTCAATGGACCGCAACACATTGGTGTTATCAACCGAGTCCTGGTGGGCACGATCAGCCTGTCCCTGTCCACGCTCATAGGAAGCCTGGACTCTGCCTAGGGCTTCCAGTGCCTCAGCGCCAGGATGGGGTGGGTGTCCTTCCCCAGCTCACCAGTGTGAGGTACTCCTGCTTGGGAGATGTTGTCTCGGCTCTCTCCTTTCCCGTCCACTCTCCCTGCTTGGCTGGGATGTTGATGGCCCTGCATCTTGCGGTGGGTCAGGCAGGGTGGCACAGGCAGGAGTGGTGGTAATGGTGGTGGTGGAGGTGGTGGTGGTGGGTCTACAGCTCACTGTGGCAGGTGTTGCAGGAGTGACACAGGCCACGGTTGTTGAGGCAGGGATTTCCAGTGAGCCAGATGGCCCTGGCAGTGTGCATTGGCCTGCTCCCTCCTCCGCACCGGAGCTGGCTGTGGCATCATCCCAAGAGAGTCCTGGATGTGAGTGAGGAGAGTGTTGCGGCGGGTTGCTGGTTTCCCCAGTCAAATTGCGATCACCTGAGGGACAAGATTTTGAAGATCAATACTTTGGACATGACATGTTTTGTTTGCCATACATTACTTTTCAGTGTCCTCTCGCACACACCCCACACACCACCACCCTCCCTGTGGACATGGGGGCCTGTTGGGAGTTGCAGTACTATCCTCTCGCACACACACCACCCTCAACCACCGTCCCTGTGGACATGGGGGCCTGTTGGGAGTTGTAGTTGTGAACTCTCTCACACACCCCACACACCACCACCCTCCCTGTGGACATGGGAGCCTGTTGGGAGTTGTAGTACTATCCTCTCTCACACACCCCACACACCACCACCCTCCCTGTGGACATGCGGGCCTGTTGGGAGTTGTCGTTGTGACCTCTCTCACACACCCCACACACCACCACCCTCCCTGTGGACATGGGGGCCTGTTGGGAGTTATAGTTGTGACCTCTCTCACACACCCCACACACCACCACCCTCCCTGTGGACATGGGGGCCTGTTGGGAGTTGTAGTACTATCCTCTCTCACACACCCCACACACCACCACCCTCCCTGTGGACATGGGAGCCTGTTGGGAGTTGTAGTACTATCCTCTCTCACACACCCCACACACCACCACCCTCCCTGTGGACATGCGGGCCTGTTGGGAGTTGTAGTTGTGACCTCTCTCACACACCCCACACACCACCACCCTCCCTGTGGACATGGGGGCCTGTTGGGAGTTATAGTTGTGACCTCTCTCACACACCCCACACACCACCACCCTCCCTGTGGACATGGGGGCCTGTTGGGAGTTGTAGTACTATCCTCTCTCACACACCCCACACACCACCACCCTCCCTGTGGACATGGGGGCCTGTTGGGAGTTGTAGTTGTGACCTCTCTCACACACACCACCCTCCACCACCCTCTCTGTGGACATGGGGGCCTGTTGGGAGTTGTAGTACTATCCTCTCGCACACACACCACCCTCCACCACCCTCCCTGTGGACATGGGGGCCTGTTGGGAGTTGTAGTTGTGACCTCTCTCACACACCCCACACACCACCACCCTCCCTGTGGACATGGGGGCCTGTTGGGAGTTGTAGTACTATCCTCTCACACACACACCCCACACACCACCACCCTCCCTATGGACATGGGGGCCTGTTGGGAGTTGTAGTACTATCCTCTCTCACACACCCCACACACCACCACCCTCCCTGTGGACATGGGGGCCTGTTGAGAGTTGTAGTACTATCCTCTCGCATACACACCACCCTCCCTGTGGACATGGGGGCCTGTTGGGAGTTGTAGTTGTGACCTCTCTCACACACCCCACACACCACCACCCTCCCTGTGGACATGGGGGCCTGTTGGGAGTTGTAGTACTATCCTCTCTCACACACCCCACACACCACCACCCTCCCTGTGGACATGGGAGCCTGTTGGGAGTTGTAGTTGTGATCTCTCTCACACACACCACCCTCCACCACCGTCCCTCTGGACATGGGGGCCTGTTGGGAGTTGTAGTACTATCCCCTCGCACACACACCACCCTCCACCACCCTCCCTGTGGACATGGGGGCCTGTTGGGAGTTGTAGTTGTGACCTCTCTCACACACCCCACACACCACCACCCTCCCTGTGGACATGGGGGCCTGTTGGGAGTTGTAGTTGTGACCTCTCTCACACACCCCACACACCGCCACCCTCCCTGTGGACATGGGGGCCTGTTGGGAGTTGTAGTACTATCCTCTCTCACACACCCCACACACCACCACCCTCCCTGTGGACATGGGGGCCTGTTGGGAATTGTAGTACTATCCTCTCTTACACACCCCACACACCACCACCCTCCCTGTGGACATGGGGGCCTGTTGGGAGTTGTAGTACTATCCTCTCGCACACACACCACCCTCCACCACCCTCCCTCTGGACATGGGGGCCTGTTGGGAGTTGTAGTTGTGACCTCTCTCACACACCCCACACACCACCACCCTCCCTGTGGACATGGGGGCCTGTTGGGAGTTGTAATACTATCCTCTCTCACACAGCCCACACACCCCCACCCTCCCTGTGGACATGGGGGCCTGTTGGGAGTCATTTACATTTTGATGAGTATGTAGCCCACATGCATGGGTTAGAGCCTGGGAGCTTTTTCTTCTCAGTTGTGTGAGGCAGGCCATGTCTATGTGCTTGTGGTGCTTGGTTTGTACTTACCAGCCTCTTCTCCTTCCTCAATTCCTTCCAGGCTCTCTGGGTGCAGTATGCCCAGCACCTTTTCCTCCCAATCAGTATAGGGTATGGGCTCCGGGGGGTGTGCCGCCTCCAGTGTGATGTGCTTGCAGATTGTTTTTAGCACGGATGCCTTTGACCCTGGTTTTTAGGTCATGCCACCGCCTCTGGATCTCGTGCTTTGTCCTTGGCACGGTCCCTGACGCATTCACCCGAGTTACTATCCTGTCCCACATGTGATTTTTGTTGGCCACGGTGGTCTGCTGGACTAGTGTCCCGAATAAGTGGGGTTCAACACGGATGATTTCATCCACCATGACCTTCAACTCTGTCTCCGTGAATTTCGGGTTTTTCTTGGGTGCCATGGTGTGTGGTGCTCAAGGTGTGGGTTGATTGGTTTGGGAGGTGCAGGTGTGTGGTGTGTAGGAATGGTGTGGTGGGTGTTTGTGTGGTGGGTGTGTTTGGGTGGTGGTTGTATGTGTGCAATTTGTGTCTGCTGTCCGTCGTCTCGGGCCTCTTGCTAGCAGCTATGCTGTGATGCAAAGGATTGTGGTAGTGGGTGGGAGTTATTTTAAAGTCTGTGTCGTGGTTGTGTCCCAATGGTTGTTGGCAGTTAGGTGCTAGGTGGGTGTGTTGACTAGTGTGGATTCGTAGGTGCTTGGGGGATGTCATTGTGGCTTGTGATTGGTGTGGGTGTTTCAGGTGGGTGGTAGTCCTGTTTCGTGTGTTTTCTATTAACTTCCGTCAGACATTTTGCCATTGGTTTGACGGTAGGGATGTTGTTTGTGTTGGCCTTCCGCTGGGATGCACAGTTTCTCATTGCATTGTTTCCGCTGCGGCCGTGGATGGAGGTGCATACCGGGGAACAGGCGGCGTTATCCTAATCCCGGCCACGGAGCCTCCGCTGGTCTTGCGATGGTTGTGGCTGTTCCGGCGGTCATGTTCGTCCGCGGCGGTGGGTGTTTCTTAGTTTCCGTCCGCTTGCAGCGGTCTCCGGTGTACTCCGTTCGCCGCAGACGGAGTTTGATGTGGTCCATCCGCTGCGGTCGGACTTTAGTCCCATTTTCATGCTAATTGCTACGGATGTTTCTCCGCGGAGCGGTCCGGAGTATCTTGGCCGCTTCCTTGGTGGACGGAACCAGTTTCCGTCTGCAATCCTAATCGGCTCCTCTGTGCGGATCCACAATGACGTCGCCAGGTAGCACAGCAGACTGGTTCCAACCGCGCTCAGACAAAGGTCACGAAAGGTTGCATAGAAAGATGACGTCGCAGTAAATCTTTCACTGAACAATTTTTTTTCTCGGAAGCGACATTCTTGGATAGTAAAGTTCTAAAATGTACGACGAGAGAAAAAACAGCTGAGCACATCAAATCTTACCTGGGAAGAATTTATACCCAATCCTGATGAAGATCCTGAATAGAGAGGATCGAAACGCCGTCGACCCTTTTTAAAGCGCAACTTTTGGCGCACCATCAACCCTGGTTCTTCAAATAAATAATCATCACTCATTGAATAAGTACGAACCATTGTCTCTGTAAATATTGTGTTTTTGTAACTTTGTCACCTTGCGTCCTTCACTGTGTTCACCCACTTGTCACTTGCGCCGTCACTCTTTGCTCCACTAACACTTAGTGCACAAAGCCCCCTTGGGTTGCCCCCGCATTTTATGCCTACAGTGCTGCTTTAATGGTCCTGTATGAAAAGTGTTCTTAACCCCTTCCACACTCATGACGAGCTGGGCTCGTCATGAAGTAGCCTCCTCGCACGCTCATGACGAGCCCAGCTCGTCATGTTGTGTGGGATTTCCGATTTCTCAGCACAGCAGGGGAATATGCTGAGCAGCCATGGGGTTAAAATATATGATGCTACGTGCACTTTCTAAAAACTGAAATCCCAAGAGTATCTCTTTCCTTTTTTCCACGTTCTCATGATGTCTTGTAGATATGTTGTTACTTGCCCCTCGTACTAAATCCAATTGAGATATTGTTGTTGTAAACACAAGTACACCAAGATCTCAATTCGGTCTATGGGTTTTACTCCTGTTGCTTTACCATTGTTGTTTTACTGGACATGCGATCCAACATGTAACGTTCGAGAACAAAGGTTTGGTTGTTTTTAAAATGTATTTTAGCCAAAGAATTTCAAAATGTGCAAGGCTACCTTGGGCTCCCCACTTGAAATAATTAAAAGGTTAGTTCTACAGATCGCAAACTCCGGGGTTCGCTGATGGTCCAGATTTCGATGCGCAAGGCCTGCAAAACACTTCATCCAATATTAATAATTAGATCTGGTGTTAGTCAAAACCTTTTGACTTCACTAAAATGAATGTGTCACATACTTACTTAAAGGGGCTTTCAGGCAACTATCTTCAGCCTTTGATCCTTTGTCTCATTTATATTTTTCTTCCACCCACTACAGCATACAGCAACGGGCAGTGGGTCATCCTACTTAAGCTACAGGTTAACTTCACATTGAGTGACTGCATTTTGCTCTTCCACAATGAGCACAGTGCTAGTGTATTTGTTCTTACTTTATAATCACTTCAGTGTTGCATTTGTTTTTAGAGCCTGATGTGATAGCAGGACGCTTTTAATGTAAGAAAGGCACAGTCCGGTCTCATCAGTTCCATTATCCTGCCAATGGTGTTGAAATAGCTGTTGGAGTGCATTTCGTTTATCTGATTTCAGCTACTTCACAGCATAATAGGTTGTGTAGATTTCTGTATTAAGTTATGCCTTCTTTCTTTCTTGCAGTCTTTCCTTTCTTTCCTTATTCCTTATTTCTGGCTTTCAATCTTTTTGCTTTTGTTCTTGCTTTTTTTCTGTCTTGCTACCTTCCTTTTTCTTTCTTGGCTTCTTTCTTTCCTTTCCTTTCTTTTTCCTTTCTCCATTTTGGTTCCTTTTTTGAACCTTCATTCTTTCTTTCCTTTTTGCTTTCTTTTTTCCTTTTTTCATTCCTTCCTTTTTCTTGCCTTTGTTATTTCTTTGTTTCCATCTTTCTTTCTTTCCTATATCCTTCATTTGGTCTTTTCTGCTTTCTTTCCTTCCTTCTTCCCTCATTTTACTCCTTCCATTCTCCCTTCTTCCTTTCTTTCCTTCTGTCCTCCCAACCCACCCAAAAAATGAACTGGGAAAACCCAGCCGATGCTTTCGCTTGGCTCTGCGAGCCCTTAAATGAGTAGAGCTATCAAAATATTCACAAGTGTGCAGAATCCCTTCAATGTTGTTCTAACATCTTCGAACAAAGGTTGATGAAGTTCCCAAAAACCAGGTGTAAAATGCTTTATTAAAAACAAGCACTGGCAAAACCATTAGGTCTGTAGCTGGCTACTAGCTTTTGACTTTGTCAGTGCTGGCCAACCCCTACAATAGATACGCTGGCTACTGGAGTACAGGAGGCTGAGTGAGGTAAGAGCTAGTCAGTTTTCAGAGGGGAGGAAAGGATCTTTAGTGAGTGGCAGAGTGGCAGACAGTTCACAGACAAGTCCTATAAAACAAGCATTTGCAATGCAATAGGTCTCGCGTTTACAGGAGTTTGAGCTATTGAAATAGCAAATAACAAAGCCTTTTATTTGCTTTTTAGTTTTTAAAATAGAAATAAAAGGCATTGTCATTTACATTGCCGATAGCTTAAACTCACGTAAATGTGGGACCAATTGCATTGCAAATGCTTGTTTATATAATTTAGCAGAAACTGACGCCATTTTGTGTTGAGTCTGAAGCAGAACTATTTTGGTCTCGGAGCAGAAGAGAATGGTTGCCTAAGTGCGTATTCACAATAGGCAACAGATTTCATATACATACTAATCAATAGCAGTATATTGATGTGCATGAGCGCTTGTGATGTGTACATATGTATGTGTATAAGTAAAGAGAAAGGGTATTTAGGTATATATCTATGGGCATCTTTGTTAGTAGAACAATATATAGATCTATGCTATGACAGTGAAAATGAATGTGGCTAAATTAAATATGGTACTGGGGAGAATGTATACTAATACATGTATGCACTCCCCCATTTCCATTTTATACCACAGAACAAATGTCAGATTTTACGTTATTGCCATAGAGCAACCCATCTAAATTAGAAAAAAAACTCTTCTTCCTCAGAGATTGTTTGCTACTATGTCCTTAGTGTATACTATCTCTGCTGATGATCAAAAGGCCTACTCAGTGTAC
The DNA here is from genome assembly GCF_964261635.1 of Lissotriton helveticus. NCBI lineage: Eukaryota > Metazoa > Chordata > Amphibia > Caudata > Salamandridae > Lissotriton > Lissotriton helveticus. The sequence continues at coordinate 600,820,157 of NC_136063.1, read as the reverse complement.
CTGCATCTCACTGTAGGGATTTAATCCACTATCTCCTCTTAAATGTTTATTATATATAAATGCATTTGTTCATAACTACTAAACAAGCCATACATAAAGTATGCAAAGGGTAACATGTTATGTACTACCAATCATGAGTTAGGGAATAGTCCTCATGACACACTTGAGGCTTTGCTTCTTGTAAATCACTTCCCCTCCCACCCAGAACATTACTGACAAATAATATATTACACTTTTCCCATAGATAAATCGATAGATAGATAGATAGACAGATAGATAGATAGATAGATAGATAGATAGATCGATAGATAGATAGATAGATAGATAGATAGATAGATAGATAGATAGATAGATAGATAGATAGATAGATAGATAGATAGATAGTTTGCTTTTACTCGTTGTTTTCTTTCCTGCAATTGAAAAGCTTTCTATTAACTAATAGATACAGAAGCTAAAATGAAGCCAGTTAATTGAGGGGACCATGATATTTGGTCATTTAATGTCAGCTGTAGATGCTGGATCCCCGAACAGTGTCATATATTTGCATGTTTGCATTGTGCTGAGGTGATTACCAGGTATTCATTCACGCAGCTCTCTGATGGATGTCACATGCGATTTTTCGGAGTCCCCAGTCTGTGTTTTCTCCTTTGTACTGCCAGTCACCGGTGTATTCAACTGTGTAGCCTTAGACAATGTCATGTATGTGCATGTACTTTGCATGATCGAGGTAACTATTAGCGACGTACTACGTGTCTCTCGGACCTCTTTCAAGTACTCACCGTCCTTTTTCCCATCCATTCCCCCCCACCCCAGGGGCGGCAATCTGAGGGATAGCCCTGGGCGCCACAAACTCTAGCTACGCCACTGCTTCCAAGATCCCTTTCCCAGGCTTGTTTGTCATATAACGAGTCCTCTTACAGAGGAAGTTGCGAAACTCAGCTGTTTGCGTCGGGGGACCTAATTATCTGTGTCAATGGGGTAAAATCTTATGGTTCGGTGGCAAACCCCGTAAGGTTGTCCTAGGCCACACATCTCAGACTCATGTACTTGTGGACAGCAAGGGGTAATTGCCGCTACTTTGTGTGAATTTATCTAGTGACAGAAATATCTTATCTGTGTAAAAGTGGCTAAGTTCATTTAGATTGGCATTTGGTAATGTGTGTTGCACTTTGCTCTTTTTCATTAATGAGAGTAAGAAGTTATTTGAAAGGTGTGTGGCTGGGGAATATAAGGGAAGCCCGACCATTTGTGTAAGCTTCAGCTAGGTCCAGTCTGAGGCAGTAACAATCTTAACTCTGGGATAGGGCAGGCCTACCAGTAGTAGAGAAACTAGGGTCATACCTGTGGTTCACTACCTCTCAGGGATTGTATACGGTTGTCTTCTGTTTGGGTAATTCCGCTGTCTAATAAATTTCCATGGGTCACCAGATAATACGTTTTTAGGTCGGGTACTTCAAATCCTCCTTTTTCATATGGAGGGACAAGGATGTCTCACCATATACTGGGCTGTTTGTCAGCCTAAGTTAATTGGATATTAGTGCTCTCAGGGTGTGAAGGAAGGACTTGTTTAAAATATTAGAAATGTTAAGAAACAAGTAAAGAAATCCAGGGAGTATGATCATTTTTATGAGCGCCACTTGACTCCCTATAGACAGGCCAGTACTATACAAGTATTTACTTACTGTGTCAGTTTGTTTATGGCTGGGCTGTAATTCATTCTGACGCTCTCTTCTCTGTGACTATGGATATATATACCTAAGCATTTGGTAGATCTAGTGACACAATGGCTTCAGAATACTAGCTCTGGGGGCTCTGTATCATCTGTCAAGGAAAACAGCTCTGTTTTATCCCAATTGATCTGGGTCACAAAATATTATCTGTATCTTATCACTTCACGGATCTATGGAGATGGATTCTTTATAGGGTGGCAGACAAATGGAAGTTTTTTATCCGCGTACATAGATAGCAGTATACAGCCTGGGTGGAAAACAAACCCTCTCTCTAGAAACATTCCTATCACGTCCCCTGGGTAACTAAGGATTTTTCAGTCTCATGCAACACACGTGAGGTGAGATACTACTTACATATCCATGTCACTTCCATCAATGTCAATAAGATCTCCGTCCTGTTGTCTAGTTCTACACGTAATCTAGCCAGATATAGCATGGCATTTTTTATTTTATGCCCCTGGAGCACAGAGTATGCTTGATGTTGGTTAAATTGCATCTAGCTTCTTGGACAGTTGGTATAAAGCCATGAAACATTTATATCTCTGATCCCTTATGCTACAGAGAACCCTTCTCTTTAGCAAGCTGAATCACTTTGTTTTGGTCCAAAAACTAAAGAGAAATGCAATGAGGAACCACAAGGAACTCCAAGTATGGGCCTAGTGTCGCAGGGTTTCTGTTCTCACACAGAACTGTGCACAGAGGAGTGGAACCTCGGCGAATTAGGGTGTCCCAAAACTCACCTTAGCAACCAACTCACCCCTTAGCGAGCTAGCTACAGTGTCTCATTGGACGTATCAAACTCCCAATGTTTAGACAAACCAGAACATGAACTTACAGTACCTCAGGGTATGTGGGACTCATGAACACTCTTTCGTTATATTATCATTACAAACCAGAACATGGAGTAAAGAAGACACATGTGCATTTGAAATGTTTATTTACTAATGCCGTCTTCTCAGGCGCAGTATCTTAGATAATACAAGTATACTTATTATCAGTAGCAAAATTATCAGCATAGTTACTAAGACATAAAAAGCGAATGGTGACAGCATGTTAACATACTGTAATGAATAAGAGTTAACAACACTTATATCTCACCCTCCCTAACATATATAATATATTATAATTGCTTTAGAAGGTCTCTTTGGGTTGTTTTAGGGCGGGCCCATACCTTAGTGTCCTAGCATGAAGGAATCACATCAGCATACACCAGCTCTCTCTGCATGTGCACCGCATCAAGTGTGTTCTATGTGCCTCGTGCAAAGCAATATCAATCCCGCCTGAAGCCAGAGTTGGCAAAGGCTGCACTTGTGTTATGACTATGAAGGCGTGGAGATCAGACCTCATAACAATTCCATATCGTGTTGTTCCTGAAACTTCAGCACTCTTCGTGCGGACATAGTTTATTAAGCAAAGCTGATATCAGAGCAATAACATATTATTCTCACATAAACCACGGCAAACTACTAGGTTGAAAGCTAAGTCAACAATTAAGTGTCGTGTGCAGAAGTTGCAAGAAAGAAAAATGGCGTTTAAACCTCAAATGTACCTATGCTAACTTAACACGATATAAGGATATACAGGAGCTATATGACACTAGGTTGAAGGCATTGGTGTGCTCTTCTGAGTAAGAAAGCTGTGGAAATAGATTCTCTGCCAAGAAGGTCAGACAGCAATGTCTCTGAAAAGACATCCAGGCTCACCATATTTGCTGACCCAGGTGTTCCTTTGATCCAGACATTATTGCGGCAGGAGCATGCTTCTAAGGCCCTGATTATGAGTTGGTTGATGTATTCCGACAAGTGAATAAACATCTATTTACACAGAGTTCAGAAGTCTAAGTTGTTAAATATTTAACTCATCGTTAAATGCCTCAACCTTTGTTACATTTTGGCAGGTCAAACCTGCCGAAATTTTAAATGGGAAAAACATACAATATTTACTGCATCATGCAAAATGTGCATATCATTCCCAGCCAACTCATAAGATGTGTTATTTATCTCAACTGATAAATAGCATACCCAGTGGTATCGTTATTTATCAAATGCGATAAATGAAAACTTAACGTCTAATCTTTCTGCCACCATCTGCATCAGTTTTTCAAGTCAGGATACCTTCTCTGCTCTGGCTGCTGAGAAGTTATTAGAGTTCCTCCTATCCACACTATAAATTCACAAATTTTGTCTATCCAGGCACTCTGTAAGGCGTTCAAGTCAGCTACTTAGTGGGTCAATTTTTCCATCTGGTGAAACTAGACATGCCTTTAAGTCCAGTAATAGGGCGTCAGTGAATGCCCAAGGGAAAAATGCTCCATCCCACAGAGATCCCATACCAGTCCTGTCAAAAGTGGGTGGGTGGCCGCTGGCCACCCGACTCTCAAATGTGAGCCTGCTCTATTTTTCTACTCTGCTTTCACTCTTGGCATGGGTGCTGGGGTGCCCAGGGTCCACAAATAGGGGTGGGTGGAGTTTGCAGAGTCCCACCTTGCAGAATTCCACAGAGTCACAAGAACCTCCACCGCAATATGTGGAGTTCCACGTTACGGGCAGAGTTTGCCACCACGCCCGTTTGTGTTCCATTGGGACTGCAGAGTGCGTTCGCACACTCGAAATTCACACAGGAATGGCAATACCTAGTCCTGGGGCGTGCTCGCAGTCTAAATCACGCGTGAACAGCACCACGCAGTCCGCATGGGCGTGGCCATCTTGTTTTTCTACTTTCTGGTATAATGCTGGGCCTAATTTTTACCCTCTTGTTAACCCCTTCGCAGCAGGGTAATTCCCCCATGGTGCGGGGGGGCGGGGCTGAGTGCGGCGCTGCGGTGCTCGTGACGAACCCAGCTCGTCATGACCTCTGCTCATGACAAGCTGGTCTTGTCACAACCCCGACCACTGATTAATTGGATCGCACAGGCGGGGAATCAATTGCGCCTGGGCAGCGCGGAGCCGTTATGACGAGCCCAGCTCGTCATGAGCACTGAAGGAGTTAATCTTTGTCATCCTCCTCCTTTATTACATTTCTACCCCTAATTTTTACTTTTTACAATAGTATGCGTCTTTGTGGATTTTACATTTTTGTTTACTTTTTTTGTGTTTTTGTGACTTTTTTTCACTTCTCCTTCTTTCCTTATTTCTATCTTCTTTACTCTAATTTTCTTTGCCTTCTTAACTTATTATTTCCCAAGCCAGTGCCATGACAGATGGCCGGCTTCCATACGGGCCAGGTGTGCCCGCCGGGTGATCTTTGGAGAGGGGTAGGTGGTAGCACTAGTTTTTATGTGCAGCCCCCTCCCCTCTATGCTGACAGGCCTGATAGCGGCTACTTCTTGCAGGAGCATCAGTGGCACATGGGGCTGGTGCGCAGTTGCATGCAACACACAAGCAAAGTTTGGTACACTACCCAGTCGCTGAGACCCGGCAGGCCAACAGTCTCACCCGGGAGCAGGATCTGCTCAACCTGCTAGGCATCGTGAGTCCAGGGCTCAGTGAATATTAAATATTTGTTGTGTTTGTGTTCTACAGTGCTAAAAAAACTCAGAAAATATCATTCTGCTCACGCTCAGAGGTAAGTAATGTTTAGTACAGTTTACGGTGGTATATTATTGTGTGATCCAGTTTCAAGTTTCTGCTAGTCACGTACCGCTACCTAATCAAATTCATCAGGCGCTCGCTTTGGCTGATTAATTAATAAGCCATTTCAGACTGTTTCTTCTGTCACTGGTAAGTCATATATTTCTTGCACATACTAAACTCACTAGCTATTGGCATGGAGTTGCTTGTCGTTGTCAATAAAAAATTACTGGGAAGTGAACCCCTCCAGCTTTATCAGCTACATTTGTGGTTGAGTTATAACTCAGTATGGACTCTTCTATCTCCAAAGCAGCAACATCTCACATACTGAGCCTTGATGGCTTGAGGGAGACATGAAAGAATGGACGGTAACTTAAAAGAAAGGAAATGGTATATGAGTGAAAGTGTGGGTAGGCCATTCTTGGCATGTGCCACATTTAATCATGTGATGCACATGTAATGGGTTTACAGAAACTATATCATGGATTCCCATAACAAATTAATTTACACTTGTTCAGATTTTTCCTTTTTGAATTGAACCATGACTGAATAAGCCAAAGATGATGAATCGATGATCAGTGTGGCGGCCCCTCTATTATGTATATAAAAAAAGCTCTACCATACCTGTCTAACCCCCTGCAGTAGAGAAAATCAAGGTTCCTTTCCTTGGTTTTTGCCCATCAAATGAATTTGTTGGAAAAAGTGATGGCTGGAAGGCCATAGAATAAAGTGGGAGTAAGTGCATGATTTGATATCAAGTTTGGCATAGGGATACACAGTGACCAATGTGCCAAATAAATTGTATATATTCTCTTCCTTTACCTGTAGTGCAGGCCATTAGATTCATTTTCCTCAGCGTCTACTTACGGCAGACAGGATAATATTTTAATATTCACATTTCATACATAAGGTGTATGACTGATGTAGTATCTCAATTACTATTCATGAACCTCTGTGGAGAAAGGGCATAAAGAGAAAAGCATTTAGCGAAGAGCAGGGCCATTGGAATTAGATAATTATCAACAACAGATGCAGCCAGTAGTAAACTAGCAGAGCCTCTAGTCAGCAATGAAAATGGTTTTTTTTATTTCACACACAACTTGTACTCCATAATAGTGCCTACCGCTGTACTCATCAATGAGAAGTCATTTCTTTTTCAACTCTGTGTTTATAGTTACTTAAAAAGCCTTTACAAAAACAATAATCCAATCACTGTTTTTTTGTATCCTGTGATGTTGTTCTCTGCCATTCATCAAAGGAGAGGGATGAGGAATTCTTGTCCCGTTCAGTTCCCCAAGGACAATATCTTAGTAATCAATGAGAAAAGGACACTTGTATCTACAAAAACCATTGGTTCTCTTTGACAACCCTCATAGACGCTGAAGATTGTAACGATGCGGTATATTTGTTTTTCCGCCCCTCATCTAGCGTCATGGCATAGTCATTGGGTGGTCAAAGGTAAAGTATGCCTGCCTCACCTGAGGCACCTCTGGAAAGTGTAGAAGTGTCCAGAGATCAAAATGGCACCTCCAAATGGAGAGGGTCACAAGGCCAAACTACGAGGGAAATTATAAGAAACAGTGAGGGAAATTATAAAAAACAGTGAGGGAAATTATAAAAAACAGTATAATCACCAAAGACAAATTTATTAGAAGGGGTGAAAACTGTTGACTAAAATAACTGAGTATATTCGATAATCGTGTAACTAGATTATCATATATGGTATTGATAAAAAGTCGACATGTTTCAGCTCCTGATGGCCCAGCCGGGTCTATAGAGCTTTCGTCAGGACAAATACAAGAAGGGGGGGAGTTTACTTACACAACTTGTGCAGTATTCATGTGCTTACAGGCAATCACAGATTCATTTTCCTGTATATTTGGAAACACAAAACAAAACATCATACTGTTCACATATGTATATTAGGCATACTTGACTGGTCATTTGTGTCACAGTTTAATCGTTAATACCATAGAGACCGCCATATATTAATAAAATGTGGTTGTTTATTACAATCGATGTCTGTAACGTATAACCTAGTTACACTGGATTTATGTTACCTATGAATGCCACAGTAGCACAGGTTACCATAAGCTTTATAGCGTCACAACACATAAATGCTACATTGAAGCTTGAGTGGTCGCGTTCCGACTGAGACCAATGCCACTTTGTTTTCCCTCGTTCTTTCCACCTTCTTCACCGCTCACTAACAGTTTGAGTGCATTTAGTATTGTGCATCTTTTAAAACGGCACTTTTCAATTAGAATAGTGTGTCAGAGACTGTGACACAAATGACCAGTCAAGTATGCCTAATATACATATGTGAACAGTATGATGTTTTGTTTTGTGTTTCCAAATATACAGGAAAATGAATCTGTGATTGCCTGTAAGCACATGAATACTGCACAAGTTGTGTAAGTAAACTCCCCCCCTTCTTGTATTTGTCCTGACGAAAGCTCTATAGACCCGGCTGGGCCATCAGGAGCTGAAACATGTCGACTTTTTATCAATACCATATATGATAATCTAGTTACACGATTATCGAATATACTCAGTTATTTTAGTCAACAGTTTTCACCCCTTCTAATAAATTTGTCTTTGGTGATTATACTGTTTTTTATAATTTCCCTTGTAGTTTGGCCTTGTGACCCTCTCCATTTGGAGGTGCCATTTTGATCTCTGGACACTTCTACACTTTCCAGAGGTGCCTCGGGTGAGGCAGGCATACTTTACCTTTGACCACCCAATGACTATGCCATGACGCTAGATGAGGGGCGGAAAAACAACTATACCGCATCGTTACAATCTTCAGCGTCGATGAGGGTTGTCAAAGAGAACCAATGGTTTTTGTAGATACAAGTGCCCTTTTCTCATTGATTACTAAGATGTTGTTCTCTGCCAGTCTGCCTGTTATTTTCTGCCACACAGTCACTGCATTTTTTTGTTTGGCAACATGTGTGGGTAAAAGAAAACATACAATTGGGCTTGTGATTCTCCTAATCATAATCATCTCATCAAATAAATTCCAATGGTCTTAGGGGAATAGCAATTCACTGCTACTATGCCACACTGTTATTTAAAATAATTGTTGGCACAGAACATTATTTATAATTTGTCTTTTTTGTTTTTCTCAATATAGCTGCTCCTGCTGGTCCAACCGGAACTCCCGACATGCAGTAGAGAGAGGGGAATTTGCGGTGGCAGAGGCTGGAATGTATCCAGCAGGAATACCGGCAGCTAGTGGTCCTGGAAGAGAAGGAGGAGGAAATCAACCTACGGCTCCCAGGGCCCCAGTGCAGCTGGCCCCATTCAGCCTGCAGCTTCCCGGCCAACCCATTGCCAGCACTGCCACCAGCCAACTGCTGCCACTCCCACCGGAATGACAACAGGCCATTGCTGTGCCACATCCTGCAGCGGCTGGACACTATCGAGGGTGGCTCACCTCGATGGAGCAGAGCATGGACCAGCTCCAGACCGACATCTATAATGCCCTCTTTTAAACCTTTTTCAAATAGTTTCTTTTGGTGGGTGGGATTTGTTGTTTCTTGGGACTGGATGGAGAGGATGTGAAGGGAGTGGGACTTGAGAGACTTTCTTGAACATATTGAGTTTTGGGTCTTGGGTCAGTTGTGATTGAGAGAGTGGTGGGCATGTTGTTTGGGTGGAGATGGTGGGTTGCTTTGTAACTGTGTAAAAGGGGAAACTATTTTTAATAATCTAAATTTATGCCTGAAGTAGTTTATTTTACTTTTACATTGCACTGCTGTCTTGTAGTAGTTTTACGCAGCCTTTTTATGTGCTTGTAACTTAAGACTAGAGATAGTGTAGCACTTAGCTGTAGAGTCTAGGCTTATACTTCTCTCACTATCGTGACCCTTATGGGGAATGCTGCCATGATGAGATCACCTAGGCTACATTGTGTTGAGGTCTGAACTATCTAGATAAAAAACAGTTGCAATTAATGTATTTCTTACTAAGTTAAATTACATGCACACTAGTTGTCTTACCTGAATAGATGTGCAGCAATAACAGGGGAGGCATCAAAACTTCACAGACAAGGTCCCACTTCCAGTTCCATCCAGGTGAGCCCCAACTCTGTGGTTGATCTGAATGATTGTTTGATGATTATCCATCGTAGGCAAAAAAATGGAAGTAGAAAAACTGAGTAAGTGGGTTATATATTTATCAAAGATTTACAAACAATTGACACTACCTGAGTATGACGTGATGGTGTTTACATAATGAGAATGCCTGATTGTGCTAAAATAGAAAAAATAGCAATACTAGTAACTTTTGGCTAATGTGGAGCGAGCAGTATTATTTGTGAAATCAACAAGTAATCAAAAATGGACTCAAAGTCTGGAGTTGACAAGCTTAGGTTAGGCATTTACGGATAGACAACACAAGGCCTTAATGATGATGATACTGATGACTGATGTTCTTTATTCTATATCTAAAAAACCATGAATCATTTTTATTGCATGGGTTGGCAAAGGGCTGGTGAGGGCTACTGCTTCAATTCCACAGTGAGTTGGTCTTAGTTCCACCACATCCCACCCTGCAAGTATGTGATCCATTGATGGTGTGATTTAAGCCACACCTCAATAAATCACATAGCTCGGGAGAAGAGGGTTAGGGGTTTGATGAATGGATGGGTAATGGGATTTGGAGAAAGGTGTGACAAAGACAAACACTACAGCATAAGTCCAACATTCATCAGGACAACAAGCACCATCACATCATTCGCCATCAATCTGTTGTTAGAAGGAAACAAAGGAATGAGTATGACAGAGTAAAGATACAAGCATTGTAAACAGTCCTTCTGCCCCCAAAATGCAATTTACGATATGTGTAAATGTTCTGTCTTCTAGGTTATGGAGTGAACCCACCCAACCAATTCTCTTAGTTAATATGATTGTTAAAAGAAAAATCATACTGTATTGCAAAATTTGGGGGGTGCGTCTGCATTCTTCTTGGAAATGTCCACTCTATTTGGCTTCTCTGACCTGGGCCGGTAGGTAAGCAGGAGTGTTGTTGAAATCAGCTAGCTTTCAGCATTCATTTGCGAAGGAGACTGGAAAAAGGCCTGCAGATTGTAAAAGAGAAACAGTATTTTAGAGTCAAGAAGAATGACAGAAGGAAGGTACGCTTTATGAGGAGTGTATCAAGATAAGAAGACTGAGAGGCAGAGCACAGAAAAACAAAAGGGGGACTCAGAGTTTCAGTTTTGCCACAAGTCCAACACACACACAGAGCAGAATTTCGCAAGCACACCTCTCTCTTTTCCCAATAGCTGAGTAGTACTAGGCCTCAGACACTTGGTTTACCTTTGAACTGCTTTACCTTCTTGCTTCTTGCTGTTGATGAGGTTGTTCTGCAGCTCCTCCCAACCCCCCCATCCATGATACTCCTCCAGTCCTGAGTGTCTCCAAGTAACCCTGTACCAGACTAGTCATCATCATCATAAAGAATCACGAGGACCCGAGCAAGACAGATGTGGAGTACAGTGCATTGCTGTTGAAGAGCAAGAAGAGAATGAAACAGATTTGCAGAATTTTGCATAGGTTTTTCTTTGATAACTACAGTGACTCTTCTGGTGTCTGATGAACCAGAAAAAAGGATAACACCCCTGCAATCAATTAAATATGGCTAAGTGTAAAAGGGCTGATCATCACCCACAGGGACAAAAAAATAAGCGCCCATCACTCAAGCACCAAACAATGCATATCAATAATTATCTCAAGAAAGTTCTCATATTACAGTTCAACAAACACCCTCCCTGAGTGTCTGCCACCAAATGAATCATCAATCAACTTAAACCATCACTCATGCTATCAGTCACTCACCTTTGCAATCGTTGAACCTCATCCAATCCAAGGCACGTACGGGTAGTTCAGGTATTGGGTTTTCAATCATCTTTGATGCAGGCAACACATTGGAGTTTGGTATTGGCAGGGAGTCCTGTACAAAATAAATGATTTTTTGGCAGCCATTCTAGTACTAAGCAAAGCAAAATGGGATAGACATTAGGCAATAGGAATGCAAGGGGGCAGGCATTGTCCACCAATGCCATTAAAGATTTGTGGAGGCTTCTTTAATGCACACTGGTCCAACTGCAATCCACCAATATCTATGTATCTAGTAAAAAGGATGTGAGACAACATAAATGTGACAAACAAATATTAATGTTCCTCTCGCTATTTTTGTTGTTTTTATGCAATGAAAGAACTATGTTCAACAAACTTTTTTTAAAGTTCAATGGGGCCACTGGCTTACTTAGTCTGGGAAGTAGGGTTTGTCATCAAACTCAGATGGTTCACCCAGAAGTTGGTCAGCTAACACATGTGTTTCAATTTTGGACCAATCACCCTCTTCCTCCTCCTGTGCTGATGGTTCATGAACCATGTTATTCTGTGGAATAAAAAGTTGGTTCATTTTGATCATAGTCAATCTCTCCACATTTTGAAGTGAGAGACTGGTCCTTCTCACTGTGATGACTGCACCAGGTCCCCTGAACACACGTTCAGCAGATAAACTGACGACAGAATAAGCCAGATACTTTATTGCCAGCCTGCTGTGCTCTGGCCAGTGCTGCATCTTCCCATACCAATACAACAATGGATTTTGGTACATATAGACCTCATTTGGATCATCCAGTTACTCCTGGGACATCCTTTGGATGGTCATAGGTGCTGCCATTTGCTCTACCTGTGTTGCCATTGTCTCTGCACTGGACTTGTGCCCTGCAATTGAAACCAACACTATGCAGAGGTTGGGTCCGGTCCTTCTTTTACTGTTGTTGCCGGTGTCCTGGCTGATTGTGTTGTTGGCTGCTGAGGGACAAGACTGCCCTCTCTGGAAGTTGGAGCTGGCACCCCAGAACTGCGGGTGGGACTAGAAGTTCCTGCCGTTCTTCTTACAAGTCTCCAGCTACAATCCACCACTTGTATTTTAAAACACCCCCTTCAGAAGAAAGAATGAAAGTGGGCAGCATTGTTTTGTACCATGGATCAAATAGTGTGGAACATATGTACTCTTTGGACTTGATGATGTCATGTTGTAGTCTTATATTAGAAGCTGAGCGCAGGACTAAGATCTCAAACAAGAGATGTGCTTCTGTGTTTTCATTCACAACTGCAGGAGCAAACCTTTTTCTTCCTTTTTGAGGAAGCCTTGCACCAAACGGTTGATGTAATGGGCCAAACACATGACCCTGAAATAGCCTCCGTCTGGAATAGCCTTGACTATGTTACTACCATTGTCCGTGGCAACAAATTCAATTCTAAGACCTCTGGGTCACAGTCATTCACACACTTTGCTGGTAAATTCCTTTAAGATGTTTATAGCTGCATGTGATTTCTCCGTGGCGAACATGGCCACTGTTGCATGCCACCAAAAACTCTTAAAACTTTCTTCAGGGCCAAGACCTGAGGATACTTTTTGCTTTTCTCCTGCAAAAAAGATCTAGTGTGCAGTGATGCACATGTAATCAGTTGCCTGACAACTGGTCAAGTGGATAGTATGAACAGCACTTTGCTGCAAAGCTTGTCCAACCATCTACAGCACAGCATGGTACGGCCACTGTGGCAAAATATGTCCTACTTAGTACCTTCAATTTTGCCTGATGGCTGCCACAAACTCTAAAAACCCCACTCCGTCCACAAATGAAAAAGGAAGAAGGTCCAGCTCTAATATTTTTGCCAGCTTCCCATTGTACAAATGTGCGGTTGGGTGGTTCTGCTCATAGGGCCCCTCCTGCCTAAACATGCTCATAATAGTAGCCTGAATTTTCTTTTTTTCTTGGGGCACTGCCACAGGCGTCTTTTGAGAAGTAGATGCTAGTGGTAGATTCAGAGTGCATTGGGGGGCAGTCACTGTCTGTTGTGGTGTCTCCATCATCTCACTCTGAGTCTTCGTGTGTGCTTGTGAAGTCCCTGAAATGGGTGAATCTGCTGGCACACTACTGGGGACAAGGCTGCTTTGCATGAAGAAGATGTTGCCACCTTCTTCCTCATCAGCTTCCCCTGTGATTGGACTTGTAGCTAATGGTCCCCGGCTCTCCCCACCACCCTGACCACGTTCAGCAATTTTTTTCAGGTACTCCTCCCACTTGATTACCGTCAGTACCACAATGTGTACCAGGCTTATCTCGAGGAACATTTGTGTGGCAAATGGTGCATATTGCAATGTGCTCCCCCGCTTTACTAACTGCAAAAAAGTCCCAAACTGGGGAGGAGTACTTTTTTACCAGGTCACTGACAAAGCCTAAAGACAAACTGGAGGTAGATGGACATGTCGTTGATTGCCTCTAGACTTCTCTTGAGGCAGGGGTTTTCACCTTCCACCTATGACTACCTCATCATCGCCATCCTTCTCTTCATACATTTCCATAAGCCTAAGTCTCTCTGAAACTTTTCTTTTCCCTTACCTCTCCTGTTGTCTCCTGGTCTTTGTTGAGATCCACTCCATGTCCCGATCATCATCATCAGAAGTGGTGCTTGGAGAAGATGACGCTGTAGAACCCTTTGTTTTCCTTGCTGGAGATATGGGAGCCAATGATTATAAAAGAAGAGATTCAACTTCTTGCTCTGGAGGAAGCTCAACCTCCTGTTCTGCTCCAACTTCAGACATATCCATTGCTGGCTGCGGCTGCTGTCCACTTTGCTGTGTTTCCTGAAAAGATTGTGTACTACTTTACGAAAGGGGCAAATCAAATTCAACATTACTACTCTTTGGTGTCGACATGATTGCACTGGCTGCCTCACTGACAGACATGGTCCTGGGCTTAGGTTTATTCAGAAGTGCTGCCCTCAGCTTGCTCGCTGGAGGCCTGTGCGGCAGGCACAACTTTCCTGAAAAAGGTTGCAGTCAGCATTAAAGTGGTGGAAATCTGCTTCTTCTGCTCTCCACTAGCCACTTTCTTGGCAGCACCTTTCTTTGAGGCCACCTTGAAGCTGTCAATTGGCAGGGGTACTTAGAGTCACAACAAGCTGAAGAGATGACTGTGTTGCGTAGTCAGTCACACGTCCATTAGTGCACAGGCCGTCTGTCTGGCAGTACTGTGAGTGATGTATTTTCTCTTGTACACCTAAAAGCAAACATGCTAGAAAAACATCAGTGAAACATCTCATTGTTGCAGTTCAAGTAGTAGTACAAACAAACAATATCATTTAGTGTGGTTACTTAAGTTATTATAAATAATTAACAATAGTTTACAGTGTTAAGTCAGAAAACAGAAAGCTACACCAACTTGAACTTTCATGGTGACTATACATTCATGTACCACCTCGTGAGTTTATTTGGATGGCAGCAGCCATGATAGAGAAAACACCTCAGACCAAGTCTCAGTGGTATTTGACTGCTCACAGTATAGAAATATTTAGCAATTTACCCGCTGATAAAGTATGCTGACTCTATAATACTTTACTGCTTCAGAGACCAAGAGGAGGCCTCCAGCCCTCCCCCTGCATTCCAGTTGGCCCTTCTCTCATCAGTGACCATGTATGAGGCTTCCTTCCCAACAGTACAGCAGGAACAATGGGGAGGACTCGGTATGGGTGAGGCCGTGTGTCCACGGCTGCTGCTCCTGAGTGATCCCCTCAGACACCCAACTCAGGGAGCTGCTTGCGAGGGCCCTCTCATGCAAGGTGATAGCTACCCACAACACAATCTGTGCTGACAGCAGGTAGCGGGTGCGTATCTCTATTGGCAGAGGACCCTCAAATCACCATTGGTAAGAAATAAGGGGTGATTATGAGATTGACTGTCCATTGCACTAGCAAAACTGCGGTGGTGTGGCGGCTGCCACCGTATCAGCGGTCCAACCGCCCTATTTTGAGTTTAGCAGTTGGACCACTGCAGGCCCACCGCAACTGCCAGAAAACCAACATTGCCTTGCAGTGTTGCAGCGGTGTGAGGTAGTAATATGCCGATGGTGCCTTTCTGCACCGGAAAACATATTACAAGTTTCCTCACTGCCAGGCTTTTCATGGCGGTGAGCCCGTCATGAAAAGGCTGGCAGTGAGGGAACTAAGGGGGCCCTACAGTGCCCATTGGTGCTTCAGGCCATAGGGATGCATGCAAGGGGCACATGTTGTGCCCCCCTGTGTGCATGCATCCCCTTTCCTGCACAGCATGGACTGCGAAGTCCATGTCATGCAGGAATGGACTTTGGAGGTCCCATTGCAGTGCCTTTTTCAAAGGTACCGCAGTGGGACCTCTAAAAAACTCACCGGTCAGACAACGAGAAAGTTCGTAATCTGGCAGGCAGCCAGTGGTGGACTTTGGCGGTGTGAAAGTGGGGCTGCAGCATGGCGGCTCTGTTTCCACACTACCAAAGTCATAATCAGGCCCTAAGTCATGGCACACCACAGGGGGAACACGTTATTAGCTGAGTATGATGCGGAGCACATCAGAGTGAAGCCATCTTTTTTGCACACCAGGCCACAACCCCTACACTTCTAAATTTACTCTAAAACAGTTGATTAACTTTACTACTTTTGGCTGATCTGACTATGAAGTTACTTAAAAGAGTACACTTCTTAATCTTCACCACATGGAAAAGGGAAGTGTAAGATACTACTGAATAAAAAATTGGTAGTAAGTCTAGCACCACACCTGGCCAACAACTTTTTAAAACTAAAGTAAGAAATGTAATTAAAATATAATTAAATTACTTTTAAATAACTCTATTTATCAACTTTTAATGATTGGTAATGCATAATTAAAAACATTCAGTTGGGAATTTATTTAATAATTTAATCTTGAGAAAAGTATTTTGAATGTAATTTGATTTATTTACATTAATTAAAAATATTTGTAACATAGTTATTAAGACCAAAGCATTATTTCTTTATTTCTACATTTGCAATAAATATGCAATGTTTAGCATTAAGATATTTTTACAAACATTTCCAACATTTGTTCAACAAAAATCCTTCTCTCTATTATCTACTTTGTGGAATTCTCTACCCCGTCTGTGGAGATTTCCCTATGGAAATGTATAGATTATTTTTCCTTACATTTTACCATACAGAGGACTCCTTGTTGATGACAGAGTCTCCTTATACTAAAGGATAGAGAAAAGTCAAAACTTTATTTAACTTGGAAAAAGTTAGTTAAACTATTTTGTATGTTAAATATTAATGTGAATTAATTTTATGGATGTATTTTAAATGTAAAAACTGAGGACAAAAATGCTAAAGGAGCATTAACAAAATATTTACTTAAAAAGTAAGGTATTTAAAATGTATTAAACTACATTAAAATTACTTTGGAAGCTTAAATTAAAAAAAAGTTCCACCTAAAGTATAAAAATAAAAAATATATATTATGCATTCATAATTATCAGAATTGATGTTTAGAGACAAAAACTTAATTGTAATATTGCATAATTGCATTAATACGTGTTCTGTTTGTATATATTTTCTACATTACATTATATGTATTTATATTTTTAAAATTTTAATTAATTTAATTTATTTTTTATTTTTTATTTTATCGGGTTTTATTTTAAGTCGCTAACTCAATTGATTTCTATGGGGGGGGTGTTGCTGTCCCAGTGGTTGGCCATTTGTGGTGCTGTACCTACTTTAGCTCTGAAATGGAGTTCTTTACTACTGTTTTGGGTCCATTTTGGCTGTAGTAAACTTTAGAAGTGCAGTTTGTGAAGAGGAATGCCCTCATTATTTTGTGGGTGGGTAGATGTTCCTACCTTAACTCCTTCTAGGCCCTCCCGCAACCCCTCTTTGCTCATCCCTATTTCCCTCGCTTTTAGTAGTAAGCATTTCTCATTTTCTTGTCACTCCTCTCTATAGCTACCATATTTTCTAGTAAAACATATACTTACATGTGCCAAGACTGAGCACTTGGGCAGAGATCTCTGCACCGAAAACAACAACAGAGCAACAGAGGTGGAGGTATAATCTCCACACATAGGTTTGTGAATAGCATTATTTGAAACTACAAAATGTACTATAAAATGCAGTTTATGATTAGGCTCCTCAGTTTTCTTTGTAGAGATGCTGTTGATAAACACAGACATTTTTTAATGAAAGGAAATGTAAAATTCCAAAATGGAAAATGACAACTGTGCGACTAGAAGTGGGTGTTCCCAAAGGAGTGTGAGAAGAAAAGTAGTGCAACTGAATTGAATGAACACACAGTCATCTTGTTTATTCACAGACATTGATACTGCATTGCTCACATTTATTTGCACTTGTACTCATCAGATTGATCCAGTCATACATAATCATGTAAGTTTAGGCACGTGCACTACTATTTGACGCTATAGCAGGTGAAGCGAAGGAAGGGAAACATTTTCATGGAAAATAATTTCAATTAAATGAAAACCGAAAGCAATTTGTAAAATGTTTCTGATTTCCAAACTCTACGCATGCGGAGTCTCCACAATGTGAAAGAGCATAGGATTAAGTAAAACTGGAGTGAAAGGTTGGTGAAGTGCACGCCATGCATTAAGATCGTCTGAATATTTTGTGGGTGTTCTTGAAACTTTTCCTCCTCATTTTCACATAATTTCTGTTGCTGAGGCTGCCACTGCTGACTTTTGTGACACATAAGGGCAGATTCGCAAAAACATGTAGGAATTATTACTAAAAGAACGCTCCTTTTACCTTTGCCTTTGTGAATCGCCCTGTAACATCCATCTCATTATTAAAAGTAAAAGGGGGAACGGTTCTTTTTACTTCTAATAATTGTATATGAATATTTCTATTTTATACCCATTTAAATGTTTTGGCCCAATTCACACTGTACATAAAAGTAGTACAGGAATACTACTTTACGTACTTCAAAATGTATTTGTGTGTGTAGGCCCTATTGGGTCTTTGCTAGTGGAGAAATGAATGACACAGCAGCATTATAGTATGTTAATATGAACATTTGTAGATTTCTCCATTTCAGTGTTATTTTACTCTGTTACAATCTTCAATGTCTCTAATGACCTGAAAACTTTGCGTTTTATCTAGGTACATGATGGTCAAACTTTTCATAGGAATACGTTTAACTGGCTGACTTACCAATATGGCAAGGCTGAACAAACAAACACCAAATCCCCGCCCCTCCCCCACAAGGAAGTGAGGAAGACAAGATAGATTAAACTTACTCAGAAGATTGTTGATAGCAATACAGAAATGAAGTATCTGGGAATGACAAAATGCACTCTCGGGATTATTGCTCTAGAACACCAGGGCCCACCCACACAATTCTTCTTGCTTTGTGTAGGTGGAATTAATCTATCACATAGTTCCTTGGCAATTTCTTGTCATCAGCAATGTATTTATAACTATTCTCTATACTTCACATGGCAACTATGACTACGTAACATCACGAGCTGATATTTAAATGAGAGTAGCCAGCATTGGGTGACAGATGTTGATTTTATTAGTCACCGTCATGTGGTTTTGAAAAAACAGTTCTGCATCTTCTATTTGGAAAACATGCTGGTGGTGTCTTCTTTTTGCGCCATGAACAGAAAAACTTTTTTGAAAACTTCATCCACTTTTGTGGTGCTAAAATCAGAAAGATGATACATCCCACGGTCCAAAACTCTCATCCCGTGCACAGTAAAAAAGATTTGAAAAGCAACATGGAAGGCTCCTCCCTCCCTCAACGTGAGCCATCAGCAGCCATGCCTGTGCTCGCCCACATGATCATCAGCTGTAGTCGGTAGTATACTTCTTTCTTGGAGCTATTGATTGGCAAAACAAACAAGATGATGGACAGAATGTTGCACAATGGCAAAACATCTACCCCCCAGTCACAGATCTGGGTTTAATCCATTGTTATTTTGCTCACCAAGCCACCCCAGTTCAGACATGGCCATATGCAAATCAGTCTGACCCTATGTCTCATGGGAACAGTCCAGCCCGAACTGCCAAGCCATGTCTTCCCTGGACCGGAATCAAGCATCCTAGGGCCAGTTTCTGGCTATCAGCCGTCTTCAGCCAGGATAGCTTGACTCCAGTGGCTTAGTGAGCACGGGGACCCACGTATGGGCATACCCTTCCCACATAGGGTGAACAGCAAAACACACAAGATGATGGACGGAATGTTGCACAATGGCAAAACATTCACCCCCAGTCACAGATCTGATTGTCAGAAGTTGCTTGTCAACTTTCGTCTCCCTTTCGCTCTCCATTGCTATCCATTGTGCGACATAGTGTTACTGGCATTTCGTTTAACTTGCAGAGATGCTGTAGTCCTTCAGTGCTTCGGTATTTCGGTTGAGGGGATTGTTGCGCCCATTGTTGTGAAAACATTATTAATAATCTTTTGCGAGAGAAGTGGTAGGGGTGTTTTTACCCCAGTAGGTGGCGGGTCATTAACCTGGGTACCTTTTGCTGGATCTTTTTTACCCTGCTGTGTACGTTTGACTGTCATGTGGGTGGTGTCGGGTTGTGTTGATCTGAGATCTTTTGTGCATGATTGTGTGGTTGGGGCTGTATTTTCCCCTGTAAAATTGCCCCTCTGTGAAGGCGACCCCTGTGCCATTGAAATCCAGTGGAGAATATTGCCAGATCTGGGTACGACTCCTGTGTAGACCGTTCTCATCCTTTTTGTTAGGATGAGCAAGAAATGAAAAGGCTCCGCAATTTCAAAAATGACTAGAAGACTCCCCTGATAGCTGGAACTTGAACTTCTGATGGCTTAATGAAGTTACAGTCAAGTCATCAACAGCACGTAAACTGAGCGATTCATACTCCAAAAAACCTTATTTATGAAGGCCTTGCGCCGCCGGTGCGTCACTTTTTCCCATTTTAAAAGTGACGCACCGGCGGCGCAAGCCCTTCATAAATAAGGCCCCTAAACTATTTTCCTACCGTAGAAGACATTGACTGGGGGGAACAAAATCTTCGAAGGGCTCCCCACGACTCAGAATTAAGGCTTCGTTTCTGGGATTGTTCATTGTCTGAGGTAAGACTGATTTTGAACAAGATAAGCCAACGAGAAAATGTAATGAGACCACCACCCCTGTAACGGGGCCTTTACCATTTTTAATGCCTCTCGTTCTTTGCATACCTTGGAAGTTAAAGTCTTAAATGAGGAATCAGGTAACATGGTGATGGATGCAATGGGTCACTCGCTGACAACTGATCCATTACTATTGAAGAACGCTTCAACAATGGAACTAGGGCCTCGCAATCTTACGTAGGGGACATTTTCCAACAGTCACAGACAGCTGCGGTTCCTATATCTGTAATGATGTCTTTTATGCATTCTCATTCGTCCTCGTTCCTAAAATTAAGTAACAAACAATGTATGGTTCAGGAGAGGTCACTATCAAAACTATGCGTTGTTTTAAGTGAACTAACAGAAAACGCAGGTAAGGGTAATAACCACAAAGTAATGTCAGTTGTAGAAATAGTAATCCTGTGCCGACTCATGTAACCCATCCAGCCTCACAAAAGGAAAAACATGGTCTGTATGATGTGCCCAAGAGCCTCAGGTGAGGGATTCTGTGGTAGATCAAGTAAAAACATTAAATCGGACAGTTACTTCGCAAATAATTTAAATTTCCATTTCAAATACTTCAATGTTAAATAAAATGGAAGTAAGGAAAGGAACATGACAGCCTAAACGAAAACTGATGTTTAATACTCAAATAAAAAAAGGCATATGAGACTATGAAGAATGAAAAATATAACGGAAAAAAAAATCATAATTGTTCACAAGATGTAGCTAAAAAACATGGGGGATATTCTCAAGGAAGTGGCAGAGAGAGGCGTTAGCTTTCTTGGCGTAAAGCCTCTCTCCACCACTTCGGAAAAGTGAGGCTGCACCATATTTACAAGGATGTGGTGCAGCCTTGTGTTTCCCCCTACGATGGAGCTAAGTTTAAAAACTAAGCGCCAATGCAGGCACCCTTGCACCTGAGTGCAAGGATATCTGCAAGCAGAAATGTTTGTTTATGTACAGGAAGGTGTACCTTCCTACACATAAACAAACCTAAAATTCCAACTTTTAATTTACATATGTGCTGCTTGATGCAGCACAAATTTAAGCTACAAAACTGCATTTTTAACCCTTTGGGTACGGCCGGAATTTCCATGCGGTGTGGGAAAAGTCCATGCGTGCGCAGATTAGACGGCTCCCGGCAGTCCGACGCACACGCCCACAATGAGGTCCGACGCATGCAAGGGGTTAAAAAAAGGTTTGTTTATGTACAGGAAGGTTTCAAACAAACCATGGCATTTTGCCTTTTCCATGTGTGCTTCACAAGGCAGCACACATGGAAAAAGCAAAAACGAGGAGAAATAAAGCATTTCTACTCGTATCGCCAACTTAAGACCAGGGTTTTCCTGGTCTTAAGTTTGGCGTTAGCTCCTATTTACACAGCCCTTGTGAATAGGGGGCAGCGTAAATATCAATAGGTGTTGCAGTGGAACGCCCACCACAACACCCACTGCACGCCGCTTTCACGCTAAACACAGGGTGAAGGGAGCCCTATTCACAAGGCAGCGTTAAGCTGCGTTAAGCCACTGGCTTAACGCTGCCTTGTGAATAGAGCTAAGCCCCTATCGCCACCACAACGTCACAGTGACGTTGTGGTGGCGATAGGGGCTTGAGAATATGCCCCCAAGAGTGTTGATGTGTAGGTACGGCATTCCCAAATGCGAAGAAGTGAAAACAGTAACCTAATGATTAAAAAAAACGATATTTTCAGAATTTATGAAGCATAATTTTTCAAAAATACTGAAACATATGTTAGTTTTTAGCTATTAAATCCTAGCGAAAGGTATCGTTATAACTATTTCAGTCAATTAGAGGAAGAAGATCGAAAGAACACTTGTATTTTGACCTCGGAGAGTCGTGTGAAATAGAAATTCACGAGCTTTAATTTAGTGTCAGTGATGCAAGGGCTACAGTGTTGGGAGATAATGCTTAAATATGTCAATTGTTTATTAAGGACCTTGTCATTCTTGGTCCTCTCACAGGCAAATGTAATTTAAACTTTCATCAAAATGATATATCAAATACATTAATTCGTAATATATAAACATATATGCAGCGTTCAAATGTACAAGATGTAATTTTCTAAGCACTTACAGCTTTTTTTAATAGGTTGTTAGGAGCAAGGTTATTTGTACATTTTTTGTTAGCGTTTATATTGTAACTGCATATTGCATCAAAATACCTTTTTTCTCGCAAAGAATGTATCTACAGGAAAAGTCGGTAACTGAATTTAGTAAATACAGCTTGTGGATGCTGCGAGTAACGCCACACATTGAATTACAGGCACTACAGGAGTTACTGTGGCCTACTGTGTGCTATGTAGGTTGGAAGAATTTTACAGAATTATTTCCAGGAGAACCACTCCCAGGGGAGTCAAGCAATTATGGTTGAGAAGTGAAATAATGCATAATTCCTTCAAGATATATTTATATACTTAAATGGGATAATTGTACTAGAAGCACCATTTTGAAATGATGATAAATAAATGGCAGGGGGTATATTTTTCAAAATGACATAATGAATTGAACAAACAAGTTGAAATTGTGAATAATGTGATCTGATAGATTAGAGACTTCCCCATGCTGCAGCAGGAAGTTGAGTAAGACTATTACTTAAGATTAATTTCCTGAATAGAAGAAGGTGGCAAACCTATTTCCGTTTTGAATCTTATGTATCCTATATTCATAAGTGCTCATGTTTCTGTAATTAATATTTTAGAAGAGAATGTTATAAGGTTAAAGAGCAGGCGACATTTTAGATGGGCAAAATCTGTAGGCACCCAATGTTAATAAGAACAAGCATTTGCAATGCAATAGGTCTCGCATTTATGAGAGTTTGAGCTATTGGCATTGTAAATTACAAATGCCTTGTATTTATTTGTTGGTTTTGAAAACAGATAGATAAAAGACATTGTCATTTACAATGCCAATAGCTTAAACTCTCGCAAATGCGAGACCTATTGCTTTGAAAATGTATGTTTTTAGTTACACTT
The DNA here is from genome assembly GCF_964261635.1 of Lissotriton helveticus. Taxonomy (NCBI): domain Eukaryota; kingdom Metazoa; phylum Chordata; class Amphibia; order Caudata; family Salamandridae; genus Lissotriton; species Lissotriton helveticus. The sequence goes on along the minus strand of NC_136063.1, from coordinate 600,796,893 downwards.
CGGACTTCTGCCCCAATATCAGCACTACTCACTACCCTATAGAGCGCTGTCATTGTCTCGATAGAGACCATCAGCAGTCTATGTGCCCTCTAGAGGGGCAACACGGGCAGGACTCATGCCCCTGAAGCTGAAGCATAAGCACTGTTCAGGCTCCTTGCATAGGAGCATGGCAGACACACACAGACTACGAGAGGAGGTCGTGCTGGAGAGCCCTCAGGGGAGGTACATTAACTCGCTATATCTTGGAGGTTTCTGTGCAGGATGTGTACGTAAGAGTGCCGTGGGGGATACACGTATCAGCTGTGGAGCACCCAGTGCCAAAATGGAAAGTTTCTTCCCCTGCAGGCTCACCCCGGGACCCGCGCTCCCTTCAAGCACCTTGGGAGGGGAGTATGATGAGAGCACCCTCTGCTGGCCTCTGTGTGTAAGTTAATTAATACATAGTCCTGGCGTTGTGTCCTAGTTTGGAAACTTACCATTTCTTGCCAAAAATAATGGAAGAATGAGGTTGGGGCCCGGTCTGGCAGGAATGCTGCCAAATGTGGACATAATATGAAAGTGTTCCAGACACCCTCCCTTACATGAAACAGAAAAGAAGGAAAAAGTAGAGGCAATGGAGAGTCGTGACTCGAGGAGATTGGAAAGAGAAGAAAGAGTGGGTGTTCCAGAAAGATCTAATGAATGAATGAATGAATGAAGAGGGTTTTGTATAGCGCAACGTTTACTCCAAGGAGCATCTTGACGATTATGCGGACAGAAAGAAAAACAGGTGTATAATGATGTATAGTGATGTTTAACAGAGAGAAAGGAGACTATGAGATGGAAGAGTTTAGATTAGTGACAATGCTAGGTGGTCCGGGGTGGCGAAGATCCATGTTTTGAGGAGTTTCCTGAAGGTGAGATCTGTGTGAGTATGCCTCAGCTGAGTAGGTAGGGTGTTCCAGTCTTTTGTCCCCCGTACTGCCATGGTTTTTCCACCCCGGGTTTTTAATTTGAATTTGGGGACGGTTAGTAGATTCTCTGATGTAGACCGCAGAGTTCGTTTAGTGTAATAGGTCTTGATTTTAGCTCTCAGATATTCTGGGCCTGATTCATTTATGGCTTTGTAGGTAATAATCAGGATTTTAAATAGAATCCTTTTGTGGACTGGTAGCCAGTGAAGTGTATTGAGTGCCTCAGCTGAGGAGGAGCGCCTGGGGAGCCCGAGTACCAGCCTTGCGGCAGAGTTTTGGACTACTAGTAGTCTTTTCACAACTGTCTTTTTTGTTCCTTCTTAGAGACTGTTGCAGTAGTCCAAACGTGACAAAACCAGGGCCACCGCAACAGTCTTTCTGGCATGCAGTGGGAGTAGGTCGAAAAAATTTCCGAGGGTTTTTATAGTTTAGAAACACATGCCTGTGATGGTAAGTGCTTGTTTATGGAAGGATAGTGTTGGGTCGAATTTCATTGCTAAATTTTTTACGGTGTCAACTGTAGTGGCTGGCGCATCTGAGTCGGAGGGCCACCATTGGGTAGGTCTAAAAACATTGGACTTTCCGCACAGCATGATTTCTGTTTTAGAGCTATTGCATCTGAGGGGATTTATTTTCATCCAGTTAATTACTGTGGTAAGGCAGTGGTGGAACTTTTCTTCCGCTGCTGTGGAGTTTTTGTCTAGGGTGAGTATCAGTTGCGTGTCATCTGCATAGGCAATTGATTCAATTGCGAAAGTGGCAATCAGCGAGAGAAGGGGTGACATATAAAGATAAAAAATGGTAGGGCTCAGGGAGGAGCCCTGAGGAACTCCTGATGATAGCCACTTTCCTTCAGATCTGAAGCTACAAAGTTTTACGATCTGATTTCTTTTATCTAGGAATGATGCAATCCAGGCTAGAGCCTTGTTTATTCCGCTGTGATTCAATCTGTTTCTCAGAATGTCATGAGAGACAGTATCGATCGCCGCAAACTTGAGGGTATCTGTAGTGTGAAGCAGCACCAACTCTGTTGAGTGGCCAGGTCTAAAACCTGATTGCTTGGGATGCAAGATGTTGATTTCTTTCAGGAACTCATTAAGTTGGGCATTGACTATTTTCTCCGTAATTTTACTGAGGCAAGGTAGAAGGGAGATGGGTCTGAGGTTTGAAAGGGTGGCGGGGTCCGGGAGTTTCTTTTTTTGGAGTGGCTTGACAGCGGCAGTTTTCCAGAGGTCAGGGATTTTGGCTAGTTTAAATGTGGTATTAATGATCGGGTTGATAACAGGGTTAACTATGTCCACTAATGCATGCAGAACTTTAGGCGGGCATGGGTCGAAGGGAGAGCCTGACTTGCAGGACAGGATAGCCTGTCTGGATTGTTCTAGATTGAAGTCTTTGAAATCTGTAAGTTCTTTTTTTGTTTCTACTTCTTGGGCTATGTTATGCTGGAGTGGGATATCCGAGAAGTCTTTCATTAGATCTTTAAAAAAAATTCTGAAGAACTCGGCAATATCATTGCATAGTTCCTGTGAGGGAGGTATTTCACAGTCTAGATTTGCAGGATTAGTGAAGGATTTTACTATGTTAAACATGGTTATCTGATTGTCGTCCGCCCTGGTAATGAGACTAGTGTAGTGAATTTTCTTCTCTATTTTGATTTGTTGTTAGTGTGCTCTGAGTGCTGATTTAAAGAGTTTGATATCCTCGGCTTCATAGTGTTTCCTCCATTGTTTTTCTGTTTGTCTACACCGGTACTTCAAGACTTTCAAGTGAGGAGTGAACCAGGGGGCTGATTTCCTTTTTTGGATGGTGGTTCTCTTTAGTGGGGCTAGAGTGTTGGCTATGGACAGCATCCATTGATTGAATAGATTGTTGCCGTTTCAGGATTACCGGTGAGAGTGGGTTTGGTTGTTTCTGCCAAGTTCTGCAGGTTGGGGTTGGATAGCATGTTGTTCTAATTGCTATCAGACTTTGCACACACCTTTCCCCTCCTGAGGCGGAAGCCGGGAGGTCTCCTGCTTTTCTTTCAATTTTAAACTAATTTTCGTGATTTTACTCGTTTTTTACACCTGTGCTTGCTAATTGTATTTTCTAGCCTGCAGCAGTGTGTAGAGACCCCCCAGCGCTCAGCAGCGCTTAAAAAACTCTTTTTTCCCCCCTCCTTGCAGCTCCGGTCCCACCCTCGGCTGAGTGTTGATGCCGAGGGCTGGGCGCCGGTTTTGGCGGCCATCTTGGTTTGGGCTGGGTTGGGGAGGCCATAGACAAGGACTATAAAAGGCACTTACGGCTCCGCGCAGCGGACGCGACTAGCGGACGCGCCGGACCTGCGCCGGAGTCGTGCCAGAGTCCTGCCCGTCTGCGCTCGTCCGCGCCCAGGCGGGCCCAGGGCCTGACACCATGCCTCACACAGTGACGCCTGTTACCTCCAGGTTACAATACGGAAGAGACGCCCTTATCGCCTTGCGTCCGCCCCACCCTACTAGTTGTAGCTTTGCACAGATGGGGAGTAGCCCATTTTTACCGTGCAGAGCGTGTTCCTCTGGCCACAATTCAGTGGCTGTGAAATCCGTTCTCTCCATGGCTTTACTAAACTGCCGGTCTTTGCCGAGCCATGCCATTGAAATTAATTCACTTATCCTAGACCACGAGCTCGATGTGTTATTTCTCACGGAGACCTGGCTCTCCCCCAGCTCTGGCCCTGATATGGTCAGAGCACTCCCCCCAGGCTTTCATATACTCCACCTTGATAGACCTAAAGGGAGGGGAGGAGGAACTGCAGTTCTCTATAGAGACACGCTCGCCTGTAAGATCCAGAATGGAGGGGTGGCTGATTGTGAGAGCTTACAGTTCTCCCTTCGTTTGTCACCTACAGTGTCTCTGGTGGGCTTGTTGATCTATCGCCCTCCCGGACCTTTGGGTAGTTTCCCTAACTCTCTCTTGGAAATGACTGCACTTCTTGCCTCTTCAACTGCCAACTTTGTTGTTCTCGGCGATTTTAATATCCATCTTGAGGACACAGCCAATGCCACAGGAGTCGATCTGCTCGACGATCTCAGATCTTTTGGACTCAATTTGGCCAATTCGGGCGCGACCCACGAGAAGGGTCACCTGCTTGATCCCTTATTTTCTAACTTGGACCATCTTACTCCATCTCCGGCTCTTGCCCTACCTTGGACAGACCATTATTTGGTGTCCGCGTTATGGCAATTCGACAGCCGAGCTGCGATGGTCCCAGGGGTTCACACCCTGGAGAGAGCCTGGTCGAGGCTCCCAGTTGACACCTGGGCGGCACACTTGGAGGCCACGCAGCCCTCTCAGGGAGCCAACCCGATAGTCGCTGACGCGAACTTCCACACCTGGCTCGTGGATTCTCTAGACACTCTCCTACCCAAAAAGAAACAACTTACGAGGGGGAAGAGAGTGGGCTCGGCACCTTGGTACTCATCAGAATTAAGAACTCTGAGGAAAGGATGTAAGAGGCTAGAGCGGTCCTGGAGGAGAGACTGGAGTGAGGCGAATCGTAAAGAATATCGTGCGGCCCTGAGCAGGTACAAATCCGCTATTCGGGTGGCAAAATCAGGATTCTTCGAAGAGCGCATTGGCTCTGCGGCCAACTCTTCCAAAGAGTCATTTAGGGTCATTAAGGAGCTACTCAATGCCCCCGACCCCCAGGTTTTCCACGAGGACCCTTGCAAAAAATGCACAGAACTGGCCTCGTATTTTAAAAGTAAAATCGACAACATACTGGCTTCCCTTCCCCGGCTAGGTGAGATCTCCTCTTTGGAGGACAATCCCAGCTCCCAACCTGAGTCACCATTGGCGGAGTTGGCTTCCCTTGGTCCAGTTACTAAGGAGGAAGTCCTGTCGGTGCTGGGATCTATGAAGAGCGGCTCCCCGAAAGACCCAGCACCTATTAAATATCTTAAACAGGTGTCATCTTCTATCGTTGGCCCTGCTACGGACTTGATAAACCTGTCTCTCGCCCATGGGGTGGTCCCCCCCAGTTGGAAAGGGGCGGTGGTTAAGGCTCTTTTGAAAAAGCCTAACCTTGACCCCGCCGATCTCGCCAACTTTCGGCCTATCTCTTTGCTGCCGGGTATCAGTAAGGTGGCTGAGAAGCTGGTGAATAGCCGCCTCTCCAACTTCTTGGAAGCCAATTCCCTCCTGGGCGACTCCCAAACGAGTTTTCGGCCCGGTCAGGGGACCGACACCGCCCTGCTGGCGGTCGTGGAGAATGCGAGGAGCATGCTGGATTCGGGGGGATCAGTGGCAGTGATCCTCCTGGACCTCAGCGCTGCTTTTGACACCGTGGACCATCAGGTGCTTCTCCAACGGCTGTCAGGGGTGGGGGTCACGGGTTTGGCCCTCAAATGGTTCGCCTCCTTCCTGGAAGGTCGTACATTTGAGGTGTGGGAAGGCCAGGAAAAATCATCTTCTACCCCTCTCCAGTGTGGTGTGCCACAGGGCTCTTCATTGAGCCCTACCCTATTCAACGTTTACATGGCCCCCCTGGAGAATGTGGTACGGCCGCTGGGTATCAAGATCATCAGTTACGCTGATGATACCCAGCTGGTGGTAGGCCTCTCCCAGTCGGCGCACCATCCCGACCGGCTGCACACGTGTCTTGAAAAGATCTACACGTGGATGTGCAGCTCAGCCCTAAAGTTAAATGGCTCCAAAACGGAACTAATGCTGCTGGGGTACTCCTCTCCATCTTTGCCCCCCAGCAGCTGGCCAGACTGTTTGGGACCGATGCCCCCCCCCAAGCAGGAGATCAAGAGCTTGGGGGTATGGCTGGAGCAGGACCTACCATTTAAAACCCATGCCAAAAAGACTGCTGGCGTGTGCTTTGGCCTGCTCCGTTCAGCCCAGAAGATTCTGCCCCTGCTCCCAGTGGCCACTCGAAGGCTTCTCATCCAGGGACTTATTATCTCGCGGCTGGATTTCAGCAATGCGCTTTTCCTGGGCGCACCCGAATCTACCCTGAGCAGACTGCAGCAAGTGCAGAACGCGGCTGCCAGGCTTTTGACGGGTCTCCCTAGGCGGCAATCTGCCCGCCCGGCGTTGAGGGCACTGCACTGGCTCCCTGTGAAGGACCGGGTGAAATTCAAGTCACTCTGCATCGCCCATAAAGTCCTGCACGGGGTGGGTCCACCTATTCTTGAGGAGATGGTCCAGCCCTATAAGGCCTCTCGTTCCCTCCGCTCTGACCACCAACATCTCCTTCAGGTTGGCAGGGTGAAAAAGGCAAGAACTGGGGGCAGAAGGTTTTCAATAAATGTGGCCTCCTTGTGGAACTCACTGCCCCTACAACTGCGCTCCGAAGCCAGTCTCTTCAGGTTTCGTAAACTTTTAAAAACTTTTTTGTTCTCTGTTTGATCCTTGCATTCTTGTAGCTGTGTTATTTCTGATAAGCGCGGGGATGCCTATTGGTAACCAGGCGCTATACAAAACTCGGAATAATAACAATAATAATTTCGTGTGGGGGCCAGATTGTTGGATTTTTGAGTTTTTTTAATGTGATCATAGATGAAATTGAAAGGAACTAATTTATGGTCTGTCCAGGTTAGCGTGACTGGAGAGGCAACTGTTACGTTAGTGGCTTTAGTGCATATCCCGTCCAGGGTATGTGTTGCCTGGTGTGTGGACCCTTGATTCTGTTGTTTTAGACACAGAGAGTTGGTGATTTCTATAAAGGTCTTGGAATTGGGACTTTCGATGGCATCTAGATGGAGATTGAAATCTCCTAGGATCATAAAGTTTGAGTAGTGGACCACAAAGGGGCTAAGATATTCTCCAAGAGTGTCTAGAAAATTTTCCACAGGTCCCGGGGGCCTGTAGACAAGTTCTCCGGCGAGCGTGGTGCTGTTGTTTAGTTTAAAGTTAAAGCAGAGACTTTCTGCGTCCTTTAGTTCAGGGGTATTGGTGATGGAACATTTCAGATGGTCTCTCTAGATTATGGCTATACCCTCTCCCTTTTTAACTTTTCAATCTAGTCTGGAGATGGTGTAACCCTGAGGGAGTGCCAGCGCTATGTCAGGGTTGGAGCATTCTGTCAACCATGTCTCTGTAACAAAAAGGCAGTCGTAGTTGTTGTCTGTTAGCACATCCTGCACGTGTAGGGCATGTTTTGCTAGTGATCTTGCGTTTATGAGGCCGCACTGAAGTTGTTTATGAGGGGTATTGGCCTTGGGCGGAAGGTTGGGCTCCGCCTTAGTGCTGGACTCATGATTAATGATGCATTTACATGTGGCACAAGTGAGGGGGTTTTCATTGATTTCTGTGAGGGGTATGATTTGGCAGTTTCTGACATGTAGGTTAAGAGCACGTCGTTCTTCCATGGTGTATTTAAGTCTTGGGATAGGACCTGTTGTATTTCTGGCCCTGGCCGAGATCGGGACGCGGACGGGCGCAGACGGGCTTGAGGCACGCCAGCAGCGTGCCCGCTGCACGTCCGCTGCGGCATTGAGTTTAAATTCCCTCGAGGTTCCCGCCACCGGGCCGGCGAGCTGACGAGGGTGGGTGTGGCCTCAGTGGGCAGAGCTGCGTTTCTCTGCTCAAGCAGCACTGACAAGCCATGGCAGACCGGAAACGCAGCCCTGACAACACTGAAAAACGTTCCTAATGTGCGCGGTGCGGATGAACCTCTATCCAGGTAGGAGCCTTAATAATGTCCGAAATTCTGGAGTCAGAGTGCTACAAATGTGGGCGCAGTGAGTTAAAGTGCAGAATGAGCTATAAAATTTTTTTAAATGGTAAACGGGAATATCAATACAGTTTTTTAAAAAGGGTGTGCGTCTCGCGTTTCTCCCGCAACTCAGACCTGTGTCCTGCTCGTGGCACCCTCCGACCACCTGAGCACCCCATGGACTTTTACACAGTTTAAAAGTGTGGGGAGGACTTGCGCTCTTGGGGGAAGTGGACGAGAAGCACTGAACTCAGTAACATAAAAGTGTCAGAGGACTCCATGCCATCATTAACCTGCTTACAAAGAGCACTGTATTATTATGGATCCAGCCTGCACTTGCTAAACAAGGTTGGCAGCTCTGGACTTTACACATCCCCCCGACCCTATTCCTTTGTATACTCATAAATGCTCCTGTCACTCACCCCTGTGTTTCATTTTAACAGCAGGCGGCAATGCTTAATTTGTATAAAAAAATACAAAATGCCAGGCATCTTAGTAGGCCACTGCAGTCCATCACAGAGAGATCGGTGATGCAGCACCTATACAAGTTTCCAAATTTCTTAACAACCTGCAATCCCACCCCTGTCTCAGATGCTTAGAAAGGGTGCCACTGCCATAACCCATAATACAAACAGGGCACATTATTCCATTTGCCGCCCCTAAAGATAAGTAAAAATAACATCATTGAGGAGCAGTGGGCCTCACATGGTTACTCACCAATGATAGCTATACCCCTATTACGTTCTCTTGTGAGACTTCCTGCTCCTCGAAGTGTGTCAGGAAACATCCCTCTGCTACCTCTGCATTCTAGTTTTTGTAAACATACATTTCGCCACAAAAAAGAAAAAGAAATGTGTGGAATGAAGAGATTGGGTCCAAAAAATGCAGCAATAGTCACCTGATTCTTCCTTTGTTTCACCTTTCTTACAGTGGTTGGAGGTCCGGCGGTTGGAGGGTGCCAAGGGGGAGCTCTGGTTGTCAGAGAGTGCCACGGCGGACCTCCGGTGGTAGGAGGGTGCCACGGGGAGCTCAGGTGGTCAGAGGATGTCATGTGGGAGTTCTGGTGATTGGAGGGTGCCACGGGGGAGCTCAGGTGGTCGGAGGGTGCCACAAGGGAGCTCCGGTGGTTGGAGGGTGCCAAAGGGGAGCTCCGGTGGCCAGAGGGTGCCACGGGGGAGCTTAGGTGGTCGGAGGGTGCCACGAGGTTGCTCCGCTGGTTGGAGGGTGCCAAGGGGGAGCTCCGGTAGTAGGTGAGTGCCACGAGGGAGCTCTGGTGGTTGGAGGGTGGCAAGGGGGAGCTCCGGTGGTCAGAGGGTGCCAGAGGGGAGCTCAGGTGGTTGGAGGGTGCCATGGGGGAGTTCGGTGGTCAGATGGTACCAAGGGGGAGGGCTCCTACATTGGGATATCTCCATCCTGTGTGGTATCTCCCCTTGTCTTGCAAGGCAGCTCTGTTGGTGTGGCGCATCTTCCCTCGTGTGTGACATCTCTCTCACAGAGGTGCACCACCTCCCCCTACTGAGAAGGGTTGACCATGGGACATCTTTGGATGAACTGAGCAGAGTGCTGGGACGGGCACAGGAGCTGTATCCCGCTGCCCGTGAACCCCTCACCCTTCTGGAAGACTTCACTCCAGCGTCTTGGGGCTGAGGACCACCAACTGCTCTCCCTTCTAAAGCGCCCTGAAGTCCACCCACTGGCCCATCATTCCCAGACCCTTTCCCCTGTGCCCGTCATGCTACCACCTTGGCCCTTGACCCCAGCTCACCACCAGCTACCTCAAGATGCGGGCCGTCTTCCCTGAAGGTAAGGGGGGGGCCCTGCTGCAGGCGGGGTGCACGTGCGTGCTGGGTGTGCATGTGTGCTGCGTGTGTGTGCATGCGTCTGTATGTATGTGTGTGCTAGCTGCGTGTGCATGCATCTGTATGTTTGTTTGTGTGTGCATGCATCTGTATGTATGTGTGTGCTCGCTTTGTGTGTGTGTGTGTGCATGTGTCTGTATGTAGGTGTGCGCTAGCTGTGTGTGCATACGTCTGTATGTATGTGCGTGCTAGCTGTGTATGATTGTGCATGCGTCGATATGTATGTGTGTGTTAGCTGTGTGTGTGCATGCGTCTGTATGTATGTGTGTGCCAGCTGTGTGTGTGCATTCATCTGTATGTAGGTGTGGGCTAGGTGTGTGTGCATGCATCTGCATGTAGGTGTGTGCGACCTGCTTGTGCACGCTATAAGTGTGTGTGTAATGTGCCATGTGTGTGAAAGCTGCAGAGCTGCGTGCAAGCAGCATGTGTGTGTGTGCAACCTGCTGAAATGAGGTGTGTGCAAGCTGCAGGTGTGCGTGCAAGCTGCTAAAGTTTCTTAAAGCCGCCCTGTGAGAGTTGCCTTGGTGTGCGCAAAATGCACGTGCATATGTAAATTGCTGTGTGCGGGCTGCGGATGGGTGTGCAAGCTACGGAGCTGTGTGAATATAAATTGCTAGCTTTTTTGTGCTGCCTGCGGGGGACTGTGTGCCACCTGCCAGGGTGTGTGTAAAGCCTGCAGGACATTATATATAACTCTGGAGTCCCCGTGCAGTCACCTGTGCCGGTCAGTGTGTGACCCGCTAAGTTCTTGGTGCTACATGTGAGGTGTGTGAGGTTCGTGGGTCTCAGGGTAGCCAGATGGGCCATGTGTGCAGCCTACTGGAGTGTGTGTAACTTGCTAGGGTCCGTGTGCAACCTGTCAGGGAGTGTGCCACCTGCTCAGGTCTGTGTGGCACACACCGGTTGTGTGTGGAACCCTCTGGGCTGTGTGGGTCACCTCCCAGGGAGTGTGCAACCTGCTCTAGTCTGTATTGATCCTATAAGGCTGCTATGCAACCCACTGAGCTGTGTCTATGAGTATGCCTTGCCGATGGCTGTGTGTCATGGACTAGAGGGTGTCCATACACATGTGCGCCCTCAGAGCAGCTTGCCGGGGTGTGTACAACTTCACCTGGTGTAGATACAACCTACTGGGGAGTGTGCAAATTTCTGGGGCCCATCTGCAACCTACGGGGCTCCGCATGTGACCTGCCAGTGATGGTGTGAGGCTCATGAGAGTCCACGTGCCACCCCCAGAGGCCGGTGTGCAAATCCTGAGCTCCATTTGTGAGCTGAATTAATCTCTGTCAGAAAGGGGGGTTCTAGTGAAGAGGGCTTAGTGGGTGGAACTGTTGATTTGTCGCGGTCAGTGTTTCTTTGCTACAAATCAATCACGCTCACACCACAGCAGCTGCTTCTAAAGGATGACACACGCTGCTTTACGGCCCACAACATCCACCCTAAAGCCAGCCCGCAGGATTCCCAATTTCCCACAGCTTCCCAGCGCCAGCATGGTGCCACCGCAAGCCCTCCCCAGCCAGCCGGAAATGAATCTGTTTTCCAAAACAGTGCTTGTCTCCATGTTAGCGGAATAAGTAACACTTGCACACCTTGCTGGATGTAATACTTTTTTCATTACTTCAAAACAGCCCTGACAAAAATATTCAATCTAACCCCCACACAGCAGGCTTAAGCGCTTTAGTAGCAACCCTGAAAACCTGTTTTCGCTGAAATAAAGGCCCCAAAGCACCCAAACGAATATGGCGCTAAAGACCCCAGTAGAATTAATCCTAAAGTAGCTCTCCATACCGCTCTACGGGATTGTGCTGCATCACCATCTACAAACAAGCAGCACTGAAAGCGATTTGCGATCACTTTTTTTCCCCCAAAAAAACATGCCCACGAATGGTGAGCGCGCGCGCGCCACAGCGAACATGTGCTTTTAATTATCGCGCCCGTGTCTGGGCACCATAATTGAAACCACATGGGCTTTGGTGCGTGTAACATACACCAATAGGCCATGGGCAGAGCAACGCGACCGCCTATGCCCTATTGCATGGTCTGTTTAAAAAAAACACGCACTCAAAGCCCAATCACAGAAGACCAAAGTAAAATCACAAGCGTGTGCGATTCCAGGGTCCATTTCTGAACCCCGGACAAAAGGACTCTTGCTGCGTGTGCACTGCTGCCAGTGCATCGCTAGGCGTGAGACCTAAAAAGCCAGATTAATCCTCAAGTATATGAATCGTCCACATGCCTTACTACTGAATAAATGGACTGGAATCATACTTTTCCAGCTGGATTTTGTTAACACCTTTCAACCAAGTGCAGCTAATGAGGCAGAAGGCGCAAGAGGGTCTATGTAGAATGAAAAATGTGAAACATCTGGCACTGAATAAATAAAACCTTCTTCAAGGCTCATCAGTGCTACCACCATTGAAAACTTCAAGCAAAGGAAAAACTCGGAGGGAACAATTTAAAACTCTATTCCTTGATATAAGAAAGAGCAGACAGACACCTATCCCCTTTATTAGCTGATGTTTACAGTAGTACTCTCCTGTGACGGCCCTATGATCTTCCAACAATGGTCTTTTGAAAATGCATCACTTTAAGCATCTTATGCTTGTCCCCTTACATTCCTTGGCTCTGCTCTTTGCACCTCTGTGCTAACACCTATCAGATTAGGGGTCATTTAGATCCTGGAAGATGGCCCGCTGGCTCACCAGTATGGGGGAAAATATGGCAACCACCATCCTGATGGAAGACTGTCTGCTCTACTAAGATATCTACCTGCCTGATGGAATTCTATGAGCAGTGAAGGGAGCCAATCCTGCACTGCCCTGAAGGGTTTCCAAGTGAGAACCATGTTAAAAGCTCCGACTTAGCATTTTAAAACTTTTATTGAGAAAAGAAACTCCCTAATTGGGGTTTCTCAATACAGAAATATAGAGGCTTGAAGCATAGTACGTTTTCTACCTGCATGTTGGGGACTGTTGGACTTTACCCTTTTTGCAGGGTCATCCGTGAACCTTTTGCCTTCCTCCTTGTCTTTTTTCTGACATGGTGTTGGTGGTTTTAGGACTCTGAGCACTTTATCACTGCTGTCCAGTGTAAAGTGCAAGTGCTCTCTATGGTACAACTTGATGAGATTGGTCTACACCTGTTTGGCATAATAAATGTATCTATCAGTCCCTTGTGAAGTGGTATCTCTGAAACCCAGGGCTAGTAAATTAAATGCTACGGGTGGGATTACAGCTCTGTTTGCGACACCCACCAAAGTAGCTTTTCAAACCTGTCTCAGACCTCTGTCATTGCAGGACCCGTGCGCGCAGTTTACTGCCACTGTGATGTGGCACCTAAAGTTGGTGCCAAGTTTGTGACTCCCCTTTTACTACTTATCAATCACCCCTAAGGTAGGCCCTAGCTAGCCCTATGGACAGGGTGCATTGTAAGTCATAGTGAGTACATGTGCCTTAACTGTGTGACATGTCCTAGTAGTGACAAACAGCCATTTTGGTTTCTCACTGTTGTGAGGCTGTCCTCTCATAGGAATGCATTTGGGATTCCCTGATATGTTTTTCAGTGGTAATTCCTGTTCTGAGAGGAGTAGCGGGATCAAGTTTGGTACGTTTGGAAGAGTGGTAATAAATGCTGCGTAATGGTGTGCACAGATTTATTATCACTATTTTAGAAATGTTACTTTTAGAAGTGGGCATTTCTGTGTGCCATGTGTCTTTGTCCCTGCCTGATGTGTATTGCATGTCTGGCTCTGGAGTGACAGGGGCTGGGGAGGTGCAGTGGCTCCAGAGGGGCCGGGTAAGTCAGCACTAGGCTGAATGGGCCTGTTATGCATTTGGAGTAGTGGGAGGAGTAGCCCGTGACCATGAATAGGTCTGTGCCTGCCTGGTAAATGCTGGCTCCTCCCCCTGCAGTGTTTGAAGGGCCAGGACATACACTGTCAATGGGGACTGTTGTGCATTTGTTAAGTGCTCCCCAAGAGCTAGTTTGAACTGGGTCCCAAGCCCTGTGCCAGGGCAGAACAAAGAAGGCATGCAGTATAAGTATTGGGGCTGTGATCCCATGTTTTGTTGTGCTTACTTAGACTTTGGAGGAAGATACTGCCAGGAGGTATCTCTGCCAGTGGCTGCTTGATGTCTGCTGGGTGTCTGAGTAGAGAAACCTTATGCTAGGGGACCCTGTGTGCTGGCCTGCTTGGGCCCTGTCCTTTGGTCCCTGGAAGTCTCAGGGCTGGAGATCCTACCCCGCAATACTTAGGCACCTTAGCACCTCATGAGCGCTTCATTTTCATAGCCCCCTTTGAGCTCAAGGAGGGGGTTCCGACATTGAGCCTGGTGGGCACTGTTGGGCCGTGGAAAATGAGCCACAGAGCAGGAAGTCAGGCGGTTGTTGGCTGGTTGGTGGCAGGGGTCTCGTGGTGATGAGGAGAGCCTCGCATGTTCCCGGAAGCAAAAGAAAGAGAGAGCTTCCTATTTGCCCATGTCAGTGCGTGGAAGGCACTCAGTGCCACATTTTTCTGAGCCCAAGAAGAAGGATCCAGCTCCGCTCGTTCCGACGTCCAGACCGGAAGGCAGGCAAAGTTGGAGAGAGCCTTGACAGTTGACGGGACCAGCCGTTGGAAGCACCTCTGGAAAAGGAAGTCAGACGTGGCAGTGCCTGACGGTGGGCGGGGCTCCCGGCACAGAGGAGGAGAGCCCCGTGTGTCTGCCAAGGGGAAAGAAGAAGGCGGGCTGGCCAAGAAGAAGAGACGCAAGGCTTCCGTGCTGTTGCCTTGTTATGTTATGTTATCTGGTATTTATAAAGCGCGTGGCTAATCCCGGTAGTGTCCCGGCGCGTGGCCATCAGGAGGTCTCCAGATAACCTTTAGGAGCCTGACTCGCCAGAGTGAGGGTGAGTCCGGCCATTCCGGGTATTGCTTTGTGGATTCCTAAATCCCCATCACTCGTGGCTGTACTTGGTGCCATTTTGCAGATCCAGGTGTCAATGGAGGTCTCTCCGAGAATGGGTGCATCTTTGTGCAGCAGATTACGAGGATTGCCCCTACTGGGAGGGCAGGGGAGAGTACTGCACTCCCCATTCCCTGATGCCGGTGGACCTGCATTCACGAAAGATGCAGGGGTTGCTTCACTGGGAGTGAAGCTGGGTCTGCCTATGCAGTGGCGTAATTTAGGCACAGTTACCTATGAGGTTATTGCCTAAAGTGATCCTTTGCATTGTTTGGGGTGACTTAGGTGCAGAAGGTCTCATCTGATGCACAGCTATTTGTGACTTTTGTAATGTGTGCAATCTAGGGGTAGTTATCCCCTTGCCCTGCATATGGTACGTGTACCATAATGTTATGTGTTGATAACGTGTACATGTGGCAGGTGTTTACTATGATGCACTACTAATTAGGATTGTTGCCTAATATGCTTATGCTAAGTGTAACTTTACCAGTAGTTGATGGTTGTTCTCACTAATTGTGATGGTTATGCCTAAGAGGGGCCTGATGTAATTATGATGTTCATGCTCATGATTAATGCGTTAGGTATTTATGCTACGTACAGAGCCCTATTGCCAGTAGTTACTGGTTGCTTCTATTTTTCACTACTTGTGTGTTCTAACGGCGATGACAGTGTCCCGATTGCCCTGTAATGTATAATCCCCTGTAAAGTCATAGTTAGCGCCAGGTGGCAATGTACATATGTGATTACGTTCCAATGGTGTTTTATGAGTAATACAGAGGTTATTTTTCCATAACCTTGTGTGGAGTTTCTTTTGTGGTGTGCCTAATGTGTCACTTCTGTGTGAGTGTGTTGTGCAAACACTTTACACATTGCCTCTGGGATAAGACTAACTGCTCGTGACAAACTATCAATGAGGAGAGAAGGGGTTATCTTCAGCGTGTGACTCCCTTGCCCTGACTAGAGTGGTGGTTTCTGCCTAACTTAGGTGCTTACCCTAGCCAACCAGAAATCCCATTTCTAACAGGGACATTCTACATGTTGCCACCACATGTCTGACATGTCTTGCATAGTGGACATGGGCATGCTTACCAATTAACGTGTTACCTAACAAATGCAAGTAATATAATATAATATAATATAATATAATATAATATAATATAATATAATATTATATAATATAATATAATACACCATACATAAGCAGACATATTAGAGCAAAACATGATTAGACTAGATCAGGAATTGCTTGTGCTTGCCTTTACCATCTTGGTTTTTCAGAAGCTGCAGTTTCCTTCTCTCAAACACAGCACATGTGTGATAATATTTTAGGCTAAATCCGAAAAGACTGTAAACTTCAAGTAGATGATTCTTAGCTTACAAGCTGGCCCAAAGTTGAAGGTAACACATTCATTATAACAGTAGTTGATTTTCTTACTGAATCAATGTGTAATGTATTGGTCATTTATTCCAGAAGACACATACATAACACACTTTGGGGCCTATTCACAAAAGCAGTTTGGAGTATGTAAAGTAAAACTTCCAGCCAGAGGTGTCCATTGCCACCTCTCCTATCTATTCTGTACAAAGATGCCCACCTCGGTGGTGAGTCATGAGAGCACGCACTTCCCGTTCCAAAAGATCCCTAGCCACGCGCTTCTTAAGCTTGGCAACTGCGATATCCACCAGCATGTTACCCAAAGGGTTGCCTTGCTGACCATCCACAGCATTCCCCTAGAGGACACTGTGCCCTTTTTATCCTAGAAACTGGACAGGATATGATTGTGCAGTCCAGCTTTCTCATCAGGCTATCAGTGGGTAAAGCCCTGCATGCACCAGTGACCAAAGGGGAGTGAATTGCAGCCCACATCCAGCCCAAGCAGCATAGGACTATGGTTGGACAATCTTGCCTCTAGAATGGTGCAAGAGGTAACACCGAGCAAGAGCCAACCATGCATCAAAGAGTAGTTGATCCAGGACTGAGTCCCATGTGAGCAGGTAAGGATTGTCAATCCCCCGGGTGCAGCAAGCACCACACATCAACAAGAGCATGGTCAGACAAGAGGTCCCTAAAGACCCAAGTGCCCTGATCCGTTTGTTGTGCATATCATCCTGATATGTCCAATCCAGGATGGGGTCAAGTACCAAATTCTAGTCACTACTCAACAGCACTGGTGTCCTGCGATTGAGGTCAGGAGGCAGGAAAGATGGGCCAAGAAATCAGGTTTGCCTGCAGTAGGAGCATAAACCACCCCAACAACCAGATGCCTATTTAAGATCTGTGACTTCGCTCATACCTAATGACCCCCCGACGTCCAGCCAGGGCCTGAGCACCAAGCAAGGGAAGGACTTAAGTGTAAAGATTGCCACCCCACACTTCTTGAGTTATTGCCTGATAGAGAAGCATCATCAAGGTCATCCACCGACCTTCTACTATTAATGACTGTGCCCACCCACACCAGTTTAAGGTTGGTAGGCAGGGGGGTAAATGGGTTTCTTGTAGGAGGGCTATGTCCATTTGCTTGGTATGGAAATAGTGTAAGATCTTCTTGCACTTGACATAGTGGGACAGGCTGTTGACACTCATGGAAATCAGGGTAAGGGGTGTGGAGGACATGGTGCAAGGGTGGGAGGAAGGACATGGTTCCCAAGGCAAGGAAAGTCTCTGGAGCACTAAAAGAGAATCGTGTTGCTGGGACAGAAAAGAGAACTTCCCCGGACTCGGACCAAAAGGGGCCCACGGGTCGATGACCCCAGGAGCCAGATGTGGTAGGAATTGAATTCGGGGCAGGGAAGGGGTACACACATGGACAAAACAAAACAATGCAAAACAGGGCTAGGGCCAGGGTCCAGCAGGGAACACTACTTTGGAGCTGGGCTTGTGACTGCAATGGCTGAGCGCGCGAAGCACCGCGTCTGCTATGCCAAAGATAAGGTAGTGATTAAGCAACATGAAAGCTGGGCCAAACCCCATGGGTAAGCAGCTGGCCTACCCAGTGGGGGAGCCAGCCATAGAGAAGGAGATGAAGGAAAAGCCACCCCTGTGGGAGAAGTGCAGAGAGAGGTGGAGAGCCAAACCAGGCCAACAATCGAGGGCACAGACAGCTGGGGTACAAACATCAGCCAGTAATGAGGAGAGAAGCAAGAGCCTCCAGGGGTTAATGATAGAACATGGACTGAGAAGGATAGAAAAAGGGAGGGCATAGAACACTAAGCCCAGCTGGAGAGAGATACAGAGGGTAGAGAGCATTCCAGCAGTAAGGAGCGGACAGCAAGCAACAAAGCTGCAGTGAATCACAGCAACAATAAACCAACAAGAGAGGTGGAGTGGACAGAGAAGAGAGACATCGGCATGGCACAAGAAACTCAAAGTACAACTTAAAGACAAAGGATATGCTCAGTTTTCCCTATAATCAGTGGCAGCTGCCTCCCCAGATTCTATGGTGGCCTGGACTTCTTCCTGTCCATGTCCTTGTGGAGAACCTCCACAACACAATGAAGACCATCTCAATTGAACTCCCTACACTTACAGCCCGCAGTGCCAATGTGGTTGGGCTGATGCTTTGGTTTCCATGGGGGTCAGCGGTCCACAGTGTGAAGGAAAGCCACAGCACCATCTGCAGCTGTGTCCATGGTGGAGTCAACCAAGGAGTCCAGGTACAGTTTGAGCTCCCCAGGGTCCTTGAAGGCCCTTGAAGCAGGTGTGGCAGGTCAGAACGCAGCAAAAACAGATATCAAATCATATCAACCTTCTATCCCCGCTTAGGCACTACATAAATCTGAGCCTGTCAGCTTGTGCAGCAAGAATTCAAATGTGTTGACCTTAGTCCGGCAAACTATTGTGGTGGCCCGCCACATCGTTCAGCCAAGGGTCCACCTTCACTAGGCAGGCATGAAAGAAGGACACCTCCAGGCAAGCCAAATGGACCTCGGCTGTGAACGCCATGATATTTGTATCCAAGACAGTGAGGCTGGTGCAGATGGCCAACATCTCCTGGAGGAGGGCCTTCATGTCAGCCTAAGATGCAGCCGGGGGTGCGCAGAAGATTTAGCACGGTGCACTGCCTCATAAAACAGGAGTTGGTGGGCCATTTTTCTCCATGTCAACTTACAGCACAGCTGGGGAGCAGGGGGTATTGTGCCAACCCTGCAGCCAAAGGGTGGTCCCCCGAACTGCAGGCAAAGGAACAAAGAGAGGCCAAGTCATCCGCCCAGAGAAGGACGGGAATGTCAGAGGCACCTCACCTCAACAATGGAGTGAAGTGCGCAGTCCAGCAGCCAGGCCTGGGAGCAGAGGAAAGCCATGGGGCCACAGCAGAAGCACTGCAATCTGTTCTGCATGCATGCCATGTCTCCGGGCAAGACACTCACCCAGATAACAGGAGAGATGGGCCTGTGAGAAAAATTGAGCCCAGCGTGGGTGAACAAGGCATGGTCAGCACTTCGGGGGGAAAAAGAAGGGTGAGGTGAGGTAACCACGACCGCTGTGGGTCTTCAACTCAGCAATCCAAGTGAAATGGTGTGGTAAGGGAAGCTCATGGTTCCCAGTAGCAGGACAGTCCGGTAAAACAAGTTCTCCTCTGTTTGTGGAGGGATCTAGCGGGACGCTGCAAGCCCAGCACAAAATGGCCTTGTCAATTTGGAGAGAAATGGCTGAAAGGTGGGAAGCTGCACCAGTCTCAGGCCCTTTGGTCACTTAGGATGCAAGTGGCAGCAGCTGCACTACTACACCATATGCTACATGAGAGGCAGAGCAGGTACAGCACTCTTAGCCAGCAGCCAACAAGATCAGAAAGGTGGCTGTTGTAGTGTAGTTTCTATATTCCCAATAGGCTCTGCGCATTGGAATAATATATCCCAAATATTAGACGTAGGACTGAGGTCTACTAGGTCTCTATTGAATATATTAGACTTAATTGTGAGTGCCAGCTAGCTCAGAGTTCATCTTCAGAGTCGTGAAAACAATAGATATATATTTCACTCAGTCAATCGTGCATGCTTCGTTTCACCAGAGTTGCAGAGAAATAGATAGACGGGCATTTTCAATAAAAGGATTTATTGAACAGTCTTCTTTCTCAAGCATAAGAAATGAACAGCTGCAATCGTAAAACTGGTTGTAAAATATAATGCAGACAGTATAAAAAGTAGAATAAAATAATACTGTAAGAGCATTGTATGGTTCCTAAACCATAGATAAATACATACATAAATAACAGATGCTAAAAGTACTCAACTGGTGCTTCTAAAATACGCCTACCCCGGTGTACCTAACCAAAGCTTAGTACGAGGGAAGAAGTAAGTGAGGTGTAACATAAATGTAGTATTCTTTTGTCAAGAATCTGTCCAAGATTTCTCTTAGGGTCTAATCAGCTCTGTACCTTCGTTTAGAATGGAGAAGGTCAGTCTCGGGACTCGATTTCCCAACAAACCCGCAAGGGTAGCTTGGAAACACTGGAGCTGGATTTCTCGGCAGGAGAAAAGACAGCGTCTCTCTCAGTGCGTCTGCTGAAGGGTCGGATTCCTTTGGCACTTGCTGTAGCAGGATGCGTCGGGCAAATAGATAATCGAACTGCTCCAAACCACAGTGTGTTTGCTAAGGCAAGTGTGGGCATATTTATACCTTGAAGTTGCCGAGTTTGACATAAAGGGGGACATAATAACGTCATCAAAGAGTCTTAGTTCTTTGAAAACTCTCTGAGGGAAAGTCCCTAGCTGCTGAAGCCGAGTTTTCCAAGAAATCGTTGTAGATTTTCGGAACTAGTGGAAGTAGCCCTGCTGTATTTGGACTGCATGAGCTATGCCTAAATATGGTTATGATTTCTATGCCTATATAAGGATATGGTGATTTACACCTACATAAGGTCATGAATCGGGAAAATTACAATAGGGTCCTAAAATGATACATAACACCCACTCCACGTTATCATGTTCATCTAAGTTCAAGCACTAAAATATATAATCTAGAGCATGTGTTTACAACCCCCAAAAAATATATAAAATGCATTTGAAATGGTTGCACACGGAAAAAATGAGTATTTTGTACAGTACACATCTAAAGGCAATGATTTCGTTGTAAGCACGTTATATGATATAATGGTAACTGAATGAATCACGAAATTTACATTTATGAAATGGCTCTAGATATAAAAAAAAGGTTGAGACCATCCCATAGCAGAATATATAAGCTAGTCTGATTTGTGTATTGGGTCAATATTGTTTCTAGGAAGTAGTCAAAGAATTCTTGTTCTCTAAGAATAGTTCTACTTTAAGCAGATTACTTTGTGCCAAAGTTCAGTCTGTTTTGGAAAAAGTCAAATAAATCTGTAGTGGAAATAGATTTTCAAACTTTGGAAGCTTTTGTTTTGAAAAAGTGAAGGTCGAATTTCAGAGTTCCAAAAGTTATTCTCGGTGTCAGGAGAAAATATTAAGTCATCAAGGCTGGCAAAGAAATCGT
This sequence comes from Lissotriton helveticus, assembly GCF_964261635.1. Taxonomy (NCBI): domain Eukaryota; kingdom Metazoa; phylum Chordata; class Amphibia; order Caudata; family Salamandridae; genus Lissotriton; species Lissotriton helveticus. Next base: position 600,775,999 of record NC_136063.1, on the reverse strand, counting down.
CTACCACAGTAGGTGAAAGTTCGACCACTTCATTAAGAAGGTCAATTGTGCACAGATGTGAAGCATCACTGTCAGCGTCATCCGCGTTAGCAATGTTCATAGCAGATGGTACCTGTGTGCCTGTTGGTCCGCGTGTCTCACCTGCAGTTGGATTTGTCTGTGAGATCTCAATGAATGCCGTTATCAGGATTGGTAGCCGTTGGGGGCAACACAACACATGAGCCATTACCGGACCCAGTATTGCGTAAGCATCCGTTGGCATAACCGATGGAAGTGTTAGACAGATATCCAACACGCATTCCTCTCCACAAAGCAGGCATTGCAGAATAGGTAAGATGCAATCTTGCCAGATTGGTCTGAATGACAGGAACCATGTGGTATTCACATCTCTCAAACGAGCCAAACCAAGGATCTGTGTTATGCATTCACGATACCTTATGGCTTGGAGCGCATCCTCCATGCTGACTTGGGTATTGCAGGAGGAATAAAAATAATATCCCTGCTACGAGTCCCAAAATGAGAGGCAGGCCGCCGAACACAGAGTGTACGAAATTAGGAAAAATGCCCAAGACTGCTTAAAGGGTGTTAACAGTCCCGAAAAAATCGTCTTAAATACATGTGCAATACCGCTGGTATCAGACATGTTAAAGATACATCCTAACATTTCTGTGAAATGTATTGGGCAGTTTGTTGATAATAATGCATGTATCTCTGCAGAAGTCCTTGCAACTTGCAGATCATACGCCCCTCTGGACGAGGTCAGTGGCACAGTTTTTTGCAAAAGAATGGCTTTCACTCTGCTTAAGGTATCAATTTGTATAGAAGGGATGTTCAGTGAAGGCCATAGTGGCGCCTCCCCGTCTGTCTTGGTTTTAGGAAACAATACTTGCATACAGCAAGTGACCCTGGCTGACACACTTACGAGATATGCTGTCCCTGGCATCATGCCACAACAGCTGTGATCATTCAACATTATGTAGCTTCCATTGGAAAGCTGCCTAAAAATTGGATTTATCACCCCTGTGGGCAAACCCTGCAGGTGGCAAGAAAGGTTATTGGAAGAACCCTCGCAGGCTCCGTATAAATTATTACCTTGACACAATAGTGTACCGCTTAGTGAGTTTTCACAATTTTTACCACTAAGAAATACTTCCTTTCCCCCACTCCAACATTTCTATGTGTATGGTAAATCCCGGGTCGACTTAATGTATTCTTTACCCAACCTTTCATACAGGCCTGCTGGTATGTGTTTTAAGCAATATTGAAACTGGAAAGTCATCACTGGTATTGTGATGGTGCCATGTATTATCCATTCAACTGATGGTTTCTCAGAAATGGTCAATGGTAATCTCTCCAGTTTTTCTATGCTCAGCACCGTATAGTCTGCTCCCCTCTGTGCCAACGAGATTTGTTTATCTGTAAGGTTAAATACAGTAAACAATGGCGTAGTGTTGATTAAACACCAAGGCACAAAGCCAGAACGAAGATTTTGCAACGTCCAGCCTAACAGTACTATAGAAAGTAATTGAGACTGGCCATGTTGTAACATCAGCAAGTCCTGTTCCATTAAATCTATGGCAAAGGATACAATGCTGTTCAAAGAATATATTCTGGATGACAGATTTGTTAACCCATTGTCAACTACAGAGAGTGATTTCTCTAGGTTAATACGATCAATTTCTCGTATTCATTCAGCTGTTTCAATTTGCGTGACTTTCCATGCTTCATTGTATACAGCGTATATACCGGCGTATATGAAACGTTTATGACGTGGATTACGAGGTCCCAGTAAGAATTCTCGTAAATCAACACCATCTTTAAACAAAGATAAGTGTTGTTTTATTTCTGGAAGTGTGGATTTCTGCAGCCACTCAAGGCATAGTTTTCCTACACTATAAGTTGTTATTATGCCTGGATGTTGTCTTTTGATATATCTTGGATCTGGCCGAGTTACTGTGAACCCTTGTGTCTTGTTCAGGAATCTATCTTGACAGTTACTCGTGTCTGTGGGCCAGAATAACCACTTTTCCATTCAGTATTTGTTCTGTTTTGTTGTAGAATATAATTTACGTCTACCTCCTCATCCGCAGTTAAATTACTATCAGGTGTGGACTTAGGTATGGACAGTTTGTTTAAATCTTTTATCTTAGCCAGGCCAAGACAAGATGTCTTTTGAACAGTGTCATTTAAGAACAGTATTTGTTCTGGGATGATGCAGGCTCTAAACAATGCTTCTAAACCTTGTACTTGCTAGTCTTTTGTGCCCCAAACAGTTTTTGTCTCAATGTTGTCTTTCCAAAAGTCAAAACCTAAGGTGGACAATTGAGCATAAAAGGCAGCAGAATACATTTGTTTAGTATTTGTCAACATACTTTTCATGCCTGTCTTATTCACATTTTTAAAGTAAAAACTTTCTGGGTTTGAGACATTAAAACCTGTGAAATATGGAAAGTATCTAATAAATGTCTTAGAACTACCTTATGGAGGTGTTGGACAATGTTTCCATTGATTATACATTCAAAAATGTCTAGGGTTTGCAGATTTGTGCAAATAATGATGACCAAAATGATTAAAACAATACATTTATCCATAATTTGATGAACCTTCTAAGTATTCATGTTTTGTAAATGTTGCTGACATTTCTAAGTCTGCCATCATGTTATTAACAGTCTCAAAGTCCCAATCATTAGAAAATGTGCTGGGTGAATCGAAATCACTCAAGGAAACCTTAAATTGGTGAGGTATTTTCAGCAGCTTCACAGGGCCATGAATGTCATAATCAGTTGTATCCCACGCTATTCCACCTGGTAGAGGAACCGCTGTGATGTTCACTGATGAAAGGTCTCGTTGTTCACGATGAGATGATTTGTGTGGCTTCAGGAGCAAGTTGATGTTCTTATTTGCTGTATCCATTTTAATGTGTTTTCCATCTATCAGTGTTCCCAGACTTAAAACAAGAATGAGCCGTATCAGGAGAAAAAATACACTTAACCCAATCCAAAATTCAACCCATGGTGAAACCAGATATGTTTTAGCAAGCTCTTGACCAAGTTCCGTTAATTTTTCCTTGAAGGTTTTATTTTGCTGGCATAGTTTCAGGTTCATTGGGATCCTCAGAAAAGTTATCAAAGTTGATAAAATAGCCAAAGGCAGTTCTGTCAATAGTTGGTATTGCATCCGGATTCTTTGAAATTGCAGGAGTTGCTTGTTCCCTTGACATGTTTGTATAGTCAGATGCTACATCATTGTAGAAGGGAGTTTCTTGACAAACTGTTATTTGGGTTTCAAGAGGCCGAAGTTCCATGGCTTTGTTGCATAGTCCTTCTTTTCTCACTTTAGAATCTTCAAAGGTGATGAGTCTTTCAGTTTGAACCTCTTGGATGGTAGCAAGATTTGGTCGTCTGCTACATCTTAGGAGCCCACTGGGCCTACTATTTATTATCGGGCACATTGTGTGGTTTTACCAGGTCAATTGATACAGACCGGTTCTCCTTACAGCAAGGGGCGGCAGTAGCACTGTTCTTGATTGCTAGTACATGTACTGGTTTTCTGTAAGAAGGCCCAAATTCCTTCTTGTCCGCTATTTTCTCCCTGACTAGATCCCCAACTTTTGGAATCCAGAAAGGTCTTGCTGGGACAGGTGGTTTTTCTTCAGTGGTCGTTGGCTGGTATTGCTTAAACTTCTTCTTGTTTCATTTTAGTCCTGTAAAACAGCCGAACGATCTATGATATCAAATGGTTTTTGTTCCACCACTGAAGTGTGATGATCGAGGTCTTCAACCAACATTGTAGTACCAAAAAGGATTTCATATGGAGTGATTCCACCCAGAGAATTTCTTGGCCGGTTATTAAGACCACGTAGGACATTTATTAGATGTTTGACCCACCCATCACCGAAACCTAATACCCTAGCTGTTATAGATTGCTTTATGTCACGGTTTTTTCTCTCCACAACCGAATCTCCCTCAGTATGGAATGGACTCGAAAACCGCAATGCAGCGCCCAAACTGGCCGTGGTCTCCTTGTAAGCCCTAGAGCTAAACGCAGGACCCTGGTCAGAATGTAGCGTGTCGATTGCGTATGTGCCGATAAAGACTCGCAAATCTTTTATAAAAGTTTGGGCATCAGCTGAGCACTGAGGCCACATCCAAATTAAACTTGTCTTAATGTTTGTGGGACAGCAACAGGCCATTCGGACGTCCGCATGTAGATAGCCTTATGCTGTCTAACAGTGGTGTCTGTACTGGGCTGGCTACGCTTTAGTCAGGAATCTGGTGGTGTTCAAAGCTGTGATATTTGTAACAGTCATCGCAATTAATTCTGAATTTGTATACGTGAGCTTTCATCCCGGGCCACCAGTACATCTCTTCTAATTCTAATCAAGATTTAGAGATCCCTTGATGTATCAGACCCTCTCCCATATGTGCTTCGTGAATCAGAGCACCTCTCCGTTTCCTGTTTGAAATTAGCCTATGCCCCACTCCAGGGATTTGAGCAAAAGGAACAGAGTTTGCATCAATTATGTATTTATATGTGAGTGGATAATTTAGAGGTAATGCGGCTCCGCTGCCTTTGCTCGTGGCATTGACAGCGAGCATGGTTTCACTGTCTATTGTTGTTTTTGAATGATTGATTGCAACTACGGAAGCCGTTTGCACAGCTGCGTTCATGGCTTCATCAGCCAATGAATTCCCTTCAACGTGAACGCCATCACGCTGATGACTCAGTGTATTGATCACATGAGTCTTTTGTAGTTCTTTCTGCCAAAGAACTACTTGTTCCCAAAGCTTTTTGTGCTTGATTGTGCCACCTTTTGTGTTTTAAAACCATTTTGAACCCAAGTCTGCAGATATTCATTGTAATTCCTGACGCAGTTATACGAATCGCACACTATGAATGTAGGGAATTCGCGATCTGTATTTTCAAGCACCATTTTGAAAGCTTGGAGTTCAGCTCACTGAGCTGTACAGTCTCGAGAGATTGAGTTTTTGTGACCATAGGTCTGAATTTCCCATTGCCCCAGCGACCTTTAACAATCACGCACGCTGCATTATAAGCTTGTGTACCCCCAATCGCGGGCTGTGCTGATCCGTCTGTACATATTATACAGCCGTAATGTTCTAGAGGTAGAATTTCAGTAGGCAGAGGACATTCTTGTTCGTATTGGAGAAATTCTTGTGTCTTCAAGTAAGGGTCAAAAACATATATAACGTCTAATGCAGCAAGAGAATTAACCCATTGTAACCATATTGGATGTAGAGCTTTTGCATTTGGAATTCTTGCCTTTGTCACTGCCTCTAATGCAGGTACAGGTGTAACGACTTTTATGCATTTACCCTGTGCGAGGGATCTCTCCTTTGCTACAGCAGTCTGAACTGCTGTCAGAATTTTTTCTGTTGAAGTGAATTTCATTTCAGCTTGTGTGTACAAGTGTGATTTGTAAGCTATTGGTACCATTTCACCTTCATTAAAGGTTAGGTATGTGAATCCGCATCTCCCTGGGATGATTCGGATTACAAAGTTGCGTACATTTTTGCGTGTTTGTAAAGGTTTTGTTGCCAACATGTCCGTTTGTACTGAACACAAAATTTCTGTGTGTTTTTGAGTCCAATTAGTTGGTTTGAAATCAGGTTTGATTAGTTTGTAGAGAAGTTTAACCCTTTCTGCGTAATTCATAATGTAAGTTCTTTCAAAGTTTAGGAATCCTAGAATTGACTGTAAGTTTTTCAACGTTTTTGGAAGTTGGAACAGCGCACATTTTTCTAAAAGGTTTGCTGCTAGGCTTTTGCCTTCACTCGAAAGTTCGTATCCCAAGAATAGGACATTGAGGTGGGCAATTCTTGATTTTTTAAAGTTGAATTCATACCCTTCAGAGGCGAATCCAAGTATTATGGTGTTCACCCTGTTCAAGTGCCTGTCCAAATCATCATCTGTAAGATAGATGTCATCGACATAAGATAATGCCTCATCATCATACGCTTGTAGTAACTCTGTTACTCTGGCTGAAAATATTCCAGGACTGTTCTTGAATCCCTGGGGGAGACGACAAAAGTGTTGTTGTGTCCCCATTATTGAGAAAGTGGTCAAATACCTGCTTTCTGGGTCAATGTTTTGACAGAAGAAACCCTTTGAAATATCTAATGTAGTTTTATATTTTTTGCGAACTATGTTATTCATCAGTGCTGCACTGAGTGCATTTTGTACTGCAAAAGTTTTGCAACAAGAGTTTAAATGTCTGTAGTCCAAAACTAGACGATATGTATTGTCTGGTTTGGAGACAGGAAACAAAGGATTGTTCATTGACGAGGTGCATGTTTCAATCACCCCTTGGTATTCAAGTTGATCTAAGATCTCTCTGACTTGTTTTTTAGCTTCCTGCTTTAATGGATACTGCCTCTGAGCAGTAGGTTGATTTTTCAACTGGATTTTATGGTGAGGAGAGTCCTCATCCCATCCCCCATGATTTTTATATAATGCTGGAGCTTAGGCCACAGCCCATTTCCTGGCATAGGTATATTTTTTATGAATAGGAATATGATTAGAGAAGGATGGCATAATTATTTCTTCACCATGTGGGCACTCCCTGACAAATTCAGGTGGCCAGTCTATTTCATCCAGAAGGATGTCATAACCCTTAGATAGTTTTTCCCAAAAGAGTGCTTTTATTTTTCTAGTTATGTCCCCCTCTTTCCGGAGTGTTACTTCATATAACTTATGGGGTACAGTAACCCTGGTGTCAGCAGTTTCAACCTGAATACATTCATTCAGATCCACTGTCTCCAGATGATCTCTCAGCATCCTGCGAGCATTGTCTGGGCCCACTCCCCGTTCTTGAGTTGTGTCCTCAAGATCCTCGGCATGTCTGATTTTAATACTTGGTACCTTCTTTTTGGAGAATTGAGTTTTCTTATTTTTTTGGAACGTGTTGATCGTCTTTGGACTTTACGCGTTCTTCTTTGTGTTCTGATTGTCCTCTGCTTTCGGATTTCTGCGAAGAAGTCTGAAAGGTAGGAGAGAATCATGTCTCAGTATCGTGATATCTATCAAGTTTTCTTAAATTAGCCCTATTTCTAAGGGTATACCGTTTTTTCAGAGTGCTCCTTTTGAGGAGATCTACCTCTGGATTGAGAGCGCTTCTCCCTTGGAAGTGACTGTCTACTATTTTCCCATTTCTTTTTAGGAGTAGTTAGATTATTTTTGATAAAATCTTTTTCAGGATTTTCTGTTAGTTCAGGCTTTACAGGTTTCCCTCCCAAACTATCTCTTCCTAGTTCTTCATAGGATTTTTCAATAATTCTGGCAAGTTCATACGGTTGCTCAGTAATATCAAGTTCTTTTAATTTTCGGCGGATTGCCACTGATGCTGCTTCACCTTTAATGTTAATTACAAAAAGGGGGTGGTGATGGACAGAGTATCTGAGTTAATCATAACACTCCTACCCAGTCAACAGATCAGGGCTTGATCCATCACCGTTTTTTAGCTCACTGCACCATCCCAGTTCAGAACCTGGCTATATGCAAATTAGTCTGTCCCTGGCCCAGTGCATCATGGGAACAGGGCAGACAAAACTACCAAGCCAATTCTTCACTGGAAAGGAAACAAGCTTCCGGGGACCGGTTTCTGGCATTACAGCCGTCTTCGGCCCGGCTTGCTTGAATCCTGATGGTACAATGAGCAAGGGACTCATGTCTGAGCATACCCTTCCACACTCATGGTGGCCAAAATAATTACAAAAAGGGGGTGGTGATGGACAGAGTATCTGAGTTAATCATAACACTCCTACCCAGTCAACAGATCAGGGCTTGATCCATCACCGTTTTTTAGCTCACTGCACCATCCCAGTTCAGAACCTGGCTATATGCAAATTAGTCTGTCCCTGGCCCAGTGCATCATGGGAACAGGGCAGACAAAACTACCAAGCCAATTCTTCACTGGAAAGGAAACAAGCTTCCGGGGACCGGTTTCTGGCATTACAGCATCTTCGGCCCGGCTTGCTTGAATCCTGATGGTGCAATGAGCAAGGGACTCATGTCTGAGCATACCCTTCCACACTCATGGTGGCCAAAATAATTACAAAAAGGGGGTGGTGATGGACAGAGTATCTGAGTTAATCATAACACTCCTACCCAGTCAACAGATCAGGGCTTGATCCATCACCGTTTTTTAGCTCACTGCACCATCCCAGTTCAGAACCTGGCTATATGCAAATTAGTCTGTCCCTGGCCCAGTGCATCATGGGAACAGGGCAGACAAAACTACCAAGCCAACTCTTCACTGGAAAGGAAACAAGCTTCCGGGGACCGGTTTCTGGCATTACAGCCGTCTTCGGCCCGTCTTGCTTGAATCCTGATGGTGCAATGAGCAAGGGACTCATGTCTGAGCATACCCTTCCACACTCATGGTGGCCAAAATAATTACAAAAAGGGGGTGGTGATGGACAGAGTATCTGAGTTAATCATAACACTCCTACCCAGTCAACAGATCAGGGCTTGATCCATCACCGTTTTTTAGCTCACTGCACCATCCCAGTTCAGAACCTGGCTATATGCAAATTAGTCTGTCCCTGGCCCAGTGCATCATGGGAACAGGGCAGACAAAACTACCAAGCCAATTCTTCACTGGAAAGGAAACAAGCTTCCGGGGACTGGTTTCTGGCATTACAGCCGTCTTCGGCCCGGCTTGCTTGAATCCTGATGGTGCAATGAGCAAGGGACTCATGTCTGAGCATACCCTTCCACAATCATGGTCACCTTTAATGTTAGCTAATAAGATAACCGAGACCTGTTTGAAGTTTTTCAGTAAATTCATACCAATATTTAAAGCCGGTTCTGGACCGTATTCATTTTGAATCTGTCTCAGAACGTCTGGTGTTACCGCCATAGACGGGACACCATGTGTTTTTGTGTATATTGAAGCAAAGACTGTACCCAAGTGTCACAGTCCTCCACGTATGGTGCAATCCCCATTGGTAAACAGATTGTTAGAATCCTGTGTTTTTCATGAGGTGTACTATCGGGAAATACTGCCTCTATTTGAGTAATTTTCTGGGCTAACCAGAATGGAATTTGTTCCCTTTTTGCGGGCAATTTACCAATGACTGATTGTATAGTCTGTGGTGTGATTTTGTTTGTGTTCACCAGTTGAGGGGTGTGCTGTGGAATTATAATAGTAGGTTGGACCGTAAAGGTCCGCATGACATATTGTACCAATTGTCTATGTATTTTAATTAATTGTTTTAGCTGAGCTAACAGTTCTACATCTGAAATTCTTTCAATGTTAGGATGTGGTGTATTGCTGTTTTAGGGCGCATTTAAACCAGAGCTGATGCTCTTGGTAAGTTAGTGGAATTTCAACATCCACGAAAGGAACGTATTCCGCTGGATGTTCCTCCATCTTGTAGAAGTGGAACACATGTGTTTTAGGATTTGCTTGTGGAAAGACAATCCATGAATAGAATACCTCTGTCTACCGATATTCATGTGCCTCTATGACGAATATAACCATACCACCACTCGGTGATAGGCCATTTTCTATAAGCTTTATAGCTATGGTTTTTCTTACATTTTCCGGGATGATTATTTCATCCCCATCCTCTTCATTAAACCCTATGGTGTCTAAACCTGGTTGATGAGTTCCAGATTCACCGGCTTCGGTGTTGTCGTTATTCGACATTGTTTAATGAAAGCTTGCAGAGCAAGTTTCAAGGAAATAAAGAAAAGGTGCACAATCTTTTGGAACACTGTATCCTTCAACGTTGAACTAATACATAGGATTTCTCGTCCTACTCAGTGTAAGGCGGATATTTTATCCTTTAACCCACTCCAGACGTCTATTGGCGTTTTTAAGGGAAAAAGGGGTCTCTGTGAAAAGCACGACTGAGTTACTCTAGTATCTAGCGTTAAATTAGTGCCTTACCAAACGTTGGGCGCCATGTAGTGTAGTTTCTATTTTCCCAATAGGCTCTGCGCATTGGAATAATATATCCTATAGATTAGACGTAGGACAGAGGTCTACTAGGTCTCTATCAAATACATTAGACTTAATTGTGAGAGCCAGCTAGCTCAGAGGTCACTAGAAACTTTCTCAAATTCATAAGAAGGGATTAGTTTCTGACAAACGCATAAACATGACAACTTTGTTTCCCCCAGATAAAACTGATCTTCAGAGTCGTGGAAACAATAGATATATATTTCACTCAGTCAATCGTGCATGCTTCGTTTCACCAGAGTTGCAGAGAAATAGATAGACAGACGTTTTCAATAAAAGGATTTATGGAACAGTCTTCTTTCTCAAGCTTAAGAAATTAACTGCTACAATTGTAAAACTGGTTGTAAAGTATAATACATACAGTATGCATACAGTATAAAAAGTAGAAGAAAATAATACTGTAAGAGCATTGTATGGTTCCTAAACCATAGATAAATACATACATAAATAACAGAGGCTAAAAGTACTCAACTAGTGCTTCTAAAATACGCCTACGCCGGTGTACCTAACCTAAGCTTAGTACGAGGGAAGAAGTAAGTGAGGTGAAGCATAAATGTAGTATTCTTTTGCCAAGAATCTGTCCAAGATTTCTCTTATGGTCTAATCAGCTCCGTACCTTAGTTTAGAATGGAGAAGGTCAGTCTCGGAACTGGATTTCCCAACAACCCACAAGGTTAGCTTGGAAACACTGGAGCTGGATTTCTCGACAGGAGAAAAGACAGCTTCTCTCTCAGTGCGTCTGCTGGAGGGTCGGCTTCCTTCGGCACTCTCTGTAGCAGGATGGGTCGGGCAAGTAGATAGTCGAACTGCTCCAAACCACGGTGTGTTTTCTAAAGTAAATGTGGGCATATTTATACCTTGAAGTTGCCGAGTTTGACGTAAAGGTGGACATAATAATGTCATCAAAGAGTTCATCAGTTCTTTGAAAACTCCATGAGTTCTTGGACAAGTCAGTTCTCGAGCAAGGGAAAGTCCCTAGCTGCTGAAGCCGAGTTTTCCAAGAAATTGTTGTAGATTTTCGGAACTAGTGGAAGTAGCCCTGCCGTATTTGGACTGCATGAGCTATGCCTAAATATGGTTATGATTTCTATGCCTATATAAGGATATGGTGATTTATACCTATATAAGGGTATGAATCAGGAAAATTACAATAGGGTCCTAAACTGATAAATAACACTGTCACAGGGTGCAACTTCGGAGGTGAGGGCTGTGGCAGGCCCTTCAATTCCTCAATGTGCCAGGCTGCTGCAGTGCTAATGCCGCCTCCCTGACTGCAGGAGCAGGCTAGCACTGCTGTCACCTGCCGTGAGTGGTGAAAGTGGTGTGGGTCAGGCCTTAGCCCCTGGGATTCCTCAGGCATTGAGGCTAAATTGCCAGGCTCCAGTTCAAAAACGCTGTCCCCCCTTGCCCTGAGCATAGGCCGGCAATGACTTTGCAGCTCTTGCCTCCCCCTGGCCTCAGCACCTGGCCGCTACAAGCAGCAGAAGCAAAAGCGGTGAAGACCACGCCATGAATCCCAGTTTTCAAGTGTTTCTCTTACCTCAGTTAAGGCCCCTCCATCAGGTGAGGGCTCCAGGGTGCCAGGTTGGGTAAAGGCCACACAGGGGCCCGCTAGGCAAGTGGGGGCATGATGGCAGTGCAGTGCGGAGCTTTAGCATGGAGGGGGCATCGCAGTCAACTCCAAGCCCCACCTCCATTCTTGTACTTCTTATAACATTAATTGTACTTGTTTTAGACGTACAGATAAACAGATTGTTCCTGTAATAATAAATACTTTGTGATACTGTGAATAAAGTGATACTTTTTTTGCTATTTCCTCTGTGCCCCTGATCCAGTTATGGGATTGTTGGTAACTCAAAAGGAATGTTTCTATCTCAATTTACATATTGAATAATGATTTGGAGGGCTTCAATAACCTCTCTTTCACATTCAGGTTGGAAATCACATCTTGTAGACTTACTCCAATGTTGTCACTTATGGAACACATGTTTAACATTAACTTTCTACATGCCCCAATTTTAACTACCATGTACCCTGCCTTACAGTAAATATGATTTAATCAAAAGGAGACTAGCTCATGAATTATGTTAATTACAGTAAGTAAAAAGACTCAAGTATGTTTCGTCATGGGGTGGGGAACACCTGGTGAGTGTGTTCATAAAGCCCCCACCCACCAACCTAGTTGGTGGCATGCTTCATCATCGGGCCCACCCAGTGACACCTAGCGTGTCCCGGGTGTGCTTCGACGCCTGATTACAGCGGAGCAGGTATGTTGCTGAGTGTGCAGTGAAGGGTGTTATGAAAGTGATGTTAAAACGGCTTGGCGGGGGTCCCAGTACCCGAGGGTGAATTAGACTTTAATACCTGGGCCTCCGTCAGCGGGTAAAAAATAAGGCTGGAGGATGTTAGAGGCGAGTTACGACCTCCCACATCCGATGGGTCAACATGTTTCAGCCAGTGCCTTATGTATATGCTGGCTTTCTTCAGGACCGGTATGCGAAGGAGGCACTACAGGTCCAGAGCAGGCTCTGCCCAGAAAAGCTGGTCAAGCCCCTGCCACCTCTCAACCTTGAGGCCCGACCCTGCTAAAACTAGTGTGTTCTTGAGAAGGGAATCCCCCTCTCACACATAGATAAACACTTTAGGGCGTATAGACACATAGTCTGAATCACACACCCACTAGTTAAATCACACCCACTTTTTTAACATAGGTCCTGAAGAAAGCCAGCATATACATAAGGCACTGGCTGAAACATGTTGACCCATCGGATGTGGGAGGTCGTAACTCGCCTCTAACATCCTCCAGTATTATTATTTTCAATGAAGGTTTAGACCTGTCAAAGGAATTATTGTTACAGGTCAAATTGCCGTTTAGAACTGCCTCAGTCAGGCTACAGTGGTAGGCGTAAAGCCATGTTTACACTGCTACTGTATATCTGTATATTGTAGTGGATGGCACAACAGTGCTGCAGTCCACTAGTGGCATTTAACTTTCAAGCCCTGGGTTTATCTTGTACCATAAACTCAGAACCTACAGGCAACTTAATTATGCCGAATGGGGTCATGCCAATTTAACCACTATTGAAAGAGGGAGCACAGGCACTTTACTACAGTGTAAGGTGCACAGAATTTTAAAGTTAAGAAAAAAAGTAAAAGCAAATCTATTTGGGCCCATCCCGTAAAAGATGGTAATTTACTTCAATTACTTTCTATGGAGATGTATTTTAAGTCCATACCTCTATTATTTCCTGTAGGAGGGTGTTGCAGTACAAGTGAGTGCCACAGGGATTGCTGGGTTTACTAGAACTCTAAACTGGAGTACATTTCAGCTGTTTTCAGTTCTTTAGGGCAGTGGTAAGTATAGTTTGTAAATATGAATGGGGCTTACTCTTTTGTCAGTTGGTTCATGTCCCTCCCTAAGCCCTCTTGTAACCCCTCCTTACTATCTCAAACCCCTCCCATTTAGGGCCCGATTCTGATGTGGTTGGAAAAGGATTCGACCGTCGATCGGAGTTGTTCTGACTGCATCGGAATTGCCCGTTCGGATTCCGTTCTGACCGACCCATTTGGATGGGGCCGGTCGGAAGGGAATCCAAAACGGTTTTCCAAATGGTCTTCGATGGGCTCACTGAGCCTGTCTGCCATACAGAAAGCCATGAGTAATTCCTGGGCCGGCTCTTTCCGGCCGAGAGATTATGACGGCAGCTTCCCACTGTCTTTCTGTGCCAGTCTTTCCAGCACAGAAAGTCATTAGGAACCTGTGTTGGGGGGGCCCTAACCGGGCCTCTGAATGGCAGACTAGGGGCCCCCCTGTTGAAACCTGCACTGGGTAGCAGGCCCCCTTAGGTGCCTGCCATGGGGTGCAGGAATGAACTGCACTTATGCCTTTTGCAATGAAAGCATCAATTCCATTCGTGAAGCATGCTCCCATTGTAAAGAATATGATTGCGACCAAACAGGGTTCGGTCGCTTCCCACTTCCTGGACTGGAACTGATGATGACAGGAGGTTGTTCGGTTCCAGTTACAAACTAATGTCGGACGGACATCAAAATCGGTGCCTTAGTGTTAAGTATTCTTCAATTTTACAGTCACTCCTCATCCTTCCCACATTTACTATTAAAACTTAGACGTTTGTATGCAGAGATCTCCACAATCTAGGCAGAGACATCCTCTTATAAAAGATAGGAGAGATGGATTAGACACTTCTTTATGTAGGCTTGTGTATCGCATGTTATAGCGTGTTAGAAGTGCTATTGTGTTATGTTTCATAGGGTACCCCAATATAGCCTTGAGCAGTCACCTGACCCTTCAACGACATTTATCATACCATTGTACTACATAACGGTTTTTGGTATTGACCTTTTACCTAGGTAACCACTGCATAAATATTGTGAGGTTTTCCCCGAAATCTAGCATCTTTAGTTATGCATGAGGTTTCTCAGAATCACAGCAGGATTACCATCTTCTGCATAAAAAACTATGTATAAGAGTCATCCCTTCACTCATCCTTGGCCGACATGACACAGCAAGGTAGAATCCGTTGAGAATACCATTTAGGTAGAATCCGCTGAGAATACCTTTTAGGTATATATACACCACATCTTTGCCAGGGTAGGCAGAGAAAGACTTCCATACTGATCCACTGACGCAAGACACTGACGTTCCTGGACGCAGACACTCCAGATCGCAGTGGATTGACATCCCGCCCAGGTGTCCATCCCAAGACCAAGACGGGGTCCCACAGTCTCTCACTTCAGGTAATGAGGTTGGCTTCAGCCTAGGGGTATTCTTGGCTCCAAACCTGCATACATGTTAGATACACTTAGGTAGATACACTTAGGTACATCTATTTAGGGTTGCCTTGTAGTAATTTGCATTATTATTGTCATGTATTTTTATACCTGCCTGCTTTCATTGTTTTAGCACTATGGTAGGAATCTACCATCCATTTATCCTGTTGGTGCTTATAATAATTTATATCTGTTTCTGTCTTATGGTTGTTTCAGCACACTTATTTTATACTAGAATGACACTGGTTCAATAAATGCTTATGGAACACGTCCACACCATTTATTCTGTGTTTCTCTCTGAGACAAAGTGAGCACTAGTGACTAAACAAAAAGTACTGTACTATTTCCACGATACCTGATGGGACAGAGTTGTTATGTTCGATAGTTGCCAAGAACTATTCTCTCCTTGGTAAGAGGAGTTTACAGTGGCACTGTGAGCTAGCTGGTATATAGTCGAACATACCCAGTGAGGGTGCCTGGAATCAGTCTGGACACCAATACCACAGTCTATGCTTTTTAAACACGCAGATCCTATATAGATTTATAGTAACTACACAACAATTGTAGCACTACTAAATGTCACAGGCGTAACAAAAGTTTATGGGGCCCTCCTGCCATGTACATGGCGGGGCCCCCGCTACGGAATTATTCCGGAGAGCTCAGACCTGAGTTTTGGTATGAGGGGGCACCTTGCAACCAGGGGCCCCCCACACCACGGGGCGATGCGGGGGCCTGTGTTACGCCCCTGCTGAATGTACAACAAACTACAGTTTGGGACTAAGGGGCCGATTACGATGGCGGGCAGTCCGCCATCAACCTAAACATTCCCACCACCACATCAGGATGGCAGTGGGAATGAGATTGGTACTGGGGCAGACGGAAAGACCGTCCGTCGTGGTCCCACAAGGCAGTTCTTTTCCGCCCGCCTAGGGGGACATGGTACTAGGGGCGTATACTGGCGGTGCCTTACAGGCACCGCTGTGTGCATTTGCCTGCCTGTCTTTTTGGGCGGAGATTCCGCCGCAAAAAGACAGGCGGGGAATGCCTTTGGTGGGCCATTGCGGGCCCCTGGGAGGGTGGAGGGGTGGGGTGCTGCATGTGGGGGGTACCTATGGTACCCCCTACATATGCATGTACAAGGTGGCAGGCACCGCAGAGTGCCTGTCAGGTTGTACATACATATGCTAAACATGTCTTTTTACATTGTGGCGGGTGCTGCCGCCCGCCACAATGTAAAAATACAGGATGCGCCCGTCAGTGTGGCAGGCGCATCGTAATTAGTATGGCGGGACCGCCGCACCAATGGCAGGCGATCCCTTTTGCCTATGCGATGGCAGGCAGACTTTGTCCGCCTGCCGTCGTAATCGGCCCCTAGGTCCCTTTATGTTGGCATGTACCTAAAGTGGCTAACTCACAAAAGGTTTTTTGTGTATAACTTCTCCTTATTAGTAAATAATTACTTAAAGCAATACAAATCAATTGAAGCGATTCACAATAAATGTTATAGGCATGATGACACAATCAACTGCATAGCAGCATGATTAAACCTTTCAATTGTGTTATGACCCAAAAAACGATGACAACAACATCATAACAACAAAGCTAAATACCAAAAGTATACCAAGTCTTCTGAAAAATTGAAATTGGAATTTTCCCAGATGTGCATAAACATTCAACCATTTGACCCTTCAAACTTTTAGCAACCATTGCTCAAAGAAGGAACTATTATTGATTTACATCATTGCAATGCAAGAGATCGAGCAGTGGAAATGGTTAGGAAATCAAAACGGTTGGACTGATGTGTGAGATAAGCAGATTGGCTACCTATTCAAATTGAACAACATAACATCCAAGTACAGTAGCGCTGCTGAGCCAAGAACAAATATAGACAACATTTGTTTGCCAGAAATTATACGAAGCAGGACACGTAAAATAAACATGACGCCAATCACCTTTTGCATCCGTAATTCCGTATCACAAGTGAACTGAAATGAAGAAAACTTTGGGAAGGACTTGTGAAGAAATTAAGAAACTTAGTAAAGCATCCACCTAGAGAAGAATGCCATTCTTTTAAAGTTAGTCTCTCGCAATTAATTATGCTCCATTAAATAAATCCTCCTGTGAAGGTGATAAATTACAATTCATCTCTTTTTTAATCTTGCCTAGAAACCTTGAATAAAATGCTGATGCAGCCTCTGATGTAGAATCCTATACCAGCAGTCTACACCTAATAATTTAACTTTAAAAATAGATTAAATTATTAAATAAGAAAGGCTTTCTATGAAGGGCGAATATAAGTCTTCAGAAAGTCACTTATTTGAATAAATCTAAACCATAGCTAAAGGTTCGGGCCATACTTATGAAAGGGTTATGTCACTCTAGCACCACACAATAGGGTGCAAGCACAATGCAACCCTTAAATGCGATTTATCAAGCCATGCAAGGCGACCTTGCATGGCCGTAAGTAGCTTGATAAATCAAGAGTAACACAACACAATGCAAATCTCTATGTTGCTGTACTCTGCTCTGGGGAGCCATTCCATGGGTGGTGAGTGGGTGTTTCCACACAAAACCCCATGAATTCGAAGTGGTAGACCCGGGAATGTGTCAAAACTGCTACATGCGGGGGGCTTGGCTTAGCTGGCCATGGAGTGAGACATATCTCCTGAGAGCTCCCGCGGCCGGCCACTACTTTCAGCAATCATAAGCGGAGCTGGGGGGCCCCAGCACTTACCCTTACAGGGGTCATCGGTGGTGGTGCCCAGGATCGCCGGCGGGACGGCTGTAAGCGACCTGGCAAAATCCTGAGTGGAGGAGAAGCGGGAGACCTGGAGGGCCGGGCGGACAGGAGGCCCTCTTAGACACCCCTGGCGGAGTCCTTCACCGGGCAATCCCCGAGGCCTTTGTGGAGTGGGGGCCGGCGGACCGGAGGCTGGGTGGACCTGAGGCGACGACGCTGCCCCTTCCTGGTGCCGGTTGGCGAGGGGCTGCGGGTCGCGGGGCAGCGACCCCTGGAGTTGCGGTGCGAGGCGCTGCAGCGGTCTGCTGTGGTCTTGTGCGGGACCCGCCATTTTGCAGGAGAACGGCGGGGCCCTGATCCTGGCCCGGTGTGTTGAGGCAGGAGCGGCGCCAGACCCTGCATCGGGGTCGACTGCGATGGCCAGACTCTGACGGCTCTGGTGGCATCGGGCCTGCATTGCAGGACTATTAGCAGGTACATCGTGGCGGGGGGAGGGGCGGCGGCCGGCGGCAACCACCCGCCTCTGTGAGGCTTTTGCTTGGGACAATCTTGGGGGCGCTGGCCTTGAGGGCTTGGACTGGCAGCTCGGTGGTGCGGCAGTGTGCGAGCGGCCCCCCCAGCCCTGGGACTGGTGGCCTCCCCCCATTGGTCCTGGCCTTGCTGAAGACTGTACGAGGGCGCGGAGAACACCGCGGTCACGTGTGAGCGGGTGCCCGGCAAGGCTCATTAGGTGCGGTCTGTGAGGTGCAGACCTGACCCTCTGCACAGGCTTTGCTAGAAAATATGTATACCCCTGCTAGCCTGCTCTAAAGGGATTACCGCCAATGGTGCCAGCATAGGACATTGTCTGGGGACTGCAAAGGAGTGGAGCACCTCCTCGTCTGTGGCAGCCTGGGTGGGGGACCTAGCGCGTTGCCGCTCCCTGTGATCAATGCTCACATAGGTGGGTGGCTTGGACTGCACCCCTCAGGTGGCCGGATACTGGGACGTTGTCCTAACTCTGCGGGGGCCAGTGGCTCCATCTACGCTGGTGGCCTGAACTCCCTATGCTGCGGTGCCATATTGGGTGCAGTGGGAGCGGGGGTTTCAGGAGAGCGGCATAGGCAGCGCCCCCCACCCTTATTGAAGATCCCTGCATCTGTGTGAGTCCTGGCAGCTCCCCCAAGACTGCGGCTCAACAACCGCCCCTCCGCTGGGATATATATCGCCCTTGGCCCTGGGGTGCTCTACTTCCCCTTCTCCTGCCTGTGGTGGTTCTGGGTGACCTGTGCCTCGATCCCCCTGGGACTGCGGAGCTCACCGCCCACCTGCACGACACTGAGCGCTATATTCTTACGGTGGGGCCCTCATCCAGTGAACTGCTTTGAGGAGAATCTACTACTGCGGCCCGCTGCGGGATCCCTTGCTGGCTCGTGTTGGTGCTGACTGGGATCCTAGACGGGGGTGCGCCAGTGAGAGGGTCGAGTGGACTCTTTGATGGGGCTTGGATACTGCTTTCGGCGGCCCCGGCTCCGACCCTTGGGGGCCTGGTGGGCTTAGCGCGCCACATCAACCCTGTCCATGACGCGCTCTAAGGGAGGCAAGACGGAGGTGACAGTGCCTCCCAGAGACAACTCGGTGGTGGCGATGTGGGGCAAGGCAGTGACGGTGGCACAGGTGGCCTCTGGGGATGCGGCCCCGGTGACGCAGGAGTTCATGACGTCCTTCTTGTCGGAGCTCAAAATGGAGATTGGCTCCCTTCGTTCTGAAGTCCACACTTCGCTGGGAAGTCACGGACTTGGGAGACCATGTGGACGACCTGGAGAAGACAGTCGATGCCCGCACCGAGGACCAGGAGCTCTTGTGGCAACGTCTGGCAACGCTGGAGGAGCAGCATGTAGAGCTCCAGGTCAGGCAGGAAGACCTGGAGAATAGGAGCTGCCGCAACAACCTCCGCATCCGCGGCGTACCGCTTGGAGAAGAAGAGAAGGATGCCCTGACCTATGTTGCGCAGCTCCTCCATGAGGTCTGGGATGACAGCGACGCCTCACCGCCGACCTTAGATCGTGCCCATCGGGTCTCTGGATCGCCGGGACGCCCTCCCGGATATCCTGACGAGGGTCCACTTCTTCACGGAGAAGGAGGCCATCCTGCGGGTCGCTCAAAGCAAGACGGACCTTACTTTTCGGAGCCACAAAATCCAAATCTTCCAGGATCTGGCGCCGAACACCCTCCAGCAGCGGCGAGCCTTCCGGCCGGTGACCGTAAAGCTGCGGGAAATGGGCATCGCCTACCAATGGGGCCATCCCTTTGCCCTTATCTTCCAGTGGGAGGCCAAACGGAGAGTTGTGAGGAAATTTACTGAGGCGGCACAGCTTTTGCAGATCCTGACATCGCCGCCGGCGAGCCCTGTGCGACCACAAAGACAGGAGCGTATCCCAGCTAAGCCATCCTGGACCACGGTGCACCGACATTGCCACTCGCCCCGTGTAGACGAGCAGTCTGCCTCTCAGACCAAGCAGGACATTATCGCCCACATCAAATCCCTGGAGGGAGACCGAGAGGAGGCTACATCTCGCCCGCTGACCCCGTGATCTTACAGGAGACTGTCCGAGGCGACTCATGATCCACTTATTCGGGGGGTGAGCGCTTTCTCCCCCTTGCCTTGGGACGCCCCTGGGGTCGTCTGCCCTACCTGGTTTTGCACCCCGGCTCCAATCTTTAGAGTGGGCGCCGCTGGGGCTCCTATCTATGATAATCCAGAGACTCGCTACGCCCCTTTCTCTAGTGATCCCTGAGGGAGTGACATCCCTGGGCATGTCCGAACCCTCCGGTGTAGGATGCCCTTTGGTGGGATCAACTGGACGTGGCCCCGTTGGCCACTGTTGGACTGTAAATTTTCTTCTTGTCCTCCTCTTCTTTCTGGCTTTTCATACTTTCCTTCTTTCTCTTTCCTTTTTCTCTCCTCTATACGGAGTGGGGGGCGGTATGACGATGTCGCTGGGCCTCGCAGCAATGTTCGACTTTCCCGCACCAGTCTGGTGCATCCCGCAAACGTAGGATGCAACGACTCTGGCAGCGGCGTCAGGCGCTGCGACGATCTCGGCCTTCGTAGCGGCGGGAATCTTCTCGCACTGTCGGGGAAGCGCTCCGCCAGCGTGCGATGCAACACTTTTCAATTGCAAAAGTCTCTCAAGCTTAGTTTCAAGCTTCCCAGCACAGCTACAACTTCCAGAGGCCCCACAACTGGATCAAGCACTCTAGGAAGGACAGAACTCTCTCAGCAGAGTTCAGGGAAGCTGGGGGGGAAGTCCTTTTTTTCCTGCGATTTCAGAACAGGGAGCCAGCTCTTCTCAGGCCCTTGGAGATTCCTTCAAGACAGGGGGCACAGCACACTAGCAAAGTCCTTCCCCTCTACTTGGCAGCAAAGCAACTGCAGGTCAGTCCAGCAGAGCAATAGCAGGACGGTCTTCCTTCTTCAGTTTCAGCTTTCTCCTTGGCAGAGGTTCCTTCCTGATTCCAGGATGATCTAATTGTCTGTTGTCAGGGGTCCTGTACTTATACCCCTAAAAGTCTTTGTTCTCTTTGTGCACGTGGGCCCTGAGCCCGGTCTGAACCAGTTCTGGGTGTGTCCTGAGTACTTTGTTTTGCTGGCTTCTCCTTTCCTTTCAGAGTGAGGGGCAGGGTCGTCAGCCGCCCAGCAGGAGGTGGAGCCTGCATTGTGGAAGGCAGGCACAGCCCTATTTAGGCCTAGGTGCTAACTCCTCCCACCACTCCAGTTGCAAATGCAGTCATTCAGCCTAGGGCTGACTCAGCCAGCCTCCTGGGGCACCCCCAGCCTCTGTCACTTTCAAACCAGACAGTCAATCCACAAACAAGCCAAGGCACACAGAAAGGTCAGACAAGAGAACAGCAACTTTCTAAAAGTGCTGGTCTCAAACACAGGATTTAAAAACAACCTTTCCTAAAAGATGTGTTATTAAATTCTGAGTTCAGGGATACTAGATACTTATGTCCTATCTTGTTACCATGGGAAGAAATGCTGTTAACCACTGTAGCCAGCACCCCCCATGTTAATCTATGGAGCAAGATAGCCTTACAATAGTGAAAACGAAAATGGCTGCCATTCACTATCAGAGCATGTCACCTGCACTAGTACATGCTCTACCTTTTACATACACTGCACTCTGCCCAGGGGTGTACCTTGGGCCTTCCATAGGGGTGACTGATGCGCACAAAAGGGAAGGGTTAGGCCTAGTCAGTGGGGACACTGACCAAGAGGACATGGCAGTTTCTAAACTGCACCCAGGCACTGCAGTGGCAGGCCTTAGACACTATTTTAGAGCTACTCCTGTGGGTGGCACAATCAGTGCTGCAGGCCCACTAGTAGCATTTGTCATCACCAGCCCTGGCACACCCAGTGCACATTACTAGGGACTTCATGGTGACACAAATATGCCAAACATGTATATCCAATCAGAATAACAATTTACATAGGGAGCACTAACACTCAGGCACTGATCAGCAGTGGCAGAGTGTCCAAAGCATCTAAACCAGCAAAAACGAAATCCAGCACAGCATCAAAAATACAGGAGATAGAGGCAAAAAGATAGGGAAAAACTACGCCAAAGATGCCAGGTCTAACAGAAGTAGATAGAAAAAACCTGTTGGATTTTATTACATGATTATTAAGACAAAGAAGGTGGTACAAAAAGGCATTGTGGTCATAAAGTTTAAAATGGGGGAGGGTGAGTCCCCCATCTTCTCTATTCAACTTCAGGCTTTGAAAAGGTTTACATTTCCCAAGAAACTAATGTATCAATTAATAAATTTCATGAAAATATGAATAATGACCTTTGATTAAAACATTGGAATAATCTATATATATAAAAACGAATGTATGTCTGTCTGTTTGTCTGTCTGTCTGTTTGTCCTTTATGCATTACTACACCATTAATCCGATCGCCATGAAACTTTGGGAAGTTGTTGAGTACACTCCCGCAAAGGTTTCTGGTATAAATTTTTTTAAAATATCGGCCCCCCAGGGCCCTCATAATCTTTCAAATACTGATGTACGCACCAGACGGAAAAACAACAAATCGTGTATCCACAAGCACTAGAATAAATAAATAGAATTAAAACACCATTCATCCGATCGCCATGAAACTTTGGGAAGTTGTTGACTACACTCACGCAAAGGTTTCTGGCATACATTTTTTTAAATATCGGCCCCCCCAAGTCCCTAATAATCTTTCGAATACTGATGTACGCACAAGACGTAAAAACAAAAATTTGTGTATCCACAAGCACTCGAATAAATAAATAGAATTAAAACAGCATTGATCCGATCGCCAGGAAGCTTTGGGAAGTTGTAGAGTACACTCCCGCAAAGGTTTCTGGCATAAACATTTTTCAAATATAGGCACCCCCAGGGCCCTCATAATCCTTTGAATACTGATGTACGCACAAGACGGAAAAACAAAAAATCATGTATCCACAAGCACTCGAATAAATAAATAGAATTAAAACAGCATTCATCCGATCGCCAGGAAACTTTGGGAAGTTGTTGAGTACACTCCCGCGAAGGTTTCTGGCATACATGTTTTTTAAATATCGGCCTCCCAGGGCCCTCATAATCTTTCAAATACTTATGTACGCACCAGACGGAAAAACAACAAATCGTGTATCCACAAGCACTCGAATAAACACATAGAATTAAAATGACACTTTGAAATGTTTTCCATATTAAAATGAATAAGTTTCAATAAAAATGATACAATGTAAAGGGAATGTTATCATAACGAGTTTCCTTGAATTTCCTTTCTTCAGAGATCGCAGCAACGCGCGACGGGTAAGCTAGTTAAATATAAAAAGAGGAAGAATCAAAATTATCACCAAAGAGACTCTCCCTATTAAAGATAGACCTACTGATTGTCATTGAGCCAAAAAATTGGCAAATCTTATTTAAAGAAACTAAATAATTCAAAGAGTGGAAATCTAAAAATTTGATGCAACAAAAATGCCTAAATGTATAATAGCGATACCAAAGGTATGATGTTTGATTTGCTCAAATGCTCCGTCCATCATCCCCTTTGGTATCGCTAAATATATAGTAGGTCATGATGGGCAAACTGTCCTTCCATTTGAAATGGAAGATCCTGTTCAGTAGCATTACATCTTGCATCTTCACCTGCATGGAGGACTACCAGAAATTACAACACCGGCTAGTTTGCTGGCCTCCTGTTAAGACTTACAGGGACATAAAAGGCTCCCATCATCTTGAACCTGCACCTGGACGCAGCCTATGTGAGTCCATATCTGAAACCAGCCTAAGTGAGTCCTGAACACCTAAGAAGTTTCCCACCAGTCTTGGAGCCTTGGTTGTGGTGCTAAAGTGCCCAGATAGCCAAATCCGAAAACTGAAGGCTCCTCTTACAACCAGGAGGAGACTAGGACCAACCTGCTCACCTATATGCCCAAGGTCCTTCGCCAGTTAAATTGATTTTGTGGCTTCTCCTCCTATGTTCTTCTCCGCGTCAGCAAATTGTTTTCAGTAGTGCTATGCCAAAGGGGTATCTTACCTAGTGGAACTGTCTTCTGCCACAGCCCTCTACCCCGTCCCACTGGAGATTTTTTACTTCAATTTCGGTGACTAAGTCTGAACGTAGACATTTTCAACGTGGCTTCAAACCAGGGTCAACTGATAATAAAGCTCCCTCCTTCAACACTTCCTGCAACCTTGCCCCTCTGAACTTTACCTTATTAGGCATATTTTTCTCAGAAATATTTCAATGTTAAAAGTTAAGTTGGTTTTGCTTTGTTCGCTCTAAGTTGGCAGGGTATGCCCAGACGTGGGTCCCTTGCTCACTTTGCCACTGGATTCAAGCTAGCCTGGCTGATGACGGCTCATTAGCCATAAACCGGTCCCAGGATGCTTGTTTCCGGTCCAGGGAAGACATGGCTTGGCAGATCGGGCTGGACTGTTCCCATGAGGCATAGGGTCAGACTGATTTGCATATGGCCATGTCTGAACTGGGGTGGAGGAGTGAGCTAAAGAATGATGATGGATTAAATCCAGATCAGTTGACTGGGGGTGAGTGCTTGCAATGTTCAACACTCCGTCCACCATCCCCTTTGGTTTTGCGAAGTTAAGCAATGACCAGGCCCATTCCACTCCTTGAATCCGAACCATGCTTTATTGCAGTCGGACGTATTTTTTTGCTTTGACCCTGTCTTGCGTGACTAGATGTCCTGGGTGAGTGTTCTGATCTTTTAGATGATATTTTCTACTAAAAACTTTTAAAATTCCTAATTAGGGTTCTAAAGATTGAAATTTTGTTGTTGTTTTGGTGTCATATATTTAATTAAAAGGTACTCTACTTTTCTAAATTGGTTTGGGATTTTTATCGGGCTGTGTTTTCACTGTTTTACTGTTTGTGTGCTGCATAAATACTTTACATATTGCCTCTAAGTTAAGCTTGAGTGGATTTCATACCAAGCTACCCAAGTTTGAGCACAGGTTCATTTAGTGACTTTTTGTGGTTCACCTTTCAAGAGATTGCGGATGTTGCTTGACCAGGGCTCCCATCCCAGCCACTTAACAACTCAATCTCTCACACTTGTTATCAGTGCTTTAGTTGGGCTACGTCCATCTGGGACTCAGGTCAAGCAATCATTAAAAATGGACATTGAAAAGGGCCTCTTTGGGTCGCATAATATTGTTCTTACTTTCACAGGCAAAAATCACTGATAGATAAACGATGACTGTCAACATGTTAACCCCTTGGCTGCTGGGGTAATTCCCCTGCCGTGCTGGGGGGGGGGGCGCGCATAGAGCCCCGGTGCTCATGACAAGCTCAGCTCGTCATGAGCCACGGTTCTCGTGTGACCACACCTGTTTGTGTAGAACGTTCGCACAGCAGGGGAATTTCCCCAGCGTGCGAACGTTCTAACGGTCATGACGAGCTCAGCTCGTCATGAGCACACGAGAACAGTGGCTCATGATGAGCTGACCTCGTCATGTGCATGTGAGGGGTTAAGGTAATCGATGCTAGCATTGTTGTTCCTGTTTGCATTTGATATATTTTCCTTAATCTAGCATTCCCTAAAATTGTTTGCTGTTTCAAGGATGCTATATTTTTTTCATGCAGCATATTAGTCTTGCATAACTCTTGTGAGCAAAGAGTAATGTTCTGGTGTGCCAAATGCAATTAATTGTGATTCTATGCAAAAAGGTCTGATGGAGGTTCACAACTTGACAGTAGGAATGTAAAGGAAAATGCAGTGCTTACAGGTAATTGGGTGCATTCTGTGTGTGGGAGCAGTGAAGTGAAAAAGATGCAAAAAGGTACAAGATGATGTGTGAAATGCACAACTGAAGGATTTCAGGAAGATGTTGGGAGAAAATGGGCATAGATGTATAACATAAGTACTACAGAAAAAAGTGGTATGGCTGTAAGAACAGGTATGTTTGAGACACTGCAAAGACTTATGCCCCTTCCACAGATCTAATTCACTCATATTTCAAAATGGCAATTTTTTCTCAGTTCTAAATAGTCACAAGAAAATCATTGTTGCTACTTAGTGCCTTATTTCTGATTACTACTCATGGTGGCAGTCCGACCATGCCCACACTGCGGGCCTTCCCGGAGTATTATGATTGGTGCACTCGTACCGCCATGGACCGCTGCGTCCACCAGGGATTCAGGATCTCACACAGCAATCAGGGGCAGGAATATGCTGGCAGAGCCCTTGCGGCACCACCAAGCATATTCTGAGTTGCCCTCTTGCTGCCCTTTTCAGGGCAGTGAGCCTACCACGAAAATGATGGCCGAGCGGTAACTAAGGAGTCCCTAACAAGGACTGCTCCTGGGCCCTGGGGGTGCATGCAGGAAGGCATATGTTGTGCCCCCTGGAATTGCACCCATGTTGAATGCTCTGGAGACGCTATCAAAGTGGCGGGCTGCATGTTAGGCTCTCCTTTGAGCTCAACATCCCACTTCCGCAAGACCGACACAGCCCCACGTGCCTGACCAGAATTAAACTCCTAATCACATGCACCATGACTTTGGCAGTCCTCCAGTGGACAGCTCGATTGCAGCGCCACTGGAGGCTTGTCCAAGTCGTAATAAGGCCTCTAGTTATCTGCAACTGGTAACAATCATTGGCACAGCCAATAGGTTAGGGGATTTTTTTAGGTGCATGTCCCTTCCTGTGTGAACGGTCTTTAATGAAAAGTCACAGGGAGGAACCAAAATACTGGTTGGTGGTACCATGGAAACAGTATTTTACTAAGCATGTTTTTAGGGAAATATTAATTTCACATAAAGCTTCCTTGTATAGCTCTATTAGTGACATACACGTTTGTACTTTATCTGACCTAGCCTTTTCCTTCAGTTCTTCCTCTCCCATGTTTCCCTGTTGCATTGGTTCTAACAAGACTGCTGATATGAAGGTTACATCTTTAAAGTCAACAAAGGGGTATGATCTCAAACATGCAGTTGTTCCACATGATTTCAGATTGGGAGAAACTGTAAGGTTAAGATTTCAGAACATATTGACATTCAGTTGTTCCACATGATTTTGGTGTGAGAGAAACTGTAAGGTTAAGAACCCTGGACATATTGATAATGGAAGTTTCATGTATACCAAAACACTGAAACGTGTCAAAGTAAAGAAAGGAAGTGTAATCACCTTAGATGAAAAATGTTGGAGCAAGAAACATTTGACTAATACCGTGACTGATGGCAGTGTAAATATTGAAGATAATGGTTGTGGAACATAAGTAGGTATGTGATGTTTGGGCGGCAGTTGGGATGAGGCTCTCTTCATTGTAAGACGTGTTCATCTTGGATGAATACATCTTTACTATCTACCTTTGAATTGTCTCATTCGTGACATCCTGCTTGCTGCAGGGAATGTTTATGGTAATATCAGAAAAATAAAAAATACAAACAGGCCATCAGGGCATAAAATAGGCCTACAAATAGGGAAAAGAGGCCCACATACTGATGTGTCAGACTAGTCCTTTTGGCACAGCCAGATTGCCGTAAATGACAGATGGACCCTGAGTGGAGCACATAAACATGAAATAAGGATTTGCACAACCGATGGGTTAAGTTAAGTTTTTACATCTTTGCACTACACATATATTTACTATGTGATGTACTTAAGTTAAAATCCTGACAGATCAGACTTGGTAAAACCACAATATTAAAAGTAGCCTGGGTGGGGAGCTCCACTCTGTTTGCAGAGTTTGTGGAGTTTTCTGCACTTCATGCTCTGCGTTGTTCGTGAAGTGCAGATAACTGCAAGTAGTGCCGTGGAGTTTTTCCCCGCTCGCGAACAGTAAGTTTGCAAGCATGAGATGCCGCTCGGGTAGAATTTCTCCACAAGCAGCAAGAAGACCAGTGTGAACAGCAATTCTCACTGCACTCTGCCACTTGCAGGACTCCGCAGAGTTTTTTTTGTCATTTTGCAGAGTTCTGTGTAGCAAAACACCGTGAACTACGCCCAGCCCTGAATGAAAGTTAACTGGTGGGCCGACAAGTTTTTTTCACCAAAACCAGCTCCAATGACATGGCTGGAGTGAATGCCAGTCAGGCAGCCAG
This sequence comes from Lissotriton helveticus, assembly GCF_964261635.1. Classification (NCBI taxonomy): domain Eukaryota; kingdom Metazoa; phylum Chordata; class Amphibia; order Caudata; family Salamandridae; genus Lissotriton; species Lissotriton helveticus. The sequence goes on along the minus strand of NC_136063.1, from coordinate 600,747,891 downwards.
GCATGCTTTGAAAGCATTGTGCACCTGACAGCACTTTTGCCTTGCCTTTGGAAAACAAAAAATCAAGGTTTTGTAATGAGCAGTCCTCACCCAGTATAAGTAGTAATTCCTATATTCGACCCCAACATCTACCAGTACAGCAGTGGAGGTTAGAGGTCCTGCTGCTGTGTTTATCCTCCGTCTCCACCAACCACCAGCTTTGCGAACCCAAATTCCCTCATAAAAGGAATTCGCATTCCATTGATTACATTCCATAGCTTACCTCATTACCACACAAGGGAGCCTTCTTCCAACACATCAGAACTAATTTTCTTTCTTCTATCTGTCTAGTAGTATTCTACATGTTAATATATATGTAAATAATCAGGAGAATGGTTCTTCTAGTTAAGCAATCAGCGCTAACATCTGCTTGCAATCGTTAGGTTACTCTTTGAATCCTGGCAGCAACAGCTCAGACATTCATCCATCTGTAACATTAATTGAATATTATTAAAATGAGCAATAGCAATACCTGTTCTTTACTGTGCTCTAAAAATGCAAAATTATGCTAGCTAGTTATAATTTTTATTATTTTTTAGCAAACACAGAGCAATAGGAAACATAAACCTCTGTCTATCCAAGTCATCTTTTTCATTCGGAGATACCTTGGCAATAGGACTCCATGGCCCCGTGCCATCACAATAAAACTCCTAACTACAGGCTGGCCGTTTTTCTGTTGGGTTATGATTCACATTACAGTAGATTAGGCTAATGAAATCTCTACAATGGCCTGACCATCTGTTTGCTATCTTAAATTGGGGTGACAAATCATTTTCAATATTCTGAGTTGGTGGCATAGGAGGAGAAGGGTGACAGCGGTTTAAAGTGGCTCAGAGTATGCACTAGCCCCATGCTTACCTTTTCAGGGACCTGAAGATTCGAAAGGATTCCTATCATGTGTGACATAAACTCATCCTAGGTGGGCTGGGGGTACTGGAATAGTTTTTCCATATACTTCAGGTGTGTCTCATGCAGCATGCACCTGGAGGTCAGGCACAACCCCCAGGATAAATAAAATGACATATGGCCACTCAAGTCCATACACAGCTACCAGTATATGGACTGTTCGTGTTGCTGTATACCACTAGGGCCCACTTGGCAGCCTGACCCCAGCAAACTGGTGACGAGGATCAACCCGCGTGTGCACAGTCCACCACTTTATTTATTTATTTGTTTATAGAGCACCAGAATCGACCCCCAAAGGGGTATCTCTGCTCTATGGACGTTCACAGTTAGAGAGAGCCTAAAATCTAAAAGTCGGGGGGAACAGATCGGTCTTAAGTTGTTTCCTAAAAAAAGGTGTTCCGTGCATTGTTTTAATTGAGCAGCAAGCTTATTCCAGTGGCATGGACCCAAGTAGGATAGGGCCTTCCCACCTTGCCTGGCTCGTTTGATTCTGGGCACTGTAAGAAGTTGTTTCCATGATGAGCGCAACTGACCCATCTAGCAGAGATTACCCACCCCTGTTGCACTGAAGAGGCTTTCACACAACCTTGGCCTCTGAGTGGAAGAAGTAATTGTGCTGGCGCAAGAGTGCACAGTACCTGGCCTGCACTGTGCACTCTTGCTACTTTAGCACACTTAAAAGTTACACAATGTCACTTTTTTATCATAGTTTATGTGCAGGAAGAGACACCATTCAGCACATAAACAATCAAAAGAGGTGAGTTCCTCATTGTATGCGTGTTGCAGAATGCAGCACGCATAGAAAGAGGAAGAAAACCAAGGAGAAATTAATATGTTTCTCCTCGTTGCGCCTCCCCTGGAGAAGCGTAGCATTCAGACGCATTTCCAGGTTTATGATTTCTTGTAAATCTGGAAATTTCTCAGGTTCCATCGGTGTTGCCTTGGAACACCCACAGAAGCACCCATGGAATGCCCCTTTCACACAAAGTGCTGGGCATAAAGGGGACGTATTTTCAAAGAAAAGCAAAAGCCACACAGGGTGGTCTTTCCAGTCCTTGTAAATATGGAGCAGAAAAATGCACCGCCGGTGAGTCACAAAAAATGACGCACCGGTGCCACAAGGGGTTTGTAAATGAACACCTGTGTATCAGGCAAATAAGCTTTTTTGTTTTAAAAAATAAAAATATAAAGCGATGTGTGTTAATATCTACTGTAATGTTGTACAAATATGTGTATGAATAGAAAACCTATTTTGTTTGGGGGGGTGGATTTCACAATGGAAAAACTTGTTTTAAGTAAATTAAGTAGTTTTTAAATGCTAAACTAATTTTTTTATTCAATACTGTAGTTGCTTATTAATGTATCACACCCTATTTATTTACTTATGCAGTTGAAGCAATCCAAAAATACATTTTCTGTTGTAGATTACTTCTTCATCGTAACTAAATACATAGGGCTTGATGTATTTTTCCTCCTCTTTAGTACAGATAATTTGTTTTAATTTTTCTCTATAAATCCGAATACATTTTTGGTTTGTTTTACCATTGTGAAAATAATAAAGAAAATATTTTGCTTTCAGTTTAGTCAAGTGCAACATTATAGTACGATTTTAAACACGTTGATTCATATATATTTTTTTAAATTAACAATCAAAATGAAAGGTGCAATTACATTTTTTTATACTGTAATGCATTTCAAATCATTCTAAATGAGTCATTGTTTGTGCCTGATACTGTGTTTTTAAGATATGAAAATTCAAAAAATAAGTGACAGAATTTCCTTCCATCAAAATCCAAGTGCATTATAAAATATTGCCCAGGGAATAGCTTGAACAAAATATCCGTTTCTATTGTGAAGGAACATTCCTTCTTTAAAAGTCCATTTAGGTACTCTATTTTGTTCTTTATTATTTTTTCATCTGGACATAAAGGTCATGAATGTTATGTTTTTTGGTATGTGTTACTCTATCACTAATTCGTTCACAATTTCTGTCTGTTTTTTCAAAAATGTATGCCTACAGAATCCAGTTTTCCATAAACATATTTGCACATAAGCACATTTGTGAATGAGTAGGACAGCCTGCAGAACTGTAATTTTTAACATAAATTAAATTGTATTTTGTAATAAAAAACATAACTTTAATATGTTCTTAATCAAAATGTTATCCATTTAATCTTATGTTATGTTTTTAGTCATGTTTAATGTTTTTCATCTATAATACTAACTCGCAAACGTGAAGTTTAGATCATCCACTGTATCATAAGTGCATTTTATGTTATGTCACTTGTAAAAGAGGATACCTAACAGCCTTCACAATTGTGATGGAGCCCCATGCCTGACAAAAATGAAACGTTTGACCAGTTTGATACAACTCTCCCTTATAAACATCTAACAAAATCATGTTTAATTTATTTTAGGCAGGCATGTGTCTGCTCAAAACAGTCCTTTGTATGTGATCAATAATATATTGGTATTCACAAATAAAAAAAACTACAAATAAACACAATATGATACATCTTGTGCAAAACTTACATCTTCAGCAACTGTTCTTGTGCATTGGTCATGTGTCAACCTTTATGTTGATGCCAAATTATTTTGTTGTAAAAAAAATAGTTTTTTTAAACTTAAAAACAGAAAATACTTACCCTTTTCATCTTGCTTAATCTGCCTATCAAGATTGGGTTAGTCTAACACAAGTATGTAGACCATTAGGAGAGTCAGGGTGCAGTGCACATGCTTAGAGTGTTGGGAGGACTACACAAGTTGAACTTCTCCGTTTTCTTAGACCAGAGTTGTAGGTCCTCCCATCTTGTGCAGCGCTTGATGCTGCGCTGCATGTAGACCCCCAGGGTCCACACCTTCCTTGCAATGGCCTACCAAATATCCCTCATGTGGTGGTAGGTCACCTGTATGGATACAAAAAACCTTTTTTTTTATTGGGGTGTTTTGATGTAACACAATTTTGAGAAATCAATCACAAACATTTTTAAATACCAAAACAGAATAGTTTTATCTTTTATTAAAAAGTTGATCGTTTTGTAGTAACCTGTTTAGTATCCTTATTGCTTTTTATGTCTCCTTATTTTACTAGTCTAGGCGAGTGGCATTATCTAGGCTGTTATTTGACCAAATATATATATATATATATATATATATATATTCACTGAAAAAACCATAGGTTATAGACCATATATAGTTAGGAATTAGCATTTACAAAACCTTGAAAATTCACTGAAAAAACCATAGGTTAGAGACCATATATAGTTAGCTGGACATTTTATTGACATAAAACCAATGAAATTCCATATATAGTTAGTTGCACTAACTATATATCGCGCACCCGCAATCCACTGCTGATGATGTCACATATTACATCATTCATGACATGGTCAGTGACATCACTGATGACATCACTGATGACATCTCAAATGACATCACTTATGACATCACTGATAACAACATCCAGTGATTTTTTGTTTCTGTAAAGTTTAAATATGTCTTACATATTGAAGAATGAGTGGATGTGTAAGTGTCTGGACGAAGGATTTAGTAGGTGCATGACTGACTGTATGAGTGAGTGATTAAATGTGTCTCACTGAGTGCATGGGTTAGTGACTAAACTGTCTTAATTTGTGCATCATTATGTCTGTTGTTCTGTAAACTGCTGCATGTGTTGATCAGTAGCTATATGAGTAACTATATGGGTTATTGATTGATTGCCCAAGTATTTGTATGGGAGACTGAGGGTGTGTGTGGCTAGCTGGGAGGTGTGTGACTCTGTGCAGATCAATGTGTACTTGTATCAATGATTGTATAAGAAGGTAAGTATGTGTTAGTATATGTTTGAAAATGTAAGGTGCTCTATGTTTAACTGTATAGACAAGAAAATGGAAGTGTCATTGATTCTTTACAGGACTGACTAGGTGTGTGAGTAACTCCATGGATGAGTGGCAGACTGTGAGTGTCTGTATAGGTGTATGAGTGCATATGATAGTGTTGTAAAGATGAGTAATTGTATGTATGAATGATTGTATGGGTGAATGAGTGAAGGTGTGTGTAGACGTAGCAATCAGTGAGTGCGTACGTAGTAACTAGTATTGGTGTGTCAATGGTTTCAAAAATTATACTCTGTATTTAACACTGGGTGAAACAGAGGTTATATTAAAATCTGAGGAGATGCATTGTATTGTCACATGAATGATATCATCAGTGATGTGGTCATTGATGTCAAATGAGATGTCATCAGTGATGTCATCAGTGATGTCATTTGAGATGTCATCAGTGATGTCATCAGTGATGTCACTGACCATGTCATGAATGATGTAATATGTGACATCATCAGCAGTGGATTGCGGGTGCGCGATATATAGTTAGTGCAACTAACTATATATGGAATTTCATTGGTTTTATGTCAATAAAATGTCCAGCTAACTATATATGGTCTCTAACCTATGGTTTTTTCAGTGAATTTTCAAGGTTTTGTAAATGCTAATTCCTAACTATATATGGTCTATAACCTATGGTTTTTTCTGTGAATTTTCAAGGTTTTGTAAATGCTAATTCCTAACTATATATGGTCTATAACCTATGGTTTTTTCAGTGAATTTCAATGGTTTTTTAATAGCAAATATCATAAGCTGTCGAATGTCAAGTACGTGGTAAGTAAAAACATTTTCGTGTTTATGCACACTGATCTGCTTTGAATGCTGCCCCCCACCCCTCATTTCTATTAGGAGTACTCTCTCTTTGCAGATAGTGAAGGGTAGTTAACGCAGGCCTTTGCCCCCATTGTAATCCGTCGTGCCTGCTTCTCTCTCCATTTGATTGATTGTTCTCTTTGGTTCATTCTCTATTTACAAACAAGCACAGAGTCGCAATACTCTGTTTAGTCTTTGCAGATAGCGAAAAATCGTGTAAAAAAACAAAAGGAATCGAGCAAAATCAGTAGGCCACTAATGGGATCTCTTTTTGACCTCGCTAAAATAGAAACATTAGGAACAACCTGTTGAAAATAGCAATGTGTATGTACATAAGCGGCGTTCATTTGTGTTCACAGTACCCCTTGTTGATTGTTTGAATCGAGCATTGAATTGTTCGAAGTTGGTTCTCTTAAGGATCTTCTCTGCCTGCAAACAAGGAAGAATAGGAATATTCTCTCTCCCTTTGCAGATAGTGAAGGGTAGGTAACGCAAGCCTTTAACACGTCGTACCTATTTCATTCCTCATTGATTGATTGATTGTCCGAACATTGACTGTTTGGGAATTAGTTCTTTTTGGAGGTATTCCCTGTTTGCAAATAAACGTAGGAAAATCTTTGCAAGTAGTGAAAGGGTAGGTAATGCGGACCTTTTTCCCCCGTTGTAATCTGTCATGCCTATCTACTCCCCACTGATTGATGCACCTGTTTCACCCGGACCATTTACTAGAGATATCTGGCCCAACAAGAGAGCACCCCTAGTGAAAAGGACATATGCAATAATAACGAAGTGATCACTGTATCCTGTTAACAGAAACTTTAGCATGAAACAACCTGGAAAGAAAAGAATAGGAAAACGAAAATCAGTTGGCCACTGATGAACTTTTTATTAAATAACAAACAAAGAAACGATAACAATACGTAATGATAAAACCTATTATTGTCCTAGAAACAAGAAACGTTAGAAGTAAGCCTGTAATAAGAAACCTGAAAACATCGCCCCTCACTGCCCCAAAACCTGTCTGTCCCACCGCCTGCCACGGCCAAATAACGGCAAACTGGGAAAGATAGAAGTCAGCAGACATCCGCCCCATTCTAGAAACTTCCAAAGGGCAACAGGTTTTCGGCTACGCCCAGCCGGAAGCAACACATATAAGGCGGGTCCTGCTGCCACGCCTCGGAGATCATCACGTAGGGTGTAGCCGGAGGAGAGGCCGAGGCCAGCGGGACCCGGCCAGGGGGATTGACAACGCTGGAGAGTTGCAGGGGGGGGAATGTCCGTGTCCTCGACCCTCCCCTCTCTCTCCCAGTCCGGCCGCGGTGGCCCTTGACAGTTTCAGGTAGTCCCGCCACATTCTCTACCAGTCCGGCCACCAACGGCCGGGGCCGATGGGATCCGGCTGCAGCCGATAAACCAAGGAACCCGTTCATGGGGCCAGAGCAAGGGGCGTCCGGCCGACATCCACCGGAAGCCCGGCCCGAAGACGGACGGGACACTTCTTCTTTCTTGAATAATGGCTTTGACAACACTGGGGGGGATGTCTTGCACATGCCTCCGACCCCCCCCCCTCGTCCTCATCGCCTGGTCCGGCCATAACAAATCTCAAGCGAGACGCCGTGGGGTGCACTGGGAGGGAGAGACGGTGCGAACAGGCCTCTCCCGCCTCCCCAGTGGAGGCTTCCCACCTGCACCCTCAGTGCTCCAGGCGCCCGGAAAAGGGTTCTTCCACTGTGTCGATGCTGCAACGTCTCGCCCGGCAGGGTGGAGCCCGTCCGCTCATTTGACCCCGCGATCGCCAGTAGCTACCGAACTCTCAAAATGGCGATCGACGTGGCAAGAGCGGGCCCAGCATAAAGAAATGGCCCGGTCACTGGTTGACTCCACCACAGTAGTCCTCCACGACCTTGAAGATTCTAGAGGAGCCGCGGGAGTCTCCGACCCCCGCAGACACCCCCGATGGGGAATGACTGCCATGATCGCCCGTGGAGTGACGAAACTGTATCCGCGGGACGTCGGCGCTCCCATGCTGGCGCCAGCCTCACTTTGAATTACTAGAATCCTGCAAACCTCAGTTCCGGTGAAAGCACACTGTGACCCGGCAGGAAAAATTGTTGCACCCTCTCCCCTTTTTGACTGATAGTTCAAACCACCGATCCTTTCCTTTGCCCTTTTACCAGAACTTTGGACTGCCTCCCCCTCTTTTACATTTTCTAGAGAAAACAAAACATTAACCACTACATTAGCATAGCAGTTGACACCAGAACTGTTTTCAAATTGAAAACCAACAACATCTTCAACAGAATCCTTTTTGTTTCTGCTGTGACCCTGCTACAGCACAGGCATTGTCCCCAGCAGTAATTCTGCAATGCCGGTAAGAATACCTGTGGTGCCTACTGGACTCACTCACCCCCGCGGCGCCCCACGCCGTTATTTGCTGGGCGGCAACTTACTAGACATCACCTTTGTGCCATCTAGATTTCAGCGCGTTCTGCTGCCTTGGAACTATTCGCACAACAGACTGCTACTGACGACCCACCCCCAGGCAACATCTTCTGAATTTTCATAATTTGAAAGAACTAGTAACATGTCCTCATCAGGAATTTCCTCATGAAAAGTCTGCAATGATGATTCTTGTAACTCTATGGTCTCCAAACATTCGATAAATTCGCCATCAAGAGATTGATCAAAAAAATCATTCAAGTCATCTCCTCCTTGTGAGAAAATTTCATTATTGGTGCTGTCAATTTCAATAAATGTATTGGATAATTCAAAAGAAATTGCCACGGTCTCTTCGTTGTTTAAATGTTTTTACTGTTTTTGTTTTGTTGTATATATTTATAAGTTATTAACGTTTTATAATCCTACTACTTTGTTGGAGTGCTATATATTTTTAATGTGACACATAAATGTAAAAACTTTGATGTACAAAGAGTCATCCCTGGAATCTTCCGCTTCAGGCTCGGTCCCCTCCCCAATCACAATACAGGATGGTTTTCAGATAGTAGGAACACGTGTGGTGTGACGGATCTCATCGGGTGTGGGCCTTGATCTACTATAACTCCTTTGAAGAGGGGTGATTCTTTACAGCTGGGGCCATAAACTACATCTGCAGGGCTAGCTGATAGCCTGGACAATCGGACACAGAGGAAGAGGAGTGTCAGAGGGTGCGGTATTGAATAGGGCGAAAGGGAGGTGTCGGGCGGGCACAGAGTGTGATTCTCAGGGAAGAGCAGCGCAGATGGGGAGAGGTTTATTGCCCATGCATAACACAGAGAGCGGGGGTGACCAGTGCCTGGGGAAGATGCTTGCGAGGGTGGGGAGCCATGCTACGAATCGACAGCGTGCAGAGAGTGGGTCTGGTCAAGGCATCTAAAATGGCTGCCGTGCACGACAAAAGTGTGGCATTTCAAAAAAGGCAAGATGGCGCAAACAAGGTTTTTCAACACTTCCTCATTTCCTTCTAATCGAACGTTAACAGACGTTGGTGCATATTACCAAAGTTAAGCGATATTTATCGCTAACGATGCTTACCAACGAATTTTTTACCGCTAAGCATCGTCAGAAATTATCGAAGATAAACCTTGCTATTATCAAGGTTTATCGCAAATGCGATAAAAAACAACCGCAATGCATTAATATCGCTGAAAACTCAGCAATATTCATGCATTACCGAGCTAATGCTCTTAGCCATGTTATCCACCTCCCATTGGATAACATGGCTAAGAACTGCTCAGGGCAGGTGTTAGTTTTTGGAGATATTCGCGCTTAGCGCGAATATCTCCAAAAGTTGGTAATAGGAGATATATATCTTGCATGTTGTAATGCAAATTATTGTGGTATATGGAACTCATACCATAATCTCTCAGGAAAGCAGAAACTGATCCTTTTGGGACCGCCTGAGAAGGCCTAGGGGGTGAGGGGTACTCTACTTTGCCCCCTTTTCACGTTCCGAACTATTTTATTTTACTCTCTTCTGTAATTACACAAAATAGCAGCGATAAGATGCATCAGAGACACACAGTGAGAGAAAGGAGGCCGGAGTTGAAGAAGAGATGTCAAATACACATTGGAGATAATATAGTGGGAGAAGGGAAGTAAATATGAGTAAACTTACCATGTAACATAAAAATGTTGCACTCTATACTATAAGTCTCATTTTATACTACAATCACTTCGCTACAACCTCATAAATTAAAAATAAAAATGAATAATGTCTCAAACAATTTTTGATTTCTAAATATAAATTTATTCTTCTGAATTTTCTAAATTTGAAAGAACTAGTAACATGTCCTCATCAGTAATTTCCTCTTCAATCATCTCATCTGGAATCTCCTCATTAAAAGTCTGCAATGATGATTCTTGTAACTCTATGGTCTCCAAACATTCGATAAATTCGCCATCAACAGATTGATCCAAAAAATCATTCAAGTCATCTCCTCCTTGTGACAATATTTCATTATTGGTGCTGTCAATTTCAATCAATGTAGTGGAATTATTTAAGTCATCTCCTCCTTGTGACAATATTTCATTATTGGTGCTGTCAATTTCAATCAATGTAGTGGACAATTCAAAAGAAATTGCCACGGTCTCTTCATTGTGAGCCATTTTATTTTGAAATTGCTTGCTGTAAATTGCAGAAAAAAATAATCACTTTCATTTATCGTTTTTAGTAATACATAATATAAAACTAACTTTATCAAGTATTTAGTATAACAGAAGGACTGCAAATAAATAACAGAAAACATTTTTCAAATTATCTTCAAGTGTACAACATAGTTCCCCTTACAAATTAACAACTCACCTTTTTAAAAGTAGGAGAAGTGTTAGTACTGTGTAAATCAAACACCAGAAATTCACCACCAAAAATTCCTCACAAATGTACCTCAGACAGTAGTATCACAACATGGCTGTGGTTTCCTCTCATTTGAGATATATACATAACCAATTAACTTTCATCACACACAAATACAAAACCAAAGTAACATTTTAATTGGTTCTAAATTTCAACACTTTCAAATGTGTTTTCCCCATGCAATTTTCCATAGGACATTTACATACGTCTACAGCCTGAATGGCTGAACGGAATTACACCAAACTTGGCAAAATGGTACATCAAACCTAAGAGGTCAGGAAGGATCTACTATGCCCCCTTATGGTCATTTGCCCCTTCGCTTTGGCCTCCTCTTGTCTCTCGATCCTACCGAGAGACAAGATGGCGGCCGCTACGGACTGTTTGGAATGTTTACAGACGCCGGAGAACCAATCAGCTTCGCAAAGCTCCGTAACGCGAAAAGTACGCGAAGCAGAGCGCTGTTACAGATATATATCTTTTCTTGAACGTTAATTTCTCAAAATCCACTGGAGCACATATATTGAGACCTAGCAAAGGCACATCGGGCTACCAGTCCCTAATATTTTGCCAAGTTTCGTGCAAATCCATTCAGCCGTTCGATTATTATTATTATTTTTTTTTTTTGCCCCGCGGGGCCCTTTTAAAACCTCCACATCAAACCTAGGGGGTCAGCGAGGATCTACTATGCCCCCTTATGGTCATTTGCCCCTTCGCTTTGGCCTCCTCTTGTCTCTCGATCCTACCGAGAGACAAGATGGCGGCCGCTACGGACTGTTTGGAATGTTCACAGACGCCGGAGAACCAATCAGCTTCGCTTCACAAAGCTCCGTACCGCGAAAAGTCCGCGAACCGGAGCGCTGCCCGGTCCGCTGTTACAGATATATATCTTTTTTTGAACGTTAATTTCTCAAAATCCACTGAAGCACATATATTGAGACCTAGCAAAGGCACATCGGGCTACCAGTCCCTACAATTTTGCCAAGTTTCGTGCAAATCCATTCAGCCGTTCGGGCTAAAAGTGAGGCCAACCGCCCTATAGGAAACTCAATGTTAAAAACACGTTTTGGGACCCCCCTTTTTTCTCGGCCCCCCCTTGACGAAACCCCCCCAAATTTTCAGGGGCTGCTCAGAAACAAAATGTTCCATTTTCCTGAAAATTTCAGCCAATTCCGTCCACAAACGCCAAAGTTATTAGACATAGAATTTTCAAAAATCCCATAGAGAAAAAATCCTAACTATATATACCTACTGGCGACCGCCAGTAGGTAATATATATATATATATATATATATATATATATATATATTACCTACTGGCGGTTGCCAGTAGGTAGTTATACTTACGATCTACTTTCCAAAGGTAGAGCATTTTTTATTTTGCCTATAACTTTGGCGTTGTTTGATGAATCTTTATGACATTTTCCAAACGAATTCTTTGTTTATATCAGCTCCAATGTTGAAAGTTTAGGAGTGATTCGTCAAGGGGGGCCAAGAAAAAAGGGGGTCCCAAAACGTGTTTTCTCCATGTTAATTTCTATAGGAAACTTTAGACAAGGCTACAGGTTGAACGGGTGAACAGAATTACCCCAAATTTGGCAGGGAGAAGGGTATTGGTCTAGAAAGCATGCTTATGTTAATTTGGTATAAATCCGTTCAGTAGTTTTTAAAACATATCGAAATTTACAGATATTGATATTTGGGAATTCTGCCATCTGATTGGCTGAGGCGTTACGAGGACAAGCTTGCCGCTTATTGGCTGCGAGCGCTGGGAGCGGTTGCAACTAGGAAGTGTTGGCCACCATTTTGTGTTCCCGTTGAAGCGAGTAAGGAGAAAAAAAGGCCAAAAAAGTTGGAAAGGAGGGTAGGAACACTGTATACTTTATGGGGGAATGCGAAGCGAAGTAGTCACTCTTACTGGTCTGAAAGTGCGGTGTTGCTCAGAGTGACATGGTGTTGATATGATATGGTGCTACACTCGGATATGAAACCAAGAGCCTAAACCGTGAGCTCATTGGTGTAAAGTGATGTGGTCTGGTCTTTGTAGCATACGTGTGCAAGTTGTGTTAGTAGGTGTTTACACCATACAGGGAGTGGGAAGCAAACTACTGACCGCTATCGTGCGTTTATACTATACTGGAAGCAGGAAGCGAAGTACTCACGCCTACCGGTGTGAAGACTTGGGGATGAAACTAAGGTGATTGCTGTAAAGGGATTGGCGGCCAGTCAATTGCCGTCCTGGCAGCTTCAGCCTGGAACACTCTGCCGCTGTTCTTGAGATCGATGCAGAACTTTGTCTCTTTTAAGAAAGCTTTGAAAACGCACCTTTTTAGATCTGCGTTTTATTTCTCTGACCACTTTCTGTCTTTTTTTGGCCACATGCTTGTTCTTCTCTTTTTTCTCGCGCCAGGATACTCTGGTAGTAATAGAGCGCGTTATAAAACTGCTTAAATTAACTTAAAATTTAAATTAAATGGGCTCTGGGCGCTGTAGTATACGTGTGCAAGTAGTGTTAGTAGATGTTTATACCATACAGGGAGTGGGAAGTGAACAACTGATCGCTACCGTGTGTTTATTCTATACCGGAAGCGGGAAGCAAAGTACTCACGGCTACTGATATGAAGAGTCGGGGATGAAACCGAGCTGATTGTTGTAAAGTGATGGGCTCTGGATACTGTAGGAAACTAGCCGCTGTAGTATAACTGTGTAAGTAGTGTTAGTATGCGTTTATAGTATACAGGGAGTGGGAAGCAAAGTAGTCACTCCTACTGGTCTGAGGACTCGGGGATTAAACTGTGAGCCTAAGTTGTGAACTAATTGCTCTAAAGTGATGTGCTCTGGGCGCTGTAGCATACCTGTGGAAGTAGTGTTAGTTTGCATTTATACAATACAGGGAGAGGGAAGCGAACTACTCACCCCTACCGGTCTCAAGACTTGTGGATGAAACCATGAGCTCATTGCTGTAAAGTCATGTGGTCTGTGTAGTATTCCAAAGTAAGTCATAGTAGAATGTTAGTATGTAATTCTATTAGAATGTAATTATGTTATTTTAGAATGTAGGGCTGTCATGAGGAGAACCTTGGGGAGTTTGTACACTGTGCTGGAGCAGACGGTTACCTTGCTGTCTGCTCCTGTTGGCGGCTGTTTAAGGTGTCTTGTTTTCCTGTAATAAATCTACTTATCGGATCCACTGCTGTCTGCCTCTTCACTACATAAATTTGGCGACGAGCGGGAGAAGGTAAAAAGAAGGCAGCACTCACCAATATTTCAAAATTGCTTGCCTTCAACTATGTCATCCGACCTCTGGTAGGATTTATATTTTTAGATTTTGCACTTACTCTGCCTCTTCACTACACTCTGGTCGCTGTACTACACATGTGTAAGTAGTGTTAGTATGTGTTTATACTAACCAATGCATCATGGTCCTAGGGAGCGCAACTTCCCAGGAGCAGATCATACAATGTCCCGGAGTATGTACTCGTGGGACATATGTGTTTGCTATTAGAGGGCAGGTGCATGGCTTCTACCCTGTGATAGCAAATCCTTGTTTGACTAGTTGAAGCGAGAGTAGGTAAACCTTGTATCACTTTAATAGAGCAGATCCGGATGGTAAACTCGTTCATTTAAATGAGGCCCCTGGTGGGTAATGTTCCGTGGCCAATCCTATTATTATATCTATTATTATATTGCGGGGTCTTAGTAGGACTGGGGATCTTAATGTTTCATGTAAATTAGGCACGGGAGGGCACAGAGATGATTCACAGCCTAGGGGACCGTCACCTTCTCGGGCATTGTTTACTAGTTGTTCGAGGGGTTCCAGGCCAATTGAAGTCCGGGGATTGCCACCCTCCGGGGCTTTACTTAAATATGTAGGGTGGGCCTTGGCAGTCCCTGAAGCCTCGGTGGTCCTAGGCAGTGCCTTATTGGTTCTGTAATCACACGGGCAGTACTCCTGGTGTTATAAAGTGATACACTCACAGAACCCTTGCAGTTGTAGAATTACCCAGGCTTCATTTGTGTAATAGTCAGTTGGATAATGTTTGGTAGGTGCACTGCTAAATTACAAATGTTTTCCCTCATAATCTCCTATAAACAGACGATTTTCACAGTAAACTATAGACAAGTGTTGTCAGAAAAAGAAGACCAGTTATTTATTGGAAAAAAATAACCTTTATTAAAACACAAGTAAATGGAAACGTAAGTTTATTAGAAGAAACAACAGTATAAAATAAAATGTGTGGGTTGGACTCCGGTGGAAGCAGCGTTCAAAACCTGCAAGACAAAAATGAAACATAAGTAGGTGTGCCATGTTGAAGAGGTAAAGAAAGGTAGTCCGAATGAAAGGACGATAGTGAGAATGGGAGAGAGAGGGAGTGTGTGGAAGGGATAAGGGGAGGGAGAGTCAAAAGAACAGTGGTAGGAGGAGATAGAGCATCGGCCTACTGTACCCAGGCCTCAGTGTTTACCCACCCGTCACCCGTTTGTCTAGGACGTTGGGGTCTGCAAGAAAGAGTGTGGTCCAGCAAGTCCTTAAAATGAAACATAATGAATGAGGTCAGAGATTACATTATTAGCTGCGGGGAAATCTTTTGCCTGCACATGTGCACCCAGGGTGCTGCACCCCAGCCCCTTCCTCCGCACTGTGCTCAATTGTAGGTCCTGTGCACCGAGGCTTCATTGCTCTCCTGCCACCATTGATGTGTCCAACGATGTGTTGGTGCAAGCTCCGAGTCTGGGGTACATTTGTAGGGTAGGAGAGCAAGTCTCCGGTCGGGGACGGTGTCTTGATACCACAATGGAAGGCATCAGAATGCCCAGGGCATCATCGTGGGGTGAGCTCCCGCTCTGCCCATTTTGGGTTCATCAATTCAGTGTCTGAAAAGGGAGAAATAATTTAATGGTGGAAACGTCTGGAGGTAAATGAAGGTTTATTTCAAGCTTAAAAGAAAACAGCAGTTGAGTGCATCCTTCGTTTTTGAAGTACAATCTACCAACTGTTAGTGGTAATCATGGTTCAAAGAGTAGTTGGAGTGCACGAGAAAAAGTTAAATATTGATATGTTATATGAAGGTTCACATACAAAGGAACAGAGCGCATGGTAGAAGCATAATGTGCGCATGTAATGCAGTGGCAGAAGGCTGTGTGCATGTACACTTAGTAATGAGCTTACTACAGTGCCCCAAAAGCCAACGCCACGTGTCTGTAGGGTAGCGCTGCCCGCTGGCTCAGGCCTACAGTACTGTCCAGCAGGTCCTTAAAATGAGACAGAGCTGTGACTGAATGAGTTCAGAAATCACATCATTATGCGCGGCAACATTGCTTATTCGCACGTGCGCACTCAGGCTGATGCACCCCACCCCATCCGAGCACTGCTCTCAACACGTGTCTGTAGGGCAGCGCTGCCCGTTGGCTCAGGCCTATAGTACGGTGCAGCAGGTCTTTAAAATGAGACAGAGATGAGACTGAATCAGGTCAGAGATCACATCATTACACAAGGCAACATCGCTTGTTCGCACCTGCGCAGCTAGGCTGGTGCACTCCACCCCTCCTGCCGCACTGCACTCAATTGGAGCCCCTGGGCACCCAGGCCCCACTGCTCACCTGCTGTCATTGTTATGTGTGCAAACACTACATGCTGCAGTGCTCACAATTCAGATGGTGTGTTGATTGCAGGATGGTGTACACCTCATGGATTCCTTTGGAAAGACGACGGGCAGTAGGGTTCACAATTTAAAACCAGTGTTTGTTGCCAGGATTGTGTACACTTCATGGATCCTTTTTTTTTTATTGCGTATTGTGATATGTGAGGTGGATGCCGCCATATCACCTGAGGCAGTGTGAAAGAAGTGGGACATGTGGCGTCGTCGTTATCCTATTTATACGTACGCAAAGTGGCTGGGCTTGTGTACGCCAGGCCAGTGTAGGGGTGTGAATGATTATTCCGGGGACCTGGGCATTGTTCAGTTCCTGCCTGGCCAGTAAGTGTATTTATGTGTGTTTCTTTTGTAGTTTTGACGTCGAAGAATGCGCAATTTATATTAATGTAGCATGTGTCGGGAGGGCGGCAACTATCGCTAATGAGATTCTGTTCGAAAAGATTGAATGACGAACATCACATGTCGTTGTCGAGGTCGTGGATATGCACAGACACGCATGTCAATGGTGTGCGGTATTATTGAAAGTGTTGGTATCGAGAAGCGTACACATGTGAATGTGCTCGGATTGAGGGAGGATCTGCAGTGAGGCTACATCATACACAGTGATAACGCTCATTACAGTCAAGCAATGTATGTCAAACGTGAATCTGAAAGTCTCACATATAACACACTACTATACTAGTAAAGCCTGACAACAGAGCGTACAGCAAAAGAAATCTACACATTGCTGTTTACTGTTTGTCACATGTGATCTAGGATGTGCACTCTGCCTGTGGCTTCTGATACTTCTTAGAGCCAACAATACCCAGGCCGAAAGGGAGCACAATAATGTGCACACACACCAGGGGCATCGTGTAACACACATCTGTTTTTTGATGTAATGTTTGAGATGCATGGCCATCACACGTGGAAGGCTAATGTATAGACCATGAACATTGATGAGATGATTGTTGCATGTTGTGTGTAGTATAAGATATGTGTATACAGGGAAAAACTTTTCAAAAAAGCTCCCTAAGCAGAAGAAGTTTCTCTCATCAAAGGCTGTAGAGAGAATGACTAAAATGGGTGGGGTCCTTCAACTGTTACAATGGGAAATGTTATGAAGCAATCACATTTTTTGTTTTCAGGTCACATGGCAATCGCGCACCGAGCGCGCAAGGAGGCCGCACCCGATGCGATTTTGACAAAATATATTTATCATAATATCAGTTTATTACAGTTAGACATATATAAATGTTTAAAATATTTTAGATTATCGCTTGCTGTCATATACTGTATAAAGTTATTCAGATATACATTTGCGACTAAAAGAAATGAGGGAATGGCATACCCGGTGCGACACTATACGTGTGTGACGTAATACAGGGCCTGGCAGCTTGTACTTGTCGCATACGCAACGCGCAGTGGGTGCGAACCCATACGTACATGACATACTGCGTGGCTTGGTTCTGTGTACCTATCAGATACCAAAGTAGCAGCTGGGGCGACTTCATGCTTATATGATGTTACGAGAGACACGGTGCCACAAACTCGTCGGATACGAAATGCGCATCATTTACGAGTTTAGCAATATGGTGGATCAGATTTGCGTAGTGATGGAGCTTGGTACACTACCGGTATGGAAGTGCAGTTTTCTCCAAAAAATAAATAAAATATACATATTTTTTTGGGAAGATATAAAATATTACATGATTTTCAAAGTTAAAAAAAGAAGTATAATAGAGTTCCAAAATATAAAAAAATGAAAAAATATAGGTTTTGTAAACATTAAAATATGAAATTAATATTTAAAAAACCTTTGAAAGTCACTGAAAAAAACATGGGTTTTACAGACGTTATAGCTAGGAATTAGCATTTAAAAAACCTTAGAAATACACTAAAAAAAACATAGGTTTCACGGACAATATAGTTAGTTGAACATTTGACTCATATAAAACCAGAGAAATTCGTCTGTTATAGTTAGTTGAGCTAACTATAACTTTCGCGCCCACAATTCACTGCTGATGATGTCACACATTACATCACTCATGACATGGTCAGTTACTTGACTGATGACATCACTGATGACATCTCAAATGACATCACTCATGACATCACTCATGACATCTTCCACATGATAATCTGATGCACATACTGATGCTCTAATATAAACTTTGATACACCCATTCTTAATTGCAGACTACTATTTTTCAAACCGTACACACAAGAATGCCATATACTACATACCACACACTATTTCCTAGGTCTACACACACATCCAGTCACTTATACTTGTAGTTACTCTTCAATACAGGACTATAATATGCACTCACACATCTACACATGCACTCACACTCTGCCACTCATTCATAGAGTTACTCACACACCTAGTCAGTAAAGCAAAGAATCAATCATATACCCATTTACTCTTGTATACAGTTATATACACCAACTTCGTTGATTTTAGACATACCACATCACTTATTTATACAGATACTAATACATATTTACTGTCTTATACAATCACTGATAGAAGCAGACACTTATTTATACACTCACTCTTCAAATAACTTAGTTTCACTTATAATCATTTATATACTCCAACACTCACATATAGTGCCTTAAAACGTATGTAGTAAGTCACAGATATACCACTGAGACATTCATTCACTCACCAACACAGCGATACACAAACTCATTCACCCATACAGTCCTTCCCAGATGCACTTTTTAATCTATACAACCACTGAATCACCCACTCAGACATCCATGCACAGACTCATACACTCTACCACGCACCCACCCACACAGACACTCAGGGACCCATACAGATACTCGGACAATAAATCAATAACCTATATAGACACTCATGTAGCTATTCAGCAACCCATGCAGATGCTTACTCACCAACGGAGAGACTAATACAGACTTTTACACAATTTAGTCACTAACCCATGCATGCAGTAAGACAAGTTCAATCACTCACTTATACAGTCAGTCACGCACATATGAAATAATTCCTTTAGGCACTTGTGAATGCATTCATTCTTCAATACACCTTGGCGTGTATGTATATAAAACATATTTGACCTTTACAGTACCACACATTCACTGGATGATGTCATGAGTGATGTCATGAGTGATGTCATTTGAGATGTCATCAGTGATGTCACTGACCATGTCATGAGTGATGTAATATGTGACATCATCAGCAGTGCATTGCTAGAGCGCAAGTTATAGTTAGCTCAACTAACTATAACAGGCAAATTTCTCTGTTTTTATGAGTCAAATGTTCTACTAATTATAACGTCGCAGAAACCTATGTTTTTTTAGTGAATATAAAAAAAATTAAAATTGCCCTAATTAATGTCAACCACCTAAGCCGCTACATTCCAACTTTGGATCCAGCAATTTTGCTAATTATGGGAGGCGATCTAAACTGCCAATATGAACCACTAACTGACAATTTACAGGAAGATCCCTCAGATGAAGACCTCTATTGGTCAATCCCAAAACCACAGATCACCCCAGTCAAAGTTTGGTCAACACTAGCCATACAAATCCTTTCATTCACATTGTCCAATTCATTAAGGGCATGTAATGGGAGGACCAAATCCGACCTCCCAGGCAAAAGCACATTTAATCGTGATGGGCATACATCATTAATTGATTACATCTTGGTGGAAACAAGAACCTGGGAGAAAGTCCTAGGGTTTAAGGTTCAACAAAGGCTAGATAGTGACCATAATGCTTTAATTGTAACATTGAAGTGGGGGAACTTGGGGGTGGCCGCCATGGGTCCAAATTTGGTGACCACTGGGGAGGGTTTAGTAACCACTAATATTCGGAGGAAGATCAGATGGAATCAAATCCACCAATCTCCCCCTAAATTGGCAAAGATGTACCAACTTGCATTACCTCTAATAGATAGAATGATCACTTTGAGCCAGGTGGACCCACTTGAAAAGGACAGGGAAAAGGCAAGAATAATCCATGAAGAGCTAGTGGGAACCCTGACAGATGTATTTTACCCGGAAGCTCCCAGGAGGGGAATAGAGTGACCAAAATGCTTTTGGTATAACAGCAATTGCCGTTAAGTGAAACAAGAGCTCCTAAATGTACTGAAAGGTAAAGACAGGCCCTCTATCAAGTTAGTGAGAATAAAACACAGAAAAACCCTTCACCAGGCAAAGAAGGAGTGTGAAACGGATAGGTGGGAGGCCTTGGTGACAGCGTTAAAGGCCCACGATTTTAAACTGTTCTGGAGGTTAGTTAGCGCGGGAGAGGAGGGGGAACACTCAGCAATAGAGCCCAATATAGCACCCGAAGCTTGGGAGTCACATTTTGGGGCCCTGTACGACTGCGACGTTGAAAACCATTAAGTCCAGAGTACTCGTGCAACAACTCGGAGCTGAACCTCGGGGGAGGAGGGGACATCACGCTGATGGAGGTGCAAAATGCCTTAATCAGCCTAATCCCCAATAAAGCCCCGGGTCTTGATAACCTCCGGGGGACCTCTTCCGGGAAGAACCAAACATCTGGGCCCCGTACTTGAGTGCATTCTTTAATGCAATCTTGAAGGGCATGAATCCCCCAGATACCTGGAAAGGGGAGGATATAGTTCCTATCTTGAAAAAGGGTTGCCCTCTCCTACCCACTAACTATAGACCCATCAGCTTAATTGATAACACCCAAAAGCTGATGGGCAGGGTTCTCCTGTGTCGTATACAGGGGTGGATGGAGGAGCAGGGAATCTTGAGCCCTTATCAGGCGGGCTTCAGATCAAACATGTCCACCGTGGACCAGATATTCAGGTTACAGCTACTTTTCTGGAAAACGGTGAGGATGGAGGGTGGCAGCCTCTATCTTATATTTGTTGATTTGAAGTCCGCCTTCGATCTCGTGTCTAGAAAGAAGTTGTGCGAGGTGCTTGATGATCTTCCGTGCCCGCCTTATCTTCTTAATGTGCTCGTGAGGTTACACACAGAAAACTACGCCCAGGTTAGTGCGGTAAATTTGGGGAACTTTCATCTCGATTCCCAGTTAGAAAGGGGGTCAGACAGGGTTGTCTTTATATTAATTGGCTTATTGCCTTTTTAAATAATATCAAAGATGCGGATGCCCCGAAACTGGCCACAGGGAGAATACCTGTGTTAATGTTCGCAGACGATACTCTGTTATTGTCTAAATCAGCGGTCGGCATACAACGCACCCTGGATGGGTTTGCTCAGTTTTGTCATTTGAGAGGGCTGGAGATAAATTTAACCAAAACCAAATTCATGGTCTTTAACCCCCCGAAGACCACTCGTCCCAATCCCTCTCTAGATGGTATCCCCCTTGAAAAAGTTAGGACATTCGATTACCTAGGGATAACACAGTCGGATCAATTTGGGTGGGGACCCCAGATCGTTAAAGCACGACTTAGGCTTGCCCAGACATCAGGGTGAATAATGAAAATGCTTAGATTATCCACGTTCAAGCCAGATGCCCCTCTGGTGGAGATTAACAAGGCGCAAGCGAGATGGGCTACCTTGTATGGAGCAGAACTCTGGGGGCACAGCTCCGTCACAGATCTCCTGAAGCTGGAAAATAACTTCATG
Organism: Lissotriton helveticus; assembly: GCF_964261635.1. NCBI lineage: Eukaryota > Metazoa > Chordata > Amphibia > Caudata > Salamandridae > Lissotriton > Lissotriton helveticus. The sequence continues at coordinate 600,726,165 of NC_136063.1, read as the reverse complement.
CGCCAACTTATTGGCTTACCACGCAACACCCCATTGGTTCCCCTACGCATGGATATGGGCATGAGACCAATTGATCAAGAGATTGCCCTTACGCCCTTGACATTCTGGAGGAGGTTATGGGTAACTCCAGAGTTGAGTGCTTTTAAAGAAGAGCTAAAGGGGCTTCTCCCCAGACTCCTCCCTAGTAAAATCCTTTGGTTGGCCCACATTAGAAGTCTTGCCAACCAGATTGGGAGACCGGATCTTTGGTTATCCCCATAGCTAGCGTGTGCAACAATATCAAGGGCGGGTCTTGTGAACCAGCTTAGGCAATCAAATCTGCTGCTATTACAGGAGAGTACCAAAGAGGGCAAGTTGACTAGGGAGTTCCTACAAATAAAGGAGATGTACATTAAAGAACCGTTTCTGGATGTCATCTACCCTCCCATGGCGAGGAAATTGTACGTTCAATTTACATGGAGGAACTTACCTCTGGCAGAATTCACTAGCTCATGGGCCTTGGAGAATTCAAGTCTCTGCCCTTGTTGTAAATAAATGGCTGAAACCGAGCTCCATGTTTTATTTTTCTGCCCGGCATATGCATTGCCCAGCAAACCCAGCCTGTAATTGTATTCGCGATATCACGGTTTTTACATGCTATGTGGCATATTAGGAGAAGTCTGTCTTTAAGATCTGTGCAACTGAGGATTCACATTAAACAGCCTGTTTGCCATATGCCTTATCATATATTTGAATGTTTAAATTGATAATTTTATTGTCTTCTTTTCTTTTAAACTATGTAAATATTATGAAATTGTAAATAATGTACAAATCGGGTGTACACGTGGGAATTGTTTTAACCATGCACCTTTTATGGCCTTAGCGGCCGAAATAAAGTTTTGAACAGCAAATATATATATATATATAAATATATATATTACCTACTGGCGGTCGCCAGTAGGTATATATAGTTAGGATTTTTTCTCTATGGGATTTTTGAAAATTCTATGTCTAATAACTTTGGCGTTTGTGGACGGAATTGGCTGAAATTTTCAGGAAAATGGAACATTTTATTTCTGAGCAGCCACTGAAAATTTGGGGGGGTTTCGTCAAGGGGGGGCCGAGAAAAAAGGGGGGTCCCAAAACGCGTTTTTCCCATGTTTATTTCCATAGGGCGGTTGGCCTCACTTTTAGCCCGAACGGCTGAATGGATTTGCACGAAACTTGGCAAAATTGTAGGGACTGTTAGCCTGATGTGCCTTTGCTAGGTCTCAAGATATGTGCTCCAGTGGATTTTGAGAAATTAACATTCAAAAAAAGATATATATCTGTAAGCGCGCTCCGGGTAGCGCTCCGGTTCGCGTACTTGACGCGTAACGGAACTTCGCGAAGTGAAGCTGATTGGCTCTCCGGTGTCTGTCAACATTCTAAACAGTCCGGAGCGGCCGCCATCTTGTCTCTCTGTAGGATCGAGAGACAAGAGGAGGACAAAACAAAGGGGGAAATGACCATAAGGGGGCATAGTAGATCCTCCCTGACCCCCTAGGTTTGATGTGGAGGCTTTAAAAGGGCCCCACGGGGCAAAAAAAAAAATATTTTTTTTCTTTGTTTTTGCGTGGGGAGCGCCCGGTACGCGCACCGGGAAGCGGTCCGATGAGCGTACTATGAGGAAAAAAGAAAGACAGGGTATAAAAATTTGGGCAATTTTGTTATAAATGGAAGGTAGTTCTGAAAAGAACTGTTTTTTTATTCTTTTTATTTTTTTTATTTTTTTTATTAATTTTCTGAACAATTTTTTGATTTTTTTTTGATTTTTGAAAACTATTTTGTGTTTTTTGTGTGTTTTTTTAGAGGAAATAACAAAAAAGCAGGGTTTGAACATGTCTCAACAGGAGCAAAAAAAAATAAAAAGGATTCATTGTTTTCTCATCTTGTTGCATTTATGATTTTCTCCAGCTCGGTTAATCAAAGTAATACTCTTCTCTCCATAACAAATAGTTCCTCCACAATATATACAAACTATTTTGTAGTGTTCAAAAGGAGCTTGAATATTGTCTGGTCCGGCGAATGAGCTTTGTCCACTGGAGGTGCTGGGGATGACATTTGGGGGATTGGCAGCAAGATCCCTTACTTGTGCTTGGGAAAGATTATTAGGGTGCCATCGCTCCATGTGGCGAATCATTGTATGATTGCCAAAGCTGTATTTCTTGTTGGGGTTGCCACGAGAAAGTATATTTTTACATATCAAACAAGACACCTGGGGTGCATTGACCTTATTTTGTCCAGGTGGAATTTTAAAAAATTGCCATATGTAGTGCTCTTTAATATGGCTCTGCCTTGGTGTTTCTGGCAGGAACTGCCTTACTTGCTCTTCCTCCTCCTCCTCCTCTTCGTCCTCATTATCTTCCTCTCTACCAAAGTTCAATGTTGGAGGTGGTCCTTTTGGTGGTGGTGGTGGTGGTTGCTGAGAAGCACCAGCTGCAGCTATTACAGAAGCCATTGTGAAAAATAGGTCTTGCTCTCTGGAAGTAGAAAGTAAGAATGAGGTAAAAACAAGGAGGGGTTTTCATCATTTGGGAAAAAAAAATAGTTCTAAACCAATGAAAAGTGTTATTTTTAGGTCACATGACCTAGCCTAACAACATTAGGAAACCAAAAGTGAAATGAACCAATGAAAAGTGTTATTAACAAGTCACATGACAAATCACATGACCTGTTATGCTTACGTTACGCGCTCCGCGCCGCGCCCCGGATCGCTTCCGGGAAGCTGCGCTTTGCGCTTCGCTTCGCGGACCGGAGCGCTTCCGGGTGCGCTGACGCGGCGCGTCATATGACACATTACGCGACAACGCGATACTTCGCGATTACGCGATGCGTCACGGCAAGAAATTGAGCTAACGGGAAGCTACCCGGTTCGCAGACCGGAAGCGAAACAAAAAAATATATAAAAAAAAATACATTAAAAAATTGTATTAAAAACATATAAAATATATTTTTCGATTTAAAAAAGAATACATTTTAAAGCTTTTGATATTTGCTATTAAAAAACCATTGAAATTCACTGAAAAAACCATAGGTTATACACCATATATAGTTAGGAATTAGCATTTACAAAACCTTGAAAATTCACTGAAAAAACCATAGGTTATAGACCATATATAGTTAGGAATTAGCATTTACAAAACCTTATTTTACTCACACAAAACCATTGAAATTCCATATATAGTTAGTTGCACTAACTATATATCGCGCACCCGCAATCCACTGCTGATGATGTCACATATTACATCATTCATGACATGGTCAGTGACATCACTGATGACATCACTGATGACATCTCAAATGACATCACTGATGACATCACTGATGACATCTCAAATGACATCACTGATGACATCACTGGTTTGACATTACTGATCACATCACTGATGACATCATTCATGTGATAATACGATGAACTTCTTCAGACTCTAATATAACCTTAGATACACTCAGTGTAAACAGACACTCACAGACTGTCACTCATCCATGAAGTTACACACATACCTAGTCAGTCATGCAAAGAATCAATCACACCTCCATTTTCTCAACTAAATAGTTATACACACCTTACTTATTCAAAGACATACTAACACATATTTACTCTCTTATACAATCCCGGATACAAGTTCACAATGATCCATACAGCCACTCACACATTCACTGGCTCTTATGCACAGTTATTTATATATGTCAACTCTCACATGTACTGTGTTTTACATATGTACTTACTTTGACATGTAGCACTGAGATATCCATTCACTCACCAATACACTCATGCACACAGTCAACCCCCATACAGCTGTTTCCACATGCACTTTTGAACCCATACATCTAGTGAATCAACTGCTCACACATCTATGCACAGAGTCATACACCTACCAGACACCCACACACACACTCAGTCTCCCATACAAATACATGGGCAACCAATCAATAACCCATATAGTTACTCATATAGCTACTGATCAACACATGCATCAGTTTACAGAACAAAAGATATAATGATGCAGAAATTAAGACAGTTTAGTCACTAACCCATGCACTCAGTGAGACACATTTAATCACTCACTCATACAGTCAGTCATGCACCTACTAAATCCTTCATCCAGACACTTATAAATCCACTCATTCTTCAATATGTAAGACATATTTTAACTTTACAGAAACATACAGTCATTGGATGTTGTCATCAGTGATGTCATCTGTGATGTCATTTGAGATGTCATCAGTGATGTCATCAGTGATGTCATTTGAGATGTCATCAGTGATGTCATCAGTGATGTCACTGACCATGTCATGAATGATGTAATATGTGACATCATCAGCAGTGGATTGCGGGTGCGCGATATATAGTTAGTGCAACTAACTATATATGGAATTTCAATGGTTTTGTGTGAGTAAAATAAGTTTTTTTAAATGCTAATTCCTAACTATATATGGTCTATAACCTATGGTTTTTTCAGTGAATTTTCAAGGTTTTGTAAATGCTAATTCCTAACTATATATGGTCTATAACCTATGTTTTTTTCAGTGAATTTCAATGGTTTTTTAATAGCAAATATCAAAAGCTTTTTTGTGGAAAATGACTAAAATTAGGTATACATAAGCGGCGTTCATTTATGTTCACCACAGCCACTGTTGAAAGTAAAGTGAAAGTCGCAAAACAGTGGCCACGCCATCTAGTCCCTTTTAGGCCCCATCATGCATGTAAGTGACAGCCATTTTGTGTGTCATGGCCTCTCTGCCCACTGCCAATAGCCTATGATCGTTCGGAATTGGTTCTCTTTGGGTGATTCTCTATTCACAAATAAGCACAGAGTCGCAATACTCTGTTTAGTCTTTGCGGATAGTGAAGGATAGGTAGTGCAGACTTTTGTCCCCTTTCTAACCCGTCATGCCTATCTCTGCCCCGTTTGTTGGTGGTTGGTTCAACCCAGACCGTTTATTAGAGGTAGGTCATCCGACTCCACCGGAGGACACCCCTAATAAAAAGGACATATATATAAAATGCGGACTAGCCGCTGTATCGTGCTAGCAAACTATAACATAAAAATCGTTAGAAAAAACAAAAGGAATCGAGCAAAATCAGTAGGCCACTGATGGGATCACTTTTTGACCTCGCTAAAATAGAAACATTAGGAACAACCCCTCATGAGAAATATGAAACTAGTGAGAGGAACCGAGCTCGACGCCATGATGTCTGCAAGACAGCTCGGCTCCGCCGCCCACCCCGCCCAAAATAACGACAAACCCTATGCAAATATTATAAATATATACAACACACCAGCAAAGTAACAGGGTAAAACGTTTTATTAAACAACTATTTACATGGCAGCCTGCTGCAACATCGATCCAAATGCATGACGCTGTTCCTGTCCCTCCTTGTGCAGCAGGTCCGCGGCTACGCCCATCCGGAAGACGAGGCCCCCGGCACGTATAGGGCGGGGTCTTGCTGGCAGCCATCGGCCGAAGAGGTCGTTGGGTGGATGGCCCGGAAGCACCACGGCCACGATGTTGTTGTACTGACCTTCCCATTCGTCCACCCTGAGGTGGCATCCAGCGAGCCACGGGTGGGGGGGGTGAATGCCTTGCTGATGACCCCCCCCTCTTATTGCCTGTTCCGACCATCACATATACCTGCGCTAGGAGACGGCGTCGGGTGCACTGGGAGGGAGAGGTGGCGCGAACGAGCCTCCCCCACCTCCCCATTTGAAGGTTCCTCAGCTGCACCCCAGCGCTTCACTCGCCCAGCTGAGTTGCGCCCGCTCTTGTGGCACAGTGCCTCGCTCGACCAGATGAGTTGCGCCCGCTCTTGCGGCACAGTGCCTCACTCGGCCGGTTGAGTTTCGCCTGCTCTTGCGGCTACAGCGTCTCACCCGCCATCCGGCTGAATTGCACCCACTCTTGCGGTACAGCGACAGGCGGCTGCCACGGAGCTCACGAAATGGCGGTCGGCTCCACAGACTTGGGCCTGGCCTGCAAGGATGGCTCTGGGCAACCCTGGAACTCGGACGCTTGACTGCTAGGGCATGGGCCCCATTCCCGAAAGCGTCCCCTCAGCCTTGAAGATTCTACAAGAGTCACCAGGGCCCCCGACTCCCGCAGGCTTCCGGTGGGGAGCGACTGCCATGATTGCTCGCGGAATGGCCACGACGTAGCCACGGGATGGTGGTGCTCTCATGCTGACGCCAGCTTCAATCTGAAACATCCAGAAACACTGTAGACTACCAATTCGATCAGTTCCGGTGGAGCCCCAACGTGACCCGGTAGGGAAGAACTTGCCCTCCCCTCTTTGACTGATGGTTCTTGTTGCCTGTCCCTTCTGTTGTCATTTAACTGAACTTTTTGGACTGCTGAAAGGGGTTCTGGTCCGACCGCTGGTTGGTGGAGACATTTTGACTATATTCCGGACCTGCCTGGCCTTGCCCAAAATGGCGCCGGTATAAATGAGACTCGCAACTCCTTGATGTGTACTGGTTGCTCAGCCTTGATATCACGAGATATGTATGCAGTTTTGGAGCACATGGCGGGCGGGGACGGGTACTGATTGAACATTTGGACATCCCTATTGATATTAAGTTCTGATGTATTATTGATTACTGTACTATTGAAAGTTCGAATTAACGTTACTCATGGTACTTGCCCGCAAATGTATATCTAGATAATTTCATTGTAACTGGTCCTGTCGTACTTTGATTATAAAATTAACGTCCACCGATTCCGCAACTGTTAGACACCTTAATTCCTGCAACCTAATGGCCCGCCCGTTACGTTTTTCTACAGTGTAAATGTCCCCTCATCATATACGATTCCAGTTTGCTCCGTGGCCGGCCCACATGGTTGTAGGCCCGTATTTGTATACTGACATTTTTGCAATAAAGAGTTTTCGAAGGAAGTATGGAATCAGCGTCATAACAATCGTCTAGGTTGGTAGGGTTTTTGAATAATGGCTGTTATTCCCAAACAATAGAAGACAGATAATGCAGACCCTTTGCCTGAATTTTGGATTGATTGAAATTTGTATCCGTCACACCTGCCCTTTTTCCAGAATTGTTAGAAAATGGTCGACCGTCGCTTAAGGTATCTGCCGAATGTAAGGTGTGGTATTTTGTCCCATAAAATACGACTAATTGAGAAACAAATACACGAAGAGGGAACTCGAATTTAGAGACAAACAAAATGAAACATTTTTTGGCATCATAAGAAGGGGAGGATATGTTACACAGAAAAATAATGCGAAAGGGATAGCCAAGATCTGTTGTATCACACGTTCCTGCAGCTAGTCTGATACATGGTAAGTAGAAGCTTTTTCGTGTTTGCGCGCGCTGACATGCTCTGAATACTGTATCCCCCCCCCTTTCTTTTCTCCTCTGTAGGTTACATCGGAGTTCCGACTGAAGAATGGAGTGGACATGGACCGCACCGTGCTCCATGTAGGGAAAGACATAGACAAGCGCTGTGAGATATTGCATGGAGTGCAGACCATCACTGGGAACGTGAAAAATTGTATGGTGTGACTGTGCGTACGTGCCCTGATTGTATGGTATGAATGTATGTATGTATTCCATATGCCCGGGTCGTTGGAGAGAACGTCTTTTGTATGACTGAAATGCTGGTCTACCGATCAAGGGGATGGGGAAATAAGCCAGAATATGGTAACTCCTCGTCTGAAGAAACAACTCTCCCTCAGTCCAGGAGTTGGGGATATTGGCATGTTTTAGATTCACCACATAAAAAAAATAAGAGGTGTGCCACTGAAAATAACGACAAACCCTATGCAAATATTATAAATACATACAACACACCAGCAAAGTAACAGGGTAAAACCTTTTATTAAATAACTATTTACATGGCAGCCTGCTGCAACATCGATCCAAATGCATGACGCTGTTCCTGTCCCTCCTTCCTTAAAGTAGCAATGCTGGGCTACTTTGGGCTACTTTTTAGTAGGATGTGGGCTTTAGAAAGTCTACAAAGGCCATCACCCGGCGAGGTAGCGGCCTAGGGGTGGAGGACCGTTGTGCAAATAGCCCGGGGGCGACACCACGCGCCAAGGCTCGTCCCCAATACACCCAGAGATGATGTCCAGCAAGTTGTGTGGAGGGATGCCTTGCTGATGCCGCCACCCCCCCCCACCTTCTTGTTGCCTGATCCGGCCAGCTCAATCGATCGAGCATGAGACTCTTAAACCCAGGGTCGTAGGCCAGGCCATCTTAGTGATGTGTAATGCATGCCGCCGTTCCCGGGATTTCTCCCCGACTACTCTGCGGCCTATGAGATGGAGAGGCCGGACATTGACTAGGCGGGGCCTCCGGCCGCAACCACAGCGCCAACGATCGCTGCTGATGGAGGGGAGCCTTGCCGGTGAGAGCCACTGATCTGAAGAACCGCTGCCTGCGGTGCCTCCCTGAGCCGCTTGACGGAGGCCCCCGAGGGGCGGTGTGGTGGCGCGGACTCGGAGGGGGCGCTTGGCTCCTGCCCCCTCCCCAAGTCTTGTTGCCCTGGTGTGGCCTGAGATCGCCCCCGACATAGGTGGCTGGCTCCCGGGGTCCGGCGGGACTTTTAGCCTTTTGGTGACTCTTCCATTCTGGACCTTGTCCCACAATCCGTTTGACCGGAAGACACGTCCTGCGGTGCCCTCCCAATGCGGCCTGGTCCCTGAATGTGTGCGGGGGGACGGTATTGATTGGATCAAGATGGCGGCTTCACCCAAAGCTGACTCAAGTGTTGCTGCTGATACTATGCAGACAAAAAACTGGTTTTCAGTTTGTACATTCTTCAGGATTTTTCCATCCAAGGCTGGTTGAGAGTTTGTAGAACGATGGCTTCAGATTTTCAACATACTACTCTTCAACATTCTTCATAAATGTAAGAATGTGAGACTCACTAGGAGAAATGTTTATCTTTCCTTTCAAAATGCTGCCAACAATATTTTCTGTATGGAAGACACCATCTTGTAGCATAAAGGGCTGCGTCAAGGGTGGTATTGCCCAGAATGTCTTGTTTTCAAGTGCTCGTAATGACAAAGCCAGGACTGTGGCAGAGCGTCCAAAATCTACAAAAAACACCACTGCCAACTCTTCAATAACTTCCATCACCCAGCACCGCATTTCCAAAGAAACAGCATAGCAAGCTTTCGTGGCCTTTAGAGTTTTCGGAAGCAGTTTCCCAAGACCATCACTGCAGCCATTGCAATCCAACAGAGGAACTTTTTCCAAGATCGGCATATTAACAGGGCTGCTGGTGTAATCGGGGCTCTTGCAGCCATTCAACTTAATTGAAGCTTTCACAATGACAGACCGCCCACTGAACTTCGTGCCATGACATTTACTTATAACATTCTGCTGGGTCTTCGCCGAACTGAAGTCTACAAATGCAAAGCATTTCATTCCGCTTTGACATTTATTGACATGTAGTGGGTTGAAGTCTTTAAAGAGGTCCACAATTTGCTCCTCAGTCACATCACTTGAAAGATTCCCCAAGCCAGGCAGGTCCCACACCACTTGAAAGGACCTGCCTGGCCTCGACCAAAATGGCGCCAGTATGGGAGCGACTTGCAACTCCTTATGACGTTCTAGTTACTTAGCCTTGACGTTATGGGGGATGTATGCGGTCTTTGTGCACATGGCGGGCGGGGAAGGGTACTGACTGGGCATACGGACAACCCTATTGATGTCGGTTTTTCATTATTGATTATTGTATTATTAAAGCTTCGAAGTAATGTTACCCATGATACTCGCCCTTGGTGTGCGTATGGACGATTTTATTGTAACTGATCCTGTTATACTTTCGAATAAAAAATCAACCTTCACTGATCCTGCAACCGTTTGTCACGTTTATTTTTTTCAATTAAATGGCTCGCTTGTTACATACTCCTATACCCCTGGCTTTTGACCCTTTCCTACGCGCGGTCTGTACTACCGCCCTTGGGCGATCTATGTAATGAACAGACTACCATTGCCGAGACACAAGGGAATGCATCTCAGAGAGATAAGTCAAGTACGTAGTAGATAAAAACATTTTCGTGTTTATGCACGCTGATGTGCTTTGAACGCTGCCCCCCTCTTTTCTTTTTCTGCAGGTTACATTGGAATTTCAGCTAAAGTATGGAGAAGACCTAAACCGCACCGTGTTCCACGCAAGGAAAAATAGGCTAGCTCTGTGAGACGGTACATTATATGTACGAGCTATCTCTGGGAGCGTGAAAGATTGTATGGTATGAATGTGCGCATGGGCCCTGATTTGTACGGTATGAATGCGTATGTGTGGCGCACGACTGGGTCAATAAAAGAATGCTTTTTGTATGACTGAGGCGTTGATCGAACGGTTAATGGAATGAGAAAAATAAGCCCGAACATGGTATCCGCATGTGAAGGACGAAAAAGAATATAGCACTTTCCTTACTTAGGAACGACTCTCTCTGGAGCTAGTGAATGGGAGAGTAGCCTACACCAGAAACTTGAAGGGTTATTTCAGTACGACGAACCCGACCCCAACCGATATTCCAAATGTACACCCAAAATAATGCGCACCAGTAAGTCAATTTATGTGCTGACTAAATAAGAGAAGTTAGCTCGGATCCGCCGCCCACCCCGCCCAAAATAACGACAAACCCTATGCAAATATTATAAATATATACAACACACCAGCAAAGTAACAGGGTAAAACGTTTTATTAAATAACTATTTACATGGCAGCCTGCTGCAACATCGATCCAAATGCATGACGCTGTTCCTGTCGAGGTAGCTTAGGTGGCGGCCTAGGGGTGGAGGACCGTTGTGCAAATAGCCCGGGGGCGACACCACGCGCCAAGGCCCGTCCCCGCGATCAGCTGCAGCAGGGCGACCCTTAGCGTTTCACTCCCTGGTCAGCTGCACCATGACTGCCATTGGCGTTCCACTCGGTTGGATGGCCGGGGACCCGCTCCGGTGGCCGGGGTGAAGAGCGGCTGTTGCTGCGGAACGCTCAAAATGGCGGCTGACTCCCCGGATTTGGGCCTGGTCCACTAGAACGACTCTGGACTACCCTGGAACTCGAATGCTTGCCTGCTCGGGCATGAGCCCCACTCTTGAAGACGTCCTCTCAGTTTTAAAGGTTCTACGAGAGTCGTTGGCCCTCGAATCCCGCAGGCTTCCGATGGGGGCAACCGCCACTGTTGCTCGACTATCCCCCATGGATATACCGCTGCAATGGGTGTCCGCCGCCTTATCCACATCTGGTGCCGTGAGGGAGGCTGATTCAGTGCATCGGCGGAGGGATACGCCTGCTGTCCCGCTCTCCGGAAGTGGCCACAACATTGTCACAGGATGGTAGTTCTCTCATGCTGACGCCAGTTTTTGTCCGAATTACTAAGAGACACTGTAGACTGCCAACTTGATCAGCTCCGGTGGGACCTCAGCGTGACCCGGTAGGGAAGATTTTGCCTCCCTCGCCTTTGAGTCATGGTGCATGCTGCCTGTTCTTTCTGTTGGCGCTAACGAACTTTTTGAACTGCCGAAAGGGATTCTGGTCCTGCCGCTACTTATTGGAGACATTGAACTATACTCTGAACCTGCCTGGCCTCGACCAAAATGGCGCCAGTATGGGAGCGACTTGCAACTCCTTATGACGTTCTAGTTACTTAGCCTTGACGTTATGGGGGATGTATGCGGTCTTTGTGCACATGGCGGGCGGGGAAGGGTACTGACTGGGCATACGGACAACCCTATTGATGTTGATTTTTCATTATTGATTATTGTATTAATAAAGAATCGAAGTAATGTTACCCATGATACTCGCCCATGGTGTGCGTATGGACGATTTTATTGTAACTGATCCTGTTATACTTTAAATTATAAAATCAACCTTCACTGATCCTGCAACCGTTTGTCACGTTTAGTTTTTTCAATTAAATGGCTCGCTTGTTACATGCTCCTATACCCCTGGCTTTTGACCCTTTCCTACGCGCGGTCTGTACTACCGCCCTCGGGCGATCTATGTAATGAACAGACTACCATTGCCGAAACACAAGGGAATGCATCTCAGAGAGATAAGTCAAGTACGTGGTAGATAAAAACATTTTCGTGTTTATGCACGCTGATGTGCTTTGAACGCTGCCCCCCCCCCCTCATCATTTAGATTACCACCGCCCATTGTACAAAAGCGTACCGGGCGCTCCCCACGCAAAAAAACGAAATTTTTATTATTTTTTTTTTGCCCCGCGGGGCCCTTTTAAAGCCTCCACATCAAACCTAGGGGGTCAGGGAGGATCTACTATGCCCCCTTATGGTCATTTCCCCCATTGTTTTGGCCTCCTCTTGTCTCTCGATCCTACCGAGAGACAAGATGGCGGCCGCTCCGGACTGTTTAGAATGTTGACCGACACCGGAGAGCCAATCAGCTTCGCTTCGCGAAGTTCCGTTACGCGTCAAGTACGCGAACTGGAGCGCTACCCGGAGCGCTGTTACAGATATATATATTTTAATTTATCAAAATCCACTGGAGCACATATATTCAGACCTAGCAAAGGCACATCGGGCTAACAGTCCCTACAATTTTGCCAAGTTTCATGCAAATCCATTCAGCCGTTCGGGCTAAAAGTGAGGCCAACCGCCCTATGGAAATTAACATGGGAAAAACGCGTTTTGGGACCCCCCTTTTTTCTCGGCCCCCAGGACGAACCCCCCCAAATTTTCAGGGGCTGCTCAGAAACAAAATGTTCCATTTTCCTGAAAATTTCAGCCAATTCCGTCCACAAACGCCAAAGTTATTAGACATAGAATTTTCAAAAATCCCATAGAGAAAAAATCCTCAAAAAAAAAGCACCTCCGCATTAAGGGAAGCGGGCTGCGGAGTCGGGAAGCTGCCCGGTTCACGGCAGATGGACTGGTGCCGGTATCATGATCGTGCAGCCCTTGGGGCCCATCTGGGTATGCATCAGTGATCGACGGACTCCTGGCACCTATACAAGGTTTAAGAGTGCAGCATAGACACTACAAGTCCCACTATGCAGTGGGGTATTGCCGAACCAATCAGCATGAGGCAATAGTGAATTTAATGCCTGCGCAAGCCACCGGGGTACCGAAGAGATCGGCCTTTGAAAAAGCAATTAGCGAAACGCGTCAGGCCGCTTCACAAGAGCTGCTGGATCCACATGGCATAACTAGTCCTTGAGTGCTTCCCGACACGTTGGGCAACAGGGAGCATTCATTTTTTCGCGGCAGCCTGGCCGCGAGGGAAGCACCTCCGCATTAAGGGAAGCGGGCTGCGGAGTCGGGAAGCTGCCCGGTTCACGGCAGATGGACTGGTGCCGGTATCATGATCGTGCAGCCCTTGGGGCCCATCTGGGTATGCATCAGTGATCGACGGACTCCTGGCACCTATACAAGGTTTAAGAGTGCAGCATAGACACTACAAGTCCCACTATGCAGTGGGGTATTGCCGAACCAATCAGCATGAGGCAATAGTGAATTTAATGCCTGCGCAAGCCACCGGGGTACCGAAGAGATCGGCATTTGAAAAAGCAATTAGCGAAACGCGTCAGGCCGCTTCACAAGAGCTGCTGGATCCACATGGCATAACTAGTCCTTGAGTGCTTCCCGACACGTTGGGCAACAGGGAGCATTCATTTTTTCGCGGCAGCCTGGCCGCGAGGGAAGCACCTCCGCATTAAGGGAAGCGGGCTGCGGAGTCGGGAAGCTGCCCGGTTCACGGCAGATGGACTGGTGCCGGTATCATGATCGTGCAGCCCTTGGGGCCCATCTGGGTATGCATCAGTGATCGACGGACTCCTGGCACCTATACAAGGTTTAAGAGTGCAGCATAGACACTACAAGTCCCACTATGCAGTGGGGTATTGCCGAACCAATCAGCATGAGGCAATAGTGAATTTAATGCCTGCGCAAGCCACCGGGGTACCGAAGAGATCGGCCTTTGAAAAAGCAATTAGCGAAACGCGTCAGGCCGCTTCACAAGAGCTGCTGGATCCACATGGCATAACTAGTCCTTGAGTGCTTCCCGACACGTTGGGCAACAGGGAGCATTCATTTTTTCGCGGCAGCCTGGCCGCGAGGGAAGCACCTCCGCATTAAGGGAAGCGGGCTGCGGAGTCGGGAAGCTGCCCGGTTCACGGCAGATGGACTGGTGCCGGTATCATGATCGTGCAGCCCTTGGGGCCCATCTGGGTATGCATCAGTGATCGACGGACTCCTGGCACCTATACAAGGTTTAAGAGTGCAGCATAGACACTACAAGTCCCACTATGCAGTGGGGTATTGCCGAACCAATCAGCATGAGGCAATAGTGAATTTAATGCCTGCGCAAGCCACCGGGGTACCGAAGAGATCGGCCTTTGAAAAAGCAATTAGCGAAACGCGTCAGGCCGCTTCACAAGAGCTGCTGGATCCACATGGCATAACTAGTCCTTGAGTGCTTCCCGACACGTTGGGCAACAGGGAGCATTCATTTTTTCGCGGCAGCCTGGCCGCGAGGGAAGCACCTCCGCATTAAGGGAAGCGGGCTGCGGAGTCGGGAAGCTGCCCGGTTCACGGCAGATGGACTGGTGCCGGTATCATGATCGTGCAGCCCTTGGGGCCCATCTGGGTATGCATCAGTGATCGACGGACTCCTGGCACCTATACAAGGTTTAAGAGTGCAGCATAGACACTACAAGTCCCACTATGCAGTGGGGTATTGCCGAACCAATCAGCATGAGGCAATAGTGAATTTAATGCCTGCGCAAGCCACCGGGGTACCGAAGAGATCGGCCTTTGAAAAAGCAATTAGCGAAACGCGTCAGGCCGCTTCACAAGAGCTGCTGGATCCACATGGCATAACTAGTCCTTGAGTGCTTCCCGACACGTTGGGCAACAGGGAGCATTCATTTTTTCGCGGCAGCCTGGCCGCGAGGGAAGCACCTCCGCATTAAGGGAAGCGGGCTGCGGAGTCGGGAAGCTGCCCGGTTCACGGCAGATGGACTGGTGCCGGTATCATGATCGTGCAGCCCTTGGGGCCCATCTGGGTATGCATCAGTGATCGACGGACTCCTGGCACCTATACAAGGTTTAAGAGTGCAGCATAGACACTACAAGTCCCACTATGCAGTGGGGTATTGCCGAACCAATCAGCATGAGGCAATAGTGAATTTAATGCCTGCGCAAGCCACCGGGGTACCGAAGAGATCGGCCTTTGAAAAAGCAATTAGCGAAACGCGTCAGGCCGCTTCACAAGAGCTGCTGGATCCACATGGCATAACTAGTCCTTGAGTGCTTCCCGACACGTTGGGCAACAGGGAGCATTCATTTTTTCGCGGCAGCCTGGCCGCGAGGGAAGCACCTCCGCATTAAGGGAAGCGGGCTGCGGAGTCGGGAAGCTGCCCGGTTCACGGCAGATGGACTGGTGCCGGTATCATGATCGTGCAGCCCTTGGGGCCCATCTGGGTATGCATCAGTGATCGACGGACTCCTGGCACCTATACAAGGTTTAAGAGTGCAGCATAGACACTACAAGTCCCACTATGCAGTGGGGTATTGCCGAACCAATCAGCATGAGGCAATAGTGAATTTAATGCCTGCGCAAGCCACCGGGGTACCGAAGAGATCGGCCTTTGAAAAAGCAATTAGCGAAACGCGTCAGGCCGCTTCACAAGAGCTGCTGGATCCACATGGCATAACTAGTCCTTGAGTGCTTCCCGACACGTTGGGCAACAGGGAGCATTCATTTTTTCGCGGCAGCCTGGCCGCGAGGGAAGCACCTCCGCATTAAGGGAAGCGGGCTGCGGAGTCGGGAAGCTGCCCGGTTCACGGCAGATGGACTGGTGCCGGTATCATGATCGTACAGCCCTTGGGGCCCATCTGGGTATGCATCAGTGATCGACGGACTCCTGGCACCTATACAAGGTTTAAGAGTGCAGCATAGACACTACAAGTCCCACTATGCAGTGGGGTATTGCCGAACCAATCAGCATGAGGCAATAGTGAATTTAATGCCTGCGCAAGCCACCGGGGTACCGAAGAGATCGGCCTTTGAAAAAGCAATTAGCGAAACGCGTCAGGCCGCTTCACAAGAGCTGCTGGATCCACATGGCATAACTAGTCCTTGAGTGCTTCCCGACACGTTGGGCAACAGGGAGCATTCATTTTTTCGCGGCAGCCTGGCCGCGAGGGAAGCACCTCCGCATTAAGGGAAGCGGGCTGCGGAGTCGGGAAGCTGCCCGGTTCACGGCAGATGGACTGGTGCCGGTATCATGATCGTGCAGCCCTTGGGGCCCATCTGGGTATGCATCAGTGATCGACGGACTCCTGGCACCTATACAAGGTTTAAGAGTGCAGCATAGACACTACAAGTCCCACTATGCAGTGGGGTATTGCCGAACCAATCAGCATGAGGCAATAGTGAATTTTAAGCCTGCGCAAGCCACCGGGGTACCGAAGAGATCGGCCTTTGAAAAAGCAATTAGCGAAACGCGTCAGGCCGCTTCACAAGAGCTGCTGGATCCACATGGCATAACTAGTCCTTGAGTGCTTCCCGACACGTTGGGCAACAGGGAGCATTCATTTTTTCGCGGCAGCCTGGCCGCGAGGGAAGCACCTCCGCATTAAGGGAAGCGGGCTGCGGAGTCGGGAAGCTGCCCGGTTCACGGCAGATGGACTGGTGCCGGTATCATGATCGTGCAGCCCTTGGGGCCCATCTGGGTATGCATCAGTGATCGACGGACTCCTGGCACCTATACAAGGTTTAAGAGTGCAGCATAGACACTACAAGTCCCACTATGCAGTGGGGTATTGCCGAACCAATCAGCATGAGGCAATAGTGAATTTAATGCCTGCGCAAGCCACCGGGGTACCGAAGAGATCGGCCTTTGAAAAAGCAATTAGCGAAACGCGTCAGGCCGCTTCACAAGAGCTGCTGGATCCACATGGCATAACTAGTCCTTGAGTGCTTCCAGACACGTTGGGCAACAGGGAGCATTCATTTTTTCGCGGCAGCCTGGCCGCGAGGGAAGCACCTCCGCATTAAGGGAAGCGGGCTGCGGAGTCGGGAAGCTGCCCGGTTCACGGCAGATGGACTGGTGCCGGTATCATGATCGTGCAGCCCTTGGGGCCCATCTGGGTATGCATCAGTGATCGACGGACTCCTGGCACCTATACAAGGTTTAAGAGTGCAGCATAGACACTACAAGTCCCACTATGCAGTGGGGTATTGCCGAACCAATCAGCATGAGGCAATAGTGAATTTAATGCCTGCGCAAGCCACCGGGGTACCGAAGAGATCGGCCTTTGAAAAAGCAATTAGCGAAACGCGTCAGGCCGCTTCACAAGAGCTGCTGGATCCACATGGCATAACTAGTCCTTGAGTGCTTCCCGACACGTTGGGCAACAGGGAGCATTCATATATATATATATATATATATTTATATATATATATATATATATATATATATATATATATATATATATATATATTAATATATAAATATATATACATATATGACGAAAAATCCTTCCGAAAAAAGACCAGAGGCCAAAAGGGGATTTCAAGACACAGAACACGTTTATTTCCGAGTGTCCCAGTTGCAAGTCCCAGCAACAACTATGTCGGCATTGCTGAGTAGGTGACATGGGGGAGTAGGTAAAAGCAATGGGCCGGTGCTAGCCCGCAGGTGAGTAGAGATGGGATTGTAGATCAAAGGGAAACCACGGTTCCTGCCCTGAGTCCCCTTAAGACTGCAGCAGCCAGTCCTCACAGGTCCGCAAATGAGCAGGGGCAGTCAAATGGAGACTTTGCGCCCCTTCGAGATAAAATACCTCTGTCTGTCCATTGCCGGCGCGTGGTTCTTGGCGGACTCCGGAAATATCGATCCCTCCATTTCGCAGACGCTGTAAACAGCGTGGTTGCCAGTCTTGATTCCTGGTCTCTTTGAGCTGCAGGGCCTTCTGTACTGCGCCTCTGGCCAGCGCAGAATATATGACGAAAAATCCTTCCGAAAAAAGATCAGAGCCCAAAAGGGGATTTCAAGACACAGAACACGTTTATTTCCGAGTGTCCCAGTGGTGGCGAATGCATTTCGACATGGTTGCCTTCTTCAGCGCCCTGCACTGTGATGAGCCCTTCTCTAATGAACCCAGTCCTGTGTAAAATACCTGCTAGCACCTGAATCCCCTCCCCCGATGCAATCAGCACACCTGTGAGTGTTCGTGACGATCTCTTCGAACTGCAAGTCCCAGCAACCACTATGTCGGCATTGCTGAGTAGGTGACAAGGGGGAGTAGGTAAAAGCAATGGGCCGGTGCTAGCCCGCAGGTGAGTAGAGATGGGATCGTAGATCAAAGGGAAACCACGGTTCCTGCCCTGAGTCCCCTTAAGACTGCAGCAGCCAGTCCTCACAGGTCCGCAAATGAGCAAGGGCAGTCAAATGGAGACTTCGCGCCCCTTCGATATAAAATACCTCTGTCTGTCCATTGCCGGCGCGTGGTTCTTGGCGGACTCTGGAAATATCGATCCCTCGATTTTGCAGATATATCTATATATCAATCACCAAAACGACCTCCTTGGTGCAAAGAAATCCAGGGACACAATAGGGATTCTGTGGAACCCTCAGGTCTCCAACGTCCAGCCTCTGTACTAAGAACATACCGGGCCTGAGACAATCTGTAATCATGCTCCCCTCCCCGTGTAGTCACAGTCACAAAACGACCTCCTTTGTGCAAAGAAATCCAGGGACACAACGGGGATTCTGTGGAAGCCTTTATTCACTGGTTGTCAGCATTAGCATAATGCATTTCGACTTGCGTCTTCTTCAGATGCTGCTGATAACACGCTGTTGCCTGCTCCCTCCATTAAATATCTCTAGCACTCCCATTGGTGAGAGAACAGATGATCCTGCTGCCGTAACGGGACTGAGGTTTAATGGACAACTACAAGTCCCATCATGCAATGTTCAAGTAAGTACTACAGTCAGGATCCGGTAAAACTGCTGTGAGTGCTGATTGCTGCCTCACAAAATGGGGGGCCATGTGGTGGCAGGTAAAAGCGTACTGTACGTGTTTTCAGGCTCCCTCAGGTCCCCAACGTTCATCTCCTGTACTAAAAACACACCGGGCCTGAGACAAGCTGTAATCATGCTCGCCTCCCTATGTAGTCAAAGGCTGCCAGATAGCAGCGGCCTCTGATCTGGTCCGTTCTCGAGGCGGTCCTGATCGTATCAATCCTGTGATAAAAGTCTGAGTTGCCAGCAACCCCCAGGACTACTTAATGGACGGGTCCCTGTATCGCGCTCTTGGCAGGCATGAAAAACATCACCAAAATGACCTCCTTTGTTCAAGGAAATCCAGGGACACAACAGGGATTCTGTGGAAGCCTTTATTCACTGGTTGTCAGCATTAGCATAATGCATTTCGACTTGCGTCTTTTTCAGATCCTGCTGGTGATAACGCGCTGTTGCCTGCTCCCTCCTTTGAATATCCTCTAGCACTCCCATTGGCGGGAGAATAGCTGATCCTGCTGCCGTAACGGGACTGAGTTTTAAAGGACAACTACAAGTCCCATCATGCAATGTTAAAGTAAGTACTACAGTCAGGATCCGGTAAAACTGCTGTGAGTGCTGATTACTGCCTTGCAAAAGAGGGAGCCATGTGGGGGTGGGTAAAAGCAAACTGTACATGTTGCAGGCTCCCTCAGGTCCCAAACTTCCAGCTTCTGTACTAAGAGCACACCGGGCCTCAGACAAGCTGTAATCATGCTCGCCTCCCATGTAGGCACAGGCTGCCAGATAGCAGCGGCCTCTGATCTGGTCCGTTCTCGAGGCGGTCCTAATCGTATCAATCCTTTGATAAAAGTCTGAGTTGCCAGCAAACACCAGGATTACTATATAGTATATTACCTACTGGCAATCGCCATTAGGTCGTTTTAGTTAGGTCCAAGTTTCCATCGGAAGAGCAATTTTTGTTTTGCTTATAACTTTGGCGTCGTTTGATGAATCTTCATGAAATTTTCGAAACGTATTCTTTGTTCATATCAGAAGCTATGTTGGAAGTTTGGGGTGATTCGTTAAGGGGGGGCTGAGAAAAAAGGAGGGTCCCAAAACGTGTTTTCTCCATGCAATTTCCATAGGAAACTTTAGACAAGGTTACAGATCGAAAGAGTGAACCGAATTACCCCAAATCTGGCAGGGAGAAGGGTCTTGGTCTAGAAAGCACGCTTCTGTTTATGTGGTGTAAATCCATTCAGATATTTGGAGAAATATCGACATTTACATATATCAATATTTGGTAATTCTGTCATCTGATTAGCTGAGGCGTTACGAACACAAGCTTGCTGCTTATTGGCTGCGAACGGTTGCAACTAGGAAGTGTTGGCAGCCATTTTGTGTTTCCGTTGAAGCAAGTAAGGGGAGAAAAGGGCAAAAAAGGGCAAAAAAAGTAGGAAAGAGGAGGGTAGGAGCACTGCGAGCTCTGTGGGGTGGTTAGGGTGTGCTATACAGGGAGTGTGAAGCGAAGTATTTCCCTCTACTTGAGTGAGAGTGCTGTTTTGCCCTGAGTGAGATGGTGCTGAGGTGAAGTGATACAAAAGGGGGATGATGGACGGAGCGTTTGTATAAATCAAACACTCACCCCCAGTCAACTGATCTGGGTTTAATCCATCACCATTCTTTAGTTCACTCAGCCACCCCAGTTCAAACATGGCTATATGCAAATCAGTCTGACCCTGTGCTCAGACGTGAGTCCCTTGTACACTTGGCCACTGGATTCAAGATAGCCTGGCTGATGAGGATTATGAATCCGAAACCGGTCCCAGGATGCTTGTTTCCGGTCCAGGGAAGACATGGCTTGGCAGTTCGGGCTGGACTGTTCCCATAAGGCACAGGGTCAGACTAATTTGCATATAGCCATGTCTGAACTGGGGTGGCTGAGTGAACTAAAGAATGGTGATGGATTAAACCCAGATCAGTTGACTGGGGGTGAGTGTTTGAGTAATACAAACGCTCCGTCCATCATCCCCTTTTGTATCACTTTGTTCGCCCTAAGTGTGGCAGGGTATGCTCAGACGTGTGTCCCTTGTTCACTTGGCCACTGGATTCAAGATAGCCTGGCTGATGAGGATTAT
The DNA here is from genome assembly GCF_964261635.1 of Lissotriton helveticus. Taxonomy (NCBI): domain Eukaryota; kingdom Metazoa; phylum Chordata; class Amphibia; order Caudata; family Salamandridae; genus Lissotriton; species Lissotriton helveticus. The sequence continues at coordinate 600,705,063 of NC_136063.1, read as the reverse complement.
GAATCCGAAACCGGTCCCAGGATGCTTGTTTCCGGTCCAGGGAAGGCATGGCTTGGCAGTTCGGGCTGGACTTTTCCCATAAGGCACAGGGTCAGACTGGTTTGCATATAGCCATGTCTGAACTGGGGTGGCTGAGTGAACTAAAGAATGGTGATGGATTAAACCCAGATCAGTTGACTGGGGGTGAGTGTTTGATTAATACAAACGCTCCGTCCAGCATCCCCTTTTGTATCGCTTTGTTCGCCCTAAGTGTGGCAGGGTATGCTCAGACGTGAGTCCCTTGTTCACTTGGCCACTGGATTCAAGATAGCCTGGCTGATGAGGATTATGAATCCGAAACCGGTCCCAGGATGCTTGTTTCCGGTCCAGGGAAGACATGGCTTGGCAGTTCGGGCTGGACTGTTCCCATAAGGCACAGGGTCAGACTGATTTGCATATAGCCATGTCTGAACTGGGGTGGCTGAGTGAACTAAAGAATGGTGATGGATTAAACCCAGATCAGTTGACTGGGGGTGAGTGTTTGATTAATACAAACGCTCCGTCCATCATCCCCTTTTGTATCGCTTTGTTCGCCCTAAGTGTGGCAGGGTATGCTCAGACGTGAGTCCCTTGTTCACTTGGCCACTGGATTCAAGATAGCCTGGCTGATGAGGATTATGAATCCGAAACCGGTCCCAGGATGCTTGTTTCCGGTCCAGGGAAGACATGGCTTGGCAGTTCGGGCTGGACTGTTCCCATAAGGCACAGGGTCAGACTGATTTGCATATAGCCATGTCTGAACTGGGGTGGCTGAGTGAACTAAAGAATGGTGATGGATTAAACCCAGATCAGTTGACTGGGGGTGAGTGTTTGATTAATACAAACGCTCCGTCCATCATCCCCTTTTGTATCGCTTTGTTCGCCCTAAGTGTGGCAGGGTATGCTCAGACGTGAGTCCCTTGTTCACTTGGCCACTGGATTCAAGATAGCCTGGCTGATGAGGATTATGAATCCGAAACCGGTCCCAGGATGCTTGTTTCCGGTCCAGGGAAGACATGGCTTGGCAGTTCGGGCTGGACTGTTCCCATAAGGCACAGGGTCAGACTGATTTGCATATAGCCATGTCTGAACTGGGGTGGCTGAGTGAACTAAAGAATGGTGATGGATTAAACCCAGATCAGTTGATTGGGGGTGAGTGTTTGATTAATACAAACGCTCCGTCCATCATCCCCTTTTGTATCGCTGAGGTGAAGTGCCAGTACACTCGGGGATGAAAGCGTGCGCCTAAACCGTGAGCTGAGTGCTGGAAACTGATGTGCTCTGGGCGCTGTAGCATACTGGCCGAAGCGAAGTATTTACCCCTACCAGTGTGAGAGTGCTGTTTTGCCCACAGTGAGATGGTGCTGAGGTGCCGGTACACTCTGGGATGAAAGTGTGCACCTAAACCGTGAGCTGAGTGCTGTAAAGTGATGTGCTCTGGGCGCTGTAGCACACTGGCCGAAGCAAAGTATTTACCCCTACCGGTGTGAAAGTGCTGTTTTGCCCACAGTGAGATGGTGCTGAGGTGAGGTGCCGGTATACTAAGGGATGAAAACGGGCACCTAAACTGTGAGCTGAGTGCTGTAAACTGATATGCTATGGGCACTGTAGCATACTGGCCGAAGTTAAGTATTTACCCCTACCGGTGTGAAAGTGCTGCTTTGCCCACAGTGAGATGGTGCTGAGGTTAGGTGCCGGTACACTCGGGGATGAAAGCGTACGCCTTAACCATGAGCTGAGTGCTGTAAACGAATGTGCTGTGGGCGCTGTAGCATACTGGCCGCTGTAACATAGCTGTGCAGGTGGTGTTAGTATGCGTTTAGAGTAAGTATGGGCAAAATTTGCGAATTTGCGGTCCACGAATTCGCACGAAATCGAATTTGCGATCGGAATATTCCGCGAATTTGTGCGAATTTGCGGATTATTTTCTTTTTGCGTGTTCGCGGGGTTTTTGCGAATTCGCGGGCCGCTTGCAGCGCACCGACCACGAAGTTACCCATGCGGTCGTACATGGGCGCGGCCATCTTGTGCGCATTGCGTATTTCAGTTTCCGGGCGCTATTGGCAAGCTCGCGTTGTGTGCGGCGCGCTATTATGAGTTTGCAGGTGTTTTTGCGTGCTCGTGGGGGAAATATCACACGTACTTACCCACGCGGTCCTCAATGGGTGCGGCCATCTTGTTTTTCATTCATTGCTATGGTTCTGGGCATGGTTTTTCTATCCTCTTTCAATCTTTGCAATCCTTTGTTTCTTTGAACTTTTTCTATCTATCTCTCTATTTGTCTATATCTATATTTTTTATTTTTCAACTTTTTGTTACTTTAATAACTACTTTTTTGTTTAGCTCTCTCTTTTATTTTTTCCCCCCTATTCTTTTCTTGTTTCGCCCAGGACCATGGTAAAGGGAGCCGGGAAAAGCAAGGGGAAGGGTCCCGCACACCGTACCCGGCTCCCATGCGGGCGATTGAGGGGGGAGGATGTAGTGGCCAGGGAGGTTTTTACCACGGTGGAGGAGGCCAGTCTTATATTTTTTGTTCTGCGCCACCTCCCTAAGACCGTGGCAGCAGGGGACAGGCCCGGTCAATGGTATGGCATCCGGGAGCGTCGCCAGCGGTGGGATAAGGTGTGCCGGGCCATGCAGAGGGAGTCGGGGGTCCGGCGCACCTATGACCAAGCGACGCACCGGTGGGCCGACGTCCTCGACCGGGAGCAGGACCTGCTCCACCTGCTAGGTGTGGAGATCCCTGGCATGGTGGGTAGCTATTTAATACCTACTTTGTTTTCTTCTGCTCTGTGTTACATTGCTAATATATGTTTTTCCCGAAGAGCAAGAATGCTGCCTATTCAATTACATTGCAGGTAAAATAGTGTTTAAATAGCTTCTGTGATTGCAGGTGCTCACCTCCTCAGTGGCGTTGATACTATGCTTACTTGTTTGCAACTTTGTGCTCATTTGGCCTTAATATGTATGAGTGTAGTACTTTACAGAACTGCGTAATGCTAAAGAGACTAGAGACTCAAGTCTAGTCCTTCCTTTGTACTCCTGACGCCACTAAGAAGAAGAGATAGTTATGGATTGATAGGTTGAGTATATTATGACTTGTTATCAGTAGTAGGACATTTTTAGTGCTCTGCAATCATGATGACGGACTGTGTCTGTCACATCACATGCTGCTGAGTGCTGGCAGTTGTAGTAGAACCTTTTTGTTGTTGGTTTAGTTAGTGATTTACATAACTTTCCAAGTAGACGGTCTGCGAATCCAGCAATACTCTACTAGTATCCTCCTAGTTGACCAGATCAGATAGGTCAATACATGTAGTGCAATTGTTGCTAATTTGTTTCCCCGAGATAATTTTAGATTGTGGTCAAAGAAATCAAATATTTCCAAAAAACAATCATCCATGTTTGTGTTTATTTCATGATCATCAGCACCTCCCAGGGGCAAGGCAGCAACATCCCAGACTCCGGCGGAACAGAATGGGAGGAACGGTCCTCTGCAGGCTCTTCTGCAGGCCCCAGTAAGTTGTTCTGTTGTTAATATAATTATACTTCCCTAACTTTTACAGCTCCTATTCATTCCAAACTGTTTCCTAATTCTATTTTTTACAAAATAGTCTTTGATCTTCTTGTAGACTGTTTCCACTTTCTTATCCTGCCTCTCTACCATCACTCTCTGTGCTACTACTATTTACTATTATTTATGAGTCGGTCTGTGTAGGTAGCTAAGCTTGCCCAGTCGGCAAACTGTGATAAACAAAACTCTGATCCAGCAATAGCTCTAGAGGCCCTCAGTGCAGTCCTCTGGGTTGCCCTTGCTGTCTATTCCAGTCTTCTTAATGTTAGTGCTTTGACAATTTCCAACAACAAAATGTCAATGTCCACCAAGAATAAGCTAGTAGTTTGCTTTTTCATTTGATAGTAGCACATACCATACCGCTAGTGTTTCGTGGACTATTCTGCACCTACAGAAGTATGGACAAGAGAAATAGGACATTGTTGATGATAGGTGCAGTTCGACTTTCCACATACCTCAGTCAGAAGTAACTGTGCGGGACTCCGGAGCCCTCACCTTGTTGGAACTTCAAGTCCTCCTAGTGGTGATGAGGAGTAGTTGGTTCTGTCTGTAATCATAAAAATGTTGCACCTTAAAGAGCAAGCATTCATCAGTTCTGCCAAAAAGAGTTGCATGTTATGCTAAGCATATAAGTTAACACCCTCCCCAAAAACCGTGACTTCTTTTCAGTCCCAATAATTAAAAATTGTTGAACATTTTCTCTTCCATTACGAGACGAAGTAGGGGGTGGTAGTATGGCATCTAAAAATATGCCATGTTTTTTCTAGGCGTCACAACATTGGATGCAGCACTTGCCACCACCAGTGCCGGGGCCAGCAACGCGGAAGGGTCCATTCAAGCAGCGGATGCGGCGGCACCACCAGGAGGAGCTGAAGGGGATGACTCAGCAGCGGCGGACGGTGGTAAGTTATTATTATACTCCTTACTTATTTATATTTTAGAGTAGGCTCGCAAAGGAGTGTATGATTTATTTATTTATTTTTAAATATCTTTATTGGTCTGCATTATCTGTCACCGTAGTACAGCAATTAAGATTAGAATGAGATACGTTGCATATCTCATACTGCACATGAAAACTGCGAAAAAAGGGAAGGAATGCAGTTTTCTTTATGCATACATATGTTCTCTTATAATAATAATCAATAGCCCCCACCCACAACTTCCCCTCGCACTCAGCTCTCTATATCAGTACAACGAAAAGGGAAAGAACTTGGGGTCAATGGAAGGACGAGCGAGTCGTAACAATTATGACTAAAGAATGATACGTGTTTTTGAATGCAGGCAGAGGCTGATAGGAAGGAATCAGATGCATGGCTGCATGAAGCAAGGATGGTTGGAGGAGAAAGAAAAAATGACTGCCTGTGTGGGTCAATCAGAAAATTCATGTGTGGTGTGCATTGCAATATATCATTTTGGTGAAACTCAAATGCAAGTCAAGACGGTGGTTTACCAAATAAAATGAAATGGGTGTTATTTTGTTGTTGAGAAAAAGTAAAGTTGTTACAGTTGAGACATTAAGAAGAATGATAGACGATTACTTTGGAAGCCTGGATGGTATCTTCTTCCTCATACATAGCAGAGGTGTATGTAGAGCAGACGCTCAGTGCATAAAGAGTGTTACTTTGTTCGAACAGCATGTCCTTGCCAGAGTACCAAAGCAGAGGAAATCCAAATACTACAAGTTGTGATTGTTCAGAAACTCTCCCTTGCCTAAAGTAACAGTACAGTAGTTAACTTTGAAAGCACAGCATATATTGTGTATGTATTGTATAGTTGACAATTATATCAAGTCAAGTCCCTTCCTCCGGCAATTATGGTTACCACACTCACTCCCTATGTTCATAATTTTCTTTCTGCTGTGTTAATCATGGGGGGACTATCACTGTTGTTCACTCAATCTATCACAACAAAGCACCTAAAGTCATCCATCATATAAGCAAAGAGATCATGTGATGGGCTGGATACATGATCAGAGATGAATAATCTTCATTTTCTTTTTGTAGTACTGAAGGCCCAGGGGGGGCAGTGTGAAATATAAATGACATTGAGCAGTAGCCCTTGATGTAACCGAGTATGGCCAGAGCCACCCCTATACAAAAGTAAGAGCTTCCCTATCCCCACCTGCATGTACTGCTTAAAGTAATGCATGCACGTCTGCGTCATCATGGCTTGTGTCTCTTTTTCTTGGGTGCTAGCTGACTGAGCTGGCATTATGCCGGTTACCACAAGGTCACGTACAAGTCATTTCTTTCGCAAAACTAGAGAAAAAAAGAAGAATACTGGTGTACTCTCTGACTCTATGACTATGTATTGAGTAAGCATGGGCGGATTTCACGAATCCACGATCCGCGAATTTTGCGGATTTGCGTATTGTTGATCCGCAAAATCCGCGGATTTGCGGCTTGCGCTCGTGAAAGTCAAGGATGCAAAGGCCTCTATCCAGCATCACAGCTGATTTTCGACGGTAGATTTGGGAAGAAAGCACACCTGCCCAGCCTTGACAATGCTCACAATTGTTTTTGGGCTGATTTATGCATCACTGAATTTGAACTTCAACTGTCCATCATAGTGGGTAAATGGCGGGAAGACGGTTCATATCGCAAGTGTGTGGGCGGGGCAAAACAGACGGGACTTACATGCGAGCACACATGCCTCTGGTGTATATAAAAGGTCAGAGACCGATCAGAGCAGCAGATGAAAAGAAAGAAGCTCCTGGTCACAGGAACAGCCAAGGGATGGCGCTCGTGAAAGTCAAGGATGCAAAGGCCTCTATCCAGCATCACAGCTGATTTTCGACGGTAGATTTGGGAAGAAAGCACACCTGCCCAGCCTCGACAATGCTCACGATTGTTTTTGGGCTGATGTATGCATCACTGAATTTGAGCTTCAACTGTCCATCATAGTGGGTAAATGGCGGGAAGACGGTTCACACCGCAAGTGTGTGGGCGGGGCCAAACAGACGGGACTTACATGCGAGCACACATGCCTCTGGTGTGTATAAAAGGTCAGAGACCGATCAGAGCAGCAGATGAAGAGAAAGAAGCTCCTGGTCACAGGAACAGCCAGGGGATTGCGCTCGTGAAAGTCAAGGATGCAAAGGCCTCTATCCAGCATCACAGCTGATTTTCGACGGTAGATTTGGGAAGAAAGCACACCTGCCCAGCCTCGACAATGCTCACGATTGTTTTTGGGCTGATGTATGCATCACTGAATTTGAGCTTCAACTGTCCATCATAGTGGGTAAATGGCGGGAAGACGGTTCACACCGCAAGTGTGTGGGCGGGGCCAAACAGACAGGACTTACATGCGAGCACACATGCCTCTGGTGTGTATAAAAGGTCAGAGACCGATCAGAGCAGCAGATGAAGAGAAAGAAGCTCCTGGTCACAGGAACAGCCAAGGGATTGCGCTCGTGACAGTCAAGGATGCAAAGGCCTCTATCCAGCATCACAGCTGATTTTCGACGGTAGATTTGGGAAGAAAGCACACCTGTGCTCACGATTGTTTTTGGGCTGATGAATGCGTCACTGAATTTGAGCTTCAACTAGGGCACATGCTTTATTGATATCTGTAAGTGCTTCCTGTTGAGGTTTAATTTTTGTGACAGGACCATCGTGCCAGAATAAACCCTGCCCTTCATATCACCGATGTGCGCAGGGGTCCCTTGAGTGAGCTGTCAATCATCCTATAACTATTTTAGGATGGCGCTGGCAGCTTGCCGGCGCCATCCTAAAATAGTTACAACTTCTTCAAGCTTGAAGGCTTGAACTTTTGCCCCCCAGATCCGCCGCTCGCGGATTTGCGGATTTTTGGTAAATTCCCGGGAGTTCGCGGATCGCGAATTTACCGAAAATTTGCAAAATCCGCGAGCGGAACGGATTTTGTGCTCATACTTAGTATTGAGTCCATAGTGCTGCCTGGTAGTAGAATTCCTGAAACTCCCACTGTTACAGGCCTACAAAGACGGCGGAAAGATACATGCCAAAATGTTATACTGTGCTTGCAAATTGCTAGTGTTACTGTGAGACAACTTTCTGTTTATTTTGTGTTATTGTTAAAGAGTATTGGTTACAATATTTTTCTTTCTTTCTTCATATAGATGCTCCCAAAAAGCTCAGCAGAAGGGAGATGGCTGTCCGGGCCAGGGCCCGGAAGCTAGAGGCCTTTCGGGTGGAATATTGCCGGCTGTGGGCTCGGGAACAGGAGGAAGGGCCGTCAACAACCTCCTCCAGCACTGCCCCCGTGTCCACCAGCCAGCAGCCTCCAGCACGGCGCCGTGCTCAAACAGCCCCCCGCCACCGCTCAGCTGCAAGAACACCAGCAGCTTGCCCCCCCAGAGCCTGGAAGGCACGCATGTGCCACCTAAGCCTAAGAGTGGACTACCTGGAACGCAAGGTGGACGACCTTGAAAAACAGCTCCGGGACCTCCGCAAGGAGCGGCAGGACCGCCTTTCCAGACACCGCCGGAAGTGACTGTGTCCCTTGCCCCTTTTTTAAAGACTGTTCAGGGGTGGGAACCAGGAGTTGGGGATTATTTGGGACTAGTGGACTATTTGAAATGGACAATTGTTTGGGTTAGGGAGGGGTGGGACTAATTTATTTTTGTTAGGGGAAATATATCATTATTCATTTTACATACTTCAACATAGTGTACGCGTTGATCTTATTTTGTGGGGGTGGTGGGCGGGGGTTACGGCACGTTTGGTTTCCTCAAACTTACCAGCATGAATTATCTAAAATGTCCAAAAATGTTCAAAAGTGCCACTAACAGAGTTAGTGAATTCAATTGGCCTACTAGTACTTTACTAGTACTACTGTCAGTATCTCCTCCGAGTCCTAGCCCATTATTCTACCTCCCCAAAATGCTTATCTTACCTGTGATTCGTGTTTGAGAATAGAGCTAGGCACAGCGCTGACTGCATGGCAAATGGCGATAACGCCATCCCGGACTGAAATTCCGTTGTTGTGGTGTTAGTAGGAGTGGTACCACACTAGCAGTAGCAGCATATGAAAAACAAAGTAAAAAAATGAGACATTGAGTGGCCTGAGAGGAGTATTAGGAGGAACAGTAGCCTAAGCAATGCTGAAGATAAGTATGGGGAAAAAAGAATTGCATGGATGATTATGGCTACAACAAGAACAGTGACACAGCAGCGTAACAACAAGTCTTCTTGACATGTAGGAGGATGATGTTGACGATGGATCCAATCGATGGTGGGCATGAAATTCAGAATTTATTTTAAAATACTCATTGTTGTTTTTTTAACCAGAATTACAATATCCTAGGATTCATCTAGCTGCCTTAAAATAGATTTGAGGAGGTTGCTTGCACCTTATTCTCCCCAGCAAGTGTGTGGAATTATTTTTGTAATTTACTCACACCTCAATGAAAACCACACAGCCTAGGGGAAGAGGGTTAGGGTTTGAAACTTGGATGGGAATGGGGTTTGTGGGGAAAGTTTTGTGGAGAGAGGAAAAAAAACACAGCATGGACAAACAACAAATGAAGATGAACAAATCTTTGGATACGAAGCTATCCATAAATCTTTTAAGGGACATAAAGGAAGTGCATGCACTACTGCATGCATGAAGTTGTTTGCTAAATAGATAGGCTACTGAAAAGTAGGTAGTAACTATGAAGAAACAATGTGACAGTACAGGGCTGCAGTAATTACGCAATTTCACTTGCCTATCTGCCCTCAGAGACAAGAACCACTTAGTACATTAAATTAGTTTAAAAAATAGCAAAGAAAAAAGTATACAATGGCTGGAGGGATGAATTGAAGCAGAGAGCAAACAAATGCACAGAGTCACACTCATAGAAGTTCACAGCAATAACATTACTTAAAAGATAAGTAGAAATGAAGATGGATACTGTAACTGTATGTTGTTGTAGTTGTCCTGTTGAATTTGGGAAGCTGCGTGCATCCAGCCATTCCTCTTTTTCGCGGTACTACTCCATTCCATCTGATGCTCTGTTGATCAATGTTGGGGACCAGAAGACACCTTGTCCACTGCCTGCCTGGTGGATGCTGAATTGCGGGTCACTAATTGCAAGCCTGAGTTAATCCTTTTTGCCATTGCACAGGGTAAAAGCCGGCCTGTAATTGTTGATGGAAAAACAGGAAGTGATATTAAAACACCACGGAGAAAAAAATATAAGGCACGCTGTGTAGTGCAAAAATAACACTTTCAGTTTCAGAGTCGACAATATTACAATACATACAAGCATCATTTCAAAAGTGCGTACTCTGAGTCTCCTTTTCAAGGATAAATAAGTGTGGGCGAAATTTGTGGTTCTTTCCCCTCAAGCTAGGTGTAAAGTGAAACTGCGATTTTAGAACAAAATTAGACCTTCCCAGCAGTGCTCCCAGACCCCTCAACCCACCCCCAAACATCTAGAACCCCCCCAAAGCAGACGCCCAAAAACATGCAATACTACTAGGCCTAACTTTCAACCGTGCCAAAACGCTCTCTGCAACTAGGGCTAGGCCCAAACCCTCCTTTTCCACGATGGATTTTCTTCAAACCACTTGCAATCAAAATTAGACTTTCCCAGCAGTGCTCCCAGACCCCCCAACTCACCCCCAAAAACCTAGAACCCCCAAACCGCTCCCTAAAAACACACAAGTGAACTAAAAAGGAAAAACGTTTTCACCATGGATTTTCTCCAAACCACTTGCATCCGATATTAGACCTTCCCAGCATTGCCCCCAGACCCCTCAACCCACCCGCAAAAAAGTAGAATACCCCCAAACAGGCCAAAAGCAAAAATGGAAAATGTCACACTTAGAAAATTTGAGGCCTACCTCAAAATCACTCCAAACGCACTCTGCAGCTAGGCCCTAACTACCCTTTTCCACCATGGATTTTCTTCAAACGACTTGCAATCAAACTTAGACTTTCCCAGCTGTGCTCCCAGACCCCCCAACCCACTCCCAAAAACCTAGAACCCCCCAAATAGCCCCCCAAAAACACACAAGGGAGCTAAAAAAGAAAACCTTTTTCACCATGGATTTTCTCCAAACCACTTGCATCCGATACTAGACCTTCCCAGCAATGCCTCCAGACCCCTCAACCCACCCGCAAAAAAGTAGAACACTCCCAAACAGGCCAAAAGCAAAAATGGAAAATGTAACAGCCCAGCAATAAGCCACAATATTATGGCTGCGCCTGGTGCAGGTGAGGATGATGATACGGTTGCTGGTGTCGTTAACGGCTGTGAGGGAAAGTGACTCCCTTCGGCCACAGATTCAGAAGTGGAACTTGACGCCGGATGGCCTGCTGATTCATTTGTACTTCTGCCGGCTCCTTGAATTTTCTGCCGCTCTTTTTCGAACCGAGTGGCTAGCCAATGTTTGTACTTTGAAACATCTGCTTCATCAAAAGGAATGAATGCTTTGCTGGCCACTGCCTTTTTGTACCGTGGATCCAGAATAGTGGCACAAATGTAATGTTGTTCTGTATGTATGTTTTTAAGCCTTTCATTGTCAACTAGGCGGCTTAATAACCTCTCCGCCAACTGATATGCGTCTTGCTTTTCAGCATCATCTCGGAACATTGAAGACACCACCTTCAGTTGGTGCTCTAGCATGCCCAACAATGGAATAGCTTTGCCCAAAGAACAGTCCTCCCTGCTGACTTCACGCATGAAGACCTCAAAAGGACGAAGCATGTCTGTCAGGCTTGCAACTAGCTTCCATTCCTCCAACTCTTGCCTCATGTCTTTCATAGTAGAACCCAGTTTATAGACATAATCATTTATTACCCCCCACTGCTCAGACAGACGCTCATGCATGTAAAAGGTTGAGTTCCAACGTGTTGCCACCTCCTGGATGAGTCCTTTGACTGGCAGCCTACGTTCATGTTGAATGCTCCTCAGCTGTTTCCGGGCCTTAAAAGAATGGCTGAAATGTGTGCAGATTCTTCGACAGGTGGTCAGTAACTTGCTGACTGTGTTTTCTTTTTTCAAGAAATCTTGCACCACGATGTTAATACTGTGCGCCAAACACGGCACTCTGAAGTACTCACCATCCTGCATGGCCTTAACTATATTACTGCCATTATCCATGGAAACATGACCAACTATGCGATTTCTTGGATGCAGCCATTCATAGACCTTCCTATCAAACTCCTCTAAAAGGTTAGGTGCAGTATGAGTTTTCTCCATGGCAAACATGGCTACTGTTGCATGTTTCCGAGTAGCTTGAATAACTGTGTATGTGTCAACACCTGCTTTTAACTGGTCTTTAACCCCTGCAAAAGAGACCCAGTGTGCAGTGATGCACATGTAATCAAGGGCTTGGCAACTGGTCCACATGTCTGTTGTCAGGTGGATAGCACTCTTCAGAATAGCTGCGCCAATCACCTCCAGCACATCTTGATGTAGTGCTGGAACAGCAACTCTGGCAAAATAGGACCGGCTAGGAACCTTCCATTTAGGGGAGACTGTTGCCACAAATTCTAGAAAACCCACCCCTTCCACGAAAGAAAAACGGAGAAGGTTCAGCACTAGCATTTTAGCCAGCTTTGCGTTCTACAGACATGCCGTTGGGTGGGTGCGTTCAAATGGCGCATCCGACCAAAACATTCTACTAATGGTGGTCTGGACCATTTTACGTGATGATGATGATGAAGACTTCTTCAAACCAGTTAGGCTCATTGATGTACTTTTTCGCATTGGTGTCTCTCCCAGACTCTTAGTGTGCCTCATATATGTTGCAGGGGTAGAGGGTGTGGGCGCTACCACTGCGGTGCTGCTGCCAGGGGTACTGGGTGTACCAGAATAAATGTCGGTCGGTTCTTGACTTCCCCCCTGCACAATCAGCCCCTCGTCAGCATCAGATGCAATGTGAATGGATACATTTGGATCAGTTCTACTTTTGGTTTCCCGGATGTTCCTTAGGTGCGCCTCCCACTGGATAGTATGGTGTTTTTGGAGATGAACTCTCTGGCCTCCGGAACCATAGTTGGTACCAAGCTTACCCTGACTAACTAATATTTTACAAATCGAACAAACGACCATGTTTTCTGCCTTTTGGCTAACAGTAAAGAAGTCCCAAACTGGGGACTGGAGATGTCTGCTGGTGGTGGAGGTGCTACTTTGAGTTTCAATGCCAGATGAAGTGGAGGATGGGCGTGGCTGAATTAGTTTTTGTTGTTCACTTACAGCACCACTACTTGAGGTAATGAAGGTCGAGCTGGATGGAGGTCCCTGCCGGCCCTTCTGACTAAAAAATATGGAAGCTGTAGGTTGTGTTGGTGTTGTAGTTAACTGCGTTGGTGGTGGTACCAGTGCCACGCCGCCCACATCCCGCTCAGCAGCCATTCGGGATAGGGTGAAAATGTCTGTCTGCTGCATGCTCGCTGGGGTTGGAGTGACAACTGTGATGACTGGGTCGTCTCCAGACTGTTCATCAGCAGCAGAAGACACCACTTCTTGTTCGTTGTCATCACCTATAAGTGGAAGCCTTGCGGGAACCTTCCTTTTAAGCTTAGCTACCTTTGTCGGCTCATGGCGTGCCTCACTCTAAGAATGCATTGGTGGGTTCCAATCAAGATCAAGGTCATCAGTATAAAGGGGGCGTGAAGAAGAATTTGTAGTAGTAGTAGTAGCCCTCCTTGACCTTTTTCTTGCTGGGGATCTGGAAGACAATGGATCATCATCAGGAGGAGTGGCTTCCTCGGATGATAACTCCGCTTGAATATCAATTTCCGGATGTGCCCCTACTTCTGGAGGAACAAGCGTTGTAGGCAGTTGTGCCACTCCATGAACCTCTAGTTGCACCTCTCCATGCACCTCTCCATGCACCTCTCTTTGCGCCTCTCCTTGCGCCTCTCCTTGCACCTCTACTTGCGCCTCTCCTTGTGCCTTTCCTTGCCCATGTACTTGCGCTTGTACTAGTGCACCTGTGGTTGTCGTTGCGGCTGTGGTTGTTGAACACTCGTCAGCTGAGTTACACCCGGCGTTGATTGGATGGTACTTTCTTGTGATGAGCCAACATCACTGGTCGATGGTGATTGAGAAACTAAAGTGGCTGCCTCAGCAGCACTCATGGTCTTGGACCTAACTTGGCGTGGTGGCACTGAGCCCAATGAAGCGGAGGTGCTGCTTCCAGCTTGGTCCCGGGCGGACACCACTGCTGCTGCAGGCCTAGTTTTTTTTCTGAAAAAAGGTGTTGGTGGGCCCACCAGTCTCCTTGGTAGGTGGTGCCACTTGCTTCTTCTGCTCCTTCTTACAGGCAGTGGCACTGGCAACTTTTTTTCGCTGAGGCACTACGGCCACCTTTCTTTGGGCCCTTCTTCTTCAGATGTCAGAACAGCAGGCCGCAGTTCCACGAGTTGCAGAGTTGTCTTGTCTGTGGCCACGCATTATGTCACGTGATGTTGTGCTGCACACACCGCTGCAGGACTTCTTCCTGGCACTGGTGGTTCTCTTGTGCACCTAAAAGCAATTGAAGCCAGAGGAACATCAGTTAAACACCCCAAAAAGTAAAAAAAAATACACACAAATCACCACAATCCAATGCCATCCATGCCCTCAATGATGTTTAAATTCAAGACACCCCACAGAAAGACTTGGTCCATGCACCACTCACTACCCCTGGGCCTAATGGAAGAATGCAAGGCAAACTGGGTGCAGGCCTGAGCACACTGTCTGGCTTTAAAATGGCCCCTTGACCCCCAGCCACATGGCCAGGCCCTGCCTGGACCAGGCCTCAAAATGGCCCCCACCCACATGGCCAGGCCCCAACACCACCCCAAAAAGTTGAAAAACACACGAAAATCACCACAATCCAATGCCATCCATGCCCTCAATGATTTTTAAATTCAAGACACCACACAGAAAGACTTGGTCCATGATCAACTCACTACCCCTGGGCATAATGGATGAAAGCAGGGCAGGCTGGGTGCAGGCCTATGGCTCAGAGCACACTGCCTGGCTTCAAAATGGTACCTTGTTATCCAGCCGCATGGCCAGGCCCTGCCTGGATCAGGCCTCAAAATGGCCCCCACCCACATGGCCAGGCCCCAACAACACCCCACAAAGTCAAAAAACACACAAAAATCACCCCAATCCAATGTCACCCATGCCCTCAATGATGTTTCAATTCAAGACACCCCACAGATAGACTAGGTCCATGCACCACTGAGTACCCCTGGGCATAATGGTTGAAAGCAAGGCAAACTGGGTGCAGGCCTGAGCACACTGCCTGGCTCCAAAATGCCCCCTTGAGCCTTGACCCCCATCAAATGGCCAGGCCCTGTCTGGACCAGGCCTCAAAATGGCCCCCACCCACATGGCCAAGCCCCAACAACACCCCAAATAGTCGAAAAACACGCAAAAATCACCACAATCCAATGCCATCCATGCCCTCAATGATGTTTCAATTCAAGACACCCCACAGAAAGACATGGTCCATGCACCACTGAGTACCCCTTTGAATAATGGATGAAAGCAAGGCAAACTGGGTGCAGGCCTGAGCACACTGCCTGACTCCAAAATGGCCCCTTGAGCCTTGACCCCCACCACATGGCCAGGCCCTGCCTGGACCAGGCTTCAAAATGGCCCCCACCCACATGGCCAAGCCCCAACAACACCCCAAATAGTCGAAAAACACGCAAAAATCACCACAATCCAATGCCATCCATGCCCTCAATGATGTTTGAATTCAAGACACCCCATAGAAAGACTTGGTCCATGCACCACTGAGTACCCCTGGGCATAATGGATGAAAGGAAGGCAAACTGGGTGCAGGCCTGAGCACACTGCCTGGCTCTAAAATGGCCCCTTGAGCCTTGACGCCCACCACATGGCCAGGCCCTGCCTGGACCAGGCCTCAAAATGGCCCCCACCCACATGGCCATGCCCCAACAACACCCCAAAAAGTTGAAAAACACATAAAAATCACCACAATCCAATGCCATCCATGCCCTCAATGATGTCTAAATTCAAGACACCCCACAGAAAGACTTGGTCCATGTACCACTCACTACCCCTGGGCCTACTGGCTAGTGAGGCTTTACAGGCACCCCACAATTAAAAGAAAAAAATCAACATATAACAGTGAGCTAAAATTCCATGACACAAATGAGAATTAAGTTTAAAAAAAATCACAGAAACAGTTGTATCATGCACCCATGACTAACCCTGGGCATACTGGATACTGTGGCTACCCACAATATATTATTTTTTAAAGTTGTGAAAAAAGTTTTAAAACTGTAGTTGCAACAACTGCAATGCCCCAAACAAACAACACCAACTTACTTGTAAAATCTCAAGTCCAAAAGTGATCCAAACTCCAAAGTCCAAAAAGTCCTCAAATACAGATATCCAGCAGCAGGCACAAAAAGTAATCCTTCCAGCTCCAGATCCAAAACAAAAGTGACCAGGACATGGACAAAGCACTGGGAGGAGCCTGCTGGACAGGAACAGGAAGTTGGAGACTCTGGGGCACTTCCTTCCTCCCACCCCTCCCAAAATGGACTCCTTGCACCAAAATGTGCAGCCAAATGTCAATCTGAGGAGTTATTTTGATCAAAATCGTCATTTTCAGAAAGTTTATCATGCCTGCGGTGGATTATTTGTGCAGAATTGCAATTTTTGTAATTTCGGGAAAGCGAGCTGTTCAAATCTCCCGCCGGAAGTCAGCTGCGCGCCACATCTGTAAATGTAAATGTAAATGTAGTTGAGCTTATATAGCGCACAGCTACCCGCAGTGGGTTTCCCGGCGCTTGCTTAGGGAACCCTTCCTGGTATTCCCCTGTGAGATAGCAGGGTATCCACAAGGTGAAAGTCAGGCATCCCGCCGCGAGGGACCATTGTGGAGATTAAGCAAGCTATTGCCCAGAGTCGTAGAGTGTGAACCCGTGAGTCGAGGAGGCACCAGGGCGAGAATTATCGAGTCCGTGGAATTTTTAGCCCAAGACCCCGCCGAGGCGAGGAATTGAACCCTGGTCCAGGACCGATCTCAGCTTCCGGGTCTGCTGCCTCTAACCCCTAAGCCACACTTCTCTACGTGTTCGGCATTGTTTAGTCCAGCGATGCGTGATCGCGGGCCCTTATGACGTACTCGCGTTGTTAAACTCTCGCTGTGCGAGATGGCGGGCCGCGATGAAGTTGGAGTGTAGTTCCTATATTCCCAATAGGCTCTGCGCATTGGAATAACATAAACGATAGTTTAGACGTAGGACTTTAGGTCGACTAGGTCTCTATTGAATATGTTAGACTTAATTATGAATGCCAGCTAGCTCAGAGGTCACTAGAAACTTTCTCGAGTAAACAAGAAGGTGTTAACTTTCCTGAATAGAAAAGAAGGGATTAGTTTCTGACAACCGCATAAACATGACAACTTTGCTCCCTCCAGAATAAGGAGAATACCTCCAGAGTCGCGGAAACAATAGATAGCTATTTCACTCAGTCAATCGTGCATGCTTAGTTTCACCAGAAGCGCAGAGAAATAGAGAGACGGGCGTTTTCAATAAAAGAGGCTATTTATTGAACAGTCTTCTTTCTCATGCAAGAGAAGTGAGTTGCCACAATTGCAATACTTGTCATAAAGTAAAGTGTGTACAGTAAAAGGAGTACTGTAAAATAGTACTGTAAAAGCATGGTATGGTTTCTAAGCCATACTGTACTTAAAATGGATAAAATGCATACAATGATAAAATAGTAACTAAACGTACTCAACTGGTGTTTCTAAGATACGCCTACCCCTGTGTATATAACCTAAGCCTAGTACGTGGGATGGAGTAAATGAGCTGCAGTTTTAGTTTGAAGTACTGGGCTTTTAAGAACCCAGCGGTGCCAGGGAACACACCCTAAGACTTTGAGTCCTTCCTGTCCCAGACTACAGAAACACAGAGTCTTTTAGGTGAAGTCAAAGATCTTGTTTATTGGCTGCAGCCAGTAACAGGTATCCTAGAAGTACAACACGGTGTATATTCTCAGGAGACTGCTTTTCTTACAAAGCCAGCCATCCCTTTTTATACAAAATATTATGCTTTAGGCAAACATTCCTTATTTTACAGTTGACCATTCACATATTTTCACAACAAAGAAAAAGCAGATTCAGGACGACAATCCCTTTTTCAGTTTGTCCAGCCCACAATCAATTTCCCGGCAAGGCCCAACATTTTCATCAGATATCGGACGGACCCCTAATAAAATCGGGCACCTCCTCCTCGTAAAGCAAGTCATAAAGATAGAAACAGAGACAGGTGTGTGCGAGATTTGGCGTGGTGTGGATGTGAGGAAAGGTTTATGGTTTGCTGTGCCTTGATACTAATCTCGATCGGCCACTGGGAGAGGAACTGGCCGAACAGGTTTGGCTTCAGGCAGTGGAGTCAGCTTGCCCAGGTCACACAAAAGTCAGCAAAGGTGTACGTGTCCTTAAGACTCGTTTTGACCTCAGTCATCAGCCTATGTGAGGGCAACCACAAAATGGCTGACATTCACAAAATGGAACCCGAGGGTGCAGGGCGAGATTCCTGATTTCAGGGTGATCTCGCTACTCGAATGCGACGAAAAATGCTTGTACATAGTGTACTCATCATTCTCGGTCCGCTGATACCAAAATCGTCATGATTCGACGATGTTTATGACTAAGCATGGGCGTAAAATCCGCTCCGCTCGCGGATTTTTCGGATTTTCGGCAAATCCGCAATCCGCGAACGCTCGCGAATTTGTCGAAAATCCGTGAATCCGCTCGCGGCGGATTTTTTGCTTGGTTGCGGCGCGCGGCGTGGTGCACGGCGTTCACTTTCCGTCATTTTAGCGTTTGCCGAGTTGTTTTTCTTTGCGAGTGACGCGCCATTTTAGATCTTGCTGCGTGTTCCCGCGGGAGTTTGTCGCCCGCGAATACGTACTCGCGGCTTGCCACCTTGCACAGCACACCTCGCGAGAGTTCGCAATTGCGAACACGTAGTTGCGGCGGAAAGGAACAATCTCGCACTTGCGAAATAGAGATTTTGCAATTTCGCACAAGAAAATCACCAGCAAACAGGATAAACCTTCAGAAAATTATGATTTTTATCAGAATCACTCCTCAGGTTGACATTTGCATGGCTTTTTTTTTTGCAAGGAGTCCATTTTGGGGGGGGGGAGGAAGGAAGTGCCCCACAGTCTCCAACTTCCTGTTCCTGTCCAGCAGGCTCCTCCCAGTGCTTTGTCCATCTCCTGGTCACTTTCATTTGGATCTGGAGCTGGAAGGATTACTTTTTGTGGGTGCTGCTGGATATTTGGATTTGAGGCCTTTTTGACTGTCTTTGGATCACTTTTGGATTAGAAATCAACTTTCACAAGTAAGTTTGTTTGGGGCATTACAGTTGCTGCAAGTACAATTTTGGAACTTTTTCAGAAAATTAAATAAATTATATTGTGGGTAGCCACAGTATCCAGTAGGACCAGGGTTGGTTATGGGTGCATGATACAACTGTTTTGTTGAATTTAAACACCATTGAGGCCATGGATGGGCTGGGATTGTGCAGATTTTATTGTTTTTTGTCGTTTTTTTGGGCCTGCTGGTGTGGCCCTTTGCCCAGGGGTGGTGAGTGTTGCATGGGCCTAGTCTTTCTGTGGGGTGTCTTCTTGAATTTAAACATAATTGAGGCCATGGATGGGCTGGGATTGTGCTTATTTTATTGTTTTTTGTCGTTTTTGGGGGGCTGCTGGTGTGGCCTTTTGCTTGCCCAGGGGTGGTGGTGGTGCATGGACTGAGTGTGCCTGTGGTGTTGTCTCACTCTCTTTGATGTAAACATCATGGATGGCATTGGATTGTGGCGATTTCTGGCTGTTTTTCTGTTTTTTGGGGGTGTACTGTTGATGTGGTCTGGCCATGTGGGTGGTGGTGGTGGCCATCTTGAGTGCTGGCTGGTACAGGCAACATGTGCCTGGGGTGTAAGGGGGCCATTTTGAGGAGAGGCAGTGTCTGAGGCCTGCACTTATTTTGCCTACTTTTCATCCCTTATGCCCAGGGGTAGTGAGTGTTGCATGGGCCTAGTGTTTCTGAGGGGTGTCTTCTTGAATTTAAACACCATTGAGGCCATGGATGGGCTGGGATTGTGCAGATTTTATTGTTTTTTGTCGTTTTTTTGGGCCTGCTGGTGTGGCCCTTTGCCCAGGGGTGGTGAGTGTTGCATGGGCCTAGTCTTTCTGTGGGGTGTCTTCTTGAATTTAAACACCATTGAGGCCATGGATGGGCTGGGATTGTGCAGATTTTATTGGTTTTTGTCGTTTTTTTGGGCCTGCTGGTGTGGCCCTTTGCCCAGGGGTGGTGAGTGTTGCATGGGCCTAGTCTTTCTGTGGGGTGTCTTCTTGAATTTAAACATAATTGAGGCCATGGATGGGCTGGGATTGTGCTTATTTTATTGTTTTTTGTCGTTTTTGGGGGGCTGCTGGTGTGGCCTTTTGCTTGCCCAGGGGTGGTGGTGGTGCATGGACTGAGTGTGCCTGTGGTGTGGTCTCACTCTCTTTGATGTAAACATCATGGATGGCATTGGATTGTGGTGATTTCTGGCTGTTTTTCTGTTTTTTGGGGGTGTACTGTTGATGTGGACTGGCCATGTGGGTGGTGGTGGTGGCCATCTTGAGTGCTGGCTAGTACAGGCAACATGTGCTTGGGGTGTAAGGGGGCCATTTTGAGGAGAGGCAGTGTCTGAGGCCTGCACTTATTTTGCCTACTTTTCATCCCTTATGCCCAGGGGTAGTGAGTGTTGCATGGGCCTAGTGTTTCTGAGGGGTGTCTTCTTGAATTTAAACACCATTGAGGCCATGGATGGGCTGGGATTGTGCAGATTTTATTGTTTTTAGTCGTTTTTCTGGGCCTGCTGGTGTGGCCCTTTGCCCAGGGGTGGTGAGTGTTGCATGGGCCTAGTCTTTCTGTGGGGTGTCTTCTTGAATTTAAACATAATTGAGGCCATGGATGGGTTGGGATTGTGCTTATTTTATTGTTTTTTGTCGTTTTTGGGGGGCTGCTGGTGTGGCCTTTTGCTTGCCCAGGGGTGGGGTGCATGGACTGAGTGTGCCTGTGGTGTGGTCTCACTCTCTTTGATGTAAACATCATGGATGGCATTGGATTGTGGTGATTTCTGGCTGTTTTTCTGTTTTTTGGGGGTGTACTGTTGATGTGGACTGGCCATGTGGGTGGTGGTGGTGGCCATCTTGAGTGCTGGCTGGTACAGGCAACATGTGCTTGGGGTGTAAGGGGGCCATTTTGAGGAGAGGCAGTGTCTGAGGCCTGCACTTATTTTGCCTACTTTTCATCCCTTATGCCCAGGGGTAGTGAGTGTTGCATGGGCCTAGTGTTTCTGAGGGGTGTCTTCTTGAATTTAAACACCATTGAGGCCATGGATGGGCTGGGATTGTGCAGATTTTATTGTTTTTTGTCGTTTTTTTGGGCCTGCTGGTGTGGCCCTTTGCCCAGGGGTGGTGAGTGTTGCATGGGCCTAGTCTTTCTGTGGGGTGTCTTCTTGAATTTAAACACCATTGAGGCCATGGATGGGCTGGGATTGTGCAGATTTTATTGGTTTTTGTCGTTTTTTTGGGCCTGCTGGTGTGGCCCTTTGCCCAGGGGTGGTGAGTGTTGCATGGGCCTAGTCTTTCTGTGGGATGTCTTCTTGAATTTAAACATAATTGAGGCCATGGATGGGCTGGGATTGTGCTTATTTTATTGTTTTTTGTCGTTTTTGGGGGGCTGCTGGTGTGGCCTTTTGCTTGCCCAGGGGTGGTGGTGGTGCATGGACTGAGTGTGCCTGTGGTGTTGTCTCACTCTCTTTGATGTAAACATCATGGATGGCATTGGATTGTGGTGATTTCTGGCTGTTTTTCTGTTTTTTGGGGGTGTACTGTTGATGTGGACTGGCCATGTGGGTGGTGGTGGTGGCCATCTTGAGTGCTGGCTGGTACAGGCAACATGTGCTTGGGGTGTAAGGGGGCCATTTTGAGGAGAGGCAGTGTCTGAGGCCTGCACTTATTTTGCCTACTTTTCATCCCTTATGCCCAGGGGTAGTGAGTGTTGCATACTTGCATGTCCCTAGTCTTTCTGTGGGGTGTCTTCAATGTAAACATCATGGATGGCATGGGATTGTGCTCATTTTTCTGTGTTTTGTCGATTTTTTGGGGTGTATAACTGAACTGATGTTCCTCTGTCTTCCATTGCTTTTAGGTGCACAAGAAGACTAAATAGAACCACCAGTGCCAGGAAGAAGTCCTGCAGCGGTGTGTGCAGCATAACGTCACGCGACGTCACGTCTGGACACAGAACCCTCTGCAACTCGTGCAACTGCTGCCTGCTGACCTGCTCTGAAGAAGATGGCCCCAAAAAAAGTAACCCGTAGCTCCTCTAGCAAGAAAGGTGCCAGTAAGGAGCAGAAGAAGCAAGTTACCAAGGACACTGGTGTGCCGCCCGCCCCTTTTTTTGTGAGTAAAAAAAAAAGTATGCCTGCAGCAGCTGCAGCGGGATCTGCTGGGGACCAAGCTGGCAGCAGCACCCCCGCTCCATTGGGCTCAGTGCCACCACCACCACCACGCCAACTTAAGTCCAAGCCCTTGAGTGCTGCAGAGGCAGCCAGTATACTTCTTCAATCACCATCGACCAGTGATGTTGGCTCATCGCAAGAAAGCAGCAGCAATGTCCCTCAATCAACACAGGTTGTTGTAGCTCATCTGACGAGTGTTGAACAACCACAGCGGCAACAACAATCACATGTGCAAGTACAAGCCCAAGTACATGTGGAAGGAGAGGCAGCGCAAGGAGATGCGCAAGCAGAGGTGCATGGAGGGTCACAACAAGTGCCCACAATAGTTGTTCCTCCCGAAGTAGGGGCACATCAGGAAATCGACAATCAAGGCGAGGTATCATTTGAGGAAGCCACTCCTCCTGATGATCCTTCATTGTCTTCCACACCCCTAGCAAGGAAGAGATCAAGGGTGGTGTCTACATCCTCTTCAAGCACACCTCCTTCTGATGATACGGATCAAACTTGGGAACAAACAAAGGTAGTTAAGCGTAAAAGGAAGCTCGTCCAAAGTCTCAGAGTTATGGAGTGTGATGAGTCTCAACAAGAAGTGGCGGATACTGCTGCTGATGAAGACTCTGCCAACGACGACCCAGTCATCATAAAGGTCACTGCAGCCCCAGCGGGCATGGAGCAAACAGACATTTTGACCCTAGCCCGAAGAGCTGCTGAGCGTGATGATGATGTTGTCGATGAGGAGGCAGTGGAAACACCACAATCATTGGAGTTAAGTAGTACACCAACTCGTCCCGCTTCCATATTTCTTTCTGGCAAGAAGAGACCTCCGTCAACCTCGACCTTAATTAGTGGCGGTGAAAGTGCAAAACGTACAAAAGTTGGGCAATCCACATCCTCCACTTCATCTGGCATTAGCTTCATGACCACCACCACCAGTATCGCCGCCTCCTCCATGTCCCACAGACACTTCAAGTCCCCAGTTTGGGACTTCTTTACTGTTTGTCCAAAAAATCCAAAGTTTGCCATTTGTACCCTTTGTAAGCTTGCAGTTAGTCGTGGTAAGTCAGGTACCAACTATGGTACCGGCGGCCAGAGAGGTCATCTTGAGAGAAAGCACACTGTCAAATGGTTTGCGCACCTAGATGCGATCAAGAAAGGCCAAATTCAAGGAAACGTTGATGTTTCATCTGATGATGACGAGCAGGAAGAAGACGTGTCAAACACTTCCCTTACACCCAGTACCCCTGTCAGCAGCACACCCAATGTGAGGCACACTAAGAGTGTTGGAGCGAGTGAGACACCAACGCACAAAAGTTCACCAGCGAGCAAAATTGGGTCAACGAAGTCATTATCAGCCCGTAAATGCTTGGTCCAGGGCAACATTAGAACAATGCTTACTTCAGACGTGCCATATGAACGCAACCACCCACTGACGCGTCTGTATAACACTAAGCTGGCTAAAATGCTAGCTGTGGACCTTCTACCTTTTTCTTTTGTAGAAGCGGTAGGTTTTCTTGAATTAGTGGCAACGCTCTGCCCTAAATGGAAGGTTCCGAGCCGGTTCTATTTTGCCAGAGTTGCGGTTCCAGCACTACATGAAGATGTGCTGCAGGCGATTGGGGCAGCTTTGCAGAAGAGTGCTGTTCACACAATACATCTGACAACAGACATGTGGACCAGTGGCCCAGGCGATGATTACATGTGCATCACTGCACACTGGGTCTCTTTTTCAGGTGTTATAGCAAAGCTAAACGCAGGTGTTGACCCGGACCAAGTTTTCAAAGCTGCTCGGAAACATGCAACACTAGCCATGTTTGGCTTGGAGAAAAGTCACACAGCAGAAAACCTTTTGGAAGAGTTTGACAAAAAGGTCTTGACAATGCTATCCCCCCTAAAACGCAAGATTGGTTATGTTTCCACGGATAATGGCGCCAATGTAGTTAAGGCCATGTCGAAGGGTGACCATGTTAGAGTGCCGTGTTTGGCGCACTGTATCAACCTGGTAGTTCAAAAATTCTTGAGTGATAAAGAGAGTCCAGCGTTCGAGGTAATGGCCACCTGCCGCAAAATGTGCAACCATTTCAGCCATTCTTTTAAGGCCCGGAAGCATCTGCGGAGACTGCTACTTGAACATGGAATGCCAGTGAAAGCACTCATCCAGGAGGTGGCAACACGTTGGAACTCAACCTTCTACATGCTTGAGCGTCTGTATGAGCAGTATACGGTACTCGATCACTATTTCTTGACAGAGGCTACATCTCAGAAGGAGGACCTGCGGATGAGTAAGGCGCAATGGGCCATAGTTAAAAGCCTGACAGACATGCTTCGTCCTTTTGAGTTCTTCACGCGTGCAGTCAGCCAGGAGGACTGTAATTTGGGAAAAGCTATCCCATTGTTGTGCATACTGGAGCACCAACTGATGGCGGTTTCTTCTGAGTTTCAAAAAGATGAAAAAAAAAAAACCATTTCATTTTGTCTGAGAAATTATTACATCGCCTACGTGGTGATGAACGTCTTAAAAACATCAACTCAGATCAGCATTACATTTGTGCTACTATTCTGGATCCACGCTACAAAAAGGCGCTGGCAGACAACGCATTCTTTCCTTTCGCTGATGCAGATGTTCAAAAGTACAAACATTGGTTAGCCTGGTCAGCCAAGAGGTTTGAAAAAGAACGGCAGGTTATTGAAGGAGAAGCCAGTACATCAGCATCAGCATCAGCAGGCCATCCGCAGTCAAAAGAATCCACTTCTGCACCTGTGGCTGGGGCACAAGTGACCTCTCAGCCGTTAAAGACACCGGCAACTGGATCATCTGCACCACACACAATGACAACACTAACAGTGGCTGGGGAGGAGGATTGGCTAAGTTTGATGGGGTATGGTTCTCGAAAAAATGTCACAGCCAGCACAGCAAAAAGTAAGCAAAGTGGAGGAACAGTTGATGACCTTGAGTCGATGGTGCAGGACTATCTGAATGACTCAACAGTGGTCTTTCTTAATGAGGAGCCATTGCAGTATTGGCATGGCAAAAAACAATTGTGGCCACAGCTCTACAACCTGGCTATAAACTATTTGTCTTGCCCACTCGCAAGTGTGTCTTCTGAACGTGTTTTCAGTGCTGCTGGTGGCATTGTAACTCCCAAACGGAGCCGCCTCTCGCCCAAAAATGTGGAGCGGCTGACAATGATCAAGATGAATCAGCACCTCATACCACCAGATTACAAAGTACGAGAAAGCACGCCGCATGAAGACGAGGAGGACAGCAACGTAGATGAGGGGATTTTTTCTCTGTTCGGTGCCACTGACCTCATCCAGCCTGAATTCGCAGAGTATGATGACGAAATCTTGTTCTTATTCCCTGACACCGAGCCCTGAAAATGAGACAATCAATCAAGAACTTTCTTTTTCGTCCTTATTCACTTTTATTCCTGTGTGCTTTGTGTCTCTCTTTCTTTGTTTTGCACAGTTAATTTAATTCAAACTTTAATCACCTAATCCCAAAAACAAGACCATCATCAGAACTGTCTTCACTTGTTTGCTTATTGATTTGAAGGTGCCGCAGTCTACATTCCTCAGGTTCACAAGTTCTGAAGAACATGCTCCTCTATCCTCCTCCTCCAGACTGCGATTTCCCTCCAAGCAGAGTGCTGGATTACGCACAATGAAGAAAGACTCAGCACTTGTGGGGGTGTTGTACTTCTTTGCGGGTGAGTTGACGGTTTTGGGCCCATTGCTGTGAAGCTCTAATAATGGACAAAAGTGTTTTGGACCAAATATGAGGTGGAAATTTCTTGCCGTTTTTGCTGACTTGCTTGCCTTTGAGGTGCTCTTTGGCGGGGTTCCGGGGGTTTGTGTGTAATTTTTGGTGTCTGTCGAAGCACTGCTGCGACAGTCTAATCTTGATTGCATTTGCTTTTCAGGAAATCCGTGGTGGAAAACAGGAGTTATGATGATTGATGATGATGACGACCTAGCTGCACAGCGCCGCGTTTGGACCGAAGGCCGAGAGACATTGTAAGTATGAGATTTAGCTTTTCCGCTGTTTGGGGGTGTTGTGTCGGGTGTTTTTTTGCGGGTGGGTTGGCGGGTCTTGCCTGGGGCATTCCTGGGAAGGTCTAATACCGGATACAAGTGTTTTGGACAAAATCCATAAGGAACAGCCTTTTTTTTGCCATTTCTTCAGACATCTTGCTCAATGTAGCGTTTTGGGGGGCTTCCTGCTGTTCGTGGGTGGGTTGCGGCCGGGGTCTCTGTCGAAGCACTGCTGCGACAGTCTAATCTTGATTGCATTTGCTTTTCAGGAAATCCGTGGTGGAAAACAGGAGTTATGATGATTGATGATGACCTAGCTGCACAGCGCGTTACTTTGGACCGAAGGCCGAGAGATATTGTAAGTATGAGATTTAGCTTTTTCGCTGTTTGGGGGTGTTGTCGCGTGTTTTTTTGCGGGTGGGTTGGCGGGTCTTGGCTGGGGCATTCCTGGGAAGGTCTAATGCCGGATAGAAGTGTTTTGGACAAAATCCTTAAGGAAAAGCCTTTTTTTTGCCATTTCTTCAGACATCTTGCTCAATGTAGCGTTTTGGGGGGCTTCCTGCTGTTCGTGGGTGGGTTGCGGCCGGGGTCTCTGTCGAAGCACTGCTGTGACAGTCTAATCTTGATTGCATTTGCTTTTCAGGAAATCCGTGGTGGAAAACAGGAGTTATGATGATTGATGATGACCTAGCTGCACAGCGCGTTACTTTGGACCGAAGGCCGAGAGATATTGTAAGTATGAGATTTAGCTTTTTCGCTGTTTGGGGGTGTTGTCGCGTGTTTTTTTGCGGGTGGGTTGGCGGGTCTTGCCTGGGGCATTCCTGGGAAGGTCTAATACCGGCTAGAAGTTTGTTGGACAAAATCCATAAGGAAACACCAGTTTTGGCACTTTTTGTAAGTTAGGGTTCGTTAGGGTTAGCCTTAGCAGCAGGATTGCATGTGTTTAGGGGGGTTCTATTGCAACGCGGTTCTGTTGTTGTAGAGCACTGTTGGAGCGATGCTGGCTATGGATACTTTTGCTTGCAGGCAAGTGGTTTGAATACAATCCACGGTCTGTATTTGGGTCTACTGTTACTTTCAAAGTACGTTTTGTAACCATTTTTCTGCTAGGCATCGTTTTTGGAGATATGATTGGGTTCTTCTACATTTTTGCGACTGGCTTTAGTAAGGGTCTTGGTGGGAGCATTGCTGGGAAGGTCAAATTTTGTTCTAAAACACAGTAGTACACCCACCTTGAGGGGAAAGATCCGCTATAATATTTTGGCCATACTTATTGATCCTTAAAAAGGTGACTCAGACAGAGCACGCAATTTCAAAAATATTGTACTGTCTATTAGGGAAATCAAAGTGTCACTTTTTGAACCACACAGCGTACATACCTTTTATTTATTTATCAGTGGTATTGTAATAGCACTTCCTGTTTTCCGTTCAATAATTACAGGCCGGGTTTCAGTCAACATCCGCCAGGCAGGCAGTGGACAGGGTGTTTCTTCTGTCAGTGGTCACCACCACATTGATGGACGAAGCGTCAGCTGGAATGGAGGAGTGCCGCCAATAAGAGGAATTGTTTGCTGCATGCAACTTACTTACCAATTTCAACAGGACAACTCCAACAACATACGCAATACAGATACAGTATCCATTGTTGTCTTTTATTCTATGAGTGTGACTGCATGTGCTTACCTTTAGTTTGTAACCAAAGATTGTCTGTAAACTCTGTATCTTCAATTATTGTTTGTCCATGCTCTGCTTTTTTTTTCTTCTCTCAACAAAACCTACCCAAAAAGAAACCCCCATTCCCATCCATTTTACAAACCCTAACCCTCTTCCCCCGGGCTGTGTTGTTTTGCTTGATGTCTGACTAAAATGACATCAATAATTCCACACACTTGCTGGGGAGGATAAGGTGATAGCAGCAACAGGCTGGTGAAGGAATACGAGGATATCTTCTAGACTTACTCAGCTTCAGTACTATATCTTCTAGTAGTAGTAGCCAATGTCAAATAAATTCAACGCAAGTACTAGTTATACTTGCAATACTTTACCATTTGTTAGGCTACATTATGGCACTGTTCTAGTGTACTGTCACCTGCTATTTTCTCGATCGTACCGTAACCGTTGTAATGCTACAGTAAGGAGTACAAACAAGGTTTCGTTTTCTTTTTTTCCATAGGCATGCAACTGCCACTGTGTCACACCACTAGTACCACCGCAATGAGGAAATGTCACCCGCCCAGGAATGACAACGTTAATCCCCATTTCACCTGGAGCCAGCCCTGGGCCTAGCCCTAATTTCTAACACAAATTACAGGTAAGATAAGCGTTTGGTGGGAGGTAGTATAATGGAGTATTATTTCGGAGTAGACAAGAGATTGACGGTTGTACTACTAAAGTCCTACGACTGTTCAGGAAAACAAAGTTACTGTTACACCCCCGCCCCCCACCCACCAGACTGAAAAGCAGTAAAAAACAGGTATGGTCAGATAAAGTTGAAAAATATATTTATTTATCCCTAACAAAATAATCTCCCTCACCCACCCTAACCCCAACGATTGTCTCTGAAACGTCCCAAAACGATCCCAACTCCCAAATCCCACCCCCCAAAAGTCTATAAAAAAAGGGCAAGGGACACTCCACTACTGGAGGGTGCTGGTGCTGGTGCATGATGCGGCATGGGCATCATACTCCTTGCGGAGGGTGGCAAGCTCGGAGCGGAGGCCCTTAACCAAGGTCTTATACCTCAGGACCTCCTGCTCCAGGTTGGACATGCGGACTCGTAGGCGGCGTTGGCGTTCCTTGCAGCTCCTGTGGGGGGCAGCTGGTATTTCGGTTGCTTGGCGGTGGCGGTCGGCTTTCTTAGCCCGGCTCGGTCCCGCTGGCTTAGTCACGGAGGAGGATGCAGTGGTCACAGTCGAAGATGTTGCCCCGCTCGACTGCGTGTCCTCCTCCTCCTCCAGGGCCACCAGCCGCCGATACTCGGCGACTGTGGCCTCCAGTCTCCGTTGCCGGGCCAATCTAGCCTGCTCCCTCCTTGTTGTTGATTTGGAAGGAGCAACTATATGAAGAAAGAAAGACATAGTCTGTAACCAATGCTCCTTATTAATAACACAAAGTGATTGAGCCGAAAGTTGGGTCACAGAGTACAAGTAGCAAATTGAAAGCACAGTACATAACTATTGAGGACAGTATCTATGTAACCTCCCACTTCTGCATCCTTGCTCTAACAGTAGTGGTAGTTTAATGAACTAATTCTACGACCACTATGGACTTCCATTACAGTCGACTATGACAGTACACCAGTCTTATTCTTCTTCTTCTCTCTTGTTTAGGGAAATGGGTACGTTATCTTATGCAAGCCGGCAGAATGACATGGACACAGCACAGTGAAGTTGCACCCGAGAAAAAAAGTTGCACACCATGATGATGGAGACAGACTTGCGTTACTGTACCGGTCCAGTACATGCAGGTGGTGAAGCTATTACTTTTCTATTACGGGTGGCACTGAGAATACTCTGTTACAAGGGCTACTGCTTAATTAATTTACCTTTCACCCTACAGTGCAAATGAGTACTAGAAAAGGAAACTGAAGAAGCTAACTAATTTGATTATCTATCACTTCACATGGGACGTATTTAATGACAGATGAGATGACTTTAGGTGCTTTGCTTAATATTGAGTGAACAGTGATACACCCACACATGAATGACGTACTACAAGTAAACTAAAGTTATTAAGAGAGGTACGGAGTGTCCACCGTAATAACCAGATATATGCTGTGAATGCAAACGCAATACAAAGTACTGCTACTATTCATGGTAGTATTGGACACATTTACAATTTCTTTTCCTTGCCTTCCCTGCACTGGGACGGACGTGCGGGTGCGGTGGTACATGCTCTTCAAGGTAACACTTACTTCACCTGGCGACCATCTACTCTCTCTAGATACACATGTGCTATGTAAGAGTCAGAGAATACCATGCTCCAGGCATCCATTCAGTCAAAGTATACGCACACATACAGTTTCTGTTTCACCCACCCAGGCTGCTGTCCTTCCACCCATCCTTGCTTCATCATTGACCCAGCCATGCACCATACCATATTCTTTCCTTCCCAGCCACCTCTGGGTCCAAGCAAACACATATCGTTCTTCTTTGCCAGCCATCATACAAGTTCGCGTCCCACTTACTTACACCCTTCTTTCGCTTTTCGTTCATCCCATCCATCACGTTCGTCTAAGAACTTATTGGGATTCTTCTCACCAAAAACTTCACAGCTAAGTCGAAGTACATTTCGAGGAGGCTACTACCTGGTTGATTTGTAATTGTAATACACCCGTGCAGAAAGCACACTATGCAGTCTTCAATCTCAATAAGTAAGGAATATATAGCTTACCTGTTTCCGCCACCACCGTTTGATCCCCCACAGGAACGGCCACCAGCTCTTCTAACGCCGCCTCCTCCCCAGAGGCCTCCGAGTCCAAGTCCAACACAGCCACCTCCGCGCTGGCCCCGTCACCAGATGTTACACCTACAAAGTACATTTAAGAATGTTAGAATACACCACTCACTACTATATAATATTTGGTCTAGGAGAAATGTTAAAAAAACAGAATACAATGTAATAATTTGTGACTGTCTACTCCATAGTAAAAATGTCCCATTTTCCAGGAAAGGCTGTTGTCTTGCTGCACTTTTATGCACAACTGATGAATGCTTGCTTTTGATTTTTAACACGCACCACTTTTTCTCCTAACAGACAGAAGCTTGACTCCTGAGTCCTAAGAACACGACCAGGATCAAGTTCAAACTAGGTGAGAGTTCGGCTCGACCACAAGAAATGTGTCCAATTAATCGTCAGCACTAACCACTTTTCCGTTTACAGTTAAATAGTTTTATGACAAAGTAGATTTTAATAAATGTGTTTACTTTTAATAAAGCTTTTACACTTAAATAGACTCTGTGGTTTTTGTTCCTCTAGACTAGAGTGGATGAGCTAAAGGTTTTGGAATTTTTGCAAGCATGAGTGCCTCTGACACTTCTTGACTGTGCTGTGACTCCGTACTACTCTCTTGTCCTGCGTACGATAATCTAGAGATCATTGGGGATCTATAATCGGTGACTTCGGGAGCTGAATGACTCTGCCACACTATCTAGTCAGTAAGGAGACAGTGCATAGAGGTATTGCTGAATATAATGGGAGTCCAATGGAATTGCCAAATGTCCAATCTTAGTTAGCTACACAGACAGACTAATAAGAATAGTCTAGTAATACCACAGGGAGTCATATTCGAGGCAGGATAAGAATTTATATCCAGTCTACAAGAAGATCAAAGACGATTTAGAAAAAATCGAATGAGGAACGCTAGGAAAAAATAGGTACTGTTTATTAAAATGTAAACTTACTGGGGCCAGCAAAGGAGCCCTCGCCTGCCCGATCCTGGCCTGCATCCTCAGCACCCTCCTCCTGTGTCCTCTTGCCCTTGGGGGGAGCTGATGTACAACATGAAAGAAAGAAAAACCAGAAAACATGGATGAGATTTTTCAACCAAATCAAACATTTGAAAAGAACAATAACAACATATTTTGGAAAAATAGCAAATAGATAGACAACTATTCCACGGGATCTATCTCATGTGGTATACTACGTTATTCGTATTGCCTGATTTGCGGAACGTTGACTTAGAAAGTTCCTATGTAACTCAAAAAACAGACTACTAAAGAGGTTTGCCTAGGCCTGGCACTGCAGGCAGCAGTGCGCAACACGTGACAGACAAAGTCCATCCTGCTTGCAGATCAGTGAATACTCAAACTATCAATCCACCCGCCACCACCGCCACTATTTCTTCTGATAGCCATGTGACTGTCTAAAGGAAGGACTGGACTTCAGTCTGTTGGGGCTGATTTATAAGTCCCTTGCGGAAGTTGCGGCTGATTTTCCTCCATTGTTGCGTGCCTTTTCTGACGCAGCGGCAGAACAAAAGACTCGCCATGGTGTTGGTGCGACGTATATATTAAAAAAAAAAACACATATGGGCATATGGGCGATGCATCACGTTGTAAAGCCCTGCGCCATCAGGGGGCGTTCCGGCGCAAGGGAGGGCGTACCTGCGCAGGAACGAATCCTAAAAGTGGCTGAGGGAAATCTACAAGATGTCAATCAGTCACTTTTAGGACAATGATGCATGACTCAAACCCTGCGCGCTTGAAGCCGACGTACGGCTTGATGCAGCATTGGGGAGATAGGGTACCCCAGAGCATTGCTGGAGCTGCGCCATCGTTGGCACGCAACTCCAGCAATGCGCTGCCTTTACGGCACAGATGCGTAAGGCTTCTGTGACGTTTTGGGCCAATGGGTGGTGGTGGCATGGCACACAATTACTGCCGCATCCCTGCTACTTTGCAGGGATGCGCCGGTAATTGAAAATATGACCCTTACTGTCTAGCATTACGCAGTTCTTTTCTTTACAGTACACTCATACATAATTTCTCAGGCCAATGAAATGCTTCTGAACACAACATACAAAACAAAGAAGCATAGTAGCAAGCAAGGCTACTGAGAAGGAGAGCAGTGCACCTGAAAATGAAATGCATAGAAGATTTTGAAATATAATTTACCTCAATGTAATCGGCAGCATTATTGCTCTTGGTAAAGAACAAAGATTTGCAAATAACAGAGCAGGATAAAACAGAGTAGTAAATGTACTACTACTACTACTCACCAAGCCCGGGGACCTCTACGCCGAGCGCGTCCAGCAAGTCCCGCTCCCGGTCCATGACATCGGTCCAGCGGTGGGTGGCCTGGTTATATGTGCGCCGGACCCCAGAGATCTTGTACATGGCCCGGCACACCTTCTCCCACCGCTGGCGGCGCTCCCGGATGCCATAGCCGGTCGCGATCTTGCCGCCTCCCAGGATCGTCTTGGGGAGGCGGCGCTGGACGTGGAAGATCAGTGCCGCCACTTCCTCCGCGCTGAAGATCTCCCTCGGGACCACTTGCTCCCCCCTTAAACGCCCGCACGGGAGCCGGGCACGGGGTGCGGGACCCTTCCCCTTCTCAGGGTGCTTCCCGGCTCCCTTTACCATGGTCTGGGCAGAAATAAACTTAAATGATAAAGAAGAAATAGAATAGTGAAGAAGAAAAGAAAAGAGTTTAAAAAAGTAGTTTAAAAGTAACTAAAAGCTGCAGAAAACACAAAAATATAGAGCTAGAAAAATAGAGGGTTAGATAATAAGTAAAATTAGATCAAAAAAACTTCAAACAAGCAAAGGATGGCAGAGATTGAGAGAGGATAGAGAAAGCATGCCCAGAACCATAGCAATGAATGAGAAACAAGATGGCCGCGCCCGTTCACGACCGCGTGGGTAAGTTCGCGCGAGATTTTCCTTGCGAGTACGCGCGAAATTGTACTAGCGAGCAGCACACTTTGCGAGATTACACATAGCGGGCGGAAACGGAATTACGTCACGCCAACAAGATGGCCGCGCCCGTGTACGACCGATAGGGTAACTTGGCAAACGTATAGCTAGAAGCGCCTCGCGAACACGCGCAAGATCACGCGAACATACACGTCGCAACAAAAACAATTTTGTATTCGCACGTATTCGCGGCTTCCGAAATCGATCTCGCACGGATTCGCGCCCCAAAAAACGCGCGAAATTGCAGAAAAAACGATTTTAGCTAAACTGAAAGCAATGAGCAGGTGCAAAAGTTCAAACTTAACATTAGTAACATTCAAGGTAGTGCTTCCTGATGGGCCCCTCCAGAGTTTGCAACTATTCTATGACCCTGCTATGACCCAAACAGCAGGCTCATAGAATAGCACCATAAAGGTCCTGTGAAAAAAAAAATTCACTGCAACAAAAAGCAAATTACAGATAAGGAAGGAAGCAGGTGCCAGCCAGACTGGAACTTTCAAAATTACTGACACATTAATGAAACACAAATTAATTGATGGCAGTTGAAGAAGGGCAGGTGTGCTTGCTTTTTTCAACCACCATAATCTACAGTGATAAATAAACCTAATAGGTGCCAGTGAGGATGTACTAGAGGGTGGCATGGGTGTCCCAGAGGGTGGCAGTGGTGAAACAGAGGGTGCTGTGAACCTGTGATGATAAACCAGACGTAGAAACAACATAGTCGCGGCCGTTGCAAGCCGAAAAGTAAGTTCGCAATTGCGAACTTGTCCCAAAATCGGCGCGAACACGCGCCAACACAAAAAACGGAAAAATCCGCAAATCCGCTAGAGTTCGCGGATCTTCGCGGATTGCGAATCCGTAAATACGCAAGTTCGCGGATTGCCAATCCGCAAAATCCGCCCATGCTTATTTATGACACTGGTCCAGAATTTTCAGTACCACAGACCCTCCTTTTGCCCTTACATAGGCAATCAACCTACACTCACGTTAATCTGAGTCCAGGTCTATATTCACAAATTCATTGAGATGTTGCTGTAGCATCATCCTATTGCTTAGCTCGTCCCTTGATACAGGTTTCCTTACACACGATGTAGCACAGAGGCCACACATTGCAGGAGCACACTGTACGCACAGACAAAACAGGAAAAGGATGGCTAAAATCATCCCAATACCCATCAGAATCTTCCATCCCCAGGTGGATATCAGTTCCCAGAACCACCCCATCAACGACCAATCTCCTTTATCCACATGAATAGATTCAGAGATCTTATGTAGTCTGGAGATGGCCTGGTACACTGTTGCTGCGTTATCTGGAATGAAAACACAGCAACTCGATTGGATCACTTTACATACCCCACCTCGGTCTGCAAGTATGACATCTAGAGCAACCCTGTTCTGAAGGGTCATAAGGCGATCCGACTGGAGCTCAGCAGTCAAGTTACTAAGGGCACCGGCAGTTTCAACTACGGTGGATTCAACAACTCTCGTCAATTGCCTTATGTTCCTGCTGTTAACCATAGGTCCCCAAAACGGCAGAAAACCCTAAAGAAGTCTCCAAATTCTTGTCCTGCAGTGTCTTCTTTACTGAAGACACCTCTAACTATCCTTGTCTTATGGTAATCTGCCGCAGCTGTGTAGGTGGGAGGCAACAGGAATGAAACAAAACATGTGTCCGAGAAGTCAGGGGGCAACCATGTGTAGGCTCTATCATGACAGATGAAATAGGTACCCTTAGCTGCTAGGAACAAAGGGGAAGTCTGAGATGCAAATACATATGTTTCCGTGCAGATACTTTTTCCTAACTGAGATCTGGGGTTCTTGCCATTACCTTGCAGACATAGGTGACCCTGGTGGGGTACAATCCAAATCGGGGAGGATCTCTTAGCTCGCTGTTTCTCACTCAGAGTGACTCCGTACCCGGTAACGTTCCATCCAATATATGCTAGTGTCTAGTCTCTCGGGATAGTCTCATAGGAAGTATCTTCCCTAATCATATCTACTATACCCTTAACTAGAGCACTATTCTTTGGATTATCTTTTTCAGAGCGTAGTGGGTGGACTTCATGTGCATAAATGAACATCGTTCTGTATGCCCACACAGAACCATTATGGCTGAAAGGCAGGACCAGGTAAGGGATACCTTTATCAGTAGTGTGCGGCATGAGACCACACACCCAACAGTTAGTTGTGTTCACTACTAATTGGTGTTGGTGCAAAAGCTGAACGAAAGAGTTATTAATGAACTCTAATCTCCTAGCGGACTCATGTTCAGGTAAAGGGTGAAAAGAATGTGAGGAAACAGTAGAAGGAGGCATGGGCTGTGCTGTGGGTGCAAATGTCACTTGAAAAGAGAATAAAACAAATCCTATTAGAAACATCATTACGCTAACCAACATGAGGATGCAAACTATCAAAAAGCATTTCTTGGTCATCATTCTACAAATTTTAGCTTTAAAGCTCATCTCTTTGGCAGGTCACTCCATCTCGAAAAACTCCATCCTCTCTAATTGCTGCTCGCGATGGTAGGGTGTTCTATGCTAAGGAATGCTTCTGTCAGTCCAGGGCAACTCCCTTAGACCAACCAGAACCGTCGACCTAACGTCTTCGGCTGCACTCCAAAGACTTCGGCAACCGCGACCCTACAGCTGAACCCGGATGGTGGTTCGAAAAACAAAAAATAAAAAAGTTTCTCAGATGAGAGAGCTGCACTTTCGAAAATAGTAGAGGAAAGTAAAAAATTGTATTAGTCCATAGTTCTCGGCCTCAGATTATAACGTCTCTTTCCAGGTAATGACTGGTCCTGGAACAAGAGTTCAGGCTCGGTAGTGTCCGATCGACTTGACGGTGGCACAGCTTCTTGCAAAAGATTGTCACTTTCACGTTCAGAAATTGTTCCTTTTACACGTGCATCGCTGAAAGGCAGAAAACGAGGCACAGTCTCAGTCTCAGAGTCAGCAATACCCTCCTGGACCCATCGGTCGTACGGCAGAGGCAAAGGAACCCTCTTGCAGTGAATTCCGTGGATCCAGTTCTTTTTCCCTTCCACTCGCACGGCGGATCTTGTTGATAGCAGGACTAGGTAGGGGCCTGTCCAGCGGGGCTGATCATTCTTTGTCCGCTGGAAATTTTCACCAAAATCCATGAACCAGGATTGATGGTGTGACCTGGATCTTCAGAAACCTGAGGCAGAGAATCGTGAACCTGTTGGTGTAAAACACGCAATTTAGCCGTCAGATCATACAAATAATCAAGCAGTACAGGGTGTTCAATTTCACTGAATTTTGTCGGTCTAGGCACTCCCCATATGTTGGCCGGGCGGCCGAACACAATCTCATATGGACTAAGTCCCACTCGTGAGTGTACAGTCATTCTTGTCGATAGAAGTGCTAATGGTAAGGCATAGGGCCATTTAAGGCCAGAGCTTGCTTGTATTTTGGCCAGTTTCAGTTTTAACGTGCCATTGTAGCACTCTACTAGTCCAGCTGATTGGGGGTGATTTGCAGCGTGGAATTTTTGCTGGATTCCTAACCCTTCACATACTTTCTTCATCACTCGACCCACAAACTCACTCCCATTATCACTCCAGACCATTCTCGGTAACCCAAATCTGGGGAAGATTTCTTTGACAAGCGCTTTAGCTGTGGACATGGCAGTGTTGTCCTTCAGGGGATATGCTTCTACCCATCTTGAAAAGGCACAAACAACAACGAGTACGTATTTCAAATTGTTGCACCTTTCCATGTGGATGAAATCTAGCTGCAAAACCTCAAACGTGTACGTTGGAGGCGCAAAATGACCAGCTGGAGTTGGGGTTCCCCTACCAGGATTGTATTTCAAACACACCATGCAATTCTTGACCACATTCTCTGCACATTTAGGAATTCTAGCATTTTGCCATACTGGAGCCAACAACTTACAAATCCCTTTCACGCTGATGTGAGCCATTCCATGGGCCATTGTAACCACTGCAAGCACATATGCATCGGGTAACAACCATCGCTGATGTTCTGATAATTCAACCCAACAACCATGTGCATCCAATTTACCCGTGCTCTCTCTCCACACACTCAACTCTTTCTCTGTAGCTTCAGCTTGAATAGACTTCACACTCTCTATCGTATCTTCACACATTCCAATGTCACCAACCCATCTTGCAGGGCCCGCAACATACATTCGACTCATCACATCTTTTGCTGTTTCTTTTGCGATTTCATCAGCAAATGCATTACCATGACCAACATCATCAGTAACCTTCTTATGTGCACTGCATTTCACAATCGCAACTTGCGACGGCAAAGTAAGTGACTCAATAAGCTCATTCACCAACTGACCATGCTGTATCTTGGCTCCATGCGAAGTCAGAAATCCACGTTCTTTCCACAATCGTCCAAAACTATGGGCCACACCAAATGCATACTGGCTGTCAGTATATATGGTCACTTTCATTCCTTTTGACAACTCACACGCTCTTGTAAGTGCAATCAACTCTGCTGCTTGAGCTGAATTATGTGGGATACGTGCAGCTTCAACAATCGTGTGCAAAGTCGTAACAACATATGCCGCAGTCGTATCACCATTCGGAAGCTTGAAGCATGAACCATCCACCCATAAAGTACCATCACATTTCGCAAGAGGAGTGTCTCTGAGATCTACCCTCCCTTTCGTTTCTTCCTCTGTTTTAAAAATACAATCATGTTGTTCAGAAACATCTGTTTCTGCTACAATCGGTAACAACGTAGCTGGATTCAATGTGTTGCATCTTTTTATGTGCACATGACTCGCTAAAAGTGTCAACTCGTAACCTGACAATCGAGTACTAGTGAAGTGCTGTGTCTTGGTCCTGTTTAACAAAATGTCCACTGCATGTGGAACCATTACAATTAACATATTATTCATCACTAACCCAGCAGACTGCCGAATAGAAACAGCTGCTGCCGCTGTGGCTCTCAAGCAACTTGGCAACGCTCTGGCTACCGGATCCAAAGTCGACGAAAAATACGCGCATGGACGTTGCTTGTCCCCAAAAGACTGTGTCAGCACTGAAAATGCACAACCTTCTTTCTCATGGACATACAGTGTAAAAGGCTTACTGTAGTTGGGGGTACCCAACACAGGAGCCGAACACAATGCATCACGCAATTCGGTAAAACTTTTCTGACAATCCTCAGACCATGGAAGGGGATTCGGTGTATCTTTACAGGTCAATGCCACCAAGGGTTTGGCCAGTAAAGAAAAATTCGGTATCCATTGTCTGCAATAGGATGTAATGCCCAAGAAAGCGCGCACTTCTCTCTGTGTCCTTGGCACACTCAATTTAGCAAATGCCTGAATTCTTTCTGGGGTCAGTTTCCTTCCCTCCTTCGATAAGAGATGACCTAGGTAGGTCACTTCTTGTCGACAATATTGTAACTTCGAAAGGGACACTTTGTGATGCAAATCAGACAAATGACGCAACAATGACAATGTTGCTTCTTTACAAATTTCCTCAGTATCTGCAGCGACTAGCAAATCGTCAATGTACTGAATAAGGGTAGCGCCATCAGGTAAAACAATCGTATCAAGCTGTGTTTTTAAAGCCTGACTATATATTGACGGACTCTCACAATAGCCTTGGGGAGCGCGTTTGAAGCGGAAGCCTCGTCCTCCTAAACAGAAGCCGAAAATATCCCTACTCTCCTCGGCAATTGGGATGCTGAAAAAGGCATTTTTCAGGTCAATCATTGAGAACCAAGTGGCGGAAGCTGGAATCATCGTTAATAAGGCAGTGATATCAGGGACAACTGGAAACTGTGGCACAACTATTTTATTCACCTCTCTAAGATCAATTACAAATCTGTAAACAGGTGGCTGGGAAGGGTCAGTGCGTTTCAAAACAGGCAAAACCGGGCTATTGCAAATGTTGCCTCCTGTCTCTTCAATTACATCTTTTTCAATCAAATCATAAATGATCGCTAGCAACGCTTTCTCACCTTCATTAGAGATCTTGTATTGGGGAATGCGTGGCATTTTAACATTCGCTTTCAATGTCACAACATATGGCGGTATTTCCAAAAGACCCACGTCATTAGGGCCAGTAGCCCAAGGAATATCAGGAAGAGATAACAATTCTGCCAGAAGTTTATTCTTCGACAAATACATTGGGGAGACCACTTTCTTACCCGGTGTAAGCTGTACTCCTGAAGGAGAACAATACAAGGTTGCATATAATCTTTTCAACAGATCCAATCCTAACAAGTTTTCACCACAACCTGTCGTCAAAATAAGGGGTGCTTCTAATTCACAAGGTCCAACGGAAAGGGACATAGGACTAGAAATCGGGTTCCTAACTGGGGGGCCAGAAAAACCTACTGAAACATTCATTTTGCCAGACAAAGGTGCGCCAGGGAGTTTAGAGTGCATAATAGAACTCTTTGTAGCACCAGTATCCAACAAAAAAGGCTCTGACACACCTGATGTAATCACCTCAACATAAGGTCCACTCTGATCTACTGGAACTGAAACAACTCCCTCTCTTTGTCTATGGCTGTCCTAGCAATCATTACCTTCCATATTCTCATCTTCTGCATAGTAGTCATCGGCATAGTATTGAGGCGTCCTACCAGACGCGTTATTCTGCTGATCAAAACTATTCATTGAATTCTGAGGCGGAAAGGAGCGTGCATTCTGGGCGAAACCCCCACGTCCTCTGCCTCTAGATGCTTGTGGAACACCTCGACCTCTTGCGCTAGAAACACCATTCATACGCTGTAACAAGGCAGGGCAGCTACTTTTAAAATGACCTTCTTCTTTACAATATGCACACTGATTAGGGCCTACAGGAAAGCGTGGTTGAGAAAACTCGAACCTTTGCGAGCTTCTCAGAAATTGCTGAGGTTGCTGATAATCACGTTGGCCACCACGAGGCGGATAAGCTTGCTGGAAAAGAACCTTCGTTTTTAACTCTTTAGTTTTCTTTTTTACTCAATCTTTCTCGTCCTTATCTCTATTTTCGTAATACTGTGCAGTAGCCAATATCTGTGCTGATGAAGAAACGGCCCAAGAACTCTCTGAATCTTTCAATTTTTTACACAACTTAGGAAGCAAATTATGTACGAACTTGTCAACGAACAACCGTTGACCACCTTCTGTACTCATATCTTGACCACTGTGGTCGATAAAAGTCTCCTCAAACCTGGTGAAGAAATCAGACACGGTTTCCTCTTTCTTCTGCTTACATGCAGACAATTTGTCCCAATTCACTCGCATAGCAGGCATTAAAGTCTTCATGTAGGTAACGATTTTACCAGGGAGTTCTGCAACTACAGGCTCAGGTTTAGCACCACCAACTTGTCGGCCATCTGCAGCAGCAATATTAGCCCAGGTATCACCTAACTCTTGTGCATGATCTGTGTGACGAATCAAACCCCATAAAGGCTGTGGAACAACATTTCCAAACAACATGTCTATGTCAGCTAAATTCATAATACATGAGTCTGCGGTCTGTGATAGTTCCTTATAATACCCTGCAGGATTTTTACGGGGGTCAGGCAAAGTCTGTTTAAGGGCCAAAACTTCAGCTCGCTTCCAAGGAACATGTACAAAAACACGCTGAAAATGTGCCTTTATAGCATCGATATTATTAGCGACATCAGCTGCAACGGCATCCTTCCATACCGGAGAACCTTCTCTCATGGGATACTGTTTCGTTTTCCTCCTAACAGAGGGATCAGGCTCAAACAACGACCGAGAGACATCCTCATTCCGAAATGACAATAATGTCGTGACTGCTTTCTCAACATCGGAACCCACAATCGTTCCTTTTGCAAACTCGAACCGCACACGGCACAACTCAGGTGGATTGGGCTCCAAATCATTTCCCTCCAAATCCTCACAAAGAAAAGCACACATTTTATCAAAAACGTATCTTTGCTTCGGTGCTTCCCACTGATGGAAGACATCCATAACAGACTCTAGCTCATATCTTGTGGGGTCTGTAACCCATTTATGTGCTAAATAATCCAATGTTTCCCGCTCTCTAGAGTCGGGCAGTTGACTACGCAACTGTTTGTGCGTTGAAACGGGGGTCATACTTGCTGCCCCAAAAAGAGGGGATAGGAGACTGGCAACAGTGTCAGTCATTCTCTGTCGAACAGAAGGAGAAGTCGACGAAAGAACAGGAGGAAAAGCAGAGTGAGGCAAGGCAGATGCAGATGCAGACGCAGTAACAGAAGGAACATCAGAAGAGGTAGTCGATGCAGTGAGCAAAGTCGTAGGAAGTACAGAGGGAGCAGGTAGCAAAGTCAGCGCCCCTTGAGGAGGCTGAGCCGTAGCAGTAGGAGCCAACTGAAGAGGAGCTGGCGGTTATGGTAGAACCTGAGGCACCACAACTGGAGGTTGCACAACTAAATGTTGCGGAGGTGCAGTAGCACTCTGCGCATAGGGGGGTGGCGAATTGAATAAATGTGTCATTAATGGATCTTTCTCAAGTTCCTTTGCTGTATCCTGCTGGAGAGGTGACAAAACTGGATAGCATTTATCGATTACCATTTTACGTTGCCTGTGCAACTGCTCACTCGCTTGTTCTTCTTCGTTATCTTTATACTGCATAGCAGCTTGCATTATTGAGATACCCTTTTCTCTTTTAGTCCTTTTAGCTAATTTAATTTCTTTCTGTTTGGCTTCCTTTCGCCATAGGCAGAAAGAGTCAAACATCGCCGGCCGGGCTTTCTTCTTAAAGAGTTTAACCTCTAGATTATCTAATATCTCTGTGTCAAAACTACCATATTGGGGCCATTTTAAAACACCATCCTTCCTGGTGTATCGAATCCATACTTCATTATATGTGATGGGGCCCACGCCGTGCTTCACATAGAGTTCATAAGTTGGAGTTCCAATCGGAGGAACCGGACACGAGTCCTCCAATCGGGAATCCCTATTACAACCAAGACAAAACAAGTTTCCAAGTCTGCTAAGACCAGGCATCTTCACTCTCTAGCCTAGCTTCAAACTTCAAAGGATTATCGAATACGATAGTCTCGTGAATACACGAGTCCCTCGGCTTTGGTACTTGCAAGTTCCAAATCAAAGATCCCAAGGGGATACCCAAACTAAGAACCAATACTAAGGACTCTCCACTTATACTTAACTGAGGTATCGATAACGTCACCAGAAGACTCGTCTATCGTTTCGCTCTACAAATCATCAAAGGGTCCAAGACAGGGCGATAGTCAGGGCAGCAGTCCTTCGTAGCCGTCGGGACGCGGGGAACCTCGCAGCAAAGACTTTTGGACCACGAACGACATACAGGGGTCGATGAAGTGGTTGGCCTTCCTCCAGAATTTTCACACGAAGCTCCTCAGGAACCTCTGGCTTGGACCGGTACTGCTGAAATCGCCCCACGTTGGGCGCCAACTGAAGTACTGGGCTTTTAAGAACCCAGCGGTGCCTGGGAACACACCCTAAGACTTTGAGTCCTTCCTGTCCCAGACTACAGAAACACAGAGTCTTCTAGGTGAAGTCAAAGATCTTGTTTATTGGCTGCAGCCAGTAACAGGTATCCTAGAAGTACAACACGGTGTATATTCTCAGGAGACTGCTTTTCTTACAAAGCCAGCCATCCCTTTTTATACAAAATATTATGCTTTAGGCAAACATTCCTTATTTTACAGTTGACCATTCACATATTTTCACAACAAAGAAAAAGCAGATTCATGATGACAAGCCCTTTTTCAGTTTGTCCAGCCCACAATCAATTTCCCGGCAAGGCCCAACATTTTCATCAGATATCGGACGGACCCCTAATAAAATCGGGCACCTCCTCCTCGTAAAGCAAGTTATAAAGAAAGAAACAGAGACAGGTGTGTGCGAGATTTGGCGTGGTGTGGATGTGATGAAAGGTTTATGGTTTGCTGTGCCTTGATACTAATCTCGATCGGTCACTGGGAGAGGAACTGGCCGAACAGGTTTGGCTTCAGGCAGTGGAGTCAGCTTGCCCAGGTCACACAAAAGTCAGCAAAGGTGTACATGTCCTTAAGACTCGTTTTGACCTCAGTCATCAGCCTATGTGAGGGCAACCACAAAATGGCTGACATGCACAAAATGGAACCCGAGGGTGCAGGGTGAGATTCCTGATTTCAGGGTGATCTCGCTACTCGAATGCGACGAAAAATGCTTGTACATAGTGTACTCGTCATTCTCGGTCCGCTGATACCAAAATCGTCATGATTCGACGATGTTTATGACACGGGTCCAGAATTTTCAGTACCACAAGTTAAGATAGTTTCTGC
This sequence comes from Lissotriton helveticus, assembly GCF_964261635.1. Classification (NCBI taxonomy): domain Eukaryota; kingdom Metazoa; phylum Chordata; class Amphibia; order Caudata; family Salamandridae; genus Lissotriton; species Lissotriton helveticus. Next base: position 600,661,282 of record NC_136063.1, on the reverse strand, counting down.
CAAGAATCTGAATCAAGAATTCTCGAAGGGTCTAATCAGCTCCGTACCTTGGTTATAGAATGAAGGAGGTCTTGTATCTCTCTCTCAGGACTCGTTCTCCCAGCAACCCGCAAGTGTGACAGGGAAAAACTGGAGCTGGATTTCTCGGCAGGAGAAAAGACAGCGTCTCTCTTAGTGCGTCAATGGGAGGGTCGGCTTTCTTCGGCACTCTGCTCCAAACCACCGTGTGTTTTGCTAGGGCAGATGCTGGTATATTTATACCTGGAAGGTGCCGAGTTTGACGTAGGGGTGGACATCAGACGTCACTATGAACTCGCAGTTCTTTCAGGACTCCAGGAGTTTTAGGACAAACCAAAACAGAAGCAGGGGGAATTCCCGGGCTGCTGGAGGCTTGGTTTGTTTAAGAACACGTGCTTTCTAGGAGTCTATAGGAGTAGCCTTGCCGTATTTGGACTGCATTGGCTATGACTTAATATGGGTATGATTCCTATGCCTTTATAAGGATATGATTTGATATAACCACATAAGGGCATAAATCGAGAATATTTAAATAGGGTCCTAGATTCGTTTACAACAACGTAATCGCGGTCGAAAAAATCTTGCGCGATCACGCAGCAAGAACCAAAATGACGCAGCACACGCAAACCGGGAGAAAAATAACTCGGCGAACTCAGAATCACGGTAAGTCAACGCCGCACGCGCGATATTGTATTTTTCAAGCGCGACCAAGCAAAAAAATCCGCAGTTTGCGAATTTGTGGATTTTTGGGCAAATTCGCGCGACTCACGGACCGCGAATTTTCCAAAAATCTGCAAATTCCTGCGAACGAAACGGATTTTACGCTCACACTTAGTTTAGAGTATAGCGGGAGTGTAAAGCAAACTACTCACTGGTACCGGTCTGAAGACTCAGGGATAAAACTGTGAGCCTAAGCTGTGAGCTGATTGCTGTAAAGTGATGTGCTGTGGGCACTGTAGGATACTGGCCGCTGTAGCATACATGTATAAGTAGTGTTAGTATGCATTTATATTATACAGGAATTGGGAAGTGAACTACTCACCCCTAGCAGTCTGAAGACTCAAATGCAGTGTTTTAGCAAGCAGGAATAAATAAATAATTGTGAAGAAGATAATGCAGAAGGTTGCAGTGCCACAGAAGGCAAATGGTGAAATCAGGTGTGTCTAAGAAAGTGACTGTGTGTAAAAAAGCGATGGAGTTTGAAAGTTATATAAAAAGTGTCTTTATTTAAGTACCATAAATGGACCCACTGGTGCAAGTGCTAAGGCATCCAGCTGAGGCAAACTCCAACCGTGTCTGCTCTATTCAAACGTAAGCTCCTGCATCAGTGAACTCCACATTACATGTTACAGTTCCATGTGACATAAACAATACCTATTAGACTTGAATGACTCTAAATTCTATAATGAAAATAAAAGTAGGATATGATTACCACATGTATCCTTTAAGAAAACAAACCAAAAAAAATTGCAAAATGTAATCATCAAACTTCTTAGGTACCATTGTACTCCTTTTTTGTCAACAGTAGAAAAGTCAGCAATCTCTTGTACAGTAGATTCAGTCTGGTGCATGTCAGAATTGGTAATAGTTCTACACACATCGGAACTTTGAGGAGGAACACAAACATTGCGCTTCAGAGAAGCACATTCAGTACCCTTCTAGTCAATCCATACATTATTGTCTTCAGCTGTTTCAAAAAAACATTCTTATGCAGAGAGCTAAGGCATCGAGATGAGGCAAACTACAACCGCTTCTGCTGTATTCAAACCAAAGCTCCTGCATCAGTGAATTCCACATTACATGTTACAGTTCCATGTGACATAAACAATAGCTATTAGACATGAATTACTAAATTCTATAATGAAAATAAAGTTAGGATATGATTACCACACTGTGCCAACCAGTTCCTAAACAATGTCGTATTTTTTTTATCTTGATCGCCAGCTTGTGAGCAGAGGCTGAGGATGAGTTAATTTTGGTGAAAGGGTGTTGTGGATAACAGGCAGGCAGAGAGACGTGTGCACAAAGAATAGACATCGTTTCATAATGGATGTTGGGGTTAGGTTAATTTAGCGAGTAAATAGCGTATTTTCATAGGCCATACATCACCGATCCCTGGTTAGAGTGGAGACGTAAGGGGCAATAATGAAAACAGAGTTCAAATGCCTGAGCATACTTAGAAAGTTATTATATGACAGTAGTACAATTGAAGTGTATTAAAAAATAATGGAAAAAGTAAAAAAAGATGGAACAAATAAATCCAAGAATAACATGAGTTTCGTACAAGTCTTGGAGATTGTAGTCCAGAAGTTCTTCAGCAGCTTGAGATGCGTAATGTTCCAAGAGGTCATTGTTGCCATCGTGTGAGAAAAGCAAAGTGATCCAATTCATATCCTTGAAGGGACAGTAATGTTCCTCGAATGTTGGAGCGGCAATTTGAATTGGCAGGCGATCTGCGATGTTGTGAAAGGTCGCATGTTGCAGGAGATCTTTTGCAGCTGCGCAGAAATCCCATTCCGTCACAATACTTTTTTATTTTGCATCTGCCATTGCTCCACTGCCTGAACAATCAGGTTCATGGTTTTCAAGATACTGCATTACCTGCTGGATATCGGGAGCGACTGTTGGAATGTTGGCAAGGCATACATCCATTCGCCAGTCGAATGGGCATGTTTTGCAATAAAAAGATGGTTGCACGCAGATTGCATATGTGTAAATAAATGTCATGTTGTAGCTGGCTTCGATAATAGATAGAGGCAGGCAGCCGAAAAGTTATTCTATTTTTCACGGTATTGATCTAGCTTCACGTACAGGCGTATTCTGTCGGACAGCGTTGATACCACAGGGAGCGCAGACATGTTTTATAAGAAAAAATAGTAGTAGGATGGCCACAAAGAGAGCGAGAATTATGGGCACTGCTCCTCCAGAGATGATCGAATGAATAAAGTCTGGTATTATACCAAAAACAGTTTGAAAGACTGTGACAAGGCCAGAGTAGACCGTGTTAAAAAAGTATGCCAGACCTTGAGTGTGAGATGTGTAATGGGAGGTTCGTATTTAAAAGGGACTGTATTTTACTTGAAGTTCGTGCTATCTGCAGTTGATACATTTCTTTTGCAGAAGTGAGGGACACTTCTGTTCTGAGCAAAAGTGCTTTCAGTTTGGTTATTTTAATGAAATCTGTTTTCAAAGTAGGGATTGAAGGCCAAGTTGAAGTTTGTGAGTTACTTTGTGTGGGTGGCAATAGACATTGCCTCAAGAAGTTACTCGGTTTCAAAGAGTAGGGACATACGGTATGCCAGCTCACATTCCGTAGGAGTGCATGTTATTGAGAAGCAGATTACTGCCGTTAGAAAGCTGTGTGACTGTTGGTCTGATTGTAGGAGTTGGCGTGCTTTTAAGAAAGCACACAAGATTGGGGGCTGTAAGCTTAGAAGCGTCATGCAGTTGGACATTTTCGGATAGTAATGAATGACTGCCATTTTGGTCCCAGTTTTTACCTGTGAGAAAAACTTCTGTATGCTCTTTAAGACAGCAATGTGTAAATGGAAGAAACCACTGCTCGTGAATAAACATGCTACCTTGTATAATCACATACAACATGACAAACAACATGTATACCTACCAGACACAACAACATTAAGTATTGTGGGAACCATTGCTTGCCATGTACACAAACCAAACATCTCATGGCACCGCTGTTCCACAATGCAGAATGCGGGGAGAGATGGGAGCAAAGTGTTGAGGGGATGCAGAGCACAGGCAGGTACATGTCAACATACACTGATGGTCTATTGAGTGAAGTAGATAGTGGATGTAACCATGATAGTGCAGTCAGTATTCCGGAAACATAGCGTGTACCTGCCCCCCCGCCCCGAATCTTTAGTGTAGTGGGCTGGCTCGGCGTATGCAAGGTCTGTTTTTATTCCGGAATGGCGAACGTGTCTGTCAGGTCTTTGCAGTTTACACTGCCATGAGGTTGACCACGTGAGCGAAGGTGGATGCGTGAATGATGCTCTCAGCGTGCTAGTACTCAGAAATCGTCATGGCCGCTGCAACGCATTTATGCCGCACAGTTCATCTTTTGACACTGCCGTTTGTGAAAAAGGGCCCACCACGTGCCGGCGAAAGCTCCTGGGCTGAGGTCTGCGAGCTCGGAAGTCTCCTGAGATCAACGCTGGTTACTGCAACACAGGCACACAGCGCCCAGTCTGAGGCCCAGCAGCGTGGAGTGCTCAGTATACTACTAACACAGCAGTCGCATAGGTGCAAACAGTGGAACGATGTCTTGATCCCACAATGGACGATGTTAGAACTGCATCTGAGAGTGTAGATAAAGGTACTCCCTTCGACCAGGTGCAACCAACTCTAGGTCCCAACAGTGGAACGGTGTCTTGATCCCACAATGGAAGATGTCCGATATTACCTGCTGCTTGGTTTTCATAGAACTCCCTCCGTTGAAGTGCATCAGACTCTGTGCTTCTGTAGCTAACTGCTGCACATGATTATTGGGCTTGATTGACTGTAGTCACTGGACTACACCGCAGTACAACAGGTCCAAACAGTGAAACGGGGTCTTGATTCTATGATTGAGGATGTCAGAAGTTAAAGTCTGTGATGATTTCTGTGTACCCCCTCCGACTAGGTGCAACCAACTCTAGATCCCAACAGTGGAACAGTGTCTTGATCCCACAATGGATGATGTTAGAACTGCATCTGAGAGTTGAGATGAAGGTACTTCCTTCGACCAGGTGCAACCTACTCTTGGTCTCAAAAGTGGAACAGTGTCTTGATTCCACAATGGATGATGTCCGATATTACTTGCAGCTTGCTTTACACAACTCTCTTCGTTGAGGTGCATCGGACTCTGTGCTTCCGTAGCTAATTGCTGCACATAATTATTGGGCTTGGTTGATACCAGTCGGTGGAGTATACTGTGGTACAGCAGGTCTGAACAGTGAAACAGGGTCTTGATTCTATTCTTGAGGCTGTCAGAAGTTAAAGTCTGTGATTATTTCTGTGTACCCCCTCTGATCAGATGCAACCAACTCTGTGCTTTCGAATCCATTGGTACGTGGCTGTGAGGCGTTAATGACCACTGCCTCTGGCCTACACTGCGGTCAGCATATCTCACAATTCAGATCGAGTGGTGATTAATTTAATTACAGAATTCAGTAGCCAAGTAACTACAACGTCTATTAAAATATACACAATATCCTTTTAGTAAACTTGCTTGAAGAACTTTTTTTTAGATGAGTTATAGGTTTAGTACAATGACCAAATTCTTATTGGTAGTGGAAAAGAACACTGAAGAACAATCTACACAGTGGACCGCAGAGATCGAAATTCGAATTGTTTTGATTTATTTATTGCTGATTTTTCTGTAATTTATGTTGTTGTATTTTGTGAAGAAGAAGTGAGAAAAAGTATTCATGGATCTCTGTTTGACTACTGCCTTCAATTTACACTACACACAGCAGTGTTCACAATTCAGATCAAGTCGCTATTGTAGATGACGCAGTCCTTTAGGAAAAGACATTGCTCCAGTGTGCTCTGTCCGCTCCACGCATACGCATCATTGCAGGCTCCGCACACGCTTTTTTTTGCTTCTTGTATGACAAACTGGGCAGCTCAAGTCCACGTTATGTAGCAGTGGGCCCTTGCTATCCGCTCTCTCTGGCCTACACTGTAGACAGCAGTTTTCACAATTCAGATCGAGTCGCTATTGAAGATGAGGCAGTGTTGATGGCAACAGAAATTGCTCCTAGTACAGCCCGCCCGCAGCACGCATCATCGCTGGCTGTGCACATGCTGATTGCTTTTGATGTGGCTATCTGAGTGCACTAGAACGGATGGACCCTTTATGATACAATATTTTTGTGTATTATTTCAGATCTATTGCTTGTGTCTCAGTATACCACAAGTTGTGGTTCTTTTACGATATAATTTCTTCTGTATTATTTTACATCTACTGTCCCTACCTTACTGCAGCACAAACTATTGACTCATTTATTATTTAATCTATGTGTGTGATCCAATGATTACTGTTGTAGTTGATGCTAGCAGCAACCATTCCCAGAGGGCTGGTTTACACTCACCCCACACACATCCAGCACAGATATCACTGGATATGTGACCCTGGTAATAGAAAGGTGTTGAGCGCACGTGCCCGTACCCACTTCCACTACCTATCTGTGTCCGTGTGTTCATTATATATGCATGCTACTGCCTCTGGGCCGTACCACACTACATTGAGCTGTGGAGAGCGTATGCAAGCATGTTACCTCTGGTAGTGGGGAAAACTTTGGTTATTCAACTTTTAGGTGTATGGCTATCACAGGTAGTAGGCTACTTAACAGACCATGAATATTGATGAAGATGATGGTTGCATGTAAGCATGAGCGCAAAATCCGTTACGCTCGCGGATTTTGTGAATTTTCGGTAAATTCGCGATCCGCGAATTTACCGCGAATTCGCAAATCCGCGAGCGGCGGATTCCGAGGGCAAAAGTTCAAGCCTTGCTGGCCTGTTGTAACTATTTTACGATGGCGCCGGCAAGCTGCCAGCGCCATCCTAAAATAGTTACTAAATTAGCTTCAACAGGAAGCATTAATACATTAATAGATAAAATAAAGCAGGTGCTCGTGCATCTGCTTTATTTTATCTATTCGAGCTTCCTGTTGAAGCTAATTTAGTAACTAGTTTAGGATGTCGCTGGCAGCTTGCCGGCGCCATCGTAAAATAGTAACAACAGGCCAGGCAGGTGTGCCTTCTTCCCAAATATACCATCGAAAATCAGCTGTGATGCTGGACAGAGGCCTTTGCATCCTTGACTTTCACGAGCGCAATATTCGTGCTGTTCCTGTCGCCAGGAGCTTCTGTATCTTCATCTGCTGCTCTGATCGGTCTCTGACCTTTAATACACACAAGAGGCATGTGCACTCGCATGGAAGCCCCGTCCGTTTGGCCCCGCCCACACACTCGCAGTGGGCACCGTCTTCCCGCCATTTACCCACTATGATAGCTCACTCTAGGGACCCCTGCGGCCTTCGGCGCGATTGCATAGTAACACACACCTGGTCGCTGTAGACAACTCTCTGGCACTTTAGGCAGCTGTAGTGTAGTAAAAGCACTATATATTTACCCAACGAGGTATGGCACAAAATGGTGGCGTCTTCTTGAATAAATATGAAGGGCAGGGTTCATTCTGGCATGATGGTCCTGGCACAAATATTAAACCTCAACCGGAAGCACTTACAGATATCAATTAAGCATGTGCCCTAGCTGAAGCTTAAATTCAGTGACTCATTCATCAGCCCAAAAAACAATCGTGAGCGTTCTCAAGGCTGGGCAGATGTGCCTTCTTCCCAAATATACCATCGAAAATTAGCTGTGATGCTGGACAGAGGCCTTTGCATCCAATGACTTTCACGAGCGCAATCCTCGTGCTGTTCCTGTGGCCAGGAGCTTCTGTATCTTCATCTGCTGCTCTGATCGGTCTCTGACCTTTAATACACACAAGAGGCATGTGCACTCGCATGGAAGCCCCGCCCCAAATCCGCGGATACGCAAATACGCAAAATCCACGGATTTTGCGGATCCACGATCCGTGAATACGCAAATCCGCGAATCGTGGATCCGCAAAATCCGCCCATGCTTAGTTGCATGTTGTATGTAGTGTAAGATACGTGTACATAGCAAAAAGTTTTCAAAAAAGCTCTCTAAGCATAAGAGGTGTGTCTCATCAAATGCTGTAGAGAGAATGACTAAAATGGGTGGCGTATTCCAACTGCTACAATGGGAAATGTTAGGAACTAATCAACTGCTGTTTTTTAAGGTCACATGACAATCCCGCACCCAGCGCACAAGGAGACTACACCTGATGAGATTTTGAGAAAATATATTTACTATAATATAAGTTTCTTACAGTTAGAAATATATAAATGTTTAAAATATTTTAGATTATCGCTTGCTCTCATATACACTTTAAAGTTAATTAGATATAGTTTTTTGAGACATAAAAAAATGAGGGAATGGCACACCCGGCGCAACACCATAGGTCTATGATGTAACACAGGGCCTGGCAGCGTGCACTCATTGCATACGCAACGCCCAGCGGGCGCAACCCCATACGTACATGATGTAACGTGCGGCTTGGTGCTGCGTACCCGTCGAATACCAAAGTAGCAGCTGGCCCGACCTCATACGTCTGTGTTGTTACGTGGAACGCAGTGCCACAAATCCGTCGGATACTGAATGCGCATTATTTCAATATGGCGGATAGGATTCGCGTGCTGATGGAGCTTGGTAGACTAGCGGTACGGGACTCTAGTTTTCTCCCCCCCCAAAAAATTACGTAGATATTTTTTTGAAGATATAAAACATTACATAATTTTTAAAATTACAAAAAAGGATAATAGAGTTTCAAAATATTATTTAAAAAATTGGAAAAAATATAGGTTTTATAAATATTAACATCTGAAATTGACATTTAAAAATCCTTTGAAATTCACTAATAAACCATAGGTTTTACAGACGTTATAGTTAGTAATTAGTATTTAAAAAACCTTAGATATTCACTGAAAAATATGTAGGTTTCAGGAACGTTATAGTTAGTTGGACATTTCACTCATACAAAACGATAGAAATTCCCCTGTTATAGTTAGTTGAGCTAACTATAACTTGCGCCCCCGCAATGCACTGCTGATGACATCACATATTACATCATTCATGACATGGTCAAGGACATCACTGATGACATCAGTGATGACATCTCAAATGACATCACTTATGACATCACTGATGCCATCATCCACGTGACAATCTGATGCACCTCATCAGACCCTAATATAACACTTGATACACCCACTCTAAAATACAGACTATAATTTTCAAAACCATGAACACACCAATACCAGTTAGTGCATATCCACTAAGTAATTCCTAGGTCAACACACACATCAATTCATTCACCCATATAGTCATTCAAACATACAGTCAGCCATCAATACAGCGTTATCATATCCAGTCACATATCTATACAAACACTCAGCCACCGCCTCTTATTCATAGAGTTATATACACACCTCGTCAGTAATGGAAATAATGAATCACACTTTAATTTACTCACCTGTACAGTTATACACATAACACCTCACTTATTTAAACATATACTAACACATACATTTGCTCTAATGCAATAACTAATACAAGCACCAACTGATCCATACAGGCACTCTCACATTCACTCACTCTCACATATAGTCATTTGTACAGTTCAACACTCACATATACTGCCTTTCACATATGCAGTTACTCACACATGTACCACTGAGGCACCCTTTCACTCACCAAGACACCCATACACAAACTCACCCAGCCATACTGCCCTTCACAGATACAGACTTGAACACATATACGGAGTGAATTATCCACTCACACATTTATGCACAGAGTCACACCCACACAGACACTCAGGCACTCATACAGATACTCAGACAAGCAATCAATAGCCCATATAGATCCTCATTTAGCTGCTAACCAAACCATGCAACCACTTTCACACCATCTGACAACCTAAACTGTTTGAATGTCTGTGTCAGTCGCTAACACATAAAGTAAGACACAATTAATCACTCACTTATACAGTCAGTCACACACCTACTTAATCATGCATCCTGACTCTTATACACCCATTCATTCTTCAATACACCTTCCATATATATATAAAACATATTTACATTTTATAGAAACACATAGTCACTGGATGTTGTCATCAGTGATGTCATTAGAGATGTCATCAGTGATGTCATCAGTGATGTCACTGACCATGTCATGAATGATGTAATATGTGACGTCATCAGCAGTGCATTGCGGGGGCGTGAGTTATAGTTACCTTAACTAACTATAACAGGGACATTTCTATCGTTTTCTATGAGTGAAATGTCAAACTATCAATAACTTTCCTGAAACCTATGGTTTTTTCAGTGAATTTCTAAGGTTTATTTAAATGCTACTTCCTAACTATAAGGTCTGTAAAACCTATGTTTTTTTCAGTGAATATATATATATATCTATATCCACACACATAGATATATATTCAAGGCAGAGAGCTGGTCCTTCCGGAATTAAGCCTGTGGTCAGGTGGTGCGCGGTGCCGGTAAACCCAAACTGGACATAGACATCCAAGTATGTTATGAAATAAAGCACACTCTCAAAAGTCCAAGTGCTTAGGCAATTAGCACTTTAATTCTCAAATGTTACGCGTTTCGACAAATTAATGTCTTGTTCACATGATGAGTTTGACGAAAGGACGTGCACAAATAAACAATAAACAATGGATGTAGGACTCCAAATACATGTCATTCACAGAGGATTTAGTAACAGCAGCAGCCATTTTGTAACGAACATATGAGTATATATGGCACCCAGAGAAACAGACATGCATTGCAGTATAAACATCTGTTTAGAACAAAGAATAGAACTTTTAAGTAGATAAGTGCCCGTTGACCAGTACATGCAATTACTTCTGGGAACATGTACTTATATACTGTGAATTTGTAAAGATGCTCCGATTAACAAGTGCATTTGATGGTGCTGTCGGACTAGTGTCGGTTTGATTGCAGAGATATTTTCAACGCGTATGTTTTGAGAGCAAGTGCTCAAACCTCTGGGTATGATGGGACTTCTGGATATAAAGAATGCATTTGATATGCCAGACCCTAGCGAAAGTCGTAATTCGCACCAAGTGGTTATTCCACATTTGGTCCTTCCTATGTAATATCAAAAAGTGAAAATCAAAACTACAAAAATTCAATATAACCAAATGAAGTAAGTTGAAGTAAAATGTCTCTTATCTCAAGCACAGTGCAATAACCGGTCCCGGTGAAGAAAAGGGTAGTGAACCCGTGACGTGACCATGCTGGGTGGTGGATCCCTTCCTTTCCTTTGTGAAAATAGGAAGACAAGAGAAACAACCACATTAGTATAACTATATGAATCTCATACAGGTAATTTCTTTAAATAAAACAAGTAAAACAATAATCGATGAGAAGTAGACAATAACATGGAAAGATAAGGACAATATACATGTACTACTCTTCATGTAAATGTGTTGGTAAATCTTCATCAAGGTTGTGGCCCCCAGGGAATATAGTTCCTAGTTTAAGTATCCATTTGGGTTATTTTTTCCTCAGCACTAGTTCCCTGTTGTCATCTCAGTTACCCAGATTTCTTTCCTCAATGGCAAAGAACTGAAGAAGAGAACATTTCGATTGGTGTCGCTCCTGGAAATGTCTGACAATGGGGTAGTGTAGGTCAATGTTGTTAATATCCCTACGGTGTTCTTGGACTCTTTTCTTAACCATAAAGGTCATGCGTCCTACGTGTCTAAGTCTACAAGGACTCTCTAAGATGTAGACAACAAAGCTGCTGCTAGAAGTCAGAAGCTGTGTTATACTCCTGTTCTTACTGTATCCTGGAATATAAAATTCTTTGACCGTGTGGCTAGATTTGCAAGCCTTGCAATGCTCACAGGGATAAAAACCTTTAAGGTTATTTATATTCACTTTGCGGGATTGTGTAATGCCACCTTTGACTAGAATATCTCTCAGACTTCTGCCCTTTCTGTGCCTGACCATTGGTCTATCAATCAAATTAGGACCTTGGATGTTATCAGTTTTGAGAATATTCCAATTGTCAGCTAAAGTTTTGTGGACTTTTTTGGACTGGTAATTATAAGTAGTAGTCACTCAGGTGCGTGTATAATTGGTTCTGTTTTTCTCAGCATATTCTAGAGACTTTTCTCTGCTAGTACCAGTTATTTTTTTGACTGGTTTCCTAAGTACCTTTTCTGGGTACCCGCGCTCTCTGAATCTTCTTAACATGGTCTCCTGTTCTTCTTTGTAAGTGTAATCAGTGCTACAGTTTCTTCGCGCCTTCAGTAGCTCCCCATATGGAATGCTCGATTTCAGGGCATCTGGGTGGCAACTGAGGGCATGAAGGAGACTGTTGCAAGCGGTTTCTTTCTGGTACAGACTTCTTACTATCTTGCCTTCCTTGACTTGAATCTTATTATCCAGGTACTCAATACAGTTTTTGTTAATATTGTGAGTCAAGACTATATTATATTCATTGTTATTGAGTTTCATAACAAAGTTGGTAGCTTCAAGTTTACTACCATTCCACACAATAAATAGGTAGTCAATGTACCTCATCCATACTATCACATTTTCAAACTTAGAACGGAGTGCAGCCTCATTATGAATTTCTTCCTCCCATTTGCCCAAGAAAAGGTTCACAAAGCTTGGTGCGAAGCACGTACCCATCGCTGTGCCTCATATCGGCCTGTAGAGCTCCCCATTCAACATGAAAATGTTATTGGTAAGACACATCATCATCATGTCAGCTAACATCTGGGTATGTTCAAGGTAGCTAATGTCTCTCTTTCCATGGAAATACATATTGGCATCGATACCCTTGATGTGATCAATGATGGTGTACAGTGAGTTAACGTCCAGGGTAATGAGAGTAAATCCTTCTTCCCAAGTAATGCCCTCAACCTTGTTCAGAAAGTACTTCATATCTTTTACATAAGGTGGTAACAAAATGACATATTCTGTTAGAAAGTAGTCCACATACTTTGAAATATTTTCATTTACATTATCCACTGATGATACTATAGGCCTCCCCGGGGGGGACCGTTGGGTGTTTGTGAATTTTCAGCAGGAGGTGCAATATGGGCAATTTGGGATAATCTTTTTTCATGAAACAATACTCTTGCCATGTAATCAGTTCAGACTTTTGCCACTCTGAAAGTTTTTCCCATGTGGCAGTGATATTGGCATTGTACATTGTGGTATTACAAGGAAAATAGACTCTATCATCATTCAATTGTCTGTAGGCCTAATCAATATACATTTGTCTACTCCATAGTATTATATTTCCAACTTTATCAGATGGGCATATTACAATATTTTGATCTTGAGACAGAGATACAATAATCTTATTTTGTTGAATTGACAGGTTAACCCCTTCCGTGCCGATGGGAGCACTCCCTTCCTGGTGCTGTGAATGACCGTTGGCTGTTGCTGCCCCGCCCACCCATTAGAACGCCCGCACTGTGGTGGAATTGCCACAACGGTTAAGGCGTTAAAAGTAGTGTTATTTCTGTTAGTCTTGCTATGTTTCTGTTTGGCAAGTTCTTTCATAACCACTTCATGAAACGTATCAATAGAGTCATGCAGAAGATTAGGATAAAATACTGACTTAGGTTTGAAGGTAGTGCATGCGGCTTTATCGGTAACCATATTTTTCAAATCACAGAAAGGTACTCCTTCTCTATTTCCATTAATGACTGTTCAACATCATGCATGATCTGTACCATATTAGCATCTCCAACTGTAATGGATGGTTGAGCTGTGGTATCACGAGTTGATATGTTGATATCAGGGGCCTACTGTTATTCAGAGTGTGCCATTTTTTAATCTTGAGCTTTCTGATGAATTTAAAAATGTCAACATGGATATTAGCATAATTAAACAATTCTGTTGGACAAAAGGTTAGTCCTAAATAAAGTGTTGTTTTCTCCAGTTGAGAGAGTGAACGTGATGTGAGATTTACAATTGTTTTATTTACCGTTGCACTATTCATCATTGTTGTGTTTTCCTATAGCCACCTCTTCTGGTTCCAATTGGCGCTGTATTTTTCAAACAAATTAGTTATAGACGAGAATGGAGAAACCTCATGTAATCCTGTTCTCGGATCTATACAGAGAAGAGATTTCCCCCATTTTAGAGAATCCAAAATTGTCTGAGACTCAAAAAACTACCAGTTCTAACTGAGGGTAGTCAAGCTGCTCTGGATGCCCCCATTACAGAGAGTGAAGTAATAACCCATATTAAAAAGATCAAGAATAACAAGGCTGCTGGGACTGATGACCTCCTGGGGAAGTTTATAAAATTCTACAGGATGAATGGGTTCCAAGGTAATGTTAACTATTCAATTATCTCTACAGTGTAGAATGCAGAGTCCCCAAATCGTAGAAGGAGGCTACGTTCGTCCTCATTTTAAAGCCAGGAAAAGATCCTCTGAAAGCCGACTCATATAGGCCAATCTCCCTGCTCAACGCTGATTTTAAAATCTTTATGAGCGTCTTGGCAGGGAGATTGGTCAAGCTACTCCCACAGATGGTTTATACGGACCAAAATTGATTCATTCCAGGGAGGTATATACAGGAACAGACCCTGCAGCTGATCAGTAGTATCGACTTGGCTGTGACAAGGTTGATGCCTTTGGCTGTGGCAGCATTTGACACAGCGAAGGCATTTGACCGTGTTTGTTGGGTCTTATGGGAGGTCTTAAAAATAATGGTTTAGGTCCAGTCTTCATACAGACACTGATCAATTGCTATCAGGGTGCCTCCGCAGTGATTTTACTGAACGGCATGTTGACATCAAGTTTTAATATTACAAGGGGAACGAGGCAGGGTTGTCCCATCTCACCCTTACTCTTTGATCTATACATAGAACCTCTTGCCCAAGCAATAAGATTGGATGAACTAATTGTTCCGTTCAGTGTCCACCTTTATAGTAGCAGGTTAGCTCTTTACGCGGACGACTTGCTTCTGTATACCGATAATCCTGCTGAGGTTTCCCAAGAGTGGAAGCCCTTCACGAAGAATTTGGCTCGTATTCAGGGTACCTTGCAAACTCCTCCAAGACAGATGTAATGAGTTGGAACTTTGACAATTGGGCGGGTAAAACAAGTAGGGAATTCAGATACCTAGGAATAACAATAGTAAACAACTTAGATGACATCCCTAAGATCAATTTAAAAAAGGTGTCTAAGGAGATTGATCGCTTGTTTTTAAGATGGGCAAATTTGCCTCTCACAATATATGGTAGGGTCAATTTGGTAAAAATGGTCATCTTGCCAAACTTGACCTACCTATTTAGTACCATCCCTCTCGAGTTCCCACATAGAGACATAAGCAAAATACAAAGTAAAATAGGACGTTTTATCTGGTCCAATAAAACGGCCCGGCTCTCATGGAAGAAATTAAGACACAAGCTTCAGAAAGGGGGTCTTGCACTTCCTGATATACTTTGGTATTTTTTTGCTTTTCAGTTTAAAAACATTCGGGCATTACTATGTACGGCGGGGGCTCTAATTGGGGGAAGATTTTAAATGAAATGGTTGCTTTTGAGGGAGGTGGAGAGGGTTTCTTATATAAGTTTGGCGCGCCTAGATTTTTCAAAAAGGTTAACCTGAAAGTTTTAAAAGCAGCCCTGAATTTGTGGAACAGGGTCAGGAAAATATGGGGGATTGGCTACTACTCTGACTTTGCTCCCATCTGGGATTCACGTGGGTTACCTGTGTGTTTAGAGGATAGCCTAGCATTGCCCATCAAGAAAGCCGGCATCCAGATATGGCCTGACCTTGTATCTACCGATGGGATTCACCCCTGGGAGGTATTAAGGCTAAAAATAGGAGATTCTTTCTCTAGATTTAAGCATCTACAACTAGCCTCCTGATGAACAGCAGAGAAAACCTGCATAGGTGTAAACTGGGAAATTGAGTTTCAATGTCAGAACACACACCTCATAAAAAATGAGGTGGGGTTTTGGTTTAAGAAGCTGCAGGAAGCTGAAGATACAGTTATTCCCCCACAGCATGTACCCTGGACTATGTCAGCTTTGGAGACCACTGCTGTAGAACTGTTTGAACCCTCTCTCCAGATGTTGTATAAGTTGATTAAACCCGCCTCGCTGACAAATAATAATTTTTATGTAATGAATAGATTGTATTATACCCTCAAGAAAATAGCTAAATTTGCCCCCCTCTCCTCTATAAAATGCCCTAGATGCGATTTCACCCTGGCTGATGACATACATATATTTTTTGAATGCAGTGTCTTAAAAGGGTTCTGGCAAAATGTGGAACGCGCTCTTGGTGGTATTTTTAGGGTCAATTTAAAGCTGAGTTTATCTGTGGTAATAGTTGTTGATAACAACTTGACGACTTTATTGTCAGCAACGCAAAAAGGCCTGATGTACCTGATCCTCATTGCCCGGAGGGAGATCTGTAGGCTATGGAAGGATCCACTGCCCCCGCTTTATGAGAACTGGCTGAGGTCCGCACTGGGTATGGCTCGCTTGGACTTAGGACATTTGAATAATGATGGGTGTAACATCTGGTCACAGCACCTAGTATGGGGCAAAGAAATGAGACTGATCTAATGCCCCTAAGTCCAATGATTACACCAAGTTTCATACGAAGAAACTGGCCTTGTCAGGCCTATAGCCAATGCAATAGCAAAAAGCAGGGGCGCTGAAGATCGAAGGATGGTTTCTCGCTTACATTTGCAGACGCTATATGGTGAGATGAGGACAAAAAAGACAATTGGAATATTCTTAAAACTGATTCCATCATAGGTCCTAATTTGAGTTATAGACCGATGGTCACCTCCAGAAAGGGCAGAAGTCTGAGAGATATTCTAGTCAAAGGTGATATTACAGAATCCCGCTAAGTGAATATACATAAACTTAAACTTAAAGGTTTTTTCCCTGCGGGCTTTGCAAGGCTTGCAAATCTAGCCACATGGTCAAAGAATGTTCTATTCCAGGATGCAGTAAGAACAGGAATATAACACAATTTCTGACTTCTAGCAGCAGCTTTATAGTCTAAGTCTTAGAGTGTCCTTGTAGACTTAGATACATAGGACACATGACCTTTATGGTTAAGAAAAGAGTCCAAGAACACCTTGGGGCTATTAACAACATTGACCTACATTACCCCATTGCCAGAGATTTCCAGGAGCGACACCAATCGTAAAGTTTTCTTCTTCGGTTCTTTGCCATTGAGTAAATAAATCTGGGTAACCAAGGTGGCAACAGGGAACTAGCACTGAGGAAAAAAGAATCCAAATGGATACTTGAACTAGAAACTATGGGCCAGATGTAGGTAGCCAAATACCGGTCGGTAGGGGCCGAAAATACCAAATTTCGGCCTTTACCGACCGGTATTTGGCTTTTGAGATGTAGGGTCCTAAAAAAAAAACGATTCGGTAAATACGAGTAGGTAATTTACCGAATCGGAATTTACCGAATCGGAAATTACCAAATCGGAATTTACCGATTTGGAAATTACCGAATTCTTATTTACCGATTCGGTAAATAAGAAATGGTAAAAAATTAGTTTTGAGATGTAGGAAACTTCTAAAATGCCGAATTTCATGAAATTCGGTATTTAAGAGTCGGTATTTAGCATGGATTGAAAGCAGGTGGTAACCAGGTGCAGGCTATAAAAAAGGCCCCAAAATGTAACAGTGTGACCAGAATGGCGGCATTCTACATAATACCAAGGCGGCTACAGCTACAGGCAGCAGGAGAGAGGGTCTGGAGAAGGGAGGAGCAAGTGTACAGACAGAGGATAATGCTCTTTCAACTCACTGAACCAGAGATTCTGCAAAGGCTACACCCCCAAACCATCCTGGACTTGATCAGGGACCTCCACCCCCTTTTGGAGCACCCAACCCCAAGGGCGCATGCCATCCCACCCCATGTGCAGGTGCTCTGTAGCCTACAACTGCTTGCATCTGGGAGTTAACAGGGGGTGATTGCTGTGGTAGGTGGTGTGTCTCAGAGCTGCCTGTCCCATTTTTTCAGGAAGTTCCTAGAGGCCATGATGCAGAGGATGCATCATTACATCTGCTTCACTAACACACACACGGAACTGACTTTTATCAAATTGCACAGATCCCACACGTCATCGACTGTATTGATGGCACCCACATCCCTATAAGCCCACCTGCTGCTACAGAGTACATATACAGAAACAGGAAGTCAACCCACTCTATCAATGTACAGGTAATCTGTGATGCCAACAACATAATCACAGACATTGTGGCCAAGTTCCCAGGAAGTACCCACGACTCCTATATCTTACAGAACAGTGTAATCTACACACGCCTGACAGCGGGGGAGTTCAGTGAAGGATACCTGCTAGGTAAAACACTGTGATACACCCTGATAGATATTGCAGATGTATGTGTATGTGTGCAAGTGAGTAATGGCTTTCTCATTTACAAATAGGGGATTGTGCATATGCCGTCCGCTCATTCATCCTGACACCCTACCTCAACCCTTCCACCCCCAGCCAGAAACGATACAACGTGGCACACAAATCCACTAGGAACGTTGTGGAGCGTACCTTTGGGCTGTTAAAAAGCAGGTTCCGCTGCCTCCACAAAAGTGGAGGGGCACGGCAGTACTAACCAATCATCTGCTGTAAGATAATTGCAACTTGTGCGATGTTGCACAACCTTGCTACAAAGAAGGGCACAGAGGTGGAATTGAGCGACTATAAGGACCATGATGATGAACATGCACTGCCTAAACCAAACACAGCAGGAGTTGCGACACCAACAGATGGCAGACAGAGACGGGCAGAGATCACAAGGAACTTTTTTTGAGTAAGTAAAGAGACACAGACAGGTGGAAGATGCATCCAACGTAGTTTAATATTTGGCACTACGCAGGTACTCTCTAGCACAAATGTGCAACACAAATGTCATCCATGTAATAATGGTAGTCCTGGCTCACTTTCCCATTTAAGGTCATGGAGAGTGGGCTGTACAAGTCATTTCCGGCCATGTCTACCAGTGCCAGCTGAAAGTGGCTGGCTGTCTTCACTGGGTCTTTGGGCTGTTGGCTCACCATGGCGCCTGCTGCTCCTCCATGTCTCAACAACAAGGGGGCTTGTCATGCTGCTCCTACTGGTGCTTTCCTCACTTTCTGGTATATCCAGAGCAGCAGTTTGTGCTGTCTGTACATTGTTCAGCACCTCTATAGCACTGGTCACCCTTGCATGGCCCCTAGACACCTCATTGTTGCTGTGTGTTAGTCCCTCTTGCATGTTGATGCATCGTCTGCATAGAAGGGAAGTGGCTGTGGCCAGGCGGTTCATTGACTTAGGTTGTTGCTGCGCATGCTACCTGTCCTTGTGCCTTGCTAACCTGTCCTGGTCCAGTTTAGTGCACAGAAGCTGCACCGATTTTGTCATGTCCCGCACACCTTTGCCCATCTCCCGCATCCCTACAGCCATCTCCGTCATACCTGATGCCATCTCTTTGTTCTCCTCAACCAGTGCACTGATGCCCTTCCCTATGTTTTCCATATTTGTATTCTGGTGCCTCATCTGGCGTTGCACAGACTGGATGGCCTTCCCCTGCATTCTTTGGATCTTTACCATGCTACCCTCCAGCCAACGGAAGACACTGGGACCCTCCACATGTTGTGCAGCACTGCTATCTCTGGGCCTGCAGCGTCTGGCACCTGTACATGCACCCTCTGCACTGGACTGCTGTGTGGCAGTGCTTCTTTCCCCAGCCAAGGTTTGAGTGTCATCCCCCTCCATTTCACCTGCTGAAGTTTCCATTTCTACCAATGGAGCTACTGAATGCCTCCTGCTCTTTTGTGGTGCAGGTGTTGTTTGCGGCAGTGACCCAGGCAGTTCAGGTGAGGACAGTAGCAGAGGGGATTCTGAACGTTCTGGGGATGCCTGCAGAGGTGGAGACATTTCAAGGTTTTGGGACGGTGGCAGTGGTGTTGATGCATCAGTGTCCTCTGTGACATATTCTGCACTTGTGCCTGCCTCCTGGCTGTCATCCCTCTGTGGTGCAGTGCCTTCCTTCTCCCTGGTACGCCTGCGAGATGTCTCGCCTGTGGACATAAAAGCGTACATTAGCTCTGTGCTCCTGCCTCACTGCTTTTACAATTAAATTATTCTCACTGAAACACTGTACATATTGCCTCAGCTTCATTATGACTGATATGTTTTGCCTAACTTGTTACTTGCTGTGCTGTATGACATGGTAGGTCTTTCAATGACTACATGTCCCATAATGCATTGCTCCTGTATAGTGCTACCTCTACTGCTGCGGGGTCAACTTTGCCAAATAGGGAAAAGGGAAGGTGATGGGGTGGGGGTGATTGCTGGGCATGCGTCTTACCTTTTCTGGTGGCAGCTCTGGCTGAGCTGTCTGCATCTCCCCGTCCACAGATACTCTCTGGTTCAATGGTGGACCCCGCCAGCTCCTCCAGCTCAGTCAGGGGAGGTGCACGGTTCTTCCCTCCTCCAGTTTTGTTTGCCTCTTTGTGGAGCTCTGCATGTTTCTTCTTAGTCATGCTCCTGAAGTCATACCACCTCTTTTTCAGGTCATCTATGTCCCTTGGAGTCACTCCTACAGCATTCACCTTCATCTGTATTTCCAGCCAAATCTTTCTTTTGGCAGATTCAGCCACAGTCAGGGACTGCTTTCCAAACAATTTCTGGTGTTCTTTAACCACCTCCTCCACGAGGATCTGCAGCTCCATGGTGCTAAATCTTATTTTTCACTTCCTCTCTGGATGTTCCTTTTCACTGCTGCTTTCCATTTTCAAACTTTAAAAGCACAAAAATTTTCCTGTGGCTCAGGGACTCAGCTCTGCTTTCACAGCCTCTCCAGAGGCTTCTAATTACGTCCAGCTGCCTGGGTGTGGCCACTTCCTGGTTGGAAGGGGGTGGGTGTTAGCACCTGATTGGCTGACTAATAAATGTCACTTTTCTTTCCTTTCCGATTCGGTATTTATCAAATTGGTATTTACCAATTCGGTAATTAAGGAATCGGTATTTCCCATTCTTTCCTATGGGCCAAAAGGCCCATAGGATTGAATAGGAAGACACAATTTGGTAAATACCGAATCGGTAAATACCTATTCGGTATTTATCGATTCAGTTTACATGTATTACATCCCAATTACCGATTCTAAAATACCGAATCGGTAAAATTCGGTATTTTAGAATCTGTAAATTTAAATTACCTACATCTAGCCCTATATTCCCTGGAGGCCACAACCTCGATGAAGAGTTAGCAACACATTTACATGAACAGTAGCGCATTTATATTGTCATTATCTTTCCATGTTATGGTCTACTTCTCATCAATAATTGTTTTAATGGTTTTATTTAAAAAAATTACTTGTATGAGATGCATATAGTTATACTAATATGATTGTTTCTTTTGTCTTGCTCTTTTCACAGGAGGATAGGAAGGGATCCGCCACCCAGCATTTTCACGTCCCGGATTCCCTACCCTTTTCTTCACCGGGACCGGTTATTGCACTGAGCTTAAGGGACATTTTAACTTCAACTTACTTTATTTGGTTGTATTGAATTTTTGTAGTTTTGATTTTCACTTTTTGATATTACATAGGAAGTCCCAAATGTGGAATAACCACTTGGTGCAAATTATGACTTTCGCTAGGTTCTGGCATGTCAAATGCTGTCTTTATATCCAGCAGTCCCATCAGACCCAGAGGTTTGGGCACTTGCTCTCAAAACATAAGATGGAAAATATCTCTGCAATCTAACCGGCACTAGTCCGACAGCACCATGAAATGCACTTGTTAATCGGAGCATCTTTGCACATTCCCAGTATATAGGTACATGTTCCCAGAAGTAATTGCACGTACTGGTCACCAGGCACTTATCTACCTAGAAGTTCTATTCTTTGTTCTTAACAGATGTCTATCCTGCGAGGCATGTCTGTTTCACTGGGTACCATATATAATGATATGTACGCTACAAAATGGATGCTGCCATTACCAACCTCTGTGAATGACATATATTTGTAGTCCTATGTCCATGTTTATTGTTTATTTATGCACGTCCTTTCGTCAAACTCATCATGTGAATAAGACATTAATTTTCGAAAGGCGTAAAGTTTGAGAATTAAAGAACATACGGGTAGATGCATCATTGTTGCCGTTTGCGATTCCTGAATTGTGAAAATTAAGGAATCGCAATTTAGAAATCGCAAACGGCAATGCATGAACAATTCACAATTATTTTTGCGATTCGGTATTTTTCCTTAATTGCAATTCACAATTTGCGAATCGCAATTAAGGAAAAGCCTTCCCATTGATTCCTATAGGCCAAAAGGCCCATAGGAATGAATGGGAAGGCAATCACATTTTGCGAATTTCAAATTGCGATTCGCAAAATGTGAATGCAATTTCAAGGGTGCAGGGGGGGTCCAAAGAACCCATCCATGCACCCCTGAAATGTAACTTTAAATGCAATTTACACACACACATGCCCCAAGGGCATGTGTGTGTGTAAATTTAAACTTTCAAAAATGCAATTTGTGCATATTTGATAGTTTTCTGTAAATTAGCATGAAGTTCAATTTCATGCTATTTTACCCCTTCCAAATTGCGAATTCACAATTAAAAAATAATCATGCATTGCATTTAAGAAATCCGAAATTGCGATTTCTTAAATGCAATCACAATTTTAGAAATCGCAACATGGTTGCGATTCCTAAAATTGCGAAAAGCATGATGCATTCCAAATTAGTCAATTGCATTCGCAAACGGCCGAAAATTGCGATTCGCACCGTTTGCGAATGCAATTCTGTTTGATGCATCTAGGCATAATTGCCTAAGCACTTGGACTTTTGAGAGTGAGCTTTATTTCATAACACTTATATATTTGTATTTGTATATATATATATATATATATATATTCAAACAAAGTCCAGCTGACTGAGAAATAAAACTCGCTGGTGCCATGGCCTTGGTGCAAAATAGACGTTTTATTTACAGCAAACGGATGCCCCTACGCGTTTCTGAGTTATCCTCACTCCTTAATCACGGGTCAGAATAACTCTGAAACGCGTAGGGGCATCCGTTTGCTGTAAATAAAACGTCTATTTTGCACCGAGGCTACGGCACCAGCGAGTTTTATTTCTCAGTCAGCTGGACTTTGTTTGAATGTTTGGGAGTGGTGTCCCGGCCGTGCTGCCCGCCATCAAAAGTGGCTTGGGTCTGCCGAAGTTTACGTTGGGAGATATATATATATATATATATATATATATATATATGTATATATATGTTCGATATTTTTGAAAAATTATGGGGCATGATTAATCCCATAATGACACTCAGTCATAAATAAAGACGCGAAAAATACGCGATCAATAGATGATGTTTTAGGAATTTATCCGAGCAATTATACTCAGTTAAATGGCATACATTGCTAACTGAGATTAATCATGTCCCATAATTTTTCAAAAATGTCGAACACCGGCCTGCCGAAAGCTAAGGATGAGCTTTAATAAAAATTGGCAACTATCAACTACCAAGCCCATAATGCAACGTAACACTGCCACATGGTGTCTATGGTATAAAAAGATGACATAGACAAAGGACAAATGTTTGCTAACCGTGATCAGGGACATTTACAGTCCGAAATGCCTAGGTGGGGAATACCTACATGAAATAAAAACCGAGAAGAATCTTTGGAGCGGTGTGCGGCGTCTTCTTTATCAGTTTGCTTACAAATAACTTGCCAGGCAGTCCCAACCTCGCCGCCAGCACCAGCTATCAAGTTGCTCCCCCCGCCTGGGACATTTTCTCATGATATATATATATTACCTACTGGCGATAGCCAGTAGGTATATATAGTTAGGACCTAGCAACCGTAGGAAATCCGCAACATTCTATTGGGAATAACTTTGGCGCCGGTTGAGGAATGTGCGTGTAATTTTCCGCAATTTCAGCCAGCTCCGCTGCGCTCCTTCCCTGAAAGTTTCGGGGGGACTCGTGAAGTGGGGGCTGAGAAAAAAGGGGGGTCCCAAAACATGTTTTCCCCATGTTAATTTCCATAGGACGTTCTGACAAGGCTACAGCCCAAACCGCTGAACGGAATTACAGCAAACTTGGCAAAATTGTAGGGACTGGTACGCAGAAGTGCCTTTGCTATATGTGGTGAAAATTGCTCCAGTGGTTTTTATGAAAATTAACTTCAAAAACACATATATATCTGGGCGGAGTCTAACCACACATCTCATCGTGAGATCTGATTGGCTGTCAGCACTTCATCCAAGAAGTGTTGGCAGCCATCTTGGGCCCAATATAAATGATAGCACCTCATAAAAAAGCATTGTAGTTAATAGAGGGTTTTAGGACTTTAGTTACATTATAAATCATTTGTTGATGGTACCATACTCATTTTAGGAATTGTGGTGTGTTCTAAGGTGATTTTACCATGTGAAAAAGCCTTCTGCTGGGATATCATGAATCATGTTTGAAAGAAAACTATTATCTCATGCTTTTCCCACAGTGGTTTGGAAGGGGATCTATAAGCTAAACTGAAAGCATATTTTCTGTAAATTCACATTATCTTTCTCAGTCATGTGAGCATGAAGTCTGACATTCTCATTAAAACATGTACATCCAACAAGGACTGAGACTGTCAGTTGATTCCTTTGTGTTCTACTGCAGCCTCCTAGAGTGTTCTAAAGAACAACTAGAGCGCTAACAGCCCTACTTATTACAAAGGTATGGCACACCTGAAGCCATCTTGATTGGAATAAAGTGTTAACTCTTAAAACATTTAATTTAAAAAGGAACAAAACGAGGGGGTATATTTTGCCATAGAAAGTATGATTAGTGCTGCAGAAAGAAAAATTAGGGCACATTTTGAGTGACTTCCCAAATCCTTTTCTATTTCATTAAAAAATTCTGACATGCAGTCTCCCAAGATGGCCACCAGAGACAAAAGAGCCCAAATGTAGCCCAAATATCACCCAGATGTAGCCCAAGTATAGCCCAATGACAGAATGGCCCAGAGTGTTCTAAAGAACAACTAGAGCGCTAACAGTCTTACTTATGACAAAAGTATGGCACACCAGAAGCCATCTTGATTGGAATGAAGTGGTAAGTCTGAAAACATTTAATTTAAAAATGAACAAAATGAGGGGGTTTATTTTGCCATAGAAAGCATGATTAGCAGCAGACTTCCC
Source organism: Lissotriton helveticus (assembly GCF_964261635.1). Lineage (NCBI taxonomy): Eukaryota > Metazoa > Chordata > Amphibia > Caudata > Salamandridae > Lissotriton > Lissotriton helveticus. The sequence continues at coordinate 600,636,417 of NC_136063.1, read as the reverse complement.
TGGTGAGCAGTAGCTTTACTACAGTGATCTAATGAGCAACTAGAGTGCTAACATTCAGAATTTATGGCAAATGTGTGATACATCTGAATGCCTTCTTGATGGAACCAAAGTAAACAAGCATTGAAAATGCAATAGATCTCGCTCTTGTTTAAGTTAAAGCCATTCTGTTTGTAATGAGGTGGCTTTTTAGCTTTGCTTTTATTAGTGTTTTTAAAACTTTCATGTAAATAACATGCATATGTATGCATATATGTATATGTATGCATGCATTTATATTTGTATTTATATATATATATCCAGATTATATATGTTTATATATGTATGTATTCGGGAGGCTGTGGCAGTTTGAGGAGACCCGAGGGGAGCCCGAGTGATCTTGTGACATTTGGACATGATAACTCACCCTGCTCAATGAGTTCATTCGGCAATTTCAACATAACCCCCCACAAGATTTGACTCACCATCCTGGGTTACCTGCATTACAAGGCATCCTGGGAGCTGCAGTCCGGAGAATGGAGAATGGACTGCACCTGTTGAGTGGTACTTACAAGGGGGAGGGGCGAACTCGTGCTCACCATCCAAATGGAAGCAGGGAGGAACTATGTGTCATGCTGGTGTTGGGCGCTGACGAAGGCACACGCCGAAATGCATTCGCCGCCATCAGAACTTTGACCGGGTGAATAAAGGTTGCCTTTCCTGTTCTCCTCTGGGCTTTCGCTTCTTCTTTCTGGGTTGGAGCACTTCTGGACATTATTCGTGCGGTTTCCAGTAACGCACTTCGAAAGCCTCTGCCACGCTTTGGGTCCGGACTCTTACTGGTCTGCTTCGCGGCACTCTGTTTGTTCCAGGTATGGATTAAGTCCGGTTCCCGCCACCCGCACTGATTGAGAGGAGCAGTGGAGGTATTAACCTCTCTCCTGGGCACTCTGCATCTGCAGTCTAGTCCCTGCACTATCGACTTCAGTTTTCGGGAGGCTGTGGCAGTTTGAGGAGACCCGAGGGGAGCCCGAGTGATCTTGTGACATTTGGACATGACAACTCACCCTGCTCAATGAGTTCATTCGGCAATTTCAACATAACCCCCCACAAGATTTGACTCACCATCCTGGGTTACCTGCATTACAAGGCATCCTGGGAGCTGCAGTCCGAAGAATGGAGAACGGACTGCACCTGTTGAGTGGTACTTACAAGGGGGAGGGGCAAACTCGTGCTCACCATCCAAATGGAAGCAGGGAGGAACTATGTGTCATGCTGGTGTTGGGCGCTGACGAAGGCACACGCCGAAATGCATTCGCCGCCATCAGAACTTTGACCGGGTGAATAAAGGTTGCCTTTCCTGTTCTCCTCTGGGCTTTCGCTTCTTCTTTCTGGGTTGGAGCACTTCTGGACATTATTCGTGCGGTTTCCAGTAACGCACTTCGAAAGCCTCTGCCACGCTTTGGGTCCGGACTCTTACTGGTCTGCTTCGCGGCACTCTGTTTGTTCCAGGTATGGATTAAGTCCGGTTCCCGCCACCCGCACTGATTGAGAGGAGCAGTGGAGGTATTAACCTCTCTCCTGGGCACTCTGCATCTGCAGTCTAGTCCCTGCACTATCGACTTCAGTTTTCGGGAGGCTGTGGCAGTTTGAGGAGACCCGAGGGGAGCCCGAGTGATCTTGTGACATTTCGACATGACAACTCACCCTGCTCAATGAGTTCATTCGGCAATTTCAACATAACCCCCCACAAGATTTGACTCACCATCCTGGGTTACCTGCATTACAAGGCATCCTGGGAGCTGCAGTCCGGAGAATGGAGAACGGACTGCACCTGTTGAGTGGTACTTACAAGGGGGAGGGGCGAACTCGTGCTCACCATCCAAATGGAAGCAGGGAGGAACTATGTGTCATGCTGGTGTTGGGCGCTGACGAAGGCATACGCCGAAATGCATTCGCCGCCATCAGAACTTTGACCGGGTGAATAAAGGTTGCCTTTCCTGTTCTCCTCTGGGCTTTCGCTTCTTCTTTCTGGGTTGGAGCACTTCTGGACATTATTCGTGCGGTTTCCAGTAACGCACTTCGAAAGCCTCTGCCACGCTTTGGGTCCGGACTCTTACTGGTCTGCTTCGCGGCACTCTGTATTTCCAGGTATGGATTAAGTCCGGTTCCCGCCACCCGCACTGATTGAGAGGAGCAGTGGAGGTATTAACCTCTCTCCTGGGCACTCTGCATCTGCAGTCTAGTCCCTGCACTATCGACTTCAGTTTTCGGGAGGCTGTGGCAGTTTGAGGAGACCCGAGGGGAGCCCGAGTGATCTTGTGACATTTCGACATGACAACTCACCCTGCTCAATGAGTTCATTCGGCAATTTCAACATAACCCCCCACAAGATTTGACTCACCATCCTGGGTTACCTGCATTACAAGGCATCATGGGAGCTGCAGTCCGGAGAATGGAGAACGGACTGCACCTGTTGAGTGGTACTTACAAGGGGAGGGGCGAACTCGTGCTCACCATCCAAATGGAAGCAGGGAGGAACTATGTGTCATGCTGGTGTTGGGCGCTGACGAAGGCACACGCCGAAATGCATTCGCCGCCATCAGAACTTTGACCGGGTGAATAAAGGTTGCCTTTCCTGTTCTCCTCTGGGCTTTCGCTTCTTCTTTCTGGGTTGGAGCACTTCTGGACATTATTCGTGCGGTTTCCAGTAACGCACTTCGAAAGCCTCTGCCACGCTTTGGGTCCGGACTCTTACTGGTCTGCTTCGCGGCACTCTGTTTGTTCCAGGTATGGATTAAGTCCGGTTCCCGCCACCCGCACCGATTGAGAGGAGCAGTGGAGGTATTAACCTCTCTCCTGGGCACTCTGCATCTGCAGTCTAGTCCCTGCACTATCGACTTCAGTTTTCGGGAGGCTGTGGCAGTTTGAGGAGACCCGAGGGGAGCCCGAGTGATCTTGTGACATTTCGACATGACAACTCACCCTGCTCAATGAGTTCATTCGGCAATTTCAACATAACCCCCCAAAAGATTTGACTCACCATCCTGGGTTAAGTGCATTACAAGGCATCCTGGGAGCTGCAGTCCGGAGAATGGAGAACGGACTGCACCTGTTGAGTGGTACTTACAAGGGGGAGGGGCGAACTCGTGCTCACCATCCAAATGGAAGCAGGGAGGAACTATGTGTCATGCTGGTGTTGGGCGCTGACGAAGGCATACACCGAAATGCATTCGCCGCCATCAGAACTTTGACCGGGTGAATAAAGGTTGCCTTTCCTGTTCTCCTCTGGGCTTTCGCTTCTTCTTTCTGGGTTGGAGCACTTCTGGACATTATTCGTGCGGTTTCCAGTAACGCACTTCGAAAGCCTCTGCCACGCTTTGGGTCCGGACTCTTACTGGTCTGCTTCGCGGCACTCTGTTTGTTCCAGGTATGGATTAAGTCCGGTTCCCGCCACCCGCACTGATTGAGAGGAGCAGTGGAGGTATTAACCTCTCTCCTGGGCACTCTGCATCTGCAGTCTAGTCCCTGCACTATCGACTTCAGTTTTCGGGAGGCTGTGGCAGTTTGAGGAGACCCGAGGGGAGCCCGAGTGATCTTGTGACATTTCGACATGACAACTCACCCTGCTCAATGAGTTCATTCGGCAATTTCAACATAACCCCCCACAAGATTTGACTCACCATCCTGGGTTACCTGCATTACAAGGCATCCTGGGAGCTGCAGTCCGGAGAATGGAGAACGGACTGCACCTGTTGAGTGGTACTTACAAGGGGGAGGGGCGAACTCGTGCTCGCCATCCAAATGGAAGCAGGGAGGAACTATGTGTCATGCTGGTGTTGGGCGCTGACGAAGGCATACGCCGAAAAGCATTCGCCGCCATCAGAACTTTGACCGGGTGAATAAAGGTTGCCTTTCCTGTTCTCCTCTGGGCTTTCGCTTCTTCTTTCTGGGTTGGAGCACTTCTGGACATTATTCGTGCGGTTTCCAGTAACGCACTTCGAAAGCCTCTGCCACGCTTTGGGTCCGGACTCTTACTGGTCTGCTTCGCGGCACTCTGTATTTCCAGGTATGGATTAAGTTCGGTTCCCGCCACCCGCACTGATTGAGAGGAGCAGTGGAGGTATTAACCTCTCTCCTGGGCACTCTGCATCTGCAGTCTAGTCCCTGCACTATCGACTTCAGTTTTCGGGAGGCTGTGGCAGTTTGAGGAGACCCGAGGGGAGCCCGAGTGATCTTGTGACATTTGGACATGACAACTCACCCTGCTCAATGAGTTCATTCGGCAATTTCAACATAACCCCCCACAAGATTTGACTCACCATCCTGGGTTACCTGCATTACAAGGCATCCTGGGAGCTGCAGTCCGGAGAATGGAGAACGGACTGCACCTGTTGAGTGGTACTTACAAGGGGGAGGGGCGAACTCGTGCTCACCATCCAAATGGAAGCAGGGAGGAACTATGTGTCATGCTGGTGTTGGGCGCTGACAAAGGCACACGCCGAAATGCATTCGCCGCCATCAGAACTTTGACCGGGTGAATAAAGGTTGCCTTTCCTGTTCTCCTCTGGGCTTTCGCTTCTTCTTTCTGGGTTGGAGCACTTCTGGACATTATTCGTGCGGTTTCCAGTAACGCACTTCGAAAGCCTCTGCCACGCTTTGGGTCCGGACTCTTACTGGTCTGCTTCGCGGCACTCTGTTTGTTCCAGGTATGGATTAAGTCCGGTTCCCGCCACCCGCACTGATTGAGAGGAGCAGTGGAGGTATTAACCTCTCTCCTGGGCACTCTGCATCTGCAGTCTAGTCCCTGCACTATCGACTTCAGTTTTCGGGAGGCTGTGGCAGTTTGAGGAGACCCGAGGGGAGCCCGAGTGATCTTGTGACATTTCGACATGACAACTCACCCTGCTCAATGAGTTCATTCGGCAATTTCAACATAACCCCCCACAAGATTTGACTCACCATCCTGGGTTACCTGCATTACAAGGCATCATGGGAGCTGCAGTCCGGAGAATGGAGAACTGACTGCACCTGTTGAGTGGTACTTACAAGGGGAGGGGCGAACTCGTGCTCACCATCCAAATGGAAGCAGGGAGGAACTATGTGTCATGCTGGTGTTGGGCGCTGACGAAGGCACACGCCGAAATGCATTCGCCGCCATCAGAACTTTGACCGGGTGAATAAAGGTTGCCTTTCCTGTTCTCCTCTGGGCTTTCGCTTCTTCTTTCTGGGTTGGAGCACTTCTGGACATTATTCGTGCGGTTTCCAGTAACGCACTTCGAAAGCCTCTGCCACGCTTTGGGTCCGGACTCTTACTGGTCTGCTTCGCGGCACTCTGTTTGTTCCAGGTATGGATTAAGTCCGGTTCCCGCCACCCGCACCGATTGAGAGGAGCAGTGGAGGTATTAACCTCTCTCCTGGGCACTCTGCATCTGCAGTCTAGTCCCTGCACTATCGACTTCAGTTTTCGGGAGGCTGTGGCAGTTTGAGGAGACCCGAGGGGAGCCCGAGTGATCTTGTGACATTTCGACATGACAACTCACCCTGCTCAATGAGTTCATTCGGCAATTTCAACATAACCCCCCACAAGATTTGACTCACCATCCTGGGTTAAGTGCATTACAAGGCATCCTGGGAGCTGCAGTCCGGAGAATGGAGAACGGACTGCACCTGTTGAGTGGTACTTACAAGGGGGAGGGGCGAACTCGTGCTCACCATCCAAATGGAAGCAGGGAGGAACTATGTGTCATGCTGGTGTTGGGCGCTGACGAAGGCACACGCCGAAATGCATTCGCCGCCATCAGAACTTTGACCGGGTGAATAAAGGTTGCCTTTCCTGTTCTCCTCTGGGCTTTCGCTTCTTCTTTCTGGGTTGGAGCACTTCTGGACATTATTTGTGCGGTTTCCAGTAACGCACTTCGAAAGCCTCTGCCACGCTTTGGGTCCGGACTCTTACTGGTCTGCTTCGCGGCACTCTGTTTGTTCCAGGTATGGATTAAGTCCGGTTCCCGCCACCCGCACCGATTGAGAGGAGCAGTGGAGGTATTAACCTCTCTCCTGGGCACTCTGCATCTGCAGTCTAGTCCCTGCACTATCGACTTCAGTTTTCGGTAGGCTGTGGCAGTTTGAGGAGACCCGAGGGGAGCCCGAGTGATCTTGTGACATTTCGACATGACAACTCACCCTGCTCAATGAGTTCATTCGGCAATTTCAACATAACCCCCCACAAGATTTGACTCACCATCCTGGGTTACCTGCATTACAAGGCATCCTGGGAGCTGCAGTCCGGAGAATGGAGAACGGACTGCACCTGTTGAGTGGTACTTACAAGGGGGAGGGGCAAACTCGTGCTCACCATCCAAATGGAAGCAGGGAGGAACTATGTGTCATGCTGGTGTTGGGCGCTGACGAAGGCACACGCCGAAATGCATTCGCCGCCATCAGAACTTTGACCGGGTGAATAAAGGTTGCCTTTCCTGTTCTCCTCTGGGCTTTTGCTTCTTCTTTCTGGGTTGGAGCACTTCTGGACATTATTCGTGCGGTTTCCAGTAACGCACTTCGAAAGCCTCTGCCACGCTTTGGGTCCGGACTCTTACTGGTCTGCTTCGCGGCACTCTGTTTGTTCCAGGTATGGATTAAGTCCGGTTCCCGCCACCCGCACTGATTGAGAGGAGCAGTGGAGGTATTAACCTCTCTCCTGGGCACTCTGCATCTGCAGTCTAGTCCCTGCACTATCGACTTCAGTTTTCGGGAGGCTGTGGCAGTTTGAGGAGACCCGAGGGGAGCCCGAGTGATCTTGTGACATTTCGACATGACAACTCACCCTGCTCAATGAGTTCATTCGGCAATTTCAACATAACCCCCCACAAGATTTGACTCACCATCCTGGGTTACCTGCATTACAAGGCATCCTGGGAGCTGCAGTCCGGAGAATGGAGAACGGACTGCACCTGTTGAGTGGTACTTACAAGGGGGAGGGGCGAACTCGTGCTCACCATCCAAATGGAAGCAGGGAGGAACTATGTGTCATGCTGGTGTTGGGCGCTGACGAAGGCATACGCCGAAATGCATTCGCCGCCATCAGAACTTTGACCGGGTGAATAAAGGTTGCCTTTCCTGTTCTCCTCTGGGCTTTCGCTTCTTCTTTCTGGGTTGGAGCACTTCTGGACATTATTCGTGCGGTTTCCAGTAACGCACTTCGAAAGCCTCTGCCACGCTTTGGGTCCGGACTCTTACTGGTCTGCTTCGCGGCACTCTGTATTTCCAGGTATGGATTAAGTCCGGTTCCCGCCACCCGCACTGATTGAGAGGAGCAGTGGAGGTATTAACCTCTCTCCTGGGCACTCTGCATCTGCAGTCTAGTCCCTGCACTATCGACTTCAGTTTTCGGGAGGCTGTGGCAGTTTGAGGAGACCCGAGGGGAGCCCGAGTGATCTTGTGACATTTCGACATGACAACTCACCCTGCTCAATGAGTTCATTCGGCAATTTCAACATAACCCCCCACAAGATTTGACTCACCATCCTGGGTTACCTGCATTACAAGGCATCCTGGGAGCTGCAGTCCGGAGAATGGAGAACGGACTGCACCTGTTGAGTGGTACTTACAAGGGGGAGGGGCGAACTCGTGCTCACCATCCAAATGGAAGCAGGGAGGAACTATGTGTCATGCTGGTGTTGGGCGCTGACGAAGGCACACGCCGAAATGCATTCGCCGCCATCAGAACTTTGACCGGGTGAATAAAGGTTGCCTTTCCTGTTCTCCTCTGGGCTTTCGCTTCTTCTTTCTGGGTTGGAGCACTTCTGGACATTATTCGTGCGGTTTCCAGTAACGCACTTCGAAAGCCTCTGCCACGCTTTGGGTCCGGACTCTTACTGGTCTGCTTCGCGGCACTCTGTTTGTTCCAGGTATGGATTAAGTCCGGTTCCCGCCACCCGCACTGATTGAGAGGAGCAGTGGAGGTATTAACCTCTCTCCTGGGCACTCTGCATCTGCAGTCTAGTCCCTGCACTATCGACTTCAGTTTTCGGGAGGCTGTGGCAGTTTGAGGAGACCCGAGGGGAGCCCGAGTGATCTTGTGACATTTCGACATGACAACTCACCCTGCTCAATGAGTTCATTCGGCAATTTCAACATAACCCCCCACAAGATTTGACTCACCATCCTGGGTTACCTGCATTACAAGGCATCATGGGAGCTGCAGTCCGGAGAATGGAGAACGGACTGCACCTGTTGAGTGGTACTTACAAGGGGAGGGGCGAACTCGTGCTCACCATCCAAATGGAAGCAGGGAGGAACTATGTGTCATGCTGGTGTTGGGCGCTGACGAAGGCACACGCCGAAATGCATTCGCCGCCATCAGAACTTTGACCGGGTGAATAAAGGTTGCCTTTCCTGTTCTCCTCTGGGCTTTCGCTTCTTCTTTCTGGGTTGGAGCACTTCTGGACATTATTCGTGCGGTTTCCAGTAACGCACTTCGAAAGCCTCTCCCACGCTTTGGGTCCGGACTCTTACTGGTCTGCTTCGCGGCACTCTGTTTGTTCCAGGTATGGATTAAGTCCGGTTCCCGCCACCCGCACCGATTGAGAGGAGCAGTGGAGGTATTAACCTCTCTCCTGGGCACTCTGCATCTGCAGTCTAGTCCCTGCACTATCGACTTCAGTTTTCGGGAGGCTGTGGCAGTTTGAGGAGACCCGAGGGGAGCCCGAGTGATCTTGTGACATTTCGACATGACAACTCACCCTGCTCAATGAGTTCATTCGGCAATTTCAACATAACCCCCCAAAAGATTTGACTCACCATCCTGGGTTAAGTGCATTACAAGGCATCCTGGGAGCTGCAGTCCGGAGAATGGAGAACGGACTGCACCTGTTGAGTGGTACTTACAAGGGGGAGGGGCGAACTCGTGCTCACCATCCAAATGGAAGCAGGGAGGAACTATGTGTCATGCTGGTGTTGGGCGCTGACGAAGGCATACGCCGAAATGCATTCGCCGCCATCAGAACTTTGACCGGGTGAATAAAGGTTGCCTTTCCTGTTCTCCTCTGGGCTTTCGCTTCTTCTTTCTGGGTTGGAGCACTTCTGGACATTATTTGTGCGGTTTCCAGTAACGCACTTCGAAAGCCTCTGCCACGCTTTGGGTCCGGACTCTTACTGGTCTGCTTCGCGGCACTCTGTTTGTTCCAGGTATGGATTAAGTCCGGTTCCCGCCACCCGCACTGATTGAGAGGAGCAGTGGAGGTATTAACCTCTCTCCTGGGCACTCTGCATCTGCAGTCTAGTCCCTGCACTATCGACTTCAGTTTTCGGGAGGCTGTGGCAGTTTGAGGAGACCCGAGGGGAGCCCGAGTGATCTTGTGACATTTCGACATGACAACTCACCCTGCTCAATGAGTTCATTCGGCAATTTCAACATAACCCCCCACAAGATTTGACTCACCATCCTGGGTTACCTGCATTACAAGGCATCCTGGGAGCTGCAGTCCGGAGAATGGAGAACGGACTGCACCTGTTGAGTGGTACTTACAAGGGGGAGGGGCGAACTCGTGCTCACCATCCAAATGGAAGCAGGGAGGAACTATGTGTCATGCTGGTGTTGGGCGCTGACGAAGGCATACGCCGAAATGCATTCGCCGCCATCAGAACTTTGACCGGGTGAATAAAGGTTGCCTTTCCTGTTCTCCTCTGGGCTTTCGCTTCTTCTTTCTGGGTTGGAGCACTTCTGGACATTATTCGTGCGGTTTCCAGTAACGCACTTCGAAAGCCTCTGCCACGCTTGGGTCCGGACTCTTACTGGTCTGCTTCGCGGCACTCTGTATTTCCAGGTATGGATTAAGTCCGGTTCCCGCCACCCGCACTGATTGAGAGGAGCAGTGGAGGTATTAACCTCTCTCCTGGGCACTCTGCATCTGCAGTCTAGTCCCTGCACTATCGACTTCAGTTTTCGGGAGGCTGTGGCAGTTTGAGGAGACCCGAGGGGAGCCCGAGTGATCTTGTGACATTTGGACATGACAACTCACCCTGCTCAATGAGTTCATTCGGCAATTTCAACATAACCCCCCACAAGATTTGACTCACCATCCTGGGTTACCTGCATTACAAGGCATCCTGGGAGCTGCAGTCCGGAGAATGGAGAACGGACTGCACCTGTTGAGTGGTACTTACAAGGGGGAGGGGCGAACTCGTGCTCACCATCCAAATGGAAGCAGGGAGGAACTATGTGTCATGCTGGTGTTGGGGCGCTGACGAAGGCACACGCCGAAATGCATTCGCCGCCATCAGAACTTTGACCGGGTGAATAAAGGTTGCCTTTCCTGTTCTCCTCTGGGCTTTCGCTTCTTCTTTCTGGGTTGGAGCACTTCTGGACATTATTCGTGCGGTTTCCAGTAACGCACTTCGAAAGCCTCTGCCACGCTTTGGGTCCGGACTCTTACTGGTCTGCTTCGCGGCACTCTGTTTGTTCCAGGTATGGATTAAGTCCGGTTCCCGCCACCCGCACTGATTGAGAGGAGCAGTGGAGGTATTAACCTCTCTCCTGGGCACTCTGCATCTGCAGTCTAGTCCCTGCACTATCGACTTCAGTTTTCGGGAGGCTGTGGCAGTTTGAGGAGACCCGAGGGGAGCCCGAGTGATCTTGTGACATTTCGACATGACAACTCACCCTGCTCAATGAGTTCATTCGGCAATTTCAACATAACCCCCCACAAGATTTGACTCACCATCCTGGGTTACCTGCATTACAAGGCATCATGGGAGCTGCAGTCCGGAGAATGGAGAACGGACTGCACCTGTTGAGTGGTACTTACAAGGGGAGGGGCGAACTCGTGCTCACCATCCAAATGGAAGCAGGGAGGAACTATGTGTCATGCTGGTGTTGGGCGCTGACGAAGGCACACGCCGAAATGCATTCGCCGCCATCAGAACTTTGACCGGGTGAATAAAGGTTGCCTTTCCTGTTCTCCTCTGGGCTTTCGCTTCTTCTTTCTGGGTTGGAGCACTTCTGGACATTATTCGTGCGGTTTCCAGTAACGCACTTCGAAAGCCTCTGCCACGCTTTGGGTCCGGACTCTTACTGGTCTGCTTCGCGGCACTCTGTTTGTTCCAGGTATGGATTAAGTCCGGTTCCCGCCACCCGCACCGATTGAGAGGAGCAGTGGAGGTATTAACCTCTCTCCTGGGCACTCTGCATCTGCAGTCTAGTCCCTGCACTATCGACTTCAGTTTTCGGGAGGCTGTGGCAGTTTGAGGAGACCCGAGGGGAGCCCGAGTGATCTTGTGACATTTCGACATGACAACTCACCCTGCTCAATGAGTTCATTCGGCAATTTCAACATAACCCCCCACAAGATTTGACTCACCATCCTGGGTTAAGTGCATTACAAGGCATCCTGGGAGCTGCAGTCCGGAGAATGGAGAACGGACTGCACCTGTTGAGTGGTACTTACAAGGGGGAGGGGCGAACTCGTGCTCACCATCCAAATGGAAGCAGGGAGGAACTATGTGTCATGCTGGTGTTGGGCGCTGACGAAGGCACACGCCGAAATGCATTAGCCGCCATCAGAACTTTGACCGGGTGAATAAAGGTTGCCTTTCCTGTTCTCCTCTGGGCTTTCGCTTCTTCTTTCTGGGTTGGAGCACTTCTGGACATTATTCGTGCGGTTTCCAGTAACGCACTTCGAAAGCCTCTGCCACGCTTTGGGTCCGGACTCTTACTGGTCTGCTTCGCGGCACTCTGTATTTCCAGGTATGGATTAAGTCCGGTTCCCGCCACCCGCACTGATTGAGAGGAGCAGTGGAGGTATTAACCTCTCTCCTGGGCACTCTGCATCTGCAGTCTAGTCCCTGCACTATCGACTTCAGTTTTCGGGAGGCTGTGGCAGTTTGAGGAGACCCGAGGGGAGCCCGAGTGATCTTGTGACATTTCGACATGACAACTCACCCTGCTCAATGAGTTCATTCGGCAATTTCAACATAACCCCCCACAAGATTTGACTCACCATCCTGGGTTACCTGCATTACAAGGCATCATGGGAGCTGCAGTCCGGAGAATGGAGAACGGACTGCACCTGTTGAGTGGTACTTACAAGGGGAGGGGCGAACTCGTGCTCACCATCCAAATGGAAGCAGGGAGGAACTATGTGTCATGCTGGTGTTGGGCGCTGACGAAGGCACACGCCGAAATGCATTCGCCGCCATCAGAACTTTGACCGGGTGAATAAAGGTTGCCTTTCCTGTTCTCCTCTGGGCTTTCGCTTCTTCTTTCTGGGTTGGAGCACTTCTGGACATTATTCGTGCGGTTTCCAGTAACGCACTTCGAAAGCCTCTGCCACGCTTTGGGTCCGGACTCTTACTGGTCTGCTTCGCGGCACTCTGTTTGTTCCAGGTATGGATTAAGTCCGGTTCCCGCCACCCGCACCGATTGAGAGGAGCAGTGGAGGTATTAACCTCTCTCCTGGGCACTCTGCATCTGCAGTCTAGTCCCTGCACTATCGACTTCAGTTTTCGGGAGGCTGTGGCAGTTTGAGGAGACCCGAGGGGAGCCCGAGTGATCTTGTGACATTTCGACATGACAACTCACCCTGCTCAATGAGTTCATTCGGCAATTTCAACATAACCCCCCACAAGATTTGACTCACCATCCTGGGTTAAGTGCATTACAAGGCATCCTGGGAGCTGCAGTCCGGAGAATGGAGAACGGACTGCACCTGTTGAGTGGTACTTACAAGGGGGAGGGGCGAACTCGTGCTCACCATCCAAATGGAAGCAGGGAGGAACTATGTGTCATGCTGGTGTTGGGCGCTGACGAAGGCACACGCCGAAATGCATTAGCCGCCATCAGAACTTTGACCGGGTGAATAAAGGTTGCCTTTCCTGTTCTCCTCTGGGCTTTCGCTTCTTCTTTCTGGGTTGGAGCACTTCTGGACATTATTCGTGCGGTTTCCAGTAACGCACTTCGAAAGCCTCTGCCACGCTTTGGGTCCGGACTCTTACTGGTCTGCTTCGCGGCACTCTGTATTTCCAGGTATGGATTAAGTCCGGTTCCCGCCACCCGCACTGATTGAGAGGAGCAGTGGAGGTATTAACCTCTCTCCTGGGCACTCTGCATCTGCAGTCTAGTCCCTGCACTATCGACTTCAGTTTTCGGGAGGCTGTGGCAGTTTGAGGAGACCCGAGGGGAGCCCGAGTGATCTTGTGACATTTGGACATGACAGCTCACCCTGCTCAATGAGTTCATTCGGCAATTTCAACATAACCCCCCACAAGATTTGACTCACCATCCTGGGTTACCTGCATTACAAGGCATCCTGGGAGCTGCAGTCCGGAGAATGGAGAATGGACTGCACCTGTTGAGTGGTACTTACAAGGGGGAGGGGCGAACTCGTGCTCACCATCCAAATGGAAGCAGGGAGGAACTATGTGTCATGCTGGTGTTGGGGCGCTGACGAAGGCACACGCCGAAATGCATTCGCCGCCATCAGAACTTTGACCGGGTGAATAAAGGTTGCCTTTCCTGTTCTCCTCTGGGCTTTCGCTTCTTCTTTCTGGGTTGGAGCACTTCTGGACATTATTTGTGCGGTTTCCAGTAACGCACTTCGAAAGCCTCTGCCACGCTTTGGGTCCGGACTCTTACTGGTCTGCTTCGCGGCACTCTGTATTTCCAGGTATGGATTAAGTCCGGTTCCCGCCACCCGCACTGATTGAGAGGAGCAGTGGAGGTATTAACCTCTCTCCTGGGCACTCTGCATCTGCAGTCTAGTCCCTGCACTATCGACTTCAGTTTTCGGGAGGCTGTGGCAGTTTGAGGAGACCCGAGGGGAGCCCGAGTGATCTTGTGACATTTCGACATGACAACTCACCCTGCTCAATGAGTTCATTCGGCAATTTCAACATAACCCCCCACAAGATTTGACTCACCATCCTGGGTTACCTGCATTACAAGGCATCCTGGGAGCTGCAGTCCGGAGAATGGAGAACGGACTGCACCTGTTGAGTGGTACTTACAAGGGGGAGGGGCGAACTCGTGCTCACCATCCAAATGGAAGCAGGGAGGAACTATGTGTCATGCTGGTGTTGGGCGCTGACGAAGGCACACGCCGAAATGCATTCGCCGCCATCAGAACTTTGACCGGGTGAATAAAGGTTGCCTTTCCTGTTCTCCTCTGGGCTTTCGCTTCTTCTTTCTGGGTTGGAGCACTTCTGGACATTATTCGTGCGGTTTCCAGTAACGCACTTCGAAAGCCTCTGCCACGCTTTGGGTCCGGACTCTTACTGGTCTGCTTCGCGGCACTCTGTTTGTTCCAGGTATGGATTAAGTCCGGTTCCCGCCACCCGCACTGATTGAGAGGAGCAGTGGAGGTATTAACCTCTCTCCTGGGCACTCTGCATCTGCAGTCTAGTCCCTGCACTATCGACTTCAGTTTTCGGGAGGCTGTGGCAGTTTGAGGAGACCCGAGGGGAGCCCGAGTGATCTTGTGACATTTCGACATGACAACTCACCCTGCTCAATGAGTTCATTCGGCAATTTCAACATAACCCCCCACAAGATTTGACTCACCATCCTGGGTTACCTGCATTACAAGGCATCATGGGAGCTGCAGTCCGGAGAATGGAGAACGGACTGCACCTGTTGAGTGGTACTTACAAGGGGAGGGGCGAACTCGTGCTCACCATCCAAATGGAAGCAGGGAGGAACTATGTGTCATGCTGGTGTTGGGCGCTGACGAAGGCACACGCCGAAATGCATTCGCCGCCATCAGAACTTTGACCGGGTGAATAAAGGTTGCCTTTCCTGTTCTCCTCTGGGCTTTCGCTTCTTCTTTCTGGGTTGGAGCACTTCTGGACATTATTCGTGCGGTTTCCAGTAACGCACTTCGAAAGCCTCTCCCACGCTTTGGGTCCGGACTCTTACTGGTCTGCTTCGCGGCACTCTGTTTGTTCCAGGTATGGATTAAGTCCGGTTCCCGCCACCCGCACCGATTGAGAGGAGCAGTGGAGGTATTAACCTCTCTCCTGGGCACTCTGCATCTGCAGTCTAGTCCCTGCACTATCGACTTCAGTTTTCGGGAGGCTGTGGCAGTTTGAGGAGACCCGAGGGGAGCCCGAGTGATCTTGTGACATTTCGACATGACAACTCACCCTGCTCAATGAGTTCATTCGGCAATTTCAACATAACCCCCCAAAAGATTTGACTCACCATCCTGGGTTAAGTGCATTACAAGGCATCCTGGGAGCTGCAGTCCGGAGAATGGAGAACGGACTGCACCTGTTGAGTGGTACTTACAAGGGGGAGGGGCGACTCGTGCTCACCATCCAAATGGAAGCAGGGAGGAACTATGTGTCATGCTGGTGTTGGGCGCTGACGAAGGCATACGCCGAAATGCATTCGCCGCCATCAGAACTTTGACCGGGTGAATAAAGGTTGCCTTTCCTGTTCTCCTCTGGGCTTTCGCTTCTTCTTTCTGGGTTGGAGCACTTCTGGACATTATTTGTGCGGTTTCCAGTAACGCACTTCGAAAGCCTCTGCCACGCTTTGGGTCCGGACTCTTACTGGTCTGCTTCGCGGCACTCTGTTTGTTCCAGGTATGGATTAAGTCCGGTTCCCGCCACCCGCACTGATTGAGAGGAGCAGTGGAGGTATTAACCTCTCTCCTGGGCACTCTGCATCTGCAGTCTAGTCCCTGCACTATCGACTTCAGTTTTCGGGAGGCTGTGGCAGTTTGAGGAGACCCGAGGGGAGCCCGAGTGATCTTGTGACATTTCGACATGACAACTCACCCTGCTCAATGAGTTCATTCGGCAATTTCAACATAACCCCCCACAAGATTTGACTCACCATCCTGGGTTACCTGCATTACAAGGCATCCTGGGAGCTGCAGTCCGGAGAATGGAGAACGGACTGCACCTGTTGAGTGGTACTTACAAGGGGGAGGGGCGAACTCGTGCTCACCATCCAAATGGAAGCAGGGAGGAACTATGTGTCATGCTGGTGTTGGGCGCTGACGAAGGCATACGCCGAAATGCATTCGCCGCCATCAGAACTTTGACCGGGTGAATAAAGGTTGCCTTTCCTGTTCTCCTCTGGGCTTTCGCTTCTTCTTTCTGGGTTGGAGCACTTCTGGACATTATTCGTGCGGTTTCCAGTAACGCACTTCGAAAGCCTCTGCCACGCTTGGGTCCGGACTCTTACTGGTCTGCTTCGCGGCACTCTGTATTTCCAGGTATGGATTAAGTCCGGTTCCCGCCACCCGCACTGATTGAGAGGAGCAGTGGAGGTATTAACCTCTCTCCTGGGCACTCTGCATCTGCAGTCTAGTCCCTGCACTATCGACTTCAGTTTTCGGGAGGCTGTGGCAGTTTGAGGAGACCCGAGGGGAGCCCGAGTGATCTTGTGACATTTGGACATGACAACTCACCCTGCTCAATGAGTTCATTCGGCAATTTCAACATAACCCCCCACAAGATTTGACTCACCATCCTGGGTTACCTGCATTACAAGGCATCCTGGGAGCTGCAGTCCGGAGAATGGAGAACGGACTGCACCTGTTGAGTGGTACTTACAAGGGGGAGGGGCGAACTCGTGCTCACCATCCAAATGGAAGCAGGGAGGAACTATGTGTCATGCTGGTGTTGGGGCGCTGACGAAGGCACACGCCGAAATGCATTCGCCGCCATCAGAACTTTGACCGGGTGAATAAAGGTTGCCTTTCCTGTTCTCCTCTGGGCTTTCGCTTCTTCTTTCTGGGTTGGAGCACTTCTGGACATTATTCGTGCGGTTTCCAGTAACGCACTTCGAAAGCCTCTGCCACGCTTTGGGTCCGGACTCTTACTGGTCTGCTTCGCGGCACTCTGTTTGTTCCAGGTATGGATTAAGTCCGGTTCCCGCCACCCGCACTGATTGAGAGGAGCAGTGGAGGTATTAACCTCTCTCCTGGGCACTCTGCATCTGCAGTCTAGTCCCTGCACTATCGACTTCAGTTTTCGGGAGGCTGTGGCAGTTTGAGGAGACCCGAGGGGAGCCCGAGTGATCTTGTGACATTTCGACATGACAACTCACCCTGCTCAATGAGTTCATTCGGCAATTTCAACATAACCCCCCACAAGATTTGACTCACCATCCTGGGTTACCTGCATTACAAGGCATCATGGGAGCTGCAGTCCGGAGAATGGAGAACGGACTGCACCTGTTGAGTGGTACTTACAAGGGGAGGGGCGAACTCGTGCTCACCATCCAAATGGAAGCAGGGAGGAACTATGTGTCATGCTGGTGTTGGGCGCTGACGAAGGCACACGCCGAAATGCATTCGCCGCCATCAGAACTTTGACCGGGTGAATAAAGGTTGCCTTTCCTGTTCTCCTCTGGGCTTTCGCTTCTTCTTTCTGGGTTGGAGCACTTCTGGACATTATTCGTGCGGTTTCCAGTAACGCACTTCGAAAGCCTCTGCCACGCTTTGGGTCCGGACTCTTACTGGTCTGCTTCGCGGCACTCTGTTTGTTCCAGGTATGGATTAAGTCCGGTTCCCGCCACCCGCACCGATTGAGAGGAGCAGTGGAGGTATTAACCTCTCTCCTGGGCACTCTGCATCTGCAGTCTAGTCCCTGCACTATCGACTTCAGTTTTCGGGAGGCTGTGGCAGTTTGAGGAGACCCGAGGGGAGCCCGAGTGATCTTGTGACATTTCGACATGACAACTCACCCTGCTCAATGAGTTCATTCGGCAATTTCAACATAACCCCCCACAAGATTTGACTCACCATCCTGGGTTAAGTGCATTACAAGGCATCCTGGGAGCTGCAGTCCGGAGAATGGAGAACGGACTGCACCTGTTGAGTGGTACTTACAAGGGGGAGGGGCGAACTCGTGCTCACCATCCAAATGGAAGCAGGGAGGAACTATGTGTCATGCTGGTGTTGGGCGCTGACGAAGGCACACGCCGAAATGCATTCGCCGCCATCAGAACTTTGACCGGGTGAATAAAGGTTGCCTTTCCTGTTCTCCTCTGGGCTTTCGCTTCTTCTTTCTGGGTTGGAGCACTTCTGGACATTATTCGTGCGGTTTCCAGTAACGCACTTCGAAAGCCTCTGCCACGCTTTGGGTCCGGACTCTTACTGGTCTGCTTCGCGGCACTCTGTATTTCCAGGTATGGATTAAGTCCGGTTCCCGCCACCCGCACTGATTGAGAGGAGCAGTGGAGGTATTAACCTCTCTCCTGGGCACTCTGCATCTGCAGTCTAGTCCCTGCACTATCGACTTCAGTTTTCGGGAGGCTGTGGCAGTTTGAGGAGACCCGAGGGGAGCCCGAGTGATCTTGTGACATTTGGACATGACAGCTCACCCTGCTCAATGAGTTCATTCGGCAATTTCAACATAACCCCCCACAAGATTTGACTCACCATCCTGGGTTACCTGCATTACAAGGCATCCTGGGAGCTGCAGTCCGGAGAATGGAGAATGGACTGCACCTGTTGAGTGGTACTTACAAGGGGGAGGGGCGAACTCGTGCTCACCATCCAAATGGAAGCAGGGAGGAACTATGTGTCATGCTGGTGTTGGGGCGCTGACGAAGGCACACGCCGAAATGCATTCGCCGCCATCAGAACTTTGACCGGGTGAATAAAGGTTGCCTTTCCTGTTCTCCTCTGGGCTTTCGCTTCTTCTTTCTGGGTTGGAGCACTTCTGGACATTATTTGTGCGGTTTCCAGTAACGCACTTCGAAAGCCTCTGCCACGCTTTGGGTCCGGACTCTTACTGGTCTGCTTCGCGGCACTCTGTTTGTTCCAGGTATGGATTAAGTCCGGTTCCCGCCACCCGCACTGATTGAGAGGAGCAGTGGAGGTATTAACCTCTCTCCTGGGCACTCTGCATCTGCAGTCTAGTCCCTGCACTATCGACTTCAGTTTTCGGGAGGCTGTGGCAGTTTGAGGAGACCCGAGGGGAGCCCGAGTGATCTTGTGACATTTCGACATGACAACTCACCCTGCTCAATGAGTTCATTCGGCAATTTCAACATAACCCCCCACAAGATTTGACTCACCATCCTGGGTTACCTGCATTACAAGGCATCATGGGAGCTGCAGTCCGGAGAATGGAGAACGGACTGCACCTGTTGAGTGGTACTTACAAGGGGAGGGGCGAACTCGTGCTCACCATCCAAATGGAAGCAGGGAGGAACTATGTGTCATGCTGGTGTTGGGCGCTGACGAAGGCACACGCCGAAATGCATTCGCCGCCATCAGAACTTTGACCGGGTGAATAAAGGTTGCCTTTCCTGTTCTCCTCTGGGCTTTCGCTTCTTCTTTCTGGGTTGGAGCACTTCTGGACATTATTCGTGCGGTTTCCAGTAACGCACTTCGAAAGCCTCTGCCACGCTTTGGGTCCGGACTCTTACTGGTCTGCTTCGCGGCACTCTGTTTGTTCCAGGTATGGATTAAGTCCGGTTCCCGCCACCCGCACCGATTGAGAGGAGCAGTGGAGGTATTAACCTCTCTCCTGGGCACTCTGCATCTGCAGTCTAGTCCCTGCACTATCGACTTCAGTTTTCGGTAGGCTGTGGCAGTTTGAGGAGACCCGAGGGGAGCCCGAGTGATCTTGTGACATTTCGACATGACAACTCACCCTGCTCAATGAGTTCATTCGGCAATTTCAACATAACCCCCCACAAGATTTGACTCACCATCCTGGGTTACCTGCATTACAAGGCATCCTGGGAGCTGCAGTCCGGAGAATGGAGAACGGACTGCACCTGTTGAGTGGTACTTACAAGGGGGAGGGGCAAACTCGTGCTCACCATCCAAATGGAAGCAGGGAGGAACTATGTGTCATGCTGGTGTTGGGCGCTGACGAAGGCACACGCCGAAATGCATTCGCCGCCATCAGAACTTTGACCGGGTGAATAAAGGTTGCCTTTCCTGTTCTCCTCTGGGCTTTTGCTTCTTCTTTCTGGGTTGGAGCACTTCTGGACATTATTCGTGCGGTTTCCAGTAACGCACTTCGAAAGCCTCTGCCACGCTTTGGGTCCGGACTCTTACTGGTCTGCTTCGCGGCACTCTGTTTGTTCCAGGTATGGATTAAGTCCGGTTCCCGCCACCCGCACTGATTGAGAGGAGCAGTGGAGGTATTAACCTCTCTCCTGGGCACTCTGCATCTGCAGTCTAGTCCCTGCACTATCGACTTCAGTTTTCGGGAGGCTGTGGCAGTTTGAGGAGACCCGAGGGGAGCCCGAGTGATCTTGTGACATTTCGACATGACAACTCACCCTGCTCAATGAGTTCATTCGGCAATTTCAACATAACCCCCCACAAGATTTGACTCACCATCCTGGGTTACCTGCATTACAAGGCATCCTGGGAGCTGCAGTCCGGAGAATGGAGAACGGACTGCACCTGTTGAGTGGTACTTACAAGGGGGAGGGGCGAACTCGTGCTCACCATCCAAATGGAAGCAGGGAGGAACTATGTGTCATGCTGGTGTTGGGCGCTGACGAAGGCATACGCCGAAATGCATTCGCCGCCATCAGAACTTTGACCGGGTGAATAAAGGTTGCCTTTCCTGTTCTCCTCTGGGCTTTCGCTTCTTCTTTCTGGGTTGGAGCACTTCTGGACATTATTCGTGCGGTTTCCAGTAACGCACTTCGAAAGCCTCTGCCACGCTTTGGGTCCGGACTCTTACTGGTCTGCTTCGCGGCACTCTGTATTTCCAGGTATGGATTAAGTCCGGTTCCCGCCACCCGCACTGATTGAGAGGAGCAGTGGAGGTATTAACCTCTCTCCTGGGCACTCTGCATCTGCAGTCTAGTCCCTGCACTATCGACTTCAGTTTTCGGGAGGCTGTGGCAGTTTGAGGAGACCCGAGGGGAGCCCGAGTGATCTTGTGACATTTGGACATGACAACTCACCCTGCTCAATGAGTTCATTCGGCAATTTCAACATAACCCCCCACAAGATTTGACTCACCATCCTGGGTTACCTGCATTACAAGGCATCCTGGGAGCTGCAGTCCGGAGAATGGAGAACGGACTGCACCTGTTGAGTGGTACTTACAAGGGGGAGGGGCGAACTCGTGCTCACCATCCAAATGGAAGCAGGGAGGAACTATGTGTCATGCTGGTGTTGGGCGCTGACGAAGGCACACGCCGAAATGCATTCGCCGCCATCAGAACTTTGACCGGGTGAATAAAGGTTGCCTTTCCTGTTCTCCTCTGGGCTTTCGCTTCTTCTTTCTGGGTTGGAGCACTTCTGGACATTATTCGTGCGGTTTCCAGTAACGCACTTCGAAAGCCTCTGCCACGCTTTGGGTCCGGACTCTTACTGGTCTGCTTCGCGGCACTCTGTTTGTTCCAGGTATGGATTAAGTCCGGTTCCCGCCACCCGCACTGATTGAGAGGAGCAGTGGAGGTATTAACCTCTCTCCTGGGCACTCTGCATCTGCAGTCTAGTCCCTGCACTATCGACTTCAGTTTTCGGGAGGCTGTGGCAGTTTGAGGAGACCCGAGGGGAGCCCGAGTGATCTTGTGACATTTCGACATGACAACTCACCCTGCTCAATGAGTTCATTCGGCAATTTCAACATAACCCCCCACAAGATTTGACTCACCATCCTGGGTTACCTGCATTACAAGGCATCATGGGAGCTGCAGTCCGGAGAATGGAGAACGGACTGCACCTGTTGAGTGGTACTTACAAGGGGAGGGGCGAACTCGTGCTCACCATCCAAATGGAAGCAGGGAGGAACTATGTGTCATGCTGGTGTTGGGCGCTGACGAAGGCACACGCCGAAATGCATTCGCCGCCATCAGAACTTTGACCGGGTGAATAAAGGTTGCCTTTCCTGTTCTCCTCTGGGCTTTCGCTTCTTCTTTCTGGGTTGGAGCACTTCTGGACATTATTCGTGCGGTTTCCAGTAACGCACTTCGAAAGCCTCTGCCACGCTTTGGGTCCGGACTCTTACTGGTCTGCTTCGCGGCACTCTGTTTGTTCCAGGTATGGATTAAGTCCGGTTCCCGCCACCCGCACCGATTGAGAGGAGCAGTGGAGGTATTAACCTCTCTCCTGGGCACTCTGCATCTGCAGTCTAGTCCATGCACTATCGACTTCAGTTTTCGGGAGGCTGTGGCAGTTTGAGGAGACCCGAGGGGAGCCCGAGTGATCTTGTGACATTTCGACATGACAACTCACCCTGCTCAATGAGTTCATTCGGCAATTTCAACATAACCCCCCAAAAGATTTGACTCACCATCCTGGGTTAAGTGCATTACAAGGCATCCTGGGAGCTGCAGTCCGGAGAATGGAGAACGGACTGCACCTGTTGAGTGGTACTTACAAGGGGGAGGGGCGAACTCGTGCTCACCATCCAAATGGAAGCAGGGAGGAACTATGTGTCATGCTGGTGTTGGGCGCTGACGAAGGCATACGCCGAAATGCATTCGCCGCCATCAGAACTTTGACCGGGTGAATAAAGGTTGCCTTTCCTGTTCTCCTCTGGGCTTTCGCTTCTTCTTTCTGGGTTGGAGCACTTCTGGCCATTATTCGTGCGGTTTCCAGTAACGCACTTCGAAAGCCTCTGCCACGCTTTGGGTCCGGACTCTTACTGGTCTGCTTCGCGGCACTCTGTTTGTTCCAGGTATGGATTAAGTCCGGTTCCCGCCACCCGCACTGATTGAGAGGAGCAGTGGAGGTATTAACCTCTCTCCTGGGCACTCTGCATCTGCAGTCTAGTCCCTGCACTATCGACTTCAGTTTTCGGGAGGCTGTGGCAGTTTGAGGAGACCCGAGGGGAGCCCGAGTGATCTTGTGACATTTCGACATGACAACTCACCCTGCTCAATGAGTTCATTCGGCAATTTCAACATAACCCCCCACAAGATTTGACTCACCATCCTGGGTTAAGTGCATTACAAGGCATCCTGGGAGCTGCAGTCCGGAGAATGGAGAACGGACTGCACCTGTTGAGTGGTACTTACAAGGGGGAGGGGCGAACTCGTGCTCACCATCCAAATGGAAGCAGGGAGGAACTATGTGTCATGCTGGTGTTGGGCGCTGACGAAGGCACACGCCGAAATGCATTCGCCGCCATCAGAACTTTGACCGGGTGAATAAAGGTTGCCTTTCCTGTTCTCCTCTGGGCTTTCGCTTCTTCTTTCTGGGTTGGAGCACTTCTGGACATTATTCGTGCGGTTTCCAGTAACGCACTTCGAAAGCCTCTGCCACGCTTTGGGTCCGGACTCTTACTGGTCTGCTTCGCGGCACTCTGTATTTCCAGGTATGGATTAAGTCCGGTTCCCGCCACCCGCACTGATTGAGAGGAGCAGTGGAGGTATTAACCTCTCTCCTGGGCACTCTGCATCTGCAGTCTAGTCCCTGCACTATCGACTTCAGTTTTCGGGAGGCTGTGGCAGTTTGAGGAGACCCGAGGGGAGCCCGAGTGATCTTGTGACATTTGGACATGACAGCTCACCCTGCTCAATGAGTTCATTCGGCAATTTCAACATAACCCCCCACAAGATTTGACTCACCATCCTGGGTTACCTGCATTACAAGGCATCCTGGGAGCTGCAGTCCGGAGAATGGAGAATGGACTGCACCTGTTGAGTGGTACTTACAAGGGGGAGGGGCGAACTCGTGCTCACCATCCAAATGGAAGCAGGGAGGAACTATGTGTCATGCTGGTGTTGGGGCGCTGACGAAGGCACACGCCGAAATGCATTCGCCGCCATCAGAACTTTGACCGGGTGAATAAAGGTTGCCTTTCCTGTTCTCCTCTGGGCTTTCGCTTCTTCTTTCTGGGTTGGAGCACTTCTGGACATTATTTGTGCGGTTTCCAGTAACGCACTTCGAAAGCCTCTGCCACGCTTTGGGTCCGGACTCTTACTGGTCTGCTTCGCGGCACTCTGTATTTCCAGGTATGGATTAAGTCCGGTTCCCGCCACCCGCACTGATTGAGAGGAGCAGTGGAGGTATTAACCTCTCTCCTGGGCACTCTGCATCTGCAGTCTAGTCCCTGCACTATCGACTTCAGTTTTCGGGAGGCTGTGGCAGTTTGAGGAGACCCGAGGGGAGCCCGAGTGATCTTGTGACATTTCGACATGACAACTCACCCTGCTCAATGAGTTCATTCGGCAATTTCAACATAACCCCCCACAAGATTTGACTCACCATCCTGGGTTACCTGCATTACAAGGCATCCTGGGAGCTGCAGTCCGGAGAATGGAGAACGGACTGCACCTGTTGAGTGGTACTTACAAGGGGGAGGGGCGAACTCGTGCTCACCATCCAAATGGAAGCAGGGAGGAACTATGTGTCATGCTGGTGTTGGGCGCTGACGAAGGCACACGCCGAAATGCATTCGCCGCCATCAGAACTTTGACCGGGTGAATAAAGGTTGCCTTTCCTGTTCTCCTCTGGGCTTTCGCTTCTTCTTTCTGGGTTGGAGCACTTCTGGACATTATTCGTGCGGTTTCCAGTAACGCACTTCGAAAGCCTCTGCCACGCTTTGGGTCCGGACTCTTACTGGTCTGCTTCGCGGCACTCTGTTTGTTCCAGGTATGGATTAAGTCCGGTTCCCGCCACCCGCACTGATTGAGAGGAGCAGTGGAGGTATTAACCTCTCTCCTGGGCACTCTGCATCTGCAGTCTAGTCCCTGCACTATCGACTTCAGTTTTCGGGAGGCTGTGGCAGTTTGAGGAGACCCGAGGGGAGCCCGAGTGATCTTGTGACATTTCGACATGACAACTCACCCTGCTCAATGAGTTCATTCGGCAATTTCAACATAACCCCCCACAAGATTTGACTCACCATCCTGGGTTACCTGCATTACAAGGCATCATGGGAGCTGCAGTCCGGAGAATGGAGAACGGACTGCACCTGTTGAGTGGTACTTACAAGGGGAGGGGCGAACTCGTGCTCACCATCCAAATGGAAGCAGGGAGGAACTATGTGTCATGCTGGTGTTGGGCGCTGACGAAGGCACACGCCGAAATGCATTCGCCGCCATCAGAACTTTGACCGGGTGAATAAAGGTTGCCTTTCCTGTTCTCCTCTGGGCTTTCGCTTCTTCTTTCTGGGTTGGAGCACTTCTGGACATTATTCGTGCGGTTTCCAGTAACGCACTTCGAAAGCCTCTCCCACGCTTTGGGTCCGGACTCTTACTGGTCTGCTTCGCGGCACTCTGTTTGTTCCAGGTATGGATTAAGTCCGGTTCCCGCCACCCGCACCGATTGAGAGGAGCAGTGGAGGTATTAACCTCTCTCCTGGGCACTCTGCATCTGCAGTCTAGTCCCTGCACTATCGACTTCAGTTTTCGGGAGGCTGTGGCAGTTTGAGGAGACCCGAGGGGAGCCCGAGTGATCTTGTGACATTTCGACATGACAACTCACCCTGCTCAATGAGTTCATTCGGCAATTTCAACATAACCCCCCAAAAGATTTGACTCACCATCCTGGGTTAAGTGCATTACAAGGCATCCTGGGAGCTGCAGTCCGGAGAATGGAGAACGGACTGCACCTGTTGAGTGGTACTTACAAGGGGGAGGGGCGACTCGTGCTCACCATCCAAATGGAAGCAGGGAGGAACTATGTGTCATGCTGGTGTTGGGCGCTGACGAAGGCATACGCCGAAATGCATTCGCCGCCATCAGAACTTTGACCGGGTGAATAAAGGTTGCCTTTCCTGTTCTCCTCTGGGCTTTCGCTTCTTCTTTCTGGGTTGGAGCACTTCTGGACATTATTTGTGCGGTTTCCAGTAACGCACTTCGAAAGCCTCTGCCACGCTTTGGGTCCGGACTCTTACTGGTCTGCTTCGCGGCACTCTGTTTGTTCCAGGTATGGATTAAGTCCGGTTCCCGCCACCCGCACTGATTGAGAGGAGCAGTGGAGGTATTAACCTCTCTCCTGGGCACTCTGCATCTGCAGTCTAGTCCCTGCACTATCGACTTCAGTTTTCGGGAGGCTGTGGCAGTTTGAGGAGACCCGAGGGGAGCCCGAGTGATCTTGTGACATTTCGACATGACAACTCACCCTGCTCAATGAGTTCATTCGGCAATTTCAACATAACCCCCCACAAGATTTGACTCACCATCCTGGGTTACCTGCATTACAAGGCATCCTGGGAGCTGCAGTCCGGAGAATGGAGAACGGACTGCACCTGTTGAGTGGTACTTACAAGGGGGAGGGGCGAACTCGTGCTCACCATCCAAATGGAAGCAGGGAGGAACTATGTGTCATGCTGGTGTTGGGCGCTGACGAAGGCATACGCCGAAATGCATTCGCCGCCATCAGAACTTTGACCGGGTGAATAAAGGTTGCCTTTCCTGTTCTCCTCTGGGCTTTCGCTTCTTCTTTCTGGGTTGGAGCACTTCTGGACATTATTCGTGCGGTTTCCAGTAACGCACTTCGAAAGCCTCTGCCACGCTTGGGTCCGGACTCTTACTGGTCTGCTTCGCGGCACTCTGTATTTCCAGGTATGGATTAAGTCCGGTTCCCGCCACCCGCACTGATTGAGAGGAGCAGTGGAGGTATTAACCTCTCTCCTGGGCACTCTGCATCTGCAGTCTAGTCCCTGCACTATCGACTTCAGTTTTCGGGAGGCTGTGGCAGTTTGAGGAGACCCGAGGGGAGCCCGAGTGATCTTGTGACATTTGGACATGACAACTCACCCTGCTCAATGAGTTCATTCGGCAATTTCAACATAACCCCCCACAAGATTTGACTCACCATCCTGGGTTACCTGCATTACAAGGCATCCTGGGAGCTGCAGTCCGGAGAATGGAGAACGGACTGCACCTGTTGAGTGGTACTTACAAGGGGGAGGGGCGAACTCGTGCTCACCATCCAAATGGAAGCAGGGAGGAACTATGTGTCATGCTGGTGTTGGGGCGCTGACGAAGGCACACGCCGAAATGCATTCGCCGCCATCAGAACTTTGACCGGGTGAATAAAGGTTGCCTTTCCTGTTCTCCTCTGGGCTTTCGCTTCTTCTTTCTGGGTTGGAGCACTTCTGGACATTATTCGTGCGGTTTCCAGTAACGCACTTCGAAAGCCTCTGCCACGCTTTGGGTCCGGACTCTTACTGGTCTGCTTCGCGGCACTCTGTTTGTTCCAGGTATGGATTAAGTCCGGTTCCCGCCACCCGCACTGATTGAGAGGAGCAGTGGAGGTATTAACCTCTCTCCTGGGCACTCTGCATCTGCAGTCTAGTCCCTGCACTATCGACTTCAGTTTTCGGGAGGCTGTGGCAGTTTGAGGAGACCCGAGGGGAGCCCGAGTGATCTTGTGACATTTCGACATGACAACTCACCCTGCTCAATGAGTTCATTCGGCAATTTCAACATAACCCCCCACAAGATTTGACTCACCATCCTGGGTTACCTGCATTACAAGGCATCATGGGAGCTGCAGTCCGGAGAATGGAGAACGGACTGCACCTGTTGAGTGGTACTTACAAGGGGAGGGGCGAACTCGTGCTCACCATCCAAATGGAAGCAGGGAGGAACTATGTGTCATGCTGGTGTTGGGCGCTGACGAAGGCACACGCCGAAATGCATTCGCCGCCATCAGAACTTTGACCGGGTGAATAAAGGTTGCCTTTCCTGTTCTCCTCTGGGCTTTCGCTTCTTCTTTCTGGGTTGGAGCACTTCTGGACATTATTCGTGCGGTTTCCAGTAACGCACTTCGAAAGCCTCTGCCACGCTTTGGGTCCGGACTCTTACTGGTCTGCTTCGCGGCACTCTGTTTGTTCCAGGTATGGATTAAGTCCGGTTCCCGCCACCCGCACCGATTGAGAGGAGCAGTGGAGGTATTAACCTCTCTCCTGGGCACTCTGCATCTGCAGTCTAGTCCCTGCACTATCGACTTCAGTTTTCGGGAGGCTGTGGCAGTTTGAGGAGACCCGAGGGGAGCCCGAGTGATCTTGTGACATTTCGACATGACAACTCACCCTGCTCAATGAGTTCATTCGGCAATTTCAACATAACCCCCCACAAGATTTGACTCACCATCCTGGGTTAAGTGCATTACAAGGCATCCTGGGAGCTGCAGTCCGGAGAATGGAGAACGGACTGCACCTGTTGAGTGGTACTTACAAGGGGGAGGGGCGAACTCGTGCTCACCATCCAAATGGAAGCAGGGAGGAACTATGTGTCATGCTGGTGTTGGGCGCTGACGAAGGCACACGCCGAAATGCATTCGCCGCCATCAGAACTTTGACCGGGTGAATAAAGGTTGCCTTTCCTGTTCTCCTCTGGGCTTTCGCTTCTTCTTTCTGGGTTGGAGCACTTCTGGACATTATTCGTGCGGTTTCCAGTAACGCACTTCGAAAGCCTCTGCCACGCTTTGGGTCCGGACTCTTACTGGTCTGCTTCGCGGCACTCTGTATTTCCAGGTATGGATTAAGTCCGGTTCCCGCCACCCGCACTGATTGAGAGGAGCAGTGGAGGTATTAACCTCTCTCCTGGGCACTCTGCATCTGCAGTCTAGTCCCTGCACTATCGACTTCAGTTTTCGGGAGGCTGTGGCAGTTTGAGGAGACCCGAGGGGAGCCCGAGTGATCTTGTGACATTTGGACATGACAGCTCACCCTGCTCAATGAGTTCATTCGGCAATTTCAACATAACCCCCCACAAGATTTGACTCACCATCCTGGGTTACCTGCATTACAAGGCATCCTGGGAGCTGCAGTCCGGAGAATGGAGAATGGACTGCACCTGTTGAGTGGTACTTACAAGGGGGAGGGGCGAACTCGTGCTCACCATCCAAATGGAAGCAGGGAGGAACTATGTGTCATGCTGGTGTTGGGGCGCTGACGAAGGCACACGCCGAAATGCATTCGCCGCCATCAGAACTTTGACCGGGTGAATAAAGGTTGCCTTTCCTGTTCTCCTCTGGGCTTTCGCTTCTTCTTTCTGGGTTGGAGCACTTCTGGACATTATTTGTGCGGTTTCCAGTAACGCACTTCGAAAGCCTCTGCCACGCTTTGGGTCCGGACTCTTACTGGTCTGCTTCGCGGCACTCTGTTTGTTCCAGGTATGGGTTAAGTCCGGTTCCCGCCACCCGCACTGATTGAGAGGAGCAGTGGAGGTATTAACCTCTCTCCTGGGCACTCTGCATCTGCAGTCTAGTCCCTGCACTATCGACTTCAGTTTTCGGGAGGCTGTGGCAGTTTGAGGAGACCCGAGGGGAGCCCGAGTGATCTTGTGACATTTCGACATGACAACTCACCCTGCTCAATGAGTTCATTCGGCAATTTCAACATAACCCCCCACAAGATTTGACTCACCATCCTGGGTTACCTGCATTACAAGGCATCATGGGAGCTGCAGTCCGGAGAATGGAGAACGGACTGCACCTGTTGAGTGGTACTTACAAGGGGAGGGGCGAACTCGTGCTCACCATCCAAATGGAAGCAGGGAGGAACTATGTGTCATGCTGGTGTTGGGCTCTGACGAAGGCACACGCCGAAATGCATTCGCCGCCATCAGAACTTTGACCGGGTGAATAAAGGTTGCCTTTCCTGTTCTCCTCTGGGCTTTCGCTTCTTCTTCCTGGGTTGGAGCACTTCTGGACATTATTCGTGCGGTTTCCAGTAACGCACTTCGAAAGCCTCTGCCACGCTTTGGGTCCGGACTCTTACTGGTCTGCTTCGCGGCACTCTGTTTGTTCCAGGTATGGATTAAGTCCGGTTCCCGCCACCCGCACCGATTGAGAGGAGCAGTGGAGGTATTAACCTCTCTCCTGGGCACTCTGCATCTGCAGTCTAGTCCCTGCACTATCGACTTCAGTTTTCGGTAGGCTGTGGCAGTTTGAGGAGACCCGAGGGGAGCCCGAGTGATCTTGTGACATTTCGACATGACAACTCACCCTGCTCAATGAGTTCATTCGGCAATTTCAACATAACCCCCCACAAGATTTGACTCACCATCCTGGGTTACCTGCATTACAAGGCATCCTGGGAGCTGCAGTCCGGAGAATGGAGAACGGACTGCACCTGTTGAGTGGTACTTACAAGGGGGAGGGGCAAACTCGTGCTCACCATCCAAATGGAAGCAGGGAGGAACTATGTGTCATGCTGGTGTTGGGCGCTGACGAAGGCACACGCCGAAATGCATTCGCCGCCATCAGAACTTTGACCGGGTGAATAAAGGTTGCCTTTCCTGTTCTCCTCTGGGCTTTTGCTTCTTCTTTCTGGGTTGGAGCACTTCTGGACATTATTCGTGCGGTTTCCAGTAACGCACTTCGAAAGCCTCTGCCACGCTTTGGGTCCGGACTCTTACTGGTCTGCTTCGCGGCACTCTGTTTGTTCCAGGTATGGATTAAGTCCGGTTCCCGCCACCCGCACTGATTGAGAGGAGCAGTGGAGGTATTAACCTCTCTCCTGGGCACTCTGCATCTGCAGTCTAGTCCCTGCACTATCGACTTCAGTTTTCGGGAGGCTGTGGCAGTTTGAGGAGACCCGAGGGGAGCCCGAGTGATCTTGTGACATTTCGACATGACAACTCACCCTGCTCAATGAGTTCATTCGGCAATTTCAACATAACCCCCCACAAGATTTGACTCACCATCCTGGGTTACCTGCATTACAAGGCATCCTGGGAGCTGCAGTCCGGAGAATGGAGAACGGACTGCACCTGTTGAGTGGTACTTACAAGGGGGAGGGGCGAACTCGTGCTCACCATCCAAATGGAAGCAGGGAGGAACTATGTGTCATGCTGGTGTTGGGCGCTGACGAAGGCATACGCCGAAATGCATTCGCCGCCATCAGAACTTTGACCGGGTGAATAAAGGTTGCCTTTCCTGTTCTCCTCTGGGCTTTCGCTTCTTCTTTCTGGGTTGGAGCACTTCTGGACATTATTCGTGCGGTTTCCAGTAACGCACTTCGAAAGCCTCTGCCACGCTTTGGGTCCGGACTCTTACTGGTCTGCTTCGCGGCACTCTGTATTTCCAGGTATGGATTAAGTCCGGTTCCCGCCACCCGCACTGATTGAGAGGAGCAGTGGAGGTATTAACCTCTCTCCTGGGCACTCTGCATCTGCAGTCTAGTCCCTGCACTATCGACTTCAGTTTTCGGGAGGCTGTGGCAGTTTGAGGAGACCCGAGGGGAGCCCGAGTGATCTTGTGACATTTGGACATGACAACTCACCCTGCTCAATGAGTTCATTCGGCAATTTCAACATAACCCCCCACAAGATTTGACTCACCATCCTGGGTTACCTGCATTACAAGGCATCCTGGGAGCTGCAGTCCGGAGAATGGAGAACGGACTGCACCTGTTGAGTGGTACTTACAAGGGGGAGGGGCGAACTCGTGCTCACCATCCAAATGGAAGCAGGGAGGAACTATGTGTCATGCTGGTGTTGGGCGCTGACGAAGGCACACGCCGAAATGCATTCGCCGCCATCAGAACTTTGACCGGGTGAATAAAGGTTGCCTTTCCTGTTCTCCTCTGGGCTTTCGCTTCTTCTTTCTGGGTTGGAGCACTTCTGGACATTATTCGTGCGGTTTCCAGTAACGCACTTCGAAAGCCTCTGCCACGCTTTGGGTCCGGACTCTTACTGGTCTGCTTCGCGGCACTCTGTTTGTTCCAGGTATGGATTAAGTCCGGTTCCCGCCACCCGCACTGATTGAGAGGAGCAGTGGAGGTATTAACCTCTCTCCTGGGCACTCTGCATCTGCAGTCTAGTCCCTGCACTATCGACTTCAGTTTTCGGGAGGCTGTGGCAGTTTGAGGAGACCCGAGGGGAGCCCGAGTGATCTTGTGACATTTCGACATGACAACTCACCCTGCTCAATGAGTTCATTCGGCAATTTCAACATAACCCCCCACAAGATTTGACTCACCATCCTGGGTTACCTGCATTACAAGGCATCATGGGAGCTGCAGTCCGGAGAATGGAGAACGGACTGCACCTGTTGAGTGGTACTTACAAGGGGAGGGGCGAACTCGTGCTCACCATCCAAATGGAAGCAGGGAGGAACTATGTGTCATGCTGGTGTTGGGCGCTGACGAAGGCACACGCCGAAATGCATTCGCCGCCATCAGAACTTTGACCGGGTGAATAAAGGTTGCCTTTCCTGTTCTCCTCTGGGCTTTCGCTTCTTCTTTCTGGGTTGGAGCACTTCTGGACATTATTCGTGCGGTTTCCAGTAACGCACTTCGAAAGCCTCTGCCACGCTTTGGGTCCGGACTCTTACTGGTCTGCTTCGCGGCACTCTGTTTGTTCCAGGTATGGATTAAGTCCGGTTCCCGCCACCCGCACCGATTGAGAGGAGCAGTGGAGGTATTAACCTCTCTCCTGGGCACTCTGCATCTGCAGTCTAGTCCATGCACTATCGACTTCAGTTTTCGGGAGGCTGTGGCAGTTTGAGGAGACCCGAGGGGAGCCCGAGTGATCTTGTGACATTTCGACATGACAACTCACCCTGCTCAATGAGTTCATTCGGCAATTTCAACATAACCCCCCAAAAGATTTGACTCACCATCCTGGGTTAAGTGCATTACAAGGCATCCTGGGAGCTGCAGTCCGGAGAATGGAGAACGGACTGCACCTGTTGAGTGGTACTTACAAGGGGGAGGGGCGAACTCGTGCTCACCATCCAAATGGAAGCAGGGAGGAACTATGTGTCATGCTGGTGTTGGGCGCTGACGAAGGCATACGCCGAAATGCATTCGCCGCCATCAGAACTTTGACCGGGTGAATAAAGGTTGCCTTTCCTGTTCTCCTCTGGGCTTTCGCTTCTTCTTTCTGGGTTGGAGCACTTCTGGACATTATTCGTGCGGTTTCCAGTAACGCACTTCGAAAGCCTCTGCCACGCTTTGGGTCCGGACTCTTACTGGTCTGCTTCGCGGCACTCTGTTTGTTCCAGGTATGGATTAAGTCCGGTTCCCGCCACCCGCACTGATTGAGAGGAGCAGTGGAGGTATTAACCTCTCTCCTGGGCACTCTGCATCTGCAGTCTAGTCCCTGCACTATCGACTTCAGTTTTCGGGAGGCTGTGGCAGTTTGAGGAGACCCGAGGGGAGCCCGAGTGATCTTGTGACATTTCGACATGACAACTCACCCTGCTCAATGAGTTCATTCGGCAATTTCAACATAACCCCCCACAAGATTTGACTCACCATCCTGGGTTACCTGCATTACAAGGCATCCTGGGAGCTGCAGTCCGGAGAATGGAGAACGGACTGCACCTGTTGAGTGGTACTTACAAGGGGGAGGGGCGAACTCGTGCTCACCATCCAAATGGAAGCAGGGAGGAACTATGTGTCATGCTGGTGTTGGGCGCTGACGAAGGCATACGCCGAAATGCATTCGCCGCCATCAGAACTTTGACCGGGTGAATAAAGGTTGCCTTTCCTGTTCTCCTCTGGGCTTTCGCTTCTTCTTTCTGGGTTGGAGCACTTCTGGACATTATTCGTGCGGTTTCCAGTAACGCACTTCGAAAGCCTCTGCCACGCTTGGGTCCGGACTCTTACTGGTCTGCTTCGCGGCACTCTGTATTTCCAGGTATGGATTAAGTCCGGTTCCCGCCACCCGCACTGATTGAGAGGAGCAGTGGAGGTATTAACCTCTCTCCTGGGCACTCTGCATCTGCAGTCTAGTCCCTGCACTATCGACTTCAGTTTTCGGGAGGCTGTGGCAGTTTGAGGAGACCCGAGGGGAGCCCGAGTGATCTTGTGACATTTGGACATGACAACTCACCCTGCTCAATGAGTTCATTCGGCAATTTCAACATAACCCCCCACAAGATTTGACTCACCATCCTGGGTTACCTGCATTACAAGGCATCCTGGGAGCTGCAGTCCGGAGAATGGAGAACGGACTGCACCTGTTGAGTGGTACTTACAAGGGGGAGGGGCGAACTCGTGCTCACCATCCAAATGGAAGCAGGGAGGAACTATGTGTCATGCTGGTGTTGGGGCGCTGACGAAGGCACACGCCGAAATGCATTCGCCGCAATCAGAACTTTGACCGGGTGAATAAAGGTTGCCTTTCCTGTTCTCCTCTGGGCTTTCGCTTCTTCTTTCTGGGTTGGAGCACTTCTGGACATTATTCGTGCGGTTTCCAGTAACGCACTTCGAAAGCCTCTGCCACGCTTTGGGTCCGGACTCTTACTGGTCTGCTTCGCGGCACTCTGTTTGTTCCAGGTATGGATTAAGTCCGGTTCCCGCCACCCGCACTGATTGAGAGGAGCAGTGGAGGTATTAACCTCTCTCCTGGGCATTCTGCATCTGCAGTCTAGTCACTGCACTATCGACTTCAGTTTTCGGGAGGCTGTGGCAGTTTGAGGAGACCCGAGGGGAGCCCGAGTGATCTTGTGACATTTCGACATGACAACTCACCCTGCTCAATGAGTTCATTCGGCAATTTCAACATAACCCCCCACAAGATTTGACTCACCATCCTGGGTTACCTGCATTACAAGGCATCATGGGAGCTGCAGTCCGGAGAATGGAGAACGGACTGCACCTGTTGAGTGGTACTTACAAGGGGAGGGGCGAACTCGTGCTCACCATCCAAATGGAAGCAGGGAGGAACTATGTGTCATGCTGGTGTTGGGCGCTGACGAAGGCACACGCCGAAATGCATTCGCCGCCATCAGAACTTTGACCGGGTGAATAAAGGTTGCCTTTCCTGTTCTCCTCTGGGCTTTCGCTTCTTCTTTCTGGGTTGGAGCACTTCTGGACATTATTCGTGCGGTTTCCAGTAACGCACTTCGAAAGCCTCTGCCACGCTTTGGGTCCGGACTCTTACTGGTCTGCTTCGCGGCACTCTGTTTGTTCCAGGTATGGATTAAGTCCGGTTCCCGCCACCCGCACCGATTGAGAGGAGCAGTGGAGGTATTAACCTCTCTCCTGGGCACTCTGCATCTGCAGTCTAGTCCCTGCACTATCGACTTCAGTTTTCGGGAGGCTGTGGCAGTTTGAGGAGACCCGAGGGGAGCCCGAGTGATCTTGTGACATTTCGACATGACAACTCACCCTGCTCAATGAGTTCATTCGGCAATTTCAACATTACCCCCCACAAGATTTGACTCACCATCCTGGGTTAAGTGCATTACAAGGCATCCTGGGAGCTGCAGTCCGGAGAATGGAGAACGGACTGCACCTGTTGAGTGGTACTTACAAGGGGGAGGGGCGAACTCGTGCTCACCATCCAAATGGAAGCAGGGAGGAACTATGTGTCATGCTGGTGTTGGGCGCTGACGAAGGCACACGCCGAAATGCATTCGCCGCCATCAGAACTTTGACCGGGTGAATAAAGGTTGCCTTTCCTGTTCTCCTCTGGGCTTTCGCTTCTTCTTTCTGGGTTGGAGCAC
The DNA here is from genome assembly GCF_964261635.1 of Lissotriton helveticus. Lineage (NCBI taxonomy): Eukaryota > Metazoa > Chordata > Amphibia > Caudata > Salamandridae > Lissotriton > Lissotriton helveticus. The sequence continues at coordinate 600,601,144 of NC_136063.1, read as the reverse complement.
TTCTGGACATTATTCGTGCGGTTTCCAGTAACGCACTTCGAAAGCCTCTGCCACGCTTTGGGTCCGGACTCTTACTGGTCTGCTTCGCGGCACTCTGTATTTCCAGGTATGGATTAAGTCCGGTTTCCGCCACCCGCACTGATTGAGAGGAGCAGTGGAGGTATTAACCTCTCTCCTGGGCACTCTGCATCTGCAGTCTAGTCCCTGCACTATCGACTTCAGTTTTCGGGAGGCTGTGGCAGTTTGAGGAGACCCGAGGGGAGCCCGAGTGATCTTGTGACATTTGGACATGACAACTCACCCTGCTCAATGAGTTCATTCGGCAATTTCAACATAACCCCCCACAAGATTTGACTCACCATCCTGGGTTACCTGCATTACAAGGCATCCTGGGAGCTGCAGTCCGGAGAATGGAGAATGGACTGCACCTGTTGAGTGGTACTTACAAGGGGGAGGGGCGAACTCGTGCTCACCATCCAAATGGAAGCAGGGAGGAACTATGCGTCATGCTGGTGTTGGGGCGCTGACGAAGGCACACGCCGAAATGCATTCGCCGCCATCAGAACTTTGACCGGGTGAATAAAGGTTGCCTTTCCTGTTCTCCTCTGGGCTTTCGCTTCTTCTTTCTGGGTTGGAGCACTTCTGGACATTATTCGTGCGGTTTCCAGTAACGCACTTCGAAAGCCTCTGCCACGCTTTGGGTCCGGACTCTTACTGGTCTGCTTCGCGGCACTCTGTTTGTTCCAGGTATGGATTAAGTCCGGTTCCCGCCACCCGCACTGATTGAGAGGAGCAGTGGAGGTATTAACCTCTCTCCTGGGCACTCTGCATCTGCAGTCTAGTCCCTGCACTATCGACTTCAGTTTTTGGGAGGCTGTGGCAGTTTGAGGAGACCCGAGGGGAGCCCGAGTGATCTTGTGACATTTCGACATGACAACTCACCCTGCTCAATGAGTTCATTCGGCAATTTCAACATAACCCCCCACAAGATTTGACTCACCATCCTGGGTTACCTGCATTACAAGGCATCATGGGAGCTGCAGTCCGGAGAATGGAGAACGGACTGCACCTGTTGAGTGGTACTTACAAGGGGGAGGGGCAAACTCGTGCTCACCATCCAAATGGAAGCAGGGAGGAACTATGTGTCATGCTGGTGTTGGGCGCTGACGAAGGCACACGCCGAAATGCATTCGCCGCCATCAGAACTTTGACCGGGTGAATAAAGGTTGCCTTTCCTGTTCTCCTCTGGGCTTTTGCTTCTTCTTTCTGGGTTGGAGCACTTCTGGACATTATTCGTGCGGTTTCCAGTAACGCACTTCGAAAGCCTCTGCCACGCTTTGGGTCCGGACTCTTACTGGTCTGCTTCGCGGCACTCTGTTTGTTCCAGGTATGGATTAAGTCCGGTTCCCGCCACCCGCACTGATTGAGAGGAGCAGTGGAGGTATTAACCTCTCTCCTGGGCACTCTGCATCTGCAGTCTAGTCCCTGCACTATCGACTTCAGTTTTCGGGAGGCTGTGGCAGTTTGAGGAGACCCGAGGGGAGCCCGAGTGATCTTGTGACATTTCGACATGACAACTCACCCTGCTCAATGAGTTCATTCGGCAATTTCAACATAACCCCCCACAAGATTTGACTCACCATCCTGGGTTACCTGCATTACAAGGCATCCTGGGAGCTGCAGTCCGGAGAATGGAGAACGGACTGCACCTGTTGAGTGGTACTTACAAGGGGGAGGGGCGAACTCGTGCTCACCATCCAAATGGAAGCAGGGAGGAACTATGTGTCATGCTGGTGTTGGGCGCTGACGAAGGCATACGCCGAAATGCATTCGCCGCCATCAGAACTTTGACCGGGTGAATAAAGGTTGCCTTTCCTGTTCTCCTCTGGGCTTTCGCTTCTTCTTTCTGGGTTGGAGCACTTCTGGACATTATTCGTGCGGTTTCCAGTAACGCACTTCGAAAGCCTCTGCCACGCTTTGGGTCCGGACTCTTACTGGTCTGCTTCGCGGCACTCTGTATTTCCAGGTATGGATTAAGTCCGGTTCCCGCCACCCGCACTGATTGAGAGGAGCAGTGGAGGTATTAACCTCTCTCCTGGGCACTCTGCATCTGCAGTCTAGTCCCTGCACTATCGACTTCAGTTTTCGGGAGGCTGTGGCAGTTTGAGGAGACCCGAGGGGAGCCCGAGTGATCTTGTGACATTTGGACATGACAACTCACCCTGCTCAATGAGTTCATTCGGCAATTTCAACATAACCCCCCACAAGATTTGACTCACCATCCTGGGTTACCTGCATTACAAGGCATCCTGGGAGCTGCAGTCCGGAGAATGGAGAACGGACTGCACCTGTTGAGTGGTACTTACAAGGGGGAGGGGCGAACTCGTGCTCACCATCCAAATGGAAGCAGGGAGGAACTATGTGTCATGCTGGTGTTGGGCGCTGACGAAGGCACACGCCGAAATGCATTCGCCGCCATCAGAACTTTGACCGGGTGAATAAAGGTTGCCTTTCCTGTTCTCCTCTGGGCTTTCGCTTCTTCTTTCTGGGTTGGAGCACTTCTGGACATTATTCGTGCGGTTTCCAGTAACGCACTTCGAAAGCCTCTGCCACGCTTTGGGTCCGGACTCTTACTGGTCTGCTTCGCGGCACTCTGTTTGTTCCAGGTATGGATTAAGTCCGGTTCCCGCCACCCGCACTGATTGAGAGGAGCAGTGGAGGTATTAACCTCTCTCCTGGGCACTCTGCATCTGCAGTCTAGTCCCTGCACTATCGACTTCAGTTTTCGGGAGGCTGTGGCAGTTTGAGGAGACCCGAGGGGAGCCCGAGTGATCTTGTGACATTTCGACATGACAACTCACCCTGCTCAATGAGTTCATTCGGCAATTTCAACATAACCCCCCACAAGATTTGACTCACCATCCTGGGTTACCTGCATTACAAGGCATCATGGGAGCTGCAGTCCGGAGAATGGAGAACGGACTGCACCTGTTGAGTGGTACTTACAAGGGGAGGGGCGAACTCGTGCTCACCATCCAAATGGAAGCAGGGAGGAACTATGTGTCATGCTGGTGTTGGGCGCTGACGAAGGCACACGCCGAAATGCATTCGCCGCCATCAGAACTTTGACCGGGTGAATAAAGGTTGCCTTTCCTGTTCTCCTCTGGGCTTTCGCTTCTTCTTTCTGGGTTGGAGCACTTCTGGACATTATTCGTGCGGTTTCCAGTAACGCACTTCGAAAGCCTCTGCCACGCTTTGGGTCCGGACTCTTACTGGTCTGCTTCGCGGCACTCTGTATTTCCAGGTATGGATTAAGTCCGGTTCCCGCCACCCGCACTGATTGAGAGGAGCAGTGGAGGTATTAACCTCTCTCCTGGGCACTCTGCATCTGCAGTCTAGTCCCTGCACTATCGACTTCAGTTTTCGGGAGGCTGTGGCAGTTTGAGGAGACCCGAGGGGAGCCCGAGTGATCTTGTGACATTTGGACATGACAACTCACCCTGCTCAATGAGTTCATTCGGCAATTTCAACATAACCCCCCACAAGATTTGACTCACCATCCTGGGTTACCTGCATTACAAGGCATCCTGGGAGCTGCAGTCCGGAGAATGGAGAATGGACTGCACCTGTTGAGTGGTACTTACAAGGGGGAGGGGCGAACTCGTGCTCACCATCCAAATGGAAGCAGGGAGGAACTATGTGTCATGCTGGTGTTGGGGCGCTGACGAAGGCACACGCCGAAATGCATTCGCCGCCATCAGAACTTTGACCGGGTGAATAAAGGTTGCCTTTCCTGTTCTCCTCTGGGCTTTCGCTTCTTCTTTCTGGGTTGGAGCACTTCTGGACATTATTCGTGCGGTTTCCAGTAACGCACTTCGAAAGCCTCTGCCACGCTTTGGGTCCGGACTCTTACTGGTCTGCTTCGCGGCACTCTGTTTGTTCCAGGTATGGATTAAGTCCGGTTCCCGCCACCCGCACTGATTGAGAGGAGCAGTGGAGGTATTAACCTCTCTCCTGGGCACTCTGCATCTGCAGTCTAGTCCCTGCACTATCGACTTCAGTTTTCGGGAGGCTGTGGCAGTTTGAGGAGACCCGAGGGGAGCCCGAGTGATCTTGTGACATTTCGACATGACAACTCACCCTGCTCAATGAGTTCATTCGGCAATTTCAACATAACCCCCCACAAGATTTGACTCACCATCCTGGGTTACCTGCATTACAAGGCATCATGGGAGCTGCAGTCCGGAGAATGGAGAACGGACTGCACCTGTTGAGTGGTACTTACAAGGGGAGGGGCGAACTCGTGCTCACCATCCAAATGGAAGCAGGGAGGAACTATGTGTCATGCTGGTGTTGGGCGCTGACGAAGGCACACGCCGAAATGCATTCGCCGCCATCAGAACTTTGACCGGGTGAATAAAGGTTGCCTTTCCTGTTCTCCTCTGGGCTTTCGCTTCTTCTTTTTGGGTTGGAGCACTTCTGGACATTATTCGTGCGGTTTCCAGTAACGCACTTCGAAAGCCTCTGCCACGCTTTGGGTCCGGACTCTTACTGGTCTGCTTCGCGGCACTCTGTTTGTTCCAGGTATGGATTAAGTCCGGTTCCCGCCACCCGCACCGATTGAGAGGAGCAGTGGAGGTATTAACCTCTCTCCTGGGCACTCTGCATCTGCAGTCTAGTCCCTGCACTATCGACTTCAGTTTTCGGGAGGCTGTGGCAGTTTGAGGAGACCCGAGGGGAGCCCGAGTGATCTTGTGACATTTCGACATGACAACTCACCCTGCTCAATGAGTTCATTCGGCAATTTCAACATAACCCCCCACAAGATTTGACTCACCATCCTGGGTTAAGTGCATTACAAGGCATCCTGGGAGCTGCAGTCCGGAGAATGGAGAACGGACTGCACCTGTTGAGTGGTACTTACAAGGGGGAGGGGCGAACTCGTGCTCACCATCCAAATGGAAGCAGGGAGGAACTATGTGTCATGCTGGTGTTGGGCGCTGACGAAGGCACACGCCGAAATGCATTCGCCGCCATCAGAACTTTGACCGGGTGAATAAAGGTTGCCTTTCCTGTTCTCCTCTGGGCTTTCGCTTCTTCTTTCTGGGTTGGAGCACTTCTGGACATTATTCGTGCGGTTTCCAGTAACGCACTTCGAAAGCCTCTGCCACGCTTTGGGTCCGGACTCTTACTGGTCTGCTTCGCGGCACTCTGTTTGTTCCAGGTATGGATTAAGTCCGGTTCCCGCCACCCGCACCGATTGAGAGGAGCAGTGGAGGTATTAACCTCTCTCCTGGGCACTCTGCATCTGCAGTCTAGTCCCTGCACTATCGACTTCAGTTTTCGGTAGGCTGTGGCAGTTTGAGGAGACCCGAGGGGAGCCCGAGTGATCTTGTGACATTTCGACATGACAACTCACCCTGCTCAATGAGTTCATTCGGCAATTTCAACATAACCCCCCACAAGATTTGACTCACCATCCTGGGTTACCTGCATTACAAGGCATCCTGGGAGCTGCAGTCCAGAGAATGGAGAACGGACTGCACCTGTTGAGTGGTACTGTTGCAGGGTTTCTGTACTCACACAGAACTGTGCACAGAGGAGTGGAACCTCGGCAAATTAGGATGTCCCAAAACTTACCTTAGCAACCAACTCACCCCTTACCGAGCTAGCTACAGTGTCTCATTGGACATATCAAACACCCAATGTTTAGACAAACCAGAACATGAATTTACAGTACCTCAGGGTACGTGGGACTCATGAACACTCTTTCGTTATATTATCATTACAAACCAGAACATGGAGTAAAGAAGACACATGTGCATTTGAAATGTTTATTTACTAATGCCGTCTTCTCAGGCGCAGTATCTTAGATAATACAAGTACACTTATTATCAGTAGCAAAATTATCAGCATAGTTACTAAGACATAAAAAGCGAATGGTGACAGCATGTTAACATGCTGTAATGAATAAGAGTTAACAACACTTATATCTCACCCTCCCTGACACATATATTATATTATTAGCTAAGAAGGTCTCTTTGGGTTGTTTTAGGGCGGGCCCATACCTTAGTGTCCTAGCATGAAGGAATCACATCAGCATACAACAGCTCTCTCTGCATGTGCACCGCATCAAGTGTGTTAACTATTCTCCTGCAAAGCAATATCAATCCCGCCTCAAGCCCAAGTTGGCAAAGGCTGCACTTGTGTTATGACTATGAAGGCGTGGAGATCAGACCTCATAACAATTCCATATCGTGTTGCTCCTGAAACTTCAGCACTCTCCGTGCAGACATGTTTTATTAAACAAAGCAGATATCAGAGCAATAACATATTATTCTCACATTCACCACGGCAAACTACTAGGTTGAAAGCTAAGTCAACAAATGAGGGTCGTGTGCAGAAGTTGCAAGAAAGGAAAAATGGCGTTTAAATCTGAAATGTACCTATGCTAACTTAACACGAAATATGGATATATAGGAGCTATACAACACCCCCCCATGATCCGAGAACGGACTAAATAAGGTAACAGAAGTGCCATCACATGAGAGCAGAATCCATTTATAAACGAGCATGAATAAAAATTCAATTATAAAAACTAATGCTAAAAAATAGCCCACAAATATAACGTGGCTCAAGCCAATAGGCAAGCAAAAATAAAATATCTAGACCAAAAGTCAATAAAAACAAGGAAATGCTATCAATCAGCATGCCAATCTGAGGCAGTGTCTATGATAAGACCGTATAAGAAAAGTAAGCTGCAACAGCCTCAAGGAGGAAGTCACTGTCCTCATCCGAAAACAGTTCAGCCATCCAGTTTAAAAGATGAAAGGAACATACGTGATCTTCCAGCACCGGATCCTCTATAACCATCAGAGGACAGCTCGGTGGGTTTTCAAGAAAACTTTGTTCCAAGAAATTTCGCGCTGCCGACAACACATCCCAGGGACCCATTAGTCCATGTGCCACCGCCAAGGCCATAATTCTTTCGTCAGAACAAACCAACTCGTGAGCAATGATAGGACTCATCAGTTGATCAAAATCGACGTCAGAAGATGCTGGTCCGCAGAGACACAAATCAATGGCCCAAAGGAAATCACAGGTCAGGCAGCGAAATACAGGCTGGACACAGGTGAAATAGGAGAACCGAAAAGATAATCCAAATGCCGTGCTTAGAGTCGCCAACGGCAGTGTGCCATAATAATCAAGCATGCGGTTGCGAAACCGCGTCAGTAGTAGCTGTGCGTGGTCTTGCACAGGAAGGGCATCCATATTTAAAAAGGCAGAAAACCACCAATGCGCCTGCCGCTAAAGCAAGTAAAAACGGGAACCCTCCAAATAAGGATGAAAAAATAGAATGGAAGAAAGCAGGGATGACTCCAAAAATCTTCTCAAAGGAAGTCACGAGACCACCGCTAACAACTTTAAAAAAATGTGCTAGGCCCGTTGTGGAGGATGCGTTAAAGATAGAACGGACCATAGCTCCGAAATGCAAGGGCAAATCAGTGTTTAAAAGAGCCTGAACCTCCGTGCGGGTGTTAGCAATGTGAAGCACGAAAGTTTCACGGGCCGAGCTCAAGGCCACCTCTTTCTGGGACAATAGAGCTCTTATTCTAGCCATGCCGCTGAATTCTGCTCCCAAGGTCGGTATCTGTGGCCAAATGGAAGACTCCCTATGTTCACGTGTGGGAGGATAAAGAACATTTCTGCAGCAAATAACTCGCTCACTAACTGTTACTATGAAAGCTATACCTTTAATTAAACCACAACAGTTTTCATTATTGAGCATTAAGTAACTACCATTCTCTAACAATTTAAACGTGGGGATGATAGCAGGAACTGGCGTGCCCTGTAAAACGCAAGCCATATTCGGTCTGTCCTTGTTACATGAACCGTGTAACTGTATGTGTCTACACATTAAAGAATGATCTGGCGTCTCAGTACACTCATCCCCTGTTAGATAAACCTCTTGTTCATCCTTGAAACATCTGTATGTATATGGGAGTGACCAGACCTCATGAAGAAAACCGCTACCTAAGGGTTCAAAACGACCTATTGGCACATATTTCATACAAAATGAAAACTTATATAAAGCAAAAGGCAGCGTTATTAAACCGTGGATAAGCCACGTAGCAGCAGTGGTCTCTGCCACAGAAAAAGGCAAAGATTCCAATCTTTCAATATGGAGCATAGAAAAGGAAGCATCACGCATTGAAAGCAAGCGTTGTTTGTCTGTCAAATTAAACGGTGCAAATAAAGAGGAAACGTTCATGTATCCCCAGGGAACTTTACCCATTTTTAGAGTCTGTAGTGTCCATGCAAACTGCATGATTGAACGTAATTGATTTTGACCATGGTATAATACAGACACTTCATCATGCACAATATCAACAACAGACGACACAATATTATCTAATGTGTAAATTCTAGAGGAAAGCACGTTAATGCTATTGTCAACAACTGCAAGAACTTTCTCAAGATTTGCCTGATCAATAGCCCTAAGGCGTGAAGCAGCCTCAATTTGTGAGAGTTTCCAAATTTCATTGTAAACACCATATAACCAGCGTTTCGACCTGCCACTAGCTGGGCCCTTAATGAAATCATTCAAATCCACGTCTGCATTCAGTTTGGAAAGGTGATACTTAACCGCAGGTAAAGTTGAATGTTTCAGCCATGATTGACACAACTTGCCCACAGAGTAAGAGGTGACAGTATGACTCAAATCAAAACGGGGATCAGATCTAACAGCCCTAAAACCGTCAGTCATATTTAAAAATCTCTTTTGGCAAGAATCAGCACCACGGTGCCAAAGCAGCCAACCCTTGGGGTTCATACTGGAAATGTTAAAGGAGGAATTCAGAAGCAGAGCCTGTATTTCTCTAATGGACAATTTAGTAAAATTACTCCAATTCTCATATTCCTCCAACTCCGGGAAAGACGGGGTGTTTAACCTTTTAGATGTAGCCAATCCAAAGCACGTGGTCTGGGAAATGGTTTCATTTAAAAACCACATATGATTTGGGATGAGACATGCACGGTGCAAAGCCTCAGTGCCTTGTACCTGCCAGGCTCTTGAGCCCCAAACTGATTTAAGGTCTATGGTATCCTTCCATAAGTCATACCCTCCAGAAACTAATTGATCCAGGAAGGCCTTTGAATATAACAATTTTGTATTTGTAAGTCGAACCTTGGACAGTGGCTGTTTTCGAAATTTAAAATAAAAGGACTCGGGATTGGACTGATTAAAGTCAGTGAAATAAGTATACTTTTTAAGAAACGTTTCTGAACTCCCTTGTGTTGGTGCTGGGCAATGTTCCCACTGAGTAAAATTAACCGCATCCCTTCGGGAAGATGTCTTGTGTAAGAAGTGATTGCCATAATGTTGGTAACAGAACAATTCACCATAATTAGCAGATTCTAAATATAAATCCTCAGCATCAAAAGCAGCATAATATTTCAAATCAGAAAACAAACTTTCCACAGCATTAACATCCCAATCATCAGAACGAATGTTTTGTTTCACCACATCCCCCATATTAACTCTTAGTACATTAGGAACATTAACGACTTCCGTTGGGCCATGAATCTGAAAACGAACTGCATCCCACGCGATTCCATCCAGAACAGGCCACGCTGTGATGTTAACCAAAGTCAAGTCTCTTTTTAATCTGTGTGTAGAATGTGAAGAGGAAAGTGGGGCCAAAGTTCCATTCAAATGAGTAATGCAAGTTCTCTCCTCGACATAGTGTCCATTCATAATCCGAAAAAAATAAAACACAAAACCAATTGACATAAAAAGGTAAACTGAAAAAAGGGCCAGCCAAATGTATATCCAAGGAGGTATCAAAAAATGTTTTTTAAACAGGCTAGCATATAATGCAATTTTAGATGGTTTTTTCGAGGCAAGGGAAGCAGAGTCAAATGAAAATCTTGATTCCGTGGCTAAACGAGCTTGCAGGTCAGGCATGGACAAATCAGTGGGGTATGTATAGTCTGTCTCATCAAGGTTAGTTCCTGGTAAAGTAATCAATAATGGAGTGGAAACAACAGGTAATTCGATGGCCACCTCAGGTTCATTATTAGAAGCAGTGGGCATAATTGAATTTCTCACAATGGAAGGACAGGAAACAGCCGGTGTCATGCTAAGAAGAATCGGCCACTCTGTGTATCTTGACATTGTCAATAGAAATAAACCTGTTTTCCTTACGACCTGGAAGTGGTGGTAAAATGACTGTCCTTGTACCCTTCACTCCAAGCACTGGGACCGGAGCGCGATAGGAGGGACCAAACTCTTTCTTGTTGTCGATCTTTTCTCGAACCAGTTCTCCAACTTGGGGTAGCCAGCCAACTACCGGGATCTGCAACGCATCATCCGATGTGGAGGGCAAATGTTCCTTTGCAAGAGTGTCTCTCGTCTTTTGTAGATTCTGTAAAACAGTGCAATGTTCATCTGCGTCAAAGGAAGTGGCGCGAACCACCGAGTCTAGACCGTCAAGGTCAGGGACGAACATCTTGATGCCAAAGAGCATTTCGTATGGGGTCCGCCCACCCAGAGACCTTCTAGGGAGATTATTAAGAGCACGCTGCACGCCATAGAGGTGGGCCAGCCAGTTTCTGCCAGTGCCTATAACTCGGGCTGTCAAAGATTGCTTTAAATCACGGTTCATTCGTTCAACTACACTATTACCCTCGGGTCTGTAGGGTGACGAAAACTTGACTTGGACCCCCATCGAAGTCATGGCATCCTTATACGCCTTAGAGGCGAAAGCCGGACCCTGATCCGAATGGAAGGTACCACAGGCAAAAATCCCTATAAAGATACGCAAATCTCTGATGACAGTCCGGGAATCAGCGCTGCGATGTGGCCATAACCACACAAAGCGTGTGCATGAGTCAACTGCTACTAAGATGTATTTATACGCAGTATCAGATGAAAATGGACCGCAGTGATCTAAATAAACACAGCCTAGTGGTTTATTAGAAATGTACAACTGAGTCTGAGGCGGACGCGTAGCAGTTGAAGGTTTAATCTGCTGGCATATGTCACAAAGAAGGACATAATCACGCGTCTGTTTGTACAGTCCCCGCCACCAGAAACGTTGTTGTAGTTGCGTTACAGTGGCTGAGACGCCCGCATGCGCAGACGCCACACCTTCATGAGCTGCTGTAATCAAGTCTGTTCTGCGATCAGAGTTGGGAATCAGCCGTTCCCCAACATCAGGTATTGTCACAAAAGGAACCTTTTCGGGACTTAAGTGGTATTTGTACTTCGAAGGGAATCCCGGAGGATGTTTACTTCCCTTCTCAGAGGCAGCAATCGCTGCCAAGATGTCGCTATCAATCTTGGATTTCGACCTAGTAACTGCTGCAACTAAGTATGTAGATACTGCTGATTTCGCTGCCTCATCAGCAAGCGAGTTGCCAACAGCGTGAACTCCCACGCGCTGATGACCGAGAGTATGAATCACATAAACGAGTGGCAACATAGCCCTAAGCTCTGCCACTCGAACCCAGATCATTTTATGTTTTATTGTGCTACCCTTGGAATCATGAAAATCATTTTGAATCCAAAAGAACAAGTTTTCATTGTAAGACTGGACACAGTAGTAAGAATCACTTACAATTAGAGTAGTAACACTTGGATCTGCGTACTCCAAAGCTAGTAAGAGAGCACGAAGCTCTGCTAATTGTGCGGTGCAATCGCCCAGGGGCATCGTGTGTACCTCCCTGGAAACGAACTCATCATTCAACATAGCACCGACCACAATGGCGCAAGCGGAAACGTAGGCATGTTTAGAGCCATGCGCAACCTGCGCCGACCCATCAGTGTAAATGATGCAATGGAAGTCCTCCAAAGGTCGCATCGCCAGAGGAGCAGGGTGAACGAATTCATACTGCAAGAACTCCTGCGACCGTAAGGAAGCGTCAAAAATAAACATGACATCCGAGGATGACAATGACGCAGCCCACTGAATCCACCGAGGGTGCAAAGCTTTTGAATTTGGTACACTGGCTTTCGTGACTGCCTCCAAATGAGGACAGGGTGTTACCACTAGCATGCGTTTCCCCTGTGACAGAGCTCGTTCCTTTAGAATAGCCATCTGTACAGCAGTTAAAACCTTTTCTATGGTGGGAAACCGCATCTCAGCCGAGGTGTACAAGTGTGACTTGTAAGCAATAGGTACTGTGTCACCTTCATTAAAAGTGAGGTAAGTGAAACCCACCGTCCCAGGAATTATTCTTATGACCAGGTTGGTGTGGTTATCACGAGTCAGTAAATATTTAGAAGCGAGCAGATCAGCCTGCAAGGATTGCAAAATGGCTGAATGCTCAGGCAGCCAGCAAGATTTTGAGAAAGTTGGTTGTATCAAAGCATACAAAGGCTTGATACGCTGGGCATATTCCGGAATGTAAGTTCTGCCGAAATTCAAAAAGCCCAGTAAGGATTGTAATTTTTTCAGAGTTGTTGGTGCGCGCAAATGTGCGCACTTCTCCAAGAAGTGAGGAGCCAAACCTCTACCTTCATTGTTGAGCTCATAGCCCAAAAACAACACTGTGTGTTCAGCAATGTGCGATTTTGCAAAGTTGAATTTGTAACCCATGTCTGCGAAGTTGCAAACAAGAGAATTTACTCGACACAGATGCTCCCAAATATCGTCGTCTGTGAGATATATGTCATCCACATATGAAAAAGCATCAGGGTCGAGTGCCTCCAGAATAGAGACAATTCGAGCGGTAAATACACCAGGACTATTCTTGTAGCCCATTGGAAGACGCCGGAATTGCTTTTGGACTCCAGCGCTTGTAAAACTGGTCCATTGGGAGCTAAAGCTGTCCAATCTGTGGGCATAAAAACCATTGGATATGTCAAGCGTTGTCTTGAAACGCTTACGCACGAGACTATCCACTAGGGCAGAGCCGTGGGTATTCTGTACTGCACAGTTACGGCAATGCGAGTTTAAATGCCGGTAATCCAAAACCAAACGATATGATCCGTCAGGTTTATTCACAGTAAAAAGGGGATTATTCATCGGTGACACACACGTTTCAATAACTCCCTGATATTCCAATTGTTCAAGGATTTCCGCGACGGAAGATTTTGCTTCACGCCGAATGGGATATTGAGGTTGAGGCTGCGGCTGAGACCGCAACGGAATTTCGTGGCAAGGCGACAATTTATCCCAACCACATTGGTTACGGTACAGAGCCGGCGCGAGAGCCCGAGCCCACTCTTCTGCAAAATGCTGCGCATGCTCTTTCGAGACAGTGTTCGCGAAACTGGGTAGGATTACCTCCTCCCCTCGCGGCGCCGCGAGCACAAAAGGTGGGGGCCAGTCAGCCTCCGAAAGTAAAATATCATATGTAGAAGACAGATTCTCCCAAAATACACCTTTAACGGTACGCTGTATGTCACCTTCAATTAACAGGACAATTTCATATAGTCTTTCAGGGGGAGCAAGTCTCGTATCCGCTGTTTCTATCACAACGTAGACATCAGTCGCTGTCACCCTCAGTAGTGGACGCAGCGCCTCTCTGACTATGGTTATCTCCGCCGCGCTGTCCAGCAAGGTCAGAGCCCACGTCAGATTCCGAAGCCGCGTTCTCACTATCTGTGGCATATCGATGCGCTGTTAAGGCTGCGACTTTCTTTTTCGCAAACTGCGGACGCCTAGGCGTAGAATCCTCCTGCTTCACTGCGCCGTCCGTCTGGCGGGACTGGCCACGTCCTTGTTGGCCACCACGTCCACGTCCACCCCCTCCTCCTCCACCGGTCTTCGGGGCCGATGTGTCCTGAAAGGAACGAGGAGAGCGTTGATCAGAACCCTGAAAACGATCAGGCGATTTAATCATCGCGCGGTCGCGCAAATCATAAACTTTTTCGGGTGGCGCAGGAGCTTGTATTGCAGGAAAAGTACCCTGAGTCTGCGTTGTCTGCTTCCCCTGTGTCTGTTTTTTAGGCCAAATTTGTTTCTTGGACTTGGGCTGGGCATCTGTCACTGCAGATTGTCCCTGTGGTTGTTTTTTCTCCTTCACTGGAAAATATTTCAGACCCCTACTTGTGCGGCCAATCGTTTTATAAGCGGCCACCACAATTTTTGCTAACTGGCGGGGTTTGTCGGCATCGGGCAGAGCAGCCAAAGCATTCGACACCTGAAAGTTAACTGCATCTCCTTTAACATTGGAGAGAATGAGATCACTTACAATCTCAAAAGAACCACACAGGCGCATACCCAATTCAACCGCTGCCTCTGGACCGTGATCATTCTGAACACGTCTAACGATTTCAGGCAGGGCAGTCATAGACGGGGTGCCGAAGCACCTTGTATAAACTGCCGCAAATGTTTTTCCCCAGCTGTCACAGTCAGCAAGTTCAGGAGTAATATCCTTCGGTAGAGTAATCGTCAACATTCTATGTTTATCAGCAGGAGTAGAATTCGGAAAAACCGCCTCCAGTTGATCAAACTTCTCTGCTAGCCAGAATGGGAAGTCATCGTTGTCAACCGGACGCGCACCAAAAACCGAATTTACCATCACTGGATTGAGACGCATTCCGCCTCGTTCCAGGGGAGCGGCCGCACCCCCCTGGGGACCACCAGGAAGATGTCGACCGATGTATTGCACTAAAGCACGAATCACGGAAATGGAAACTACATGCAGCCTGCGAATTTCTGCCAGGGTGCAAGCCCCGTGATTCGGGTGCGGGGTAAAGCCACCCAACGCAGGCCAATTAGTACCTGGAATTGAGAGTGGGCCTAACCTCGCAGGGGACATAGAGTGGGGGAGGGCGCCATCAAACCAAACTCGATGCTGCCAATGATCAATAGGTATTTCCAATGCCCTGTACGGCGTATATTCAGCCGGGACATCCGAGGCGGTGTAGGAGTGGAACAAACCAGAATTAGCGTCCACAGCCGGAAACGTAACCCAAGAGTAAAACAACTCGTAAGGAAACGCCGGATCTGCACATACCACGAAAATCACAGCCATCCCATCTACTGGGACTTGGTACGTCTGAAGATGGTTGCGTACCGCAACGCGACTATGCTGCGCAATAGCCACCGCTGCCGCCATTACAGAATTGGAAATAAGAAAACACAAAGAATACTTTGTAGCACAACTGGGTAGTAATTCAAAGAAACCGTTTAAGAAAGAATCAAGCTTGAATAAAGACCTATTTCAAAAAATAGGTAGGTTTCACCGACACCCCGTTTTCCGGAAACGGACGTGAAGGGGTTAAGGCATGAACGATAAACTACTCGAGTGTCATGATATAAGACCACCGAAAACGTTGGGCGCCATGTTGCAGGGTTTCTGTACTCACACAGAACTGTGCACAGAGGAGTGGAACCTCGGCAAATTAGGATGTCCCAAAACTTACCTTAGCAACCAACTCACCCCTTACCGAGCTAGCTACAGTGTCTCATTGGACATATCAAACACCCAATGTTTAGACAAACCAGAACATGAATTTACAGTACCTCAGGGTACGTGGGACTCATGAACACTCTTTCGTTATATTATCATTACAAACCAGAACATGGAGTAAAGAAGACACATGTGCATTTGAAATGTTTATTTACTAATGCCGTCTTCTCAGGCGCAGTATCTTAGATAATACAAGTACACTTATTATCAGTAGCAAAATTATCAGCATAGTTACTAAGACATAAAAAGCGAATGGTGACAGCATGTTAACATGCTGTAATGAATAAGAGTTAACAACACTTATATCTCACCCTCCCTGACACATATATTATATTATTAGCTAAGAAGGTCTCTTTGGGTTGTTTTAGGGCGGGCCCATACCTTAGTGTCCTAGCATGAAGGAATCACATCAGCATACAACAGCTCTCTCTGCATGTGCACCGCATCAAGTGTGTTAACTATTCTCCTGCAAAGCAATATCAATCCCGCCTCAAGCCCAAGTTGGCAAAGGCTGCACTTGTGTTATGACTATGAAGGCGTGGAGATCAGACCTCATAACAATTCCATATCGTGTTGCTCCTGAAACTTCAGCACTCTCCGTGCAGACATGTTTTATTAAACAAAGCAGATATCAGAGCAATAACATATTATTCTCACATTCACCACGGCAAACTACTAGGTTGAAAGCTAAGTCAACAAATGAGGGTCGTGTGCAGAAGTTGCAAGAAAGGAAAAATGGCGTTTAAATCTGAAATGTACCTATGCTAACTTAACACGAAATATGGATATATAGGAGCTATACAACAGTACTTACAAGGGGGAGGGGCGAACTCGTGCTCACCATCCAAATGGAATCAGGGAGGAACTATGTGTCATGCTGGTGTTGGGCGCTGACGAAGGCACACGCCGAAATGCATTCGCCGCCATCAGAACTTTGACCGGGTGAATAAAGGTTGCCTTTCCTGTTCTCCTCTGGGCTTTCGCTTCTTCTTTCTGGGTTGGAGCACTTCTGGACATTATTCGTGCGGTTTCCAGTAACGCACTTCAAAAGCCTCTGCCACGCTTAGGGACCGGACTCTTACTGGTCTGCTTCGCGGCACTCTGTTTGTTCCAGGTATGGATTAAGTCCGGTTCCCGCCACCCGCACTGATTGAGAGGAGCAGTGGAGGTATTAACCTCTCTCCTGGGCACTCTGCATCTGCAGTCTAGTCCCTGCACTATCGACTTCAGTTTTCGGGAGGCTGTGGCAGTTAGAGGAGACCCGAGGGGAGCCCGAGTGATCTTGTGACATTTGGACATGACAACTCACCCTGCTCAATGAGTTCATTCGGCAATTTCAACATAACCCCCCAAAAGATTTGACTCACCATCCTGGGTTACCTGCATTACAAGGCATCCTGGGAGCTGCAGTCCGGAGAATGGAGAACGGACTGCACCTGTTAAGTGGTACTTACAAGGGGGAGGGGCAAACTCGTGCTCACCATCCAAATGGAAGCAGGGAGGAACTATGTGTCATGCTGGTGTTGGGCGCTGACGAAGGCACACGCCGAAATGCATTCGCCGCCATCAGAACTTTGACCGGGTGAATAAAGGTTGCCTTTCCTGTTCTCCTCTGGGCTTTCGCTTCTTCTTTCTGGGTTGGAGCACTTCTGGACATTATTCGCGCGGTTTCCAGTAACGCACTTCGAAAGCCTCTGCCACGCTTTGGGTCCGGAATCTTACTGGTCTGCTTCGCGGCACTCTGTTTGTTCCAGGTATGGATTAAGTCCGGTTCCCGCCACCCGCACCGATTGAGAGGAGCAGTGGAGGTATTAACCTCTCTCCTGGGCACTCTGCATCTGCAGTCTAGTCCCTGCACTATCGACTTCAGTTTTCGGGAGGCTGTGGCAGTTTGAGGAGACCCGAGGGGAGCCGGAGTGATCTTGTGACATTTCGACATGACAACTCACCCTGCTCAATGAGTTCATTCGGCAATTTCAACATAACCCCCCACAAGATTTGACTCACCATCCTGGGTTACCTGCATTACAAGGCATCCTGGGAGCTGCAGTCCGGAGAATGGAGAACGGACTGCACCTGTTGAGTGGTACTTACAAGGGGGAGGGGCGAACTCGTGCTCACCATCCAAATGGAAGCAGGGAGGAACTATGTGTCATGCTGGTGTTGGGCGCTGACGAAGGCACACGCCGAAATGCATTCGCCGCCATCAGAACTTTGACCGGGTGAATAAAGGTTGCCTTTCCTGTTCTCCTCTGGGCTTTCGCTTCTTCTTTCTGGGTTGGAGCACTTCTGGACATTATTCGTGCGGTTTCCAGTAACGCACTTCGAAAGCCTCTGCCACGCTTTGGGTCCGGACTCTTACTGGTCTGCTTCGCGGCACTCTGTTTGTTCCAGGTATGGATTAAGTCCGGTTCCCGCCACCCGCACCGATTGAGAGGAGCAGTGGAGGTATTAACCTCTCTCCTGGGCACTCTGCATCTGCAGTCTAGTCCCTGCACTATCGACTTCAGTTTTCGGTAGGCTGTGGCAGTTTGAGGAGACCCGAGGGGAGCCCGAGTGATCTTGTGACATTTCGACATGACAACTCACCCTGCTCAATGAGTTCATTCGGCAATTTCAACATAACCCCCCACAAGATTTGACTCACCATCCTGGGTTACCTGCATTACAAGGCATCCTGGGAGCTGCAGTCCGGAGAATGGAGAACGGACTGCACCTGTTGAGTGGTACTTACAAGGGGGAGGGGCGAACTCGTGCTCACCATCCAAATGGAAGCAGGGAGGAACTATGTGTCATGCTGGTGTTGGGCGCTGACAAAGGCACACGCCGAAATGCATTCGCCGCCATCAGAACTTTGACCGGGTGAATAAAGGTTGCCTTTCCTGTTCTCCTCTGGGCTTTCGCTTCTTCTTTCTGAGTTGGAGCACTTCTGGACATTATTCGTGCGGTTTCCAGTAACGCACTTCGAAAGCCTCTGCCACGCTTTGGGTCCGGACTCTTACTGGTCTGCTTCGCGGCACTCTGTTTGTTCCAGGTATGGATTAAGTCCGGTTCCCGCCACCCGCACTGATTGAGAGGAGCAGTGGAGGTATTAACCTCTCTCCTGGGCACTCTGCATCTGCAGTCTAGTCCCTGCACTATCGACTTCAGTTTTCGGGAGGCTGTGGCAGTTTGAGGAGACCCAAGGGGAGCCCAAGTGATCTTGTGACATTTCGACATGACAACTCACCCTGCTCAATGAGTTCATTCGGCAATTTCAACATAACCCCCCACAAGATTTGACTCACCATCCTGGGTTACCTGCATTACAAGGCATCCTGGGAGCTGCAGTCCGGAGAATGGAGAACGGACTGCACCTGTTGAGTGGTACTTACAAGGGGGAGGGGCGAACTCGTGCTCACCATCCAAATGGAAGCAGGGAGGAACTATGTGTCATGCTGGTGTTGGGCGCTGACGAAGGCATACGCCGAAATGCATTCGCCGCCATCAGAACTTTGACCGGGTGAATAAAGGTTGCCTTTCCTGTTCTCCTCTGGGCTTTCGCTTCTTCTTTCTGGGTTGGAGCACTTCTGGACATTATTCGTGCGGTTTCCAGTAACGCACTTCGAAAGCCTCTGCCACGCTTTGGGTCCGGACTCTTACTGGTCTGCTTCGTGGCACTCTGTTTGTTCCAGGTATGGATTAAGTCCGGTTCCCGCCACCCGCATTGATTGAGAGGAGCAGTGGAGGTATTAACCTCTCTCCTGGGCACTCTGCATCTGCAGTCTAGTCCCTGCACTATCGACTTTAGTTTTCGGGAGGCTGTGGCAGTTTGAGGAGACCCGAGGGGAGCCCGAGTGATCTTGTGACATTTCGACATGACAACTCACCCTGCTCAATGAGTTCATTCGGCAATTTCAACATAACCCCCCACAAGATTTGACTCACCATCCTGGGTTACCTGCATTACAAGGCATCCTGGGAGCTGCAGTCCGGAGAATGGAGAACGGACTGCACCTGTTGAGTGGTACTTACAAGGGGGAGGGGCAAACTCGTGCTCACCATCCAAATGGAAGCAGGGAGGAACTATGTGTCATGCTGGTGTTGGGCGCTGACGAAGGCACACGTCGAAATGCATTCGCCGCCATCAGAACTTTGACCGGGTGAATAAAGGTTGCCTTTCCTGTTCTCCTCTGGGCTTTCGCTTCTTCTTTCTGGGTTGGAGCACTTCTGGACATTATTCGTGCGGTTTCCAGTAACGCACTTCGAAAGCCTCTGCCACGCTTTGGGTCCGGACTCTTACTGGTCTGCTTCGCGGCACTCTGTTTGTTCCAGGTTTGGATTAAGTCCGGTTCCCGCCACCCGCACTGATTGAGAGGAGCAGTGGAGGTATTAACCTCTCTCCTGGGCACTCTCCATCTGCAGTCTAGTCCCTGCACTATCGACTTCAGTTTTCGGGAGGCTGTGGCAGTTTGAGAAGACCCGAGGGGAGCCCGAGTGATCTTGTGACATTTCGACATGACAACTCACCCTGCTCAATGAGTTCATTCGGCAATTTCAACATAACCCCCCACAAGATTTGACTCACCATCCTGGGTTACCTGCATTACAAGGCATCCTGGGAGCTGCAGTCTGGAGAATGGAGAACGGACTGCACCTGTTGAGTGGTACTTACAAGGGGGAGGGGCGAACTCGTGCTCACCATCCAAATGGAAGCAGGGAGGAACTATGTGTCATGCTGGTGTTGGGCGCTGACGAAGGCACACGCCGAAATGCATTCGCCGCCATCAGAACTTTGACCGGGTGAATAAAGGTTGCCTTTCCTGTTCTCCTCTGGGCTTTCGCTTCTTCTTTCTGGGTTGGAGCACTTCTGGATATATATATATATATATATATATATATATATATATATATATATATACACATACATAAATGCATATACATATATATGCATATATATATATATGTGTATACGTGTGCATGTAGAGAGAGGTAGAGAGGTAGAGGTGTAGAGGTAGAGAGGTAGAGGTAGAGAGGTAGAGGTAGAGAGGTAGAGACTAGAAGAGAGAGAAGTAGAGAGAGGTAGAGAGGTAGAGAGAAGAGAGTGAGTAATAGAGTAGAGAGTGAGTAGTAGAGAGCAGTAGAGAGAGTAGCAGAGAGTGAGTAGTAGAGAGTAGTAGAGTGAATAGTAGAGTGAGTAGTAGAGAGTAGTAGAGAGTGAGTAGTAGAGAGTGAGTAGTAGAGAGTAAGTAGTAGAGTGAGTAGTAGAGAGCAGGAGAGAGTGAGTAGCAGAGAGAGAGAATAGTAGAGAGTAGTAGAGAGTGAGTAGTAGAGTGAGTAGTAGAGAGTAGTAGAGAGAGAGTAGTAGAGAGTGAGTAGTAGAGAGTAGTAGAGAGTGAGTAGTAGAGAGTGAGTAGTAGAGAGTAGTAGAGAGAGAGTAGTAGAGAGTGAGTAGTAGAGAGTAGTAGAGAGTGAGAAGTGGAGAGTGAGTAGTAGAGAGTAGTAGATAGTGAGTAGTAAAGAGTGAGTATTAGAGAGAGAGTAGTAGAGAGTGAGTAGTAGAGAGTAGAGAGTAGTAGAGAGTGAGTAGTAGAGAGTAGTAGATAGTGAGTAGTAGGGAGTGAGTAGTAGAGAGAGAGTAGTAGAGTAGTAGAGAATGAGTAGTAGAGAGTGAGTATTAGAGAGTAGTGGAGTAGTAGAGAGTAAGTAGTAGAGAGTAGTGGAGAATATTCCAAAGTTTGGCACAGCACCACTTGCACAATAAGTCCAAACAAATCATATCACTTAGAGTCCTTATTGAAGCGCTGAATCTTGGTGTATATTCAAATGCTTTTATTTTTCTTAAGTTTATGTACCACAGCCAGCTGACGCGTTTCGTTCTGTACAACAGAACTTCTTCAGGGCGTTCTTATTTCCTTCAAGTTATGTCGGTATCCTGTTGTCATATAAATAGATATTTCTTCCAAATGTTAGACGAGACGTAAGTACATTCTTATTCAAAGTGACTAGGTATCAATTTTACCCACACAATTCGGGCAGACTTGAGTAATTTATACCATCCTCAAAATCAGTCTTTCAAAAATTCCAAAGTATAGGACATGATAATCCAAATCCAAATGTTTCTCAAGAAAAGTAATTTTCAATCGTTCGGAATTTCGGCGTTTGGGCAGATATAACCCAGGGACCCCCAGTATGCAAGGGGAATCAGTCCCCCCTCTGCAAACGAGCCAGTGGCCTGCGTTGCAGAGAGGTGTAAAAAGAGGCGTAGCCTCATTACACCTCTATGCAATGCATCCCCCTGGCGCATACTGGAGACTCCTGGTGGGCTAGTTGGCCCCCAGGGACCCCCAGTATGCAAGGGGAATTAGTTCCCCCTCTGCAAACGCGCCAGGGGGCTGCGTTGCAGAGAGGTGTAACAAGGGGCATAGCCTCATTACACCTCTGCAATGCAGCCCCCTGGCGCATACTGGAGGCTCCTGGTGGGCTAGTTGGCCCCCAGGTACCCCCAGTATGCAAGGGGAATTAGTTCCCCCTCTGCAAATGCGCCAGGGGGCTGCGTTGCAGAGAGGTGTTACAAGGGGCATAGCCTCATTACACCTCTGCAATGCAGCCCCATGGCGCATACTGGAGGTTCAAGGTGGGCTAGTTGGCCCCCAGGGGCCCCCAGTATGCAAGGGGAATTAGTTCCCCCTCTTCAAACGTGCACGGGGGCTGCGTTGCAGAGAGGTGTAAAAAGGGGCGTGGCTTCATTACACCTATCTGCAATGCAGTCCCCTGGCGCATACTGGATATTCCTGGTGGGCTTTCAGGTCTTAAATAGTTAGGATTTAGCATTAAAAAAACCTTTGAAATTCACTGAAAAAAACATAGGTTTCAGGCCTTATATAGTTAGGAATTAGCATTTAAAAAACCTTTCAAATTCACTGAAAAAACCATAGGTTTCAGGCCTTATATAGTTAGGAATTAGCATTTAAAAAATCTTTGAAATTCACTGAAAAAACCATAGGTTTCAGGCCTTATATAATTAGGAATTAGTATTTAAAAAACCTTTAAAATTCACTCAAAAAACTATAAGTTTTAGGGGTGTTATAGTTAGCTGGACATTTCACTCATACAAAACCATTGAAATTGCTCCTATATAGTTAGTTGTACTAACTATATTTCGCGCACCCGCAATCCACTGCTGATGATGTCACATATTACATCATTCATGACATGGTCAGTGACATCACTGATGACATCTCAAAAGACATCACTGATGACATCACTGATGACATAATACACGTGACAATCACATCCACCTTTTCATACACTAGTAAAATCTTTCATCACTCTTTGTAAAATAAAGAGTATCATATTTGAATCCATTGTTACAGCAATACAAGTATCTAAAAACCCACTCAGTGATTTTAGATGTATACACACATCTAATCACTTACCTGTAGATTCACTCATACATGCTGTCAATGAACAATAGATCACTATCAAAAATAGTTATACACCTTAATCGACATTACACACCAGCACACATCCTATTCACATATGAAGTCATCCTACTCACTTATGCAAACAATGGATCATACTTACATATTTACTTAGCTACACACTTATACAAACACAACTTCATCTGTTCATTTAGATAGTAAGTCATACTTAGTGAATTATAAAATCATTATTACAAGTATAAAGTTATCCATACAGTCACTCACACAATCATTGAGTCTTATGTATACTTATTAATATACAACAACTGACACATACACTGCCTTTTATTTTTCTAGTTTGTTGGACATGTACCATTGAGAAATATATTTGCTCATCACCACACCCATAAAGATATTCACTCACCCAAACAACTGTTAGAACATGTAGTTTTAACTTCATATATCTAGTGAATCAACTATTCACACATCTTTGGGCAGGCACACACCACCCACCGAACCATACACACATTCACTCTCCCATACAAATACTCAGTTAACTAATCAATAACTAATACAGACTTTCACATAGCTAGTAACCAAATGGAGAACCAGTTTACACAACAACTGACAAAGTGATACAGATATTCAAACAGTTTAGTCACTATCCACTATATTTAGTGAGACACTATAAATTGGTCAAGTAAACAGTCAATTACACTGCTATTAAATCCTCCATCCAAATATTTATTTTTATATATCCACTCATTCTTCAATGCAAATTGCTATATATATAATGCATATTTAAATAACAAAGCAAACCACATTCACTGGATGATGTCATCAGTGTTGTCATTTGAGATGTCATCAGTGATGTCACTGACCATGTCTTGAATGATGTAATATGTGACATCATCAGCAGTGGATTGCGGGTGCGCGAAATATAGTTAGTACAACTAACTATATAGGAGCAATTTCAATGGTTTTGTATGAGTGAAATGTCCAGCTAACTATAACACCCCTAAAACTTATAGTTTTTTGAGTGAATTTTAAAGGTTCTTTAAATGCTAATTCCTAACTATATAAGGCCCGACACCTATGGTTTTTTCAGTGAATATATATATATATATAGATATTTATATATTTATATATATATATATATATATATATATATATATATATATATATATATATATATATATATATATATATATATATATATATATATATATATATATATGTATATATATATTACCTACTGGCGGTCACCAGTAGGTATATATAGTTAGGATTTTTTCTCTATGGGATTTTTGAAAATTCTATGTCTAATAACTTTGGCGTTTGTGGACGGAATTGGCTGAAATTTTCAGGAAAATGGAACATTTTGTTTCTGAGCAGCCACTGAAAATTTGGGGGGGGTTTGTCAAGGGGGGGCTGAGAAAAAAGGGGGGTCCCAAAACGTGTTTTTAACATTGAGTTTTCCATAGGGCGGTTGGCCTCACTTTTAGCCCGAACGGCTGAATGGATTTGCACGAAACTTGGCAAAATTGTAGGGACTGGTAGCCCGATGTGCCTTTGCTAGGTCTCAATATATGTGCTGCAGTGGATTTTGAGAAATTAACGTTCAAAAAAAGATATATATCTGTAACAGCGGACCGGGCAGCGCTCCAGTTCGCGTACTTTTCGCGTTACGGAGCTTTGTGAAGCGAAGCTGATTGGTTCTCCGGCGTCTGTAAACATTCCAAACAGTCCGTAGCGGCCGCCATCTTGTCTCTCGGTAGGATCGAGAGACAAGAGGAGGCCAAAGCGAAGGGGCAAATGACCATAAGAGGGCATAGTAGATCCTCCCTGACCTCTTAGGTTTGATGTACCATTTTGCCAAGTTTGGTGTAATTCCGTTCAGCCATTCAGGCTGTAGACGTATCTAAATGTCCTATGGAAAATTGCATGGGGAAAACACATTTGAAAGTGTTGAAATTTAGAACCAATTAAAATGTTACTTTGGTTTTGTATTTGTGTGTGATGAAAGTTAATTGGTTATGTATATATCTAAAATGAGAGGAAACCACAGCCATTTTGTGATACTACTGTCTGAGGTATATTTGTGAGGAATTTTTGGTGCTCAATTTCTGGTGTTTGATTTACACAGTACTAACACTTCTCCTACTTTTAAAAAGGTGAGTTGTTAATTTGTAAGGGGAACTATGTTGTACACTTTAAGATAATTTGAAAAATGTTTTCTGTTATTTATTTACAGTCCTTCTGTTATACTAAATACTTGATAAAGTTAGTTTTATATTATGTATTACTAAAAACGATAAATGAAAGTGATTATTTTTTTCTGCAATTTACAGCAAGCAATTTCAAAATAAAATGGCTCACAATGAAGAGGCCGTGGCAATTTCTTTTGAATTATCCACTACATTTATTGAAATTGACAGCACCAATAATGAAATATTCTCACAAGGAGGAGATGACTTGAATGATTTTTTTGATCAATCTCTTGATGGCGAATTTATCGAATGTTTGGAGACCATAGAGTTACAAGAATCATCATTGCAGACTTTTCATGAGGAGATTCCTGATGAGATGATTGAAGAGGAAATTCCTGATGAGGACATGTTACTAGTTCTTTCAAATTTTAAAAATTCAGAAGAATACATTTATATTTAGAAATCAAAAATTGTTTGAGACATTATTCATTTTTATTTTTAATTTATGAGGTTGTAGCGAAGTGATTGTAGTATAAAATGAGACTTACAGTATAGAGTGCAACATTTTTATGTTACATGGTAAGTTTACTCATATTTACTTTCCTTCTCCCACTATATTATCTCCAATGTGTATTTGACATCTCTTCTTCATCTCCGGCCTCCTTTCTCTCACTGTCTGTGTCTGATGCATCTTATCGCTGCCATTTTGTGTAATTACAGAAGAGAGTAAAATAAAATAGTTCGGAACGTGAAAAGGGGGCAAAGTAGAGTACCCCTCACCCCCTAGGCCTTCTCAGGCGGTCCCAAAAGGATCAGTTTCTGTTTTCCTGAGAGATTATGGTATGAGTTCCATATACCACAATAACTTGCATTACAACATGCAAGATATCTATCTCCTATTACCAACTTTTGGAGATATTCGCGCTAAGCGCGAATATCTCCAAAAACTAACACCTGCCCTGAGCAGTTCTTAGCCATGTTATCCAATGGGAGGTGGATAACATGGCTAAGAGCATTAGCTCGGTAATGCATGAATATCGCTGACTTTTTAGCGATATTCATGCATTGCGGCCGTTTTTTATCGCATTTGCGATAAACCTTGATAATAGCAAGGTTTATCTGCGATAATTTCTGACGATGCTTAGCGGTAAAAAATTCGTTGCTAAGCATCGTTAGCGATAAATATCGCTTAACTTTGGTAATATGCACCAACGTCTGTTAACGTTCGATTCGAAGGAAATGAGGAAGTGTTGAAAAACATTGTCTGCGCCATCTTGCCTTTTTGAAATGCCACACTTTTGTCGTGCACGGCAGTCATTTTAGATGCCTTGACCAGACCCACTCTCTGCACACTGTTGATCCGTAGCATGGCTCCCCACCCTCGCAAGCATCTTCCCCAGGCACTGGTCACCCCCGCTCTCTGTCTTATGCATCGGCAATAAACCTCCCCCCATCTGCGCTGCTCTTCCCTGAGAATCACACTCTGTGCCCGCCCGACACCTCCCTTTCGCCCTATTCACTACCGCACCCTCTGACACTCCTCTTCCTCTGTGTTCGATTGTCCAGGCTATCAGCTAGCCCTGCAGATGTAGTTTATGGCCCCAGCTGTAAAGAATCACCCCTCTTCAAAGGAGTTATAGTAGATCAAGGCCCACACCCGATGAGATCCGTCAAACTACACGCGTTCCTACTATCTGAAAACCATCCTGTATTGTGATTGGGGAGGGGACCGAGCCTGAAGCGGAAGATTCCAGGGATGACTCTTTGTACATCAAAGTTTTTACAATTATGTGTCACATTAAAAATATATAGCACTCCAACAAAGTAGTAGGAATATAAAACTTTAATAACTTATAAATATATACAACAAAATAAAAACAGTAAAAACATTTAAACAATGAAGAGACCGTGGCAATTTCTTTTGAATTATCCACTACATTTAATGAAATTGACAGCACCAATAATGAAATATTCTCACAAGGAGGAGATGACTTGAATGATTTTTTTGATCAATCTCTTGATGGCGAATTTATCGAATGTTTGGAGACCATAGAGTTACAAGAATCATCATTGCAGACTTTTCATGAGGAGATTCCTGATGAGATGATTGAAGAGGAAATTCCTGATGAGGACATGTTACTAGTTCTTTCAAATTATGAAAATTCAGAAGATGTTGCCTGGGTGCCGCACTGATTTGGGTATCCGGCGTGGGGCGTCCCGGGGGGTGGGTTGTCAGTAGCGGTCTGTTGTGCGAATAGTTCCAAGGCAGCAGAACGCGCTGACATCTGGATGGCACGAAGGTGATGTCTAGTAAGTTGCCGCCCAGCAATAACGGCGTGGGGCGCCGCGGGGGGGGGGGGGAGGCAGTCCAAAGTTCCGTTAAAAGGGCAAAGGAAAGGATCGGTGGTTTGAACCATCAGTCAAAAAGGGGAGGGGGTGCAACAATTTTTCCTACCGGGTCACACTGTGCTTTCACCGGAACTGAGGTCTGCAGGTTTCTAGTCATTCAAACTGAGGCTGGCGCCAGCATGGGAGCGCCGACGTCCCGCGGCTACAGTTTCGTCACTCCACGGGCGATCATGGCAGTCATTCCCCATCGGGGGTGTCTGCGGGGGTCGGGGACTCCAGCGGCTCCTCTAGAATCTTCAAGGTCGTGGAGGACTACGGTGGTGGAGTCAACCACTGACCGGGCCATTTCTTCATGCTGGGCCCGCTCTTGCCAGGTCGACCGCCATTTTGAGAGTTCGGTAGCTACTGGCGATCGCGGGGTCAAATGAGCGGACGGGCTCCACCCTGCCGGGCGAGACGTTGCAGCATCGCCACAGTGGAAGAACCCTTTTCCGGGCGCCTGGAGCGCTGAGGGTGCAGCTGGGAAGCCTCCACCTGGGGAGGCGGGAGAGGCCTGTTCGCACCGTCTCTCCCACCCAGTGCACCCCACGGCGTCTCGCTTGACATTTGTTATGGCCGGACCAGGCGATGAGGACGAGGGGGGGGGTCGGAGGCATGTGCAAGACATCCCCCCCCAGTGTTGTCGCAGCCATTATAAAAGAAAGAAGAAATGTCCCGTCCGTCTTTGGGCCGGACCTCCGGTGGATGGCGGCCGAACGCCCTTTGCTCTGGCCCCATGAACGGGTTCCTTGGCTCATCCGGTGGGGCAGGCCTTGGCGTGTGGTGCCTCTCCTGGGCCTTTCGTGCAGTGGCCTCTCCACTCCCAGGCCCTCCATGGATGCTGGCCCAGACTGGGAGAGAGAGGGTCTAACCTGCAATTCTCCAGGGTTACCGCGGCCGGATCCCGTCGGCCTCGGCCTCTGGTTGATGGTGGCCGGACTGGGAGAGAGAGGGGAGGGTCGAGGACACGGACATTCCCCCCCCTGCAACTCTCCAGGGTGGTCGTAGCAATCCCCCTGGCCGGGTCCCGCTGGCCTCGGCCTCTCCTCCGGCTACACCCTACGTGATGATCTCCTGGCCGACGGTTGGCAGCAGGACCCGCCTTATATGTGTTGCTTCCGGCTGGGCGTAGCCGCAAACCTGTTTCTCAAACAAAGGATATTGAGGCAAGTGTGGCGCATACTCTCTTCTTAACCTATTGTATTCCTTAACACAATCTAGATCCGCACAAATGTTTGTGACATCACACATCAGTGATGTCATCAGTGATGTCATTTGAGATGTCATCAGTGATGTCATCAGTGATGTCATTTGAGATGTCATCAGTGATGTCATCAGTGATGTCATTTGAGATGTCATCAGTGATGTCATCAGTGATGTCACTGACCATGTCATGAATGATGTAATATGTGACATGATCAGCAGTGGATTGCGGGTGCGCGATATATAGTTAGTACAACTAACTATATATGGAATTTCAATGGTTTTGTGTGAGTAAAATAAGGTTTTTTAAATGCTAATTCCTAACTATATATGGTCTATAACCTATGGTTTTTTCAGTGAATTTTCAAGGTTTTGTAAATTCTAATTCCTAACTATATATGGTCTATAACCTATGGTTTTTTCAGTGAATATATATATATATATATATATATATATATATATATATATATATATATATATATATATATATATATTACCTACTGGCGGTCGCCAGTAGGTAGTTATAGCTAGGACCAAGTTTCCATAGGAAGAAAATGATTTTTTGCTTATACCTTTGATATCGTTTGATCAATCTTTATGAAATATTCCTAATTAATTATTTGTTTCTATCAGCTCCTATGTTGAAAGTCTGGGGATGATTCGTCATGGGGGAGTGAGAAAAAAGGGGGTCCCAAACCGTGGTTTCTCCATGCAATTTCCATAGGAATCTTTAGACAAGGCTACAGGTCGAACGGGTGAACAGAATTAACCCAAATTTGGTAGGGAGAAGGGTCTTGATCTAGAAAGCATGCTTATGTTTATTTGGTGTAAATCCATTCAGTAGTTTTTTAGAAATATCAAAATTTACAGATATCGATATTTGGGAATTCTGCCATTTGATTGGCTGAGGCGTTAAGAGCACAAGCGTGCTGCTTATTGGCTGTGAGCGCTGGGATCGGTTGCAACTAGGAAGTGTTGGCCACCATTTTGTGATTCCATTGAAAGGAGTAAGGAGAAAAAAGGGCGAAAAAAGTTGGAAAGGAGGGTAGGAGCACTGTAATCTCTGTGGGGGAGTGCAAAGCGAAGTAGTCACTCTTATCGGTCTGAAAGTGCGGTGTTGCTCAGAGTGACATGTTGCTAATATGATATGGTGCTACACTCGGGTATGAAACCAAGAGCCTAAACCGTGAGCTCATTGCTGTAAAGTGATGAGCTCTGGTCTTTATAGCATACCTGTGCAAGTAGTGTTAGTAGGCGTTTATACCTTACAGGGAGTGGGAAGCGAACTACTGACCCCTAACGTGCATTTATACTGTACCGGAAGTGGGAAGTGAAGTACTCACGCCTACCGGTATGAAGACTCGGGGATCGAACCGAGCTGATTCCTATTAAGTGATGGGCTCTGGGCGTTGTAGCATACTGGCTGCTGTAGTATAACTGTGTAAGTAGTGTTAGTGTACGTTTATACTATACAGGGAGTGGGAAGCAAACTACTCACCCCGACATGTCTGAAGACTCTGGGATTAAACCATGAGCCTAAACTGTGAGCTCATTGCTGTAAAGTGATGTGTTCTGGGCACTGTAGCATTCCTGCGGAAGTAGTGTTAGTTTGCGTTTATACAATACAGGGAGAGGGAAGCGAACTACTCACCCTTACCGGTTTCAAGACTTGTGGATGAAACCATGAGCTCATTGCTGTAAAGTCTTGTGCTCTGTGAAGTATTCCAAAGTAAGTCATAGTAGAATGTTAGTATTTAATGCTACTAGAATGTAAGGATGTGATGTTAGAATGTAGGGCTGTCATGAGGTGAATCTTGGGGAGTTTGTACATGGTGCTGGAGAAGACGGTTGCCTTGCTGTCTACTCCTGTTAGTGGCTGTTTAAGCTGTCTTCTTTTCCTGCAATAAATCTACTTATCGGATCCACTGCTGTCGGCCTCTCCACTACATAAATTTGGCGATGAGCGAGAGAAGGTAAAGAGAAGGCAGCACTCACCAATACTTCAAGCTTCCTTGCATTCTGCTGAAGACCCGTTTTCTTTGTGATGCTGTTTCTACTCATCCCTGCGTCGTCGGCTCATCAAACTATGTCATCTGACCTCTGGTAGGATTTATATTTTTTGATTTTGGGCTTCCTCTGCCTCTTCACTACACTCTGGTTGCTGTACTACACCTGTGCAAGTAGTGTTAGTATGCGTTTATACTAATTCTGTAGTTATGCAGTAACCAATGCATCATAGCCCTATGGAGCGCCACCTTCCAGGTGCAGCTCATACAATGTCCCGGGGTGTTCATCCGCAGGACATTTATGTTTGCTATTACAGGGCAGGAGCATGGCTTCAAAGCTGTGATAGCAAATCCTTGTTTGCCGCGTGGAAGTGAGAGGAGGAAAACCTTGTATCGTTTCAATAAAGAGAACCCGGATGGTAAAAATGGAGAAAAATAAAATGCAGTGGGGTCTCACCCGTTCATTTAAATGAGCCCCTGGTGTGTAATGTTCTGGGGCCAATCCTAATATTATATTGTGCACTGGGGACTTTAATCTCACATGTAAATTAAGCACAGAAGGGCACAAAGACGTTTTGCATCCTAGGGGATTGCCACCTCCCCGGGTATTGTTTAATAATTTTTCAGGGGGCTTCAAGGCCAACTCAAGTCCGGAGATCGCCACCCTCCGGGGATTTACTTAAATATGCAGGGTGTGCCTCGCCAGACCCTGAAACCTCAGTCGCCCTAGGCAGTGCCTTATTGGTTCTGTAATCACACGGACAGTACTCATGGTATTATAAAGTGATACATTCATAGAACCCTTGCAGTTGTAAATTACCCAGGCTTCATTTATGTAATAGTCTGTTGATTTATATTTGGTAGGTGCACCACAAAATTACAAATGTTTTCCTTTTTAACCTCCTATCAACCGCCGATTGTCATGATAAACTACAAAAAAAGAAGACCCATACACGCACTTATTTATTGGTAAAAAAATAACCTTTATTAAAACAACATAAATGAATGGAAACACAACTTTATTGGAAGAAACAGCAGTATAACATGAAATAAGTGGGTGGGACTCCTCCGGAAGCAGCGTACAAAACCTGCAAGACAAAAAAGAAACATAAGTATGTGTGCCATGTCCAAGAAAAAAGGAAAGGTAGTCAGAACGAAAGGAAGAAAGTGAGAATGGGATAGAGAGCAATTGGGTGGGGGGGGAGTCAAAAGAACAGAGGGAGGAGGAGACAGAGCGTCGGCCTACTGCACCCAGCCCTCATTGTTCACCCCCCGTCACCTGTGAGTCTGGGACGCTAGGGTTCGTGAGAAAGATTGCGGTCCAGCAAGTCCTTAAAATGAAACAGAGATATGAATGAGGCCAGAGAGTACATTATTATCTACGGCAACATCACTTGCCTTCACCTGTGCACCCAGGCTGCTGCACCCCAGCCCCTTTCCCCTCACTGTGCTTAATTGAAGCTCCTGCGCACCAAGGCTTCACTGCTCACCTGCCACCACCGGTGTGTCCAACGACGTGCCGGTGCAAGCTCCGACTCCAGGGTGCCTCTCTCAGGGTGGCGCAGCAGGTCTCCGGTCGGGGACGGTGTCTTGATACCACAATAGAAGGCGTCAGAATGCCCAGGGAATCATCACTGACAGAGCACCTGCTCCGCTTATTTTGGCACAACCAACTCAGTGCTTATAAAGGGGGAAATAACATAATGCTGGAAACGTCTTGAGAAAAATGAAGGTTTATTTCAAGCATCATAGAGAACACCATTTGAGTGCATCCTTCCTTCTTGAAGTACGATCTTTCAACTGTTAGTGGCAATCGTGGTTCAAAGAGTAGTTGGAGTGTTCGAGAATACACAAGGTTAAATAATAATATGTTATGCCAACGTTCACATACAAAGGAACAGAGCGCATGCTAGAAGCATAATGTGTGTGTGTAATGTAGTGGTGCAAGCCTGTGTGCATGTACACTTAGTAATCAGCTCACTACAGTGCCCCAAAAGCCACTGCCAAATGTCTGTAGGGCAGCGCTGCCCGCAGGTTCAGGCCTACTGTACGGTCCAGCAGGTCCTTAAAATGAGACAGAAATGTGACTGAATGAGGTCAGAGATCACATCATTACGCACAGCAACATCGCTTGTTTGCACCTCGCACCCAGGCTGATGCACCCCACCCCTCCTGCAGCACCGCACTCAGTTGCAGCCCCTGTGCACCCAGGCCCCACTTCTCACCTGCTGTCATTTTTGTCTGTCCAAACAGGACGGGCAGCAGGGTTCACAATTCAAATAGAGTTTTGATTGCGAAGATGGTGTACACCTCATGGATCCCTTTTTTTTAATGCGCATTGTGATATGCGGGGGGGATGCGGCCATATCACCTGAGGCAGTGTGGAAGAACTGGGACATGTGGCGTTGTCGTTATTCTAGTTATATGTACGCAAAGTGGGATGGGCTTGTGTACGCCAGGTCAACACATGGGTGTGAATAATTATTCCGGGGACCTTGGTGTTGTTCAGTTCCTGCCTGGAAGTGTACTTATGTGTGTGTCCCTGCTGCAGTTTTGACATCGCACAATCTACAATTTACATTAATGTAGCATGTACGTGGGGGGCAGCAACTATTGCTAATGAGATGCTTTACAAAAACATTGAATGGCAAACATCACATGTCGTTGTCAAGCTTGTGGATATGTGCAGGCATGCATGTCAATGGTGAGCAGGATTATTGAAAGTGTTGCTATCGCAAAGCGCACACATGTGAATGTGCTCGGTGGAGGGAGGATCAGCAGTGAGGCTACGTCATACACAGTGATAACGTTCATTACAGTGAAGCAATCCACGTCAAACATAAATCTGAAAGTTTCACATTTGACACACTACTATACTGTTAAAGCCTGACAACAGATCATCCTGCAACATAAATCTACATATTACTCTTTACTGTTTGTCACATGTGATCTAGGGTGTGCACTCTGCCCATGGCTGATGATACCCCTTCGAGCCACCAATACCCAGGTCGAAAGGCAGCACAATAATGCACACACACACACCAGGGGCATTGTGTAACACACATTTGTTTTTTGAAGTAACGTTTCGGATGCATGGCCATCACACGTGGAAGGCTACTGTACAGACCATGAATATTGATCAAGATGATCGTTGCATGTTGTATGTAGTATAAGATATGTGTACAGAGCAAAAAACCTTTCAAAAAATCTCTCTAAGCAGAAGAGGTGTCTCTCATCAAACGCTGTAGAGAGAATTACTTAAATGGGTGGAGTCCTTCATCTGTTACAATGGGAAATGTTATAAACCAATCAAATGTTTTTTTAAGGTCAAATGGCACTCGCGCACCGAGGGCGCAAGGTGGCCACACCCGACGTGAATTTTCAAAAAGATATTTACCATAATATAGGTTTATTACAGTTAGAAATATATAAATGTTTAAAATATTTTAGATTATCGCTTGCTCTCATATACACTTTAAACTTACTTAGATATAGCTTTGAGACATAAAAAAAATGAGGGAATGGCGTACCCAGCACGACACCATACATCTATGATGTAACACAGGCCCTGGCAGCATGCACTCGTCACATTCGCAACGCGTAGTGGGCGCGATCCCATACGTGCATGACGTAACATGCAGCTTGGTACTGTGTACCCGTCACATACCAAAGTAGCAGCTTGCGCAACCTCATACGTATAGGATGTTACCGGGACACAGTGCCACAAACATGTTGGATATGAAAATCGCATCATTTACGGGTTCAGCAATATGGCGGATAGGAGTGGCGTGCTTATGGAGCTTGATAAACTTCCAGTACGGGACTCCAGTTTTCTAAAAAAAAAAAAAGAAAAATGATATACATATTTTTGTGGGAAAATATAAAACATTACATAATTTTTAAAGCTAAAAAAAAGGATAATAGAGTTCCAAAATGTATCACAAAAAATAGAAAAAATATAGGTCTTATAAATATTAAAATATGAAATTAAGATTTAAAAAACCTTCGAAATTCACTGAAAAAAACCATAGGTTTTACAGACGTTATAGTTAGGAATTAGCATTTAAAAAACCTTTGAAATTCACTAAAAAACCTTAGGTTTCAGAGACGTTATAGTTAGTTGGACATTTGACTCATATAAAACCAGAGAAATTCACCCGTTATAGTTAGTTGAGATAACTATAACTCGCGCGCCCGCAATGCACTGCTGATGATGTCACATATTACATCACTCATGACATGGTCGGTGATATCCCTGATGACATCACTGATAACATCTCAAATGACATCACTCATGACATCATCCACGGGATGATCTGGTGCAAATACTGATTCCCAAATATTATAAACTTTGATACACCCACTCGAAAATACAGACTGCTATTTTTGAAACCATACACACAACAATGCCAGATACTACATACCACTGACTATTTCCTAGGTCTACACACACATCCAGTCACTTATACATGCAGTTACTCATCAATACAGTACTATAATATGCACTCATACACCTATACATACAGTCACACTCCACCACTCATCCATAGAGTTACTCACACACCTAGTCTGTCATGCAAAGAATCAATCACATACCCATTTACTCATGTATACTGTTATACACACCAACTCCGTTATTTATACACACACCACATCACTTATTTATGCAGATACTAACACATACTTACTGTCTCATACAATCACTGATACAAGCAGACACTCATTTATACACCCACTCTTCAAATAACTTACTCTCACATATAGGCATTAATATACTCCAATGCTCACATATACTGCCTTAAAACATATGTAGTTAGTCAGACATATTCCACTGAGACATACATTCACTCACCAACACACCCATACACACACTAACTCACCCATACAGCCCTTCCCAGATGTACTTCTGAATCCATACAACCAGTGAATCACCCACTCAAACATCTATGCACAAAGTCACACGAACACAGACACTCAGGCGCCCATACAGATATTCAGACACCAAATCACTTACACACCAACTGAGAGACTAATACAGACAATCACACAGTTTAGTCACTATCCCATGCATTCATTAAGACACGTTCAATCACTCAATTATACCATCAGCCAAGCACCTACTAAATAATCCATTAAGGCACTTGTAAATCCACTCATTTTTCAATACACCTTGGCATAGAAATATATGAAAAATATTTAAACTTTACAGAAACACACATTCACTGGATGATGCCATCAGTGATGTCATTTGAGATGTCATCAGTGATGTCACTGACCATGTCATGAGTGATGTAATATGTGACGTCATCAGCAGTGCATTGCAGCTCAACTAACTATAATGGCCGAATTTCTCTGGTTTTATATGAGTCAACGGTCCTCGAAAGAACTGTATATGGTGAGCATACAGGAGTATGATACAATGATTTATGAGTGGTACCGAAAAGATATGCTGGGCAAGGAGGAATATTTATTCCTAAGGAGCAACAATCCAACTATCCCAACCTTTTATCATATCCCAAAAATTCATAAAAACTGCAACAACCCCCCGGGTAGACCTATCATTTCATCTTTAAATAGTCTAACCGAACATCTTTCAACTTTCATAGATCACTTTCTTCACCCACTGGTACAGCAATTGGATTCCTATGTGAAAGACACTAAGGATTTTTTATCCAAACTTGATAAAATCAAATGGGACTCCAACTACAGGATGCTAGTATTAGATATAGCAAGCCTTTATACATGCATCAGTCACGAGAAAGGCATCAAAAGCAGTGGAACATTATCTAAAAAAGCGACAACTGAGGTTTTTGGAGCACAATCAGATGCTAGCAATCTTTGTAGAATTCTGCTTGAAAAATAATATTTTTCTATTTGAGGACGTCTACTACAGACAAGTGTCTGGAACTGCGATGGGTACTTGCTTTGCCCCCAGCTACGCGAATTTATTCGTGGGCTGGTGGGAGGAGCAAGTACCCAGGTCGCTGGAGGTTGATGGCGAAAAAGGCAGTGTAATCAAGTGGTGTCGTTACATTGACGACTTGTTTATAATCTGGCAAGGATCGGAACACACCGCAAAGGCCTACATCGATGTCCTCAACACAAATGATATGAATCTCAAGTTTAGTGGCTCCATAAGTAACATTTGCGTGGAATACTTGGATTTAAAAGTATTCATCGTTGACAACAGCATAGAAACGGCACTCTTCCGCAAAAGTACAGCGGGTAATTCAATATTATACGCCACTAGCAATCACCCGCCGGCATTAATACAAAGCATACCTTATGGTGAGCTGCTTAGGCTTAGGCGAAATAGTTCAAGAGATTCAGACTTCAAGATTGCCGCATCAGCATGCATCAGTAGATTCTCAAAAAGAGGATATGAAATGTCAACACTACAAGGTGCGTTACAGAAGGTGAATGCACTAAATAGATCAAATCTACTGACTGAAAAAGATCATTCTTCCAAGGAAAAAATGAATGAACAGGGTAAATTCCGGCTGGTAACCCCCTATTCGGCGGAAGCAAACTATTTAAAACGCATGCTCAGAAAGAACTGGCACATTTTAAAAACTGACAGTTGTATTAAGGATGATATTCCAGAGTACCCCTTGGTAACTTTCAAGAAATCAAGATCTCTGAAAGACATGCTAGTTCAAAGCCATCTAAAGAAAATTGAGAAGAAAACTAATAGACTGACAGATTTGAAGGGCTTCCACCCATGTCACCATTGTAAAGCCTGCGCACACAGTAAGAGGGTAAAAACCTATGAGATTCCGGACACTGGGATAGTAAAGACAATTAATAAATACCTCACATGCAATACATCCTACGCAGTATACTGTCTTAAATGCCCGTGTGGACTTATGTACATCGGGAGCACAATCAAACCCCTGAAATTGAGGATTTTAGAACACCTACGAGCAATCGACAAAAATGATCAGTCATACCCCGTTGCCCGACATTTCCAGCAAAGACACTCAAGTAACAGACACCAACTACAATATTTCGGGCTAGACTATATACCGGAAAATCCAAGGGGTGGCGACAGACTGCACAGTTTGAGGAGACTGGAGTCTCGATATATTATCGATTTGATGACCAAATACCCAAAAGGTTTAAATGCGGGGGAGGAACTGGCTTCTCATATAGGCCAGTAAAATGAAGAAGCCACTGTAAAATACACAATCTATGAAGGACTAAGAACTGTAAATCTATATGTGTATAAATGTAGTGAAATACTATAATCGATGAATGAATCTGTGATGCTTAACATATCTGTAGAAGTAACATGAGAAATATTATTCCAAGGTGGGTGCTAGAAAACAATGATAACGTCGTGTAGATGAGAATAATCTGTGCAGCCTTTTTAAGAAAATTAGGAGTCAGATATAATGGGTTCACTTAGTAGTATTCTGTTTCGTTTAAACTTTGCTCTTTTGTTGAACTTCCACAGTGTGAATTTTGAGAATATTTAATGATATGGATGACTATTGTTCAGCAATGGGACGGAACATAAAAATGAATCAAGGGTGACTTGCCGATCCACGGCGAAATGCTTTTTTATCGGCATGGTTGTGTCTTAACACAATGGGTTGTAATTCATTGACTAGGTGATTTAATAATATGATGTCATGCCGCTTCAATATGGCTGATGGGTTGCCAGCATAATGAGATCTTTAGGCCGATACACGGCGAAATACCATGAAATGTGAAAGTGAATTTGTGCGCAATCAAAGTTTTGCTTAAACCACTAACGTCAATAATATGTTTAAATTAATTTACTGGGGCTTAATTAAGTAGGATAGCCCTCACTTTGTACAGTAATTCACAACGTGTCGTTGACTGTGAACACCTTCCAATATGGTGTAATGATTTGTTGTCCCTTGTTTGTTTCGCCCACTGATCACGAGTGAACGCTATTAAAAACATGGCGCCCGCCATCAATGTTTGTAACATTGAGGAAGGCGGAGCGCCGAAACGCGTCTGTTGCAAACCAGAAAATAAACTAACTGAAAACGACCCCCGGAGTGCGTGGTTTCTTTCCTTCGTGGAAGTCTGGTGGAAACCGTGAGCTGGATATAATGCGGGTCCTGTGACCGCATCACGCACCCGTCTGCGAGTGCTCCTGAAAATTCGCAGGGACTCGAGCTGGATATATATATATATATATATATATATATATATATATATATATATATATATATATGTACATATATATATATATATATATATATATATATATTCTTTTTCAAATTACCATAATATTAATTATTTTAATGTAAAATGCGATTTTGAAATATATATATATATTTCAATACATCTATATCTATCTATATATCTATATATATATGTATATATATATTTATATATATATATATATATATGTATATATACATATATATAAAATTCACTGAAAAAACATAGGTTTCATAAGTGTTATAGTTAGCTGGACATTTCAATCGAACAAAACCATAGAAATTCCTCCGTTATAGTTAGTTGTGCTTACTATAACTCGCGCGCCCGCAATGCACTGCTGATGATGTCACATATTACATCATTCATGGCATGGTCAGTGACGTCTCTGATGACATCACTGATGACATCTCAAATGACATCACTGATGATATCACTGATGACATCATCCATTTGAATGTGGTTTTGTTTGAAATGTAAATATCTATTATATTCACTGAAAAAACCATAGGTTATAGACCATATATAGTTAGGAATTAGCATTTACAAAACCTTGAAAATTCACTGAAAAAACCATAGGTTATAGACCATATATAGTTAGGAATTAGCATTTACAAAACCTTGAAAATTCACTGAAAAAACCATAGGTTATAGACCATATATAGTTAGGAATTAGCATTTAAAAAACCTTATTTTACTCACACAAAACCATTGAAATTCCATATATAGTTAGTTGCACTAACTATATATCGCGCACCCGCAATCCACTGCTGATGATGTCACATATTACATCATTCATGACATGGTCAGTGACATCACTGATGACATCACTGATGAATTTCAATGGTTTTGTGTGAGTAAAATAAGGTTTTTTAAATGCTAATTCCTAACTATATATGGTCTATAACCTATGGTTTTTTCAGTGAATTTTCAAGGTTTTGTAAATGCTAATTCCTAACTATATATGGTCTATAACCTATGGTTTTTTCAGTGAATTTTCAAGGTTTTGTAAATGCTAATTCCTAACTATATATGGTCTATAACCTATGGTTTTTTCAGTGAATTTCAATGGTTTTTTAATAGCAAATATCATAAGCTGTCGAATGTCAAGTACGTGGTAAGTAAAAACATTTTCGTGTTTTTGCACACTGATCTGCTTTGAATGCTGCCCCCCACCCCTCATTTCTATTAGGAGTACTCTCTCTTTGCAGATAGTGAAGGGTAGTTAACGCAGCCCTTTGCCCCCTTTGTAATCCGTCGTGCCTGCTTCTCTCTCCATTTGATTGATTGTTCTCTTTGGTTCAT
The DNA here is from genome assembly GCF_964261635.1 of Lissotriton helveticus. Taxonomy (NCBI): domain Eukaryota; kingdom Metazoa; phylum Chordata; class Amphibia; order Caudata; family Salamandridae; genus Lissotriton; species Lissotriton helveticus. Next base: position 600,561,007 of record NC_136063.1, on the reverse strand, counting down.
TCTCTATTTACAAACAAGCACAGAGTCGCAATACTCTGTTTAGTCTTTGCAGATAGCGAAAAATCGTGTAAAAAAACAAAAGGAATCGAGCAAAATCAGTAGGCCACTAATGGGATCTCTTTTTGACCTCGCTAAAATAGAAACATTAGGAACAACCTGTTGAAAATAGCAATGCGTATGTATATAAGCGGCGTTCATTTGTGTTCACAGTACCCCTTGTTGATTGTTTCAATCGAGCATTGAATTGTTCGAAGTTAATTCTCTTAAGGATCTTCTCTACCTGCAAACGAGGAAGAATAGGAATATTCTCTCTCCCTTTGCAGATAGTGAAGGGTAGGTAACGCAAGCCTTTAACACGTCGTACCTATTTCATTCCTCATTGATTGATTGATTGTCCGAACATTGACTGTTTGGGAATTAGTTCTTTTTGGAGGTATTCCCTGTTTGCAAATAAACGTAGGAAAATCTTTGCAAGTAGTGAAAGGGTACGTAATGCGGACCGTTCTCCCCCGTTGTAATCTGTCATGCCTATCTACTCCCCACTGATTGATGCACCTTTTTCACCCGGACCATTTACTAGAGATACGTCATCTGGCCCGACCAGAGAGCACCCCTAGTGAAAAGGACATATGCAATAATAACGAAGTGATCACTGTATCCTGTTAACAGAAACTTTACCATGAAACAACCTGGAAAGAAAGAAATAGGAAAACGAAAATCAGTAGGCCACTGATGAACATGAACTTTTATTAAACAACAAACAAAGAAACGATAACATAACGTAATGATAAAACCGATTAATGTCCTAGAAACAAGAAAACGTTAAAATATGCCAGTGGTGAGAGACCAGAAAAACAGTAAGAGAAACCAAATCACCCCTCGCTGTCCCACCGCCTGCCACGCCAAAAAAATCGATAGACTAGGGAAAATGCAAGTCAGTAGAACATCCACCCCCACTCTGGAAACTTCCAAGGTGGGGCAGGGTTCCGGCTACGCCCAGCCGGGAGCAGCCCATATAAGGCAGGTCCTGCTGCCACGCCTCGGCCAGGAGATCCTAACGTAGGGTGTAGCCGGAGGAGAGGCCGAGGCCAGCGGGACCCGGCCAGGGGATTGCCTTTACAACGCTGAACAGTTGCAGGGGGGGGGAATGACTCCTCGACCCTCCCCTCTCTCTCCCAGTCCGGCCGCGGTGGCCCTTGAGAGTTGCAGGTAGTCCCGCCACATGCTCTTCCGGTCCGACCACCAACGGTCGGGGGGCCGAGGCCGACGGGATCCGGCTGCAGCCGATAAACCAAGAAACCCGTTCATGGGGCCAGAGCCAGGGGCGTCCGGCCGACATCCACCGGAAGCCCGGCCCGAAGACGGACGGGACACTTCTTTCTTTTATAATGGCTGCGACAACACTGGGGGGGGATGTCTTGCACATGCCTCCGACCCCCCCCCCCCTCGTCCTCATCGCCTGGTCCGGCCATAACAAATCTCAAGCGAGACGCCGTGGGGTGCACTGGGAGGGAGAGACGGTGCGAACAGGCCTCTCCCGCCTCCCCAGGTGGAGGCTTCCCAGCTGCACCCTCAACGCGCAAGGGCCCGGAAAAGGGTTCTTCCACTGTGGCCATGCTGCAACGTCTCGCCCGGCAGGGTGGAGCCCGTCCGCTCATGTGACCCCGCGATCGCCGGTAGCTGCCGAACTCTCAAAATGGCGGTCGACCTGGCAAGAGCGGGCCCAGCATAAAGAAATGGCCCGGTCACTGGTTGACTCCACCACCGTAGTCCTCCACGACCTTGAAGATTCTAGAGGAGCCGCGGGAGTCTCCGACCCCCGATGGGGAATGACTGCCATGATCGCCCGTGGAGTGACGAAACTGTATCCGCGGGACGTCGGCGCTCCCATGCTGGCGCCAGCCTCACTTTGAATTACTAGAATCCTGCAGACCTCACTTCCGGTGAAAGCACAGTGTGACCCGGTAGGAAAAATTATTGCACCCCCTCCCCTTTTTGACTGATAGTTCAAACCACCGATCCTTTCCTTTGCCCTTTTAACGGAACTTTGGACTGCCTCCCCCTCTTTTACATTTTCTAGAGAAAACAAAACATTAACCACTACATTAGCATAGCAGTTGACACCAGAACTGTTTTCAAATTGAAAACCAACAACATCTTCAACAGAATCCTTTTTGTTTCTGCTGTGACCCTGCTACAGCACAGGCATTGTCCCCAGCAGTAATTCTGCAATGCCGGTAAGAATAGCTGTGGTGCCTACTGGACTCACTCACCCCCGCGGCGCCCCACGCCGTTTTTTGCTGGGCGGCAACTTACTAGACATCACTTTCGTGCCATCTAGATTTCAGCGCGTTCTGCTGCCTTGGAACTATTCGCACAACAGACCGCTACTGACAAGAATATTTCATTATTGGTGCTGTCAATTTCAATAAATCTATTGGATAATTCAAAAGAAATTGCCACGGTCTCTTCGTTGTTTAAATGTTTTTACTGTTTTTGTTTTCTTGTATATATTTATATGTTATTAAAGTTTTATATTCCTACTACTTTGTTGGAGTGCTATATATTTTTAATGTGACACATAATTGTAAAAACTTTGATGTACAAAGAGTCATTCCTGGAATCTTCCGCTTCAGGCTCGGTCCCCTCCCCAATCACAATACAGGATGGTTTTCAGATAGTAGGAACACGTGTGGTGTGACGGATCTCATCGGGTGTGGGCCTTGATCTACTATAACTCCTTTGAAGAGGGGTGATTCTTTACAGCTGGGGCCATAAACTACATCTGCAGGGCTAGCTGATAGCCTGGACAATCGGACACAGAGAAAGAGGAGTGTCAGAGGGTGCGGTAGTGAATAGGGCGAAAGGGAGGTGTCGGGCGGGCACAGAGTGTGATTCTCAGGGAAGAGCAGCGCAGATGGGGGGAGGTTTATTGCCCATGCATAAGACAGAGAGCGGTTGTGACCAGTGCCTTGGGAAGATGCTTGCGTGGGTGAGGAGCCATGCTACGAATCGACAGCGTGCAGAGAGTGGGTCTGGTCAAGACATCTAAAATGGCTGCCGTGCACGACAAAAGTGTGGCATTTCAAAAAAGGCAAGATGGCGCAGACAATGTTTTTCAACACTTCCTCATTTCCTTCAAATCGAACGTTAACAGACGTTGGGGCATATTACCAAAGTTAAGCGATATTTATCGCTAACGATGCTTACCAACCAATTTTTTACCACTAAGCATCGTCAGAAATTATCGAAGATAAACCTTGCTATTATCAAGGTTTATCGCAAATGCGATAATAAACGGCCGCAATGCATGAATATCGCTAAAAACTCAGCGATATTCATGCATTACCGAGCTAATGCTCTTAGCCATGTTATCCACCTCCCATTGGATAACATGGCTAAGAACTGCTCAGGGCAGGTGTTTCTTTTTGGAGATATTCGCGCTTAGCGCGAATATCTCCAAAAGTTGGTAATAGGAGATAGATATCTTGCATGTTGTAATGCAAGTTATTGTGGTATATGGAACTCATACCATAATCTCTCAGGAAAGCAGAAACTGATCCTTTTGGGACCGCCTAAAAAGGCCTAGGGGGTGAGGAGTACTCTACTTTGCCCCCTTTTCACGTTCCGAACTATTTTATTTTACTCTCTTCTGTAATTACACAAAATAACAGCGATAAGATGCATCGGAGACACACAGTGAGAGAAAGGAGGCCGGAGATGAAGAAGAGATGTCAAATACACATTGGAGATAATATAGTGGCAGAAGGGAAGTAAATATGAGTAAACTTACCATGTAACATAAAAATGTTGCACTCTATACTATAAGTCTCATTTTATACTACAATCACTTCGCTACAACCTCATGAATTAAAAATAAAAATGAATAATGTCTCAAACAATTTTTGATTTCTAAATATAAATTTATTCTTCAGAATTTTCTAAATTTGAAAGAACTAGTAACATGTCCTCATCAGCAATGTCCTCATTAAAAGTCTCCAATGATGATTCTTGTAACTCTATGGTCTCCAAACACTCGATAAATTCGCCATCAAGAGATTGATCAAAAAAATCATTCAAGTCATCTCCTCCTTGTGACAATATTTCATTATTGGTGCTGTCAATTTCAATCAATGTAGTGGAATCATTCAAGTCATCTCCTCGTGACAATATTTCATTATTGGTGCTCTCAATTTCAATCAATGTAGTGGAATCATTCAAGTCATCTCCTCCTTGTGACAATATTTCATTATTGGTGCTGTCCATTTCAATCAATCTAATGGAATCATGCAAGTCATCTCCTCCTTGTGACAATATTTCATTATTGGTGCTCTCAATTTCAATCAATGTAGTGGAATCATTCAAGTCATCTCCTTGTGACAATATTTCATTCTTGGTGCTGTCCATTTCAATCAATCTAATGGAATCATACAAGTCATGTCCTCCTTGTGACAATATTTCATTATTGGTGCTCTCAATTTCAATCAATGTAGTGGACAATTCAAAAGAAATTGCCACGGTCTCTTCATTGTGAGCCATTTTATTTTGAAATTGCTTGCTGTAAATTGCAGAAAAAAATAATCACTTTCATTTATCGTTTTTAGTAATACATAATATAAAACTAACTTTATCAAGTATTTAGTATAACAGAAGGACTGCAAATAAATAACAGAAAACATTTTTCAAATTATCTTCAAGTGTACAACATAGTTCCCCTTACAAATTAACAACTCACCTTTTTAAAAGTAGCAGAAGTGTTAGTACTGTGTAAATCAAACACCAGAAATTCACCACCAAAAATTCCTCACAAATGTACCTCAGACAGTAGTATCACAAAATGGCTGTGGTTTCCTCTCATTTGACATATATACATAACCAATTAACTTTCATCACACACAAATCCAAAACCAAAGTAACATTTTAATTGGTTCTAAATTTCAACACTTTCAAATGTGTTTTCCCCATGCAATTTTCCATAGGACATTTACATACGTCTACAGCCTGAATGGCTGAACGGAATTACACCAAACTTGGCAAAATGGTACATCAAACCTAAGAGGTCAGGAAGGATCTACTATGCCCCCTTATGGTCATTTCCCCCTTCGCTTTGGCCTCCTCTTGTCTCTCAATCCTACCGAGAGACAAGATGACGGCCGCTACGGACTGTTTGGAATGTTGACAGACGCCGGAGAACCAATCAGCTTCGCAAAGCTCCGTAACGCGAAAAGTACGCGAAGCGGAGCGCTGTTACAGATATATATCTTTTTTTGAACGTTAATTTCTCAAAATCCACTGGAGCACATATATTGAGACCTAGCAAAGGCACATCGGGCTACCAGTCCCTAATATTTTGCCAAGTTTCGTGCAAATCCATTCAGCCGTTCGATTATTATTATTTTGTTTTTTTTTTGCCCCGCGGGGCCCTTTTAAAACCTCCACATCAAACCTAGGGCGTCAGCGAGGATCTACTATGCCCCCTTATAGTTATTTCCCCCTTTGTTTTGACCTCCTCTTGTCTCTCGATCCTACCGAGAGACAAGATGGCGGCCGCTACGGACTTTTTGGAATGTTGACAGACGCCGGAGAACCAATCAGCTTCGCTTCACAAAGCTCCGTTGCGCGAAAAGTACGCGTCCTGGGACGCTGCCAGGTCCGCTGTTACAGATATATATCTTTTTTTAAACGTTAATTTCTCAAAATCCACTGGAGCACATATATTGAGACCTAGAAAAGGCACATCGGGCTACCAGTCCCTACAATTTTGCCAAGTTTCGTGCAAATCCATTCAGCCGTTCGGGCTAAAAGTGAGGCCAACCGCCCTATGGAAAACTCAATGTTAAAAACACGTTTTGGGACCCCCCTTTTTTCTCGGCCCCCCCTTGACGAACCCCCCCCAAATTTTCAAGGGCTGCTCAGAAACAAAATGTGCCATTTTCCTGAAAATTTCAGCCAATTCCGTCCACAAACGCCAAAGTTATTAGACATAGAATTTTCAAAAATCCCATAGAGAAAAAATCCTAACTATATATACCTACTGGCGACCGCCAGTAGGTAATATATATACCAATCTGAAATTAAAATTGAGTGGATATATAACTGTCTGGATGGAGGATTTAGTAGCTGTCTGACTGTTTGTTTAAGTGAGTAATTAAATGTGTCTCACTAAATATATTGGTTAGTAACCAAACTATGTGAATGTGTGTATCACTGTCTCTGTTGTTGTATAACCTGCTGCATCAATTAGTCACTAACTACATGAGTGTCTATATTAGTTATTGATTAGTTGGCTGAGTATTTGTAAGGGAGACTGAGTGTATCTGTGGTTGGGTGGGAGAGTTGTAACACTATGCATAGATGTGTGAGTGGTTGATTGTCTAGGCATATGGGTTTAGGAGTGTTAATGGAAACAGTTGTTTGGGTGTCTGAGTGTGTTTATTCGTGTGTTGGTAAGTGAATATATGTGTCAGTGTTACATCTCCAATAAAGTAGAAAAATAAAAGGCATTGTATATGAGAGTTGGTGTATATAAATAAGGGATCTATGATGTTACAACGCATACTTTTACAACGCATACCGTTACAACGCATTTTTTACAACGCAAAAACTTTTACAACGCATACCATTACAACGCATGTTTTTACAACGCAAGTACTTTTACAACGCATGCCATTACAACGTAAGTATTGGTAAGTATATAATATATTTTTTTTAAATTAATTGTAATTAATATAATTTAATTTAATTTAATTTATTTAATTTAATTTTTTTACCCTGTACCCCTGTACCCCCAAAACCCAAATTAACCCAGAAACCTAAAAATACCCCTGTACCCCAAAAACCCAAAACTGTCCCTGAACCCAAAAAAAACCCTGTATCTCATAAACCCAAAACTGTCCCTGAACCCTAAAAATACCCCTGTACCCAAAAACTGAAAACTAACCCTGAACCCTAAAAATACCCCTGTACCCAAAAACTGAAAACTGACCCTGAACCCTAAAAATACCCCTTTACCCAAAAACTGAAAACTGACCCTGAACCCTAAAAATACCCTTTTACCCAAAAACTGAAAACTGACCCTGAACCCTAAAAATACCCCTTTACCCAAAAACTGAAAACTGACCCTGAACCCTAAAAATACCCTTTTACCCAAAAACTGAAAACTGACCCTGAACCCTAAAAATACCCTTTTACCCAAAAACTGAAAACTGACCCTGAACCCTAAAAATACCCCTTTACCCAAAAACTGAAAACTGACCCTGAACCCTAAAAATACCCCTTTACCCAAAAACTGAAAACTGACCCTGAACCCTAAAAATACCCCTTTACCCAAAAACTGAAAACTGACCCTGAACCCTAAAAATACCCCTTTACCCAAAAACTGAAAACTGACCCTGAACCCTAAAAATACCCCTTTACCCAAAAACTGAAAACTGACCCTGAACCCTAAAAATACCCCTTTACCCAAAAACTGAAAACTGACCCTGAACCCTAAAAATACCCCTTTACCCAAAAACTGAAAACTGACCCTAAACCCTAAAAATACCCCTTCACCCAAAAACTGAAAACTGACCCTAAACCCTAAAAATACCCCTTTACCCAAAAGCTGAAAACGTAAAAAAAAACCAAACATATAAAATATTAAATATAATTATATACTTACCAATACTTACGTTGTAATGGCATGCGTTGTAAAAGTACTTGCGTTGTAAAAACATGCGTTGTAATGGTATGCGTTGTAAAAGTTTTTGCGTTGTAAAAAATGCGTTGTAATGGTAGTGCGTTGTAAAAGTTGCGTTGTAAATGTTGTTTACCATAAATAAGTATACCTAATAGTCAGTGATTGTGAGAGTAACTTAATGAATGAGTGTATAATTGTAATAGTGATTTTTTAACATATTAACTATGATTTACTATGTGTATGTATAAATAAGGTGTTGTGTGTATAACTGTGTAGGTGAGTATATGTAAGTGTGATTGATTTGTTTCATGAGTGAGTAGCATCAATGCATAGCCAACTAGGATGACTGCTGAAGCATCAATGTCTATATAGATGTATGGGTACATTTGATAGTGTTACCATTGATCAGTGACTGCATGTATAAGTGATTCTGTGGGTGAATAGAAAGTTGTGTGTGTAGACTTAGGAATCAGTGAGTGCGTATGTAGTAACTGGTATGTGTATGTCAAAGCTTTCAAATATGGTACTCTGTATTTTACAGTGAGTGATAAAAGGTTATACTAGTGTGTGATGAGGTGTATCAGATTGTCACATGGATGATGTCATCAGTGATGTCATTTGAGATGTCATCAGTGATGTCATCAGTGATCACTGACCATGTCATGAATGATGTAATATGTGACATTATCACGAGTGCATTGTGGGAGCGCTAGTTACAGTTAGCACAACTAACTATAACGGAGGTATTTCTATGGTTTTGTATGAGTGAAATTTCCAGCTAACTATAACACTCATGAAACCTATGTTTTTTTCAGTGAATTTCAGAGGTATTTTAAATGTTAATTTCTAACAATAGTGTCTCTGAAACTTATGTTTTTTCAGTGAATTGCAAAGGTTTTTTAAATACTAATTTCTAAGTATAACGTCTCTGAAACCTATGTTTTTTTCAGTGAATTTCAAAGGTTTTTTTATGTACAATAGTAGTCATACCTATTTTTTGTGCTGAATTTCTACAGTTTTTAAACTGTTTATTTATAAATATTTCATTTATTAAACAACATTATATATTTTTCTGAAAATTGCAAAAATATTCAAATAAATTTAAAACTGAAATATATATATTTTTTTATTGTAATTTATTTATATAAGTATCTTTTTTATTTTTTTTTATTTTTGGGGGGGACTTGTGCACGGGTCCGCATATTCTAGCTGCCATTTTGGAAAAGTCGTGAAGGATCCGGTATGGTGAGCGACAAGTGATTTTTTTCTGTTACGTACAATGTTACGTGGTGTGCTCGACCGGTATGTGACCGGGCCGCGACTCCTGCTCCCACGCATTTGCGACACATGCGTATTACAGTACGCAATGCTTGCGCGGTGGTGGGCCCCACGTGACGTCATATAAGTGCTGGGGCACGTTGGGTGAACGACTTCTGTATAATTGTTTATGTTCTAAAATGATATGTACGTGTCTTTAACGTACATATTAGGGCAAAAGATTATCTAAAGTATTCATAAAAATAATATATTTCTACTTGTAATAAACGTATATAATTTTTAAAAATATTTTTGCGAAGTCGCGTCGGGTGCGCGCTTCGTGAGCGCACGGTGCACGGCTCCCATGTGACCTCAAAAAAAAATATTTGATTGGTTCATAACATTTCCCACTGTAACTATTGAAGGACCCCACCTATTTTAATTATTCTGTTTGGAGCAGTTGATGAGAGACATCTCTTCTTCTTCCAGAGCTGGTTTTGGAATTTTTTTGATGTTTTAAAAAAATTGCATTGGAGAAATGGCATCTGGTTTGCAAGCTCCTCATTATTCTTCAGATGAAGATATCTTGGAGGAAGATCCACCAAGCAGAGGCCTGAATCAGTGATATGGAATTTTTTCACCTTTCCTGCCGGAGAAATAATAATAATAATAATAATAACAACATTTATTAAGCACCTGAATACACTAAAAACAGTGCGTCTCCGCGCTAGGATGCATTCCAACACAGCTAAAAATAAAGATCAATCCACGGAGAGGAGAAAGGACAGGGGAGGAGAAACACTTAATGTATACTAATCTTCAGGAAATAGATAGGTCTTCAGTTTCTGTCGGAACCTGGTTTCCGACGGTTCCACACGCAGCTCAATAGGAAGTTCATTCCATTGTTTGCTGGCCAGAAACCTGAAGGATCGCCCACCCATCCGTGCTTTATAAATGCGTGGTATCGAAAACTGCATACTGCCCATAGATCTCAAAAGGCGCCTAGGACGATAAATAGTTAGCATCCTATGGAGGTAAGCCGGGCCCCTGCCGTGTGCAATACGATGACTAATGCACATGGTCTTGAACCGGATGCATTCCCGCATGGGGAGCCAGTGCCGGATCTGTAACGCACGTTTTCCCGAAGACCTCCTCGGCAACTTTAGAACAAGCCTGGCCGCCTCATTTTGGACACATTGCAACTGGTTCAGTCCCTTTTTACTGAGGCCACAGAGCAAGGCATTCCCATAATCAAGATGGGACGTGACCAGTGCATGGACTAAAGTTTTTCTATCTATAATAGGTAGGAGATCCAAGATTTTACGCAGGACCTTCAGTATGCCATAGCATTTCCCCGCCATCTTGCCTATGTGTTTGGAATATGTGAGATTGGAATCCAAGAGAACACCCAGATTCTTCACAGTATCAGAAGGGGTGGGTGTAGGACCCAAGTCAGTGGGCCACCAGGCTGATATCCAAATTGAAGGGGAGGACCCAATCACAAGGCGGAGGCAGTTACACTTCATCCAAGCTGCCAGTGCCACAAGACATGCAGAAAAATTATCTGATGTCTTAACTGGGTTGTGGGATAGAGTAACCACCAGTTGCGTATCATCCGCATATGATACGATATCCACCCCATAAGATTCCACCATCCTGGCCAAGGGTTCCATATATAGGTTGAAAAGCACAGGGCTGAGAATGGAACCCTGCGGGACCCCTTGTTTTAAAGTTCGAGGCGTGTATCTAAAGGGGGGACAGTGTATTTGAAATGTTCTATCCACCAGGAAGTAGACCATCCATTCATGCACCAGCCCGGCAACTCCCATCTCGCTCAGACGGGTAAGAAGTCTAGAGTGCGATACAGTATCAAATGCCGCACCTAAGTCCAGCAATATCAGGGCGGCGGTCTGTCCTTCATCCACTTTCTGGCGAAGCAATTCTGTGGAAAAAAGAAGGGCAGTTTCAGTCGAATACTTCACCCTACAACCAGATTGGGAGGGGTGTAAACGATGGTTATATTCCACAAATGTAACCAACTGGTTGGTGACCAATTTTTCCACCACTTTGGCACAGAACGGTAGAAGAGAAATGGGCCTAAGATTGTCCAAATGGGAGATACTCAGCCTTCTTTTTGATCGGGACTACCTGTGCAAGTTTCCATTCCTCAGGCACTTGTCATTCTTGGAAGGAAAGAGAAGCCAGATTGCCTATGTAGTTCCATAGGAGGTGAACATGGTTCCTAGGAATTTTAGGAGGAGCAACATCCGTAGGGGAACCTGACTGAATGCTCATAATTATCTTTATCAGTTCCTCCCTCGGAGGCACCATGAATTCTTTAAGACATGCATTCATAGTAGGTCCTTGGCCGGTGTCCCTAGCCGATACTTCTTCAGCTGTCCCCTGCTGAAAAGACACGTATATCTGCTCCACTTTGCTTACAAAGTGATCGGCGATAGATTTGCATATCTCAGTGGAGACGAGGTCTTTGGTCTCTATCCTAGTGAATGCCGTGAGCTCCTTATAGATTGAAAATCGCTACTTAGAGGAGTTTTCAGCAGATTCAATCCTCTCTTTGAAGAATAGTCTTTTCGCCTTATTAATCCACCCATGGTACTCCTTCAGACTGTTCTTATATAACTCTTTCAGGACATTGTCGTAGTCTTTGCGCCACAAGCGTTCCAGTTTTTTACATCTAGCTTTAGCTGCACACAGTTCCTCGTTATACCAAGGGGCGGACCTAGTCCTACGTACTGGGGCTTTAAGGGTCCATGGGGCCACCCTATCTAAAGCCTTAGATACCCATTCATCATACTCCTTCCGTGCTTCCTTAAAGGTTTTACTAAGTGGAGGTTTTCCCTGCATTAGCGTAGATTCAAATGTCTCCTGACTAAATTTGTTCCAATTCCTGCGTTTATGTAGGATAGGTCTCTTAAGTATATCCCTTCTGGGTCTGCCTGTTATTGTAAATGGGATAAGATGATGGTCAGACCACAGGATCCTGATAGGGGGAAGCACCCTAATTCCGTTCCAGTTGGAAAAAATGGGATCAAAAAGATGACCCGCCTGATGCGTTGGCATATCACCCGAAAGAGTGAACATCAGGGATTTCAAAGATAAAATCATGGATTGGGCCTCTCCACATTTCGCATCCTCAAAATGTAGGTTAAAGTCACCTAGTATGAGGAATTTACTGTAGCGTAAGGCCGGTTGGATCACCGATTCCAATAGGCTATCAGTAAACTGTGTAGAGCCCCCAGGGGGGCGATATATGAGATAGCCCATATTAGTACTCTCAGGGGAGATTTTAATAGAAAAAAGACCAGCTTCACAATTACTAATTTTTACTTGCTCCAATGAGCACTCAAACCATTGCAATGCCTCCCCCTCTTTGGACCCCTCTATCGATTCTCAGCAAACTGTATGCTGGTGGGAGGGACTCCAAGATCTCAGGTGCCGATGTTTCATCTAACCATGTCTCCGTTAGAAACACCAGATCTGGCTGGTAGTCGGTGAGGACATCGTAGATGTCTAAGCTATGTTTTTTGAGTGAGCGACAGTTTACTAAAAACACCGTTAGTTGGTCCCCACTCTTAGTGTTCATCAAAGCTAGGGCAGGATTAAAAAGGCACACCCTGCACTTCTGCGCCCCATTTTCAGGTAGCATACTGTGAATACAAGCAGCATTAGATGTAGGGCAAAGACGCCTCAGTTGGTCACCAGTGTACTTTATGTTTTTTACCGTCTTCCCAGAGTTGGTGACAGGGTTCCTGGCCCCTGGCCGTGTTCGGTCGTGGACGGGCACAGATGGGCTTGCCTTGTGCGCCCGCTGCGTGCATCCGCTGCGCGGTCGCGGACCTGACGTCATTATATGGGGCTGGATAGGAAATACTATAGCGCTAACCCAAGTGGTGGATTCCTCACCCTCCGCGCAAACGCCCACAATGGACGCCGCGGACCGGGGCGGGACCAAGAAGAAAGACACAAATAGGTGAGAAGCCAAATAAGCAGTAAATAACAATTTTAAAATATCTCAACAGGTTATAGCAGCATTGTGCTTAAAAGCGGAAATTCAATTCATTAAAAATGCGGGTCCAGTTCACCGCGTGAGCCTCCCTTTCACCCCCCCACACCGTGGTTGTCTTTGAGGATCGAGTGGAGGTGTCTGTCACTGCCACTGACAGAATTAGCATCCACGCAAGAAAAGTCACATGCATGCTGTGTGACAGGGTCCTGTCGCGAGGCAGTGACATGAAATACTCCAGTGAAACAGCGAGTATGTATTAACATCTGTAGACCATTCACCCGAAGAATCTGGCACGAGAAGAAATGAGGCATGCAGCAAAAAATCCACCACCAGGCATTGCTAGCACCTCAGGAGCGTCCACTTCAGCATCACCAGTAGACATTCACCCAGAATTTGCTTTTTGCAGCAGCACTGCACTAGTTCAAAACCATAATCTGTTATGGTGATAGTCAGTGGACGCTATTTGTGCAGCTCAACGGAACCACAAATGCAATTTTTTTTGATTTTTTGATATTTGGAATGATGAATTCCAAATGCTAACTGTTTACTTAGTTTATTTTTTGTTCAATTTTTAAAAAACACCAAATAAAGTACACAATTGTTAAAAAAAAAAAATAGAAAACAAAAAACAGAAGAAAAAAAGTTCAGAACTACCTTATCTGGTTTAAAAAAAGAACTATAATTACATGGAACTGTCTGAAAGTTTAGTTGAATGTATGTGTAGAGCATGATTGACTGAAAGAATACATTAGTACTGTATGGTGAATTCATAGGTGCAGATCTATGAGGAAGTGCTGCAGCGTGACACTGCAAGCCCTTTAGCTGCACCGTGCTGCGGCACTTCTGAAGCACAGGGATGTGTCATATTTACATGAATATGTTGAAATTCTGTGCTCCCTCTGCACTAGCACACAAACTGCAGCCATGCAGCGACGCAGGCACCCTTGCACTATGGTGCAAGTATATCTGTGTCGTGGGGAGATTGTTTTTGTGCAGGAAGGGACTACTTCCTGCACAAAAACAATCACTAAAGGCATTTTCCTCTTTCAATGTGTGCTGTAGAATGCAGCATACACTGAAGAGGACAAAGCGAGGAGAAATGAAAAATTGCTCCTTGTTGTGCCTCGCTACACCACCTCTAGGGTGGAGCACCATTCACAGGTATCTACAGATTTACACTTTCTCGTAAGTCTTGAGATGTGTTATGCCATGGGTGTTGTGTGGGAACAGACACAGCAACACCCATGGTGGCTTTTCCTCTCCTTGTAAATATGGAGAAGTCCCAAGCGCCATCACTACGTTATAAAAAGTGACATACTGATGGCGCAGGGGGCTTGTAAATCTGCCCCATAAGTGCTTAGGTATTGGCAGAGTGATACAAAGAGAACATAGTGCTGGATGGCTGATTGACGAACTGCATGAAACTGACAGGAGGTATCCTAGGCTGCATGAGTACTACTTCAGTATTTATTGGAGTGTACCAATAGTATGTATCTGCTTAGAGGTTTGTAGGGATTGTGCACAGAACATTGTATGTGTACTTGTGTTGGTGCCGAGGTCATTCTATAGGGAACATCACTAGTAACTAGAATGATGACAATGCTGCTAACAGAGTGCTCAGTTAATTTAACAGTGCTTAGGTATTGTCTCAATGCCTGAGTCATTCTGCAAGTGAATAAACAGTGGCTGGGTTCCTATAGTTTCAGTAATTGACAGCAGGATACGTTTTTAAGCACTTATGTTTCAGCAGAGTGATTAGATAAGGACATGCTTCTGTCAGGATGATTGTAGGAGTGGACACAAACTCACAGTGTGTTTCCAGACAAGCATGACTATTACCTGGACTTTTGCAGGACTGACTCAGTAGTCTGCAAGGAGTTAAGGGACTGCATATATTGTTCACATTTGACTGTACCACTGCTTGTCTCAATGCCCGAGTCATTCTGCAATTGCATAGACAGTGACTGGGCTCCTAGAGTGCTAGTAGTTGACAGCAGGATCCGTTTATAAGCACTTATGTTTCAGCAGAGGGATTAGATAAGGACATACTTCTTTCAGGATGATTGTAGGAGTGGACAGAGCTGCTTTAGAGCCATAGAACAAGTCAGCAGAGCTGCTCTAGAACCTAAGAAGCAGGTCAGTAGAGCTGATCTAGAACCAGACTCCCAGGTCAGCATAGCTGCTCTAGAGCCAGGGACCCAGGTCAGCAGAGCTGCTCTAGAGACCGAGAACCATGTCAGCAGAGCTGCTGTAGAGCCAGAGAAACCAGGTCAGCAGAGCTGCTTTAGAGGGAGAGAACCAGGTCAGCAGAACTCCATTAAAGCCAGAGAACGAGGTCAGCAGAGCTCTTTAGAGGGCGAGAGCCAGTTCAGCAGAGCTGCTTTAGAGCCAGAGAACCAGGTCAGCAGAGCTGCTCTAGAGCCAGAGAACCAGGTCAGCAGACCTGCTTTAGAGCCATAGAACCAGGGCAGCAGAGCTGATTTAGAGCCAGAGAACCAGGTCAGCAGAGCTGCTCAAGAGGCAGAGAACCAGGTCAGCAGAGCTGCTTTAGAGGGAGAGAACCAGGTCAGCAGGGCTGCTTTAGAGCCAGAGAGAACCAGGTCAGAAGAGCTGCTCTAGAGCCAGAGAAACCAGGTCAGCAGAGCTGCTTTAGAGGGAGAGAACCTGCTCAGCAGAGCTGCTTTAGAGCCAGAGAACCAGGTCAGCAGAGTTGCTTTAGAGCCATAGAACTGTTGTAATGCATTTTAGTACGCTAGTGTAATTTTCCCGATTCATGCCCTTATATAGGTATAAATCACCATGGCCCAGATGTAGGTAAAATAGATTTACCGATTTTAAATTACCGAATCATACCGATTCGGTAATTAAAAATCGGTAAATCTAAGGTGTTGAGATGTAGGAACATCCAGATGTTCCTGCTACCGAATCGGTAAAAATCGGTATTTACCGATTCGGTAAATACCGACCGGTAATGGCCCATTCATTCCTATGGGCTTTGAAGCCCATAGGAATGAATGGGGCATTACCGGTCGGTATTTACCGAATCGGTAAATACCGATTTTGACAAGGGTGCAGGGGGTGTCACTTTGACACCCTCTAGCACCCCCAAAAAATATTCGTGGGCCATGTGGCAGGCATACCTGCCCTAAGGGCAGGTCTGCCTGTCATATGGCACAGGTGTGCATGCACACATGTGCATGCACACCGGAATCGGTTTTTTACCATGAAGTTGGATTTCATGGTAAAATACCGATTCTGTAAGGCTTGTGGGACTCAGAAGAGTCCCACCTACATATCAAAAATACCGAATAGGTATAAATACCGATTCGGTATTTTACAGATTCGGTAAATTTACCGATCGGTAAATTTACCGAATCTGTAAAATAATGTGTCCCTACATACCGATTACTGAATACCGGTCGGAAACGGCCGAAAATACCGATTTTCGGCCGTTACCGACCGACCTACATCGGGCCCCATATCCTTTTATAGGCATAGAAATCGTAACCATATTTAGACATAGCTCATGCAGTCCAAATACGGCATGGCTACTTCCACTAGTTCCGAAAATCCACAACGATTTCTTAGAAAATTCGGCTTCAGCAGTTAGGAACTTCCCCTTGCTTGAATATTGATTTGTCCTAGAACTCATGGTGCTTTCAAAGAACTGAGACTCTTTGATGACGTTATTATGTCCACCTTTACGTCAAACTCAGCACCTTCAATTTATAAATATGCCCACACTTGCCCAAGCAAACACACGGTGGTTTGGAGCAGTTCAACTATCTACTTGCCCGACGCGTCCTGCTACAGCAAGTGACGAAGGAAGCCGACCCTCCAGTAGACGCACTGAGAGAGACGCTTTCTTTCCTCTGGCCGAGAAAGCCAGCTCCAGTGTTTCCAAGCTACTCTTGCGGGTTGTTGGGAAATCAAGTCCTGAGACAGACCTCCTTCATTCCGAACCAAGGTACGGAGCTGATTAGACCCTAAGAGAAATCTTGGATAGATTCTTGGCAAAGAATACAAAATTTATGCTACACCTCACTTACTTCTTCCCTCGTACTAGACTTAGGTTAGGTACATCGTGGTAGGCGTATTTTAAAAGCAACAGTTGAGTACTTTTTAGCATTTGTTATTTATTAATGTATTTATTTATGGTCTAGGAACCATACAAAGCTTTTATAGTATTATTTTATAATACACTTCTTACTGTACGCATTATACTTTGCAACCAGTATCACGATTGTGGCAGTTCATTTCTTCTGCTTGAGAAAGAAGACTGTCAATAAATACTTTTATTGAAAATGCCTGTCTCTCTATTTCTCTGCACCTCTGGTGAAACGAAGCATGCATGAATGACTGAGTAAAATATCTATCTGTTGTTTCCACGAGTCTGAAGATCAGTTTTATCTTGGGAAACAAAGTTGTCATGTTTATGCCGTTGTCAGAAACTAAACCCATCCTTGTGAACTCGAGAAAGTTTCTAGTAACCTCTGAGCTAGCTGGCACTCACAATTAAGTTTAATATATTCGATAGTGACGTAGTAGACATAAGTCCTACATCACATCTATAGGATATATTATTCCAATGAGCAGAGCCTATTGCGAATATAGGAACTACACTACATGGCGCCCAACGTTTGGTAAGGCACTAATTTATCGCTAGATACTAGAGTAACTCGGTCGTGCTTTTCATGGAGACCCCTTTTTCCCGTAAAATACTCCAATAGACGTCTGGAGTGGGTAAAAGGATAAAATATCCGCCATAACTGAGTAGGACGAAAATCCTATGTATTAGTTTTGGTTTTGTTTAACGTTCAAGGATACAGTGTTCCAAAAATATTGTGCACCTTATCTTTGTATCCTTGAAACTTGCTCTGCAAAAACTTTCAACAAAATGGCACACGAGGATAATCCCGAGGCCAGTGGAACTGCAGTAAATGCAAAACAACCAGGTCTTGACGTTAGAGGTTTTCAACAAAACGATGTGGATGCTATAATCATCCCGGAAAATGTAAGGCAATCAATAGCTATAAAACTTATAGAAAATGGCCTATCACCAAGAGGTGGTAGGGTTATATTAGTCATAGAGGCACATTTTTTCGTAGACAGAGGTATTCTAATAATGAATTATCTTTCCACAAGCAAATCCAACAACACATGTGTTCCACTTCTATAAGATAGAGGAACACCCAGCTGAATACGTTCCTTTTGAGGACATTTAAATTCCACTAACTTACCAAGAGCATCAGCTCTGGTTTAAAGGTGCCCTACAACATCAAAATCACATTACCAGGCTCGGTCCACTAGGTAGACCAGGAGCAACATGGCCGGTACTAGCCAGCTATACACCACATCCTGACATTGAAAGAATGACAGATGTAGAACTGTTAGCTCAGCTAAAACAATTAATTAAAATACTTAGACAATTGGTTCAATATGTCATGCGGACTCTAACAGTCCAACCTGCTATAAGAATTCCACAACAAACCCTTCATCAAGGGCACACAAACAAAATTACACCACAGACTATACAATCAGTCATTGGTAAATTACCCACAAAAAGGGAACAAATTCCATTCGGGTTGGCTCAAAAAATTACTCAGATCAAGGCAGTATTTCCCAATAGTACACCTCATGAGAAACACAGGATTAAAACAATCTGTTTACCAATGGGGATTGCATCACACCTGGAGGACTGTGACACTTGGGGTACAGTCTTTGCTGCAATCTACACAAAAACTCATGGTGTACCGTCTATGACGGTAATACCAGACGTCCTGAAACAGATTCAAAATTAAGGGTGGGCGTAGTTCGCGAAGTAGCGCTACGCGTAGCTACGCGAAGTGCACTTCGCACTACACGAACTTCACGTAGCACAACGCGAGCTGCGTAGTAGCATGTTCGCACTGTGCAAGATGCATTTTCAATGATTTCACAGTGCGAACAAGCATCTGGCACTCTGCAATCATTGAAAACGGCATATTGCACAGTGCGAGCTGTAGTTTTCTGCCGCTCAAGTAGATTTTTACTCGAGCGGCAGCTTTCTCAATGCGAACTGGTAGTTTCTCATCGTGAGCGGTCGCGAGCATGCACGACCACTCACAATGAGAAACCTGACCTGCCCACGTTGAGAGTCTCGCGGGGATGTAATTTTGCTTGCTCGCGGTTGCGAACATGACGTTGAGGGCCGCAAACAAGCAAAAAATGACGTTGCACTGCCCTACACTGTGCTACGCATGTTCACACTGTTCTACGTGCAGCTCGCGTAGTGCGAAGTTGCGCAAACTTCGCAAACTACGCAAGCGTAGCGTAGTGCTGCGCCCAGGGTTATTCAAAATGAATACAGGGCAGAGCCTGCTTTAAATCTCGGTATGAAGTTACTGAAAGATTTCAAACAGGTCTAAGCTATAATATTAGCAAATATTAAAGGTGAAGCAGCATCCGTGGCAATCCGCCAAAAACTAAAAGAACTTGATGTAACTGAGAAACCGTATGAACTGGCCAGAATATTAGAAAAATCCTATGAAGAACTAGGAAGAGATAGTTTGGGAGGGAAACCAGTAAAGCCCGAACTAACAGAAAATCCTGAAAAAGATTTTATTAAAAACACTCTCAATACTCCTAAAAAGAAGTGGGAAAATACTAGACCGACACTTCCTAAAGAGAAGCGTTCTCAATCAAGAGGAAGGTCTCCTCAAAAGGAGCCCTCTGAAAAGAGGTATAACCTCAGAAACAGGGATAATTTGAGAAAACCTGATAGATATCAAGATACTGATACACATTCCTCTCGTACCTTTCAGACTTCCTTGCAGAAATCCGAATGAAGAGGATAATCAGAACACATGGAAGAACGCGTGAAGTCCAAAGACGATTAACAAGTTCCGTAAAATAAGAAAACTCAAATCACCAAAAAGAAGGTAGCAAGTCTTAAAATCAGACAAGCCGAGGATCTTGAGGACACAACTCAAGAACGGGGAGTGGGCCCAGACAATGCTGGACAGCGCAGCAGAGGTTACCATACCTCGCAAGATCCTGAAGGATCATCTGGAGACAGTGGACCTGAATGAATGCATTCAGGTTGAAACTGCAGATACCAGGGTTAGTATACCACATAAGTTACATGAAGTAACACTCCGAAAAGAGCGGGACATAACTAGGAAAATAAAAACACTCTTTTGGGAAAAAACTATCCAAGGGTTATGACATTCTTCTGGCTGAAAAAGACTGGCCACCTCAATTTGTTAGGGAGTGCCCACATGGCGAAGAGATCATTATACCAGCCTTCTCAAATCATATTCCTATTCATAAAAAATAGACCTATGCCAGAAAATGGGCTGTGGCCCAGGCTCCAGCATTATATGAAAATCATGTGGGGTGGGATGGGGATTCTCCTTACCATAAGATCCAGTTAAAAATTCAACCAGCTGCTCAGTAGCAGTATCAGGTTAAACAAGAATCTAAAAGGCAGGTCAGGGAGATCCTAGATCAACTTGAATACCAAGAGGTGATTGAAACATGCACCTCATCCATGAACAATTCTTTGTTTACTGTCTTTAAAATAGACAATACTTATAGTCTAGTTTTGGACTACAGACATTTAAATTACTGTTGCAAACCTTTGCAGTACAAAATGCACACAGTGCAGCACTGATGAATAACATTGTGCGCACAAAATATGAAACCTCAATAGATATTTCAAACGGTTTCTTCTGTCAAAATATCGCACCTGAAAGCAGGTACTTGACCGCTTTCTCAATTATGGGGACACAGCGTCACTTCTGTCGTCTCCCACAGGGATTCAAGAACAGTCCTGGGTTATTTTCAGCCAGAGTAACAGAATTACTGCAAACGTATGATGATTAGGCATTATCATATGTCGATGACATGTATCTTACAGACGATGATTTGGACAGGCACTTGAACAGAGTGAACACCATAATACTTGGCTTCGCCTCTAAAGGGTATAAATTCACCTTTAAAAAAATCAAGAATCGCCCACCTCAACGTCCTCTACTTGGGATACGAATTTTCAAGTGAAGGCAAAAGCTTGGCAGCAAACGTTTTAGAGAAATGTGCGCTGCTCCAACCTCCAAAAACGCTGAAAAGCTTACAGTCAGTTCTAGAATGCCTGAATTTTGGAAGAACTTACATTCTAAATTACGCAGAAAGGGTTAAACCTCTCCACAAAGTAATCAAACCTGATTTAAAACCTATTAATTGGACTTAAAAACACACAGAAATTTTACATTCAGTGCAAACAGACATGTTAGAAACAACCCATTTATAGACATGTGGAAATGAACGCAACCTTGTAATCCGAATCATCTCAGGGAGATGCCTATTCACCTACTTAACCTTTAATGAAGGTGAAAAGGTACCAATAGCTTACAAATCCCACTTGTACACACACGCTGAAATGAAATTCAATTCAACAGAAAAAATTCTGACAGTGGTTTAAACTGCAGTAGCAAAAGAGAGGGCCCTCGCACAGGGTAAACGCATAAAAGTCGTTACTCCTGTACCTGCCTTAGAGGCAGTGACAAAGGCAAGCATTCCACATGCAAAAGCTCTACATTCAAGATGGATACAATGGGTTAATTCTCTTGCTGCAACAGACGTTGAGTAAGTTTTTGACCCCTACTTGTAGACTCAATATTTTCTCCAATACGAACAAGAATGTCCTCTGCCCACTGAGATTCTGCCTCTAGAACATTACGGATGTATAATTCATACAGATGGATCAGCACAGCCCGCAATTGGGGGAAAACAAGCTTACAGTGCTTCATTCGCAATTGTTATAGGTCGCTGGCGCAATGGTAAATTCAGACCGATGGTCACAAAAACTCAATCACTAGGAGACTGTACAGCTCAGCGAGCTGATATCCAAGCTTTCAAGATGGCGCTTGAAAATACCGATCGCGAATTCCCCGCACTCATAGTGTGCGATTCGTATTACTGCGTCCAGTCTTACAATGAATACTTGCAAAACTGGGTTCAAAACGGTTTCAAAGATGCAAAAGGTGGCACAATCAAGCATAAAATGCTTTGTGAAGAAGTAGTTCTTTTACAGAAAGATCTACAAAAGACTCATGTGATCCATACACTGAGTCATCAGCATGATGGCGTTCACGTTGCAAGGAATTCATTGGCTGGTGAAGCAGCAAAGGCGGCTGTGCAAACGGCTTCCGTAGCTGCAATTACTCATTTAAAAAAAAAAAATAGATGGCGAAACAATGCTAGCTGTCAATGCCACAAGCAAAGGCAGTGGAGCAACGTTACCTCTAAGATATCCACTCAAATATATAAACATAATTGATGCAAACTCTGTTCCTTTTAATCGAATCCCTGGAGTGGGGGATAGGGTACTCCCAATAAGGACTCGGAGAGGTGCTTTGATTCAAGAAGCACATAAGGGAGAGGGTCTGATACACCAAGGGATCTCCAAATCTCCACTAGAATTACAAGAGATGTACTGGTGGCCAGGGATGAGCAACCACATTTATGAATTTGGAATTAATTGTGATGTCTGCTACAGAGATCACAGCTTGGAGCGCCACCAGATTCCTGACTACAGTGCAGCCACCCCAGTACAAACACCATTGTTAGATAGCATTAGGCTATCCTTGCTCAGATGTCCCTCTGGACAAAAGCGGTCCCACAACTATTAGGACAAGATTCATTTGGATGTGGCCTCAGCGCTCGGCTGACGCCCAAACTGTTATAAAAGATTTGCGAGTCTTTATCGGCACATACGCAATCGGCATGCTACACTTTGATCAGGGTCCTGCTTTCAGCTCTTGGGCTCACAAGGAGGCCATGGCCAGCTTGGACGTTGCATTGAAGTACTCAAGTCCATTCCATCCTAAGAACAATTTGGTTGTGGAAAGAAAAACCCGTGACATAAAGCAATCTATAACAGCCAGGGTATTAGGTTCGGGTGACGGGTGGGTCAAACATCTAATAAGTGTCCAACGTAGGCTTAATAACCTGCCAAGAAATTCTCTGGGTGGAATCACTCCATATGAAATCCAATATGGTCTTAGAATGATGGTTGAAGACCTCGATTGTCATACTTCAGTGGTAGAACAAAAACCATTTGATATCAAAGACCGTTTGGCTGTTTTGCAGGACTTAAATGAAACAAGAAGAAGTCAAAGCAATACAATACAAAAGCCAATGACCACTGAAGAAAAAACACCTGTCCCAGCAAGACCTGTCTGGATTCCAAAGATTGGGGATCTGGTCAGACAGAAAATAGCGGATAAGAAGGAATTTGGCCCTTCTTACAGAAAACCAGTACCTGTACTAGCAGTTCACGGATCAATAACAGTGTTACAGCCGCCCCTTGCTGGAAGAAAGGAGAACTGGTCCGTATCAATTGACCTGGTTAAACCACACCTTGTGGCCAATAATAAGTAGTAGTTCCAGTGGACTCCAAAGATGTAGCAGATGACCAAATCTTGCCTCCATCCAAGAGGTTCAAACTGAAAGACTGATCATCTTTGAAGAATCTGCAGTGAGAAAAGAAGGACTATGCAACAAAGCCACGGAACTTGTGCCTCTTGAAACCCAAATAACAGTTCGTCAAGAAACTCCTGTCTACAATGATGTAGCATCTAACTATATTAACATGTGAAGGGAACAAGCAGCTCCAGCGATTTCAAATAATCCGGATGCAATACCAACAATTGACAGAACTGCCTCTAGCTATTTCATCAACTTTGATACCTTTTCTGAGGATCCAAGTGAGCCTGAAAAACGCCAACAAACAAAACGTTCAAGGAACAAGTAACAGAACTTTTTCACCAGCTTGCAAATACATATCTGGTTTCACCATGGGTTGAATTTTGGATTGTGTTAAGTGTACTTTTAATCCTACTATGGCTCATTCTTGTTTTAAGTTTGGGAAAGATGATAGATGGAAAATATAGTAAAATGGACACAGCAAGTAAGAACATCAACTTGCTCCTGAAGCCACACAAATCATCTCATTGTAAACAAAGAGACCTGTCATCAGTAAACATCAAAGCCATTCCTCTACCTGGTGGTATAGCATGGATAGAACTGATTATGACATTTATGGCCCTGTCGAGCTGCTGAAGATTCCACACCAATTTAAGGTTTCCTTGAGTGATTTTGTTTCACCGAGTACATTTTCTGATGATTGGGACTTTGAAACTGTTAATAATATGATGGCAGACTTAGAAATGTCATCAAAATTTACAAAACATGAGTACTTAGATGGTTAATCAAATTATGAAGAAATGGATAGTTTTAATCATTTTGGTCATCATTATTTGCACAAATCTGCAAACCCTAGAAATGTTTAACTTATAATCAATGGGAACATCGTCCAACACCACCAAAGGGTAGCTCAAAACATTTTATGAAAAATTTCCATATTTTTCAGGTTTTAATGTCACAAATCCAGAAACATTTTACTTTAAAAATGATAATAAGACTGCCATGAAAAATATGTTAACTAATACTAAGCAAATTTATTCTGCGGCCTTTTATGCTCAATTGTCCACATAAAGGGGCACATTATGATCGCGGACGGACTTGAGTCCGTCCGCGACCATAGAGGAGGAGGGAACCTCCGCATGTCCTGCGGAGTTCCCTCCTGTGCAATTAGGATGTGACCGCCACCCTGGCGGTCACATCCTCTATTTTTAACATTGCGGTGGGTGCAGCTTCAAGCTGCACCCGCAGCAATGTTAAAAATGCACGCATTGCATTTGCATGCACAAAGTGGCAGGCACCGCGCGGTGCCTGCCGCTCTGTGCACGCAAATGCAGGGGGGTACCATAGGTACCCCCCATGTGCACCCCCCACCCCCTCTTCACCCCTGGGGGCCCGCAACGGGCCCCCAAACAAGAATCCGTATGCCTTTGCAAGGCGGACATGCCGCCGTGTAAAGGCATTAAAATACAGACATCCTAATATGGTGGACGGTGTCTGAGAGACACAGCCACCATATCAGGCCTTTTCCGCCGCGGTTGTAAGCCAACCGCGGCGGAAAAGCAGCAGACCTAAACCAGGACCCACCAGCCATCCTAATGTGGCGGTGGGTCTCTGGTGGGTCCGCAGAGGATTTTCCGCATCCTCCGGGCCGGCGGTGGCTTCCGCCGGCCCGGAGGATGCGGAAAATCCTCCATCATAATGAGCCCCTAGGTTTTGACTTTTGGAAAGACAACATTGAGACCAAAACTGTCTGGGGCACAAAAGACTGGCAGGTACAAGGTTTAGAAGCATTATTCAGAGCCTGCATCATCCCAGAACAAATAATGTTCTTAAATGAAACTGTTCAACAGACATCTTGTCTTGGCCTGGCTAAGATAAAATATTTAAACAAACCGCCCATACCTAAGCCCACACCTGATAGTAATAGAACTACAGATGAGGAGGTAGACGTAAATTACATTCAACAACAAAACAGAACTAATCCTGATTGAAAAAAATGGTTAATCTGGCCCACAGACACGAATAAATGTCAAGATAGATTCCTGAACAAGACACAAGGGTTTAAAGTAACTAGGCCAGATCCAAGATATGTCCAGAGACAACATCCAGGGATAATAACAACTTACAATGTAGGAAAACTGTGCCTTGAGTGGCTTAAAAAATCCACACTCCAAGATATAAAACAACATCTAACTTTACTTAAAGATGGCATTGATTTGAGCGAATTCTTACTTGGACCTCGCAAACAACGTCATAAACGTTTCATATATGCCGGTATTTACGCTGCTTATAATGAAGCATGGAAAGTAACGCAAATGAAAACTGCAGAACGAATACGAGAAATTGACTGTATTAATTTAGATAAAGCTCTCTCTGTAGTTGACAATGGGTTAACAACTCTCTCGCCCAGAATTTGTTCTTTGGACAGCATCGTATCCTCTGCCATAGACATAATGGAACAGGACTTGTTAATGTTGCAACATGGCCAGCCTCAATTGTGTTCTATAATGCTGCTAGGCTGGACGTTATAAAACCTTCTTTCAGGCTATGTGCCTTTGCGTCTAATCAACCCCACGTCATTGTTTACTAGATTTAACCTTACAGATAAACAAATCTTTTTGGCACAGAGAGGAGCTGAGCATAGAAAAACTGGAAAGATTACCATTAACCGTTTCTGAGAAACCAGCCGTTGAATGCACCATCACGATACCAGTGATGATTTTCCAGTTTCAGTATTGCTTAAAACACATATTAGCAGGCCTGTATGAAAGGTTGGGTAAAGAATACATAAAGTCGACCTGGGATTTACCATACACACACAAATGTTGGAGTGGGGAAAAGGAGGTATTTCTTATTAATAAAAATTGCAAAACCACATTGAGTGGTAAACTTCTAAGTCAAGGCATTAATTTACATGGAGCCTGTGATGGTTCTTCAAAAACTTATCATGCCTCCTGCAGGGCTCCCCGGCAGCAGTGATTGATCCAATTTTTAGGCAGCTTTCCAATTGGAGCTACACAATGCTGAATGATCACAGTTATTGTGGAATTATGCCAGGAATAGCCTATCTCATAGTGTGTCAGCCAGGGTCACTTGCTGTATGCAAGTATTTTTTCCGAAAACTAAGACAGACGGGGAGACGCCACTATGGCCTTTAATGACCATCTCTTCTATACGAATTGATACTTTAAGCAGAATGAAAGCCATTCTTTTACAAAAAACTGTGCCACTGACCTCGTACTGTGAGACGTATGATATGCAAGTTGCAAGGTCCTGTGCGGAGATACATGCCTTATTATCTATAAACTGCCGCATACATTTTGCAGAAATGTTAGGTCATATCTTAAACATGTCTGATACTAGTGGTATTGTACATGTATTGAAGACGATTTTTTCGGGTCTGTTAGAAACCTTTGAAGCAGTCCTAGGCATTTTTTCTAACTTCATGCACTCTAAGGGGCTCATTATGATGGAGGATTTTCCGCATCCTCCGGGCCGGCGGAAGCCACCGCCAGCCCGGAGGATGCGGAAAATCCTCTGCGGACCCACCAGAGACCCACCGCCACATTAGGATGGCTGGTGGGTCCTGGTTTAGGTCCGCTGCTTTTCCGCCGCAGTTGGCTTACAACCGCGGCGGAAAAGGCCTGATATGGTGGCTGTGTCTCTCAGACACCGTCCACCATATTAGGATGTCTGTATTTTAATGCCTTTACACGGCGGCATGTCCGCCGTGCAAAGGCATACGGATTCTTGTTTGGGGGCCCGTTGCGGGCCCCCAGGGGTGAAGAGGGGGTGGGGGGTGCACATGGTGCCGCGCGGTGCCTGCCACTTTGTGCATGCAAATGCAATGCATGCATTTTTAACATTGCTGCGGGTGCAGCTTGAAGCTGCACCCGCCGCAATGTTAAAAATAGAGGATGTGACCGCCAGGGTGGCGGTCACATCCTAATTGCACAGGAGGGAACTCCGCAGGACATGCGGAGGTTCCCTCCTCCTCTATGGTCGCGGACGGACTCAAGTCCGTCCGCGATCATAATGTGCCCCATAGTTCGGCGGTCTGCCTCTCATCTTGGGACTCGTAGCAGGGATACTATTTTTGTTCCTCCTGCTCCGTTATGGCAATTCCGATCAGCAGCGATACCCAGATTACCATGGAGAACGCTCTTCTGGCAATGCAGTATCGTGAACACATAACACAGATTCTTGGCTTGGCTCGTTCGAGAGATCTGAATACCACGTGGTTCCTGTCATTCAGACCAATCTGTCAAGATTGCATCTTACCTGTTCTACGATGCCTGCTTTGTGGAGAGGAATGTGTGTTGGATATCTGTCTAACACTTCCTTCAGCACTGCCAACGGATGTTGACACTTGCTTGGTTCGGTAACGGCTCATGCATTGTGTTGCCCCCAATGGCTATCAATTCTGATGACGGCATTCATTGAGATCTCACTGGCAATTCCAGCTGAGGTTGAGATACACAGACCAACAGGCACACAGGTACCATCTACTGCGAACATTGCTTATGCGACTGACGCTGACGGCGAAGCTTCTCATCTGTGTTCGATTGATATACCTAATGAAGTGGTTCTACTTTCATCTACTGTGGTAGACGGTTTCTTTGTCAGCCTAGACGATTTAATGTTTTCTCCTGACACGAGAATAACTTTTCAAGTTAGCTCACAGCGTTCCTGCTACAGCAAGTGTCGAAGGAAGCCGACCCTCCAGCAGACGCAGTAAGAGAGACGCTTTCTTTTCTTTGGCCAAGAAATCCAGCTCCAGTGTTTCCAAGCTACCCTTGTGGGTTGTTGGGAAATTGAGTCCTCCAAGAGACCACCTTCCTTCTAAACCAAGGTACGGAGCTGATTAGACCCTAAGAGAAATCTTGGATAGAGTCTTGGCAAAGAATACTAAATTTATGCTACACATCACTTACTTCTCCCCTCGTACTAGACTTAGATTAGGTACATCGGGGTAGACGTATTTTAGAAGCACCAGTTAAGTACTTTTTAGCCTTTGTTATTTATGTATGTATTTATTTATGGTCTAGGAACCATACAATGCTTTTGCAGTATTATTTTACAATACTCTTCTTACTGTACGAATTATACTTTGCAACCAGTATCACGATTGTGGCAGTTCATTTCTTCTGCTTGAGAAAGAAGACTGTCAATAAATACTTTTATTAAAAATGCCTGTCTCTCTATTTCTCTGCACCTCTGGTGAAACGAAGCATGCATGAATGACTGAGTAAAATATCTATCTGTTGTTTCCACGACTCTGAAGATCAGTTTTATCTTGGGAAACAAAGTTGTCATGTTTATGCCGTTGTCAGAAACTAAACCCATCCTTGTGAACTCGAGAAAGTTTCTAGTGACCTCTGAGCTAGCTGGCACTCACAATTAAGTTTAATATATTCGATAGTGATCTAGTAGATATAAGTCCTACATCACATCTATAGGATATATTATTCCAATGTGCAGAGCCTATTGGGAATATAGGAACTATACTATAGAACCAGGTCAGCAGAGCTGCTCTAGAGGCATAAAACCAGGTCATCAGAGCTGCTCTAGAGCCAGAGAACCAGGTCAGCAGAGCTGCTTTATAGCCAGAGAACCAGGTCAGCAGAGCTGCTTTAGAGCCAGAGAACCAGGTCAGCAGAGCTGCTCTAGATCCAGAGAACCAGGTCAGCAGAGCTGCTGTAGAGCCAGAGAAACCAGGCAGGTCAGTGGAGCTGCTTTAGAGTGAGAGAACCAGGTCAGCAGAGCTGCTCCAGAACCAGAGAACCAGGTCAGCAGAGCTGCTGTAGAGCCAGAGAAACCAGGTCAGCAGAGCTGCTTTAGAGGGAGAGAACCAGGTCAGCAGAGCTGCTCTAGAGGGAGAGAACCAGGTCAGCAGATCTGCTCTAGAGCCAGGGAACCATGTCAGCAGAACTGCTTTAGAGCTATAGAACGGGGTCAGCAGAGCTGCTTTATCGCCAGAGAACCAGGTCAGCAGAGCTGTTGTAGAGCCAGAGAACCAGATCAGGAGAGCTGCTCTATAGCCTAAGAACTAGGTCAGGAGAGCTGCTCTAGAGCCAGAGAACCAGGTCAGCAGACCTGCTGCAGAGCCAGAGAAACCAGGTCAGCAGAGCTGCTTTAGAGCTAGAGAACGAGGTCTGCAGAGCTGCTCTAGCTGACACTGATTGACTGACACTGACTGACACTGATTGACTGACACTGACTGACTGACAATGACTGACACTGATTGACTGACACTGACTGACTGACACTGACTGACTGACTGACGCAGACAGACACTGACTGACTGACACTGACTGACACTGATTGACTGACACTGATTGACTGACACTGACTGACACTGATTGACTGACACTGTCTGACTGTCTGACACTGACACTGACTGACACTGACTGACTGACACTGACTGACTGACACTGACTGATACTGACTGACTACTCTCTACTACTCTACTACTCAACCTCTACATCTCTCTCTACTACTCACTCTCTACTACTCTCTACTACTCACTCTCTACTACTCCACTACTCTCTACTACTCACTCGCTACTACTCACTCTCTACTTCTCTACTACTCTATACTACTCACTCTCTACTACTACTATCTACTACTATCTCTCTACTACTATCTCTCTACTACTATCTCTCTACTACGCTCTCTCTACTACTCTCTACTATTCACTCTCTACTACTCTCTCTCTACTACTCACTCTCTACTACTCACTCGCTACTACTCTCTACTACTCACTCTCTACTGCTAACTCTTTACTAGTCTCTACTACCCTCTACTGCTACTCACTCTCTACTACTCACGCTCTACTACTCTCCAGTACTCACTCTACTACTCTCTACCACTCACTCTCTACTTCTCTACTACTCACTTTCTATAGCTCTCTACTACTCTCTCTCTACTACTCACTCTCTACTACTCACTCTACTACTCTCTGCTACTCACTCTCTACTACTCACTCGACTACTCTCTACTACTCACTCTCTACTACTCTCTCTCTACTACTCACTCTCTACTATTCACTCTCTACTATTCACTCTCTACTACTCACTCTACTACTCGCTCTCTACTACTCTCTGCTACTCCCTCTCCACTACTCACTCTCTACTGCTCGGTCTCTACTCTCTACTACTCTCTACTACTCACTCCCTACTACTAACTCTCTACTACTCTCTCTACTACTCACTCTCTACTACTCTACTACTCTCTCTACTACTCACTCTCTTCTATACTTTATACTCACTCTACTACTCTCTACTGCTCTCTCCGACTCATTCTCTACTACTCACTCTCTACTACTCACTCTCTACTACTCTCTACTACTCACTCTCTGCTACTCACTCTCTATTACTCACTCTACTACTCTCTACTACTTACTCTCTGCTACTCTCTCTACTTCTCACTACTACTCACTCTCTACTCTGTACTCTCTATTACTCACTCTCTACCTCTCTCTACCTCTCTCTCTACTACTCTCTACCTCTCTACCTCTACACCTCTATTTCTACACCTCTACCTCTCTACCTCTCTCTACCTATCTCTACACACAGACATATGCACATATAAATATATATGCATATATATGCATTTGTATATATGTATGTGTATATATATACATACATATATAAACATGTACATAATCTGCATATCTATATAAATACAAATATAAATGCATGCATACATATACATATACATATATGCATACACATGCATGTTATGTACATGAAAGTTTGAAAAACACTAATAAAAGCAAACTAAAAAGCCACCTAATTACAAACAGAATTGCTTTCACTTAAACGATGGAACTTTTAGTTTGGTTCCATCAAGAGGGCATTTAGATGTGTCACACATTTGCCATGAATTCTGAATGTTAGCACTCTAGTTGCTCGTTAGATCACTGTAGTAAAGCTACTTCTCAACATTGAAGTCTGCTGCTGGTATTCAAAGTGTATGTTTCAGTCTGCATGTTAGAATTGTTTAATGAAATAGAAGAGGATTTGAGAAGCCAAAATGTGCCCTATTTTTTCTTTCTGCAGCACTTATCATAATTTTTATGGCTAAATGAAGCCCCTCATTTTGTTCCTTTGCAAATTAAATGTTTTAAGTGTGACCACTTTATTCCAATCAAGTTGGCTTCAGGTGTTTCATACTTTTTTCATAAGTAAGACTGTTAGTGAACTAGTTGTTCTTTAGAACACTCTGGGACATTCTGTCATTGGGCTATACTTGGGCTGCATCTGGGTGATATGTGTGCTTCATTTGGACTCTTTTGTCTCTGGTGGCCATCTTGGGAGACTTATTTGTTATGAAGTTGCCTAATTTCCTCATTTGCTACAGTATCCTCAGTAGAAAATACTTTCCATGTTTTACTATGGTTTCATCAAGAAGGCATTCAGATGTGTCACACATTTGCCATATATTCTGAATGTTAGCACTCTAGTTGCTCATTAGATCACTGTAGTAAAGCTACTGCTCACCGGCGAAGTCTGCTGCTGGTATTCAAAGTGCATGTTTCAGTCTGCATGTTAGAATTCTTTAATGAAATAGCAGAGGATTTTAAAAGTCAAAATGTGCCCTAATTTTTCTTTCTGCAGCACTAATCATACTTTCTATGTCAAAATGAAGCCCCTCAGTTTGTTCCTTTGCAAATTAAATGTTTTAAGTGTTACCACTTTATTCCAATCAAGATGGCTTTGGGTGTTCCATACTTTTGTCATAAGTAAGACTGTTAACGCTCTAGTTGTTCTTTAGAACACTCTGGGACGTTCTGTCATTGGGCTATACTTGGGCTACATCCGGGTAATGTTTGTGCTACATTTAGGCTCTTTTGTCTCTGGCGGCAATTTTGCGAGACTTATTTGTTATGAAGCTTCCTAATTTCCTCATTTACTACAGTCTCCTCAGTAGGAAATACTTTCAGTGTTTTACTTTGGTTCCATCAAGAAGGCATTCAGATGTGTCACACATTTGCCGTAAATTCTGAATGTTAGCACTCTAGTTGCTCATTAGATCACTCTAGTAAAGCTACTGCTCACCGGGGAAGTCTGCTGCTGGTATTGAAGATACATGTTTCAGTCTGCACATCAGAATTTTTTTTCATGAAATAGAAGAGGATTTGAGAAGTCACTCAAAATGTGCCCTAATTTTTCTTTCTGCAGCACTAATCATACTTTCTATGGCAAAACAAACCCCCTCATTTTGTTCCTTTTTAAATTAAATGGTTTAAGAGTTACCACTTTATTCGAATCAAGATGGCTCAGGTGTGCTATACTTTTGTCATAAGTCAAAAGGCTGTTAGCACTCTAGTTGTTCTTTAGAACACTCTGGGAAGCTGGAGTAGAACACAAAGGAATCAACTGACAGTCTCTGCCCTTGTTGGATGTATATGTTTTACTGAGAATGTCAGACTTCATTCTCACATAACTGAGAAAGATAATGTGAATTTACAGAAAACATGCTCTCGGTTTTGCTTATAGATCACCTTCTAATCCTCTGTGGGAAAAGCATGAGAAAATTGTTTTCTCTCAAACATGATTCATGATATCCCAGCAAAAGGCTTTTTCAAATGGTAAAATCACCTTAGAACACACCACAATTCCTAAACTTAGTATGGTACCATCAACAAATGATTTATAATGTAACTAAAGTCTTAAAACCTTCTATTAACTGCAATGCTTTTTAATGAGGTGCTATTATGTATATTGGTCCCAAGATGGCTGCCAACACTTCTTGGATGAAGTGCTGACAGACAATCAGATCTCACAATGAGATGTGTCGTTAGGCTCTGCCCAAATATATATGTATTTTTCCTTTAATATCTTAAAAACTACTGAACAGATTTACATCATTTAACCAAAAGGCACACGTGTGAACCAAGGACTACCTATTTACCAAATTTGGTGTAATTCCGTTCAGCAGTTCGGGCTGTAGCTGGGATTAAATGTTCCTAAGAAAAATTGCATGGGGAAAACACTTTTTGGGACCCCCTTTTTTCTCGGCACCCCCTTGACGAATCTCCCCCAAACTTTCAGGATAGGAGAGGTCCCGAGAGTCCCATGAGCTTTAAAAATGTCGCAAAGATTCGTCAACCGGTGCTAAAGTTATTGCAAATAGAATATTGAGGATTTCCTATGGAAAATAGGTCCTAACTATAACTACCTACTGGCGACTGCCAGTAGGTAATATCTATAAATGTATATATATATATATTACCTACTGGCGGTCGCCAGTAGGTATATATAGTTAGGATTTTTTCCCTATGGGATTTTTGAAAATTCTATGTCTAATAACTTTGGCGTTTGTGGACGGAATTGGCTGAAATTTTCTGGAAAATGGAACATTTTGTTTCTGAGCAGCCACTGGAAATTTGGGGGGAGTTGGTCCAGGGGGGGCCGAGAAAAAAGGGGGGTCCCAAAACGTGTTTTTAACATTGAGTTTTCCATAGGGCGGTTAGCCTCACTTTTAGCCCGAACGGCTGAATGGATTTGCACGAAACTTGGCAAAATTGTAGGGACTGGTAGCCCGATGTGCCTTTTGTAGGTCTCAATATATGTGCTGCAGTGGATTTTGAGAAAATAACGTTCAAAAAAAGATATATATCTGTAAGCGCGGACCAGGCAGCGCCCCGGTACGCGTACTTGACGCGTAACGGAACTTCGCGTAGCGAAGTTGATTGGCTCTCCGATGTCTGTCAACATTCTAAACAGTCCGGAGCGGCCGCCATCTTGTCTCTCGGTAGGATCGAGAGACAAGAGGAGGTCAAAAGCGAAGGGGCAAATGACCTTAAGGGGGCATAGTAGATACTCCCTGACCCCCTAGGTTTGATGTGGAGGCTTTAAAGGGGCCCCGCTAAGCAAAAAAAATAATAATTTTTTTTTGTTTTTTTTCGTGGTTAGCGCCCGGTACGCGAACCGGGAAGCGTACTGGGGAGCGTATCACAATAAAAAATGAATGATAGACTTTTCAAATGCTGTATGTTAATTGATTGTTGGTTTTGTTGATTATTTTTTTTTTTTTTTTTACTTTTTTTATTGTGTTTCATAATTTATTAAACTTTCTAACATTTCATTGTCAGAAATTTCATAATCATGGAATATAGATTGTAGTCTCTGAGGTTGTAAAATGTCCTCATTTGCAAGGAGGTTATCTACTGCTTGCACACATTGCAGTAGTTCTTGGTCCCATGTTTCATCCATAAATTCAATCTCATTTGGATCAATGATTTCTGTGTTGGACTCTGGAAGGACAATTTCAAATGAAATGTTTTGTTCACTTTCCATTTTTCCTGAAATTTGCATAAAAAAAATATATATTAGTAGAGGTAGGGCACTGTTGGGATTAATTTTAGATAGGCAGTTTTTATCAGAGAATTTATCTTTGGGCAGTGTATAGTATCAGAGTGGAAGTAGGAATATAAAAAAGTGTATCTAAATTTATAAGTACTACAGAGGGATAGTATATAACTAACAGAAAAAGTTTGCCATATTAACTTAAAGTGCACAATATACTTCAGTTTTAAAAATAACAACTTACCTTTAAAAAGAAGTTGAAGTTATTAATGAAAATCCAAATGAAATGTACACCAGGAAGTAGTAGTCAAAATGGCTGTGTTTCCTTCTCTTCCTTTATATATATTCGGGTACATAACCAATCAAATGTCAGGTAAAAAAAGTAGAAAATGAAAGTAACATTTTAATTGGTTGTCAATTCCAACACTTCAGATGTGTTTTGTGAAGTAATTTACCTCACGGTATTTAGAGAGGACTACAGGCTAAATGGCTAAATGGAATTCCAATCAAATTTGTGAAAATGGTAGGGATTGGTATGTAGTATGAGCTATTCTATATTTGGTGAAATTGTCTCCAGTGGCTTTTCTGTGAACTACTTTCCCACCTTTTTTGATGGTGCGCTTCCCAGGAAGCGACCCGGTACGCGAACCGGTGAGCGCCCTGGTACGCGAACCTTAAGCGTAACGGGAGTCCACCATTTTGTGTTTCGGTCGAATTATGATACAAGATGGAAGGCAAATAATGTTCAGAATGGGTAGAAGGGGGCACGGTAGACTTATCTTGACCCCCTAGGTTTTGTGAGGGTGGCTGAGGAGGCCCATATGTGCGGAAAAAAAAACATTTTTTTTAAAAATTTCGCGAGGTTAGCTCCCGGTACGCGTACCGGGTAGCGCACCAGGGAGCGTATTTTGTTGAAAATTAGTGAAAATAGTTAGAGTAAAAAAATAATTGTGAGTGATTAGATGTAGGGTAGCTCTGAGAAGAGCTTTTGGGTTTATGGTACATTTAGGTACTTATAAGTAGGTACCAATGCACATTTTTAAATTCAGAGTGAAAACTCTGTTGCCCTCATCTGAGAAGTGAACTCCATCTCCTCTGTAGATATCTTGCATGTAGTAACGCAAGTTATTGTTGTACAGGGAGCCCATTCCATGGTCTCTCATGTAAGCTGAAACAGATTTGTTTACATGCTTCCTCGACTTCTCAATTTGTGGACAAAATTGGTTTGACCACCTCCATTTCTGTCTTTGGCATATATTTGAATATACCAAGGCAGTCTGAGGAAAAAGTGCCATTAATTGCTCAAAGGTGTCCTTTAAAAGCATTTCCAGACCTACACCAGTCAAAGTGCCCAAGTCATTACCTCCACAGTGCACAATTAACAGGTCAGGTTTTGGCAAATGCATAAAGGTTTTCAACAATGGTATCAATTGGTGACATTTTAATCCTCTCTGGCCAAACCACTTAATTTCCACATCTTGTAAATTGAGGTTAGGTAAATTCCTGCTTTCAACGTACCTTTGAGCCCAGTGAATATAACTATGACCAACAATCCAGACAGAAAACATGGTGAGAGAAGGTTCTCCTGCAGTCAGATGAAGTGTGGCAATGAAATGGCAGTTGAAAAAATGTGAGTTTGAAATGAAAAAAACTGTGGAGTTTCTGTGTTCATGAAGTAGTAACAGTGATTGGTGGATTTTGATTGATGAAAACAGAAAGTTAGGGTGTAGAGATGTGTTCTTTGAAAGATGTATTTTGAGTGGTCAATAAAAAATCATTAAATGAAAGAAAGCACTGGATATGCAGGTGCACTGAGAGTTCAGAGTTCAATTGCAACATTGTTGTGTGAATTTGCAAACACCAGAGTTTCTCCAAGAGGTGGTTGCTATGGAAAATAGGCAGAAAGGGCAGAGGGGGAAGGGTTTTCATTTGAAAAAAAGTGAGGGAAGAGTTTTGATTGGGTGACATGAGAAATATGTGTGAAGAATTACACCATTTCTGTGCTTTTGATAGCTGCAGACTCTGGAGTGCATACCTTT
Source organism: Lissotriton helveticus (assembly GCF_964261635.1). Taxonomy (NCBI): domain Eukaryota; kingdom Metazoa; phylum Chordata; class Amphibia; order Caudata; family Salamandridae; genus Lissotriton; species Lissotriton helveticus. The sequence continues at coordinate 600,524,224 of NC_136063.1, read as the reverse complement.
TGCTCTGCTGAAGACAAATTGGTGTGTTTCTTAGACTGTTTTCAAACTCAAAGTATTTGCTAAGGTGAGAAAATATTTCTTTACTTTAGATAGAGAATAGTGTGCTTTAAGGAGAAAATTATGATTTATGTGGCGCAATTTGCTAGTAAATATGCTCTCACATGTGCATGGAAATTTTTGATTTTGAATGTTTTTGTTATATAGCCATGTTAAAAGTGACGCAACCATGCTGGAAAGCCAATCAAAAAATGCTTTCATGTGTTTTAATGACATTTTAAGTCATTTTCTGATGTGCAGTGTTTAGAAATTATGATTTGAAAATCGTTTTTGTGGAAAAGGAATTGTTTTTAAATTCATGACAAGGATATAATGGTGTATGGTTATTTATAAGGCAATTGACTGTCCTTGATGTTATTTTTCTCATTTTAGTGTAAGACCTTTCTCTGTGGCGCAAATTGCTTGTAAATATGCTCTTACATGTGCATGAAAATTTTAATTATCAATGTTTGTGTTACATAGCCATGATAAAAGTGAACCAACCATGCAGGAAAGCCAATAAAAAAACGCTTTCATGTGTTTCAATGACATTTTAAGTCATTTTCTCATGTGCAGTTTTTTGAAATTATGATCTGAAAATCGTTTTTGGGAAAAAGGAATTGTTTTTAAATTCATGAGAAGGACATAATGGTGTATGGTTCTTTATAAGGCAATTGACTGTCCCTGATGTTATTTTTCCCATTTTAATGTCAGACCTTTCTTTGTGGCGCAAATTGCTTGTAAATATGCTCCCACCTGTACATTGAAAATTTTGATTTTGAATGTTTATGTTACATAGCCATGTTAAAAGTGACCCTACCATGCAGGAAAGCCAATCAAAATACGCTTTTATGTGTCTTAAGGACAATTTAAGTAATTTTCCCATGTGTAGTGTTTTGAAGTTATGATTTGAAAATCGTTTTTGAGGTAAAGGAATGTTGTTAAAATTTATGTTCGCCATATGCCCCCAAATTTCTTTCTCAGGGTTGCAGCAGGGTGTTCTTGAGACACCCCTGCACTTTTGGAATAAATTCCTAATTTGTGATGAGCAAATTGTTAATCGCAAATTGCACCTTCATTTATATGAGCCTCCTAGCCCATGGAAATGAATGGGTAATTTGCAATTAGCAATTTTCTCATCGCAAATTTGGAATGGTAAAGAATCGCTATTTATTCCTTAAAATTCGCTTTTTTGGAAATGCAAAATAGTTATATGATACATATGGCGGTTGATGTCTAACAAGATAAGAAGCTTATGGATACATTTATGATGACTGGTGCAATGAAGTAGAAATCACTTACTTCATTGGTAGGCCTTTACAATAAATTATCTCCTCTGTATTCTTCATCAAGCATAACTTTAATCTGCAATCCTGAGTAGGCCTCACCTTAAACAAACCTCTGGATAGGCCACATCTTATTGTCATCCTGATTTAATCATTTATAATTCTAGGGACAGATTTATGATAGGTGTATACCTCTTTTGTGCCACTTAGAAAACATTGTCCATGGGGAAATGACTTAAAATGTCATTAAGACACATGAATGTTTTTTTTTAAAACGTTTGCAATTTTTTTGGGTCACTTTCAACATGGCTATGTGTCTGAAACAGTCAAAATCTAAATTTGCAATGCACTGGTGGGAGCATATTTACAAGGAATGTGCTTCATGGGGAAAGGTCTTATTATGTAATATGGGAAAAATGACATTAGAGATACTGAAATGCCTTATAGAGAAGCATACACCATTATGTCCTTGTCATAAATTTGCAAACCATTACTTTTCCCCAAAAACGATTTTCAAATTATATTTAGAAAACAGTGCACATGTGGAAATTACTTAAAATGTCAATAATTCAAAATTTGTGATTCCTTAAATGCAATGTATAAAAAAAAAATATGTAAAAAATGATATTAAGGATTTGGAAACTACCACCAACTTGTAGTTTGTGGTAATTTGCGAATTCTTTTCAAAAAGCATTTTTTTTAAAAAAAAAAAAAGGTCCCATATGACGCCCATACATGCCATTAGGGCATGTAGGTGTGCCATGTGCTCCCAAATTTCTTTTTCAGGGGTGCAGCAGGGTGTTCTTGAGATACCCCTGCACGCTTGAAAAAAATCCTATTTTGTGATGAGCTAATTGCTAATCACAACTTGCAACATTAATTCCTATGAGCCTCCTAGCCTATGGAAATGAATGGGTAATTTGCAATTAGCAATTTGCTCATTGCAAATTAGGAATAGTAAAGAATCGCTATTTATTCCTTAAAATTTGCTATTTATAATATGTAAAATATTTTGATGATACATATGGCAGTTCATCTGTAACAAGATAAGAAGCTTAGGGATAGATTTATGATGAGTGGCGCATCCCCAGGGATGTGACAGTCATCCTGCGCCACTGTTCCGCCACCCATGGTGTGCTGCATTTACAATGCGGCGCAGCATGGGGCAAAAAAGGCACAGATGCGTGACGCATCTGTGCTGTAAAGGTGGCGCATTGCTGGAGTTGTATCGTAAGTGCGATGCAGCTCCAGCAAGGATCAGGGGTGCCCCATCTATACAATGCTGCGTCAAGACCTATGCCAGCTTCAAGCAGGCGCAGGGTTTTGAAGCAGCTTTCTCCTATCTGATTGTAAATGCGGCACACCATGGGTGGTAAAGCAGTGGTGCACATTAACTGGTGCATGCCTGGGGATGTGCCATTTAATATAAATCTGCACTTTAACATTTGAGTATGTGCAGGGGACACAGAGTCGTTGAGGCTTATCCAAGGTTAAGAACAGATGAGTCCTGTTCAGTGAAAAATTAGACATAGGCTTCACCTGCTCAGCATCGCTGGACATGGCTAAATAATAGCTGCAAAATGTTACTCTTGTTAAATAATTTTACTATTATAATCTGTGAGATTTGTCTCTTACTCTGCAACATCTCATTGTTGTTGTCTTTCTTTAAAGATAAAGACAACCTCAACATGAGCGACAATCTGCAATCAGTTGATTTTGACCTCATCATTGAACTTGTAATTGAAACATCAGTGGATGTTGATCCATTGGATGATTTAAATCCTGAGGATGAAGAAGAGCGTGATGAGGATGCAGATTTGTCCGAATTATATGATATAGGATGGGAAGCTGACCTGCTTGAGCCTTTGGAATTATAAACATTTATTTTTAAAATTTATAATCAATAAAAAGTAAAAAGGTAAACCGTTTAATTTAAAAATAAAGACACCTTCAAAAACAGGTTATGTGTAGTGTCTTCAATAAAATATTAAAATATGCTCATAAAATTAGATCAGATTCACATATAAAATAGCATAGGTAACATAAATATAAATCTCATTTCTTTTCTGCTATTTCTGTATTGTAAATTTGCAAGGACTAAAAAATCTTCTATTTAAAATGTCAAGTAGTGTGTTATGTTTTTGATCACTATTACTGATTTACTGTTTGATAATAATGTTTAATAACATTTTTATTATATTTTTCCTCAGATTCAACTATGCCTACAAAAATAAGAGAGATGAAGGCTGCAAAACGTCAAAGACAGCAGGAGAAAAAAAAAATGCAGCAGTCCTCTAACAAAAAGATTTCTCAAGCGATGAAGAAAGCACCGGGTAAGAGCTCTAAATATTTCATAAAAAATATTTCTAATAAAAAAAATATTAGTACAGAAAATGTTTCAATCCATAACAACACAAGTAAATCAAATGGAAAGAAAAGGACAAATGAAAATGTTACTGCTAGAGCAAGAGATAAATCTGTGCATGATAGTAGAAGGAAACAACAGTTTACGGAGATTCGTAAACGAATGTTCCGTAACAGGATAATTGGCAATTTGTTAAAAAATATTAAGAAAGGTCAACAGAAATTAGTTTTTTATAGGAGAAAAAAAAAAGTTGAGAAAGTTATTGATCAGGCTTTTGAAATTAAACGTAAGTTATTTATTTTGATAATCAATAGAATTAGGAAGCTAAACAAGGCAATTTTTGATTTCAAAAGAAATAGTAGATGGAAGAGAATAGTTAATCGTAGTAATTTTTGTGAAGTTTTTTCTGGAGAATGGATACATAGTTCAAGCTGTGAGGCATTTTTTAATGAAGAGAGTTATTTCCAGGATAATGATTTGGTGCATGCAGTTGACATCAGTGGTCGTGCTTATGAAGTGAAAGATGGTTGTCCAGTTGAAAAAGAAAAACTTGTGACAACAGAGGCAGAAGAGTTGTTAGGTAATGAGGTTTTAGGAAGACGTGCTAAGGGTCCTGTGTACACCTGGAAGTGTAGTAGTATTTGCAGTGTGCGACAGGATTCCATCAATTTGCTTTGTGATTTTGTACGGTCATTTAACAAGAAAAGTTTGAAGCAGAAAATGAGGTTGTTGCAAGAATTAGATCCTTGCAGAGTGAGAGAAGTGACAGGTTTGCATGGTCATTCACTGGCTTGTCTTTCCAGGAGAGTATGCCAGAGTGTTTTTCATCATTTCAGGATGCTAGCAGTGCATCATAACAAAGTGAGGAAGTTAGTTAGACTGTTGTATTATGCTAAGAGTCCAGCAATTATGCTGAAACAATTATGCGCTGCTCTTTTGCATGGTTCTGAAATAGATGTGAGGAATATATGTGAAGAAATTGAGTTTTGTTACTTTGGAAGTAAAGAGGAGAATGTTGAAATTGAGCAAGAAATAGAGGGTCATTTGGAAGATACTGTACATGTTTCCAGTACAGATAATTTCCAGAGGGAAATTGCGACGTTTGACATGAAATCAAGTGAGAGGCCTAATTTCACTTGTGTGTGTTGTCGACGCACTTATTATAAGAATCAGACTAAGTTAGTGGATTTATATGCAAAAAGTGAAAGGGAAAATAATAGTGAATGGAAGGATTTTGCAACATACTTGATGGTAGAAAATTGTTTTGATTTGGGATTGGATCAACGTGTGTGTACTTATTGTTGTAACAAATTAAAACAAAACCAGATGCCTGCTAGAGCAGTTCATAATAATCTGGAATTGGTTGAGATTCCTTCTGAATTGAAGGATTTAAATACTTATGAATCTATTTTGATTCAAGGTATCCATCCCTTTCAGGCTATTGTAAGAATGGAGCCAAAGACAGGGAAATTGCCTCCATCAGATTTACAGAGAGGATTAAAGGGAAGAGTTGTTTATTTGCCTCTAGATTTGAAGAAAAACATTAACACAATTGGAGTAGAAAAAGTGGAAGAGGAACCTCTGGTTATCTTAGTTAATGGGGTTCCGACAAAGAATAAGAAAATATGGCAAGATTTAGTAGATGTTAGGAAAGTTAAAAAGGCAACATTGTATTTGAAAAAAAATAATAAATACTATAAGAATGTATATGTTGCAGAAGAGGAAGTAAGTGAGGAAGAGGATAGCGATTTGTGTGCTGGTCAAATTGAGAAAGTAGAACCCTCTACTAGTGAGGAAATATATGAACATTATAGTGTTCATCCTTTGCATTCAAAGGAAGTCATGGGGAATGCTATTGAGTTGTTTCAAATGAAACAAGCCAAAGGGAGTCCCATTAGTGTTTGGGAGGAAAGTTTGGAAGCTCGGTGTTTCCCACAGCTTTTTCCAACAGGTCAGGGAGGAAGATATGATGAGCGACCTCATCAAATTCCTGCTTCTGAATACCGGACTTTGCGATTGTATGCAGGAGATGCTAGGTTTCGACAATGCATTCCTTATTTGTTTCATCTCCTGTTTGAAAGCGATCTGTCTGGACTGTCATATGCAGTGAACCACATCTTGAAAAGTGGTATACACATGCAAAACATCTCGGCAAGTGATTTTATGGATAAAGTGAATGTCCAAGATAGTATTTTGGATTCTCACCTGATTAATCTCATGGCGTGTCAGCGTGGTACTAATGAGTACTGGTACCGTCGTCATGGTGATTTAAAATGTATGCTGAGGAACTTAGGTACTCCCACATGGTTCCTCACTCTGAGCTGTGCCGAGTATGGCTGGGAAGACTTACTTGAATTTCTACGAGAGGCAAATGCTAACGTAGAAAACATCGAATTCAAGACACCCGGAGAACTGTGCTCTTTGGATCCAGTCAATGTATGTAGGTACTTCAATCATAGATTTGAAGCTATGATGTCTTTCATCATGAATAAGAAGAATCCACCTCTTGGAGAGGTGTTGGATTTCTTCTGGAGAAAGGAGTACCCAGCAAGAGGTGCTCCTCATATACATATGTTGCTGTGGATCAAGGATGCACCTAAATTTGGAACGGATCCAGATGACTCAGTGATGAGTTTCATCCAACAGTATTCTACGTGTGCTGTTCCAAACGCAAAGGAGAAGAAAAGCCTAAGAGAAAAAGTTCTGCGTTTCCAAAGCCATCGATGTGGAAAGTACTGCCGTCGTAAATTCCGAAACAAGGACAAGTTCTACACTAAATGTCGTTTCGGCTTTCCACGACCGGTGATTTCTAAAGGAAGAGTAAACAGTTTGATGTCTTCGCTGCGACACAATGTCATGAAGAAATCACCTAAAAACACTTACAATTTGAAGAGGAACGAAGAGTCCAAGTACATCAACGACTACAACCCGGTGATTTTGTCCATGTGGAATGCTAACATGGATATACAGTTTGTGGCTGATAACTGTATGGCTGTGGCTCGGTATGTGACGTCTTACATCACCAAAAAAGAGAAGACAGAATTGAAGGATATGTGGGAGGACATTTCCCATGAAAAGAGCCTCAGCAAGAAGTTGTACAGTTTCAGTCTGAAGATGTTGTCGCATCGAGAAATCGGAGCGTACGAATGTTCTGACCGGTTGTCTTCAGCAAGTCTCTATGCCAAGTCCAGGAGTATCGTTTGGGCGAGTCTTGGTCTTGCTGCAACGCGTAATCGAGTTCTCAAACCTGTGCGGGAAATTGAGTATTTGGCGGAAAAGGAGCCAAACAGTACCGACATTTTGAAGACAAACATGTTGGATACATATTATCCAAATCGAAGCAGTCACCTAGAGAATGTTTGTCTGTATGAGGTTCTGCAAAATTACATGTTCAAGAGGAACATCAAAGAAGATACTGAGAAAGGAGTGTATGCTGTAATAGGAAGTGAGGGATGTCTGGTGAAGCAAAGAAAATGCCACTTGATAAACCATCGAAAATTGAGTGGCGAATCTCCTGAAAAAAAGGAGTTTTTCTATTTAGCACTTTTGCAACTTTTCAAGCCTTGGCGTGCAGAAGAGGAACTGCTTGGAGATTTCCTCTGTTATGAAGACTCTTTCAATGCCGCCAAGGAGACCATAGAATGTCCTGCTTTTCCCAAATATGTAGAAATGTTGAATGCGGAAATTGAGCAGGAAGCAACGATTGCAGCCGAGATTGCCAGAGACAGTTCTCAGGACAGTCAGAGTTCTGCTTCATTGAGTCAGGATCCACTAGGAGGACCTCTTATTGAAAATGAAGCTGCCACTGCTATGAATGAGGTGGAAAGAGCCATGGCACATGCTCAAGAGGATGCGGTTAACTTAGAAGAGTTGGAAAGGCAACTCAACGTTGAGCAGAGGAAAATATATGACGAAGTTACCATGCAAATTGATCATGGATTAAGTCATGATAAGAAAGAGTGCTCATGTACGTCGTTGAAGCCTGTCCGACTGTACGTGAGTGGAGAAGCGGGAACTGGAAAAAGTTTCCTCATTAAAGCAATTTCATGCTATTTGCAGGAAAGGACAGAGTCATCGCTGTCTTGTGTTGTCACTGCTCCAACTGGACTGGCAGCACATAATATTAAAGGGATTACTTTACATCGTTTACTGATGCTGCCAGTGGAGCATGACAACAAATTAGAATATCACAAGCTATCTGGAGATGCTTGTTTTGAAGTTTCAAGAATCTTGAGGAAAATGAAACTTCTTATCATTGACGAAGTAAGCATGGTTTCCAATGTCATGCTTGCCTTTGTGCATTTGAGGATGCAAGAAGTTCTCAAAACAGAGTATGATGTGTTATTTGGTGGCAAACACATCATTGTTTTCGGAGATCTTCTGCAGCTGACACCAGTGAAAGGGCAACCTGTGTTCAAAATGCTCACGCATGAAGATACCAGGAAGTGCCTAGGCAGCATTGGCAACGTCAATATATGGTTAAACTTCAATTATGCTGAACTGCATGAAAATATGCGTCAGGCAAAGGATGAAGTTTACAAGACTATTCTACAAGATGTTAGAATTGGAAAAGTGACCGAGCATGGGAAAGAAGCTTTACATGCACGATTACTGTCAAATTTATATCCAGAACAAGATGTTGTGCCTGAGAATATTTTTCAGAAAATTACTGATAAGAAATCTGGAATATGTTTGATGCCAACTCTTGCAGAATGTGCCAAATTTAACAACAAAATGTTGCATTTAGAAAAGCAAGAGATTGTGAAAGTGGAAGCTATTGATAGAGTAGAGCATATGGGATCAACAATTATTTTGTCTGAGAATCTGAAATCAAAATTGGATTCATTAGAGAAGACTATATCTAAAACTGCAGGTTTTGAAAAGACTCTGAATGTGTGCTTGAACTGCCGTATAATTTTAAGAAGGAATTTACATGTTGAAAGAGGTCTGGTAAATGGATCAATGGGTAATGTTGTTGATTTTGTGAAATACAGAAATAGAGATGGAATTGAATTTTTAAAAATTAAATTTGATGGCATTGAGGAAGTACAGCTAATTGCTCGTTGTTCTGCTAGATTTTTGCTTGTAAAAGACTTATATGTTCGCCGTAAGCAGTTCCCTGTTTGCTTGGCATATGCGGTGACAATTCATAAATCGCAAGGTTTAAGTGTAGACACTGCATTGGTGAATATTGGCAGTTCTGTGTTCAAGGAGGGTATGGCATATGTGGCATTGTCACGAGTTAGAACTTTATCGGGATTGTACTTGATTGAGTGTGATGTCAGAAACATTTGTGCAGATCTAGATTGTGTTAAGGAATACAATAGGTTAAGAAGAGAGTATGCGCCACATTTGCCTCAGTTTCCTTTGTTTGAGAAACGTCTGGTAGGCCGGAAACGAAGAAATGAGAACAATACTGGGGAGGTTGTAGCAAAAAGACAAAAAGTGAATGAACCTAAAATTACAAGCAGAAACAAAGAGGATTCTGTTGAAGATGTTGTTGGTTTTCAGTTTGAAAACAGTTCTGGTGTCAACTGCTATGCTAATGTAGTAATTAATGTTTTGTTTTCTCTAAAAAATGTAAAAGAAGAGATTGTGGTCAATTCTGATCAAAGATTTTGCAGTTTGTTGAATTCTGTGTTAGAGAAATGTAGCACAGATAGAACAAAAATAGAAAGTGTGTCTGAAATTCGAAACCTGTTAGACAGATGTTCAGGGCAAACACAATTCTCTCAAAATATTCAGCAAGATTGTCAGGAGTTTTTAATGTATATGCTTGATGTATTACATGCTGAAGGTGTAGATGTAGATCAGCTGTTTGGGCTTTCTTATCAATGGCAGCATGACTGCGAGAACTGTATGGTATCAAGTACTACTAGTGTAGACTCAGAAAGATTTATATATTTAACTTTGCCAGACAGTAAATCAGTCTCCTTTAATAAGCTAGTAAAAGCTGCTAATCACAGCATGGAGTGTAGCCAATGTAAATCTGAAATGATGTCCACATTATTTATACGAACATATGGCCAGTACGTCATTTTAATGTTCCAACGATGTAGGCCTGATGGAACAAAATTGACAACTTTAATAAAAAATTTTGTAGCTTCGCAGTTGTCAATATCAGGAAGGACTTTTGTAACTACAGCAATTATATATCATGACGGCCCTTCAATATCATCAGGACATTACACAGCTTATTTAAAGTCTAGAAATGGCTGGTCATTCTGCAATGATTCTGTTTTAATTTTCAAAAAAAAATTGCCGTATGACCTTAAAAACTCTTACCTGGTGTTTTTAAAACCAAAATTTTAGGAAAATAATCTCGGGATATGATCTGTGGAATTTCAAGAAGTTCTAATGGCTCCTACACAATTTGGCCTTGAGGATAAGTGTAGTTCAGAGACATAACTTCTAATCAAAGGATTGGACATCATGGAGATGTATGTGCACTTTAAATGAGTTCAGAAAAACTGTTTCTTTTCATAAGCTAATTGAAGCAGCCAATCAAAACATGGAGTAGAGGGAATGTAAGTCTGCAATGCTGTCTACTGTTTTACATTGCTTTGTGATTAAAAGTGATGTAGAGAATTAAATAATTGTAGTACTCATAGAGGTAGTGTAAGTCTGCTTCATATTAAGCAGTATCAGTGTCATAGGAAATGTAGAACATGACTGACCAAGAAGGGGAAGATATTACTATTCCAGGATTGTGAAAATGATCTTCAACATTTTAATTCTGAAAGTTGCGGAAATGCCAAATGATGGGATTGGCTTACAAGAAATCCAAGAGTTATAAATATCTCTGACTAGATTTGGCCTTGTGGAAAATAGTGGTAGAGAGCAAGAAGTCATTTATTGCATGTAACGTGTTTTTAAAAACGATGGAGGTTTTCTTTCAGAAAGTGGCGGGCTGAAAGTAATAACAGCACAAAAGAGTGTAAGCTGTTCATAGGACATCCTTGGACGTCATGGAAAGTAAGTTAACTTTAAGGAGTTCTGAATTTTATTTTCTGATGTTGTATGGGTTTTTTAAACACAATCATTTTGATTGTGGTTTTTTTTCCCCGCTGTTACATGATGAATACCTTCAAGTCACTGTTTTTAGTGAATTTTGATACATTCTGAGAACAGCAAAAATAAACCATTTAACATGTATAATTAATTCTGTACTGTTTGCATTTATGATGTATATGTAGAACTGTGTAGGAGGCATGGAGAAGGTGAGTTTTCTGTAAGTGTTAAATTTATTGTATGCAGTGCTGCACTTCTACGTATTCTTTCATATGCTGGACTACATCTGCACAATGAGATACCTAAGCAAAGGAAACACAAGTGATGTGATTGTGAAATGAGCAAAATAAATTGCACATATTTCAATTACATCACCTGAGTTTCCTATCATTACGAATCACATTGTGCAGATCAAGTTTAGGTCTGTCCAGGGAAACATAGGAGGTTTCTACTTTGTTGAAGAGTGCAGTGGACATGACTCACTTCATTAGTAGACTTTCACAGATATTATCTCCTCTGTACACTTCAACAAGTGTAAATCTCATCTTGAACTCTGAGTAGGCCTCACCTCAAACAAATCTCTGGATAGGAGACATGTTATTGGCATACTGAAGCGACACTTTTCTGAAACAAGAGCAATGCAAAAGATGCACCATGTTTTAAGATAGGCCTCACTTCATCTGCATCAAGATACTGTTAGTTTAAAATGTATATCTTTAGCATTGTGTAGAGGACCTGGAGAAGCAGAAGCTTCTGTCAGTGTCAAAGTTGTTGAAAAACTATTTGTCCTTCAATATTTTCCCTTGTCGTTTGTAATTTTTAAATACATATTTTAATTTTTTTCAAATGTTGGTTCTCTCTTTCGCAGATTGAAAGTATAGAAATAAAATGTGATTAATTTAACGGCAATTACAAGGTAAATAGTTGTACTCTTTTCGTTACATTTCTATCACATTCACCTACTATTAGATCCACTGCTTCACTTCTTTAATCCTCAGTTTCCTGCCTTTGCTACTTTCCTCATTCCTTTCTCTATTACCTATTTACTCAACTCCTTCCACTCTTTTTCTCAGTCCCTCTGTTCTCATAGTTCCTCAGTCTTGTTCACTCACTCCATCTCTATTACTCTTAGTGTCTGTGAATTACTTTCCCAACTTTTTTTTTTTGGGGACCGCTTCCTGGGAAGTTGCCCGGTTCGCAAACCAGCAGCGTTATGGCAGTCCACCATTTTGTGTTTCGTTCGAATCAAGATACAAGATGGAGGGCAAATAATGTTCAGAATAGGTAGAAGGGGGCACGGTAGATGTATCTTGACCCCCTTGGTTTTCTGAGGGTGGCTGAGGAGGACCATAGTTCTTCACTCTTGTTCACTCTCTCTGTTTCTATTAATGTCACTGTTTATGACTGATCAAAAAAATGTTTTTTAAAAAAGAACAGTAACTATAAGGGAAGGAAATAGACAGTTATGTTAAAAGAAAGACAGCTATAGGGAGTAAACTAACGATACTGTTACCTACAATCCACTGCTGTTGATGTTACTGACCATGTCATGAATGATGTAATATGTGACATCATCAACAGTGGATTGTAGGTAACAGTATCCTTAGTTTACTCCCTAGAGCTGTCTTTCTTTTAACATAACTGTGTATTTCCTTCCCTTATAGTTACTGTTCTTTTTAAAAAAATATTTTTTTGGTTAGCTTCCGGTACGCGTACCGGGTAGCGCTCCGGGAGCGAACTAAGAGAAATACAGGTTGGCAGAGTTCCAAATATTCTACCAATTTTTTTATAATGGGGAGTTAGTTCTGAAAAGAACTTTTTTTTTAATGTTTTTGTTGTTTTATATTTTTTTTAGTATTTTTTGAACATTTTTTTACTTTTTTTGTATTTTCTGAACGTTTTTAAAAAAATTTTGGTTTTTTTGGGGGGGGGGGGGGAAACAAAAACGATCCATTATAAAGGGCTCAACAGGAGCAAAAAAAAAAAAGAATTTATTTTTTGGTGCGTCTTGTGCAAACATTAATATGATTTTGAATTGCTCGCAAAATCAAAGTGATGCTACTTTCTCTGTAGCAGATGAAAGCGCCACATTCCACGCACACTTGTTTTACGTGCCCAAACAACATTTGGATGTTTGCAATCACCTCCCTCGCCTCTGGTCCCGACACCTCTGGAACCACCGATCTTCTTGCCATTTGGAGGGGATTTTGTTGTTGGTCACGTAGCTGGGCAGCACTATAATTATTTGGGTGCCACCTACTCATATGCCGATGCATAGTATGATTGCCATAACTATATTTTTTATCAGTGCCCCTTGACAATCTGTCACCGCATATGCGGCAAAACACGTAACGAGCATTCACTTTCTTTTGCCCCTCAGGAATTCTGTAGAATTGCCAGATATAATTCTCCTGTCGATTGTACCTCCTGGGCTCCTCTGGCAAAAACTCATGCTCTTCCTCCTCTTCCTCCTCTTCCTGTTCTTCCTCTTCTTGCAGAATTACTTCTGCAGGTGGTCCTCTCTTTCTTGGATTTGGTGGAGGTGGTGGGCTAGCACCAGCTGAAGCTACTAATGAAGCCATCACAAAGTCTCAATAAAGGGTCTTTCTCTCACCAAGATGAAAGTCAGAGTGATGAAAGAAGGAGGGGTTTTCATCATTTGGGAAAAACAAAAGTTCTAAACCAATGAAAAGTGTCCATTTTAGATCACATGACCTTGTATTACATCATTAGGAAACCAAAAGTGAAATGAACCAATGAAAAGTGTTATTATCGAGTCACATGACCTGCTATGTTTACATTACGCGGTCGGCGCCGCGCCGCGGATCGCTTCCGGTTCGCGTACCGCTGCGCTTCCGGGTACGCGAACGTAGCACGTAATATGACGTATTACGCGAGAACGCGAAACGTCATGCTGACGCGAAGCGTCGCGATGTTGTTTTGTAACGCGAGAGGTGCGCTAAAGGAACGTTTACCAGTTCGCGTACCGGGTCGCGCCTCCGGATTGAGCTAACGGGAAGCTAACCGGTACGCGTACTGGGAGCGAAACAAAAAAAATACAAAAAAAATTGTATAAAAACATGTAAAAAATATTTTTCTTTTTAAAGAATAATACATTGTAAAGGTTTTGATATTAGCTATTAAAAAACCAATGAAATTCACTGAAAAAACCATAGGTTATAGACCATATATAGTTAGGAATTAGCATTTACAAAACCTTAAAAATTCACTGAAAAAACCATAGGTTATAGACCATATATAGTTAGGGATTAGCATTTAAAAAACCTTATTTTACTCACACAAAACCATTGAAATTCCATATATAGTTAGTTGTACTAACTATATATCACGCACCCGCAATCCACTGCTGATGATGTCACATATTACATCATTCATGACATGGTCAGTGACATCACTGATGACATCACTGATGACATCTCAAATGACATCACTGATGACATCACTGATGACATCTCAAATGACATCACTGATGACATCACTGATGACATCTCAAATGACATTACTGATGACATCACTGTTGTGATAATACGATGAACCTCTTCAGACTCTAATATAACCTTAGATACACTCAGTGTAAACACAGACTCACAGATTGTCACTCATCCATGAAGTTACACACACACCTAGACAGTCATGCAAACAATCAATCACACCTCCATTTCCTTAACTATACAGTTAAACACACCTTACTTACTTATTCAAACAAATACTAAAACATATTTACTCACTTATACAATCCTGGATACAAGTTCACAATGATCCATACAGCCACTCACACATTCACTGGCTCTTATGCACAGTTATTTATATATGTCAACTCTCACATGTACTGTATTTTACATATGTACTTAATTTGACATGTAGCACTGAGATATCTATTCACTCACCAATACAGTCATGCACACAGTCAACCGCCCATACAGCTGTTTCCAACATGCACTTTTGAACCCATACATCTATGCACAGAGTCATACACTTCCCAGCCACTCACACACACACTCAGTCTCCCATACAAATGCTTGGGCAACCAATCAATAACCTATATAGTTACTCATATAGCTACTGATCAACACATGCAGCAGTTTACAGAACAACAGACATAATGATGCACAAATTAAGACAGTTTAGTCACTAACCCATGCACTCAGTGAGACACATTTAATCACTCACTCATACAGTCAGTCACGCACCTACTAAATCCTTCATCCAGACACTTCTACATCTACTCATTCTTCAATATGTAAAACATATTTAAACTTTACAGAAACACACAGTCACTGGATGATGTCATCAGTGATGTCATCAGTGATGTCATTTGAGATGTCATCAGTGATGTCATCAGTGATGTCACTGACCATGTCATGAATGATGTAATATGTGACATCATCAGCAGTGGATTGCGGGTGCGTGATATATAGTTAGTACAACTAACTATATATGGAATTTCAATGGTTTTGTGTGAGTAAAATAAGGTTTTTTAAATGCTAATCCCTAACTATATATGGTCTATAACCTATGGTTTTTTCAGTGAATTTTTAAGGTTTTGTAAATGCTAATTCCTAACTATATATGGTCTATAACCTATGGTTTTTTCAGTGAATATATATATATGATATTCACAGAAAGAAACATAGGTTTTAACAGTGTTATAGTTAGTTGGACATTTCACTCATACAAAACCATAGAAATTCCTCCATGATAGTTAGTTCTGCTAACTATAACTCGCGAGCCCACAATGCACTGCTTATGATGTCACATATTACATCATTCATGACATGGTCAGTGACATCACTGATGATATCACTGATAACATCTCAAACGACATCCCTGATGACATCACTGATGACATCATCCAGTGAATGTGGTTTAGTTTGAAATGTAATTATGTATTATATATATATATATACCAATCTTCATTGAAGATTGAGTGGATATATAACTGTCAAGATGGAAGATTTAGTAGCTCAAAATTACTGAAAATGGTGGTGCCTGGGCAATTTTGAGATTTTGTATGTTGCTAAATTGATTTTGGTAAACAATTACTTCCATCAATGTGATTAAATACATTGGTTGCAATTGACTTGCCCTTTCGCTTCTTTAACTAATCTGGTATGAAATGTTTTGATTTAAGGTGTTTCCCCTACGCAAATGTTCTATTATACTGGGATCCCTTTTGTGCATACTGATTAGTACCCAGGTCCCAGTGATTCCGGGTTTACCCTTTTTTGTAACCTAACCAACTAAGATGACTGCTGATGTGTCAATGTCCAGATATGTGTATAAGTGCATTGATAGTGTTCTATTAAATAATGACTGCATGCATAAGTGATTCTGTTGTTGAATGGGTAGTTGTGTGTGTAGACTTAGGAATCAGTGAGTGGGTATGTAGTAACTGTTATTGGTGTGTCAATGGTTTCAAATATGGTACTCTGTATTTTACAGTGAGTGATGAAAGGTTATACTAGTGTTTTATGAGGTGAATCAGATTATCATGAGGATGATGTCATCAGTGATGTCATCAGTGATGTCATTTGAGATGTCATCAGTGATGTCATCAGTGATGTCACTGACCATGTCATGAATGATGTAATATGTAACATCATAACCAGTAGATTGCGGGCGCGAGAGTTACAGTTAGTACAACTAACTATAACGGAGGAATTTCAATGGATTTGTATGGGTGAAATGTCCAGCTAACTATAACACCCCTGAAACCTATGTTTTTTTCAATTAATTTCTAAGGTTTTTAAATGATAATTCCTAACTATAACCTGCCTGAAACCTATGGTTTTTTCAGTGAATTTCAAAGGTTTTTTAAATGATAATTTCTAAGTATAACCTGCCTGAAACCTATGTTTTTTTCGAGTGAATTTCAAATGCTTTTTAAATGATAATTCCTAATTATAATGTTCATTAAGCATATCAGTTTTTTTCTATCTTTTTAAATTATCATCCCGTTCTCAACGTAGTAAAAATTGCAAATATCACCACTCTTCAGTTGATTCTTTCCGCCAACAAAATCGCCACAAACCACTAAAAAAACAGGCAATAGCTCCACTTACCAGTAACAAATTAACATCAACATTTAGCTGGTGCAAAGACTTCGACTATCCACTGCATGAATTACACCCAACTCACACCCATATTTAAAGACGTATATGTGATAGACATACTAACATGCAACTCCGACACACAAGAAAATCACAACACCCAGTTCCATCACTACAACAACACCACCCCTTCCCGGATCCCTCCCCCTACTTCCTCAGAGGCAGCGCAAAACAGGACAGCAGACCTTCACAAGATACCATATCCTCTCAAACGCACAATAGCTGAATGTTCAAAGATGTGGCAACCAACTATGTATAAGGGAGTAAATTCACACATCAACAATAATTTACAGAATCCCAATTGTACCGGTGACATGCTATACACAACTCGTTATAGAAACAAAAAATGTTTCCATGTGAAAATATAGTATTGATACCTGTAGTGTACTGCACAGTGGACACAACTATATTATCTCAGACTCTGGGGAATATCTCAGTCATGTAGCTGTGTTGTCTCCCCCCCTCCTTGAAGCAGAAGTGGAGTGGGCTGGTCCAACATACGCAACTCCAGTGTAAGAGTATAAATAATTAGCCTACGCCATGGGTGTGGTTCACTTCTGCAAAGAGAAAATACTCTGCCACAGCAAAAGTCCTCACCCTGCTACGTGGCTGCCACCATGACCACGTGTCTCCTCGATACAGGCACATTCCAAACTCAGCACCACAGCACCGCAGACTTATGTCTGTATCAACTACTGCCTTTGATATACACTGCGGACAGCAGGGTTTACAGCTTGAATTCAGTTTTGGATCTACACTACGGACAGCATTGAATTCAGCCTTGCTTTATTTAAGGCAGAGACAATTGTGCTACATGTCTTCCGATTTTGTAAAATGATGTCACAAAAAGAATTTGTCTATAACTGTGCTGGGTACTGCCTTCGATCTACACTGCGAACAGCAGGGTTCACAACTTGAATTCAGCTTTGGATCTACACTATGGACAGCATTGAATTTAGCCTTGCTTTATTTAAGGCAGAGACAATTGTACTCTGTCTTCCGATTTTGTAAAAGGATGTCACATAAAGCATTCGTCTATAATTGTGCTGACTACTGCCTTCGATCTACACTGCGGACAGCAGGGTTCACAACTTGAATTCAGCTTTGGATCTACACTATGGACAGCATTGAATCAAGCCTTGCTTTATTTAAGGTAAAGACAATTGTACTGTGTCCTCAGATTTTGTTAAAGTATGTGACAAAAAAGCATTCCTCGATGTTTGTGTCGACTACTGCCTTTGATCTACACTGCGGACAACAGGGTTCACAACTTGAATTCAACTTTGCATCTACACTACGGACATTAGGGAATTCACCCTTGATTTATTTAATGCAGAGGCAATTGTACTGTATGTGTTCAGATTTTGTTAAAATAGGAGACAAAAATGATTTGTCCATATCTGTGCTGACTACTGCTTTTAATCTACAGTGTGGACAGCGGATGTACGGCATTACGACGCGTACTTTTACAACGCGTGCCGTTACAACGCGTTTTTTTCAAAGCAAGTTGTTACCACGACTTGCGTTGGAGGGGGTGCGGACTTAGGAATTTTTTAATTTACTATTCCAACACCAGCCTATGTACAGTAGGGAAGGTGTTGGATAGTAAATAAAAAAACTCCTTGTCCTGCAGCGCCCTCCAGCGCAAGTCGTGGTAACGACTTGCGTTGAAAAGACCACGTCGAAACGGCACGGCGGTGTAACAGCCACGTCGTAAAGGCTGTTCATCGTGGACAGCAGGGTTCACAACTTGAATTCAGCTTTGGATGCACAGCATGAAATTCAGCCTTGATTTATTTAAGGCTCAGATAATTGTACTCTATGTCCTCAGATTTTGTAAAAGGATACAACAAAAAGAATTTCTTCATGTCTATAGTAACTACTGCCTTCAAACGAAAGTGAGGACAGCAGGGTTCACTACTTGAATTCAACTTTGGATCTACACTACAGACAGCATGAAATTCAGCCTTGCTTTCTTTAAGGCAGAGACAATTGCACTTTATGTCCTCAAATTTTGTTAAAAGATGCGACAAAAAACATTCCTCAATGTCTGTACTGACTACTGCCTTCAATCTACATTGTAAGGCCTCACGATTCAGGTGGAATGGCGATTGCACATGACGCATTCCAATAGGCAAAAGACATTGTACCAGTGCGACACACCCGAACCACGTTCTTCAGGTACCACTAACTCACTGCACCACAAGTCATCTCCCCATGGCCTTATTAAGACAGAATTTACTAGGCAAAAAACATTGCTCCCAGTGCGGCTGGCCCACACCATGCATCATCGCTGGCTGCGTAGACGCTGAGAGCCACACCTACCACTAACTCCATACAGCTTAAGTCAATGCCACATGGCTGTGGGTACTTCTTGACGACTGCCTCCAGTCTATACTGCAAACAGTAGGGCTCACAATTCAAGATTAGTACCGATGCAAATTGTGTAAGAGACTATAATTGGTAAAAAAAAAAAAATGCTCCCAATCTGCAACATCGCCACCAGACATAGGTCCCATTTTTGAGAAAGTTAGAATGCACTGCTTGAAGTGCAATCGTGTAATTTGTTATGTGGATCAATCAGTAGACCTAGTTTGCAGAGCAATTGATAACCATTAATGGTAGGTCTTTTTTTCCCCTCAAAGTTCATGGAGTCCAGTATCCAACTTTCAATGCTTTAAGTACAGACCGCTCGAACCACGCATCATCGCAGGGTGAGCACAGGCTGAGCACCAGACGTACCACTAACTCAGTGCACCAGAAATAATTGCTACGTGGCCTTGTTAAGGCAAAATTCAGTTGCCAAAAGACATTCTTACCAGTGCGCTCTGCCTGAACCACGCATCATCGCAGGCTCCACACAAACCGATCCTACCTTAGTGCACCACAACTCATAAAAGGTACATCCCTCCTGAGGCACAGCCGGGAGATAGATCGCTGATAACTTGTTTTTAACATTTGTGTAATTAACTTGCTTTTTAAAACTTGCCTCGCTCTCTTGGGCATTTTCAACTTAAAGCGGCACTCTAATTAGCTTCCAGCGTAGCGGATTTATCGCTACCGTGGCTTACCAACTTCCTTGCTGACGACACTGACGGGGAACCCAAGGCCACGACCGCTACGGTCGGCCACGCCCCCCACCTACGCCTCACTCGTCCCATAAAACATGTGCAAATACCGGACGCGCAGCGGACGAGCGCAGCGGGCGCGCCTAAGGCAAGCCCGTCTGCGCCCGTCCGCGCCCGTCCGCGCCGGTCCCGCGCCCAGTGCCGGAAATTCTGCCCATTTTCCTGACCTACAATATTCCAAATTCGACCTATGCAGGCTGGACCAACGCCGTTGTGACCATTCAACCAAAGCTGATTTCTGCAACCCCGACATTATCCCGAAGTGTCCCTCCTGTGGCTTTCTTCCACCAATCATCCCAGTGCCTATGACACCCAACCCTCCGGATAACTGTCTCCACACAATGTCACATAGAAATAGATCCCTCAAATGCATTCTACTTAATGTAAGGTCTATGCCTAAACACAAACACGAGATTGAAGCTTTACTTATCGACCACTGCGTTGATCTCATGTTTCTCACAGAAACCTGGGCATCTCAGGCCTCTTGTCCTGACTGGAACACCGCCATGCCCATGGGCTACTCTGTTGAAGGCATGAATCGAACAGGATCTGTAGGTGGAGGAATTGCGTTAATCTATAGGTCACACCTCAAAATAATTGCTTGCCCTCAACCAGACTTAAAGGCTGAAGCCATGACCTTTAAAATCAAAGAAAATAATCATTTGATTTTTGAGGGACTGTTAGTGTATCGTCCCCCTGGCCCCAGAGATCCCTTCACCAAAGCTCTACACACATTTCTAGAAACCACATTTGATACAATCACCTATACTATCCTAGGTGATTTTAACTATCACCTAGAGTTAAATAACGACCCCGACACAGCTACTCTTCTTGACAATCTTCTCAGCTTCGATATGAAGCAATTGATTGACAAACCTACCCATTCAGCAGGGCATACCCTCGATGGAATTTTTTCTAACAGCTACTCCATTAAAATTGTATCTATTACTCCCATACCTTGGACGGATCATAATGCCATCTTTTTTAACTTACAAATAAAAAATCCTTTAACTCAACGTCAAAGTTACCAACCTCCTGAAAAATCCCGTCCCTGGAAAAAACTCGATTCCAACCTACTTGCTGAGACACTGGATAGACATCCCCCTGTCTTCGAAGGTGACAACAGCGATGTTTGGGCTTCCAGCTTCACTAAATGGATCACCGCGGCAGCTTATCAGCTGGCCCCAATCGAATTAAAGAAACCCACAAAACGGCTTGTTACCGCTCAATGGTATACGGCTGAGGTAAAAACAGCAAAGACTAAGTGCAGGCGCGCAGAGCGGTCCTGGCGCACTGACTACAGCCATGAGAAAAAACTGGAATACCTTAAAAAGTATAAAACCACTATAGTTCAAGCTAAATCTGCTTACTTCACAGAGAAAATTCAAAACTCTGCAAATTCCTCTAGAGAACTTTTTAAAATTGTGACCCACTTAACAAAAACTCCTCGAGACACAGTATTCAGTCCTGATCAGTGTTTTGTCGATGGTATGGCCACTTTCTTCCAAAAGAAAGTGCAAACAGTATATGATGACCTTAGGACCACGGTATCCGTCATACCCTCTAATCAAGCTGGATCCACCGACATAACCCCCCCCCATTTTCTAGTTTCTCTGTACTTGAAAAACAGCAAGTGTCTGACTTCATAATCCAGATGAAATCTGGCTCTCCATTGCACCCATGTCCCCCCTACGTGCTACATCAAATCCCTGAGACCATCGCAAATACCTTGACTCCTTTGCTCAATAAAATCATCTCTCAAGGAGAGTTTCCAAAAAATTGGAAAATGGCCTGTATCAGACCTATTCTCAAAAAAGAATCCCTTGACCCCTCTGAGCCCAAACACTACTGTCCCATCTCCTGTCTGCCCCTACCCGCAAAAATTCTAGAAAAAGCTATCAACCATGAAATAATGCAACACGCTGAGGAACAGAAGCTACTCGATCCTTTAAAACATGGCTTTAGAACCCTTTACTCCACGGAATCAGCCCTTCTCATGGCTACTGAAAAAATTTGCAAAACCACGGACGAAGGTGGTCGGTCGGCCCTGATATTATTAGACTTCACAGCGGCCTTCGACACCGTAAATCACTCCGTCCTATTAAAAAGACTTTCGTCCCTAGGCTTCACCGGCCCTGCCTGGCCCTCATCACTTCCTTCCTGACTTCCCGCACTAACCAACTGATCTGGAACGGACTAAAATCCGCTGAATTCTCTCTTCCGGGTGGAGTCCCACAGGGTTCGGCATTGTCACCAACACTGTTCAATCTGTACGTCACCCCCCTAGCTGCCCTGATCAGATCCCACGGCTTCCAACTGGTGTCTTACGCCGACGACACACAAATCATTGTGTCTATTTCACAATCCATTGATGCTACGGCGGAACTTTTCAGGAAATGCCTTACTCAGGTTAAAAACTGGATGAGCAATAACTTTTTAAGATTGAACACAGATAAAACTGAAGTCATCGAGTTCGGTCATAAACCCTCCACCTGGAACGATTTATGGTGGCCCCCTGAAGCAGGAGCTTTCCCTCTCCCTGTAGACAAAGTCAAAAACCTTGGCTTTTTTCTAGATAAAGAACTCTCCTGCAAAGCCCAGGTGAATCAGGTGACTTCCACCTGCTTCCACAGCATCAAACTGCTCAGGAAAGTCCTACCCTACATCCTGGACACTCTAAGAAAAACGGTTGATGGGAGTCCTTGTAGTGTCCCGGATAGACTACTGTAACTCCCTCTATCTGGGAGTAGGAGAAAAACAGCTGTCAAAACTTCAGGCAATCCAAAATGCGGCGGTCAGAGCATTACTGAACCTTCCCAGACGCCACCCTACGTCCAAAGCTATTCGGGAGCTGCATTGGCTCCCGGTTAGATGTCACATTCAATTTAAAGACCTCTACCTGGTTCACAGATCTCTGCACGGCAAGGGACCTGACGACTTCAACAACCTACTCCTCCGTTATGTACCTTCGCGTACATTGAGGTCAGCCACCCTTGACCTAGTTTGCCAACCCAGAATAAACAGAGCCCGATGGGGGGGAAAGTCCTTTTCCTACCAGGCGGCCAAAATCTGGAACTCGTTACCACCAGCACTGCGCGCCCAAAAATCTAAAATTAACTTCAGGAAAGATCTAAAGACCTGGCTTTTCACCTAAACCAAGCTGCCTCTGCCCTCCCCCTCTCTCTGTATCTTTAGCGCCAAGACGCCGCGGCATTCGTGCGCTCTACAAATGTTTCAGTCAGTCAGTCAGTCAGTCAGTCATAAACCCTTTACGAAAGAATCTTCTGTGTATTATTTCACATATAGTGCTCCTGCCTTTGTACAGCAGAAGTCATAAACCGTTTATGATTGAATATCTGTGTATGATATCATAATTACTATTCTACTTGTTACCAACAGCAACGTAATTAAATGGAGTCAAGCACACGTGCCCGTACCCACTTCAGCTATCTATCTGTGTCTGTGTACTTATTATGTTTGTAAAATGCTGCTCGTGCGCCCTACCGCATTATATTGTGCTGTAAACAGCGTATGCAACCATTAATCTACAATAACAGGATGTGGACGCGACTCCGAGCCTCGAACAATGATTTCCAGCACCAAGTTCGACAGTATACCTGAATGACCACATCCGTATACATATTATCTGCCCTTCATGTGCCAAAAACTGCAACCTAAACCTTTCACAGCCCTGTATTACTACTGCTACAACACTCCACTGAATGTACAACAAACATTCATATTCGCTGAAATGGGTCATGTGCACCATCTTTTATGTGTGCAACTATGGATGAATATAAGGTCAATGATACCCCGTACCTTCCATGTTAGCCATATTGTGGGACTTTACAGACATAATGGCACATTTGCGTGTAAGACCCGGGTGACAGCAGCACTAAAACACGGACACCCGAATCAGTTGATTTTTCATATAGCTCACGACGGAACCACGCCCATAGCTCCAGAGTCATCGTTCACAGCCTCGCTCTGCACTGGCATACATTAGTCCAGCCCACTCCGCTTACGCTTCCAGAAAAACACAACAACGCTACATGGCCCAGATTTCCATTGTAGTGATTTTTTACTTCCAGATCTAGTTGTCAGAACGGCACACACACACTCCCTCATGGCTGGTATACACCCACACCATTCCAGCACATACGTCACTACACATGTGACCCTACCAATAAAAAAGACGGGGGCACGTGCTCTAGGCCATTTTAGAGTTGCTCCCATCGCAAGCGCAGTAATGGCCCATCCTAGTTGTTCGGACGCCTCATGGAGGCCCGAATCACCGAGCAGAGTGGCCCACCACTACGTGCATGGCCTCTTTGGTCACTGAGTTAGTGGTACCGCAAGGAATCAGCGTGTGAGCAACCTGCGATGATGATGGGAGTATGAGTATTTCCTTAGCCATAGCGATATCAAATCTCAGCACCATATGTGAGACTTCTTGGTGGCAGAGCGGGACTGCATGATGTAGAAGGTGCCCTGTCCATGAAAAGGTGAGCAGTGAGGCCTGGGTGCCAGCGGAGGAAGTAGATGGGGTGCAGCAGACTGCATACAAAAAGGTGATGCACAGATTTAGGCGTACGCAGTCCTATATACCGTATCTTATTGCATTTGTATTTTTTTCCAATAGCAGGAAAGTTTTTATAATCGGTCAAATATCCATCGCTCGTGATGATTGACACTACGTGTATCACTGTGCACCACTTGCTTTCACAACCGGATAAAAAACATTATTACTATACTAATTGTACAAAAATTGAAGCTAATTAAACAAATTGGAACTGTACAAATAGTTGTTTTTAAATGCAGGAGGGAAGGTGTGTGAAAGGGCGATGTAATTCTACTCCACATTAAGATAATAACATTTACCAATCATAACATCTTTCTTTTACTATCTTTTAGATTTAGAGCTTCAGGGTGCATTATGTCCCGGCACATGGTGAAAGACACACCGGTGAGAGAAAGGTGAGCTGTGAATATTCTTTTCAGTCACTCTCTCACTTCCTCGCTCCTTTGATAAAGAAATGACGCACAATGTTATCTTCCTTTTCATCTAACAGGTTGTGTTTCCCAAATTGGCGTTCCCCCCAACACCTCCAAAGCTCAACGTTCGAGGATTCTGCGATGATGCGTAGCCATCGTAACAACGTCTGATAAGGCTGCTTTGACACGTGGTGCACCCTCTTTGAATCACGCCAATGGCACCAGGTGAGCAAAGAAGCTTGTTTCCGAAGCAACAAGAAGTCACCTGTGGGTGGAGAGAGTGGGTAGTGTGGAGCAGCTTGACTGCGTAGGAATGTACAATTACCTCCGGGCAGTGAGAATGGATAGGTTGCAACAGTCTGTGGGGCAGATTTACAAGCCACTTGCACCACATTTGCATCACTTTTAACATGGGAAAAGTGACGCAAAAGTGGCGCAAGGAGCTTGTATATCTGCCCCTGAGTACGCAAGAAAAGCCACTCACCTCCTGACTAGTCAATGGGGTGTAACAGTCTGGATATGCAGTAATGAGAACTCACCGCTATGCAGTGGGAGTGCATGGGGTATAGTACTCTGGGAGAAAAAGAGCACACAGACACCTCCTTGCAGTGGAAGTTGATGTAATACAGTATCCTGAGTGTGCAAAGCCATAAAGCAGAAATATACTTGTGCAGTTGTATATACTCTGCTATTACTAACTCAATACTATCTTTCAGATCACTAAACTTGAGGGTGCACTGTGAACCGGCATGTGCTTGGACAAACAACGGAGGCAAAAAGGTGAGCTACGAAGATTTTCTCCAGTATGAACACTACTTCTCCTGCTCCATCTAATACTTTCTCTCTCTCACACTTTTAATTTCATTTTTTTTTCTTTCACTATCTCCCGCTCTCTCATATTGTTTCTCTTTCTCTTTTAAAGTTATGGACGCTGCTGCCCACTCTGCCGATAAAAAAATCAAGGCTGAATTTAATACAGTCTGCAGTGTAGAACCAAAGCAAAATTCAAGTTGTGAACTCTGTTTGGCACAGTGTTTACACAAGGTAAGCAGAGCGGCCTAGATGCACAATGACTCAAATTAAATGTGTTCGAAATAAATGATATTGTCCTGCATAATGACGTGATCTCTCACCTAATCTGTCTTATCTCTGAATCATTTTAAAGACCTGTTGGTCCATAATGTAAATCTGACGCAGTAGGCACTTCCCTACAGACACTTCTTCAATGCGGGCCTATAAGAGAGGTGGAATGTATCAGGCACACAGCAGACGTGCAAATAACCAAATATTGCCAAGTGTTACCTTAATTTGTGATCTTTGATGTCATTCAGTCACATCGATCTAATTTCAAACACTCATTTTCATTTTTGTTTCATTGGAGTCCATCTCACATTTTGTTTATTATATTGTTATGTTAAAGTTATGTTTCTAGTTATTTTTTATATTGTTATCTTAAAGTTACGTTTCTAGTTATTTATTGTAGTTTTAATAAAAGTTAATTTAAAAAAAGTATATACGTCTTCTTTTCCTGACAACCTTTCATTATTATTTAGTGTGATAATAATATGCTATAATATATAGTATAATGCTGAGGATAACTCTTTACCAACCCTTTACCAGAGTCTGTAGTTGCGATTAACGGTTCCTATGGAAAATTTTAAAAACTCCAGCACAGTAACTGTTTGGACTAGCAACAGTGTGTGGTGAACTTGTAACTATTGTGCACACTTAAGTGTTCCATGAACTGTTGCTATGGTAACAGGCGGTAAGCAGTTTGAGGGTAGGGTTGAAAGGTACTGGCTGTACAGAAACCGTTATATTTACCCAGGATACTCTACATGACAGAGAGGAAAGCAAACTAAGAACACTGTGTAGCATATTTACAAGCCATTTGCACCACTTTCGCGTCACTTTTCCCATGTTAAAAGTGATGCAATAGTGGCGCAAGGGACTTGTAAATCTGCCCCTATGTACATTATGAGCAAAAGAAGTACACAACTCTTCGAATTCTTTGTTGATCACAATTAGACAGTGTTGCTTCACGATTCAAAATGCACTTCACTAAATACTTTGTGCCTATTTAAATGAGTGACAGGATTGTCGACATTACAAAAACTTAGGGGCATATTTACAAGGACGGCGTTAAAATTGTTGCCGCTTTAAGGGCAGCAAACTACAACTAAAACGGAGATAATGGACTTTAAAATCCTTTGTTATCTTACGGGAAGATTTTTTCAACATTGCTGTTTGCTACGCAAGAGTGAGAGCCTAGACTCTCACCCTGACATAGCAAACCTTGGGGGCATATTATCAAGGACAGCGTTAAAATTCAATTGGAATTTTCACAAATTCTCAAAAGCCTATTATTAAGCCATTATGGTGTCTTTAACAATACTTTTCTAACGCTAAAGCGACAATAAATTTAACGCTGTCCTTGTAAATATACCCCCAATATCGCAAGAAATACACAGATAATTTATGTTCGCAATTGAAAAGCTTATTAATATAAGACTGTGGACTTAACATATCAATCCATCTCGCATATTAAACATGCTTAAGTCTACTTCAGAACAGATGTTAGGATCCGACATAAACTGCAATTAGCGAGAATTTTGGTATCAGTCCTCAAATCCAGGGCTGCCGTGTAAATACAATGCTATTGTCATACCTCCCTCTTCCTTTTTACATTCTCATAGAAACACCTACCTTACCACTGAGAACACCTACATTGCAACTCATTGTTGATACAAGGCGAGCCCTTAGCAAACTGGCTGCTAACATGGTTAATGCATCATAGCGTCACCTAGTAAATAGGGCAATATAATTTTCGCCGCATTATTGGCTTTTTAATGTGCGGCAAAATGGCACTTGTTGATATACCCTCAAGTTTGCTGTCACACAGCGAGAACCTCGACTCCTGCCCTGTCATAGCAAATAGCAGTGTCCAGGGGGTAGACACCCCGAGACACAGCAGGAGCCGCCCCTCGGGGCTGGTGTTCCCCAAGGCTTTTGACTGCTCCAGAATGGGGACCACACGGCCCCCCTCTCAAAATATAAAAAGCCCCAGAGGGTGGTAATCCCCGGGGCTTGGATGGACCTTTGACCTCCGTCACCCATTTATTTTGTAGCACCGAGGAATGGCGGTCCCCGGGCTACAGGGCCGCTTTGGTCCCCCATCAAGTGTAATATTTTAGACCCTGGGATTTGGCCCTCCCAGGTAGCTAATTTTTAAACAAGCAAAGGAGCCCCACTTTGTTTTTATTTTTATTACAGCGGATCCAGGCACCCAACGCACATTTCTCCGTTTTTTCCCCCCAAATAAATATGTTTTGTAAACCCCTAAGCAGGTCTAGATGATCAAAATATGTCTTACATGCCCCCTTTATACGTGTTGAACACTTGTCCCACTATTTTCTATATCCTCGCTTCTACCGAGGCACAAAATGGCTGCCAACACTTCCTGGTTTCGAATATTGACAACCACTTCACAGCCAATCAGCATTCTGTGCGTGATCGGGACAGTGCGCTTGTAATCCGCGAAAGATGGGCGGATCCACCGAGGCCATAGATATATATGTACATTTAATTGTAATTTTCTCAGGAACTACTGAACAGTTTTACACCATATTAGCAAAAGGCATGAGTCTGAACCAAGGACTACAACTTTGTCAAATTTGGTGTAATTCTGTTCAGCCGTTCAGGCTGTAGCCGCGATGAACGGTACCTATGGAAAATTGCATGGGGAAAAAAAGTTTTGGGACTCCGCTTTTTTCTCAGCCCCAGCTTCACGAATCACCCCAAGACTTTAAGGATAGGAGCCGACCGGAGCGCCTCACCAGTTTTGAAAATTTCGCGAAGATTCCTCAACAGGCGCCACAGTTATTCCAAATAGAATGTTGCGGATTTCCTATGGAAAATAGGTCCTAACTATAACTACCTACTGGCAACCGCCAGTAGGTAATATATATATATATATATATAGTATATATATATTCGCAATTTATTGAGTTATCCAAGTCGAAGAGAGTGGCATGCATGTGTGATGGGTTGCAAATTTATTGTGGATTCATTTCAAATTCACAGAATGCTTCTTGGACAGCATACACCATGCAAAAAAAGGTTTACCCTGTGCGTTTTGGTGTGACACACGCCTTGTTTATGGGTAGTGTGCTCGTAACTTCATGCATATTAAATAGTGAAACTGACATAGAAATAGACAACATAGAAGAAGGTCTAACAGGTTTACAATTTGACACCCACTCATGGCAGCCATCTTTCTCTGATTCAGTGAATAAACACATCAATGGGTCATTTGATGACGAAATTCAGATTAATCATTATTTTAATGATTTTACATGCCTGATTTGTTCAATAAACATTTTAAAAATAAGACATAATAGTCATAAGCACAAATCAGCACCTTTTTGAATTAATTAGATATTGGTGCTCAGGTTGTAAACCTTAATAAAGCGATGTCTAATATTTCCAATCGACCCATAGAAATATTGAGCACTTGTAGCAGCAAGAAAGATTATATTAAATCAGACTCAAAATTCCTGAGCCTGATAATGAGCCATATGTTGGCAACACTGCGGTTATATGCCCACCGGCATGTAATTTCCCCGCACGGTTGCAGAAAACAAGAAGACGGTACCCAAAGAGCCCTGGTGAGTCTTAACTTGGCAGACCAGAAACAACAGCCCTGTGTCCCTGCTTCGAAGTGCAAAAGACAGGGGTAGCTACGCAGGATGATGGCCAAGGATAAAGAGCACAAACACCCGAAGCAAGAGAAAATGAACTGATACACAAAATCACTTCCACCGCAATTTGAATTGACTGAACAGCAGTATCCCCCAAGCAATACAAAACTCTAGAGAAGCCCTGGAGGATAAGATGGGGGAAGTCTGCTCGGAAGTGTCACATCTTCGTCAAGGTAAATGCAAAGTCTCTGAAAGAGTGACAGAGGCAGAAACTCCAGTCTCAGAAGTTGAAGATGCAGTGAAAGCCCCCCAGAAATGGATGAAAGATATGCACAATGTAACCATGGACATGCTGTAGTGCAGTGGTTCCCAAACTTTTGACTCCTGAGGACCCCCACTGAATCACTACTGGAAGCCGGGGACCCCCAACAATTTGTACAATTTAAATTTCTTTAAACGCCTTTTGAAGCAGAGGCAATTTCAAGAGGAAGACAGCCTGAATTGGGTCTATTGGCATGGACAACATACCTTATCCTGTTCCAGTGGTCAATTTGTAAAACATATAAGTGGAGGGTCTCTCTTCAGGAGGCAGCTTGCAAAGCCCATTTCCCCAGTGAGCGCCGCCTAAAACAGAGCCAACTACTAACCATGAAAGTGGGCAGAGGATGTGTTGTAATGGCAAGAGCTCCACACTCCGTAGCTGGGGTACCAAATCTGAGCCTCCTGTGGTTCTGGGCAAATCACTTGCTCTCCCTGTGCCGTAAATGATAGTGTCCTTAATTGGTGCTCATGAAAACACCAGTGTTGCTGATTAACTGCAAGGGCTAAGCACCACAAACCTCCGGCTCAAATTAAGCACTGTCCGGTTCCCGCTCATCATTGCCATTTCACATAGCTTTAAGCCATGTGCAGCTGGGATGCATCTGTGTTATATATGTATTAATAAAAAGCAGGAACATGTTGGTATTAGACACTTTCTCTCAGTGCCCTTGCATCTTTTAAAGGAAGTGGCTTTACAGCATGCCTTCTGCCTAGTAACACTGTTCATGTTACCACTTGCATTTGACCTCCAGACATGTGCAGCAGCAAGTAGGCACAGTGCATTGCATGTGATTGTGCCCAGTCCCCAGAGCAGATTTGAGCACACAGGCCATTTGTATTTTTTTTAATCTCCAATCTAACCAAAAGATCAACTCTTCAAAGTCAAACCATCATCTTTATGTAATGCAAATTTCTCAAAAAATACTGACTGGATTTACACAAAGCCAAACAAAAAAGACCCTTTCTGAGTATTGATCAATAGTCATGTCAAATTTAGGGTAATTATGTCATCAGTTTTAGCTGTGGGGAACAACAGAAAATACTATGGCCTTAAACTGGGGAATGCTGCCTTTAGATGGCCCAAATAACGTTCCCTTTTAATAATCCGTCCAAGATTTGAAAAAGAAAAAAACAAATCTTCCTGGAATTTGTAAATGTCAACCATATTTCATACATATTTCCATTGGATTTCTGCGCATTAATTTTTGTGACTGGATTAGAGATATGTTGGAAATTGCCCTGCGATAACATTTCTGCACAGAGTACTATGCACTTTTATGTTTCTTTTTACTCTTTACAAATTACCACGGGCACAATTTCTGCTTCCGGTCTTTTGCTCTGAGAAGATTAGAAACGATAGAGAGGGCCTTAGGAATGGGCAGCTCTATACTACATAATAATCAAGCCGCTATGATGATAGGGTAATATTTTTTCACACAATGCAGACCAGTAAACATTACCACCAACTTTTTGCTGGTGGTAACTTTTAGCAAATAAATGTGGACTTTTGGAGGTTTTTCTGTAAATACTCCCCCTATTATGGGTTAAGTAACATGAATAAAATATTTGCTGGATCACCACAGATTTCCCATCCCCCCTAGATGTAGACAACTTGTGCCTCATGTCCGGTCCTGTGCTCTGCTGCTGCTTCACATTCAGCCAGGTTTACTGGAATTATGCGGCAGGTTTAGACCAAATAATGTAACAGCATTGATTAAAATATCCGGCAAGAAGAGACAAATTATGCAGTGAGATTCAGCACATTTAATGTTAATACCACCGCGTTATTTTGGAATCCTATTACATGTTAACTCTATTTGGGAAAATATTTCACTCCACACCACATTACTACCACTTTGACACTCAAAAACAGAAATAAGCAAGAAAAAGCTGACTAGTCAATCTTTGCGAAGGGCCGTCCTCTGCAGGACAACACGTTGCCACTTTTTTACTAACCTTTGAGTTCTGTGAGCAAGCAAAAATGTTATGAATTTAAAATCTGCAGATTATGCAGCACATGATGGGTTGTGTGGCAAATGTGGTAAATCTATACAGGCCTCTGCAGAAAAAAATCCCATGATTCCAGTGGTCCAGCATTTAGTAGAAAAACGGTGATTGCGCATTTATGGGTTTTAGCCACATATTCGGAAGAAGTCGGATTTGTTAACTTCTGGTTCGTTAACGGTGTCTTTGGCACCAGAACACAACAACACAACATCAAGTTTGATAACTTTCACTCATCAGGCGGCATAAATAGAACAAACAGCCTCAATTATTCAACCCTTCTTACGGGCGAAAATCCCTCTCCAATGTGCAAAAGCAATCAAAACATTGAGTGCGGAGAACAGGCAGCGCCACGGAGCGATTCAGCTCAAACCCGCTTATTTATAAGAACATTTTATGTTTAACACAAATTAAAACAGCTAGCGGACATGGCAGACTGAGAAAGGAGTGGGGGGTGGGCTGAGGGGAAAGCCGCAGCAGCACCAGCACTTAAGACTCAAGGACAAAAATAATTTATAGTTCACCATCCCAGATCCGCGAAAACCAGACATCGAAATGCCAGCTCAGCCTTCCGAGGTCGATAAAACAAGCTCCAGTGAGTTGGGTAATAGTAACATGAGTTACTTAGAGATCTACTAAGGACAAAACGTGCAAGAGAGCTCTGTAAACAAGCATTATGACAGGCACTCTAGTCCTGCGGACCCCCTGGGAATGTCTCACGGACCCCTGGGGGTCCACGGACCACAGTTTGGGAAACGCTGCTGTAGTGAATCGATGATGCAGAAAATAGGGCCCATAGAAACAACCTCTGCTTTGTGGGATTTCTGGAAGGAACAGAGGGGGGCGACACATCAGCATTCCTGCCGACCTTGCTGAGGGACATCATCCTGGTCGAACATTTCTCTACCTGCTACGTCATAGAGTGGGTGCAGGGAGCACTGAGCGCAAACCTCCCCTCCCCCCGGAATGTCACCAAGACCAATCGTCGCAAAACTACTCAACTTCATCTTCACCGGCCGATGGGAGGAGCAACACTAGACAAACCTAAAAGACGGAACACAGAGGAAGGGTACTTGACACCACACCTCAAGAAATATAAGACGGCAAACCAATCGAGAAGACTCATAGGTGAAACTCCCTATGCCCTTAGGAAAACTACACAAGATTAAATACATCAAGTCCAAGTAGATTACACGAGGCCCATCATAGAAACTGAGGCAAAGCTGAGGGCCAAATCCTCAGATGCACGTACAGACTCTGACTACACCGAGGTGTCCTCGGGACCAGAATCTGTGCACCCGGTGGTGGTGGAAATACCGGCCTTGGAGACAGAAGAAGAGAGCGACAGGCAGATGGAGTACAATACACCACCTGATCCAGACCTGACGAACTTGGGAGCTGGAACTGTAACTCCAGTGTGAGGGCAACCATGAGCCACACCCCACCCCCAGAAGGTGATAAGTAATTTTTTGCATGAGATTACTATCATAACTTGAACCAGAAGTTATTAAAGTTGGGGATACAAATGGGGGTGGGGTCGCACACTACTCACACACTGGCGGTGTCGCCCCTAAGGACTCTGGTCAATGTAGTAAAGTGTTCGCGATGCATCATCTTTCGATCTTCTGCTATCTTCGCTGTCTTCGCCATCCCTGGACACGTGTTTCGGGGTATCACCCCTCGTCAGCAGGGACAGGCCGTGTACTGGGGTTGCCGATGGCTGCCAATATCTGCCAGGTATAGTACCACTCAGGCGCGTAGGTGCGGGATCCCAGGTTCGGCAGCCCACTGCTCACGGGAGCTTTAAAGTTACAAATGGGGGTGGGGTCGCACACTACTCACACACCGGCGGTGTCGCCCCTAAGGACTCTGGCCAATGTAGTAAAGTGTTCGCGATGCATCATCTTTCGATCTTCTGCTATCTTCGCTGTCTTCGCCATCCCTGGACACGTGTTTCGGGGTATCACCCCTCGTCAGCAGGGATAGGCCGTGTACTGGGGTTGCCGATGGCTGCCAATATCTGCCAGGTATAGTACCACTCAGGCGCGTAGGTGCGGGATCCCAGGCTCGTCAGCCCACTGCTCGCGGGAGCTTTAAAGTTACAAATGGGGGTGGGGTCGCACACTACACACACACCGGCGGTGTCGCCCCTAAGGACTCTGGTCAATGTAGTAAAGTGTTCGCGATGCATCATCTTTCGATCTTCTGCTATCTTCGCTGTCTTCGCCATCCCTGGACAAGTGTTTCGGGGTATCACCCCTCGTCAGCAGGGATAGGCCGTGTACTGGGGTTGCCGATGGCTGCCAATATCTGCCAGGTATAGTACCACGCAGGTACGTAGGTGCGGGATCCCAGGCTCGTCAGCCCACTGCTCACGGGAGCTTTAAAGTTACAAATGGGGGTGGGGTCGCACACTACTCACACACCGGCGGTGTCGCCCCTAAGGACTCTGGTCAATGTAGTAAAGCGTTCGCGATGCATCATCTTTTGATCTTCTGCTATCTTCGCTGTCTTCGCCATCCCTGGACACGTGTTTCGGGGTATCACCCCTCGTCAGCAGGGATAGGCCGTGTACTGGGGTTGCCGATGGCTGCCAATATCTGCCAGGTATAGTATCACTCAGGCGCGTAGGTGCGGGATCCCAGGCTCGTCAGCCCACTGCTCACGGGAGCTTTAAAGTTACAAATGGGGGTGGGGTCGCACACTACTCACACACCGGCGGTGTCGCCCCTAAGGACTCAGGTCAATGTAGTAAAGTGTTCGCGATGCATCATCTTTCGATCTTCTGCTATCTTCGCTGTCTTCGTCATCCCTGGACACGTGTTTCGGGGTATCACCCCTCGTCAGCAGGGATAGGCCGTGTACTGGGGTTGCCGATGGCTGCCAATATCTGCCAGGTATAGTACCACTCAGGTGCGTAGATGCGTGCTCCCAGGCTCGTCAGCCCACTGCTCACGGGAGCTTTAAAGTTACAAATAGGGGTGGGGTCGCACACTACTCACACACCGGCGGTGTCGCCCCTAAGGACTCTGGTCAATGTAGTAAAGTGTTCGCAATGCATCATCTTTCGATCTTCTGCTATCTTCGCTGTCTTCGCCATCCCTGGACACGTGTTTCGGGGTATCACCCCTCGTCAGCAGGGATAGGCCGTGTACTGGGGTTGCGATGGCTGCCAATATCTGCCAGGTATAGTACCACTCAGGCGCGTAGGTGCGGGATCCCAGGCTCGTCAGCCCACTGCTCACGGGAGCTTTAAAGTTACAAATGGGGGTGGGGTCGCACACTACTCACACACCGGCAGTGTCGCCCCTAAGAACTCTGGTCAATGTAGTAAAGTGTTCGCGATGCATCATCTTTCGATCTTCTGCTATCTTCGCTGTCTTCGCCATCCCTGGACACGTGTTTCGGGGTATCACCCCTCGTCAGCAGGGATAGGCCGTGTACTGGGGTTGCCGATGGCTGCCAATATCTGCCAGGTATAGCACCACTCAGGCGCGTAGGTGCGGGATCCCAGGAAAGATGATGCATCACGAACACTTTACTACATTGACCAGAGTCCTTAGGGGCGACACCGCCGGTGTGTGAGTAGTGTGCGACCCCACCCCCATTTGTAACTTTAAAGCTCCCGTGAGTAGTGGGCTGACGAGCCTGAGATCCCGCACCTACGTGCCTGAGTGGTACTATACCTGGCAGATATTGGCAGCCATCGGCAACCCCAGTACATGGCCTATCCCTGCTGACGAGGGGTGATACCCCGAAACACGTGTCCAGGGATGGCGAAGACAGCGAAGATAGCAGAAGATCGAAAGATGATGCATCGCGAACACTTTACTACATTGACCAGAGTCCTTAGGGGCGACACCGCCGGTGTGTGAGTAGTGTGCGACCCCACCCCCATTTGTAACTTTAAAGCTCCCGTGAGCAGTGGGCTGACGAGCCTGGGATCCCGCACCTACGCGCCTGAGTGGTACTATACCTGGC
This sequence comes from Lissotriton helveticus, assembly GCF_964261635.1. Classification (NCBI taxonomy): domain Eukaryota; kingdom Metazoa; phylum Chordata; class Amphibia; order Caudata; family Salamandridae; genus Lissotriton; species Lissotriton helveticus. Next base: position 600,488,266 of record NC_136063.1, on the reverse strand, counting down.
AGATATTGGCAGCCTTGGCCAACCCCAGTACACGGCCTATCCCTGCTGACGAGGGGTGATACCCCGAAACACGTGTCCAGGGATGGCGAAGACAGCGAAGATAGCAGAAGATCGAAAGATGATGCATCGCGAACACTTTACTACATTGACCAGAGTCCTTAGGGGCGACACCGCCGGTGTGTGAGTAGTGTGCGACCCCACCCCCATTTGTAACTTTAAAGCTCCCGTGAGTAGTGGGCTGACGAGCCTGGGATCCCGCACCTACGTGCCTGAGTGGTACTATACCTGGCAGATATTGGCAGCCATCGGCAACCCCAGTACATGGCCTATCCCTGCTGACGAGGGGTGATACCCCGAAACACGTGTCCAGGGATGGCGAAGACAGCGAAGATAGCAGAAGATCGAAAGATGATGCATCGCGAACACTTTACTACATTGACCAGAGTCCTTAGGGGCGACACCGCCGGTGTGTGAGTAGTGTGCGACCCCACCCCCATTTCTAACTTTAAAGCTCCCGTGAGCAGTGGGCTGACGAGCCTGGGATCCCGCACCTACGCGCCTGAGTGGTACTATACCTGGCAGATATTGGCAGCCATCGGCAACCCCAGTACACGGCTTATCCCTGCTGACAAGGGGTGATGGCCCGAAACACGTGTCCAGGGATGGCGAAGACAGCGAAGATAGTAGAAGATCGAAAGATGATGCATCGCGAACACTTTACTACATTGACCAGAGTCCTTAGGGGCGACACCGCCGGTGTGTGAGTAGTGTGCGACCCCACCCCCATTTGTAACTTTAAAGCTCCCGTGAGCAGTGGGCTGATGAGCCTGGGATCCCGCACCTACGCGCCTGAGTGGTACTATACCTGGCAGATATTGGCAGCCATCGGCAACCCCAGTACACGGCCTATCCCTGCTGACGAGGGGTGATACCCCGAAACACATGTCCAGGGATGGCGAAGACAGCGAAGATAGCAGAAGATCGAAAGATGATGCATCGCAAACACTTTACTACATTGACCAGAGTCCTTAGGGGCGACACCGCCGGTGTGTGAGTAGTGTGCGACCCCAACCCCATTTGTAACATTGAAGTTGGGGAGTTATTACATAGAATAGAGGTGTAGGGGGACAACAGGCCACCCGGTCTTCTCTGGCTGAGAGTCACTTCTAAGGATGAGTAGGAAGGATGCTGAGGGGGGATCAAGGGAGGTAAGGTGGGGCTAGATGGGCAGAAACTAAGATACTGGACACTTATATTATCTATTCTTTATTAGTCGCAGGAACCACCAGAAAATGGAACCTTGATAGAATAAGTAAAATTGTAAAGAGTCTCTTTCTCCTCCTGAGGAGGAAACCAACATACTCCCTAGAATTAGACAAATAATAGCTAAACGCCCAGACGTTACTATTCTGACGTGGAATGTCAATGGACTGGGAGATAAAATTAAAAGGGGATTAGAGACTCAATTCATTAAAACACTCCGCCCGGATAGCATGATGCTTCAGAAGACACACATTAAGGGCATACAATGCAAATTCATAGGCCAAGGAGCATACACAGTGCTAGCACATGCATTATAGACCACAGCGACAAGGGGGTGGCAATAATTATCAAGAAAACTATCCCCTTCCAAACAACACGACTTTGGCAGGAACCCTTTGGCAGATATGTGAGAGTGACCAGCCACTGGGTGTGAAAATAGGTGACTCTGATATGCATCTATGTACCACCCTGGTTTCAAGTACCCACAAAGAGAAAAGTAGTGGATGTTCTGCTTGAAACCTCCTCTACATTACATAGAGTGGGGGGATTTTAATGATGTAATGGACCACGCCGTGGGCCAATCCGAAGGAAAGGATAAGCACAGAAAGACCACCTACCTGTCGAGGATTGCCACTACCATGGGGCTAGTGGATACATGGGGTCACAAGCATCCACATACAATACAATTCTCCCAATACTCAGGTGCACACAATACATATTCTAGACAAGACTATGTTTTCATCTCCGGAGACAAATTGAATGAGATAGAACGGGCGGAATATGCGGAAAAGGTTTCTCTGACCACTCACCGCTTCTCGTCAAACTAGGAATGAGAGGACATGGTAGTGACCAGGGATGCAGACCTAATGCATGGGAACTACAGGCAGGCAGACTACTGAAGGGTATTCTGGTTGACATAGAAATATACTTCCAGGAAAACATGAACTCGGTCTCATCTTGGGTGACAGTATGGGAGGCATACAAAGCAGTACTGCGAGATCGATCTCAGAGCCGCATAGCCTCAGAAAAGAAAGAGAGAAGTAAATGTTTAGAAGTAATGGAACACAACATACAAGTCACTCACGGAAAAGACCCCCATATTAACCCGTAAACTGAATGCCTTGAGACAAGAGTGTAGGGATATAGCCATGGATAAATAAACACTGATTTAATCAAGTAGCTGGTTGATGAATCTTCTTGTTATCTACACACGTTTTTGCTTGCTAGATGCCTTCTTCAGAAAAGCCACAATAGTTCCACAAATGGATAAAGTATGGACCAAACAGAAAAAAATTGAAGAATATGGGCAATAATTACCACTGAATAAGCATCTCACTGGGTGAATACGGGCGAGAGAGCATTCCGGTCGGGCAAGGAGAGCTCTCCCTGACTGACCGGAATGCTCTCTCGCAGGCAATTCTTGGGCACCCTCACGCATTGTGATTACGTGAACCCCTATCCCTACTGTAAGGATCAAGCCCTATTTCAAGAAGGCTTGTACTACAAAAATGACGCATCAACTATACCAGCAATCAGCTAATTTGGAAACATTCTTCACATTGAGCTTTGAATAAATCGTATGGGCGATGTCAAAGAGAAAGAAACACAAATACACTGATTCGGTTGTTCAATGATTGTATTGAAAATTAAATTATGGTGAATAATTTCATACATATAGCAACAAGTATTTACAGTCGTGTAATGTGTCCCAAGTGAAATTATGAACCAAAGCATAAAAATAACATTTGTGAGACAATATGTGCAAGGTTTCAAATAAGCTTTGTTGTTTACAAAAGCGACCACTTTCTATTTTCCAAATACATATAATCTATATAATGATAGAATGCCAGTTTCAATGGTTCACTTTTCTCAAATGACGACAGCGTTTTGACCCTAATATGGATGTAGAGTCTCTTCAGACTGACTGACTGGATGAGAGAGAAACTGACTAAGAGAGAGACTGACTGAAGAGAGAGACTGACTGACAGAGAGAGACTGACAAAGAGAGAGAGACTGAACTGAGAGACTGAGATACTGACTGACTGAGAGAGAGACTAGCTGACAGAGAGACTGACTGACTGAGAGAGAGTCTGACTGACTGAGACTGACTGAGAGAGAGAGAGACTGACAGAGAGACTGACTGACAGAGAGACTGGCTGACAGAGAGAGAGACTGACAGAGAGAGAGAGACTGACTGAGAGAGAGAGAAACTGACTGACTGAGAGAGAGACTGACTGACTGCCAGAGAGAGACTGACTGACTGACAGAGACTGACAGAGAGAGAGACTTACTGGGAGAGAGAGACTGACAGAGAGACTGACTGAGAGAGAGCAACTGACGGAGAGAGAGGGCGAGAGAAACTGACTGACTGAGTGACAGAGACTATGATGGAATTGGGGTCAAAGTGTACATGAAGCAAAGCAATGCCTCTTAAGATTGCTGATCTGCTAATAAAAATATATTATCAAAATGTGCTATTTGAAGTTACATCTTCTTTTGAAATACAGCATGGTCGCATTGTCTAATGTTTTGAAACAAGTTTGATTTTTTTTACTCTAGTCCTGCCCCCAACTGACCCCACCTCCCTCTGACACCACCCCTACCAGTCACAAACTACACTATAATTTTGGCCCCAAAAGAAAGTTTGTGAGTACCCATGTCCAAGGCCATATACATTTCTGCAATGGTACACTGTAAGTAGGCCATACTTAGGGGCCCAGGAAGGACACTCCAAGGTGGTTTGACAGCCAATGTTTGGGGGCCCTGAGAAAACTAAATGGATCACTTAAACAGAAACCCAGAGATAGGGCGCTGGTGGCTGCTTGTCGCGCAAGCTACAAGGTAGCGGTCAAAGGAAGAAAGAGGGAATTACAATGCGCCACATGGGAAGAACTCTCAGAGATAGCAGAATCTAAGAGCTTGCTTCTGGAATGTAATCAATAATCCCTGTTTCTCTGATCCAAACAAGCCGGGGCTAAGTAATAACACCCACCCTCCCAGATCAATGGTAAGAGCACTTTCAGGGACTGTATAACTACCTTGCCACCCAGAATCATCAGTAACCCCAAAATATACCACTAGGTTGCACTCCTGTTGTCTTCACGTTGGAAGTAGTAACATCAGGAGTAGAGGGTCTTACGAGGAATAAGACTCCGGGGCCGGATGGGGTCCCACCTGACCTCTTTAGGTCCAACATCGAGGTCTGGGCCCCTCTCTTAACAATGGTATTGAACGCAGCAGTAAACACAAATATTCCAGATTCTTGGTCCTCTGCTATTATCGTCCCGATTTTCAAGAAGGGGAAAAGGGATAGCCCACAGTGTTATCGGCCAATATCGCTGATAGATGTTGCAGCTAAGATCCTTTCGAATAGGTTGATGGATAGGGCAGAGGAGACACAAATTATCACAGATGTGCAATATGGGTTTTGCCCAGGAAAATCCACCGCAGATCAGTGTGTTAACCTGTTTCTTATTACTGCTAAATATACCATAGCGAAGGACGGGGCACTATACTTAGCCTTTATGGGCCTCACTGCGGCTTTTGATTCAGTGAATCGCAGCAAGTTGTGTGCTCTAATGAGGGAACTTGGAATAGATTTAGCTATAATAAATATCCATTGAGGTGGATATAACCAGAATAGGAGGTAGAACAGTCCCGGTGCTGCTGTGCGCAGACGACACAGTGCTTCTGGCCTGCACCCCACACAGCTTACAGCGTATAATAGATAGCTTTGTGGAATTCATGGAACATCTGGATATGTCCTCGAATCTTACAAAATCATACATTATGGAGATAGCAAAAAGCCCAGCAAAAATATAATTATTCTATAGGCTCATATACCCTGGGTAAATTCCCAGCCTTCACCTACTTGGGTGTATTTTTTGATAACCACCTGAATTTTAAACATCTTATAGAGGATAAGTGTATGACTTTGAATAGATCCACAGGCTCAATTGCAAATTATGCCTAGAGGCTGGGGAGGCTGGACCCCGGGTGTGATTTTAAAATTGTATAAAACAGTTTGCTGTGCCAAAGTCCTGTACGGCAGCGAGGTGTGGGGATTTGTTAAACCTACTACCCTGCAAAGGGTCGAGAACAAATATCTAAGGCGGATGCTTAAAGTCCCACAGAGCACGCTAGCATATTGTATACATGAGGAGCTGGGTGTTAGGCTCATCTCAGATAGTATAGGAGTGAAGCCTTTAGTATGTTGGTTGAAGATTTGGACCAACAAAGAGGTGGGCCTGACAAGGTCGGTAGTACGGGATTGTCTCGCCCTGGAGCATGTGTGGAAAATCCCATGGCTGAAATACGTCAGGGATTCTTTTGTCCGGTTAGGGCTTGTAAACTTACTTGACAAACCAGAGACAAAAAAGATAAAAGACATAAGCAATATTAAAACACTGTACCCAATGATTGTGATGGCGCAGCGTGAAATTGTTGAACTGGGGAAACATTTGGTGAGAGATTATATTTTAGTTAAAACGTCACAGGGCATAGAACCTTACCTAACATTTATGACTAATGCACATGATTGTTTTTTGGTAACCTGTTTTAGACTAAATTATATCCACCACCTATTGGCAGTACCGGCAGGTTTTATTATAAACTTAGAGGAGAGAGGGCCCTACCGCTGTGACATGAAGTCTCCGCAGGACACACTTCACCTAGTTTTATTATGCCTACCCCAGGAAACTGTTTCTGAAAGAGTTGTTAAGACAAGCAAGATTCAGGCAGGCTTGTGTAGATTTGCTGTTTTTGAAAATGTCAATTGATGTTTTTACCCTTTATTGTGTGTCAAACTTTTTAAGAGCCGCTTTACAACTGCGAATAACAAGGGGGGACTGAGTACATCAATGAGGATATGCATAGTAGGTTAAGGACTTTCCACGGATGATATTATATTTTAGCCCATTTTAGCTAAACTGTATTTCTGAGAATCATTTTTAATGACTGTTATGTATATGCTTTTATGGTCTGTTCATCAAATCGAATAAAGATGATTATATATATATATATATATATAGTGGGTGTGTGCTTTGAACTGAAAGCATACTCTGACAAATTTGAATATCTGACTCCTACCATGCCTCAGATATGTCTGTACTTCTACGTGTAGTCTGACATGTGTGGTGCAGATGATGACCCAAGCTTAAAAACTATACAGTCTATTATACACCTGCACAAATTGTGTCAGAGTTACTTCAGCCTACAGTCCCACAAATCCTGATCTCTTAGCTATGCTGGAGTCACAGAAGCACTTGAACACGCAGCTTTATATGTGGTAATGAATACCAAGTGACGCATGCAGCTTCTACTACGCACATTTGGAGAGCATTCATTGTGAAACAGATGTAGTCTACTACCTATAGGCTTCTTCACATGTGTCATCTTGTCCCCAAAAAGGCACTGATACACTAATTGATGTCTTTAGAAAGATGCTGAGAGTCACAAGAATGGAATAATAGAAGTATGTTTTTTATTTTGGCCTGGGCCTGGCATTGTGAGCTCTGCCTCTCTAATGGAACTGGAAGAGAAAAGCGAGTTTAAAACATATTCAAGATGTATTAACCTTTATCTTAGTTTATATAAGTCTCTGCAATAGTACACTGCAGGTAGGGCCTACTTAGTGAGGTGTGTATAGTGCTGGCCGTACTGCAAATGTGTAGGGGCAATATGTACAAAGCATTTTACAGGTCGCAAATTACCCATTGGGCGGTTTGCCACTGGCTAAATGCATTTTGCCCTGTACAAACAGCAAAATGTGACTAGGTAACTTGTTACCGTATCGCACTTTGGTTTTGTGATTTGGAATTAGGAAGGGGCTTGTTTAAGTCATCCCTTCCTAATATCAAATAACGCTGGTATGTATGAATATTTTGCAACCAGACTGCTGTCGAAAACATTTATTATTTACCAACTCCGTAGAGGAGGCAGTAACTCAATTGCAAACTAGAGGTGGTACCCACTCGCAAACGGCAAGGGGTCCCCAATATAACCCTTTTTATACACCCAATCCAACTTCCACACTACTATTTTGAAAACCATTAAAACATCCATACCAGAACTTACACACTCACTCACTGATTCATAACTCTACACACACATCTACCCACTCACCAATACAGCCACTCATAGCCAACTCACTCACTAATACAGTCACTGACATATCCACTCATACAACCATGCAGACACTCACAGACTGTCAGTCACCAGTAGAGCTACTCAAACCCCTACTCACTCACCTATAGAGTCAATCACACTGCCAATTACTCACAGTTATATACACACCCACTGACTTATTCATACAAATACTAATGCATACTCACTCACCTCTACAGTCAGTGACACAAACGGACACTCACACAAACAGCCACTCTTACAATCACTCACTCACACAGTCACTTATATACTAAAAAACTCAGCAATACTACCTTTCACATATGCAGTTACTCACCCATATAACAATGACATATCCATTCACTCACTTACACAGCCATACACACACTCTGTCACCCATAAAACCCCTCACAGACATACTCACTAACCCATACAGCCACTGACTCAGCCACATGCTCATCCAAGCAGGCAGCCACACATGCCGTCACCCACCCACACAGATATTCATGTACCCCTACAGGTATTCAGACAACCAATCAATTACCCATACAGACACTCACGTACCCACTCACCAACCCATACAGCTACTTAGACACCAACTGACAGACTGATACAGATATTCACACAACCTATGGTCCTTACTCCCAGTGCATGACTAATATGCGCTCGGGACTGCATGTATAACGTGATTTGTGCTCTATGACTGTTTATGACTGTGGCTACTTTTAGAATCCTTATTTGAAATAATTTCTCGCTGTATTTTAAAAAGATCGAATTCTGCACTCTAAGCACATTTGGCTTTGTATCTCGCCATCTACCAATTTATTTGCTGTGTGCCCCGGTCCACCACGGGTGTTCCCGATTTTGTGGAGGGCGCGTAGGCGAACAGCTGCTCCCCGAGCTTACTGGTTGAATCCTGGTCAGGTGGGACGCCAGGCTCCTGAAGCGGCCATATTTAAGAGGGGCAAGTAGAATAGCTCGGATGGTCCTTACTCCCAGTGCATGACTAAAATGTGCTCGGGACTGCATGTATAACGTGATTTGTGCTCTATGACTGTTTATGACTGTGGCTACTTTTAGAATCCTTATTTGAAATAATTTCTCGCCGTATTTTAAAAAAAACAAATTCTGCACTCTAAGCACATTTGCCTTTGTATCTCGCCATCTACCAATTTATTTGCCGTGTGCCCCGGTCCACCACGGGTGTTCCCTATTGTGTGGAGGGCGCGTAGGCGAACAGCTGCTCCCCGAGCTTACTGGTTGAATCCTGGTCAGGTGGGACGCCAGGCTCCTGAAGCGGCCATATTTAAGAGGGGCAAGTAGAATAGCTCGGGTGGTCCTTACTCCCAGTGCATGACTAATATGCGCTTGGGACTGCATGTATAACGTGATTTGTGCTCTATGACTGTTTATGACTGTGGCTACTTTTAGAATCCTTATTTGAAATAATTTCTCGCCGTATTTTAAAAAGATCGAATTCTGCACTCTAAGCACATTTGGCTTTGTATCTCGCCATCTACCAATTTATTTGCCGTGTGCCCCGGTCCACCACGGGTGTTCCCGATTGTTTGGAGGGCGCGTAGGCGAACAGCTGCTCCCCGAGCTTACTGGTTGAATCCTGGTCAGGTGGGACGCCAGGCTCATGAAGCGGCCATATTTAAGAGGGGCAAGTCTCTCTGCGCCCAGCGGATGCGCCCAGCGAATATGCGCCAAAGTTCTGCCAAAGTTAAGCCCGTATGTGCCCGTCTGAGCTGAGGACGCGCCAGGGGCCAGACGGGCTGGACCGCGCTTTCACCTTCATGACAACTGTGAGTTGTATTCTCACTCTATTCTATTGGCTCTCAGACCTATGCCAGAATTGTGTCATTTTAGCTTATGTCCAGATGATCTGGTTAACATTCACTGTTGTAAGGGGAACTTAGGTTCTAGGTGCCCGAGCCACCCCCGCCATAAAAATCCTGCTAGATTTGATAACCAATTGCCAGCTTTCAGTCTTATTAGCGATGCAGGCCTACTGTTGAATGCTCGGTCTTTGGTACGAAATAATGTTTCATTCAATGATTTCGTTTCCCAAAATAAACCACCTTGGGTTTTCATTACTGAAACCTGGGACTCTGATTCCGCTGGTCCAGATCTTGTGGAGGCAGTTCCTGAAGGCTATTCTCTGTCCAGATTTGATAGGATAGGGCGCAGGGGTGGTGGGTTAGGAATTCTGTTTAGGGACATTTTTACTTGCTGTACCAAGCCTCTCTCTTTGCCCTCAGATACATTTGAGGCACTATATTTTTCTATTAATTTTCTTCCTTCTGATTCTTTTTCTGGCATTCTTTGCTATAGACCCCCAGGCCCTAAAACGACCTTCCCCTATGAAATTCTTAAACTTATCGAGCCATATCTTGACAGGCCCCACTTTACTATTCTGGGCGATTTTAACTTTCACTTAGAGGTCACAGATTCTAAGGATACACTAGCACTTGTAGATGGTTTAGCCACATGCGGACTTGACCAATTGGTTAATGGCCCCACACATCTAGCCTCCCATACGTTGGATGGCATCTTTTCTAATGATGCAAGACTTGTGACTGGCTCCCCAATTCCCCTTTCCTGGTCTGACCATTTGGCAATTCCCTTCCATTTTAAAGTAAACTCTAACCTATGTAATAAATTGAAGAGTAGTGTGTGGTCCACTAGAAGGAACTACAAAGTAATACATGACAACACTCTCTCACCTTTTATGAATGATCTTAAATGCCCCTCCTTGGAGGATCCAAATAGGGCGGCCTCTGATCTTTCTAATGCCCTGATGAGTGCTATAGACTCCCTTGCTCCGGCCAAACGGTATTATTCAGCCCGAAAGAGCCCCTCACAACCTTGGTTCTCAGACCGCTTAAAAACTATGCGCCAAAAATGTCGGAAACAGGAAAGGGCTTGGACTGCACACCCTGATTTACCGGGAAAAGCCCTGCATAAATCTCTTCTTAGATATTATAAAAAGGCAATAATAGAAGAAAAAAGGCATTATTTTACTAACCTAACAACTTCTTTAAAATCTCCTAGAGACCTTTTTAATATTATTAACTCTCTTTCGGCACCCAGATCGGCTGACCCTATCATTGAAACTCAGGAACTCTGCAATAATTTAGCGAGCTTTTTTCATGACAAGATTGCTGACATTTACAGGGCGCTTGAAATTAGAAATCAAGAACTAAATATTAAGCCAGTAAGCTTTTCCTCTTCTTCCACTGTTATGAATGATAAGACTGATGTTTTGTCTAAACTATCGCTTACACGCTTTCCTCTGATGTCTATGGAAGATCTTAATCTTTTACTTGATTCTACCAAGTCCTGCTCGCCCCTGGACCCATGTCCACTAAAGACCTTGAAAACTTGCAGAAGGTCTGTGTTTCCTCCTCTATTGGAAGGTATGAATCTAGCGATCCATGAGGGTATATTTCCATCCCCTTGGAAGACCGCTATTGTCAGGCCTCTACTTAAAAAACCCTCCCTAGACCCAGAAATCCTGAAGAACTATCGTCCCATCTCCTTGCTCCCGGCTCCAGCCAAGATCTTGGAATCTTATATAAATCAAAATCTGTCTGCTTTCATCGAAAATTCCGACATACTTGACAGCTCCCAACATGGCTTTGGATCAGCCCACAGCACTGAGTCTGCTCTCACTGTTGTGACAAATAAAATCCGATCTGAGGTTGACAAGGGACACCCTTCGCTGCTTGTGTTATTAGATCTCACAGCAGTATTTGACACCTTGTCCCCGTCAATATTGATCTCCAGACTCAAGGACATCGGATTAGGAGGCTATGCCCTTAGTTTACTCTCCTCCTGTCTCCATCATAGGGAGCAGAGAGTGAAAATGGGCAACTTCCTTTCCGAACCCCAAAAGGTGCAATGTGGGGTCCCTCAGGGCTCCTTGTTGAGCCCTCTACTATTTAACATCTATGTTACCCCACTTGCAAGTGGTTAGATCCTTTGGCCTGGATGTGCTGTCATATGCCGATGACACACAGATATTGGTATCCATCACCCAGCCAGCTTGCGAGATTGCATCCAAGTTTAGAGCTTATATGGAGGCAGTCTCGCAGTGGATGGCGCGTAGTTTTTTTTAAACTAAATGGTGAAAAAACCGAGGTCATGATTTTTGGAGGGAGTCAAGATCTCTGGTCTAGGGACTGGTGGCCTTCGTCCTTAGGGGAACTGTCCTACCCCTACCGCTACCGCCAAAAATCTGGGCGTACAAATTGATTTGGCCCTTTCTTTCGATCATCAGGTAAATAGGACAGTGTCAACTTGTTGTGGCATTATTAGAATTTTAAAGAAAATTGCTCCTTACCTATCTCTGGCAGCTCGTAAACAAGCAATAGCTGGCTTAGTACTATTGAGGCTGGACTATTGTAATGCCCTCTATGGTGGCATCAATAAAGGGGCTATCCATCGCCTCCAAATGGTGCAAAATGCGGCTGCCAGGGTGGTATTAAGTCTCCCTAGGAGAGCGTCTGCAACAATGGCCAGAAGAGATCTTCACTGGCTGCCGATCCCATCTGGAATTTCTTTTAAAATTCTATGTCTGGCCCATGGTGCCATCCATGGATCAGGATCTGAAGGCATTAGATCGCTTCTGCGGGCCTATACTCCCGTCAGAACTCTTCGTTCATCTTCGAAGAATAGGCTTGTGGCCCCCAGGTTTGCAAAAGTAAAATGGGGAGGTAGAGCCTTTTCCGTCTTGGCTCCTAAACTGTGGAATTCCCTCCCCCTTGAACTCACTAGTCAATCTTCCTTGGTAATTTTTAAAAAACTTCTGAAGACCTGGTTTTTCTCTCAATCATATTAGACTATGCCTTTCCAATGGCGTTTTATTCTGGCTACTTGGTAGTTTGGACTTTTATGTCTGTCTGTATTGCGCCTTGATGCCCCCTGGGGCTAAGTTTTATGCGGTATAAAAATGCCTTAATTCATTCAGTCACCCACCCATACATTTACTGAGAACACCTAGTCAGTCACGCATCCAATGAATCATCCATACAGGCACTCATACACCCACTGATTCATCAATACACCTTGGTATATATATTTAACACTTTTTAAAAAGACTCACCGTCACAGGATGATACCATCAGTGATGTTATTCAAGAAGTCATCAGTGATGTCACTGACCATGTCTTGAATGATGTAATATGTGAGGTCATAAGCAGTGCATTGCGGGGGCACAAGTTACAGTTTGCTCAGCTAATTATAACTGCTGAATTTCTCTGGTTTTGTATGAGTGAAATGTCAGCCTAAGTATAACGTCCCTGCAACTTTTGGTCTGTTCAGTACATTTTTAAGGTTTTTGTCATTCTATTTCCTAATTAAAATGCCTATGTAAATTTTGTTTTTTTCAGTGAATATATATTACCTACTGGCGGTCGCCAGTAGGTAGTTATAGTTAGGACCAAGTTTCCAGAGGAAGAGCATTTTTTGTTTTGCTTATAGCTTTAGTGTTGTTTGATGAATCTTTGTTCTTATCAGCTCCTATGTTGAAAGTTTGGGGGTGATTCGTCAAGTGGGGGACGAGATAAAAGGGGGTCCCAAAACGTGTTTTCTCCATGTTAATTTCCATTGGAAATTTAGACAAGGCTACAGGTTGAACGGGTGAATGCAATTACCCCAAATTTGGCAGGGAGAAGGGTCTTGGTGTAGGAAGCACGATTTTGGTTATTTGGTGTAAATCCGTTCAGTAGTTTTTGAGAAATATCGAAATTTACAGATATTGATAATTGGGAATTCTGTCACCTGATTGGCTGGGGCGTTATGAGCACGAGCTTGCTGCGGATTGGCTGTGAGCGCTGCGAGCGGTTGCAACTAGGAAGTGTTGGTCGCCATTTTGTGATTCCGATGAAGCGAGTAAGGGGAAAAAAGGGCAAAAAAGTAGGAAAGAGGAGGGTAGGAGCACTGTAACCTCTGTGCGGTGTTTAGGGTGTGCTTTACAGGGGGTGCAAAGCTAAGTACTCATACCTACCGGTCTGAAAGTGCTAGGCTATGGAAATTAAGTAAGGTATTGCCTAGAATCTGATGCTGCTAAGGTGAGCTGGTGCGGGACTCGTGGATTAAAGCATAAGCCCAAATTGTGTGCCTTATGCTGTGAAGTCATGTGCTGTGGCCACTGCACTACACCTGTGGAAGTAGTGTCAGCATGTGCTTATACCTACTAGGATGAACTACTGGTCCATACTGGTCTGAAAGTCCTGGGGTATGGAAGTATGTGAGGTACTGTGTAGAGTCTCATGGTGCTAAGCTGAACTGCTGGCGGACTCGGGGATGAAAGCGTGAGCTCAAACTGTGTGTTGAGAAGTCATGTGCTCTGGCTGCTGTGCCACATCTGTTGAAGTAGTGTGAGCATGTAGGTATACCTACTCGGATGAAGTTTTGCTTTCAACATTGTAACTTGTGTATGGTACTTAGGGGGTGTTATACAGGGAGTGTGAAGGTAAATTTGCGCGTATCAAATCAATTCGGTATTTGTGAAGTGCAAACTACTCACTCCTATGGATCAGATGGCGCTGGGGGCGTAAGCTGAGCTGCTGACGGACTCGGGGTAAAGTCGCTGAACAACCGACCCCTATCGGTCTGAAAGTGTGGGGTACGTAAATTAAGTGAGGTATTGCCTAGAGTGTCATGCTGTTAAATTTAACTGCTGCTGAACACTGGGATGAAACCGTGAGCCTCACTGTGTGTGCTATGCTGTGAAGTCATGTGCTCTGGGTGCTGTGCCACACCTGTCCAACTTGTATATGGTGCTTAGGTGGTGTTGTATAGGGAGTGCGAAGGTAAATCAATACGATATTTGTAAATCACAAACCACTCACCCCTATGGGTGAGTAGAGTCGGTGATCTAAGCAAGAGCTCTGTGCTGCAAAGTCATATGATCTGGCCACTGCACCACAGCTGTGTGGAGAATACATTTTGGCGAGGGTCCGGGAGTTGCCGTTACCTGGCCATAAAATAGTGGGCCTAAGTTTTAACTTATAGGGTGGCTCTAAAAAGAGCCCTTGTGTTCATTAGTTGGAGCTACATATAAGTGTGGATGCATAGTTTCAAGTTATTCATGAAAACTCGATTTCCCTGATCTGTGAAGTGTACTCCATCACTTCTATAGATATCAGCCATATCAAAACGTATATTGTTGTTGTAGATGGACCCCATTTTGTGGTCTCTGAGGTATGCTGACACACTTTATTGACTTTCTTCCTAGATTTTTCAATCTGAGGCTAAAATTGTTTTGACCATTTCCACTTCTGTCCTTGGCATATATTGGAATATACAAATACAGTTTGAGGCAAAAGTAACATCAATTGTTCAAAGGTGTCCTTCATAAGCATTTCCAAACCTACCCCAGTCAATGTGCCTAGGTCATTTCCACCACAGTGCACAATCATGAGGTCAGGGTGTTGGAGATGCAAACAGGTTTTAACCAAAGGCAACAATTGGTGCCACTTCATTCCTCTCTGTGCAAACCATTTAATGTCCACATTTTGTAAACCTAGGTCTAAGTCAATACGTCTCTGTTCTGCATACCTCTTACACAAGAAAACATAGCTATGTCCTATGATCCACACTAGCATTTTGAAGGTATGGCTGGAAGGTATGGAAAGATGTCTGTAGCTCATGCAGTTCCTTCATAGAATAAGAGATATGTTTAAAGATGGGGAACTACTTTTTTTTCACTTACAAAACGATACCTGATTGGGAGACGAAAAGCATTGTTTTTTAAAAGTAGGTTGCACATTCGGTTTGTGGAAAAGCATCTTTGTGATTGGTAAAGAAAAAGCAGTTTCAACGTGGAGTACATATCATAGGATAACATTTGCTCAACTCAACCACAACTGCTACTTGCATTTGGAAGGCACGGTTCGAACGTAAAACAATTGTGAACTTTTAACCTGCACATGCCGTTAAATGTTCGAGAAAATGTTGCAAAACAATATCGTTAGGTTTAAAAAAAATGATGAACTTTTAACCTGCACGTGTTGTAGAATGTTCTAGAAAGTGTGTTGATAGAATACGTTGTACTGCTGACTTTGATGCATCGTTGAATATGAAAAAAACTGTTTATATGGAAAATTATAAAGAAACTAATAGAGAGAAGTTTTGAAACGTAAAAGAATCAAGGAACTATTCTAATTCATTCTTTACATGTTTCTATGTGTGGAGGAGCAAAATTATAGAAACAACAGCAGCAGGTAGAAGAGGAAGCAGGAAGTGGGGGGATGGGGAGATGGGCACAATGGCACACATGTACAATCAAGTACAGCACAAGTATAGACAAACAATGGCCAAAATGAAACACACCAATAAGGAGCATAAGTCACACAACCATGCAACATCACACCACTGAAAGAGCATAGAAACCACGCTGCATTCATACAGAATGTATACAAAGGCCGGTTGTGGGTGTCGTGGAATGTCTGCGACCGTGGTCATCATGGATGAGATGCCCAGCATGTGGCAATTGGGCAGTTTCCTTGTGTGTTACATTGAAAAACAGCTGCTCATCCCTACCTCGAGCCCCCACACTTTAGTATGGTGCACTGTTGTATCCCGTGCACACGTACAGCACAGCATTGTAATGCCTATTCTGGCATGCCTGTGACATTCGAACTACACCATGCGAGTGCCTTTTGGTGGTGGTGTATGCCACTTTACAGAACAACAAAAAGGTTCCAGAGGGTCTGAAAGAAAAGAGAGTTTACGGTGGGCGGAGAACCAGCCAACACAAAAGACCTCTAAACTGACTAGGCCTGGTTCCATCTCTAGACAGCGCATTTTTCAAACTGTCTTTAAAATATTTTTAATATTGGCGAAGCGAGCATCATCCGCATAAAGTTTGTTCTATGCTCCCTTATCCAATTTTATACACACCTTTTTGTACTTTTACTTTTTCACGTTTAAGTCCTTTTTTTGCACTGCACTTCCCCAGTCACACCACGCTTCACCACTCATCAGTCTTAAAGAGTGGTAGACCATACTATTGTTTGTTCAGCGGAGGAGAACTATTTACCACCTGGTCTCCTTACGCCTGTAAAATACATACTTGCATGGATGGTCTTGACAAATCCCAAATGATGAAGGGCGGTTTTCGAGTGGTGACTGATGGGTACTTTTGACCATCTATCGAGTTGTCATTGTATACCATTTTTTTAGTCAGTTTAGAGGTCTTTTGTGTTGGCTGGTTCTCTGCCTACCGTAAACTCACTTTTCTTTCAGACCCTCTGGAACCTTTTTGTTGTTCTGTATCTGTGGGGACTGTTTCCAGATCTTGGTCTTTAAATATTCCCCTGGGTCCTACCTCACCGTAGTGTTGTTGTTTGTATGCCACTTTACAACATCGTCTGCTGCGGCCCTTGTCGCAGGCCACACTAGAACACAGAGATACACTTACCGCACTTCCTGATAGGCACACCCCTGCACTGACCTGTGTACGCCGGACTAGCACATGTGTGTTGTGCTTGCAGGAGGATGCATGCGTAGCTACATGTCCAGGGTCACTATCAACGCTGAGGTGACATGGTAACGTCATGCTAACACAATGACCACACGGACACACTTGCTCAGATGCGGGTTTTGGGGGCGTTGGTGGTCCTGGGGGTTGTTGAGATGAGTCTTTTGGCCCTCATGGATATCCCTCTATCGTGCTGATTGACTCTATGGCACCTGTGGGTGTTCTGGTGTGTCTCTTGGCTGTGTTTCCTTTCACGTTGCAGGTAGTCATCCTGCTTAACACCAGCAGAAAGCAGGTGTAAAATTCCTGGTGGTAATGTGGGTTATCGCCGGAATTAATTTTGTATGGCAGTTGTGAAAGTTGTGATGTCATTTTTTTGTGTGCAGACAACATACGAACTGGGCAGTGTATCCCGTCAAGATCCAGCACCTGACGCACTATTCCTAATCAATATAAATACAATGAGATTTCTTCATTGATTTTGTGTGTACACTGTAACTGCAGGCACTACCTCAGCGCAATTCAATACAGGATTTTAGTATTTAGAATAAATCGCAAAGGTGCACCTTGTGTCTTTTTGCATGGGCACGGCTACTCTGCATTTCATTATCAGCACTTTAATGCAACTAAAGTTGAGATAAATCTAACACAGTATTCAGAAGTTGGTGCAAACTGCAGAGATCTCCAGTATTCTCGCGATAAGTGCTCCAGAATTTAACACCATGGTGGATACCAGCAAATAACAGTAATAAGAACAAGAAAGAGTCATACATCAGTTAAGAAAACAATCAAAAAGGTTAATAATTTTATTTTTGTCAAACGTATTTTTTTATAAACCATAAACTATTTTACTTTTTTTTAAATTAATATATATAAAGAAAATAAACCAATAAACAAAATTTAACAAACATAATAGAAAAAAAACAAGATGGAAGACTCTTGCGGGGATCTTGGATGTCGACGACAGAGCCTGAAAAATAAAGCACAAAATAAGGACGTGTGTAATGCGCTTATCAAAGGACTAAGTGAGAGAAACAGAGAAGGAAAAACAAGCCAGAGAGAAAAAGAGAGGGAAGGAAAGAAAAGGAGTGAGAAAGGGAGGCGGGAGAGAGAGATAGAAGGAAACAAATGAAGAGAGAGAGAGAGAGAGAGAGACAGAGAGAGAGAGAGAGAGAGAGAGAGAGGGAGAGAGAAGAGATAAAGAAAGACAGAGACTGTCGCCTCTGCGCATCCATGAGCAAATAATTACCTGGTGCCGGCGGAGTGTGTACGTGCCCGTCAAAACCCCGCGGATCTCAGATGTGTTGCTGAGTCCTGAGTCCTAAATGGTGGAGACCACATCAGATTATTTATGGATCATATAGATGTCGCTGAGTCCTGAGTCCTGAATGGCGGAGACCACTTCAGCTTCTCTGCAGCCCGGCAGATCTCACACATGTCGCTGAGTCCTAATTCATCAATGGCTGAGACCACCTCAGGGTTTGATGCCGCAAAGCCTGTGGAACTCAAGTTAGTGCCACGTGGTGGTAGGCTCCTGATGGCCACATGAGTTTGGGGTGGCACTAACCCTGAGCATATGAAATTCGCACCAAGGGGATGGTAGGCCGCTGACGGCCATACAGCTGAGGGTGCGACTAACCTTCTGCGCAACTTTTCATTGACTCTTTATGGTTGAGACCCGTGGAGCGTTCGCCAGCTAGTCAGCACCTGCAATAAAGGATGTGACGTTGTTGATCTATTATATTTGCGTGGTCACATGGCCTGTGCTGCATGTGCTGGATGGGTGTGGGGTGTGTGCAAACCTGCCCTCAGGGAGTGGCCGTGAGATGTTGAGAACTAGACCACTGACATGCACACCAACATAGAGTACGCTTGCGACAGGTAGCTTTGTAGGGCCAACGTCTGAACGTAATCGGAGTGGCGTGGTGTGTAGTGGCATACGACAGGATAGCGCAGGGATAGACACAATGACGCGGACGGCTCATAGTACTGCGCCTGGGAGTCGAGCGAACAGGCTGCAGCTGTCCCTCTGCGAGCCTGGGTGCAAACTGTTCATAACTCACAGTACATAAGTATTGAAAAACCATTTTGTGAAAAGATATCGGAGTTACTTCTGTGAGTGATACCCCTTTGACGCTCCCTCTCCCCACATTACCAAGATACCCCGATCAACCTTCTTGGGCCCAGAAGTGTCCCTGTGCGGTTGGAGTGCGGTATAGATTTACATATAAAAAAAATTATTTAAATAAAACAACAACAAATAAGACTGAAGGGAGTCTGGTACTGTGGTCGCTGCCATGAAGTTGGGGGTCACTGCCGTTCAGGACTCAGGACATAGTTACACATGTGGGATTGGTTTGTGTTAAATAGGGTTAGTGGTACCAGAAGCGTATGAGACTGTATGAGCTTGTGATGTCATCAGTGATGACACTGACCATGTCATGAATGATGTAATATGTGACGTCATCAGCAGTGCATTGCGGGGGCGCTAGTTATAGTTAGCTCAACTAACTATAACAGCAGAATTTCTATCGTTTTGTATGAGTGAAATGTCCAACTAACCATAACGTCCGTGAAATCTGTTTTTTTCTGTGAATATATATATATATATATATATATATATATATATATATATATATATATATACCAACACTTTCGGTTCCGTTGAACCAAAAAGGACAAGCACACAGGTATCCAGTTCCAGGATGTTTTTATTACAGACTCCTCACCCCCGACAGATGCGTTTCGCTGGGTAGCTTCGTCAGTGTCAGTTTGTGCTCAAGCAGTGTCGCCATTTTACCCACTTCATGGCCCAAAGGTTTCAACAACATAGAAAATGGTGTGCAATCCTGCAGACACATTTCTTTGGTGGCCATCTTTGAGTGTGTATCCGCCAATTCATTTCATGGGTACAACTATACAAATCAATAAAGTACTGAAGTGCGTTTTAAAAACATTATAACCACAAACAGTTGATTATTAAAATAAGTACAAACTTTGAACATGATTTAGTGACACTTTTCACCCTGATAAATTTGCGTGTCACATTGTGTTACCCCTGATGGATTTCCACACATATGGCCCGCAAGTGCACTGTATATCTGGCATTTAGTATATTCTTGTTGTGTCTCTAATTGTTCTTTGTCAGTTGTGTAGCCCTGTATGGGCAGTTTTTCTCCTTTATTTCAATAAAGGGATAGCAAACTGTCTAGTATAGAGGAAAACCGGAGTTCTAATTACATTGTGTCGGCTTCTCCTTACATTTATGTGACCAGGTGAATAGAACCTCATCCCACCTCCTTCTCTAAATGACCTACAGATGTACCCACATCTCCTCATCGTTATTTAGCCCCCATGGTGTCATGGTTTTAAGATCAATAATATATCTTGATTCCAGGGTACGAAGTGCCTTGACTCTATCACCACCTCGTTCTTGTCGATCCACCTGATCTAAACAATAGTAACTAAGCAAATCCCTGTTGCTTTGGTGTAGTTCTGCAAAGTGGCGTGCCACGGGATAAGACCTGTCATTGTTCGTGATGGCACGTAGATGCTCTAAAATACGCAGTTTGGTGGGATTGATAGTGCTCCCTATATATCTCATCTTGCAGGGGCACTCAAGACAGTAAATTGTATATTCTGAATTACAGTTTAACACTTTTTTGATCGTTCTGAGGGGATTATCTTTACCAGTTCTTCCCGGATAGCTAAGGACCTTTTTGCTATTTTTACACGCCTTACAGCGTAAGCAAGGAAAGAAACCTTTAGCTTTGGATAGTGTGGTCGGTTGCTGTTTAGAGGAGAAGTGGCTGTGGACTAGGTGGTCTCCCAGAGGCTGACAACGCCGGTAAGTAATTGGTGGTCATTCGGGAAGGTGTTTCTTAAGCACACTATCAGTACCCAAAATGTGCCAATTTTTCTTGAAAATATGAACTACCTCCCCTGCTTTCGTATTGAAGTTGGTCATCATCCTAGCAGGTTCATCCCCTTTTAAAGTTGGTTTTACCAACAAAAGGTCACTCCTATTCACTGTGGCCACTTTTCTTCTGCCTGCTTGAGTGTGTTCTTAGAATATCCCCTATTCAAGAATCTATTGCTGGCTTCTACTTTGGCCAGTTGGTAATCCTCCTCCGTCGAGCAGTTACGCTTCATTTGTAGGAGTTCACCATATGGGACATTATGTATCAAGCACCTTGGATGGTGACTAGCCGCATGAAGTACGGCATTACCTGCCGTGGGTTTTATATTAAAAAAAAATATATATATATATTTTTTTATATATATATATATATTTCCCAAAATGGCTCCTGCAAAGCCGCACCCCAGCCACATGGAAAGACACAACCTTAATTTTCATAATAGCAGGCAGCTTCTCATTCCGTTCATCTGTCCCCAAGCTTAACGCATTTCAAGCATTCCTTTCGTCTTCATCAGAAGCCTTTGAGTTGAAACAGATCTTTACTTGCATTTCCCATATTACCTTGCACATTGTATACTTAGGAGAATTGGCCTCAGGTGTGCCTTTAGTGTAATTTCTTCCTGTTTCATGCTGGTAGTTGTTGTTTTTAACCACACCTTTTCGACCCTCCAGTGGGCCAGCTTCCCCCAAAAAAACTTCAGGGACAATTTCATTCCGCATTGGGCTCCCGAATAAGACTCTGCCTGCTAGTTTCAAGGTACCTGCAGCGCCATAGAAAGAGGAGAGAATTCCCCCCGCCTGGCCCCTTTGATGTTCATGGGGGTGTGTGTCGCTTTCACAGCCTGGAACGCGCCGTGTCAAACACTTCCCAAAATTGCACCAGCAAAGCAAAGCCGCACCCAAAACAAAGGTAAGGACACAACCTTTATTTTCATAATAGCAGTCAGCTTCTCATTCCGTTCATCTATCCCTCAGCTTAACGCGTTTCAAGGATTCTTTTCCTCTTCATCAAAAGCCTTTGAGTTGAAACGGATCTTAACGTGCATTTCTCATATTACTTTGCGCATTTTATACTTAGGAGAATTGGCCTCAGGTGTGCCTTTATTGCGGAAAAGGTGCGGTAAAAAACACAATTGCCAGCATGCAACAGGAAGAAATGACACTAAAGGCACACCTGAGGCCAATTCTCCTAAGTATAAAATGCGCAAAGTAACTATAACAGCCAAATTTCTATGGCTTTGTATGAGTTAAATCTCCAACTAACTATAACGTCCCTGAAACCTATGTTTTTTTCAGTGAATTTCTAAGGTTTTTGAAATACTAATTTCCAACTATAACGTTTTTTCAGTGAATTTCAAAGGTTTTTTAAATGAAAATTTCTAACTGTAATGTCCCTGAAACCTTTGGTTTTCTCAGTGAATTTCTAAGCTTTTTTAAATGCTAATTTCTAACTATGCCTACAAAGGTAGGACATGTGAAGAAAGAGGTAGAAAAGCGCAGAAAGAAGCAAGACAAATACAAAAAGAGGCAAAAGAAGTCCAGAAAGATGAAGAAAAGTGCAGGAAGAAGAAGAGATGTACAGAAAGAACCAACAGAAAAGCAGAAAGTCCTCCTGTGCCCTCCACTTTTTGCTGATGGGTACTGATGGTAACTGACTCTGACTAACCAGGCCCAAATCCAGTGCTATGCTAAAAGACACTTAGAATACAGTGAAACTACGTACATACACTAGGGAACACTATGCATTGGGGTACTCCTGTTATTAGTATGACCTCCTCTGTATATGCCACGAGTTAGTGCCTGAGTCATTGCATGAGTACATGAGTAGTGACTGGATAATTAGGGTGCTACAAGGAGCGTGCATGGTGATTGTATAAGTGCTTGGGTTTTGGCGCAGTGATCAGATAACCACATAGGATTGGCTGGGTGATTGGAGGACTGCATAAGTAGTACCAGGTAGATTACTGGACTGCATAGGCAGTCCTCAAGGTATTACAACAGTGCATCTGTTAGTGACTAGGTCATTGCATGAGTACATGGGTACTGAGTGGATAATTAGAGTACTGCAATGAGAGTATGTGGTGAAGTTATAAGTGCTTGGGTATTGGAGGAGTGTTTGGATTAGTACATGGTAGTGGCTGGGTGACTGGAGGAATGCACAGGGAGTGACAGCGTGATTGCAGGACTGCCTGGGTACTACCTGGGGAATTGAAGGAGCAAATGAGAAGTGCGTAAGTGGTACAGAACTGTATGGGTGAGCATATGGAATTGTAACAGTGATCAGTTAGTGCCTGGATCATTGCATGAGTACATAGCTACTGACTGAAAGATTAGAATACTGCAAGGAGAGTTTCTGAGTGAATTTATGAGTAATTGGGTATTGGCGGAGTATTTGGATTAGTACATGGTAGAGGCTGGGTGACTGAAGGACTGCACAGGGAGTGACAGGGTGATTGCTGGAATGCAATCGTGTACTACCAGGAGAATTGAAGGAGCGAATGAGAAGTTTGTAGATGGTTAGATGACTGCATGGGTAGTACACAGGGATTGTAGCAGTGCATGTGTTAGTGCATGGGTCATTGCATGAGTGCATGGGTACTGACTGGATGATTAGAGTACTGCAAGGAGAGTGCATGGTAAATGTATAAGTGTTTGGGTTTTGGCGGAGTGATTGGATAAGTACACACATGTCACATCAGTCCCACCCCCTCCCTTCACCACTGTGCTAAAGCGTCAGGTTTTAAGTTGGGGGATTAATTCCCCTTGAATCCTGAGGGTCCCTGATGGCCAACTAGCCCACCAGGTACCTCCAGTAGGGGACACAGAGGTACATTGCAGAGAGGTGTAAAAAGGGGCATGGCCTTGTACTACCTCTCTGCAAAGCAGCCCTGTGGTTCTTACTGGAGGTACCTGGTTGGCTAGTTGGCCCCTAGGGACCATCAGGATTCAAGGAGACTTAATCCCCCATCTTACAACACGCCACAGGATGTGTTTGCACACATGTCACATCAGGCTTCGCCCACTGCCTTCTCCACTGTGCAAACGCGCCATGTGGCTAGTTTAAAGTTGGGGTATTAAGTCCCTTAAAATTCTAAAGGTCCATGGGGTCCAACTAGACCACCAGGTACCTGCAGTAAGCGACACAGAGGTGCATTGTAAAGAGGGGTAACAAGGGGGCGTAGCCTCGGACCACCTCTCTGTAACTCAACCCTGTGGTACTTACAGGAGGTACCTGGTGGGCTAGTTGGCCCCCAGTGACCCTCAGGATTCAAGGGGACTTAATCTCCCAACTTAAAACATGCCACAGGACGTGTTTGCACACATGTCACATCAGGCCCCACGCCCCTCCTTGCACCGCTGTGCAAACGCGCCCTGTGTCATGTTTTAAGTTGGGGGATTAATTACCCTTGAATCCTGAAGGTCCCTGGGGTCCAAAAAGCCCACCAGGTACCTCTAGTAAGCGCCACAGGGCTGCGTTGGAGAGAGGTGGTCTTAGGCCACGCCCTTTTTTACACCACTCTGCAACGCAGCTGTGTGGCACTTACTAGAGGTACCTGGTGGGCTAGTTAGACCCCAGGGGCCCTTAGGATTCAAGGGGACTTAATCCCCCAATTTACAACGCAGCACAGGGCGTGTTTGCACACTTGTTACCTCAGGCCCACCCCCTCTCTTCACCACTGTGCAAATGTGCCCCCTGGCGCGTTTTAAGTTGGGGAATGAAATCCTCTTCAATGCTGAGGGTCCCTGGGGGCCAACTAGCCCCCAGGTACCACCAGTAAGCACCACAGAGCTGCGTTGAATATTGGAGTAAAAAGGGGCGTGGACTTGGACCACCTCTCTGCAATGCAGCTCCATGGTGCATACTGGAGGTACCTGGTGGGCTAGTTCTCCTCCAGGGACCATCAATATTCAAGGGGAATTAGTTCCCCATCTTACAACGTGCGTCGGGCGTGTTTGAAGAGTGCTGCAGAGAGGGGGCGGGGCCTCCAGAGCGATGTTGGCTTTTTTTTTCTTTTTTTTTCAGAAGGGGGGCAGTGTGCCCCCCACCCCTTATTTTACTTTTTAGTGACCCTGGGGACCCCATCCCCCAGGGCCTCATCCCTATTTTATTTTTATTTTTAAACGGGAAGGGGGATGCATGGCCCCCCTCCCTGAAGCAGATTTCTGCCCCGGGGACCCCATCCCCTGGTGCATGGCCATATATATATATATTTTTTTTTAAAATAAAATTTAGAAAGGAGGGTGGCCACGTGGCCCCCATCCTTAGGCTTCTGTTAGCCCCGGGGACCCGATCCCCCGGCGATCTGTCTAGTTTAAAAATGTTTTTTTACATTTTATTGGGAAGGGGGGCCACGCGGCCCCAGGGACCCCATTCCCAGGGGCCTGGCCTTTCCGTTGGGGACATGGGGGGTCCCAAATTCCCCCACGGTCCCGCTGGCTCCCCGCCTCTTGCAGGAGCCGCCTTTGCTTTTCTTCACGGGGAGCTGCTGACATGCAGGTTTCCTTGCTCTCGCTTCCAAAATCCAATGCAGAGTTTACTATGGTAGGGCGGGAGCTGTGCCCCTGCCCTACCATAGCAAACAGCTGTGTCCCGGGGGTGGGCTCCTGAGACACTGCAGGAGCCAACTCCAGGGCCATCAATGGCTCCAAGAGGGGGCCGTATGGCCTCCCTCCCTTCAAATAGAAAGCCCCGGAGAGGTGGTGGTCCCTGGAGTGTGTTGGGGGGCTTGAGCCTCGAAGCGGACCTCCCAATTTCCAATTTTTGCACCCTGAGAAGGTGGTCATCCCTGGAGTGTGTTGGGGGGCTCGAGCCTCACCACACAGAATTGTTTTGTCAAAAAATAGCCCAGGGGAGGTGACAGTACCAGGGCACTACCTGTTTGCCAAATTTGGGGTAATTCTGTTCAGCAGTTTGGGCTGCAGCCTTGCCTAAAGTTTCCTGTGGGAAATTGACTTTTTTACTCTTATTTTCTGAATTTCTCAGCAACTACGAGACGGATTTACACCATTTAAAAAGAAGGTCGCTTTCTGAACCAAGCACTACCTTTTTGCCCAATTTGGGGTAATTCCGCTCAGCAGTTCATACTGTAGCCTGTCTCAAAATTTCCTATGGAAATTACCATGGGGAAAATGCATTTTGGGACCTCCCTTATTTCTCAGCCCGCGCTTGATGAATCACCCCCAAACTTTCAGGATAGGAGCTAACCTGGATAGACTTACGTTTGGGAGAATGTCGCAAAGATTCGTCAAACAACACCAAAGTTATAAGCAAATCAATAAATGATTTTCCTATTGAAACTAGGTTCTAACTATAACTACCTATACACACGGACACATATATATATATATGTATGCACTGAAAAAACCATAGGTTATAGACCATATATAGTTAGGAATTAGCATTTAAAAAACCTTTTTTTACTCACACAAAACCATTGAAATTCCATATATAGTTAGTTGTACTAACTATATATCGCGCACCCGCAATCCACTGCTGATCATGTCACATATTACATCATTCATGACATGGTCAGTGACATCACTGATGACATCACTGATGACATCTCAAATGACATCACTGATGACATCACTGATGACATCTCAAATGACATCACTGATGACATCACTGATGACATCTCAAATGACATCACTGATGACATCACTGATGACATCTCATTTGACATTACTGATCACATCACTGATGACATCATTCATGTGATAATACGATGAACCTCTTCAGACTCTAATATAACCTTAGATACACTCAGTGTAAACAGACACTCACAGACTGTCACTCATCCATGGAGTTACTCAGACACTTAGTCAGTCATGCAAAGAATCAATCACACCTCCATTTCCTCAACTATACAGTTATACACACCTTACTTATTCAAACATATACTAACACATATTTACTCTCTTTTACAATGCCTGATACAAGTACACAATGATCCATACAGCCACTCACACATTCACTGGCTCTTATGCACAGTTATTTATATATGTCAACTGTCACATGTACTGTGTTTTACATATGTACTTACTTTGACATGTAGCACTGAGATATCCATTCACTCACCAATTCACTCTGTCAACCGCCCATACAGGTGTTTCCACATGCACTTTTGAACCCATACATCTATTGAATTAACTGCTAACACATCTATGCACAGAGTCATACACCTCCCAGCCACCCACACACACACACTCAGTCTCCCATACAAATACTTGGGCAACCAATCAATAACCCATATACTTACTTATATAGCTACTGATCAACACATGCAGCAGTTTACAGAACAACAGACATAATGATGCACAAATTAAGACAGTTTAGTCACTAACTCATGCACTCAGTGACACACATTTATTCACTCACTCATACAGTCAATCATGCACCTAATAAATCCTTCATCCAGACACTTATACATCCACTCATTCTTCAATATGTAAGACATATTTTAACTTTACAGAAACATACAGTCACTGGATGTTGTCATCAGTGATGTCATTTGAGATGTCATCAGTGATGTCATCAGTGATGTCATTTGAGATGTCATCAGTGATGTCATCAGTGATGTCACTGACCATGTCATGAATGATGTAATATGTGACATGATCAGCAGTGGATTGCGGGTGCGCGATATATAGTTAGTACAACTAACTATATATGGAATTTTAATGGTTTTGTGTGAGTAAAAAAAGGTTTTTTAAATGCTAATTCCTAACTATATATGGTCTATAACCTATGGTTTTTTCAGTGAATTTCAATGGTTTTTTAAAAGCAAATAACAAAAGCTTTAAAATGTATTTTTCTTTAAATCAAAAAAGATATTTTACATGTTTTTAATACTTTTTTTTTTAAATTATATTTTTTGTTTCGCTCCCGGTACGCGAACCGGTTAGCTTCCCGTTAGCGCAATTTGGTGCCGCGACCCGGTCCGCGAACCGGTAAACGTTCCGTTTCCGCAACTGCTGCGTTAGAAAACAACATCGTGACGCGTCGCGTCAGCGTGACGTATCGCGTTGTCGCGTAATACGTCATATGACGCGCCAAGGTAGCGTACCCAGAAGCGAACTGGTACGCGAACCAAGGCGCGAAACGCTGCTTCCCGGAAGCGATCCGGGACGCGGCCCAAAGCGCGTAACGTAAACACAACAAGTCATGTGACTCGGTAATAACACTTTTCATTGGTTCATTTCACTTTTGGTTTCCTAATGATGTAAGACTAGGTCATGTGACCTAAAAGTAACACTTTTCATTGGTTTAGAACTATTGTTTTTCCCAAATGATGAAAACCCCTCCTTCTTTCCTCACTCTGACTTTCATCTTTGTGAGAGAAAGACCCTTTGTGATTAGTGAGCAATGGCTTCATTAGTAGCTTCAGCTGGTGCTTCCCCACCACCTCCACCACATCCAAAGAAGAGAGGACCACCTGCTGAAGTTATCATTCAGCAAGAGGAGGAAGAAGAGGAAGAAGAGGAAGAGCAGCAAGAGAGGCAATTTTTGCGTGAGGAGCCCAGGAGGTCTCATGTGAAAGTAAATTATATTTGGCAATTTTTTAGTTATCCCCAGGGCCAAAAAAAAGTCAATGCACGGTACGTAACTTGCCTTATATGTAAAGAAAGCCTGTCCAGAGGCACCGAGAAGAAGTACAGTTACGGCAATTACACGATGCATCGCCATATGAGTAGGTGGCATCCTAACAACTACAGTGCTGCGCAGTTACGTGACCAGCAAGATA
The DNA here is from genome assembly GCF_964261635.1 of Lissotriton helveticus. Classification (NCBI taxonomy): domain Eukaryota; kingdom Metazoa; phylum Chordata; class Amphibia; order Caudata; family Salamandridae; genus Lissotriton; species Lissotriton helveticus. Next base: position 600,459,723 of record NC_136063.1, on the reverse strand, counting down.
ATCCTCCTTCTATGGCCAGAAGATCAGTTGTGCAGGAAGTGACGGGACCAGAGGCGAGGGAGTTGGTCCCAAATATACAGATGAGATTCGGGGAAGTGAAACAAGTGTGCGTGCATTGCAATGAGTTCATTTGCTACAGAGAAAGTAGCATCACTCTGATCAACAGAGCTATCGACAATCATGTTTGTCGAAAACGCCCCAGAAAATAAATTATCTTTTTTTTTTTGTTGCTCCTGTTGAGCCCTTTACAATGAATCATTTTCGTTTCCCCCCCCCCAAAAAAACCCAAAAAAAATATAAAACTGTTCAGAAAATACAAAAAAAGTAAAAAAAAAATTCAGAAAAATAATAAAAAAATATAAAACAACAAAAACAATTTAAAAAAAAGTTCTTTTCAGAACTACCTCCCCATTATAAAAAAATTGGTAGAATATTTGGAACTCTGCCAACCTCTATTTCTTTTGGTTCGCTTCCCCGTTCGCTCTCCGGTACGCGAACCGGGAGCGAACCAAAAAAAATTTTCAAAAAAAAGAAGAGTCATTATAAGGGAAGGAAACAGACAGTTATGTTAAAAGAAAGACAGCTATAGGGAGTAAAGTAGAGATACTGTTTAATAGATCTATTTACTGAAGAAAAGATTTAAGAGAGTATAATTGTGAAAAACAAAATAGATAAGGAAGTGAGAAAAAAAAAAGAGAGTAGAAGAATAACAAACAAGAGTTTCTTAGAGAATGTGAATGAATAATCAAATTAAGATTAAAATATCGGAATAACAGAGAGAAAAAACACAATGCAGAAAAGAAGAAGTAACAGAAAAGGAATGATTGAAACAGCAAAGAAATGTAAATAACATAGGGGCATATTATCAACATAGGCGATAAAAATTTTGCTGCTTTTATCAGCAGAAATCTGACACTAAAGACGCTTTTGCGGCAGTTTTCTGCCAATAATTACTGCTTTTATCGGCAGAAAACTGCCGCTAAAGCCGCTTTTCCGGAAGAAAACTGCTGCTAAAGCCACTTTTGCGGCAGTTTTCTGCCGATAAAAACACTGATAAATTTATTGCCTGTGTTGATAATATGCCCCTTACTGTGCTTGAACTACAGAGAGAAAGCATAATGAACAAGTAGTGAAAGAGTGATCAGTCAGAAACAGTGAGAGTAATAGAGACAGAGTGAGTGAACAAGAGTGACGAAGTATGAGAAGAGAGGGACTGACAAAAATAGTGGAAGGAGTAGAGTAAGTAAGTAATAGAGAAAGGATTGAGGGAAGTAGCAAAGGCAGGAAAGTGAGGGTTAAAGAAATGAAGTAGTGAAACTAATAGAAGTTAAATGTGATAGAAATGTAACGAAAAGAGTACAAAACATTTACCTTATAATTGTCGTTAACTTAGTCACTTGTAATTTTTATACTTTCAATCTGTGAAAGAGAGAACAAACATTTGCAAAATATTAAAACATGTATTTAAAAATTAGAAAAGACAAGGGAAAAGATTGAAGGACAAACAGTTTTTCAATAACTTTGACACTTACAGAAGCCTCTGCTTCTCCATGCCCCTACACAGTCTTAAAAATATACATTTTAAACTAACAGTATCTTGATGCAGATGAAGTGAGGCCTATCTTGCAACATGGTGCATCTTTTGCACTGCTGCTGTCTCACAACAGTGATGCAATGGCAGCGCAAAAGAGGTGCAAAGCCATCATAAAATTGCCCATAACATTTTAAATAATTGTTTCAGGATGCCAATAAGATGTGTCCTATCCAGAGGTTTGTTTCAGGTGAGGCCTACTCAGGGTTCCAAATGAAATTTCGAGTTGTTGAAGAGTACAGAGGAGATAATACATGTGAAGGCCTACCAATGAAGTAAGTCATGTCCACTTCACTCTTGAACAAAGGCCAGACCTCTTTTGTGTCTGTGGACAGACCTAAACTTAATCTGCACAATGTCATTCGTAAACTTAGGAAACACAGGTGATGTAATTGAAAAATGTGGAGTTTCTTTTCCTCATTTCACAATCGCATCACCTGTGTTTCCTTTGCTTAGGTATCTCATAGTGCAGATGGAGTCTAGCATATCAAAGAGTACACAGAAGTTGAGCAGTGTATACAACAATTTTGACATTTACAGAAGACTCAGCTTCTTATCTTGTTGGAGATGAAGTGAGGCCTGTCTTGCAACATGGTGCATCATTTGCATCACTGCTGCATCGTTTCATGTGGCACGGGTTTTTTACAGCATGACACATCTGCCTAGATGCATCAATTTGTAATTTTGTCGCCTCATAGCAAATCTTTTCCACCGCCAATGCGTCACAAAAGTGACGCACAGTGGCGCAAAAGAGGCATACACCTATCATAAATCTGTCCCTAGCATTTTAAATGATTAATTCAGGATGACGATAAGGTGTGGCCTCTCCAGAGGTTTGTTTAAGGTGAGGCCTACTCAGGGTTGCAGATCAAACTTACGCTTGTTGAAGAATACAAAGGAGATAATACATGTGAAAGCCTACCAATGAAGTAAGTCATGTCCACTTCACTCTTGAACAAAGGCCAGACCTCTTCTGTGTCCGTGGACAGACCTAAACTTCATCTGCACAATGTCATTCGTAAACTTAGGAAACACAGGTGATGTAAATGAAAAACGTGCAATTTCTTTTGCTCATTTCACAATCACATCACTTGTGTTTACTTTGCTTAGGTATCTCATTGTGCAGATGTAGTCCAGCATATGAAACAGTACCCAGAAGTGCAGCACTGCATGCAACAACTTTGACACTTACAAAAGCTTCAGCTTCTGCATGCCCCCTACACAGTGCTAATTATAAACATTTTAAACTGATGGTATCTTGCTGGAGATGAACTGAAACCTATCTTGCAACATGGTGCATCTTTTACACAAAAGTGACCCACAGCGGCGCAAAAGAGGCGCACGGCCATCATAAATCTGACCCTAACATTTTAAATGATTGTTTCAAGATGCCGATAAGGTGTAACCTATCCACAGATTTGTTTCAGGTAAGTCCTACTCAGGGTTGCAGATGAAATTTAGGTTTGTTGAAGAATACAGAGGAGATAATACATTTGCAGGCCTACCAACGAAGTGAGTCATGTCCACTGCACTCTTGAACAAATGTCAGACCTCCTCTGTCTCCTGGAACAGGCCTAAACCTCATCTACACAATGGGATGTGTAATGTTAGGAAACACAGGTAATATAATTGAAAAACGTGCAATTTTTTTTGCTCATTCCACAATCATATCACCTGTGTTTCCTTTGCTTAGGTATCTCATTGTGGAAATGTAGTCTATCATATGATAGACAATGTAGAATGTGAGCACTGTATGCAACAACTTTGACACTTACAGAAGCCTCTCCTTCTCCATGCCTCCTACACAGTTCTAAATGTACATCATAAATACAAACAGTACAGAATTAATTATACATGTTAAATGGTTTATTTTTGCTGTTCTCAGAATGTATCAAATTTCACTAAAAACAGTGACTTGAAGGTATTCATCATATAACAGCGGGGAAAAAAAATGATTGTGTTTAAAAAACCCACACAACATAACAAATCAGAATTCAGAACTCCTTAAAATTAACTTACTTTCCATGACGTCGAAGGATGTCCTATGAACAGCTTACACACTGTTGTGCTATTATTACTTTCAGCCCGCCACTTTCTGAAAGAAAACCTCCATCGTTTTGAAAAATATGTTACATACAATAAATGACTTCTCGCTCTCTACCACACGTTTCGACAAGGCCAAATCATGTAAGAGCCATTTATAACTCTTGGAATTCTTGTAAGCCAATCCCGTCATTTTGTATTTCCGCAACTTTCAGAATTAAAATGTTGAAGATCATTTTCACAATCCTGGACTAGTAATATCTTACCCTTCTTGCTCACTCATGTTCTACATTTCCTATGACACTGATACTGCTTACTATGAAGCAGACTTACACTACCTCTATGACTACTACAATTATTTAATTCTCTACATCACTTTTAATCACAAAGCAATATAAAACAGTAGACAGCATTGCAGACTTACATTCCCTCTACTCCATGTTTTGATTGGCTGCTTCAATTAGCTTATAAAAAGAAACAGTTTTTCTGAACTCATTCAAAGTGCAGTTATTTTTCCATGACGTCAACTGTTATGGTAAGAAGTTATGTCTCTGTACTACACTTATCCTCAAGGCCAAATCGTGTAGGAGCCATTAGAACCTCTTGAAATTCCTCAGAGCACATCCCGAGATTCTTTCCCTAAAATTTTGGTTTTAAAAACACCAGGTAAGAATTTTTAAGGTCATACGGCAATTTTTTTGGGAAAATTAAAACAGAATCGTTGCAGAATGACCAGCCATTTCTACACTTTAAATAAGCTGTGTAATGTCCTGATGTTATTGAAGGACCGTCATGATATATAATTGCTGCAGTTACAAAAGTCCTTCCTGATATTGACAACTGTGAAGCCACAACATTTTTAATTAAAGTTGTCAATTTTGTTCCATCAGGCCTACATCGTTGGAACATTAAAATGACATACTGGCCATATGTTCGTATAAATAATGTTGACATCATTTCAGATTTACATTGGCTACATTCCATGTTGTGATCAGCTGCTTTTACTAGCTTATTAAAGGAGACTGATTTACTGTCTGGCAAAGTTAAATATATAAATCTTTCTGAGTCTACATTAGTAGTACTTGATACCCTACAGTTCTCGCAGTCATGCTGCCATTGATATGAAAGCCCAAACAGGTGATCTACATCTACACCTTCAGCATGCAATACATCAAGCATATACATTAAAAACTCCTGACAATCTTGCTGAATATTTTGAGAGAATTGTGTTTGACCTGAACATCTGTCTAACAGATTTCGAATTTCAGACACACTTTCTATTTTTGTTCTATCAGTGCTACATTTCTCTAACACAGAATTTAACAAACTGCAAAATCTTTGATCAGAATTGACCACAATCTCTTCTTTTACATTTTCTAGAGAAAACAAAACATTAACCACTACATTAGCATAGCAGTTGACACCAGAACTGTTTTCAAATTGAAAACCAACAACATCTTCAACAGAATCCTTTTTGTTTCTGCTTATAATTTCAGGTTCATCGACTTTTCGTCTTTTTGCTACAACCTCCCTAGTATTGGTCACATTTCTTCGTTTCCGGCCTACCACACGTTTCTCAAACAAAGGATATTGAGGCAAATGTGGCGCATACTCTCTTCTTAACCTATTGTATTCCTTAACACAATCTAGATCCGCACAACTGTTTGTGACATCACACTCAATCAAGTACAATCCCGATAAAGTTATTACTCGTGACAATGCCACATATGCCATACCCTCCTTGAACACAGAACTGCCAATATTCACCAATGCACTGTCTACACTTAAACCTTGCGATTTATGGATTGTCACCGCATATGCCAAGCAAACAGGAAACTGCTTACGGCGAACATATAAGTCTTTTACAAGCAAAAATCTAGCAGAACAACGACCAATTAGCTGTACTTCCTCAATGCCATCAAATTTAATTTTTAAAAATTCAATTCCATCTCTATTTCTGTATTTCACAAAATCAACAACATTACCCATTGATCCATTTACCAGACCTCTTTCAACATGTAAATTCCTTCTTAAAATTATACGGCAGTTTAAGCACACATTCAGAGTCTTTTCAAAACCTGCAGTTTTAGATATAGTCTTCTCTAATGAATCCAATTTTGTTTTCAAATTCTCAGACAACATAATTGTTGATCCCATATGCTCTACTCTGTCAATAGCTTCCAGTTTCACAATCTCTTGGTTTTCTAAATGCAACATTTTGTTGTTGAAGATGGCACATTCTGCAAGAGTTGGCATCAAACATATTCCATATTTCTTCTCAGTAATTTTCTGAAAAATATCCTCAGGCACAACGTCTTGTTCTGGATATAAATTTGACAGTAATCGTGCATGTAAAGCTTCTTTCCCATGCTCGGTCACTTTTCCAATTCTAACATCTTGTAGAATTTCTTGTAATCTTCATCCTTCGCCTGACGCATATACTCCTAGATTTGGCATAGAGACTTGCTGAAGACAACCGGTCAGAACATTCGTAAGCTCCGATTTCTCGATGCGACAACATCTTCAGCCTGAAACTGTACAACTTCTTACTGAGGCTCTTTTCATGGGAAATGTCCTCCCACATATCCTTCAATTCTGTCTTTTCTTTTTTGGTGATGTAAGATGTCACATACCGAGCCACAGCCATACAGTTATCAGCCACAAACTGTATATCCATGTTAGCATTCCACATGGACAAAATCACTGGATTGTAGTCGTTGATGTACTTGGACTCTTCGTTCCTCTTCAAATTGTATGTGTTTTTAGGTGATTTCTTCATCACATTATGTCGCAGCGAAGACATCAAACTGTTTACTCTTCCTTTAGAAATCACCGGTCGTGGAAAGCCGAAACGACATTTGGTGTAGAACTTGTCCTTGTTTCTGAATTTACGACGACAGTACTTTCCACAACGATGGCTTTGGAAACGTAGAACTTTTTCTCTTAGGCTTTTCTTCTCCTTTGCGTTTGGAACAGCACACGTAGAATACTGTTGTATGAAACTCATCACTGAGTCTTCTGGATCTGTTCCAAATGTAGGTGCATCCTTGATCCACAGCAGCATATGTATATGAGGAGCACCTCTTGCTTGGTACTCCTTTCTCCAGAAGAAATCCAACACCTCTCCAAGAGGTGGATTCTTCTTATTCATGATGAAAGACATCATGGCTTCAAATCTATGATTGAAGTACCTGCATACATTGACTGGATCCAAAGAGCACAGTTCTCCGGGTGTCTTGAATTCGATGTTTTCAATGTTTCCATTTGCCTCTCGTAGAAATTCAAGTAAGTCTTCCCAGCCATACTCGGCACAGCTCAGAGTGAGGAACCATGTGGGAGTTCCTAAGTTCCTCAGCATACATTTTAAATCACCATGACGACGGTACCAGTACTCATTAGTACCACGCTGACACGCCATGAGAATAATCAGGTGACAATCCAAAATACTGTCTTGGACATTGACTTTATCCATAAAGTCACTTGCCGAGATGTTTTGCATGTGTATACCACTTTTCAAGATGTGGTTCACTGCATATGACAGTCCAGACAGATCGCTTTCAAACAGGAGATGAAACAAATAGGGAATACATTGTCGAAACCTAGCATCTCCTGCATACAATTGCAAAGTCCGGTATTCAGAAGCAGGAATTTGATGAGGTCGCTCATCATATCTTCCTCAATGACCTGTTGGAAAAAGCTGTGGGAAACACCGAGCTTCCAAACTTTCCTCCCAAACACTAATGGGACTCCCTTTGGCTTGTTTCATTTGAAACAACTCAATAGCATTCCCCATGACTTCCTTGGAATGCAAAGGATGAACACTATAATGTTCATATATTTCTTTACTAGTAGAGGGTTCTACTTTCTCAATTTGACCAGCACACAAATCGCTATCCTCTTCCTCACTTACTTCCTCTTCTGCAACATATACATTCTTATAGTACTTATTATTTTTTTTCAAATACAATGTTGCCTTTTTCACTTTCCTAACATCCACTAAATCTTGCCATATTTTCTTATTCTTTGTCGGAACCCCATTAACTAAGATAACCAGAGGTTCCTCTTCCACTTTTTCTACTCCAAATGTGTTAATGTTTTTCTTCAAATCTAGAGGCAAATAAACAACTCTTCCCTTTAATCCTCTCTTTAAATCTGATGGAGGCAATTTCCCTGTCTTTGGCTCCATTCTTACAATAGCCTGAAAGGGATGGATACTTTGAATCAAAATAGATTCATAAGTATTTAAATCCTTCAATTCACAAGGAATCTGAACCAATTCCAGATTATTATGAACTGCTCTAGCAGGCATCTGGTTTTGATTTAATTTGTTACAACAATAAGTACACACACGTTGATCCGATCCCAAATCAAAACAATTTTCTACCATCAAGTATGTTGTGAAATCCTTCCATTCACTATTATTTTCCCTTTCACTTTTTGCATATAAATCCACTAACTTAGTCTGATTCTTATAATAAGTGCGTCGACAACACACGCAAGTGAAATTAGGCCTCTCACTTGATTTCACCTGAAACGTCGCAATTTCCCTCTGAAAATTATCTGTACTGGAAACCTGTACACTATCTTCCACATTACCCTCTTCTTCTTGGTCAATTTCAACATTCTCCTCTTTACTTCCAAAGTAACAAAACTCAATTTCTGCACAAATATTCTTCACATCTACTTCTGAACCATGCAAAAGAGCAGCGCATAATTGTTTAAGCATAATTGCTGGACTCTTAGCATAATACAACATTCTAACTAATTTCCTCACTTTATTATGATGCAATGCTAGCATCCTGAAATGATGAAAAACACTCTGGCATACTCTCCTGGAAAGACAAGCCAGTGAATGACCATGCAAACCTGTCACTTCTCTCACTCTGCAAGGATCTAATTCTTGCAACAACTTCATTTTCTGCTTCAAACTTTTCTTATTAAATGTCCGTACAAAATCACAAAGCAAATTGATGGAATCCTGTTGCACACTGCAAATACTACTACACTTCCAGGTGTACACAGGACCCTTAGGACGTCTTCCTAAAACCTCATTACCTAACACCTCTTCTGTCTCTGTTGTCACAAGTTTTTCTTTTTCAACTGGACAACCATCTTTCACCTCATAAGCTCGACCGCTGGTGTCAACTGCATGCACCAAATCATTATCCTGGAAATAACTCTCCTCATTGAAAAATGCCTCACAACTTAAACTATGCATCCATTCTCCGGAAAAAACTTCACAAAAATTACTACGATTAACTATTCTCTTCCATCTACTATTTCTTTTGAAATCATAAATTGCCTTGTTTAGCTTCCTAATTCTATTGATTATCAAAATAAATAACTTACGTTTAATTTCAAATGCCTGATCAATAACTTTCTCAACTTTTTTTTTCTCTTATAAAAAACCACTTTCTGTTGACCTTTCTTAATATTTTTTAACAAATTGCCAATTATCCTGTTGCGGAACATTCGTTTACGAATGTCCCTAAAATGTTGTTTCCTTCTACTATCATGCACAGAGTTATGTCTTGCTCTAGCAGTAACATTTTTCATTGGCCTTTCCTTTCCGTTTAAATTGCTTCTCTTTTTCTGGACTGAAACATTTTCTGTAGTAATACTTTTTTTACTACAAATATTACTTATGAATGATTTCGTGGTCTTACCCGGTGCTTTCTTGGTGACTTGACAACTTTTTTTTGTAGAGGACTGCTGCAGTATTTAAAACACCTGCTGTCTTTGACGTTTTGTAGCCTTTCTAATTCGAGCCTTAATTGGCATTTTCAAATTTTGAAATGGTCTGCAGTTGAATCTGTGGTAAAATATAATAAAAAATGTTATTAACCACTATTACCAAACAGTAAATCAATAACAGTCATCAAAAACTTAACACACTACTTGACATTTTTACATAGAATATTTTTTAGTGCGTTGGCAAATTTAGAATACACAAATAGCAGAAAAGAAATGGAATTCTTCTTCATTTACCTGTCCTGTTTTATATGTGAATCTGATCTAATTTTATGAGCATATTTTAATATAAGACACTACACATAACCTGATTTTGAAGGTGTGTTTAATTTAAAATTAAACAGTTTACATTTTTACTTTTCATTTATTGTAAATTTTAAAAATAAATGTTTATAGTTCCATAGGCTCAAGCAGGTCAGCTTCCCACCCTATGTCATACAATTCTGACAAATCTGCATCCTCATCATGTTCTTCTTCATCCTCAGGATTTAAATCATCCAAGGGATCTACTTCCACTGATGTTTCAATTACGAGTTCAATGATGAGGTCGAGATCAACTGATTGCTGATTGTCGCTCATGTTGATGTTGTCGTTATCTTTAAAGAAAGATAACAACAATGACATGTTGCAGAGTAAGAGACTAATCTCAGAGATTATAATAGTAAAATTGTTTAACAAGAGTAACATTTTGCAGCTATTATTTAGCCATGTCCAGCGATGCTGAGGAGGTGAGGCCTATGTCCAAGTTTTCAGTGAACAGGACTCATCTCTTCTTAACCTTGGATAAGCCTCACCGACTCTGTGTCCCCTGCTCATACTTAAATGTACAGGGGCAGATTTATGCTAAGTGGCTCATCCCCACGGATGCACCAGTTAATGTGCACCGCTGCTCTGCCAGCCATTTTGTGCCGAATTTACAATGTGGAGCACCATTGAGCAAAAACAGCACAGATGCGTCACACATCTGTGCCGCAAAAGCAGCACATTGCAGGAATCACGTCATAAGCGCGACATGTCTACTGCAATGCACAGGAGGAACCCTCACATTGCATGGTGCATCACTTCTTATGCCTGTTTCAAACAGGCGTAAGGATTTGATTCAGCAATGCTACAAAGCTGACTCAGTGAAATCTTCTAAATTTCACTGTGTTAGTTTTACAGGGCTTTCTTGCAAATTAATGCATACCTTGCAACAAAACACCTATATGAAAACTGACGCAGGTTTCATGTGGCACAGGACTTTACAGCATGACACATCTGCCTAGATGCATCAATTTTTAAATATGTCGCCACATAGCAAATCTTTTGCACCACCGCTGCGTCACAAAAGTGACGCACAGCGGCGCAAAAGAGGCACACACCTATCATAAATCTGTCCCTAACATGTTAAATGATTGATTCAGGATAACGATAAGGTGTGGCCTATCCAGAGGTTTGTTTAAGGTGAGGCCTACTCAGGGTTGCAGATTAAATTTACGCTTGTTGAAGACTATAGAGGAGATAATACATGTGAAGACCTACCAATGAAGTAAGTCATGTCCACTTCACTCTTGAACAAAGGCCAGACCTCTTCTGTGTCCGTGGACAGACCTAAACTTCATCTGCACAATGTCATTCGTAAACTTAGCAAACACAGGTGATGTAATTGAAAAATGTGGAGTTTCTTTTCCTCATTTCACAATCACATCACCTGTGTTTCCTTTGCTTAGGTACCTCATAGTGCAGATGGACTGTAGCATATGAAAGAGTACACAGACGTTGAGCAGTGTATACAACAATTTTGACATTTACAGAAGATTCAGCTTCTTATCTTGTTGGAGATGAAATGAGGCCTGTCTTGCAACATGGTGCATCTTTTCCATCACTGCTGCATCGGTTTCATGTGGCACGGGACTTTACAGCATGACACATCTGCCTAGATGCATCAATTTTTAAATATGTCGCCACATAGCAAATCTTTTGCACCGCCAACTGCGTCACAAAAATGACGCACAGTGGCGCAAAAGAGGCATACACCTATCATAAATCTGTCCCTAACATTTTAAACGATTAATTCAGGATGACGATAAGGTGTGGCCTCTCCAGAGGTTTGTTTAAGGTGAGGCCTACTCAGAGTTGCAGATCAAATTTACGCTTGTTGAAGAATACAAAGGAGATAATACATGTGAAAGCCTACCAATGAAGTAAGTCATGTCCACTTCACTCTTGAACAAAGGCCAGACCTCTTTTGTGTCCGTGGACAGAGCTAAACTTCATCTGCACAATCTCATTCGTAAACTTAGCAAACACAGGTGACGTAATTGAAAAATGTGGAGTTTCTTTTCCTCATTTCACAATCACATCACCTGTGTTTCCTTTGCTTAGGTATCTCATAGTGCAGATGGACTCTAGCATATGAAAGAGTACACAGAAGTTGAGCAGTGTATACAACAATTTTGACATTCACAGAAGACTCAGCTTCTTATCTTGTTGGAGATGAAATGAGACCTGTCTTGCAACATGGTGCATCTTTTCCATCACTGCTGCATCGGTTTCATGTGGCACGGGACTTTACAGCATGACACATCTGCCTAGATGCATCAATTTTTATATATGTCGCCACATAGCAAATCTTTTGCACCGCCACTGCGTCACAAAAAGTGACGCACAGTGGCGCAAAAGAGGCATACACCTATCATAAATCTGTCCCTAACATTTTAAATGATTAATTAAGGATGACGATAAGGTGTGGCCTCTCCAGAGGTTTGTTTAAGGTGAGGCCTACTCAGGGTTGCAGATCAAATTTACGCTTGTTGAAGAATACAGAGGAGATAATACATCTGAAAGCCTACCAATGAAGTAAGTCATGTCCACTTCACTCTTGAACAAAGGCCAGACCTCTTTTGTGTCCGTGGACAGAGCTAAACTTCATCTGCACAATGTCATTCGTAAACTTAGGAAACACTGGTGATGTAATTGAAAAATGTGGAGTTTCTTTTCCTTATTTCACAATCACATCACCTGTGTTTCCTTTGCTTAGGTACCTCATAGTGCAGATGGACTGTAGCATATGAAAGAGTACACAGAAGTTGAGCAGTGTATACAACAATTTTGACATTTACAGAAGATTCAGCTTCTTATCTTGTTGGAGATGAAATGAGGCCTGTCTTGCAACATGGTGCATCTTTTCCATCACTGCTGCATCGGTTTCATGTGGCACGGGACTTTACAGCATGACACATCTGCCTAGATGCATCAATTTTTAAATATGTCGCCACATAGCAAATCTTTTGCACCGCCACTGCGTCACAAAAGTGACGCACAGTGGCGCAAAAGAGGCATACACCTATCATAAATCTGTCCCTAACATTTTAAATGATTAATTCAGGATGACGATAAGGTGTGGCCTCTCCAGAGGTTTGTTTAAGGTGAGGCCTACTCAGAGTTGCAGATCAAATTTACGCTTGTTGAAGAATACGTTATGTTATGTTATGTTACGTCTATTTATTGTGCGCACAGATACTCCAGCCAAGGAGCGTCCTGGCGCAGAGACAAGGTAGCCCGTAACACAACGAGAGGCAAGAACAGAGACTAAGAAACAACTAAAACAAGAAGGTTTTTAAAGCCTTCCGAAAAGTCAAAAGGTCCTCCAGCAGGCGGATTTCAACGGGCAGGGAGTTCCATGCCGACGCAGCCATTACCCTAAACGAGCGGCCTCCCATGCGGCTAAGCCTGAATCTGGGAACCACCGCAAGGGCCAGACCTTGAGAGCGGAGGCAACGGGCAGGGACATAAAAAGACAGACAACTCGACAGGATTTCCGGGCCTGTACCTCTCAAGATTTTAAAAGCAAGGCACAAGACCTTAAAAAGGATGCGCTTTCTAACCGGGAGCCAGTGTAGGGAGCGAAGGACACCTGTCACTGAGCAGAATCTGGGTAAACCAACAATCGCCCTCGCCGCAGCATTCTGAACCCGTTGTAAACGGGTTAGTTCAGCCTGGTTGGCCCCAGCCAGGAGAGAGCTGGCATAATCCAGGCGAGAGATGATAGTGGCCTGGATCACCAGCTGCCTGGTCGGGGCGTCAAAGAACTTGAGAACAGGTCTCAAGCCCCTCAGGAGACCAAAACAGCAGGCCGCAGTTCTCTTAGTATGGCCTATAAAGGAGAGGCCCGCATCCAGCCACACCCCCAGATTTTTCACTTCCGATACCGGGATCGGAGTAGGACCCAGCTCTGAGGGCCACCAGTGGTCCCCCCACAGCTCCACTCCCTTCCCGACGACCATCACCTCTGTTTTAGTGGCGTTTAGCTGAAGGCAGTTGCCTGTCAGCCAACTAGCCACCGCCTTCAGTCCGGACTGAAACCTGGGGGCCTCAATTTCCGCATCCCCGCTGAGAGTAACCGCCAGCTGAGTGTCGTCGGCATATGAGACCAAAGTAAGGCCCCACTGCCTAGCGACATCAGCCAGCGGTCTCACGTATAGATTGAACAACGTGGGACTCAGCGAGGACCCTTGCGGAACCCCCATGGCCAGTGGTTGGTAGCTGGACTTGAAGGGAGGGATGGCAACACAGAAGGAGCGGTCGTCTAAAAAGGAGCGGAACCATTGCAACACCTGACCGCCAATACCAGTCTCCTCGAGCCGACGCAGGAGGATGCTGTGGTCTACCGTATCAAAGGCGGCGCTAAGATCTAACAAAATAAGCGCCGCCGTTTGACCAGCATCCAACCTTGCCCGGAGATGTTCCACCATCACAAGTAACGCAGTTTCCGTACTGTGGCCAGCACGGAATCCGTTTTGTGTGGGGTCGAGGGCATTGGTCCGAGTCAGATGTTCAGACAGGGCCAAGTTGACGTGGGCTTCAGTGATCTTGGCTGGCCAGGGCAGCAACGAGATGGGGCGATAACTTTCAGGCTTAGAGGGGTCCAGGGTGGGCTTTTTAATAATCGGGGACACCACGGCTTGTTTCCACTTAGATGGTACAGTTCCAGTTTCCAAGGAGAGATTGACAAGGGAGCATACAACTGTACGCCCCATAAAAGCTTGGTCTCGGAAGAGAGCAGGCCTTACTGGGTCAGATGGAGACCCAGATTTAACTTGCAACGCAAGTTTGTCAAAACCATCCGAGGTAAGGGGGGGGAAAACAAGCAGTGTGGTCTGATGGTGAACCCGACTAACACTTTCCGCAGTGAACCCTATGCTAGGGAATGTCCTATATATAGCTTGGACCTTCCCCAAGAAGTAGGATGCAAGGGATTCACAGTGGGAAAGGGAGCTTACGGTCGTAGTGGAGGTCCGCTTCGCCGTAAGTTGTTTTACGGCCTTGAAAATAGCTTTTGACGGATTTGGGCTGTTCCGGAATTCGGTGGCATAGAAAGCCGCACGAGCTCGGCAGATAGCTCGATGGTAGAGCTTAACGGACCTGGTATATGAGGCTTTTAGATCAGCCCCATAGGTTTTCCTCCAGGCCCTCTCTGCTCGTCTACAGGCACCCTTTAGGGCCCGGAGAGTGCCATCGTACCAGGGGCTCGACTCTCTGGGATTGATTTTAGTAGAGACGATAGGTATCAGAGAGTCCAAGGCCCTAGTTATCCATGAACAGAAGAGGTCATACCCCCCTTCCACATCCGTAAAAAGACCCAGCGGCTCCTCCAATAGAAGACGATGGAAGTCCTCTAACCTAAGCTTTTTCCAAGCCCTCTTC
The DNA here is from genome assembly GCF_964261635.1 of Lissotriton helveticus. Taxonomy (NCBI): domain Eukaryota; kingdom Metazoa; phylum Chordata; class Amphibia; order Caudata; family Salamandridae; genus Lissotriton; species Lissotriton helveticus. Next base: position 600,444,653 of record NC_136063.1, on the reverse strand, counting down.
TGAACCCGTCTGGCCGTAGAGGTGGAAAGAGTGGCCAAAACAGGGCAGGAAATGGACACCAAAAAGTGGTCTGTCCATTCCACCGGAGAGACAGAAGTAACTAGAATCCCCAACAGATTGGTAAACAGGGGATCCAAAATATGTCCACCCAGGTGGGTAGGCTGGGAAACCATCTGGAGGAGTTGAAAGGCCTCAAGGTCAGAAGAGATGGAACGCACTGTCATGCCAGAGAGGGTGTCGAAATGCAGATTTAGATCGCCCATGATAGAGAAGTTGGCACAATCAGCGACCAGAGGGCCGACAATATCAGGGAAAGCATTTCTGAACGCCATATCACTGCCGGGTGGGCGATAAACGACCATCCCGGACAGGGTGAACTCAGGGCTGACAGAGACCTTGAACGTGGCACTTTCACATCCAGAAATATTTAAGGCACTCCAGACGCAAGGGTAGATAGTTTTTACCACTAGCGCGATACCCCCACCCCTAGACAGCCTATTCAGGGTGTACATAGAATAGCCGGGTGGGCAGGCTAGATTGGTGATAGCGGTATCAGCGTCCTGTAGCCATGTTTCCGTCATGGCAAATACGTCTGGAGCTTCCTCCTCAATGAGGTCATAGATGTGCTGATAGTGTTTCAGCGCGGACCTGACGTTTAGATTCAGGATCTTCAAAGTAGTAGGGAGATCTGTAATGCGGCGAGTCTCAGAGGAAATAGTCCTTGAGAGAGGACGCGGAGAGTCAAGAGCCCACCCATTACAAGGGCAATGATACGGGCCACGCAATGGGTGTACCGGTGAAAGGGTACAGCAGCGGCTTACCTGACCGATGGAAAACAGACAATCCCGCGAGTACGTCAACATGGTAGAGCCAGGAAAGAATAATAGTCCTTAGCCAGAGTACCGCGACGTCCAGCGCGTCCTTAGCGCGGACGGGCGCAGACGGGCAGGACTCTGGCACGACTCCGGCCACGCGAGGACGCGCCCGCTGCGCGATCCCGCTGCGCTAGGGGAGGAGCGTTAAATAGATGTTCCCAGGCGGCGCCTGCGCACTGAAGCGCTGGTAGATGGAATCACCTTACTCCACTCACCCCACTCAAAGATGTCTGCCAAAACGAGCCAGGCACCCACCCCAGGACCAGACCCGCCCAAACGGCGGTGAGGGGCACAGATTATGGTGCAAGTGAGGGGGGAAATTAAAATGCAGGGCAAAATGCCCAGAGCCAGCAAATACAAATAAAAAAGTTAAAACAGCGTTTTTCCTGCAAAAACGCACGAAGCGCTCTTACAGGCAGCAGCTACCTTGTCAGGGGCTGAGAGTGGTAGGGACTCGCCTAAATAGATGTTCCCAGGCGGCGCCTGCGCACTGAAGCGCTGGTAGATGGAATCACCTTACTCCACTCACCCCACTCAAAGATGTCTGCCAAAACGAGCCAGGCACCCACCCCAGGACCAGACCCGCCCAAACGGCGGTGAGGGGCACAGATTATGGTGCAAGTGAGGGGGGAAATTAAAATGCAGGGCAAAATGCCCAGAGCCAGCAAATACAAATAAAAAAGTTAAAACAGCGTTTTTCCTGCAAAAACGCACGAAGCGCTCTTACAGGCAGCAGCTACCTTGTCAGGGGCTGAGAGTGGTAGGGACTCGCCTAAATAGATGTTCCCAGGCGGCGCCTGCGCACTGAAGCGCTGGTAGATGGAATCACCTTACTCCACTCACCCCACTCAAAGATGTCTGCCAAAACGAGCCAGGCACCCACCCCAGGACCAGACCCGCCCAAACGGCGGTGAGGGGCACAGATTATGGTGCAAGTGAGGGGGGAAATGCAAAGGAGATAATACATGTGAAAGCCTACCAATGAAGTAAGTCATGTCCACTTCACTCTTGAACAAAGGCCAGACCTCTTTTGTGTCCGTGGACAGAGCTAAACTTCATCTGCACAATGTCCTTCGTAAACTTAGGAAACACTGGTGATGTAATTGAAAAATGTGGAGTTTCTTTTCCTCATTTCACAATCACATCACCTGTGTTTCCTTTGCTTAGGTACCTCATAGTGCAGATGGACTGTAGCATATGAAAGAGTGCACAGAAGTTGAGCAGTGTATACAACAATTTTGACATTTACAGAAGATTCAGCTTTTTATCTTGTTGGAGATGAAATGAGGCCTGTCTTGCAACATGGTGCATCTTTTCCATCACTGCTGCATCGGTTTCATGTGGCACGGGACTTTACAGCATGACACATCTGCCTAGATGCATCAATTTTTAAATATGTCGCCACATAGCAAATCTTTTGCACCACCGCTGCGTCACAAAATTGACGCACAGCGGCGCAAAAGAGGCATACACCTATCATAAATCTGTCCCTAACATTTTAAATGATTAATTCAGGATGACGATAAGGTGTGGCCTATCCAGAGGTTTGTTTAAGGTGAGGCCTACTCAGGGTTGCAGATTAAATTTACGCTTGTTGAAGACTATAGAGGAGATAATACATGTGAAGACCTACCAATGAAGTAAGTCATGTCCACTTCACTCTTGAACAAAGGCCAGACCTCTTCTGTATCCGTGGACAGACCTAAACCTCATCTGCACAATCTCATTCGTAAACTTAGCAAACACAGGTGACGTAATTGAAAAATGTGGAGTTTCTTTTCCTCATTTCACAATCACATCACCTGTGTTTCCTTTGCTTAGGTATCTCATAGTGCAGATGGACTCTAGCATATGAAAGAGTACACAGAAGTTGAGCAGTGTATACAACAATTTTGACATTTACACAAGACTCAGCTTCTTATCTTGTTGGAGATGAAATGAGACCTGTCTTGCAACATGGTGCATCTTTTCCATCACTGCTGCATCGGTTTCATGTGGCACGGGACTTTACAGCATGACACATCTGCCTAGATGCATCAATTTTTAAATATGTCGCCACATAGCAAATCTTTTGCACCGCCACTGCGTCACAAAAATGACGCACAGTGGCGCAAAAGAGGCATACACCTATCATAAATCTGTCCCTAACATTTTAAATGATTAATTCAGGATGACGATAAGGTGTGGCCTCTCCAGAGGTTTGTTTAAGGTGAGGCCTACTCAGGGTTGAATATCAAATTTACGCTTGTTTAAGAATACAGAGGAGATAATACATGTGAAAGCCTACCAATGAAGTAAGTCATGTCCACTTCACTCTTGAACAAAGGCCAGACCTCTTTTGTGTCCGTGGACAGAGCTAAACTTCATCTGCACAATGTCATTCGTAAACTTAGGAAACACACGTGATGTAATTGAAAAATGTGGAGTTTCTTTTCCTCATTTCACAATCACATCACCTGTGTTTCCTTTGCTTAGGCACCTCATAGTGCAGATGGAGTCTAGCATATCAAAGAGTACACAGAAATTGAGCAGTGTATACAACAATTTTGACATTTACAGAAGACTCAGCTTCTTATCTTGTTGGAGATGAAGTGAGGCCTGTCTTGCAACATGGTGCATCTTTTGCATCACTGCTGCATCGGTTTCATGTGGCACGGGTTTTTTACAGCATGACACATCTGCCTAGATGCATCAATTTGTAATTTTGTCGCCTCATAGCAAATCTTTTGCGCCGCCACTGCATCACAAAAGTGACACACAGTGGCGCAAAAGAGGTATACACCTATCATAAATCTGTCCCTAACATTTTAAATGATTAATTCAGGATGACGATAAGGTGTGGCCTCTCCAAAGGTTTGTTTAAGGTGAGGCCTACTCAGGGTTGCAGATCAAATTTACGCTTGTTGAAGAATACAGAGGAGATAATACATGTGAAAGCCTACCAATGAAGTAAGTCATGTCCACTTCACTCTTGAACAAAGGCCAGACCTCTTTTGTGTCCGTGGACAGAGCTAAACTTCATCTGCACAATGTCATTCGTAAACTTAGGAAACCAAGTGATGAAAGTGTTTTTTTAAAGCCTTTGCACCATTTTTGGGTCACTTTTAACATGACTATGTAACTCAAAGAATCAAAATCTAAATTTGCCAAGCACAGGTGCGAGCATATTTACAAGGAATTTGCACCACGGGGAAAGGTCTTAAATTAAAATGGGAAAAATAACATCAGAGACACTCAAATGCCTTATAAATATGCCCCAAACAACCTATGAAGCTCTAGCAGTACATATCCAGAAATGTAATTGATTTCAAAAAACGTTTTTAAACACAACATATAAATCAATTGTATACCTACATTCATGGGAAAATGACTTAAAATGTCCTTAAGACACATGAAAGCGTTTTTTGATTGCCCTTGCACCATTTTTGGGTCACTTTCAACATGGCTATGTAACTCAAAGAATCAAAATCTAAATTTGACAAGCACAGGTGGGAGCATATTTACAAGGAACTTTCCCCACGGAGAAAGGTCTTTTAATTTAAAATGGGAAAAATAACATCAGAGACACTCAAATGCCTTATAAATATGCCCCAAACAACCTATGAAGCTCTAGCAGTACATATCCAGAAATGTAATTGATTTCAAAAAACGTTTTTAAACACAACATATAAATCAATTGTATACCTACATTCATGGGAAAATGACTTAAAATGTCCTTAAGACACATGAAAGCATTTTTTGATTGCCCTTGCACCATTTTTGGGTCACTTTTAACATGGCTATGTAACTCAAAGAATCAAAATCTAAATTTGCCAAGCACAGGTGGGAGCATATTTACAAGGAACTTGCCCCACGGAGAAAGGTCTTAAATTAAAATGGGAAAAATAACATCAGAGACACTCAAATGCCTTATAAAGAAGCAGACACCATTATTTCCTTGTCATAAATTTTAAAAGCATTCCTTTTCCTCAAAAACGATTTTCAAGTCATAATTTGAAAACACTGCACAGCTCCTATGTACAAAAACACCCTGTCAGTACTAATCAGTACTAATACTTCACATTATCTCCAATTACAATTTCTCAAAGAAACAAAATCTATTTGTAAAACACTTGAGACAAAGCAACATTTTAAAAACACAACTTTCTTCATAATTTTCTCCTTAAAGCATACTATTCTCTATCTAAATTAAATAAATCTTTTCTCACCTTAGCAAATACTTTATGAGTTTCAAAACAGTCTCAGAAATACACCAATTTGTCTTCAGCAGAACAAAGGGTATGCACTCCAGAGGCTGCAGCTATAGAAAGCACAGAAATGCTGTAATTCTTCACACATATCTCTCATGTCACCCAATCAAACCTCTTCCCTCACTTTTTTCAAATCAAAACCCTTCCCCCCTCTGCCCTCTCTGCCTTTTTTGCATAGCAACCACCTCCTGGAAGACCTCTGGTGTTTGCAAGTTCACACAACAATGTTTCAATTGAACTCTGAACTCTCAGTGCACCTGCGTATCCAGTGCAATCTTTCATTAAATGATTTTTTTTGACCATTCAAATTACATCTTTCAAAGGACTCATCCATGCACCCGAACTTTCTGTTTTCAGCAATCAAAATCCACCAATCACTGTTACTGCTTCATTAACACAGAAACTCCACAGTTTTTTTCATTTTAAACTCTTATTTTTTCAACTGCCATTTCATTACCACACTTCATCTGACTGCAGCAGAACCTTCTCTCACCATGTTTTCTGTCTGGATTGTTGGACATAGTTACATCTATTGGGCTCAGAGGTATGCTGAGAACAGAAATTTACCTAACCTCAATTTACAAGATGTGGAAATTAAGTGGTTTGGCCACAGAGGATTAAAATGTCACCAATTGATACCATTGGTGAAAACCTTTATGCATTTGCCAAAACCTGACCTGTTAATTGTGCACTGTGGAGGTAATGATTTGGGCACTTTGACTGGAGTAGGTCTGGAAATGCTTTTAAAGGACACCTTTGAGCAATTAATGGCACTTTTTCCTCAAACTGCCTTGGTATATTCAAATATATGCCAAAGACAGAAATGGAGGTGGTCGAACCAATTTTGTCCACAAATTGAGAAGTCGAGGAAGCATGTAAACAAATCTGTTTCAGCTTACATGAGAGACCATGGAATGGGCTCCGTGTACAACAATAACTTGCGTTACTACATGCAAGATATCTACAGAGGAGATGGAGTTCACTTCTCAGATGAAGGGAACAGAGTTTTCATTCTGAATTTAAAAATGTGCATTGGTACCTACTTATAAGTACCTAAATGTACCATAAACCCAAAAGCTCTTCTCAGAGCTACCCTACATCTGATCACTCACAATTATTATTTTACTCTAACTTTTTTTATTAATTTTCAACAAAGTACGCTCCCCGGAGCGCTACCCGGTACGCGAACCGGAAGCTAACCGCGCGAAATTTTTAAAAAAAATGTTTTTTTTTCGCACATATGGGCCTCCTCAGCCATCCTCAGAAAACCTAGGGTGTCAAAATACGTCTACCGTGTCCCCTTCTACCCATTCTGAACATTATGTGCCCTCCATCTTGTATCTTAATTCGACCGAAACACAAAATGGTGGACTCCCATAACGCTTAAGGTTTGCGTACCGGGGCGCTCGCCAGTTCGCGTACCGGGGCGCTCCCCGAGAAGCGCTCCATTAAAAAAGGTGGGAAAGTAATTTACAGAAGAAACCCTTGAGACACTTTCACCAAATATAGATTTGCTCATACTACATACCAATCCCTACCATTTTCACAAATTTGGTTGAAATTCCATTTAGCCATTTAGCCTGTAGACCTCTCTAAATACCCTGAGGTAAATTACTTCACAAAACACATCTGAAGTGTTGGAATTCACAACCAATTAAAATGTTACTTTCATTTTCTATTTTTTTTACCTGACATTTGATTGGTTATGTACCTGAATATATATAAAGGAAGAGAAGGAAACACAGCCATTTTGACTACTACTTCCTGGTGTACATTTCAATTGGATTTTCACTAATCACTTCAACTTCTTTGTAAAGGTAAGTTGTTATTTTAAAAACTGAAGTATATTGTGCACTATAAGTTAATATGGTAAACTTTTTCTGATAGTTATATACTATCCCTCTGTAGTAGTTATAGATTTAGATAGACTTCTCTGTTATAGTTATGGATGGAGTTAGGTTTCTCTTGTATAATTATGAATTTACTTACGTTAAATCACATACACTTTTTTATATTCCTACTTCCACTCTGATACTATACACTGCCCAAAGATAAATTCACTGTTAAAAACTGCCTATCTAAAATTAATCCCAACAGTGCCCTATCTCTACTAATATATTTTTTATCCAAATTTCAGACAAAATGGAAGGCGAACACAAAGTTTCATTTGAAATTGTCCTGCAAGAGACCAACCAAGAAATAATTGATCCAAATTATATAGAATTTATGGATGAAACTTGGGACCAAGAACTACTGCAATGTGTGCAAGCAGTAGATGTCCTCCTTGAAAATGAGGACATTTTACACACTCAAACATTACAAGCTATGTTCAATGAAAATAACGACATTTCAGACAGTGAAATGTTGAACATTTTATTAAATTTTGAAACACAATAAATAATTGCTTAAAAAAAATAAAATAAAAAATAATCAACAAAACCAACAATCAATTAACATACAGTATTTGAAAAGTCTATCATTCTTTTTTCCTCATAGTACGCTCCCCAGGCCGCTTCCCGGTTCGCGAACCGGGCGCTAGCCACGCAAAAAAAACAAAAACATTTTTTTTTTGTTGCCCCGCGGGGCCCTTTTAAAGCCTCCACATCAAACCTAGGGGGTCAGGGAGGATCTACTATGCCCCCTTATGGTCATTTTCGCCTTTGTTTTGACCTCCTCTTGTCTCTCGATCCTACCGAGAGACAAGATGGCGGCCGCTCCGGACTGTTTAGAATGTTGACAGACACCGAAGAGCCAATCAGCTTTGCTTCGCGAAGTTCCGTTACGCGTCAAGTACGCGAACCGGGGCGCTGCCCGGAGCGCGCTTACAGATATATATCTTTTTTGAACGTTAATTTCTCAAAATCCACTGGAGCACATATATTGAGACCTAGCAAAGGCACATCGGGCTAACAGTCCCTACAATTTTGCCAAGTTTCGTGCAAATCCATTCAGCCGTTCGGGCTAAAAGTGAGGCCAACCGCCCTATGGAAATTAACATGGGAAAAACGCGTTTTGGGACCCCCCTTTTTTCTCGGCCCCCCCTTGACGAACCCCCCCCAAAATTTCAGGGCCTGCCCAGAAACATAATGTTCCATTTTCCTGAAAATTTCAGCCAATTCCGTCCACAAACGCCAAAGTTATTAGACATAGAATTTTCAAAAATCCCATAGAGAAAAAATCCTAACTCTTGCACCATTTTTGGGTCACTTTTAACATGGCTATGTAACTCAAAGAATCAAAATCTAAATTTGCCAAGCACAGGTGGGAGCATATTTACAAGGAACTTTCCCCACGGAGAAAGGTCTTTTAATTTAAAATGGGAAAAATAACATCAGAGACACTCAAATGCCTTATAAATATGCCCCAAACAACCTATGAAGCTCTAGCAGTACATATCCAGAAATGTAATTGATTTCAAAAAACGTTTTTAAACACAACATATAAATCAATTGTATACCTACATTCATGGGAAAATGACTTAAAATGTCCTTAAGACACATGAAAGCGTTTTTTGATTGCCCTTGCACCATTTTTGGGTCACTTTTAACATGGCTATGTAACTCAAAGAATCAAAATCTAAATTTGACAAGCACAGGTGGGAGCATATTTACAAGGAACTTGCCCCACGGAGAAAGGTCTTAAATTAAAATGGGAAAAATAACATCAGAGACACTCAAATGCCTTATAAAGAAGCAGACACCATTATTTCCTTGTCATAAATTTTAAAAGCATTCCTTTTCCTCAAAAACGATTTTCAAGTCATAATTTGAAAACACTGCACAGCTCCTATGTACAAAAACACCCTGTCAGTACTAATACTTCACATTATCTCCAATTACAATTTCTCAAAGAAACAAAATCTATTTGTAAAACACTTGAGACAAAGCAACATTTTAAAAACACAACTTTCTTCATAATTTTCTCCTTAAAGCATACTATTCTCTATCTAAATTAAATAAATCTTTTCTCACCTTATCAAATACTTTATGAGTTTCAAAACAGTCTCAGAAATACACCAATTTGTCTTCAGCAGAACAAAGGGTATGCACTCCAGAGGCTGCAGCTATAGAAAGCACAGAAATGCTGTAATTCTTCACACATATCTCTCATGTCACCCAATCAAAACTCTTCCCTCACTTTTTTCAAATCAAAACCCTTCCCCCCTCTGCCCTCCCTGCCTTTATTGCATAGCAACCACCTCCTGGAAGACCTCTGGTGTTTGCAAGTTCACACAACAATGTTTCAATTGAACTCTGAACTCTCAGTGCACCTGCGTGTCCAGTGCAATCTTTCATTAAATGATTTTTTTTGACCATTCAAATTACATCTTTCAAAGAACTCATCCATGCACCCTAACTTTCTGTTTTCAGCAATCAAAATCCACCAATCACTGTTACTGCTTCATTAACACAGAAACTCCACAGTTTTTTTCATTTTAAACTCTTATTTTTTCAACTGCCATTTCATTACCAAACTTCATCTGACTGCAGCAGAACCTTCTCTCACCATGTTTTCTGTCTGGATTGTTGGACATAGTTACATCTATTGGGCTCAGAGGTATGCTGAGAACAGAAATTTACCTAACCTCAATTTACAAGATGTGGAAATTAAGTGGTTTGGCCACAGAGGATTAAAATGTCACCAATTGATACCATTGGTGAAAACCTTTATGCATTTGCCGAAACCTGACCTGTTAATTGTGCACTGTGGAGGTAATGATTTGGGCACTTTGACTGGAGTAGGTCTGGAAATGCTTTTAAAGGACACCTTTGAGCAATTAATGGCACTTTTTCCTCAAACTGCCTTGGTATATTCAAATATATGCCAAAGACAGAAATAGAGGTGGTCGAACCAATTTTGTCCACAAATTGAGAAGTCGAGGAAGCATGTAAACAAATCTGTTTCAGCTTACATGAGAGACCATGGAATGGGCTCCGTGTACAACAATAACTTGCGTTACTACATGCAAGATATCTACAGAGGAGATGGAGTTCACTTCTCAGATGAAGGGAACAGAGTTTTCATTCTGAATTTAAAAATGTGCATTGGTACCTACTTATAAGCACCTAAATGTACCATAAACCCAAAAGCTCTTTTCAGAGCTACCCTACATCTGATCACTCACAATTATTATTTTACTCTAACTTTTTTTACTAATTTTCAACAAAGTACGCTCCCCGGAGCGCGAACCGGAAGCTAACCGCACGAAATTTAAAAAAAAAATGTTTTTTTTTCTCGCACATATGGGCCTCCTCAGCCATCCTCAGAAAACCTAGGGGGTCAAAATACGTCTACCGTGTCCCCTTCTACCCATTCTGAACATTATGTGCCCTCCATCTTGTATCTTAATTCGACCGAAACACAAAATGGTGGACTCCCGTAACGCTTAAGGTTCGCGTACCGGGGCGCTCGCCAGTTCGCGTACCGGGGCGCTCCCCGAGAAGCGCTCCATTAAAAAAGGTGGGAAAGTAATTTACAGAAGAAACCCTTGAGACACTTTCACCAAATATAGATTTGCTCATACTACATACCAATCCCTACCATTTTCACAAATTTGGTTGAAATTCCATTTAGCCATTTAGCCTGTAGACCTCTCTAAATACCCTGAGGTAAATTACTTCACAAAACACATCTGAAGTGTTGGAATTCACAACCAATTAAAATGTTACTTTCATTTTCTATTTTTTTTTTACCTGACATTTGATTGGTTATGTACCTGAATATATATAAAGGAAGAGAAGGAAACACAGCCATTTTGACTACTACTTCCTGGTGTACATTTCAATTGGATTTTCACTAATCACTTCAACTTCTTTGTAAAGGTAAGTTGTTATTTTAAAAACTGAAGTATATTGTGCACTATAAGTTAATATGGTAAACTTTTTCTGATAGTTATATACTATCCCTCTGTAGTAGTTATAGATTTAGATAGACTTCTCTGTTATAGTTATGGATGGAGTTAGGTTTCTCTTGTATAATTATGAATTTACTTACGTTAAATCACATACACTTTTTTATATTCCTACTTCCACTCTGATACTATACACTGCCCAAAGATAAATTCACTGTTAAAAACTGCCTATCTAAAATTAATCCCAACAGTGCCCTATCTCTACTAATATATTTTTTATCCAAATTTCAGACAAAATGGAAGGCGAACACAAAGTTTCATTTGAAATTGTCCTGCAAGAGACCAACCAAGAAATAATTGATCCAAATTATATAGAATTTATGGATGAAACTTGGGACCAAGAACTACTGCAATGTGTGCAAGCAGTAGATGTCCTCCTTGAAAATGAGGACATTTTACACACTCAAACATTACAAGCTATGTTCAATGAAAATAACGACATTTCAGACAGTGAAATGTTAGACATTTTATAAAATTTTAAAACACAATAAATAATTGCTTAAAAAAAAAAAAAAAAAATAATCAACAAAACCAACAATCAATTAACATACAGTATTTGAAAAGTCTATCATTCTTTTTTCCTCATAGTACGCTCCCCGGGCCGCCTCCCGGTTCGCGAACCGGGCGCTATCCACGCAAAAAAATTTTTTTTTTTTTTTTTTTTTGTTGCCCCGCGGGGCCCTTTTAAAGCCTCCACATCAAACCTAGGGGGTCAGGGAGGATCTACTATGCCCCCTTATGGTCATTTTCGCCTTTGTTTTGACCTCCTCTTGTCTCTGGATCCTACCGAGTGACAAGATGGCGGCCGCTCCGGACTGTTTAGAATGTTGACAGACACCGAAGAGCCAATCAGCTTCGCTTCGCGAAGTTCCGTTACGCGTCAAGTACGCGAACCGGGGCGCTGCCCGGAGCGCGCTTACAGATATATATCTTTTTTTGAACGGTAATTTCTCAAAATCCACTGGAGCACATATATTGAGACCTAGCAAAGGCACATCGGGCTAACAGTCCCTACAATTTTGCCAAGTTTCGTGCAAATCCATTCAGCCGTTCGGGCTAAAAGTGAGGCCAACCGCCCTATGGAAATTAACATGGGAAAAACGTGTTTTGGGACCCCCCTTTTTTCTCGGCCCCCCCTTGACGACCCCCCCCCAAATTTTCAGGGCCTGCCCAGAAACAAAATGTTCAATTTTCCTGAAATTTTCAGCCAATTCCGCCCACAAACGCCAAAGTTATTAGACATAGAATTTTCAAAAATCCCATAGAGAAAAAATCCTAACTATATATACCTACTGGCGACCGCCAGTAGGTAATATACACATATATATATATATATTTTTTTATATTGATATTTATATATATAAATATTCTTGCCAACAATTGATCCTTTTTGTAGCGCGCAGCTCGACCGGTGCAAGTAGCGAAATTAACCAGTTTTGCAATTAAATTTGCCAACAAAAAGATATGTGCACTCCAGGAGCCATATAATCATGCTGTTTTTTATTCCATTGTTGCCATCCCCATACACAACCAACCAAAGCATTTCAACCTCAACCGTCTTGATCACGGTTATTTTAGTTCCTCTTCAGTTTCAGTATATATAAATACAATTACCCAACTGGCCCGTAATGAGGAATTGTAGGACAGGCAATCTTATGTTAAAAACATTCATGTTTGTACAAATACTAGGTTGTCAAATATGTAGTAATACTAACTAGTTTGGAAACCATATTATACCTGACCATTATGGTAATATCAATGTCTTACTGGGTCTCAGTTCTAGCTGGTTTTACTCTGTCAGATCCCTAATTAGTTGACAGCTACAGTTATCTATCTCTCCAGTAGAGTGGCATAATGAAATAGTTGCCGGCTGAGATTCCTATATGTAATATTCTGGCAGAGTTGCCAGTTGGTGGTTTGAGATGTGCTAGTCTCATTAATTTGAGTTATATATGTATACATACATATATACATATATATATATATTCCAAAATGCCTACAAACAGTGGGCTCTCCAGATCGTGCGTATAAAGTTTTTTTTATTAGCAGCCAGATCCAGCCATATATAAATATATAACACCTCTTTTATATTTGTGGGCTTCTACCTTAAATCTTAAGTTTGCTTCCCAGTGGGTCACTTTGGACAGGGTAGCCTTTGGATATTAGGCGCCTCCAAGTCTTGAATACATTAAAGCGTATTATGAATACATGACATTATAGGATGTGTCTATTTAATATTCTATGTTTTGTTTCATTGACACCATTGGTTACAAAGCCATGTTAAAACTAATGCACACGAAGACAGTCTGTATTAATTGGCAAATAAATTCTTTAGAGATTTATTTACTTTGAATTCATGTGTTCACCCGATTCACTATGAAAATCTGTGCAGTCTGTTCTTTATGTCTTTTTGCGTGCTGCGTCATGCATCACGGTTCACTATATCACTAAATGAACTTTGCACTCGGTCATGTGACCAAGACTTTGCGAGGAAGTCAAAATGCGTCTTTTGTTTTTGTGCCATTAAAACTTGTCTTTTTCACCCAAAACCAGAGTGGCTCGTCTTCTCACAGGATCTATTGCGAGGGATTTTCATTATGTATATAAGCGGAGGCATCCACTACCGAGCTCCGACCCGCTTGGATGGGTGTCGTTTGTTCGTATGTGTGCAGTTTTGATTTCAGAAAGGAGGCGCCCGCCGGCTGTTGACTCGCAAGTAAAGAAACCTCGGATCTGAGGACGTGGAGCCCGGGAATTTAGGTTTCGGCATCCAAGGTGATGTCTGCCAACACCAAGTATCCCATACCATGAAGCATGGTCAGTTACCTGCTAACTAAACCGTGAGAGAGTCACACCAGGGTACGCCGCACCAGAGTTGCCCAAGGTGCGGATTTTGGCATTAAGGAACGATGACCGGCTATCTGAATACTTACTTCAACAATAAAGGCAAGTGAGTTTTAAAAGGGCCGGGAGGCATCTGCCAACCTGATTTTTAAAAAGAACACAGAAAGTACAGGAAAAGTCTTGCATCTGCCTAATAAGGAGCAAGAATTATCAAACATAAGGCAACGAGGGAACTTGTTAGAAAAATTGAGACACAAAGAGGTGAGCAGATGGTGGGAGGCTACCGCTCTGCAAAACTATTTAGAAGTAAACCGGATCCCTAGAGGACTAAGGATTTGTATTATCCCCACTCTAAACAGTCCTAAACGGCAGTTACTTAAAGATTGGACTAACAATACAAATGCCTGCTCTACAACAAGGCTACAAATTCTCATCAAAAACCCATGGGAATAACATAAAGAACTTATGCAACAAATACAGTCTATCCTTGATGACCTTACTACAGAGACAGACCAGACTGAAGTAAAGAAAACCCTCTGAACTGTTGAAGACAGAATGAAAACTTTTGAAAAAGGGGCCATTGAATGGAATCAAAGAAAATTCCAATGGGACGAAAGATACTATAATGCAGGAAGGATCCTTACGTTTGCCAGAAAATTTGACAGAGTGAGAGCTCATATGGTGAAGGACAAAGCACTCGGCGTAGTGGACAAGAGAACATATGAATCGACCCCCAACCTGAGCTCGGACCAGGAGTCTCTGGATAACAACTCCTCAAATCCAAGGAAACTGCGCCTCATACATAGGAATCGAGAACAGTGGCAAAGGGGTAAACAAAGAGGAAGAGGCAGAGGAGACAAAGCAAGAGCCAAAGAAGACGAAGACGCCGGAGAAAAGAGCAGCAGCATTGGCATGGGAACACGGGCCAGAACGCAAAGAGACTATGATGGAAGGTGACGTACAACAATTAACGGTAATGAATCTCTCTAAACAAACTATCACTGAGATAGAGAAACAAATCCTCAAGTTAGGTCTGTTCTTCTGTCCCTATAGACCTCTTGATTATGCGCAGACAAGGATTGATCTTTACAAATTTGTGCGTAAGCTTAAGTTATTCAAAATTCACTCTGTGAGAAAGAAGGATCACACACAATCAGTGAGAGGGTCAGTTGCAAGTCATCCACCCACTCCATTATCATTCAACATTGAGGATATTCAAACATTGAGCCTATTACACGATCTTAGCAACCAACCACAAAACATGGGAATAGATGACACATTTGACCACACACATGATGTAGTTTCACTACGAACACTTGGGATAGAAACTAGTATTTCTAGTGGTACCACCTTTAGACCCACATCCAAGTGCATACCACAATCACCCATGAATAACATAGATGTGTTTCAATAGGCGGCGATCTTAGATACACACAAACTCAGTAACAAAACACACACTTAGAAGAATCTGACAAAGGAACATTGGGAAGCCATCATGACACTTCAGAAAGATGAAAACATAGTGATCAAACAATCCGATAAGTTTGGTAACATTGTGGTTAGGGACAGAGGCAAATATATCCAAGAAGTACAGACACAACTGAAGAACAAATCATGTTACAAAAGGGTAGACAGATCATATATCTGTACCCTACAACTCAGATACTTTGACCTTCTGAAGAAATGGTCGGACAGCCAACTTTTAAGTTGGTACGAACAGCAGTTCCTAAAGAATGAAACACTTACCACACCAACGTTCTATCTTTTACCAAAAGTACATAAGGACAGTACTAAGCAGCAATGACACCCTCATTGTTTCCTTTAAGAGTAGCCTACTGGAAGCACCTCAATCTATGTAGATAATATTTTGTTTACATATGTCAAAGACCTTAGTTCCTATGTAAGGGACACAAAGGATTTCCTTCAGAAGATCCAAAACCTACATTGCGTAAAGAACCCTGGACGGTCTGCCTCGATGTCGAGTTTATATACTAGTATTAAACATACAGATGGTCTTAGAGCCTGCCACAATTTTCTTAAAACGCACAATGTACAATATTTAGAGCATACTAGGATAATCCTCCAATTGATTGAAATATGTTTAACAGAAAATGTATTCATGTGTAATGACAATTGGTATAAACAGATACAGGACACTTCCATGGGCACCTGCTTCACTCCCAACTATGTCAACCTCACGTTGGGCTGGTGGGAGAAGCAGGTGCTGTGGATTGAGGATATGGAACCCTGGACCAGGAAGGTCAATCTCTGGCTAAGGTATATTAATGATATTTTCTTTGTGTGGGAGGGAAGTGAATGTGATCTGATGACATTTGTAACTGAGTTGAATAATAACAATTTGAACCTGAGGTTTGTAATGCAACATAGCCAAACCACTATTGATTTTCTCGATCTTACATTGAAGTTCCATGAAGGTAGTTTATCGCCTGACCTCCATAGAAAGCAAACTGCAGGGAACTCCCTCTTAAATGCAGCCAGCTGTCATCCCCCTAATTTCAGATGGAGTTTCCCCTATGGAGAATTTCTCTGAGCAAAGCGTACCTGCAGCTCTAATGCTACCCATGAAAGAACCAACAAAGATATGGTGAACAGGTTCCGTGAGAGGATACTTCATTAAGATGTTACTCAAGGGAGTCATCAAAGCAGATAACA
Source organism: Lissotriton helveticus (assembly GCF_964261635.1). NCBI lineage: Eukaryota > Metazoa > Chordata > Amphibia > Caudata > Salamandridae > Lissotriton > Lissotriton helveticus. The sequence continues at coordinate 600,428,100 of NC_136063.1, read as the reverse complement.
CCAAGAGAGATGAGGCTCTTTTCAAACCACACAAACCCAATACAGCGAACAACAACACTAACCTTGTGAGGTTTATTACTACATTTAACCGCATGCGTGCGGTAGGATTTCCGCCCGTACGCTGGGTTTTAGGGATTCGCACTTTACATGACGAGCTGGGCTCGTCATGAGCTTGCGAGGAGGCTACCTCATGACGAGCCCAGCTCGTCATGAGCGTCGAAGGGGTTAACACACAGGCAAGAGAATTTAAACGTATCCTAAAGATATGATGGGATATACTAACACAGGATTCCCTGTTAAAAGCAAAAGAGGGTGGAACACATGAAAATGTAAACACAACAGTATTTCACTAGTGCAAAATTGTCATTCTGTTCATTACAGAAATATGGAAAGCGGTTGTTATATATATACATATAGTTCTAAGAAGTTGCTCCTTCCGACTGCCTGGGCTCCGTGGGAATTGGCGCACAGACCGGCGGAGCACGCCGGTACTTAGTCCTTCAAAACAATCTACAATAACGTGCTGGGAAGCCTTGCTCATGTCAAAGCACACTTTCTTTGACGTGAGCAAGGCTTCCCAGTCGAAAGATGTTATCATAAGAATAAACACCCTTGGAATCAACGCCTGGCATGCCGTTGTGTTACTGAGAGTGCACGTTATTGTGGTTTGTTTTGAATATATATATATATATATATATATATATATATTACCTACTGGCGGTCGCCAGTAGGTATATATAGTTAGGATTTTTTCCCTATGGGATTTTTGAAAATTCTATGTCTAATAACTTTGGCGTTTGTGGACAGAATTGGCTGAAATTTTCAGGAAAATGGCACATTTTGTTTCTGAGCAGCCCCTGAAAATTTTGGGGGGGTTCGTCAAGGGGGGGCCGAGAAAAAAGGGGGGTCCCAAAACGCGTTTTTCCCATGTTAATTTCCATAGGGCGGTTGGCCTCACTTTTAGCCCGAACGGCTGAATGGATTTGCACGAAACTTGGCAAAATTGTAGGGACTGGTAGCCCGATGTGCCTTTTGTAGGTCTCAATATATGTGCTCCAGTGGATTTTGAGAAATTAACGTTTAAAAAAAGATATATATCTGTAACAGCGGACCGGGCAGCGTCCCAGGACGCGTACTTTTCGCGCAACGGAGCTTTGTGAAGCGAAGCTGATTGGTTCTCCGGCGTCTGTCAACATTCCAAACAGTCCGTAGCGGCCGCCATCTTGTCTCTCGGTAGGATCGAGAGACAAGAGGAGGCGAAAGCGAAGGGGCAAATGACCATAAGGGGGAATAGTAGATCCTCGCTGACCCCCTAGGTTTGATGTGGAGGTTTTAAAAGGGCCCCGCGGGGCAAAAAAAAATAAAATAATAATAATCGAACGGCTGAATGGATTTGCACGAAACTTGGCAAAATTGTAGGGACTGGTAGCCCGATGTGCCTTTGCTAGGTCTCAATATATGTGCTCCAGTGGATTTTGAGAAATTAACGTTCAAAAAAAGATATATATCTGTAACAGCGCTCCGCTTCGCGTACTTTTCGCGTTACGGAGGTTTGCGAAGCTGATTGGTTTTTCGGCGTCTGTAAACATTCCAAACAGTCCGTAGCGGCCGCCATCTTGTCTCTCGGTAGGATCGAGAGACAAGAGGAGGCCAAAGCGAAGGGGCAAATGACCATAAGGGGGCATAGTAGATCGTCCCTGACCCCCTAGGTTTGATGTGGAGGCTTTGAAAGGGTCTCGCAGGGAAAAAAAAATATACCGTTTTTTTAGTTTTTTTGCGTGGAGTGCGCCCGGTTCGCGAACCGGGAAGCGTTCTGGGGAGCGTACTTTCTTGAAAATTTGTGAAAAAAGTTAGAGTAAAATAATAATTGTGAGTGATCAGATGTAGGGTAGCTCTGAGAAGAGCTTTTGGGTTTATGGTACATTTAGGTACTTATAAGTAGGTACCAATGCACATTCTTAAATTCAGAGTGAAAACTCTGTTGCCCTCATCTGAGAAGTGAACTCCATCTCCTCTGTAGATATCTTGCATGTAGTAACGCAAGTTATTGTTGTACAGGGAGCCCATTCCATGGTCTCTCATGTAAGCTGAAACAGATTTGTTTACATGCTTCCTCGATTTCTCAATTTGTGGACAAAATTGGTTCGACCACCTCCATTTCTGTCTTTGGCATATATTTGAATATACCAAGGCAGTCTGAGGAAAAAGTACCATCAATTGCTCAAAGGTGTCCTTTAAAAGCATTTCCAGACCTACCCCAGCCAAAGTGCCCAAATCATTACCTCCACAGTGCACAATTAACAGGTCAGGTTTTGGCAAATGCATAAAGGTTTTCACCAATGGTATCAATTGGTGATATGTTAATCCTCTGTGGCCAAACCACTGAATTTCCACATCTTGTAAATTGAGGTTAGGTAAATTCCTGTTTTCAGCGTACGTTTGAGCCCAATAGATGTAACTATGTCCAACAATCCAGACAGAAAACATGGTGAGAGAAGGTTCTGCTGCAGTCAGATGAAGTGTGGCAATGAAATGGCAGTTGAAAAAATGAGAGTGTAAAATGAAAAAAACTGAGGAGTTTCTGTGTTAATGAAGCAGTAAGAGTGATTGGTGGATTTTGATTGCTGAAAACAGAAAGTTAGTGTGCATGGATGAGTTCGTTGAAAGATGTATTTTGAGTGGCGAAGAAAAAATCATTAAATGAAAGAATGCTCTGGATATGCAGGTGCACTGAGAGTTCAGAGTTCAATTGCAACATTGTTGTGTGAGAGGTCTTGCAAGAGGTGGTTGCTATGCAGAAAAAGCATAGAGGGGGCAGAGGGGGGAAGGGTTTTGCTTTGAAAAAAAGTGAGGGAAGAGTTTTGATTGGGTGACATGAGAGATATGTGTGAGGAATTACAGCATTTCTGTGCTTTTGATAGCTGCAGACTCTGGAGTGCATACCTTTTGCTCTGCTGAAGACAAATTGGTGTGTTTCTGAGACTGTTTTGAAACTCAAAGTATTTGCTAAGGTGAGAAAAGATTTCTTTAATTTAGATAGAAAATAGTGTGCTTTAAGGAGAAAATTATGAAGAAAGTTGTGTTTTTCAAATGTTGCTTTGTCTCAAGTGTTTCACAAATAGGATTTTGTTTCTTTGAGAAATTGTAATTGGAGAAAATGTGAAGTATTAGTACTGACAGGGCTTTTATGTGCATAGGAGCTGTGGAGTGTTTTCAAATTATGACTTGTAAATCGTTTTTGAGAAAAAGCAATGGTTTTAATATTGATGAGAAGGACATAATGGTGTCTGCTTCTTTATAAGGTAATTGAGAGTCTCTGATGTTATTTTTCCCATTTCAATGTAAGAAGTTTGTCTGTGGAGCAAATTGCTTGTAAATATGCTCCCACCTGTGCATGGCAAATTTAGATTTTGAATGTTTCCGTTACATAGGCATGTTAAAGGTGACTGAAACATGCTGCAAAGGCAATCAAAAAATGCTTTTATGTGTCTTAAGGACATTTTAAGTCATTTCCCCATGTGCAGTGTTTTCAAATTATGAGTTGAAAATCGTTTTTGAGGTAAAGGAATGTTTTCAAAATTTATGTGCGCCATATGACCCCAAATTTCTTTTTCAGGGGTGCAGCAGGGTGTTCTTGAGACACCCCTGCACCGTCGGAAAAATTCGTAATTTGCGATGAGGTAATTGCTAATCGCAAATTGCACCTTCATTCCTATGGGCCTCCTGCTGCATGGAAATGAATGGGTAATTTGTAATTAGCAAATAGGTCATCGCAAACTAGGAATGGTAAAGAATCGCTATTTATTCCTTAAAGTTCGCTATTTAGGAAATGCAAAAAACTTTGATGATACATATGGCGGTTTATCTCTAACAAGATAAGAAGCATAGGGATAGATTTATGATGACTGGCGCATCACCAGGGATGTGTTAGTCATTCTGTGCCGCTGTTCCGTCACCTATGGTGTGCTGCATTTACAATGCGGCGCATCATGGGGCAAAAACAGCACAGATGCGTGACGTATTTGTGCCGTAAAGTTGGCGCATTGCTGGAGTTGTATCGCAAGTGTGATGAAGCTCCAGTAAGGTTGAGGGGTGCCCCTGTCGCAGGGTTTCTGTTCTGACACAGAACTGTGGACAGAGGATTGGAACCTCGGTGAATTAGGGTGTCCCAAAACTCACCTTAGTAATCAAAACCCCTTAGCAAGCTAGGTACAGTGTCACATTGGATATAACAAACTCTCAATGTTTAGACAATCCAGAATATGAACTTATAGTACCTCAGGATACGTGGAACTCATGAACAGTCGGTCGTTATATATTTCTTAGAAACGAGAACATGGAGTTAAGAAGAACACATGTGTATTTGAAATGTTTATTTACTAATGCCGTCTTCTCAGGCGTAGTATCTTAGATTATACAAGTACACATATTATCAGTAGCAAAATTACCAGCATAGTCAATAGTACATAAAAAGCGAATGGTGACAGTATGTTAACATGCTGTAAATGAATAAGAGTTAGCAACACTTATAAGCAGCCGCGGGCCGTGGAGGGAGTTACGGTGGGCAGGGAGGCGGGGAGGGGGAGGGGCAGGGTGGAGAGGGCTCCACCCTGCCCCTCCCCCTCCCCGCATCCCTGCCCCACCGTAACTCCCTCCACGGCCCGCGGCTGCTTATATCTCACCCTCCCTAATACACATAATATATTATTTGCTAAGAAGGTCTCTTTGTGTTGGTTTAGGGCGTGCCGATACTTTAGTGTCTTAGATTTGAAGGAATCACATCAGCATAGAAAAGATAATCCATATGCCGTGCTTAATATCGCCAATGGCATTGTGCCATAATATTCTAGCATGCGATTGCGGAACAGTGTCAGCAGCTGCAGGGCGGGAGCTTGCACAGGAGGGACATCCATATTTAAAAATGTAAAAAAGCACAAGAGCGTCCGCTGGTGATGCAAGTAAAAATGGGAATCCACGAAGCAGAGTGGAAAAAATAGAATGTAAGAAAGCAGGGATGACTCCAAAGATTTTCTCAAATGAAGTCACAAGACCACTGGTAACAATTTTAAAAAAGTGCGCCAGGCCCTTTGTGGAGGACGCGTTAGAGATAGTCCGAACCATCTTGCTGAAATGGAAAGGCGAATCTGTATTTAAAAGGGTCTGCACCTCTGTACGGGTGTTCGCTGTGTGAAGCACGAAAGTTTCACGGGCCGAACTCAAGGCCACCTCTCTCTGAGACAAAATAGCTCTTATTCTTGCCATGCCGTTGAAATGTGCTGCCAAGGTTGGTATTTGTGGCCAGATTGAAAACTCCCTATGTTCATGTGTGGGAGGAAATAGAAAATTTCTGCAGCAAATAACCCGTTCATTTACTGTTACGATAAAATGAATACTTTTAATTAACCCAGAACAATCTTCATTATTGAGCATCAAATAACTACCATTTTCCAAGAACTTGAACGTGGGGATGATAGCAGGAACTGGTGTGCCTTGCAACACGCAAGCCATATTTGGTCGGTGTTTGTTGCATGAACCGTGTAACTGTATGTGCCTACACATTAGTGAATGATCTGGCGTCTCAGTGCATTCCTCTCCATTCAGATAAAGTTCTTGATCATCTTTGAAAATCTGTATGTGTATGGAAGCGACCAGACTTCATGAAGAAAACCACTACCTAAAGGTTAATAACGACCTATTGGTATATATTTCATACAATTTGAAAACTTATATAAAGCAAAAGGCAGCGTTATTAAACCGTGGATAAGGCACGTTGCCAAAGCAGTCAACCTTTTGGATTTATACTGGAAATGTTAAAGGAAGAATTACGGAGTAGGGCCTGTAAATCTTTAATAGACAACGAGTAAAATTACTCCAACCATCATATTCCTCTAACTCCGGGATAGTAGGGGTGTTTAATTTTTTAGAAGTAGCCAATCCAAAGCATTTGGTCTGGGAAATTGTTTCATTCACAAACAACATATGTTTTGGGATGAGACATGCACGGTGGAAAGCCTCAGTGCCTTGTACCTGCCAGGTTCGTGAACCCCAAACTGATGTAGATCCTGGATATTTTTACTCTGTATTACGTTAGCATGGTCTCATTACTGGTTTAAACGCCATTTTTCCTTTTTTGTAACTTCTGCACACGACACTTAGTTGTTGCTTTAGCTTTCAGCCTACCTGCGTCAAGATCTATGCCTGCTTCAAGCAGGCGCAGGGTTTTGATGTAGCTTTGTCCTATCTGATTGTAAATGCGGCACACCGTGGGTGGCAGAGCAGCGGTGCACCTTAACTGGTGCATCCCTGGGGATGTGCTAGTTAATATAAATCTGCCCCTTTACATTTAATTATGTGCAGGGGACACAGAGTAGGTGAGGTTTATCCAAGGTTAAGAAGAGATGAGTCCTGTTCAGTGAAAAATTGGAGATAGGCTTCAGTATATTATATACTTAAGTAGTGTGTTAAGTTTTTGATGACTGTTATTAATTTACTGTTGGGTAATAGTGGTTAATAACATTTTTTATTATATTTTACCACAGATTCAACTGCAGATTATTTCAAGATTTTAGGATGCCTAGCAAAGAAAGAGTAAGAAAGGCTGCAAAACGTCAAAGACAGCAGGACCATGGAATAATGCAGCAGTCCTCTAACAAAAAGATTTGTCAAGTCACCAAGAAAGCACCGGGTAAGAGTCGAAAAACAGTCATAAGAAATATGTGTAGTAAAAAAAATATTACTACAGAAAATGTTTCAGTCCAGAAAAGGAGAAAGAATTCAAATGGTAAGGAAAGGCCAATGAGAAATGTTACTGCTAGAGTAAGAGATAACTCTATGCATGAAAGTAGAAGGAAACAACAGTTTAGGGATATTCGTAAACGAATGTTCCGCAACAGGATAATTGGGAATTTGTTAAAAAATATTAAGAAAGGTCAGCAGAAAGTGGTTTTTTATAAGAGAAAAAAAATAGTTGAGAAAGTTATTGATCAGGCATTTGAAATTAAACGTAAGTTATTTATTTTGACAATCAATAGAATTAGGAAGCTAAACAAGGTAATTTATGATTTCAAAAGAAATAGTAGATGGAAGAGAATAGTTAATCGTAGTAATTTTTGTGAAGTTTTTTCTGGAGAATGGATGCATAGTTCAAGCTCTGAGGCATTTTTTAATGAGGAGAGTTATTTCCAGGATAATCATTTGGTGCATGCAGTTGACACCAGTGGTCGAGCTTATGAAGTGAAAGATGGTGTTCCAGTTGAAAAAGAAAAACTTGTGAGAACAGAGATAGAAGAGGTGTTAGGTAATGAGGTTTTAGGGAGACGTCCTAAGGGTCCTGTGTACACCTGGAAGTGTAGTAAATGTAGTAGTATTTGCAGTGTACGACAGGATTCCATCAATTTGCTTTGTGATTTTATACGGTCATTTAGTAAGAAAAGTTTGAAGCAGAAAATGAAGTTGTTGCAAGAATTAGATCCTTGCAGAGTGAGAGAAGTGATAGGTTTGCATGGTCATTCACTGGCTTGTCTTTCCAGGAGAGTATGCCAGAGTGTTTTTCATCATTTCAGGATGCTAGCAGTGCATCATAATAAAGTGAGGAAATTAGTTAGAATGTTGTATTATGCTAAGAGTCCAGCAATTATGCTTAAACAATTATGCGCTGCTCTTTTGCATGGTTCTGAAATAGATGTGAAGAATATATGTGAAGAAATTGAGTTTTGTTACTTTGGAAGTAAAGAGGAGAATGTTGAAATTGACCAAGAAGAAGAGAGTAATGTGGAAGATAGTGTACAGGTTTCCAGTACAGATAATTTCCAGAGGGAAATTGCGACGTTTGAGGTGAAATCAAGTGAGAGGCCAAATTTCACTTGTGTGTGTTGTCGACGCACTTATTATAAGAATCAGACTAAGTTAGTGGATTTATATGGAAAAAGTGAAAGGGAAAATAATAGTGAATGGAAGGATTTTACAACATACTTGATGGTAGAAAATTGTTTTGATTTGGGATTGGATCAACGTGTGTGTACTTATTGTTGTAACAAATTAAATCAAAACCAGATGCCTGCTAGAGCAGTTCATAATAATCTGGAATTGGTTGAGATTCCTTCTGAATTGAAGGATTTAAATACTTATGAATCTATTTTGATTCAAAGTATCCATCCCTTTCAGGCTATTGTAAGAATGGAGCCAAAGACAGGGAAATTGCCTCCATCAGATTTACAGAGAGGATTAAAGGGAAGAGTTGTTTATTTGCCTCTAGATTTGAAGAAAAACATTAACACAATTGGAGTAGAAAAAGTGGAAGAGGAACCTCTTGTTATCTTAGTTAATGGGGTTCCGACAAAGAATAAGAAAATATGGCAAGATTTAGTAGATGTTAGGAAAGTCAAAAGGGCAACATTGTATTTGAAAAAATATAATAAATACTATAAAAATGTATATGTTGCAGAAGAGGAAGTAAGTGAGGAAGAGGATAGCGATTTGTGTGCTGGTCAAATTGAGAAAGTAGAACCCTGTACTAGTGAAGAAATATATGAACATTATAGTGTTCATCCTTTGCATTCCAAGGAAGTCATGGGGAATGCTATTGAGTTGTTTCAAATGAAACAAGCGAAAGGGAGTCCCATTAGTGTTTGGGAGGAAAGTTTGGAAGCTCGGTGTTTCCCACAGCTTTTTCCAACAGGTCAGGGAGGAAGATATGATGAGCGACCTCATCAAATTCCTGCTTCTGAATACCGGACTTTGCGATTGTATGCAGGAGATCCTAGGTTTCGACAATGCATTCCTTATTTTTTTCATCTCCTGTTTGAAAGCGATCTGTCTGGACTGTCATATGCAGTGAACCACATCTTGAAAAGTGGTATACACATGCAAAACATCTCGGCAAGTGACTTTATGGATAAAGTCAATGTCCAAGACAGTATTTTCGATTCTCACCTGATTAATCTCATGGCGTGTCAGCGTGGTACTAATGAGTACTGGTACCGTCGTCATGGTGATTTAAAATGTATGCTGAGGAACTTAGGAACTCCCACATGGTTCCTCACTTTGAGCTGTGCTGAGTATGGCTGGGAAGACTTACTTGAATTTCTACGAGAGGCAAATGCTAACGTAGAAAACATCGAATTCAAGACACCCGGAGAACTGTGCTCTTTGGATCCAGTCAATGTATGTAGGTACTTCAATCATAGATTTGAAGGTATGATGTCTTTCATCATGAATAAGAAGAATCCACCTCTTGGAGAGGTGTTGGATTTCTTCTGGAGGAAGGAGTACCAAGCAAGAGGTGCTCCTCATATACATATGTTGCTGTGGATCAAGGATGCACCTAAATTTGGAACGGATGCAGACGACTCAGTGATGAGTTTCATAGAACAGTATTCTACGTGTGCTGTTCCAAACGCAAAGGAGAAAAAAAGCCTAAGAGAAAAAGTTCTACGTTTCCAAAGCCATCGATGTGGAAAGTACTGTCGTCGTAAATTCCGGAACAAAGACAAGTTCTACACCAAATGTCGTTTCGGCTTTCCACGATCGGTGATTTCTAAAGGAAGAGTGAACAGTTTGATGTCTTCGCTGCGACATAATGTGATGAAGAAATCACCTAAAAACACATACAATTTGAAGAGGAACGAAGAGTCTAAGTACATCAACGACTACAACCCGGTGATTTTGTCCATGTGGAATGCTAACATGGATATACAGTTTGTGGCTGATAACTGTATGGCTGTGGCTCGGTATGTGACATCTTACATCACCAAAAAAGAGAAGACAGAATTGAAGGATATGTGGGAGGACATTTCCCATGAAAAGAGCCTCAGCAAGAAGTTGTACAGTTTCAGTCTGAAGATGTTGTCGCATCGAGAAATCGGAGCTTACGAATGTTCTGACCGGTTGTCTTCAGCAAGTCTCTATGCCAAGTCCAGGAGTATCGTTTGGGCGAGTGTTGGTCTTGCTGCAACGCGTAATCGAGTTCTGAAACCTGTGCGGGAAATTGAGTATTTGGCGGAAAAGGAGCCAAACAGTACCGACATTTTGAAGAGCAACATGTTGGATACATATTATCCAAATCGAAGCAGTCACCTCGAGAATGTTTGTCTGTATGAGGTTCTGCAAAATTACATATTCAAGAGGAACATCAAAGAAGATACTGAGAAAGGAGTGTATGCTGTAATAGGAAGTGAGGGATGTCTGGTCAAGCAAAGAAAATGCCACTTGATAAACCATCGAAAATTGAGTGGCGAATCTCCTGAAAAAAAGGAGTTTTTCTATTTAGCACTTTTGCAACTTTTTAAGCCTTGGCGTGCAGAAGAGGAACTGCTTGGAGATTTCCTTTGTTACGAAGACTCATTCAATGCTGCCAAGGAGACCATAGAATGTCCTGCTTTTCCCAAATATGTAGAAATGTTGAATGTGGAAATTGAGCAGGAAGCAACGATTGCAGCCGAGATTGCCAGAGACAGTTCTCAGGACAGTCAGAGTTCTGCTTCATTGAGTCAGGATCCACTAGGAGGACCTCTTATCGAAAATGAAGCTGCCACTGCTATGAATGAAGTGGAAAGAGCCATGGCACATGCTCAGGAGGATGTGGTTAACTTAGAAGAGTTGGAAAGACAACTCAACGTTGAGCAGAGGAAAATATATGACGAACTTACCATGCAAATTGATCATGGATTAAGTCATGACACAAAGAGTGCTCATGTACGTCGTTGAAGCCTGTCCGACTGTACGTGAGTGGAGAAGCGGGAACTGGAAAAAGTTTCCTTATTAAAGCAATTTCATGTTATTTGCAGGAAAGGACATAGTCATCGCTGTCTTGTGTTGTCACCGCTCCAACTGGACTGGCAGCACATAACATTAAAGGGATTACTTTACATCGTTTACTGATGCTGCCAGTGGAGCATGACAACAAATTAGAATATCACAAGCTATCTGGAGATGCTTGTTTTGAAGTTTCAAGAGTCTTGAGGAAAATGAAACTTCTTATCATTGACGAAGTAAGCATGGTTTCCAATGTCATGCTTGCCTTTGTGCATTTGAGAATGCAAGAAGTTCTCAAAACAGAGTATGATGTGTTATTTGGTGGCAAACACATCATTGTTTTCGGAGATCTTCTGCAGCTGACACCAGTGAAAGGGCAACCTGTGTTCAAAATGCTCACGCATGAAGATACCAGGAAGTGCTTAGGGAGTATTGGCAACGTCAATATATGGTTAAACTTCAATTATGCTGAACTGCATGAAAATATGCGTCAGGCAAAGGATGAAGTTTACAAGACTATTCTACAAGATGTTAGAATTGGAAAAGTGACCGAGCATGGGAAAGAAGCTTTACATGCACGATTACTGACAAATTTATATCCAGACGAAGATGTTGTGCCTGAGAATATTTTTCAGAAAGTTACTGAGAAAAAATCTGGAATATGTTTGATGCCAACTCTTGCAGAATGTGCCAAATTCAACAACAAAATGTTGCATTTAGAAAAGCAAGAGATTGTGAAATTGGAAGCTATTGACAGAGTAGAGCATATGGGATCAACAATTATTTTGTCTGAGAATCTGAAAACAAAATTGGATTCATTAGAGAAGAGTATATCTAAAACTGCGGGTTTTGAAAAGACTCTGAATGTGTGCTTGAACTGCCGTATAATTTTAAGAAGGAATTTACATGTTGAAAGAGGTCTGGTAAATGGATCAATGGGTAATGTTGTTGATTTTGTGAAATACAGAAATAGAGATGGAATTGAATTTTTAAAAATTAAATTTGATGGCATTGAGGAAGTACAGCTAATTGCTCGTTGTTCTTCTAGATTTTTGCTTGTAAAAGACTTATATGTTCGTCGTAAGCAGTTTCCTGTTTGCTTGGCATATGCGGTGACAATCCATAAATCGCAAGGTTTAAGTGTAGACTGTGCATTGGTGAATATTGGCAGTTCTGTGTTCAAGGAGGGTATGGCATATGTGGCATTGTCACGAGTTAGGACTTTATCGGGATTGTACTTGATTGAGTGTGATGTCACAAACATTTGTGCGGATCTAGATTGTGTTAAGGAATACAATAGGTTGAGAAGAGAGTATGCGCCACATTTGCCTCAGTATCCTTTGTTTGAGAAACGTGTGGTAGGCCGGAAACGAAGAAATGTGACCAATACTGGGGAGGTTGTAGCAAAAAGACGAAAAGTCGATGAACCTGAAATTATAAGCAGAAACAAAAAGGATTCTGTTGAAGATGTTGTTGGTTTTCAATTTGAAAACAGTTCTGGTGTCAACTGCTATGCTAATGTAGTGGTTAATGTTTTGTTTTCTCTACAAAATGTAAAAGAAGAGATTGTGGTCAATTCTGATCAAAGATTTTGCAGTTTGTTAAATTCTGTGTTAGAGAAATGTAGCACTGATAGAACAAACATAGAAAGTGTGTCTGAAATTCGAAATCTGTTAGACAGATGTTCAGGCCAAACACAATTCTCTCAAAATAGTCAGCAAGATTGTCAGGAGTTTTTAATGTATATGCTTGATGTATTGTATGCTGAAGGTGTAGATGTAGATCATCTGTTTGGGCTTTCTTATCAATGGCAGCATGACTGCGAGAACTGTAGGGTATCAAGTAGTACTAGTGTAGACTCAGAAAGATTTATATATTTAACTTTGCCAGACAGTAAATCAGTCTCTTTTAATAAGCTAGTAAAAGCAGCTGATCACAATATGGAGTGTAGGCAATGTAAATCTGAAATGATGTCCACATTATTTATACGAACATATGGCCAGTATGTCATTTTAATGTTCCAACGATGTAGGCCTGATGGAACAAAATTGACAACTTTAATTCAAAATTTTGTGGCTTCACAGTTGTCAATATCAGGAAGGACTTTTGTAACTGTAGCAATTATATATCATGATGGTTCTTCAATAACATCAGGACATTATACAGCTTATTTAAAGTGTAGAAATGGCTGGTCATTCTGCAATGATTCTGTTTTAATTTTCAAAAAAAAATTGCCATATGACCTTAAAAACTCTTACCTGGTGTTTTTAAAACCAAAATTTTAGGGAAAGAATCTCGGGATGTGCTCTGAGGAATTTCAAGAAGTTCTCATGGCTCCTACACTATTTGGCCTTGAAGATAAGTGTAGTACAGAGACATAACTTTTTACCATAACACTGGACGTTATTGAGAAATACGTGCACTTTGAATGAGTTCAGAAAAACTATTTCTTTTTATAAGCTAATTGAAGCAGCGAATCAAAACATGGAGTAGAGGGAATGTAAGTCTGCAATGCTGTCTACTGTTTTACATTGCTTTGTGATTAAAAGTGATGTAGAGAATTAAATAATTGTACTAGTCATAAAGGTAGTGTAAGTCTGCTTCATAGTAAGCAGTATCAGTGTGATAGGAAATGTAGAACATGATTGAGCAAGAAGGGGAAGATATTACTAGTCCAGGATTGTGTAAATGATCTTCAACATTTTAATTCTGAAAGTTGCGGAAATGCGAAAAGACGGGATTGGCTAACAAGAAATCCAAGAGTTATACATGGCTCTGACAAGATTTGGCCTTGTGGAATCTTGTGGTAGAGAGCAAGAAGTCATTTATTGTATGTAACATGTTTTTGAAAACGATGGAGGTTTTCTTTCAGAAAGTGGCGGGTTGAAAGTAATAACAGCACAACAGAGTGTAAGCTGTTCATAGGACATCCTTGGCCGTCATGGAAAGTAAGTTAACTTTAAGGAGTTCTGAATTCTGATTTGTAATGTTGTATGGGTTTTTTAAACACAATCATTTTGATTGTGGTTTTTTTTTCCCGCTGTTATATGATGAATACCTTCAAGTCACTGTTTTAGTGAAATTTGATACATTCTGAGAACAGCAAAAATAAACCATTTAACATGTATAATTAATTCTGTTCTGTTTGCATTTATGATGTACATGTAGAACTGTGTAGGAGGCATGGAGAAGGTGAGGCTTCTGTAAGTGTCAAAGTTGTTGCATACAGTGCTCATATTCTACGTAGTCTTTTATATTTCATTACTTTCACTGTTTCTGACTGATCTAAAAATTTTTTTTTAAAAAGAACAGTAAGTATAAGGGAAGGAAACAGACAGTTATGTTAAAAGAAACACAGCTATAGGGAATAAACTAGGGATACTGTTACCTGCAATCCTCTGCTGATGATGTCACTGAGCATGTCATGAATGATGTAATATGTGACATCATCAGCAGTGGATTACGGGTAATAGTATCTCTAGTTTACTCCCCTATAGCTGTCTTTCTTTTAACATAACTGTCTGTTTCCTTCCCTTATACTTACTGTTCTTTTTTAAAAAAAACATTTTTTGGTTCGCTTCCGGTTCGCGTACCGGGGAGCGAACTGGGAAGCGAACTAAGAGAAATAGAGGTTGGCACAGTTGCAAATATTGTACCAATTTTTTAATAACGGGGAGGTAGTTCTGAAAAGAACTTTTTTTTAAATTGTTTTTGTTGTTTTATATTTTTTTTATTATTTTTCTGAACATTTTTTTACTTTTTTTGAATTTTTCTGAACAGTTTTATATTTTTTTTGTTTTTTTTTCGGAGGGGGCAACGAAAACGATTCATTGTAAAGGGCTCAACAGGAGCAAGAAAACAAAAAAAAAGAATTTATTGTTTGGGGAGTTTCGGACAAACATGAGCATGATTGTCAATAGCTCTGTTGATCAGAGTGATGCTACTTTCTCCGTAGCAAATGAATCCACTGCAATGTACGCAGACTTGTTTTACTTCACGAAATCTCGTTTGTATATTTGGCACCATCTCCCTGCCCTCTGGTCCCGTTACTTCCGGTACAACAGATCTTCTGGCCATAATAGGGAGATTATCTAGGTCGTCCTGTTCCTCTTCTTCCTCTTCTTGCTGAATTATAACTTTAGCAGGTGGTCCACTCTTCCTTGGATGTGGTGGAGGTGGTGGGGAAGTACCAGCTGAAGCTAGTAAAGAAGCCATTGCTCACTGGTAATAAAGGGTCTTTCTCTCACAATGATGAAAGTCAGAGTGAGGAAAGAAGGAGGGATTTTCACCATTTGGGAAAAAAAATAGTTCTCAACCAATGAAAAGTGTTCATTTTAGATCATATGACCTAGTCTTACATCATTAGGAAACCGAAAGTGAAATGAACCAATGAAAAGTGTTATTACCAAGTCACATGACCTGCTGTGTTTACGTTACGCGCTTTGCAGGGCCTCCCGGTTTGCTTCCAGAAACCTGTGCTTTGCGACTCGGTAAGCGTACGAGTTCGCTAACGTAGCACGTCATATGACGTATCACGCGACAACGCGAAACGTCATGCGGACGGGAGGCGTCACGATGTTGTTTTCTAACGCGGCAGTTGCGGTAAAGAAACGTTTACCGGCTCGCGGTCTATTTCGCGGCATCAAGGTCAGCTAACGGGAAGCTTCCCGATTCGCGAAGCGGGAACGAAGAAAAAAAAATATTTAAAAAAAAAGTTATTAATAAACATATAAAATATATTTTTGGATTTAAAGAAGAATACATTTTACAGCTACAGATATTAGCTGTTAAAAAACCAATGAAATTCACTGAAAAAACCATAGGTTATAGACCATATATAGTTAGGAATTAGCATTTACAAAACCTTGAAAATTCACTGAAAAAACCATAGGTTATAGACCATATATAGTTAGGAATTAGCATTTAAAAAACCTTATTTTACTCACACAAAACCATTGAAATTCCATATATAGTTAGTTGCACTAACTATATATCGCGCACCCGCAATCCACTGCTGATGATGTCACATATTACATCATTCATGACATGGTCAGTGACATCACTGATGACATCACTGATGACATCTCAAATGACATCACTGATGACATCTCACTTGACATCAATGATCACATCACTGATGATATCATTCATGTGATAATACAATGCATCTCCTCACACTCTAATATAACCTCCGTTACACCCAGTGTTAAATAGAGAGTATCATTTTTGAAACCATTGACACACCAATACTAGTTACTACATACGCACTCACTGATTCCTATGTCTACACACACATTCACTCATACAATCATTCATACATACAATCACTCATCTTTACAACACTATCATATGCACTCATACACCTATACAGACACTCACACTCTGCCACTCATCCATGGAGTTACTCACACACCTAGTCAGTCCTGAAAAGAATCAATCACACTTCCATTTTCTCATCTATACAGTTAAACACAGAACACCTTACATTTTTGAAACATATACTAACACATAGTTACTCTCTTATAGAATCACTGATACAAGTACACATTGATCTGCACAGAGTCACACACCTCCCAGCCAGCCATACACACACTCAGTCTCCCATACAAATACTTGTGCAACCAATCAATAACCCATATAGCTACTTATATAGCTACTGATCAACACATGCAGCAGCTTGCACAACAACAGACATACTGATGCACACTTTTAGACAGTTTAGTCACTAACCCGTGCATTCAGTAAGACGCATTTAATCACTCACTCATACAGTCAATCACGCACCTACTAAAACCTTCATTCAGACACTTATACATCCACTCATTCTTCAATATGTAAAACATATTTAAACTTTACAGAAACACATAATCACTGGATGTTGTCATCAGTGATGTCATCAGTGATGTCACTGACCATGTCATGAATGATGTAATATGTGACATCATCAGCAGTGGATTGCGGGTGCGCGATATATAGTTTGTGCAACTAACTATATATGGAATTTCAATGGTTTTGTGTGAGTAAAATAAGGTTTTTTAAATGCTAATTCCTAACTATATATGGTCTATAACCTATGGTTTTTTCAGTGAATTTTCAAGGTTTTGTAAATGCTAATTCCTAACTATATATGGTCTATAACCTATGGTTTTTTCAGTGAATATATATATATATATATATATATAAAGTCAAAATTTGCGAGCAGTTGCTCACAGTGCCT
Source organism: Lissotriton helveticus (assembly GCF_964261635.1). NCBI lineage: Eukaryota > Metazoa > Chordata > Amphibia > Caudata > Salamandridae > Lissotriton > Lissotriton helveticus. The sequence goes on along the minus strand of NC_136063.1, from coordinate 600,411,131 downwards.
TTCCCAGCCACTTCATGGCGGCGGTCCGTGATGAGGCAGGCAGCCTCAAACATATGCACCCAAGCCGTCGCACAATCGAAGCAGGACAGCAATCACAGACACAAAATCTGCTGCAGTTATCCTCCGTTTATTTCCAGGTCAGAATGGCAAATAACACTCAACGCGTTTCAGGATCACTCCCTTGTTCACGAGTGCCTGTTTTCGCGCTGCTTTCTTTTTTATAACACCACGTGATTACAAAGTAACAAAAAATGAAAACAGACTGGCGTTTGACCTTAATTTCACAAACTGAATGTTTCTCTATGGATAACATTTAACATTTCTAATACTTCATTATCGCTTTGTGCAATAATATTGCGCCTCTGCTCGTTTTAAATAGCTTGTTGAATTTTATACAATCTAAAAAACTTCAATAGTGCTTTATGCCAATTATACTTCCGTTTCGCACAATAACGGTATAGAACCCATGTGGGTAAATAATAGTATTTTTTGGAACACATAACCGAAGTATATTAAGTCATTGTAATGAATTCTACATGAATAAAGCCCAAGTGGGCAAGAGCTTGATGATTGGCTTTATAAAATCTTCTGATCAAGAAATGTTTCGGTCTTCAGCTCAGTCATATGAATCTATAAAATAAAATAAAATAAATAATAAATTGTGTCACCTAAAAGAAAACAACAACGAACAGTAAAACAAACATTAACATAGAAAACATACTAAGCTCATGGCATAACGATAATTGTTCTACAACACTAAGGAATGCATTTTTCAGAATTAAATTATCAAGCAACAGTCTTTACAAAAATCATCCCAGATGGACGGCTAATTCCTCATCAAGGTTGTGGCCTAAAGGGGTGATTGTTTTATATTGGATGATGAGCTTGGACTCAAGTCTCCGAAGTTCTTTCAGTCTGTCACCGCCTCTTACATCCATTTTAACAAAGTCCAGTACCACAAAACTAAGTAATTTCGTGTTTTGTTCGTGGTGGCTTTGAAAATGGCGTGCTATTGGGTACGCTTTGTCCATATTTTTTATAGCACGTAAGTGTTCTAAAACACGAACTTTGGCCTTATGAATAGTACTTCCAATATAGGCCAATCCACATGGGCAGAAAAGTAAATACACAGTAAAATCAGTGTTGCATGATGTGCGTTTCTTGATAACATAGGGTCTACATGCTGAGGATAAAGTACATTCTTTCTTGTTTTTGCTGTTTTTGCAGGCTTTACAGCTACGGCATGTAAAAAAGCCTTGTATGCCAGGAATCATGGGTTTCGTTGTTTCAACAGCTCTACAGAACGTGTCTCGTAGCGATCTTGCCCTTTTGAAAGTAATTTGTGGATTAGATCCAATACAACTTGCAAGATCTTTGTCTGTTCCCAGTACTGGCCAATATTTATTCAAACTTTTCCATACGGCTTTAGTTTGTCTGCTGTACGTTGTTATGAACCTAAGGTTCTGACAGCTTTCATTGTTGTTCGTACTTTCCGTTCCATGCAATTTATCAGCTAACAAAGAGTCTCTTGATCGTTTAGATACGCCAATGATTGCTTTTTTGATAGTTTTCTCTGTGTACCCTCTTTGTGAGAACCGTTCACACATCACCTCTGATTCTGCTATGAATTTCTCTGCAGTGCTGCAGTTGCGCTTAGCTCTTAGTAGTTCGCCTAATGGGATGCTCTGAATAAGTGCATTAGGATGACAGCTTTCGGCGTGAAGGAGGCTGTTGCCCGCCGTACTTTTTCTGAAAAGACTGCTTTCAATTTTGTTGTTCTCAACAGATAGTTTGAGGTCTAGGAATTCGAGTGAGTTTTGAGACCATTGTGAAGTCAGGTGGAGATTAAAATCATTAATATTCAGCATGGCAACAAAATCAGAAGCTTCTTTCTCGTTCCCGTTCCAGATACAAAAGATATCATCGATGTATCTGACGTACATCGGGATCTTTTCTTTGAATGTGTCCAACTTACTCACTACTTCTTCCTCCCAGTACCCCATATAGAGACCTGCAAAAGATGGCGCAAAGCAGGTCCCCATAGAAGTACCAAGGGTTTGATGGTATATTTTATTGTCAAATAAGAAGTAGTTCTGCTCGAGACAGGTGGTTATCATTTTAAGCAGCATTTCAGTGTGCGCTAAGTATGATGCAGATCGGTTACTCAAAAAATGTTTGCATGCCTCTACTCCTTTCTTGTGTGGTATACATGTGTATAAGCTGGACACATCCATCATGAGTAAGGAGTATTCATGTTTCCACTCAATTTTTTGTATTTTTCGGAGAAAATCTCCGGTGTCCTTAACATAAGAAGGAAATTGTTGGACTGGGCCTACATATCTAGAGACATTTTCTAAGAAACTCCCTCTTGATGACACTATTGGTCTCCCTGGTGGATTGAGTGGCTCCTTATGGATTTTAGGCAACAGATATATTGCTGCCAATTTCGGGAATTTACAGTCTAGGAATTTATATTCTGTATCTTCAATCAGTCCGTCTTTTCCATTCATACAATGTTATCTGAAATTGTCTAATAGCATGTTCGTACTCCATCCTGTTACTTCTTTCATATTTGTCAGCTTCTGCTGACTGACTCAGGCCTTCATTCACATAATCAATTTTTGACATGACAACTACACTTCCACCCTTGTCAGATTCCAAAAAATACTATTATTTACCCACATGGGTTCTATACCGTTACGAAATGTTTGTGCGAAACGGAGGTATAATTGGCATAAAGCACTATTGAAGTTTTTTAGATTGTATAAAATTCAACAAGCTATTTAAAACGAGCAGAGGTGCAATGTTATTGCACAAAGCGATAATGAAGTATTAGAAATGTTAAAACATTATCCATAGAGAAACATTCAGTTTGTGAAATTAAGGTCAAATGCCAGAAAGCAGCGCGAAAACACGCACTCGTGAACAAGGGAGTGATCCTGAAACGCGTTGAGTGTTATTTGCCATTCTGACCTGGAAATAAACGGAGGATAACTGCAGCAGATTTTGTGTCCGTGATTGCTGTCCTGCTTCTATTGTGCGACGGCTTGGGTGCATATATATATATATATATATATATGGGTTTTTTTTTCAAACGACATTTCAAAGGGACGAACAAGACTATCTATCTGGCAGAATTTTAACGTTTGCACGGAAGTTCGATGCCACAAGAAAAAGACTTGCTCAAGGCAATGGGGGGACAACTGCTGTTGACACCGAAGAGTCGGAGGTGGAGACATCGGATGGGGAGCAACCGGTTGCCCCCTTAACAAAAGAGAAAGAAGTAGCAAAACCTTTTTTCGACGAGTATCAAGTAATGAAAGAAACTCGCCAGCGGCCACAATTAAGAAACCATTCCCCCGAACAAAGCCAAAGAGGAGGACAAGGCGGGGGAAGAGGCACAAGGGGAGGCTCACAAGCAACAACTACCCCGATGGTGACAAGGAGTGTTTCCAATCGAAGGAGAAGATAACTCAGGTGGAAAATACCAACATCATCAACTTGTCAAAAAGAACTCTGACAGGAGATGAAATTAAGGTACTAAAGAAGGGTTTAAGCTTATGCCCCGCAAGCGAATTTAATCTTGTGGACACAAAGATAGACTTGTTCATATACATAAGAAAATTGAAATTTAAAAACATATTTCTCCAACATCCGAAAAATGTGGAAGTGGGAACACATTCAGATTCAACCACGGTAGAATCCTCGGAGGAAACATCAGATGATACTCTTTTGAATGTTTTATTGACCCCTACACAAGAAACTCAGAACCAGGGGCTACAAATGGAGAAGATTAACTATGTATCTGTAACGCAAGTGAGAGACCCAAGCAATCTGAAGAATAAATCTAGAAAACTGCCTAATGCGTCCCATGATGCAATCGATGTTTTTAATGAAGCTGTAATAGCAGACTTGGAAAAAATGGCAAGTGACAAAATGGATATGAGGACTTCCAATATTACAAGAAGGGAATGGGAAGCGATCAAATCCCTAAAAAACGATAAGACAATTGAGATAAAGCCTTCGAACAAAGGTGGTAATATTGTGATTTTCAGCAAGGGGAATTACGAACAAGAAGCACTAAGACAATTAAAAGACACTGAGTGCTATATCACTGTAAAGAAAGAACAATATGTAAAGAGCATCATAGAATATCAGACATTACTGAACGAATGGAAAGAAGAAGGTATGCTCAGTACAGATGAATATACTTTTCTCCAATGTGAATCACCAGTGTTGCCCACCTTCTATCACTTGCCAAAGATTCACAAGAATGCCAAAAGACCACCAGGGAGGCCGATTGTATCGGCAATCTGCAGCCTTTTCGAGAATACTTCCCGCTTCATTGATTCTTATCTTGCCCCTATTGTGAAGGACCTACCCTCATATGTGAGGGACACAGAAGACTTCCTTCGCATAATGGACAGTATCTCATGGGAACAAAACATGCTTCTAATAACACAAGATGCTGTCAATTTATATACGTGTATTGATCACGAAAGTGGACTGAGAGCGACCAAGTGGTTCCTGGATAGGAAACCTGATAAATTTCAGACACACAGTTGCATGTTATTAGGTATGATGAGATTCTGTTTGTATAACAATTTCTTCCTTTTTTTCAGCCAACTGTATAAACAAATAAGGGGCACTTCTATGGGCTTGTTCTCTCCCCCAGCTACGCGAACTTGTTCGTGGGCTGGAGGGAGAGGCACGAGGCATGGGGTGATACCAATAAAATGTGGAGTGAAAGGATCTTGATGTGGACAGATACATAGATGATCTTTTTATTGTGTGGCGTGGTGATCGAACCTCGGCGGAGGAATACATCGCCACCCGAAACAATAATGATCTTAATCTAAGATTCACCAGTATCATCAGTGAAAAAAGTGTATGTTATCTTAATCTGGAGGTATTTGTGGAGAATGATAGTCTCCAAACTCGACTCTATAGAAAGCCGATGGCGGGCAATGCCGTGTTACACGCGGCAAGCCACCATCCTAGGAGTCTTATCAAGAACGTACCATATGGTGAATATCTACGCCTTAAAAGAAATTGTTCAGCTGAGAAAGATTTTCAAAATGCAAAAAATGATGCAAGCAATAGATTCCTAGCTAGGGGCTATTCCAACAACATCCTAAAACAGGCAGCTGTGAAAGCATCAGTAATCAATAGGAGGGATTTCCTAGTGGTGAAAGAGGCGCAGACAAAAAATGACCAAGTAAGTATGATTACCACCTTTAATATCAAATCAGGTGATCTAGTCCACACTTTCAAGAAAAACTGGCATATCCTACATAAGGACAACATCTTGAAAAAAAACTGTCAGATAGGCCGATGATAACCTATCGACGATGCCAGTCCTTATCAGACCATCTAATCCACAGCCACTTCTCCCCTCTCATTGAATCCCCGGCCATAAACAGTATAAAGGGGTTCTTTCCATGCCTTCGCTGCAAAGCCTGTAAGTATAGTAAAAAAGTCAAAGAATATCCAGGAAGAACGGGAGAAGGAAAACAGAATAGGAAAATCACTAAACATCTCAACTGTAACTCCGACTATACGGTCTACTGTTTAGAGTGCCTGTGTAAGAAACGTTACATAGGCAGTACTATTAACCCCACAAAACTGAGGATCCTGGAACACATGAGAGCTATCGCGAATAAGGATAAATCTTATCCGGTAGCTCGTCATTTTGCCGAATATCATCGAAGCAATAGGGATCTCCTTAGTTTTTATTGCATAGACCAAGTCAAGCGTTTAGAACGAGGTGGGAACAGGGAAAAGGCACTCCGCATCACAGAATCTAGGTACATCATCGACCTCAAAACAATGACACCGTTGGGTCTTAACAATGATGAGGAGATGTGGGTGCACCTTTAGTTGAGGAAAAAATTTTCTCCAATGGGTCTAAACTGGAAAATAGAAAAATACACCACCAAGACTATACTTAGAAACTCCAATAATGTGACATTGCAAGTTATGAAAGTACTAGTTGGATTCAAGCCCATACAGGGTGAGATAACCACTTAAAATAATTAACAAGTTATGAAGTCCCGATAACTTAAAAAAGTATACCATGGGGATACACCCCCTCATAACAAAAACAAGAGCTAGGAAAAACTTATATTTGAATATATTTTCTGATTGGGTTCTTATAACTTGACTAATTCAATGAAATGATGTGTGCACGACAATAATGAAATGTTTGTTGCTGTTAATGTTTTTAAATTTGCACTAGAGCACTTTATATTCGCTATGATAACCAATGCAGTATATGTAAAACACTACACTTCAAAATGGCCACCACTTTCACTTAGATTTATTATCTTCTATGTTGTTGGAAAATGAAATGTCCGGTGGGGTTTAAAATGGCGATCATTCCTATGCACAAACTGACACTGACGAAGCTTTTACTGTGAAAAGCGTCTGTCGAGGGTGAAGGGGTTTGTAATAAAGGATTTTGAAACTGGATACCTGTGTGCTTGCCGTTTTATCGACTGGACTTGTTGATAAGTGCTGCTATATATATATATATATATATTCACTGAAAAAACCATAGGTTATAGACCATATATAGTTAGGAATTAGCATTTAAAAAACCTTATTTTACTCACACAAAACCGTTGAAATTCCATATATAGTTAGTTGCACTAACTATATATCGCGCACCCACAATCCACTGCTGATGATGTCACATATTACATCATTCATGACATGGTCAGTGACATCACTGATGACATCACTGATGACAACATCCAGTGATTATGTGTTTCTGTAAAGTTTAAATATGTTTTACATATTGAAGAATGAGTGGATGTATAAGTGTCTGAATGAAGGTTTTAGTAGGTGCGTGATTGACTGTATGAGTGAGTGATTAAATGCGTCTTACTGAATGCACGGGTTAGTGACTAAACTGTCTGAAAGTGTGCATCAGTATGTCTGTTGTTGTGCAAGCTGCTGCATGTGTTGATCAGTAGCTATATAAGTAGCTATATGGGTTATTGATTGGTTACACAAGTATTTGTATGGGAGACTGAGTGTGTGTATGGCTGGCTGGGAGGTGTGTGACTCTGTGCAGATCAATGTGTACTTGTATCAGTGATTCTATAAGAGAGTAAGTATGTGTTAGTATATGTTTCAAAAATGTAAGGTGTTCTGTGTTTAACTGTATAGATGAGAAAATGGAAGTGTGATTGATTCTTTTCAGGACTGACTAGGTGTGTGAGTAACTCCATGGATGAGTGGCAGAGCGTGAGTGTCTGTATAGGTGTATGAGTGCATATGATAGTGTTGTAAAGATGAGTGATTGTATGTATGAATGATTGTATGAGTGAATGTGTGTGTAGACATAGGAATCAGTGAGTGCGTATGTAGTAACTAGTATTGGTGTGTCAATGGTTTCAAAAATTATACTCTGTATTTAACACTGGGTGTAACGGAGGTTATATTAGAGTGTGAGGAGATGCATTGTATTATCACATGAATGATATCATCAGTGATGTGATCATTGATGTCAAGTGAGATGTCATCAGTGATGTCATTTGAGATGTCATCAGTGATGTCATCAGTGATGTCACTGACCATGTCATGAATGATGTAATATGTGACATCATCAGCAGTGGATTGCGGGTGCGCGATATATAGTTAGTGCAACTAACTATATATGGTATTTCAATGGTTTTGTGTGAGTAAAATAAGGTTTTTTAAATGCTAATTCCTAACTATATATGGTCTATAACCTATGGTTTTTTCAGTGAATGTTCAAGGTTTTGTAAATGCTAATTCCTAACTATATATGGTCTATAACCTATGGTTTTTTCAGTGAATTTTCAAGGTTTTGTAAATGCTAATTCCTAACTATATATGGTCTATAACCTATGGTTTTTTCAGTGAATTTCAATGGTTTTTTACTAGCAAATATCATAAGCTGTCGAATGTCAAATACGTGGTAAGTAAAAACATTTTCGTGTTTATGCACACTGATCTGCTTTGAATGCTGCCCCCCTCATTTCTATTAGGAGTACTCTCTCTTTGCAGATAGTGAAAGGTAGTTAACGCAGGCCTTTGCCCCCGTTGTAATACGTCGTGCCTGCTTCTCTCTCCATTTGATTGATTGTTATCCAAGCATTTACTGTTTTAGAATTGGTTCTCTTTGGTTCATTCTCTATTTACAAACAAACACAGAGTCGCAATACTCTGTTTAGTCTTTGCAGATAACGAAAAATCGTGTAAAAAAAACATAAGGAATCGAGCAAAATCAGTAGGCCACTCATGGGATCTCTTTTTGACCTCGCTAAAATAGAAACATTAGGAACAACCCCTCATGACAAATACAAAACTAGTGAGATGAACTAAACTCCACACCATGATGGCTGCAATACAGCTCGACTCCGCCACCCACCCCGCCCAAAATAACGATAAAGAGCGGCTGCCATGATTGCTCGCGGAATGGCCACGACGGAGCTACGAAATGGTGGTGCTCTCATGCTAACCCCAGCTTCAGTCTGAAACATCCAGAAACACTGTAGACTACCAATTCGATCAGTTCCGGTAGCGCCCCAACGTAACCAGGTAGAGAAGAACTAGCCCTCCCCTCTTTGACTGATGGTTCTTGTTGCCTGTCCCTTCTGTTGTCATTTAACAGAACTATTTAGCCTGCTGAAAAGGGTTGTGTTCCGACCGCTGGTTGGTGGAGACATTTCGAGTATATTCTGGACCTGCGTTGTCGCGTAATGCGTCATATGACGCGCCGCGTTAGCGCATCCGGAAGTGATCCGGGGCGCGACGCGCATCGCGTAACATAAGCATAACAGGTCATGTGACTTGTTAATAAAACTTTTCATTGGTTCATTTTACTTTTCTTATTCTAATGATGAAAGGCTTGGTCATATGACCTAAAAATTACGCTTTTTATTACTTCTGAACATTATTTTTTCTTAAACATATATGTTATAATGTTCCAGGCTAATGTACTTTCCCGGAAAATTTACAACTGTCCTGCAAGTAAAATATATTCTTTTTTCGAGAAAAAGGGCGTTTCTTCGTCCCATGACGGAGCCGTTGAGCAAAAGAGGGTCGACCTGCTGTCTTAGTCGCCGATACGCTTGAATATGATATTCTTATCGATCACTTTATGTTGCAGGAGTAGAAAACACAACAGCCCTTGACCATTTATCTTTACTGCGTTCCTGCGTATTATACCTTTTACCCTTCATGTAATTGGTCTGCTTTATTTCACTTGCCTTTTACTGATTCTAAAACAGTGACTATTATTAAAAACTTTACCAATGTAAATACTACTACCATGTTTTCTTTTAAAAACCTTTATTGTGAAAATGTCAGTATACAAATACGGGCCTATAACCACGTGCGCCGGCCACGGAGCAAACTGTAATCGTATATGATGAGGAGACATTTACACTGTAGAGGAACGTTACGGGCGGGCCATTAGGTTGCAAGAACCAAGGTGTCTAACAGTTGCGGAATCGGCGGACGTACATTTTATAATTAAAATACGACAGGGCCAGTTACAATAAAATTATCTAGATATACATTTGCGGGCAAGTACCATGGGTGACGTTAATTCGAACTTTCAATAGTACAGTAATCAATAACACATCACAACTTAATATCAATAGAGATGTCGAAATATTCAATCTATTCTCGTCCCCGCCCGCCATGTGCTTCAAAACTGCATACGTATCTCGTGATATCAAAGTTTTACAACAAGTACACAACAAGGAGTTACGAGTCCCATTTATTCCGGCGCCATTTTGGGCGAGGACGGGCAGGTCCAGGATATAGTCAAAATGTCTCTACCAACCATCGACTATGATGATGTTCATATGCTGTATTTATTAGAGTAACACTCATCTGTCCACATGAAATTAATTTGCCACAATCTAAACATGTCATTTTAATCTTTCCAAACTTCTTCTAAATATTTGGGACCGTTTCCCTTGCCTCTGATGCTGTCAGTGCCACTTCTTTGATGAATGTACTGGCAGGTCGGGGGTTCTTCTCCAAATCTCTCTTTTATGCAGCACTATAATTAATCGGTGCCACCTCTCCATATGACGATGCATGGTATAGTTACCATAACTATATTTTTTTTCGGTTCCTCTGGAGAGTACATCGTGGCAGATGAAGCGTGTAACGTACCGGGCATTTACCTTTTTTTGCATGTAGAGGAAAGGAAAAAAAATTCAAGCGTCCGAGTTCTAAGGTGTCCCAGGGCCATTTTAGTGGACCAGGCCCAAATCCAAAGAACAGGCCGCCATTTTGAGAGTCCTGTTGCAGCCGCCTGTCGCTGTAGCATCAAGAGCGGCCGAAACTCAGCTGAATGGCAACTGAAACGGTAAAGGGGCGCCCCACTACAGCAGACGAGCCTCCACCTGGGAAGGCCCGTTCACGCCGCCTCCCCCCCCCCCTTCGGGCACCCCACGCCGTTATTCGGAGCAGTATTGTAGGATGGCCACACCAGTGCAGCAACTTGCTAGACACCACCTCGGTGGTAACCGAATCTCAGCGCCTTGTGGTGTCTCCTATTCAGAAAACATTGTTGTGCTGCCTTCGACCTATTCGCCGCAAGTGCGCACGCAACTCAGCTGCATAGCTTGCTAGACACCACCTCGGTGCTAACCGAATCTCAGCGCCTTGTGGTGTCTTCTATTCAGAAAATATTGTTGCGCTGCCTTTGGCCCCATTCGCACATCAGTCCGCTACTGACGCCACCTCGCAGGCCAACGGGGCGCCCCACGCCGACTTTCAGCATTGTAGGATGGCCACACCAGTGCGGCAACTTGCTAGACACCACCTCGGTGCCATCCGGATCTTGGCATCTCAGCGCCTTGTGGTGTCTTCTATTCAGAAAATATTGTTGCGCTGCCTTTGGCCCCATTCGCACATCGGTCCGCTACTGACGCCATCTCACAGGCCAACGGGGCGCCCCACGCCGACTTTCAGCATTGTAGGATGGCCACACCAGTGCGGCAACTTACTAGACACCACCTCGGTGCCATCCGGATCTTGGCATCTCAGCGCCTAGTGGTGTCTTCTATTCGGAAAATATTGTTGCGCTGCCTTTGGCCCCATTCGCACATCGGTCCGCTACTGACGCCATCTCACAGGCCAACGGGGCACCCCACGCCGACTTTTACCATTGTAGGATGGCCACACCAGTGCGGCAACTTACTAGACACCACCTCGGTGCCATCCGGATCTTGGCATCTCAGCGCCTTGTGGTGTCTTCTATTCAGAAAATATTGTTGCGCTGCCTTTGGCCCCATTCGCACATCGGTCCGCTACTGACGCCATCTCACAGGCCAACGGGGCGCCCCACGCCGACTTTCAGCATTGTAGGATGGCCACACCAGTGCGGCAACTTACTAGACACCACCTCGGTGCCATCCGGATCTTGGCGCGTTGTGCTGCCTTCGGCCTATTCGCACATCGTTCCGCTACTGACGCCGCCTCACGTGCCAACGTATTTTCTCCGCATTTTATACCCTATGCCACATAACAGGTCATGTGACTTGTTTATAAAACTTTTCATTGGTTCATTTTACTTTTGGTTTCCTAATGATGGAAGGCTTGATCATATGACCTAAAAACAACACTTTTCATTGGATGAAAACTTTTTTTTCCCCCAAACGATGAAAGCCCCACCTTGTTTCTGGATGTTTCAGACTGAAGCTGGCGTCAACATGAAAGCACCACCATCTCGTGGCTCCGTCGTGGTCATTCCGCGAGCAATCATGGCAGCCGCTCCCCACCAGAAGCCTGCAGGAGTCGGGGGCCCCCAAAACTTTTGTTGAATCCTCAAGGCGGAGGGGACGCTTTCGAGAATGGGGTCTAAGACCTAGCAGACAGGCGTGCGATTTCCAAGGTGTCCCAGGGCCATTTCAGTGGACCAGGCCCAAAAAGGAAAGAGCCTGCCGCCATTTTGAGAGTCCTGTGACAGCCGCCTATCGCTGCACCGCAAGAGTGGGCGCAACTCAGCTGAATTGCGGCTTTTGACACAGTGGACCAAAAGCGGACGGAATGGCAACTGAAACGGTAAAGGGGCGCCCCACTACAGCAGACGAAACTCCACCTGGAGAGGCCCGTTCACGCCGCCTCCCCTCCCCCCCCGGGGCGCCCCACGCCGTTATTCGGAGGGCGGCAACTTACTGGACATCACCTTGGTGCCATCGTTCTGCTGCCTTGGAACTATTCGCACAACAGACCGCTACTGATGACCCACCCCCCGCGACGCCCCACGCCGGATACCGAAATCAGTGCGGCACCCAGGCAACATCACCTGGGTGCCGTCCAGAAATCTGGACGTTGTGCTACGTTGGGACTATTCGCACAGCCGACCGCTACTTCCTTCATTTTCCCTAAAAATGTTTAAATGTTTTTACTGTTTTTGTTTTGTTGTATATATTTATAAGTTATTAAAGTTTTATAATCTTACTACTTTGTTGGAGTGCTATATATTTTTAATGTGACACATAATTGTAAAAACTTTGATGTACAAAGAGTCATCCCTGGAATCTTCCGCTTCAGGCTCGGTCCCCTCCCCAATCACAATACAGGATGGTTTTCAGATAGTAGGAACGTGTGTGCTGTGACGGATCTCATCGGGTGTGGGCCTTGATCTACTATAACTCCTTTGAAGAGGGGTGATTCTTTACAGCTGGGGCCATAAACTACATCTGCAGGGCTAGCTGATAGCCTAGGACCGGCCTGGACAATTGGACACAGAGGAAAAAGAGTGTCAGAGGGTGCGGTAGTGAATAGGGCGAAAGGGAGGTGTCGGGCGGGCACAGGGTGTGATTCTCAGGGAAGAGCAGCGCAGATGGGGGGAGGTTTATTACCGATGCATAAGACAGAGAGCGGGGGTGACCAGTGCCTGGGGGAGATGCTTGCGAGGGTGGGGAGCCATGCTAAGGATCGACAGCGTACAGAGAGTGGGTCTGGTCAAGGCATCTAAAATGGCTGCCGTGCACGACAAAAGTGTGGCATTTGAAAAAAGGCAAGATGGCGCAGACAATGTTTTTCAACACTTCCTGATTTCCTTCGAATCGAACGTTAACAGACGTTCGGGCATATTACCAAAGTTAAGCGATATTTATCCCTAACGATGCTTAGCAACGAATTTTTTACCGCTAAGCATCGTCAGAAATTATCGCAGATAAACCTTGCTATTATCAAGGTTTATCGCAAATGCGATGAAAAACGACCGCAATGCATTAATATCGCTGAAAAGTCAGCGATATTCATGCATTACCGAGCTAATGCTCTTAGCCATGTTATCCACCTCCCATTGGATAACATGGCTAAGAACTGCTCAGGGCAGGTGTTACTTTTTGGAGATATTTGCGCTTAGCGCGAATATCTCCAAAAGTTGGTAATAGGAGATAGCGATGTTAGCGACTGTTTCCAGTCGCTAACATCTTGACATGCCCACTTTGCATGTCATTAGTGATAAATATCACTGACATGCAAAGTGGAGCCCAAGATGGTCGCTATCTCCTACTAGCGGTCACTAACTGGTGTTAGCAACAGCTAGGTAATAGGGAGATAATTTTATCTCCGCGAAGCGGAGCGCTGTTACAGATATATATCTTTTTTTGAATGTTAATTTCTCAAAATCCACTGGAGCACATATATTGAGACCTAGCAAAGGCACATCGGGCTACCAGTCCCTACAATTTTGCCAAGTTTCGTGCAAATCCATTCAGCCGTTCGATTATTATTATTATTTTTTTTTTGCCCCGCGGGGGGCCCTTTTAAAACCTCCACATCAAACCTAAGAGGTCAAGGAGGATCTACTATGCCCCCTTATGGTCATTTGCCCCTTCGCTTTGGCCTCCTCTTGACTCTCGATCCTACTGAGAGACAAGATGGCGGCCGCTACGGACTGTTTGGAATGTTTACAGACGCCGGAGAACCAATCAGCTTCGCAAAGCTCCATAACGCGAAAAGTACGCGAAGCGGAGCGCTGTTACAGATATATATCTTTTTTTGAACGTTAATTTCTCAAAATCCACTGGAGCACATATATTGAGACCTAGCAAAGGCACATCGGGCTACCAGTCCCTACAATTTTGCCAAGTTTCGTGCAAATCCATTCAGCCGTTCGATTATTATTATTTTTATTTTTTTGGCCCCGAGGGGCCCTTTTAAAACCTCCACATCAAACCTAGGGGGTCAGGGAGGATCTACTATGCCCCCTTATGGTCATTTGCCCCTTCGCTTTGGCCTCCTCTTGTCTCTCGATCCTACCGAGAGACAAGATGGCGGCCGCTACGGACTGTTTGGAATGTTTACAGACGCCGGAGAACCAATCAGCTTCGCTTCACAAAGCTCCGTAACGCGAAAAGTACGCGAACTGGAGAGCTGCCCGGTCCGCTGTTACAGATATATATCTTTTTTTGAACGTTAATTTCTCAAAATCCACTGGAGCACATATATTGAGACCTAGCAAAGGCACATCGGGATACCAGTCCCTACAATTTTGCCAAGTTTCGTGCAAATCCATTCAGCCGTTCGGGCTAAAAGTGGGGCCAACCGCCCTATGGAAAACTCAATGTTAAAAACACGTTTTGGGACCCCCCTTTTTTCTCAGCCCCCCCTTGACGAACCCCCCCCAAATTTTCAGGGGCTGCTCAGAAACAAAATGTTCCATTTTCCTGAAAATTTCAGCCAATTCCTTCCACAAACGCCAAAGTTATTAGACATAGAATTTTCAAAAATCCCATAGAGAAAAAATCCTAACTATATATACCTACTGGCGACCGCCAGTAGGTAATATATATATATCCACAATTTTTGAGAAGTAAGACTGGGCACTTGGAAGGGAATTCCAAACACCAGGTTTAATCCATTATACCGTTACACGTTTCGACACACAGCGGTGTCTTGGTCACACGATAGATTCAGTATACACGGACGTGCTTAAATAATAAACATAAATGAGGCACTACAGTTCTGCCTGCTACATTTTCATGAGCGCCATCTTCAAACGGGAAAGTTTTTGTAAACACAGTATAGGACATGTTTGCAAATTTGATTTAAAACCACCTACAGGAGACATGGCGTGCATGCTCGTGACCCGGGGCTTGATGGGGGAATTTCCGCCCTAGCGGAATATTATACAAGGGGTCTAGTGCCTTTTGTATTCAACCCAGGTTACCCCCACCCCGTGTTTACGATCTTCTAGAGGACTATTGCCTTATTAAAAAATTCCTGTTACGATGGCGTGCAGGCATCCTGATATTGCCCAGTGGCTTTTACGAAGCCTCATGTTAACTTCAAAAGATCGAAGTCCAACACAGTTAAAAATATTGTTAAAGATAACATAGAACTAGCGAAATACAAAAATGTGCTCATCCCAAAGTGGAAAGTCTCTTATCATATACGTGTGTGATATTATCCAGTTGAAGAAAAGGGTAGGGAGCCTGTGCAGTTGCAAAAGTGAGGGTGAAGGGTCCCTTCCTTTCCTCCTGCAAACACAGAAGAGAAAAAATTGATTAAAATCAGTATCAAAAAACATTTATAATCAATTTACAGTATTTCTAAACATCATAATTCGTCATATATCATATTAATCTTTTAATCTTCATGGAGGTGGGTGGCCAGTTCCTCATCAAGGTTATGCCCACCCGGGGATCCCACATTGGGCCCGCAGTTGTATCTGTGAAGCCAAGACTGGAAATATCCCCACATCTCTCTCTGTGAGATACCCTCTTCACGCTCCCTCTCCGCCACATCACTGTTCCGCAACTATCCCTTTGGAAGCCGACGGCCCGCACCTTTCCCTATATCACTTGGCCCGCAGGTGCTTCATCTATGAGCCAGCCCGCGGGCTCTTAAGTCTCTGAGAACAGATGCAATGGAGGCTCCCACATCCCCCAGCAGGAGCTCCTTGTCTGCCATCCCTCCTCACCCCACCCCCCACAAACAAATGTGACAGTCATGTTAGGGAATCTGGAACGTAAAAAATTGGGTAATGTTGTACAATTATTAATAAGAAGATGCTTGTGAGGTTGGACAAATAGGAATCTTAGTAATGTATTGATTTACATATAAATCATTTTATTAAAACAAAACAACAACACATAAAACTATGTACAGCTGTGGCGTGCCATCGCTGGACCATTTGTGAATCACAGCATGCAAGACAAAAAGAAAGATAAGATGGTGCGTCATGCATCCAGCAAAGGAGAAAGACAAAGAGAGAAAGAGTGAGAGAGAGAAAGGAAGAAAGAGTGAGAGAGAGAGACAGGAAGACAGAGAAAGAGAGAAAGAGTGAGAGAGAGAAAGAGTGAGATGCAAGGAAGAGAGAAAGAGAGAAACAGTGTGAGATAGAGGAAGAGAGAGAAAGAGAGAAAGAGTGAGAGCGAGAAAGAGAGAAAGAGTAAGATGCAAGGAAGAGAGAAAGAGAGAAACAGTGTGAGAGAGAAGAAGAGAGAGAAAGAAAGAGTACGAGAGAGAGGAACACAGAGAAAGAGAGAAAGAGTGACAGAGAAAAAGAGTGAGATACAAGGAAGAGAGAAAGAGAGAAACAGTGTGTGAGAGAGAAATAGTGAGAGAGAGGAAGAGAGACAGAGACAAAGTGAGAGAGAAAGAGTGAGAGAGAGGAAAAGAGAGAAATAGAGAGAAAGAGTGAGAGAACGAGTGAGGGAAAGAGTGAGAGAGAGAAAGAGAGAAAGAGTGAGATACAAGGAAGAGAAAAAAGAGAGAAAGATAGAGGGAAAGAGTGATAAAGAGGAAGAGAGAGAGAGAAAGAGTGTGAGAGAGAAAGAGTACGAGAGAGGAAGAGAGAGAGAGAGAAAGAGCGAGAGAGGAAGACAGAGAAAGAGAGACAGAGTGAGAGAGAGAAAGAGAGAAACAGTGAGATACAAGGAAGAGAGAAAGAGAGAAACAGTGTGAGAGGGAGGAGGGGAGAGAGAAACAGTGTGAGAGAGAGAAAGAGAGAGAGAGGAAGAGAGAGAAAGAAAAAATGAGGGAGAGAGGAAGAGACAGAGAAAGAGAGAAAGTGTGAGAGAGAGAAAGGAAGATATGGAGAGGGAGAGGAATGGCACTGGAGAAAATCTTCGCAGCTCACCTTTCTGCCACCAGTGTATGTGCCGGGACATAGTGGACCCTCAAGTTTAGTCATCTGAAAGATAGAATAGAATTAGTAATTGCAGAGTACATACAACTGCACACACTTAATTCTCTGTTTCGCCGCTGCACACTCAGGCTGCTGCACCCAATCCACTCTCACTGTTCAGAGGTGTCAGTGCGCTCTTGTGCGCCCAGGCTGCTGCACACTATCCACTGCCACCGCCCAGAGGTGACTGCTCGCTGCTGCGGAAAGAAGCCTCTTTGCTCACCTTCCACCACCGGCAGGTGTGTAGGAGGGTCCACCACATGCCGAAGTAACCTTCTCAGGCATTGTCATGATGGCCAAGCATCATCGCAGCTTCTACACATGTTCAGCTCTGGTGGTGTTGGGGGACGTCAATTTGTGAATCACAGCCTGTTAGATAAAAAGCAAGATAAGATTGTGTGTCATACGTCCATCAAAGGAGAGAGGAAGAGAGAGAGAGAAAGAAAGAGTGAGAGGAAGACTGAGAGAAAAAGAAAGAATCGGTGAGAGGAAGACAGAGTGAAAGAGAGAAACAGTGAGAGTGAGAGGAAGAGAGAGAAAATAATAAATAAAGAGTTAGAGGAAGACAGAAAGAACGAGAGAAACAGTGAGAATGAGAGGAAGAGAGAGATCAAAAGAAAGAAAGTGAGAGAAAGACAGAGAGAAAGTGTGAGAAAGATGAAGAGAGAGAGAAACTGAGAGAGAAGAAGAGAGAGAGAAAGGGGGAATGTGTGAGAAAGAGGAACAGAGAAACAGTGGAAGAGTGAGAGTGAGAGAGGAAGAGAGGAAGAGGAAGAAAAAGAGAGAAACAGTGTGAGAGAGAGGAAGAGAGAGAGAAAGAGTGTGAGGGAAAGAAAGGAAGAGATGAGGAGGGACACTGAGTACCCACACTGTGCACAAAACCATCACAGCTCACCTTTATGCCACCGCTGTGTCTTCAATCACGTGCCGGGACCTAGTGGAGCCCTCAAATTCCCACATCTAAAACATAATACAGAATTAGTAATGGCAGAATATATACGACTGCAAACACCTAAATCGCTGTGCTGCCTATGTGTATACAGGCTGCTGCACCCCATCCACTACCGCTACCCAGAAATATCAGCCCGCCACTACGCACCCAGGCCTCACTGCTCACCTTTTCGCAGACAGGGCACCCTACACATCATGCAGCTTCACTCCGCAAGCCAACAAGTCTTACATTTGGTGATGCGTCTTGATTTTGCCATGACAGAGGACATACTAGTGCACCATCATCACAGGTTGCGGTGCCACTAACTAAATGACCAGTGAGGCCACGCATGTGTCGGTAGGCCCCCACTGTTGCATGGCTCAAGCCTACACTGCAGTCCAGCAGGGCACACAAAACATGAGGTGTCCGGACCACCAGGATGGGCCATCACCGTGGCAGTGTGATTGTGCCGGCTGCACTGCATCCTGTGCGAGCAACACTAAAATGGCGTAGAGCACGTGTGCCCGGTCTTTTTTATTTGGTAGGGTCATGTGTCCGGTGACGCCTGTGCTGGATGGGTGTGGTGTGGTTGTATACCAGCCACGAGGGAGTGGCTGTGGCACACTGACAACTTGACCTGTGACCAGCAGATCATTACAAAGAAAATCTGGGCCATGTAGCATTGTTGTCCTTCCCTGTAAGCGTAAGCAGAGTGGGCTGGCCTGGCTTATGCCAGCCCTGCGTGTGGCTGTGAAGAATGACTTTGGAGCTATGGGCGTGGCTCTGTCATGAGCTGTATGAGGAATCAACTGATGCCGGTGTCTGTGTTGTAGTACTGCCATCACCTGGGTCTCAAGCGTCAATGTGCCACTCTGTGAGCCAAGTCCCTTAACATGGCCAACATGGAAGGTACGGGGAATCACTGACCCTATATTCAGCCATAGTTCCATACAAGAAAGATGGTGGACATGACACATCTGTGTGGATATGATTGTTTATTGCACATTCAGTGGAGTGTTACAGCTGTAGCAATACAGGGCCATGCAAACCCCCAGTTTCAGTTTTCGCACATGGAAGGCAGCCAATTAGAGACAAGCTTGTTGTCGGAGTTAGGTGTGCGCCAACATATGTACTTATACAATCACTTCGCCAATCCCCACACACTTATAAATTCACTATACGCCCTCCTTGCAGTACTCTAATGATCCAGACTCTACGTACGTACTTGTACAATGACCGAGACAAAGTTACATAACCAAAGTTTTCCCCCACTGTCAAAGGTAAGTTGGTTGCATACGCTGTCCAGTGCACAATGTAATGTGGTAAGGCCCAGGGGCAGCATGTTGCATACATGATGAACACACGGACACAGATAGATAGTAGAACTGGGTACGGGCACGTAAGCTCGATTCCTTTTTATTACCAGGGTCACATGTCCAGTGACGTCTGTGCTGGATGCGTGTGGGGTGAGCGTAAGCCAGCCCTCCAGGTATGGTTGGTGCTGGCAACAAGTACAACAGTAATCATTGGATTAGACACACATTCAATCATAAATAGTCATTGATTTGTGCTGCAGTAAGGTAGGGGCACTAGATGTGAAATAATACACAAAAGATTCTATTATAAAGGGTCCATGAGTTGTGGTACACTGAGGTAGGGGCACCAGATGTGAAATTATACACAAAATATTGTATCATAAGGGTCACACTGGGAGCAATGTCTTTTGCCTACTGGACTGCATCATCTGCAATCGTGACTCAATGTGAATTGTGAGACCTGCCCTCCCCAGTGTAGATCGAAGGCAGCAGTCAGCACAGACATCGAGGAATGCTTTTAGTCACTTCCTCTTGACAAAATTTGAGGTCATAGAGTAGAATTCTCTCTGCAATAAATAAATCATGTCTCAATTTAAATTGTGAGGTCTGGTGATCACAGTGTATATGTATAGAACAAAAGATTAAACATTTATAGAATACACTGTTGAAATATGTAGGTTTCAGGGACCTTATAGTTAGTTGCATACTGGACTCTGAAATTAATGAATGAAGGCTGAATTTGAATTGTGAGCCCTGCTGAGCACATTGTAGGCCGGAGGCAGCAGTCAGGAAGGGCCCACACACTTGAGTTGCATAGAGTTAGTGGTAGATGTGGCGCTCAGCGTATGTGCGGCTAGAGATGATGCAATGTCTCGATCTGAATTGTGAGCCCTCCTGACTGCAATGTAGGCCAAAGGCAGTGGTCAGGAAGGGCCCACAGCCACGTGGCTTGAGCTGCATAGAGTTAGTGGTAGGAGTGGCGCTCAGCGTGTGCGCAGCCAGCGAGGATGCAATGTCTCTTGCCTACTTGACTGCCTCATGTACAATCAAGACTCGATCTGAATTGTGAGCCCTGCTGTCCGCAGTGTAGACTGTCATTCAGTGTTTGTTTGGATTTGCAAGATGAATTTGATCATTGTAGTAAAGCTATGACTGATATAAAACAAGTTCTAGAAGCAAGAATACTAAAAGGATATTGTGTAGATTTGAGGGACGTTATACTTAGTTGCCTACTGCACTCTGTAATTAATGAATGAAGACTCAATTTTAATTGTGAGCCCTGATGACCGCAGTGTAGGCAGGAGGAAGTGGTCAGCAAGGGCCCACAGCCTTGTGGCATTGAGTTGAGCTGCACAGTTATTGGCAATTCAGTGTGTGCAGCCAGCAATGATAAGTGGTGCACTGAGTTGTGGCACTTGAAGCAACCAGCATCTGCACACCCTGTGATGATGCGTGGTCCGGGAGGGTTGCACTAGGAGCAATGTCTTTTGCCTACTCAATTCTGCCTTAATAAGTCCACTTGGTGATCAATGTTCCCTCTAATTTTTTTCCTCTGTGTGTGGCAGTGGAGGGTCTCTGTGCGCTGCAACCATGGCTATGTGCGCCAGGAACCAAACCGCGCATGTCTGTGGTGCCAAATGGCACTCAAAATGTTTACTTTAAAAAGTGAAAAGATGGTGCATTTTCACACATACAGAGCCACAATAAGGGTCTTACGGGCAGTTTGCAAATGTATTGTATTGCCTGTATTTTCATTGTTGTGTCTCTGACTGCTGTTGTCTGTCTTCCCCGCTGCCTGCACGTGGTCCGTGCCCCTTTTTCTTGCCTCTGTTCCCCTCACTGTCCCCGTGCTCTCTCTGCCCGGTCTTTCCTTCTGTACCCCTCGCTGCCTGTGTCTCTGCCTAATTTTCCCTCCTGTTCCCCTCGCTGCCCCCGTGCCTCTCTGCCCGTTCTGCCTTCTGTTCTTATCTGCCCCTATATTTCTGTATTCTGTATTTTGCCTCTGTGCCATTAGTTTTTTGTGCCCGTCTGCCCTTTGTGCCACTCATTTTTGTGCCACTTTTGCCTTCTGTTCAACTTGTATTTCCCTCATTTTTTGTGCCTTTCTGCCCTCTGTTCCACTCGTTGTTTGTGCCTTTCTGCCCTCTGTGCCACTCGTTTTTTGTGCCTTTCTGCCCTCTGTTCCACTTCGTTTTCCCCTCGTTTTTTGTGCCCTTCTGCCCTCTGTTCCACTCGTATTTTGTGCCTTTCTGCCCTCTGTGCCACTCCTTTTTGTGCCTTTCTGCCCTCTGTGCCACTTCATTTTCCCCTCGTTTTTTATGCCCTTCTGCCTTCTGTTCCACTCGTATTTCCCTAATTTTTTGTTCCTTTCTGCCCTCTGTTCCACTCGTTTTTTGTGCCTTTCTGCCCTTTGTTCCACTTTGGTGGTGCGCGCTGACGTCAGGGGAGGTGCGCGCGCGCGCGCCCTAGAGGGAACAGTGGTGGTGATGACTTATGGTGCAGTGAACTAGTGGCGCCTGAAGCACTCAGCAAATTCACACCCTGCGATGATGAGTGGTCAGGGCGGGCCGCACTGGGAGTAATGTCTTTTGCCTACTGAATTAAGCCTTAATAAGTCCACAAGGCGATGACTTATGGTGCAGTGAGTTAGTGGCACCTGAAGCACTCAGTGTGTTCGCACCCTCCGATGATGCCTGGTCCAGGTGGGCCGCACTGGGAGCAATGTCTTTTGTCTAATGAATTCTGCCTTACTAAGGCCACATGGCGTTGACTTCTGGTGCACTGAGTTAGTGGTACCTCTGCCGCTCAGCGTGTGCGCACCCTGCGATGATGCGTGTTCTGGGGGGCAGCACTGTGTCTTGCGTACTGGACTGCCTCATCTGCAATCACCACTCCATCTGAATTGTAAGGCCTGCTGTCCGCAGTGTAGATTAAAGGCAGTAGTCTGTACAGACATACGTCTGCGGTGCTGTGCCGCAGGGTGAGAGCCGCCGCTCTGGCAGATGCGTTGGCCTTCACACAAGTGAACCACACCCAGAGCCATGGCCTAATAATTCACACTTCTACGCTGGAGTGGCATACATTGGACCAGCCCACTGCGCTTCTGCTTACAGGGGGGGGGGGACAACACAGCTACATGGCCAAGATCTTCCCCACTACCTGAGGTAACATGGTTGCGTCTATTGTCCACATCACTACAAGCACTAGCAGTATATGTACACATGGAGAGGTTTGTGCTCTGCATAGTGAGGTCTGTCCAGCAAATCACCACTACACTTGGTATTGTTTGCATTTTTATTGAAGGGTGACTTGTGCCTTCACACATACTTGGTTGCCACATCTCCCAACATTCAGCTATTATAAGTCTGAGGGACCATACTGTTTTTGGAAGGTCCGCTGTCCTGGTCTGTGCTGCCTCGTGGTAGTAGAGAGGGGGGTGGTCCGGGGAGGGGACGTCCTGAGGCTGGTGGCAGTGGGTGTCGAGGCCTTCATGGGTGTCGGAGCTGCATGATCAGTAACTTTATGACATGTACTGTTCTTCAGATGTGATTCTGGGCTGGGCTACCTTTCACAATGTAGGTAGTCGTCCTGGTTTACACCGGTAAAAAGCAAATGTTAGATTCCTACTGCTAATGCGGCTTATTCCCTGTTTTTGGATCACACCCCAGATTTGGCTGCTCGTTGATAATATTGGGAAGTGGTGTTTTTGTGTAATTTTTGCACAGGAAAGCCTACTCTTCATATTATTACCGTTAGTTGTTGCTCTCATTTGTGGCAATTTTTTTTGTGGAAGCTATTGCTGGAGAACTGGGGATATTGGCAGTTTTCATTAGGTTGAGAATGGAATGATAATTTAAAATCAGTGAAAAAACCATAGATTTAATGAAGATTATAATTAGAAATTAGCATTCAAAAAATCTTTGAAATTCACTGAAAAAAACATAGGTTTCAGGGACGTTATAGTTACAAAATAGCCAGTCAATCAGTCAAGTAATCTTTATTTTGGTCAAAGACCTTAAAAGATGCAAAGTACAAAATACACTCAATGAAAAGCATCATGACAACTATGTGTAACTCCATTAATTACAAAAATACACAAGTTACATTTCATGGAAACTAGAAAGATAAAAAGAGGTTAAAAAGATAACAAGGATATATACATATTAAAAATACTGTACAATTAGGGCACGAATATCACACAACAGGCAAGACTAGACAGAACATTGGCCATGGGAGTAGTTGTTAATAAATGACCAGCGCCTCCGCCACATGGCATATAAATAACAAGAAACAGAGAATACAACTGGCTGGGAAGTATCACATTTTAAGATCCTGAGTGCTTGATGATACTGCTTGAGCCCCAAGGTTCTGCATAATTGAATGAGCCATCGCTGCCTAAGATTCTAATAGCATGGGCAAAAAAAGAGGACTTGGGGCACAGACACCTCTTTTGCACCACATGCTGGGCATTCTAGAGATTTATTGTCACACCATTAGTGCGTAAAAAAAACGAATTGGTAGTGAGCCATGTCTACATTGAACATAGAGTTTCCTTGCTTCGCTAGGGACAATCTCATCCCAAAATGGCTCAAGTTAGTACTCATCTTTGTTTCTTAAAAAGTCTAGAGTTAGGTATCCCAGCGCAGAGTTGGTGACAACATTCTCCAGTTGTTGATTACGATGAAATTTGACCAAATCTGCACCTTCAAACAAGCTATTTCTGACTTGCTCCAAAGATCCGGGATGCCCAACCTCTGGCTCTCTTTTCTTATGTTAGCAAACCATTGGATTTTATCTATCCCAGGGAGTCCCATAAGTTATTTAACTTCCTCTCTAAAGTACCTCAATTCTGTGGTTACCCATAGTCTACGCCAATATAATAAGGGGCAAAGACTAATTTCCTCGTCCATGGGTCTGATATCTAGGTCCAGTCTTAGAGGGATAAGGGGAGTGCTAGCTGGAAGAGCCAACAGAGATCTCAAAAAGCAGTTTTCCGCCTTGAGTATATATTCAGATGAGCAGTGTCCCCAATGGGCAGCCCCATACAGAATGACTCCCCGGGCTTGTGCTTTATAAATTTCCAAAATGGGGGCAACTGGTTTGGAGGTGGATTCCCGGTGCAGTTTTAAAACACCTCCTGTCATCTGCACTGGCCTGAGTTTGGCCTTGGCTATCTGAGGGCCCCATTCCATATTGTCGTTGAGGGTAATGCCCAAATAATCGAATACAGAAACCCTGTCTAGGATAGTGCCATTTAAAGAAAGATTGGAGCGAGTGATCTTTGGTGGATTACAGATCATGTACTTTGGTTTTGAGATGTTAATCTCCAACACCCTTTTCTCGCAGAAACTGGCAAAACTATCTAGGGCTTGCTGTATTTCCATCGGGGATTTGGACAAAAGGAGGGTGTCATCGGCAAACATAAGTGCCACTACCTGCTCACCACGTATCTTGGGTGCATCAATATATTTGACCCCTTTGAGATGGGCAATTAGGGCATTAACAAAGATACAGAAAAGGGTGGGTGCCAGAACCCATCCCTGTCTCACTCCTCTATTGACCACAAACCTAGGAGTCAAGACACCCCTTTTACCACCTCTGACCTGCGCAAAGTTGTTAGAGTGGAGTCTCCTAAGAATATTAGGAAGATAAGTTGGAATCCCCATATCCGCAAAAACTTCCCACAAAATGTCCCGGGGTACCAGATCGAATGCCGTCTTAAAGTCAATGAAAATTAAGTAGAGGCTGCCACCCTCTGCTTTAACCGTTTTCTAATATAAGAGTTGCAATCTTAAAAGTTGATCAACGGTAGATGTTTTTTCCCTAAATCCGGCTTGGTAAGGGCTCAGTATCTCAGTTTCCTCCATCCAGCTCTGGAGGCGATCGAGAATAATCCATGCAAAGAGTTTTTGACTCACGTCGATCAAACTGATCGGGCGGTAGTTTGCAGGGATTAGTGGTTAGCCCTTTTTGAATACTGGGACAATTTCCACCCCCAGCCAAGTTTCAGGTATGGGGAGCCCTGAAGTATGGCAATAAACAACAGACAGAAGTACGCGGCCCAAATCACAGGTTGGTCCCTATAAAAGTCCCCGGGGATTTTGTCAATACCAGGGGCTTTTCCTGTCGGGAGTCTCCTTATCTCGCCCTTCCACCTCCAACAGTGTAATTTTTATGTCTACAGCTGGTTTAAAAATAGTCAATGTGGGAGCATCTTCCAGGCTACATTGAGAATCATTGTGGATATTCTGGGGGGTTAGCAGGCTCACAGAAGAGCCTGCTTTCATCGAATACAGCGCCCGAAGTGCTCTATCCATCTCTCGTGAGAAATACTCGGGTCATCTGCTACATATCCGTAACTGTTGCCAGTTCTCACAATTGCACAAAACTCCCACATATTCCTATTACCCAGGGCACTTTTTATACTGTCCCATCTATTGTTTTCCCATTGCTGATTGGCCTCTGCAATAGCCTGCTTGTATTCCTGTCTCCTCAGTTTTACTAGGCTCCTGACTGGGGCTTTAATTGACTCAATTAAAAGTGACTTTGCCATTTTACAGTTATCATAAAACCATGACTGAGTCTTCTGGTTTGGCCTATGTCTAGTCACTACTAGATTAAGTAAATCAGCCAATGCTGCCACCAACCCCAGATGTAGTTTAGCGATTTTATTTGCCACCGCTTCTTGTCCGAGCTCGATGCAACCACTAATCTCCATAAAAATCTTATAAACAACTGAATACAAGGCATTCATTTTATCTAAAGATTGTTTAACCACAGGCCATTTAAGTCTTCTTCTATTGTTGGAAAGATTCAGTTCACTATTCTGGCTTGGTTTACTCCCGTCGGAAATGCCAGTGTCAGGTAGTCTCAGATTTAGAACCAAAGTGTTATGGTCACTATCATGTTGGGATAAAATCTCAAAATCAGTGACCGTAGACCATGACCTTGTCGCGACCAGGATATAATCTATCCGAGATGTTAGGCCAATGCGGTTAAACGTCCCCTTTCCTTCACGATCAGACTGGGTACGACCGTTGCAGGCTCTCATAGAATGGGCCATGGTTATCAAGTTCAATTGGAGAGCCAGTGGTAACCAAGCCTTAATTGGAGTAATTTGGAGCTCGGGTATAGACCATTGCTCATCTTCTTCTATAGTAATGGAGTTTCCAATTGAAGGTAAGGGCTCATACTGACAATAAAAATCACCAGCAATGATCAGTAAGCTATTACCAGAAACAGTAGGAATAAAAGTGTCAAGCAGAGCCAATGTTATAGATTCTTTCCCAATGCTGACAGGACGAGAGTAGACATTGACAAGAGTCACCCTGAGATTAGATGGGAACTTAAGTGTGATACATTGAAGACCTATTGTTGGAATGGCTAATTGTGTCAAAATGCAGCCCAAATGTGATGCTATCAATATGGATAACCCCCCATAGGGTCTTCCCCTTTCCCCCATTGTTGCCAGATGGTTAAATGAAGCAAAGCCCAATCTTACTGTCTCCTCCCTTGCCCACATCTCCTGAAGTAAACATATATCATATTGTGTAGTGTAGTTCCTAAAGTCCCAATAGGCTCTGCGCATTGGAATAATATCTTCAGTAGTGTAGACGTAGGACTGAGGTTAACTAGGTCTCTACTGACAAGATTAGACTTAAGTTTTTTGCCAGCTAGCTCAGAGTTCACTAGAAACTTTCTCGAATAAGCGAGGAGGAGTTTAACCTCCCTGGATAGACAAGAAGGGATTTAGTTTCTGACAACCATAAAACATGACAACTTTGCTCTCCCTGAATAAGAGTATATCTCTAGAGTCGTGTGAAAACAAAAGACAGTTATTTCACTCAGTCAATAAGTGCGTACTTAGTTTCACCAGATTGCAGAGAAAAAGAGAGACGGGCGTTTTCAATAAAAGGTGTTATTTACTGAGCAGTCTCTTTCCTCATACAAGAGAAATGAATTGCTACGATTGCAATACTTATAGTTAAGTAAAGTGCATACAGTAAAAGCAGGATTATAAAATAATACTGTAAAAGCATTGATATGGTTTCTTAGCCATATGATACTTTAAAATGGATAAAATAGATACATACATATATACATTGACTAATCGTACTCAACTGGTGCTTCTAACTACGCCTACCCCGGTGTACCTGACCTAAGCCTAATACGTGGGAAGGAGTAAGTAAGTAGCAGTATAAGTTAAGTTTGTTTTGCCAAGAATCTATCTCAAGAATTCTCTGTAAGGGTTTAGTCAGTTCAGTACCTGGGTATTAGAAGGCAGGAGGGCTGGTATCTCTCTCTCAGGACTCGGTATCCCAGTCACCCGCAAGGGTAAGCTGGAAACGCCGGAGGCTGCATTTCTCGGCAGGAGAAAAGACAGCGTCTTTCTCAGCGCGTCAAAAGGTAGGGGCAGCGTCCGTGGGCTCTCGCATCAGCTGGGCTCTTCGGAAGTAGATAGCTGCTCTGCTCCAGGATTACCACCGTGTGTTTGCTTAAGGCAACGTTGGTATATTTATACCTGAAAGGTGCCGGGTTTGACGTAAGGCTGGACATAAGACGTCAATAAAGATGTCACTAAGAACTGGTCGTTCTTACAGTGCTTTACAGGAGTTCTCGGACGAAATCAAAACAAAGCAGCGGGGATTTCCCAGGTTGCTGGAGGCTTGTATTTGTTTAAGAACTCGGTGTGCTTTCTAGGGGGCTGGAGGAATAGGCTTGCTTAATGTGACAGCATGCGCTATGACTGAATTATTAAAAGGGTTTCTATGCCGTTGTAGGGATATTATTGATTTATAACCACACAAGGGCAAATAATAGGAATATCGATTCAGGTACCTAGATAAACACACTACACCCACTCCACGAATTCATGTCCATAATTACTAAACTAAGCAATAGTAAACATATCTAACGGAGCATTTGTATACCGATCCACCCCAAAATACAATATTTTGCATCTGAAATGGCATATGCGAAATACACGAAAAATGAGTATAGGTACTGTACGCTTTCAAGCAGTGTAATCATTCATTAAAAAGGATGCATATGTATATCAGCATGAATGATTTACGAAAATTACACATGAAATGGCTCTTAATTCAGAAAAAAAAATGCGAGACCATTCCATCACATATAAATACAGTTATTTGTAAATATGCTAGAGGATGAGGTAATATATCGTCTCTAGAGTTCCTAAAAATAGAAGCTCTGTTCTCTAAGAATAGTTCTACTTTAAGCAGAGGATGAGTGCCAAAAAAAAAAGTAAATATTTTGGAATCGGGGAAAAATAATTTTGTTTTTCAAGGGAAGAAGTCAAAACAGTTCCAAATATTTTCAGAAGCTTTTGTTTTTCCAAGCTGAAGGCCGAATTCAGATTTCAGGGAACGCTGAGTGTTTGTTTGCTTAAAAGTTTATTCTTTTTGTTCAGGGGAGAACATAATTTCAGACAGACTTTCAAAAAAGCAGTTTACTGCTTCAGGTGAAAGTTCGACCAAGTTGGAAAATGCCGCAACTGTGCAGTCATGAGAATGATTGCTATCATCGATGACATGATCAGCAGTGCTCACAGAAGGTCGTACCTGGTTGATGCTGCTCTCATCTTGTACTTCACTACCCTTTAATCGCAGTGGTGAAGTCTCAACGAATGCCGTCATCAGGATGGGTAACCGCTGGGGACAACACGATGCATGAGCCTTTACTGGACTTAGCAAAGTATCTGTATTCAAAGGTACTTCTGATTGTAGTGTGAGACAGACGTCTAACACGCATTCTTCTCCGCACAGCATACATCTTAACACAGGTAAGATACAGTTCTGCCAGATGGGTCTGAATGAAAGAAACCAGGTCATATTCAGATCTCTTAGCCGGGCTAATCCAAGGACTTTAGTTATGCGTTCCTGATAGTGTATAGCTAGGATCGTTTCTTCCATTGTTGCTGGAGTCTTGTCTGTGACATGGCTTGCCATAACGAAGCAGGAGTATCAAAAATAAAATGCCTGCTACGAGTCCCAACAGGAGTGGAAGGCCGCCAAAGAGTGAATGGACAAAATTAGGAAAGATGCCCAGGACTGCTTTGAAAGGTGTCAACAGTCCCAAAAAAATTGTCTTAAATACACTCGCGATACCATTCGTATCAGAAATGTTTAAGATTTCGTTTAGCATTTCTGCGAAGTGTAGGGGGCAATTTGTTGATAAAAGGTTATGTATCTCTGCCGTTGTCCTTGCAACTTGGAGATCATACGTTTCTTTTGATGACATCAAGTGCACTGGTGTCTGTAGAAGAACAGACTTCATTCTGCTTAAAGTATCAATTCGAATAGAAGAGATATTCCAACTGGGCCAAATTTTTCCCTCCCTGTCTGGAGTGTCGTTTGGATACAATACTTGCATACAGCAAGTGACCATGGACGAAACGCTTACTAGATAAGCTTTTCCTGGCACCAAGCCACAACATCTGTGGTCCACTATTAGAATGTAGCTCCCGTTCGAAAGCCGTCTAAAGAATGGCTCTATTCGAGTTGCAGGTGTGCCAAGCTGGTGACATGAAAGGTTATTTGAAGTCCCCTCACAGGCCCCATGAAGATTTATACCCTGACACAGAGTGTACCACTTAGTGATTTTTCACAATTATTACCACTAAGAAATACATTCCGTCCTTTTTCACTGTAACATGTGTGTGTATAAGGTAATTTCCATGATGATTTAATGTATCCTTTACCCAACCTTTCATACTGGCCTGCCTGTATATACTTTTGGCAGTATCGAAATTGGAAAGTTGTTATCGGAATAGTTATGATTCCGTGTATTATTCATTCGATGACAGGTCGTTCTGACATTGTCAATGGTAATCTCTCAAGTTTTTCAATGCTCAGAATTGTATATTCTGCTACTTTTTGTGCCAAGCTGATTTGTATATCAGTAAGGTTAAAGATAGAGAACAGTGACGTTGTGTTGATTAAACGCCAAGGCACGTAGCCTGAACGCAGATTTTGTAACGTCCAGCCAAGCTGTACAATAGAACGCAATTGGGACTGACCATGTTGTAACATTAGTAAGTCCTGCTCCATTATATCGATTGCAGATGATACAATACTGTCCAGTGAATATATTCTGGAAGACAGAGTCATTAACCCATTGTCCACAACAGAAAGTGATTTTTCCAAATTAATACGGTCAATTTCCCGTATTTTCTCTGCTGTTTCAATTTGAGTTTCTTTCCAAGCTTCGTTATAAGCTGCATATATAGAGGCCGCTATGAAACGTTTTTGATGCTGTTTGCGTGGTCCCATAATAAAATCACGCAAGTCAGCACCTTCTTTAAGTAAAGTTAAGTGTTGCTTAATTTCTGCCAGTGTGGATGTATGTAGCCATTCAAGGCAGAGTTTTCCTACACTGTATGTTGTTACTATCCCTGGATGTTGTCGCTGGGAGTATCTAGGGTCTGGCCTGGTCAATTTGAACCCCTGTATTTTGCTCAGGAATCTATCTTGACAGTTATTTGTGTCTGTGGGCCAGATCAACCATTTTTTCCAATCAGGATGTGTTCTGTTTTGGTTTCAAATATGGGATACGTCTATCTCAGTATCTGTAGTGCTATTACTGTCAGGTGTTGGCTTTGGAATAGACGGTTTGTTTAAGTCTTTAATTTTGGCTAGGCCAAGACAGGATGTTTGTTGAATTGTGTCATTCAAAAATATAATTTGTTCTGGGATCATGCAGGCTCTGAATAATGATTCTATACCTTGGACTTGCCAATCTCTGGTACCCCAGATCGTTTTTCTTTCAATGTTATTTTTCCAAAAATCAAAACCAAATGTATTAATTTTTTTCAAAAAATGTTTCTGAATAGATTAATTTTGTATTTGTCAGCATGGTTTTCATTCCTGTTTTATTTAACAATTTGAAATAAAACGTTTCTGCTTCACTTGTGTTAAACCCTGAGAAGTATGGGAATTTCTCATAAAATGTTTTTGAACTACCTTTTGGTGGAGTTGCACAATGTTCCCACTGGGTGCACAGACATAATATCGACTCCACAATATCGAATGGACAAAATATCGAGTTTTAAATATCGTTTAGAGAAAATATCGACAGGACAGAATATCGACAGCCAAAATATCGTTTTTAAGGTAAGTGAAGTAATATCGACTGTAAATAATATCGAAAGTAAAAAATATCTTTTTTTATATAATATGTAATTATTTATAGTGTTTTTATGTTATAATATGTGTGAAAAGTGTCATTTTATGTTATAATTATTTTTAATTAATGATTTTTTTTAAATTATTGTGTAATTTTATTCTGTAGCGGGTTGTGGGTTTATAGAGGAATAGGGTGGGAAGTAATTTAATTATAATTAATTAAATATGTAAATTTATTAATTGGTAGTAATAACTAATTAATTGGTAATTAAATATTATATGTTAATTATTTAAAATTTAATTGGTAATTAATTTAATTTAATTGATTAATTGCTAATTATGTAAATGAAAATAATGTATTTCCTGTAGCGGGTTGTGGGTTTATAGGGGAATAGGGTGGGAAGTAATTTAATTATTATTTATTAAATATGTAAATGTATTAATTGGTAGTAATATTTAATTAATTGGTAATTAAATAATATTTGTTAATTAATTAAAATGTAATTGGTAATTAATTTAATTTAATTGATTAATTGCTAATTATGTTAAATTAAAGGGGTATTTTTAGGGTTCAGGGTCATTTTTTAGTTTTTGGGTAAAGGGGTATTTTTAGGGTTCAGGGTCAGTTTTTAGTTTTTGGGTAAAGGGGTATTTTTAGGGTTCAGGGTCAGTTTTTAGTTTTTGGGTAAAGGGGTATTTTTAGGGTTCATGGTCAGTTTTTAGTTTTTGGGTAAAGGGGTATTTTAAGGGTTCAGGGTCAGTTTTTAGTTTTTGGGTAAAGGGGCATTTTTAGGGTTCAGGGTCAGTTTTTAGTTTTTGGGTAAAGGGGTATTTTAAGGGTTCAGGGTCAGTTTTTAGTTTTTGGGTAAAGGGGTATTTTTAGGGTTCAGGGTCAGTTTTTAGTTTTTGGGTAAAGGGGTATTTTTAGGGTTCAGGGTCAGTTTTTAGTTTTTGGGTAAAGGGGTATTTTAAGGGTTCAGGGTCAGTTTTTAGTTTTTGGGTAAAGGGGTATTTTTAGGGTTCAGGGTCAGTTTTTAGTTTTTGGGTATAGGGGTATTTTTAGGGTTTAGGGTCAGTTTTGGGTTTTTGGGTAAAGGGTTTTTTTAGGGTTCAGGGTCAGTTTTGGGTTTTTGGGTAAAGGGTTTTTTTAGGGTTCAGGGTCAGTTTTGGGGTACAGGGGTACAGGGGTACAGTGTAAAAATAAAGTAAAATTAAATTTACATTAATTTAATTTTATGAAATTAAATTAAATTATATTTAAATAATTTTAAATAATTTAAATTAAAAAAAATTATTATATACTTACCAATACTTACGTTGTAATGGTAGTGCGTTGTAAAAGTTGCGTTGTAACGTCATATATCCACTGTTGCACTCTTTGCAGTGGGAATAGTAATTTTTACTCTTTTGTATTTGTACGTTAATAATATTGGCTATTATTTAATTAAATTTTGTTACTATATATATATATGTTTTAAGAAATATGATTAAAAAATATTATTTTTTTACTTTCATTAATTATTTAATTATTAAAAGTTATTTTAAGTATTGTTAATTATATTTTAGTAATTAATTTTTTATATTAATGTTATTAAACATTGTTTTCATTAAAGTCGATATTTTTTACAACTATATTTTTGTACACGATATTTTGTACTCGATATTTTTGTACTTACCTGTTTGTACATACAAACTCGATATTTTGGATGTAGATATTTTCTCGTCGATATTTTGGGTAGTCGATATTTTG
Source organism: Lissotriton helveticus (assembly GCF_964261635.1). Lineage (NCBI taxonomy): Eukaryota > Metazoa > Chordata > Amphibia > Caudata > Salamandridae > Lissotriton > Lissotriton helveticus. The sequence goes on along the minus strand of NC_136063.1, from coordinate 600,377,848 downwards.
GTAGTCAATATTATTTCAGTGATCCTTCCCATTGATTATAATTTAAAACATTTCTAGGTTGAGCAGATTTATGCAAATAATGGTTACCATAATGGTTGTAGCAGTACATCTGATCATAATTCGATGAACCTTGTAAATAATCATGTTCTGTACATTTTGCTGACATAACTAAGTCTGACATCATATCATTAATACTTTCAAATTCCCAATCATCAGAGAATGAACTCGGTTTTACAAAGTCACTTAATGAAACCTTAAATTGATGAGGATACTTCAAGAGCTCGACCGGGCCATATATATCGTAATCTGTTTTGTCCCATGCTACCCCACCGGGTATTGGATTGGCTGTGAAGTTTACTGAAGAAAGTTCTCTTTTCTCGATGTGTGAAGACTTGAGTGGCTTTAGGACCAGGTTGATTTTCTGGCTTGCTGTGTCCATTGTAACATATTTTCCCTCAATGAAGTGTCCCAAGCATAGCACCATGATGAGCCAAAGCAGGAGGAAAAGTACACCTAGCACCACCCAAAATTCAATCCATGGGGAAATCAGATAGGTTTCTTGTAGTTGATGAAAGAGTTCTTTAGTTTTGTCTTTCAAAGTTTTTGTTGTTGTTGGCTGTTCCTCAGGTTCGCTCGGCTCTTCAGAAAAGTCATCGAAGTTGATGAAGTAGCCTGATGCAGTTCTGTCAATTATTGGAATTGCTTCTGGATTTTTCTTTGTTTTATTAGCATAGTCTGTGGCTACATTGTTGTAGACAGGTGTTTCTTGACAAATTGTTGCAATTTGGGTTTCAAGAGGCATATGTTCCATGGCTTTGTTGCATAGTCCTTGTTGATTCACTGTAGGTTTATCAAATGTGATCAGTCTCTCAGTTTGAACCTCTTGATTTGTAGCAAACTTTGTTGTTCTGCTATTTCTTGGGAGTCCACTTGGCCTACTACTTATTATTGGCCACATGATTGTGATTTAACCAGGTCGATGGATACAACTCGGTTCTCCTTTTTACCAGCAAGGGGCGGTAGTACAACTGATCTTGTTCCGTTGACAGCTAAGACAGGTACTGCTTTTCTCTAAGAAGGCCCAAATTCCTTCTTCACCGCGATTTTCTCTCTGACCAGATCCCCAATCTTTGGAATCCAGACAGGCCTTGCTGGGACAGGTGGTTTCTCTTCAGTGGCTGTTGGCTGTTGTTTCAACTTTATGTTGCTCAGGTCTTTTCTTGTTTCATTTAAGTCCTGTAAAATAGCCAAACGATCTTTGATATCAAAGTATTTTCCTTCTACCACTGAAGTCTGACTATCGAGATCCTGGATATGCATTCTAGTCCCGAACAATAGTTTGTACGGACTGAAACCTTTTAGAGAATTTCTTGGCAGATTGTTAAGACTACGTTGGACACTTATCAAATGTTTGACCCACCCAACCCCGAACCTAATACCTTTGCCGTTATAGATTGCTTTATGTCTCGGTTTTTTCTTTCCACAATCCCATTTCCCTCAGGAAGGAAGTGATAAGATTCCCGCAATGCAATGCCCATGCTGGTCATGGCCTCCTTATAAGCTCGAGAGCTAAAAGCAGGACCCTGGTCAGAATGTAGCATGCCAATTGCGTCTATGCCGCTATAGACTCGCAAATCTTTTATAACAGTTCAGACATCAGCCGAGAGCTGGGGTCTACATTTTAAGTGGAACTAGCCTCTTTAATAATATTAATGGGACACATTTTTTCTGGGTTTTTGTATCGATATTCTTGTGATATCTAAAAGAAGGGCATTGGTAGTACTCCGGGCATTTCGCCACTGCGGTCTCTGTTGCAGTTTTGACAGTAAAATGCAAATTTGTAGTTTTGCAGGCTCATTCCCGGCCACCAGTATATTGGTTGTAATTCTTTCAGAGATTCCTTAATCTTAAGGTGTCTTAGCCCCTCACCCATATGTGCGTCTGCTATTAATAAGTTTCTCCTGTTTGTGTTTGGAATTACTCTATCCCTCACTCCAGGCATTTGAGCAAAAGGAACGGAGTTTGCATCGATTATGTATGTATAATTGAGTGGATAGTTGACCGGTAGTGCTGCACAGTCGCCCTTTGATGACATTTTTACCGCCAGCATCATTTCCCCGTCTACGTATTTTCCTGAACGCTTTTTTGTAGCTACGGAAGCCGGCTTAGTTGCTTCCGCTGTGGCTGACTCAGCCAATGAATTCCCTGAAACGTGAACGCCATCACGTTCATGACTCAATGAATGTATCACGTGAGTCTTTGGTAGTTCTTTCTGTAAAAGAACTACTTGTTCCCAAAGCGATTTTTGCTTTATTGTGGCACCTGTGTCATCTTTGTAACCGTTTTGAACCCATTTCTGCAAGTCGTTATTGTATGATTTGACGCAGTAATATGAATCGCACCCTATTAGTGTCGGGAATTCGTGATCAGCATTATCTAGCGCCATTTTTAACGCTATTACTTCAGTTTGTTTATCTGAATTATATTCTACAGAGTGTGATTTTGTTACCAGAGGTCTCAATTTACCTCCACGCCACACGTATTTAAGAATCTCGCATGTGGCGTTATAGGCTTGTTTTCCCCAAACTGAGGGTTGTGCATTTCCGTCTGTATAAATTACCCAGGCGTACTGTTGTATGGGCAGAATGTCGATTGGCAGAGGATATTCTCTTTCATATTCAAGATTTTTTAATTTTTTCATTTCCGGGTCAAAATAGTATTTCACTTTGTCTGTAGCAAGAAAATGTTCCCATTGTATCCATTTTGGATTTAATGCCACAGTAGGTAAATTACATGGGCTTGTTAATGCCTCAAAGGCTGATTCTGCAGTTCTAACAGTAATCTGTCTGCCATCAGCTTGGTCTCTTTCTTTTGCTACAGCTGTTTGAACCGCATGAACAATGTTTTCCTTAATACTGAATGTTTTTTCAGCTTCTGTGTACAAATGTGATTTGTATGCTATTGGTACCTTTTCTCCCTCATTAGAGGTTAGGTACGTGAATCCGCATCTTCCTGGGATGACCCGGATCACAAGGTTGCGTGTGTTATCACGTGTTTGAAATTTTGTTTTAGCTAACATGTCTGTTTGCAATGATCTCAAAATTTCTGTGTGTTTTTGAGTCCAATTGATTGTTTTAAAATCTGGTTTTATTAGTTCATAGAGAGGTTTAACCCTCTCTGCATAATTTAAAATGTAAGTTCTTCCGAAATTCAGGAAACCTAGAATTGATTGTAAGTTTTTCAGCGTTCTTGGTGCTTGGATTACAGCACATTTCTCTAAGAAATTGTCTGCCAGGCTTTTGCCTTCACTTGATAATTCATATCCTAAAAACAGGACAGTTAGATGGGCAATTCGTGACTTTTTAAAGTTGAATTTGTAACCCTCTGTTGCGAACCCAAGTATTATGGTGTTCACTCTTTTCTAGTGAGTATCCAAGTCATCATCTGTTAGATAGATGTCATCGATATAAGATAATGCCTCATCATCATACAGTTGTAGTAACTCTGTTACTCTTGCTGAGATTAATCCTGGGCTGTTCTTGAACCCCTGTGGGAGTCAACAGATTTTTTCTGCGAGCCCATTATTGAGAAAGCGGTCAAATACCTGCTTTCAGGTGCTATATTTTGACAAAAGAATCCATTAGAGATGTCTAATGTTGTTTTGTATTTTTTGCGCACGATGTTATTCATTAGTGCTGCACTGTGTGAGTTTTGTACTGCAAAGGTTTTGCAACATGAGTTAAGGTGTCTGTAGTCCAAAACTAGACGATAAGAATCGTCTGGCTTGGAGACAGGAAACAAAGGATTGTTCATTTGTGAGGTGCAAGTTTCAATCACCCCCTGGTATTCAAGTTGATCTAAGATCTCCCTGACCTGTTTTTTAGCTTCTTGCTTAATTGGGTACTGCCTCTGTGCAGTTGGTTGACATTTTAACTGGATTTTGTGAGGAGGAGAGTCCTCATCCCATCCAACATGGTTTTTATATAATGCAGGAGCTTGGGCTACTGCCCACTTTCTTGCAAGTGTATACTTTTTAAAAATTGGAATATGATTTGAGAAGGCAGGCATAATCATTTCTTTGCCATGAGGGCACTCCCTGACAAACTCTGGTGGCCAGTCTTTTTCAGCTAAAAGAATGTCATAGCCTTTTGAGAGGTTATCCCAAAACTAGACCCCTTATTTTCCTAGTCTTATCTCCGTCTATACGTAATGTTATCTCGTATATTTTATGAGGTTTGCTAACTCTGGTGTCTGCAGTTTCCACCTGAATGTATTCATTCGTGTCCACTGTCTCCAGATGATTCATCAGGATCTTGCGAGCTATGCTCACTTCTGCTGCGCTGTCTAGCATTGTCTGAGCCCACTCTCCGTTTTTCAGCTGTGTCCTCAGGATCCTCGGCATGTTTGATTATTTTAATACTGGCTACCTTCTTTTTTGGAAATTGTAATTGTTTACTTTGATGAGCAGGTTCCTTGTCTTTGGACTTGACGTGCTCTTCCCCGTGTTCTGACCGTCCTCTTCTTTCCGATTTCTGCGAGGAAGTCTGAAAAGATCGAGAGGGACGTGTATCAATATCTTGATATCTATCAGGTTTCTTCAAATTATCCCTATTTCTAAGGTTGTATCTTTTCTCAGAGGGCTCCCTCTGGGGAGACTTGTGTCCTTGGTCCGGAGATCTTTCTCTCCGCCGAGGAGACTTTCCTCTGGACTGGAATCTTTTTTCTTTGGGAGTGGATTGTTTATTTCCATCCCAGCTCTTTTTTGGAGTGTTTAGATTATTTTTAATAAATATCTTTTCAGGATTTTCAGTTAGTTGGGGTTTTACTGGTTTCCCACCCAAACTATCTCTTCCTAGCTCTTCATAGGATTTTTCTATGATTCTGGCAAGTTCAAATGGTTGTTCTGCTATATCTGTTTCTTTCAATTTTTGACGGAAAGTTATATCCTCAGTTGCCACTTGAACTAAGTCTCTATATGCCTGTGTTAGTTCTTTTATTTTAACTAAGAGTTCTTCGCTTGACATTTTAGTAATGTCCGGATGTGGTGTGTAGCTGGCTAGAACCGGCCACATTGCTCCTGGTCTACCTAGTGGACCGAGTCTGGTGATGTGATTATTATGTTTTAGGGCGCCTTTAAACCAGAGCAGGTGCTCTTGGTATTTTAATGGGATTTCCACCTCCTCGAAAGGGGTGTACTCTTCCGGTGGTTCCTCTATTTTGTAATAGTGGAACTCATGTGTGACAGCGTTTGCTGCTGGAAAGTTTATCCATGAATAGAATACCTCTGTCTGCCGATATTCATGTGCCTCAATTACGAATATCACTGTACCACCTCTCGATGTTAGTCCATATTCTATAAGTTTAAGTGTTATAGTTTTTCTTATGTTGACCGGGATGAGTATTGCATCTGGGTCAGACTGCAGGAGACTATTGTCTTCCTCTAGGAGACGAGCTGCTATTCTAGCTGTCTCCTTATCTCCTTCACCGTCTGACATTTTACTGACAGGAAGGTTTTTTTGTTTGCAGATCAAGTTTTCAAGGAAACAAAGATTAGGTGCACAATATTTTGGAACACTGTATGCTTCAACGTTGAATAAACCAAAAACTATACTTAGAAATCTCTTCCTACTAAGTTCCGGCGGATTTTAACCTTTGACCCACTCCAGACGTTTTTGGAGTATTTACGGGAGAAAAGGTCTGTGTGAAAAAGCACGACTGAGTTACTCTAACGTCTTGCGTTAGATTTATCGCCTTACCGAACGTTGGGCGCCATGTAGTGTAGTTCTTATAGTCCCAATAGGCTCTGCGCATTGGAATAATATCTTCAGTAGTGTAGACGTAGGACTGAGGTTAACTAGGTCTCTCCTGACAAGATTAGACTTAAGTTTTTTGCCAGCTAGCTCAGAGTTCACTAGAAACTTTCTCGAATAAGCGAGGAGGAGTTTAACCTCCCTGGATAGACAAGAAGGGATTTAGTTTCTGACAACCATAAAACATGACAACTTTGCTCTCCCTGAATAAGAGTATATCTCTAGAGTCGTGTGAAAACAAAAGACAGTTATTTCACTCAGTCAATAAGTGCGTACTTAGTTTCACCAGATTGCAGAGAAAAAGAGAGACGGGCGTTTTCAATAAAAGGTGTTATTTATTGAGCAGTCTCTTTCCTCATACAAGAGAAATGAATTGCTACAATTGCAATACTTATAGTTAAGTAAAGTGCATACAGTAAAAGCAGGATTATAAAATAATACTGTAAAAGCATTGATATGGTTTCTTAGCCATATGATACTTTAAAATGGATAAAATAGATACATACATATATACATTGACTAATCGTACTCAACTGGTGCTTCTAACTACGCCTACCCCGGTGTACCTGACCTAAGCCTAATACGTGGGAAGGAGTAAGTAAGTAGCAGTTTAAGTTAAGTTTGTTTTGCCAAGAATCTGACTCAAGAATTCTCTGTAAGGGTTTAGTCAGTTCAGTACCTGGTTGTTAGAAGGCAGGAGGGCTGGTATCTCTCTCTCAGGACTCGGTATCCCAGTCACCCGCAAGGGTAAGCTGGAAACGCCGGAGGCTGGATTTCTCGGCAGGAGAAAAGACAGCGTCTTTCTCAGCGCGTCAAAAGGGAGGGGCAGCGTCCGTGGGCTCTCGCATCAGCTGGGCTCTTCGGAAGTAGATAGCTGCTCTGCTCCAGGATTACCACCTTGTGTTTGCTTAAGGCAACGTTGGTATATTTATACCTGAAAGGTGCCGGGTTTGACGTAAGGCTGGACATGAGACGTCAATAAAGATGTCACTAAGAACTGGTCGTTCTTACAGTGCTTTACAGGAGTTCTCGGACAAAATCAAACAAAGCAGCGGGGATTTCCCAGGTTGCTGGAGGCTTGGATTTGTTTAAGAACTCGGTGTGCTTTCTAGGGGGCTGGAGGAATAGGCTTGCCTAATGTGACAGCATGCGCTATGACTGAATTATTAAAAGGGTTTCTATGCCGTTGTAGGGATATTATTGATTTATAACCACACAAGGGCAAATAATAGGAATATCGATTCAGGTACCTAGATAAACACACTACAATTGATAAAAGATCCCCAATCGGGGCAAGCAGTTTTGTTGGTTAGACCTGCCACATTCCAGGACAGAATTTTATTTTATTCTCCTGCAGAATTCCCCCCCCCCCCCCCCCGGAGAATCGAAATGGGCAGGGGCTAAGGCAACATAGGTAGTCATGTGAGAACTACCAGATTTGTGTAGCCTCTCATACAAAAGTGTCCTGTTGTTGTAACTCCATACCCTCCCCCATATGTACTATAGCCTGTCTATGGACCTGGGTTAGATCAGACAAAGGTTCAGACACCCACATTCCAGATTTACAATTATTAAAAACTTCCTGGCCTCTCAGTCAGTCTACATCCTCCAGAGGGGCAAACTGATTTGACACCGGGATATTAAATATGGACGGTACGTTTGAGGGAATCATGTAAGAGTCCTTACGCCAATTGCCACAGTCCCGGAGGAAATAAACTTCACCAGCATTTCAGGAGGAGGGGTAAAAAGAGTCCAAAGGGAGTGCTGTAATGGCGGTCTGTTGGCCCAAAAAGCGGGAGGGATGGATTATCAGTCTACGGACGGCTTCAGGGTACTTAAAATTAATAATCCCACAGTCCCCAGGGATTGTTTTTTTGTGGGACCCACCCAAGCCACCCTACACACCATCAAGATCTCACCAGCCCTATTATAGGGGAATTGTTTATATGTAGCAACCAGAACAGTATCTTATTTCTGCGATCTAGTTGAGACTCATTTTGGCCATATTTAGGTTCGGGAATTCCAGCCAAGATAAGTACATATGGTGCTGCCGCTGGAGGTAGATTGATAGTTGGAAGGGACAGTTGGCTTTGCCCCATACACTGATTTTGTTTTTAGACCTCCCTCCCTACTTTGGAATGGGTCTCTATCGGGGCATGCTCAGCCAGTTGAGGAATAGACTTATCTACTGTTTCAGTAGTGGAAGCTGCATTTTTAGAATTTGCCGAAGCCGGGGCCAAAATAATTTCTCGATAGGATTGAATTTGTTGGGTCTCAGAAGGATTCTGGTGGATCTCAGCTCTTGTTTGATGTCTAGATAGTGAGTTAGTATTAACACTCTGTTGCCTGGTGGCCTGGACTTTACCCACACTAGCTACTAGGTTTTGAATATGATCAAAGTGGGGCAATCTCTTCCTTCACAATATTTCTACATTGGGTGAGGAGATATGATAATAATGTTTGGCCCCAAGGTGGATATGGGTGGCATACCAAAGACACATGGTTATTGCCTAAACAGTTCTCCGGTCTGGGACCATTTTAAGTACCTTTTGCATTGCCATCCCCTGCCTTTTTCCCCTCAGACCCCCTAATTTTGCACTGCTTCCTCTTCCTGTATCCCTTGGGTGTTTTGACAGTACCCTCTCTAGCAAGTTCTGCTTTAGGTGAGAGTGTTAACACAGAGTCTTGCAAACGGGGGCATTCAAGTACAGATGATTCAGAGAGGTTTACAGCATTAGATGGAGTCAATGCTACCAAGAGGGAAACGTTAGGGGTAATAGATAGACGTCTTTCCGTAAGTTTAATTTCCGTGGTAACTACCCCCATCGCCTTTTGTAACATTAAGTCAATTGCTGTAGGCAGGGTAACTGTGGAAGTGTCTGGGTTAGTACGAGGCCCTTTAGCAGTACATGCACGCTTTCTTTGAGTACGAACAGGAGCATTAGTTGTAGGCATCGTAAGAAAGTTACCTTACTCCGAAGAAAAGAAGCCAAGAGGGGTGACCCAGCCCAGCCACCTCTGGTTAGTGACAGGCAAGAATGGGCCCGCGCTTTGCCCGGGCACGCCCGCATGCGTCCCGCGCTGCAGGCGCGCTCGCCGAATTTCAAGCGCCTCCGGGCGCAGGCTGCAGCGTCACGGGTGCACCTAATGTCCCAGGGCTGCTGGGAGTTGTAGTGTAGCCACCAGGGTCTCGCTGGCCGTTTCCCTCACGGCGCGGTGGAAGCTGAAGAAACACCCAGCCGTTTCCCTCACGGCTCCGTGTTGGTTCTGGAGGTAAGATTTTGAGCCTATTTGTAAATTGTTCCACTGGATAAATAAAGGGTTTGTTTATTCGTTGGCTCTGGTTCCAGGATGGAGTGAAGCAGTGAGTTAACCTCCTGCAGCAAAGAAGAGGAAGGACTGCAGCAACAGGAGAGATGGATGCATTGACGGACTGTGCTGCTATTGGTTGATGGTTGTCATGGACACGTCCCACGGACTCATGGGAGTTGTAGTGTGGCAGTGTCATTTAAACTTCTGTTTAACTTTGAAACTGCTGTTAATAAAAAGTGAATAAAGTTGTGCATAATCTTTGCCTCCGCGTTCATAACAGAAGTACAAGTTTCTTTCACTACAGCGAGGACAATCTCATTTCAGTAGCACTCCTGGGCTTTAGCAGGAGCTGCGATTCGAGGAAGAGCGGAAGTTACATGTCTGAAACGTCACCCCTACCGGTGCCCGCAGAGTTCCTCTTCCGGGAATGCTCCAATGTCGGTGCTGTTCTTGGTGATCTGTGTCTGCGGCTTCGCGCATGCGCACGTCACGCCGACCTTTTCCCGTGGAGTTCCTCTTCCGGGAATAGCATTTAAAAAAACGTTGAACTTCAGTGAAAAAAAACATAGGTTTCGGGGACGTTATTGTTAGTTGGACATTTCACTCGTACTAAACCATAGAGATTCCTCTCTTATAGTTAGTTGAGCTAAGTATAACTCGCTCCCCCGCAATGCACTGCTGACGACATCACATCTCACATCATTCATGACATGGTCAGTGACATCACTGATGGAATCACTGATGACATCTCAAATGACATCACTGATGACATCACCCACGTGAAAGTCTGGTACACCTCCTTATACCTTAATAAAACCTTTGACACACCCGCTGTAAAATACAGACTACCATTTTCGAAATAATAGAGACATCAATACCAGTTACTACATACGCACTCACTGATTCCTAGGTCTACACACACATCCACTCATTAACCATACAGTCACTCATACATGCAGTGACTCATCAATACAACACTATTATACGCACTCATACACCTGTACAAACACTCATACACCTGTACAAACACTCACACATCGCCACACATCCAGAGTTACTCACACATCTAGTCAGTCATGCAAAGAATCAATCACACGTCTATTTACTCACCTATACAGTTATACACACACACAACCTCACTTATTCATACAGATACTAACATATACTTACTCCCTTATACAATCACTGATACAAGTACACACTGATCCATACAGCCACTCTCACAATCACTGACTCATTTATATACTCCAACTCTCACATGCACTGTGTTTTACATATGTAGTTACTTGGACATGTAGCACTGAGATATCCATTCACTCACCAACACACCCACACACACACTCACCCACCCATACAACTGTTTCCACATGCACTCTTGAACCCATACACCCAGTGAATGAAGCACTCATACATCTATGCACAATGTCACACACCTCCCACCCATCCACATACACACGCAGGCACCCATACAAATACTCAGGCAACCAATCAATAACCCATATAGACACTCACGTAGCCACTCACCAACCAATGCAGCAGCTTACACAGCCATAGACAGAATAATACAGACATTCACACAGTTTAGTCACTAATCCATGCCTTCAGTAAGACACATTTAATCACTCACTTATACAGTCAGTCATGCACCTACTAAATCCTCCACCCACTCATTCTTCAATACACCTTAGCCAATATATATATAAAACATTTAAGATGTCATCAGTGATGTCATCAGTGATGTCACTAACCATGTCAAGAATGATGTAATATGTGACGTCATCAGCAGTGCATTCCGGGGCCTGAGGTATAGTTAGCTCAACTAACTATAACAGCGGAATTTCTATGGTTTTGTACAAGTGAAATGTCCAACTAACTATAACGTCCTTGAAACCTATGTTTTTATCAGTGAATATATATATATATGGCGTTTCTACAGGGGCAAAACTCGCTGAATTAATTTGTTGTGGCTGGCCCAGCCGCGGAAACGCCCCGCTGCTTGAAAAGTGGACCATCAACGCCGGATACTCCCGACGGTGAAGTGGACAAGCAGTCCTGAATTGTGGAGTTTATTTGCCAGCTGAAATGAGGTCTCCATCGACCAAGCAACCCACATGGGTAAAACTGAACTTTAAATTTTTGTAACTTTCGACGGCACTCACTGGGGTTAACATTTGAGGAACTACAAGATCCAGAAGGCCATTGTGGCACGCCCACTGAGGCAGGAATTGATATAATTTAATTAAGATCCTCAAGGTAGCTGTGACAGTTGCAAGCCAGTGATCAAGGGCAGACGTGCTGCCTGAAATGCGTATGGCATGAAATTGGTATTGGCGGAATTAGCCAATTCTGCTTGCAAACCCGCAATAAATAATGGATTTAAAAAACTCCTTCTGTGTGGCGTTTCTACAGGGGCAAAACTCGCTGAATTAATTTGTTACGGCTGGCCTAGCCGCGGAAACGCCCCGCTGCTTGAAAAGCGGACCATCAACGCCGGATACTCCCGACTGTTAAGTGGACAAGGAGTCCTGAATTGTGGAGTTTATTTGCCAGCTGAAATGTGGTCTCCATCGACCAAGCAACCCACATGGGTAAAAATGAACTTTCAATTTTTGTAACTTTCGACAGCACCCACTGTGGTTAACATTTGAGGAACTACAAGATCCAGAAGGCCATTGTGGCACGCCCACTGAGGCAGGACTTGATATAATTTAATTAAGATCCTCAAGGTAGCTGTGACAGTTGCAAGCCAGTGATCAAGGGCAGACGTGCTGCCTGAAACGCGTATGGCATGAAATTGGCATTGGCGGAAGAGCCAATTCTGCTTGCAAACCCGCAATAAATAATGGATTTAAAAAACTCCTTCTGTGTGGCATTTCTACAGGGGCCAAACTCGCTGAATTAATTTGTTGCGGCTGGCCCAGCCGCGGAAACGCCCCGCTGCTTGAAAAGCGGACCATCAACGCCGGATACTCCAGACGGTGAAGTGGACAAGGAGTCCTGAATTGTGGAGTTTATTTGCCAGCTGAAATGAGGTCTCCATCGACCAAGCAACCTACTTGGGTAAAAATGAACTTTCAATTTTTGTAACTTTCGACGGCACCCACTGGGGTTAACATTTGAGGAACTACAAGATCCAGAAGGCCATTGTGGCACGCCCTCTGAGGCAGGACTTGATATAATTTAATTAAGATCCTCAAGGTAGCTGTGACAGTTGCAAGCCAGTGATCAAGGGCAGACGTGCTGCCCGAAACGCGTATGGCATGGAATTGGCATTGGCGGAAGGAGCCAATTCTGCTTGCAAACCCGCAATAAATAATGGATTTAAAAAACTCCTTCTGTGTGGCGTTTCTACAGGGGCAAAACTCGCTGAAATATTTTTATTGCCGCTGGCCCAGCCGCGGAAATGCCCCGCTGCTTGAAAAGCGGACCATCAACGCCGGATACTCCAGACGGTGAAGTGGACAAGGAGTCCTGAATTGTGGAGTTTATTTGCCAGCTGAAATGAGGTCTCCATCGACCAAGCAACCCAAATGGGTAAAAATGAACTTTCAAGTTTTTTTAACTTTCGACGGCACCCACTGGGGTTAACATTTGAGGAACTACAAGATCCAGAAGGCCATTGTGGCACGCCCACTGAGGCAGGACTTGATATAAATTAATTAAGATCCTCAAGGTAGCTGTGACAGTTGCAAGCCAGTGATCAAGGGCAGACGTGCTGCCCGAAACGCGTATGGCATGTTATGTTATGTTATGTTATGTTAATAACATTTATTAGGCGCAACAGCTGCCCCAGCAAAGGGGCGTCCTGGCGCCAGATCATGTACACAACACAACAGATCAGGGCTGAAAAAAGGGAAGATCAGACAACAGGGGAAAACAAATGGGTTTTAATGGCCCGTCTAAAAAGAGTCAGACTATTAAGGGCACGAATGTGCACCGGAAGAGAATTCCACAGATCAGCCGCCAGAACACGGAAGGAACGTCCTCCCATCCTGCTCAGCCTGAACCTAGGCTTACTCACCAAATGGAGTGATTCAGATCTGAGGGACCGCGTGGGGACGTAAGAAGAAATGAGGCCCACCAAGGCGGGGGGGGAAGAAAGCTTCAGAATCTTAAATGTCAGACAGAGAGCCTTGAATTTGATTCTCTGTCTGACCGGAAGCCAGTGAAGAGAGGTCAGAACAGTCGAAACCGAACACCATCTAGGAATGCCGACAATGGCCCGTGCAGCAGCATTCTGCACCCTCTGCAGCCTAGTAGCCTCCGCCTGGTTGACTCCTAGCAGCAAGGCGCTCCCGTAGTCAATCCGGGAAAGGATGGAGGCCTGAACCACCAGTTGCCGAGTGGGGGGGTCGAAGAATTTGAGGACAGGTCTCAGTCCTCGCAGAATACCATAACAGGTAGCTGCTGTCTTCTTCGTGTGGCTGGTAAAAGATAGATTAGAATCCAGCCAGACCCCCAGATTTTTAACTTCGGCCGCTGGAAGGGGGGTCACCCCTAGTTCGGAAGGCCACCACTGATCTCCCCAGAGGTCCGCCTGCTTACCTACCACCAGGACCTCGGTCTTCTTGGCATTAAGCTGTAGGCAGTTGTTACGCATCCAGCTAGCCACAGCTATAAGTCCTGCCCGGAATCTGAGCGCAGTCACCTCAGGGTCCCCACTGAGTGTCACCGCCAGCTGCGTGTCGTCGGCATACGATGTCATGGTAAGGCCAAATTGCCTGACGACAGCAGCCAGCGGCTTCACATACAGGTTGAATAAGGTGGGGCTAAGAGCAGAGCCCTGAGGGACTCCCAGTTCCAAAGGATGAAGCGAGGACTGGCCAGGTGGTATAGCTACCTTGAAAGACCGGTCCGAGAGGAAGGAGCGGAACCACTGAAGGGCCTTCCCCACAATGCCCACTTCCTCCAATCGCCACAACAGAATGTCATGAGACACCGTGTCGAACGCGGCGCTCAGATCTAACAATAAGAGCGCCGCAGTCTGCCCCGCATCCAGCACCGACCGCAAATGCTCGATCATAAAGAGCAAAGCAGTTTCAGTGCTGTGTTGAGCACGAAACCCATTTTGGCTCTCGTCAAGAATGTTATTGCGAGAGAGGTGAGCAGACAGAATAGAATTCACGTGCGCCTCAGTGACCTTGGCGGTCCAAGGTAAGAGGGAGATGGGCCGATAGTTCTCCGGGAGCAAGGGGTCAGAAATTGGCATTGGCGGAAGGAGCCAATTCTGCTTGGAAACCCGCAATAAATAATGGATTTAAAAACTCCTTCTGTGTGGCGTTTCTACAGGGGCAAAACTTGCTGAATTAATATATATATATATATATATATATACATATTACCTACTGGCGGTCGCCAGTAGGTATATATAGTTAGGATTTTTTCTCTATGGGATTTTTGAAAATTCTATGTCTAATAACTTTGGCGTTTGTGGACGGAATTGGCTGAAAGTTTCAGGAAAATGGCACATTTTGTTTCTGAGCAGCCCCTGAAAATTTTGGGGGGGTTCGTCAAGGGGGGGCCGAGAAAAAAGGGGGGTAACAAAAACGCGTTTTTCCCATGTTAATTTCCATAGGGCGGTTGGCCTCACTTTTAGCCCGAACGGCTGAATGGATTTGCACGAAACTTGGCAAAATTGTAGGGACTGGTAGCCCGATGTGCCTTTTGTAGGTCTCAATATATGTGCTCCAGTGGATTTTGAGAAATTAACGTTTAAAAAAAGATATATATCTGTAACAGCGGACCGGGCAGCGTCCCAGGACGCGGACTTTTCGCGCAACGGAGCTTTGTGAAGCGAAGCTGATTGGTTCTCCGGCGTCTGTCAACATTCCAAACAGTCCGTAGCGGCCGCCATCTTGTCTCTCGGTAGGATCGAGAGACAAGAGGAGGCCAAAGCGAAGGGGCAAATGACCATAAGGGGGAATAGTAGATCCTCGCTGACCCCCTACGTTTGATGTGGAGGTTTTAAAAGGGCCCCGCGGGGCAAAAAAAAATAAAATAATAATAATCGAACGGCTGAATGGATTTGCACGAAACTTGGCAAAATTGTAGGGACTGGTAGCCCGATGTGCCTTTGCTAGGTCTCAATATATGTGCTCCAGTGGATTTTGAGAAATTAACGTTCAAAAAAAGATATATATCTGTAACAGCGCTCGGCTTCGCGTACTTTTCGCGTTACGGAGCTTTGCGAAGCTGATTGGTTCTCCGGCGTCTGTCAACATTACAAACAGTCCGTAGCGGCCGCCATCTGGAGGCCAAAGCGAAGGGGCAAATGACCATAAGGGGGCATAGTAGATCGTCCCTGACCCCCTAGGTTTGATGTGGAGGCTTTGAAAGGGTCTCGCAGGGCAAAAAAAAATATACAGTTTTTTTAGTTTTTTTGCGTGGAGTGCGCCCGGTTCGCGAACCGGGAAGCGTTCTGGGGAGCGTACTTTCTTGAAAATTAGTGAAAAAAGTTAGAGTAAAATAATAATTGTGAGTGATCAGATGTAGGGTAGCTCTGAGAAGAGCTTTTGGGTTTATGGTACATTTAGGTACTTATAAGTAGGTACCAATGCACAGTCTTAAATTCAGAGTGAAAACTCTGTTGCCCTCATCTGAGAAGTGAACTCCATCTCCTCTGTAGATATCTTGCATGTAGTAACGCAAGTTATTGTTGTACAGGGAGCCCATTCCATGGTCTCTCATGTAAGCTGAAACAGATTTGTTTACATGCTTCCTCGATTTCTCAATTTGTGGACAAAATTGGTTCGACCACCTCCATTTCTGTCTTTGGCATATATTTGAATATACCAAGGCAGTCTGAGGAAAAAGTGCCATCAATTGCTCAAAGGTGTCCTTTAAAAGCATTTCCAGACCTACCCCAGTCAAAGTGCCCAAATCATTACCTCCACAGTGCACAATTAACAGGTCAGGTTTTGGCAAATGCATAAAGGTTTTCACCAATGGTATCAATTGGTGACATTTTAATCCTCTGTGGCCAAACCACTTAATTTCCACATCTTGTAAATTGAGGTTAGGTAAATTCCTGTTTTCAGCGTACCTTTGAGCCCAATATATGTAACTATGTCCAACAATCCAGACAGAAAACATGGTGAGAGAAGGTTCTGCTGCAGTCAGATGAAGTGTGGCAATGAAATGGCAGTTGAAAAAATGAGAGTGTAAAATGAAAAAAACTGAGGAGTTTCTGTGTTAATGAAGCAGTAAGAGTGATTGGTGGATTTTGATTGCTGAAAACAGAAAGTTAGTGTGCAGGGATGAGTTCGTTGAAAGATGTATTTTGAGTGGCGAAGAAAAAATCATTAAATGAAAGAATGCTCTGGATATGCAGGTGCACTGAGAGTTCAGAGTTCAATTGCAACATTGTTGTGTGAGAGGTCTTGCAAGAGGTGGTTGCTATGCAGAAAAAGCAGAGAGGGGGCAGAGGGGGGAAGGGTTTTGCATTGAAAAAAAGTGAGGGAAGAGTTTTGATTGGGTGACATGAGAGATATGTGTGAGGAATTACAGCATTTCTGTGCTTTTGATAGCTGCAGACTCTGGAGTGCATACCTTTTGCTCTGCTGAAGACAAATTGGTGTGTTTCTGAGACTGTTTTGAAACTCAAAGTATTTGCTAAGGTGAGAAAAGATTTCTTTAATTTAGATAGAAAATAGTGTGCTTTAAGGAGAAAATTATGAAGAAAGTTGTGTTTTTCAAATGTTGCTTTGTCTCAAGTGTTTCACAAATAGATTTTGTTTCTTTGAGAAATTGTAATTGGAGAAAATGTGAAGTATTAGTACTGACAGGGCTTTTATGTGCATAGGAGCTGTGGAGTGTTTTCAAATTATGACTTGTAAATCGTTTTTGAGAAAAAGCAATGGTTTTAATATTGATGAGAAGGACATAATGCTGTCTGCTTCTTTATAAGGTAATTGAGAGTCTCTGATGTTATTTTTCCCATTTCAATGTAAGAAGTTTGTCTGTGGAGTAAATTGCTTGTAAATATGCTCCCACCTGTGCATGGCAAATTTAGATTTTGAATGTTTCCGTTACATAGGCATGTTAAAGGTGACTGAAACATGCTGCAAAGGCAATCAAAAAATGCTTTTATGTGTCTTAAGGACATTTTAAGTCATTTCCCCATGTGCAGTGTTTTCAAATTATGAGTTGAAAATCGTTTTTGAGGTAAAGGAATGTTTTCAAAATTTATGTGCGCCATATGACCCCAAATTTCTTTTTCAGGGGTGCAGCAGGGTGTTCTTGAGACACCCCTGCACCGTCGGAAAAATTCGTAATTTGCGATGAGGTAATTGCTAATCGCAAATTGCACCTTCATTCCTATGGGCCTCCTGCTGCATGGAAATGAATGGGTAATTTGTAATTAGCAAATAGGTCATCGCAAACTAGGAATGGTAAAGAATCGCTATTTATTCCTTAAAGTTCGCTATTTAGGAAATGCAAAAAACTTTGATGATACATATGGCGGTTTATCTCTAACAAGATAAGAAGCATAGGGATAGATTTATGATGACTGGCGCATCACCAGGGATGTGTTAGTCATTCTGTGCCGCTGTTCCGTCACCTATGGTGTGCTGCATTTACAATGCGGCGCATCATGGGGCAAAAACAGCACAGATGCGTGACGTATTTGTGCCGTAAAGTTGGCGCATTGATGGAGTTGTATCGCAAGTGTGATGAAGCTCCAGTAAGGTTGAGGGGTGCCCCTGTCGCAGGGTTTCTGTTCTGACACAGAACTGTGGACAGAGGATTGGAACCTCGGCGAATTAGGGTGTCCCAAAACTCACCTTAGTAATCAAAACCCCTTAGCAAGCTAGATACAGTGTCACATTGGATATAACAAACTCTCAATGTTTAGACAATCCAGAATATGAACTTATAGTACCTCAGGATACGTGGAACTCATGAACAGTCGGTCATTATATATTTCTTAGAAACGAGAACATGGAGTTAAGAAGAACACATGTGTATTTGAAATGTTTATTTACTAATGCCGTCTTCTCAGGCGTAGTATCTTAGATTATACAAGTACACATATTATCAGTAGCAAAATTACCAGCATAGTCAATAGTACATAAAAAGCGAATGGTGACAGTATGTTAACATGCTGTAAATGAATAAGAGTTAGCAACACTTATAAGCAGCCGCGGGCCGTGGAGGGAGTTACGGTGGGGCAGGGAGGAGGGGAGGGGGAGGGGCAGGGTGGAGAGGGCTCCACCCTGCCCCTCCCCCTCCCCGCATCCCTGCCCCACCGTAACTCCCTCCACGGCCCGCGGCTGCTTATATCTCACCCTCCCTAATACACATAATATATTATTTGCTAAGAAGGTCTCTTTGTGTTGGTTTAGGGCGTGCCGATACTTTAGTGTCTTAGATTTGAAGGAATCACATCAGCATAGAAAAGATAATCCATATGCCGTGCTTAATATCGCCAACGGCATTGTGCCATAATATTCTAGCATGCGATTGCATAACAGTGTCAGCAGCTGCAGGGCGGGAGCTTGCACAGGAGGGACATCCATATTTAAAAATGTAAAAAAGCACAAGAGTGTCCGCTGGTAATGCAAGTAAAAATGGGAATCCACAAAGCAGAGTGGAAAAAATAGAATGTAAGAAAGCAGGGATGACTCCAAAGATTTTCTCAAATGAAGTCACGAGACCACTGGTAACAACTTTAAAAAAGTGCGCCAGGCCCTTTGTGGAGGACGCGTTAGAGATAGTCCGAACCATCTTGCTGAAATGGAAAGGCGAATCTGTATTTAAAAGGGTCTGCACCTCTGTACGGGTGTTCGCTGTGTGAAGCACGAAAGTTTCACGGGCCGAACTCAAGGCCACCTCTCTCTGAGACAAAATAGCTCTTATTCTTGCCATGCCGTTGAAATGTGCTCCCAAGGTTGGTATTTGTGGCCAGATTGAAAACTCCCTATGTTCATGTGTGGGAGGAAATAGAACATTTCTGCAGCAAATAACCCGTTCATTTACTGTTACGATAAAATGAATACTTTTAATTAACCCAGAACAATCTTCATTATTGAGCATCAAATAACTACCATTTTCCAAGAACTTGAACGTGGGGATGATAGCAGGAACTGGTGTGCCTTGCAACACGCAAGCCATATTTGGTCGGTGTTTGTTGCATGAACCGTGTAACTGTATGTGCCTACACATTAGTGAATGATCTGGCGTCTCAGTGCATTCCTCTCCATTCAGATAAAGTTCTTGATCATCTTTGAAAATCTGTATGTGTATGGAAGCGACCAGACTTCATGAAGAAAACCACTACCTAAAGGTTAATAACGACCTATTGGTATATATTTCATACAATTTGAAAACTTATATAAAGCAAAAGGCAGCGTTATTAAACCGTGGATAAGGCACGTTGCCAAAGCAGTCAACCTTTTGGATTTATACTGGAAATGTTAAAGGAAGAATTACGGAGTAGGGCCTGTAAATCTTTAATAGACAACGAGTAAAATTACTCCAACCATCATATTCCTCTAACTCCGGGATAGTAGGGGTGTTTAAATTTTTTAGAAGTAGCCAATCCAAAGCATTTGGTCTGGGAAATTGTTTCATTCACAAACAACATATGTTTTGGGATGAGACATGCACGGTGGAAAGCCTCAGTGCCTTGTACCTGCCAGGTTCGTGAACCCCAAACTGATGTAGATCCTGGATATTTTTACTCTGTATTACGTTAGCATGGTCTCATTACTGGTTTAAACGCCATTTTTCCTTTTTTGTAACTTCTGCACACGACACTTAGTTGTTGCTTTAGCTTTCAGCCTACCTGCGTCAAGATCTATGCCTGCTTCAAGCAGGCGCAGGGTTTTGATGTAGCTTTGTCCTATCTGATTGTAAATGCGGCACACCGTGGGTGGCAGAGCAGCGGTGCACGTTAACTGGTGCATCCCTGGGGATGTGCTAGTTAATATAAATCTGCCCCTTTACATTTAATTATGTGCAGGGGACACAGAGTAGGTGAGGTTTATCCAAGGTTAAGAAGAGATGAGTCCTGTTCAGTGAAAAATTGGAGATAGGCTTCAGTATATTATATACTTAAGTAGTGTGTTAAGTTTTTGATGTCTGTTATTAATTTACTGTTGGGTAATAGTGGTTAATAACATTTTTTATTATATTTTACCACAGATTCAACTGCAGATTATTTCAAGATTTTAGGATGCCTAGCAAAGAAAGAGTAAGAAAGGCTGCAAAACGTCAAAGACAGCAGGACCATGGAATAATGCAGCAGTCCTCTAACAAAAAGATTTGTCAAGTCACCAAGAAAGCACCGGGTAAGAGTCGAAAAACAGTCATAAGAAATATGTGTAGTAAAAAAAATATTACTACAGAAAATGTTTCAGTCCAGAAAAGGAGAAAGAATTCAAATGGTAAGGAAAGGCCAATGAGAAATGTTACTGCTAGAGTAAGAGATAACTCTATGCATGAAAGTAGAAGGAAACAACAGTTTAGGGATATTCGTAAACGAATGTTCCGCCACAGGATAATTTGGAATTTGTTAAAAAATATTAAGAAAGGTCAGCAGAAAGTGGTTTTTTATAAGAGAAAAAAAATAGTTGAGAAAGTTATTGATCAGGCATTTGAAATTAAACGTAAGTTATTTATTTTGACAATCAATAGAATTAGGAAGCTAAACAAGGTAATTTATGATTTCAAAAGAAATAGTAGATGGAAGAGAATAGTTAATCGTAGTAATTTTTGTGAAGTTTTTTCTGGAGAATGGATGCATAGTTCAAGCTCTGAGGCATTTTTTAATGAGGAGAGTTATTTCCAGGATAATGATTTGGTGCATGCAGTTGACACCAGTGGTCGAGCTTATGAAGTGAAAGATGGTTGTCCAGTTGAAAAAGAAAAACTTGTGAGAACAGAGATAGAAGAGGTGTTAGGTAATGAGGTTTTAGGGAGACGTCCTAAGGGTCCTGTGTACACCTGGAAGTGTAGTAGTATTTGCAGTGTACGACAGGATTCCATCAATTTGCTTTGTGATTTTATACGGTCATTTAGTAAGAAAAGTTTGAAGCAGAAAATGAAGTTGTTGCAAGAATTAGATCCTTGCAGAGTGAGAGAAGTGATAGGTTTGCATGGTCATTCACTGGCTTGTCTTTCCAGGAGAGTATGCCAGAGTGTTTTTCATCATTTCAGGATGCTAGCAGTGCATCATAATAAAGTGAGGAAATTAGTTAGAATGTTGTATTATGCTAAGAGTCCAGCAATTATGCTTAAACAATTATGCGCTGCTCTTTTGCATGGTTCTGAAATAGATGTGAAGAATATATGTGAAGAAATTGAGTTTTGTTACTTTGGAAGTAAAGAGGAGAATGTTGAAATTGACCAAGAAGAAGAGAGTAATGTGGAAGATAGTGTACAGGTTTCCAGTACAGATAATTTCCAGAGGGAAATTGCGACGTTTGAGGTGAAATCAAGTGAGAGGCCAAATTTCACTTGTGTGTGTTGTCGACGCACTTATTATAAGAATCAGACTAAGTTAGTGGATTTATATGGAAAAAGTGAAAGGGAAAATAATAGTGAATGGAAGGATTTTACAACATACTTGATGGTAGAAAATTGTTTTGATTTGGGATTGGATCAACGTGTGTGTACTTATTGTTGTAACAAATTAAATCAAAACCAGATGCCTGCTAGAGCAGTTCATAATAATCTGGAATTGGTTGAGATTCCTTCTGAATTGAAGGATTTAAATACTTATGAATCTATTTTGATTCAAAGTATCCATCCCTTTCAGGCTATTGTAAGAATGGAGCCAAAGACAGGGAAATTGCCTCCATCAGATTTACAGAGAGGATTAAAGGGAAGAGTTGTTTATTTGCCTCTAGATTTGAAGAAAAACATTAACACAATTGGAGTAGAAAAAGTGGAAGAGGAACCTCTTGTTATCTTAGTTAATGGGGTTCCGACAAAGAATAAGAAAATATGGCAAGATTTAGTAGATGTTAGGAAAGTCAAAAGGGCAACATTGTATTTGAAAAAATATAATAAATACTATAAAAATGTATATGTTGCAGAAGAGGAAGTAAGTGAGGAAGAGGATAGCGATTTGTGTGCTGGTCAAATTGAGAAAGTAGAACCCTGTACTAGTGAAGAAATATATGAACATTATAGTGTTCATCCTTTGCATTCCAAGGAAGTCATGGGGAATGCTATTGAGTTGTTTCAAATGAAACAAGCGAAAGGGAGTCCCATTAGTGTTTGGGAGGAAAGTTTGGAAGCTCGGTGTTTCCCACAGCTTTTTCCAACAGGTCAGGGAGGAAGATATGATGAGCGACCTCATCAATATTCCTGCTTCTGAATACCGGACTTTGCGATTGTATGCAGGAGATCCTAGGTTTCGACAATGCATTCCTTATTTGTTTCATCTCCTGTTTGAAAGCGATCTGTCTGGACTGTCATATGCAGTGAACCACATCTTGAAAAGTGGTATACACATGCAAAACATCTCGGCAAGTGACTTTATGGATAAAGTCAATGTCCAAGACAGTATTTTGGATTCTCACCTGATTAATCTCATGGCGTGTCAGCGTGGTACTAATGAGTACTGGTACCATCGTCATGGTGATTTAAAATGTATGCTGAGGAACTTAGGAACTCCCACATGGTTCCTCACTTTGAGCTGTGCTGAGTATGGCTGGGAAGACTTACTTGAATTTCTACGAGAGGCAAATGCTAACGTAGAAAACATCGAATTCAAGACACCCGGAGAACTGTGCTCTTTGGATCCAGTCAATGTATGTAGGTACTTCAATCATAGATTTGAAGGTATGATGTCTTTCATCATGAATAAGAAGAATCCACCTCTTGGAGAGGTGTTGGATTTCTTCTGGAGGAAGGAGTACCAAGCAAGAGGTGCTCCTCATATGCATATGTTGCTGTGGATCAAGGATGCACCTAAATTTGGAACGGATGCAGACGACTCAGTGATGAGTTTCATAGAACAGTATTCTACGTGTGCTGTTCCAAACGCAAAGGAGAAAAAAAGCCTAAGAGAAAAAGTTCTACGTTTCCAAAGCCATCGATGTGGAAAGTACTGTCGTCGTAAATTCCGGAACAAAGACAAGTTCTACACCAAATGTCGTTTCGGCTTTCCACGATCGGTGATTTCTAAAGGAAGAGTGAACAGTTTGATGTCTTCGCTGCGACATAATGTGATGAAGAAATCACCTAAAAACACATACAATTTGAAGAGGAACGAAGAGTCTAAGTACATCAACGACTACAACCCGGTGATTTTGTCCATGTGGAATGCTAACATGGATATACAGTTTGTGGCTGATAACTGTATGGCTGTGGCTCGGTATGTGACATCTTACATCACCAAAAAAGAGAAGACAGAATTGAAGGATATGTGGGAGGACATTTCCCATGAAAAGAGCCTCAGCAAGAAGTTGTACAGTTTCAGTCTGAAGATGTTGTCGCATCGAGAAATCGGAGCTTACGAATGTTCTGACCGGTTGTCTTCAGCAAGTCTCTATGCCAAGTCCAGGAGTATCGTTTGGGCGAGTGTTGGTCTTGCTGCAACGCGTAATCGAGTTCTGAAACCTGTGCGGGAAATTGAGTATTTGGCGGAAAAGGAGCCAAACAGTACCGACATTTTGAAGAGCAACATGTTGGATACATATTATCCAAATCGAAGCAGTCACCTCGAGAATGTTTGTCTGTATGAGGTTCTGCAAAATTACATATTCAAGAGGAACATCAAAGAAGATACTGAGAAAGGAGTGTATGCTGTAATAGGAAGTGAGGGATGTCTGGTCAAGCAAAGAAAATGCCACTTGATAAACCATCGAAAATTGAGTGGCGAATCTCGTGAAAAAAAGGAGTTTTTCTATTTAGCACTTTTGCAACTTTTTAAGCCTTGGCGTGCAGAAGAGGAACTGCTTGGAGATTTCCTTTGTTACGAAGACTCATTCAATGCTGCCAAGGAGACCATAGAATGTCCTGCTTTTCCCAAATATGTAGAAATGTTGAATGTGGAAATTGAGCAGGAAGCAACGATTGCAGCCGAGATTGCCAGAGACAGTTCTCAGGACAGTCAGAGTTCTGCTTCATTGAGTCAGGATCCACTAGGAGGACCTCTTATCGAAAATGAAGCTGCCACTGCTATGAATGAAGTGGAAAGAGCCATGGCACATGCTCAGGAGGATGCGGTTAACTTAGAAGAGTTGGAAAGACAACTCAACGTTGAGCAGAGGAAAATATATGACGAACTTACCATGCAAATTGATCATGGATTAAGTCATGACAAGAAAGAGTGCTCATGTACGTCGTTGAAGCCTGTCCGACTGTACGTGAGTGGAGAAGCGGGAACTGGAAAAAGTTTCCTTATTAAAGCAATTTCATGTTATTTGCAGGAAAGGACAGAGTCATCGCTGTCTTGTGTTGTCACCGCTCCAACTGGACTGGCAGCACATAACATTAAAGGGATTACTTTACATCGTTTACTGATGCTGCCAGTGGAGCATGACAACAAATTAGAATATCACAAGCTATCTGGAGATGCTTGTTTTGAAGTTTCAAGAGTCTTGAGGAAAATGAAACTTCTTATCATTGACGAAGTAAGCATGGTTTCCAATGTCATGCTTGCCTTTGTGCATTTGAGAATGCAAGAAGTTCTCAAAACAGAGTATGATGTGTTATTTGGTGGCAAACACATCATTGTTTTCGGAGATCTTATGCAGCTGACACCAGTGAAAGGGCAACCTGTGTTCAAAATGCTCACGCATGAAGATACCAGGAAGTGCTTAGGGAGTATTGGCAACGTCAATATATGGTTAAACTTCAATTATGCTGAACGGCTTGAAAATATGCGTCAGGCAAAGGATGAAGTTTACAAGACTATTCTACAAGATGTTAGAATTGGAAAAGTGACCGAGCATGGGAAAGAAGCTTTACATGCACGATTACTGACAAATTTATATCCAAACGAAGATGTTGTGCCTGAGAATATTTTTCAGAAAGTTACTGAGAAAAAATCTGGAATATGTTTGATGCCAACTCTTGCAGAATGTGCCAAATTCAACAACAAAATGTTGCATTTAGAAAAGCAAGAGATTGTGAAATTGGAAGCTATTGACAGAGTAGAGCATATGGGATCAACAATTATTTTGTCTGAGAATCTGAAAACAAAATTGGATTCATTAGAGAAGAGTATATCTAAAACTGCGGGTTTTGAAAAGACTCTGAATGTGTGCTTGAACTGCCGTATAATTTTAAGAAGGAATTTACATGTTGAAAGAGGTCTGGTAAATGGATCAATGGGTAATGTTGTTGATTTTGTGAAATACAGAAATAGAGATGGAATTGAATTTTTAAAAATTAAATTTGATGGCATTGAGGAAGTACAGCTAATTGCTCGTTGTTCTGCTAGATTTTTGCTTGTAAAAGACTTATATGTTCGTCGTAAGCAGTTTCCTGTTTGCTTGGCATATGCGGTGACAATCCATAAATCGCAAGGTTTAAGTGTAGACTGTGCATTGGTGAATATTGGCAGTTCTGTGTTCAAGGAGGGTATGGCATATGTGGCATTGTCACGAGTTAGGACTTTATCGGGATTGTACTTGATTGAGTGTGATGTCACAAACATTTGTGCGGATCTAGATTGTGTTAAGGAATACAATAGGTTGAGAAGAGAGTATGCGCCACATTTGCCTCAGTATCCTTTGTTTGAGAAACGTGTGGTAGGCCGGAAACGAAGAAATGTGACCAATACTGGGGAGGTTGTAGCAAAAAGACGAAAAGTCGATGAACCTGAAATTATAAGCAGAAACAAAAATGATTCTGTTGAAGATGTTGTTGGTTTTCAATTTGAAAACAGTTCTGGTGTCAATTGCTATGCTAATGTAGTGGTTAATGTTTTGTTTTCTCTACAAAATGTAAAAGAAGAGATTGTGGTCAATTCTGATCAAAGATTTTGCAGTTTGTTAAATTCTGTGTTAGAGAAATGTAGCACTGATAGAACAAACATAGAAAGTGTGTCTGAAATTCGAAATCTGTTAGACAGATGTTCAGGCCAAACACAATTCTCTCAAAATAGTCAGCAAGATTGTCAGGAGTTTTTAATGTATATGCTTGATGTATTGCATGCTGAAGGTGTAGATGTAGATCACCTGTTTGGGCTTTCTTATCAATGGCAGCATGACTGCGAGAACTGTAGGGTATCAAGTAGTACTAGTGTGGACTCAGAAAGATTTATATATTTAACTTTGCCAGACAGTAAATCAGTCTCTTTTAATAAGCTAGTAAAAGCAGCTGATCACAATATGGAGTGTAGGCAATTTAAATCTGAAATGATGTCCACATTATTTATACGAACATATGGCCAGTATGTCATTTTAATGTTCCAACGATGTAGGCCTGATGGAACAAAATTGACAACTTTAATTAAAAATTTTGTGGCTTCACAGTTGTCAATATCAGGAAGGACTTTTGTAACTGTAGCAATTATATATCATGATGGTCCTTCAATAACATCAGGACATTATACAGCTTATTTAAAGTGTAGAAATGGCTGGTCATTCTGCAATGATTCTGTTTTAATTTTCAAAAAAAAATTGCCATATGACCTTAAAAACTCTTACCTGGTGTTTTTAAAACCAAAATTTTAGGGAAAGAATCTCGGGATGTGCTCTGAGGAATTTCAAGAAGTTCTCATGGCTCCTACACTATTTGGCCTTGAGGATAAGTGTAGTACAGAGACATAACTTTTTACCATAACACTGGACGTTATTGAGAAATACGTGCACTTTGAATGAGTTCAGAAAAACTATTTCTTTTTATAAGCTAATTGAAGCAGCCAATCAAAACATGGAGTAGAGGGAATGTAAGTCTGCAATGCTGTCTACTGTTTTACATTGCTTTGTGATTAAAAGTGATGTAGAGAATTAAATAATTGTACTAGTCATAAAGGTAGTGTAAGTCTCCTTCATAGTAAGCAGTATCAGTGTGATAGGAAATGTAGAACATGATTGAGCAAGAAGGGGAAGATATTACTAGTCAAGGATTGTGTAAATGATCTTCAACATTTTAATTCTGAAAGTTGCGGAAATGCGAAAAGACGGGATTGGCTAACAAGAAATCCAAGAGTTATACATGGCTCTGACAAGATTTGGCCTTGTGGAATCTTGTGGTAGAGAGCAAGAAGTCATTTATTGTATGTAACATGTTTTTGAAAACGATGGAGGTTTTCTTTCAGAAAGTGGCGGGTTGAAAGTAATAACAGCACAACAGAGTGTAAGCTGTTCATAGGACATCCTTGGCCGTCATGGAAAGTAAGTTAACTTTAAGGAGTTCTGAATTCTGATTTGTAATGTTGTATGGGTTTTTTAAACACAATCATTTTGATTGTGTTTTTTTTTCCCCGCTGTTATATGATGAATACCTTCAAGTCACTGTTTTAGTGAAATTTGATACATTCTGAGAACAGCAAAAATAAACCATTTAACATGTATAATTAATTCTGTTCTGTTTGCATTTATGATGGACATGTAGAACTGTGTAGGAGGCATGGAGAAGGTGAGGCTTCTGTAAGTGTCAAAGTTGTTGCATACAGTGCTCATATTCTACGTAGTCTTTTATATTTCATTACTTTCACTGTTTCTGACTGATCTAAAATTTTTTTTTTAAAAAGAACAGTAAGTATAAGGGAAGGAAACAGACAGTTATGTTAAAAGAAACACAGCTATAGGGAATAAACTAGGGATACTGTTACCCGCAATCCTCTGCTGATGATGTCACTGAGCATGTCATGAATGATGTAATATATGACATCATCAGCAGTGGATTACGGGTAATAGTATCTCTAGTTTACTCCCCTATAGCTGTCTTTCTTTTAACATAACTGTCTGTTTCCTTCCCTTATACTTACTGTTCTTTTTTTTAAAAAAAATGTTTTGGTTCGCTTCCGGTTCGCGTACCGGGGAGCGAACTGGGAAGCGAACTAAGAGAAATAGAGGTTGGCACAGTTGCAAATATTGTACCAATTTTTTAATAACGGGGAGGTAGTTCTGAAAAGAACTTTTTTTTAAATTGTTTTTGTTGTTTTATATTTTTTTTATTATTTTTCTGAACATTTTTTTACTTTTTTTGAATTTTTCTGAACAGTTTTATATTTTTTTTGTTTTTTTTTCGGAGGGGGCAACGAAAACGATTCATTGTAAAGGGCTCAACAGGAGCAAGAAAACAAAAAAAAAGAATTTATTGTTTGGTGAGTTTCGGACAAACATGAGCATGATTGTCAATAGCTCTGTTGATCAGAGTGATGCTACTTTCTCCGTAGCAAATGAATCCACTGCAATGTACGCAGACTTGTTTTACTTCACGAAATCTCGTTTGTATATTTGGCACCATCTCCCTGCCCTCTGGTCCCGTTACTTCCGGTACAACAGATCTTCTGGCCATAATAGGGAGATTATCTAGGTCGTCCTGTTCCTCTTCTTCCTCTTCTTGCTGAATTATAACTTTAGCAGGTGGTCCACTCTTCCTTGGATGTGGTGGAGGTGGTGGGGAAGCACCAGCTGAAGCTAGTAAAGAAGCCATTGCTCACTGGTAACAAAGGGTCTTTCTCTCACAATGATGAAAGTCAGAGTGAGGAAAGAAGGAGGGATTTTCACCATTTGGGAAAAAAAATAGTTCTCAACCAATGAAAAGTGTTCATTTTAGATCATATGACCTAGTCTTACATCATTAGGAAACCGAAAGTGAAATGAACCAATGAAAAGTGTTATTACCAAGTCACATGACCTGCTGTGTTTACGTTACGCGCTTTGCAGGGCCTCCCGGTTTGCTTCCAGAAACCTGTGCTTTGCGACTCGGTAAGCGTACGAGTTCGCTAACGTAACACGTCATATGACGTATCACGCGACAACGCGAAACGTCATGCGGACGGGAGGCGTCACGATGTTGTTTTCTAACGCGGCAGTTGCGGTAAAGAAACGTTTACCGGCTCGCGGTCTATTTCGCGGCATCAAGGTCAGCTAACGGGAAGCTTCCCGATTCGCGAAGCGGGAACGAAGAAAAAAAAATATTTTAAAAAAAGTTATTAATAAACATATAAAATATATTTTTGGATTTAAAGAAGAATACATTTTACAGCTACAGATATTAGCTGTTAAAAAACCAATGAAATTCACTGAAAAAACCATAGGTTATAGACCATATATAGTTAGGAATTAGCATTTACAAAACCTTGAAAATTCACTGAAAAAACCATAGGTTATAGACCATATATAGTTAGGAATTAGCATTTACAAAACCTTATTTTACTCACACAAAACCATTGAAATTCCATATATAGTTAGTTGCACTAACTATATATTGCGCACCCGCAATCCACTGCTGATGATGTCACATATTACATCATTCATGACATGGTCAGTGACATCACTGATTACATCACTGATGACATCTCAAATGACATCACTGATGACATCACTGATGACATCATCCATTGACTGTGTGTTTCTGTAAAGTTTAAATATGTTTTACATATTGAAAAATGAGTAGATGTAGAAGTGCCTAAATAAAAGATTTAGTAGGTGCGTGACTGACTTTATGAATGAGTAAGTGATTAAATGTGTCTCACTGAGTGCATGGGTTAGTGACTAAACTGTCTTAATTTGTGCATCATTATGTCTGTTGTTCTGTAAAGTGCTGCATGTGTTGATCAGTAGCTATATGAGTAACTATATGGGTTATTGATTGATTGTCCAAGTATTTGTATGGGAGACTGAGTGTGTGTGTGGCTGGCTGGGAGATGTCTGACTCTGTGCAGATCAATGTGTTCTTGTATCAATGATTGTATAAGAGAGTAAGTATGTGTTAGTATATGTTTGAAAATGTAAGGTACTCTATGTTTAACTGTATAGATTAGAAAATGGAAGTGTGATTGATTCTTTACAGGACTGACTATGTGTGTGAGTAACTCCATGGATCAGTGGCAGAGTGTGAGTGTCTGTATAGGTGTATGAGTGCATATGATAGTGTTGTAAAGATGAGTGATTGTATGTATGAATGATTGTATGGGTGAATGAGTGAATGTGTGTGTAGACGAAGGAATCAGTGAGTGCGTATGTAGTAACTAGTATTGGTGTGTCAATGGTTTAAAAAATTATATTCTGTATTGAACACTGGGTGTAACAGAGGTTATATTAAAGTGTGAGGAGATGCATTGTATTGTCACATGAATGATATCATCAGTGATGTGACCATTGATGTCAAATGAGATGTCATCAGTGATGTCATTTGAGATGTCATCAGTGATGTCATCAGGGATGTCATTTGAGATGTTATCAGTGATGTCATTTGAGATGTCATCAGTGATGTCATCAGTGATGTCATTTGAGATGTCATCAGTGATGTCATCAGTGATGTCACTGACCATGTCATGAATGATGTAATATGTGACATCATCAGCAGTGGATTGCGGGTGCGCAATATATAGTTAGTGCAACTAACTATATATGGAATTTCAATGGTTTTGTGTGAGTAAAATAAGGTTTTGTAAATGCTAATTCCTAACTATATATGGTCTATAACCTATGGTTTTTTCAGTGAATTTTCAAGGTTTTGTAAATGCTAATTCCTAACTATATATGGTCTATAACCTATGGTTTTTTCAGTGAATATATATATATATATATACATTTTTTCCCACCGATCTCCGGCATGATAGGAACGCTGTCGTCGGGCGGTCCGAGTAGAGACACCGGAAGTCCCAAAACATCCTCTCACCAATCTTTCTCGTGCAAAAGATACTCGGACACCTTCCTTCTGCAAAATGTGATTTATTGCGGCAAAAAACAACGTGTTTCGGCGACTAAGCCTTGATCACGTTTCAAGACTTATTCGCCGAAACGCGTTGTTTTTTGCCGCAATAAATCACTTTTTGCAGAAGGAAGATGTCCGAGTATCTTTTGTACGAGAGAGATTGGTGAGAGGATATATATATACATACATATATATATATATATTACCTACTGTCGGTCGCCAGTAGGTAGTTATAATTAGGACCTAGTTTCCATAGGAAATCCCCAACATTCCATTTTGAATAACTTTGGCACCGGTGGACGAATCTTCACGAATTTCTCCAGGAAAATGGCCTGCTTTGCTTTGCTCCTTCCCTGAAAGTTTGGGGGTGATTCGTGAAACGGGGGCCGAGAAAAAACGGGGGTCCCAAAACATGTTTTCCCAATGCAATTTTCCATAGGAACTTTAGCCAGGGCCACAGTCCGAACGGCTGAACGGAATTACACCAAATTTGACAAAAAGGTAGAGTTCTGTTTGCAGATTACGCTTTTTGTTGAGTGGTGTGAATCCGTTCAGGCGTTTCTGAGAAAATCATCAGTAAAATCATAAGTATACTTATAGGAGTTTACCGTAAGCTTACTGTACTCTGTACCTTCTTGAGCACAAGCTGAATGCTAATTGGCTGTCAACACTCCAAACCAGGAAGTGTTGGCATCCATCTTGTGCTTCGGTAGAACCGAGGCACAAGGAAGCAGAGAAACAAACGTAGAAAACACAAAAAGGGGGCAGGGTAGAGGCACCCTGACCCCTTAGGCCTGCTCAGGGGGTCCCACAAGGACCCCCAAGGCCCCCAATTATTATTATTTTTTAAATCATGGGGTACGAAGTACAGTACTATGTACAGTACTCTGTACGGTACTCTGTACAGTACTCTGTGCTGTACTCTGTACCTTCCCGAGCGCATACTGGAGGTTCATGGTGGGCTAGTTGGCCCCCAGGGACCTCCAGTATGCAAGGGAAATTATTTCCCCCTCTTCAAACGCCCCAGGGGGCTGCATTGCAGAGAGGTGTAAAAAGGGGCATGGCCTCATTACACCTCTCTGCAATGCATCCCTACTGGAGGTTCCTGGTGGGTTAGTTGGTCCCCAGGGACCCCCAGTATGCAAGGGGAGTTAGTTCCTCCTCTGCAAATGTGCCAGGGGGCTGCGTTACAGAGAGGTGTAAAAAGGGGTGTGACCTCATTACACCTCTCTGCAACGCAGCCCAATGGCGCATACTGGAGGTTCCTGGTGGGCTAGTTGGCCCCCATGGACCTCCAGTATGCAAGGGGACTTAATTCCCCAAATACAGGCATGTTTGCACAGTGGTGAAGGTAGGGGGTGGGGCTTGAGGTGATATGTGTGCAAACATGCCCTGTGGCGCGTTTTAAGTTAGGAAATTAATTCCTCTTCAATCCAGAGGTCCCCTAGGGTCCAACTAGTTCAACAGGTACCTCCAGTAAGCGCCATGGGGTACGAAGTACAGTTCTCTGTACGGTCCTCTGTATGGTACTCTGTACTGTACTCTGTACTGTACTTTGTACCTTCCCGAGCGCATACTGGAGGTTCCTGGTGGGCTAATTGGCCCCCAGGGACCTCAGGTATACAAGGTGAATTAGTTCCCCCTCTTCAAACGCCCCAGGGGGCTGCGTTGCAGAGAGGTGTAAAAAGGGGCATGGCCTCATTACCCCTCTCTGCAATGCATCCCCCTGGCGCATACTGGAGGTTCCTGGTGGGCTAGTTGGCCCCAGGGACCCCCAGTATGCAAGGGGAATTAGTTCCCCCTCTGCAAACAAGCCAGGGAGCTGCGTTGCAGAGAGGTGTAAAAAGGGGCGTGGCCTCATTACACCTCTCTGCAATGCAGCCCCCTGGTGCATACTGGAGGTTCCTGGTGGGCTAATTGGCCCCCAGGGACCCGGGGTATGCAAGGGGAATTAGTTCTCCCTGTGCAAACGCGCCAGGGGGCTGCATTGCAGAGAGGTGCAAAAAGGGGCGTGGCCTCCTTACACCTCTCTGCAACGCAGCCCTGTGGGGCATACTGGAGGTTCCTGGTGAGCTAGTTGGCCCCCAGGGACCCACAGTATGCAAGGGGAGTTAGTTCCTCCTCTGCAAATGTGCCAGGGGGCTGCATTGCAGAGAGGTGTGAAAAGGGGCATGGCCTCATTACACCTCTCTGCAACGCAGCCAACTGGCGCAAACTGGAGGTTTCTGGTGGGCTAGTTGGCCCCCATGGACCCCCAGTATGCAAGGGGACTTAATCCCCCAATTTAAAACGCGCTACGGGGCGTGTTTGAACAGTGGTGAAGGTAGGGGGTGGGGCTTGAGGTGATATGTGTGCAAACATGCCCTGTGGCGTGTTTTAAGTTGGGGAATTAAATCCTCTTCAAACCAGAGGTCCCCTATGGGCCAACTAGTCCAACAGGTACCTCCAGTAAGCACCACAGAGCTGCGTTGCAGAGTGTTGTAAAAAGGGAATGTGCCCTTTGAACACCTCTCTGCAACGCAGCTTCCTGGTGCATACTGGAGGTACCTGGTGGGCTAGTTGGCTCACAGGGGACCTCAGGATTGAAAAGGAATTAATTCCCCAAACTAAAAAGCGCCACAGGGCGTGTTTGCACACATGTCACCTCAGGCCCTGCCCCTTTCCTTCACTATTGAGCGAAATATTTCTCTAAAATCAGCCAAACTACGAATTCCGATTTACTCACCTGTTATCAGGAGATACCTCAGTGCTGCATCTTTCATCCCAGTACTGATCCTGAAAAGTAATTATAATTGTAGTTACAGTAACTTGAATTTCTTTCCATAGGATAATATTGACTGGTTTCACTTGGAAATTTTTCTAAGTGTGGAATTTTGGAACTTAAAAAAAATCCGCAAAAATCAGCCGAACTGCGAATTCCCATTTACTAAGCATGGGCGCAAAATCCGTTCCGCTCACGGATTTTCGGCAAATTCGCGATCCGCGAATTCCCACGAATTTGCCGAAAATCCGCGAACCCGCGAGCGGAACGGATCCGGGGGGCAAAAGTTCAAGCTTCAAGCTTGTAACTATTTTAGAACGGCGCCGGTAAGCTGCCAGCACCATTCTAAAATATTTACTAAGTTAGCTTCAACAGGAAGCACTAATAGATAAAATGCAGGTGCTCGAGCACCTGCTTTATTTTATCTATTAGTGCTTCCTGATGAAGCTAACTTAGTAACTATTTTAGAATGGCGCTGGCAGCTTGCCGGTGCCATTCTAAAATAAAACAGGAGTGGGGCAGAGGGCAGAAGGTCACAGAGTGGGGCAGAGGGCAGAAGGGCACAGCAACGAGTGAGGAAGAGGGCAGAATGGCACAAAAACGAGTGGGGCAAGGGGCACAAGGGCACAACAACGAGTGGGGCAGAGGGCAGAATGGCACAAAAACGAGTGGGGCAAGAGGCACAAGGGCACAACAACGAGTGGGGCAAACGGCAGAATGGCAAAATAACGAGTGGGGAAAGGGGCACAAAGGCACAACAACGAGTGGGGCAGAGGGCAGAATGGCACAAAAACGAGTAGGGCAAGGGGCACAAGGGCACAACAACGATTGGGGCCGAGGGCAGAATGGCACAAAAACGAGTGGAGCAAGGGGCACAAGGGCACAACAACGAGTGGGGCAGAGGGCAGAATGGCACAAAAACGAGTGGGGCAAGGGGCACAAGGGCACAACAACGAGTGGGGCAGAGGGCAGAATGGCACAAAAACGAGTGGGGCAAGGGGCACAAGGGCACAACAACGAGTGGGGCAGAGGGCAGAATGGCACAAAAACGAGTGGGGCAAGAGGCACAAGGGCACAACAACGAGTGGGGCAAACGGCAGAATGGCAAAATAACGAGTGGGGCAAGGGGCACAAAGGCACAACAACGAGTGGGGCAGAGGGCAGAATGGCACAAAAACGAGTGGGGCAAGGGGCACAAGGGCACAACAAAGATTGGGGCAGAGGGCAGAATGGCACAAAAACGAGTGGGGCAAG
Organism: Lissotriton helveticus; assembly: GCF_964261635.1. Taxonomy (NCBI): domain Eukaryota; kingdom Metazoa; phylum Chordata; class Amphibia; order Caudata; family Salamandridae; genus Lissotriton; species Lissotriton helveticus. The sequence goes on along the minus strand of NC_136063.1, from coordinate 600,342,916 downwards.
GGGCACAAGGGCACAACAACGATTGGGGCAGAGGGCAGAATGGCACAAAAACGAGTGGGGCAAGGGGCACAACAACGAGTGGGGCAGAAGGCAGATTGGCACAAAAACGAGTGGGGCAAGGGGCACAAGGGCACAACAACGATTGGGGCAGAGGGCAGAATGGCACAAAAACGAGTGGGGCAAGGGGCACAAGGGCACAACAACGAGTGGGGCAGAGGGCAGAATGGCACAAAAACTAGTGGGGCAAGGGGCACAAGGGCACAACAACGAGTGGGGCAAGTGGCACAAGGGCACAACAACGATTGGGGCAGAGGGCAGAATGGCACAAAAACGAGTGGGGCAAGGGGCACAAGGGCACAACAACGAGTGGGGCAGAGGGCAGAATGGCACAAAAGCGAGTGGGGCAAGGGGCACAAGGGCACAACAACGAGTGGGGCAGAGGGCACAAGGGCACAACAACGAGTGGGGCAAGGGGCACAAGGGCACAACAACGATTGGGGCAGAGGGCAGAATGGCACAAAAACGAGTGGGGCAAGGGGCACAAGGGCACAACAACGAGTGGGGCAGAGGGCAGAATGGCACAAAAACGAGTGGGGCAAGGAGCACAAGGGCACAACAACGATTGGGGCAGAGGGCAGAATGGCACAAAAACGAGTGGGGCAAGGGGCACAAGGGCACAACAACGAGTGGGGCAGAGGGCAGAATGGCACAAAAACTAGTGGGGCAAGCGGCACACGGGCACAACAACAAGTGGGGCAGAGAGCAGAATGGCACAAAAACGAGTGGGGCAAGGGGCACAAGGGCACAACAATGATTGGGGCAAAGGGCAGACTGGCATAAAAACGAGTGGGGCAAGGGGCACAAGGGCACAACAACGAGTGGGGAGGAGGGCAGAATGGCACAAAAACAAGTGGGGCAAGGGGCACAAGGGCACAACAACGAGTGGGGCAGGGGGCACAAGGGCACAACAACGATTGAGGCAGAGGGCAGAATGGCACAAAAACGAGTGGGGAAAGGGGCACAAGGGCACAACAACGAGTGGGGCAGAGGGCAGAATGGCACAAAAACGAGTGGGGCAAGGGGCACAAGGGCACAACAACGAGTGGGGCAAGGGGCACAAGGGCACAACAACGATTGGGGCAGAGGGCAGAATGGCACAAAAACGAGTGGGGCAAGGGGCACAAGGGCACAACAACGAGTGGGGCAGAGGGCAGAATGGCACAAAAACGAGTGGGGCAAGGGGCACAAGGGCACAACAACGAGTGGGGCAGAGGGCAGAATGGCACAAAAACGAGTGGGGCAAGGGGCACAAGGGCACAACAACGAGTGGGGCAGAGGGCAGAATGGCACAAAAACGAGTGGGGCAAGGGGCACAAGGGCACAACAACGAGTGAGGTAGAGGGCAGAATGGCACAAAAACGAGTGGGGCAAGGGGCACAAGGGCACAACAACGATTGGGGCAGAGGGCAGAATGGCACAAAAACGAGTGGGGCAAGGGGCACAAGGGCACAACAACGAGTGGGGCATAGGGCAGAATGGCACAAAAACGAGTGGGGCAAGGGGCACAAGGGCATAACAACGAATGGGGCAAGGGGCACAAGAGCACAACAACGATTGGGGCAGAGGGCAGAATGGCACAAAAACGAGTGGGGCAAGGGGCACAAGGGCACAACAACGAGTGGGGCAGAGGGCAGAATGGCACAAAAACGAGTGGGGCAAGGGGCACAAGGGCACAACAACGAGTGGGGCAGAGGGCAGAATGGCACAAAAACGAGTGGGGCAAGGGGCACAAGGTCACAACAACGATTGGGGCAGAGGGCAGAATGGCACAAAAACGAGTGGGGCAAGGGGCACAAGGGCACAACAACGAGTGGGGTAGAGGGCAGAATGGCACAAAAACGAGTGGGCCAAGGGGCAAAAGGCCACAAAAACGAGTGGGGCAGAGGGCAGAAGGGCACAAAAAAAACCGAGAGGGTGGCAGTGATGAACCAGAGGGCGCATCGCGGTCTCGCACAAAAAAAACCCCGCAAACACGCAAAGCACCCCGCGAACACGTCAAGAGCCCCGCGAACACGCAAAAATAAAAAAATCTGCAAATTCGCACAAATTCGCAAATTTTGCGGATCACGAATTCGCAAATTCGCGGATCGCGAATTCGCAAAATTCGCCCATGCTTACGTTTTACTCACCTGTTACCTGGAGAGACCTCAGTGCTGCATCTTTCAGCTCACTACTATTCCTGAAAAGTAAATTTAACTGAACTAACAGTAACTTGAATTTCTTTCCATAGGATATCATTGCCTGCTATGTAAAATATATATAAATTAAAAAAATATAAAATAAAAAAAATAGTACAATTTCAATATTTTTAAAAACATTGGTTTTTCAATTTATATTACAAATATGTAATGTGATTTAAAAAATAAAATATCTAAAAATAAATACTTTAAAACAATGTAGTAAATAGTATAAAAAATATAACAATTAATACATTTAAAAATGTTCATTTACAAAACCTTTGAAATTCACTGAAAAAACATAGGTTTCAGCCACGTTATAGTTAGGAATTAGCATTTAAAAAACCTTTGAAATTCACTGAAAAAACCATAGGTTTCGGCCACGTTATAGTTCGGAATTAGCATTTAAAAAACCTTAGAAATTCACCGAAAAAACCATAGGTTTCACACATGTTATAATTAGCTGGACATTTCACTCATACAAAACCATTGAAATTCCTCCATTATAGTTAGTTCAGCTAACTATAACTCGCGCGCCTGTAATGCACTGCTGATGACGTCACATATTACATCACTCATGACATCACTGATGACATCTCAAATGACATCAGTGATGACATCACTGATGACATCATCCTTGTCAAAGAGTGGCAGACCTCCTCTCAGCGTAATCTAACCTTTGATATACACATTCAAAAATAGAAACTAAAAATTTCAAAACAATGGAGATACCAATACCAGTTGCAACAACCTATTCGGTAATTCCAAAATCTACATACACATCCAATCATTCACCAACAGTTCTATATAGTCACTCATACATGTACTCACTCATCATATGTACTCATACACCTATACATCCTGTTACACACCGATACTCATCCATAGAGTTACTCACACACATACTCACACATGCAAATAAACTATCAAACATCCATTTACTTACATATACAGCTATACACACACCACTACACTTACTTCTACAGAAACATACACATACTTACTCTCTTAAAGAATCACTTATAGAAACACATACTTATTTGTACAGGAACTCTTCCAATCTCTCACTCTCACATATACTCACTTATATACATCAATACTCACATATACTAGTTTAAAATATATATACTTACTACTAAAGACACTATTGAGACAGTCATTCACTCATTAACACACCCATACAGACACTCATCCACCCATACAGTCCTGCACACATGCTGTCTTCAAAAAAGATACAGTGAGTCACTCATTCATGCATCTATACGCTAAGTAATATCCCCCACTGAACCATACAGACACTCATATTAATACTCAAAAAACAAACTAATAACTCATATACACACTCATGTAGCTACTCACCAACCCATGCAGCCACTTATACACAAAGTGAGACACTGATACAGATATTTAAATATTTAAACATTACTCGTTAATACATGTATTCACTAAGATACAATTAATAAGTAAGTTATACAATCAATTTTACAAAACAAAACATCTATTTAGACACTTATTTACCCATTTATTCTTCTGTTGACCTTTAGATATACATATATAAAAAATATTTTTTTTTCAGAAAGGCACACATTTACTGGATGGTGTCATCAGTGATGTCATCAGTGATGTCATTTGAGATGTCATCAGTGATGCCATGAGTGATGTCACTGACCATGTCATGAGTGATGTAATATGTGACGTCATCAGCAGTGCATTGCGGGCGCGCGAGTTATAGTTAGCTGAACTAACTATAACGGAGGAATTTCAAGGGTTTTGTATGAGTGAAATGTCCAGCTAACTATAACATGTGTGAAACCTATGTTTTTTTCAGTGAATTTCTAAGGTTTTTTAAATGCTAATTCCGAAATATAACGTGGCTGAAACCTATGGTATTTTCAGTGAATTTCTAAGGTTTTTTAAATGCTAATTCCTAACTATAACGTGGCTGAAACCTATGGTTTTTTCCATGCCCCCGTTATGCTAAAACTCTTAGTGCCGAAGCCTTACATACAGCCTTTCGCCTGGCTTCTCACCCCTAACGCACTACTAGATGCCATATTCAGAGAGGTAATCAGGACAAACATAACGGAATACTTCGACCATAACACAAGCTCAGTCGACTCCGTTGGGATGCTGTGGGAAATGCGTTGACAGAACTTTGTTGTTCATGAAACAAACAAAGCAATAATATATATGTATAGATTAATATTTTCATATCTTGTTACCACTGAAGATAAAGTTGCTGATATAGTTATATATTTAGAAAGCGAGGATAAACTGTAATTGACTAGGTAGGCGACACAGTCAAAAGTTTTTGCCTTTGCTAAAATCATTATTCCTTCCTTCCTTTCCCAATAATTTCCTTATTCAGCTTTTCAGCTTTTATATTTATTGAAGAACATGAATCAAACTATGTAAAATATTATTGTAGCCAAAAACTTAAACACCCCTCTTTATTTTTTTCCTCCTGCCTCCATACCCACCCAGGGCTAAATGCCATTTGCTTATCAGCTAACTTTAACAACAAGTCTTTGTTCGCTTCATGGTGTGGTGGCACAATAGACAAAGAATCCACTACATATATCCTGCCATCATGGCATGACCGTAGGTTCAGAGCCTGGCTTCGTCGATCTGCCTTTCATCATTCTCCGGTCTTAGGTTAGTGTTGCTGAGTTGGTTAAAAAATAATAACAAATAAAAGTGTTTTATTCAGCGTTACGACTCACCTCTTGTTAAAGGTGCGCTTCAAAAATGGAAAAGCTTTATAGTACTGATCAGGAATGAAGTGGTTGTATGGTGTTAGCTCTTATTCGGTTTTTTTGCTTACTGTTCGCTTTTTATTCTAAAGTTCTTTAAATTGGTCACTTATGGACTACACATTATAAAAGATTATCAGTAGCTAAACTTGCATGGAAAACAATAACTGTATTGTATTGCCGCATATATAAATATGGCGCTTATTACCCCTATGTGGGACGCTGAAAGACAGTTCGTGAAGCTGTTTTCTTTTGTTTTACGACGTCAAAAGCCGATAACCGTATTATTTCTCGTGGCAGCTTGAGGAACAGAAGAATTTGAAAATTAAACAGCAGTCAATGTCTGACACCCGGTGGAAGTAAATGGTAATGCTGTTTTCTAATTTTATTTGCCTATTTCAAATAGCGCAGAACACCTACCTACTGAAACAAATAGTCATGTGCTTCAAATTGTAAGGTTTGCCCGGGGCTAATAATCCTTTGCATCATTACACAGTAGAATTGTTTTACTGTATACAAAATGGGCATGGTGGAAGGAATAGAGTGCGTAAATTTCGGGAAAGGCTGTACAAAACGGACCTAGAAAAGTGACACTAACTAAGTGATGTGAAATTTGATTAAGCAAAGTGCATGAAAAAACAGTCTACGGTCGAAGTAGCTGCCGAAAGTCTACACAGTGTCTCCTTGCACTTGTAACAAGAAGGAAAGAAACGTAAGTTTTCAAAGCAGTGTGTCTCCCTCTTTGACCAGTGTAAGAAATAAGTTATCATTAAATATAGGCTGAGCAGGGACATGATTATAGCTCTCATTGAACAAATTGGACCTTCACTTCAGTTCACCACATATGCCATACCAGTGAATGGAAAAGTAGTGGTGGTACTCAGTCTTCTAGGATCTGGGTCATTAAAGAATACATTTGCTTCACAGGATATTGTCTTACAATGTGCATTATCTGCGTTTCTGCCATCTTTCTCAGAGGCTATTGTCAAAAGAATGCCTCAGTGCCTGAATGTTTCCAAAACCTGGAAAGGATTAGCAGCAAGTGAAAGAAAAAACGCTTTATTTCCTCTTAGTGCTGTAGTGTCCTCTCCAGCCCCGGGAGCATGCACATAAAACATGGCACACACGGAGCTCTGCAACACACGCCTTTATTCTACTACATACGATCACATACTCCACGCATTGCACCATGATTTTAATAACCACACCTTAACACCTCCCAGCAGCTTGCGTACTTCCTCCTTAAAGTCCGTCCCAGAACCACGAGGGTCCTACCGCGCATAATCCTAGACATCTTCCCCTTTGTTAAATAAAAAGTACATACAACATTAACATCATATTTCCTTGGGGGCGTGGCCAAGCTGAGCTCCAAAATGGCTGCCTGGTTACGGAGCTCTGCCGGCCGTGTTCAATATCCAATAAATATTCGGCGATTTACCAAAGGAAATCACGCACAACAAGGGTGAAGGTGTGCGGCTAAAGCTGGGGCACACACCGGTGTGATTTGCATATTGCAGCGCCCAAGATTGCCGCCGCTATCAATAGCGTGGTCCCTCGGCCTATTCTGGGCCTGGAGAGCGCGCTACTGTGGAGATCCGGAAGGGCGCCAGCAGTCGCGACTCACCGGCAATCCAGAGCGGACTAACTGAAGCTGGCACGTAGCTGCCAGGAATCAAGGCAGAGTCTGCGGTGGGCAACAGAAGCCTGTGCAGTCGCGACACCCAGAAGCCAGGGGGTAAGCACAAGCCGAATGGTGAGTGGCGGGTTCATGCCTGAATCAGCGATATCTCGTGAGAGCCGGGCGGAGGCTGCAGCAACCACTGCGCGAAGCGCAGCACACACAGCGCAGGGGTGCAGCCTCCACTGAGGCCCTCGGAGTCGGAAGATCATGGAGCGTGGTGGCCCCCTGTGAGCATAGGGTACCTAACGGAGCGAGCCCAGCGCGGTTGTAAAGCTTGACTGAAGCAGCGCCCAGAGAAAGCACAAACCCTGTTGCCGGGCCCTGGAGCAAGGCAGTGTACAGTACTGAAGGGCTGCATTAACCACAGAGAGGCGCATAAGCGCAAGAAAACGAGCTGTTGAAACCGCATGACTACAGTTCCCACAGTCAGGAGCAGGGAGCATATGGGACAAAAAAAAGGGCGAGAGAGAGTGCGGGTGCAACATTCCCTACCCCACAGTGAATTGCAAGGACGCTCCCTGCAGACAGATGAGCGGGGCAAAGCCCGCCATATTGGACCTTGACACAGCAGCGGTTACACTGCAAGCAGAGGGCATGCCCCTAGAGTGGTGGTTGTGCCAAAATCTTGCAGTCACACATGCTAGAGCAGCGCAATACCACATGGGGCCATGCATGGGGAAACCGGACAACAAGCAGGCCAAGCTATGTTTCAATAAACGCTCCACAAGACAACAAGACATGGAATCAGTGCCGCCAACACTAGTGCCAGAAATGCAAATGGTCAACGATCAGGACGCTGATATCAAAGTCATGCTGAGCGAGGTCAAAGTCAGTCTGCGCGCAATAGATTCAGAACTGGACTCCTTTCCGGCACGTATGGATCACTTATCGCAAAATGTGCAGCACGATAATAGGATCACCGCACTGGAGTCAAGAGTCTCGGACTCCGACGATCGCCAGGCAGAAGGGCACGAACAGCCCCTCCACATGGACAAAGTGCTCGATGTAATAAGGGCGTAGAATGAGGACCTCAAAGCGAGGTCACGGAGAAATAACGTATCCATAATCGGAATTCTCGAGACCACAAACATACCGAATATGTAAATATACATCAAAGGGCTCCTAAAAGACCTGTTCGGCATAGATCACTCTGCGATATTCTTGGTAGAACTCGTCCACCGCACCCTTGGCCTCAAGCCCCTCAGATGCTCAACCCCGACCGATACTGGCTTGCCTCTTAAATTACAGGGACAGGGACACTGTTTTCAGGTTGCCATTGCTGTATTCCCTGATTTCACCCAGGCAGTTCAGGAGGGAGTTCATTCCAGCCAAAAAACTGTTCAGAAAGGCAGGCGAACAAATATGCAATGCTCTATACAGCTAAGCTTCGGGTGCAGACTGGAAGCAAGCCCATGATATTCACGGACGCATTGAAGTTTGCCAGACAAAGCACACGTAAACAGTACAGTTAGGGGGGTGAGCACGACACATCACTGTGTGGCCAGCTGAGTGACAATGACTGAACATTTAGAACATAATGTGACCAGCCCAGGTGACCAATACCTACCCTAGAGAACTAGGGGAGACTGGTGCAGGCTGCCGGAATGCGCAGTTGTTGTTACACTATAGCATGTTAGTAAATAGTGTCAATGTATGGAGCTGGGAAACATCGCGCTAAGTTTAATTTTCCTTCCTTTTCTCTCTTTCACCCTCAAAACTGTATCATGTCAAGTTTACTTGGTAGCAAAATGAATGCTCGGCCACCCTGCTGCTTTGCAACAGGGCAACATGCCGGCAACCTCACGTTCCCCCTAGGATAAGTCCCACTAACCCCAAGTTCTTCAGGTGTAAAATGCTGTTTGGGTTGTTAAACTGGGAAACACAACTTGTTTGATGGGGTTGGTGCGGGAGGGGGGAGGGTAGGGAAAAGTTGATGTTACTTTTTGTTCACTACAGTAAGCATCTTGGAAGAAAACACTAACTATAACCCTGTGCAGATGGCTACACAATCTACACACACTCAACAAGAGACACATAGGAGCTTCTGTAACTGGATGCGCCCAATAAAGCTCACCGGGGTGCAACACCTCGGGGTTACTCACTAAGGTTCATAAGCTGGTGCCCAATGTGCATAGATGTCAACACTAACCTGCATTACCCGGAATGTGCGTGGACTGAATGACCATAGAAAAGCCAGACTGGTACAGTCATATCTCACCAGACATGTAGCAGATATATGTCACCAGCAAGAGACCCATCTGAAAGATGCTGCCCACTCTAGACTAACTACCAATAGATGGAGTGAGATATATACCGCTAACTACCCCAGCTACTCATGGGGGGTGGCGATTTTGATTAGATGGGGTATCCCCTGGCAAATGCAGCAAGAGATTAAACACCCAGATGGCTGCTACTTAATAGTGAGGGGCACACTCTTTGATCGGCAGGTCAGTATCACCAACACATACGGCACCAACACTGATGATCCAGAATTCTTCTACCGAGTGTGGCATGAAATTTAGTCTTTGGGGGACGATGCGATTCTGTGGGAAGGTGACTTCAATGTTGTTCTGTCTCTTACGGCAGATAGATAGATATACATATATAAAAAATATTTATTTTTCAGAGAGGCACACATTCACTGGATGATGTCATCAGTGATGTCATTTGAGATGTCATCAGTGATGCCATGAGTGATGTCACTGACCATGTCATGAGTGATGTAATATGTGACGTCATCAGCAGTGCATTGCGAGCGCGCAAGTTATAGTTAGCTGAACTAACTATAACGGAGGAATTTCAATGGTTTTGTATGAGTGAAATGTCCAGCTAACTATAACATGTGTGACACCTATGTTTTTTTCAGTGAATTTCTAAGGTTTTTAAAATGCTAATTCCGAACTATAACGAGGCTGAAACCTATGGTTTTTTCAGTGAATTTCTAAGGTTTTTTAAATGCTAATTCCTAACTATAACGTGGCTGAAACCTATGGTTTTTTCCATGCCCCCGTTATGCTAAAACTCTTAGTGCCGAAGCCTTACATACAGCCTTTCGCCTGGCTTCTCTCCCCTAACGCACTACTAGATGCCGTATTCAGAGAGGAAATCAGGACAAACATAACGGAATACTTCGACCATAACACAAGCTCAGTCGACTCCGTTGGGATGCTGTGGGAAATGCGTTGACAGAACTTTGTTGTTCATGAAACAAACAAAGCAATAATATATATGTATAGATTAATATTTTCATATCTTGTTACCACTGAAGATAAAGTTGCTGATATAGTTATATATTTAGAAAGCGAGGATAAACTGTAATTGACTAGGTAGGCGACACAGTCAAAAGTTTTTGCCTTTGCTAAAATCATTATTCCTTCCTTCCTTTCCCAATAATTTCCTTATTCAGCTTTTCAGCTTTTATATTTATTGAAGAACATGAATCAAACTATGTAAAATATTATTGTAGCCAAAAACTTAAACACCCCTCTTTATTTTTTTCCTCCTGCCTCCATACCCACCCAGGGCTAAATGCCATTTGCTTATCAGCTAACTTTAACAAGTCTTTGTTCGCTTCATGGTGTGGTGGCACAATAGACAAAGAATCCACTACATATATCCTGCCATCATGGCATGACCGTAGGTTCAGAGCCTGGCTTCGTCGATCTGCCTTTCATCATTCTCCGGTCTTAGGTTAGTGTTGCTGAGTTGGTTAAAAAATAATAACAAATAAAAGTGTTTTATTCAGCGTTACGACTCACCTCTTGTTAAAGGTGCGCTTCAAAAATGGAAAAGCTTTATAGTACTGATCAGGAATGAAGTGGTTGTATGGTGTTAGCTCTTATTCGTTTTTTTGCTTACTGTTCGCTTTTTATTCTAAAGTTCTTTAAATTGGTCACTTATGGACTACACATTATAAAAGATTATCAATAGCTAAACTTGCATGGAAACCAATAACTGTATTGTATTGCCGCATATATAAATATGGCGCTTATTACCCCTATGTGGGAAGCTGAAAGACAGTTCGTGAAGCTGTTTTCTTTTGTTTTACGACGTCAAAAGCCGATAACCGTATTATTTCTCGTGGCAGCTTGAGGAACAGAGGAATTTGAAAATTGAACAGCAGTCAATGTCTGACATCCGGTGGAAGTAAATGGTAATGCTGTTTTCTAATTTTATTTGCCTGTTCCAATTAGCGCAGAACACCTACCTACTGAAACAAATAGTCATGTGCTTCAAATTGTAAGGTTTGCCCGGGGCTAATAATCCTTTGCATCATTATACAGTAGAATTGTTTTACTGTATACAAAATGGGCATGGTGGAAGGAATAGAGTGCGTACATTTCGGGAAAGGCTGTACAAAACGGACCTAGAAAAGTGACACTAACTAAGTGATGTGAAATTTTGATTAAGCAAAGTGCATGAAAAAACAGTCTACGGTCGAAGTAGCTGCCGAAAGTCTACACAGTGTCTCCTTGCACTTGTAACAAGAAGGAAAGAAAAGTAAGTTTTCAAAGCAGTGTATCTCCCTCTTTGACCAGTGTAAGAAATAAGTTATCATTAAATATAGGCTGAGCAGGGACATGATTATAGCTCTCATTGAACAAATTGGACCTTCACTTCAGTTCACCACATATGCCATACCAGTGAATGGAAAAGTAGTGGTGGTACTCAGTCTTCTAGGATTTGGGTCATTAAAGAATACATTTGCTTCACAGGATATTGTCTTACAGTGTGCATTATCTGCGTTTCTGCCATCTTTCTCAGAGGCTATTGTCAAAATAATGCCTCAGTGCCTGAAGGTTTTCAAAACCTGGAAAGGATTAGCAGCAAGTGAAAGAAAAACGGCTTAATTTCCTCATAGTCCTGTAGTGTCCTCTCCAGCCCCGGGAGCATGCACATGAAACATGGCACACACGGAGCTCTGCAACACACGCCTTTATTCTATAACATACGATCACATACTCCACGCATTGCACCATGATTTTAATACCAACACCTCGGGCAATAACCACGCCCCACGGCAGTTCGGGGTAAAAGGCTGCTTTATTGGACAGGTAGGCATTACATAATATAATAACATAACATATCATAGCATCAACATTTCCCGATCTAACATCCCTATCCCCTAATCCAATATCCCCCTGTCAACTATTTCCCCACCTTGTTCGGCCTAAACCTCCTCCCCGAGCCTATGTCCCTCTCCTGCCTACCTCTTGACTCCAACTTCTCTCCCCTGCTTCCCTCGGTCCGAACCTATTCCTAATGCCCCCAACCCTTCCTGCCTGTCTTGATTTCCTCCAAATCTGCCACCTGTCCAAGCGACAACAGACAATAAAACATTATGCGTAAGTAACAAAAACATTTTATTTTTTAAAAAACATAAACAAGTGGACCAAAAATAGAGGGTGGGAGGGCGGGTCAAAATGCCTCCGCTCTCCTCCCTGCCGCCTCCAAGTGCGCAGCATGGAATGTTAACATTCCACGCTCGCGCCTAGCCCCTCCTGACCAATTCCAGCAAGCCCACCACCCGCGAGCAGCAGAGGGGCATACCAATGCCCGAAATAGCCCAGGGGCGAACACTCTGCGAGCGTCGCCCCCAGGACCCCATCGGGCAATAACCACGCCCCACGCCAGTTCGGGGTAAAAAGCTGCTTTATTGGACAGGTAGGCATTACATAATATAATAACATAACATATCATAGCATCAACATTTCCCGATCTAACATCCCCATCCCCTAATCCAATATCCCCCTGTCAACTATTTCCCCACCTTGTTCGGCCTAAACCTCCTCCCCGAGCCTATGTCCCTCTCCTGCCTACCTCTTGACTCCAACTTCTCTCCCCTGCTTCCCTCTGTCGGGACCTATTCCTAATGCCCCCAACTCTTCCTGCCTGTCTTGATTTCCTCCAAATCTGCCACCAGGAAAAACCCTATCACAGGTGTTTTTTCTGCCCCCCCCCACCCCATAGGTCAATTGCTGTAATAGAACAAACCTATATGTAAAAAACCTCTGTCGCCAAACAGGAGAAATAGTTATTGCAGCTGGAAAACCAGGCATAAGCATGAAAAAACATTTTTTTATCCAATACTGTCTTCAAACAGTAAACAGCTCTATCATATAAGAATATATAGAAAAACTATCACCCTAATAAAATTCTGAAATAGAAACATATTGAGCTACTAATGGAAGAAACAGTTTAAAACGTCTTTAAAGTTTGAACGAGAAAAAGAGGTGGGGGGTAGGGAGGATGGGTGGGTAGAAAAAACAAGGGCAGAGAAAAGGCGGAAACGGGAATAGGGACGGAGACGCAGAAAAGGTGAAGTGTAAAAACAGCTTGCTGAACCAATACGTGTGTTAATATACTGTCGCTACACAGCACCAATTCAACACCAAGGATTTATGCTTAAAATTCCAGCAATCAGTTCCCGAATGCTTAGCAGATAAATCTCATTATCAATAAAAGAGAGGTGCACCCCATCATGCCTGAAAAACTGAAAATCTGCTCTGTTAATATCATCATGCTCTAACCAATAAATACGATTTATAAAACAAAAACGTTGCAAATCCCTGTTTACTTTTCTCCGTGCCCGTTCCACAGCCGTGTAACTATCCGCCCCTCTCCATACTCTCCTGGGCAGTAGTGCCGTCAAAATGAGCTGGCAATTGGGTCATGTTTTCAATAGAATTTCAAGGTCAGTTTTCATGTCAATCAGCAAACCCAAACCAGATAATTGGACCAAGTCATTTTCTCCCAGGTGAATCAAAAGGAAGTCCGGCATGGTTTTAAAAGAAAACTCACTTATCAGTGGGAGTAACTGGCCCCATTTCATCCCACTTTTGCCCCACCACAAAAAGGCAATTGCATTGGACGAAAAACCCAAGTTCCTGCCAAAATGTCGCTTTTCCGCCTGTGTAGCTGCCCACTTGATGAATGAATAGCCAATGAGCCATACTTGCTTGCGAGAAATGCCACCACCTGAAAAGAAAAAACAATTGTGATGCTTTAAATGGCGAGCCATCTTGATGACGAAAAATAAGATGGAAAATGCACCTCCAATGGTTAAAAATTCAGACCAAGCTTGTATGGGGCAGAGAAGTCCTCCTATGGCCTGCAACATTACCTTGGAACCCGTACCTGCCTGATCAGTTTTGGAGTGCTCCAGGTAAATTTCAATATGTGACTGAGATCGTGATACATGTGTGGTTCTCAAATCATCATTTACTGCAGTACCCAAGAGCTCTGACACCCTGAAAGCCCCAAAAAAGAGCCATACCATGCACAATTTCGATAATCGGAACTCACATTCAGAAAAACAAATCTTGGGGAGGACAGATAGGATCTTTGATAATAATTTTAATGATATAGGGTCTCTCTGGTAGGAACCCTGCTTCAGTTGCTTAGACCAACCTTGAAGCATTCTCTTACCAATTTCACCTGCTGATGGTTCGTAAACCCAGAAAATGTTTCCATAAAAGGAAATACCTGCCAATTTGCCAGCTATACTTGTGGAAGAAACGTGTTTCTTGATGTTAAACATAATAAATCGCACTACATCCTCCCTACGCTGTCGTAAACTCAATCCAGTGTGAGATCTAAACATGCCACCTGAATCTAAAAATTCCAGCCAAGCGCTTCCGTAAGCCAATTTGGTGCTTTTTGCAAGAGAGTTCTCGACGAGCTGACAAGCATTCCTATCCACAGAGTCCATAGCTCGCTGGGAATGAGAGTCTTCTGCAAATCCGCTCCCTGCGCCAAACCACGGAATCTCTCCCACTGAAAACGAGACAGGGCATCCACGATATTATTGTCCATGCCAGCAATGTGCTTAACCTTGAAGACAATATTAAGCTGTAAACATCCAAGCATAAATATATAAATATCTGCAGCAGTTTCAACATCTGTTTATCTTTCGCTTTCTGGCCATTGAGTAAATCTACCACGGGCTTGTTGTCAACATTGAATAGCACTGTCTTATTGGCTAATTTGTGACCCCATATTTTAAGATTTGATTTGCATATAGCCATGTCTGACCTGGGGTGCTGTGGAGTGCAAACAAAAAAACGATGGATTTAGGCCCAGATCTCTGTACTGGGGTGAATGTATGACATTGTTCTGCATTCTGTCCATCAATTGTTGTTTTTGCATTTGTCACCCCGAGTGGGATGGGTATACTCAGACGTGAGTCCCATGCTCTCCACACCACTGGAGTCAAGCTATCCAGGCTGATGAAGGCTGGTAGCCAGAAAACGGTCCTTGGATGCTTGATTCCAGTCCAGGAAAGACATGGCTTGGCAGTTCGGGCTGGACTGTTCCCATGAGGCACAGGGTCAAGGTTGATTTGCATATAGCCATGTCTGACCTGGGGTGGTGTGGAGTGCAAAAAAAAAAAAAAACGATGGATTTAGGCCCAAATCTCTGTCCTGGGGTGAATGTATGACATTGTTCTGCATTCTGTCCATCAATTGTTGTTTTTCCATTTGTCACCCCGAGTGGGATGGGTATGCTCAGACGTTAGTCCCATGCTCTCCACACCACTGGAGTCAAGCTATCCAGGCTGATGAAGGCTGATAGCCAGAAACCGGTCCTTGGATGCTTGATTCCGGTCCAGGAAAGACATGGCTTGGCAGTTCGGGCTGGACTGTTCCCATGAGGCAGAGGGTCAAGGCTGATTTGCATTTAGCCATGTCTGACCTGGGGTGGTGTGGAGTGCAAAAAAACCGATGGATTTAGGCCCAGATCTCTGTACTGGGGTGAATGTATGACATTGTTCTGCATTCTGTCCATCAATTGTTGTTTTTGCATTTGCCACCCCGAGTGGGATGGGTATGCTCAGACGTGAGTCCCATGCTCTCCACACAACTGGAGTCAAGCTATCCAGGCTGATGAAGGCTGATAGCCAGAAACCGGTCCTTGGATGCTTGATTCCGGTCCAGGAAAGACATGGCTTGGCAGTTCGGGCTGGACTGTTCCCATGAGGCACAGGGTCAAGGCTGATTTGCATATAGCCATGTCTGACCTGGGGTGGTGTGGAGTGCAAAAAAAAAAACGATGGATTTAGGCCCAGATCTCTGTACTGGGTGTGAATGTATGACATTGTTCTGCATTCTGTCCATCAATTGTTGTTTTTGCATTCCCCATATTTTAAGAGCCACTATAAGTGGAAAGAATTCCAAAAAGGCAATGTTCTTCTTTTTGGCAAACCAGAGTTCCAGCCATTTCTCAACACACCACTTACCATCCAAGAATAGGCCAAAACCATGAGCACCAGAAGCATCAGAAAAAAGTTGTAGTTGCCAGAAAAATGTGTCATCCATGGACCAAAGCGTGATACCATTGAAATCTGATAGGAACGTTGACCAAATCTCAAAATCTGCTCTCATATGCGCTGAAACCCTAATTCTGTGGTGAGGGAGTCGCAAACCTGACATGGAGAAACCCAGCCTCCTGCAAAAAGACCTGCCAGCACGGATGACCTTGCATGCGAAATTTAAATGCCCCAGCAGGCATTGTGCTTCTAGTAAAGTCAGTTTTTGCGCACCGCGTGCCTTGCCCAAAAGCCCTGTGATTTCAACATATTTCTTGTTAGGAAGCCTAGCCTGCATTTTTATAGTGTCTATCTCAATGCCAAGATATGTCAGGCAACAACAAGGGCCTTCCGTTTTATCCTCTGCTAAGGGTACTTCCAATGTATCTGCAAGAAACTTGAAATCCCGCAAAGCATATTCGCATTGAGGGGAGAGGTGTGGCGCCGCGGCCAGGGCGACTGACTCTGGAATCTGGGGATCACGGTTCGATCCCTGGCTCCGGCGGCAGGTCAGCCCAGCACCATGTGACTCTGGGCATTAGCTCGCTTAATCTTCCCGACGGCCCCCAGCGCCTAGAGACCCTTACGGGTGATTGTGCGCTTTACAAATGTGGACTTTACTTTACTTTATTGAGGGGAATTTGCTGCACCTACGAAAAGAAAATCATCCAGGTAGTGTGTAATGCTCGAATGTCCCGTCTGATGGATAAAACACCAATGCAAAAAAGAACTGACCCTCAAACAGTTTACAAGAAATTGCACATCCCATAGGTAGAGTCTTGTCGACAAAATATTGCCCTTCAAAAAATATGCCTAGTAATGAAAATTCCAATGGATGCACTGGCAACAACCGAAAAGCAGATTTAATGTCACATTTGGCCAACTGTGCCCTCTCTCCTGTGTCCCTAATGATAGCGAAAGCCATATCCACTGATTCAAAGTGTACCATGGAGTCCTCTTTAGAAATTAAATCATTAACTGAGGACCCTTGTGGCCATGATAAATGTTGAATCATCCTGAACTCACCTTCAGCTTTCTTGGGCACAACCCCCAGCGGAGACACAATCAAATTTGCTAAAGGGCAATGATCAAAAGGACCTGCCATCTGGCCTTCTTGAACTTCCAACAACAATTTTTGTCTAACTATGGGGCTCATTAGGATGGCGGACGGAGGAGCTACCGCGGCCCTGGAGTACGCGGAAAATGCCTTTTCCGTGTCCGCCTGCCTCGGACACTCCGTCCGCCATATCAGGATAGGAAACAGTGTCAAATTTCCGTCCGCGACGGAAAAGCACGCACCGCCGCCCAACTACACCCGACCACGCGGCGGACGGAACACATCCTGAGACTCCGCCGTACGTACTGACGTCTAAGACCGTCCCCCAAATCAAGATGGCGGAAATTACACATAAAACCGCAGCGGAAAAACAAGCTGTCTGAACACGGCGGATTCCCCACAGCGAAGAAAAGATACATAGCAGAGATACCCACCACAAGCTGCTCGCCACCATGGACCCAGCGCTACACGCTTTCCCGATGCTCTTCGCGATCCACCACGTCCTAGTCTTGGCCCACCATGGACGCCGACGCAGGTAAGGCACAAACCCTTGGCTGCATGGAGGGGAATACCTGCAAGGGTCGTGACGTAGGGAGGGGGAGTGTCATGTTACCGAAACCACTGATGAGAAGCAAATAGAAATACTCATTTGTAGTACGCAAGCATGAATGACAACGACAAACCACGAGACATGATTGACTACCTTTATTGCACATAATAGGGGTATAATCACAGTGTATGCGTGAGCATGGGCAAAGTGGGCACCAGAGCATGAACATCAGAGGCAGCACGTGAGAGGGCAGAATGCAGTATTACAGCATCAACAGGGCATTGTGCCCAACTGAGCAGGTACATCAGAGGCAGTAAACGAGAGGGCAGAATGCAGTATCACAGCATCAACAGGGCATTGTGCTTAACAGAGCAGGTACATCATTGGCAGTAAACGAGAGGGCAGAATGCAGTATCAGAACAGCAACAGGGCATTGTGCCCAACAGAGCAGGTACATCATTGGCAGTAAACGAGAGGGCAGAATGCAGTATCACAGCATCAACAGGGCATTGTGCTTAACAGAGCAGGTACATCATTGGCAGTAAACGAGAGGGTGGAATGCAGTATCAGAACAGCAACAGGGCATTGTGCTTAACAGAGCAGGTATATCATTGGCAGTAAACGAGAGGGCAGAATGCAGTATCAGAACAGCAACAGGGCATTGTGCTTAACAGAGCAGGTACATCATTGGCAGTAAACGAGAGGGCAGAATGTAGTATCAGAACAGCAACAGGGCATTGTGCTTAACAGAGCAGGTACATCAGAGGCAGTAAACGAGAGGGCAGAATGTAGTATCAGAACAGCAACAGGGCATTGTGCCCAACAGAGCAGGTACCTCATTGGCAGTAAACGAGAGGGCAGAATGCAGTATCAGAACAGCTACAGGGCATTGTGGACAACAGAGCAGGTACATCAGAGGCAGCACATCAGAGGGGCTAAGTGCATCAACAGTCCATAGCACTGAACATGTCCATCAGAGGCAGCACGTGAGAGGGGCTAAGTGCATCAACAGTCCATAGCACTGAACATGTCCATCAGAGGCAGCACGTGAGAGGGGCTAAGTGCATCAACAGTCCATAGCACTGAACATGTCCATCAGAGGCAGCACGTGAGAAGGGCTAAGTGCATCAACAGTCCATAGCACTGAACATGTCCATCAGAGGCAGCACATCAGAGGGCAGAATGCAGTATCAGAACAGCAACAGGGCAATGTGGACTACAGAGCAGGTACATCAGAGGCAACACATCAGAGGGCACAATGCAGTATCAGTACAGCAACAGGGCATTGTGCTTAACAGAGCAGGTACATCAGAGGCAGTAAATGAGAGGGCAGAATGCAGTATCAGAACAGCAACAGGGCATTGTGGACAACAGAGCAGGTACATCATTGGCAGTAAACGAGAGGGCAGAATGCAGTATCAGAACAGCAACAGGGCATTGTGCCCAACAGAGCAGGTACATCATTGGCAGTAAACGAGAGGGCAGAATGCAGTATCAGAACAGCAACAGGGCATTGTGCCCAACAGAGCAGGTACATCATTGGCAGTAAACAAAAGGGCAGAATGCAGTATCAGAACAGCAACAGGGCATTGTGCTTAACAGAGCAGGTACATCAGAGGCAGTAAACGAGAGGGCAGAATGCAGTATCAGAACAGCAACAGGCCATTGTGGACAACAGAGCAGGTACATCAGAGGCAGCTCAAGTACGTGTCCCAACCAACCCGTCCCAGGGACCACAACAGTGCAAGGCTGTTCTCAATGGACAATGGACACACCATGTGAAATAACATGTGAGTGAAGTGATCAGCACCTCACATCACAGAATCAGGTGGACTGCGTGAACTACCTGCCTCGGACACACTGCCAGCACCAGAAACAGGAGTGTGAGACACAGCCACAGCCCGAGTGACAGACACATGGGCCACAGACCCAGACACACTGCCAGCACCAGAAACAGGAGTGTGAGACACAGCCACAGCCCGAGTGACAGACACATGGGCCACAGACCCAGACACACTGCCAGCACCAGCAACAGGAATGTGAGACACAGCCACAGATGTAGTGACTGACACGTGAGCCATAGACCCAGATACACTGCAAGGACCTGCAACAGGAGAGGGCACAACTGACACTGTGCTACTACATGATGCATGACCGCAAACAACAGACACAGTGGCACTATCTGATACATGAGAGTCAACTGCACCTGCGGCACTGGGACCACTGAAATGATGAGCCACAGGGCTGTATGGGCCAGGAGGCAGGGTGGCCCTGGGAGCTGGGGATAGCTGACCTTGAGCTACATCGGGCTGGGCAGGTGTCAATGGTGTGTGTCTGCGTTTCTTTGGGATATGTGAGTGCACCCTGGACAGGACAGGACTGGCAAGTGGTGGGGACTCTAAACAAATATCACCCACCATAGGTGGAGCATCTGCAGCCGGGGATCGGTTGTCTGGGGACGTGCTGGAGCATGTTTGTCGTTTGCTGTGTGCCTGCCGCCTGGACTCAGATTCATGTGTAATGGGGGATGCAACAACAGGGGACTCCCTCCTCTGCTTCTGACTGGCCTGGATGGGAGTGGAGGTATGGGGGACTCCGCCGCGGAGACATCTGTTTGGCGTTCATTCGAAAACATCAGCCGCAGTGCAGCCAGAGGTGATGTATGCCTGTCCTTGACTGCGCCATCGTCCATGGTAGAAGCCTTGTCCGTAGGAAGTGCCTTATCCGTAGGTGGAGTGTTGTCTCTGGATTTTGCCTGTGCCTTGGTCGGTGCCCTGTTCCTGCCAGCAGACTTGTCGTCTGTGGTGTACCTGTCTCCAGTAGACACCTGCTCTCTGTGTGTGTCCCTGCCCTTGGGAGATGGACCATGCTCTGTTGTGTGTCTGTCCTTGGGACTCTCCCTGCTCTTAGGAGGTGCCTTTGTCTTTTGACTGTCCCTGACCCTGTCCTTGGGAGTGGCCCTTTCCTCTGTTGTGGGCCTGCCCTTGGGACTCTCCCTGCTCTTAGGAGGTGCCTTTGTCTTTTGACTGTCCTTGTCCCTGTCCTTGGGAGTGGCCCTTTCCTCTGTTGTGGGCCTGCCCTTGGGACTCTCCCTCCTCTTAGGAGGTGCCTTTGTCATTTGACTGTCCATGTCCTTGGGAGTGGCCCTTTCCTCTGTTGTGGGCCTGCCCTTGGGACTCTCCCTGCTCTTAGGAGGTGCCTTTGTCTTTTGACTGTCCATGTCCTTGGGAGTGGCCCCTTCCTCTGTTGTGGGCCTGCCCTTGGGACTCTCCCTGCTCTTAGGAGGTGCCTTTGTCTTTTGAATGTCCTTGTCCCTGTCCTTGGGAGTGGCCCTTTCCTCTGTTGTGGGCCTGCCCTTGGGACTTTCCCTGCTCTTTTGAGGTACCTTTGTCTTTTGAGTGGCCTTGTCCAAGGGACTGTCCATGGACTTGTGAGTATCCCTTGCCTTGGAAGTACCTTTTGTGTTGAATGCCTGTGTAGCATGTGAAGGCATGTCCCCCAACAACACTTGTGGATCCTGTGTGTGTACTCCAGTGTATCTGACGTTGTCTTCGTAAACAGATTTTGCTGACCTAGGGGATGGTGTCTGTGGCCTCCGTGCCCTGACGTGCTGTCTGACGCTGCTTCTAGTGCAATAACCTGTATTAGAGTCCTGCTCTGAATAATCACTACCCCCTGAGACATCCAGTGGTGTAGATGGGGAAACAGAAGTAGCACCCTGTCCATGCGACTGTACTATTGCAGACGACACACTGCTTGCCAATGACTGCACTGTCCTGTGTAGACCAGCAAGATCGCCATGCATCCCTTCCATGAATGCCACCACCTGCCCCAACTTCCTATCATGGTCTTGGAAAGCATTTGTCATATTGGTCTGCCCCACATACAGCTGTCGCAGCAGATCAACGGCCTCAGC
Organism: Lissotriton helveticus; assembly: GCF_964261635.1. Classification (NCBI taxonomy): domain Eukaryota; kingdom Metazoa; phylum Chordata; class Amphibia; order Caudata; family Salamandridae; genus Lissotriton; species Lissotriton helveticus. Next base: position 600,321,415 of record NC_136063.1, on the reverse strand, counting down.
ACACAGTGCATTATGGCTCACCGTGGCAGGGGCAGCGGTGCCTGCACCGAACGCCACTCTGCTCCCCCTACTCCTGCGTGCACGAACAGTACATGGTGCAGTTGGCGGAAGTGTGGGCCCTGTGTGCTGTGTTCCGACAGAAGGTGTTGATTGCCCACTCCCAGTCTGTGACAACAGTGCTGGCTCACCAAGAGTTTCCGAAGATGAGGACGATGGTGTCTCCACATGCGAGTCCTCAGGGACGGTCCTGTCCCCCTCTCCGGCGCTGCCTTACTCTGTGTCAGTCTGCGTGTGTGCGAAGTCTGACCCGGACTCATTGCCTCGACTAATCTCCTCCGTCTGTGGCTGAGTGTCCTCTGTCATAGCTGAAATGCACATAAAAGAGGTGTAAGTCATGGGCACACTCACGTACAGAAGGACAAGGATTCCCTAATTCCATAGCTGACAAAGTTCTTGTAGCCCCCATCCTGCACACGGCCCACCTCTACCAGTCATCCTCACATTACATAAGCATTGGTGGCCGTGACACATGTACAGCATGCGGACAGGGCAGGAGCACGTACATCTGCACACATGTCTTGCCATTGGGCCACGGACCACTACGGCATGTGCTTCAACACTCAACTACTAAGCAAGTGGCGTGTCAACATGCCGGACCTGGATGTCAAATTACACCCACCCAATGGGACCAATATGGCATCGCAGTGATACATACGCACCACGGAACTCAATACTGTGTCTGTGCACCAATACCTGCATTGCACTCACACGTTTCCTACACAGACAGTATGCTCACCGCTAGTTTGCTGTTGATCAACACTCAGCCGTTCGGACAGGTCAGGATGCGTCACTGCAATGATACGGTGCATGAGAGGGGTCATGGAGTGTCGGGCCAGACGTGGCGTCCTTGGAATCATCCCCAGTGTCACTTCCGCTACATTCTTGCTCAGCCTGGAAATGTCGTCCCAGCGTTTGTGGCAGTGTGTATGTCGTCTGTTGCACACCCCCAATGCCCGTACTTCACGTGCAATGCTCCTCCACACGTCCTTGCGAAGGTGCAGCTTGACCTACCATGATGGGAGACAAAAGGGTGTAAGTCAGTGGACAGTTGGCCTGTCACACAGATAGGGGCAACACGTATCTGTCATCCGCCATGCACAAACCTGAAAATATGTCAAGCACACACTACACAGCTAAGATTGCAGTAGCCAGGAGTCATTGGCCCCCTCATGCACACCAACATGTCCCACACTGCACTTACCACCTGTCCAGGTGCGCCGTAGAGCCGTCCATAGTTGCGGAGCACACCGTCCACGAGGACATCAAGCTCCGCGGCGGTGAAGGGACGAGACCGGATCTCTTTGCCTCTCGACATGGCAAGATCACGGAGTATGGCACTAGAGCAGCAGTCGGTGGTCAGCTCAGCAGCAGCAGCAGGTCGAGGTGATGGTCACAGGCAGCAGTCGGTGGTCAGCTCAGCAGCAGCAGCAGGTCGAGGTGATGGTCACAGGCAGCAGTTGGTGGTCAGCTCAGCAGCAGCAGAAGGTCGAGGTGATGGTCACAGGCAGCAGTCGGTGGTCAGCTCAGCAGCAGCAGAAGGTCGAGGTGAACAGGCAGCACTGGTTCCCAGGGTAGGATGTGTGTTTTTGGACAACACACATATATAGGGCCCTCAGCACGTGTCAGTGGCATACGTCGCCAGCAATTGGTCAGCCCTGGATGCGTGTTCGTAAAAGGACCAATGACTGGCCCTGGTGTTGCGGTGCACTGCTTCCGCTACTTTCGATTGTCCATACGCGGCCAGCGGCCCTCTTCCCATTGGCTGCATGTGCACGGACCGTCACGGTCACACATCGGCAACCGCACGTGCAAGCTTCAGGCACGGATGCTTCAGTTGCAACAATGTTCTATCACTGGCGCCACCATGGCGGTGCACGTACTCAGCGGGGGAGGTGCAGGCCTATACACCCTTTAGATGTACTCAATGGACATGGCAGTTCATGTCCCCTCTTACAGTCACATTGCATCATCCACCGTACACCGGCCGGAGCGGCCGGGCCTAGGATGGCCGTGCCGGCCATGTCCACAACCGCCGTGCCAGGCCGGGCCTAGGATGGCCGTGCCGGCCATGTCCACACCCGCCGTGACAGGCCGGGCCTAGGACGGCAGTGACGGCCATGTCCACAACCGCCGTGCCAGCCATGTCCACAACCGCCGTGCCAGGCCGGGCCTAGCACGGCCGTGCCGGCCATGTCCACAACCGCCGTGCCAGGCCGGGCCTAGGACGGCCGTGCCGGCCATGTCCACACCCGCCGTGCCAGGCCGGGCCTAGGACGGCCGTGCCGGCCATGTCCACAACCGCCGTGCCTGGCCCGGCCTGGCACGGCGGTTGTGGACATGGCTGGCACGGCGGGTGTGGACATGGCCGGCACGGCCGTCCTAGGCCCGGCCTGGCACGGCGGGTGTGGACATGGCCGGCACGGCCGTCCTAGGCCCGGCCTGGCACGGCAGTTGTGGACATGGCCGGCACGGCCGTCCTAGGCCCGGCCTGGCACGGCGGTTGTGGACATGGCTGGCACAGCGGTTGTGGACATGGCCGGCACGGCCGTCCTAGGCCCGGCCTGGCACGTCGGGTGTGGACATGGCCGGCACGGCCGTCCTAGGCCCGGCCGCTCCGGCCGGTGTACGGTGGATGATGCAATGTGACTGTAAGAGGGGACATGAACTGCCATGTCCATTGAGTACATCTAAAGGGTGTATAGGCCTGCACCTCCCCCGCTGAGTACGTGCACCGCCATGGTGGCGCCAGTGATAGAACATTGTTGCAACTGAAGCTTACGTGCAGGAAGCTTGCACGTGCGGTTGACGATGTGTGCCCGTGACAGTCGTGCACATGCAGCCAATGGGAAGAGGGACGCTGGCCGCGTATGGCCATTGGAAAGTAGCGGAAGCTGTGCACCGCCATGGCGGCGCCAATGATTTTATCTTGTCAGACGCTGCACCGTGATTTGTTGTCTGCAGTTGCGTCATGAGGGTTGTGAGCGTGATAGGGAAACTTCATATGTCATTCACTATTCCATGTGTGTCCATACTATGCCCATCGGTGGGCACACAATGTACAACAGATGTGCATTTTGACGTGTTGACGTCGGGTGTGACCCTACAGACGTTATTACATCTTCACAACTACACAGTACATCACGGCTGTATGGCCAAATTATGAATCTGTTGTCAGTGTGTGGTTCTGGGGAGGTGACTGCAATGGTGGTGGTACACATGCATTCAGTGTATGTGTCTTGGATGTTGTGTCACCATGCATGTAATTACCGTATGCTCAACATTATTGGTGTTGGCATTTGTGCATGATGACATGGTGTGTGTGTATCATTATCGTTTGTGTGCATGCATTTGCATGTGTGTCTGTGATGTGGCTTCTAAACATTAGGGTCAAGACACACGTATTGTCAGTAATGTTCACATGTGACTAAGTTGCGTTCTACGTGTTGACACACTTCCTGTTGCAAGTGGCTGCACATTGTTAAAGGGCCACTCCGTATTGTATTAACTATCAGAGATGTCACACATATGACCATTCTCCTAAACATTTTAGTTCTTGCTAATGTTGGCTTACATGTGATGGAGTTGCACACGTATGTGTCGTTTGTAAGTTGACTCAAGTTACATCTCTCTCCCACACAGGAGGGCTCCAAATGTGCATCAGCCATACACTGTGCTGGAGGATATGGTTGACGAGGAGGTGATTAGGAAATTCCGGCTGGATCGACGTCGGTTGATGGAGCTTGTTGCCCAATTGTCTCCTCATCTGCAGCCACGAAGGACGTATCCTGGTTCTATTACACCCACAGCAAAGGTTATGGCGGCACTACATTTCTTTGCTACTGGCACCTTTTTAGTACACAGTTGGATATGCCGGGGGGATGTCACAGTCCATGTTCAGCACGGTACTTCGGGATGTTTTAAGAGCTATGATGCTGTACAAGAATGACTACATCCATTTCCCACGGCCGGAAGAGTTGCCAGTAGTCAAAGCAGACTTCTATGCACTGGGCCAGATACCACAATTATTGGGTTCAATTGATGGCACACATATCGCTATCATTCCACCACGGGCACGTGAGCAGGTTTTTAGGAATCGCAAGCACTTCCATTCGCTGAACGTGCAGGTGGTGTGCCTGGCAAACAACATCATCTCCCATGTGTGTGCAAGATTTCCAGGCTCCGCACATGACGCCCACATCATGCTGAGCAGCATTGTCCCCCAACTGATGGCAAATCTGCGACCCGGTCAAGCGTAGCTTGTTGGTGAGTGTGCAGTGGGGACTTTTGTGATCTCTGTGTGGCATGGGGTACCCACCATATCTTGTTGTGATATTTGTGTCTGTCATCCCCCTACATAGGCGACTCGGCGTACCCAAACCGGCCCTGGCTCCTGAGTCCCCTACATAATCCTGCAACAGCGGGTGAAATGCGCTACAATGATGCACATGGAAGGACACGGAGAGTGATTGAACGTACCTTCGGACTGCTAAAGTCTAGGTTTCGGTGCCTGGATAAGACCGGAGGGGCCCTGCCTTACTCACCAGGAAAAGTATGCAGGATCGTGATTGCCTGCTGTATGCTCCACAACCTGGCCGTGCGCAATGTCATTGAACCGCTCTTGGACCCTGAAGACGAAGAAGTTCCTCGGCCTCCCATCCCACCCATGTCGACTGATGAGGATAGTGGTGAGGAGGAAGGTGTGGACCAGAGGCGACAGCTCATTGATCGCTACTTCCTTTGAATGTGAGTAACTACCTCTTGTGCCGGTTGACAATGCCTTATGTATGTTTGCTGGTGTTGTGTGGATGTGGGGTGCATCAGCTGTGTGTTCTGGTTTGTGATGGTTGCATATGTGTGTCTTCATTTCTTTGGACATACAAGTCTCCATGATGTGTGTCCTCTCATCCCATGCTTTTGTGATGAGTGTAGTTTGTGAAATGTTGCTGTGCAGTGTGTTGTGATGTGTGTGAATCTGTTTCATGACGTGTGTTTGCTGTCTCTGATTTTCCCTAGGTCACTCCCGCAGCGCCATGATTATGTACGACTAGGATCCCTGCACCTGTTTACGTCTGTTTCTGAAGGCAATCTTGTGAATAAACATGGAGGCAACACATCATTGAGTGTGTAAGTGAGATTTATTTACAGGTTGTGCATTTGTGCTGGTGATTATTTACAAGTAAGTGGGGGGGAGGGAGTTGGAGTTGAAGGTAATAGTAGATGAAATGTCCGTGCTGACACCACATTGGGGGGTGTCAGGCTAGTCCAGCAGACCAGTGGCAATGATTGTCTATGTGGGACAGGATACTTTGCAGGGTGAATGTCTGGCACAGGCAGTGACTAAGCATGGGCGTAAAATCCGTTCCGCTTGCGGATTTTCGGTAAATTCGCAATCCGCGAACTCTAGCGAACTTGCCGAAAATTCGTAAAATCCGTGCGAAGCGGATTTTTTGCTTGCCAAATAGAATACTATACAATTTCGCGGGAGTAAATACTTGCGAACACGTAGATGCGGCGGGCAGCGACAATCTCGCAATTGCGAGATTGCAAAATTTGCAATTTCGCACAAGAAATCCACCAGCAGGCAGCATAACCCTTGAAAATTATGATTTTTATCAGAATAACTCCTCAGGTTGACATTTGCCTGCACTTTTTCTTTGCAAGGAGTCCATTTTGGGGGGTGGGGGTGGGAGGAAGGAAGTGCCCCACAGTCTCCAACTTCCTGTTCCTGTCCACCAGGCACCTCCCAGTCCTTTCTTCATGTGCTGGTCACTTTGATTTGGATCTTGACCTGGAAGGATTACTTTTGTGGATGCTGCTGGATATTTGGATTTTTGCAATACTGAAAGCACTCAGCAGGTGCAAAAGTTCAATCTTATCATTAGTAACCATTCCCTGTAGTGCTTCCTGAGGGGCCGCTTCAGAGTTCATTTGCCTACTTACAACTATTCTATGACCCTGCTCTGACCCTCACAGCAGGCTCAGAGAATAGCTACAAGTATACAACAAAGGTCCTGTTAAAAAAATTACACTGCAACAGAAAGCAATTACAGACAAAATTGAAAGAACCCAGCAGGTGCAAAAGTTTATCCTATCATTAGTAACCATTCCCTGTAGTGCTTCCTGAGGGGCCCCTTCAGAGTTCAGCAAATTACAGATAAGGAAGCAGGTGCCAGCCAGACTGGAAGTTTAAATTCAGTGACACATTAATCAACCCCAAATTAATTCATGTCAGTTGAAGCAGGGCAGGTGTGCTTGCTTTTTTTCACCCCCATAATCTACAGTGATAAACCAACCAGAGGGTGGCAGTGATGTACCAGAGGGTGGCATGGGTGTACCAGAGGGTGGCAGTGGTGAAACAGAGGGTGCTGTGAACCTGTGATGATGAACCAGATGTAGAAACAACATAGTCGCGGCCGTTGCGAGCCGACAAGTAAGTTCGCAATTGCGAACTGGTACAGAACCCTCGCAAACTGGCAGAATCCTTGCGAACATTAAAAAAAAAAAAAGCCGCAAATTCGCGAGAGTTCGCGGATTTTGCGGATTGCGAATCCGTAAATACGCAAGTTCGCGGATTGCCAATTCGTAAAATCCGCCCATGCTTAGCAGTGACAAAGTCATTGGCGGCCCCTCTTGGAGCGTGTCGATGGCGCTCCAACACTGCTCTCACCCACTTCCAGCCTCGGGCGGCCCCTCCGTCTTTGAGGTGGAACTGAGTCAGCTGGGGGTGCAGGTTGTTCATGGGCCACATCCGTCGCCAGGGGCACAGGTGGTGGTGGCGGTGGCGGTGGAGGTGGAGGTGGAGGTGACGGTGGCGTTGGAGGTGGAGGTGACGGTGGCGGTGGCGCAACGACAATTGGTGGAGGGGGGTGGGGTTGTTCCGGGCGATCCATTCCCTCCACATTGTTGTCTGCTGGCCCATGATGTGCACTATCTGGCCAAGGTACCCCGAAATTTCGCGCAACATGTTCATGTTGTCCACCGAGTCCTGGTGTGCAAGATCTGCATGTTCCTGGGAACGGTCGTATGATGCCTGGCACCTGGCTAGGGCTTGAAGGGACTCTGCCACAGGATGGGGTAGCTGTCCTTCCTCTGTACGGCGGAGTGTGGGTCGCCTGATTGCCTGATGTGCCGTCGCCTCTCTCCTTTGTGGCCCACTCACCCTGCTTGGGTGTGAGGCCGATGGACCTGCGTCCTGCGCTGGGTTAGGCAGGGTGGCACAGGCAGGAGTGGTGGTACTGGTGGTACTTGTGGTACTGGTGGTGGTGGTGAGTCTGCAGATCACTGAGGCAGGTGTCGCTGGAGTCACACATGCGACGGTTGTCGGGCCCGGGAGTCCCTGTGAGCCAGATGGCCCTGGCTGTCTGCTTGGCCCCGCACCATCCTCCGCACCGGAGCTGCCTGTGTCATCGTCCCCAGAGAGTCCGGTATGTGTGGGAGGCGAGTCTTGCGGCCGGGTGCTGGTTTCCCCAGTCAGTTCACGATCACCTGAGGGACAAGATTGAGCTGGTCAGTAATGTGGACATTACATGTTCATATCGATTTGTAAACATTTCTGTGTCCTGTCGCACACACCCCACACACCCTACCCTCCACCACCCACCGCCGCCATCCCCGTGAACATGGGGGCCTGTTGGGAGTTGTAGTTGTGAGCTCTCACACACCCCACCCACCACCACCACCCTCCCCGTGAACATGGGGGCCTGTTGGGAGTTGTAGTTGTGAGCTCTCACACACCCCACCCACCACCACCACCCTCCCCGTGAACATGGGGGCCTGTTGGGAGTTGTAGTTGTGAGCTCTCACACACCCCACCCACCACCACCACTGCCCTCCCCGTGAACATGGGGGCCTGTTGGGAGTTGTAGTTGTGAGCTCTCACACACCCCACCCACCACCACCACCCTCCCCGTGAACATGGGGGCCTGTTAAGAGTTGTAGTTGTGAGCTGTCACACACCCCACCCACCACCACCACCGCCCTCCCCGTGAACATGGGGGCCTGTTGGGAGTTGTAGTTGTGATCTCTCACACACCCCACCCACCACCACCACCACCACCGCCCTCCCCGTGAACATGGGGGCCTGTTGGGAGTTGTAGTTGTGAGCTCTCACACACCCCACCCACCACCACCACCACCACCGCCCTCCCTGTGAACATGGGGGCATGTACATATTGGTGAGTATGTGTCCGACGTGCATGGGTTGGGGCGTAGGAGATGTGTCTTCTCAGTTTTGTGAGCCTGACCATGTCGTACTGATCGTGGTGCTTGGTTTGTACTTACCAGCCTCTTCTCCTTCATCAAGTCCGTCTAGGCTCTCTGGGTGAAGTATCACCAGCACCTTCTCCTCCCAATCGGTGTAGGGTATGGGCTCCGGGGGTGTTCCGCCGCCAGTATGATTGGCTCTTGCATAGTTTTTGGCGCGGATGCCTTTGACCCTGGTCTTCAGGTCATGCCACCGCCTCTGAATTTTGTGCTTCGTCCTTGGCACGGTCCCTGACGCATTCACCCGACTGACGATTCTGTCCCACATGTGATTCTTTTGTGCCACGGAAGTCTGCTGGACTTGGGCCCCAAAGATGTGGGGCTCAACATGGATGATTTCATCTACCATTACCTTCAACTCCGTCTCCGTGAATTTAGGTTTTTTTTGGGTTCCATGGTGTGTGGTGCTCAGTGTGTGTGTTGAGTGAGTTGGGGGGTGCAGGTGTGTGGTGTGTGATGTGTAGGAATGGTGTGGTGGGTGTTTGTGTGGTGGGTGTGGTAGGGTGGTGGTTGTGTGTCTTCTATTTGAGTAAGCTGTATATCGATTAGGGCCTCGTGCTAGCAGCAATGCTGTGATGCAAAGGATTGTGGGGGTCATTTTATAGTCGTGTCTCAATGGTTGTTGGCAGTCAGGTGGTAGGTGGGCGTGTTGACTAGTGTGCATTATTGGGTACTTGGGGGGTGTCATGGTGGCTTGTGCTTGGTGTTGGTGTATCAGGTGGGGGGGTTGTCAATTTTCGTGTGTTTGCTAATTACTTGCGGTACACTTTCTGACATTTGTTTGACGTTAGGGATGTTGTGCGTGTTGGCCTTCCGCAGTGATGCACTGTTTATCGTTACATTCTTTCCGCCGCGGACGTGGATGGCTGTGCGTACCGTGGTACAGGCGGATTTATCCTAATTGCGGACACAGAGTTTTCACAGGTATGGCGGTAAATGTGTATTTTTCCGCGGTCATTGCCGTCCGCGGCCGTGGCTGTTCATTAGGCTCCGTCCGCCGCGGACGGAGTTAGATGTGTTCCGTCCACCGCGGACGGTGTTTGTTATGATCCGTCCGCCGCAGTCGGAGTTTCGTGACATGAATATCCTAATCGCAACCGCGGATTCTCCGCGACGCGGCCGGGAGTAAAAATTCCCCGATCATGGCGGACAGTACCCCTTTCCGTCCGCCATCCTAATCGACCCCTATATGTGGAAATTGGTGAGCAGACTTCAATTTTGTGCAAATCTGGGGCTTCTAGGACCCTGATACCCCAACTTGAAACCTTCTTGAAAACCCCAGCGTGGGGTGGCAGAGAGGGCTAAAGAACGGTGATGGATTAACCCAGATCTGTTGGCTGGGTGTGAGTGTTTGATTGGTTCAGATGCTCCATCCATCACCACCCCCTTTTGTACTGCTTTGTTTGCCATAAGTTGGCATGGTATGCTCAGACGTTGAGTCCCTTGCTCACTTTGCCAATGGATTCAAGCAAGCCTGGCTGAAGACGGCTGAAATGCCAGAAACCGGTCCTAGGAAGCTTAATTCCGGTCCAGGGAAGGCATGGCTAGGCAGTTCGGGCTGGACTGTTCCTGTGAGGCACAGGGTCAGACTGATTTGCATATGGCCATGTCTGAACTGGGGTGGCAGAGTGGGCTAAAGAACGGTGATGGATTAAACCCAGATCTGTTGACTGGGTGTGAGTGTTTGATTGGTTCAGATGCTCTGTTCATCACCACCCCCTTTTGTACCGCTTTGTTCGCCATTGTTAGATCTGACATCATTGGCGTGAGTTTCCCTTCCATTTTTTGATGGATTGCCTCGTCTGTTTTGACATATTTTTGCTGGTTGTATGTTTTGGGCCCTGTGCAACTGCTAATCAGTGCCACAGTACCAGTGCTCCCTATGTTAAATTGATATACTGATTGGATACCATGATTGGCTTATTTGATCTACTGTCAGCCACTAGTACAGTGAACCAGGTGTGCCCAGGGCTTGTAGAGCAAATGCTGCTGGTGGGTTTGCAGCACTGGTTGTGCCACCCACAGAAGCAGCTTGTAAAGTGTGTCTCAGGCCTGCCATTGCAAGGCCTGTGTGTAGTCTGTGACTACCATGTCGACTTGGCCAAATGCACCCACTTGCCAGTCCCTAAACCTTCCCTTTGCTTCATATTAGACACCCCTATGGTAGGCCCAAGGGCAGGGTGCATTGTAAGTATAAGGTAGGACATGCTCTGATGTGTTTAGCATGTTCTAGTAGTGAATGACAGCCATTTTCGTTTTTCACTATTGAAGGCTACCTGTTCTCATAGACTAGAATGGGCAGGGAAGATTGTTACATCCCTTCAATCCTAACTGACTCAGGGAACATGGTAGAAATTCAAGTTTAGTATGCCTGAACTCAGAATAATAAAATACATCTTTTAGTAAAGTTTATTTTAATATTCTGTATTTGCAAATACGACTTTTAGAAAGTAGGTATTTGCTTGCCTAACCATTTGAGCCCGCCTCTGCTGACTTGTGTATTCCTTGTCTGAGTTTGTGTGTGACAGGGCTGGGGAAATTCCACAATGCTGGCTCCACCCCCTGTGGCTTGTCTGATGTTTCTGCCCTGCACAGTGAAAGGAGAAGGGAAATATTGTCAACAGAGTACTCCAGAGCTGCATCTTCCCTCCCCTGTGCTGGCTCCACCTCCTGTGGGGCATCTGATGTTTCTGCCCTGCACAGTGAAAGGAAGAGAAGAGTCATGTAAACACAGTGCTCAGGAACTAGTTTAAACTAGGCAGAGGCCTCTCTGCCTTCAGAGAACAAAGGATTTTTTGGTATAAATATTGGGACCCAGTCCCTCAGACTTTAGATCACTTCTGGAATAAGAAACCTTTCTGCCAAGGGAAGAACCAAGGAAGCTGCAGGAGTTTGGACTGCCCCTCTGCCAGTGTGCTGTTTGCTGGGTTGGCCTGCAGTGGTTGCTTCATTGCCAAGGGAAAGGAGAAGGAACTTTGTAAGGACTTTCATCTACAGAATATTCTCCAAGGGCTTGAACTGTGCTTGCCTCCTGCTGAAGTCTCAGGGCCAAAAGACTTCATCTCCAGCTCCCTCCTGAATTTCCTTGCTGGGAATCCTGACTCCAGTCACTTGCGTGCCACTGGGAGCTGGAAGCGCGATGCATCGAGAAGAAGCATGTCGCCTCTGCAGCTGAAATCATCGAAACGCGGGAGAAGCGAGAGTTCGTCGCATCTCCCTGGAAGAGTGTGTTCATCGAAGCTGTCTGCTGTCGCATCGCCAGAGAAGCGCGACGCATCGAGAGAGCTGTCATCGCATCACCGGAGAAGCACATCGCAGGGCCTGTCGCGGCTCCAAAGTACAGAGTCGTCGCAAGGCTGCCAGGGCGTCATCGCATCGACATCGCATCGCCGCATCAAGGGCGCCATCTTCTCGCATCGGAACTGGATCATCGCATCGGCATCGCATCGCATCAAGGCGCCATCTTGCGCACCGCAACAGGTCGAGAATCTACGCATCACCTCCCCACTGGTAAGGCTCACGACGAGTTCCCTACTCTGCGCAAGCATTGAGGAAGGACGCAACCGTTCCCCCGGGTCACGGAATTGACGCATCCCCCTTTCTGCGAGCCTTTTGTTTACTTTGCGTGCCGCATCTCCGAACTTTGTTGAGAACTTTGTCGCATTTACCATCAACTTGAATTAAGAGACTTTTATCATCTTTTAAGTAACCTTTAGTATAGTATGGTGGATTTTTGTCATTTGTGGACTTGTCTTTAAGTCTATATAAAGAATACTTATTTTTATAAAACCTGTGTTGTGTCCATCTGTAGTGTTATCACTGTATTACTTTGTATATTCACAATTGCTTAACACACTGCCTCTGAGATAAGCCTGTCTGCTCGTGCCAAGCTACCAAGGGGGTGAGCAGGGGTTATTAAAGAGAGTATTCCCCTTATCCTGACTTAGAAGTAAGGGTCCCTATTTGGACAAAGGTGATAACCATTGCCAACTAGAGACCCCCAGATCAAACAGCCATAAGTTGGCAGGGTATGCTCAGACGTTGAGTCCCTTGCTCACTTTGCCACTGGATTCAAACAAGCCTGGCTGAAGATGGCTGAAATGCCAGAAACCGGTCCTAGGAAGCTTTACTCCGGTCCAGGGAAGGCAGGGCTTGGCAGTTCGGGCTGGACTGTTCCCATGAGGCACAGGGTCAGACGGATTTGCATATGGCCATGTCTGAACTGGGGTGGCGGAGTGGACTAAAGAACGGTGATGGATTAAACACAGATCTGTTGACTGGGTGTGAGTGTTTGATTGGTTCAGATGCTCTGTCCATCACCATCCCCTTTTTTACCACATAATAGTGAGGGGCACACTCTTTGATCGGCAGGTCATTATCACCAACACATACGGCACCAACAATGATGATCCAGAAATCTTCTACTGAGGGTGGCATAAAATTCAGTCTTTGAGGGACGATGCGATTCTGTGGGAAGGTGACTCTAATGTTGTTCTGTCTCTTACGGCAGATAGAGCAGGATCTACACGCACGCATCGCCCACAGGCAGCCACGACCTTAAAAGGACTAATGTTCGATCACCATTTATTAGACTCATAGCATATATTCCACCCTAATGCCCGAGAAGGCACAAGCATTACTTAACAACACCAAGCTTGGTCCAAACTTGATTTCTGGCTCACATCCAAAGACCTGCACTCCTGGTCCACAGAGGTCACACACCACACCCGCACGCTTTTGGACCATGCCCTCGTTATGCTAAATCTCTTAGGGCCGAAGCCTTACATAACGCACTACTAGATGCCGTATTCAGAGAGGAAATCAGGACAAACATAACGGAATGCTTCGACCATAACACAAGCTCCGTTGACTCCGTTGGGATGCTGTGGGAGGCGTTTAAGGTGGTGATTCGGAGGTCTTGTATGGCTCTCCAATCGGGGGTGTTAAGGGACATCCGCGATGGTCTCAATCAGCTTGAAAAAGAGATACACTACAATACTTCCACTCCCCATTGTCTGCATTATTAGCACGCATGTGTAGCAAACTCACAGCTTTTCAGGAAGAGGCGATAAGGGAAACAAACTTTTTATCCAAGTATGCAGCCGCACGCAGATACGATGAAGGGAACTGACCGGGGAGGACATTTGCAGGCCTCCTAAGGCCACCCAGAGGCTCCCCACACATCACAGCGCTCACCACACCGGATGGGAGTATGGCACTCACACCACTAGCAATTTTAGACACCATGAAAAACTTTTACACACAGTTGTATACCTCCCAGTCTGTCCCACCTGACTCTGTTCTACAAGAATATTTTGACTTGATAGAACTCCTATGCTACAGCAGTGCACATCAAGAAAACCTAGATGCCACATTCACAGTCGAGGACTTGAGGAGGATTATAAACAGCCAGGTGTTGACAGTCTTATGGCTAAATTCTGTAAGGAATACTCGGATATACTCGCTCCCCACCTCCTGGCTGTATACCAGGAAGCCCTATTAGAGGGAGCTCTACCCAGGTCCTTGCGCGAGGCCATCATCATAACCCTGTTAAAGCCAGACAAAGATCCCTCATAGTGCGATTCGTACCGCCCACTCTCATTGATTAACCTGGATGCCAAGAACTTTGCTTGACTACTGGCCAATAAATTACAGCCACTACTCATGTTAATTGCAAGATGGCGTCTGAGTGAGAGGTCGCTGCAGTAGCCTCACCCGCCGGTCCTACCCTGTGTTGTTGATCGAGAGAGAGGTGGTGGATGTGAGAGCTTTCGGTTCTGGCTTGAACATAGCACTGTGCAACTCGGCGCTGTTTGTTTACTATTCAATCAGCAAACATAGCACTGTGCAGACCAGTCGACTGAATTTTCTTTGTGCTGTCTGTGGTGGTCTTCAATACCTGCATGTCTGCATGTCTGTCTGCCTCCAGCGGTTTTCGAGTCTAGGATGACATGAGACATGAGACTGAGTTATGAGACCGAACTTTTATGTCTGAAACATCTGCTCTTCGTCGACCCCCTGCTCCTGCACATGGTGTCAAGGTTATAGCGCCTTGCAGCAAATGTGTGCCTTATACCACACGCTATGAAAACTCGGTGAACAAACTTCTGAACACTGAATTGAGGCCAAGAAGAAAAATGAACTAACTAACTGAGGGCAGCGGTGGCCGTAAGTTTCTTGTGACTTTGACTTTGTCTTTATCCTCATAAGCGCTATCATCGTTATAGACGTTATAGACTGCTGACTGCTGGCTCCGGCTATACAGAAATAGCCTTACGGGCCAAAAAAGCACAACGGCTGCAGGCTATAAAGAACTTGAAAGCGACAGCAAAAGCCACAGGTACAACATCAATATCATCAATTTCTCAGCCTAGTATCTCGGAAATCTTCAGCCCATTGACAAAAGAAAGTCAAAAAAAGTCATCACCTAATGTAAACTCCAACTGTAAGTCAACCGATAAATACAAATTGAATGATCTGGCTATAACACCCGGCGAGGTCAAATCATCATCATCAGGGGTAGGGGATAACATAGAACCTACCGGAGCTTCAGAAATACAAAATTGTGCATTATTGCCAGAGAACCATCCGTCATTGCTAAATATTTTAGATACTGAGAATGTATCGGACTCAGATATCTATGAGACTGGGATGTCCGTTTCTAGTGAATCAAGCGACATGACAGAGAGCTCAGCGAGCAATGCAGATTTTCCTGACGAAGAAACGCATGATGGGCAAGGATCCTGCGACTCTCGTATATCTGACAAAACCAGACAAAGCGTAAAATCAAAGAAACACCTGGCATAAAGGAGGACAAAACACCAAGGAGGTTATACAGCCGAAGAGACTACCGATCCAGGCATCAACAACGATCACGCTAAAAAAACAATATCAAGACAGTAACGGAAAAGCCCATCTGAGAGAAATACGGGCAAATCAATGGAAGAACATCACAACATGCAGGAAATTGAGGGAAGAACTCGGAAGCCGAAGGGAAGTCCCTGTATTCTACCTGAACCATCATTGAGCGAAGTCTTAAGCTCAATCAAAAATTTCCACGCTGATGTGAAAAAAGATAGTCAGAGAAACCATGTGGCCATCGGAAAATTACAAGGCGCAATCAAGAAAGTAGGCAACACCTGTATAGAAATCTCTGAAAGAATGGGTTCGGTAGAAACCCGCACCGAGTATTTGGAAACAGATGTCACTGAACTTCTCAAGAAAGAAAAAGAACATGATGGAATCATAAGGGATCTTATGCTAAAAGTGGAGGACACGGAAAATAGATCCAGAAGGAACAATCTGAGATTTTTGGGAATTCCGGAAGGTTTTGAGGGAAATGACGCAAGAGGATGTATGATTGGCCTCCTAAAAACTGCATTTCCAGAACTTGAGGGTTGGGATATGGATAAGGAGGTACAACGGGCCCATCAATTTCCCCTGATGCTACCCAAATATTCTCAGAAGTCACCGCAATATCCGAGGGCTATGTTAATTAATTTCGGAAACTTTCTCCTCAGAGAAGCTATATATGATATCGCAAGACCAACCAACCAGCGGGAACATAAAGGATTTAAATTTTTTGTAAGACCGGATTTTGCACATCCGACGGTTGAAAGAAGATGGAGAATGCGTCAATTGTTTAAACCATTTGAAAACCTTGGAGCTACTGTTTATCTCCAGAACCCAGCGAGACTGAAAATTATTTATAAAGGACAAACGCGAAGCTTTACTAGTGAGGTTCTAGCCCAAGATTACCTGAGAGAAATAACAGAAGCTGGGGCAAGGAAGTCTGGGAAAAACTAACTGCAGCACAAATATGGACTGATAACGTACATCGAGTACTGTGAACTATGTGACTCTAACATAAGCACACTTGGGGGAGAAACAGCGTATGGGGGATGATATTTGCAATAATTATCGAATCTGTTAACTACATAACCACTTAAGTTTATCTGTCACACTTTAGAAACACAGGGTTAGGACGGGGATAGGGTGCTAACATGGGCGGATCACATGGACACCCACACCCGGGTACCAACGTACCTGGGGTGCCTCATTGGATGGAAAGGGGGGTGGGGGGCGGGGGGGAGGGTTTGGGTGGGAAGGGGGGGTGAGTGTGCAGGGACAACCAGGCAGGGGGGGCAGAACAGGTTGGGGGAAAGGAAGGGAGGGAGGAGAACTAAAGGCAAACGGGGGGAAAAAAAAAAGAAAAAAAGAAAAAATGTATAAAAATAAAAAAATATATAAAACACTTACCCTTATGATATACATGGAGTATATTAACCTTAGCAATTTGGAAAGAACTAACAAAGTAGGAGGTTTATCTATTAAAGCTCATAAAGAAAAACTTTAATGGCTAGGATCAGTATATTATCACTGAATATATGCGGCCTCAATGATATTAAAAAAAGACAAAAAAACGCAGAAGGCCTAAGAACCTCCGGGCCGAATATCGTTTGTCTCCAGGAGACACATATCGAAGGGTCGCAACAATATTTACTAAAATCTTTAGGATACCGACTTATTGCAGCTACATCACAGGGGACACGTACCAGGGGGGTCGCAATTTTAGCCAAGGGTGGGGGGCTACAATTTCCCCGCACAAAAGCGGATACTTTAGGTAGATTTGCGATTACTGAATGCAACTTCAATAACGGGGCAAGCAAATTCACGATATGTACAATTTATGCGGATATCACTGATAACCCGGAGGTACTGATTAAGGTGTCTAACGAGCTATTTCGCTGGCCCCTTCCCTTTGATGCTCTGTGGAGATTTTAATATTCATCTACCCTGTAATTGGTCCACAGATCCTGGGTTTACTTATCAAGGCAGGAAACCAAAAGGTTTTTTTGCTCTTAAAGATCTATGCTTACAACACGGCCTTTTAGATGGCTGGGCCATGGATCATCCGGGCGACCCTGGCTATACCTATTATACTTTTCCATACTCAAAACATGTAAGACTAGACTATCTGTTTCTCTCAAATAGCTTGCGCTCTACATGTCAAATCAACAAAATGCCCAGAATTTTGTCAGACCACAACCCGCTTAAGATTAACCTAATGAAGGGTCCTGAAAAATCTAACATAAATACATGGACTCTCGAAAGAGCTTTACTATTTAATAATGCATACAAGTCACACATGAGAACTTGGATCCCTGCTTTCATATCAGATAATATCAGGTCGACCGCCATCGACATTGTGTGGGACGCTCTGAAGGCCGGGGTTCGGGGCGAAACCATGAAATTCTCCTTTCACCACAATAAAAACGAAAAAATCAAAATAATATCATTAGAAGATCTATGTAAAGCAGAAGAAGGACTTATTAAATCGATTCAGGAAGGTAGTCCAATTGCTAATGCGGAGCGCAAAGTCGCTATTGTTAAAAATAAAATCTTGTCAATTTTAACTGATAGAGCAGCTATTAAAGCTAATATCAACAAGGGTAAAATCTACGAGCTGGGGGAAAAAATGGGCCACCAACTAGCTGTCAGAACTCGCGAAGAAACATCTTTTGCTCTAATTAAAGAAATTAGGGACCCGGATTTAGGCCTAAGATCAGATCCATCTGAAATAAGAACTTCGTTTCAAAAGTTCTATAAGAACCTCTATCATGAGGATAACATCGAACGTGGTGATCCCATTATGTATTTGGAATCATTTACCCCACCACACCTGGAAACGATTGAGCAGGAGATGTTAGATGGCCCAATCACCTATGATGAAATACTCTTGGCAATTAAGGGCCTGGCTACCGGAAAGGCAGCAGGCATGGACGGAATTCCAACTGATTTTTATCTCACATTCGCCCCCCAACTTGAGAATATTGTAACTCCCCTCTTTCAAAATATCTTTTCCGGGGGGAACCCGCCCAGGTCATGGTCCATTGCCAAGATTATAGTATTTCCTAAAAAAAACAAAGATGTGAAAGAACTGGGCTCATACCGACCAATTACACTGATTAATGGGGATTCTAAAATCTATTCAAAAATACTAGCAGATCGATTGGCACCCGTAATTCACAATATTGTATCGGATAAACAACATGGCTTTGTGCCAGGCAGGTCCACGACTGATCATATTCAAAGGGTTATTTCCCTTTTTGATTATACGGGTGTCACAGGAGACCCTATGGCCCTCATACTGCTCGACGCGGAGAAAGCGTTTGATAGAGTCTCCTGGAAATTCCTTTGGGCGGCCCTATCAAACTGTGGGATCGGCGGACACTATCTTACAGGAATTCAACAGCTCTATGTAAACCCCAGTGCGCATGTTTTTAATTAATGGGGCTTTATCCGAAAGCTTCGCCATAACACGTGGTACAAGACAGGGCTGCCCTTGTTCGCCCCTTCTCTTTGCTATTTATATTGATGTGTTTATTAACAATTTGGAAAATAACAACTCAATTTCCTCAATTTAAGTCCATAATGTAAAAACTAAATGTTTAGCATATGCTGACGATATAGCTATTACTACAGGTGACCCTATTAACGCCATTATGTGGATAGAACGAGAAGCCCATGCCTTTGGTAAAGTTTCAGGTTATAAATTAAACAGTAGTAAAACCCAGATCATTATTAATAACAAAATCACAATGCAAGACCCAAGAATAATTAATAAAGCAATCTACTTAGGTGTGAGTATTGATGCTAATATCACAAACATAGTCGACGATAATATTAACCCTCTCATAAGTCGCTCTAAGAAGGAACTACAGCGCCTGCATAATCTACAGCTTACTATTGGGGGGAGAGTTAATGTCATTAAAATGCTATTCTTCCCGAAGTTTCTCTATTATTTTCGTTCAATTAACCTTGAATTCTCCGAAGCAGTGTTTAAAAATATAGATAATTTGTTTTCACGATTTATATGGGGATATCACAGTCCGCGAAGAGCACTCAGGTGGCTTACTTTACCTAGAGATCGAGGGGGATTGACACTTCCAAACTTTAAATTGTATTATTGGGCAACAGTGTTGCGATACAGCGCATACCTTTTAAAAGGAGACATAGACGTCCATAACATTCCCACCCCGCAAGAACTGATTCTGGGTGACGGTTGTGCAGGTTGCTTGTGGCGGCACCTAAACGACGATTACTTTAAAAAGGTGAAATTCAAGACTATCTCTAGCACCATTAAAGTATGGCGGAATGTAAAAAAATTAGCGGGGTTAGGCCGGTATTCTTTTTATACACCTATAACGCAGAATTTAGATCTACCGGAAATATTCCAAGACTTAGTTTTGAATAGATGGGCCGTATAAAACAACTCGGGTGCTTTTTCTCGGTGAATGGTATAAAGTCGTTCGAGGAATTAAAAACCAAATTTAAATTATCTAACAGAGATTTCTTTAAATATCTCCAAGTGCGGGATTTTATTTTAAAGAAAGGGGGCGGACGCATTAAATTTCAACCATGGCAAATTATGGATAAATTGCTATCTATAAAAACCCCTAAAATTTGTGAGATCTATGAAGGGCTTAATCTACTGATGCCGGACGATTTGGAGAAACATACGGCGGCATGGCAGAGTAGACTTGGCATCTCTCCTCGAACCTCTATGGAGGCCTTAGAGATGTCAATATCAACTCTAATGTCCATGAATCTCCAAGCACAATTTTATAAAACATTTTTTTCACTTTATTATACCCCAGGCAAATTAGCAAAATGGGGGGACGGGTCTAGGACACATTGTCCGAGGTGCTCCCTTCCATCAGCAGACTCAATTCACATGTTTGCTACTTGTCCTTTACTAGTGAATATCATATCGACAATCTCTGATTTTCTTTCCCTCCTCGCACATTGCCGTATTAATATTTCAACTGAAGAAATTCTATTAGGTACATCAAACACACATCGACCCCACTCAATGCTCAGGTTTATCTTCATTGCTATGGCTGTTTACAGATTGTGCATTGCGTCAGCCTGGATAGATCCTTTAGCACCATCGTTTGTAGAATGGAGAACCAGGCTGTTAGCAACTTGCAACATAGAAATAGCGATTTATAGAAACAAAGGGAGGATAAAGCGGAATAAGGGTTTGTTGATTTGGGCTCCTTTGCTAGATTGGATGCATGAGGAGTGAAATGCTTCAACCGTGCTGGTTTTATATCTAATGTCTCCCTCTCTTCATGTTTATACCTTGTTTTCAGTTTGTCAGCATAAATGTTCATTGTACAAATTTATTTACTTTTCTCCATGTCTGCTAAAAATGAACATTAAGCTAGATTGTGCTACCTGTTCTGTTGGGGTGGGGGGGGGGGGGGTGTAACGACGATGTTATATAAAATTTAAATGCAAATAAAAATTGTAAAAAAAAAAAAAAAGACAAAAAAAATAATAATAATTAATTGGGAGGCCAGACACCGCAAAGGCCTTCAACGCCTTGGAGTGAGGGGTTTTATTTCCTCTTCTTAGAAGGATGGGTGTGAATCCCATATTCATACACCCGATCAGCTTTCTATACACGCTGCCCACAGCAA
Organism: Lissotriton helveticus; assembly: GCF_964261635.1. NCBI lineage: Eukaryota > Metazoa > Chordata > Amphibia > Caudata > Salamandridae > Lissotriton > Lissotriton helveticus. Next base: position 600,300,605 of record NC_136063.1, on the reverse strand, counting down.
GACTCAAGGTCAATGGCTTGATCTCTGAACCCATAATTATCACCAGAGGGACCAGGCAGGGCAGTCCATTGTCAACCTTACTATTTACGGTAGCGACAGAGCCACTAGCAGCCAGGATAAGGCAACACAATTTAAATCAGGGGATTGGGTTCACCACAAGAGCGCTACCTGTGTCAATGTATGCAGATGATATTACTTTATACATGACGAACCCAAGTGACAACTTTACACAAATGACAAGAGAGTTGGTGCGTTATGGGTCATATCCGGGGTGATGGTCAACTGGAGTAAATCCTTTATTATCCCGCTGACTATAGGGACTCAGGCCTTTGACATGGAATACCCGATAGCATGGACAGACGGGCAGATCAGTAGCAACCTACAGGAAATCTGGATGGTCAACTACAGTGGGGCAGTGGACTGGATAGGGGATCGCGTACGAAGATGGAAGGCACTGCTCCTTTCTCTGGCGGGTCCCATAGCCATAACAAAAATGATTATCCTGCCAAAACCTCTATATTTATTTGTGAATATTCCCGTACCAATTACACTACAATTTTTAAAGCGCATCAGGTCACTCATGATCGAGCTAGTGTGGGTGGGGAGACAGCCCAGGGTATCATGGGAGCTACTAACCTTGCAGCTGGCACAGGGGGGAATGGCAGACCCGGACTTCACACTCTATGCCTAAGGCTCCCAGGCACAATTTTGCACTTCTGGGTACACCCCACACCTTTTCAGCTACATGTAGCAGTAGAGATAGACTGGGTAGCGCCACTATCCTTATGAACCGCCCTCTATCAAAAAATGCAAGTGCCCGCGACATGAAGTCGACACCACAGAAACCATGCATTGGGTCTGGGACGGACTCTGCAAACGGGCAAACATAGATACCTTATATGCACCCTCGATGCCGCTGGCAAACAACCCAATGTTCCCCCCACTCATGGATGGAAGCGCGCAGGCACTGGTGCACTCACACAGTATTTGTACTGGTCAGGAAATATACCCAGGGGAGAATTTTTGTAATGCTACAACAAATGTGCAGCACTGCTCCTCCATCAGCATCAGACATGCTATTATACTATCAAATATGCGACTTGTGCCGGAGCAGATTAGGCACATTTCCTAGCCCACCTCCAGAGCTGCCAGTGCTAGAAACATAATAATGGTGGAATCGTGTAGAAAACTAGTGTCTCGCATTTACACTATCAAACAGAGATATTTTCCCATAGTTGTCCCATCATCACGCGGAGCATGGGAAGAGGACATTGGGGTAGACATAACAGACGAGCAATGGGATTTCTGTTGTGGGCAGTTAGAACAATTGTCTCCCAACTACCGTCTAAGGCTTATTCACTTCAAATATATTTTATTTATTATTTATTTATTTATTTATTTATTCAATTTATAGAGCGCACTATCACCTTGCAGGCATCCTGGCGCTAAGCAGCTCAAAAGTAGAAGTGAGTCAAGGCTGAGGCCAGCCATTTAGTTATTAGGGAACAACCAGGTTTTAACACATCTCTTGAAAGGGAGAAGTTCCCTGATTTGCCTGATCGCCCAGGGGAGTTTGTTCCACAGTCAAGCTGCTGCCACTCCAAAGGATCTGCCCCCCGACCTGACTTTCTTAAATCTTGGCACCTTCACCAGTCTGGCCGAGGACGAACGGAGCAGTCTTGACGGGGTGTACCAGTCAAATTTTTTGCGCAGGAGCACCGGTCCTACCCCATGAAGGGCTTTAAAGACCAGGCAGAGCGATTTAAAGTGCACTCTCTGTCTCAGAGGGAGACAGTGAATTTTTACCAAAGCTGTAGAAGCGGAGGACCTTCTAGAAAGTCCAAACACTAGTCTGGCTGCTGCTGATTGGATCCTTTGTAGTCTGTCCAGCAGAAAGTTGGGGGAATCCAGCAGGAGGGCGTTACAGTAGTCAAGCCTACTGAGGATGGTACACCTTGCCACTAAGGCGCGCGCCTGAGAAGGGAAAAGCGGAAAAATTTTGCGAAGAGACCTAATGATCGCAAAACAGGAGGCTGTTGTTTTTGTAACATGGACTTCCAGGGAAAGCTTGCAATCAAACATAATGCCCAGGTTGTCAACAGTTTTTATAGGCCGGACTGTGCGTGAAAAACCCGGGGGCCAAAGATTGCCAGGAAGAAGACGAGGGATCCTATTCGCAGAACACACAATCACCTCTGTCTTGCCAGCGTTGAATTGTAAGGAATTGGCCTGGAGCCACCGGGCCGTGTACTGCAGGCAATTGTGAAATACCTCCACAGACATTGAATCCTCTCTATCGAAGGAGAGGATCATCTGAGTGTCGTCTGCATAGTTCACAATATCAATATCGTGAGACTTTATGACCGCAATCAGTGGTTTTAGGTAAATGTTAAATAAAATAGGGCTGATTGCCGATCCCTGAGGTACACCATGCAGCACATTAGAGAAGGTGGATTGGAAAGGAGGGAGGGACACTGCCTGCTGGCTATCCTGCAGAAAAGAACGGAACCAACGTAAGGTGCAGCCTCTCACTCCGGCCTCACTGAGTCTTTCCAGCAGGATTCCGTGATTTACCGTATCAAAGGCAGCAGACAGGTCAAGCAGGATCAGGGCAGCTGCCTGACCCCTGTCTGCCCGCCTCTGAAGCTCATCCATGATGGTCACCAGGGCAGTCTCCGTCCCATGTGCCGGTCGAAAGCCAAACTGAGCCTCTTCCAACCAGCTGTGTTGTTCAAGGTGCATGGAAAGTGTGATGGCAACAGCACGTTCCACAATTTTAGATGGGAATGGCAGTAAGGAAATGGGTCTATAATTTTTAGAACATTCCGGATCTAAAGATGGCTTTTTCAGTAACGGGGACACTAGGGCTTGTTACCATTGTCTGGGCACTACCCCACTCACTAGCGACTGATTACAGATCAGGCGAAGGGTAGGGAGGAGTTCATCCTCATACTCCTTCCAAATCTTATGTGGTGCGGGGTCCAGGGGTGAGGTGAAAGTGATACCCTGTGCCAAGCGATTGAAATCCTCCGCTGAAAACTGCTTGAACTCAGATAGCATTTCAGTATCCTGCCACCCCGGCCATTATCCACACCCTCTGACTCCTCCCTTGCAGGGGCTCCTGAGCGCCTAGCCTCAGATGCAGTGTTCCCGGCTGCCAACTGACCACCCGCAAGATCATTGATAATCAGTTGGATCTTTTCCTGGAAGAAGCTGATTATACCGCACCCCGACACAGCTACATTGTATGGGGCTTTGGCCAGATACTAACTGCTGGCAATTCAGGCCAACAAAGCGACCTTTATCCATCTGGCCTGGCAATGCAGGCCCGTAGCCAACTTCTGGCTGAAAATATTACACCACATCAAGAATATAACAGGGTAGGAGCTGTCTGATACACCACTGGTGGCGCTACTGGGGGTGGTTCAAGACATTTCACCACTGTTGAGGCAGTTAGTAGCAGTGCTACTGCTGCTGGCAAAGAGACAGGAGGCCCTGAAGCGGGGTGCCATCCCCCCAACCACAAGAGAGTGGGTAAAGAATGTCACATACTGTAAGGACCAACTGTCTTGCTACTGGGAATTATTACCAACACAATCCCTCCCCAAGGACATATGGGGCCCATTCACAAGTTGGCTGGGCTCTGCTGATGCGGATGAACCCTGATACAATATGTACTGGTGATTGACCACTGGCCCATACAGGGTATATGGTGTGCTGTTCAGGCCAACCAGGTCAAAATGCGACAATGTTATGACATGTAAGTTTAAGTGAAGGAGAACGCACCATGGGACTGTAGCTTATCGCTTGAAATGTGGATGTACTCTAATATGACACTGTGCATGTTCTGTCTCCTCAGGTGTCTGGATATCATAAGAGCCATATACTGTAACTGCAATGTTATGTTTGTGTTTAATGTCTTTATACGAAAGCCAATAAAAAAAAACATTAATAAAATCCCATCATATTTCCTCAATGAGTCATCAAGGCACTCTCACTGGACTGCCAGATCAAGTGATATAGGGTGGCTGGGGGGTACATTGATCATTCACCAATGACATAGGCTGGAATGCTTGATCTGGGCTTTCAGGAAGGGTTGCCTTGCTCACGATCTAAGGAGCAGACCAAAACCGAGGCAAATGGCATTGGTCTGATGTGGTTGCTTGGTTCCGATGTATTTCCTAAATAGCAAGGTGGCAGAACTCTTGCCAGTGGTAGAGTGTGGAATTAATCGATAGGCACAAAGGGATCGGCACATAGCTTGTTTTAGATCAATTTCCTGCATCAATGCTGGCAGAACTTCTCTATTGAATGTGATCATAAATCATTGCACAACACAATTGGCATGAGGCCAGGGAGGCATAATCTTTTGATGCTCGATATTGAGTCCAACAAGGAACGCCTTGAATTCATTGCTATGGAATGGTGGTCCGTTGTCAGATTTTAGAACAGCTAGGATGCCCAACACTGCAAAGATGTTATCAAGCCACTAAATGACTTTGTCATGGGTTGTTGATGATAATGCTTCCACCAAAGGAAAATGTGAGTATTCAATAATGACTACCATGAGATGATGTGCATTTTCTAGGGGCCCAAAGAAATCGACAGCTACTCTCTCTTAGGCATGCATCGAAAGAATAGACATGGGCAACGGATTCTGCAGCACTTTGGGAGATTGGCAGGTACACAAATGGCATGCTTTTGGTTCTTTCTTAACTCGTTCATCTAAGCAAGGAACCACATTCAGTATGTTAGATCTCTTTTGAAAGCTGCAAAGCCGCAATGTCGTTCATGGGCCAGCTCAATGGTTTGATGTCCAAGGCTCTCAGGGATGACGATTCCTGAGCATCCCAATAAGATACCCTCTCGGGTGATGTATAGTTCATCCTGTGCGTTTTAGAATTTTTTGAAATTCAACAATGTAAGAAAAGGGCCAAATGCTTTTCTTTCATGCATGAGTTGAAATTAGGTCTTTGAGGATAATCATGTTTGTATCTGTATTGGTACCAGCAATATTCTGTTCCATAGATAGGACTGCTGGCTTGCTGGATGTCACAATGAAATTGACATACTCTTCAGCCGCTTTGGATGTCGAACTATGGTGATGTAGAGGCACTCCTGAAAAGTAATCAGCATTGTTTTGATATTTCCCCGGATTGCGCACAATTTTATAGTCATACTCCCCACCTCTCATTGAGAAGTTGCATTTTAGCTTCACGATTTCCAAAGATACTAAGCAACACCCGATGGTCTGTGTTAATAGTGAAATGTTTTCCATAATGAAACACATGAAAATGGTCACAGGCCCACACTACAGCCAGACTCTCCTTTTCTGGCTGAGAATAGGCCTGTTCCATTTCGTACAAGTTTTGACTGGCATTGGCACAATGTTTCTCTGAGCATTTGGATGATTATGTTGATAAAGGATGGCCCCCAGCCCCACCGGGCTTGCATCTACTGTGATCTCAGTGTGTAGTTTGGAGTCAAAATAGGCAATTTCAGTTGCATTCTCAACTGCATGTTTTTTTCTTTTGAAACTTTGGTCACATTCAGGAGACAACTGAAATGGAGCATTTTGCTTTGTTAAGTCTCTTAATGGGGCACTCACTGTCGCAAAGTCATGAATGTACCTTTTTGGAATGTTTGAAGCCACTCTTGGGAGTAGTATCCATAGGAAAACCTAAGGTTTTCAGTCTTGAACCCGCAGTTTCATTACTGCTGTGTGTACTGTTTGTTTCTAATACATGAATTTCTAAAATGGTTTCAATTTCCTCCATAATAAAGTTGGCAGGCAAGCGAGATGATGATTGTGGATTGATCCTATTGATTCTTCGTTGCTCGCCATGCTTAGCCATGAGGTGTAACTTTATCAATTTTAATTTTCTTATGAAAAGGAAGAGGTCAATCATTGCATCCACGTAGTTCCAATCACTGGTAGGACAGAAGGAAAGTACTAATTTCAGAAGAGTTTCTTCATCAGTGCTTAAAATTTGTGATGACAAGTTAATCATGGTTTTGTCACATGTATCAGTATCCGGTTTGTTTCTATGCCAGAATTTCTTTCTCCCGCCCCTTCTTGTTATTCTTGATCTTTCTTTTTGATTTTGGCTTTTCCTCTTAGTCTTTCGTGATCTCTTCCTCTTGTCTCTGCTGCTGAGGTTGTCGTCTGTTCCTTCTGCTATTTTAAGATCAGAAATTTGTGTAAAAAAGTCAATGGTTGTGCCCATAAAGGGACGGCTGTTACCTGGTGTTCTGTATCCGAGCTCAGATCCAAGCTGGAATCCATGGAAACTACGTCTCATTTTTGGTGCTGAATTGTTGGTCCCTTTGAACACAATCGAAGCATTTTCCATAAGTTACGATTCTGCCCTCTGCATAATCCCTCTTGTCACGGAGGAATTTTTGATACTTTTTTACTTGCGATCTTGAGGCGGCCCTCCAATGCCTTTAGGAATGTAACCGCTGTCTTTTCATCTTTATGTTTATCAATTTCCAATCACAATGTTGTCAACAATTGCCTAGTTTCCTCAAAATTGATCTTAGCATATTTGATGAGCATTTTCAACATGCCTTTGTACGTTTTGGCAATGAATGCTGCCCATTCTTCCAATGATTCATGGTTGGGATTTTCATATGTGGGTATAATGGAAATGCACAAACCCCTGGGCACATGTCCAACTTCTACATAGTTTGTTAGGCCTGTTACCTCCCACCATTTGTTTAATTTACGTTAGAGAATTTCTCTAACAAATTCAAGTTTTGTTTAAGCGCGGGTTCAGAGGACTAGGCGACCCAAGTCCTTAAAGGATAGGTTGGTCCAGAGTCATCAACAGATTCAACCAACCATAACTTGGTTACAATTGAAAATATAACTCCTGTAAAGCTTGTAGACACACAACAAGCTGTGAAACTTTCAAGACACGATGGCAGGGATAGAACTATCAAAAAATGTATCACATGCACCATGAAATATGTAATATATATATATTGGCATTTCCGTGTGGAATGCGATATGTAGGAAACATGAAACATCAGCTCAAGAGACAAATTCTAGAACATCAAAGGGCCATAACCAATAAGGATTTTAGTTATCCTCTGGCGAGCCATTTCTAGAACTCATATAATAGCAATAAAAAAATACTTGTCTTCTGTGGCATCAACAGAATAATGAAACATATACGTGGTGGGTTCAGAGAGAAACAGTTACGAGTTCTTGAATCAAGATACATTATCGGCTTTAATACCAGGATGTCTAACGGCTTAACCTCTTAACCGCGGAGCGAATTCCGCCGCGTTACAGGGGTTTAATTAAGTCGGCGGATCCGCGTCGGCCAACGGACATGCACAGCACTACCGAGGCAGTGATCGTGACAGCCATTGGCCGACAGACCCAACGAAGGGGTTAAACAGGGAAGAAGAATTGAGCACCCATATTGGTCTATGATGCCATACCTGATATGCACACATGTGTCCATTACTATGTTCAATTTGTATCTTGGACATGTGTCCATTTTATTTTTCTGAAGCATTTGTATCTGTTTTTCTTCCTTTCATATCTATTTTGTCTATTTTGTGGTAGGGGATGTATTTTCCCACGTGGCATTATATTTTTATAAACTGGGTGCACACTCACATTGGTTGTGACATGACCTTGGGTACAGCATTATATCTGGACCTTTGTCCTGAATTATGGTTTCAATTCCATGGACATTCCGAAATGTTGTCTCATCTATACATGTAATGATGCTTCCACATTTGGGCCCTTGATTAGGAGGCTATTATTTATGTTCCTCTTTTTGTCCTATCGAGGACACTAGCATCTATGTATGATGTTTCTTTAAAATCTATCAGATCAGAAACACAGGTTTTGCTAGTCATCATGTATGGTTTTATCAGGCAGGTACCCGATTGCTTGTGTTCATACCTCATTTCTGTCACTTAATTATTTATCTTTCAAGCAAATGCAACATTGCAATCTTTTTGTCCAGAGTGATTTAATCAGATTTGAAATATATTTGTGTAATATGTGACAAAAGTTACACTTTGCTCTATGACCATACATGAATCAAGGAAAGGTGGACCTACAAATTGCTCATGAATTGAAGATGTGATTTACCAAGCAATATTTTTTAATTTATTGTTATTCTTATTTTTCCTCTTTTCTTGATATGTACGTACGTTCCTCGTCATCTTTTAGGATTGCGATATTTATAGTTTAAGATTATTTCAAATTGTCATCCATCGAGCTTAATTCTTTGCATTGAAGTATGTGATGAACTACATAACACTAGAGTAACTCCTCTATGTCTATGACAACGTAGGGATGTATGACATTCACTTTTTTAATTTACATGTACATACATTTTTTATTATTTCTATCACTAATTCTGTGATTACGATATTCACCATTGTACAGCATTCAAAATTGTTGTTCATGAGGACCAAATCTTTGCATTGATATTTTTGATGAATTGTGTACCACAGGGTAACTTTTCTGTCTCTATGATGATGTAAAATTATTTAAATGTTTACCTCCTACCACTCTGGTAACTTGACAAAGGCCTTCTCGGCTGAAACTTATTGTTTTTTAGCGATTAAACACTCATAATACTTGGTGGGAGTGCCACCTCATTCCTTTGGTTAGACTAAGTTTGTACATTTGTTGCTGACCACCGCCACGGCAGGCACCAGCACGTACTGTCAGGTGGGCGGCGTTGGGCGGAAATTATCTATGGAATATATATATGTATATGTATATTCACTGGAAAAAAAACATAGGTTTCAGGGACGTTATAGTTAGTTGGACATTTCACTCGTACAAAACCATAGCAAATCGGCCATTATATTTGGTAGACCGAACTATAACTCACGCCCCCGCAATATACTGCTGATGACATCACATATTACATCACTCATGACATGCTCATTGACATCACTTATGACACCTCAAATGACATCACTGATGACATCATCCAGTGAATGTGTGTTTCTGTAAAGTATAAAAATATGTTTTATATATATATATATATATATATATATATATATATATATATATATATATGTCAAGGTGTATTGAAGTATGAGTGGATGTATGAGTGTCTGAATGGATGATTTAGTAGTTGTGTGACTGAATGTATAAGTGAGTGATTTATATTAAGTAAGGGCGAATTTGGCAGATTCGCGGTCCGCGAATTAGCACGAAGTGGCGAAAAAATCCACATGTTCGCAGATTTTCCTGCGTACTCGTGGATTTTTTTGCCATTTTGTGACACGTGTGTCTGTAACTTTGACACCCCACCGAAAGGCGCCGAGGTCCCTCTAGTGAGCTGTCCATGATAGTGAGGAAAGGGCGGGAAAAGGTTGCATACACTAGTGCGTGTGTGGCGGGGCTTCTATGCGAGTTCACATGCCTCTTGTTTACAAAGGGTCAGAGACCGATCAGAGAACCAGATGAGGAGATAGCAGCCTCCTGGTCACAGGAAGTACACAGGGATTGCGCTTGAGAAACTCGTGGATGCAAAGACCTCCATCAAGGATTACATTCAATTGTAGGCGGCAGATATGGGGAGGAAGCACACCTGCCTAGCCTCGACCGTGCTCACTAGTTATTTGGGCTGATTATAATGCGTGACTGAATTTGAGCTTCAACTCGGGCACCTGCTTTATTTATATCTGTAAGTGCTTCCTGTTGAGGTTTAATTTTTGTGACAGGAACATCGTGCCAGAATGAATCCTGCCTGCATATATTTATCCACGAAGAAGCCACCCTCTACTGCAAAGAAATGAAAAAAAAATCTGCCCGTGAGGGGATTTGCATATTTTCTGCAATTTTGCGCGATTCACGAATCGCGAAATTGCCGAAAATCTGCAAAATCCGCAAGAGTAACGGATTTTGCGCCCACCCTTATTAAATATGTCTTACTGAATGCATGGGTTAGTAACTAAATTGTATGAATATCTTTATTAGCCTGTTAGTTGGTGTGTAAGCAGCCGCATGGCTTGTTGAGTAGCTACATGAGTGTCTATATGGGTTATTTATTGGTTGTCTGAGTATCTGTATGGGTGCCCGAGAGTCTTTGTGGGTGGGTGGGGGGTGTGACTCTGTGCATAGATATGTGAGTGGTTGTTTCACTGGGTGTATGGGTAAAAGAGTGCATATGGAAACAGCTGTATGGGTGGAAGAGTGTGTGTATGGGTGTGTTGGTGAGTGAATGTATGTCTCAGTGGTGCATGTGTGAGTAACTACATATGTTTTAAAGCAGTATATGTGAGTGTTGGAGTATATAAATGACTATATGTGAGAGTGAGAGTTTGCAAGAATATCTATATGGATGTGTGTGTGTTTCTATGAGTGATTGTTTCAGAGTAAGTATATGTTAGTATCTGTATAAATGATTATGGTGGGGTGTGTATGACTATATAAGCAGGAAATGGATGTGTGATAGTTTCTTTGCATGACTGACCAGGTGTATGAGTAACTCTTTGGGTGAGTGGCAGTGTGTGAGTGTCTATATGGGTGTATGAGGGGATATATCAGTGGCTGCATAGATGAATGAATGTGCATATGAGTGACTGAATAGGTTAGTGGGTAGATGTGTGTGTAGACATATGAATCAGGTATGAAGCAGGTATATACTAACTGCTGTTGGTCTGTCTATGGTTCGATATTGGTGGTCTGTATTTTAGAGTGGGTGTATGAAAGGTTTTATTAGGGTATGAGGAGGTGCATCAGATGATCATGTGGATGATGTCATCAGTGATGTAATCAGTGATGTCATTTGAGATGTCACCAGTGATGTCACTGAGCATGTCATGAGTGATGTAATATGTGACGTCATCAGCAGTGCATTGCAGGGGTGCGAGTTATAGTTAGGTCCAACTAACTATAACGTCCCTGAAACCTACGGTTTTTTCAGTGAATTTTTAGGGTTTTTTAAATGCTAATTTCTAACTATAACGTCCCTGAAACCTATGGGTTTTTTCAGTGAATTTCAAAGGTTTTTTAAATGTTAATTTTTAACTATAACGTCCCTGAAACCTATGTTTTTTTCAGTGGATTTCTAAGGTTTTTTAAATGCTAATTTCTAGCTATGCCTCCAAAGGTAGGACATGTGAAGAAAGAGAAAGAAAAGTGCAAAAAGAAGCAAGACATATGCAGAAAGAGACAACAGAAGTCTAGAAAGATGAAGAAAAGTGCAGGAAGAAGAAGAGATGTGCAAAAAGAACCAACAGAGGAGCAGAACGTCCTCCTGTGCCCCCAACTTTTTGCTGATGGGTACCGGTGGTGTGTGACTCTGACTAACCAGGCCTTGAGCAGGTGCTATGCTAAAAGACACTTAGAATACAGTGAAAACACCTACATTCACTGAAGTGTAGTTCCTATAGCCCTGATAGGCTCTGTGCATTGGAATAATATACACTATAGATTTGACATAGGACTGAGGTCAGTATACCTCTATCGAGTATGTTAAACCTAATTACTTCTGTGTGCCAGCTAACTCAGAGGTCACTAGAAACGTTCTCGAATGAACAAGAAGGGATTTGTTTCTGACAACCACATAAACATAACAACTTTATTTCCCTTAGAGTCGGAACAATATCTTCAGAGTCATGGAAACAATAGAATACAGTTTCACTTAGTCAATCGTGCATGCTTAGTTTCTACAGAGTTTGCACAGAAATAGAGAGACGGGCATTTCAATAAAAGGGGTTTATTGAACAGTCTTATTTCTCATGCAAGAGATTTAAACTGCTACAATTGTAAGACAGAATGCAAAGTATAATGCGTATAGCATTAGCAGTAATATAAAATAATACTGCAATAGCATGGTCTGTACCTATGACATATATAAAAATACATACATAAATAACACAGGCTAAAATACTCAACTGGTGCTTCTAAAATAATCCTACCCCAGTGTACCTAACCGAAGTCTTGTACGAGGGAAGAAGTAGGTGCTGTTTTAGCTATAGTTTAGTTTAGTTGTGCCAAGAATTGCCAACATTTTCTCTAGGTTCTAATCAGCTCCATACCTTAGAATGAGAGAGGTTGGTATCTCTTTCCCGGGACTCGATCTCTAACACCCCGCAAGGGGAGTCAGAAACACTGGAGCTGGATTCTCGGCGAGGAGGATGACAGCGTCTGGTCAGTGCATCAGTTGGGAGTTGACTTTCTTCGGGCCGCGTCATGCAAGTAGCTAACCAAACCACACCGTGCCTTGCTATAGTAAGTGAAGGTATATGTATACCTTGAAGGTGTTTAGGAATACCAGTATTGACGTACAAGTCGGGCATAAGAATGTCATGAATGAACCCCTAAGGAATAAATGTTCATGCATAATAAATGAGTTCTTGGAGAAATCAATATCCAGGCAAGGGAAAATCCTAAAGGCTTAAGAGTCTGGTTTTCCAAGATCTCTTTGTGACAAAGAGGATTGGATGTAGTTGACCATGCCTGTATTTGGTTAGCATGAGCAATGCCTGAATAAGGGCTGGATTTCTATGCCTAAATAAGGGCAATGTTAATTGTACTTATATAAGGGCATGAATTGGGAAATCTATAGACGTATCTAAATTGACACACAACACAAACTACACTTTCGTATGAACGACATTACTAAATCCTAAACATGTTAAACATATCTAAAATATATCTACACACAAAGAGCTAAAAGCATGTTTCAAATACATTGTAAATAGTGCATCAAAACTATTTGTAAGCATGACAATGCATTGGAGCTGTACATATTAGAGCAAGTATTAATTCTAAGCACATGTTGACATTTTGAATGCTAACTGAGTGAATCATGAAAATGTACATTTATGAAATGGCTCGTAATTACAGAAGAAAAAGGGCCAAAACCATTTCATGTCAGTCTACATAAAACTGTTTGTTCTGTGGACAAGGTCATATATTGTCTCTGGAAGTACTCAAATAATTTTGTTCACTATGAATAGTTTTACTATAAGCAGATTACTCGTGCTAAAAATTAAAAATACAAATTTGGAGAAAAAAAAATTAATCATAGCAAAAAAATTCCAAAGTTAGTACCTTGTTTTGAAAAATGAAGGTCAAATTCATAGTTTCTCAGTACACTGTGTGCCAAAATCAAAAGTCAGTGTTAGGGCTTGGAGAAAACATGAAATCTTCTATTTCTGTACACAAAAAGTTGTCTACCGTTGTAGGTGAAAGTTGGAATATCTCGTTTAGAATATTAACCGCACATAGATGGGAACTATCACCTTCAGCATTGGTCGCATCAGCAATATTCGAATTGGATGTTACCTGCACATCTGTTGATTCCCATCATACCTCAGCAGTTGCAATTTGCATCTGTGAGATCTCAATGAATGCCATCATCAGAATTGGTAGCCCCTGGGGACAACACAGAGCATGGGCCATTACAGGGTCCAGCAGAGTATCAACATCCGTTGGCATGACTGATGGGAGTGTTAGTCAGATGTCTAGTACGCATTCTTCACCGCAAAGCAGGCAGCATACAACAGGTAAGATGCAATCATGGCAGATTGGTCTGAATGACAGAAGCCATGTGGTATTTAATTCTCGTAGATGAGGTAAACCCAAAATTTGGACGATGCGCTCACGACACGATGAAATGGGTGTTGCTGGTGATTTGGCTTGCCATATTGTAGCAGTAGGAGCAAAAATAGTATCCCTGCAATGAGTCCCAAAAAGAGGGGCAGTCCGCCAAACACAGAGTGCATGAAGTTTGGAATGATTCTGAGGACTGCTTGAAAACAGTCCGGAAAAAACGGTCTTAAATACATGTACAATACCGCTCGTATCAGACATATTTAAGATACAACCTAACATTTCTGAGAAATGTGTAGGGCAGTTTGTATTCAAAAGGGCATGTATCACGGTAGAAGTCCTTGTGACTTGTAGATCATAGGTCTCTTTGGCCGAGGCCAGTGGCACAGTTTTTTGCAAAAGAATGGCTTTCATTCTGCTTAGAGTATCAATTTGTATAGAAGAGATGTTCAGTGAAGGCCATAAAGGCGACTCCCTGGCTGTGTTGGTTTGTGGAAACAATACTTGCATACAGCAAGTGAACCTGGATGTAACAGTCACTAGATATTGAATACCTGGCAACATTCCACAGCAGCTGTGATCAATCAACATGAGGTAACTTCCATTTGAAAGTTGTACAAAAATTGGATCAATCACTGCAGCTGACAGGATAAGTTGTTAGAGGAACCATCGCAGGCCATGTGTAAATTATTACCCTGACAAAGGAGAGTATTGCTTAGAGCGTTTTCATAGTTAAAACCGCTAAGAAACACTTTACGTCACGCACTCCAACATCTGTGTGTGTATGGCAAATTCCAGGATGTCTTGATGTATTCTTTACCCAACCTTTCATATTTACCTGCTGGTATGTGTTTTAGGCAATACTGAAAATGGAAAATTGTAACCAGCAGAGTGATTGTTCGATGTATTATCCATTCAGTAGCTGTTTTTTTCTGCCACTGTGAAAGGTAATCTTTACAGTTTTTCAATGCTCAGCACCGTATATTCTTCTCCCCTTTGTGCCAGTTTTATCTGTTTATAAGTGAGGTTGAATTCTGAAAACAGTGTTGTGGTATTGATTAAACGCCAAGGCACGTAGCCTGAATGCAAGTTTTGGAGCGTCCAACCTAATAGCATGATAAAACATAGCTGAGACTGACCATGTTGCAACATGACCAAGTCTTGTTCCATGATGTCTATTGCAAAAGACACAATGCTGTCCAATGAATATATCCTGGACGACAGAGTCTTTAACTCATTGTCTACTACAGAGAGAGATTTCTCTAAATTAATACGATCAATCTCTCGTATTCGTTCTGAAGTCTCTGTTTGGGTAATCTTCGATATTTCGTTATATGCAGCATATATACCGGCATATATGAAACGTTTTTGACACGGTTTTCTTGGTCCTAGCGAGAATTTCCTAATGTCTGCACCATTTTTAAGTAAAGATAAGTATTGTTTTACATCCTGTAGTGCAGCCCAGGATGCTGTCTTTGAACATATCTTGGGTCCAGCCTATTGACTTTGAAACCTTGAGTTTTGTTCAGGAATCGATCTTGACAGTTGTTTGTGTCTATGGGCCACAGCAACCATTTGTTCCAATCTGGATATGATCTGTTGTGATGCAAAATATTATGTATGTCGACCTTCCCCCTAGTAGTGCTATTACTTGCAGGTATAGGTATGGTCGGTGTTTTCATGTCCTTGATCTTGGCTAACCCAAGTCAAGACATTTGTTGGACAGTGTCATTCAAAAACATAATTTGCTCAGGGATGATACATGCTCTAAACAAAGCTTCTACCCGGTGCGCTTGCCAATCTTTTGAACCCCAGACAGTTTTTGTCCCAATGTTGCCTTTCCAAAAGTCGAAACCCTGTCTAGACAGTTGGGCATCAAAGGCTGCAGAATAAATCTGTTTTGTATTCGTTAACAAACTTTTCATCTCTGTTTTGTTCACATTTCTAAAATAAAATGAAAATGGATCGGATACATTGAACCCGGAAAAATATGGAAACTTATTCGCAAAAGTATTTGAACTACCCTTTGGAGGTGTAGGACAGTGTTCCCATTGGTTATACATATATACATTTCTAGGCATTGCAGATTTGTTCAAGAAATGATGTCCATAATGGTTATAACAATACATTTGTTCATAGTCCGATGAACCTTCTAAATATTAATGATTTGTGAATACTGCAGAGATCTCTAGATCAGACATCATATTATTAAGAGTCTCGAAGTCCCAATCATCAGAAAAGGTACTAGAGGTAATAAAGTAACTTAATGAAATCTTGAATAAGTGTGGAATCTTCAACAGCTCTTATGGGCCAAACATGTCATATTCTGTTTTGTCCCAAGCTATAACATCAGGTATAGGAACAGCTGTAATGTTAACTGCAGACAAGTCTCTTTGTTCACGATGGGATGATTTGTGTGGCTTCAAAAGTAAGTTCACTTGTTTACTTGCTGTGTCCATTTTTACCTATCTTCCATTTATCAGCATACCCAGAGTTATTACCAGAGCTAACCAAAGTAGAAGAAAAAATATTCCCAATACAATCCATAGTTCATTCCATGGAGAAACCAGATACATTTTTTCCAGGTGATGAAAAAAGTCAGTTGCTTGTTCTTTAAAAGTTATTTTTGCTGGCCTTGTTTCAGGTTTGCTGGGATCCTCAGAAAACGTATCAAAGTTAATGAAACAGCCAGAGGCAGTTTTGTCAATGGTTGGAATTGCATCCGGATCTGTTGAAATCGCTGGAACCACTTGATCACTTGCTACATTTGTTTAGACAGGTGTTTCAGGATGAACTGTTATTTTGGTCTCAAGAGGAACGAGTTGCATAGCTTTGTTGCTTAGTCCTTCTTTTCTTACTGCAGATTCCTCAATGGTGATGAGTCTCTCAGTTTGAACCTCTTGGATTGTAGCTAGAGGAGTGCGCCTGCTACATTGGTGGAGTCCACTTGGTCTACTGCTTAGTATCGGCCACATAGTGTGGTTTGATCAGGTTGAAATACATGAATCTGTTCTCCTTTTTGCGAGCAAGGGGCGGCAGTATCACTGTTCTTATTCCTTCGATTGCTAGGACAGGTACTGGTTGTCTGTAATAAGGCCCAAATTCCTTCTTGTGTGCGATCTTTTCTTGGATTAGATCACCAAGCTTTGGAATCCAGACAGGCCTTGCTGGGACGGTAGGTTTTTCGCCAGTGGTGGTTGGCTTCAGGAACACTTAGCTTTGTTTCCTTCTTAGTTCATTTAAGTCCTGTAAAACAGCCAAACGATCTTTGATATAAAATGTATTATTTTCCACCACTGTTCCATGACAATTAAGGTCTGGAACCAACATTATTGTCCCAAATAGGACCTCAAATGGAGTGACACCCCCTAGAGAACTTCTTGGCAAGTTGTTAAGTGCACGTTGAACATCAATTAGATGTTTGACCCTAACCTAATACCCTAGCTGTTGTAGACTGCTTCATGTCCAGGTTTTTTCTTTCCACAACAGAATTTACCTCAGGGGAGGGAATGGAGAAGAGTACCGCAATGCAACGCCCAAACTGGCCATGGCTTGTTTGTAAGCTCGAGAGCTAAACGCAGGACCCTGGGCAGAATGTAGCATGCCTATTGCGTATGTGCTGATAAAGACTTGCAAATCTTTTATAACAGTTCGAGCGTCAGCCAAGCGCTGAGGCCACATCCAAAGGAACCTTGAACACAAATCCACTGTGACCATGATATATGTATAGTTGCCATCCCTTAGTAAGGGACCGCAGTGGTCCAGGTAAACACACGCTAATAATTTTTCTGAGATTAACAGGGGTGTCTGCGCAGGATGTTTCACAGTAGAGACTTTAATCTTTTGACATATTTCACAATCCAGAAAATAGTTCCAGGTCTGTTTCCTAATGCCTAGCCACCAGTACCTCTGTTTTAATAACAATACTGTGGCGGGAACACCTGCATGAGCAGAGGCGTGTCCTTTATGTGCTGCTAGGTTTAGTCCTAATCTATGTTCCATGTTTGGAATTACCTTATCCTCCACTCCAGGTATTCGAGCAAACGGAACATTGTTTGTATCAGTTATATATTAGGATTTGAGTGGAAACCCTTTAGGTAACGCTGCACCGCTGCCTTTGCTTGTAGCATTGACAGCCAGTATTATTTCACTGTCTATTTCCGTTTTTGAATGAGTGATTGCAGCTACGGAAGCCGTTTGCACAGCCCCCTTCGCGGCTTCATCAGCCAATGAATTCCCTTCAACGTGAATGCCATCACGTTGATGACTCAGCATGTGTATCACATGAGTGTTTTGGAGTCCGTTTTGCAATTGAACTACTTGTTCCCAAAGCGTTTTATGCTTGATTGTGCCACCTTTTGCATCTTTTATACCATTTTGAAGCCAATTCTGTAAATATTCATTGTAAGATTGAACACAATAGAAAGAACCGCACACTATGAGTGTGGGGAATTCGCGATCCGTATTTTCAAGTGCCAATATTAATGCTTGTAGTTCAGTTCGCTGAGCTGTACAATCTCGTAGAGATTGCTTTTTTGTGACCATAGGTCTGAATTTGCCATCGCTCATACGCCCTTTAACGATCACCCATGCTGCACTATAAGCTTGTTTTCCCCCGTAGCGGGTTGTGCAGATCCGCCAGTATAAACTATACATTCATACTGGCCTAGAGGTAGAATTTTAGTAGCCAGAGGACATTCTTGTTCTTATTGCAGAAAAGCTTGTGTTTCAAAAAAAGGATCAAAAACGTATTCAACATCGGTTGCAGCAAGATAATTAACCCATTGTACCCATCTCAGATGTAAAGCTTTAGCATTCGAATGCTAGCTTTAGTCACTGCCTCTAAGGCTGGAGCAGGAGTTATGACCATAATGCGTATGCCCTGTGCTAGGGCTCTTTCTTTTGCTACAGCGGTTTGAACTGCTGTCAGAATTTTTTCTGTGGAAGTGAATTTCATTTCTGCTTGTGTGTAAAAATATGATTTGTATGCAATTGGAACTTTTCACCCTCATTAAAGGTTAAGTAGGTAAATCCGCATTGACCCGGAATGATTTGGATCACTAAGTTGCGTACGTTTACGAGTGTTTGTAAATGTTTAGTTGCTAACATGTCTGTTTGTAGCGAACGCAACATTTTTGTGTGTTCTTGTTTCCAATTTATTGTTTTAAAATCAGGTTTGATTAATTTGTAGAGAGGTTTAACCCTTTCTGCGTAGTTTATAATGTAAGTTCTTCCAAAATTCAGGAAACCTAGAATCAACTGTAAGTTTTTTAGCTTTTTTGAAAGTTGGAGCAGCGCACACTTTTCTAAAAAGTTGGCTGCCAGGCTTTTGCCTTCACTTGATACCTCATATCCTAAGAAAAGGACGTTGAGATGGGCAATTCTTGATTTTTTAAAATTGAATTTGTATCCTTCAGAGGCGAAACCCAGTATAATGGTGTTCACACTGTTCAAGTGCTTATTCAGGTCATCGTCTGTCAGATAGATATCATCAACATATGACAATGCATCGTCATCATAAGTTTGTAGTAACTCTGTTACTCTTGCTGAGAATAACCCGTTCAAATACCTATTTTCAGGTATAATGTTTTGACAAAAGAAACCATTTGAAATGTCTAATGTGTTTTTGTATTTTTTACGCACATTGTTATTCATTAATGCTGTACTGTGTGCATTTTGCACTGCAAATGTTTTGCAACAAGTGTTTAGATGTCTGTAATCCAAAACTAGATGATATGTACTGCCTGGGTTGGAGACAGGAAACAAAGGATTGTTCATTCTTACAGTCGGTGAGAGCGGCTGCTGAGGCTACGCGCTTCCCTGGCTTCTAATTTTAAAACTTTTAAAACTTGAAATATTGTGTTGTGTGTTAATCTTTATGTTGATACTTGTATTGCTGGGTGAATTGTTGAGTTGAGAACAATCCTCCTACCTGCCTCAGATCGCCGCTCCTCGGCGCAACGTTTTCTTCTGTTTTCTTTGCTCTTTGGCTCCAGGCACCGATCCGCCACGGCTTGTGCCGATTGCAGCGGCGGTGGCCACACGAGCACGAAACCCCTCCTCCGCCCCCTCATCCTCACTTCCGCCCTGCTGGCCGATTGGCAGGTCAGCGGGCTAGTGGCTTTCTTTCTTGTATTTAACGATGCAATGGCGGAAGCGCAGCGGACGAGAGCAGCGGGAGCGCCGACTTCGCGCCGAAGTCGTGCCAAAGTCCTGCCCGTCTGCGCCCGTCCGCGCCAGGCCGGGTCCAGGGCCATACCATCATGCCCATGCGCGTACTTACTCTTCGCAGGTACTACATTCTTTTAATGCTGGCTATGTACTTGACCCCGCCATACTTACATGTATTACAGCACACGGCATTGTCCGCCCTGATCCGTGTTTGCCTGGGCTTAGGCCTGACCCCTTGCCTACTATACCGCCTACCCCCAGCCCATGTGTCCCTGTCCCTATCCCCACTATTTCCGCTGTCATGCTGAATACTAGATCCGCAGTGCGTCATCAAACTGAAATTTTCCACTTGTTGGAAACGGAGAGCCCTGATTTGCTCTTCCTAACGGAAACTTGGTACCGCCAGGACTCCCTCCCTGACGTCCTGGCGGCCCTTCCCCCTTCGTACTCTGCCATCCGTGTCGACCGCTCAAACGGAAAGATGGGTGGTGGGGTTGCTTTAATATCGCGCGAGGGGCTACACTTTCAGACACTGGCTTCCTCTCCCCTACCAACGTCAGACTGTCTAGTAGTACGGTCCACTTCTTTTAAAACTTCTCTTACCTGTGTACTGATTTATCGCCCTCCTCAATCCTCACCTGGTTTTATTATTGCACTACAGGAACTCCTTGGCACTCTGTCCATTAATAATGCCTCAGGGATGGTTCTCGGAGATTTTAATTTTTGGCCCGGTGATCCTGCTGAGGATGCATTATCTAAGGAATTTACTGCTTTACTCCTCAGCCTGAACTTCTCACAACATGTCCACACTCCTACACATAGGCAGGGGCACATACTCGACCAGATATGGTCCCTCAACATCCCCATTTCGGCGCCCTCGGTATTACCATGCGCTTGGTCGGACCACCACCTTTTGTCCTTCTCGCTGGCCCTTAACACCCCAGCCCCTTCACGCCAACCTAAAAACATTTGGACTCGGAACTGGAGTCGAGTCGACATCTCCGCCTTGTGCAGCTCACTCCGGTCTTCCCTTCCGACCTTTGAGGGTTTGACTCTACATTCTCATGCTACCACACTAGATGATTGGCTTGTTACAACTTGTGATCATATAGCCCCCCTCAAACGGGTAACCATTAACCGTGTTCATAACGCTAATAAGTGGTTTGGTCCAGCTCTAAAAACCAAGAAACTCACAGTGCGACAAGCCGAACGCGCCTGGCGTCGTGCCTACTGTCCACTAGCCAGGCAGCGCTATGTCCTAGTCCTGTCTGAATACAAACGAGATATTGTAGCCGCAAAAAAATAATATTACACTGGACGCATTCTGGCAGCTGAGAATCAGCCTCGAGAGATTTTCGCGATGGTCCATGAGCTGGCGGCTTCCGACAGGACTCAGTCAAAAATCCCTCCCTCACAGATCTTATGTAACTCTCTTAATGAGTTCTTTGTAGAAAAAGTGGCTATCATTAAGGCAAATATTCCCTCTCCTTCACCTTCTTTTTGCGAGGGCTCTATTCCCATCAATAGTCAGTCCTTAGCCCACATTCCCCCTCTGACTTTGGACTCACTTCCCCCTCTTCTTAGACGGGTGAAATCTGGTTCCACTGCTGATGTTTGTCCAGCTCACATATTAAGCCAGATCTTTTTAGACTGTCCTTCCCCCGCCCTTACCCTGTTGAACAAATCATTTGAACAGGGCACTGTTCCGCTTTCTTTTAAGGCCGCTGCTATCATCCCTATATTGAAAAAACCCGGGGCAGACCCCGGTGTCCCGGCTAATTACCGACCAATCTCCCTCCTCCCTTTCCTGGGGAAGATTGCCGAGTCCCATCTTACGCAGGTCTTAAGCTCCTTCATCGAGGATAGTAATTATCTTGCCCCCTGCCAAGCGGGCTTCCGCCCCCGCCATTCCACAGAGAAGGTGGTCATTTCAGTTCTGGACCGACTCAGGGAGGGATTGGACTCCAACGTACCCCAGGCCCTCGTATTATTAGACCTGTCCGCCGCCTTTGACACGGTGGACCATTCCATTCTCTTACGCCGTGTCAGGCTGGCGGGCATCGAGGGCCCCCTCTTGGCCTGGTTGGAGTCCTTCCTGTCTGATCGCTCCCAGGCTGTCCATCTGGCAGAATTTGCTGCTCCTTCTC
Organism: Lissotriton helveticus; assembly: GCF_964261635.1. Lineage (NCBI taxonomy): Eukaryota > Metazoa > Chordata > Amphibia > Caudata > Salamandridae > Lissotriton > Lissotriton helveticus. The sequence continues at coordinate 600,278,735 of NC_136063.1, read as the reverse complement.
GTGAAACCACCTGCGGGGTCCCTCAGGGCTCTTCCCTCTCCCCTTTACTTTTTAATTTATACATTTTCCCTCTCATTTTTGCTTTGCAGCACATGGAGGTCGCGGTGTACAATTATGCCGACGACCTCCAACTTATTTTTGACCTGTCCCCGGCCTCGCCAGGTCAAGCCAGCTTCCAGTCCGTGATGTTATTTATCCATGATTGGATGAATACAAACCATCTTAAATTAAATCCGGACAAAACGGAGCTGGTTCTGACGGGCGGGGTCGCAAATCCATGGTCACCTCATTTTTGGCCCTCATCTTTAGGCACCCCCCCTACTCCCTCCCCTTCAGTTAAAACGTTGGGCATTATTCTTAATCATCAACTCACTCTCCACTCACATATCAGTTCAGTTGTTTCCTCTTGCTTTTTTTCCCTACGGACTATCAGGAAAATCTCCGTTTTTTTTCTGTTTCCGCCCTCAAATTGATCGTAATGGCCATGGTATTGTCAAAAATCGACTACGGGAACATCGTTCTCAATGGTGCTCCCGCATATGCCCTTCATCGTCTCCAGCTGGTCCAGAACCAGGCAGCCCGCCTGGTTTATGGCCTGGCCAAGTCACATCACTCCACCCCCCTTTTAAAAGCCCTCCACTGGCTCCCTATTAAGCAGCGGGCACTGTTTAAATTGGGATGCCTCACATTTCAAGCCCGAGCGGGCACTGCCCCGGCATTTATCAACTCTGCCATTACAAATTACTGCCCGCCGAGAGCTCTTCGCTCCTCTTCTTTGGGCTTGCTAGCAGTACCACGCTTTAAGAAGAAAAGAGTTGGTGGTCAGAAATGTTCAGTTCTGGCCCCCACCTTTTGGAATGCCCTTCCCCCTTCAATAAGACCTCTATCGTCTTATATGGAATACCGCAGGGCCTTAAAAACCCTTTTGTTCCAGCAAGCGTTTACTGGTTAGCCGCGTTCCTCTGTTTGCCTGTTTTTACCACTGTAGCTCCCAGCGCCAAGAAACTGTTTAGTACATGAGCGCTTTACAAATGTTTTTAAATTCAAATTCAAATTCAAATTCATTGATGAGGGGCATGTTTCAATAACCCCTTGGTATTCAAGTTGAACTAAAATCTCCCTGACTTGTTTTTTTAGCTTCTTGCTTAACTGGGTACTGCCTTTGTGCAGTTGGTTGATTTTTTAACTGGATTTTGTGGTGAGGTGAATCCTCATCCCATCCTACATGATTTTTGTAAAATGCTGGGGCTTGGGCAACTGCCCATTTCCTGGCATTAGTATATTTTAAATGAATTGGAATATGATTAGCGAAGTCAGGCATAATGATGTCTTCACCATCTGGGCGCTCCCTGACAAATTCTGGTGGCCAGTCTTGTTCTGCTAGAAGTATATCATAACCCTTAGAAAGTCGCTCCCAAAAGAGTGCTTTCACTTTTCTTGGTATGTCTCCCTCCATCCAGAGTGTTATTTCATATAACCTATGTGGAGAACTAACCCTAGTATCTGCAGTTTCAACTTCAATGTCTTCATTCAAGTCCACTGTCTCCAGAAGTCCCTTCAGGTTCTGGGGAGCTATTGTTACTTCTGCTGCGCTGTCCAGCATTGTCTGAGCCCATTCTCCGTTCTTGATTTGTGTCCTCAAGATCCTCGGCATGTCTGATTTTTAGACCTGCTACCTTCTTTTTGGTGTATTGAGGTTTTGGTTTGTTTTTCTGAACGTGTTAATCATCTTTGGACTTCACGCGTTCTTCCTTGTTGTCTGACCGTCCTCTTCTTTTGGATGTCTGTGACGATATCTGAAAGGTACGAGAGGAATGTGTATCAGTATCTTGATACCTGTCAGGTTTTCTCAAATTATCCCTATTCCTGATTTTATACCTCCTTTCAGAGGGCTCCTGTTGAGGAGACCTACTTCAGGAATGAGAACGCTTTTCTTTTAAAGGTTGTTTGCTATTTTCCCACTTTATTTTAGAAGATGTAGGAGTATTTTTAGTAAAGACCTTTTCAGGACTTTCAGACAGTTGTGGTTTAACTGGTTTCCCACCCAAACTGTCTCTGCCTAATTCTTCATAGGATTTTTCAATTATTCTGAGTAGTTCTTGTGGTTGTTCTGTTACATCAAATTTTCTTAATTTCTAGCGGATCACCACTGATGCTGCTTCTCCTTTAATATTAGATAATATTATTGATGAGACCTGGCTAAAATTTTCTGTAATTTCATACCCAAATTTAAAGCAGGCTCCGACCCGTATTCGTTTTGAATCTGTTTCAGGACGTCAGGTATTATCGCCATAGATGGAACACCATGTGTTTTAGTATAGATTGCAGCGAAGACTGTACCCCAAGTGGTGCAGTCCTCCAGATGTGGTGTGATCTTAATTGGTAAACAGATTGTTAAAATTCTGTGTTTCTCATGAGGGCTAGTATTAGGAAATACTGCTTTGATTTGAGTAATTTTTTTAGCTATCCAGAACGGAATTTGCTCACGTTTTGCGGGTAATTTACCCATGACTGCGTGTAAAGTCTGTGGTGTAATTTTTAGTGTATTCCCTTGGTGAGAGGTTTTGTTGTGGAATAACTATTGGAGGTTGGACTGTGAGAGTCTGCATGATATACTGGACTAATTGTAGATTTTGATTATTTCTTTGATTTAGTGACTAATTCTACGTCTGACGTGTCATCAATGTCAGGATTTGGTGTATAGCCGGCTAAAACCGGCCATGTTGCTCCTGGTCTACCTAGTGGACCGAGCATGGTAATGTGATTTAAATGTTTTAGAGCGCCTTTAAACCAGAGCTCATGCTCCTGCTATGTGAGTGGAATTTCAATATCCTCGAAAGGAATATATCCCTCTAGTGGATCATCTTCTTTGTAGAAGTGATGTGAAACATATGTGTTACTGGATTTGATTCAGGGAATACTATCCATGAGTAGAATACCTCTGTCTGGTGATGTTCATGTGCCTCTATCATGAAAACTGCTCTACCACCTCTTGATGTTAAGCCATGTTTTATAAGTTTTAGATTGATGGCTCTCCTTACATTTGGAGGAATGATTATAGCATTCTCGTCGGTTTCTTGGAAACCTATTAAGTTAAAAGTTGCTTCTACTGGATCAGCCGCAGCTCCACCGGCTTCGGTGTTGTTTGCTTCGTCGGCCATCGTTTGATGAAAGTTGCAGAGCAAGTTTCAAGGGAACAAAGATAAGGAGCACAATAGTTTGGAACACTGTACCCTTCAACTTTAAACAAACCAAAAAGCTAATACATAGGATTTTTTTGTCTTACTCAGCTATGGCGGATATTATCCCTTACCCACTCCAACGTCTATTGGAGTGTTACGAGTAAACGGGACTTCCCATTTCACAACAAAAAGCATGGGCATCGATCCAGGATAGATTTTTTCTTGACATCTACCACCATAAAGAATTTAGTTAAGAAACACCTTTGAGATCACTCTGCAATTTTTTTACAATTAGAGCTTAGAGCCAAATCCCCAGAGAGGCGCTGGACTCTAAACCGATCTCTTTTCTTTGAATCGTCAGTTGTGAAGAATGTGATAAATCAAACAAAATAGTTATTTTTTTTAACCTCGACACGGCCCACATAAACAAGGTCTGGGACATGTATAAGGCATTCCTTAGAGGCATACTAATTAGCCACAATGCAGTGGAAAACAAGAAAAGGGAAAAGGAACTTTCATTTTTAGAAGACCAGATAAAATAATCTCAAGGGTAGCTGTCTGAAACCTCAAAGGTTAAATTGAAGCCCATAGTAGAAGCAGATCTTGCTAAGCCTAAGGCAAAACTAGTTGACTATTTAGAACTTAGAGTAAAAAAGAGATGGGGAGCGAGTAGACTAGCTAATTACGAATATGGGGAGGGTAGTGGCAAACTATTGACCTGGAAGGCCAAAACAGACAGAAACAGGAATAATATTACAGATTTGAAAAACCAAGACTTGGGTGAAATTATCACTGAAGACAGGGCCATAGAGCCGGAATTTGTCCATTTTTTTTCAGGACCTCTATACAGAGGACATATTCCCAAACAAAGATCAGACAGACACGTTTTTTAGTGATATAGATATGCCCTTGCTAAGCGACAAAAACAAAGAGGATCTATCGGCTCCCATTACCCAGGAAGAAGTTTATAGCTCAATTAGGAATTTGAAAAAGGGTAAGGCGGCCGGCCCGGATGCCATCCCTAATGAGATTAATATTCTGCTGAGGGAAGTCTACACCCCAATTCTGTTGGATCTTTTCAACTCCGCATAGATTTTAAAACAGGACACCCCACCTTCCTGGGATTTTGGCAACCATAATCATTCTTCTCAAACCCAATAAAAATCCCAGAGTATGTGAATCATACAGACCAATATCGCTGCTTCACAGTGACTACAAAATATATACATAGATTCTCAATAAAAGGCTGGAGCAAATGGTTGGGTCAATAATCCATAATGACCAGAAGGGTTTCATGAAGGGGAGGCATTTAGAGGATCTCACGCATGAATTAATCGGAGCCATTGATCGAGCTATAGAGTGTGAAAAACCCTTGTCTATAATAACGTGTGATGCAGCGAAAGCTTTGGACAGGGTCAGCTGGGCCTGTTTATATGAGGTAATCCAGTGTTTTAATATGGGGGAAGTATTTGGGTCTTCAATTAAGACCTTGCACAGAAACCATATAGCCCGGGTTTTCGTAAATGGATCTCTTTCTGAGATAGTACAAATAAGCAGAGGATCTAGACAGGGCTGTCCACTTTCCCCTATCCTCTTCAATTTATATATTGAGCCACTAGCCATTAATCTGAGAGCATGTAAAAATATATGTCCATTCACATGTAACAATTGGGGGAAAAAATGTCTCTACACCGATGACTTAATGATTTTTACAACCCACCTCAATTCGGTAATATCCCCTATTTGGGAAAATTTAGATACATTTGGTAAATTATCAGGCTATGCGGTAAATCCCTCCAAAACAGAGATCATGCAGTGGAATACCAGTTTCAAGAGCGATCTCATTAAGAAAAAGATAAGATATTTAGGGATTGAGATGGTCCAAAATCTGGATACTTTAGCAAAAGTGAATTTTGACTCAGTAACATCCAAAATTAGAAAACAACTGCAGCAGTGGGGCTCTTTACCATTATCTTTTTGGGAAAATCAAATTTACTGAAGATGTCTATCCTACCCAAGTATACTTTCATTTTTAATAAATTTCCGTTAGAATTTAAGATTGAATGGATTAAAAAAGTTCAAGGTCTCTTTAATAAGTTCATTTGGGGAAATAAAGGGCCGAGAATTGCATGGAGGAAATGTAGGGAGAAAAAGGGAAACGGGGGCATAGCAAGCCCAGACCTCCTACATTATCAGAGAGCCTTTCAATTGAAAATTTTTAGACAGTTATTAAAGGACTCAAATAACATCACTCTCATGTTTCATGCCCTGACGTATGGACCACCAGACATATCTGTTCACTTTCTCTATAAGTTTGGAAATCCTAAATTCTTTAAAAAAATCTGGTTAAAGTCTCTTAAATACGCCTGTATATTGTGGTACCACATCAGGAAGATCCTACAGATTCCATATTATAGCCGCTACACCCCAATATGGAGTTCTCCTGGTACCCCTGAATGTTTGCAAGATGCCCTAACAATCCCGATAAGGGAAACGGGAATTCGAAGATGGGGCCAGTTATTGGAAGGCACTCAATGAATATCTTGGCAGGACTTTCAAGAAATCACAGAAGGAGCAGCCTCCCGTTTCATATATTGCCAGATACTAGGCTAGGTCAAAACTTTGAGACAGGCAGGAAATCAAAACAAACTTTATGAGGCTAAAATAGCTCTACGTCCGGGTCTACAGAAAGAGGTTTCGGTTTGGTATTGGGTACTGTTACATTCTTTAGAAGACTCTGCTACATGGCATACGGAGAAATGGAGGAGGAAGCTACCGGAGACTGATCTGGAAGCACTATGGCAAGGATCTACATCTTTATTATGGTATTGTGTGAAATCGGCGCCTTTAAAGAAAAATCATCTTTTTACTATTCACAAGGCTTACTGGACGCCACAAAGATTGGCAAGGATGGGCCAGCAATCAGTTAGGTATTGCCAAAAGTGTGGTGAACCTAATGTAGATGAAGCACATATGTTCCGGTGGTGTCCCTCCATCCAACCATTCTGGCAGAAAGTGGGTAACATTTTGTCAGAATTGGTGCGCCATGAAGTAAAGGGGAGTCTGGCATTGATAATATTCGGGGTGATACCGGAGGAAGAATCTGTTGTTACTATGCCCAAATCTTTAAAGGCACGTATATTCATTGTAGTCTTATTAGCTCTTAGAGAACTCTGTATTAAGTGGATTCGACCTATTCCACCTTTAGAATCTAAATGGTTAAACTCAATCCACAGAATTGCTAAAATGGACAGAGTAAAACACTCTAATAAGAGAACGAAACACTGGAGTATTTGGGATAACTGGGCTAAAAATTCCTATCTACTCTAATTTTTTTAACTCTTCTCCCTAGCCATAACATCTTTCTTAATTCACCATTCATGGGAAGTTACTTATTACGAAATCTAATTCTTATCACTAAATTTAATTCCCCTTAACCTTCTTAACGTAAATCTGGTACCCCGTTAGACATGGTATGAAAAATAATTTGTTGCATATTTTTATTTTCCTTCTTTTGTGTGGTAAAGAATCTATCATCAATCCAATGATTAAGAATCAGTAATTTAAAGGATATACTCATTAAGCTAGAAGATTAACCAAGATGGATTGGTGATACTAGCATGAGAACTAATTAGGAACCTGTATAAATAGGAGAAAAGAGTAAGCCCATCCTGAAGAGAAGGATCCTGTGAAGGTTATCATCTCCTCCCAAGTGGAGAGAGCGGGCATCACTCTGGTTGGACAGTGAGAACTCAATTCGGCTAGCTCTTCTTTCTCCATTCCTATACTGATCAAACATATGAGGATAACATTTTTTTTTAAATTACGAGTAAAGGGGTCTCTGAGAAAAGCACGACTGAGTTACTTCAGTATCTAGCGTCAAATTAGTGCCTAACCAAACCGTTCGGCGCCATGTAGTGTAGTTCCTATTTCCCTGATAGGCTCTGCGCATTGGAATAATATACACTATAGATTTGACATAGGACTGAGGTCAGTATGTCTCTATCGAGTACATTAAACTTAATTAGTTGTGTGTGCCAGCTAACTCAGAGGTCACTAGAAACTTTGTCGAATGACAAGAAGGGATTTGTTTCTGACAACCGCATTAACATGATAACTTTGTTTCCCTTAGAGTCAGAACAATATCTTCAGAGTCGTGGAAACAATAGATTACAGTTTCACTCAGACAATCGTACATGCTTCATTTCTACAGAGTTTGCACAGAAATACAGAGACGGGCGTTTCAATAAAAGGGTTTATTGAACAGTCTTATTTCTCATGCAAGAAATGTGAACTGCTACAATCGTGAAACAGAATGCGAAGTATAATGGGTACAGCGTTAGCAATGATATAAAATATACTGCAATAGCATGGTCTGTAGCTATGACATATATAAAAATACATACATAAATAACACAGGCTAAAACACTTAACTGGTGCTTCTAAAATAATCCTATCCCAGTGTACCTTACCTAAGTCTAGTACGAGGGAAGAAGTAAGTGCTGTTTTAGCTTTAGTTTAGTTTAGTTGTGCTAAGAATTGCCAAATGTTTCTCTAGGTTCTAATTAGCTCAATACCTTAGAATAAGAGAGGTTGGTATCTCTTTCCCGGGACTCGATCTCTAACACCCCACAAGGGGAGTCAGAAACAATGGAGCTGGATTCTCGGCAAGGAGGATGACAGCGTCTGGTCAGTGCGTCAGTTGGGAGTTGACTGCCTTTGGGACATGCTGTGGCGAGCCGCGTCGTGCAAGTAGGTAGCCGAACAGCACTGTGCCTTGCCATAGCAAGTGAAGTTATATTTATACCTTGAAGGTGTTTAGGAATGCCAGTATTGACGTACAAGTCTGACATAAGAACGTCATGAATAAACCCCTAAGGAATAGATGTTCATGCATAATAAATTAATTCTTGGAGAAATTAATATCTAGCAAAGGGAAGTCCTAAAGGCTTAAGAGTCTGGTTTTCCAAGAACTCATTATGACGAAGACGATTGGATGTAGTTGACCATGCCTGTATTTGGTTAGCATGAGCAATATCTAAATAAGTTCTGGATTTCAATGCCTAAAGAAGGGCAATGTGAATTGTACCTATATAAGGACATGAATAAGGAAATCTATAGATGGTATTTAAATCGACACACAACAACACTAGGGAACACTGTGTGTTGGGGTACCCCCGTGATTAGCATGACCTCCTCTGTATTTGCCATGAGTTAATGCCTGGGTCATTGCATGAGTACATGAGTAGTGACTGGATGATTAGAGTGCTACAAGGAGATTGCATGGCGATTATATAAGTGCTTGGGTTTTGTCGCAGTTATTGGATAAGCACAAAGGATTGGCTAGGTGATTGGAGGACTGCATATATAGTACCATGGAGATTACTGGACTGCATAGGTAGTCCTCAAGGTATTGCAGCAGTGCATGTGTTAGTGACTGGGTCAGGGCATGAGTGCATGGGTACAGACTGGATAATTAGAGTACTGCAAGGAGAGTGTGTGGTGAATTTATAAGTGCTTGAGTATTGGAGGAGTGTTTGGATTAATACATGGTAATGGCTGGGTGACTGGAGGAGAGCACAGGGAGTGCCAGTGTGATTGCGGGACTGCATGGGTACTACCTGAGGAACTGAAGGAGCAAATGAGAAGTGTGTAAGTGGGTACAGGACTGTATGGGTAGGGCATATGGGGTTGTGACAGTGATCAGTTAGTGCCTGGAATATTGCATGAGTACATAGCTACTGAATGAAAATTAGAATACTGTAAGGAGAGTGCCTGAGTGAATATATAAGTGCTGGGTATTGGCGGAGTATTTGGATTAGTACATGGTAGTGGCTGAGTGACTGGAGGACTTCACGGGGAGTGACAGGGTGATTGCTGGACTGCATGGTTACTACCAGGGGAATCGAAGGAGCGAATGAGAAGTGTGTAGGTGGTTAGAGGACTGCATGGGTAGTACACAGGGATTGTAGCAGAGCATGTGTTAGTGCCTGGATCATTGCATGACTACATAGGTAGTGACTGGATGATTAGAGTACTGTGAGGAGAGTGCATGTTAAATTTATGAGTGCTTGGGTTTTGGCACAGTGATTGGATAAGGACATAGGACTGGCTGAGTGATTGGAGAAGTGCATAGGTAGTACCAGGGGGATTACTGGACTGCATAGGTAGTCCTCAGTGGAATGCAGCAGTGCATGTGTTAGTGACTGGGCAATTGCAAGAGTACATGGGTAGTGACTGGATGATTAGAGTGCTGCAAGAACAGTGCATGTTGATTTTATAACTGCTGGGTTTTGGCGGAGTGATTGGATAAGTACATGAGTAGTGACAGAGGTTTTTCTGGAGTGCATGAGTACTACCTGGGTAATTGGAGGAGTGAATCAGTAGTGTGTAGGTGGTTAGAGGTCTGCATGGGAAGTGCTTAGGGGATTATAGCTGTGCATGTGTTAGTGCCTGGGCCATTCCATGAGTACATGGGTACTGACTGGAAGATTAGAGTACTGCAAGAAGAGTGCATGGTGAATTCATACGTGCTTGGGTTTTGATGGAGTGATTGGATAAGTACATGGTGCTGGCTGGGTGATTGAAGGAGTGCATAGGTACTGACAGGGCGATGGCTGGACTGCATGGGTAGTACTCAGGGTATTGTAGCAGTGCATGAGTTAGTGCATGGATCATTGCATGAGTGCATGGGTACTGACTGGATTATTAGAGTACTGCAAGGAGAGTGCATGGTGAATGATAAGTGCTTGGGTTTTGGCGAAGTGATTAGATAAGTACACACATGTCACATCCGTCCCACCCGCTCCCTTCACCACTGTGCAAACGCGCCCCCTGGCAGGTTTTAAGTTGGGGGATTCATTCCCCTTGAATTCTGAGGGTCCCTGGGGGCCAACTATCCTACCAGGTACCCTCAGTAAGCGCCACAGAGCAGCGTTGCAGAGAGGTGTCCAAGGCCATGCCCCTTTTTTCACCTCATTGAGAAAACAAAAATGATTTTCCAATGGAAACTAGGTCCTAACTATAACTACCTACTGGCAACCGCCAGTAGGTAATATATATATATATTACCTACTGGCAACCGCCAGTAGGTAGTTATAGTTAGGATCATTTTCCATAGGAAATCCGCAACATTCTATTGGGAATAACTTTGGCGCCGAATGAGGGATCTGCCTGTAATTGTCCTTAACTTTGCCTCGCTGCACTCCGCTCCTGCCCTAAAAGTTTCGGGGGGATCCGTCAAGCGGGGGCCGAGATAAAAGGGGGGTCCCAAAACGTGTTTTCCCCATGTTAATTTCCATAGAGCGGTTGGACTCACTTTTAGCCCGAACGGCTGAATGGATTTCTACCAAACTTGGCAAAATTGTAGGGACTGGTACCCCGATGTGCCTTTGCTATGTCTCAAGATATATGCTCCAGTGGTTTTTACGAAAATTAACTTTGAAAAAATATATATTGGGCTACATTGGGCTATATATATGTTAGAGCCCAAATGTAGCCCAATGTAGCCCAATGTAGCCCAAAGATGGCCACCAGAGACAAAAAAAACAAATGTAGCCCAAATATCAGCCAGATGTAGCCCAACTATAGCCCAATGACAGAATGTCCCAGAGTGTTCTAAAGAACAACTAGAGCGCTAACAGTCTTACTTATGACAAAAGTATGGCACACCTGAAGTCATCTTGATTGGAATAAAGTGTTAACACTTAAAACATTTAATTTGCAAAGGAACAAAATGAGGGGGTTCATTTTGCCATAAAAATTATGATTCGTGCTGAAGAAAGAAAAATTAGGGCACATTTTGAGTGACTTCTCAAATCCTCTTATATATCATTAAAAAAATTCTGATATGCAGTCTCCCAAGATGGCCACCAGAGACAAAAGAGCCCAAATGTAGCCCAAATATCAGCCAGATGTAGCCCAACTATAGCCCAATGACAGAATGTCCCAGAGTGTTCTAAAGAACAACTAGAACGCTAACAGTCTTACTTATGACAAAAGTAAGTCATCTTGATTGGAATAAAGTGGTAACACTTAATACATTTAATTTGAAATGGAACAAAATGAGGGGTTTCATTTTGCCATAGAAATTTTATATATATATATATATATATATATATATATATATTACCTACTGGCGGTCGCCAGTAGGTATATATAGTTAGGATTTTTTCTCTATGGGATTTTTGAAAATTCTATGTCTAATAACTTTGGCGTTTGTGGACGGAATTGGCTGAAATTTTCAGGAAAATGGCACATTTTGTTTCTGAGCAGCCCTTGAAAATTTGGGGGGGGTTCGTCAAGGGGGGGCCGAGAAAAAAGGGGGGTCCCAAAACGTGTTTTTAACATTGAGTTTTCCATAGGGCGGTTGGCCTCACTTTTAGCCCGAACGGCTGAATGGATTTGCACGAAACTAGGCAAAATTGTAGGGACTGGTAGCCCGATGTGCCTTTTGTAGGTCTCAATATATGTGCTCCAGTGGATTTTGAGAAATTAACGTTTAAAAAAAGATATATATCTGTAACAGCGGACCTGGCAGCGTCCCAGGAAGCGTACTTTACGCGCAACGGAGCTTTGTGAAGCGAAGCTGATTGGTTCTCCGGCGTCTGTCAACATTCCAAAAAGTCCGTAGCGGCCGCCATCTTGTCTCTCGGTAGGATCGAGAGACAAGAGGAGGTCAAAACAAAGGGGGAAAAAACTATAAGGGGGCATAGTAGATCCTCGCTGACCCCCTAGGTTTGATGTGGAGGTTTTAAAAGTGCCCCGCGGGGCAAAAAATAATAATAATAATAATAATCGAACGGCTGAATGGATTTGCACGAAACTTGGCAAAATATTAGGGACTGGTAGCCCGATGTGCCTTTGCTAGGTCTCAATATATGTGCTCCAGTGGATTTTGAGAAATTAACGTTCAAAAAAAGATATATATCTGTAACAGCGCTCCGCTTCGCGTAACGGAGGTTTGCGAAGCTGATTGGTCATTCTGTCACTGGGCTATAGTTGGGCTACATCTGGCTGATATTTGGGCTACATTTGTTTTTTTGTGTGTTTGGCGGCCATCTTTGGGCTACATTGGGCTACATTGGGCTTCATTGGGCTACATTGGGCTACATTTGGGCTCCAACATATATATAGGCCAATGTAGCCCAATATATATTTTTCAAAGTTAATTTTCGTAAAAACCACTGGAGCATATATCTTGAGACATAGCAAAGGCACATCGGGCTACCAGTCCCTACAATTTTGCCAAGTTTCGTGGAAATCCATTCAGCCGTTCGAGCTAAAAGTGAGTCCAACCGCCCTATGGAAATGAAGGAAATGAATGGGTAATTTGTAATTAGCAAATAGCTAATCGCAAACTAGGAATGGTAAAGAATCGCTATTTATTCCTTAAAGTTCGCTATTTAGGAAATGCAAAAAACTTTGATGATACATATGGCGGTTCATCTCTAACAAGATAAGAAGCATAGGGATACATTTATGATGACTGGCGCATCACCAGGGATGTGTTAGTCATTCTGTGCCGCTGTTCCGTCACCTATGGTGTGCTGCATTTACAATGCGGCGCATCATGGGGCAAAACCAGCACAGATGCGTGATGTATCTGTGCCGTAAAGGTGGCGCATTGCTGGAGTTGTATCGCAAGTGTGATGAAGCTCCAGCAAGGGTCGGGGGTGCCCCTGTCGCAGGGTTTCTGTTCTCACACAGAACTGTGGACAGAGGATTGGAACCTCGGCGAATTAGGGTGTCCCAAAACTCACGTTAGTAATCAAAAACTCCTTAGCAAGCTAGGTACAGTGTCACATTGGATATAACAAACTCTCAATGTTTAGACAATCCAGAATATGAACTTATAGTACCTCAGGATACGTGGAACTCATGAACAGTCGGTCGTTATATATTTCTTAGAAACCAGAACATGGAGTTAAGAAGAACACATGTGTATTTGAAATGTTTATTTACTAATGCCGTCTTCTCAGGCGTAGTATCTTAGATAATACAAGTACACATATTATCAGTAGCAAAATTACCAGCATAGTTACTAGTACATAAAAAGCGAATGGTGATAGTATGTTAACATGCTGTAAATGAATAAGAGTTAGCAACACTTATAAGCAGCCGCGGGCCGTGGAGGGAGTTACGGTGAGGCAGGGAGGCGGGGAGGGGGAGAAGCAGGGTGGAGAATACAAGTACACATATTATCAGTAGCAAAATTACCAGCATAGTTACTAGTACATAAAAAGCGAATGGTGACAGTATGTTAACATGCTGTAAATGAATAAGAGTTAGCAACACTTATAAGCAGCCGTGGGCCGTGGAGGGAGTTACGGTGGGGCAGGGAGGCGGGGAGGGGGAGGGGCAAGGTAGAGAGGGCTCCACCCTGCTTCTCCCCCTCCCCGCCTCCCTGCCTCACCGTAACTCCCTCCACGGCCCGCGGCTGCTTATATCTCACCCTCCCTAATAAACATATTATATTATTTGCTAAGAAGGTCTCTTTGTGTTGGTTTAGGGCGTGCCCATACTTTAGTGTCTTAGATTTGAAGGAATCACATCAGCATACACCAGCTCTCTCTTCATGTGAACCGCATCAACTGTTGTGTATGTGTGTTCGGCAAAGCAATATAAAACCCGCCTCATGCCCAGAATTGGCAGAAGTTGCACTTATGTTATGAGTATGAAGTCGTGGAGATCAGACCTCATAACAATTCTGTATCGTGTTGTTCTTGAAACTTTAGCACTCGCTGTACAGATATAGTTTAACAAGCAAAGCAGATAGTAGAGCAATAACATATTATTCTCATGTAAACCACGATGAACTACTAGGTGGAAAGCTAAAGCAACAACTAAGTGTCGTGTGCAGAAGTTGCAAAAAAGGAAAAATGGCGTTTAAACCGGTAATGAGCCCATGCTAACTTAACACGGTGTAAAGATATCCAGGACCTAGATGACACCTCCCCATGATCCGGAAACGAACTGAATAAGATAATAGAAGTGCCATCTCATGAGAGCAGATTGCAAGTTTATATGTGGACGGTCCGCAAGGTAAAGCATTAAAAACTAGGAAAATGTAATGCTAAAGAAAAATAAAACAGCCAAGTACTTTATCGAGTCTTAAGCCAATAGGCAAGGTAAATAATAAAAACTTGACAAATAAGTCAATGAATTGTCAATGAAATGCTAGTACTCAGCATATCAAACATGAAAATGGTCTATGACATAACTGTGTATGCAAAATAAGCTGCAACAGCCTCCAATAGGAAGTCACCGTCTTCATCCGAAAACAGTTCAGCCATCCAATTTAAAAGCGGAAAAGAACATACGTGCTCTCCCAGCACCGGATCCTCTATCACCATCAGAGGACAGCTCGGTGGGTTTTCAAGAAAGCTCTGTTCCAAGAAAGACTGTGCTGCCGCCAGTAAATTCCAGGGACCAAGTAGTCCATGCATCAATGCCACAGCCATAATCCTTTCGCCAGGACAAACCAACTCGTGAGTAATGATAGGAGTCATCAGCTGATTAAAGTCGACGTCAGGAGAAACCGGTCCGCAGAGACACAAATCAATGGCCCAATCGAAATCACAGGTCAGGCAGTGAAATACAGGCTGGACACAGGTGAAGTAGGAGAATCGAAAAGATAATCCATATGCCGTGCTTAATATCGCCAACGGCATTGTGCCGTAATATTCTAGCATGCGATTGCGGAACAGTGTCAGCAGCTGCAGGGTGGGAGGTTGCATAGGAGGGACATCCATATTTAAAAATGTAAAAAAGCACAAGAGCGTCCGCTGGTAATGCAAGTAAAAATGCCAATCCACGAACCAGAGTGGAGAAAATAGAATGAAAGGAAGCAGGGATGACTCCAAAGATTTTCTCAAATGAAGTCACGAGACCACTGGTAACAACTTTAAAAAAGTGCGCCAGGGTGTTTGTGGAGGATGCGTTAAAGATAGTCGGAACCATCTTGCTGAAATTGAAAGGCAAATCTGAATTGAAAAGGGTCTGCACCTCTGTACGGGTGTTCGCTATGTGAAGCACGAAAGTTTCACGGGCCGAACTCAAGGCCACCTCTCTCTGAGACAAAAGAGCTCTTATTCTTGCCATGCCGTTGAAATCTGTCCCAAGGTTGGTATTTGTGGCCAGATTGAAAACTCCCTATGTTCATGTGTGGGAGGAAATAGAACATTTCTGCAGCAAATAACCCGTTCACTTACTGTTACGATAAAAGGAATACTTTTAATTAACTCAGAACAATCTTCATTATTGAGCATCAAATAACTACCATTTTCCAACAACTTGAACGTGGGGATGATAGC
Organism: Lissotriton helveticus; assembly: GCF_964261635.1. Classification (NCBI taxonomy): domain Eukaryota; kingdom Metazoa; phylum Chordata; class Amphibia; order Caudata; family Salamandridae; genus Lissotriton; species Lissotriton helveticus. The sequence goes on along the minus strand of NC_136063.1, from coordinate 600,263,239 downwards.
AGGAACTGGCGTGCCTTGCAACACGCAAGCCATATTTGGTCGGTGTTTGTTGCATGAACCGTGTAACTGTATGTGCCTACACATTAGTGAATGATCTGGCGTCTCAGTGCATTCCTCTCCATTCAGATAAACTTCTTGATCATCTTTGAAACATCTGTATGTGTATGGAAGCGACCAGACCTCATGAAGAAAAGCACTACCTAAAGGTTCATAACGACCTATTGGTATATATTTCATACAAAATGAAAACTTATATAAAGCAAAAGGCAGCGTTATTAAACCGTGGATAAGGCACGTTGCCAAAAAACCCGCAATCCTCTGCTGATGATGTCACTGAGCATGTCATGAATGATGTAATATGTGACATCATCAGCAGTGGATTACGGGTAATAGTATCTCTAGTTTACTCCCCTATAGCTGTCTTTCTTTTAACATAAGTGTCTGTTTCCTTCCCTTATACTTACTGTTTTTGGTTCGCTTCTGGTTCGCGTACCGGCGAGCGAACTGGGAAGCGAACTAAGAGAAATAGAGGTTGGCACAGTTCCAAATATTGTACCAATTTTTTAATAACGGGGAGGTAGTTCTGAAAAGAACTTTTTTTTTAATTGTTTTTGTTGTTTTATATTTTTTTTATTTTTTTTCGGAACATTTTTTTACTTTTTTTGAATTTTTCTGAACAGTTTTATATTTTTTTGGGTTTTTCTTGGAGGGGGCAATGAAAACGATTCATTGTAAAGGGCTCAACAGGAGCAACAAAACAAAAAAAGAAGTATTTATTATTTTGGGCGTTTCGTACAAACTTGCATATGATAGTCAATAGCTCTGTTGATCAGAGTGATGCTTTTTTCTCCGTAGGAAATGAATCCATCGCAAAATACGCAGATGTGTTTTACTTCACCAAATTTCATTTGTATATTTGGCACCATCTCCCTGCCCTCTGGTCCCGTTACTTCCGGCACAACAGATCTTCTGGCCATAATAGGGAGATTATCTAGGTCGTTCCGAAACTGTGCAGCACTGTAGTTGTTAGGATGCCACCTAGTCATATGGCGATGCATTGTGTAGTTTCCGAAACTGTATTTTTTCTCGGTTCCTCTGGACAGTCTATCTTGACATATAAGGCAAGTTACGTATCTTGCATTTACTTTTTTCTGACCTTTGGGAATTTTAAAAAATTGCCAAATGAAGTTTTCTTTCCGGTGAGACGTCCTGGGCTGCTCAGGCAAAAACTGCCTCTCTTCGTGCTCGTCGTCCTGTTCCTCTTCTTCCTCTTCTTGTTGAATTATAACTTGAGCAGGTGGTCCACTCTTCCTTGGATGTGGTGGAGGTGGTGGGGAAGCACCAGCTGAAGCTACTAAAGAAGCCATTGCTCAGTGATCACAAAGGGTCTTTCTCTCACAATGATGAAAGTCAGAGTGAGGAAAGAAGGAGGGATTTTCATCATTTGGGAAAAACAAGAGTTCTCAACCAATCAAAAGTGTTCATTTTAGATTATATGACCTAGTCTTACATCATTAGGAAACCAAAAGTGAAATGAACCAATGAAAAGTGTTATTACCAAGTCACATGACTTGCTGTGTTTACGTTAAGCGCTTTGCAGGGCCTCCCGGTTTGCTTCCAGAAACCTGCGCTTTGCGACTCGCTTCGCGTACCAGTTCGCTAACGTAGCACGTCATATGACGTATCACGCGACAACGTGAAACGTCATGCGGACGGGAGGCGTCACGATGTTGTTTTCTAACGCGGCACTTGCGGTAAAGAAACGTTTACCGGCTCGCGGTCTATTTCGCGGCATCAAGGTCAGCTAACGGGAAGCTTCCCGATTCGCGAAGCGGGAACGAAGAAAAAAAAATATTTAAAAAAAAATTATTCATAAACATATAAAATATATTTTTGGATTTAAAGAAGAATACATTTTACAGCTACAGATATTATCTGTTAAAAAACCAATGAAATTCACAGAAAAAACCATAGGTTATAGACCATATATAGTTAGGAATTAGCATTTACAAAACCTTGAAAATTCACTGAAAAAACCATAGGTTATAGACCATATATAGTTAGGAATTAGCATTTAGAAAACCTTATTTTACTCACACAAAACCATTGAAATTCCATATATAGTTAGTTGCACTAACTATATATCGCGCACCCGCAATCCACTGCTGATGATGTCACATATTACATCATTCATGACATGGTCCGTGACATCACTGATGACATCACTGATGACATCTCAAATGACATCACTGATGACATCACTGATGACATCTCATTTGACATCAATGACCACATCACTGATGATATCATTCATGTGACAATACAATGCATCTCCTCACATTTTAATATAACCTCTGTTTCACCCAGTGTTAAAAAGAGAGTATAATTTTTGAAACCATTGACACACCAATACTAGTTACTACATACGCACTCACTGATTGCTACGTCTACACACACCTTCACTCATTCACCCATACAATCATTCATACATACAATCACTCATCTTTACAACACTATCATATGCACTCATACACCTATACAGACACTCACAGTCTGCCACTCATCCATGGAGTTACTCACACACCTAGTCAGTCCTGTAAAGAATCAATGACACTTCCATTTTCTTGTCTATACAGTTAAACATAGAGCACCTTACATTTTCAAACATATACTAACACATACTTACCTTCTTATACAATCATTGATACAAGTACAGATTGATCTGCACAGAGTCACACACCTCCCAGCTAGCCACACACACACTCAGTCTCCCATACAAATACTTGGGCAATCAATCAATAACCCATATAGTTACTCATATAGCTACTGATCAACACATGCAGCAGTTTACAGAACAACAGACATAATGATGCACAAATTAAGACAGTTTAGTCACTAACCCATGCAGTCAGTGAGACACATTTAATCACTCACTCATACAGTCAGTCATGCACCTACTAAATCCTTCGTCCAGACACTTACACATCCACTCATTCTTCAATATGTAAGACATATTTAAACTTTATAGAAACAAAAAATCACTGGATGTTGTTATCAGTGATGTCATCAGTGATGTCATTTGAGATGTCATCAGTGATGTCATCAGTGATGTCACTGACCATGTCATGAATGATGTAATATGTGACATCATCAGCAGTGGATTGTGGGTGCGCGATATATAGTTAGTGCAACTAACTATATATGGAATTTCAATGGTTTTGTGTGAGTAAAATAAGGTTTTCTAAATGCTAATTCCTAACTATATATGGTCTATAACCTATGGTTTTTTCAGTGAATATATATATATATATATCAGAAAACCACGGGTGGCGTTCTTCTGCCGCTTCCACAGCGGGCGCTCGACAGGGTCGCCAAACCTTAAATGTTCCAATCCTGGCGTTATCCTTATACACAAAGACACCAGAGTCGAGGCCCTTATCAAGTATTCAGTGCTTGGGTTTATTTGGCAAAAACAAATAGCCCCTACGCGTTTCGAGGTAAGCCTACCTCTTGCTCACGGGTGGAGTACAAATGCAAACGCCATTCTTTTAAAGTGAAACCAGTACATTCAGTCATGTACCACGTGTGACAGACATAAAAGACACACTATAAGGCAACAATGTTTCTGTTCGTGCATGTATCGTTTCTACATTGTTTCCAGCATGTAAACAAATTAAACATAAACAGTAAGTAAATGCATGCACATTGCTGGTGATTGCTATCAAGTGAGTTATCAAAACGATAAGGTTTTTAGGCATATCACCGTAAATAAAATCAAATTTGGAGTCAAATTCAAACTTGCCCAAGTGGGCTTGTGCCGTCAGATACAAAGTTCATGTTGTGGAACAAAACATCACAGTTTCGCCCCAGTGGGCATACAGTCCAGTACCTGTAACAAGAAACAATACAGTTTGAGCCTGCGTGTCCTAAAAATTTGTGCTAATACCAGTGCATGTTAAAATCCTATTACTTTAAAAGTTGCAGTCTAAACAGAGAAGCATCAACAAATAACTCATATATGAATCAAGATCACACACCATCAAAGAACACATGGGTTATTAGAATTATTCATAAAGATGGACAGCTAATTCTTCCCCAAGGTTATGACCAACGGGTTGGATGGTATTATATTTAATTATATACTTGGACTCCAATTTCCTGAGATCAAGCCATCGATTGCCTCCTCTTTCTTTGCTCGCCACACAGTCCAACACCGTAAATTGTAACAAATTAGGGTTTTGGTTATGTACTGCGGCAAAGTGTCTCGCCACAGGATATTGATGATTAATGTTTTTTATGGCCCTAAGATGTTCGAGGACTCGCAGTTTTGCTTGTTTGGTGGTGCAACCAATATAAAATTTGTCGCAAGGGCAATATAACGCATATATAGCGTATTCGGTGGTACCACTTAAATGTTTGGTGATTTTATGTGCCTCCTGTTCTTGAGAGATTTTTAATGATTTACAATTTTTGCTGTTTTTACACGCTTTACATCTTTTACATGGAAAAAATCCCTGTATTGCGTTGGGTTTCGGACATTGTCTGATTAATGTTGTACTTAGAGTGTCCCTCAATGATTTGGCTTTTTTATATGTTACTGAGGGTGTATCGTGTATAACCTCACGTAAATCTGTATCCAATTTGAGAACATCCCAAAATTCATTATTTCCTTTTCTCTCTCATAATTATCAGCTGTACTGCAGTTACGCTTGGCCCTGATTAGTTCTCCAAGCGGTATACTGCGTATAAGTGTAGTTGGATGACAGCTCTCAGCGTTATACTTATTGCCTAAGTTACATAAAGACAGTCAAACACCACCTGGGAGACCAATAGTCTCCTCGGTAGGTAGTTTACTGGAAAACACCTCCAGGTACATTGATCATTTTTTGCAGCCTTTAGTACAGGCTTTACCGTCTTATGTGAGGGATACATCAGATTTTTTTAGATTAATTAACAATTTCACTTGGAGACCTGATTACTGGTTGATCAGTTTCGATGTGATCAGTCTATATACCAGCATACCACAAAGTCTGGGGATAGAGGCGTGTAAATACTTTCTCAAGAATCGCTCCATCTCCCATTTGGTACATACCAATATGCTTCTTGATATGATGCAAATATGCCTTACAAATAACTTTTTCATATTTGATAAAAATATGTACAGGCAGATCCGTGGGACGGCGATGGGTACTTGCTTTGCCCCCAGTTTCGCAGGGTTGTACCTGGGCTGGTGGGAGGAGCTGGTGGTGAAGAACATCTCCCACTTCAGTACCCACGCCGTCCTTTGGATACGGTACATTGATGACATTTTCTGTGTCTGGCAGGGCACTCAGAGTCAAGCCAAGGAATTTGAGACTATTATTAACAATAATAATCTCAATTTGCAATTCACTTGTCAAATGAGCCAAAGACAACTTGAATTTTTGGATGTTAACCTGGTAGTAAAGGAGGGGGTTCTTACAAGCTCCTTATTTCGTAAAAAAACTGCTGGGAATAGTCTCCTACACGCTGAGAGCTGTCATCCAACTACACTTATACGCAGTATACCGCTTGGAGAACTAATCAGGGCCAAGCGTAACTGCAGTACAGCTGATAATTACGAGAGAGAAAAGGAAATAATGAAAAAAAAGATTTTTGGAAAGGGGATACTCCAAGAAAATCATAAAACAGGCTGAAAATAGAGTTGCTCAGAGTGTCAGGGGAGTCCTCCTGATCCCAAAACAACGTCTGAAAGAAGACAAAATTCGCTTTATAACCAATTATGACTGTCAGTCATGGGAGGTGAGACGTAGTCTGCACAAATTTTGGGATGTTCTCAAATTGGATACAGATTTACGTGAGGTTATACACGATACACCCTCAGTAACATATAAAAAAGCCAAATCATTGAGGGACACTCTAAGTACAACATTAATCAGACAATGTCCGAAACCCAACGCAATACAGGGATTTTTTCCATGTAAAAGATGTAAAGCGTGTAAAAACAGAAAAAATTGTAAATCATTAAAAATCTCTCAACAACAGGAGGCACATAAAATCACCAAACATTTAAGTTGTACCACCGAATACGCTATATATGCGTTATATTGCCCTTGCGACAAATTTTATATTGGTTGCACCACCAAACAAGCAAAACTGCGAGTCCTCGAACATCTTAGGGCCATAAAAAACCATTGATCATCAATATCCTGTGGCGAGACACTTTGCCGCAGTACATAACCAAAACCCTAATTTGTTACAATTTACGGTGTTGGACTGTGTGGCGAGCAAAGAAAGAGGAGGCAATCGATGGCTTGATCTCAGGAAATTGGAGTCCAAGTATATAATTAAATATAATACCATCCAACCCGTTGGTCATAACCTTGGGGAAGAATTAGCTGTCCATCTTCATGAATAATTCTAATAACCCATGTGTTCTTTGATGGTGTGTGATCTTGATTCATATATGAGTTATTTGTTGTTGCTTCTCTGTTTAGACTGCAACTTTTAAAGTAATAGGATTTTAACATGCACTGGTATTTGCACAATTTTTTAGGACACGCAGGCTCAAACTGTATTGTTTCTTGTTACAGGTACTGGACTGTATGCCCACTGGGGCGAAACTGTGATGTTTTGTTCCACAACATGAACTTTGTATCTGACGGCACAAGCCCACTTGGGCAAGATTGAATTTGACTCCAAATTTGATTTTATTTACGCTGATATGCCTAAAAACCTTATCGTTTTGATAACTCACTTGATAGCAATCACCAGCAATGTGCATGCATTTACTTACTGTTTATGTTTAATTTGTTTACATGCTGGAAACAATGTAGAAACGATACATGCACGAACAGAAACATTGTTGCCTTATAGTGTGTCTTTTATGTCTGTCACACGTGGTACATGACTGAATGTACTGGTTTCACTTTAAAAGAATGGCGTTTGCATTTGTACTCCACCCGTGAGCAAGAGGTAGGCTTACCTTGAAACGCGTAGGGGCTATTTGTTTTTGCCAAATAAACCCAAGCACTGAATACTTGATAAGGGCCTCGACTCTGGTGTTTTGTGTATAAGGATAACGCCAGGATTGGAACATATAATATATATATATATATATATATATATATATATATATATATATATATATATATATATATATATATATATATATATATTCACTGAAAAAACCATAGGTTTCACACCAGTTATAGTTAGGAATTAGCATTTAAAAAACCTATTAAATTCACTGAAAAAACCATAGGTTTCACACCAGTTATATGTCATGAGTGATGTCACTGACCATGTCATGAGTGATGTAATATGTGACGTCATCAGCAGTGCAGTGCACGCGCAAGTTATAGTGAGTCCAACTAACTATAACGTGGGAATTTCAATGGTTTTATGTGAGTAAAATGTCCACCTAACTATAACTGGTGTGAAACCTATGGTTTTTTCAGTGAATTTATATATATATATATATATATATATATATATATATATTACCTACTGGCGGTCGCCAGTAGGTATATATAGTTAGGATTTTTTCTCTATGGGTTTGAAAATTCTATGTCTAATAACTTTGGCGTTTGTGGACGGAATTGGCTGAAATTTTCAGGAAAATGGCACATTTTGTTTCTGAGCAGCCCCTGAAAATTTTGGGGGGGTTCGTCAAGGGGGGGCCGAGAAAAAAGGGGGGTCCCAAAACACGTTTTTCCCATGTTAATTTCCATAGGGCGGTTGGCCTCACTTTTAGCCCGAACGGCTGAATGGATTTGCACGAAACTTGGCAAAATTGTAGGGACTGGTAGCCCGATGTGCCTTCTGTAGGTCTCAATATATGTGCTCCAGTGGATTTTGAGAAATTAACGTTTAAAAAAAGATATATATCTGTAACAGCGGACCGGGCAGCGCTCTGGTTCGCGGACTTTTCGCGCAACGGAGCTTTGTGAAGCGAAGCTGATTGGTTCTCCGGCGTCTGTCAACATTCCAAACAGTCCGTAGCGGCCGCCATCTTGTCTCTCGGTAGGATCGAGAGACAAGAGGAGGTCAAAACAAAGGGGGAAATAACTATAAGGGGGCATAGTAGATCCTCGCTGACCCCCTAGGTTTGATGTGGAGGTTTTAAAAGGGCCCCGCGGGGCAAAAAAAAATAATATTAATAATAATCGAACGGCTGAATGGATTTGCACGAAACTTGGCAAAATATTAGGGACTGGTAGCCCGATGTGCCTTTGCTAGGTCTCAATATATGTGCTCCAGTGGATTTTGAGAAATTAACGTTCAAAAAAAGATATATATCTGTAACAGCGCTCCGCTTCGCGTAACGGAGGTTTGCGAAGCTGATTGGTCATTCTGTCACTGGGCTATAGTTGGGCTACATCTGGCTGATATTTGGGCTACATTTGTTTTTTTGTGTGTCTGGCGGCCATCTTTGGGCTACATTGGGCTACATTGGGCTTCATTGGGCTACATTCGGCTAATTAGCAAATAGCTCATCGCAAACTAGGAATGGTAAAGAATCGCTATTTATTCCTTAAAGTTCGCTATTTAGGAAATGCAAAAAACTTTGATGATACATATGGCGGTTCATCTCTAACAAGATAAGAAGCATAGGGATACATTTATGATGACTGGCGCATCACCAGGGATGTGTTAGTCATTCTGTGCCGCTGTTCCGTCACCTATGGTGTGCTGCATTTACAATGCGGCGCATCATGGGGCAAAAACAGCACAGATGCGTGATGTATCTGTGCCGTAAAGGTGGCGCATTGCTGGAGTTGTATCGCAAGTGTGATGAAGCTCCAGCAAGGGTCGGGGGTGCCCCTGTCGCAGGGTTTCTGTTCTCACACAGAACTGTGGACAGAGGATTGGAACCTCGGCGAATGCATTGCTGGAGTTGTATCGCAAGTGTGATGAAGCTCCAGCAAGGGTCGGGGGTGCCCCTGTCGCAGGGTTTCTGTTCTCACACAGAACTGTGGACAGAGGATTGGAACCTCGGCGAATTAGGGTGTCCCAAAACTCACGTTAGTAATCAAAAACTCCTTAGCAAGCTAGGTACAGTGTCACATTGGATATAACAAACTCTCAATGTTTAGACAATCCAGAATATGAACTTATAGTACCTCAGGATACGTGGAACTCATGAACAGTCGGTCGTTATAGATTTCTTAGAAACCAGAACATGGAGTTAAGAAGAACAGATGTGTATTTGAAATGTTTATTTACTAATGCCGTCTTCTCAGGCGTAGTACCTTAGATAATAAAAGTACACATATTATCAGTAGCAAAATTACCAGCATAGTTACTAGTACATAAAAAGTGAATGATGATAGTATGTTAACATGCTGTAAATGAATAAGAGTTAGCAACACTTATAAGCAGCCGCGGGACGTGGAGGGAGTTACGGTGAGGCAGGGAGGCGGGGAGGGGGAGAAGCAGGGTGGAGAATACAAGTACACATATTATCAGTAGCAAAATTACCAGCATAGTTACTAGTACATAAAAAGCGAATGGTGACAGTATGTTAACATGCTGTAAATTAATAAGAGTTAGCAACACTTATAAGCAGCCGCGGGCCGTGGAGGGAGTTACGGTGGGGCAGGGAGGCGGGGAAGGGGAGGGGCAAGGTAGAGAGGGCTCCACCCTGCTTCTCCCCCTCCCCGCCTCCCTGCCCCATCGTAACTCCCTCCACGGCCCGCGGCTGCTTATATCTCACCCTCCCTAATACACATATTATATTATTTGCTAAGAAGGTCTCTTTGTGTTGGTTTAGGGCGTGCCCATACTTTAGTGTCTTAGATTTGAAGGAATCACATCAGCATACACCAGCTCTCTCTTCATGTGAACCGCATCAACTGTTGTGTATGTGTGTTCGGCAAAGCAATATAAAACCCGCCTCATGCCCAGAATTGGCAGAAGTTGCACTTATGTTATGAGTATGAAGTCGTGGAGATCAGACCTCATAACAATTCTGTATCGTGTTGTTCTTGAAACTTTAGCACTCGCTGTACAGATATAGTTTAACAAGTAAAGCAGATAGTAGACCAATAACATATTATTCTCATGTAAACCACGATGAACTACTAGGTGGAAAGCTAAAGCAACAACTAAGTGTCGTGTGCAGAAGTTGCAAAAAAGGAAAAATGGCGTTTAAACCGGTAATGAGCCCATGCTAACTTAACACGGTGTAAAGATATCCAGGACCTAGATGACACCTCCTCATGATCCGGAAACGAACTGAATAAGATAATAGAAGTGCCATCTCATGAGAGCAGATTGCAAGTTTATATGTGGACGGTCCGCAAGGTAAAGCATTAAAAACTAGGAAAATTTAATGCTAAAGAAAAATAAAACAGCCAAGTACTTTATCGAGTCTTAAGCCAATAGGCAAGGTAAATAATAAAAACTTGACAAATAAGTCAATGAATTGTCAATGAAATGCTAGTACTCAGCATATCAAACATGAAAAAGGTCTATGACATAACTGTGTATGCAAAATAAGCTGCAACAGCCTCCAATAGGAAGTCACCGTCTTCATCCGAAAACAGTTCAGCCATCCAATTTAAAAGCGGAAAAGAACATACGTGCTCTCCCAGCACCGGATCCTCTATCACCATCAGAGGACAGCTCGGTGGGTTTTCAAGAAAGCTCTGTTCCAAGAAAGACTGTGCTGCCGCCAGTAAATTCCAGGGACCAAGTAGTCCATGCATCAATGCCACAGCCATAATCCTTTCGCCAGGACAAACCAACTCGTGAGTAATGATAGGAGTCATCAGCTGATTAAAGTCGACGTCAGGAGAAACCGGTCCGCAGAGACACAAATCAATGGCCCAATCGAAATCACAGGTCAGGCAGTGAAATACAGGCTGGACACAGGTGAAGTAGGAGAATCGAAAAGATAATCCATATGCCGTGCTTAATATCGCCAACGGCATTGTGCCATAATATTCTAGCATGCGATTGCGGAACAGTGTCAGCAGCTGCAGGGTGGGAGGTTGCATAGGAGGGACATCCATATTTAAAAATGTAAAAAAGCACAAGAGCGTCCGCTGGTAATGCAAGTAAAAATGCCAATCCACGAACCAGAGTGCAGAAAATAGAATGAAAGGAAGCAGGGATGACTCCAAAGATTTTCTCAAATGAAGTCACGAGACCACTGGTAACAACTTTAAAAAAGTGCGCCAGGGACTTTGTGGAGGATGCGTTAAAGATAGTCGGAAACATGTTGCTGAAATTGAAAGGCAAATCTTAATTGAAAAGGGTGTGCACCTCTGTACGGGTGTTCGCTATGTGAAGTACAAAAGTTTCACGGGCCGAACTCAAGGCCACCTCTCTCTGAGACAAAAGAGCTCTTATTCTTGCCATGCCGTTGAAACGTGTCCCAAGGTTGGTATTTGTGGCCAGATTGAAAACTCCCTATGTTCATGTGTGGGAGGAAATAGAATATTTCTGCAGCAAATAACCCGTTCACTTACTGTTACGATAAAAGGAATACTTTTAATTAACTCAGAACAATCTTCATTATTGAGCATCAAATAACTACCATTTTCCAACAACTTGAACGTGGGGATGATAGCAGGAACTGGCGTGCCTTGCAACACGCAAGCCATATTTGGTCGGTGTTTGTTGCATGAACCGTGTAACTGTATGTGCCTACACATTAGTGAATGATCTGGCGTCTCAGTGCATTCCTCTCCATTCAGATAAACTTCTTGATCATCTTTGAAACATGTGTATGTGTATGGAAGCGACCAGACCTCATGAAGAAAAGCACTACCTAAAGGTTCATAACGACCTATTGGTATATATTTCATACAATTTGAAAACTTATATAAAGCAAAAGGCAGCGTTATTAAACCGTGGATAAGGCATGTTGCCAAAAAACCCGCAATCCTCTGCTGATGATGTCACTGAGCATGTCATGAATGATGTAATATGTGACATCATCAGCAGTGGATTACGGGTAATGGTATCTCTAGTTTACTCCCTTATAGCTGTCTTTCTTTTAACATAAGTGTCTGTTTCCTTCCCTTATACTTACTGTTTTTGGTTCGCTTCCGGTTCGCGTACCGGCGAGCGAACTGGGAAGCGAACTAAGAGAAATAGAGGTTGGCACAGTTCCAAATATTGTACCAATTTTTTAATAACGGGGAGGTAGTTCTGAAAAGAACTTTTTTTTTTATTTTTCTGAACATTTTTTTACTGTTTTTGAATTTTTCGGAACAGTTTTATATTTTTTGGGGTTTTTCTTGGAGGGGGCAATGAAAACGATTCATTGTAAAGGGCTCAACAGGAGCAACAAAACAAAAAAAAGAAGTATTTATTATTTTGGGCGTTTCGGACAAACTTGCATATGATAGTCAATAGCTCTGTTGATCAGAGTGATGCTTTTTTGTCCGTAGGAAATGAATCCATCGCAAAATTCGCAGATGTGTTTTACATCACCAAATCTCATTTGTATATTTGGCACCATCTCCCTGCCCTCTGGTCCCGTTACTTCCGGTACAACAGATCTTCTGGCCATAATAGGGAGATTATCTAGGTCGTTCCGAAACTGTGCAGCACTGTAGTTGTTAGGATGCCACCTAGTCATATGGCGATGCATTGTGTAGTTTCCGAAACTGTATTTTTTGTCGGTCCCTCTGGACAGTCTATCTTGACATATAAGGCAAGTTACGTATCTTGCATTTACTTTTTTCTGACCTTTGGGAATTTTAAAAAATTGCCAAATGAAGTTTTCTTTCCGGTGAGACGTCCTGGGCTGCTCAGGCAAAAACTGCCTCTCTTCGTGCTCGTCCTCCTGTTCCTCTTCTTCTTCTTCTTGTTGAATTATAACTTGAGCAGGTGGTCCACTCTTCCTTGGATGTGGTGGAGGTGGTGGGGAAGCACCAGCTGAAGCTACTAAAGAAGCCATTGCTCAGTGATCACAAAGGGTCTTTCTCTCACAATGATGAAAGTCAGAGTGAGGAAAGAAGGAGGGATTTTCATCATTTGGGAAAAACAAGAGTTCTCAACCAATCAAAAGTGTTCATTTTAGATTATATGACCTAGTCTTACATCATTAGGAAACCAAAAGTGAAATGAACCAATGAAAAGTGTTATTACCAAGTCACATGACTTGCTGTGTTTACGTTAAGCGCTTTGCAGGGCCTCCCGGTTTGCTTCCAGAAACCTGCGCTTTGCGACTCGCTTCGCGTACCAGTTCGCTAACGTAGCACGTCATATGACGTATCACGCGACAACGTGAAACGTCATGCGGACGGGAGGCGTCACGATGTTGTTTTCTAACGCGGCACTTGCGGTAAAGAAACGTTTACCGGCTCGCGGTCTATTTCGCGGCATCAAGGTCAGCTAACGGGAAGCTTCCCGATTCGCGAAGCGGGAACGAAGAAAAAAAAATATTTAAAAAAAAATTATTCATAAACATATAAAATATATTTTTGGATTTAAAGAAGAATACATTTTACAGCTACAGATATTAGCTGTTAAAAAACCAATGAAATTCACAGAAAAAACCATAGGTTATAGACCATATATAGTTAGGAATTAGCATTTACAAAACCTTGAAAATTCACTGAAAAAACCATAGGTTATAGACCATATATAGTTAGGAATTAGCATTTAGAAAACCTTATTTTACTCACACAAAACCATTGAAATTCCATATATAGTTAGTTGCACTAACTATATATCGCGCACCCGCAATCCACTGCTGATGATGTCACATATTACATCATTCATGACATGGAGGTAGACTGACTGCCATCTGACCTGTTCCCTGTTTCACTTTCTGCTAAAATAAACTGCCTGGTAGGAAATATGAAGACTCCACTTAAAACTTCTAATCCCCTAGTGGTCATTTCTCCTAATATCACTTGCACAACGAACTTAAAATACTTAGTCAGCCCTAAAGCAAGCCATGCTCTGTCCTCCCTAGTAGACGAGGCAGGTATCTCTTGCTTACCAACAGCTTGTAAACCTCATGTATCACCTGTAACTCCAAGAACGAACCCTGTGTTAAGGGACAACCTAGATCTGTGCTCTCCATTTGCTATAACACCTACATCAAACTTAGCACACTATGCCCCTAACACAATCAAGATACTGTCCTGGAATCTCGCAGGTTTGGCCTCAAAAATTATTGACCCGTCGTGGGAAATTTTTGTCAAAAATTATACCATACTGTGCTTCCAAGAAACATGGCTAATAGAAAACATCATCTTTATTGAGGGCTACCAAAGTTTCTTTGTTCCCGCATCTCCCTCCACCAGCGGCAGAGCAAAGGGGGGATTGGCAATATTCATTAGTCTGTCTCTTAAAATGCAGATCAACCAAGCACAGCTGGATAACAGGAACATGCAGGTACTGTCTCTCAGAAGGGGCAAGAAAGCTATAACTCTAATAAACTTCTACAATTCTGTCGCAAATTCAAACGATTGTAACCTTGTTAGACTTGAAAGTTACCTAAATGAATTTGGTTCAAAACTACCACAGGATAAAATCCTTCTTGGTGACTTTAATACACACATTTGCAGTAATCCTCTCTCAACCATCTTGGGATCCTTGGGCTGCGGACTCAGAACAGGTCCCCACTTCACACACTGCCAGCGAGGAACTAAACTAAACACTCTAACGGATACCATGAACTTGACCATGGCACTATCTATGAAAGACGACTCTTTCTCCTTCAAAGTTCCAACCTACAAAGGATCTGAGTCAGGGTCTTTTATAGATCATATTCTCCTTTCTGCTGGTGTTGCCCAACAGGTTTTAAACTTTGACATTATTGAGAGCATCCATAGTGATCACAATCCTTTGCACCTTGAATTGCAATGCGGCCCCTCAGTGCTCCATAAAAACATTAAGGACCCTGGGGCTCTTAAGTTGGTCAACAATAACCGCCGCTTAAAGTGGAACCTGGTAAACAGCGACAACTTGTATGAGGATGTTGCTTTATATTGTGAACATGAACTTAAGCTCTGTGCCTCAAATTCTGCTTCTCCAGAATCTATTTTATCCGCCTTTGCGGTTGTGTCCAAAAGAATAGAGCAACTACTGACGGTAACAACCAAAGGATCTTTTGCTCAACACCCTCGCTGGTTTGATCATGCTTGTTCCTCTGCAAACCGCAAATTAAAAGCTGCTCTTAAAAACAAACCGAGTGACTCTGCACTTATTAAGGCCCTTCGAACAGACTACAAAAAGGCCCTTGCCTCACGCAAGAAGTCAATTAAAACTAAAACATGGGAATCTTTGCTCGACCCCTCTACTCTGGGCAACAGTTCAAAATTCGGGAGCATAATAAATAAACCACTTTTTGACAACCCAAATGATGAGAGTCTCGGTACAGTTATACCGGAGGATGACTGGATCACTCACTTTGGAGCTATCTTCAAGAGCGACGCCCCACAGTCTCCAGAACCATTTCATCTACCTGTAAGCAACCCGCTACAATTCTCGACTAAAGAAATTGAATTAGGGATACTTGGTCTCTCCAGTAACAAAGCCCCGGGCCCTGACGGTCTTCCACCTGACCTATTCAAATCTAACATCACTTTATGGGCTCCCATTCTTACATCTGTCATCAATGCCGGGGTCGAAGTAGGGGCTCCTAAATCTTGGGGAGCTTCTACTATCGTCCCTGTTTACAAAAAGGGGGACAGAACAAAAGCGGCCTGCTATAGACCAATCTCCTTGATAAACTCTGTTGCGAAGGTAGTGGGTGGGATTCTACTAAAGAGGCTGAATGCATGGGCCAATCAACACAACATAATGACCCCTGCACAATATGGATTCAGACCAGGACACGCAACAACCACACAGTGTCTGAATCTGTATCTAATTAGTGGTAAATACACCCAAGCAAGAGAGGGAACTTTGTATATGGCCTTTATGGACCTTTCCTCTGCTTTTGACTGTGTCGATAGGAGCAAACTATGGGAAGTCCTGCAAAAAATGGGCGTAGAAAATAATTTGATCAATTTTCTGGCTGATCTACACAACGACACCCGTGCTAATGTGCGTTTTACAAGAGACATGAAAGTAACGAGAGATTTTAAAATCAACCGAGGAGTCAGGCAGGGCTGTATATTAGCACCTTTTCTTTTTAACTTATATATTAATGGACTTGAAGATCACCTGATAAAAACAGACACGGATTACCCTCGAATTGGCAAAACAGGCGTACCGGTCCTGTTGTATGCGGACGACGCTGTTCTTTTATCCAGAACCGCACTCGGACTCCAAAAATTACTGGATTCTTTTCTTCAATTCATGTCCTTACGTGGCCTAAATATTAACAATTCCAAATCTTTTGTCATGACGGTTGGTTTAACTCCCAAAAAACAATACCCCTTCTCAGTCAACGGGGAAAACATTCCACTTACAAAAACATTCTCGTATCTGGGTGTACTTTTCGATCATAAACTTAAATGGGGCCCTGCCATAACTAAAAAGAAAGGCGAAATACTGAGGACCAACTCTGGTATAATGAATTTCGCTCGCAAATTGGGTAACACTCCAGTGTCTGCCGTGTTGAAGCTTTATCAGGCAAAAAGTGTTGCGGTGGCATGTTACGGAAGTGAACTGTGGGGGTTTTTACCAGTAGATACCCTAGTAGCTCTCGAAAATAACTTTCTGAAACAGGTCATGAGCTTACCAAAGAGTACCGCAAACTTCTCTATACATGAGGAATTGGGCACCCCGTACCTAGCTGACAAAATTGCTGCAAACCCTCTGCTTTGCTGGTTAAGCTGTTGGCGCAATACAGCGATTCCATTAACTCATAACATCCTAGCTGAAGCCCTTACTTGGGAAGGACAACTTAAGTTACCCTGGATGAAATACATTCGTAATTGCTGTAAAGATCTGGGCAGATTAGATCTTTACTTAACACCCCAGAATGCCACCAAGCAAGATGTCAACTTTGTAAAAAACACCTTTTACTTGAAGCGACAACTCTACAGGGAAGAAACTGAGCTCAAAAAGCCCAGCGTAAGGAGCCATGCACTAACAAAGACCTGTGTGTTCTCTGAACCTTATCTATTGTGGAATATATCCAGATACGAACGCTTCCTGCTGAGCAGATTTCGATTTGATCTCTATCATCTGCTTTTAGCTGTACCAAGTGGAGCCCATAGAGGTCAAGTGTTGCCAGCTTGCGGCTGCGACAACAAGTCTCCGCAAGACTTTGCTCACTTTTTATTCCTATGTCCTTATTACTCAAGTCCACGCAATATGTTCTTAAAACCGTTGCTTAAAAAGATGAATTTTACACAAATTAAGCCCGCACTTCTATACCTTCAAATGTTGCATGAAGACAGTACTTTTTTTATCTGCAAGTTTTTAAAAACAGCCTTAAAGTATAGATCAAGTATGGAAGGATGACTCCAAACTGAATTATAATACAGATACAATTCTGTCTTGATTAAGTATATGCACATAGGACCACTGTATCATGTCTTTTTAATAATCGCTTATTACTTTTTTCTTTTAAGACTATTGGAAGATAAATTTTTCCTTCTATGAATGAACTGTATTTTATTGTATTGTGTGCTTTTATGACTGCTTTCCTGTCAGTCGAATAAAGAAACTTTGATTTGATTTGATTTGACTTGCTGTGTTTACGTTAAGCGCTTTGCAGGGCCTCCCGGTTTGCTTCCAGAAACCTGCGCTTTGCGACTCGCTTCGCGTACCAGTTCGCTAACGTAGTACGTCATATGACGTATCACGCGACAACGTGAAACGTCATGCGGACGGGAGGCGTCACGATGTTGTTTTGTAACGCGGCACTTGCGGTAAAGAAACGTTTACCGGCTCGCGGTCTATTTCGCGGCATCAAGGTCAGCTAACGGGAAGCTTCCCGATTTGCGAAGCGGGAACGAAGAAAAAAAAATATTTTAAAAAAAAATTATTCATAAACATATAAAATATATTTTTGGATTTAAAGAAGAATACATTTTACAGCTACAGATATTAGCTGTTAAAAAACCAATGAAATTCACAGAAAAAAACCATAGGTTATGGACCATATATAGTTAGGAATTAGCATTTACAAAACCTTGAAAATTCACTGAAAAAACCATAGGTTATAGACCATATATAGTTAGGAATTAGCATTTACAAAACCTTGAAAATTCACTGAAAAAACCATAGGTTATAGACCATATATAGTTAGGAATTAGCATTTAAAAAACCTTATTTTACTCACACAAAACCATTGAAATTCCATATATAGTTAGTTGCACTAACTATATATCGCGCACCCGCAATCCACTGCTGATCATGTCACATATTACATCATTCATGACATGGTCAGTGACATCACTGATGACATCACTGATGACATCTCAAATGACATCACTGATGACATCACTGATGACATCTCATTTGACATCATTCTTGTGCTAATACGATAAACCTCTTCAGACTCTAATATAACCTTAGATACACTCAGTGTATACAGACACTCACACACTGCCACTCATCCATGGAGTTACTCACACACCCAGTCAGTCATGCAAAGAAACAATCTCACCTCCATTTCTTCAACTATACAGTTAAACACACCTTACTTATTGAAACATATACTAACACATATTTACTCTCTTATACAATCCCTGATACAAGTTCACAATCATCGATACAACCACTCACTCATTCAGTGGCTCTCATGCACAGTTATTTATATATGCCAACTCTCACATGTACTGTGTTTTACATATGTACTTACTATGACATGTAGCATTGAGATAGCCATTCACTCATCAATACACTCATGCACACAGTCAACTGCCCATGTAGCTGTTTCCACATGCACTCTTGAACTCATACACCTAGTGAATAAACTGCTCACACATCTATGCATAGAGTCACACACCTTCCAGCCACCCCCACACAAACTCAATCTCCCATAGAAATACTTGGGCAACCAATTAATAACACATATAGCCTCTCGTATAGCTAATGATCAACACATGCAGCAGTTTACAGAACAACAGACATAATGATGCACAAATTAAGACAGTTTAGTCACTAACCCATGCATTCAGTGAGACACATTTAATCACTCACTCATACAGTCAGTCATGCACCTACTAAATCCTTCATCCAGACACTTATACATCCACTCAAGACATATTTTAACTTTACAGAAAAATACAGTCACTGGATGTTGTCATCAGTGATGTCATCAGTGATGTCATTTGAGATGTCATCAGTGATGTCATCAGTGATGTCACTGACCATGTCATGAATGATGTAATATGTGACATGATCAGCAGTGGATTGCGGGTGCGCGATATATAGTTAGTGCAACTAACTATATATGGAATTTCAATGGTTTTGTGTGAGTAAAATAAGGTTTTTTAAATGCTAATTCCTAACTATATATGGTCTATAACCTATGGTTTTTTCAGTGAATATATATATATATATATATATATATGTATATATATATATATATATATATATATATATATTACCTACTGGCGGTCGCCAGTAGGTATATATAGTTAGGATTTTTTCTCTATGGGTTTTTTGAAAATTCTATGTCTAATAACTTTGGCGTTTGTGGACGGAATTGGCTGAAATTTTCTGGAAAATGGAACATTTTGTTTCTGAGCAGCCACTGGAAATTTGGGGGGAGTTGGTCCAGGGGGGGCCGAGAAAAAAGGGGGGTCCCAAAACGTGTTTTTAACATTGAGTTTTCCATAGGGCGGTTAGCCTCACTTTTAGCCCGAACGGCTGAATGGATTTGCACGAAACTTGGCAAATTTGTAGGGACTGGTAGCCCGATGTGCCTTTTGTAGGTCTCAATATATGTGCTGCAGTGGATTTTGAGAAAATAACGTTCAAAAAAAGATATATATCTGTAAGCGCGGACCAGGCAGCGCCCCGGTACGCGTACTTGACGCGTAACGGAACTTCGCGTAGCGAAGTTGATTGGCTCTCCGGTGTCTGTCAACATTCTAAACAGTCCGGAGCGGCCGCCATCTTGTCTCTCGGTAGGATCGAGAGACAAGAGGAGGTCAAAAGCGAAGGGGCAAATGACCTTAAGGGGGCATAGTAGATACTCCCTGACCCCCTAGGTTTGATGTGGAGGCTTTAAAGGGGCCCCGCTAAGCAAAAAAAAAAAAAAAATTTTTTTGTTTTTTTTCGTGGTTAGCGCCCGGTACGCGAACCGAGAAGCGTACTGGGGAGCGTACCACAATAAAAAATGAATGATAGACTTTTCAAATGCTGTATGTTAATTGATTGTTGGTTTTGTTGATTATTTTTTTTTTTTTTAATTTTTTTTATTGTGTTTCATAATTTATTAAACTTTCTAACATTTCATTGTCAGAAATTTCATAATCATGGAATATAGATTGTAGTCTCTGAGGTTGTAAAATGTCCTCATTTGCAAGGAGGTTATCTACTGCTTGCACACATTGCAGTAGTTCTTGGTCCCATGTTTCATCCATAAATTCAATCTCATTTGGATCAATGATTTCTGTGTTGGACTCTGGAAGGACAATTTCAAATGAAATGTTTTGTTCACTTTCCATTTTTCCTGAAATTTGCATAAAAAAAATATATATTAGTAGAGGTAGGGCACTGTTGGGATTAATTTTAGATAGGCAGTTTTTATCAGAGAATTTATCTTTGGGCAGTGTATAGTATCAGAGTGGAAGTAGGAATATAAAAAAGTGTATCTAAATTTATAAGTACTACAGAGGGATAGTATATAACTAACAGAAAAAGTTTGCCATATTAACTTAAAGTGCACAATATACTTCAGTTTTAAAAATAACAACTTACCTTTAAAAAGAAGTTGAAGTTATTAATGAAAATCCAAATGAAATGTACACCAGGAAGTAGTAGTCAAAATGGCTGTGTTTCCTTCTCTTCCTTTATATATATTCGGGTACATAACCAATCAAATATCATGTAAAAAAAGTAGAAAATGAAAGTAACATTTTAATTGGTTGTCAATTCCAACACTTCAGATGTGTTTTGTGAAGTAATTTACCTCACGGTATTTAGAGAGGACTACAGGCTAAATGGCTAAATGGAATTCCAATCAAATTTGTGAAAATGGTAGGGATTGGTATGTAGTATGAGCTATTCTATATTTGGTGAAATTGTCTCCAGTGGCTTTTCTGTGAACTACTTTCCCACCTTTTTTGATGGTGCGCTTCCCAGGAAGCGACCCGGTACGCGAACCGGTGAGCGCCCTGGTACGCGAACCTTAAGCGTAACGGGAGTTCACCATTTTGTGTTTCGGTCGAATTATGATACAAGATGGAGGGCAAATAATGTTCAGAATGGGTAGAAGGGGGCACGGTAGACTTATCTTGACCCCCTAGGTTTTGTGAGGGTGGCTGAGGAGGCCCATATGTGCGGAAAAAAAAACATTTTTTTTAAAAATTTCGCGAGGTTAGCTCCTGGTACGCGTACCGGGTAGCGCACCAGGGAGCGTATTTTGTTGAAAATTAGTGAAAATAGTTAGAGTAAAAAAATAATTGTGAGTGATTAGATGTAGGGTAGCTCTGAGAAGAGCTTTTGGGTTTATGGTACATTTAGGTACTTATAAGTAGGTACCAATGCACATTTTTAAATTCAGAGTGAAAACTCTGTTGCCCTCATCTGAGAAGTGAACTCCATCTCCTCTGTAGATATCTTGCATGTAGTAACGCAAGTTATTGTTGTACAGGGAGCCCATTCCATGGTCTCTCATGTAAGCTGAAACAGATTTGTTTACATGCTTCCTCGACTTCTCAATTTGTGGACAAAATTGGTTTGACCACCTCCATTTCTGTCTTTGGCATATATTTGAATATACCAAGGCAGTCTGAGGAAAAAGTGCCATTAATTGCTCAAAGGTGTCCTTTAAAAGCATTTCCAGACCTACACCAGTCAAAGTGCCCAAGTCATTACCTCCACAGTGCACAATTAACAGGTCAGGTTTTGGCAAATGCATAAAGGTTTTCACCAATGGTATCAATTGGTGACATTTTAATCCTCTCTGGCCAAACCACTTAATTTCCACATCTTGTAAATTGAGGTTAGGTAAATTCCTGCTTTCAACGTACCTTTGAGCCCAGTGAATATAACTATGACCAACAATCCAGACAGAAAACATGGTGAGAGAAGGTTCTCCTGCAGTCAGATGAAGTGTGGCAATGAAATGGCAGTTGAAAAAATGTGAGTTTGAAATGAAAAAAACTGTGGAGTTTCTGTGTTCATGAAGTAGTAACAGTGATTGGTGGATTTTGATTGATGAAAACAGAAAGTTAGGGTGTAGAGATGTGTTCTTTGAAAGATGTATTTTGAGTGGTCAATAAAAAATCATTAAATGAAAGAAAGCACTGGATATGCAGGTGCACTGAGAGTTCAGAGTTCAATTGCAACATTGTTGTGTGAATTTGCAAACACCAGAGTTTCTCCAAGAGGTGGTTGCTATGGAAAATAGGCAGAAAGGGCAGAGGGGGAAGGGTTTTCATTTGAAAAAAAGTGAGGGAAGAGTTTTGATTGGGTGACATGAGAAATATGTGTGAAGAATTACACCATTTCTGTGCTTTTGATAGCTGCAGACTCTGGAGTGCATACCTTTTGCTCTGCTGAAGACAAATTGGTGTGTTTCTGAGACTGTTTTCAAACTCAAAGTATTTGCTAAGGTGAGAAAATATTTCTTTACTTTAGATAGAGAATAGTGTGCTTTAAGGAGAAAATTATGATTTATGTGGCGCAATTTGCTAGTAAATATGCTCTCACATGTGCATGGAAATTTTTGATTTTGAATGTTTCTGTTATATAGCCATGTTAAAAGTGACTCAACCATGCTGGAAAGTCAATCAAAAAATGATTTCATGTATTTTAATGACATTTTAAGTCATTTTCTGATGTGCAGTGTTTAGAAATTATGATTTGAAAATCGTTTTTGTGGAAAAGGAATTGTTTTTAAAATCATGACAAGGAAATAATGGTGTATGGTTATTTATAAGGCAATTGACTGTCCTTGATGTTATTTTTCTCATTTTATTGTAAGACCTTTCTCTGTGGCGCAAATTGCTTGTAAATATGCTCTTACATGTGCATGAAAATTTTAATTATCAATGTTTGTGTTACATAGCCATGATAAAAGTGAACCAACCATGCAGGAAAGCCAATAAAAAAACGCTTTCATGTGTTTCAATGACATTTTAAGTCATTTTCTCATGTGCAGTTTTTTGAAATTATGATCTGAAAATCGTTTTTGGGAAAAAGGAATTGTTTTTAAATTCAAGAGAAGGACATAATGGTGTATGGTTCTTTATAAGGCAATTGACTGTCCCTGATGTTATTTTTCCCATTTTAATGTCAGACCTTTCTTTGTGGCGCAAATTGCTTGTAAATATGCTCCCACCTGTACATTGAAAATTTTGATTTTGAATGTTTATGTTACATAGCCATGTTTAAAGTGACCCTACCATGCAGGAAAGCCAATCAAAATACGCTTTTATGTGTCTTAAGGACAATTTAAGTAATTTTCCCATGTGTAGTGTTTTGAAGTTATGATTTGAAAATCGTTTTTGAGGTAAAGGAATGTTGTTAAAATTTATGTTCGCCATATGCCCCCAAATTTCTTTCTCAGGGTTGCAGCAGGGTGCTCTTGAGACACCCCTGCACTTTTGGAATAAATTCCTAATTTGTGATGAGCAAATTGTTAATCGCAAATTGCACCTTCATTTATATGAGCCTCCTAGCCCATGGAAATGAATGGGTAATTTGCAATTAGCAATTTTCTCATCGCAAATTTGGAATGGTAAAGAATCGCTATTTATTCCTTAAAATTCGCTTTTTTGGAAATGCAAAATAGTTATATGATACATATGGCGGTTGATGTCTAACAAGATAAGAAGCTTATGGATACATTTATGATGACTGGTGCAATGAAGTAGAAATCACTTACTTCATTGGTAGGCCTTTACAATAAATTATCTCCTCTGTATTCTTCATCAAGCATAACTTTAATCTGCAATCCTGAGTAGGCCTCACCTTAAACAAACCTCTGGATAGGCCACATCTTATTGTCATCCTGATTTAATCATTTATAATTCTAGGGACAGATTTATGATAGGTGTATACCTCTTTTGTGCCACTTAGAAAACATTGTCCATGGGGAAATGAATTAAAATGTCATTAAGACACATGAATGTGTTTTTTTTAAACGTTTGCAATTTTTTTGGGTCACTTTCAACATGGCTATGTGTCTGAAACAGTCAAAATCTAAATTTGCAATGCACTGGTGGGAGCATATTTACAAGGAATGTGCTTCATGGGGAAAGGTCTTATAATGTAATATGGGAAAAATGACATTAGAGATACTGAAATGCCTTATAGAGAAGCATACACCATTATGTCCTTGTCATAAATTTGCAAACCATTACTTTTCCCCAAAAACGATTTTCAAATTATATTTAGAAAACAGTGCACATGTGGAAATTACTTAAAATGTCAATAATTCAAAAATTGTGATTCCTTAAATGCAATGTATAAAAAAAAAATATGTAAAAAATGATATTAAGGATTTGGAAACTACCACCAACTTGTAGTTTGTGGTAATTTGCGAATTCTTTTCAAAAAGAATTTTTTTTTTAAAAAAAAAAAGGTCCCATATGACGTCCATACATGCCATTAGGGCATGTAGGTGTGCCATGTGCTCCCAAATTTCTTTTTCAGGGGTGCAGCAGGTTGTTCTTGAGATACCCCTGCACGCTTGAAAAAAATCCTATTTTGTGATGAGCTAATTGCTAATCACAACTTGCAACATTAATTCCTATGAGCCTCCTAGCCTATGGAAATGAATGGGTAATTTGCAATTAGCAATTTGCTCATTGCAAATTAGGAATAGTAAAGAATCGCTATTTATTCCTTAAAATTTGCTATTTATAATATGTAAAATATTTTGATGATACATATGGCAGTTCATCTGTAACAAGATAAGAAGCTTAGGGATAGATTTATGATGAGTGGCGCATCCCCAGGGATGTGACAGTCATCCTGCGCCACTGTTCCGCCACCCATGGTGTGCTGCATTTACAATGCGGCGCAGCATGGGGCAAAAAAGGCACAGATGTGTGACGCATCTGTGCTGTAAAGGTGGCGCATTGCTGGAGTTGTATCGTAAGTGCGATGCAGCTCCAGCAAGGATCAGGGGTGCCCCATCTATACAATGCTGCGTCAAGACCTATGCCAGCTTCAAGCAGGTGCAGGGTTTTGAAGCAGCTTTCTCCTATCTGATTGTAAATGCGGCACACCATGGGTGGTAAAGCAGTGGTGCACATTAACTGGTGCATGCCTGGGGATGTGCCATTTAATATAAATCTGCACTTTAACATTTGAGTATGTGCAGGGGACACAGAGTCGTTGAGGCTTATCCAAGGTTAAGAACAGATGAGTCCTGTCCAGTGAAAAATTAGACATAGGCTTCACCTGCTCAGCATCGCTGGACATGGCTAAATAATAGCTGCAAAATGTTACTCTTGTTAAATAATTTTACTATTATAATCTGTGAGATTTGTCTCTTACTCTGCAACATCTCATTGTTGTTGTCTTTCTTTAAAGATAAAGACAACCTCAACATGAGCGACAATCTGCAATCAGTTGATTTTGACCTCATCATTGAACTTGTAATTGAAACATCAGTGGATGTTGATCCATTGGATGATTTAAATCCTGAGGATGAAGAAGAGCGTGATGAGGATGCAGATTTGTCCGAATTATATGATATAGGATGGGAAGATGACCTGCTTGAGCCTTTGGAATTATAAACATTTATTTTTAAAATTTATAATCAATAAAAAGTAAAAAGGTAAACCGTTTAATTTAAAAATAAAGACACCTTCAAAAACAGGTTATGTGTAGTGTCTTCAATAAAATATTAAAATATGCTCATAAAATTAGATCAGATTCACATATAAAATAGCATAGGTAACATAAATATAAATCTCATTTCTTTTCTGCTACTTCTGTATTGTAAATTTGCAAGGACTAAAAAATCTTCTATTTAAAATGTCAAGTAGTGTGTTATGTTTTTGATCACTATTACTGATTTACTGTTTGATAATATTTTTTTATTAACATTTTTATTATATTTTTCCTCAGATTCAACTATGCCTACAAAAATAAGAGAGATGAAGGCTGCAAAACGTCAAAGACAGCAGGAGAAAAAAAAAATGCAGCAGTCCTCTAACAAAAAGATTTCTCAAGCGATGAAGAAAGCACCGGGTAAGAGCTCTAAATATTTCATAAAAAATATTTCAAATAAAAAAAATATTAGTACAGAAAATGTTTCAATCCATAACAACACAAGTAAATCAAATGGAAAGAAAAGGACAAATGAAAATGTTACTGCTAGAGCAAGAGATAAATCTGTGCATGATAGTAGAAGGAAACAACAGTTTACGGAGATTCGTAAACGAATGTTCCGTAACAGGATAATTGGCAATTTGTTAAAAAATATTAAGAAAGGTCAACAGAAATTAGTTTTTTATAGGAGAAAAAAAAAAGTTGAGAAAGTTATTGATCAGGCTTTTGAAATTAAACGTAAGTTATTTATTTTGATAATCAATAGAATTAGGAAGCTAAACAAGGCAATTTTTGATTTCAAAAGAAATAGTAGATGGAAGAGAATAGTTAATCGTAGTAATTTTTGTGAAGTTTTTTCTGGAGAATGGATACATAGTTCAAGCTGTGAGGCATTTTTTAATGAAGAGAGTTATTTCCAGGATAATGATTTGGTGCATGCAGTTGACATCAGTGGTCGTGCTTATGAAGTGAAAGATGGTTGTCCAGTTGAAAAAGAAAAACTTGTGACAACAGAGGCAGAAGAGTTGTTAGGTAATGAGGTTTTAGGAAGACGTGCTAAGGGTCCTGTGTACACCTGGAAGTGTAGTAGTATTTGCAGTGTGCGACAGGATTCTATCAATTTGCTTTGTGATTTTGTACGGTCATTTAACAAGAAAAGTTTGAAGCAGAAAATGAGGTTGTTGCAAGAATTAGATCCTTGCAGAGTGAGAGAAGTGACAGGTTTGCATGGTCATTCACTGGCTTGTCTTTCCAGGAGAGTATGCCAGAGTGTTTTTCATCATTTCAGGATGCTAGCAGTGCATCATAACAAAGTGAGGAAGTTAGTTAGACTGTTGTATTATGCTAAGAGTCCAGCAATTATGCTGAAACAATTATGTGCTGCTCTTCTGCATGGTTCTGAAATAGATGTGAGGAATATATGTGAAGAAATTGAGTTTTGTTACTTTGGAAGTAAAGAGGAGAATGTTGAAATTGAGCAAGAAATAGAGGGTCATTTGGAAGATACTGTACATGTTTCCAGTACAGATAATTTCCAGAGGGAAATTGCGACGTTTGACATGAAATCAAGTGAGAGGCCTAATTTCACTTGTGTGTGTTGTCGACGCACTTATTATAAGAATCAGACTAAGTTAGTGGATTTATATGCAAAAAGTGAAAGGGAAAATAATAGTGAATGGAAGGATTTTGCAACATACTTGATGGTAGAAAATTGTTTTGATTTGGGATTGGATCAACGTGTGTGTACTTATTGTTGTAACAAATTAAAACAAAACCAGATGCCTGCTAGAGCAGTTCATAATAATCTGGAATTGGTTGAGATTCCTTCTGAATTGAAGGATTTAAATACTTATGAATCTATTTTGATTCAAAGTATCCATCCCTTTCAGGCTATTGTAAGAATGGAGCCAAAGACAGGGAAATTGCCTCCATCAGATTTACAGAGAGGATTAAAGGGAAGAGTTGTTTATTTGCCTCTAGATTTGAAGAAAAACATTAACACAATTGGAGTAGAAAAAGTGGAAGAGGAACCTCTGGTTATCTTAGTTAATGGGGTTCCGACAAAGAATAAGAAAATATGGCAAGATTTAGTAGATGTTAGGAAAGTTAAAAAGGCAACATTGTATTTGAAAAAAAATAATAAATACTATAAGAATGTATATGTTGAAGAAGAGGAAGTAAGTGAGGAAGAGGATAGCGATTTGTGTGCTGGTCAAATTGAGAAAGTAGAACCCTCTACTAGTGAGGAAATATATGAACATTATAGTGTTCATCCTTTGCATTCAAAGGAAGTCATGGGGAATGCTATTGAGTTGTTTCAAATGAAACAAGCCAAAGGGAGTCCCATTAGTGTTTGGGAGCAAAGTTTGGAAGCTCGGTGTTTCCCACAGCTTTTTCCAACAGGTCAGGGAGGAAGATATGATGAGCGACCTCATCAAATTCCTGCTTCTGAATACCGGACTTTGCGATTGTATGCAGGAGATGCTAGGTTTCGACAATGCATTCCATATTTGTTTCATCTCCTGTTTGAAAGCGATCTGTCTGGACTGTCATATGCAGTGAACCACATCTTGAAAAGTGGTATACACATGCAAAACATCTCGGCAAGTGATTTTATGGATAAAGTGAATGTCCAAGATAGTATTTTGGATTCTCACCTGATTAATCTCATGGCGTGTCAGCGTGGTACTAATGAGTACTGGTACCGTCGTCATGGTGATTTAAAATGTATGCTGAGGAACTTAGGTACTCCCACATGGTTCCTCACTCTGAGCTGTGCCGAGTATGGCTGGGAAGACTTACTTGAATTTCTACGAGAGGCAAATGCTAACGTAGAAAACATCGAATTCAAGACACCCGGAGAACTGTGCTCTTTGGATCCAGTCAATGTATGTAGGTACTTCAATCATAGATTTGAAGCTATGATGTCTTTCATCATGAATAAGAAGAATCCACCTCTTGGAGAGGTGTTGGATTTCTTCTGGAGAAAGGAGTACCAAGCAAGAGGTGCTCCTCATATACATATGTTGCTGTGGATCAAGGATGCACCTAAATTTGGAACGGATCCAGATGACTCAGTGATGAGTTTCATCCAACAGTATTCTACGTGTGCTGTTCCAAACGCAAAGGAGAAGAAAAGCCTAAGAGAAAAAGTTCTGCGTTTCCAAAGCCATCGATGTGGAAAGTACTGCCGTCGTAAATTCCGAAACAAGGACAAGTTCTACACTAAATGTCGTTTCGGCTATCCACGACCGGTGATTTCTAAAGGAAGAGTAAACAGTTTGATGTCTTCGCTGCGACACAATGTCATGAAGAAATCACCTAAAAACACTTACAATTTGAAGAGGAACGAAGAGTCCAAGTACATCAACGACTACAACCCGGTGATTTTGTCCATGTGGAATGCTAACATGGATATACAGTTTGTGGCTGATAACTGTATGGCTGTGGCTCGGTATGTGACGTCTTACATCACCAAAAAAGAGAAGACAGAATTGAAGGATATGTGGGAGGACATTTCCCATGAAAAGAGCCTCAGCAAGAAGTTGTACAGTTTCAGTCTGAAGATGTTGTCGCATCGAGAAATCGGAGCGTACGAATGTTCTGACCGGTTGTCTTCAGCAAGTCTCTATGCCAAGTCCAGGAGTATCGTTTGGGCGAGTCTTGGTCTTGCTGCAACGCGTAATCGAGTTCTCAAACCTGTGCGGGAAATTGAGTATTTGGCGGAAAAGGAGCCAAACAGTACCGACATTTTGAAGACAAACATGTTGGATACATATTATCCAAATCGAAGCAGTCACCTAGAGAATGTTTGTCTGTATGAGGTTCTGCAAAATTACATGTTCAAGAGGAACATCAAAGAAGATACTGAGAAAGGAGTGTATGCTGTAATAGGAAGTGAGGGATGTCTGGTGAAGCAAAGAAAATGCCACTTGATAAACCATCGAAAATTGAGTGGCGAATCTCCTGAAAAAAAGGAGTTTTTCTATTTAGCACTTTTGCAACTTTTCAAGCCTTGGCGTGCAGAAGAGGAACTGCTTGGAGATTTCCTCTGTTATGAAGACTCTTTCAATGCCGCCAAGGAGACCATAGAATGTCCTGCTTTTCTCAAATATGTAGAAATGTTGAATGCGGAAATTGAGCAGGAAGCAACAATTGCAGCCGAGATTGCCAGAGACAGTTCTCAGGACAGTCAGAGTTCTGCTTCATTGAGTCAGGATCCACTAGGAGGACCTCTTATTGAAAATGAAGCTGCCACTGCTATGAATGAGGTGGAAAGAGCCATGGCACATGCTCAAGAGGATGTGGTTAACTTAGAAGAGTTGGAAAGGCAACTCAACGTTGAGCAGAGGAAAATATATGACGAAGTTACCATGCAAATTGATCATGGATTAAGTCATGATAAGAAAGAGTGCTCATGTACGTCGTTGAAGCCTGTCCGACTGTACGTGAGTGGAGAAGCGGGAACTGGAAAAAGTTTCCTCATTAAAGCAATTTCATGCTATTTGCAGGAAAGGACAGAGTCATCGCTGTCTTGTGTTGTCACTGCTCCAACTGGACTGGCAGCACATAATATTAAAGGGATTACTTTACATCGTTTACTGATGCTGCCAGTGGAGCATGACAACAAATTAGAATATCACAAGCTATCTGGAGATGCTTGTTTTGAAGTTTCAAGAATCTTGAGGAAAATGAAACTTCTTATCATTGACGAAGTAAGCATGGTTTCCAATGTCATGCTTGCCTTTGTGCATTTGAGGATGCAAGAAGTTCTCAAAACAGAGTATGATGTGTTATTTGGTGGCAAACACATCATTGTTTTCGGAGATCTTCTGCAGCTGACACCAGTGAAAGGGCAACCTGTGTTCAAAATGCTCACGCATGAAGATACCAGGAAGTGCCTAGGCAGCATTGGCAACGTCAATATATGGTTAAACTTCAATTATGCTGAACTGCATGAAAATATGCGTCAGGCAAAGGATGAAGTTTACAAGACTATTCTACAAGATGTTAGAATTGGAAAAGTGACCGAGCATGGAAAAGAAGCTTTACATGCACGATTACTGTCAAATTTATATCCAGAACAAGATGTTGTGCCTGAGAATATTTTTCAGAAAATTACTGATAAGAAATCTGGAATATGTTTGATGCCAACTCTTGCAGAATGTGCCAAATTTAACAACAAAATGTTGCATTTAGAAAAGCAAGAGATTGTGAAAGTGGAAGCTATTGATAGAGTAGAGCATATGGGATCAACAATTATTTTGTCTGAGAATCTGAAATCAAAATTGGATTCATTAGAGAAGAGTATATCTAAAACTGCAGGTTTTGAAAAGACTCTGAATGTGTGCTTGAACTGCCGTATAATTTTAAGAAGGAATTTACATGTTGAAAGAGGTCTGGTAAATGGATCAATGGGTAATGTTGTTGATTTTGTGAAATACAGAAATAGAGATGGAATTGAATTTTTAAAAATTAAATTTGATGGCATTGAGGAAGTACAGCTAATTGCTCGTTGTTCTGCTAGATTTTTGCTTGTAAAAGACTTATATGTTCGCCGTAAGCAGTTCCCTGTTTGCTTGGCATATGCGGTGACAATTCATAAATCGCAAGGTTTAAGTGTAGACACTGCATTGGTGAATATTGGCAGTTCTGTGTTCAAGGAGGGTATGGCATATGTGGCATTGTCACGAGTTAGAACTTTATCGGGATTGTACTTGATTGAGTGTGATGTCAGAAACATTTGTGCAGATCTAGATTGTGTTAAGGAATACAATAGGTTAAGAAGAGAGTATGCGCCACATTTGCCTCAGTTTCCTTTGTTTGAGAAACGTCTGGTAGGCCGGAAACGAAGAAATGAGAACAATACTGGGGAGGTTGTAGCAAAAAGACAAAAAGTGAATGAACCTAAAATTACAAGCAGAAACAAAGAGGATTCTGTTGAAGATGTTGTTGGTTTTCAGTTTGAAAACAGTTCTGGTGTCAACTGCTATGCTAATGTAGTAATGAATGTTTTGTTTTCTCTAAAAAATGTAAAAGAAGAGATTGTGGTCAATTCTGATCAAAGATTTTGCAGTTTGTTGAATTCTGTGTTAGAGAAATGTAGCACAGATAGAACAAAAATAGAAAGTGTGTCTGAAATTCGAAACCTGTTAGACAGATGTTCAGGGCAAACACAATTCTCTCAAAATATTCAGCAAGATTGTCAGGAGTTTTTAATGTATATGCTTGATGTATTACATGCTGAAGGTGTAGATGTAGATCAGCTGTTTGGGCTTTCTTATCAATGGCAGCATGACTGCGAGAACTGTATGGTATCAAGTACTACTAGTGTAGACTCAGAAAGATTTATATATTTAACTTTGCCAGACAGTAAATCAGTCTCCTTTAATAAGCTAGTAAAAGCTGCTAATCACAGCATGGAGTGTAGCCAATGTAAATCTGAAATGATGTCCACATTATTTATACGAAAATATGGCCAGTACGTCATTTTAATGTTCCAACGATGTAGGCCTGATGGAACAAAATTGACAACTTTAATAAAAAAATTTGTAGCTTCGCAGTTGTCAATATCAGGAAGGACTTTTGTAACTACAGCAATTATATATCATGACGGCCCTTCAATATCATCAGGACATTACACAGCTTATTTAAAGTCTAGAAATGGCTGGTCATTCTGCAATGATTCTGTTTTAATTTTCAAAAAAAAATTGCCGTATGACCTTAAAAACTCTTACCTGGTGTTTTTAAAACCAAAATTTTAGGAAAATAATCTCGGGATATGATCTGTGGAATTTCAAGAAGTTCTAATGGCTCCTACACAATTTGGCCTTGAGGATAAGTGTAGTTCAGAGACATAACTTCTAATCAAAGGATTGGACATCATGGAGATGTATGTGCACTTTAAATGAGTTCAGAAAAATTGTTTCTTTTCATAAGCTAATTGAAGCAGCCAATCAAAACATGGAGTAGAGGGAATGTAAGTCTGCAATGCTGTCTACTGTTTTACATTGCTTTGTGATTAAAAGTGATGTAGAGAATTAAATAATTGTAGTACTCATAGAGGTAGTGTAAGTCTGCTTCATATTAAGCAGTATCAGTGTCATAGGAAACGTAGAACATGACTGACCAAGAAGGGGAAGATATTACTATTCCAGGATTGTGAAAATGATCTTCAACATTTTAATTCTGAAAGTTGCGGAAATGCCAAATGATGGGATTGGCTTACAAGAAATCCAAGAGTTATAAATATCTCTGACTAGATTTGGCCTTGTGGAAAATAGTGGTAGAGAGCAAGAAGTCATTTATTGCATGTAACGTGTTTTTAAAAACGATGGAGGTTTTCTTTCAGAAAGTGGCGGGCTGAAAGTAATAACAGCACAAAAGAGTGTAAGCTGTTCATAGGACATCCTTGGACGTCATGGAAAGTAAGTTAACTTTAAGGAGTTCTGAATTTTATTTTCTGATGTTGTATGGGTTTTTTAAACACAATCATTTTGATTGTGTTTTTTTTTCCCCGCTGTTACATGATGAATACCTTCAAGTCACTGTTTTTAGTGAATTTTGATACATTCTGAGAACAGCAAAAATAAACCATTTAACATGTATAATTAATTCTGTACTGTTTGCATTTATGATGTATATGTAGAACTGTGTAGGAGGCATGGAGAAGGTGAGTTTTCTGTAAGTGTTAAATTT
Source organism: Lissotriton helveticus (assembly GCF_964261635.1). Lineage (NCBI taxonomy): Eukaryota > Metazoa > Chordata > Amphibia > Caudata > Salamandridae > Lissotriton > Lissotriton helveticus. The sequence goes on along the minus strand of NC_136063.1, from coordinate 600,229,729 downwards.
ATTGTATGCAGTGCTGCACTTCTACGTAATCTTTCATATGCTGGACTACATCTGCACAATGAGATACCTAAGCAAAGGAAACACAAGTGATGTGATTGTGAAATGAGCAAAATAAATTGCACATATTTCAATTACATCACTTGAGTTTCCTATCATTACGAATCACATTGTGCAGATCAAGTTTAGGTCTGTCCAGGGAAACATAGGAGGTTTCTACTTTGTTGAAGAGTGCAGTGGACATGACTCACTTCATTAGTAGACTTTCACAGATATTATCTCCTCTGTACACTTCAACAAGTGTAAATCTCATCTTGAACTCTGAGTAGGCCTCACCTCAAACAAATCTCTGGATAGGAGACATGTTATTGGCATACTGAAGCGACACTTTTCTGAAACAAGAGCAATGCAAAAGATGCACCATGTTTTAAGATAGTCCTCACTTCATCTGCATCAAGATACTGTTAGTTTAAAATGTATATCTTTAGCATTGTGTAGAGGACCTGGAGAAGCAGAAGCTTCTGTCAGTGTCAAAGTTGTTGAAAAACTATTTGTCCTTCAATATTTTCCCTTGTCTTTTGTAATTTTTAAATACATATTTTAATTTTTTTTTAAATGTTGGTTCTCTCTTTCACAGATTGAAAGTATAGAAATAAAATGTGATTAATTTAACAGCAATTACAAGGTAAATAGTTGTACTCTTTTCGTTACATTTCTATCACATTCACCTACTATTAGATCCACTGCTTCACTTCTTTAATCCTCAGTTTCCTGCCTTTGCTACTTTCCTCATTCCTTTCTCTATTACCTATTTACTCAACTCCTTCCACTCTTTTTCTCAGTCCCTCTGTTCTCATAGTTCCTCAGTCTTGTTCACTCACTCCATCTCTATTACTCTTAGTGTCTGTGAATTACTTTCCCAACTTTTTTTTTTTGGGGACCGCTTCCTGGGAAGTTGCCCGGTTCGCAAACCAGCAGCGTTATGGCAGTCCACCATTTTGTGTTTCGTTCGAATCAAGATACAAGATGGAGGGCAAATAATGTTCAGAATAGGTAGAAGGGGGCACGGTAGATGTATCTTGACCCCCTTGGTTTTCTGAGGGTGGCTCAGGAGGACCATAGTTCTTCACTCTTGTTCACTCTCTCTGTTTCTATTAATGTCACTGTTTATGACTGATCAAAAAAATGTTTTTTAAAAAAGAACAGTAACTATAAGGGAAGGAAATAGACAGTTATGTTAAAAGAAAGACAGCTAAAGGGAGTAAACTAACGATACTGTTACCTACAATCCACTGCTGTTGATGTTACTGACCATGTCATGAATGATGTAATATGTGAAATCATCAACAGTGGATTGTAGGTAACAGTATCCTTATTTTACTCCCTAGAGCTGTCTTTCTTTTAACATAACTGTGTATTTCCTTCCCTTATAGTTACTGTTCTTTTTTAAAAAATATTTTTTTGGTTAGCGTCCGGTACGCGTACCGGGTAGCGCTCCGGGAGCGAACTAAGAGAAATACAGGTTGGCAGAGTTCCAAATTTTCTACCAATTTTTTTATAATGGGGAGTTAGTTCTGAAAAGAACTTTTTTTTTTATGTTTTTGTTGTTTTATATTTTTTTTAGTATTTTTTGAACATTTTTTTACTTTTTTTGTATTTTCTGAACGTTTTTAAAATTTTTTTGGTTTTTTTGGGGGGGGGGGAAACAAAAACGATCCATTATAAAGGGCTCAACAGGAGCAAAAAAAAAAAATGAATTTATTTTTTGGTGCGTTTTGTGCAAACATTAATATGATTTTGAATTGCTCGCAAAATCAAAGTGATGCTACTTTCTCTGTAGCAGATGAAAGCGCCACATTCCACGCACACTTGTTTTACGTGACCAAACAACATTTGGATGTTTGCAATCACCTCCCTCGCCTCTGGTCCCGACACCTCTGGAACCACCGATCTTCTTGCCATTTGGAGGGGATGTTGTTGTTGGTCACGTAGCTGGGCAGCACTATAGTTATTTGGGTGCCACCTACTCATATGCCGATGCATAGTATGATTCCCATAACTATATTTTTTATCGGTGCCCCTTGACAATCTGTCACCGCATATGCGGCAAAACACGTAACGAGCATTCACTTTCTTTTGCCCCTCAGGAATTCTGTAGAATTGCCAGATATAATTCTCCTGTCGATTGTACCTCCTGGGCTCCTCTGGCAAAAACTCATGCTCTTCCTCCTCTTCCTCCTCTTCCTGTTCTTCCTCTTCTTGCAGAATTACTTCTGCAGGTGGTCCTCTCTTTCTTGGATTTGGTGGAGGTGGTGGGCTAGCACCAGCTGAAGCTACTAATGAAGCCATCACAAAGTCTCAATAAAGGGTCTTTCTCTCACCAAGATGAAAGTCAGAGTGATGAAAGAAGGAGGGGTTTTCATCATTTGGGAAAAACAAAAGTTCTAAACCAATGACAAGTGTCCATTTTAGATCACATGACCTTGTATTACATCATTAGGAAACCAAAAGTGAAATGAACCAATGAAAAGTGTTATTATCGAGTCACATGACCTGCTATGTTTACATTACGCGGTCGGCGCCGCGCCGCGGATCGCTTCCGGTTCGCGTACCGCTGCGCTTCCGGGTACGCGAACGTAGCACGTAATATGACGTATTACGCGAGAACGCGAAACGTCATGCTGACGCGACGCGTCACGATGTTGTTTTGTAACGCGAGAGGTGCGCTAAAGGAACGTTTACCAGTTCGCGTACCGGGTCGCGCCTCCGGATTGAGCTAACGGGAAGCTAACCGGTACGCGTACTGGGAGCGAAACAAAAAAAAATAAAAAAAAAATTGTATAAAAAACATGTAAAAAATATTTTTCTTTTTAAAGAATAATACATTGTAAAGGTTTTGATATTAGCTATTAAAAAACCAATGAAATTCACTGAAAAAACCATAGGTTATAGACCATATATAGTTAGGAATTAGCATTTACAAAACCTTAAAAATTCACTGAAAAAACCATAGGTTATAGACCATATATAGTTAGGGATTAGCATTTAAAAAACCTTATTTTACTCACACAAAACCATTGAAATTCCATATATAGTTAGTTGCACTAACTATATATCGCGCACCCGCAATCCACTGCTGATCATGTCACATATTACATCATTCATGACATGGTCAGTGACATCACTGATGACATCACTGATGACATCACTGATGACATCATCCAGTGACTGTGTGTTTCTGTAAAGTTTAAATATGTTAGATATATTGAAGAATGAGTGGATGTATAAGTGTCTCGATGAAGGATTTAGTAGGTGCGTGACTGACTGTATGAGTGAGTGAATAAATGTGTCGTACTAAATGCATGGGTTAGTGACTAAACTGCCTGAATGTTTGCTTCAGTATGTCTGTTGTGATGTAAACTGCTGCATGTGTGGATCATTAGCTATACGAGAGGCTACATATGTTATTGATTGGTTGCCCAAGTATTTGTATGGGAGATTGAGTTTGTGTGGGGGTGGCTGGGAGGTGTGTGACTCTGTGCATAGATGTGTGAGCAGTTGATTCACTAGGTGTATGAGTTCAAGAGTGCATGTGGAAACAGCTACATGGGCGGTTGACTGTGTGCATGAGTGTATTGATGAGTGAATGGATATGTCAATGCTACATGTCATAGTAAGTACATATGTAAAACACAGTACATGTGAGAGTTGGCATATATAAATAACTGTGCATGAGAGCCACTGAATGTGTGAGTGGCTGTATGGATCATTGTGAACTTGTATCAGGGATTGTATAAGAGAGTAAATATGTGTTAGTATATGTTTGAATAAGTAAGGTGTGTATAACTGTATAGTTGAGGAAATAGAGGTGTGATTGATTCTTTGCATGACTGACTAGGTGTGTGAGTAACTCCATGGATGAGTAACAGTGTGTGAGTGTCTGTATACACTGAGTGTATCTAAGGTTTTATTAGAGTCTGAAGAGGTTTATCGTATTAGCACAAGAATGTTGTCAAATGAGATGTCATCAGTGATGTCATCAGTGATGTCATGTGAGATGTCATCAGTGATGTCATCAGTGATGTCACTGACCATGTCATGAATGATGTAATATGTGACATGATCAGCAGTGGATTGCGGGTGCGCGATATATAGTTAGTGCAACTAACTATATATGGAATTTCAATGGTTTTGTGTGAGTAAAATAAGGTTTTTTAAATGCTAATCCCTAACTATATATGGTCTATAACCTATGGTTTTTTCAGTGAATTTTTAAGGTTTTGTAAATGCTAATTCCTAACTATATATGGTCTATAACCTATGGTTTTTTCAGTGAATATATATATATATATATATATATATATATATATATATATCCATCACAAAAAGCTTGCCTGGAATGAGGGAGCCACAAACAGGAAAAATGAAATTTTGCCGCTTATAATGATGATGCAAACAGCGAAAAAACAGCTTGCTGCCTCACAAGTATACTGTCCAGCCCTGACGCTTTTCGTGCTCTCTGCAGCACTTCTTCAAAGGGTTGGTGACTTGCTGCAAATGAAACCAGTCCTTCATTCCTGCACTCGTTTGTACTTCCTAACCATCGCCTCAATGGGCGAGGCCATAACCATGGCCCGATGTTTCTTGTAGTGCAAGGGTTTTCCTCCAGTGAGTTGGCTGTTTCAGTCACGGTGCAGATGAAATAAAATCCCCAGTGGGTTGTGGGGTCAGTGTCACAGTTCAAACACCCCATAAATTACATCACCGGCTTTTTCCTGCTCCTCGTGCTGACTCGTCGATTGGCGCTTCAGCTCGGACTGCAAACTGCAGCTGGGTTCACCTCGTGGCTCAGGCAACAAGCCAAATTAAATCCATGGTGTAATTTATGGGGTGTTTGAACTGTGACACTGACCCCACAACCCACTGGGGATTTTATTTCATCTGCACCGTGAATGAAACAGCCAACTCACTGGAGGAAAACCCTTGCACTACAAGAACCATCGATTTTACCTCATAAATTAGAAATAAAAATGAATAATATGTCAACTAATTTTGAATTTGTAATTAATAATTTATTGTTCAGATTTCTCATAATTTAATAGAACTTGTAGTATGTCCTCATCTGGTATTTCATCTTCATTCATATATTTAATCTCCTTATGAAAATTGTTCATTGATGTTTGTTGGCATTCATTTCATCCAAACATTCAATTAATTCTTCATCTAGAGATTGATTCAAAAAATCTTTTAAGTCATCTTCTGTTTGTGATGAAATAGTTTTTTCAATATCCATAACATTTTCATTTTCAATTTCCTTGCTGTCCTCCATTTTAATTTCAAATTTCTTGCTGTAAATTGCAGAAAAAAGTAATCACTTTCAATTATCGTTTTTAGTAATACATAACATAAAAGTAGCTTAATCAAGTATTTAGTTCTTTAAAATTAATTGGGCAGTGTATAGTATCAGACAGGAACTAGAAATATAAAGCACTGCATGTGATGAAGCCAATCTTAAACAATAATTATAACAGAAGGACTGTAAATAACCAATGGAAAACATTTTCCAAATTATCTTAAAGTGTACAACATAGTTCCCCCTACAAATTAACAACTCACCTTTTTCAAAGTAGAAGAGTTAGTACTGTGTTATTCTAAGTCCAGCAATTGAGCACCCAAATTTTCTCTCAAAAGTACCTCAGACTGGGGTATCACAAAATGGCCGTGTTTTCCTCTCATTTAAGATATATACATAAGCAATCAAACTTCATCTCACACACAAATTCCGAACTAAAGTAATATTTTGATTGGTTCTAAATGTCAATACTTTCAAATGTGTTTTCCCTAAGCAATTTTCCATAGGACATTTAGACACGGCTACAGCCTGAACGGATGAGTGGAATTACACCAAAGTTGGCAAAATGATAGGTACTGGTATGTAGTAGGGCCTTTTCTATATTTCTTTGAAATTGCTCCTGTGGTTTTTAAGAAAGGCAACTTAAAAAACACATATATATCAATAGGCGCGCTACGAGCGCTCACCGGTACGCGTACCGGGGAGCGGACCCGGCGCGCTACGGGAGTGCGCGAGCGGAAAGCTGATTGGCTGTATGATGTCTGTCAACATTCTTAACAGTCCGGACAGTCCGCCATCTTGTGTTTTGGGAAAATTGAGACAGCTGAGGTAAAAAAGAAAGGGGGAAATGATTAAAAGGGGGCAGCGTAGACACCCCCTGACCCCCTAGGTTTTTTAAGGGAGGCTTAGAAGGACCCTGAAGGGCCCAAAAACTATTTTTTTTTAAATTTCGCGGGGTAAGCGCTGGGTGCGTTCCCGGGTACGCTCTCCGGTAAGCGCACCCTGAGCGCACCACGGGGAAAAACAGTGTAAAAAAATAGAGTAAAAAAATATTGTAGAGTGTTTAGAGGTAAGTTAGCTCTGAAAAGAGCTGTTGTGGTATGTGGGTGTTTTTTGTACCTACAAGTAGGTACCAATGCAGAGTCTTATATTCAAGAGGAAAACTCTATTCCCCTCATCTGTAAAATGCACACCATCTCTCCTATACATGCCTTGCATGTTGTAACGCAAGCTGTTGTGGTATATACTACCCATTCCATAGTCTCTCATGTAAGCAGAAACAGATTTATTTACATGTTTCCTTGCTTTCTCAATCTGTGGACAAAATTGGTTGGACTAGTTCCATTTTTGCCTTTGGCATATATTAGAAAATACCAAGGCAGTTTTTGGAAATAGTGACATCAATTGCCCAAAGATGTCCTTTAAAAGCATTTCCAGACCTACCCCAGTCAAAGTGCCCAGGTTATTTCCACCACAGTGCACAATTATAGGGTCAGGGTGTGGTAAATGCATAAAGGATTTTACCAATGGTATCCATTGGTGACTTCTCAATCCTCTCTGTCCAATCCATACAATGTCCACATTTGGTAAATCAAGGTTGTAAATACCTCTGTTAGCTGCGTATTTTTGACTCCAGTGGACATAGCTATGACCCACAAACCAGACATTTGGCATTTTGGAGGTAGATGTGCTTCTAGTCAGATGAGTTGTGGAAATGAAATGGCAGTTTGATTATGAAAAAAAGTGGTTGAGAATCAGTGCAGTTGAAAAACCAGAAATGATTGGTGCTTTCTTAAAAATCTCCACTGAAAATTAGGGTGCATGCTTTTTTATTTGTAAAAAGTCTTTTAAATGGTTGAGAAAAAGTCATTTAAAGAAACATTGCAGTTGATTAGCTAGTAGATTGAGAGATCAAAGACCCTTGATGGATTCTTTTGCAACATAGTATGATGAACTTGTGAACTGTGTGCTGGGTTAGGAGGGAGTTACCATGGTTACAGGGTGAATAAGCACTGGGGGATGGGTGAATGTTATGTGAGTTTCAAAGTCCTGAAATGTACAACCAATTAAAATGTGCAGTTTGGTTTTGAATTTGTGTGGGAACAATTTTGATTGGTTCGGTACAAGAATATGGGTCTGAAATGAGAAAGAATCTGTGCCATTATTGAAAGGCTCCAGTGAAAGAAGCATTATTCAGAGATTCTGATTAAGAATATCTGTTGACTGTGACTAACACTGTTTTACATCTTCCAAAGCATTTTTAAAGGTGAGTAATGATTCTTTTAAAAAAGATAGAGAGCTTAAAGATTTTTGACAAGTATCATAGTGAGTGTCTGTGTGAATTAAGGAATTATTTTTTACCTTTTTCCATAATGTTAGCTGTGTGTGCTTACAGTTTGTATTTTTAAGTTTATATGGTAGACTTCTTTTTAAATTGTTTTTTATGCTTGGATTCAATGCTGGTATAGAGATAGTGTAATGGTTTCATTGGACTTGTAAATATGCTCCTTTTTTTGAAGCGCCATGTGCAACCTTTAACATGGGTGGAAGCAGTGAATGTATGGAGAGGGATAGGAATAGCAGATAGAAAACCATATGAAATGGTGTGGGAGATGCATAAAGTATTTCAGTAATGGCATCAATTGTGATTGGAATATAAGATAAAGAGGGGCATATTTACAAGATCCTTGCGCAATTTTTGACATGGGTGCAAGCAGAAAATGCATGCAGAGTAATAAAATTGGCACCCAGACAAGAATATGGAATGCCGTGAGAGATGCTTAAAGGGTTTTTCTAATGGTATAAATTGAGATAGAATATGCAAAAAAAGAGAGGCATATTTACAAGCCGCTTGTGCAATGTTTGACATTAATGCTGGTATAGAGATAGTGTAATGGTTTCATTGGCATATTTACAAGCCGCTTGCGGAATGTTTGACATTAATGCTGGTACAGAGATAGTGTAATGGTTTAATTGGCATATTTACAAGCGCCTTGCGCAATGTTTGACATTAATGCTGGTATAGAGATAGTGTAATGGTTTCATTGACATATTTATAAGCCCCTTGTGCAATGTTTGACATTAATGCTGGTACAGAGATAGCGTAATGGTTTCATTGGCATATTTACAAGCCGCTTGCGCAATGTTTGATATTAATGCTGGTACAGAGATAGCGCAATGGTTTCATTGGCATATTTACAAGCCGCTTGCGCAATGTTTGAGATTAATGCTGGTAAAGAGATAGTGCAATGGTTTCATTGGCATATTTACAAGCCGCTTGCGCAATGTTTGACATTAATGCTGGTACAGAGATAGTGTAATGGTTTCATTGGCATATTTACAAGCTGCTTGTGCAATGTTTGACATTAATGCTGGTACAGAGATAGTGTAATGGTTTCATTGGCATATTTACAAGCCGCTTGTGCAATGTTTGACATTAATGCTGGTATAGAGATAGTGTAATGGTTTCATTGGCATATTTACAAGCCGTTCGCGGAATGTTTGACATTAATGCTGGTACAGAGATAGTGTAATGGTTTCATTGGCATATTTACAAGCCGCTTGTGCAATGTTTGACATTAATGCTGGTATAGAGATAGTGTAATGATTTCATTGGCATATTTACAAGCTCCTTGTGTAATGTTTGACATTAATGCTGGTGTAGAGATAGTGTAATGGTTTCATTGGCATATTTACAAGCCCCTTGTGCAATGTTTGACATTAATGCTGGTACAGAGATAGTGTAATAGTTTCATTGGCATATTTACAAGCCGCTTGTGCAATGTTTGACATTAATGCTGGTACAGAGATAGTGTAATGGTTTCATTGGCATATTTACAAGCCGCTTGCGGAATGTTTGACATTAATGCTGGTACAGAGATAGTGTAATGGTTTAATTGGCATATTTACAAGCACCTTGCGCAATGTTTGACATTAATGCTGGTATAGAGATAGTGTAATGGTTTCATTGGCATATTTAAAAGCACCTTGCGCAATGTTTGACATTAATGCTGGTACAGAGATAGTGTAATGGTTTCATTGGCATATTTACAAGCCGCTTGTGCAATGTTTGACATTAATGCTGGTATAGAGATAGTGTAATGGTTTCATTAGCATATTTACAAGCCCCTTGTGCAATGTTGGACATTAATGCTGGTACAGGGATAGTGTAATGGTTCCATTGGCATATTTACTAGCCGCTTGCACAATGTTTGACATTAATGCTGGTATAAAGATGGTGAAATGGTTTCATTGGCATATTTACAAGCCCCTTGCGCAATGTATGTGTGACTCTGCCTAAGATCACAGTGATGGGTGAATCAAGCTTCAGTCACAGTCTGATCTTAGGCACATGATCAGAATGTTACATATAATGTACCATGTCTGTCTCTGCCAACAGTATGTGTGACTCTGCCTAAGATTACACTGATGGGTGAATCAAGCTTCACTCACAGTGTGATCTTAGGCACATGATCAGAATGTTAGATATAATGTACCATGTCTGTCTCTGCCAACAATATGTGTGACTCTGCCTAAGATTACACTGATGGGTGGATCAAGCTTCACTCACAGTGTGATCTTAGGCACATGATCAGAATGTTAGATATAATGTACCATGTCTGTCTCTGCCAACAGTATGTGTGACTCTGCCTAAGATTACACTGATGGGTGAATCAAGCTTCACTCACAGTGTGATCTTAGGCACATGATCAGAATGTTAGATATAATGTATCATGTATGTCTCTGCCAACAGTATGTGTGACTCTGCCTAAGATCACAATGATGGGTGAATCAAGCTTCAGTCACAGTGTGATCTTAGGCACATGATCAGAATGTTAGATATAATGTACCATGTCTGTCTCTGCCAACAGTATGTGTGACTCTGCCTAAGATCACACTGATGGGTGAATAAAGCTTCACTCACAGTATGATCTTAGGCACATGATCAGAATGTTAGATATAATGTACCATGTCTGTCTCTGCCAACAGTATGTGTGTCTCTGCCTAAGATCACACTGATGGGTGAATCAAGGTTCATTCACAGTGTGATCTTAGGCACATGATCATAATGTAAGATATAATGTACCATGTCTGTCTCTGCCAACAGTATGTGTGACTCTGCCTAAGATTACACTGATGGGTGAATCAAGCTTCACTCACAGTGTGATCTTAGGCACATGATCAGAATGTTAGATATAATGTACCATGTCTGTCTCTGCCAACAGTATGTGTGACTCTGCCTAAGATCACAATGATGGGTGAATCAAGCTTCAGTCGTAGTGTGATCTTAGGCACAAGTTCACAATATTATATGCAATCTACCATCTCTGTGTCTGCAAGCAGTATGTGTGTCTCTGCTCATATTATTTCACTGTATCTACAGGCCAAAAACAGGCCACCTATATATAAGCAAGACATAACATTAATTAGTAAATCGTTTTTGACACAAAGCAAAGCACATGTAATGTAAATCAGCCTTTTGTTGTATACTAGTGTTTATATTGTTTACTTATTGTAATTGCTATGTAATATGTTTATAGTGGTCTATAATATGTTATTTTTTGTTTACCACAGATTATAATCATCTATACAAAGAAAGAAAAAGATGCCTTCGAAAGCAAGACGTGAAAAAGTTTATAAAAGAAAATTAAGGTCTAAGGAAAAAGAAAATCAAGAACCAACCAAAATAAAATCTTCAGAGAAAAAGAAAAATGTTCCTGGTAAGCAAACTAAAAATTTTCTCAGGAACTTATTGAAATGTCAAGATAAAAAATGTTTTTTTGCAAACAAGAATGAAACACCTGTAATTAGAAAGAAGACAGGATGTCCTTCTAAAAATGTTAGACCTGCACAAGGAGATGATATTTTGTATAAGAAGAAATAGGAGCAACCAATTTACTGAAATTCGTTAATGAATGTTTTACAATAGAATAGTATCAAATGTATTAAAAAAATCTAAAGAGGTATAAAAAAGACCGCTTTTTACAAGAAAAAACCATAGTTAAGCTTGTGGATGAAGCATTTAAAGTGAAAAATAAATTGTTTAGTTTAGTAATGAATAGAATTCGTACACTAGATAAGGTAATCAATGTGTTCAAATCAAAATGTAAGTGGAGGAGAGTAATTAATCAAACTAATTTCTGTGATGTTTTTTCTGGAGAATGGAAGCATAGTTCAAGTTGTGAGCCATTTTTTAATGAAGAAAGTTACTTTCAGGATAATGATTTGGTGCATGCAGTTGAAACCAGTGGTCGAGCATATGAGGTGAAGGACGGTTGTCCGGTTGAAAAAGAAGAGATTGTGCCTAGAAATACTGAAGAGGTGTTAGCTGATGAAGTTTTAGGGAGATGTCCTAAGGCTCCAGTGTATACATGGAATTGTAGTAGTATTTGTAGTGTCCGACAGGAATCAATTGATTTGTTTCGTACTTTCTTACGGACATATACTAAGAAAAGTGTGAAACAAAAAATGAAAATTTTACAAGAGTTAGATCCTTGTAGAGTGAGAGAAAAACAGGTTTGCAAGGGCATTCACTGGCTTGTCTTTCAAGAAAAGTATGTCAGAGTGTTTTTCACCATTTTAGGATGTTAGCAGTGCATCATAATAAAGTGAGGAAATTAGTGAGAAGGTTGTATTATGCAAAAAGTCCAGCACTTAAACTAAAACAGTTAAACAGTGCTCTTTTGCATGGAACTGAATTAGATGTTAAAAACATTTGTGATGAAATTGAGTTTTGTTACTTTGGTGAAAAAGAGGTCAGTGCAGAAATTGATACAGTAATAGAAGGTAATGTAGAAGAGAATGTAGAGATTTTGAGTACAGAAAATTTTGAAAATGAAATTACAAAGTTTAAGGTTAATTCAAGTGAAAGGCCTAATTTTTCTTGTGCTTGTTGTCGACGAACTCATTATAAGCATCAGACTAGATTAGTTGATTTATATGTAAAAAGCGAAAAGATAAATAATAATGAGTGGAAGGATTTTGCAACTTATTTGTTGGTTGAAAATTGTTTTGATTTGGGCTCTGATCAACGTATTTGTAAATATTGCTATAATAAATTAAATGAAAACAGAATGCCTGCTAGAGCTGTTCATAATAATCTGGAGTTGGTAGACATTCCTTCTGAATTGATGGATTTAAATACCTATGAGTCTATTCTGTTTCAATGTGTACATCCTTTTCAGGCTATTGTTCGCATGGAGTCTAAGACAGGGAAATCGCCTCCTTCAGATTTACAGAGAGGATTAAAGGGAAGAGTTGTTTATTTGCCTCTAGATTTTAAGAAAAATATTGATACAATTGGTGTCGAAAAAGTAGAAGAGGAACCTCTGGTTATTCTAGTTAATGGTGTTCCGACAAAAAGTAAGAAAATCTGGTAAGAATTAGTGGATGTTAAGAAGTTCAAGAAGACAACGTTGTATTTGGTAAAAAATAATCAGTACTATAGAAATGTGTATGAGGGAAAAGAAGAAACAACTGTAGAAGAGGACACTGATGTCTCTGCTGGGCAAATAGAAAAAGTTGATGTCTGTAGAAGTGAAGAAATTTATGAACATTATAGTGTTCATCCATTGCATTCCAAAGAAGTAATGGGGAATGCTATTGAGTTGTTTCAGATGAAAAAAGCCGAAGGAAGTCCCATTAGTGTATGGGAAGAAAGTTTGGAAGCTTGTTGTTTTCCACAGTTATTTCCAACAGGTGAAGGTGGACGATATGACGACCGACCTGTTCAAAATCCTGCATCTGAATACCGGACTTCAAGATTATATGCAGAAGATCCAAGGTTTCGTCAATGCATTCCATATTTGTTCCATCTAGTGTTTGAGAGTGACTTTTCCGGACTTTCCTATGCAGTAAACCATATACTGAAAAGTGAAACACATCTACAAAATGTTTCGGCAAGGGATTTTATGGATAAAGTGAAAGTGCAAGACAGTGTTTTGGAATCTCAGCTAATTAATCTCATGGCATGTCAGCGTGGTACTAACGAGTATTGGTACCGTCATCATGGGGAATTGAAATGTATGCTAAGAAACTTAGGAACTCCTACATAGTTCCTCACTCTTAGCTGTGCTGAGTATGCTTGGGAAGACTTACTTGAATTTCTACGAGAGGCAAATAAAAACATTGAAAATATTGAATACAAGACACCTGGAGAACTGTGCTCTTTGGATCCAGTTAATGTATGCAGGTATTTCAATCATAGGTTTGAAGCTATGATGTCTTTTATTACAAACAAAAAAAATCCTCCGCTTGGAGAGGTGTTGGATTTCTTTTGGAGAAAGGAGTATCAAGCAAGAGGTGCTCCTCATATACATATGCTGCTATGGATAAAAGATGCACCAAAATTTGGAACAGATTCAGATGAGAAAGTGATGAGTTTCATTGAGCAGTATTCTACATGTGCTGTTCCGAAAAGTCCAGAAGAAAACAATTTAAGACATCAAGTTTTACGCTTTCAAAGCCATCGTTGTGGGAAATACTGTCCTCGAAAATACAAATCCAAGGACAAGTTCTACACGATATGTCGTTTTGCATTTCCACGTCCAGTAACATCGAAAGGAAGAGTCAACAATTTTACGTCTTCTCTGCGACATACTGTGACAAGAAAATCATCCAAAAATACATACAAACTAAGAAGAAATGAGGAATCCAAATTCATAAATGACTACAACCCAGTCATTTTGTCCATGTGGAATGCTAACATGGATATTCAATATGTGGCTGACAACTCTATTGCTGTGGCTCGATATCTGACGTCTTACATCACAAAGTCAGAAAAGACAGAACTGAAGGAAAATATGGGAGGAAATTTCACATGAAAAGAGTCTAAGCAAGAAATTATACAGTTACAGTCTGAAGATGTTGTTGCATCGAGAAATTGGAGCATATGAATGTTCTGATCGGTTGTCATCTGCAAGTCTATATGCCAAATCTAGAACCATCATTTGGGTGAGTCTAGGTCTTACTGCAACACGAAACCGAGTTTTGAAATCTGGACAAGAAATTGAGTATTTGACGGAGAAAGAACCAGACAGTACAGATATTTTGAAGACAAACATGTTGGATACATACTATCCAAATAGAAGTACTCACCTTGAGAATGTTTGTCTCTATGAAGTTCTGCAAACCTATATTTTCAAAAAGAACGTCACAGAAGACATCAATAAAGGTGTATATGCTGTAATTGGTTGTGAAGGCTGTCTAGTGAAACAAACAAAAGGCCATTTGATTAATCATCGAAAATTGAGTTGTGATTCTCTAGACAAAAGGGAATTTTATTACTTAGCTCTTTTGCAACTCTTTAAACCTTGGCGTACAGAAGAGGAACTACTTGGAGATTTTCTTACTTATGAAGATTCATTCAATGCAACCAAGGATACGATAGAATGTTCTGTTTTTTCAAATTATCTCCAAATGTTGAACGAGGAAATACAGCAAGAAGCTACAATTGCAGCAGAGATTGCTAGAGACAGTTCTCAAGATAGTCAGAGTTCTGCTTCATTGAGTCAGGATCCACTAGGAGGACCAATTATATAAAATGAAGCTGCTACTGCCATGGATGAAGTTGAAAGAGCCGTGGAACAAGCTCAGGAGGATGGAGTTGACTTAGAAGATTTGGAAAAAGAACTAAACGTTGAGCAGAGACAAATATATGGCGAAGTCACAGAACACATTGAGCATGGTTTATCTCATGAGAAAAAAGAGTGCTCATGTACATCTTTTGTACCTGTCCGACTATATGTGAGTGGAGAAGCAGGAACTGGGAAAAGTTTCCTGATTAAAGCAATTGCAACATATTTGCAGAAAACAACGGAGTCATTGGTCTCTTGTGTTGTTACTGCTCCAACTGGGTTGGCAGCACACAACATTAAAGGGATTACTTTACATCGCTTATTGATGCTGCCAGTGGAGCATGATAACAAATTACAATACCACAAGCTATCTGGAGAAGCTTGTTGTGAAGTTTAAAGAGTCCTAAAGAAAATGAAACTTCTTATCATTGATGAGATAAGCATGGTATCAAATGTAATGCTTGCTTTTGTGCATTTAAAAATGCAAGAAATTCTTAAAACAGAGTATGATGTGTTATTTGGAGTCAAACACATCATTGTTTTTGGAGATTTACTGCAACTAACTCCAGTGAAAGGACAGCCAGTGTTTAAAATGCTTACGCAAGAAGATACCAGGAAGTGCTTAGGAAGCATTGGAAATGTGAATATCTGGGTATATTTTAAATATGCAGAACTGCTTCAAAATATGCGACAGGCAAAGGATGAAGATTATAAACAATTTCTACAAGATGTAAGAATTGGAAAACTAATTGAGCATGGCAAAGAAGTTTTACATGGATGATTAACTTCAAATTTGTTTCCAAATGAAAATATTCTCCCAGAGAATATTTTTAAGAAAATTCCTGAAAACAAATCTGTCATATGCTTGATGCCAACTCTGCAAGAATTTTCAATCTTCAACAACAAAATGTTAAAGTTAGAAAATCAAGAGATTGTGAAACTGGAAGCTATTGATAAAATTGAACATGAAGGAGCAACTATTATTTTGTCAGAAAAGTTGAAATCAAAATTGGATTCTTTAGAGAAGACAATATCAAAAACAGCTGGTATGGAAAAGACTCTATATGCATCTTTAAATTGTCGCATAATTTTACAACGTAATTTACATGTGGAAAGAGGTTTAGTAAATGGAGCAATGGGTCATGTTGTGGATTTTGTGAATTACCGAAATAGAGATGGAATTGAAATTATAAAAATTAAATTTGATGGTATTGAAGAAGTGCAACAAATCAGTCGTTGTTCTGTCCGTTTTTTGCTAGTGAAAGATGTATATGTCCGCAGAAAACAGTTTCCTGTTTCTTTGGCATATGCAGTAAATATTCATAAATCTCAAGGTTTAAATGTTGATAGTGCTTTGGTGAATTTTGGAAATTCTGTGTTCAAGGAGGGTATGGCATATGTTGCTTTATCTCGAGTCAGAACTTTATCAGGATTGTACTTGATTGATTTTGATGAGACAAAGATTAATGCAGATCTAAATTGTGTAAAAGAATATAATAGGTTAAGAAGGGAGTATACTCCAAATTTACCTCAATAGCCTCTATTTGAAAAGCGTGTGGTAGGCCAAAAAAGAAGTAATGAGAAAAATTGTAGTGAAGTTGTAGCAAAAAGAAAAAAGGTAGATGAATCAGTAATTGTAAGCAGAAACAAAATGGATTCAGTTAAAGACGTTGTTGGATTTCAGTTTGAAAATAGTTCTGGTGTCAACTGCTATGCTAATGTAGTGGTTAATGTTGTTTTCTTTCTCCAAACTGTACAAGAACAGATTGCTGAAAATTGTGGTCAAACATTTTGTTGTTTATTAAATTCTGTGTTTCAGAAATGTAGCAGTGATAGAACAAAAATACAAAGTGTTTCTGAAATTCAAAATGTTTTAGACATATGTTCTGGTCTAAATCAATTTTCACAGAATATTCAGCAAGATTGTCAGGAATTTCTAATGTATATGCCTGTTGTTTTGCAAGATGAAGGTGTAGATGTAGAAAATCTTTTTGGCCTTTCTTATAAATGGCAACATGACTGCGACAATTGCTCCTTTTCAAGTAGTACAACAGTAGACACTGAAAGATTTATATATTTGACATTACCAGACTGCAAATCAGTGTCTTTTAATAATCTAGTAGGAGAAGCAAATCAAAACATGGTCTGTACTCAATGTAAATCTGCAATGCTATCAACTTTATTTTTACGTAGATATGGACAGTATGTTATTTTAATGTTCCAACGATGTAGACCTGATGGAACTAAATTGACAACATTAATAAAAAAAATTGTGGCTTCTCAATTTACAACTGCAGCAATTATTTACCATGATGGTCCTTCAACAACATCAGGACATTACACAGCTTATTTAAAATGTCAAAAAGGATGGAAACACTGTAATGATACTCAATTGACTTTCAAACAATGTTTGCCTTCTGACTTACTAAATTCTTGCCTAGTGTTCTTACAACCGAAATTTTAGGGTAGGTAATTGGCCTATGAAGATTGCAGCAGTTAATATAACTTAGTTTGGTGTTCAAAATTACTTTCTGAATGAGAGTGATGAAGATAATAAAAAACACGTAGTTGTCATTGAGATAGTATATGTATATCATATAGTGTGTGCTTTGAGTATTATACAAATTATTTATAAAAAATAAGCTAGAGGTTATGTTATGTTATGTTAATAAAGTATTTGTAAGCGCACTATCACTAATTAGTTTCTTGGCGCTGAGATCAACAGTAACATAAACACAGATGATAGATGGTAAGTTTAATGATAAGCTTGTCTGAAGAGCCAGGTCTTCAAGGCTCTCCGGAATGAAAGGAGGTCCTGGCAGATCCGGATAGAGGTGGATATAAAACTCTTGTTTCATAATGTAAAAGATGTTGGAGCTTTTCTTTCAGAAACTCGGGTAAATGACAAATAAAGAATACTCTAGACTAATTTCCAAAGAAAAGGACTTTCCATATACTATTTGGCCTCGTGGAAAAGTGGATGGATCAAAAGTGAGTTTAGATATGTTTTTTCAAAAACTTTCATTATTTAAGAAAAGATTTCTTGTTTTTTTTAAACACAATCATTTTGATTGTGGTTTTTTTTTGCCCGCTGTTATATGATGAGTACTATTGAAGTCACTGTTTTAAGTGAAATTCAATATATTCTGAGAACAGCAAAAATAAACCATATAACATGTTGTTGAAATTATTTTGTATTTTCTAATATTAAATATATATTATTTTCCCATTCTCTTATGCTCACTTACCTATTTCCACCCTCTATCACTCCTCTTAACTCACCCTCATTTGCCTTTTTTCACTCTCCCTCACCTCCCTTCCCTTATTCCATTTTCCTCACTTATTCTCATTAACCACTCCTTCACTGCCTTTTTCTCTCTCCTATCCACTACTTTCCAGCTGTCAGTCACTCTACTTCACTCCCCTTCCCCTTGTTTCTTTTCTTTGTTCCCTCAATAATTCCCCTTCTCTCACTCACCTTATTACACTTCACTCACTCCTTCTCTCACTTCCTCTGTCCTCTCACATCCTCACTCCCTTTCCCTCACACCCTGTCTCTTAGCTTCAGTCTCTGGATCCTCTCACTGTCTCACTCCTCTTCCATCATGCTTACTCCCTAAAACTCACCCACACTCCCTTACTTACCTTTCATTGCTCTCTTACTCAGTTCCTTTCTGCCACTCTTTCCTTCACTACCTCACTCCTTTACTTCCTTTGTCTCAAGCTCACTTACTTTTATCCTCTCTTTATTTTCCCTTTTTCATCAACCTCCCTGCCTTTCACTCACCCTCCCTCACCCTTGATAATCTCCTACTTTGTCTCTTGTATTGTAAAATATATATTATAAATATTGTAACTTATTTTGTTTTGTCTTTCACAGATATAAATTTAAATGAAAATATGAAACTAAGTTTACATTACTTATAAGGTAAGTTTGATGTACAAAATTTACTTTCCCTATTCTCTTTTCCTTAACCTCACTACTCTTCTCTGATGCTCCCACACCTCTGTTCCCTTATTGCGCTTGCCTCACTTATTCTGAATTCCCACGTTTAATCCCCTTTTCCACACTCCTCTCTTACACTCACCTTCTTTCAGACCTTCTCCTTTACTTTTTTCCCTCTCTCTTCTCTTACTTCATTGCTTTACTCTTTCCCTTCCCTTACTCTCCTTACTCCACTTTACTAACTCCTTCTGTTTCTCCCTCTGTCCTCTTAGTTCTACACTCCCCTTCCCTCAATCTCTTTCTGTTAGCCTCATTCTCTCTGTCCCCTTAGTCTCTCATTCCTCTTCTGTCACACTCCCACACTCACCTTCTTTGAAACCTTCTCCTTTACTTCCCTTCCTCTCTCTTCAAAACCTTTACTCCTTCACTGTTTTCCCTTCCCTCACTCTCCTTACTCCACTTCACTAACTCCTTCTCTCAATCCCTCTGTCCTCTAACTTACTCACTCCCCTTTTCTCACCCTCTCTCTGTTACCCTCATTCTCTCCATCCCCTTAGTCTCTCACTTCTCTTCTGTCACGCTCACTGCCTATAACTCAGCCATACTCCCACACTCACCTTCTTTGAAACCTTCTCCTTTACTTCCCTTCCTCTCTCTTCACATCCTTTACTCCTTCACTGTTTTCCCTTCCCTTACTCTCCTTACTCCACTTCACTAACTCCTTCTTTTACTCCCTCTGTCCTCTTACTTCTACACTCCCCTTCCCTCATTCTCTCTCTGTTAGCCTCATTCTCTCCGTCCCTTTAGTCTCTCACTCCTCTTCTGTCACGCTCACTGCCTATAACTCAGCCATACTCCCACACTCACCTTCTTTGAAACCTTCTTTTTTACTTCACTTCCTCTCTCTTCCCATCCTTTGCTCCTTCACTCTTTTCTCTTCCCTTACTTTCTTATTCCACTTTACTAACTGCTTCTCTTACTCCCTCTGTCCTCTTAGTTCTACACTCCCCTTCCCTTATTCTCTCTCTGTTAGCCTCATTCTCTCCGTCCCTTTAGTCTCTCACTCCACTTCTGTCACGCTCACTCCCTATAACTCAGCCATACTCCGACACTCACTTTCTTTGAAACCTTCTCCTTTACTTCACTTCCTCTGTCTTCCCATCCTTCGCTCCTTCACTCTTTTCCCTTCCCTTACTCCCCTTACTCCACTTCAGTAACTGCTTCTGTCAATCCCTCTGTCGTCTAACTTACTCACTCCCCTTCTCTCACTGTCTCTCTGTTGTCCCCATTCTCTCCGTCCTCTTAGTCTCTCACTCCTTTTCTATCACGCTCACTCCCTATAACTGAGCCATACTCCCACACTCACCTTCTTTCAGACCTTCTCCTTTACTTTCCTTCCTCTCACTTCCCTTCCTTTACTCCTTCACTGTTTTCCCTTCCATTACTCTCCTTACTCCACTTCACTAATTCCTTCTCTTACTCCCTCTGTCCTCTTACTTCTACACTCCCCTCATTCTGTCTCTGTTAGCCTCATTCTCTCTGTCCCCTTAGTCTCTCACTCCTCTTCTGTCACGCTCACTGCCTATAACTCAGCTATACTCCCACACTCACCTTCTTTCAGACCTTCTCCTTTACTTTCCTTCCTCTCTCTTTCCTTCCTTTGCTCCTTCACTCTTTTCTCTTCCCTTACTTTCTTATTCCACTTTACTAACTGCTTCTCTTACTCCCTCTGTCCTCTTAGTTCTACACTCCCCTTCCCTCATTCTCTCTCTGTTAGCCTCATTCTCTCCGTCCCTTTAGTCTCTCACTCCTCTTCTGTCACGCTCACTGCCTATAACTCAGCCATACTCCCACACTCACCTTCTTTGAAACCTTCTTTTTTACTTCACTTCCTCTCTCTTCCCATCCTTTGCTCCTTCACTCTTTTCTCTTCCCTTACTTTCTTATTCCACTTTACTAACTGCTTCTCTTACTCCCTCTGTCCTCTTAGTTCTACACTCCCCTTCCCTTATTCTCTCTCTGTTAGCCTCATTCTCTCTGTCCCCTTAGTCTCTCACTCCTCTTCTGTCACGCTCACTGCCTATAACTCAGCTATACTCCCACACTCACCTTCTTTCAGACCTTCTCCTTTACTTTCCTTCCTCTCTCTTTCCTTCCTTTGCTCCTTCACTCTTTTCTCTTCCCTTACTTTCTTATTCCACTTTACTAACTGCTTCTCTTACTCCCTCTGTCCTCTTAGTTCTACACTCCCCTTCCCTCATTCTCTCTCTGTTAGCCTCATTCTCTCCGTCCCTTTAGTCTTTCACTCCTCTTCTGTCACGCTCACTCCCTATAACTCAGCCATACTCCAACACTCACTTTCTTTGAAACCTTCTCCTTTACTTCCCTTCCTCTGTCTTCCCATCCTTCGCTCCTTCACTCTTTTTCCCTTCCCTTACTCCCCTTACTCCACTTCAGTAACTGCTTCTGTCAATCCCTCTGTCGTCTAACTTACTCACTCCCCTTCTGTCAATCTCTCTCTGTTATCCCCATTCTCTCCGTCCTCTTAGTCTCTCACTCCTTTTCTATCACACTCACTCCCTATAACTGAGCCATACTCCCTCACTCACCTTCTTTCAGACCTTCTCCTTTACTTTCCTTCCTCTCACTTCCCTTCCTTTACTCCTTCACTGTTTTCCCTTCCATTACTCTCCTTACTCCACTTCACTAATTCCTTCTCTTACTCCCTCTGTCCTCTTACTTCTACACTCCCCTTCCCTCATTCTCTCTCTGTTAGCCTCATTCTCTCCATCCCCTTAGTCTCTCACTCCTCTTCTGTCATGCTCACTGCCTATAACTCAGATGTACTCCCACACTCACCTTCTTTCAGACCTTCTCCTTTACTTTCCTTCCTCTCTCTTTCCTTCCTTTGCTCCTTCACTCTTTTCTCTTCCCTTACTTTCTTATTCCACTTTACTAACTGCTTCTCTTACTCCCTCTGTCCTCTTAGTTCCACACTCCCCTTCCCTCATTCTCTCTCTGTTAGCCTCATTCTCTCCGTCCCTTTAGTCTCTCACTCCTCTTCTGTCACGCTCACTCCCTATAACTCAGCCATACTCCGACACTCACCTTCTTTGAAATCTTCTCCTTTACTTCACTTCCTCTCTCTTCCCATCCTTCGCTCCTTCACTCTTTTCCCTTCCCTTACTCCTGTTACTCCACTTCAGTAACTCCTTCTCTCAATCCCTCTGTCCTCTAACTTACTAACTCCCCTTTTCTCACTCTCTCTCTGTTACCCACATTCTCTCCGTCCTCTTAGTTTCTCACTCCTTTTCTATCACGGTCACTCCCTATAACTGAGCCATACTTCCACACTCACCTTCTTTCAGACCTTCTCCTTTACTTTACTTCCTCTCTCTTCCCTTCTTTCGCTCCTTAACTCTTTTCCCTTTCCTTACTCTGCTTACTCCACTTCAGTAACTCCTTCTCTTACTCCCTCTGTCCTCTCAGTTGTACACTCCCCTTCCCTCATTCTCTCTCTGTTAGCCTCATTCTCTCTGACCCCTTAGTCTATCACTTCTCTTCTATCACGCTCACTCCCTATAACACAGCCACACTCCCTCACTTATGTTTCTTTCCTCCCTCACTCAGTCTTCTACCCTCACTTTTTCTTTCACTTTCTCTATCTCTTCACTCCCTTACTCACCTTGTCTCACATTCACTTGCCTTTATCCATTTGGTATCTCCACTCTTTCCTCAACATCACTGCTCTTTTCTTACCCTTCCACACCTCCGTTCCTTTACTACATTTTCTTTACTTATCCTCATTCCCCATTGAACATGGGGTCTCCTTCCCCTTACTCACCTCCCACACTCACCTTCTTTCAGTCCCCCTACTTCACTTTCCTTCCCCTCTCGTCCCTTTCTTTGCCTTCTCACTCATTTTACTCTCCTCTCTCACTGCACTCCACTACAGTTACTCTTTTTGATTTTTTTAAGAATACAGCTCTTATTTGAGAATTGGAGGTAGTTCTAAAAAGAACTTTTTTTTCCTTCTTTTTTCGTTTTTTTCTCAACAAAAACAAAAACAGGGAATGTGAAACTGCTCAACAGGAGCAAAAAAAAAGAATCAAAATTAGGGCTGGGGACGGCAGCGGTGATTTTCTCTGGTTCCGACAATGTTCATAATACTTTGTTCACCATAACAAAGTAGTTCACCACAATCTTTACAGTTGTTTGTGATGCCATGAAAAACAGGCTGAATATTTGGAATCAGCTGTTTTGGTCGCCCCCTCACCGATGATACAGTTGCTCCTCCAGTCGAAGTAGAAGCACTATCTCTTGGAGCTTCTCGTGCCAGAGCCCTGACACTCTCCCGGGCATAGTTCTGAGGATACCTGCGTTGAACGTGGCGAATCATAGTTGAATTTCCAAAACTGTACTTCCTTCGGGGGTCTCCTCGGGAAAGTACAATATGGCAGATTTTACATTCAACTTTGGGAGCATTCACCTTTTTTTAATCCTTCAGTTATGTCAAAGAACTTCCAAATAAAATGTTCTTTCACCTTTGGCTGAGGAGGCTCTTTATCAATGAAACCATCTGACTCCCCCTGTGCTGGATGCTCTGGCAGCCATTCTTTCCAAAAATTGTTATTACAGAAAAAAAGAGGTCTTGCTCTTACCAAAGTGAAAGAAGAAGTGAAGGAAAAGGGTGGGGTTTTCATTAGTTGTAAAAAAAATGTTAACAACCAACGAAAATAGTTACTTTAAGGTCACATGACTTGACGCGCTTACGCTGCGCGCACCGCAGCGCTTCCGGGGGCGCTTACGCGGCACGCCTGAGTGACGTTTTGGTAGCTTTACGGAAATGCAAAATCATTTACGGGCAACCTTACCGGTGCGTGCACCCTGAGCGCTCCAAGTCAAAAAGATACGGGTAAGCTTACCGGAGCGCGCACCCTGAGCGCTCCAAGTCAAAAACATATGGGTAAGCTTACCGGAGCGCGCACCCTGAGAGCACCAGGAAAAAATGATATAAAAAAAATACATTGCAAAAAATCTTTTTAAAATAAATTAATAATAATTAATACTTATACAAAACAGCTAATTAAAAAAAAAAATCGTAGGTTACAAACTCGATATACAAAGGAATTAGCTTTTAAAAAAACTTTGAAATTCACTGAAAAAACCAGAGGTTTCACAATCGTTATAGTTAGGAATTAGCATTTAAAAAACCTTTGAAATTCACTGAAAAAACCATAGGTTTCACATTTCTTATAGTTAGGAATTAGCATTTAAAAAAACTTTGAAATTCACTGAAAAAACCATAGGTTTCACACCAGTTATAGTTAGCTGAACATTTTACTCATACAAAACCATTGAAATTCCCACGTTATAGTTAGTTGGACTCACTATAACTCGCGCGCCCGCAATCCACTGCTGATGATGTCACATATTACATCATTCATGACATGGTCAGTGACATCACTGATGACATCACTGATGACATCTCAAATGACATCACTGATGACATCATCCAGTGACTGTGTTTCTGTAAAGTTTAAATATGTTTTACATATTGAAGAATGAGTGGATGTATAAGTGTCTGGATGAAGGATTTAGTAGGTGCGTGACTGACTGTATGAGTGAGTGATTAAATGTGTCTTACTGAATGCATGGGTTAGTGACTAAACTGTCTGAATGTGTGCATCAGTATGTCTGTTGTTGTGTAAGCTGCTGCATGTGTTGATCAGTAGCTATATGAGTGGCTATATGGGTTATTGATTGGTTGCCCAAGTAATTGTATGTGAGACTGAGTGTGTGTGTGGGTGACTGGGAGGTGCGTGGCTCTGTGCATAGATGTGTGAGCAGTTGATTCACTAGGTGTATGGGTTCAAGAGTGCATGTGGAAACAGCTGTATGGGCGGTTGACTGTGTGCATGGGTGTGTTGTGAGTGAATGGATATCTCAGTGCTACATGTCCAAGTAAGTACATATGTAAAACACAGTGCATGTGAGAGTTGGCATATATAAATGACTATACATGAGAGCCAGTGATTGTGCAAGTGCCTGTATGGATCAAGGTGTACTTGTATCAGTGATTGTATAAGAGAGTAAGTATGTATTAGCATATGTTTGAGTAAGTAAGGTGTTGTGTGTATAACTGTATAGATGAGGAAATGGGAGTGTGATTGATTCTTTGCATGACTGACTAGGTGTGTGAGTAACTCCATGGATGAGTGGCAGTGTGTGAGAGTCTGTATAGGTGTATGAGTGCATATGATAGTGTTGTATTGCTGAGTGACTGTATGTATGAGTGATTGTATAGGTGAATGAGTGGATGTGTGTGTAGACCTAGGAATCAGTGAGTGCGTATGTAGTAACTGGTATTGGTTTGTCAATGGTTTCAAGAATGGTAGTCTGTATTTAACACTGGGTGTATCAAAGGTTAGATTAGAGTGTGAGGAGGTGCATCGTATTATCACATGGATGATGTCATCAGTGATGTCAATTGAAATGTCATTTGAGATGTCATCAGTGATGTCATCAGTGATGTCACTGACCATGTCATGAATGATGTAATATGTGACATCATCAGCAGTGGATTGCGGGCACGCGAGTTATAGTGAGTCCAACTAACTATAACGTGGGAATTTCAATGGTTTTGTATGAGTAAAATGTTCAGCTAACTATGACTGGTGTGAAACCTATGGTTTTTTCAATGAATTTCAAAGGTTTTTTAAATGCTAATTCCTAACTATAACAAATGTGAAACCTATGGTTTTTTCAGTGAATTTCAAAAGTTTTTTAAATGCTAATTCCTAACTATAACGATTGTGAAACCTCAGTTTTTTTCAGTGAATATATATATATATATATATATATATTTATATATATATATATATATATATATATATATATATATATATATATATATATATATATATATATATTCATTCACAGAAAACACTGTGAATGTATATTTGCCCTTAATCTTTGTTTTCATCAGTGAATGGCACTTTACAATGGACATTCGAGGTCATTGCACTGTTGTATTCATTCTACTGTGAGTTTACATGCTACCAGAGACGCCAGTTTAGTCAGGGCTCCAACTGTTTTTCCCCGATGGCATAAAATGAAGACCAGGGCGAGGTTGCACAGCAAATGCGCACACTATCACCAAGCTCTTCAAGGGGGCATTACATTTAATATAAAGTATTTTAGAACTGCTGGAAAACATTTAAAACTTCACATTTCCCTCTACAAATTCAGCATTAAATAAAGAAATTGAATTGTACGGTTGTGTTTATTTTACATGTTTAGTGTGAATTTGCACGTTACCAGAGATGCAATGATGACCAAGTTCAGTAGCTAGAGGTTGTCTAAAAACAGTCCAAAATTACAATGAGCAGGAGACCAGGGCCAAGATTATCATGATATGTTGGAGGAGGACCTGGAGAACTAGTCATGTCAGGAGTAGGTGGGAAAGGACATTAAGACCAGAGACCAGACGGGAGAGAATTGGGTGGACTTGAAGGATCAGAATTTAGCAGGACAATGAACAGGGCTGAGAGGACCCGAGAGGTCAGAACCAATGGACCAGGACCTGAAGTTCCAAGTGGAGCAGGAGGACTAGAAACTGGAGTATGAGGACCAGGCTCGAAAGGATCAGGACAACCAGGACAACCAGAGCCATGAGGACCAATGAGACCAGACTAGAACCAACATGAATAGGCCCAACCCAAGAGACACAAAAAAGGAGAACTAGGACCAGTGGAAGCAGCACCAGAGGGACCATAAGGACCAGGGTAATGATATTCAGGATGACCCAAACCAGGAAGACTGGGAGTGCCAGTCCTAGGTGAACCAGGACAACTGAGCTAGGTGGATAAGGACCCAGCAGACATGCAGGATCAGGATGAGAATCAGTAGTACAAGATACGAAGGCCCAGGAAGGGCTAATAAAAGAATGAACCAGGAACAGGGCCAGTAACACCACGGTCAGGAAGGACTACAAACAGAACCCTCAGATTCAGGAAAACAGTACCAGAATGATTATAACTAGTTGGAGCAAGGCCAGCATGAGGACCAAGAGAACCAAAACAATCCAGAAAAGGAAGACTTGGAATAGAACTATGGGGACATGAGGGCCAATGCCTAAAGGCACAGAAGGACCTGGAAGTGAAGGAAGTAGGTCAGGAACAAGAGGACACCTATGTGCATCCTCGCCACATGCATTAGAAAAACCCTTTTGTATATGGTATTTATTCATGTTTCTTATACTGTCAATCCCTAGAAACCACCACCTATTCACCTACATAGAGAACTGGTAAGGATTTGAGGAAAAATCAGTATGCAAAGTGAATAAAAAGCTGAGACTGCTACACACTAACATCCGAGTGTAGATGACATCCTCTGATGCTGGCACAGTAGTTCTGAGCGTGGATCTGAGGACATAGAGACTGAAACTTGCAGAGAAATTTTAAGGTGGATGGGTGAAAATGAGTGTGGTCTGTGAAGAATAGTGGAAAGGGTTTGAGAAACTTAGATGGCTAAAGTCAGAAAATGTAAATGGCTAACAAAGGAGGCAAAGGGATATGGCAATCAGCCAAGGGAGGCTCAAGAGCATACAAATGCACTGATGAGCAGAAGAGGGGGGTGATAATGGACCCAGATAGATCACCTCACATGGCCCAAAGAGGGATTCAGTGTGATCTCCAGATCTTTGTGTTGTCATTCCATGTGTGTGTATGTGAGGTGGGTATGTAGCAAGTGGCAGGTTTACTTGCTGTGATGCATTACATGACAGAGAGATAGCAGAAATGCACCATATCTACTAATATATGACATATTTCTGCTCCCTCCATCTGCTGGCACACTGTGTGCTGACAAGGGCCAACGCAGGCACCCTTGCACCATGGTGCAAGAGTGCCTGCATTAGGAGCAGGCTTGTTTTTATGCAGGAAATGGCACTTTCCTGCATACAAACAATCCTTTCTCTCTATCTATGCATGCTTCAGAATTCAGCACGCATCGAAAGAGGCAGTAATGAGGAGCACTACAGATATTTTTCCTTGTTATGCCTCACTTGGGATGGTATACCATTTTGACGCATTCCCAGGTTTACTCACCTAAATAAATCTGGGATTGTGTCAATATCCATGGGCGGATGCATGAGAATGCCCATGCTCCATCCATGGGGAGTCTTCTTAACACACAGTAAATACAAGAAAGTGATTTGCACTATCTTACGTTACCCTGGATTTATTAAGCCATGCAGAGCTATGCTAGGTGGCTTTGAGTGACTTAGTAAATCCCATGCACAGTACATAGTAGTAAGACTCCTTGTGTGATCACAATATTAGGTCCTGATTTAGATCTTGATGGGACTCCCATCGTCCCTCCATGGCAGAGTATCCAAATGTTCCGCCAAGCTGACGGTATCCCGTTTGATGAATTTATATGTGTGCTGGCTGAACCTCCATCTGCATCAACAGTCTGTGTCCCAACACATGAGTGGCACACCGTTGGTGAGGCAGCGGACTCCTCTAGATAATGCCCCATTCCCCACATATGCTTAGCAAACAAACAACACAAACACACATACTATTGAATTCACACCCACAGACACCACATGCAAAAAAACCACAACAACCACAACAATATAATTTTTTTAAAGTGTCAGTACAGGTGTGTTTGTTTTACCTTGATAAATTGTAAAATGTACTCTACTGCATTACACATAAAAAGCATGTTAAAGCAATGTAAAAATAGGTAGAATAAATCAATTGTCAACACACTATTCATAGTGAGACAAGTGCAAAAGAAGCTTAAATTAGATCCCATAAACAACGGAGTTGGTCATGTAGTAGCAGCAAAGGGAGGACCTGGACAATGGGATTCAAGATAGAAACGAAGTGGGAAACAGAAAAAGGCAAGTTTCTACCTTGTTTCCTTGGCAGTCTTTTCTCCATAGACCTGCTAACATCTAAATAGAGAGACAAAATGCAAAACCTTGTAGGCACAAGGTGGATAACCTGAGCACTTCTGTGTGCTGATAAAGCAAACTATATCCAAAATGTAATATAATGGTTCAAAGTTTTATTCACTTTGTGTCCATAGTTTCGGTCAATTTGTAGTTACAACTTTAAGATTCAAATAATGTCCATGTGAAGGAAACAAAATCTCATAACATGATAGTATCCAAGGTATTCAGAAATTCCAAAAGTGATGTCATGTACATGGTTTAGAGTCCCCAATGCATTTCGAGCAGCATGCTCTTCGTCAGGGGGTTCGGTTTTACTGTAAATAAGTGGAAAAAGAGTGTGTGAGTGAGGAACCGAGTGTATATAAAACGGAGATAGTAGAGCAATCTGAGGGTAAAGTGCGTACGAGTTAGGAAGATGGGACTAAAAAGAATGCAAATAGTACGTGACATTAGAAATGTGAAAAATGAACGTAATGGTCATTCGTGTTCAGTTAAATGGTGAAACTTACTGGTGTGCAAGAACGTCGGAGAAAATATAATATAAAGTACACGTGAATCAGAGTGCATGATCAGTGGAACCCAAAGGGATACACCCGGAAGCGTGAAGAGGGTGAAGAGTAGTTGTGCAAAAGAAATGGTGTGACCGTGAAAAATAAGAGAACGTGTATTAAACGGGACTGTTTTGCTGATAACAGCAATAAGAATAGATTGACTGAAGGGTGAGGTCGCTTACCAAGTGTATCACGGAAGTTTGGAACGGCTCGGGTGAAAAGACGCCATCCGGAAAACACGGAAGTGTCGGGTGACTATGCGCATGCGTCTAAGTACAGCAAGCGCATTGAAATGGAAAACGGACATGTACCGAAGAAAACGCAATGGGGAAAAAACAGAGGAGAAAGAAGACAAAGAAAACGGACTCATTAATGGAAAGAACTAGGAAAAAATGACGGTGTGGGAAAATGACAGTGGGTTAAGTGGGGGAATGCAAAACGGGTGTATGACGGAAAGGGCAGGAGGTGTGCAAACTGCAATGGGAGATAAGGGGTGTATAGTGCAAAATAAAACAATTCAAAAAGAATAAACAGAGTTGCAGTAACAAAAATGTGGAGGAAAGAAACAGTGACCAGGAAGTTGAAAAATGCAGTAAAATCAGAATGCATTCTACATTGTAGAGTTCAAATCCAGTCAGGTATGCATGCACAAAATAGCGAACAACCAACATGAACTAGTCAGTTGCATGGGTAAAGCAAGTCAAAGAAAGCTGCTAAATTCCAGGCGTTCGTTAAGACCTTTCGGGCGGTGGTACCAAGTTTGAAAATCCAGAAAAGTTCTCGTTGGAGCAGGTATTTTTTGGGGTCAATTCCCTCCGGTTTCTCACCAACCTCGAGCACGAGGAAGCGTATTTGACTGTTGTTGTGGTTTAACTGGGTAAAGTGGGCAGACACACAAGATTTTGAATTTTTATTTCTGATGTTGCTCCTGTGTTCGTTGAGTCTAGTCTTTATTTTCCTTTCTGTTTTCCCTACGTAGGGTAGCCCGCAGGGACACTTCAAGAGGTATACCACATTCATGGTGTCGCAAGTTGCGTTGGTTTTGAGTGGGATTTGTTTGCCAGAACTAGGATGGTTTATACTATTACCTGAGATAATATTGTGACAATTTTGACAATTGTGTCAGGGAATAGTTCCTTTGAATATGGCAGGTTCAATAGTGCATGGTTTTAGAAGTGACCGTAAGTTCTTGGATCGTTGGTATGCGAAGATTGGTACTTCGTTGAACAAATTGTTAAAATCGGGTTCCAATTGCAGTATTTGCCAATGGGTTTTGATGCTTTTTTTGATGAGATGACTTTTGGTTGAAAATTTGCTGACAAAAACGTTGGGTTGAGTTTTGGAACTGGGCCTGGGTTTGGGTGTAAGTAATGCAGAGCGGTCGGTGGAGCTCACTCTTGTGTAAGCTGATGAGATGATTTGTTGTGGGTATCCCCTCTTGGAGAATTTATCCATGATGTTGGTGCTGTCTTGTATAAACAAATGTTCAGTGGAAGCAATTCTTTTGGCTCTTAGCAATTGTGAATAAGGTAAGTGATTCTTCAGACTGGGTTGGTGAAAGCTGGAATAGTGCAGGTAATTGTTTCGGTCAGTTGGTTTTGTGAAAATCGATGTTTCAAGTTTGTTGTCTTTGATGGTAATGTTGACGTCCAGGAAAGATATCGTAGTGCGGTTGAAATTGTGCGTAAATTGGATTCTTTCATTGACACTGTTAAGATGACTGATGGCTTTTGTCAATTGTTGTTCCGTACTGGTCCATATTAGAAAGATGTCGTCGATGTAACGATAGTAGATTTGAAGATGGTTTTTCCAATGTGGTACAGTAAGAATGTGTTCAATTTCATAATCTTGCATAAAAAGGTTAGCGTATGATGGGGCAGCGCAATTGCCCATAGCTACTCCTGAGAGTTGACTGAAAAATTTGGTTTGGTATCTGAAGTAGCTGTGCATTAGGGTGAATTCGATCAATTCCATCAGGAAAACTTGTAACTCATGAGGTTTGTCGGTTTTGAGTAATGCCGCTTCTGCCGCCTGAATGCCAAGATTGTGGGGGATGGAAGTATAAAGTGAATTCACGTCTATGGTACAGAGCAGAACTGGTGTTTGTGGATCGATCGAAATGGCGATGAGTTTAGATAGGAAATCTGTAGTGTCTCGAAGGTAACTGACCATTTGTTTCACGGAAGGTTGTAAATGACGATCAATGTAGGTACCAATGGATTCATGAATGGAATTACATGTGCTGACGATGGGTCTGAATGGAGGTTTAGTTGGGTGTTTGTGAATTTTCGGGATCAGGTATAGGTATGGAATGCTGGGATGAGATTTGATGAGGTAACTGCGATCTTTGGTGGTGATGGTTCCTGTGAATACTGCTTTGTCAACGATAGTCTGGAGGATGGCAGCATATTCTTTAGTAGGATCTGAATTTATTTCTACATAAATGTTAGCCTCTGTCAAATGGTTGTTCACACTATCAAGGTAGAATTGGGTATCCATAATGACCAAGGAGCCACCCTTATCGGCGACAAAGCAGTATTCACAGGAACCATCACCACCAAAGATCGCAGTTACCTCATCAAATCTCATCCCAGCATTCCATACCTATACATGATCCCGAAAATTCACAAACACCCAACTAAACCTTCCTATCTAAACTCATCTCCATTTCGATCGATCCACAAACACCAGTTCTGCTCTGTACCATAGACGTGAATTCACTTTATACTTCCATCCCCCACAATCTTGGCATTCAGGCGGCAGAAGCGGAATTACTCAAAATCGACAAACCTCATGAGTTACAAGTTTTCCTGATGGAATTGATCGAATTCACCTTAATGCACAGCTACTTCAGATACCAAACCAAATTTTTCAGTCAACTCTCAGGAGTAGCTATGGGCAATTGCGCTGCCCCATCATACGCTAACCTTTTTATGCAAGATTATGAAATTGAACACATTCTTACTGTACCACATTGGAAAAACCATCTTCAAATCTACTATCGTTACATCGACGACATCTTTCTAATATGGACCGGTACGGAACAACAATTGACAAAAGCCATCAGTCATCTTAACAGTGTCAATGAAAGAATCCAATTTACGCACAATTTCAACCGCACTACGATATCTTTCCTGGACGTCAACATTACCATCAAAGACAACAAACTTGAAACATCGATTTTCCCAAAACCAACTGACCGAAACAATTACCTGCACTATTGCAGCTTTCACCAACCCAGTCTGAAGAATCACTTACCTTATTCACAATTGTTAAGAGCCAAAAGAATTGCTTCCACTGAACATTCGTTTATACAAGACAGCACCAACATCATGGATAAATTCTCCAAGAGGGGATACCCACAACAAATCATCTCATCAGCTTACACAAGAGTGAGCTCCACCGACCGCTCTGCATTACTTACACCCAAACCCAGGCCCAGTTCCAAAACTCAACCCAACGTTTTTGTCAGCAAATTTTCAACCAAAAGTCATCTCATCAAAAAAAGCATCAAAACCCATTGGCAAATACTGCAATTGGAACCCGATTTTAACAATTTGTTCAAAGAAGTACCAATCTTCGCATACCAACGATCCAAGAACTTACGGTCACTTCTAAAAACACGCACTATTGAACCTGCCATATTCAAAGGAACTATTCCCTGTCACAATTGTCAAAATTGTCACAATATCATCTCAGGTAATAGTATAAACCATCCTAGTTCTGGCAAACAAATCCCACTCAAAACCAACGCAACTTGCGACACCATGAATGTGGTATACCTCTTGAAGTGTCCCTGCGGGCTACCCTACGTAGGGAAAACAGAAAGGAAAATAAAGACTAGACTCAACGAACACAGGAGCAACATCAGAAATAAAAATTCAAAATCTTGTGTGTCTGCCCACTTTACCCAGTTAAACCACAACAACAGTCAAATACGTTTCCTCGTGCTCGAGGTTGTTGAGAAACCGGAGGGAATTGACCCCAAAAAATACCTGCTCCAACGAGAACTTTTCTGGATTTTCAAACTTGGTACCACCGCCCGAAAGGTCTCAACAAACGCCTATAATTTAGCAGCTTTCTTTGACTTGCTTTACCCATGCAACTGACTAGTTCATGTTGGTTGTTCGCTATTTTGTGCATGCATACCTGACTGGATTTGAACTCTACAATGTAGAATGCATTCTGATTTTACTGCATTTTTCAACTTCCTGGTCACTGTTTCTTTCCTCCACATTTTTGTTACTGCAACTCTGTTTATTCTTTTTGAATTGTTTAATTTTGCACTATACACCCCTTATCTCCCATTGCAGTTTGCACACCTCCTGCCCTTTCCGTCGTACACCCGTTTTGCATTCCCCCACTTAACCCACTGTCATTTTCCCACACCGTCATTTTTTCCTAGTTCTTTCCATTAATGAGTCCGTTTTCTTTGTCTTCTTTCTCCTCTGTTTTTTCCCCATTGCGTTTTCTTCGGGACATGTCCGTTTTTCATTTCAATGCGCTTGCTGTACTTAGACGCATGCGCATAGTCACCCAACACTTCCGTGTTTTCCGGATGGCGTCTTTTCACCCGAGCCGTTCCAAACTTCCGTGATACACTTGGTAAGCGACCTCACCCTTCAGTCAATCTATTCTTATTGCTGTTATCAGCAAAACAGTCCCGTTTAATACACGTTCTCTTATTTTTCACGGTCACACCATTTCTTTTGCACAACTACTCTTCACCCTCTTCACGCTTCCGGGTGTATCCCTTTGGGTTCCACTGATCATGCACTCTGATTCACGTGTACTTTATATTATATTTTCTCCGACGTTCTTGCACACCAGTAAGTTTCACCATTTAACTGAACACGAATGACCATTACGTTCGTTTTTCACATTTCTAATGTCACGTACTATTTGCATTCTTTTTAGTCCCATCTTCCTAACTCGTACGCACTTTACCCTCAGATTGCTCTACTATCTCCGTTTTATATACACTCGGTTCCTCACTCACACACTCTTTTTCCACTTATTTACAGTACAAACCGAACCCCCTGACGAAGAGCATGCTGCTCGAAATGCATTGGGGACTCTAAACTATGTACATGACGTCACTTTTGGAATTTCTGAATACCTTGGATACTATCATGTTATGAGATTTTGTTTCCTTCACATGGACATTATTTGAATCATAAAGTTGTAACTACAAATTGACCGAAACTATGGACACAAAGTGAATAAAACTTTGAACCATTATATTACATTTTGGATATAGTTTGCTTTATCAGCACACAGGAGTGCTCAGGTTATCCACCTTGTGCCTACAAGGTTTTGCATTTTGTGATATGCCTTTCTGCCCTTCCTGGACAGTAAGGGCAGTATCCTGATCACCCTAAGAGATTTGACTTTCCTGGTATACCCAGCAGATTACTTTGTTGTACCCTGGAGTGCAGCGGACCCCCTTCTCTTTTCATCTAAATAGAGAGGACATCCAGCCAACTGGGCGGGCATTCGGAACCATAAAAAAAGTGAAGGTGGGACCAGATCCTCTAAGATCTAATTGACCTAATCCATTGGGATGCATTTTGCATTGCCTGATGGAGAGCAGATATAGCTCCTCTCAACAGTGGGATTGTATTGACGGCATTCCTTTTGATAGAGGGGGGAGACCCAGAAATGAAGTGAGGGAGAATGGAAAAAAAGGCTAAGCAAAAGAATTTTGCGGTCCTTTTTAGTAAATGGCTGGTGATTAGTTTTTCCTGAGCGGCAGCGTACGGTAAATAGTAGAAGTAAGGGTAGGTCATAGGTTTCTCTTATTAAAGGTGTCAACGTTTCTAAGTAGGGCCCTTTTGTCTGTACTTGATGACTACTCAGAAAGGCAGATAACAGCTAGGTGCTAAGATCTCATGCGTCGTTGTTCATTGTGTCCTTATTTTGGGTACTTCTGCTTGGAGCCAGCCCTATTGCTAATGTTGTGAGAGCTATTACCCAGCACAAAGTCTGTGTCTGAACAATAGCCAGAAAATTATATTTGAAAGAGAAACACTCCAAATCAGTTCTGAAACCTCAGCAGTGGAACCACATCCCCTGTCTGGAAAATAAGTATTAAAGTGGAACTGTGAAATGATCTATCAGTGGGTTACAAGAATAGAAGTGAACAAATGTGTCTGTTTATTCAGGGTTTCATTTCTTGCAATAGTTGTAATAAAGTAAATTAATAAAAATATCTGTGAACTTCTTTTCTTCTGTTGTTTTGATATATATAAGCCTTTACCTGATATAATAGGAAAATTCATCCATATTCCAATGACATTCAATTGAATTAACTATAGTCCCATTCCCTTGCTTGTGGGTTTTTGACAGAAGCCTTTTTCTGATGGCCCAGCAAAGTACTGGCCATCGAAGGAAGGCCTCATACAATCTACCCTATTAAGAATAAAGCATGGCTGTAAGGGACGGGAAGAAAAAATGACCCCATCAATCATGGAGAAAACTCCCAGCACGTGGGACCATTAGTTTTGCTCTGGGAGTTTGTTTATGAAAAAACTGTTTATTTAAATCTTCCTAGCATCAATTTCTGACTGGTCTGTTCTTTTAAAAGTTTGGTGCATAGACAAAAACCACCATGACAGCAGTTTCTGTCAATGTAGAAAGTTGACCACATGATCAGAGGACAACTCTAAGTTCAGAGGGGGAGGTCCCTCGGGATGTCGGAAGTATTGTCCTTCAAAATCCTGATGAAGTTAACTCCATCCTCAAACTCTAAATCAAGCCATAGTTTGTCTTACTATTGTCATAAGATTGGAATGAAGTCTCTCAATCACACTGTGTTGGTCACTTCATAAGGCACCCTATACAATTGTTTTTTGATTAAATCACCCTAAATATTAGATGGCTCTATGTTATTGTGATACATATTTCCTTTTCTGTTTTTTGTTTTTAAAAATCAATGTTTTCAGGTGTGTTAGTCTGCTTTGTTTATTTGAGCTAAAACAGAGTGAATAGTTCTAGAAAGCCCTGATTTGCTGCAGAAAAATAGGTATATATCTGGCCCTTGAACATTCCCGGGGCTTTGAGAGTAAGTGCAACTATATAGCTTTAGAAGCATAAGTAACTTTAACTAGTTGCAAAGGTTCTAATCATCTTTGTCTTTAGTCAAATCTGCAGTTAAATGTAAAGGAATAGGAGCATTTGTGGAGCACAAGAGATCTCTACAAAGGGCCTCCCAAATCACTTTGTCTTGGCCCATGGTGTAATGGAGTAGCCTTCTGTGCCATGTCTGTTAAAATAACCTGAATCTAACCCAGTTTTGCATTAATGGTCTCATGTTGCAAAATCAGAAGTATTAAGACCACAAACGTAATTGTCATTATGTACAAAACACTTTTTATGAGTTGGAAATTTCTTT
The DNA here is from genome assembly GCF_964261635.1 of Lissotriton helveticus. NCBI lineage: Eukaryota > Metazoa > Chordata > Amphibia > Caudata > Salamandridae > Lissotriton > Lissotriton helveticus. The sequence continues at coordinate 600,192,947 of NC_136063.1, read as the reverse complement.
AGACTAGTAAAATGACTTTTACTATCATTTTTTAATTGCAAATAGGAGGGTTCATGAAAGGGGTTTCCTCCCTCCCCTTTCTAATTCAGAAGAGAATGTATTGCTAGTTTGGACCTGCAGTTGCTGTTGCAAATCATTGATGAGCAAACAGCCCCCAAGTTGGGGTGGTAACTATTTTGCAAAGGGAAAGGGGGGTTGCTTTATGACAAGATGTTGGAATCCTCGGAAGGGGGGGTAGACGTTTTTTAAGAAACTGCTGGCTAAACAGGGTGGAATCTCTACTTCTTAGCCAGTGGCCGGGTAAATAATAATGTTTTTCAGCCATTTGCCCAGCAGTCGGCAAGACAGTACAGAATCTATATTATTTAGACAGTGCTGGGTAAATGGTGAGGTTTATCTGCTATTTTCAAGACCAGCAGCCAAAAAGTGTAGAATCTCTACTATTTAGACATCAACCGGGTAAATAATGATGATTTTCTGCTACGTGCATTGCCACCAGCTGATCAGGGCAGAACCTCTACTACTTAGCCAGCGGCCAGGTAAATAGTGACATTTTTCTGCTATTTGCTGGCTACCAGCTGGTCAGCGAATAATCGCTACTATTTAGACAAAGGCTGGGTGAATAGTGAAATTGTTCTGCTATTTTCAAGGCCGCTGGTCATATAGTAAATACTTTCTACTATTTTTGATCAAAAATAAAAACATATTTTCATGTCATTTTCTCCTGCATCTTTAACAGGGCTACATGCAATTTGGCTGAGAGCTAGCTTTGAAGAGTATTTGCTCGCATGAGGGTTTGATGGAACACACATGACAGATTTCTCTAATCAATCGACTGGTCACATGTTTGAATTCAGTCAACCTTTCATCTTTCTCAGGTGAGTTCTTTTGTGTTAGATATAAATATAGATATTAATATCAGAAGCTATTCACTCGCACAGCGGACACGCACTGAGCTAGAACACTTCTCTGCACCTCCTGGTACTTTAAAAAAATTATTATTGAATCGCTGAGCACTGCTGCTTTTTAGAATTTGCTTTTAAAAAGGTAATCCCTCACTTACCCGCACCCCTGCATCCGCTGACACCCGGCTCCCCGCACCTCCCCGGTCCACCAAGGGATTTTCCCGATTGATGTGGAGGGAGGAGCGGAATTCTAACACTACCGGGTTAGAGGGGAGGAGGGCGCAATGCCATTGGATGATTGCACTGGTAACGCCTCATATAACAGGATGCTATTCACCATGTGCAGTGGACGCGCGTCAAATGTGCGCCAAAGACAAGCCCGTCTGCGCCCGTCCACGGCTGGCCGGGGCCTACAACCCCTGCCCGTTCACCTTCCCACTTTATTACATACAGCTCGAACTCACTACGCAAGCTAAGAGGGGAAACTCCTGCCTCATGTCACTCCTCATGGGACCTAGCGCCCCAACATACCATTTGCCCACAATGTGGTTTTCAATTCCATCTTACCCCCCCACTCATAAAGGTGCAACACAGTATGTACCTCTTAAACTGTAGGTCTGTCCCCAAACAGTCTTTGGAAATCTCCATGTTACTAGAAGAGTTAAACCCCGACGTTCTGTTTTTAACAGAGACATGGATGCATACAGATTCAGAGCCCGATCTCATCCGGGCCCTCCCCCAAGGCTATCAAATTCTATGCAGCAACCGCAAAAGCGGAAGGGGGGAGGCCTTGCAGTTATCTATAAAGACTGTTACGGGTGTCGTAGCGCCCCCACCTCCATACCAGACTGTGAAAGTCTCCCCTTTACTATAGACTTCTCCCCCACTAGCACTTTTTCGGGAGTGCTTTTATACCGCCCACCCGGCTCCCTGGAGCAATTCTCTAATACCCTCCCACCCATCATAGCTAGCCTAGCATACAGCCCATCCAACTTTACTCTTCTAGGGGACCTCAATATTCATTTTGATTACTCTACAGACCTTATCGCCTCAGAACTGACCACCAGCCTTTCAGCTCTTCAGCTCAAACAGCTAGTGTCCAAACCAACCCATATCGAAGGTCATCTCCTTGACCCCATCTTTAGCAATAGCTCAGATCTTTGAGTCGGGAACCCCTCTCCCCTTCAATGGACGGACAACTTCCTTATACCTCTATCCTGACTCACTCATAATTCACACTCTTCCCAGCCCTTAGGAATGCACAGAAGCCGCAACTGGTCGACACTTCCTCAAGCTAAATGGATGGCAGGTCTTGAAACCTCCAAACCACCCAGCATCCCTGACCCCACTCTGGCCAACGAGAACTATAACAAATGGATCTCTGACTCACTTGACTCTGTGCTCCCTATCAAATCTATTGAACTCAAACGCAACGATGCGACCGCCCCCTGGTATTCTTTGGAATTACGGGAATTGAAACATACCTGCAAAAAGATGGAACGGAAATGGCGTCTTGACTACTCTCCTTTTAGGAAAATGGAATACAGAGCAGGGATTAAAACCTAAAAGGACAGAATTAAATGCGCACAGTCGTCCTTTTTTTGAGGAAAAAATCACCGAGGCAGCCTCAAAGCCCAAGGAAATATACCGCATAGCAAAAACCCTTCTTCAACTCCCAGAAAAACCTCAAGACCCCTTGAATGCCCAAACCCGCTGTAACAATTTAGCAGATTTTTTTCTTCATAAAATCGAAACAATCTACACCTCTTTTCCCCATCCTGTGACTCCGCTCCAGACACGTTCTGATCCAGAGCCTCAGCCTTTAGCTACACTTGACCTTTTCCCTCTTTTAGACCCCTCTGATCTTGAATCTATCATGCATCAGGTAAAATCTGGTTCCCCTAATGACCCTGCACCACCTCGCACCTTACACCCAGTTACTAGCCATATCCTCCCTACCATTTTGGAACTACTCAATGCCTCTCTATCCACCGGCATCGTCCCACCACCAAGGAAACAAGCCATGGTCAGAGCTCTTCTCAAAAAACCTAATTTAGATCAAAACAACCCCACCAACTACCGACCCATCTCCCTGCTGCCTTGGCTAAGTAAAATCTTGGAGAAGCATGCTAACACGGTGTTAACAGAGTTTCTGGAAGCCAACAATCTCTTGGACTCCACTCAGACGGGGTTCCGCCCCCTACATTGGACTGAAAACGCCTTGGTCACAGTGACGGAGGAGGACAGGAGGATCCTAGACCAGGGAGGCTCTGCAGCCATCATCCTTCTTGACCTAAGTGCCGCCTTCAACACTGTGAGTCACAACATCCTACTGCACTGACTTAGCAGTAAGGGAATATCAGGAATGGCAATCCCTTGGCTTAGATCTTTCCTTTCCGATCGTTCCTTCCAGGTCTTTAAGGGCGACTACACCTCCCCCAGCAATCCCCTTGGCTGCGGTGTGCCGCAGGGCCCCTCCCTGAGCCCTACACTATTTAATCTATATATGAGCCCCCTAGACGAGGTTGTCCGCCCTTTTGGAGTGAAAATTGTCACTTATGCAGACGACACTCAGCTAGTGATGGCTCTCAATCCCCCGCAAGCCACACCCAATTGTCTGAAAAATTGCCTGGAAGCAGTCGCCGAGTGGTTGACATCTTCCTGTCTCAAATAGAATGGGGACAAAACGGAGCTCATGCTCCTTGGCAGTTCCATTAATACCACCATCAACCCATTTTGGCCTCCTTGCCTCGGACCTGCCCCCGTGCCTAAAGATACGATCAAAAGCCTGGGCATCTGGCTGGATAAATCCCTTAATTTCAACTGCTACGCAGCCAAACTCTCAGCCACCTGCTTTGGCCTGTTAAGACTCTTGCGTAAAATTCTTCCCCTGCTACCTTTTCATGCAAGACAATGGTCCAGGGTCTGATCCTATCTCGTCAGGATTTCGGGAACGCTCTTTACCTAGGTGCACCCCAGACAACCCTAAACAAGCTACAGATCATCCAAAACTGTGCAGCCAGAACCCTTCTCCAGATCCCCCGCCGACTCCCGGTCAAACCCAGACTGAAGGACCTCCACTGGCTCCCAGTGAGGGAAAGGGTTGAATTTAAAGCAATGTGCATTGCTCACCGAGCCTTCTGGGGAACAGGCGCTATCATTAACCAATCTTTGATAACAGCCTATCACCCAAACAGACAGCTCAGATCCAGATCTTCTTTCCTGGCCGTAACACAGAGGTTCAAGAGAGCCAGGTTTGGAGGCTGCTCGTTCTCTCACAACTCGGCCAGACTCTGGAACTCCCTTCCCCTCCAACTCAGATCAGAGCCTAAATGACTCACCTTCTGTAAACTCCTAAAAACCCTGCTTTTTAACAAACCAGAATAGCATTGAACTGTTGTGTAATAAGCGTGATGTCTGCAGCGCTAGGTCGCACGAGGGTAGCTATCGCGCTCTATAAATGCTCTTTTCATTTCATTTCATTTCAATAAACATATTTTATTCCGTGTCAAGTTTCACTCAAGTGTGGAAACGCTCTTTCACAAGCTTAGTAGTACTTGCTTTATGCTTAATCTTCACTTTTTATTCTAAAACACTTTAATTTGGTTACGATTGCATTACAAATTTGACAAGCTTCTTGTCCTTTATATTATGATTTTAAGGAGACCCCCTCCACGAACCTCAAACCAATCAATATTGATAATATTTTCTTCGAAACTGTTACCTCTTGAAACACCAAAAACGACCACTATACATTTGATTTTTCGTGCCCTCCGAAGTGAAGAGGAAACTGAAAATAAAATAACAGTCACTGTCTGACACTCAGTGGATGCAAAAGATAATGCAGTTTTCTATTTTTTATAGTGCTCTGTATTGAATAAGCAAGACCTGGCTGCCCGAAACGGTAATTTGACCGTAATACATGAATTGATTAATCTTAAATTACTAGTCTTTGAATACTTGTCATAATAATTTAAAATCATGTGTTATTCACTTGAACCCTCTAAATTTGGTTATGCAGAAGGGGTGCAAGAAAGGCAGAACTCAGAAAAAAAATGGAATTCCCAAAGAATAGTCAGTGGACAGCAGGCCTGCACTCCAGTCGGGCAAACACCGACAAGGGGAGCCGTGCTTGCTAACATAGAGAAGCTCCCTCACCGCTGATGCCTAGTTGGGAGGCGGAGGACCAGAATGCCACAGGAGAGTAGTGGAAGGTAAAGAAGGACTAATAGGCAAAAGGGAATAAGTGACCGACATGTTGGGAGAACCTCAAATAGTCTTATGGAAAAGTGAAAGGAAAGAAGAATAGGAAAAATAGATAGCTCAACAGACAATGGACCATTCTTTGGGATTCCACTTCTTTTATTCTGAGCGCGGGACGCACTGTGTTCTCACTCGCTGCCATGCAGTGCGCACTTTATTTCTGTTCTCTGGCTTTCTTTCTCTCTTCCTGGGGAATACAGTAGCAACTTTTGGAAAACTACATTAACTTTGAGATTAAGGAATTGGTGGTATTTCCCACCTACTATAATATTTCTTTTGGAAAATATGAGAGGTATGGCCTTTGTCACTTTATACTTTTTTTTATTCACACTTCTTCCCTCTGGGCACTTGTAGACCTTTTTCCCACCTTTTTTATAATTGTCTTTTTCGGCCATACTCCAGTGGGACATACATCACAATTACAATATTGTTCATTCGACCTACCAGGATTCAGATAGAGCTTGTTCTCCCCAAGTCCGCAATTTTTGTTTTTATTGGGCAGCCTACTGGCTATATCTCGTATTCTGACCTCTTATTTCATGGACAGGCACCTTTCTTCCCCACAGAATTCTTCAATCATTGTTCTCTTGGTAACACTCTATATTAAAGTTTTACACCTCATTCCTTAACACTATTCTTTCTGAACTGTGTCTATTATTTTCCTTCAGCCTCTGTTCTCCTTGTTTCGGGCTCCTCCTTATCTTATGAGTCCTGATGATGGTTCCCTCATTTTCTTGATGGATTGAAACATTGTTGACTACCACTATGGACCCTTGATAGATTATATTATATATAAATGGCTGAGTTGTTCTTTCTTTTAAGATACACAACTTTGATAATTGTATTTGTTCAAATGTATGCATCACTTTGATTCTAGCATAGTACACGTTTCTCACTACACACCCACTGCGCTGTCACAAAGTAAACGTTTTTAATAAAAGTGCTTTACATCTGATTTATTACAACTAATGATTATAATAACCACTTGGTTCATTTTTATTGATTATATTGTTTTCAACTCTGGGACCAGTGTTTCTATTACATGTACTTACCCAAAGTCCCCCATGATCCTTGGGTTTCCTTTTTAACTGCAACTATTGGTTAATGAATCAGCATGCAAATTGACAGGCTGTTAGTTAGTTAAGCCCAATTCAAGAATCTCAGGTTCCAGGCAGAGGTGAAAAAGGAGTCTAAGTTAAAGGGTAGGGGAATTAAAAATACTTCTATTTGATAATATCTTTGGTGCAGTATTGCAGACTGGTATGGTATTTGGCAGATCCTTAGCATTTTTGGTGGAACCATAATATTAGAAACAACATGCAAATCAATTAAAGGGGGCCACAGTTCGGGGGCAAAAAAGCGTGAATTTGCTAATAATGTGTTAACCTGCGCCAGAGTATCAACTCCTTCTGTGCATGACTTTCAAACATGCATAGCATAGTTTGAATGTGCAGCCTGGCATGTAGGCTTGCTGGGTAAATGTTTCACCGACCCTGTTATAAGGCGTTACCTGACCAAACTTTGATACCGCAGACTGGAAATGAACAACATGAGCTGAAAGAGTCCTTGTCTAAAAGAGGGTGTATCCTATTTAAATAAAGGTTCACAGACAAATTGCAAATACAGCATAACATGTGTATTTGTAAATCACACTTTCAGTCAGAAGGGTATCTTGGCACTAAATAACATATGTTTATTGTTACCCAACTCAATGGTACGCAAATTTGTGTGTGAGATGTGTCCACAGATGAACGCTCTCTAAATTGTAACTCCTTTTAACCCAGTGTCACATTTACTGTAATGCAAATTTCTTTAAAACCTCTGAATGATTTACATCAATACAAGCAACATCACTACTTTGAGTAAAGTTTTAGTTTCATATTATGTTTGCTCTATTACTGTTCGGTGTTTCTTTCTAAAGCAGAGAACAAAGATTCCTATAGGGATTATAATAGGTCTTCCTGCTTTTTTTGATCACCCAATTAAGAGTTCCCCTCCTTGACAGGTTCACATGAAACATCAAATATCACAAATACCTTACACACTGTGAGTCTCTGCCAAGTGTTGTGCAGATCCATCAATCTCTACCGAAGTTCCTACGAATAAGTAATTTTTCGACCCCATTCCATCACACTTTAACCCCTTACTGGATTGCTTAAAACCTGAATTCCTGAACAGAACTTAAAGTACCAGCAGCCTGCCAAATTGCATGTAGATTTATTAGAGAGTGTCAAAGTTATTAACACATGAAATTATTTCATCCTGCCGTATAACTTTGCACCTGATAGATCTGCACAGAGGTGCCTTCCCCAGAGAAAACTATACTAGATGCCTGCTAGGTTTCCTATTGATCATCAGATGATACACCAGTTATTAGCAAATTAACACTTTTCCGACACTCACTTTTTAATTTGCACCCTTGATGATTCTGCACAAATCTTAAAATAACAAAAATCAACCAGAGCAAAGGAAACATGCTGAGTATCTGCCAAATTTCATGTAAATCTGTAACAAAGGGCTAAAGTTACATGCAGATCGAAAATACACTTTTCCAACATTTGTAAAATGTCTCTCTTCATTCAGAGACTTTAACACTTTTTAAACAAGAATTTATTGAATGGATTGATATCAAATAAAGCACAGATGCTTCCTTGAGTAAATTTCTATTTATGCCAAGTTGTGTGTAATTTCTTTCAACCATTTGTTCTGCATTGAGGAGCATCATAGTCACATACAGCATAGAGTTACTAAGTGTTTAAATGTGGATCCATATGATGGAAGTAGTGTAAGCCTGGAAAGTAAGTATGATTGTTCATGCCGAAAGTGACATGGTACACCATTTACAAATCACTAAAGTTTGGGTTGCAAGCATCACTCCCTGTTAAACAAGGTACAGTCTTGATGCACCCAATGTGGGTTTCAGATGTGTGTTTGAAAATAGGTGGTGGCTTAAAGTCAAAGACTATACCAAAAAATCTTTGTGAAAGGTGAAGCCTTCTGTTTACCAGAGATTACCCACAAGTAGATAGTTGGACATGTGAGATCTTATTAAATAGATGTAGTACACTGCTATAGACACATTTTATTTAGGGAGGCGTTATATAAGGTGTGGATGTTTATTTCACTGAGGATGTTGAGGCATTGGAGATTGTTGAATAATGCACACTGTAGAGGTGTCCCAGTTAGATGTATCTCTCACTGGTATTGTGAGTGTGGTACTTAAGTTGCATGCATCTCAGGAATGTATGTACTACATTTAACTAAACTATCGAGTGTGGTCCATAGGGCATCAAAGAAAGTGCCTTTACAGGGACAAATATATACTTTTGAACCTCTTGACCTACAATTGGGTTTCATGAGAAGTATTTCCGTAGGTAATTCCATGAAGGAGGGTAGAAAATTGTCCACATCTCTAGTGTGTTGAATTACTTCTATGCCACAAGCCATGTAGGATGGTGTCATAATGATTGTTTGATATAATCAGTGATGTCATCAATAATGATATTTGAGATGTCATCCATGATGCCATCTGAGATATCATTAGTGATGTCAATAATGGTGTCATTTAAAATGTCATGAGCAAAGTAATATGTGAGGATATAAACAGTATATGGTGGGAGCACAAGTTATACTTAGCTTTTTAAACTATAACTAGTGAATTTCTGTGTTTGTTTAGATGAAAATGTAATGTTTTTAATAACATTGTCATCTAACTATAACGTCCTTTTAACCTACTGATTTTTTATAACCAACTTTATAGATTTTCGTACCACACAACAAAACAAAACAAGACCACCATCCATCAAGCCAGCAAAGGGGGGACTTAGAGACCTTCATTTATGGGTGAGATCTCACTTGGCAACCAACGTTGCCATCCGACTAAAAACACGTTCCATCCTCTGCTTACTCTCATCCACCAGAAACGCCAACAAAGAAACCCCAGGGGTAAGGGCGAGCTGAGGGTCCAAAACTGTAGAAAGCTCCATCCTGATTCCCTTCCAAAAGGGATCCAGCTCCAAAGGAAAGCACAGACCACCAAAGCAAGGGTCTGGAACCATCGTCTAGGAACGGGCGAGTGAAAAAAAAATACAAAACTCAAGGCCGGAGCATCATTTTAAAAAAGAGCCACACTCCACAGGACATGCAACGGTACGTGGCTCCACTTCTGCAGATCCCTTTTCATGCTAGTGACTAGGGGGGTCAGATTAAGGCACCAGGCCAACTTTGGATGATGCGATATACAAATACCCAGGTACTTAAAATACAAGTGGAATAGAGGGATCACGGAGCGTCAAGAGCATGTTCTCACTTCTCCTGCAATGGAGACCAACAGGTATTTGGATGTGTTCACTAGTAGGCCGGATATCTCCCCATATAACTGCAGGATCTCCAAACACAGTGGACCCGAAGACTGCAGGTACACTAAGGACACCAACATGTCATCAGTGTGATGCGCTTCTCAGCACCATCATCCCAAGACCACCCCTGAAAACGAGTGTCATGTTGATTGAGGCGTGCCAAGAGCTCGATTGCCAAGGAAAATAAGAGAGGAGAGAGGGTACAATGCTTCAGAATTCCTCTATGGATAGAGAAGTGAGGTGACAGGACATCATTGACCTGGGCAGTTGGGTTGACATAAAGAAGACGATCAAGGGTACAAAAGCAAAGCCCTAACCCAGCTCTCTCCAGCACCTCAGGAAGGAAGGATCAATAGACTACCAAAGGCCTCTCATAATCCATCAAGAGCAGAGCCAAGGGGCATTGAAGGTGATGGGCTTGTGAAAGGGCCACTCAGACCCTTGGAACAATGCCAAGTACCGTGGGCCGATATGAAGCCAAACTAATCTGTATGGATCAAATAGGAAAGAGTGTCTCACAGGACATTAGCCAAGACTTTTGGGAAACCCTTGACTTAAGATTTAATAAGAGAACAGGAGGGTAAGAAGAACATCTATCCAGAGGCTGACCCAATTTCGGGATCCCTACAATCAAGGCTGTATCCAACTGTGAGGGGAATGTTTCCCGGGCCTCTACCTTGTTGTCCATCGCAAGCTGATGGAGAAGCAGGCAATTCAAGAATTCCCAATAGTATTCAACTGGAAAGCTGTCAGGGCCTAGAGTTTTGCTCTGGGGCACATCCAAGAGAGCTTCACTAATCTTCTCGATCATAAGATCTTAAGCGGTTGACCAAGATCTTGAGCCAATGATAGTGGGATCGAGGGGAGTGGAATATCATACAGCACCAGGTGCATAGTGTCACGAGGCCTACTCTTATACAATGTACAGCAGTGATCAGCAAAGTCTTGTGCACCAGCAGGGCCCTGCTAACACAAACATCCATCAGCATCCCTAATCAAGGGCACCCTGGAGACAACCTCCCTGGTGGCCAGACAGTAGAGAAGCTTTCCTGCTTATCCCCATGCTCATAAACCCTTGTGTTGATACCCTCCAACATTGTCTGTCCTCCTCCAGCAAGATATGATGCAAGTAAGATCTTACCAACACCAGCTTATGGTCAAGGTTGGCAGAGGGCCACCACATAAACAACTCCCTAATGGCAGATTTTCTGGCTGCCCAAAAGGTACCGGCTGACTCCACCGTACCCTCATTCACCTTGAAGTAAGAGTATATTTTCACCTCAATATTGTCAGAGCATCCTTGATCAGTAAGGTACCATGCATTAATGTGCCATAAGAGACACAATGCCACAAATGGAAGGCTAATATAAAGCAGAAGGGACACATGCCCAGAGATGGCCCAGGGGAGGGCCTCAATCTCTGAGAGCTGGAGGACATCAAGCACAGGAAATCAAATCAGGTTAATTGCGTGACAGGGTTTTGTGTGCAGCCAAAGGGTGAGTATAGGTGTAGGCACAAGATGCCCCATTTGCCATGCATCGCAAAGCCCCACGAAATCTACCCAAGCCAGAAATTTGCAAGAGCGTGCCTGGTCCCCCGGTTGCCATTCATCACAAAGCCCCATGAAATCCACCCAAGCCAGAAAGTAGCAAGAGCGTACCTGGTGCCTCGGTTGCCAAGGGGCAGAGTCTTCCAACTTGGGATGAGGGACAGCATTAAAGCCACCCCAATCACCATTACCCCCTACTGGAGGCATAACACAAGGCATTGCAATGTGTTCTGGAGCTGATGTGGAACGTAAACTGACAGGAAATTATAATTCCTATCTTCCAGCCAGCCTTTGTCCCTCATGCTTTCCCTAGGTGGTCTACGTGGGAAGTAGACACCAGCAATGGAAACCCTCTATGCAGCAAGATGGTCTCCCTCTGGACCCCTAGGAAAACCCCTAATGATAAACTATATCATAGCCAAAGTGGCAAAGAAAGGGACAGTGGACACACAGTAGGTGAGTTTCCAGAACCATCGATTGGAATCGCTTAACAAATTAAAGGACAGTGGACCTCTTAATGTGATCCAGCAGGCCGTTTTGTTCCAAGACAGTATCTTAACTGTCACCACCTGCACAGAGAGATATCTGTGTCAAGCCCAAGTACAGGGACACCTGAAGGCCTAGTGGGAACACAACCACATGCATGGTGCTGGAGTCGCCGGTTCGGACACTTTGTGAATGGGAGTGACTGAGAGTGCCTGTGAGCTGTATTGTCAAACAGTCTAAAACAAACATAGCATCCCACCCCCAACTGCCCCACCCATACTTCTACCCCAGCAGCATCTGTTGCCCTAACCCCACACATAACTTTAGCAAAACAGGACCCAAGTCCAACAATTCCACAGTCCTAGGGGGCCCCAATATTGCTAGGATCCAAATGCCTGAATAAAATCACTGTTATATTTGTCTAACAGACCTGCAAAGGAACAGCTATAAAAATGGACATACAACATACAGCCTGGAGCAAAAAAACAAAACCCCTGAAATGCATACATCCCCTTGTCCCATCACATAACTCCAAGGTGAGTCCACCGGCCCACAAAGGGCTTCAAAGGGTGTGCTGGGGTCATTGCCCTTGGTCTAGAAGAGATCTAGTGTGTTCATCAACATGATGTCCTGGGCAGCACACTTAGTGTCTGCGCTCCTCTGGTCTGAGCCAGAGGAGACCCAAAACCTGCGGGGTGCAAACAAGTCTTCTGTGATTGAGATTGCTTCTATCGGACGGCCTGCGGGGAAGATGAGGAGCACTCACCCTACCCTGGTACCTGACCCCGTAGCCCATCATGCAGCCAGAGCTCCTTCCTCTACTCCGCCCACTCCAAAGCCTGATCCAGGATATCAAAGATGTAAGTGTCAGAGTTAGAGATCACTTTCAGCCATGGCAGGAAAGGATTAAGGGCTGTAAGTTTCTGCTTGACCTCCAAAAAGGAGTGCCTGCACTGCTGAACCTCTCACGTATAGTCAGGGAAAATTATAATCCTCATATTCTGAAAGCAGAGGTCTTGGTGCCCCCTGGTCTCTTGTAGGATAACATTCCTGTCCCAATGGTTAAGAATCCATGCTATCAGTGGATGGGCCAGGGACCCAGGCAGAGGCTGATGAGCCAAGGACCAATGTGCTTTCTCTACCATAAACCACAGCCACAGCCTTTTGGCAGGAACCCAGGACTGCAGCCACTCATCCAGGAACTTTTCCACACCAAAGGACTCAATACTTTCCGGGAACCCAACAAACCAAACATTGTTCCTTTGTGACCAGTTTTCAGCATCTTCTGCCCACCCCTCAAGCACTGCCATAGCCAAAAGCAGCTTGGAGACCTGGATCTTGTCATGCTCCATCTCCACCAAGACACCCCTGGATGCAATAGAAGGTGTCTCCTGACCACTAGCAGTGACCTTCTTACCACAGAGTAGCAGCACAGGCAGCCAGACCAACAGCAACTTTGTGGAAGCACTGGGCACACCCAGTTACAGCAACACCTGCCAGAGACAGGTGATCCAGTCGCAAGGCAGAGGGGGTCCGGTCTGCAGGCAGCATAAGTTGTGTTCCAAAGTAACAGAACTACCACCAAGTATGCTGGCAGCCAGGAGTAGGCCAGGGGGATGCCCAAAAAGGAAAACGAAGCAAGGCCAGAATGCAACTGGAGGCTGCCAGGAGAGGCACCTGGGCAGGGACCACATGATCAACAGTGCAGAACTCCCAGGGAACAAGGAAGGGGTAAGTAGGAGGAAGCTGGTGTGGCCACAGACTTGGCCCACACCAGGGGTGAGAGTAGCAAGTCAAAAGGGAGTCAAAAGGCAAATTCACCTGCCACCGCCAATAGCAGCCCAAACAAAATGGGCTCCAGTCCCGAGCATCTGACCACAGGCACCAGGGCCGAACTGGCTACCGGGCAGTTGTGTGTCCTGCCGAGCAGCGGGATGATTTCGTTGATGGGGACCTGTGTGTGCAAAACGAAACTTGTTTTGCTTTTTTTATTTCAAAGCGCACGCACGTCCCCATCAACGAAATAAGCCCACACCACAGAGAAATTAGCTCCCAGCTCGGCAGCACACACAACTGCCCGCTAGCCAGTCTAACCCTGACAGGCACCCCAATGGGAAGTCTAGGGAGACTCTATGAAGTCCAGGTGTCGTAGTGAGACCCACTCACGTTTGTGGGCCTCGTGCTGCTGGACAGACTGCTTCCAGCTCAGAGGACGGCCTCACCAGCTCTCTGATTCCACAGCCACCTTCACAGGTCAGGTGGTCCCCAGTGCAGCACCCTGCCCACATCCAGCTCCAATGGCAACCCCTCCTGCTGTGGTCAAGAGTAACATATTCTAGAGGGGCCCAAGACTAAGCAACAGACCATAGCACCCTGTAGGCAATTGGAGGGGGTCTCAGGGGAGGACACACCAGTGAACACAGGCCCAGAGTCACTGACCCGACCACTTCCAGCCAAGTGGTCCGCCTTACTAGCCACTTGGGTTCATTGCCTCCTTCCATGGACCAACCGGGGCCTGGACCTCATTGTGTCCACAAGGCCTACTGGTGCAGCGCCACTCCTCCTCATTACCATGGCCCTTCCCTGCATCACCCAGCTGGGCCTGAGCACCTCTTACCTCCCCTCTCATGGACCTACTGCGGATCCAAAGGTTGCACCGAGCCCAGTCACTCAGCTCCAGCACTGCACCAGCACTGCGCCAGCCCAGTGACGCTCTGGTCCTGCCACAATCCAGGTCCCACACCTCCCCACAGACGTGGTGGTCCAACACTGGCCCACCATTTTGAAGAGGCTGTGTGGCAGTCGAGGCAGCCTCAAGGTCTTTGAAATGGCTCCCTCATCCCCAGGTACATCAGCTGTAGCTCAACCAGAGACCCCCCACAACCCCCAAACATAGGGGGTAATATATTTCTGTCAGGTGACAGATGGATTCAGATAGAACTGGGGGCCCGGGAAGACTAACTTGCATCTGCTATCTTGGCTGCCTTAGTAACTAACATACTCTTTTTAGTGCATTTCCACTGTTCTTTTAAATATAACTTATACTAATTTTTCATACCTAACTATAACTTTACTTCAACCTTAATTTTTTCAGTGAATTTCTATGACTTTTACAAATTTGAGTCTGCAGTTTATTTCATATTCCTAAATAGGCCCCAGGCAGACCTATAATCCCAGTTCTGGAATTTGTGGAATTTGGTACCTGCTAAATTCTGCCAATAGGTGCATGGTAGTATTATTATGCTGTTCGAGCCTCATGATGTTCACGGGAACAATATGAGTCTCCATTAATGCACACTTGCTAGCGCAAGTGACATTCAGCAACTCTTGGTCCAATTTCTGGTCACCACGGAGCCTTCTGGTGCCATTTTGTAACACAGACAGTCGCGAGTGGTGGTCTGGGATGCTTCTCTAGTAGGTTGTCTACTCAAGAAGCATCTATATCAACTTTAAGTACCCGTTTCTGCCTCTTCTTTGATTGTTCATAAGGACGCTAATTTACAATGTCTGGAGGACCTGCTCTTACTGAGACACCTTTTTACTTTGGTTTTCAGTCTGGTTTAAAGAGGAAACAAGTCTTACAAAACAGATTATCACAGATTGTTTTTAATTTGATCATGTTTTAACTATTCCCTGGCTTACCTATGTTAACACATTTTTTAGTACTTTGTTTAATATGCTTGTATTGCAAGACCCATTAATAACCCTACCACTTGATAAGAGCATTATTAAGGCAACCTTTCTCAAACATAGATTTGATCATAGAATGCATGACGAGCTGAACAAATCCACTGTTGCCTTATATATGTCACAAAATCCACGAGTAGTTTATCAATATTATTTGTGTTGTGTAACCATTACTCAGCACCACTTTGTTCTGACTTGACTATGAGCTGGATCAGTTCATCATTTAGTAGCCTTCCCTGAGAAGAAGACATGCCCAACAGAAATGATCCCCTGCCCTTGTGATGGAGTGTCCAGGCAAATGCCGCAGCACTTTATGTAGTTCTGTCACTTATATAAGAATCTTAGGAGGTATTATCTCAAACCCATTCTTTATTTTTAATTATTTTATTTAAACATTTCACAGTGAAACATTACACTTTGCCAGAATGCAATACCTTTAGCGAGTGTAGAGCCCATATACAGTACAGAAAATAAAAATAAAAATCTTTCTGAGTTTTACTTCTCAGAGCAGTAGGGAGGTACAATATTGAAGCTTAATAAATAGCGGCATACAAAATAAAGGATAGCGTCTGTATAGAGTTGTATTCACATGAGTATACCCATCTATCTCCTTCAGCGTAACCCTTACTATTGGTGACATGGACGCAAACAAACGTCTGCATGTGTGGAATCTTAATGTACCCCATCTGACATTTCCGCTTCTTTTTCAGCAAGGTATATTTATACAATCCCCAGAAATTATTAGGGGGACTCCGGGGAGGGGGGAGACGTAACAATTTGTTATAGAGCTCAGACTGCGTGTTACAGTACAATATACCTTTTGACTATTCTGTAATCGTAGGTACTACCAGCCCCCCAGGTCAAGGCATTGCTATTCTGAGTTTAGCAAGTAGCAGTCCCATCGCCATGAATTTTTGGATGTCCCTCTGTAGCACCCCTGTATAACCCATCAGTGCCAGCAGAGGATCTGGGGCAAGTGAGAGACCAGTGATCTCGTTCAACACCTGAAAGCGTTAACACCAGAATTCAGAAATCCGATGGCAAAGCCAGGCCACATGAAGAAAGCCCACCAAGTCCTCACCACATCGATCACACCTGACGGTGTCTCTCAGGCCGTATCATAACAGTTTCTCCGGTGTATAGTAGACTCTGTTTAGGAATTTGAAATGTATGAGTCTGTGTCTACCGTTCAACAAGACCATTCGAGTGACCTCACAGAAGTATCTCCCTTTAACATCATCTATTGTTACCCCCAGATCGCTTTGCCAATCCGATATGGGTTTACTATACTGAGTTCTCCTAAATTCTTGTGATATATTGTATAAGTTAGATATTAATTTTTGGTGAGTTTTAGATCGTAACAGATACGAAAGGGTCAACAATTCTGGTGGTTCGTGGAGATCGTCACCCAGAGGAGCCCTCAAAGTGTGTTACACTCTGAAGAAATGGAATTGCGAGAGTGAGGTGTAGTCTTGTCCCTCCATCATTACCTCAGTCCACATGCAAGCCGTGCCCTCAGTGAATAAATCGCCCTTAGCGGAGACTTTAACAGAGCAAAAGGCATGCACTGCTTCCCTCTCCACACTCATTGGGAGCAAGTGGCACCATTTCACCGGCAGTAGAGGAGAATATAACAATATGATAGCTTGCCTCTTCAATAAAACGTGGCAAGCATGAACTGCCGAATTGAACCGAGTCACGTATACTATGTTGTCTAATCAGATTGCAAAACCAAAGGGGATGATGGACGGAGTGCTGAACAGTGCAAGTACTCACCCCCAGTCAACAGATCTGGGTTTAATCCATAATCATTCTTTAGCTCACTCTGCCACCCCAGTTCAGACATGGCCATATACAAATCAGTCTGACCCTATGCCTCATGGGAACAGTCCAGCAGGAACTGCCAAGCCATGTCTTCCCTGGACCGGAAACAAGCATCCTGGGACCGGTTTCTGGCTAATCAGCCGTCATCAGCCAGGCTAGCTTGAATCCAGTGGCAAAGTGAGCAAGCGGCCCCCATCTGGGCATACCCTGCCAACTTAGGGCGAATAAAGCAAAACCAAAGGGGATGATGGATGGAGTGTTGAACATTGCAAGCACTCACCCCCAGTCAACCTTTCTGGGTTTAATCGGATTGCGGCACAATCTCTGAGGAAGAGGGTTTGGCTCGACCGCTACCTGTTCAATTTACAGATGAGGGAGGTTCCACGGGCCATCCACCCAGAAATGTGCATGTTAGCACTGGCCAATTCTATAATATAACTCAAGATCCGGGGCTTCTAGACCACCCATAGAATAGGGAAGTGTTAGAATATCTCATTTGACATGCGACTGCTTTCCCGCCCATGCTACTTTTACCATTAAAGAGAGTAAGATCTGAAATGTACATTTTGGGAGAACCATAGGGATATGCAGGAAGAGAAATAGAAATCTTGGCAATACCACCATCTTCATTAGTGAGATGCAACCTATTAGGGACAAGGGCAGAGGGATCCAGCAGTCAATATCTTCTTCCAGTTTCCCAATAGCTCTGCCGTAATTCTCGCTGATCACTACTTCTGAGTTAGTATGAATCTGTATCCTGAGATAATGGACCGGGTCCTTAGACCAACGGAGAGGGAAGTTCAGAGCGACCTGCACTGTGGGTGAGGTCACCGAGAATAGAATACGCTTAGTCCAATTAATTCTTAAACCAAATACCCCCCCGAGCCTCATCACTTAATTAATTTTCGGCGTTAGGTTAAATTCCGGCTCTCTGCCATACAACAGTATGTCATCTGCATACACCGACACCATAAGGTTGTAGTTTTGGAAACAAATTCCTCTGTGCCCGTATTATTCACGTAACGCGCATGCCAATGGTTTAGCAACCATGGCATACAGTAGTAGGGACAGAGGGCTGCCCTGCTGCATGCCTCTCAATATCTTAATGGGTAGAGTAACCACATCACCCACCGGGACCCTAGCTACTGACCTGTAATAGAGGGCCGACACCAGCTTAAGGAAAATCTCCCCCACTCCGAAACGCCGCAGTACCTGCCTCATGAAGGCCCATTTGACAGAATCGAATGCCTTCTTTGAGTCTAGGAAGACAGCAACTGCCTCAATCTCTGGTCTTACATACTGGACAGTTCCGAACACTGTTCTCAGATTATATGATAAGCCAAAACCTGGAACAAATCCTGCCTGCTCTGGCCCTACCATGATTGGGATCAGGGGGCAAGTCTATTCGCTAGGACTTTGGCATATATTTTGGTGTCGACATTGAGGAGTGATAGAGGCCTACATTTATTATTTATTTATTTATTTATTAGATTTATACAGCGCAACAGCTACCCGTAGGTTTCCCGGCGCTAGGGAACACACAAGAACTAAGGAACAGAAACAAGGGAGATCGAACTAAATAGAAAGAAATTATTGATTAAATAACCAAGTTTTTACATCCTTACGGAATTTGAAATAATGTTGTTCGGTGCGTATGTGAAAGGGGAGCGAGTTCCAGAGTGAGGGGGCTAAGCAAGAACAATAATGTCCGCCCATTCTGACTCGTTTAATCCTTGGAACTTTAAATTAGTGCTGATTGGAGGATCGAAGTGTGCGGCAAGGGCGATATTGATGAACCAAGGCCTTAAGGTAATGAGGTGCTTTGCCAAAATTAATTTTGTGCATATAGCACAGTGCTTTAAATTTAGCATGATTGTTGATCAGCAGCCAGTGAAGATCATGCAATGAGGCAGAGATTGGAGTTCTGTAGGGAAGTTTACATAGCAGTCGGGCAGCAGAGTTTTGTACAAATTGTAGCCTGTGTAATACTTCTTTGCTTGTACCCAGGTATAACACATTCCCATAGTCCAATCTAGCTGATATTAGGGCATGGACTACAGTTTTATGGGTGGGCAAAGGAAGCATCCATAGAATTTTCCTAAGCCACTTAAGAATGACAAAACAGATGGACGCTACTTTAACTGCTTGTTGCCTCATTGTCAGCTGGTCATCGACAATGAAGCCCAAGTTGCGGGCCGAATGCACTGGACGTGGGTGCAGTCCCATCTGGGAGGGCCAGTGTTGAGGGCCCCAGAGGGACTTGTTGTTACCGAACAAAAGATGTTTGGTTTTCCCACCGTTTAACTTAAGTTTGTTTGTATGCATCCAGTCGGCAATTCTTGTTAGCCCTACACCGAGTCCCGATGTATCATGCTTAGTTTTGGCCGATAGTGAGAAGATGATCTGGGTGTCATCGGCATAGGAATATACCGTGAGCCCAGCTTGCTCCGCTATTCTTGCCAGTGGACTTACATAAATATTGAAGGACTCCATGTTGAGAGACATGGATTTTCGAGCTAGAAGTCGATGAAAAAACCTGAAAGGTTCTTTGTAGTAAGAAGCTCGAAAGGCACTTAAGTGCAGGTCCAGTAATACCATAAGATTGAAGGGTAGTTAATAGGATGGTATGAGAAACAGTGTCGAATGCGGCACTTAAATCAAGAAGAATAAGTGCCACAGTTTCTCCTCTATCTACCTGTAAACGAATGTTTTCCGTAACACCCAGCAGTGTGGATTCCGTGGAGAATCCTGCCCTAAAGCCAGACTGAGAGGTATGCAGGATATCATGAGTTTCCACAAAGCTGGTAAGCTGGGTGTTTATATGCTTCTCCAGGATTTTTGAAAAAATCGGGAGGAGAGAGATGGGACGGAAATTAGATGGTTCCTCAGAATCCAAATTGGCTTTCTTCAGCAAGGGCACAATCATGGCATGTTTCCATGTCGCTGGAACAGTAGCTTCAACTAACGACATATTCAATATCTCTATAAATAAATTCAGTGAGGACTGATTCAAAGTTTGAAAAACTGACGGAGGACATGGATCATTTAAAGATCCTGTTTTGATGCTACTCAGAATACTACCAAAGGTGGTGGTATCAAGTGGGGTCCATTTATCTAGGCAAAGAGTGTCGTCAGTTAGTGTAGAGATCCGAGGAAGGTGTTCATTGAGAATGCTTTTGGTTACTGAGATTTTAGAAGGGATAGCAGCTTGTTTATCAAACTCGGCATGAATAGTATCAATTTTATTAATGAAAAACTCAGCCAAGTCATGCAATCAAGACAAGGAGGTTTCGGGTAGCAGGCGGCTCCAGAGAGTTCCCTAACATCTTTAAAAAGTGCTTTTGGACAGTTCTGAGCTTCAAGAATAGTTGAATTAGCGTGTCTAGCTCGGGCGTCATTACAAAGTGTATGATAATTACTGAGGACAGATTTATACGATGATTTGATTTTAGGATCATACTATTTGCGCCATTGTCTTTCGAGATTCTTGCATTTAGTTTTTTCTAGCTTAAGAGCTTCAGAGAACCATGGAGCAGGGGGATGACAATAAATGTGTTTCTTCTTAACCGGGGGAAGACAGGAATCTATGGATGAACTGAGCCAACAGTGAATAACCGTTTCTTCCTCCATCGAGGTAATAGAGGACACTGGTCTTGTATTCTCAAGGCAGAGATTCAGTTTATCAACGTCCACATTTTTCCAATTTTTGCTGTTTCTGTAACCAGAAACAGCTGAATAATTTCCTAAGGATTGTCCATATTTAATTTGAAATTCTATCAAAAAATGGTCCGACCAGGGAATGGGGACAGCAGATTTGCATGACACCGTAGTCAAATTGGAGAGAATCGGATCGAGCATATTACCTGCTTTGTGAGTAGGGCCGAAATTATGAAGAGTGATATTGAGCGCTGCTAGATCCGCGATAAAATTGGCAGTAGTGGTTAAGGAAGTGTCATTTAAATGCATATTAAAATCGCCCACGATCAAAAAGTTGGAAGCCTGAAGCAAAAGCTGGGCAATGTGATCGGTAAAAGAGTTGATCCAGGAACTCACTGGTCCTGGGGGGCGATAGATGAGGGTGCCAGAGATGGTAAAATTAGGAGAGAGCAGAAGTTTAAAAAAGACCCGTCTCACAATCAGGGAGAACAAGATCATCCCATTTA
This sequence comes from Lissotriton helveticus, assembly GCF_964261635.1. Classification (NCBI taxonomy): domain Eukaryota; kingdom Metazoa; phylum Chordata; class Amphibia; order Caudata; family Salamandridae; genus Lissotriton; species Lissotriton helveticus. The sequence continues at coordinate 600,171,712 of NC_136063.1, read as the reverse complement.
CATGTATATATACTTTTAAAAATAATAGCAATCCCATCACCCTCTTTATCAACGCGGTTTCTCCCCATGAGAGTGTAGTTTGGACGGAGAGCCATGGCAATGTCAGGGCCGGAGCTCTCGTTTAACCTTGTCTCCGTAAGAAAGACAGCGTCTGGCTGTGAGCCCGACAGTAGGTCAAAAATGTCTTGTTTGTGTTTAGAAAGTGACCTACAGTTGAGACTGAAGAATGTAAATACTAAATCCTTACCAATGGACTGCTCACAGTTTGCAGTACCTATTTTTACTGTCGGTCTGGGAGGTAATGAGGGAAAGCCACAGCCATGACAAAGAAAAGGGCTCAGGTCACAGTTTAAAGGAGCCTCCTTTGTACAGTGACTATATCGGAGAGAAAGAAGGGCCTTCCAGGAGTATCTCAGGGGACCGTGCTGGGATTGACCAGGGGTTTTGGCCCCAGACCCCGGCTGGCCGCAGACGGGCGCAGACGGGCTTGCCTCTGGCGCGCCTCTGGAACGCCATCGGCGCATCCGCTGCGCGCGTCCGCTGCGCTTCCGCGTTGGGATGGTCATTAAGTACTCTATGGCCGAAATAGCCCTGAGGACAAGCCCGCCAACCTGCACTCACTCAAAATGGCGCTCGTGAAAAATGCGCTCGGGAAAACACAGATCCCTTGTCCCCAAGCAGCCCTAAATCGGCCAGCTGAAGAACGCGAGACCTGCAGGGTAGGTGGATGCAGCAATTAAAATGTCAACAACAATTTCAGTGCAAAAATACAGAAAGCAATATTAAAGATTTAAAAGTGTCCCTTAATTCCCGGCTTTCCGCCTCAGGAATCAGACTAGCAGTGAGCGGTGGCGATCTAGGCTCCTTAAGTACTCTATGGCCAAAATAGCCCTGAGCACTAGCCCGCCAACCTGCACTCACTCAAAATGGCGCTCGCGAAAAATGCGCTCGGGAAAACACAGATCCCTTGTCCCCAAGCAGCCCTAAATCGGCCAGCTGAAGAACGCGAGACCTGCAGGGTAGGTGGATACAGCAATTAAAATGTCAACAACAATTTCAGTGCAAAAATACAGAAAGCAATATTAAAGATTTAAAAGTGTCCCATAATTCCCTGCTTTCCGCCTCAGGAATCGAACTAGCAGTGAGCGGTGGCGATCTGGGCTCCTTAAGTACTCTATGGCCGAAATAGCGCTGAGCACTAGCCCGCCAACCTGCACTCACTCAAAATGGCGCTCGCGAAAAATGCGCTTGGGAAAACACAGATCCCTTGTCCCCAAGCAGCCCTAAATCGGCCAGCTGAAGAACGCGAGACCTGCAGGGTAGGTGGATGCAGCAATTAAAATGTCGACAACAATTTCAGTGCAAAAATACAGAAAGCAATATTAAAGATTTAAGAGTGTCCCTTAATTCCAGGCTTTCCGCCTCTGGAATCGAACTAGATGATAAGCATTCATCAGGGGGCTTCCCCAGCTTCAATAAGGTGACTTTTAAGGCCTCCCTCATTGCTGGCGGCATCACGCCAGCTTCCACCATCTCCTCGAACAGAGTACACACATTTGGGATCAATGTTTCCTTAAAGGCTTTGCAGAAGCTGACCGTGGGTCAATCTTGTCCCGGGGAGCTCCCATCCCGCATTGAGGTGAGTGCAGCTATTATCTCGGAGGGCTCCAGTGGTCCCATGAGATATTCCCTATGCTCATTAGTGAGCCATGGAAGTTTTATATGTTCCAGATATTCCTGTATAGCTGTGTCATCAGTCACCACTTTAGAACTATATAGGTCTGAGAAATACCTACTGAACCTGTTGGCTATCTCCTCTGGGTGATTTAGTAATTCGCCACCTGAATCATGTAATTCTGTTACTAAGCTAGCTTCTCTTTGTCGGCGAGCAATTGCTGCAAGCACTGAGCCCGGCCTCTCCCTCTCCCCATAGGATTTAGCGACAGCGTATTTACCCATATGTTTTATCTCACTGTCAGTTACCTTGTGATACTCCTAAACTATTGTCTTTAGTTCCTCCGAGACTTGTGTCTCCTTCCCAGCCATTGCCTCTTGGTCCAGTGTACCAAGTTGCTACTCAAGTGTTGTCAGTCTGTTTCGCATAGCACAAAGCACCCCAGAATGTATGTTTGAATATGGCCACCCCCCTAATGTACACTTTGAATGTTTTCCACACCGTGGAAAAATCCTCGACCAAGCCTATATTTATATCAAAAAAACCTCTATTGCTGTATCCAGTTCAGCCATAAATGCTGTATCTATGAGAGAATATGGAAGGAATACCCATGTGAAAGGAGCAGGTTCCACAGTAGGCGCCTCCATGTCTTACACTATAGGTGAGTGGTCAGTGAATGAAAGTGGTAGAATGGTGCAATCCCAAACCCAGGGGAGTAGGGACCAATAATCTATTCTAGTGTGCAAGTCATGGGAGGCTGAGAAGTGTGTGAACCCTCCTGAGTCAGAGGATCTGGTTCGCCAAACATCTATTAGCTCTAGTTGCGTAGCTATGTGGCAAATAGTCTTAGCTGCCGCTGAGGTATGCCGGGTTGGGCCCCCAGAGTGATTCAGTCGCGTGTCCAGGACACAGTTGAAATCACCACCCCATATCTACGGCAGTGAAGTGTCCCAGTGTAATCGAGTGAAGAGGGAGTTGTAAAACTGAGGATCGTCAGAGTTGGGGTCATAGATGTCAACTAGCAGCAAGTCCATCCCTTGACCAAAGCACCTGGTGAAAGTGAATCTACCATTTGGGTCAGTCTCCCTCTCTTCCAGTGAAATCCCTGATCTGGTGTTAACCCAAGTGAGTACACCCCTAGCCTGAGAAGTAAACCCTGCAGCATGAAAATTAGTGATTAGTTTGTTATAGGATAGGATAGGATATAAGTTTATAAGGCGCTTGAATGCTGTGGCGTCTTGGCACTGGTGTATGTGGAAGTGGTGCAGTCTACGTTACAAGAGCTATATTGAAGCAAACAGCCAGGTTTTCAGATCTTTCCTAAAAGATTGTCGGTTTGGCTGAAATCTCTTGGCTGTTGGCAATTTATTCCACAACTTTGCTGCACAGTTTGAGAAAGTTCTTCCACCCCATCTTACTCCTCTTATCCTGTTTATCTGGAGAAGGTCCAATTTACTGGATCTCAGGGCAGGAACTGGGGTATAGGGCATGAGCATTTTTTGGATGTCTTTAGCTCGTCCTCGCAGAATGCTTTATGAACCATAACGCCTTGAATCCCAAACATTGCTGTACAGGAAGCCAGTGGAGTGCTCTAATTTCAGCAGAGGTTGATTGGCCTCTAGGTATATTTAGAAGAAGTCTCGCAGCAGCATTCTGCAATGACTGCAGGTTACTCATCTGGGTTTTGTTAATCCCAACAGCACAGCATTGCAATAATCAAGCTTGGATAGTAGTAGAGCCACCACCACTGTGTTTTGTAATTCCTGCACAATGAAAGGGAAAATCTTTCTCAGAGTTTTTATTAGGAAGAAGCAGGAAGCGGGACCTGAGCAGAGAAGTTTAGCTGGCTGTCAAAGATAACTCTGAGGTTTCTCACCTTGGATACAGGGCATTCTCCAGTTCTCACTGGCCACCAACAGTCGTTCCACAGGGATCGCCCCTGACCAAACTCAATGATCTCCGTCTTGTCTGTGTTGATTTTCAGGAAGCTATGGTTCATCCAGGTCATGATCTCAGTAAGACACGCATTAAACGCCTCAGCCAGACTCATCCTCGACCTCCCACGAACCAGCCACATCTCCGGACATCTGAGAGACCTTCACTGGCTCCCCATCAACAAAAGAATCACGTTCCGCCTCCTCACCCACGCACACAAAGCCCTACACGACCAAGGCCCGAGCTACCTCAACAGCCGAGTCAACTTCTACGCTCCCAAACGCCACCTCCGATCAGCCAACCACGCCCTCGCCGCCGTCCCCCGCATCCGAAGAGCGACATCAGGAGGAAGGTCCTTCTCCTACCTGGCCGCCAAGACCTGGAACTCCCTCCCGACCGACCTGCGCCTGACCCAAGACCACCTCTCCTTCAGGAAGAAGCTGAAGACCTGGCTGTTCGAGCAGTAGCGGCACCCCCCCCCCCCCCCCAGCGCCTTGAGACCCTTCGGGTAGGTAGCACGCTCTATAAGTGTCATTGATTGATTGATTGATTAAACCTGACAGCTGTGTCTTCAGGCTGTTTAGCTATTGAGATTATAATTTGAGAATCATCGGCGTAAGACACTAGGGCGAAACTATGCTTCCTGATAAGTCTGGCCAGGGGAATAACATAGATGTTAAACATCGTAGGTAACAAGGCTGATCCCTGTGGAACCCAACAGGGGAGATGGAAACTGTCTGACTGCATGCCCTCCCAATACAGGCTCTGCTCCCTCCCCTCCAGAAAGATGAGAGGAGGGACAAAGCTGAGCACTCAATGCCTCCCTCCTACAGCCACTGCACTAACACCACATGATTCACGGTGTCGAAAGCTGCCAACAGGTCTAATAGTACGAGGATTGCTTTGCCCCCTCTATCCATTATTCCTCAGATCTCCTCAGCTGCAATCAGAGCAGATTCTGTGGAGTGGTATGATCGAAAACCATGCTGAATTGAGTCCAGCAGATTGTTGGTGTCCAGGTAATCAGTCTGTACCTTATTCACCGACTTCTCCAATATTTTAGCTGCTATAGGCAGACCAGCTATTGGGCGATAGTTCTTGGGCTCCGAGGGATCTAAGGTGGGTTTTTCCAAGATTACCCTAATCATGGCTTTCTTTCAACAGACTGGGTAGCTGCCTGACTCCAACACTTGGTTGATTAAGGGAGTCAGTTCATCCCCAATTCTCCTTACGGCCAGATGCATGATCGTCGGGGGACAAGGGTCTTTGGGGGAGCCGATTTTATAGAGACAAGATGTTTACATACCTCCACGTTTGTGATTGCTAGGAAGCTTGCTAACCTAGAGTGTGTTGTACCTGCCTCAACCAGTGGTTGATATAGCTTGTCTGGGCCCATTCGGGTATTCAAGAGGTCAACATAAATTACTTGGACCTTGATCTGGAAGTATGTAGCCAGTTTATTGCACACAACTTGGTCTGGTTGGAACATATTAGCCTGCTGAGATTTAGAAAGCAGAGTGCCGTTTTAAAAAGCTCCTTGGTGGAATTGCCGGTTTCCTCAATCTTGGTAGTATAGAACAATCTTTTAGCAGCAATGATTGCGTCCTTATACTGTTGTAGAGCAAGATTATAGATTGTTTTCTTGTCTTTAATATAATCTTGTCTCCAAAGACGCTCCGCTCTCCTACAATTTACTTTTAAGCCTTTCAGCTCAGAGCTATACCAGGAAGACGAAGGCTTTAGTCTCTTGACTGTCACCAATTTTTCAGGTACCACATAATCAGCTGCTGTCAAGAGCCATTCATTAAACACCTTATAAGACAGTATGTTACTACTAGGGGATAAGTGTGTCTCTTGAAGCAATGCTACAGCTACAATATGCCTTGTCAGGTAAGAAAGAATTTTGCGCAGTTTATGAAAGTCATTTAGGCCCCTCACATTCCAAGTTATAAAACAAATTCTACTGGCTTGGTCACGTGTCATCCTTTGTTTTGCCATTTAGGTATTCCCTATATAAATATCATCCTGCTGTACATTGATATGGAGCTAAAGATATGTGATTTGCATTCGGTACATATGCTTACTGTGAATTCAAAACTAACAATATTCCAACCCACAAAAACGCTATGCCGTCCCCAATTAGGCGTAGTCAACACATAGAACACCCACCCAAAATTAGCAATTATTACCAAAGTTCATTCATTCAATATTGCTTTATTTCGATTTTGGTTGCAAATCATAAAAGCGTACAAAACAAATCATACATGAATAAATATAAAAAACAATATACAATATTTACAGGATAAAATGTTAAACGAATTGGCAACCTGCAAATTGAATTCATATAAGGGTGTTAGCATTACTTGTTATAGTATTAAAAATCAAGTTTTAGTATTATACAGGGGGCAATCTAAAGTCAAACGGTGGCGAACAAGACATTTAAGGAAACTTGCCACTGAAAAAACCAGCCGCTCACCCTGTAATAATTGTAAAAAAAGCAATGCTGGACGATATTGTGTAAAACCGGTGCTCCTTAATATAGGTAAAAGCCATTTTTTCCTAAGCTTATGGTAAAAAATACAAAAAAATAACATATGAGCAGTAGATTGTGACGAGACACCGTCACAAGGACAGGGGGGAAGGACTTTTGCCCAGTTATTCCTAGTGGGAAATACAACCAATCTATAAATGGAATTCATTCTAAGCCTTACCAACAGATAGCACTCATAACTCATGGTGTTGTAGGTGAGGTACGGCTGTATAGTGGGTTCCGCTTGTATGAGCAAGGCATGAGTAATAGAAGGTTTGGTGATCTCACTCATTAGCTTCAGATTCTCTAAATGGGCCAAGCATTTCTTTTTTAGAACCTTTCTCGGTACCTCACGAATTAGTGAGGGATTTAGATAATATTGATCCCACCCCAAATCATGGAGAAACCTCGCTATATATCGCAACCACCTTGAGTTACTAGCGTTATCCATTTTCAAACAGTCAGAAAGAATGAGCTGGGTAAAGGTTGCCTTCTCTGAGGTCCAAATCCTATGCCACAGTAACAATGGTTCAGTTTTTGCTAGGTCCATGACATATGAAAGACCTAGCTCGATGTGACAAGCAAAGGTGCCCGCGCTACCAGGGACTCCTAGAAGAAACCTTAGAAAGGAATTTTCTATTCTTTGAATACTATCAAGAGCAACAAAACCCCAAAGACCAGCCCCATACAGGGCCACAGAGAGACATTTGGCTTTATATATCTTGATCATTTCTGGGGGAGCTCTCTTTCCCAGCTTTCTCGTGAAATTGGTTAGGGCAGCTGTAGTTCTTAAAAAGAGCAATTTTCGGGTTTCCACGGCTGCTGTCCACGAAAGTTTGCGGTCTATTGTTATACCCAGATAAGAATATTTATCAGTAGTCGCTATTTTTTCGTTATTGAGGTAAATACCCCTCATTTTGTTTTTTCGACGCGATCCCACCCTCATGACAAAGGTTTTACTGATATTTATTTTCAGATCCAGACTAGCCATAAACGTGGAGTATCTATCCAGGTTCTTTTGCAATTCAATAGGGGTGCGGGCTAATATAACTGTATCATCGCATAAAGGAGTGCGGGAATTGGGCGATTTTCCACCATTGGGAGGTCTTGGCAATCCTTCAACATCTCACTTTCCAGCCCATTCGTGTACAAAGTAAAAAGGAAGGGTGCCAAGACGCACCCTTGCCTCACCCCTCTTTCCACTGGAAACTCCTCCGTAAGCTCTCCCCCCATCCCGTAGCGGACTTTTGCTGTGGCGTTTGAGTAAAGTTCTCTCAGGAACTTTACTTCGTTCGATGGTGCCCCCATATCGATCAACAAAGACCAAAGTTTAGAGTGGGAGACACAATCGAACGCGGATGATAAATCCACATAGACCATATAAAGGTCTCCGCCTTTGATAGAAACGTATTTGTCAATCAGGAGGGAGAGATTTAAGGCCTGCTCAATAGTCCCTAGGCCCTGACGAAACCCATATTGAAGGTCTGAAATAGTTCTGCCTTCCTCCGCCCAATCTTGTAACAGTTCTAAAATGACTCGACCAGCCACTTTACCAAGGGAGTCTAAGAGTGAGATTGGGCGGTAGCAAGAAACAGACCCTCTGTCCCCTTTTTTAAATATGGGAACTAACACGGATCTCGACCAGGAATCCAGTAAACCAATGTTGCAAGTTGCGTTCAGGACTCTGGTGAGAAGGGGGGTCCATAGATCCATTTGGGCTTTGAACAGATCAATTGGGACGCCATCAGGACCCGGCGCCTTCCCATTTTTGCTAACTTTCAGAGCCTGTGCAATTTGCATCGTTGTGAACTGTAGGCCGATAGGGTAAGAGCTGGATATATCATTGGGTCTGGGGTCCCTTGAGTTTTGAGAGTCAGGGCTAAGAGAGAAGATCTTGGTGAAATGTTGGACCCAGTCTTTCTCGTCTATTGCTATCTCTATTTTTGGGATCTTGTTATTATCATTTAGAAAAGGTGATTTGACCACTTGCCAGAATGCAGCCGAGTTCTTGTAAATGCAGCTTTCATGCAGTTGGTCCCAAAGTTGTTTTTTTAATTCCCTTTTCCTCATTTTGAGTACTAGATTGTATGTCTTCCGTAGGTCTTTTACCTCTTGTCGAATCCTAACTGATTTCCTCAGGGAAGTTTTTAGATTGGTGTAAGCAACAGTACATGCATGGTTAAACCAACCCTTTTTCTGTCTGGATTTTTGCTTTACTTCAATCCACAACACCTCTTTTATTATTTTTGTGATTGCCTCAAAATTAGTAATAATGTCTTGATCAAATACGTCCAAGCTAAGACATTTTGTGAAATGAGGGAGAGCCCTTACTACTACTTGCTTTGTTATTTCTGTAGGGTCTATTTTCCCCCATTTCAGGGCGTAGCCATTTATTCTATTTAAGGCCAGATTGTTTTGTGCTACGATGGTACTATAGCCACTCCTTGGGTTCTGGGACAATGGCATAGAGATGCTAATAGGGGTGTGATCACTTAATGGAATTTTATGTGAGGTGAACACAGCTTCTGCCAACATAATGCCATTTGAGACCAAAATATAGTCTATGACTGTTTGGTGCCCCCTCCCGTGGAATGTTGGAATAAGTAGCAAATCTTCCTTATTGACATTGTTTGCTATTACTAAATCTAGATCAAACAGTATTTCATTAAGGAGATTACCTAAGGTGCAATGCCTAAAGTGGATAATTGGATTGCTAGCTTCATCTACGATGCCACAAATACCATTTCCCTCAGAAATACATGGACCCAGATTAAAGTCCCCCCCAAATAATTATCTCCTCTTTAACAGCTTTTCTCTTGCAAGCTAGTAATGTGGATTGGATCCAAATTCCCGCATTCAGTGCTTCAAGATCTACTAAATTATTATAAAAGTTTACTACAAGGAAATTATCCTTATTGAAGCATAACCTTAAAATCTGGAAATTTGGGTCTAATTTGATAGATACAACTTTGGTCGTATTAAGGAGATTTGAAACATAGATTGTTAGGCCTCCTTTCGCCCTGCCTGAAGTAGAAGGTTTGGCAGGTGAGAAATAGGTCTTAAATCCCTCCATATGTATCGCCTCACATGCCCAGGTCTCCTGTAATGCTATGATGTCAAAATTGGGAATAAAATCTATCCATTTATCATTAGTCACTTTAGCCCGCTGCCCTGCCACATTCCAAAATAAAACTGAGATACAATGTTTGTTCACGTCCCCTTTAGGCCCCCCATTGTCTAATTTCAATCTGTTATCAATTCTAGGATTGTGATCCTGATTAGAGGGGGAAACTAAGGAAGGGTGATTTTGACCTGTGATCAAAGTCACAGGAACATTTACTGTATCCTTCAAGCAGGCTTGCTTTGGGCTTTGGGTAGGTGAGATGCCATTTGGGAGATGTTGCTCAATGGTCATCAAAGGGACCTTTGGGACCTTTTGTGAGCTGTCAGAACTATTTTTAAGTAGAATCCCTGAATCAAGTCAATCGACTCCCTCCATGCTTGTGAAATCGGCATAGCGATTGTACAATGGAATGGAATAATTAGAGTAATTGGGTTGCTGGTGGCAAAGGGGCCTAGGGTAACCTTCCAGATTTAAAGGCGGATGCCTAAACCAGTCATTCTGGTTTCGGGAAGGAGGCTCTCTATGATTTCTCATGGGTTGAAGCAGAGGCCTAACATTGGTTACCCGGGCCATTGGGATTCTAGGATAAAAATATGTCAGGTCACATGTGTTAATGGTGTTACTGCCGTTTTGAGGAATCCAATTAATAATGTAACCAACAGCTCTTTCATCTTTGAAATGTATTACTATTATGTCTCCCTTTCAGCAATTCCACAGTGAGCCTTTTAGAAGGAATTTCCCTAGTTACTTTTTCTCGACCATTCGCTTTTAAAACACCCCGAGGAGGGTTCGATTTCCCACTTGTCAAGGCCTCCTTGTCTTTCTGCTTTGTGCTTATATTTGGTACTATTGCTTTAGGGGGGATTAGTTTGACTGCCTTTATTACCTTTTGATTTGCAGTATTTAGGGCTGGGACAGATTTCGGCGGAGCAGGTGTAAGCTTCTGTAGGTCTTTTGTGGCTTCTTTGATTTCCCCCATGACTTGTTCCAGAATTCCTAATTGCAAGCCTATTCTTTTCAACCTCTCTGCCACTGGCAGTATAAGAGATTTTATTAAATGTTCGATGTTGCCCATTAGGTCAGTGGATAATGAATCTTTCAATGGTATGTGCGGTGGTGTAACTACTACAGATGTTAAAAGAGGGTTATCTAATAAATTTTTAGTATTCCCAGAGTTAGTATGGGTAGTCTTATTTCTATTTTTATTTATACCGCTACCTCTTTTTCTTCTTTTTTTCGGGGGTGGACCTAAGGCAGGAGTGGATTTATGGGTCTTTTTAACCTTTTCGGGAGATTTAGCTTTTGGTGGTGGGGTATCTAGCAGTATTTCGACCTCTGGAATTGAGTTAAAAGAGAGTGTTGAAACATTTATTGTTGGCTGACTAATAACAGGCAGAGTAGGAGATGGAGATGTATCCTGGAAAATTAATGGAATGCTATCATCAGGGGATTCAGCACAACCCTCTTTTTCACAACTGAGACTGGGGACAGGAGAAACAGCCTGCTGCAGCGTGCCCATAGACGAACGTTTGTTCTTAATAAGCTCCCCTGAGCGACGCCTATCGGCCCGACGCTCTGCAAGCATTGTTTCCCTGTCGGTCTCATTGCCAACCCTAAAAATTTAGTTGTCGAGCGGACCTCGATTGGTTCCCCCGGGAAGAAGTGTTTTATCCTTTGCGGTGGATGTCATTATAACAAACAAATAATGACTAGGAGGAGCTACTTAACTCACACTTCAGTTCCAACAGTAATGATATCAAACCAATATCTATTAAGACATTTATGACCGGAGGACCAAATAACAATTATAATAGAGTCTGCTTACTCAACATCAGTGGGCCAAGTGGAAAGGGAATGGGCCCAGCCCGGCCTCCCTCGGCCTCCTAGGGCCTAAGAGGGCCCGCCCTTTGCCCGGGCTTCGCCCGGCGCTCCCGCACGCTTCCGCGCAGCGGCGATCAGTAGTCAATATATAGAGCGATCAGGTAGTAGTGGGCGGGTCTCGCTGCTAGCGCAGGAGCAGGTGATATGAATCGAGCAGGGACTCTCGTGAGATTGAGTCCCGGCTCCGCTGCTCCTCGCGCCTTGCAAGACACCCAAGCTCCTCTAATTGGCGAATGCTGCCGCCCAGTGTCAGCGAGCCGATGTGGAGAGTCCTTTATGGCGCAGCGCCACCCGCGAAGCGGGTGCGGCAAGAAGTAGCGCCGAAAGCGCTAAGGAAATCCTTTCACCAGAAACCAAAGCCTTCCTCCGTGAAGCAATCTCACGCGGTATTACCAAAGTTACTACAGAAATCAAACAGTAAAAATTGCATTTCGCCATACAGCGATTAACACTTAGGGGCGGAAGTTTCCGTCTGCTCTGCTTAATGGACCTGATCCTCCATGCAATCTGTCCAAAGTATATTAACAACCAGTGGGAGGTGCTGTCTCCTTACGGCCCAGCAACTCAATGTAGTCTTGTGCACATTTCCAGGAACAATAACACTGCATTAATGTGAACAAGAGTGTCGCAATTTGATATAGGCATACGTTACCCGCTATTGTCCTAAAATCCCTACATCACTGTTATCCACTAAATCCAACTTGTTAAATCGAACCGTCAGAACATTGTGCAGGTGCCCAGTTACAAAGTATCCTTCAAATGGCTTCTCAGGGTTGCACAATATGTTGGGGCAAAGTTCCTATATAGATCGGTTTAATAATTTTCATCTAAACTTCCTGAAGGATCGTCAAATTGTTCCACTGCTTCTGGCTGTTACTCACGTGTGCCTAGCTTGGTCAGTTCCTTTAGGGCCTTCTGCAGTGCCTTGGGGTCTGTAAATATTCTTGCTCTGCCATCCATCATAACCCTCAGATTGGCTGGGTGTAACATGGCATATTCGACTCCCTCAGTTTCTGTTTTATGGGCACAAACTGGTGTCTTGCCTCATGCACTTTCAAGGTGAAATCCGGGAATAGTGAGAAAGCTGAACCCTCATAGTTAAGGCCCCCCAACTCCATGGCCTTCTTCAGAGCAGAATCCCTGTCTCTGTAGTTTAACAATTTGGAAATCACAGGTCTAAGCGGAGCACTAGGCAGAGGTCTGAGACCCAGAGAGCAGTGCGCACGTTCTACAATAAACATTGTGGAGAAAGTGTCTCTTCCAAGTAGCATCAGCAGTAGCCTCTCTACAAACTCCTCCATGTTCCCTGTTGGTGTAGTCCCAGGCAGGCCCACGATGTGTATATTACTGCAAGTGGACCTGGCTTCCAGGTCCTCCACTTTCTCCCAAAGCATCGTCAGGAGCCTCCCCATTTGTTTCTGGGTAGTATCCGTAACTGTTTGGGCTTCTTCTACTTCAGAGACATGTCGTTCTGTCATGTCCATGCGCTCTGCATGCTTGTCTAGCCGCTCTGACATGCAGTCCATCCTGTAGGTCAGAGAACCAATTTTCCCGTCGATTGTGGTGAGCCTCTTCTGCATAGCTTTTAATATATGCCTTATATCTCCGCTCGAGTATTTGGTGCCTTCCAACTGCCCCACTGCCAATGCCTCAGCCCCCTCCTCACTGTGTCTGGACTTGCGTTGTTCAAATTGCAGTTTGGGCTGGGTCTTGTCTACTTTGCTCATTGTGTCACAGCTTTCGAGTGCCAAGCCTCAGTCTTGCATAGTGGTACCACTTAGGCTCAGCCTGATGCCGCGGTCGCACACCGCCGGATCCCAACTCTCCCCCTTGGCAGGATCAGGCGTACAATCGCGCAGCATGCTTTACATTGTGCGCCCTGTGTATAAAGTCACAGGGTATAGATCAGGGGTCTCCAACCGGTCGGTTGCGAGCTATCGGTAGCTCGCCAAACCCCTATGAGTAGCTCGCGCCTTGCATCTCAATTGTGTAGCCTGTTCTCATCATTTAGTGTTCTTAGGCCTTTTTTCATTGCCGTTGCCTGCCATCACCCAAACCAGCTGCTCAGATTGGCCTAAAACTGAGCTTAGCTGGGGTGAGCAGGGTAGGGCAAAGTGATGATGCTGTTGCTCCACGCCACCTGCCTTTCACAAACTGGCATCAAAGATTGTGCAAGTCAAGACATGTGCCGGAGCAAGCACCAGGTGGGTTGGAGTGGAGCAGCAAGTCCAGGAAAGCCTGCTAGCATGCAGGTGGCACAAGCAGTATTGAACAGTTACGAACCCCACCCCCGCCTTTTTCTGCCTGGAACATATTTCATCAGCAGATCAAACGGTAAGTGCTGGCCTGGCCAGTAAACACCATAATAATGCATTGTTCTCTAGACTCCAGCTGCGATGTGCATCTTCTAACCTTAGCCGCTGGTATGCCATGGGCTCTTGAAAGACTGGAAATATCTTTTTTTCCAGCTTTCCAGCTCTTGGTTATAAACAGGACAGCAGTGTGTTGCAAAGTTCCAGTTTCCTTCGCTGAAGGCACACAATAAATATGCACTCCTGAAAACAACGTAATTGTTCCTCTCTTCAGAAAGCTACGATTTATTGATCCAGTTTTAACTCTTTCATACCCTCTGTGGCCAGGTCATTGACAGAGCACAGGCACACTTGGTAAATCTGGCCTCTTTTTGAGCTATTTGCTCAGAGTCAAAGGAAATACTTTCTTGCGGATTTGGGGAGGCACAAGTGTTCACTAGTTGCTGAGCAAATTCAAGATGCTGTTATTGTTTTACCCGAGCTGTAGGCATCTTTAAGATCTCAATTGGTGGAGGAACTGATGTGTTAAGTTTGCTAGGGGAAGGGGAAGATGGGGACGTGGGAGAAAACAGAGGGATGTGATTAGTTAATTTACAATTGGCTGCTGTCCTGGAAAATACTTCTGGACTCAATTGCATGGTCTCCATGCCCAGGTTATTTAGCACCCGGCTTCTCGCCATCACTTCTGGTATGAGGAGTGTTGGTAAGCCCTCAAAGTCTTCTGTGGAAGAAAACCAGCATCACAAGTGTCTTTTAGAAAATTGAATGTTGTCAGTGCTTTTTTAAAGTTTTCAAACTTCCAGGTGAATGGAGAAATCAGACTATGTCCGCTGAGTGCTGCTTTGGATTTGATACCTTTTAAAGTAGGTGATGATTTTAGGTTCTTCTTCCTGATGGCCACCAGTGGGGGAGGGGCTCCAGATCTCATGTTCCTTTAGCTGAAAATATGTCCTAGAACAAATTAAAGGTCTATCGGGCAAGGCCCACTTTGCCCATGCCTTTAAACTTCTCTGTTCCTAGTGAAGGTGGTAATAAACATCAACACTACCAGAACTTCTCTGTTCCTAGTGCATGTGGTAATCAACACCAACACTACAATTTTCTCTGGGTAGCAAAGTTCCGGATCATGGACAGATCTGGAGTATTCCAGTGAAATCCTCAGTTGAGTTTGACTGCCTCTTAGGACCAGAGCATATCTGTTAAGAGTGTGTTTATGCCAATATGGTAATGAAAATAGCCAGCCTCTCTCTTTATTCAATAAAAGCAGTTAAAAAACAACAGGTGTTTCCCACACTTTCATAAAGAGTCAGGTCCCAAAATTGTTTTACAGATGCATTGTGAGCCACTGCCCAGGCCTAGTAGCTGTATTGGTTAGGCGGCTTTGCAGATTTTACTTGCACACTAAATGCTGTCTTAATGATTACATTTATTAATTGAAATAAAACGGCATTTCAATTTTTTTTCGTAAAAAAAAGTAGCATCTATCTTAGAAGTTATCCTGTTTTCAAAGGAAGCTATGGGAGGGTACCTACCTGCCTAAACAGAATAGCCACATAAAAAACTGGAAACCTTCCCATTGGCCCCGGGCATAGAGCATCTGTGACTGTTGAAATTCTATTTTTTCACAAACTCAGTGAAATTTGTACTTGATTGGGCCATGTATTATGTTGAAAAATATGTATTCCACATAAACAAAAATCCATTTTCACCCCTACAAAGAAAACATGGTAGAAAATAAAATAGTTAATAAATCGAATGAGTTAAAAAATTATTTAAATCTGAACCAGGATGGGAGATTTTAAAACTTTACAAAAAAAAGAGTATGTGGTGAAGGGGAAATATTTGAGGTCCTTACTGAGTGAGTCTCTTTTTTGAAAACTAGTTACTGCACATCTAAGCTAGACTTCAATGAATCAGATTTGGTAAGGAATATATATGTTGAGGTTTAACTTTTGCAGTGTGTGAACAAGTTGATTGAGGATTACAAAAGGAGATCTTAGGCTTGTATCCCACATAGCTCGTTATACTTTCCAGGAATGCTTCCAAGCAAGACAAGCTTTTGCTTCAGGTAGCACAACCTACGGCTGTCTGTCACTTCAAAAGAGGGAGTGTAGCCCCTTTTGTTCAAACAAAAGTGAGGGTTCTGAAGAAATTTGGCTTAAAGTCAATGAAACTGGGCGTGCGACATCTCTCGAAAAAATGCGTGAATTGCTTGGCCTTAAGTAGCTCACAACGATTTTCACTGACTAGTAGTTGCTCACACTACCGAAAAGATTGGAGACCCCTGGTATAGATGCAGTGCGTCTTAGTGTGGGTGAGTCTCTGTTGTTTTTTGTGTTATAGTTGTTCTTTCTGTGTTTGGGGGGGCAGAGCTTAAGAGTGTACCACACTCATGTGTCCCTAGTGGCTAGCAGAGCTCTTGCAAAATGCTCCAGAGGATTCCTTTTTGCAAGTTTGCTATTTGTGGGAGAAGGGTGTTGCAGGTCTCACTCGTTTTAAGCTCAGAGCCTCCTCCGACTCCCGGTGCTAGCAGTGGCCTCTGATCTTGCAGCCCCACCAGTTCCTCCAGACTAACTCCCTGTCTCGGCTCGCCAGAGCCACCGACGTCTAAGCAGCTCACCCTGAGGTGTCACTGGGCCACAAATCCATGCCTGGCTCACGGCCTCACAAATAGGGCGCTGACGTGGACCCTCAATTTTGCTCCAGTTGGCTCAACAGGCACAGCACTGAGCCCCACGGTGTCCGCCGGCCGCACTGCCAAACAGGATCCCGGCATTCCGCTATTTTCCGCCCTAGCCACACGTCCGCTCCTTCGCCTCCAGCACTGCAGATGACTCAACTGGCCCAATTGCGTCACCCCGCAACTCCTGCCCAAAGTGCGCAATTGCTGAGAACCAGCCGGTGGGAACCACTACTGAGTTGCTGGGTACCTCCGGGGCAGGCCCTCCGTTTGCGTGTTGTATCCCGATGCAGTTAGGTCATATTACCAACCGGATGCTGCTAATATTTGATCGTTCTGACGGCTCCTGGAGCTCACTTCAGGAGCGGCCATCTTTGGACCAGTCAAGCTTTGTCCCCATCTCAAACCTATTCTTCTTGCACAAAACATTAGAGATTGTAAAACCTTGTATGTATTAATGTTGCTCTTTTTATAAGGGGGGCTATAAAATCTAGGAAAACTATAATTTATTAGGGATGATAATAGGGGGGATATGGGCTGTTTTTTATGTATTTTAACTGATATGTTTTTATGA
Source organism: Lissotriton helveticus (assembly GCF_964261635.1). NCBI lineage: Eukaryota > Metazoa > Chordata > Amphibia > Caudata > Salamandridae > Lissotriton > Lissotriton helveticus. The sequence continues at coordinate 600,155,001 of NC_136063.1, read as the reverse complement.
AATTTGAATGTATTGTATATACATTTATGACTGTTTTGTAAAATGCCAAATAAAGTTTATTCGATTCAAACTTTAAATATCTTTTAGAGTGAATATTCTGTGCAAACACCAAAAAGGATTTTTTATTTTACTTTTTTTGTCCAATAGGAAGGAAGTGCCACAGATACTCCAACTTCCCCTTCCTGTCCAGAAGGCTCCTCCCAGTATTATGTCCATCTCCTGCACACTTTTCATTTAGATTTGAAGGTGAAAAGATCATTCTCTGTGTCTGCAAATCTGGCTGCATATATATACTGTTGGATATCAAGAACTTTGTTTCTGTGGCATCACAAGTAATTTCAAAAACATTTGTTTGATAGAAGACATCCACAAGTATTTATTTGTACTTTTATTTAATTTTGAAATTTGATTGTGCTGGATGGCCTCTAGCTCCAGTAGGGGCCTAGTTGTTTTAATTTGCATTTCATTTTTTATCTTTTGTCAAAAGGTTGCACAGTTTAGTACATTTTCTCAATGTTTGCTAAATTTGCACTATTCATTTATTTAACCATGTGGTCTAGTCCAGCCATATTTAGTCATAGGGTAAATGAAACAGCAGTTTCTGTGGTATATGGTGTTTGAAAACATAATTTAGGCCACAAATGACATTGGATTAAATGAAAAAGAGGCCAGTGACTTTTTTTCCTTTTCCGACGAGGCCGATTTGGAGGATGAATGGGGGGACAGTTCATTTTTAACGGATGAGTCGGATAGCCCTTCTAACACGGAGGCTCTTACCCGTACTGTCAAACCAAGGCAGAAAGCTCGTAGTAAGCGGAGCAACAAGTCCCACGGGGCAGGTCTAGATTGGGACCATACACATACTGAACAACTTACACCTGCAGCTCCAATTCCTGTACCTACTCCAGTTCCCGAATATGTAAACGCGGTATTGCAGGCAATAGCCGCTCATCGTGAAGATACTTCTCAGGATGGTCGCAGGGCGCAAGCAGCACTCCGCAGGGTCCAAGGGGTAGTGCGGAAGCTGGTTAAAACGAGAGCTTGTCGAGTCAAATGAAGCCCAAATAGGTGACATTAGATGGAAATTGGAGGATTTTGAAAACCGCCAACGCAGAAAAATGTGCGCATTTTGGGAGTGCCTGAAAAGTCTGAGGGGGAAGATACGCGTACCTTTGTGATAAATTTACTCCGCGATTCTCTCCCAGAACTCTCTAATTGGAATTGGGACATTGAAATACAGCGAGCCCATCGCGTGCCTCTCACATTGAGGACCCTCGCAAAACCCGGCGCATACCCTAGGGCTATTCTAGTCTACTTCGGGAATTTTCTATTGAGACAGGCTGTACTTGAGAAAGCTAGGCCTGAAGCTAAGCGCATCTCCAAAGATATTACGTACTTTTCACGTCCTGACTTTGTCATACTACTGTAGAAAGGAGATGGAGGTTGCGCCAGCTCATAAAACCCTTTCAGGATAAGAAAGCAACTGTTTATCTCAATAACCCTGCACGTCTTGAAGTCATATACGGGGGGCAGACAACATTTTTTGTATCTGAAATTATTGCTCAAGAGTACCTCAATAGCCTAAAATAACGTCAAATTAGTACTTTAATGAAGGCAGGCCCTAATTTTTGATGAAATTGTTGTTTTAATGTCAGTCTACGTCTGCCCACTGCCCACTGCCTGAGATAGATATACTATATACCCACCCTCCCCTAGTGAGCTACGCAATAATGTTATAAGATTGCTGATATTGGTGTAGGGGGCGCAGGAGGGGGGGAAAAAAAAAAAAAAAGGGGAGCGGGAAAAAAAAAGGACAAAAAAAAAAGCATAAAGCTTGAGTCATATATGTTGAGGATGACTAGATTGGCTGCCCAATGGTTAGGACTGGCACCTTAATATTGAAAAGAGTTATTTCAGTGATGAGCCCTCTATGATTTTTTTTTTTGTGTTGTTTATTATTTGCATGCCGGTCGGGACATGGCAGTGTGATGCACCTTCATCACTTTCTAGACTCCAATGGAGTCTTTCTGCCTTAAGTTGGGAACAAGGGGGGTGGGGATGGGTGGGAGGAGAACGGGGAGGGTGGGTGGAAAGGGGAACAGAACTCGAAAAATACAGACAACTCCATTTCAAATAAGTCAAACTATACTCTTAACGCACGAAACTACTTTTCATAAAATAAGCACCAAAGTCAAAATAAATCAGGGATCAAATCCTCTAGCTTCATGGGGAGGATAACTATCTGGAGCTGGAACATAGCTGGGCTACACGACTACGATAAACGAGGGCGGCTATCTGAGGTAATTAAGCGAGATTCACCAGACATTGTATGTCTGCAAGAGACCCATTTACCTTGGGCTAAACGGAGCCTACTTAAAATTCAGGGGTATAACGTTCTAGCAACCACAACCCATATAACAAATACTCGGGGTAGCCATATTAGGTAAAAATCATGTAGGGAAACCATCACGCCGGACTGCAGACCAACATGGCAGGTGGGCAATCGTAGAACTTGCTCTAGGGGTAACCATATGCGCAGTGTACGGCCCCAACCTGGATGATCCAAGTATGTTTGAGACCCTAGAAGTGGAACTTGCAGGATCGCCAGGCCCGCTAATCTTTGCAGGGGACTATAATGTCACACTTGGTTCGGATCCTAACTACCTAGTTAATCATAAGTACTTGGGGCGCAAACCTAGAGTATATAAGGCAATTAGGTCTCTCATAGCTAGCCACAACCTTGTTGACATCTGGCCCCTCAACCACAAAGACGATCCAGGGTATACTTTCTTTTCCCATCCCCATAAAAAATACACAAGAATTGATTATATTTTTACTTCCAGGGACATCTCCAGTCGTGCAACTATTATTAAATATCCTAAATTGTTATCCGATCATAATGCTCTGGCCCTCACTCTCAATTTAACCTGCCCGACACGAAAACCCTTTAATTGGACATTTGATAGGAAACTACTTGTTAATAATGATTATATTAATTATATTAGAGATTGGGCACAAGGATATTTCGATAATAATCGTTACAGTGCTCCCAGAAATATCGTATGGGATAGTTTTAAAGCTGCACTTAGGGGGAAAACAATTAGCTTTGTAGCTAGAATCAGGAAACAGCAGTATTCAGAATACTCTAAGAAACTAGGAGAACTAGCCAATCTGGAGGTTGCACATACAGAATTAATTGCAAAAAAAACTGATGGATCATCAATACTCCTCCAGATATTAATCCTTAAAAATGACCTAAACAAAGGATTAACCCAAAAATCTGCAGAAACTTTCAGAACCCACCAGAGAAACCTTTATGAGAATGGGGAAAAAGTAGGTAGGCAACTAGCCTTACGAACAAAGCAAAGGGTCTCCTTTAACGCAATCTTGTCTATTAAAAGTAATGATGTGGAATACACTCAGGCAGAGGAGATACTTGACATTTTTCAAAGGTATTACCAGAACTTATATCAAAATGATGCTATTTACAACAGTGAAGATATTAATACATTTCTTAGTGACTTTATAACCTTCCTAGACAGTAGCCTAGACAATGCTACTAAAAACGATTTAGAGAAAGATATAACTCTTGCAGAACTCGAACTCGCACTGTCAGAACTAGCCTCGGGGAAAGCAGCAGGCCCCGACAAAATTCCGCTGGAGCTATATAAGATTCTTGGCAAAATTATATTACCTTTGCTCTTAGATCTCTTTCTTGGGATACAATGGAGTGGAATTACACCCGGATCCTGGAAAGATACAAATATCATAATCTTTGCTAAAAAGGGGAAACCTGCCGACTCTACCTCATCTTACCGACCAATTTCGTTGATAAGCTCAGACTCTAAAATATATGCAAAAATATTGGCAAACCGGCTAAGGGGAGTCGTTGCGCATCTGGTCAGCCCGTGGCAACATGGCTTCATCCCGGGGAAGGGTACAACTGATCATACTCGCAGAGTAATATCACTGTTTGATATTATGTCAGCTACGGGCGGCCGGATGTCAGTGATACTTCTCGACGCCGAGAAGGCATTCGATCGGGTATCATGGGAGTATATGTGGGCCATTCTAGAACATTACAATTTTGGACATAGCTTTATTAAATCAATCAAAGCCATATATACCGATCCGAAAGCCAAGCTGCAAATTATGGGTTGTGAATCGGGTAATATTAACATCTCAAGAGGTACACGGCAGGGATGTCCGTGCTCCCCGATTTTATTTGCCCTCTACATCAACCCCCTGATATTAAAGATTCTAGCTAGCCCTAGAATTCAACCAGTTGTGACAGGAGTATTTGAAACAAAAGTTTTGGCTTATGCCGACGACATCGCCATTTTAACACCCGAACCTGATTTAGCTATAACCGAGATAGAGGCAATTTCTCATCAATTTGGGTCCCATTCAGGGTATTCACTAAGCAAAACTAAAACAATTATAGTATGTACCGAAAATACACAGTGTATTGATCCCAGGCGGTCAGAAAGGGCTACATATTTAGGGGTTTATATATCCGCAGGAACCCAAGATATTATCAAAATTAACTATGAACCCCTTATTAATTCAATAAAGCAAGACCTAATGAGAGTGAATAGTCTTCATCTCTCTATTATAGGGAGGGGGAACTATGTTAAAATGACTATCTTTCCTAAGATATTGTATTTATTCTGTGCAATCCCCTTATTAGTAGAAAATAAGTTTATCAAAATCCTTGATTCCCAGATTTCCAAATTTGTCTGGCAATATGGCAAGATTAGGAGATCCCTAAAATTCTTATCCTTACCGTTTGACAGAGGGGGGCTTGCACTACCCCAATTTTGGTTTTATTTCTGGGCATCTTATTTACAACAATTTGCTCCGATGGAAGCCCCAGTATGTTTTACTGAAGAGCTAGACATCCCATCAGTGGACGAACTAGCCCTGGGCTCTAAAGCCAGAGGACTGTTTTTAAGACATCTGGAGCCCAGCTACTACAGGAAAGTTAAGTTCAAAATTGTCACTGGGGCATGGAAGGTGTGGTCGAAAATCATTAAGTCGTTACACTCCAATCTGGCATTCGTCTATTCTTCCACAAAATGTAAACGATAGGACCACTGCTAACTGGGAGAAACAGGGAATTGCCTCCCTGTTTGACCTCCTAGGACAAACAAGCAGATTAGCTTCATTACCCTACAAAGTCAGTTTAATATACTCTCCAGAGACTATCTTAAATTTTGTCAAATAAGCTCAAGTCTTAAACCTATGGTACCTACTCTAAGTTGGCATAGAATCCCTCTAATTGAAAATATTATAAGGCCCTCAACCAGAATTGGTACATTATATATGACTCTCCTTGAAAAAGCACCAGATGACATGGAGCACACCGAAACATCATGGGCACACAGACTTGATAATCCAGAAATGGACATTGATAAGGTATTGGCATTGGCTTGTCAATTACTAGTTTCTACTAATCTGAAAGCGCAACTTTATAAAACAATCTATAATCTTTACTATACTCCTGCAAAACTGCACACATGGGGGAAAAGAATCAACGACCACTGTCCTCGATGCAAAAAAGGTCCCGCAACATTAGTGCATATGTTTTATGATTGCGACAAGCTGTCACTATTGAAGAAAATGATTTGGGAATTCTGGGAGGAGGTCTTCGGGCATAAACTGCCCGAGTCGCCCACTATTTGTACACTTGGGTATGACTGTAGGCTAAACCTGAACCATAATGAGGAAGCTATTCTTTTTATAGGTGCTGCAGTATACCGTATAATACTCGCTGCGCGATGGAAGGAGGACGATCCTCCGAGCTTCCAAATGTGGCTAACCCGATTCCTGGGCGTCTATAATCATGAGACATCAATTTACGCCACCAGGGGGGTGAAGGCAAAACAAAGAGGGGAAAGGATTTGGTCTCCTATCATAGCCTGGAGTGCTTCCGTAACTTCAAACTGAAATTAAGTCCTGTGTCCTCCTACTGTATTTTCAACAAACTATGCCCCTCTAATTTAAGTTTCTGTTTCCAGTATTTATGCTTTAAGGTTTTGTTAAATTGTGTTTGCATTTATTTTACAATTCTTTTTATTTTTATTTTTATGTATACCTATGTTTTTTGCGTTTTCTGTTATGAGTATATTATGTTTTGGTGAAAAGCATGTATTCAAATTTCCATGGAGTTGTTTAATAAAAAAAAAAAATTAAAAAAAAGGATTAAATGAAAATGCGTTTTTTATTATCTTGGGTGAATCCGTATTGTAAAATGTTTATAGCTCACCTAATTTTTGTTTCTGGTATTGCTGAAATAATGGTAGTGTTTTCTTCATTGTTTACCATACCTCCTTTGGCCAGAGTGTGTGTGTTTCCAATAGGCCACCATTTTGTTCTCCATGCCATGTAGCCAGCGGCTGTTTTGAGTAGTCAGTGTCCATCAAACTGCATGTGTTTTTGGCTGTCCATACCCTCTTGCTTGTTGTTGTTGTTTAGCCAGGTGGCTATTTTTTAAGCCAATCAGTGTGCGTTTGCCATAGGCCTGCATGTGTTCTTTGTTGTCTATGCTTCCTTACTTGCTGTTGTTGTTTGACCATGTGGAAGGTGACCATTTTGTGTAGCCAGTCAGTGTACTTTTGTTATAAGAGTATTAGTGTTTTTTGTTGTTTCCATGTCTCCTTCCTTGTTTTTGCTGATTGACCAAGTAGCAGGTGGCCATTTTGGGAAGCCAATCAGTGTGCTTTAACAATAGATCTGCATGTTTTCTTTGTTGGGTCCATACCTCCTTGTTTGTTGTTGTTGTTGCTTGATCATGTGGGCAGTGTCCATTTTGTGTAGCCAGCCAGTGTGATTTTGCCATAGGCCTGCATATATTATCTCTGTTGTCCATGTCTACTTGCTTGCTGTTTGACTATGTGCCCGGTAGTCATTTTGTGTGGCCAGTCAGTGTGCTTTTGCCTTGGACCTGCATGTGTTCTTTGTTGTGCCCATTTCCATTTTCTTGTTGCTTGACAATCTGGCCAGTGGCCATTTTGAGTAGCCACTCAGTGTGCTTTTGCCATAGGCCTGCATGTATTCTTTGTTGTGCCCATGTTTCCTTGCTTGTTGTTGGTGTTTGATCATGTGGCCGGTTGCTATGTTGTGTAGCCAGTCAGTGTGCTTTTGCCAAAGGACTGTATGTGTTCTTTATTGCATCCATGCCTCCTTGCTTGTAGAGGTTTGACCATGTGGCTAGTGGCCACATTTATGTATTCAGTTGGTGTTGGTTTGCCATAGGTGTCCATGTGACCATGTGTTCAGGTGACCATGTGTTCTTTGAAGTCCATGTCTCCTTGCTTGATGGTGTTCATGTTTTTGGTCATGTGGCCGGTGGCCCTTTTGTGTATTCAGTCAGTGTGCTTTAGCCATAGGCCTGCATTTGAGCTTTGTTGTGCCCATGCCCCCTTACTTGTTTGACCATGTGGCCAGAGGCCAATTTGTGTAGTCAGTCAATTTGCTTTTGCCATGGGTCTGCATGTGTTCTTTGTTGTCCATACCTTCTTGCTTGTTGTTGTTTGACAATTTGGTCAGTGGCCATTTTGTGTAGCTATTTTGCCAAATGGATCATTGCTGTTGTGTGTACAATACAGGATTTATGCATCAAACGGGCCTTATTGCCCCATCTGTACATATCTGAGAGACTTGTCCTATCGTCAGTTGTTGACACACTAATACTGCTAGAATTTACTTCAGACGTAAAATTCCATTTCACTTCATTCATGTGACACACAGTAGCCCGAGACATTCATTTTACATTGAGGTCTTTTCACTTTGTCAATACCGTCAGGCAACACTACTAAATCACGCCGCCTGACGTGCCAAGAGCTCAATGAGCCGGGTGGATGCTATTAGGTAAGAGCATGTTAGCTGTAAGATTTTAAACTAAGTATCTGTGAGATCATATCTCTGCAGCATGTTAGCTGTAAAACTTTAAACAACGCACCCGTGAGATCTCATCTCCCTGATTTAGCTGCGCATTTCTCATCGCGACGCCAGAAACTGCAATTTTCAAATGTAAAACAGAAAGGGCACTTTGTTCCCTTCTTTCCGTCAGACATGTCTCCTGGCAGCTGCGGAAGCATTCCTTGCATTCTATCCTCACAGGCAAGCCGCAGGCGAGTAGCCCCTCCCCTCCTCCGTTTGTAGTTATAATTTGTGCTGCGTTAATTGCAAGAAGTGAGTTCTTGCCTTCACTTTGTACAGCGTAATGCGTTATTCAGCACAATTTATTTGTCCTGCTACATTTCCACTCGGCGGCTGCTGAAGTACGCATTTTAGATTCTTCCTCAATACCGCGGGCCAACTTACGAGGCAGTTGGCACCACGCTGTATATACTTCTGCACAAATACCCCACGTGCAGGACTCAAGCAATGTGCTAGAACTTTTTTCACATCCAATTTAGCATTTCATCCATCACAACTCTGTTTATAATTGTTTTTAAATATCTAGCGCTGACCTTAAGCCCCTATGTTATATATATTTTCTCGCTTCTTTTCATGGTCTCTGCAGATTCATCTGGAATTTGACAGGGATTTATTTACCTGCATTGACATTACACCTGTATGTGCACAGATGGCCCTACACCCTCACTTTTACTGAAGTGTCATTAGTCTGAAGGGTGTTTTCCATGATTACATTCAGTTTTTCATGGATATTAATATACCAGTGTTTTCTCTGTCCCTAGGAGCTCGGCTGAGCCCCATCTCGACAAACATTCCCAGTCCGTAGGAAACACGCTGGATAACTCATATTCCGGTAAATTCCATTACCCCTTTTCCACTCTCATTCACCATCCCTGCACCCCTTTAGAGTCTATTTATCGCAATTTATTCATTTAACATTTAGGTGCTCTTCACATTGCTAGGACTGAGGAAGACCCCACCCTAAGGTTGGACTCACCTAGTGTACCCACTAGGGGTCAAAACGTTGACTTTCAACCAACCCACAAGCCAGGACAACTCTAAACAAATGTGATAGTGTCCATATACTGCTATATGTTAGCTTCAGAACAATGGACCTTGTACCAAGGCCGGACCAGTACTATTACAAGATATTGATGTATATATTTCACACTACACTGTCCATGTCCACTATCTCCACTCCTCAGTCACCATCACTATCCCACACATCATCCTTTCAACCTGAGCACCGCTCTCATTTTTGCAAATGTTTCTAATATATTCTAATTGAGGAATCAACTGTGTTGCCACTACTGATAAATCTAATCTAATGCAAATAAACTGCATAAAATTGCAACCGCAACTTCTAGAATCTTAATGGTGAATGCATGTAAAATTGTTTAAGCTTTAAGCTATTTCTGCGACTCGACCGTTCTTTGTATTGTACCGCATTTTGTGTAGCCAGCCAGTGTATTTTTGCCAAAGTCCCTCATGTGTTCTTTGTTGTCCATGCCTCCTTGCTTGTGGTTGTTGTTTAACCATGTGCCCGGTGGCCATTTTGTGTAGCCAGTCAGTATGCTTTTTGCCATAGGCCTGCATGTCTTCTTTATTGTGTCCATGACTCCTTGCTTGTAGTTGTTTGACCATGTGGCCAGTGGCCATTTTGTGTAGCCAGTCGGTGTTATTTTGCCATAGGTCTGCATGAGTTCTTTGCTGTCCATGTCTTCTTGCTTCTTGTTGTTTGACCATGTGGCCAGAGGCCATTTTGTATAGCCAGTCATTGTCCTTTTGCAATAGGCCTGCACGTGTTTTTTTATGTGTCCATGCCTCCTTTCTTGTTGCTGTTGTTTGACAATGTGGAATTTGGCAATTTAATGTAGCCAGCCAGTGTGCATTTGCCATAGGCTCATATGTGTTCTGTGTTGTCCATGTCTCCTTACTTATTGTTGTTGTTTCACCATGTGGTAGGTGGCCATTTTGTGCAGCCAGTCAATGTGGTTTTGCCATAGGCCTGCATGTAATCTTTGTTGAGTCCATGCCTCCTTGCTTGTGGTTGTTGTTTGACCTTGTGTCCAGTAGCCATTTTGTGTGGTGTCAGTGTGCTTTGCCATAGGCCAGCATGCTTTTTTTTATCCTCCATGCCTCCTTGATTGCTATTGTTGTTTTACAATGTGGATGGTGGCCATTTTGCATACCCAGTCAGAGTGCTTTTGCCGTAGGCCTGCTTGTGTACTTTGTTGTCCATGTCTCCTTGCTTGCTGTTGTTGTTTGACCATGTGACTGTTGGCCATTTTGTGTATTCAGTCATTGTGCTTTTGGCACAGGCCTGCATGTGTTCTTTTTTGTGGCCAATCTTTCTTACTTGTTCTTTGACCATGTGGCTGGAGGCAATTTAGTATAGCCAGTCCCCATATTTTTCAGGCACATTATAAATAGAAATCAGCATTTAAAAAACCCTTGAAATTCACTGAAAAAACCATAGGTTTCAGTACATATAGGCCAATGTTTGCCATTGGCCTACATGTGTTCTTTGCTGTGTCCATGCCTCCTTGCTTGTAGTTGTTTGACCATTTGGCAAGTGACCATTTTGTGTCGCCAGTCAGTGTTGTTTTGCCATAGGTCTGCATGTGTTCTTTGTTGTCCATGTCTCCTTGTTGTTGTTGTTGTTTGACCATGTGGCCGGTGCACATTTTGTATAGCCAGTCAGTGTGCTTTTGCAATAGGCCGTCGTGTTTTTTTTGTGCCCATGCCTCCTTGCTTGTTGTTTGACCATGTGTCTTTGGCCATTTTATGGAGCCAGATGGCATGCTTTTTGCCATAGACCTGCATGTGTTCTTTGTTAGCCATGCCTCTTTGCTTGTTCAAATAATCAAAAGCATTTCTAAGCACTTGGCTGCTTCAACAGAAGTATCCCGGTGCTCAAAAGCAGAGTCTGTGGGCATGGCCAGACAAACATGTCTAATTTTCATCAAAAATCCATATTTGCAATTAATTAATTTACTGAAGCATTGCTCAAACTTAGCCAGGTGAAGATTAATTGACAGAGAGTTTTAAAGTATTGCTGTTAGTACCAAAACGGACCTACCGCCCTGACAAGCTTTACCAAACCTGGATATACACATACGTGGGAGGTGGTTAGATCTGAAGGATCTCTCTTGCTTTCACCACTCTAGTCTGTTTTTCAGGTTAAGGGGAAATTTGCCCTCCAAAGCTCTAAAAGCCAAGGTGAGGGATTTAAATGCAATCATTTTTTTATCACAGGGTGCCAATCTGGAAGAAGAGACCTCCAGCATGTCCTTAAGAATGATGGCAAAACCACCTCTCAACGTCTCTCCGCTCCAAGTTTCACACAGGATTCGACAGCCCTGAGGGATGGTTAAGGCAAGGTCTAGATTAGAACCTTCCTTGAGCAAAGTTTCAGTGAAAAAAGCTGTTGTTGTTTGAGCATGTGGCCAGTGGTCATTTTGTGTAGCCAGCCAGTGTTCTCTTGCCATAGGCCTGCATGTGTTCTTTGTTGTCTATGCCTACTTGTTTGTTGTTTTTTATTGGTTTGACCATGTGGCCAGTGGCCATTTTGTGCTGCAGACCAGTGTGTTTTGGCCATAGGCCTGCATGCATTCTTTGTTGTCCATGCCTCCTTGCTTCCTGTTGTTTCACCATGTGGCTGGTGGCTGTTATGTGCAGCCAGCCAGTATGTTTTTGTCATAGGACTGCTTGTGTTCTCTGTTGACGATTCCTCCTTGCATGCTGATGGTGTTGTTTAATCATATGGCCAGTGGCCATTTTATGTAGCCAGCTAGCATGATTTGCCATAGGCCTGCATGTGTTTTTTGTTGTCCATGCCTCCTTGCTTATTGTTATTTGACCATGTGGCTATTTTGTGTGGCCAGCCAGTCTGCATTTGTCATAGGATTACATGTGTTCTTTGATTTCCATACCTCCTTGCTTGTTGTTGTTTGACCATGTGGCAGGTGGCCATTTAGTGCGGTCAGTCAGTATGCTTTTGTCATGGGCCTGCATGTGTTTTTTGTTGTCCATGCCTCCTTGCTTGTTGTTGTTGTTTGACCATGTGGACGGCGGCCATTCTGTGTAACCGGCCAGTATGTTTTTGCCATAGGCCTGCATGGGTTCTTTGTTGTCCATACCTCCTTACCTGTTGTTGTTTGACCATGTGGCCAGTGGCCATTTTATACAGCCAGCTGATGTATTAAAATATTATTTTTTCCAGTTTTCAAAGCCATTCTCTGAGGAGGTTGATAGAAGAGGGCAATGCCTTTTGTTATTTTTTTTACTTTGTTTCCCTAATATCAGTTTAATGTGTTTGAGGATCATTGTAGTATATGTATATATGAGCAGTGTTTATATAATATTATATGCATTTTTTCCCATTTATCCCCTTCACCCCTTGTCTCTCAATAGATTCTCTTGACCCCTAGTACACCAGCAATTACATTTTATTTGACATTTTCCCTCCACCTCATACCCACCATGGGTGCCTGGAGCAACCACACACCAGCAATCAGTTTTTTAAGGATTATGTAATTTACTTCCCCCTGCCTGCCATAGGTACCTAGCGGTACAAAAGGGGGTGGTGATGGACGGAGCATCTGAACCAATCAAACACTCACACTCAGTCAACAGATCTGGGTTTAATCCATCACCGTTCTTTAGCCCACTCTGCCACCCCAGTTCAGACATGGCCATATGCAAACCAGTCTGACCCTCTGCCTCATGGGAACAGTCCAGCCCGAACTGCCAAGCCATGCCTTCCCTGGACCGGACTCAAGCTTCCTAGGACCGGTTTCTGGCATTACAGCCATCTTCAGCCAGGTTTGCTTGAATCCAGTGGCAAAGTGAGCAAGGGACTCACGTCTGAGCATACCCTGCCAACTTATGTCGAACAAAGCGGTACGAAAGGGGGTGGTGATGGACGGAGCATCTCAACCAATCAAACACTCACACCCAGTCAACAGATCTGGGTTTAATCCATCACCGTTCTTTAGCCCACTCTGCCACCCCAGTTCAGACATGGCCATATGCAAATCAGTCTGACCCTGTGCCTCATGGGAACAGTCCAGCCCGGACTGCCAAGCCATGCCTTCCCTGGACCGGACTCAAGCTTCCTAGGACTGGTTTCTGTCATTACAGCCGTCTTCAGCCAGGCTTGCTTGAATACAGTGGAAAAGTGAGCAAGGTACTCACGTCTGAGCATACCCTGTCAACTTATGGCAAACAAAGCGGTACAAAAGGGGGTGGTGATGGACGGAGCATCTGAACGAATCAAACACTCACACTCAGTCAACAGATCTGGGTTTAATCCATCACCGTTCTTTAGCCCACTCTGCCACCCAGTTCAGACATGGCCATATGCAAATCAGTCTGACCCTGTGCCTCATGGGAACAGTCCAGCCCGAACTGCCAAGCCATGCCTTCCCTGGACCGGACTCAAGCTTCCTAGGACTGGTTTCTGGCATTACAGCCATCTTCAGCCAGGCTTGCTTGAATCCAGTGGCAAAGTGGGCAAGGGACTCAAGTCTGAGCATACCCTGCCAACTTATGGCGAACAAAGCGGGACAAAAGGGGGAGGTGATGTACGGAGCATCTAAACCAATCAAACACTCACACCCAGTCAACAGATCCTTAAAAATTACCAGTCTCAACTGACAGCTCCATTTCTAGCAACACTTAACGCTGCTGTGGACCGGAGTCGCCTCCCACCAGACTGGTGACATGCAGAAATAGACCAGGTCGACCTCCTGAACTCCACTCCTCATACCAACCAATTTCTTTTCTCAATGTTGAGGCTAAACTCCTGGCTAAAGTAATCGCTAATCGTATTGTTCCATATATCACAGAGTTAATCCACCCTGACCAGGCTGGATTTATGCCAGGCCGCGCCACACGGCATAATGTCATTGCATCCGCGGATCGATTGGATAGACCAGCAGTGCTTCTGCTCGCAGACATCGACAAGGCTTTCGACTTGCTTAGCTGGACGTACCTGTTTGCACTCCTGGGTCATTTGAATATTGACCCGCCTCCTTACATATATTCGCCTCTTTCACACCAACATCACTGCTTCTGTCTGTATGGCTGACTCAACCTCACAAACTTTTTCCATTGGGCGGGGAATCCGACAGGGATGCCCCCTATCCCCCTATTTATTTGCACTCATCATGGAGCCCCTCACAGCCGGGGTACAGATTGATGCTTGGGTCTTTGGTTTTGAGTGGTCACGAGTGATTTCAGACCACATAGCGCTCTATGCAGTTGACATGCTGTTCTTCCTTACCCAGCCCAATAGTTCTGGCCCATTGCTACTTAGGATAATGCACAATTTTGGGCGAGACCTCCGGCCTCTATATGAATGCTTGTAAATCATTCTTGTGGCCATTACATGAGAGTGACCAACTGGGTGAATGGACATGTGAGGTGATCATAGTCCCAGACAGGTTTAAATATCTCGGGGTGTTCTTGTCAGACTCCCAGTCCACCTCGTGGGATAAAAATCTAGCCCCATCATGCACACAAATCAGGGAACAGGTGCGCTCTTGGACTCACTTACCACTATCTCTGGCAGATCTGCTATATTTAAGATGGTTTCCCTGCCCCGCCTCCTGTATCAGCTGCAAAACCACCCCAACCCAATACTACCCACCTGGTTCAGACAAATTAACACAATTCTGGGCCATTTCCTCTGAGGGGCGGCTCAGCACGAGTGGTTTTGAGAACCTGCTTCCAATCTACGTATTGTGGAGGTACTGGAACTCCTGATGTCCAGGCATACCATGCTGCCTCACATCTTCTTATCCCGAATGACTGGTGTTACAGGGATAGATGATATCCAACATGGGTGGTCGAGCGTTGGTTAATGGACACCACGTCGTTAGATACAATCCTATATTCAGGCCCGACACTTAAAACGCTACCACCTGCGACCAGGACGCTATTTCTGACTTGGAAGTCAGCACTGCGTAGGATGGGGTGGTGGGGTAGATTGACAAAGGAAGCCCCTCTATGGTATAACGGCCTAGACTACTACCACACTTGTCACTGCATCCGGGTTCAGGGGCTGGAAGACTAGTGGTATCTCTACAGTCGGGGTGGTCTTACATTGTCGGACCTTAAAGTCCTTCCAGGAACTTGAAACAGAATATGACATGCCCCGCTCGCAGTTTTACAAGTACCTCCAATTCCGCCATGCATTCTCCCCCTACTTTGTTCATCAAAAGGACAAACCCGACTTTATCCTATTGAGGCAACGTTTTTATGGGGGAATTGGGTGAACATGAAATAACCAAGATTTACAGTGCACTCGTGATAATAGCCCCACTACACTGAATACAACACGGGACGCCTGTCAAACTGATCTAGGCTCCTCAGAAGATGATGATTGGGCAGAAGCGCTGAAGTCTCCGTGTGGTGCGGCTATTGCGACACGCCTTAGACTTATATAATTTAAATATCTCCATCGGGTCTATTTTACTAGGCACAGGCCATGGCGTTCGGGGCTGATCACTTACTCTCAACGTCTGCGATGCACAGTTGCAGAGTGTACTCTCAAACACTCTGTGTGACAGAGCTGTCGAAGTTTTGGAGGGGGGTCATCACATGCCTCTCGGAGATATTGGGATGGGATATTCCATATTCACTACGTTTGGCCATGCTGCATATCTCAGAGGGAATAGGGGGCAATGGGTTGAAGCGGCATTTACTGTTCCTTGGTCTCACATTAGCGAAACGCGATATTGCCAGGGCATGGAAAGATGTGTTGCCGCCATTGGTCAAGGTCTGGAACAGGGACCTTGTTTTCTCTAAGGGATTGGAGATGCCTGTTTTCAAGGTGAGGGGATGCCCTCAGAAACATCCTAAAATATGGACGGACTACCGGTGACTTTATTTGGAGCACACTCCCCCACATCAATCATTGGGGAATTGGTGTGATGACGGGATTTAGAGAGAGATTTAACTATATTCATACATTTCTTCGACTCGGGCGGCTTGGAACTGTTTGTCCTAGACTATATATTGGAAACATGGTACTGCTGTTTACTGTTTGGCTTTTTGCTAAGATATTCTTAACCTCTAAAATGTTTTATTTTCTTACTGAAAATGTTGGCATCAATATTGCTAATATGTCTTTTGTACTATTGGCAACCCTGGACTCTTCAGGGCCGATTCGGCTGTCAACATTAAAATCTTTTTGTGAAAAAAATAATAATATGTACAGACATAAAAATTGTATTTCCCTAACAAATAAAATAAAGCCCACAACATCTGACCCCCAGTCCCTAACCCCAACCAATGTCCAAAGAAAGTCCAAACTACAAATTGTCCAAACCAATGTCTGTAAACAAAATGCCATAAACCCCAAGAATCAGATTTCTCCCAACTCCCACATTCCCACCCTTTCACCAACAAGTCCCACCCACCAAACAAAAGATTTAAAAAGGGGTTAGAGACTAGAGACCTAACGGCGGGCTAGGACTCAGAGCTGCAACTCCAAGCGGTAGAACCGCTCCCAAATCCTGGGTTCATTTGCGCCATCCTCAGGAGCATGCATCGCTAAAAGGATCTAAATCTATAGGGGGAACAACAGCAGTTTCTGGTGAAGAATTGGCTTGGTAGTTTGGTCTGCCCTGTTCCCATGATGCACTGGGCCAGGGACAGACTAATTTGCATATAGC
The DNA here is from genome assembly GCF_964261635.1 of Lissotriton helveticus. Taxonomy (NCBI): domain Eukaryota; kingdom Metazoa; phylum Chordata; class Amphibia; order Caudata; family Salamandridae; genus Lissotriton; species Lissotriton helveticus. The sequence goes on along the minus strand of NC_136063.1, from coordinate 600,138,394 downwards.
CAGGTTCTGAGCTGGGATGGGGCAGTGAGCTAAATAACGGTGATGGATCAAGCCCTGATCTTTGGACTGGGTATGAGTGGTCTGCTTAATTCAGACACTCTGTTCATCACCACCCCCTTTTCTGAATCGATAAATGGCACTGGGCAGATGCCTGACCAGGGCACCGTACAACTGGAGGCACTAGGGTCTGGCTCGGGCCTGTGGCATTGGAGGCTGCAGGCTGCGGCCTCCTCCTCCTCCAGGACCACCAGCCACTGATATTTGGCCCTGACGGCATCCTGCTTCCTTTACCGGGTGCTGGCTGTTCTCTACTTCCTGTAGGATGATGGTGGTTGGCAGGAGTATCTATGTCAAGAAAGAAAAAAGACAAATTGTAACCAATACTTTTAACAAAACAGTAACACATAAAATTATATAGTTGGCACAGTAGCACTCAATTCCTTGGCCCATTTTGAAGTGACTACAGTTACAGGCATTAAGCACTGTGGACTACACAAGTATTTTTCTTCTCTTTCATTTAGCTACATTCATGTAGGCATTGCAAGTCAGCTTGCACCCTAGACAGACATATTTGTGTCGCGGACTATCGTTATACTTTGCTTAAGTATGGGCGAATTTTGCGGATTTGCGGTCCGCGAAATCTCGCGTAATGGCAAAAAAATCCGCGAGTTCATGGGAAAATCCGCGAACTTGCGGATTTGCACAAATATATCTAGAGTTCTGTTTCTACTGGCTAATCAGTAAGTGCTAGCTCGTTGGGTAAATGTATAGTGCTTTTCCTACACTGCAGCTGCGTAAAGGGCCAGAAGAGTTGTCTCCAGTGACCATGTGTGTCTGTAACTTTGTCACCGCGCCTAAAGGAACCGAGGTACCTCAAGTGAGCTGTCCATCATAGTGAGGAAAGGGCGTGAAGACGTTGCATACCCTGATGTGTGTGGGTTGGGGCCAAACAGGCGGGGCTTCCTTGCGAGTTCACATGCCTCTTGTTTATAAAGGGTCAGAGACCAATCAGAGCAGCAAATGAGAAGGAATCAGCCTCCTGGTCACAGGAAGTACACGGGGATTGCGCTCGAGAAACTCGTGGTGCAAAGACCTCCATCAGGGATTACATCTAATTGTTGGCGGTAGATATGGGGAGGAAGCACACCTGCCTAGTCTCGACCATGCTCACTAGTTCTTTGGGCTGATTATAATGCGTGACTGAATTTGAGCTTCAACTCGGGCACCTGCTTTATTTATATCTGTAAGTGCTTCCTGTTGAGGTTTAATTTTTGTGACAGGAGCATCGTGCCAGAATAAATCCTGCCTGCATATTTATCCACGAAGATGCCACTGTGTTGTGCCATACCTCTACTCAACTGGAGTACTTCCTACTGGCTAATCAGTAAGTGCTACCTCGTTGGGTAAATACATAGTGCTTTTCCTACACTACAGCTGTGTAAAGGGCCAGAAGAGTTGTCTCCAGTGACCACGAGTGTCTTTAACTTTGCCACCGCGCCCATAGGCGCCGAGGTCCCTCGGATGAGCTGTCCATCATAGTGCGGAAAGGGTGCGAAGACGTTGCATACCCTAGTGTGTGTGGGGCGGGCTAAACGGGCAGGGCTTCCATGCGAGTTCACATGCCTCTTGTTTATAAAGGTATGAACAACACAGGGTCTTGACTCATCAACCAGCAAGGCTAAGTCAGATATAAGGAAGAAACAACACTAGTACCAATACTGGAATTACCTTACAAACTTTTTTGGTGACCCCTATATGAATGAAACATAACGAGTCCGTTTTTTTCTAACGTCACTAGTTTATTTATTTATTTAGTTCACTAGTCACTCTTAGCTTTTTATTTTTTAAGAGAACTTTTTTTCTAAAGGTGCATATAACAATGTACAAAAGAACAATCAATTTATGAAAACATATATTCACTTTACATATTTACAACACATCCACTCCACACTATTGACTAGTCACAATCACTCAACATTCACACATGCAAAAATATAAACAAAAAATATTTAAAAAAACAATACAAAATGGCCCTTTGCCAAAAAACAAATGTTTCAACGTGAAATTTATGTGCCCGACTTAATATTCTACTGTGACTCTGTTATAGAAAAATACAGTCGGAAATCCAATTTTTGTTAGCCTAACACAGTCCTACTATCCATGTTGTTGACACAGGGCCACTCAAGGTCGATGCGTTTCGAGCCCCCTGATTGCGGGGCTCTCCTCAGGACCAAAAAAGTTCTACAAATTGAAAACACAAATATGCCAGATTTAGTCACCTATTGCATGAACCTTCATTTTAAACATATGAGCAAGCAGCCGCCAAACCGGCTTCCGAACGCTTGATTTTCGACTGTATTTTTCTATAACAGAGTGGATGTGTTGTAAATATGTAAAGTGAATATATGTTTTCATAAATTGATTGTTCTTTTGTACATTGTTATATGCACCTTTAGAAAAAAAGTTCTCTTAAAAAATAAAAAGCTAAGAGCGACTAGTGAACTAAATAAATAAATAACCTAGTGACGTTAGAAAAAAACGGACTCGTTATGTTTCATTCATATAGGGGTCACCAAAAAAGTTTGTAAGGTAATTCCAGTATTGGTACTAGTGTTGTTTCTTCTTGTTTATAAAGGGTCAGAGACCGATCAGAGCAGCAGATGAGAAGGAAGCAGCCTCCTGGTCACAGGAAGTACGCGGTGATTGGGCTTGAGAATCTCTTGGATACAAAGACCTCTATCAAGGATTACATCTAATTGTAGACGATAGATATAGGGAGGAAGCACACCTGCCTAGTCTCGACCATGCTCACTAGTTGTTTGGGCTGATTATGCGTGACTGAATTTGAGCTTCACCTCGGGCATGTGCAAAAAAAATACAAATCCGAGCGGATTTGCGGATTTTTCTGCAATTTTGCGAGCTTCGCGGATCACAAAATTGCCGAAAATCCGCAAATTCCGTGAGCGGATTTTGCGCCCATACTTAACTTTGCTACTGTCTGCAGGTGGGGCAGTTGTACCACACAATTATCTCCTTTCCTATCATGGCCATAATCTGTTAAATCAAATGTTCACTTTCACTTTCACCCTGACAAAAACAAGGCAGATGTATAGTTACTAATATATGAATGATATTCGGAGCATCATGAGGTACTACTATTGTAACCATGCAGCCGATGGGCCACCCATGGCTGACAGAGGCAAAATTCAATGGGCAGGGAGTGGGCCTTCTCTGTGTCTCAACTAGGGAGTTTACCATGTCGAAATTAGCCTTAGTGACGGTTTCCAATTCACCTAAACTTGCTGCGACTAACTTTAGTCTCTCAATCAAGGGGAGTATTAGAGAGCGAATCATCTGTTCCACATGATCCAACTGAACCCCATTACCCTGCAAGACAAGTGGGGATTTTGCCATGGGATCAGTCTGGGCTATTATATTAAGGTCTATTAGATTCCCCGAACCCTGATACTGAACCCCCTTTCTAGCTAATTTCGGAATTTTAGCTTTTTTTCCTTTCAACCCACCGCCTCTTCTTTTCCTTTTACCTACAACTCGAGTTGTTTGCGTTGGTGAATCCCTTAAGGGGCAAGCAGGGGAACCTATTGGAGATGACGTACTAACATGATTCTCTACTTGTTCAGTACAATCCAAATGGATAACTGATGTGTTGTTTCCCTCTAAGATGTTCACAAGGCAATCTAATTCAATACTAGACTCTGGTAAACCAAGGTCACTTAAGCTTTGGCTAATACGGTTCTCAGGCGTTAAACAATGCTGGATAGGACCCAGAGAGGACCGTTTAGTAAATATCTCAGATGATAACCTCTTTTCAACATCGACTATCTGGTGGTCCAGAGCTACCGAAACCCTCGTAATAATATTGTCCAGTGTCCCCATAAGGCTACCTGTGATGGATTTCAGGCCAGCCTTCCCCCCTTTAACCAACTGTGATGCCATAGTACCTAAGGGAAACTATACTCAGAACCAAACACGCCACAGAAATGGGCCTTGAAAATCAATATTGCATTTCCAAGGATACAAACCAAGGAGGGGTGCCCCAGCCCAGCCTCGTCTGGCCTTGGACGGCCAAAGACGGTCCCGCCCTTGTCCCGGGCTTCTCCCGGCACGCTACCGCGAAGCGGGTGTTGCAGTCAGTAATATAGAGAAATAGGCGGAGACTAATTAGCCTCAGGTGTCAGTTCCCAGGTCTTGTGGTACACGTAGTCCTCGCGGTGGGGACATGGCGTTGCGGGCTCCCTCGATATTGCCCGTTAAAGAATCAGGGACTTCCTCTGGCACTCCTTTCTCCCTGCAGCAAATATCACCCACAAAGAACAGCAGGAAAGGCGGGACAGCACAAAACCTCTACCGAAGCGACAAGCATATGAAGTGCGTTTCAACAGTCCTTGTGTAATAACTATATTTTTTTGGCATGAATCATTGTCATAATTGAAACAACGATGAGTCAATAAAAACATATGCAATGATCATGAAAATCCACTAAAACATATATTAATGTTAATCATCCGGTCATATAGTAACTGTAATGTTCAGAACAACTCCTTGAGGACATCATTATAAGACAGCATGGTGACAAATCATTGCGGTGTAACCCTACAATCAGCTCCTAGAGGACGTAACCACATGAACAGGGCATTAGACAGTTTTAGGTCTTCTAAAATTTTACCGTACACAAGGTCCCTGGAGGTTGAGGTTGAGTTACTCCTAGCTAGAGAGCAAATGCTCCAGCCAAGGGAAAGCTAGGAAACAGATGAAAAGGTGAAGATTTTGGGGTCCCCTCAACTTAGGGTGAGGAGCCGGAAGATGACATGCAAAGCCAGAGCACATCTGGCTGAACAGTTTGGTGGTGGTCCCGTCGTCTTAAGACAACCACAGGCTGACTCATGGGCAAAAATTTGTTTTTATTAAAAGGCCCCACAAAGCATTATGGAGTAATTCTCTGTAAAGCAGTGAATGTTATAGCAGTGGCTCTCCAGCTGTGCTACAGCTCTGCACCGCGTTTCTTCCTTTTTGTTTCTGATAGGGGGTACCAGGTCCTATCCAGGCACCCCAGAGCTGGCTGATGTAGGTGACAGTATGGGAAGTCAACCCCCAGTAGCCCTCGCTGGCTCTCTGCACAGCACGCAGTCCTGAATGTGGCTGCGGTCGCCCGCAATCCTTCTTTGTGTCTGCCCACTCCAGGGGGCAGACATGTACAGGGGTGGCTGCCTCCCAGTGCATCCCAAGACCCAGGCATGGAGTCCTGGGCCCCTTCTGCTTTGATGGGCTGCTGCTTCTCCATACTCTTCATATCCCGGGGCCCAGGGATGTGGACCTGGGCCCTTTCGGTTTTCGACAGGGAAGGGCAACAGTGATGGGGTCCCGGGAAAGATATGAGGAAATAATGTCAAAGGTCACTAAACTTTAGAATGCCTTAACTCAGGCCACAGTTGGGTCAAATGGAATGATCCTGGGCTCATTTTACTCCTGGTGGTAAGTGTGTAACCTCCAGGTGCAGTTGGAACATCCCTCCTCACCTCCAAAGTGGTGAAGTCTTCCACAAGCTGGTCCTCCAGGCTTCCTGCACCAGTTCTCTTTAGTGGCTTTGTTGGTGGGCACAGAAAAGTCCAGGGATCCCTCCAAATGCTCATAAGGGGGACAAAGGGGGCCAACCTCACTTGCCCTTGGAGAAGTCCACTGGTCCTGGGGTCAACTGGACAGAGTCCTGGGTCCTGAGTAGGGAACAGGGGACTTCTTCTTCAATCTCTCCATGGTGGTCCTAGTATCCAGCAGCGCAGTAGTTAGGAAATCTGCAGACAAGAGAGAGTCTCTCCCTTGGGCAAGTGTTATTAAAGGGGTAAGGAAGGTTGCAGAAGACAGACACCCCGGGCCAATCAAGGGGTGACACATCACCTCTCCACCCCTGTCCCAACCCACCTGCATAGCATGTTGGACCAATCCCAAATGGTGTCATCCACGAGCCACTGGTCACATCAGCTCCTGAGATCTCTGATTCACCCTTCACTGACATCACTACCAGGGACTGGCACACTAGAATTACAAAAAGGGAACCCCCTCTTGGATGGCTCCAGTTGTCTTAGTACTCTTCTTTGTTAAGTGGGTGTGGGCAAGCCATCCTTGACACAATGTGACCGATGAGTGATTGCCAGAGATCTTTCCTCAGGAGATGGGAGAAATGCTACTAATTGCTCCATTTGTGTTGGGTGCCGTTTGTTGTTGCTGCTGTAGGGAAATATAATTACCTTGACACAGCACGATGGCAAAAGAACTGGGCTCTGATCCTGAGCTGAGCCAAGAAAATATGGGAACTCTAAACGACACATAAGATGTACAGTTAGCATTTTTTAAATTATATATTTGGTTATATCGCACATGTTGCACTCTAATTCAAGATGCCAATGTTCTCTGTAGACCAAGGGGAAGTGAAACTACGTTCTAAGGCAGTTCATTCCCTATATGTATAGTGGAGTGTCACTATAGTTAAAACAGTAAAGCAAACTGACTTTCACTGATAGTGTATACTACCTTCATGATGCCCATCTCATGTGAATACTTAACCCTGCAGAATACCTATTGTGCCTGGCTACCTCTGCACTGTTACCGGGCTGCACACAACAGTAGTCTCCCATGCGCAGCACACTCACATGTGCCCACACGTGTTCATGTGTAACAAGTCAAGTGCCTCTTACCATTGCTGCATCACAGCAGCCTTATCTTAGAAGGTGGACACTGGCAGTAAACATTCACAGTCCATTTACCATGTGATTACCATGGGGGAGACACTGTTAGTTCGGCTCCCCCCACAGTAAAAAGTCCAAATAATGGGTGATCAGAAAAGGCAAAACATTGGAGCGTACTGCCGTGGAAGAACCCAGTGCAACATTGGGTTTCTTTTTAGCATAGGTGTGCACCCTATCCAGCCAAGCCTATCTGAAGAGGCAAAGTGTTAACTATTTGTGCAAAACAACACACAGTAACACAATAAAAGCACCACAAAAAGACTCCACACTGGTTGAGAAAAATTGACAAATATTTTATAAATAAATCAAGACCAAAACGACAAGAATTCAATGAGTAGAAGTCAAGATATGGTTTTTTAAAGAATAAAATTAGTTCTTGCACTCAGAAGCAATACGCAACAATGGGGGTTGACTCGGGCAAAGTCAATAGTTCAGGCCGACCACGATGGCGCATAGGCTGGGGACAGGGGCCATGCATGGCCGGTGAACAGAGTACCTTTATCCCGGTCACAACAGTGGGATGTGGGGTGCAGATGAGCGATGTGTCAATTTTGAGACAGCAGTCTAGGTGATGCATCAATTTTCTCTACGCAGTGGTGCCAATGTGTTGGTTCTGAAGACAAAGCGCAGAGCCAAGATGTGTTGGTTCCAAAGTGCGAAGTGCTGTGTTTCTCAAAGAAATCGTGGGGATGGGTTGATCTCTCCACACTACTGCGGCACCAATGCATGGTTCTAATATGTCAGGCTCTTAAGGTCATGCATTGGTTCCAAGAGCAATGTGCCAATTTTACTCCAGCAACAGGGTTGATGCGCCAGTTCTGCTACACGCAGAATGGAGATGCGTTGATTCCTCTGGTGAAAGTATCTGGGTCCACTTCAGTAAATCAGGCACAAGAGCAGATGTGAAGACTTTGATAGCCCTGAGTCTCAAGCAGCAGGAGGCAAGCCAACATGCTTTTGGAGTTCACTTCAGTTAGAAGGCAGTGTCCAGCTTTCAATCATCAGGATTAGAGAGCATCAGAGAGCAGGGCAGCACAGTAGAAAAGCAGGTCTTCCAGATCAGCAATCCAGAAGAGTGTCAGATCTTGATACAGTACAGTACCTGGTGTAGAGTATTATTGGGAGGGGAGAGAGGCTTATCTCAAGCCATCCCATTGGCCAATGGACTCAAACAGGGCTGCTTATTGGCCCCATAATTGTTTTCCCTTTATGTTTGTGTTCTCCCCCAGAGCCTATCTTTAAGTGAAGGCATTGCCCCGGTTCTGGGGGACAAACCAATTGCATGCTTGATGTATGCAGACGATATATTATTATTGGACCTTACTCCAAAAGGTCTAAATAATCGTCTGCAGGCATTGCATGTATTTGCCGAGTCCCATCATCTGAAGATTAATATCTCAAAAAGCAAAGTAATGTGTATGATGGGAAGGAAAAAAACGAAACTTGGGAATTTTAGTTGGTTTTTAGGTGGTCATAGGCTGGAAATTGTAAAATCTTATGTTTTTCTAGGGAAGATAGTATGTGGCAACTTGAGCGAAAAGGCCCATATAGATAGTAATATCCGGAAGGCCATGACACAGGGTAAAGGCTTAAGTGCTCTTTATAAAGCTACAGGCAAAAGACATTTTGTTTATTTGTTAGAGGCTTTTCGGGCAAAAATCCCGGCCTCTTTGCTTTATGGCATTGAACTTCTTGATTTGGGGCAATGGGGCTTTTTGGACACTGTTGAGGGCAGATTATTGCGATACTTAACTACGGTCAACAACGCTTGTACCGTGGCATCCCTTAGGCTTGAATTTGGCATACGTAGCAGTTTGGTTCAGGGCTTGGCGGGAATAATACGATGGGTCTCTTGTCTGGTAAAGGGAAAACCGGACACTTTAAGATTTCTCATCCAAAAAGAATTATTGGGTCCCCTAAAAGAATATTCCCTACTTATAAAGAACTTTAGAAGGGCCGTTGCACTACTTGAATTGGAAGAATCAACTCTTTTTTTGCTTTCCACACATCAGCTAAAGTCCACCCTAAAACTTGCAACTTGGAATTTAAGTTTTGGGAGGGATAGAGAATCCCTTATTTTAAAGAAAGGTGCTCTTTCTGTTATTAACTCTTGTTTATTTAAACGTATGCAACCTTATGCCTCCTGGAACCTACCTCATGGTTTACGGCGTTTTTGGTTCCTCTTGAGGCAGGATCTCCTCCCTTTGAATAAATTATTAGCTAGATGGTATGGTTCTTCCGAAAAGTGCAACTTGTGTAATAATTCGATTCAGGATACTACCCATGTTCTATTCGTATGCCCTGCTTTGATGGCTCACCGCCGAAAGTGGGTGAGACCAATTTGCTTAAAAGTAAGTATTTTATCTGCCAATTCTTTAGTAGAAGCTATTCATAACCCCCCAAATGAAATGTTCTGTTATAGAATTTTTAATTTTTTTTAAATGTTTCTTAGATTTATATTAATGGACATGAACCTTTTACTTGTTCTCTGAGTCAATAGAGTATATTTTACAGATTTTATGTATTTGTACTTGGTGCTTTTTATGTTATGTTTTATGTGGATCTCAATCGAGTTCCATATCATATATCAATAAAAATTGAAATTGAATTGATACAGTACAGCAGTTCTTCTGACAGAGTTCAGTTACAGGTCCAGAAATGTCTGATTTGGTGGGGTCAGAGCCCCAGTACTTCTATCCACTTGTGCATTTGAAGTGGGGGTGACTTCAAAGAAGGGTCCTTGAAGTGCACAGAAGTATGCCTGGGCAGAGTTTGCAGAGTTCTACTATGAAGAACTACGTGAAGTGGCTAAAAAATTCTGCCTATTTATGCAGAGTTCTGCGTTTGTGTGGAGTTTGCCGAGCAACCTCTTCGCATTGCCATGTGCAACATGGAGTGTGTCCTAGAATTGTAAAGAGTGCATGAATAGCACTATGTTGTACACATGTGCGTGCTCGCATTGTAAAATCACATGCAAATGGCACCATGCAGTTCACATTTTTGGTGCTACTCGACATGTCGGCAGCATTCGACACCGTGAACCATTCCATATTGATCAGGAGACTGGAGGACAGTGGGGTGGTCGGTACAGCCCGTGACTGGTTAGCCTCCTACCTCTCTAACAGACCACATGGTGACCTTGCCCCCTTTTATGTCTGACAACAGAATGGTAAGGCAAGGTGTCCCCCAGGGCTCAGCGATTAGCCCCATTGTGTTTAATCCATACCGCTGCCCCCTGTTCAAGTTGATTAAATCCTTTGGTATCACAGTAACAAACTATGCAGATGACACGCAACTTATCTTCTCCCTCGAGGGTAAGGATGCTGTCTCTACAGAGACCTTCCACCGCTGTATGCTGGCCACGGCGGGCTGGATGAGGGAGAATTCCCTCCAGTTTAATTGATCTAAGACAGAGGTTTTACATTGCTCGCTGGATAAAATCCCGTGCCCTTTACCCGATGATTTTTGGCCTTCTACCACTAAGGACATTGCTGTATCAGCTGGCTCTGTTCGCAACTTGGGAGTAATTTTTGGTCATTACCTACAATTGGACGTCCATATAAACAAGACTGTTAGTACTTGCCTGTTGTTGCTAAGAATGTTGCATACAATTCTCCCTATGCTACCTTTGTCGGCGAGACCAGAGGTAGTGCGTAGTATCATACTCAGTAGGTTAGACTACTGTATCGCATTACTTTTAGGAGCCCGTAGCGCCTTGATAAAACAACTGCAGAGGATCCAGAATATAGCAGCCAAGCTGGCTCTTTCGCATGTGCGCTCTGCATCTTCATCTCTGGCTCTTAAAGATCTTCACTGGCTGCCGATACACCAGCGGATTTGCTTTAAGACTTCTTGTATTGTCTTTAGAGCACTTCATGGATTGGGACCCATTGCTCTTCAGAACAAATTTAGATGGTATTCAGCAGCTAGGCCTTTGCGCTCCTCTTCCGACTTTTTGGTTGGGACACGGATGGGTGGTCGCTCCTTCAGCTTCACTGCCGCTAAAATATGGAATGCTCTTCCGCTCTCCTTAAGGAAGCTGATTGAGCTGACCCATTTTAAAAAGGGTCTGAAGTCTCATCTCTTTCCTAGAGATGTCTGATCCTCCCTTGCTTGTGTTGTGATTTTGGAGTCAAAGCGCCAGGATACCCTTTGGGTGACAGCACGCGCTATATAAGTTTGTTATACAATACAATACAATACAATACATGGGCATGTCCATCTTGTTTTTCTACTCTCCATTATGGTGCAGGGCCTATTTTTACAATTCTTCTTTAATCTCTTTAATCCTCCCCATTTAAAGTTTATCTACCCCTCATTTTTATTTATCATATTAGTGTGTGTCTTTGTGTATTTTACATTTTTGGGCAATTGTTTTGTTGTTTTTAGTGACATTTTGCATTTTGTTTATTTTTTCCCTCACTTCTGTATTTCTTCTTTCCCTTCCTTTTCTTTTTTATCTCACAGAGCGCCATGGCAGAGGGTGGTCTTCCTTGCGGGTGGCACCTCCACTTGGGTGTGCAGCGTTGGCTGCTGTTTAGTGAGGAGGAGGTGGCAGCACTCATTTTTTTGTACATCACCACCTCCCCTCCATGCTGGTAGCAAGAGGAAGATTCCCCCTGCAGGAGGATCAGCTGTGCTGTGGGAGGGTGTGCTGGTGTATGGGGAGCACCAGCCAAGTTTGGCGCACCTTGCAGCAGCTAATGCACCACTGGGCGGTTACCTTAGAGCGTGATCAGGACCTGCTTGACCTGCTATCATCGAGATTCCGGAGCTCGGTGAGTATTAATTATTTGTTGTGTTCGTGTTCTATAATCCTTAAAAACAATCTGAGTAACGTGCTGCTCACACTCAGAGGTAACTTACATTTAGTTTATGTTGGAATTTCATGATTATGTTATCCAGTGTCTAGTTTCTGCTAGGCAGGTGCTCAGCACTACTTAATCAATCTAATCATTGGTGCTCGCTTTGGCTTCTTAATTAAGAAACCATTTCAAACTGTCCTCCTATCACTATTAGGCCTGGGCAGAGCTCATGGAATTTCACTCCATGGAATCCATGGAGTTGCTGAAAAACTCAGCTAAATTCCACGGAGTTCCGTGAGTAGGCTGCGTATTCCATATTAGACCATGATGCCACAACTACAACATGCCTACATTAAAATCTGTAAATAAATTGCAGTGCAAAAATTATGAGGACTTAATAAAGTGTGAAGCCTAGACAATAAATCTTTCAGTCAACATGTCCCCAACCTTGCTTCTGACGGGCATGTATGGGAGTGCCTGAGAGACACTCCCACACAACAAATATTAGTACCTGCTGCACTGCCCACCTTCTGCCTGCTTCGCTCAAAGATATCAGGAGGACCATCACCAGAATAGCTCAAATGGCACTGTGATCTATCCAAGTAACGGGTACCGCCACTGCTGGGTACACTCTGGCTCTTCTACTGCTCTAAGCAGCCAGGCAGAGGATAAGAGTACGCTTTCGGTGACACCAACCACCCAACCTGATAATGAAGCAGGATTCAGGAACACACTGGTTGCTGTGGCTCGGATAAGGCCCCAAGTGCATCTTTCCTGCACTTCTGCAGCCCCTTCCTTTCCCATACACTGTGCTGAAGGCTCAGCTGAGAGCAGACCACATGACTGCTGTCTTCCTGATAAATCAGGACATGCACAGAACAGCAGGGCTCCTGTGGACTGCTCTCTGACACCAATACCAGAGGGAGGACCACCCTGCCTGAGCCGGGGACCGGTCTTCTGGGCTGTGCCTGCTTCCACTTCTCATCCCTGCCTCCCTCTCATCATTGCAAACTGGAGATAGTCCACGAACATCCCTGGCAGATGTGCTCATCCTTGCTCCTGAGGTCTAGCTCCCTTTCCTGGTGACCCAACCCTCCTGCTCTCACAGGTGGGGTTCCCCTATGGATCCATTTCTGGTGGGTTATACTTATTTGGCAGCCTGGGCGGTATTCTGGGCAATGAAATTCCCCTAGAGCAGTGACTAGGATGAAGAGCATTGTGTCCTATGCATATATACCTTGGCCTCTGTGCTGTATCTACTGCTTGTGCAGCCCTGTTGCTGTAATGGGTCTAAAGTGTTTACTGCTTGTACTGTCTCTATACGGTATCTACTACTTGTGCTGTGCCGTATGTATATATTGTGTCCTCTACATGTGCAACTTGGCCTCTGCACTGATTGTGCTGCCACTGTATTTTGTCCTCCACTTCTTTTGGAAGAGGACTTCAAGTGTATTCTACTGAGCCATTGCCAGTTCACACACTTGCCAGTGTACAGTGAGCACCTCTGTGCTAAGGACAATGGGACTTATACCAAGCTGCATTCTTCACAGCAGCAACACTCCAAACCATATGCAGCTCTGCCTTTAATGCAGGGACACAAAGTACATAATGCAGTTTGCAATGTTTGGGGTGGACGCCGGTAAACTCAGCTATGCGATGGATGGTGGAGTTTTTTGCCAAACACCACACTCAAAATGGAGTGTGGAGTAGCACTACTCTGCAAACTCCTCATGTGGAGCAGAGTTCACAGCCCTCCCCTAGTTACTATAGTGAATCAGAGATATCAGTGAGTAGCGCGTTCTCTCAGTGACTTTGTTTATGTAGCTTGTACAGTTCCAAGCTTTATCACAGCGATGTGTATTATGCATCTATGCTTTGCAAAAAAGGGAGACCGAGTTGGTACATAAAGGGAGTTGAGATATGAGAATAGAATCAGAGATTATTCACTGTAACGCATTAGTTCCAAATGTTGTTTTTGTTAAAGAAATTTGGAATAGGTATTTTAGGATTAGTATGAACAACTCAACAATATTTGATAGACTTGAAACTAGTATTATAGGTGATCTGTTTTATAGAAATACTAATGTTACTACGTGTGCCTGTCATAATAATTTTGTGGAGATTATCTGAATCACTAATCTGTTTTTTTTATCATCTGCATTTCTTAAAGCAGTACCCAAGGGCAAAAAGAGGGACATTGCAGAGTCCCGGAGAAGCTGGAGGTGCCAACCACCAGCGCCTCTCCCATGGGATCTGCTAACCTCAGTAAATCCTATTATTTATAATTATTATTATTTCCCTAATGTTGAGTTTTTGTTTGTTATGGGCTTAGGGTAGAATTGTTGGTATAGGAATGTTGATGCTGGGTTCCAGGATGGGAGTTTCTGCCTGTAGGAAGTTGTTGCTGGTGAGCAATAAAGTTTCGCTGACACCCTTACCTGCCGTCTTCTGTCCACATGGCAATGAGAATGGGATACGCATCCTCTTGTGCAAACCACACTTGGATTTAATTTTTGTTTCATTCAAGTTATCCCTGCGTTATCCTATTTTTCACTTATATTACATGGTTTTCTTTTTTGTTAGCTGACTTTTCCGGGCTCTAGTCTCTAGCTTACTTATCCTCTGCTTTGTTGGTAATCTTACCCTGTCTCCTATACATCTTGTGGTAATGTAAGAGTAAGACTAAGAATAACACATTTTAGACTGTCATATCTACGTATTACGAGGAAGGGGAACAAGGCGGCCGCTGGCTAAGCGGGCGCTGGTCTTCAGTCGGCACAATGTTTAGTTAAGTTGGCCTCTCTCACCTTCCAATCACCCTCCTCGCCTTCTAGTCACTGTTGTCCCGTAGAGATTCCTTGGAGTTTCTTTTTTCCTTCCTTCTCCTTTCGGCATGGGGGAACATGGGGAGGCTGCCACCCCTCCCCTGATGGTGCTGGAGTCAAGTGGTATTTGTGCTTTGCCGCCGGCCTGGTCGCGGTTTCCCCACTGGGAGGGTGTGGCCATTAAGCCGATTTGCCTCTGGGTTGTGATTTTTCTGTTTCGGGCAGTGGTGGAAGATTGATGAAAACAATAGATATGTTGTTCCTAAGGAGCTAGAAGGGGGAGGGGGAAAGAAGGGAGGGAGGGCACATCAGTGATGTCGGGCATGAAAAGGTGCGTCCAGGGATAGCTCCATTAAGAGCAAGGGCCCTCACATACCCTGAGGGGTGTCATGGTTCATCATAGGGCAGCTCCTCTTTTGGCCAGCGCTGCAATGCCCAACGGGCCCGTGAAGGGGCTCTTTGCTGGAGGTCTTCTCGTTTTTGCCATCATGAAGCTAGATAGTAATATGTGAGGGCAAACCTGTGTGAAGTGAGTAGAAGTGGGAATGTGTGGGTGGTTTAAAAATGGCTCCTGGAGACTCCAAAGGGATTTATTCATGGAGTGTCTGGGCCATAGATAAAAAATATAGGAAAAATATAGGAAAAATTAGACCTATGTCAGTTTTTGTGAGTTATGTGAAAGGGTCGACGTGTTGTCAAATTCTGTCAGTTCTACTCATATTTCCAGTGGAACGCCATGTATTGAAGAAAGATCTTCCACCTCTCCTGTTCACCTATTGTACCCAACAGAGTCAAAGTACCAACAGTAACCCGAGAACAAGGAAAAACACAAACAGCCTGATTCTTGTAGCTAATAGCGCTCGCAAAAGGGCCAGATTCTGAGAATCTGGCCCTTTGCGAGTGCGATTTTTGCATTTGGTATTCACAATCCCAAATGCAAAAATCGCTATTTAAGAATTCGCATATTTGCGAGGAATGGCATTTAGGGAATCTCTAATAGAGATTCCTCAAATGCTATTCATGACACAAAAAAAAATTGCGATTTTACACTTTTGGGTCGCTATTTACCGAGAGGTCAGACCTCTCGGTAAATAGCAAAAACTCAGAAAAATGCTTTTAAAAGCATTTTTCTAAGTTGCATGTTGCACACACACATGTCCTTTGGACATGTGTGTGCGCAACACCTGTTCAAATGTGCATTTTAGGGGTGCTACAGGGTGTCCTTTGGACACCCCTGGCACCCTTCAAATCGCTATCTGATTTGCGAGTAGCAAATTGCTACTCGCAAATGAGGGATACTCCCCATTCATTCCTATGGGCCTTTTGGCCCATAGGAATGAATGGGGAGTCATTCCTTTTTTTGCGAGTAGCAAATTGCTACTCGCAAATAGAGAACATGTAGGAATCGCTATTGATTTAGCAATTCCTACATGAATGCCGTTTTGCGTGTCCTCAATAGCGAGTCGCTATGATTCGCTATTAGGGCCACGCAAAACGGCCCGTACATGAATCAGGCTGAAAGGTCCCACGTCGCACCCCAGTCTGAGACAGGATCAGTCGACCAAAAGAAATGTCTGTCAACAGTAAGAACAGAAGAAGAGGTAAGTATGTATGGTCTTTCTGATCCTACAATATATGTATATATTCTATTTGTGCTTAGGTCTACCTGGTAGATTCCCTTCTTCTGTGTGTCCTTGTAGCTGGGGTAAATGAAAGAGAGTAGTAGTAGTAGAAAGCTTTATTCGATTTTAGAGCAAGCATAAAATCATAAAAGCAACAATCATAGTAAGCAATTTCATACAGGGTCGTAAAAATACAATAAAATAGAATTAAACATTATATATACGTTTTACAGATTAAAGTCTTTCATAACTACAATTGATGGGTAAAAGATTTTGTTTCCTCAGAATACTTTGTATAAAACCAGACATAATTGCTATACACACTTCATTTTTCAACTATAAAAATTATTGAAACACTGGAACTACAATTAATCATGTTTGCAGCGACTTTTCAAACAGATTTTAAGAAACATAGCAATGCATTTAGCACTGGATTCTGATTCTAGATGTTGTAACGCCATAAGGGCAGGACGACATCTTCGCAAACCCAGGGATAACAATATTGGAGTAATCCAACGTTTGCGGGGTGTTTCATAAAATTTGCAGAACAGTATTACATGGATAGTGGACTGTTCAGAAATACCATCACAAGGACACCAGGTAATTGGAGTGGACCAATCTTGTTTCTTTGGAAATGTAACCAAACGAAAAAATATATTGAACCTGAACCGGGTCAACAGATATTTTTCTTAAGTGGTCAGACAAAAGGTGAGATACGGTTGATTGCCCTGAGTACATTGAATATTTAAAATTTGTCGGTTTTAAACTTTGTTAATTTCTTGGGCTATACTTAATTCCCTTAGATGTGACAAACATAAAATTTTTAAGGTCTTTCTTGTAATAGTGGATAAAATGGAAGGTTCTTTAAAATATGTAGAGAGATCCAAATCCTTCAGAAAGTTGTGTACAAAGGAAAGCCACGGGATATCTGACCAATTGTCTAGGCCCAAACAGTCTGAAATTAATGCACGTGTTAAACTACACTGCTCCGTTGACCAAATGCGGTGCCATAGTAATATTGGCTGAATTTTGATGTAATCGGCAATGTAATCCATGCCCAGTTCGATATGGCAACCAAACGTTGCTATACGCGGACGACGCGGTGATCATGGCGCGAACCCCAATAAAACTTCAGATTCTGTTAAATTGCTACTGCAAATTTATGGCCTCATTGGACCTTAAGGTCAATATTAAAAAAAAATGTTTTGCTATGCACTTTGGTAAAAAGATAGCTAAGACAAAACCGATATTTATTGAAGAAGCCAAGTTGGACTGTACTAAGACCTACCCATACTTCTATTTGATAACAATTCTTCTTGGAAACAGGCCATTAGTAGTAGGCACCTCCTATTCTTGAGAGCTACTTCTGCCCTTATTGCTTTTACGCGTAAACTAGGGAAGCCTCCCCCAAAAGAACTTATGCAAATATATCATGCAAAATGCCATAGTGTAGATGTTTACGGTGCTGGGGTGTGGGGCCATGTACCCGTGGACATCTTACAGAGGGTAGAGAACAATTTTATTTGGTTTTGTTGGCCGTCCCGCAGTGCTCTGCAACGTTTGGTTGCCATATCGAACTGGGCATGGATTACATTGCCGATTACATCAAAATTCAGCCAATATTACTATGGCACCGCATTTGGTCAACGAAAGAGAGTATATATCTAAAAAGGTAAAAAGATAGGGATAATTAAAGTATTCTAAAGGGAGGAACAAATGTAAGGGAAATGTAGAGGATGTTCTGTAACAAAACCTACCTAAAAACATGTAACAATCACCCAAAGATTCTCTATTATACTTGTGACGCTCTTTAAAGTAATGAAAGTTATCCACCTTCATTTCAGGCAGATATAACCTTATTCCTGACTTTTCAGGAATTAACAGGAAATTAAACAAATCATCAGAAAGAGAATATCTCCACAAAACTCGGAGCCCAAATCAGATAAGTAAATAATAAGCTTGGTGGATCCAGCGCACAAGCGCAGTTACTGTGATAGACCTTATGCAGCTTTCTTTTGCTTTTGTCTCTTGTACAGGAAATGAACTTCAAGGAAACAGGAGCCTACAGCGGTCGCCGTCAGGGACTTACAGCCTGATTCATGAAGCGAAATAGCGCCCGCAATGGCTGCGAAAACGCAATTGCGGATGCAAAACACGCAATCGGCATTCAAGAACGAAATAGCGAAATCGCTAAAAAATAATAGCGATCGGAATAGCGATTACGCTGTAATAGTCGCAGACTCCGGGAAGTCGAGCAATAGCGATACGGAAATAGCGACCAACCACGGAATCTGCGAAATCAATAGCGAAACGCAATATTGTCTCAATCGGCATTCATGAAAGAAATACATTAGCGAAAAAGCGCTAAATCGCACGTTTGCGCGGCGCAATTTAAGGACAACTCAAAGCAGGTGGTAACCATAAAAGCCATGATTAACCAAAATTTGAAAAACTGTTAGCCAATCACCAACAGGTCCAGGCCTGACCAATCACACATAAGGACATTCAGCAGCAGCATTAGGCGTTCCACAATGCCTGGGATGTACATGGTGGTGAGGCGGCGAAGGCTACAGCGAGCAGCACGGAGGAGACGCATGAGGCAGGCAAGGATTTACCGGCAGCGGGTCACCTTGCTGGGCCAAACCAGAGAACAGATTTATGCAAAATACAGGCTGAATGGAGAAATGATCACCTGGCTGATACAAGAACTCGACCCCATCATGCAGCACACAACAAGGCGAAACAATTCTGTGCCCACACATGTGCAGGTATTGTGCAGCCTGCACCTCCTGGCCTCCGGCAGTTTCCAGGGCATAGTAGCCGCTGCTGGGGGGATATCCCAGCCCACCATGTCACGCTGCCTCCACACTTTTGTTGACGCCATGCTCAGCCAGCTCCACCGGCACATCACATTTCCCACGAGCCAACAGGAATTGGACCTGACAAAACTACAATTTTATAATGTTGCCCATTTTCCCCATGTCCTCGGCTGCATAGACTGTACCCACGTCGCCATCTGCCCACCAGCTGGCACGGAGTATATGTACCGCAACAGGAAGTCCTACCACTCCCTCAACATACAGATGGTCTGCAATGCCAAGACCATCATCACTGACATTGTCGCACAGTACCCAGGGAGTACCCATGACTCCTTTATCTTCAGGCACAGCGGACTCCACACACGACTGATCAGGGGAGAGTTTGGGGAAGGACACCTACTTGGTAAGTACACTTTGTCGACAATGTCACATTGCTATGAAGTAACTGCGCTGCACAGGCAATCAACATCTGCTCCTCTCATTCAGGTGACAGTGGCTACGCCCTACGGGAATACCTCCTGACCCCTTACCTCAACCCTGCCACACCTCAGCAACGCCGCTACAATGTTGCGCACATCCAGACAAGGAACTGTATTGAAAGGACATTTGGCCTGCTCAAGAGCAGGTTCCGTATACTGCACAAGACAGGTGGGGCCATGTATTACAGTCCTGCAGCGTGCTGCCGCATTGTGGCTGTCTGTGCAATGCTTCATAACATTGCAACCAAGCGCCGGATACCAGTTGACATATCAGGCAGTGAATCTGAGGGGGACGACCGGCCACCAGCACATGCGCACCATGCACGCGGGGAGAACCCAGCTGAAGGCCACAGACGTCGCAACCACATCACAGCTAACAATTTCTAGCCCACCCCCTTCCCCCACCCCACATATCACAATTGCATGCAAAATGTAATGATTACACAAGGCGAATGTGTGCAGCAAAATAAATGTATTTGTTTGATTCACAAGAAAAAAGGGTCATGGTAACAACTATTTACAAAATGCAGTATTCCTACACACAGCATGAGACGGTTCATGGCAGGCTTAGCTTCAGCCTGCGCCTGTGTCCCTGACACAATGTCATTGGCGCCTCCGGCGCACAATTCCCAGGCGCCTGTGAGGCTCTTCCTCATCCTGGGCAGCTGTACCAGGCGTAGCCCTGGTGCTGCGCCTAGGTGGGGGAGCCTGCGTGGCAGAGTGGCTGCTGACACTCGAGGCACCCTCACTCGCATCGTCTCCCCCCACAATGGCCGGTAGCACAGGTGCATGCAGTGCGGTGACGGCGGTGGTCAAGTGCTCCAGCACCCGGGTAATGTCCTCACAGCACTGGACCAGTTGGTGCTGCTGGGTCAACGAGCGCCGCGCCAGCTGGGTGGTGGCATTTGCTGACACATAATTGGAGCGACTATAGGTGGACAGCCGGCTCAGCAGCTGGTGGTGGCGCCTGCTTGCAACACTGCGGTGCTTCACCAGCGCTGCAGTATTGTCCTCCATAGCCGCCGTCATGCGGTCCATGGCCGCCGTCATGCGGTCCATCCGCTCGCCGACTCCCGCCACATTGCGGCCAATCTTATGCAGCTGGAGCTGGATGGCTCCTTGCTGCTGCGACTGGCGCTGGTGTATTCGGAGCATGCGCCGCTCCACGCTCATGCAGGCATGGAGATGCCCATTGCCCCTCCTGCTGTTGGGCCGCTGTGTAGCGGATGTGGCTGGCCCAGATCTTGTTGGACGTGCTGCAGGTGTTGTAGCAGCTGGTGTTGCAGGTGCGGCAGGCACTGGAGGCACATTGGTGGGGTGCCTGGCTCTGGCAGCCGGTGGGCCTGCAGATGTTGCAGCAGGTAAGGCGGGGGCCTGGCCTTGGCAGCCGGTGGGCCTGCAGATGTTGCAGCAGGTAAGGTGGGGGCTCTGGTCTTGGCAGCCGGTGGGCCTGCAGATGTTGCAGCAGGTAAGGTGGGGGCTCTGGTCTTGGCAGCCAGTGGGCCTGCAGATGTTGCAGCAGGTAAGGTGGGGGCTCTGGTCTTGGCAGCCGGTGGGCCTGCAGATGTTGCAGCAGGTAAGGTGGGGGCTCTGGTCTTGGCAGCCGGTGGGCCTGCAGATGTTGCAGCAGGTACGGTGGGGGGCCTGGCTGCTGGTGTTTGCGCAGCGGCAGGGGCTGGTGGCTGGGTATCGGGTAGGGATCCCTCCTCCTGGGCCTCCTCATCGATCAGCAGCCTCTCGCTGTCACTGCTATCATCCGCACCTGTGAGGGTAAGTGGATACTCATTAGGTGCATGTGACTGTCAGACGTGCAGATGTTACATGCATGCTGGGTGTCATTCCCTGGATGGCTGTGGATTGCGCACTTTGGAACCTTTCTGGCCGCATTCTGGTACTACTACATTGTGGACATACTACGTCTCCCACAATGCTTCAGGGCATTTCCTGATGCACAACAGAGGCATGACTAAGGGCCAATGAGTGAGCCTATTTGGTCAGGGGCGGTCATAGGGGACAGGGTCGCAGTCGCATGCCACTTACCTTGGGTGTCTTGGGTGGGGCGGGAGGAGTCCAGAGGGGTCACGCCAACACACGCCTCCCTCTCCATGGTGTCCTCTACCTGGTCCTCCAGGGGGGTGTTGGGTTGGACAGTCGGTCCACCACCTCCGGTGCCTGATGCCTCACCAAGGCGCTCCGCCACCCTCTCCTTGGCAGGCCCCCAGAGGTCGTACCACCGCTTTTTCAGCTCCTCCAATGACCTGTCCGCAATGCCCACAGAGTTGACCCTGGAGGCAATCCCCACCCAGATCCTCCGCTTCTCCTGCTCTGGGACCCTCCTTGAGTTGGCACCAAACAGCTGGTCGTGGTTGGCCACCACCCCTTCTATAAGGTTCTCCAGCTCCTGCTCGGAGAACTTTAGTTTGCGCTTGCGGCCAGCGCTGGTGCTGGGGCCAGGGAGAGGTTCGTCGGACATGGCGGTCGCAATTTCGGCAGAGTCGGGAGTCGCTAACGGAGGTTTAGCGGCAGCTTTCCGTCGTCAACACTCGAATGATAGCGTCACTGTGGTGTTTGGGGGTGGGATTTGGCTGCTTCCTGGTTGTGATGTCATCACGGTGCTCGGAATGCGTCTTCCCGTTTTCCAGATCCCGCAAGAATGCGACTCGCTATCCCGATCGCACGGGATTGCGAGTCGCAATCACGTGCGATCGGGATTGCGAGTCGCAATCACGTGCGATCGGGATTGCGAGTCGCAATCCCGATCGCAGGTGGCCGGAAATAGCGATTTTTCTGCGTTTTTTGTAGGTCGCTAACGGCTTTAGCGCCCGCGTGCGAGTCGCTATTTTTTTCCCGAAAAGTACATGAATGCCGTTTTGCGTTTCCTCAATAGCGAGTCGCTATTAATCGCTATTAGGGACACGCAAAACGGCCCGTACATGAATCAGGCTGTTAGAGTGGGCACATGAAGCCAGTAACAGGAATGCCGACAAAGGAGACGCTGCCTCTATGAAGGACGCCGACGAGGAGAACGACGACCCGAAGTGAAGGTGAGTGCCCCGGAAACTGACTATTCTCTCCCGAAGCAGGAATGCGAAGTGTCTCCGATTGGAATCAGTGAGCTTTTGTGCTTCCCGGCCGGTTCCCACACATGCGCAAAGGCAGGAGACAGCCATATTTGTAGTTCGCCGGTAGCATGTGACCGGCAAACATGACATATGTTTCTTGCCTATTTGAAAAGTCCAACAGGATCTCGGCAATTCATCAGGACATGTAATCTTGGTCTACTCTTTAGGGGGCGGCAGATAATGTACGAAGGAGGTCAAAGTCACATCCCCGGATGTCAGGATACCTAATCGTCCTGGTGTGTGAAAAAAGTATATATTATAAGTGAGGTATAGTGATACCTTCCGGAGATAGATGCACCGGGAAGATAAGGTCGTAATGCCCCAGCAGGGACAAATGGTAGATTCGCTTAAGTGGCGAAGGGGACCAAATTGTGTCCTGAGCGGTTCCCAGTGCAGGACCTACCCAGTGCAGATCATCCCAGGGTGGTCACTGTAATTCACTGAGAACGTGGAAGGCTCAGATATTAAGGCCTTTGTGATTTCACTGCCACAGGATTCAGCCTTAAAAAATTGGTCAGATATCAAACTCTCTTCTGAAATCCAGGAGGTAATATTGAGATCCATTTAATAGGAAACCAGGCGACAGAAGCCAAGGTGAATTTTTGTCAACTTACTAACTTACACTACTAAGGAGGCTATTCTGTCCTCAGCTTTGAAAGAAGGTTCTTTCTTAGCAGGCTCCTAATCCTTTTTGATAAGGTCAGCCATACTACCGCACCAAGTGTAACTGCAACACAAGATAGATGGACTGCTGAATGATTGCAACATTCTCCTCCAGGCAAGAGATCTGGGTTAAATCCATTGTTCTTTTGTCTACTATGCCACCCCAGTTTGGACCCAGCCATATGCAAATCATTCTTGACCCTGTGCTTCATGGGAACAGTCCAGACCGAACTGCCAAGCCAGGTCCTCCCTGGACCGGAAATAGGCATCCTCGGACCAGTTTCCAGGATGTCACCCTTCATCAGCCAGGCTAGCTTGAATCCAGTGAGCAAGGGACCCATGCCTGGGCATACCCATCCCACTTAGGGTGAAAAGTGTAACTGCAACAAATGATGGACAGAATCCTGAATGATTCAAACATTCTCCCCCAGTCAAGAGATCTGGGTTAAATCAATTGTTCTTTTGCCCACTACACCACCCAAGTTTAGACCCAGCAATATGCAAATCAATCTTGACCCTGTGCCACTTGAGAATACCTCACTAGGGCAGTGGGAGCTGGGGAAAAGGATGGAGGAATTGAATAAACTTGGTGCTAAAGCCCAGTTAAAATGTCCGGCCTCCCTGCAAACAATGTGGAATAACCATATGTATATCCATCGCTCCGTGGAGGAAGCTTATATGTTGATTGAAAAAAACAGGAAGGGAGCTAGCAAATAAAGGGGAGGGGTGATAAGGTGGGAGGTTTGAATGTTGGCCTTATATATAGTGTTTATTTTTTAGCCTTTTTTAGGCCGCTAGGCTTTATGCCTACATTGGTTGGGGGGGTTCTCCAGGGATGGGAGGGTAGGGCATTGGGGGTGAGTGGGAGGACAGTTAGGTGGAAGAGCACAAGGTGGGGAGTTGTGGGTAAAAATAAAAAAATTATCACTCTATCTATCTAACTTGGAATGGAACTTATTGGAGGTCGGAAATGTGTTGTATCTGGGGCCTCCAGCCTCTGTAGTCCACAGACTTCAATGTGCACAAAATGCGGCTGCAAGAATCCTAACAGGAACTAAAGCGAGGAGCTCGGCCAAGCCAGCCCTCAGAAACCTGCACTGGTTGCCAGTAAAAGAACGGGTCAACTTCAAAACCCTGTGCATTGCCCACAGAATAATGCATGATGAAGGCCCCCCATTCTCAGACCACTTCTGACACAGCACCAGTCCAGTAGACAATTAAGATCTAACTCCCTATCCCTCGCAAACGTCCCTAGAATTAGGAAGGCCAGAACCGGCGGTCGCCTGTTCTCTTACAATGCCCCCAGATTGTGGAACTCCCTCCCACTCTCTCTGAGGCAAGAACACAACCACCTCAGGTTCAGGAAGCGACTAAAAACCTGGCTCTTCCCCTAAATTTCCCCTGATTACCTCTCCCCTGTTTCCCCACCCTGCTGGAGTTATGGTCACTAGCGCTGGGATGCCCTAGGGTAGCTACGCGCTCTATAAATCCCAAAATCAAATCAAATCAAATCAATTGTAATGGGGGAACTTTAATGTTCTACTGGACCCTGTACAGGATAGATCCATCAAAGGTTGCTAAGACAACACTCCTTGTGTGCGTCGGACGTTAAAAAATATGCTGCTTGAACTGGGTCTCTAAGATGTATGGAGATATAAGATGGGGGTACAGTCAGGGCTTCACATTTCATAGTAAAAACCATGGCCACTTTTCAAGGTTGGACTATCTTTTTGTAGATAGGACTATCATTGAAGAAATAACGTCTATAAACATCCTCCCAGGCCACATCTCGGACCATGCTTCGATGGCTCTCTCCTTAGTTGGGTATTGTGGACCTCCTAGATAAAGATGGATTCTAAGGAGAGCCATTCTCTCTAATACTGAGATGGGGGAGATATTAAAGCGGGCATGCAGAATGTTCTTTAAGGACAACCTCGGCTCTGCCTCCCTGGACATTGTATGGGACACGTTCCAGGCTTATCTGAGAGGGGAGTTACAAAGCCTGTCCTCTGCTCAAAAAAAGGTTGAACGTTTAAGCTTAAAGGCTTTGGAGTATAAAGTAGGCTCATTAGGGGTCATTTGCTTCAAGCTAGAATGAGGCCCCCCGATGTCCACGCAAGGTTACAGAAGCAACTTGAAGATGTGAAGCTAGAGTACAGGGTCTATTTGGGTCAAAAATGCAGAGCTCCGTGTAATGCCAGGTCTTTTCAGATCTTTGAATACAGGGAAAAATCAGGTGCTTTATTGGCCTGGAAGGCTCAGGCAGACAGGTCTAGGGATTTTATTAATAAATTGGTTGTGAATGATAGAGGGGAAATCTTGGGAAAGCAGGAGGATATGTAGGCCTCCTTAGTGTCTCTATTTTCTAGTTTATATGGGGAAGAAACCTCTCCCAATTTAGAATATATTAAGGCCTGGTTGAGAAAGCTGCAGCTACCCAGTTTCACAGATACGAGTGGTAAGGCACTTGATGCTCCAATAACTAAGGAGGAGATTTGCTTAAGTATAATTAAAAGTAGGAAGGTTAAAGCTCAGGTATGGAGGCTCTACTGAACGAAGTGTATAATCTTTTAATAGAGAAGTTGACACAATGCTTGGAAGATTTGTTTAATTCAATCTATATGCATGGTGGACAGGTCCCTAAGTCCTGGAAAGAGGCCACAATAGTGCTTATTTTGAAACCTTCCAAGGATCCTACTCAAGTGGATACCTATTGGTCAATATCCCTGTTTAATGTGGACTATAAAAGATTTTTATATGTTTTTTTAGGTATTTTGGTTAAGCTTCCCGCTCGGCTTATACACTTAGAGACGAAGGGTTTTATCCTCAAGCGATATATACAGGAGCAAACCCAACAGTTAATTGGCACTATAGATCTTGCCATAGAACGATCTGCTCCTCTGGCTGTAGAAGCGTTGGATGCTGCTAAGGCGTTCAACCGAGTAAGTTGAGTCTTCCTTTGGGAGGTTTTGAGCACAATGGGATCTGGCCCTAAATTTCTTAATACACTTAAGGTGGTATGTGAAGGAGCATTGGTTAGGATTTTCTTTAATGGTACATCAACCCCCAGCTTTAATATAGTAAGAGGGACACAACAGGGATGCCCTCTGTCTCCTCTTCTTTTTGATATTTACATAGAGCCTCTTGCTCAGCAGCTGATTTTGGATGCTTCTGTTGTTCCATTTAGTTCTTTATTATCCTCAAGCGATATATACAGGAGCAAACCCAACAGTTAATTGGCACTATAGATCTTGCCATAGAACGATCTGCTCCTCTGGCTGTAGAAGCGTTGGATGCTGCTAAGGCGTTCAACCGAGTAAGTTGAGTCTTCCTTTGGGAGGTTTTGAGCACAATGGGATCTGGCCCTAAATTTCTTAATACACTTAAGGTGGTATGTGAAGGAGCATTGGTTAGGATTTTCTTTAATGGTACATCAACCCCCAGCTTTAATATAGTAAGAGGGACACAACAGGGCTGCCCTCTGTCTCCTCTTCTTTTTGATATTTACATAGAGCCTCTTGCTCAGCAGCTGATTTTGGATGCTTCTGTTGTTCCATTTAGTTCTCCACCCTACATCTGCAAAGTCATGCTTTATGCCGACAACCTATTTATTCACACAGCTAATCCTCTGATTTCGATTCCGAGGGTGGAACAATTATTGGACAAATTTGGCTCCCTCTCTGGTTACTTAGTAAACACTGTTAAAACCGAGGTTATGTATTGAAACATCACAGATTGGGAGGGGAGAGTAAGTTCCAATTTTAGATATTTGGGCATTACAGTAATCAGTTATATAGATGAAATTCCACAGCTTAATTTGTTAAGGGTCACTAAAGAAATCAACTGACTATTAAGTAGATGGAAAAATCTCCCGTTGACAATTTTTGGATGTGTTAATTTAATAAAAAAAATATTCTTCCTAAATTAGCCTATCTTTTTAACGCTATCGCTCTTGGGTTTCCCAAACAAGGTACAGATACAATTCATGGGCAGGTTGCAAGCTTTACTTGGGCTTACAAAGGAGCTAGGTTGTCTTGGAAAAAACTCAGACACACGTTGACTAAAGGGGGATTGGCCTTACCTGATTTCAACTGGCACTGTGTCGTTTTCCAGTTTAAAAGTATTCGAATACTCCTGGTAAAGCCGTATGATTCCACTTGGAAGAAACTTTTGGTGGAGATGGTGAGGCATTGGAGTGTGGAGGGCTTTCTGTATAAGTTTGGTGCTCCCAGTTTTTTTGAGAAAGTTTAACTAAAAGTATTCAGTTCTGCATTAAATACATAAGAGTAGGTGGGGCATTGGTTATTATTCAGACTTAGTCTAAGTTTGGGACTCTCCCGGAAACCCAGAATGTTTTAGGGATGCCTTAAGTCTTCCACTTAGGAAGGCGGGGGTTACAACATGGTCAGATCTATCCAAGTGCTAAAGGCTAAAACTCGTAATGAGCTGTCCAGATTTAAATGTATCCAACTATAATCTTGGTTTATGGCATCTAAAAAGGAGATTGGGGGTGATTGTGAGTTGAAGTCTTCTCTTCAGGACGTTTGACCTAAGAACAAGGAGGTTGCAAGGTGGTACGAGAGACTCCTGGTGGCAGAGGAAAAGATGCTGCCACCTGCCTATTCGGTGTGGAGTTGAACTCTTCTTGTGCGAAATATTAAGACACTATGGGATAAATCTTTGAAGACTGTACTCGACTGTCAAACCAGCTAACCTGAAGAGGAACCACTTCTTCGCTATTAATTACCTTTATTGGACCCCACACATAATATCCAAGTGTGCCCCTCGACCTCCCCCTAAGTGTGTAAGGTGTGGCTGTGCAGGAACTAATAATGTTCATATTTTTGTCAAATGCTCGTACCTCGGTGACTTTTGGGGCGGAATAGAATTTGCACTAAAAGGTATCATTGGTCGGAAGATCAAATTGAATGCAATGATTATTCTTCAATGAGAAGATGGAGTACTAACTAAGCTGTTGAGGCGGTCCCACAGAAGGTTGCTCTTTTATTTGATTGTTATCTCCAGAAGGGCAATCTGTTTGAAATGGAGGGACCCTTTGACTCTGAGAGTGGAAGAATGGGTCAGGGCTGCTGCTATGATCTGTCAGTTGGATCAGGGAACAGCAAAGAGCCCCACTTCGACTATATGGACTGATGTCTTAATCTGGTGCAGCTCTTCGGGTGTTGGTTATCCGTCCCAATGATTACACCGAGTCACTGGCAAAGGTGATGGTCCAGTTTGGAAATGGACCCGGGCGAATGCAGTGACCCCAGGGTGGATAGTTAAATGGTGTGGTTTATTGATTATTGCAGACACTCTTTGATGATATGAGGGTTTTAAAAAAAAAAAGAATAACACATTTTGTTACTCTACTGTCTACCGTGAAGATTGCAGGCTCAAGAAAGCTGGTATTATGAATAATATTCAAAACGTATGCTTTTTATTTTATTTATTTATTTTATTTATTATATTTCTAGCGCGCACTGTCACCTAGCAGGCATCCTGGCGCTGGCAATTCAGAGTCACAAGTATTGGGCCGCACTGCAGAGGACCGCCTAAATCTTCGGAAACAACCATGTTTTTAGTCTTCTTTTGAAAGGGAGAAGGTCACTGACTTGTTCCAGAGGCAGAGCATTCCAAAGCTTCACAGCTGAGACCCCGAAATGTCTGCCACCTGCTCTCATTTTCCTAAATCTAGGTATCTTTACTAGCTTCGCCCCTGAGGAGCGCAGAATTCTAGCAGGAACATACCATTCAAATTTTCTTTGGAAGGAGACGGGCCCCAGCCCATGCAGGGCTTTAAACACTAAACAAAGAGACTTAAACTGAACTCTCTGTCTCAGTGGGAGCCAGTGCAACGCGGCCAAGGCCAAGGAAGAAGAAGACCTTCTGGACCAGCCAAGCACTAGTTTGGCTGCTGTTGACTGAATCCTCTGCAGCCTGTCAAGAAGGAAGTTCGGAGATTCAAGTGATTACGCATAAAGTAACAGGGCTTTGCAGTAATCTAATCTGCTAAGAATTGTACTGCGAGCAATAAGCGCGCGCGCCAAAAGCAGAGGGAAAATCTTCTGCAAAGATTTCATAATGGCTAAACAACAACCCACTGTTTTCGTCAGCTGCGCTTACATAGTAAGTTTACTATCAAATATAACGCCCAGATTACGAACAGTCTTTACAGGCTGAATGACAGTCGGGGTGTCGATGGGCCAAAAATTACTAGGCAGCCCGGAGGGACTCTTTCCGTAGCACAGTAGAGCACCTCCGTCTTGTCAGAATTAAATTGCAGCAAAATTTCCCTCAGCCAAACCGCCGTGTCCCGCAGGCAGCTATGAAACACTTCCAATGAAGTTGACTGATCCCCCTCAGGAGAGAGGATCAGCTGCGTGTCATCAGCATAATTTACAATATTAATATGTTGTTTGATTACCATAATTAGAGGTTTCATATAAATATTAAATAGAATGGGGCCGTAGTGTAGTTCCTATATTCCCAATAGGCTCTGCGCATTAGAATAGTATATCCTATAGATTAGATGTAGGACTGAGGTCGACTAGGTCTCTATCAAATATACTAGACTTAATTGTGTGTACCAGCTAGCTCAGAGGTCACTAGAAACTTTCTCAAATTCACATGAAGGGATTAGTCTCTGACAACCGCATAAACATGACAACTTTGTTTCCCCAAGATAAAACGTATCTTCAGAGTTGTGGAAACAATAGATAGATTTTAACTCAATCGTGCATGCAGAGAAGTAGAGAGACGGGCGTTTTCAATAGAAAGGTTTGAAAAACAGTCTACTTTCTCAAGCATAAGAAATGAACTGCTACAATCATAAAACTGGTTGTAAGAAATAATGCATACAGTATAAAGAGTAGAATATAATAATACTGTAAGAGAATTGTTGGTTCCTAAACCATAGATAAATACATACATAAATAACAAAGCTAAAAAGTACTCAACTGGTGCTTCTAAAATACGCCTACCCCGATGTACCTAACCTAAGCTTAGTACGAGGGAAGAAGTAAGTGAGGTGTAGCATAAATGTAGTATTCTTTTGCCAAGAATCTGCCCAAGATTTCTCTATGGCACTAATCAGCTCCGTAACTTAGTTTAGAATGAAGAAGGTCAGTCTTGGTACTCGATTTCCAAACAACCCGCAAGGGTAGCTTGGAAACACTGGAGCTGGATTTCTCGGTAGGAGAAAAGACAGCGTCTCTCTCAGTGCGTCTGCTGGAGGGCCGGCTTTCTACAGCACTTGCTGTAGCAGGGCGCGTCGGGCAAGTAGATAGTCGAACTGCTCCAAACCACCGTGTGTTTGCTTGGGCGAGTGTTGGCATACTTATACAGTGAAGGTGCCGAATAAATCGTTGTAGATTTTCGGAACTAATGGAAGTAGCCCTGCCGTACATGGACTGCATGAGCTATGCAAAATATGGTTATGATTTCTATGCCTATATAAGGATATGGTGATTTATACCTATATATGGGCATGAATCGGGAAATTTACAATAGTGTCCTAAAATGGTTTACAACACCCACTCTACGCTATTATGTTCATCTAAGAGTACATACTAAAACATAGAAGCCAGAGTATGTGTTTTTACAATCCTACCCAATGGATCACAAAATGAGCATTTGTACAGTATGCATCTAAAAGCAATGATTTGATTGTAAGCATATGATATGATATTAGAAATGCGAACGAAATGAATCACGAAATTTACATTTATGAAATGGCTCTAGGTACAGAAGAGAAATTCGAGACCATCCCATAGCAGAATATACAAGCTAGTTTGATTTGTGCATTAGATCAATATTATTTCTAGGAAGTAGTCAAAGAATTCTTGTTCTCGAAGAATAGTTCTACTTTAAGCAGATTACTTTGTGCCAAAGTTCAGTCTGTTTTGGAAAAAATCAAATTAAAATGTAGTGAAATAGAGTTCCAAACTTGGAAGCTTTTATCTTGAAAAAAGTGAAGGTCGAATTTCAGAGTTCCAAAAGAACGCTGTGTGATAATTTCAAAAGTTAATCTCGGTGTCAGGAGAAAACATTAAGTCATCAAGGCTGGCAAAAAATGTAGGTGAAAGTTCGACCACTTCATTAAGAAGATGAATTGTACACAGATGAGAATCGTCGCCGTCATCTGCGTTAGCAATGCTCATAACAGATGGTACCTGTGTGCCTGTTGGTCCGCGTATCTCACCTCCAGTTGTATTTGCCTGTGAGATCTCAATGAATGCCATCATCAGGATTGGTAGCCGCTGTTGGCAACGCCACACATGAGCCGTTACCGACCCAGTAATGCATCAGCATCCGTTGACATAACCGATGGTAGTGTTAGACAGACATCTAACACGCATTCCTCTTCACAAAGCAGGCATCGTAGAACAGGTAAGATGCAATCTTGCCAGATTGGTCTGAATGACAGGAACCATGTGGTATTCAGATCTCTTAAACGAGCCAAGCCAAGGATCTGTGTTATTCTGTCACGGTACCTCATAGCTTGCAGCGCATTTTCCACGCTGGCTTGGGTATCACTGGTGGCCGGATGTGCCATAACAGAGCAGGAGGAATAAAAATAAGATCCTTGCTACGAGTCCCAAAATGAGAGGCAGGCCGCCGAACACAGAGTGTACGAAATTATGAAAAATGCACAGGACTGCTTCAAAGGGTGCTAACAGTCCCGAAAAAATTGTCTTAAATACATGTGCAATACCGCTGGTATCAGACATGTGAAAGATACGACCTAACATTTCTGCGAAATGTACTGGGCAGTTTGTTGATAGTAATGCATGTATCTCTGCAGAAGTCCTTGCAACTTGCAGATCATACGTCTCTTTGGACGAGGTCAGTGGCACAGTTTTTTGCAAAAGAATGGCTTTCATTCTGCTTAAAGTATCAATTTGTATAGAAGAGATGTTCAGTGAAGGCCAAAGTGGTGATGCCCCGTCTGTCTTGGTTTTAGGAAACAATACTTGCAAACAGCAAGTGACCCTGGCTGACAAGGAACGAGATAGCTTTTTCCTGGCCTCATTCCACAACAGCTGTGATCATTTAACATAATGTAGCTACCATTGGAAAGCTGCCTGAAAATTGGATCTATCACCGCTGTCGGCAAACCTTGCAGGTGGCAAGAAAGGTTATTGGAAGAACCTTCGCAGGCTCTGTGTAAATTAATACCTTGACACAAAAGTGTACCGCTTAGTGAGTTTTCACAATTTTTACCACTAAGAAATACTTCCTTTCCCCCACTCCAACATTTGTGTATGTATGGTAAATCCCAGGTCGACTTAATGTGTTCTGTACTCAACCTTTCATACAGGCCTGCTGGTATGTGTTTTAAGCAATACTGAAACTGGAAAGTCGTCACTGGTATTGTGATGGTGCCATGTATTATCCATTCAACTGATGGTTTCTCAGAAACTGTCAATGGTAATCTCTCCAGTTGTTCTATGCTCAGCACCGTATAGTCTGCTCCCCTCTGTGCCAACAAGATTTATTTATCTGTAAGGTTAAAAACAGTAAACAATGACGTAGTGTTGATTAAACGCCAGGGCACATAGCCAGAACGAAGGTTTTGTAACGTCCAGCCTAACAGTACTATAGAACGTAATTGAGACTGGCCATGTTGTAACATTAGCAAGTCCTGTTCCGTTATATCTATGGCAGAGGATACAATGCTGTCCAAAGAAAATATTCTGGACGACTGAGTTGTTAACCCATTGTCAACTACAGAGAGTGATTTCTCTAGGTTAATACGATCAATTTCTCGTATTCTTTCAGCTGTTTAAATTTATGTGACTTTCCATGCTTCATTGTATTCTGCGTATATACCGGGGAATATGAAACGTTTATGACATGGATTACGAGGTCCCAGTAAGAATTCTTGTAAAAACGCCATCTTTAAGCAAAGATAAGTGTTGTTTTATTTCTGGAAGTGTGAATTTCTGCAGCCACTCAAGGCATAGTTTTCCTACACTATAAGTTGTTATTATCCCTGGATGTTGTCTTTGGATATATCTTGGATCTGGCCGAGTTACTGTAAACCCTTGTGTTTTGTTCAGGAATCTATATTGACAGTTATTTGTGTCTGTGGGCCAGATTAACCATTTTTTCCATTCAGGATTTGTTCTGTTTTGTTGTAAAATATAATTTTCGTCTAACTCCTCATCCAAAGTTAAATTACTATCAGGTGTGGGCTTAGGTATGGACGGTTTGTTTAAATCTTTTATCTTAGCAATGCCAAGACAAGATGTCTGTTGAACAGTGTCATTTAGGAACATCATTTGTTCTGGGATGATGCAGCCTCTGAACAATGCTTCTAAATGTTGTACCTGCCAGTCTTTTGTGCCCCAAACAGTTTTTGTCTCAATGTTGTCTTTCCAAAAGTGAAAGCCTAAGGTGGACAATTGAGCATAAAAGGTCGCAGAATAAATTTGTTTAGTGTTTGTCAACACACTTTTCATGCCTGTCTTATTCATATTTTTAAAGTAAAAACTTTCTGGGTTTGTAACATTAATACCTTTAAAATATGGACATTTTCTAATAAACATTTTAGAGCTACCTTTTGGTGGAGTTGGACAATGTTCCCATTTATTATAAGTTAAAACATTTCAAGGGTTTGCAGATTTATGCAAGTAATGATGGCCAAATGATTAAAACAAAACATTTCATCATAATTTGCTGAACCTTCTAAGTATTCCTGTTTTGTAAATTTTGCTGACATTTCTAAGTCTGCCATCATGTTATTAACAGTCTTAAAGTCCCAATCATCAGAAAATGTGCTGGGTGAAATGAAATCACTCAAGGAAACTTTAAATTGGTGTGGAATATTCAGCAGCTCGACAAGGCCATAAATGTCATAATCAATTGTATCCCAAGCTATTCCACCAGGTAGAGGAACCGCTGTGATGTTCACTGATGACAGGTCTCGTTGTTCACGATGAGATGATTTGTGTGGCTTCAGGAGCAAGTTGATGTTCTTACTTGCTGTGTCCATTTTACTATATTTTCCATCTATCAGCTTTCCCAAACTTAAAACAAGAACGAGACATAGTAGGAGAAAAAGTACACTTAACACAATCCAAATTTCAATCCAAGGTAAAACCAGATATGCATTTGTAAGCTCTTGACCAAGTTCCTTTACTTTTTCCATGAAAGTTTTATTTGCTGGCGTAGTTTCAGGTTCACTGGGATCCTCTGAAAAGTTATCAAAGTTGATAAAATAGCCAGAGGCAGTTCTGTCAATAGTTGGTATTGCATCCGGATTCTTTAAAATTGCTGGAGTTGCTTGTTCCCTTGACATGTTTGTATAGTCAAATGCTACATCATTGTAGACTGGAGTTTCTTGATGTACTGTTATTTGGGTTTCAAGAGGCACAAGTTCCATGGCTTTATTGCATAGTCCTTCTTTTCTCACTTTAGAATCTTCAAAGGTGATGAGTCTTTCAGTTTGAACCTCTTGGATGGTAGCAAGATTTGGTCGTCTGCTACATCTTGGGAGCCCACTGGGCCTACTACTTATTATCGGCCACATGGTGTGGTTTTACCAGGTCAATTAACACATACCGATTCTCCTTTTTTCCAGCAAGGGGCGGCAGTAGTACTGTTCTTGATCCGTGGATTGCTAGTACAGGTACTGGTTTTCTGTAAGAAGGCCCAAATTCCTTCTTGTCCGCTATTTTCTCCCTGACTAGATCCCCAATCTTTGGAATCCAGACAGGTCTTGCTGGGACAGGTGGTTTTTCTTCAGTGGTCATTGGCTTTTCGCTGGTATTGCTTAGACTTCTTCTTAATTCATTCAAGTCCTGTAAAACAGCCAAACGATCTTTGATATCAAAGGGTTTTTGTACCACCACTGAAGTGTGTCAATCGAGGTTTCAACCAACATTCTAGTACCAAAATGGATTTCATATGGAGTGATTCCACCCAGAGAATTTCTTGGCAGGTTATTAAGACTACGTTGGACATTTATTAGATGTTTGACCCACCCATCACCCGAACCTAATACCCTAGCTGTTATAGATTGCTTTATGTCACGGTTTTTTCTCTCCACAACCAAATTTCCCTCAGGATGGAATGGACTCGAAAATCGCAATGCAACGCCCAAACTGGCCATGGCCTCCTTGTAAGCCCTAGAGCTAAACGCAGGATCCTGGTCAGAATGTAGCATGTCGATTGCGTATGTGCCGATAAAGACTCGCAAATCTTTTATAACAGTTCGGGCGTCAGCTGAGCGCTGAGGCCACATCCAAATGAATCTTGTCTTAATATTTGTGGGACTGCATCAGTCCATTCGGACGTCCGCATGTAGAAAGCCTTATGCTGTCCAACAGTGGTGTCTGTACTGGGCTGGCTACGCTGTAGTCAGGAATCTGGTGGTGTTCAAGGCTGTGGTATTTGTAACAGTCATCGTAATTAATTCCGAATTCGTATACATGAGCTTTCATCCCTGGCCACCAGTACATCTCTTCTAATTCTACTAGAGATTTAGAGATCCCTTGCTGTATCAGACCCTCTCCCATATGTGCTTCGTGAATCAGAGCACCTCTCTAGTTCCTGTTTGGAATTACCCTATCCCCCACTCCAGGGATTTGAGCAAAAGGAACAGAGTTTGCAACAATTATGTATTTATATTTGAGTGGATAATTTAGAGGTAACGCTGCTCCGCTGCCTTTGCTCTTGGCATTGACAGCGAGCATTGTTTCACCATCTATTGTTGTTTTTGAATGATTGATAGCAGCTACGGAAGCCGTTTGCACAGCTGCCTTTGCGGCTTCATCAGCCAATGAATTCCCTTCAACGTGAACGCCATCACGCTGATGACTCAGTGTATTGATCACATGAGTCTTTTGTAGTTCTTTCTGTAAAAGAACTACTTGTTCCCAAAGCATTTTATGCTTGATTGTGCCACCTTTTGCGTTTTTAAAACCATTTTGAACCCATTTCTGCAGATATTCATTGTAAGAATGGACGCAGTAATACGAATCCCACACTATGAGTGTGGGGAATTCACGATCGGTATTTTCCAGCGCCATCTTGAAAGCTTGGAGTTCAGCTCGCTGAGCTGTACAGTCTTCTTAAGATACTGGGCCTCATTTATGAGAAATTACGCATCGCTGCCTGAAAGCAGCGATGCGTCACTTCTCAGTGCACACTCCTTGCGTTGTGATTGATGCGTCATATTTATAATATGACGCATCATGTCGCAAGGAGTTACATATACGTTAGTATTTCTGACATATCTGTAGGCGCAAAAGTGACGCATTGCTGGAGTGTGTCACAAAGGTGACGCGACTCCAGCAATGTGTACTTTCACATCAGCAAATCCCATGTTGTTAGTGCCTGCGTCAGTCTTACGCCTGCCATGAAGCAGGCGTAAGATTTTGACGCATTAGCGGCCAAGAAATGGCACAGTGAAATCTTATAGATTTCACTGCGTCACTTCCATGACCCTTTTTTGCGTCAAAACGCCCCCCCATGCATACATTATACCTGGCGCAGGTATAATGTGGCGCTGCGGTTTACAAAGTGATGCATCTACCTAGATACGTCACTTTGTAAATATGGCACAACAAGGCGCATTTTTTACGCCACTGGTGAGTCACAAACAGTGGTGCACCAGCAGCGTAAAATTGACGCACAGCCTCATAAATGAGGCCCTTAGTTTTTGTGACCATAGGTCGGAATTTACCATCGTTCCAGCGACCTTTAACAATCGCGCATGCTGCACTATAAGCTTGTTTACCCCCAATTGCGGGCTGTGCTGATCCGTCTGTATATATTATACAGCCATAATGTTCTAGAGGTAGAATTTCAGTAGGCAGAGGACATTCTTGTTCGTATTGGAGAAATTCTTGTGTCTTCAAGTAAGGGTCAAAAACGTATTCAAGGTCTGTTGCAGCAAGAGAATTAACCCATTGTATCCATCTTGGATGTAGAGCTTTTGCATTTGGAATGCTAGCCTTTGTCACTGCCTCTAAGGCAGGTACAGGTGTAACAACTTTTATTTGTTTACCCTGTGCGAGGGCTCTCTCCTTTGCTCCAGCAGTCTAAACCGCTGTCAGAATTTTTTCTGTTGAAGTGAATTTCATTTTAGCTTGTGTGTACACGTGTGATTTGTAAGCTATTAGTTCCTTTTCACCTTCATTAAAGGTTAGGTATGTGATTCCGCATCTCCCTGGGATAATTCGGATTACAAGGTTGCGTACATTGTCGCGTGTTTGTAAGTGTGTTGTTGCCAACATGTCTGTTTGTACTGAACGCAAAATTTCTGTGTGTTTTTGAGTCCAATTAGTTTGTTTGAAATCAGGTTTGATTAGTTCGTAGAGAGGTTTAACCCTTTCTGCGTAATTCAGAATGTAAGTTCTTC
The DNA here is from genome assembly GCF_964261635.1 of Lissotriton helveticus. Taxonomy (NCBI): domain Eukaryota; kingdom Metazoa; phylum Chordata; class Amphibia; order Caudata; family Salamandridae; genus Lissotriton; species Lissotriton helveticus. The sequence continues at coordinate 600,100,927 of NC_136063.1, read as the reverse complement.
CGAAGTTTAGGAATCCTAGAATTGACTGTAAGTTTTTCAGCGTTTTTAGAGTTTGGAGCAGCGCACATTTTTCTAAAAAGTTTGCTGCCAGGCTTTTGCCTTCACTTGAAAGTTTGTATCCTAAGAATAGGACATCGAGGTGGGCAATTCTTTATTTTTTAAAGTTGAATTTAAACCCTTCTGAGGCGAACCCAAGTATTATGGTGTTCACCCGGTTCAAGTGCCTGTCCAAATCATCATCTGTAAGATAGATGTCATCGACATAAGATAATGCCTCATTATCATACGTTTGTAGTAACTCTGTTACTCTGGCTGAAAATAATCCAGGACTGTTCTTGAATCCCTGGGGGACACGAAAAAAGTGTTTTTTGTGTCCCCATTATTGAGAAAGCGGTCAAATACCTGCATTCTGGTGCAATGTTTTGACAGAAGAAACCGTTTGAAATATCTAAAGTAGTTTTATATTTCTTCCGAACGATATTATTCATTAGTGCTGCACTGTATGAATTTTGTACTGCAAAAGTTTTGCAACAAGAGTTTAAATGTCTGTAATCCAAAACTAGATGATATGTTTCGTCTGGTTTGGAGACAGGAAACAAAGGATTGTTCATTGACGAGGTGCATGTTTCATTCACCCATTGGTATTCAAGTTGATCTAAGATCTCCCTGACTTGTTTTATAGCTTCCTGCTTAACTGGATACTGTCTCTGAGCAGTTGGTTGATTTTTTTAACTGAATTTTATGGTGAGGAGAGTCCTCATCCCATCCCACATGATTTTTATATAATGCTTGAGCCTGGGCAGCAGCCCATTTTCTGGCATAGGTGTATTTTTTTATGAATAGGAATATGATTAGAGAAGGCTGGCATAATGATCTCTTCGCCATGTGGGCACTCCCGGACAAATTCAGGTGGCCAGTCTTTTTCAGCTAGAAGGATGTCATAACCTTTAGATAATGTTTCCCAAAAGAGTGCTTTTATCTTCCTAGTTATATCCCCCTCTATTCGGAATGTTACTTCTTATAACTTATGGGGTACACTAACCCTGGTGTCAGCAGTTTCAACCTGAATGTATTCATTCAGATCCACTGTCTCCAGATGATCTTTCAGGATCCTGCAAGCTATGGTGACCTCTGCTACTCTGTCCAGCATTATCTGGGCCCACTCCCCGTTCTTGAGTTGTGTCCTCAAGATCCTCGGCATGTCTGATTTTTAGACTTGCTACCTTCTTTTTGGAGAATTGGGTTTTCTTATTTTTCTGAACATGCTGATTGTCTTTGGACTTCACGCATTCTTCCTTGTGTTCTGATCGTCCTCTTCTTTTGGATTTCTGCGAGGAAGTCTGAAAGGTACGAGAGGATCGTGTATCAGTATCTTGATATCTATCAGGTTTTTTTTATATTATCCCTATTTCTAAGGTTATATCTCTTTTCAGAGTGCTCCTTTTGAGGAGCCCTACCTCTGGACTGAGCGCGCTTCTCTTTAGGTAGTGACTGTCTACTATTTTCCCAATTCTTTTTAGGAGTAGTTAAATTGTTTTTGATAAAAACTTTTTCAGGATTTTCTGTTAGTTCAGGCTTTACAGGTTTCCCTCCCAAACTATCTCTTCCTAGTTCATCATAGGATTTTTCAATAATTCTGCCAAGTTCATACGGTTGCTCAGCAATATCAAGTTCTTTTAATTTTTGGCAGATTGCCACTGATGCTGCTTTACCTTTAATGTTAGCTAATAAGGTAGCTGAGACCTGTTTAAAATCTTTCAGTAATTTCATACCTAGATTCAAGGCCGGTTCTGGACCGTATTCATTATAAATCTGTCTCAGAACGTCTGGTATTACCGCCATAGACAGGACACCATGTGTTTTTGTGTAGATTGAAGCAAAGACTGTACCCCAAGTGTCACAGTCCTCCACGTGTGGTGCAATTCCCATTGGTAAACAGATTGTTTGAATCCTGTGTTTTTCATGAGGTGTACTATCGGGAAATACTGCCTCTATTTGAGTAATTTTCTGGGCTAACCAGAATGGAATTTGTTCCCTTTTTGCGGGCAATTTACCAATGACTGATTGTATAGTCTGTGGTGTGATTTTGTTTGTGTTCCCCTGATGAGGGGTGTGTTGTGGAATTCTTATTGCAGGTTGGACCGTTAAGGTCCGCATGACATATTGTACCAATTGTCCATGTATTTTAATTAATTGTTTTAGCTGAGCTAACAGTTCTGGTCCTGTCATTTGTTTAATGTCAGGATGTGGTGTATAGCGGGCTAGTACCAGCCATGTAGCTCCTGGTCTACCTAGTGGACCGAGCCTGGGAATGTGATTTTTGATGTTGTAGGGTGCCTTTACCCCAGAGCTGATGCACTTGGTAAGTTAGTTTCAATGTCTGTCGAAAAGGACGTATTACGCTGGAAGTTCCTCTATCTTATCGAAGTGGAACACATGTGTTGTTGGATTTGCCTGTGGAAAGACAATCCATGAATAGAATACCTCTGTCTGTCGATATTCATGTGCCTCTATGACAAATATGACTCTACCACCTCTTGCTGATAGGCCATTATCTATAAGCTTTATAGCTATGGTTTTCCTCACGTTTTCCAGGATGATTATAGCATCCGGGTCATTTTGTTGGAACCCTGTAACGTCAAAAACCTGTTGGGATGCAGTACTTGCAGCTCCACTGCCCCCGGGATTATCTTCATTGGACATTTTGTTAAGAAGGTTTGCAGAGCAAGTTTCTTTTTTTTTTTTAAATATCTTTTTATTTTTCCAATCTGTGCACATTGTACATTTAAACATTTCATATCAATCATAAGTTAAAAAATAAAGAAGTAAATCATCATATTATATATATACAGTACAGCTTATATCTCTGTATTACAAAAAAAAAAAAGGAGCCTTAATCTTGATGCGAACCCATACTCTCTTTCCATCTGGCTATAGGTTCCCAGATTCTCAGTCCTCTCATCTTACCCCTCACACCTTTCCGAGCATATATAGGTTTTTCCAAGTTATATGCCGCTAGTAAATTAGCCAGCCAATTTTGCATAGCAGGTGGGTTGCAGAGCAAGTTTCAAGGAAATAAAGAGAAGGTGCACAATATTTTGGAACACTGTATCCTTCAACGTTGAACAAACCAAAAATTAATACATAGGATTTTCATCCTACTCAGTTATATGGCGATATTTTATCCTTTAACCCACTCCAGACGTCTATTGGAGTTTTTACGGGATAAAAGGGTCTCTGTGAAAAGCACAACTGAGTTACTCAAGTATCTAGCGTTAAATTAGTGCCTTACCAAACGTTGGGCGCCATGTAATGTAGTTCCTATATTCCCAATAGGCTCTGCTCATTGGAATAGTATATCCTATAGATTAGATGTAGGACTGAGGTCGACTAGGTCTCTATCGAATATACTAGACTTAATTGTGTGTGCCAGCTAGCTCAGAGGTCACTAGAAACGTTCTCGAATTCACAAGAAGGGATTTTTCTATGACAACCGCATAAACATGACAACTTTGTTTCCCCAAGATAAAACGTATATTCAGAGTCGTGGAAACAATAGATAGATATTTCACTCAGTCAATCGCGCATGCTTCATTTCACCAGAGGCGCAGAGAAATAGAGAGACAGGCGTTTTCAATAAAAAGGTTTTATTGAACAGTCTTCTTTCTCAAGCATAAGAAATGAACTGCTACAATCGTAAAACTGGTTGTAAAATGCAATGTATACAGTATAAAGAGTAGAATAAAATAATACTGTAAGAGCATTGTATGGTTCCTAAACCATAGATAAATACATACATAAATTTCACAGCTAAAAAGTACTCAACTGGTGTTTCTAAAATACGCCTACCCAGATGTACCTAACCTAAGCTTAGTAATAGGGAAGAAGTAAGTGAAGTCTAGCATAAATATAGTATTCTTTTGCCAAGAATCTGCCCAAGATTTCTCTAAGGGTCTAATCAGCTCCGTACCTTAGTTTAGAATTAAGAAGGTCAGTCTCGGGGTTCGATTTCCCAACAATCCGCAAGGGTAGCTTACAAACACTGGAGCTGGAATTCTCGGCAGGAGAAAAGACAGCGTCTCTCTCAGTGCGTCTGCTGGAGGGTCGGCTTCCTTCGGCAGTTGTTGTAGCAGGGCGCGTTGGGCAAGTAGATAGTCGAACTGGGCATATTTATACCGTGAAGGTGCTGAGTTTGACGTAAAGGTGGACATAATGACGTCATTAAAGACTCTCGGTTCTTTGAAAACTCCATGAGTTCTTGGACAAGTCAGTTCTCGAGCAAGGGAAAGTCCCTAGCTGCTGAAGCCGAGTTTTCCAAGAAATCGTTGTAGATTTTCAGAACTAGTGGAAGTAGCCCTGCCGTATTTGGACTGCATGAGCTATGCCTAATATGGTTATGATTTCTATGCCTATATAAGGATGAGATATAAGGATAAGGATATGGTGATTTATACCTATATAAGGGCATGAATCAGGAAATTTACAATAGTGTCCTAAAATGGTTTACAACAGGGCTAATGGCAGAGCCCTGTGGTACAACATGCACAATTTTAGTGAAAGCAGATTGATAAGGAGAGAGGAACACTGCTTGCTGTCTATCCAGTAGAAAAGACTGAAACCACCTTAGAGCACAACCCGTCACCCCCACCTCTCTCAACCTTCTCAGCAGGATTCCATGATTGACCATGTCGAAGGCAGCAGACAGGTCAAGCAGAATAAGTACTGATGCCTGACCCCTGTCTGCCCGCCTCCGAAGTTCATCCATCACGGTCACCAAGGCCGTCTCGGTGCCATGGGACGGGCAAAATCCAAATTGGACCTCCTCCAATAAATTTTGTTGTTCCAAATGTTTGGAAAGAGTGCTACTCACTACTTGTTCCACAATTGTAGCAGGAAAAGGCAAGAGAGAGATGGGCCTATAATTTTTAGGGCACTCCGGGTCAAGGGAAGGCTTCTTTAACAGGGGTGTCACCACAGCTTGCTTCCACTGAGATGGAACCACGCCGTCAGTAAGCGACTGATTACAGATCTGATGGAGTGTAGAAAACAACTCTACCTTAAATTCTTTCCAGATTTTATAGGGCATCGGATCTAAAGGGGACCCAGAATGAATACCACACGCCAGTCCATAAAAGTCCTCTGCCTCAAGGGGCAGAAACTCGGATAGGTGATTGGCAAGTCCGCCTTCTAAATTAACACCCTCCGCCTCCACACCTGTTACCATCATGTCCTCAGTGCCTGAAGACGTGGTATCTCCCACCTCAAATAGAGGATAAACCCCACCCAAATCATCAATGATGTTTTTTACTTTATCATGAAAGAACCTGACCAGGTTCTGTCACAGTACTTGAGAGGGGGGAATCACGTTCTTAGAGCACTCCGGGTTGGTCAGGCTGTTCAAGATGTTAAAAATGCTTCTAGAAATATTAGGAGCATTGAGAATCAAGGTGGAGAAATGTTCTGCCTTGGCCTTGTTAATCGCCTACTTTTAGCCCACCATCATGCTTTTCCAGGTGAGCTTATCCTCATCCTGTTAACCATGTCTCCATCTCCTCTCAGCATGTTTACAGACAAGTTTTAGATTTTTCAGACTTTCATTAAACCACGGGGCTGAGGGTCTGCCCCTCTTACAATGTTTTTTTAAAGGGTCTAATGAGTCCAGAGCCAAGGTGATTTTCATACAGAAAGCAGAGTAGTTCTCCTCAACTTGCACAACTGAGGAAAAACAGGCCCCTCTTACGCAGAAGAGCCTTCCAGTCTCTGCTCATATATTCACACGAGGGGTAAGCTGCCGAGTGGTTTGCATGGCAAGGTTCACATAAAATGTAATCAGAAAATGGTCTGTCCCGACCATAGGCAGAATTTCCCCAATGAACACATGATTAGCCTCTGAGAAAATTAAATCCAAAAGATGCCCTCCAATATGAGTAACCTTGGACACCCTTTGGAAAAGACCAAGGCCTTCACAGGACTGAAGGATGTTAACATAACCTGCATCAAAGGGGGCCATTTAGCGAGAGGTTAAAATCACCCAAGATCACCAACCTACGGTGAGTAGCGGCCATATTAGTAAAGGTCTCCAGCAGCAATTAGGGCCCCTGGGCATCTGTAACAGATAATCCCCGTTAGAGCCTGGCCAGAGTCATACTTAATAACAAGGCCTAATAGTTCAAAAACTGGGACCACATCGATGTCTATAGTAGCCGGATTCAGGGTGTTTCTGTATATCACCCCAACCCCCCACCCCTCCCCCTAAGTCTGAGTTTTTGGCAGACCTTATAACCAGGTGGGCAAGCCAGTCCCACGTCGACCTCACAGTCTGACTGGGTCCAGGTGTCTGTCATGAACAGCACTTCAAGTTCATGAACTTCCAGCAACAGCTGAATTACCACCTTATGCTTAGACAGCGATCTAACATTTAGAAGCCCACAAGATAAAAAGCCCTTAGCAAGGAAATCTGACAGAGGAGAGGCAAACTCAGCAAAGCAAAGGGCCCCCTGCCATTACCTACCGCATCAATATGCCGAAGTTCCGCACTGGAATAACTGAGCAAGCGGCGCCCATTATCAGATTTTTGAGAAGTCTTTCTGTTTTCTGCTCATGCTCTAGCAGTTGAGTTCACGAGAGAGTGGCCATGGTCAGGGGCCACTCCCAACCCCAATGTTGTGTTCTGTTTCATTAATATATACAGTATACCTGCAGTTTTCCATGACCTTGCAGCATGGTTAGAAAAAAAATATGAGGTCCCACTCCCACTCCCACTATATTTGCCAACCAGCACCATATGTCTTTCATAGACCATTATTGCATGCCTGGCTTGTCTAACATTGTGACCCAACCAAATGCCTAGAGTGATATTTTTGTTAGAAGTTGCTGCATTGATAACCAAATAGTAGTGATGTATTGCGGTTGTATATTTGATTGAAAAAAATAATGGGTGGGTATCTGGCATCTAAAATATCTATAATGTTATTTTCTGGCCTCACAGACCACTAGTGATGCCGGCTCCAGGGCCACTGCAGGAGGAGAGTCCTAGGGAGGGGGAGAAGCAGTGGCATGGATTGGTACTGCTAAGTCATATCATTGCTTGCTTATTGACAATTACTACAAACTCATGAGCTAGTACCAGGGCATCATCAACTCATGACGGTGCACCCCCTAGCTTTACCAGCTTCAGCGGTGTTTGAGTTATTATGGTTTCTTCTATCTGCAACTCATCAAAAGCTCACATAATGAGCGTGGATGGCTTAAGTGAAACGTGACAGAACGGAAGGTTAAAAGAAAGGAAAATGGTATATGAGTGCAAGGGTGGGTGGGTGGGTGGGTGAAAAGGTGTGTGGGTGGGTAAAGGAATGGATGGGTGAAAAGATTGTTGGAAGAAAGGGTGGATGCTGAATGGATGAATAATGGATTTGAAATTTTGGTGAAAGACTGGATGAGAGAAAGTAAAGCTTAATCATGGCGCCTATGGGTGAATTCAAATGAAAGAATGAATGAATATTTGGATTGTTGATGAATAAGCAAGGCAGTTCAGCTGCTCAGCTACTTCACTTACTTTATTTCTGAAATGTTATCAAAGCTATGGTTCAAAGTGGGGGTATTTTTAATTTTTTGTTCTACTCCTTTGACTCACTGTATTTGTCAAGTGAGCCAGATGTATCAAACCCATCATTCATCACCTCCTTCTCCCCACTCATTGCAATTTGCCATCTATGACTGAAGTGTGATATGGTTAAATTCTGCAGTGTTGGCTGTGCAATGTGTGTCTACTCTGCTGAAGTTAACTCAGCAGTTAGAAACGTTTCAATGCATTGCAAACAGAACACACACGGTGTGTTTCCCTTTGCCCACTTAGTCACCTCTTAGTACTTAAGTCCTTGATTTTTTCCTAAGTTCTTATGTCCCAGCCTGCCAAAAAAATGCTAAATCTATTCTTGGCATGTTACACATTTGATTTTATAATCATGTGAAGTGAACTGATTCCAGAATACATTTTGTGGTTTCCAAAAGCAGATTCATTCTATACCTGTCCAGATGTTTTCCTTTCAACTTCCGCTGACTAGTACAGTGACTGAATAATCCAAAAATGATGAATCAATGGTCAGTGCAGTGACCTCTCTATTCTATATTAAAAGTTCTACCTTACCTGCCTAACCCCTCTACCCTACCTTGCAGTAGAGAAAGGCAAGTTTCCTATCCTTACTTACTGCTGAGCAAGTTATTTTGTTGGAAATAATATGTGGTGTTGAGCGAGGCCAGTGAATAAAGTGGGAGTAAGTGAATGATTTGATGTTATATTTGGTGTATGGGATACTCTGTGACAAACAAGCCAAATTAAATTATAGCCCATTTCTTTTCCCTGTAGTGCAGTCCACCATTTTCCCCAGTGTCTACTTTTGGCATACATGATATTATCTGCATTTCATAAGTGTGGTGTGTGATGTAGTATCTTATTTGTTATACATCTGCCTCTTTCGAGTCAGGGTAGAAAAAGAAATCAATTTGGAGAAGAGCAGGGCCATTGAAATGAAACATAGATAATTTTCAATTACAGCTGCCACTGGTGCAGACAGTAGAAAAATACCCAGCACGCTGGCTAGCAATGAGCATGGCTACATTATTGTAGCCCATCACAAAAATGTATCACAAAAGCTTGGGGACCTAGAAGGCTCCACTGTTAATTGTCAAAAGAAAAAGGTATGTGGTTCCTAATGGGACAAAGGACAAAGGAGCCACTACAAGGGGTGTAGTTCCTTTTTGGTAATGGGGCCCTCACACACCCTTGTGGGTGTCATGCTTCATCATCGGTCTTGCTCCTCATCAGGCCAGTGCTGAATGCCTGATGGTCACCCTCAAGGCGGCTCTTTATGTGAGATCTTTTTCAAAAGAAATGGTGTGAAGTGCAAGTTAAGGGCCCTTTGTGTAGATTGTGGAAACGTAGGTGTCGATGTAGTGATTAGTGACTTAAAAACGGCTAGGCAAGTCTCAAATCAAATTTTAATCCATGAGTATGCCTGAATTATTAAACAAGCATTTACAAGGCAATCGGTCTTGCCTTAGGGACCTTGTAAAGTGTTTAGCTAGAGCTATTGGCTCTGCCAATGTGTTTAAATTATGTTATAAAAAGCACGTTCTTCAAATTTCGCTTCTGACACCAAAACTCTTCACACATATGCCACTCTTTAAATTCACGCTCCATGAACAAAGTACAATAAATGGTGTTACCTCTTCCAAAAGCACTTTGGGGCTCTTCCAGGGGTATGAGAAACTACACAAATATAATAAACAGTTTGCTACACATACTAAAACTTCCAAATCGAGGGCTCAACAATATGAAGTTCAGAAACTTAATTTCAGGGTGACTTTAGCAAAGCATTATCACCTACTATGCCAAACCATTTTAATTATGTGGCAAACTAATTTCAGCCCCAGATTGGACGCTTATGCATATTCCAAACTGTCACAGAGGACAAAACGATTTTTACTCCCTGATTCCAAAATTATGCCAAACACAATCTTCACTCTATGAGTGACTGTAAACCAAACACAGCCACATCTAGAAGCTATTTAACAATCAGAGACATGTTTTAATTTTTCATGTGTGGGAATTTGTAGTGATGCAGTTCACATATTTTGATAGAAGTGAAACTTGAGCAGAGGCAGCAATGAAAAGACATCTATGGAAAAGTAAGTACAAATTTAAGTATAAAAGCATCCATTCAATTATGCAGTAAAAACTAAATTGAGTACAAGAACGTAAATGAACACCTTCTACAAGGTATTTACCTCAGTCCATATTGGCTTGACAGCATCACACAAACAAATATTGCCTTTCGATTATGACATTATGCTAAGCTTTTGACAGAAAGCCTTAGAATGAAAAGGGAGCATTTACTCGTAATCTTATCACAAAGGACCTAGGAAGGGGGACCTCTTTCACAACATTTATGAAGATTTACTGGGCGAGAAAGGAAATATTCTGAATGATTATTCATCCCAACCCTCTCTGACCATGCCTTTCATAATCAAGCTTCACCACAGAAACAATAAACATGAGCTGGAAAACTAACCTTTTTATTGACGATTCTGGTTATATTAATTTCAGTGAGATTTATGGGCGGAGTGATAAGTTGATAAACTGCTAAGCTGCGGAGAAATTTCCTAAGTATGCAATGAAACTGTTGTTTAGAACTCAGAGTATTGTAGCTGATTATATGTTACCAACTTCAAAACGAAAATCCAGGCTACAACCACCACAATGAAAAAATTAATGTCCCAAATGAGTTATATTTGGGGATTATAGTCAGACTTTTGGACAACGTATTATTTATGAGACAAGACAGTGTACTCACAATCTATGAATGAACGCTGCCATGCAACGTCTCAGGGCCATGGAGCATTAACTTATGTAGTAGTGGCCTGAGCTATTCAGAAAAGACAGAGGCCCTATTCAAAGTCACGTGGCTCATAGTAAACGAAAGCTGTCTAACACATGGTATTATTGACAATGGGCAGTGTTCTTAGGCAGGCTGACTACAGACACACATCTATGAACAGCTAACTCAATGCAAGAGACATAATTAAGTTTTATTATACAGAATTGTCTACTGTCATTTTCCTTATGTTTTACAACCATTACTTTAAATGGCTTATTTGGCAACGTGATTACTCCCAGGCTTGATTGTAGCTCTATAAGAATAAAGTGCTTGCTCGTAAATGGGTTAATCAAACCTACCAATCTTCAACATTTCTGAAACTTGTGACCCACTTTTGAAATTATATTGCGTGAATAAGTGTACCCCTCACACACACACTCACCATCGGTGCTGCTGCAGTCAATGTTGCGCTCCGAGGCTGTGGGCTGGGACAAGCATCCTGCTGGGGGTCGGAGTCCATGGTCCGGGATGATGGGTTTGAAGATTGTGCTGCGGGGGTGGCATGGGCCCCGCGCTCTGTGGCAGGTTGAGAGAGAGGCAGGCCTGGCGACTGACGGGGCATTGCTGCAAGAGCTTGCAGAGGCCTAGGTGGGCAAATCCCACTGCAGGAACAGCCCAGAAATAGCCCACAGCCCAACTGGTGTAATGTTAAGGTTCTGATTGTTAGTCATCGGTGCAGACTTCACTATGGATCAAGGGGAATCTCAGTGCACCTACAGCTGAAAATTAAAGCAGGCTGGAGGGCCACGTGGTGCTCCCCCCCACCAAAGCGGAGATGTTGATTTTTTGACAGAGTTGGCCGAGCCGTGCGGCCATCATTGTTTGTTTAGGTTTCAGGTCAGCTGTGATTACATGCGGTGTCAGTACTACAGAAAAAAATGCATATTAACAGGAATTTTAATTTGGTATTTTTTATAAAAACGGGCGGTTGCTAAAATATTAAGCTTGGTGCCCTTGTTGTTGTTAATGCTCACAGTTTAGCGCGGTGCCCGGGCGCAGGACAGCAATGAGGAGCAGAGTACAAAAGAGCAGCACCTATGTTGTGAAAATAACAGTGGCAAAGTTGAAGTAGAGTTGGGGGAGCCATGTGGCCACGATCGGTTGCTTAGTTTACCTGTTAGCGGTGGCGTTGCTACTATAAACAAGCATTTGCAATGCAATAAGACTCGAGACCTATTGCATTGCATCACTGACAATGGGAGGGGGAAACATGGACAACAGGAGTGAGGTCGGAGTGCAGGCAGAGGGGCTAGAAGGCACGGACAAAGTAGTGCTCACAGTCTAAATAACATGTACCGTACTGTGTAACAATCAAAGTAAAGGGTCCAGTAACCATGGCAGGGTACAAATGATGACATGGCCATAATAACAAGCCTCATAATCAATCAGACAGCAGCATTTATGAAAGACAATGACAGGAGCTAAATAAAAACATGGGCAGAGAGTGGGCGGAGCCTCCACAGAGCTTCCACTCTATACTCGATTACTGCATGCCTCGCAAAGCGAGTAGCGTATGCGCGCTGCTGCTAAAGGCTCGACCTAAAAAGTGATGTCACCCCTGGGGACAATGATCCCTGGGGGCTTATAAGATCAACATTTTTCATGGTGTCAATTAGTTAAGATGTGATCTAGGGAAATTCTTCAGGACCGTAAAATGTTTAACTAATCTACACAGTGTCTGGGACCAAGGATGCAACAAGTAGTGTCCAAACACTAAGTATCCTATAATTAGGCAGTTGGAAGGGAAACTGAGAGGTCCATTATGATTTGGCTTTACGAACCGCATCGTAATAGGTCCCATAGTGTGAAACATGGCATTGTTTGCAGTTTGAACTAGTACAGACAAAGGCAATATTAGTGTGGTTGTTTTGTTAACTTATGTAACCACTAAATAACGCAGAATAGACATAATGATAGAACTCTTTTCTGAATGTTAATATATTCCAATGGAGACCCCTCTGGCACACAGGGAAATAAATGGGTAAATGTAATAGTAATGGAGTTTAGTGCGCACCTATGGCAGGCAATGTGGTCCAGTAGGGGAATATAATAATAATCATCATTACACAAATGAATGAGGCTAATTAACCCTGGGCAAAGAACTACGCTACGCTCGCGTAGTTTGCGAAGCTTTGCACTATGCGAACTGCACGTAGCACAGTGCAAACATGTGTAGCGTAGCGTAGTGCTGCGGTCATTTTTTTGCTTGCTCGCGGTCCTCAACCTCAAGTTGGCGACCGCGAGCAAGCAAAATGACATCCTCGCGAGACTTTTTTACTTGTTCACGATCAGCAACATCAAGTTGCCGATCGCGAGCATGGAAAATAAACCTCCCGGCGAGATTCTGAATGCCGGGAGGTCAGGTTTCTCAATGCGAGTGGTCCCGCATGCTCGCGACCGCTCGCGATGAGAAACTACCAGTCCGCATTGAGAAAGCTGCAGCTTGAGTAAAAATCAACTTGAGCGGCAGAAAAGTGCAGCTTGCACTGTGCAAGATGCCGTTTTCAATGATTGCACAGTGCCGGATGCTTGTTCACACTGTGCAATCATTGAAAATGACATCTTGCACAGTGCAAACATGCTACTACGCAGTTCGCGTAGTGCTACGAGTAGCTCACATAGTGCGAAGTGCACTTTGCGTAGCTACGCGTAGCGCTACTTCACGAACTATGCCCACCCCTAATGCTAATGTCTACCCCCTGGGCGGAAGATGCGTTCACTATCAGGGACATTGAATGTGCGCTGGACTCCGTTACACCTGGTAGAGCGCCAGGAATAGACGGTGTCCCAGCTGACATCTTCCTGCACGACCGAGAACCATGGGGAAAGTATATTTTGTTACTGGCAAACTTGATAGCCAAAGGATCACCAATACCTAAATCGTGGAAGGGAGCAGAAATAATCCCTGTCTTCAAAAAAGGCGATAAGTCCCTTCCAGGCAATTACCGCACTATAAGTCTAATCGACACCATCCAAAAAATCTATGGCAGACTGGTACTAAATAAAGTTCTCGATTGGGAGCGCGAGATGCGAATCTTGTCTCATCTTCAAGCAGGGTTCAGGACCTGCATAAGTACAGTAGACCAAGTCCTACACTTTGCCATGCTCCACTGGAAGGTTGTCCAATTGGAAGGGGGTAGTCTGTATGCTGCCTTCATTGATCTAAGGGCCGCCTTTGATCTTGTTCGGCGCACAAACCTCTGGATTGTATTGAAAGATATGGGCATGCCTCCCACCCTACTTTTCCTGATTGTGAAACTACGCGAGCACAACTATGCCCAAATAAGATGGGGACCCCCTGGTAGTGTCACCAACCAGTTCCCAGTAGAGAGAGGTGTGCGCCAAGGCTGCGTGTTAGCCCCAACGCTCTTCTCTCTCTATATCAATAATGTGGCAAAGGTCCTGATCGAGGCAAGTGCTGATGCTCCAATTCTAGCAGGCGCCAAAATACCTATTTTAATGTTCGCCGACGATTGCCTTATTATTTCAAGAACTCCGAGTGGCTTGCAAAAAGCACTTGGAATCTTCGAAGCCTTCTGTATTGATCAGGGGCTCGAAATTAACGTTTTAAAATCGAAATTCATGTCTTTTAACCAGCACAAGACATTCAAAGGGAAAATACTAATGAATAAGCAACCCCTGGAACAAGTAAAATCATTTTTATACCTGGGCGTAACCATCCAGCATGACCTGCGATAGAACGAACAGATAGACCTCGCAGTATTAAAACATAGGCAACTTGCCGGGGCACTGAATAGAGAACATGTTAAGTCCCTGACTAAAACATTGGCCCATGCAATTATGGTCTACAAAGCAAAGGCTATGGGTGCAGCCCTTTACGGTGTAGAAATTTGGGGGCAATGAAACCTAAGCAAATTAACATGTTCCGAAAACAGCTTTTTGCGTAAACTTACCACTCTGCCACAGAGTACCCCCATGGGACCTGTTTTCCAGGACCTAGGCATGAAACCGATAAAAATCATTGCAAACCTTCGCCCGGTATTATACTGGAGGCGAATATGGGTAACACCCGAACTGGAAATATTTGCAAGAGGCCTCCTTGACATTATCAAAATTGATGTCTTTCACCAGATAAAGTGGCTCTCTGGAATTGGAGCGATTCTCAGAGAGCTGGGTCTGGTGGAGACATGGGAGGACCCGGCGAACGCTACCTTTCCATCAAAAAAAGCCTTAAAGGGCATGTATTTCGAAATATTTTCCAAACTGTTTAGGTCTACCCCCCCACTTTCATTAACCGGGGTTTTTATGGAGTTCAAGGACGAGACATCATTTGAGCCATTCTGGGACGACATAACTAAACCGCTGGATAGAAAGCTCTACTTTCAATTGAGACTTGGAAGTATTCCTGTCAGAGCATTTACATCCAGGTGGTCCAGTGGTGGAAATCCCTTATGCCCATTTTGCCCGAATTCTAAAGAAACAATTAGCCACTTACTCTTTGAATGTCAAGCATACTCTTCCCCGCGTAGAGCTTGGTTGCGCCCAATGGCTAAGTTGTTGGGCACTAGGAGTGGACTACTGGCCCTTAGAATTATTTGTACGAATCCCAGCCCCCTAATTTATATAGCAGTTGCCAAATTTCTGGGATGGGCATGGGTCATTAGAAGCAAATGTATAAAGGGACAAGTAATCCCATGATCAACTTTATGACTCATGATGTCCTTAGTCTTGATAAAACATTACTATATTGATGGATTTTAGCTTTTGTAGTATTTCTGTGAGACTTTTATTACTATTTTTATAGCATGAATTGTCTCAATGTTTTGTTTTTATGATAATCATTAGAAGTAAAAGCTTCTAATGGATAAGTAATGCCATGATTATTCCTATGACTCTTGATCTCACCATTCCTGATGATATTTTCCTATTTTGATGAATTTTAGTCTTTGTAGTGTCTTTGTGTGAATTCTATTTATTTTTATTGCATGAATTGTCTTAATGTATTGCTTTTATGACAATCGTCGAATAAAGCTTTATGACTGACTGGCTAATGTCTACTCTAAAGTGCACCGCTGCCAGCCAGGGTGTCCAGGAGGAAATTTAATTAAATACCTAAAAAGCTGATTGCTGTTGCACGGCAGTGTGCCTATTGTTTATGGATGGATGAGGATCAACCAAGGCAAAATGGGGAAAAATATTTTGCAATAACAAAATTACAAGAAAAAAAAAACTTTTTTTAACAAAGATGATGATTTAAATTTTTTATAAATGTCAATTACATTTTTTTTAAAATGAAACAAATTAAAAAATATATATTTTTTAAAACATTTAAATGAAAACTTAAAAAAAATTCACATTAAGTGAAGCATGTTATTACACTGATATCTCATCCATCCATCAAGCTAATGGCAAAGGCATACTGGCTAGACGCACAAAATGGCTGTCAGCCAGTGCCACATGGTCAACAACAACACTGAGCCAGAGGGCATGGGGAACAAAGAAGACATGCCACTCAATGACAACCAGCAAGGAGGCATGGCCACAACAAATAACACATGCAGGCCTATGGCAAAGACACACTGGCTGCATACTCAAAATGGCTGCCAGTCACATGGTCATAACAACAGCAAGAACAAACAAGGAGGCATTGCCAGAACAAAGAACCCATGCAGGCCTATGGCAAAAGCATACTGGCTGCCTACACTAAATGGACACCATCCACATGTTCACAACAACACCCAGCAAGGAGGCGTGGCCACAAAAAAGAACACATGCACGCCTATTGGCAACAGAACACTGGCTGCTGACACAAAATGGCCGCTAGTCACTTGATCACAGCAACAACCAGCAAGGAGGCATGACAACAGCAAAGAACACATGCAGTTCTATTTTGAAGGAACCTGGCTGGCTGCACAAAATGGGCACCAGCTTCATAGTCAAACAACAAGCAAGGAGGCATGGAAAAAAAGAACCCATGCAGGCCTATGGACACTGACTATACAAAATGGCCCCATGCCACATGGCATGTGGAACAAAGACAAATTGTGGCCTATAGCAAACACACTGGCCAGACAAAGGAGGCATAGTAATGGTGACACAAAAAAAGAGCAATAATTCAGAAATGTCAAAAAGAAATGTAATGGCTAAAAAAGTTTTTCAACACATATCCTTAAAAGGCATTGAATATAAATACCCTCACCTATACACTGTTTGTAGAAAAATATGAGAAATACCTTAAAAATAACCACATTTTGTAATTTAATTGACTGTCATCCATGGCCTAAATAATGTTTCAATTCAACAAACTCCACAGAAACAGTTGTTTCTGCACCTATCACTACTACTGGGCCTACTGGCTGGAAGGTCCATTGGCAGGCTAGGCCACATATTAAATGTAATGAATATTGAAAATGTATTAAAAAACATGGATAAAATTCACTAAACAGCAAAACATTTTTCCTTTACAAAAGAAGAAAAATTATATGCAAAAAAAAACTAGGCCTCTACTGAAACTACATGCCACCTACCACAATAAATTTAAAAAATCGAACAAAAGTATAAATAAATCCTGGTGCATGCCCCCAATCAACCAAACAACACCCTTATACACCAGTTTTTCAATTTACTTGTGAAACCTTAAATCCAGTGGGATACATGTAGCAGACAAGGAGAGCAATCCTTCCAGCTCCAAATACCAATGACGAGTGACCAGGAGATGGAAAAAGCATTGGGAGAAGCCTGCTGAAGAGGAAGTTGAGGTCCCTAGGGTACTTCCTTTTTGTTGGAAATAAAAGTAAAATCATAACACTTTCCGCACATTAAAAACAACAACAAAGGCCAGTTGGAGAATAAAATCCAATGGAACAGCTTCTTAGCGGCTTCTCAAGTACAAAAGCTGCTCGAGCAGTCTGTTCACGATCATGATTGGCACTATATTGGTGCTCTTGGGACTGGAAGCATCGCAAATGGGTGTGAAGTATCACACAAGATCACTAGTGTCTCAAGAACATTGTGGCACTCACTTGCGAATGCCAACAGAAACCTCGAACGTGCAAATGGAAAAAACTCCACTTCACAACCGGGAAGATGGAATTCCACCTTTATTCCCTGGGAAGTAACCTCCTGGAGAGGAAGGGAACAGGTTGGTCTAGGCCCTCTTCATTAAGTTATGAAAGTACTACAGCCCGAAGATCTCAAGGCTCGGGCAGGCTCGTAGGGAGTAATGAGGTTCTGTAATGGCTTTGGTGCCTTGCCGCCTATAATACGGTGGCACGTGCATAGAGCCTTAAACTCAATTCTGCTCCTGACTGGAAGCCAATGGAGTGCCTGCAGTGCTGTCTTGGAGGCAGATCTTTTGGGTAGCCTCAGGACCAAGCAAGCCGCCGCATTTTGTAGCACCTGAAGGCGGTCAAGGTTCTTTCCCGTGGCACCCAAGTAAAGAAGATTGCCATAATCCAACCTTGCAGTGACCAAGGCATGCACCAGCGTCTTACGGGCCTCCGTGGGGAGAAGCTGAAGAGTCATCCGCAGGCCTTTCAGAACGCCGAAGCATACCCCCACCACGCGACTAATCTGGGTCGCAAATGTTAGCTCCGCTTCGAGCCAAATGCCCAGGTTTTTGGCTTCCTGACAAGGAGTAGGAACCGACCCCAGACAGGACGGCCACCATGCCGATGACCACACCGACAGGCCCCCCACCACCACGAGCACCTCTGTCTTGCTGCCATTCAGCCTCAGGCAGTTGGTGGACATCCAGGATGCCAGCTCCTGCATGCATGCTCTGAACCGGTCAGCAGCAAGACCGGGCGCGCGCAATAGGGAGATGACCAGCTGCGTGTCATCGGCATAGGACACTATGCGCAGCCCATGGGCCTCAACTATGGCTGCCACTGGGGAGACATATAGATTAAATAACGTAGGGCTCAGGGACGAACCCTGAGGTACGCCCTGACCCAAGTTAATGTCTCTAGAGTAACAGTCCCCCAGCCGGACCTGAAAACTCCTGTCTACCAGGAATGACTGGATCCATTTCAGCGCGGCACCTGAAATCCCACCTTCATTCAGACACTGCAGCAGAGTGACATGTGCTACAGTGTCAAATGCGGCGCTGAGATCCAGGAGGACCAGGGCCATAGTTTGGTCCTCATCCACCCCCTGTCTGATGGTCTCAACTGCCATGAGCAGGGCCGACTCAGTAGAGTGGCGGGGTCGGAAACCAAACTGAGTGGCGTGAAGAAGATTAGCTTCCTCCACATACTCCATCAGCTGGATGTTCACGACCTTCTCCGCCACTTTAGCCATATAGGGTAGAAGACATATGGGGCGGGGGTTCTCCAGTTTCTCAAAGCTGATGTTCGGCTTTTTTTGAAGAGGGAGTACCACCGCCTGTTTCCACCCTGTCGGTACCATATGGGTCCCAAAAGATGCCTCCAGCAGATGTCTGATATATGGTTCAAGGGTGACCAGGCTTTCAGCGAGTCGATTGGGCGAGACAGGATCCCTCGGAGAGCCCGACTTTATTGATCTACAGATCTGTATAAGTGCCTCTGGGGAAGGGGTAGTACATTTCTTCAATCCCTGTTGTCCCATAACGACCCCTGTATCTTCTGAAAACTCGGACCCTGTTATAATTTGCCCCGGAAAAGAGGAGTAGATTTTTGCCACTTTGTCTGCGAAAAATTCTGCAATACGGTTACATGAGTCCACAGAACAATACGCCAGTGCAGCAGAGGACTTCGCGGTGGAAATAGATCTATAGATTATAAACAATTCCTTCGCGGAGTTCTCTGCCTCCCTAATCCTCTTGGCAAAGTGGGCTGCCTTAGCCCTTCTAATCAGCCCAAGGTAGGCTCGCCTCTTTGCCAAGTACTCCTGTTTTGCCTGGCTCGAGAAGGTCACCCTCCACCGCCTCTCATGGCGCTTACATGCCGCCTTTGCCAACCGCAGCTCATCATTAAACCAAGGAGCCGTTCTCTGTAAGCGTAGGGCCCACATTAGTCAGACATAGTGGGGCGGTGGAGTCCAGAGCCTCCATAATGCGATTATCCAAATTTCTGTTAGCTGTTTCCATATCCACCCCGCCTGGTCGCCCTCCTTTGATGAGTGCTTCGTCAAACCTGGCCTGCGAAAATGTTGCCCATTTCCGGCTAGGATAGTTACGGGGTGCCTGTTCCAGTGCTCTTGCACCCGGAATCAGCACCACAAACGGCACAAGGAAGTGGTCTGACCAGGGAACCGGGATGGTAGGTTTGATCTCCACTTCCTCCCAGTTGGCAAATATCGGGTCCAACAAATGGCCCTGCTGATGGGTGGGGGTCTTAACTCTCGGGTCTAACTGTACTGCCTGCAGTTCCCGACAGAAACTAACCGCCCCTCTGTCCAGAGGATCTTCCATATGCATATTCAGATCCCCTAGCACGAGGAACTTGTCTCTGCGTAGAGCGGTTTCAGTAATACCTTCTACCAAGCTGTCTGTAAACCTGGTGTGAGGACCCGGAGGTCTATTAATCAGGAAGCCCTTCACTGTAGTACCTGCGTTCACCCTGATAGTGAAGGCGCCTACCTCGCTCTCCGTAACCGACATTTGCTCCCTTTGGCAGCACAGAGGCTGCTTGAAAACCAAGGCTATGCCTCCGCCTCCACCCGTCGTCCTGTCTTGCCTGACCATCAGATATCCTTCCGGCAAAGCCTCGATAATATCCGGGTCAGAGTGTGCATCTAGCCACGTTTCCGTAAGGAAAAGGAGATCAAATTATTTTTTTGTAAGGAGATTATAGATATCGAGCCTATGTTTGCGCAACGATCTAACATTAAGTAACCCGCAGACCAGACTGGTATACTTCTGTTCTCCCTTGCCTCCCATACTGC
Organism: Lissotriton helveticus; assembly: GCF_964261635.1. NCBI lineage: Eukaryota > Metazoa > Chordata > Amphibia > Caudata > Salamandridae > Lissotriton > Lissotriton helveticus. The sequence goes on along the minus strand of NC_136063.1, from coordinate 600,080,663 downwards.
ACACAAATGGACAGTTCTTACATCCTGTGTCCTCCTCCACTCTCATGCTATGGAGGCATAAGTTAGGGGTGCCTCTACAGAAGCGCAGTAGTTGTTCTCTACTCCACTGCGTTCTTACCCCAATTTGACCAGGGGTTGGGGCCCTGGCCCGCGCCCGGTCGCGGACGGGCGCAGACGGGCTTGCCTTTGGCGAGCCTTCGGCGCGCCGCCGGCGCGCCCGCTGCGCTCATCCGCTGCGCTGCCGAGTAGGCATCCATCTTTTAACCCCTGCAGCGTCTAGGAAGACTAGAGCGCTGACCGTCCTCCCCCGCGCACCGGAAGTGGCTGGCTCGGACCTTCCACGCCCTCTGCTCAAACGGTGCTTGTCACCGGCGTCAGAACAGGGCGGGAAGGAAGAAAATTAGCCCAGCCCCCTGCGCGATATTGCTGCCTTCAGGTAGGAGACCTCAGCAGCCCAACAGTGCCACCAGCGAACGTTTTTAAAAATACCTGCGGGGTAGCTGCCAGCAGGAGACACAACAGTCCAGCAGACCAGTACAGTGCACAAGTGAATTTAAAAACAAACATGAAGGGAGCCTAATCGCTCTCCTCCCTATGCCCCCTCACAATTAAAAACACATGTAAAATTACACCACCGGACGCACTATCGCTAGCGCCGTTAAAGCAGCTGGGACACTGCCACTGTCCACTCACCACCACGGGGGCCCGGGATTCTGTGCCTTTATACTGGCCTTCATAGTCAGGCCTGCCTGTTGCAGATCCTGAAGCACTTCCGGTGGTGAAAAAGATGGTCCTTCTAGTTGCTACTGAAGACAGCAATGTCATCCTGATAGGCAGCACTGAAGGCCTCCATACCAGCGAGGACCTGGTTCACCAACCTTTGGAAGGTAGCAGAGGCATTTTTGAATCCAAATGGCATCCCTCTAAACTGATAGTGGCCCTCTAGAGTATAGAATGATGACATCTCCTTTGCTCCCTCATTTAGGGAGATCTGACAGCATCCTGATGTAAGATTAGTAGTACCTACGTACTGGGCAGCCCCCTAACCGATCAAACAGCTCATCAGCCCAGGGATAGGGAGAGCACCTGTCTTTGCGACTGGATTGAGCCCCCTATAAACCACTGAGAAACTGAGTTCCGGTGAGGTGTCCTTTGACGTGGTTTTTGATACCAGTACCACAGGACTGAAACAGGAGCTACTGGAGGGTTCTATCACCCCCAAATCTAGCATTTTGGAAATCTCTTCCTTACTGTTGGGCCTCACCTTGTCAGGCAATTAGTAAGACTTGTTCTTGACAGGAAGGTAGTCTCCTATGTCCACATCATAGGTACACAGGGTAGTCTCAGGGATGAGGGTAAACAAGGAGTAATACTGCCCCAGAAGTTGGTGGCAGTCCCTCTGCTATTCAGGAGTCAGACTGGGGGGAAAGATTATTGATCCATTCTTCTCCTAGGAGGTTAAGAGGTCAGGGTGTGATTCACTCTCCTCTTAACCTTCACCATCTGTTACAAACAGCATGGTGAGATCAGACCTTTCAAAGTGAGGTTTGAGGTGGTTTAAATGGAGCACCCAGTGGGGATGTCTAGGGGTCTTGAGGTCCACCAGGTATGTGGCTTCAGTCTTCCTATTAACCACCTCACAGAGTCCAGACAAGTGGTCCTGGAGGACCCCACACTTTCTTCTCAGGTTGCAATACCAAAGTGCTAGAAGTTTTGTAGTACCACTGGTTCATCACTTCCTGACATGCTTCTAAGTTGTCTGAAGCTTAATTCCACAACTTAGCCATTTGGCTTCTGAAGGTCAGCATGTAGTTCACTACATCCTGGGGATCTCCCTATGAGTTTGCTCCCACACTTCTTTTACCAAACTCAGAGGTCCTCTGACAGGGTGCCAATACAGAAGCTCAAAGGGGCTGAAGCCCACTCCCTTCGGTGGTATGTCCATATAGACAAAGAAAAGGCATGGCAAAAGAACATCCCACTTATGGCTAAAGGCCTCGGGTAGGCTTTTAATCATGCCCTTCAGGGTCTTGTTCAACCTTTCAACAAGCCCATTGGTTTGTGGATGGTAAGGGGTGGAGAACTTGCAGGTACTCCACACTCCTTCCACATTGGTTGGATTTAAACAGACAAGAAGTTGGCGCCCCTGTCAGACACCATTTCCTTGGGTAAACCCACTCGGATAAAAGTCCCTTTTAGAGCCAAAGCCACTACAGGTGCAGTTGTGGTCCTCAGAGGAATGACCTCTGTGTACCTATTAGCATAATCCACCAGGATCAGGTTAAACCTGTTGCCTGAAGCACACTGGGTATCAATAGGCCCACCATGTCAATGCCCATCCAATCAAAGTGTGTGTCAATGACAGGTAAGGAATAAAGGGGGGTTTTAGGCCTCTGTCCTGTCTTCCCACTGGGATGGCAGGCCACACACGTCTTATAGTATGCATCAGAGGAAGTCTTGGTTCAATGCCAATGGAAGTGGGGAACAAGCCTTTCAACGGTCTTGTCTTGACCCAGGTGTTCTGCCAGGGACATTTTTAGAGCCAGCTCCAGTATGAAGGCCCTGTAGCATTGGGGGGACAGCAGGGTCCTTGCTGTCCCATGTACTTGAGCCTTAGGCTCACTGTAAAGGAGGTTGTCCGCCCAGTAATTCTGATGTTATCCAGAGGCATCATCTTCTGCTTGGGCCTCAGCCTGTTGCTCGTGCCCTCAAGGGTTGGGCACTCCCTCTTTTCCCTACAGAAGTTCTCCTTGGTGGGTACACCTTCCACATGCCATCCAGCAAGCTCTGGCAGGTCACCAAGTGGAGCAAAGCCCTCCTCAGTGGGATCCATGGTGGGCCACTGCAAGTGCCCTATCCACCTCTCTGGGAAGACATTCTGGGTCTGGTTTCCCAAGCCTTCTGTCTTTCCCCTTCTTAGCAGCTGACTGTGCCATTTTTCCTTTCCAGGCTTCCAGCCCTTTTTGACTCCTGTTCCTGGTCAGCAGCAATGGACCTAGTGGTTGCACAAATCCATCAACGTAGCCCTAACATCCACAGGTGTACCTTGAACTCCATTTTCTTCCAAGTAGTGCACTCAAGGTAATTACCTATCAAATAGTCATCTGGCATGGCAGGGATAACTGCTACTTTCAGAAGACCTGACCCCAGTGCTTAATTTGAGCAGGAGCTTTCAGGTGCTCAGCACATGTACTTCTACAGGGTACAATTTTTGACCGGTGGTTGTCTCAATTTTAATTGTTCAAATTCAAAATAAAAAGAATAACATACATTGCATGGTTTCTGGCTGGTAAATGTTCATAGACAGGTCTGCATACGCCTGTTCAGACAGGCTTATTTGTGTATCACCAAGTTAGTAATGATATTGTTTCGCCGATCACAAATCCAAGAAGTCATCGACAAACTATGTCTTGCATTCTATTCCCAGAGTCTGCTGCACCATGCCACTGCCTGAGCCTAAGCCTCTCATTGGATAATTGTAGCTGGGGGCTGGCTCAAGACGGAGTTGAGGCAAGGAAGCTGCGAGGGCGCATTTCAATCTTGGGAGTGAGGGCTCTTGAGGAAGGATAAACGAAAGTACGTGTGGACTTTCCACTTGCTGTTTAGCCAGAGTAGCATATCCTGCAGCCCTGGATTGCTGCTATCCTCAACGTGCTCGATGCGGCTGTGGCCCAACACAACATTTGTGTGCCATGGCGTCACCTGTAGAATCAGTCTGCTGCACCCCAGCATGGTAATTGCTGAGCGTGCGTGAGTCCAGTAGGCACCACAGCCATACTTACCGGCATTGGCAGCATTACGGCTGGGGACAATGCCTATGCTGCAGAAGGCTGGGTCACAGCAAGCTGAGCAGTGGATGCCAATGTCGTCGCCTTCTCTGGACCTACTAATTACAGGCAACACTAGTAGTGACATCACCTGCTGTGCTCGAGCAGCTACCTGTTCTACAAATAACCCAGTTATACTGCACTGATTAATATATGCAAACAAATAATTTTCATTTGGTGTACATTTTTTTTTGTAAGAAAGTAAAACACAAGTCATCTTCCTCCTCTTTAGGAAAGACAACAGGAAAACACAGGGTTCAAAATAGCAGGGACATGTACAGGCTGACGACAGGGGTCACAGGCAGCAGCAGTTTTATAGATGAGAGAGATGGCAGGAGTAAAAAGGAGAAGGAAACAACAGGAGAGGAGAGAGATAAGTAGAAGAAAAGGAGAGCAAATCAGAAACAAAGAGAAAGCAGCCATGATGTGAAGAAGAGAACATTAAGAAGAGAGAAGATAGAATAAAAGGATGTAGAGGACAGGACAGAGGAAAAAAAGCAGACAAATGATAAAACGGAGACACAGCTAATTACTGCTAGAAGAATGATCGTAAAGAGCCAAGATCGAGGGGAGAGAGAGCAGAGCATGGATAAAAGTGAAGAGGAAAAAGGGCAGGGGTAGAATAAATTGAGGGCAAATCAGAAATGCAGGGAATAAGGTAACACACCAGGTGTGAAAAAAGATGATAGAAACAACTAGAGAGGTTAGAAGATAGACTTTCAGAGCAAAGACGTAGACAACAGATCGAGGTTAGAAGATAGAGACTGAGGCAGTGGGAGTGTTGTAAGTGGGGCTCACCAGAGGAAGAAGTGAACTGTGGCCTCCTTGGCAAAATTTCCAGCACCTGCACTTTTTTTTTTACAGATTAAGCTCTGCCTGACCCCCCCCCCCCCCCCCACACACACACACACACACTCTAATGGAACAGGGCCACTGGGTAGTGACCCACCCTCTTTGTTGTGAGCCACCACAACCTCTGGAATGTATTGGATATCACCTGCTCTGGGGACACTAGCTGACTCTTTACCATAGACATGCTGGCTCTTCTGTCCCTCAGAGCCTCAACACCTTGCCCATTGATGGTAATCAACTGCCTATACTTTGTAGTATTTGATGGTACATTGGTTTTAGGAATAGTCTAACATCACCCAAGGATACTAGGGTAACCCCACTGAACTCCCCCTCACTTATTGAAACAAACTCCTCCCCCAGCACTGTACATGCAACCCCTGGCATTTTACCGCCAGTGGGAGGTTGTTCTATTTTTAAGCACTTGGCACCCCCATTGTAGTGCTCATATTCAAAACACTTATAGTACTTGGGAGTTTTTGGCTGCTGACACTTGTCAGGGTAGTTCCATTTCTGGTGAACAGATTGCTAATGAGGTAAATTCCTCTGTCATTTTTTCTTGGGGGCGCGGTACAAGAGAACTCCTTTTTATATCCTCCTCTTTCCTCTAATGGGAACCCTGACCAGCCTTTTGGTAGTCCTCCCAGATATCTTATTAGACACTCTGGTGCTGAACCAGATGTTCACCTCCTCAGCAAGCTTCCTGGGGTCAGGATGCCTAATATCAACCAGGTGTTGGGTCGACTCTGGAAAACTCATTTCAAGCACTTGCTCCTTCAAAATCATGCTGTACAGCCCTGAATAATCATATACCTTGCTGCCCCTCATGTAGCCTGTTAGTGCCTTGCTAGCATAATCTAAGAAATCCACCCATGTCTATGATGAGACTGTACTTTTCAAGGTTCAGTCCAAGCTTGCTGACTAAGATTGCCTTTGCTGCGGTGTAGCATGTCTGGTCCCCCACCTCCAGTGTCAAGTAACCCTGGGCAGAGCTGGTGTAGCTGGGCTATGCTGAGTGCCATGAAGTTCTCGCAAAGAAATGCACATGCACAGGCATGCGGGCATGTGCAGTTTTCTTAAGCTGTATACAAATTCGGCAGAAGAGAGGAAGAGAGCAGCCCAGGGACGCCGCGGTTAAGGTACGTGTTTTTTTAATTGTTTTAATGTACTCTTCAGGTATATCTTAATAGGGGGGTGGAGGTGAGCGTCCGGCCAACTCCACCCCACTGCAGAGTGTGCGTAGTTGTGCCTACTCCGCCTTCACCGCAGAGTAGGCACAACTTTGCACACTCCACGGGCGGAGCGGAGTTTTCCACCCACGGTTAGTGTTAAGATATATCCCTTCCCACTGTACGAATGTATCTCCATAGAATACCTACACCCAGGACTCCCCTGGGAGTTTTTGCACTCTTAGAGCCACTTCACAGGCTGCAAGCCACTTATCTATGTTGTCTCCCACCACATTACTGGGCAAAAAAGTCATTGGATATGGCGATTCTTGATTTAATAGTGGACACTGCAGGTATGCTGCCACCATTACTGCTGGACTCCACCTGCATTGCTCTGATGTCCATGTCTCTGACGCTTTGCTCTGCTATTAAAATAAGAAAATAATTTGCAGTGTGAGAAATACAATAGAGTGTTTGATTTACCTTCTCCCTCACACACTTAGCTTCAAGTTTCCCTTGAAGTTAATATGTGTGAGAAGAGCTGCAGTTGTGCCTCATTATGAAATATCTAAAAGTATTGGCAAAAAGGTGATTGACAATAAGACAAGCGTATAACTTAACCTGCCAGGCCCGTTTCCTCACTTAAATTGACAGCATTTGTGCTCCATGCTTAGAGAAAAATCTTGATTCAAACTGACAGCAGGATTCCTTATTAACTCACTTTAAAAACAAGCGCACTTTGATGGTCGCATTTATTTCTAAACAGAAAATGTCAAAATATATTCTAACAACACAAAATATTATTAAATACAGCGATTCTCTTGCGAGAATATCATATTCCAAAACACTCTGCCCCAAAACCCCTCTACTCTTCTTCCATCAACCTTATCTTCTAAAATTAGTTCCTGACCATGCTCCTCCAAAAATCGTTACTGAAAATGCTTCATCACTACTCTATACTGATTTTCGTTAAACCCAATATCACGGATGTATGACGTTATAACGCATACTATTACTCCGCAGACCATTACAACGCGACTTTTACTCCGCATACCGTTACAACGCATAGCGCCTTGGGGCGCTGGATAGTGGTAAGTATAATTTACTATTCTAACTCCAGTCCCCGTGGACCCTAGGGAAGGTGTTGGATAGTAAATTATACTTATTCCCTATCCTAGAGCGCCCCCCAGCGCAATGCGTTGTAATGGCATGCGGAGTAATGGTCGCGTTGTAATGGTAGTGCGGAGTAAAAGATCCGTTGTAACGGGTGTATACCCAATATCACCACACTCATCCTCGACACATCCAAACCTGCCTTATGGATCCATTTCAGTGCCATGCTAGGTTTGTTCTGGAACTACCTTAGGAGGTCTGACTCCTAGCTCTGGAAGGTGCAGTGGAGGAAGGTGGTAGAAAGACGAGCGTCAGGAGAGGTCAGGGGATTGCAGGAGTCTGCAGCAGATCTGCAGGCTGAAGGCAGGTATGGCGCCAGCGCACGGAGCTGCTTCTGTTAGGGAATGGCATGGGGGACTTCTGCATATGCTCTGCCACCTTGCAGCCCTCAGGTTCCACCGCTGACAAGTTAGTCACCACTGCTACAGCATATGCGGCCTGCTCCTTTACCACTCCTGCCTCTTTCTCAGCAGCGTGAATGGCCTCTCTTGTTTTGCTGTCCCGTTTCCTCCCTCTTCTACTGTGCGGACCTAGCCTCTGCAATGACGTAATCTGAAAGGCCTGCACTCAACCCCTGCAAGCTGCCTGATGTGCCCTGCTAGACTGTGGTGCTTACGCTCGCTGGGTGGAGCAGCCCAGTTGGGAAAATGTGGAAATGGCAGCTGCCTTTTTTAGGCTTTCACTGAAGTGGCAAATGTCAGATAACACAGGAGCAGACCACAATGCACCTACAAATAGTGGTGAGTGCCGGTAAACTCCGCTACACGGCGTAGGCGGAGTTTGTGACAAAAACTCTGTAAAGTTTGCTGGCAGAGTGTAGTTTACAGTCAACCCTTACTCATGTGTAATAAAAGAGGAGTTTAAGGCTTGACAAAGGGTTTTAAACGCTAGTCGCAGTGGTAGTAAAACTGCACACACAGGCGCTGCAGCCTGAGACATGTTAAAAGGGCTTCTTAGAAGGGTGGCACAATCAGTGCTGCAGGCCAACTAATAGTATTTCATTTACAGATCTTGAATACATAGTATACCACTTTACAAGGGCCTTGCAAGTAAATTAAATGTGCCAACTATGTATACACCAATGTTACCATGTTTAGGGGAGAAGCACATGCACTTTAACACTGGAAAGCAATGGTAACATGCTCAGAGTCCTAATGGCAACAAAAAGAATCAGCAAAAAGAGGAGGTAAGCAGGCAGTAAGGTTAGAGAAAGACCACTCTAAGGCTGACAGATCTAACAAGTACCAGTGTAAGCCCTTTGACAGGAGGTCCTAACACACTGGAACTTCACCTACCAAATGTTGCAATGTATGTTTGAGCAGTACAGACAGATCACTTGCTTTGTCGTTCAAAGTGGAGGGGAATGCAACTGGGAGAAGCATGACCATGGAGATGGACAAATGGGGCTAGTCAAATTCCTGACACAAATGCTACTTCTTTTTGAGGTTTACACATGGGAAGTCAGTACGGTTGACAGTATGTGCCAAGCTATTTTGTTGTTGCATCTCCTACAGGACCAGTTAAAAAAATGGTCACAAAGATTTGTCGGTGCTAACTCAAAAGCGCATGAGTTGGTTGAGAACTAAATTCTTTGCTTGCCTGTTAATCTCAGGCTGCAAAGAGAGATTGTGCCCTCCAAAGGGTACATCTCTGCCACAATTTTGATCCATGAAACCAACAAAAACTGGCCACTTTCCGTCCTTTTTCAGAAGCGGATGTTTCACAATTCAAAATTTGGATTGTTGAGCATGGGATAGACTTTGAAGATGAACGGCTAGAAGTTAAAGTTCCAGGCAGAAGAAGTTCTGGGGTGCAGCCTTCAACCTTCAGAGAGGACACTGCTGTTGTCGCAGAGCATCCAGCACCAGCAGCACCAGCAACCTAAAAATCAGACCCAACCTCTGCAATGGCTTGGCTTCAAATGGTAGGGCTTAAGACAGGTACAGAGGTAAAGGCAACAGATGTCAAGAAAGTGGCAGCCGCACTGACCATACAGAGGATGGCTTAAGACTATCTGAATGACCCAAAAGAGCTCTACCTGGAGCACATCCCATTGGTCTGTTGGTGTGGGAAGATGTACCAATGTCCAGAGCTCAGAAGACTAGCAATAAAACATCTAGCTTGTCTATTAATGAGTGTGTTTGCTGAGCATGTGTTCAGTGCAGTTGGTGCATTTGTCACAGTCTGAAGAACCAGTCTCTCATCTGAAACTATGGAGAGATTAACCAAAATTAAAATGAACCAACCCTTCATACCACAAGTTTCTATTTTTCATGAATCTGCACAGGAGGAGATGATTGCTCAGACTCAAATGCATTAGCTGACCAGCTTCTGGGGGGTAAACCCCCTGATTTTGAGGATGAAATCTACTTCCCTGACTGAGTAGGACCCAATGGAACTTTCACATTATCGTCAAACTGCTTTGCAAAAAAACTAATTACATATTTAGTATCTGTTGGACTAGTGTGGGCACAGAAGAAGCCTCTTCATTCACTTAAAGGACATGAAGCCAATGCCCCCCATCCCTATCCTTCTTTTTTAAATTCCCTAGCAGGGCTGCCCCAGTAAAGATCATTAATTCATAAGACTGACATTCGTTGTTTCTTCCATGGGAAAAGAGGAGATGCAATAGACAGATGAGTACCACAATTCTTTGAACAGGTAACTATTACATCAATTAGTTATATATATTGAGTGAGTGTGAGTGATTATGATTCATGTGGTAGCATTGACGGAGTCCCTAAATCAAGAGTCACAGGTCTATTTCAACCTAATATTGGTAGTGCTAGTGGAAGATGGTTTGGGATGCCTATAAAGTGTTTTTGAGGGGGAGTATAATAAAGGCAGCACCTGTAAAGCGTCTACAATCGAAGGAGAAGGTGGAAGACATGATTGGCAAAACCGCTCAAAAAGAAAGGGAGATCCAGACCTCAGTGCTGCAGAGGACCTGGCATAATTTAAACCAAAAGGTGAGTTAGAAAGCCTGCAGGAAAAGTACAGGACCATCCTTGAGCAAAGGTTATGTGATAAATGAGACACCAGTAGGCTGCAACACTTTGAATATGGGGGGAAAAGTAATGCATTGGTTGCATGGGAGACAAAAACTGAGTTGGTAAGAAACTGAATTGACACATTGGTGGAAGCAGGATGTAGCAGGGTACTGAAGGAGGAAAAGGACATTGAGAGCAGAATTGTTAAGTTGTCTAAGTGCAGTGAATCATGAAGGTATAGACCCAGATCCCCAGGTTATCAAAATTGGTAAACAAAGCAAACACAAGGAGATGATGGCCTGAGCACTGAAACTTTTCAGACATTCACTCCCAGTCACAGATCTGGGTTGAATCCATCATCGTTCTTTAGCTCACTTTGCCACCCTAGTTCAGACCCAGCCATATGCAACTCAGTCTTGCACTGTGCCTCATGGGAATAGTCCAGCCCAAACTGCCAAGCCAGGTCTTCCGTGAACTGGAAACAAGCATCCTGGGACCGGTTTTGGGGTAACACCCCTCATCAGCAAGGCTAGCTTCAATCCAGTGGAAAATGAGCAATGGACCCATGTCTGGGCATACCCTGCAAACTTAAGGTGAACAAAGCAAACACAAGGAGATGATGGACGAGCACTGAAACTTTTCAAACATTCACCCTCAGTCACAAATCTGGGTTGAATCCATCATCATCCTTTAGCTCACTTCTCAGCCCCAGTTCAAAAATGGTTGTCAAATACAGCCTTACCTATTTTATCCCAGGAGCACAGAAAATATCTTGAAGATGAGATCAGTGTACAGGAAATCAGAAACCAGGTGGCTAACATGAAGAGCCACCTGGAGAGCAGCAGGCCCTGATGGGATGTCCACAGAGCCCTATAAATGATCGAAAGAGAATCGGATCCCCGTCTGGAAACCCCTGTTTAATGAGATCCACTTAGAGAACAAAGAGGTCCGTCCATCTGGTTATGAGGCAACAGTGGTCTTGCTACTGAAACCAGGCAAGTAGCCCAAAAAAGCAGAGTCGTGTAGACCAATTTCGTTGATAAACTGCGGTTGTAAAATCTTTGCAGGCATTGTTGCCAGAAGGCTGTCAAAGATTATTCATACAATTATTAACATCAATCAGAATGACTTTATCCCAGGCAGACACCATAATGAGTTAACCAACCTACTCATGGGCACAAGTGACTTAGCAGAATACTTTAATGTTTTATCTTCCATTAATAATAGCCACAGTAGATGCAGCAAAAGCTTTTGATAGAGTTAATTGGACATGGAAGTACTGGAGGGGTTCGGCGTAACCTCCAATCTAGTAAAAACCTTACAAACACTATATAGAGCACCAACAGCCAAGGCATTGGGTAACGGAGAGCTTACGCACTAATTCTCATTCATGAGAGGCACTAGGCATTAAGGTTGCTCTATATATGGACGGTTTCATCTTATATACCCCGAACCCAGAGCACTCAATCCCTAAACTTGTACAACATGCCGAAAAGTTTAATGAAATATCTGGATATCTAATTAAGAAAAAGAAAACAGAGGTTGTATCTTGGCCAACCGTAAATCAGGAATTCCAGCATAAGGATCAGATCAGATCAGGTATTTAGGAGTTCAAATCACATGCAGCTTGGAGGAGCTTCCCAGGAAAAATCTAGCCAAAGTTAACAAGGTAATAGATAGGATGCTGAGTAAATGGGAATGCTTGCTGTTGGTATTTACGGAAGGGTGAACATTATAAAGGTGATGATTTTCCCAAAAGCGGCCTTTCTGTTTGACACAATACCTCTGTCATTTCCAACTAAGCAAATTAGTACACAACGAAGCAGGATATCTAGGTACATATGGGCTTCTAAAGGTGCTAGGATAATCAGAAAAAGCTAAGAAGATGTCCAAAAAAGGGGGTTTGGCCCCGCTGGATTAATAGAAATAATGTTATGCTTTCCAAAACAAAAACTTTTGGCTCCTAGCAAGGTCCCCAGAAGCCACTAATCTTGGAAATATGAATACTGCCATGTTAACAGAACTAGGTACAGATATTGACCTGTACAAGTTTGGAGACCCCAAATTATTTAAAAGAGTCTGGCCGAAGTTTCTTCAGACAACCCTAAAAACTTGGGTCTCAGCCAGCAGAACAATGAGGATTCAATACTATTCAGACGTGTTGGCTATCTGGGATTCCCCTGGAATTCCCATTGGGTAAAAGATAGTCTTAGCCGCTTAATGTGGAGGACCAATTTCAACAACTGGGGAGACTTCAGAGACGGTGAAGCCTTGATCACCTGTCAAGAGCTCTTGGCATGAACAGGAAGGGAAGTCTTGAAATTCAAATACTTTCAGTCATGTTCATGGTGGGCAGCACAGGGCTGTATTGGGAACACAAAGTCATTCTAGGGGAGAGTAGGAGCATAAAAAAACAAGTATCTCTGTGGTATTGGGATATGGTGTTAGCAGAAGAGCATGGAACTTTGCCAAATCTGGAAGAAGGACTTGCCGGAGCATGCATATCAGCACTTATGGCAAGTATCTTTTAACTACCTTCATAAATATGTCAAACCTTCAGTGTTAAAACAAAGATTTCTATTCTATTGTGAAAGCACCCTTTGTAGCATAGCACGAAAAGGCTTGTCTTCTGATTTTGCCCTTCTTGTGCTTCATTGTCACTAATATGGAAATGCAGCTGATGTGTGTTTTTTGCAATTTGTATTTTAAAGCTAGATACAATAAGGTGCCAAGTTGCCTTCCTTGTAGGTTATTAAGCAGGCCTTGAAACTGACGCTGGCCTGTAGAGAAACCCAGCTCTCAGGTTATCAGAGTGATCCCGGCAAACTTCTGAAGGCATTTCATAGAGAGAACTCAGCCTAGGGAACACTACACTGGTCAGAGTATTGGATCCTTTAGAAAACAGCTAAGATAATTGTCTCCATCAAGGTGGCTCACCATTGGGACAGGAGGCTATCCAGAAAGCAAACATACACAGAGCATGCACACAAACTGCATTTTGTAATATGTTTAGTAGTACTGCTTTAGCACTACTAATGTACTACAAAATGCTATTCATGAACCTAAGTGCAAAGGTCAACTTCTCCGCCGTACTTATTTTGTTTGTGTGTAGATCTCTGTCTCGACTGGGGAGATCTCCTCATGTGTAGGTATGTATTTTAGTAGTACATTTTAGAGAGATGGAGGGGAAAAGCTTTAAAATGGGGAATACTTATGACTAAATGGAAGGGTTTTGAGAGGAGTAAGTAGAAGTTAAAGAAGGGCCAAGTAGGACTTGGGGGGACAAGCACGCACCGATACCCATACCCCCAAAAGAATAAGAACATTACTGCTCACAAACTTCACTTTTAAAATTACTAAAGCTAAAGATACCCCAAACAATAATAAATGTACTCCAGCTCAGACTTAGGGTAAGTCCAGCACCACACATGGCCAAGGACTGGTATTGCAGCACCATCCCATAGATAAAAATGGAGGTTGGGAAATAAAATGGACATACATGGAAAATAATGGTAACAATAATTAATTTGTTTGAACTGTTTAAAAATGTATATAAATGAATTTTATTGTATTATTGTAAATATAAAATATAGGTAAATCATTTAAAAAATATATTGTGGTGTATTTATTATGGGTACTGTATCGATCCCCCTGTTTCTGACCCTTGTCTGGTTAATAATTAACTAGCAGCCATTCAACTGCACAGAAATCCGTTATCTGATTAGCCACACAACGGCACAGAAGCCCGTTATCTGATTAGGTCATAGCGCATGCCATCATTAGGCAAGCACTATTCCTCCAGCCCCCTAATAGGCATACGGTGTTCTCAAAACAAATCAAACCTACCACGATCTGGGAAATCCCCACAGCCATTGTTTTGATTTAGCCGAGAACTTCAGTAAAGAATGTGCGAACGATCAAGTTCGTATGACATCCTTATTGACGTATTTATGTCCATCCTTACGTCAATCCCGGCACCTTTCAGGTATAAATAATACCGACATTGCCTTAAGCAAACACACGAGGTGGTGACAAGATTGGAGCAGCGAGACTTGCCGAGGAGCCCAGCTGACAGCGAAGCCCACAGACGCTGCCCCTCCTTTCTGACGCGCTGAGAGAGAGACGCTGCCTTTTCTCCTGCCGAGAAATCCAGCTCCGGCGCTTCCAAGCAGCCCTCGCAGGCAGCTGGAATATCAAGACCTGAGATAGAGATACCAGCCCTCCAGCCTTCTAAATCCCAGGTACTGAACTGAATCATCCTTTGTAGAGAATTCTTGAAGCAGACCCTTGGCAAAACAAACTTAACTTAAACTGCTACTTATCTACTCCCGCCACGTATTAGGCTTAGGTCAGGTACATTGGGGTAGGCGTAGTTAGAAGCACCAGTTGAGTACGATTAGTCAATGTATATATGTATGTATCTATTTTATCCATTTTAAGTATCATATGGCTAAGAAACCATATCAATGCTTTTACAGTATTATTTTATAATTCTGTTATTACTGTATGCACTTTACTTAACTCTAAGTATTGCAATAATAGCGATTCATGTCTCTTGTATGAGAAAAGAGACTGATCAATAAATAACATCTTTTTATTGAACACGCCCGTCTCTTCCTTTTCTCTACAATCTGGTGAAACTAAGAATGCACTGAACTGACTGAGTAAAATAAGTTGTCTTTTGTTTTCACACGACTCTAGAGATACACTCTTGTTTAGGGGAGAGCAAATTTGTCATGTTCTATGGTTGTCAGAAACTAAATCCCTTCTTGTCTATCCAGGGAAGTTAAACTCCTCCTTGTCTATTCGAGAAAGTTTCTAGTGAACTCTGAGCTAGCTGGCAAACACTAAACTTTAAGTCTAATATCGACAGTAGAAGACCTAGTTAACCTCTGTCCTACGTCTATACTACTGAAGATATTATTCCAATGTGCAGAGCCTATTGGGATGATAGGAACTACACTACAATATATTGTATTATTTTTATTCATTAAAAATACATGTAAAGTTATTCTAATGAATAATTGAATTCATTGAAATTAATTATATACAGAACATCTATTACCTTTTAATGCATAATAAGTACAATTTGTGTGTTTTTAATTATTTAAACACTGTTTTCAAATAAATGTCATTGTGCTAAAGCATTTATTAATTTGTACTACTTTTAAAATAAATGTATAAAATTAATTACTTTTAACATTTCACATAAAAATATCAGATTATTTTTTTTACTTTAATATAGTTCCCGATACTTTACCAGAGGAGATCTCCAACCCAATTGCAGAGGACTCTGTCAAGTGTGCAGACTGTATAATACAGTAGTGAAGTCCCTACTAGTATTAACACTATGGTTCTGATTCTGAGCGGTTAGGAAGACCTCCTAACGGCATTTGCTCCATACAAATTGGATTGGGAATGTGTCTTTCCAACTGACTCGGAAAGGTTTCCAACTGACCGATTATGATGCGAGTTAGGCATTGGGAATATCCCAATCTAAACCCGACGGCATGTGGAATGACCAAATCTTATGGAGCAGAATTGTACGTCTCCATGGGCCGCGTTTCAAAATGATTGAATACGTTGTTGAATTTGGACAGCCTTTCTGAATCATGCCGCCCGACTCGACTTAGCAGTCGAAATCAGACTTTGGGGGCCAGTAATGGCAACCCTGCACCTGGAGCCTTCCCAATCGGGCCCATGGGTCTTCCCTTCCCAGCCATGCACAGTGTAGCAGGCACAAGGGGGTGCCCGGCACAGGGTGCCCGATTTTCCCCAGACACCCCTGTCTTCAATGGGAGCCTATGCATTCGACTGAAACAAAGGCTCCCATTGAAGTCAATTGGAGTCCAACCAAATTGTATCTGGAAGCATCTGGATGCAACGTACTCGGTCGGTTGGACTCTCCCGATCTGATTCAGTAGGAAACCATTCCCAAACCCATTCCGTTGGGAAGATTTCTAAATTGCATCAGAATCGGGCCCTAAGGTGGGTATATGATGCTTTTACTGACTCTACCCCGTTTCAAGGGATGAGGATATGTAAGCCTATACTTTTGAGTAACTTTACATTAGCAAACAGGGAATATCCACAAGTTACAAAGTTATTTAAAAGTCTAAGACTACATTTACATGTGTAGAATTACTCACTTGTAGGTTTACTTTTCTGAATAACTCCTTTAGTATTCTGGATCCCGTGCAGTGGGGAATCGAAGACACATAGGTAGTGTTTTAGAAGGACGTTAGTTTTGAGCACTTCTTAAAGCTGGTTTGTGACATCATTCTCAATAATTTTTCCCAAGCTGGATTACACCTTAGAAAAGATTGGGGCATTTGAGTACGTAAAATATGTTGATCAATATCTCATCTTTCATTAAATATTTCCTAACTCCGTTTTCAAGTGCTATCAAGGGTTTATTCAGAAATTTGTTTTTTACATAATACTAAACATGTTGGTCCAGATTTACCAAACTGTCACGCAGTGCAGGGCATCAAACATAGTTGCACTGCATTATGTGACAGGGAGAGAGCAGGAAAGAGCCATATCTGAATGAATGAATGAATTGGGAATTTATATGGTGCAACTTAACCCGGAGGCATCAAGGCGCATCTGGTGGAAAAACAGCTGAGTGGTCGGAGGCACCTGAAAGAGGCAAATTTTACAGGTAGGACTCTGCGAAAAGTCAGGTTTTTAAATTTTTACGAAAAAGGGCAAGAGATGGCTGGCCCTTAAGATCAGCTGGAAGCGTGTTCCACAGTTTGGGGGCAAGAAAGAAAAAGGCCCTCCCTCCCCACCTGGCCTTGACGGTCCGAGGGATCGTCAGAAGATTTTTGTGAGCCGATCTCAGGGCCCTACCCGGGGTGTAAAAGGACACGAGAGACCCGATGTCCTCAGCACCCAGGCCGCGTAGAGCACGGTAAGTCAGAACAAGGACCTTGAAATTAATCCTAGCCTGTACAGGCAACCAGTGGAGATTTTTTCTGATTCCTGAAACAGAAACACGTCTGGGGGCATCCACAACAAACCTGGCTGCAGCGTTCTGGATAATTTGGAGGCGATGGATAAGCTTTTTGCTAATGCCAAGGTAGAGGGCATTGCAATAGTCTAGGCGAGGAGAAATGAGGGCCACAGCAACCTGTTTCCGGGCATCGGGGGAGAGGTAGTGTACTAGTTTCCTGAGGATCCTCAAAACCCCACAGCAGGTGGAAACAGTTTTGTTCACATGTTTGTCAAAAGCAAGTGAGGTGTCAATGGTGACCCCCAGATTCCGGGCCACCAGGGATGGCTTGGGACAAGTTCCAAGGGAGGGTGGCCACCAGTCCTCCGACCAAAGATCTTGTTTGCCACCAAAGATGAGGATCTCAGTTTTTTCCCCATTGAGTTTGAGGAAATTCGAGGACATTCAACCTGCCACGGCTTCCATGCAGTTCTTGAAATTAAGGGCCGTGGACTCCACAGAATGAGATAAGGAGACCATTATCTGGGTATCGTCAGCATACGATAAGACTCCCAGTCCATAAGATCTAACAAGCCTTGCAAGTGGGGCCACATATATGTTGAACAGTGTAGGGCTCAAAGATGAGCCCTGTGGGACCCATTGAGTTTGAGGAAATTCGAGGACATCCAACCTGCCACGGCTTCCATGCAGTTCTTGAAATTAAGGGCCGTGGACTCCACAGAATGAGATAAGGAGACCATTATCTGGGTATCGTCAGCATACGATAAGACTTCCAGTTCATAAGATCTAACAAGCCTTGCAAGTGGGGCCACAAATATGTTGAACAGTGTAGGGCTCAAAGATGAGCCCTGTGGGACCCCACAGGGCAAAGGCTTAGCAGAGGAAAGGAAGTCACCCAGTTTGACCTTTTGGGCACGCTGGTTGAGGAAGGATGTCAAGAGACCCAAAGCCGGTCCTTCCACTCCCATCTCACCAAGACGGCTAGCCAAGATGGAAGGGGACAGGGTGTCAAAAGCGGCTGTAAGGTCGAGCAGGATCAAGATGGTAGTATGACCTCTGTCGACCTTAGCGCGGATGTTATTGACCACCACTGTGAGGGCTGACTCGGTGCTGTGCGCCTTCCGGAAGCCATGCTGAGAAGGATCTAGCAGGCTGGCATTGTCCAGGAAGGCGCTGAGGTGGTAATTCAGGTGGGCCTCAAGCATCTTGGCCGGGGCAGGGAGAAGGGATATGGGACGAATTTTTTTTAGGATACCTGGATCCAGAGTGGGCCTTTTCAATAAGGGTTTTACAATAGCCAGCTCCCATGATGCAGGGAAGACGCCGTTTGAAATTGCCGAATTCATTACCTCAATACCTCAAGATAAAAGGGGAGCAGGACTTCTCTGCAATTTTTCAATATTTTGAGAGGGCAGGGGTCCAAGGGGGATCCCGATTTAAGTTTGTCAAGAAGACCATTTAAGCCTTCATAGGATCGAAGAGGAAAATTGGACAAATGACCTAGAGGGACCGAGAGCGAAACGGGACGGGACGGGGGTCCGAAGGTAGGGCGGAGTCCTGAGTGGAATTGAGGGCTTCTAAAGTGTAGTGAATATCAACGATTTTGGTGTGAAAAAACGTGGAGATCTGGTCGCAAAGTTCTTGAGACGGAACAATGGGATCTGGAAATGGAGTGAAAGACAGAGAGTCCACAATTTTAAAAAGATCTCTAGGGGAACTGAGGGAGGTGGTCAGGTCGGTAAAGTAGGATTGTTTAGCCGCTAGGATTGCGGCCTTATATCCTATAATGAGGTTTTTATGTTTGGTCCTTTCGTCAGGGTCAGGGTGAGCTCTCCAGAATCTTTCTTGCCTCCTACACTCCTGCCTACGTAATCTAAGGGAGTCAGTGAACCAGGGGGCCAACAGACGTTTCCTGGCGCAGTAATGGAGTTTGGCTAGGGTGAGAATATTGACTGCTTCTGAAATGGTGTTGATCAGCTCCCGAGCGGCAGTATCCGTATCAGATTTGGGAGAGGACTTGAGATTGGCAATGAGGGGGCTAAGGGCTACGTTGTTGAGTCCTCTATAGTTCCTTTTGAGAGTCCAGATGTTTTTTTCCTTTTGGGGGCAGAACCCGTCACCCAGGATCGAACTCAATAGGGACTGCCTTATGATCAGACCATGAGAGGGAGATGGGGAGGCCTACTTCCAATCTGGGGTCATTTGTAAAGACCCCAACTAATGTATGGCCCGCTGAATGGGTGGAGCAACTCACTTTTTGTAACAGCCCACAGGAAGCCAGGGAGTCCACGAGGGATATAGTGTTAGGCGAGTTGGAATTTTCGAGATGGAAATTAAAATCCCCAAGGATAGTAAAATTGGGTACATCGATAAAAGGTTCAAGGACTTCCAAGAGACTAGTGGTGAAGGCCGACCTAGGACCAGGGGGTCTGTAAATCAAAATGCCCGTAAAGGACACCGTGGGAGAGGGGCTAAGTGAAAAACGAGCGGCCTGGAATGAGTTATGAGGAGAGGAGAGCCATTCAATACGGCAGATTGATGAAGTCTTATGCAAAATGCCAATTCCCCGCCTTTTCGGCCAACTCTATCCAGTCTCACGAGGGCGTAACCATCGGGAATAGCATCAACCAGGTCAGGACCGGCTGAGTCTGAGCCTCATGTTTCGGTGACAAAAGCCCACGAGGGCTTTCTGTCTGAGACGAAGTCACTAAATGCGATATTGTTTTTCACCAAGGAGCGAGCATTTATAAGGAAGCCTGTTTCTCCGGAATGGAGAGAGGGGGAGTGTGTCTCAATGGCAGCCGGGATGAGCGGGGGTATGAGAGGGGGAGTATGACACGTCTTCCTAAAGCACCGACAGTTACAACCTTTATGCAATTCCTCCGGCCGGTACTTATAGTGACAAATTAACCTCGGTGGCCGGAGTGCTCTCATAGTGCTAATAGAATATGCCGTGTATATAATAGGAGAGGGACTAAAATCGGCAGCCGGACTGGCCCCTGGCACCTCCTTGTTGCTGATGGGCGCAGACGGGCAGGACTCTGGCACGACTCCGGCACGGGTCCGGCACGTCCGCTGCTCGCGTCCGCTGCGCGGAGTCATAGCCGTTCCCTTTTAAAGACAGCTAGAGCGAGTCACAGGGCGAATTCCCAACCAATATGGGCGCTAAAAATTCAAAACGCCCTGCCGAGACCCATCAGCGCTGCTAGTCGGCCGAAGCGTGGCCCGGGCAGTGAGGCGAAGGGGAAAGGTGAGATCAATTTCAAAAGCTTTGTAATCAAGCAAGTGTCAAAAATAAAATTTAAAAAAATGAGCAATGCACAACAAACCTCCCGGCTTCCGCCTCAGGAGGGATACGAGCACACAATGATAGCGAGCGCTGTGCTCAGTGGAACCCCTTTTAAAGACAGCTAGAGCGCGTCACAGGACGAATTCCCAACCAATATTGCCACTAAAAATCAAAACGCCCTGCAGAGACCGATCAGCGCTGCTAGTCGGCTGAAGCATGGCCCGGGCAGTGAGGCGAAGGGGAAAGGTGAGATCAATTTTAAAAGCTTTGTAATCAAGCAAGTGTCAAAAATACATTTTTTTTAAACGAGCAATGCATAACAGACCTCCCGGGTTCCGCCTCAGGAGGGATACGAGCACACAGTGATAGCGAGCGCTGTGCTCAGTGGAACCCCTTTTAAAGACAGCTAGAGTGCGTCACAGGGCGAATTCCCAACCAATATGGCCGCTAAAAAATCAAAACGCCCTGCCGAGACCGATCAGCGCTGCTAGTCGGCTGAAGCGTGGCCTGGGCAGTGAGGCGAAGGGGAAAGGTGAGATCAATTGATATCTATAATTGATATGGCACTATCCTGCTCTCTTCCTAGCGCTTCCACACAATCATGCTGTCGAGTGCCACACACACTCCTCTACACATTAGAGCAGACATTTATGCAGGAATCTAGTACAGGTTTTATCCTTGAAGGTCACCCTTTCAATACCAAATACTATTTTATTTTATTTGCAAACTTTTATATAGCGCTGGCTAGACCCGGAGATATCAGAGCGCTTTACATGAGGGTCAGCAAGTTACAGGATACAAAGTTATATCAGTTGAATCAGCGAGTTACAGGTTACATAGTTACATCAGTTTGAATCAAAGAATCACAGAGGGAGGAGGGAAGGAGACACGAACGAGGAGATGAGGAAAGCAATGTCAGATGACCGGCTGGGTAGGTGATGGCCAAGGGGCCAGACTCCTCTATAGCTGTGTAGGACAGCTCCACCGGGCATCAGCCAAGGTTGTTCTGGCTCAACGGTAGGTAAGAACTGTTTTGGTATCTGCCCAGGGTGCGTCGTCATAGTTCCATCAAAGGGGAGGGAAAGAGACATAGAGGGGGAGACAAGGAAAAAACAATGTCAAATGGCCGGCTGGGTAGGTGATTGCCAAGGGGCCAGTCTCATCTATAGCTGCATAGGACAGCTCCAACAGGCATCAGCCAAGGTTGCTCGGTCTCCTGCCGTGGGTACAAACAGTTTTGGTATCCTCCCAGGGGGGCGATGTCATCATTCCATCGAAGGGGAAGAGAAGGAGACACAAACGGGGAGACGAGGAAAAACAATGTCAGATGACCAGCAGGTTAGGTGATGGCCAAGGGGCCAGACTCCTCTATAGCTGCATAGAACAGCTCCACCAGGTATCAGCCAAGTATGCTCAGGCTCCATGGTAGGTACAAACAGCGAGTTACGGGTTACACAGTTACATCAGTTTGAATAAAAGAATCACAGAGGGAGGAGCTAAGACTAGCTTTAAAACAATGCCGACTTCGGTATGTGCTGTACAGTGCAGCAAAGATGCAAAGTGGGAAAAAAAGAGAAATAAAACCATTTCCCCTTTCAAATGGCATTATTTTTTGCCACAAAACCCAAGGGTTGATGTATGGGATCATCGCCGTACCAACCATGCAATAGTCCCCGATGCAGAGTAACGCAAATCAGCTCTTTGTGCTGCTTTACTTTACTTTCACTGACCTTTTCTATGCAAAACAAATTTTGTGCTGCAAAGTAAATCCAACAAAAAAAAACATTTTGCACAGGTTTGCGTCACTTTTGTGATGTAAACACAGCGTAAAAGGTTTATACCTGTCCCATTCTCTTCCAGCAATGTCTGCCAATACACCTAATTCTGGCAAATCTAAACCACATGTAACTGTTATATTTTCTTAATGGCATAATTCAAAGACGTTTATTTCTGAAACTCCTATCCAGGATGAAACTGTGATAATCTTCAGAATGGCTTGCTTAATTACTGTAATACAGGGCAAGCTGCTTGCTTTAATGTTTCTTTCTGGAAGCACAGCAGTACTTCATTATTTGAATTAGTGTTTAGCATAGGGATTGAGGCCGGTGGGCATTAGGTATGGATTTAGATGTCCTCAATGATTCAGACTCCAGCTCACTCACATCTCGGTTAATTGCAGTCATAAAAGGAACACTTTTTAAAAGAACAACATGTCAAACTGAAGTTCTGATGTTTTTTTTTTAAACGAATGACACTGCTAATGTTTTCATAAACTAGGGACTGCAGAAAATGGCCATGTCTCCTAAACAAAGCTTCCTACTCATTTGGAGCAAAAGATAGTAATATAGGTCATTTTAAATAGAATAAACCACTTTCACCGTTTTGTAAATTAGCGTTGCAGCCCAGCTGATCCAAAATCAAATGTAGTTGCATTGATGAATCTCCTTCTACCCTTCCAGTGCCATGGTTATTAAGAATATTTGTTGGTTTTCTAAGCACCTGAACCTGGGGTGCCTATTGAGCACCCATTAATTAGCATTGATGTGAGGAGTGCACACCACCGGGGTGTAATTTGCCGAATTTTATGCAACACAGTACTGTGCAAAAAAACTGCTGCATTGCATTGATTGTACGAATGTGGAAATACTGTGGTGCTCCAAGTGTGCGTTAGGTTATGTGGCGATGAGGACATCGCCCACGCTGAGGCTTAAACAACTGCACAGCGCACTGTTTGAGCACTTCTCAAATGAACCATTGGGATTTGTGCCTACTGTCTACATGACTGTGGCGTTGAGTTTGATGTAGGTGTAAATCATTTTGTCTAGTGTTTGATATCATTTTCTCCAGTTTCAACTTTTGCCCGCTACAGTGACAACTCCCAAAACCTTTGAGTAGTACATAACCCATTCAGTACTGACATTAGTGTTTGAGGTTCTAGGCAAAAAAATGGCTCAATAATACGTAAGCGTTGGTAAAGACAATAGGCTGACTTTTTCGTGGTGCATGCACACTGATACAATATTCACTTATACGCATGATCTGGCACACGTGGTTCTCGTGCACACAGATGTATATTCAGCTAAGCATTCAGACAGCAATGACCATCAATAGTGTAAACATTCAACAGCTCCAGGCATTTCTGAGCCTCAATGGCCCAAGCCTTAGTGATCATTAATGACCCCATTCAGTAATGAATTCCAATGTCTCCAAATAGTAATGAGCATCAATGGCAAAAGGCACTAAACACATTAGGCGCCCTAGGCATTAATAAGTATTCATTGATTCAGGCAATGATGAACAAAATAGTTCAGAGAATTAACAGGCATCAATAACCCCAGCTAATAATAAATATTAAAGAACCTATAGACATTAATGTACGGTAATGGTTCAAGGCAGTAGTGGACATGAGTACCAACCTGCAAGTAATGAACTGTATTGCTTCAAGGTAATAATTATCATCAATGGCCTCACACAGTGATGAAATGTAAATGGCCCATGGATGGGTGGATGAATGGGGAATACTTTCAAAGATAGAAGATGAGCGAAGAATAATAGTCCATCAATGGATAAATGATGTAGATGTGTGAGTGACTGGGTGGATTAATTAGTGAGTTGGTGAATGAGTATGGATGGAACGATAGGTGAATGAGTAAATCAATGAGTAAATGCATGCTTGGAATAGTGGTTGGATGGATAATTGGGTCAATATATAATCATTCTTCTGATTCTCTCCATCTGCCTCTACATTAATCTTGGGTGGATAACTCCGCTCAGCCTGCGGAGTTTGCGGAGATTTTACTACTACGCGCTTCGTTGTGAATGCTGAGGTAGAATGCCTCCTCCGAGGCAAAGCGGAGTTAGCCGCTCCCTCCCCCCTCCCAAATTCTTTAAAAATTATAAAAGAAGGAACTTACTTGCATGCCAGCCAACTCCCCTGCCTGGCCGCTCTCTTTCCTGCTCCTCTCACATCCTTCTTCATTGAAAAAAACACTACGTTGTTTGTCTTGCGCGTGTTCATGCGCACCCGCAAGACATACAATGTAGTGTTTTTTTAATGAAGAAGGACACAAGAGGAGCAATAAAGAGAGCAGCCAGGCCGGGAAGGTAGCATACACGCAGATAAATGCCTTCTTTTGTAATTTTTAAAGAATTTGCGAGGGGGGAAGAAGCGCAGGGAAGCGTAGCTCCACTGACTTTTTTTCACACTCCGTGGAGCTACGCATAGAGGCACTATGCCAGCTCCGCCCACCCTTACTCTACATAGTGCATTTTGCACCCTCTTTAAGGGGGTGATTATGATGGTGGGTGGATCACCACCGCCCGGTCGGTGGTGGCGATACGCCCGCCATCACAACAACATTTACCCCCTGCCATATTACCATGCCGGGGGTACTGCAGCAGACGGAAAGTCCGTCAGCCGTTTTACCGCCGGCTGGCAATCGTCACGATTGCCAGCCGGGCAGAACTCAGGCATCTTATGGTGCCATACACATTATGATGCATGGCGGCTGAGGCCCTTCCATGCCGCCATGGAAGGGCTGGTGGGAATTGCTTTGGGGGTGCAATTGGGGGGGTACCTATGGGACCTCCTATATTGCCATGCTTAGGGTGCCTGTCACGTTGTGCATGGCAATGCACAACATGCCTCTTTGGCATTGCGTCGCAAAGTTAAAGATGCAGGATGTGACTGCCAGGGTGGCGTCGCATCCTAATTGGTGGTGCAGGACCATCACACCCCTGGCGGTCGGTCCCAGTACTGCTAGGGTGCCGCCATCCTAATGGGGCCCTTAGTACCACATAATACATAATAAAATTAACACCATCACTCATTAATCCCAATTGTGTCTTCAGATTTTAACACATTCCCATCAATTTCAACTGTTCATTCAGATTTCTACCTTCATTCAGAAATCTTAACTGCATGCCCTTACATAGTCAGATTTGCATCATAAGTTAGTAAATAGTAGCACTTGTTGGTATATAACCTATCACAAATGAATTTGCAGTGTATTGTCAGATTTACACAATCACTGATTAGGTTTCAATAGATGTTCATGCTTGAAGGTGTCACCCATGACATGAAGATACGTGGTAGCCATGGTCATGTCACACGTTTCAAATGACCACTTAGTAATTCCATGTTCTCAAACTTTGCAATTGCATTCTTCTCTTCAAGGGGCTTATTATCAAGGAACAGCGTTAAAATTATCACCGCTTTAGCGGCAGGAAACTGCAGCTAAAACAGCAATAATGGGCTTGATAATATGCCATAGAGAATTCCAATAGAAGCCCATGTTAACACCAGAACATGGGCTTCTATTGAAATTCTCAAAGGCATAATATCAAGCCCATTATTGCCGCTTTAGCGGCTGTTTCCTGCCGCTAAAGCAGTGATAATTTTAACGCCATTCATTGATAATATGCCCTCTTGTCCTTTTCCTCTGAGGACGTGTCAGGTTAAAACTCCTTCTCCCACTACCCAACCACTTCCCTTTTCCTCTCACCATGCTGCATACCTATTACTTTTACATATGTAGTGAACAGTTCTAAAACTTCAATGAAGAAGAAAATAAGTCAAAACCTTAGAACAAAGTATGTACAACCTCCAGAACATAAATGGGGAGCTGGTGGTAGATGGGAGAATAAGGATGTGAAGTGCTACCGAGAGATTAGGTAAATTGTAGAATTGCACAGTACCAACTGACTTATAGGTCTTGCCACATTATTGAACACTGTTAATGAATGAACCCTTACTGCAAACAAACACAAAACTATGCTGTGCTTGTCTTCCCTATGAGATCTTTATCTGACTGCAGCAGCAAAAGAGAAAATGTAGAAAGGGGTTTGGGGTTATGAGGATGATTGCTATTTAAGATGGGTTTTATATGATACTCAGTTAACTGGTGGAATCATGCAAAGGCCCACTGAAGACCAAACCAGAGGCATCAGATGGACGTTATTCTCTACATTGAAGGACCTTGACTATGTGAATGACCTAGCCTTGCGCTCTCACAAACACCAGTATATGCAGGAAAAGACGTCTCGCCTAAACGTCTATGCACAGCAAGTGGGTCAGAAGATCAACACAAAGGAATCAGAAGTCATGCCATTCAGCATGCCAAACCCTTCATCAATCAAGGTGGATGGAAATGTCCTAGCCATGTCTGAAGAGTTCACCCACCTAGGAAGTACCATTAGACATAAAGGAAGGGCAGGTAGGGACATGAAAAGCAGACTGAACATGGCAAGAAATGTCTTCAGGATGCTAAACAATGTTTGGAGGTCATCTTAGTACAGCATCAACACCAAGCGAAGGATTTACCAGAGCTGCATTCTTTCCACACACTTTTGGGAATCAGAATTCTGGTGGAAATCGAAAAGTAACATCACCAAACTGTCAGCCTTAGAAACCAGTACAGTGAGAAAGATCATGTGCATTTTCTGGCCATGAACCACCTCCAACCGGGAATTACTCATCAGATACTTACAACATGGACCCCATTATTATGAGAAAGAGATGGCGATAGATACAACACAACATCACAAAAGAAAAAGACTCCATCACAGGAACAGCTCTACAATGGACCCCAGCAGGCAAGTGGAAGAGAGGCAAGCCAAAGAACAGCTGGATGTGAACTGTGGAAACATAAATGAAGACCATGAACCACAGCTGGGATACCACACAGAAACTTGCTCATGGCAGACAGAAGCAGGGGTGCTTCATTGCTGCTCTACATGCAAGTCGGCAAAATGTGCAGTAAGTAAGTCATGTAAAAGCATTTCTACATAAGGAATACATAGACCTTATCTAGAATTTATGACCATAAAATTACTGCTGTAAATTTATGACAACATTTTTTGTACTGAACACTTGGCAGAGACGTCCACCCCTGTGGAGGAAATCTTCACACTCAGAGCAGAGACCTCCACAACTGGGGCATAGACCTCCTCATGGAAGGTAATAAAAGAACTGCATCCCACTGACCCAAATCATACATACCTGACATCCATTCCCTTCCAACAACATTAATGCTTCCGCACCATAGGCTCTGCTTTTCTCATCTTTATCTTTCAGCCATTGCAGCCGCTACATTTTACCTGAACAATGCAGATCCCAGATCTAAAGAGGAGTTAAATTCACTAAGGAAAAAACGGCCTTGTACTTAAATTTATGGCAAACCAGTACAACCAATGACATGTGCTTCCCTCTGTGGAATCACTCACCAATATCTGTCCTTTTCCCATACCGACATTAATGGGTACAGACCATATACATACTACTTAAAACACATTCTAGCACATATCCTATAAATATCTAGATGTTTTGATTACAATGAATTTATTTATACTCATTTCATACAGTCACTCTTTTGAGCAGATTGGTTGCTTCAGCTGGGGCAGGAGTCATTGCAAGTGCAACATGGTAACACGCAGTGCAGGTCCCTCAATGCAACCCAACTACTGTTTTTTTGTTAAACGCTAATTCTATATTTTATGATGTGCTTTAATAATTTATAATTGAAGTCAAATCTAACCTTGATATTTATGTTGCTAAATATGTAACAATTATATATTTCTATTTTATGGTGATATACTTTATTTTTTATTTTTTAAGGCCCTGTGTTTTGTCAATGCTACCACCTTCCAAAACGTCCATTTCTGTTTCCAGCACAACACCAAAACCCGGACTGACATTACAGAGCACATGGATGGTAGAAACTGGTGGGTTAAACTACTGCTCGTTTGGCTTTGTTCGATACTGGCAGATTAACTGAATGTTTATTATCACACATGCCTATTTATGCCCTGGTCAGTATGTAAAGCAAGTGTTGAATACGTTATATATTATCTAATAACACTTCCCTTAGACTTGGCATTGTCAGGGCAGCACCGTAAAATATCTGTTAGGCTGTGTCCTAACTTGCATCAAATTCGCATCTTCTTGTCTGATTTAGCATACCTTACTTTTCTATGTATGTATTGTTCTTTTGTAAACTTCTGTCATACAACAGCTCCTGGTGTCCATTGTGCACACATCAATACTGATGCCATCAGGGGACATCATTCTACCATCCATTAGTCAGGTAAGTCTGGGAACCTCTGATCTTAATGACTGCATTTCATCATTAGACCCTCCACTAACTTATTTTTCATATTTATTATTTTATCCAAAAATGTTTAAAGAAAATTGTGTTGATTTTTTCTTTTCATGTATTTACCTCTATTATGTCAGCATTTGTGATCAATATATCTCTTTTATAGCTTACCGATACTTACATCTTCTTCTTGCAGGTAATAGGGACTTTGTGCAAGACGATGATGCCTTTGCTGAATCTTCTTTCTACTAGTGGAGGATTGTGGGCAATCAAAGAAGAGCATCCAATCCGTCTCCAAAAAACTATCTCAGTGGCAAACCCTATTTGAGAAGGACATGAAGAGGAGGAGTATGAGCTGGTCAAGGAAGAGAAATACCTGATTGAGGAGGACATTGTTTCCCAGTGCAGAAAATCTCCAACACGGCCACTTCACAGTCAGGTAATAGTCTTCCTCTATAATCGGTTCTGAGGATTACCTGCCTGCCCATAACCATTATCAATCAGCAAATATTTTATAAATCAAGAAAAATATAGATGCTTTATTTTTTTATTTATTTTATAGATAATTGAAAAGTTATTTTTTCAACCCTTTCTTGACTCTTCCCTCCTCTATCCCTCATTGATACACCCCAAACCTCATTCAACTACTATGATCTACCACATAACCCTTTCTAGACTCTTCCCTTCTCTAGCCCTCCTTGCCTCACCCCAAACCTCATTTTACTACTATGATCTCCAAAATGACACTTCCTAGACTCATCCCTCCTCTATCCCTCCTTTGATTCATCCCAAACCTCATTTTACTACTATGATCTCCCTAATAACCCCTTCTAGATTCTTCCCTCATCCATCTTTCCTTTGACTCATCCCAAAACACATTTTACTAATAGGATCTCTCCAGGGCCGGACTGGCTACCAGGCAGTTTGGAATGCTGCTGAGCTGGGGGGTGATTTCGTTCATGGAGACCTGCGTGTGCTAAACCAAATTCGTTTTGCATTAATTTTTTCGAAGCACACGCAGGTCTCCATGAACGAAATCAGCCCCCACCGCAGTGAAATCAGCCCCCAGGTCGGCAGCTTTCTAAACTGCCCGGTAGCCAGTCCGGTCCTGGATCTCTCAAATAACCCTATCTAGACTCTCCCAACCTTTATGCCTCCTCTATCATCATTCTTCAGTATAAATCTATTTACTGGAGCCCTAAGATTTTTTTTTACATAGCTGAAAGTGGCCATTGCTATGATGATTTGCACAGCAGCTCTTATTGTCCCCATCCGCTGTAGCCATAGACCTTGGGAGGCAGTAATAAGCTCAATGGGGTCTGTCAAGGGTACAGTTTGCGTGGAAGTTCTTGATTGAGAGTATCAGAGATGCTTCACAACTAACCCTCCATCATGGGCCCATGGGCTTGGGCTGACCATAGTGTCTGAGGCCTTGCACATCTGGCCTCACACAGCAATGGCATGGAGGGCTTGCAATGCATGACAATGGTAGTGATAATCTTCATTGCAATAGGATGTTTGTGCCTTTCTCCCAAACCATAAAACGGCTCTACAAATGACTATTTGGGTAAATTAAAAAAACTCTATTTGAGCATTTTAAAAAACCTTAGCAATCATTCACACTGGCCAGAAAGGTGACCAAAACTATACAGACAAAATGATCAGGGAACTAAAAAGACAACAAGGTTAGGGAAGAGCATCTGTTGATTAATTTACCCACCAATCCTGCCCATCGCCACATATGGTCCTCGTTCCCTTAACACCAATAAAGAAAAGACTACAAAATAAGGGACATCCATGAGACCCATTGAACTTTTTACTGCAAACATGTTCAGAGTCCCAGCAGTTTAGATTATATCTCTTGGCAAGGGGCTACTTTTAGTTTTATTTTCTTCACCAGAAACATAGGACTGCTAATGTGAATTAAATCTGATCTGAGTTAGAAACGCAGATGTGAAAGTACACCACTTCTAACACTTCCACAGAGACACATCAACTTTCACCTTGAGCCAAATCCTATGCCACCTCTCATTCAGGTGAGTTCCCCGTCCTGCTTTGATGTTACTAGATTTCAGGTAGTGGCTGACCTGAACGACACTATCCAGAGAAATTTGAACGATAACCCTAAGCCCTTTCATGTGTTCTGTGTAGGTGATTTTAATGCCCACTGTTGCAGACTGTCCGCTAGGTTAGTCGGTGGTTTTGTCGACACAAATGAGGAGCCCTTACCTCGTTTCACTCATGATTCATATGTGAATGCATTGAACAATCACCTGGTTAAGTACAATTTAACTATGACCAACAATTTGGGTGCAGTACCTACAAATCTTGCCCCTACCTTTATGAACAACCTGTGTAACTCAACTATGGATTTAGTGATCATGTAGCCTTAACTGTGAGGTAAGGATTGAGGGTTTGACTAAACTCTGGTCTAAATTAAGTTGTAAAGTGGTCTTGGCCTGGAAAGATGTTTTTTCATTAAATGCGACAAGATGATAATACTAATTTTTTTTCCTCCCTTTTTCAACATAGCCATTTATAGGTTGCTACCTGTTATGATACTCAAACTGAGGCCGCCGAGGTCAGGGTGGCCTTTATAGATATTACAGCAAATATTTGGCAGTCTCTAACAAGTGTCAGTTGACCTTTTTCACAAAAGCCATGTGGCCGGTTTGGCACAGCTTGTACTAAAGCCCTTTCAGCACTTCACACTGCAATTCACATTAAAACCCACACTGTAGAGTCAATCAGGAATGCATGGGCACTTTATAAATCATCTTGGGCAGCCAGGAAAAAGCAGATCATGGAGGAGGCCTGGCACGCTCTCCACAGAGCTACTCTGCAACAAGATACTGCAGCCTTTTGGGAGGAATAATGTTCCCTTTTTTAGTGATTCATCAAGTCTCACTATCGAAGTCCATATTCAGGAACCACACTGGAGACCACTTCTCCTGTATATAGACCATCCAGAACCCCTTGGTGGCCCAAGACGATGAAGCATGTCCCCAGAGACTACCAGCACGCCCATGGTTTTTGCTTATTCCGAGGATCATAGGGAACTGGATGAGGTCCACCTAAATGTACTTACAGATAATCAGGATTAGTGAGCCCCTTTGCATACTAATGTGTTCAATGCCATTGCTATAGCAGGCCCTCCCCCACCTGGAACAGTTCAGTAATATTACCCATTTTCAAGAAAGGGTATACAATCGCTTTTAGATTCCACTATCAAAGTCATGAGGCAAATTTTGCTGCATAGGCTGGAGGACTGGCCAGCAGAGAACAATATTTTCAATGACACCCAAAAAAAGTTTAAGAAAGGTGTGGGTTCCCTAGATTAATGTCTTAACCTGATCTTGCGTGTAGGTTAATACACAGCTTCTAAAAAAAGGTATCTATTTCTCTATTCTCTAATAACCTCACAGCAGCCTTTGATTCCATGTCACACTATACATTCTGATCCAATATTAATCAATCATTATTTCTTTTATTACACAACTCTACAAGGATGCCACTGCCTGTGTTCGCTTTGGTAAGGATGGCGAATATACTGACATTGTCAAAATTAAAAGAGGTGCAAAATAAAAGTGCGTCCTTGCCCATTTTTATTCTCATAATATATAAACAGGGTTAATAAAGTTTTAAAATTGAGAGCAAAGGACATACCTTAAAATGGGACTTGTCCTCGCCCCATTTCTTTTGTATGTCAATTACACGGTCATCTTGGCCAGAACAGGGAAAGGGTTTTAAAGTTTATTCAATGATTTTATAGATTTTATGCATGATCTAGATTTAAGGCCAACAAGAGTAAAATGTTTGCAATGATCTGTGAGGCAAGACTGGCTAAAAGTCCTTCTCTTTTTATTCACAACTCACAGGTTTCCGAGGTTGCTTCCTTCTCTTACTTAGGTATCCTATTCGATGACAAATATAAGTGGAAATCTATGTTATTAAATAGGATAGCTCTTTTCAAAAAGTCAATCATTGTTCTGCATGGATATTGCAAAAAGTTGGACTCTAAACTAGTGAAGAAGATATTGGTGATTTAATTTGGCAAAAGTGTGGCAACTGCTTCTTTCAAGGCAGGTATATAGGGATTGATAGATGCATACAGGTTGCAACACGTAGAAAATAACTTTCTGCAGAACCTTCTGGCAGTTTTTTTTTTTAATAATAATAATAAACTTCTTTATTCGGTTTTTTTCACAAGTGAAAACCATAAAAGAAACAGATAAAAATACAGTTTACATTTTGTGAACGTAAGTAAGGATTCATATAAGTACTTAAAAAGGTAGGTTTTTCAGTCCATTTCATTTCCTCAAGGCGAGATTAAACAATACTGTTTGAACGATGATTGCTATAAGCTTTTCCTGTGCTTCATGATACATTTTAGGAAATTAAGAACAAAATAGCAGACAGTCTCAGATTCGAGCATTTGAAGTCTAAGAAATGCCGGCCTGCATTGTCTAAGGTGCCAGCTCCTCAGTGTAGGCAGGATCCAAATTTTCCTGTGTGCATGATGGAATTTGCAAAACAAGATGACATGTAAATTAGATTGAATTGATTTCTCGTCACAGGGGCAAAAGGGAAAACTTGTAACCCATCCATTGTTCGTAGGAAAAGCGACCAGTCTAAAGAATGTATCTAATCTGAATCTGGTCAACAGCATTCTATCATATGTCGTCAACGACAAAGTTAAATATAAGTGGATGCTGAATGATGTTTGGACCATATTCACGTGATTGGTCGCGCGTTTCAGTGATTCCGAAGCCAATCTCAACGTCTCTAGATGCCGGAGAGCTTGTTGTTTTAATACTTTCTTTGGAAGATTAGCTATGGACTCTGGATGGGCATAATATTTCTCTAGACCAAGATCTTTAAAAAAAATTCTGATATAGGAAAGCCATCTTATCTTGGAGGACTTGTCAAGAGCCATTGTATCTATGATGATAGACTGGGACAGAGCGTTATTCACAGATGTCCAGATACGCCGCCACAGCATCAGCGGTTGGATCTTGATCAAATCCTCAAGGTAGGGAATTCCTAGTTCTAGATGTGAGGCATAGGTCGAGGTGCCTCTGGGGGTAACTAGAAGAATTCTCAAAAAGGCGTTTTCCGCTACCTGGATGGAGCTGGTGTCCGTATGACCCCAAACACCCGCTCCATAGAGAGCAATGGCCTGGCATTTGGCGTTATAGATCTTCAAAAGCTCCACTGGAGCCCTTCTCCCCAATCTCCGAGAGAAACTCATCAGAGCCGCTATAGATCTTTTGAATAGGTTGCATCTTGACTCCACTGCAGGCTTCCAAGTCAATCGTCAGTCTATCATGATGCCTAGGTACGGATACTGGGGAGTAACCTCTAGCTTTTGCTTATCGAGGAAGATCTCTTTTACTCCTTTTTTCTTAGTACCCGCTATCATGACAAACGTTTTCTTGACGTTGACTTGTAAGTCTAGGCCTCCCATGAAAGTCGTGTATCTCTTCAGCAAGCTCTGGAGCTCGCGTGGAGTGCGTGCGAGGATGACGGCATCGTCCGCGTAGAGCAGGGCGGGAATCAGGCGCTGTTTTATACGAGGAAGGTCCTGGGCCCCTCTCAACAATTCCCCCTCCAGACCGTTAGTGTAGAGTGAGAAGAGAAAGGGGGCCAGGACACAGCCTTGCCTGACTCCACGCTCCACTCCAAACGGAGCCGCCAGCTCACCGTTCCGCCCAAAACGAACTCTAGCCGAAGCTCCTGAGTAAAGTTCCCTTACAAAGTCTACTAGAGAAGGTTCCACGCCCATTTGGCTTAGGACCATCCACAGCTTTGAATGCGACACGCAGTCAAAGGCTGCGGATAGGTCTACGTAGACCATGTAAATCATATTCTCTTTGGCCTGTGTGTATTTGCCCACTATCAGGCTGAGATTAAGGGACTGCTCTACAGTTCCGAGCCCCTCCCGAAAGCCGAATTGGAGGTCAGAGATAATGCCTCTCTCCCCGGCCCATTGCTGAAGACGTTCCAGGATTACTCTTCCCACGACCTTGCCGAGCGAGTCCAGCAATGAGATGGGGCGATAGCACTTCACATCTTGGCGGTCCCCTTTTTTAAATATTGGGACCATGATGGACCTAGTCCAGGAATTCAATACCCCCTCATTGGCAGCT
Source organism: Lissotriton helveticus (assembly GCF_964261635.1). Classification (NCBI taxonomy): domain Eukaryota; kingdom Metazoa; phylum Chordata; class Amphibia; order Caudata; family Salamandridae; genus Lissotriton; species Lissotriton helveticus. The sequence goes on along the minus strand of NC_136063.1, from coordinate 600,046,163 downwards.
GCTATGCATACTCTTGTAAGGATGGGAGCCCAGAGGTCCAGAGTATATTTGAAAAAGTCTACTGGGACCCCGTCAGGGCCCGGGGCTTTCCCCGTTTTACTTGCTTCCAAGGCCAAAAGCAAGTCGGCTATATCAAAGAGGAGCGGGATTGGGTAATGTACTTTCGAAAGAATGCTCTCAGAGCTGTCAATAGGTGAGCCATTTTTAAAGATCTTGGAAAAATGAGCCACCCAAGTTTCTTCATCAATGGCTACTTCAATCTTGGGGATGTTATTATCAGCGAGAAACGGTGCTCTAACTGTGCGCCAGAAAGCCTCGCTATTTTTTTGTACGGCGCTCTTATGCAGGTCTTCCCACAGTTTCTGCTTCAGATCTTTAGTTCTTTGCTTTCGTTCCCTGATATATTCACGCCTGAGAGATTGGATTTGTCCCTTGTCTCTAGGTTTGTGGTGTAGTGCAAGTTTTAATTTAGTGAGGGCTACAGTACAGTTGTGGTTAAACCACCCTTTGTTACCGGGTTGCTTGGACGTTAATTTGGACGAAAGTAGTCCCTTGATTTTGACCAGGATTTGCTTAAAGTTATCAAGGACCTCTTCGTGATTTACCGAAAGGTCCAAGCATTTAATGATGTTAGGATATGCCAGCTTGACCAGCTTTTTAGTGATTTCGATCGGGTTAGTTTTGTTCCCATTTTATTGTGAATCCATTCTGTTTGCCTACTTCTAAATTATTCTGAGCGAGGGTGTTTACTATTTCTAAATTTTGATGCTTATAATTAGGTAAATGAAGATACAGGCTCAACGCTGAATGGTCGCTCAGAGAGTTATCAATAACCAGAAAGTCATTTGCCATCTCTAGCAATCCAGGTGACAGAAAGATGTAATCCACGGTGGTTTGGTGGCCTCTGCCCACATAGGTTGGAACTAAACAGCATGAATCCGAGCTTGGGTGAATTGCAATTTGCAGGTCCAGTTCGCAAAGCACGCTGTTTAGGGCGTTCCCCGCCTTACTGTGTGTAAGATGTACTAATGGAAGATCAAATTCGTCCACAATTCCGCAGCAATGTGAATTCGCCAATGGGTACGGGTGAAGGTTAAAATCCCCTCCCCATAATACGTGGTTTGCCCCATGGGTGCCTTTCCTCAGATAGAGTTGAGCTAATCTCTCATGAACGTCGCTGAGAAGAGTCACAAATTGGTCTTCGTCTAGATTATTATAGAAATTGGTAAGAAGAATAGTCTCCTTTTTCGCTAAAGTGAGTAAAAGAATTTGGCAATTGGAATCATTATGGATGGTGGTCACTTTTAATTGATTCAGAGTATTCGTAATGTACGTTATTAGGCCCCCTTTAGGCCTGCCTATTGTGCCACGAACCACAGGGACAAAAAATGTTTTGAATCCTTGAAGGTGAAGCTCAGAGGTAGATCATGTCTCCTGCAAGCAAATTTTATTATATTGTTCCAAAAACTTTTGAGCCGACCCGTCCTTGATCTTATTGCGCAGGCCTGCTATATTCCAGAAAAGAATGGATATAGACGATGTATCAACTTTTAATTCTATTTGGTCTGTTGGTGGCGGAGAAGGATTAGTTATGAAGCTCTGGTGAGGAGAACTTAGGTTAGCGGATTCTATGTCAGCTGGTGGTCAATCGACCATCTCGAGGCCGCTAAAATTGTTAGTTGTCGGGATATTAAACCATGGTTCCCAACGGGGCGGTTCTCTAAATGTCATCCTTTGAATAGGGGGCCTCCATTCTCCCCAACCACCACCCTGCTGGCGCGATCCCACTAATTGCCATGAGTAGTCTTGATCATACTGTCTAGGGGGTCCTTGATATCCTGTATTATGGAGATCAGTGTATCGGGGAGCAGGAGCAGACCATACGGGATCATAGTCCTGAAAGAAACCCATCGGTTGTCTTGAGGGGTAGAAGAAAGAAAGTGGTTTGACACTGATACCTCTGTTTACATTTGTATCTTCCCAGGAGCAGATATAGTCTGCAATACGAATGTCCTCAAAGGTAACCAGGATACAATCCTCAGGGATCGATTTTCTCGCTTTGCCCACCCATGGAGTCCTGCGAACTGACAGGATCCTTCCATTCCAAGTTGGGGGGAGGGGACGATTGTTCTGTAGCCAATGTTGTACCTTGTTTTTGAGAGACCAGCCTGGTTCCGCGTTGCAGTCCGCGGTTGCTGGAACTCCGGTCATGACCGCTACATACGGCGAAGCCTTGGGTGGTAGATCCACTAGGGGTCTGCCCTCCCCGGCGCCTCTGGGGATATTTCTATGAGTTTTGGGGACCGGAGGGTCAGGAGCGGGTACTTGAGAGGCCGATGATTTTGATGTTATCTTGGGAGTAGCCTTATTTGTAACCACCAAGTTTGGAGCAGGTGAAATTAATGACTGAGAATTATCTTGTAGCAAGGAGGTAGAAGGGTTAGTCACTATGTTCGAAATGCTCTTAGGGATCGGGCGGGAGGATGTTGCAGTTTGGGATACCTTGTTCTGCTCTGATACGGGTTTCTGGGGAAGATTTAGTGGCTGTATGGAGGGGTGATTTATGTGATTATTTCTCCGTGTGTTTTGAGCCCCTACTAGTTGATTATGTTGTTGAAGTTTCACAAGTTTACCTAACTGCATCTCCAGCTGAGTTAATCTTTTTTCTATTGGTTGGAGGGATGATTTGAATAAGTCAGCGATCTTCTTTAAGAGCTGGGTGTTTTCGCCATCTCCTGCGCCGCTATTAGTAAGTAATGGAGATGGGGATTCTAGGTCGATAAGAGTAGGAGTTTCATGCTCGTTGTGGTGTATTAAAGCTGTGACTACTAGGTGTTCTGCTCTGGGGGGTGGATCCTGGGGGGCGCTTGGTGTATGATGTAACATATTCAAGCTAGGATTTATTTGATCGTCTTTTCTCTTGCTTACCGCGCCCTCCCGCCTTCCTCTTTCATAAGATTTCTCTAAGGAGGTCATTTGAGTGGGGGTTTGTGGAGCTAGGTCAGGGGATCTCTCCAGATCGGTGCTTAGCTGAGAATCAGCGAGTTGGGACACGGATAAGTCCACATTATTTGGCAGACTTTGCCTCCCACAGCGCTCCCTCTCCCCTTCCTTGTTTTTCCCTACCGCAACTGGGGTTCTTGCATCAGCTAGGTTACCCAAAGAGGATCTCTAGGCAAATGCAAGATCTAATGATACTCTCTCTTCTATCAGTGATATGCTTTGGTCTATGAATGTGTTCGCCTTGGTTATAAACTCATCCATGGGACCAAGCAGTTTACACACGCTGCCCGGGGCCTTAGATTTATTCCCTCTGGTGACTACCATGATATTAAGATAACAATAAAAAAAGAACAGGAGATAATTTATGAGTGTAAATTAAAAGGGAGTGGCCCAGTCCAGTCTCGAAAGTCCTCGAACGGCCTCAAATGGCCCGCTCTTTGCCCGGTCTTCGCCCCGAGCTCCGCCCCGCGCGCGTCCCGCGTCGCGGTGGGGCTTACACCAATGAAGTACGTAACAAGAGGGGCGTGGCCACCGGGGGAAGAGGCACCAGCTGTGCAAGGTGGAGAATGCTGGGCCTCGCAGTCCCCCGGTAGGCTCCTGGCAAAGTTTCCAAATAGTAGTCCTCTACCTGGGCTGTCCGTCACTAGGAGCGCCTCAGGAATCCGCCGACTGCGGAACCGCTCACACCAGGTTGGGCAGCCTCAGGGAGCGTGCAGGGAACAAGCGGCCAGAGACGATCCTTCGGGCAGGCAAGGTTTGGTCAGTGAGCGTCACCCGCGGAGCGGGTGGCGCGAAAGGTATTTCAAGCTGAAACAAAGGGGCGTGGCCACCGGGGGAAGAGGCACCAGCTGTGCAAGGTGGAGAATGCTGGGCCTCGCAGTCCCCCGGTAGGCTCCTGGCAAAGTTTCCAAATAGTAGTCCTCTACCTGGGCTGTCCGTCACTGGGAGCGCGTCAGGAATCCGCCGACTGCGGAACCGCTCACACCAGGTTGGGCAGCCTCAGGGAGCGTGCAGGGAACAAGCGGCCAGAGACGATCCTTCGGGCAGGCAAGGTTTGGTCAGTGAGCGTCACCCGCGGAGCGGGTGGCGCGAAAGGTATTTCAAGCTGAAACAAAGGGGCGTGGCCACCGGGGGAAGAGGCACCAGCTGTGCAAGGTGGAGAATGCTGGGCCTCGCAGTCCCCCGGTAGGCTCCTGGCAAAGTTTCCAAATAGTAGTCCTCTACCTGGGCTGTCCGTCACTGGGAGCGCGTTAGGAATCCGCCGACTGCGGAACCGCTCACACCAGGTTGGGCAGCCTCAGGGAGCGTGCAGGGAACAAGCGGCCAGAGACGATCCTTCGGGCAGGCAAGGTTTGGTCAGTGAGCGTCACCCGCGGAGCGGGTGGCGCGAAAGGTATTTCAAGCTGAAACAAAGGGGCGTGGCCACCGGGGGAAGAGGCACCAGCTGTGCAAGGTGGAGAATGCTGGGCCTCGCAGTCCCCCGGTAGGCTCCTGGCAAAGTTTCCAAATAGTAGTCCTCTACCTGGGCTGTCCGTCACTGGGAGCGCGTCAGGAATCCGCCGACTGCGGAACAGCCCACACCAGGTTGGGCAGCCTCAGGGAGCGTGCAGGGAACAAGCGGCCAGAGACGATCTTTCGGGCAGGCAAGGTTTGGTCAGTGAGCGTCTCCCGCGGAGCGGGTGGCGCGAAAGGTATTTCAAGCTGAAACAAAGGGGCGTGGCCACCGGGGGAAGAGGCACCAGCTGTGCAAGGTGGAGAATGCTGAGCCTCGCAGTCCCCCGGTAGGCTCCTGGCAAAGTTTCCAAATAGTAGTCCTCTACCTGGGCTGTCCGTCACTGGGAGCGCGTCAGGAATCCGCCGTCTGCGGAACCGCTCACACCAGGTTGGGCAGCCTCAGGGAGCGTGCAGGGAACAAGCGGCCAGAGACGATCCTTCGGGCAGGCAAGGTTTGGTCAGTGAGCGTCACCCGCGGAGCGGGTGGCGCGAAAAGTATTTCAAGCTGAAACAAAGGGGCGTGGCCACCGGGGGAAGGGGCACCAGCTGTGCAAGGTGGAGAATGCTGGGCCTCGCAGTCCCCCGGTAGGCTCCTGGCAAAGTTTCCAAATAGTAGTCCTCTACCTGGGCTGTCCGTCACTGGGAGCGCGTCAGGAATCCGCCGACTGCGGAACCGCTCACACCAGGTTGGGCAGCCTCAGGGAGCGTGCAGGGAACAAGCGGCCAGAGACGATCCTTCGGGCAGGCAAGGTTTGGTCAGTGAGCGTCACCCGCGGAGCGGGTGGCGCGAAAAGTATTTCAAGCTGAAACAAAGGGGCGTGGCCACCGGGGGAAGAGGCACCAGCTGTGCAAGGTGGAGAATGCTGGGCCTCGCAGTCCCCCGGTAGGCTCCTGGCAAAGTTTCCAAATAGTAGTCCTCTACCTGGGCTGTCCGTCACTGGGAGCACGTCAGGAATCCGCCGACTGCGGAACCGCTCACACCAGGTTGGGCAGCCTCAGGGAGCGTGCAGGGAACAAGCGGCCAGAGACGATCCTTCGGGCAGGCAAGGTTTGGTCAGTGAGCGTCACCCCAGAAGCTGTGCCAATGCCATCTGTCATGCGGAATTGGGTACCCCGTATATCAAGGCCATATTCAAATTATTATCATGGCACTCTTTTTGGGCATGAGAGGAGATCGCACTTAATAAACTTGTTATAATTGATTGTCTTCAACTTGAGGCTGCCTTATATATTCCATGGCTTGTGTACATGAAGTCGGCATCTGTGAGATGATAGGGAAACCAGGCATATTTGTTACCCCAGAGTCCTGCCTCTCTTTTGAAAAGATAGTATAAAGCAACTCTTTTATGAAAAGGCATCAAAGAAGAGAGTATTCTTAGACAATCAGAAATCAGCGGAGTGCACATACAATCTGGTACACATCAACGAGGGCCTTCAACAATGCTTTTTTTATTCACAACAGGCAGAAGCACTTTGCACTTAGAAGATTTCATTTTAATCTTTTACCCCTCTTGGTGGGATTCCCAGCTATTGGTTGCACTTTAACGGATTTGAACCTTTGTCCATGCAATAGAAAGTCTGTTCAGTCGACCTTATATATTATGCTCTCTTGCTCTTTCAGATATCTAGATAAAAGATTTTATTGCCACTTTTTAAAGATTTTAAATTTAGCCAAAGCAGACCTGCTGTGTTGTTTTTACAACAGCTACACAGCCTTCTTATATGCTGCTCTGTGGCCTCTTTTATATGGCAGTTAGTAAAATTAAGAAAATGTGCAATAATATGAGACCCTTTTGTATTATACCTAGCTGTATTATGTAAATGGATACTTGTATAGCGCACTACTCACCCGCAAGGGTCTCAAGGCGCTTGTACGAATACCGCTGTGGAACCCATCCTGGCTTTCCCTGTGAGGTGTCCACTCCTGGGCACCCCCAAGGTGGAGGCCAGGCATCCTTAGCGTTGAGGGGGCCGTTGTGGAGATTAAGCAAGCTATTGCCCAGAGTTGGACTCCATGATTGGAATAGGCACCGAGGCAAGAATTATCAGGTCTGTGGAATTTGAGCTCAAGACCTGCCGAGGCAGGGAATTGAACCCTGGTCCTGGGCTAGACCTCTGCATCAGGGTCTGCCGATCTAACCATTGAGCCGCACTTCTCTTCTTATTACTTGTGCTCAGATGGATAGTTATTTATTTTGGTTGATTGCACTGTCTTTTTATATGCTTTATGCCACAAAAATGTAGTGAATAAAGATATAGTTTTCTTGCGTTCCCCATCCAAGAATTAGAAAGACTACTAGAAAAATAATGTATTATTATACACAATATAAATATGTGCACAAAATTATGAGAGGAGTTGGCCTAACGGCAAGGGCGGTCGACTTCAAATCTGGTGAACCGGGTCTGAGTCTCATCAAGGACGCGCAACAGCCTGTGATTATGGGCAAATCACTTAATCTCCCCATGCCTAACAAAAAAAGCATTGGCATAGCCAATAGGTCTCGCATTTGGGACCTTATAAGTGTTTAGTTATCCAACACAATATCCTTGGTGCAATAACATTAACTGTTGCATGGCTAAACACTTATAAGGTCCCAAAGGCGAGACCTATTGGCTATGCCAATGCTTCTTGCCCTTGAAGCCCAAATCACGCTTTTATACCTTCTGCGGTCACCTAATTCATGTGTCAATACTTACATTCCGGCAGACTCACTGGGCTCACCTCGAGCTGCTCTTGGCTGAGTCGTTCGGCGGCTGCCAAGGAGGAGACGTAGAGGGCAGGCTGGCAATAAACCGTCCTATCCAGCTGTTCTCGGAGTCCGTGCTGGCAAAGGTGCAGAAGATCGTAGCCCAACACCCGCTCTGTGGTTGTAAAAATCTCGCGTACTGTAGGTTACCGCAAGGTGCTCCCTCCCACCATGCTCGGGTGCTGGATACTCTGGCCGGGGAACAGCAGCACGCAGCAGTCCGCCGGGGACAGGTGTTGCCCCTCTTGTGTCGTGGCATCCTCAGCGCCCTGCAACAACTTCTGTAACCTCTCTGGCCTCAGTCTGCAGGGGATGTTATCAGGAGCTGAACCAAAGAGACCCCTGCTCCCTGTTCTACCTGCCGTGAGCAAAGTGCGGGGTCAAACATGAACTGTAGCAGCGGAAGCCATGACACCAAGCACCACATGTGTGCATGGGTGAGACTGCCTGTGAGGCCACCATACAAAGGTCAGGCATAGTTCCTTCAGTTTTCGCTAAATACCACATAATTGGTCAGCCTGATCTTAAAATGGCTGCTAATGTGGTGCAGAAGGGCAGTTCTTTGGGGAGCAACGCAGTCCTTTTTCTGTAATGTCAACAAGTCGAGGAGTGTACCACTGAGTGGCTCTGGAGGTCCAATATTTATACCTGGTGCCTGCCTTTGAAGTGGGGAGACTCCCTACACTACCCCCAAATATGGTTATTGAAGGCGCTTCCCTTCCTGTGGCAAGGCTTCAAGAAACTTGGGGTGACAAAAGACTAGTGTCAGGTTCCTTAGGGTGTGCTGAAGGCAAGCCCCTCTGAAGTACAACTGGTTAAGGCAACAGCTCCACCTACAGCCATCCTGGAAGGATGGTCCAACCTGTCCACACTTAAACCCCTTTGTGTCACTATCTGGGAGGAATACACAAAGTCCAATATCAGAGCCAATCACAGTCACGCGACCCAGGACTATGAGAGTTTTGGCCACTCTGTGCTATGCAACTTCCACCAGCCACTGCGTTGCAGAGTTTTTTCATACATGCAGCTTGCCAATGGTACGTTGCCAGTCACAAACTAGATGTTGCATCCCCTAGTGTGATTTTCAGTTGCTAGGAGGGCACCTGGTGAGATTTCCCCAAAGCGGGTGGTTGGGGGCAGTTGGTACCATTCATGGACAGAAAGCTGCAGCTCAAGTAAAATATCTTCTTGAGTGGCAGGAAAATCAACTCAAGGAGCAGCCCCCTCTAGTCCACCTGCGTGGTGCCATTCGCTCCAATTTTTCAGCACGGAACAAGCTCTCAGTGCTAAAATTCAGTGCAAGCAGTGCGATGTGCCTAATTTTACCCAAGCAAGGAGCTCCATAAAAATTGCAGAGTTCTCATGCTACTCCATGGAATTCTATGAAATGAAACTCCGCTTGTTCCTCTCACCCCTACCCAGGACACTGGTCGAGGCTCTAAATGGTTAGGGTAGGAAAATGCTCTAAAAGTGGCATTTTCAGAATTGTGTCTTAAAATCTGAATTTTCCAATCCAAATTTACCAATGAAGAGGATTTTGAATTACAATTCATTTGAGTCCAAACAGCAAATGTCTACCTGCACTCAATCCACTGTTAGCACTTATTAACTGTAATAAGATAACACAATGTTAGTCAATGGGAGAGATAGGCCTAACAGTAGTGAAAATGAGATTAGGATTTATTCACTACTGGGACATGTAAAATTTACACACTTATATCCTAGTTTTTAATTACAATGCACCCTGCCCATTGAGCCTATACGACCTGCCTTAGGGGTGACTTACATGAATTAAAAAGGAAGGTTTAGGCCTGAAAAAAGGTTTATTTTGCCATGTCAATTTGGCAGATTGAAACTGCACTACAGGCTGCAGTAGCAAGCCTGAGACAAGTTTTAAAGTGCTACTTTAGTGGATGGTACAATGAGTGTTGCCGGCCCACTAGAAGCATTTCATTTAAAGGCCCTGGGTACTTGTAGTACTATGTACTATAACTAAATTAAATGTGCCAATCAGATGTAGGCCAATTTTACAATGTTTTAGAGAGAGAGAGAGAGAGAGAGAGGGAGAGAGAGCATACGCACTTTAAAACTGGCTAGCAGTGGTAAAGTTGTCAGAGTCCTAAGGGGAAAAATTGGAATTAATCAAAGCAGGAGGGGTGAAGGCAAAACGTTTGGGGGTGACCCTGCAGAGAGGGCCATGTCCAACAATGTTGCAGTGCCATGGGTCACATTGCAAAGTGGCTGACTTCAAACACTTTGATTAATTAATTGTATGAATATTAAAATCTTTCATGTCAGGCGATTTAGTGAATTCACCACAAACTAAGGCCATTAATTTTGAAGAACATGGTGTTTAGTGCAATATTATTTTACAGTTACAATACACTACACTAGCGTTATTGCTTTTCTGATCCACTGTGCGCAATAATTTCATGGAAGGATTACAAAGAGAAACATCAACTTCCTGAAAAGCTCTACATAGATGGTGTTGTGAAGAAAGCACAGACTATTTTTGCAGGCACTTTGGGGCATATTACCAATGTTAAGCGATATTTATCTCTAACGATGCTTAGCAACAAATTTTTTAACGCTAAGCATCGCCAGAAATTATCGCAGATAAACCTTGGTATTACCAAGGTTTATCGCAAATGCGATAAAAAAACGGCCGCAATGCATGAATATCGCTGAAAAGTCAGCGATATTCATGCATTACCGAGCTAATACTCTTAGCCATGTTATCCACCTCCCATTGGATAACATGGCTAAGAACTGCTCAGGGCAGGTGTTAGCTTTTGGAGATATTCGCGCTTAGCGCGAATATCTCCAAAAGTTGGTAATATGAGATAGCGATGTTAGCGACTGTTTCCAGTCGCTAACATCTTGGCACGCCCACTTTGCATATCATTAGTGATAAATATCACTGACATGCAAAATGGGGCCCAAGATCGTCGCTATCTCCTACTAGCTGTCACTAACTGGTGTTAGCGACAGCTAGGTAATAGGGAGATAATTTTATCTCCGCTTTCTTGGCTTTTAAAGCTAAAAAAGCGGAGATAAACCCCCTTGATAATATGCCCCTGTGATTAGAATGCGCACCCATGTACAAAGGTAAGTCAAATTGATGACGATTCACCAAAATGCCTGGGGTAGGGGAAGTGACATCAAATATCCTTTCACCTTAATGATGACACAGCAAGTGACAATTTATGACCTTTGACTCCGCATCGTTCCAAGAACATTTTGAAAAAAATTGGCTTTTCTAGTGCATTGTAATGCACAAACTTCCCATAAACTTCCCATAAATATGCTTAAAAGCCACAGGCTCTAAAAAACACTCAGTAAATATTCAAGTCCTTTTCTTGTGTGCCAAGCTACTGAAGTCTAACGGTCCCCATGAGTTCACCCAATTATGTTTTTAAAATATCCTATGGGTGCCTCCTTATGTCAAAAATTACCTCCGTTGCTAGGAACAGCATTTTGCCATAGTTGCCCCCTTTTCCCAAACATTAAATACAATATGCCAGTGACAGAATTTTCCTAATACTGCTTCCTTGCATTATGGAGGTCCATTATGTGAAAGGTTATGTCTAATATGTCAAGAACTCAGGTAAATAGCAGTCCCTGTTTAGGGCTTGTCCCTTAGGTCACAGCGATGATGCCGAGCAACGGCTGAATGTTTTTATCCCAATGGATAGAAGGTAATGAAGAAGGTTGCACCACAAAACAGGAATCTTCAAATAGTTTGTATTTATTTTTTGAATCGAATAAAGTTTTCAAAAAACGTTTAGAATATTGGCAGTAATCCAATCGTAGGTAAATGAATGTTAATCAATCATCATGGGTCATGATGGGAAAGAACCCCAAAAAAATCCCGATGCATTTCGGGCACTTCACATGCCCTTCTTCATGTGAAATGCCCGAAATGCATACTGGGACTGCTATTTACCTGATTCCAAGATTACACTCCACTGGCCCAGAGAGTGATACCTTAGGAGCACGCCATCACCATATATATTTTTTCAACATTCTATTTTTTCACCTTCGCTGTGCGTATCTTTTCTTCATTGTAATATGTCAAGGACCACATTTGACATGAATGGGCCCCATGACCTTGCCAATGTTGTCTTCCCATATGCCAAGAATTTCCTCCAATGTGCCATCACAAGCAATTTCCCACAGGTGCCAACCATGCCAAGAATTTCCTCCAGGAGGCCAGCACTGGCATTTTTCACGAGTGCTCCATGCCAAAATTTACCGCACAGAGTGCCAGCAGTAGCATTTTGCTGAGGGTATCCGATATGCATGTAATGCCTCCAGCATTTCAGTGCCAACATTTCGTCATGGGTGCTTCTATAAGCCAAGAAGCATGCCAGGTGCAACAGTGGATCTGTAAGAATAAAAACACATGCTCACTTGCATCTACTTATTCACACTCATTCTATCATTAGCACTGACTTGCACTCATTCATTTCCATCTACTCTTGTGCACTCACTCTCACCCTAAATAACTTGTTCTTACTCTGACTCACTTATACTTACTCACTCGTTGTGATGCACACACACAGACATCCGCGATCCCATATACAAACATACATGTGCTCATACATATACACACTCTCTCACCCAATCTCACTCCCACCCACATATATGCACACAATATACATTGAAATAATTTTCCTTTTCTTATCTAAGATGTCAGTGAAGGCCCATATCTTGCTGCTCCAATTTTGTTTACAATAATAGTGAATAATAAACTAATATTCACTATTATGTAATAAAAATTTGCTGAAAACGAGGTTAGAGCCTGACTCTCATAATGCGAGACACCCATGTGTTCCTGGCATTGATTTTGCCACCTCTGAGACTAGGTGTGGCAAAGGCAGTGCCAGGGGTAGCAAAAGGCAATCTAACGGTCACAACTGCAACTCCTGGCAACCCCTAAATGACGTGTATGGTAAATCTTGTTCTGGATGAGAAAAGCACATCCCTCTGCGGAATATTTACCAGAAAAGGATGAAAATATTTAGGATTGATTCACTACTACAGAGCAGGGATGCCAGAATGCGCAATCAATATGCTTAGCTGGCACAACTCATACAATACAGAGCAGATGTCAAAAAAACTTGTGGAAAAAGGGTTGTGCAAAACTCTGGAATAGTACAAAAATTTTAGCTTCATATATCAAAGGAGAACACCTCAATAACCTCAAAAATAACAAAGCAGTCTCAGCCTTTGGCCCTGATTTTTGAATGAATTCTGTAGACACATGGCAGGGGTTGGTCATTTATCATCTTGCAGTTTAGAATCTCCATGGGAAGCAGGACTCCTCCCCTTTAAAACAACCAACACGTATTGCAATTTAATTTTAGTCTGGTATAACAATATTTGTGACTGTTGCTGCCTAGCTTTCTTCTCAATGGATTCTGCCATCTCAATCCTCTGATTGCCCCTATAACAGCAGGTTATACCTGTGTGTCCGTGCTACATGGCTGCAGCGAGAGCAGGCGGATGATAAACTTCCCTCAGTCTCTTCTGACTCTCTATCGAGAACGTGAAGGAAGGTGAAAATATTTCCTATTTGCTTTGCACTGGAGGTTATTTTTCAAAGAACCTCTTGGTGGCACTGTGGTGCAACCAATCTTAAAGTGAGTCTGGGATTCAGGGCACGAAGTACAATCGTTTGCGATGTGTAAACCAAGCACAAAAAAGTTTGCAAACACAAAAATAGCGCATTGCTATATACAAAGTGGAATATTTATTAAATAATCACGCAGTGCAGTGCAGCAAGTCATTGTGACGCACTGCTTGATAGGGTAAGGGCAGGAATGTGCTGTATTTAAAAAAATACAGCACATCCCTCTTTTTTCCCTATGCTAGTGCACAATGTACTGCCTAGCATCAATGCAGGCACTCTTGCAACACGGTGTAAGAGTGCCTACATTTTAGGAGGATTGTTTTGTGCAGGAAGGAACAGCTTGCTGCACAAAAACAGTCATCTGAGATATTTTCCTATTTGCATGTGTGCTGTCGAATGCAGCACACAAAGAAAGAGGAAGTAAGGGGAGAAATAAAGATATTTCTGCTCATTGCGCCTCATCTGGGGCAGCGTAGCATTTTGAACCATTCCCAAGTCTGCCAGTAATGGTAAACCTGGGAATGTTCCAAAATCTATGGGTGAATCCCTGGGAACACACATGTTACACCGATGGAATGCTTCCTTGGGGCAGAGTAATGCAACACATTGCTATGCGCTGCATTGTGTTACTCTAGATCAGTGGTCTTCAAACTTTTTTATTCTGCGCCCCCCCCCCAGTGTAGAAAAACAATTCGCCGGGGCCCCCTCAAAATATTTCACAATTATTTTATTTAACTGGCAATGTTTAAATATGTCTAGACTTATTTAAACATTACAGCTAAGTTCTGTCACTTTTTTAGAAATGCAAACAAATACATGATTTCCAAACATACTATTCCGATGAGACAGGCCTTACTAATGTGCAAAGGATCCAGTGTGGTTATTCAAAATGGCAGTGTGGGTCTTGGAGAAAATTTGAAGTCCCTTCCCTTTTGACACCTTCTCCCAGCCAGGATTTAAATGACAAAGGATGTGAATGATGGCCCATTACAGACAAGCTTACTCCTGCTCATTTTTTTAGGCTGAAAACAAAGCATAATGTTTCTTTTGGCCAGAGCCTGGTGCCCCCCCTGAGATCACTCGGTTTGAAGACCTCTGCTCTAGATTTATCAAGCACATAAGGTCATGCAAGGTGGCCTCGTGTAATCTGATAAATCTAACTGAAGAGATGTGTCGCTCTTGTGCCCCGTTGTGTGGTGCACGGGCGATGCAACTCTTTAATAAATATGCCCCAAAGCTTCTAAAATTGGCGCATCACTACATTTGCATAGATAACTGAATAAATATTAAATCGTTAAACAATTGATTTAGCAAGTACTAAATAGTGATTTGGTATTAGCGATTCAGTAATACTTTGTATCAAGCATTAGAAATTTAGGAAAAGTCACTGAATGGCCTACTCTCACTCACAAATTACCAGCAAATGTAAGCAGAAGATAACCAGGTGCAAGGCACAAAAGGTGGGTTGGACAGACAACCTGTTTCTCCAGAATGGCTGCACTTTATGCAGTAGCAAGACGAATGAGAATCCTGCACAACACAGGAAGAAGATGCAGGAGAGACTTTTTGGGCCATACATCAAAATATTTAATGAGAGAAAAGAAGTCATATATGGGAAGTGTAAGTTGAATAGGCAGTTGATTTATGACCTGATAAATGAATTGGACCCTGTATTTTGATGGCCGAGACATTGAAGTAAGACTTTCTAAACTAAATTGTGCCATTTCTGTCTGTAAATGTAAAGTTTAAAGTAAGCATAGTAGTAGCATTGGTCAATTGTTCTGTGGCCCCTGCATGTCCATTTACCCATTTAAGTATTTTTTTTGTGTGTGACCTTGATTACTACTTTATTCATGTATGGTACCGCATAATGTAGTTATGGATTCAGTCGAGACATCAATACTTTCAGTAACTCTTTTAAAGTCCTCCTGAGCAAGAGTTCCCAAAGCACCCATCTGAATATCAAGTGCTTGTATGAACGACACTTGCTGACATTGTACTGTCCGCATTGCACCCTTTAATGCATGAAACGTCTTTGTCCTAGAATAACAATTACATATTGACCTGGTCCTGACACCAAGTGGGAGGAGCATTACCATTCGGCATTATTGGACGTGAGGCCTTGCAGTGTGTGATGCAGTAGGCTGCTATTGTATAGTTTTACACCAAGTGACTTTAGAATGCTTTGCTGTAGATTCTGCAGTAGAGTATTTGTGGGGATTGTTTCTGTCTATCAACAAGATGCTTCTCCAAACTGGACATTACCTTCTAAGATATATTCTGTAATCTCTTCTTTTTCTTCAGCATATACATCTATGTGTTGAATGCTTCTAAAAATTGAAATTGTTTCCAAGATGTTTTTTTAAGCATTTTTGTTTACATAACACTAGTATCATTTTTGTTATGTGCAATTATTTTCAAATGTTTATCTGAATAAAAGTTGAAAGTAAAGTTTTCTAGAAAAATATGCATTGGTAATGTATTGAAATCTACACTATGCAGATTGAATTCTGCTGGTACAAGTGTGATGTGATTTTTTTTAATTGACTTTCTAAACAAAATACGATTTTTTGACATTAAAAAATATTTTGTTATAGTATATATTAAGACTAACAATACAAAAATAAAAAGTATTATATGAGCTGGTGGTAGTTGACTTGGAAAATATGGTATATTGGACACTCCAGAAACTACTTGAGGCAACAAGTTGCTCTCAATTAACTTTTACTTCTTGGTTAGTGGTGGTTCAGATGAGGACCGCCTTCAGTGGATGTAGTATCTTTTCTGCGCTTTTTCTTTGGTACAAGGACATGAATTGTACCAACATTTTTTGTTTATTTTTTTATTAGTTCTTGATGTTACTTCAATTGAATTTATACACTTTTGAATCCACACATCTTTGGTAGACATGGGCACAGAAAGATACATTTTCGTCATTATGAGCCAATCGTTCTTTAACCAAAAATGCAAAGAGCTGCTAACTGAATTTATGCTTCTATTTACATCCTACTTTTTCAAGCTAAAACTCTTTGGATGGCATTTTTAGAATTGGAAAATGACCTCTCACACTCTGCTCATCTTCTGTTTTCCTCTTTGACCTCAGAAGTGAACGTAGCACGTCAGATCCTGATTGTGAGGTCATCAATCACCAACAGTAAAACGTTCACAAATTAAGGATTAACAAATTACAATTCCAAAAAAAGGGAATGTTAGTTATTCCTTATTTAGGAATCGGTAGAATGAAATTGAGAATTAATACGAATCGCAACTTACATATTGGACATTTAAGTAAATCAAGATGTCATGATTATGAAACGGCGAATCAATGTTTTTGCAAAGCACACTGACCTTTCCAAGTGGGGGAAGGAGACAGTAATTATTGGGGTCCACATTTGCACTTTCCCTACTGAATATCAATCATTCAAAAAACAAACCTAGCCCTTCTTCGTGCTTTCATGTGTGATAGCAACTCCTCCTTTTGCTTGGGGAATTACCTGGTTCTGGATGATTTCAGTATCCCAAGTTTTTGTAGGCAGGACCTAGAGGGTATTTATAAAAATATGTAGGATGGCCTCACACACTCCCTGGGTAGCAAGCTTCATCATCAGCCATCCAGCTCTCTCCAGTGAATCCTTTAGTGGGGGGCAGGCTCTCATTGTATACTCTATCAAACAATGACGGTGAGGGCAAGGCCAGGTATGCACAAGGGTATATTCAAAAATTATCCACTTGAACAAAGTATAACTGCCGTGGCACTCTACTTCCTGTGGTTCGCCGTCCAAGCCACAAAATTGTCCACAAGTAAATCAAAAGAGAAGGAATGCCCAAATATTGAAAGAAGGTTTTTCCAGTCCAATACTGTAGTCCGTGAATACTTTATTTTCAATATCCAATATTGTCCAACAAATCAAGATGTATCAAATCCAATGTAGAAAGTTCATGATCACAAATCCAATATTTCAAAAAGTTCAAAATGATATAGCCAATGACACAGCCTACGCGTTTCGTCCTACTTGGACATCATCAGGGCTGCGAAATAATAGAACAAAAAAAAACAATTAACAATCAAACCGTATCTAGTACATTGTAAATTAATTCCAAACATTTCCATGAGCATCCTGCCTATATTCCATTCTAGTTTTTGTAATAAGCTAACAGGTAATAACAGAAAAAGCAGATGGCCATTGAGACTGACGGAAAAGTGATGGCAGTACCAGATCCATCAAAGTGCTAATCAGGACCTTCGTCTGCCTGCCTTTTTAGAACAAGGCCAGTTTGGGCTTGTCCAGGTTACTTTTAGGCTACTATTTCAATATGCCATCCACTCTGTGTTATTCTTGGGGGTGCTCTTGTTTCTTGTCCTTTTAAAATAGGTTGCTGTGGCTTTTCTGCTCTGCATTGTTTCCTTTTGTGCTGTGGTGCCCCTTCTCTTAGTAGCTTTACCTTCCTTTGTTGTTTTGTGTGATTTCTGTAGTATCAGGTTATCCATTTCTGCTTTGATATATCCTTCATTAAAGTAAGCACAAGGATGAGGAATGGCTGAAGATGTCGTGCCTTGATCACTTGCCAGTAACCTTCATTACTCCAATTACCCTTCATTGCCCCAGTACATCCTAAACAGCCTCTCTTTCCATTGCCATTACTTTGAATCTCCACTGTTTGCTGCCTGTGTTGCCTTTATGGTTTCTTGCAAAGGGCAGGGGCCTGAGGGGCATGTACCAGGAGGAGGCTAGGGAGATCTTTTTGTTAACTGTCATGTGGTGCCTCGAGGTAGGGCATAAAATTGATGACCTGCCAGGTCAGCACAGGAATTGGGCATTTTTTTCACTGGCAGAGGACTGCCTGTTAAATTGAGAGATTCCTGTCGGGCAGGTGGCAATCTGCTAGGAGCAACAACATTTTAGGACTGTGCTCCTGCTCTGCCAGACTCTAAATCACCCCTTAAACAATACTGTTTTTACTCAGGTAACCAAACCATTATCCTATATGAAATTGGTGAACAGATTTTAGGTTTGTTGGTCTTAATGAGTACCACTGGGCTTGCAAATAAGTTCAAGTTCAAGTTTATAAGGCTTTATTTCGATAAAACATATATCTTTAAAAGCATGACAGAGTACATCAGTTGCAATCCACAATTAATACAAAATCTGGTTTAACACGTCATTTATAAATGTACAGCATAAATAGTAATACAATTACTTAAAAAAAATGCATAAGACACTAATTAAACAATATCATTAAGCCTTTT
Organism: Lissotriton helveticus; assembly: GCF_964261635.1. Classification (NCBI taxonomy): domain Eukaryota; kingdom Metazoa; phylum Chordata; class Amphibia; order Caudata; family Salamandridae; genus Lissotriton; species Lissotriton helveticus. The sequence continues at coordinate 600,028,036 of NC_136063.1, read as the reverse complement.
AGTTCTGATGGACCAAGCCCATCTTAAAAATGTTGCCATTCCACAAACATATAAATGCCGAGTGTCAGACATCAAGATACGCAGTGCTAAAATATGACGTCTGGTACCTAGTACTCTACATATTGGTTTTAACCAACTATTTCTCTGCAATTTGTATGCCGGGCATTCAAATAAAACATGGGCAACCGACTCAACTCTGGTCGTACAAGTAGGGCAAAAGGGAGAAGTTTGAGAGGGGACTTTCCAGCATGCGGTCAGTTCACCTACTGGGAGGGTTCCTACCCTGAATTTGAAGTACAGGGCCCGATCACTTGGCTTCAGAATAATATCAAGGTACGGTTCCCGAACTGCCACATCCTTTATTCTGATCAATTCTGCAGTTAATCTGCCCTGGTTTGAGTCAGAATTGATTTTGCTGGATACCCAACTCCAATAAATGTTCTTTAGAACGGCTTTTGGGGGAGCAGATCTAGATAGCCAAAATTCCCCTAGCCCCAACTCTCCTAGCAAGAATTTGACATCATTTAGCCATCTAATTTTGGACCAAACAGACATCGAGAGTATTTCAGACAACCCGTCCGCATACCCAGCAAGCTCTAGAACTCGCCACAGACGGGCCCATAATAGTAACGGTCGAAGTATGGCCTGGTCCTTGATTGAACGGCACCCCATGTCTAGGAGCAGGGGTAGCGTGGGGGTGCTCTGTGGGAGGACCATCAAGTTCTTCAGGAATTTATTCTCTGATCTAGATAGCTGGTCTAAGTTACTTGCACCCCACAATTCTGCCCCTTGACAATAAGTCCTATTTGGCATGGCATGTCTTTCATTAGCATCTAAGAAGTGGGCTAAGTAGAGTATTGAAATTCCCATAAATATCAACTTTTTAAGGGACAAATCTACAATGTCCATTTGATTCTATTGGTGACTTTCTCAGATATCATTATCTTCAACGTCATTAGTAATGTCCTTACAATAAATGACACAGTCAAAGAGCATAGAAGATGTAGAGATGATAATGTTTGTATCATTAGCCTCGGAGAAACGCTAAAACCCCTTATTTATTGCTAGTTAAATGACAAGAACTAATTCTGAAAGGATTCAAATCACTTTAAAAGGCATCAGAGCACGAGGCTAGAGAGATAAACCTATACAATAAATACTACCAGGCAATGCCCATTCGCTGGCCTTATTTAGTTCTATAAAGGCTTCACTCAGCCCTGCTGTATGTGTGATCCATGGCAATAGGTAGTTCCATCCCTCACCGCTATGCCCCATTATTTATATTTCTCAACTCGGTTCTTGTTCTAAGTTTTAAAGTCAACATTTATTTAGCAATTGATGTGAAATAATAGAATTATAAACAACCAAGGAAAAACAGTGCAGGTAGAAGAGTAACCTATTAAAAAATGGATGAGAAAGAGAGTACTGGAATGAAAGAAGAAAACGGAAAGGAAAAAGAGATAAAAATCTAACTGTATCATATTACAAATTGCATAAAAACAATATCATTGCTAAAACTAAGAAAACAATTATGTACATTAATAATAACATAGTAAGAAAAACAATATGTATATCAACTGTGCATTATATTAGAAGAGTCAAGGAGGTTTGAGTACATTTTCAATCCAAGGATTATGTGAGTTGGCAAATATTTCAGTCCAGAAAAGTTGTCACAGGTAACCAAAGAATGTCTCTGTCAATACCAAGAGATATCAGGTTGACATATGCTCTTTTGAGTCTATGATTATACCAAACCATACCACTAGAATTGGAAAGATATATTGGAAGAGTCTTTCCAGGCTTTAGTGGTCTGCTGAAAGGCAACTGCAAGAAGTAAATCTAGAACATCGACATTAGCTGAATGAGAAGACCAATTGTATGGGATACTACCTAGAAATATATTTTTTAAAACTAAAAGGGATTTGTGAGTGAAAAAAAGCCTTTATCTGTTTCCAAATTATCATCCAAAATTATTAAGTAGAGGGACAATCAAATACAATATGTGTTAGGTCAGAGGGGGTGTCATTGCAAGACCAACAACAAGAGTGAGTGCTTAGATTTATCTTATGTAAAGTAGCTGGGGTAATCAATAGTCTATTGTGAATATAAAAGAAAGTTTGAGTGGTATTAGCTGCCCTGGAGGATTTCTGTATCTTAAACCGTATTCTATTCCACAAACAAATTAAAAAAGATATGTTTAAATCATGGTCCCACTGTAATTCCATATCTGTCTTTTCTCTGCCTTCTGAAGAAGAGATTATGTTATTATAAATTTCGGATGCTGATATAAAGGATAACAATAATGTAGCTAATTGAGGAATTGGAGTAACATGGGTATTATTTTATTGAATATGTTTATATATTGAGCAATTCACAGACATTAGTGACATATATTTAGCAAAGTATGAGGGAGGAAAGGAAAAAATATAGTTGGGCTTGTGCAAAGGAAAGGTAAAAATCAGAGTTGATGACCCATTAAAGACCTTTCTCATGCCAGGAGCTCGAAAAAAATTGTTTTATTGTTTATTTTAGCATATTTATTATTCCATTTTGAGGAGCAAAGAAATTTCTCTCTGACAGCATGATAGAATACAAAAGCAGGATGTAGAATCTTACATGTATTTTTTAGACTAGGGAGGGACATAGATTGAAGTTTCTGGGTAAAGGTTAAATATTCTTAAAAAGAAAGAAAATGAAGAAACATGTACTCAAGATCTACCATAGGCAAGGTGATTTAAAATCCACTTCAGGTAATGAAAAAGAGGCTTGTTTGAGAAAAAAAAGTCAGTGCGATGAGAATGAAAATCAGGAAAATGTATTCCTCATATGCTTAGGGTGTTTAAGTTTTTGAAGGGACATGCAGGAATGTTTGTTTTTCCACAAGATGACAGAAAGATTATTATTATATTTTTTTAAAGTAAAGACAAAGAATGTAAGTAGGTATATTATAAAGACAAAAGAGTATTGTAGGAACCTCATCTCTTAAGCCTGTCTAATCATCCCCACCAAGATAAAAATGAATGATTCCATCCAGAGGTAAGAGAAGATAGAGTTGCGAGAACCACTTTCCTATTAATAGAAACCATCTCTTTTACAGAAGCAGGGAATATGATCTGGAAACGAGAAGTAATGAAATATGTGTGAAAACATAATTTATTTATTGTGAGCATTTCACACGCATCCTCATTAAGTTTGTATCCAGGAAGAGAAGTGAAAATTGCGATTTCCGTCAAGAAGGATGGAAAAGAGGTTTGTGGATGTGACATGAAAGGAAAATTATCATCTTCATATAATGATAATTTTAAATATTTGTCTAAATATTGGAATCCATCAATGTCTGAATTCATATGGACTTTTGACAGCAAGGGTTTTAGGGCAAGAACAAACAATAAGGGAGAAAGAGGGCAGCCTTGTCTCACACCTTTGTGAAGTGAGAATGGTGAGGATATCAATCAATCAATCAATCAATCACAGCATTTATATAGCGCACTACTCACCCGGAGGGTCTCAAGGTGCTAGGGGAGGGGGGGGTCCGCTACTGCTCGAACAGCCAGGTCTTGAGCTGCTTCCTGAAGGCGAGGTGGTCCTGGGTCAGGCGGAGGTGGGTCGGGAGGGAGTTCCAAGTCTTGGCGGCCAGGTAGGAGAAGGACCTTCCCCCTCTGGTGGCTCTTTGGACGCGGGGGAGGGCGGCGAGGGCGTGGCCGGTCGATCGAAGCTGGCGTGTGGGAGCGTACAAGTTGAGGCAGCTGTTGAGGTATCCGGGGCCTTGGTTGTGTAGGGCTTTGTGTGCGTGGGTGAGGAGACGGAAGGTGATTCTCTTGTTGACCGGGAGCCAGTGCAGGTCTCTCAGGTGTCCGGAGATGTGGCTGCGACGGGGGATGTCCAGGATGAGTCGTGCTGAGGCGTTCTGGATCCGCTGGAGTCTCTTCTGGAGTTTGGCGGTGGTACCGGTGTAGAGGGAGTTGCCGTAGTCCAGACGGCTGGTGACGAGGGCCTGGGTGACCGTCTTCCTGGTCTCGGTGGGGATCCACCGGAAGATCTTACGTAGCATGCGCAGGATGTTGAAGCATGACGAGGAGACGGCGTTGATTTGTCTGGTCATGGAGAGGGAGGAGTCCAGGATGAAGCCCAGGTTGCGTGCGTGGTCTGTTGGTTTGGGTGCGCTGCCCAGGGCGGGGGGCCACCAGGAGTCGTCCCAGGCGGAGGGTGAAGATCCCAGGATGAGGACTTCCGTCTTGTCCGAGTTCAGTTTCAGGCGACTGTTCATCATCCACTTGGCTACGTCTGTCATCCCTTCGTGTAGGTTGGCTCTGCGGCGGTGGGGTCGTTGGTGAGGGAGAGGATCAGCTGGGTGTCGTCCGCGTAGGAGATGATGTTGAGGTTGTGTTGGCGGGCGATGGCTGCGAGGGGGCTCATGTAGACGTTGAAGAGGGTTGGGCTGAGCGAGGAGCCTTGAGGAACGCCGCAGATGACTTTGGTGGCTTCTGACCTGAACGGGGGGAGGCGGACTCTCTGTGTCCTTCCGGCGAGGAAGGAGATGATCCATTCCAGTGCCTTCTCCTGGATTCCGACGTTGCTGAGGCGATGTACTAGGGTGCGGTGGCAGACAGTGTCGAAAGCCGCGGAGAGGTCTAGGAGGATGAGGGCCGCTGTTTCTCCGTTGTCGAGCAGGGCTCGGATGTCATCGGTGGCTGCGATCAGGGCAGTCTCGGTGCTGTAGTTGGCCCGGAATCCAGACTGCGAGAGGTCGAGGGATCCGTTCGTCTCGAGGAAGGCGGCCAGCTGTTTGTTGACGGTCTTCTCGATGACTTTTGCAGGAAATGGGAGCAGCGAGATGGGGCGGTAGTTCTTGAGGTCGGTGGGGTCGGCTGATGGTTTCTTCAGTAGAGCGCTGAGTTCGGCGTGCTTCCAGCTCTCCGGGAAGGTAGCGGTGTCGAAGGAGGTGTTGATGATGTCCCGCAGGTGGGGTGCGATGACAGCGTCGGCCTTGTTGAAGACGTGGTGAGGGCAGGGGTCGGTCGGAGATCCGGAGTGGATGGAGTTCATCGTGTGGATGGTGTCTTCGGTGCTGATCAGGGTCCAGGCGCGGAGGGTAGTGGTGGGGGGCGGTGGTTCGGTCGTGGCGTGCGTCGGTTGAGTGCTGAAGCTGTTGTGTATGTCCGCGATCTTGTTGTAGAAGTAGGAGGCCAGGGAGTTGCAGAGGTCTTGTGAAGAGGTGATGTCGTTGTTTCCGGCGTTGGGGTTGGAGAGCTCTTTAACAATGTTGAAGAGTTCCTTGCTGTTGTGTGCGTTGTTGTCCAGTCGTTCCTTGAATGCAGTTTTCTTGGTGGTGTGGATCAGTTGGTGGTGTTTTCGGGTGGCGAGCTTGAGGGCAGTCATGTTGTCCGGAGTTGGGTCTCTGCGCCAGGCTTTCTCGAGGGCTCGGCAGTTCCTCTTGGAGCTCTTCAGTTCATCGGTGAACCATGGGGCTTTCTTGCTGCCGGGTCTGCTAGGCGGGGTCTTCAGAGGGGCGAGGTCGTCTGCGCAGTTGCTGATCCACTTTGTGAGGTTGGTGGCCGCCTGGCTGGGGTTCGTTGCACCGGTGGGAGGGTTCTTGCTCAGGGAAGTTGCGAGCTGGTCGGCTGTGATCTTGTTCCAGCTTCTGCGTGCAACCTGTTGCTGGTGGTGGTGGATCGTGTTCCTTCTGAAGCTGAAGTGGACGCAGCTGTGGTCCGTCCAGTGGAGTCCGGTGGCGTGGCTGAAGGTGATGTCCTTGCTGGATGAGAACACGAGGTCGAGAGGGTGTCCGGCGTAGTGGGTGGGGGTGGTCACCAGCTGCTTGAGTCCGAGGTTTGCGAGGTTGTCCAGCAGGGTGGTGGTGTTGCGGTCGTTGTTGTTCTCCAGGTGGAAGTTGAGGTCCCCGAGGAGGATGTAGTCAGCGGAGGGGAGGGCGTACGGGCTGATGAAGTCGGCGATGTCTTCGCTGAATTGTGTGCGTGGTCCCGGGGGTCTGTAGACGAGGGTGCCTCTGAGGGTGGTCTTGGGGTTGATGTGGATCTGGAAGTGCAGGTGTTCGGTGGGTGCGAGGGTGTCGTCGGTGTTGGTCGTGATGCGGATGTTGTTCCTGTGGATGATGGTGATGCCTCCTCCTGTCTGGTTGACGCTGTCCCTCCGGATGATCTTGTAGCCGTCCGGGATGGCGATGGCGATGTCGGGCGCTGAGGAGGCGTTCATCCAGGTTTCCATGAGGAAGGCGACGTCCGGGCTGTGGTATCGAGCAGGTTCCAGAGCTCGACGGCGTGTCTGTGGACGGAGCGGGTGTTGAGCAGGATGCACTTCAGGTGGCTACTGCTGGTGCTCGTCTTGGTCGGTGCTGGTGTAGTGCAGGTCCGGATGCAGGTGAACTTGCAGGAGTGGCAGCGGAAAGGTCCGAGTGTGCACCTCGGGGTGGCTCGGTAGCAACCAGGGATCCGGCCGGCGTTGAGTGCGTTGAGCTCGGAGGCGTCGTAGGTCCGGCGGGTGGGCTGGTGTCTGCGGGGGCCAAGGGTCCTGGCACTGGGCGCGGTCCAGGCGCGGACGTGCGCAGACGGGCTTACCATTGGCGCGCCTTCGGCGCACAATCGGCGCGCCCGCTGCGCGTCAACGCTGCGCGTTTGCCACTCTGCCATAAGTGGAGAGTGGGGGGGGGCGGAGCGAGGGAGGGGCAGCTGGGAGGTGGGAGGGAGCGGCGAATGAGGGTCGAGGAAAGTAAGGGTGCGGGCCGCAGGGGGGCAGCGGTGGGGAGGGAGGGAAGAGAACGGCGGGAGGAGGAGGGGTGGCGGGAAAGGAGAGGCGGGAAAAAACGGCGGAGCGGCGAGGGGGAGGCCTGTGGGCAGTCCCTAGCAGGCAGCGGGCAAGAGGTAGGGGCAGGGATCAGACAGGCAGCAGGGTGACCTGGCCCCCGGAGACCGTGCGATGGCGGGGTCGGGGGTCAGGCAGCCGGCAGCAGGGAGACCTGGCACGCGGGAACGTGCGAGGCAGGGGCAGGAGGTAGGCAGCAGGGAGGCCTGGCAGGCAGGCATCAGGCGTCAGGCAGCAGGGGGCCCTGGTACACGGGGACCGTGCGACAGGTGGAGCGACCAGGAGGGTCACAGCTCACTGCCGTGCGGTCTCAGCCTTAAGTGTCCCAGTGGGAGGGAGGGGCAGCTGGGAGGCGGGAGGGAGCGGCGAATGAGGGTCGAGGAAAGTAAGGGTGCGGGCCGCAGGGGGGCAGCGGCGGGGAGGGAGGGAAGAGAACGGCGGAGGGAGGAGGGGTGGCGGGAAAGGAGAGGCAGGAAAAAACGGCGGAGCGGCGAGGAGGGAGGCCTGTGGGCAGTCCCTAGCAGGCAGCGGGCAAGAGGCAGGGGCAGGGATCAGACAGGCAGCAGGGTGACCTGGCCCCCGGAGACCGTGCGATGGCGGGGTCGGGGGTCTGGCAGCCGTCAGCAGGGAGACCTGGCACGCGGGAACCTGCGAGGCAGGGGCAGGAGGTAGGCAGCAGGGAGGCCTGGCAGGCAGGCGTCAGGCGTCAGGCAGCAGGGGGCCCTGGTACACGGGGACCGTGCGACAGGTGGAGCGACCAGGAGGGTCACAGCTCACTGCCGTGTGGTCTCAGCCTTAAGTGTCCCAGTGGGAGGGAGGGGCAGCTGGGAGGCGGGAGGGAGCGGCGAATGAGGGTCGAGGAAAGTAAGGGTGCGGGCCGCAGGGGGGCAGCGGCGGGGAGGGAGGGAAGAGAACGGCGGAGGGAGGAGGGGTGGCGGGAAAGGAGAGGCAGGAAAAAACGGCGGAGCAGCGAGGGGGGAGGCCTGTGGGCAGTCCCTAGCAGGCAGCGGGCAAGAGGCAGGGGCAGGGATCAGACAGGCAGCAGGGTGACCTGGCCCCCGGAGACCGTGCGATGGCGGGGTCGGGGGTCAGGCAGCCGGCAGCAGGGAGTCCTGGCACGCGGGAACGTGCGAGGCAGGGGCAGGAGGTAGGCAGCAGGGAGGCCTGGCAGGCAGGCATCAGGCGTCAGGCAGCAGGGGGCCCTGGTACACGGGGACCGTGCGACGGGTGGAGCGACCAGGAGGGTCACAGCTCACTGCTGTGCGGTCTCAGCCTTAAGTGTCACAGTGGGAGGGCAGTCCCTAGCAGGCAGCGGGCAAGAGGCAGGGGCAGGGATCAGACAGGCAGCAGGGTGACCTGGCCCCCGGAGACCGTGCGATGGCGGGGTCGGGGGTCAGGCAGCCGGCAGCAGGGAGACCTGGCACGCGGGAACGTGCGAGGCAGGAGCAGGAGGTAGGCAGCAGGGAGGCCTGGCAGGCAGGCGGCAGGCGTCAGGCAGCAGGGGGCCCTGGTACACGGGGACCGTGCGACAGGTGGAGCGACCAGGAGGATATGAGACCATTGATAATAATTGTGGCATTGGGAGATGAATATAGTATAGAAATTAGATTAATGAATTCTGGATCAATACCAAACCAAGAAAGGGTGCAGAAAATAAATGGCCAATGACTTGATCAAAAGCCTTTTCAGCATCTAAATAAATAGCCACCAGCAAGTGTTTATAAGACTTGGACTTTCTCAAAATGTTAAAAAATAGTCTAGTATTGAAGCCAGATTGTTCTTGCCCAATTAACTTAGAGAGTAAAGAGTCAAGAGTAGATATAGCGCAAGAATTTTAGCAAAGATGTATAATTCTAATTAACAAAGGAAATTGTTTGTACTTTTTACACAATTTAGGGGATTTGTTTTCTTTGGTGATAAGACAGAATAAGGGATCTTGAAAGGAACCCCCAGCCCAGCAGAGTTAGAGGATACAAAATAAGTAAAAAGACCATATAATTTAGGTATTAAAAACTTGGAGAAATGGATATTTAATTCTATAGGGAATCCGCTAAGACCTGGGGATTTTCCTTTTTTGATGGAATGCTCAGCGGTGAAAATATCATGAATGATAATGTCACCATCCAGTAAAGAGAAGTCTGTATCTGAATTTGACGAGGACTTGAGAGAAGATAAATATTGATGATTATCTTCCTGACAAGCATGTAAATTGGGAATGAAAAGAATGTGATAATAAAGAGGAAATCAAAAATAATTGGCATTAGCATGAGCTGAAGCCATCTTGTTTGTGGCATCCATTTTGTCAGCTATGTAATTCTCCCATCCTCCGCTGCTCGTCTTTTTCCCTGCCTGTGCTGTCTATTTTAGTTGACTTCCTGACTCAGCTAAAAGCAATATGCATGCTATAGACTTTGTAGCTGCCAGAACACTTGGTCTCAGACTCAACTGTCAATCTCTTAGTGCTGCCATAAGCACTCCTTCTCCCCTTTGCTGACTAAGTGATTTCCCATCTGCCCATGTTTGTCGATAACTATTGCTCTGTATGCTTGTACCTTCTATTTGTAACTACATGTTTACCAGTGTAGAAAACTCTGTAGATAATCCCCATGGTCTGTGTATTGAAGCCTCTACCTCCTGGAATACTTGAGGGTGTTGTATGGACGTGGTCTCGCTCATGAGTGAATAAATGTGTTATTTTGAATTCCAGCTTCAGTGTCAATCTCTATTTTGTTAGTCTAAGGACCCGTGGACAGAGAAGGGGAACCCTGCACCAGTGTGCCCCTTAAAAAAGCACATTTCCACATTTTGGCACCCGATGTGGGCCCGATGAGGAGACCCTTGTCTTTGCAGCCAAAGAGATTTTTCCGTTTTTCTTGATCTGACCCTCCAGGTGGTGGCCGGTCCTGACTGAGGTTTCCTTTAGCGCAAGTATTTGCAGTGACCATTAGGTCGACCAAGAGATTGGCATCTGGAGGTTAGAGACTCCTGTTTGGTAAGGTCGCTGAAGAGGTACTCTTGATTTGCTTGGCCAAGATTCTGGTTTTGTTTGTTTGATTTATTTTTTGCAAAAAAATAAAGACAGGTAATATGGAGATTATTCTCTACTTTTGAGTATATTTGATAGGTAATATTTTACACAAAATTGGTAGCATGCCTGTTCCCAGCACACTCCGTAGGCTGTGTTGCTGTCTTAGAGATACCAAAATGGATTTAGAAAGAAGTCATCCAGCTTCCCCAGAGGAGACACCTAATAGACATATGTACATTAAAAACAGTATTTTTTCCATACTGTATAGTACACTGTGGAACAAATATACGAAAAAGGACCCTGATTTACGATGGCCTGTGAATGGGTCATTTAACTTTAAAAAAGAGTCAGTGAGGAGGAGCTTGGCGGGCATCCGAGATGGCCGCTTGAGCACAGCGCTCTCCGGACCCTCGCCGCCCCCGGCATTTTATCCTGACTGAATCCTGATTTCTTACAAGAATTCGTGTGGAGGACGTTTGGCTGATCAGCCTGGCACCTTTCAGAAATTGATTTGGATCTCTTATTCCTGAGATATGATGGTCTGAACTTTTGGTCTCCGCCCTCGAGGTGCGCCCGGGACGGGGTGCGGTTCTGTAGCCGTCCTGGAATTGAACAACAACGGCAGGAGATCTGGCCTTGTGGGTCCCCCTTCCTAAGTTTCGGTTTCGATTCTGTTCCGACTTGGGCCACGGGTGTGACTATCGAGTTGCGGCTGAGACCTGGAGGCGGATCGGCTGTTGGGTTTACCTGCGGACTATTTGCTGGCTTGGCGACCTCTACCCGAGTTGTGCCCCTCATTTTTGTGTACTTTTGATCCTGTGCTTTGGGTGTCGGGCCCGTCGGCCCTGGTGGCTTGTCCTGTGACGCATCTTCAAAATGGCGGGCAGAGGGGACAGAGAGACGCGCAAGACGAAAGCACCACTGCGCGGAGCCCCGGTTCAATCAAATGTCATGGACCGCTATACTCATTCTAAGGGGTCCCCCGGAGCTGCCCTGCCTGGCTCTAGTACAGCGTCCGAACGAGTTTTGGAAGAGTCGGCGGAGCCCTCCCTACAGGACATCATGGGCGCCATCTCGGGCGTGAGGGAATCCACCGGCCAACAGTACGAGGCCTTGGCCCATAAGCTTGACACCGTGGCTATTGAGGTTAATCTTATTCGTGCTGATCTCGGCAAGACGAATGAAAGGGTGCAATCGTTGGACATTAAATCGTCCAGCCTCACAAAGGACGTCTCGGAGCTCCAGACAGAAATCGGCAATCTCCGTCGGGTGCACGACTTCATGACCCGACGTCTGGAGGATTTTGAAAATAGGGCACGTCGCTGCAATGTTCGCCTGGTTGGTGTACCGGAGAACCCTGAACCCCACTCGGTGGATCTCCTGGTTGAGGATCTGGTCTTGAACCATCTTGCCCCTTCCGGCCTTACGAAGTTCTTCACGGTGGAACGCGCACATCGTGTTCCAGGGGGCAGGGTTCGGCCGGGAGCCCCGCCGAGACCCATTGTAGCGAAACTTTTTCACTATAGAGACCGGGACGCTATCCTGCAGGCCTCACGGGTGAAGGGCCCGGTGGCCTTTGAGAATGCTACGGTGAACTTTTACCCGGACTTTTCCCAACAAGTTCAGAAACAACGGATGGAGTTTCGTGGGGCCAAGAAACGTCTTCGGGATCGGGGCTTACGTTATGCTATGCTCTATCCCACCAGACTTCGGATCGAGTATAATGAGCGTACCCTTTTCTTTGATCGCCCAGATGCTGTTAATGACTGGCTAGACTCCTTGCCTGACCGTGCTCCTGAGACTGAATCCACCGCTCACCCTGGTGGTGCCGAGGGTGGTGTGGAGATCTGACTGTTTGGCTCACATGTTTTATTTTGAACTCATTTTCAAGATTGTTGACCGGCGTTCCTCTGCAGTGTGATTATTTCATCTTTCTTTTATTACTTTTCGTTCTTGATGTTTGTCAGGGGCGGGTGGAACGGAGACCTTTCCTCCTCCGGGGTCTTTGTGTAGACTAGGGGTTATGGGGCGACAGGCACACTGCAGGTTGGGGTGGCTCTTTAGCTTTTTGCAGGGGTGCAGGGTGGGGGGTGTTTCCTTTCAGTTTGGGGGAGGGGGGCTGGGAAGTTCTTTCTTTTTTGTGTGTTGTTTTCAAGGCGAATTGCTCCTGTGTCTGTTGCTGTTTCTGGTGTCTTGCTCGTGGATGAGGGGTCTGGGCTCGGGTGGTTGGGATGGGGGGTAGGGGGTTGAAATTTGTTTCCTGGAACGTTAATGGCCTGGGAGATCGTATTAAGCGCAGTGTGGTCTTGAATTGTATACGACGTTTGTCGCCAGATATTGTTTTCATGCAGGAAACCCATTTGATTGGTAATGTTTGTAATGCGATGAATAGATGGGGCTACCGCCTTGTGGCGCACTCGGGGTTTACCTCCGGATCTAGGGGTGTGGGTATCCTTGTTCGAACCTCCCTCCCCCTGGCGATTGACGAGGTGATTCAGGATGACCGTGGGAGGTATACTGTCTTGGTGGGTAGATATGAGGGCCGCACCCTATCTCTCTTTAATGTTTATGTTCCCCCGGGCTTACAGACTTCTACTTTCACTGATTTGGGCCGTGTTTTGTTAGATCTCCCTGAAAGTACTCTCTTCCTGGCCGGAGATTTTAATTCGGTGCTTTCCGGCCTTCACGATCGCCATCCCCCTAGGGATACTCCGCAGGCTCAGCAGTGGTTGGGTGGGTTTCTAGATACCTTTGGCCTTGTGGACTGCTGGCGACTTTTGCACCCCACTCAGCTCCAATACACTTTCCATTCTGGGCTCATGGCAGTCTGTCTCGGCTGGATTATTTCCTGATGCCCGCGGCCCAGTCGTCAGCGGTTCGCGAGATTTTGCATTTGCCAAGGGGTATTTCTGACCACTCGCCGCTTTGGCTTCGTTTCGAGGTTGGGGTGGAGACAGCGGGCCGAGTGGCTCCAATTAACCCATGGTATCTTTCCTCTCCTGAGACTCGTACCCTCTTGCTCAAGTCCATAGATGCATATTTCCTGGAGAACGAGGGGTCGGTCCCTTCGGCTGTGTCCCTGTGGGAAGCCTTTAAAACTGTGATTCGTGGACAGGCCCTCTCCTTGATTGTTGAAGCCAAGAAAGCCGGGAGGAGGGAGGTGGTGGACCTTGAGGGGGAGATCTCTGCTTTGGAGGATGAGTTGGAATCTGGTGTTACGCCTGAGAAGCTCCATGCCCTGGGTCTAAAACAGTTTGCATATAAATCCCTGGTCACAGACGCTGCTAAGGTGATGTTTCGTGAGCAACAAGGCAGATTGTACGATGTGGGTGATAAGGCGGGCAAACTCCTAGCGTGGTTGGACAAGAAGGAAAGAGTTATTCGTGTGGTGCCTGTGATTCAGTCTGCGAGTGGTGAGAATGTGACTGATCCGATTGCCATTGTTGATCGTTTTGCGGAATATTTCCGTGTTGTGTATGCTCCCGTGTCTAAGAGGGACGTGGCTGACTCCCGCTTACTCTTGCGCGATATCACTTTGCCCTGTGTCACCGACCTGGACCGTATTGCTTTGGACTCCCCTTTTACGAATGATGAGATAGCGACTGCTATCCGTTCGCTCCGTTCGGGCAAAGCGTTGGGCCCGAACGGGTTGCCCATTGAGTTGTACAAGCTACGCCCCGATAAGATGGCGCCGTATCTTCGCGCCATGTTTCTAGAATCTCGTGAACGTAACATCCTTCCCTATGATCAGCGCCTGGCGACAATTGTCGTCATCCCTAAAGATGGTAAGCCACGTGACCTCTGTTCCTCATATAGACCCATATCCCTGTTAAATGTTGAACCCAAGGTTTTGGCAAAACTTTTGGCGACTCGTCTCCTCTCGGTTCTCGGGGATTTGGTCCATCCGGATCAGTCTGGCTTTATCCCGCATCGCAACACTGCTTTGAATCTGCGACGCCTTCACGGCGTGATGGCGAGGGCGGGGCTTCTGACTGAGCCGGCCATTTTGGCGTCCCTGGATGCCTCTATGGCCTTTGATACTGTGGAGTGGCCCTATCTATGGGCGACTCTTGAGAAATTCGGATTCGGGTGCGAGTTTATTAGCTGGATTCAGTTGTTGTATGCGGAACCTCTGGCACAAGTTGTGGTAAACGGTAGAGTGTCGGCTCCCTTCTCCTTGGGCAGGGGTACCCGTCAGGGTTGCCCCCTGTCCCCGTTGTTGTTTGCGCTCGCTCTTGAACCATTGGCGACCTGGCTCCGGTGGGAACCGTCCTTTAAAGGGATTCGCTGGGCCCCGGACTTCGAAGACCGCGTCTCGCTTTATGCGGACGACATCCTTTTGTACCTTACTTCCCCTCGCAAGTCTTTAACTGTTTTATTTGACGTTCTTGTGTCCTTTGGCGCTAACTCAGGCCTCGTCATCAATTGGACTAAATCCTGTGTGTATGTTTTGTCTGGTGTCTTGCCTCCGTTGCCGAGCAGACTTCCTCTTCAGGTGGCCAGGGATGGCTTCAAATACTTGGGGGTTTTTGTTACCTTGGACTCGTCCCTTCGTTTTGATCGTAATCTCCTTCCCCCGTTACTTAGGCTACGTTTGGACGTTGCCCGTTGGCGCAGACTTCCCCTGTCTCCTCTGGGTCGGGCGGCCCTGTTTAAGATGATGTCATTGCCACGGTTTCTCTATGCTCTCCAGAATTATTTTGATCCTATCCCTAAGTCCTATTTTCGGGAGATTGAGAGCCTTCAGAGGCAGCTTATTTGGGATGGGCGTCCGCGCATTGCTCTCGCGAAACTTTCCATCCCGTGGTATGATGGAGGCATGGCGCTCCCCGATATTAAGAGATATTACTGGGCTTCCCATCTGTCCGCTATCAATCACGCTATGTTTTCGCCAGGTCGTAATCCGGCGTTTGAAATGGATAAACTTCAGCTTCCGGGAGGTGACTTTAACAGAGTGCTTTATTCTCGCTCCGCTGGACGCCATCTGGTGGGACCTACATTGACTGCTTTGACGGTGTGGCGTGCCGCGACTGTGAGCTTGGGATGGGAGGATCGCTTGACGTTGGCGACGCCGCTTTATGCTTCAGAACGTCTGGGCGGTCTTTGGTCTTCCAAGGGTTTCGACCATTGGGACATGATTGGGATTTCCAAGGTGGGGGATGTGTACTCTAAGGGTTCTGTGCGTTCGTTTCAGGCCCTCCAGGCTGACTATGGCCTGAGTGGTCGGGAATTCTTTCGTTATTTACAGCTCAGGCACGCCCTGACTTCGGTGTTTGCTCCTGGTGAGATTCCACCTGACTCTTCCCCCCTTGAGGACCGTATCCTTGATGGACATCTTCCTGATAGCACTATTTCCCTGATCTATAAAAAGTTGATTAACAATCGGTCCGACTTATTGGCCCGACTTCGGGAATTGTGGATGGGAGATGGGTTGGAACTTGATGATGAGGATTGGCAATCAGCCCTCTCCTCCCCGAAGGAGGTGGCTATTCCGGCTCGTCTCCGTCTGGTTCAATTGAAGATCCTTCATCGGGTGTACGTGACGGGACCGCGACTGGTGGTGATGGGCTTTTCCTCCGATGGACTGTGTAAGCGTGGGTGTGGATTGCGTGCTACTTTCCTACATATTCTCTGGGAGTGCCCGATGGTGGCTGCTTATTGGGCGGCCGTGCTTGAAGTGATGGCTGTGGTGACAGGTGTGTCCTTGTGTCCGGAACCTCGTCGATGTCTTTTGAATGTTTGGGAGCCCACGGACTATTCGGTGGCGCAGACTAGATGGGCCACCCTGGGATATATGGTTGCGAAGCGAGACATTGCACAACTCTGGGGGGCCTCCAGGCCCCCTGACCTCTCGAAATGGGAGGATAACATGGATTGGTCCATGTTCCGTGAGAAAACCGTCTATGTGGCCAGGGGCAGACCCAGGGCATGGGTGAAGATGTGGGGTCACTGGAACGACTACCGTGGCGACATTTGTACTCCTCCCCTTGTGGGCACTGTTGGGCTTGCCCTGTCTCCATAGGCAGGCGTTCTTGGAACCTTTCATATAGGGGTTGTGCTGGTGTCTCCGGCCCTCCCCCTTCCCTTTTTTGTACTGACTTCTGGGTCCCTTCCCCCCCCCTCCCTCCGAGCTCCTCGGTGCTTGGTGTTTTGCTACTGTACTTCTGTTGCTGTCCCCCCCCTTACATCCATTGAGCTGACCTTCGGTACTATACTTTCGCCTTTTGTGTGTGTTTGTTCTTCATATAAATAAAATCTGTTTTTGTCCTGTAAATAGAGCTGAGTATTGCATTGTTGATTGACTTTTACCTCTGCGGGCATATATGATATGTGTCCACTCCTCTTTTAGCGGCCGGCCCGTGTGGTTGTAGGCCCATCCTTGTACTTTTTTGCTTACTCAAATAAAGGTTTTTAAAAAAAAAAAAAAAAGAGTCAGTATGTAGAGCAGTGTTTGTTTAAACATGAGAGTCGACAAGATATGTTTGAATGTGTACAAATGTGGAAGAGAGAAGTGCAAGAGAGAGTGAGAAAAGAAGAAGCTATATCATAAAAAGAGCAGCGTAAAACGATATATCAAAAAGCATTGGAATTGAAAAATAAGGAAATGAAGGAAACAAAAGACAAAAAGGAAAGGGAGCGTTATTTAGAGGTAACTGGCTAGTACCCTATTAGGCACCTTATTTATCCCATACTTAATAAACCTCAAGATGATTCCATCTTGTTAGATAGACCTCCACCCTCATATAAATTATCTAGTGCCCCTGAGAATGAGGTTTCAGACGAGGAGCATTTGTCTTCAGATGAAATAGATAAAGATAAGCAAGGTGGGTGGCTAACTCGCTCTACTTTGACCAAGGAAGAAAAATACAAATTACGGGACATTGCCAGAGAGGAAGCGCGTCAGACTACTACAGCGACGGTCCTCACAGTTACAGTTCAGCTTCGGGAAAACGCCAAACAGTTATATTTTTTTGAAAAATTCTCTTGGGAGGTAATATATGGTTGGTGGCATAATTCTAATGAAACAGAGCCACATCATATAAGTATTGATTATAAACAGTTGGGACTTTCCTTTTTTCAAACTTACCTGATATGTAAAGGCGAGTGGTCAAATTACGAGATGAAACATTGCGTTTATGAAAAGGCAAAGAGTAAATTAGAAAAAAAAACATTGTAGAAATAGCTCTATCTCAGACAAAGGAAGTAGATGCTTCAGTAGATGCAAACAAAGCTAGTAGCAGTGAAGCTGTTATGAAACCAATGCATGAAGCAGCACCTCTGTATGTTCCCCCAAAGGGAGCAGGAACGAATGAGGATAAAACCTCAGATGATGCAAAGGGATATTTTATTTATAATTGGGTCTATACCCCTTGGAGTAGAGCAGAAATATTGGCTCTTAAAGCTGCTTTGCCTGATCCGGGGAAAAATCCAGCTGCTTTCTATGAAGAAGCTGAAGGAGCTATTAGCTCCTGCACTTTGACCCTGCCATATATTGATATGTTTTTGGGACTTATTTTGCCCCCTGATATGTGGATAACAATTTGGAAGGTCGACAATATTACAGCTTACGGTGATACTTGGGTGCATTTAGATGAAATCGTTGTGGCTAATGAGTAACCCTGGGCGAAGCACTACGCTCCGCTCGCGGAGTTTGCGAAGTTTTTGCAACTTCGCACTACGCGAGCGGCACGTAGCACAGTGCGAACATGCGTAGTGCAGCGTAGCGTAGTGCAGCGCTCATTTTTTGCTTGTCCGCGGTCCTGAACGTCATGTTCGCGACCGCGAGCAAGCAAAATGACATCCCGGCGAGATTCTCAACGCGAGGAGGTCAGGTTTCTCATTGTGAGTGGTTGCGCATGCTCGCGACCGCTCTCAATGACAAACTACCTGTTCGCGTTGAGAAAGCTGCCGCTCGAGTAATAATCTCCTCGAGCAGCAGAAAACTACAGCTCGCACTGTGCAAGATGCCGTTTTCAATGCTTGCACAGTGCCGGATGCTTGTTCGCACTGTGCAATCATTGAAAACGCATCTTGCACAGTGCGAACATGCTACTACGCAGCTCGCGTAGTGCTACGTGAAGTTCGCGTAGTGCGAAGTGCACTTCGCGTAGCTTCGCGTAGCGCTACTCCGCGAACTACGCCCACCCCTACTAATGAGCCTGCTCAGAAACCGCAACAGGTGATATTAGATCTTCCCAAAGCTATTGTAACTAAGTAGAACACTCTCATACCCCCTAAGAAAATAGATTGGACAACGTTAGCGCCTTGTAAACAGAAAGCATCTAATTGCTTTACATGATTTGAAGAGACATTCCATGACTTTAGTGGGCAGTCATTGACAGGTGACATGGGTAAGTATCTGTTCATCGACAAATTTGTCGCTAACATGTTGCCAGAAAAATCTAGTTGCCTAAAGGCCAGCGAGAGTTAATGGACTAAGTATGGGCGAATTTTGCGGATTCGCAATCCGTGAAATTGCGTATTTACAGATTTGCAATCCGCAAAATCCGTGAACTCTCGCGAATTTTGCGGATTTTTTTTGCGTGTTCGTGGGGCGCTTTGCGTGTTCGCGGGGCGCTTTGCGTGTTCGCGTTTTTTTTTTGCCTGGTTCATCACTGCCACCCTCTCGTTTTTTATGCCCTTCTGCCCTCTGTACCACTTGTTTTTGTGCTTTTCTGCCCTCTGCCCCACTCTTGTTTGTGCCCTTTTGCCCTGTGCCCCACTGGTGTCTGTGCCCTTCTGCCCTCTGCCTAACTCATGCCCTCTGTCCCACTTTTTGCCCTTCTGCCCTCAGCCATAAGTCAGCTTCAACAGGAAGCACTAATAGATAAAGTAAAGCAGGTGCTCCAGTTGAAGGTCAAATTAAGTTACACAGTCATTAATCACCCCAAGTTTGGGGTGATTAATGATTGTGTAACTGAATTTGAGCTTCAACTCTAGCACCTGCTTTACTTTATCTATTAGTGCTTCCTGTTGAAGCTGACTTTTGTAACTATTTAGAGGCTCTGGCAGCTTGCCGGCGCCATTCTAAAATAGTTACAAAAAGTCAGCTTGAACTTTTGACCCAATCCCTTCCGCTCGCGGATTTTCCCGGAAATTCTCAAATCTCGCGGATTGCGAACTTACCGAAAATCCGCAAAATCCGCGAGCGGAATGGATTTTCCGCCCATGCTTATAATGGACTACGTCTTCCCCAGTTTCCCTTTTGACTATGGCCCAATATTATGAGCACCAGGAATTGGAAGCAAAACGCAAAGAGGATAAGAAGGTTAAGGATTTAAAGACGAAAGTTATGTTGGCTCAAGTATATGGTCAACCATTCCGAGGTAGTGGTAGAGGCAGACGTGCCGTATATACCCCTGGTGTACCCCCTTTCTCTCGAGCAACTTTGTCTTCTGATCAGTGTGCTTATTGTAAAGAGATTGGACATTGGCGTTCTGAGTGTCCCGTTTTGCGAGGTGAGCAGTATCAACGGGGTAGAGGAAGAATAAGAGGATGCCCAGGAAATTCAGGACAAAGGGGAGGAATAGGAAATCATACAAGATTTGAGGCAGTTGAACATGGACCAAACTATTCTAATACTTTTGACAGATGGAATTAATTTCAAATGACAGATTATTCGACTGATGGTCTTGGGGATTCTAATTATGCATAGGAATGCCTAGGATGGGGTAAGGAACTGGTTGAGGTCCCAGTAGATCAGAAGGGTCCCTATGTTGATGCAAAGGTATTGGGTTCTACTGATCAGTTTCTGGTTATACAGGAGGTACTCGTAGTCTTCTGTCTAAAAAAATGGTTCCTAGTGCTTCCCTGTCTGGCACAATGCTAACATCGATAGGATTCGATGGGACACCTACACTTAGCCTACTGTCACAGCCACTTGCATTTAGTCTTGATAAATTCACTGCAGCATGTCCATTTCTGCTTTCCCTAACATGCCGGATAACATTGTGGGTATCAATATGCTTAAACATTTTGTGCTACAACACGTTGTTCCCCAGAAGGTGTGCATGGTGTTTTAAATGATAAGTTTCCTATGGTTGAGAGGTCTTATCTCATTAAAGAGGATGTTGCTCTGGAATCGTTACCTAGTACTTTTTGGGCTATATCAGATACTGATGTGGGACAAATGGTTATCCCACCAGTACATATTCAAGAGAAGGAAGGTGCTGTGTTGCCTCGACTGCCCCAATATAAAATATTTTGGGAAGTCAAAGAAGCATTAATACATATTGCTCAGGATTTGATCAGAGTGGGGGTTGTTGAAGAAGTCACTTATCACATTTGTAATAGCCCTATTCTTCCTATTTTGAATAAAGATACTGACGCTAAAAATTACAGATTCATTATTGATTTACGAGAAGTTAACACAATCGTAGTGCCCCAATACCCGGTAGTCTCTGACATCACAACACTTCCTAATATGGTTCCTCCTACTGCCACTTCATTCAGTGTCATTGATTTGAAGAATGCATTTTTCTCAATACCTATTCACCCTGACAGCCGCTATTTGTTTGGCTTCACTTTGAATAATTGATCTTTCAGATTCTGTAGAGCTGCACAAGGATATACAGAGAGTCCTAGCATATATAGGCAGGCATTGAAAAGGCAGCTTGATTCTTTTCCTGTACTGCAAGGGGTGGCCCTTATTCAATATGTCGATGACATCTTGTTGGCTGCCGAAACCCCTGAAAGTGTGAAGAAAGAACACAGTCCCTATTATCATTCCTTGCCACTCATCATCACAAAGTCTCTTGGAAGAAATTGCAATATTGTAGACAGCAGGTTACCTACTTAGGTCACCTCCTGTCTAAGGAGGGACGTGCACTCACACCAGATGTTGAAGAAAGTGGTACTCGCACAGCAGGGTATTCCTTGAAAATGAAGACTTGTAAAGAGTTTTCGTGTGCAGGAGGGTGGAAAACACTGTCTAGCCTTGCAGTGTGTCAATGGACATAGTAGAAGAAGCTCTCCCGCCTAGGGAGAGAACAACCCAACGCACTACTTTCAAAGGACCAAAGGTCTGATTCATTACTTCAACTGTGAGGATATTCGTACTCAAGATGAAAGAATGTTCAAATGTGTGATTTATTCATATCCATATCAGGATTTCAATATAGATGGTACATGTCAATAATCTGTATTCCACACGTATGTTCGGGTGTGTTATCACATCACACAACCCAATGCATTTCGGGCATGGCCCGTCGTCAGGGGAATTACTCTACAAACAAAAACATACAAGAACCAAATGTAATACGCATGTAACAATATCAGCAAAAACCAAACTAGAATCCAATCCCAGTAAACGTGTGTTTGAAAAATGAGAAGTGCTCGACTACGTGAACGTGACAGAGAAGCGAGAGTATGTGACCCTGTAAATGAAATTATAGCCTTAGAACCAAAAGTCACAACCGAACCATAAACCATAGTGAAACGCTATATATAGTGACTACTTCAATCAAACGGGTGCACAAGATAGAATATATCTTCAGTAATCCAGTAACCACCACCAATCATGCAATAAGAAAACGAGTCCCCGATCGTGGGTACTTACTCGTGTGAATGTAACAGCGGGACTCCGAAGAGTTCCACGAGGTGAACGCGCAGTGAGAAAGCAGGAAGTCAGAATATACACGACAGTGAACATAGAGATAGGACTAAACGTAATGAATAGAGTGTGGGCGCCATCTTGAAAGGTGCAAACCAGTAAGGCAAAAGTAAAGTAGACAGATCAGAGATAATTCAACAAAACGGGATGACAAAAAGAATCACAAATAACATAAAAATTCAATGCGATCATTGAGACCCAACGGGGCCATCGTGGAAAGGTACCGGATCCAAAAGTTCTCTCTCTTTAGTAGGTGGTTCTTATTGTTGCATGTGATAGGAACTTGTTCCAATATTTGGAATTTAAGCTGAGCCACTGTATGTCTGTGCTCAAGGAAGTGGGTGGCAACACTAGATTTTTGATTTTCAGTTCGAATGTTGCTCTTATGTTCCAAGATTCTCGTGCGAATCATTCTCTCAGTGTGGCCCACATAGCATTTGCCACATGGGCATTTAAGAACGTAGATCACATTCTTGCTGCTACACGTTGCGTTGACCTTCAACTTGATAGGGAAACCTTTCATCGGGTGGTTCATGGTATTGCCTTGGATGCTGTTATGACAGTTGCTGCAATTGTGGCATGGTTTAAAGCCACTGTATATCACTGCGGATTTGGGACTGCTGGTGTTGTTCAGAATCTCTTTCAGGTTTCTGCCCCTGGTGAAGGCAAAGATGGGGGGTTCTGAAAATAAACCATTAAAATCAGACTCATGTGTCAAGATAGACCAATGTTTACGAATGATCCTTTGAAATTGTGAAGAGGCTTTAGAAAACTTAGAGACTACCACCATACGTTCGGTGGGGGTCTTGCGTTTCGGTTGTAGCAAAGATGCTCTACTGAGTTTCTCACTTCGCTGGATAGCCAAATCCAAGATGGGATTAGGGTATCCCCTTGCGCGTAAACGATCAAGGACAGTTTTGATCTGAGTCTTGCTCTCATCAGGCCTGGAAACGATTCTTTTCACCCTGAGTATCTGAGCATATGGCAAGTTGTTTTTGAGTCCCATCCGGTGGAAGCTATGATAATGTAGGGTAGAGTTTCTGTCTGTGGGCTTGCGGAAGACTGTAGTGGACCAGTCTCCCACCTCTCTTAGTATTTTCACGTCCAAAAAATGGACGCAAGATGTACTATGTTCCCAAGTGAATTGAATACGCTGTGTGACTTGATTCCAAGTGTTGAGAAAAGTAATGAGGGTGGTCCACTACAGTCTTCCGCAAGCCCACAGACAGAAACTCTACCCTACATTATCATAGCTTCCACCGGATGGGACTCAAAAACAACTTGCCATATGCTCAGATACTCAGGGTGAAAAGAATCGTTTCCAGGCCTGATGAGAGCAAGACTCAGATCAAAACTGTCCTTGATCGTTTACGCGCAAGGGGATACCCTAATCCCATCTTGGATTTGGCTATCCAGCGAAGTGAGAAACTCAGTAGAGCATCTTTGCTACAACCGAAACGCAAGACCCCCACCGAACGTATGGTGGTAGTCTCTAAGTTTTCTAAAGCCTCTTCACAATTTCAAAGGATCATTCGTAAACATTGGTCTATCTTGACACATGAGTCTGATTTTAATGGTTTATTTTCAGAACCCCCCATCTTTGCCTTCACCAGGGGCAGAAACCTGAAAGAGATTCTGAACAACACCAGCAGTCCCAAATCCGCAGTGATATACAGTGGCTTTAAACCATGCCACAATTGCAGCAACTGTCATAACAGCATCCAAGGCAATACCATGAACCACCCGATGAAAGGTTTCCCTATCAAGTTGAAGGTCAACGCAACGTGTAGCAGCAAGAATGTGATCTACGTTCTTAAATGCCCATGTGGCAAATGCTATGTGGGCCACACTGAGAGAATGATTCGCACGAGAATCTTGGAACATAAGAGCAACATTCGAACTGAAAATCAAAAATCTAGTGTTGCCACCCACTTCCTTGAGCACAGACATACAGTCCGTAGAATCGTTTCCAGGCCTGATGAGAGCAAGACTCAGATCAAAACTGTCCTTGATCGTTTACGCGCAAGGGGATACCCTAATCCCATCTTGGATTTGGCTATCCAGCGAAGTGAGAAACTCAGTAGAGCATCTTTGCTACAACCGAAACGCAAGACCCCCACCGAACGTATGGTGGTAGTCTCTAAGTTTTCTAAAGCCTCTTCACAATTTCAAAGGATCATTCGTAAACATTGGTCTATCTTGACACATGAGTCTGATTTTAATGGTTTATTTTCAGAACCCCCCATCTTTGCCTTCACCAGGGGCAGAAACCTGAAAGAGATTCTGAACAACACCAGCAGTCCCAAATCCGCAGTGATATACAGTGGCTTTAAACCATGCCACAATTGCAGCAACTGTCATAACAGCATCCAAGGCAATACCATGAACCACCCGATGAAAGGTTTCCCTATCAAGTTGAAGGTCAACGCAACGTGTAGCAGCAAGAATGTGATCTACGTTCTTAAATGCCCATGTGGCAAATGCTATGTGGGCCACACTGAGAGAATGATTCGCACGAGAATCTTGGAACATAAGAGCAACATTCGAACTGAAAATCAAAAATCTAGTGTTGCCACCCACTTCCTTGAGCACAGACATACAGTGGCTCAGCTTAAATTCCAAATATTGGAACAAGTTCCTATCACATGCAACAATAAGAACCACCTACTAAAGAGAGAGAACTTTTGGATCCGGTACCTTTCCACGATGGCCCCGTTGGGTCTCAATGATCGCATTGAATTTTTATGTTATTTGTGATTCTTTTTGTCATCCCGTTTTGTTGAATTATCTCTGATCTGTCTACTTTACTTTTGCCTTACTGGTTTGCACCTTTCAAGATGGCGCCCACACTCTATTCATTACGTTTAGTCCTATCTCTATGTTCACTGTCGTGTATATTCTGACTTCCTGCTTTCTCACTGCGCGTTCACCTCGTGGAACTCTTCGGAGTCCCGCTGTTACATTCACACGAGTAAGTACCCACGATCGGGGACTCGTTTTCTTATTGCATGATTGGTGGTGGTTACTGGATTACTGAAGATATATTCTATCTTGTGCACCCGTTTGATTGAAGTAGTCACTATATATAGCGTTTCACTATGGTTTATGGTTCGGTTGTGACTTTTGGTTCTAAGGCTATAATTTCATTTACAGGGTCACATACTCTCGCTTCTCTGTCACGTTCACGTAGTCGAGCACTTCTCATTTTTCAAACACACGTTTACTGGGATTGGATTCTAGTTTGGTTTTTGCTGATATTGTTACATGCGTATTACATTTGGTTCTTGTATGTTTTTGTTTGTAGAGTAATTCCCCTGACGACGGGCCATGCCCGAAATGCATTGGGTTGTGTGATGTGATAACACACCCGAACATACGTGTGGAATACAGATTATTGACATGTACCATCTATATTGAAATCCTGATATGGATATGAATAAATCACACATTTGAACATTCTTTCATCTTGAGTACGAATATCCTCACAGTTGAAGTAATGAATCAGACCTTTGGTCCTTTGAAAGTAGTGCGTTGGGTTGTTCTCTCCCTAGGCGGGAGAGCTTCTTCTACTATGTCCATTGACACACTGCAAGGCTAGACAGTGTTTTCCACCCTCCTGCACACGAAAACTCTTTACAAGTCTTCATTTTCAAGGAATACCCTGCTGTGCGAGTACCACTTTCTTCAACATTTCTATTTTTCTGCTACTGGAACTCAGCACGCCTACACCATGAATTTTGATTCGGTTTCTGGAATGACCGACCAGAAAGCAAGCACTTTCGCATACACCACAGATGATGCAGATAAAATCTACGGGATGATACAGGAGGATGTCATCGTCACTGGCAACACCCGAAGTGCAGAAAGTAATCTTCGTCAATTACTCTACCTTTTAAAAAAACATTCTAATCAAAAACTTCATGCAAGTACCCTCATCCGGTACCATCGTGTGCAACGGATCCCCCGTGGCCTACGGGTCCCACTAAAACCTCTTCTCTGTAAAAATAATACCAAGTTTGTGGAACGTTGGTATTCGATCTTAAATAAATGTTCCCTCGATCTTATTTTATTGATTGTGGAGGAGCTATCTAAGACTTTGGAGGAACTTACACTAGAAATCACAAACGTGAGAAAGGAACTAGACGACACCATGACCGCCGAAGAATTACAAAAATCCTTGGAGGATATCAACATCCAATTGGATAAACATATACGGGAGACACAGGAGCGAAAACTCAGGAAATTTAAAAGGGATACTATAGACTACAAATTGGGCGAGGTCTATTCCTGGGCCGAGGCATACGCCCGCCGGCGTCCTAACAAGCCATATAATCCATTCTCCGCCAATGAAACTTCATCCTCAGAGGATGATCAAAGAACAAGACCTGCACAGAGCCGACCAGACACTGATGCCCAAACTCCCAGTACCTCTAACAACACTGCGGTTCCTTTTTTAGAGCCGGGTACCACTCAACAAAAAGAACCCGGGGGGGAAAAACCCGCCGAGGAACCGGAAAAAACACCGCCTGTGAAAAACAAAAAAGTAAAAGGAAGACGCTGAACATGGAAGAGAACCTAGTGATCAATATTTCCTCAACGGTCCTGTCCGACGAAGAAACACGCATCCT
The DNA here is from genome assembly GCF_964261635.1 of Lissotriton helveticus. NCBI lineage: Eukaryota > Metazoa > Chordata > Amphibia > Caudata > Salamandridae > Lissotriton > Lissotriton helveticus. The sequence goes on along the minus strand of NC_136063.1, from coordinate 600,001,950 downwards.
TCAGAAAGGACAATCATTCGTTCCTACCTCTGGTACGAATACATTGGAACTTGAAGTGAGCGCGTTCAAATTGATACGCAATATGCGTTTGAAACACTACTTTCGCAATATCTGTCCGATCACCACACAGGAGGAAGACATGCTCAGAGGCCTACGACCTCACAGCACGTTCTTGGCACCATCAAGCCACAAAATCATCGACACGTTTGAGAACTTAGTCAGACAAGACATTTTAAAACTTCCATTCATACAGACAGCGAAACGGGGAAACCTCACCCGTAAAGAGAGAAACACACTCCAGAAAATTGCTGACAATCCCAACATCATCTGTCAAAATGCAGACAAAGGAGGGGCTCTGGTAGTCATGGATACCAACTTCTACATGGACAAAATCACAGCTCATGTCGGAGATACCGACACATATGACATTCTCCCTGGAGATCCCACCAAGGAATATACTAATGATTTGATGATCATCATCAACAAGGCGTTTGACAATGGCACTATTAACGACAAAACCAAAAGATATCTCACACCCACCAATCCTAGACCTCCTGTCTTGTACTTACTACCAAAACTACACAAACACCCGTCAAATCCGCCATGTAGACCCATTGTGTCTACTAGAAACAGCATTCACGAAAACGTAGGAAAATTCTTGGATAAATACCTCCAACCATTTGTCATCTCAGCGGATTCTTTTGTAAAAGATACAACAGATTTCATCTTGAAATTAGAACCAGTCATGAATACCCTAAAAAATGATCATCTCATCATGTGCACCGTGGACGTTAGTTCCCTTTATACGTCAATCCCCCATGACGGGGGTATTGATGCGATTGAGAGCACTTTGGCCCATTCTGACATTGACCAAGATCTGAAAATATTTCTGATGGAACTGACTTTGTTTACGCTATATCATAGCTATTTCACCGTCTCTGACAAATGGTTTTTACAGCTTAACGGTACGGCCATGGGAAATTCGGCTGCTCCTTGCTACGCCAATATTTTCATGCGAATCTTCGAAGAGAATCACATTCTCTCCCAAGACCTTTGGCAAGAAAATGGTCGATTATATCTGCGGTATATCGACGACATTTTTTTACTTTGGGCAGGCTCTAATGAGACCCTCATTACTTTTCTCAACACTTGGAATCAAGTCACACAGCGTATTCAATTCACTTGGGAACATAGTACATCTTGCGTCCATTTTTTGGACGTGAAAATACTAAGAGAGGTGGGAGACTGGTCCACTACAGTCTTCCGCAAGCCCACAGACAGAAACTCTACCCTACATTATCATAGCTTCCACCGGATGGGACTCAAAAACAACTTGCCATATGCTCAGATACTCAGGGTGAAAAGAATCGTTTCCAGGCCTGATGAGAGCAAGACTCAGATCAAAACTGTCCTTGATCGTTTACGCGCAAGGGGATACCCTAATCCCATCTTGGATTTGGCTATCCAGCGAAGTGAGAAACTCAGTAGAGCATCTTTGCTACAACCGAAACGCAAGACCCCCACCGAACGTATGGTGGTAGTCTCTAAGTTTTCTAAAGCCTCTTCACAATTTCAAAGGATCATTCGTAAACATTGGTCTATCTTGACACATGAGTCTGATTTTAATGGTTTATTTTCAGAACCCCCCATCTTTGCCTTCACCAGGGGCAGAAACCTGAAAGAGATTCTGAACAACACCAGCAGTCCCAAATCCGCAGTGATATACAGTGGCTTTAAACCATGCCACAATTGCAGCAACTGTCATAACAGCATCCAAGGCAATACCATGAACCACCCGATGAAAGGTTTCCCTATCAAGTTGAAGGTCAACGCAACGTGTAGCAGCAAGAATGTGATCTACGTTCTTAAATGCCCATGTGGCAAATGCTATGTGGGCCACACTGAGAGAATGATTCGCACGAGAATCTTGGAACATAAGAGCAACATTCGAACTGAAAATCAAAAATCTAGTGTTGCCACCCACTTCCTTGAGCACAGACATACAGTGGCTCAGCTTAAATTCCAAATATTGGAACAAGTTCCTATCACATGCAACAATAAGAACCACCTACTAAAGAGAGAGAACTTTTGGATCCGGTACCTTTCCACGATGGCCCCGTTGGGTCTCAATGATCGCATTGAATTTTTATGTTATTTGTGATTCTTTTTGTCATCCCGTTTTGTTGAATTATCTCTGATCTGTCTACTTTACTTTTGCCTTACTGGTTTGCACCTTTCAAGATGGCGCCCACACTCTATTCATTACGTTTAGTCCTATCTCTATGTTCACTGTCGTGTATATTCTGACTTCCTGCTTTCTCACTGCGCGTTCACCTCGTGGAACTCTTCGGAGTCCCGCTGTTACATTCACACGAGTAAGTACCCACGATCGGGGACTCGTTTTCTTATTGCATGATTGGTGGTGGTTACTGGATTACTGAAGATATATTCTATCTTGTGCACCCGTTTGATTGAAGTAGTCACTATATATAGCGTTTCACTATGGTTTATGGTTCGGTTGTGACTTTTGGTTCTAAGGCTATAATTTCATTTACAGGGTCACATACTCTCGCTTCTCTGTCACGTTCACGTAGTCGAGCACTTCTCATTTTTCAAACACACGTTTACTGGGATTGGATTCTAGTTTGGTTTTTGCTGATATTGTTACATGCGTATTACATTTGGTTCTTGTATGTTTTTGTTTGTAGAGTAATTCCCCTGACGACGGGCCATGCCCGAAATGCATTGGGTTGTGTGATGTGATAACACACCCGAACATACGTGTGGAATACAGATTATTGACATGTACCATCTATATTGAAATCCTGATATGGATATGAATAAATCACACATTTGAACATTCTTTCATCTTGAGTACGAATATCCTCACAGTTGAAGTAATGAATCAGACCTTTGGTCCTTTGAAAGTAGTGCGTTGGGTTGTTCTCTCCCTAGGCGGGAGAGCTTCTTCTACTACACTCACACCAGATCACATTCAAACTATTTTAGATACACCTGTGCCCCGTACTCAGAAGGATGTTTGTGCATTGATTGGTCTTACTTCTTTCTGTAGGCAGTGGATCCACAGTTTTTTTCACATTATAAAACCTTTGTTGGCCCTTTTGACTAAAGACACTCCAATGCCTCTCCCATGGACCACTGAATGCCAGAATGCTTTTCAACAATTACGTCACGCTCTTTGTTCTGCACCAGTACCTCCCACAGGAAGGGTAAAGACGATCTCGTACACCACAACGTCGTGACCGTCCTGACTCCGTCAGAAGTGGTCGCTCCCCTCGCTCCCTGGCTCCAGCTGGTATCGTAGCGCTCTCACTGCAATCATTGTCTTGTGCTTTAACATTGCTCCCATTAGTGACTGCTCTCCATCTTGATCACTAATATTGCCGAATTGCCTAATTTCAGCGTAACGCTATTTTTGAACAGCCCACATCGTGCTAATCAAAGTGTGTTGCATACTCTAGCGCTTGTGTGCCATCGTAGCGCTTTTGCAGGTTCGCATTGTATTCTCTGCTTATCTGTGCCTGTTTGTGCCTGCGCCTCTGCCCACCCCAATCTCGTCCTGTTTCCTTTCGTTTTGCTGCCATCTTGTTGTTGTGCCTTCCAGCTTGCCCCTCCACCCCGCTCCCGCCTCCCAGCTGACCCTCCCCCGCCCCTCCCCCCCACTTCCCACTTATGTCAGATGCTTGTACGCGCAGCGGTCGCGCCCCATGCGCGCCGAAGGTGCGCCAAAGGTAAGCCCGTCTACGCCCGTCCGCGCCTGGACCGCGCCCAGAGCCAGACCCCCTGGTCCTCGCAAAACCCACCCCACCCGCATAACGTATGACGCCAATACCCTCTTGGCCCTTAACCCCGGACGCACACCACAATGCTGCGAAGCTGCCCCCGGACACACCCATGGACCATTCGCCTGCCACTCCTGCATGTTCACCTGCATCAGGACCCACACCAAATCCACTTCCTCCAAACACAGCTCCGACTCTAACCACCTGAAGTGCATCCTGCTGAACACCCGCTCGGTCCACAGACACGCCACTGAACTCTGGGACCTACTCGACACTACATCACCGGACGTCGCCTTCCTTGCAGAAACCTGGATGAACACCTCATCAGCGCCCGACATCGCCATAGCCATCCCGGACGCTTACAAGATCATCCGAAAAGACCGCACCAACCAAACAGGAGGAGGCATCGCCATCGTCCACAAGAACACCATCCGAATCACAACCAGCTCCGACGATAACCTCGCGACCGCCGAACACCTTCACTTCCAGATCCACACCGACCCCAGGACCACACTTAGAGGCACCCTCATCTACAGAACACCAGGAACCCACACACAATTCAACGAAGACATCACTGACTTCATCAGCCCGCATGCCCTCACATCCGAGAACTACATTCTACTGGGAGACCTCAACTTCCACCTGGAAAAGAAAAACGACAGCAACACCACCACCCTTCTGGACAACCTGGCCAATCTCGGACTCAAACAACTTGTTGACACCCCCACCGACTTAGCCGGACACACGCTGGACCCTATCTTCACCTGCAGCAAACACATCTCCTTCGATCACACCACAGCTCTCCATTGGACGGACCACAGCTGCGTTCACTTCAGCTACAAAAAGACCACGACCCACAACCCCCCACAACCTATTCCTCGAAGAAACTGGAACAAAATCACCACCGACCAACTCTTCACATCACTTAACCAAAACCCTCCTACCATATCATCGGACCCAAACCAAGATGCCACCAAACTTACACAATGGATCACCCACAGCGCTAACGAATTAGCACCCCTGAAAAACCACCAGATCAAACAAGGTAACAAAAAAGCCCCCTGGTTCAACGATGACCTTAAGAAATCCAAGAAGTTATGTTGTACCCTCGAGAAAACATGGAAAAAAGACCCAACCACTGACAACCTGACCACCTTCAAGGACGCCACCCGCAAACACCACCAATTGATCCATTCCACCAAGAAATCAGCATTCAAGGATCAACTGGACAACAACGCCCACAACAGCAAGGAACTATTCAACATCGTCAAAGAATTTACCAACCCCACCGCCGGCACCAACGACATCACTCCCTCCCAAGACCTCTGCGACTCTTTATCCTCTTTCTTCCACAACAAAATTGCCGACATACATAACAGCTTTGAAAACCAGGACGAAGAACAGACCACTCCAACCACCTCTGAACCAAAACAGCACTCTCACAACCTTTACGCCTGGAACCCAATCACTACTGAAGACACCATCCGCCTGATGAACTCCATCCACTCAGGTTCACCAACCGACCCATGTCCCCACCACATCTTTAACAAAGCAGACTCCATCATCGCACCCCATCTCCGCGATGTCATCAACTGTTCCTTCAACTCCACCACCTTCCCGGAAAGCTGGAAACATGCCGAACTCAGCGCCCTTCTGAAGAAACCCACAGCAGACCCCTCTGAACTTAAGAACTACCGCCCCATATCGCTCCTCCCATTCCCTGCCAAAGTCATTGAGAAAGCCGTCAATAGTCAGCTCGCCGCCTTCCTTGATTCCAACAACTCCCTCGACCCCTCACAGTCCGGCTTCCGAGCCAAACACAGCACCGAAACCGCCCTCATCGCTGATACAGACGACATCCGAACGCTACTGGACAACAGAGAAACAGTTGCCCTCATCCTACTTGACCTCTCCGCCACCTTCGACACAGTCTGTCATAGCACCCTCATACAACGCCTCAGCAACGTCGGAATACAAGGAAAACCTTTGGACTGGATCATCTCGTTCCTCGCCGGAAGAACCCAGAGAGTCCCCCTCCCCCCATTCAAATCAGAGGCCACCGAAGTCATCTGCGGCGTACCACAAGGATCATCACTCAGTCCCACCCTCTTCAACGTTTACATGAGTCCCCTCGCATCCATCGCGCGACAACACAACCTCAACATCATCTCCTACGCAGACGACACCCAGCTGATCCTCTCCCTCACCAAAGACCCAAACACCGCCAAAACCAATCTACACGAAGGAATGAAAGAAGTAGCCGAATGGATGAAGAACAGCTGTTTAAAACTAAATTCGGACAAAACGGAAGTCCTCATCCTAGGATCATCCCCCTCTGCCTGGGACGACTCATGGTGGCCACCGGCCTTGGGTACAGCACCCATACCTACAGATCAAGCACGTAACCTGGGCTTCATCCTAGACTCCTCCCTCTCGATGACCAGACAAGTCAACGCCGTCTCATCTTCATGCTTCAACATCCTACGCATGCTCAAAAAAATCTTCAGTTGGATCCCCACCGAAACAAGAAAGACAGTCACCCACACACTGGTCACTAGCCGACTGGATTATGGAAATACCGATTACGCCGGAACCACAGCCAAACTACAGAAAAAACTCCAACGCATCCAAAACGCCTCAGCCAGACTCATTCTGGACATCCCCCGTCAAGCTCACATTTCCGGTCACCTGAAAGACCTCCACTGGCTCCCCGTCAACAAGAGAATAACGTTCCGTCTCCTCACCTACGCACACAAGGCCCTCTACGACCTAGGACCCGAATGCCTCAACACAAGACTGTCCTTCTACACACCCACCCGCCAACTACGATCATCCAATCAAGCCCTCGCCGCAATTCCGCGCATCCATAGATCCACCATGGGAGGAAGATCCTTCTCCTACTTAGCTGCCAAATCCTGGAATTCTCTCCCCACTCACCTCTGCCTTACACAGAACCACCTCTCCTTCAGAAAGCAGCTAAAAACCTGGCTTTTCGATAAGTAATGCACCTACCCTCTCTCAAGCGCTTTGAGACCCTCTGGGTGAGTAGCGCGCTATACAAATTCCTGAACTTGAACTTGAACAGTATTAGGAACTCCAGACTACACTAAGGCCTTCACACTCTATGTACACGAGAGGGATGACTGCGCTCTCTCAGTTTTAACACAGACACACAGTGATAAGCAGCATCCTTGTGCATATTTCTCAGCTGTCCTTGATCCAGTTGCTCGTGCATTGCCTGGGTGTTTTTGAGCGGTGGCAGTGACGGCTTTGTCCATACGTCAGAATGAGGGAATAGTCTTGTCACATAGATTGCTTGTGCTAGTACCCCATTCAGTTGATGCTTTGGTAAACCAAATGAAAACACAACATTTGACTAGTGCCCATTTGACAGGCTATGAATTGACACTTTTGGCTCCTCATATCACACTGAAAAGATGTTTAACTCTGAATCCTGCTACATTATTGTCATTTCCAGCTACTCAGTCTCAGTCACAAGAGCTACATGACTGTATATCCCTTACTGAAGAACAAACAAACGGTTGTGTTGACCTATAAGATACACCTCTTTCTAGTGTTGTTGGGGAATTGTGGGTTGAAGGGTGTTGCCTGAAATTGCCTAATGGTACTACATCTGCTGCTTATGCAATTACAACACTCCAGACAGTAGTTGAGACAGCTCGTATCCCACAAAAGCCTGCTCAAGCTGCTGAGTTGATAGCACTGACAAGAGCAGGTGAGCTTATTATAAATTTGCTTGTTCACATTTACACCGATAGCCAATACGCCTTTGGTGTGGTACATAGCTTTGACCAACCCTGGAAAGAAAGAGGCTTTCTCACTTCACAAGGTACACAAATAGTGCATGGGGAATTAGTACATAGTCTCCTTACTGCCTTGACATATCCTAAGAAATTGCCAATTGCTAAGTGTAGTGCACACAAGAAAGTGACTGACAAAATAGGAGCAGGTAATGCCTTTGCAGACTACACAGCTCGCGAGACTGCAATGCAACAAACCAATACATCTATGTATGTAGTTAAATCACAGGCTGAACGATGGCATGATGCCAGGCAAGAAGTGCTGGACATGCAACTATCTACCTCTGTCGATGAATTAGACCAATGGTCCACGGAGGGAGCATTGGATGACGAGGGCTGGTGGAGGAATAAAGAAATGACAAAATGGAAGTTACCTGCAGCCTACTTACACCCTATGATTCACATGGCACATGGGCCAGCACATGTTGGAGCATCTTCAATAGCAAAGCAACTTATGCAAGTTTGGGATCATCTAGAGATTGTCAGTACAACTAAGAAACTAGTCCAGTCCTGTCGGATTTGTGTTCTGTATAATCCTGGAAATGGAACACAAACTTCAACAGGAGGGTTTGCAATACCTACTGCACCTTTTGAGGTTCTGCAAGTGGATTATATCCAGCTTGAATGCTGTAATAATATGAAGTATGTTCTTGTGTGTGCCTTTTGTAAATGGGTGGAGACATACGCCACCAAGGATAATACAGCTCTTACTACAGAAAAGGTGCTCCTAAATGAGTTTTTCCCTAGATTTGGAACTTGTCGAGTTTTGCGGAGTGACAACAGACCCCATTTCATTGGGCAAGTTGTTGAGTATCTCATGAAAGTGTTAGAAACTAAGCAGAAGTTTCATGCTGCTTTTCACCCACAATCAGCAGGGCTAGTAGAATGCTACAACTCTACCTTAAAATTAAAACTGGCTAAAATACAGGCTTCCACATCTTTGAAATGGCCTGATGCACTGCCCTTGGCATTGCTATCAATTAGATCGACACCACATACACGACCTGGCCTCACACCGTATGATGTGGTTTTTGGAAGGCCAATGAATATTTGGGGGATTCCTGAGCCTTGCCCTATACATGATGTAACCTATGTATTGATTAACAACTATTTGTCTCAGTTGACTGATAGTTTGTCTCCTATTTCTCAACATGTTCGGGAGACTCTTCCAGACAGGTCGCAAGGTGAGGGCCATTGTTTACGGCCTGGTGACTTTGTGGTCGTGAAGTCATTCCAGAGGACCGGCTCCCTAGCACTGAAATGGTGAGGCCCTGAGCAGGTGCTGCTGGCTACCAGAACTGCAGTTCGAGTGACGAACCGGAAGAACTGGGTCAATGCTACACATTGCCAGAAAGTGTTGCAAGACCTAGTGAGCCCAGCTGCATTGGCAGATCACTGCAACATCCTGCCTACAGAGAAAGGACAAGCTATGTCACCTGAAGGACCTGAGGAAGTCATCCCGGACCACATTATCCATGGTGCATTTCGATATCAGCTGCGACCCCGGGAGAAAGACACATCGTTGCTGCAAAAGACTGTTTGAGCCACTGTCCTGGGTGGTTAAAGACTGACTACAAAGGGGGTAGCCTTTTAGTGACTGCTCGTCTCAACCTTAGTGAAGAAACCAATGTCTGCCCAGGATCTTAGGGCACCATCTGTTTTATTGTTCAACGACGAGATGCACATGCCTAAGGAGAAGAAGCAAACTGCTGCAAGAGTCTGTGATCTAAAGAGTATGTTCATTATTGGACTCACTTTGATTGTTGTTATTATTGCTACAATAACATGGGTTGTAGATGGATCAGCTCCTGCTCGAAATCTGCTGACTGCTACTACTCCTGTCCCCATTGACCACCATTTCGTTACTCTTCCTTATCATGAACAGAAGCACAGAATGTCCTACCTCAAAAACACTTTTATTCAGATGTTGGACCATGTACAGAATGCTACAAATGTTACCAACTGCTGGGTATGTGGAATGTTGCCAGCACATCAGAAAAAGGGAGGAACGCCTTTTATTCCCTTGCCGGTTTCACAAAATGGCTCCTGCAGAGCCTGGTTTGCATTGTTGTGGGCTTCTGAAGTTGCTAACATTACTTATGCTGATGTAGGAAGACTAAACTTTCAGTTGAATAAAGTGTGTTACTTTGATGAGGAAGGAGATCCACAAGCTAAAGGAACTGTATGGGAAATGGAGGAGTATTGTCAAGGAAATTCCGCTGCGCGCTATGTTTTCCCTAACACTCGAACAACCAAGGGAAATGGGGTTTCTGTTATCGCTGTTACTAGAGCTCGAAGGGTTCTCTATATGAGCAGTATTTGCACTATTTATGTGGGAAAAAGTGACTGTACTTTAGTAATAAGCAGTACTGGAATAAACAATAGTAGTTTTTGGTCCTCACACAACACCTATTTCATTTGTGGAAGTAAAGGTTATTATCATCTACCTACTGGGTGGTCTGGAAGTTACTATGTGTCCTTTTTGCTTCCACCTGTGTTTTTGACACCCGCATCCTACAATAAAGACTAGTTGTGGGCGGCAAATTCTGTTCCACTCACAGCACTTGCGAAATGTTGGCATTTCCGCGTTCAACGCGGATCGCGAAAATATCAAAACTTCCACAATCCGCGGCGAAATGGAATATGGGGGCATGAAGTAATATTAAGCACTTAGAGATTATAAACTAAGCCGTTGCTGTGACCATGAGGCTGCTTTTTCCTCATCTGCTGCTTTGATCGGCCTCTGACTCTCATAAACAAGAGGCATGTGAACTCGCATTGAAGCCCCGTCTGTTTGTAAAGAAACGCCTCACACACAGTATCGGTATGCAACGTCTTCCCGGCATTTCCCCACTATGATGGACAGCTCAATCAAGGAACCTCAGCGCCATTCGGCACACTGACAAAGTTACAGACACAAGGTCACTGGAGACAACTTTACGCAGCTGTAGTGTAGGATAAGCACTATACATTTACCTAACGAGGTAGCACTTACTGATTAGCCAGTGGAATGTATTCTGGTTGAGTAGCGGTATTACGCAAAATGGTGGCATCTTCCCGAATAAAATGCAGGCAAGATTAATTCTGGCACGATGCTCCTGTCACAAAAATTCAGCCTCAACAGGAAGCACTTACAGATATAAAGCAGGTGCCCGAGTTGAAGCTCAAATTCAGTAACGCATTAATCAGGCCCAAAAATTTGTGATCTCTGTCGAGGCTGGGTAGTTGTGCTTTCTTCAGATATCTACAGTCAAAAATTAGCTGCAATCCTTGATGGAGGTCTTTGCATCCATGAGTTTCTCCAGCGCAATCCCTGTGTAGTTCCTTTGACCAGGAGGCTGCTTTCTCCTCATCTGCTGCTCTGATCGGCCTCTGACCCTTATAAACAAGAGGCATGTGAACTCGCATTGAAGCCTTGTCCATTAATAAAGAAACGCCCCACGCACACTATCGGTATACAACGTCTTCCCGGCATTTCCCCACTATGATGGACAGCTCAATCAAGGGACCTCGGCGCCATTCGGCGCAGTGACAAATTTACAGACACATGGTCACTGGAGACAACTCTTCTGTCCCCTTACGCAGCTGTAGTGTAGGAAAAGCACTAAACATTTACCCAACGAGGTAGCACTTACTGATTAGCCAGTAGAAAGTACTCCAGCTGAGTAGAGGAATTGTACAAAATGGTGGCACCTTCTTTGATAAATATGCAGGGCAGGATTCATTCTGGCATAATGGTCGTCTGCCTCTGACTCCCTGAGAGTGATCCTGCATATATTACAACGGGTGCAGCAAAATCTCTGTGAGCAAGCGAAAATCCACGTGTTCGCGGAGATTTGTTGCCGTTCCGCGGAATTTTGCGGAAGGCATCTCCGCAAATTCCACCCACCCCTAATAAAGACTATAGACTGTATAATGACATTTCTAAGAGCCGATTCAAGAGGACAATAAACAATGATGAGGTGGATCAAACTTATACTGCACTGCAGCAGTATATTGACTTTAACTTGGGACTATTTTTCTTTGTTGGTGCAGCCTTAAACAGCAGGTAGATCAGGCGCTTGACACATGTTGTAGAGGCTGTAACCAATCAGACAGCCATGACACTTGGAAATATCACAGAAGAACTACAAATAGCAAGAATTGTGGTGCTCCATAACAGGATGGTTCTCGATGTCATCCTGGCTGACTGTGATGGAGCATGTCGCATCATTGGAAGCAGAGTATACATCCCTGACCATGCCCCTTCAGTTTTTAAAGCGATTTCCAGGAAGCACAAAATAGCCACTGAAATCCACCAGGAATCAGGGACATGGACTTTGACTGGATGGCTAGGGAATATGTTTACTGTATGGGGCTGGAAATTAATGTCAACTCTATGTATATTTGCTATGATTCTTTTAATTTCTTGCCTATGTATTCAATGTGGCCCGATGCTCTATTCTCTTTGTATTTCTACCTGTACCTTGTGTATACCGACTAAACAAAATGCTAAGAATGTAAATGCCAGCCTAGCAATCGACCTGGAAATTAATGAATTCATGAGAATAGATGTAAATAATATCTTCCATGTGCCTTCCAAATCATAGAGATGTCTTCAGCTAATGCTAAAAGGGCCGTCTGTGGTAATCAAAAATAATTGCCGTTAACATGAGCTGAAGCCATTTTGTTTGTGGCATCCATTTTGTCAGCTATGTAATTCTCACATCCTCTGCTGTTTGTCTTTTTCCCTGCCTGTGCTGTCTATTTTAGTTGGCTTCCTGACTCAGCTAAAAGCAATATGCATGCTAAAGAGTTTGTATCTGCCAGGACACCTGGTCTCAGATTCAACTCTCAATCTCTTAGTGCTACCATAAGCACCCCTGCTCTCCCTCCCACTTTGATGACTAAGCGATTTCCCGTCTGCCCATGTTTGCCGGTAACTATTCCTGTGTATGCTTGTACCTTCTATTTGTAACTACATGCTTACCAGTGCAGAAAACTCTGTATAAAAGCACCATGGTCTGTGTATTCAAGCCACTACCCCCCAGAACACTTGAGGGTGTTCTGTGGACATGGTCCCACTCATGAGTGAATAACCTTGTTATTTTGAATTCCAGCTTCAGTGTCAATCTCTATTTTGTTAGTCTAAGGACCCGTGGACAGAGAAGGGTGAACCCTGCACCGGTGTGCCCCTTAAAGAAGCACATTTCTACAATAATAGTGAATTCAACCAATATAGCTTTGATTTCCTGAACAGTATGATCATTAGCACAAAAATAGATTTTACTTTGATGTGATTAGTTTTACTTTTAAGATAATTAGAGAGGAGTTTTCCAGCTTTAATTCTTCCCCGTAGTACCTAGCATTGGATTTAAGGAGGTATGAAGTAGCATCTTCTGTTGAAATCTTATTGAAAGCACATTTGGTTTTCAATTCATCCAAACATGCTTTAGATTTAGAATGTGTAGTATGTGTCCTAATTGTTTAATATGCTTAATGGTCTGAAGCAGTTTCTTAGAGGAAGTCTTTTTCTTGTGAAACACAAAAGAAATAATGAATCTCGACAGGCAGATAAAAAAATATCCAATAAACTCTGAGGGGAAATATCAGGTGTTTCATTAACTTGAAAAAAGCCATTCATAAAGCCTTCAAGACAATGAGTGGAATCACTATCTAGGAGAAGGGAATTATTGAATATCCACTGCTTGCTACCATGAGCAACAGGGAGAAGGTCTAAATCTAATGTAACAGGGGCATGATAAGAAATCACTATGGAGCCAATTTCGCTTGTAAAATGTGCTATGAAAGAGGTTGTGAGACAAACAAATTTCAATCTTATATTACGAGAAATGTACTGGAGAGTAAAATTATATTCTTTTAGGGCAGGATTACAAAGTCTAAAAGCATTAATTAGAGATCTTTTTTTATGGTAGTAGTAAATGGTGAATGCATGGGTGACAGGATAAAATTGGTTAAGGAATTGCAATCAATAAAAGGGTCCTTAACCATGCTGCAGTCACCACCAAAAAATAAATATTTGTCAGTAACTGTTATTAATTTAGATAAAATATCAGTCCAAATAGATCTGTCTAATTGTATGGGAGCATAAATATTAAAAACGGTCACAGGTATTATTGATAATTATGGAAACAGAAACCAATCTACCCATCAAATCTGAGTCTTGGTAAATAGAATAGGATAGAATAGGATTAAGGTTTATAGAGTGCTTGAATGCTGAGGCATCTTGGCACTAAAGTGAGAAAAGAGAGGAAATGAATATCTGAAGATGTATTGCAGAATATTGCCACTACATTACGTTTTTTTGTGCCTGGGGAAGAAAAAACATAGCCAACTCAATATTTTTTAAGTTTGTTAACTTCTTTCCCTGGTGTATGTGTTTTTTGTATAAAAACAATGTCACCTTTAAGATATGAATGGTGTGAAAATACATTTTGTAATTTTATAGGAGAACTCAAACCTTTAATATTCTATGAAATAATCCTTGAAGTTATATAAGATGATGGAAGAAACATATAATATATTGCATTTAACAATAACAATCAAAAACTAATAACAATGCACATGTGAGAAAATATTTTAAAGATAAAACAATGATGAAGGAAAATAAAGGGGTATGATAAAAAAAGATGGATGTTTTAATGAGGAAAGAGAGAGTAAAAGACAGAGATCAGTAGAGCGATATCAGGAAGAAGAAGAAAGAGAAGATAAAAGACAACAGGCAAAACTGAGAAAATAACAAAAAGGACATACCCATATCATAAACATATAGTGATGGTGGTAAAGCCACATGAGGGGGATGACAGAACTGGAACACGGGGTGGCTGACAGAGGGGTAGACCAGACTATAAAAAACAGTATTGATTTGTTCACCAAGACATAGGAGGGATGCCTAAAATGGGAATATAGCAATCTAGAAACATACAAAGCGTAAAATAATTATGGTACATCACATTTAATTGATGGATTATACCAAATTAGACTGTGAGAAAGATTTTAACAGAAAATATATAAAAGCGATAAAATCAAGTGACATTAAATTTGGAAGTTTCCATTACCTTTTCTCTACAATTATCAAAATACATTTTCAACAGAGAAGGATCTTCATATGTTGTAGTCTTGTTATTGTAAGTCACTTTGAACAAACAAGGATGGAAGAGACCAAATCTGGCATTTAGAGAGCTGGATGCATGTCAATAAATCTTTTTCCTGAGGAAGTCCATATGTAAAAGGACGAAACACATTTGCTGTGTCTTTAGCTTTTTCCTTGTCTGTACTTGTACTACTATATCTATGTACAAGAAAAGGAGGAATAAAATAATTGTTTTAAATAAAATAATATAAACTCTGTGATGTCCTTTATTGTTATTGTGTTGTTGTAACCTCCCTGTGTTGCTCGTTTTTGTGAAATTATTATATATTGTACATATAATAACAAGTCTATCTGTTTGCGCTCCTCCTTTCTGTATTTCTAAGACTTTTTTTGCCTGATAGCTGTGGACTTGGAAAAGTTTTGAGCAAATAACAAATTGGATCCAGGCCATGAGATATGCCCTTTAGCTACTTTGATGATTTTGAGGATGCCAACATTCTCTCAAAAGAAAATAATGACTCCACAGTGTTTCTGTAAAGATGATGTGCCCATTGTAAATTTAAAAGAGAGGAGGTTGGAGGATCCAAAACCTTGGGAAGAACGATTGAAAGAAAGAGTTGGGGTCTCAGCCTTTCAACCCTTCACCCAGACCATAAATGTGAAGGTTCTTTCTTCTGTTATGATTCTAAAAGCCCGCTGCATGTTTTTTCAAGTATGATACTTCAGATTGCAAGATTTCTACAGCCCTTCATCGATCCTTTGTTCGTCTGGATTAACTTTAGCTTCCATGAGCGTCCATTTATCTTCCAGCAGTTGAAGCTGTTTACTGGTTTCTTCCATGTAGGGTTTAAGCGACTGGAATGCCCCAAGGAGAAGTTCCATTGAAATTTTAGTAGTAGACTTTATGGGTGATGGAGGACCTTTTCTAACCCTCTTATTAAGTTGGAATATTGGAGGTTGAAGGAAGTTTGGAAGGCATTTTATTAGCAGATGATGAAGTGGCACCAGATGAAATAGAGGAGGATGAGAAGGAGTCCTGACAGGAACCCACAGTATGTTCCACAGTCTCCAGAGCAAAGAATGAGTTAGAGGTACTGGTTTTGGAAATGTGAGTGGAAATAGGTGGCATAATTGTGTAAAGTTTTAAGTTTCTAGTCTTCTACCATAAGGTTTTAGACATACAAATTAACAGTATAAGCACAGAAGTAGTGCCAAAATAGCAGGCAAAATGTGTTTTGACAGGCAACTATTGCAATAAGGGTCAAAATAAAAAGAAAACATGCCAGAGTTTTCATATTTTCCAAGATACCCAAAACTGTCCACTATGCAAAAGCTGAAAAAAATGACCAAGATATCAATGAAATCCTCCCATTATAACAAACAACAGAAATGTGAGGTGAGTCAATGCACACTCAATAAGAAAATAAAATGGCGAGCATGATCTTCTTGTCAGCACGCCCGCAGATTATTGCAAAAAAAAAAAGAACTGTTATATAAGGAAGAAGTGGTCCTTGCAACAAACTTGGTGGTGCAGTAGGTGTTCCCCCAAACATGGCCCAAGGAGCAGGTAGAAAAGCAGAAATCACATGCTGGGCCATTTTTTGAGGCTCAAATGTTTGTCACGTGGTGAATAATGGTATAAGATTGGTTATCCATCGATTTGTATTTCGGAAATTTTCTGAGGTGCATGTTTTGGACACTTGTAATGAGTTTATGGTATGCACTGGATTCCGTTAGCACTGATGTTGACACAGTTTTTAGTGCTAAAAACTTGTGATCAGGTACATACGAAACTTGTAAAGACATACTTATGTATAATCCTTATAGATTCTGATGACAGAGTTTGAATTTAAAGTGAGGTACCAGCCGCAGATGCGGACACAAACGGAAGAAGTCATGAATTTCTAGTAACAACACACTTTGATTGTTTCTGGGTAAGAGGGGCAATACATTGATAATATGTTCGGTTGCCCTTTGTGGGTGTTTTTGTTCACTCCTCTCTCTACTCCCAGCATAGATTTGGGTTTTATACAAACAATTAAATGGCAACCTCGATTCCATTCTACATCCAATGGGGATTGATAATCACTGGAGCTCACCGATTAACTGACGGACAAAATATGGGTACAATACAGAAAGTAAAGAGAAACTCTGGAACAGGTTTTTTTCTCTTTTGCCTAGCACATATGGTCTGTAGCTGTATCTAATAAAGATATTGAGGATGTCAAGGGAGATTTGATGCAGATTTTTAACTG
The DNA here is from genome assembly GCF_964261635.1 of Lissotriton helveticus. Taxonomy (NCBI): domain Eukaryota; kingdom Metazoa; phylum Chordata; class Amphibia; order Caudata; family Salamandridae; genus Lissotriton; species Lissotriton helveticus. The sequence goes on along the minus strand of NC_136063.1, from coordinate 599,984,978 downwards.
TATCTTAAAGCATAGGAAGTGTATAGCACGATTGTTAATATTGAATTAACAATACGTTTATGTGTAATGGTTGTTCCACCACTAGAATATCTTGCTTATACTTCAAATACATAATATTTAAAATATAATTGTATATTTAGATTTTAGATTTTAACTTATATTGTTCTTATTTATGTGTGTTTGTCTGTGATCTATATATGTGTATGTAACAGTAATGACAGTCATATTTGTCATACTTCCAGCCTTGAGGAAGCCCAAATGTTGGGGAAAACGCATTAGCTGTGATGAACTGTTGGTCACATTTAAGAAGACGTTAAGTAAAAAAGAATTAATACAAGCAAAGAAAAGACCTCTCACATCATCCGTTTACTATAAATACAGCAATATATTGAGTCGTTTTTTGTTTTTTGTTTGAAGTTGCCTACCTATACATTTATATTTATTGAAATATGAAAGGCTAATATTGGTTGCTAGCTTTTTGAGCAGGAAAATATCAGAGGGTTATCTAACTACAACTTCTTATTTAAAAAATTGAACAGACATAGAGGTGCGGTATCTAGGAACCCTTTCTGCCAATTTTTGTTCAGTCTTCCACAGAAAATCAGGATCCTGGAAGGCATCAGCTTGTCTCTCCGCCATTGCCTCATTGGACCTCCATAAATGGTATCCATTCCAGATGTGTGCAAACGATGTCCCCCACCCAGTTCTTAGAATGCTCAAACTCCAGTCTCTATTAATCCTCTACTAGGCAGCTCACCTGGAACAGAGACAACTCCTCAATTCCATATGTTTCCCGCTTTACGCCACTCAATAGCCTTATTCTTTAGCAACAAATCTGTGTTGGAAAAGGATGATTGTCATGCCAATTAGCTTGCAGCAAGTGTCATTAAAATACCAATCTAAAAATGTGTTCAAATAAATATCCTTAATAGTGTCTGGCATATTATCCATGATTTCTTCTTCATTGTATTCTTAATATTCATAGTTATAAATGCTCACTTAATTCATTTATTTTTTAGCACCTGAGAGACTTAATTGACATATATCCTGAGAAAAAATCTGTTTCCCTTGTTTCCTTATAAAATAAGTCAGATTTACATTTGATTTAGTTACTCACAAATATTCACCTTCATTCCATTTGGCAAAGGTTTTTTGAGTATGAGAATTGCCCCTTAAATGGATTCTTAAACTCCAGAGAAAATGATCACTTTTGACGTTCTCAGAGTAACTAAAGTAATGAATTATAATATCCAATGTTTTTCTTTCAAGTGTTTTTGTAGTGTCTGCTTTGGGGCATTCGTGGAATATTGCCTATGTAGTCCCCTTTGGCATTCTTTTGTGATCAGTTGGATCTAATATTTTTGGGAAGCTGACTAATTTGATAAAGTTTGCTTTGAATTCCATCTTATCTGCAAGAGCATTTACCTTATAGCATTGTTGAAGAGCTACGCCCATGTGGTTCATGTCCATTCCATTGTTGCTGCTTGATTTGATTTGATTTGATTTGTGGATTTATAAAGCGCAACGAATGCCCATGGGCGTCTTGCCGTTGAGGTCAGAGTACATGACCGAGCTGCTCAATATAAGCAAAACTAGCCCAAGATGAATAACCATGTTTTTCTCTCTTTCCGAAAGGAGAGTAGTGAGGGGCTATCTCTAATTGAAATTGGAAGCTGATTCCATTCCTTTGCTGTATACAGCAGGAAGCTTCTCCCCCCCCACCTGAGTTGCTTGTTGTTGTGGAGAAGTGTGGCTCAATGGTTAGAGCGGCAGACCCTGATGCAGAGGTCTGGCCCGGGACCAGGGTTCAATTCCTGCCTTGGCAGGTCTCGGCGGATCTTGTGCTCATAATTCCTTGTACCTGATTTCTCACCTCAGTGCCTACTCTAAGCATGGGTCACACACTGCAACTCTGAGCAATAGCTTTCTTAGTCTCCACAACGGCCCCCTACAGCGCTAGGGATGCCTGGTTGCACCCTGGGGATGCCCAGGAGTGGACGTTTCATGGAGAAAAACCAGGAAGGGTTCCCTAGCGGTATGAGTACAGCGCCAGGACACTCAGGAGTATCAGTGCGCTTTACAAGTACGGCTACATTTACATTTGTATCTTGGGACCTGGATCAGTTTTAGATTACTGGATCTCAAGGACCTAGTAGGATGGTACCTTACCAGGTGGGTTTTTAGGAACTGCGAGCCTACCCCATGGAGGGCTTTATAAGACAAACATAAGGATTTAAATTTTATTCTGTTTTTAATGGGGAGCCAGGGCAGAGATCTCAGTCCGTGGGCTATTAGCTCATGTCTGGGTAAGTCTAGCACCAACCGCGCTGCTGCATTTTGTAGGCGTTGGAGTTTTGCTAGATGTTGGGTCTGGATCCCCGCATATAGTGCGTTACCGTAGTCCAGTCTCGATAGAGCCAACATTGTGACTACTGTTTTGCAAGATGTCAGAGGGATAACCGGTAGGAGTTTCCTGATCATCTTCAGGATGAACCAAATTGATGATGACAGCTTATTAGTTTGTGCTTCATAGGACAATTTGTAGTCAAGGAGCATACCTACATTTTTTACCTTGGAATGTGCTTTTTTTCTGAATATATCATCACATATTTTGGAACTCTGAGTCCTCTATATATATATCAATCAATCATAGCATTTATAAAGAGCACTACATACCTGTGAGGGTCTCAAGGCCACCATTGATGAAAATCATTCATACTGTGAGGAATTTTTTTCAACCTTCAATGACCCTGAGCAAAATAAGCCAGCTGTGTGCTTGACAGTAAAGTGCCTGAGGGGCTGTTTGCTGTGTTAGTAGCCATTGACTGCATGAGCCTGGCAAATGCACAGGACAAGAGGAGCACCATGTTACACAACCAATATATTCTAAAGGCAAAGTCTTCAAATATGTTTTCTCATCACCATCAACCATCCAATGCAAACTTTCCAAACACCTGGACTGACCACCTTTCATGTCCATCCCCCCTCTCACTTCCAGCTAAAACATCAAGGTCAAATTAATGAGAGTACTTAACCTCCAGCTGCTTCAAAGGTTTCTCCTTTGACAACCTAAATCTCAAACAAACTTCTCACCTATCTAACTTCACATCAAACATCACGACCTTCTAAATTACATTGATGAAAAAGTATGTGAACACCCACGTTCCATCTAAACCATAAAAGTGCAAGGCAAACTCTTCAGGACCCTGTTACTCCAAATAACTCATAAACAACAAAGACACCACCCACAGTCAAGTAAGGAAATGGGTGATAGAACTGCAGATGCCCTAACAGTACTAAAATCCATCTGTGCAACACACAGAAACAATGGTTCGCTCTTGGGAAGGTAAAATTATTTTTAACAAACAATGTCATAAAAACGTTAAAACATTGTCTCAGAGACCTAAACCAATAGAAGATAGCACACCGCTCATATAGGGCATTACTTTCTTATCGGTCCTTCTGCCTGTGACAACTGCATCAACTGCAATAAACACAGGCTCCAAAGAAACTCTGGCCAAGGAATATGATAGATAATTTATTGACAGCCTAGTGAGCTCTGTCAATTGTGCCCTCATCACATACCAATGGAGTAATGTGCCTTGATCCAGGTACACCTCTCAATTGGGAAATCCAGATAGTCATGGACCATCTTCTCAATTGTCATTGGCAATGCGACTTGCTGTGTGTGCTCCTCCACACATGACTTATGTACTGCAATATGATACCAATCCATTGAAGAGGTTGGCAGTGAACGTAAGTCTGTTGTTGCTGTAGGTTTAGTAGCTGGTGATGGTGTTGTTTGGTGCTGCAGACTCTTGAAACGGAGGAACTAGGAGCTTGATAAGGTCCAGCACACTTGCTCCTTGTATCAATAATCTCTTAATAGACATGGGTGTGCAGTTCCTCTAGCAAAACGGGGTAACTAATCCTATTCCAGATTAAAATAGTAGGCTCCAATAGGAGCAAGTTCCCTCACACCAACTGAAAGGTGTCATTCTTCATCATTTGGGCAAGCTCCTTATTGGGCCGGCGCTGCAATGCCTGATGGGCCCCCGCTATTTGGCTCTTTGCTGGAGATCTTTTTTTAGCTGTATGATGAGGTGTATGTGGCACGGATAATGTTCTGTGTGTAGTGTGGTGATCAAAACGTGGATTACTATAGGTATGGAGATGCTCAGTATCAGAGTATTTTAATGTTAGAGCTCACTACCCTAATTAAAAGATGTGGTGCTCCATTTAGGGTATACTGGTCCTACTGAGCAAGGCCAGTGCTTAGTTTATAAGAGGTCTACATGTTTCTTGCCTATGCCTATCCAAAATGGATTAATTGGCAATTCTTCAGGACCTAATATCAATAACCTACACTACTTAGTGACTTGACTCAGCAGTTTGCGTTAAGTGCTAAAGTAATCAGTCATGCATCAGGTCACTAAGTGTAGTTTTACCTTGACCTGGAAAACAACCTGGAACACAAAGGGCCAGACATAAAATATAACACATATATTTTGATCTCTTAGTTTCCAAATACTATATGGCAATCCATTTGCCTGTCAAAATAGCTTTATTTCGATAATAAATATCTTAAAAGCTGCAAATTTCACATAATTTTATATAAATAGAATAAAACACAAATTGTCATAAGACAGGGTACCATATTCAATGATCTCAAAAGTTCGTTTAAAAATAAATAAATACAAATAGCTATACAGTATAAAAACCATACAAAATTTAAAAGCAGCAAGCAGATAGTATCAGGGCAGGTTAAAAGCTGACGTTCAAATTTCTTAATCTTATTGTCCACGCCCATCTGAAGAATTGCAATCCATTTGCATGCCCTTAAGTTTTGACGACATGCCCCAAGTGGTTAAAAACTAATAAAAACAACTTGCACACTCACCACCATTCATTTAATTGTGCTGTGACTAATTTATATCTGGGAACAACTTATTTCCCACAAAATGCCTATTAGCTTCCTAAAACAGTGGCGTAGCTAGGGGGAGTGAGGGGGTCCAACCCAGGCGGCACCATTTTTGAGGCGGCCGCGCGGGCCGGCACTGTCTGGAGGCCCATTGCGGCCGCGGCAGCCTAGAAGTTCTGTGACGTAACCAGACCGGGTGACCTGCTTCAGCTTCGGTAAATGCAGGCTGCCGCTGCATGCACAGTGCACACAAACGCGGGACTTAATTTTGGCAATTTAAGTGAAAGTCACGCGTTTTCACTGTGCGCCTGTGTCTGCCTGCTGCAGTTACCGCAGGTCAGGAGTGCAGGCTGCAGTGCAACGCGGCCTAAGTCCCGCCGCGTTAGTGACATCCCACTCCGAGTCCAGTCACTCCGACCGTTGTTGCCCACCCCCCACGCCTTCCCAGCCTCACTCAGAGTTCATGGAGATTATTTATTGATGACGGCTGACGGCTTCCAGTTCCAATCTGGGTAGTCGAGAACTCCTCAAGCGGGAATAGGGAGAGGAGCACCTCACAGGACACAAAAAGACAGCCCGAGAGTCGAGAGAGGGCGCGAGAAGCTGAAGTAGAGAAGGCAGCACGAGACTGCAGTAAGAATGGCACACTCAGAGCAGACTGTCCTCTTGCTCTTCCTGGCCATCGCTACAGCCTGTAAGTTCTTCAGCTGTTGCTTGCACAACATTGGAATGCACACCGTCTAGCTTCGTATTCATTTAGAATTCAGCCTCCTGCTAGTTTCTTTCCTCCTCTTTTACTGTTGTTTATATCAAAGTGCAAGTTTATTAAATTTGGTGTCTGTTAAGCACAATCCGTTTGAGTGAATCATCTTTTCTGTTCCCAATTGCTGGCCTCTGATTATAACAGGTATGTGACAGTGTGATGTTTAAAGCCAGGAATGTTGAACATCAGACGAATAGCTATGGGTACGCAAATGTACAATTCGGGAGTGTGGGACAGCGGCGCGTTGGGCAACCATTCAGCCAAAAGCCTATGTAGATATGTGATATATTGGAGATTCCGGGGCCCACTTTGAAGGGTGAGGCTGGGGGTCATTTTGCTTTATGCCACTGGTGTGTGGGAGTCTTGAGCAGACTTGAAATGGGCAGATCGGTTGACACTAGATGCCACAGTGTCACACACATCCAAGTAATGGGAAAACGAGGTAAGATTAACAGCCTTATACATTGGGAGGGGATGTAGCTTAATGGCCAGAGCTGCCAATTTAGAATTTTGGGAACCAGGTGCGTGTCTTGGCCTTGGTTGAATATCCTGCAGTTCTGGGCAAATCACTTAATCTCTCCTAGCCTAAAAGAAAAAAAATAATCTCACCTTGCATATTGTAATCTGGAGTTCATGTAAAGCGCTCTAAAGTACGCGCTCTAAAGTACGCGTAGTCGCGCTACGCGAAGCTACGCGAAGACGTTCTCGCACTACGGGAGCTTCGCGTAGCTTAGCAAGCGTGCGTAGTAGCTTGCTGGTCCCATTCGCGAGCCGTTTTTCTTGCTCGGGAGCGCATTGTGCGTGTTCGGGGCGCTGTCTGCGTGTTCGGTGAATTGTAGCGTGCGACCTTACCCATGTGGTGGGCTATGGGGGCGGCCATCTTGTTTTTTCAATTGTCCCGCCCGCTCGCGTCCCCTATTTCCTCTTCCAGGTCGCGTATAACGTGTTCGCGCGGTGCACATCTTGTTCGGGAACACAACTACTTGTTCACGCTGACAAAGTGCGTGTTCGCGTGAAATCACGCGCGAACTTACCCACGTGGTCGCGATGGACGCGGCCATCTTGTTTTTCACACTCTATGCTATGGTTCTGGGCCTAGTTTTCTATCCACCATATATCTGTGTAATCTTTACCTATTTTCACAGTTTTTCTTACTGTTTTTACTTATCATCTATCTCTCTCTGTCCCTAAGTTTATATTTTGCATTTTATTTCTACTTTTCCACCTTTTTTAAACGTTTCTACTGTTTTATTTTACTTCTTTATTTAAGCTCCAACTTCTTCCCCCTAACTTTTTTCCTTTTGTTCTAACTTTTCTTTTCCACCTCCACCTCCACCCCAGAACCATGGCAAAGGGGAGAAGCAGAACCGGCTCGAAGGGCAAGGCGCCTGCGCCCAAGAGTTGGCTGCCTTGCGGCAGAATGCGACCTTCAGGGATGAAGGCCCGGAATCTTTTCGGGGAGGCGGTGGTGGCCGCCCTTGTTTTTTTTATCCAGCGCCACCTCCCCTTGACCTTGGCAGCAGGCGGCAGGCCAGGGTCTGGTCACCTCCCCGAGGAGCGTCACCGCCGGTGGGCAAATGTGCACCGGGCAGTTTACCGTCGCTCGGATATCCGGCGCACCCACCAGCAGCTGGCCCACAGGTGGGCAGACATTCTGGACAGGGAGCAGGACCTGTTGGACCTGCTAGGTGTCGAGGTCATGGGGCTTGGTGAGTAGCTAGTAATATTTATTATATAATATAGTAGTATAAGTATTGTGTATAATTCTTGGACGAATAAGTAACACGATTACTTGTGCGCTTAGTTACATTGCAGATCAATTCCGTCTCAAAATCTTCTGTTACCGTATGACACAGGTGCTGCTCGCTCGCCACTTCTCTTACTGGTTTGTAACTGCGCGCTAGCTTGGGCTGGTGATTATTGATGTTAGAGTTTACTTTAGAGAACTGAAGTTAGTTAATGCTATTGCTAGAGTCTAGTCCTTACATTGTGCTTTAGTGAAATAGTGGTGGATAGATAGTATTACTTCATATTTTCTTAACCGTCTGCATGACGCGGCGCCTCCTCTGTCACTGAATGCTTAGTTAGTTCTTATTTATCCCACCCCTCCATAGAACCGGTTTGCAGTTTGTTTACTGAGTGGTAGGCTTAGCAGCAATAGCATTGTCACGTCAGTCAGTAGCAGTTCATATCTATGACGCAAGCAACCAAATATTTTGTGTATGCACAAATTTATGCATGTGTCCTACTCCTCCATCTCATCTATGCGTGTTTGCGGGCAAAAATAAAATGGAAATGCTGACTTACTGAACAATTGGCCCGGCTGGATTCTGGAATAGGTGGTGTAGGTCAGGAGGTACTGGCTTCGTTAGTATATTCTGCAATCAGATTGTTTATGGAACATTTGATTAGTGTTCTATAAGTAGACGGTGTGTGAATCCTGCAAGCCAGTAGTCATTTAGACTTCGAAGTAAATTTTATTGCAATTGTTGTTTCCTAAAATGTTTGAGAGGATTTTTGAATGATGTATTTGTTTCACAGCACTCAATGTTTCTCTTTCTTTATTATTTCTTACATGATCAGCACCACCCAGGGGCACGAAGACGGGGACCGAGTCGGCGGGACAACCACCAGAGGAGCGCTCCTCTACCGAGGATCCTGCTGCTGGCCCCAGTAAGTCCTCCAGTGCTTATATTATTATGAATTATATTTCCCTAACTTTTTAACGCACCTTATTGTTTCAAACCTATTAAGCCTCCTTCCTAATTAAATGTTAGCTAAACCATCTTTGGTCTTCAATTTGTTTTCCAAATTTTGGGTATCTAATGCCATCCCTGACTTTAAATTCCTTCAAACTGCCTCTGCCCGATGACTCTCTGTGCTACTACTATTAGACTGTCTTTAGCTAAGCTTGCCCTGTTGGCCACTCTTTAGTTAAGATAAAGCTGTGATAGAATAGCTGTAGCCACTGGGTCCACTCCTGTCTTTTGTGTTGTCCTCTGTAATCTCTAGTCTTTGTCAATTCCCACCCCAAAAATGTGCAACCAGATGTTTGCCTACTAATTTTTGCTAGATTTTTATACTACTACTACTGTTGCGGTTATTCTCTGCACAGGCACATACAGAACTATGCACAAGAAAATAGCATGTTGGTGATAGGGAGGTTGGACCTTACTTACACCCTCAGTCAGAAGAACCCACAATTTAACGACAGTCTACCTACCTAAGTGTCTCAGTCATAGTCATTTGTCCCACTCCCGACCCCCACAAGAAGATAGTTAGATATACCCAATGATTTTCTTACACAACTCAGAACAGAAGAACACCCTTTCGCTCACTCACTCGTTTAAGTCCACAACACCCCAGACACTCAAAAATATATACCACAGAGTCTATGTGCAAGTTCAAAAACTTTATTTTTTTAATAACAAGCTTTGTATTGTTGTAACTTGTAAGTTGTTCCATGAAAAACATCCAGTTGCACCATGCAAAATAAAGAAGATTAAATACTCTACATTTTTGTACAACTAGTGCACGATAGAGAACTGTGGGAATTGTGGGAGGACCCTCACCGTTGAACGTATACTGGTTACATCGCATCTTTCGAAAGCTCTGCTAATCTCTGGTTCGTAGAAGGCAATCTTCTCATCTGCCTAGGAGACAAATGTTGCACGTTAGACAGTGAATACAACTATGCCAGTTTATAGCAGTCATGCCAAAAAGTGTAACATTATGGATAAGCAAAAGGGATTAACAATACTGTAAGTAAGTAAGTAAGTCAACCTCTTTAGTTGTATGCAACACTCTTGTGGCCTCAAAGGTGTCTTTCTTACTGTGCAACAAGCTGCAAGGTAACAACATGGGCAAAACAGTAGACCCGGATCATTCTAAAATGGTTACATGGCTCAGGCTAACGTTCCAAAGACTAGAGTAGGAGTAGAGATTAGATGACCCTAGGGACCATCTAATAAAGTAAAACTAAACTCTGTCTAATGACTGCTGTACAGTAGTACGCAATTTGGACTAGTTACACTTACAATGCTTTATGTTGTACGTAACTGTATTTTCAATCTTCCTTCCTCGTGAAGTACAACTAGTAAAATAGGTGAAGTTGTGCAGGCATCTCAAAAGGTGTACTTGCTTTTATAGGTGCACAATCACTAACAACGACCAGTGCCACTGCCGACTGGGCCAGCGGCAATACTAATGCCATCCAGGAGAGGACAGTGGCTGCGGCACCTGTAGTAGCAACAGTGAGGGAGGAAACTTCATCGGTGGGCGGTGGTAAGTTATATTCATTACTTATTTGCATTACTAGGTGGAAGGGGAACATTTCCCTCACTGTGCTATGAGACTTATTAAGACAGTATGAATTTGAAATTGTACTGGACAATATACAATGGTTGAAGAAGATACCCTTTGCAGCATTACCAGCGTGAGTTGAGTAAACAATGCCTCTTCTATCAGACTCCAACTCAGCTGTGAAAGTTATGGAGAAGACTAAAAGTCAGATCAGATGACCTTGAGGGATGTGTTGAACAAAAAGGGAAAGAAGTGAACTAGGGAGGAAGAACAAAGGACGAAAGATGTAATAAGACTACCATAGAAGGATACTTTGGAAGGTTCATGCACATGGCTGATATGAATCCGATGCATGGGTTGTTGAAGGATGGGTAGAACTGGAAGGTAAAAGAGAAGATGCATGCCTGGTTGGGCAAAACAATATGGGTGCATGGATATAGTGGATAGCAAGAATCATGAGCGGAGTTTGTGACAATGAAACCCAAGGCAAGGAAGGAGTGGACGCATGGGTGGTTGTTGGTGAAAGTGAAACCAGCTAAGGCGATAATAAAGAATGATAGACATTTATTTTTATTGGTTGTTTACCCCCTACATGTATTGTATTCATCATAGGTGGAGACTGTCACTGGAAGCAGAGTCTTACTTTGAAAATATAAAAAGAGAAAAAAAAAATACTGGTGTTCTTCTGTGTACAGAGAGATAAACGGTTAAGGGGGGGTCCGAGGGGAAAAAATTATTATAGACCTACTGGTACCTAGTCCCCCAACTAGACACTAAAACACACGGAAGGTACAGAAGGTCTCAGAAATACAGAGGGAGAGAGAAGAAAATAGCAAATCTCTCTATTGGGACCTAATAGTGTCCTCTTTACATGCCCAGAATACACAGTTAATCTGGAAACAGCCAAGAAAACAAAAACAAGAGAAGATACACAAGGAGAGGAAAAAGATACCCATCAGCCCACTCATAAGTGGAATCTCGTCATCTGGGTATATGTTGGTAAATGGTGTCCTCTAGGGTCTGCCTTGGAAACAATCCATAGGACTGCCTAGTGATGGACCCAGAACATTTCACCAACAGATGACAGTATATGAGCGGGAGGGGTTGAGGTTGCAGTGCTCAAAGAAAAGGAAGAAGAAAAGGAAAATAATCCAAGTGATTCTAAAAATACCTACGATGATGTCATGAAATACTTTATTAGGGCTGACCATCAAAGTGGTATGGTTAAAAACAGTATGCTGATAGCATGTAAGGAATTGCTACCCACCAATGTTGTTATTCGGTCAACATGTTTCAGCCTCAAGGGCTTTCGTCAGGACCTATGGTGCTACTGCAACACTTACTTAAGTGATGTGAAAGTGGGATCTACATCTGCTTTCCAAACTGAAAAGAGTGTATCTTCTCCTGCATAGACACAATACAAAAGACAGAAACAGAGACATGGACAAATTATGTCAACAAAAAGAAGTGCACAGACTGCAAACTCTCGTTTCTATGGTCTTTATAATATGGCTATGAACACTTGAAAGACACTCACCCTTATTGTGGGGAGAGAAAACCTCACCTCACCTGGCCACTGCTCAGGAAGAAAGGGAGGCCACGCACTGGAAATAAACAGAACACTTAGAAAGTTATAACCAGTGGTAGTAGAAACACAATATACAGACAAGAAAAACTGGATTCAAAACACATAAATCAGAGACACACATGGTGACACAATGGCCAGACTGGTTTCCTCTTGCATCAGGAAAGTATACCACAAAGCCTCACTGACTGCACTGCTTGCACAAACCTGTAGACCTATAAAGTACAAAGGCCCAGGTAGCCAGCCGCAGTCACTGGGAATAGAGGCGCCTACTCCTGTGCTTTCCACCTAGTACTCAAAGACCAAAGACCAAAGCAATAATGCTATTGACTGTCCCACCACCACTGACCTCTCCGTCGTTGCCTCGGAGTGAAAACTGAGCCGAGGGGGAGGCGACGACTGATGGTCACACGCGATGTTAAATACACTGCAGTGGACCTGAAAGGAAACTCCTTTGTTTCAAAATTTGATTGGCTCATGTGTAGGCCAATGGGAATCGGCTCACAGGCAGCCAACCGTGACCTACACTGATAAGCCTGCAGTGGACCTGAAAGGAAACTCCTTTGTTTCAAAATTTGATTGGCTCATGTGTGGGCCAATGGGAATCGGCTCACAGGCAGCCAACCGTGACCTACACTGATAAGCCTGCAGTGGACCTGAAAGGAAACTCCTTTGTTTCAAAATTTGATTGGCTCATGTGTAGGCCAATGGGAATCGGCTCACAGGCAGCCAACCGTGACCTACACTGATAAGCCTGCAGTGGACCCAGTGAGGGTGTTAGAGCTCAATGGAGGTAACCCTTATGCCAAAGGCTGTTAGCACAAGGACTCTGTGTTCGGAAAAACAATCATGCGCAATCACAGCTGCATCCAAGGAATGTCATCATTCAATCCTTCTGTGTCACTATGAAGTTTGAAAACCCACTTCTGTTCTTTCCTCAATAGGAAAAGTGAAACATCCGTGACGTGACTAGGTATGTAAGGTTGTTCTAGAACCAACCATCTCAGTTCATCTGGACTATGTCTCTTGTCAAGGAAGTGAGTGGTGAGCCGTGTTGCCTGTTTTCTGCGTCTCATGGTGCTCATATGTTCCTGCACGCGCAATTTGATTTTTATTGCGGTCATGCCGATATACCTTAGTCCACAGGGGCAGGTAATCTGGTATATCACTTTCTCACTGTTGCAATTAGTGTGGTGTTTCAATTGCCATGGTCGCGAGGTCCCAATGTCCACTTCAAGTGTTTTGCTGGTCAGTGAGCATACTGAGCAATTCCCGCAGGGATGATGTCCTCGTACCGGGGGCAAACCCCATAGAGTTTGCGGGGGTTCACATACTTCTTGCCGAGGTCGTGTATGCACAAGAGAGTCTCTCAAGTTGTTCCCTCTTTTAAAGGAAAAGAGTGGAAGGGGAATGGTCTCACCGGAGCTGTTCAGAATGCGCCACCTTTTTCTGATCATCTTTTGGATTTTAGAAGATGATGTGTTGTACGTTGTCACGCACACCAATCTGTCTAGTGGTGGTTTGACAACTGGAGGCTCAAGCAGCGCTTCGCGATGGTTATTCGCAGCGCGTTTCATTGAAGTCCGGACAAGGTTATTCGGATAGCGTCTCACTTTCAACTTCATGGAGAGATCTTTCGCTTTTCGGCGGAAGTCTGGAATGTTTGTACAATTCCTCCGGACCCTCAAGAACTGTCCAAAGGGGAGGTTCTCACGGAGGGACCGGGGGTGATGGCTATCGAATCTCAGCAGGGAGTTCCGAGCCATGGGTTTCCGATACAAGGAGCTCGCCAAATGGCCATCTTCTGGAAAGATGACAAGATCCAAGAAGGGGAGCTCTGTTCTACTATGCTCAAGGGTAAACCTCAAAAAAGCATTCTGACCATTCAGCCACTCTTGAAACAACAAGAGGGAAGGTACATCGCCACGCCAGACGACAAGAATGTCGTCGATGTACCGCTTCCACATCATCAATTGATGATGATGAGGGTTGTTGGTGCTCAACACGCGGTGGGTCTCAAACTGGTGGACATACAAATTAGCCAGGCTGGGGGCAAATTTGCTGCCCATTGATGTCCCCGAGGTTTGTAAATACAGGGAATCCTCAAAGGCAAAAAAGTTCTCGGTCATAGCAATCCGAGCTAATTCCATGACAAAGTGAGTGGGAGTTGTCAAGGTAGAAGGGAAAGCCTCTAAAAGTTCTTGTACAGTTTGTAGTGTATCCATTTGAGGAATACAAGTGTACAAAGATTCGACATCAAAACTAGCTAAAATGTCAGTATTAATGTCGAAGGTCACCTCAGGTAGAATGCGCAGGACATCTTTGGTGTCCTGAAGGTAGGTCGGCATTGTCTTAACAATGGGACTTAAAAAGATGTCAACAAAGGAGGACAGAGGTTCGAGCAAAGATCCAATGCCCGAAATGATCGGACGGCCCGGAGGGGGTCTCGCAGGCTTATGAATCTTTGGGAGGATGTAAAAGTAGGGAGTGATGGGACACTTGGTGACTAGAAAGATTGCCTCTTTCGGAGTAATCCAGCCTTCTGCGCTGGCTTCCTCTACCAGATGTTTGATCTCATTAGTTAGTCTTGGCGTGGGATTTTCAGCAAGGAGGGTGTAGGACTGTGCATTGCCTAGTTGTCTCAGGCATTCAGCTCGGTAGTCAGTAGTGTTAAGAATGACTATGGCACCCCCCTTGTCCGCTGGTTTAATCACTATCCCCGTGTCTTTCGAGAGAGTGTCCAGGGCTGATCTGTCTCTTTTTGATATATTCTGGTAGTTCCCCTCTTTGGAAAAGTCCATAGATTTGAGGTCTTGTAGTATTGCAGCCTCAAAAGTGCCAACTTTGGATGGTACTTGTTGCAACAGGGGCATGAAAGTGGATCTAACTTTAAGACCTGTGTTTGTATCTTCAGTCGGGGTATCTGTTTCTTTGTTTTTGAAGAAATAGTGCAGCCTGATGGTTCTGAAAAATCGTTCGATCTCCCCTCTTATCAAAAAGGGTTCCCCACTGTTGGTCGGGACAAACCCTAGGCCTCTGTTTAGAACATCCTGTTCAGTAGGAGTGATCACTCGACTACTTAGGTTCACTACCAAGTCTTCATCCTCTTGTGACTCGCTCATTGCTCTTGTTTGTTGTGTGTTGTTGTCGAGTCCTGGTTGTCTGACCACTGAACTTGGTTTTGGCCTCTCCGCCTGCCTCTGTTCCAACCTCGGCCCTGTCCTAAAAAAGCCTGGTTTTCAAAATACTGAGGCTGCATCGGGTAATGAGACATTGGTGGGGGAAACTGGGGATAACCCCACGGGGCTGGTGGCCACCATGACCCCGTCTGGTACATGTTTCCACGATTATTGTATCGACGATTCGGTCGATTACCACGGCCTCTGCCTCTGGGTTGGCTATTGTCTCCACTCTCAGAGCCAGAAGAATCAGTCTCAGATGATGTGGCATATGAAGAGCCTGCAGTGTGTTTGGGTTTATTGGTATCAGTGGGAGTGTAATTATCACTGGTGTAGGGATACACCTTCTCATGTGAGAACTTAGCCAGGTCTTTCTTGAACTTTTCTATCTTGGCGAGAAAAATTGGATCTTTATACTCCTTGTTTGCTTTGTTGGAGTCTTCTAATTGTTTCTCAAATCTTTTGGTTGTTAGGGTGGTCTTAATTTGCCCTTCTAGAATTTGAATCTCGACCAAGATGGCATCTGCAATACGTTTGGCTGTAGTGATAATTAAAATCAGCCAGTCTCTTGTACAGCGCCAGGCTATTAAGGACCAGTCTTTGACAAAGACCTTGTCAGTGAGGAAGAGCCTAGGCGCGTTGGTAACTATGAGACCTGTGGGTGAACATTTGCCATGTAAATATTCTGCCATTATTTGACCGTGTATGATGGTACGTGAGTGACTTTTTTTCAGGTTTAATATCGTTTCCCAGTCTCCCACAATAGCTGGAGCTGGAGTGGGGATCTGGTCTAGCATACTAGGATTTTCAGATAAAATGGATGAAAGGAATTCATCGTCGAAACCAAGACCGCCAAAGTCCGCCATGGTGTCGTCAAATCAGAATGTGAAGAATCCAGGGGATGCACCAAATGGTCAGTGCCTTAATTCAAGATGAAGGACCCGCAGCCAAGGCTGCACAACAGAACAGAGAGATAAACGGTTAAGGGGGGGTCCGAGGGGAAAAAATTATTATAGACCTACTGGTACCTAGTCCCCCAACTAGACACTAAAACACACGGAAGGTACAGAAGGTCTCAGAAATACAGAGGGAGAGAGAAGAAAATAGCAAATCTCTCTATTGGGACCTAATAGTGTCCTCTTTACATGCCCAGAATACACAGTTAATCTGGAAACAGCCAAGAAAACAAAAACAAGAGAAGATACACAAGGAGAGGAAAAAGATACCCATCAGCCCACTCATAAGTGGAATCTCGTCATCTGGGTATATGTTGGTAAATGGTGTCCTCTAGGGTCTGCCTTGGAAACAATCCATAGGACTGCCTAGTGATGGACCCAGAACATTTCACCAACAGATGACAGTATATGAGCGGGAGGGGTTGAGGTTGCAGTGCTCAAAGAAAAGGAAGAAGAAAAGGAAAATAATCCAAGTGATTCTAAAAATACCTACGATGATGTCATGAAATACTTTATTAGGGCTGACCATCAAAGTGGTATGGTTAAAAACAGTATGCTGATAGCATGTAAGGAATTGCTACCCACCAATGTTGTTATTCGGTCAACATGTTTCAGCCTCAAGGGCTTTCGTCAGGACCTATGGTGCTACTGCAACACTTACTTAAGTGATGTGAAAGTGGGATCTACATCTGCTTTCCAAACTGAAAAGAGTGTATCTTCTCCTGCATAGACACAATACAAAAGACAGAAACAGAGACATGGACAAATTAGAGATTAGATGACCCTAGGGACCATCTAATAAAGTAAAACTAAACTCTGTCTAATGACTGCTGTACAGTAGTACGCAATTTGGACTAGTTACACTTACAATGCTTTATGTTGTACGTAACTGTATTTTCAATCTTCCTTCCTCGTGAAGTACAACTAGTAAAATAGGTGAAGTTGTGCAGGCATCTCAAAAGGTGTACTTGCTTTTATAGGTGCACAATCACTACCAACGACCAGTGCCACTGCCGACTGGGCCAGCGGCAATACTAATGCCATCCAGGAGAGGACAGTGGCTGCGGCACCTGTAGTAGCAACAGTGAGGGAGGAAACTTCATCGGTGGGCGGTGGTAAGTTATATTCATTACTTATTTGCATTACTAGGTGGAAGGGGAACATTTCCCTCACTGTGCTATGAGACTTATTAAGACAGTATGAATTTGAAATTGTACTGGACAATATACAATGGTTGAAGAAGATACCCTTTGCAGCATTACCAGCGTGAGTTGAGTAAACAATGCCTCTTCTATCAGACTCCAACTCAGCTGTGAAAGTTATGGAGAAGACTAAAAGTCAGATCAGATGACCTTGAGGGATGTGTTGAACAAAAAGGGAAAGAAGTGAACTAGGGAGGAAGAACAAAGGACGAAAGATGTAATAAGACTACCATAGAAGGATACTTTGGAAGGTTCATGCACATGGCTGATATGAATCCGATGCATGGGTTGTTGAAGGATGGGTAGAACTGGAAGGTAAAAGTGAAGATGCATGCCTGGTTGGGCAAAACAATATGGGTGCATGGATATAGTGGATAGCAAGAATCATGAGCGGAGTTTGTGACAATGAAACCCAAGGCAAGGAAGGAGTGGACGCATGGGTGGTTGTTGGTGAAAGTGAAACCAGCTAAGGCGATAATAAAGAATGATAGACATTTATTTTTATTGGTTGTTTACCCCCTACATGTATTGTATTCATCATAGGTGGAGACTGTCACTGGAAGCAGAGTCTTACTTTGAAAATATAAAAAGAGAAAAAAAAAATACTGGTGTTCTTCTGTGTACTCAAGTCCACCCATAGTACTAGGGCCAGTATAATGCCAGAAAAGACTTCAACAAAAGTTAAAGGCAGGGGAAGCAGGAGGATAGATTAGATAGATACTAAACGTTGCCACCATTTGTATGTACTGCGCTTGGTAGTGCTACTATGCCACTATGTGTTGAATTAATTTGGTAGAGTTTCAGTTACAATTCTGTTTCTTTTTTTATAGATACTCATACTCCTTCCCAAAAACCATCAAGGAAGGAGTTGGCAGCCAGGGCCCGGCAAAGGAAACTGCAGGCCATTGTGGAGCAGTACCACCGGCTGGTGGCTGAGGCTGAGGAGGAGGAGGAAGAGGCAGCAGCTGCTGCCTCTACCAATGCCCCAGGCCCCAGCCAGGCCCCAACTGCAGGAGTACGGCGCCGTGGTCAGGCAGCCGCTCACCGCCGGCATTTAACAACATCTGCCGCCCCCCCACATCATGGATGCAAATGTAGGTGCCGTGCATTTCGGCAAAAGATTCTCCTCCGTGTGTCAAAGTTGGAGGATCAATTAGAGGAGCGTGTGAAGATATTGGTGGACAAACACCTTAAAGCCCGCCGATTGTGATGGACCCTGTTCATTTGCCCCTTTTTTAATACTTTTGTTGGTGGGTGGGAATTGGGTGTTGGGGTTATTTTTGTGGGACCTTCTTTGGACTTGGACATTGGTTGGGGTTAGGGTGGGGATAGGGGTGGGATAGGAGAGGACTAGGAGTATATTGTTTATGTACATCAATAAATGTTATTTATTTTTAACGTACACATATGATGTTGTTTTGTGGTGGGGTTACTGTTGTACGTCACAAGGTTTACTCTACATGCAGGGCAGCGGCCAGTGTTTGATTGAAATAATGTATTAATTGACCACATGTAACAACATCATGCCAACAGATAGATGCGGTACCCCTCACTGAGTTATATTTGTCCTATTTGTACTACCAGTCTCTCCTCCATTATACCTCCTAGCAAACTTCTCTTCTTACCTGTGATTGATGATGATTGAGTTTGGCACTGCAAGCAGGGCTGCATGCTTTCCCAAGACAACGGAGAATATGCCGTGGTTGTGTGATGGTAGTAGTAGACTAGTAGACACTGGCACTAGCATTGGAAAACAAAAACAAAGAGACAGTCATTTGCCTGAGACAGAATGTGGGAGAAGTTGAAAAATACAGTACATAAGACTGACCCAAAAAAATACAAACAATATTGCAACTGCTAGTGCTAGACTCAAAGAAATCAATGTTGTCGGGGACTGCCAAGTACAAGAAGATAAATGTAGTTGTGTTGAAGGAGTCAGTAAAACTCAATCCAATACGTAAACTTAAATGCTGTCAAATTAAATTCAAACAATGCCACCAATTTTTTTGATGTATTTGTTGGGTCACTTTGGGAAATGAATTGCCTTGTACACTAGTACATACAGTGAGCTTGGGTGGGCAAGCAGAAGAGGATTCTCGCCCTGCCTCGTTGACATTTGATTTCATTAGTGTTGCTTTCACCACATCTGCCCCAGCAAGCGTGTGATCAATTGTTGGCGTAGATTTAAAGTAGTCACACCTCAATATAAAACCACACAGCCCGGGGGAAGAGGGTTAGGGTTTGATGAATGGATGGGAACGGGGGTTTGGGGAAAGGTTTGACAAAGAAAAACAGTACGCATGGAGACAACAAAAGCAAAACAATGAAGACGATGATTGATGATCCACTACTAACCAATAAATGTAAAGTCAAGTAAGAAAAACTAAATGGATGCATGATGAAGGTTTATTATTAACTTGATGGTTAATAATAAGTGGTACTTACTTAACTACTACTACACAATTCAAAGGAAGTATTTCTTATACATGATATGAATATGACTTTTGCATAGGCTATATGCCCTCTGAGAAACCGTAATACCTGATGTAGCGGGCTGAAAGCTGGCAAAGAAAATTGAGAGATAGTTTAAGTGAACAATCAATTACCAAACAGAAGCGTAAAATAAATTAAGAGGAAAAAGGAATCAAAGAAAATTGCGAAAATGATACTAAAGTTAATGTATTATGTTATCCAGGGCCAAATGTATAGTTGTATCTCGTCATTCATCTTTGTCCTCCCTTCCATGGACACTGTGACTGATTATATCATTCTTGGGCGCCTCTGGCTGGATGATGATGAGGAGGATGGATTGGTAAGGTAAGTGTGAGTTGTTGCTCCACGTATAATAGCGCTGGGTGAAAGGTCGGCCTGTAAGTGTTGATGAAAGAAGAAATGGGGTATTACAAAATAAGTTAACTAAATGAAAACATAAAAATAAATTACGGTGTAGTGCAAAAAAGACAAGACACGTGAGCGAGAAGATTTTCAGACTAAGACTGCTTGGATACATTGATTAACTCTACTCTTCTAGTTGCACAGCAGTCATCAAAAAGAACAACAAGATAGGAGCCAGCACAGAACAGTTACATGGCCACACCACAACACCGGGCTGTGAGTTTGTGGCCCACACTCCATTTACCTACATTTTTCACAGTTTCAGACAAAAGGCATATACATCAACCTAGCATTTTTCAAAACATGTGATTAAATCAAAGCGCCAATGGCAGTCAAACATACCACTATTCTATTCCACCACTGCACACACATGTAGCCTAGGTCTGCTGTGGTTCTTGTTGATTGGTTGTGTGTGTACCTTGTATTCCACTTCCTGAACATATTCCATCAATCATCTCTGATCAAACTGACTGACAGCGTGCAAAGATGGTATGGTGGTCATCATCATTCATCATCCGGCGTGGCACGTGTACATGTTCTCCAACAGATCACCAACAGCAACTCAGTCTGTAGTGAGTGACTACGATTAAGTCTAGAGTCAGACTGCACCTGCAGTAGTAGGAGTACAATTGGATACATATTATTAAACAACATGGAAACATTGACCATCACTTGAGACACAAGTACTTTGTTATTATATTAAACTACTAGTATATTTCTACTTCATGCACATTTGCTCTGAGTCAGCAAGCAGCCAATGCAATGTATGGCATCATTCATTTCATATACCTGTCTTTCTCTTCTTTGTGGCTGTCAGATCACAGATGCAGCAGAGTCTTCTGAAAGTGATGACAAGTTTACTTTAATTTTGGAGCCCTGCTCACGTTCTGACATTGAAGAGTTGTGTATGCCTGCAGACAGAGGTGTAGCCTTAAGACAGTGATGCATTTCAGATTGGAAACAAAACAGAAGATGGCTATAGTCACGTACGTTTCACTTGTTATGGAGGGACTGTTAGTGGCTACATTATTGCACTATTGTCCATCTCCATCCAATGTACATTGGCAAGATGGAAATGTATTTAGGGTGAGTCAGGAAGATGGAGCAGGACTCTGATGAGTGGAGTGCACAGTAAATGCTCAGATGTGCAACTCCAATAGGTAATTAAAAAAGAAAGGAAGATGGTGTTGGTTTTGAAGTTTGAGTCAGAAAGACAGATACACACACATAAGGAAGGGAGAAATAAAGGAAGGGAGAATGTAACAATTTCAAAGCCTAGTTGTCAGGGAAGAGGAGCTCGTCCTCAAAACCTGGTGGTTCTTCCGACAGAAGTAGGTCCTGTAACCCACTAAGTATTTCTTCCGACTTGCTCCCCTCTTCCAGCTCTGATTCACGTACTTTGTAGTCTGGTGGTATCAAGTGCTGATCATGGTTAACCTCTCCACGCTTTTCGGCGAGAGACTGGTCCTTTTCACAGTCACAATGGCACCAGCAGCACTGAAAACATGCTCAGAAGAGACACTTGCAACAGGGCAAGCTAGATACTTTATCGCCAGCCTGCTGAGCAGTGGCCAGTGGCTTCTTGTCCTATACCAATACACCAATGGGCTTTGCTCCATGAACGCCTCTGTTGTGTCATCCAGATAGGCCTGGACCAACCGCCCAATGTTCATTGGTGCTCGGGTTTGCTCGTCCTCTTTTTGCTTTGCGACAGCAACGGACTTACCCATCCCTTTCTGTAGAAACCAAGCAGCTATTTTTTTGCTTGTGTCTGATGAATCAGATCCTGTTGGTGCGGTTGTTGTTATTGTTTGTGTTGGTGACTGCTGGGAAGCAAACGCACTGCTCGCATGCTGTGAAGAAGAACTTGACTCTGTAGGATGCTCAGTAGTACTTGCACTGTCCTGGGCTGGCACTGGCAGGCCTCTAATTGAGAGCCGTTCGTTTTCTAAATCAGTGGCTTCCTTGGCTATTACAGTTTTGTACTTGGAAACATCCCCTTCTGAAAAAGGAATTACTGCATTACTGTTCACAAATAATGTGTACCGTGGATCCAAAATTGTGGCAGTAATGTAATGTTGATGCGACACAATCTTATTTTGAATACTTGTATTCTCAGATAAGCGGCCGGCTAAGGACTTCAACAAATTACATGCTTCAAGTTTTCCTTCAACACCTTCGTATGTTTCAGACACCTCCTTCAGCTCTTGCTCCAGCATGTACAACAATGGGATAGCTTGGCTCATAGTACAGTCCTCCCTGCTGACTGCACGTGTGAAGACCTCAAAAGGAAGTAGCATCTCTATCAGGCATTTAATGAGGTCCCATTGCGACATCTCAACTGTCATGGCTTTAAGAACACCAGTTGGATCCCCTGATCTTCTTGTCATGACATAAGCATTAAGTGGTATTTACTGCTCAAACAGCCGATCAAGCATGTAATAAGTAGAGTTCCAACGTGTTGGTACCTCCTGGATGAGAGCTTTGACTGGCATTTTATACTCACGTTGAATGACCCGTAGCTGCTTCCGGGCTTAAAAAAAATTATTGAAATGCGTGCAGTTTCTTCTGCAAATGGTCAGTAAGTTGCTGACTTTGCTTTCATTTTTCAGAAAGTCTTGAACCACAATGTTAATGCAGTGTGCCAAACACGGGACCCTAAAATAGCCACCATCTTCCATGGCCTTAACTACATTACTGCCATTGTCGGTGGCAACAAAATCAATATTGAGGCCTCTTGGTCGCAGCCATTCAAAGACCTTGCTGTTGAACTCATCCAAAATGTTTGCAGCAGCATGCGATGTCTCCATAGCAAACATGGCTACAGTAGCATGTCTGCGAGTATCATTAAAAATCTCAGTAGTGTCAATGCCTGTAGATATCTTGTCTCTAACACCTGTATAGAGATCCAGTGTGCAGTGATGCACTTGGCTACTGGTCCACATGTCTGTTGTCAGGTGGATACTATGCACAGCACTCTGCTGCAAGGCTTTTCCAAGCAATTCCAGCATGTCGTGGTGTAGTGCTGGAACAGCAACTCTGGCAAAATAGTAGCGGCTGGGAACATTCCATTTTGGGCAGAGGGTTGTCACAAATTCCAGGAAACCCACCCCTTCAACAAAAGAAAAAGGGAGAAGGTCCAGAGCTAACATTTTAGCAAGCTTAGCATTGTACAAACGTGCTATTTGGTGGTTGCGCTCGTACTTTCCCTCCTGCCTAAACATGCTAACAATGGTACGCTGCTTGGTATTTCTTTCAGTTGTGCCCGGTTACTCTTACTCTGGTGCCACAGAGATTTTGCTGATGCGGAGGATGTGGGACCTACCACTGCAGTGCTGGGGAGTCGGACAGGGGTACTTAGTGTACCACTACCAGATAGAATGTCTCCCTCTTCTTCCTGTTTGATCTGTGGACCTTCTACTGCTTCCCCACCAACATTAATGGTTCCTGCTTTTATGATATGTAGGTGGTCCTCCCACTTGATTGGGTGGTGTTTTTTCATATGGGTCATTTGGCCTCCGGTACCATAGTTTGTACCAAGCTTACCACGACTAACAGAGGAATGACAAATGGAGCATATAGCAATGTTCTCCTCATTTGCGCTAACTGTAAAGAAGTCCCACACAGGGGAGCTTAACTTTTGTCTACTGCTAGAGGTGCCACTTCCAATGCCGGATGAACTGGAGGTTGTGTGGTGAATTTCACTATGTGGCTGCGCAGTAGTACCACTACCTACTTCTGCTGAGGTGGAACTTGTGCTGGATGTAGGACGCTGCCGGCTGTGTGCAAATGTAAAAATGGAAGCTGGAGGTAGTTTTGGTGTGGCCTGTGTTGGTGGTATGCGTGCTACATCCCTACTAGTCGCAACCATTCTTGCTAGGGTTAAAATGTTGGTCTCCATGTCCTCAGGGCCAGGAGTAATGCTTGTGATGACTGGGTCTGACTCATCATCACCATCATTATCCAGCTGCTCAACATCGCACTCCATAAGTGATAGGCTTCCTGGAACCTTCCTTTTCCCTAGCCTGGTCTTCTTGGGATGTCTCTCCCTCTCATGCTCAGATTGTTGTGGCTCCCAATTGGGATCAAGATCATCAGAAGGGATGCTTGGCGAAGAACTCGATGGACTAACCCTCATTTTCTTTGGTGGGGATTTGGAAAACAATAGATCTCCTGCATGAGTTGCTGCCTCTTCTTGCTCTGCATCAGGCTCAATTTCCTGAACTGCCCCGACTTCGGGAGGAACAACAACTACTATTGACGGTGGTGGTTCTTGAACAACAACTATTGCAGGCGGTGGTTGTGGTTGTTGTTTTTGTTGAACATCTACTATTGCGGGCGGTGGTTGTGGAACACCTACTATTGCAGGCGGTGGTTGTGGTTGTTCTTTTCGTTGAGCATCTACTATTGCGGGCGGTGGTTGTTGAACAACTACTATTGCGGGCGGTGGCTCAGGTTGAACATCTACTATTGCGGGCGCTGGTTGTAGTTCACCACTTTTCTGCTGTGTTCCCTCTTGCGTGGAATGTGTACTACTTTGAGATAGTGATAAGTTCAGGTCAGGCTCAGTATCACTGCTTTCCACCATTAGGCTGGCTACCTCTTCCCCACTCATCTGCTTGTGCCTGGGTTGGTGGCTTGGGCCCACTGATGCGGAGGTGCTGGCCCCAACTTGCACCCCGGTCACTGCTGCTGCAGGCGTACTTTTGTTTTGCCCAAAAAAGTTTTTGGGGTCAACACCAGACTTAAGTTTCACTTCCTTCTTCTGTTCTTCCTTCTTCTCAGCAACTTTCTTGGTCTTGGAGGACCTGGTACCTGCTTTCTTTGGGCCCATCTTCTTCAGATGTCAGCAGCAGCACTCAGTTGCACAAGTTGCTGAGAATGATGTCTGGTTAGGTTAGTCACACCACACGTGATGTAGTACAGAACAGTAGGACGTCCGTCTGGCAGTAGAACAGGCGATGAATGATGTCAGACACCCCCTCTTCAGTCTTTTGTGCACCTACAAGCAAATAAGGCAGAACAACATCAGTCGAATGTAGATTTTTTTTAGCTTTAATTTTAATTACTACTAGAAGTATTAGTACAACCAGTAAGAGTAAGAATAGCAAAGAACTAAAATGCAAATGTAGTGGAAGTGGAACTTGTTTATCCTTAATTTGTGCATCATTTTGGATGGAAGCAGCATCAGTGACCTGCAGCAGATAGCAATGGGGATGTGAACAGTAGTTAGCCAACAGGAACAATGGCAAGACACAGGCCAATTTGTCAAAAACAAAACAGCACACTACTACTACCACCACAGCTCCACATGGGCACTCTCATCACAGGTACATGGGTAAAGGCCAGAAAACAATAAACTCAAGCAGGCCTATATCCCTCCCTATATGGCCAGAAAAAGGAGGATGCCTGCATCACGGCTTAATGCAAAAAAGAAAATCCCCATGGCTACAAGGTTTGAAAGTTACACAACAACACAAACAACAAAGGCATTTAGAGTTTTTTTCACCCAAACAGTTAACTACACCCCAAACACCACATTTGAAAATTCAATGCATTGCCACCCATGCACTAAATGAAGTTAAATTCAACAGACAAAATGGAAAACGCTACATCAAGCATCCCCGCTGACTATCTCTGGGACTCTAGGCCTACTGGCAGAAAAAATCACACAAGTTTTTAGGCCTGCGGCAAAAAAACTAAACCACGATGGAAGGTCACACAAAATGGCCGCCCCCACATGGCCTGGCCACCCCCAAAAACATGAAAAGAAAGAGAAGACAGACAATACATTCCTATGGCAAAAGGACAATGCTTGGCTTGACAAAATGGCCGACAAGCCGCCCACATGGTCAGGCCACCCTCAAACAACAACGTACATAGAGGACAGAAACAGTTAGTGGTCCATGCTCCAAAAACTACAAGCAAATGACAACCTAAGGAGTTTCTTTTAGCAAAATGAACAGCATCTACATTTTCTGGAACGTTTTAGGCAACTCGAGAGATATTGCTCGCGAGAATGCAAATTCGGCGTGTTCGGCAGCGCGAACTGTACAAAACGTCGTTATCGCTTGCGCGAGCACGCACATTGACCGCACGAAGAAGACAAAAACTGTAAGGTCGCGTTTTAGCACTGTGCAAAGTTACCAAAACTACGCGAGCTGAATCCTAGGGTTACCTAGTGCGCAGAAAAAGCCATATTATTCAACACACACCCAAAACCTGCAATTCAACACCAAAAACACATTTTGCTAATTAATCCAAAGCCATCCATGACCTACATGATGTTACACTTACAACTTAAACACCCCTATAACAGTTGAACAACTTTCATGCACCCATGATGAGGACTGTAGTAGTACCCTTGGGCCTACTGGCAGAGTAGGCCACAAGCTTGGAGGCCTATGGCAAAAACACAGTGGCTACAAACACAAAATGGCCACCACCACCTGGCCAAGCCACCCACAGAAAGTAAATGAACTCAAGCAGGCCTACACTAACTACATGAACTACTAGGGTTACCTAATGTTACTAAAAAACAATTACATTCCACTACAACAGAGTATGCAATTAAATCCAATGCCATCCATGATGTTTTACAGACACAACAGAAACATGGGTGGACCCTTGGGTACCTGTAGGCCTACTGGATGAAATTTCAAACACATACAACTTGGCCCCTCATGAAAGTACAGGCCTCCCTCAATAATAATTTTTAAGAAAGTTTGAGAAGCACAGAAAACTGTAGTTAAAAAAAACCCAAACCAAACAAACATTTACAGTACACCAATTCTCAATTCTCAAACTTACTTGTAAAAGAAAAGTTCAAATCCAAAATTCCTCAATAAATCCAATTAAATGCTATGATGCAGCAGACATATTCAAAGAGTGATCCTTCCAGCTCCAATTCCAAATGAAAGTGAACACCACATGGACAAAGCACTGGGAGGAGCCTGGTGGACAGGAACAGGAAGTTGGAGACTCAGGGGCACTTCCTTTCTCTTGAAAGAAAGAGTAGAAACAAAAAGAGAACTTCTAGCCCAATAAAATACAGCCAAATCACAATCTGAGGGGTTAAATGAAAATTTTTGAGAAGATTTTAACATGCTCGGGAGATATTCTGTGCCAGATTGCAGTTTCTGCGTGTTCGGAAACGCGATCTTACCAACATGGCACTGCAAGGAGGATCGCACGTCCCAATGACATGTTCGCGCGTCCGAATGACGTAATCGCATTCTCAAAGTCGCATGGGATTGGGCGGCCGGATTCCAAACATCGTAGTGAACGCGACCGGGAGAGAAAAGCGAGAAAGCGAACGCAGAACCACCGTAAGTCATTACCGCGCACGCGAGAATGCTATTGAGCGCGCGAGGAAGAAAAACTACTACTCTACGTTGTAGATTGCGAAGTAGTCGACAACTTCGCGCTCGCCACGAAGTGCGAAGTTGCCAAAAATTCACAAACTCCGTGAACGGAGCGTAGTTCTCCGCCCAGGGTTACTCTAAAGCTCTTGGCCCAAAATCGTTCTATATAAAACTGCAAAAAAACAACTCCTATACAGCTGATGTTTCTTTGTGCATGTATTTTCCACCAATCCTGCTGATAGGCTGTAACCTACATTTACCACCCTTTACATAAAAACAAGTTCCCTATCACTCCTGAGTTTTCCCTCCACTGTTCTATATTACACTTTTGAATCCTATGAGTACAATACTATGCGATAAAACGCATCTGCACAGTGGCGTAGCGCGTGGGGGGCGGTCCACCCCAGGCGGCACCATTTTTGAGGCGGCCACGCGGGCCGGCACTGTCTGGAGGCCCGTTGCGGCCGCGGCCGCCTAGAAGTTCTGTGACGTGACCAGACCGGATGACCTGCTTCAGCTTCGGTAACTGCAGGCTTCCGCTGCATGCACAGTGTACACAAACGCGGGACTTAGTTTTGGCAATTTAATTGAAAGTCCCGCGTTTGCACTGTGCGGCTGTGGCTGCCTGCTGCAGTTACCGCAGGTCAGGAGTGCAGGCTACAGTGCAACGCGGCCTAAGTCCCGCCGCGTTAGTGACGTCCCGCTCCGAGTCTAGTCGCTCTGACCGTTGTTGCCCCCCCGCTGTCCCAGCCTCGCTCAGACTAGTCCTCCAGGGCCGTCAATCAGTTGTAGCGTGTGCGGCACGCGTGACCGCAACCAATGACAGCCCTGTAAGAACATTTTTGGCCAGCCCTCGCCTCGCGACGGTAGCAGTGACGCGTTACGCGCTCACCGCCGCTACGCTCGCCTCTCGTCGTGTCGACTGTCGAGGAGTCCATTATGGCCTTTATACTTGCAGGCACCTTTCACTCAGACTATAATTCATAAAGAGGTGAGAGAGAGAATTTAGAAATCGTCCTACCTATATTGAATTAGGTGGTTTAGAATGATTGCACGACGGCACCATGAAATATTGATGATGCAGCTTAGTTTTAGTTTTTTATTTATTTACAAAGAGTTGCAGTGACAGCCCAGGCCTGCAGTGCGTCAAGTTGTACTGAGAGGAGCGAACGCGCAGCATTGATTACACAGAATATGTATATGCACTGTGACCGTACAGCCAGGAATGTTGGTGTTCCAGCACAGCCTGGGGTATATTACCGCTCAGGTTAGGTGCACTGCACACACTACCTCACGCCACGCAATGCATTAGTAACAGCACACACTCTTTGCTCTTGCTGTCTGCCACTTCAGAGTTTGTCTTTTATTTACTATGTAGCAAGCGACAGAAGGAAAGACCCGCCCCCCCGGGCACGCAGGGTCCCACTGTCTCGGAGTGTCTCCTCTTCCAGTTCCTTTAGAACCGGCCGGGCCCCGGTGCAGCGCTCAGCTGCCCTCCCATTGGTCGCCCTGACACCGCCTATGGATGCAATGATGCTGCACACAAGGACATCATGACTCCGTAGATTAATACCACAAGACCACAGATAGACACAGTGACACTGCAGATGGTCACTGTGGGTCTTTAAGGGTTTCCATCCTTTTTGAGAATTCATGCATCATTTGTCCTGGACTGGCTGTTGTCTTGCTTGCTTTGCTATAAGTGTACCTTTCATAGTGCATTTTGGTTGTCAGATCGAACTTCTTGGGGAGTGCGTCATTTCCCATCTGGTATGTGGCTACTTCCTCCTTTAGGATCTTCTTGAATGCCCCTTTGACCCCATCTCCTGATAGAAATTATATATATTTGATTATCTTTGTGTCATTTCTTCCAGTGCGTCGATGAAGTAATCAAATGTTTGATCAAGTCGGATTACCTGGTGCTAATGTTTTGCTTCTTTGTCATGCTTAAGGATGGGGAGGTTGGCCTTCCTGTCTTGTAACGTAATGTTTGCTGGGGCGGGCCTGTTGGTTTGCATATCTTGATCATCTTTACCTGTGTGCTTTTATTCCCCTGGCTTTTTTCAATTTTGCTGCGTGGAGTTTTGTGGTTACTCGCCCTGGCTGTTCTGCCTACCCAAAGTAACGAGCGCTATACCGATGAAGAGCCGTCTGCTTTGAAAATAGCAACCCCCTTGGGTTACACTCTGTAGGTAAGATTCTGTACCCATCATACAATGACACAGTAGTTGTTGCTTTATGTCCATCTGTGGTGAGGTAATGAGTTCGGTTTTCCTCTTTTATCTTTTGTGATTCTCAGCACTTTTAAAGATTGGATGCCTCCATTTACGGCGACCGCAATGCATTTTGCTAACTAATACTAGGTAAGACCTGTATAACATGTGCAAAAATAAATCCTATTTAATACGAGAGACAGAAAATATTTATCCACTTTGTTGTTGTTTAGTACTTTAGCTGGATTGGTAGGATATATCGATACGGACTGGGGTCCATCAACTGCCCTCCCGTTTAGAAACAGAGTGTCCCCCTATGTTCCAGCCATCATTTGGAAACAAGTCAAAACTCGCGATCTCCTGGTAAGGACAATGTAGCTAGAATCAAGTGTAATACAAGAAAATATTCCCGATTAATCTAAAATATAGCTACCAGTTCATATGAACCAAATAATGGGAGGCATCAACAATATGCAGCGGTACTTTGAGTCAGTATAATCTCAAGGAATAGATACCAAAAGGAATGATAAATTAGACTGTCCTTTCTATAATTACCAGTTTGCTGTTTTTTATATTTATAAAAAAATAGTGTCACGATATAACTCGGTCTGAAATAAGATTCCCCGGAATTTTGGTAAATGTTGAGAAGGTAACAGTAATGAGTCCAGGTCTGAGTATCTTGTAGGACCTGGGTAGGATGCAACTACATCACTGCTCAAATATTATAATATAATTGTTGTAACCTATGTAGCGCTACAGTTTGGCTACTAAGCAGGGAACTTCATTGATATGCAAGGCGGTTCACAATATTGTTATATGTTTATGTATGAAAAGTATGTAGAGAGGCTAGTACTTCTCTCCCAATGGTAATATGTTTATGTATTAAAACTATGTAGAGAGGCAAATGCTTCTCCCCCAATGGTGATTTTAATCCTCCTTATATATGTTTTTCAGATTTTAATTGTGGCTCCTGAAGAAGGCGTTCTTGTTCAAACGCCGAAACGCGCGTCGAAGATTATTATTGTTTGCCACTGTCTTATGAATTTATTAATTGTGTCATTGATATTTTTATTTTGTTTGTCAATTAGTGTTGTTTTTTAATTAGAATAGGTCAAGTGTATAAATTGATTATATATTTGAACCCCAATGGTTTTATCCTGAGTACATATACTTAATAATAAAGCACAATTTTGTACTTTTAAATTGTATGTTGCGCCTTGTGTTGTCGCTACCTCCCTGGTGATATCATACTTGATGGTTATTTTTCACATTGTTCTGCCTAGTGTGCCTTTTGTACTGCCAGTCACCAGTGTATTCAACTGTGTAGCCTTTGACCGTGTCATGTATGTGCATGCAACTTGCATGATCGAGGTAACTATTAGCAGCAATACTATGTGTCTCTCGGACTTCTTTCAAGTACTCACCGTCCTTTTTCCCCAGCACCCCCTCCCCCCCCCAAGGGGCGGCAATCTGAGGGATAGCCTCGGGCGCCACAAGCTCTAGCTATGCCCCTGTCCTAATAGGACCATCGAAATAATTTCATGAAAATGTAATCGTCTTACCCTCATTCTGGTGCTGCTAACATCATCTCTGATTTGAACTTACTCAGACATTGTATGGCGTCTGCCTTGAGACCTACCCCGTCTCTGCTTCCACATGGAGATGCGAGGCCAGGGGGGAATGGTCTATTTCTTTGCTTCTGCTTCGTTTCTATGTTGGGATACATTGGCATATGACGAGTAGTACGGAAACCTCATCCACCATGACAGGTGAGGCATACTCATTGATTCTAATGTTAGTGAGGGTAAAGAAGAGAAGATGGGATGGGCTTGTGGTTTAGTCCCGTCACTAAAGTCTAGCAGTCGATTTATGGATACCTAACCTAAATTTAAAAGTTACTTGCAATTTCAAGTGTTTACATTGCCGGAAAGATTATGTACAAATGAGGTTCCATCATTTTACAGGTAAAGAGTAAAGGTCTATATGAATGCATCCTTTTCTTCAGTTTTTGATTAGTGGTGGCTGTTAACAATCATCAGTTGATGTGCCAGATTCGCATCTTATGTCAGAAACCCTTGGTGCGTATCGCCACTAGTTTGTCATGTACAATTAATGTTATTAAGCTTCCATAGTGACAGAGGAAGTGTGTTCACTATTAATGATGGTGTGTAGTGGCCCTCCTTTTTCCATGTTGTCGCGTTCTGTTTAGATAAGTAATCCAGGGTAGCGTAGTTATTTATTTGATTCCACCCAGGGGATGTCATCATTCATACTGTCCCTATGTGTGCATAAGTGAAAAATCCTGTATTGTTCTCTTCTGAATAGGGCTTCCTGTCTCATTAGTGGGTGTGTCTCAAGGACAGTCCATTTTAGGTCATCCGGGGAGTGACCGGTAGTAGCAAAATGTGCACTCGTTTTGGTGTTAGACTTTTTGCACCTTATATTACTGCGGTGCTCTGTTTTACGCACCTTCACTGCTCTTGTTGTCATCCTATATTTTTTAACTGACATGGGCAGGTGATCACATAAATGCAATTACATGAGTTGCAATTGGTGTGCTTTTTTGTGTCCATGTCAAGCTGTCATTGATCTGGATGACCTTAGTAGTCTATGTCAAGGGACATACATTGTACTGTCCGCACGAGTAATGTCCCACAACCGGTTGCAAATTCCAAAGTTTCCTTTGCAAGGGGGTTGTGGATGTTTTTGGTCTTGTGTGGATAAGAATATCTTTCAGATTAGCTGTCCTTGTATATGCAAATCCGGGGGGCTGAATGTGAGCTTCCCAGTCAGCAGAATATTCCATTGTTTTTTAATGACTATTTGTATGAAGTTTGATTCTGGATTGAAAGTCGTGACAAAAGTAAAAATGTCAGATCTGGTTCTTTCATGGGGTTCTAATAGGGCCTCTCTATTGTTATTATGAGCTAATTTTTGTGCTGCTTTTATGCACTATAAGAGAAGCTCATGATTTGCCAAGTAACCTGCTAATTCATTGGCTTGGTCAGTGTAATCGCCCACCTCACTGCAGTTGCGATGTAGGGCAGAAACTGTCCATAGGTTAGTTCTCCCATAGGGCCCTGGGGTGATGGTTACCATAGAGAAGTAGGCTATGGCTATCTGTAGATTTCTTAAGCATTTTGGTGTGTAATTTTTCTTTAGTCAGACGGATCAATAGACTCAGAAAATGAAGTTCTTTTGCCGAGATGTTGAAAGTAAAGTGTAGGAAGGGGTTTAGTTCATTGAGCCATTCAATGAAGGTAGTACACATGTCTTTGTCTCCCTTCCAGAAAATGAGTATTTTGTTGTATGAGTGTGTTCATGCGATATTACTCCCCGAGCACGCAAACAGCATTCATGAACAGGAGAAAAGCATTGCGAATGGGCGGAACAAGCAAATCCACGTGTTTGAGGAACCTTTGCTTGCTCACTGAGATTTTTACCATTTCGCAGAGCTTTACGTAACGCGACTACGCAAATTCCCCCCTCCCTATCCCTAGCAGAGTACACTACCTCTGCCCAGGACCTAAAAATGTAAGTGTAATAGTGGGCCTGCAGCACTGATTGTGCCACCCACATGAGTAGCACTTTAAACATGTCTCAGGCCTGATAATGTAGAACAGGTTTACGTCCACATCGACTTGCCATTTAAAACGGCTTGCCAAGCCTTGAACTCCACTTTTATTACTTATGTCACCTCTAAAGTAGGTCCTAGGTAGCCCATAGGTCAGGGTGCTGTGCAGGCACGGCCCATGCAGGTAAGAGCGGTGGGGCCAGGTGGAGGGGAATTTCGGCAGATAACCCGATGGAAAAATATTTATTTATTTAATTTTCCCTTGTGGTCCTCTGTCGAAACGACCCCCGATCCCCACCCAGCCCCACCGCCCCACCGCTCTTACCTGCACAGGTCGCAGTTGGTACTGTGCAATGAAAAGGTAGGATATGTCCTGTTTAGTGTTGTATGCCCTGGTAGCAAAAAACACCCACATTCATGTATCACTATTTTGAGGCCTACCCCTCTCATAGGTTAATGTTGGAAATTCCATTTTACCCTGATACACTGTCATTCTTTATTGAGAAGGAGTAGCTCCATCATGTTTCATATCATTGGAATGATAATGATAAATTCTCTTTGCTGATAAAGTTGAATTTATCATCACTATTTTAGAAATGCCAGATGGCATTTCTCTGCTCTTAGCTCTGTTTGCCTGTAGCCTGTCTCCAATGCATGACTGAGGTGGGTGACAGTTGGACTTTGTGCATTCCCTCTAGAGAGCCACACACTAAGGCAGGTTAGGTTTGACTGAGTGGCCATCCTGGGCAGGATGGGAGGGTAGAGCTGACACACCTGAATAGGTAGTGCCTGGTCCCAACACAAAGGGCTGCATACTCCCTGTAGTCCGGAGCCAGAGCTGGTGAGGAGGACCTCTGTGCACAAGTATAGTACAGGTATAAGTACTGGGTCTCTGACCCCACCAAATCAGACACTACTGGACCTCTGAAGAAACTTTGCCAGGAGAAAGGACTGCTGTTCTCCTAAAAGGACTGCCAATCAACTAAACTAAAGTTCTGGAAGAATTGTTTTTCTGCTGTGCTAATCTGTTGTCTGCTACCCTGTGCCTTGCTGAGGAGGAGCAGGTCTCTTGCTTGAAGCAAGAGTGATCTCCAAGGGCATGCTAGCTTGCCTCCTGTTTTCAGACTCAGGGATATCAAAGACTTACCTCCTGCTCCTGTGCCTGGTCCATTGGATGTGGATCCAGGTGCTTGCTCCCGTGGAGCGACACATCCTCTACATCAAGAAGCTGAATTTACTCATCACTGCTGTTGCAGGAACAGTACCAGCGCATAGCACCTGGAACCAATGCCTCACCACTGGAAACAACACATCTTGTACCATTGCAAGGAAAGGATTGCTAAGATATTATTTACATGTTGTGTTTGGGCTCACACATGCAAATTGCCGTTTACCCACCACCATTAAATTATCAATGCCAAAAATCAAAATGAATTTAAGTTAAAAAAATTCCCCAACAACAATATATCAACCATGTCACATGTGTCATAAAACGTGATTGCCATGGACACCGGGAAGAAGGCGGTAGCTGAGAACAAAGGAAGATTGCTGGCTATTTGGGCATGGACTCCAGGAGCTACCCCACCCCTAGCAACCAACAGGTACATGCAGACAAAAACATATATTTTGCTTTTAATTTAAGACCATCCACAACATGCTAAATTACTTTTTAAAACATATTGCACAGCAGCAGTGAGAACGTGAAAAATACAGCAAAAATAAACCCAAGGCCAGCTCATGGCAGACTAGGCCCTAAACAGTAAAATTACATCACTGTAAAATGATAAAGAAATCAGAGGAAAATTCACAGAAACACACAAGAAAAAATGAAGGCAAAAAAGCCCGGGCCTTCACCGTTTAAAAAAGTGAAATAATGTCACCGTTGATTTTAAGTTCTTATTCCTAATCCATTGTACAAATTTAGGCCTGCAGCTGACAACGTTGGCTTTAGTGCCTTAGAAGTTTTTGGACACTTACTCTAATGTTTGTGTGTCATCTGCATACAATACAAATTAAAAACCAAATGATCTGACCACTAGAGGGGCACGTATATTTTAAACAGAATGGGGCTCAATGAAGAGTCATTAGGAATGCCACACTTGAGAGAGAAATTTGTTAATCTGAAAGGAGTGATGGCAACAGATTGTGGTCTGTCTGTGAGGATATATTGAAGCCAGTACAATTCCTTTTTGCGAATCCTATAAGGAGAATAACACTGGCTGTAATGTCGAAGGTCCAAGTCCTGTAGTGACCTCTGTTATCCTAAAGTGCTTGTCTCGGTCTTAGAGGAAGGAAAATGCTGGGAATGTCCACCTGTGTATGGCAGCCAGCATGGGTTGGGTGGGCAGGGATTTTATTTTCAGCATTTACTTGAGGTACCTGTCTGAAAGAGGTGGTATTCACCTCACAAGTAATAACTGAGACAAGAATGGGGGACAATGAAGTAATAATGCAAGGGCTTCGCTCATTACCCTTCGACTGTCGCCACAAGCGGCAATGGCTTCTTTGGGCAATACTAAAATAAATAATAAAAACCTAATATTTGCTTTGCTTGCCTCAATCCAGCTTCGAACAATTTTTCCTTTTCCTCCCTCCAGCTTATATGCATCTGTCTGGATGTGATAAATCCAGGATAATTCTTAAATGTTAGGCAACCAATTAAGGAGTTAAAGGTCAAGGAAAGGCCTCATAAACGTACCATAATAACATTAAATCACTGAATTATTTAAAAAAAAAAATCTAATGAAAAGAAAATGAGGGTGTCAAGGCCACACCATAATTCGCAGATAACTTTAAAATTGTAAATGACAGCATTTGTAAAGGAAAATCATTTGAGATATTCTAATCTCTACCCTCGGTAGCCATGTGAAAATCACATTACGTGTCAGCCATTAGCAGATGTAAGCATGCAAAGAAAAAATGTAAAACGCCTCTGCTTAAACACCTTAACAAGGTAAACTAAAAGCGTCAAGCTACATTGTCTGCATGCTTTTGTTCTGCTACAATTAATGTCTAGTTTAAAGTCATTTTTTTATCTAAGTAAGTAATAGATCATTAAGCTGAAAAAAGTTAGCCCGTTACTGCTGTGTTACCATCTTGCCCCATCTTGTCTCATTAGCAGGACCTGATTGAGCATGAAGGTGTTCCCTGGCTGTCACTAGATAAAGTAGGTGCTCTTGGCTTTCATCTGTTCTGAATTCTTCTTGTCTCATTATCTTCACAAGGTCATATTCTCTGACACAGGCACTGCTTGCTTAGCACTGCGGTTTTGGTAATTACTTGACTGACAACCATGCCTGATCGTAGATTTTTCTGCATGTGCCAACAGTGGCATAATTGTGTTCGCACGACAGGCCCTGTCTGATGCAAACATTAGCTTCAGTGATAGACGTGATCGACTGACTCCGTTTACATTATTTAACTTATTAAATTTCATCTCTGCTAACAAAATTAAATCGAATGTGTGTCCCAAAACACAAGTTTGGCCTGATCTACAAAATAAAAAATAAAAACTTCCCATAGAATGTTTCCTGTTACATTATGTATATTTCTAGTCATTGGTGATTTCACAATAGTTTACATGCCTACACATTGAACAGTTCCAGGCTCACTCGAACACTTCTGGCAAACTATTTTTTTAAAAGAAAGTTCTCCAAGGAAAAACCTGTTCCTGTGCTACATCACCAAATTTATAGTGTTTCCTTCCCATTGCCACCCTGAAAATGGATTTACGCCAGCCCTTGACATGAGTAAAGTTCCAACCATACCTAAGTTGGAAAGGGGCATTGAAAATTGTAAATAACGGGGTGTGGCTTGGACGGCAGTGGCGATGGCTGCCTAACCGAGTTGCTCCGTGGAACAGGGAACTGACGCCTTGCCTGCCAGGCTCCAAACTGGGTCTCCCGATACAAAACCTCCAGTTACCGATCTGCCATCTAAAGCGGCACGTAATGAGCGATGAATCGGGGCTGACAACAGGCTAAATCGCCCGTAATTAAAGATCAACCCGGGGAGGAGAAGCCGAAACAGACGAGCCAAAATGGCGCCGCGTCCCTACTTCGGACCCACCTGAGCCTGAACCTAGGTGCTGAAGCTACTCCTTCAACACAAGTCTGCTGGAGAACAGCTAAAGCGGAATCGGAGGCAGCGAAAATGCATACAGGCACTTCTGCACGGTGAATGCCTTTGACTTTTGGCAGTTCGCCCCTCGATACCTCCGCCCCGCCTGGCCTCAAAATGGCGGCTGGTATGGACAATTACTTTGAAGCTGCCTCGCGATGAGACTGACACACGTTTGTGAGGGACGCCCATCGACCCCATGTGTCTAGATCGGCCCCCTGCTCACTCGACTCTGATGACCACCGGCCTACTGTGCTCTTCAGGTGGCGACACAGCTCCTCTGCGCCCAGCGCTATATCCACCGCCTGCATCTCGCGCCTAAATCACCGCAAGCCTCTTGAGCCCCTTGTATGAGCAAGAGCTGAGCCTACCCACGCCGGAGGTGCAGCTCAAGGCTTGACCACGCACTACAGTGACCAACGTCTCCTGTGCTCACCAGCCCACAAGGTCATCGACCCATTGTGGTTCCCAACATGGCGCCACAGCTCCTCTGAGCCTAGCCCATCCACGGACCCCTGCCTGCTCTCCATGTGGCGACACAGCTCCTCTGCGCCCAGCGTTAAAGCCACCGCCTAAAGCACGCGCCTAAATCACCGCGAGCCTCTGCAGCTAACCTCCTTGTAAGAGTAAGAGCTGAGCCAAACTACGCCGAAGGTGCGGCCCAAGGTTTGACCCCACAATACCATGACCAACGACTCCTGTGCCCACCAACCCACCAGTTCACCAGCTCACCAACACATCGTGGTCCCCAGCATGACGCCACAGCTCCTCTGCGCCTAGCTCATCCATGGTCCCCTGCCACTCACATGCCTGCAGGAGCTGTACACCACTCACACCGGAGGTGCACCCCAAGTTTTGGAATCGCACAAGCTTAGCCATTGGGCGATATTATCCTTGATCTACTGCGTCTCTCTACTACCATAGGAGAGAGTCAGTGCATGAACCACCATAGACGCTAATGGCCTGCGCTACTCCATTGCTCTCCTAAGCCCGGCCCTGCACGCTTTACACAGAGGCGTGGATCGACGGCACGGCCAACGAATTGCCTCTCACCAGTCAGCTCCTCATCCTCCCCTTCTTGAGTCTTAATAGCCAACGCTGGAGCGAGTTGCAAAGCAGCGAGAAGAGCACACCAACAGGTGGCCAACAGTCGCGTCTCAAGTGCCATTCCCCCTCTCTCCTTCCAACTCTACCACAAGCACTGAAGATCTGTCCCGACATGGCGGAAAGGTACGACCGGAGCCAACGACCTCAGACTCTCCCATCAAAGCTAGGTCGGACATAGCAGCCACCATGGACATGATACTTAAAAAACTGTCTGAGGTCCATGACCTGCTAAATCCATCAAAGGTAACACAGACTCCATGCAACTCGAGCTCACGGCGATTAGAGCAGACATGAGCACCAAGAATAAGAATCTAGGTGAAGTGGAGCAACACGTCAGTGAGGTCGAAGACATGTCCCTCCAATCAGCGAAAGTTATAAAACGCCTGGAACACACCACCAACGACCTTAGACGACATAACGCCGAGTTGGAGGACCGAAACAGGAGAGGGAACATCCGCATCTTTGGCGTTCCAGAAAATTCTGAAAAGGTCGCGGAATCGTGCATATCATTCTTGGAATCATGGATCCCTATGATAACTAATTTCAGCATGGCTTCGAACTGGATAGAGCGCACAGAATTCCCACCTTTATCGACAAAAAGAGGAAGGTCCACATCCCCTAATATGCAAGCCTCTCAGATATCAACATGTTGAGGCCATTCTTCAATTTGCAAGGAAGAATCTGCATATATCCTGAGTAGGCCAACGCATAATCTTCACTCAAGATTATTCCAAGGACACAGTTGAGCTACGGAAGGGGTTCCTCCATCCGCGAGACAAGCTAAAAGCAAAGAACATTCCTTTTTCTTTTGCAGGCCCTTCATTGAAAATGGAAGACCGCACTTCTACACAGACCCCAGAGACTTGGCTTGCCACCTAAAGGACTGCCCGATACAGAGTATGGACCAATCAAGTGGTGCATCGAGCAAGAGGAAGACGGCCACCCATGACTCCAATGACTCTGCTCCTGCCTGAACGTTGCTTTCTGAGTATCACTTTCACGGGATGCGGTGGCCATGCCCGCCGATCTGAAGGTCATGCATGATCCGGAGCAGGCCTTCCCTGAAAAATTAGTTGCTGTGGAGGATGCCTTTGAGTGTCTTCTAATGTGACCTTTCAGTATGGCTTCACAATCCCTCTGTAATTCTCTCAACTATTACTTCATTGAGAAAATCGCTACCATTAAGGCTAACATTCCATCCCCGCCCCTCTCCTTTCAATGCCTCCTACCCCCGCTCAATCCCTTCCACTTAGATCAATTTCCTCTGATCACTAAGGAAGCCTTTCCTACCCTGCTAGCAAAGGTCGAATCAGGATCTCCCTCTGACATCTGCCCGGCCCATATACTGAAAGAGATTTTCTCTGCCTGGCCCCAGCCTCCTCTAATCTTTCTCTATGACTCCCTCCTGCAGGGAACGGTTCCTGATGTGCATAAATCAGCCAAAATAATACCTGTTCTTAAGAAACCAGGCTCTGATCCTTCCTCCCCCTCCAACTATCGCCCTATTTCTCTTCTCCCTTTCTTGGGAAAAATCCTAGAATGCCATGTCACCAAAGCCCTTAGCTCCTTTATAGAGGAAAGCCGCTTTTTAGCTCCCCACCAGGCTGGCTTTCGCCCGTCTCACTCCACCGAGTCTGTCGTTCTCTCCGTTCTGGACGAGCTTAGAGGGTGCGCGGATGTCAACTCGCTCCAGGCGCTGGTTCTTCTGGATCTGTCGGCCGCCTTCGACACGGTCGACCATTCCATCCTTCTCAACCGTGTCGGAGGCACCGGCATCAGGGGATCCGCCCTGGCTTGGCTCACCTCCTTTTTAGGAAACCGCACTCAGGCAGTTCAGCTTGCTGACTTCTTGGCTCCCACACGCGTCGTTCATTGTGGGGTACCACAGGGCTCCTCCCTCTCTCCCCTCCTCTTCAATCTTTACATTCGTCCCCTTATATTTGCCCTGCAACAGA
Source organism: Lissotriton helveticus (assembly GCF_964261635.1). Taxonomy (NCBI): domain Eukaryota; kingdom Metazoa; phylum Chordata; class Amphibia; order Caudata; family Salamandridae; genus Lissotriton; species Lissotriton helveticus. Next base: position 599,944,843 of record NC_136063.1, on the reverse strand, counting down.
TGGATGTCTCGGTATTCAACTATGCCGATGATCTCCAGCTGATCTTTAACCTTTCACCACCCCCTGCAACTTTCAAACCATCATGACGTTCATCAGTGACTGGATGAATTGCAATCACCTCAAGTTAAACCCCGACAAGACCGAACTGTTACTCACAGGTAGCAGCCCCAGCCCCTGGACTCCTAACTTCTGGACCTCTTCCCTCGGATCCCCCCTTTACCCTCCTCCTCCATAAAAACCCTGGGGTTCAAAATCAACAATGACCTCACAATGCGCTCGCAGATCAGCACTGTGGTCTCATCATGTTTTCTTTTGCAGCCCTTAAACTTATTCTCATGGCCATAGTCATTTCACGCCTTGACTATGGCAAAGCTTTGTACTCAGGCACCCCCGCTTATGATCTCCGACGCCTTCAGCTTATCCAAAATCATGCAGCCCGATTGATATACAAACTCCCCAAATCTCACCATGTCACTCCCCAGTTAAAAGACCTGCACTGGTTGCCCATTCATGAGCGTTCCTTATTTAAGATGGGCTGCATGACGTTTTAGGCTCTGGCTGGCATGGCACCAGCCTTCATCAACTCTAAAATCAAAGTATATGTCCCCAACAGAGACCTGCGCTCTGCCTCTCATAGCTTATTATGTGTTCCTCGTTTTAGAAAGAAGATATATGGGGGCCTGAAGTTTTCCACCTTGGCTCTGTCCTTCTGGAACACCCTCCCCATCACTATCAGGTCCATTCCTACCTACCTCAATTTCCACGAAACCCTTAAGACTTTCCTCTTTTCACGAGCCTTCCCACCCTAGTCACCCCCTTCCTGTACACCCGGGTCATCTGTCCTTAGCGCCAAGAAACTGCACGGTGATCGAGCGCTTTACAAATCCCTTAACTTCAACTTCAACTTCATTGTGAGTGATTACTTAGGACTTCTCAGTACTTAACAATAAGTTCTACTGTCAATAAGTTCCATTTCAAACCTGTCTCACGTCTGCCGACATTAGAGAGCCTAGTTTACACACGTGCCGAAACTGCAGTAATATGTTAAAGTTAGCTATGTTCTAGTAATTGTTTACAATAAGAATTTAACTATCTCCTTATATTGTATTGATGGCAGGTCTACTAATGGTATGTCCCAGAGGGAGCTTGATGTGTTTTATATGCCTCTGTAGGTCCTTTATGAACTATATGCTGAAACGTGCTTAACCCAAAGCTTCAGGTACAGCTTTTCAGTTCTCACCCTGAGGTGCCTTAACACTAACGCTTTAGCTCCAGCGTCTTTAGACCGAAACTCCTGCCACTAGCCTCATAATGTGTAGATCCTGCCCTTGTTTCAGGACGTTTTAACAGGCCTAATCTTTTTTTGCCTGAAGGCTGCTGTTGTTACTATGTTGTTTACCATCCCTGTTCTTCCTAGTGACGGTACTGCTATCGTACTTCCTATGTACGTATGTTGGAGGGTAGAGAGGGGGGTTGAGGTGAGGGAGGGGGAGGTGGAGAGGGAAGGGAGGAGGTAAAGGGAGGGGTAGGGGATGAAAAGGGAGTTGGCATGTACAGTATTTGGTTTTTTCTGTTATGATTCACATTCTTTTCAGGATGCAGTATCCCACACCCATGCAATGTCACACATCTCACGCACTACTCTGAGGTCCTGCTATAGATTATCTTCCAGTTCCTCTTTGACGATCCGAGTACGCTGTACACTCCGTATCACTATTATGATGCTCCACTTAGCGACAACACCAACTGCCGATGACTGACACTAAATTACTATCAGAAAACCTCAACATAGTCTCCTTGAATGTCAAGGGCCTCAACCACCTGGTGAAAAGACGAAAAGTCTTCGACTACCTCGCTAAATCAAAAGGAGATATCATCTTATTACAAGAAACCAAACTCTCAGAAGAGGACACACTGTTCATTAACCTCAATTTTGATCTCACACACACTATGCTCCCCCGCTGACCACAAGAAAGGTAGAGTGATTACACTGATTGCAAAAAAAAGCTAACCTCTCTGTTACTTCACATACACATGACACGGAGGGCAGGTTACTCATAACACATCTGTTAAGAGATGATGACCCTATTCACGTTGTGAACATATACGGCCCCAACTCGGACACCCGGAGTTCTGGGAGTCGATCTCCCGAGCCACAGAAAATATACAAGATGACTTGTTAGTGGTGGGGGGGGAGATTTTAAACTCCCTCTGGACCCTGTTCTCGACCGACAATCTAAATGCTTGTTCCACCCTTCCCGCTCACATGAGGAACTCACGCGTCTTTGCAACCGATTTCTCTTAAAAGACTCCTGGCGCCTACAAAATCCCGATGGTAGAGACTATACTTTTTACTCAGCCCCACATAACTCATACTCCAGAATTGATTTCATCCTTATTTTGAGCTCCTTCACCCACCTCATCGAGGAAACAGACATGCTCCCTAAATTGGCCTCCGACCATTCATGTATTAGCACCAAGCTTGCTGGCTCCCGTTCGATTCTACCCCCAAGGCGATGGCAGTTCAATGAAGAAACCCTGTCAGATCCTGTGCACAAATAAGAAATACTAGACGCCATAGCGGATTATATCTCAGTGAATGACTCTCCCGACACAGCTCCCTCCACTGTCTGGGACGCACTTAAAGCCACAATACGGGGAGTTATCATTAACATAAGAGCCAGAACCAACAAGAAACTGAACCAGGATCTGGAAAGGCTCGAACACAATATCAAAACCTTAGAAACCACTCACAAGTCCAACCCTGCTAACACCACAACCCTTGAACTCTTGGTCAAGAAAAAATACGAATATAACACAGTTACCAGCCTACGGGTCGGGGTCTGGATTAATAGATTCAAAGCTCTAAAGCTATGTGATGGGAACAGGGCTGGTAAGCTCCTCACATCTTACCTCAAACACAAACAGAAATTGCTCACTATAGCCTCAATCAAAGACCCCACAAACAAAATTTACACGAGACAGGCGAAGATTAAGGACACCTTTAAATCATTTTATGAGGACCTTTACAAAAACGTCACGACCCTTGATACAGATGCCTGTACTAGATACCTGGAATCCCTGAATCTCCCTAAGCTCTCGGAGGAGGATAGTGCCCGCATAGGCTCCCCATTACAGACACAGAAATCTTGTCTTCCATCAAAACTCTTAAAAGTAATAAGGCCCCTGGTCCGGATGGGTTCTCTGCAGCCTTCAACAAGGCCTTTGACAAACAACTTGCCCCCACCCGCCAGAAACTCCTTAATTCGATTGCCACCAGTGGCAGCGTCACACCCTCAATGAGTGAGGCTACCATAATTGTTATACCCAAAGACGGCAAAGACCCCCTTGTAACTAAGAATTATCGCCCCATTTCACTGATAAATCTAGATTGCAAAATCCATGCGAAAATCCTGGCAGCTAGACTCAACAACTTGCTCCCTAAGCTGATCAGTACCTCGCAGGTAAGATTCTTAAAACACCGACTATCGAGCGACAATACCAGACTTTTGTGTCACATCCTAGAGAAAGCCATGACTTCCCCCACGCCAAAGGTTGCCATAACTTTAGACGCTGAAAAAGCTTTCGACAAGGTATCATGGGCCTTCCTACAACAGTGTATGCACTCCTTTAATGTAGGTCCCTCGTATATCAACATGGTAATGGCCCTCTATTCATCTCCTTCTGCTAGAATCGCCATTAACGGCACCCTCTCAGAATCATTTCGATTACATCAAGGTACTAGACAAGGATGTCCTCTCTCCCCTGCGCTGTTCCTCCTTGCCCTAGAACCCCTTCTGTCAGACATAAAACGCAACAAAGAGATAGCGGGTGTGAGTTTTGCGGGAACTCGGGTGAAACGAGTGGCATATGCCGATGATATTTTAATTGCGACAGAGGACCCAGAGAAATCCATAAAAGACCTCATGGAGACAATTGACAGATACTCAGCCCTTTCCGGATACAAAATAAACCGGGACAAATCGGAGGGTAAACCCCTTAATGTTCATACCACCAAGGAAATCCTGGGTGACTCAGGTCTTACATGGCAAAATAGCTTCATCAAATATCTAGGAATCAAATTTGCTGACTCCCTTCTTGAGACGCTTAAACACAATGAGTCCATAACCTTAGACAAGATCAAACGGCTCTTCGATGGTTGGTCTCCTTGCTTTATCACCTGGTGGGGACGCGTTGAAACCATCAAAATGATGATTGCCCCCTTTGGTCAATTACCTCATCACCATGCTGCCCCTCACCCTATCAGGGGAATTCCACCACAAACTAGACACACTAATCTCCACTTTTCTATGGAAGGGGAAAAGAGCAAGAATCAGCCTAAAAAAACTACGCCTTGACAAAACCCTGGGAGGGGTTAACCTAGCGAATTTCAAACTCTACCAAACTGCCTTTCTAGCCAAGCAGGGCTCACACTGGCTGGCGCCACAACCAGGATAAACCCCAGTTTGGCTTTCAGTAGAAAAGGCCCTCCTCCAGAACCTTGATCCCACATCCTTCCTTACCACTGCTCTACACACCTCCAACTGCTCCAGATCCATTTTTTAGAATACAAAATTAGCCCTCCTGACCATAAGCAAACACCTACCACACCAGTTTAGGTCAAAATGGGAGTCCCTATGGCACAATCCTGCATTGACATACAAGGGGAAACCGCTACACAACACAACCTGGATTGCAAATGGGATATTCTTCCCACACCAACTTTTTAGAGGATCCAGCCCATTCTTCTTTGCTGAACTACAGGATAAATATGGCTTAAAGGCTATAGAATTTTACAACTTCTTGAACGTCAAGGTGGCACTCTTGTTAGAATTGGGAATTTCTGGTTGGCTGAGGCTTGCGCCAAAGCCAGGTAGAAACCACCATTCTAGTCAGGGCAAGGAAGTCACCTGCCAAAGATAACCCCTGCTCACCCCCTTGGTAGCTTGGCACGAGCACTCAGGCTTATCTTGGAGGCAATGTGTAAAGCATTTGCGCACGCACCCCCAGCAACAACATCCCAGGCCCCCCACAAAAGGAACTCCACACAAGGTTATATAAAAATAGCCTTTGTATTATCAGAACACCTCAGAATCATAATCACAGGATGTACATTGTGCCATAGGCACAGGCAGAATTTACAGGGGATTATATACATGGGAATAAGCACTTGGTAGAACTAGTACTTAGAACATAGAACAAGCAGAAGCTTCACACATGATGTATAAAACACATTCAGCGGTGTAGGTAGGACACATGACACGTAAAAACACTTTCAGCGGTGTAGGTAAGACACATGTTGCATAAGAACACATTCAGCTGTGTAGGTAAGACACATGACGCATTAAAACACATTCAGCGGTGTAGGTAACACATGATGCATAAGAACACATTCAGCGGTGTAGGGAAAACACATTATGCATAAGAACACATTCAGCGGTGTAGGGAAGACACATGACGCATAAAAACACATTCAGCGGTGTAGGTAAAACACATGATGCATAAGAACACATTCAGCGGTGTAGGGAAGACACATGACACATAAAAACACATTCAGCGGTGTCAGAACACAGGGTGCGCAAAACATACTACACACAGTACATTTCCTAACACCCAAAGCATTAGCGCATGAATCATGATATGAATCATGATATCACATAAATCACATTTAGCGCAGAAATCACATGTAGCACATAACTCACATCAAAGTCCAGGTCGCGCCACTGCACCAAAACCTAAACGTAGCAGCTGCCCACTACTTGCTGGGCAGCTGAGGGACAATAACAGGGCCTAAAAGCTGCAGCTGGGACTAAGTGCTGTGCAGCTGGGGAAGGCCAAAGCAGGAATGAAGGAGTGTGGCTCACTCCTGAGTCCAAAGAACTAGTCCCTAGGGAGAAAGGTCCTAAAAGGCGCGTCTGCCCACTAATTGCTGGGCAGCTGTGAAGCAAATCGGTGACAGGGGCCCTCACTGGCCCTTGGAAACAAAACTGCGCAATCGGTTGGAGCCCTCCGGCTGTGAAGGAACAACAGTGCATTGGAGCCCTCTGGCTCTAGAAATTCAGACTGCACACTTTGGAGCCTTCTAGGCTCTAGGAATGAAAATAGGCGCTTCTTGGGAGCAAAACTGCGCCAAACATGGGGGGCCCTCTAGACCCTTAAAACAACTGGGGAGCCTCGTGGGCTCTGTACCAATGACTGGAGCACTTGAACAATGTGGGAGCCTGGTGGGCTCTATGCACAAACAACTGTGCCCCCTTTGAGCCTCGTGGGCTCTGAAACAAATGCCCTGCACAAGTGGAGCCTTTAGTGGGATATGGAAAAGTGGGCCCCCTTCGTTGAAGTCCCGCTCGGGGGACTTGAAATAGCAAATGCCCCCAACGTCCGTGGGAGCGGCCCGCTGCCAGCCGGGGCCGCTCTATACCAGAAGGACTGCCCCCGTACTCGTGTGGCCTCCCCCCGCCCCATCCATCTTAACTTACCGGCTCTCGGTGGGGGAAGGCTTTCTCTTTGTCGGGCGGCAGTAGCGCATGGTAGGGCTCTCTCTCCTCATAGGAGCTCTGCCTTCAGAATGCGCTCGCTTCGCCCGGTCTTTGCCCGGTATCCCATCTCGGGACCAGGACTTCATGTGGAGCCTTCGTGGCTCCTCAGGCAGCAAGTCTCTTCTACCGGCCGGGCGACCAATCACATTGTGGCAGCGGGCTGGACTTCCTTCGCAAACTGGAAGTCCCGCCCATCGTCAGGCACTCCGGTGCCTGATTTCTTTTTTGCGGCACGAGGGCCGCGGCGGTGATACTTTGGGGCATAAATGAGGGGTAGGCTTCCTCAGTGTACAAGAAAAACATAGAAACGGGGTGCGCAACCGTTAAGGCGCCTATAAAAGGGGTGGCACCCTTAAATTAAATTTAACGAGAATCGGGCATAATGCAGGGAGGGCACCTGCGATGTATGAGAGGAGGGGGGAAACCCCTACGAGGAGAATTCCCTGAGCCCGGGGCTGCAGCGCCGCGCTGCTCAGCCCCCAGGCTCCCCTTTTCCCTGGGAAGGCAAATAAAAGCAGAATAAAAAGCGCTCAGTCTGCAAAGAGAGCGCAGGCAGGCTGTAACAAAGCCTTAGAAACCTCAAAAAGTAACCAAAGAAGGGTCCCAAAGAAATACTCCAGCAACAAGCTCCTCCTAGGAGTCTTTCAGCATCCAGGGCATCCAGGGGCTGGGCAGGGCCCAGGGAGGCAAGCCTTCCCCTGGGCCCCAGCAGCAGCACGCCCCTGGTAGTTTCTAGTCAGGAAAAACAAGAACATTTTACAAGAGGTCACAGCCTATTTTTATACACACAATTCCTTTGTCTAAAGGTGCAGGCAAGGGGTGAACCAGATACAATTTGTTCCTGAGCACTTTGTTTTGCTCAGCCCCTCTCACTATTCACAGGATGGGTCAGGGACATCAGACACACCACAGGGGGTGAGTCCAGCATTTTGAGGGGAAAGTCCAGCCCTATTCAGGTCCCAGGTGCACTCCTCCCCAGCCATCAACATGCAGATCTCCCATTCACCACCGGGGCAGACCCATCCTGACTCCAGGAGCCTGGCACACCAGCCAGCCCCAGCCAATCACAAGCCAGCACCTTCACTGCACAGACAGGCCAACTTCTAGAAGTGGCACTTCCACACTAGACACATGAACGCCGCACACATCATTGTGCCGCATTCAATCTCACGAGTTCGCACATACCAAATTCAACCTTGCACTCCCCACGCATCAGGAATTACCATGGACACACACATTCCCCATGCATTCCTATTGGAGGGCAGGCCAATCTCACACACACACTCAGAGAGCGCACGCACTTTACACTGCGCCACAGTGCTAAAGTGCGCAAAGACCAGAAATCATTATACTTATGTAACACTAAAAAGCAAAAAGTTCAGGGGTGAACCTGACACAAGGGCCAAGTCCATCAACTATCGAAAGCGAGACTTAACAACCAGACACCCTCCCTTCCTGGCTTCTTTGATACCCTCAATAGGCCTGCCACCAAGTCTCTAAACTTTATAAACTGTTGTGCCCGCAGCAGTCCAACCTTACTGTACCTTTACGTCAAATTTGGGAATCACATTCCTCTACACCAATCTCAGATGTGGAGTGGACCAGAAAGTGGGAATTGACTACACGACACAAAATTGGCCCTACTCTCTCTCAGACTAAGCTCTGGCTCCTTCACAAAGCCTTTTGGACCCCTGCACAACTCTTCCTGCATAACATTAGAGACAACAACACATGCTGAATCTGTTCAGAGGAGAGGGGCGACCTTGAACACTTAGTATTTAAATGCGCATGCGTCACAACCTACTGGGACAGAATCTTTGAGTTCGTCAATAAGGTATTCTCCATCTCCCTTACAAGAGAATTTTCCACCCTAGTAGTGGGATTTGCGAAAGCCACTGTACTCAATGACGGCGACAAAGCCCTGATTTACCTCCTATTCACTGCTGCTGTTAAGGTGATCCTGAACAACTGGAAAGACACCCGTAAGGCATCCTTCTCACACTGGCTAAACTGGGTCTCCAATTTGAGAGGTGCTGACAACATCTCACTTCTGAACACCCCATGGCGGCCCCCTCATAGAAAAATGTGGGCCTGGCTAGACAACTACTTTAGCCTACACAAACCCCCATGAACACCCGGAACGCACCCTGGCCTCTGAGACTGTACCTTTCCCAGTGCACCTACACTGACAATCAGCACTGTCCCGGCAACTACAGCTTACACTTGATGGCCTCAGAGCGCGCCTATCACGAGAGCATCATCACCCCTCTCTCGATGTGGATACTGTATGTGACGCTTACTCTCCATGACATGACGTTTCCAAGCGTCTACATTTTGCCTGCATCAATATGTATGTTTACTTTATTATTATGTTTGGATGTGATCTTCGCCCTTAGATATTATTGCACCATGATTATGTATTTTTCTTTCTTCTTTCACTGATTGGTTTAAGTTTTTCATTTGTTATCATTCTGTATGTATTCCCAATAAAAACTTGTGAAAATGAAAATTGTAAATAATTACACACCAGTGCATTTGTGGGTGTTTCCAAACCTTCCAGAGAATTTTCAGCCTTTGATGTCATCCCCCAGCCCTTATGGGAAGACTTACTCACAAAAAAGTATTTATAAGCACATTCTTCAAATGTGCAAAACCATTTGTGTTACTCGCAGCAATAATGATGCTCTTGTAATAAAGGAAATTTGCCTTTGCATTTTCACTTATATAAGGATGTAGCTTTGTGACCTGTATTTTAAAAGGTTCCTGCTTGGTGCAACACACACGCTACTTGTATTGCAATAAAACTATGAACTATTTACAAATGCCATCTTCAGACCATGTTCAAGTTTGAAGCACTGTGTAAGAATTTGGGTTATTTGTTGAGGGGGTGGAAGCCCCACTCAGGCAACAACAGCAATCCTTCTCAGGATGAACCACAAAAGTCACTAAATCGACCTGTGCTTAACCCTCTGGTAGCGTAGCACAAAAGCAGTCAGGCTTAACTTAGAGGCAATGTGTAAGGCATTTATGCCACTCACAAACAGTAATAAAGTATAAACACAACACAAAAACAAATACCATATCAACTAAAAAGACATAGAGGAAATATAAATAAATGCAATGATACTAGAATGTCAAAAATCCAATCAGTAGAACCAGAGATACTCAATTTTAAATTATTTAGTGAAAATAGCACCTAAAAGCACAAAGCGCCACTCACAGTCATCTGGTCGCGCGAGACTGGAGGAAAGTCACAAGTTAGGGCCGACTGCGATGGAGGATAGGTCGGATACAGGGACCAGGGTAGCCCCGCATGAAATGTACTTTTTACGTCCAACACAAAGAGTTTCATTTGTGTTGGAAGAGGCAGCAGGAAGGAGGCTGTGCATTACAGGCGGATGTCATTGTAGCGCAACAAAAGGTCGGGCACTATGGACAGTTGTCGCGGGAGCTTACGATACGAAGCTGTCACAAGCTATCAATGTTGTAGCAGGAAGCATAGCTCTCATGTTGCTAGTCATCACTGGTAGTCACTGTTGGCATAAAGAGGGAGTCTCACCGGACGTTCATGTTGCCAGTTAGCATGGTGGCAGAGCTTTGGTGCAAACAGGCCATGGCGAGTAGCCAAAACATCAGGATTTTAACCCTTTTTTAAGGAGGATTGCCCTCTGATGCCATCCAAGGGTCCAGGACCTAGAGAGGCATGAAATGGGGATCAGTGACTCACTCCAGGAGAGCCCTGCATGGATTAGGCAGGTCCAGTTGTAGGTCCAGGCATGTCCAGTTGCAGTAGGTCAGTTGGGCAGTTGCCTCTGAAACTGATTGTGTTCCTGTATCTCACTCAGGAGGTAAGCTAATCGGCACTTGGAGCCACGCTGGTTAGTCTGGGTGAATGCAAGCTGATACAGTCTTCATTCTCAGACAGCAAGGCAGTCCCTCAAGCAGCAGGGCAGTCCTCTGGCAGCAAGGCATTCCTTCTTCTGTAACTTCCATAGGAGCAGGAGCGTTCTAATGACTGTCACTGGAGTTCCAATATGTATTCCTTTTGTGGGGTATTCCCTGTCCCCCCCCACATTTGGTTCTGAGATTTCTTCCCCTTTCACAGGCAAAGCTCCAAGCTGTCTGAGGTGACAAAAGTTGGGGTGGGTGGAGTTTGCAGAGTTACACTATGTGGAATTCCGCAGAGTTGAATAAAAACTCAGTGGAATTCAACGGAGTTCCGCTCCACCCTAATTTTAAGTAATGAAGGACACAGAGTACACATCTGTGCTCCTCTTACCACGTGCTATGTTGTGGCTCCTGCCCCGCCACACTCCTCCGTGTCCTGCAGCAGAAGAAATGCTGTTGTTGTTTTTCAAGGTGCTGTTGGGCTCTCAGTAAAGACTGCAGCAGCACAGAAGCACAGAAAGGTGGGCTATAAACTCCCTTCACGACCCTCTCCCCTCTCTTCTTTCTTTTCATGTTGCCACAAGGGCAGCCAAACTGATCAAAATGGTGGCACATAATGTAAGAGATTGCCGGGTGGCTCACTAGTGTGATGCTCTTATTGCGATGCTGATTCTGATCACAACATGGTGACATAACTTACATACATGCAAATTGGTTTGCGGCAGTGAAAGGCTTGAAGACTGCTGCCAACATGCCACAGGGGCCATTGATGCACAGATACCCTGACATCAGGATGCCAGCTGCAGAGTTTCCCATAGATGGCGGATTAAAGAAGGATTGGAAGACTGAGCTCTGGAAGGAAGGAAATGGTAGTCTGGGAGTTCAGTGCACTGATTTCTGAGCTGTGATTTCTGTAGTGCTTGTGATCAACTCCGGAGTTGAACGGCTGAAGTAGATCCTACCGAGTTATAAGAAAAGCCCTGAACAACTTATTAGTTATGTTGTGCAGGCGGATGCAGCTGCATGCTGCATTGTGGCCCTCCAAGGGTTATATTTATTACTCAGTTCAGGGTACTCATTATCGGCCTTTGGAGGTTAAATTACAGCTAAGCCTTGCCTGACCATGGAAATATAAATTTAGCTTTTGATACTTCACAACACAGTGGTACTCTTTTTATTGGCCTGGTAAGAACTAAACTACTATGTTTCCACCCTCTAAGTCTAGGCTACATATATCACGAGCAAGAGCATCAACCCGCTGAGCTTTCAAAGTAGGTTTGCTGCTCGCTAAGCAGTGCCAGCTGATGTTGCAAGTAACAAAAAAAAGGTGAAAAAACCAAAGCTCTTGAAAATGTAACTAAAGTTTTAACAAGGGGCTTCAGTGTGCTTAAACAGTTAAAAGGCCCAGATATCAGTGCCTAGTTCTGACACTGACCCCACAGTTGGGCCCGGAGCACAAAGCTCCCACAGTTGAGATGCAATGCAATCTTCAGGCTGTTCTACTTTTGCTGATGGGCTGTGCCCACTTGTCATCAAATGTTTTTTTTTTTTTTTTTTTTTTTAAACAACTCCTTGAAATTGAACTTATATGAAAATTAAATTCTTGTTCGGCAGGACAAAAGACATACTGACTATCTAGTGTATGATTATTGTATGTTTTTATTCTTCCTTCCAAAATAGGGACCACTGTTCTCTAGAATATGGTCCTGGGAGAGGCATGGACATGGAGTGCTTGCTGCTCTCACTCATACTCACAAAGCCCTTTCAGCCAGCCAGTCTCCTGACAACGCCCATAGACAAGGGGCTCTTTCTTCTCGCTGAAGGTAGGTGGCGAATGTAAACTCTACCACACAACGGAATTGGAGTGTTTAGTCGGACTCCGGGCTCCCAGCAGGGCACAGGGTTACGAAAACTGTGCAAACTCTGCTGGCCGAGTGGAGTTCACCACCCATCCTTAGACAAAATGCAGGACAGGCCTGGTGTAAGATTCATTTGTGTATGCCAGAGGCACCCTTTGAAGCATACAGGGGTTTGGTACTGCCCCTCCCAGTCATCATGCAGGATGGCCCATCCTGTCAACACCTAAGCCCCTTTTTGCTACAGTTTGAAAGCAAACCAAACCCCCAACAGAAGAGCAATTCACAGTCATGTGAGCCAGAACACTGACAGACGGCACAAATGGATGGGGCTAGAATATGTCAACTTTCTAAAAAGTGGTATTTTCAGAATTCTAACTTAAAATCCGACCTTCCCATTAAAGAGGGTTTGAAATAAAATTAATTTGAGTGAAAACTACAGGTGGGCGAAAATTCCACTCTGCCGGTGGAGTTCGCAGAGTTTTGCCCACTCCATGTTGCGCTTGGAACGCGGAGTTCTGACAAAACTTCGCCGATTGTCGCATGGTGGAGTTCCTTCCTACGCGCTGAATGCTAATGTTATGTTGGTGACTGTGAGTGAGAATTTACGTACCCTAGCATGATTTTCAGGTGCTAGAATGCCTCCAGGTGAGGTTTCTCAACACGGGCGGTAGTGGCAGGTCGCGACCGTTCACGTTGAGAAAGCTGTCGTTCGATTAGAAAATCTACTCAAGCATCAGAAAGAGGCAGCGCCCTCTGCTTACCGACACAGGAGCATCTGTCTCATTTTGCAACTAAGGAGGGCCTCTATATGGTGGTCAACACTGAAGTGGGAGGGACTTACATAGCCTGCCCAAAGTTGGACTTGGGTGAGCCGTCCTGGGTGCCTGTTTTTATGTACTAGCTGGGAACCGCCCTGCTCCCTTGTCAGACTGTCACCCCCCCCCCCCCAGGGTGTGGTCAACTAACCTCACCCTTGGGGAGCAACATCGGAGAGAGGCCTAGACCCTTATAGAGGCCTAGACCCTTATGGGCACCTGGATGGCAAATTCGGGTGTGGCCTCCCGCTAGACCTATCATTTGGCGGACTACACTACTGTTGCGAATGTAGATAAAGAAATGTATCTGCAAAATGGTGTGAGGGGGATACATTATGTTGGGGTGATCATGCTGCTCTGTGTTTATATTTAGTGATTGTGTAAGGTGTTGCCTACCCAGTTACCCCTCCATGCAGCAGCTGTGGCCCTTGCTGGGCTAGGCTCCCTATCCGCAGTGGGTGTTGCCATGCGCACGGCTAACCGTCCAGTCTCTGCTGTGGTGGGGCACCCGTTGCCTGATTTCCCTGGGGATGATTGGAAGCTGCAATGGCGTTTTTGCAATGGTGTTCGTTCGGTCTTGATTTTGTGGTTCGTTATTCTGTGTGCAATGTCCTGGAATTATGCTGTTATGCTGTAAAGTCAATATGTGGTCTGTGCTCTTGAGTGGGTGGTTTTTGGAAGTCCTTGTGGAGGCTGTGATCAAAATTTCTTTTGGGGGCCTCGGCTGAAGAGGTGGCAGCTGCTGCAATGATGGTGCAGATGTGGTTAGATCGCTGACCTGTAGGATGAGAACTATGGGTTGTTTGTTAGCTTAATAAAAGCACATTGTTAGACAATTTTCTAAAACAATTCCTGGTTTCCTTTAAACGCTGCCACATACACTTCAATAAGTAGTATCCTGTTCACACACACGTGCAGGTTGTGGATTCACTGTCATCCGGCAGCAGCTGCATTGGTGTAGAAGGGTGATGTGGTGGAATTTCTCATGCAGTTGATGCAATGCATTGGTTTTTGCAGAACCCACTTCTGAGGTCCAGGTCTTGGAGGGTGCACCTCAGGCAAGGTAGGACTCACAGAAGGCAGATTCAAGCAGCACCAGCAGAATTGCCAGAAGTCTTTTGTGTCCCTGAGAATTCAATAAACAGCAGGCAAGCCAGCATGCCCCTTGCAGTTCACTTGGAGGAAACGTGGAGTCCTTCCAGCAGAATCAGGGAGCAGCAGGCAGCAGGGCAACAATCTGAAAAGCAGTCCTTTCAGAAAATCTGTCCAGTGCAGTCCTTTAGTCCCTTTGCCTCCTGTTTGCCTCAGCAAACAGTCTTTTTTCCGTCCTAAGCTTCACTTTTGCCTCCTGTTTGCATCCATAAACAGTCTTTTTTTTAGCCTAAACTTGACCTTTTGCCTCCTTTTTGCCTCCGTAAACAGCTTTTTTTCCAGCATAAAGGTTACCTGTTGCCTCCTGTTTGCTACCATAAACAGTCTTCTTTCCAGCCTAAACTTAAACTTTTGCCTCCATTTTGTCTCCATTAGCAGTCTTTTTTCTAGTCTAAATGTAACATTTTGCCCCCTGTTTGCTTCCATAAATAGTCTTTTTTCCAGCCTAAACTTCACTTTTGCCTACTTTTTGCCTCCAAAAACAGTGCTTTTTCCCTTCATAAACGGAACCTTTTGCCTCCTTTTTGCCTCCATAAACAGTGTTTTTTCCACCTCAAGTAAAAAAAAATCCTCCTTTTTTGCCTCCATAGTGTTTTTTCCTGCCTAAACTTAATCTTTTGACTCCTGTTTGCCTCCATAAACATTTTCCCGCCTATTCTTAACCTTTTGCCTCCTTTTTTGCCTTCATAAACAGTCTTTTTTCCAGCCTAAACATAACCTTTTCCCTCCTGTTTGCCTCCATAAACAGTCTTTTTCCCGCCTAATTTTAGCCTTTTGCCTCCTTTTTTGCCTCCATATACAGTTTTTCTCCAACTAAACTTAACCTTTTGGCTCTTTTTTGGCTCCATAAACAGTTTTGTTCCCGCCTATATTTTACCTTTTGCCTCCTTTTTGTGTTTATAAAAGTCTTTTACCTGCCTAAATTGAACCTTTTGCCCTCCCTTTTACATCCATAAAGAGTCTTTTTTCCCCCTAAATTTAACCTTTTTACCTCCTTTTTGCCTCCATAGACAGTCTTATACCCTCCTAAACTTAAATGTTTGCCTTCATAAACAGTCTTTTTTCCACCTAAACTTAACCTTTTACCTCCTTCTTGCCTCCATAAACAATCTTTTTTCCAGCCTAAACTTCCCTTTTGCCTCCATAAACCTTGCTTTCTTCCTGGTTAATAACACTTTTGGCTCCTTTTTGCCTCCATAACCTTCTTTTTCTCCTGCCTATTCATGACCTTCTCTCCCACCAATTGTGATTCTAACCCCTGTTTTATAACATTGCATGTTTTTTCCGAATCATGTCACTAGTGTGCCGCTGGCACCCTGCCTGCGCACCAAAAGCAAGCCAGTTTGCACCTGTACGTGCCTGAACTGTGTCCAGGGCCAGGACCCCTGGATCTCTAACCACCCACAGCAACTCCAGAGCCAAGTTAACTGACCTGATCCCAGGACCTCGCATTGAACTCTGCAGCCTCACTCCCCCTCGAACAATGGCAGGACCCTTCTCCTGCCGACATTACCTATTCTCCTTCATATTCTCCTGCAACAATGACCTAACCTCCCTCGGAGCCTGCCCATTCCACCAAAAAAAGAGAAATCCGTTGCCTCCTGATCAGCGCCCAATCACTCTACAAACATGCCACAGAAATCTGGGACACCATCCCCTCCCTCACCCCGATGTCATCTTCTTCACCAAGACATGGCTCAACCGCGCTTCTGCCCCAGACATCACCACTACCACTCCCAGCGACTACAAGATCATATATTGAGACCCAGTCAATAAACTCGGAGGTGGTATAGCCATCAACCACAAAGAGTCCCTCCACTGCACAGCAGCCGCTGATGACACCACCCCCATTACACCTCAATTTCATACTTAACACACAAAGCAAATCCATCATCAGGCCACCAGGACCACGACCCGCTCTCTACGAGGACATCTCAACTTCCTAGCACCCCTGGCCTTCCACTCCAACAAATTCATCTTCCTCTGAGACCTCAATTTCCAATTTCCACAAGTGATGCCAATACGGCAAACTTAATCGAGAGCATGAACAACCTCTGCCTCACTCAAATTGTCAATGACCCCATGAACATAGCTGGCACACTCTGAACACAATCTTCACAGCCAGCAACAGACTAAAATACAGCCACATCTCAGAGATCACCTGGTCCGAACACTCAATCGTCCACTTCTCCATCTCCACCACCCCAACACGCTGACCAGACCAGCACAGCCCATAGGAGCTGGAGCAAGGTAACAGAAAATCTATGCCCAACACCCTCAACACCTCCCCCCTGGACACCACCGTTGACCTCAAGGTGACAGTCCTAAATATCAACACCTGGATGGCTGAATGCACAGACATACTCACACCCCTCAAACCTGCAAAATAAAGGCAGACCCTCCAAACACACCAGCTGGTTCACTCCTGAACTAAAAGCCTTCAAATGCAATTGTGAATGACTAGAAAGAATCTGGCGCACCATCAAAACACCCAGCGACTAAGCCAGCTGTCTAAAGCTGAATGGGGAGAAAACTGAGATATTATGTCGCAGAAACAAATCAATACCCAGGCCCATTATAGATTGACCGGCTTACCTGAGTAATGTACCTATACCCACAGAAACAATAAAAAGCCTAGGATTTTGGCAAGAAACAGACTTCTGCATGGCGACACATGCCAAGAATGTTGCTGCAACCTGTCTTGGACTATTGAGAAGCCTACGGAAAATCCTGGATAGAGTGCCAATACAGCTCAGGAAGACGGTGGTCCATTCTCTGGTCACTGCTCGACTGGATTATGGAAACTCATTGTTCTTGGAGGCCGCAAACCATGTCACGCGCAGATTGCAGGTAACACAGAATGCAGCCGCTAGGTTGATTTGTAATGTTCCCACATGGGAATCAGCAAAAAAGCACCTACTGGACCTCCATTGGTTGCTGATAGAAGCAAGAATAAAATTGAAAGTCTTGATCATCACTCACAGATCTTGCCCTACTAAAGGTCCGGAAAAATTCAGGAAGTTAATATCTCCTTATATCCCAATTAGGCAGCTACGTTCCAGCGCAGAGGAACGCCTAATACAAACATAGGCCAGGAGGGAAAGATGGGGAGGAAGATCCTTCTCCCATCTGTCTCCCAAACTCTGGAACTCCCGGCCTTTGGAATACAGACTGATAGACAGAGAACTACAGTTTCGAAAAGAGATCAAGACATGGCTGTTCAAACAATAGCTCTAAGTCATGGGCAACCTACTCGGTTTTTGATCTTTGATTTTTGATCTTGCAGCTCTTGGAAGCCTCAGGGCAGCCATGAGCTTTACAAACCCCCCTAATAATAATAACTTCCAAGTGGCTCTCAATAAATATCACATATGCCTGAAAAATGCCAAAAAAGAAGCCCTAGCCACCCAACTGGAAGCTAGCTCCAACCATACTAAGGAACTCTTCAGCATCATCAAACAGTAGCAACCGAGAACACCGTAACCCACTCTCAGGAGCTCTGAAGCACCCTCTCAGACTTCCTCAACAAAATCACCAAGATCTAAGAACACCTTAATCCGCAACCAATCTGCCACAACTTCAATGATCTCCTCAACAGCAGCAGCTCCACCTCAAACACTATAATCACTATGTAGTATCAATTAACCATACAAACCACCACTACCATCACAAGCTCCATCCACTTAGGAGCAACCAGAGACCCCTGCCCCCACCACATGTTCAACCTGGGAGCAACTCCATCAGTAAGGAACTTACCGCCATCCTCAACTCATCAATCACCTCTGCCTTCTTCCCAGAAGGATGGAAACATGCAAATGTAAAACCTCTGCCAAAAAAAACTACAGCTGACCCAGAAGAACTCAAGAACTACCTGCCCATCTACCTACTCCAGTGCCAGGCTAAAGAACGGGAGAAAGCAATAAACAGCCCACTCTCCAAACACCTAGAGATCAAAAGCCTCCGTGATCATCCCAATCGGGAATCCTTACTAATCACAGGACAGAAACCACCCTAATCACAGCAACAGATGACATCTGATCTCTCCTAGACCAGGGAGAGACCGAAACCCTGATCAATTGTCGAACTCTCCGTAGCTTTCAACACAGTGCTCTACCATATGCGTATCCAAGAAATGCCCTTAAATGGATCGTTTCCTTCCTCACCTGAAGAACCCAGAGCATCAGCTTCCTGCCTTTCACCTAAGGCCCAAAGAATATCATCTGTGGTATTCCCCAAGGGTCCTCACTGAGTCCAACCCTGTTCAACACATACATGGTCCCCCTGGCCAAGCTGTTCAAATCCTATGGTATGAACATCATATCATACACTGACTCGTCTCCCTATCCTCAAACCCCACTAACACCAAAAGCAATTTCCACAGGTGCATGACCTGCTTACCCAGCTGGAAGCAAAACAATTACCTCAAACTGAACACCAACAAAACGGACATACTCATCTTTGGCAGCAACGCCTACCTATGGGAAGACTCCTGGTGGCCAGCTGAACTGGGCCCCTGGCCCACTCTCACAGACCACATCAGATACCTCTGCAATATACTCGACAACAAGTTCACCATGAGGAAGCAGATAAACATGGTCTCCTCGGCCTGCTTCCTCACCCTCCGCATTCTACAGAAAATATTAAAATGGCTCCCCATCAGCACCAGAAGAACCGTCACCCAAGACCTCATCACCAGCAGCCTGGACTATGAAAGCTCCCTCTATACAGGCATTACCTAAAAAATACGGAGCAAACTGCAAACCATTCAAAATGCTGGAGCCAGGCTCATCCTCAACCTCCCAAGAGGAGCCACATTACCCCCACCTCAGAGCACTCCTCTGATTCCCCATCCAAAAAAGGTGCCAGTTCAAACTGCTGAACTATGCCTACAAGGCAGTGCACAACAAAGGACCAGTCTACCTCAACCACAGACCACTCTGCTCCAGACTGCACTTCACCTACAGAAGTTCAAAGATGGCCTAAAAACCTGTATGTTCAACTTACAACTTCCAGCAGCAGCTCCCGCCCAGTGCTTGGATACCCTCACGGGTGATAAGCAGTGCTCTACAAATCACTAATTGATCGAATCATTGATTGATTAAGCTGCACAGCAGTCCTTCTGACAGAGGTTCAGTTCACGACCCAGAAGTGTCTGATCTTAGAGGGTCAGAGATCCAGGACATTATATCCAAAAGTGCCTTTGATGTAGAGGATGACTTAATCACTAAATCAGTGCTGTGTGTGGGGACAGGACACTATCTATTGAAGTGTCAGTTGCTCCTATTCCTCCCTGCCCAAGAAGATCCATCAGAATGCAGATGAATGCAGATGAGCCTCACCTTCCTGTGTTTGTGGCTGTCTGGAGGGGATGCACAAAGTGTAGATGTCACCCAACCCAGACATGTATTAGAGACAGGCTGCAAAGCACAGAGTTATAAGCACAGAGAAACGTCCACTTTCTAAATGTGTCTTTTCTAAAACAGCAATGTTAAATCCAATTTCACCATTAAGGAGGATTTGTCATTACTATTCCAAATATATGAAACATGAAAACACAACTCCTCTCTGATCAGGAATTACAGCTTAAAAGTGTATTCAGGAATTCCCAATGCTAACCTCTTAGAGGAGTAGGCCTCATAGGAGCAAAAAGCAAAATAGAGTGTTTGTAACACGACATGCAAAACATAAAAGTACATGTCCTAACTTTCATGTACACAGTCCCCTGCCCCTAGGGCTACATATGCCCCACCTTAGAGGTGACTTAGGTGTAATAAAAGGAGAGTTTCAAGCTTGGCAAGTCATTTTAAATGCCAAGTCAAAGTGGCAATAAACTGCACACAGAGGCTCTGCAGTGGCAGGCCTGAGACGGGAAACATTGTTAACATCGCAGTCAGTACACCGCGATGCTGTTACATCGAGGTCATTACAACGACTGCGATGTTACCACGCTATGCCATTACAACGCAAATCTTTACACCGACTTGCGCTAGATGTCATGCTAACATTACAAATAGTGTAGTTTACTATCCCAACACCTTCCCTACTGTTAAGTGGACTGGAGTTGGAATAGTAAAATTACACTTTTCTAATGTTAGCAAGCCATCTAGCGCAAGTCGAGCTTAGGGGGAAACGCAGGGCTGCATCTTATTGTTGTAATATGGTGCAGTCCTGCATTTCTGAAGTGGCGGAGCGCTGCGTTAAGCGAAGGAGGCTAATGCCGCGCTCTATCACTTTGTTGTAAATATGCCCCCCAAGTCTAGAACCAAGGTATTTTATTTGCCCGTGAAGCATGAAGCCCAATCTTTTAGCTCTTGCAGATAAACATATTTAACATCCTTATCAACCAAGGCTATCAATCTTTAATTTGCTGGATCACTCCTACTCCTTTTTTTATGAATGGGGACAGTGTACGACCTCTGTCACGATGGAGGATCCAGACTTTAATGATAATCTTTTCTAAGTCTCAGGACTTGATCCTGGTGGGACTGTGGCATGACAGTGGCTCCAAAGGCTGGATCAAAAGCAGCATTATTGAAGTGTTCTTAAATGGAGCAGGTGAACCTTCTGAACCCCAGTCTGATTCTATACAAACCGGCAATTTAAGTTTCTCATGTGAGACTATCCAGTTGGTTTTGTCTCTGAGGGTTTGTTGAAACAGTGAGCAAATCCACCCACTTCCAATGTTTGAATATTAGCAGATGTGGCAGCTAATTTGTTCATTCACAGCTTGCTAAGTTTCCCAAACTTGCTTTATTATGCTTCCACAGATGGAAAAATTCAGCCTTATGTCAGTTTGGATACCTTCCTCTTTTCTTTGTCCAAACTCTTTGTATACCATGATGTCACACCTTTTAATGGAGCCACTAAATGGTTACAGAGTTCTCACAGTATTAATATTTTAACCTGTACTATGTTTTCTACTTAGGACAGCTAGGCCTGACACAGTGAAAATAGCTTTTTGGGCCTTGTCACTGTAGGGTCGTGGTAATAATAATTTTCTACTTGTCACACTTTTAAATACCATGCACCCTGCCTTGTGGGCTACAAGGCCTACACAGTGGTGACTTAATGATATTTACTTTACCTGTAAAAATGGTTATTTTGACAGGTATCACTGCAACTTTTACACTGCAGCAATCACGCTACACAGGGTAAGCCTATAGCCATATTTGCTCTGCCACTGTAGCAGGTGACACAAGAGGTGGCCCTTTGGTGGAATTTATATACAATATGCTAGGAACTTACAGGCAAATTAAAGATGCCAATCAGGAATAAGCAAGATTAGCCATGTTTACATGGTGAGCACATCCACTTTACTCCTGATTAGCAGGCGTAAAATGAACAGAGTTCTAAAGACAGCAAAGAAGATAGGGGAAAAATCTGGGGAGATGTAAGGCAAAGATGGTAATTTCCTACAATACGCACACGCAGGCAAGTTTTCATTGAACATTATCAATTCTACATCATCTTAACTTCAGGATACATTATTGTTGGAGAAATATTGGTCCTATTCCTTGGAGCACTTGGAGTGCTGTATATATCCACAGTGCACAGTGCTTTGAACAGGAGAAAGTAAAGTGGTCCCAGGACAACAGGTTTTGCAGTAGCCTGGCTGGTGAGTTTTGCATCACTTGTAATTTCTTTACGAAAATGTGTTGGTCCCTTAGGAATAGACTGTTGGCATAACCCAGACAAGATAGCACAACTACAGCTGTGGCTTAAGTCAAAGTGTGGTTAGGTGAATCCTTATTTTAGGATTCTGAGTATATAGGGGAATAATCATTTTAGTATTCCCAGTATATTGGTATTTCAGAGATTGGGCAAGATCTGTGGTACTGATTGAGAAAGATGTTTGTCCTAAGTCTCGTTTTCAGAATGGGTTCTTGAGTGCTGGTGTTCAATGTCGAAATATGAGTTTTTTGGTTTTGGAAGGGTTGAGTTTAAGACAGTTGGCAGTAATTTAGTTGTTCAGGTTGAGCTAGCATGATGCCAACTCTATTCCACACAGCGATTGAGGCTCTTGAATATGAGAATGGTATTGGTGCCATGTACATAGTTGAAGCTTAACAGACTGAAGGCTTGAATCATTCTTGGCAGAATACATATTGAATATATGATTTTAGTGTTCTTCATGCCTATTGATCGACAATGGATTGACTTTACTGTTGTGGTCTCAACCAACATATGCAAAAAACTTCACAAAGGGAAACCATTTTTTCCTCAATTGTTATGATACAGTATTATCAATGTGCATACAGATTGATATCTGGACCTTTCCAGACAATCACATAGGTGGGTGTGCACACCATATGTGCATCAGTAATGCAAAAGTGGCATGTGTGCAAGTTGTGAGAACCGTCTGCCCAGTCTTTGAGAAATCAATGGTTTATGAGTAGTGTTTGTAGTGTGCCTTGCTATTTGCAATTGATGTCATAAAGCTTCAAATACAACTTTACATTGATTGATAACCATCTATGTCTATTTCATTCTTTCCTTTCCTCGGGTAGGTAGGTCAAATGGTCAGGGCTTATTTCAGAAGGGGATAGAAAGTTTATAACTTCAATACAGTTGTCATTGATAATTTCAGAAATTCCAATCAGAACCATCTGCATAGCTAGGTAAAGTAGGGTACGGAAAATATAGAGCCAAAATATGTAGGACTTAAAGTCCCTAATGAACCAGATATACTACAAATTAGAAAATATTGAAAAAATGGTTTTATGTAACACCGTCATCACAGTTCTAAAGTTCAATATTCTCAGAATCAGAAATCTTTATTTCGGCTGCTTTAGCCATAAAAGATACATACATAAAAACACAGAGCCATGTCGTTTTACACATACAAGTCTAAAAACAGTTAAACACGTATCCATTAGTTACAGAAGTCATAATAATCGTCCTCAATAAGAAATACGTACATAAGTGCATTAAAAACACAGAGCTTCATGGCAGTTAACATCTAAGGTCTGGATATATACCATAATTGGAGGGAGAATCATACACCATCATCATATAAAAGCAACTATAACGTTATAAACCAACAAAAGTTTAACGGCTCAAAGTAATTGACCAATCTTCCTGCGAGCAATATACACAGAATAAAGGAATCTACTAATGCTGAATACAATAGATTGGGATGTGTTTGTTTTAATAATTCTATATGCCATGATACAAGATCTTATTCCTAGAAGGTTGCACAAGGGTTTGATCCACCTTTTTCTTGCTTTGGTATATGCTTGGCAAAAGAACAGTATGTGGACCTCATCCTCCTTGTGAAAACCTGAGCACATGATACACTTCCCCTGTGTAGCGTTGGGCCCTTCCGATTTTCTCTTGGACCAACGTTCCAGGTTAGAGTTTATCATGAGATTCCCATACCTGAACTTCAAAAATAAGGACTTCGCAAGGGGAGGCTCTATCTGATCTAGAAATACCTCAAAAAAGGGTTTGTCTTTGAAGCCTAGAAAATTATAAGTTAGAGACCCAGTTCTATTTCCATTTACTAACTGATTAGTTATGAAGGACCAGAAGGCTCGTTTCACCATAGATTTTGCATAGTGCGGTTGCCTTTCCGGACTCTCCCATAACTGTGGCAGGCCCAAGATTGAGAACCATTTTTTAATGTGTTTGAGCCAGAAAATAGAATTAAGAGAATCTAAACCCAATATTTCCTGAAGACCTTTCCTGTAATCAATCAGTTCTGGAGTAGACCATATTCTCATCCAGAACATTAATGGTCTAATGATTGTATGATTGTCAGTTCTTTTGAGATTCTATCATGTGGTACCAAAAGGACTATGCTAACCTGAATCGGTTACTACTCGGTTAACTGGCTGTGACCAGTTAAACATTTGCCATGATACATCAGAAAAGATGTCTCTGCCACAGCTGCATTTTAAGTTGTGGTGAGTTCGTTCAGTGGACCGAAGAACAAATGCTGCAAGGCTGAAGACCTAAAATTAAAAGTGAAAGAGTTGCCAACCTACAATTATAAGGATACTATTGTTTGCCACAAAGTAAACACAGCAGATCTAGGTCTTTGAAAGCTGTTCATAAGTCAGGGTGGATGGAGACAGAGCAATTCACTGGCAGACAAGTCTTAGTTCAAACCAGGTCAAGCATCAGTGTTCCAGGGGGCTGCTGGTACTGGAAGATGGATTAGTCCCCTCAGAGGGCTCTCAAGGATTATTACAAATTTATGGACTACATCTCATTAGCTGTCTATCATTAATAGTTTACAGAGATGGGACATCCCACTCCACTTGAGGGCCATACTAGAACGGCTGGCTCCCACCTGGAATCAGACAAATAGTGCCAGTTTCACAAGAGTAAAGGTTTGACAGGAAGTTTACTCTGGATATCTCTAAAAGTAAACTTTTTGGGACAATGGTTATAGCAGTTCCAGAATCAAAGTGATCACCTCTGTCCAAGGGAAGCCACCTAAAATCCCAAGGCTGGAAGTGTCAAACTCTTGTGTTCCTCTAAGGGGTAGAAATAAAAAGATATGGGTCCCCACCCAAAAAATGAGATATGTGAATGGGCAGTGCAGGTTTACGAAAGGATGAGTTCTTAGATGGTCCTAGCATGTACTAGGTACTCAGGTGGAGCAAGTTATTGTCAATTTGTGAGTACACTACTGGTATGCAGATCCTTGGAGCTCCAGGACAGGCTGTCTTCTTCCAGTCATCCACCACAGAAGTCTTGATGTGCTGCCAAGCAGCTCCTCTGTTCATAGGCATTAAACTAGATCAATTTCCAGACACCAGGCAGGGCACTGCAACAGGTTTTTTCTATTTGCCTCCAATAGGTCCTAGTATTCAGTGGGACTACAATATGATGTGTTCCTTGAACATAAGATGCCTTGAAAAGAACAAGAGACAAGGGTCATTTGGCAAAACAGGTCAGTCCATCTGATTCAACAGTGAGGCTGGGAGAACAGTTACAGGCATAGGGTCTGAGGACTATCTTAATTTACAATTGGTCTAACATAGACTTTTATATATATCTATACTAATATAATAAAGAGAGAGCCCAAACATTTGAGGCGGGTAATCTCAGGAACCACAGCACCAATCACAACACCCAATACAGCGTTGGAAAGGGCAGTTGCAGCAGAAGGACATAGGCTATGCAGACGCCCACCATATACATTTAAAAGGTAAAAGAACCGGGCCAGGAAAGTAGTCCCTTGTGGGTGTGTCTGCGTTGTGCTGTGGGCGTGTGCTGGGGGCGTGACAAACACTGGGGGTGTGTGGTACGTTCCGCCCTTCATGCCATGTCTCATATCGTGGGCTAATCCCACCCTCCTCCTTTTAAATACCCCTGCCCCCCATAATCATAACCCACCCTTACTCCTTAAAATACCCCAACACCCTAAAACACTAACCCATCCTAACCCTATAAATATACCCAGTACCCCAAAACCCAAACCTATCCCTAAACCCTAAAAATACCCCTGTACCCCAAAACCCAAATCTAGACCTGAACCCTATAAATACCCCTGTACCTCAAAACCCAAACCTACCCCATAACCATAAAAATACCCCTGTACCCCAAAACCCGAACCTAGCCCTGAACCCTAAAAATACCACTGTACCCCAAAACCCAAACCTAGCCCTGAACCCTAAAAATAACACTGTACCCCATAACCCAAACCTAGCACTGAACCCTTAAAATACCCCTGTACCCCAAAACCCAAACCTACCCCATAACCCTAAAAATACCCCTGTACCCCAAAACCCAAACCTAGCCCTGAACCCTAAAAGTAACACTGTACCCCATAACCCAACCCTACCCCTGAACCCTAAAATACCCCTGTACTCCAAAACCCAAACCTAGCCCAAAACCCTAAAAATACCCCTGTACCTCAAAACCCAAACCTAGCACTGAACCCTTAAAATACCCCTGTACCATAAAACCCAAACCTACCCCTGAACCCTAAAAATACCCCTATACGCCAAAACCCAAACCTGTCCCTGAACCCTAAAAATACCCCTGTACCCCCAAACCCATACCTATCCGTAAACCCTAAAACTACCCCTGTACCCCATAACCCAAAACTATATCTGAACCCTAAAAATACCCAAACACCCCAAAACATATACCTCAGTACCCCAAAACATATACCCCTATACCCATACTTACCTTATCCAAACATTAAAAAAAACATGCTTTTACCATTCATGCATTTACAACGAATTTCGTTGTAAATGTATGCGTGGTAAAAGCACATAAAATGTAATGCCATGCGTTATAATGGCATTGCAGAGTCATGGTACTTTCGTAATGAAAGTATGCGGAGTGATGCTACGCGGAAAGAAAGTTGCGGAATAATGGGCGTTTACCCTCCCCCGGTAAGTACATTGGTGGCACGGCGGTCCACATCTCCAGCAACATACTCATATTTTTTCACCACCCATTTGAAAAATGCACAGGTCTCTCTCATTGATGGCCAGCACCGATATACACTTTTAGACACACCTCCGGCAACAAGTTCTAGAATTGCGAACTTTAGAGTTGGGGAGATACGTTTGAATCTCGGCATCAGCTCAACATCCTGTGATTCCAGGCAAATCGCTTTGTCTCCCCGTGCCTACCACAAATGAATGTGTTCTTCTGTAATGTAAATTGTGCTCATGCCATGTTGTCGAGTTTGTGCTATATAATATTGCAAGGAAAAATAAAGTAGGGAAACTCGAGTTCACACACTACTGAACGCGCACTCTTAAGTGCATCAGCAGTGCACTGTGAATCGGAATGTTTCACAGGCCTGTCACAGATAAGAAATGCTATCACAACGAAATCCTACAAAACAATATACTACTGGCCGGCAGCAGTTCATACCCGTACAACGACGGGACGGGCTGCTAGTTTGTCAATAAAGATGCAATTATGTTTATGTACATAAATTTATCATTATTCACATTGACATCGACTTTTTCAATATTAACAGAATCCCTGGTCCTGAGAGGTTGCCTTTCCAAGCTGAAACTTTGGCGTTGCCTCAGAAGTTCAGACTAATAAAATGGGAATTGCTCTGGAGATCAGTAGCTATCCAGTTCTGGTAGTCCAAGTTGGCCAGCCAATCAATACAAGGCACATCTTCTTAGGTACTTCCATATAGAAGAAGAAAAGGAAGCATAACATTGTAAAATGTATACACGTTTTAGGGGCTTCTGTTGGACATTCTGTGCAGGGTGTCTCCTGTTAGACACCACCCATCACAAAGGGGTGGGGGGGGGGCACGCTGACAATCACAGGAATGTGCACTGGAGCTAGCCAGAGCACATAGAGAGCAGGTATGAACTATCGATGAGTACACCTGGGGAGAGGACAGCCCAGGCAGTGAGAAGTCTTTTGTTCCGAGCATATCACCATGCCTGGAGGAATTGTCATTTGGAATTCTCTTGGGAATTCTCTGAGCTCTCCTACATGGCTACAGGGTGACATAATGGAATCGCATGCGGATTGTCTCTAGGGAAACGAATACCTAAGGGAGACCCAAAGATCAATCTTAAAGTTTTTTGATGGGAAAGAAAAATCAAAATGTGATGCACACTGAGTGGATTCAAATATCATGTTCTCTGGGTTAAAATGTCCAGAGCAGCCAAAAATGGAAAACGGACAGAGGGCGCACCTTTATAGGGCACATGGCTTGTTGTGTGTGCCATTTGCCTGCTTGCTGTTCCTAGGGAGATCCTGGACCTCGTACCGTTCTTTTATTCCCCCCACTAGACGTGCAGCAGTGCACACATTCAGCTTCCGTGTCTGGGTGTTTGTGTCTGTGTACTCTAGCTTCTCCATGTTTGGTCAGTGTGTGTGTGTCGTTGCTTCTGCGCATGGCTGACGCTGTGACGATGGTACATAGGTGTCCTGATAATACTCTATACATAGGAGCGCTTTGCTTGTCGTGTTATTGTTGGGGTGAACTCTGTTGGCCAAGATTTTCTTGGGGTTGAGTTTAACTGCATGCCTATAAGCCACGTCCATTCTTGTTCTGCTCCACTGTCTCACCCCAATACTTACTTTTCAGCATCAAATATTCTATATTTTTATCAATTTTCCAACTTTTGATTAATGTTCATGTATGCGAATATGACGTCATGTTACAGACTCTTTACCATTTTGCTCGATTGCATAATATTTATGTATTGAACAAATACCATATACAAATCTTTGATTAACGCAGTGTTTGTGGTTGCAATCGTTTCCTTTCCTGGATTTTCATATTTATAAAGAGCATAATAAGGCTTGTTAATGTGCCTAGAGTTTTTCAGGCTTTGTGCTCTCAGTGACTAATATTCATATCCTTTGGAGCATCCCGAGCAGCCACGTTTCATAGAAAAGTTCTGTACACCCTCTAATGCACAGTCTAAGTGACGGCTGAAACCTCGGCAAGGTAAACTTCACACATTACTAAAGGTCGGCCCGCCTTAATGTAGAGAAATTAAAAGATAATAAGAATATAAAAGATGTCACAGCTCACATGTGTGTTATATGAAAAAATGCTGATAAATTGGAGTCTGACTAAAGTAAATTGTGGCTAATAAACCGCACAGTCGTAGTTTCTGAAGCGTTTAGCTCTTTTCTACTCTTCACCACGACCAACTTTTTTGAGCTCAAATAAGCAGCTTAGTGCAAAATGATCATCCGACGATTAAGAGAACCCTCATAATTGTCTGGCTGGCAGGCTAAATATGTTTCACAATTTTGCAAATCAATGCCATTTATTGCACAGAGTTCATATTGATGTGCGGATTTACGTTGACTGGGAGGTTTTCTTCAGTGAGATGGATTCACTCTAATTGTGTTGCCTGTTTCCCTCTCTGTTTTGAAAGGAGGAGTGCCAAGACAGATGGTCGAACTGACCTATAGGGCAATCAGGCTGTAGTGGCCTGTCCTTAATGGCGGAAGGGCACCGCACCCCCACCTTTTGCAGACATGAATATTATCTGTCAGGCAGTGCAAAGGTCAGACCAACAGACACTTTTCAGGTTCAGTTCAGGCAGCCAGGCGCTATACATGCGTTAAATGCCCAGGCGCCTGGTTGTGCCAGGCTGAAAATGTCACCACCTTGTGGGCGTGACCTTCTCTTCACCGTAAAGCACTTGTGGGTTCCTCTCCCTAATGACAAGGGCGAGCACCACTCGTAGACTCGGACCTAGGTGCTTCAGTTTTAAACCCTGAAGTGCAGAGGGCGGATTGTCTATCAGTGATGCTTATAACAGAGTGGGGTGGGGTCAGCAGTCTCACTGACCTCATCTCATTGGCTGACATATAACAAGGTCAGCCAGTGAGAGGAGGCGGCAGCCCAATGCTCCAGGAACCAGAGAGACTTTCCTCCACAACCCCAGATCGTCGGAATGGGTTTGTGTAAGCATTAATGCACGTGTATTTCTGCATATGTGTGCTGTGAATGGCCTTGTGAATGGTGGGTGTATGTGTGCATTCTTGTGAAGGCATTGGTGTGAGTGAGTTTGCATGTAGATGGGCGAGTGTGGTGCGAGTGTGACCCCCCTGCCCCCTGCTAGAATTACCAGCAGCCACTGCAATCAGTATGTTTGTGGGCCTGTTTTATGGTCTGCTGGGTCCGTTTTTACTGTTAATTTTCCTGATAATGAAAAAAACATAGTCTAAAGCAAGCTCAGTTTCATGTAGTCTTCTATTGCTCCAAAATACTTTTACAGCGTGTCTTTAGTTCAAAATTTCCCTGATTTGCAAATACCGGTCACTTTTCTAGCTACCTAATTCACTAACACCTATATTTTGGTTCCCAGCTTTATTATCTGTCCCAGTCCAACCCTATATGATTAATATGGCATTGACCTAAGTTCGGATGTTGCTTTGGCTATCATGAGCAGTACACCCTGGCAGCTCAATCACTCACTTACAAGTGTCAACTAACCTTTGCTGCACTTCACTGTCCACACCAGCACTACTGATCATACTCCTACTTTGTTGGCACTGCTATTATAATGAAATGTTGCAGGTTTCAGCACAACAACTAAAAAATGTTGCCTTTGAGACTTTGGGGCCAATTCACAAAGGTGTTCATGAGTATGTAAATTAGTACCCTTCAAGTACTAACAAAGTAGTACTTGTGTAGTACTACCTCACATACTCATAAATGTCTTTATGAATTGGCACTGTAAATTGGAATATAGACACATAAGAAAAATGTTTTTTTATGAGTGCCTAGAGAGGGATTGTTGGACCCGGGACTTTGTGGCTGGTTCACCCCTGAACTTTTTGCTTTTGATGGCGACCTGGCGTTCATGATTTCTGGCTTGGCGCACTTTTTCCCTGGGTCCCAGGGTAAAGTGCGTGCGTGGAGTAAGGTTGGCCGGCTCTCCCATAGGAATGCATGGGGAATGTGTGTGTCCATGTTAATTCCTGATGTGTGGGGAGTGCAGGCTCGAGTTTGATATGTGCGAACTCGTGAGATTGAATGCTGTGCAATGATATATGCGGCGTGTATGTGTCTAGTGTGGAAGTGCCACTTCTAGACATTGGTGTGTGTGTGCAGTGAGGGTGCTGGCGTGTGATTGGCTGGAGCTGGCTGGCAAGCCTGGCTCCAGGAAGTCTGGATGGGTCTTCCCAGTGGTGAGTGGAGAGATTAGCATGAGTGATGTTAGGGAGGGCTGCACCTGGTTCCTGAATAGGGCTGGACTTTCCCCACACAATGCTGGCTCCTCCCCCTGTGGTGCGTCTAACGACCCTAGCCTCCCTAGTGAATGAAAAGGGTGGTTGAGCACATCAAGGGTGCTCCAAAACCAGCTGCGACTGGTTTCTCCCCCACCCTGCACCTACAGACAAAGGGTTTTACAGTATAAGAAGGGGCTGTGTCCCCATGAATGTGGTTCTCTTCCAGGGTCCTGTCTGAGGGGGGGCTGTTGCTGCTGCTGGGCCAGGAGGACCGCCACTTGGACTGCCTACCTGCCTGGAGGTCCAGTGAGTTGCCTCTGGGCCCAGCCTTGCCCCCCCCTGCCTGCTGTAATTCTTGGAGGACTTTTGCTGTACTTGAGGGCCTCTAAGCGCCTGGGAGCACTTTATTTGCTATTCTAGCGCCTGGGAGCGCTTTTCTTTGCACCTATAGTGCCTGGAAGCGCTGCCTCATCTCTAAGCGCCTGGGAGTGCTTTCCCCTCGCAGCCGGTGCCCACCCGGCATTTTTTTCCCCGCAAGTTGTTGGTCTGTGTTAAGCGGCGCGGGTGCCACCCCGCTCATTGCTGCACTTTTCACAGCCGGTGCCCACCCGGCATTGCCCCAGAGATTGCCACGCCCTGAACGGGTGCTCAGCCCGCTTTATTTTGCCCATTTATTGAGGGTGCCGACCCCTCATTTGCCCGAGGATTTCACCGCGGCCGGCCAGGACACCCCGGTGACGTCACTCCCCGGGCCGTGCTGTGATTGGCTGCCGGCCCGAGGAGATCCGGAAGCCCCACAGCCGCGGGACGAAGAGAAAGCCCAGAGGAAGCAGGAAGTGTCTGGTGAGAGACAGCACGGGAGGCTACCCCGCCTCCCTGGATGTCCCGGCAGCAAGAAGAGTATCCACGGTGAGGCTCTCACGAGGGAGAGCCCCACAGCCCAGGAGAAGCGCCGCCCCCGGAAGCAGCTGGAGAGGAGGAGCAGCCCCTGTCCCAGCAGCCGGTGAGTGTTGCCGGGGGTCCGTTCCCTGAGAGGAGGGCATTGGGGCACATTGCCAGTACCCGCCCCTCCCCTCTAACGCGTGGGGCGCTGGTGGTCACAGAGGTCCCGGGAGGGCCCGGGCAGAGTCCTTGAGCGGCCCCGAGAGACAGCGGGCCGCTCCCCCAGCGAGGCTGCATTCTTGTTTGGCCCACGAGGGCACTGGGGGCACTTTTGTTGGTTTCCGAGCCCTGAGGGGCTCAGTGGCATTTCTTTAAGCCCACGAGGCTTCCGGGCCCATTTCTTGAGAGCCCACGAGGCTCAGGGGCATTTCAGGCACAGAGGAGGCGCGAGCGGCCCCAGTTAGCATCGGGCCGCTCCCCCCTCACACAGGAGCACTTCTTTCTTTCGAGCCCTGCGAGGCTCCCAGCCCACAGTTGTTGTTGAGCCCCAGAGAGACTCTGGAGTGCCATTCTATTTGTTTAGAGCCACAAGGCGAAGCTCCAGCATTGGCCCATCATTGTCTACACAGCTGCCCAGCACTTCGTGGGCAGCTGCCACGTTTAGGCCCCCCTGACATTGGGACACAGGGCATCCTAGCCCCAACAAGGCCAGAGGGCCTAGGGACTGCCACAGGTTGTGGCTCATGTGAGTTTTGCGCAATTGCTGGTTCTTAAACCTCTGAATGTGTTTTGATGCATCATGTGTGTTCCTTCCCTACACCTCTGAATGATAATGCATCATGTGTAATGTTCCTATGCTTATACCCCTAAAAGTTGGTGATACTTAGGTGGTTGTTTTTCTCCTAGTACAGGTGTTGCTAGTGAGGTCTTGGTTACCTGTGCAATATTTTCCTACGGTGGTTAGGGTTGCGTAGGAGGTACTTACCCTTTACCAGTAATCACTGGTTGTGTGCTACATTTTCTATTTTGTTCTACAAGTGTTCTAAGTGCTAATTCTACAAGTACTATTTCTAAAAGTGCATATTCCTGACAGTGGTCCAGGTGGCCCTGTCTTATACATATCCCCTGTAAATTCTGCCCGTGCCTGTTGGCACATTGTAAAATGTGTGTTTTTATCTAATGTGTTTTGGTATAATACAAAGGCTATTTTTATATAACCTTGTGTGGAGTTTCCTTTGTGGTGGGCCTTGGGTGTTGTTGATGGATGCGCGCGCAAACACTTAACCTACATAGCCTCCAAGTTTAGCCTGGCTGCACGCGTCACGTTACCTAGAGGGTGAGCAGGGGTTATCTTGGTGTGTGACTCCCTTGCCCTGACGTGGAAGTGGTGGTCTCTGACTGACTTTGGCGCAAGCCTTGGCCAGCCAGAGATCCCGTTTCTAACATTGGTGGCAGGCGGTGAGAATCCGGATTTGTGTTTGCGTTGTACCCCAGTGGCAACAGGCCACACTATAAAACTCTGCATTACATGTTGGGGATTATTGTTCTTTAAAGTTCTAGTATTTCTTTTCCAAAGAGTGTCCAGTACATTTGTCCCCCGCCCTGCTCTTAAAGTTTGGTACCTGTGTCACATGTGGTCAGGTTGAGAAATCAGGGGTGGTAAAAACTGCCTTGCCGGTCCGAGGGGGGGGGTGTGTGTGGATGAATGTTGTGTTGCCTGGACAAATGAGTGTGAGTTCTCTGGGGTAGGGAGCTTGCTGAAATACTTTGAACTGTGTACTCTTGCTTCAGCTCAGCCTGTTAGGTCCCCTGTGTTGCACGTGTCTGTGAGCATCCTGCCAAGATGGAATCTCCTTTTAACCTCTGTGGTCTGTTTAGGTACAGTATGCATGAGCTGGTACAGTTTTGTGAGGAGAGAGACATCACAGTGAATGAGTCAGACACCCAGTCCAAGCTTAGGGATAACCTGATCATATGGCAGAAGGATGACTGTGAGAAAGATAGGGCTCGGGCCGCACTCCATGAGGGTGGTGGGTCTGAGGGGAGCCCTGAAGAGTCTGAAGAGGAGGATGAAGATGACAGTGAATGAGCACCAGCAGATAGTTCGGACCCCATAGATAGGGAGTCCCTTGCTGGGTCCAGTGTCAGATGCAGCACCCCATTCTTTTCCCTGTCCCCAGATGAGTGGTTGGATAGGAGGGAAGAGAGGGAGCACCAGCTGGCTATGGAGAAGCTCAGGTTAGAGCATGCCAGAGAGATAGCGCAGCTGGGTGTGCAGGAGAGGATTGCAGAGGCTGAGAGGGCCTTGGCCAGGGAGAATTTAGCCCTAGAGGGTAGGTTATCCCCTGACCGCAGTCATAGTTTTCTGGATTCCCCAGGGAGGGTTGGATCCAGTGGTGGCAGCAATAGAGAGTTCAGTGCAGGAGGTCCCAGTCCCCTTCTCCAAAGCATAGTACCTTGTTCCCGAGAGGACACGTACAGGTTGAAATTCAGGGGCAGTAGGAGACTGCCTCACCAGGATTGGGAGGATTATGTGGATGATTGCCATGATGCACTGATTGATTGGATAGAGGTTCATGGGGAACCTGATTTTGATGGACTGCTCAACCTGGTTATCAGAGAGCAGCTGCTCAATTGTTTTGTGCCAAGGTTGCGCCAACACCTGTCAAGGGATGACTACGTTAGTCCTTGGGACATTGCGAGGGAAGCAGACCGCTGGGAAGGTGCCGGAGGTTCTGACACGTCATGGGTGAGTGAACCCGAGAGTAGTGGGTCAGGTATCTTCCAGCCCAGTGTGGTGGAAGAGGCTCAGAGTAGCCCAGCTAGGTCCCAGTGTAGGGAGAGGGGTGTAGGGGCTCACGTCTTGTCTCAGTGGAGTAAGAGTGAGAGGGGGACTGAGTGTTCCCAGGTGCCCGAAACCCAGTCTCAGAACCTGGATGGTTTCTTGAGGGAACACCAGGTTGGGGACCTAGGCTGTCCTGTTAGACCCCTTGAGGGGGATCTCCTAGTGTCTAGAGAACCTTGAGTGTCCTTAAATAGTGTTCCAGTGGTTCTAGTGTCCGGCCGTCCCACTCCAGTTGGGAGGGCACAGAAGTCCGAAGTGAGGAGTGAATGGGGGATGTGTTCCCCAGTGGGAGAACCAGTGGGCCAGGGACTAGCCAGTTGGGCTACGTTCCCTTGGACTGACCATGGTGACACCACTTCTGTTCTGGGGGATCCTCCCGCACTGTCAGGTGGACAGGGGATGGAAGATCTGCGCCAGACAGACAGTCACACAGCACATGAGTCATGTGTTAGCCTATGGGGGACGGTGTGTGAGTCCCCAGAAGTCCTGGAGTGCCAGGCAATTATCCCACCTAGGGTTTTAGACTGAAGGTTGAGAGGCCAGGTTCAGGATCGGCCTGACCTGAAGGGTGTGACGTCTGTAACCAGAGTTCTGGCCAGTGCTTCTTCCAGGGGTACCTCTCCAGTTGGGAGGGTGCAGAACTCTGGAAGGGGTTGCAGAGGGTGGGAGAGCCCACCTGTGACCCCAGTGCAGCCTGAGGGGTTAAACCCTAGGTTGGGGGAATGGCATTCTAAGGGTATCCCTCGCAGGAGTTGGAGGAACCCTAGAAGAAGAGGTAGGGGGAAGAGAGCCTTCCCTGAGACTCCTGGTCCGCCTGAGGGTGTAGACCCTAGGCTGGAGAACCAGTGGCAATCTAGCCCTGTCTTACAGACAGGAAGAGTGGAGAATGGCTACTATGTGCCAAGGGTTACTACCCCCCACCCTGTGGATAGGCAAGGACCGGTGGCACCTGGGTGGCCCAGGGCCTGGTCCTGGCCGCGGACAGCTTGGGAGTACCAGTGGAGTAGCCCAGTTGTTCCAGATGGTGGTTTTAGAAGGAATCCCAGGGGTTCACAGTGGCGTAGAACAGGAGGGTGTCCCGGCAGTGGCGGGCCCATGTCCGTGTTCTATCGCCCAAAGCAGGAAAGCCCATCACAGTTGTGATCGATTTACCCTGCGTTTTGGCTGGAAGGGGGTTGTGTTGGACGCAGGCCTTTGTGGCTGATTCACCCATGAACTTTTTGCTTTTGATGGCAACCTGGCGTTCATGATTTCTGGCTTGGCGCACTTTTTCCCTGGGTCCCAGGGTAAAGTGCATGCGTGGAGTAAGGTTGGCCTGCCCTCCCATAGGAATGCATGGGGAATGTGTGTGTCCATGTTAATTCCTGATGTGTGGGGAGTGCAGGCTCGAGTTTGGTATGTGCGTACTCGTGGGATTGAATGCTGTGCAATGATATATGCGGCGTGTATGTGTCTAGTGTGGAAGTGCCACTTCTAGACATTGATGTGTGTGTGCAGTGAGGGTGCTGGCGTGTGATTGGCCGGAGCTGGCTGGCAAGCCTGGCTCCAGGAAGTCTGGATGGGTCTGCCCAGTGGTGAGTGGAGAGATTAGCATGAGTTATGTGAGGGAGGGCTGCACCTGGTTCCTGAATAAGGCTGGACTTTCACCACACAATGCTGGCTCCGCCCCCTGTGGTGCGTCTAACGACCCTAGCCTCCCTAGTGAATGAAAAGGGTGGTTGAGCACATCAAGGGTGCTCCAAAACCAGCTGCGACTGGTTTCTCCCCCACCCTGCACCTACAGACAAAGGGTTTTACTGTATAAGAAGGGGCTGTGTCCCCATGAATGTTGTTCTCTTCCAGGGTCCTGTCTGAGGGGGGGCTGTTGCTGCTGCTGGGCCAGGAGGACCGCCACTTGGACTGCCTCCCTGCCTGGAGGTCCAGTGAGCTGGCTCTGGGCCCAGCCTTGCCCCCCCCTGCCTGCTGTAATTCTTGGAGGACTTTTGCTGTACTTGTGGGCCTCTAAGGGCCTGGGAGTGCTTTATTTGCTATTCTAGCGACTGGGAGGGCTTTTCTTTGCTCCTATAGTGCCTGGAAGCGCTGCCTCGTCCCTAAGCGCCTGGGAGCACTTTCCCCTCGCAGCCGGTGCCCACCCGGCATGTTTTTTCCCCGCAAATTGGTCTGTGCCAAGCGGCGTGTGTGCCACCTGCTCATTGCCGCACTTTTCACAGCCGGTGCCCACCCAGCATTGCCCCAGAGATTGCCGCGCCCTGAACGGGTGCTCAGCCTGCTTTATTTTGCCCATTTAAGAGGGTGCCGACCCCTCATTTGCCCGAGGATTTCACCGCCGCCGGCCGGGACACCCCGGTGACGCCACTCCCCGGGCTGCGCTGTGATTGGCTGCCGGCCCGAGGAGATCCGGAAGCCCCACAGCCGCGGGACAAAGAGAAAGCCCGGAGGAAGCAGGAAGTGTCCGGTGAGAGGGAGCACGGGAGGCTACCCCGCCTCCCTGGACGTCCCGGCAGCAAGAAGAGTATCCGCAGCGAGGCACTCACGAGGGAGAGCCCCGCAGCCCAGGAGAAGCGCCGCACCGGGAAGCAGCTGGAGAGGAGGAGCAGCCCCGTCCCAGCAGCCGGTGAGTGTTGCCGGGAGTCTGTTCCCCGAGAGGAGGGCATCGGGGCACATTGCCGGTGCCCGCCCCTCCCCTCTAACGCGTGGGGCGCTGGTGGTCGCAGAGGTCCCGGAAGGACCCGGGCAGAGTCCTTGAGCGGCCCCGAGAGACAGCGGGCCGCTCCCACGGTGTCTCCGCTCCCCCAGCGAGGCCGCATTCTTGTTTAGCCCACGAGGGCCCCGGGGGCACTTTTGTTGGTTTCCGAGCCCTGAGGGGCTCAGTGGCATTTCTTTAAGCCCACGAGGCTTCCGGGCACATTTCTTGAGAGCCCACGAGGCTCAGGGCATTTAAGGCACAGAGGAGGCGCGAGCGGCCCCAGTTGGCATCGGGCCACTCCCCCCTCACACGGGAGCACTTCTTTATTTTGAGCCCTGCGAGGCTCCCAGCCCACGGTTGTTGTAGAGCCCCAGAGAGGCTCTGGAGTGCCATTCTATTTGTTTAGAGCCACAAGGCTCTTGGGGGACAGTGCTTTTGGCCAGAGCCTGCGAGGCTCCAGCATTGGCCCATCATTGTCTTCACAGCTGCCCAGCACTTCGTGGACAGATGCCACGTTTAGGCCCCCCTGACATTGGGACACAGGGCATCCTAGCCCCAACAAGGCCAGAGGGCCTAGGGACTGCCACAGGATGTGGCTCATGTGAGTTTTGCGCAATTGCTGGTTCTTACACCTCTGAATGTGTTTTGATGCATCATGTGTGTTCCTTCCCTACACCTCTGAATGTTAATGTATCATGTGTAATGTTCCTATGCTTATACCCCTAAACCCTAAAAGTTGGTGATACTTAGGTGGTTGTTTTTCTCCTAGTAAAGGTGTTGCTAGTGAGGTATTGGTTCCCTGCGCGATATTTTCCTAAGGTGGCTAGGGTTGCGTAGGAGGTACTTACCCTTTACCAGTAATCACTGGTTGTGTGCTACATTTTCTATTTTGTTCTACAAGTGTTCTAAGTGCTAATTCTACAAGTACTATTTCTAAAAGTGCATATTCCTGACAGTAGTCCAGGTGGCCCTGTCTTGTACATATCCCCTGTAAATTCTGCCCGTGCCTGTTGGCACATTGTAAAATGTGTGTTCTTATCTAATGTGTTTTGGTATAATACAAAGGCTATTTTTATATAACCTTGTGTGGAGTTTCCTATGTGGTGGGCCTTGGGTGTAATTGCTGGGTGCGCGCGCAAACACTTAACCTACATAGCCTCCAAGTTTAGCCTGGCTGCTCGCGTCACGTTACCTAGAGGGTGAGCAGCGGTTATCTTGGTGTGTGACTCCCTTGCCCTGACATGGAAGTGGTGGTCTCTGACTGACTTTGGCGCAAGCCTTGGCCAGCCAGAGATCCCGTTTCTAACAGGGATCATTAAAAAGGAAGCCACCAAAAACGGAGCATGAATTTAGGGTTAGCTTTAAGTTTATTCTACCCAGATAGGACATCATAAATGTCTTTTGGAATTACCTTTGTCTTAATGATTTAGGGCTCAATTTTAATGTTGGATGTAAGCATGCTCTGTCGCAATGGCAATGATGTATGCTTACTGCCAACACAATTGCCCATCCACCAAAGTTAGAGGCGGGTGGATCTTTGGTTTAATCATGGTGAATACTACCCCATGTCTGCCATCATTGAATCGCTCCTAAGGCCCTGTGCAGTAAGGGCCATCAGAAGCAGAACTCTAATTCTGTCCACTTAATTTAGATGGGCAGATTTCGAGGTCCGTTTTCACTGTCTGTCAATGACAGAGAAACCATGGCAGTAAGGGGCAGTGGAAACTGCTTAATGCTCACCTCTCCATGGAAAAGTACTCTCATGGCAAGGAGAGGATTTCCGTTTTATTTTTCAGAAATAAAATCCGGCTTTGGGATTTTCTTTTTGAAAATAAAAAAGTAAAAAGTTTAATATAGGGCTGCTTATAGTTGATGGAGCACTGCACAAAACTGCAAAGACCATTGACAAGAGCTACTGTAATGATTTCCAGGCAGGTTCCGCAGGAGCGTCAGGAATCCGAAGATAATTCCTCAGCCTTCCCCTACGGCCTTCCGACTCTATCAAACACTAGAGTAACGAGAGGCTCGCCAGGGGAAAACAGGGAGACAAAACAAGGAAAGGTTGGGGAAGAAAATAGCTTGACTGTAATCTTCTGTGTGAAGTAGCTTCAACACTGTAAGGACTTCTGGTGGACGTGGGGCTGAAAGAAATATACAAGCTTTCTAATCACAGTTTTAATTCACATGGAAATGTAACTTATTCTCTGTACACAATCTCTACATACCATGAATGATTTAGGCTAATCCGCAGAACTGACGTGTAGTAGTTGTAGGTTTCGGCTCGAGCTAATGCTGGAGAACAACACAACAATAGTAACTATCCTGATATATCTATGAGCATGTGTAATAATGTCCTAAAATGCAAATCTCTCACTTCGAATCCTGTAGAAGGCTCCTAGACGCTTGTCTAAATCAAATGGACTGGACCATAATCCGACGCTAACTCCACTGTCTTGCCTGGAAGCCTATGATACAAAACATATATCTTTAGGACTCAATGTATATATATCACAATCAAAACCATGTGTGTAGCGCACAGCGAAGTTACTGTGATTCTTGGTTGGGAAGTAAAAGGTCTGCGCCCCACTCGAGTCCACGCAAGTATCCCCAAACACACCTTTGAGGCTGGCCAGGAACAAAAAACGTGAGGGGCCAGCTGATTACAGCCAAGTGAGAAAATGCGGGAAAATGTAATAGGGACACCACCGGATGGCGGAGACAAAGCCCGGCCGCCGGGTGGTCTGCTCAGGAAACAAAAACCTAAATACCTAAAAGGGTCACCCTGTGCCAGGCCGGACGGCGGAGACCAAGCCCGGCCGTCGGGCGGAGCAAGTGAGCAAAGGGATAGAGGCTGGGAACGGTAACTCGGCCGGACGGCGGAGAACAAGCCCGGCCGTCGAGCGGAGCCAGTAAGTGAAGGAATAGAGGTTGGGAAAGGTAGCCCGGCCGGACGGCGGAGAACAAGCCCGGCCGGACGGCGGAGCCAGTACTTTGATAAATGTGCAGTACAGAGCACAAGTAACAGGGCAAAAATTGGGAGCAGAGAAGAATGCCGAAGAAACGAAGGACGGAGGACTTCCGACTTCAATCGAAAACCGGAAAGACCAACAGGAAGTCAGGCACACTGGAACAAGACGGAACAGTGACACTACGGAGCTAGACGCAAGAACGTAAAGCATCACTCCAAGGGCTCTGGGGAATTTTATAGTGTTTTCTCTAAAAGGGACAGTACGTCTGGAATCTCGTGGCATGACAGTACACTCCCCCCACAATTCCCCTCTCCTGGTTTGGGTTTGTCAGGATGTTTTTGATGAAACATACGTTTCAGACGAGGGCATGTATATTTGACACTGGTTCCCATGTACACTCTTCTATTCCATAACCCT
Organism: Lissotriton helveticus; assembly: GCF_964261635.1. Taxonomy (NCBI): domain Eukaryota; kingdom Metazoa; phylum Chordata; class Amphibia; order Caudata; family Salamandridae; genus Lissotriton; species Lissotriton helveticus. The sequence continues at coordinate 599,904,147 of NC_136063.1, read as the reverse complement.
TCCAGTGGATCATATACTGAAGGTTCTTTCCAACTCTACGGGAATCAAGTATTGCCTCCACCTCATACTCTTCGGAATCTTGAAGGGTTACAGGAGCAGGTCTTTGGGGCAATCTAGTACCCGGTTCAACCGGTTTCAACAGCGAAACATGGAACACAGGATGTATTTTGAATGAGGGGGGAAGTTCCAGTTTCATGGCCACCGGATTTATCATCTTCACCACTTTATATGGGCCAATGTTTTTGGGGTTGAACTTGCGTGGACCCCCTAGCGCTATATATCTCGTGGAGAGCCAAACTTCATCCCCTGGTGTGTAAATGGGTTCTAAACTTCTGTGTAAGTTTGCCCCTTCTGTGTATCTCACTTTTGCCATCTCAAGACAGTCTAGTGCATTCTTATGTACCTGTTGTAGTTTCTCTACTCTGTCCGTGGCAGCTGGAGTGGAACCATCGGTAGGGATTCCTGAAGGCAACAACTTGGGGTGATACCCATAGGAACAAAAGAATGGGGTAGTATTGATAGAGGAGTGTGGACTGTTATTGTAGGAGATCTCGGCTAGCCATACAAGCTCATCCCAATCCCTCAGAGAATGTAATACTTGATTTCGTATGTATTGTTCAAAGCACTGATTAACCCTTTCCGTCTGTCCGTCCGTCTGTGGATGGTGACTTGAGGACAATCGGACCTCGATCTGGAGCAAAGAACATAAACACTTCCAGAAACGTGATACGAATTGGGCACCTCTGTCAGAAACCAGGACGGAAGGGACCCCATGGAGTCTGGTTATCTGTTGCATGAATACGGAAGCCAATTCTCCTGCTGTTGGTAACCCCTGTAAAGGTAGGAAATGGGCCATCTTCGTGAATAAATCTACCACTACTAACAATGTGTTGTTTTTTTCTTAGTAAGTGATAACTCCACTATGAAATCAAGAGACACTGTATGCCAAGGGCCAGGAGGGGAAGCTAACGGCATGAGTAGGCCCACTGGATTAAGATGAGATACCTTGGTTTGAGCACAAACATGGCATGTTTTAACAAAGGATTCTATATCTTTGATCATTCCAGGCCACCAAAACCGATCACTTAAGGCCTTGGTAGTCTTCTTGATTCTTGGGTGGCCTGCTACGGGATGAGAATGGTACCATTTCATCGCATGTTCCTGTAACTCTGTAGTGGGTAGAACAACTCCCCCCTGGACACATGCCAATCCCCCTCTTGAGGAAACATATCGGGAACCCACCAAGGTTGTCACGTCCATTGCAGCCTGACTGCTCTGAACTTGTGCTACAAAATCATCTTCAGTCGACATCCCTCCTATTATACTTGTCCTGGGGATGATGTATGGTTGTTCTACTACATCTGTAGGAGATGCAAACCCTAACCTTGACAGGGCATCAGCATTGCCGTTTCGTCTCCCGGGTCTATATTGGACGGTGAAGTCGTATTCACTGAAGAATTGGGACCATCGCAGTTGTCTCATGGAAAGGGCCTTGGCGGATTTAATGTATTGTAGGTTGCGGTGATCCGTATACACCACCGCGGGATACCTGGCACCCAGTAGATACTGCCTCCATTCTTCCAATGCCTTTTTAATGCCCAGAAGTTCTTTATCTCCCACTGCGTAGTTGTATTCAGCAGGGGTGAACTTATGTGAGAAGTAGGCTACTGGATGACACTCACCAGAATCTGTATCTATTTGGGACAATACTCCTCCCACTGCCACTTGAGAAGCATCCACCTCCACCACAAAAGGGAAGGCTGGATCCGGATGACGTAAAACAGGGGCGCTGGTGAAGGCCGTCTTCAGGAGATGGAAAGAGTTGGCAGCATCTGGGGACCACACAAAAGGAACACCTTTCCTCAACAGAGCGGTAATGGGCGCCACAAGAGTAGAGAAATTTTGAATGAACCTTCTGTAGAAATTGGCCAAACCCAAAAAACTTTGAATTTCCTTCACAGTACGAGGTGCTGGCCATGCCAATACCGCGTCCACCTTGGTGGAATCCATGCGAAGACCCAAGGAGAGACGATATACCCCAAAAAGGGGACTTCCTGTGTGTGAAAGGTGCACTTCTCCAACTTGCAATATAGGCGATTATCCATTAATCGTTCTAACACATTGCGTACATGCTGTACATGTTCCACCATAGAAGGAGAGAAAATCAGAAGGTTGTCTATATATGCAATAGCATATAGGTCAAGTATGTCTTTTAAGACTTCGTTTATGAAAAACTGAAATGCTGCAAGAGCATTGCATAGCCCAAAGGGCATCACGAGATACTCGAAAAGACCAAATTTGGTACAGAAAGCGGTCTTCCATTCATCCCCCTCCTTGACTCTCACAAGATGGTATGCGCCACGCAAGTCTAGCTTAGTGAAAATTTGGGCGTTGCGGATTCGGTCAAGGAGAGAGGTGATCAGGGGTAGTGGATATCGGTTCTTGATAGTGACGTCATTTAGCTTTATGTAGTCAATACAACAACGAAGACCCCCTTCCCTCTTAGGGATAAAAAATAGAGATGATGAGGCCGGGGAACGGGAAGGTCTAATAAAGCCCTTTTCAAGCATGGTGTCCAAATATTCACGTAAATACGCATTCTCCTTTTCTGCGAGAGCGTATACTCTGCTGCATGGAATCTTTGCCCCTGTCTCTAGGTCAATGCGGCAGTCATAGACCCTATGTGGAGGGAGGATCTCGGCTTCTTTTGCATCAAAGACTGATCGTAGATCTTGATAGCAGGATGGTAGTTCTGAATTACCCTCATTACTAATGGGTACCTTGTCAACGGAGGCTCCTACTGCTTGTGCCCCAGATGCTGGCGGAAAAGTTATCGTAGAGGTTTCCCAATTTATATCGGGGTTTTGGGCTCTGAGCCAGGGAATACCCAGGAGCACCGGGAATTGTGGAGAACATATGAGATCAAACCTTATATCTTCATGATGCTCAGGTTCTATGGTCATGTGTAGTAATGTAGTATGATGTGTTACTGGGCCCGAAACAAGTGAGCTGCCGTCTATGGTGGTAACATGACTGGCTATCTCTTTTTTCGTGCAGGGTATCATGTTTTCTCTGGCCCACTCTACATCCATGTAATTCCCTGATGCACCAGAATCAACCATTACCAAAACATGTAAGCTATGCACTCCATGGGACAGAAATGCCAACACATAAAGATGATTTGTAGGGGTGCTGTTATATTCAGAGGAAGAGACTGTTTACCCAGACCTACCTGGAATCCTTGTCTCACAGGATTCCAGGCTTCCTAGTTTCCCGAATACTTGGATTGGGCGGGTTTCACAGGGCAATCTCTCAAGAAGTGACCCGCCTTCCCGCAATACATACAAAGTCTAAGTGTTCGTCTTTTCTGTCTTTCTTCTTGTGTGAGGGGGCCCCCTTACTATGCCTATCTGCATGGGCTCACTCTCATCACTGGTCTTATCTACCGTACCCTTCTTCTCTCTCAGAGGCATATATCTTGCTTCATGTTTACCCCTCTCCTTCTTTCTTTCTTGGATACGATGATCTATCTTTACCACCAAGTCAATAAGATCAGTACAGGCTGTCGGTAGATCTACAATCTGTGAGAGAGCATCCTTTAGATCGTCTCTTAATCCCCTGTAAAACATGGTACTACGTTTCTCCTCTGGCCAATTGGATTCAACTACTAGTCTGCGAAAGGAAGTGATGTAAGCAACAAGATCTTGATTACCCTGCTTCAGACTCAATAATTCTGTATCCGAGGAATGGGTATAGACATGTCTGTCGAAAAGTTTACGAAACTCCCTCCTGAATGCGGTGTAACTATGCAACAGTGGGTCATCTCGGTCGACTAACGGTATGGCCCAATCTGCAGCCGCCCCACTGAGGTATGATATCACAAAGGCCACCTTTGCCTGCTCAGATGGGAAACAATTAGCCTTACAGGAAAAATGCAGTTGACATTGGCTAAGGAAAGCGGCACATCGTACTGCGTCTCCTGCATACCTTTCAGGGGGTGCTAAAGGTAGGGAAGGAGGTGTGGTGACCTGAACCACTGATGTGCCTCCCCCAGTAGCTCCTGCTGCATGTTGTCTCTGTAATGTGTCCACCCTAGAAATCAATGCTTGGGTCTCGACCTGCAGGTTCCCCAACATGCTAGCTACATCCGATAGGGAGACAGCTTCAAGATCCATGACGCTCGGGCAGAACAAACCACGTGGGCTTTACGTTCTGTAATGATTTCCAGGCAGGTTCCGCAGGAGCGTCAGGAATCCGAAGATAATTCCTCAGCCTTCCCCTACGGCCTTCCGACTCTATCAAACACTAGAGTAACGAGAGGCTCGCCAGGGGAAAACAGGGAGACAAAACAAGGAAAGGTTGGGGAAGAAAATAGCTTGACTGTAATCTTCTGTGTGAAGTAGCTTCAACACTGTAAGGACTTCTGGTGGATGTGGGGCTGAAAGAAATATACAAGCTTTCTAATCACAGTTTTCATACACATGGAAATGTAACTTATTCTCTGTACACAATCTCTACATACCATGAATGATTTAGGCTAATCCGCAGAACTGACGTGTAGTAGTTGTAGGTTTCGGCTCGAGCTAATGCTGGAGAACAACACAACAATAGTAACTATCCTATTATATCTATGAGCATGTGTAATAATGTCCTAAAATGCAAAGCTCTCACTTAGAATCCTGTAGAAGGCTCCTAGACGCTTGTCTAAATCAAATGGACTGGACCATAATCCGACGCTAACTCCACTGTCTTGCCTGGAAGCCTATGATACAAAACATATATCTTTAGGACTCAATGTATATATATCACAATCAAAAACATGTGTGTAGCGCACAGCGCTGTTACCGTGATTCTTGGTTGGGAAGTAGAAGGTCTGCGCCCCACTCGAGTCCACGCAAGTGTCCCCAAACACACCTTTGAGGCTGGCCAGGAACAAAAAACGTGAGGGGCCAGCTGATTACAGCCAAGTGAGAAAAGGCGGGAAAATGTAATAGGGACACCACCGGATGGCGGAGACAAAGCCCGGCCGCCGGGTGGTCTGCTCAGGAAACAAAAACCTAAATACCTAAAAAGGGTCACCCTGTGCCCGGCCGGACGGCGGAGACCAAGCCCGGCCGTCGGGCGGAGCAAGTGAGCAAAGGGATAGAGGCTGGGAACGGTAACTCGGCCGGACGGCGGAGAACAAGCCCGGCCGTCGGGCGGAGCCAGTAAGTGAAGGAATAGAGGTTGGGAAAGGTAGCCCGGCCGGACGGCGGAGAACAAGCCCGGCCGTCGGGCGGAGCCAGTACTTTGATAAATGTGCAGTACAGAGCACAAGTAACGGGGCAAAAATTGGGAGCAGAGAAGAATGCCGAAGAAACGAAGGACGGAGGACTTCCGACTTCAATCGAAAACCGGAAAGACCAACAGGAAGTCAGGCACACTGGAACAAGACGGAACAGTGACACTACGGAGCTAGACGCAAGAACGTAAAGCGTCGCTCCAAGGGCTCTGGGGAATTTTATAGTGTTTTCTCTAAAAGGGACAGTACGTCTGGAATCTCGGGGCATGACAGCTACCATGACAGAGGTTTCTGGAAATCTTTTGAAAAATGACCACCTGCTTGGTGGTCACTTCTTAATTTGGTGGACATGGTTTCCATCAAGGCCATGGAGCAATTTGCTCCACCTACCTGGCTAAGAAACAGGCCATTCACCAGATTATAATTCACATGTTCTGTTAAGTAGATTTGTAAAGCATGCTAACCACCTGTGAGGGTATCCAGGTGTATTGCAGGTGGTTAGGCAGCTGTCCCCTTGGAGGAATTATTTGGATGTATGACGGTACAACGCGTACCATTACCACGCAGGTTTTACAACGCAAGTCGTTACAACGACTTGCGTTGGGGTGCGCAGGATAGTGAATAGTTTAATTTACTATTCAAACTCCAGTCCCCATGGATAGTAGGGAAGGAGTTAGATAGTAAATTAAACTATTCCCTATCCTACAGCGCCCTCCAGCGCAAATCGTTGTAACGACTTGCGTTGTAAAACCTGCGTGGTAATGGTACCACGTTGTAAAAGTTTCGTGGTAAAGGATGTTTCCCAATTATTTGAAGAGACAGGTCTTCAGCTTCTTGCAAAATTAGAGAAACGTTGAGGAAGATATGATGTGATGCGGGAGGCAATTCCACTCTGTGGGAAATGTACGAGAAGGCATAGCCTCCTGTTTTGTTTTGTGAATGCTGATTACCTGTGCTAGTGAGAGTCTAGCTGAGTGGAGATACATGGGAGAGAAGGGAAGGTGAACCTGTCTGTTGAAGAAGGCAGGGTCAGTACTGTGAAGCGCCTTGTATGTGTGTGTGAGGAGTTTGAATTGTGTTCATGGGGAGCCAGTGAAGTTTCCCGAGGTATGGAGGGATTTGTGTGTGGCAAAGTAGGTTGAGGATGAATCTTGCTGAGGCATTTTCTATGATTTGGAACCTGTTCAGAGCTTCTTGGTAATTCATTGCCTCAGTCAAGTCTGTTGATGAACAGGTTCTGTGTGACAGTTTTCCTACTGTTCTCTGGTAGCCACTTAAAGTTCTTTCATAGCATCTTCAGAATGTAGAGACATGAGGAGGTCACTGCATTTACTTGGGCTGTCATGCCGAGTTTGCCGTCCAAGATGATCCCTACATTTCTGGCATTGCGGGAAAGGGGTCTGCTGGTTACCAGGTGGAATCCCAAGCGGAGGTTCTCCTTCCAAAGATCACCACTTCTCGTTTGTCTGTGTTGAGTTTCAGGCAGTTGGATTTCTTCCAGGGTGCTACTGGGGTCAAGCAGGTGGCAAAGTTGTTCTATGTTATTGGGGACTTGTCCGAGGGGTGTGGCTAGCAGGGTCAAGATGGTGGACACATCCTAGGGAAGCTCCTCTTTGCTGACCCTTTACCCGACAATAATCATGGATACCACTATCCATCCGCACCAATTAAGCCTGCTACTTTGTCACCAGGATCGCCCTCCATATGCTGCTGTCTCCACTGAGCCATTTAGTGGTGGCGAGTGGAGTATCATTGAGGGTATGGCCTAGGCCTATCGCCATGAGGTAGTTGTTCTGGAGCAGCCACTGGGATGGAGCCGACTAGAGACATATGAGCACCGGCTGGCACCGTGTTTGGCTGTGGAGACATCTGCTTACTGGAGCTGAGGAGCGGTGAGTGGAAGGTACAATGGTGGGGTGCTCCACCGCAACTCCAGTGCTGGGTAGGCCCCCACCCACTGATATACACAAAATGGGTGGGCAGTGGAATGACTGTAGGGAATTCCAGCTGCACATATTGTCTCTTCAGTGAAAACACTTCGAATGGGAAGGGGAAGCCGCGGAGCCGCAATATCATTGCCCCTCGTCCCTCCCCTTTTAAATATAATAACCTCGGGGGATTTGGAGATCTTTACGGAGCTGTAGTGCTAGAATCAGTGGCCTAGAAATGAGCGGAACTATGAGATATGTGAGGCAGTCATGGGTACTTGCAACGGTCCTGGAACCCTGATGGGGGTTTGTGCAGGAGCAAGAAGCTGCTGTGCAGCATGACTGAACATTTTACTATAACATGTGTTCCGGCTCTGTTGAGGATTTACACAAGGAACTGGAATGACGGGTGGGGCCTGGTGATCTGATCGGACCTAGGCCCCATTTCTGTGCTGCCATGGGCCTTGACATGCCCCCCGGGAGGACGGCTGCCTGGAGACATGAGAATAGATCTGCAGTAGATGGGCACGGTGTGTGGTAGTGGCTAGGCCTGCGACCTCTGTGGGCTGATACCTACTTTTAGTGAGTGCTCCATTAGCCTTCCTGGCCAGCCTGCTAAGTCTGGTGCTGTGCCTTGTGGTCGTGCTTCCCCAACATTTTTCTCCTAAGCCTGCATCCTCCTGGGTACTCCGAGAGGCATAACAGCCTGCGTCCCTTCTTCTTTGCCATGATGTGTGGACCCCTCACAGTGACTGGCCAGTGCAGTGTTTGCATCCCGGCTGAGACACCAGATGCTCTAGTGGAAAATGGCACTAGCCACATGATCTCTGCTGTGTTGGGCCTGACACACCAGAGGGCATGTACTTTTATTTCTCCTCCTGCCAACCTGGGGGCCATTGTCCAGCCTCTGAGACCTTGCTAGTCTGTAAAGTGGTGGCAACAGCTACTCAGCCACCTGTCTACTTGCCATCCAGGCAACAGCACAGTGGAACATAGTGGCAGTGGACCTTAAACATTGCTGGGCTGCTCCTGCTGTAACACGCCAATATATTTTTAGGTGTTAACAAGCAGGCCCAAGTAGGAGACACTGTAGAGACTATGTTGAGGTATCAACAGACACACATATTTGTTCCTGAGTCCTTGCCCTCTAGACACAGTTGACCACGTGGCAATGCTGCTCGTGCTGGGATGCCATTACCCTCCAACTGGAGCACCCAAGCAGGCTCCATATTTTGCAGCTCCTTCTGAGGTCTTCAGTGCATATGCGTCCCTGGTACCTCCCTGGGCTGTTCCTGCTGTGGCACCCTAAGGCGCATGCAAGCTGGCCCTATCTGGTGGTGCTGCCACTGATACTCCAAAGCCCCCCATTGGTCTCTGAAGTACAGCACATCATACCACTGGCACCCCTCCTGGTATCTGTGTCATGAGTGGGGGAAAGGGGAATGCCAGGTGTACATCAGCGACCTGGGCACTTTGATGCTGAACGTGTGTCAGTTGGCCATGGGTCACCTACTCTCAGGTACCCAGCCTGCGACACCACGACAGATGTCAGCTATGGAGACCTAGTGACAACTGGACCACCTGACTCAACTGTGTCCCTTAGCACTAAACTGGACACTGTGCTACAGGCCGTGGAATAGATTAGAGCAAATCTTGAGCAGACATGAACGTCACTTGAAAGCAGAATTGATGCAGTGATGCCGGACTTCACTCTATTACATGCAGACCACCGCAAGTTGGAGGAGAAGGTACATAGTGTTGAGCACATGCTGGCTGGACTCCAACCAATAGCAGGCGAATCAACATCCGAGGTGCAGGCCTTGATAGACCATGTACACACACTTGAATGCAGGGCGAAGGATGCAGAGCGCAGCTCTCGGAGGAATAACATATGTGTAGTTGGACTTCCAGAAGGGATGGAGGGACTAGACACTGACATATTCTGAGACCTGGATCTGTACCCTGCTCCCTGTCATGACACTCTCCCCATTCCTCTCTGTTGAATAAGCTCACCATGCACTAGCCCACTGCCCCCAACACCACCCAGAGCCAACCCTATGCCTTTTCTGTTCTGTCTGCTTACTTCCAGGGATTGTCACTCCATCCTATTTGAAGCATGTAAGTTGCAAGAGATAAAAGTGGATAATACCTCTGTCATGTCTTTCCTGACTATATTATGGTGGATCAGCATCAGAGGAGCTCCATTCTAGCCACCAAGCGGCGTCTTTGAGGACTGAACATACAATACTCGCTCCTGTTCCCTGTCTGGCTCTGCATGATGGCAGACAGGACTGTACACTTCTTTGATTCCACTGGGGAGACATGGGACTGGCTGGAGTCCACTGGACTTGCAGCTGTGTACTCTCTGCTCACTGAAGCGATGCGATTTCGGAGCATGGCAGGAGGCTTCAGCCACAGATGCTGTAGGCGGCAATGATGCCCTTCACCACCTGGCTCTGCTCCAAACCTAGAGCAAGTAATCTTAGAGAGGCACAGGCCTTACAGATGGCATCCTTGGTGAGAGACCACACTCAGAGCCGAGACCCAGACACAAGCTCTATGAAGTCCTTCAGTAAAGATGGCCCCTCTTAACACATGGCCTTCCAGAGCAGACCTGCTGGTCCCATCTGACGTGACTCCTCAGACTGATGAGAATATATGATTCACAGAAAACTGTCACTCCTGTAGGCCTGACTGCAACCTTGTTAGCTGTTTTATTCTTGCATTGTATTATACATGTGCTAACCTCTCTTATATTGCAGCAGATGGTGGCCCAGTCCTCATGGGCGTCCTGTCAATTTGGCATGGAAGTAGTCTATACTGTATAGTATAATGCACTTGCATGTAAACTCATCACTATGGTTGGTATCTATGAATCCTGCACATGCAGGGTGATGCATCTTTGGCTTTTTGCACAGTCCCCCATGCTTCATTTAACTAGCCTGTAAGGCCGGTACTTGCCACCAGTAGTTTGGCAGTTTGGGCGTATACCTGTTGTTTCTCCACTCTGATGATGTTACATGTTCTGCTTTTCCTTCCTTCCCCAGTTATGACTGATTGCCTGGAAAAAATCAGTCCCCTGATTTCCCATATCCATTAGTACCACTGAATACTGCAGGGACCCCTTCCCCAGGTGAGGTTGCCCCATTTGGGGCATTAACACATTTCCTGCATGACCCACACTAACATCATCACCTGGAATGTGAGGTGCATTCATACGCCCTTGCGCATTTACACTGTATATTCCTACCTCAAATGCAGATCCACTCTCATAGCGCTATTGCAGGAGACACACTTGACACTAGCTGAATTGCGCAGACTTCAGCTGTGGTGGCGAGGCCCAGTATTTGCTTCTGACTACTACATCAGAGGAGTACTGGCATGGGATAAGCCAGGGATTCCTTTTGTAGGAGATGAGGTTATGGTAGACACTGACGGTCAGTATGAGTTAATACAAGGTCGCTAAGATGGCCATCAACTCTTGTTGGGGGCAAAGTATGCCCCTAACACTGACCAGACCTCATTCCTGCACACACTATCTGACAAAATGTCCTGTTGAAGTGGCATCCCGTGGTTCCTAGGGGGTGACTTCAACTCTGTCATTGATAAAGCTCTGGACCACTTTTCCCCCTTACAACACACGTTAGCCACATCTAATGCTCAAGCGCTAGGCTACTGGCTCCTGCACTGGTAGACATATAACGTATCTGCAACCCTAACATACATGTGTACACTTTTACTCCTAGCCACATAACTTACATGTTAGACTCGACTGAATTGTAGTGTCGGCCAGCCTCCTTCCAACGATCCTGAAAATGGGCTACTTAGGGCGCACAGACTCGGACCATCCTCGATTCCTACAAGTCACATGAGAAGATAGCATACCTGCTATACCCACATGTCACCTTTAACCTGCAGCACTAGAAGACCCATCCTTTCGCACATCTCTCGGCATTGCCACAGCAGACTACTCTGAGTTTACATGGCCAGTTATAGATTGATTGACTGGGATGCCTTTAAGGTGACCATGAGAGGGCACTGCTTGGGGTTGAACTGGAACATTTGCAAACAACTAGATGGCAACAATATGCACATTGACTTAATGCTCCTGCGACTTAAGACACGTTCTGTAACTGATCCAGCATACACCCAATGGCTAGCAGAGGCGCAACACGAATATACATCTCTGTTGGAATGGCTGCGATGTCTGAACTATACTGCACACTCATCTCACACCCAAGCAATGTCAGCTCGTGCAGGCAGACTTCTGGCATGGCTGATACACCAGGATCAGCCTAGGCAACCTATTTTCTTGCTGAATCCCTCCGTGGGGCACCTTCTGCACATCAAACACGAAATACATGCAGAACTGATGTGTCACTACACCTCTCTCTACACATGAACCACAGAAACTGGTCCACATCACTTTGAGGCATTCTTCTCCACACTCTGCCTGTCCACCATCACGCCTGAACAGCTTGCAGAATTATACGAGCCCATTGCACTCTCTGAAATGCGAGAGGCCATTAGGGCTCAAGCGACAGACAAGCCCCTGGGGCCAGATCTCCTAGCGACTGAATACTACAAAACCTATGTCCCTGTACTGGCCTCTCAACTACTTGCCCTATACAAAGCTGCCCTCCTAGTTTCCTGCCTCCCTGAGTCATTGCGTGAGACCAGGCTCATCTCCTTACCTAAACCTGACAGAGATCCCACTTCCCTAGGTTTTTACTGACCCCTGGCTTTACTCAATACTGACTAAACGATTTTGGCCAAAGTCCTAGCAGACTGCCTGACACCCTTAGCTCCATCTCTGGTGCACACTGATAAATTTCAATTTATCATACAGTTAATTAAAACCGTGACGTACAAACTTCATATTAATACTTAATAACATTTAAAAGATTAAAAATTGTATACACATTTATAAAATCTAGCAGTACAAAAAATGTCAATTCCAAAAGCAGCATTTCAGGTTGATGTCAATATATCCCAATTAGCCGATTAGTCCATAAGGGGGAGTATATAGTGTGAGAGACAATAACAAAATGTCACAATGCTTATTACTGGTAGTTAATTTTCATTAACATTCGTTTGTGCTTGTCTTCTCTTAGTACTGGGCATTATGTAGAGCAGTTAAAATAATGTTAACAAACTTCCCAGCCCTTGATAGAACTTGGGCTGAATTATTACTGAAGCACAAATCAGATGATTCCCTGCTATGTCTCACTGATCAAAATGGGTTTGTTTCAGCCCACAACACCTATATATGTAAATCTGCAACACTTTTTCCGGGTCCCAAAGTATTCCATGCATCACTGGCCACACTCTGGGTGTCTGGCACTAGACCTCGAGAAGGCCTTTTATTCATTGGAATGGGGTTTTCTGTTTGACACCTTGCCTCGCGACGGAGTTGGGAGTCGCTTACTTCGCCTGATCAAACTACTTTACACCTCACAGTTGACCAGAGTCAAGATGGGCTCCTCTATATCAGGCCAAATCAGATCGGGAGAGGTACCCGCCAAGGATGCCCGCTGTCCCCGCTACTTTTCTCTTTAGCTCTGGAACCTTTTGCCATGACTATTTGGACCCCAAGTGCAGATTGGGGTATTCAACTGGGAGATGAAACCCATGCAATCTCTCTATATGCTGACGGCCTTCTCCTGAACATTCTGGAAGTGCTATTGGAGCCTGATACACTAGCCCAGACACTCAATTAATTTGCAGTTTTTTCTGGTCTGAGGGCTAACTGGGCAAAGTCATGTTTGTTTCTGTTTCCCGCTTTGTACCCCGATCATACCTTTGTCTTTAGTGGTGTTCCAGTGTTGTGGTGTACCTTCAGCCAACTGATTTGTTAGAAGGTAGCCTTGTGAAAGTGATAACTACCATCAGATCCCAGATGCCATTCTGACACACACTTACCCTGACTGTCATGGGTTGCATAGCTCTACTCAAAAAGGTGGTCCTACCTTGGCTACTCTATTTTTCACTAACCTGCCCTTGTATGTCACACCTTCCTTCTTCCACTCTCTTAAGGGAACCATGAGAGTTCATCTAGAACAAGTCCCACTGTACAGTCACACTATCGAACTTGTATTTATCTACAGATCAAGGCAGGCTTGCAGTACCTAAAGTGGAACAGTACTATCTTGCCTCGCTGCTCTAATGGGTGGTTAAGTCGGTCGCAGGGTTGCAGCTTCCAGACACTACCACATTATCAACAGCTTGGACCTTCTTTGCACAACACCAACTTTTTGACCTCTGTACTTGCGGAAAACCACTGGAGTCACTGCTTCTCGAGGTCGTGTATTAGTGTTACCATTGATGCCTGTACCTCACACGATCCACTATCCCATATGCACCAGCGCTAACCCAGCCAGGCAAACAATGGGGTTGTAACACCACCTCACCCGCCGGATTCTCCACTTGGCTAGGGACTGGCCTGTACACCCTATGGGACCTCTACTGAGATGGTGCATTAGTACCCTGTGCCACATTAGTGGAAGAGGAGGGACTACCTCCATGCCATTTTCTTCTGCACACTTCATACCTTGCGGCACTGGGTGTCAAATGGGGACACATGTCGAGGAAACATCAAACAGACCTTACTGTCCAATATCTTCACATTGTGGGGACAGGCAGGCATCTCATGAGGTGGTTTAAAGCTTCACTGCAGAAACACAATGCAGCACCACTCATATCTCTGAAGCGACACTGGGAGAAAGATCTGGCCCATCCATGTACAGATAAAGAGTGGGCTGCCATATTGGAGAGCCCAGTCCGTGTCCCTTGGAATACTTAATTCTGCCTCATCCAATACGACATTATCCAAAGTGCTTTCATTACTACTGCTAAGGTAAACCAATACTGTCACCGTGCTGATGTCCCTTGCCCCAGATGTCACATACTAGTTACCGACTCCCTTCATACGTTATGAGCTTGTCAACTTCTCACTACTTACTGGCGAAATGTTATGACCCAATTGACCGCCTGCACAGGACACACAGTACTGCACACGTGAGAGACGTGCATCTTAGGTCTCCTTCGCAGAAGCAAGAGGCAGAATGTCAATTCCCACTTTTTTGATCGGGGATTGCTGGTGGCTAAGCGCTGGAAGATACCTGAGTCTCCTCCTTTGGTGGGCTGGAGACAATTTCTTCTGGTGTGGGCCCAGGCTGAGAGTACTGCGTTGCACAAAGAGGACACTTTAGGGTAACGTAAGATCACTATAGCTGTCAACTGGGGCACTATGTTACCTGACTTCCAAAGCAAGCTGCATTGAGATACACACCACCCAAATGCTATAGAAAGAGATGGAGAAGCAGATGTAGAGTCCTAGCCTAACAAATTGCATAAGACACATGAGACTATCCGCTATATGTATCAACAAACCATTTTGCATTTCCTAAATAGCGAATTTTAAGGAATCGCTATTTAGGAAATGCAACACGGTATGTATGTACAAAATCGCTTTCCAATAGCGATTCCTTAGCATTCCTAATTTGAGATTAGCAAATTGTCATTCGCAAATTACCCCTTCATTTCCATGGGCCAAGAGGCCCATAGGAATGAAAGTGCAATTTGCGATTAGCAATTTGCTGATCGCAAATTAGGGATTTTTCAAAGGGTGCAGGGGTGTCTCAAGAACACCCTGCTGCACCCCTGAAAAAGACATTTGGGGGCATATGGCGCACATACATGCCCTAAGGGCATGTATGGGCGTCATGTGGCACCTTTGGTTTTTTTCAAAAAAGCTTTTTGATAAGAATTCGCAAATTACCACCAACTAGAAGTTGGTGGTAATTTGCTAATCCTTAATGGCATTTTTTCCATAATATTTGTTTGATACATTGCATTTAAGGAATTGCAAAATTTGCAATTCCTTAAGTGCAATCGCAAAATAAGGATTAGCAAATTTTGCTAATCCTTATTTTGCATCAAACTTGTTTGATACATTCCATTTGTCTATTTAGCATTCGCAAAGGCCGAAATTCGCAGAATTTCGGCCTTTGCGAATGCTAAATAGCTTGATACATATAGCGGTACATCACCATGCTTGCCCTTCATCCAAATTAGGGTTTGAGGTAACCCTGGGCGAAGCACTACGCTACACTCGCGTAGTTTGCGAAGATTGCGCAACTTCGCACTACGCGAGCTGCACGTAGCACAGTGCGAACACGCGTAGCGCAGCGTAGCGTAGTGCAACGGTTATTTTTTGCTTGTTCACGGTCCTCAACGTCATGTTCGTAACCGCGAGCAAGCAAAATGACATCCCGGCGAGACTTTCAACGTTGGGAGATCAGGCTTCTCATTGTTTACGATGAGAAACTACCAGTTCGCGCTGAGAAAGCTGCCGCTCGAGTAAAAATCTACTTGAGCGGCAGAAAACTACAGCTCGCACTGTGCAAGATGCCGTTTTCAATGATTGCACAGTGCCGGATGCTTTTTCGCACTCTGCAATCATTGAAAATGCATCTTGCACAGTGCGAAAATGCAAGTACGCAGCTCGCGTAGTGCTACGTGAAGTTCGCGTAGTGCGAAGTGCACTTCGCGTAGCTTCACGTAGCGCTACTTCACGAACTATGCCCACCCCTAGTTTGATGGTTTCGCTGCTTAGAAATGTGTGCATTATTGATTCATTTGTGAGATTAGGAGGGATAGGAGAGGGCTGGAGAGACCTAAGTTGGTGCCGATTTGTCCTTTTGTTTTTTTCCCCTTATCCAATTCTCCTTGATGTTTTCTTTTGTTGATAATTTTGTAAATGATTGTGCCTAGGTCAACATTGCATGTTGTAAACCCTGCATTATGAAACCCATGACCGCTCAGTAATGACCCCTGTGCATCAAGAAATTCTTCAGCCCTTTACATGCAGACCTATGCCTGTTCATTGCTGCATGTGACATTTGTATTTGCAATGAACTCTGTGCTCTTATGTTGCCACCATATGATGCTGATATGCATAGCAAAGTAACTGGTCTTGATACGTTGACCCCTTAACCATCTTTATGCTTTTAAAAAATAATAAAACAGATAAAAAAAAATGTGGGATGTGTCTGACAGGGATAGTATTAGTTGGGGATAATCGGCTTAGGAAAGTATGTTGATGCCGTGTGTTCTGATGATGTCTTGCAATGTTCAACACTCCGTCCATTGGTTTCGCTGTGTTCGCCCTAAGTTGGCAGGGTATGCCCAGACGTGGGACCCTTGCTCACTTTGCCTGGTTGATGACGGATGATTAGCCAGAAACTGGTCCCATGATGCTGGTTTCCGGTTCAGGGAAGACATGGCTTGGCAGTTCGGGCTGGACTGTTCCCGTGAGGCACAGGGTCAGACTGATTTGCATATGGCCATGTCTGAACTGGGGTGCGGAGTGAGCTAAAGAATGATGATGGATTAAACCCAGATCAGTTGACTGGGGGTGAGTGCTTGCAATGTTCAACACTCCATCCATCATTCCTTTTGGTTTTGCTTTGTTCGCCCTAAGTTGGCATGGTATGCCCAGACGTGGGTCCCTTGCTCACTCTGCCACTGGATTCAAGCTAGCCTGGCTGATTATGGCTGATTAGCCAGAAACCGGTGCCAGGATGCTTGTTTCCGGTCCAGGGAAGACATGGCTTGGCGGTTCGGGCTGGACTGTTCACATGAGGCACAGGGTCAGACTGATTTGCATATGGCAATGTCTGAACTGGGATGGCAGAGTGAGCTAAAGAATGATGATGGGTTAAACCCGTCGGTTGACTTGGGATGAGTGCTTGCAATGTTCAACACTCCGTCCATCATCCCCTTTGGTTTTGATCTGATGACGTCTGCCAGTGGTGTCATGTAGATGTTAAATAGGGTTGGGCTGAGGGAGGAGTCTTGGGGGGGCTCTGCAGATGATAATCTTGTCTTCCAACGCGTCAGGTGGTAGGCTGATATTTTTGGATTCCTGTTTCATGTAATCTTTTGATCAGGGTGGAGAAGGAGACAGTATTGAGGCAGCAGAGGGGTTAAGCAATATGATGGCTGGTGTTTCTCCCCAATCGAGGACCAACCATATGCTATCTGCAGCTGCAATAAGGGTGGTCTCTGTGTGATAGTCAGGCTAGAAACCCAATTGAAACGTGTCTGAGGGATTCTTTATCAGTGCGTTGACCATTACTTGTTTCCAGGCATTCAGGAATATTGCAGTTGTGATGGAGGTGTTCAGAATGTGGCTGAGAACTCCGTTGATGGGGAGGCACCCAGATTGTATATGTGGTGGGAGCCGGGGTCCGTTGATACCCTTGAGTGGATGGTGTTCCTGATGTTCACTGTTTCTTCCATGGTGATTGTTCGCCTGTTAGTCAGGGAGTTTTCATGGTTGTTTTGGGGTAGGCTGGAGAGGAGTGTGCATTTGTTTAGTTGACGGTTGAAGTCGTAGTTGGTTTTGATTGTGTTGCTGAAGAATTGAGATAGGTTATTGCAAAGTTCTTGTACAAGGGTGATTCTGTTAGTGGTGGAATCTGGTGTGGTGAAGTCGTTAATGATTGTGAAGAGTTCTGTGCAGCTGTTGAAGCTGTTGTCTATGTGGTCTGCTAGGGTCTTCCTTTTGGTATCTCTGACATGGGCGGCTCCTCCACTAAGGCTAAGCGCCCAGATGATCTCTGTGCAGGAAAAATAAAATGAGAATAATGTTGTTATTATCATTTTATTTTCATAGATCTGGGGCTTGGTTAGAGCAGAGCAGGGCTGGTGTCCCAGGGGGAGTAGTGGTTTGCACACTCCAAGTGCGCATGGCGGTTTTGCCAGCCCTATTGGGCTGGCCAAACAGTCATGCACACTTTACATGTTCCCACCAGGATGTAATGCACAGCCTGGTGGGGAACATGCACCGGCTCCCTGTCACCGCATGAGTACTGAACCACAGTGCTCAGATCAATCATTGCTTGCAGCTTTGTGATTGGCTTAGGGGAACTAATTACAATGCTGCATTGCAGCGTTGTGATGGGCTTAGGGGAGCCTGTGCTCTTCCTGGACTTGCCGGAGAAGTGTAAGGAGAGGCGTGGCCGGTGGAAGAGGTTAGTGGTATTTTTTTTATTTTGTCCTCCTTCATCCCCTTGACCCTCCACCCCTATTCATAGCCAGTCGCTACTGATCTCTGATAATCTGCTCATAGTGTCTCAGGTCTGCTTTGTAGGTATCCTTGACATTTTCACAGTGGTTTCTTCTTTCCAATTATTTGCAATTTTGTTTTGTTGCATGGAGTTTCTCAGTGTACCAGCAAGCCTGCTTCCAGATTTCTGTCAGTGAATTGTGTTTACAGGGTGCCAGGGAATCAGCAGATTTTATGGTCCCCTTGTTGAGTTGTTTGACTTCGCTGTTTAATTTGTTATATGTGGGTATGGGCTGGTTTTGGCGCAGGGTGTCGGGACAGTTTGATTCTGAGATGCCTCTCCAACTGAGATTGGAAAGGTTTGAGGTGGCAGGTTTTGTTTGTCAAGGAATACAGATTTGGAATTGGATGATGGCATGATCAGTACAGGTGAGAGGCATGGGTGCGGACATTTTGATATCATTGAATGTTAGAGAAGATTGGGTTGAGGGTGTGTCCGGCTGAGTGTGTGGTGTCAGTCTTAGGTTTTCTAGGCTTTCAAGGAGTCTGATAGAGCCGATGTTGGCCTTGTCTTCCAGGTGGAAGTTAAACTCTCCTAGTAGGATGTTGCTCTTGCAGTCATTGATGAGGTGAGAGATGAAGTCTGTGATGCTGGCGGTGAAAGTAGCTGTGGTCCCTGTGGTCCGAAGACAAGGGCTTTGGTCAGGGGGTACATTGCTGAAATTAGAAGTTTGAAATGTAGGTGCTCCATGTAGGGTGTTGAGTTCTCTTGGCTGTTGTGCAGTTTGCGCATTCCTTAAATATCATAGCGATTCCTCTTCCTGGTTTATGCTGGTGGGGAGGCTTTGTAAGTTTCTATCCTGCCAGATTGGCTGTGGAGAAGTATGGTGATGATTCAGAGGTCAGCCATGTTGCTGTAAGAAAGAGGAGGTCTGGGTTGTTGCCATCAAAGATGTCCCAGATTTCTGTGGCAAGCTTTATGAGTGAAAAGGATTTGAGAAGCATGCATGATAGTTTGTCTTGGAGTGCAGGTTTATAGGTAGGAGCGGCAGTGTGCTGTGTGTAGTTTGGGATGAGGGTGTTGTCATGGTGGGTGGCATGCTGCACGTGAAGTAACAGTGGGGGAAGGTGAAAGATATTTCTCTGTTGTGCTCTGCAGCAGCATCAATAGGCCGGGCATCCCAGGTTACGAGATCAGAGGAATGCTGCAGCATAGCATGGTGGGTGGAAAGACCAGAATGTGTGGCACTGGGCACGGTCCAAAAGTGGACAGATGTAGATGGGTTTGCCTTTGGCCCTTAGTCTTTTTGAATTATTCAGAAAGGTTTACGTTTTCAACTGCAGACTTTAACACCAAGATGGTTACACAAGATGAAAATAATGACAATACATAGTATATTCCTGCATTACTTCCCTAAACAGCTCCCTTGGCCCAAGAGGCAATATGTAGCAATATGCGACCTCACTTGTATTGCAAATATGTGCCTAATCACACTTCGAACGCAAAAACAACAATTGATGGACAGACTGCAGTACAATGTCATGCATTCACCCCAGTACAGAGATCTGGGCCTAAATCCATTGCTTGCTGCTCCCCATGTCATTCCGGTTTAAACCCAGCCATATGCTAATCAGTCTTGACCCTTCGCCCAATGGGGACAGTCCAGCCCGTACTGCCAGGCCAGGTTCTCCCTGGACTGGAAACAAGCATCCTAGGACCGGTTTCAGGGTTTCCCCCCTTCATTAGCCAGGATAGCTTGACTCCAGTGACATGGAGAGCACGGGACCCACGTCTTGGCATTCCCATCCCACTCGGGGTGACAAATGCAAAAACAACAATTGATGGACAGAATGCAGAACAATGTCATACATTCACCCCAGTACAGAGATTTGAGCCTAAATACATCGCTGTTTTGCTCCCCATGCCATTCCAGTTTGAACCCAGCCATATGGAACTCAGTCTTGACCCTTTGCCCAATGGGAACAGCCCAGCCCGAACTGCCAGGCCTCACCATATCTTTCAGCCAGATACATTAGAATTGGTGGCTTATTTCTTTGATATTAGACTCTTACACTTTGTTTGACTGTTTCAATATTTGCTAGTTTTTATAGATATTTAGGTGGTCTCTATGTGATTGGTTTCCATAGAAATTACCCCGGAATTTGAAAGTATGCCAATTCTGTCTGCAAACATTGCTTTAGACCTTTCCATTGTGGAAGGCCAAATAAAATGCCTGCTAATAGAAAATGAACTGTGGAGTCTCTAATCAGTTGCTTCAGTACACATTCCTAAAGAAGGCACAATAGTAATGACTCCCTCCAACATCAGACAGTGCACTATTTAATCTGCAATTGTAGGCCGAATTGACCAAAGATTTCTTGATTTGAAAAAAAGAAAGTAGATTTAGACAAGCAATGCTTAAAAAGAGGAGGAGGGTATATGGGAATCTCTGTTAGTTTTCTTATATAAACACAAACATGTATGTGGCTATCCTGGTGATAGTCATGTAAATTATGAAAAAGTTGAGAAACAGAAAAATAGACAGAATATTGAGAACCTGTGCACTAATAGTAAAAACTATGGAAACACTTTGGAATCATAACTGGTTCCTTCCTGCTTTGCTTGTCCACAAACACTGTCTCAGGAAGAAGGAATACAGCATGCAAAAAATCTACAGACGCTTTCTGCTTTCAACAAAATGAATACCCCACTATATATAGTGGGCTCTAAATCAGGAGTCATTACATCGCAGGCCCTACATCATGAGTAGACGTGTGTAAAATTCATGTAACGAGCTTTTATGTAATTTCATGGCATTTCAGTGAAATTAGGAATAATTATGCAAAATGCAAATCTATCACGTTGTGCTATACTTTACAGCAAATCATGTCCTTGCATCAATTTTTGATGTGAGGACACGCTTTGTACTAAAAAGTAGTGCAAAAAAAAATATATAGCGAACAAAAGCCACTTACTTTGTGCCTGTATATTCACTATAAATTTTTACTGTGAATGGCAAGTAAGTAAGCGATGTGATGTAATTTCAGGAATTTTGCGCAATTAGTGTAATGCAAAATCTATGTAAATACGCAAATTACAACAGTGTAATTTAAATTTCACATAGGCCTAATCGGGAGACAATGCATCATGGGTATGTTTTTCTAGAGTTACATCGAGAGCCACTATATCGCAAATTACCTCATAGGTAGGTTAAAGTAAGTGATATGATTTTAAACAAATTCATGTTATTAACTTTTTACCATGAAAAACTTATACATGTACGTACATGTAAAAAACAAACGTTAGTGTGAAGTTATGGTTACCTCTGTTCACAACACCTCAACAAGTGTTTTAAAAAACCTCAGAATTAACTTAAAATAATACAGTTAAAGTGTAATTATGGTTATGAATTGATATAACAAACCACTGAAATTCACCAGTTCTGGTTAGGATTCCAATTCACAATTCACACTGCAATCAGGTAAGGATTGCAATGATTTGTGCAACAAATTCAGAAACTATTTGAATGTGGAGAAATACATTTGTAGGAACCAATCAAACCTCTGCAATGATTGATAAGGACTGATGGGATTGAATCCTGGGACCAGGCGCCCAACAGGCTAAACATGTAGAAATATTGAATTGCAGCACTACTGGTATGAGTATAAAATTGTCTTAGGTGAGACCTTCAGTCAAATATATAAACCCCAAAATGTTTTCTTAACAAACACAACTTTAAAAATATTCAGTGTTCACAGAACACATTTTGGGGTTTGTGGTACTCAGAAAAGAAGTACTATGACCGCAATGGCTTGAGAGCAGAGGATCCAGAAAAGTACTCACTGCCCCAAAGCCAAAGAGTCCATCCTTCGTAGGACTCTACTTTTCCTTTCTCCCCGGAGACTGAGCGAGACAGGCTTCTGATGTGACCAAAATATCTGCACAGTAAACTACACAGACCCAGCAAAAAACAGGATCAAGGCAAGGGCGGTCATATGCTATGGTACAGCAAGACGATGAGGTTTGGGAAGCTACAACAAAGGAACAAAGAGCAGATCATTGTGGACAAGAAGCCCAAGAGTGCAAATTGTTAACACGTCCCAGAGCAGAGTAGAAAATAAACACATAGAAAGTGTCATAATTTGAGCAGCCTGGTACTGCACTGCAGACATCCCTGGATATATTCCATTGACACAAGTGGAAAGACAAAACACTACAAGTCATGCACCCTAACGAGTACACCCACACTGACATGAAAAGGCAGTCACAGGATGAAAGGAAGGAGAAAACAGTTCCACTGGAAGTACTTCAAGGTTCCAACGACTGCCTCAAAAGAAAAATGTGTGTTAGACCTGACAGCCTTAGGGTGGTCTTCCCGTCAACTTTTTGCTTTCCTCCTCCACTCTTCTGACCTAATTTTTTCTGGTACTAGGACTCTGCGCACTTTACAACTGCTAACAAGTGCTAAAGTGCTTGTACTCTCACTCCTTAACATAATAATATTGATTCAGTTCCAATCGGCAGGTTTAATTGCTCTATAAGTCCCTAGTACAGTGGTGATACATGTACCCAGGGCCTGTAAATTGAATGCTGCTGGTGGGCCTACATGTATTATGCAAAAATGCCACCCCACCTTACTTTTGAACTCTTACTGATAAGCAACACATAAATCTTAGTTAGACATGTGCGGTATATTTATTTACCTCTTTTTTAAATGTTTTTGGAAGACAATCTTTAGTCATATGTCAGAGTAAAAAACACAACATATATAATATATATACACGACAATTCGACAATTAAACAAAAGAAAAAATCACTAGTACATAAACAGTGCAAATTACTATATGCAATCACTATACACAACAACACATATAATTCTGTTACCACTCGTTCAAAAAGGCAAGTGACAATCCATTGCCTAAATAGCCATAAATGAATAGAATTGAATGGAACAATAGTGGAAAAACACAGTTAGAAGGAGATATCAAGCCTTATTATTTCTGGGATTCACTAATTATTAGTAAAGGATTTTTAGACTCCTTCTTTGCCGACGCGTTTCGAACTCCATACAGCTGTTATGGGTTCTCTTCAGGGCCTTGTCACTTCTATCTGTATGTGTGTAAGACAAAAGAACACTCTTTTAGTGTCTATTTCTATAGCCTCATGTTAGCATTCCGCTTTAGCCTTCTTAAAGGTCCATATTACCTTCACTGTAGCCAGTTTGGATGTTCCTATCTCTGGGGTTTAATTTTGCGCGCTGCAATCTAGGGGACATGTAAAGATCACATTTAGTCTCAAGCCCCACTAGTCAGCCCACAGTTACTTTCAACAATAGCACTGCAAGACATACCTTCAATATCGTTTATGGGTCCGGACCCGGACGTCTCCCTATGGTGCGGGGTTGTTTAGACCTGCGGAGGACGCAAGATCCAGTTAACACTAGGGGCATGGGTAGGGTGGTCACTCATAATCGTTATCCCTTATTCCTTTCTCAAGTTAGTACCTTAAGGCGCACCCCGCTTGCTTCGGGGACGGTTTCAATCTCCGCCTTGCTGGAGATGTCTGTCACCGTGCGTTCAACGCACTTAAGTCTGTGTGGTGACTCCGAAAGTAATTCTGCCCCCCTCGCTCGTGGTCTTAATCACGCGCTCTGATTCCAGGTGCTGTCCGGGGAAGAATTAAACAAAAGCGAATTTTAGTTATCTTGCATATAAGTCCGGCGGTGAAAGCGTCTCAGCGCCCCCATCCCAGCTTACCCTCTTTGGCAGCAACCTTCGCTCGTCAGTCTGTCTAGTGTCTCTAGTAGCAGTTCTGTCCCCGCTCGTGGTCCTAATCTCGCGCTCTGACTCCGGGCGCTGTTCGGGGAAGAGTTAGACAAAAGCCGGTTTTAGTCGTTCTGCATGCAAGTCCGGCAGTAAACGCGCCTCTGCGCCCCCGCCCCAACTTACCCTGTTTGGCAGCAACCTCCGCTCGTCAGTCCTCCCGTAACTGTGGAGGATGACGGCTGGTATGTCAGATGGTTTTAAACGGTCACATGATACTTTGTCTTCTGGGATTTGTAGTTTTTGAGTACAGGACATGAAGAAATGCTTTGATAGAGCCTCTTCTTCTTACAGTGCCAAGCTGGTGGGCCTACAGCACTGGTTTTACCACACACTTAAGCAGCCCATATCTCAGGCCTGCCACTGTAGAGCCTGTGTCTGCAGTAAACCCGCCATGTCGACCTGGCGAAAAAAACTTTTGCCAGGCCCAAATCTTCAATTTTGTTTTACACATAACTCACCCCTAAGAACCAATAACTACAGCTTAACTGTCATTCCTTCCATCTCTAAATATAGATAACATTGGAACTATCTTAACATCCATAAA
Source organism: Lissotriton helveticus (assembly GCF_964261635.1). Lineage (NCBI taxonomy): Eukaryota > Metazoa > Chordata > Amphibia > Caudata > Salamandridae > Lissotriton > Lissotriton helveticus. The sequence goes on along the minus strand of NC_136063.1, from coordinate 599,879,494 downwards.
ATCTGGCTTTCCATTAGATCGAGCTCCTCCTGATGTCCTACTTAAAGCTGGCAACATTATTCTACCAACTCTTATGAAGATGTTTAACAATTCTCTGGTATTTAGCACTGTTCCTCCTGCATGGATGCATGTCATAATCAAACCTCTGCTGAGGAAGACATATGTAGACCCCTTGATGGTTGGTAATTACAGACCAAACTCTTTGCTTCCATTTACCAGTATGATTTTAGAGACGTTTGTTAATACACATCTCTCTAATTTTCTGGAAAACTACTCTATCCTTCATAGTACTCAAACAGGGTTTAGACAAGGAAACAGCACTGAGACCATACTGAGACTATATTATTAGTGGCTACTGAAGAGATCTGGGCCATCCTGGATCGAGGTGACTCAGCGGCCATGGGCATACTGGATCTCCGCATTGCTTTTGATACTGTCTCCCACTGTATTCTGGTCCAAAGAATGGAAAACGATGGCATCATAGGTTCCGATCTTAAGTGGTTCAAGGCTTTCCTAAACAACAGAAGCTTTCAGGTTTGCAATGAACCATTTCTCTCAGCTACCTATCCCATTGAATAGGGAGTCCCACAGGGCTCCCTTTTAAGCCCAAGTCTTTCCAATGACTATGTTCTTACACTGGCAAGAATTGTGCAGGCACACGGCTTAGACCTCATCACACAGCAAGAAATATCCTTCAGAAAATTTCTAAAGACCCATCTTTTCTAAATTCAGCATGACTTGCCTAGGTCTTGCAGCTGTCTTAGCGCCTGGAGGCCTTTTAGGGCAACTGTGCACTATATATAAAACCTTAAATAGAGTAAAGTAGAATAGAATAGGGTAGTCTCTGGACAACCCAGAGGGCAGAGTACCATGTATTTAAAAGGCAGGATAAGTACTTTTAAGTTTTACATGTCCTGGTAGCAAAAAATGTGTACATTCATTTTTCACTACAGCAAGGCTTATTTCTCCTATCGGATAATATTGAGATTACCTTACTACATTTTATAAGAGTAATTTCCAAATAGGAAGACATCACTGAATTAATGTTGATGTCTCTGCAATCCCAATTTAAAATCCTAATCTATGGTGAAGTCAGATTTTAAATTGCAATTCTGCAAATGGCACTTTTAGAAAGTTTGCATTTTCTTGCTTTAGCCCTTTGGTGCCTGTAGCCTGTTTCCGGTCACATGACTGGATATAGTTATCAGTTGGGCTTGGTGTATTTTACCTGGACAACCACAAACAATGGGAGCTTAGATGTGTCTCAATGGGCCTTCTCTGGCAAGATGAGTGGGAGGATCCTGATGCAGCCTCACTTACAGCTGAATATGCGGTGTCCTGTCCACATGCAAAGGGCTTAAAATCTCTCTGTAGTGAGTCTGGAGCCAGGGCATGAAGGGAGGACATCTGTGCATGTTAAACGCACCACTGGATATAAGTACTGCTCCTCAGACAACACCACTCCAGTGCACTTCCGGACCTGTGGATACTCTGCCAGGAAGAAGGAATTCTCTGCTGCTGAAAGACTGCCACTCTGCTGAGCTGCTCTCTGCAGGACTCCTGCTTTGCTGTGCTGATATGCAGGCTTCTGTCCTCTTGCCTGGGTGAGAAGGACTGGAACTGCATCACTTGACCCCCAAACCCAGAGTGACTCCAAGGGCTAGTTAGCTGGCCTCCTGACCTGAAGCCTCAAGAACATAACAGAGTTCCAATGCAAGCAACAAGCATCTGGCATCTGTGAGTCTATCCTGCTAGGTGGTGCCACCCCAGTCCTGGAACCTGGGAAGTGGGCCTTAGGTGCTTGTCAGCATAATTGATGCATCTTCTCTGTTTAGTGACACATCCCAAGCAGAACTGATGCTTCATCATCAGCTGAGATGCGCACCCTGAGTAGAACTAACGCACCTCCCCTGCTGCGTGGATTAGACGTTCTGCAAAAGATTCGAATTGGGACCAACAAATTACCTTTAGAACTGCCATTGAATGCGGTTTTCCTGGCGCATCTCCAGAGCCTCAACAACGATGCCAAATTTCCACATCGCAGCCTCCCCGCTCATCAGAATCTAGTCATTACTTCTGCTGCACCATGCATCCTCGACACCGGACTTTATATTGCAAGACCCCTCAACAGGATCCTCGACGTCAACACAACAGGACCTTGCACCACAACCTCTTTGTATCTTGGAAATTATACATTTCTTCTGCTGTGCGATGCAGTTTTGGCGCAGATCCATGCAATACTCCCCAACCAGGATATAAGGTACTTTGTTCAGTGGGCCTAACTGGGGCCCTGTTCCCGGCCTGTGCTCCATGCCGGTTGGCTTGAGCTTGTGACGTTATCCCAGTCCATTGTAACCAGATTAGTGCCAGGTGACCTCTGTTTGAGGTAGCTGTTGCACTTTATAAAATGTATTATTATTATTATTATTACTATTATTATTATCATTATTATTATTATTAGTATATCCCTAATAGCCCTTTTATGCTTTTTGGCGCTCTTTTTCACTATACACTTTAAAAATCAGTTTCTTCATTTCTGCTAATTGGATTTTTTGTTTTTTTGGGCTTGCTTTATTTGTTATAGTCAGATCTATTTTTATTACCTTGTGTAGGATCTTTTTGTATGGTGTTTTCACTGTTTTACTCTTTGAAGTGTTGCACAAATACTTTACAAACAGTTTCTCAGCTAAGCCGCACTAATCTGTGCCAAGCTACCAGAGGATGAGAACAGGTTAATTTGAGGTTTGCCCGCCTCTTACTCTGAGGAGGATTGTAGTTGCTGCTTGACCAGGGCTCATACCTAAGTTACCCAGTAACTTCATTTCTAACAGTGGGCTTCTGCTTCTGCCCTCTCCATGTACTGGCCAGAGCACAACAGCAACATGCCAAAAGTCATCAACAAACTCAACCACTAGATCACCGCATTCTTTAACACTTTGGCTCCCCTCAAACGCAACCCGATGCAAGAGCCCAACCACAGGCCAGCTGGTACACAGAGGAAGTCATGCTAAAAAAAAGCCACTGCACACAACTGGAGCACACATGGAGAATAAGTCATGACACCACAGATAAATATTCAAAGTCACTAAGGCGCTTCCACCAACAAATATGGTACACCGAGTACAGAGCTCTAGCAGATCATATTGACGCTGCACTAACAGCAGTAAGGAAACCTTCACCATCATCAAAGCTTTCACCATGCTTCCCGCTATCCCCAGCAACATCACCCCTTGTCAAGACCTTTGCAACAAGCTCTCTATATAAAATTTGAACCTCAGCTGGACCCTATCGCCATTGCAACTCAATTTTCCATTTTGTCAAAAGTACAAACCCTGAACTTGTGCCCCCCTCTTCACCATCAAAACTGCTGCTAAAAAGAGGACCGTCCACACAGGGTCCCATCTCACCATTTCCTTCACTATGCCTTCACAAAAGGACTCCAACCCATCAGCGAATCACTAAAACCCATCCTCAATGCCTCCATTGACTCAGTCACAGCACCGGATACATAGAGATATGCCATCGCCAAGTCCCTGTTCAAGAAACCATCCACAAACTGAGCAATGCTTTCCAATTACTGACCCAACTCCGCCTACTTTACAGAGCAAAGGTCATAGGGAAAATAATCTACTGATGCCCCACCAACCACTTCAGCAACCACCAGCTCCTCAATGCCACACAGTCATGATTCAGACTAAACCAAAGTACACAAATACCACTAGTCACTGCCTTAGATGTCATCCGCATGACACTTGCTAGAGGAAACACTGCAGCTCTAATTTTCATAGATCTCTCTGCAGCATTTGACCTGGCATCACACACCCTTCTCATCAGGTAACTACATAATATTGGCATCCAAGGATCCACTCTCCTCTGGATCTGATAGATAGAACACAAGCAGTCAGTTTGGCACGTTACTCCTTGAAGCCCGCAAACTCATCTGCGGAGTGCCTCAAGATTTATTGCTCAGTCCCACCTTCTTCAATACATACATGATCCCACTGCCCAATGTCATCTGCACATACAACATCAACATCCTTTCAATATCTAATTCGTAAGTCACTGCTGCTGGATAAGACCCCCAAAACAAGAAACAAGTTCACCACCTGCTTGACTGAAGTTGCGAACTGGATAAAAGCCAATTCTCACAAGCTCAACATCGTCAAGATAGAAGTAGTAATCTTTGGCAATAATACATCGGCATACATCAACATGAGATGCCAATTGGTTGCCAATTGGACACCAATTACACGCGCCTGCTAACATCAACCAGGACTGCAGCTGGGCCTTCTCCGTCCCTATTCTAATGAAACAAAACATTTTGTCTACCGCGAGATTTTAAAATAAATTGCCCTTGCCAAATACACTCATTACACCCATTCTATTTCATACCCGGACATCGTCGGGACGGGCTGCTAGTGGCATATATAGTGACCTGTCATTTGCACCACTTTTAAAGGCATTTGGGCAAAACATCCCTCCTCTGCACTTTACATGTCTGAAATATTATGTATAAATAAAAGCCTAAATAATAGACCCATTGGAAAATGGATATATGAAACAAGTTTTAAATCTCCCAAAGGGGCCTATGATGCAGAGTATTAGATGTGAAGTAAAGTTGATCTCCCGGGTATATGTGACAAAAACATGTATTTCCAGTATATGTGACAAAAATGTATTTTTAAGTTTGTAAATAATTTCACTCGGTTGGATAACCTTGAAAGGATAGCACAGGTATTTTTGATTAAAGCCCAATGGAATGAGTAATAGGAGCTCAGTCTCTCAAGAGAAGTGTCTAAAAATGAAAAATCATATTTTAAGAGGCTTTTGATAGTTGGGAGCCCTTCCCCCATAAGAAGTTACTTTGTGAGGCTGCCTGGATTCTATCTTATCAGTAACATAAAGAGTATTTGTCTCAGAAACCCTCAATCGAGTCTTCTCTGTGTAGTTAGGATATGTATCCAAATCGCTATTATTTGCAGGATCCTTTATTTCATTTAGAAATAAATAAAATAAAAAAATAGGCCTTAATCCTTTCAAGGCTAGACCCAGTTTGGCTGAAAAAAGTTGAGAAGATAGGGAATACTGTGCATGCACTTAACAAAGCAAATGTACTATTATTCATTTACTAATTGATTGCCCTCTTCTTTTATCTAAGCATTAGACATTTTTAAGAACATTGCAGCATATTTACAAGCCTCTATCGCCACAGGATCGTCACTTTTTCTGACAATCCTGTGGCAATAGGGGCTTCGGCGTATTCACAAGGCGGTGTTACGTGATTTAACATGGATTAATGCCACCTTGTGAATAAGGCCCCATTTGCGCTACACTTATCGTAAAAGGGATGAGCAATGGGTATTGCGGTGGGCGATTCCCTGCAACACCCGTTGATTTTGATGCTGCCCATATTTACAAGGTTGTTGTATATATGGGGCGGCGAAAACCTGGTCTCAACATGGTGAAACAAGGAGAAATGCTTTATTTTTTCTTGTATTTACTGTTTCTATGTGGGCTGCATTGTGTAGCACACATAGAAACAGCAAAACACAATTGATTGTTTATGTACAGGAAGGGATTCTTTCCTGCACATAACCAATCATTAAAAATGCCGAGTTGCAACTTCTATGTGTGATGCCTTATGCAGCACACATAGAAGTTATAAAACGCCATAACTGATTGTTCATGCGCAGGAAAGGAAACCTTCCTGCACATAAACAATCATTCCCTGAAACGCAGGCACTTTTGCACAATGGTGCAAGAGGGCTGCTAGGCAGCTACTTTTAGCACCAGTGCTAAATAAAAGGCAGGAGTGCACCATATTATTGTAAAAATGGAGCATCCTTGCATTTGGAAACTGTTGGAGCACTGTGTTAGCCTTCTTGGTGTAACGCCATGCTCCAACAATTACCTAGTAAATATGCCCCATTAGTTTTTAAATATGGTGCATTGTCTTGTCTTCGTGAAATTGATTTTTTTAATGAGTATCTGACTTTCAAATTGTAATTGTGGGCCTAGGAAACTTTTTTCTGTCTCTAAAAAGAATGTACTCTCATGAATTCATATTTTAAATAATGTTTATGTATTTGATTCGTGGTTTTAGAATGCTTTTTATGTTTTATGAGAAATATGGACAATCATGGATTAAATCCCACAAAAAGGTTTATGGATATTTTATTATAGGCGGATAAAGAATGTGGTGTTGATTTGATTCGGTTTTATGAAGGGGTGGGTGGTAAACAGTTTGCAGGAGCTTGCCCACTCCCCACTCTTCCTGGAGCGAGGAGTTCGGCAAAAAATCTACCAACCCCTGCTTGGCAGAGTTTTACTTGCACATGGCTCGTCAGCCAATGTTAAGTTGGTGAGCAAACAAAAATGGATGCCAGACAGCCTCTTGACGAGATTTCTCAATGCGGGCAGTTGCTGTAAGTCGTTACTGCTCGCATTGAGAAGTTGTTGCATGCATTGTGAAAGCTGTTCCCCAAGTAGAATAACTACTGCAGTGGCAGAAAGAAGCAGCGGCCTCTGGTGTGCTGCGTTGTGCCATTCGTGTTGAATTTAAATCACAGGACAAGTTCCCACAAGCTAAAAATCAGCACGAGCAGCGCAACGGACCAGAATTCTGCCACTAGCGGAACTCGTAGATGATCGCTGAGTTTTTAGGTAACTTTGCGCAATATCATGGAGTAAAACACCAGTAGTTATGCCCATGCCTAGTTTTAAGGACTTCAGTCCAAATAAACTTATATTTAACCTAAAAACCTAACCTCACACACAGAACATGTCTGGTGTGTATTGTCTCACTTCAGGTTTCATTTGCACACACAAAACTCCACGGCCAGCAGCCGTGTCATTTCTTTCAAAGAGAACAGGCAAAGTACAGGTAGCATGGGATGTAAAAGTTGTTCTCATATACACACAGATCAGGTACAGCATTGGCAGTTGCAGTTCAACCTTGATTACACACATGACAGATAGAGCATGGCCCAAAGTAATACAAGCTTCCCGCACAGACTAGTTCCACCATATAAAGGCATTGGCTGACCTTTTATCTCTTTACTGTGGGAGCTATATCTTCATTCCAGTTACATCACCTACTCAACAGCCAAATATCAACAGTGCACATGGATCACTTGGGCCCAAATAATGCTGTGGATTGGGCTATACTTTGGTATCTACATCAAGGGTTCAATAATGATAGGTGAATCAGTTACTTGGTGGCGGAACTGTAATCACTGTTGCTTGGGGTATCAGAACTATAACATACAAAACTGCTTTGCTACTAATTAGTTTTAAATTGCAAAATAATTATAAATGACACATTATTAATCTCTGTCAACTATTATATATATAGTACATCTATCGATTGAAACTTCACCTGAGCTTGTCAATTGTATTTCATTGGCATTCTAACTATGTAGGGCGAGATGTACTAGCATTCCATTCCAAAAAGTAATAATAAATTGTGCACCAACATTTTGTGAATGGCATAGAATTTTGTGAACTGACCTATGTACCAATAAGTCAGTTCACAAAATTCTGAATCAAAGAAGGTCACATAGTGACCTGCCTAATTAAACGGCCACAATTTATGACATCCTGGGATTAGCTGCAATCACAGGGATAGGGCCTTCAAATTATAGCAGACCACCATCCACACGATTCCATTTCAAAAAGGAAATCTTTATTTTTAAAGTAGCCCATATTCTTTAAAGGAACCAGTAATACTTTTTTTTTACAAAAAAGGGTTAACGTTTTGTAAAACTTTAGGGGGAGTAGATAGAGGTCCCCTGGGCCACTTCCTTCTTCAACTAAGGTTACTAACACAATTCCAAAAGGGGAAGGGTTAAACCTTTTTGAATCACTAACCCCCCAACTTGGAGATAGGTAACTCATCAATAGGTTGCAATCACAATTGTGCCTGTATACCATGATTAATTCCTTTCTGAACTAGAGTCTCCTCCTATTTGGGATTCGGTAACAACCTCCAATGTCCTTTTACAAATTGAAGAGCATTTTCTGGTCTGTAAAATGGTTTTTGTACATAAAGAATGCTCTTTTATGGATGCAAAACCCTTTGATTTAGCAAATCTCAGAATAGAGATCACAAAAGTGTTTTATTCATTATGCCCTAAGTCCTGATTGCTTTTGATTTATTTATGTCAGAAATGTATTCTTTGGCTCTCCCAGTTTGAATTCAATTTTCCGACTGGTTGACTTGCTGACATTTGACTCCTTTCCCCTCTCTCTTCCTCCCTCCTTTAATTTTACCTAATAAAGAGGTCGGGACTCAAAAACTTGTGGTAACTTTGTATTGCAGTGCAGAGAAAATGAACGTCAATGCATTTTGGCTTTTACTAAAATGCATTGACATATTTTTCAGCACTCAATCCTGGCCCCTAGGTTAATTTTTGTCAGAATTTCCAAAGGGATAAGTAATAAGACAATGCCACTTCTACCTCAGTATTGCTGTAATTGGATTCAATTATATTTCATATCATCATTCATTTGAATATTACCTATTTTTCTTATTTGATTCCTTTCTATATTTATTCCTCCATGTACTCACTGATGGAGCAGGATTTCCCAAAAAGAAACCTGCTCGGATGAACAACCCCATAATACGTACTAACAGTAAGTAGTAATAAAAAATTTACATACACATTACATAAACACGAGGGAAACTGCTTTGCGCATGTATGCACTAATGTGAGATAATGCATAAAAGAACTAAAACCGTATTTACATTGTGCTTTGAAAGAAACGAGAAATAATGCATGACTAGGCCGCATGTGCATTTCCTAGCTTGCACATTGCATCATACTTTGAAATAATAGATAATGCCGCTTTTGCTTAAGCTTATGCTAGGAAAACATTTAACAGGGAATAGTGCAAAGGTAGGTGGAAACAGTGAAAAGTGCATTATCACATAATTAATTAATGTTTTATGTTCTATTTACCATAGTGAGCCGAAAGGTCTTCCATTTTTCCTTAAGTTGGCCGGATAGAGGAGGGGTTGGAGAAAAGAGTGAAACTGTCCTGTCTGAACAGACAGAAGCGATGAGCACAGCAGATGAGTCACAGACGTTCAAGACCGATACGCTGAAATATAATATTGAGTGACTGCCAAAGGGATGTGATTGACCGTGAGACCTAAAACCTCTTTCGCGGACATAGCCGAAAGACTTATGAGAATGTAATTCAAACCGCAACATGTATTAAATGTATGAACGAGTCAGAACTGAGGTAATGGGAAGAGAATTAAAACAATAGCCTATAATAGGCCTGAGTAGGAACCTGATGGTGTGACGCACCACCTCCTAAATCTACAAATCAACTGCTGAGATTCGTAAAATATTTTAACTGATGTGGGATGGACATGTACGTTTTAGGGTATAACTGGGGTCTTTAGTAGTTTGGTTTAGTGTTGAGGGGGGGAAGAAGAAGGGTAAATGCATTACTGTTCATCTGTTTGCAGAGAGGCCTAGTTGTTTCTGTTCCTGTCCTGCTCTTGGGTCCTGAAGTCTTTGTTCCCTGGTTCTATTTAATGGGACCCCCACCATCACCTTGGCTAGGGGGGTGGTATTTCATGGATCCTTTGGGTTTGTATTATTCTGACTCGTTCTTGCTAAATTAATTGCAAACGTGCTTTGTCTCTGAAACTTTTGTCTCTTTGTCTATCCACTCCGTCACACGAATATTGTTTCGCATTTTACTGAAACAGATGTCTCTTAATCTAGCCCCTCCTTCATGAGCATTTTGTGTATTGTATGAAAAGTTTGATACTGTTTGCAATTGTTAATATTATTTTCTATTGTGAATTTCCTTGTTTGCATTTGTAACCGTATGCAATGAGTATTTTCAATCATTTTCTTGGGATAAAACTTTATTAACCTTACCAAGAGTTTGTTATTATTTAGCTGACTTGATAGTTATTTAGATAGTATTATCATTACCATCAACTATTCAACTAATTCGTTCATCGACCAAGTAGAAGGAAGGTTGATGTGTAAGTTAGATATGTGTTTTATGATGTCACACATGGATTTCTGAAAGAAAGAATTGAACATCTTTAAAACTTTACCCCCAGCACATCAGGGATTTGGGTGAACGTGTATGGGCCACTGTATTGTGATGTTATTGAGTATTGATTCCCTGATCAGGTATTGGCATGTGTTGGATCAACACCATTTGTAATATTGTAATATATTTACTTTTGTTGCAATCCTAAAAATAGAGAACTATCACTTGGAACTCCCATCAGAGGGGCCTATTCACAAACTCCTTTTTGTAGTATGTTTAGTATACTACAATAATACTACTAAAGTACTACTATATACTATTCAAGCCTACAAGTATAAGTACCAATCTCCACCTCTTCTATCTTTTCTAAGGGGCGATCCACGCAAATGTAAGTTGACTACATTGCAGTAAACATGAAGGGGCCAGGTGGAGGGTCTACCAAATGAGAGGGGTTTAGAGAGGAGAAAGGAGGGGTTTAGGTAGGGTTAGGAAGGGGTTTAAGGAAGGATATTCACCAACCCATAAAAGAGTAAGCTCATTGTTTGTCACAAATTGCATTTCTAAAGTTACTACAGCGCAAATGGGTCCCAAGACAGTAGAAAATGAGTCAAGCTCAGTGCTTGCGTAAGTATGGCATCAAAACATGACCAGTCACTAGTATTAGAACACCCGTACTATGTAAAATAATTAAAGTAGTGACTTAAAATAAAGCCCTTTAGGAAATAATGTTAAATCTGACAAGTTCACTGCTGCGAGGTAAATCTGACCAGTGTCAAACCCTTGTGTAAGCACCCAATCTAGGACATAACCTCTTTCATGGGTTGTTTGAACGTTGGATATCACTTTAGCTTTGACGTAATCAAGAGGGTTTTGGGACCACAATTTAAAGTCACCAAAAATTACTAACTTAGCATTTGAAGTAGTTAGAAGAATGCATACCTGTAGCAAAGTATTTCCAAAGCCATATGGAGACATAGCAGGTCAGATTTTGTGTCAGTTTTAGATTCTGCATCAGCAAGGTACAAAATAACATTCAAGTGTTAAAAAACGATATGAGGAGTTGAATGGTGTGTTTGTATTTGTAGTTTTTTAATTGGGAAAAACTCCTGGACCTCCACCTGCCCCCAGGATACAGCCCATTTTGATCACACTACGGACATTTGACATGGTTAACAAGAAATCTCTCACTGTTGTTTCTCCTGGCCAAGAATCTGTAACCAAGCAAAACCAAAGGAATGATGGACGGAGTGTTAAACATTGCAAGCACTCACCCCCAGTCAACTGATCTGGGTTTGATCCATCATCATTCTTTAGCTCACTCCACCAACCCAGTTCAGACATGGCCATATGCAAATTAGTCAGACCCTGTGCCTCATAGGAACAGTCCAGCCCTAACTGCCAAGCCATGTCTTCCCCGGACAGGTAACAAGCATCCTGGGACCGGTTTCTGGCTAATCAGCTGTCATCAGCCAGGCAAGCTTGAATCCAGTGCCAAAGTGTGCAAGGGACCCATGTCTGGGCATACCCTGCCAACTTAGGGAGAACAAAGCAAAACCAAAGGGGATGATGGATTACACCCAGATCAGTTGACTGGGGGTGAGTGATTGCAATGTTCAACACTCCGTCAATCATCCCCTTTAGTTTTGCTCCAAGATTCTGTAACCAGCAGTGCAACTAAATGGTTGTGATCTATGGTATTGTGCAATCCGTGCAGTGTGTGGCTACTCACTGAGTATTTAATAGCCTTTAACATTTGAATTAGTCTACACATCCCTCAGTGGTTCAAGTCTAGGCATATCAGTGCCTTCCCAGGCTTAGTGATTGGGGTAATTATTTCAAACCTGTAAATTAGAGGGTTCAGGTGGTCTATACCTAGTTTTCATACATCCGTTGACCCAAAACCTAATACTACAATAGATCCCCCTATTTTATTGCCTCATTTAATGTCTCCATATTTTTTTATAAAGCAGCAATACCACATTTTCTCTGCCCTAAATCCAAGCCACCTTCAGTGCAGGCAAAGGATGCTACAGCTTCTGCTGAGCCTGTTCAATCACTATCTCCATGTGCAGACAGAAACAAAAGTATAAACTCATTATCGACTGCAGGTGAACTAATCACCTGTGTTCCCTTTTCAAAACACCATCAGTGATAATCACCATGCACAGTAATGTGTGAATTAAACATCTCTACCTTTGCATTTTGTAATAGCCTTGCTGATGGCTGCTTGTATTTGTGTAGCCGCAAATAGACTGCTCATAGGAATGTATTGACCACATGGCTCTGTTGCATTAGAAGCTGCAAGATATTTGCTAATAAGAGGACTCATATTGCCAATCCTCCACTCATTTCATGTTCTGTTTTTTCCCCAGCTACACCATTTGAGGTATTACCCTGGTGATATTCCAACTTAAGACATCTAGTATTTTGGCAATTTTAGCACCTTCCTTAATTACCAATTTGTCTACTGCAAGATTTTCCATGTTGTATAGATGACCAAGTTGATAACCTGATTAAGAGTGATCACAAGCCTTAATGCTTTACATTAATTTCAAGCTAGCAGGCATCATGTATTTAAAGAAGCAGATACTATTGAAATGATGAAACAACAATAAGAAAACCTAATCCAATTATCAAAATGCAAAACCAGACTTAAGATTGCTTTTATGAGATGCTGGGGATAATTGTGAGCAGGAGAGAGGAATGATTGTGGCACCTGCCCTAGAGAAGCTCTCCTAATTCTGCAATGAGTCTAGCCAATGTACAATCTCTATAATCTAGCCTTCTGGCTTTGAGAAGGCCCTTATAAATGAGAATTGTTATCTTAAGGGCATCAAGCAACACACTGCTTCTGACTATAACAGTTAATATTTTGCTGTGGTCAGGCCTATATAGTCAAAGGAAACCTTCTAAGTACATATAGTAGAAAATGAGAATTGAGGAGGGAGATCTGTGGCCAGTGCTCAGAATGCTTGTCTCTGTTACTACAAATTCATCATTGAATTTTAATGTTAAGCCGGACTTTTTTATATCCTAAAACTTCATCATAAAAGGTTCAAAAAGAAAATGCACATTAATGAATATGATTTGGGTTGTCCATAGTTTTCAAAATTCAAGTTTAGTATTATTCATTAGTGAACATAAAAGAGGTTATGCATTTATTATAAATGCCAATACACATTTCATAATTGAATATCATTGCATTATCAAGGCATAATCAACTAACACACATATAGTGACCCGACAATCAAAACAAAAGGGGAACCAATATTTAGCTCTTGACACAAGAGGTGCACCCTAATGATGAGAACCTTTTTGCCTTGATTACGAGTCTGGCAGTCACTGACTGCCAGACCTGTGGAGGCACGGCAGTGGCGGTCTCCCGGCGACCCTTTTCCAAATAGGGCCATCAGAATGCCATTGCCCCACCGCAGCCACGTGGGAACCTCCGGTCCCTGGCGTCTTGGTGTAGAGACAGTAATAGGATTGGCAGGACTGTCACTGTCCCGCCAAGCATATTACAAGTTTATTCTCCACCACAGTTTTTATGGCTGTTCCACTGCCATGAAAACAGTGGCTTAGAGGAAACAGGCCCCCTGGTGCGTCTGCACCCTGGGTTGCACACAGGAGGACCCAACATGTGTACCCTGTTGTGCAGGCATGCCAGTTCCTACACAGCACAGACTTTTCAGTCCATGCAGTGCAGGAATTGTTTTTGGGGTCCAATGGCAGTGCCCATTTTCAGGGCACCACTGTGGGAACGTCAAAAACAAAGCCTGTCCGAGAGGAGGAACCTCTTAATCTGGTGGGCAGCTTGACCACGGCTTTAGCGGTGCGGAAGTGGGGTGCACCCAGTGCAGCAATGCCAAAGTCGTAATCAGGCCCTTAGTGGTTTATAGTATATATCAGAATTTATAAAACATGCAGCATGTGAGTCAGACATTATTAATGTAGTGAAAGGAGCTGTAAATTGTGTAGAATCAAACATTTTGATTTAAAAAACTGTAAAGACTATGCAAATCAAATGCTTAATGTAAGAAATGTTGGTCACAATAGTGCACATTTAGGACCAAATTAATGTAACATATATTGATGAATAAAGTTAAAAAACATTTACTTGGAATGCCTATTAATTTCCGTTTTAAAATTATAGGCATGTGATCCCAATGGGATAGAAAAGTACCTTTGGGAAATCAACAGCAGGAAAGAAAGATGGGTATATTAGTTCATCCAGTTTATAATTCAATGTGATAAAAGTGGTCAAATGGCACAAGCCATATATAATACCTGCCATCTTGGAAGCATTGACATGAACATTGACATTCTTTCCTTTTGTAGTGTCCAACTATATATTGAAAAACATTACAGGAAGGCATCTCTGGTGGACAAGCTGTTGCATTAGCCAAATCCATGGGTGCCTTACAAGTAGACTAATGTATATTAAATAGGAAAACCCATGCATAGTACTCATAAAATGAGGGGAAGCCATTAAATATACACAATATTGACATTGTAAAGGGCTTATTTGGTGAGGATGTCATATAAAAAATTAAATTCAAAAAACAGAAGTTAACAAAAGTAAGAAAAAGGGTCGAATTCATTGAGGGAAACTGATCACAGAGAAAAATCATTGCGTACCCTCTCACCAAATCCACTGAGCTAAATCAGCTGAAAGGTTTGATGTCAAAATATTGGAAGTTATGACTCGAAATCCCGATAATGAGAAATATCACAAAATAAAGAAAAGTACAACAAACAATGATGATAGTACAAAGAGTACTTAATTATGAAAATGATTATGTAATAGAAATGTAGTAAAAACCAAATTGAACAAAACAGGGGATTCTTAATATGAATGTCCACAAGCTATCAACTAAATTACTCTAAATATAAACAATAACGTGTAAGTGTCAGTGCACATGACAGGGAGCACGGTGTCTTAGACTTCATACACACCACATCTCCTATCCATACCTCACCCCCAATATGTACGGTGTTGTTATCCATGATGTGAGTGATGTTATCAATGATGTCACAGAACATACTATGAGTTATGTAATATGTAGGATTATTAGCAGTGCTTGAGGCACGAGTTATACTTGCTTTAGGAAATGAGTTACAGTTACTTGAGATAACTATAACTAGTATATTTCTGTGGTTTTGTTCATTTAAGTGTTACCCAACTATAACATCCCTTTAACATTTATTTCATTGGATTTCAAAGTTCAAATTAATATATAACTATAACTCTCATTTTAGTCAATTCAGTGAATTACTAGGGGTTTTTCAATTTAAGGTTTTGTCAATAAATGTTTTAATATTGTGTTTAAAATTTTCCAAAAAATTAAACATGTCAGTCTTTTATTTTTAGACTCTTCAGGCCACATAATCCAGCCGTAAAAACCTAACACAAGGATTGACTACATTCCTAAGTTGACGAGCAAAAACTCAAGCTCTGGGAAATGTTTAAAAATATCAATAAATTTCCTCTGGTCATATTTTATACACACCAAGAAAGAAAGGGTTAATTTATTTTTAATCATTTTGGTGGGGGGGCTGCTTCACTCCCTGCAGCCCCTCACAATTCTTATAATACATGCCGGTGGTACGTTTTCCCAGATTGGGGGCACCACTAGCAGTAAAATACATGTAAATAAGCCCATGCATGGGTGTTATGAGGTGCTCCTTGCTAGAATGAATGAAAAAAAGTATTCATTTCTTTTTTTCATTTTTATGGGTGTCCCAGTCCCACTTAGGACACCCACAGATTTAATTTTCATTGGGGGCTGCACGGAGAACCCCAGTGCTCCTGGGCCTCACAATCTTTCAACAAGAGGCCTCATTCTACCGGTTTGATGCTTATTTTTTGTAAATGGTGTATCTTTGTGCCCACCTTGGAAACCTCATAGCATTATTTTTGTTGGGGTCCCAGGCTACCTACACGCAACCCCATGGACTGTGCAGGAGCCGACAACAATTGCTTTATTTTACAGTAGGATGCCCTTGTGCCCACCAGGAGCACCCAACAGCATTTTAAATGATGGGTGTCACAGGGGGAACCCCAAGACCACAATAAACCTGCCAGTTTCCCTGCCTTAATCCATCCGTGTGTCTGCAGCCTGGATTGCTCCCACCCCACTGAAGCAGTTTTTCTTTTGATCCTGCTAGGCTGGAGCAATTCTGTGTTTTCCTGCCCGTGAGAGCATGAGCAGGGATAAACATTTGTGCTCCCACCTGGTGGGAGCAGCTGTCTGCATGCCTCTTCCCCAAGACAGCCTTTTGCCATGAGGATACCATCCACATGGGCACGCTCAGTGTCAAGAGGGCAGGCAGAGAAGTGTAATGAGTTCCCATCTGTCAGAAGCAAAAAGGTTCTTCTGCCGTGTTGGAGCTCAAATGTTTCTCCCTGCCCAAGCTCTTTTGACATAAAAAGCTGCTCCCCTGGGGTGTAATCAATGCTGGCTCCTGCTAACCCCATGGATGGGTGCTTTCAGGGGAGCCAATTAGGCTATGGTGGTATTAGGGCTCCAACACAAGCCCCGATCTTGAAAATTCTGTATGTATGACCTGGGTAGGCACCAGGGCACCTTGCTATTTAAATAGAAATAAAAATGGAGCCAGCTGCTCTTTGGGTTGACGGGAGCCGTTGGGGACAAGAGGGATCTGGAGCTCCCTGTGGGGCCCAAAAAGGTAAAATCATGATGTGGGGTGTCCCATGTCGGCATTTGGGAAGGCCAGTTTTTATTTTCATTTGTTTTTATTAGCATTTATGAAAAACCATAGGGCAGTTCTCAGTATTACAATTGACCATGCATCGCAAAGTTATACAATATAGGTCTAATCTGGAGCCTGTGACTATCATACAAGATCTAGCGCTGTCGTCTGAACAGTTTCATCAGGATGGCTTCCGGGACATTTCCTGTGATAACAGACAATGATACTAGTAAAGAACAGTACCACACAGTTGAATCTCATGTGCGTGCTTCGTGGAACCACTGTGGCCAGGTGACAGTCTGTCTAGGCACAGGGCTGAGTTTTACCTCATGAACGCCTGGTCTCAAGGACAGTCGTTCTAGATCTGTATGTAGGTATTGCAAGCAGAGCTGAGAACCGTATATCGATACTAAAAACCAATAAAGTGAGAAAGGGAGAGGTAAAGAAAGAGTAGGGGGAGGAGAGAAGAGAGTGGGAGGTGTGGCGGGGTGAGGAGGATGGGATGCTGCATGGGCCGTGTGTAGTCTCCAGTGGCATGTGGGAGAGAATCAGCGGCAATGTCAGGGGCTTTGGGCTCCAGGACTTGATGAACATCTAGGGGTGCAGTTTAAGTTAATCAATCTGTGGGTTTCCAGAGACTGTATGAGTCTGGGGATAATCAGCATCCTCAAAAAGGTGTAGGGCCCGCAATCTCAGTGGTTGCAGTCTACCATGCTCCAGTCGGCTTAAGTAGTCCACCAGTGGTTTCCACAATTTAGTGTATTTGGTGTCCTGGAGCTCTAGGCGAGCAGTGAGCAGCTCCACTGCCACTGTGTGCCACAAGTGGGTGAACCATTCCTTAATCGAAGGCGTTTCTGCCTTTTTCTAATAGAGAGCAATGGTCTGTTTAGCATCACCGAGCATGCGGAGAATGAGATGCCGATCATGGCATGCAGGTTCACCGGCCGGAGGCCCAGGACAATCGTGAGTAGGTTTTCAGGTAGTGGGTAGCCTAGTGCCAGCTTAATATGAGAACTTCCTTCCAATAAGTGGTCAAGAGTGGGCATGTCCACCAAATGTGTATGAAATCTCCCAGGGCGCTAGTACAGTGCCAACAAAGGGCAACAAAGGGTTTATGTAGCATGTGAGGGGTATAGTACCATTGCGTCATTACCTTGTAGGCGGACTCCTGTTGGGGAATGCTATGGAAGGTCTTCGGGATGTCGTGCCAGAGGCATTCCCATTGAGCGGGTGCAATATCAGTGCCAAGGATTGACTGCCATCACTGCTGATAAAGGAGGGGGTTAGAGCGATGTGAATGCTGGAGAACTTGTTATATGCGAGATAATAATCCCCTAAAGTTGTCGAATGTATGGACCAGCCATTCAAACAACATGAAAGGTCTAGTGGCTGCATGCGATAGGGAGGAAGCCTGTACCCAATAACAAATTTGGATACACTGGAACCTTGCCCCCTCCGACAGCTGGAAGTCCCGCTTGCATTGTTCAAAAGTTTGAATAGTGTCCCCTGCAAAGAGGTCCGGAATTGGCCTACATCCCACCTCTGTCCACTCTGAGAAGTAGGGCGGGTGGAGAGCCGGCGGGAAGTGAGGGTTGCGGGCGATTGCAGTGTGAGGAGATGGAAATGAAATGAGGCCTTTGCGTATAGCCAATTTGTCCCATATCTCGAACATGGTCTTGGTAGGGACCGCGATGTAGGCACTGCGAGTGCGTGTTTCGCGAAAGAGCCACGCGAGGTCCCAAATAGGGTCACTGCCCTGTCCATATGAAATCATACTTTCTCACTCTCCCATGCCATCCACTCCGAAATGAAGCAGAGATACAATGCCAAGTAATACTCCAGCAGATTAGGGCAAGCGAGCCCTCTCCTATCTCGTGGTAGCATAAGAATTTTGCTAGAGAAACGCGGTCTTTTCCCTCCCCATATAGACACGATGAGCTCACGTTGGAGGCCCTGGATGTGATGCTCTGGGATGGGCTTGGGCAGAGTCTGGAAAAAGTAAAGTATGTTTGAGAGGATCGACATTTTAACTGTGTTCAAGCACCCCAGCCAGGAAAGTGGTAGGGGCTTCCATGCCTTCAAGTCTGCTAACACAGCAGTTTTACACTCCTGCCAATTCGCTTGGCACCAGGTGGCCAGGTTAGGGGTCACATTAAGTCCTAGGTACCTATTGTAGCGAAATGCCGAATGCCATTGATAGGGAACAAGAGATTGAAGAGCAGTAACTTTTTTTTGCCTGGATCGTAAGTTTGAGAGCCCATGATTTTGCATGGTTGATATTAAGCCCCGAGACCCATTCATATGATTGGAGCAAGGTGTGTACGGCTGGCAGCAAGGAGCATGGGTTTGACAGCATGAGAAGGAGGTTGTCCAAAAGGAGAGCTCTCTTGTGATCCATGCCCCAAAGGCTAAGGCCATGAATATCAGGCAATTTGCAGATCATGATGGCAAGTGACTCCACTACAAGAGCAAATAGAAGAGGGGATAGGGGGCACCCTTGTCTGGTACCCCTGAGAATAGAAATGGGTTGCATGAGTTGGCCATTGACCCTCACCCTGGCAATTGGAGAGAGGTAAGGGGCCATAATGCGAGCTATCATCTGTGGGCCTATCCCTATTTTTTGCAAGACAGCTTGGAGAAATACCCAATCTACTCAGTCAAATTGCTCCTCAGCATCGAGTGATAGCAAGCAGGAGGGTATCTTCCAATGGTGAGCCTTCCCAACCAAGTGGGCAACCCGGCGTACGTTGACTGCCCCTTAGCGTTAGTGGACAAAGCCCACCTGGTCTGACTCGATAAGGCTGGGGAGGTGAATGCTGAGACGTTTAGCTAGAATTTTAGTATACATTTTAAGATCAGTGTTTAATAGGGCAATGGGACAGAAGGAGGAGCAGAGCGTAGGGTCTTTTCCCGGCTTAGGGATTAGGGCAATTTCAGCCATAGCCATATCCGTGGAGGGTCCAATTTCGTCCGAGAAAGAATTAAAGAGGTGGAGCATTGGTGATTGAAGCTGTGGCAAAAAAGCATGGTAAAATGAGACTGGTAGCCCGTCTGGGCCCGGTGTTTTGCGGAGTGGGAGATCTTGTAGAGCAGCGGCTAACTCCTCTAGAGTGATAGGTTCCTCTAATAGTTGAGAATGGTAGTGGCTAATCGGGGACCACTAACAGGCTTCCAAGGTAGCCGATACCTGATCCAGGTGAGGTGTTTCCTGTGCATAGAGAGATGCATAATAATTTTGGAATGCTTTAAGTTTAGCAGTTTCGGTAGTGGCCCAAGTCCGGTCTCCTAGCAATGTGTGCTTTAGCTGTCCACGTTCGTAGGTAGCGCGCCAGAATCCTGCCCACCTTAGCTCCCCATCTTAATATCACTGTTGCAGTGCAAGGAGAGCGTCCTCGGCCTTGTTGGTTCTATGTGCCCGGAGTTGACCTCAAAGTATAGCTAGGCGCCTCTTATGTGTCGCCAAGAGCTGCTCCTGGTCAAACCTCTTGAGTGTCATTATGTTGCACGTAAGTTTGTCTTCTAACAGGCGGGCCTCCCGGGCCCGAGCAATAGCGATAGATGTCAGGGTTCCGTGGATCGTAGCCTTGAATGCGTCCCAGAGTACAGGGAGCAGGGTTTCCAGGAGATCATTGATCTCAAAGTAGGACGTAATGGCAGTTCGAAGTTCTGCCTCATCCACAGGATTTCTGGGAATATACAGGGGAAAATCCACTGAGTAGGCCGCTTGGGGCAAGAGAAGCTGTTGTGTAGAAGGAGCTCCACATGGGTGTGGTCGGAGACCAAGATATCGGACATAGATGCTGAGAGAGTGTCCCTGGCCAGGGAGTGTGAGAAAAAAAGGTAGTCAATGCTTTAATAGGAGCGGTGTGTGAGAAGTTGGCCTGGTATATGATGTTCACTATTCTAGTGAACACCTTGCACCAGTCCAAACAACCCTTATGGTGATGGTTGTAAGTCAAACTTATAGACCAGCTATCCTAGTGGTAGCGTGGACTGAACAGTCTTAGGCTAAAAGACTCGTGAGGGCGTGTAAAGCCAGCTGTTTTACCATATGTAACCCCTTGAATACCAAATGAAAGGACATCACACAGGATATATATAAAATATATATGTATTTATTTACTAACACACTCCTCTGAACTCTTTATGAGATCAAAGGCCAAGGCACATAACAAGTTACTTAATCAGAATACGTTAAGTTGCACAAAATACAGTATGGCCTTAGGGGCGAAGCAAACATATACTAAGAAAGTGGTATGAGTACCACATCACGAGAAAAGGAAAGGCCTAGGGCCTAGAGAATCGCTGGGGCTACACTATCTGACCCTTAGGTTAGGAGTAGGAGGCCCACAGGCGGCGCGTGCAGTGTCTTTACACACACGCGAGAGTCAATGTTAAGTCAATGGGAACTTAGAGTTTAGAA
Organism: Lissotriton helveticus; assembly: GCF_964261635.1. Lineage (NCBI taxonomy): Eukaryota > Metazoa > Chordata > Amphibia > Caudata > Salamandridae > Lissotriton > Lissotriton helveticus. Next base: position 599,858,334 of record NC_136063.1, on the reverse strand, counting down.
AAAGAAGGATTTAGGACACTTCTGGTCTAGCTAGAAGGAAACAACTAAAAACCTAGACACTTGGATAGTTAATACCCTTGGGAGCACCGAAGTACTCGTGTTACCTCACCCACAGGAAGCGGGTTCATAGGTGTGAAGATGTGTCGGGTTTCACCGTTGAAGTCTATGGAGCCGGTGAAGAAAGATGCTGCAGGCGACCAGGAAGAAGAAGTCCGGATGGATCCAAGGGTGGATCGAGGATGAAGAAGACCTGAAAGCAGAGGGGACAGAGTCTGGGTCACTAGCCAGTGACCGGGTGGAACCAGGAAGGCACCAGACGACGTCGAGGAGCAATCAGGTGCTGTCGTGAAGCTTGTCTCTTCAGCCATGCGGACCAGAGGCGTCGAGGATGACCAGATGCTGGAGAGGAGCTGTCCCACGAAGGTTCTCGCAGATGGAGGGGTTGACTGCCGGATTGGAGTCAACAAGCTTTGGCAAAGGCAACCCACACAGGATTCAAAGAAGGCTTCTGATGCAGACCAGCAAGGTCTGAGGTGCCTCACCTTTGCAGGGAGGCAGGGGCCAGTTGGAGCAACCAGACCAGCGAGTTGGTTCAAAAGGATTGTCGTCACAGAGGCCACTAGCAAACGGGCCAGCAACCGGACAACGCGTCGGGCAGAACACAAGCAGAAGGGCCCCAGGCAGAACTCGTGGAGTGTGGAGGGCTGATCTTCGGTGCAGGTGGAGCTCGGATTCGGGGCTTCTCAATCCCCAGTGCACAGCTTCGAGGATTCCTCAGGAGCTGCACAGTTAGCAAGTCTTGGACTTTTCAAGATGGCCAGTCCCACGTGTCTCGTCACCTCCACGGATCTCAGCTATGCTGCAGAGGTGAAGAGAGGGTCAGATAGGTCTGGAAGTCTGGGTCTTGTCAGGCTCTGTGCTTGGGTTCCGGCGGGAAACGTCAACAAAGCAAGCCGTTGATTTGCTGGATGGTGCCTGGTTGCCCAGGGTGGTTACTCCTTGGCCACAAGGGAGATTCTTTAGTCTTCAACTTCAGCAGAACATCGAAGGGTCCAGAGTTTCATTTCAAGTTTCAGTTCAGGATCAAATCTAAAGTCTCAGGACTCAGCTCCTACCTTTATACAACTAAAAGGGGCTGGATTACTTTCTAGGTCCCTCCTATGGGTGGGACCAGGAAGGGGGGCGGTTACACCCCCTCTCCTTTGTCCAGTTTCGTGCCAGAGCTGGAGCTGGAGTGCCCCAGCAACTGGTTTGAACTGGTGTATGCATGGAGCACCTAGTGTGCCCCAGGCATGTCTCAATCTATTGAGCCCTCCCTGTCCCAATACACAAAGTCCTGTCTGGAGTGGTGCTCGCACCTCTCCAGGCAGGAAGCCTATTGTCCAAACCTCCGTGACTGGAAGGACTCCCAGCAGCAGGAGGTCAGACTTGTGTCTGTGGCAGCAGCGTCCATTTTGTGACGCTGGGGCTCTGGTTAACTTTAACCGGGATAGTCAGCAACTACATGTCTTCTCCCTCTAGAAGGGTGGAATGCTACCCTGTCGCCAGAATTGGCGAGGGGGTAGTATTCCAAAGCGTATGACACCTTACACAACATGTTTGGATAAAGCCAAACCAAAGTTAGCATTTAACTGCGAGGATCATAATGAACTTAAGAGTAGATGGTATGGCAATATCATAGAACAGCTATAAGGACATGGTTCCGAAAGCTGCAGACAGGCTCAGCTCATGCTAGAGCACCATCTCACACATAACCAAGCACTCTGCCTCCAGGATTGTTACGGTCTGCCATAGGAGTGACTTATAGGTTACTGCGTGTCTATATATAAGGGTAGGTATAGGAATACTATACCTAAGCAAGGGGTGATTACACGACCTTGCCCCAGCTGAGTGATCAGCTAGTGGTGTCAGTTTGAGTGGCCAGCCAGAGGTGGCATAATACATGCTGCAGTCCATAGTAGGCCTTGGTTACACCTATGCCCTGAGTACCTACGGTACACTTCTACAGGGGCTGACAAGGTGAACCAATTCCCAATTGTGTATATACCTAGAGTACATGGTTTGAATTTAAAGAGAGTGCATCTGGGCTGTGGGTCTGATTAGCAAGCTCACAGCCACATCTAAGTCGAAAACCAGTAAAGCAAAAGCAAAAAGTGGGGGTGACCATAGGAAGCAGACCCTACTCTCCTATCCCCCCCCAAAACTTAGGGACATTAAACTAACCTTGACCAGTTGAGTCTTCATGTTCTAAGTGGAAATATTGGGAGAGTCCATCTGCATTGGCATGGTCAGTTTCAGGTCTATGTTCCACTGTAAAGTCCATCCCCTGTAGGGAAATGAACCACCTAAGAAGTTTGGGATTTTCGCCCTTCATCCTATTTAACCAAAGGAGGGGCTTGTGGTCTGTCTGAATCTTGAAGAGAGCGCCAAACAAGTATGGCCTCAGCTTCTTCAGGGCCCAAACCACAGCAAAGGCCTCCCTCTCTATAGCTGCCCAACGTTTCTCTCTAGGGGTCAGCCTTCTGCTTATGAAAGCAAAGGGCGGGTCTTGACCATCTATATTCAGTTGTGAAAGTACAGCTCCCACACCCAACTCAGAAGCATCTGTTTGGACTATGAACTCTTTGGAGTAATCTGGACTTTTCAGAATAGGTGTAGTACACATGGCCTGCTTCAGGTCATCAAATGCCTTTTGACAGCTAACTGTACACTGAACTTTCTTTGGCATCTTTTTGGAAGTTAAATCATTCAGTGGTGTCACAATGGACCCATAGTTTTTCACAAACTTCCTGTAGGACCCAGACAGGCCCAAGAAAGCTCTGACCTGTGCCTGGGTGATTGGAGGAGTCCAGTCTCTGATGGTCTGGATCTTGCTCCCCAGTGGTTGAACCTGACCCCCACCTACTAGGTGGCCCATGAAATGAAATTAAATGAAATTAAAAAGGAACTTGGTTAAGCGCACTGTGACCAAGCGGCTTCCTGGCGCTGGGGACTTGACTAAGCTCACAGAGGGGACCCCGGGAGGCAAACAGGGAAATGCCTGGGTAAACAGAAAAGTTTTGAGGGCTTTACGAAAATGGGTGTAGATAGGAATAGATCGAATGGAAAGAAGAAGACTGTTCCAAAACCGTGGGGCCAGCACCGAAAGACGGGTGCCCCCAGTTCTGGATTTGCGGAAGCGGGGAACGTGCAGAAGGGAAAGAGAAGAGGAGCGGAGAGTACGACTGGGAGCATAAGGGGTGATAAGAGATGTGATGAAAAGGGGAGCTGAACGGGTGTGGGCCCGAAAGGCCAAGCAGGCCAATTTGAAAAAAAATCTGAGGTGCACGGGGAACCAATGGAGGGACTTAAGTGCAGGGGTAATGTGGGAGGATTTGGGGAGACGAAGAATGAGGCGGGCTGCCTGATTTTGAATGGCCTGAAGGCGGCGGGTTTCATAGGCAGGTATGCCCACGTACAGGCCGTTCCCGTAGTCAAGGCGGGAAATGATAAGAGCCATGACGATGGTTTTGAGGGCATCCGACGAGAAGAACCGGGAAATTTTCCGGATGAGACGGAGGGACAGAAAACAAGAGGATACGACGGAGCTAATTTGGGCATGCATGGACAGATCATGACTGACCTTGATGCCCAAGGTTCGGACAGAGGGAACAGGTGAGGGGGGGGAACCGAAGGAAGAGGGCCAGTGAAGAGGGGACCAAGGGTTAGAGGGACCACCAGTGAGGACAAGCTCCGTCTTGTCAGGATTAAGCTTCAAATGATTGATGCTCATCCATTCAGATATAAAAACTAAAGTGGAGCAGAACTTAGGAAGGGAATCAGAAGGGGAGGAAAGATCAAAAACGAGCTGGAGGTCATCCGTTTAGTTATACACGGAGACCCCCAGCTCGAGAAGAGAAATGATAAGAGGGTAGATGTAAAGATTGAAGAGAAGGGGGGAAAGAGAAGAGCCTTGGAGAACCCCACATGTAACCGAGCGAGGGGAAGCAGAGAAGCCTGAGAGGTGAACCGCTTGGGACCTGCCATAAAGAAAGGACGCAAGCCAAGAGAGGGCAGTGCCCCGTATGCCCGCTGCGCTGACACGGTCGAGAAGGATGGAATGATCGACCGTGTCAAGCGCAGCGGACAGATCGAGGAGAACCAAGGCTTGGGGGAGATTGATGTCAGCTTTCCCCTTAAGTTCGTCCAGGACCGCGAGGACCACGGTCTCCGTGGAATGACCTGGGCGAAATCCCGCCTGATGGGAGGCCAGGAGGTGGTTCTCCTCGATATAGGTGGACAGACAGGATGTAACGTGGCTTTCAAGGATTTTGCCAAGAAAAGGGAGTAAAGAGATAGGCCTGAAATTGGGGAGAAGTGAGGTATCAAGGCCAGTTTTTTTAAGGATAGGAAGAACTATAGCCGATTTAAAAAGTGAAGGAACAGAACCCAGGGCCAGCGAAGCGTTAAGAAGGGCAAGTGGAGGGGCAGGACAGACAGTGAAAAGAGTTCTAAGGATCCGTGCAGGAGCACAGTCCGCCGGGGAGCCAGACTTAAGTTTTATAAGCAGGTTGAGAAAACGGTCCAAGGTAATAGATGGAAAATGATCCAAAGAAGAAGAGGACGATGGAAGAGAGCAGGAAAATCCGGGTTGAGGCACAGTAGGGATATTAGCCTTTATGTTGGCGATCTTGTCAATAAAATAGTCATTGAGTGAAGAGCAGAGGATCTGAGATGGAACAAGGCTAGTGCTGGTGCGATCAGAGGTAGCGAGAGTGTGAACTAAGGAAAAGATTTCTCGAGATTTATTAGCAGAGAGGGCAACTCTCTCGGAAAAATATTTAGTTTTAGCTGCAAGGATCGCTCGTTTATTGTCGTTGAGAAGGAGTCTATATTTAACACGGAGAGTGGGACAATAGTTACGTCTCCAGTGGCGTTCCGACCTCCTAAGATTGAGTTTGAGAGCTTTGAGCTCAGCGGTAAACCATTTGTGCGCGTCGTAGGGGCGGACAGCTTTGACCTTCTTGAGCGGGGCGACCTGGTTGCACGACGAAGAGAGCCAAGTGCTAATGGCGTCTGCCTGAGAATCCAAGGAAAGATCGGTAAGATCAGGAACTGAGGAGGCCAGGGAGAGTGAGAGAGAATTGAGGTCGGTCTGGTTCCAACTACGAGCCATAATATTTTTGGGTAGCGGAAGCTTGCCGGCCAAACCCAAGAGGATAGAGAAGGATATCATAGAGTGGTCTGACCAGACGCAGGGGAGTACAGAGGGGGATGAAACGTTGCAGCGTGACGACCAGATTTGGTCCAGGGTATGACCCTGGGCATGGGTGGGGGCCGAGACATGGGATGAAAAGTTCAAAGACTGAAGGTATACAGCCTTGCTCTGCCCTATCTGGTACTTAGTGGCCTTGATAGTGAGGCCTGCTTTTTGCAGGGCCTCTAAAACATTCCTCAGGTGGACCAGGTGATCCTCCCATGTGGAGCTAAAGACAGCAATATCATCTAGATAAGCTGCACAATAGTCATCCAGTCCTGTGAGAACTTGATTCACCAGCCTTTGGAAAGTGGCAGGTGCATTCTTCAAACCAAAGGGCATTACCACAAATTGATAATGCCCTCCTGGGGTCGAAAATGCTGTCTTGGCTTTTGCATCCTCAGCTAATCTGATTTGCCAGTAGTCTGCTGTCAGGTCAAATGTGCTCAAGAATTTGGCAGAAGCCAAACTATCAATGAGCTCATCTGCCCTGGGGATGGGGTGGGCATCTGTCCTAGTGACAGCATTGAGACCTGTGTAGTCCACACAAAACCTCGTCTCTCTCTTACCATCTAGGGTGTGAGGTTTTGACACCAGGACTACTAGACTCTGTTGGACCTCTGTCCTAATGCAGTCCCTGACATGGTCAGGTTGCCTGTAGATTTTACTCTTGACAGGCAGACTGTCACCAGTGTCTACCTCATGGGTGCACCAGCATGTCTGACTTGGGGTCAGGGAAAACAGATGGCCGAAGGACTGAAGATCTTGTCTGCAGTCCTGTTGCTGATGTTCAGAGAGGCTGTCTGCAAAGACTACACCATCTACTGACCCATCATCAGGGTTCTGAGTGAGCAGGTCTGGGAGAGGGTCACTCTCTTCCTCCTGCCCCTCATCTGTAGCCATGAGCAAGCCCATGTCTGCCTTGTCGACAAATGCTTTAAGTCTGTTGAGATGAAGCACCCTGTGGGGGCTTCTCGGAGTCCCAAGGTCCACCAAGTAGGTGACATCTCCCTTCTGTTCAACTATTGTAGGGGGTCCAGACCATTTGTCCTGGAGTGCTGCTGGGGCCACTGGCTCCAACACCCACACTTTCTGTCCTGGCCGGTACACAGTCAGCACAGCCTTTTGGTCATGCCAAGCTTTCTGAATATCTTGGCTGGCCTCAATGTTTTTAGACGCTTTCTCCATAAACTCAGCCATCCTGGAGCGGAGACCAAGTACGTAGTCCACTATGTCAAGTTTAGGCTTTTTGAGAGGTAACTCCCATCCTTCCTTCACAAGACATAGGGGTCCTCTTACAGGATGCCCAAACAAAAGTTCAAAAGGGCTGTATCCAACCCCTTTTGTGGGACCTCTCTGTAAGCAAACAGAAGGCAGGGTAAAAGGATGTCCTATCTTCGTTTCAGCTTTTCAGGTAACCCTTTTATCATCCCTTTGAGGGTCTTGTTGAATCTGTCCACAAGCCCATTACACTGTGGGTGATAGGGGGTGGTGAACTTATAGTTGACACCACACTCCTTCCACATTGCAGTTAAATATCCTGACATGACGTTTGCACCTCTGTCAGAGACAACCTCCTTTGGAAACCCCACTCTGGAGAAAACTCCAAGTAGGGCCCTAGCCACAACAGGAGCTGTTGTGGTCCTCAGGGAAATAGCTTCTGGATACCTGGTGGCATGATTCACTACCACCAGTATAAATCTGTGCCCAGATGCTGTTTGGGGGTCCATTGGTCCTACAATGTCTATCCCCACTCTTTCAAAGGGTACCCCCACCACAGGTAGTGGTATGAGGGGGGCCTTTGTGGTGCCACCTGATTTGCCACTGGCTTGGCAGGTAACACAGGAGCGACAAAACTCCTTGGTATCTTCTGACATATGGGGCCAGTGAAAGTGAGGGACATGTCTGTCCCAAGTCTTGTTCTGGCCCAGGTGTCCTGCTAAGGGAATATCATGGACCAAGGTAAGAAGGAAGCCCCTAAATTGCAGAGGTATAACTAACCTCCTGGAAGCACCAGGCTTGGGGTCTCTAGCCTCTGAATAAAGGAGCCCATCATCCCAATACACTTTATGGGTACCTTGAGCATTCCCAGCAGCATCAGCAGCAGCCTGCTGTCTGAGGGGTTCAAGAGAGGACCAGTCTAACTGTGCCTGCCTCAGATCTGCCCTGGAGGGTCCCCTGTCCCAAGAAACTCAACCTGATCAGGCTCAAGCTCTTCTAGGACAGTTCCCTCTTGGATCTCAGAATCATCCTCCTGCGAGGGCGGATCCTCAACCTGAGGCAGGGGGGAAGGCACTGCCTGAACCCTCAAGCTCTTTCTCTTGGGTAGTGTCTGGTCTGTTGGTCCAAGATCCAGCACTTGTTCAGGTAAGCACTTTTTGGCCTGTGACCTGGTCACAGCAAGGACATGTGCTGATATTCCCAGCATTTCTGCATGGGTCCTATACTCCACCTCAGACCAAACTGAGGTTTCAAGATCATTACCTAACAGACACTCTACTGGAAGGTCTGAACTCACAACAACTCTTTTGAGGCCAGTTACCCCTCCCCAGGAGAAGTTAACAACTGCCATACTATGGGAGGTAGTGGCATTGCTAGCGTTGGTCACTAGGTAGGTCTCACCTAGTATGATCTGATCAGGGTTCACAAAGTTTGGTGTCACCATGGTGACACTGGCACATGTGTCCCTGTAGGCCTGAGACATCTTGTCATTAATAAAAGGTGTCTGTCTTTACTTGCTCAGATTACTGGGACTTACACTAGAGGACATTGCTATGTCCCCATCACAGACAAGAACAGCCTGAGTTGGCACTTTGACTAGGCCAGAGTCCACCTCAGTTCCCAGGGTCAACCCTTCTACACCCTTTTGCTGGGAACCACCATTAACAGATGGACTAGGGGGAACAGTTGCCTTAGGGGCAATGGTGGTGTGCCCTTCTTGGTGCACTCACTAAACCAGTGAGAGACTGATTTACAGTATCCACACCAGGGCTTCTTTGGACCTTCTTATTTTTGTTTGTTCTTTTTGGAGCCACCCTCCCCCTGTGCCTTTTGGGGGCCTGGTGAAGACTTCTGGTCTTTTTGTTTCTGCTCATTACCCTTCCGGTCTGCCTTTTTCTGATCACCCCCTTGGTTCTGGTTTTTCTGCTTAATCCTGGTTCTGACCCATTTGTCTGCCTTCTTTCCCAATTCTTGGGGAGAGGTCAGATCAGAGTCAATCAGGTACTGATGCAATAGCTGGTTTTGACAGTTGCTAATGATTTGCTCTCTCATGATCAAATTATACAAACCTGTATAGTCCCTAACTTGACTTCCCCATAACCAGCCTTCCAGAGCCTTAGTGGCACAATCAACAAAATCAGTCCAGTCCTGAGTCTGTGTCTTCTGGGTATCTCTGAACATCAACCTATACTGTTCAGTGGTTAGGCCAAACCCATCAATCAGAGCACTCTTCAGGACAGAGTAGTTGTTAGCATCCCCATCACTAACTGTGAGGAGCTTATCTCTACCTTTTTCAGAAAAGGAGAGCCATACGATTGCTGCCCACTGACTTTGGGGTACCTGCTGTACTTTGCAGGCTCTCTCCAAAGCAGTAATCCATTTGTGAATGTCATCCCCTTCTTTATAAGGGGCACAATCTTGCTTAGGTGTCTATTTTCATAGGATCTATCTTTATCCTTAGGGATATTGCTGCCACTAGTGGGTACTAACCCACTCTCTCTATGCTCTCTAGCACGAGCAAGCTTCTCTTTGGCCAGGGCAACCTCAAGTTCCCACCTCTCAATCCTAAGAGCAGCCTCTCTCATCTTTGCCTCATTTTCCCTTCTCTGAGGGGAAGTCATCCCTCTCTGAGCAGGGCCATGAGAGCTGTTTGAAGCATGAGAGTGGAGAGATTCCCTGGAGTGTGATCTTCCTCTTCTCTGCCTCTGGTTAAGCCCACTTGGGGGTCTGTATGAGGGCTGCCCATACTGACTCCCATGTATGCTTAAGTTAGCCTGGCTAAGTCTTCTGACTGGGACCTGGCTGTTTGCCTCTAGATCAGAATTCTCCTCCTCTACTCCCTCCTCGTCTTCTTCCTCTGGTACAATAGTATCAGCATTATCATCTGAGGAGGGAAGGACTTCATCTGCACTACCTGAAGCACCTGTGGTAGGTGTCTTTTGAGCATCATACTCTTCTAAGAGCTCAACCATGAATCTGAGGGTAGGGTTTGAACCCTGTTTTAGCCTTCTAGAAGTACACAATTGTCTCAATTATTGAAAGGCTAAGGCTTCATGTCTTAAAAGAAGTCCCCAAGGGATCTACTTCTGAAGGCAGAGAACCACTGGGGTTCACTGTCTGAGACATGGTTTCTAGTGAGGTGTGGTATTGCACATACCTACACTATTTGTTTTCCTACAGAACCTTTCTAGGAGTTGTAGTCAGGGTGTACTAGGCCCAGGCTCTACAACAGCTAAGTTCAGTAGTACTTAAGTATACTAAGACTTGTTTTTATATGTACCTATAGGTACCTATGTGATCTTTCAAATGATATCTCAAGATTACAAGTGGTAAAACAACAGCAAGCTCTAATCCCAACCACTGCACAAAAATGTGAGAAGTTGGCCTGGTATATGATGTTCACTATTCTAGGGAACACCTTGCACCAGTCCAAACAACCCTTATGGTGATGGTTGTAAGTCAACCTTATAGACCAGCTATCATAGTGGTAGTGTGGACAGAACAATCTTAGGCTAAAAGACTTGTGAGGGCGTGTAAAGCCAGCTGTTTTCCCATATGTAACCCCTTGAATACCAAATGAAAGGACACCACACAGGATATATATAAAATATATATGTATTTATTTACTAACACACTCTTCTGAACTCTTTATGAGATCAGAGGCCAAAACACATAACAAGTTACTTAATCAGAATACGTTAAGTTGCACAAAATACAGTTATGCCCTAGGGGCGAAGCAAACCATATACTAAGAAAGTGGTATAAGTACCACGTCACGAGAAAAGGAAAGGCCTAGGGCCTAGAGAATCACTGGGGCTACACGATCTGACCCTTAGGTTAGGAGTAGGAGGCCCACAGGCGGCATGTGCAGTGTCTTTACACACACGCGAGAGTCAATGTTAAGTCAATGGGAACTTAGAGTTTAGAAAAAGAATTATTTAGGACACTTCCGGTCTAGCTAGAAGGAAACAACTAAAAACCTAGACACTTGGATAGTCAATACCCTTGGGAGCACCGAAGTACTCGCGTTACCTCACCCACAGGAAGCGGGTGCATAGGTGTGAAGATGTGTCGGGTTTCGCCGTTGAAGTCTATGGAGCCTGTGAAGAAAGATGCTGCAGGCGACCAGGAAGAAGATGACTGGGTGGATCCAAGGGTGGATCGAGGATGAAGAAGACCTGAAAGCAGAGGGGACAGAGTCTGGGTCACTAGCCAGTGACCGGGTGGAACCAGGAAGGAACCAGACGACGTCAAGGAGCAATCAGGTGCTGTCGTGAAGCTTGTTTCTTCAGCCACGCGGACCAGGAGGAGTCGAGGACAACCAGATGCTGGAGAGGAGCTGTCCCATGAAGGTTCTCGCAGATGGAGGGGTCGACTGCCGGATTGGAGTCAACAAGCCTTAGCAAAGGCAACCCACGTAGGATTCAAAGAAGGCTTCTGATGCAGACCAGCAAGGTCTGAGGTGCCTCACCTTTGCAGGGAGGCAAGTCTGGATCAACCAGACCAGCGAGTTGGTTCAAAAGGATTGTCGTCACAGAGGCCACTAGCCAACAGGCCAGCAACCGGACAACACGTCGAGCAGAACACAAGCAGAAGGGCCCCACGCAGAACTCGTGGAGTGTGGAGGGCTGATCTTCGGTGCAGGCGGAGCTCGGATTCGGGGCTTCTCAATCCCCAATGCACAGCTTCGAGGATTCCTCAGGAGCTGCACAGTTAGCAAGTTGTGGACTTTTCAAGATGGCCGGTCCCACGTGTCTCGTCGCTTCCACGGATCTCAGCTATCATGCAGACTTGAAGAGAGGTTCAGAGAGGTCTGGAAGTCTGGGTCTTGTCAGGCTCTGTGCTCGGGTTACGGTAGGAAACATCGACAAAGCAAGCCGTTGATTTGCTGGATGGTGCCTGGTTGCCCAGGGTGGTTACTCCTTGGCCACAAGGGAGATTCTTCAGTCTTCAGCCTCAGCAGAACGTTGAAAGGTCCAGAGTTTTGTTTCAAGTTTCAGTTCAGGATCAAATCTAAAGTCTCAGGACTAAGCTCCTACCTTTATACAACTAAAAGGGGCTGGATTACTTTCTAGGTCCCTCCTCTGAGTGGGACCAGGAAGGGGGTGATTACACCCCCTCTCCTTTGTCCAGTTTCGCGTCAGAGCTGGGGCTGGATTGCCCCAGCAACCGGTTTGAACTGGTGTATGCATGGAGCACCTAGTGTGCCCCAGGCATGTCTTAATCTATTCAGCCCTCCCTGTCCCAATACGCAAAGTCCTGTCTGGGGTGGTGCTCACACCTCTCCAGGCAGGAAACCTATTGTCCAAACCTCCGTGACTGGAAGGACTCGCAGCTGCAGGAGGTCAGACTTGTGTCTGTGGCAGCAGCGTCCATTTTGTGACGCTGGGGCTCTGGTTAACTTTAACCGGGATAGTCAGAAACTACATGTCTTCTCCCTCTAGAAGGGTGGAATGCTAACCCCCGTCGCCAGAATTGGCGAGGGGGTAGTATTCCAAAGTGTATGACACCTTACACAACATGTTTGGATAAAGCCAAACAAAAGTTAGCATTTAACCTCGAGATTCATAATGCACTTAAGGGTATATGGTATGGCAATATCATAGAACAGCTATAAGGACATGGTTCCGAAAGCTGCAGACAGGCTCAGCTCATGCTAGAGCACCATCTCGCACATAACCAAGCTCTCTGCCTCCAGGATTGTTAAGGCCTGCCATAGGAGTGACTTATAAGTTACTGTGTGTCTATATATAAGGGTAGGTATAGGAATACTATACCTAAGCAAGGGGTGATTACACGACCTTGCCCCAGCTGAGTGATCAGCCAGTTGTGGCAGTTTGAGTGGCCAGCCAGGGGTGGCATAATACATGCTGCAGCCCCTGGTAGGCCTTGGTTACACCTATGCCCTGAGTACCTAAGGTACACTTCTACAGGGGCTGACAAGGTGAACCAATTCCCAATTGTGTATGTACCTAGAGTACATTGTTTGAATTTAGATAGAGTGCATCTGGGCTTTGGGTCTGATTAGCAGCCCACAGCCACATCTAAATCGAAAACCAGTAAAGCAAAAGCAAAAAGTGGGGGTGACCATAGGAAGCAGACCCTACTCTCCTACACGGTGTACATTGGAATAGTAAGAGTAATCACGTACATCCGAGGAGTGATAGCACCAGATATCAATATCTACAAGACCTAGTGCAGTAAGTTGTTTTTTCAATGCTGCTGACATGTCACCCGTCCCGTGAAATGAGCCCTCTCTGCAGTTGAGTCCCGCCTCCCACACCAAAGTGAAGTCCCCCCCAGTATGAGGTCGGAGTCAACGTGTGTTATGTGCTCCCATAGCAACCTCCACAGGAATGAGTCTTGGCCTTGATTCGGTGTGTAAGTGTTGCAAAGGGTGAGAGTGCGATGCCCAATCTTGACCACTACTTTGAGAAATCTGCCATCCGTCATACAAACTATTTTAGAGTCTCCCTGGTGGATATCTGCCCGACAGAGGATAGCTACTCCTGCTGTCCTAGTGGTTGCTGAGGCCCAGAATTGAAGAGGAAATCGAGGGTGTGTCATGCGAGAAACGTCATCTCGGAGTAGGTGAGTTTCCTGCCGGTAGACGATATCTGGATTTTGCAAGAGGAGTTATCGCCATGTCTGGGGCCACTTATTGTGGGGGTTGAGACCCTTCACATTAAGGGAGAGGAGTTTCAGGCAAGGTACAGAGGTCATGGTCTCGCAGTGTCAGGGGCCAATGCTGACCTAAGCAGGAGAATGGAAGTGGTGTGCAGGGCGGGCGCTCCGAAATCCAGTGAGAGACTGGAGACCCCCAGGGCCATTGCGTTCACTGCAAGATAGTGGAGGAAGGAAGGGCAGCTCATCCAAGGAAAATCCCCCGCATTTTCTGAGGTGTCACCCCACTAGGTGTGTGGATAGGGGAGGAGGAGAGAAAGAGAGGAACAGGGGAAATCACAACATATCGAGCATAACAGTGGCCAATGTGGCCAACAGAGTCTATTCCAGTCCAGGGAGAGGCCAGGCGCAAGGGCACAGGCCATCCCGGAGATGTCACACTCCAAGGAATAGGATTGGGGGCAGGTCCTCATCTCATAGATCAATTACTCTCTTCAAGAGCGCGGACTGGGGCCGCCGTCGGAACATGGGTCAGGCACTGGATAGTAGTGTCCACTGAGTGTCTGAGAGGGGGATGAAGTAGTAATCCCATTTCTGAAATGGACCCACTCAGGGGATATAGAAAGAAGACAGCAGCGAGTCAGCGGATGTAGTGTCTAGCTATTTATCAGATGTTTGGGAACCCGGGGGTGTCTGGCCACCTTCTAGGGAGCGTATGTATTTTATAATGTCCTGATTTTCTTGAGATGAATTGCACACTCCCTGGGTGGATGGATGTCTTGCGCGATGTACCGTGGTCCATTGGGGCTTTGCGGGGACGCGGTCCTTGGAAGGTATGCGTCGCAGGTGGAGTGTCAGGAATCTGGAGTAGCTGGACTGCTTCTCGATAGGATTGTAGCACACAGTGCTTGGACTCCCAGTGGAATGTGAGAGGAGAGCAAAGGGGTGCCCCCATTGGTAGCGGATGATCAATTCCTGAAGTTTATCTGTGATAGACCGGAAATCCCTGAGGTGGCGGAGTGATGTGGGCGCCAGGTCATGAAACAATTGGATGGGCGTGCCCTTGAAAGTGAGCTCTGGTTTGTCTCGAGCAGCTTTGAGGATGGCCTCTTTCTCAGTGAAGAAATGGACCAGGGCAAAGATATCGGGGACAAGGCCGGGCCTCCCAGGAGGGCCAGACACTCAATGTGCACGATCCAAGGCTGGTGGGGAGGCATCCTCATCTCTCCTGATGTCGTGAGGCAGATCAGCCACAAAAGTCATGATGTTGGGGCCTTCTGCTCCAGTCGGAATCCTCCTCAAGAATAAGTTGTTCCGGCACCCCCTATTTTCCAGGTCTGCAGCTCAATATGCTGCTCTTCAAGGGTGGCCAGACGCTGCTATAGGTGTTCCTGATCCTCCGTGCGGGTATCTAATGTCTTCTCAAGGTTGTTTACCTGCCCTCCCAGCTCCACCATTTCTCGCCGGAGTTCCTTGACTCCGTACAAAGAGATCCTATTTCAGACTTAAGTTTGTGCATGAAGGTGGTCATGAAGGATTGCGTGACAGGTTCAGAGGGTCCTCCGCCTTCTGATGCCGTGTCTGTTGTTGGGGCAGATCCCGGCTTGTTCCACATAGCCATAACTGTGTTGTCTTTAGGGGCTGCCGGAGGCTCCTATCTGGTCTTCGAGCGGGTCATGACCTCCGAGCAGAGATGTCTCGAGCAGAAGATTCCAAGTGAGGAGGCACCGTTTCAGCAGCTGCCTGGTCTGGACGGGGTGCGTGGTCCCAACCACGGAGGCCTGAGGGCTTTGAGAAGGTCCACAGTGTGAGAAGGGAGACCCGAAGGCAAACCAGGTGCTGCCCTTCAGGATCTCAGGATGCAGTCCTTGTGACCACTGAGGAGATGCAGAGTCTGGATGAGACTGTACCGTGGGAAGGGCAAAGGCCAGGCTAATCAAGCTGCAGGATCGCCTCCCCACTAACACAGCAGCAGGGGAGGGCTGTCCACATTGACCAGGTGATGGCCGCCAAAGCGATGGTCACTCTTGGGGGTATCGTGAGGGATCAGTTAAAGTCAAGGAGAGCATTGGTGGTGCTGTGTGGCAATGTGTTAACTTCCCCTGCGATGCAAGCAGGTGGCCATAGACAGTGCAGGCTCAACGGGATGGGTCGACACAGCCTCCTACCACAGCAGGAGAGCAGGATAGGGCCTCGGGTCTCACAGTCCAGTGACCAGTGGCCATGGAGGTGGTAGTAACGGCGCAGGTATGTGTTATCCTTGGGGTTCATGGGAGACACCTGTAATCTTGGGCGATATTCCAGGGAACTATGTGGTTGTTAGTGTCCCAAGTATTTGTGGGGGCCACTGAGTGGGGCCAAAAGCCAGTGAGTCCTCCCCCAGAGCTCAGACGGGCCCCAAGTGGTCAGCGTCCCGCTCTCAATTAAGCTGTAAACCAGAGGTGCTTCGCGCCCCGCCGCAAACCTGCCCAGGCACTCAACAGAGTCAGCTGGATGTTTCAAGGGATGTCCCAGGGACACAGCCACATCAAGGGAGGTCCACACGGGGCAGCAGCAAACAATGCCGCTTTCGGGCAAATGCCCAGGCCGGCACCACCTCAATGGTCCATATTGTGGCTTCTGATGTTCCCAATGGTATTAGCAGGGGTGGCACACCAAGTGGATCTAGGGGGAGGGCAGCAGTGACCGAAGGTGGCCAGAAACCCACGCCCGGGTCTGGAGTAATGTCCTCGCAGTCCGCAGCCTATCCGCTGCCACTTGGAGTGAGTGTTGCAGCTGGTGTATAGGCAAAGCCTCGTGGGGGTGGTGAGTTACAGAGGCCTAGGCGTAAGATGGTGGCCAGCTGAGTCCCAGTCCCTCAAAGTGCTCCCCGATCAGTGGTGCCAGCATCCTCCAGCCCCGTACCTGAATGGTCCAAGCAATCCTGGCATCTCGTGTAGTCTCCTGTGGGGAGCCGCCAACCCCAGCTGGTGCGTGCTCTGGAGCGCCACTGACTGGGCTCTGTGAAATGGCAGGCTTGCTCCCGATATGCTCCACCTGCTCCTCAGGGCTCTGGCATTT
Organism: Lissotriton helveticus; assembly: GCF_964261635.1. Taxonomy (NCBI): domain Eukaryota; kingdom Metazoa; phylum Chordata; class Amphibia; order Caudata; family Salamandridae; genus Lissotriton; species Lissotriton helveticus. The sequence continues at coordinate 599,842,193 of NC_136063.1, read as the reverse complement.
GGAATAAGAGAGCGGCAGAACCCACTCCCCCCGCTCTCAATCACACCCCAGGGACTGTTTTGTCAATGAGGTCCTGTTCTGGAACATAGGCTCACACCGGGGGTAACCATCCTGGGAGCACGCAGGGTCAGGATGCACAAAAAGGCGTGCGCACCGCCGAAGGCCGGAAGCACTCACCCTTCTCTGCTTTTCTCCCCACTGCTTGTCGAGCTGGGAGGTCACCAGGTCCCTAGAAAGTCGTCGGGGCCCTTCTGCCAGTTAGTTGCCCCCAGCCAGGGCACCTCTGAAGCCGCTGCACTGCTTAAGGTTGCTGATTATACCCAGAGCTCGAATGGCATGCCTCTCACTTCATCTGTAGCAAGATCACACCCCCGCCAGTTTTTTTTTTAACTGTTTTCAGATCCTGCCTGACCTATAGGGCCATGTGCGGGGGTGTGGGGGGTCATGGGAGCCCTGGGAGTCTCCTGTAGCCCCCTACTAAAATTAAACATGTGGGTGTTCTGAGTGAGCACCAGGATAGCCAATATTTTTTTTTTAATGAATTATGAATAAGAGACAAGAGTCACTCATTTATTATTCACTGCTCCTTGCAAGAATCACCCCATAATTCCTTGTGAGGATTTAAAAAAAAACTTTTTGGAGCCTGGTGGGATGGGGCAGCACCAAGCACTTTTTTTAATGTGGGTGGCTAAAGTGAATGCAGCCGCCTGCTGCAACATTAAAAAGAAAATCAGTAAGTCTCCTAGGTCTTTAAGTCCATGAACCCACAAGAGCTTACCATATTTGTAACAAGCATTGGCATAGCCAATAGGTCTCCCCTTTGGGACCTTATAAGTATTTGATTATGCAGCCCAATATCATTGGTGCAACATCAACTGTTGCATGGCTAAACACATAAAGTCCCAAAGGCGTGACCTATTTGCTGTGCCATTGCTTGTTTTATATATATGGTGGCCCTGTGCTGCAGATCATATTGTTGAGTAAAAGGCAACACAAGGTGCAGGTGGGACTAACAGTTCTATTTTTATTGAGGAATGTTACTTCAACGCTTGTCCACTGACTCTTACTTTCGGAATTCTCTGGTTGCAGCCTGGGGAGGCTCTAAGAGGTTCCACGTTGGCTAGATCAACATCCCTCTTTCATTCACATATTCTTGCGCTAGGGTCCTGGCACTCGTGGAGTATTTTCCCTTCTCAGCTCAATTCATCGGCTCTTTACTCTGGATTGCATTCACACTTTTGCTTCCTCGTTCCCTGAGATGCCCCGTACCTATCTACCCAAATTGGTTTGTCCTGCTGACAATCTTGAGTTGTTTAATAAGTACAGCAATGGATAAACATGACCAGACTTCACACGATTTTAAGAATTTAAATGAATTAATGCTTTCTGTCCTAATTGACGGAGTGAGCGCTAGGCCGTTTTCCACCCCAGTTTCCCTTGTAACCGTGTCCTTTACTGCTGGTGGCTCGAGTCTTCATGTGGCGTACATTCCAGCTCTGGTTCCTAAATTATATTTTTAAAGACTTATTTTATTCTTTCCAATAACGCAAACCGGCATCAACAGTTAACAAGAAATGAGATGATGCAACAACTGGGCAACGTATGTCAACGCATGGAGGCGTGCAGTAATTATTTCCAAATACTCTCTCTCAAACACTGATAGATTTGAACCGCACACCGCTGTCACCTTGCAAGAGAACTGTAGGGCCCTGGCTTCCCTCGCTCTTGCAGGACCGCAGGCTGGTGTGAAACGAAAGCATGCCCTTGAGACGCTCATGTGAGTGAAGGCACGCTTATTTCATCACAAATCGGCGTGAAAAAGAAACTCCGTTTATACTAGGTCACTGGGGTTTGTGTAGCGCACACACAGCCCTTCAAAGTCACTCAAATGATTCTCAAGGAATGTAGCGCATAAGCATGAGTGTGGCTGTTGTTTTAGTGAATGCACCTGTATAATAAATGAGAGAGCAAGTTAGACCTTTTAGTCTAGACACTAAAACACACGAGACTTTAGAGACCTGATTTTTTTTTTTATTTGAAAAGAACGATGTGCTTGGCTTCATGGTGACAGGCTTGAATCCTAGAGGGTCCACTTGACCATTTATCCTTCAGAGGTCTGACAAACTTAGTGCATTGAGTTGGGTATTTTACACCTTTATTTAAGGAGCTATATCTCACAACCTCAGTCCTGGATTCCGGGAAAGGCTGCATTTTCCAAACTATATTCAAAAGTGGAAACCCATCCGTACCAATAAGCTATAGACTTATAGCATTAATTGACGTGGCGGCGAAGCTTTATGCAATCACTTTACTTCAGTATCTCAAAATCTGGCTGGAAATCATTAACCTTTTACCCCAGTTAAAAACAACAGGGTTCAGGGCAGGTATGGGGATTCTAACAATCCTAACAACCCTGACATTATTAGCAGAAAAGACAAAACCAGGAAAACGCAGCTCTTCACCTGCTTTGTAGACCTCAAGTCTGCCTTTGATTGAGTTCCCGGGGAGGGCCTGTGGAAAAAATGGCCACATGGGGTGCACCAAACAGCCTACTGAAGGCGATAAATGAGCTCTAAATAGGAACCTGGGCCCAGGTCAAAATAAGGGATGGCAAGAATGTAACAAACAAAGTATTTACAAATAAAGGATTAAAACAGGGGTGCGTACTTGCTCCATTCTTATTCAACATATATCTAGCAGACCTGGCACAAGCCGTACTGATAGTCAACTTGCATCTACCCATGCTGGCTCAAGAAGAGATAGTATATTTACAGTATGCAGATGATATTGTCTTATTAAGCCAAACTCCAATTGGACTTCAACGAAGCGTGCACGCCTTAAAAACCTACATGGATATCCATGGGTTAGAATTTAACTTGAAGAAAACCAAGGTGGTCCGCTTGGTAGACCCCACAAAAAAGAATCATTTGTGGTACTTGGAAAGGAAAAATAAGTTGAGGAAGTCAAGTCTTACAAATGTTTAGGATTTAAGGTGGAGTATCAAATGAAAGGCAAACAACACATAGAGGCGATGCAGATAAAAGCACAATATTTGGACTACGGCTTTAAACTTTTAAGAACAAAACTATGCTGTCCCTCATTCAGACATCTGTTGACTGTGATGAGTGCTCAATTAATGCCAACAGTGACTAATCGAATGGAAATGCTGAAAGGACAAGAAGAAGGCATTTTAAATAAAATCCAATCTAGAGTTTGTTAATGGGTGTTTGGTCTAACGAAAACGGCATCCCCAGCACAGGTGTGCCTAGAGTTTGGATTGTTGAATCAAAAATATTAATGCAAAGGAGCCTTTATAAAACTATGTAGGAGACTACGCTCGTCTGAAAGAGGGGCAATCAACTACATGTGCTGGCAGGAAATAGAGCAAATACAGAAAAACAAAAAAGATTCCTAGGGGCTACACTTAAAACAGGCTATAGAGGAACTGGGACTACAAGAAGTCTGGAGCGCAAGGCCTTTTATTAGGCAATAAAAGTTACAAATACGCATTTCTCCTATTTAACAGATAAGACCAACTTGGCACTCAGAAGACATTCCTGGACAGTGATTAATTCCTACAAAAAATTACAGCCCCAGGAATACCTTGCAGCACACTTCTCACTTAAAGTAAAACATCAGTTCATGCAGTACTGCTTTGGAAAATAGGAGACAAAAGATCTAAGGCCATCTTGAAAGGAACAGTCATCAAATAAGGAATGCCGCCCATGAAAATATAATGAAGAAAGTATAGCTCATTTTTTTGCATTTGCCCAAGGTATCTGAATGAAAGGAAACAAATGTTAAAAGCAATTTTTAGAGAGCTAGAAATAGGTTCATATAGGCAAGCTGAAACGTTTTGGCTAGGCGGCATGTCCATACCACTTAAATGTCGGGTAGTAAAACTTGTAAAGTTGAATATGAATGCAATTGAACTATTAACATAAGTTACCTGCACTACAAGAAACGAATCACTAATGAAAAGCATCAAAGGAAAACTAATTTTGCACAAAGCTTCAGCACTTTAACTCAGTGTCTACGAAACGTACAAAAATCTCCCGGGACAAAAAAATTGAAGATCCGTCATCTGAACAGAAACGCATTGCAGCATAATAAATCCGCATATTTTAATTGACAACTCAATCTAGTTTTAAGATTATGTTTTAATACGGACTTGTAAGATTTTATCGTTTTAAGGCAATGTCAGGCAATGACCAAATTGCTCAAAGTTACTGTAATTTAAAATAAGGTGTAAATATTACGAACAACGGAAAATGGCAATTAGGTGAGTTAAGGACTTGCAAAAACGTTTTAAGTAGATAGCACCTTTTACGATGTAAAAAAAGGAATGTACTTTGTGCAATGATTTTTATTGATTATATACCTTAATAGATAAGTACAGAAATGCAAAATACAAATATAAGATTTCTCCTTCTTTGTGTCCACTTAAAAAGGCAATATTTCACTAAACAGAGTCTAGGATGGCTTAGTAGATTGAGTTTTGCCCCAAAATTGCGAATGCTTATGGTGAGCCCCTCATGTTCTACCCAAGTTACATCCTCTTAATGTAAAGTGACACAAAGCAGCACTAAGTACTGATAGAGCGCACAGGTCACCCGATCATAATTTTACCAATACGCACACTTGGGCCTATAAATTCAATTCATCATACTAATTTAATCGGGTAACCTACACTCTACTATCAGTAATTAGTACCTAACTAATTCCTATACCTTGGACTTACCAATTCTTGTCCTTTGGCGTCTATGATCACTATGGATCAGGGAGCTAGCTGAAAAGATAAGCAATCTAAAATAACATTCATAACATTTACACCCTTTATAATAACCACAGACTCAGGAAGTTTTGAAAACCTTTATCTAGTCTTCCTCAAGGTAAGTAAGCATGAGGTTTACAGTAATCAATAATCAAAATCATGAAAATCGTATAACCATGTAAAAGATAAATGATACCAATCATTTAGAAGTCTAAAGGGCAGGTAAGAACAGGAACATACTGAAAAATCAAATTTGAAATAGTTTATCTAAAGGACGGGAAAAATAAGGAACATGCTAAATCACAAATTAATCAATAATTAAAGGGAAATGAAAAGGAACTCAATTTATTACGATAGTACTGTATTAACCATGAGGCTAAGGGAAAAGGTAAGAAAAAAGAACCCGCTAATAATTCAGAGCAACCACTCTAATTCAGCTAAAGGAGGGTAAAAGAAAAGGAACATCGATATTTCATGAACAGTTCTTTATCTTCAATTCTAAAGGATGGGAAAAAATGGGTCATGCAGAAATAGCAAGAATCACGATTTTATTAATTATCAGAAACGAAGGAGAAGAAAAAAGAACATATGCAAATTACGACTCTAGCAGTTTTGGGGAAGGTAAGAAAAGGACACAAATATTTTACTTATTTCCCACACAGATTTATATTTCCCTAGAACAGAGCAAAGACTAACCCTGGCCACGGGTCTGTCGAAAGGACAGGAGAAAACCCCAAGGAATGCAGTTGCCAGTAGGCCAGCAGGTGCTGTATGGAAAACAGGACAGGAAAACCAGATTTTGGATCAGAACCGGACCACCAAAGTTGAGACCAGCACCCGCAGTTCAGTTGCAACGCCTGCGCTACACCCTCTCGGCAGCTATCAGTCTAAACCCCGATTGGGTTATCGAATTCCCCAGCAAAGTGCTTCGCCAGCACTTTAAGGTTCTCAAAGCCCCGATTGGGTCTGTGAGTCTCTCTGACAGAGTGCTCCGCAGCACCTCTGTTTCTCCATCAGCTATTGAGTACGTTGGGTCAGTGACAGGTCAGCTATTCGGACAAGTCAGACGAATTCTCTATTTAAACTAGACTAGTTATACTCTTTTCCAGGTCAGTGTGCCGACCCCCCAATTTTGCAAGTGTAAGGATCCCCAATTTCGATTGGACAAGGGAGGAGGACAGGTCATCACACCACCTAGGATTTGTGCTTTCTCAAGCCCCTCATTTGAATTTTCATACCCGCCCATCGAATTAGGGTTCACATGACAGAAGCTTTATACATAACAATGGTGAATTTAACATTGTATACAAAGTTAAAACTTTAGTACAAGTCGGCTCCTTCGACTAGGTGAGGGTGCTCGTTCCCATGGCACATCTTGGCTGAAGCTGCCAGTTGGCCAGGTTTTCGAAGGTCATTGCTGTAGAGACTCGCAGACACGCGCAGACTCAGTTTCACTCAAGATGGAACGCAGCAAGGGACAGTGGGCCATATTTAGTAAAGTACCATGACATGAAAAAGAAACAGTTTTAGAACACAAAAAAAATGAATACACTGTATACCATGAATCTCTACTCTATACCCATTACTTTATAATAACTATAGCATTAGGATTAATATAGAACGGACAGTATAGCAAAAGCAGCAATGCAAGCTTTGGCATGTGAGAACACAGAGCAGCCATCTTAGCTCTAGTGCGCAAGTGCAAACAGTTTTTCCACCAGAACTGCGAGTACGTCACATCACATGGGTATAACCGACGCATGTGCAGAAGAAATTCCCGCGTAGCAGCTGCCATTTTAGTTTTGCAAGTGTATTAGGATTAGTAAACACATAGGCAAGCTTCACTCGGACACCCCGAAATATCTGCAAAAGGGCAAATTAGTAAGACAGACATATTGATTAGTTTAATTAAGGTTATTTGAGGTTCATGAATTCAAGCAAGGCGCTTTACGTGTGAATCCTTGCTCCATCAGTACATTTTGTGAAAAGAGAAGGGCAAATCTCTAGTGCAAAATACATTTTGCATTGGAAAGTAAATACTGTTGCAAGGCTTTGCACCACTTTGTGTCACTTTGCATGACTTTTCACTGCTGCAAATCCATTGTAAATCAGACTCTGCGTGTGGGAACTTTCATTAGCATGGGTTAATTGTCTATAATAGAACTTTACAAAATCACATCAGCACAGCTTTAAGGTCCTAATTTGGCTGACAGAGGTAAATTGGTCGGTATGGCGGAGTACTTTACTTCCACCATACTGAGGGTTCTCCGCCCACCACATTTAGAGAGGTCCACCAGCCCTCTGGACAGCTCTTAACATTGGCAGGAACCACTGTGATGGTGAATCTTCAAAAGTTGGCAGATGATACATTCAAAATGACAATACCCTCGATCAAACTTTTAACATTATTTTGTATGTTCAAAAACAAACTCTCAAAGCGGGATTTTGTTTTAGAAAATTCGAAAACGAATGATATCACACTATGAGTTTTGTCTCCGGGGCACACCGTTGGAGTTGTCTCTCATGGTGTAGAGGCCATTTTGCATTTTCCACTGCCCTTCACAAACACAGTAATGGGCAATAAAACTGGCAATTTGATCACCCACTCTAAATTGGGTGGGTGGAAGATTCGGCAAACCTCAATGGCTGTCATAGGAAAATGTTGGCGAAGGAGATAAAGCAGTCTCTGTCACTGACATACTTAAGGTATGCCTGCCTATAAATCAGGTGAGTGGACCTTCAATTTAGCGGAGAGGGCACTCCATTATGATTTTGACAGAGTACTCCCTCTACCAAACTCTAAATCAGTACAATAGTCTTTAAACTTCATAAATGAATTCCTCAGAAACTTACATGTGCCAAATCTTTCTTGATATTGTTTATAAAAAATATATTTAGATAGTTAATGCACCTGTTGCTGTTTTGCTCACTACTACGGGTTAACAGTAGTCAACAATACAGCTTTTACTATGAAATAAAAGGTTTTAGTTTTCCTTTACTTACTTTTCCTATTTTTTTCTTCTTAACTTGTCACATAATGATCTTTAATCTAAATAATACCTCACATATCCCAAACACGACCTCAAACTACAGATTCTCTACCCCTTGCAGAAAGGTTTGTGAAATTCCAGTGAAAACCTGGATAAGAACTTTTATCCATTCTGAGAACTGAACTCTACTTTATTACAGATTGCTACCCGTATAACATAAACATAACGTGTATTTGTAAAGCCCAAGTTCACCCAAGGATATCTTGGTGCTGCATAACAGATGTGTATTGTTATCCAGCTCAATAGTACTAATGGAACCACCAGGATTTAAAACTGTGAACATGAAGTCGAACACAAGCTCCTATAGTGAACAAATTAGTACACTAAGCCACCAGACCCTGAATCTCCAGGGTATTACTGCAACATCTCTTTGGAGTAAAGACTTTTATTAAATTATTTGATGCACACATGTGCTTTGGTTGCACTTGGTATAACGTTAATACCTTTACCCAATTATAAAATGTGTCTTTCTAGTACACCAGTTTCCAAGGTTACCAAATCAGAGCGGGTTCTTAGATTCTACTCATGTCAATGGTCTTTAGTAAACTGAAACTTTAAAATAATGGTAGTCCTTGGTATCAACCTATGTGTTTAAACCAATCATTGCACAGGCCAGCATTGCACTGCACGGTGTTGGGTTACATTGCCTAGGAATTGAAGCTGGTCTTTGTTTCTGGAAGAGAGAGCTACAATCTTTTGACTACCTCTAGCTACACTTTTTTTGTAACCTAACATTTTGTTCTATATCACAGACAGGATTCAATACCAATGCATTCACTTTAAAGAAAACATTTTGTTCTGTTCATATTATTGATTCTTGGAGACTTCATATTCTGCATCTCATTCACTGAGGTTCACAAGGACACCGGCAGAATGATTTTTATCTGGATAGTTAGTCACTCCTTCAACCACTGGATTGTGAGAATGCTAGATCTTGCTCCATTGAGAAGGATAAGGGATTGCTTTATGTGGACATTGCACAGATTATCATTACATTTGGTGGGAAGCATTTTGGAATGTGAGGAACCAGTTGTAATTATTGTACAATTTTGAGTGAAGGATTTAGGCACAGTTACTGGCATTGCTTTATCATTTGAAATGAAAAAAACCTTTGGAAAGTTAATGCATCTTGTTAGACCTGGCATCATTGGTGTGGGTTTCCCTGTATTTTTGCCTTTGCCTCCTGTTATTTTGCTGTATTTTGGACTTCGTTTTTGCTGGTGTAGATGCTGTGAGCACTGTGCCACTGCTGCTCAGTGCCAAAGTGCAAGTGCACCGTGGCGCCAGTTCTGTCGTATCATTTTGGGACGCAGTAAGAAACCGACGCATCTCCTCCCCCTTCACAGTAAGAAACCAGCATATCACCTCCTCTCTGGTAAGAAACCAATGCATCACCTACCCTGCACAGCAGTAAAGAACCAACACATCACCTTCCCTGAGTGTAAGGAACCAACACATAACCTTCCCTGCAACCCTTTTTGTTTATGTGCACGACCCATCCATGGTACTTTGTGTGAAAAGTGATGCATCTGCAATTTACTTTGAACAGAACAATTTTAACCATTTAAAAGTCATATTTTTATCACTGTGTCGTGGATATTTGTTGTTTTGGTCTTGTTTGGTTTAGATAAAGATTACTTATTTTCCTAAACTGATGTGGTGTCCATTTGTAGTGCTTTCACTGTATTACTGTATGTGTTCACAAATACTTTACACACTGCCTCTGAGATAAGCCTATCTGCTCATGCCAAAACTTTGAAGGGGTGACCAGGGGTTACTATAGAAGTGTACACCCCTTACCATGACAGGAAAGAGGGGTCCCTACTTGGACAACGGTGCAAACCATTGCCAACTGGAGACCCCCATTTCTAACATGTCTCATTTCCCACATGAAAAAATGTCAACAACATTTTTTCTTTATAACTCCTGGACTATGGATTGGATCAATCTACAACATTACCATTCAGAAAATGAAAAGGGGGTGTTAATTTGTCACAGGGTATGGAGTGGCGCTTGCCAAGAGGCGTTGAGTTAGCACAAATGAGGACAATGAATGCAGAGCTACAGGTGAGGGAAAAACCCCTAAACCCTCAATTCTGGACAAAGATTCGTCTATAAACAACAATAAGTCCTGGGCACACGCATATGAGTGGATAACCAATACAGAAAAGTTATTGTTAACAAGGATGAAGACAAACGTGTTCTTTCTTGGAGTGTTGATTTTTAATGGTGCATTGATTCACGAGCCAGCCAATTCATGTTTCGTCAATCGGGTGTGAAACCCTTGACTACTTCAGGGCTGTAACGGAGTGGATTGCATCGTGGACCTTACAACTGGTGATAATTCGGACCCAGTGGGTCCTAACATTTGTCTGCAATGAAGAAATCTCTTCTCTATCAGATGGTCTGTGTATCTTATAAGGTAATGTAATTTAAATCTCACGGTGATACGGAGTATCTGGTGAAACGCGGTCCCTGATTCATGAGAGAAACAGGGCCTACTCGCCAAAGCTTCTTTTTACTGCGAATGGTGCCGTATTAACTTGGTTTTGACCTCACAAGGTGTATTGAAACTCAAAAAGGATAGAAATGTGGCTTATAATACCAGGAGAGAGACTGACCGTCTCTCTTCACCGCATGGGACTTGTTGTTGTTAACATTAACATTCAGGTCATCATGCCTGGAATTTTCCAAAAAGAAGGCGTACATTTGACAGCAGAAGGAAATAGGATCTTCCACAGCCATCCAAGGAACATATCCAATTTTATATTTTAGTCTGCTCAGAATGCATCATGAGCACAAAGACTCTTTTCAGAGCCACTTTTACTTTATAAATGTTTTATTAATAAAAAGCTTTTTTTGCAAATAATAGAAACGTGGATCTTACGAGGTTTCAAGGAAAGATAAATACTACCTGGTTTCTCACTTTCTACCTTAATGGATTCACAGAAATAGCCAAAACATGTATTGTGTCTTAATTCCATTAGCAGCAAGGGCTGGGCACGGGGCCTTGTCCCCGACCAGGACCTTCGGCTCCCCCTCTCCATATGCATCTGACTGTGTCTGTGTGCAGCAGGGGTTGGCCACAGGGCCTGGCCTCCAGCCACATATTGTGCCACACCCTCTGTGGGTGTTTGATTCCCACTGCGTATGGCCCAAAGCTGTGCACTGAGAATTAAGAAAACTGGACTTGGCCTTTTGCCAGGCCCCAAAACCCACCCTCTGCAAATGGCTGACTTCTCCTGCGAGTTGCAGAAGGTGTGGCTCAGTGCCTGGCCTCTGACCATGCTCCACATTTCATAGTACATCGGTGTCTGACCTTCATTACTCATAACCTTTGCTTGTGCACCAGGACATCGTTTGTGGGTGTCCAATTTCCACTGCACATTACCTTTGGCCATATGCAGCATGGGCTGGCCATAAGCTCCAAAGGATGCACCCTATGGCAAGCAATAAGGACCTCTGCTGGATCCGAGACTCTGGAAACAGACCACAGATTATAACATTGCCCAAAAAAGGGTCCATGAAGCTTGCCCCAATTTGCTGTACCAGATACATGAAGAATGCTGGTACTGCAGGCCCAAGACTGGTTCCTTGGCTCTCGAGGGTTGCTCCAGGACGTGAATAGAATCTATAAATCCCACAACAAAATATTGTTTTCAAATTAGACTTTAGAGGGGCCTTATGGGAAAAGCCTTCAACCACATAACCCCACCCCCCTGTTATGAGCTCACCCTGGCCCTTATATACCCTTTCTTTTTAACTTGCAGCATGGAGTGACCAAGTCCTCATGCCCTGTAATGGTGGCTGTAACATTTTCTCTCAATGTTGCAGCCAGTAAAAAGATGTATTTCAGATGTGTGCTTCCATATTGCCAGTTGCAAAAACAACAGTTGATGGACAGAATACAGAACAATGTCATATATTCAACTCAGTACAGAGACCTGGGCCTAAATCCATCATGTTTTTGCTCACCATGCTATTCCAGTTTGGACACACCCATATGTAAATCAGTCTTGACCCTGTGCCCAACGGGAACAGTCCAGCCTGAACTGCCAGGCCAGGTCCTCCCTGGACTGGAAACAAGCATCCTAGGACCGGGTTCAGGCTTTCAGCCCTCATCAGACAGGATAGCTTGACTCCAGTGGCATGGAGAGTCCTCCCTGGACTGGAAACAAGAATCCTAAAACCGGTTTCAGGCTTTCAGCCCTCATCAGACAGGATAGCTTGACTCCAGTGGCATGGAGAGCACGAGACCCACGTCTGGGCATACCCGTCCCAGTCGGGGTGACAAATGCAACAACAACAGTTGATGGACAGAATGCAGAATGCTCACTTTGCCACTGGATCCAAGCTAGCCTGGCTGATGATGGGTAACAAAAAACCAGTCCCAGAATGCTTGTTTCCGGTCCAGAGAGGACCTGGCTTGGCAGTGTAGTCTAGACTGTTCCCATGAGGCACAGGGTCAAGCCTGATTTGCCTATGGCTGGGTCTAAACTGGGGTGGGATGGTGAGCAAAAGAATGATGGATTTATCCCAGATCTCTTGACTGGGGGTGAATGTATGATTTATTCAGCATTCCGTCCATGATTTGTTTGCAGAGTACTCCATATTGCCAGTGGCAGAACTGAAACAGCCGACAGAAAAAAAAGATCCCTTGGCAAGTCAAATACAAATAATGTTTAATTTTGGACCTGCAGATGTCTGCAATACCATCGCATTGGATCCTCCATGTATTAACCACATCGATGCTATGCATTTTCCCGCTGTGTGCTGGAATCAACAAAAACACATGTTACATGACGAGCTGGGCTCGTCATGAGCGTAGCAGGAGGCTACCTCATGACGAGCCCAGCTGGTCATGAGTGTGGAAGGGGTTAAGAGTTCAGATATCTCTAAAATGTAACCTCTTCATGCTGTACCGGAGTTCTTTTTAAAATGTTAATATCTTTAAAACTAAACTGCTTTAGGTCAAACCAAGTTAAGCACATTACTTGAGTAAAATCTACCATATTGCCAAATTTGGTGCAGTTATTTTAGCCCTTATTTTCTGTATCAAACAGCAAAGAATCATATGAAAACAGCAATGGAAAATTGCCCTTTGGTGACCTCTCCGACCTATTTTTCTTTGCCCCTGATTGACTGATCTGGACAAATTTTGCCATGAAGGACCCAAAGTGGATGTACTTTGTTAAAAAAAAGTTTAGCTTAAATTTGTCAAACAGAGCTAAAGCTGTTAAGAAAACATAAAAGTGTTTTTTCTTTGGAAACTTTGACATCCATAACTACACTGGAACTATCACAATTCACTAGCTCACATACAGAGACTTTGTGTCCACCTCTGTTATATTTTCTAAACAGCGATTATTTTTAAATAATTCTATGCACAACGTAAAATTTTTTTTAATACATAACACAAATTAAAAATGTATGAGTGGGATTTGCAATGCATTATTCTTGAATATTATAAATGTATATAGTAAAATGTAATTATATCATGCACATTTAAGTGACTGTGCTGAAAAATCTTATGACTAATTCTAGATTAAAAAACAAATCATATTAATATTCTATAAAAAAAGATGTTTATTGTTTTGTAAAGTTGAATTACCTGTAATAAATGTTACTACACTTTAGCAGAGTGAGAGCTTCACCCAGGTGCCATAGACCTCCACCTATGTGTGAAAAGTTATGAGTAGTAACGTTATACTCGTAAATCGTATTCTAAGCCTTTGCATCAGGGAGTGGATACATGTAAGTCTGCACTTAGAAGAAACTTAACACTCGGAAATGGTTAAAAGCAAACATGTGTACCACTAGGTGTAGTAGTAGATTTACACTTGAGTACATTTTCATGTGTAAGTGTACCACTGTGAATAGGCCTCATTGTATGTCTGCCTGCAAGAGCAAAAGTTGTGGTTTCGTCCTTATTATCATATAGGTCCAATCGAAAATTCAAGCTTGCACTTGGTCTCAAGCAACAGGTTCAATATGGACTTGATTTTATTTATCTAATTGAAGTAGCAGCAGCAAGAAATGCTGTGTTCGCTCTACCATGTTTGAACATAGACCTAGAGGGTGGACTAAACCCACAGAGCAAACTTACTAGCAGACAAGCAGCAGCAAAAGACACAAAACTCTTCAGAGGTACACTATGGCTGACTGAAGGCCACTATATGTTATCCATGTTATCTGTGAAACCTTGACGTACTCCTAAATAATTAAATCAAATTGCCATTCACAGTTAACCAATGTTAACATTTCAGAGTGTACTCTAAAATACACCTAAAATAAATTGTTATGAAGTTACTATTCTGTCTGAGAGTTTTTTGTCGAAACCTTTTTTTTGTGAGCCTAAATTGGGAACACAGGCCAAGCTTGGTGTGGTGCTCGAAGCAAGCCTGCTCTCACGTACACCAACAACAACTGGGACAGTTGTTTTTACGTGATAGTGCGGAGGTACTTAGATAAGGATGATTGATTAAGTCGAGGTTAGTTTGCTCCATCTAGACCAGATGGGAAGCATATTTTTAAAGGCTCCATTAATCACTCTTATTGGAGAATTACAACCACTGCTGCTAATGTCCTAATGTGCTGTGGACTCTGCTCCTTGTCCATCGATCTCAATATTTCAAAGCCCACAAATCACGGGGAGCTCCGCTGTAAAATCATCCCCTCTTTTAACAAGGCAATAACTACGACCAGTCTGACCAATATTAAGAAGAAACGTCTTTTAGCACACCCAAGTGCAACTGGCTCAAAGCACCAGCAACGAAAAACACAATTGTTGCAACAGGATGTCAAGTGGTTAAAGAAAACAATCAGACTGTGCTATTTACTTTATGATTTTTTGAGTCGAGAGTGTTATTAATTAATGTGATTTCTATTTTTGAAATGTATCCTCCATGAAGCTCGGGTGATATTCCGAAGCTCTCAAATGATCGACATCACACTACTGTTGGTACTAATATAATTTTGTATTGAAAGCTAGTGCTCATTATTAAAATCTTAAAATTGTCGCCTACTTAAGTTGAACGGTACTTTACTAATTTTTTGAGTGGTGCAATTATGCATTTTAAAAAACAAGAAATGGAAGAAAGCACCGACTTGTGTATTCTTGGAGAGAGATGTGTTTCTTCATGGCAGTAAAAACATGTTTATTATGGGGAAGATGATTTGTATCACAATGATGCATTCAAAGTTTCCTACCTGGTGGTAATTCTGCTTTGATACATTTTATGCATTCGACTAGGAGTTTAGATTTCCTGTAGTTCTCCTGGGATGCCCTGTGCACCCTGAAGACCAATATCTGCTCCAATTGTAAAAGTCACCCCACGCATGCCAGCATATTTCAGCTATCCGATACTATAGATTCTGTGTGGGGGTGGGGGGGGGGTGCGGGCAGCAACAAACGAAGCTGCTAAACATTTCATCTCCGTCTTAGTTCCATTTAGTGGCCAAACCAATCATAAAGTGGGCAGGGCGCAGCCCATATGATTCATTTTGGGGGCAAAGATGGAGGCGGGGACCTCGGCTCCCTTCAGAAGGAGGTAGACTTGCCTCTGCTCGTACACAGATACGGCTGATAAACTTTGGCATGGTGGGGGGGGGGGGAGCATGGGCTTCCGTAGACATTTTTCCAGGGGGGGGCAAAATGTTAACATCATCACCATCCTCCGACATGATGTGTGCCAGGTGGGGCACAAGAAACACTGGTGCGCAGAACTGGGATAGACTTCATTAAATATCAGGAATCCAGGACATGTGACTGGCCCTGCCACAGGCCAACAAACACCACCTGTAGGGAAAACGCTAAACTTTCTGACAAGGTGCTTTATCTCTGTCTGCTAGGTGTGCAGACTTCCGGGTCCTCGATCCAACACCAATCAAGGCTGTCTTCAGCACGATTCAATTATTATCAGAATACTTTAAAACAGCGTATGATTAAAGTACCAGATTGAATATACTGTATGCACAGTGTATGTTAGGGATTATTTGTAGCACACATATTTACCAATATTGGCTTCTTGGTGCTAGAATTCATGATAACTCAAACATATCAAAAGTTAATATAAAATGTGACTTGTGTTGCTGCGGAGTGGATGGCCTATTGTAAAGGTTGACTGGTCACCTTTCTCACTTCTGCGTTTGTATGTCACACTGGTACTAATAAGGCAAAATCTTTCCAGAGACTGTTAGCATGTGTACACACGTCAAAATAATAAAATATCTGAAAATATACTGCATTACGCTGCAGCCTTTTTTTTATGCATAATTTAGTCAACACTACGGCATAATGTTGTCATCCTTTGCTGCATAATTAATTCCAGTGGCCCCACAGCAGGCAGCACATGTTAAAAGTGCTTGTGAAGGAAGCCGGGTGACTGTAAGTTTGCAAACTTAGTTTGGTGTGCGTGCAAGTCCTGCATTGCCAATCCCTTGTGAATTGCAGCTACTACTGCTGAAACAAGGCCAATGGAGGTACCTATGGGTGAGGCAGACTGGCCTCAAGGGCAGGGCCAGCCATAGTACTGGTGGTGTCTTGTGCATTAATGTTTGTTAGTGCCCCCCCAATGACCACCTCCTCCATGGATTCCCCCACTACCACCCTTTAACTGTGCCCCCCAAGTTTCCATAACCACTCTCTCTCAGATGCATTTAATTTGGTTTACAGCGCCACCCATACCATTGTAGGGTGTCAGAGCACTTTACATCACACACATTACACAGAGACAATTAATATGTGTGTAAATCACTGTATAGAAAATGTTACATAAGACTAAGGACTACAAGGTGTAGGAGTCACATGACAACCATTCTAGTAGCCCGTATAGTTTTATACTGATTGGTCTGGAGAAACACAATACCCGGAATTTAAAAACGTAATACCATGGTTGGGGGTTCTCCTTAATAATCAAAATTGATTTCTGTCCAAAAGAACACTTTTTGGGACATTAGGATAATCAAAGACTGGGGTGGGGGGCTAGGAGGGAGTGGAACATAACGCTCTAATTTATACCTTGCAGTTTGTATGCAGCTCTTAGATGACAGTTAATAGCTCACTGTTCTAAGTTAGGATTTTAACTTATAAACTGCAAGTAACAAAAGGATCTCTCTGACAAAAGCAGTAGCCCACTGACCTATTTACATTATGTGCACTTTGTGATCTGCATGGCGCATGTTCTTTGCAGCCGGTACATTAACCCTCTGAGCTACCTTTCCATGAGTCAAAACTTCCACTAGACAAAATTCTGATCTCTCTCTAGGAAGCACATTAATCACCAGAATCATTATGACATTTTTATTGTTGCCGAAAATTGCTGGAGGCCAGGAAGGAGGCAGCACGCGTTTTTAAAACCATAATATATTTCCAAACATGATGCCTCCACCTAAAGTCAGCACCCGGTGCGGTCACACTGGTTGCACCGCCCTAGAGCTGGCCCTACTCAAGGGTCCTGTGACCTTAGTGACTGTTGTTCTAGGGCGTGCTGCTTCATAGGCCTGCCTGCAAGACTGGAGGTGAACTTCAGTATGGATAGTGGTGGACAAGCCTTGAAGGTTAACCTACACTTGTCATGCTAGGATCCACCTGCTGGTGCGAAGACACCAGGACTTCTAAGGTGTTGCAAAGCCTTTTAAGGTCTAGCATGTGATTGAGCTCTCGCAGGAGAGTGGTCTGGTGGACTGATTATTAAGGCTGAAGCTGGTTCCCAGTTCCCAATGCAGCAGCTCTGACCATAGTGCCACATCCTCTCCCCCACTGAACACCGTACTGCTCCACTGAGAAAAACTCCCACTGTCTTCAACTACAACCCAATTGTTGCCCGCTATAAACACCTGGATGCGGTTCAATTTAAATTACGCACTAGACAAGAGCAATATGCGGCCTACAAAAAAAAAATTTACAACATCCTGAAAAAAGCAAACACTTATAGGGAATGCAAAATTTAGCAAACCATGGGAAATGTAAGCAGGAACAACATGGTTACCTTAATGCTTTTACACTCACTATTCAGAAATCAGTGAGTGTTTTTGCCTGAAAACTTAAGGACACGACTACAGGGCCCTGAATGGACCCATTTCAATATCCATTGCTTATAGTTATACCCTTACAAAAGGTAAGAAGTATGGTAAAAAGACCACATCCCTGGACGCAGAGCCACAGCACACATTTTGTTTTCCAATCCACACATTGCAGTACCTCCAGGATTGGTGCACTAGTTCCAAGTCCAGAGAAAACAAAGACAAGAAAACAAAAATAGCGCTTCAATGGCAAACTCTGTAAAAGTGGCACAAATGTGTTTCAGTGTGAATAAAATCAGTTTGGCCAGTTTGCTACCACTCTGTCTTACTTTATTTAGTTATTTATCTATTTTTCATATTTTTAGCCTTTTATTCCCAATGCTGCACTTTGGAATTAAAATGTCAGAAAAATATGACATTTCCAGCAAAAGCGTCTTTCTTTTTTGGATCCATTTCACAGGGAAGCAAATAAAAGAAAGGAGAGCAAAGAGAGTGAGAACCCAGTCTTGAAGTCACGGTTTTCATGGGAGTCCGCAGGGGGGGCAAGGAGGGTCGCTCCAGGGGGGGGCAAGCGCCCCTCCTTGCCCCCCTGCGGATGCCCATGGGGGGGAGGGCTCCGCGTCTCCCTCAGGGGCCAGTGGGGTCGCCTACTTAAAAACACAGCGACAGTTTAAGGAACGTTGTAAGGACGCCAGCATTGCTCGTTTTGTGCTAATCAGGGTATTGCCGTGCTTTGGCCCAGATGCAGCCATGGATGGTGCACCCTGACACACACACAGCATCTTTAATCCTGGCCCAGACGTGCCCTCCAGTCACACCATCTTTCTCAGTCTCCGCTGCACCAGGGTGCCTACGTGAGTGACTTCAGGCTTGATAAATAAATGAAAACATAACTATTCATTCTGTGACTGCACAATCACTGGTTGTGGATATTCTTCCTAAATAGTGTGATTTGGAAGGGTCAGAGGAAGTGACACCTAATACTGTAGTTTTGCGCTCTAGGGTTCTATGTTGCGTGATGACAAAGAACGCTAGGAGCGCGGCGGCCATTGCGATATAATTGCCCAGACGAATTTCGAGCCGGAGCTTTTCCCTGCACTCTTCAGTATAAATTAAATACTTTAAACTGCGCTACGGGTCCGCCTCATGTGTACCCCCAATTGCCTCTCTACAAATTGGCGACAAAGCTGGGGAGGCGATACACCCATTGTCCAGCCACAACGCGGAGATGGACTGGAGAGCATGGCAGGGGGGCCGCTACAGACTGGCCGATTGACGGGGGAGCCTCGCCGCGGGGCGGAAGCGGAGCGCAGCACCGGCGGTGTACAGTGCAGCCGGCTATGCCCCCTACTGACAGTGAGCAAGCGGAGCAGCACAGTAAGTACACGGCGCCCCTCGCAGCAGAGACATAGCAGCGCAGCTGCAGTGTAAAGAGAGCAAAGTTCCCAAGCTCCAGGGGCAGGAAGAAGACACAGTACAGGGCACAGCAGAGCCCCTTCCCCACAGAGCAGGAGCCAACAGCTTAAACCAGCCCACACCCTAGGAGGAGTACAGGGCACAGTGGAGCCCCTTACCCATAGAGCAGGAGGCAACAGCACAAATGAGCCCACACCCTAGGAGGAGTACAAGGCACAGCAGCACAGGGCACAGTGGAGCCCCTTCCCCACAGAGAAGGAGGCAACAGCACAAACCAGCCTACACCCTGGGAGAAGTAGTGGGAACACAGCAGCGCAGCAGTGCCTCTCCCCTGCTGAGGGGGCAAGAACAGTGCACCAGGCTGCAAGTGGTGGGCACGGAAACCGCCACAGGCTAAGGAGTGCGGTGGGGACCCAGAAGGCGCTACCTTGCTGGCCACAAGCAGCCAAACAAAACCACGTAAGGGTGGCAGAGGCTGAATAGTGAGAGCTGTGCCCCCGCAGCTGTGGTGATCACGACTCTAGTCAGAAAGGAGCGGTGACCAGCACAAGCATCGGGGCAGCGGAGGGGAACCAGCTAAGCACCACCCCAATAGCGGCCAAACCGGGTACCCCACGAACCAGGAGCCAAAAGTTCGCCAAGCAGCTGTTAGACACCCACCCTGGCGCACAGAGGACAAGGCGGAGCGGGTGAGTACCTTGTGGCTCAGGAAGAGGCAGGGGGCCCACAAGAACAAAGCATGCCAGGGACCCCCCCACACAGAGCGGACAACGCACCACCAAGAAGGCAAGCAGCCATGCATGCCCAAACCTTCTCCCTCACAAACCCAGTCCCCTTTCTAACGAAACCGGGAGAACCGACCATGAAATGGGAAGATTGGAAGGTGTACTTCCTGAACTATCTGTCGGCATTGCAAGATGAAGGGGGCAAAGTCTTACAGAGCAAGCGGAAAAAGAAGATCCTACTGCACAACTTAGGTCCAGAAGGCATAAGAGTCTACACAAACTTGGTAAAAAAGACCAGACCTCAGGAGGATGAAGACATGTTCCAACACACCATAAAGGACCTGGACGGCCATTATCAGCCAGTGGTGTCCATCGTGATAGACCGCTTCAACTTATTTCAATGGAAACAGATCAAGGGTGAATCAGTGGATGACTACGTAGCAGCGTTAAAGAGATTGGTGGTCACATGCAAATTCGGAGTACTCCACGATGACTTCATAAGGGACCAAATCATCATGCATACAGTGAACACGTCCATTCAAGAGAAGTTATGGGTCAGCAGATAAGCCCCTCTCAAGGAGATAGTGGCCATAGTCAAAAAGTCGGAATTCTCAAAGCGATGCGCGGAAGCCGCCAGAAAGGACACTACCAATAAAGCCACAGTGAGCAAGATCACAGAAGCCACCCCCCAGGAGCGGAAGCAGCCATTTGCAGCAAGCTCTCGGCAGCCCTAGAAATATACACCTAAGACGGCCGCAAACCAGAAGCCCCAAGGAGAGGACAGGAACAATTGCTACAGGTGTGGAAATAGGACACACGCAGCCACTGACAAAAGATGCCCAGCCTTCAGAGCCAAGTGCCTATACTGTGGGATCATGGAACACTTCGAGAAAGTTTGTAGGCGCAAACCCAAGAAAACGCCAGTCAGACATGTGGGGCAAGGATCAGAGACAGAAGAGGGAGGTGGCAAAGATGATGATGAAAGTGTGCTGTGCATAGACGACCAAGTCTTAGGCATAGACTGCTCCTGCACACGTAAACTCACCATAGGGGAAGTCCAAGTAGCAATGGTCGCCGACTCAGGTTCACCATACACTATCATACAACGTAGCATTTGGGACAGAGACTTCACACGGACCATTGGCACACATATTCTGGCCCCGGACATCCATCCAGTTACCTTCACAGGAGAGCCTATTCCTATGGTGGCCGTTACAATTTGAATTCAAAGACCGCACAGCGGAAGAGAAGCTCTACGTGGTGGAGAAAGGACCCTCAGTCATAGGATGAGTGGATCAAGGAGAACTCGGAATTCAACAAAACCCAGGAGGAGCAACGCAAGTCCTAATGATGAGCCCCACACAGGCATACGAAGCGGATCGGTGGAAGACTGCCTTCCCGACAGTCTTTAGAGGCACCATCGGAAAATTGACGAAATTCACCCACAAAATATGCCTCAAGGAGGGGGCCAAGCCAGTGAGCCACAAAGTACGGAACGTTCCCTTTCAGAGTAGGGAAGCAGTGCAGCAAGAGTTGCAATGCTTAGAAGACAACGGAGTGATTGAGCCGATCGAGAGCGCAGAGTGGCTGGCGCCCCTGGTTGTAGCCAGGAAACCCAATGGAAAGGTGCGCCTTTGCATTGACTTGCGAGAACTCAAAAAAAACATCTTGGTAAACAAGTTCCCATTGCCCAGGATCAATGAAATGTTAGCCCTGACTAAGGGCATCAAATGGTTCTCCACCATAAACCTAACCTCTGCTTACCACCAGATCGCACTACACCCGATGTGCAAGAAATTGACCTTGTTTATTACGCCGTTTGGGTGCTATCAGTTTCGGCAGATGCCATTTGGTCTCGCATCGGCCGCAGCGGTCTTCCTGAAAATAATGCATACGTTTTTCAGAGACACAGAAGGGGTGCAGTATTTCCAAGACGACATCCTAGTCATGGGGAGAACCAAAGCAGATCATGACGCCAAGCTCTCCACTGAGCTGAGCATACTAAGGCAAAATGGCCTCACCGCAAAGTGGGACAAGTGCAAGTTCGAAGGATCATCGGTCACATACCTGGGCCACGAAATAAGCGACGAAGGAATCGCACCTAAACAGGCAAATGGGAAGGCCATTAAGGACGCACCCACTCCCAGGAACAAGGACGACGTCCGTTCCTTCCTACGAATGGCAAAATCAGCTCCTAAAAGAGAAAACCGCTTTCACTTGGTCAGAGGCATCTCAGGAAGAATTTCAACGAATCAAGGAAGACATCTGTGGGGCTGTACCTCTTCACGGATTTGACCAACGGGCGTTATCCATTCTCACCACTGATGCGAGTGACAGAGGGTTAGGGGCTGTTCTGATGCAGAAGTCCGATGAGGGTGAAGTGACAACCGTCAGCTTTGCGTATCGATCCCTGGTTCCGAATGAAGAGAAATTCAGTGTAGTGGAGGAGATGCTGGCAGCAATTTGGGCAATGGAAAGATTCCGCCAATTCCTGTGGGGCTCCAGATTCCTGCTCAGGATGGACCACAAGCCCTTAGTAAAAGTACTCACATCCAGCGGACATGCGACTGCCACGCCCCGCATAGCGAAAATAACCCTGCGGCTACTGGATTATGTGTATGATGTTGAATACATTCCAGGCACCAAGAACAAGGTTAACGACTTTCTCAGCAGGGCAGCGGCAATGTTAAATGCACCTACACCAACGGAAGAAGACGATTACACCATAGCATTCATGGAAGACCAAGAGGCAGTCATAAGCGCACAAGAGTGGAAAACTGCATTCGGAGAGGACGCAAGTCTCGTAGCAGTCAAGCGGTTCATAGTAGCAGGATGGCCAGAGAAAAAACACTTGGACACAGAACAGCAGAAATTTTACTAAGGTCAGGAAAAGCTGTCAGTAGAGGACAATGAGATATTCGTACTGAGAGGGGACAAAGCAGTGCCCCCAGGCCGATTGGTTAAACGGTTTCTCACCATACTGCACGAAGGACATCTAGGCATAGTGAAAACAAAACAGAGAGTTAAACAAACATACTGGTGGCTTGCACACGACAGCCAGGTGGAGAGACACATCAGAGAATGTGCACAGTGCAGCAATGCTGACAAGACACAGACCACGATGCAACCCCCGTCTGGGAAATTCACCAACCCTGTAAATCCATGAGATGAGTTATCTGTGGACATATTGGGGTCCATTTTAGACACGCACAGTGTATCCAAGTATGCCATTGTGCTCGTCGACCGGTATTACAAGTGGCCGGAAATTGAGATATGTGAGACAGTGGACACAGACGCACAACTGGCTTTCCTCACTTCCACGTTTCTGAGAGAAGGGATTCCACGAATCATTACATGTGACAATGGACCTCAATTTAAGTCTGACAAATGGAATGCATTCATGGAACGGAATGAAATAATGATTAAACGCACCCCTGTATATCACCCTGCTTGGAACGGCCTAGCAGAAAGATTCAATAGGGTTATCATGGGGTCGATTCAGGCTGCCATCAACGCAGGAAAGAACTGGGAGAAAGAACTCAAGTGCACAATATGGGCTTACCGAATCACTGCCACCAAGACCGGTTATGTCCCATTCAAGAATTTTGAGGAGCCGAGACCCATTTACTAAGGACAGTGTGGCATGGAAACAACACACAGTACAGAGCAAATGGTCACCGGCAATGGTACGCAGTAACCTGGAAAAAGCACAGAAGATCTACACGGACCACTACAACAGAAGGTACAAGGTCAAAGAAACGTAGCTGGAAAATGGAGAATGGGTCAGAGTGAAGCTCGCTCAGCTGAGGAGGAAGTGCAACAGCAAGTACAGTGCTCCCCTGCAGGTACGAGAAATTTACACCAGGTCTGCCCTGTTAAGTGACGGCAAGGTATGGTCGCAAGACAGAATGTCCACGTGTAACAAAATGATGAAGTGGGCAGAGACAGGAGCTACGCAACCGGAAGAGAGCAATCATGGGAACTTGGAGGAGGAAGACAATAACGGGGACACAGAAACACCAAGTGGTGACACAACGGGCATCAGCGCAGAAGAGGCGATCACCACCAGAACACAGAAGAATTCAGAAGACACTGAGCGGCAGCCACAGCAAGAAGAACAAGGTGCATGTGGTCGGGACACCAGGGACTACCTACAGGAGACACCTAATGATGTCCCACTCAGTGGTAGCAGAGACGCATGGAACACATACACCATTGAGACACACTAGCACAGAGAGGACCGTGGTACTGCCAAAAAAGTATTGTGAGTTTGACATGAAAACTTAACATTCTATCATCGTGGACTATAACATTTTCAGCACCATGTTATTGTTATAATTCTTTGCAGTGTTGCTAAAGGGGGGAGATATGTAGTGTTGCGCTCTAGGGTTCTATGTTGCGTGATGACGTAGAACGCTAGGAGTGCGGCG
Source organism: Lissotriton helveticus (assembly GCF_964261635.1). Classification (NCBI taxonomy): domain Eukaryota; kingdom Metazoa; phylum Chordata; class Amphibia; order Caudata; family Salamandridae; genus Lissotriton; species Lissotriton helveticus. The sequence goes on along the minus strand of NC_136063.1, from coordinate 599,817,775 downwards.
GCCATTGCGATATAATTGCCCAGCCGCAGTTCGAGACGGAGCTTTTCCCTGGCCCTCTTCAGTATAATTTAAATACTTTAAACTACGCTACGTGTCCGCCTCATGTGTACCCCGAATAGCCTTTCTACAAATACTAGTTATCAGCTGTAGGGAGTTACATGACCAGTACGCGTCTTGTCTTCTTTTAGTGTGGCGAATAAGAAACTGCCTAGTGTCACAAAACTAGAAGAGGTATGGTCCGCAAAATATGATATAGCCCAATTTAAAGACAATGCTACAAGGTGAATAAAAGAGTTTGTTGTTTCCAAATTAAAAAGTGAGCTTTCAGCCTTAGGGATGTGGGCATACAGTAACAGAAGCAGCCCTGAAAGCCCCGGCACGCATTATCATGCCTGTCGGTCCTTGCGCAGCTTTCTGCTTTACCAGGGAACACCGGAGCGTTCTTCATGGCGTCCTGCACTTTCCTCTCGTTTTCCGCCTTCTGATTTGCTGTCCCGCACATGCTCTCAATCTTCTTCCTGGCCTCTGGCAAATGATCGCAGCACCTCATTGGAGCTCTGCAATGGCTGTGCACGCGCACAAACAACTAGAGAGTGGGAAGTAGAGTGTAGAGGTTTTCATTGGTGTAAGCTTGAAATACCCTGCCTCAAAGTGCCAGTTGTCACATCTCCATCATTTTTATTTGCCTCCAGGATCTCTGATATTTACCCCTTTGTAAGATGAGTTTAAGGGGGGTGCTAAATCCGAAATTTGGAAACTCGTAACAGCCAAGGCCACACTTTCTGTGCCCTTTGACAAAAGAGACCATAAAGTCGTTTACCGTTTCTAATATTGGGACCAGTGCTAATAGAAGACTCTGAACACATTGTGTGTATGACATTAGGGTCATAGCAAATTATTACAAATACTTTTCTGTAGTGAAAGCTAAATGTAGAATGGAGAATATTTGTTCCCCCCGGGAGAAACAGAAGACTGTGACCAGGACAGTTTATAGCAGACCTTTTAAGCACAGGATTAGCAACGTTTCATCCACACCAAGCAAGAAAAGTGGTAAAGACTAATGTCGTTTTTGCAACAAAGCCTTTAAGAATAGAATTACCTACTGCTATCCATGCCAAGCTGAAAAATGACAAAGGCATTTTACCACTCAGGCACTGTGTTACAGCTGTGGATTGGTAAAATAGACAACATGGAATGAATCAAGGCAGCCGGTATCAGTGGTGTTGGACAGTGCTCCATATAAAAGAGCTACTCTCCACCTAGTATTTGGGAACTGCCCAGCTTCTTTTTTTTCATAATTTATGTGGCAAATAGTGTGGCAGCACAAAGTTTTCCAAAGTAAGTAATGTCCAAGCCTCTCCCAGACCTTTTTTTACTTCATGTGTAACAGAGCAGAGTTCATGTTTGGGTGCAGTTGGGAGGGGGTCAGAATCAGGAACAAAATGGCAATCTTCTTTCATTGTGATCCGGCTGGTTAAGGGATGTGTGGCTCATCATAACCTTTATTGTTAGGCAGCAGGGGAGGCTCCTCTTTTGGAGCGGAGGACTGTCGCACCACTTAAATGCCCCTGAGATGAAAAATAAAATGGTCATTCATAATCACTTTATTTTTCATCGTCCCGTCTTGAACCAAGCGTCAGGACAGGGCGGGGCCTACTGAGTGACAGCAGGGAGGAGTGGTGAGCAGAGGGCTCTTTGCACTATTTAAAGTGTGCATGTCTCTTTGGCCAGCCATCTTGGGACAGCCAGCCAGACATGCACAATTTAAACCTCTGAGCCACGCTATCTTGAGACAGTGGGTTGAGAGGCAGTGTAGGACTCATGTGCGCTGTAGAGGAATGCATGACGGTACTTAGCATGCCATTAGTACGCATGCTTTTAGTGCGATGTTTTTACATCGCAAATTACATTAGTACGCATAATATTACTTCGGTAACCATTACATCGCAAAAGCATTCAAAATATAGCAAATGTATTTTAATGCGCAGACCATTACTTCACAAACCACTAGTATGCGTACATGCCCCTACACTACACATACAAGTCAACACTACACTGAAACCTTTAACACTAAACACCACTACTCTACCCAAAACCCTAACTCACTACCCCAGCACAACACCATACACTACAAAAACACACTACCCTGAACACTAACACTACTCCCAGCACGACCCCTACACTACAAAAAGACATTACCCTGATCCCTAATACACTACTCCCAGCACGACCCCTACTCTACCCTAAACCCTAACTCACTACCCCTGCACAACCCCCTACACTACAAAAACACAACACTACCCTGAACCCTAACACTACTCCCAGCACAACCCCCTACACTAGAAAAACACAACACTACCCTGAACCCTAATATGTCTCCCAGAACACCCCCTACACAACAAAAACACAACACTACCCTGAACACTAACACTACTCCCAGAACGACCCCTAGACTACAAAAACACATCCCTACCCTGATTCCTAATACACTACTCCCAGCACGACCCCCACTCTACCCTAAACCTTAACTCACTACCCCCTGCACAACCCCCTATACTACAAAAACACAACACTACCCTGAAACCTAACACTACTCCCAGCACAACCCCCTACACTACAAAAACACAACACTATCCTGAACCCTAACACTACTCCCAGCATGACCCCTACACTACAAAAACACACTACCCTGATCCCTAATACACTACTCCCCGCACAACCCCTACACTATGCTAAACTCTAACTCACTACCCCCGGCACAACCCCCTACACTACAAAAACACAACACTACTCTGAACCCTAACACTACTCCCAGCACAACCCCCTACACTACAGAAACACAACACTACCCTTAACCCTAACACTACTACCAGCACAACCCCCTACACTACAAAAACAGAACACTACCCTGAACCCTAACACTACTCCCAGCACGACCCCTACCCTACAAAAATACAACACTACCCTGATCCCTAATACACTACTCCCAGCACGACCCCTACACTACCCTAGACCCTAAACAAGTACCCCCTGCACAACCCCTACACTACAAAAACACACTACTACCCTGAACCCTAACACTACTCCCAGCACGACCCCTACACTACAAAAACACAACACTACCCTGAGCCCTAACACACACTACTCCCAGCACAAACCTCTACACTACAAAAACACAACACTTACCTCAATCTCCTTGTGGTTCCTCTCTCCTCCTGGAACCTTCCTCACGTCGTCTCCGATGGGCGGTGCACGTCGTTGTGAGGAAACAACCTCAGTTTCTTTACAACGACGTGGATTGTTTTCGATTCAAGCATACCATTACTTCGCATGCGTAGTAACAACGCTTGCGATGTAACAACTTGCATACTAATGGTATGCGTTGTTACATCGCAAGCGTAGTAACGCTTGCGAAGTAATGGTATGCGCAGTAGCAGCCGCGCACTAAAGGCTGTTTCCGCTGTGGAGCACTGAGTGAGGCCGCTCCCTCGAATCAAGGCACTGCAGCAGTGCCAGGAGTGGGCAAAGAACTTTGCTATTGCCTACAGCCCTGCACTCCAGAAAAAAAGAGGTTTGAAACACAGGACATGAAAGCTGTTTCTTTTTTAAAAAAAATTATTTGCCTGTGCCAGCTCTCCCCCAGCGCGCCCAGATCCCCTCCCCATAGATGCCAGCCACCACTGTAGGTAAGAGGGAGTTTTCACAACCACCACTTAAATGAAGCCTGGTCCTTAATGATGGTGCAATACCTGAATGAGGTGGGAGCAGGGGAACCTTACAGGCAAGACTGTGTTTGTGAATGAGGGAGGTAGAAATAGTACTTTGTGTTTGTAGTTGAACTAAATCAATACATTTTAATCTTGCTGAAAGTAGGCAAAGTCCGAGGGCTTCACCTGAACTGCTCAGGCAAATTTAAAGTCTCAGTCTAAGTTTAATGACAATTTTCTGCCCCAGGGTACCTAAAGATTTGGGAATTCTGGACAAGAAAACTGAGGCTACCTTTAATCATTTCAGTGATCATGGAGGAGACTGCAAAGATAATAATAAGGAAGAGTATAGGTAGGCTTTCCTGTTTTCAGTTTATATTTTGTTTTCAAGTGATTTCAATACCTTAAAAAACAGTGGTTATCAGTGGTTACACATTTTTGAACCATTAAAAACAACAGAAACAGTGTTTTTCAGGTGTTTATGGAATGTTTTGTTTTTATTATTGTGTGCTTTCTGCACTGATAGCGCATTGTATATAGACAGTGTACGCATAGTGTATGTGAGGTCCAAATAGATTTTTGCAAATTAAACCTATTGTAGTACACCATACGATACTTCTTCAGTGAGTCTTTGGTCATGTGTGCTCGCTCTTTTCTTCCCATGTACACTTCTGTGAAAAGACCCTCTCAACATTGGCACTTGAGACGGGCATCGCCAAAACAGCCAGTACACAATTTGTTATCTCTGGTCACTGACATAGCTTTCCATGCCAATACTGGTGCACTTGAAGATTGTGATTCTCTGGGCAGGTTCTGCAACATTTGTGTTGAACTGGGCGCTTATGCCCTCAGAATTATTGAAGTGGTCAAAAATGAAGAAGCACTTTTGAAACTAAGGAGGAAATTCCCCTTTACAGAATGGATCGAGAACTTGTACTGAGTACCACAGTGAGGTTTCATTGACTTCAAATGCCATGGTGTAGTGTAGTTCCTATATTCCCAATAGCCTCTGCGCATTGGAATAATATATACTGCAGCTTAGACGTAGGACTGAGGTCAACTAGGTCTCTGCCGAATATATTAGACTTAATTATGTGTGTGCCAGCTAGCTCAGAGGTCACTAGAAACGTTCTCGAAAGTACAAGAAGGGATTAGTTTCTGACAACCATATAACATGACAACTTTGTTTCCCAAGAATAAGAAATCAATCTTCTGAGTCGTGGAAACAATAGATAACTATTTTACTCAGTCAATCGTTTATACTTAGTTTCACCAGGGTTGCTGAGAAGTTAGAGAGAGGGGCGTTTTCAAAAAAAGGTATTTGTTGAACAGTCTTCTATCTCAAGCATGAGAAATGTACTGCTACAATAGTTATGCTGGTTATAAAGTACAATATTTTATAAAACAGTGGTCCCTATTTTAGAAACGAAATAGTCTGTGAGAACAGACAAAACAATTTTTATACACTTGATAGGTGAAATGACTTTTGTCCAGCCGGACAAGAATTTTTATTTTTATTTGATTTAGAACGATAATTATGAAAATGGAAGAACCATTTAGTATCAAGTGGGCACAGCCGTGACCCATACAATACAAGACAAGACAAGACAACAAAACAATAGTGGCCAAGAGGGCAAAGCAAAAATTGCATCTGTATACTATTAATCAGTTGTTACAGATTTTAAATTTCATTATAACACTCCACTGCAAATGATAATATTTCAGTCATATATTGCATTTGGGGGTTCAGAGGTCGACGACGTTTCGATGCTGTATTTTAATCTAGGGCATCATCATCAGGACAGGAAATGACAGTTGTTGTCTTAACCATTATATTTAAACTAAGCCTTTAGTCACAATACTGTACATAAAACATTTACATTTATAAATGGGAAGAAAAGGGAAAAAGAAATATAAAGAGTATTTTGTCAGTTTTAGGCATGTTAAATTACTATACAAATCTCATAACCATTGTGAGGATAAAAAGGGACAGCGTGTGCACTGTGAAAACGCTAATAGCATGCAACATGGTTTGGTGGAAAGTGATGGTCCAGGCTTGTTGAAAGTTATATTTCTCTCATAGCGAGAGTGCTTATGCCAATTCTTATAAGGTCGTCAACCGAGACTCCAATGGCATGCTTTATGAACAAATCGCTTTTGATCATGCCTTGAGGATGTAAAACAAAACGACGGCGATTGATTTGCATGCTGTGGCTTATTATCATACTACGGGCGTGTGAAAACGTGTGGGCAGATTGAGCGGCGCGTGCGAAGCATGCTGCGGGTGGGCAGGTTACCTAGGTGGAGGCTTAATGTGGCCGTATTCCGTGACGAGGTCGGTCAAACTGTTTTTTGGGAATCTCTGAAGAGAAAAACAATTTTTGGTGTGAGCTTGGTGAGCATAACGTTTTTTAGCCGCAGTGAGAGAAGCATGAGAATATTTAACGGGTAGCAAGGCACACTGTTGCCCCTGCCAGGATAGGGAGGAGAGCCCAATGGCTCGAATAAAGGTCTGCTCAATGGCGTCTAGAAGGAAAATAATAGCAATATGGAATCAATAAAATTAGAGCGTCTGGGTTCCTGACACTAGCATAGGGGATGGGGATGAGGAGGAGACACTTACTTGTTCACCTTTCAGACCAAGCAGCAATGGCAATCAATCGGTGAGTGACTGGCCTGCACGGAAGGCTAATAAGCCACATGGTCCGTGGAAATGGAGAAGGGACTACCCATAGTGCAGAGTTGTATCGAGTGCTGGTAACCATGGCGGCCATTTTGTAATGGCTAAAGTGGTGAATCTTAGTGCAGGTGCTCGTGGTGACATTTCAAAGGAAGGCGCAAGTGATACCATTGGGGCACAAATTGCAGATCAGCGATCATGAATTAAAACATTAGTACTGGATTGAGAGCGACGCGTAATCTTCAGATCATAAAATAAAACAATGTAATTAAGCATTACAATAAAGAAGTCCAGTCTTCCTGACGGTTGAGCCCATTTCTAATGCTATCACATTTCAAAATCCAACGAAGTTCCTCTTTGTTGAGCAAATTTGCAATGTCTGCCCCTCTAGGGGGTGGTTTAATGATTGTCACTACTGTCCAGAGAATGTCCTTTTCAGTGTGACCCATTTCGGCAAAATATTCAACCAAGGGTGCATTTGGTGTTTGACATCGGATCCTGCTGCGGTGTTGTCCTATTCTCAGTTTCACCTTTTGGCTTGTTTGGCCTATATAGATAAGCATGCAGGGGCATAAGATAGCATACACCAGATTGGTAGAATTACAGTTTGAAAAACATTTCCGTGCATATTTTATGGTCTTATATTCAAAAAGCTGGCCTTCAATTGTACAATCACAGCAGACACAGTTCCCACATTTTTTGTGTCCTGTAAGTGGGGGAAGGTTCCATGCATCATTTAGAGTTGTTTTCAATTGTTGGGGAGGAAGAGCTGCCCTCACCAAATGATCTTTAATATTTTTTGCCCTTTTAAAGGCGAACATGGGGCGCTCTATTGTTAATGTGCCGGCATTCAGCACCGACCAATGTTTAAGCACACTCTTTCTGATTTGATTAGACATTGGCGAGAAAGTGGTGACGCAAATTAATTTTTCTTCGTCTGTTTTTTGTCTGGGCTCTAGGAGGGTTTCTCTTGGGCAGTACCAGGCTCTTTTCAAGGAACGGCGCACTAGTTTGCGCGGGTAGCCTCTGCGTCTAAGTTTGTTACTGAGTATCTTTGCCTCAGTAAAGTAGTCTTCCTTAAAATAACAGTTGCGTCTAATGCGCAGACACTGCGAGAATGGTAAGGAGTCTCGCAGCGCTCGTGGGTGATTGCTGTTGTAGTCTAGCAAAGTTTGCTAGACTACAACAGCAATTGTAGTCTAGCAAAGTTTGCTAGACTACAACAGCAATCACCCACGAGCGCTGCGAGACTCCTTACCATTCTCGCAGTTTCTGCGCATTAGACGCAACTGTTATTTTAAGAAAGACTACTTTACTGAGGCAAAGATACTCAGTAACAAACTTAGAAGCAGAGGCTACCCGCGCAAACTAGTGCGCCGTTCCTTGAAAAGAGCCTGGTACTGCCCAAGAGAAACCCTCCTAGAGCCCAGACAAAAAACAGACGAAGAAAAATTAATTTGCGTCACCACTTTCTCGCCAATGTCTAATCAAATCAGAAAGAGTGTGCTTAAACATTGGTCGGTGCTGAATGCCGGCACATTAACAATAGAGCGCCCCATGTTCGCCTTTAAAAGGGCAAAAAATATTAAAGATCATTTGGTGAGGGCAGCTCTTCCTCACCAACAATTGAAAACAACTCTAAATGATGCATGGAACCTTCCCCCACTTACAGGACACATAAAATGTGGGAACTGTGTCTGCTGTGATTGTACAATTGAAGGCCAGCTTTTTGAATATAAGACCATAAAATATGCACGGAAATGTTTTTCAAACTGTAATTCTACCAATCTGGTGTATGATATCTTATGCCCCTGCATGCTTATCTATATAGGCCAAACAAGCCAAAAGGTGAAACTGAGAATAGGACAACACCGCAGCAGGATCCGATGTCAAACACCAAATGCACCCTTGGTTGAATATTTTGCCGAAATGGGCCACACTGAAAAGGACATTCTCTGGACAGTAGTGACAATCATTAAACCACCCCCTAGAGGGGCAGACATTGCAAATTTGCTCAACAAAGAGGAACTTCGCTGGATTTTGAAATGTGATAGCATTAGAAATGGGCTCAACCATCAGGAAGACTGGACTTCTTTATTGTAATGCTTAATTACATTGTTTTATTTTATGATCTGAAGATTACGCGTCGCTCTCAATCCAGTACTAATGTTTTAATTCATGATCGCTGATCTGCAATTTGTGCCCCAATGGTATCACTTGCGCCTTCCTTTGAAATGTCACCACGAGCACCTGCACTAAGATTCACCACTTTAGCCATTACAAAATGGCCGCCATGGTTACCAGCACTCGATACACCTCTGCACTATGGGTAGTCCCTTCTCCATTTCCACGGACCATGTGGCCTATTAGCCTTCAGTGCAGACCAGTCACTCACCGATTGATTGCCATTGCTGCTTGGTCTGAAAGGTGAACAAGTAAGTGTCTCCTCCTCATCCCCATCCCCTATGCTAGTGTCAGGAACCCAGACGCTCTAATTTTATTGATCCCATATTGCTATTATTTTCCTTCTAGACGCCATTGAGCAGACCTTTATTCGAGCCATTGGGCTCTCCTCCCTATCCTGGCAGGGGCAACAGTGTGCCTTGCTACCCGGTAAATATTCTCATGCTTCTCTCACTGCGGCTAAAAAACGTTATGCTCACCAAGCTCACACCAAAAATTGTTTTTCTCTTCAGAGATTCCAAAAAAACAGTTTGACCGACCTCGTCACGGAATACGGCCACATTAAGCCTCCACCTAGGTAACCTGCCCACCCGCAGCATGCTTCGCACGCGCCGCTCAATCTGCCCATACGTTTTCACACGCCCGTAGTATGATAATAAGCCACAGCATGCAAATCAATCGCCGTCGTTTTGTTTTACATCCTCAAGGCATGATCAAAAGCGATTTGTTCAAAAAGCATGCCATTGGAGTCTTGGTTGACGACCTTATAAGAATTGGCATAAGCACTCTCGCTATGAGAGAAATATAACTTTCAACAAGCCTGGACCATCACTTTCCACCAAACCATGTTGCATGCTATTAGCCTTTTCACAGTGCACCAGCCGTCCCTTTTTATCCTCACAATGGTTATGAGATTTGTATAGTAATTTAACATGCCTAAAACTGACAAAATACTCTTTATATTTCTTTTTCCCTTTTCTTCCCATTTATAAATGTAAATGTTTTATGTACAGTAGTGTGACTAAAGGCTTAGTTTAAATATAATGGTTAAGACAACAACTGTCATTTCCTGTCCTGATGATGATGCCCTAGATTAAAATACGGCATCGAAACGTCGTCGACCTCTGAACCCCCAAATGCAATATATGACTGAAATATTATCATTTGCAGTGGAGTGTTATAATGAAATTTAAAATCTGTAACAACTGATTAATAGTATACAGATGCAATTTTTGCTTTGCCCTCTTGGCCACTATTGTTTTGTTGTCTTGTCTTGTCTTGTATTGTATGGGTCACGGCTGTGCCCACTTGATACTAAATGGTTCTTCCATTTTCATAATTATCGTTCTAAATCAAATAAAAATAAAAATTCTTGTCCGGCTGGACAAAAGTCATTTCACCTATCAAGTGTATGAAAATTGTTTTGTCTGTCCTCACAGACTATTTCGTTTCTAAAATAGGGACCACTGTTTTATAAAATATGCTACTGCCCAAGGTCCCTATACTATACCTTCTGGGTTCCCTTGTTTATGTGTAAAAAAGGTTATAAAGTACAAGGCATATAATACAAAGAGTATTATAAAGTAGTACTGTAAAGGCATGATATGGTTTCTAAGCCATAAGTTGCTTTAAATAGATAAAATGCATAAAATACATACAATGATAAAATAGATGGCTAAAAGTACTCAACTGGTGCTTCTAAAATACGCCTTCCCCGATGTACCTGATCTAAGCCTAGCACAAGGGAAGAAATAAGTTTAGGAGTAGTTTTAAGTTTAGTATTCTTTGTCTAGAATCTGCCAAGAGTCTAATCAAGAATTCTCTAAGGGTCTAATTAGCTCTGTACCTTGGTTTAGAATGAAGGAGGTCTTGTATCTCTCTCTCGGGACTCGATCTCCCAGATACCCGCAAGGGAAAGCTGGAAACACTGGAGCTGGATTTCTCGGCAAGAGAAGAAACAGCGTCTCTCAGTGCGTCTGCTGGAGGGTCAGCTTCCTTCGGCACTTGCTGCTGCAGGGCGTCGGGCAAGTAGTTAGTCGATCTGCTCCAAGAACCACTGTGTGTTAGTTCGGGCAAATGTAGGCATATGTATACCATGAAGATGCAGAGTTTGACGCATGATTGTACTTAATAACGTCACTCAAAGGTTCAATTCCCAGAAAACTCCAGGATTTCTTGGATAACTTAATAGTCAAGCAGGGGGAAGATCCTAGCTGCTGAAGGCGGGTTTTTCCAAGAAATCGTTGTGAATTCTCGGAACTTAGTGGAAGTAGCCTTGCCGTATTTGGGCTGTAAGGTTCAGGCCAAATATGGTAATGATTTCTATGCCTATATAAGGATAGGGTAAAGTATACCTATATAAGGGCATGAATCGGGAAAAGTTACACTAGGGTCCTAGATTCGTTTACAACAGTGGTTGGTAAGGGGACTGTTCTATGCATCATTGTAAGCCATTTCTCATACATTGTAGAATAAAAGTTCTTGATTTGCTCTTCAACATTGCTTTGCTTACCAAGTGGCAAGCACTCTAACATGGATCATGTTGCAGTGCCAAAGTCACTAAAGATGTCACCCGGCCTACTCTCAAGGAGATGTTTCACATCTACACCAATTATGCGGAACAATTGGCAGACAAGGGTGTTAGCAGACTAGCTTTTTATTATGTCCACTACAGCAGTTATGTTTTCCTGTAAAAATCTAAGAATGCAGAAGAGTGTTCTTTTTACACATCACTATCAATATGCAACCAACGATCCTCACATTTCTTGCCTGTGGCATCCTCACTCCTCAGCATCAATTCTGTAAATGGTTGCCACATGTATAATATAACATTCATAGCCCCTTGGACTGAGAACCATCAGCTAATGGACACATTTGGATGACTCTTTCTTTGATGCCACACAAAGCACAACATTAGAAATATTTGCATTTTAGTTCCTGTACATAACAAACAGTGCACCAGAATGGACTAAAACGTCAATATCATTTCTCATTAACTCTCAAGATTGTAAAGATGCTTTCAGCACACCATTTAGCAAGTTGCAAGATCTCTTATAGGGAAGCACTTCAGCTCAGGTATCCATTTTGACTGGCCATCACACAGCATTTTCAAAGCCATAGCTGAATCACTGCAAATACAAACAATGTCACTCCAATCATTGTTGAACTGGGAACAAACCTTTTTTGCAGAGCATTCCAAGTGACACTGCGTTTTATGTTTTCCAAATGTCTGGGATCATGTTTTAACCACTATCCCAGATGCTTGGTGATAGCCCTCTTTTCACATATACTTGTCACTATACCCTGCATTGAATGTTTAAGGCCTGGGGTGTTGTCAATTCACCTACTATCAATACTGACTCACTAGAAACTGGGGGCTGATGTATTAAGGGTTTTTACCCATTCTCTGTGGGTAAATGTGATGACACATATTAGGAAAGATTCTTATGAAACCAGCCTATCAGTGAAAGAATCAAACACAGCCAAAATATCAAATATGATTTTGATATTTCCTGATTCTCAACAGTTTATAAAATAATCAAACAAGACATAAAACATACTTCCAAACCATGTATCTTTAGTCCGAAGACCACAAAACTGAAAAAAGCAAAAGGAAGAAAAAACAATATTTTAGTGGCATTCCAAAACAACATAACTCAAGCAAAATAATGTTAACCCAGTCTTTCTTACTGCTAGCTTGTATAATGAAGTTACATTGTATTGGCCCCTTCTGGAAGAAATTAAAAATGACTCTTTCACTCCCTTTTTCCTTTCCTTGAATGCCATTTAGTCTGTGATTGTGCAGGTGCTTTTTCAGTGTTTATATGTTTTTCCTGGTGAGGGCTAATTCTCTTTCAGTGGGGTTTTATCAGTAATCATAGGTTTAAACCTAAAACCAGACAGCCTAAGTATAGGGAAAAGGGGCTGAGGAAGGCTGAGCAGTAAAGGTGAATGTAGCCATGTAGATTTCTGGGGCAGACAAGCAACCATGGCTGTCGGGGGCTAGATGCAGCTCTGGACTGGTCAGTGATGGGCTGGAGCTCAGAGCTCAGCTCATGGCTAGGCCAGAAGAAATAATGGCAGGAAAACCTCAGTGGAGTCTCAGCACTCTACTGTGGAAGGCAGCCTGAAAGAGTGCATGGTGACGGTTGCTATTTGGCATGAGCCCAGTCCTTGACACTTGCAGCCCCTAACATCAGCAACAAAACTTCCCGCTGTTGCAGAGGATCATTGAAGGGTGATTTTTCCTTCTATTCAATTTGGCAAGATTCATAATATGCAAAGTTTGTCAAGTTTGGAAAAAAAGGGCTCAGTTGCGACTGTGATATGTGTGATTTAGCCAAATCTGCGCACTATTTTATTAATCCACAGTCGCATTTGACAATCCACATAAAGCCAGCCTTTTCTACCCATTTCTATCACTTTCTCTGAATCGAGCCTTTTGTCTTCTACAAATGTTTCTAAAATTTTTTACATTTAACCCTTGCCGGGCTTAACAGGTGAAAAGAGAATTGAACAGTCACACTTTCAAACATGGACCTTGAGAAGGAATTTCCACAAACGCCTCAGGTTCAGTTTCTCTAGCATTTATAATTGCTCTTGTTGGTAATGAATTAAGCAATGGCGAGATTATAAAAACACGTGCAATGCGCATTCATGCATCAGCATGGTCACTGCATTTTAGGGGCAACCAATGCATTTAGAGCTCATTTTATCAGAGGGTCGGTGTGCAACATCGTTCATAAAATGGCATCTACTTTTCTTGCACTTATTTGTAGCTGAATGTATTTGAAATTAAAGTAAAGGGGTGAAATGCGAGACAATTTAAGAATGAAACTCCTTTCACATCATGATCCTTGAGAACTGGTTAAATTAAATATCAGAACCATGATGCCAGAAAACAGGCTGCATCTTCTCTAGAGGGGCTTTGCTTCAGCTTTAACTGTGTGATCAAATACAGCAGAAACCAAATTCTTAAAAAGAAGATTCCACCACAAATGATAGCCATAAGCAGCACGCTCACATGTAAATCAAGTCGGTCGAGTTCAAAAAAAGGTTTAAGTTTTTTCAATAAATTACATTTTATAATGACAATAAAAGTTATGTAGTACTGCCGCGGGCGGATACTTTAGTGTACTGGGATTGCTGCAGGATGTACTTGCTGGAATATATATGCGGCAATCAGACATCTGAATGCGCTCTAAACCATCACCAGGCAGCAGATTAAACTATGATACTTGTAAAGTGAGATAAGGAAATCTATATTTCTCAGCCAGGATGATATACTTTAAACATGCCTAGAAAACCCTAAAACAAGGCAGTTACTATACAAGCAGTAATTCTATTTATATTGCATCTACACATAAGGCCCAGGCTTCCAGTAACTTGATGGCGACTCCATCACTGAACACCTTTACTGAACTTAAACATTCCCCATTCATCTTTCTAGATTTGATACCATTGCTGAACTCTCACAAGAGCTGATGCATTCACTGAGCTGAAATGAAATGAATAAAGGCGTGGACAGTGATAGCAGTGCAGGTAATTGCATACTGGATTTTAGCTACTTTTTAATCCTGGAGAGGTTGTAGAATTCCAAGCATTTAAATTAAGACGAACCGCACTTGAAGTGTTTCCAGAGTGACATAAATGACTCACCTTTACAACATCCGTTTGACCTTTACAGGGACGAGATAGAGTTGGTGTTTAAAAATTATGTTTAAACCAGAACGACTGGGAGAAGTAAGCGAGAGTTTTAAACGCTCAAGGTAGTGTTTCGACTTCAGAAATTCTTTGCAGGAGCTAATCGTGAAGTGTGTGACATGTTCAGATTAGGAGCTGCAGCGGTGGAAATATTATTTAACTACCTATGCGTTTAAACACACACACACACACACACACAGACACACCATTCTCAGTAGCATAGAAACACAGACACACCATTCTCAGTAGCATAGAAAATGCGTATGTTTCTTGAAAACAAAAAAGATACATATTGAGCTGCCCCTACCCATAATGTAATTTGGCAACAACTGATTTTTTTATGTTGCTTGGAAGCACAGTAGTGTACATTTATTAGAACTGCCCTTCTGCATCCTGGATTAAAAAAGATTGTGCAAAAATATGCAATGCTGTCCTCATGAAAAGGCAGGCTTACATGTCATCACTCTATATGATACCACGTGTGCCTCTTTTATTCTGTTTATACCAGGTATGTTTTAAAACGTCTTCTTTGTTTCCAGATCAGCCTTTGTACACAATATTAAGCTTCTGGAAACATATTTCCAATAAGTAACAATCTCGCTCAACAGTACGGTACACTTAAAATGTAATATCCACATATTTCATAAGAAGGTGCTTTCAGATTTGAAACATCTGACCTCAAACGGAACAGCAACTAATTTTGAATTCATTTAAAATCTGAATACCTTTTGAAATAACTCATGCTTTGTGAAAGTTCCTGTGATGTAAACATGAAAATACATTGGAACAAAATATTTTCATGACAAAAAGGGCATCATTTTAACTTTGTTCAATCAAACCTGCCACAGATAAAAAACAAAAAGTCCCTTACCAGACCATGAACTGAGGATGTTAAGATCAGTTTGGCAAACCTATAACTTCTGTAAATTTCTGAAGACAGCCACTGACAGATGATAAATACATTTTTGCAAAGTAACAAACAGGTTCTGATTCGCCCTCTTCTTCAACGTTTGAGACAATGTTTGGTTGGTTTGCGCTAAATACGCATTTTTGTTACACTTATCAAATTATGCACCAGATGGTGAAATATGTGTGAGCTGAGGAAAATCGATCATTTTGCTAATAACTCAGTGGCCACAAAAACGTGTAATTCCTGTTTCCCTCATCATGGCTGACGAGTGTATGTTTTCTGCTGGATATAAGCATCGCTCGCATTCCTATTACTTTGATAAATTGGCTTTGCTCTCACAGTTTGTTGTAGGGACCTATACTTTCACCCTCACAACCTATTAAAAACATTAATTTGAAGTCCTTATTCATACAGAAAACATGAATTGGTAAATGTATTAGGTTTCCCCTATGTGATCATAATAAACTTTTGTTGTTGTAAGTTACAGCTTTGTAAGCAGTTGTGCAATGTAAGTTATTGAAAATTTGTTAACGTGTTATGACTTACAATTCCAAAAGCCTAATGGAAATAATAGGCAGCGAACAGTCTGCCATACATACTTACATACTTAGAACATGACTACCCTGATCCCGCAAGGAAATCAGGGTAACAGATCTAGAACCCTTTCGTTTGGACTCTCATGCATACCAAGAGAAATACACAAGAAATACTCAGATTGGCATTTCAATATTTATTGAAACACTGTAATTCTTGTGTAAAATACATGTGTTGTGATCATCAATAAAATGAAGCAGAGTAGCATAGTTAACATTACAAAAATAGTGAAAAAGATTAACAATTCCACTATGTGCTAATAGAGTGAAGATATGTGGGCATATAAGTACTGTGTATAGTGTACTGCTACCTAGTGCTCCCTAACCTAGACTTGCCTAGGGTGGGTTATCCACCATCGCCTTGCCCGGTTGTCTAATGCCCTATTACCTGCAAGTAAGTGTAATCAGGCTATTCATTTTGGTGTAGAGCTGGCTACTCCTTGTATTGATAAATAAGAATCAGCTGAGGGGGAATTCTGGCATGTAGAGAACCTTGCAGTGTCAGCTGAGGGATCTTCTGCCTTCAACAAAGAAGTGGTTCTGTGTATAGATAGTAAACAGCACCCATGTGCCATGTCAAGCTCCCAATCATGCCTTAATTATTCATTATAGTTTGATACCTTCCTCACCTACTGGGCAAGAACAACAATGACTTTTATGCAGCAAACTTTATTCCTTGTACTGAATGTTCAAGGTGTTGTGATAGTGTGCAGGATAGTGTGCAGACGAAGTGGAAATGTAAGCAATGTCCATTCAGAGAATGTTATCCACCAATGACATTCATGCAAATGTATGTCAAAAGTTATTGTGTGTAAGAAAGAGAAGGAGACTTAAGAAACATGAGCATGTAAATGGTGTTGTTTCTTACCAGCCATATCCTAACCACAGGGCACCTACTCCTTGGATGGGAGTCGGTAAAAAGCTATACCTAGATAAATGCTCAAATTTAAGGGACAAAAAGTATAAAAACCCTTCTACAATCTAAAAGCTATACCTAGATAAAAGCTCAAATTTAAGGGACAAAAAGTATAAAAACCCTTCTACAATCTAAAAAACATCACACTTCTTTAATAGCAAAGAACATACAGAAAGCCGTTAAAAATGAGTTAAAATATAAGTCACATTAAAACAAATTTTAAAAAGCAATTTTGCATTTAAAAGAAAGCCAAATTATATAAGTCCTATGACTTGAAGCTGCTAGATTCTTTATGTGTTCCAAGAGGTAGACAAAACATTGCTGTTTCCGGCAACTCCAGAGGCACCCATCTGATCAGATCCATGGAGCAAATATGTCCGCAATCATCCCCCTCAGCAGCTGCCGAAGGAGGAGCAGGCTGCACGGGATCCGCAGAAGCCAAGATCCAGATCACTAAGAGTGTAGGGCGAGAGGCACTCTTGTGGTCTGACACCACTTGATGACCTTTGACTACCATCATTTTATCCT
Organism: Lissotriton helveticus; assembly: GCF_964261635.1. Taxonomy (NCBI): domain Eukaryota; kingdom Metazoa; phylum Chordata; class Amphibia; order Caudata; family Salamandridae; genus Lissotriton; species Lissotriton helveticus. The sequence goes on along the minus strand of NC_136063.1, from coordinate 599,800,554 downwards.
ATCCTGAATGTACGACGTTTTGCATATGTCTTGTTTCTTTTGAAGATTTCTTCTTGTAGTTTTGAAGTGGGAGCTGTCACAGTAGAACAGCTTGCCAAGAACAAAATGTTTGGGATGTGCATTTGAAAGTATGAGAGAGAGAGAGGTGTTGAATGTACTTTTTTGGTCTCAAGGTGCAGTGTTATGAGCAGTGGTGCACAAATATGCACTGTGTTGTACATTTAGAGATTGAGTTTGCGATGCTATAAGCAGTGGTGCACAATTGTGCATTATGTTGCACATTGAGAGATCAAGTATGTGATGCTATAATCAGTGGTGCACGAATGTGCATTGTGTTGTACATTGGGAAGTTTTATGAAGTTCTTACTATTGGCTTTGACATCGCCTTGTGTCATCCGGAATTCTGACTCTGCCTTGGTTGAGCTTTTCTGCACGCACAGACAGGCCCCCAGAGTGTTTGTAAGTTGCTTGAATTAATCACTTTCAATGTTTGTTTTGTGAGAGATTGTTTAATGTACCCTGGAAGGCTTTCATAAGCTTCATCAAGATAAAGGTTGGAACATGTGAGAATGTAGAGGGAATGTGGGTACTCCTTCTTGCTGTGCAATGCTTCCCTTGAACCTGGCCAGTTCCAGTAAGTTTCCTTAGTGCAGAGGGGAAGACTCTCGAACCTTCTAGTGTATTTTGAGACTATAAGGTCAAGGAATCTTGGCACGGAGCCTAGGAGCTCATTTGTGGGACAGACATGCAACCACAAAACGAATATAACCTGAGCCACGGTCGAGAGTCAATTGCCTGGCTGTAACGCGCTCCTCCAGCTTGAGTTGGCAAGGATGTTGAGTGAACAATTGGATGAGGTGAGTTGCTTCTGACTAGTGCCATTGTGATGCGTGGTTCCAGTGGCCGTGGTCATTTGAGGTGTTTTCTTTGTGATGTCTTAGTGACTCAGAGTGCACATCCAAAGTGATCATTTGATGTATTTAGTGTATATACATCTTTCTGATCTCTTGCAGGACGTCCCATATAATTTGCTTGAGTTTAATCTCGTATTATTTGCTGCTTGTATTTCATATTATTATCCATACATTTATCTGTTGCATTTACCAAGTGTGTTATTATTGCTTACATATAAATAAATATATATCTCTATATACATTTGAATGTTTCTCATTTGACATTCGGGAAAACCTCTCTGTTAGAGAGCATTGCATAAATAAAACTCCAAGACTTTTTCTAAAAAGAGACTCTTTGCATTTTGTAAAGTGAACCCCTTTTCTAGGTGTAAACAAATTATCCACCAAGCACTCGTTTTCAAATTAAAGTCTAATTCATCCGATGTTCATGCGTTTTTATTCCATCTTCACGTCATTTGATTCCATCATCCAATGTATTTCACAAAATCAGCCAACACGTGTTTCGTCTAGTCAGTCTATGACAAAACAGACTTCTTCAGGGCCAAAACTTCAATTTCAATGCTGCAAATTAATAGTTGGCAAGTAACCAATAACATCCTTGCTCTCACTGGATTTTTTGTCAAGAGTTTTTGACCTCTTGAGTTTCTTTGCTCTAATCACGGCATTTTTGACCACTTTGCTCTGATAGCCACGTTTAAGAAACCTCTGTGATAGATCTGTAAGATTATGTTCAAAGTCATTATCTGTAGAGCAATTCCGTCTAGCCCTTACCATCTCACCATAAGGGATCGCATTTATTTGACTCACAGGGTGACAACTTCGGGCATGTAAAACAGCATTACAGCTGGTAGGTTTGCGAAACATGCGACTGCAAATTTTACCATCTTCGATAAACAGTTCAATATCCAGGAAACTGACGCTATTTCTGTCATAATGAGTAGTAAATGCCAGGTTCAGTGCATTGTCATTTAAGTATTCGAAAAAACCCTTAAGTTCATCAACTGAACCAGTCCAAATGAGAAGGCAATCATCTATATATCGCCCCCAATAGTGTATATACTGTATCCATTTCTTACCGGATGGGCCCCAGATTCTCTCCGCCTCGAAGAACCCCATGAAGAGGTTCGCAAAGGACGGAGCAAATCTAGAACCCATCGCGGTTCCAAGGCGCTGTCTAAACCATTTACCATCAAAGAGGAATACGTTATTTTGAAGCACCATTTTCGTCATCTTCAGAATCATCTGATTATGATCATAGTATTCCGCACTTCTATTGCTCAGAAAGAAGTCAATGGCACAAATACCTTGTTCATGATCGATATTGGTATAAAGTGATACCACATCTAGTGTGACCAATATCATCCTATCATCCCAAATCAAATCATTCATTATATTGAGTACATGCTTTGAGTCCTCAATAAAAGAAGGTAAGTTTTTAACATAGAGCTGTAAAAAGGTATCAACGTATTGGGAAAGGCGTTCAGTTGGCCCCCCAATACCTGAAATTATTGGTCTACCTGGTGGTTTCACCCTTGACTTGTGAATTTTAGGCAGTGTGTACATGCATGGTGCACGTGGTGTAGTAACCTGTAAATAAAGAAATTCATTGTAATCGATAAGCATTTGATCATACCAAATTTTAAGTTGATCATTGATAATCTTTGACAAAGGTAGAAGAGGATTATTCTGTAGTTTCTCATAGTACAAAGTGTTATTCAATTGGAAATAAACTTCCTCATTGTAATCTGTTGTATTCAAAATTACTACGTTCCCACCCTTGTCTGCTTTGCGTATAGTAATGTCAGGGTTATTCATAAGTTCTTTAAGTGCCAACCTCTCCCCAGGCAATAGGTTATCTTTATATTTCTTCATTCTTTCTGAGCATTTTGCGTCCGTAATTCTATCAATGTCTTGATTGACCGCTTTAAAGAAGGCTTCAATTGTACTACCAGATGCCACCTGAGGTGTCCATTTTGATCTTACTTTTAACCCACTTCCCTCACTCAAAAATCTTTCAATCTCCAAATCATCCAATAACTTCAATAAGGTCACAGGATCTTCCTCTCTCTCAGTGAGGGACAATAATAATTGGGTTTCTTTAAGTTCTTGAATCGTAATGTTACTCAAAGGTTTTATTCTTGCATGTTTAGCTTTTTCTGGTACATTAACAAAATACTTTTTCAGTTTAAGCCTCCTAACAAACTTAAATACGTCAATTTTAGTCAAATACCAATCAGACATAGTCATAGGGCAGAATCCCATTCCTTTTTTAAGTAAACTGATCATATTCTCAGACAACTCAATTGAAGACAAATTCACAATTTCAATATCACCAACTTCATTAGCATCATTTTCAGTTATGGTTTCCATGATCTCAGTCGCATTCCTACCCTTCCCCCTTGTCCTCCTGCCGCCTCTACCACCTCTCCTGGTTTTTTTGCAATTGCCGCACGATTCCTCTCTATGTCCCTGTTCCCACGGCGTAACCAGCGCACTTCTACTAAAAAATTATTCTCAACTGATGGGAGGGAAGAAGAATCAGGAATTTCCTCATTGTCACTACTGGATATATTACTAGTGCCAGGATCACTATCACTAGCAGATGGAGTGCCGCTCCTCTGTTTTACAGTCACAGGTTTAGTCATCAAGTAATCAAATTTTCTTGCAAAGGTATAAACACGACCTGAACGGTAGTCCCTTTCGTTGCGCTTAATCTTTCTTGCCTTCCTTTGCTTAATGTCATTTTGTAGATCATTTAATATTTCATCTAAGATAGTATAATTTTTAATGGTTGATTCAGGGAGATTCATCTCTTTAATTTCGTCTTCCACCTTCTGTATCTCAACCAATAATTTTGCTATTTTCCTCTCAGCATTCTCAATAAGGATGTTAATTAGGTTCTTAGAGCTAGTATTAAGTTCCTTCTCCCAAGTTAAATAAAGATCAGGCTCCAGATCTTCATATGTCGGTATAATCTGGGACCTAAGACCACGTGGGATCCTATTAAGTTTTAGATATTGTCTTAGAGTCGCGGCATCCCACCACTTGTTTAACTCAGTACGTTTAAGGGATTCAAGCTTAACAAACTTGGCTCTTAGGCCTTCCTTCTTAGTTTCTTTTGATGGTCCCATGGCAGCTCCTATTAATCCTCCTGCCACTAACTTGTCAAATAATAGTTCTGCCTCCTTATCTCTATTCATCTTAACTTATGCGGCTGCTCCCAAAACACAATATACAACAATATGGGGGTAACAGTTATACTGGAGCGCACTGCGTGTATAAGTATATATGTATACAGTTTAAAGTCCAATTGGTGCTCTAAGTGGAAAGAGTAGGTTACCACTACTCTTATTAAAGTCAACAAGTGACTAAACATAAACAAATTATCCACCAAGCACTCGTTTTCAAATTAAAGTCTAATTCATCCGATGTTCATGCGTTTTTATTCCATCTTCACGTCATTTGATTCCATCATCCAATGTATTTCACAAAATCAGCCAACACGTGTTTCGTCTAGTCAGTCTATGACAAAACAGACTTCTTCAGGGCCAAAACTTCAATTTCAATGCTGCATATTAATAGTTGGCAAGTAACCAATAACATCCTTGCTCTCACTGGATTTTTTGTCAAGAGTTTTTGACCTCTTGAGTTTCTTTGCTCTAATCACGGCATTTTCGACCACTTTGCTCTGATAGCCACGTTTAAGAAACCTCTGTGATAGATCTGTAAGATTATGTTCAAAGTCATTATCTGTAGAGCAATTCCGTCTAGCCCTTACCATCTCACCATAAGGGATCGCATTTATTTGACTCACAGGGTGACAACTTCGGGCATGTAAAACAGCATTACAGCTGGTAGGTATGCGAAACATGCGACTGCAAATTTTACCATCTTCGATAAACAGTTCAATATCCAGGAAACTGATGCTATTTCTGTCATAATGAGTAGTAAATGCCAGGTTCAGTGCATTGTCATTTAAGTAGTCAAAAAAAAACTTAAGTTCATCAACTGAACCAGTCCAAATGAGAAGGCAATCATCTATATATCGCCCCCAATAGTGTATATACTGTATCCATTTCTTACCGGATGGGCCCCAGATTCTCTCCGCCTCGAAGAACCCCATGAAGAGGTTCGCAAAGGACGGAGAAAATCTAGAACCCATCGCGGTTCCAAAGCGCTGTCTAAACCATTTACCATCAAAGAGGAATACGTTATTTTGAAGCACCATTTTCGTCATCTTCAGAATCATCTGATTATGATCATAGTATTCCGCACTTCTATTGCTCAGAAAGAAGTCAATGGCACGAATACCTTGTTCATGATCGATATTGGTATAAAGTGATACCACATCTAGTGTGACCAATATCATCCTATCATCCCAAATCAAATCATTCATTATATTGAGTACATGCTTTGAGTCCTCAATAAAAGAAGGTAAGTTTTTAACATAGAGCTGTAAAAAGGTATCAACGTATTGGGAAAGGCGTTCAGTTGGCCCCCCAATACCTGAAATTATTGGTCTACCTGGTGGTTTCACCCTTGACTTGTGAATTTTAGGCAGTGTGTACATGCATGGTGCACGTGGTGTAGTAACCTGTAAATAAAGAAATTCATTGTAATCGATAAGCATTTGATCATACCAAATTTTAAGTTGATCATTGATCATCTTTGACAAAGGTAGAAGAGGATTATTCTGTAGTTTCTCATAGTACAAAGTGTTATTCAATTGGAAATAAACTTCCTCATTGTAATCTGTTGTATTCAAAATTACTACGTTCCCACCCTTGTCTGCTTTGCGTATAGTAATGTCAGGGTTATTCATAAGTTCTTTAAGTGCCAACCTCTCCCCAGGCAATAGGTTATCTTTATATTTCTTCATTCTTTCTGAGCATTTTGCGTCCGTAATTCTATCAATGTCTTGATTGACCGCTTTAAAGAAGGCTTCAATTGTACTACCAGATGCCACCTGAGGTGTCCATTTTGATCTTACTTTTAACCCACTTCCCTCACTCAAAAATCTTTCAATCTCCAAATCATCCAATAACTTCAATAAGGTCACAGGATCTTCCTCTCTCTCAGTGAGGGACAATAATAATTGGGTTTCTTTAAGTTCTTGAATCGTAATGTTACTCAAAGGTTTTATTCTTGCATGTTTAGCTTTTTCTGGTACATTAACAAAATACTTTTTCAGTTTAAGCCTCCTAACAAACTTAAATACGTCAATTTTAGTCAAATACCAATCAGACATAGTCATAGGGCAGAATCCCATTCCTTTTTTAAGTAAACTGATCATATTCTCAGACAACTCAATTGAAGACAAATTCACAATTTCAATATCACCAACTTCATTAGCATCATTTTCAGTTATGGTTTCCATGATCTCAGTCGCATTCCTACCCTTCCCCCTGTCCTCCTGCCGCCTCTACCACCTCTCCTGTTTTTTTTGCAATTGCCGCACAATTCCTCTCTATGTCCCTGTTCCCACGGCGTAACCTGCGCACTTCTACTAAAAAATTATTCTCAACTGATGGGAGGGAAGAAGAATCAGGAATTTCCTCATTGTCACTACTGGATATATTACTAGTGCCAGGATCACTATCACTAGCAGATGGAGTGCCGCTCCTCTGTTTTCCAGTCACAGGTTTAGTCATCAAGTAATCAAATTTTCTTGCAAAGGTATAAACACAACCTGAACGGTAGTCCCTTTCGTCGCGCTTAATCTTTCTTGCCTTCCTTTGCTTAATGTCATTTTGTAGATCATTTAATATTTCATCTAAGATAGTATAATTTTAATGGTTGATTCAGGGATATTCATCTCTTTAATTTCGTCTTCCACCTTCTGTATCTCAACCAATAATTTTGCTATTTTCCTCTCAGCATTCTCATTAAGGATGTTAATTAGGTTCTTAGAGCTAGTATTAAGTTCCTTCTCCCAAGTTAAATAAAGATCAGGCTCCAGATCTTCATATGTCGGTATAATCTGGGACCTAAGACCACGTGGGATCCTATTAAGTTTTAGATATTGTGTTAGAGTCGCGGCATCCCACCACTTGTTTAACTCAGTACGTTTAAGGGATTCAAGCTTAACAAACTTGGCTCTAAGGCCTTCCTTCTTAGTTTCTTTTGATGGTCCCATGGCAGCTCCTATTGATCCTCCTGCCACTAACTTGTCAAATAATAGTTCTGCCTCCTTATCTCTATTCATCTTAACTTATGCGGCTGCTCCCAAAACACAATATACAACAATATGGGGGTAACAGTTATACTGGAGCGCACTGCGTGTATAAGTATATATGTATACAGTTTAAAGTCAAATTGGTGCTCTAAGTGGAAAGAGTAGGTTACCACTACTCTTATTAAAGTCAACAAGTGACTAAACATAAACAAATTATCCACCAAGCACTCGTTTTCAAATTAAAGTCTAATTCATCCGATGTTCATGCGTTTTTATTCCATCTTCACGTCATTTAATTCCATCATCCAATGTATTTCACAAAATCAGCCAACACGTGTTTCGTCTAGTCAGTCTATGACAAAACAGACTTCTTCAGGGCCAAAACTACAATTTCAATGCTGCAAATTAATAGTTGGCAAGTAACCAATAACATCCTTGCTCTCACTGGATTTTTTGTCAAGAGTTTTTGACCTCTTGAGTTTCTTTGCTCTAATCACGGCATTTTCGACCACTTTGCTCTGATAGCCACGTTTAAGAAACCTCTGTGATAGATCTGTAAGATTATGTTCAAAGTCATTATCTGTAGAGCAATTCCGTCTAGCCCTTACCATCTCACCATAAGGGATCGCATTTATTTGACTCACAGGGTGACAACTTCGGGCATGTAAAACAGCATTACAGCTGGTAGGTATGCGAAACATGCGACTGCAAATTTTACCATCTTCGATAAACAGTTCAATATCCAGGAAACTGATGCTATTTCTGTCATAATGAGTAGTAAATGCCAGGTTCAGTGCATTGTCATTTAAGTAGTCAAAAAAAAACTTAAGTTCATCAACTGAACCAGTCCAAATGAGAAGGCAATCATCTATATATCGCCCCCAATAGTGTATATACTGTATCCATTTCTTACCGGATGGGCCCCAGATTCTCTCCGCCTCGAAGAACCCCATGAAGAGGTTCGCAAAGGACGGAGAAAATCTAGAACCCATCGCGGTTCCAAAGCGCTGTCTAAACCATTTACCATCAAAGAGGAATACGTTATTTTGAAGCACCATTTTCGTCATCTTCAGAATCATCTGATTATGATCATAGTATTCCGCACTTCTATTGCTCAGAAAGAAGTCAATGGCACGAATACCTTGTTCATGATCGATATTGGTATAAAGTGATACCACATCTAGTGTGACCAATATCATCCTATCATCCCAAATCAAATCATTCATTATATTGAGTACATGCTTTGAGTCCTCAATAAAAGAAGGTAAGTTTTTAACATAGAGCTGTAAAAAGGTATCAACGTATTGGGAAAGGCGTTCAGTTGGCCCCCCAATACCTGAAATTATTGGTCTACCTGGTGGTTTCACCCTTGACTTGTGAATTTTAGGCAGTGTGTACATGCATGGTGCACGTGGTGTAGTAACCTGTAAATAAAGAAATTCATTGTAATCGATAAGCATTTGATCATACCAAATTTTAAGTTGATCATTGATAATCTTTGACAAAGGTAGAAGAGGATTATTCTGTAGTTTCTCATAGTACAAAGTGTTATTCAATTGGAAATAAACTTCCTCATTGTAATCTGTTGTATTCAAAATTACTACGTTCCCACCCTTGTCTGCTTTGCGTATAGTAATGTCAGGGTTATTCATAAGTTCTTTAAGTGCCAACCTCTCCCCAGGCAATAGGTTATCTTTATATTTCTTCATTCTTTCTGAGCATTTTGCGTCCGTAATTCTATCAATGTCTTGATTGACCGCTTTAAAGAAGGCTTCAATTGTACTACCAGATGCCACCTGAGGTGTCCATTTTGATCTTACTTTTAACCCACTTCCCTCACTCAAAAATCTTTCAATCTCCAAATCATCCAATAACTTCAATAAGGTCACAGGATCTTCCTCTCTCTCAGTGAGGGACAATAATAATTGGGTTTCTTTAAGTTCTTGAATCGTAATGTTACTCAAAGGTTTTATTCTTGCATGTTTAGCTTTTTCTGGTACATTAACAAAATACTTTTTCAGTTTAAGCCTCCTAACAAACTTAAATACGTCAATTTTAGTCAAATACCAATCAGACATAGTCATAGGGCAGAATCCCATTCCTTTTTTAAGTAAACTGATCATATTCTCAGACAACTCAATTGAAGACAAATTCACAATTTCAATATCACCAACTTCATTAGCATCATTTTCAGTTATGGTTTCCATGATCTCAGTCGCATTCCTACCCTTCCCCCTTGTCCTCCTGCCGCCTCTACCACCTCTCCTGTTTTTTTTGCAATTGCCGCACAATTCCTCTCTATGTCCCTGTTCCCACGGCGTAACCTGCGCACTTCTACTAAAAAATTATTCTCAACTGATGGGAGGGAAGAAGAATCAGGAATTTCCTCATTGTCACTACTGGATATATTACTAGTGCCAGGATCACTATCACTAGCAGATGGAGTGCCGCTCCTCTGTTTTCCAGTCACAGGTTTAGTCATCAAGTAATCAAATTTTCTTGCAAAGGTATAAACACGACCTGAACGGTAGTCCCTTTCGTCGCGCTTAATCTTTCTTGCCTTCCTTTGCTTAATGTCATTTTGTAGATCATTTAATATTTCATCTAAGATAGTATAATTTTAATGGTTGATTCAGGGATATTCATCTCTTTAATTTCGTCTTCCACCTTCTGTATCTCAACCAATAATTTTGCTATTTTCCTCTCAGCATTCTCATTAAGGATGTTAATTAGGTTCTTAGAGCTAGTATTAAGTTCCTTCTCCCAAGTTAAATAAAGATCAGGCTCCAGATCTTCATATGTCGGTATAATCTGGGACCTAAGACCACGTGGGATCCTATTAAGTTTTAGATATTGTCTTAGAGTCGCGGCATCCCACCACTTGTTTAACTCAGTACGTTTAAGGGATTCAAGCTTAACAAACTTGGCTCTAAGGCCTTCCTTCTTAGTTTCTTTTGATGGTCCCATGGCAGCTCCTATTGATCCTCCTGCCACTAACTTGTCAAATAATAGTTCTGCCTCCTTATCTCTATTCATCTTAACTTATGCGGCTGCTCCCAAAACACAATATACAACAATATGGGGGTAACAGTTATACTGGAGCGCACTGCGTGTATAAGTATATATGTATACAGTTTAAAGTCAAATTGGTGCTCTAAGTGGAAAGAGTAGGTTACCACTACTCTTATTAAAGTCAACAAGTGACTAAACATAAACAAATTATCCACCAAGCACTCGTTTTCAAATTAAAGTCTAATTCATCCGATGTTCATGCGTTTTTATTCCATCTTCACGTCATTTAATTCCATCATCCAATGTATTTCACAAAATCAGCCAACACGTGTTTCGTCTAGTCAGTCTATGACAAAACAGACTTCTTCAGGGCCAAAACTACAATTTCAATGCTGCAAATTAATAGTTGGCAAGTAACCAATAACATCCTTGCTCTCACTGGATTTTTTGTCAAGAGTTTTTGACCTCTTGAGTTTCTTTGCTCTAATCACGGCATTTTCGACCACTTTGCTCTGATAGCCACGTTTAAGAAACCTCTGTGATAGATCTGTAAGATTATGTTCAAAGTCATTATCTGTAGAGCAATTCCGTCTAGCCCTTACCATCTCACCATAAGGGATCGCATTTATTTGACTCACAGGGTGACAACTTCGCGCATGTAAAACAGCATTACAGCTGGTAGGTTTGCGAAACATGCGACTGCAAATTTTACCATCTTCGATAAACAGTTCAATATCCAGGAAACTGATGCTATTTCTGTCATAATGAGTAGTAAATGCCAGGTTCAGTGCATTGTCATTTAAGTAGTGGAAAAACCCTTAAGTTCATCAACTGAACCAGTCCAAATGAGAAGGCAATCATCTATATATCGCCCCCAATAGTGTATATACTGTATCCATTTCTTACCGGATGGGCCCCAGATTCTCTCCGCCTCGAAGAACCCCATGAAGAGGTTCGCAAAGGACGGAGCAAATCTAGAACCCATCGCGGTTCCAAGGCGCTGTCTAAACCATTTACCATCAAAGAGGAATACGTTATTTTGAAGCACCATTTTCGTCATCTTCAGAATCATCTGATTATGATCATAGTATTCCGCACTTCTATTGCTCAGAAAGAAGTCAATGGCACGAATACCTTGTTCATGATCGATATTGGTATAAAGTGATACCACATCTAGTGTGACCAATATCATCCTATCATCCCAAATCAAATCATTCATTATATTGAGTACATGCTTTTAGTCCTCAATAAAAGAAGGTAAGTTTTTAACATAGAGCTGTAAAAAGGTATCAACGTATTGGGAAAGGCGTTCAGTTGGCCCCCCAATACCTGAAATTATTGGTCTACCTGGTGGTTTCACCCTTGACTTGTGAATTTTAGGCAGTGTGTACATGCATGGTGCACGTGGTGTAATAACCTGTAAATAAAGAAATTCATTGTAATCGATAAGCATTTGATCATACCAAATTTTAAGTTGATCATTGATAATCTTTGACAAAGGTAGAAGAGGATTATTCTGTAGTTTCTCATAGTACAAAGTGTTATTCAATTGGAAATAAACTTCCTCATTGTAATCTGTTGTATTCAAAATTACTACGTTCCCACCCTTGTCTGCTTTGCGTATAGTAATGTCAGGGTTATTCATAAGTTCTTTAAGTGCCAACCTCTCCCCAGGCAATAGGTTATCTTTATATTTCTTCATTCTTTCTGAGCATTTTGCGTCCGTAATTCTATCAATGTCTTGATTGACCGCTTTAAAGAAGGCTTCAATTGTACTACCAGATGCCACCTGAGGTGTCCATTTTGATCTTACTTTTAACCCACTTCCCTCACTCAAAAATCTTTCAATCTCCAAATCATCCAATAACTTCAATAAGGTCACAGGATCTTCCTCTCTCTCAGTGAGGGACAATAATAATTGGGTTTCTTTAAGTTCTTGAATCGTAATGTTACTCAAAGGTTTTATTCTTGCATGTTTAGCTTTTTCTGGTACATTAACAAAATACTTTTTCAGTTTAAGCCTCCTAACAAACTTAAATACGTCAATTTTAGTCAAATACCAATCAGACATAGTCATAGGGCAGAATCCCATTCCTTTTTTAAGTAAACTGATCATATTGCCGCACGATTCCTCTCTATGTCCCTGTTCCCACGGCGTAACCTGCGCACTTCTACTAAAAAAGTACTAGACATGTTAATAACGTGATGCACAAGTTTCCCAAAATGTTGATGGGAAATTAGGGCAGAGAAGTGACTATATCCCATAAGAATAACTTGCAACTATAAGATCAAACATCTCCTTAGCAGATGTCAAGGCTACATCCTTCTGGAACAATAAGGCTTTCAGTCTGCTCGAAGTATCAAGGTGTATGTTCGAAAGATTATCGAAGGCCAACACTTTGCCTCCCTAACTGTGCAGGCAGGTGGAAACAGTACTTGGGTGCAACATCAAATAACTACCATTCAAGAATAATCAGAAAGCCGGATGGATCAACGCTGTTGGAGAACCCTTCAAATAGCAGGACAAATTTGCCATGGACACATTACATGCACCTTGAAGCAAAACCTCCCTGCATACCAAGGAATGTCTTAAAGTATTCTCATAGTCAGTCCAGCTAAGAAAAACGTCAGTCTTGTGATTCCTACAGCAATATCTAAAAGGTAAGATCCATGACTTGTGCACATGTCCTTCTCCTGCCACTTTGTATCTACCTAGGTGATGGTGTTGTAAACAGCACTGAAGGTGAAATGTCTAAATTGGTAGAGAAATAAATGTGTGGATTATCCAATCTGCAGTAAGTATTTCTGCAATAGTGAATGGTATTTTCTCCAACTTTTCTATGTGTAACATGGTACACGTTGCATCCTTTCGTGACATGATGGTTTGTTGTTTCATTAGATGGTAAGGTAAAAAAACTAGCGGCACTAAGGTGTCACCATGTTGCACAACTGAACAAAGTTTCTGAAGAGTTCAGCTCAGTAACAAAATCAATCTAAGCTGTGACTGCCCATGTTGTAAAGAGGAGAGGTCATTCTGTATTATGTCTATTGCGGATGACATTATGTTACCCTGAGAGTATAACCTAGTGGACAATGTAGGCATACCATTATCAACTTCATCTAGAGCCCTTTCTACTTTTCCCCTTTCAATTTCACGCAGTCTCTCTGCAGCCTCCTGCTGGGAAACTTTCCACACTTCATTGTATATTGCATAGAAGAAATACTTTTGACTTGGTTTTCGAGGACCTAATAAAAAAGCCTGTAGTCCCATGTCATCAAAAAGAGGGGATACATGTTGTTTCACCTAGGGCAATGTTGAGGTTTTAAGCGAAACAAGGAACAAATTCCCAACACTGTAAGTTGTTACTACTACGGAGTGTTGTGTCGGCACGTAATGTTGGTCGGGCCTGTTGATCTTAAACCCTTTTTTGTCACCTAGGAAACATGCATGACATCCGTTAGTATCTAACAGCCACATTAACCATCCCCACTGCTTGGTCACTGAAGAATTGTATGAGCCATTGTTTAATGTTTTCTCCATGTAATTTGTGAACCGTCGTCAGTTTGCAAAAGTGAAAATGTGGAATTTTGGTGTATTTAAATCTTTTATCTTAGCCCCGACATGATGTTTGCTATACAAGTTTGTTCAGGAAAATTTTGTATCTGGCATGCTCTAAATAGTGCCTCGCTCTCCTGAATCTGTCAATCTTTTGTTCCCCAAATAGATTTTATATAAACGGTGTTTCTCCAAAAGTCAAACCCTTGTGTGGACAACTGAATATCAGGAAAACTCTATTGGTGCGGCAGAATACATTTTTAAGGTCCCTAATAGGCCTCCCCCAATACACTCCCTTAGTATTTCTTCTTCTGGATTTGGGATGCCATACAGTGAGAGATGTGGCACATTACCGGCTTTTAGGCTATTGGAGGAGGCTTTGGGTGACTCCAGAGCTCACACATTACGCTCAGGCCCTGATAGAAGTGAGGGATTCGGATGTCAACCGCAAAATTGGGTGGTTTAGTTGTGTTAAAAACGTATTATGTGTGCTGGGTATGGCTCATTTATGGACCGCCCCAGCCGGAAGTTCATTCCCTAGCAAATTGGAGCTAAAGGCAGCTTACTGGAATTTAATTAATATGAAACGTTTTGCATCTTGTTCCAGTCGTCTCCTGTCCAAAGCGCTCATTGAAATAAAACGTGAGCCCAAGTATGAGGGGTACTGGGACCTGATCACGTCAGCACGTGATAGGAAATAATTCCACCAGTTTAGGGCGGGAGCTTTGCCTACACATTCTTTTATCTCCAAATGGAGTAATACAAATAGTAGAACATGTCCTTTCTGTCCAGATATGACTGAAAAATTGCCTCGTATTCTTTTTGTATGTTAAGCATACACCAAACCAAGACAGATTTGGTTGAAACCTGTTTGCTCTAGTCTGGGCACCAGGTCCAGTCGCGAGGCCTTCCTGAATATTAAAAACCTCAGTGGAAGGCCCGACTGTGGTTGCAACAGCAAAGTTTCTGGGCTGGGTGTGGTGATTAGATGGAATAAAACAAGACGTTCTAACTGATCATGTGCTTCATATCTATGAAACTTGATTATAATATTTTGTATTTTTTTTCTTGTACAGTGTTTTCACTCCCCTAGTTAATCAATTTTGAATGCAAATAACTTTTTAAAATAGGATTTTTTAAATTATGGATTTGTTCTAAAACTTTTAATTGTATTTATAACTGTTTTATGTAGGACATCCAGGGTGCTAGTGTTACACTTGAGAAGTCTCTTATTTAAGAATTATGTTGCATTGTTTATTTGGCCTCCATGTTCATGCTGCTTCAACTTTTATGATTTTTTTAACAAATCAAAATAAAGTTTACAAACTGAAACTGAAACTGAATATCAGCTTTATATCAGTGAGTATATATTTTTTGCTGGTGATGATGGGAGTTCATAATAATAAGACATTGTGTCAGCTGGATTGTGACCAGAGAAATATGTAAACTTCTGTGTAAATTTTTGTGAGCTCCCCTGTGGTGTTGTAGGGCAGTGTTCCCATTGTGTCTAATTACATTCTGCACGTGGAGTACTTGCTTTATGCAAAAAGTGGTGACCATAATGTTGAAAATAGAACATTTCATCATAATTAGTTGTGTCATCATACACATCAGCAGAGTTAAAAACCGCTCAATACTCTATATGCACTGATGCACTGTGTCAATGTCCCAATCATTGGAGCTAGTACTAGGGGTGATAATGTCATTTAAAAAATGAATAATACATATGGTATTTGGAAAGTTCAGTTGGACCAAATATATCATACGATCACCTATCCCAAACAATACTATCAGAAAAATAACACAGCAGAAATGTTCACCAGGGAAAGGTCTTTTTGCACTTTGTGTGATGAAGAATTGGGTGTTAAAACCAAGTTCACTAATTGCTTGGCAGAGTGTTCTGGGAGATAGTGTCCATTCAGAAGCTGGAAGAAGACTGTCGCAAAACCAGTCCAATAGACAAAAAAAGTAACAAAATTATAATCCACAGGTATAGCCATGGAGGGGTATAGCAAGTCTTCTTCAGCCAAAAATAGAATACCCGCAATCTACCTTGGAGAGGTGGAGGTGGCTCAGACGAATCTGAAGAGAAGTCATAAAAGTTGATAAAGTAGCTAAGGCTGTTCGATCCATTTTTGGCAGCTCAGGGCGCTGTGTAGAACTTGGAGTTGACTCTAATTGTAGTACATTGACATAGATACCAGTAGTGTCGGGTTGCCAAATAGAAATCTGTGTTTCTGTACAAGATGTTTTTATAATTGTTGTTGATGTAGCAGGTGCTCTGTAATATGGGCAAAATTCTTTCTTATCCACTATTTTCTCCCGGACCCGCTAACCAATCTTGGGACTCAAACCAGGAGTTGCTGGTGATTCTTTCACTTCACCAGTGGTGGTGCATTTTAAATGAAAATTGCTTTGTGCATCCCAGAACTGCTCAGTTCCTGTAAAACAGCCAAACATTAATTGATGTTAAAGGGTGTTTCTGCCACCATTATGCTGGTACTGTTGAGGTCAGGTACTCACATCTTAACCTCAAACAGGATCTCATAGAGAATCTGACAACCCGGTGAGTTTCTTAACAGATTGTTGAGGGCTCTCTGGGCCACACACAAGTGATGGACACAACTGAAACCTGAGCCTAATATCCTCGCTGTTAAAGTCTTGGTTCTTCCTCTCCACTACTGAATTTCCCTAAGGATGATAGGGGTGGAGTACCGCACGGTCACACTCAATTTTCCCATCATGTCTTTGTAAGCCTTGGAGGTGAATGCCAGCCCCTGGTCCAAATGGAATGTGCCAACTGCGTAGGTCCCGATAAAGACTTGCAGATCTTTGGCAACAGTTTGGACATCAGTCAGTCACTGTGGCCAGACCCATAGGAATCAGGAGCAGGAATCCACTGCAATCAAGATGTGTTTGTACGCCCCAACTGATTGTAAGGGGCCACAGTGGCCCAGATAAACACAACCTAGTGGATTGTTTGATATTAATAGAGGTGGCTGTGGTGGGTGAACTACTTCATCAGCTGGCAGATTGCGCACTTAAGGACAAAGTCCCTAGTCTGTTTATAAAGACCTGCCCACCGATACCATTGCTGCAGTAGGGGGATTGTAGCAGCCACCCCTGCGTGTGCAGTTGTTAGGCCCTCATTTGCTGCTAGGATTAACCTTAGGCTTAAAACACCACTCCGCTCATGGAGTTTTCAGACTTTTAGCAACTCCACTTTCCGCGCATAACGCGGAGTTTCCGAAAAACTCTGCATTCCGCAAAGGAGCTGAGTTTTTTTATTTGTGTTTGCGCACTTGTAATGCGTTTTTGTGCATGCGGGAGAACTAACCTGGTGCTTGCGTTTGCCGACGAGATTTTGCGAGCCGTTGGCAAGAGCCACAAGATTTGCAGTCACCTATACGTCATTTGAGTGCGCCAGCGGAATTCCGGCTGGGGTTTTATGAAGAACGCGATCTCGAACATGCAGAATCTATCACAACTGTAATCTAGAGAAGGTTCTCTACATGAGTAGCATCAAATCATTCTTGAAATAAAGATTTGGAGCAGCATCAATCCTTCTGAAAACAATGATTTGGAGTAAAAAATCTCTTCAAATTGACATTTGGCTATACTTTTTTCTGCAAGAAGTCTTTTTCAAGAGAAATGAAGTGCCCCGGAGCCTCCAACTTCCAGGTCCTGTCCAGCAGGCTGCTCCCAGTGCTTTGTCCATCGCCTGGGCACTTTTCATTTGGATTTGGAGCTTGGAGGATCACTCTTTGTGTCTGCTGCATAATATATCATTAGATTTGAGGACTTTGAATTTCAGATTTCACAAGTGAGTTGGAAAAATTGTGTTCTTTGTTTGATTGGGGCTATGCACCTGGATTTATTTGTACTTTTCATTGTTTTCTTTCAATTTATTGTGGTGGGTGGCCTGTAGTTTCAGTAGGGGCCTAGTTGTTTCTTGTAACTAATTTTTCTTCGTTTATAACGGAAACATGTTGCACAGTTCACTACATTTTCTCCATGTTTTGTTTTTTAAATCAATTTTCAATATTTTTTAAATTCACTTTGTAGCCCAGCAGTCTGGCAATATGCCTTTCTCAGCCAGTAAACCCAGAGTTACTCATGGGTGCATGAAATTAACAACTTTTCTGTGGTTTCTGTTGAATTAAACCATCATTTAGGGCATGAATGTCACTGGATTGAAATACAAAATGTGTGTTTTTTTGGTGGTATTTCACGTTTTGTTCATGAGATGTGTTGTTTAGCATACCTCCTTTGTCTGGCCAGTGTGTGAGTGTGTTTGTAATAGTGGGCCCAGCATTTGCCGTGGCTCCCCATGTGGCCAGGAGCCATTTTGTAAAGTCTGTTTACATAGCTCTGCTTGTGTTCATTGTTTTACAGGCCTCCTGCTTGTAGTTGTGACCACGTGGCTGGTGGCCACTTTGTTGAGGCAGTCAGTGTGCTTTTTTGCCACAAGCCTGCATGTCTTCCCTTTGTTCGTCTTGGCTTATTGCTTCTTGTTGTCATAGCCTGGTCATTTGGCTGGTGGTCTCTTTGTGAATTTCAGCCAGTGTTCTTTTGCCATAGGCCTGCATTGTCTTTCCTTTGAAGGCTTATTGCTTCTTGTGGTGGCCTGGCCATGTGGCTGGCGGCCATTTTCTGAAGGCAGCCAATGTGTTTTTGCCAGAGGACTGCATGGTCTTCCCTTTGTAGGCTTATTATTGCTTCTTGTTCTGGCCTTGCCATGAGGCTGGCAGCCATTTGTGAAGGCAACCAGTGTGCTTCTGCCATAGGCTTGCATGCCTTTTTTGGGGTGGCTATGTTTTCTTTCTGGTTGTTGTTTTGCATGCAATTATTTCTTCTTTTCTTCAGCAAACATGTAGCACAGTTCACTACATTTTCTCCATGTTTTTGATACATTTGCAATATTGATTTGAATTGATTCACTATGAGTGTCAGGCACGGTCGGCCTCTGTGCATACCACGTCCAGGTTAGGAACCGCCACCAGGAACTACAAATCCCATGAGGCGTTAGGTTCAGGCTCATGGGTATTTTAGGATGTCGCGCACGTCAGCTGGCGTGAGTAATTCTTGTTTCCTGGTGATCGTGTTTGAAGTTGTTGGAGGAATCGTTGATGAGAAGGAGGTTTGGCGCATCAAAATCAGGATTACAGGAGTGTAGCAGGGCTCTGCGTACACTCATGATTTGACAAGAGTCTAAGCAGTACCCAGTTTTCCCACCGTTTGTGTGATAAGGCCTCAGGTACTTTAGTCACTGTGTTAGCACAGGAGTTCATGGGGCTGTATCCCACCTAAAGAGGAGAAGCGCTGC
Source organism: Lissotriton helveticus (assembly GCF_964261635.1). Lineage (NCBI taxonomy): Eukaryota > Metazoa > Chordata > Amphibia > Caudata > Salamandridae > Lissotriton > Lissotriton helveticus. Next base: position 599,781,571 of record NC_136063.1, on the reverse strand, counting down.
TTCTCATTTACAGTACATTGTTATTCTGTATTTTTGCATCTTAGGGCAAGAATTGTCTCATTAAGAAATAACCGGGACTTGGTTTAACTGTTATGATTTTGCTCTTTGCTTTCTGGGTGGATTAGCATTCATTGTGAACGATTAAACGTGTAAGGGAAACAAGCTTAACTATTTAGGGGATATTGCTACATGGTATTTGTATTTTACTATTGTGATCAATTTCCATAGGATCACCATTTCATTTATTGTCCTCTAAACTTTCTTTTTTCCTTTACATCTTCAGGGAGTATGTATGAGCAATGAGATGGTTATATGACTGCTTAGGTTTGCATTTTTGTCACACATAAGAAGGCTGATAATCTTTCTAGCCTTGTCTTGTTAGATATATGCAGGGAACCATACACAGATTGTTTAATTCAGGGTTTCACCGTTCCTGAGAACACCTGCTATATAATCCAGGTATATATTCGTATCCTTAGTGAGACATTTACTGAGAGTAGCATTATAGTGTGTCTATACTCATATTATGTCCTTCTGTATTCAAAGGTTATATTCCCTCACTTTATCACTTCACTATTCTGTGTATTTATACCAACTGAGTTGGGAGGTCAGGAGGTGGAATCTTTGCAAATCGTTCCAGTCCTGAGGAGCTGTTGCAATACGGTTTGTGACAATGCGACCTAGTCTACCAATGGGTTTTCCAGCTGGTAGGCCCTGAGCTACTCATGGGTGCATGAAACAACTATTTCCATGATGTCTATTTAATTTTAAAAACAATTGGCCTTTCATGGCATCTGATTAAAATACGAAATATGTTTTTGTGGTATTTCACTTTATTTTCATGTGTTACATTTATTAAATGCCTTTATTGGATGTGTGAGGTTGTAACTTGCAAACCTTTTTCGCCCTGTGGATTTTCGTTTTTGGCATTGTTGCATTAAAGATGTGTTGTTTAGCAAGCATGACTTTGTCTGGCCAGTGTGTGAGTGTGTTTGCAAGTAGGCCAGCAATGTATTTGCTTTGGTTTCCCAGGGCCATGTGGCGGGCCATTTTGTTAAGTCTGTGTCCTCCTTAGGCCTGCTTGTGTTCATTGTTTTCCAGTACTCCTGCTTGTTGTTGTTGTGATGTGACCATGTGGCTGGCGGCTATTTTGTGAAGGTAGTCAGTGTGCTTTTGCCATAGGCCTGCATGTCTTCCCTTTGTTCCCCTGGGCTTATTGCTTCTTGTTGTGGCCTGGCAATGTAGCTGGCAGCCATTTTGTGTGTTCAGCCAGTGTGCACCGTTGCCTTATGTTTGCATGGATGGTTGATCAAATAGATAAGCAGCTTAATAATTAATAATTATTTTTTATTTTTTATATTGTTTATAATTATTTCTTTATTTTAATTTTCATTTTCATGTTTTAAGTGTTCCCATTTGTTTAATTTTAAAAAATATGTATTTTCATGTTTTCAATTAAATAAAAAAATATTTTACATGTTTATAAATTATTTGTTTTAATTTCAGTTTCAAAGTAACATGATTTGGCATCAATGAAACATTAATGTTAACCTCATGTCTGCAATATGACATCCACAACAGTATTCATTGTCTAGGGCTTGTTCCATTCCATTGTCATTTGTCAGCTTCTGCTCCCTGAGTGCTGCATCCTTCCCCTAACAAGAGATGCACAATGCCAAACTGTTACATTTGTATTTTTGTTGTTCTTCTTCTTTACTGCCCTTCCTAAGCGTACTGGACTGTACAGCACACCATGAAAACCCTAGTTGCTGCCAAAGTCTCACAAATGGTTACAATGTATTCTTAATTTTTTTAATGACTGAGTTAACACTAACAAGTGTGACCACACACTAAATTATATACTATAATATTTGTTTGTACTAGTAATTATTGAACTACAACAATGCCACATGTCACTAATGTTATTCTTGCTTCTTTGCTTTTTAGGTGCACAAGAGGAGGAGACAACAACACCCATTATACTACCAAACAGAAGGCCATCGCCCTGCGCAAGATATCACAAGATGTTTGACCACAGACATCACGCCAACTTGTAGATCTAAAACAAATGCTGCTGCGTGCTCACAGCTTCAATATGGGCCCAAAGAAAGGTACCAGTACCAAGAAAGTCAAAGTTACCACTGGTATGTTACCCAGTAACTTTTTTGGGAAGGCAAAAATTGCGCCTGCAGCAACAATGTCTGAGGTGCAAGCTGGGAGCAGCACCAGCGTATCAGCAGCCCCACCCATCAACCTAGGCCCAAGCCAATGTCTGTTGCAGTGGCAGACAGTCTAATCATGACAACGCAGATGAGCAGTGATAGTGAAATTGACTTATCATTATTGCAAAGTAGTACCCAATCAATGCAGGAAACTCAGATAAGTGGGCAACAACAGTTGCAACCACCACCAATAGTTGTAGTTCCTCCAAAGTCGGGGCAGTTTAGGAGATCAAGGTTCATGCTGAGAAAGGAGAGCAAGCCCCTCTATCAGAAGATTTAATGTCTTCCAGATCCCCAGCAAGGAAAAGGAGGGTTAGTCCATCGATTTCTTCTCCAAGCTCCACTGATGATCTAAACACCAGGAAAGACTTAGAGTATTGGAGGTAGAGGTTGAAGTAGAGGATGATGATGAGCCAGTCATCAGTTGCCAAGCCAGTGATTACATGTGCATCACTGCACACTGGATCTCTTTTGTGGGGGTTAGAGAAAATACATCTGCAGGTGTTGACACTGATGACATTTTAATGGCGTTTGGAAGCATGCTACAGTAGCCATGTTCGCCATGGAGAAATCCCATACTGTTGCAAACATTTTGGAAGACTTTAACACTAAGGTCTTTGAATGGCTGTGACCAAGGGGGCTTAACATTGGAGTTGTTGCCATGGACAATGGCAGTCATATAATTAAAGCCATGGCGATGGTGGTGATTTCAGGGTCCTGTGTTTAGCGCATTGCATTAACATCATTGTTCAAGACTTTCAGAAAGAAGAAGACTGAGTCATCAACTTACTGACCACCTACAGAAGAATCTGCACACAGTTCAGCCCTTTTTTTTAAAGCTCGGAAGCAGCTGAGGATCATTCAATATGATAATAGAATACCAGTTAAACCACTCATCCAGGAGGTGCCAACACTTTGGAACTCAACTTATTACATGCTTGAACATCTGTTTGAGCAGTACAGACCAATCAATGAATATGTCATGCAACGAGGGGATGCAACTGTTAAAGACATGGTCATTGAGATGAACCAATGGGGCTTAGTTAAATGCCTGAGAGAGATGTTGCTTCCTTTTGAGGTCTTCACACGTGAAGTCAACAAGGAGGACTGTACAATGGGCCAAGCTATCCCATTGTTGCACATGTTACAGGAAAAGCTAAAGGAGTTGTCTGCAATGTGTGGAGGTGTGGAGATAAAAAAAGAAGCACATGAGTTAGTAGAGAGCTTAATCCTTCACTTATCTGAATTACAAGGGTGCAAAGAGGCATTGTGTCATCCAACCATTACATTTGTGCCACAATTCGTGATCCACAGTACAAACACTTACTGGACACATTCATTCCTTTTTCAGACAGGGATGCTTGCCAATTACAAAACTTGGATAGCTGTGCAAGCCAGTCAGCTTGAAAAAGAACGGCCTGGAATTAGAGGTCCATTTCTCCAGGGTACAGCAAGTACTGCAGGACAGCCTTCAAGTTCAACTTTGGAGCCAGATGTCAGTGCAGTTGGCTCACAGCAGCCAAAGCCACCAACAACTTTAAAAAACATCATCAACTACAAGAACATGAGCATCAGCCCCAAAATCAGCAAAGGAATTGTTGCTACTGGCAGGGCTTAAGTACAATGCTGAGGCCAAGGCAAAAGAGGCTGAGAGGAGCATCCATGACCATTGAGCAGATGTCCAGGCCTGTCTGGATGACCCAACAGTGGTCTACTTTGATCAAAACCCATTGCTGTATTGATATGGGAAAAGGCGCAAATGGCCAGTACTGGCGATAAACCATCTGGCTTGCCCTGGAGCAAGTGTCTCTGCTAACTGTGTTTTCAGTGCTGCTGAAGCCATTCTGACAGTGAGAAGGACCAGTCTCTCACCCCAAAATGTGGAGAGGTTAACCAGGATCAAAATGAATCAGCCCTTTATACTACCGGATTACACCATACCTGATGCACCACAGCAGGAAGATGATGACTCATGGAAGTCATGGAAGCAGTGTGTTAGGTGATCTACTTCTGCAGTGTGTTAGGTGATCTACTTCTGGGCGAACCCCCAGAGTTTGAGGATGAGCTCTACCTCCCTGACAACTAGGCTTTAGTTTTAGATATAGCTAAGGAACATGATCATTTATTTTATTATTTGTGTGTGGCTGCTTGACCAATTCATCCCCAACGTTTCACTCTTAGACACATTTTATTGCCGGATTGGAGTTGCAATGGTCTGCAGTGAAGAAGTCCAGACTTGCCTAAAGCCATTTCCCTTAAACCAGACATTTGATGGAGTACACAAACAAATATGTGCCTGCCTCTGGGCCCTATCTATCTATTCTTTCATCCTAGCCTGTAGGGACTGCCCCATATGTGAGATTATTAACAATTTGATTTACAGCGAAGTAATGGATGACCGGCATTCTGCAATGTGCCACCAATCGCTTACGGTGAGCACACCAGAAGAACAGGTACACGATGGCATTCATTGCACGCTGAGTGATTGTTGTGATGTCAACTTGTGAATGACCAGATGTCATCAGCATCAATAATGTGTCTGTCAACTTGAGTTGAGATACTTGAGAAGAAGAGATGAATCTTGTAGTGTAGTTCCTATTTTCCCAATAGGCTCTGCGCATTGGAATAATATCTTCAATAGTATAGACGTAGGACTGTGGTTAACTAGGTCTTCTACTGACGATATTAGACTTAAAGTTATGTGTGTGCCAGCTAGCTCAGAGTTCACTAGAAACTTTCTCGAATAGGCAAGGAGGAGTTTAACCTCCCTGGATAGACAAGAAGGGATTTAGTTTCTGACAACCATAGAACATGACAACTTTGCTCTCCCCTAATCAAGAGTATATCTCTAGAGTCGTGTGAAAAAAAAGACAACTTATTTTACTCAGTCAGTACGTGCATTCTTAGTTTCACCAGATTGTAGAGAAAAGGAAGAGACGGGCGTGTTCAACAAAAAGGTGTTATTTATTGATCAGTCTCTTTTCTCGTACAAGAGAAATGAATCGCTATCATTGCAAAACTTAAAGTTAAGGAAAGTGCATACAGTAAAAACAGAATTATAAAATAATACTGTAAAAGCATTGATATGGTTTCTTAGCCATATAATACTTAAAATGGATAAAAGTTATATACATATATACATTGACTAATCGTACTCAACTGGTGCTTCTAACTACGCCTACCCCGGTGTACCTGACCTAAGCCTAATACGTGGGCGGGAGTAGATAAGTAGCAGTTTTAGTTAAGTTTGCTTTGCCAAGGATCTGATTCAATAATTCTCTGTGAGGGGTTATTCAGTTCAGTACCTGGGATTTAGAAGGCTGGAGGGCTGGTATCTCTATCTCAGGACTCGATATCCCAGTTGCCCGCAAGGGCGGCTAGGAACGCCGGAGCTGGATTTCTCGGCAAGAGAAAAGGCAGCGTCTCTCTCTCAGCGCGTCAAAAGGGAGGGGCAGCGTCCGTGGGCTTCCTGCATCAGCTGGGCTCCTCGGCAAGTATCGCTGCTCCAATCTCGTCACCACCACCGTGTGTTTGCTTAGGGCAATGTCGGTAATATTTATACCTGAAAGGTGGCGAGATTGACGTAAGGATGGACATAAATACGTCAATAAGGATGTCATAAGAACTGGTCGTTCGTACATTCTTTACTGGAGTTCTTGGTAAATCAAAACAATAGCTGCGGGGGATTTCCCAGGTTGCTGGAGGTTTGATTTGTTTTGAGAACTCGGTATGCTTTCTATGGGGGCTGGAGGAATAGTGCTTGCCTAACATGGTAGCATGCGCTATGACCTAATCAGAAAACGGGTTTCTGTGCCGTTGTATGGCCATTAGTGAATTATTAACCGGACATGGGTCAGAAATAGGAATATCGATACAGTTCCCATAGGAAACATATCACACCCACTCCACGGAATCTATGGCCATATTTACTAACCTAAGCATGGTAAACATAACTAACATTTGTATGTGTCTTTAAACCGCCCCACAATACATTAATTTGCATATTAGCGTAATACATGTACAATGAATATAGTTACTGTATGCATGTAAGCAGTGAAATCATTCAAAGAAGGGGATGCATATTTCTTATAACAGCATGAATGATTTGCGAAAATAACACATGAAATGGCTCTTAATACAGAAGAAAAAGTGCGAGACCATTTCATCACATAGAAATGCATTCGTATGTATAAATAACCTAGAGGTCGAGGCAATGTTTCCTAGAGTTATCTAAAATAGAATTTTCTGTTCTCTAAGAATAGTTCACCTTAAGCAGAAGATAAGTGCCTGAAAGGTAAATATTTTGGATGTTGGAAAAAAAGTTCCTGTTTGCAGGAGCAGACTCGAAAAAAAATTCTTAGTTGCTTCGTTATCAAAATTGAAGGCCAAATTCAGAGTTCAGGGAACGCTGTGTGCAATTTTTGCTCAAAGTCATTCTCTCTGTTCCGGTGAAAACATCATATCATTGAGATGTTCGAAAAAACAGTCAACAGCTTCTGGTGAGAGTTCGACAAGGTTGGAAAATGACGCTACCATGCATTCATGAGCATAATTGCTTTCATTGATGGTTTGATCAGCACAGCTGACAGATGGTCGTACCTGATCGATGCTGCTTTCATCTTGTACTTCACTACCCTTCAATCGCAGTGGTGAAGTCTCCACGAATGCCGTCATCAGGATTGGTAGCCGCTGGGGACAGCACAATGCATGAGCCTTTACTGGACTCAACAAAGTCTCTGCATCCAATGGCACTTCTGATTGTAGTGTGAGACAGGTGTCCAACACGCATTCTTCGCCGCATTGCAAGCACCTTAATACAGGCATAACACAAGTCTGCCACAAAGGTCTGAATGAAAGAAACCAGGTCATATTTAAATCTCGTAGCCGTGCTAGTCCAAGGACTTTAGTTATGCGGTCCCGGTAGCGTATAGCTAGGATCGTTTCTTCCATTGTTGATGGAGTCATGTCTGTGACACGGTTTGCCATATCGAAGCAAAAGTAGCAAAAATAGGACGCCTGCTACTAATCCCAACAGGAGAGGTAGTCCGCCAAAGAGGGAATGGACGAAGTTTGGAAAAATACCAAGGATGGCTTTGAATGGGGTCAAAGCTCCTGAAAAAACTGTCTTAAATACACTTGCGATACCACTTGTATCAGAAATATTTAAGATTTCGTTTAGTATTTCTGCGAAGTGTAGGGGGCTATTCGTTGATAGCAGTGAATGAATCTCTGCCGTTGTCCTTGCAACTTGGAGATCATACGTTTCTTTTGATGACGTCAACCTGGTTGGCGTCTGTAGGAGCACAGTCTTCATTCTGCTTAAAGTATCAATTCGAATAGAAGAGAAATTAAAACTGGGCCATAACCTTGCCTCCCTGTCTGGAGTATCGTTCGGGAACAATACTCTTTCACAGCACATGACCCTGGTAGTCACGCTTATGAGATAAGGTTTTCCGGGCATTAGGCTGCAACATCTGCGATCTACAATTAGAATGTAACTCCCGTTCGAGAGTCTCCTAAAGAATGGTTCTATTCGTGTAGCAGGTGTGCCTAGCTGGTGACATGAAAGGTTATTTGAAGTCCCTTCACAGGCCCCATGCAAACTTAAACCCTGACACAGAAGTATACCACTTAGTGACTTTGCACAATTATTGCCACTAAGAAATACACTCTGTCCTTTATTACTAACACATGTGTGTGTATAGGGCAAGTCCCATGTCGACTTAATGTATCCTTTACCCAACCTTTCATACTGGCCTGCCTGTATATATTTTTGGCAGTATTGAAACTGGAAAGTTGTTATCGGAATATTTATTATCCCATGTATTATCCATTCAATGACAGGTCGTTCTGACATTGTCAATGGTAATCTCTCAAATTTTTCAATGCTCAGAATTTTATAGTCAGCACCCTTCTGTGCCGAACTGATTTGTTTATCAGTAAGGTTAAAGATATTAAACAGTGACGTTGTGTTGATTAAGCGCCAAGGCACATAGCCTGAACGCAGATTTTGTAACGTCCAGCCAAGCTGTACAATAGAACGTAATTGAGACTGACCGTGTTGTAACATCAGTAAGTCTTGCTCTATTATATCGATTGCTGAAGACACAATACTGTCCAGTGAATATATTCTGGAAGACAGAGTCATTAACCCATTGTCCACAACAGAAAGTGATTTTTCCAAATTAACACGGTCAATTTCCCGTATTTTTTCTGCTGTCTCAATTTGAGTTTCTTTCCAAGCTTCGTTATAAGCTGCATATATAGAGGCCGCAATGAAACGTTTTTGACGCTGTTTGCGTGGTCCCATAATGAAATCGCGCAAGTCAGCACCTTCTTTAAGTAAAGTTAGGTGTTGCTTAATTTCTGCCAGTGTGGATGTATGTAGCCACTGAAGGCAGAGCTTTCCCACACTGTAAGTAGTTACTATCCCTGGATGTTGTCTCTGGGAGTATCTTGGGTCTGGCCTGGTCAATGTGAACCCCTGTATTTTGTTCAGGAATCTGTCTTGACAGTTATTTGTGTCTGTGGGCCAGATCAACCATTGTTTCCATTCAGGATGTGTTCTGTTTTGGTTTAAAATACTGGTTATGTCTATCTCAACATCAGAGGTGCTATTACTATCCATTGTTGGCTTTGGAATAGACGGTTTGTTTAAGTCTTTGAGTTTGGCTAGACCAAGACAGGTGGTCTGCTGAATTGTGTCATTCAAAAATATAATTTGTTCTGGGATCATGCAGGCTCTAAATAATGATTCTATACCTTGCACTTGCCAATCTTTTGTGCCCCAGATCGTTTTCGTTTCAATGTTATTGTTCCAGAAATCAAAACCAAATGTATTCATTTTATCAAAAAATGAGTCTGAATATATCAATTTTGTGTTTGTAAGCATGGTTTTCACTCCTGTCTTATTTAACAATTTGAAATAGAATGTTTCTGCATTACTTGTGTTAAACCCTGAAAAGTATGAATATTTATCAAAAAATGTTTTTGAACTGCCTTTTGGTGGAGTTGCACAATGTTCCCACTGGTTACAATTTAAAACATTTCTAGGCTGAGTAGATTTATGCAGATAATGGTTACCATAATGGTTATAGCAAAACATTTGATCGTAATTAGATGAACCTTGTAAATAATCATGTTCTGTAAATTTAGCTGACATCACTAGATCAGACATCATATTATTAATACTTTCAAAGTCCCAATCATCAGCAAATGTGCTTGGTTTTACAAAGTCACTCAATGAAATCTTAAATTGGTGTGGATACTTCAGGAGTTCAACCGGACCATATATTTCATATTCAGTTTTGTCCCATGCTACCCTGCCGGGTATAGGATTGGCTGTGAAGTTTACAGACGAAAGTTCTCTTTTCTCGACGTGTGAAGATGTGTGTGGTTTAAGGACCAAGTTGATATTCTGGCTTGCTGTGTCCATTTTAGCATATTTTCCCTCAATGAAATGTCCCAAGCATAGTACCATGATGAGCCAAAGTATGAGGATAAATGCAACAAATGCCACCCAAATTTCAATCCATGGAGAAATCAGATAGGTTTCTTTTAGTTGATGAAAAAGTTTCTTTGCTTTGTCTTTAAAAGTTCTTTTCGTTGGATGATCGTCAGGTTCATTCAGATCCTCAGAAAAATCATCGAAGTTGATGAAGTAGCCGGATGCTGTTCTGTCAATTGTTTCAATTGCTTCTGGATTACTTTTTGCTTTTAGAATTTGCTTTGTTTCATTAGCATAGTCTGTGGTTACATCACTGTAGAATGGAGTTTCTTGATGTAAAGCTTTGATTTGGGTTTCAAGAGGTTTAAGTTCCATTGCTTTGTTGCATAGTCCTTGTTGTTTCACTGTAGGTTTATCAAATGTGATTAGTCTTTCAGTTTGAACCTCTGTATTTGTAGCAAACTTTGGTGTTCTGCTACTTCTTGGGAGTCCGCTTGGCCTACTACTTGTTATCGGCCACATGATTGTGGTTTAACCAGGTCGATGGATACAACTCGGTTCTCCTTTTTACCAGCAAGGGGCGGTAATACTACTGATCTCGTCCCGTTGACAGACAAGACAGGAACTGCTTTTCTGTAAGAAGGCCCAAATTCCTTCTTTACCGCGATCTTCTCTCTGACCAGATCCCCGATTTTTGGAATCCAGACAGGCCTTGCTGGGACAGGTGGTTTCTCTTCAGTGGTTGTTGGCTGTTGTTTCAACTTTATGTTGCTCAGGTCTCTTCTTGTTTCATTTAAGTCCTGTAAAATAGCCAAGCGATCTTTGATATCAAAGCATTTTTCTTTAACCACTGAAGTCTGACTATCTAAGTCCTGGACTAACATTCTAGTCCCAAACAATAGTTCGTACGGACTGAGACCTCTCAGAGAATTTCTTGGCAGATTGTTTAGACTACGTTGGACACTTATTAGATGTTTGACCCACCCAGCTCCCGAACCTAATACCTTTGCTGTTATCGATTGCTCTATGCCTTGGTTTTTTCTTTACACCATCCCGTTTCCCTCAGGAAGGAAGTGAGAAGAGTCCCGCAATGCAATGCTCATTCTGGCCAAGCACCCCCCCACATGCTTTTAGAGCTAAAGGAAAGATTTTGGTCAGGACGTAGCATGCTTCTACCGTATATGCCATTATAGACTCGCAAATCTTTTATAACAGTTCAGACGTCAGCCGAAAGTTGGGGTCTACATTACAAGAGAAAATAGTCTCTACATGTTAATAAGACGCATTATTCATACTGGGTGAGTTTATGTTGTTAGCCTATTCCTTATTGAGCAAAAAGCCGTGGCAATACACCGTTTCGTTCACCACTGCGATCTCTGTTGCAGTTTGAACAGTTTCTCGCGAATAGGTGTTGGTCCAGACTCATTCCTGGCCACCAGTATGTTGATTGTAATTCTGCTAGAGAATCCTTAATTGTGCGATGTCTAAGACCCTCGCCAATATGTGAGTCTACTATTAACAAGACTCTCCTTTTCATGTTTGGAATCACTCTATCCCCCACTCCAGGGATTCGAGCGAAAGGAACGGAGTTTGCATCGATTAGGTATGTATAATTGAGTGGATAGTTGATCGGTAACGCTGAGCAGTCGCCTTTTGATGACGTTTTCACCGCCAGCACTGTTTCACCGTCAATGTATTTTACTGAACGCTTTTTTGTAGCTACGGAAGCCGATTTAGTTGCTACCGCTGTGGCTGTCTCAGCCAATGAATTCCCTGCAACGTGAACGCCATCACGTTGATGACTCAGTGAATGTATCACATGAGTTTTTGGTAGTTCTTTCTGTAAAAGAACTACTTGTTCCCAAAGCGATTTTTGCTTTATTGTTGCACCTGTGTCATCTTTGTAACCGTTTTGAAGCCATTTCTGTAAATCGTTATTGTATGATTTGACGCAGTAATACGAGTCGCACACTATAAGTGTCGGGAATTCGCGATCGGCATTATCTAGCGCCATTTTTAACGCTATTATTTCAGTTTGTTGTTCTGAGTTATTTTCTACTGAGTGTGTTTTTGTAAATAGAGGTCTCAGTTTACCTCCGCGCCACACGTCTTTTATAATCTCGCATGTGGCGTTGTATGCTTGCTCTCCCCAAACTGAGGGTTGAGCATGTCCGTCTGTATAGATTACACAGGCGTACTGTCGTAAAGGCAGAATGTCGATTGGCAGAGGATATTCTCTTTCATATTCTAGATATTTTAATTCATTCAATTCCGGATCAAAATAGTATTTTATTTTGTCTGTAGCAATAGAATTTAACCATTGTACCCATTCTGGATTCAATGCTGTTGTCGGTAAATTACATGGGGTTGTTAATGCCTCAAAAGCTGATTCTGCTGTTCTGACTGTAATACGTCTACCGTCGGCTTGGTCTTTTTCTCTTGCTACAGCCGTTTGAACCGTATGAACAATGTTTTCTTTAAAGCTGAACCTCTTTTCAGCTTCTGTGTACAAGTGTGATTTGTATGCTATTGGTACCTTTTCTCCCTCATTAGAGGTCAGGTATGTGAATCCGCATCTTCCTGGGATGACTCGAATCACAAGATTACGTGTGTTGTCAAGTGTTTGTAGTTTTGTTTTAACTAACATGTCTGTTTGTAAAGATCTCAAAATTTCTGTGTGTTTTTGAGTCCAGTTGATTCTTTTAAAATCTGGTTTTATTAAATCATAGAGGGGTTTAACCCTCTCTGCATAATTTATAATGTAAGTTCTTCCGAAATTTAGGAAACCTAGAATTGATTGTAAGTTTTTTAGTGTTCTTGGTGCTTGGATTACAGCACATTTCTCTAGGAAATTGTCAGCCAGGCTTTTGCCTTCACTTGATAATTCATATCCTAAAAATAGGACAGTTAGATGGGCAATTCTTGACTTTTTAAAGTTGAATTTGTAACCCCCTGCTGCGAACCCAAGTATTATGGTGTTCACTCTTTTCAAGTGAGTATCCAAGTCATCATCTGTTAGATAGATGTCATCGACATAAGATAATGCCTCGTCATCATATATTTGTAGTAACTCTGTTACTCTCGCTGAGAATAATCCTGGGCTATTCTTGAACCCCTGTGGCAAACGACAGAATTTTTTTTGCGAGCCATTTATTGAGAACGCGGTCAAATATCTGCTTTCTGGTGCTATATTTTGACAAAAGAATCCGTTAGAGATGTCTAATGTTGTTTTGTATTTTTTGCGCACTATGTTATTCATTAGTGCTGCACTGTGTGAGTTTTGCACTGCAAAAGTTTTGCAACATGAGTTCAAGTGTCTGTAGTCCAAAACAAGACGATATGAATCATCTGGTTTGGAGACAGGAAACAAAGGATTGTTCATTTGTGAGGTGCAAGTTTCAATCACCCTCTGGTATTCAAGTTGATCTAGGATCTCTTTTACCTGTTTTTTAGCTTCTTGCTTAATTGAGTACTGCCTCGGTGCAGCAGGTTGTGATTTTAACTGGATTTTGTGAGGAGGAGAGTCCTCATCCCATCCCACATGATTTTTATATAATGCAGGAGCTTGGGCTACTGCCCACTTTCTTGCAAGTGTATACTTTTTATGTATTTGAATATGATTAGAGAAGGCAGGCATAATCATTTCTTCGCCATGAGGGCACTCCCTGACAAACTCTGGTGGCCAGTCTTTTTCAGCTAGAAGGATGTCATAGCCTTTAGAGAGATTATCCCAAAATAGACCCCTTATTTTCCTAGTCTTATACCCCTCTATACGCAATGTTATTTCATATATTTTATGAGGTTTGCTAACTCTAGTATCTGCAGTTTCCACCTGAATGTATTCATTCGTGTCCACTGTCTCCAGATGATTCATCAGGATCTTGCGAGCTATGCTCACTTCTGCTGCTCTGTCTAGCATTGTCTGAGCCCATTCTCCGTTTTTCAGCTGTGTCCTCAGTATTCTCGGCATGGTTGATTACTTTAATACTGGCTACCTTCTTCTTTGGAAATTGTAATTTTTTTATTTTGATGAGCAGGTTCCTTGTCTTTGGACTTGACGTGCTCTTCCCTGTGTTCTGATCGTCCTCTTCTTTCCGATTTCTGCGAGGAAGTCTGAAAAGATTGAGAGGGACGTGTATCAATATCTTGATATCTGTCAGGTTTCTTTATATTATCCCTATTTCTAAGGTTGTATTTTTTCACAGAGGGCTCCCTTTGGGGAGACTTGCGTCCTTGGTCCGGAGATCTTTCTCTCCGCCGAGGAGACCTTCCTCTGGTTTGGAATCTTTTTTCTTTAGGGGTGGATTGTTTATTTCCATCCCAGCTCTTTTTTTGAGTGTTTAGATTATTTTTAATAAATACCTTTTCAGGATTTTCAATTAGTTGGGGTTTCACAGGTATTCCACCCAAACTATCTCTTCCTAGTTCTTCATAGGATTTTTCTATGATTCTGGCAATTTCAAATGGTTGGTCTGCTATATCTGTCTCATTCAACCTCTGGCGGATTGCCACATTTGCTGCTTCTCCCTTTATATTGGCTAGTAATATTGCCGAGACCTGCTTGAAGTCTTTTAGTAATTTCATACCAAGAGTTAAAGCAGGTTCTGGACCGTATTCATCTTGAATTTGTTTTAGCACATCTGGTATTACTGACATGGATGGAACACCATGTGTTTTTGTGTAAACGGAAGCAAAGACTGTACCCCAAGTGTCACAGTCCTCCATATGTGGTGCGATTCCCATTGGAAGACAGATAGTCAGAATCCTGTGTTTCTCAAGAGCGGTGGTATCCGGAAATACCGCCTCTATTTGAGTGATTTTTTGTGCTAACCAGAATGGAATTTGTTCCCGTTTTGCGGGTACTTTACCTAGACAGGACTGTATGTTCTGTGGTGTAATTTTATTTGTGTTCCCCTGATGAGGGGTCAGCTGTGGAATTTTAATAGCTGGTTGGACTGTTGAAGTCCGCATTATATATTGGACTAATTGTCTGTGTATTTTAATTAGTTGTTTTAGCTGTGCTAAAAGATCTGGTGCAGACATTTCTTCAATGTCTGGATGTGGTGTGTATCCGGCTAGGACCGGCCACGTTGCTCCTGCTCTACCTAGTGGACCGAGCCTGGTGATGTTATTATTATGTTTTAGGGCGCCATTAAACCAGAGCAGGTGCTCTTGGTATTTGAGTGGTATCACCACTTCCTCGAAAGGAGTGTAGATATCCGGTGGTTCCTCTATTTTATAATAGTGGAACTCTTTTGTTACAGCGTTTGCTGCTGGAAAGTTTATCCATGAGTAGAATACCTCTGTCTGCCGATATTCATGTGCCTCAATTACGAATATGACTGTACCACCTCTCGGTGTTAGTCCATTTTCTATAAGTTTTAAGGTTATAGTTTTTCTTATGTTGACCGGGATGAGTATTGCCTCCGGGTCTTCCTGTAGGAGACTTCTGTCATTCGCTAGGAGTTGAGCTGCTATTCTAGCTGTCTCCCTTTCTTCTTCAGTTTCTGACATTTTACTGTCAGGAAGGTTATTTTGTTTATTTGCAGATCAGGGTTCTATGGAAACAAAGATTAGATGCACAATATTTTGGAACAGTGTATCCTTCAACGTTGAATAAACCAAGAACCATACATAGGAGTCTCCTCCTACGAAGTTTGGCGGATTTAACCTTTTACCCACTCCAGACGTCTTTGGAGTATTATGGGAAAAAGGGGTCTGTGTGAAAAAGCACGACTGAGTTACTCTAATGTCTTACGTTAGATTTATCGCCTATCCAAACCGTTGGGCACCATGTAGTGTAGTTCCTATTTTCCCAATAGGCTCTGCGCATTGGAATAATATCTTCAATAGTATAGACGTAGGACTGTGGTTAACTAGGTCTTCTACTGATGATATTAGACTTAAAGTTATGTGTGTGCCAGCTAGCTCAGAGTTCACTAGAAACTTTCTCGAATAGGCAAGGAGGAGTTTAACCTCCCTGGATAGACAAGAAGGGATTTAGTTTCTGACAACCATAGAACATGACAACTTTGCTCTCCCCTAATCAAGAGTATATCTCTAGAGTCGTGTGAAAACAAAAGACAACTTATTTTACTCAGTCAGTACATGCATTCTTAGTTTCACCAGATTGTAGAGAAAAGGAAGAGACGGGCGTGTTCAACAAAAAGGTGTTATTTATTGATCAGTCTCTTTTTTTCGTACAAGAGAAATGAATTGCTATCATTGCAATACTTAAAGTTAAGTAAAGTGCATACAGTAAAAACAGAATTATAAAATAATACTGTAAAAGCATTGATATGGTTTCTTAGCCATATAATACTTAAAATGGATAAAAGTTATATACATATATACATTGACTAATCGTACTCAACTGGTGCTTCTAACTACGCCTACCCCGGTGTACCTGACCTAAGCCTAATACGTGGGCGGGAGTAGATAAGTAGCAGTTTTAGTTAAGTTTGCTTTGCCAAGGATCTGATTCAAGAATTCTCTGTGAGGGGTTATTCAGTTCAGTACCTGGGATTTAGAAGGCTGGAGGGCTGGTATCTCTATCTCAGGATTCGATATCCCAGTTGCCCGCAAGGGCGGCTAGGAACGCCGGAGCTGGATTTCTCGGCAAGAGAAAAGGCAGCGTCTCTCTCTCAGCGCGTCAAAAGGGAGGGGCAGCGTCCGTGGGCTTCCTGCATCAGCTGGGCTCCTCGGCAAGTATCGCTGCTCCAATCTCGTCACCACCACCGTGTGTTTGCTTAGGGCAATGTCGGTAATATTTATACCTGAAAGGTGGCGAGATTGAGGTAAGGATGGACATAAATACGTCAATAAGGATGTCATAAGAACTGGTCGTTCGTACATTCTTTACTGGAGTTCTTGGTTAAATCAAAACAATAGCTGCGGGGGATTTCCCAGGTTGCTGGAGGTTTGATTTGTTTTGAGAACTCGGTATGCTTTCTATGGGGGCTGGAGGAATAGTGCTTGCCTAACATGGTAGCATGCGCTATGACCTAATCAGAAAACGGGTTTCTGTGCCGTTGTATGGCCATTAGTGAATTATTAACCGGACAAGGGTCAGAAATAGGAATATCGATACAGTTCCCATAGGAAACATATCACAGATGGCAGCAGGCAGTAAGAGACTGGGTGGGTATTTCTTACGCTTAATGTTTTAATGATGATGATGATTGAGGTTCACAATCTTGTGGTGTCCTACAGACGGCTGATCAATAATTTTCCTCTGAAGGTTATTTTTTTTCCTTCCCCTTTGAATGATTGGATAACGAGATTACTTCACAGGGTCCACACCATACTGCTTTTTAAAAAATATATGTTTTGCTAACTTAAGCTCCTCAAAAAATCAGACCTGACTAGTCAATGCAAAGCTTGCAAACACCAATCTAGTCGACTCTACTCTAGTCTACTCTACACACAAAAAGTGACTCCATTAAGTCAGTCTTTCCCTTCTGGTTGTTCAATAACAAGATAGTACTACTACAGGCTGATCCATTGCATGGAGTCGGGACTCACGCAGGACACTGTTAGTACAGAGTTGGACACCATACTCAGAGTCAGAATCAGACTCACGAAGATCAGAGATGATGGAATTACTCAGGGCATGGGCATGGGTGTGAGCGTGACTACTTAGAGAACTGCCACCAAAAGAAGATGTACATTTTCATATTCACTGAAACCAACCGATTTGGATGATGATGACTTTGAAGTGGCCTAAAGGTAAACAACAACACCACCAGACCTACATATGTCTGTGTAATGGTGGTTGTGAGTGTGGTGTGATTGATTGCATTGATTTTTTACTTAATTGGGAAAATCCTATGTTTGCTGTGTGTGTCTGTGATCAGTGCTATCTGGATTACATTTGAAGCTAAGTGGAGGATGGGTGGGGGCCTGTTCTAGGAGGACATGTCAGAAACAGACATTTAGCAATGCTGCCTCAGAAACAAAGTACTTTTGTTGCACTCCTTTATGCAGTTAAACTATCCCCTTGATTCTTCAATATAATTTTTTCCATCTACAAGCCCTTACTCTGCGCCATACTGGAAAAACAACTAACACATACCTTACCGAACCGCATCCGACAGGCACCCGAGATTAATGACAGTCCAAGAGGAATGCAGTGCCGAAATTCAACTATGAGTCCCAATTTGGCAATACAATATCATTTTTTCTTTTCAATCATTATAACAGCGTGTGTCGTTTATGTTTGTTTTTGACTCCTATAGATATTTAAATTTTATTTGCTATCTTTCAAAGCCCACTACAAGAACATAATGTAACTTGGGTCCCTCTGGAGCAGACAGAAAATTAATTTACCTGTACTAGTCTAGTACTCATCATCATGCATACATTTCATTTTCCTTCCATAACAGATTTATGATGGTCGGCCACCAAGATGAACATGTGTCCTAATTAAGTAGAGTTTGTCTTTGTCAAACCTTTCCCTCAAATCCCCCCTCCAATCCATTCATCAAACCCCTAAGCCTCTTCCCCCGAGCTGTGTGATTTATTGGCGTGACTAAATTAAATGTACTCCCTTAATTGATCACACACTTGGTGGGGCGGACATGGTGAAAGCAACACCAACTAAAGGCAGGGCGAGGATCTTAAGTTCTGCTCTAAGTATAACTATAGCAAACACTGGCAAAATATACATTAGATTGCCCACCCATGCACAGACATGATTCAATAATACAATTTTTTTCAGAGAATCATAATTCATCATAATTGCCAGCATCATCATCCTTCCAGCACTAAAGGATTCACTTGTCCACTCCACTTCATAGCTCGAGTCGACTTCAGTTGGTAACTTGTACTAGCCCACCATTTTTTTATTTTTTTATTTAATTTTACTTTAGTGCTGCTTATCATGTTTTTTCTTGTTTGCCAATTTTCTTCTTGTGTACTGCTAGTCGTACTCTACTCAGTCTATCTAGTCTTCCTCGGGTGACTTCCTCAAGGTTTTTGTAAAGCTTGCATATCAAACGGCATTAACTAATTTTGTATATTTAATTATTTAGTTCCCTGCAATGAATATTCCTCATCCTACAATTTGACTTTGGCTAGGCGGGAGTGGAACCTCGCTGCAGAATCCGGTGCTTCTTGTATTCGACTAGTCTGCTAGCATGATCCTACTGTCTACTACTAGCACCACCATGGCACATTAGGAAACCAAGCATGCAGCCATCACTTCACCTAATCACAGGTAAGAGAAAAGAAGTATGGGAGATTCATTCAAGATGCAATAATCTCTATACTATCGATATTAATTCACACACCCTCACCCCTTCCAAATCCATTGGGGTTAGTTGCAAACTGCATAGACTAGGAAGAGAGACTGACAGTAGTAGGACAACTGAGGGCAACCGCATCGCTCTGTTGGTGTGTTACACTATCAGCAGATATTCAAAAACTGGCTGTGGCCTTGCATCAAGGGAAGCAGCGAAGTAAAAGAGTAGCCCCCATAAAAATATTTACATCATATGTAAAACTATAACTTTTTCCCCCTAACAAATAAACTAGAATGAAAGAAAGCCACAACACCTGATCCACCCCTCTCCCTAACTCCAACCAATGTCCAGTAAAAAGTCAAATTGTCCATAAAAATTCAACTGTCCATAAAAAAGAACACCCAGGTTTTCCCCAACACCCACACTCCCACCCTGTCCCAAACAAGTCCCACTCACTAAATAAAGATTAAAAATGGGGCAAGAGCAGTTCATCATCTAGCGGTGGGCTAGGAGACAGATCTTTCGCTCATGCTGGTAGAATGCGCCTCCATCCTAGACTCTAGGCGTGCCATCCAGAGGAGCATGCGGCGCTGAAAGGCTTTACATGAACGGGGGCAGCAGCAAATGACTTGCAGCAAGCAGATGCCAGACTGTGGCGCCGTACCACTTGAGTCATTGGGGGCCTTGGCTGGGGCCTGGGGCAGTGGAGGCTGCAGCTGCTGCCTCCACCTCCTCCTCCTCTACCAGAGCCACCAGCTTCCAATATTCTGCCCTGATGGTCTCCAGCTTCTGTTGCCGGGTCTTGGCTGCTATCTCCTGCCTGTTGAGTTGGGAAGGAGTAGCCATATCAAGAAATAAAAAAGACAATTGTAACTAATGCTCTTAGCAAAACAGTAACACATAAAATTATACACATAAAATTATAGTGGCACAGTAGCACTAGCAGTACATAACATTTGTTGTATCATCGATTCCTCTGTGCCTAATATTTGGGTGTGATTAGAGTTTCAGGCATTAGGCACAATGGAGTAGACAAGTATTCTTCTTCTCTCTCTTGTTTAGCTAAATTAATCTTGTAGGCATGCCAGCTCAGCTTGAGCCCAAGACAGACATACTCGTTTCGTAGACTTGTGTTACTTTACTACTGTCTGCAGGTGGCGCAGCTGCACCACACAGTGATCTATTTTTCTATTATTATGGCCATACTCAGTTACATCAATGGCAAATGCTCAATTTCACATTCACCCTGACTACTACAAGGCAGATAATATGATTAATTACTAATTTGAATAATGATATAAGATACAACATAACATGACATGAGGTACTACTATTGTAACCATGCAGCCGATAGGCCACCCATGGCTGACACTGTCTAAATGACATGGGTAGGGAGGGGGTGGGCTTCGGAGTCAGAGGGAGGCAATTGACAATGGGTGGGTACAATATACATGTTGTGCTTGGAAACTACTGTGAGTCAAGGGAGTAGTCTGAAATCCAACCTCAAACCTTTGAATCAAAAACCTTGAAAAAAAAGAAACATTTCTTGTTTATTCTTCTCAGGGATTTTTCCATTTATCATTGCATTGTTCTTCTGGCAATATTTTTATTCTTCACCCTTAGCTTTGCTACTTTGGCATGGTTTCATTTTCTATTGCATTCTCCCCGTCCAGTCTTCATCTATGATTGAATACCATCCAGGTATCCATCCATCCAAGCATGGCTATTATTCTCAACAAACCTTTCATCAACATACATTTGTCATTTAACCACCAATGTGTCCTTGCTTGCCTTTGAGTTTGACACAACAACCCCCCCAAAGGATTCCTTTCACCCATACAGTTTCACCCACTCAGGCAGGTATCCTTTCTTTCACCTTTCACCCATCCTTCAACCACCCAAGCATCCTATCAGCCACCTATATGCATCCCGGGCCCCCTTCGCCCACGCATTCTTCTCTGCCAATCATATATATTACATTTCACCCATCCTTCCTTCTTCCATCCTGCTTTCCCTTGTCCATTAACCCATCAAGGTCTGACTATTAGTCTTCTTCATAAAACTTTCTCTTCTGCATTGAACAGAAGAGGCCATTAGTTACTCAACTCCTGCTAATGTTAAGTAAAGGGTGTCTTCTTCAACTGTTGACAACTTAGTCTCAACAGTACAGTGTGCAGTGTTCACCCTTGCAGGCAGTGTATTCATTCAATTGTCAATAAGCAAGGAATAGACATACCGCCACCCGCCACTGCTGCTGGCTCACCCCCTGCAGCTGCCGCATCTGCTCCCTCCTGGCTAGCGTCACCTTCCCCGCTGGCCCCACCACTAGTGGTTGGTACACCTAGAAAAAACATCACACATTTTTTAAATGCCATGTGTGCCTCCCCCTTTTTTTTCACTAACAAGATTGAAAATGCAATACATTCACCACACACATCACTACAATTCAGGTATACAGAATACAGTAGACAGTACGTTCTATCAAAAATAATAAAATATCTGGTTGGGCATTTTGTTGGTGGTAATTTTTGAAAAGCCTCTCAAGAAGAGGACAACCCAAAGGACTGGACTCAGTGGCTAGAGATATTGGTGAATCTGAGTTTTTGTAAAGAAAAAGAGTGGCCAACTGTGCAGACAATCGGAGATAAGGTCTTCTTGGCTGGAAAATGTAATGATGCTGTCCTCCTCCCTCTCCTCCTCATACTTCCTTCGGGCCACGGTGCACGGCAATCATTTCATTAACAACTGCTTATAATAATAATACTAGGCTTAGACGAGAATAGGACACAATTTTGGGGTGTCCAACGTAACCATAATTTAATGATTCAACATGAGAAAGTAAAAGAAAGGCTTCTCATCTCAACAAACATGCATAGAATACCTTCCTTGGGCATGCAATCTGCATAGCAGAATAGTAGTACTACTAGTACTAGTAAGGACCTATGTGTTCTCTGAGTCTTTACAGTACCACCACTAGGCAGTTCGCAAAATATATAACGGGTGAATGAAAGCTGACTGAAAAACTAGAGGAAAGTAAGCTACAGATAGACTAATACAGAGTCAGAGGCAGTTTGTGGTAAAAAAAAAACAGACACTAGAAATATAAATAACTAAGGGGTATATGTAGGTAAACTATTTTTTGCGATTCCGAAAATGCGATTTTCTGCAAATCGCATTTTCGGATTCGCAAAACATGATGTCGGTAAAAAAATCGCTAAAAAATAGTGATTACCAAAAATTCGTAGAATTAAAAAGCGATTACTCCAATAGCGATTCCTTAATAGCAAAATCGCTAATACGGTATTACAAAAACGTAAAATAGCAATTCAGGTGCAGATTGATGACATCACAACCAGGAAGTGTGACTGCCCATTTTGCACCTGATTGCCAGCACTAGTGTCTGACTCATTTGCTGCCTGAGAGACTGTGAGGAGGGAGTGTGCTTTTGACTCTGCATGTTCAAGAAGCCGAAATGGATTCTCAGGGGGGTGAGAAGCAGCTAGAGGAACACAGCAGAAAAAGGAAATAAGGTTCTCTGAGAGGGAGCTTGAGGTGCTAACAGAGAAGGTAGTGAGGCAACATGACTTCCTTTTTGGGAAGAGCTCACGCCGTGTTCCAGAGGCAAGGAAGAGGAGAATCTGGAATGACATACAAGAGAAAGTTAACGCGATTGGCGTAACCCACCGCTCAATTGATGATTTACGCAAGCGGTGGTATGACGTGAGGCAAAGATCCAAGGAGAGGGTGGCCACCAGATTAGCAGAGGCAAAAACGACTGGAGGTGGGACCTCAACTGCACCAGAGCAGACGCCCCTGGAGGAGTTGGTGGAGGGCACACTTATGCCTAATTCTGTGACTGGCGTGGCTGATCTGGACAGCTCTGAAAATACAGACACCAGACAAGGTAAGATGCATGCCAATATCCACAAAACATACCCATCCCACTCACAGCCCCAAACAGCCATGCCTGAGAAGAAATCCAGTACATGTCTACAAGCTCACCTAGAATTGCATTATGGGAAATGTAGTCCCATGCAGTGATACTTGGTCCTGTGACACATACAAAGAGTACAAAGGGAAGAGCCATTCTTGCAATGTGCAAAACAGACAAGTAGTAGTCATGTGATTAGTTGTATAACAATATTTAATGCAGAAAACAAAAACCATGACACACAACTAATGTGTGCATTTAATTTTACAGCACCACCAACACACAGGATACAGTGGCTGAAGTGGTGGAGACAGCTACAAATGTGGATGCGGCAGGGCAGGAGGAGCAGGGTGCATCAAGAGAAACACAACCAGCGCCACCCAAACGGCGCAAAATCGTTCCACCACTAACACTGATGGCGTCAGAGTCAACAGATGCCGTTGAGGAGTCACAGACTGGTCCAAGCCAAGTCTCAAGGCAGAACACACCACAGTCCAGTGCACAAAGAGCAAACGGCAGTGGTGCAAGATGCAGAGCAAGGGCCACCACCAGCAACGCCTCCTCCAAAACAGACACAGTGTTTGTTGGCCTGGAGGGCAGCATGTTGCGACCACAGCGCCTGCAAGGCAAAGGCATTTTGTCAATACAGCGTCAACTAGCCACACACAACCGTCACATGGCAGAGTTGTGGATCAGTGTGAATACCATGTCTGGATCTATGGAGACTCTATGTAGGGAGATCAGGAGAGACAGGTTGGCCAGGCGCAGGGAACAACACCGCCTAAACACCTGGCTGGACCTCTTCACTAAGGCTGTGAACTGCCAAT
This sequence comes from Lissotriton helveticus, assembly GCF_964261635.1. NCBI lineage: Eukaryota > Metazoa > Chordata > Amphibia > Caudata > Salamandridae > Lissotriton > Lissotriton helveticus. The sequence continues at coordinate 599,757,902 of NC_136063.1, read as the reverse complement.
CCACCGCCATCTCCCTGCTAGGTAGGAGATGTGTTAGCATGCAACATTAAATGGCACACTGCTGCCAGGATGTGGGTAGGGGCCTGGTGCAGGTCACGCATGCGGTTGACCAAATGTGTGCTGTAGCCACCGGTGGCATTGGGACACTGGGCAGCTTGGACACTGATGGCCAGTCAAGCAGGAGCACCCCAACTCCTCCAATTCCTGCTGAAAGACGCCGGAGTGGGATTCAGGGCAGAGCAGGGGAAGACAGCAGTGAGGCCAATGCGCATCTCGAACGATGGGCAACAGGGCGTGCACGCAGGAGATGAAGGGGCAGCATGCACTTATGGCAATTTGTGAGGCAACACATGCCATATGGACTAAGTGACTCTGAACAATGATAGCACTCTGACATCAACACGTGCAACCAACTTCATTACAGTCACGCTGTGTGAAATTAGTAATCCTGCTGTTACGGGAATAAACATATTTTTGGAGCATCATCATTTGGCATTGTGTCCTCATTTCTCACCTAGAAGTAGTTCTGTATGATGTCATCACGTCTCATGTGCCCGGCAGCTACCCCGTCTCCACCTGCACATCTGCGTTGAGGAGCTGGATCCTCCTCATCTGATGTATCATCATCTGTCAGATCCACTGGGGTGCCCTTCTTGGTAGTGATGTTGTTTAGTATTGCGCAGGCCACCACAATTTTGCAACACGTCTCAGGGCTGTAGTGTAGGGTACCTCCACTCTTATGGAGGCACTGGAAACGGCTCTTTAGGATTCTTAAGGTCCTCTCAATGGTGCATCTTGTGACTCTGTGGGCACTGTTGTACCTCCGCTCTGCTGCTGTGGCTGGATTGAGGTAGGGTGTGAGGATGTAGTCACGCACAGCATATGCACTGTCACCTGCAGGGCAAAAGTAGGTTGATCTTAAGTACTGTCCTGCCAGTTCATACCTTTCCTACTTGTGTGTGTTTGTGCCATGCAATTACCTAGCAGGTATCCCTCTCCAAGCTCACCATTTGTGAGTCTGTGATGTAAACCACAGTGTCGGAAAATAAATGGACAGTGCAACATGGGTTCCGTCTACACAGCCAATCACGTGGGGGAATTGTGCTATTTGGTAAAAATCTTGTTTGGTCTGGTCAAGTGCCTGCTGTGTGTTTGGGAATTGGATGTGGTGATGCATCCTCTTAATCATAGCATCAAGGAATGCATGGAGGAAAGGCAAACATGCACTCTAGGAGACCCCTCCTGCTGCGGCTATTACCCCCTGAAAACTCCCTGATGCTAGGAGGTGCGGTGAGCACAACACCTGTACATGGGTGGGAATGGTGTGTGCCCTGTATGTGGGGTGCTCAAGTATGGGTGTCAGCTCCTCTATCAACTCCAGGATACTGTCTGGGTGCAGCCTGTAGTGCACATGGATGTCCTCCTCGGTCCGCTGGAAAAGGGTCATGCATGCTCTGTCGATCCTCTCCTGGCGTCTCCTTCTCTGTTTAGCCTCTCGGATTCACAGCCTCCTGGCTATCACATACAGGCCAACCATTGTGAGAAGCCAATTGGCATTATGGGCCTGTTTAAATAGATTGCACCTGGTTACCACGTGGTCAGAGTTGGTGGTATTAGAGAAGTGCAAAATTGCAAATTTCGTGAAATCGCTAATAGCGAATTTTTGCTACATCTCAAATTGCGAATTCGCAATTTGCGTAAACAATATGTGCGAGTTTTGCAACTACTGAAATGCACCTTGCAAATTCACAATTTCATTCGCAGACTCCGTGCCACGCAAAATTGCTAATCACTAAGTTTGCGATTCGCATTTTTGCGAGGCGAAATACTTACCTACATCGGATACACCTGGAATTCTGCGAATCGCAGTGTTCGCGATCGCAAAACACCTACCTACATATGCCCCTAAGTTAGTAGGTAATGCAGGGATAATAAGACTTTAAAATAGATAGATTGAAGAGGATTTGGGGAAAAATAGAAATAGAAAACAGAAATAATTATAGTTCAAAATAAGGAGCGGCAAAAGTTAGGAAAATTTCTATTATTATTAATAACAGGAGGACTTACTGGGATAAGCAGAGCCATCTGATGAGGAGCATTCCTTGCCCTGGAAGGCAACTCCAGCTCCCGCACCCACCTCAGAAGACCTTGGGTTCTTGCCCCTGGATGCTGATGATCATGCAAAACATAATTAAAGAGACAAAAAAATGATTGGTGTTAAATAAATATGAAAATAATTACTACCAATGTATTATTTTTAGGAAACGGCAATTGGTAACCGCCCGCGTTTAGAAATCTCTCTCGGAAGTGGTCTGGAGTTAGATATTCCTCCCTTGAGCTCACCAACTTAACATTGTTAATAATGGTCCGCTTGCTGCCAGGCCACCAAAGACGTCTCTGTCAATAGCAGACATAAATTAATACATTTCAAGTTTTTGCGGCGGCTGTATTTCACACCGGCCTTGGCTCACAAACTCGACCCAGCGAGGCCACATTGCTGCCCCAAATGCAGGGCCCCACATGCCGACTTTGCACACCTTACCTGGAATGCCCCAAACTACATGACTACTGGCTGCAGGTGCACCGCATATTGGGTGACATTCTAGAATGTGTCCTACGGCCCATACCTGAGATTGCGCTGCTGGGATATGTTGTTGAATTTCCCCGTACCACGCGGAAACTCGCTGCCATTGGCTTTTTGCTCGCGAAGCGGGAAATTGCTATGCTTTGGGGTTCCAGAAGACTTCCCACCTCCAAAGCATGGCTCCGCAGCCTGGCCCATTGTAATATTAACAGTGTGGAATACTCCGCGCAGATCCCGACGGCCTCGCGCCCTGTCGATATCTGGGGCCCATACAGAAAATACATCAGCAAGCTAACACAGGCTGCACAGTCTCAGGCTGCGAGTTCTATTGTCCCGGAAGGGGTGGGATAGATACTGATCACCCGGCATGGGTGTATTGTCTGCTGAGTCTGGATTGTTTTGTTGTTTTTCTGCGCTGTGGCAGGAATGTGGAGGGGTGCTATAGATTCCATTGTTGATGATGCCTGGCGACGGGGTGTGTGGTTCCCTGTCTCTTTGCTTACTAGTCTCCGAATGACAAGATTGTTCTACTTGCATTTATTCACATATCACACCGGCGTCCTACGACCTCCTATGCAACCGCTATCACCACCTTGTCATGATTGATGTGTTGATTGTCGCTCTCTCTCTCTCATTGGCATTTTTCTTTTTGATGTGTTTTGAATTATGTTTATCTCTTTGCATCATCCTCGCATGTGTGCGAACCGCTGACAGAACTGGAAAACGGAAAATGAGGTTTCTAGAATGCGTAACACCGTTCGTCATATTATTGGTCACGTCTTGCAGATGCTTGTTTTGTATTATTACTAACGAAGTTTCTGATGTAATTTACACGCCATGTGATTGTATGCTTATATGGACCAATCTGATGCAAATAAAGAGATTTAAAAAAAAAAAAAAAATTAACATTGGTGAGCAGTAGCGAGGAAAATATTCGGCTCCATGGAGTTTTTGCAGAACTCTGCTCACTATGCGGAGCGTGGAATGGGAAAAAATCTGCAAACTCCACAAGCGGAGTGGTACTGCTGCTTGAGTAGATTTAATCAAATGTGTGTTCCTGAGTAGTGCATGGTGCTGTTCATTAAGATTTTTCAGTGTTGCTCATGCTACTAGTGCTAAATCGCAATATGAGTAGGCCTGGACGGTGAACTTCACTTCGTTCACGGAGTTTGCAGAGTTTTCTGCACTCCGAGCTCTGCGTAGCTGGTAGAGTGCAGAAAACTCCGCTCCACATAGTGCAATGGAGCTTTTTCCCCAATCGAATTCGCCCATGGTATTTTGGCGAGCACGAGCTGCCACTTGTTAGAATTTCTATCCGAGCGGCAGGAAGATCAGCATGAATGGCAGTTCTCTTCACACTGCACTACACCACTTGTGGAACTTTGCTGTGTTTTTTGTCACTTTGCGGTGTTCCGCGTAGCAAAACTCTGTGAACTACGGTTAGGCTTAAACATAAGCAGCACAACCTACATATTTTCTGCCTGTTGGCAGAACTACACCAAATCTCGCAGAATGTTCATGTAACTCCATGAAATTCCATGGAGTCACATGCCACAAGTTCTGCCCATCCCTAATTGTTATACCAACTCAACTTGGGGAGTAAGCAAAGCTCTAAGCAATAACTTTGCAATTGAACCAAAAACAGTGTTGACCCTGGTTCGTCCTATTGTATCCCTTTTGACCAGTGATCAGACTTCTCTGATGTCCAACCCAACAAGATCACTGTTTGCCCAACTGCTCTATATTTGTTTGGCCCACTTTTATCTGTAGCCTTGAATTGTGTCCCCTCCATAGATCACATTGTGCATTAGGTTAGGAAGTTCACATTATCTGCATTCTCAAGTCAGTTTGTCATCTTGACTTCAATTTAATGCATCGCACACCATGATTCCCATTACCCGCCCCATTTTATGACTGAGTGTGTTCATGGTAGACTGAACTGCCACTGGCCATTTTTTCAAGTGCCTCAGCCAGACCAACACAGGTGGGTTCTCTGACTCCTTCCATGCCACTGATATGCGACTTTTATTTAACATCAATGCCAGGTCTATCAAACAGCATTCTAATTAGAGTGCAATCAGAAATAAATGTTCAAGGTACTGTTACCAGGAGAGCTGGTAGCTCCTATGCATTTAGGGCTACTTGCCCTTCTTCAGCGAGCATCAGAAGTTCAGCGTTCAGCGTGCTTTCTTGCCTTGTTTGATCTGGGCATCCAGCCCAACAGACAGGGCCCAGGCAGAGCATCTAGTTCCTTGCCTACTAGTGCCGCTAGGCAGGCAATAATTTCTACCAAGGCCTTTGCAATTGCTGGGCATTGCTGGGCATTTACATGTGGTAAACTTGTGCCCAGGCATATCACACCTGGGTACACCAGGGACAGTCCAGGGATCACATGGACTATGCATCTATGAGACAAGTAAGTTTTGTGTAGAAAGTTAAATTGTGAAAACTTAAAGCTGGAGTTGTGCAAGGCCTATTTGATGTACCCCTTAATGGCGGCCCGTTTCTTGTTTGGAATCTCACAGTTGAGACATTATGACCACTTAGCCCTCACATACTCACAGGGTCTGCGATCTGCACCTGAAAGTCAATGTAAAAATATGTGATGGTTTACCTTCCACAGCCATGTGATAGTAAACATTGTAATGTGGCATCTGCATTTGGTTCTGATGGGTCCCTCAATGCATTCACAACTTGTATCAGCGCACCAAGCATCATGAATTGACCTGGAACTCTTTCAAAGTGTTCTGTTACTTGTTGGAACATAAACAACCTGCCCTCCATATATATATATATCGCTCACCTGTGTGATTCCAGATTGTGGCTATGGTCGGTTAGGTGATTGGGTTTTGCTCCATCAGTGCCCATCGCAGAAGAAGAGTAGGCATGTGCTGCCCTTTGTCCAAAAATATTTGGAAACTTGAAAATTCTGGGCAACCTCACTTCTGGCATTTCAGGTGTGAACAGCACTCAGTTATTCAGTTATGCCCGATAGTATGAGCGAGTGCCTGAGTTTCTGGTCCACTTGGTGCCTGAAGCCTTCACATTGTCCATGAAAGTTACACCAATGCATAATAACACATATAATTCAGGATGCCCAAGTCACCCTCTTTGAGGGGAAGTTGCATGTTGGCAAGTGCCACTCTCTTTACTTTGCCCCCACCCCCAAATAAGGTCTGATAGCATAGAGTGCAATCAGAAAAAAATGTTCAAGGTACTGTTACCAGGAGAGCTGGTAGCTCCTATGCATTTCGGGCTACTTGGCCTTCTTCAGCGAGCATCAGAAGTTCAGCGTGCTTTCTTGCTTCCTGCTCCGTAGCACATAGATTCTCCGCTGTTTCTTTAGTGCGCGTTTAACCGATCTTGCGTTCTACAGCGTTTCTATGTAGAACGTAAGATCAGTTAAATGCTACCAAGGCGAGATGACATATAAAAAAGAAATCTAAAAGCCTGATGAATTAAGTGAACAGAAGATAATTTCAAAGAATTAACAATTGAATAAATTAACAACATTGAAAATAATTTGCTGTTGTGACGTATTTTGGAATCCTATTAGAAGGAACACAGGAGTGCCCATGGCGATGCAACCAAGGTAGTTTGGGAGAACGATGTATTCATATGATAGACATCTCCAGGACGGAAGACGCCACCGGGGGAGCACCCTAAAATTGAGAAATTCAAGCCAAAAAAAATCGAGATGATTGTATAAGATTGAAGAGGTAGTGCGCAAACTGCACTTGATTCACATATGTTGTGGAACAAACAGTGGTCCATCAGACAGTGACGGAGGGAGCCTCTTAAGGATCTCCTGTACAGGCCAGATCCCAGGCCCATCACCCCTCCCAGTGTTCATCCAGCCATCTTGCGTTCTACAATTTTGCATGTTCCTTGGCAGCAATGTGGGAGATGACAACCTCCAGAGCTCGTATTCTTCAGCAAGCATCAAATAAGACCCTCCGGTGCTCTCGGGGTCAACATTAGGCTGCTGAGGCTTTCCAGGCCCTGTGAGTTTATTTCTGAGGCATCCGGAACACTCTCCGAGCCCCTTCGCTCAGGGGACTGAGACCCAGCCAGGTAGATAGTCTGCTTCAGGATATCCACCACCGCCACCACCTAAACGCTTGCCTGCACTGCCTCTTCCATTGTCGGGCAGCCTCCTGGTCTCTTTGGGTGACATTTCTGGGAACGGCGTTGTTCCCAGGCTCCAGATTCCAATTCCCTCCTTTTTTTTTGCAACTAGCCCCATGCGTCCATGGGCCTGGTGAAAAGGTGGGATTTAACATTTTTCATAATCTGCAGTTTGGCTGGGTACATCAGGCATACCAGATCTTCAGTGTCCTGAGGTACATTTTTATATTTCGGTGAAGTGCGAGCACTGACGTTGGACGGCAGTCATAAAGTCAGGGTAGACTCTGATCTCATGTTTTTTCAGGATCTAGAGCTTTGCTGTGGGCAGGGGCAGCTCCTCCACTATGGTGGAGGAGCGCTGCCCCACTGCTTTCTCGTAGTGCAAGAAGCAAAAACATAAAATGGTGATAACTTTCAGTTATTACCATTTTATGTTTGCGTTGCGGGCGGGCGGGCCTGTGGACGGGACTGCTCTGCTCTCCGAGCAGGGCAGGGGAGGAGTGGTGTGCCCACTCTTTAGTGCACAAAGACTGTTTGTTGGCCCTCTGGGGGGCTGCCCAAACCAGTCATGCGCACTTTTCCCTACTCCATGCAGGCTGCATGGGGCACATGCCCACCCCTCTAGCCCCTGGATGAGTGCCATGAAATGGTGCTCCAGACCAATCACAATGCTGCTTGCAGTGTTGTGATTGGCTAAGGGGAGGGAGTCTGGCTACCTGCTTCCTGTTCCTTTTGGAAGCAGGAGACCAGGAGCTGAGAAGACGCGGTACTTGGCCTCAAGGTAAGTTTTACCATTTTACTTTTTTAATTATGACCCCCCCCCCCAACGTGACCTTCCACCACGAGACCCCATGTCCGCCCCCCACCTGCAAGCCATGCCGACTGTAACTGGCTGCGGGCCTATTTTAGTAGGAGGTCTCTCTCTCTATGAAGAGGCGAGCCATAATCAGCCTCAGGGGTGCCCGAGGCAGGGTTGAGCGTCTCTGTACTCTGTGGACCATCTCCACAGAGAAACATTTCAAGGCTTTTCCTTGCTACACCTCATGGGACAGCCAGTTTTCAACAAATAGTTCAGTACTGGGGCCTTCTACCAACTGTACTTCTACTAATGCACTTTTAACACCCCTCTGCGTCTTAAGCCTATATGTGCAGCATGGCAACCTCTTCTTGCAGTCTTTTCAGTTGGACTTGCAACACCAGGACCATTGGGTACAACGTGGTTAATGTGGACTTGGCCTTTCCCCTCTGTCAGATAACTTTCTGTGGTCTGCTCTTAGGAGTGTGATGTCTAGCACCACTGAGTCAATTTTGGCCTCGAGCGATGTGGTGGAATACTGGATAGTGTGCATGATAGCATCAAACTTGCCAGTGTGTGCATCCAAATAGTCATATGACTGAGCCCCCCACAGAGCTGTGATAATGGGACCTACATGACTGCAGGCTGCCAATCGAATGTTAACTTACTTTGCTTGCTACTAGCTAAGTGGGTGCCCAAAAGCATGCACCTTGATGGTGACCCCACCATGGAGACACACAGTGTAAGCCTTTGGTTCCTTACTCCAAGCATCTGTTGGGCCCAATTCGGCTCCATGAAGTAAGTCGCTGTGGAATTCTGGGCCTCTGTTTAAATCGGGGTGGTGTTAGCTCTGGTAGGACCTCCTCCAGTGTCCAGGCCCCAGTGGTTCTTGTGCACCTTGGGCCCCCGAGACCTCCAGGCTTCCCGGCATGGTTGTCATTCACAGCATGGGTGGATCCACAGTCTTTGCTCCAGTGCTCTGCTTCCGCTCACATTTTCTGCTGTAGCAGGCCTCAGACTCAGGCACGGTATCTCTGTCCCTCGAGTTTGCCCGGCCAAGGGTCTCTCTAGCCATGCTCCTCTCTTCCAGTCTGTATCAGGTGCATCCAGTAGTAGGTCCATGCAGTTGGTATTGCTGCATTGGAGGTCACTGATCACCTCCTCTTCAAAGCAGGCCACTGGTGTGCCAAGTACATGGCTTCAGGCTGTCGCAACCTCCCAGTCAAGCCTCGGTTGCCATGGATGGGAGTGAAGACGTTCAAAGCCCCCCAGGCAATATTGCCTCTTTAGGAGCTGCCAGCCTTATCACCCCTTCAAAGCAGATGTGGAGGATGGCTAGGAGTTCAGGATTCTTGCCTGAGGCATGGTAGGCCTCAGGGAGCTCAGCACTGCACGTCTGTGCTGATTGTCATCTTGGAGACACACATCTTGTTGCTCACAATGTTTTCCATAATGTCATAGTATTTTGGTATCACAAATTTAGGTATTTGATATTTTTCAAGTTTTTTCATTTTTTATAATATTTTTATATTAAATATTATGGTTAATTTAGGAAATTCGATATTTTGGTTTTCTGAGGTTTCGCTATGATATGTTGGTATCACAATATGTTTGTGGTTGATTCTATGTCAAATTATAGCCTTTAAGGCTAAGAAAGGCAAAGATCCTGAAAACAATAGTGAAAATTATAAGATACTCTCAATCTTTTGACCCAGATTTTTGTATTATTAATTGAAGAAGTGGTTGTGAATGGGCAACCAATTAATATTCTATCACTTTTGTGATCCAAGAGGGGGAGCCAGGCAGTAGTGTGATTGCTCAGTAATGCCAATTCTGATGATTTAAGGTAACACCGTAGGTCTCTCTTGAGGAAAATTGAAACAAATGAATGGATGTGGCTGAAAAAGTTCCAGAGGCTATGAGCCTTTTTTTGGGGAATACATTTGTAGAAGATGTATATACATGTGGGTATAGATGTAGGCATTTCCCGCTTTAGATAAAGCACAACAGACCATTAGGGGATTTTTACCAACAAGGTTTTCCCTAAGGCAGGACAAGGTCAAGATCACTTGTCCATCTCTGCTCAGAGTTCATTCACTTCCTCTGAAGATTTTGCAAGGGAGGCTCATACAGTGGCTGGGGGTGAAAGATCCTTTTCTTTCAACAAAGGTCGACACATAGAGAGGCCTTAATCAGAGTATAATGGATGGGAAACAACCATTACAACGCAACTTTTACAACGCACTACCATTACAACGAAACTTTTACAACGCAAAAACCATTACAACGCATGTATTTACAACGCATGTTTTTACAACGCAAGTACCTTTACAACGCATACCATTACAACGTAAGTATTGGTAAGTATATAATTATATTTTAAATTTTATATGTTTGGGTTTTTTAAGGGGTATTTTTAGGGTTTAGGGTCAGTTTTCAGTTTTTGGGTAAAGGGGCATTTTTAGGGTTCAGGGTCAGTTTTCAGTTTTTGGGTAAAGGGGTATTTTTAGGGTTCAGGGTCAGTTTTCAGTTTTTGGGTAAAGGGGTATTTTAGGGTTCAGGGTCAGTTTTCAGTTTTTGGGTAAAGGAGTATTTTTAGGGTTCAGGGTCAGTTTTCAGTTTTTGGGTAAAGGGGCATTTTTAGGGTTCAGGGTCAGTTTTCAGTTTTTGGGTAAAGGGGTATTTTTAGGGTTCAGGGTCAGTTTTCAGTTTTTGGGTAAAGGGGTATTTTTTAGGGTTCAGGGTCAGTTTTCAGTTTTTGGGTAAAGGGGTATTTTTAGGGTTCAGGGTCAGTTTTTAGTTTTGGGTAAAGGGGTATTTATAGGGTTCAGGGTCAGTTTTCAGTTTTTGGGTAAAGGGGTATTTTTAGGGTTCAGGGTCAGTTTTCAGTTTTTGGGTAAAGGGGTATTTTTAGGGTTCAGGGTCAGTTTTCAGTTTTTGGGTAAAGGGGTATTTTTAGGGTTCAGGGTCAGTTTTGGGTTTTTGGGTAAAGGGGTATTTTTAGGGTTCAGGGTCAGTTTTGGGTTTTTGGGGTACAGGGGTATTTTTAGGGTTCAGGGTCAGTTTTGGGTTTTTGGGTAAAGGGGTATTTTTAGGGTTCAGGGTCAGTTTTGGGTTTTTGGGGTACAGGGGTATTTTTAGGGTTCAGGGTCAGTTTTGGGTTTTTGGGGTACAGGGGTATTTTTAGGGTTCAGGGTCAGTTTTGGGTTTTTGGGGTACAGGGGTATAAGGTAAAAATTAAATAAAATTAAATTTAAATTAAATCAATTAAATAAAATTAAATTAAATTAAATTAAATTAAATTAAATTAAATTAAATTAAATTAAATTGTATTTTTTTCAATTATTTTAAATTAAAAAAAAATAATATATACTTACCAATACTTACGTTGTAATGGTATGCGTTGTAAAGGTACCTGCGTTGTAAAAACATGCGTTGTAAATACATGCGTTGTAAAAGTTTTTGCGTTGTAAAAAATTTGTTGTAATGGCATGCGTTGTAAAAGTATGAGTTGTAACGTCATACATCCATAATGGATAGCTCATCCAAATAATGGTAGGGGTTTCACCATTTGTCCTTTTTTCTATGGGTAACCTGGCTGGCTGACTCACACTGTTTCTACAATAGAAGCAGAAATTGTATGTGGACATTTGGGTACTGCAGACCGTATAAAACCCATCTAAAATTGAGCCCTCATGAAAATTTCCTTTTTGTAGGCCTGGGAAGAACTTGTGGACTCAATAACATTCTGTGAGATTCTCCCCGAGTGGGTGAAAGTGCTTGTCCGTCTGCTCACACTGCTTTTTTACATGGCAGTATTGTCATGCACGATTCCGGCTGCAAAATTAGAGCAACTAGCACCACAGGTTCAGCATAGGCGCACACATTTTGCTTTACCGGTTTTCCTGTTCTGTGCATGTTCTGTCCCTGATTTTTCTATCCTAAATAACTCTTTGCAATCCTACCTCAACCCACTCATCCACACCTCATTTATGTTTACTTTATTTAATGTGTGTCAGTGTGTTTGTGTGATTCATGTTTTAGCTTTTTTTCTTTTCTGTGGATTTATTTTAGTTTTTTTTGTTTTCCCTTTGCTTCCTTAGTTCTTTTTTTCTTCTAATAATTCCTTCCTGTTCCTATTACATCATTTGTTCCCATCCAGCGCCATGGTGAAGAAAGGTGAGACAGGAAGTGGTGGTGCCAGTGGGGCAGCTAGCTGCACACCTTGCAGTTGCTGGTTCAGACAAGGGATACGACCCGCACCATTTTTTCAGAGGTGGAGGTGGCAACACTTGCTTATTATGTAAAGTGCCGCCTCCCCTACATGCTGGTAGCAGGGGGCAGGCCTGGGAGTGAGTGAGCCCTGTGGAGCATCAGCTGCTGTTGGGGAGGGTGTACTGGTGAGTGTGCCGGCACACTGTGGTCCAACGCACCCAGCAGCAGTTGACATGACTCTAGGCAGACATACTGTACCGGGAGCAGGATGTGCTCGACCTACTGGACATCCAGGTCTCCGGATCAGTGAGTAATTATTTATTTGTTGTTTTGTCCAATGCTAATATTTTGTTTTCAAATAGCATGCCACTGATACTCAAAGGTAAGTTAAGTTAAGTTTACGTTACAAATATTATTTGATCTAGTCAGCTAATAAAGTGGTAGTATTAATATCAGTGAGTTTGCGTTTTCTGTGCTTTTCTTTATGTAGGTCGTACAGTCCCAAGCAATCTCCCAGTAATGTGTAGTATGCATCTATGCATTGCAAAAAAGGGAGACTGAGTTGGTCTATCAAAAGGGGTTGAGAATGTGATGAGTGCAAAAGATCATTTGTTGCAATGCATTAGTAGTTCCAAATGTAGTTTAGGTTTAGTAAATTTGGAATAGGACTTAGGTTTAGGCACTTAGGAATAGTTCAACTCAATACTAGTACTATAGGCGATCTAATTTAGAAAAGTACAATGTTACTGCATTTGCTACTACCAGTTAAAATATTTTTGGGGAGATTAAATGTACCACTGATCTATTTTTGTACCTTATTTATTTCTTACCTCTGGACCGAAGGCCAAGAAGAGAGCTTCGGAGGCGGGTCAGAGAACTAGGGGTGCCACCGTCAGCAACGCGGCTGATGGATCTGCTGGCCCAGTAAGTCCTTCTGTTAATGTTATTGTAGTTTCCCTAACTTTTACCTCTTCCCATTTCAAATATGTTTTTCTTTTTTTTACTGTCCCTATCTCGGTTTTTTCCTGATTTTCTTTGTTCAATCTAAGATATGTTAATTTCTTGTTATTCCTGTAGTATCTGAGTTTTTTTTCTATATTTCATGTTTATGTAGCTGACTTCATCCTGTCCGTACTAGTCTATAGCTTTCTTCTGCTTTGTTAGTAAGCTTTCCCTCACCCCTTAATCATTTTGTGGACTGGTAAAGTAATGCTAAGAGAACAGATTTTAGGACAGTTACTCTACTGTGACTATTGCATGCCCACCACACCATTATCTGAATTGAAGATGTAAGCCAAGAATACACTCTAGCAGACTGAGCACTTTTGATAATTGCAGCTGGGACCTGCTCCATAGGGGGGACTTAGGAGACCTTGACAATGAGGAGTGGGCTGAAGCACTTCAGGCTTATGTGTGCATTCCAAATGATAATGGGCCATAAAAGACCCACTTTTGCATTGATGGAAATGTTTATCCTGAAATGTACAGAACCAAAAATGTATAGAAGGATAATAAATGTTGACTCACTCTCTACTTTATGCTGTATGGAGCATATGTTCAATAAAAACAAGTTAAAGAGTTAAAATAAAATAAAAAAAATAAAAGATTGCATGCCCATGTAAGATATTATTTGCATGTTTGTTAAGGAGGCTTTCTTTTTCTTGTTCGTGCTCAAATGGTAAAGCAAGAGAGTGGCAATGATTATGGTGGAATTCTCCAATGTTGTTCTTGTATATATTATCATTCATTTATACAGTAGTATACCAGCAGTTTTGATGACAGTACAGCATGGCTGAAAAGTAGTATGAGGATGGTCCATTTGCATCTAACCACCAAGAACATATGTCGCTCACAAAGCAATTATTCCACTCCTTCATTGCACCTCAATCACTCAGAGTCATCATAGCTATGTTCTTCCATTACAAAACTATTTTTGCCTTGCTTGACTCCCTGCCTCTTCTAACACTGTCATTCAACAAAATGCCCAAAGTGATATTTTTGATAGAAGATAAAATTGTAGTGATGTTTTACGGTTATGTTTTGTTCAAAAAAGATAATAAGAGAAGGTATATCTGGCATCTAAATTTTGGAATGCTTTTTCCAGCCACACAGACCACCAGTGTTGGGGCCAGCAGCAGCGTCAATGCAGCAGATGCAGCGGCGTTTGGAGGGGAAGCCCCAGCAGTGGAGGAGATGGGTGATGGTAAGCCACCGTACTAGCTTTACTTGCTAATTGACAATTGACAATGGCAAATACCCCCCACTTTACCAGCTACAGCTGGGGGTGAGTTCTTTATGGGCTCTTCTAACTTCAAATCAGCAGACAAAAGCTCATAATGAATGCTAAAAATGATGGGTTGATGGACAAGTGAAAGAAGGATGGAAGGTTAAAAAAAGGATGAAAGAAATTGTATATAAGGGAAAGGATGTGTGGGTGGTTGAAAGAATGCGTGGAAGATAGGATGCATGGGTGGGTGAAAGGATGGATGAAAGGCTCTATGGGTGAAAGGATGCCTGCATGAGGGAAAGGGTGGATAGGTGAAAGAATGAGTGGGTGGGTAAATGGATGGATGGTGAAAGGATGGCTGAAAGGGTAGATAAGTGAATGGATAGATGGATAAATGAATGAGTGGATTTATGGATGGATTAATGGATGGATAGATTAGAATGATAAAAAACTGGATGAGAGAATGTACAACTTAAATGGTGGTTATCAAATTGTGAATAGAACAATTTGGCACTAGTGTTGGCTGTGCAAATTACATGTGCTTCAGTTGATGTTGCATTTACAAAGTGTTCAGTGCATTGCAAACTGAAAACATGCTGTGTTTCCCTTACCTTCTAGTGCCCACTCAGTCACCTCCTATTACTTCACTCCTTTATTCTCACCTACCAGCCTATCACAAGAATTAAATTTTTCTGGCCAAATGATTCATATATTTCATGCTTTCTAAAACAGATTTAGGCATTTTCAAATGTTTCCCTGTCGACATATGGCAACTACAGTGAATAAGCCAACGCTTAGGCACATGATGATGAACAGTGACACCCCACTATTCTATCCAGCCGGCCTAAACCCTCTAACTTACCCCGCAGTAACGTAAGTTACGTTTCCTTTCCATGCTGCCAAGCAAATTTATTTGTTGGAAATAATTTGTGGTGAAGGGTGAGGTCAGGGAGTAGTGTGGGACTAAATGCCTGATTTTGAGTTTTGGTGGTGGGAAACTCTGTGACGGATGTGCAAAATGAAATCTATATATCCTGTGTCATTCGGTCTACTGCAGTGCATCGTTTTTCCCACCGTCTACTTACGGAAGGCAGGCTACCCATATTTTATATGTGACGTTGTGATATGCTATCATTATCATTCATCTGCCTCTTTGGAGTGAGGATAGAATTCAAAGAGCAGGGACATTGGAAATAAAGTAAGATAATTTTCTATTACAGCTGCCCCAGCTGCAGACTGCAGTTAGAAGCAAAGTAGTTGACGCGCCAGCTAGCATGCGTCCATTAATTTAGCCCAAAAAGTATACTTGTACTCCATAGTGCATGATGCCTTACTCATTATTGAGAGGTAATGTATTTGTATTTTTATACTCAAAGTGTCTGTTTTTTACTTGGAAATCATTTAAAAGAAAACAAAATAACAGTTTTTTTAATTTGCTGTGGTGGTATTCTTGCTTAATTCCTTTTGGTAGTCTGTGCTTTTATGTGCGGCATCTGTGGGTACAAAATGGCCCTGTCACTAGTAATCTTATCAAATTCCAATGGCCCTAGGGGACCAACAATATAGCACTCCTCTGCCACTATGTAATTAAGCACTGGTTACAATTTGTCTTTTTTTTCTTTCCTGATTTAGCTACTCCTGCGCGTCTACCTACATGCCAGGAGACAGCAGCCGGGCAGTGGCGGTAGAGATTGGTGGCAATCCGGGTAGAATATCAATGGCTGGTGACTCTGGAAGAGGATGGGTTTGAAGCATCTGCAGTTGCTCCGGGCACCAGTTCCTCCAGCAAGCAACCAGCTGCCAGCACCTCTGGCCTCCTGTCAACAACTTCGCCAGCACTGCAGGCAGCTGGCAGTCGCCAGTCTGCCATCTACCACTGCTGCCCCCTCCTGCTCACACAGCCAATTTCAGCAATGTATCCTGCAGCGTCTGGTGCACTTGGCCTGTTAGATGGCATGCCTGGAGCAAACCCAGGAGGCGCTCTGGACCAGCATGGAGAAAGCCTTCATCTATCCCTTTTTTAATTTTTTGTTTTTACAGGAGGGACATTGTTTGTGGGTGGGGAGGGTGGGAATTGGGAAGGGAGTTGGGAGTGACTTTGGACAATTTTTGAGTTTTCTCTAGACATTGACTGGAGACGGGGTGATTTGTTTGGCGAGAGGAGTGGGCCTTTTGTGGGGGAAAGGGTGGGTTTTTAATTATTAAAACAAATTAAAGGGAAAACATATTCTATTTTATTGTAGTTTTTTGTGTTTTACTCTTACTTTGCACTACAGCATTTTTGTTCAGCTTGTTTTGTAATCTGCTAGCTAATCAAAGTGTAAGCATACCATTTAGTTATTTTTATTTATACCCATGTTAGACTTCCCTCTGTAATAACTATATTATTGACCATAAGGGGGTTAGGGGCTAGGGTATGCTGTCATTGCCAGCATTGCCTACAACAACCTAGATAAACAAGGAAGGAAATTCAAATCTGTAGTAGAAGCTGGTTACTTACTAACTAAACTAGTTCACTTGACTTCATAGTTCTCTTCCCTGAGAATATGAAGCGATGGCTGCTACCTCTCACTTTCTTCCAAGCCTTACTGCATGGTTTGTGCCTTCTTAATGCTGGTGGTAGTAATAGCATGCTAGTATGCTAACAGGGAAGGCATCACAAGCTAGGTCCCAATCCCACCTAGGTCATCTCCAACTGCTGGATTAATCAAAAGGAGTATCCATCACAGGCAACTAAGTTGAATGAAAAACACAGAATTAGTGGGTTATTTATTTATATCATAGCTTAACAAAGACTGAGGCCAGACTACTACAACCATGACACAACAAAGAAAAGCATATCTGACGTTATAACAAAAACCAGCAAAAGTAACTATCTCTAATAAATGGGGATTTATTTAATCAAAACTAAAATTATGAAATCCTCAAGTAGCAGAAGTGGACAGAGCCAGGAGCTGAGTTAACAAGGTTAAGCATTTATGCAATACAAGGCCTGAATGATGATGTTGACAAATGACGTTCTATATCTAAATCGCTCTTGGGGGAGGGGATAAGTGAGACTGGTGTCGGCTATTGCTCACGTAATACAAGATCCACATATTGAGTTTGTGTCGCTTTCACCACATCCACCCCACCAAGTGTGTGATCCATTTATAGAGTAAATCAAGTTATCTCAATAAATCACACAGCCCGAAGGAAGAGGGTAAGGGGTTTGATAAATGGATGGATGGGAAAGAGGATTTGGAGAAAGGTGTGACAAAAACACTGCACAACAACAATATTTATCAGGGCGATCATGAGAAGTACATCAACATCAATCTGTTGAGAAAGGAAATGAAGGAATGTATAAGACACAGTTCAGCTAAATCCGTTGCAAACAGTCCTTCAGCTGCAGAGAACCCAGTTATTATATTATCTAAATGATTTGTCATCTAGGTTTGAAAAATACAAATTATAGAGGAGTGAAAAGAAGTGTAGTCTGGGTGTGCTGTGTGGGGCTGTACAGAGTGGTGAGTACCTGAATACCTGAGCTATGTGCATCCTACAGGCCACTTGAGACAGTGACAGAAGCACCTTGGTTACTGAGAGAATGCAAATGGAAGGCAAATAGGAAGGGTATTTGTTTGTGGTCACTTAAAGGCTTGAAAATAGGTTGGTGCACAATCAAAGTTAGGGTTCCATGTAGAAAAATGTGAGTGGCAATGAGATGGCGGTACTGAGAGGTTAAAAAAGGAGTCAGAGACACAGGGGTATGGGGATCCTGGTCACACAGTGAGGGGGCAGTCAGAAAGTCCCTGCTAAAGTGTACTGTACAACCCTGACCAAATGTTGGCCAGCCAAGCTCCTTCAGTGATTAGTAAATCCACAGAGTTCTAAAAATTATGATAGGTTTAACCCCTTGGCCGCGGGGTTGGGGGTGAGTGCGGCGCTTCCACGCCCGTGATGGAACCACGCCGTCCAGAGCCACAGGCTTCGTGTGCTCATGATGCCGTGGTTCCATCACGGCCCCGCCCACACACTCATTCACCCGCACTGGCGGGGAATCAGTGCCATCTGGGCGGAGCGGCCTGCTCATGATGGAACCACGCCATCATGAGCACACGGCGCCGGTGGCTCATGACGGTGTGGTTCTGTCATGATCAGGCAAGGGGTTAAAAATGATAGTGTATTGCCAAATTTGGCGGTGCATCTGCATTCTTCTTGGAATGCCCATCTATGGTGCCTGGCGGAACCAGTCCGGTAAGATAATCAGGAGTGTTATGAAGCTTTCGCCTTCTGTGCTGGAGAAGAAAAGGCAGGCAGATTGTAAAACTGAAATGATCTTGCAGATAGACGCATGCAGGGGTTTGACATTGCTATTGCTAGTGGGGGGATTGAGAGAAGCATTTTTATTTCTCTTGTTTTTGTCCTTTTATCACATTTTTACAATGCTTTTTAAAAAAGACTGGTTTTTCCTTTTGATGGTTTCAGCACTTGAGTTGGCTGTGGAGGCGTCATTTCAGTCAGCTCTCCAGCCTTTCTTTTTCCCTCTATAAAATAAAGGGCGGGTGAAAAGATGTGGTGCTAGAGATGTGCACAGGTGATTGACGCTGCTTCTGCTGCTAGTGGGGGGAGAACAAGGAGAACTGTTTTTACCTCTCTTGTTCTTGTGCTTTTACCTAATTTTTACTCTGCTTTTTTTTAAAAAAAAGACTGGTTATACCTTTTGTTACTTTTGGCACTTGAGTCGGCTGTGGAGGTGCCATTTTGGTCAGCGCTCTAGCCTCTTTGTTTTTCACTCTACAAAATGATGGGAGAAGCAAAGATTCACAGTAGACACACACAGCAGGTGCACTGCTGGCGTGCCTAGGCAATCCAGTCTGCCCCTGTCCACGTTTGGACAGGTCCAGGGTCCAGTAGCCCTAGTTTATCATCATCAAGTAAGTTAGTGTTCTCCTCAGGGCAACTAATTGCTCTACGTGCAAATCCTAATGAAAGCTGTATCCACTCTGTCGATTTGTGGGCTGGAGACACTTCATGTAAAAATTGCTCGCTGTCTTTTTCTGAGCTGGGGGACTCAAGGAAGCACCACAACCTTAAAACTAGTTGGTTTTTGCTGACAATCAAATGTAGCTAGCTTCCAGCCCATACATTTGATCTCTTCCCAATTATTGAGGAAAACAAACCCGATGCAATTTATTGGAGATAAGACAGAAATTGTGTACTCTACAGCTAACAAAATTCCTTGTCTACTCCCAGCCAATTTCTGGCCTACCCCAACAGTAAAACCACTAACTCCATCTAAGACAGTGCGTAATCTGGGGTTGATGTTTGATCATAGTTTACAGCTAGACTCTCAAGTGAATAAAGCAGTTGGTACCTGTCTGTCACTGATTAGAGCACTACGGAAAATACTTCCGCTGTTGCAATTTCTGCCAGGGCGCAGGTGGTGAGAAGTATCATCTTGAGTCGGCTACACTACTGTAATGCTCTGCTACTTGGCGCACCGAAGTCTCTGATAAAGAAGATTCAAAGAATTCAAACAATATCTGCCAAATTAGCTTTAAAGAGACAGCGTATGTCTTCTGCTTCTTTGTCCCTTAAAGATCTCCATTGGCTACCGATTATGCACAGAATACAGTTGAAATCACTTTGCATCGTCTTCAAGGCAGCACAAGGAATGGGACCTAGATCATTGCAGAGTAAATGTACTTGGTATACTCCACCCAGAAACCTTCGCTCATCAACAGCAATGCTGGTGAGCATATCTAGATTTAGAAAAACCAGGATCGGAGGCAGGGCGTTCAGCTCTGCAGCTGCGCGGCTGTGGAATAAACTCCCAGATGCTCAGGCAAATAGAGGGTCTTTTGCACTTTATAAAAAACCTCAAAATGTGGCTTTTCCCTAGGGCATAATTGGAGCCCAAGAAGAAAAAGGCACCGCTACACTCCGTGGTATTAAAAAGTAGACCTAGGTACTTGTAAACAAATTTGTGGGACTTCGAGGTGTCCTCCTCCTGTCCTAGAGGTGCTGTGAGTCAATAGCAAAAGGATAACCTTACACAGTGTAAAGTGTAACCTCGAGTTCACCTGGTGCGAGGGCCTTGCAATACAAAAGTAATCAAGTAATCATAATAATTGGAGCCCAGCCATCGCCATGAATAATTTTGTTTGGTATGTTTGTTCATTTGCACAGTGGAAAGTAGGGTAATCATAGCTTCAGGATAGCCTTGGGGTGATATTGTGCTTTATAAATCTATTTTAAATTACATTGCATGCAATATTCCGGATGGAAACATGGCTTCAGGCCAACTCTGGCTCTGGTTTATCTCAGACTCTGCCCTCTAGATACTACATCCTACTCAAAGTCCATGAAAACAGGAAAGGTGGTGGGGTAGCAATTATCCATAAAGCAGAATATAATTGCCATATTGATGTTGTACAGATCCCCTATTGTGAGAATATGGCCTTTGATATTGCTTTTTGCCCACAACCAAGTTCTTGGGGATCTTACTAAATAGACCATCTGGACCTAGTGCTTGTTTTTTCCACTCTCTCCTAGAAGTATGTGATACCCTGACTAGTACTTGAGTGATTTTCTCCATTTTAGGAGATTTTAATATCCATCTGGAAGGGTTTTCCAATGCTCAAGTCTCAGGCCTTTTACAGGATCTAACATGTATGCAAATTACTCAAAAAGTGCTTGGACCCACCCATGAGAAGAACCACCTATGTGTCCTTCATATTTTCTTCCGATAATATGTTAAAGGTGGCAGATTCACATCCTGTCATTTGGTCAGACCATTTTTTTATCATATTTATCTTGGACTCCCTTCAGGCGTCTCCTGAATTACAACCTAACAGTTGGAAAGATTGTACCTGGTCAAAACTCCCTTTGGAGCAGTGGAAACATGCACTTGGGAAGTCCAGGGCAGCTTTAGGACCAGATCCATCCTCACGAATGATAGGTTTTCTCAGTGGATACTGTCGTCTCTCTACCTTTTTATCCTGATTGCTACCCACACTTGGAGAGCAAAGGATAAATCTTCTCCATGGTACACTCCCCACCTCCAGAAACCTAAGCAAGTCAGCAAAAAAAGCAGAAAGGACCCGGAGGAGAGACTATGAAGAAATATCCAAACAATGCTATCAGAACTCTATCAGAGCCTACTATGCGGGAATCAAAAAGCTCAAGCCATATACTATGAGGGAAGAATTAACGATGCTACCAAATATCCATGAAAAATTGTCTTTGTTAGGAAATCTCTCCTGCAGCTGTCCTCTTTCATCTCTACTCCGGAAGCCTCTCATGCCAGGTGCAATGACCTAGCTAACTTTTTCCAGAGGAAAATCCAATCCATTTATGACATGTTCCAAGTGCCCCCTATATCTGAAACTCGTGACTCCAAGGAACATGCGTCTCTTGTTAACCACGGAAATTGTTCCAGTGGCATGGGAATGTGCCATGGTCAAAGCCATCTACAAAAAGCCCAATCTCGAATTTGGCAATCTCAGAACTTTTTTCCCAGTGTGCCTTCTGCCAGGGATTAGTAAAATACTTACTCGAAAGGCACATCCTGGTCATGATACAGAGACTGCTCTTCTGGCAGTTGTAGAAGAAGCTAAACAGCTCCTAAATCATGAAGGCTGTGCAGCAATAATCCTTCTTGATCTTAGCTCTACTTTTGATACTGTAAATCACAATATTTTGCTGGCTAGACTGCAGAAATATGGCACTGGCTGAATCCCTCTAGCTTGGCTTAGGTCCTTCCTGGAAGATAGAACTTTCCAGACCTTCTAGGGTGACTGCACATCAATCAGTTCCTCCCTCAAATGTGGATTACCTCAGGGCTCTTCTTTGAGCCCTACTCTGTTTAATATTTCCATGAGACCTATGCCTGACATCATCCTCCTTTCTGGGATCTTGAGAATATCATACGCTGATGATACGCAATTGGTCTTTTCTTTTTCTCAAAACTATATTTCCGTCTCTCAGTCCCTGGCCCTTGTTTAGAGTCAGCCACTAATGGGATGAAGAGCTCCTGTCTTAAACTTAATAAAGACAAAATGGAGCTGATGATCCTGGGTGTTAGACCTGACATCATTGGCGTGAGTCTCCCTTCCATTTTTGACGGATTGCCTCCTCTGTTTTGACATATTTTTGCTGGTTGTATGTTTTGGGCCCTGTGCCACTGCTAATCAGTGCCACAGTGCAAGTGCTCCCTATGTTAAATTGATATACTGATTGGATTTCATGATTGGCTTATTTGATCTACTGTCAGCCCCTAGTACAGTGCACCATGTGTGCCCAGGGCTTGTAGAGCAAATGCTGCTGGTGGGCTTGCAGCACTGGTTGTGCCACTCACAGAAGGAGCTTGTAAAGTGCGTCTCAGGCCTGCCATTGCTAGGCCTGTGTGTAGTCTGTGACTACCATGTCGACTTGGCCAAGTGCACCCACTTGCCAGTCCCTAAACCTTCCTGTTGCTTCATATTAGACACCCCTATGGTAGGCCCAAGGGCAGGGTGCATTGTAAGTATACGGTAGGACATGCTCTGGCGTGTGTAGCATGTTCTAGTAGTGAATTACAGCATTTTCGTTTTTCACTATTGAAGGCTACCTGTTCTCATAGACTAGAATAGCAGTGAAGACTGTTACATCCCTACAATCCTAACTGACTCAGGGAACATGGTAGAAATTCGAGTTCAGTATGCCTGAACTCAGAATAAGAAAATACATCTTTTAGTGAAGTTTATTTTAATATTCTGTGTTTGCAAATACCACTTTTAGAAAGTAGGTATTTGCTTGCCTAACCATTTGAGCCCGCCTCTGCTGACTTGTGTATTCCTTGTCTGGGTTTGTGTGTGACAGGGCTGGGGAAATTCCAGGAGACAGTCTGGGACAGCCCAGTGGTGAATAGGGAGATTTACCTCCAGATGGGAGGGGGAGAGTGCACCTGGGACCTGAATAGGGCTGGGCCTTCCCTCCACAATGCTGGCTCCACCCCCTGTGGCTTGTCTGATGTCTCTGCCCTACACAGTGAAAGGAGAAGGGGAATCCTGTCACCAGAGTGTTCCAGAGCTGCATCTTCCCTCCCCTGTGCTGGCTCCACCTCCTGTGGGGCGTCTGATGTTTCTGCCCTGCACAGTGAAAGGAAGAGAAGAGTTGTGTAAACACAGTGTTCAGGAACTGGTTTGAACTAGGCAGAGGCCTCTCTGCCTTCAGAGTACAAAGGGTTTTTTGGTATATATATTGGGACTCAGTCCCACAGACTTTAGATCACTTCTGGAACAAGAAACCTTTCTGCCAAGGAGAAGAACCAAGGAAGCTGCAGGAGTTTTGACTGCCCCTCTTCCAGTGTGCTGTTTGCTGGGTTGGCCTGCAGTGGTTACTTCATTGCCAGGGGAAAGGAGAAGGAACTTTTTAAGGACTTTCATCTACAGAATATTCTCCAAGGGCTTGAACTGTGCATGCCTCCTGCTGAAGTCTCAGGGCCAAAAGACGTCACCCCCAGCTCCCTCCTGAATTTCCCTGCTGGGAATTCCGACTCCAGTCACTTGCGTGCCGCTGGGAGCTGGAAGCGCGACGCATCGAGAAGAAGCGTGTCGCTGCCGCAGCTGAAATCATCGCAACTCCGGAGAAGCGAGAGTTCGTCGCATCTCCCTGGTAGCGTGTGTTCATCGAAGCTGTCTGCTGTCGCATCGCCGGAGAAGCGCAACGCATCTAGAGAGCTGTCATCGCATCACCGGAGAAGCGCATCGCAGGGCCTGTCGCAGTTCCAAAGTACAGAGTCGCCGCAAGGCTGCCACGGCGTCATCGCATCGCCGCATCAAGGGCGCCATCTTCTCGCATCGCAACTGGATAATCGCATCATCATCGCATCGCATCAAGGCGCCATCTTCCGCATTGCAACTGGTCGAGAATCTACGCATCACCTCTGCACCGGTAAGGCTCACGACGAGTCCCCTACTCTGTGCAAGCATTGAGGAAGACGCAACCGTTCCCCGGGTCACGGAACCAACGCATCGCCCCTTCTGCGAGCCTTTTGTTTTACTTTGCGTGCCGCATCCAAGAACTTTGTTGAGAACTTTGTCGCATTTACCAACAACTTGAACTAAGAGACTTTTATCATCCTTTAAGTAACCTTTAGTAGAGTATTGTGGATTTTTGTCGTTTGTGGTCTTTTGTTTAAGTCTATATAAAGAATACTTATTTTTATAAAACCTGTGTTGTGTCCATCTGTAGTGCTATCACTTTATTACTGTGTATATTCACAAATGCTTAACACACTGCCTCTGAGATAAGCCTGTCTGCTCATGCCAAGCTACCAAGGGGGTGAGCAGGGGTTACTAAGGAGAGTAATCCCCTTGTCCTGACTTAGAAGTAAGGGTCCCTATTTGGACAAAGGAGATAACCATTGCCAACTAGAGACCCCCAGATCTAACACTGGGCAATAACTTAAAGCCACCCTTCAATCTGGATTGGTCAAGCTTCCTAGGTTCTCCTCCAGCTCCCAAACTGGGTAGAAAGAGCTTGGGAATGTGGCTGGATGCCTCTCTCCTAAATTTTATTTCCAAGTTGTCAAACTGTACGCCATCTGCTGCTACAGGATGCTTAAGCTGCTGTGCAAAGTTATTCCTCTTCTGACACCCACCTCCAAAAGGGTGGTTGTCATACAACGTATTCATTCTCCCCTGGACTATGACAATTCACTTTTACTGGCATCACCTAAAGTAATGATATAGAGACTGCAGATAGTTCAGAATGTGACTGCTTGGACACTGAATCATATTCTGAGACATCTTTCTGCCTGAAAAGCTCTGTGCTCTCTCCATTAGCTTCCTGTGGCTGAGAGGATTAAATCCAAGTCACTTTGTATTGCCCAGAGGGCTCTCCGTGATAAAGGACCTTTGATCACCCACTCCCTGTTGTGTTTCAACACTCCTGCGTGATCACCAAGCTCCACTAATTCTTTTCTTACTAAAGTCCCTGCTATGGAGAGAGCTACACAGGAAGGGTGTGCTATTTCATTTAAGGTTGCTAAGCTGTGGAATAGCCTTCTGCTTTCTATTTGCTCTGTTAAAAAGAACTTCCCTGCAGGAAACTTCTACAAATGTGGCTCTTGTGGAACAGATCTTTGTAAAATCTCTGTATGACCAGTGAATTCCTCTGTGTCATACTATCAGCGCTGGAATGCCTATGGGTAAGTACACGCTTTAAAAGTGCTTTTAGAATAGATTAGAGTATTGTAGGGTCAAGGAGAAGGACAAAAGGTAAGCTTCATGAAATTGTACCAACTACCAATACGTAGAGGCAGAGCCAGAGCCAGAGCATTGGCTTCTGCAATCATTTATTTTATAACTCATGGCAGATCGATTAACTGAGAAGTGAGAGTAATTACAACCAATCACAGGAAAATCGCTGCATGTTGCGGGCTGATCAATCTCACAGCTGTCATCATAACATTTAGCAGAGTGCGTGCATCAATCATGTGATGATGATAATGCTGTTGCCTCTCCGCTCATTCTCCGGTTACAAGCAACAGCCCCCCAACCACAACCACATAAGAGCAGTTTCACATTTGAGCCAGTACACACACTCAGCAGCATTTCTCAAATCAATGCACCTCTATTCAGTCCAGAGAGTTGAGTAGGCCTCAGAGTCACCATCATGTTTGTTTCTCTTTGAACTCGATATGATAGGCTCAAAACTTTCCTTCTTCTGGCTATGTTGAGGTAGTCTGGGTCTGAGTCCTTCCATTCTCTTCCTGACTCTGAGTAACAAATCAGTTCAACTCAGTCCTGAGACTGGTAGTGCACTGCTGTTGAAAAACAAGAAGAGAAACAGATTTCAGTATTTTATGTAACTTTGTGTATTTGTCCTAAAGTGACAATTCTGGCCTCTGAAGAATCAAAAAAAGGAGTGGACCCCGCATGCAAATCTTGCTAAGTGTGAAAGGGCCAACCACCTGCAGTACAAATGATGACCCATGAGGCCCGAACATTGCCAATCTTCAAAATCAGGTTTGCAAATTATTAGATGAACACCCTTCCTTACTGTTTGCCACCACATGAATCATCAATCGTCACTCACAATCCCTCAACAATATATCACTCATTGGTACAATAGTTAGTTAACTGTTCCAATCCAAGCATGGGGATAGGCACATAATTGTATCTCATCTTTGATGCAAGCAACACATTGGAATTTGGTAGTCTTGTAAATTATCTTACCAGGGGCTGTCCTGCTAGGGGATGAAAAAAGGATAGGCATCGGAGGGAGGCATGGGAGGGAAGCATGCACTGTCTCCAATGTTCTTGAAGGGAATGGGAAGCCTTCTTCAATTAACACTGGTCCAAACACAATCCGGCCATACGTGTACCTAAATGTTTTGGGGTTGCATAAGTCAGATACAATCATAATGTTCCACTAGCCTTTTTGATGATCAAAGACGTTTAAAAATAAATAATGAAAATGTTCTGTGGTGGCCTACTCTCAGTCAAAGAAGTAGAGATCATCCTCAAACTTAGGTGGTTCCCCAGAATTTGGTCAGATAACACACTTGAGTCTGACCAATCTACTCCTGTGGTATTTCAGAAATAGTATAATTGTGTGGCATAAAGCATTGGTTCATTTTGATCATGGTCAATCTCTCTATATTTCAAGGCAAGATACTGGTCCTTCTCACAGTGATGATTATACCAGCTGCACCGAACACACAGTCAGCAAACACACTGGCTATTGGACAAGCCAGCTATGTTATTGCCAGACTTCTGAGCTCTGAGCATTGGCACATCTACCCATAACAATACACCAATGA
Source organism: Lissotriton helveticus (assembly GCF_964261635.1). Lineage (NCBI taxonomy): Eukaryota > Metazoa > Chordata > Amphibia > Caudata > Salamandridae > Lissotriton > Lissotriton helveticus. Next base: position 599,731,156 of record NC_136063.1, on the reverse strand, counting down.
GTTTTGATCCACATAGACCTCTCTTGGGTAATCCAGATAGTCCTGGAAAATCCTCTGAATGGTCATTGGTGCTGCCATTTGCTCGATCTCTTTTGACTTTGCCTCTGCACTGGACTTAAGACCTGCAAATTTTAACCAACCCAATGCAGAGGTTCTGGCCTATTGTTCAATTCCTGCTGTTTAGGTTGATACTGCCAATATTATTGTTACTGGTGTTGGCTGCTGTGAGACAACAGGGCTGCCCTCTCTGGAAGTTGAAGGTGGCACCCTAGATCATCTTGTTCCCAGATGTGGAACTCTAATTTCTAGCTGTTCTTTTTCCAGGTGTCTGGCTCACTAAACAAACCACGTCTTGCTTTCTGAAACATTCTCCTTATGAAAAAGGAATAAAAGTGGGCAGTATTTTTTGTACAGTGGATCAAGTATTGTGGTACAGAGGTACTCTTTGAATGGAACAATGTCTCTTTGTAGCCTTCAATTATCAGCCAAGCCAAGCATTAAGCTCCTAACCAAATTATGTACATCTTCATTTACACTTGTGAAGCTTTCAGCCACCATTTTTAATTGGTCCTGTAGCAGATGCAACAACTGGATAGATTGTCCCATGGAACTGTCCCCTTTACTGACTTTGCATATGAAAACCTCAAAGGGAAGTAGCATCTCTATCACCCATTTTCCCAACACAATGGGCATGTTTTTCACAGTTTTATCCCATCCTCTTTGAATGACATACTCCTTGATCAGTATGTGGAGTTCCAATGTGTTGGTACCTCTTTCTGTGAGGGCTTTATCTGGTACTCTATTAGCACACTAAATGATCCTCAGCTGCTTCCGGGCTTTAAAAGAATGGCTGAAATTAGTACAGGTTCTTCTGCAGGTGGTCAATATGTTGCTGGCTGTATCTTCTTTTTAGAGAAAGTCCTGCTCAATGAGGTGGATGCAGTGGGCCAAACATACCCTGAAATAGCCACCATCTGCCATGGCCTTGACTATATTACTGCCATTGTCTGTGGCAACAAATTCAATTGTGAAACCCCTGGGTTGCAGTCATTCAGAAAACTTGCTATTAAATTCTCCAAGATGTTTTTAGCAGTGTGGTGTTTCTACATGGTGAACATGGCTACTGTTGCATGTCATCAAATGCCCCTCTCAAAATTTTCTTCAGTGCCAAAACCTACAGATAGCTGTTTCCTAATCCCCTTTAAAGAGATCCAGTGTGCAGTGATACACATGTAATCAGTGGCTTAACAACTGGCCCACATGTCTGTCATCAGGTGGGTAGTGTGAACAACACTCTGCTGCAAAGCGTGTCCAAACAATTGCAACACATCGTGATGGAGTGCTGTAACCACAACTATGACAAAAAAGGTCTTGCTGGGAACCTTTCATTTCATGCATACTTGTGCTCATGAACAGTTAAAATAGTCACGGAGTGGGATCCTGTGTTGAGTTGCATCATACTATGTCTGTTCTGTTGAGGCCACCATTGGGGTGCTATGAGGTGCTGTGAGGTCCTGCATGTCTCTGTGTCCAGTTGCATTGCACTGCTTTGATTCTGGAGAAGCCTACAGTTGCTCCAGAAGGAGTACACTCTGATACTACCCAAGGGTCTAAGACCTGGGGTGCACATCTTGGGGATCAGGAATCCCTTCATCAGAGCCTAACAGCAGAGCAAAGGCCAGTCCAATTATGTATGGGCAGCTGGGCAGATGCACAGCAGGTCTCTCAAGCGTGTTAAGACAAGGCAAGTCAGCTAACCCTTGGAGTTACTTTGGTGGTTCTGAGTTAAAGGAGCAGGTTCAGTCTTCCTTCTTCATGTAGCAGTGCAGAAACACAGTCCTTCTTAAACCAGGGCAGCAAGGCAATCCTTCCATTAGCAGGGCAACAGAGCTGTCCTTTTGAGTCTTCCACATGTCCAGAATTGATTTGAAAAGTTACTCTGAAGGTCCAATATTTATACCTGGTGCTAGCGTTCAAGTGGGAGAAACTTCTAGACTTCCCTCCACGTGTGGGTGTGGAATTTCCTGCCTCCCTGCCCTGGCTTCACTGGGTCCAGGGTCACAAAAGGCCAGTGCAAAGTTTTTTGCGTGTGTGCTGAGGCAGTGTCTTTGAAGGGGAAGTATGACAGGTGACAGCCCTGCCCCACCAATCAAGTCAGGATTGCCCATCTTGCCAACACCCAGTCCCTCTATTGCGTAACTGACTGTCTCTAAAGAAAACACAAATGCCAATTGTCAGCTACACCTAGTCATGTAACCCCATAACAGGCTGCATGCTGCAAATGGTAAGGACAAGGAAATGCCAACATTCTAAAAGTGGCAAATTAAGAGTTGTGAATTAAAATCCAACTTTACAAATAAAGAGGGTTTTAAATTAAAATTCCTTAAACACCAAACATGAAATTCCTACCTCCTCCTAAACAAAAGTTATCACTAATTAAATGTAATGAGGCAAGCCAATGTTATTATATGCACCAGTCAGGCCTCACCGCATTGCCACATGGGCTGTTTAAGGCCTTCTCTACAGGTGATACATATGTATTAAAAAGGAAGATTTAGGCCTGGCAAATGGCTTGTTTGCCAGGTCAAAATGACAGTTTAAAAATGCTTAGAGGTGCCAACAGCATGCCTGAGGCATGGTTAAAAAGGCTACTTAAGTGGTTGGCACAATTACATTAAATTAAATCAAATTCACTTTATTTCAGGCACTAATTTGACCATGAAAGCACACATAATAAACATAACAACTCATTGCTTTTGAAAAAATATATATAAAAAAAGTTAAAATACAGTTTAGATAGAAAAACAGCAGCGAACAACACTCAGCAATACATGAATTAATTGAAATAAACAGTAAATTGCACACTGTTATCTTGCATTACGGATGGATACATATAAAATGCAGAGCATAGTGCCAAGATCACAGAGAGAGTTCATTAAAGTACATGACTCATCAAAAAATAAGACCTTCCAGTTAAAACATTAATGCTTTCCTTCTTCTGACTGTGCATTTTATAAAAGACCAAATATTAATAATTACAACTATAATCTAGTTGTTGCAGATACTAAAGGGCTCATCTTGAGGTTCTAATTCCCCCACTTTCGTATAATCGGAATTTAAAACTTTTTGTGAGGTCAATAAAAAACCTGCAAAAGAAAGTACATTGCAAAAGGCTTTGTGGAAAGGATTCATCCTATGGACATAACAAAACGTTTAAGAGCTCACATTGGCCATAGGGAAAACCAAGGTACCAACTCACAAATCCTAACCTGAAGCTAATGACCGGTAACCTGTCGCAGGAGCCATCAATGCACTCCAGGTAAGACTCCAGGAAAGGGGAACGGTGAATCTTCACATACTCTTTAATGGACCATGTACTGTATTCATGGTCCTCCCGCTGAGCTCTCGACATTTCTTTGAATGCGGATTTACCCACAATGTATCTGTGTTTCACATTGTGGAAGGGTTGGTGAAAAGGGATGGCCTACCCAGCTTCATTAGTTCTGTTTTGATATGATCAAACCAGGGGATTTTCAGGACTCTCACACACACAAGGAAATCATTAATGATTGCTCTTTTTAATGAAGCGTGTGTATTAGTCCAGAAAGAACACCACAAAAGCAAGGGAGACAACTTGATGGTATCCTCAGCATACTCCATGCCAAGCTTCAGATGTACAATAGAGGTAAAACATGCAGGTGGAACACCCAGGAGTCACCAAAGCACCCTATTTTGCTCCACTTGGAGTGGGCTTATGTTTGAATCTCCCAAAATTTCTGATCCATAGGTGAGGATTGGAAGGCACTTCGTTTTGTAGACTTCCAATAAAGGGGCTACGGGTTTTCTCCCAAAGTGTTCAGCCATATTGCAGATTTGGCCCTCCAATCAATCACTTAAGGCACTTGTAAAGCGCACTACATACCTGTGAGGGTCGCAAGGCGCTGGGGGGGGTTGCTGCTACTGATCGAAGAGCCAGGTCAGGTGTGAAGGCTAGTAGGTCTTGGGTCTGCTGTAGGTTGGTGGGGAGGGTGTACCAGTTCTTGGCGGAGGTGGGAGAAAGATCTGCCACCGGTGGTCATTCTTCGGATGCGGGGGACTGTGGCGAGTGCGAGGCCAGTGGAGCGGAGCTGGTTGGCGGCGGTGTAGAAGCTGAGTCATCTGTTAAGGTATGCTGGGCCGGTGTTGTGGAGAGCTTTGTGTGCGTGGGTGAGGAGCTTGAAGGTTACCCTCTTGTTGACGGCGAGCCAGTGCAGGTCTTACAAGTGGGGTGTGATGTGGCAGAGGCAGGGGATGTCGAGGATCAGACGTGCCATGGCGTTCTGGATGCGTTGCAGTCATCTCAGGAGTTTGGCCGATGTTCCTGCATAGAGGGCGTTTCCGTAGTCCAGCTTGCTGGTGACGAGGGCCTGGGTGACTGCTTTTCTCGTTTCGGTGGGGATCCACTTGAAAATCCTGTAGATCATTTGGAGGGTGTTGAAGCAGGATGAGATGACGGCATTGACCTGCTTGGTCATGGAGAGGTTGGAATCGAGGACGAACCCTAGGTTGCTTGCGTGGTTGGTGGACGTCGGGGCTTTTCCTAGCATTGTCGGCCACCAGGAGCTGTCCCAGGCTAAAGGGGTGGAGCCGAGGATGAGGACTTCCGTCTTGTCCGAGTTCAGCTTAAGTTGGCTGTTCCTCATCCATTCGGCAACGGCCTTCAATCCGTCATGGAGGTTTGTTTTGGTGGTGTGAGGGTCTTTGGTGAGGGAGAGGTTCAGCTGGGTCTCGTCGGCATAGGAGGTGATGTTGAGGTCGTGCTGTCGGGTGACGCTGGCGAGGGGTGCCATGTAGATGTTAAACGGTGTCAGGCTGAGGGAAGAGCCCTGGGGTAGGCCGCAGATGATATCGGTGGCGTTGGAGTGGAAGGGGGGAGGCAGACGCTCTGAGTTCTACCGGAGAGGAAGGATGTGGTCCAGTCCAGGGCCTACCCTCAGATGCATTGTGTAGGCGTGTTTGCAGTGTGTGGTGGCAGCCGTGTCGAAGGCGGCTGATAGGTCCAGGAGGATGAGGGCCGCTGTTTCTCCATTGTCGAGCAGGGTTCTGATATTGTCGGTGGTGGCAATGAGGGCGGTTTCGGTCCTGTGGTTGCTGCGGAACCCGGACTGGGACGGGTCCAGTGTGCTTTTCTCTTCGAGGTAGTGGGTCAGTTGTTTGTAGACGATTTTCTCAGTGACCTTCACCGGGAATGGGAGCAGGGAGATGTGTTGTTAGTTCTTGAGGTCTTTGTGGTCCGCCTTGAGTTTCTTGAGCAACGCGTTGATCTCGGCGTGCTTACAGCTTTCCGGAAAGGTTGCTGTCTCGAAGGAGATGTTGATTTTTTTCTGGAGATGGGGTGCGATGGCTGTGCAGGCTTTGTTGAAAATGTGGTGAGGGCATGGGTCTAATGGTGATCCGGAGTGGATGGAGTTCATGATCTCGCTGGTGTCCTCGTCGTTGATGCTAGTCCAGAAGAGCAGGCGGTTGGTGCAGGTGGTGGTTGTGGGGGCTGTGGCTGTCGGGGCTGTTGTGGTGTTGGAGCTGTCGAGGGTATTGGCGATCTTGCGATGGAAGAAGGTGGCCAGTGAGTCGCACAGGTCTTGCAAGGGCGGGGTGTTGTTGGTGTTAGAGCTGGGGTTGGAGAGTTCCTTCACGATGTTGAAAAGTACTTTGCTGTTGTGTGCGTTGTTATCTAGGCGGTCTTTGAATGAGGCCCTCTTGGTGGCTCTGATGAGTTGATGGTGTCTGCGGGTGGCATTCTTGTGGGCTGCATGGCTGTCCGGTGTTGGTTCACGGAGCTAGTTCTTCTCCAGTTTTCGGCATGTTCGTTTGGAGGCCTTCGGTGAACCAGGTGGCTTTCTTGCTGGTGTGGCTGTTGGAGGATGTCTTGAGTGGGGTGAGGGTGTTGGCGCAATCGTCGATTCATTTTCTGAGGTGGTGGGCGGCAGAGTCTGGGTCAGTGGGGTCGGCGGTTGGGCTTCGGTAGGGGTAGGTGGTTAGTTAGTCTGCGGTGAGTTTGCTCCAGCAGTGTCGAGGCATCTGTTGGGTGCAGTGGTGCGTGGTGGGCTTCCTGAAGGTGAAGTGGATGCAGTGGTGGTCGGTCCAGTGGGGTTTGGTGGTGTGGTTGAAGGTGACGTGGGGGCTTGCGGTGAAGATGGGGTCGAGCGTGTGGCCGGCGGAGTGGGTGGATGTTTTAACGAGATGTCTGAGTCCGAGGTTGGCAAGGTTATCAATCAGGGTGGTGGAGTTAGCATTGTTGTTGTTCTCGAGGTGGAAGTTCAGATCCCTGAGGAGGATGTAGTCCGTGGAGGCAAGGGCGTGTGCACAGATATAGTCGGCAATGGAGTCGCTGAACTGAGGTCGGGGTCCGATGGGTCTGTCAACGAGGGTTCCTCTGACGGTGGTGTTGGGGTAGGTGTGGATCTGGAAGTGCATGTGTTTGGCGGTGCTGAGGGTGTCGTCAGTGTTGGTGGAGACTCTGAGGGTGTTCCTGTGGACGATGGCGATTCCTCCTCCTATGCCATTGGTACGGTCCCTGCGGGTGATCTTGTAGCCTTCCGGGATGGCTATGGCGATGTCGGGAGCTGAGGAGGGGTTCAGCCAGGTCTCCGTCAGGAAGGCGATGTCTGGGGAGGTAGAGTCGAGAAGGTCCCAGAGTTCGATGGCGTGTTTTCGGGCGGTGCGGGTGTTGAGGAGGTGCGCTTGTGGGGCGGACAGGCAGCAGGTGCGTGATCGTCTGATGTTGAGCGCGTGGAGGGTTCTGGAGTCATAGCAGAGGCGGGCATCGTGGTCGTGGCATGTGTGGGGTCCAGGGGTCCTGGCACTGGGCGCAGTCCAGGCATGGACGGGCGCAGACAGGCTTGCCTTTGTCACGCCTTCCACCCGCCAGCGGCGTGCCCGCTGCGCACGACCACGCAGCAGTCTGCATTTGTAGGGGAGGGGAGGGAGGCTCAGCTAGGAGGCGGGAAAACGGGTGGGAGAACGGGCGCAAGGAGAGGGGAGGGGCCGAGAGAACAGAGGTGGGAAGCGAAGGGTGTGGACGGCGAGGGGGACAAAACACCAGGGGAAACAAATGGGGTAAAAGAAAATAGCAGAAATAAGGCAAGAAGCAGGCAGGCATGTATTCAGGAAAAATACGGGGCACACAACCATAATCTGAGCAATACAATACAATAATCAGAACAAAGAATTAGCAGTAGCTCACAGCAGCCTCAAACCCACGAGGCAGGAGACCAGAGGCCGCAACGGATCGCAGCAACGGATCACAGGAGCTGTCGGGGGAGTGCAGGCCTGTGACCGAGGTCAAGGTCTCACCAAGGTCAAGGTCTTCATGCTTAAACATTTCTGCCACACCTTGGCTACACATGGTCCTCAGTCACTCCTAACATCTATGGCTACTCCCAAGTAGGAAAACACCACAGGATGACCATGCAGATAAATGTCCCTCATCTTGGGCCTTCTGAGCTTGCAAAACCATAATAAAAATCTTTGATACTAACCAAGCCCAGTGCCTCCGTAAAAGATACAAATTCTTGAAATAAAACATTAAGACCATTGAAGGTTCTAGATAGTAAACCACATCATCTGGATATAATCAAACTGGGACATTTTTCCTGCCAGTTGAGGGGGCATCCAATACTGTTCTTGAGAGGGGTGTGCTAAGGCCATTAATGTACAGGATAAACAGTATAGGAGCCAGGACACAGCCCTGTCTCCCTAGTTTAAAACTGTCTGTCCATGCACCTGACAGGCCAAACCTCACTGAGGCTGGCAAGTCATAGTGAAGGGCAAGCTCTCAAGAACTGCACCAGATCGCTCTCCACCGACATGTCAGACAAAATCCCCCATAATTTCAACCTGACGACACTGTTGAAGACGTATGAAAGATCCATGAAGGCCAGGCAGACAGTGCCCTGCCTTGCAACTGTATATTTATTGACCAGCTGGTGTAGATTTGGGCATTGTTCCATCGTGCCGAGTCTCTCATGGAACCCATATTGTGCCTCCAACAGCGCGTCCGTGATCTTAAACCAAATGAGATGGGGCTCTAGCATGAATACCTCCACCAGCTTTACTGTTGAATCCAGCAGGGATATTGGCCGATAGCACCCGGGCGATTGCAGGTTACCCTTCTTAAAAATTGGCACAATTACTGCACTGTGCCAGGTTTGTGGGAGACCCATGTTACGAACAGCATTGAAAGTGTTACAAAGGAGCTGGGCCCAGAGATCTGGTGACGATTTATACAGGTCCATAGGGCAACCATCTGGGCCCAGTACCTTATTGGGTGGCCTTTTGTTAATTGTCTCCAAGACTTCTTCAAGTGTAAGTTCCAAGGCTAATAAAAGACCACCTCATATCAGCATTTCTCCATGCCAAGCGTAAGCCCTGGGAATTCGTTGTAATTGACTCTCTAAGATCTAGACTTAGGGGAGTATTGTCTTTAAAATACTGGGAACAATTAGTGCCCTGCAACCCTAGCCAACAATTCTCGAGAAACTAAAATATAATCAATAACAGAAGAATATTTGCCCCTTTCAAAGGCTGATATGTCTAAGTAAGTAGGGTTGTGGGCTCCATTCGCATTAACCAGATCAAAATATTTTAGTCACTTGGAGGAAGGCTAGGCCTCTGCGGTCTCTTTTCAGAGAGCCGTGTCCTAGGTCTTTCTTAGGGCCCAAGTTGTGGTCCTCTCCCATCTGTGTCAACCTCAATTTAGCATTAAAATCCCCACCTAAAATAATATCACACCCTTTGTGCAAATAAGCAAGTTTGACTTTCAAGTCCACATTACAATCATTGAACTTGTTAATATGTGTTAAATTGTCGAACTATAGAAACCCATTATAAAAATGTTTTAAAACTATATTTATATAAATAGGCCACATAAAAAGGAGTGCAAGCAGAAGGGATCAAACTGATTCTACAATACAGGGTGACTTTAATCCATGACATTAGGCTAGCCCTAGCTCTGCCCAACAGTGATGGCAATGCAGGGACAGAAAAAGGGCTATACCTTCTAAGCAAAGATTTTCGGTCATCCAAGTCTACTGGAGAAATATGATATCAAAGCAGTGAATAAGATTGACCCATCTCTCGTAGTCCATTTTACTGACTAGTCCAGCAATTTTCCAGATGGGAGCCGTAATGACGTGGGAATGTATAACTGGTATCATAACGGGACAATTACAAATATTTTATCACTTTCTCTAATTGCTGGTAAGTACAAACGGAGGAAACAACAACTGTACCTCCATTGCAAAGACCTTTAGGCGGCATTCAACAGTGTGGATCGTCACATACTATGGGAAAGCTGCAAGTTTGGGACATTCCTTAGAAAATATTCAGAGGAATACTGTAACTTTACTCCAACACATGGATGAGAGCAAAGCTGGGAGATGGCTCAAGATTATAAAGGAACATGATCACCTCACCTTTTTATTCTTTTTATGGCAGACCTGGCACACAAGCTCAATACGATCAATTCCCATCCACCCCTGTTGGGAACGTTATCCTTATTTCACCTATCATATGCGGAAGATGTAGTCCTGATGAGCCTAACCAAGATCAGCCTTCATAGGTCACTCACAGGTATGTTGGACTATACAGACAATAGGCTAGAAATAAATACATCGAAAAGCAAGACAATGCTAAACAGTAGTTACCCAACGGCCAAACAGAACATATTAGAGGGCAACCTGCTAGAGGAAGTCTCCAACTATAAATACCTGGATTTTTATATAGACAACAGGCAGAACCATCGAGATCAAAAAGCATACATGCTGCAGAGAACAAATGCCCTATTGTTTGCCTTCAGGACTCTAGCAAAAAAACTGAAGGGGCCATCGTTCAAACCCTTGTTAGCAGTAGTAACCGCCAAAATGCTACCAACATTAACATAGGGCAGTATTGCGCTACATGGGAAAGACTCTGACCTCCTAAACAAACTGCAAGATTCAACAAATAAAAGGGTCTTCCAGATTCATCAATCCACATCTCCAGCTCAGCTGAGACTAGAATTTGGCGTTACCAACGAAACACTGGGAGGATGTACGCAACCATTAAGCAATAGTACAGACTGAAACAAAATACAGCTGACTCAGAATTGGACAAAGCTTTGTGCGTGGAATAAGAAAAGGAAAAAAATCTCCATACAACCAATATCTCCAGAAAGCATTATTTACAACTTGAACAGGAGAGCTTTGGAACACCATCCTGACCGGCCCATCATTCAAACAAGCTATGAATAAAACTGCAAAATTCAATTCTTTGTTAATGGGCAAAAACATTTTTAGTAGGAGAAAGCATGCTAGGATGGTAATCAACAATTATAGACTCTTGAGCCAGCACCATACCTAAACATTACATTCTCGGTCTATAGAAAGCTACAACGGATCGCCCTTCGTTTCGGCAAATTACCTTACATTGCGGATCAGCCAACCTGGGTCCACAACGGGCTGAAAGAATGCTGACTATGTGGAAGCAATAAAGAGGACTTCATCCACTTAGTCTGTGTATGTCTCAAACTTTTAAAAGCACGAGTCACTTTATTGAGGAATGTAATGAACACCAGAAGAATAAGGACCTGCAGATCTGCTAAAATAGCAAGGCTGGACCCGACTGACACTTTAATGAACTGTCAATTGATAAAGTTCCTTAACTCACACGAGTGGGCATTAAAAAGTGAACAACTACCAAGTGCCCTGTAATGATGGAAAAAGGTTGGCCGGAACTCTAAAGAGATCTTCTGTCAATTTAGAATTATGTCTGCAATATAATATTTTGATTATACAGTGGAACATGAACTAACTAATGCTTAGGACCTATTAATTGTTTATTACACACATTGTATACACTAGAATATTAATAATTGATTTAAAAAATGTATGGTTTTAAGGAAATATAAAACATATTTGTTGATTCTTCTGACACAGGGGACAAATTGTTATGGTTTTAATTAACTAAAACAATAAACATGTATCTATCTATCTGGTATCAAAGGATTTCCTTTATTCCAGTTTGGAGGAAACTGTGGAAGTTATTCACTATCTGGCTACCATTAGCCATCAATTTTTGCACAGAGCTGGTTTTGTGTCCTGGTAAGGACTCTTTTCTACTAAATTCCTCAACAGGTCAGTACTTAGCCACATAATGGGTAGACAGTCAATCATTTTCTGACAAATGATCTAAGTGAGAAAAACGATTTTGGACTGGTAGGCTATATATGGAGGGCTGCACAGGCTTGGGTAGAAGAGGTCTCTCCGTTCCATTGGGGCTCATAGCCAGATATACGTAAAAGTAGCCCAGGGGGACTATCTCAACTTTGCTGGAGTTGGCATACCCTGGTCTAGAGGCCCAGATAAGATCACCGCAAAAAGAACAATTGATGGACAGAATGCAGAACAATGTCATACATTCACCCCAGTACAAATATATGGGCCTAAATCCATTGTTTTTTTGCTCACCATGCCATTCCAGTTTGGACCCAGCCATATGCAAATCAGTCTTGACCCTGCGCCCAATGGGAACAGTCCAGCCCGAACTGCCAGACCAGGTCCTGCCTGGACTGGAAATAAGCATCATAGGACCCGTTTCTGCAAAACAATGATGGATTTAGCCCACATCTCTTGACCTGCGGTGAATGTTTTGATTTGTTCTGCATTCCGTCCATCAATAGTGTGTCTTTTGCTTTCTCAAGCAAAAGAATGATGGATTTAACCCAGATCTCTTGACTTGGGATGAATGTTTTGATTTGTTCTGCATTCCGTCCATCAATTGTGTGTCTTTTGCTTTCTCGCCATTAAGTGTGCCAGATATGCCCCGACGTGGGTCCTGGGCTCACTGTGCCACTGGAATCAAGCTATCCTGGCTGATGAGGGGTGAAACCCCGAAACCGGACCTAGGGTGCTTGTTTCCAGTCCAGGGAGGACCTGGCTTGGCAGTTCGGGATGGACTGTTCCCATGAGACACAGGGTCAAGACTGATTTGCATATGGCTAGGTCTAAACTGGGGTGGCATGGTGAGCAAAATAATGATGGGTTTAACCCAGATCTCTTGACTGGGGATGAATGTTTTGATTTGTTCTGCATTCTGTCCATCAATTGAGTGTCTTTTTCCATTCTTTCTCGCCCTAAGTGCGCCAGGTATGCCCAGACGGGGGTCCTAGACTCGCTGTGCCACTGGAATCAAGCTATCCTGGCTAAAGATGGGTGCAACCCCGAAATTGCTCCTAGAATGCTGGTTTCCAGTCGGGGAGGACCTGGCTTGGCAGTTCGGGCTGGACTGTTCCCATGAGGCACAGGGTCAAGACTGATTTGCATATGGCCAGGTCTAAACTCGGGTGGCATGGTGAGCAAAAGAATGATGGATTTAACCCAGATCTCTTGACTTGGGGTGAATGTTTTGATTTGTTTTGCATTCCGTCCATTAATTGTGTGTCATTTGCAGATAAGATCACCAGCAACCCTAGGATCCCTTAAAGTGGCAATAATGCAGTCCCTATTAAATTATTTGTGCATCTTCCTCACCCATTCCACTCTCCTTGCTATAAAAAATCTCTGGGAAAATGTTGCCTTTGCACCTAACAGTCCCATGGACCAAGTGTGCAGTCTTATTAATTAATTCTGCCACAGACTCATTGGCTTCTGGGCACAACCACAGAACATCCACCAGGATGATTACATACAGGCAAACTGCAGATGATACATTGCAGTGGAATGAGTAGAAATCATTTTGATGTGGCGTTGCCAGGGTCAGGTGTACAATAGGTGTACAATTCCAGTAATCCCAGCGAGAACATGATTGTTCGCTAACCTCACACCGTTAACCCTCCTCATAATCAGTGCTGCAGGCCCACCAGTAGCATTTGGGTATCTGTAGTATCATTTTACTAGGGACTTATAAGTAAATTAAATGTGTTGATTGGGTGTAAGTTTTACCGAGTTCAAAGGAAAGAACATAGGTCCTTTAGCACTGGTTAGCTGTGGTAAAGTACACTGGGGCTCATTTACAAGCCCCTTGCGCCACTTTTGCGTCATTTTTCCAGTGATGACCAGACCTCTGGTCACCCCACACGCCGCACAGCTCCCCCTGTGCGTCCGTGACTCCCTCCTGCTGCCTGGAGCCCACCGCTGGTGTGTCCCTGGGACTGGTATTCTTGTAAATTGTTTGTGGCATTATTTTTGTTTGGTTCATTGTGCTGATCTCTGTTGTTCTTTCCCTGATTCCCTTGGCATCGCCTTGCACCCCTTGACCCCCCCCGCCCCATGCTTCCCGCCGCTGCTCCCCTGCGGCCCCACCCGCTTTTGCCTTCTGTAAGCCTTCCCTCGCCCATTGGCCACCCCGCTCCCGCCTCCCAGCTGCTCCTCCCTCCCACTTAGCCTCTTATGGAGGAAGCCGCGCGGAACGCAGCGGACACACGCCGCTGGCACGCCAAAGCCAAGCCCGTCTGCGCCCGTCCGCGTCTGCACCCAAAGCACCCGACTGAGATACGACTCCACCACCCTCAACGCACTCAACACCGGACGAACAACCGCCTGCTACTGAGCCACCCCGAAGCAAACCCATGGACCCTTCACCTGTCAAGCCTGCAAATACACATACCTCCGAACCTGCAGACCACCCACCGTACCTCGCAACAACAGCAACCACCTCAAGTGCATCCTCCTCAACACACGCTCTGTCCACAAGCACGCCGTCGAACTGTGGGACCTCCTGGACACAACAGCACCAGACGTCGCCTTCCTCACGGAAACCTGGATGAACGCTTTCTCTGCCCCAGACATCGCCATAGCTGTCCCGGATGGCTACAAGATCACCCGGAAGGACCGCGTCAACCAAACCGGAGGAGGAATCGCCATCATCGACAGGAACACCATCAACATCACGACCATCACCGAAGACACACTCTCCGCCGCCGAACACCTACACTTCCAGATTCACACCGACCCCAAGACCACCCTTAGAGGAACGCTCATCTACAGACCCCCGGGCCCCCGCACACAATTCAGCGAAACCATCGCCGACTTCATCAGCCTGCACGCCCTAGCCTCACCAGAATACATCCTCCTCGGGGACCTGAACTTCCACCTGGAGAAACACAGCGACAACAACACCACCACCCTGCTCGACAACCTCGCCAACCTCGGACTCAAGCAACTGGTGAACACCCCCACCCACAACGCTGGCCACACACTCAACCCCATCTTCTCCGCCAGCAACCACGTCTCCGTCAGCCACTCCTCCGGACTACACTGGACTGACCACAGATGCATCCACTTCACCTTCAAAAAGAACACTTCCCACCATCGCACACAACAAATCCCCTGCAGATGCTGGAGCAAAATCACCACAGACCAGCTCCTCTCATCGCTGAGCCAGAACCCACCAGCCAACACCGCTGACACCAACAACGCAGCCCACAACCTCACACAGTGGATCACCAACTGTGCCGACAACCTTGAACCACTAAAGAACCCCTCAGGCATAACCAGCAACAGGAAAACTTCACGGTTCACAGACACCCTCAAAGATTCAAAGAAATCCGGCCGAACCCTCGAAAAAACGTGGCGCCACGAACAAACTACAGAAAACATGACAACCCTCAAGATCGCCACCCGCAAACACCACCAGCTGATCCGCACCCCCAAAAGGACATCATTCAAAGAGCGACTAGACAACAACACCCACAACAGCAAGGAACTCTTCAACATCGTCAAAGAGCTCTCCATCCCCAGCGCCAGCAACAACGACATCACACCGTCACAAGAACTCTGCAACTCCCTCGCCACATTCTTCCACCGAAAGATCGCAGATATACAAGACAGCTTCGGACCCCAGACTCCGCCTCCAGTCACCGAACCAGCGACCCCAACCACCACCCTCAGCGCCTGGACCCCCATCAGCTCTGAAGACACCACCAAGGTCATGTACTCCATCCACTCCGGCTGCCCCTCGGACCGCTGCCCCCTTCACATCTTCAACAAAGCCGACACCATCATCGCACCCCATCTCCGGAATGTCATAAACATCTCGTTCACGTCAGCCACCTTCCCCGAGAGCTGGAAGCACGCAGAAATCCACACCCTTCTGAAGAAACCCACAGCGGACCCCAAAGACCACAAGAACTTCCGCCCCATCTCTCTTCTTCCCTTCCCGGACAAAGTCATTGAGAAAACCGTCAATAAACAGCTGACTGCTTTCCTTGAGGCAAACAACTCACTCGGCCCATCCCAGTCCGGATTTCGAGCCAACCACAGCACCAAAACCGCCCTCATCGCAGTCACCGACGACATCAGGACCCTGATGGACAACGGAGAAACAACCGCCCTCATCCTCCTGGACCTCTCAGCAGCCTTCGATACCATATGCCATCGCACCCTAATAACCCGCCTCTTCACCACAGAGATCCAAGGAAAGGCCCTGGACTGGATCACCTCGTTCCTCTCCGACAGAACCCAGAGAGTCCGCCTCCCTCCCTTCCGCTCAGAAGCCACCAAGATTATCTGCGGCGTACCCCAAGGATCCTCGCTCAGCCCAACCCTCTTCAATATCTAAATGAGCCCCCTCGCCGCCATCGCACGCAAACACAACATCAACATCATCTCCTATGCCGATGACACCCAGCTGATACTCTCCCTCACCAAAGACCCAGCCACCGCCAATACCAACCTACAGGAAGGAATGAAAGACGTTGCAGAATGGATGAAGCTCAGCTGCCTGAAGCTGAACTCAGACAAGACAGAGGTCCTCATCCTCGGACAATCCCCTTCCGCCTGGGACGACTCCTGATGGCCCTCAGCACTGGGCTCCGCGCCGACACCCTAGGACCACGCACGCAACCTGGGATTCATCCTGGACTCCTCCCTCACAATGACCAAGCAAGTCAACGCTCTCTCGTCATCGTGCTTCAACACCCTACGCATGCTCCGAAAGATCTTCCGGTGGATCCCCACCGAAATCAGAAAGACGGTCACCCAGGCCCTCGTCACAAGCCGACTGGACTATGGAAATGCCTTATACGCCGGAACCACCGCCAAACTTCAGAAACTACTACAACGCATACAGAACACCTCCGCACGACTCATCCTCAACATCCTTCGCCACAGCCACATATCCGCCCACCTTAGAAACCTGCACTGGCTCCCCGTCAACAAGAGGATCACATTCAGGCTCCTCACCCACGCACACAAAGCTCTCCCCGACATGGGCCCCGAATACCTCAACAGCCGCCTCTCGTTCTACACCCCCAACCGCCAGCTCCGCTCCGCCAGCCTCGCCCTCGCCACCGTCCCACGGATTCGCAGAACCACCACCGGAGGAAGATCGTTCTCCTACCTGGCGGCCAAATCATGGAACTCTCTCCCTGCACACCTACGAACGACCCAGGACCACCTCTCCTTCAGGAAACACCTCAAGACCTGGCTTTTCGAGCAGTAGTAGCACCTCCCCCCCCCTTTCAGCGCCTTGAGACCCTCACGGGTGAGTAGCATGCTCTATAAATGTTTTGATTTAATTGATTGATTGAATGTTAAAAATGACGCAATTGTGATGCGAGGGGCTTGTAAATAAGCCCCACAGAGTCTTAAAGTCAACAAAAAGTATTCGGCAAAACATTTGTGGGTGACCCTTTAGAGAAGGGCAGGTTCAACAATAATATTCTCCTCCGTTGCTTTTATAGAATTTAAACGCACACTTGTGAGCGGGAATTCTACATTGTTTCTATTTATGGTTACACTGGTTTTGATTTGTAGGGAAGTATTTAGAATATGGTTGAAGATATCCAGCGAGTCTCATCAATTGTTGGTAGAGCCATGTTTCTCTGTTCGTTTGACTACAGCACACTTCTTCCGCAGCCAGAAACACATTTTTCAACGAAGGCATGTCTTGTTTATAAAATAGTACAGGGTTTAATCTTCACTTGACAAGGAACACGGATTTCCTGACAGGTGTTTAAACTGCTCGGAAACGTACACGCTTGAAGAACTGCGAACGT
Source organism: Lissotriton helveticus (assembly GCF_964261635.1). Taxonomy (NCBI): domain Eukaryota; kingdom Metazoa; phylum Chordata; class Amphibia; order Caudata; family Salamandridae; genus Lissotriton; species Lissotriton helveticus. Next base: position 599,714,145 of record NC_136063.1, on the reverse strand, counting down.
CTCACTTGTTATGCGGTCAGACTGCTCGCTGAAGCTAAACTACTGTTGGCCAGCAGATGGCGGTCTTGTGATTTTAATGATTGTTTGAAGGGCTTTTTGAAGTAGATATGTAGGTGAAGCTGATGTTTAATCGCACCGGGCGCAAACATTATCAGAAGTAACTCGAATATCCAGGTTTAGTGCATTGTGTCCATTGCTAGCGTTTGGAGGGGTTACTATTTGTTTTGTAAAGTATTTGATGGTGGATTGTTCCGCTCAAGTCAGACTACCGAAAGTCACTGTTCTTATTTATTTATTTTTAATTATACTAAGTACGGTAATTATATGCAGTTTCGAGGCAACTTTCACGCGCGTTCTCGAGCGCAAGGACAGTCTAGCGGGCTCTTATCTAACGTTTAGAACCCGGGACAAAGGCATAAAAAATACCGCTACGGCATTTACAACTACGCACTTCGAAGCAGTTTCCAAAGAAGAAAATAAGCAGCTAAAAAACTATCTTTTGAAACCCATTTTTAAAAAGTAAAGAACTTCAAATGTCGAGTGTATCTCCGAATTAGAAAACTGAAAACCTCCCTTGAAATTCCAATTAGCCAATTGCAAATGGTTTACACTGGCACTAATTGAAACGTGCGGACTGCTTGCTACTTGTGTCTATTATAAATATATATATCTACATATAGATATATATATATATATATATATATATATACACACACAGAATAATCGGTATAAGAGAAACAAATATACTCTAATAAATAGTGACTACTATTTCACTGATTCAGTTTAATTTAACCCGATCTTTTTTATTCCACTTCATTAAAGTCCAAAATAAAACGCTGCTACCACTTTGATCCACTAGAAACCACGGTTAAATTGATCGCCACTTCTGCCCATTCTGGATTCAGAACACGCGCAAGTACATGAACTGTAAAATAACCTAGCGTGTTACCCTGATAATTACACAAACAAGTATTTGCCCAATATGTCCTCGTATCCTTGGATACCCTAATTTCAGCGACGAGGTTCAATTTGTTGTGCATAAATAGGAGGTTCCGCGGTTGCCTCCCGCCCAGGAGCCCCGACAGGGGGCAGGATGGTGCGCCTCTGGCATATTGAGGAAATTATCCAATTAGCAGGAGGCTTGAGGAAAGTTGCACGGCACATCGCAAGGCCCAATTATTGACTGGCGGCTCTAATGCAGATTAATAAGGGATTGGCATTGCGCACCACGAGCCGAGGGAAGTGTACAAACAAAGGCAACAGTTTCCTTCGTTGACAACACGTGTGGAAGCCTCCACTGGCCTCCCTGTACATCATTTGACAGATGTATAAACAGGGCAGTACGGCCCGTCTCCTGCCCGGTGAACTCTCCTGAGTTTTTAAAGTAGTGGGTGTGAGATTCTTTTTGGTGGGTGGCTGGGGGTACACTTTAAATGCTTTTCATTAAAGAGATACACCATAGGGGAGCAGGCTGAAATTGTAATCTTCCCTTACTGTCGCGGGCTGTTTGGATCTCTCCTTCACGAACAAAGTACTCAGACATTCCAATTTGGAACTTCGCCCAGTCGGGTAAAATATTTCAGGAACTAGCAAAAATAGATGGACGAGCCCCTCCCTTCGTGCAGTCAGTGCAGGTGCCTCCGTTTAGTTTTCATAATTTCGGTTTTAAAAAAACGGTATGATTTAATAAACATAGAAGGAATAGTTGCAGCTGGTAAACGGCACAATTCCCTACAAGAAAACATCTGAAGTTATCGTTTGGGCCACTGAACGGCCAGGAACGTCTTCGGGCTGAAGTGAGCTGAAACAATGAAATTGCGAATGATACCTGAGCGAAAAGCTGCATTTTCCGCCGAGATTAAATAAATGAGTGTATTATTTAGTAAATGGCGTTGTGCGCAATGCCCTGTCGGTACAAACAGTATAAATAGTGTACCAACAGGGAAATAGAAACACTCTTTTAAGGTGGAGAGCATTGTCTGGAACAACCGCCAACTCCCCTTACACTTCCTCGGACACCAGCATCATTTCCACGCCTCCGCCCAAGTGCCCGACCTACACCTGCCTACGGGATGAATACACTACTACAGGCAGCACACTGAAGACACACGTGTGCTCCGCCCAGACGGGACCAATCCACATGCACTTTATTGAATACTTGCAAAACGTCACCAATACGTATTTTTTCGTTCATTGTTTCTTCATTATAGTCCGCATTTCAAAAGGAACGGCATTGCACTAGATTTCAAAAAGATTCAGACATCTGTACGTACACGTTTTAAGGAGCTATTAATGCGTTAAGTTCGCATTAATGAAATATATTCGTCTGCTTGTTCCTTAAGTTCATACTCCTATGAAGCCGCTGACAGTTAACACAGCCCCACACTCACACTGCCAACGTGGGACTTTTGTTAAAGGACTTCCGGCCACTGGTCTGACAAGCAGGGCGCAAACAGATCTCTGCAGTAAACGACTAACCCGCTGAGTTGTCTTTAACAAACTCTCCCTTTTCAAATGGGCTACTGGCGAATAACAATTAACAAACACATCGGATGGAGCCCAGTGAAGTCAGAAACTAAAGCACGTACGGATTGAATCCATGTGTTATAACATTGACTGTGGGGTGATTGCCGCCTGCCTTTTTGGTTTTTATGACCTGAACAGCGAAGGAAGAAGACCGTGACAACAAATCACTGAAAACAGGGCAGAGCTTAAGTGCCAGGAAGCGCTGGCCCCGCCCCGAGCAGGCTGCGCCCAGGACGCACTTCGCCCAGCCTGCACTTGCAGTGTGAAACTCTTAGTGGCAGCTTTATCGATCACTCATCGGTTCTTTCGAAACGCAACACGCCCCGTCACCCCCATTTCACGCGAGACCCGCCGTCTCGATGGTGAGGCGTGGCTCGCCGATGGATGGCTGCCTTACAATTAAACGAGGTAACGAGACGCAGGGCAGATGTGTTTTCATTGCACTGTAAGATAAATGCAGTGTTAAATGTCTGACAACTTCCCAGAAGCAATCAGCAAAAGTTTACGAGTGCATAAAATCTCAAAGACCATTCCTCGGGTATTTTTATACGTCCGCCACTTAAAGGCTTCTATAAATTCTGTGCTTGTTGCTGCTACCCGTGGAAAGTTAGTGCGTGGAATGCTAAAGCTCGGCGCGTGCAGAAGAGTTTTCAGAAGGCGTTACCCACACACGGGAGGGGGCGGGGGCCTTTAGCACCGCATGAGAAGGGAGGTTCACTCAGAGGCCCTCAGTCACGCTTGATATGCAGAAGAGGCGCCAACGGCCCCGGTGGGAGAGACAGTCAAATGCATGCACAAAGTTACTGCCGTGAATCACCCCCGTGCCGCCGGCAGACAGAGTTAAGGGGCTCCAAGCACTGGGAGCAAATATTTATATGATAATCGCTCAGTAGGTACTGGGAAATGAAATGCTTGCATTGCAACTGGAAGTATATTCTGATCCGCCTGTACTTAGCTGTGGTCTTTGGGGGTTTGTCAAGTTCTACACGTTTATGACATGTCAGTGTTACCCAGAAGCACTTTATTTGAAAAAGGTTTATTAGTAAACATACATTTCTAGTTATTACTATAGTAAAAGGTTCAAATTCCATTTTATTACCATCACACCACTGACAAGAGAAAACACTTATTGTGTCACAGAAAGCATGGTAAAATTAGGGCCCAGAGACCTCTAGTCCGGGTCAAACCCCCAATCACCCAAACGAGGTACCAACAAATCTACAGAGACGCTTTGTTGTTGTGGATCAGTTTAATCAAAATTAGTATATCACCTTTGTGGAAGTGAAAAGGTCATAAGTAATTTCAATGTGAAAAATACACTTGGAACACATAACGGTCTCCAAACCGTGAAGAAAGAAAGTGTCAGTAGAACATGTGCGAAACATTATTGGAAGGGGAACATTCCTCAACATCATGAAGTACCCCCAACGCACCAAGGGCCAGCTCACAATCCTGAACGCCATTGGACCACACAGGTGCAACCACCTGCATCGGTGAGGGGTGGTCCCACACTGGAGAAGCGTGGCCCAATGGTTAGAGCGGCAGACCCTGATGCAAATGTCTTGCCCAGGACCAGTTCAATTCCCGCCTCGGCGGCTCTTGGACTCAATCTCCCCGGACCTGATAATTCTCGCCTCGGTGCCTAGTCTAATCATGGCTCCCACTTTGTGACTCTGGGCAATAGCTTGCTTAATCTCCTTGGATGCCTGGCTTCACCTTGGGGGTGCCCAGGAGTGGACATTTCACATGGAAAAGCCAGGAAGGGTTCCACAGCGGTATGGGTGCAGCGCCTGGACGCCCCGTCGCGTGGGCAGCCGTGCGCTTTACAAATACAACACATTTACATTTACACTGTACCCTTGTCCTTGCTATGGGCACTGCCTCCTAAACACCAAGCTCCCCAGGGGCTGCGGCAAGGTGGGCAGGAGTAGTGCACCCCATGCCCACCCCCAATGATCTATCTGTGCACCCTAGCCCAGAAGCTGGTGTATATCCTCTCGTTGACTCAGGACTGCAGAACCTCAGTGCTGTCCTGGTGGGGGGGACTGCTTCTGGAGTACCGCCCCCTGCTAACTAGGGGTGACTAGAATTCTAGACCCCGCCACAAGGTCGACCAGTGCCCCAAGGTCCTTCGCCTTCTCCACTACAAAACATTTGCTGTGCAAATGCCCAAATGTCGCTAATAAACAAATCAGTTGCTGAATCCGAAAGATGAACACCATCCTCATGGAACATGTTGTTGCCCTTGAGAAGTTTGTGGGGGATATTCCAGAGGCGGCCTGGTCCCAGACACAGCCTAGACATTTCGGAGTTCAATCTCCGTCCAACACATTAATCACTCTGGACTTTATATTCTTCCCCCAGATCCGGGGTGGCAGCATGTGAGACCATGCAATAGCCACCTCAGGAAAAGTCTTGCCCAATTTTGCGATTTCAGTCAAAATTGCCTCCCTGAGGCCCTTACGGCCCAACCTCATCAATTCATTACCAGAAAGATGTACTACAATGAGATCCGTGGACTGGAGTCCATCACAACCCCTGGCAACTTGAACCAAACGCTGTAATGAAATGAAATGAATTTGTACTTGTATAGTGCACTTATACCCTGAGGTGTCTTGGCGCTGTAAGCATACCGCTGTGGAATCCTTACTGGCTTTTCCCTGTGAAATGCCCACTCCTGGGCACCCCCAAGGTGAAGCCAGGCATCCCAGCACTGTTGGGGCCGTTGTGGAGATTAAGCAAGCTGTTGCCCAGAGTTGCAGAGTGGGACCCATGATTTGAATAGGCACCGAGGCAAGAATTATCAGGTCAGAGGAAATTGAGCCCAAGACCCGTTGAAACGGGAATTGAACCCTGGTCCCGGGCCAGACCTCTGCATCAGGGTCTGCCACTCTAACCATTGAGCCACACTTCTCCACCGTCTGTAGATGTGAGATATGTAGGCCACCAATCCCACACCACTGGAATTCCATGTCACGCAGGGCGGAAGGCTTTGGTCCACTTAGCAGTTGCAACCTGTAGGCCGCCCAATGGATAAAGGAATGACCAACCACCCACACAACTTTGTGAGGCGTCCTTCTAAAAGAACAAAGAAAAAACACAAATTAATATGCATAGAAAAAGAAAACAGACCATGTGCCAGTTTAATTGTAAATCAGGGCGAATATAACGCTTGTATGACTGTGATGCCAATGACCCAACCTTTTAACATATTTGGCTGACATGCCTGTCCCCGCCACCTCTCTGGCTGCACCTATTCTAAAGGAGTGTGACGAGAAACCCTCAGGATTAATACCAGCCTCTCTAAGGGCTGCCGATAGAACAGCGGTGAACTGATAACAGGAGAGGCATTCCACATTCATGTGAAGGAATAAAGCTGGAGATGCCGTATCCGGACGAATTGCCAGATACGACCGCACTCTAGCTATAGGGCAGCAGATATGTGAGCTTGGGGCTGCCTTGAGTTTAATCACGGCCCCCTTACCCACCTGATCTGTTTTGGACCTTCTCAACTTAATCGTCAAGCCGTCTAACTGCACATCTGCCCACTGAAGGCCCCCCGCTGAATCATTACGACCCACCTATTTCGTTAACACTAAATGCGCCATAAAAAGCCACAGTAAATGCTGCGGCAAAGAGTGTTGTTTCAAAAGGGGACTTGCACAATTGAGGCAGAAAAGCTAGCAGGCAGCCCAGAAATGAGTGTTGAGCGGGCACCTGGTGTCCTTCTCTGAACCCTCTAGACCGCCCCACCCAGCCAGTGCTTTCTGAATGAGGAAAGAAATGTTGAGGTCAGTGGCGCCTTGCATTTTAACAAAGAAACTTATGGCTGAGATGTGGGCTCTGGCGCAAGACACCATCTTGCCCAGTTTTCTTAAGTGATCTAGAAACAAACAGATAGCGCTCGGACTAAACATGCTAGATATATTCTGCCTGTGCTATAAGGAGCAATACATCGCAAAACATTTTTCATAAGACACTTCGGTGCGATTCCCAAGTGAGGCTGCCACTAGATCCGGTGAGGTGGGACTCTAATTTCCCACAGATATGAAGGGAACACCGCCATCTCGTCTGCTGCTTGTGGGTGGAAGTCCAGAAATTCCTGCAACTTGGGCGAGATAAGACATCAGCAGAAATACTACGAATACCAGGTACATGATTAGTTTGAAATGAAATGTTAGCTTTCAAACACAAGAGGACCAGATGTTTAAGTAATCACAGGACACATCTTCACGTAGCCCCTTGCTTATTGATCGCTTCAACCACTGCCATATTTTTTGACCAGAAAATAACATTCGTCCACCCAAATGGTTACTGCCACCACGATGGGGAACAGCTCAAGAAAGGCAATATTCCTTGTGATACCACTATCATGCCATGCCATAGGCCATTCCCCTTACACCTTCAGAGCCCAATATCGCTCCGAAACCTATGCTGCCCGAGGCATCAGTAAAGAGGCCGAGGTCACAACAAGAAGTTGGGTATTGGGGCCACAATTTGCTCCATTTAACCTGCTGCAAGAAGGCGCGCCGTATTCTCAAGTCATCTTTAACGTCACTAGATAGCCTAGTGTGGTGTTGCTTCTCTTTGATACCAGCCATTGAACTAGCAATAGACCGAGAGAAGGCGCGCTCCATGGGGATAAATCGAAATGCAAAATTCAGTTGACCCACCAACACCTGCAGCTGATGGAGTGTTACTTTCTTGGACACCAGTGCAGTGTCAATGGACTGCCTAAAATCCTGGACCTTCTCTACAGGAAGACGGCACTCCCCAGCCAGAGGGTCAATTTCAAACCCCAATAATGTAATACATGGTGAAGTATCCACAGTCTTGTCCTGCGCAATTGGGACCCCAATGTCCCTGAATAAGGAAATCAACACTTCTAGTGCCTCTGCACAAATGCCTGAGTCTGGCGGCCCTAAAACTAGGAACTCATTTAAGTAGTGGATCACATCCTTGTGGCCCATGCTCGAAGAGAATATCCATTGTTACAAGGAGTTAAACTGTTCAAAATATGTGCAAGACACACTGCATCCCATTGGCATACACTTATCATGGTAGAAAGCACCCTCAAACTGAAACCTGAAAAGATGGTTGTTATTGGGGTGGACCGGGAAAAGATGGAAGGCAGACTCTATGTCCGTCTTTGGCATCAGTACCCCTAAACCTAAACTGCGCAGCATTGCCAGGGCATGCTCCAGTGACGCATAGCTTACTGAACACAACTGAGGGTCAATGGCCTCATTCACTGAAGAACCTTTGGGGTCTGACAGGTTGTGGATCAATCTGAATTGATCTTGCTCTTTCTTAGGTACCACCCCTAATAGGGAACACACAAAGTCCCCAAAAGGAGGGGCGGAGAAGTGACCAGCTATCCTGCCCAACACACTCTCTTTCACCAGTTTCTTATGCACCACCTCACGATGTGTGCGTGCTGACAATAAATTGTCGTAGTAAAAGATGGGCAGTACCGAAGATGCCGGGTTCCTGAAACCTGTAGAGAATCCCAGGCACGGTAACTTGGCCGTATCTCTGCTTGGGTATGTATACAACAATGGAATCAGCCTGAAAATCTTAACTGGAGGGGGAAGCCCGCAACTAATTGGAAGATTTTGCTCCCTCTTTCCCTTTTTCTTTGTTCTTCTTATTGCACTTGAACCCTGGATGGGATGGGTGGCCGCAAAAGGAGCAATTATGCCTAAATATGCAGGGTCCAGCTGGACGTGTGCAAACTTTCCTATTGAAGGCCCAGCAGAATCCTTTTTTCTCACCTGACTATTACCGACAAAAAAGCAGCTGTAAGGGAGTCTTGCTATTTACATTCTCCAAACATACATTCACTTCTGTCTGATCCCACCCAATGTCTGGATCCTCGACTCTTGTCCACCTGAGGTCCCGGTCGTAATCCAATCAAGCAGTAACCCTGTAAATATGGTGTGCTTTCAATATCTCGTTGGAGCAAAATATCATAGAGGACGCAACATCAGCTTTCTTTTCCAACATAACTGACATTAAACCCAAAGAGCCAATTCGTTATAATCTTCTCAACCTTAGGCCTCTTGTCTTTAGATAAGTTATCCTTACTCTCCTTATCATTCTGGTTGCATTCTCTTCTCTTTGCCCTTATCAAGAGAATATATCTACAAATTCCCCTCTCCATATCTTTTCTTTAACATCCGGTGGAACATGCAAAGCCATCTTCTGCGGTCTCGATAACAAAGTTTCCTGTTTCCCCACAGTGGTAGATGCTGCGCCCTCAGCTTTCTTATCTGTGTCCTCACTGGGAGGTTCTCTCGTCAGTAGGGTGACCAACCATCCGTAAATTTCACGGACAGTCCGTAATTTCGGCCGTCTGTCCGTTGTCCGTGAAGGATTCTTTAACGGACGCCATTTGTCCGTCATTTTAACAGGGCACCGGTTGCCTCACCCTAAAGCCAGCACAGCTTGCACCCACCTCCCTTCTTCACTATGATGCTGCACCAAAGCTCCTCAGATACTCAGCAGCAATGGAGAGGCACAGCGGGATGGCAACCCTCACACCTCCAGCCCTTGATGAGCTGTTAAGAGGTGCTTCGAAGGTGACTGAGAGGGAGGGGCTGCAGGTTCAGGAGCAGCGACATCTATTCACATGCAAACAGCCCTGAATGTGTCATGTCTCTACTATTTAGAGGGGGGCTCACACATTCCATTTCTACCCAGGGCCCCAAACATCCGAGACTCGGCCAGATTACACCCCTGATTACACCGAGGCAGCACGTGGTTCTCTTCACAGAGGTAATTACTGTCACTAAATTGTAAGCAAACCTACGTTCTTCAAACATGCAGCCTATAATGTAAGAAAATAAAGAAATGGCAGAATCGCACCCACACTGATTAACAAAGTATGGAGGACAATCAGTTCTCTTAGAATATCTCCTGTAAGTACTGTACATCACAGTGGGGGATGGCATTTTGGACAGAGAGCCTGTCTTCTCCTTGTCTTGTGCAGGAGGGGGCGAGGAGCCCAACATGATACTAGAATACTGCATGCCCACCCCTGTGCCCACCCTAGTGGATCCTGTTCCCTCCCCTGTGATGGCTCCTGCCCTCCCCTCAGTGATGGCTCCAGTCCCCCCATGTTGTGGCTCCAGTCCACCCCCACCTGTGATGGCTCTTGTCCCCCCCTGTGGTGGATCCAGTCTCCGCCCTGGGTGGCTTCTGTCCCAGTCCTGGAACGGCCCCTGCAGCGAGGGTGAAGTTCTTGATGGGCCTCTTCTCAAAAGGACTCAGCTCAAAATTAATATGGAAAGGTGGGCGAGTAAGTAAGTGAAGGGATGGGTGAATGGCTGGATGAATTAGTGAAAGGGTGAATGGATGAATGAAAGATTGAATAAATGGATAATGAGAGAGGATGGATGGATTGATGAGTGAGGGGAAGGATGAAGAGAAAATGTAAATAGCTGGATGTATGGGTGGAAGGGTAGCTGGATGATGGATGAGGGGAAGGATGATGGATGAGGGGAAGGATGATGGATGAGGAGAAGGATGGATGGATGGAGGGGAAGGATGGATGGATGAGGGGAAGGATGGATGGATGGATGAAGGGGAAGGATGGATGGATGAGGAGAAGGATGGATGGATGGATGGATGGATGAGGGGAAGGATACATGGATGGGATGGATGGATAGGTGAGGGGAAGCATGGATGATGGATGAAAGGAAGGATGGATGAGGGGAAGGATGGATGGATGAGGGGAAGGATGGATGGATGAGGGGAAGGAAGGATGGATTGGTGAGGGGATGGATGGATGGATGGATGGATGAGGGGATGGATGGATGGATGAGGTGATGGATAGAGGGGAAGGATGGATGGATGGGTGGGGGAAAGGATGGATGGATGGATGATGAGGGGAAGGATGGATGATGAGGGGAAGGATGGATGGATGGATGATGAGGGGATGGATGGATGGATGGATGATGAGGGGGTGGGTGAAAGGATGGATGATGAGGGGAAGGGTGGATGGATGGATGATGAGGGGAAGGGTGGATGGATGGATGATGAGGAGAAGGGTGGATGGATGGATGATGAGGGGGTGGGTGGAAGGATGGATGGATGGATGATGAGGGAATGGATGGATGATGAGGGGGTGGGTGAAAGGATGCACCCTCTACGCCGGAACCACAGCCAAGCTACAGAGAAGACTCCAACGCATCCAGAACGCCTCCACCCGACTCATCCTGGACATCCCCCGACGCTGCCACATCTCCGGTCACCTGAGGGACCTGCACTGGCTCCCCGTGAACAAGAGGATCACGTTCAGGCTCCTCACCCACGCACACAAGTCTCTCCACGACCTGGGCCCCAAGTACCTCAACGACCGCCTGACCTTCTACACTCCCACCCGCCAGCTACGATCTACTAGCCTCGCCCTCGCCGCCGTGCCACGCATCCGAAGAGCCACCGCCGGAGGCAGATCCTTCTCCTACCTGGCGGCCAAGACTTGGAACTCCCTCCCCATCCACCTCCGCCTGACCCAAGACCACCTCTCCTTCAGGAAGCAACTCAAGACCTGGCTGTTCGAGCAGTAGCGGACCCCTTCCCCCAAGTGCCTTGAGACCCTCCCGGGTGAGTAGCATGCTATACAAGTGTTTTGATTGATTGATTGATTGATGGATGATGAGGGGAAGGATGGATGGATGATGAGGGGAAGGATGTATGGATGATGAGTGGGTGGGTAGAAGGATGGGTGGATGGATGATGAGGGAAAAGGATGGATGGATGATGAGGGGAAGGATGGATGGATGATGAGGGGAAGGACGGATGGATGGAAGATGGGTGGGTGGGTGAAAGGATGGATGGATGATGAGTGGGTGGGTGAAAGGATGGATGGATGGATGAGTGGGTGGGTGAAAGGATGGAACAGTGGATTGGATGGTGGGTGGGTGAAAGGATGGATGAGTGGGTGGATGGTGGGTGGGTGGATGGTTGGGTGGATGATGGGTGAGTAGGTGGATGAGTGAAATGATGGATGGATTGATGGATTGATAAGTGCAAGGGTGAATGAATGGACGTATGAGTGAAAGGGTGGATGTAAGGATGGATGAGTGAGTGAAAGGGAGGGTAGATGGACAAAAGGATGAATAGATGAGTGAAGGAGTGAAATGATAGATGGATGAGTGATAGGGTCAATGGATGGATTCATGAGTGGATGAGTGGATGGATGGATGGGTGGGTGGATGGATGGAAGGAAGGATGGCTAAGTGAAAGGATCAATGGAGAGAGAAAGGGAGGATGGATGGATGACTAAAATAGTGGATGGGTGGAAGGATTAGTAAGTGAAAGGATGGCTGGATTGGTGAAAGGGTAAATGGCTGAATGGATGAGTGAATGGATGGATGGGATGAAGAGTGGATGGATAAGTGTACAGATGGATAGGGTGAAAGGGTGGATGGATAATGGAGGATGAGTGAAAGGATGGATGAGGGGATGGATGAAGGGATGGATGAGTGAAATGATAGATGGAAGGATACATGATGGATAGGTTTGCAAATGGTTGAATATGTTTGGAAATGGCTGGGCTTACTTATATACTATTGCGCGACCTCTGATGTGTCTGTAAAACGTACCTATTGTCCTGAAGTTTTGTCCTGAATTTTGACCTCCTGTCCTGAATTTGTGTCCTGAATTTTGACCCTTTGTCCTGAATTTTTACTCTCACCGTCCTGAATTTGCACCAATGCCAGTTGGTCACCCTACTCGTCAGTGATGTCTGAGCGTCGGCTGTTACAGCAGTGTTAGCACTGCCAACTGCGCCAACCTGTGTCGCCCCATAGCCTCCACCTGCTTTCTTAGATCAGCGATCGCTACCATCTTTTTATTGGAAGGAGCCCAGGGGGTGGTTGACAAAGGAGGAGGATTCACCTGCTCCACTGGTGTTGCCAACTTAACAAATAATTGAGCCAGCAATAATACAGACTGTTCTCTAGGTTCCGCTGGCTGCTCTGATGGGGGAAGGGTCTGAGAAGTGGAAAGCTGTGTGGACACTGACAATGCTACTGTGGGTTGTACACCATCACCTCCTGGTGGTCCTGATGTAAAGGTACAAGAAGCCCCAGTTTTCGGTAGTTATAGGGGTGTAACTTTGGAAACAGGCGCACGTGGTCCTTTTTTTCTGGACTTCCGTGACAGCAGGCACATCACTGCTCACTTCTCTCTATACTCTAGGGGGTAAGTGACGGCATGACGTCATGCCAGGTGAGCTGTAGGGGGAAGGAAAATCCTTTAAAGAGTGTCATTTTCTTCCTGGGTTTCCCATCTCTTTCTGAAACTCAGGAGCAGCAACATTGTCGTGGTGCCAACAGACCTTTAAGTGGAAGCTTTTTCAATATTATATACAAGCCATAGTTGCTGCTTTTTAATCTTATGCAACTAACAACCATTGACAAAGCCAGTAGTCCTGACTTCTTGTAGGTATGATGTAGGTGTGATGTTACTTGTTGTATCATATATCTAGATGCAGTGACATAAACAGCAAAATACAAGTCGGGCGGCACACTATGCTAAACACAGATTTTAAGCTTATGTATTGCTAGGCCACGCCCTTAATTACATTGGCCACGCCCCTTTGAGAGACCCACCAGTTTTTTCATCCCACTTAAAGATCTGCTTACCATATGAGGTACTTTAGTTTTGTATGGGGAAAGAAGATGGAAAGATGTGTACATATGATTAGTCCTTCCTTTATTACTTGTCACTGTCTAACTTGCACATGCTATAGTATTGTTATGTTTTGACATTACAGTTATACAAGCTGCAATTTTGTTGTTGTTCAATATATGGCCCGGGACTGCTCACTCTCTCTGTGAGTTCTGAATGTCACTGCTCAGGCAGTTGCAGACAGAATGCAGAGGAAGAGTGTGCACTCCCATGAGCCCCTGCGTTCTAGAAATAAACTTGGAAGAAAAAGGAACCCTCTTGCCTCAGGTACTAACTTTTCTCATGTTACTGAACACCTTGCCCCTTCCAATGTGGACAACAGCTCATTCATCTTTGGGAGAGGATAACAGTACGCGACATTGTTCTTGTTATTGTAAAGGGAGGAGAAGTTGTATTCTTATGAAAGTGCTTGCTTGCGTTGTTGCTCGCGCTTTATTGTAAACAAGTGACACACACGCATGTGTTTGCCATGTGCTTCTTATGTGTCATTCCATGTTCTGCTGTCCTGCCAACACAATATGGTTGCCAGTTTGGCAGTGAGCAGTATGCAGCTGAGCTGGAAGGATGCTTATGGATAGGGTCCAGTGCTTATCAACTTCGTTAATAATAAACTGTTACCTGGTTTTCACCCCCCGAACTGTGTATTTCATTGGAAGAATCACCACTACACTCAGCTTAGAATGTTCTGAATTTCCTTAAGCTCCTTTACAAACCAGGTGTCCCTAAACTTGCAATGAGTATTTGAACCTTCTGAAATGTCTGTGATTAATAATTTGTTAATGAAATGCGCATTAGCTCTCAATTCTTAAATATGCTATCAAACATAATTTATAAAACAACTTAAGATCATCATATAATTTTCTATACAATATCCGCAAAACCCACTGCTCGACAGTTTCCCCTAAAATCAGCAGATCACTTAATTTCCCCTGTCTGATGGACAGTGAAGTCAATCTTCCCTTGGTATTATAACCTCACAACAACAACATTTAAAAAATTGAGAATGGGGTGCGGGGGGCATGGCCAAGGCCTAATCCTACTTAGCAATGACACTCATCTATGCCACAACTGTTTGGCTGATTTCTGCCAGCCCCAGGGGCAATCCTTCACTACCAGTAGAGTGCTGGCACAGTGGCAGCTTGGTGGAGTCCTGTTGCCACTTCTGGAACCTGGGGCATTGGCCTATGTTCTTCGACCTTGTGGCTGCGGCGGTGGGCCTGCTGTGGCCTTGACATAACGAGTCAAGTAGATGCCATGGGGAGCTGGCGAAAGGAGACTGGCAGTGCTACTCTGGTGAGTTAGACCCTATGAAGAGGTGGACCTGGTACTGTGGCGGGGAGCCAAGGTATTCGTCCCACCTACATATTTGGAGGTTGCCAGGAGACACCAGCTGCTGCACCGAGGACCGGTGCAAGACCCTGGGGACGCCCCTGGGGCCTGTAGGAAGTGAAGGGGCCGGTCAACTCGGGTCTGTGGTGGTGAGTCCCTTTTTGCTTTTTGGGTCTCGGGTCCCTTGGAGGTGGTGCCTAAGTGGGTGCATGAGATTCTGGGCGGAGTGGGCTGAAACACTGCTTGCGCAGTGCCTGACTGCCCTGCGGGGTGGCTTTCGCTACTGGGACCCTGGCCCCCTGTCGTCGCCTGTTGCGGTGAGGCAGGGTGATGCACCGATAGACGAGGGCCCGCCTTGGTGTGCGGGGTGCAGTGTACCCTCTCAGACACTGGTGTTTTGTACCTTGCTGCCCACTTGCCCTGGCTCTGTCCCTTTACCACTAGCGGATTTACTTAGCTGGAGGGCCTCAAGTGGGGTTAGAGCCGCTCTCCCCTTTTCCTTTGGATGGACCAGTGTTAGAATAGAAAAATATGCATTAGAATTGTTTTATGTAAGTTAGCATTCACTTCATCATTTTGTATAAGGACAGCAATTTGTATCACAATCAAAACTAATTCTTTGCCATTTCCGGGAAACTGCCTTCTCTAGGTTATGTTTCTTTGAAGCCGAGTTTTGCTACACTAATGGAAACACTGTTCTCATTAGGGCATACATTTCCTTTAGACGTAGGCCGTCCCCCACTTGTCTAGTGGTGGGTACTGGCCAAGTGACCTTTAATAGTAGAAAATGTGTGCCCGACCACAGAATCAAAACTAACTTCTTTGTAATTTACTGTCCAGCTGCATCTCCTTGGAAAATTCCATGGTGGGCGTTTTTTCATTGGTTTCGAAGTGTACATAATGTATTGTTAGGTACACAGTCTAAATATCGAGTTTGTAATATCGACCTACCGAAATATCGAGTCTGAAATATCAAAGGTAAAGTATATCGAGGTCAAGAATATCGTTGGACAGAATATCAACACTAAGGTAAGTAATATCGAATTTATTTATATCGATGTAAGTAATATTGAAGTCAGTAATATTGATATCAAATATATCAATGTTACTAATTTCGATGTTACTAATATCGATATTTATATTACTATTATGTATTTTATTATGTATTTAATATGTATGTGTTATATGTTTTTTGTTAAGTATTTTACTTGTTTTAAATTACATTTGTACTGTTTTTATATATTAATAATGATATTTTAAAGTTAATTAAATTTTTAGTACTGGAGCGGGTTTTGGGTTTATAGGGGAATAAGGTGGGAATTAATGTAAATATATTAAATTAATTTATATTTTTTAGGAATTATAAATTAATTTTAATGAATTTTTGCATTTAAGTTTTGTAGCGGGTACTGGGTTTATAGGGGAATTGGGTGGGAAGTATTTAAATTGTAATTAAATAATTATGTATTTAAATTTATTGGTATTGATAATAAATTCATTTTTAATTAATTAATTGGCAATTCATTATTTTAATTGTTAATTTATTTTTTAAATTGGTAAATAATGTTTGTAATTGGTAATTAATTTTTGTAATTGCAAAAAAAAATTGGTAATTAATATTTGTAATTGGTAATTCATTTTTTAATTGGTGATTTATGTATGTAATTGGTAAAAAACATTTTAATTGGTAATTAATGATTGTAATTGGTAATACATTTTTTAATTTGTAATTAATGTTTGTAATTGGTAATTAATTTTAATTGGTAATTAATTTTTTTAATTGATCATTAATGTTTGTAATTGGTAATTAATGTTTGTAATTGGTAATTAATTTTTTTAATTGTAAGTCATTTATTTTAATTGGAAACTATTTTTTAATAATTGGTAATTAATGATTTATAAAAAGTATTTTTTGGTATAAAAATAGTTTTCTTGTCTAAAGTTTTTTAATTGCTAATCAATTTTTTATAATAAATATGTGTTTTGTTTTGAAAAATATTTCATTGTTCAATATTTATTATTTGGTAACTAATATTGATTAATTAATATTTATTGGTATTTATTGTTAATTTATTGTTAATAAATTATTCAATTGTAATTATGTTTTTAATAATTATTAATGGGTATTTCTAAATGATGTTGGTTTCAAATTTACATTATTAATTATTTTAAATACAAACATTATTTATAAGTATTTTATATTTAATTTCTATGCTATCCAACATTTTCCCTACTGTTGCTCTCTCTGGAGTGAGAATAGTAATTTTTACCCCTATGCTATCCAACATTTTCCCTACTGTTGCACTCTCTAGAGTGGGAATAGTGATTTTAACCCCAATGCTATTCAACGTTTTCCCTACTGTTTTACTCTCAGGATTTGGAATAGTAATTTTAACCCACCCGCTATCCAATGCTTTCCCTCCTGTTACACTCACAGGAGTGGGAATAGTAATTTTTACCCCTACGCTATCCAACGCTTTCCCTACTGTTGCACTTTCTGGAGTGGGAATAGTAATTTTTACCTTCTTGCTATCCAACGCTTTCCCTACTGTTGCACTCCTTGGAGTGGGAATAGTAATTTTTACCCCTACGCTATCCAATGCTTTCTCTACTGTTGCAATCACTGGAGTGGGAATAGTAATTTTTACCCACCGCTATCAAACGCTTTCCCTACTGTTGCACTCTTTGGAGTGGGAATAGTAATTTTTACCCCTACGCTATCCAACGATTTCCCTACTGTTTCCCACTCTGGAGTTGTGATAGTAATTTTTACTCACCCGCTATCCAACGCTTTCCCTACTCTTGCACTCTCTGGAGTGGGAATAGTAATTTTTACCCCTACGCTATCCAGCACTTTCCCTACTGTTGCACTCTCTGGAGTGGGAATAGTAATTTTTACCTTCTTGCTATCCAGCGCTTTCCCTACTGTTGCACTCTTTGGAGTGGGAATAGTAATTTTTACCCCTACGCTATCCAACGCTTTCTCTACTGTTGCACTCACTGGAGTGGGAATAGTAATTTTTCCCACCCGCTATCAAACGCTTTCCCTACTGTTGCACTCTTTGGAGTGGGAATAGTAATTTTTACCCCTACGCTATCCAACGCTTTCCCTACTGTTTCACACTCTGGAGTTGTGATAGTAATTTTTACTCACCCGCTATCCAACTCTTTCCCTACTCTTGCACTCTCTGGAGTGGGAATAGTAATTTTTACCCCTACGCTATACAACACTTTCCCTACTGTTGCACTCTCTGGAGTGGGAATAGTAATTTTTACCTTCCCGCTATCCAACGCTTTCCCTATTGTTGCACTCTTTGGAGTGGGAATAGTAGTTTTTAGCCCTACACTATCCAACACTTTCCCTACTGTTGCACTCACTGGAGTGGGAATAGTAATTTTTACTCACCCGCTATCCAACGCTTTCTCTACTGTTGTAGTGTGTTTATCTAGGTACCTATATTGATACTCCTATTTCTGACCCTTCTCCGGTTATTAATTCATTAATGTCCATACACCGGCACAGAAACCCGTTTTCGGATTAGGTCATAGCGCATGCTGTCACATTAAGCAAGCACTATTCCTTCATCCCCCTAGAAAGCACACAGAGTTCTCAAAACAAATCAAACCTCCAACAGACCTGGGAAATCCCCCGCAGTTATTGTTTTGATTTCACTCGAGAACTCCTGCAAAGAATGTAAGAACGACCAGTCCTTATGACATTCTTGCTGACGTCTTATGTCCATCCTTACGTCAAACACGGCACCTTTCAGGTATAAATATACCGACGCAGCCCTAAGCTAAGACACGGTGGTGACGAGCTTGGAGCAGCGCTACTTGCCGGAGAGCCCAGCTGATGCAGAAAAGCCCACAGACGCTGCCCCTCCCTTTTGACGCGCTGAGAGAGAGACGCTGCCTTTTCTCCTGCCGAGAAATCTGCCTCCGGTGTTTCCAGCCGCCCTCGCGGGTAACAGGGATATCGAGTCCTGAGACAGAGATACCAACCCTCCAGCCTTCTAAATCCCAGGTACTGAACTGACTAACCCCTTACAGAGAATTCTTGAGTCAGATTCTTGGCAAAACAAACTTAACTTAAACTGCTACTTACTTACTCCCTCCCAAGTATTAGGCTTAGGTCAGGTACACCGGGGTAGGCGTAGTTAGAAGCACCAGTTGAGTACGATTAGTCAATGTATATATGTATGTATATCTTTTATCCATTTTAAAGTATCATATGGCTAAGAAACCATATAAATGCTTTTACAGTATTATTTTATAATTCTGCTTTTACTGTATGCACTTTACTTAACTATAAGTATTGCAATAATAGCGATTCATTTCTCTTGTATGAGAAAAGAGACTGATCAATAAATAACATCTTTTTATTGAACCACGCCCATCTCTTATTTCTCTACAAACTGGTGAAACTAAGAATGCACGTACTGACTGAGTAAAATAGTTGTCTTTTGTTTTCACACGACTCTAGAGATATACTCTTGATTAGGGGAGAGCAAAGTTGTCATGTTCTATGGCTGTCAGAAACTAAATCCCTTCTTGTCTATCCAGGGAGGTTAAACTCCTCCTTGCCTATTCGAGAAAGTTTCTAGTGAACTCTGAGCTAGCTGGCACACATAACTTTAAGTCTAATATCGTCAGTAGAAGACCTAGTTAACCACAGTCCTACGTCTATACTATTGAAGATATTATTCCAATGCGCAGAGCCTATTGGGATAATAGGAACTACACTACATGGCGCCCAACGGTTTGGATAGGCGATAAATCTAACGCAAGACATTAGAGTAACTCAGTCGTGCTTTTTCACACAGACCCCTTTTTTCCCATAAAACTCCAAAGACGTCTGGAGTGGGTAAAAGGTTAAATCCGCCAAACTTAGTAGGAGGAGACTCCTATGTATGGTTTTTGGTTTATTCAACGTTGAAGGATACAGTGTTCCAAAATATTGTGCATCTAATCTTTGTTTCCTTGAAAACCTGATCTGCAACAAAAACCCTTCTTGACAGTAAAAATGTCAGAAACTGAAGAAGATAGGGAGGCAGCTAGAATAGCAGCTCAACTCCTAGAGGACGACACAAGTCTCCTGCAGCAAGACCCGGATGCAATACTCATCCCGGTCAGCATAAGAAAAACTATAACTATAAAACTTATAGAAAATGGACTAACACCGAGAGGTGGTACAGTCATATTCGTAATTGAGGCACACGAATATCGGCAGACAGAGGTATTCTATTCATGGATAAATTTTCCAGCAGCAAACGCTGTAACAAAGGAGTTCCATTATTACAAGATAGAGGAACCTCCGGATGAGTACACCCCTTTCGAGAAAGTGGAAATACCACTGAAATACCAAGAGCACCTGCCCTGGTTTAAAGGCGCCCTAAAACATAATGATCACATCACCAGGCTCGGTCCACTAGGTAGACCAGGAGCAACGTGGCCGGTTCTAGCCGGATACACACCACATCCAGACATTGAAAAAATGTCAATACCAGAACTGTTAACACAGTTAAAACAACTGATTAAAATACACAGACAACTAGTCCAATATGTAATGCGGACTTCAACAGTCCAACCAGCTATTAAAATTCCACATCTGACCCCTCATCAGGGGAACACAAATAAAATCACACCACAGAACATACAGTCCTGTCTAGGTAAAGTACCCATTAAACGGGAACAAATTCCATTCTGGTTAGCTCAAAAAATAACTCAAACAGAGGCGGTATTTCCAGATACCACCCCTGTGGAGAAACACAGAATTCTGACTATCTGTCTCCCAATGGGGATCGCACCACATGTGGAGGACTGTGATACTTGGGGTACAGTCTTTGCTTCCATTTACACAAAAACACATGGTGTTCCGTCCATGGTGGTAATACCAGAGGTGCTAAAACAGATTCAAAATGAATACGGTCCAGAACCTGCTTTAACTCTGGGTATGAAATTACTGAAAGACTTCAAGCAGGTCTCGGTAATATTACTAGCAAACATAAAAGGGGAAGCAGCAAATGTGGCGATCCGCCAAAGATTGAAGGAAACAGATATAGCAGACCAACCATTTGAACTTGCCAGAATCATAGAAAAATCCTATGAAGAACTAGGAAGAGATAGTTTGGGTGGGAAACCAGTGAAACCCCAACTAATAGAAAATCCTGAAAAGGTATTTATTAAAAATAATCTAAACACTTTAAAAAAGAACTGGGATGGAAATAAACAATCCACTTCCAAAGAAAAAAGATTCCAGTCCAGAGGAAGGTCTCCTCAGCGGAGAGAAAGATCTCCGGACCAAGGAAATAAGTCTCCCCAGAGGGAGCCCTCTGAGAAAAAAATACAACCTTAGAAATAGGGATAATTTGAAAAAACCTGATAGATATCAAGATATTGATACACGTCACTCTCGATCTTTTCAGACTTCCTCGCAGAAATCGGAAAGAAGAGGACGATCAGAGCACAGGGAAGAGCACGTCAAGTCCAAAGACAAAGAACCTGCTCATCAAAGTAAAAAGTTACAATTTCCAAAGAAGAAGGTAGCCAGCATTAAAATAATCAAACATGCAGAGGATCCTGAGGACTCAGCTGAAAAACGGAGAGTGGGCTCAGACAATGCTAGACAGCGCAGCAGAAGTGAGCATAGCTCGCAAGATCCTGATGAATCATCTGGAGACAGTGGACACGAATTAATACATTCAGGTGGAAACTGCAGATACCAGAGTTAGCATACCTCATAAAATATATGAAATAACTTTACGTATAGAGGGAGATAAGACTAGAAAAATAAGGGTCTATTTTGGGATAATCTCTCCAAGGGCTATGACATCCTCCTAGCTGAAAAAGACTGGCCACCGGAGTTTGTAAGGGAGTGCCTTCATGGCGAAGAAATGATTATGCCTGCCTTCTCAAATCATATTCCAATTCATAAAAAATATACACTTGCAAGAAAGTGGGAAGTAGCCCAGGCTCCTGCATTATATAAAAATCATGTGGGATGGGATGAGGACTCTCCTCCTCACAAGATCCAGGTAAAATCTCAACCAACTGCACAAAGGCAGTACCCAATTAAGCAAGAAGCTAAAAAACAGGTCAGGGAGATCTTAGATCAACTTGAATACCAGGGGGTGATTGAAACATGCACCTCACAAATGAACAATCCTTTGTTTCCTGTCTCCAAACCAGATGATTCATATCGTCTAGTTTTGTACTACAGACACCTTAACTCATGCTGCAAAACATTTGCAGTACAAAACTCACACAGTGCAGCACTAATGAATAGCATAGTGCGCAAAAAATACAAAACAACATTAGACATCTCTAATGGATTCTTTTGTCAAAATATAGCACCGGAAAGCAGATATTTGACCGCTTTCTCAATAAATGGCTCGCAGGAAATTTCTGTCGTTTGCCCCAAGGGTTCAAGAACAGCCCGGGATTATTCTCAGCGAGAGTAACAGAGTCACTACAAATATATGATGATGAGGCATTATCTTATGTCGATGACATCTATCTAACAGATGATGACTTGGATACTCACTTGAAAAGAGTGAACACCATAATACTTGGGTTCGCAGCAGAGGGTTATAAATTCAACTTCAAGAAGTCAACAATTGCCCATCTGACTGTCCTATTTTTAGGATATGAATTATCAAGTGAAGGCAAAAGCCTGGCTGACAATTTCCTAGAGAAATGTGCTGTAATCCAAGCACCTAGAACACTGAGAAACTTGCAATCAATTCTAGGTTTCCTGAATTTCGGAAGAACTTACATTATAAACTATGCAGAGAGGGTTAAACCTCTCTATGATCTAATAAAACCAGATTTTAAAAGAATCAATTGGACTCAAAAACACACAGAAATTTCGAGATCTTTACAAACAGACATGTTAGTTAAAACAAAACTGCAAACACGCGATAACACACGCAACCTTGTGATTCGAGTCATCCCAGGAAGATGCGGATTCACATACCTAACCTCTAATGAGGGAGAAACGGTACCAATAGCATACAAATCACATTTGTACACAAAAGCTGAAATGAAATTTAGCCCAACGGAAAAAATTCTAACCGCGGTACAGACTGCTGTAGCGAAAGAAAGAGCTCTGGCACAAGGTAAACGAATAATCATCGTGACACCAATACCAGCCCTGGAGGCGGTAACAAAGGCAAGCATTCCGAATGCTAAAGCACTACATCCGAGATGGATACAGTGGGCTAATTCCCTTGCTGCAACAGACGTGGTATATGAATTTGACCCTAATTTAAAAACACAAGAATTTCTCCAATACGAATTCGAATGTCCTCTGCCGACTGAAATCCTGCCTCTAGAACGCTACGGCTGTATAATATATACGGACGGATCAGCACAGCCTGCAGTTGGGGGTAAACAAGCTTACAGTGCTGCGTGCGCGATTGTTAAAGGTCGCTGGCACGAAGGAAAATTTAAACCACTGGTCACTAAAACGCAGTCTCTAGGAGATTGTACAGCTCAGCGAGCTGAACCACTAGCATTTAAGATGGCGCTTGAAAATACCGATCGCGAATTCCCCACACTAATAGTGTGCGATTCATATTATTGCGTTCAGTCTTACAATGAATACTTGCAGATCTGGGTTCAGAACGGTTTTAAAGATGCAAAAGGTGGCACAATCAAGCATAAAATGCTTTGAGAACAAGTGGTTCTTTTACAAAAAGAACTACAAAAGACTCACGTGATACATACACTGAGTCATCAACGTGATGGCGTTCACGTTGCAGGGAATTCATTGGCTGATGAGGCCGCGAAGGCAGCTGTGCGAACGGCTTCCGTAGCTGCCATCACCCGGTCAAAAACAAAAATAGACAGCGAAATATTACAGGCTGTCTGCGCTACGGTAAAAGATGCGATAGAAACACTCCCGAAAGGCTTTCCAGTAAAGTACTCATACATAACTGATGCTAATAACGTTCCATTTGCTCGAATCCCTGGAGTGGGGGATAGGGCAATTCCGAACATGGAACATAGGTTAGGACTCATTATAGCGGCACACGAAGGGCTTGCTTCTGTACATGCTGGCGTTTCAGCCACAGTATCATTATTAAAACAGAGATACTGGTAGCCACGAATGAGGAGACAAACTAGGAATTATGTTCTAGAATGTGAAATATGTCAAAGAATGAAGGTATCAACAGTGAAATGACCAGCCCAGACGCCCCTTCTAATCTCAGATAAACCATTAGCCTGTGTTTACCTGGACCACTGCGGTCCCTTACAAAGGGACGGCAACTATAAATATATCATGGTCGCAGTGGATTCATGCACGAGATTCATATGGATGTGGCCCCAGCGATCGGCTGACGCCAGAACTGTTATAAAAGATTTGCGAGTCTTTATCGGCACGCAATTGGCATGCTACATTCTGACCAGGGTCCTGCGTTTAGCTCTCGGGCTTACAAGGAGGCCATGACCTGCATGGGCATTGCATTGCGGTACTCTTGTCCCTTTCATCCTGAGGGAAACGGAATTGTGGAAAGAAAAAACCGTGACATAAAGCAATCTATAACAGCAAAGGTATTAGGTTCAGGAGCTGGGTGGGTCAAACATTTAATAAGTGTCCAACGTAGTCTTAATAATCTGCCAAGAAATTCTCTGAGAGGTCTCAGTCCGTACGAACTATTGTTTGGGACTAGAATGTTAATCCAGGACCTTGATAGTCAAACTTCAGTGGTTAAAGAAAAATGCTTTGATATCAAAGACCGTTTGGCTATTTTACAGGACTTAAACGAAGCAAGAAAAGACCTGAGCAACATAAAGTTGAAACAGCAGCCAATAACCACTGAAGAGAAACCACCTGTCCCAGCAAGGCCTGTCTGGATTCCAAAAATCGGGGATCTGGTCAGAGAAAAGATCGCGGTGAAGAAGGAATTTGGGCCTTCTTACAGAAAAGCAGTTCCTGTCTTGTCTGTCAACCGGACAAGATCAGTAGTACTACCGCCCCTTGCTGGTAAAAAGGAGAACCGAGTTGTATCCATCGACCTGGTTAAACCACAATCATGTGGCCGATAACAAGTAGTAGGCCAAGTGGACTCCCAAGAAGTAGCAGAACACCAAAGTTTGCTACAAACACAGAGGTTCAAACTGAAAGACTAATCACAATTGATAAATCTACAGTAAAACAAGGACTATGCAACAAGGCCATGGAACTTAAACCTCTTGAAACCCAAATTAAAATCTTAAATCAAGAAACACCAGTCTACAATGATGTAACCACAGACTATGCTAATGAAACAAAGAAAATTCCAAAAACAAAAAGGAATCCAGAAGCAATTGAAACAATTGACAGAACAGCATCAGGCTACTTCATCAACTTCGATGATTTTTCTGAAGATCTGAGTGAACCAGAGGAACAGCGGACAACAAAAACTTTTAAGGATAAAACAAAGGAACTCTTTCATCAACTAAAAGAAACCTATCTGATTTCTCCATGGATTGAACTTTGGGTGGCACTAGGAGTATTCATTCTTATACTTTGGCTCATCATGGTACTATGCTTGGGACGTTTCATTGAGGTTAAATATGCTACAATAGAAACAGCAAGTCAGAAAATCAACTTGGTCCTGAAACCACACAAGTCTTCACACATAGAGAAAAGAGAACTTTCTTCAGTAAACTTCACAGCCAATCCTATACCCGGCGGGGTAGCACGGGACAAAACTGATTACGAAATATATGGTCCGGTTGAACTCCTGAAGTATCCTCATCAATTCAAGATTTCATTAAGTGACTTTGTAAAACCAAGCACATTTGCTGATGATTGGGACTTTGAAAGTATTAATGATATGATGTCTGATCTAGTAATGTTAGCTAAATTTACAGAACATGATTATTTGCAAGGTTCATCTAATTACGATCAAATGTTTTTTTATAACCATTATCTGCATAAATCTACTCAACATAGACATGTTTTAAAATTTAACCAATGGGAACATTGTGCAACTCCACCAAAAGGCAGTTCAAAGACATATTTTGATAAATATTCATACTTTTCAGGGTTCAACACAAGTAATGCAGAATCATTTTATTTCAAATTGTTAAATAAGACAGGAGTGAAAACCATGCTTACAAACACAAAATTGATATATTCAGACTCATTTTTTGAAAAAATGAATACATTCGGTTTTGATTTCTGGAACAATAACATTGAAACGAAAACGATCTGGGGCACAAAAGATTGGCAAGTGCAAGGTATAGAATCATTATTCAGAGCCTGCATGATCCCAGAACAAGTTATATTTTTGAATGATACAATTCAACAAACATCCTGTCTTGGCCTAGCCAAAATTAAAGACTTGAATAACCCGTCTATTCCAAAACCAACACCTACCAGTAATAGCACTACGGATGTTGAGATAGACATATCCTATATTTTAAACCAAAACAGAACACATACTGATTGGAAACAATGGTTGATCTGGCCCACAGACACAAATAACTGTCAAGACAGATTCCTGAACAAAATACAGGGGTTCACATTGACCAGGCCAGACCCAAGATACTCCCAGAGACAACATCCAGGGATTGTAACTACTTATAGTGTGGGGAAACTCTGCCTTCAATGGCTACATACATCCACACTGTCAGAAATTAAGCAACACTTAACTTTACTTAAAGAAGGTGCTGACTTGCGTGATTTCATCATGGGACCACGCAAACAGCGTCAGAAACGTTTCATAGCGGACTCTATATATGCAGCTTACAACGAAGCTTGGAAAGTAACTCAAATTGAGACAGCAAAAAAAATACGGGAAATTGACCGTGTTAATTTGGAAAAATCACTTTCTGTTGTGGACAATGGGTTAATGACTCTGTCTTCCAGAATATATTCACTGGACAGTATTGTATCTTCTGCAATCGATATAATGGAACAAGACTTACTGATGTTGCAACACGGTCAGTCTCAATTACTTTCTATTGTACAGCTTGGCTGGACGTTACAAAATCTGCGTTCAGGCTATGTGCCTTGGCGTTTAATCAACACAACGTCACTATTTAATATCTTTAACCTTACTGATAAACAAATCAGTTTGGCACAAAAGGGTGCTGACTATACAATTCTGAGCATTGAAAAACTTGAGAGATTACCATTGACAATGTCAGAACGACCTGTCATTGAATGGATAATACATGGGATAATAAATATTCCGATAACAACTTTCCAGTTTCAATACTGCCAAAAATATATACAGGCAGGCCAGTATGAAAGGTTGGGTAAAGAATACATTAAGTCCACATGGAACTTGCCCTATACACACACATGTGTCAGTAATAACGGACAGAGTGTATTTCTTAGTGGTGATAATTGTGAAAAATCACTAAGTGGCATACTTCTGTGTCAGGGTATTAGTTTGGATGGGGCCTGTGAAGGGACTTCAAATAACCTTTCATGTCACCAGTTAGGCACACCTGCAACACAAATAGAACCATTCTTTAGAAGACTTTCGAACGGGAGTTACATTCTAATTGTAGATCACAGATGTTGTGGCTTGCTGCCAGGAAAACCTTATCTCGTAAGCGTGACTTCCAGGGTCATGTGCTGTGAAAGAGTATTGTTCCCGAATGATGCTCCAGACAGGGAGGGAAGGTTATGGCCCAGTTTACAAATCTCTTCTATTCGAATTGATACTTTAAGCAGAATGAAGACAGTGCTCCTACAGACGCCAACCCAGTTGACGTCATGAAAAGAAACATATGATCTCCAAGTTGCAAGAACAACGGCAGAGATTCATTCAATGTTATCAACAAATTGCCCCCTACACTTCGCAGAAATGCTGAACGAAATCTTAAATATTTCTGATACAAGTGGTATCGCGAGTGTATTTAAGACAGTTTTTTCAGGCGCTTTAACACCATTCAAAGCGATCCTGGGTATTTTTCCAAATTTCGTCCATTCCATCTTTGGCGGACTTCCACTCCTGTTGGGACTCGAAGCAGGCATTTTATTCTTGCTACTCTTGCTTCGTTATGGCAAGCCATGTCACAGACAAGACTCCAGCAACAATGGAAGAAATGATCCTAGCTATCCGCTACCGGGACCGCATAACTAAAGTCCTTGGCTTAGCCCGGCTACGAGATCTGAATATGACCTGGTTTCTTTCATTCAGACCCATCTGGCAGAATTGTGTCATGCCTGTATTAAGGTGCATGCTATGCGGCGATGAATGCGTGTTGGACACCTGTCTTACACTACAATCAGACGTACCATTGGATGCAGATACTTTGTTGGGTCCAGTAAAGGCTCATGCATTGTGCTGTCCCCAGCGGCTACCTATCCTGATGACGGCATTCGTGGAGACTTCACCACTACGATTGAAGGGTAGTGAAGTACAAGATGAAAGCAGCATCGACCAGGTACGACCTTCTGTAAGCAGTTCTGATCAAACCATCAGTGAAAGCAATCATGCGCATGACTGCATGGTATCGACATTTTCTAACCTAGTCGAACCCTCACCAGAAGCTGTAGACTGTTTTTTCGAGAATCTGTCTGAAATGATGTTTTCACCGGAACAGAGAGAATGATTTTAAACAAACTTGCACACGGCGTTCCCTGAACTCTGAATTTGGCCTTCAGTCTTTTGAAAACAAAGTGACTGTGAACTATTTTTTCTCTTCTCCCCTGAATAGCGAAAACTTTTTTCCAATTCCAAAATATTTACATTTTTTGGCACTTATCTTCTGCTTAAAGTAAAACTATTCTTAGAGAACAGAACTTCTATTCTTAGGGATACTAGAGACGTTACATTACCTCAACCTCTAGTTTATATGCAATTAATTGTGTTTATATGTGATGAGATGGTCTCGCAATTTTTTTTTCTGTATCAAGAGCCATTTCATGTGTAATTTCGCAAATCATTCATGCCAATATAAAATGTGCATCTCCTTTTGAATGATTATACTGCTTGACTGTATACAGTACCTATACTCATTTCGTGCATTTTGCATACGCCATTTTAAAAAAAAAAAAAAAGTTTTTTGGGGTGGTTCGGTATACACATGCACTGTTAGTTATGTTTATTATTGCTTAGGCTAGTAAATATGTACATAAAATCGTGGAGTGGGTGTAGTGTGTTTATCTAGGTACCTATATTGATACTCTTATTTCTGACCCTTGTCCGGTTATTAATTCATTAATGTCCATACACCGGCACAGAAACCCGTTTTCGGATTAGGTCATAGCGCATGCTGTCACATTAAGCAAGCACTATCCCTTCAGCCCCCTAGAAAGCACACAGAGTTCTCAAAACAAATCAAACCTCCAACAGACCTGGGAAATCCCCCGCAGTTATTGTTTTGATTTCACTCGAGAACTCCTGCAAAGAATGTAAGAACGACCAGTCCTTATGACATTCTTGCTGACGTCTTATGTCCATCCTTACGTCAAACACGGCACCTTTCAGGTATAAATATACTGACGCAGCCCTAAGCTAAGACACGGTGGTGACGAGCTTGGAGCAGCACTACTTGCCGGAGAGCCCAGCTGATGCAGAAAAGCACACGGACGCTGCCCCTCCCTTTTGACGCGCTGAGAGAGAGACGCTGCCTTTTCTCTTGCCGAGAAATCCAGCCTCCGGCATTTCCAGCCGCCCTCGCGGGTAACTGGGATATCGAGTCCTGAGACAGAGATACCAACCCTCCAGCCTTCTAAATCCCAGGTACTGAACTGACTAACCCCTTACAGAGAATTCTTGAGTCAGATTCTTGGCAAAACAAACTTAACTTAAACTGCTTCTTACTTACTCCCTCCCAAGTATTAGGCTTAGGTCAGGTACACCGGGGTAGGCGTAGTTAGAAGCACCAGTTGAGTACGATTAGTCAATGTATATATGTATGTATATCTTTTATCCATTTTAAAGTATCATATGGCTAAGAAACCATATAAATGCTTTTACAGTATTATTTTATAATTCTGCTTTTACTGTATGCACTTTACTTAACTATAAGTATTGCAATACTAGCGATTCATTTCTCTTGTTTGAGAAAAGAGACTGATCAATAAATAACATCTTTTTATTGAACCACGCCCATCTCTTATTTCTCTACAAACTGGTGAAACTAAGAATGCACGTACTGACTGAGTAAAATAGTTGTCTTTTGTTTTCACACGACTCTAGAGATATACTCTTGATTAGGGGAGAGCAAAGTTGTCATGTTCTATGGTTGTCAGAAACTAAATCCCTTCTTGTCTATCCAGGGAGGTTAAACTCCTCCTTGCCTATTCGAGAAAGTTTCTAGTGAACTCTGAGCTAGCTGGCACACATAACTTTAAGTCTAATATCGTCAGTAGAAGACCTAGTTAACCACAGTCCTACGTCTATACTATTGAAGATATTATTCCAATGCGCAGAGCCTATTGGGATAATAGGAACTACACTACACTGTTGCACTCTCTGGCGCTGGAATAGTAATTTTTACCCCTATGCTATCAAACGCTTTCCCTACTGTTCCACTCACTGGAGTGGGAACAGTAATTTTGACCCATCCGCTATCCAACGCTTTCCCTACTGTTGCACTTTCTGGAGTGGGAATAGTAATTTTTACTGCTACGTTATCCAACGCTTTCCCTACTGTTTCACACTCTGGAGTTGGAATAGTAATTTTTACCCACCCGCTATCCAACGCTTTCCCTACTGTTGCACTCACTGGAGTGGGAATAGTAATTTTTACCCCTACACTATATAGTAATTTTACTTTCTATGCTATCCAATATTTTAATTACTGTAGTTTTTTGGACTTTAAATAGTAGTTTTATTCATTTTTTATTTAATATTTTTGTATTATTTTAGATAATGTAGTATTTAGTTAATTTTGAATATTTTGAAGGTATATTTAATTTTTTAATTTATTAAATAATTATACTTTTTATTTGTTATTATTTTATGTGTGTAGATGCATTTGTAATTTATTTGTAATTTATAGTATTTATAAATAATTTATAAGTAATTAAAATAATTATTAAAAGTTATTATTAAGTAAGTATATATTATATAGTTTATGTATATGTTTAATTAATGTTTTATTATTATATATGTATCATTTATTAATTTTAAACATTAATACATATTTTTAACTATGTTTATTTTATTTATTAGTATTATATCCTTTATTTTACACATTTATTTTTAACTGAAAAAAAACTAATTTTTTAACGACGATATTTTTAACATCGATATTTAGTTTTGATATTTTTGTACTTACCTTGTTGCAGATAGGATGTCGTTATACTTACCTTCGATATTCCAGCGTCGATGTTTCTGTAGGTCGATATTCTGTCAGTGATTCGTATTGTTATGCTTGCTGATGTCAGTCCCTCTGCAGTACGCCTAGCGACTTGGCAGACAGGGCTCCGCTCTGAGTGTATCTGAATAAACTGTTAATGGTTTGTATTCTCTATACCACCTGACCGACTCTTCATTTGGTATGGAAGGCTGAGAGGTGGTCCTGAGTGACCCGGGTGACCCTAATCGGGCCATTTCCTTCACTAGTGGGCTCCTGGTCCTGTTAGGATATGTCTTGGGAAGATTCCTCTTCTGACCCCGGTCCAGACCAAGATGGACCAATTCATAGTCCCACCATCAGAGTACCGGGAGGATGTGGAGGGCCCGTCGGCCAGAGTGTCCACTCCACCCCAGCAGGAAACAGCGGACCTGGAGGTGATTCTTAGGGCCATACAAGACCTTAGGGACTCCGCTGAAACTAAGGTTGATGGCCTTCACGTGGGTCTCTCCCTGCTGTGCCAAGATCTACGCAATGTGGTGGACAGAATGACTAAAATTGAGACATGGGTGTCCACTGCAGAGGATGAGATCGCCTCCCTTAATAGCCAGGTTTCTAAATTTTCCACCTCGGTGTCAACACTAATTTATAAAGTGGAAGATGCTGAAAATAGATCACGGAGTAACAACCTCCGACTCATTGTTCTCCTGGAGTCCATGGAGCAGCGGGGCCTAGCCGGGGCACTGAAGGACTGGTTTAAAAACATTGGGTTCCTGAGGGCAAGCTGTCCACTTTCCTTGTCGTAGAGAGAGCACACCACTCGATGGTGCCAAAGGCTTCATCTGGAGCTCCCATCGACTTGTGATCCTGCATCTTCTTAACTTTAAGGATCGGCCGTGATCCTACAGGAGGCCCGTCTCTCGACCGGAGTAGCAGTTCTCTTACTCTAAAGTGCTTATTTCTCCTGATTACACCACAGTGGTGCAGCAGCGACCACGCTCATCTGCCAAGGTGAAACAAAAGCTCTGTGCACTTAACTTGCGCTACATGCTGCTCTTCCCAGCCTGCCTCAAAGTCATCTTTCAATCGAAAACTCTTTTCTTTGACACGCTGGATCAGGCCTGGGAATGGGCGATGAAACTGCGACTGCTGCGGCAACGGCCATTCCCGAACTGCTCCGATCTGAAGACCCACTGGAGCGGTCTCAGGCGCTGCCCCACCATGGTGGGGGGGGGGGGAGGCCATGGTCCCAATCTCAGAAGTTCTGCGTTGAGCTGGGTTGGCTTTTGACGGTCCAGGCTCACTTCCAAGGGAGACTGTCCCATTTCCACCCTTGCCGACAATTGAACAACTACCTGTCTACTACTCCTATGACTTTTCAATCTGGTGAGGCACACCCAGGTACTTCCTCCTAGTCTTCGGCGCCACCTTGACTTTCAGGTCCTCATTTTACTTCACCTCTGCTTCTTTTGGTTATTTGATGGTATGAGTGGGGCAGGGTGTGGTAGGGGCCAGTTTTGTTTCTTCTCTACTGGACTGGCAGTCTGTGGAGTTCACCAGCAACTCACTGCACTTATTCTATTGTGCATTCCTGTGTGCGTTGTACTTACTATTGTTGTTGCATGTTATCAGCCACCAGGTGTCATCCCATGCAGTAAGGGTGGAGCCGAGGATGAGTACTTCTGCTTTCTCCCAGTTGAGTTTCAGGCTGCTGTTCTTCATCCAGGTGGCGATGTCTTTCATCCCTTCTTGGGAAATGTGCATGGTGATTTTGGGTTCCTTGGTGAGGAAGACGATGACCTTGGTGACATCGGTGTAGGAGACGATGTAGAGCCTGTGGTTTCTGATGATGGTTGCGAGGGGGGCCATGTAGATTTTGAAGAATGTGGGGCTGAGGGAGAATCCTTGGGGTACTCCGCACCTGATCTCTGTCGGTTTTGAGAGTCATATTCTCTGTGTTGTGCCTGAGAAGTGTCTAGGATGTTTTTGGTTTCCATGAAGTGTGCTAGCTGGGTGTTGGTGGCAATTTCGATGACTTTAGTTGCAATGGAAGCAGTGAGATGGTCCTGAAGTTCTTGAGGTCCGTCGGGTCTGTGGAGGGCTTTTTTACGAGGGGGTTGACTTTGGCGTGCTTCCAGTTGTCGGGGAATGTGGCTGTCTCAAGGGAGCAGTTGATAGTTTGATGTTGCTCTGACGCGATGGCAGTGGTGGCCCTGTGGAAGATGTGTGGTTGGCAGAGGTCCGTTGGGGTTCTGGAGAATATGCTCTTTATGGTCTTTGGATGTCTTCTGTCATGAGAGGGGTCCAGGGTAAAAGGGTCTGTTGGGTGGCATTGTTAGGGGTGGGGGTTGTGTTGGTGCATGGATCTTGGTTGTCAAAGTTGTCATAGAGCATCTTGATCTTGAGGTGAAAGAAGGACCTGGGTCTGTTGCAGAGGTCTTGGGAGGGAGGGACATCAGTTGTTATGCTGTTGGGTTTCGCGTACAGTTGTTTGGAGTTGTGGGGGTTGGAGAGGATTCTGTCTTGGAGGAAATTCTTCTTTGTGGATTTGATGAGTAGGTGGTGTGCTGTTATGGCTGTTTTTTAGGTGGAGTATGCTTCCTGGGTTTTGCTATTTCTCCATGTCTTTCCCAGTCATTGGCAGAAGCGCTTGGATTCTTGGAGAGTTGTGGTGAACCAGTTGGATTTTTTGTTGTGTCGCCCCGTGGTGTTCTCGAGGGGGTGGGAGAGTTGGTGCAGTTGGCGATCCATTGGTGGAGGTTGCTTGCCGCTGTGTTGGCATCTGCTTAGATACTATTTTTCCAGTGAGGGGATTCTCTACAGATTTTAATATTGCCTTTTCATTCTTTATTCTAGTCGACCAGGCTAAAAACTTTCCTACATTCGTACATTTGTTGCTTATAGATGTTAGACTTATTAATCTCATTGAGCATGTGAAACTCTCTGAGGTTCTGACTTGGTGCAGCTAATAGCCCTCAATCTAGCTCTATTCCATTGTTATGCTCCCTCACTTTTCTGGCATTGCTTAATGCTGCCTTTAGGCCCATTATCTGCTGGGTACGTCCTTTTGTTTGATATGCTTTAAAAGCAATGATCTTTCCTCTTAATGTTGCTTTAAAGGCCTCCCATATTGCAAACAATGAGGCCGTTTTACTATTGATGGAAAAAACTCTTGGACCCTGCTACCCACTGGGGATTTGACAACAAAGCGCTATCTAGCTGCCACCTAGGCCTATCCCTGATAATTTAGCCAGGATCTATTACTACAGAGACCAAAGATTAGTCCAAGAAAGCATTGGCCCAAGTATTGGTCCACCCCTACTTAATGATTTAAGGCAGTTTTAAAACACAGTGAGAAAAAAGTGTAATGTGTAAAATCTGGGTGACCTTCTATCCAGGGACCTATCAGGTGATAGCTAGACTTAAACACTTCTGTAATTCCGTAGTTCTAGGTTTTTACTTGTTCTTGTCCTATTTGATATATCCTTGGACAAATCTTGAATGAAGCTGAAATCACCTCCACAAATCAATGGTCCTTCGGCCCCCAAGGCAATATCGTAGTTCTGGGAAAGACAGTCAATAGCATCACTGATAATGCCATCGTAGTTGATTAAATTTAGGCCCCTCCCATTGACCTCTGCTTTTACCCACAACCGTCTTCCTTGAGGATCAGGGATCAACCCTCGTACCTACCAATCAATGCCTCGTCCTAAAAATATTGCGACTCCTCTTACCGCCGCCTGTGCGACCGCAAAAAATACATATGAATATTTATGAGTAATAGACATCTTTTGGATATTGCTCTTGAGGTCGGTCTCTTGTAAGAAAATAACTACAGGCGAAAAAGATGAGAGCCGCCTCATTAGGCTACCATATTTACGTTTGTTGGTTATACCATTGACAATGCCCGTGAGAATCTCAAACTCCAACCTTTTAAGAGAAGACATCATGTGGGTTCCTTTCAAATCCCCATTTGACCCCCATACCAAGAAGAATTTGCCTTAGTTCGACTCCACTATTCAAAAACATAGTTAAGCTTGTCCTATTTATTACTGGTACTGTTTCTATTCAATATATTCTGCTCTTTTTTCTTTTTGCCAAAGGGCACCCCTCTCAACCCTGCGCACCCAGCCTCAGGAACCCCAGTGCTCGCTTGGAAAACACCCCTTTCCGGTAGAGGGGATTGTCAGCCTAACTCCCCTCCCACTCATTGTTTATTTTCTTTTGTGCCTTGGTGTGGCACTAGCGGTCTACTCTCTGGTGTTACCCGCTGCTTAGCCAAAAAGAATAAAAACACTATGGATTTAATCACTTTTCTTTAGACTCTGAGATGGAATATTTGTTAATAATAAAATCCTGCTTCCCTATATTTCCATGCCATCAGTTACCTGTCATGATTTGGCTGCTGCTAAAGTTACTTCACCTGTTGGATCAAATTCAAGATATGGAAGTGTCCCCTTACCAGCACTTTTAATTTTGATTGTTGCACCATGGCCGCCTGTATTCCCTGTTTCCTAAAGTGTAATAACATTGACTTGAACTCTCACGGACATTTTGCTGACATGTCCGAAAACATGTTAAATCGAAACTTGTCTGGTGTTTAAAAACTCTTTAGCTTGATGGTTGATGCTAAAATTGATTCCTTTATTTCAAAATCGCCAAAATTAACCTGAAATGTGCGTGGATATTTCGCATTTACTGTTGATGAAATGGGACTCGGGGGGCCCTCATGATCGCATGGCAGTCTTTGCTAAGTGCATCACCTGGAAGGACGTGATCCTGGATTAGGCCCGAGATACATTTTATGGGATCTTGTCCCACCTCATGGCCTTTCAGTATACATATAAAGCTTACATTTGACCATCTAGAGCGATTCTCAAACTCATCTAGCTTTTTCTAAGTTTCAGACATATCCTGGCAATGCTTTGCTCGAAATAACTCAAAGTTTATCTGGGCATCTTCGAAATCCGATATGCTCTTTTCTGCAAGCGTCAGTCTATGGTTTATTTGCAAGATTTTGTCGTTGATGGTATCCTGTTGATTTGTAACTTCCCTATGGGCCTTTTCTTGTGCATTTTTCAACTCCCTTATTCCCTCTAAGATCGTATTAAGAATATCTCCGGACTGAGATTTATTAGCTGGAGCTGCCCTTATGTCTGTTCTGGACTCGATCTGAACAGTTTCTTGCGATAAAGGATTCACATTGCTAAATCATTTGACATTCATTGATGCAAGCTACCTGTTCCATGTTTGGTGACTGGTTACCTATATAGACATCTCTGTTTTCCCACAGAAATGACATATATAAGCTGTGCAGTTCAGTGCATTTTCAGTTATAGCTGAGCATGGGAATGCAAGGTTAGCATGGAAGGAATACATTTTGTTTTTGTAGGAAATGGCCTGGAGGCTTACACTGCCGATCTAGATACCTCACTGCAAATGGTATGGTTGACCCTAAGAATTATTTTGTTTCTTTCTGTATCACCTCCTCCCCACTTTGTCACCAGGCTAAAATAGTTTTATCTTCCCATATTCTCTACCAGTGCAGTGATTTTTATTTTTGGCGTTTTCATAGCAGACATTACTGCTGTGTTCCCGCTTCTTTTATTAATTCAAAAAGTATATCTCAGTGGTCAAGATGGCAGCCAAGTAGGATGTGCCTGCTAGCCGCTCCGGCCCTTAGCATCAGAGCATTCTCCGAGCCACGTGCTGAGCGCTTCTGGGGAGCGGTGAAGTTCGCTACTTGGGTCTGGACCGGGAGCATGGAGTGAGACTTGAGACATGGGCCTCAACAACGACGGGACAGCCGAGGACGCTGTTTCTACTGGTACTGTGGGACCACACTGCCGGGTGGCCGGGTACCCTCATCATTTTAAACTTTCTGCAGCTGCCCCCGCATTCGCAACATACTACAATGAGGGGATCCGTCCCTGCAGTGGGCGAGAGAGGCAGCGGCCACGGGGTGGCTACTGTGGGGGCCATCAGGGACAGTGCCTCTGGGATAGTTAACCTGGTCTGCACGGTGGTGTGGAGGTGTCACTATTAGCAACCTGTACCCCAGGAAGGGGGAGTGAAAAAGGGAGATCCGGGTCTGATGGGCGCAAGTTCTTGGATTGGCGCCTGCCTTCCCCAGAGGAGTTTTTGGGCCTACTTGACCTCTGCAGGGATCGAGGAGGGGCACGGATAGCATTTGGAAGACTTTCACCAGGGGCAGCATGCACAGCAGGGGATTTGATTGGCAAGCGTCTTCCTTCCCCCTTTTGGCCAAGCACCTTCTACTCACCCATTGAGCCTTCTTGCTACATGGACCTTAATCGGTCCCCTCGTGCCCCACCATGGCTTCCAATAAGCCCAAGAAGGAACGGTCAGTGAAGGACCTCCTCCACAAGATTGGCACTGGTGGGGCTGAAACGGCGCGGACATTTGGGGGACCCTCAGCAGAACGAGATCCCACAAAGGCAGAGGACCCAGTCACCCATAGCGTCCTTGAGTCTCTATTTGCTTCTCTGACCGGAGAATTCCACGCCATGAAAAAATAAATCACCTCGGAGCTCCGTGAGATGCATAGAGACATAGACTCAATTGGTGAGAGAGTGGATGCTCTGGAGACCCACAAGTCATCATGGGATGAGGAGATCCATCAGCTTCATCAGGTAGTCCTTCGCCTCCAGGATCACCAAATGGACCTCCAGGCTCAGGCAGAAGAACTCGAGAACCATTCACGGTGGAACAACATTAGAATCCGGGCAGTTCCTCAGGGCCTTGAGGGACATGACAGTGCATCATTTATTGAGGAACTTTTCCACCATATCTTGGACACCCCTTTGGAGCAGAAGATCAAGCTGGGTCAGACACATCAGGTAGGGCCTAAGAGATCGGCCACTGCACCCCCGGACATCTTAACTTGCGTACATGAATTCCAGCTTAAGGAACGGATCCTCTGGGAGTTGCGAGCCAAGCACCCCCTCGAATTTTGCTCAACTTGGCCCCTCCTATTTCAGGACCTTGCTGCCTCAACATTACAGAAACGGTGGGACTTCAGGGCGGTCACAGCATTCCTGCGCTCAAAGGACATCTCCTATTCTTGGGGTCACCCTTTCAGACTCATCTTTAAGTGGGAAGGCAGGCTCTACCAGATTAAATCGCTGCAGGACGCCACATCGCTTCTTAACTTACCGGAGGAGAAGCAGTGTTCCCCGGATATGGGTGGCTCTGAAGGCCGGCAGTCCAGAACAGCACGATGGAGCCGCCCATGTCCCAGATCCAGCGACGATGGCAAAGGAGCGCAAAGCTGTTCTTGATACTCTGGTGGAGTGCACCACAGATGAGGACTGAAGGCATGTGGATCCAGTAAACTGGGGACATTTTGCTAATGGGCACACTTATACCTTGTGGAGCTGGGTGCTGGGCGGGGCGGGGCGGTGGGAGATTCCTACTGAACATCTCAGGTCTCACCATGGGGCTAATAGCCCAGGACATAGTTGGACATCTTGAATTGTTGTTATTCGTTCTAATTTCGCTAATGTTAAAGGGGTCCTCTCCTCCTCCTTCAGGGACATACATTAGGATTTGTAGGTAGTATTGATTTTTTTGTTACTGCAGGCAGGTGCGCGTTTAGGTGACATATTGGGTTAGTATCCACCCTGGGCTTGCCACTTCCTCTATTGCACCTTTCTCTCCACTATAATGATCACTGACATCAAGATCCTACCCCTTAATGTCAAGGGCCTTAATAAACTGATTAAGTGGCACGCTGTTTTGTCTTTTTAAGAAAATGTAGACGTTCAGATATGCCTCCTCCAGGAGACGCATCTCCTGGCACAAGACACCCACATATTGCGGTCCAGAACGTTCCCTTACCAAATGTTTTCCTCTCGGCCCTCTGAAATGGCGCGGGTGGCTATACTGGTCTCTGCAGGGTTTAGGAGACAGACCGGTTCTAAGCAGGCCGATATAAGAGGCAGACTCCTAGCCTACTCCTTCACACTGGGGCAGCATGCCTTCACAGTAGCTACTGCCTAAGTCCCAAATGAAGGGCAGGAGGGGTTTATCAGAGAAGTGATTCAAGAACTGTTGTGTATGCCAGATAAATCTCTGCTCCTGGGGGGGATTTCAATTTCGCATTTGATAATGACCTGGACAGATCTGTGCAGCGTTTAGGACTGACTGGGGCCCTTTCCAGAACAGGGACTCGTCTGCTGGCCGAGGCCGGTGTCACCGATGTCTGGAGACTGTGTCACCCGCGGTCCAGAGAATACACCTTTTACTCCCACTCCCATAAAACTAATGCCAGGATTGAGTATATATTGACAACATACACCTTCACACAGTAGATACGGGCGGCGGTGATAGTCCCATGCCCCATATCTGACCATTCTGAGGTGCAGGTTTCCCTGTCCTTGAGCTGTCAATGACCTTCACGTTGTTTTTGGAGACTGCGGGAGACGATTTTACAATGTCCATCTGTGATAAAGCAAATCACTAACACCATTTCTGACTATTTTGACATAAATGACTCCTCGGACATCTCAGCAGCTATTCTGTGGGATGCATTAAAAGCAATGGTTACGGGGAAGTTTTTAGGAATAGCAGCAGCGGACAATAGGCTCAGGAGGGAGGAGAGGGAACAATTAACCGGAGAGGTTGTTGAATTAGAAGACATACACCAGAGGACAGGTGCCCCTAGAGTATGGAAAGTGCGTAAAATGGCCAGGGCCCAACTAGTGGCATTAGATGTTGATAGAGCTGAGTATGTCGCCCTCCAGCTTAAGCATGCTGTTTTTGTTGGTAGTGATAGATGCGGGAAGCTCTTGCCAACAGATTGCTGGCGCAAAGGCAAGCAACCCTTATTCCCCTTGAGGCAGATCAGAAAGGCGCACTACCAATCAAGGAATTGCGGACGTGTTTCAACAATTCTATTCAGCTCTGTGCGAAGCCCAGACGTTACCGGAGGAAGGCCCAGACCAGTATGTACAGGGCATATCCACAGCCTAACTGCTCCCTTGCCAATCTGAGGAGCTTGCTGCCCCTTAAGATTGGAATAGTTTATCTCCGCCATCTCAAAATTAAAGCCCCACAATTCACATGGTGCGGATGGATTCCTCTCTGTATTCTATAAAACCTTCTGCAATATTCTGGCCCCACTAATGGTAAGGGTCTATAACTCAATTAGGCCCTCTATCACTCTCTCGCCCTCAGTGCTGGACGTGCTGATCACGGTTATACCGGAACCAGGCAAAGATAACAGGATGTGTGCATCTTTTTGCCCCATTTCCCTCTTGAACGTGGATTTTTAAATGTTTATGGGAATATTGGTGGAGAAACTCTCTCCTCATCTTCCCGGGCTGATTGACCTGGACCAATCAGGGTTCGTCCCCGGCCGTTAGTGCTCTGACAAATCGAAATGACTCCTTCATCTTGTGGACAGGTCAAACTGATTCCCTGCTGAGCGAATGATATTCTCTGTTGACTCTGAGAAAGCCTTCAACAGGGTTCAATTGGCCGTATCTTAAGGAAACGCTATCTTATTTCGGCATACCCTCCCAATTTATTGATTGCATATTTAGTATTTATACCAACCCCAATGCCTCAGTATGCGTTAATGGGACTGTTTCACAGCCGTTTTCCATACAGCGAGGCATGCAGCAGAGGTGTCCCCAGTCTCTGCATTTATTTGCCCTCTATATGGAGCCTATGGCTCAAGGGTCTGAGACAACCCTGCATAACAGGGGTGCAATTTGGAGGGTCGGCGCACAAACTTTGTCTTTACGCGGATGACGTGGTAGATTTGCTGGAGCAGCCTAGGGAGTCTCTTCCTGCCCTGCTGGCAGAATTAGATAGGTTTGCCTTTGTTTCGGGCTTTGAGAACAATGTGAATAAGTCACAAGCTCTTAATCTCTCACTTGATCCCGCGGCGTTAGATCTCCTGCAGCGGTCTTACCGCATTCACTGGACCCCAGCCTCCGTCCCCTACCTGGGACTGCAACTGTCTGACAATCTACAGGTCACTAACATAACAAATTACACATTACTCCTGCGACAGGCTCGGGACTGTCTTCGGCACTGGAGGCCGCACTTGTTGTCATGGCTGGGCCGCATTGAGCCATAAAGAGGATGATTCTCCCTAAGATAATCTACATTTTCCAAACCCTCCCTCTAGTGCCACCGACGGGAGTCATACTTTCCCTACAGAGAGATATAGAATGATTCATTTGGCGAGATCAGAGAGCTTCACTACTTAGGGGCTCAGCATACAGGAGCCCAGTGGAGGGCGTATTGGGGGTCCCGAATCTGAAGACCTACTGGTGGGCGACACAATGGAGAGCCCTGGTCGAATGGTCCCGCCCAGAGTCCAAAAAACACAGGCTTTTTATGGATCGTCCCGGCTGGACAGCCACTGTGGGTTGTCCTCTTCTTTTCTCAACATGCGCCACCCCGGAACTTGTACTTGTCTAAGGTTACCCATCCTACTCTTTTAGCTTAGATAAGGTTGCTACCTCGCGACATTCCCGTCACTGATTA
The DNA here is from genome assembly GCF_964261635.1 of Lissotriton helveticus. Taxonomy (NCBI): domain Eukaryota; kingdom Metazoa; phylum Chordata; class Amphibia; order Caudata; family Salamandridae; genus Lissotriton; species Lissotriton helveticus. The sequence continues at coordinate 599,672,817 of NC_136063.1, read as the reverse complement.
TGCCTATAGTTAACAACTGAGACTTTGCCCCAGGATTGGATCAAGTGGGGGTCGGGCATTGGACTAGGGGGGCATCGCTCCATAGGGCATTTTTTTGATAGCACAGGACCCCGAGCCTTCTCCGACTTCCACAAGGACCCTGATCTTCCAGAGACTGAACGGTATCATGACCTACAGATTCGCCATTGGGTGCTGAACACTGGGGTGTGGGAGGGGGCTGAGAGGCACCTTACTACATCTGAGAAGTGGCTACTTACACGACACACTGACTCCCACTTGACTTTCGATCTGTACAAATTTATCAATCACTTTCACAACACTGGGAAAACTCCGGGACAGATAAGGTGGGAAGGGGAACTAGGTCGAACACTAACACAGAAAGAATGTTTTCTTCAGGGCGGGACATTTGTCACGCAATGTTGCCTCCATCGACACAGCCACCAAAATAGTTACGTATTGGTATCTTACCCATCCCCGGCTCCACAGAAGCAACCCCTCTAGCAGTCCCCAATGCTGGAGAGCCCGTGGTTCACTGGTCACACTCACCCATTTATTATGGGACTGTTCCTCCTTCACAAGTTATTGGACGCAGATTTTAGATTACATTGATTCTCACTTTAACACACAAATCCCTCAATTTCCAGCGTATGTCCTTATGGGCCTCCCGAACCCTATCATTTTCCCTCTTAAATCCCGGAGGGGTAAACAGTTGGCCCAAGTCTTAGGGGTAGCATGCAAAATATACTCTCCCATTGGGGTACTTCGATGACTTCTACCCTGCTGGGATGGCTCCACAGACTCTGGGGTACTTTGGGGATTAGAAAATATTTGGCTATCACTTACTCACCCTGGCGCCTCCTTTCACGACCTGTGGGAACCCTTGCTTACTTTGTTATCTACTGACTTCACAGAACTCACATGCCCCAAATATTTTCAACTTCTGAGACTTGCGGACCCACCTGTACAGTCAGCCTTGACTGATCCAGCTACAACAAAGACCTTGCTTTCTTATGCAGCCTCTTGCTGGGACAGGAGGCCTAGAGTAAACATACCTTATCATGTTTTTTCTTTTGGAGGAGGAGAGGGGTGGGAGGGGAAGGTTTCTGTTTCATTTCTGTTGTCATGTTCTGTATGCTCTGCCACAGCCATAATCCGGTTACCGTATTGTACCCTGCTGAACATAATGCTCGATGGCATTGTATGTTGTTTTGTTTACTTGAAATCGAATAAAAGAAATCGAAACCAAAAAAGTACATCTCCTCTTCAAATACCAGGAGGTTGTCTGAAGATAATCACTCACCATGCTTGTGATGTCCAAGAAATTAACCTCATGAATGGATGTGTCTTGAGGAGTCCTGTAATTAGGGATATTTTTTCATATTAAATATTGTTACTCTCACCACATTTTGAAGGGAGATCATTTTCCTTCTGACTATAACAATTGCTACAGCTGCACTAAACACCCACTCAGTGGACCGGACATACTGGCTACAGGACATAATAGATACTTTATTGCCAGCCTACTGAGTACTGTCCAGTGTTGATTTTTCCCAAGCCAAGAGGTAAATGACTCATTTGTTTTATTCATGAGGCTACCAACTCAAGTGACCTAGAGGGAACAGATAGGCTGCATGGATGCTTTAGGGTGACTATATCTCTCATTCTCGTATGCTGTGCCAAAGTTGCTGCAGGTGATGACTTCACACTAGGAGCGTCATGGCCTCTTCATATGATGGGGAGATCTTCTTCTTCCTCACCACCACCTCCTTCTATCTGATGGATGGCTTCTTTCTCAGCAGCAGCTATTCTTTTGAGGTGTTCTTCTCACAAAAAACAAGTTGGTTTTTCAAATGGACCAATTGGCCCCATGTACTGTAATGCCCACCTGCACTAGTTTATGGCAAATTGTGCAATCTTCCATGTGCTTGTCATGTTGCCTAAACATCAAGGCGTGCCAAACCTGAGAGCAGATCTTCCTTATGCAGCAAAATTCCCAACAACTTGTGGTGGAACTAGACAGTTGTGTTAATTTCAGTAGGGATGGTGGTTGCTGCAAGTCGTGGGATTCTTTAAAAGATGGAAGCAGGTGGTGTTGGTTGAGGTAAATGATTTGGAGCTGGTTGAATAAAATGATCAGCACTTACTTTCTAAGTGATTTATAATGAGAGACTGAGGCAAAATAAAATCACACATATCGCTGTAGTGGCTTGTGGTTATGCTACTAATACAGTTGTGCATGAGTCTGGAAGACCAGTCATCATAATCTTCCACACAGGACACAGGAAAAACTCAGCACCCACTTGATTTCTAATATTATACAAGTCAATTCAAATTATGAGATTAAACCACAACTTAATCATACAGCGCACAGACTCAGATAGATTTTCTTAAAATGTTGACTTCTTTATTCATGACCTTCTAATTTTTCAGAAAAGTCTTCTTTTATTTTGTCATAGCCAATGCGTTTCGTCCCAACTGGACCTCTTCAAGGCTAAAAAACACATAGATTATATGCATACTTTAAAACCAATATATAAACAGACGGAAAATTGACATAACACAAAACACTATAGGAAATGCATACAATGAATCACCTTCTCACTTCATAAATGAACAGAGTTATACAGTCAAGAAAATTGCAAAGACAAACTGATTCTCAGCTGTGTTAACCATGTTCACTGTGCATTGCTCATGTATTTATTAATAATATATAAAAGTGCCATGAGGCTGATGGCCATAAAGCTATTTGACCACGTTGGGACAGTGGGGTGAATAGTACATTTACCCATGTATAAACAGTTTTTTAAATAGTTAAACAGTTCTTTACCAGGTTCAAGATCTAAGTCGACCATCAACTAATCATCAGCATGTCCAAATTGGATTGTACCTTAGATTTGTATCTCCTCTGTATAATGTTGTGGCCAAGTGAACAGTGATGGCTCCTCCACTAAGTTGGAGGAGCCTCGTCCCACTGCTTTTCAGCAGTGTAAAAAAAGAAAGATAAAATGGTAATAACCCAATGTTTTTGGGCCATATGTATGAAGCTGAATTGCGATCGCAAACACTGCGAATCACCAAAAAATGGTCTATGCGATCGCAAAACAGAGAATCCCTATGTATGAGAGCTATCGTGAGTGCAAAATTGCTAATCGCAAAATTAGCGATTAGCTATTTTGCGAGGCAATGAATCTGCAAATATATTTGCTAACTTGTAATCTGTGACACACCAATTGCAAATATCGCAATTAAGGAGTTCTCAAATTGCGAAATCGCAAAATGAAATGTATGAAAAAATTGCTAATTGCGATTTCTCGAAATTCGCAATTTTGGTAATTGCAATTACCACCAAATCTGAGCAGGTGGTAACCAGGTGCAACCTATTTAAAGAGGCCCACAATGCCACAGACCTTTTCCACAATGGCTGGGCTGTATGTGATAGCCAGGAGGCTGCAAATCAGAGCTGCTGCACAGAGAAGGAGACGCCAGGAAAGGATATTCTGAGCGCACATTACGTTGTTCCAGCGGATTGTGGAGGAGATCCATGTGAACTACAGGGTGGATGAAGACAGCATCCTGAACCTAATAGCAGAGATCAAACCCATACTTGAACACCCCACATGCAAGACACACACCATCCCCACCCACAGGACTTGTGCTCACTGCACTTACTGGCATCAGGGAGTTTTTAGGGGGTGATAGCCACAGCAGGAGGGGTCTCTCAGAGTGCACTGTTGTGCTTCTTCCATGCATTCCTTGATGCAATGGTACAGAGGCTGCATCACCACATCCAATTCCCCAACACACAACAGGCACTAGACCAGACGAAGCAGGAGTTCTACCAGATAGCACAATACCCCCACATAATTGGCTGCATAGATGGGACCCATGTCGCTACTTCTCCCCTCACAGAATGAGTATGTGTTTGGGAATCGCAAGTCCTACCATTCCCTGAACATACAGGTAGTGTGCAATGCCAAACATATCATCACTGACATAGTTGCGAAATACCCAGGCAGCACCCATGACTCATTCATCTTTCGCCACAGTGGTATTCACCGACAATTCACAAATGAGGAGTTTGGTGAGGGCTACCTACTAGGTAAATGCATTGGTCACGAGGACACACCAGTAAAGCACAGAAGTGGCAGGACAGTATGTAACCTGATTCTTCTCACCCTGCAGGTGACAGCGCATATGCTGTCCGTGACTTCATCCTGACTCTGTACCTGACTCCAGCCACCGCTGGGGAGTGGAGGTACAACAGTGCCCACACAGCCACCCGCTGTTCCATTGTGAGGACATTTGGAATACTCAAGAGCCGTTTTCGCTGCCTACATAAGAGTTGATGAGCACTAAAATACAGCCCCGAGACCTGTTGCAAAATCGTGGTTCCGTGTGCCATGCTACACAACATCACCACCAGGAAAGGCAGTCTAGTGGAGCTCACAGATTCAGACTCATCAGATGAGGAGGGGCCAGCTCCAAGATGCAGGAAAGTCGGTGTTATTGGTGTGGCTGCCAGGAGCCAGAGGCAAGATGAGATCACACAGAACTATTTCTAGGTGAGTAATGATGACACAATGCTACAGATTGATGCAAAACTGTGTTTTTATTTCTTTAAGAGTAGGAAAGTTACCATCACACAACCTGACGTGCACACTATGTTAGTCTAAATGTCTCGCACATGTTGAACACACAGTGCAATACGTCTTCACAAACATGAGTCAGTGTGCAATAGGTTAACTCACCTATTGCCATTTGTCACTCAGGGCTCTTCACCATCTGCGTGCATGGCTCGTTGCCCCTCGCTCAGGTTTCCCACTGCCTTCTCCTGAGGCATCGGTAGCTCTGCCCTGACGCGCACTATGACCCCTGTCCTGTGGGATGGGTGGAGTGTTGCTGCTCCTGCTCGATTGCCCATCCTCCTCCAGTGAACTGAGGGGTCCTCTGCCACAAGTGGCTGCTGCCCGCAGCTGGTCCACCGCACATGTGCCTTGCACTAGTCCCCTGGCTACATCCTTGCAGCAGTGTGCTAACTCATTCTGCATGCTGATACAGCGACGTGCCAGCACTGATGTGGCAGAGGACAGCCGGTTTACAGCCCTAGTATAAATGTCCAGGCGAGTGTGGCGGCACTGTCTCTCTCTGCGCCTGGCTGCACGGACTTCCCGCATCTCAATGCACAGTGCCTCCAGTGCACCAGTCAGGCCCATGATGCCTGCCCTCGTTTGGTGCTGCGTTGATTTAATTATCTTTGCCTGCAGGTGCTGTACCTCCAGCATGTTGCTCTCAAGCCCTCCAAATACTGTGTCCTCACCTGTGTCAGCTGAGCTTGTGGATGGCTGTGCCTTGTGACTTTATAATTATGTACTGATGAAGTTTGTTCCTCTATGTAATAAAACCTTTATATCTTTGTAATCATGCAGTGAGATATTTACTTGTGGTTCAAGGTTAGTATAATTATATAAGGACCTTTTAGGCCTACTCTAGATTATTACTGGCAGGTATTCTCTGTTCCTATTGTCTTTTGCTTCTTTTCCCCGCCTACCTGCATTGAATTGACTGGGGGTCCCCCTTCTATTTAGTATTGACGGCTGTGCCCTGTGCCTGAATGACATTCCTGGAGTGTGACGTGCAGGGGACTGTGCTGTGTGGAGTGAGGCACACTGGCCCTGGACTTGCTGCTCCTCCACACCTGTGTCCAGTGGAATCTACCTCCAGTGGTAGCAGTGGTGATACTGCTAGGCGCCGTCTGTGTTTAGCTGGGATCACTGGGCTGCCTTCGTCCTACTTCTCTTGCCCTGACTTTTCCGCGCTGTGTGATGCATCCTCCCCTCCTGTCATGTGTTCCTGTGTTTCTGGTGGTGCTGTGAATGTAAATCCACACATTAATTTGGTGTCCTGCCTCGCATTGGTCATGCAATAAATTTAACAGTTTGAAGTTACATGGGTCCTATCTGTCTGTATTTTGCCAGTCCTGATACACACATACTGATTGTACCTTGCTGGGTGTCACAGCTCCACTGTTTGGTGCATGTGACTACATCTCCCATAATGCATTGCTGTGTGTGCTTGTGTGCATGCACTGGAGTTGCATTCCTCTTTGGTGCCTGGGTCTTTCCTGGGTGTGTGGGTGATGTGGTGATGTATCAGGGGTGTGATGGCATGCTTCTTACCTTGTCTGGGGTTTTGGGGGTCGGAGCTGTCAAGGTCAGCCACGCCACTCACACTCTCCAGCAGCAGGGTGCCCTCAACCAACTCCTCCAAAGGCATAAAAATCAATGGCAGTGGACGTCCCACCACCGGTCTTTCTAGCCTCAGCCTGCCTTGCAGCCACCTTTTTTTAGCCTTTCCTGATGTCTTCTACGGTGTGGTGGGTAACACCAATGGCGTTGACCTTCTCCTGGATGTCTGCCCAGATTTTCCATTTGCGTGCCTCGGGCACACGCAGGGATTGTTTGCCAAAGAGAAGCTCATGGCTCACCACCATCTCTTGTATGAGCACCATGATCTCATTCTAATCCTGGTAAAGTTGACCATGTGGGGACAGTGGGGTAATTAGCTATTTTGCGAGGCAATGATTCTGCAAATATATTTGTGAACTTGCAATCTGTGACAAACCAATTGCAAAAATTGCAATTAATGAGTTCTCAACTTGCGAAATCACGTTGTGGTGGGTAACACCAATGGCGTTGACCTTCTCCTGGATGTCTGCCCAGATTTTCCATTTGCGTGCCTCGGGCACACGCAAGGATTGTTTGCCAAAGAGAATCTCATGGCTCACCACCATCTCTTGTATGAGCACCTCCTGCTCCATTTCACTACACTTTTATTTTCTCTTCCTGGCATTCTCCACTTGCTGCTTGTCCTGTGTGTCCATGTCTCCTCACTCAGTAGCAGTGCACTAGTGCCTCAGCTCTCCTCCCAGCCTTTCACTCTACTTCTGGGAATCAGGTGCAGCATGGGCAGTAACACTTCCTGGTTGTGATGTCATCAAGCTGCACCTGACTTTCCGATTAGCAGATTTGCGATTTTGCAAGTAATGAATCGCAATTTAGGTATTCACATTAATTTTATGTGAATATTTGGGAATTGCTAAATATTAGCAAACTTTTATTTACATTGGGTTTTGCGATTCTCAGATTGCGATTCGCAAAAAAATCGCAATTTGAGATTCGCAAAATCAGAGTTTGACACATATGGCCCATTATCATTTTATTTTTTGCTGCTGAAGTAGTTTTGCAGGGCGTGTCGGGGCTGGGCTACTTTGCAAGCATCAGTATAGTTTCCGGTGCTGACTGCTTAATTCTCCACATCAGATCGTGTCCCAATCGTTTTAAGCATAACAGAACTGCGAATAATGCAGTATTGTATAAGATCCCCAGATGTTTTGATATGCACACCATGCAATTTGACAGTGACATATAGTGATCCCACGAAAACCCTCTGCGTCCTGGACATATGTTGCCATTTTTCCCACAATAGTGCTGTATCCTCAGAGACGCCAATATATACATGGTGTATCTGCATTAATCATTTTATGAGGCAAGGCTACAACATTCAGTTCCCTGATATTTACTATGCAACACGCAAGGAATGTTCTAGTTACATTACAACATTTTACCCAATTTCTATACCTTTTTCTCCAGTTGAATCATCATTATAATAGTGTTCACTACGATGGATTCCTGATGAAGGCTCAGCCGAAATGCGCGTAGTGTCAACAAACTGCCAGCTTGTGTCCATCGTTTAGCCATTCGCATTAAGCACTGTATATAAAGAGCATTTATGGTTCACACAATGATGTGATGTAAAAGTAAGAGAGAACTGATAAGATTGTTCAATGTAGTATACATGCAATTATCTATGTATTCACTGTGAATTTGGCCACTTGAAAAAATATTGTAAACATTTATTTTCAAATATTTAAACAAAATATCAATAATAAATGTACATATATTTATCATAAAAAAATTAAAATCTTTTACTAAAAAAAATGACGAATAAACAACTCAACAATAATAACACATGTCACGTTGTATATATGCCTTAGCATACATGTAATTGCATTATACATTCTCTAGATTTTTCTGCCTGCACATACAGATTGAATGTGATTTGCCTAGATTTCTTGCCCCTGTTTATGTTTTCCTTGTTAGTGGCTAGTTCATCTTGTATACAGGAGCCCCCTACTTTCTAAGTTTACTGATCTGCCCACAGAGCAGGGGAAGGAGTGGTGAGTGCACCATGTCAGGGTGTATGATAGCTTGGAAGGCCGTCTTGGGCCGGCCAAACAGTTATGCGCACTTTGCATGTTCTCCTTCGGTTGTAATGCACAGCCTGGGTGGAGAACATGCACAGGATCCCACTGTCTGCTTCCGTTCCGGACGGAAGAGACAGAGATAAATTACGGAGGAGAGATGTGGTGAAAAGGTAAGTGTATTTTGTTCCCCCCCCCGCCACACCACCTCTGATCCGTGCCAGTCACCACTGCAAGTAAATCTTTCCGACTTTAAAAGAGAGCAACGCCTTGTACCTTGAAACACTATGGCGATCTAGGGACCTAAGAATTGTGAGGGATGACAATGGTCAGCCATTATTTATAGTGTCATGGACAGGAGTGTATGCCACAAAATGATTCCATGTTCCTTCCTGACAAATGCTGCTGACTCTTTTGAGCCAAGAGGCAGAAGCATGTTGATAATTTGAGGGGTGATGGGGTATTGGTTCCCCTAGTTTCCACACTGGTTCTTAACACCAAGTGATATCTCACTTAGAATAAGAGGTAGTTTGATGTATCACATTGGTTTTTAGCATACTCACATCACGTTCAAGGGTTAGGTAGAAGTGCCTCCTTTACTGTAAAGTGTAGTCCAGCTCTTCATTAAGTGGGGCTTCTGAAGAGTGAGGGGATTCCTATGATGAAGCATGACACCTGGTGGTGTGTGAGGACATCTAGACACATTTTTGTGTGTGTACAGAGATAGGCTTAGGATGAACAATCACTTATAAAAAGAACAGGTAAACAATTTCTCAGGTGGTGTTTCTTGTGTTTATGAGTTGTATTTTAATCTCATACTTTGACTTGCATATTACTAGAAATTATGACAGTAATTGGGTAATGAGTCACACTTATTTTTAAGCACTTACACTCTGCCATGAGCAATAACAGGTTGATCCTTTTTGCTTCCAGGGCTTTCAGCAACCTTCCTTTTCCCTTTTCTCTCATGGTGGGGTCAGAGTTTCAACCAAGTCAAGATCATCTGATGGGGGGCTTAGAGATATCTCTTCAGAGATAATGAATACTAGTGAAGACAATATATTCGATGGAAGAGAGTCAAAGCAACCTTCTCTGCAGGAAGCTCAACTTCTTTCTCTGCTCCTACCTTCTGAAGTTGAACGGCAACATTTATCAAAGTTTTGCATTGCCCTTGCACCCCTGAAAGGGGTGAAAGGGTGACGTTAGACCTAGGTGAGATTTATCAAGCAACGCAAGGCCACCTTGCATGGCCCTGAATAGATTGATAGATCTAAAGTAAAGCAAAGCAGTGCACATCACTGCCTTGTGTTACTCTGCGGGATGGGAGGGAGGCATTTTATGGATTGAATCTGGTTGTTCTCAAGCATCCACTCATTTATTTTGTTGCGTTCTCAGATTTACCATTAGTGGTAGACCTGGAAATGTGTCAAAATGCTGCGCCTTCCCAGGTCAGATGTAACGAGAACAAATATCTTAATTTCTCCTCATTCTTTCCTCTTTCTACATGTGCTGCATTCTGCACCACACATAGAAAGAGGAAATTGACTCTAAGGATAGTTTTTGTGAAGGGAGGTGTCCCTACAATGCAGCACCATGATACAGGGGTGTCTACATTGGTGCTAGGTAGCCAAAAGTGCGCCAGCAGTAGGAAAGGACAAAAATGGTAAATACGATACATTCCTGCCCTTTCCCCTTCCCTTTCATGCAGCGCAACAAGGTGGCGCGCTGCATGAAACAATGCTAAACCTGTCCGCTAGTTGCCATTGAGTTTCCTGTGACTATTCAGTTTTCTGATTGGATCATTTGATTTTGAATTCACTGCTCTCAGCCATGAATGCAATCACTGTAGTGCTGAGAGACATCTGCATTTTGCAATGAACTGCACTGAACTTTCTAGATTTTTTCAAAACAGTAGTATTCTAAGGTCTGACAAAGCAACAGAGATTGCAGGAAAAGGAAGAGTGATGCTGCCCCTCCAAAATTTAAATCCAAAATGACCAAGGGCATAACAAAGCAAAGTGTTTACATAATAGGAAGAACACATTGATATCATATGTACAGTACCCTAACCTTATGATACCTCCTTTGTAAATATAAATGTATTTTGCACTCACAGATTACCTAAGCAGTACACTCAGGTAAAAAAAAAAATACCTGGAAATGAATTTTTAAGTTTTTCTAACTGTGTACACATTAAAGGACTGGTCATGCTTGAGACAGTTATTTTGTTCCTGAGATATCATCAGTGATGTCATCAGTGATGTCACTGACCATGTCATGAATGATGTAATATGTGACATCATCAGCAGTGCATTGCGGGTGCGCGAGTTATAGTTAGCAGAACTAACTATAACAGAGGAATTTCTATGGTTTTGTACAAGTGAAATGTCTAGCTAACTATAACACTCCTGAAACCTATGGTTCTTTCAGTGAATTTCTAAGGTTTTTTAAAGGCTAATTTCTAACTATAACGTCCCTGAAACCTATGTTTTTTCCAGTGAATTTCAAAGGTTTTTTAAATGCTAATTTCTAACTATAACGTGTCTGAAACCTACAGTTTTTCAGTGAACTTCAAAGGTTTTTTTAAATGCTAATTTCTAACTATAACGTGCCTGAAACCTATGGTTTTTAAGCTGAATTTCATAGGTTTTTTAAATGCTAGTTTCAAACTATGCCTACAGAGGTAGGATATGTGATGAAAGAAGAAACAACGCACAGAAAGAAGCAAAAAAATGCAGAAAGAAGCAACAGAAGTCCACAAAGACGAAGAAAAGTGCAGGACGAAGCAAGACATGTGCAGAATGAACCAACAGAGAAGCAGAAAGAGGCCTTGTTGCAAAATCATCCTGTGCCTCCAACTTTTTCAGACAGGTACTGGTGGTAATTGACTCTTACTAACCAGGCCTAGAGCCAGTACTGTGCTAAAAGACACTTAGAATACAGGGAAAACATCTACATATACTAGGGAAAACTATGCGTTGGGGTACCCCTGTGATTAACATGACCTCCTCTGTAAGGCCCTAGTACATAATAGAGAAGGAGGATTAAACCTACCTCTAAGTCAGAGGTGCAGAAATATGCTACTTTAACTAGTAGTCGCGCTTGCAGAGTGGTGGAGAAAGGGTGCTGGGTGTCCAACCAACTCTCAGGAATTCCACTGCGTAGGACTTAAAGGAGGTACCAGGAGGGATTCTTGGCCCCCACACTCCCTCAGGACTAAATTGGACTTCATCCCCTTCCCATAGTCTGCCACGAGGCACGTTTGCAGAGTGGTAGAGAAAGCAGACCATGGCCTCCAAAGACGTCTTAGCCATCTCACTCTGTGGGACTTACTGGAGGTAACAAGAGGGGTAGTTGCCCCCCAAGGACATCCTTGGGGGCCAACTTCCCAAACTATTACCTCCAGTCAGTTCCACACAGCAGCATTGGTAAGTATTCATACCAGGCCACGCCCAATTTGCCCACCACTTTACAAACGCGCTCCCTGGCAAGCTCTTGGATGGGGATTGCAGGCCCCTTCACTGCTGGAGGTCCTTTAGGGGCCAACTAGCCTACCTTTTACCTCCAGTAAGCCCCACGCAATGGGATTAGTGAGACGTAGACAAAGGCCATGCCCCCTTTCTCCACCACTCGGCAAATGCGACCCCTGGCACGTTGTAAGTTGGACTGGATTGAGTCCCCTTGAATCATGAGGGTCCCTGGGGTTCAAGTAGCCCATCAGGTACCTCCAGTAAGCGCCACAGAGCTGTGTTTCAGAGAGGTGTAAAAAGGGGCGTGGCCTGGGCCACCACTCTGCAACGCAGACCTATGGCGCTTACTGGAAGTACCTAGTGGGCTAGTTGGCTCCCAGGGGCCCTCAGGATTGAAGGGGAATTAATTTCCCCAACTTAAAATGTGCCAGAGCGCATGTTTGCACACGTCACCTCAGGCCCCACCCCCTCCCTTTACCACTGTGCAAACGCGCCCAGTGGCACATTTTCAGTTGGGTGATTAAGTCCCTTTGAATCCTGAGGGTCCCTGGGGACCAGCTAGCCCACCATATACCTCCAGTAAACACCACAGAGCTGCGTTGCAGAGAGGTGGTCCGAGGCCACGCCCCTTTTTACACCTCTCTGCAACTCCGCAACTACTTAACCAAGCCCCGGGGAGGTGGCGGTTCCCGGGGCAGTGAGGTGGGAATGGGGCCCCCTACACTTATTTTTTTACTGCCCCTGGACCTGGTCAACCCGGGGGCTTCAATCCAACAAAGCGTGGGAGCCCGCGCTTTGGGTTATTTTTTTCGGCCGGACTTTGTTTTTTGCTTTTCTTATGCCTTGGTTACAAGGCGCAAGATGGCTGCCAACACTTCCTGGTTTGGAGCGTTGACAGCCAATTAGCATAAGGCTCATGGTCGGGAGGGTGCGCGGATCCTCCGTGCCTCTAAATATCGAAACTTTTATTTTTTTATTTTCTCAGCAACCACTGAACGTATTTACCCCATTTAAAAAAAAGGTCTCTTTCTGAACCAAGGGCTACCGTTGTGCCAAATTTGGTGTAATTCTGTTAAGCAGTTTCTGCTGTAACCGTGTCTAAATTTTCCTATGAGAAATTGATTTTCCGACCTATATTTTTTTTAATTTCATAGAAACTACTGAACGGATTTACACCATTTGAAAAAAGGTCTCTTTCTGAACCAAGGGCTACCTTTGTGCCAAATTTGGTGTAATTCCGTTGAGAAGTTGTGGCTGTAACCGTGTCTAAAGTTTTCTATGGGAAATTGATTTTCCGACCTCTATTTTTTGAATTTCTCAGGAACTACTGAAAGGATTTACACCATTAAAAGAAAGGTCTCTTTCTGAACCAAGGGCTACCTTTTTGCCAAATTTGGTGTAATTCCGTTCAGCAGTTCAGGCTGTATCCGTGTCTAAAGTTTCCTATGGAAATTAACATGGAGAAAACACGTTTTGGGACCCCCCCTTTTTTCTCTGACCCCGCTTGCCGAATCACCCCGAAACTTTAAAGATAGGAGCTGACCGGAGCGCCCCACTATTTTTGGAAATTTTGTCAACCGGCACCAAAGTTATTGGGAAAAGAAAAAATGCTTTTTGATTAGAAACAAGGTCCTAACTATAACTACCTACAGGTGATCACTGGCAAGTTAGTCACCATCAATAAATTGATTATTTACCTGCCTGCTGGCTTCCTCTTTCAGGGCTACCTGTTACATTGGATGTTTAGCGGCAAAGCTCAGCCCCTGAAGGAGTCCACCACAAGAAAGTGGGCCCGTCTAATGGCGCCAAGATGGGGCCATCTGAATCACGGGAGGCAGAGCTGCAAGGTTGACAACAACGAAGCAGAACAGTCAGTTTCAGCAAAACATTGCATCAACCCACTTGGGTTTTAATAGACTTTTGCTACTGTTTTTTAGACGGACTCACAAAACTGGCACTACAAGTACCATAAGGCCATTGCAAAGGCCACGCCCACAGGGGAACGAACTTGCAATCTATAAGTGTGCCTGAGAAGCTGCCTAAAGTTAACAGAATGTCATTGACAAAGGGAACGGATTCCCGAAACGCGTTTGGCTGCTAGAAGAACGAATGTCTTTGTCTTGCTGCTGCCTGCAGGTGAGTTTGTCACCATCAATAAACAGATTATTTACCTGCCTGCTGGCTTCTTCTTTCTGGGCTACCTGTTATGTTGGATGTTTAGCGGCAAAGCTCAGCCGCTGAAGGAGCCCACCGCAAGAAAGCTGTCCTGTCTAATGGCGCCAAGATGGGGCCATCTGAATCACGGGAGGCAGCGCTCCGAGGTTGACAACAACGAAGCAGAACAGTCAGTTTCAGCAAAACATTGCATCAACTCACTTGGGTTTTAATAGACTTTCACTACTGTTTTTAAGACGGACTCACGAAACTGGCACTTCAAGTACCATAGGCCATTGCAAAGGCCACGCCTACCGGGGAACGCACTTGGAATCTATACGTGTGCCTGAGAAGCTGCCTAAAGTTAACAGAATGCCATTGACAAAACGCATTTGGCTGCTAGAAGAATGGATGTCTTTGTCTTGCTGCTGCCTGCGGGGAAGTTTGTCACAATCAATAAACTGATTATTTATCTGCATTACCTCAAATGTCTGCTTTTCCATCAATCTTTAAGCAATAGGATTAGCACAATGCCATCCACGCCAAGATAGAAAGGGACACATTCTTTTGCCTTTTTACAGCAAAGTCATTAAGCACAGGACTAACACAGTGCTGTCCATGCCGAGCTGTATAATTACAAAAGCGTAATTCCAGAGATTGTGTAAGATTATGCCAGCATAACATTAATTACAACATTGTATATATATATACGCCAGTATATAGTTATCTTTTGAACCGTGTTTCCAAGGGAAAAGCATTTTTGGACGTGCCTATAACTTTGGTGCCATCCCAAAATTTTACAAAAAAATGTCAAGGTAAGTTCTGATTGTCATGGAATGTTTGGGTTTGATCCATGCAGTGGGGAAAAGAATTGTGGTCACGAAGTAAGGGTGTGTTTATAATGTTAATTCCCATAGAAAGCTTTAGCCACACCTACTGCTCGAACCGCTGAATAGACTTATAGCAAAGTAGGTGTAAATCTGTTCCGTGATTTTTCCCAAATTTAAGCCAAAACCTATAGTGATATCTTCGGCCGTGGATATTTTGTGGTGATTTTGCGAGTAATTGCAAATGCATGCACCAATGGGAATGCTCTGATTGGCTGGACAACACCTGAACAGAAAGTTGTGGCCACTGTTTTATCTATCGGGAATGGTCCCATGGGTTGTACATTTGTGTGAAAACAAACAGAAGGGGTCAGAGTAGATGTACTCTGACCCCATGTTTGAAAAATGGGGGTGATAGTGACACAAGTTATGTGTCCAAAATGTATTTGTTTAATCATGTGCAATATTTATGGTGCCGACTCGACTGCCAGTGAACCCCACCTGTGTACCTTTGCAGAGACATCGCAACTATCTCGCGAATATTGGTGGGAATATAAAAAATATCAGTGAATCATGAATACACATTTTTATAGAGATATCAAGATTTTGATAAATGTTTTTATAGAGTTATTTATATAGTACTGTGATGGTTAGAATTAATTATATAGTTATCAGTCTTTAATGTGGTGGTGGCTATTGAATTCCTGCTTTTGCTTTCCACTGTCGTGAAGTAACCGCAGGGATCATAATGACCAAAGTCATCGTAATCTCCGGCCTCACTGAGAAATCAGAAAATAGGTTTCATAGGGTTGTTTTAGAAATACACTACAAAAACATGAGTTTGAAGTGAACCGTAATAAACCCCTAGTGTGTACAATACTGTAAGATATGTGTATATATGTGTTTTCACTTTATGGAAAAGGTGTAACTCTCGCAGTTAGCTGTGATGTTGCAACGTCCTGAATAACCGCAAAAACAGAAAATAGTTCTGAAAGATAGTTTCCGAAGAAACTTAGTACAAAAATATGAGTTTAAACATGCTTTGCAAAGTATGTGTATAGTAACATATGCAGGGCAGTGTTCAGAATCCATGCACTCATCCATTACACTTGCACTATGCAATCACCCAGATGCTAACTATGTACACATCCAAACACCCAAACAATACCCTTCTACTCTTCCATTCACCCAGACACTATCCATGCACTCATCTATTCACCCAGGCACTACCCATGCACTCATCAAATCACCCATGCACTACCCATGCACTTATTCGTTCACGTAACCATTATCCTTCCACTCATACATTTACTCAGGCACTACCCTTGCACTCCTCCATTCACTGAGGCACTACCCATGCACTCATCCATTCACTTAGGCACTACACATGTGCTCATCCATTCACTCAGGCACTACCCTTGTGCTCATCCCACGACTCAGCCACTACCCATGCACTCATCCATTCACTGAGGTACTACCCATGCACTCATCCAATCACCTAGGCACTAACCATGCACTCACGCAATCAGACACAAACTATACATGCACTCATCCAATCACACAGGCACTTTGGATGCACTCATCCATTCAATAAGGCACTACTTATGGACTCATCCAATCACCCAGGTGGTCTTTTTGCACACACTCAGTTACCCAAGCACTACCCATGCACTCATACAATGAACCAGGCACTACCCATGTGCTAATCCAATCACCCAAGCAGCACCCATAAACCCATCCATTTACTCAGGCACTGCCCATGCAGTCATGCATTCAACCAAACATTACCCATGCACTCATCCATTCAATGAGGTGCTATCCATGCACTCATATGATCACCCAGGCACTACTTTTGCTCTCATTAATTCACTTATCCACTACCCATGCACTATGCAATCACCCAGATGCTAACCATGCTCATATCCAATCACTTGAGCACTACCCATGCACTCATCCATTGACCCAGGCACTATCCATGCTTTCATCCATTCACTCAGGAACAATGAATGCTCTCATCCATTCACTCAGGCACTACCCATGCAGACTATATTTATATTGTTTTGTTGCGGTTGTTTTCTGCTGCCTTGTTGTTCTATTTAAATATTGATTTTGGGTCATTTTCTCTTTCTATTTCTTTTTCTCATTTCCAATTTCTCCCTCACCTTTTTTCATTTTTTACAATTTTTCATTGTATTCTCAATATGTTGTATTGTTTATCATTTTATTCATTGTCTAATTTTAATGTGTGTATATATATATATGTGTATCTATGTGTAAAAAGATTTTTTATATAATTGTTACTGCCCTGGTGAAGTTCCCGTGGCACTGGGGAACGAAAAGCAATGGCTGTGTGCCGGTTTTAACCAAACAACATTGAATAAAAAGAAGAACTTTTTTGAATTACTAGCGTGTTTCCTGTTTGATTCCAATCAGAGTGCACCTTCCTTTCTTGTGGACTGTATTTTTCAGTATGGGAAACACATTTACTGGTCACTGATTCTCCGCAGTAAATGCGACAATCTTGTGTCGACTCAAAAAATTGTTAAAAATAAAACCAGTTATCGATGTACTTTCTGATAAACACATACAAAATCAAAAAATGAGAGGAATATAATATAAATTAAATACACAATATCCAATTATAGCAAGAAAATACGAAAGTCTTAGAGGTTCACTTAAAAAAAATGAATGTTACAATTAAGAAATAGAATTTTTAAAAACTTTAGAAACTGAAAAAACAAAGGGTACAGGGACATTACAGTTAAGAGTTAGCATTTTTAAAAAACTTAGAAATTCACTGAAAAACCAAAGATTACAGGGACATTATAGTTAGGAAATATATATATTTTTAACTTAAACAACAAACTTGGTCACCTATATAGTCACTGACACAAACACACTCACCCATACAGCCACTCTCACAATCACTTACACACACATACAGTCACTTGTATACTCCAACACTTATCTATACTGCCTTTTACATATGCACCTACTCACCCATATACCACTAACACATCCATTCACTCACTGACATTGCCATGCACACACTCCGTCACCCATACAGCCCCTCACAGATGTACTCACTAACCCATACAGCTACTGACCCACCCACTCGCTCATCCATGAAGGCAGTCACACACCCCCTCAACCACCCACACAGACATTCATACACCCATACAGGTACTCAGACAACCAACCAATCACCCATAAAGCCACTCACATATCCACTCACCAACCCATACAGCCTCTTAGACCCCAACTTATAGACTGATATAGACATTCTCACAACCTAGTCACTCACCCATACATTCACTGAGACACCTAATCACTAACTTATACAGTCAGCCATGCACCCACTGAATCATCCATACATGCACTTATACACCCACTAATTCATCACTAAACCTTGGAATGTATATTTAACACTCATAAACGTTTTTTAAATGCTCACAGTCACTGGATGATGTGATCAGGGATGTCCTTTGAGTTGTCATGTGTGATGTCACTGACCATGTCATGAGTGATGTCATGTGTGAGGTCATAAGCAAAACAGTGTCCACCGTGGGACTCTTTTCAGACTACTATTGGCAACCATCTTGCATCAGTTTGGAGCAGCCTCTATTTAATGTAATATTTCTAAAAACCAAGTGGTCCAGTTGTATACTGGCTAGGAACAGAGATGGAGTCTTCAAATATTGTGTCCGTATTTTTCAAACTATCAAAATAAATGTACTACGTGTTTCTGCTTCGCCAGGACTTGGAAGAACGGGTAAAGTTTGGAAGAACACACAGGCAAACTGAGACATGCCCAACAGTATTGGTGGTTACATTGGCATCACCCCTTGAAAGTAGTATTCCACTGAGAAATTAAGCAGAATAGCTAGATGAGTCCCCAGACTGACCCACGCCTTGACCAGTGTATAGAAATCTCCTGGTAATAAGTCAGACAACTATTGTCCTGAGGAGACCAGAGATTCACCAGGGGTCGAAATGTCAAAAATGGTTTCTCTTGGTTGTTTAGAAAAGTAATTGTTCCACAAGTTTTGATGGGACATACACATGTGTTTTTCATTGTAAATACATAACCAGTGAACTTTTATATCTTGTTTCCTATGTGTATATTTTCGGATTGTAACAATTTTTATTAATTTTAAGACAGTGAATAAAAAAAATTATACAAATCTTCCGCCTACAACCAACAATCAATGGTCGGTGGAGATAGAAAAATAAGAAAGAAAAAGGGGGGTGCGAGAAACTATAGGGGAGGACAATAACCAACAATATACACTGATAATTCAAATAAACAAAATACCTATTCAAGCCATGCCCGCCTGTACTGTGTTGGTGTCAGTGTAGTGTAGTTCCGCACATTGAGGCTAACCACCTTCATCATGATTAAGTGTTAAAGTGGAATGTGGCGGTGGTTCTAAAAAGAAAAGCTTTGCTTCTCCTATATCTAGCGGGTCAGGATGGTCTTGAGTATAGATGGTGTATGGGCGTGGGTGGATAAGTTTAGTTTCTTAGATTATTAAATTAGCACAGTTAATTAAAACCATTGCAAAAAATGTTATCATTGCGCTGTTACCACGTTAAACGCAAAAACAAAGAAAACCATCAAATTTAAGTTCATATACATATTACTGACGAGGCAGTCTTGTAGTTGCTATTATAACAATGTGACAGGTTTCCAAAGCCAAGGATAAAATAATTTGGTACAGGGATACTAGGACAGGGGGCAAAAAAAGTCTGTGATAACTTTTTGGGGGGAGGAACTGGAAGGGCGGGGGCAGGAAGGGGTAAAAACAGATTGTCCAAGAGGCTCACATATTTTCCAGACCTTGCAAGCACTTGAGTATCTAGGGAAGTAAAGCAGAGGGCTGATGCCCCCCAACATGTACTGATGTCCCTTTTTAAATATAAGGGTTTTAAAAGAAGTCTTCTGGGAGCGTCAAGGGTGGGACAACAGCACAGAAGATGCAACCATGATTCAGACCTGTAGTTGCACAGTCTGCAGGCCCCCTCCTCACTTGTTGGAGCCCATCGGTTGAAGGCAGTGGAGGGCAAACCTAAGAGATGCATGAACATTATATTCATCCGGGCCACTGCGTTCAGACTTTCCAGGAGGTAAGATTGAGGTACCCCAGGGAGGTATGAGTTATGCAAGGGAAATTGGATAATTGTTGTTTTTAGGACCTGAATGTCCATCTGGTAGGAAATGTGTCTGACCTGCTTGTTGAGAACCCTTTTGCAGACTGTGTATGGAATAGTGTCTGTGGTTAGTAATGATTCGTCAATGTGTAGCGTTCTTATGGTCTTTACAATTACGGTTCCACGGATTCCCAGAGCTGGCAAGAGTTTTTTCTAACCGGGCTTTAAGGGTGTTGTCTGCGTCTTTTAATGTCCTTACAACATTTTTCAGGGTATCAGCCTCACAGAAAATAGATTGTCTTTGAAGGCCCAGCTCCAGTCGTAGTCTTGCCCTGTGGATGTAATTCGGGAGATGGAAGATTTTTTTATAAATGGAAACCTGGACATGGTAAGACTGGCCGAGCATGCGCCAGGAAAGGCCTTATGCCCATAATTAAGGTGGGGAGTAGAGTGGCTTTAATCACCTTCATAATGGGTTCGGCAGAAGGACTACTCAGGGACAGGTTGAGTTGGGTCAGGCAGTATGTTATTGCTTCTGCTCTCTTTTTCAAGGTGGCCAAGTGGACTGATGATCTGGAAGACTCGCTAAACCAGACCCCCAGGTTATTGTATTTTGATGTTATTTTGATTTTTGCGGGCCCTATGTTCCACGTTAAACTTTTCTTTTTCTTGCAACAGCCAAAAATCAAGACCTTGGTTTTATCCTGGTTCATTTTTAGAACGTTAGCAGTAGTATATTTGTGGAGCGTGCTCAAGGCTCTTTGGAGCCCAGATTTTGCTTGGTCCATTATATAAATATCATCAGCGTATTGCAGAATGTGCTGGTTCATTGTTGGGATACCCAGTTTTGGCAGACGGAGACTGCTTTTCTCAGGAATCTCCCCAGATCTGTGATGTAAAGGTTGAACAAGAGGGGAGCAAGAACACATCCTTGCTTTAGGCTGTCTGAGGTTGTAATTTTTGCAGAGACTGTCATTGGGCCAGTTCTGACTCGTACCCATGTGTTCTTATGCAAGGAGATAAGGACTCCTAGCAGACTCTGAGGGATCCCCCACTTGTCCAGTTTCCTCCATAAGGTGGTGTGAGACACTTTGTCAAAGGTAGCGCTGTAGTCTATAAAGCAGCAATAGAGGGGAGATGAATTTTTTGTGCTGCTTGTTGACTCAAGATGGCTAAGGTGGTGTTGTTGTCTATTGTGGAGGCCGAGGATCGAAACCCTGTTTGAAAGTATGATAGAATGTTATTTTCCACTACCCTTTATTCTAGCGACCAGGCATATACCGTAGCCTCAAGATCTAATAGGGCAATGAGTCGGTAATTAGCTGGAAGAGAGGGATCTCCTTTCTTAAAAATTGGGCATACGATTGAGCCTTTCCATTAGTATGGTAACCGATAGGTAGTAAACGCCTAGTTGTATAAGGGGGCTAACAGCTTAGCCCAATCTTCCAGCGCACAGTTGAATAACGCAGATGGAAGGCCGATGGGCCCAGGAGCGCCATCGTTTTTCATGGATTTCAAATACTTGCAGACCTCAGCCGGAGTAGTCATCTCATGGGTTTCCATCTGCGTAGTATTGGCTGGATCTCAAATTTCACCCTCCTCATGATCCAGGGTATCACTGTAGTATTGTTGAATCACCTACTAGGACCAGACTTTTTCACGGACGACGTTCCCCCTGCTCTTATTGGAGGAACGAAGCATGTTTATGTGGTTCCAAAATTGGGTCAGGCTTTTTCCTTTAACAGGGCAAATATTTTTAGCCAGTCATTCTGTTCTTTTTGTTTCTTGGCTTCCCATGTTGATTTTTTTATAGGCTTTACACAGTGAGGCCATATTATTAGTAGAATGCTCTGTGCCTTTTGATTTGTGCAGGTGCACAGCTCTCCTTAGAGCTCTTCTTTGGATGGCTAGCACCGGGTCAAAAATCCGCTGCGGGCGAGGCCTGGGAATCTGTGGCGGGCTTCAGGGCCTATTAAAAGGTCTTGTCATTTGGCAATGGCGTAGTCCTACTGGTGATGGAAGTCTGTGGGAGGATTGTGAGTAAAATGTGGAGTTTTTCCCATGAACCAAGTGCCCACCTTATCGGCGCTGAAAGCGTCCCATTTAATTTGTCTGACTAGAGTGTGGAGTTCGACCTGCGTTGAATGCCCCACTTCAGTTATTACGACAGCAACAGGCACTTGCAGGTCCATTGTTTCAGTTAAGGGGTTATGGTCGCTCTCGGTACAAGTGGGGATTTCCATCATGATTAATTTGCTTGCCAGAGATGGAGATAAAAAAATGTAGTCCATGGTCGAAAGATTCTTAAATGTTGGAGGCAGATGGGCACCAGGATCCTGTTCCAATGCAATTTGCTTCGCAGAACGTAAATTGTTATTGGTTAAAAAAGTGGTCATGACTTCTTGCTCTATAGTTTTGGTAAAAGAATGGGTGTTGGATCCCAGGTCTCTGATGTTAAAGTCGCCTAATAACAGTACTTCCGCAGAAGTGAATTCCAATGAAAGTTCTTCCAGATGTTTGACCAATAGGACTGTTGCCAGTGATTTTGATGTTTTAGCAATGTTGTGGTAACAGTTTATTAAAAGTAAAGGAAAGGCCCTGATTGAAGTTGAAAGACTGATGATTAGTACAATTTTCCCTGCAGTTAAGTTCTGATAGAAGGTGGTAGCTGCAATCTTGCTCCTGTGTTTGGTGAAAATGGAGAGGCCCCCATAAGGTCTTCCAAATGAATTAGACTCGCAAACCGCTACTGCCGGATTCTCACTGCTGGGGAAATCTACCACAGAGCCCACACTTTCCCTGATACTGGACATTGGGAATTGGAACTAACTCCGAGCCAGAGGCAGAATTTTACCACCTGCAGGGGCCGGGACTGCGAGACCCAGCAAGCATCGCGCATCCATCACTGAGCGCAGCTGGTGTCTCTTCCCGCCCCCTGCTCCCTGCTCCTATTTACAGCTCGCGGCCCCCGCTCCGCGGGAGCCGCTCGCAAGCCGCTACTGCCGGATTCTCACTGCTGGGGAAATCTACCACGGAGCCCACACTTTCCCTGACACTGGACATTGGGAATTGAAACTAACTCAGAGCCAGAGGCAGAATTGTACCGCCTGCAGGGGCCGGAACTGCGAGACCTAGCGAGCATCGCGCATCCATCAACTGAGCGCAGCTGGTGTCTCTTCCCGCCCCCTGCTCCCTGCTCCTATTTACGGCTCGCGGCCCCCGCTCCGCGGGAGCCGCTCGCAAGCCGCTACTGCCGGATTCTCACTGCTGGGGAAATGTACCACGGAGCCCACACTTTCCCTGATACTGGACATTGGGAATTGGAACTAACTCCGAGCCAGAGGCAGAATTTTACCGCCTGCAGGGGCCGGGACTGCGAGACCCAGCGAGCATCGCGCATCCATCAACTGAGCGCAGCTGGTGTCTCTTCCCGCCCCCTGCTCCTTGCTCCACCCTATATAACACGCCTCTCTCCTGCGGGACGCGCGCGGGACGAAGCCCGGGCAAAGGGCGGGCCGTTTGAGGCCGTTCGAGAACGGTCGAGACCGGGACTGGGCTACACCATTTCCTTTTGGATTTCGTTCCTGGCTCCTTAGCCCCGCTGGGATAACGAACCATGGCGACCAGAGAAACCCGGAACAAGAGCACGTTGGCTGCAGGAGCAGCAAAAGGTACTATAGACAATTACTTTGTCAAAGCAGGATCCCTCTTGATTGATGAAATAACTCTTCAAGAAAGACGTATATCACAGGAAATCGATTGGGTCCGGAGATCTTCGATAGGACCCTTAGCGCTCGCAAAGACCCCGGAGAACAGATTGAATCATGCCGTCTCAGAAATTGGGGAAAATGTGACGGGTGGGATGTCATCCCTACCCAATTTAAGCAATTCAATTATGCTTAATACCGACAACGATACAAGTGCAACGGATGATCTTAGCCTCTTAACCCTACCGTTACCACATACCCAATTACCACAGCCCTCCCCCTCCCCCATTAACATCACACCTAACACAGATGTGATTATTGATACCATAGACTGCCTTACGCAGGGGGAAAGGGAAGGTGCGATACCAAAACGGAAGAGAGGGGCACAGAAAAGCAGAGGACGAAAAGCGAAAATCCCCAAACCCAACGAAATTTTAGAGAGACGTAAATCAGGCCAAAGTAAAAAGGGGCTCACTCCCACAGACACACTTTTGCCTCCTATCACTGTCTCGCCGTTATCATTGACACCAACTGTGGTAATCCCACCCCTGTCATAAAATCTAGAAGCCCATGATTTGCTTCTAGCTAGGATGGGAGCACTTCTTAAGACACATATAAGCCCTTTAGTCACACGCCTAACAAGGATTGAAGGCAGGTTAGCCTCCATAGAACAAACATCCTTACCTCTTGCAGAGGCTAAAAAGTTAAACACCATTATAGCGAAAGGTGGAGCTGAGCCTAGAGGTAAGAAGGCTATATCTAAGCCCCCTGCTAAGGACCTAGTGACAGTAACAGATAAAGTACCAATACCAACTTCTTTAGCGAATATTGCCATTACCGATCATGTTCCGCAAACCCCATCGCTGTTAGCACAAACTGCCCCCGCACAGGGGCATGACGGTAAACCAAGGCCCAATTGCTCACCGATGGGGGTTGCGGCTAAACAAGACGCTTGCGCTGCTTCAAAAAGAAATAGGCCTGTGAACCTGCCGCCAGAGTCCTGCCCTTACACAGTCATCTTGGCCGGTGTCCCTGAGCTAAGGCCGGATTCAAAAGAGTCGGCATTGGCCCTCAGGAACAAGGTCATCAGTTGGCTCTCCATGAATAGACCCCTTCCCGACGGAACCACTAGCGCGGTCCTTACGGCTAGGAGAATTCCATGGCTGGGCCACACAAACAAATCGATTGAAGGTGACTGTGTCATAGTCAATTTTAGAGACCCCAGGACAGTCGCTCATATTTGTAGTTGGCGACTGCGTGATCAGGGAACAGTAATCCAATCACTACCCCTTTCCTTCTTCTATCCACCAGTGCACAACCAATGTGAGGAAGAGGGCTGGTTGACTGTTCAGAGGAGGGGAAGAGGCTGGGTTGATAGAGCTAGGACTGATTTCCACTATCCTATACAATTTCGGCAGCATCAACCTGACCATTTTTTGTTGTCATCTAATAGATATAGCAGTCTGGATATGGTGGACTGTCTCAACCAGGGCAAGAGAGGGGAGATGGGTGATTGTAAGGGTGTCTACACCGAAGGGAACAGCTATCTTCCGACTATAAGCTCTGTTAGTTCACTGGAGACAAACGCCCGGGATGAGGTAGATAATAAGATCACGGGAATCTTCTTAAATAGCACGGGCCCTCCTCCAAACCCAGAAGATTCTAGAACTGAGGTTTGGGATGAATCCTCTAGTGTGTCTTCACAGGTGATCAGAAGGGCTACGCTGACATCCAATACAACTACTTCCCACTCTAGACCATCCTCACTTAATTTACTGTCCTGGAATGTCGCTGGTCTAGGGAATAAATTGAACTGCCCTGACTGGAGTTTATTCGTTGAGGCAAAGGATGTATGCTTATTCCAGGAAACGTGGTCCAGAGAAGCAGTACCTCCAACAGGCTTTGCTGTTTTCTCGACTCCGGCTAAATGGGGAGGGAAGGGTCGTCCCTCGGGAGGCCTTGCGACTTGGGTGGCGGTTGACCTGGGATGCAAGGCATCCCTTATTCCCTCAGTTTCCAGTGACATCCTTGCGGTTTTGTTGGAGTGGCCAAACGAGAGTAGGCTGATTGTGATAAACATTTACTCTAGACCAGTAAACATCACAACTGAGTCTGATACCATTGACCAACTCTCGGTTTTTCTAAATAACATCCCACAGGGTATACCATTTTTGGTGGGCGGCGACTTTAATAGTCAATTTGAGCCCCTTCCAGGCATACTGGATGGACTATCCCAGGAGGAGGATGCGATTTGGCTGATACCTCCTTCGGTATCCCCTCCTCCTAGAGCCAGGACACCATTAGCCCTTCAAATTACGGCCCTTACCTTGAGGTGGGGCATTCGGGTATGCAACGGACACGTAGGCTCAGATATACCATCAAAATGTACCTATCATAGAGAGGGTAGGGAGTCCAGATTGGACTACATTATGGTTCACCTCTCCATGTGGCCGAATATCATAGACTTCCATGTAACATTACGGGAGGATAGTGATCACAACTCCCTAGAACTAGTATATGCGGTCCGTGATTTGGAGGACCGAGGGGGTAAAATAGATGAGGCTGCCCCAGGGTTGAAACTGACAAACAACAGACGGCGAGTGAGGTGGGAGAAGCTGGCTTCCAACCCAGAGAAGATTGGGGAACTTTACTCCCGGCTCATACCGACTCTTGAAAAAGTGTCCATGATAATGGAATCCCCCGTGCCCCAGGAAACAAACAAGGAGCTAGGGAGGGCACACGAGAACCTCACTGAGTCTGTGGCAGAGGTTCTCTTTACCACAGCAAAGAGCCGGCATTATGATCGTCCCAACTGGTACAACCAGGCTTGCCGGAAGGCAAAACAGGACTTTCTGACATCCATTAAGGATGGTTCAGATAGACAGGTTGTTCAGGCACTTTGAAGGGATTACAACATCTGACTACTAATGCCAAAAGAGAATGGGAGCATGAAAAGTGGAAAAATCTTTTAAGAACACTATCCATTAGGGATTCCCGTAAATTTTGGTGTATTGTTAATACGGGGTCCGAGGAGCTGGTTTCGGCAATTGAGCCCAACATCTCGGCTAAGACATGGCAGGATCACTTTTACTCATTATACAAGGCCCTCGATGACGCTAATGAGGACACCCTACCTAACATTGATGCAGTAATTAAGGGTGAACCTTTTACAGAGACGGAAGTCCGAGCAGCCATCACTGGCCTGGCAACAGGCAAAGTGCCGGGTCTGGATGGTATGCCGGGCGACCTATTCAAGCAAGAGCCCGATGTATGGGCACCATACTTGGCTGTGATATTCAATGCTGTCCTTGCGGACATGGAGGTTCCTAGTACTTGGCTGGGCACAGAGATTGTTCCCATATTCAAGAAGGGATCACCTCTGCTCCCAGCTAACTACAGGCCTATTAGCCTCATAGATGTTTCCCAGAAGCTATTTGGCAGGCTGGTTTTGGATCGCCTCGAAAATTGGATGGAAGAAAATTCCATTCTTAGTCCTTACCAGGCGGGATTTAGAAAAGGGGTTTCCACTATGGATCAGATATTCCGTCTGAACCTCATTTACTGGAAGATAGCGGTACTCGAGGGCGGTAGCATGTACACAGTATTTGTGGACTTGCGTGCTGCCTTCGATCTAGTACCCAGAGAAAGACTCTGGATTGTACTGTCCGAGTTGGGTATTCCAGGGGATATTTTATCTATCCTTATAAGGTTGCACCAGGAAACCTTTGCACGAGTCAGGTGTGGTAGAAAAGGGGCACTTTCCGACAGGTTCTCCGTTGACAGGGGGGTGAGACAGGGCTGTGTGCTCGCACCGACCCTGTTCTGCCTCTTTGTCAACGGGGTAATAGATCACCTGACCAGGATCAATGACATCGATGCTCCCAAGTTGAACGGCAGCAGGGTGCCTGCAATTATGTTTGCTGACGAAACCCTGCTGCTGTCCAAATCCCCAATGGGAATACAAAGAGTCCTGGACGGGTTTTCAGCGTTTTGTGTGGAACGGGGGCTTGAGATCAACGCGTTAAAAACCAAATTCATGATTCTCAACCCCCCCCCTTTAACACGTCCCAATCCCACTATTGGCTCAACAAGATTAGAGAGGGTTTTTACATTTGAATACCTGGGGGTAACAATTAACCAGGACATGACGTGGGACTCGCACCGGGCAAAGGCCCATATGAAATGGGTCCAATTAACTGGAGGTATTTCCAGGATGATAAGTAGATCGACCTACAAACCTTTTAATGCTGCCCTTGAAATTTACAAAATGCAGGCCATACGGTTTTATACGGCGGTGAACTGTGGGGTCATTGTCCTAACCACAAACTACAAATCATTGAAAACAATTTTATTAGGCAGATGGCGGCTTTACCTGTCAGTACTCCCCTCATCCCGTTGAGACTTGATTTAGGCTTGGGGCCCATTGATGAGGAACTGGGACTAAGACCAATCACCTTCTGGGGCCGTATCTGGAGCACGCCAGAACTTATGAGCTATAGGAGCGAGCTCCAAGAGATTCTTTGTCTACCTAAATCAAGACAAATTCCATGGTTAAAGTACATCAAATCAACATGTGAGAAATTAGGTAGACCAGAACTATGGCTAGACCCAGTTAATTAATGTACGCGGATCCCACGTAAACTCTTAGTGAGAGCCTTTCATGAGATGAATCTCCTCGCTACAATGGGAAAATTGTGGGAGGGGTATTTGTCAGAATTGTTTCTAAGTTTAAAGAAGTGTACTCACTCGAGCGTGTATTAGATGACATCTTCCCAGTCCTTACAAGGAAAATCTTTTTACAATGGCGCTATGGTACACTCCCTACTAGGGCTTTTACAAAACACTGGGCCCAGTCAGCATCGAGAGAGCACTGCCCGTCATGCAAGTACCATCTGGAGAACGATCTTCATATTATATTTTTCTGTAAGGCCTATCGAAGACCGAGGAAAAACTGGCTTGTCCCCCTTTTTAAACAACTGGGTTTTACTCGTTACCTCCCAGCTTACAGGATATTAAAAACGGACCTTTCACCTATTATTGTATTCGGGGTGGCAACATTTTTAACTGCGATGTGGTATATCCGTAATCGCTTTTTAAAATTGGACCAAGAGTCGGCATAATTCTAATTTTTTGATTTTAGGAAACTGTAATACCCAGACAATGTTGTTTATACCTTTTTAAATGTAGCCTAATCATGTTTGGTTGTTCTTGTTATTTTAAAATGAATATGCTCTGTACATCTTTTATGATCTAAAGTTGATCGAAATAAAGATTGAAATGAAATGAAATGAATTAGACTGGGAGGCTGATTGAAAGAGTACATAATAACAGTGGAGAGCCGATGGAAATAGAGACCAGGGGCCCGATGTAGGTGGCCATTACCGGTCGGTAACGGCCGAATTCGGCCGTTACCGACCGGTAAATGGGTCATTGAGATGTAGGGGGCTATATTTGACAGAATCCGTAAATTGACCGATTCGGTAAATTTACGGATTCAGTAAAATACCGAATCGGTAACTTTTCCGAATCGGAAAATTCCTGATGTAGGTAGCACTGTTTCCAGTGCTATAGGCCTTTTAGATTCGGTATTTTACCACCCAATCCAATTGGGTGGTGAAATACCGAATCCAGGTGTGCATGCACATCTGTGCATGCACACCTGTGCCATGTGACACACAGACATGCCCTTAGGGCATGTCTGTGTGCCACATGGCACACATGCCTGTAATTGGGGTGCCAGAGGGTGTCAAAGTGACACCCCCTGCACCCTTGCAAAATTCGGTATTTACCGATTCAGTAAATACCGATTCAGTAATGCCCATTGATTCCTATGGGCTTCAATGCCCATAGGAATCAATGGGCATTACCGACGATTCGGTATTTACCGAATCGGTAATTGTAAAAATACAATTACCTACATCTGCCCTCCTCTTTTTTACCACTTCCTAAATACCGATTCGGTATGAATCGGTATTTAAGAAGTGGTAAAAAAGATTTACCTACATCGGGCCCCAGGTCTCTTGAAAACAAATAATGTCACTTTTGCTTAGATATTCCACTGCTAATTTGGATGAAAGGGTTGACTTTAACCCAGCCGTGTTCCAAGAAAAAATGGTCAGTTTGGAATCTGACCGTTTGGCTGAGCCGTTAGGAAGAATACTGCTGGTAGCAGACGGTTAGAGGCTCTCGATGGGAGTACCTATGGCAGCTGTAAGTATTATGGGAGGCAGAGAGACTGGGTTTACAGCTCACCAAACATTGACTGTTATTACATGAAGTTTTTATGAGGTTATCCGCTTTAGAAGCGTCTGGCAGCCAAACATGGGTTGAACCCCGAGTCCCCTTCAGTACGCTGGTGTACAGGCTCACTGGATCATCCTGAAGAAGAACGTGGGGATATTTTTGTTGTGCGGGGAGGGGGGGCAAAGTTCTATACCCCAGTCTTCAAAGAGGCTGGCTTCCCCAAAAATGGAATCCCTTGGAGATTCTTGTGACCATGTTTTAACAGTTGCTTCTGAAGCCACTTTGCCTGGTATTGAGGCAAACTTGAATGATGTAAGGTCAGAAGAAGTAACCCCAGAAAGCACTGGGACATGTTTGAATAGGCGGATGAGGTTGTTTATATTAAGAATGTCGTGCATGCCCTTGTGTGCAAAGTGAGGAAAAAAAACAAGTTCTGCATCTTTTCTAGGACTTTGGTATTTTTGTCTCCCAGCTTTTTCAGGCGGAGGCAAAGGGACCGTAAGATGTTGGAGTGTAACTTTAGATAGACGATTACCCACCAATTGGCTTTGCCCTCCAGAGGCATGTAACAATTGAGACAGAGAAGGCCTCTTCATTTGTACAGGGTAGTCCCGAAGAGTTTTAGCCAGGTCACCTAATGAGTAACATGAAGAAGGACCCCTCAGTACACCGTCTGTTATAATTTGGAAAACGACGTTGGTTTGTTTTGCATTTTCCGAGCACTTGTTTGGGTCGTTCCATGTGTTTGGGACTTCCGCTAGGGCCTGAGCTAAGCTGTCTTGCCTGCCCAGGCTTTGGCCTTGAGAGGCTGTCCCCTTGATTTTTGTTGACAAAGATCCATGCTTTGTGATTGTAGAGTATAGTTCAGTGGCTCCAGAGGCCGGGGGGTCCCCTTAGGTGCTTCCTGTGTTAGTGACCGTAGGTTATCGATGGGGTCATTGTTGTCAGTGAGAGACATTCTAGTCTATGGGGTTTTCATTTTGAGCTTTGAGGCCTGGTTAAAAATGGGGAAGTGGGAGAGCCCCCTTGCTTCAGAAGGTGGCATACTTCGTGGCCCCTGTCCCATCAAGCCCCGATCTCCGTTTGGAAGACGTGGTTTTTTTGGTTTGTTTTTTAAGTTTCTTTCTCTCCCTCCTAGACAATGTTGGTTTTGTGGGGAGATTAAAAGGCAGGTGGGTGACGTTTGAAGAGGCTGGGTCAATGAGATCAGACTGCGTAATTGCTAATGGGATGGTAATTAGACTGCAGATGTTAGTGGTCTCCAAGCCAGCTTTGCGATCACTTGAGCCGATCGCCAATGACAGCCAAGGCGAGAAAGTTGAATTTTTGAGGTCTGATTCCAAGGGTGGGGAGATAGTTCTTCTCGTTGGTGATAAAGAATCCAATGTTGCTAGGCACAAGAACTCTACAGAGGGAGAACCTGTTTGAGCCGCTGGAGTAGATTTCGGTTTCCCGTTGCTGTTGGTAGTGAGATTCACACTGTCCATAAGGGAGCCCAGAATTTCTGGAAAAGATGAAAGTTTGTTAATTAATGGAAATCAGGAACAAGAGTTCGAGCTTTTGGAAGGCCCTATGGACCTTTCGAGAGAACATAGCCTGGAGACCAGGTCAGACAATGTTGAAGCCAAAGTTTGAATTAAGTCAATCTGTAGTTCAATTTTCTGGGATTGCAATACCAGAGCTGTTGCAATTGAGTCTTGTTTTACATGAAGGGACGACAACGAGTTTGAGAAAGGAATTGTAGGCCCCAAGGGCGTGGGCACAGGTGGTACCTTGTCTTCTTGCACAATACTGGAAGAATTATAATGAGGGCTGAAGCCCGGTGTATACGCTAGGGAAGCCTCAATTTGGGCTTCTAGGGAGGCCAAGAATCGATTGGATAGGTTTTTAGACACCAAAGAGGCTTTCATACATTGGGCCCTTCCTTAGAGATGAGGAATCATTGGGCTCAATTTGATTTGTATCCGGACTGCAGCAGGGAGCGGACTTAGATGATGAGTGAGCTGCTGCCAGGTCTCCGCTGCTTTAATGAAGATTTAAAGGGGATGACAAGGTGTCGTCATGGACTTGAACTTGAACTTGAACTTGTACTTTGACTGCAGTAGTTGTTGCAGTAGTTTTTGTAAAGTCTGAGCCAGGGTCTGGTGCAGAAAGGTTTCCAGTGCCGACGGGGTGAACTCTTAGTGAGTCAATAAAAGTGTCCTGGATCGTGATGACATCCTCCTGGAAAGGTCTGTACGGCTGGTGATTCTCAGGTGAAACCTGAGACTCAGGTGAGCACAAGCAAGGACTCTCAGAAAGTGATCGTTTGATATGACTGGGGCTGTGGGAGGAAAGCAGGTCATGGTCCTGGCCTTCCACATCGCACTGCGATGTCGTGGTAGGGGCAGGGACAGTTTGAGAAGTGGCCTTACTGAAAAACTCACTGATCCGTGTTTGTGCTTGTGAAAGTTGGCCACCTGGGTATGATAGTTTGTCTTGCAGTGACGGCGACTGTTGTGGAGCCTCCCCAGGGGATACAGCTCGAAGGGCGGGTACCCTTTCTCCGGGGAAGTTTCCTTAGTGGCATTGTGACTTGCCCCTCCATAAAGCACATGGGAGGTACTGCTTGCAGATTAGCAGCCAGGAGCTTGCTCTTTCCCTGTCAGCAACACCTCTGCACTCTGTCCAATGATTGCTTACACCAGTGAAGGTGGCAGACTAGCTGTAGTTGTAAGCAGACCATCTGTATGGCGTGGTGGTGGAGGGCACAGGCAGGCGGATCCCCAGGTCAGGGGCTCTCACTTACCGCCAGCCGAGGCGCTTGTGGCAATTGTGGCATTTTGCAAGGCCTTCCTTTCCCCTCTTTGCTGATGGGTAAGCAAAGCTGGGTAAGCTGGACCAAGCACTCTCCTGCGTTTGCAGGCCTCTTCGACCTCCTTGCCACCAAATGGCCTTCATATGGACACAGGCTTGGGCCGATAGCTGTTGCTTGTCCCAATTACAGTATGTTTGCGGGGCGTTACAGTCCAGTGGTAGGATGTATAAACCAGCCGTGGAGGAGGTTCAAAAGGGTTTAAAGACGATGAAGGGCAGCCTTTTCCCCTGCTGCCTGACACACAATTGGGCGTCTCTCATGTGCTGAGGGCAGGTGGCGGTGTGGCAGCACCCTCTACCCCAACTCTGCACAGCTCTGCTCCACACCATTCACCACCTTATTACTTCTTTAAGTCAGCTTCGCATTTGGCTGATGCCAGGCGCCAGACACTGGCCGGAGTGTCAGTCTAGGCAGGAATCATTGCACGTAAATCACTCCTCATGAGTCCTCGTAAATTCTGATTGCTGCGGCCATACAGGATACATCCAGTAAATGTAATGAAACCCTTTGTTTGGCTGGCTGGCTGCTTATCCCCCCTCTGATTGTGTCCAGTCCAGTCTGGCCCAGTCCAGGTCTGCTTTGGGTCACCGTGGGAGCGGGGCTCTAGTCCCCTGCTCTGCACCGCTTACCCGTCATGCTGCGTGAGGGAGGAAGAGGGGATGATGAGCGCGTCTGAGGAACTGAGACCGGGGGAGCGGGGGAGCAGGAGAGAACTACTGCCGCCGCACCAACCTGCGCAGCTTGACCCTGCTCAACCCCTCAGCTGGACCCCCTCAACTCGACCCCAGCACCTCGATCCATTCCTCAAAACACTGGCTCCGGGAGTGGCCCTGTTCCTCTCCGCTCTGCTCATCTGCACAGGCGGCTGGCTGCGGCTGAATGCGCGGGACTCCTCCTTTCTCACAGGTGAGCTCAATGAGCTCAGTCAGCCACGGACTGAAACGAGCAGCTCGGATCAACCTGTGGGTGAATAAAAACATGCTATAAAACATAAACAACAACAATACCAATTGGCAGACGTAGTAGGGGTCCATGTCGTTGGCAGGCCACATGAGTCTTTCAGGATGATGACAATCAAAGGAGTCCTCCACCAGCGCATGCTGATATCACTATGCTATCCTGCAGCAGGCCCCGGAGTTGGACTGGCTAAACATATGGTCTGTGTCTATTAGGGCCTGTGGTTGCTGTGCCATGGGCTGGCAAATCCGTGAAAACATAGTCCCATTCTGTTCTTGATTCCAAGATCATTATTCGTACTCTTGTTCCGTTGCAGGATATTGCTTTGTGAGGTGTTGAATCAGAGCTGAACGTTCCATGATGCTCTCAGTGGAGGATGGCTTGCTCACAAGTTTTGGGAGCCAGCCTCTAGGGGGCCATCCCCACCAGTTCAGCTTGTGGGAGTGCGAGGAAGGGGATCCCCGGCGATCTGCCCGGTCACCCTACTCAAGGTCGAGGCCCAGGATCACTGCTACTTCTGATGGGGTGCGAGTTGATTGTGTCACATCATTCCATATGAACACTAGGCAAAAGGGATATCCCCATCTGTAACGCACACACTTCTCCCTCAGAAAACCTGTAATGGGTTCCATGGAACGACGATGCTGTAGGGTGATGGGAGAGAGGTCCTTGATTCCCTCAAATATGATGTGGGCCTGGTCTCGTACCACATTCATTATAAGTTCCTTCTGGCAGTAATTGTGTAGGCATGTAAGAATGTCCTGAGGGGTACCTGGCGAGGAGGGCAGGTGACCTGCCCTGTGGGTATGATCCATGGGGACCTCAACGTCCTTCAGTTCAAGGTCTATCTGGCGGAATAGCCGTGTAGCGTAGTCCTCAAGGATGTTGCCTGAAGTGGACCCCCTTGAGTCTTATATTGGATCTCCTAGACCTGTTTTGTAAGTCTTCTAGATAGTATTTGAGGTTGGCATTGCGACCTTTAAGTTCAAGTATCTCCATGCGCTGTCGTTCCAGTTCTTCCTCTCTGGTATCACTCATTTTCTCAAAATATTCCACCCATTGCTCCAGTTCGCCCACCTAGTGATGCAATTCTATCACATCATTCACCATCTCTGTCCTTAATGGTCTTATGTCCTCCCTCAATGTGCCAAAGAGGGACTCCATGAAATCCTGGGTAACAGGGCCCTCCCCACCTT
Source organism: Lissotriton helveticus (assembly GCF_964261635.1). Classification (NCBI taxonomy): domain Eukaryota; kingdom Metazoa; phylum Chordata; class Amphibia; order Caudata; family Salamandridae; genus Lissotriton; species Lissotriton helveticus. The sequence continues at coordinate 599,637,995 of NC_136063.1, read as the reverse complement.
TGCCCAGGTTCTGTCCCGAAGACTGGTGTTCCGGCAAGGCCACCACCTAGGCCTGGTGTGACCGCTTGGAGGGGGTTTTGGTGAAGAGATCTTGAATGGTAGGGTCTTTTCTGGTCCTAGTATTTGCCATTTTTGCCCCTTGTAGGCTTGCAGTGGATCATCTTTTTCTTGTTCACTGGGTGCAAACTCCATGCACACTGGCTGCCCCTCCAACTTATGCAGTGCACCCGATCTGCTGCACTCGTGGCTCTAGTACTGTTTGCCCTGAGGGTCCAAACCTAGTCCTCCGTATCTGGCGTGGTATGAGAGGCCCATAGCACACTCAATGATCTCCCCCAGTTCCACAGTGCTTCCTTTGGGAGTACGGTGATGCTCTGTCGCAGGGCCCGGCTTGGGGACAACGCTGTACACACCGGGCCACAGATTATTGTTGCCGCAGTTCACTGCAGGAGTGGTTCCTAGGTTCCACCAGTGCGAGCACTCTCAATGACCTGGGTTTACCCCTGCATCTTTCAGCAGCCAACCTGCGCTGTGTGATCTGTCTCTGAGCACCTGATATGGCCATCAGCACTCCTCCCGCGCCCGTGGTGGCACGCCCTGTCCTGCTTCCTAGGGCCTGTAGGCACCACTCAGGAGAGATTGACAGCGGCACCCGTAAGTTCCTCGGTGGAAGTAGGCTCACCATTCCCTCCGGGCAGCTCCAAGGTGCCCGAGCAAGCTGCATGTTGCATCTGGGCAGCAGGGCCTCCTCAGCTCTCCCCCTGATGGGAGCTTCTCACTTTCTTTGCACACCTGATCTCAGCGTGCCCCTCCAGTTCCTGAGCCAAAAGGTACATAAATTGGATGTTCGGTCAGCAGTGAGGATAATGTCTCCCTCCCCTGATGGGTCTCTCCGTGCCTCCCACTGTCTTTGCCGCCCCGGGCCCCATCAAGAGCCAGCGTTAGTAATGGCCAAGGGGGTCCCTGGCCATGGCCTCAATCCTACCTCGAGTAGATGCAAGTGCTGTAAGCCTGCAGCTCTAGTGGAGTGCTGGGAGGAATAAGGAGGAGGTGTCCGCCCCCGGCCTGCAAGCTGTCCAGTGACCTCCCACCTCCGTTACGTTCTCTGTATGCCTGTGGGATTGCGCAGGTAGAAGCTGCACACTGCTTTGATGCTGATCATCAGCTAGTTCCACCGATCCCCTTGGTCACCATCTTGCCTCCTCAGTCCGCGGCAGCTTTTTGTCAATGCATTTCTCATAGTGCTTCCCCGTTGGTCAGAGGTAGGTCGACAGGCATCTCGTAGCGACCGCGGTTCGATGCCCGTGCTTGGAGTTTTGTTAGGACACCGGGGATCCGCTGCTTAGCGATGTGGCGCGGCGGGGCTCCGGTAAAACGCTCCTACACAGGCGCCATTTTGGACACTCCCCCTATGTGTATATTCTGAGATATGTTTGTCATATACATTGATATATGTTTGTCATACTTAAACACTGCGTCGCCTGCACTTACGTTATTCAATATATTAATATCTGCATATAGAAAGTTTTTTGAAAATAATACAAAATATATCACAGAAACCATTGTCAGTATATATATACCTTGATCGTCATTTGCACTCATGTTTATATGAAAGATTACCCCTACTGTGTAGGTACCACTTGGTGTTTAGAAATATTACATTAAATGGAGGGTTGCCAATAGTAGTCTGAAAAAAGTCCCATAGTGAACACTGTTTTGCATATAAATAACAATGACCCTGGTTCCTGTGGGCATGGAAGGGGTTGTCCTTGTTAGAATACATATATGTGAGGTCATAAGCAGTGCATTGCAGGATCACGAGTTATAGTTAACTCAGCTAACTATCACCGATGAATTTCTCTGGTTTTATACGAGGGAAATGTCAGCCTAACTATAACATCCATGTAACCTTTGTTTTTTTTCAGTGAATAAATATATATATATATTGGACGTTCTATTTTAGACGTTGCAATAAATGGAGTAGGTGGTAAGATGGTGACCCATTAGATAGCATAGAATAAAAATCTCTAAAGGGAAAGTGTGGTCTGATTTTGAAAATATCCATCCAATACGAAAATCACTTAACATTTATGTTTACATCCATTTGTGGTCTTTTATCCGAATGCTTTACAACCATGTAGTTTGTAAATACTATAATGCATCGCTTATTTAAGGTATTTTACATTTATTGTTGTACATATTAATGAATACCGTTTTTATCGTATCAAATCATTTATGAATTAATGAAGTTAATGAACTTGAGTAGTGATTGTTTGGCATTCCCGGGGATTATCCCATTATGCATTACCAATCAGTATGTCTTCTATGTTTGTACCTACATACCCCGCCTCTTTGTTAGGTCAACCAATGCAATACACTAATTTCCTTGCACTAGCACTTTAAAAACTGTCCGCTTCTCTCATGGCGTCATGTGACCAAGGCCTCTGTGAAGGCCGAAACGTTATGCTGACGAGGTGCGATTAAAAAAAAAAAACTTACCTGCATCCTGGGTCTTCTGTTCCTGCTTTTTGCCGCGTTTTGGAGCTGAGGGACGTGCTTATCAGGTTGGAATAAGCAGATATATATATATATGAAGAAAGTCCTGACCGCTATCAGTGCGGACACAAACAGGCGCAGACCACCTCTCCCTTGAAGTCACTTAAAACGATGTTTAAAAAAACGCCATCACACCGTCAATCGTGTTAGCAGTGATGATTTATTTAGTAGCAATCACAGAGCAAGTGCTCTCCTCGACGCGTTTTGCTCCGCAGGTGGAGCTTGATCACATGATATATATATGCACTGAAAAAAACATAGGTTTCACACATGTGAAAGTTAGCTGGACATTTCACTCATAAAAAACCATTGAAATTCCCTCATTATAGTTAGCTCAGCTAACTATAACTTGCGCGCCCGCCATGCACTGCTGATGACATCACTCATGACATCAATGATGACATCTCAAATGACATCTCAAATGACATCACTGATGACATCATCCAGTGAATGTGTGTCTTTCTGAAAAATAAATATTTTTTATATATGTATATCTAAAGGTCGATGGAAGAATAAATCGCTAAATAAGTGGCTAAATGGATGTTTTTTTGTAAAATTGATTAAATAACTAACTTATTATGGATATCATAGTGAATAGATGTATTAGCGAGTAATGTTTAAATATTTAAATATCTGTATCAGTGTCTCACTTTGTATATAAGTGGCTGCATGGGTTGGTGAGTAGCTACATGGGTGTGTATATGGGATATTAGTTGTTTTTTTTGAGTATCAGAATAAGTGTCTGTATGGTTCGGTGGGGGTATTACTTAGAGCACAGATGCATGAATGACTGACTCACTGTTTGTATGTGTTTTGAAGACAGCATGTGTGCAGGACTGTATGGGTAGATGAGTGTGTGTATGGGTGTGTTAGTGAGTGAATGGCTGTCTCAATAGTATCTTTATGAGTAACTACATATGTTTTAAACTAGTATATGTGAGTATTGATGTATATAAGTGAGTATATGTGAGAGTGAGAGATTGGAAGAGTTCCTGTGTTTCTATAAGTGATTGTTTAAGAGAGTAAGTATGTGTATGTTTCTGTAGAAGTAAGTGTAGTGGTGTGTGTATAGCTGTATATGCAAGTAAATGGGTGTTTGATATTTTATTTGCATGTGTGAGTATGTGTGTGAGTACGTCTATGGATGAGTATAGGTGTGTAACAGGATGTATAAGTGTATGAGTACATATGATGAGTGAGTACATGTATGAGTGAATATATAGAACTGTTGCTGAATGAGTGAATGTGTATGAAGATGTTGGAATTACTGAATAGGTTGTTGTAACTGGTATTGGTATCTCTATTTTTTTGAAAATTGTAGTTTCTATTTTTAAATGTGTGTATCAAAGGTTATATTAGGGTGAGAGGAAGTCTGCCACTCTATCACAAGGATGAGGTCATCAGTGATGTCATCAGAGATGTCATTTGAGATGTCATCAGTGATGTCATGAGTGATATCACTGACCATGTCATGAGTGATGTAATATGTGACATCATCAGCAGTGCATTGCGGGCGCGCAAGTTATAGATAGCTGAACTAACTTTAACGGGGGAATTTCAATGGTTTTGTATGAGTGAAATGTCCAGCTTACTATAACATGTGTGAAACCTATGGTTTTTTCAGTGAATTTCTAGGGTTTTTTTAAATGCTAATTCCTAACTATAACGTGGCTGAAACCTATGTTTTTTTAAGTGAATTTCTAAGGTTTTTTAAATGCTAATTCCTAACTATAACGTGGCTGAAACCTATGGTTTTTTCAGTGAATTTCAAAGGTTTTGTAAATGATCATTTTTAAATGTATTAATTGTTATATTATTTTACACTGATTTACTACATTGTTTTAAAGTATTTATTTTTAGATATTTTATTTTTAAATTAAATTACATATTTATAATAGGAATTGAAAAAAAAATGTTTTTAAAAATATTGAAATTGTAATATTTTTTTTTTTATTTTATATATTTTTTAATTCATATATATTTTATATAGCAGGCAATGATATCCTATGGAAAGAAATTCAATTTACTGGTAAATACGGTTAAAATTACTTTTCAGGATCAGTACTGGGCTGAAAGATGCAGCACTGAGGTCTCACCGGTGAGTAAATCAGAATTCGTAATTCGGCTGATTTTAGAGGAATTTTTTAAAGTTCCAAAACTCCACACTTAGAAGAATTTCCAAGTGAAACCAGTCAATGTTAGCCTATGGAAGGAAATTCAAGTTACTGTAAGTATGGTTAGAATTACTTTTCAGGATCAGTAGTGGGCTGAAAGATGCAGCACTGAGGTCTCTCCTGATAACTGGTGAGTAAATTGGAATTCGTAGTTCGGCTGATTTTAGAGGAAAATTTGTACGTTTCAAAAATAGACACTTAGAAACTTTTCTGGCGAAAACCACACAATGGTTTCCTATGGAAGGAAATACAAGTTACTGGTAAGTACGCTTAGATTTACTTTATACGGTCTGTACTGGGCTCATAGATGCAGCACTGACGTCTCTCGTGATAACAGGTGAGTAAATTGGAATTCGTAGTTCAGCTGATTTTAGAGGAATATTTTGCTCAATAGTGAAGGAAGGGGGCGCGCCTGGAGTGACATGTGTGCAAACACGCCTTGTGGCGCGTTTTAAGTTGAAGAATTAATTCCTCTTCAATCCTTAGGTCCCCTGTGGGCCAACTAGCCCACCAGGTACCTCAAATATGCACCAGCTACGTGGCACTTACTGGAGGTACCTGTTGGGCAAGTTGGCCCCTAGGGGACCTCTGGATTGAAGAGGAAATAATTTCCCAACTTAAAACGCGCCACAGGGCATTTTTACACAGATATCACCTCAAGCCCCACCCCCCACCTTCACCACTGTGCAAACACACCCCGTAGCGCGGTCTAAGTTGGGGGATTAAGTCTCCTTGCATACTGGGGGTCCCTGGGGGCCAACTAGCCCACCAGGAACCTCCAGTATGCACCAGGGGGCTGCGTTGTAGAGAGGTGTAAAAAGGGGCGTAGCCTCATTACACCTCTCTGCAACGCAGCCCCCTGGCGTGTTTCCAGAGTGGGAACTAAATCCCCTTGAATACTGGGGGTCCCTGGGGGCCGACTAGCACACCAGGAACCTCCAGTATGCGCCAGGGGGCTGCATTGCAGAGCGGTGTAATAAGGGAGGTGGCCTCATTACACCTCTGTGCAACGCAGCCCCCTGGCATGTTTCCAGAGGGGAAACTAAATCCCCTTGCATACTGGGGGTCCCTGGGGGCCAACTAGTATTTTGGTAAAATGCATGTTCTCATTTTCTTTGTCTAGAATCACACTGAGCATCAGTGTACATTAAGGAATTATAATTGTCTCTTTTTCTATATTCTCCCACATCTCTCCTAACAGTCTCCCTCTCTCTGCTTATAGTGTCTACTCTCTTCTGATATTCCCCCTCTTTCCTTATTCTCACTTCTCTCTCCTCATAGTGCTCCTTGTTCTCAAAGTCCCCCCTGTCCTCATATTCCTCCTCTGTCCTCATTGTCTCCTGTCTCCTAATGCTCTCCCTTCTTTTTATACTCCCTCCTCTGTCCTCTTACTCCTTCCTCTCTCATCATACCTCACTCTTAACAATTCCCCAGTCAGTATACATACACTGCTCTATACACTCTTGGGCAGATTTACAAGCCCCTTGCTCCTCTTTGTTTTTCTATTGTGTCACTTTTTGGATGTAATTTTGGCAAAAATAATGCAGCATATTGGAAATGTATTTGGAAAATGATTCAGGATTGTCCACTGAAATGTAGTAGTTATATACATGGAATGTGTGCAGTCACTTAACCGTTTTAGTGTAGTAAATGTGTTTTGGTAAAATGTATGGTCTCATATTTTTTGTCTAGAATCACATTGAGCGTCTGTGTACTTTAAGGAATTATACTTGAACCTTTTTCCATAATCTCCCCCTCTCTCCTCACAGTCTAACTCTCTCTGCTTATACTGTCTCCTCTCTTCTGATATTCCTTCTCTTTCCTTATTCTCACTTCTCTCTCCTCATAGTGCTCCTTGTCCTCAAAGTCTCCCCTGTCCTCATATTCCCCCTCTGTCCTCATTGTCTCCTGTCTCCTAATACTCTCCCTTCTGTTTATATTCCCTCCTCTGTCCTCTTACTCCTCCCTCTGTCATCATACCTCCCTCTTAACAATTCCCAAGTCAGTATACATACACTGCTGCATACACTCTTGGGCAGATTTACTAGCCCCTTGCGCTTCTTTGTTGTTCTATTGTGTCACTTTTTGGATGTAATGTTGGCAAAAATAATGCAGCATATTGGAAATGTATTTGCAAAATGAGTCAGGTTTGTCCACTGAAATGTAGTAGTTATATATTATGGAATGTGTGCAGTCACTTAAACGTTTTAGTGTAGTAAATGTTATTTGGTAAAATGTATGGTCTCATATTTTTTGTCTAGAATCACACTGAGCGTCTGCGTACATTAAGGAATTATACTTGCCCCTTTTTCCATAATCTTCCCCCTCTCTCCTCACAGTCTACCTCTCTCTGCTTATAGTGTCTCCTCTCTTCTGATATTCCCCCTCTTTCCTTATTCTCACTTCTCTCTCCTCATAGTGCTCCTTGTCCTCATAGTCCCCCCTGTCCTCATATTCCCCCTCTGTCCTCATTGTCTTGTCTGTCTCCTAATACTCTCCCTTCTTTTTATACTCACTCATCTGTCCTCTTACTCCTCCCTCTCTCATCATACCTCCCTCTTAACAATTCCCCAGTCAGTATACATACACTGCTGCATACACTCTTGAGCAGATTTACAAGCCCCTTGCGCCTCTTTGTTGTTCTATTGTGTCACTTTTTGGATGTAATTTTGGCAACAATAATGCAGCAAATTGGAAATGTATTTGCAAAATGAGTCAGGGTTGTCCACTGAAATTTAGTTATATACATGGAATGTGTGCAGTCACTTAACCGTTCTAGTGTTGTAAATATGTTTTGGTAAAATGTATGGTCTCATATTTTTTTCTAGAATCACACTGAGTGTCTGTGTACATTAAGGAATTATACTTGCCCCTTTCTCCATAATCTCCCCCCTCTCTCCTCACAGTCTACCTCTCTCTGCTTATACTGTCTCCTCTCTTCTGATATTCTCCCTCTTTCCTTATTATCACTACTCTCTCCTCATAGTGCTCCTTGTCCTCATAGTCCCCCCTGTCCTCATATCCCCCCTCTGTCCTCATTGTCTGCTCTGTCTCCTAATACTATTACTTCTTTTTATACTCTGTCCTCTTACTCCTCCCTCTGCCATCATACCGCCCTCTTAACAATTCCCCAGTCAGTATACATACACTGCTGCATACACTCTTGTGCAGATTTACAAGCCCCTTGCGCCTCTTTGTTGTTCTATTTTGTCACATTTTTGGATGTAATGTTGGCAAAAATAATGCAGCAAATTGGAAATGCATTTGCAAAATGAGTCAGGGTTGTCCACTGAAATGTAGTAGTTATGTACATGGAATGTGTGCAGTCACTTAACGGTTTTAGTGTAGTAAATGTGTTTTAGTAAAATGTATGGTCTCATATTTTTTGTCTAGAATCACACTGAGCGTCTGTGTACATTAAGGAATTATACTTGCCCCTTTTTCCATAATCTCCCCCCTCTATCCTCACATTCTACCTCTCTCTGCTCATACTGTCTCCTCTCTTCTGATATTCCCCCTCTTTCATTATTATCACTTCTCTCTCCTCATAGTGCTCCTTGTCCTCATAGTCCCCCTGTCCTCATATTCCTCCTCTGTCCCCATTGTCACCTCTGTCTCCTAATACTCTCCCTTCTTTTTATACTCCCTCCTCTGTCCTCTTACTCTTCCTTCTGTCATCATACCTCCCTCTTAACAATTCCCCAGTCAGTATACATACACTGCTGCATACACTCTTGGGCAGATTTACAAACTCCTTGCGCCTCTTTGTTGTTCTATTGTGTCACTTTTTGGATGTAATGTTGGCAAACATAATGCAGCATATTGGAAATGTATTTGCAAAATGAGTCAGGGTTGTCCACTAAAATGTAGTAGTTATAATGTCCCCTCTCTCCTCTTACTTTCCCCTCTCTCCTCATAATCCCGTTTGTCCATATACTTCCTCTGTCTTTATACTCCTCCTCTCTGTGTTCATACTTCTCTGTTTCTCCTCATATTCCTCCTCTTTCCGTATTGTGTCCCCTGTCTCGTAGTACTCCCCCTTGTTTTTATACTTTCTCCTGTCTCCTTTTACTCCTCCCTCTCTCCTCATACCTCCCTGTTTTGAATTTCCCAGTTAGTATACAAACACTGCTGCATAAACTGTTGTGTAGATTTACAAGCCCCTTGTGCCTCTTTGTTGTTCTATTGTATCACTTTTGGGATGTAATGTTGGCAAAAATAATGTAGCAAATTGCATATGTATTTGCACAATGAGTCAGGGTTGTGCACTGAAATGTAGTAGTTATATAAATGGAATGTGGGCAATCACTTAACCATTTTAGAGTAGTAAATGTGTTTGGTAAAATGCATGGTCTAATTTTTTTTGCATATTTTCCCCCCTCTCTACTTACAGTCTACTTCTTTCTCCGTATACTGTCCCCTCTCTTCTGATATTCCCCCTCGTTCCTTATTCTCACTTCTCTCTCCTCATAGTGCTCCTTGTCTTCATACCCCCCTTGTCCTCATATTCCCCTCTCTGTCCTGTTACTCCTCCCTTTCTACTCATATTCCCCATTGTCCTAATAGTCCCCCTGTTTGTGCTCATACTCGCCTCTTTTTCCATATTCTCCCCTCTCTCTCTCTTCACACACTCTCTCTCTCCTCATACTCTCTCGTCTCTCCTCATACCCCCCTTTTTTTCCTGTTACTCCGCCCTCTCTGCGCATTTGTCCTCCATTCCTCATACTCCGTCCTCTCATTATACTCTCCCGTATTTTCTGATACTTCTCCCTCTTTCCTCATACACATCCCTGTCTACTTATACACATCTGTGTGTTTTTATACTCCTCTCTATTTCTTCATTCTCACTCCTCTCTCGTCATATTCTTCCCTGTTTCCTCATACTGCTTGTGTGTCCTCATACGCTGAAGCACTTATAAATTCAGTCAGGCACTCTCCTTACAGAAGTGTAATATTTTAGTCAGTACTCAAGTATTGATGCAGTGAAGTAGGGCTTAGCAGATGAACTGCTTATTTTTTTTTTATCATGTTACATATATTTTTTATTACAGATTCTATTTAGCAACAGTAAAACAAATTCATCATGCCTTTAAAAAGTGAAAAGAGGAAACAGCGCAATAAAGCTTATTATTTAAAGAGAAGTCATCCACAAGATTTACCTGAACAACAATGTGTGAACAAAAAGAAAAAAAAGTTCTGGTAAGAGAACGAACATTTTTTTGAAGAACTTATCAAATACAAGGAGTACTGTGCACAATGTTAAAAATACAAATTGCGTATCTGCAACTAAAAATAAAAGCAAGAGAAAAGAGAACAACCATGGGAATTCATCTTGTAAAAAACAGTGTATAGTAAAAGGAGGAAGAATCAATTTCAGGAAATTAGAAAAAGAATGTTTTATAATAGAGTTTTTTCGAATTTGATCAAGGATGTGAAGAAATGAAAAAAAACAGCATTTTATAAGAAGAAGAAGCATATGGAAAATGTAGTTGAGAAAGCTTTGGAATTGAAAAGAAAAATTGTTTATTTTAGTATTCAATAGAATTTGATCACTAGATAAGCCAATCCATATAATGAAGGCCAAAAGTAAGTGGAGAAGGGTAATTAACAGAAGTAATTTTTCAGAGTTTTTTTTGGGTGAATGGAAACATAGTTCAAGTTCTGAGCCTTTTTTTTAATGAAGAGAGTTATTTTCAGAGTAATGATTTGTTGCATGCAGTTGACACCAGTGGTTGTGCTTATGAGGTTAGAAATGGTTGTTCTATTGAGAAAGAGAAAATTGTTCCCAGAAATGCAGAAGAGGTGTTAGCTGATGAAGTATTAGGGAGACGTCCTAAAGCTCCAGTGTACACTTGGAATTGCAGTAGTATTTGCAGTGTACAGCAGAGATCTATTGATTTTTTACGCAATTTCTTACGTAACTACACTAAGAAAAGTGTTAAACAAAAGATTAAGGGCCAGATGTAGGTAATTCATTTTTACAGACTCTTAATTACCGAATTTTACCGATTCGGCATTTAAGAGTCGGTAAATATGAAGGGGGGAGATGTAGGTATTACAGAATCTGTAAATACCGAATCTTTAAGATTCGGTATTTACCGATTCTGTAAATACCGAATCAGTATTGCCCATTGATTCCCATTGAAGCCCATAGGAATCAATGGGCAATACCGATTCTGTAATTACAGAATCGGTAAATACCGAATTTGGCAAGGGTGCAGGGGGTGTCACTTTGACACCCTCTGGCACCCCAAAAGTAGGCATGTGCGCCATGTGGCACACAGACATGCCCTAAGGGCATGTTTGTCTGTCACATGGCTAGGTGTGCATGCACACCATGCACACCTGCATTCGGTATTTTAACACCCAATTGGATTGTGTGTTAAAATACCGAATTTGTAGGGCCTTTGGGACTCAGAAGAGTCCCACCTACATCTGGGAATTACCGAATCGGTAAAAATACCGATTCGGTATTTTACAGAATCGGTAAATTTACCGAATCGGTAAATTTACCGATTCTGTAAAAATATGCCCCTACATACCAATTCGTACATACCGGTCGGTAACGGCCGAAAATACTGATTTTTGGCCGTTACCGACCGACCTACATCTGGCCCCAAGATGTTGCAAGGACTAGACCCTTGCAGAGTGAGAGAAGATACTGGTTTGCAAGGTCATTCTCTGGCTTGTCTTTCTAAAAAAGTGGGTTGAAGTGTTTTTCACCATTTCAGGATACATCATACTGAAATGAGGAAATTAGTCAGAAGATTGTATTATGCAAAAAGTCCAGCACTAATGTTAATAAAGTTGAACAGTGATCTTTTGCGTGGATCTATATCAGATGTAATGAACTTTTGTGATGAAATTCAGGTTAGTTACTTTGGTCCTGAGGAAGACAGTGCAGAAATTGATACATTAATAGAAGGAAATGTGGAAGAGAATGTACAACATTGTAGTACAGAAAATTTTGAGCAAGAAATTACAAAGTTTAAGGTGATTTCAGGTGAAAGGCTAAATTATTTTTGTATTTGTTGTCGACGTACTCATTATAAAAATCAGACCAGGACTGTTGATCTGTATTTAAAAAGTGAAAAGGAAAATAATTATGAGTGGATGGAATTTGCAACCTATTTGTTGGTAGAGAATTGTTTTGATTTGAGTTCTGATCAGCGTATTTGTAAATATTGTTATAACAAATTAGATGAGAACAAAATGCCTGCTAGAGCTGTGCATAATCTTGAGTTGGTAAATATTCCTTCTGAACTGATGGATTGAAATACCTATGAGTCTATTCTTATTCACTGTGTGCATCCATTTCAGGCCATTGTTCGCATGGAGCCTAAGACAGGAAAATTGCCTCCTTCAGATTTACACAGAGGATTAAAGGGAAGTGTTGTATATTTGCCTCTAGATTTAGAGAAAAATATTGAAACAATTGGTGTAGAAAATGTAGAAGAGGAACCTTTAGGTATTCTTGTTAATGGCATTCCTACTAAGAGTAAGAAAATCTGGCAAGATTTAGTGGATGTTAGGAAAGTGAAAAAGGCAACGTTGTATCTGGTAAAAAATAATCAATATTATAAAAATGTGTATGTGAGAGAAGAAGAAATAACTGTAGAAGAAGATAGTGACTCGCCATCTGGACAAATTGAAAAAGTGGATGTGTCCAGAACTGAAGAAATCTACGAACATTATAGTGTTCATCCACCTCATTCTAAAGAAGTGATGGGGACTACTATAGAGTTATTCCAAATCAAAGAAGCAAAGGGAAGTCCCATTAGTGTATGGGAATAAAGCTTGGAATCTTGTTGTTTTCCTCAGTTGTTTCCCACAGGAAAAGGATGATATGATGAACGACCTGTGCAGATTCCTGCATCTAAATACCGGACATCAAGATTGTATGCAGAAGATCCAAGATTTTGACAATGTACCCGTATTTGTTTCATCTTTTGTTTGAGAGTGATTTGTCCGCACTTTCTTATGCAGTAAACCATATATTGAAAATAGGTGTACATCTGCAAAATGTTTCAGCAAAGGAATTTATGGATAAAGTTCAGCAGAAAGATAATGTTTTGGAATCTCAGCTAATTATTCTCATGGCATATCAGCGTGGTACTAATGAGTACTGGTACCGTCGTAATGGAGAACTAAAATGTATGCTAAGGAACTTAGGAACTCCTACATGGTTCCTTACTCTGAGCTGTGCTGAATATGCTTGGGATGATTTACTTCAATTTCTTCGCGAGGCAAATACAAATATACTAAATATTGAATACAAGACCCCTGGAGAATCGTGCTCTTTGGATCCATTTAATGTATGCAGGTATTTCAATCATAGATTTGAAGCTATGATGTCTTGTATCACCAATAAAAAAAATCCTCCTCTTGGAGAGGTCCTGGATTTCTTTTGGAGAAAGGAGTATCAAGCGAGAGGTGCTCCTCACATACATATGCTAATGTGGATCAAAGATGCTCCCAAATTTGGAACAGACTCAGATGATACTGTGTTGTATTTTATTGAATAATATGCTACATGTGATATACCCAAAAGTACACTAGATAAGGACTTAAGACAACAAGTCTTACGATTCCAAACCCATCGTTGTGGGAAATACTGTAGTCGAAAGTACAATCTAAGGACAAATTCTACATCAAATGTCGTTTTGGATTTCCACGTTCTGTAATATCGAAAGGAAGAGTGAACAGTTTTATGTCATCTTTGCGACATGCTATCACAAGAAAGTCTCCAAAAAATACCTACAACTTAAGAAGAAATAAAAAGTCAAAAAACATAAATGACTACAACCCAGTCATTTTGTCCATGTGGAATGCTAACATGGATATTCAATATGTTGTGGACAATTCCATTGCTGTTGCTCGATATGTAACACCCTACATAACAAAATCAGAAAAGATGGAATTGAAGGAAATGTGGGAAGAGATTTCCCACGAGAAAAGTCTAAGTAAGAAATTATATAGTTACAGTTTGAAGCTGTTATCTCATCGAGAAATTGGAGCATGTGAATGCTCGGATCGCTTATCATCTGCAAGTCTTTACTCCAAATCTAGAAGAATCATTTGGGTGAGTCTAGGTCTTGCTGCAACATGAAATCGGGTCCTTAAATCTGTACAAGAAATTGAATATTTAGCTGAAAAAGAGCCAGAAAGTACAGATATTGTGAAAACTAATATGTTGTATACATATTATCCAAATAGAAGTCATCATCTTGAGAACATTTGTCTCTATGAAGTGCTGCAAAACTATATTTTTAAACGGAATATTACAGAAAGCATCAATAATGGTATATATTCCGTGATTGGTTCTGAAGGATGTTTGGTAAAACAAAGAAAAGGACATTTGATTAATCACCGTAAACTGAGTTGCGAAACTCCTAACAAAAGGAAATTTTACTATTTAGCTCTTTTGCAACTTTTCAAGCCATGGCGTTCAGAATTGGAATTACTTGGAGATTTTGAGAGCTATGAAGATTCCTTCAACGCAAGTAAAGATACTATAGAATGTGTTGTTTTTGCTAATTATGTGAAAATGTTGAACGACGAAATTGAGCAAGAAGCTACAATTGCAGATAAGATTGCCAGAGACAGTTCTCAAGACAGTCAAACTTCTCCTCCGTTGAGTCAGGATCCACTAGGAGAACCAATTGTTCAAAATGAAGCAGCAACTGCTATGGAAGAGGTGGAAACAGCAAAGTATCAAGCTCAAGAAAATCTAACAAACTTAGGAAACTTGGAAGAACAACTAAATGTTGAGCAGAAACAAATATATGAGCAAGTGAGAGAACAGATTGACCATGGATTACTTCATGAAAAGAAAGACTGCTCTTGCTCATCATTTCAACCTAACCGAATGTACATGAGTGGACAAGCTAGAACAGGAAAACGTTTTTGAATTAAAGTAATTACAACTTATCTACAGAAAACAACTGAGTCGCATTTGTCTTGTGTTGTCACTGCTCCAACTGGGTTGGCGGCACACAATATTAAAGGAATTACTTTACATCGTTTATTAATGCTACCAGTAGAGCATGAAAACAAATTGGAATACCACAAGCTATCTGGAGAAGCTTGTTGTGAAGTTTCAAGAGTGTTGAAGAAAATGAAACTTCTCATTATTGATGAGGTAAGCATGGTATCAAACTTAATGCTGGCCTTTGTGCATTTAAGAATGCAGCAAATTCTTAAAACAGAGTATGACGTATTATTTGGAGGAAAGCATGTCATAGTTTTTGGAGATCTACTACAACTTACTCCTGTAAAAGGACAACCAGGGTTTAAAATACTGGCGCATGAAGATACCTGAAAGTCTTTGGGGAACATTGGAAATGTTAACATTTGGTCATTTTTTTAATATAAGGAACTTATTACAAATATGCGTCATGCAAATGATGCGGATTATGGAAATATTCTTCAAGATATAGGAATTGGAAAAGTGACAAAACATGGCAAACAAGCTTTACAGAGACGATTACTTTCCAATTTGTTTCCAAATGAAAATATTGTTCATGAGAAAATATATATGAGAATTGCAGAAAACAAATCTGTAATCTGCTTAATGCTAACACTGCATGAATGTTCTATATTCAATGAAGAAATTTTAAAGTTGGAAAATGAAGAAATTATTAAATTGGAAGCTATTGATAAAATAGAACATGAAGGAATCACTATTATTTTGACTGAAAAGTTGAAGAAGAAATTGGATTATTTAGAGAAATCGATAAGTAAAACTGCTGGTTTAGAAAAGAATGTATATGCATGTGTAAACTGTAGGGTAATTTTACGACATAATTTGAATGTGGAAAAAGGTTTAGTAAATGGAGCAATTGGTAAAATTGTTGATTTTGTTAATTATGTAAATAGAGATAGTATTGAATTTTTGCAAATCAAATTTGATGAAATTGAAGAAGTACAACAATTTAGTCGTTGTTCAACTCGGTTTTTGCTTTTAAAAGATATGTATGTTTTAGAAAACAGTTTCCTATTTCTTTGGCGTATGCGGTAACCATTCATAAATCTCAAGGTTTAAGTGTAGATAGTGCTTTAGTGAATATTGGAAGTACCGTGTTTAAAGAAGGTATTTCATATGTTGCTT
Organism: Lissotriton helveticus; assembly: GCF_964261635.1. Lineage (NCBI taxonomy): Eukaryota > Metazoa > Chordata > Amphibia > Caudata > Salamandridae > Lissotriton > Lissotriton helveticus. The sequence goes on along the minus strand of NC_136063.1, from coordinate 599,622,155 downwards.
TGTCTCGATTGAGAACTTAATCTGGATTGTACTTGATTGATTTTGATGAGACAAAAATTAGTGCAGATGCGAATTGTATGAAAGAGTATAAAAGGTTAAGAAGAGAATATGCACCCAATTTAAGTCAATATCCAGTATTTGAAAAGCGTGTGGTAAGTAGAAAAAGAAGATTTGAGAATATCTGTAGTGAAGCTGTAAAAAAAGAAAGAAAACAAGATGAAGCTGTGATTGCAAGCAAAAAGAAAAAGGACAGTGTTGAAGACAATGTTGGTTATCAGGTTGAAAATAGTTCTGGTGTCAACTGCTATGCTAATGTAGTTGCTAATGTTGTTTTTTTTCTTGAAAGTTTGCAACAGCAAATTGTTGAAAATCGGGAAGAAAGATTCTGTTCATTGTTGTATTCTGTTTATGAGAAATGTAGTAGTGATAAAAGTAAAGTACAAATTGTTTCTGATATTTGAAATGTTTTGGACATATGTTCTGGTTGTACTCAATTTATGCAGAATATTCAGCAAGAATGTCAGGAATTTTTAATGTATATGCTTGTTGTAATAGAAGATGAAGGTATAGATATTGAAAACCTTTTTGGCCTTTTTATAAATGGCAACATGACTGTGAAAATTGTTTTTTTACATGTAGCACTAACATAGACAGTGAAAGATTTATATATCTGAGTTTACCGGACTGTGAGTCAGTGTCTTTTAACAATCTAGTTAGAGGAGCAAGTCAAAACATGGAGTGTAGCCAATGTAAATCAGAAATGTCATCAACATTATTTATACAAAGATATGGACAGTATGTAATTTTAATTCTGCAACGTTGTAGAGCTGATGGAAGAAAATTGGAAACTTTAATAAAAAAGATCGTAGCCACTGAACTATCAATATCAGGAAGAACTTTTGTAGCTGTAGCAATTATTTTTCCTGATGGACCTTCTACAACATCTGGACATTTTACTGTTTATTTAAAATGTCTGAAAGGTTGGATACATTGTAATGATAGTCAATTGGTTTTTAAACAATGTTTGCATAAAGAGTTACCAAATTCTTACCTAATATTTTTAAAGCCAAATTTTTAGGAACAAAATTTGGCCTTTCAGGATTACTGTTGTAAAGGTAGGTTGGTCTGGTGTTGTAGAGTACTTTGTAAGTGAGGGTGAGGAGCTTGAAGGTGATCCTCTTGTTGATGTGAAGCCAGTGTAGATCTCTCAGAAGGTGGGTGATGTGTCTGTGGCAGGGGACATTGATGATCAGTCGGGCGGAAGTGTTTTGGACTCGTTGTAGTCGTTGTAGGTGTTTGTCCGAGTTGAGATTTAGAGAGTTGATCCTTATACAGTTGGTGACGTCTTTCAGTGGTATATGGCTCCTTAGAGAGGGAGAAGATGAGTTGGGTGTCGTTGTCTTAGCAGATAATGTTCAGGTTGTGATGGCGGTCCACTTGTTTGAGGGTGCCATGTAGATGTTGAATAGCGTCAAGTTGAGGGATGAGCCCTGGGGGACGTTGCAAATGATGTTGCTGGTTTTGGATCAGAAAGATGGGAGACGGATGCTGAGGATTAGTATTGAAGAACTTTCAAGCTGAGAAATTTAGATATACTATTTGGCCATGAGGAAAAGTATGTAAAACCATTAAGGACTATTTGTTGTATATTTTGTCAGCATATATTTGTAAATAACTTTCTTTGCAGCGTATGAAAATTATTGATAGTGTTTTGTTATTTTAAGATTGTTTGACATATCTCATAGTTACGTAAGAAATTGCTGTTAGAAAAAAACATTTAACATATGTTTTATTTCTATTTTTTAGATTGTTATTGAGAATGTTGAATGTTTTTTTTCAAGATAATCTTATTGATTGTCTTTTTTTGCCCGCTGTTATGTGATGAGTACTATTGAACTCACTGTTTCTAGTGAAATTCAACATCTTCTGAGAACAGCAAAAAAGGCAAATGAAATGCTTTACAAATTATTCTGTGTTGTAAAAGATATATTGTAACTGTATTTTTTTGTCTTCCACAGATGCTAATTTTATAATATATAATTTTTTTTATTATTTATTATGTTTAAGGTAAGTATAAGTAATTGTTAAAAATGGTCGATGTAATGTGCTTCTACAGAGCTGAAGTAACAAAACATGGATGGAGTAGATAAGTGTGTAAAGATGGTTTGTATCTTTTAAAGACATTTCAAAAATGAATATATTTATATACTGAGTGTACCAGTATACTTTGCAGTTTACTACAAAACATCTACTAGTTTGGAACAGGTAAGTTGACTAGACATATTGTACTTTTTTTAGTACTGCATTTTATTATAACAGCCTGAGTTTTTTCCTATAGTGATAAGGAGTGACTGGTTTGAAAATGTAAGAAAATTTAAAAACTGAACATACATATAAATAATTATATTTATATATTCTTATAAAGTAGTTGAGAATGGTATTTGTATTTTTTTTAAAGGGCAAAATAGTTGATAAAGCTAGGTTTGTGTTATGTATGCAGTTATTGTGCACCGTGACACCACCACCATGGATGCGCCGTATTTAAAATGCAGTGTACCATGGGACAAAAATGGCACATATATGTGATGTAACTGTGCTGTAAAGGTGGTGCATTGTTTGAGTTATGTTGCAAGCGCAACGCAGCTCCAGCAATGCTCTTGGGGCCCTATGCTCACAATGCTGTGTCAATCCTTACACCTGTTTCAAGTAGGTGCAGCGTTTTGATGCAGCATAAGCCCAAAAGTGACTGAATGAATTCTTATAGATTACACTTAGTCACTTTTAGGAGGCGTTTCTGCGCCAGAACCCCCACCCCCCCTGCGCAGGAAAGTCTCCTGGCGCAGGGCTTTACAATGTGATGCACCTTCCATATGCGTCACATTGTAAATACACACACCATGGCAGATATTTTGCACCACCACTGCGTCACAAAAGTGACGCAATGGCTCTGTAAAAGAGGCACAAGGGGGTTGTAAATCTGCCCCTAACACATACAAATTCACCCAGGCAGTTTCACCAGCACTGCAAATTGAAGCATAGACTTGTAACATATTTATGTGCATATGTTTCATTCAAGTGCTTCGGAGGTACTACAGTATACTATAGATAAACACCTTATAGATTTATGCTGTAGCACTTCCTTATAGTTCTGCACTTTCACATTCACCATACACTAGTAATGTATTCATTCATTCCTTTATGCACTACACATTTATTCAGACAAAGTTTTACACACTATCATAGAAATATAGGTCTTTCTTTGACCAGTGGAGGTAGTTCTGAGAAGAACTGTTTTTTTTGTTTTCTATTTTTTTTGTACTTTTTTAACTAGTTTTTCTTTTTAAACAAAAAAATGAAACTTGGACCAATAAAAGTGTGGAACATCAACAAAACAGTAAAAAACAAATAATTGACGAGAACAACGGTGGTCCTGTTTCGTGCGGAGAATAAGTTCAATGGATTGTTCTCCATAGCACAGTAGTTTGTTGCAAAATTTGCAATAAACAATCAGCTCTGCAAATTCAGGTTGTATATTTGCAAGCATACCGCTCAGTGGTAGTGGTGCACTTGGTGTACTGGGAAGAGCAGATCCATGCCCCTCCTGCAACCTTCGAGTTTGAACTCTGGCATAGTTATTTGGATGAAGATTCTTGACATGGAGCACCATGCTAGCAGTGCCGAAAGAGTACTTTTTGGCGGGGTCACCCCTGGAAAGAGTAACCTGACAAATTTTGCAGGTCACCTTGGGAGCATTGACCTTTTTTTGTCATTGAGGAAAAGTGAAACATTTCCAGATAACTGCTTCATTGCGCTTCTTCTGAGGCTCCTCAGGTACAAAATGTTCCTCAGAGGAATATTCTGAAGAAGAGTCATCCCGTGCAGCCATGGTGATTTGTTCTTCCAAATGACTTGAGATCTACAGAAGAGATGCTTCTTCTTAGAAAGTCAAAGTAGAATGATTAGAATGGGAGGGGTCTTTCAACAGTTGGAATAGGAAGTGTTATGAACCAATCAACTCTCTTCTTTTAAAGTCACATGGCTTTGCGTACGCTTATGGTGCGCTTACGGTGCTCTTATGCTGCGAGTACGTACGCTGTATGCCCGCGATTTCCGTACTTGCTTTTAAAAGTAATATACGCTTATTTAAAGTTTTAAAAAACTATTTTCATGATTATCCCAGATATTGTCTTCCCTTAATATGTACATTAAAAACATAAATATATGTTTTCGAACAATTAGAAACTTTCGCGTCGTACGCGTACGGGGCGCAGTACATGACGTCACGTGGAAGCGTTGGTGTGACGCGTAATGTCAAAGCGTATTTGTGACGTGTGCTCTGGTACGGGCAGAGTACAATTACCTGTACAAAGTACAGGGCGATCACCGTACGCGTACGGTACGATCATCAAAAAAAAAACAATGTAAAAAGAATTATATAGAATTTAATGTTAATATATTGGAGATAAAAAATTTGTTAATAAAAAATATTTTTGAATTTTGTTTTGTTATTATTATACATTAAGAATATGAAATATAACTTAAAAATAAAATAAATATAAACATTTATAATACAAATGTAGGAAATTAGTATAAAAAGAAAGAAATATAATAATTAATACATTTAAAAATTATCATTTACAAAACCTTTGAAATTCACTGAAAAAACCATAGGTTTTACACACGTTATAGTTAGGATTTAGCATTTAAAAAACCTTGCAAATTCACTGAAAAAACCATAGGTTTCACACACGTTATAGTTAGGAATTAGCATTTAAAAATCTTGGAAATTCACTGATAAAACCATAGGTTTGACACATGTTATAGTTAGGAATTAGCATTTAAGAAACCTTAGAAATTCACTGAAAAAACCATAGGTTTTACACCAGTTATAGTTAGCTGGACATTTTACTCATACAAAACCATTGGAATTCCCCCGTTATAGTTAGTTGGACTCACTAAAACTCGCGCGCCCGCAATCCACTGCTGATGAAGTCACATATTATATCATTCATGACATGGTCAGTAACATCACTGATGACATCACTGATGACATCTCAAATGACATCACTGATGACATCATCCAGTGAATGTGGTTTGCTTTGATATTTAAATATGAATTATAAATACACTACTTTGCATTGAAGAATGAGTGGATATATAAATATAAATATATGAATGGTGGATTTAGTAACAGTGTCATTGATTGTTTCCTTGACTAATTTGAAGAGTCTCACTATATATAATGTGTAGTTATTAAACTGTGTGAAAGTCTTTATTGCTTTGTCTTAATTGGTATATTAAAGACTATCTGGCAGATGCATCAAGCAAAATACCTCCCGGTAAAATAGCAAATCGGTAAAACAGGCCGATACCGAACGCAAAACCAGAAAATGCAATGCATCAACCCCAAATCGGTAAAAAATAAAGAATCGCTAAAAAATCCCCTCGGTAACTTACCGAATCGCAATTCAGACAGTCAGAAATAATGAACACCAAAGCTGACCTTGGAAATACCGAATCGCTAATAAAGAATCGCAATGGAATGCATGAAAAATCGCAAATACCGAAAATGCCCAAAATCGCAATTTGGCATGAGCATAATAAGGGGAATCTCAAACTGGAGGTAAAGTTATTTGAAGGAATGAAGAAAAAAAAAATTATTTTCGAGGTGCTGACAATCAGTAACCCTTTAAAAATGCCCCTGGAAACCCTGTAAGCCTACCAAAATTGCTGCCCCCTACGTGCTTGCTAGGAGGAGGAGGATCAACGCCCAGGCTCAGTGCAGGAGGATGATCCAGGACAGGGTCTTCACAGTGCACATCACATTGCTGGGGCAGACAGAGGAACAGGTGTACGATAAGTACAGACTCAACCGTGCCATGATCATGCGCATAATAGCAGATCTGGAACCAATACTGCAGCACCAGACCCGTAGGACCAACGCCATACCAGCCCATGTCCAGGTCCTATACAGCCTGCACCTGCTGGCATCTGGAAGCTTCCGGGTGGTAATAGCAGAGGCCGGAGGTGTGTCGCAAAGCGCACTATCACGCTTCTTCCACCGGTTCCTAGAGGCCATGCTGATATTCATATATCGCCACATCACCTTCCCCACAACCCCCCAGCAGCTGACCCGCACCAAACGGGAGTTCTACCAGGTGGCACAATTCCCCCATGTGATAGTGTGTGTTGACTGCACGCATGTCCCCATCTGTCCTCCCTCAGCCATCGAATACGTCTTCCACAACCGGAAGTCATATCATTCCATCAATGTGCAGGTCATGTGCAATGCTAAGCACATCATAACGGACTTCGTAGCCCAATTCCCAGGGAGCACACACAATGCATATATCTTCCGTCACAGTGGCATCCACAGGCACCTGATCAACGGTGATTTTGAAGAGGGACACCTACTAGGTACATATTGATGCATCATCGTTTACTCCATCCCCACATGTATCATTGCATTCATGCTGCTGACCATTCTCTCCCCATCCTGCTGGTGACAGCGCTTACACCTTGCGTGAGTATCTACTCACTCCCTACCTCAACCCAGCAACACCTCAAGAGCAGCGCTACAACAGAGCACACATCAGCACAAGGAATGTGGTGGAGTGTACCTTCGGCATCCTAAAGAGTCACTTCCGAATACTGCACAAGACAGGAGGTGCCTTGCAGTACGACCCAGTGACCTGCTGCCAGATCATAGCTGTCTGTGCCATCCTGCACAACATCGCCACCTGTAGGGGGACACCCATAGAGGTGGATGGAGAGGATGAACTACGTGCACAGCAACCCCCCCCCCCACAACACCAACAGGCACATGTGCCCAACACAGCAGAAGGGCAACGGAGGCGGACATATATCACACGGCATCATTTCTGAGACAGGTAAGAAAGAGCCTTGACAACATGATCTGGTTTGCAAGGGTTTATTGGACATGAACACCTGACTGGTGCAGAGAAATGTAACACAAACATGATGCAGCTGAAATAAATGCAAAACTTAAATTGTCCGTTGTCAACACGGGTGCTGCATGTGGCACTATAGTTGGCCCATGGTTACGTCACCATGGATAGGGAGCCATTGCCACATGGCTACTTGCGTTTGCCAGGTACCCCCAGTCTCCTGTCCCGCGACTCCTCCGCATCTCCACGATGAGTGTCAGTGGCTGTTGCGTTGCGCACACTGCGCCTCCTCCCGCTGGTCTACGGCAAGGAGACGCTGCTCACACTTGAGGCTGCCTCACTCCCCTCATCCACTCCCACACTGCTGACACTGACAGTTCCAGACTGCAGATGCTCCACTGCAGTGGTCACTCTCTCGAGGGCCCTTGCCACAACCCCACAATAATGCCCTAAGTCCACCTGCAGGGACACGGACCTGCGGGAGAGGACAGCTGTGCTGTTGCACAGCTTAGTGATAGCCCTAATAGTGGAATTTGTATGGAGCATGTTCTGCCTGTGCCTCTGGCGCTCACTTTGTTGGCCTGTAACAACAGCACGTGTCAGTTCCTGCAGGCATAGCTTAATGTCATTGTTGCCCTCAGCTACGGCTGTGGTGAGCTCATGCACAGCGTCAGTCATGGTGCCAATTCTGTTGGTCAGTTTTGTCATGGTAAGATTAATTGCACCCATGTGTCTCCCCTGCAGGTGCTGGACATGCAGCATCCGGGTCTCAACGACTCCGTACACATCTGCCGGATCCACTGGTCTCACTGCAGCCCTACCCAGGGGCCCGGCCCTCTGTCTGACATGCTGATGTGCTGCTGTTAGGGTGGTTGGAGTGACGACAGCCTGCCATGGGACATTTGGGGCTACTGTACTCTGCTCCGTCTCCATCTCGTGCAGGGAGGGGACATCTTCCCTGCGGCTCTGCGGAGTTGTCCGCACTGGTGGTGGTGGAGGTGGTGTTCTTGTCCGCACTGATGGTGGTGGTGGAGGTGGTGTTCTTGTCTGCACTGGTGGTGGTGGAGGTGGTGTTCTTGTCCGCACTGATGGCGGTGGTGGAGGTGTTGTTCGCAGTGGTGGTGAAGGGGAGGACATGGCTTCATGTCCCTGTGGGTACTCGGCATCGGTCACCACTGGGGTCTCAGAGATGACAAGGCGGCCGCTGTCATCAGATTCCATGGGGGATGCATCTGTGTGTGAAACAGTGCATTGTTAATATTTTGTCATTATATGTGGGTATTGCATTCTTTTGTCTATATAAAGTACATATTTGGACTGACATTTGGCCCTTTGCTGCTGTTTTCATATCATTCACCTCTGGGGTCAGACATGCACTCATTCATGTTATGACTACAACTCCCATGATGCAACACTATGGTGAGGGTATGTGCTTTAGGCACGGCTACATGGCACTGTGTCTGGCATGGGGGATTGGGCAGGGATTGACAACACGCTGCATATCTACGCTGCCATGCATCTTACCTTGTCCTCCTTCCACAGCACCAGAGGTGTCCAGTTGGGTGACCCCCACAACAGCTTCAGGTTCAATTGTTGACTCCACAAGGTCCTCCAGGGCTGTGTTTGGTGTCACATTGGATGACCCCCCACCTGTGCCTGCTGCATCCTTGACCCTTTCAGCAATCTTCTCCTTTGCCCTTTTACGGAGGTCATACCATCGTTTCTTTAAATCGTCAATGCTGCGGTGGGTGACTCTGACAGCATTGACCCCGTCCTTGATGCGCAGCCACATCTTTCTTTTTTCTGCCTCAGGCACCTTCAGGGACAGCTTCCCAAACAGCCTCTCATTTTTGCTGCTGACACCCTCAATGAGTATTTCAAGTTCCTTATCAGAGAACTTGCGCTTTCTCTTCCTGGGTGTGTCCTTTCCCTGCTGGGGTGCCTCCTTCTCCATGATCAAATGCTTGGCAGGTCATGGTTGCTGCTGGTTCTGTTTAGCTCCTCAGCTCCTGTGCTCTGCCTCCTCCTCTGAGCTCCTCGGGCACTGAATGTAGCATGGGCTGTCCAACTTCCTGGTTGTGATGTCATCAGCCTGCTTCCGATGCATCGCGTCTTTTTGCGAGTTCACTAATACCGAAATCGCCTTTACCGATTCGGTATTTGCTAATTCGGTATTTGCTAATGGTGTCTCGCTATCGTAGTTTCGCTGTGGACTTACGATTTTTAGCGATTCGGTAATAAATTACCGATTCTCTTGATGCATCGCGGTTTGCATGTCCTTATTAGCGATTCCTTATTTTTCGCTGATAAGGACATGGAATACCGAATTTTGATGCATATGCCCCTATATTTGTTATTGGTTTCTTAACTGAGTTTTTGTATGGGTAAATTAATGTCTATGTTGTTTGGTGCGGGATGTGCAATTGCCCAAAAATGTGTGAATTATTCATTCAGTAGGTAAATGAGGTTAGGACTACATGTTATAACACTTGTTTCAGTGAGTGTATATGTTTATGGGTGTAGTGGTGATGAAATATGTCTCTCAATAGTATATCTCCATTAAATTTGAAAAAAAAACAGTATATGTTACAGTTATATCTAATTAAGTGAGCCTAAGACTTAGTGATTGTATGAGTCACTGTATGGATAACTGTATATTTTTAATAGTCATTTTATAATACACTAAGTGAATAGATGAAGAGATGAAGTGGTGTTTGTATAATTGTGTAGGTGAGTAAATGTAAGTATGATCCATTGTTTGCATAAGTCAATAAGATGTCTTTATAAGTGAATACAATGTGTGCTGGTGTGTAATGTTGAAATAGGTGTATAAGTATATTTGTTAGTGTTCTGTTAATTATTCTCTACATATAACACTGAATCTATGAGTAAGTGATTAGATGTGTGTATAGATCTATGAATCACTGAGTGGGAGTTTAGAAATTACTATTGGTGTGTCAATAGTTTGAAATATGGCACTTTCTATTTTACAGTGAGTGAAGAAATATTATACTAGTGTGTGATGTGGTGTATTTCATTGTCACATGGATGATGTCATCAGTGATGTCATCAGTGATGTTATTTGAGATGTCATCAGTGATGTCACTGACCATGTCATGAATGATGTAATATGTGACATCATCAGCAGTGGAATGCGGGTGTGCGAGTTATAGTGAGTACAACTAACTATAACGGGGGAATTTCAATGGTTTGTATGAGTAAAATGTCCAGCTAACTATAACTGGAGTAAAACCTATGGTTTTTTCAGTGAATTTCTAAGGTTTTTTAAATGCTAATTCCTAACTATAACATGTGTCAAACCTATGGTTTTTTCAATGAATTTTAAAGGTTTTTTGAATGCTAATTCCTAACTATAACGTGTGTTAAACCTATGGTTTTTTCAGTGAATTTCAAAGGTTTTTTAAATGCTACTTTCTAACTATGACGTGTGTGAAACCTATGGTTTTTTCAGTGAATTTACAAGGTTTTTTAAATGCTAATTCTTAACTATGACGTATGTGAGAGCTATGATTTTCTAGTGAATTTCCAAGGTTTTAAAAATGCTAATTTCTGTATCAATTTTTATATTTTTTATATATTTATTTTTCAACAAACTGCCTTTGTATATTGAAATACATTGACTGTATCCTGTAATATGCAACAGCACATCTAGTTTTTATGATTTGCATATAGATATATATATATATATCCGTTCCAGGTAGCTCCTTCCGAGGTACTGGGACCCAAGAAGGTTGACGCATACTCCGGCAGAGCAAGCCGGTAAATTTCAATATTCCACAAAGTAAACAATGTTCATGCGCTCTCAGGAAGAACAGGCAAAGACCAAAGACTGGGACATTTTGAAAACTGACAGTGTCCTAGGGAAAACCTTACCGGTAAGACCCAATATCACATATAGATGGAACAAAAACATATGTGATCTGGTGGTCAGAAATGACATCGCAGAACGCTCATCCAACATACAACATGGTCTCATTGGTTTTTACCCCTGTGGCCACTGCAAGGCCTGCAGGAATAGTTAACACAGGGGGAAAATTGAGTATGCTGGCATCACTAAGAAAATTACCCAATTTCTAACTTGTAGCACTACCTTTGTAATTTATGCCATAGAATGCCCGTGCAAACTGTGGTACATAGGCAGTACTACGTGTGCGGCTAAAAAAAGAATCCTGGAACACATGAGGGCCATCACCAACCATGACCCTAAATACCCGGTGGCACGCCATTTTAAAGATAGACACTTTTCTAACATCAATGATCTGAGTTACCTGATTCTTGAACATATCCCCTGACATCCTAGGGGGGGAGATAGACTACTTGCACTAAGAAAACGAGAATCACGTTGCATAATCGATTGTCAAACAAAAAACCCGAGGGGACTGAATATGGACGAAGAGCTTGCAATCCACTTAAGGGAGGGCTCCTAGATACTGTACTGGCTACGTATGTAATGTTTCTGCTGAAATGTATCATGTTCAATATTTCCATCTTCTAATATTGCACAGCAGACTTGAACAATTTAATTATACAATAATTATCTGTTGTTTTTAATCTTTCACCATTCGGAATTTTAATTTTTGTTTTTGTTTTTCTTTATCTTTTCACAGGAGGAAAGGAAGGGGCCCTCACACAAGTACTCACTTACACAGACATACCTACCCTTTGCACTCCTTATATCATATTACCCAAGTTACATAAGGTTGGACACTGTCATATATGTTGTCATCTTTCTTTAAGGGACCTCTGGCACATTTGACTACTGTAATTTGTAAATACAGTAATGGGTTATGTTTGCCGCGACAATTACAAACAAATATGATCTTGCACTTGCAAATTATACGCAAATAATTCAGAGGAAAATTACGAATTGTTACTTTTTCCATTTGGAATAATGTTGTTATCGTTTGGCTCCTCCTGTCATTTTATATTTAGCCTTATATCCCAAACTCCTTAGACAAAAAAGAAAATTGTTTAAGTACAAACGTTTTGCGAAATAGATCAGGCTTTATAGAATAAATGCCGCATACTGATGTAAAGTTTTTACAAACACATATTTAGTCGACACCGTTATTAACTCGCAATACTGTTGATTCACAATTTTACCTTTCCAAGATGGATGCCGTATTTCATTGTGAAATCAGTCCCCTGTCTATGTTTGTTTACTTTGCACGGTCATTGAAAACTTTATTTATGCTTGCTTGTGATTTACGCTTCTACACGTGATCAAGGCTTGTCGCTGAAACTCGTTGTGTGAAATAAACCTGGAAGCATTATTTTTGGTCTTTGCCTGTTCTTCCTGAGAGCGCATGAACATTGTTTACTTTGTGGAATATATATATATATATATATATACATATATATATATATATATCCAATTCAAACGGCCGCTCGCAGCGCAAGCAACCAAAGGACACACGTGGGATGATGCGAGAAAATCATTTTACTTCATTTTTAAATTTAAACAGGCATAATGCATTTCGACATCGCCGTCTTCGTCAGATGCCTTGTAAACCGGACATGGGTCTCTCCCCTTATTTAAAACTCTCTGGCTCCTCCTTGCTTGGAGTCCAGCTGTCCCCAATCACGAGCACTAATTTTAGTTGTAGTCTGCTACTAAAGTCTTTTGACTACAATTCCCAGAAGTCTCTGGATAGGTACTCACTGTCGCTGGGGCCTTTGAACAGCTGATTTAGTGCCTTCTCGAGGTGGGTAATGCATTCCCAATCTTCCGATACGTGTTTCATGTCATTTCGCACATCACCCCCACAAACGCTTCACCTCATCCGAAACTTCTTCCATTTTGGTCACGGAAGACATCGAGCAGTGCCTGTCTTCCTCCGTTCATTCCGGGTTGCCATTCGTGCACATGACCTTCTTGTTGGGTAGGTTTTCTGAGGTGGTCCGAGTTATCTCCGATACCTTGGGTAACTTCGTTTTTGCCAGAACTCCCTCGGACACTTTGGAAACGGGTCCTTTTCACACGCTCCTGGTATGCGTGCTGAAATCTCCAATTCAAACGGCCGCTCGCAGCGCAAGCAACCAAAGGACACACGTGGGATGATGCGAGAAAATCATTTTACTTCATTTTTTAATTTAAACAGGCATAATGCATTTCGACATCGCCGTCTTCGTCAGATGCCTTGTAAACCGGACATGGGTCTCTCCCCTTATTTAAAACTCTCTGGCTCCTCCTTGCTTGGAGTCCAGCTGTCCCCAATCACGAGCACTAATTTTAGTTGTAGTCTGCTACTAAAGTCTTTTGACTACAATTCCGAGAAGTCTCTGGATAGGTACTCACTGTTGCTGGGGCCTTTGAACAGCTGATTTAGTGCCTTCTCGAGGTGGGTAATGCATTCCCAATCTTCCGATACGTGTTTCATGTCATTTCGCACATCACCCCACAAACGCTTCACCTCATCCGAAACTTCTTCCATTTTGGTCACGGAAGACATCGAGCAGTGCCTGTCTTCCTCCGTTCATTCCGGGTTGCCATTCGTGCACATGACCTTCTTGTTGGGTAGGTTTTCTGAGGTGGTCCGAGTTATCTCCAATACCTTGGGTAACTTCGTTTTTGCCAGAACTCCCTCGGACACTTTGGAAACGGGTCCTTTTCACACGCTCCTGGTATGCGTGCTGAAATCTCCAATTCAAACGGCCGCTCGCAGCGCAAGCAACCAAAGGACACACGTGGGATGATGCGAGAAAATCATTTTACTTCATTTTTAAATTTAAACAGGCATAATGCATTTCGACATCGCCGTCTTCGTCAGATGCCTTGTAAACCGGACATGGGTCTCTCCCCTTATTTAAAACTCTCTGGCTCCTCCTTGCTTGGAGTCCAGCTTTCCCCAATCACGAGCACTAATTTTAGTTGTAGTCTGCTACTAAAGTCTTTTGACTACAATTCCCAGAAGTCTCTGGATAGGTACTCACTGTCGCTGGGGCCTTTGAACAGCTGATTTAGTGCCTTCTCGAGGTGGGTAATGCATTCCCAATCTTCCGATACGTGTTTCATGTCATTTCGCACATCACCCCACAAACGCTTCACCTCATCCGAAACTTCTTCCATTTTGGTCACGGAAGACATCGAGCAGTGCCTGTCTTCCTCCGTTCATTCCGGGTTGCCATTCGTGCACATGACCTTCTTGTTGGGTAGGTTTTCTGAGGTGGTCCGAGTTATCTCCAATACCTTGGGTAACTTCGTTTTTGCCAGAACTCCCTCGGACACTTTGGAAACGGGTCCTTTTCACACGCTCCTGGTATGCGTGCTGAAATCTCCAATTCAAACGGCCGCTCGCAGCGCAAGCAACCAAAGGACACACGTGGGATGATGCGAGAAAATCATTTTACTTCATTTTTAAATTTAAACAGGCATAATGCATTTCGACATCGCCGTCTTCGTCAGATGCCTTGTAAACCGGACATGGGTCTCTCCCCTTATTTAAAACTCTCTGGCTCCTCCTTGCTTGGAGTCCAGCTGTCCCCAATCACGAGCACTAATTTTAGTTGTAGTCTGCTACTAAAGTCTTTTGACTACAATTCCCAGAAGTCTCTGGATAGGTACTCACTGTCGCTGGGGCCTTTGAACAGCTGATTTAGTGCCTTCTCGAGGTGGGTAATGCATTCCCAATCTTCCGATACGTGTTTCATGTCATTTCGCACATCACCCCCACAAACGCTTCACCTCATCCAAAACTTCTTCCATTTTGGTCACGGAAGACATCGAGCAGTGCCTGTCTTCCTCCGTTCATTCCGGGTTGCCATTCGTGCACATGACCTTCTTGTTGGGTAGGTTTTCTGAGGTGGTCCGAGTTATCTCCGATACCTTGGGTAACTTCGTTTTTGCCAGAACTCCCTCGGACACTTTGGAAACGGGTCCTTTTCACACGCTCCTGGTATGCGTGCTGAAATCTCCAATTCAAACGGCCGCTCGCAGCGCAAGCAACCAAAGGACACACGTGGGATGATGCGAGAAAATCATTTTACTTCATTTTTAAATTTAAACAGGCATAATGCATTTCGACATCGCCGTCTTCGTCAGATGCCTTGTAAACCGGACATGGGTCTCTCCCCTTATTTAAAACTCTCTGGCTCCTCCTTGCTTGGAGTCCAGCTGTCCCCAATCACGAGCACTAATTTTAGTTGTAGTCTGCTACTAAAGTCTTTTGACTACAATTCCGAGAAGTCTCTGGATAGGTACTCACTGTCGCTGGGGCCTTTGAACAGCTGATTTAGTGCCTTCTCGAGGTGGGTAATGCATTCCCAATCTTCCGATACGTGTTTCATGTCATTTCGCACATCACCCCACAAACGCTTCACCTCATCCGAAACTTCTTCCATTTTGGTCACGGAAGACATCGAGCAGTGCCTGTCTTCCTCCGTTCATTCCGGGTTGCCATTCGTGCACATGACCTTCTTGTTGGGTAGGTTTTCTGAGGTGGTCCGAGTTATCTCCAATACCTTGGGTAACTTCGTTTTTGCCAGAACTCCCTCGGACACTTTGGAAACGGGTCCTTTTCACACGCTCCTGGTATGCGTGCTGAAATCTCCAATTCAAACGGCCGCTCGCAATATGACAGAGAAGTTACCTCAAAAGAAGAACTCAGAGGCCAAGGGGAGTACAGGGCAAAAAGCTTGCTTTAATCACAGGTTCCCTGTGGCGGCGAATGCATTTCGGCTTATCGGCCTTCTTCAGCGCCCAATCACTGTGGCATGTCCTTCCCCAAATGACTCCTTCCTGTGTGAAATACCTCCCAGCACCTGGATCTCCTCCCCCTAAAGTATTTGACACACCCTTGGAAGTTCGTGTAAAATGAAGAACACCAAGTCCCAGAATGCACTGTAGCGGTCAGTCCGGGCGGGTGGCATGGGGGAGTGAGTCAAACGGTAGGTTCGTGCTGGCAAGCAGGTAGGTGGTGGTAGGCGCGCAGTCATGGAACCGGAGAAAGTCCACGGCCGTTTCCCTTGGTCCCCTCGTGCAGCTACTGCCAGAATCAGCACACAGTCAATCCGATGGGCAGAGGCAGTCAATGCGGACTGGGCTCCCAACGAGGTAAAATACCAAAGTCTCCCCAATGGTGCTGTGTGAATCCTTGCGATCTTCGGAGCTATCGATCCCTCGATTCACAAATGGTGCTACAAGCAGCGTGATGCCAGACTTTGCTCCGGGACACTTTGTTGTAGCAGGGCCTTCTGTACTGCGTCGCAGGCAGGCGCAGAATATATGAAGGAGAAGTTACCTCAAAAGAAGAACTCAAAGGCCAAGGGGAGTTCAGGGCACATGAACATTGTTTACTGTGTGGAACATATATATATATATATATATATATATATATATATATATATATATATATATATATATTACCTACTGGCGGTCGCCAGTAGGTATATATAGTTAGGATTTTTTCCCTATTGGATTTTTGAAAATTCTATGTCTAATAACTTTGGCGTTTGTGGACGGAATTGGCTGAAATTTTCAGGAAAATGGAACATTTTGTTTCTGAGCAGTCCCTGGAAATTTGGGGGGGGGTTCGTCAAGGGGTGGCCGAGAAAAAAGGGGGGTCCCAAAACGTGTTTTTCCCATGTTAATTTCCATAGGGCGGTTGGCCTCACTTTTAGGCCGAACGGCTGAATGGATTTGCACGAAACTTGGCAAAATTGTAGGGACTGTTAGCCCGATGTGCCTTTGCTAGGTCTCAATATATGTGCTCCAGTGGATTTTGAGAAATTAACGTTCAAAAAAAGATATATATCTGTAAGCGCGCTCCAGGCAGCGCTCCGGTACGCGTACCTGACGCGTAACGGAACTTCGCGTAGCGAAGCTGATTGGCTCTCCGGTGTCTGTCAACATTCTAAACAGTCCGGAGCGGCCGCCATCTTGTCTCTCGGTAGGATCGAGAGACAAGAGGAGGCCAAAACAAAGGGGGAAATGACCATAAGGGGGCATAGTAGATCCTCCCTGACCCCCTAGGTTTGATGTGGAGGCTTTAAAAGGGCCCCGCAGTGCAAAAAAAAAAAAATTTTTTTGTTTTTTTGCGTGGGGAGCGCCCGGTCCGCGAACCGGGAAGCGTTCTGGGGAGCGTACTATAAGGAAAAAAGAATGATAGACTTTTCAAATACTGTATGTTAATTGATTGTTGGTTTTGTTGATTATTTTTTAATTTCTTTATTTTTAAGCAATTATTTATTATTGTGATTGTGTTTCAAAATTTAATAACATTTCTAACATTTCACTGTCTGAAATGTCGTCATTTTCATTGAACATAGCTTGTAATCTCTAAGTGTGTAAAATGTCCTCATTTTGAAGGAGGTCATCTACTGCTTGCACACATTGCAGTAGTTCTTGGTCCCAAGTTTCATCCATAAATTCTATATAATTTGGATCAATTAATTCTTGGCTGCTCTCTTGCAGGACAATTTGAAATGAAACTTTCTGTTCGCCTTCCATGTTGCCTGAAATTCGGATAAAAAAAATATATATTAGTAGAGATAGGGCACTGTTGGGATTAATTTTAGATAGGCAGTTTTTATCAGTGAATTTATCTTTGGGCAGTGTATAGTATCAGAGTGGAAGTAGGAATATAAAAAAGTGTATGTGATTTAACGTAAGTAAATTCATAATTATACAAGAGAAACCTAACTCCATCCATAACTATAACAGAGAAGTCTATCTAAATCTATAACTACTACAGAGGGATAGTATATAACTATCAGAAAAAGTTTACCATATTAACTGATAGTGCACAATATACTTCAGTTTTTAAAATAACAACTTACCTTTACAAAGAAGTTGAAGTGATTAGTGAAAATCCAATTGAAATGTACACCAGGAAGTAGTAGTCAAAATGGCTGTGTTTCCTTCTCTTCCTTTATATATATTCAGGTATATAACCAATCAAATGTCAGGTAAAAAAAGTAGAAAATGAAAGTAACATTTTCATTGGTTGTCAATTCCAACACTTCAGATGTGTTTTGTGAAGTAATTTACCTCACGGTATTTAGAGAGGTCTACAGGCTAAATGGCTAAATGGAATTTCAATCAAATTTGTGAAAATGATAGGGATTGGTATGTAGTATGAGCTAATCTATATTTGGTGAAAGTGTCTCCAGTTGTTTTTCTGTAAATTACTTTCCCACCTTTTTTGATGGAGCGCTTCCCGGGGAGCGCCCCGGTACGCGAACTGGCGAGCGCCCCGGTACGCGAACCTGAAGCGTTACGGGAGTCCACCATTTTGTGTTTCGGTCGAATTAAGATACAAGATGGAGGGCAACTAATGTTCAGAATGGGTAGAAGGGGGCACGGTAGACTTATCTTGACCCCCTAGGTTTTCTGAGGGTGGCTGAGGAGGCCCATATGTGCGAAAAAAAACAATTTTTAAAAAAAAATTCGCAAGGTTAGCTTCCGGTTCGCGTACCGGGTAGCGCCCCGGGGAGCGTACTTTGTTGAAAATTAGTGAAAAAAGTTAGAGTAAAATAATAATTGTGAGTGATCAGATGTAGGGTAGCTCTGAGAAGAGCTTTTGGGTTTATGGTACATTTAGGTACTTATAAGTAGGTACCAATGCACAGTCTTAAATTCAGAATGAAAATTCTGTTGCCCTCATCTGAGAAGTGAACTCCATCTCCTCTGTAGATATCTTGCATGTAGTAACGCAAGTTATTGTTGTACACGGAGCCCATTCCATGGTCTCTCATGTAAGCTGAAACAGATTTGTTTACATGCTTCCTCGACTTCTCAATTTGTGGACAAATTTGGTTCGACCACCTCCATTTCTGTCTTTGGCATATATTTGAATATACCAAGGCAGTCTGAGGAAAAAGTGCCATTAATTGCTCAAAGGTGTCCTTTAAAAGCATTTCCAGACCTACCCCAGTCAAAGTGCCCAAGTCATTACCTCCACAGTGCACAATTAACAGGTCAGGTTTTGGCAAATGCATAAAGGTTTTCACCAATGGTATCAATTGGTGACATTTTAATCCTCTGTGGCCAAACCACTTAATTTCCACATCTTGTAAATTGAGGTTAGGTAAATTTCTGTTATCAGCATACCTCTGAGCCCAGTAGATGTAACTATGTCCAACAATCCAGACAGAAAACATGGTGAGAGAAGGTTCTGCTGCAGTCAGATGAAGTGTGGCAATGAAATGGCAGTTGAAAAAATAAGAGTTTAAAATGAAAAAAACTGTGGAGTTTCTGTGTTAATGAAGCAGTAACAGTGATTGGTGGATTTTGATTGCTGAAAACAGAAAGTTAGGGTGCATGGATGAGTTCTTTGAAAGATGTATTTTGAATGGTCAAGAAAAAATCATTAAATGAAAGATTGCACTGGATATGCAGGTGCACTGAGAGTTCAGAGTTCAATTGAAACATTGTTGTGTGAACTTGCAAACACCAGAGGTCTTCCAAGAGGTGGTTGCTATGCAAAAAAGGCAGAGAGGGCAGAGGGGGGAAGGGTTTTGATTTGAAAAAAGTGAGGGAAGAGTTTTGATTGGGTGACATGAGAGATATGTGTGAAGAATTACAGCATTTCTGTGCTTTTGATAGCTGCAGACTCTGGAGTACATACCTTTTGCTCTGCTAAAGACAAAGTGGTGTGTTTCTGAGACTGTTTTGAAACTCATAAAGTATTTGCTAAGGTGAGAAAAGATGTATTTAATTTAGATAGAGAATAGTGTGCTTTAAGGAGAAAATTATGAAGAAAGTTGTGTTTTTAAAATGTTGCTTTGCCTCAAGTGTTTTACAAATAGATTTTGTTTCTTTGAGAAATTGTAATTGGAGAAAATGTGAAGTATTAGTACTGACAGGGTGTTTTTGTGCATAGGAGCTGTGCAGTGTTTTCAAATTATGACTTGAAAATCGTTTTTGAGGAAAAGGAATGCTTTTAACATTTATGACAAGGACATAATGGTGTATGCTTCTTTATAAGGCATTTGAGTGTCTCTGATGTTATTTTTCCCATTTTAATGTAAGACCTTTCCCCGTGGTGCAAATTCCTTGTAAATATGCTCCCACCTGTGCTTGGCAAATTTAGATTTTGAATGTTTGAGTTACATAGCCATGTTAAAAGTGACCCTAAAATGCTGCAAAGGCAATCAAAAAACGCTTCCATGTGTCTTAAGGACATTTTCAGTCATTTCCCCATGTGCAGTGTTTTCAAATTATGACTTGAAAATCGTTTTTGAGGTAAAGGAATGCTTTTAACATTTATGACAAGGACATAATGGTGTCTGCTTCTTTATAAGGCATTTGAGTGTCTCTGATGTTATTTTTCCCATTTTAATGTAAGACCTTTCCCCGTGGTGCAAATTCCTTGTAAATATGCTCCCACCTGTGCTTGGCAAATTTAGATTTTGAATGTTTGAGTTACATAGCCATGTTAAAAGTGACCCTAAAATGCTGCAAAGGCAATCAAAAAACGCTTCCATGTGTCTTAAGGACATTTTCAGTCATTTCCCCATGTGCAGTGTTTTCAAATTATGACTTGAAAATCGTTTTTGAGGTAAAGGAATGCTTTTAACATTTATGACAAGGACATAATGGTGTCTGCTTCTTTATAAGGCATTTGAGTGTCTCTGATGTTATTTTTCCCATTTTAATGTAAGACCTTTCCCCGTGGTGCAAATTCCTTGTAAATATGCTCCCACCTGTGCTTGGCAAATTTAGATTTTGAATGTTTGAGTTACATAGCCATGTTAAAAGTGACCCTAAAATGCTGCAAAGGCAATCAAAAAACGCTTCCATGTGTCTTAAGGACATTTTAAGTCATTTCCCCATGTGCAGTGTTTTCAAATTATGACTTGAAAATCGTTTTTGAGGTAAAGGAATGCTTTTAACATTTATGACAAGGACATAATGGTGTCTGCTTCTTTATAAGGCATTTGAGTGTCTCTGATGTTATTTTTCCCATTTTAATGTAAGACCTTTCCCCGTGGTGCAAATTCCTTGTAAATATGCTCCCACCTGTGCTTGGCAAATTTACATTTTGATAGTTTGAGTTACATAGCCATGTTAAAAGTGACCCAAAAATGCTGCAAAGGCAATCAAAAAACGCTTTCATGTGTCTTAAGGACATTTTAAGTCATTTCCCCATGTGCAGTGTTTTCAAATTAAGACTTGAAAATCGTTTTTGAGGAAAAGGAATGCTTTTAACATTTATGACAAGGACATAATGGTGTATGCTTCTTTATAAGGCATTTGAGTGTCTCTGATGTTATTTTTCCATTTTAATGTAAGAACTTTCCCCGTGGTGCAAATTCCTTGTAAATATGCTCCCACCTGTGCTTGGCAAATTTAGATTTTGATTGTTTAAGTTACATAGCCATGTTAAAAGTGACCCAAAAATGCTGCAAAGGCTTTAAAAAAACGCTTTCATGTGTCTTAAGGACATTTTAATTCATTTCCCCATGAATGTAGGTAGGCCTCACCTTAAACAAACCTCTGGATAGGCCACACCTTATCGTCATCCTGAATTAATCATTTAAAATGCTAGGGACAGATTTATGATAGGTGTATGCCTCTTTTGCGCCACTGTGCGTCACTTTTGTGACGCAGTGGCGGTGCAAAAGATTTGCTATGTGGCGACAAAATTACAAATTGATGCATCTAGGCAGATGTGTCATGCTGTAAAAAAAACGTGCCACATGAAACCGATGCAGCAGTGATGCAAAAGAGGCACCATGTTGCAAGACAGGCCTCACTTCATCTCCAGCAAGATAAGAAGCTTAGGGATAGATTTATGATGACTGGTGCATCCCCAGGGATGTGCCAGTCATCCTGCGCCGCTGTTCCGCCACCCATGGTGCGCTGCATTTACAATGCGGCGCACCATGGGGCAAAAACAGCACAGATGCGTGACGCATCTGTGCCGTAAAGGTGGCGCATTGCTGGAGCTGCATCCCAAGTGCCATGCAGCTCCAGCAAGGCTCAGGGGTGCCCCATCTCCATTTAATCTGCAACCCTGAGTAGGCCTCACCTTAAACAAACCTCTGGATAGGCCACACCTTATCGTCATCCTGAATCAATCATTTAACATGTTAGGGACAGATTTATGATAGCCGTGTGCCTCTTTTGTGCCGCTGTGCGTCACTTTTGTGACGCAGCGGCGGTGCAAAATATTTGCTATGTGGCGACATATTTAAAAATTGATGCATCTAGGCAGATGTGTCATGCTGTAAAGTCCTGTGCCACATGAAACCTGCGTCAGTTTTCATATAGGTGTTTTGTTGCAAGGTATGCATTAATTTGCAAGAAAGCCCTGTAAAACTAACACAGTGAAATTTAGAAGATTTCACTGACTCAGCTTTATAGCATTGCTGAATCAAATCATTACGCCTGTTTGAAACAGGCATAAGGAGTGATGCACCATGCAATGTGTGGCTTGCTCCTGTGCATTGCAGTAGACATGTTGCGCTTACGACGTGATTCCTGCAATGTGCTGCTTTTGCGGCACAGATGCGTGACGCATCTGTGCTGTTTTCACTCAATGGTGCTCCACATTGTAAATGCGGCACACCATGGGTGGCAGAGCAGCGGTGCACATTAACTGGTGCATCCCTGGGAATGCGTCAGTTCACATAAATCTGCCACTTTACATTTAAGTATGAGCAGGGGACACAGAGTTGGTGAGGCTTATCCAATTTTAAGTAGAGATGAGTCCTGTTCACTGAAAACTTGGACATAGGCCTTACCTCCTCAGCATCGCTGGTCATGGCTAAATAATAGCTGCAAAATGTTACTCTTGTTAAACAATTTTACTATTATAGTCTCTGAGATTTGTGACTTACTCTGCAACATCTCATTGTTGTTCTCTTTCTTTAAAGATAACGACAACATCAACATGAGCGACAATCAGCAATCAGTTGATCTCGACCTCATAATTGAACTCGTAATTGAAACATCAGTGGAAGTAGATCCCTTGGATGATTTAAATCCTGAGGATGAAGAAGAACATGATGAGGATGCAGATTTGTCAGAATTGTATGACATAGGGTGGGAAGCTGACGTGCTTGAGCCTATGGAACTATAAACATTTATTTTTAAAAATGTATAATAAATGAAAAGTAAAAATGTAAACCGTTTCATTTAAAAATAAAGACACCTTCAAAAACAGGTTATGTGTAGTGTCTTCAATAAAATATTAAAATATGTTCATAAAATTAGATCAGATTCACATATAAAGCAGCACAGGTAAAATGAATATGAATTCCATTTCTTTTCTGCTATTTCTGTATTCTAAATTTGCCAAGCACTAAAAATGTCAAGTAGTGTGTTAAGTTTTTGATGACTGTTATTGATTTACTGTTTGGTAATAGTGGTTAATAACATTTTTTATTATATTTTACCACAGATTCAACTGCAGATCATTTCAAGATTTCAGCATGCCAACTAAAGAAAGACTTAGAAAGGCTGCAAAACGTCAAAGACAGCAGGTACATGATATAATGCAGCAGTCCTCTAACAAAAAAACTTGTCAAGTCACCAAGAAAGCACCGGGTAAGAGCACAAAAACATTTATAAGAAATATTTGTAGTAAAAAAAATATTACTACAGAAAATGTTTCAGTCCAGAAAAAGAGAAGCATTTTAAACGGAAAGGAAAGGCCAATCAAAAATGTTACTGCTAGAGCAAGAGCTAACTCTGTGCATGATAGTAGAAGGAAACAACAGTTTAGGGAGATTCGTAAACGAATGTTCCGCAACAGGATAATTGGCAATTTGTTAAAAAATATTAAGAAAGGTCAACAGAAAGTGGTTTTTTATAAGAGAAAAAAAAAGTTGAGAAAGTTATTGATCAGGCATTTGAAATTAAACGTAAGTTATTTATTTTGATAATCAATAGAATTAGGAAGCTAAACAAGGCAATATATGATTTCAAAAGAAATAGTAGATGGAAGAGAATAGTTAATCGTAGTAATTTTTGTGAAGTTTTTTCCGGAGAATGGATGCATAGTTCAAGTTGTGAGGCATTTTTTAATGAGGAGAGTTATTTCCAGGATAATGATTTGGTGCATGCAGTTGACACCAGTGGTCGAGCTTATGAAGTGAAAGATGGTTGTCCAGTTGAAAAAGAAAAACTTGTGACAACAGAGACAGAAGAGGTGTTAGGTAATGAGGTTTTAGGAAGACGTCCTAAGGGTCCTGTGTACACCTGGAAGTGTAGTAGTATTTGCAGTGTGCGACAGGATTCCATCAATTTGCTTTGTGATTTTGTACGGACATTTAATAAGAAAAGTTTGAAGCAGAAAATGAAGTTGTTGCAAGAATTAGATCCTTGCAGAGTGAGAGAAGTGACAGGTTTGCATGGTCATTCACTGGCTTGTCTTTCCAGGAGAGTATGCCAGAGTGTTTTTCATCATTTCAGGATGCTAGCAGTGCATCATAATAAAGTGAGGAAATTAGTTAGAATGTTGTATTACGCTAAGAGTCCAGCAATTATGCTTGAACAATTATGCGCTGCTCTTTTGCATGGTTCTGAAATAGATGTGAAGAATATTTGTGCAGAAATTGAGTTTTGTTACTTTGGAAGTAAAGAGGAGAATGTTGAAATTGACCAAGAAGAAGAGGGTAATGTGGAAGATAGTGTACAGGTTTCCAGTACAGATAATTTTCAGAGGGAAATTGCGACGTTTCAGGTGAAATCAAGTGAGAGGCCTAATTTCACTTGTGTGTGTTGTCGACGCACTTATTATAAGAATCAGACTAAGTTAGTGGATTTATATGCAAAAAGTGAAAGGGAAAATAATAGTGAATGGAAGGATTTCACAACATATTTGATGGTAGAAAATTGTTTTGATTTGGGATCGGATCAACGTGTGTGTACTTATTGTTGTAGCAAATTAAATCAAAACCAGATGCCTGCTAGAGCAGTTCATAATAATCTGGAATTGGTTGAGATTCCTTCTGAATTGAAGGATTTAAATACTTATGAATCTATTTTGATTCAAAGTATCCATCCCTTTCAGGCTATTGTAAGAATGGAGCCAAAGACAGGGATATTGCCTCCATCAGATTTACAGAGAGGATTAAAGGGAAGAGTTGTTTATTTGCCTCTAGATTTGAAGAAAAACATTAACACAATTGGAGTAGAAAAAGTGGAAGAGGACCCTCTGGTTATCTTAGTTAATGGGGTTCCGACAAAGAATAAGAAAATATGGCAAGATTTAGTGAATGTTAGAAAAGTCAAAAAGGCAACATTGTACTTGAAAAAAAAAAATAAGTACTATAAGAATATATATGTTGCGGGACACTTTGCCAAACGGAGCATTTCCACACTGCCAGCGCGTCATTTGCCAGAGAGCAACAGCGGCTCATTTGAATACAACTCGGCGCACCCGCTTCGCGGGTGCCCCTTCGCCCTTAACCCGTCCCTGTGCTGAGGCGGGCATCTCACCTGACATTCCTGAGGAGCACCGAGGCGGCAAGGAGGTAAGCGGTACCGGGCGTGTGGCTGCAGCGGGGCTGCGAGCGTGCAGGGACTTCAATTCCCAGAAGTCCCTGCCAGACCGACGGAGAGCTTCCGGTCCGCTCTCCCTGCTGGCCCGCCCCCCGCCCTCCTGAGGCCTCAAAACACCAGCTTGTTCTCCAAACTAGCGGGACACTTTGCCAAACGGAGCATTTCCACACTGCCAGCGCGTCATTTGCCAGAGAGCAACAGCGGCTCATTTGAATACAACTCGGCGCACCCGCTTCGCGGGTGCCCCTTCGCCCTTAACCCGTCCCTGTGCTGAGGCGGGCATCTCACCTGACATTCCTGAGGAGCACCGAGGCGGCAAGGAGGTAAGCGGTACCGGGCGTGTGGCTGCAGCGGGGCTGCGAGCGTGCAGGGACTTCAATTCCCAGAAGTCCCTGCCAGACCGACGGAGAGCTTCCGGTCCGCTCTCCCTGCTGGCCCGCCCCCCGCCCTCCTGAGGCCTCAAAACACCAGCTTGTTCTCCAAACTAGCGGGACACTTTGCCAAACGGAGCATTTCCACACTGCCAGCGCGTCATTTGCCAGAGAGCAACAGCGGCTCATTTGAATACAACTCGGCGCACCCGCTTCGCGGGTGCCCCTTCGCCCTTAACCCGTCCCTGTGCTGAGGCGGGCATCTCACCTGACATTCCTGAGGAGCACCGAGGCGGCAAGGAGGTAAGCGGTACCGGGCGTGTGGCTGCAGCGGGGCTGCGAGCGTGCAGGGACTTCAATTCCCAGAAGTCCCTGCCAGACCGACGGAGAGCTTCCGGTCCGCTCTCCCTGCTGGCCCGCCCCCCGCCCTCCTGAGGCCTCAAAACACCAGCTTGTTCTCCAAACTAGCGGGACACTTTGCCAAACGGAGCATTTCCACACTGCCAGCGCGTCATTTGCCAGAGAGCAACAGCGGCTCATTTGAATACAACTCGGCGCACCCGCTTCGCGGGTGCCCCTTCGCCCTTAACCCGTCCCTGTGCTGAGGCGGGCATCTCACCTGACATTCCTGAGGAGCACCGAGGCGGCAAGGAGGTAAGCGGTACCGGGCGTGTGGCTGCAGCGGGGCTGCGAGCGTGCAGGGACTTCAATTCCCAGAAGTCCCTGCCAGACCGACGGAGAGCTTCCGGTCCGCTCTCCCTGCTGGCCCGCCCCCCGCCCTCCTGAGGCCTCAAAACATCACCCTACTCCCGCAGCGCGGGACGCAGCCCGGGCGAAGACAGGGCAAAGACCGGGCCGTTTGAGGCCGTTCGAGGTCTGAGTGGTCTGGTCTGGGCCCCTCCTCTGTCACCCTTTTCCCGCCATCTGTTTGTTGTTGGTATCTGTGGCTGTTCTTTAGCGTGGTCCTGGCTGTTAGTCACTGTTAGCCCACATGTGTACTCGTGTAACTCGCAACAGGGCGGCCAAGGGGGGGCCGGCCCCGAATGGACCTATGGATGACTTTATTACACGAACGAACATTGCCATAGACCAAGAAATCACCAAATTGCAAACTAGAGTGTCTCTTGACCTAGAAGCTGCTAGAAAGCTGTCACTCGATTTTGCTACCCATAAGAAATCTTCTCTTGGGCATATTGCATCTGCTATTACTCCTACTCGTGCTCATAACATAGAGGGAGCTCAAATTAAGGTTGATGTCCATAACATCCCAGCTTCACCTACCCCCCTCATACCTTTGTGCCCATTTGTTTTGCCTGAGGGTCAATTAACTGATGTGGGTAGTCTTCCTGTTGCCCCTATCTCCATTCTAAACTCGTCAGATTCTTCTTTTGCCTCCACTACTTATGGAGGACTAGACAGCATCCCTGGCAACCCAAATAAAAGAAAACGCTCACCCAGCATATCCTCCCCACACAAAAAGATCTTAAATAGGGGTGGTAATTTGTCTATTATTGGTAGCACAACAGCTGATGGTAGTACAGGGACGCCTTTCACCGCCCCACAGGCCTCTTGGTGCGCTAACAATGAGGGGATTGCTTCTGGGGCATCTGGTAGTTTTTCACCAAGCAGGAGATTAGACTCTGCCCCAAATGACCAAGAAGGGAGGGAAAGAGAATTTATAGGAGTGGTTTGGGACACCCTAAAAAGCTTATTGTCTCCCCTGGATTTAAGGCTCTCTCGAATTGAGAACAACCTCCTAGAGATGGAGAAAAGCATTATTGCTTTGGCCACTCTTGGCCTGAGAGGCCTTGAACACCAGGGTCTGATAGACAACAATAGAGTTGCCCAGGCTGCTACCACCCCCCCCCCACGGTCATCCCAGGTTTGCAGCCTAATCCTACCGTGCCTTGTTCCACCCAGCCCATCCCCAAACCACGGACCAAGAGAGTTGACATTGCAATCCCGGCTCTCCAGCCCAGGGCCAACACCTCAAGCGCCCCTACTACTCAACCACATATTCGTCTCAACCCGGCCGACGCGAGAACGCAGAATCCCACTAGGTCTAGTTCTCGTTCTGCTCATACCTCCCAAAACAAATTTAACACCCGTTCTTTGGGGGGTCCTAGTTTTAAGAGCAACTTCCGAGGGGGATATATCGATCTTCCACCTGAAGCCAACGATTATGTGGCAGTATTGACGGGTGTGCCGGAAATAGAGAATGGCTTTTATGAACACCAGCAATCCCTCCATAATAAAGTTATGCATTGGCTCAATACCTATAGACCTATCTCTAATGGTAGGAGGAGCAGAGTTACAATGGTTCGCAGAGTCCCGTGGGTGGGAACAACTAGGAAATCAATCCC
The DNA here is from genome assembly GCF_964261635.1 of Lissotriton helveticus. Lineage (NCBI taxonomy): Eukaryota > Metazoa > Chordata > Amphibia > Caudata > Salamandridae > Lissotriton > Lissotriton helveticus. The sequence goes on along the minus strand of NC_136063.1, from coordinate 599,594,041 downwards.
AGGGGACTGCATAGTCGTAACTTTTGATGATGTTTTTACGGCCAACCACATCTGCTCCTGGGTGAGCCAGAATGGGGGCTCTTCTATTGCCCCGAGGCCTTTGTCATTCTTCTATCCACCCCGGATTGTGCATCCTCAGGGGGGTAATTGGACTCTGGTTCCCCAGCAGTTCAGCTGGGGGTTTGCCCCTAAGGAGCACAATCCAACTAGTGGCTGGCCTGGTATTACAACCTTTAATAGGTTTGCCAGCCTTGAAGATGTGGATTGACTTGTAACATCCCCTGCGCCGGTACCATTACTCAAACCTAACACCACGCAGGTGGAGGTTGAGTCTGTACCACTGTTGACTACCATGGACACGGGGAGCATTGTTCCCCTGCTCCAGGTTATGCCCCAGGCCACCCCTGTTCAGGGCTTGCTGTACTCTCCCCTGCCCGATGGCAATGCCAGTACTTCCTCAGCAGCGATCTTGTTAGCCCAGGACTCGCTGACAACTGTGGCCCATCCTCAGCATCCTCGGCTTAACGGTATCCATGTTGTTTACCCAGCTACTGCCGCCCAACCTTGTAAAACCTCGGTAGGCAGTTCCTCGTTTAAGATTCTAAGTTGGAACGTGGCAGGGCTTGTGCGTAACCTAAATAAACCCGACTGGAATTCCTTTGTGGAGCCTTTTGGGATCTGTCTCCTACAGGAAACCTGGTATCTGGAGCCCGTGCATAGGGTTGGTTTTGCGACGTACCACGTGCCGGCCTCCAAGTCTAAAGGCAGCAAAGGCCGCCCTTCTGGTGGCCTTCTTGTCTGGGTCAGTATCTCTCTGGGGCTTACCATAAAACACATAAATACTCAATCGCCAGATCTCCTGAGACTTACCATTCGGTGCCCGGGGGGTAGGATTATGGAATTGTTTAACCTGTATCTTAGGGGGGGTCGGGGTGGGAACTCTTCTCCTCTATCCTCCTCTGGAGTTGAAGAAGAGCTTCGGGGTTGTGATATTGATTCCTTTATTGTTTTGGCTGGTGATTTTAATTGTTGCTTCGAACCGCTGGCCTGTGAAGACATTTTGGATACTTGGGAGGACGATGCCAAGAGAGGTATCCCCTTGCTTGCTCTAGACCCCATCAAAAAATGGTCACAGAATGCTATCAATATCAATTCTCTCTGTTTGGAATATGCCCTAAGAGCCACAAATGGCCGTTCCAAATCAGACACAAGGGGTGCGCACACCTACAATAGGGTGGGCCACACCTCTAGAATAGATTATATATTGCTGAACCACAATCTGTGGGAGCATTTTCTTGATATGGAGGTCCAACAAACATCGGACAGTGATCACAATCCCTTGGTTTTATCACTTGCTCTCCCATGGGAGGCAGGGGATCTAGCATCGCCCCGGTCCACCTGGAAATCATCTAACGAAGTTGTCCCCTCCAACTGTGGGAGACGTTTGAAATGGGCCAAAGTTGCTTTAGATGAATCAAGAATGGCCCAAGCAAGAACCATAATGTTGGAAGCCAAGGGCACCTTGGGTACGTTGGACTCCGATGAAGCCGTTCTAACAACTTTCACGGAGACCATCGCATCACTTGGCAACCTGTTCTTAGTTCCCCAGGGAGGGGGTGGGGCCAAGAGGAGAACTGCATTAAGGGGCAGAGATCAATGGTACTCATCTGCCTGTCGTCTGGCCAAAAGCAACCTTATCCGAGCAGTAGGCCTCAAAGATCCTGGTTTGATTTCCTCCGCTAGGAAGGAATACAGAAAAGCCCAAGAGGTGGCAAGGGCTACCCACGAAACTAATTACTGGAGTGAATTAATGGATGCTGGGTCCAGGAAGGACTCAAGGGCCTTCTGGGCCTTGTTTAGAGGCAGGGATAGGCCAGTCGACTCACTGTTGACTTGCAACATCACAGGGGATGCTTGGCTGGCCCATTTTTCAAAACTCTATTCCAATTCTCTGGGGGCCAGGGGTCAGTGTAGGGGCGATAGCTACATAATACCGGATAACAGCTTACACTTTGACTCTACCTTTTCACCCAAGGAGGTAGAAGTAGCAATTAGGTGTATCGTGCCCAATAAGGCAGCGGGCCCAGATGGAGTCCCTGGCGACCTGCTACGGATTAATATAGAAGAGTGGAGCCTATTTATTGCTAAACTCCTAAATGAGGCCTTGGAGGGCGGTGGATTTCCGGATTCCTGGAGGGGCGCGGAAGTTGTCCCTATTTTTAAAAAAGGGTGTAGGGACGATCCTGCCAACTACCGACCCATAAGTCTGCTTGATTCCACCCAGAAGGTAGCAGGGAAGGTGGTTTTAGGGAGGATTCTCCAATGGGCTGACGAAGCGCAGGTTTTATCTGACTTTCAGGCCGGCTTCAGATCCGGTACCGGCACAATTGAGCAGACCTTCCGCTTTCTTATGCTGTATTGGAAAGTGGTTAAACTGGGCAAGGGCAGTCTGTATCTTGCTTTTATAGATCTGCGGACTGCCTTTGACCTAGTCCCACGTAACCAATTGTGGGCTGTCCTTGAGGGTCTGGGTATGCCCGTTTACTTGCTGGCATTAATTATGAAATTCCACGAGAAAAATTTTGCCCGTATCAGATGGGGTGCGCAGGGCAAAAAAACACCTCGCATCTCTGTAGACAGGGGGGTCCGCCAGGGGTGTGTGCTAGCCCCCACTCTGTTTTCACTATATCTAAACGGAGTGGTGGAGCATCTGCTCCAGCTACCACCAGACGCCCCTTCCCTGGCGGGCAGGAAGATACCAACACTCCTGTTTGCAGATGATACCCTGCTGATCTCGAAATCCCCGGTGGGCCTTCAAACCTTGCTAACTAGGTTCCAGGGCTTCTGTGCCACCAGGGGCTTGGTTATCAACATCAGCAAAACCAAGTTCCTGGTGTTGAATCCCCCTAGGAAGACAGTCCACCCTCCATCTTTGGACTCAGTTCCCTTAGAAAGGGTAAGGGAATTTGATTATTTAGGAATTCGCCTCTGTGACTCTATGAGCTGGAAGGCGCACCATCAAAAGATCATTCTGGCTCATAGGAGGGTCACGGGCGCCCTATTAAAAGAACATCGTGCCTCTTCCCTTAAGCCTATCGGGGTGATACTAGACATTTATAGGGCAAAAGCTGTGAGTGCGGCACTGTATGGGGCGGAGTTGTGGGGTACTCAGAAATTTGACACTCTATTCCATCTTGAGAACAAATTCCACAAAGATTTAATGAGGCTTCCTCATAGCTCCCCAACTCTCCCTCTCCTATTTGACACTGGTACACGTTCCATAGCTGAGCAGGCGAAGTTACGCCCCCTTCTCTTGTGGGCCCGTATATGGAATGTTCCTGAACTCTCGAGTTATGCAGATGCTCTCCGTGAGCTCCTCTCCACCTCGAGTTGGTATAAGATCGGTTGGCTCTCGGAAGTAAAGCGTCTGCTTTGTGAACTCGGTCTGGATGACGCCTGGGCCAACAGATCTTCGCCACCCAAACAATTACTAAAGAAATTATTTTGGGCGTGGGTGGATAATGAGAGAGCTAAACAAACCAACTTATGTAGATCTGCGGTGGAGTTTTTGTCGATTAAAGGCCGCCCCTATAGAGAACGTTATTTGGATGTGATTTCTAACCCAACAGATAGGGCGCTGTATTTTAAATTCAGGGTTGGAGTTCTGCCCCTGGGATCATGGACAGCAAACTGGAAACCCCCCTGGCAAACTGTATCAACTTGCCCTTTCTGTACGAACAGTGTTGAATCCATTTTCCATCTAATGTTTGTATGTCCCGCATATACTAGTCCCCGCCGTAGATGGTTGAAACCGCTTTGTCTGAGGCTGGGCACACGGTCATATGCGGAGGCACTATATCTGCTAAGATCAGACCCCCAACCCTTGTTTGCTTGTGGCTTGGCGAAATACCTGGGGTGGGCCTGGAGGATAAGATCCGCAAGGATGATGATCCTCCAGTAATGGCTCCAATTTATAATCCATCGGCCCACTTACCTACTGTTGTGTCCCATTCCATCCCCTAAGGTTGATCAAGTATGTGTCCGTATGATTGTCCCAAGATGGACGTTTTTTAGCATTGTTGTATATTTTATTTTTTAAATGATTTCTTCTCTTGATTTTAAACTGTATAACTGTTTTTATCTTGTACTTGTTTTTATTGCAATGCTTTTATGAAATGAAATATTTCGAAATAAAGCTATACAACAACAACAACAACATATATGTTGCAGAAGAGGAAGTAAGTGAGGAAGAGGATAGCGATTTGTGTGCTGGTCAAATTGAGAAAGTAGAACCCTCTACTAGTGAAGAAATATATGAACATTATAGTGTTCATCCTTTGCATTCCAAGGAAGTCATGGGGAATGCTATTGAGTTGTTTCAAATGAAACAAGCCAAAGGGAGTCCCATTAGTGTTTGGGAGGAAAGTTTGGAAGCTCGGTGTTTCCCACAGCTTTTTCCAACAGGTCAGGGAGGAAGATATGATGAGCGACCTCATCAAATTCCTGCTTCTGAATACCGGACTTTGCGATTGTATGCAGGAGATGCTAGGTTTCGACAATGTATTCCCTATTTGTTTCATCTCCTGTTTGAAAGCGATCTGTCTGGACTGTCATATGCAGTGAACCACATCTTGAAAAGTGGTATACACATGCAAAACATCTCGGCAAGTGACTTTATGGATAAAGTCAATGTCCAAGACAGTATTTTGGATTCTCACCTGATTAATCTCATGGCGTGTCAGCGTGGTACTAATGAGTACTGGTACCGTCGTCATGGTGATTTAAAATGTATGCTGAGGAACTTAGGAACTCCCACATGGTTCCTCACTCTGAGCTGTGCCGAGTATGGCTGGGAAGACTTACTTGAATTTCTACGAGAGGCAAATGGAAACATCGAAAACATCGAATTCAAGACACCCGGAGAACTGTGCTCTTTGGATCCAGTCAATGTATGCCGGTACTTCAATCATAGACTTGAAGCTATGATGTCTTTCATCATGAATAAGAAGAATCCACCTCTTGGAGAGGTGTTGGATTTCTTCTGGAGAAAGGAGTACCAAGCAAGAGGTGCTCCTCACATACATATGCTGTTGTGGATCAAGGATGCACCTAAATTTGGAACAGATCCAGAAGACTCAGTGATGAGTTTCATACAACAGTATTCTACGTGTGCTGTTCCAAACGCAAAGGAGAAGAAAAGCCTAAGAGAAAAAGTTCTACGTTTCCAAAGCCATCGTTGTGGAAAGTACTGTCGTCGTAAATTCCGAAACAAGGACAAGTTCTACACCAAATGTCGTTTCGGCTTTCCACGACCGGTGATTTCTAAAGGAAGAGTAAACAGTTTGATGTCTTCGCTGCGACATAATGTGATGAAGAAATCACCTAAAAACACATACAATTTGAAGAGGAACGAAGAGTCCAAGTACATCAACGACTACAACCCGGTGATTTTGTCCATGTGGAATGCTAACATGGATATACAGTTTGTGGCTGATAACTGTATGGCTGTGGCTCGGTATGTGACATCTTACATCACCAAAAAAGAGAAGACAGAATTGAAAGATATGTGGGAGGACATTTCCCATGAAAAGAGCCTCAGTAAGAAGTTGTACAGTTTCAGTCTGAAGATGTTGTCGCATCGAGAAATCGGAGCTTACGAATGTTCTGACCGGTTGTCTTCAGCAAGTCTCTATGCCAAAACTAGGAGTATCGTTTGGGCGAGTCTTGGTCTTGCTGCAACGCGTAATCGAGTTCTGAAACCTGTGCGGGAAATTGAGTATTTGGCGGAAAAGGAGCCAAACAGTACCGACATTTTGAAGAGCAACATGTTGGATACATATCATCCAAATCGAAGCAGTCACCTCGAGAATGTTTGTCTGTATGAGGTTCTTCAAAATTACATATTCAAGAGGAACATCAAAGAAGATACTGAGAAAGGAGTGTATGCTGTAATTGGAAGTGAGGGATGTCTGGTCAAGCAAAGAAAATGCCACTTGGTAAACCATCGAAAATTGAGTGGCGAATCTCCTGAAAAAAGGAGTTTTTCTATTTAGCACTTTTGCAACTTTTCAAGCCTTGGCGTGCAGAAGAGGAACTGCTTGGAGATTTCCTCTGTTACGAAGACTCTTTCACTGCCGCCAAGGAGATCATAGAATGTCCTGCTTTTCCCAAATATGTAGAAATGTTGAATGTGGAAATCGAGCAGGAAGCAACGATTGCAGCCGAGATTGCCAGAGACAGTTCTCAGGACAGTCAGAGTTCTGCTTCATTGAGTCAGGATCCACTAGCAGGACCTGTTATCGAAAATGAAGCTGCCACTGCTATGAATGAAGTGGAAAGAGCCATGGCACATGCTCAGAAGGATGCGGTTAACTTAGAAGAGTTGGAAAGACAACTCAACGTTGAGCAGAGGAAAATATATGACGAAGTTACCATGCAAATTGATCATGGATTAAGTCATGAGAAGAAAGAGTGCTCATGTACGTCGTTGAAGCCTGTCCGACTCTACGTGAGTGGAGAAGCGGGAACTGGAAAAAGTTTCCTTATTAAAGCAATTTCATGTTATTTGCAGGAAAGGACTGAGTCATCGCTGTCTTGTGTTGTCACCGCTCCAACTGGACTGGCAGCACATAACATTAAAGGGATTACTTTACATCGTTTACTGATGCTGCCAGTGGAGCATGACAACAAATTACAATATCACAAGCTATCTGGAGATGCTTGTTGTGAAGTTTCAAGAATCTTGAGGAAAATGAAACTTCTTGTCATTGACGAAGTAAGCATGGTTTCCAATGTCATGCTTGCCTTTGTGCATTTGAGAATGCAAGAAGTTCTCAAAACAGAGTATGATGTGTTATTTGGTGGCAAACACATCATTGTTTTCGGAGATCTTCTGCAGCTGACACCAGTGAAAGGGCAACCTGTGTTCAAAATGCTCACGCATGAAGATACCAGGAAGTGCCTAGGGAGCATTGGCAACGTCAATATATGGTTAAACTTCAATTATGCTGAACTGCATGAAAATATGCGTCAGGCGAAGGATGAAGTTTACAAGAATATTCTACAAGATGTTAGAATAGGAAAAGTGACCGAGCATGGGAAAGAAGCTTTACATGCACGATTACTGTCAAATTTATATCCAGAACAATATGTTGTGCCTGAGAATATTTTTCAGAAAATTACTGAGAAGAAATCTGGAATATGTTTGATGCCAACTCTTGCAGAATGTGCCATCTTCAACAACAAAATGTTGAATTTAGAAAAGCAAGAGATTGTGAAACTGGAAGCTATTGACAGAGTAGAGCATATGGGATCAACAATTATTTTGTCTGAGAATTTGAAATCAAAATTGGATTCATTAGAGAAGACTATATCTAAAACTGCAGGTTTTGAAAAGAGTCTGAATGTGTGCTTGAACTGCCGTATAATTTTAAGAAGGAATTTACATGTTGAAAGAGGTCTGGTAAATGGATCAATGGGTAATGTTGTTGATTTTGTGAAATACAGAAATAGAGATGGAATTTAATTTTTAAAAATTAAATTTGATGGCATTGAGGAAGTACAGCTAATTGGTCGTTGTTCTGCTAGATTTTTGCTTGTAAAAGACTTATATGTTCGCCGTAAGCAGTTTCCTGTTTGCTTGGCATATGCGGTGACAATCCATAAATCGCAAGGTTTAAGTGTAGACAGTGCATTGGTGAATATTGGCAGTTCTGTGTTCAAGGAGGGTATGGCATATGTGGCATTGTCAAGAGTTAGAACTTTATCGGGATTGTACTTGATTGAGTGTGATGTCACAAACATTTGTGCGGATCTAGATTGTGTTAAGGAATACAATAGGTTGAGAAGAGAGTATGCGCCACATTTGCCTCAATATCCTTTGTTTGAGAAACGTGTGGTAGGCCGGAAACGAAGCAATGTGACCAATACTGGGGAGGTTGTAGCAAAAAGACGAAAAGTCGATGAACCTGAAATTATAAGCAGAAACAAAAAGGATTCTGTTGAAGATGTTGTTGGTTTTCAATTTGAAAACACTTCTGGTGTCAACTGCTATGCTAATGTAGTGGTTAATGTTTTGTTTTCTCTAGAAAATGTAAAAGAAGAGATTGTGGTCAATTCTGATCAAAGATTATGCAGTTTGTTAAATTCTGTGTTAGAGAAATGTAGCACTGATAGAACAAAAATAGAAAGTGTGTCTGAAATTCGAAATCTGTTAGACAGATGTTCAGGCCAAACACAATTCTCTCAAAATATTCAGCAAGATTGTCAGGAGTTTTTAATGTATATGCTTGATGTATTGCATGCTGAAGGTGTAGATGTAGATCACCTGTTTGGGCTTTCTTATCAATGGCAGCATGACTGCGAGAACTGTAGGGTATCAAGTACTACTAGTGTAGACTCAGAAAGATTTATATATTTAACTTTGCCAGACAGTAAATCAGTCTCCTTTAATAAGCTAGTAAAAGCAGCTGATCACAACATGGAATGTAGCCAATGTAAATCTGAAATGATGTCAACATTATTTATATGAACATATGGCCAGTATGTCATTTTAATGTTCCAACGATGTAGGCCTGATGGAACAAAATTGACAACTTTAATTAAAAATGTTGTGGCTTAACAGTTGTCAATATCAGGAAGGGCTTTTGTAACTGTAGCAATTATATATCATGACGGTCCTTCGATAACATCAGGACATTACACAGCTTATTTAAAGTCTAGAAATGGCTGGTCATTCTGCAACGATTCTGTTTTAATTTTCAAAAAAAAATTGCCGTATGACCTTAAAAATTCTTACCTGGTGTTTTTAAAACCAAAATTTTAGGGAAAGAATCTCGGGATGTGCTCTGAGGAATTTCAAGAAGTTCTAATGGCTCCTACACGATTTGGCCTTGAGGATAAGTGTAGTACAGAGACATAACTTCTTACCATAACACTGGACATCATGGAAAAATAACTGCACTTTGAATGAGTTCAGAAAAACTATTTCTTTTTATAAGCTAATTCAAGCAGTCAATCAAAACATGGAGTAGAGGGAATGTAAGTCTGCAATGCTGTCTACTGTTTTATATTGCTTTGTGATTAAAAGTGATGTAGAGAATTAAATAATTGTAGTAGTCATAGAGGTAGTGTAAGTCTGCTTCATAGTAAGCAGTATCAGTGTCATAGGAAATGTAGAACATGAGTGAGCAAGAAGGGTAAGATATTAGTAGTCCAGGATTGTGAAAATGATCTTCAACATTTTAATTCTGAAAGTTGCGGAAATACAACATGACGGGATTGGCTTACAAGAATTCCAAGAGTTATAAATGGCTCTGACATGATTTGGCCTTGTGGAAACGTGTGGTAGAGAGCGAGAAGTCATTTATTGTATGTAACATATTTTTCAAAACGATGGAGGTTTTCTTTCAGAAAGTGGCGGGCTGAAAGTAATAACAGCACAACAGAGTGTAAGCTGTTCATAGGACATCCTTCGACGTCATGGAAAGTAAGTTAACTTTAAGGAGTTCTGAATTCTGATTTGTTATGTTGTATGGGTTTTTTAAACACAATCATTTTGATTGTGTTTTTTTTCCCCGCTGTTATATGATGAATACCTTCAAGTCACTGTTTTTAGTGAAATTTGATACATTCTGAGAACAGCAAAAATAAACCATTTAACATGTATAATTAATTCTGTACTGTTTGCATTTATGATGTACATGTAGAACTGTGTAGGAGGCATGGAGAAGGTGAGGCTTCTGTAAGTGTCAAAGTTGTTGCATACAGTGCTCATATTCTACGTAGTCTTTCATATGATAGACTACATTTCCACAATGAGATACCTAAGCAAAGGAAACACAGGTGATATGATTGTGGAATGAGCAAAAAAAATTGCACGTTTTTCAATTATATTACCTGTGTTTCCTAACATTACACATCACATTGTGTAGATGAGGTTTAGGCCTGTTCCTGGAGACAGAGGAGGTCTGACATTTGTTCAAGAGTGCAGTGGACATGACTCACTTCGTTGGTAGGCCTGCACATGTATTATCTCCTCTGTATTCTTCAACAAACCTAAATTTCATCTGCAACTCTGAGTAGGACTTACCTGAAACAAATCTGTGGATAGGTTACACCTTATCGGCATCTTGAAACAATCATTTAAAATGTTAGGGTCAGATTTATGATGGCCGTGCGCCTCTTTTGCTCCGCTGTGGGTCACTTTTGTGTAAAAGATGCACCATGTTGCAAGATAGGTTTCAGTTCATCTCCAGCAAGATACCATCAGTTTAAAATGTATATAATTAGCACTGTGTAGGGGGCATGCAGAAGCTGAAGCTTTTGTAAGTGTCAAAGTTGTTGCATGCAGTGCTGCACTTCTGGGTACTGTTTCATATGCTGGACTACATCTGCACTATGAGATACCTAAGCAAATCAATGCGAGTTTGTGTGAATTCCATAGTCTTTTGGGGGCAGAATGTCAGTCCCAATTTGAGTACCGACTCCTCCGTACTCGTTAAGGTCTTATCTGTCAGGTTGATAATAGTGAGGTTATCTTCCATTATTGCCGTTTCTGATTTAATATTTTCTTGCTTCTTGTTGCAGGCGGCGAGAAGTTGCCTCTTCCTGCCCCTCTGCCCCCTCCTCGTTTTCCTTTTCCCAGGTTTTCTGGGGGTTTACCTGCCCCTCCTTGTCGTCTGGATTGCCGGATTAGTTTGAACTCCTCGCGAAAAGGACGTCCCGATCTAAGTGCCCCTGCACCTTCCTCTTCTGACGATTCGTTCTCTGTAACCTCTGATTCTGAGGTCACCAATGCCTCCGTTGTTCCAGTGGATTTTTGCACCGGACTTTTTTGTTGTTTGTCCCGTACTTCCTTGCGTGGGGCGTCAAATTTTTTTGCAAATGTTAATACCCTTCCTTGGGCATAGTCTGCTGCGTCCCTATCGAATTTGCTTTGTTTACGTACTTTGATTTTTTCTTCATAAGCTTTCAAACGTTTTTTCATATGTTCTCTACATTCCTCAATCCTTGCTTGATCCTCCTCTCCTTTCAATTCTTCCTCCAATTTCTCAATGTCCTTTAGCGTCTTGTCGCGGTTACTATTACTATTACTATTACTATTTTTAAATATATTCAGGGCTGCATCCTGGCGCTCCGTTTCACTGAACATAATACTCAGAAGATATTGGCAGAATGCCTACAATGTCAGTGTTCTCGCCCCCCTCGCCTTGTTCAAGTGAAGCTTTCAAAGTAAATAAGGTGCGCCAGCCGGCGCCCTACCGGGATTTATCCGCTACGTGTAGAGGCGGTCCTGCACTTCACTCCGTGCTCGGCAACCCGGAAATCTTCATATGCTTCACTCGATCGGTGCGCAGTCATTGTAGGCATTCTGCCAATATCTTCTGAGTATTATGTTCAGTGAAACGGAGCGCCGGGATGCAGCCCTGAATATATTTAAAAATAAGGGAGAGAGAGAAGTTAACCCAGGAGCACAAGCTGGACCTAGTAGAACGAACTTAACCACCAAATGCATTGCGCTTGAAAAACTGTACGAGCGCGAAATTAGAAAGTGGTGGGAGGGGACCTCCCTCCAGAATTACATCGAGGTGAAAAGGGTCCCTAGAGGATTGAGGATTTACACCGTACCAGCCTACGAATCACCAGACCCACTATTACTGGATGAATGGGCAGAACACACTGCTGCCTCCTGTGAGGGAAGTTTAAGAATCCTGGTGAAATTCGCATGGAGTGACCGCGACAAGGCGGTAAAGGACATTGAGAAATTGGAGGAAGAATTGAAAGGAGAGGAGGATCAAGCAAGGATTGAGGAATATAGAGAACATATGAAAAAACGTTTGAAAGCTTATGAAGAAAAAATCAAAGTACGTAAACAAAGCAAATTCGATAGGGATGCAGCAGACTATGCCCAAGGAAGGGTATTAACATTTGCAAAAAAATTTGACGCCCCACGCAAGGAAATACGGGACAAACAACAAAAAAGTCCGGTGCAAAAATCCACTGGAACAACGGAGGCATTGGTGACCTCAGAATCAGAGGTTACAGAGAACGAATCGTCAGAAGAGGAAGGTGCAGGGGCACTTAGATCGGGACTTCCTTTTCGCGAGGAGTTCAAACTAATCCGGCAATCCAGACGACAAGGAGGGGCAGGCAAACCTCCAGAAAACCTGGGAAAAGGAAAACGAGGAGGGGGCAGAGGGGCAGGAAGAGGCAACTTCTCGCCGCCTGCAACAAGAAGCAAGAAAATATTCAATCAGAAACGGCAATTATGGAAGATAACCTCACTATTATCAACCTGACAGATAAGACCTTAACGAGTACGGAGGAGTCGGTACTCAAATTGGGACTGACATTCTGCCCCCAAAAGACTATGGAATTCACACAAACTCACATTGATTTGTTCAAGTTTACACGTAAACTTAAACTTCATAAGTTTTTCAAAACTAAAGTTCAAACCGGTAGATCGACTAAACGTGGCAACAGAGAAACCGAAAGGGATACACTAGCTGTGAGAGACCTTGCCGCGGTCATGACACTTGAGGAATTAAGAACGGAGAATCAACTGACATCATTGAGTAGAACGCAACAATTGAATGAAACTGGAGTAGAACAGGTCGGAGGGTCAACGACTTTTAAACCCGCATCCAAGTTTCATCCCCAAATGGCCGTTGATGCCATAGATGTATTTGCTGATGCGGTAGTCAAAGATTTAATAAAATTCAGAAGCAAAGGACAATATTCCAATTCCACGCACAACAATTTCACTCAGACACAAAAGCAAGCGCTGATGAAACTATGTGATGATGAAAATGTTGTCTATAAACCGTCTGATAAAGGCGGGAATATCGTGATCCAGACAAAGTCCAATTACAGGGAAGAAGCGCTCCGACAACTCAATTACAAGGCAACCTACTCTCCCATTGTAGCCAAGGAATATCAACAAAGTATGACAGATTATCAGACACTTACATCCAAATGGCACCAGATGGGACTCTTAGAGGTGGATGAATATCTATTCCTGAGACGTCTCAACCCTACCATCCCTACATTTTACCACCTGCCCAAGGTCCATAAGAACAAGACTGCACCTCCGGGGCGACCTATTGTAGCGTCACAAGGGAGTTTAACAGAGAACCTATCGATCTATATCGATTTTTTCTTAATTGAACATGTGAAAACCTTAAACTCATATATACGTGACACTATGGACCTATTGGACAAATTGTCTGTTTTGAAATGGGAAGAGGGGTACTGCATGCTGGTTCTGGATATAACCAGCCTGTACACATCCATAGCACACAAGGATGGTCTGATGTCCACTAAGTATTTTCTTGACAAAAGGCCATTGAAATATGCCCAACATAGTGCCATGGTGTTGGAATTCGTGGATTTTTGCTTGTCTAGCAATATTTTTCTTTTTGAAAAACAGCTGTATAGACAACTGGCAGGTACAGCTATGGGAACCTGCTTCGCCCCCAGCTACGCGAATTTATTCGTCGGCTGGTGGGAGGAGCAGGTGGCCTGGGGAGAACCTAACAAGGAATGGACAGATCGCATTGTGGGGTGGTACCGCTTCATAGATAATCTTTTGATCATATGGAACGGGCCCCCAGACAAGGCTCATGAATACATTGAAGTCCTGAACAATAATGACATCAATCTGGAATTCTCAGGTGAAGTGAGTACCACATCTGTGAATTACCTAGATATTAACATCTACATAGAGGCAGGAGAAATTAATACCCGGCTGTACCGCAAACCTACGGCGGGTAATTCTTTGCTTGAAGCCACCAGTTGTCACCCCCCTAATTTGATCAGAAGTATCCCCTATGGGGAATTACTTAGAATCAAGCGTAACTGCTCAGATGAGAACGAGTACCAGAGTGCCGCTAGAAAGAGCATGCAACGCTTTAGAAACCGTGGCTACAGTGAAGAAACACTGGACAGTGCATTGCAAAGAGCCAATAAACTAAAAAGGTTAGATCTCCTCAAGACAAAACAAAGAGAAGGGCAGGACACTAAACTAGGAGGCAAATTCCGCCTAATAACAACATATTCGAAGAATGCCATGCAATTTAAAAAGATCCTGAAAAGGAGTTGGCATATATTACAGACCGATGAGGTTCTCAATCAAGATCTACCAACTAATCCATTGATAACCTTTAGAAAGGCGAAATCCTTGAAAAATGACCTAGTACAGAGTCACTTTGTAAAAAAATCCTAATCAGCGTTTGGTCCTATGCAAGGCTTTTTTCCATGCGGAAAATGTAAAGCGTGTAAAATTAGCAAAAGAGTCTTGAGTTACAAAATCCCTCATGTAGCAGCACGCAGAAAGATCAGAAGCTTTCTTACATGCACTACCCCCTACAGCGTTTATTGTTTAACCTGCCCTTGTGGGCTGTGCTATGTAGGGAGCACTATCAATCCCATGAAAATGAGAATACTGGAACACATGAGGGCCATTGCGAAGGGCGATGAGACTTACCCTGTTGCGCGTCATTTTGACAAGGTTCATCAACGCAACAGGGATTTATTAAGTTACTTTGGGCTGGATCATGTTCCAAGCAACTCTAGAGGGGGAGAGAGGCTGCTCAGACTTCGAAGGCTGGAGTCAAGGTATATTGTTGACATGCAGACAAAGCACCCCCTGGGTTTGAATAGCAGTGAAGAACTGGCTATACATTTGGGAGATTAGTATGTGTAGATGGCGTGCTCTGAAGGATTCTGGTTAGACTTATGGCCGGTTGATTATATAACTAAAGGTTTTTCCTTAGCCTGGAGTCTACACACATACTGTAATTGTTGATTGAGTCTCTCCTCCTGGATTTCTCCTTCCTTCTTTTCTTTTCTTTTTATCCTCTTCTCTCTTCCATTTGTTATTGTATTGGTCACAGCCAGACACAGGATATTAAGCATCATATTGCCCATCTTGGGCTTGATTGTGTTTCATTCCATGTTGGTTTATCGTTTATCGATTATCGATTACCGATTTCAATTGTATATAGATATGCCCATCCATGGGCGCAATTGCGAGTGAGCTGTCATGATTGTGAATATTTTGACATTTATAGATGGCGCTCGTAGCAGGACTTGATTTTCATTTGATTTTCATTTGTCCTATGTTGCTTTCTACATACCATGTGTTTTTAAGCTGGACCAAGATGGCGCTTCGGTAAACAAAGATTAAGGTTTATTACCGAAACGCGTCTGTTATGCAGTGCTGTTTGGAGTTCTAATAAATTAACCCAAACTGTCCCCCGAGAGTGCTTTTTTACCGTGTGGGCAGTGGAATTGTCCTGAGTGCGGAACGGAGCAGTGATTTATTTAGTGGGTGCACCCCCACTACGAGAAGCACCTGCCTGTGAGTGCGAGTCACTGGTGTAACGCAGGAGCTTTGATATATATATATATATATATATATATATATATATATATATATATATATATATATATATATATAATTTTTTTTTTTTATAGGATTATCCCATGCGTATTGACAATCATCCAGCACTCCACAGTAGGGTTGAAAAAGTCCTTTTATTTAAAAATGACAAATTACACCGACGCGTTTCGGGAGTCAAGCTCCATTGTTCACGATGTTTTTCCACCATTTTTTTTGCATTAAAATACACTACTCAGTGATAGTAAAAACAGAAAATGGACACAGTGTTAACCATTAAAACCACAATTGTCTGGAACGTGGCGGCCATATTTTAACGTGTTACTTCACAGTAATCACCAAGCTTTCCACTTCATTGCATTAATTCTTATTCGTGCATTCTTGGCAAAAATATTTGTTCTTTCTTATATTTTTTCCATTTTCACCATGTACATTAATTGGGAATTTTAATTCCTAAAAAACATTTTCAAAATTCAAAACAAATTACCTTTCTACAATTAAAGTGCTAGTGCTTATTTAAAAGAATTCGCAATTGGAAGCAATCCTTCAGTGTTTTTGGCAAGTGCCCTTTCCAGTATTCATTGGTCCTTGTAAAAGTGCGAAGCCCTCATGCGACTTTCTTTTTTACACATTATGCATTTCCAAAAGAAAAAAGAGAACTGAAAATTCAATATGGGACGGAGCAAACAATTCATACGATTTATACATAATGGAAACTTCATATCCATATAGTAAGGGGTTACCCCTATGAAAAAGTGCTTATGCTTAGGTAAACCATAATCTATTAATAAAGTGCTTGTGCTCATGTAAACTGTGATAATTTTCTCACTGTAAACATTTCACTCTTTTCCAATACAGTACTCTATTAAAAGTGCAAGTGCTTATGTAAAATACATTCATCTCTCTTATAGTAAACATTTCCACTCTTCACCATTTCAATATTCCGTCCCTTTTCAGTGCAAAAGAACAATTGTATTATAAAGTGCAAATGCATAATAATTCCTAAAGTGCAAGAACTGTCTTAATCTCACTGGTCCATTTCACTCATGTATCAGAAATACTACCACTGTTAAAAGAAAACATATTCCTAGTTAAAAACACAATCAATTCATGGTTACAAGTGCAAATCTGTGTTTCAACTCCTCGTCATATTCTTTTACAGTACTTAAGACAGACATGTATATAAATCCTCGTCTACATTGAGTCCATACGGTTCTTTACAGTTAAAATCCAGAATAAAATATGTCTATAACTTACGAAGTTCCCTTTCTCTGTCCCCCCCTCTCTTTCTCTTGGGGACTTCTGCTATACAAGTATATTGCAGACTCTCAGGGTTACTCTGGTGATGGGACTCAAAATGTCTCATGACGGGATAAGTTCTGTCTCGATTGACAATTGCTCGTCTGTGTTGAAGGATTCTTTGATGAACAGGTAGGGTCGTACTACATATATATATTTTTGGGCATGGACATTGTAGCAAGTAAACAACAAAATTGCTTTTGCAGGTCATAAAAGTCCTAATGGTAATGGTTTTATTAAAACATGTTTAAGGCTAGTTCGATTCATGCCATGTTGGCATGTCTTACATTTAGAAAAAAATTTAAAAGCTGGTTTCTGTTTTAACCAATCAGAGGAACCCTTCTTTTTCTCCACAAATTCCCTCCTAACGATCAAATATTTTAGAGATTTAGATTTTCTATAAGTGATCTCAGGATTCTTCTGAACTCTGGGACCTAACACCGGATCATTTTTTACAAAGTACCAGTGTTTCTTTAAAATTGATCTTACTTCTTTATGTTTTACATTAAAGGTAGTGATAAACCTAGAGTTAATCTGGCTCCCTTGGAGTTTAAACTGTTCCTGCTGTCTTTTGGTCTGTGAGGGTTCAAATAAAATCTTATGTCGCATTAGATTTCTGGCTTTGTTAGCTGCACCTTTTAAAATGTCTGGTTTGTACCCCCTTTGGATGAACCTTTGGGACATCTCTTTTTCAATCTTATCAAATTCCTATATATATATATATATATACATTGTGTAGAGCCAGTGATCAAGAGCAACACATTGCTCGAAACGCGTTTAGCAGCCTCAAAATGGAAGGATGAGGGCTGGCTGGAACTGCTGCTACCGGTGGTGTGTGTGTTAACCCCTCCGTGTGCGATATCTTCAATGGGGCAACCTTTTGTTTTTATATATATATATATATATATATATATATATATATATTCACTGAAAAAACCATAGGTTTTACACACGTTATAGTTAGGAAGTAGTATTTACAAAACCTATGAAATTCACTGAAAAAACCATAGGTTTGACACCAGTTATAGTTAGCTGGAAATTTTACTGATATAAAACCAATGAAATTCCATGTTATAGTTAGTTGGACTCACTATAACTTGCGCGTGTAATGCACTGCTGATGACGTCACATATTACATCACTCATGACATCACTGATGACACCATCCAGTGAATGTGTGTCTTTCTGAAAAATAAATATGTGTTACATATGTATATATTATTGAATATCTTAGTGAATACATATATTACTGAGTAATGCTTAAATTTTTAAATATATGTATTAGTGTTTCACTTTGTGTATAAGTGGCTCCATGGGTTGATGAGTAGATACATGTGTATGTATATAGGTTATTAGATGTTTTTCTTAGTATCAGTATGAGTGTTTGCATGGTTTGGTGGGGGTATTACTTAGTACATAGATGCAAGAATGACTGAGTCTCTGTTTGTATGTGTTTTGAAGACAGCATATGTGCAGGACTGTATGTGTGGATGAGTGTGTATATGTCTGTGTTAGTGAGTGAATGACTCTCTTATTAGTGTCTTTATCAGTAACTACATATGTTTTAATGTAGTATATGTGAATATTGATGTATATAAGTGAGTATATGTGAGAGTGAGGTATTGTAAGAGTTCCTGTTTAAATTAGTATGTGTTTCTATAAGTGATTTTTTAAGAGAGTAAGTATGTGTAAGTTTCCTTAGAAGTAAAGTGGTAGTGTGTGTATAGCTGTTTATGCAAATAAATGGATGTTCAATAGTTTATTTGCATGTGTGAGTATGTGTGTGAATAACTTTTGGATGACTGTCGGTGTGTAACAGGATGTGTAGGTGTATCACTACATATGATTAGTGAATATATGTATGAGTGACTATATAGAACTGTTGGTGAATTAGTGCATGTGTATATAGATGGTGGAATTATTGAATTGGTTGTTGTAACTGGTATGGGTATCTCCATTTTTTTGAAAACTTTAGTTTCTATTATTGAATATGCGTTTCAAGGGTTAGATTACAGTTAAAGGAGGTCTGTCACTGTGTCACAAGGATGGTGTCATCAGTGATGTCATGAGTGATGTAATATGTGACGTCATCAGCAGTGCATTACACGCGCAAGTTATAGTGAGTCCAACTAACTATAACGTGGAATTTCATTGGTTTTATATCAGTAAAATTTCCAGCTAACTATAACTGGTGTCAAACCTATGTTTTTTTCAGTGAATTTCATAGGTTTTGTAAATGCTACTTCCTAACTATAACGTGTGTAAAACCTATGGTTTTTTCAGTGAATTTCATAGGTTTTTTAAATGCTACTTCCTAACTATAACGTGTGTAAAACCTATGGTTTTTTCAGTGAATTTCAAAGGTTTTTTAAATGCTAATTCCTAACTATAACGTGTGTAAAACCTATGGTTGGTTTTTTTCAGTGAATTTCATTGGTTTTTAAAATGCTAATTCAGGAATATCTCGTGTATACAACCTATACTTTTGTCAATAAAGTTCTGGCAATATTTTTTTCGGAAACAAGCCGTTTTCTTCACTGTTCAAGTTGCATAGAGACTCCTTGTAAAGCGATACAGAATTAGAAAGTCTGTACCTTGCCTTTTTTTCAACGCATTAAAATTTGTCTGTAAATAAAAATAGCCTTTCTAAACTTTCGTGCGCGACCCGGTGTGCGCACTCTCGGCAACAGTTCTCAATGAAATGGATAGCGCATTTCCAGGCTTTCGTGCGCGACCGTGTGCGCGCACCCACCTACATATTTCGCGAAAACTTTGCAATCTGAACTTATTGAATTTCTTCATAGACCCATCAAAGAACTTATACTACGTCAAAGACACTAAACCTAGGCTTCTTTTTTATTATTATGAAAATTTTCATTAAATGGAGCCGAATGTCTTTTTAAACTTTCGTGTGTGACCGAATGTACACACCTTGCTATTTTCAAAAAAATATATAAAAGGTTTTATACTTTAACAATTGTATGCTTGAATCGAGCTCAAAAGATATATTAAATCCGGATATGTTTGAATTTACTCCTTTTCACGTTTTGAAACTTCGTTGAATTAGACCGCTACTTCCAAATGGCGTACGTGACTAGATACTATCACCGCGTACACGTCCTGAGACGCGCATGTGAAGTCATGTGACTTGAAAACAACACTTCCAATTGGTTCTTAGTAGTTTCTATGCTGCGTCAATACCTATGCCTGCTTCAAGCACATGCACAGTTTTGAAACAGCATGGGCCTGAAGGGAAACGACCACTACAACGAGGCCGTTTCAACGAAAACTTTAACCACGCATGCATTACAACGCATGCGTGGTTACAACGACAGCCTTTACCACGCATACTTTTACTACGAGGTACGTAGTATAGGCATGTATGGTAAAGGGTACATATAAAAAAGGGCGGTTTGGGGGGGGCTTCCCCCCCCAAAAAAAACACTCACCATTAGACGTGATGTGCAGGCAATCGACATCTGAGAGGAAGGAAAAGGCCGTTTTTTTTTTTACTAATGACGTCACCACACTAAAATACGTGGAAAAAGATAGGCGTGTAAATAGCATTCCGTTGTAACGCATGCGTGGTAAAGGCATGCGTTACAACGGAGTTCGTTGAAAAAACATACAACCCTTACTTATTAGAGGTAGATCGTCCGACTCCACCGGAGGACACCCCTAATAAAAAAGACATATATATAAAATGCGGACTTGCCGCTGTATCGTACTAGCAAACTTTAACCTAAAAATCGTTAGAGAAAACAAAAAGAATAGAGCAAAATCAGTAGGCCACTGATAGGATCTCTTTTTGACCTCGCTAAAATAGAAACATTAGGAACAACCCCTCATGAGAAATATGAAACTAGTGAGAGAAACCGAGCTCGACGCCATGATGGCTGCAACATAGCTCGGCGCCGCCGCCCACCCCGCCCAAAATAACGACAAACCCTATACAAATATTATAAATAAATACAACACACCAGCAAAGTAACAGAGTAAAACGTTTTATTAAATAACTATTTACATGCCAGCCTGCTGCAACATGAAAACAACACTTCCAAAATGATCGACTACCTTTAAGAAGAAAAAAAGAATCTTTCATCTGGCAAGTTTTCACTTATCCTGAAGATCAAAAGAAAGTAAATGCACCAAAAGTAACCTGCACGATATGTGACTCGTTTCTCTCAAGAGGAAATCCAACAAAAAATATTCCTTTTCCATACATACCATGGTGCGGCATGTCAAACAAGTGCACCCTGTGCAATTTGCAGAGGCATCGACAAAAGCCCTGGCCTCGCTATTACCATTAGAGGTGGCCAGCACATTTTCTGATCGACGACCTGTATCTCCATCGAGTGCACAGAAGGACTTGAGATATTTAACTATATATGGTCTATAACCTATGTTTTTTTCAGTGAATTTGCTCCGCCGCCCACCCCGCCCAAAATAACGAGAAACCCTATGCAAATATTATAAATATATACAACACACCAACAAAGTAACATGGTAAAACGTTTAATTAAATAACTATTTAAACGGCAGCCTGCTGCAACATCTCCGCCAGGAGACGGCGTGGGGTGCACTGGAAGGGAGAGGCGGAGCGAACGAGCCTCCCCCACCTCCCCAGGTGGAGGTTTCTCAGCTACACCCCGGCGCTTCACTGATCTCCTTGTCCTCAGTCAAGCATCAATAGTAAGATTTTCATAGGTGAGTGTAGGTTCATAGTTTGCCATCCACAGACTAAAAGCCTGGAGTGGCAGTGAAAAAGCCATACCTAGGTAAGAAGGAACGCAGAGGCTGTAGAAAGGACTCTGCATATGCTTGGTCCCTGAGATGCTTCGATGTCACAGCCTTCCACAAATGTCATAAGTCCTGGATGTTGGGTGCCATAGTTGAGGGTTTGACCTAAAGACACGTCCTGCGGTGCCCTGGTCCAACCATCACATATACCTGCGCCAGGAGACGGCGTGGGGTGCACTGGAAGGGAGAGGCGGCGTGAACGAGCCTCCCCCACCTCCCCAGGTGGAGGTTTCTCAGCTACACCCCTAAAGACACGTCCTGCGGTGCCCTGGTCCAACCATCACATATACCTGCGCCAGGAGACGGCGTGGGGTGCACTGGAAGGGAGAGGCGGCACAAACGAACCTCCCCCACCTCCCCAGGTGGAGGTTTCTCAGCTGCACCCCAGCACTTCACTCGACATAGGCGGCCGGCTCCCGGGGTCCGGCGGAACTTTTAGCCTTTTGGTGACTTTTCCATTCTGGACCTTGTCCCACAATCCGTTTGACCTGAAGACACGTCCTGCGGTGCCCTGGTCCAACCATCACATATACCTGCACCAGGAGACGGCGTGAGGTGCACTGGAAGGGAGAGGCGGCGCGAACGAGCCTCCCCCACCTCCCCAGGTGGAGGTTTCTCAGCTGCACCCCAGCGCTTCACTCGACAAGCTGAGTTGCGCCCGCTCCTGCGGCACATTGCCTCGCTCGGCCAGCTCAATTACGCCTGCTCTTGCTATTACAGCGTCTCACCCGCCATCCGGCTGAATTGCACCCACTCTTGCGGTACAGCGACAGGCGGCTGCCACGGAGCTCAGGAAATGGCGGTCGGCTCCACAGACTTGGGCCTGGCCTGCAAGGATGGCTCTGGACAACCCTGGAACTCGAACGCTTCACTGCTACGGCATGGGCCCCATTCCCAAAAGCGTCCCATCAGCCTTGAAGATTCTACAAGAGTCACCGGGGCCCCCGACTCCCGCAGAGTTCCGGTGGGAAGCTTCTGCCATGATTGCTCGCAGAATGGCCACGACGTAGCCACGGGGTGCTCTCATGCTAACGCCAGCTTCAGTCTGAAACATCCTGAAACACTGTAGACTACCAATTCAATCAGTTCCGGTGGAGCCCCAACAACGTATCGCGTTGTTGCATAATGCGTCATATGAATGACACGCTGCGTTAGCGCACCCGGAAGTCCTCCGGTGCGCGAGGCGCGAAGCGCAGCTTCCCGGAAGCAATCCGGGGCGCGGCGCGGAGCGCGTAACGTAAGCATAACAGGTCATGTGACTTGTTAATAAAGCTTTTCATTGGTTTAGAAATATTTTTATGAGCATATTTGACTATTTTATTAAAGACACTACACATAACCTGTTTTTCAAGTTATGTTTAATTTTAAATGAAACGGTTTACATTTTCACTTTTTATTTCCAATAAATTTTAAAAATAAATGTTTATAGTTCCATAGGCTGAAGCACGTCAGCTTCCCACCCTATGTCATACAATTCTGACAAATCGGCATCCTCATCATGTTCTTCATCATCCTCAGGATTTAAATCATCTAAGGGATCCACTTCCACTGACGTTTCAATGACAAGTTCAACAATAAGATCGAGATCAACGGATTGCTCATTATCACTCATGGTTAATGTTGTCGTTATCTTTAAAGAAAGAGAACAACAATGAGATGTTGCAGAGTAAGAGACAAATCTCAGAGACTATAATAGTAAACAGGACTCATCTCTTTTTAACCTTGGATTAGCCTCACCAACTCTGTGTCCCCTGCTCATACTTAAATGTAAAGGAGCAGATTTATGTTAACTGGCGCATCCCCAGAGATGCACCAGTTAATGTGCACCGCTGCTCTGCCACCCATGGTGTGCCGCATTTACAATGTGGAGCACCATTGAGCAAAAACAACACAGATGCGTCACGCATCTGTGCCGCAAAAGCAGCACATTGCAGGAATCACGTCGTAAGCGCGACATGTCTACTGCAATGCACAGGGGCAAGCCACACATTGCATGGTGCATCACTCCTTATGCCTGTTTCAAACAGGCGTAAGGATTTGATTCAGCAATGCCATAAAGCTGACTCAGTGAAATTTTCTAAATTTCACCGTGTTAGTTTTACAGGGCTTTCATGCAAATTAATGCATACCTTGCAACAAAACACCCATATGAAAACTGACGCAGGTTTCATGTGGCACAGGACTTTACAGCATGACACATCTGCCTAGATGCATCAAGTTGTAAATATGTCGCCACATAGCAAATCTTTTGCACCACCACTTCTGTGAATTTACAAAAAACTAAATAATTTAATGGGAAGATTGGTGCTGCATCCCAGTGACAAACCTTTACATGGCTGGTTTTATTTTGCTGTTCGAGGCTCCTGCTCCTGCAAGGGCCAGTCTGGAAACCAAAAGCAGCCCTAGAAAATGTTTTCAGACCAGTCCCCATACGGTGCATACCAAGTGCAATGAGTGAGCCTGACCACTACAGAGGGTGCTTTGGAATGCTCTCCCCCAAAGGTTTTTGGGAAACAATGGTGCAGTCTACAACACAGTTATCATTACAGATTGAATTTTATTAGCTTTCAAAGAATAGTAAATGAAGACCTTATTATGCACAAGGATACGACAATCTGGGAAGAAAAATAAGTTACTTACAGAAGCAGTAAGTAACCCACTGACCTATGCATATAACATTTTTTTTAAATTAAATACATGGTACATATTCTTTGCAGTAACCCTCTGTGCTACATTAGATAAGTTGAAGTTGCCACTGGACAAAACTCTCCTCTCTCCAGCAGGTACATTAATCACTGGTGTTATCTTGACACTTTTATTGTTGCTCCAAAACTGATAATTCTGCAAGGAACTTTGAAGTGCTTTTAAAACTGCTGCCTGCGGACCCCCTGAGAATGGGTCAAGGACCCCTGGGGGTCCGCGGACCACAGTTTGGGAAACACTGGTCTAACCACTAGCATTTTCATGTATCGTTCCTAAACTGAAAAGCCAGAGACCTTCATCCATTTATTAACATATAATGAGCCTTATTTATGTTAAAAGTAACGCACCGGCGGCGCAAGGCCTTCGTAAATCTGCCCCAATATACTTCCTCATAAGAGTGTATAATTAATTTTGCTAAACCATATTCATTTTTCATCAACTATACCGTTTGTATTTTATGTACTAGTGGCTATACCGATTACTTTGTTTTTTACAATGTCTGCACTCGTATTAGATAAGAAACTTGCCTTGAAAACAGTGCATTTCTGACTAAACATTTCAAATATACACGTTCGCTCTTTTAATCCATAATCTCAACTAAAATGATTGTATATTGAAACAGTATTCATGAGTTCCACGTAACTTCAGCTGTACTAACTTAATATTTTCAGTAAATTTATATATATTTATTTATATATTTTTTTTTATTGAGTTATATATATATATATATATAAAAATATATATATAATATATAATATAAAAACCATATAATATTTCTTTTGTCGACCTGATTTACTCATACTAGAACCCACAGGCCTATAACAGCCCGTGAACCCTTTCTTTTACAGTACATGACAAAACAAACAGTTACAGACTTACCTTTACCAATGCTTTGTACGATGTACAACAGTGACAGTCACAAAATAGATATTCGTTTGACGGAAGTCTCAATTATGCTGCTATCACTGCAACCAAAATTCAATGGCACAGATATCCAGTCAATACAGACTCATATATGTCTCTTCAGCCAATCATATTTCCTCCCGCAAAATTTTGTATTCAAATTCACATTTCAGTTGGTTGTCCCTCACAATATTTTCAATGTCACATAAAAGTCACCCATCACCCACTGCCATTTCTGGCTGTTTCCATGGTAACACCTCATTCTGCACCTGGCTGAAGGCACAGGTCAAAAGTTCATATCTCAACGTTCTACAGCAAACTAACAACACTGTTTTCCCTCCAGAAACACCTGCCTATCCACAGCTCTGTTACATGTCATTTTTTTCACACCCAATACTACTTTTTCTTTTACATAACATTAACATGCAACGTAGTCTTCAATCTTCACGTATTAGAAACAACCAATCATCTTTTGTTTTTCAACCACACCAAGCCTCATCCATTTTTTTTATCCTGAATTTCAGCTTCTAACTGCCATTCCACTTCCACAACCCATCGGAGCACGACTGCATCTGCCTTGAAAATGAAGGTTTGGCTTTTAGGACACAGCTATATTCACTGGAGTGGAAAATATGCAGCAAGCAGACGAATTTTCAACCTTGATTTACCAAATGTGCAGATAACGTGGATTGGGCAAAGAGGATTAAGATGTCACCAATTAATACCATTGGTGAAAACTTTTATGCATCTCCCAGAACCAGACCTTATAATTGTGCACTGTGGTGGAAACGATCTAGGCACATTGACTGGGGTAGGTCTGGAAATGCTTCTAAAAGACACCTTTAGACAATTGATGACACTTTTTCCTCGAACTGCCTTGGTATATTCCAATATATGCCAAAGACAGAAATGGAATTGGTCCAATCAACATTGTGCACAAATTGAGAAAGCAAGGAGACATGTTAATAAATCTGTTTCTGCTTTCCTCAGAGATTATAGCATGGGTTCTATTTACCACAACAACTTGCGTTACCACATGCAAGACATCTATAGGACAGATGGTGTTCATTTCACGGATGAGGGAAACAGAATCTTCCTTTGCAACATCAGACTCTGCATCGGTACTTACTTATAAATGCAGAAACAACTCAATAAACACAAGGGCTCTTTTCAGAGCCACCTTATATCAAAGCACTCAAACTTCTGATTTATCTCCATTTTCACACTCTTGTAAATAGGTGTGCGCGCACCCCGCAATTTAAAAAAAAAAAAAAATGATATATTTTCGCGTTTAAGGACCTTACTGCACACCCTGAGAAAACCTACGCAGCAAAACAACCTCTACCTTCTCCCCTTTCCATGTTCCAACGCTTTGAAATGACAATATATTTACTCGCAGTGACACCCGTCCGCGCTTATAGATATATAATTGACTTTAACTTTAATTTTCTCAGCAACTACTGAACGGATTTACACCATTCCACAAAAAGCGTAATCTGCGAGCCGGACTCTACAGTTTTGCCAAATTTCTTATAAATCCATTCAGCCGTTCGACCTGTAGCCGTGTCTAAACGTCCTATGGAAAATAACATGGAGAAAACACGTTTTGGGACCCCCCTTTTATCTCAGCCCCCACTTCACCAATCCCCCCCAAATTTTCAGGGAAGGAGCGCAGTGGACCGAGCCATCTTCTTTGAGAAATTCGCAAAGATTCATCCACCAGGGCCAAAGTTAATCCAAATAGAATGTTGACGATTTCCTATGGAAACTAGGTCCTAACTATAACTACCTACTGGCGACCGCCAGTAGGTAATATATATATATATATATATATATATATATATATATATATATATATATATATATATTACCTACTGGCGGTCGCCAGTAGGTATATATAGTTAGGATTTTTTCTCTATGGGATTTTTGAAAATTCTATGTCTAATAACTTTGGCGTTTGTGGACGGAATTGGCTGAAATTTTCAGGAAAATGGCACATTTTGTTTCTGAGCATCCCTTGAAAATTTGGGGGGGGTTCGTCAAGGGGGGGCCGAGAAAAAAGGGGGGTCCCAAAACGTGTTTTTAACATTGAGTTTTCCATAGGGCGGTTGGCCTCACTTTTAGCCCGAACGGCTGAATGGATTTGCACGAAACTTGGCAAAATTGTAGGGACTGGTAGCCCGATGTGCCTTTTGTAGGTCTCAATATATGTGCTCCAGTGGATTTTGAGAAATTAACGTTTAAAAAAAGATATATATCTGTAACAGCGGACCGGGAAGCGTCCCAGGACGCGTACTTTTCGCGCAACGGAGCTTTGTGAAGCGAAGCTGATTGGTTCTCTGGCGTCTGTCAACATTCCAAAAAGTCCGTAGCGGCCGCCATCTTGTCTCTCGGTAGGATCGAGAGACAAGAGGAGGCCAAAACAAAGGGGGAAATAACCATAAGGGGGCATAGTAGATCCTCGCTGACCCCCTAGGTTTGATGTGGAGGTTTTAAAAGGGCCCCGCGGGGCAAAAAAAATAATAATAATAATAATCGAACGGCTGAATGGATTTGCACGAAACTTGGCAAAATATTAGGGACTGGTAGCCCGATGTGCCTTTGCTAGGTCTCAATATATGTGCTCCAGTGGATTTTGAGAAATTAACGTTCAAAAAAAGATATATATCTGTAACAGCGCTCCGCTTCGCGTAACGGAGGTTTGCGAAGCTGATTGGTCATTCTGTCACTGGGCTATAGTTGGTCTACATCTGGCTGATATTTGGGCTACATTTGTTTTTTTGTGTGTCTGGCGGCCATCTTTGGGCTACATTGGGCTACATTGGGCTTCATTGGGCTACATTGGGCTACATTTGGGCTCCAACATATATATAGGCCAATGTAGCCCAATATATATTTTTCAAAGTTAATTTTCGTAAAAACCACTGGAGCATATATCTTGAGACATAGCAAAGGCACATCGGGCTACCAGTCCCTACAATTTTGCCAAGTTTCGTGGAAATCCATTCAGCCGTTCGAGCTAAAAGTGAGTCCAACCGCCCTATGGAAATGAAGGAAATGAATGGGTAATTTGTAATTAGCAAATAGCTAATCGCAAACTAGGAATGGTAAAGAATCGCTATTTATTCCTTAAAGTTCGCTATTTAGGAAATGCAAAAAACTTTGATGATACATATGGCGGTTCATCCCTAACAAGATAAGAAGCATAGGGATACATTTATGATGACTGGCGCATCACCAGGGATGTGTTAGTCATTCTGTGCCGCTGTTCCGTCACCTATGGTGTGCTGCATTTACAATGCGGCGCATCATGGGGCAAAAACAGCACAGATGCGTGATGTATCTGTGCCGTAAAGGTGGCGCATTGCTGGAGTTGTATCGCAAGTGTGATGAAGCTCCAGCAAGGGTCGGGGGTGCCCCTGTCGCAGGGTTTCTGTTCTCACACAGAACTGTGGACAGAGGATTGGAACCTCGGCGAATTAGGGTGTCCCAAAACTCACGTTAGTAATCAAAAACTCCTTAGCAAGCTAGGTACAGTGTCACATTGGATATAACAAACTCTCAATGTTTAGACAATCCAGAATATGAACTTATAGTACCTCAGGATACGTGGAACTCATGAACAGTCGGTCGTTATATATTTCTTAGAAACCAGAACATGGAGTTAAGAAGAACACATGTGTATTTGAAATGTTTATTTACTAATGCCGTCTTCTCAGGCGTAGTATCTTAGATAATACAAGTACACATATTATCAGTAGCAAAATTACCAGCATAGTTACTAGTACATAAAAAGCGAATGGTGATAGTATGTTAACATGCTGTAAATGAATAAGAGTTAGCAACACTTATAAGCAGCCGCGGGCCGTGGAGGGAGTTACGGTGGGGCAGGGAGGCGGGGAGGGGGAGGGGCAGGGTAGAGAGGGCTCCACCCTGCTTCTCCCCCTCCCCGCCTCCCTGCCTCACCGTAACTCCCTCCACGGCCCGCGGCTGCTTATATCTCACCCTCCCTAATACACATATTATATTATTTGCTAAGAAGGTCTCTTTGTGTTGGTTTAGGGCGTGCCCATACTTTAGTGTCTTAGATTTGAAGGAATCACATCAGCATACACCAGCTCTCTCTTCATGTGAACCGCATCAACTGTTGTGTATGTGTGTTCGGCAAAGCAATATAAAACCCGCCTCATGCCCAGAATTGGCAGAAGTTGCACTTATGTTATGAGTATGAAGTCGTGGAGATCAGACCTCATAACAATTCTGTATCGTGTTGTTCTTGAAACTTTAGCACTCGCTGTACAGATATAGTTTAACAAGCAAAGCAGATAGTAGAGCAATAACATATTATTCTCATGTAAACCACGATGAACTACTAGGTGGAAAGCTAAAGCAACAACTAAGTGCCGTGTGCAGAAGTTGCAAAAAAGGAAAAATGGCGTTTAAACCGGTAATGAGCCCATGCTAACTTAACACGGTGTAAAGATATCCAGGACCTAGATGACACCTCCCCATGATCCGGAAACGAACTGAATAAGATAATAGAAGTGCCATCTCATGAGAGCAGATTGCAAGTTTATATGTGGACGGTCCGCAAGGTAAAGCATTAAAAACTAGGAAAATTTAATGCTAAAGAAAAATAAAACAGCCAAGTACTTTATCGAGTCTTAAGCCAATAGGCAAGGTAAATAATAAAAACTTGACAAATAAGTCAATGAATTGTCAATGAAATGCTAGTACTCAGCATATCAAACATGAAAAAGGTCTATGACATAACTGTGTATGCAAAATAAGCTGCAACAGCCTCCAATAGGAAGTCACCGTCTTCATCCGAAAACAGTTCAGCCATCCAATTTAAAAGCGGAAAAGAACATACGTGCTCTCCCAGCACCGGATCCTCTATCACCATCAGAGGACAGCTCGGTGGGTTTTCAAGAAAGCTCTGTTCCAAGAAAGACTGTGCTGCCGCCAATAAATTCCAGGGACCAATTAGTCCATGCATCAATGCCACAGCCATAATCCTTTCGCCAGGACAAACCAACTCGTGAGTAATGATAGGAGTCATCAGCTGATTAAAGTCGACGTCAGGAGAAACCGGTCCGCAGAGACACAAATCAATGGCCCAATCGAAATCACAGGTCAGGCAGTGAAATACAGGCTGGACACAGGTGAAGTAGGAGAATCGAAAAGATAATCCATATGCCGTGCTTAATATCGCCAACGGCATTGTGCCATAATATTCTAGCATGCGATTGCGGAACAGTGTCAGCAGCTGCAGGGTGGGAGGTTGCATAGGAGGGACATCCATATTTAAAAATGTAAAAAAGCACAAGAGCGTCCGCTGGTAATGCAAGTAAAAATGCCAATCCACGAAGCAGAGTGGAGAAAATAGAATGAAAGAAAGCAGGGATGACTCCAAAGATTTTCTCAAATGAAGTCACGAGACCACTGGTAACAACTTTAAAAAAGTGCGCCAGGGCCTTTGTGGAGGATGCGTTAAAGATAGTCCGAACCATCTTGCTGAAATTGAAAGGCAAATCTGAATTGAAAAGGGTCTGCACCTCTGTACGGGTGTTCGCTATGTGAAGCACGAAAGTTTCACGGGCCGAACTCAAGGCCACCTCTCTCTGAGACAAAAGAGCTCTTATTCTTGCCATGCCGTTGAAATCTCTCCCAAGGTTGGTATTTGTGGCCAGATTGAAAACTCCCTATGTTCATGTGTGGGAGAAAATAGAACATTTCTGCAGCAAATAACCCGTTCACTTACTGTTACGATAAAAGGAATACTTTTAATTAACTCAGAACAATCTTCATTATTGAGCATCAAATAACTACCATTTTCCAACAACTTGAACGTGGGGATGATAGCAGGAACTGGCGTGCCTTGCAACACGCAAGCCATATTTGGTCGGTGTTTGTTGCATGAACCGTGTAACTGTATGTGCCTACACATTAGTGAATGATCTGGCGTCTCAGTGCATTCCTCTCCATTCAGATAAACTTCTTGATCATCGTTGAAACATCTGTATGTGTATGGAAGCGACCAGACCTCATGAAGAAAAGCACTACCTAAAGGTTCATAACGACCTATTGGTATATATTTCATACAATTTGAAAACTTATATAAAGCAAAAGGCAGCGTTATTAAACCGTGGATAAGGCACGTTGCCAAAAAACCCGCAATCCTCTGCTGATGATGTCACTGAGCATGTCATGAATGATGTAATATGTGACATCATCAGCAGTGGATTACGGGTAATAGTATCTCTAGTTTACTCCCCTATAGCTGTCTTTCTTTTAACATAAGTGTCTGTTTCCTTCCCTTATACTTACTGTTTTTGGTTCGCTTCCGGTTCGCGTACCGGCGAGCGAACTGGGAAGCGAACTAAGAGAAATAGAGGTTGGCACAGTTCCAAATATTGTACCAATTTTTTAATAACGGGGAGGTAGTTCTGAAAAGAACTTTTTTTTTATTGTTTTTGTTGTTTTATATTTTTTTTATTATTTTTCAGAACATTTTTTTACTTTTTTTGAATTTTTCTGAACAGTTTTATATTTTTTGGGGTTTTTCTTGGAGGGGGCAATGAAAACGATTCATTGTAAAGGGCTCAACAGGAGCAACAAAACAAAAAAAAAGTTTTTATTATTTTGGGCGTTTCGTACAAACTTGCATATGATAGTCAATAGCTCTGTTGATCAGAGTGATGCTTCTTTCTCCGTAGCAAATGAATCCATCGCAAAATACGCAGATGTGTTTTACTTCACCAAATCTCATTTGTATATTTGGCACCATCTCCCTGCCCTCTGGTCCCGTTACTTCCGGTACAACAGATCTTCTGGCCATAATAGGGAGATTATCTAGGTCGTTCCGAAACTGTGCAGCACTGTAGTTGTTAGGATGCCACCTAGTCATATGGCGATGCATTGTGTAGTTTCCGAAACTGTATTTTTTGTCGGTTCCTCTGGACAGTCTATCTTGACATATAAGGCAAGTTACGTATCTTGCATTTACTTTTTTCTGACCTTTGGGAATTTTAAAAAATTGCCAAATGAAGTTTTCTTTCCGGTGAGACGTCCTGGGTTCCTCAGGCAAAAACTGCCTCTCTTCCTGCTCTTCCTCGTCTTCCTCTTCTTCCTCTTCTTGCTGAATTATAACTTGAGCAGGTGGTCCACTCTTCCTTGGATGTGGTGGAGGTGGTGGGGAAGCACCAGCTGAAGCTACTAAAGAAGCCATTGCTCAGTGATCACAAAGGGTCTTTCTCTCACAATGATGAAAGTCAGAGTGAGGAAAGAAGGAGGGATTTTCATCATTTGGGAAAAACAAGAGTTCTCAACCAATCAAAAGTGTTCATTTTAGATTATATGACCTAGTCTTACATCATTAGGAAACCAAAAGTGAAATGAACCAATGAAAAGTGTTATTACCAAGTCACATGACTTGCTGTGTTTACGTTAAGCGCTTTGCAGGGCCTCCCGGTTTGCTTCCAGAAACCTGCGCTTTGCGACTCGCTTCGCGTACCAGTTCGCTAACGTAGCACGTCATATGACGTATCACGCGACAACGTGAAACGTCATGCGGACGGGAGGCATCACGATGTTGTTTTCTAACGCGGCACTTGCGGTAAAGAAACGTTTACCGGCTCGCGGTCTATTTCGCGGCATCAAGGTCAGCTAACGGGAAGCTTCCCGATTCGCGAAGCGGGAACGAAGAAAAAAAAATATTTTAAAAAAAAATTATTCATAAACATATAAAATATATTTTTGGATTTAAAGAAGAATACATTTTACAGCTACAGATATTAGCTGTTAAAAAACCAATGAAATTCACTGAAAAAACCATAGGTTATAGACCATATATAGTTAGGAATTAGCATTTACAAAACCTTGAAAATTCACTGAAAAAACCATAGGTTATAGACCATATATAGTTAGGAATTAGCATTTAAAAAACCTTTTTTTACTCACACAAAACCATTGAAATTCCATATATAGTTAGTTAGTTGCACTAACTATATATCGCGCACCCGCAATCCACTGCTGATCATGTCACATATTACATCATTCATGACATGGTCAGTGACATCACTGATGACATCACTGATGACATCTCAAATGACATCACTGATGA
Source organism: Lissotriton helveticus (assembly GCF_964261635.1). NCBI lineage: Eukaryota > Metazoa > Chordata > Amphibia > Caudata > Salamandridae > Lissotriton > Lissotriton helveticus. The sequence goes on along the minus strand of NC_136063.1, from coordinate 599,560,812 downwards.
CATCACTGATGACATCTCATTTGACATCAATGACCACATTACTGATGATATCATTCATGTGACAATACAATGCATCTCCTCGCATTTTAATATAACCTCTGTTACACCCAGTGTTAAATACAGAGTATAATTTTTGAAACCATTGACACACCAATACTAGTTACTACATACGCACTCACTGATTCCTACGTCTACACACACATTCACTCATTCACCCATACAATCATTCATACATACCATCACTCATCTTTACAACACTATCATATGCACTCATACACCTATACAGACACTCACACTCTGCCATTCATCCATGGAGTTACTCACACACCTAGTCAGTCCTGTAAAGAATCAATCACACTTCCATTTTCTTGTCTATACAGTTAAACATAGAGCACCTTACATTTTCAAACATATACTAACACATACTTACTCTCTTATACAATCATTGATACAAGTACACATTGATCTGCACAGGGTCACACACCTCCCAGCCAGCCACACACACACTCAGTCTCCCATACAAATACTTGGACAATCAATCAATAACCCATATAGTTAATCATATAGCTACTGATCAACACATGCAGCAGTTTACAGAACAACAGACATAATGATGCACAAATTAAGACAGTTTAGTCACTAACCCATGCACTCAGTGAGACACATTTAATCACTCACTCATACATTCAGTCATGCACCTACTAAATCCTTCGTCCAGACACGTATACTTCCACTGTCATTTGAGATGTCATCAGTGATGTCATCAGTGATGTCACTGACCATGTCATGAATGATGTAATATGTGACATGATCAGCAGTGGATTGCGGGTGCGCGATATGTAGTTAGTGCAACTAACTAACTATATATGGAATTTCAATGGTTTTGTGTGAGTAAAAAAAGGTTTTTTAAATGCTAATTCCTAACTATATATGGTCTATAACCTATGGTTTTTTCAGTGAATTTTCAAGGTTTTGTAAATGCTAATTCCTAACTATATATGGTCTATAACCTATGGTTTTTTCAGTGAATATATATATATATATTACCTACTGGCGATAGCCAGTAGGTATATATAGTTAGGATTTTTTTCCTATGGGATTTTTGAAAATTCTATGTCGAATAACTTTGGCGTTTGAGGACAGAATTGGCTGAAATTTTCAGGAAAATGGAACATTTTGTTTCTGAGCAGTCCCAGAAAATTTGGGGGGGTTTCGTCAAGGGGGGGCCGAGAAAAAGGGGGGTTAATTTCCATAGGGCGGTTGGCCTCACTTTTAGCCTGAACGGCTGAATGGATTTACACCAAACTTGGCAAAATTGTAGGGACTGGTAGCCTGATGTGCCTTTGCTATGTCTCAAGATATAGGCTCCAGTGGTTTTTACGAAAATTAACTTTGAAAAATATATATTGGGCTACATTGGGCTATATATATGTTGAAGCCCAAATGTAGCCCAATGTAGCCCAATGTAGCCCAATGTAGCCCAATGTAGCCCAAAGATGGCCACCAGAGACAAAAAAAAACAAATGTAGACCAAATATCAGCCAGATGTAGCCCAACTATAGCCCAATGACAGAATGTCCCAGAGTGTTCTAAAGAACAACTAGAGTGCTAACAGTCCTACTTATTACAAAGGTATGGCACACCTGAAGCCATCTTGATTGGAATAAAGTGGTAACTCTTAAAACATTTAATTTAAAAAGGAACAAAATGAGGGGGTTCATTTTGCCATAGAAAGTATGATTAGCGAATATATGACGAAATCCCGCATACCATCAGTCCGCAAAAAAAATCCCGCATGTACTATTAGGCCGCAAATTAAAATAACGAAAACTTTTAGAACGAATATGCCTTTAGCATACACTAAACAACTAAACTACCCTAAACCCTAAAACACTACCCCCAGCATGACCCTACACTACACAAACAGTACAACACTACCCTAAACCCTAAAACACTACCCCCAGCATGACCCTACACTACACAAACACTACAACACTACCCTAAACCCTAAAACACTACCCCCAGCATGACCCTACACTACGCAAACACTACAACACTACCCAAAACCCTAAAACACTACACCCCAGCATGACCCTACACTACGCAAACACTACAACACTACCCTAAACCCTAAAACACTACCCCCAGCATGACCCTACACTACACAAACACTACAACACAACCCTAAACCCTAAAACACTACCCCCAGCATGACCCTACACTACGCAAACACTACAACACAACCCTAAACCCTAAAACACTACCCCCAGCATGACCCTACACTACGCAAACACTACAACACTACCCTAAACCCTAAAACACTACCCCCAGCATGACCCTACACTACGCAAACACTACAACACTACCCAAAACCCTAAAACACTACACCCCAGCATGACCCTACACTATGCAAACACTACAACACTACCCTAAACCCTAAAACACTACCCCCAGCATGACCCTACACTACGCAAACACTACAACACTACCCAAAACCCTAAAACACTACACCCCAGCATGACCCTACACTACGCAAACACTACAACACTACCCTAAACCCTAAAACACTACCCCCAGCATGACCCTACACTACGCAAACACTACAACACTACCCTAAACCCTAAAACACTACCCCCAGCATGACACTACACTACGCAAACACTACAACACTACCCTAAACCCTAAAACACTACCCCCAGCATGACCCTACACTACGCAAACACTACAACACTACCCTAAACCCTAAAACACTACCCCCAGCATGACCCTACACTACGCAAACACTACAACACTATCCAAAACCCTAAAACACTACCCCCAGCATGACCCTACACTACGCAAACACTACAACACTACCCAAAACCCTAAAACACTACCCCCCAGCATGACCCTACACTACGCAAACACTACAACACTACCCAAAACCCTAAAACACTACCCCCAGCATGACCCTACACTACGCAAACACTACAACACTACCCAAAACCCTAAAACACTACCCCCAGCATGACCCTACACTACGCAAACACTACAACACTACCCAAAACCCTAAAACACTACACCCCAGCATGACCCTACACTACGCAAACACTACAACACTACCCAAAACCCTAAAACACTAACCCCCAGCATGACCCTACACTACGCAAACACTACAACACTACCCAAAACCCTAAAACACTACCCCCAGCATGACCCTACACTACGCAAACACTACAACACTACCCAAAACCCTAAAACACTACCCCCAGCATGACCCTACACTACGCAAACACTACAACACTACCCTAAACCCTAAAATACTACACCCCAGCATGACCCTACACTACGCAAACACTACAACACTACCCAAAACCCTAAAACACTACCCCCAGCATGACCCTACACTACGCAAACACTACAACACTATCCTAAACCCTAAAACACTACGCCCAGCATGACCCTACACTACGCAAACACTACAACACTACCCTAAACCCTAAAACCCTAGCCCCAGCATGACCCTACACTACGCAAACACTACAACACAACCCTAAACCCTAAAACACTACCCCCAGCATGACCCTACACTACGCAAACACTACAACACTACCCTAAACCCTAAAACACTACCCCCAGCATGACCCTACACTACGCAAACACTACAACACAACCCTAAACCCTAAAACACTACCCCCAGCATGACCCTACACTAAACAACCACCACAACTCTACACTACACTAACACAACACTACACAACACTACACTACACTACACAATCACTAACCCACGAAAAAATTAACACAAACCCACTTACCTCTCTCGTCATCGTGGTTTTCACAACGCAAATGCATTTACCATACATGCCTTTAAAACGTAATTCTTTGTAAAGGCATGCGCGATAAATGCACATGCGTTTTGAAAAAATGCGGGATAATGGTATGCGAGGTCAATGACCTTGCGGGATAATGGTATGCGGACTGAAAGTCTGCGGGATAAAAAATGCAGGAAAATGGCTGCAAACCATGATTAGCAGCAGACTTCCCTGGTGAGCACTAGCTTTACTACAGTGATCTAATGAGCAACTAGAGTGCTAACATTCAGAATTTATGGCAAATGTGTGACACATCTGAATGCCTTCTTGATAGAACCAAAGTAAACAAGCATTGAAAATGCAATAGATCGCGCCCTCGTTTAAGGTAAAGCCATTCTGTTTGTAATGAGGTGGCTTTTTAGCTTTGCTTTTATTAGTGTTTTTAAAACTTTCATGTAAATAACATGCATATGTATGCATATATGTATATGTATGCATGCATTTATATTTATATAGATATGCAGATTATATATGTTTATATATGTATATTACCTACTGGCGATAGCCAGTGGGTATATATAGTTAGGATTTTTTCTCTATGGGATTTCTGAAAATTCTATGTCTAATAACTTTGGCGTTTGTGGACGGAATTGGCTGAAATGTTCAGGAAAATGGCACATGTTGTTTCTGAGCAGCCCCTGAAAATTGGGGGGGGGTTTCGTCAAGGGGGGGCCGAGAAAAAAGGGGGTCCCAAAACGCATTTTCCCATTCATTTTTCCATAGGGCGGTTGGACTCACTTTTAGCTCGAACGGCTGAATAGATTTACATGAAACTTGGCAAAATTGTAGATATGGTTTGCCCGACGTGCCTTTGCTATGTCACAATATATGTGCTCCAGTGGATTTTGAGAAATTAACGTTTAAAAATATATATATATCTGTGACAGCGCTCCGGTTAGCGCCCCGGTTCGCGTACCTGACGCGTAACGGAACTTCGCGAAGCGAAGCTGATTGGCTCTCCGGTGTCTGTCAACATTCTAAACAGTCCGGAGTGGCCGCCATCTTGTCTCTCGGTACGATCGAGAGACAAGATGTGGTGAAAAACGAAGGGGGAAATGAAGGAAAGGGGGCAAGGTAGACCACTCCTGACCCCCTAGGATTGATGAGGGGGATATTAAAGTGCCCCGCAGGGCAAAAAATAAATTTTTTTTTTGCGATTTTACGCCATAGAGGCGCGTCCCGGTACGCGAACCGGGCAGCGAACCGGGCAGCTCACCGGGCAGCTAACCGGGCAGCTAACCGGCAGCGTAGCTGTCAACATTGTAAACAGTCCGGAGCGGCCGCCATCTTGTCTCTCGGTAGGTTCGAGAGACAAGATGTGGTGAAAAAAGAAGGGGGAAATGAAGGAAAGGGGGCAAGGTAAACCCCTCCTGACCCCCTAGGATTGATGAGGGGGATATTAAAGTCCCCCGCGATTTTTCGCGGTAGAGGCGCTTCCCGGTACGCGAACCGGGCAGCTAACCGGCAGCGTAACGGGAGTCCGCCATCTTGTGTTTTTGGAGCGTCCGGTTCGCGTACCGGGTAGCGTCCCGGTAAGCGTAACAAGGGGAAAACCAAGAGAAACAGTAAAAAAAAAATTAAGGGAATAGATTTCCAGCAAACTTGGCAAAATTGTAGGGACTGTTTGTTTGATGTGCCTTTGCAAGGCCTCAAGATATGTGCACGTGTGGATTTTGTCTAATTAAGGTTAAAAAAAATATATATATCTGTAAGCGTGCTCCGGCACGCTTACGTTACGGGTTTTGTTTGCGCTGCAGAGCCGATACGTCACGGTTATGCGACGCGTCATGAGGCGTCTCACGTGGCTACGTGATACGTCACGTAATAAAGAATATATTTTACAGCTATAGATATTAGCTTTTAAAAAACCAATGAAATTCACTGAAAAAACCATAGGTTATAGACCATATATAGTTAGGAATTTGCATTTACAAAACCTTGAAAATTCACTGAAAAAACCATAAGTTAGAGACCATATATAGTTAGCTGGACATTTTATTGACATAAAACCAATGAAATTCCATATATAGTTAGTTGCACTAACTATATATCGCGCACCCGCAATCCACTGCTGATGATGTCACATATTACATCATTCATGACATGGTCAGTGACATCACTGATGACATCACTGATGACATCTCAAATGACATCACTGATGACATCACTGATGACATCTCAAATGACATCATGAAGCAATGCAGCTAGCATATATATATATATATATAATATGTATATATATATATATATATATATACATACATACATACATAATTATAGAGGAACATTACCTCTCTTAGCACGTGGTGATGAGATTTGAGAGTGATCCAACCAGAGATGTTTTTTATCTTTATGTGAGATGTTTTCTTTGGGGAAGAGTTATGCCTTGAGCATCCACAGACAATTGGGTTCACTTCACATAAAAAGGAAGAGTTTTTGCAAAAACAAAAAAAATAATATTCTTAGGGGCAGAGTCAACAGAATTATTTGTGCTGGGGTTCAGTGGGGTTGGCAAGTGGTGTAGAGCTGAATGAGTATACTAAAGAACTTCTGGGGTATCCTTGTACCCTCATTATACCACAGGCGATTTACCTTTCAAAATGCAATGGAATAGAGTACACAGATGGACTTTCATCCAGGCTCCTTGGGAAATATGTGGTGAGGCAGGAGAAACTTGATATGCATTAGTCAGCAGGGAGAATGGGTCCTAAAAATCTTAACAACATTTAAGTAGGGAACAGTAAGGAAAAGTCTGTGAATGGGCTGTGATTGAGTGCCGGGAGGAGTTGGAGATCAAAAAGCTGTGTGGGGGAAGGAAAGGGATGGCCATGTTTCTGATCCCTGCACAGTATTGCTGATTCAAAGTGGTTAGTGGTTATTGGTGGACTTTAAACCTAGCGGCTGAAGTGGGGAATGCCCAGGATGATGGTGTACAGTGTGAGTGCTAATTCAAGTGAAACTAAGGATCCCAGGGTGGAGATGTTCCTGTGGCTTCTGCACACGAGTAAGAAGCTTATCAGAGGTACCCATATCCCGTCACTACCACAAATTCAAGTGTTTAAGACCACACATTTGTTTGGAAGAGTAAATGCTGCAGTTTATTGGTTGTTTTCACTCATAAGCCATCTGTCATAGATTCACATAGTTGACATTGTCCCCTCACCCACTGAAGGTGCACTGGTGTCACCTCCAGTTAATCATGCATACAGAGTGGGTGAACCTTGACCTTTGCGGCTGTGCTTCAAGAGCAGCTCTCACAGAAGCCACACTTTATGATTTTCTGTCAATCAGGAATGCTCTGTCCAGCGCGACATTAAGGGAGCGCGCCCCTAGGACTCGCCCTCCCCCGGTTCCCGCCCCCTCCCGTAGCAGGTATTGGGTGGGCGGATCGCCGCGAGGCCTCCGACTGCCCAAGTCCTTCCGGGTCGCGGGTGACGCACTTCCGATGGGGGGAGAGAGGGGGCGGAGACTTGTGCCTATTTAGGGGCCCGGGTCCGTGACCTCGGCCTCTTTGTCCCCCTCTCCCCGCATCAGACTGCTGGTCTCACCTGCGATCGGCGCCTCCGCCCTCCCTAGCTTAAGTTTTTAAACTTTGAATTATTTTGACCCTGTGTCCTGTGATCCGGATCATGAGAGGAGGCGTGGTCGGCGGTGGAGGCGAGCCGGCGGCGATCGCGGAGTGCGGAGACAAAGGCGACGGGAATCCTTCCATCGGTGACCCGGCAAGGCAGGTAAGGGGGGCGTGTGATTGGGGGGACTCGTCCGTGGCTGCAGGGAGCCGGAGCACTGGGCGTCACGAGCGCTTCAATTTTAAGCGGCCCAATCACTTGTGGCTACGGGCGGGGGCCTTTGAGTGCACGGTTTTCTCCTGCCGGCTTTGTTGGGTGCTGGGGGAAGGCAAGCGGGTGGGGCACGAGCACAGCGCAACGTTTGGGTGGGAATTTGGACGGGCAGTGCTGCGAAGGAATACTCAGCCTCAGCCAGCAAACGTAATTGAGAATGCCGCCCAAGAGAGCAAGCCATAAAAGAAAGGACAGCGAGCCTGAAATTGCCCAGATGTTGAAACTGATTCTAGCCAAATTGGGCAACAATAATAGCGAAAGTAGTGACGAAGATGAGACGGTGCCTGAGCAACCAACATCAGGGAGCATAGAGCGCCCGCGTAGGGAAGGTGTACCACCTAGGGCCGCTTTTCCACCGTTAGTCAAGAAATCTAGGGTCCAAGGGAAAGCGAAGAAAGGGGGCAAATCCAAGAGAGACAGGACTAGTGATCCTAGCAGACCAGTAGGTGGGGGCGAGAGTCCAGTAGGTCCCGCCCCCCCTATTCCCTCAAGCGTAGTGCCTGTTCCTCCAGTAGCACCAAGCATAGACCCAGTGAGTAATGTGGCGGTTCCTCTGGTGGACCCAGTAGGGTCAGCGCTTGCTGAAATTAGGGAAGCTTTAAGAGTATTGGCCCCAGTTCAGAATCAGGTGCAGCCGCCAAAGATAGCATCACCCAATCAGGGGGCGGCTACTGATCAGATCTTAGCTACGGTGGCCACCCTAGTTAATCAGCTAGAAACGCCAGCAGCTCAGCCCATAGCAGGTAATGCAGCGGTGGCTCCTTGGGTACCCCCGAGATCAGCGGAGCAGGACATGCTGGGTAATATTCTGAGACAATTGGCCCTGCTAGTGGAAGCACGAGGCAAAGCCACTGAGGCGTCAGTACCTAATCACTCAGCAGTAGCAGTCCCGCACACACCCATAGGAGGTAAGACAGGGGGTGAATCAAGTAAACCTCGGGAGGATGCTAGCGGTGTGATAATTGTGCAGGGCAATGTGTTGTCTCAGCCTGGGGCATTAGCCACGCACGTACCTAGCGACATGAAAGAAAAAATTTGGAAAGGGGAATATGTGGATATTTTTGCGCTCATTCGTCCAAAGAGACGGGAGGTGGAGTATAAGGAGAGAGAGGGAAAGGAAGGCTCTTTCCGTGATAGGAAACCAAGGGTCGAGGAGTCCTTCACTAATTGGCTGAGTGGCTTTCATGTATATACAACAGTTATGTTGGAAAGGAGGCCAGAGTTGGCAATTTCCCTGGTACTTTATACAAATAAGATCCTGACAGCCCACGCCACCCTGGGCGGGACGGCCTGGTTGGACTATGATAGGGACTTTAGGTGGGGGAAGTCGGCCAACCCGAGCATAGGGTGGGATAAAGTAGAAGTGAATGTCTGGCTGGAGAGCGTCAACAACAGGGAGCATCACTCCAAGCAGCCTTTTCGGACCTCTCAGGGTGGCCCGGGGGAGAAGAAGGGAACGTGCTGGGCGTTCAACAAAAAGATGTGCACCTGGCCCACTGGGCAGTGTAGATTTAGACATGCCTGTTCCTTCTGTGGTCATCCCTCGCATCCAGAGTTTAAATGTGTCAAGAAGGCAAACCAACGGGGGGGGTGTGGTGGGGGCAAAGATGTCAAGCCCCCTCAGCCTTAAGCTGCCCACACCGGTGGACATTAGGGGACTGGTTTTTTGGCTTAACCAGTATCCAGACAGGACAGCAGCCAAGGTTCTATTCTTAGGTTTTTCTGAAGGTTTCCGCATATCAGCGCAGGGGCGTGGCCCCAGTGGGACAATGCAACAATTTGCTCTCAGCGCGCAGGCATCCCACGGTAGTGACACAGAAAGTAGAGAAGGAGCGCGCCTTGGGGCGGGTGGCAGGCCCCTTTTCTTCCCCCCCTTGGAGGGGTTTGTGTGGTCCCCATTGGGAGTAGTACCGAAAAAGGAGCAGGGACAGTTTAGAATGATACATAATCTCTCAGCTCCTCGGGGTGCGTCAGTAAATGACGCCATAGACCCCCTCCTTGTGTTCAGTGACTTACTCTTCCTTTGATTCAGCTTTACAGAAAGTGAGGGACCTGGGGCCTCGGGCCATCTTGGCCAAGACAGATATTGAATCAGCTTTCCGCCTTTTGCCCGTGTACCCGGGAGACTATCATCTATTGGGTTTTCAACTGAATCACCAATTCTATTACAACAGGTGCATGCCGATGGGGTGTGCTATTTCCTGCAAGTATTTTGAGACCTTCAGCTCCATGCTACAGTGGGTGTTTACACTCAGAACAGGTTTTGAGGAGGTGGACCACTACCTGGATGACTTCATGGTCATGGGCCCGGCAGCATCTGAGTCCTGCGCGTGGGCTCTGAGGAAGCTAGTGTCCTTGTTCCAAGAGTTCGGGGTCCCCTTGGCTCCTGGGAAAACCGTGGGACCGGGCACATGTATGACCTTCCTAGGCATTGAAATTGACACGGTGGCTGGAGAGTGCAGGCTTCCCCTTGATAAAGTGCTGGCCTTCTCTGGGGCCATTGAGGCGGCGCTGGTGGGCCCCAAAGTGACCTTACATCAGTTACAGGTGTTGGTGGGTCAGCTTAATTTTGCACTGAGGATAATTCCCATGGGTCGTCCCTTCTCTAGGTCCATTGCCAGAGCTATGGGCAGTTTGTCACACAAGCATCACCGTGTGCACCTGAGGGCGAAGGTGAGCGAGGATCTCAGGGTGTGGTGAGACTTTTTGAAGGACTTTAATGGTAAGGTGGTGTGGCCCACGCCACTGGTGTCTAGCGCAGAGCTGGGCTTGTTTACTGACTCTGCAGGCAGTAGCGGATTTGGGGCCATATTGGGGCCTTCATGGTGCGGGGCGCGGTGGCCTCCAGAGTGGCACGAGAATGGTTTGACCAGAAACATAGCATTTCTAGAACTTTTCCCCATTGTGGTAGCAGTGGTAATTTGGACTGACTGATTTAAGAACAGGTCTGTGGTTTTTTGGTCATACAACACGGCAGTGGTAGAGGCCATCAACAGACAGGGTGCTTCGTGCAAGCACGTTTTGAGACTGTTAAAGCATTTGGTGTTGGAATGTTTGAGATTGAACTTGAATTTTAAGGCTACGCACATACCTGGGGTCGATAATCACGCTGCTGAAGCTCTCTCTCGTTCCAAGTTGCAGGACTTCCGGAAATTCCACCCGCAAGCGGAGGAGCGAATTACAGTGTTCCCTTCATCACTGTGGTCGATTGGAGCCCCGTGTTAGCGGGGCTGGTAGGTGCCTCATTGAGCGACAGTACTAGGAGAACTTATCAACAGCATTTCAATGCTTACAGGTTGTTTGTACCTCAAGCGGGCATCTCAGATTTGTTTTCTCAAGAAGCGGTCTATGGCTTCCTTCAGCTTCAGGGATCAGGGCAGGGCGGTGTCCTATGCGAGGGCTCATGTTTCAGCTGTAGGCTTCTTCGCTAGACTGGCAGGACAGAGTGACCCTAGCGCTTCCTTTGTGGTGAGAAAGGCCCTGAAGGGGTGGGCCAGGTTGGAAGGGTCTAGGCGGGATTACCGGAGGCCCCTGGATGTGGCTACTTTATCTAACATCTTAGTAGCCCTGCCGAAGGTCTGTAGTTCCCACTTTGACTGCGCACTATTTAGGGCGGCCTTTTCCCTGGCCTTTTACGGGGCCTTCAGGTTGAGCGAATTGGTAGGGTCCTCTAGGTCTGACCAAGGGAGGGGTTTGCAGTACCGGGACACCTCTTTTTCCCCACGGGGCCTGGAAGTCATACTCAGGAGGTCCAAGACAGACATGGGTGGGAAAGGGTCGACCATCACATTGAACGCGGCCCCGGGAGTTATAGTCTGCCCAGTGGCTCAACTACAGGCATATCTGGCGTTACGCCCTAAGCATGGGGGGTCAGCGTTGTTCATACATGAACAGGGCCACTGTCTGTCCCAATATCAGTTTAGGGCAGTCCTGGGTCTGGCGCTAAGGGAGTTGGGTTTAGAGGGAGCGGGGTACTCCTCTCACTCATTCAGGATTGGGGCGGCCACCTTGGCGGCAGAGGCAGGCTTGCCATCCGGCACCGTGAAACAGGTGGGGCGATGGGCATCTAATTGCTTCAGGAGGTACATCAGACCGGACCTGTTGTGACTGACGGTGTATATGTTGTTGAAGATGGTTCCAACTTTTCCATTTCTACCCTATCCAGTAAGATGCCCGCGAAGGTAGTGTGGGTATTGGGGCACTCGTTCGTGCGGCGCGCCACGGTGCGGCTGCAGCAGAGGCGAGTTGTGAAGCCGGCGGGCTTAAACGGGATGGAATTCCTGTGGCGGGGCATTGGGGGCTTGCGGATTCAACACCTATGACGTCTGGTGGAGGAGATCAGAGATCAGGAGGGGCAGAAGACCCCGGATTTGGTAATCATCCACCTAGGAGGAAACGACATGGTCGACCGGGGGCGCCTGGCGGTCAAGGAGGCATTGCTGACTGAGTTTGCATGGTTGGGGCGGATCTTTCCTTTGGCCAAAATTGCATGGTCTTGCATGATCCCACGCAGGACTTGGGGCCCAGGAGTACGGGCTAGATCGGTGAACGTTTCAGTTAGGAGACTCAACAGGGAGTTGGCCAAGTTGTGCTCAGTGAAGGGCCGCTTGTGTCTGATTCCTCACAGGATGATCTCCGTAGAGGCAATGTACCATCAGGATGGAGTATATCTGTCAGACTTGGGCACTGATGCCTGGATTAATGGATTGTGGTCATTTGTACTGAATACAGGTGGGGAGGGTGACAGACCTATGGCCCTTGGTCACCCTTGTGACGGTAAACAGACCTGCGAACACTGACATTTACTCACACGATGGATGGTAGTCCGCCCTGCGTACTCCCTAGTCCAGCACGGAGGGGGGGGGAGACGGTAAGCTCTCCGCTGGGAGAAAGGTGACCACCGGCTGGGGAGGCTAGGGTGACAGGTTTCGAGCCTCCTGGGTTCCTGGGCAGCCTGGTGGTCGGGGGTGGGCCCCGGATTGGCGGACAAGGATCAGAGGTGGGGCCCACCACTCTAGGGCGCAGGTGGGTTGCACCTGGTGCAGGATGCCCTCCCCCCCCCGCGTTGTGCTGGTGTTTTGGTACAAGTTTAATGTCAATTTAAATGTCAATGATAAGAGTGTTATTATGTTTGCTGGTTATGCAATTTTACTTCCTTGTCATGTTTATGTGGAATGGTGATTAAACATGGCCTTTTTAAACCCACCAAATCTCTGTCTTCGATGTGCAGGTGGGTTGAAGATGATTGGGTGGGGGCGGGGACATGCTGGGGGTCCGGGTCCTATGTCCAGCGCGACATTAAGGGAGCGCGCCCCTAGGACTCGGCCCCCCCGGTTCCCGCCCCCTCCCGCAGCAGGTATTGGGTGGGCGGATCGCCGCGAGGCCTCCGACCGCCTAAGTCCTTCCGGGTCGCGGGTGACGCACTTCCGGTGGGGGGAGAGAGGGGGCGGAGACTTGTGCCTATTTAGGGACCCGGGTCAGTGACCTCGGCCTCTTTGTCCCCCTCTCCCCGCATCGAACTGCTGGTCTCACCTGCGATCGGTGCCTCCCCCCTCCCTAGCTTAAGTTTTTAAACTCCCATCCACCCGTCCATGTGTTTAGTGGTTGGAGGGTGGAGTTGCGGTAAACAGACCTGCGAACACTGACATTTACTCACACGATGGATGGGAGTCCGCCCTGTCTACTCCCTAGGCCAGCACTGAGGGGGGGGAGACGATAAGCTCTCCGCTGGGAGAAAGGTGACCACCGGCTGGGGAGGCTAGGTTGACAGGTTTCAAGCCTCCTGGGTTCCTGGGCAGCCTGGTGGTCGGGGGTGGGCCCCGGATTGGCGGACAAGGATCAGAGGTGGGGCCCACCACTCTAGAGCGCAGGTGGGTTGCAGCTGGTGCAGGCCCCCCCCCCGTTGTGCTGGTGTTTTGGTACAAGTTTAATGTCAATTTAAATGTCAATGATAAGAGTGTCATTATGTTTGCTGGTTATGCAATTTTACTTCCTTGTCATGTTTATGTGGAATGGTGATTAAACATGGCCTTTTTATACCCACCAAATCTCTGTCTTCGATGTGCAGGTGGGTTGAAGATGATTGGGTGGGGGCAGGGACATGCTGGGGGGTCCGGGTCCTATGGCCTCCACTTCCAGTGTATGTGCCTCAGTCAGATGCACTGGGTAAACCCCCACCTCCAGTGGCTGGGCTTCCCTCACGTTCACTTCCTGCTCCCTGCCTGTCCATGCCTCCCCTTCCAGCTTTACACTCGCTGGCAAAATTGAACCCTCCTGTCTTCATTTCTGGATGATCCCAGTGGCCTTGTCATCGTGCCCTATTTCACAGCTGTGTTTTCCTGGGTGCTGTCTCTTTCCCCTGGGCTTGGTCTGACCTTCCAGCTGAAGCGGATCACCTTGTGAGTTGCCCCAAGGCAGCCCCTGGGGGAAGTAGGGTCAGCAGACCAGTCTTCCTCTGGGGTTTTCGCACAAGACCAGGACAGGGTTGTAGTTAGGGCTAGGGGGTTGGCTAAAGGGTGGGGTTAAGTGTTAGGGTATAAAGAGGGCAGGGGAGGAGTTTTAGCCTCTTCCTGCCCTCAGAGCCATTAGGGTAGGGTTGCAGTGTTAGTTGATAGTGTTCGTTATTTAGCTAGGTACCTTTAGACCCATCCTGTCGGAACGGGCGGTGATTTTTGTTGACGTTGCAGCCGGTGTCCTAGTGCGACGTGGGCAGGCTGAGCTGGTGCTTTGGTGGAGACTCCAGGGAGCGGCGACATGAGCGGAACCCTTATGGCGGCGCCAGACGCGGAGGCAGTCAACGCAGGACTTCAGTTGCTGGGCCGCGCCGGGAGAGCAGATCTCTTGCGGCCCGGCATTCTAGAGGAGGCGTGGGTCGAGATGACCCATACACCCGGATGGCTTCGGCGGGGGTTGCTGCAGTGGTGATGGCATGCCAGGAGGAGCCCCCATCACCACGAGGAGGTATGACTGGGCGGGCCGCGGCATGGGGACAGATGAGAGAGGGAAACACAGGCATAAGAGGTAGGCAGACTGTGAAGGGGTGGGGAGTCTATGACGGGCATACTCACCCACCTTGGGGAGGAGGTTACAGGTGCATGATGGCTGGAAATGCTGGAGGAGGTTGAAAGAGAAGTGTGAAAGGAATGGAGGAAGGGAGGAGATCGCTGAGTGAAGCGGGAGAGAGTAACTGGAGTATGGGAATGGATGATGGATGAAAGACATGACGTGGGGGATTGTTGATAAGTTATTGATGTTTTTGGTTAATTGCTGTTGTCAACCCTGTCCTAAATAAATGGCCTTTTACGCTAACGTTCAGCGTTGAAGTGGTTATTGCGTGAGTCTTGCTGGAGGCTTCCGCTCTTTAATGAACCTGTCGCCTCTCCTGAGAGAGGAGTCTGCTGAAGGTCTCTGTATATAAACCAGGGGTGATGTGTATCAATCTGATACTCCCTAAATTTGCTATGTGGACGCCTACGTCAGTATTGGACCGAAGGTATTTGCCATCGAGGTGAAGTGACGTAGCTTGACGCGCGCTGCATCCCTGGTTACAATTCACTGGGTAACGGCTGCGACTATTAGCAAGTATTACACCTGTTTTGCGAACACAAAACGTTCATCATCCCGTAACTTTGGCCTCACTGTCGAACCCTCTCGCGGGTGATGGGATGCTTGTAATCCTGCCTCGGAGGGAGACGCAGCCATCCGTCACCCAAGGGCGAGCAGGCGGCCCGGGATCCTGGGCTGGGCTGCCGGGCCCCAGCGGGGGAGCGGGCGGGCTGGAGCAAGCCGTATCGCATCAGACACCGCGCGCCTCAATTAGTCAGACCCTCCAGGATATCGCGATTTCGCGATTTCGCGATTTGCCGCGAAATCGGCACTTTTCTAAAAATGCCGCGATTTTTACAAAGGTGCCCGCGAAATCGGCACTTTTTGTAGAAATCGCGGCCATTTTTACAAAAGCCGCGGTTGAGTCACAAATTACCTGAAGAACGCACATAAATAGAGCGTGTGAAATTGAAAGTATTTCTTGCTTATGTGCAAAACACTTGCTGCCAACGGATACTACTTAAAGGGTGTGGTGGCTGGCGAGCCCAACCAAATACATGTACGGGGCACGCACTTCACAGGAATCTGCTGGCCTCAGCCGACTCAAACAACTCGATAACTAGAGCCACATTCTGCAAACATCTGCGCCGGGAGGCGAGCACTGCACGCCCAGCTCCAGGGCTGTGCACCCCACTGCACAAGGCATGGAGGCTCGGTCCGAGAGCAGGAAAGACATCCCCATTCAGCACAATACGCTTCACCCTTCGTGAGTTATTCCAGAGGAAAATCACATCGCACCACGTAAGCGGATGAATGTACTTCATCCAAGCCTGGGGCAGCCCCCAAACCCCTCGAAACTTCATCACCAGAATCCCAACTGCACGAGACGACGAGGCGGGGAGGAGGTCAGGAGGCGGAGGCAAACCGTAGGTGATCCTCTCAAGACCTGTTTCACTTATAAAAACAACTGAGCATCTATAAGAAGTGACAAATTGAAAGACGCTTCTTTTCCGTCGGAGATGCAAGCCTCCCCCCTGGTAATTGCGCGCACTTTAATGAAGCCCTGGACTTCTCAATGACAGCTGAAATGGGACCCAGCAGGTGGTACTGTGAAGCATGGCATTAAATCAGCATGGCTCACCAGAGAGCCCACCGGGAGGGACCGACCCAAGAAGCGGCTGTAAATCAGCCCCCCAGTGTTATGTGCAGTCATGCGAAAGGCAAACACTTTCCCTAAACTGCTCACATTACCACATACGTACCACTCTACACGAAGCCAGGGTGCTGGCCTATCATAAGAAACATACCTCTGGCTGCACCGTAGACATGAGGTCACCGCCCGAAGTGTGGCAAGCACCTCTGTGCATTTCCTGCTATGCAAATGTGCTGGATTCTTGTCATGCAAGACGAGGCCACCAATTAGACATTACAATAGGTGATAATTGCTGCCTAGACGCTTCGACGCCTCGTTGAGGTAGTAAGCGCTATATTTATCCAATTACAATACACTACCATGCACCTATGTTGCTGCGTGCAACTACTGTGATTTTATCAGCCTGGATGTTGGTGATTTAAAAGTCCGCATACCTTTGGCTTTTGTTTGATTCGGTAGCTGGTTATCTGTATTTGTTATAGACACTGTTTATTAAGACGCTGCAGCCTCGAGGTTTCAAAAAATCAATTGTGGCCTATCACTAAGGTCATTCAGTGCCCCTTTCTGAGATGGCATCAAGGTCAAGGAGCATGTGATGTAATTTTCGCTGTCCCTAACTATAATCAAGAGTGTTTCTATGGAGGAATGCTTACATTAGTATACATACATAGCTTCATGTTGTTAAATAACAAAAAAAACGAAGATATCTGTGTTTGTTATAGGAAAAATGGCCAAATAAAATGCCGCAAAATTGCCGCTAAATTTCCACATTTGTGCCGCTAAATTTCCATTTTTGTGCCGCTAAATTTGCTACTCCATGCCGCTATATCCTGGGGGGTCTGATTAGTAGTGCCCATAATTCTGGGGGACACGGGCACACGGCCCTAATGAAAGAAAGGGGGCATGGTCCGTGGATTTTCAGGGGAAGTGTATATGTCTTACTGCACAATGAGATTCGGGTATATTTTCGCTATTACGTGTACAAAAATGTGGAAAAATCAGGAATGGTAATGGTTTCATACTTTGAAACTCGCCGGATTATTGTCTTTTTAAGTTTGTATCGCGATAAAGCGCGAAAAAGTGCACATGCACTGTCCTCCCCGTGGGGCTCCTTCAAGTCTGCTCCCTGGGTTTGAAATGAAAGTGCGCATGCGGAGAGTCTGCAGGTGAAGAGGCCCTTGTTGCAGTCTGTGCAGCCCCTGCCCTGGCAGTCAGTACTTTCTCTGCAGTGTACTTGCTGTTTTCAGGCCTGCCTCCCTCGGTTTGAAATGGAAGTGCACGTGCAGAGACTCTGCAAGCTGAAGATGCCCAAGCTGCGGTCGGTGCCAGCCCTTGTCCTGGCACTCGGCACTTTCTCACACTGCAGTTGGTGTTTGTAGCTTGCGCGCTTGGGTTGAAGACGAAGTGCACGTGCAGAGAGACTGCAGGATAAGCATGTTCTAGGTCAGGTGGTGCCAGCTCTTGCCCTGACAGTCGGCACTTTCTCTTCAGTGCATTTGATGTCTCTACACTTGCGTCCTTGGCTTGGAATGTCCTTTTTACAGTCAGTGCCCGCTCTGCCCACATAGGTGGCACGTTCCCTACAGTGCATTTAGGGGCCATATGTACTAAAACATTTTCCTAATGACACAGAATGGGTAAATCCCTCGAATGCGCCCTTGTGTTGGAAAAGAAAGTGCACGTGCGGAGACCATGCAAGCTATGCCCTTCTTGCAGGCGGCGCCAGCTCTTGTCCTGGCACTCGGCGCTTCCTCTCTGTGCACTTGGTGTTGTACTCCGTGTTTCCTCGCAGCCTCTCCGTGCGTCCACGGACCCGCGCATACAACTGCTCACAAAGCGCCATTCAAAAAAAAAAAACGTTTTTGGCGAAACCTCATTTGTGAATCTATTATGGAGATTAATAGATTATTTCTCCGTTTTCCAGTAACTCTCGGAGGAGAAATTTTGCCATATGGTGAGTAGAGCATTAGAATTTCATCACATTAGAGCAAAATGTAATGAAAAGAGCCCAGCACCTGAGGCCGGGTCTGAACGGCGCAATTAAAACGGGAGCTGAGAATCCCCCTGCGCCCCCCTTCACCCCACCACCACACATGACAGCGAAGGGGATTATTCTGCCACACAGGGACGTTTCCTGACAATGTTGGGAAATATCGTTTGCAGATGTCACAAGATTGGAATTCTGCTGCTAAATCCGCTGCGCTGACTGGGCGGGCTGGAGAAAGTTGTCCTCCCAATGGTTGCTCCATATACACTAAAGGCCACTTTAGTGTTCATACACACTAGTCTCGTGACAGGATTGCCCCAGTGGGGTTTATTGTGTATTTAGGGTAGCGCTGACCTGGCTTCAAGGAGCTGTACACCTCCCCACATAAAGCGCCTTTATCATAGCAGGGTCTTCTTCAATTCACTACAGTAGTGCCCGGGGTCTTTCTTATTGCTCGCAGGTTGCCGAAACCAGCCTGCAATGTGGAGGAAATAAGTAGGTGCGCGAGCACAGCACATTGACATATTGAAGTGAGGCGCCGTGAGATAAAGTAAACTGATCAGTGCTTAAAATCAGCAGGTACTGCCTGGTACTGAGTGCCTGCACTTCTTTATTTTGAAAGGGACAGTACCTGCACTTTTCAGCGTTGCTGCTGTATATTTCACAGGAGAGTACGGGCACCTCTCTGGAGCAAAAAGGTACTCTAAATAGAGAACCCCCCTCCCCCACCACCCCCTTCTGTATTTCCATATAAAGCTCTGGGTCTGCCTAAATTCACACATGAAAAGAGCAACAGGGGTCTGTGAGAGGTGTGCGTCCTTACTCTTTGAGTGTGCCGAACTCGCGGGTCCTCGCCCTCCCCTGCTCTCTCACTCTTTGGCCCAGGGTGGGGAAGAGAACTGTGGGTGCCACAGGAAGAGAACTGTGGGTGTCACAGGAAGAGAACTGTGGGTGTCACAGGAAGTGAACTGGGGGTGCCACAGGAAGAGAACTGTGGGTGCCACAGGAAGAGAAATGTGGGTGCCACAAAGGGTGAACTTCTTGGTTCTCGCCCCAGGAGACTTCTCGCCTGCCGTCCCGGGAGTGGTGGAGCGGATTGTAGCGCTTGGCCGCAACAGGGGTATTTAGAGTGAGGCCACCTTGCGTTCCCCCTTCATGGCGACCATCGCGACAGCAGGAGTGGGTCTCTGTGAGGCAGCCACGGGAACACCTGCTTCACAAGAAGCCCACTCAGCCACTTAGGTTAGGGGAAGTTGGAATGTTGGTATGGAGGCTTCGGGCAGGAATGTGGCAAACAACAAGTACTGACCCGCAGGACAGATACATTCTTCATCCATTTCTTTCTGGGGCAGTACCGAGGGGACAGATGCTGCTCTTCATTCTGCAAGGGCGTTAACATAGGTTTGGGGTACTGGCTCCCACGTCATCACTGCGGGGCATGGGGCTGTAACCCCTGGCCTCACAGCATTGTGTGGCCCAAATGTATGGCTTGATGTTGTGGGAGGGAAGCCAGAGGCTGGTATCCAGTGGCCCAGAGATGGGGGAGGAGGTGGTCCCTTCAGGGATGCAGCTGTGAGATCTATGTGGAATGAAGGAAGCTTTGGACCCGAGTGCTGTGACTTCGGGGAATGTAAATGTAAATACATATATATGTAGCTTTCCTTATACCGATTCCCATTGTTAGGTGTGTCAAGTAGTCCAACAACATTGTAATGTTGTGATGTGACAACTATGTTATCCGCCTACCAATGCAATGTTTCACTGTGTTATATTTATGAAGCTAGCACCAGAAGACTGAGAACTGTCATTGATTAATTTGAGTTGGGAGGGGTCTGGCACCCAGACTGGGGTCTCAGGCCCAGTGTTTGGTGATGGTCTGTTTCAGAATCAAAGTCTCTGCGATCTCGTGATGGCTGCACAGGGAACAGACCCCAGTCCTCGTCGTATCCGGGGTGTGTGAGATTCATTAATAGGAGTGCGTGACAACCAGCTCTTGTAACTCGTCCTCTTGTTTAAAAAGTTGTATCTGTTGCGTGTTTTAGGGTTACCATAATACCACAGTAGGACCTGCACGTGCACTTGTTTGCCCAGGGTTCGTTTAATGGGCACAGCTGCCCGCTCGCGCTGCCCACGTGAAGTTCACAGACTGTAAGAAGCTGCACAAAGTTAGGGACAAGCGTGCTGTTTGCAGCCCAACAGCTGATACCCAAGTATGCCACAACTGTGCTAGAAAGGCTTCGGGGAATGAGCCTGCAGGGTGGTTGGGGGGGGGGGGGGGGGGTAAGGAATTCGGGCTGCAGTTTGCGGTGAAGGGGGCGAGGCACCCCCCCACATTAGTGCGTGCTTTGAGCCTGCTCACCGAGCAGTGAAAGTCGCCACGCACGTCAGGCGGAAGGCAGTTGTTGGGCTACTAACAGGACACGGCGCCTTGCAAACATATGGGTGAGCTGCGCCCACAGATGGCGGGCAGGAGCGTGGGGCAGACGCCTCCCTATAAAGCCCTAGCCACCGCCTGCCTGCAGCCGAGGCTGGGGGCCAGCAGCCAGCGCCGGTCGGGAGTGTTTGTTACCGCTCTAATCCTATTAATTAAAACGTTAACCTGATTGGGTAGAAAGCGGAGTCCCAACAGGCGAGCCTTCTCCATAATAACCTACTCAGAGAGATAATGATGTGAAAGGCTCCCCCGGCTGCTGACGGCTCCGGAAGCCTCTTGAAGGTGAATCCAAGCAAGATAAGCGCTGCAGTCTCGCCTCGGAGTGCCTCGGCGCTTCACTGAGGGCTGAGGGGGAGGGGAGAGGGGCAGAGCAGGACGGGTGAGCAGTACAAGAGGAAGAGCACAGAGAAGAGTACAAGGAGGGGAGCACAGGGGTGAGGAGCACCAGAAGCAAGCACACGCAAGAGGAGGAGCAGGCGGGGAGGAACTCTAAAAGAGGAGCCCAGAGGGAGGATCTCACACCAGAAGAGGAGCAGAACAAGAACGGGAGCACACACAACTGTTGGAAAACGAAGCAAGAGATCAGCACAAGGACCACGTCAAAAAGAGCAATAAGGAAAAGGACTTAACAGGTGGAAAGCAAAAAGAAAAGCACAAGAAAGGAAACAGAAAAAAAAGGCGGACGACCAGGAGCTCAAAGAAAGGAACAAGAACTCAAAAACTACATTAAAGCGGAGAAGAAAACGAGCAATAATAACAGAGGGCTTACAAAGAAAAGAAGTAAGGAGAGAAAGGCACAACCATAAGAGTGACACAGGCAGAAGAGTACCAGAAGGGGCACAACCAACAGAGCGAACGAGGCACATCTAAAAGAGTGCAAGAAGGAGGCACACCCAGAAGAGTGCTCGAAACGGACACAACCAGAGTGCGAGAAGGGGGCAGAGCCAGCAGTGTGTCCATCGCCGGGCACCACCAGAGTGCGACCAGAGTGTGAGAAGGGGGCAGAGCCAGCAGTGTGTCCATCGCCAGGGCGCAGTGCCCTCACGCGCGGGCGGGCTGGAGGTCGCTCTCTGCAGCACCATGGACAGGGGCCTCTCGGCTGAAGACCTCTACCACCACCACAAGAGCCTGGCAATGAAGCGCATGGAGTCCGCCTTCCGCTCGCCCCCCGGCCTGGACCTCAGCCTGCAGCGGGACGGCCGCTCGCCCAGCCTGGGCTGCTTCGATGCCGCGGAGCCCTCCGAGCTGCTGCTCCCGCACCAGCAGCCGCCGCGCCCGGGGGGCAGCAGCGGGGAGGCGCTGGCCGCAGCTTCCCGCTGCCCCCAGTATGCCGAGAGCGCCAGCCGGAGCTCGGTGGCCGAGAGCAGCGGCGGAGAGGACCAGAGCCCGGACGACGAGGACAGCGGCGGCGACGGGCGCTGCCAGCGGCTGCTGGGCGCGGAGGGCCGGCTGCTGTCCCCAGCACCGGGCAGTGGCGCCCCGGGAGGGCTGGGCTCCGGGGCAGGGATGCTGCTGCCCAACACGGCCACCGGCGGCAAGAAGTCCAAAGAGCAGAAGGCGCTGCGGCTGAACATCAACGCGCGGGAGCGGCGGCGCATGCACGACTTGAACGATGCGCTGGACGAGCTGCGCTCCGTGATCCCCTACGCGCACAGCCCCTCCGTGCGCAAACTCTCCAAGATCGCCACTCTGCTGCTGGCCAAGAACTACATCCTGATGCAGGCGCAGGCTCTGGAGGAGATGCGCAGGCTGGTGGCCTACTTGAACCAGGGCCAGGCGCTGGGCGCTGCTGCCGCCCTGCCCGCCTCGGCCGCTGCCGCCGCCCTGCACCCGGCACTGGGCGCCTACGAGCAGGCTGCGGCCGCGGCAGCCGGCTATCCATTCACCACCGGCCTGCCAACCTCCGGGTCCTGCCCAGACAAGTGCACGCTCTTCAGCAGCGTCTCGGCCAGCCTCTGCAAGCAGTGTACGGACAAGCCCTGAGGGCAGCGGGCTGAGAGGGGAAGGCACGGGGGACTGACACCCGCTGGAGAGGCGCACGGACCGGGACTAGGGGCACGGGAGGCACGGGGTCTGGGCATGGGACCTGCACGTGGAGTTACGCCATGTCGAACAAGGGCTCGGAAACTGAGGGGGAAATGTGGGTACCTAGTGCTTAGAGAGACGCACAGATATATGTTTAACCGGACCATGTCATGAGGGGAGTGGGAGAAGTTTACAATGAGCAGAAGTGCCAATATTGTGGTGCACCCTAACCTGGCACTTTCAAGTAATTAAGAGGGACTTAGAGAAGGGACAAAATGGAAACAAAAGTTTAAGGCATGTAACTTTATGTAGGGCCCGTGGCTCGACATGTCAGGAACCAATAGGAAAGAGCACACGTTGATAAGTCACCCTGGGCCGGCGGAGAACCACGCGCCAAGGCGGGCACTTTGTAAAGTTTGACTATGAACTAGACTGTGGCCTGCTGCTCAGCCCTTCCAAGCACACCGCCCCAGTGCCACCCTCGGCCCAGGGAAGGCCGGGTACCCACAGGGACTTCTGCACAGACGCTCGTGTCCTCCCTTCCCCGCTTGAACTGAACTGCCACTACACCTCAGCGAAACACCGGGTTCGCGAATAAGTTTTTTTTGTATCTTCCTGAATGGCGGACAGCACTTAGGGGAATCCTCTAGAAGAACTGTTTTGATTATTTATATGTCAAAAAACAAAACCGGGCTCAGTTGAATTGAGTGTCAGGATTTGTAGCTCGAGAAAAGTACTGTATTTTAAAAGAAATCGAAAAAAAACATGCACTTGAAATTCGCTTTTTTGATTCAGAATGAGGAACAAGCCGAGAAATAGACCCAAGTAAAAGACAAAAAGTGAACTAAGCGAAAATGATTTGACTTGTATTTTTTATTATGCCACCTTTTGATCTGGTCATACTGAACAAAGTTTTTGAGAGAGTGATTTAAAAAAAAAAAGAGTGGATGGAAGTTTTTTTTTTTTTAAAGAAAGTATTTATGTGTACCGTGCTACTTTGAGTATGCAATGATGTGTGTATGATAAATAAGATTATTTATATTTATTTATATATTCCTCGAGGCGCCATGAAAAGAGCAGCATTTATCAGGTGCAAGGACCACTGGTCTCGCGTGCATCTTTTTAACGCCCTCGAACACACTCTTCGTCGATTACTTTACACTGTGTGCCAAGTGTTTCTTTGCCAACAGATTACACCTGGTCTCGGGGCTCTTAAAGGGTTGCTTGGTTTGTGAATGGTCGACTGGGTGAATCTACTCTGTATTTTAAATTGAGCTTTAATAAATTGCTTCAGTCCAAAAAAGTAGAGAAACGAGTTTATTTTAACACTCTCTAAATTCAATAATCTCTTCTTAAAAATGGATGCAATTGACGCTGATGGCATTTAATTTTTTTTTAATTTGCTGCTGTAGAAAATTGTTTCTATTATAAAACAGGAGAAATTCTAAAAGATATGCTGTTCGTGAGTTTATTTATTGTCCAGGAAATTTAGCTATAGATTGGATGGTGAAATGTATGGGGAAATTTAGATTTGCTTTTACGCATGCAAAAAAAACATGTGCCTTGGGTTTTTAATACCCTCATTTGCTCTGAGTGAAATTGTATTCTAGCAAAGTGCAATATATATTTTTTTATTGTTGTTGTTCTTTCCCAAAATGTAAAACATGAACTGGAGGGCGCTTTCCCCAAGCGCCCTTTCAGTCCAGGTTTACAGACGTGGCCCTGCGCCTTTGCCACGTTCTAGCCGCTAGATCTCAGAAAGGGCCGAGCCCTGCACTTGCCCATCATGCCCAGATAATGTAAATTGAATCTGGCGGCTCCCATGGCTGGGACGCAGTTGTGCCGGGGGTCACGGATTTGTGAGGGGAATGTCTGCGCCCATCCAGGCACCGCCGGCAGAGAGTGAGAGCCTGGGTGCGTGTCAGAAGGGGTCTTGAACAGAAGCTTGTCCTCAGCAAATATTATTCTGATATCACGAGAGAACATCATATGCGGTATTCTATTGTGGGTGCATGACATATTCAAATTCATTTTTGGGACGGGCGTTGTGTTGATTACGTTTTCGTAGGTTGGAAACAGTGATACCTTTTATTTATCCGGCTTAAAGTACAGTGAAAGTGCTTTTACTTTCGAGAACTTGCAGGTCCCTTCTTCGGGCTTGCGGGGCCTGACTAGAACAGTAAGTAACACCTTGTGATCAACGTTACAACTTCGGAGGCATTCCCAATATTTATATTTGTTAAAGCCTGCTGAACCAAAGAAGGATAGAGTTAGGCCTAACGGACAGAGCTGACGACTTTGGAGCTGGGCAACCAGATTCGAGCCTCGGCGTCAGCTCAACATCTTGTGAGCTGTGGAAAATCATTTAATGTCTCCGTGCCTCCTAAAAATAAATGTGTCCTTGTATTACGTAATTGGTGCTCATGTAAAGCTCTCCAATGCCTTCAGGTCGAGTTGGCGCTAGGTAAAATTGTAAAAAAAAGTTATGACCTCAAATAACGGAAGTATTTTATTTAGACAGCGGCTGCACACATCCGGCTTCCACTGGAGACTTTTTTTGATCGCTGAAAGTCTTGGAAAGTGACCGAAGTAATACTCAGTGGTCGCTACTGATTTGCTATCACTAGAGGGGCCTGGCGCTGTGTTAGACCACACACCGAGCTCTGAAAGCCCAGGGTCTGCTATGGTTTGTCGTAGTGATTAAAAGACTATAATAGCAGACTGTCCGATTTCAGTCGCAAAATAAATCGCCTCAGCCTTCCCGCTCCCTGATCCAAAACGAATAAAACACACTGTTTGTTGGGGTCCAACACACACCACAGCGCAGAGCCTCTCCGTGTAACAGGACCTACCTAACCTAACCCTTAAACTGCACCCCGAGTGCAGCCAGGCACCAAACCAATCCAGAGTGACGGCTCACCCCAAAAGCTGCCTGCCGAGAGCTCCCGCCAAAACTGCATCCCCAAAGTTGATATATAGTCATTACAGCAGGTCTGTGGACCATCCAGAGACTCTCTCCCCGACTCCCCCCCCCACACACACACACACATATTATGTCTTTAATAATTCGTGATCACTTTTGATCGGCTGAGGTATTTGGTGGCACGTAGTGGCATTACCCTCGACTTTTCCCCTTCCTCTGGTCAGAAGTCAGTGTCGACATAATTAAGGCTGCCTGCAGTGCAGTGTGAACATCTCCATCTATTCACGCACCTGCCCGTATAGACACTAACTGACGCACGGCCCAGAGCGTTGTTCACAGCCCCAGCCTTGTACCTCTCGTGCACTGTATCTTGAGCTGGTCTTCGGGAGCACGTCGATGGGACGGTGACTGCCTGGACGTCAGCAGTGCCCCCGAGGGCTGCTGATCTCGCGAGACAGGGTCCCGGGCTCCCCGCCTTCTCACTGGGCCTGATTGGGGGTAGGCCTGAGCGGGCGCCGCTCTGACAGGTCCCCGATGCTCTGTCAGCCACAGGTGGCACAGGCAAGTGCCTCGAGGCACGCGGACTGGCACTGTGAGGTGCCAGTTCTGCGATTACTCCTCCCGGTGTGTAAAGAGGAGCGCTCTCAGGGATACAGTTCTGGGACGTTTAGGGCAAACTAGGCCTTCTCAGGGTTAAATTTACTTATTGTAATAGTACTCAACCTGCCAGGACCCTCACTCGCCCTCAGCAGGAAGGACAGGCCTTCACTTTGCCCACGTTGTTTTCATGATATCTTGTTACTGTCTTCCAGGCCTCTCGATGTCGCCACTGGTCACTGAAAGGGTCAGAGGGTGACAGTGAGCTTGGACAGGTAGCGCTGGGCACCATCCCTCAGTGAGCGAGGAGAACCGAATGCCACACCAGTCCAGCTCACCCGCCTCGATGGCCACTGGTCAGTGGGTGGGTGGGCATGAACGCAGCCCCCAGTCCTGAGCAGAACCGTCTGCAGGCATCAGCAGGCGCAACCCGGCGCTTCTAATTATCATTATTAAAACAATTTCCATGACGATGTTTAATATTATGTTAATTCGAAAACAACTGTGTATGAAAACTGTCGACTATAATACCTAAATTCATTTAATGAAACACATCGTTAAGGCAATTAAAGCTCCTGCTTGTGATTAAGGGAGATAATTACGACACAGCTCTGCGCCGTAATTGGGTGTCTTTAATCAAGGGGTAAGTGACGGGCTCGGCAGCCGTTGGCGGGTACTGCCCTCTGTGGAAGTGGGGGACAACAGCGATAGCCCCTCACAGAGGCCTGTCATTTCTAAGGTGATCCCGTGTTACCTCACCGCACCTCCGTCAGGGACGCACGGGGCAGGAGGCAGCGGGCACCGTGAGCCTGCCCTGGTGAGGCTGGGGTGAGATAAGGACAGGAGAGGCCCCTCTCACTGACTCAGACTGGAAGGAGGAGGGCACTCCTGGGTGCACCAGCAGGAAGGTACCCGACGCACACATTCAGTTGCTGGCAAGGTGCTTTTGAATTAAACTATCACATATTACATTATAAGCTACATAGCACCAGTGTTTGATATATTGCAACTTAACAAACATGCCTTTTTATGCAGGTAGGACCAGGCATGCACCCTCTGCTCTGGGAAAAACACTCCACTGCCACATGCTGCATGCATACTATAATTATACATGTTCCCCAGAGAGCATTCGTATATTTTCAAAATGAAAAATTTCAGTACTGAAAAAATATTTTCGCGAGTAACTGCTACTATTGCACAGTATTCAAAGTATAGTTTCGTGGAGTTCTCTCGCGGTGCTTTCTTTCCGGCACGGCGCATCTGAGCGCCTTGTTTGTGGTTACCAGGTTTGTTTAGTTATTGGCACCTGTATCTGTCAGCGCCCGGTGGCTGCGTGCACGTGACCAGTGACCCTAGGCCGCAGCACTCCTCTGTCAGCCCTGCCCCTTCAGCGCCTTGTGCCTGCGCACTCCCGCTGCACGCGCCGCAGGTGAGAGCGCGAGCGGCCCCCAGTCACCCGTGACGGCGCACGCGCTGCGTGGCGCACGTGCGGCTGCCGGCGCTTGACCCTTAACCTCCCGTATCGATTAGCCATTAGACAGGATTAAACGAGGCGATCGACGCGCCCTGGAGGCGGGGCTGTCCCCGGCAGAGGGGGCGCTGCCTCACTCCTCCTCACACTGCAGGGTGTGTGAGGTCCTGAATCTCCGGGGTCCCGTCTGACGGGGGTCCCAGCTGCTGCACCGAGGCAGTACAAGAGGGACACCCACCCGGGCCTGGAACTGTGGCGCAGTAGCACCCCACAGCACTCCCGCACTCAGCCCCCTGACTGCCCCACTACCAGACCCATTGGTTCTTGCTATAAGGTGTCTCTTATGCGATGTTCTCCCATGTAAAACGAAACCAGCGTTTTACCCTATAATGCCGGCCCAGGTATATAGCGCCTCAGCGCTGTAGTAATTAATTAACACAGAACGAGGAGAAACGCGTTCTGCGGCGTCTAACAAAGAGTTCCTTTGGGTTACCAATACGAACGACCTGTATAGGACACCTCTCAGCGATATGAAAGACCAGCAGAAACTCCTGATGGATAAATGAACACCTGAACCCCCTAACAGCGTTCAATTGAATTATTTCCCCACCGCCTACAATTAAGATCTAATTCAGAGAGAGATCGTGGGAAAACGACTTTTATCAAATCTTCGGTTAAAACAAACGGAGGCTAACATTGCCGACTCGCATAAGACTCGTCCAATAAATTCTCCAACTACCAAATGACCACAAATAATGTACTTTCTGTCTCCCGATAGAGGCATCACTAGAAAATCCCATCGCTCGCTTTCCCACACCCCGACACGCTCACAATTGTCTAACACAGAAGTAGCGACAGAGACTGCCAGCAACTAAAGCACAACTTCAACAGTATGTAAAAAATAACAGGAGTTTGATTTTGCTCTTAAATTATGCTGGGTCCCGCCGTGCTGTCTACTAACTCGTGGTGGTGGGACGCAGTTCAAACACAAATCGAATGTAAACTCTGGGGAATAACGTGTTACTGCAGTTTACGTGTCATTTATTCCTCATTTTAACTGTCGCGTGGCTATTAAGGAGCGCGGTGGTAAGAGTCTGATTTTCGGAATAAAAAAAGTAAAGGTGCAAAATAATAGTACATTTTCAGAGGAAACGCAGTTGAAAACATGTTTGCCATTAACTTTTGCCCGGTATAGCTACACATGAAGGATCGGTTTTCGTTATACTGCAAGGAGCCCCTAGACGGCTTAAACCCCTCGAAGTGTCTAAAGTCCCTCGCGGAGGAGCACACTTCAAGGACCGGCGAGTGCAGCGTCGTTCCCTGGTACTTCTCGCAGCAACCTTGCTGCAGTCCGCTCTGCGAAGTTGTTACTAGTCCTCCCACTGAGGGCAACAGCCAGACCCAGCCAGGGGCACAGAATCGTCACGCTGGACTTTCGAGTCTTGATCCGAATTCGGGGCATTTCGTTCATGTAAGGAGTGACATGAACGGATTTATGGGTCGAAAATCGGCTTCAAACTCAGGCGCATCAGCATAGTTTGTTGCACCTGCTTTGTATTGTACATTTGATCAGAACCCTCTACGACTCCTTATGTCTTATGTTTTCTAACGAATCAAAGATGTATGATTAGAGTCAGCCAAATGCACGAGTGAGCGCAGGAGGGCATCCAGGGGCGCAATTGTAATTGGTGCAGTAGATGCAGTGGCGCCGGGGCCCGTGAGCATGACGGGCCACTGAAGCACAAATCTAGTTTGTAGGCAGCCTCTGGGCGCAAGACTGGCCCTGACAGCTGTCCATGTGTAGGAGCAGAGAAACCGCAGACTTCAGCCTGAGCCTCAGCTCTGTTTTCAAGTATTCACGAGCTGCGAGGAACAATATTCAGATGTCCTGCACACCTGACGCAGGTGAAAGGAAACACGTATCCAGACGTCCTCCACACCTGACGCAGGTGAAAGGAAACAAGTATCCAGAGGTCCTGCACACCTGACACAGGTGAAAGGAAACATGCATCGAGAGGTCCTGCACACCTGACACAGGTGAAAGGAAACACGAATCCAGAGGTACTGCACACCTGACGCAGGTGAAAGGAAACACGTATCCAGAGGTCCTGCACACGTGACACAGGTGAAAGGAAACATGCATCCAGAGGTCCTGCACACCTGACACAGGTGAAAGGAAACACGAATCCAGAGGTACTGCACACCTGACGCAGGTGAAAGGAAACACGTATCCAGAGGTCCTGCACACCTGACACAGGTGAAAGAAAACATGCATCCAGAGGTCCTGCACACCTGACACAGGTGAAAGGAAACATGTATACAGAGGGCTTGCACACCTGACACATAGGAAACACGTATCCAGAGGTCCCGAACACCTGACACAGGTGAAAGGAAACATGTTTCCAGAGGTCCTGCACACCTGACACAGGTGAAAGGAAACACGCATCGAGAGGTCCTGCACACCTGACGCAGGTGAAAGGAAACACGTATACAGAGCTCCTGCAAACCTGACGCAGGTGAAAGTAAACACATATCTAGCGGGCCTGCACACCTGACGCATAGGAAACACGTATCCTGAGGTCCTGCACACCTGACGCAGGTGAAAGGAAACGTATCCAGCGGTCCTGCACACCTGACGCAGGTGAAAGAAAACACGTATCCAGAGGTCCTTCACACCTGAGGCAGGTGAAAGGAAACATGTATCCTGAGGTCCTGCACACCGACACAGGTGAAAGGAAACATGTATCCTGAGGTCCTGCACACCTGACGCAGGTGAAACGAAACACGTATCCAGAGGTCCTGCACACCTGACACAGGTGAAAAGAAACATGCACCCAGAGGTCCTGCACACCTGACACAGGTGAAAGGAAACATGCATCCAGAGGTCCTGCACACCTGACACAGGTGAAAGGAAACACGCATCGAAAGGTCCTGCACACCTGATGCAGGTGAAAGGAAACATGTATCCTGAGGTCCTGCACACCTGACACAGGTAAAAGGAACATTGCATCCAAAGGTCCTGCACACCTGAAACAGGTGAAAGGAAACATGCATCCACAGGTCCTGCACACCTGACGCACGTGAAAGGAAACATGCATCCAGAGGTCCTGCACTAAGGAAACATGTATCCAGAGGTCACGCACACCTGACACAGGTGAAAGGAAACATGTATCCTGAGGTCCTGCACACCTGACGCAGGTGAAATGAAACATGTATCCTGAGGTCCTGCACACCTGACGCAGGTGAAAGGAAACATGTATCCTGAGGTCCTGCACACCTGACGCAGGTGAAAGGAAACACGTATCCAGAGGTCCTGCACACCTGATGCAGGTGAAAGAAAACATGTATCCAGAGGTCCTGCACACCTGACAAAGGTGACAGGAAACATGTATACAGAGCTCTTGCATACCTGACTCAGGTGAAAGGAAACATGTATCCAGAGGTCCTGCTCACCTGACACAGGTGAAAGGAAACACGTATCCAGAGGTCCAGCACACTGACACAGGTGACAGGAAACATCTATCCAGAGGTCCCGCACACATGACACAGGTGAAAAGAAACATGTATCCAGAGGTCGTGCACACCTGACACAGGTGAAAGGAAATATGTATCCAGAGGTCCTGCACACATGACGCCAGTGAAATGTAACATGTATCCAGAGGTTCTGCACAACTGACTCAGGTGAAAGGAAACATGTATCCAGAGGTCCTACACACCTGACACAGGTGAAAGGAAACACGTATCCAGAGGTCCTGCACACCTGACACAGGTGAAAGGAAACATGTATCCAAAGGTCCCGCACACCTGACACAGGTGAAAGGAAACATGTATCCAGAGGTCCTGCATACGTAATGCAGGTGACAGGAAACACGTATCCAGAGGTCCCTCACACTGACACAGGTGAAAGGAAACATGCATCCAGAGGTCCTGCACACCTGATGCAGGTGCAAGGAAACACATATCCAGAGGTCCAGCACACCTGACGCAGGTGAAAGGAAACATGTATCGGGAGGTCCTGCACACCTGACGCGGGAGAAAGGAAACACGTATCCAGAGGTCTAGCACACCTGACGCAGGTGAAAGGAAACATGTATCGGGAGGTCCTGCACACCTGACGCGGGAGAAAGGAAACACGTATCCAGAGGTCATGCACACTGACACAGGTGAAAGGAAACATGTATCCTAAGGTCCTGCACACCTGACGCATGTGAAAGGAAACACTTATCCAGCGGTCCTGCACACCTGATGCAGGTGAAAGGAAACGCGCATCCAGAGGTCCTGCACACCTGCCGCAGGTGAAAGGAAACACGTATACAGAGGTCCTGCACACCTGATGCAGGTGAGAGGTAACACGTATCCAGAGGGTCTGCACACCTGACGCATAGGAAACACGTATCCAAAGGTCCAGCACACCTGACACAGGTGAAAGGAAACACGTATCCAGAGGTCCAGCACACTGACACAGGTGACGGGAAACATGTATCCAGAGGTCCTGCACACCTGACACAGGTGAAAAGAAACATGCACCCAGAGGTCCTGTACACCTGACACAGGTGAAAGGAAACATGCATCCAGAGGTCCTGCACACCTGACACAGGTGAAAGGAAACACGCATCGAAAGGTCCTGCACACCTGATGCAGGTGAAAGGAAACATGTATCCTGAGGTCCTGCACACCTGACACAGGTAAAAGGAACATTGCATCCAAAGGTCCTGCACACCTGAAACAGGTGAAAGGAAACATGCATCCACAGGTCCTGCACACCTGACGCACGTGAAAGGAAACATGCATCCAGAGGTCCTGCACTAAGGAAACATGTATCCAGAGGTCACGCACACCTGACACAGGTGAAAGGAAACATGTATCCTGAGGTCCTGCACACCTGACGCAGGTGAAATGAAACATGTATCCTGAGGTCCTGCACACCTGACGCAGGTGAAAGGAAACATGTATCCTGAGGTCCTGCACACCTGACGCAGGTGAAAGGAAACACGTATCCAGAGGTCCTGCACACCTGATGCAGGTGAAAGAAAACATGTATCCAGAGGTCCTGCACACCTGACAAAGGTGACAGGAAACATGTATACAGAGCTCTTGCATACCTGACGCAGGTGAAAGGAAACATGTATCCAGAGGTCCTGCTCACCTGACACAGGTGAAAGGAAACACGTATCCAGAGGTCCAGCACACTGACACAGGTGACAGGAAACATCTATCCAGAGGTCCCGCACACATGACACAGGTGAAAAGAAACATGTATCCAGAGGTCGTGCACACCTGACACAGGTGAAAGGAAATATGTATCCAGAGGTCCTGCACACATGACGCCAGTGAAATGTAACATGTATCCAGAGGTTCTGCACAACTGACTCAGGTGAAAGGAAACATGTATCCAGAGGTCCTACACACCTGACACAGGTGAAAGGAAACACGTATCCAGAGGTCCTGCACACCTGACACAGGTGAAAGGAAACATGTATCCAAAGGTCCCGCACACCTGACACAGGTGAAAGGAAACATGTATCCAGAGGTCCTGCATACGTAATGCAGGTGACAGGAAACATGTATCCAGAGGTCCCTCACACTGACACAGGTGAAAGGAAACATGCATCCAGAGGTCCTGCACACCTGATGCAGGTGCAAGGAAACACATATCCAGAGGTCCAGCACACCTGACGCAGGTGAAAGGAAACATGTATCGGGAGGTCCTGCACACCTGACGCGGGAGAATGGAAACACGTATCCAGAGGTCTAGCACACCTGACGCAGGTGAAAGGAAACATGTATCGGGAGGTCCTGCACACCTGACGCGGGAGAAAGGAAACACGTATCCAGAGGTCATGCACACTGACACAGTTGAAAGGAAACATGTATCCTAAGGTCCTGCACACCTGACGCATGTGAAAGGAAACACTTATCCAGCGGTCCTGCACACCTGATGCAGGTGAAAGGAAACGCGCATCCAGAGGTCCTGCACACCTGCCGCAGGTGAAAGGAAACACGTATACAGAGGTCCTGCACACCTGATGCAGGTGAGAGGTAACACGTATCCAGAGGGTCTGCACACCTGACGCATAGGAAACACGTATCCAAAGGTCCAGCACACCTGACACAGGTGAAAGGAAACACGTATCCAGAGGTCCAGCACACTGACACAGGTGACGGGAAACATGTATCCAGAGGTCCTGCACACCTGACACAGGTGAAAGGAAACACGCATCGAGAAGTCCTGCACACCTGACGCAGGTGAAAGGAAACACGTATACAGAGCTCCTGCATACCTGACGCAGGTGAAAGGAAACACATATCTAGCGGGCCTGCACACCTGAAGCATAGGAAACACGTATCCTGAGGTCCTTTCACCTGACGCAGGTGAAAGGAAACGTATCCAGCGGTCCTGCACACCTGACGCAGGTGAAAGAAAACACTCATCCAGAGGTCCTTCACACCTGAGGCAGGTGAAAGGAAACATGTATCCTGAGGTCCTGCACACCGACACAGGTGAAAGGAAACATGTATCCTGAGGTCCTGCACACCTGACGCAGGTGAAAGGAAACACGTATCCAGAGGTCCTGCACACCTGACACAGGTGAAAAGAAACAAGCACCCAGAGGTCCTGCACACCTGACACAGGTGAAAGGAAACATGCATCCAGAGGTCCTGCACACCTGACACAGGTGAAAGGAAACACGCATTGAAAGGTCCTGCACACCTGATGCAGGTGAAAGGAAACATGTATCCTGAGGTCCTGCACACCTGACACAGGTAAAAAGAAACATGCATCCAAAGGTCCTGCACACCTGAAACAGGTGAAAGGAAACATGCATCCACAGGTCCTGCACACCTGACGCACGTGAAAGGAAACATGCATCCAGAGGCCCTGCACAAAGGAAACATGTATCCAGAGGTCCCGCACACCTGACACAGGTGAAAGGAAACATGTATCCTGAGGTCCTGCACACCTGACGCAGGTGAAAGGAAACGTATCCAGCGGTCCTGCACACCTGACGCAGGTGAAAGAAAACACGTATCCAGAGGTCCTTCACACCTGAGGCAGGTGAAAGGAAACATGTATCCTGAGGTCCTGCACACCGACACAGGTGAAAGGAAACATGTATCCTGAGGTCCTGCACACCTGACGCAGGTGAAACGAAACACGTATCCAGAGGTCCTGCACACCTGACACAGGTGAAAAGAAACATGCACCCAGAGGTCCTGCACACCTGACACAGGTGAAAGGAAACATGCATCCAGAGGTCCTGCACACCTGACACAGGTGAAAGGAAACACGCATCGAAAGGTCCTGCACACCTGATGCAGGTGAAAGGAAACATGTATCCTGAGGTCCTGCACACCTGACACAGGTAAAAGGAACATTGCATCCAAAGGTCCTGCACACCTGAAACAGGTGAAAGGAAACATGCATCCACAGGTCCTGCACACCTGACGCACGTGAAAGGAAACATGCATCCAGAGGTCCTGCACTAAGGAAACATGTATCCAGAGGTCACGCACACCTGACACAGGTGAAAGGAAACATGTATCCTGAGGTCCTGCACACCTGACGCAGGTGAAATGAAACATGTATCCTGAGGTCCTGCACACCTGACGCAGGTGAAAGGAAACATGTATCCTGAGGTCCTGCACACCTGACGCAGGTGAAAGGAAACACGTATCCAGAGGTCCTGCACACCTGATGCAGGTGAAAGAAAACATGTATCCAGAGGTCCTGCACACCTGACAAAGGTGACAGGAAACATGTATACAGAGCTCTTGCATACCTGACGCAGGTGAAAGGAAACATGTATCCAGAGGTCCTGCTCACCTGACACAGGTGAAAGGAAACACGTATCCAGAGGTCCAGCACACTGACACAGGTGACAGGAAACATCTATCCAGAGGTCCCGCACACATGACACAGGTGAAAAGAAACATGTATCCAGAGGTCGTGCACACCTGACACAGGTGAAAGGAAATATGTATCCAGAGGTCCTGCACACATGACGCCAGTGAAATGTAACATGTATCCAGAGGTTCTGCACAACTGACTCAGGTGAAAGGAAACATGTATCCAGAGGTCCTACACACCTGACACAGGTGAAAGGAAACACGTATCCAGAGGTCCTGCACACCTGACACAGGTGAAAGGAAACATGTATCCAAAGGTCCCGCACACCTGACACAGGTGAAAGGAAACATGTATCCAGAGGTCCTGCATACGTAATGCAGGTGACAGGAAACACGTATCCAGAGGTCATGCACACTGACACAGGTGAAAGGAAACATGTATCCTAAGGTCCTGCACACCTGACGCATGTGAAAGGAAACACTTATCCAGCGGTCCTGCACACCTGATGCAGGTGAAAGGAAACGCGCATCCAGAGGTCCTGCACACCTGCCGCAGGTGAAAGGAAACACGTATACAGAGGTCCTGCACACCTGATGCAGGTGAGAGGTAACACGTATCCAGAGGGTCTGCACACCTGACGCATAGGAAACACGTATCCAAAGGTCCAGCACACCTGACACAGGTGAAAGGAAACACGTATCCAGAGGTCCAGCACACTGACACAGGTGACGGGAAACATGTATCCAGAGGTCCTGCACACCTGACACAGGTGAAAAGAAACATGCACCCAGAGGTCCTGTACACCTGACACAGGTGAAAGGAAACATGCATCCAGAGGTCCTGCACACCTGACACAGGTGAAAGGAAACACGCATCGAAAGGTCCTGCACACCTGATGCAGGTGAAAGGAAACATGTATCCTGAGGTCCTGCACACCTGACACAGGTAAAAGGAACATTGCATCCAAAGGTCCTGCACACCTGAAACAGGTGAAAGGAAACATGCATCCACAGGTCCTGCACACCTGACGCACGTGAAAGGAAACATGCATCCAGAGGTCCTGCACTAAGGAAACATGTATCCAGAGGTCACGCACACCTGACACAGGTGAAAGGAAACATGTATCCTGAGGTCCTGCACACCTGACGCAGGTGAAATGAAACATGTATCCTGAGGTCCTGCACACCTGACGCAGGTGAAAGGAAACATGTATCCTGAGGTCCTGCACACCTGACGCAGGTGAAAGGAAACACGTATCCAGAGGTCCTGCACACCTGATGCAGGTGAAAGAAAACATGTATCCAGAGGTCCTGCACACCTGACAAAGGTGACAGGAAACATGTATACAGAGCTCTTGCATACCTGACGCAGGTGAAAGGAAACATGTATCCAGAGGTCCTGCTCACCTGACACAGGTGAAAGGAAACACGTATCCAGAGGTCCAGCACACTGACACAGGTGACAGGAAACATCTATCCAGAGGTCCCGCACACATGACACAGGTGAAAAGAAACATGTATCCAGAGGTCGTGCACACCTGACACAGGTGAAAGGAAATATGTATCCAGAGGTCCTGCACACATGACGCCAGTGAAATGTAACATGTATCCAGAGGTTCTGCACAACTGACTCAGGTGAAAGGAAACATGTATCCAGAGGTCCTACACACCTGACACAGGTGAAAGGAAACACGTATCCAGAGGTCCTGCACACCTGACACAGGTGAAAGGAAACATGTATCCAAAGGTCCCGCACACCTGACACAGGTGAAAGGAAACATGTATCCAGAGGTCCTGCATACGTAATGCAGGTGACAGGAAACATGTATCCAGAGGTCCCTCACACTGACACAGGTGAAAGGAAACATGCATCCAGAGGTCCTGCACACCTGATGCAGGTGCAAGGAAACACATATCCAGAGGTCCAGCACACCTGACGCAGGTGAAAGGAAACATGTATCGGGAGGTCCTGCACACCTGACGCGGGAGAAAGGAAACACGTATCCAGAGGTCTAGCACACCTGACGCAGGTGAAAGGAAACATGTATCGGGAGGTCCTGCACACCTGACGCGGGAGAAAGGAAACACGTATCCAGAGGTCATGCACACTGACACAGGTGAAAGGAAACATGTATCCTAAGGTCCTGCACACCTGACGCATGTGAAAGGAAACACTTATCCAGCGGTCCTGCACACCTGATGCAGGTGAAAGGAAACGCGCATCCAGAGGTCCTGCACACCTGCCGCAGGTGAAAGGAAACACGTATACAGAGGTCCTGCACACCTGATGCAGGTGAGAGGTAATACGTATCCAGAGGGTCTGCACACCTGACGCATAGGAAACACGTATCCAAAGGTCCAGCACACCTGACACAGGTGAAAGGAAACACGTATCCAGAGGTCCAGCACACTGACACAGGTGACGGGAAACATGTATCCAGAGGTCCTGCACACCTGACACAGGTGAAAGGAAACACGCATCGAGAGGTCCTGCACACCTGACGCAGGTGAAAGGAAACACGTATACAGAGCTCCTGCATACCTGACGCAGGTGAAAGGAAACACATATCTAGCGGGCCTGCACACCTGAAGCATAGGAAACACGTATCCTGAGGTCCTTTCACCTGACGCAGGTGAAAGGAAACGTATCCAGCGGTCCTGCACACCTGACGCAGGTGAAAGAAAACACTCATCCAGAGGTCCTTCACACCTGAGGCAGGTGAAAGGAAACATGTATCCTGAGGTCCTGCACACCGACACAGGTGAAAGGAAACATGTATCCTGAGGTCCTGCACACCTTACGCAGGTGAAAGGAAACACGTATCCAGAGGTCCTGCACACCTGACACAGGTGAAAAGAAACAAGCACCCAGAGGTCCTGCACACCTGACACAGGTGAAAGGAAACATGCATCCAGAGGTCCTGCACACCTGACACAGGTGAAAGGAAACACGCATTGAAAGGTCCTGCACACCTGATGCAGGTGAAAGGAAACATGTATCCTGAGGTCCTGCACACCTGACACAGGTAAAAAGAAACATGCATCCAAAGGTCCTGCACACCTGAAACAGGTGAAAGGAAACATGCATCCACAGGTCCTGCACACCTGACGCACGTGAAAGGAAACATGCATCCAGAGGCCCTGCACAAAGGAAACATGTATCCAGAGGTCCCGCACACCTGACACAGGTGAAAGGAAACATGTATCCTGAGGTCCTGCACACCTGACGCAGGTGAAATGAAACATGTATCCTGAGGTCCTGCACACCTGACGCAGGTGAAAGGAAACATGTATCCTGAGGTCCTGCACACCTGACGCAGGTGAAAGGAAACACTTATCCAGAGGTCCTGCACACCTGACGCAGGTGAAAGAAAACATGTATCCAGAGGTCCTGCACACCTGACAAAGGTGTCAGGAAACATGTATACAGAGCTCTTGCATACCTGACGCAGGTGAAAGGAAACATGTATCCAGAGGTCCTGCTCACCTGACACAGGTGAAAGGAAACATGTATCCAGAGGTTTCAGCACACCTGACATAGGTGATAGGAAACACGTATCCAGAGGTCCCGAACACCTGACACAGGTGAAAGGAAACATGTTTCCAGAGGTCCTGCACACCTGACACAGGTGAAAGGAAACACGCATCGAGAGGTCCTGCACACCTGACGCAGGTGAAAGGAAACACGTATACAGAGCTCCTGCAAACCTGACGCAGGTGAAAGTAAACACATATCTAGCGGGCCTGCACACCTGACGCATAGGAAACACGTATCCTGAGGTCCTGCACACCTGACGCAGGTGAAAGGAAACGTATCCAGCGGTCCTGCACACCTGACGCAGGTGAAAGAAAACACGTATCCAGAGGTCCTTCACACCTGAGGCAGGTGAAAGGAAACATGTATCCTGAGGTCCTGCACACCGACACAGGTGAAAGGAAACATGTATCCTGAGGTCCTGCACACCTGACGCAGGTGAAACGAAACACGTATCCAGAGGTCCTGCACACCTGACAGAGGTGAAAAGAAACATGCACCCAGAGGTCCTGCACACCTGACACAGGTGAAAGGAAACATGCATCCAGAGGTCCTGCACACCTGACACAGGTGAAAGGAAACACGCATCGAAAGGTCCTGCACACCTGATGCAGGTGAAAGGAAACATGTATCCTGAGGTCCTGCACACCTGACACAGGTAAAAGGAACATTGCATCCAAAGGTCCTGCACACCTGAAACAGGTGAAAGGAAACATGCATCCACAGGTCCTGCACACCTGACGCACGTGAAAGGAAACATGCATCCAGAGGTCCTGCACTAAGGAAACGTGTATCCAGAGGTCACGCACACCTGACACAGGTGAAAGGAAACATTTATCCTGAGGTCCTGCACACCTGACGCAGGTGAAATGAAACATGTATCCTGAGGTCCTGCACACCTGACGCAGGTGAAAGGAAACATGTATCCTGAGGTCCTGCACACCTGACGCAGGTGAAAGGAAACACGTATCCAGAGGTCCTGCACACCTGATGCAGGTGAAAGAAAACATGTATCCAGAGGTCCTGCACACCTGACAAAGGTGACAGGAAACATGTATACAGAGCTCTTGCATACCTGACGCAGGTGAAAGGAAACATGTATCCAGAGGTCCTGCTCACCTGACACAGGTGAAAGGAAACACGTATCCAGAGGTCCAGCACACTGACACAGGTGACAGGAAACATCTATCCAGAGGTCCCGCACACATGACACAGGTGAAAAGAAACATGTATCCAGAGGTCGTGCACACCTGACACAGGTGAAAGGAAATATGTATCCAGAGGTCCTGCACACATGACGCCAGTGAAATGTAACATGTATCCAGAGGTTCTGCACAACTGACTCAGGTGAAAGGAAACATGTATCCAGAGGTCCTACACACCTGACACAGGTGAAAGGAAACACGTATCCAGAGGTCCTGCACACCTGACACAGGTGAAAGGAAACATGTATCCAAAGGTCCCGCACACCTGACACAGGTGAAAGGAAACATGTATCCAGAGGTCCTGCATACGTAATGCAGGTGACAGGAAACACGTATCCAGAGGTCCCTCACACTGACACAGGTGAAAGGAAACATGCATCCAGAGGTCCTGCACACCTGATGCAGGTGCAAGGAAACACATATCCAGAGGTCCAGCACACCTGACGCAGGTGAAAGGAAACATGTATCGGGAGGTCCTGCACACCTGACGCGGGAGAAAGGAAACACGTATCCAGAGGTCTAGCACACCTGACGCAGGTGAAAGGAAACATGTATCGGGAGGTCCTGCACACCTGACGCGGGAGAAAGGAAACACGTATCCAGAGGTCATGCACACTGACACAGGTGAAAGGAAACATGTATCCTAAGGTCCTGCACACCTGACGCATGTGAAAGGAAACACTTATCCAGCGGTCCTGCACACCTGATGCAGGTGAAAGGAAACGCGCATCCAGAGGTCCTGCACACCTGCCGCAGGTGAAAGGAAACACGTCTACAGAGGTCCTGCACACCTGATGCAGGTGAGAGGTAACACGTATCCAGAGGGTCTGCACACCTGACGCATAGGAAACACGTATCCAAAGGTCCAGCACACCTGACACAGGTGAAAGGAAACACGTATCCAGAGGTCCAGCACACTGACACAGGTGACGGTAAACATGTATCCAGAGGTCCTGCACACCTGACACAGGTGAAAGGAAACACGCATCGAGAGGTCCTGCACACCTGACGCAGGTGAAAGGAAACACGTATACAGAGCTCCTGCATACCTGACGCAGGTGAAAGGAAACACATATCTAGCGGGCCTGCACACCTGAAGCATAGGAAACACGTATCCTGAGGTCCTTTCACCTGACGCAGGTGAAAGGAAACGTATCCAGCGGTCCTGCACACCTGACGCAGGTGAAAGAAAACACTCATCCAGAGGTCCTTCACACCTGAGGCAGGTGAAAGGAAACATGTATCCTGAGGTCCTGCACACCGACACAGGTGAAAGGAAACATGTATCCTGAGGTCCTGCACACCTGACGCAGGTGAAAGGAAACACGTATCCAGAGGTCCTGCACACCTGACACAGGTGAAAAGAAACAAGCACCCAGAGGTCCTGCACACCTGACACAGGTGAAAGGAAACATGCATCCAGAGGTCCTGCACACCTGACACAGGTGAAAGGAAACACGCATTGAAAAGTCCTGCACACCTGATGCAGGTGAAAGGAAACATGTATCCTGAGGTCCTGCACACCTGACACAGGTAAAAAGAAACATGCATCCAAAGGTCCTGCACACCTGAAACAGGTGAAAGGAAACATGCATCCACAGGTCCTGCACACCTGACGCACGTGAAAGGAAACATGCATCCAGAGGCCCTGCACAAAGGAAACATGTATCCAGAGGTCCCGCACACCTGACACAGGTGAAAGGAAACATGTATCCTGAGGTCCTGTACACCTGACGCAGGTGAAATGAAACATGTATCCTGAGGTCCTGCACACCTGACGCAGGTGAAAGGAAACATGTATCCTGAGGTCCTGCACACCTGACGCAGGTGAAAGGAAACACTTATCCAGAGGTCCTGCACACCTGACGCAGGTGAAAGAAAACATGTATCCAGAGGTCCTGCACACCTGACAAAGGTGTCAGGAAACATGTATACAGAGCTCTTGCATACCTGATGCAGGTGAAAGGAAACATGTATCCAGAGGTCCTGCTCACCTGACACAGGTGAAAGGAAACATGTATCCAGAGGTTTCAGCACACCTGACACAGGTGAAAGGAAACACGTATCCAGAGGTCCAGCACACTGACACAGGTGACAGGAAACATCTATCCAGAGGTCCCGCACACATGACACAGGTGAAAAGAAACATGTATCCAGAGGTCGTGCACACCTGACACAGGTGAAAGGAAATATGTATCCAGGGTCCTGCACACATGACGCCAGTGAAATGTAACATGTATCCAGAGGTTCTGCACAACTGACTCAGGTGAAAGGAAACATGTATCCAGAGGTCCTACACACCTGACACAGGTGAAAGGAAACACGCATCGAGAGGTCCTGCACACCTGACGCAGGTGAAAGGAAACACGTATACAGAGCTCCTGCAAACCTGACGCAGGTGAAAGTAAACACATATCTAGCGGGCCTGCACACCTGACGCATAGGAAACACGTATCCTGAGGTCCTGCACACCTGACGCAGGTGAAAGGAAACGTATCCAGCGGTCCTGCACACCTGACGCAGGTGAAAGAAAACACGTATCCAGAGGTCCTTCACACCTGAGGCAGGTGAAAGGAAACATGTATCCTGAGGTCCTGCACACCGACACAGGTGAAAGGAAACATGTATCCTGAGGTCCTGCACACCTGACGCAGGTGAAACGAAACACGTATCCAGAGGTCCTGCACACCTGACACAGGTGAAAAGAAACATGCACCCAGAGGTCCTGCACACCTGACACAGGTGAAAGGAAACATGCATCCAGAGGTCCTGCACACCTGACACAGGTGAAAGGAAACACGCATCGAAAGGTCCTGCACACCTGATGCAGGTGAAAGGAAACATGTATCCTGAGGTCCTGCACACCTGACACAGGTAAAAGGAACATTGCATCCAAAGGTCCTGCACACCTGAAACAGGTGAAAGGAAACATGCATCCACAGGTCCTGCACACCTGACGCACGTGAAAGGAAACATGCATCCAGAGGTCCTGCACTAAGGAAACGTGTATCCAGAGGTCACGCACACCTGACACAGGTGAAAGGAAACATGTATCCTGAGGTCCTGCACACCTGACGCAGGTGAAATGAAACATGTATCCTGAGGTCCTGCACACCTGACGCAGGTGAAAGGAAACATGTATCCTGAGGTCCTGCACACCTGACGCAGGTGAAAGGAAACACGTATCCAGAGGTCCTGCACACCTGATGCAGGTGAAAGAAAACATGTATCCAGAGGTCCTGCACACCTGACAAAGGTGACAGGAAACATGTATACAGAGCTCTTGCATACCTGACGCAGGTGAAAGGAAACATGTATCCAGAGGTCCTGCTCACCTGACACAGGTGAAAGGAAACACGTATCCAGAGGTCCAGCACACTGACACAGGTGACAGGAAACATCTATCCAGAGGTCCCGCACACATGACACAGGTGAAAAGAAACATGTATCCAGAGGTCGTGCACACCTGACACAGGTGAAAGGAAATATGTATCCAGAGGTCCTGCACACATGACGCCAGTGAAATGTAACATGTATCCAGAGGTTCTGCACAACTGACTCAGGTGAAAGGAAACATGTATCCAGAGGTCCTACACACCTGACACAGGTGAAAGGAAACACGTATCCAGAGGTCCTGCACACCTGACACAGGTGAAAGGAAACATGTATCCAAAGGTCCCGCACACCTGACA
Organism: Lissotriton helveticus; assembly: GCF_964261635.1. Lineage (NCBI taxonomy): Eukaryota > Metazoa > Chordata > Amphibia > Caudata > Salamandridae > Lissotriton > Lissotriton helveticus. Next base: position 599,516,701 of record NC_136063.1, on the reverse strand, counting down.
CAGGTGAAAGGAAACATGTATCCAGAGGTCCTGCATACGTAATGCAGGTGACAGGAAACACGTATCCAGAGGTCCCTCACACTGACACAGGTGAAAGGAAACATGCATCCAGAGGTCCTGCACACCTGATGCAGGTGCAAGGAAACACATATCCAGAGGTCCAGCACACCTGACGCAGGTGAAAGGAAACATGTATCGGGAGGTCCTGCACACCTGACGCGGGAGAAAGGAAACACGTATCCAGAGGTCTAGCACACCTGACGCAGGTGAAAGGAAACATGTATCGGGAGGTCCTGCACACCTGACGCGGGAGAAAGGAAACACGTATCCAGAGGTCATGCACACTGACACAGGTGAAAGGAAACATGTATCCTAAGGTCCTGCACACCTGACGCATGTGAAAGGAAACACTTATCCAGCGGTCCTGCACACCTGATGCAGGTGAAAGGAAACGCGCATCCAGAGGTCCTGCACACCTGCCGCAGGTGAAAGGAAACACGTCTACAGAGGTCCTGCACACCTGATGCAGGTGAGAGGTAACACGTATCCAGAGGGTCTGCACACCTGACGCATAGGAAACACGTATCCAAAGGTCCAGCACACCTGACACAGGTGAAAGGAAACACGTATCCAGAGGTCCAGCACACTGACACAGGTGACGGTAAACATGTATCCAGAGGTCCTGCACACCTGACACAGGTGAAAGGAAACACGCATCGAGAGGTCCTGCACACCTGACGCAGGTGAAAGGAAACACGTATACAGAGCTCCTGCATACCTGACGCAGGTGAAAGGAAACACATATCTAGCGGGCCTGCACACCTGAAGCATAGGAAACACGTATCCTGAGGTCCTTTCACCTGACGCAGGTGAAAGGAAACGTATCCAGCGGTCCTGCACACCTGACGCAGGTGAAAGAAAACACTCATCCAGAGGTCCTTCACACCTGAGGCAGGTGAAAGGAAACATGTATCCTGAGGTCCTGCACACCGACACAGGTGAAAGGAAACATGTATCCTGAGGTCCTGCACACCTGACGCAGGTGAAAGGAAACACGTATCCAGAGGTCCTGCACACCTGACACAGGTGAAAAGAAACAAGCACCCAGAGGTCCTGCACACCTGACACAGGTGAAAGGAAACATGCATCCAGAGGTCCTGCACACCTGACACAGGTGAAAGGAAACACGCATTGAAAAGTCCTGCACACCTGATGCAGGTGAAAGGAAACATGTATCCTGAGGTCCTGCACACCTGACACAGGTAAAAAGAAACATGCATCCAAAGGTCCTGCACACCTGAAACAGGTGAAAGGAAACATGCATCCACAGGTCCTGCACACCTGACGCACGTGAAAGGAAACATGCATCCAGAGGCCCTGCACAAAGGAAACATGTATCCAGAGGTCCCGCACACCTGACACAGGTGAAAGGAAACATGTATCCTGAGGTCCTGTACACCTGACGCAGGTGAAATGAAACATGTATCCTGAGGTCCTGCACACCTGACGCAGGTGAAAGGAAACATGTATCCTGAGGTCCTGCACACCTGACGCAGGTGAAAGGAAACACTTATCCAGAGGTCCTGCACACCTGACGCAGGTGAAAGAAAACATGTATCCAGAGGTCCTGCACACCTGACAAAGGTGTCAGGAAACATGTATACAGAGCTCTTGCATACCTGATGCAGGTGAAAGGAAACATGTATCCAGAGGTCCTGCTCACCTGACACAGGTGAAAGGAAACATGTATCCAGAGGTTTCAGCACACCTGACACAGGTGACAGGAAACATCTATCCAGAGGTCCTGCACACATGACACAGGTGAAAAGAAACATGTATCCAGAGGTCGTGCACACCTGACACAGGTGAAAGGAAATATGTATCCAGGGTCCTGCACACATGACGCCAGTGAAATGTAACATGTATCCAGAGGTTCTGCACAACTGACTCAGGTGAAAGGAAACATGTATCCAGAGGTCCTACACACCTGACACAGGTGAAAGGAAACATGCATCCAGAGGTCCTGCACACCTGACACAGGTGAAAGGAAACATGTATCCAAAGGTCCCACACACCTGACACAGGTGAAAGGAAACATGTATCCAGAGGTCCTGCACACGTAATGCAGGTGACAGGAAACACGTATCCAGAGGTCCCTCACACTGACACAGGTGAAAGGAAACATGCATCCAGAGGTTCTGCAAACCTGATGCAGGTGCAAGGAAACACATATCCAGAGGTCCAGCACACCTGACACAGGTGAAAGGAAACATGTATCCAGAGGTCCCGCACACCTGACGTGGGAGAAAGGAAACACGTATCCAGAGGTCTAGCACACCTGACACAGGTGACAGGAAACACGTATCCAGAGGTCATGCACACTGACACAGGTGAAAGGAAACATGTATCCTAAGGTCCTGCACACCTGACGCATGTGAAAGGAAACACTTACACAGCGGTCCTGCACACCTGACGCAGGTGAAAGGAAACACTCATCCTGAGGTCCTGCACACCTGCCGCAGGTGAAAGGAAACACGTATGCAGAGGTCCTGCACACCTGATGCAGGTGAGAGGAAACACGTATCCAGAGGGCCTGCACACCTGACGCATAGGAAACACGTATCCAAAGGTCCAGCACACCTGACACAGGTGAAAGGAAACACGTATCCAGAGGTCCAGCACACTGACACAGGTGATGGGAAACATGTATCCAGAGGTCCTGTACACCTTACACAGGTGAAAGGAAACATGTATCCAGAGGTCGTTCACCGCTGACACAGGTGAAAGGAAATATGTATCCAGTGGTCCTGCACACATGACGCCGGTGAAATGTAACATTTATCCAGAGGTTCTGCACAACTGACGCAGGTGAAAGGAAACATGCAGCCAGAGGTCCTGCACACCTGACACAGGTGAAAGGAAACATGTATCCAGAGGTCCCGCACACCTGACACAGGTGAAAGGAAACATGTACCCAGAGGTCCTGCATACCTAACGCAGGTGACAGGAAACACATATCCATGGTCCCGCACACTGACACAGGTGAAAGGAAACATGCATCCACAGGTCCTGCACACCTGATGCAGGTGTAAAGAAGCATGTATCCAGAGGTCCAGCAAACCTGACGCAGGTGAAAGGAAACATGTATTCAGAGGTCCCGCACACCTGACGCGGGTGAAAGGAAACACGTATCCAGCAGTCTAGCACACCTGACACAGGTGACAGGAAACACGTATCGAGAGGTCCCGCACACCTGACGCAGGTGCAAGGAAACACGTATCCAGAAGTCATGCACACTGACACAGGTGAAAGGAAACAAGTGTTCTAAGATCCCGCACACCTAAGGCAGGTGTCAGGAACCACGTATCTAGAGGTCCCGCACACATGACGCAGGTGACAAGAAATACGTATCCAGAGGTACTGCACACCTGACACAGGTGACTGGAAACATGTGTCCAGAGGTCCCACACACCTGACACAGGTGACAGGAAACACGTATCCAGAGGTCCTGAACACCTGATGCAGATGAAAGGAAACACGTATCCAGAGGTTCTGCACAGCTGACGCAGGTGAAAGGAAACACTTATCCAGAAGTCCTGAACACCTGACGCAGATGAAACCAAACACGTATGCAGAGGTCCTGCACAGCTGACGCAGGTAAAAGGAAACACTTATCCAGAAGTCCGGAACACCATATGCAGATGAAAGGAAACACGTATCCAAAGATACCGAACACCTGACGCAGGTGAAAAGAAACAGGTATCCAGAGGTCCCTCACACCTGACACAGGTGAAAGGAAACATGTATCCAGAGGTCCTGCACACCTGACACAGGTTTGCAGGACCCACGTATCTATAGGTCCCGCACACCTGACACAGGTGAAAGGAAACACGTATCCAGAGGTCCCGAACACCTGACGCAGGTGAAAGGAATTATGTATCCAGAGGTCCTGAACACCTGACGCAGGTCAAAGGAAACATGTATCCAGAGGTCCCAAACACCTGACACAGATGAAAGGAAACACGTATCCAGAGGTCGTCCACACCTGAAACAGGTGTTCCCAGTGGGACACACCTAAGAGCAGGCACAGACTCAAGTGTCCCCAGTGGGCCTGCACAGGTGATGGCAGGCACAGGCTTAAGTGAATCCAGTGGACCTGTACACCCAAGGGCAGGTGATGGTTAATGTGCATCCAGAGGGCCTGCACAGGTGAGGGCAGGTACAGGCTCAAATGCATACAGAGGGCCTGCACAGGTGTTGGCTGGCACAAGCTCAAGTACATCGAGTGGGCCTGCACACCTAAGGGCAGACACAGGCTCAAGTGTCCCCAGGGGGACTGCACACCTGGGGGCAGGCACATGATCAAGTGTCCCCAGTGGGCATGCAGATCTGCTGAGGGAAGGCAGGCTCACATGTATACACTGGGCCTGCACACCGAGGGCAGGTAAGGATACAAGTGCACCCAGATGTCCTGCACACCAGGGGGCAGGTAAGGGTTGATGTGCCTCCAGTGGGCCTGCACTCCCGATGGCAGGCACAGGCTCAAGTGTCCCCAGTGAGTCTGCACATCCGAGGGCAGGCACAGGCATAAGTTCATACAGAGGGCCTGCACATGTGAGGGGTGAGGGCAGGCACAGGCTCAAGTATCCCCAGTGTGCCTGCACACCTAACAGCAGGTGCAAGATCAAGTGTTCAGTGGGCTTGCACATATACTGAGGAAAGGTGGGCTCACCTGTATACAGTGGGCCTGCACACCGAGTGCAGGTAAGGATTCATTGCTTCCAGAAGCCCTGCACATGAGGGACCAGCAGTGCCCCCATGCCCGCCCCCACCCTCAGCACCTTGAGACCCTTAGTATGAGTAGGTGCGCTTTATAAACCCCGATTGATTGATTCATTGATCAATTGTACAAGTTCAATGAATCCAGTGGGCCTGCACACCTGAGGGCAAGTAAGGGTTCCAGTACACACAGGCTGCCTGCACATTTGACAGCAGGTGCAGGTTCCAGTGTATCCAGTGGGCCTGCACACCTGATGGCATGTAAGGGGGTAAATGCATCCAGTGGCCTGCACACCCGAGGGCAGGCACAGGCTCAAGATTCCCCAGTAGGCTTGCACATCTATTGAGGGAAGGCAGCCTCACATGTATACAGTGGGCCTGCACACAAAGGGCAGGTAAGGATTCAAGTGTATCCAGTGGACCTGCACACCCGAGGGCAGATAAGAGTTAATGTGCATCCAGAGGGCCTGGCAGGCACAGGCTCAAGTGCATCCAGTGGGCCGGCATCTCTGAGGGCAGACACAGGCTCAATTGTCCCCAGGGGGCCTGCACACCTGAGGGCAGGCACGGGATCAAGTGTCCACAGTGGGCCTGCACATCTGCTGAGGGAAGGCAGGCTCATGTGTATACAGTGGGCCTGCACACAGAGGGCAGGTAAGAATTCAAGTGCATCCAGTGGACCTGCACACCCGAGGACAGGTAAGGCTTAATGTGCATCCCGAGGGCCTGCACAGGTGACGACAGGCACAGGCTTAAATGCATCCAGTGGGCCAGCACACCTGATGGCCGGTGAAGGTTTAAGTGCATCCAGTGGGCCTGCACACCGAGGGCAGGTGACGATTTTAAGTTCATCAAGCGGGCCTGCACACCTCATGGAAGGTGAAGGTTTAAGTGCATCCAGTAGGCCTGCACATCGGAGGCAGGCACATGTTCATGTGCAGCACGGCAGGTACAGGTTCAGCACAGTATTTCATTTTGACGGATGTTGCCGTAGGAATGTCTTTTATTCCCCCGCCCTTCTTGCAGTGAACACAGTCAAAGCAGATCGTGCAGCAAGCAATTTGTTAATAGTATAAGAACAGCTCTGTTGCCGCTGTTCGCCCAACGAACGGGCTAAAGTCTGGAGGTTTGGCTGAAGAAGGGTCAAAGAGCAAACCCAGGACCTGGGGGAGTGCAGGACTACATTCCCCAGCATCCCTTGCGGTATCCAGCAAAGCTGCGTCGCCGCCAAAGCCTGTCCTGCGCGCGGAGGCACCTTCATAAACCCCCAAGGGCTCCCGCAGCACGGGAAGCTCTGTTGCCGCTGTTTGCCCGACGATGGTGCTATAGTCTGGAGGTTTGGCTAAAGGAGGGTCAGAGAGGGGACCCTGGAGCTGGGGGAGTACAGTACTACACTCCTCAGCATTCCTTGCGGCATCCAACAAAGCTGTGTCACCCCCAACGCCTGTCCTGTGCCAGGAGGTACCTTCATAAACTCCCAAGCACTCCCACAGTGCGGGACGCATGCGGGCTTGCCCGTGCCGTGCCCAAGCGAATCTTGGGCCAAGGGCGGGCCCCTCTGCACCCGTCACCAACTGACAGAGGCTGGAGTGGGCAACCCCCCTGGTGTGTGGAAGCCAACATGGGTAAGCGCAAATTAACTTGCTCAAATGACTTGCCAAAGACAAAAGCTAAAATTCCCCACAACTGCGACTCTATAATGTTTTATTTAACTAGCCCTGTAGGGGCAATTACTATGGAGATCCATAATGTAGAAGCCCAGTTGGGGATGGGTGATGTGAACCTGGCTGCTAATATCCCTCCATCCTTAGGCCCTTGCACTTCAGGATCTGATTCTGTTAAGGATACCTTAGCGGGAGCCCAAGACTCTCTTCAAGGGAAAGAAACTATGTCCCACCCATGCCAGGAACATCCATTGGGGATTGCTAATAACACACCGCGATCTCTCCTATGGATCAGTTTCAAACATCTATAAAGAGAAAGAGAAAGAAAGGAGCTAAGGGGGCTAAGGGAGGAGCCATTAAAAAAGTGTTTCCCCCCAGGCGGTGCCTGGTAGTCACTTAAATGTCACAGAAAGGCATCCCGCTCATTCCGGAGCTACATCCACGAATATTTCTATGGACATTATTCTGACTCATATTGACACTTTATTTGAGACATTAAGATTGGAACTAATTAACTGTATGAAATATGGGGTGGATGGAATTATGAAGAAACTGTCATATCTTGAGAATAAATGGGCGGGGGTAGCCCGTCTGAACACTATCACAAAGTGAATGTGAATGACAAGGGTAGAAATGGATAGTGTGAATCACCCTGCAGGAATAGTAATGTAAATATGGGTAGAGGGTCTGCCGTAGGAGTAGAATGTGCCAGTACGTCTGGTTTTGGCCCTCGAAATCCTATTGAGCTTCCCCAGGATAGTGGCAGAGATCCCAATCAACAGGTTAACAAAGAATCCCATAGAAGAGTCGATACTAAACCGATGGATAATCTGTCCAAGCCGAGTGACCTGGTGAGCCAAGTTAGGCTCCATTTGCCTCCGGAAGCTACACTACTAGTTGCAGTTCTCACTGGGGTACCTTCCCTTTATGCAAATACTAAGGAAAACACGGAAGACTTAATTAGTAAAGTTACACTTTTCTGCTCAAGACATTCTGAGGGAGGTTCAATGGCATCACTCCATATCATAATGGCAAGACGCGTTGATTGGGTTGGCCACTGTCCTAAAAATACTGAGGGAGACTGTGTGGTGATCAATTTTGGCAAGAAGGATGTAGCAGGTGGCTCTTCGGGGAAAACCAGCTTGGTGATAAGGGGGTAATTAGAGCATTTCCACTAGGGGTGTTTTACCCACCTAAAATGTCTGAAACGTCCAACAATTTATTGACATCCTTAGGGCCATACTTAAGAGTGAATAGACGAAGATTGGACAGCAGACCCTTGTTCACTGAGGATCGCGGGTAAGTTAGTGGTATCCCTACAATCCCTTCAACTTTGTGGGTTACCATGGGAGTTGGCCCAGTAACCATTGGGGTGGAAACATCAAACAGATTTGACCCACTATCCCAGTTAGATGGTAATGTCTGACTAACTATTGGTCCACTTACCCAGACCCAACCATTTATGACATGTGAAGTTCTTCTAGTAAAAATACTTAGCTGGAACATTGCTGGGTTATGAAACAAAATGGGGAATGCTAACTGGATTACTTTTTTAAAAGATTATGATATTGTTGGGCTCCAGGAATCATGGGTGGAAGATAATTCACTATGGATAGACAGCTTTACTTCCTACTTTGAAACTGCTAGGCTATTTGTTAAGGGAAGACCGAAAGGGGGCTTGATCAGCTTGATTGCTTTAAAGGTTTCTCTGAGTCATCGTAAACTAGAAACAGGATTAGCAAACTGTCTAGTTGTTGAGATTACTCCTGTAAATTCAATTAGAGTTTTCGTTGTTAACTTTTATAATTCATTTGGTAGAAATACAGTCACTGATCCCCTGTTTAGCCTTAAAACCCACCTAGAGGGTTATAAGGAGAATCAGCTTACAGCTTATTCGGTTATTATTTTAGGGGATTTTATTATACACTTATGTTATAAGCGCTGTTGTGTCTCTGATAGTTTAGGGCCTGACAGGTTGAAAGAGATACACTTTGAACACACTTCACAAGGCGAATTTCTGGAGCAAATCATAGCAGATCTAGTAATCTATGTGATATGGTTTCAGGTTTCAGGTTTTTATTGGATTAGCGCAGTTAATTAAAACCATAGCTATAAAATATCAACATTAGCACAGTTTAAAAAAGCAAAAAATGAAAAAAACAATCAAGATTTGAAGTCCTGTACATGTAAAAATCAATCTTGTAGGTGCCCGTATAATCGAGAAAAACAGTGCAGGACTTAAAGTAAAATAGATTAGTGTAGGTGACAGGAAACATCTATCCAGAGGTCCCCCACACATGACACAGGTGAAAAGAAACATGTATCCAGAGGTCGTGCACACCTGACACAGGTGAAAGGAAATATGTATCCAGAGGTCCTGCACACATGACGCCAGTGAAATGTAACATGTATCCAGAGGTTCTGCACAACTGACTCAGGTGAAAGGAAACATGTATCCAGAGGTCCTACACACCTGACACAGGTGAAAGGAAACACGTATCCAGAGGTCCTGCACACCTGACACAGGTGAAAGGAAACATGTATCCAAAGGTCCCGCACACCTGACACAGGTGAAAGGAAACATGTATCCAGAGGTCCTGCATACGTAATGCAGGTGACAGGAAACACGTATCCAGAGGTCCCTCACACTGACACAGGTGAAAGGAAACATGCATCCAGAGGTCCTGCACACCTGATGCAGGTGCAAGGAAACACATATCCAGAGGTCCAGCACACCTGACGCAGGTGAAAGGAAACATGTATCGGGAGGTCCTGCACACCTGACGCGGGAGAAAGGAAACACGTATCCAGAGGTCTAGCACACCTGACGCAGGTGACAGGAAACACGTATCCAGAGGTCATGCACACTGACACAGGTGAAAGGAAACATGTATCCTAAGGTCCTGCACACCTGACGCATGTGAAAGGAAACACTTATCCAGCGGTCCTGCACACCTGACGCAGGTGAAAGGAAACGCGCATCCAGAGGTCCTGCACACCTGCCGCAGGTGAAAGGAAACACGTATACAGAGGTCCTGCACACCTGATGCAGGTGAGAGGTAACACGTATCCAGAGGGTCTGCACACCTGACGCATAGGAAACACGTATCCAAAGGTCCAGCACACCTGACACAGGTGAAAGGAAACACGTATCCAGAGGTCCAGCACACTGACACAGGTGACGGGAAACATGTATCCAGAGGTCCTGCACACCTGACACAGGTGAAAGGAAACACGCATCGAGAGGTCCTGCACACTTGACGCAGGTGAAAGGAAACACGTATACAGAGCTCCTGCATACCTGACGCAGGTGAAAGGAAACACATATCTAGCGGGCCTGCACACCTGAAGCATAGGAAACACGTATCCTGAGGTCCTTTCACCTGACGCAGGTGAAAGGAAACGTATCCAGCGGTCCTGCACACCTGACGCAGGTGAAAGAAAACACTCATCCAGAGGTCCTTCACACCTGAGGCAGGTGAAAGGAAACATGTATCCTGAGGTCCTGCACACCGACACAGGTGAAAGGAAACATGTATCCTGAGGTCCTGCACACCTGACGCAGGTGAAAGGAAACACGTATCCAGAGGTCCTGCACACCTGACACAGGTGAAAAGAAACATGCACCCAGAGGTCCTGCACACCTGACACAGGTGAAAGGAAACATGCATCCAGAGGTCCTGCACACCTGACACAGGTGAAAGGAAACACGCATTGAAAGGTCCTGCACACCTGATGCAGGTGAAAGGAAACATGTATCCTGAGGTCCTGCACACCGACACAGGTGAAAGGAAACATGTATCCTGAGGTCCTGCACACCTGACGCAGGTGAAAGGAAACACGTATCCAGAGGTCCTGCACACCTGACACAGGTGAAAAGAAACATGCACCCAGAGGTCCTGCACACCTGACACAGGTGAAAGGAAACATGCATCCAGAGGTCCTGCACACCTGACACAGGTGAAAGGAAACACGCATTGAAAGGTCCTGCACACCTGATGCAGGTGAAAGGAAACATGTATCCTGAGGTCCTGCACACCTGACACAGGTAAAAAGAAACATGCATCCAAAGGTCCTGCACACCTGAAACAGGTGAAAGGAAACATGCATCCACAGGTCCTGCACACCTGACGCACGTGAAAGGAAACATGCATCCAGAGGCCCTGCACAAAGGAAACATGTATCCAGAGGTCCCGCACACCTGACACAGGTGAAAGGAAACATGTATCCTGAGGTCCTGCACACCTGACGCAGGTGAAATGAAACATGTATCCTGAGGTCCTGCACACCTGACGCAGGTGAAAGGAAACATGTATCCTGAGGTCCTGCACACCTGACGCAGGTGAAAGGAAACACTTATCCAGAGGTCCTGCACATCTGACGCAGGTGAAAGAAAACATGTATCCAGAGGTCCTGCACACCTGACAAAGGTGTCAGGAAACATGTATACAGAGCTCTTGCATACCTGACGCAGGTGAAAGGAAACATGTATCCAGAGGTCCTGCTCACCTGACACAGGTGAAAGGAAACATGTATCCAGAGGTTTCAGCACACCTGACACAGGTGAAAGGAAACACGTATCCAGAAGTCCAGCACACTGACACAGGTGAAAGGAAACATGCATCCAGAGGTCCTGCACACCTGATGCAGGTGCAAGGAAACACATATCCAGAGGTCCAGCACACCTGACGCAGGTGAAAGGAAACATGTATCGGGAGGTCCTGCACACCTGACGCGGGAGAAAGGAAACACGTATCCAGAGGTCCAGCACACCTGACGCAGGTGACAGGAAACACGTATCCAGAGGTCATGCACACTGACACAGGTGAAAGGAAACATGTATCCTAAGGTCCTGCACACCTGACGCATGTGAAAGGAAACACTTATCCAGCGGTCCTGCACACCTGACGCAGGTGAAAGGAAACGCGCATCCAGAGGTCCTGCACACCTGCCGCAGGTGAAAGGAAACACGTATACAGAGGTCCTGCACACCTGATGCAGGTGAGAGGTAACACGTATCCAGAGGGTCTGCACACCTGACGCATAGGAAACACGTATCCAAAGGTCCAGCACACCTGACACAGGTGAAAGGAAACACGTATCCAGAGGTCCAGCACACTGACACAGGTGACGGGAAACATGTATCCAGAGGTCCTGCACACCTGACACAGGTGAAAGGAAACACGCATCGAGAGGTCCTGCACACTTGACGCAGGTGAAAGGAAACACGTATACAGAGCTCCTGCATACCTGACGCAGGTGAAAGGAAACACATATCTAGCGGGCCTGCACACCTGAAGCATAGGAAACACGTATCCTGAGGTCCTTTCACCTGACGCAGGTGAAAGGAAACGTATCCAGCGGTCCTGCACACCTGACGCAGGTGAAAGAAAACACTCATCCAGAGGTCCTTCACACCTGAGGCAGGTGAAAGGAAACATGTATCCTGAGGTCCTGCACACCGACACAGGTGAAAGGAAACATGTATCCTGAGGTCCTGCACACCTGACGCAGGTGAAAGGAAACACGTATCCAGAGGTCCTGCACACCTGACACAGGTGAAAAGAAACATGCACCCAGAGGTCCTGCACACCTGACACAGGTGAAAGGAAACATGCATCCAGAGGTCCTGCACACATGACACAGGTGAAAGGAAACATGTATCCTGAGGTCCTGCACACCTGACACAGGTAAAAAGAAACATGCATCCAAAGGTCCTGCACACCTGAAACAGGTGAAAGGAAACATGCATCCACAGGTCCTGCACACCTGACGCACGTGAAAGGAAACATGCATCCAGAGGCCCTGCACAAAGGAAACATGTATCCAGAGGTCCCGCACACCTGACACAGGTGAAAGGAAACATGTATCCTGAGGTCCTGCACACCTGACGCAGGTGAAATGAAACATGTATCCTGAGGTCCTGCACACCTGACGCAGGTGAAAGGAAACATGTATCCTGAGGTCCTGCACACCTGACGCAGGTGAAAGGAAACACTTATCCAGAGGTCCTGCACATCTGACGCAGGTGAAAGAAAACATGTATCCAGAGGTCCTGCACACCTGACAAAGGTGTCAGGAAACATGTATACAGAGCTCTTGCATACCTGACGCAGGTGAAAGGAAACATGTATCCAGAGGTCCTGCTCACCTGACACAGGTGAAAGGAAACATGTATCCAGAGGTTTCAGCACACCTGACACAGGTGAAAGGAAACACGTATCCAGAGGTCCAGCACACTGACACAGGTGACAGGAAACATCTATCCAGAGGTCCCGCACACATGACACAGGTGAAAAGAAACATGTATCCAGAGGTCGTGCACACCTGACACAGGTGAAAGGAAATGTGTATCCAGAGGTCCTGCACACATGACGCCAGTGAAATGTAACATGTATCCAGAGGTTCTGCACAACTGACTCAGGTGAAAGGAAACATGTATCCAGAGGTCCTACACACCTGACACAGGTGAAAAGAAACATGCATCCAGAGGTCCTGCACACCTGACACAGGTGAAAGGAAACATGTATCCAAAGGTCCCGCACACCTGACACAGGTGAAAGGAAACATGTATCCAGAGGTCCTGCACACGTAATGCAGGTGACAGGAAACACGTATCCAGAGGTCCCTCACACTGACACAGGTGAAAGGAAACATGCATCCAGAGGTTCTGCACACCTGATGCAGGTGCAAGGAAACACATATCCAGAGGTCCAGCACACCTGACGCAGGTGAAAGGAAACACATATCTAGCGGGCCTGCACACCTGAAGCATAGGAAACACGTATCCTGAGGTCCTTTCACCTGACGCAGGTGAAAGGAAACGTATCCAGCGGTCCTGCACACCTGACGCAGGTGAAAGAAAACACTCATCCAGAGGTCCTTCACACCTGAGGCAGGTGAAAGGAAACATGTATCCTGAGGTCCTGCACACCGACACAGGTGAAAGGAAACATGTATCCTGAGGACCTGCACACCTGACGCAGGTGAAAGGAAACACGTATCCAGAGGTCCTGCACACCTGACACAGGTGAAAAGAAACATGCACCCAGAGGTCCTGCACACCTGACACAGGTGAAAGGAAACATGCATCCAGAGGTCCTGCACACCTGACACAGGTGAAAGGAAACACGCATTGAAAGGTCCTGCACACCTGATGCAGGTGAAAGAAAACATGTATCCTGAGGTCCTGCACACCTGACACAGGTAAAAAGAAACATGCATCCAAAGGTCCTGCACACCTGAAACAGGTGAAAGGAAACATGCATCCACAGGTCCTGCACACCTGACGCACGTGAAAGGAAACATGCATCCAGAGGCCCTGCACAAAGGAAACATGTATCCAGAGGTCCCGCACACCTGACACAGGTGAAAGGAAACATGTATCCTGAGGTCCTGCACACCTGACGCAGGTGAAATGAAACATGTATCCTGAGGTCCTGCACACCTGACGCAGGTGAAAGGAAACATGTATCCTGAGGTCCTGCACACCTGACGCAGGTGAAAGGAAACACTTATCCAGAGGTCCTGCACATCTGACGCAGGTGAAAGAAAACATGTATCCAGAGGTCCTGCACACCTGACAAAGGTGTCAGGAAACATGTATACAGAGCTCTTGCATACCTGACGCAGGTGAAAGGAAACATGTATCCAGAGGTCCTGCTCACCTGACACAGGTGAAAGGAAACATGTATCCAGAGGTTTCAGCACACCTGACACAGGTGAAAGGAAACACGTATCCAGAGGTCCAGCACACTGACACAGGTGACAGGAAACATCTATCAAGAGGTCCCGCACACATGACACAGGTGAAAAGAAACATGTATCCAGAGGTCGTGCACACCTGACACAGGTGAAAGGAAATATGTATCCAGAGGTCCTGCACACATGACGCCAGTGAAATGTAACATGTATCCAGAGGTTCTGCACAACTGACTCAGGTGAAAGGAAACATGTATCCAGAGGTCCTACACACCTGACACAGGTGAAAAGAAACATGCATCCAGAGGTCCTGCACACCTGACACAGGTGAAAGGAAACATGTATCCAAAGGTCCCGCACACCTGACACAGGTGAAAGGAAACATGTATCCAGAGGTCCTGCACACGTAATGCAGGTGACAGGAAACACATATGCAGAGGTCCCTCACACTGACACAGGTGAAAGGAAACATGCATCCAGAGGTTCTGCACACCTGATGCAGGTGCAAGGAAACACATATCCAGAGGTCCAGCACACCTGACGCAGGTGAAAGGAAACATGTATCCAGATGTCCCGCACACCTGACGTGGGAGAAAGGAAACACGTATCCAGAGGTCTAGCACACCTGACACAGGTGACAGGAAACACATATCCAGAGGTCATGCACACTGACACAGGTGAAAGGAAACATGTATCCTAAGGTCCTGCACACCTGACGCATGTGAAAGGAAACACTTATCCAGCGGTCCTGCACACCTGACGCAGGTGAAAGGAAACGCGCATCCAGAGGTCCTGCACACCTGCCGCAGGTGAAAGGAAACACGTATACAGAGGTCCTGCACACCTGATGCAGGTGAGAGGTAACACGTATCCAGAGGGTCTGCACACCTGACGCATAGGAAACACGTATCCAAAGGTCCAGCACACCTGACACAGGTGAAAGGAAACACGTATCCAGAGGTCCAGCACACTGACACAGGTGACGGGAAACATGTATCCAGAGGTCCTGCACACCTGACACAGGTGAAAGGAAACACGCATCGAGAGGTCCTGCACACTTGACGCAGGTGAAAGGAAACACGTATACAGAGCTCCTGCATACCTGACGCAGGTGAAAGGAAACACATATCTAGCGGGCCTGCACACCTGAAGCATAGGAAACACGTATCCTGAGGTCCTTTCACCTGACGCAGGTGAAAGGAAACGTATCCAGCGGTCCTGCACACCTGACGCAGGTGAAAGAAAACACTCATCCAGAGGTCCTTCACACCTGAGGCAGGTGAAAGGAAACATGTATCCTGAGGTCCTGCACACCGACACAGGTGAAAGGAAACATGTATCCTGAGGTCCTGCACACCTGACGCAGGTGAAAGGAAACACGTATCCAGAGGTCCTGCACACCTGACACAGGTGAAAAGAAACATGCACCCAGAGGTCCTGCACACCTGACACAGGTGAAAGGAAACATGCATCCAGAGGTCCTGCACACCTGACACAGGTGAAAGGAAACACGCATTGAAAGGTCCTGCACACCTGATGCAGGTGAAAGGAAACATGTATCCTGAGGTCCTGCACACCTGACACAGGTAAAAAGAAACATGCATCCAAAGGTCCTGCACACCTGAAACAGGTGAAAGGAAACATGCATCCACAGGTCCTGCACACCTGACGCACGTGAAAGGAAACATGCATCCAGAGGCCCTGCACAAAGGAAACATGTATCCAGAGGTCCCGCACACCTGACACAGGTGAAAGGAAACATGTATCCTGAGGTCCTGCACACCTGACGCAGGTGAAATGAAACATGTATCCTGAGGTCCTGCACACCTGACGCAGGTGAAAGGAAACATGTATCCTGAGGTCCTGCACACCTGACGCAGGTGAAAGGAAACACTTATCCAGAGGTCCTGCACATCTGACGCAGGTGAAAGAAAACATGTATCCAGAGGTCCTGCACACCTGACAAAGGTGTCAGGAAACATGTATACAGAGCTCTTGCATACCTGACGCAGGTGAAAGGAAACATGTATCCAGAGGTCCTGCTCACCTGACACAGGTGAAAGGAAACATGTATCCAGAGGTTTCAGCACACCTGACACAGGTGAAAGGAAACACGTATCCAGAGGTCCAGCACACTGACACAGGTGACAGGAAACATCTATCCAGAGGTCCCGCACACATGACACAGGTGAAAAGAAACATGTATCCAGAGGTCGTGCACACCTGACACAGGTGAAAGGAAATGTGTATCCAGAGGTCCTGCACACATGACGCCAGTGAAATGTAACATGTATCCAGAGGTTCTGCACAACTGACTCAGGTGAAAGGAAACATGTATCCAGAGGTCCTACACACCTGACACAGGTGAAAAGAAACATGCATCCAGAGGTCCTGCACACCTGACACAGGTGAAAGGAAACATGTATCCAAAGGTCCCGCACACCTGACACAGGTGAAAGGAAACATGTATCCAGAGGTCCTGCACACGTAATGCAGGTGACAGGAAACACGTATCCAGAGGTCCCTCACACTGACACAGGTGAAAGGAAACATGCATCCAGAGGTTCTGCACACCTGATGCAGGTGCAAGGAAACACATATCCAGAGGTCCAGCACACCTGACGCAGGTGAAAGGAAACACATATCTAGCGGGCCTGCACACCTGAAGCATAGGAAACACGTATCCTGAGGTCCTTTCACCTGACGCAGGTGAAAGGAAACGTATCCAGCGGTCCTGCACACCTGACGCAGGTGAAAGAAAACACTCATCCAGAGGTCATTCACACCTGAGGCAGGTGAAAGGAAACATGTATCCTGAGGTCCTGCACACCGACACAGGTGAAAGGAAACATGTATCCTGAGGACCTGCACACCTGACGCAGGTGAAAGGAAACACGCATCGAGAGGTCCTGCACACTTGACGCAGGTGAAAGGAAACACGTATACAGAGCTCCTGCATACCTGACGCAGGTGAAAGGAAACACATATCTAGCGGGCCTGCACACCTGAAGCATAGGAAACACGTATCCTGAGGTCCTTTCACCTGACGCAGGTGAAAGGAAACGTATCCAGCGGTCCTGCACACCTGACGCAGGTGAAAGAAAACACTCATCCAGAGGTCCTTCACACCTGAGGCAGGTGAAAGGAAACATGTATCCTGAGGTCCTGCACACCGACACAGGTGAAAGGAAACATGTATCCTGAGGTCCTGCACACCTGACGCAGGTGAAAGGAAACACGTATCCAGAAGTCCTGCACACCTGACACAGGTGAAAAGAAACATGCACCCAGAGGTCCTGCACACCTGACACAGGTGAAAGGAAACATGCATCCAGAGGTCCTGCACACCTGACACAGGTGAAAGGAAACACGCATTGAAAGGTCCTGCACACCTGATGCAGGTGAAAGGAAACATGTATCCTGAGGTCCTGCACACCTGACACAGGTAAAAAGAAACATGCATCCAAAGGTCCTGCACACCTGAAACAGGTGAAAGGAAACATGCATCCACAGGTCCTGCACACCTGACGCACGTGAAAGGAAACATGCATCCAGAGGCCCTGCACAAAGGAAACATGTATCCAGAGGTCCCGCACACCTGACACAGGTGAAAGGAAACATGTATCCTGAGGTCCTGCACACCTGACGCAGGTGAAATGAAACATGTATCCTGAGGTCCTGCACACCTGACGCAGGTGAAAGGAAACATGTATCCTGAGGTCCTGCACACCTGACGCAGGTGAAAGGAAACACTTATCCAGAGGTCCTGCACATCTGACGCAGGTGAAAGAAAACATGTATCCAGAGGTCCTGCACACCTGACAAAGGTGTCAGGAAACATGTATACAGAGCTCTTGCATACCTGACGCAGGTGAAAGGAAACATGTATCCAGAGGTCCTGCTCACCTGACACAGGTGAAAGGAAACATGTATCCAGAGGTTTCAGCACACCTGACACAGGTGAAAGGAAACACGTATCCAGAGGTCCAGCACACTGACACAGGTGACAGGAAACATCTATCCAGAGGTCCCGCACACATGACACAGGTGAAAAGAAACATGTATCCAGAGGTCGTGCACACCTGACACAGGTGAAAGGAAACGTGTATCCAGAGGTCCTGCACACATGACGCCAGTGAAATGTAACATGTATCCAGAGGTTCTGCACAACTGACTCAGGTGAAAGGAAACATGTATCCAGAGGTCCTACACACCTGACACAGGTGAAAAGAAACATGCATCCAGAGGTCCTGCACACCTGACACAGGTGAAAGGAAACATGTATCCAAAGGTCCCGCACACCTGACACAGGTGAAAGGAAACATGTATCCAGAGGTCCTGCACACGTAATGCAGGTGACAGGAAACACGTATCCAGAGGTCCCTCACACTGACACAGGTGAAAGGAAACATGCATCCAGAGGTTCTGCACACCTGATGCAGGTGCAAGGAAACACATATCCAGAGGTCCAGCACACCTGACGCAGGTGAAAGGAAACACATATCTAGCGGGCCTGCACACCTGAAGCATAGGAAACACGTATCCTGAGGTCCTTTCACCTGACGCAGGTGAAAGGAAACGTATCCAGCGGTCCTGCACACCTGACGCAGGTGAAAGAAAACACTCATCCAGAGGTCCTTCACACCTGAGGCAGGTGAAAGGAAACATGTATCCTGAGGTCCTGCACACCTGACGCAGGTGAAAGGAAACACGTATCCAGAGGTCCTGCACACCTGACACAGGTGAAAAGAAACATGCACCCAGAGGTCCTGCACACCTGACACAGGTGAAAGGAAACATGCATCCAGAGGTCCTGCACACCTGACACAGGTGAAAGGAAACACGCATTGAAAGGTCCTGCACACCTGATGCAGGTGAAAGGAAACATGTATCCTGAGGTCCTGCACACCTGACACAGGTAAAAAGAAACATGCATCCAAAGGTCCTGCACACCTGAAACAGGTGAAAGGAAACATGCATCCACAGGTCCTGCACACCTGACGCACGTGAAAGGAAACATGCATCCAGAGGCCCTGCACAAAGGAAACATGTATCCAGAGGTCCCGCACACCTGACACAGGTGAAAGGAAACATGTATCCTGAGGTCCTGCACACCTGACGCAGGTGAAATGAAACATGTATCCTGAGGTCCTGCACACCTGACGCAGGTGAAAGGAAACATGTATCCTGAGGTCCTGCACACCTGACGCAGGTGAAAGGAAACACTTATCCAGAGGTCCTGCACATCTGACGCAGGTGAAAGAAAACATGTATCCAGAGGTCCTGCACACCTGACAAAGGTGTCAGGAAACATGTATACAGAGCTCTTGCATACCTGACGCAGGTGAAAGGAAACATGTATCCAGAGGTCCTGCTCACCTGACACAGGTGAAAGGAAACATGTATCCAGAGGTTTCAGCACACCTGACACAGGTGAAAGGAAACACGTATCCAGAGGTCCAGCACACTGACACAGGTGACAGGAAACATCTATCAAGAGGTCCCGCACACATGACACAGGTGAAAAGAAACATGTATCCAGAGGTCGTGCACACCTGACACAGGTGAAAGGAAATATGTATCCAGAGGTCCTGCACACATGACGCCAGTGAAATGTAACATGTATCCAGAGGTTCTGCACAACTGACTCAGGTGAAAGGAAACATGTATCCAGAGGTCCTACACACCTGACACAGGTGAAAAGAAACATGCATCCAGAGGTCCTGCACACCTGACACAGGTGAAAGGAAACATGTATCCAAAGGTCCCGCACACCTGACACAGGTGAAAGGAAACATGTATCCAGAGGTCCTGCACACGTAATGCAGGTGACAGGAAACACATATGCAGAGGTCCCTCACACTGACACAGGTGAAAGGAAACATGCATCCAGAGGTTCTGCACACCTGATGCAGGTGCAAGGAAACACATATCCAGAGGTCCAGCACACCTGACGAAGGTGAAAGGAAACATGTATCCAGATGTCCCGCACACCTGACGTGGGAGAAAGGAAACACGTATCCAGAGGTCTAGCACACCTGACACAGGTGACAGGAAACACATATCCAGAGGTCATGCACACTGACACAGGTGAAAGGAAACATGTATCCTAAGGTCCTGCACAACTGACGCATGGGAAAGGAAACACTTATCCAGCGGTCCTGCACACCTGACGCAGGTGAAAGGAAACACGCATCCTGAGGTCCTGCACACCTGACGCAGATGAAACCAAACACGTATGCAGAGGTCCTGCACACCTGACGCAGGTGAAAGGAAACACTCATCCAGAAGTCCGGAACACCATATGCAGATGAAAGGAAACACGTATCCAGAGATACCGAACACCTGACACAGGTGAAAAGAAACAGGTATCCAGAGGTCCCTCACACCTGACACAGGTGAAAGGAAACATGTATCCAGAGGTCCTGCACACCTGACACAGGTTTGCAGGACCCACGTATCTATAGGTCCCGCACACCTGACACAGGTGAAAGGAAACACGTATCCAGAGGTCCCGAACACCTGACGCAGGTGAAAGGAATTATGTATCCAGAGGTCCTGAACACCCGACGCAGGTCAAAGGAAACATGTATCCAGAGGTCCCGAACACCTGACACAGATGAAAGGAAACACGTATCCAGAGGTCGTCCACACCTGAAACAGGTGTTCCCAGTGGGACACAACTAAGAGCAGGCACAGACTCAAGTGTCCCCAGTGGGCCTGCACAGGTGATGGCAGGCACAGGCTTAAGTGAATCCAGTGGACCTGTACACCCAAGGGCAGGTAAGGGTTAATGTTCATCCAGAGGGCCTGCACAGGTGAGGGCAGGTACAGGCTCAAATGCATACAGAGGGCCTGCACAGGTGTTGGCTGGCACAAGCTCAAGTACATCGATTGGGCCTGCACACCTAAGGGCAGACACAGGCTCAAGTGTCCCCAGGGGGCCTGCACACCTGGGGGCAGGCACATGATCAAGTGTCCCCAGTGGGCATGCAGATCTGCTGAGGGAAGGCAGGCTCACATGTATACACTGGGCCTGCACACCGAGGGCAGGTAAGGATACAAGTGCACCCAGATGACCTGCACACCAGGGGGCAGGTAAGGGTTGATGTGCCTCCAGTGGGCCTGCACTCCCGATGGCAGGCACAGGCTCAAGTGTCCCCAGTGAGTCTGCACATCCGAGGGCAGGCATAGGCATAAGTTCATACAGAGGGCCTGCACATGTGAGGGGTGAGGGCAGGCACAGGCTCAAGTATCCCCAGTGTGCCTGCACACCTAACAGCAGGCGCAAGATCAAGTGTTCAGTGGGCTTGCACATATACTGAGGAAAGGTGGGCTCACCTGTATACAGTGGGCCTGCACACCGAGTGCAGGTAAGGATTCATTGCTTCCAGAAGCCCTGCACACGAGGGACCAGCAGTGCCCCCATGCCCGCCCCCACCCTCAGCACCTTGAGACCCTTAGTATGAGTAGGTGCGCTTTATAAACCCTGATTGATTGATTCATTGATCAATTGTACAAGTTCAATGAATCCAGTGAGCCTGCACACCTGAGGGCAAGTAAGGGTTCCAGTACACACAGGCTGCCTGCACATTTGACAGCCGCAGGTTCCAGTGTATCCAGTGGGCCTGCACACCTGATGGCAGGTAAAGGGGTAAATGCATCCAGTGGCCTGCACACCCGAGGGCAGGCACAGGCTCAAGATTCCCCAGTAGGCTTGCACATCTATTGAGGGAAGGCAGCCTCACATGTATACAGTGGGCCTGCACACAAAGGGCAGGTAAGGATTCAAGTGTATCCAGTGGACCTGCACAACCGAGGGCAGATAAGAGTTAATGTGCATCCAGAGGGCCTGGCAGGCACAGGCTCAAGTGCATCCAGTGGGCCGGCACCTCTGAGGGCAGACACAGGCTCAATTGTCCCCAGGGGGCCTGCACACCTGAGGGCAGGCACGGGATCAAGTGTCCACAGTGGGCCTGCACATCTGCTGAGGGAAGGCAGGCTCATGTGTATACAGTGGGCCTGCACACAGAGGGCAGGTAAGAATTCAAGTGCATCCAGTGGACCTGCACACCCGAGGACAGGTAAGGCTTAATGTGCATCCCGAGGGCCTGCACAGGTGACGACAGGCACAGGCTTAAATGCATCCAGTGGGCCAGCACACCTGATGGCCGGTGAAGGTTTAAGTGCATCCAGTGGGCCTGCACACCGAGGGCAGGTGACGATTTTAAGTTCATCAAGCGGGCCTGCACACCTCATGGAAGGTGAAGGTTTAAGTGCATCCAGTAGGCCTGCACATCGGAGGCAGGCACATGTTCATGTGCAGCACGGCAGGTACAGGTTCAGCACAGTATTTCATTTTGACGGATGTTGCCGTAGGAATGTCTTTTATTCCCCCGCCCTTCTTGCAGTGAACACAGTCAAAGCAGATCGTGCAGCAAGCAATTTGTTAATAGTATAAGAACAGCTCTGTTGCCGCTGTTCGCCCAACGAACGGGCTAAAGTCTGGAGGTTTGGCTGAAGAAGGGTCAGAGAGCAAACCCAGGACCTGGGGGAGTGCAGGACTACATTCCCCAGCATCCCTTGCGGTATCCAGCAAAGCTGCGTCGCCGCCAAAGCCTGTCCTGCGCGCGGAGGCACCTTCATAAACCCCCAAGGGCTCCCGCAGCACGGGAAGCTCTGTTGCCGCTGTTTGCCCGACGATGGTGCTATAGTCTGGAGGTTTGGCTAAAGGAGGGTCAGAGAGGGGACCCTGGAGCTGGCGGAGTACAGTACTACACTCCTCAGCATCCCTTGCGGCATCCAACAAAGCTGTGTCACCCCCAACGCCTGTCCTGTGCCAGGAGGTACCTTCATAAACTCCCAAGCACTCCCACAGTGCGGGACGCATGCGGGCTTGCCCGTGCCGTGCCCAAGCGAATCTTGGGCCAAGGGCGGGCCCCTCTGCACCCGTCACCAACTGACAGAGGCTGGAGTGGGCAACCCCCCTGGTGTGTGGAAGCCAACATGGGTAAGTGCAAATTAACTTGCTCAAATGACTTGCCAAAGACAAAAGCTAAAATTCCCCACAACTGCGACTCTATAATGTTTTATTTAACTAGCCCTGTAGGGGCAATTACTATGGAGATCCATAATGTAGAAGCCCAGTTGGGGATGGGTGATGTGAACCTGGCTGCTAATATCCCTCCATCCTTAGGCCCTTGCACTTCAGGATCTGATTCTGTTAAGGATACCTTAGCGGGAGCCCAAGACTCTCTTCAAGGGAAAGAAACTATGTCCCACCCATGCCAGGAACATCCATTGGGGATTGCTAATAACACACCCGCGATCTCTCCTATGGATCAGTTTCAAACATCTATAAAGAGAAAGAGAAAGAAAGGAGCTAAGGGGGCTAAGGGAGTAGCCATTAAAAAAGTTTTTCCCCCCAGGCGGTGCCTGGTAGTCACTTAAATGTCACAGAAAGGCATCCCGCTCATTCCGGAGCTACATCCACGGATATTTCTATGGACATTATTCTGACTCACATTGACACTTTATTTGAGACATTAAGATTGGAACTAATTAACTGTATGAAATATGGGGTGGATGGAATTATGAAGAAACTGTCATATCTTGAGAATAAATGGGCGGGGGTAGCCCGTCTGAACACTATCACAAAGTGAATGTGAATGACAAGGGTAGAAATGGATAGTGTGAATCACCCTGCAGGAATAGTAATGTAAATATGGGTAGAGGGTCTGCCGTAGGAGTAGAATGTGCCAGTACGTCTGGTTTTGGCCCTCGAAATCCTATTGAGCTTCCCCAGGATAGTGGCAGAGATCCCAATCAACAGGTTAACAAAGAATCCCATAGAAGAGTCGATACTAAACCGATGGATAATCTGTCCAAGCCGAGTGACCTGGTGAGCCAAGTTAGGCTCCATTTGCCTCCGGAAGCTACACTACTAGTTGCAGTTCTCACTGGGGTACCTTCCCTTTATGCAAATACTAAGGAAAACACGGAAGACTTAATTAGTAAAGTTACACTTTTCTGCTCAAGACATTCTGAGGGAGGTTCAATGGCATCACTCCATATCATAATGGCAAGACGCGTTGATTGGGTTGGCCACTGTCCTAAAAATACTGAGGGAGACTGTGTGGTGATCAATTTTGGCAAGAAGGATGTAGCAGGTGGCTCTTCGGGGAAAACCAGCTTGGTGATAAGGGGGTAATTAGAGCATTTCCACTAGGGGTGTTTTACCCACCTAAAATGTCTGAAACGTCCAACAATTTATTGACATCCTTAGGGCCATACTTAAGAGTGAATAGACAAAGATTGGACAGCAGACCCTTGTTCACTGAGGATCGCGGGTAAGTTAGTGGTATCCCTACAATCCCTTCAACTTTGTGGGTTACCATGGGAGTTGGCCCAGTAACCATTGGGGTGGAAACATCAAACAGATTTGACCCACTATCCCAGTTAGATGGTAATGTCTGACTAACTATTGTTCCACTTACCCAGACCCAACCATTTATGACATGTGAAGTTCTTCTAGTAAAAATACTTAGCTGGAACATTGCTGGGTTAAGAAACAAAATGGGGAATGCTAACTGGATTACTTTTTAAAAAGATTATGATATTGTTGGGCTCCAGGAATCATGGGTGGAAGATAATTCACTATGGATAGACAGCTTTACTTCCTACTTTGAAACTGCTAGGCTATTTGTTAAGGGAAGACCGAAAGGGGGCTTGATCAGCTTGATTGCTTTAAAGGTTTCTCTGAGTCATCGTAAACTAGAAACAGGATTAGCAAACTGTCTAGTTGTTGAGATTACTCCTGTAAATTCAATTAGAGTTTTCGTTGTTAACTTTTATAATTCATTTGGTAGAAATACAGTCACTGAACACCTGTTTAGCCTTAAAACCCACCTAGAGGGTTATAAGGAGAATCAGCTTACAGCTTATTCGGTTATTATTTTAGGGGATTTTATTATACACTTATGTTATAAGCGCTGTTGTGTCTCTGATAGTTTAGGGCCTGACAGGTTGAAAGAGATACACTTTGAACACACTTCACAAGGCGAATTTCCGGAGCAAATCATAGCGATCTAGTAATCTATGTGATATGGTTTCAGGTTTCAGGTTTTTATTGGATTAGTGCAGTTAATTAAAACCATAGCTATAAAATATCAACATTAGCACAGTTTAAAAAAGCAAAAACTGAAAAAAACAATCAAGATTTGAAGTCCTGTACATGTAAAAATCAATCTTGTAGGTGCCCGTATAATCGAGAAAAACAGTGCAGGACTTAAAGTAAAATAGATTAGTGTAGGAATGCTAAGTAAGGGGACAGAAAAAGTCTGTGATAAGTTTTTTTGGGGGGAGAACTGGAAGCACGGGGGCCAAAGAGGGTAAAAAAAGGTTGTGCAAGAGTCTCACGAATTTTCCAGTCCTTGCAAGTACTTGAGTGTCTGAGGAAGTGAAGCACATGGCCGATGCTTCCAAACACGACCTGATGCCCCATTTTAAATGTAAGGGTTTTAAAAGAAGTCTTCTGGGGGCGTCCAGGGCAGGACAGCAGCACAGGAGATGCAGCCATGATTCAGTCTAGTAATTGCACAGTCTGCATGCCCCCTCCTCACTTGTTGGAGCCCATCGGTGAAAGGCAGTTGAACGCAGACCTAGGAGACGCATGAACATTATATTCTTCCGAGCCACTGCATTTAATTTTTCCAGGAGGTAAGATTGAGGTGCCCCAGGGAGGTATGAGTTGTTCAGGGGGAGCAAGACTGTTAATGTTTTCAAAGCCTGGGAGTCCATCCGGTGGGAGATTTGTTTGACCTGCTATTGATAACCTTTTTCCAGACTGTGTATGGAATAGTGTCTGAGGTTAGTAATGAGTTATCGATCTCTAGCGATTTTATAGCCTTTGTAACTTGACAATTCCATGGATTTCCTGGACTAGCAAAGGTTTCTTTTAGCCGGGCTTTTAAAGTGTTGTCTGCGGTTTTAATGTCCTTATAAAGTATTTCAGGGTCTCAGCCTCACAATAAATAGATTGTCTTTGAAGGCCCAGCTCCAGTCGTAATCTTGCCCTATGAATGAAGTTTGGAAGATGAAAGATTTTTTTATAAATGGCAACTTGGGCAAGGTCAAGATTAGCAGAGCATGCGCCAGAGAAGGCCTGGTGCCCATAGTTTAAGGCGGGGAGAAGAGTAGCTTTAATCACCTTCAGGATGGGTTCTGCAGAAGGACTACTCAGGGACTGATTAAGTCGGGTCAGGGAGTATGTTATAGCTCCTGCTCTCTTTTTCAAGGCGGCTAGATGGGCTGCTGGTCTGGAGGACTCGCTAAACCAGACCCCCAGGTAATTATATTTTGTCGTTGTCCTGATCTTTGCAGGCCCAATGTACCACCTTAAGCTTTTCTTGTTCTTACAGTAGCCGAATATCAAAACCTTAGTCTTTTCCTGATTGATAATTAAGGTATTGGCAGTATTATATTTGTGGAGCCTGCTTAACGCTCTTCGGAGGCCCGATTTTGCCTGGTCCATTATTACAATATCGTCGGCATATTATAAAATGTGCAAGTTCTTTTTTGCAGAGCCCAATTTTGGCGAGAGGAGGTTACTTTTCTCCAAGAATGTTCCCAGGTCAGCAGTGTAGAGATTGAACAAGAGGGGGGCAAGAACGCAACCTTGCTTTAGTCCGTCTCCGGTAACAATTTTTGCAGAGACTGTCTTTGGGCCAGTTTTAATACGCACCCATGTGTTCTTATCCAAGGAGATAAGGGCTCCTAGCAAACTCTGTGGAATCCCCCAATTGTCCAGTTTCCTCCATAAGGTGTTGCGCGACACTTTATCAAAGGCGGCGCTGTAGTCTATAAAGCAGCAGTAGAGAGGAAGATGATTTTTTTTGTGCTGCTTGTTGGCTCAGAATAGCTAGAGTCGTGATGTTATCTATTGTGGAGGCCGAAGATCGGAACCCTGTTTGGAAACATGGTAGAATGTTGTTTTCTGCTACCCATTTTTCTAATGACCTAAGAAGACACCGGGCGTATACCTTGGCCTAAAGATCTAATAGGGCAATGAGTCGGTAATTAGCTGGTAGCGAGGGATCTCCTTTCTTAAAAATTGGGCATAGGATCGAGCCCAGCCATGAGTCTGGTAGCTGACGGGTCATAAACACGTTGTTATATAGGGGGACCAAAAGCTTGGCCCACTCTTCCGGAGCACATTTAAATACCACTGCTGGAAGGCCGTTGGGCCCGGGAGCACCGTCGTTTTTCATGGCTTTCAAATACTTGGAACCTCGGCTGAGGTAGTCAGCTCGTGTGTTTCTGTCTGGGTGGTATCAACACGATCTCTTAATTCGATCGCCACAGGAACCGGGGTATCACAGCAGTATAGATGAGTCACATGCTGGGCCCAATCATCTTCACGAACCGTGTTCCCTCTGCTCTTATTGGAGGAGCGGAGCTTATTGACGTGGTTCCAGAACTGGGACAGATTTTTTTCCTTTAGCAAGGCGAATATTTTTAGCCACTCGTTCAGTTCTTTTTGTCTCTTGGCGTCCCATGATGATTTTTTAAAGGCTTTGTGCAGTGAGGCCATATTATTGGCAGAGAACGCGGTGCCTTTCAATTTGTGCAGGCGCACAACCCTCCTTAGGGCTCTTCTTTGGCTGGCTAACTCCTGGTCAAAAGTCAACTTTAGACGTGGCCCATAGGGTCTGTGTTGAGCTTCAGGGCCTGTTAAAAGGACTCGTAATTTAGCAATGGCGTTGTCCCACCAGTGAAAAAAGTCTGTGGGGGCGTTGTGCGTGGAATTTGGAATTTCTCCCCCAAGCCAAATACATACCTTGACAGAGCCCGAAGCGTCCCATTTGATTCTTCTGACTAAAGTGTGGAGTTCGGCCTGCGTTGAGTGCCCCACTTCGGTTGTTTCGGCAGCAGCAGGCACTTGCAATTGCATTGTTACAGTTAAAGGATTATGGTCGCTCTCGGAACAAGTGGAAATTTCCATCCTGATTAATTTATTCGCCAAAGATGGTGATAAGAAGATGTAATCGATGGTCAAAATATTCTTAAATGTTGGCGGAAAATAGACACCCGGGTTTTGTTGCAATATAGTTTGCTTTGCAGAGCGTAGGTTGTAATTAGTTAGAAAAGTAATCATGGTTTCTTGTTCTTTAGATTTGATAACTGAAAGGCCGTTGGTTGCCAAGTCTCTGATGTTGAAGTCCCCTAGTAACAATACCTCTGCTGAGGCAAATTCCAATAAAAGTTCTTAAGGATGTTTAATCAGTAGAACTGTTGCCGTTGATTTTAAAGTTTTAGCTGTATTGTGGTAACAGTTGATTAAGAGCATTGAGAAAGCCTTACCTACAGATGAGAGACCGGTAATTACCACAGTCTGCCCTGCCGTTAAGTACCGAAAGATGGGAGTAGCCACAATCTTACACCCATGTTTGATGAAAATGGAAAGGCCCCCAGAGGATCTTCCATAGGAATAGGGCTGGGTAGCTGATTGAAAAAGTTCATAATAGCCGTGGAGAGGCGATGGAGATAGAGACCAAGTCTCCTGAAAGCAAATAATGTTGCTTTTATTCAGGAATTCCACGGCTAATTTAGATGAAAAGGTTGACTTTAAACCAGCCACATTCCAAGATGTGATGGACAGTTTGGAGTCTGACCTGTTGGCTTCCCCGTTAGGAGGACTGCTGCTGGGAGCGTGGGGTTGAAGGCTCTCGGTCGGAGTGCCCATAGCGGCTGTCAGTAGCATAGGAGACAGGATGGCTGGATTTACAGCTTACCAGACATTGATTCTTGGTACATGAGACGTTTATAAAGATATCCACTTTCGAAGCTTCTGGAAGCCAGGCATGGGTTGCGCCCCGGGTCCCCTTCAGTTTACTGATGTACGGCCTCACAGGGTCTACCTGAAGACG
This sequence comes from Lissotriton helveticus, assembly GCF_964261635.1. Classification (NCBI taxonomy): domain Eukaryota; kingdom Metazoa; phylum Chordata; class Amphibia; order Caudata; family Salamandridae; genus Lissotriton; species Lissotriton helveticus. Next base: position 599,487,630 of record NC_136063.1, on the reverse strand, counting down.
AAGATGGGGATATTTTTGTTGTTTAGGAACCCACAGTTCTATGCCCCAGTTTTCAAATTTTCTGGCTTCCCTGAGAATTGCGTCCCTTAGGGATTCTCGGGACCACGTTGTGACAGTTGCTTCTGAGCCCCCTTTGCCTGGTAATGAGACAAACTTGACCAATGTGAGATCTGAAGAGGTGACCCCGGAGAGCGCCGGGACGTGGCTGAATAGGCGGATAAGGTTGTTTCTATTGAGGATGTCTGGTAGGCCTTGTGGTCATAATGTGGAAAAAAAACAAGTTCTGCTTCCTTTTCCGGACTTTGAAAGTTCTGTCTCCTAGCTGTTTCGATTTGAGGTGCAGGTAACTTGAGATGTTGGGGTCGTACTTCAGATTGGTGATTATTCCCCCCTAGTTGACTTATCCCTCCCGGGACATGTATCAGTTGGGACTGAAGAGGCCTCTGCTTTTGTATAGAGTAATCCCAATGGGGTTCAATTGGAACACCTAGCGAGTGGCACAGGGAGCGGCCCGTCGCTTCACCTTCTGTTGTAGTTTGGAACTCTGCGTTCGTTCGTTGTGCCTTTCCCGGGACTTTGATGGGGCTGTTCCGTATGTTTGGTACTTCCGTTGGGGGCTGTGCTGTGTTATTTTGGCAGCCTAGGCTTTGGTCAAGAGAGGCTGTTCCTTTAGTTTTAATTGGCTGAGATCCATGCGTTGCCGTTGTAGAGTATAATTCGGTGACTCAGGGAGCCGGGGGCGTTCTCATGGGCACTTCCTGAGTCAATGTCCCAAGATTTTCAGTGGCCTTGTTATTGACCACGGGAGTCATTCTTGTCTCAGTGATATTTCGATTTAGGTTCTAAGGCCAGGTTGAAAATGGGAAAGTAGGAGAGCCCCCTTACTTTGGTAACTGGCGTACTGGGTGCCCCTGACCCATCATGTCCCACTCTCCTTTTCGCAAGACGTTGTTTTTTTGATTGTTTTTTAAGTTTCTTTCTCCCCCTCCTGGACAGTGGAGGTTTCATGGGAGAGTTGGGAGGCATGTGAACCATATTTATGTGGACTGTCAGTGAGATCAGACTGCGAATTTGCTAATGAGATGGACTTTAGGCTGCTGATGTTAGTGCTCTCCGAGCCAGCTTTGAGATTGCCTGGGCTGGTCCCCAATGACGAACAAGCCGAAATTTTAAGGCCTGGATCAAAGGAAGGGGGAATAGTTCTTCTCGCTGATATTGGATCAGCCAATATTGCAGTACACAAGGGCTCTTCGGTAGAAAAAGAGGTTTGAGACTCTTGGGTAGATTTCAATTTCCCGTTTCCATTGATGTTAAACTTCACGCTATCCAAGAGCGCATCCAGAATTTCTGGTAGGGATGAAAGTTATGGATGTTATTCCTACCTTTAAAGGTAGCGGAAACCACACGACAATTGATTATATTTTTATAAATGCTGCCCTTGAACTATATGTTAAGGACGAAACTGCACTATGGTCACAATTTAGTGACCACAACCCCATACATTTGATCTTGAGGGGGGGATGGATCTTAACTCGGAAGTTAATAAATGGGTTTTTACAGCAGTAGTTAAGAATACAGACCAGGGCCGTAGACTGAAATCATGTATGCTTATCCCAGAAGATTTCTGTAATTAATTAGTCAACAAAGAAGGGCCAGGAATGGAGATGTGTTGCGACAGGGGGGCTAGAGATAACAGGGTTTTAACTGTCTTTGTTCAAATTTGTATGCAGGTAGCACAAGATCTTTCGTACTCCCGTAAAGAATATGCAAATAAAGGAGAAAGATGGTTGGACCATAGATGTTCCGTGGCGCACCAAAAACTAATGGGTAAAATAGACCACAAGACAAGATCTTGATCGCTGCCTACAGGAAAGAGTATACATTGGCAATAAATACCCGTAAGTCGGAGATTCAAAATAATGCTTTTAATGAATTAATTATTATATCAAACAAAAAGGCTCAGGGGAAGAAAAATTGTTAAAAAAATTAGAAAGATATCCAATATATTAGTTAGAGAAGCCCTTCACAACAGCCTAGTAGTATCAAAATTATGCATTTATTTATTTTGACATTTCAAAAGGTTTTGTTTGGACATACAGATAATCTCAAGCAAGAAAAATGCTGGTATACAAAAAAACAATACATATAAACCGGACAAGTGGCAACAACAAAACAGATCACAAAAAAGGAATACCATAAACATAAATACTGTGTCCTGATAATAAATTAAGCCACAGAAAAGCGTCGACGGCGTTTCGACCGATACGTTATTTAACGGTCATCTTCAGGACTCAAAAGTGTTCTTGAGCAAGAGATCTGTACAATAAAAGATACAATTTTAACAATAATTCCTGATAATGAATTTTACAGTAATGTCAAGGTAGGCATCTCATGAAGAAAAGGGCGGCCGAGTGAAGGGCAGGGCTCCGTGAAAGAAAAGGATTTTAGAAAAGGTGAATAACCTTGATCCACACCACTAAGTGAAGGGGAATCCTTATACCAATGTTCGTAAAAAACATGAAGGCAAAATTACCTTCAACTTTAAAATGAAAGGGATAGACCAATTTAAAATTCAGGTCCTCCAGAATCACTGTTCAGTAACTAAAAATTACCAAAAAGAAAAAGAAACACAGGTCACATAAGCTACAAAGGTAGCCTGGAAACAAACCAATGTAGCCTAAAGGATATTGCACTTACCGCAAAGAAGCGGGTAAATTCACGGTAAAGTGTAGCTACTTGATAGCATATTGTAGAAGTCGTCAAATCATTCAGCTGGCCACCTAATGGCCCGAGTGGTTATATAGGAATATTTTCACCAACTCATCGTCTGTAGGCTATTAAAAAATGTGAAACGTGAATGCAGGATAGACAGGGCAATAAATAGTCCAAACTGCGGCAATAATTCATCAATTATGACCATTAACGAATATTTAGCCACTTACATTATGGTCACGTTAGTTTAGTTTATCAAACAATGCAACAAATATCTAAAGTGCCCATGCATCACGAAAAATGAGTGCAGTGCAGACGCCCGACCTGTATCGTATCAAAACACACGAGGCATATGTAAAACTTGTGTGTCAAGTCCAAGCGTTTAGAATATTTAAGCCTGGATACAAATATTTAATTGCCCTCCTTTCTGTGTACGCGTGCCAAAATGCTCGATCGTGACAAATCATTTAATGTTTGCGTGCCTCATTCTAAACACAGACCGCATAGAGCCAAAGCTTACCGCCTGTTCAGCTCAAAAAACGCCAACTGGTTTCCGCGTGCATGAAGCCGGAAATACGGCAAGCACGGTCGGCCAGATAGAAATACCGTAAGGGTATTAGAAGAAGGACAAGCAACCTGCCAAAAGGCAGCGCCATCTTGAACAAGGCAAAAATACATCATGATGGCAATTAATACCGGCACATATAGATGCGCACGAAAAAGCTTGCTGTAGAGTTTACAGAATTAGAGATTCAATTCGAGTTGTTAAGTAAAAAATAGTATTTAAAACAATCAAAAAGGGGACCAGATCTCATTGCCAGCTTAAGGCGGGGAGAATATATATCTAAATGTGTAGATAGAGAATAAAAACAGCCGTTTTCATCACAAGAGGTCTAGGTACACATGTAAATACAGAAATTTTTCTTATATCATGAGGAACTTGTAAAAATGGAGAAAGCACACAGTGGCAATGAGAATAGTAAGCATTTAGCAGAAATTGCATTTACAAAAGAGATTCCATGAATATTCAAACATAAAATAAGCAGTTACATTAAAGGTGTATTTAACTCCAAATCTAGAAAGCAGTTGCAAAAGCAAACACAGTGTGTACAGTGGATATAATACAGATTTAGATGATTAACCATAAAGATGCTACATAAAAACATAATGTCATATTTGGTCAAGACAGTTATTAATTAACCACCACAGAATGACATTCCTCAATTGAGTTCAATCCCTTATTCACACAGTCACATCGGAGTATCCACCGACACTCACTTCTATTCAGAATGTTTGAAATACTGCCCCCTCTCACCGGGACATGGATAACCTCTATTATTTGCCAGCGCATCTCGGAAGGGGCATGATTCTTTTCAGAATAATGCGCAACCAAAGGTGCGTTTTCAGTTAGACACCGTATCCTGCTTTTATGCTGTGACAATCTGGTCTTTATTTTTTGGGTTGTTTGCCCAATGTAGATAAGCTCACATGGGCACCAGATCGCATACACAACATTAGTTGTATTGCAATTGGAAAAATCACGAAGATCATAGGAGATATTCCCATGTATGAACTGTTTAGTGTTCATACTTGTGTCACACATAAGACAGCCTCCACATTAATAATGGCCTACAACCTTATCCAGGCCCCATAAAGATGTAAGAGTGACGGCCTCTGCTCGAGGTAAGGCAGCCCGGACTAAGTGGTCCCGAAGGTTTTTTCCTCTTTTGTAAGAGAATAAGGGCAATTCCTTGGTGATTCCAGTAGAGACCACAAGTGGCCAGTGTCTTTTGATGATGGTCGAGATTTGATTGCTACGAGTACTAAACATCGTGACGCATGGAATACGTTTCATCTGTTTTTTAGGTCTGGGTGTGAGAAGAAATTCTCGGTGGTTAAACCACGCTCTTTTCATTGATCGTTTGATCAATTTTCGAGGATAACCACGTAGTTGGAGTTTTTTTGATAGAATCTCTGCCTCACGGAAATAGTCGTCTTTAAACCGACAATTCCTGCGAATCCGCAAGAATTGCCCGAAAGGCAAACCATCCCGGAGTCCTCTAGGATGGTTACTTGTATATTCTAAAAGTGTGTTGCGAGCGGTTACCTTAGTTAACAGTTTTGTGGAGAGCCCGCCATCGTGTGGAAAAATAGTTAGATCCAAAAAATCAATTTGAGTTTTACTGGAATTTGAGGTGAATTCTAGATCTAAGGAACAAGAATTTAGCCAATTCAAGAATACATTCAGCTCCACAGTAGTTCCAGTCCAAATAAAGAAAATATCGTCAATATAGCGCCACCAATGGCAGACGCTGTCAAAAAAAGGATTAACGTCTTTGTCAAAAATAAACCGTTGTTCAAAATCGTCCACAAATAAAATAGCAAAATTGGGGGCATAAGAAGCCCCCATTGAAGTACCCTTAATCTGTAAATAGTATTGTCCGTCAAACTCAAAATAGTTGTACGTCAAAGAAATTCGTAATAACTCAACAATAAAGTCAGTAGGAACAGGTACTGGAGCTATCCGAGTGTTCAACGCTTTTTTGATCACCTCTATTCCTTCCAGTTGAGGAATGTTGGTGTATAAGGACTCAAGCTCCATACACACCAACATCTGCGTTTCTGGACAAAAATTCATGCTTTCCAATTGTGAAATAATGTCTCCACTGTCACGGACGTAACTGTGTGTGGACATCGCCAGATCTTTAATAAATACATCTATGTATTTACATAGGGGTGCACCACAAGCGTCACCAATCGCTTTTTTTTTTCATTTTGAGGCAGCACGGCTTTACTTTTATGGCCGCGCGGCCAATGCTTGTCCTAGGTAAATGGCATTACCATCCGTGGCGTCACCATACTCCTGTTTCCGGAGGTTGCACATAATCACATTCCCCCTTTCCATTGAATTTCAGTTGTCCTGGTATAAATAAGATACTGTGTTCCAGACTCTGTTTCCCTGACCCCGGAACCGCTAATTCATCACACAAAGTAAGCATTTTCCTTGACCAATCCTACAATCAATGACGTTTACAATTAGATGGTTAAATTTTGGGGCACTTATTGCGGGAATACTAGTGATGTCTGCAGTTTGCACCAACTTCTGAATAGTGTGTTAGATTTATCTCAACTTTACTTGCATTAAAGTGCTGATAATGAAATGCAGACTATCTGTTCCCTTGCCAAAAAAAACCCGAGGTGCACCATTGCGATTTATTCTAAATACTAAAACCCTTTAGTGAATTGCACTGAGGTAGTGGCTGCACTTAGAGTGTACACACAAAATCAATGAAGAAATCTCATTTTATTTATATGGATTGGGAATAGTGCGGCAGGTGATGGATCTTAACGGGATACACTGCCCAGTTCGTATATTGTTATGCACACGAAAAAATCACATCACAACTTTCACAACAACTGCAATGCGAAACAAATTCCGGCGGCGATAAGCCAAGTTAGCACCAGGGATTTTACACCTGCTTTCTGCTGGTGTTAAGCAGTATGACTACCTGCAGCATGAAAGGGAACACAGCCAAGAGCCATACCAGGACACCCACAGGTGCCATAAGGTCAATGAGCATGATACAGGGATTCCCATGAAGGCCACAAGACTTAACACAACAACCCCAAGTCTGCTAACACCCCCCAAACCCACATCTGATCAAGTGTGTCCCTGTGGTCATTGTGTTAGCATGTCATAGGCATGGGCCCTGCAACATCACTGTGTTCTGTCTTCATCAGACGTTACCATGTCACCTCAGCGTTGGCAGTGACCCTGGACATGTAGCTACGCACACATCCTCCTGCATGCACAACTGGCATGTGCTGGTCTGGCGTACACAGGTCAGCGCAGGAGTGTGCCTATCCGGCAAGGGGAACTGGGTGTCTCGGACATGTCCGTGTGCAGGAAGTGCGGTAAGTGTGTCTCTGTGTTCTGGTGTGGCCTGCCACAAGGGCCGCAGCAGTGATGTTGTAAAGTGGCATGCACACCCTCCAAAAGGCACTGTCATGGTGTAGCTGTAATGGTGGTAATAAGAGAATCCGAGGAGGCGGTCATAGGGTGTGGCAGCGCTAAAATGGATTGTCGCACTGGGCGCCACCAGTGACCATGTCTGTTCACATGTCCCAAAACAAACAGTGGACATGACTGCATTGGCGTCGAATTATGTCAGATGCGCGGACAACCAACGGTGCTAATGTGAGCTATTGAAGGTTTTTTAAGGAAGATAAAAACTAAGAGTATTTAGACCAACTAGACTCCGGCTGTTCCTGCTGCTCTAATCTGCTGAGTTTGGGTGTATTGAACCTTTCCATATAGCACTAACATTGAGCTTCAGTGAGCACACTTATCATGCATTCTGTGTGCTGGTAATAGCGCTCCTTGTCCTCATACTCGTCCTGTCCTCATATTCTCCCCTTTGTCCTGTAACTCCTGTAACTCCTCCCTTTCTCCTCATATTCCCCACTGTCCTCATAGTCCCCCTCTCTCTGCTCATACTCCGTCCTCTCTCCTTATATTCCTCTTCTCTCTTATACTCCTCCCTGTCTTCATACTGCCCCCTCTCTCCTCTTACTACCCCCTGTCTCCTCATAATCCCTTTTGTCCTTATATTTCCCTTTGTCCTCATACTTCTCCTCTCTGTGTTCATACTCCCCTGTTTCTCCTCATATTCCTCCTCTTTCCTCATTGTCTTGTCTGTCTCCTAATACTCTCCCTTCTTTGTATACTCCCTCCTCTGTCTTCTTACTCTTCCCTCTCTCCTCATACCTTCCTCTTTACCCAGTCAGTATACATACATTGCTGCATACACTCTTGGGCAGATTTACAAGCCCCTTGCGCCTCTTTGTTGTTCTATTGTGTCACTTTTTTGATGTAATGTTGGCAAAAATAATGCAGCAAATTGGAAATGTATTTGAAAAATGAGTCAGGGTTGTCCATTGAAATGTAGTAGTTACATACATGGAATGTGTGCAGTCACTTAACCGTTTAGAGTAGTAAATGTGTGTTGGTAAAATGCATGGTCTCATTTTTTTGTCTAGAATCACACTGAGCGTCTGTGTACATTAAGGCATTATACTTGCCCCATTTTCCATATTCTCCCCCTCTCTCCTCCCAGTCTACCTCTCTCTGCTTATACTGTCCCCTCTCTTCTGATATTCCCCCTCTTTCCTTATTCTCACTGTTCTCTCCTCATAGTGCTCCTTGTCCTTATTCTCCCTCCTGTCCTCATATTCCCCTCTCTGCCCTGTTACTCCTCGCTTTCTCCTCATATTCCCCCTTCTCCTCATATTCCCCACAGTCCTCATAGTCCCCCTCTCTGTCCTCATACTCCATCTTCTCTTTGTATTCCTCCTGTCTCTTCATTCTCCTCTCTCTCCCCTTATACTCCCCCCTGTCTTCATACTCTCCCCTCTCTTCTCTTACTTCCCCCTCTGTCCTCAGAATCCCTTTTGTCCTCAAATTCCCCCATCCTCATACTCCTCCTCTTTGTGTTCATATTCCCCTGTTTCTCCTCATATTCCTCCTCTTTCCTCATTGTCTCCCCGTCTCCTAATACTCCCTCTTCTTTTTATACTCCCTCCTCTCTCCTCTTAGTCCTCCCTTTCTCCTCATACGTGCCTCTTATTTTCCAGTCAGTATACATACATTGCTGCATACACTCTTGGGCAGATTTACAAGCCCCTTGCGCCTCTTTGTTGTTCTATTGTGTCACTTTTTTGATGTAATGTTGGCAAAAATAATGCAGCAAATTAGAAATGTATTTGCAAAATGAGTCAGGGCTGTCCACTGAAATGTAGTAGTTATATACATGGAATGTGTACAGTCTCTTAACCGTTTTACAGTAGTAAATGTGTTTTGGTGAAATGCATGGTCTCATATTTGTTGTCTAGAATCACACTGAGCGTCTGTGTACATTAAGGAATTATACTCGCTCCTTTTCCATATTCTCTACCCTCTCTCCTCCCAGTCTCCCTCTCTCTCCTTATACTGTCCCCTCTATCTTGATATTCCCCCTCTTTCCTTATTCTCACTTTTCTCTCCTCGTAGCGCTCCTTGTCCTCATACTCTTCCTGTCCTCATATTCTCCCCTTTGTCCTGTAACTCCTCCCTTTCTCCTCATATTCCCCGTTCTCTTCATATTCCCCACTGTCCTCATAGTCCCCCTCTCTGTGCTCATACTCCGTCCTCTCTCCTTATATTCCTCCTCTCTCTTCATTCTTCCCTCTCTCCCTTTATACTCCTCCCTTTTTTATATTGTTATATATATTTTTTTATAACAGATTCTATTTATCAACACTAAAATAAATTCATCATGCCTTCAAAAAGTGAAAAGAGGAAAAAACATAATAAAGCTGATTATTTAAAGAGAAGTCATCCACAAGATTTACCTGAACAACAATGTGTGAACAAAAAAAAAAAAGTCCAGGTAAGAGAACTAAGATTTTTTTGAAGAATTTATCTAATACTAGGAGTAGTGTGCACAATATTAAAAATACAAATTGTGTATCTGCAACTAAAAAGAAAAGCAAGAGAAAAAAGAACAACCATGGGAATTCATCTTGTAAAAAAACAGTGTATAGTAAAAGGAGGAAGAATCAATTTCAGGAAATTAGAAAAAGAATGTTTTATAATAGAGTTTTGCCGAATTTGATCAAGGAAGTGAAGAAATGTAAAAAAAACAGCATTTTATAAGAAGAAGAAATGTATAGAAAATATAGTTGAGAAAGCTTTCGAATTGAAAAAAAATGTTTATTTTAGTAATCAATAGAATTCCATCTCTAGATAAGCCAATCCATTTAATGTAGTCCAAAAGAAAGTGGAGAAGAGTAATTAACAGAAGTAATTTTTCTGAGTTTTTTTTGGGTGAATGGAAACATAGTTCAATTTCTGAGCCTTTTTTTAATGAAGAGAGTTATTTTCAGAGTAATGATTTGTTGCATGCAGTTGACACTAGTGGTGTGCTTATGAGTTTAGAAATGGTTTTCCTATTGAGAAAGAGAAAATTGTTTCTAGAAATGCAGAAGAGGTGTTAGCTGATGAAGTTTTAGGGATACGTCCTAAAGCTCCAGTGTACACTTGGAATTGCAGTAGTATTTGTAGTGTACAGCAGGAATCTGTTGATTTTTTAAGCAATTTCTTACGTAACTGTACTAATAAATGTGTTAAACAAAAGATTAAGATGTTGCAAGGACTAGACCCTTGCAGATTGAGAGAAAATACTGGTTTGCAAGGTCATTCTCTGGCTTGTCTTTCTAAAAAAGTATGTCGAAGTGTCTTTTACCATTTCAGGATGTTAGCAGTACATCATACTGAAATGAGGAAATTAGTCTGAAGATTGTTTTATGCAAAAAGTCCAGCACTAATGTTAAAAAAGTTGAACAGTGCTCTTTTGCGTGGATCTGTATCTGATGTAATGAACATTTGTGATGAAATTCAGGTTAGTTACTGTGGTCCTGAGGAAGACAGTGCAGAAATTGATACATTAATAGAAGGAAATGTGGAAGAGAATGTACGACATTGTAGTACAGAAAATTTTGAGCAAAAAATTACAAAGTTTAAGGTGATTTCAGGTGAAAGGCCACATTTTTCTTGTATTTGTTGTCGACTAACTCATTATAAAAATCAGACCAGGACTGTGGATCTGAATTTAAAAAGTGAAAAGGAAAAAAATTATGAGTGGATGGAATTTGCAACTTATTTGTTGGTAGAGAATTGTTTTGATTTGAGTTCTGATCAGCATATATGTAAATATTGTTATAACAAATTAGACAAGAACAAAATGCCTGCTAGAGCTGTGCATAATAATCTTGAGTTGGTAAATATTCCTTCTGAACTGATGGATTTAAATACCTATGAGTCTATTCTTATTCAATGTGTGCATCCATTTCAGGCTATTGTTCGTATGGAGCATAAGACAGGAACGTTGCCTCCTTCAGATTTACAGAGAGGATAAAAGGGAAGAGTTGTATATTTGCCTCTAGATTTAAAGAAAAATATTGAAACAATTGGTGTAGAAAATGTAGAAGATGAACCTTTAGTTATTCTTGTTAATGGCGTTCCTACTAAGAGTAAGAAAATCTGGCAAGAATTAGTGGATGTTAGGAAAGTGAAAAAGGCAACGTTGTATCAATCAATCAATCAATCAATCAAGCATTTATAAAGCGCGATACATACCCGTGAGGGTCTCAAGGCGCTGGGGGAGGGGCTGCTACTGATCGAATAGCCAGGTCCTGAGAAGTCTTCTGAAGGCCAGCAGGTCCTGGGTCCTGGGTCTGTCGTAGGCTGGCAGGGAGATCGTTCCAGGTCTTGGCGGCGAGGTAGGAGAAGGATCTGCCGCTGGCGGTGGTTTTCCGGATACGGGGAACTGTGGCGAGGGTGGCAGAGCGGAGGTTGCGGGTGGGGGTGTGAAAGCTGAGTCGGTTGTTGAGGTATGATGGTCCGGGTTGTGTAGCGCTTTGTGTGCGTGGATGGTGAGTTTGAAGGTGATCCTCTTGTTGACTGGGAGCCAGTGCAGGCCTCTCAGGTGGGGTGCGATGTGGCTGCGTCGGGGGACGTCGAGGTTCAGTCGTGCTGAGGCATTCTGGATTCGTTGTAGCCGTCTCAGGAGCTTGACTGTTGTTCATGAGTAGAGGTTGTTTCCGTAGTCGAGTCTGTTGGTGATGAGGGCCTGGATGACGTTTTTTCTCGTGTCTGGAGGGATCCACATGAAAATCCTGCGGAGCATTCGGAGGGTGTTGAAGCAGGGCGCGGAGACGGCGTTGACTTGCTTGGTCATGGAGAGGGAGGAGTCGAGGATGAAGCCCAGGTTGCGTGTGTGGTCGGTAGGTTCCGGGGGTGTGCCTAGCGATGTGGGCCACCAGGAGTCGTCCCAGGCTGATGGGGTGGGTCCGAGGATGAGGACCTCTGTTTTGTCTGAATTCAGCTTCAGTCTGCTGTCCTTCATCCAGTCGCGACAGCCTTCATTCCTCTGTGGAGGTTGGCTTTGGCGGTGTTGGGGTCTTCGGTGAGGGATATGATCAGCTGGGTGTCATCGGCGTAGGAGATGATGTTGAGGCTGTGTTGTCGTGCGACGTGGGCGAGTGGAGCCATGTAGATATTGAACAGCGTCGGGCTAAGGGAGGATCCCTGTGGGATGCCGCAGATGATCTTGGTGGTTCTTGAGCGGAAGGGAGGGAGGCGGACGCTCTGGGTTCTGCCGGAGAGGAAGGATGTGGTCCAGGCCAGGGCCTTCTCTTGAATTCCGGCGTCGTGGAGACGTGCTGATAGGGTGCGGTGGCAGACCGTGTCAAAGGCGGCTGATAGGTCCAGGAGGATGAGGGCGGCTGTTTCTCCTTTGTCAGTCAGGATCCTGATGTCGTCGTTGGCAGCAATGAGGGCGGTCTCGATGCTGTGGTTGCTGCGGAAGCCCAATTGGGATGGGTCCAGGACGTTGTTGTCTTCGAGGTAACGGGTCAGCTGTTTGTTGACAATCTTCAATTTTGCCGGGAACGGGAGCAGCGAGATGGGCTGGAAGATCTTGAGGTCCTTGGGGTCTGCCTAGGGTTTCTTTAGAAGGGCGTTGATCTCGGCGTGCTTCCAGCTTGCTGGGAAGGTTGCCGTCTCGAAGGAGCTGTTGATTGTTTTCCGGAGGTGGGGTGCGATGGTTGTGCTGGCTTTGTTGAAGACATGGTGAGGGCAGGGGTCGAATGGGGATCCGGAGTGGATGGAGTTCATGGTTTTGATGATGTCTTTGTCGCTGACGTTGGTCCAGGGGGTCAGGCGGCTGGTGCGGCTGGTGGTCGCGGGGGTGGTGGAGTCGGTGGTGGGTGTGGGGGTGTCGGAGTTGAAGCTGTCATGGATGTCGGCGATCTTGCGATGGAAGACGGTGGCCAGGAAGTCGCACAGGTCCTGTGATGGTGGGATGTCGTTGGTGTTGGAGCTGGGGTTGGAGAGTTCTTTCACGATGCTGAAGAGCTCTTTGGTGTTGTGTGCGTTGTTGTATAACCGGTCCTCTTGGCGGTCCTCTTGGCAGTCCTGATGAGTTGGTGGTGTCTGCGGGTGGCGCTTTTGTGGGCTGTGTGGCTGTTTGGTGTTCGGTCGTGGAGCCATTTGTTCTCCAGCTTCCGACAGGTGCGCTTGGAGGTCCGGAGGTCTTCTGTGAACCAGGTGGCTTTCATGTTGGTGTGGTTAGTAGTGGAGGTCTTGAGAGGGGCGAGGGTGTTGGCGCAGTCGTTGATCCATTGTTTGAGGTTGGTCGCGGCGGTGTCTGGGTCGGTGGGGTTGGCGGGTGGTCTCAGGGCGAGGGTGGTAGTCAGTTGGTCCTTGGTGACCTTGCCCCAGCAGCGGCGTGGTAGCTGTTGGGTGCGGTGGTGTGTGGTGGGTTTTCTGAAGGTGAAGTGGACGCATCTGTGGTCGGTCCAGTGAGGTTCGGTGGTGTGGTTGAAGGAGACGTGGGGGCTAGTGGAGAAGATGGGATCCAGTATGTGTCCAGCGGCGTGGGTGGGTGTTGTTACGAGTTGTTTAAGTCCGAGGTTGGCGAGGTTGTCGAGCAGGGCGGTGGAGTTGGCATCGTTGTTGTTCTCGAGGTGGAAGTTCAGGTCCCCGAGGAGGATGTAGTCTGTGGAGGCGAGGGCGTGGGTGCTGACGAGGTTGGTGATGGTGTCGCAGAACTGTGGTCTTGGTCCGGGTGGTCTGTAGACCAGGGTCCCTCTGAGGGTGGTGTTGGGGTCGGTGTGGATCTGGAAGTGCATGTGCTCGGCGGTGGTGAGGGTGTCGTCGGTGTTGGTTGAGACTCTGAGGGTGTCCTTGTGGACGATGGCGATTCCCCCTCCGACTCCGTTGGTGCGGTCTCTGCGGGAGATCTTGTAGCCCTGTGGGATGGCTATGGCGATGTCTGGTGCTGAGGTGTCGTTCTGCCAGGTCTCCGTCAGGAGCAGTGGAGTCTAGGAGGTCCCAGAGTTCCATGGCGTGCTTGCGAGCGGAGCGGGTGTTGAGGAGGATGCAGCAGAGGTGGTTGGGTTCGCTAGCTTGTGGTCTGTAGGACTGGATGCTGGTGTATCTGCAGTTCCGGCAGGCAAAGGGCCCTTGGGTGCGCTTCGGGGTGGCCTGGTAGCAGGGGTGGTCTCGTCTGGTGTTGAGTACATGGAGGGTGCTGGGGTCGTAGTGCAGTTTGGTGTTGCGGGGGGCGCGGGGTCCAGGGGTTCTGGCTAGGCACGGACGGGCGCAGACAGGCTTGCCTTTGGCGCACCCGCAAGGCGCGTCCGCTGCGCATCCGCACGACGCACTCCATAAGAGGCGAAGTGGGAGGGAGGAGCAGCTGGGAGGCGGGAGCGGGGGCGGCCAATGGGTGAGGGCACGGGGCAGAGAAGGAAAAAAGGGGGCAGGGTTGAGGGGAGCAGCGGCGGGAAGTGGGGAGCGGGGGGCACAGAGGGCAAGGGTACAGAGGAACGGCAATAAAGGGAACAACAAAGAAAAGAAATAACAGTCGGGTGTGGGGAAAAAACAGAGCAACAATACAATGAAAAAGAGACAGATACCAGGGGCACACCAGCGGCGAACCAGCGGCGGACCCTCGGCAGCAGCAGCAGTGGGGCAGTCACGGGCAACCAGGAGGAGCCATGCGGCTGGTCACTCCCCACGCTGTAAAAAATAATAAATACTATGAAAATGTGTATGTGAGAGAAGGTGAAATAACTGTAGAAGAAGATAGTGACTCGCGATCTGGACAAATTGAAAAAGTGGATGTGTCCGGAACTGAAGAAATCTACGAACATTACAGTGTTCATCCACTTCATTTCAAAGAAGTGATGGGGAATACTATAGAGTTATTCCAAATGAAAGAAGCAAAGGGAAGTCCCATTAGTGTATGGGAAAAAAGCTTGGAAGCTTGTTGTTTCCCTCAGTTGTTTCCAACAGGAAAAGAAGGACGATATGATGACCGACCTGTGCAGATTGCTGCATCTGAATACCAGACATCAAGATTGTATGCAGAAGATCCAAGATTTCAACAATGTATTCCGTATTTGTTTCATCTTTTGTTTGAGAGTGATTTGTCTGGACTTTCTTATGCAGTGAACCATATATTGAAAACAGGTGTACATCTGCAAAAAGTTTCGGCAAAGGAATTTATGGATAAAGTACAGCAGAAAGATAATGTTTTAGAATTTCAGCTAATTAATCTCATGGCATGTCAGAATGGTACTAATGAGTACTGGTACTGTCGTCATGGAGAACTTAAATGTATGCTAAGGAACTTAGGAACTCCTACATGGTTCCTTACTCTAAGCTGTGCTTAATATGCTTGGGATGATTTACTTAAATTTCTTCAAGTGGCAAATCCAAATATACTAAATATTGAATACAAGACACCTGGAGAATTGTGCTCTTTGGATCCAGTTAATGTATGCATGTATTTCAATCATAGATTTGATGTCTTTTATCATCAATAAAAAAAAAATCCTCCTCTTGGAGAGGTTCTGGATTTCTTTTGGAGAAAGGAGTATCTAGCGAGATGTGTTCCTCACATACATATGCTAATATGGATCAAAGATACTCCCAAATTTGGAACAGACTCAGATGATACTGTGTTGTCTTTTATTGAAGAATATGCTATATGTGATATACCCAAAAGTACACAAGATAAGGACTTAAGACAACAAGTCTTACGATTCCAAAGCCATCATTGTGGGAAATACTGTCATCGAAAGTACAAATCTTTGGACAAATTCTACACCAAATGTCGTTTTGGATTTCCCGTCCTGTAATATCGAAAGGAAGAGTGAACAGTTTTATATCATCTTTGCGACATACTATCACAAGAAAGTCTCAAAAAAATACCTACAACTTAAGAAGAAATGAAGACTCAAAATACATAAATTACTACAACCCAGTCATTTTGTCCATGAGGAATGCTAACATGGATATTCAATACGTTGCGGACAATTCCATTGCTGTTGCTCGATATGTAACATCCTGCATAACAAAATCAGAAAAGACGGAATTGATGGAAATGTGGGAAGAGATTTCCCACGAGAATAGTCTAAGTAAGAAATTATATACTTACAGTTTGAAGATGTTATCTCATCGAGAAATTGGAGCATATGAATGCTCGGATTGCTTTTCATCTGCAAGTCTATACTCCAAATCTAGAAGGATCATTTGGGTGAGTCTAGGTCTTGCTGCAACACAAAATCGAGTACTTAAATCTGTACAAGAAATTGAATATTTAGCTGAAAAATAACCATAAAGTACAGATATTGTGAAAACTAATATGTTGGATACATATTATCCAAATAGAAGTCATCATCTTGAGAACATTTGTCTCTATGAAGTGCTGCAAAACTATATTTTTAAATGGAATATTACAAAAACATCAATAATGTTATATATGCCATGATTGGTTCTGAAGGATGTTTGGTAAAACAAAGAAAAGGACATTTGATTAATCACCGTAAACTGGGTTGCGAAACTCCTGACAAAAGGGAATTTTACTATTTAGCTCTTTCGCAACTTTTCAAGCCGTGGTGTTCAGAATTGGAATTACTTGGATATTTTGAGAACTATGAAGATTCCTTCAACGCAAGTAAAGATACTATAGAATGTCCTGTTTTTGCTAATTAAGTGAAAATGTTGAACAACGAAATTGAGCAAGAAGCTACAATTGCAGCTGAGATTGCTAGAGACAGTTCTCTAGACAGTCAAACTTCTGCTCCGTTGAATCCAGATCCACTAGGAGAACCAATTGTTCAAAATGAAGCAGAAACTGCTATGGAAGAGGTGGAAACAGCAATGTATTAAGCTCAAGAAGATGTAGCAAACTTAGGAAACTTGGAAGAACAACTAAATGTTGAGCAGAAACAAATACATGAGCAAGTGAGAGAACAGATTGACCATGGATTACTTCATGAAAAGAAAGAGTGCTCATCATTTCAACCTATACGAATGTATGTGAGTGGACAAGCTGGAACCGGATAAAGTTTATTAATTAAAGTAACTACAAATTATCTACAGAGAAGAACTGAGTCGCATTTGTCTTGTGTTGTCACTGCTCCAACTGGGTTGGCAGCACACAATATTAAAGGAATTACTTTACATCGTTTATTAATGCTACCACTAGAGCATGAAAACAAATTGGAATACCACAAGCTATCTGGAGAAGCTTGTTGTGAAGTTTCAAGAGTGTTGAAGAAAATGAAACTTCTCATTATTGATGAGGTAAGCATGGTATCAAACTTAATGCTTGCTTTTGTGCATTGACGAATCAGCAAATTCTTAACACCTAGTATGACGTATTATTTGGAGGAAAGCACATCATAGTTTTTGGAGATCTACTACAACTTACTCCTGTAAAAGGACAACCAATGTTTAAAACACTGTCGCATGAAGATACCAGAAAGTCTTTGGGGAGCATTGGAAATGTAAACATTTGGTCATATTTTGAGTATAAGGAACTTATTACAAATATGTGACAGTCAAATGATGCTGATTATGGAACTATTCTTCAAGATATAGAATTGGAAAAATGACTGAACATGGCAAACAAGATTTACAGATATGATTACTTTCCAATTTGTTTCCAAATGAAAATATTGTCCCAGAGAAAATATACATGAGAATTGCAGAAAACAAATCTGTAATCTGCTTAATGCCAACACTACGTGAATGTTCTATATTCAATGAAGAAATGTTAAAGTTGGAAAATGAAGAAATTATAAAATTGGAAGCTATTGATAAAATAGAACATGAAGGAATCACTATTATTTTGACTGAAAAGTTGAAGAGGAAATTGGATTCTTTAGAGAAATCGATAAGTAAAACTGCTGCTTTAGAAAAGAATTTATATGCATGTGTAAACTGTAGGGTAATTTTACGACGTAATTTGAATGTGGAAAAAGGTTTAGTAAATGGAGCAATGGGTAAAATTGTTGATTTAGTTAATTATGTAAATAGAGATAGTATTGAATTTTTGAAAATCAAATTTGATGAAATTGAAGAAGTACAACAATTTAGTCGTTGTTCAGCTCGGTTTTTGCTTGTAAAAGATTTGTATGTTCGCTGAAAACAGTTTCCTATTTCTTTGGCGTGTGCGGTGACCATTCATAAATCTCAAGGTTTAAGTGTAGCTAGTGCTTTAGTGAATATTGGAAGTACCGTGTTTAAAGAGGGTATGGCATATGTTGCTTTGTCTCGAGTGAGGAATTTATCTGGATTGTACTTGATTGATTTTGATGAGACAAAAATTAGTGCAGATGCAAATTGTGTGAAAGAGTATAATAGGTTAAGAAGAGAATATGCACCCAATTTAGGTCAATATCCAGTATTTGAAAAGCGTGTGATAGGTAGAAAAAGAAGATTTGATAATATCTGTAGTGAAGCCTTAGAGAAAGAAAAACACAAGATGAAGTTGTGATTGCAAGCAAAAAGAAAAAGGACAGTGTTGAAGAGAATGTTGGTTATGGTGCACAGACATAATATCGACTCCAAAATATCGTTTGGACAGAATATCGAGTTTGAAATATCGTTTGGACAAAATATCGACAGGACAGAATATAGACAGCCAAAATATCGTTTTTAAGGTAAGTGAAGTAATATCGACTGTAAATAATATAGAAAGTGAAAATATCCAAGTATATAATCTAGATAGTAAAAAATATCGTTTTTTAAATAATATTTAATTATTTATAGTGTTTTTTATGTTATAATATGTGTGAAAAGTGTCATTTTATGTTATAATTATTTTTAATTAATGATTTTTTTTAAATTATTGTGTAATTTTATTCTGTAGCGGGTTGTGGGTTTATAGGGGAATAGGGTGGGAAGTAATTTAATTATAATTAATTAAATATGTACATTTATTAATTGGTAGTAATATTTAATTAATTGGTAATTAAATATTATTTGTTAATTATTTAAAATTTAATTGGTAATTAATTTAATTTAATTGATTAATTGCTAATTATGTAAATTTAAATAATTTATTTCCTGTAGCGGGTTGTGGGTTTATAGGGGAATAGGGTGGGAAGTAATTTAATTATAATTAATTAAATATGTAAATTTAATAATTGGCAGTAATATTTAATTAATTGTCAATTAAAAAATATTTGTTAATTAATTAAAATTTAATTGGTAATTAATTTCATTTAATTGATTAATTGCTAATTATGTTAAATTAAATTATTTATTTCCTGTAGCGGGTTGTGGGTTTATAGGGGAATAGAGTGGGAAGTAATTTAATAATAATTAATGAAATAATAACATTTATTTAATTGTATTTAATATAAAATATTTGTAAATTAATTTTTAATTATCAAATAAATAATTGGTAATTAGTTATAAATTAGTATTGATAGGTAACTAATTGAAATATTTTAGGGTTCAGGGTCAGTTTTTAGTTTTTGGGTAAAGGGGTATTTTTAGGGTTCAGGGTCAGTTTTTAGTTTTTGGGTAAAGGGGTATTTTTAGGGTTCAGGGTCAGTTTTTAGTTTTTGGGTAAAGGGGTATTTTTAGGGTTCAGGGTCAGTTTTTGTTTTTTGGGTAAAGGGGTATTTTTAGGGTTCAGGGTCAGTTTTTAGTTTTTGGGTAAAGGGGTATTTTTAGGGTTCAGGGTCAGTTTTGGGTTTTTGGGTAAAGGGTTTTTTTTAGGGTTCAGGGTCAGTTTTGGGTTTTTGGGGTACAGGGGTACGGTGTAAAAATAAAGTAAAATTAAATTTACATTAAATTAATTTAATGAAATGAAATGAAATTAAATTATATTAAATTAATTTTAAATAATTTAAATTTAAAAAATTATTATATACTTACCAATACTTACGTTGTAATGGTATGTGTTGTAAAGGTATCTGCGTTGTAAAAACATGCATTGTAAAAACATGCGTTGTAATAGTTTTTGCGTTGTAAAAATTTTGTTGTAATGGTAGTGCGTTGTAAAAGTTGCGTTGTAACGTCATATATCCACTGTTGCACTCTTTGGAGTGGGAATAGTAATTTTAACCCCTACGCTATCCAACGCTTTCCCTACTGTTGCACCCACTGGAGTGGGAATAGTAATCTTTACTCTTTTGTATTTGTACGTTAATAATATTGGCTATTATTTAATTAAATTTTGTTACTATATATATATATGTTTTAAGAAATATGATTAAAAAAATATTATTTTTTTACTTTCATTAATTATTTAATTATTAAAAGTTATTTTAAGTATTGTTAATTATATTTTAGTAATTAATTTTTTATATTAATGTAATTAAACATTGTTTTTATTAAAGTCGATATTTTTTACAACTATATTTTTGTTAACGATATTTTGTACTCGATATTTTTGTACTTACCTGTTTGTACATACAAACTCGATATTTTGGTTGTAGATATTTTCTCGTCGATATTTTGGGTAGTCGATATTTTGGTAGTCGATATTATTTCAGTGATCCGTAGATGTTGAATAGCGTCAAGTTGAGGGATGAGCCCTGAGGGAAATTGCAAACGATATCGGTGGTTTTGGATCAGAAAGGTAGGACACGGATGCTGAGGATTACTATTGAGGAACTCCTGAACTAAGAATTTGAGATATACTATTTGGCCATGAGGAAAAGTATGTAAAACCATTAAGGACTATTTGTTGTATATTTTGTCAGCATATATTTGTAAGTAACTTTATTTTCAGTGTATGAAAATTAATGATAGTGTTTTGTTATTTTAAGATTGTTTGAGATATCTCATAGTTACATAAGAAATTGCTGTTAGAAAAAAACATTTAACACATGTTTTATTTCTATTTTTTAGATTGTTATTGAGAATGTTGAATGGGTTTTTTTAAGAAAATCTTATTGATTGTTTTTTTTAGATTGTTATCGAGAATGTTGAATGGTTTTTTTTAAGAAAATCTTATTGATTGTCTTTTTTTTGCCCACTGTTATGTGATGAGTACTATTGAACTCACTGTTTGTAGTGAAATTCAATATATTCTGAGAACAGCAAAAAGGCAAATGAAATGCTTTAAAAATTATTTTGTGTTGTAAAAGATATATTGTAACAGTTTTTGTTTTGTCTTCCACAGATGCTAATTTTATAATATATAATTTTTTTTATTATTTATTATGTTTAAGGTAAGTATAAGTAACTGTTAAAAATGGTCGATGGGATGTGCTTCTACAGAGTTGAAGTAACAAAACATGGATGGAGTACATACGTGTGCAAAGATGGTTTGTATCTTTTAAAGACATTTGAAAAACTTAATATTTAGTGTACCAGTATTCTTTGCATTTTACTACAACACATCTACTAGTTTGGAACAGGTAAGGTGAATAGACATATTGTACTTGTTTTAGTACTGCATTTTATTATAAGAGCCTGAGTTTTTTCCTATAGTGATAAGGAGTGACTGAAAATTTAAGAACATTTAAAAACTGAACATTCATATAAATAATTATATTCATATAATCTTATAAAAGAGTTGAGAATGGTATTTGTATAATATTTTTTAAAGGGCAAAATAGTTGATAAAGCTAGTTTTATGTTATGGATTAGGAAAAATGATAAAATGACGTGTTTATGTTTTTGTACAAGGAACTACAACATAAGAAATTCATTATGGAAAAACAACAGAACAATATGGAAGACGATTTCGAAATTAGCAACAGTCTCATAGAAGAGCTAATCATACGTTTCACAGGCAGCGAGAAAGAAGAGGAAGAAATTAGTGCTGCAGATATCAGCTCTGATTTCCTAGATGAAAGCTTGGATGCTGATTTTGTGGAAGCATTAGATGATATCGGGTTTGATCATATAACTTTCAAAATTGATAACCAGGAAAATGAAATACCATATGAAATTATTTTAGAAGGTCTATTAAATTATGAGATGTTACAAGAATACATTTATTATTATATAATAATAATGGTTTGAGTACTATGTACAGTGAATATTAAAATATTCACTGTAATAAAAATGTAGCACTTATAGATTCTCTTATACATTTTTTAAATTCTTTGCCCAGTCTGTATCCTCCACACTTCCTTCAAACACTCTGTTACTGTTGTTTTAGTATTATAGTGAACCATTCAGCAGAATATCCTTATCTATGCACTGTGCTAAAAATTAAGCTCTTTTAAATTCAGTCAGACACTCTCCTTGCAGAACTGTAATTATCCAGTCAGTACCCAAGTAATCATGGAGCAAAGTAGGCCTTAGGCCATGGACTGCTTTAAACCCCTATAGACTATGCTTGCAGTCTTATATGCACCTGCGAACTTGTCTTTTATACCTTCAATTCCCCAATCTGTATCCTTACACTTGCAGCAAATACTCTGTCATTGCTGATTCAGTATTGTACTGAGACATTCAGCAGAATGTCTTTATCTATGCACTGTTCTAAAAATGAAGGTCTTATAAATTCAGTTAGACACTCTCCTTGCAGAACAGTAATCATCCAGTCAGTGCCCAGGTAATTATGGAGCAAAGTAGGCCTTAGACAATGGACTGCTTTAAACCTCTATAGACTATGCTTGCAGTCTTCTATGTACCTGCAAACTTGTTTTTTATACCTTCAATTCCCCAGTCTATATCTTTAGACTTTTACCAAACACTCTCACACTACTGTTTTAATATTGTAGCGAGCCATTCAGCAGTATTTGCTTATCTATGTACTGTGGTAAAACTGAAGCTGTTATAAATTCAGTCAGGCACTTTCCTTGCAGAACTGTAATCATCCACTCACTACCTAAGTACTCCTGCATTACAACAGGCCTTAGGCCATAAACTTCTTCAAACCCCTATAGACTATGCATGCAGTCTTCTATGCACCGGCAAACTTGTCTTTTATACCTTCAATTCACCAGTCTGTATCATTACACGTCCAGCAAACACTATCACACTACTGTTTCAGTATTGTAGTGAGCCATACAGCACTATGTGCTTATCTATACACTGCTCTAAAAGTGAAGTTGCTATACATTCAGCCAGACACTCTCCTTGCAGAATTGTAATCATTTAGCCAGTACCCAAGTACTCATGGTGCAAAGTGGGCCTTAGGGCATGGACTGCTTCAAACCTCTATAGACTATGCATGCACTGTTCTATGCACCGGCAAACTTGTCTTTTATACCTTCAATTCCCCAGTCAGTATCTTTACACTTTCGGCAAACACTCTGTGATTGCTGATTCAGTATTGTACTGAGCTATTCAGCAGAATGTCCTTATCTATGCACTGTGCTAAAAATGAAGCTCTTATAAATTCAGTCAAGCACTGTCCGTGCAGAACTGTAATCATGCAGTCAGATCCCAAGTAATTATGGAGTAAAGTAGGCCTTAGGCCATGGACCTCTTTAAACCCCTATAGACTATGCTTGCAGTGTTCTATGCACCTGCAAACTTGCCTTTTATATCTTCAATTCCCCAGTCTGTATCCTTACACTTTGAGCAAACACTCTGTCATTGCTGATTCAGTGTTGTACTGAGCCATTCAACAGAATGTCCTTATCTATGCACTGTGCTAAAAATGATGGTCTTATACATTTAGTTAGTCACTCTCCTTGCAGAACTTTTATCATCCAGTTAGTACCCAACTACTCATGGAGCAAAGTAGGCCTTAGGGCATGGACTTCTTTAAACCCCCATAGACTATGCTTGCAGTCTTCTATGCACCTGCAAACTTGCCTTTTATAGCTTCAATTCCCCAGTCTGTATTGTTACACTTTCACCAAACACTCTCACACTACTGTTTCAGTATTGTAGTAAACCATACAGCAGTATGTGCTTATCTATACACTGTTCCAAAAGTGAAGCAGTTATAAATTCAGCTTGACACTGTTTGCAGAACTTTTGTCATCCAGCCAGTACCCAAATATTCATGCAGTAAAGTAGGCCTTAGGATATGGACTGCTTCAAACTCCTATTTACTATGCATGTACTCTTATATGCACTTGAAAACTTGTCTTTTAAACCTTTAATTACCCAGTCTCCATCATTACACTCCCTCCAATCACTTTGCCACTGCTGTTTCAATATTGTAGTGAGCCATACAGCAATATGTGCTTATCTATACACTGTACAAAAAGTGAAGCAGTTATACATTCAGCTCTACACTCTCCTCGGAGAACTGTAATCATTCAGCCACTACCCAAGTAGTCATGCAGCAAAGATGGCCTAAGGGCATGGACTGCTTCAAACACCTCTAGATAATAAATGCACTTTTCTAAACATCTGCAAACTTAGCTTTTAAACTTTCAATTGCCCAGTCTGTATCCTTACACTTCCTCCAAACATTCTGCTACTGCTATTTTAGTATTGTAGTGAGTCATACAGCAGTATGTTCTTATGTATACACTATTCTAAAAGTGAAGGTGCTATATATTCAGCCAGACACTCTCCTTGTAGAACTGTGAGCATTCAGACAGTTCCCAAGTAGTCATGCACCAAAGTAGACCTTAGGGCATGGACTGCTTCAAATCTCTGTGATTGCTGATTCAGTATTGAACTGAGCTATTCAGCAGAATGTCCTTATCTATGCACTGTGATAACAATTAAGCTCTTATAAATTCAGTCACGCACTCTTCTTGCAGAACTGCAATCATGCAGTCAGTACCCAAGTAACTATGGAGCAAAGTAGGCCTTAGGCCATGGACTGCTTTAAACTCCTACAGACTATGCTTGCAGTCTTCTATGCACCCGCAAACTTGCCTTTTATATGTTCAATTCCCCAGTCTCTATCCTTCCACTTCCACCAAACACTCTGTCACTCCTGTTATAGTTTTGTAGTGACTCATTGATCAGTGTGTAGTAATCCATTCACTACATTAAAACACTAATCGGCAGATGTACAATAAGTGGTACATCCCTGGGGATATGCCAGTTATTGTGCACTGTGACATCACCACCATGGATGCACCGTATTTACAATGTGGTGCACTATGGGGCAAAAACGGCAAAGATATGTGATGTATCTGTGCTGTGAAGGCGGCACATTGCTTGATTTGCGTTGCAAGCGCAACGCAGCTCCAGCAATGCTCTTGGGGCCTTATGCTCACAACGCTGTGTCAATCCTTACACCTGTGAATTTCTAAGGTTTTTAAAATGCTAATTCCTAACTATAACGTGGCTGAAACCTATGGTTTTTTCAGTTAATTTCTAAGGTTTTTTAAATACTAATTCCTAACTATAACGTGCCTGAAACCTATGGTTTTTTCAGTGAATTTCGTAGGTTTTGTAAATGATAATTTTAAAATGTACTAACTATTACATTTCTTTCTTTTCATAGTAATTTCCTACATTTTTATTATACATATTTATATTTATTTTGTTTTTAAAGTTACATTTCATATTTTTAATGTAAAATAATAACAAAAGTAAATTAAAAAAAGAATGGACTGCCAGTGAAACTGCCTGGGTGAATTTGTAAGTTTTTGTTAGGGGCAGATTTACAGCACCCTTGTGCCTCTTTTACACCGCCGTTGCATCACTTTTCTGATGAAGCGGTGGTACAAAATATGCGCCATGGTATGTGGTATTTAGAATGTGACGTATCTGGGAGGTGCGTCACATTGTAAATCCCTGTACCAGAAGGAGACATTCCTACACATGGGGGGAGGGGGGGTCCGGCACATGAACACATTTCCTAAAAGTGGCTGACTGAAATCTACAAGATTTCACTTTGTCACTTTTGGGCTCATGCTGTGTCAAAACCCTGCACTACCTTGAAGCAGGTGTAAGGATTGACACAGCAGTCTGAGCATAGGGCCCCCAGAGCATTGCTGGAGATGCGTTGCACTTGCAACATAACTCAAACAATGCACCACCTTTACAGCACAGATACATCACATATATGTGCCATTTTTGTCCCATGGTACACTGCATTCATCCATGGTGTTGGTGTCACGGAGCACAATAACTTACATATTCCTAGGGATATTCCAGTTATTGTATATGTGTCCATTAGTGTTTTAATGTAGTGAATGGATTACTACATACTGATGAATGAGTCACTACAAAACTAAAACAACAGTGACAGAGTATTTGATGGAAGTGTAAGGATACAAACTGGTAAGTTGAAAGTATAAAAGACAAATTTGCAAGTACATAGAAGACTGCATACATAGTCTATAAGGGTTTGAAGCAGTCTATGCCCTAAGGCCTATTTTAATGCATGAGTACTCAGGTAGTGAGTGGATGATTACAGTTCTGCAAGGAAAGAGCCTGATTGAATTTATAACAGCCTCAGTTTTACCACAGTATACAGATAAACACATACTGCTGAATGGCTCACTACAATATTGAAACAGTAGTGTGAGAATGTTTGCTGGAAGTGTAAGGATACACATTGAGGAATTGAACGTATAAAACATAAGTTTGCTGGTGCATAGACCAGTGCATGCACAGTCTATAGGCGTTTGAAACAGTCTATGGACTAAGGCCTGTTTTAATCCATGAGTATCTAGATAGTGACTGGATCATTACAGTTCTGCAAAGAAAGTTCCTCACTAAATTTATTACAGCTTCAGTTTTACCACGGTACAATGGAAAAGAACATACTGCTGACTGGCTCACTACAATACTAAAACAGCAGTGTCAGAGTGTTTGGAGGAAGTCTAAGGATACAGACTGGTGAATTGAAGGCATAAAACACAAGTTTGCAAGTGCATACAAGACTGCATGAATACTCCATATGGATTTTAAGCAATCCATACCCTCAGACCCACTTTGCATATTTTAAATCAATACAAACATTTAAAGAATATATAACTGAATCTATAAGTGCTTCACTTTTAGAGGCCGATTAGGATCGTGGACGGAAACGTGTCCCGTCCGCCAAGGAACCGGGCAAGATACTCCGGACCGCTCCGCGGATAAACCGCCGTAGCGATTAGGATTATACTGGTATGAACCCCGACCGCGGCAGACAGAGAACACCAAAGTCCGTCCGCGGCGGACGGAGTACACCAGAGCCCGCCGCAAGCGGACGGAACCGACCAAACCCTGTCCGCCGCGGACGCACATGAACGCGGGAACAGCCACCTCCACCGCCATACCTGCGAAGGCTCCGTGTCCGCGATTAGGATAACGCCGCCTGTACCCCGGTACGCACCGCTATCCACATCCGCGGCGGAAAGAATGCAACGAGAAACAGTGCATCACAGCGGAAGCCCAACACGAACAACATCCCTACCGTCAAACCAATGTCAAAAAGTGTGACGGAAGTAAATTGCAAACACACGAAAAAGGACTACCCCCCACCTGAAACACCAACACCAATCACAAGCCACAATGACACCCCCCCAAGTACCCAATAATGCACACTAGTCAACACACCCACCTACCACCTGAGACACGACTATAAAATGACACACACCCACTACCACAATCCTTTGCATCACAGCATAGCTGCCAGCAAGAGGCCCAATACGAGCGACAGCATACAACAATTGAAGACACACAACCACCACCCTACCACACCCACCACACAAACACCCACCACACCATTCCTACACACCACACACCACACACCTGCACCCCCCAACTCACTCAACCCACACCCTGAGCACCACACACCATGGCACCCAAAAAAAAAACCTAAATTCACGGAGACGGAGTTGAAGGTAATGGTGGATGAAGTTATCCGTGTTGAGCCCCACATATTCGGGGCCCAAGTCCAGCAGACCACCGTGGCGCAAAAAAATCACATGTGGGACAGGATCGTCAGTCGGGTGAATGCGTCAGGGACCGTGCCAAGGACAAAGCACGAGATACAGAGGCGGTGGCATGACCTGAAAACCAGGGTGAAAGGCATCCGTGCCAAAAACCATGTGAGAGCTACTCACACTGGCGGCGGCACCCCCCCGGAGCCCATACCCTACACTGATTGGGAGGAAAAGGTGCTGGGCATACTGCACCCAGAGAGCCTGGATGGACTTGAGGAAGGAGAAGAGGCTGGTAAGTACTAACCAAGCACCACGACCAGAACGACATGGTCAGCCTTACACAACTGAGAAGACACATCTCCCAGGCCCCAACCCATGCACGTGGGCCACATACTCACCAAAATGTAAATGGCTACCGACAGGCCCCCATGTCCACAGGGTGTGTGTGAGAGGTGGGTGGGGTGTGTGAGAGGTCACCACTACAACTCCCAACAGGCCCCCATGTCCACAGGGTGTGTGTGAGAGGTGGGTGGAGTGTGTGAGAGGTCACCACTACAACTCCCAACAGGCCCCCATGTCCACAGGGAGGGCGGTGGGGGTGTGTGGGGTATGTGAGAGGTCACCACTACAACTCCCAACAGGCCCCCATGTCCACAGGGTGTGTGTGAGAGGTGGGTGGGGTGTGTGAGAGGTCACCACTACAACTCCCAACAGCCCCCCATGTCCACAGGATGTGTGTGAGAGGTGGGTGGGGTGTGTGAGAGGTCACCACTACAACTCCCAACAGGCCCCCATGTCCACAGGGTGTGTGTGAGAGGTGGGTGGGGTGTGTGAGAGGTCACCACTACAACTCCCAACAGGCCCCCATGTCCACAGGGAGGGTGGTGGTGGTGGGTGAGGTGTGTGAGAGGTCACCACTACAACTCCCAACAGGCCCCCATGTCCACAGGGTGTGTGTGAGAGGTGGGTGGGGAGTGTGAGAGGTTACCACTACAACTCCCAACATGCCCCCATGTCCACAGGGTGTGTGTGAGAGGTGGGTGGGGTGTGTGAGAGGTCACCACTACAACTCCCAACAGGCCCCCATGTCCACAGGGAGGGCGGTGGTGGTGGGTGGGGTGTGTGAGAGGTCACCACTACAACTCCCAACAGGCCCCCATGTCCACAGGGTGTGTGTGAGAGGTGGGTGGGGTGTGTGAGAGGTCACCACTACAACTCCCAACAGGCCCCCATGTCCACAGGGTGTGTGTGAGAGGTGGGTGGGGTGTGTGAGAGGTCACCACTACAACTCCCAACAGGCCCCCATGTCCACAGGGTGTGTGTGAGAGGTGGGTGGGATGTGTGAGAGGGCACCACTACAACTCCCAACAGGCCCCCATGTCCACAGGGAGGGCGGAGGTGGTGGGTGGGGTGTGTGCGACAGGACACTGAAATGTAATCAAATGTATATGAACATGTAATGTCCACAGTACTGATCAGCACAATCTTGTCCCTCAGGTGATCGTAATCTGACTGGTGAAACCAGCAGCCGGCCGCAAGACTCGCCTCACACCCATACCGGACTCTCTGGGGAAGATGCCATAGCCAGCTCCGGTGCGGAGGATGGTGCAGGCCCAAGCAGACTGCCAGGGCCATCTGGCTCACAGGAAATCCCGGCCCGACAACCGTCGCCTGTGTAACTCCTGCAACACCGGCCACAGTGAGCTGCAGACTCACCACCACCACCAACACCACCACCAGTACCACCACTCCTGCCTGTGCCACCGTGCCTAACCCACCGCACGACGCAGGGCCATCGGCCTCCCACCCAAGCAGGGAGAGTGGGCCAGACAGGAGAGAGGCGAGGCCACATCAGCCAATCAGGAGATCCACACTCCGTCGCGCTGAGGAAGGCCACCCACCCCATCCTGTGGCCGAGTCACTTGAAGCCCTAGCCAGGTGCCAGGCTTCCTACGACCGTAGCCAGGAACAGGCAGATCGTGCCCACCAGGACTTAGTGGACAACACTAACATGTTGCAGGACATTGCGGGCTGCCTTGGCCAGATAGTGGACATCATGGGCCAGCAGACAACAATGTGGAGGGAATGGATAGCCCGCAACAACCCCACCCCCCCTCAACCAAGTGTCCAGACGCCACGGGCAGCAACACCACCGCCACCGCCACCTGTGCCCCTGGCGACGGATGTGGCCCCTGAGCAACCTGCCCCCCAGCTGACTCCGTTCCACCTCAAAGACGGAGGGGCCGTCCGAGGCTGGAAGTGGGTGAGAGCAGTGGGGGGGCTACATCCACACGCTCCAAGAGGGGCCGACAATGACTCTGACACTGCCTGAGCCAGCCATTCACCCTGGCAACTATCCTGTCCCACATAGCCAATCATTGGCACAGGTCTGCTGGACTAGCCTGACATCACCCAATGTGGTGTCAGCACGGACATTTCATCTGCCATTACCTTCAACTCACACTCCCTCACCCCACACTTACTTGTAAATATTCACCAGCACCAATGCACAACCTGTAAATAAATGCCACTTACACACTCAATGATGTGTTGCCTCCATGTTTAATCACATGATTGCCTCAGAAACAGACGTAACCAGGTGCAGGGATCCAAGTCGTACATAATCATGCCGCTGCGGGAGTGACCTAGGGAAATTCAGAGACAGCAAACACATGTCAGGAAACATATTCACACCCATCACAACACACAGCACAGCAACATTCCACAAACCACACTCAACACAAAATAATTGGATGAGAGGACACACATCATGGAGACTTGCATGTCCAAATAAATGAACACACACCTATGCAACCATCACATAGCAGAACACCCAGCTGATGCACACCACATCCACACAACACCAGCAAACATACATAAGGCATTGTCAACCGGCACAAGAGGTAGTTACTCACATTCAAGGGAAGTAGCGATCAATGAGCTGGCGCCTCTGGTCCACACCTTCCTCCTCACCACTATCCTCATCAGTCGACATGGGTGCGATGGGAGGCCGAGGAACTTGTTGGTCTTCAGGGTCCAAGATCAGTTCAATGTCATTGCGCACGGCCAGGTTGTGGAGCATGCAGCAGGCAATCACGATCCTGCATACTTTGCCTGGTGAGTAAGGCAGGGCCCCGCCGGTCTTATCCAGGCACCGAAACCTAGACTTTAGCAGTCCAAAAGGAGGATCCACCACTCTACGTGTCCTTCCATGTGCATCATTGTAGCGCATTTCACCCGCTGTAGTAGGATTACGTATGGGACTCAGGAGCCAGGGCCGGTTTGGGTACGCTGAGTCGCCTATGTAGGGGGATGACAGACACAAATATCACAACCAGAATTGGTGGGTACCCCATGCCACACAGAAATCACAAAAGTCCCCACAGCATACTCACCAACAAGCCACGCATGACCGGGACGCAGATTTGCCATCAGTTGGGGGACAATGCTGCTCCGCATGATGTGGGCGTCATGTGCGGAGCCTGGAAATCTTGCACACACATGGGAGATGATGTTGTCGGCCAGGCACACCACCTGCACGTTCAGCGAATGTAAGTGCTTCCGATTCCTATAAACCTGCTCACGTGCCCGTGGTGGAATGAGAGCGATATGTGTGCCATCAATGGAACCCACTACGTGTGGTATGTGGCCCAGTGCATAGAAGTCTGCTTTGACAGCTGGCAACTCTGCCGGCCGTGGGAAATGGATGTAGTCATCCTTGTACAGCATCATAGCTTTTAGAACATCCCGAAGTACCATGCTGAACATGGACTGTGACATCCCCCCGGCATGTCCAACTGTGTACTGAAAGGTGCCAGTAGCAAAAAAGTGTAGTGCCGCCATCACCTTTGCTGTGGGGGTAATGGAACCAGGATACGTCCTTCGTGGCTGCAGATGAGGAGACAATTGGGCAACAAGCTCCATCAATCTACGTCGATCTAGGCGGAATTTCCTGATCACCTCCTCGTCAACCATATCCTCCAGCACAGTGTATGGCCGATGCACATTTGGAGCCCTCCTGTGTGGGAGAGAGATGTAACTTGAGTCAACTTACAAACAACGCATAGGTGTGCAAATCCATCACATGTAAGCCAACATTAGCAAGAAGATAAATGTTGTGGACAATGGTCATATGTGTGACATCTCTGATAGTGACTACAATACGGAGTGCCCCATTAACAATGTGCAGCCACTAGCAACAGGAAGTGTGTCAACACGTACAACGCAACTTAGTCACATATCAACATTACTGACAAGACGTGTGTCATGACCCTAATGTGTAGAAGCCACATCACAGACACACATGCAAGTGCATGCACACAAACGATAATGATACGCACACACCATGTCATCATGCAGCAATGTCAACACCAATAATGGTAAGCATACGGACATTACATGCATGGTGACACAACAGGCAACACACATACACTGAATGCATGTGTACCCCCACCATTGTAGTGACCTCACATGAACCACACACTGACAACAGATTCAGAATGTGGCGATACAGCGGTGATGTACTGTGTAGATGTGAAGAAGTAAACACGTCTGTAGGGTCACACCCGACGTCAACACGTCGACATGCACATGTGTTGCACATTGTGTGCACACCGATGTGCATAGTATGGACACACATGGAATAGTGAATGACAAATGAAGTTTCCCTATTACGCTCATAACCCTCATGACGCAACTGCCGACAATACACCACGGTGCAGCGTCTGAAAATATACAATCATTGGCGCCGCCATGGTGGTGCACTGCTTCCACTATTTTTGAATGGGCATACGCGGGCCGCGTTCCCTCTCCCCATTGTCTGCATATGCACGGACCGCCACGGTCACACATCGGCAACCGCATGTGCAAGCTTCCGAGACGGATGCTTCTTTTGCAACAATGTTCTATCACTGGCGCCACCATGGCGGTGCACGTATTCGGCGGGGGAGGTGCAGGCCAACACCCCCTTTAGATGTAGTCAATGGACATAGCAGTTCATGACCCCCCTTACAGTCACATTGCATCATCCACCGTATACCGGCCGGGCCATTTAGGGTGACCAACCGTCCGTAAATTTCACGGGCAGTCCGTAATTTTGGCCGTCTGTCCGTTGTCCGTGAAGGATTCTTTAACGGACGCCATTTGTCCGTCATTTTAGCTGGGCACCGGTCGCCCCACCCTAACGCCGGCACAGCTTGCACCCACCTCCCTTCTTGACTCCCTTGCTCTTCCAAAGCTCAGCTACCCGGCAGCATTAGAGAGGCACAGTGGGGTGGCAACCCTCACACCTTTCATAACTTGATGAGCTGTTAAGAGGTGCTCGAGGGTGACTGAGTGGAGGGGATGCAGCTTCAGGAGCAGAGGCATCCATTCAGATGCAAACAGCTCTGAATGGTCACGTCTCTGCTATTTAGAGGGGGCTCACACATTCCATTTCTGCCCAGGGCCCAAAACATCCTAGACTCGGCCAGATTACACGGAGGCAGCACGTGGATCTCTTCACAGAACTTGATTACTGTCACTAAATTGTAAGCAAACCTCCGTTCTTCAAACATGCAGTCTATAATGTAATAAAATAAAGAAAAGGCACAATCGTACCCACACTGGTTAACAAAGTATGGAGGACAATCAGTTCTCTTAGAGTATCTCCTGGAAGTACTGTACATCACAGTGGGGGGTGGCATTTTGGACAGAGAGCCTGTCTTCGTTGTCTTGTGAAGGAGGGGGTGAGGAGCCCAAGATGATACTAGTATACTGCATGCCCACCCCTGTACCCACCCTGGTGGATCCTGTTCCCCCTCCTGTGATGGCTCCTGTCCCCCCCCACCTGTGATGGCTCCTGTCGTCCCCCTCCCCCCCAGCCCCCGCCTGTGATGGCTCCTGTCCCCCCTGTGGTGGCTCCTGTCCCCCCACCTGTGATGGCTCCTGTCCCCCCTGTGGTGGCTCCTGTCCCCCCTCCCACCTGTGATGGCTCCTGTCGTCCCCCTCCCCCCCACACCCCGCCTGTGATGGCTCCTGTCGTCCCCCTCACCCCCACCCCCCGCCTGTGATGGCTCTTGTCCCCCCTGTGGTGGATCCTGTCTCTGCCCTGGGTGGCTTCTGTCCCAGTCCTGGAATGTCTCCTGCAGCGAGGGTGAAGTTCTCAATGGGCCTCTACTCAAAAAGGCTCAGCTCAAAATGAATATGAAAAGGTGGGCGAGTGAGTAAGTGAAGGGATGGTGGATGGCTGGATGAATCGTTGAAAGTGTGAATGGATGAATGAAAGATTGAATAAATGGATAATGAGAGAGGATGGATGGATTGATGAAAGGGTAAATGGCTGGATGGATGAGTGAATGGATGGATGGGATGAAGAGTGGATGGATAAGTGTACAGATGGATAGGGTGAAAGGGTGGATGGATGGATGAGTGAAAGGATGGATGAAGGGATGGATGAGTGAAATGATAGATGGAAGGATACATGATGGATAGGTTTACAAATGGTTTAATATGTTTGGAAATGGCTGGGCTTACTTATATACTATTGCGCAACCTCTGATGTGTGTGTAAAAATTACCTATTGTCCTGGAGTTATGTCCTGATTTTTGACCCTTTGTCCTGATTTTTAACACTCACCGTCCTGATTTTTCACCAATGCCAGTTGGTCACCCTACGGCCATTTCAGCCACCGCCGTGCCAGGCCCGTCCTAGGACCGCCGTGCCGGCCATGTCAGCCACCGCCGTGCCAGGCCCGGCCTAGGACCGCCGTGCCGGCCATGTCAGCCACCGCCGTGCCAGGCGAGTGAACACCCGTCGGTGGCTGACATGGCCGGCGCGGCGGTCCTAGGCCGGGCCTGGCACGGCGGTTGTGGACATGGCCAGCCCGGCGGTCCTAGGCCGGGCCGGTATACGGTGGATGATGCAATGTGACTGTAAGGGGGGGTCATGAACTGCCATGTCCATTGACTACATCTAAAGGGTGTGTTGGCCTGCACCTCCCCCGCCGAATACGTGTACCACCATGGTGGCGCCAGTGATACAACATTGTTGCAAAAGAAGCATCCGTCCCGGAAGCTTGCACATGCTGTTGCCGATGTGTGACCGTGACGGTCCGTGCACATGCAGCCAATGGGAAGAGGGAACGCTGGCCGCGTATGGCCAATCGAAAGTAGCGGAAGCAGTGCACCGCAACACCAGGGCCAGTCATTGGCCCTTTTACAAACACGCATCCAGGGCTGACCAATTGCTGGCGACGTATACCACTGACATGTGCTCAGGGCCCTATATATGTGTGATGTCAAAAAGCACACATCCTACCCTGGGAACCACTGCTGGCTGTTCACCTCGACCTGCTGCTGATGAGCTGACCACCAACTGCTGCCTGTGACCATCACCTCGACCTGCTGCTGCTGAGCTGACCACCGACTGCTGCCTGTGACCATCACCTCGACCTGCTGCTGCTAAGCTGACCACCGACTGCTGCCTGTGACCATCACCTCGACCTGCTGCTGTTGAGCTGACCACCGACTGCTGCTCTAGTGCCATACTCCGTGATCTTGCCATGTCGAGAGTCAAAGAGATCCGGTCTCGTCCCTTCACCGCCGCGGAGCTTGATGTCCTCGTGGACGGTGTGCTCCGCAACTTTGGACGGCTCTACGGCGCACCCGGACAGGTGGTAAGTGCAGTGTGGGACATGTTGGTGTGCATGAGGTGGTCAATGACTCCTGGCTTCTGCAATCTTAGCTGTGTACTGTGGGGCCGACATATTTGTCGGAATGTACATGGCTGCTGACAGATACGTGTTGCCCCTATCTGTGTGACAGGCAAACTGTCCACTGACTTGCACCCTTTTGTCTCCCATCATGGTAGGTCAAGCTGCACCTTCGCAAGGACGTGTGGAGGAGCATAGCACGTGAAGTACGGGCATTGGGGGTGTGCAATAGACGACATACACACTGTCACAAACGCTGGGACGACATTTCCAGGCTGAGCAAGAATGTCGCGGAAGTGACACTGGGGAGTATTCCAAGGACACCACGTCTGGCCCGACGCTCCATGACCCCTCTCATGCACCGTATCATTGCAGTGACGCATCCTGACCTGTCCGAACGGCTGAGTGTGGATCAACAGCAAACTAGCGGTGAGCAGACTGTCTGTGTATGTTACTTGGGAGTGCAATGCATGTATTGGTGCCCAGACACAGTAGTGACGTCCGTGGTGCGTATGTATCGCTGCGATGCCATGTTGGTGCCATTGGGTGAGTGTAATTTGACATCCAGGTCCGGCATGTTGACACGCCACTTGCTTAGTAGTTGAGTGTTGGAGCACATGCCGTAGTGGTCCGTGGCCCCATGGCAAGACATGTGTGCAGATGTACATGCTCCTGCCCTGTCCGCATGCTGTACATGTGTCACGGCCAACAACGCTGATGTCATGTGAGGATGACTGGTAGAGGTAGGCCGTGTGCAGGATGGGGGCTAGAAGAACTTTGTCAGCAATGGAATTAGGGATTCCTTGTCCTGCTGTACGTGAGTGTGCCCATGACTTACACCTCTTTTCTGTGCATTTCAGCTTTGGCAGAGGGCACTCAGCCACAGACGGCGGAGATGAGTGGAGTCAATGCATCCCGATCAGACTTCGCGCACACGCAGACTGACACAGAGGAGGGCAGCGCCGGAGAGGGGGACAGGACCGTCCCTGAGGACTCGCATGTGGAGACACCATCGTCCTCATCTACCGAGAGTGTTGGTGAGCCAGCACTGTTGTCACAGACTGGGAGTGGGCAATCAACACCTTCGGTCGGGTCACAGCACACAGGGCCCACACTGCCGCCAACTGCACCATGTACTGTTCGTGCACGCAGGAGTAGGGGGAGCAGAATGGCATTCGGTGCAGGCACCGCTGCCCCTGTGACCCAAAATGCACTTTGTGCTGAGGCTGTTGATCTGCTGCGACAGCTGTGTGTGGGGCAGACCAATATGACAAATGCATTCCAAGACCATGATAGGAAGTTGGGGCAGGTGATGCATGGCGATCTTGCTGGTCTATACAGGACAGTTCAGTCATTGGCAAGCATTGGCAAGCAGGAGGAAGGTCCTTCTCCCACCTGGCTGCCAAGACCTGGAACTCCCTCCCGACCGACCTGCGCCTGACCCAAGACCACCTCGCCTTCAGGAAGAAGCTCAAGACCTGGCTGTTCGGGCAGTAGCAGCACCCCCCCCCCCTAGCGCCTTGAGACCCTCCGGGTAAGTAGAGCGCTCTATAAATGTCTATGATTGATTGATTGATTGTGTCTTCTGCCATTGTACAGTCGCATGGACAGGGTGCTACTTCTGTTTCCCCATCTACACCACTGGATGTCTCGGGGGGGAGTGAATATTCTGACCAGGACTCTAATACAGGTTATTGCACTAGAAGCAGCGTCAGACAGCATGTCAGGGCACGGAGGGCACAGACACCATCCCCTAGGTCAGCAAAATCTGTGCACAAAGACAACGTCAGATACACTGGAGTACACACACATGATCCACAAGTGGTGTTGGGGGACATGCCTTCACATGCTACACAGGCATTCCACACAAAAGGTACTCCCAAAGCAAGGGATACTCCCAAGTCCATGGACACTCCCTTGGACAAGGACAGTCAGAGGACAAAGGCACCTCAAAGGAGCAGGGACACTCCCAAGGACAAGGACGATACTAAGGAAGGGGCCACTCCCAAGGACAGGGACAAGGACAGTCAAAAGACAAAGGCACCTCAAAAGAGCAGGGACACTCCCAAGGGCAGGCACACAACAGAGGAAGGGCCATCTCCCAAGGGCAGGGACAAGGACAGTCAAAAGACAAAGGCACCTCAAAAGAGCAGGGACACTCCCAAGAGCAGGCACACAACAGAGGAAGGGCCATCTCCCAAGGGCAGGGACAAGGACAGTCAAAAGACTATGGCACCTCCAAAGATCAGGGAGAGTCCCAAGGGCAGGCACACAACAGAGGAAGGGCCATCTCCCAAGGGCAGGGACAAGGACAGCCAAAAGACAATGGCACCTCCAAAGAGCAGGGACACTCCCAAGGGCAGACACACAACAGAGCAAGGGCCATCTCCCAAGGGCAGGGACACACACACAGGGAGAAGGTGTCTTCTGGAGACAGGTACACCACAGACGACAAGTCTGCTGCCAGGAACAGGGCATCGTCCTGGGCACAGGGAAAGTCCAGAGCCAACACTCCTCCTACGGATAAGGCATATCCTAGGGACAAGGCTTCTCCCATGGACACTGTCGCAATCAAGGACAGGCATACATCACCCCTGGCTGCATTGAGGCTGATGTTGTCGAAGGAACAGAAAACGGATATCTCCGCGGTGGAGTCCCCCCATACTTCCACTCCCATCCAGGCCCGTCAGAAGCAGAGGAGGGAGTCCCCTGTTGTTGCATCCCCCCATTACACATGATTCTGAGTCCAGGCGGCAGGCACACAGCAAACGACAAGCAGGCTCCAGCACGTCCCCAGAAAGCCGACCCTCGGCAGCAGATGCTCCACGTATGGTGGGTGATAATTCTTTAGAGTTCCCACCACTTGCCAGTCCTGTCCTGTCCAGGGTGCACTCACATATCCCTAAGAAACACAGACACACACCATTGACACCTGCCCACCCCGATGTCGCTCAAGTACAGCTATCCCCAGCTCCCAGGGCCACCCTGCCTCCTGGCCCATACAGCCCTGTGGCTCATCATTTCTGTGGTCCCAGTGGCGCTGGTGCAGTAGACTTTCATGTATCAGATAGTGGCACTGTGTCTGTTGTTTGCTGTCATGCATCATGTAGTAGCACAGTCTCAGTTGTGCCCTCTCCTGTTTCAGGTGCTGGCAGTGTATCTGGGTCTATGGCTCATGTGTCAGTCAGTAGATCTGTGGCTGTGTCTCACACTCCTGTTTCTGGTGCTGGCAGTGTGTCTGGGTCTGTGGCTCACGTGTCAGTCACTACATCTGTGGCTGTGTCTCACATTCCTGTTTCAGGTGCTGGCAGTGTATCTGGGTCTGTGGCCCATGTGTCTGTCACTCGGGCTGTGGCTGTGTCTCACATTCCTGTTTCAGGTGCTGGCAGTGTGTCTGGGTCTGTGGCCCATGTGTCTGTCACTCAGGCTGTGGCTGTGTCTCACACTCCTGTTTCTGGTGCTGGCAGTGTGTCTGGGTCTGTGGCCCATGTGTCTGTCACTCGGGCTGTGGCTGTGTCTCACATTCCAGTTTCTGGTGCTGGCAGTGTGTCTGGGTCTGTGGCCCATGTGTCAGTCACTCGGGCAGTGGCTGTGTCTCACACTCCTGTTTCTGGTGCTGGCAGTGTGTCTGAGGCAGGTAGTTCACGCAGTCCACCTGATTCTGTGATGTGAGGTGCTGTTCACTTCACTCACATGTTATTGCACATGGTGTGTACATTGTCCATTGAGAACAGCCTTGCACTGTTGTGGTCCTTGGGACAGGTTGCTTGGAACACGTACTTGTGCTGCCTCTGATGGACATGTTCAGTGCAATGGACTGTTGATGCACTTAGCCCCTCTCACGTGCTGCCTCTGATGGACCTGCTCTGTTGGGCACAATTCCCTGTTGCTGTTCTGATACTGCATTCTGCCCTCTCGTTTACTGCCTCTGATGTAGCTGCTCTGTAGGGCACAATGCCCTGTTGATGCTCTGATACTGCATTCTGCCCTCTGATGTGCTGCCAATGATGTACCTGCTCTGTTGGGCACATTGCCCTGTAGATGCTCTGATACTGCATTCTGCCCTCTCGTTTACTGCCTCTGATGTACCTGCTCTGTTGGGCACAATGCCCTGTTGCTGTTCTGATACTGCATTCTGCCCTCTCGTTTACTGCCTCTGATGTACCTGCTCTGTTGGGCACAATGCCCTGTTGCTGTTCTGATACTGCATTCTGACCTCTCGTTTACTGCCTCTGATGTACCTGCTCTGTTGGGCACAATGCCCTGTTGATTCTCTGATACTGCATTCTGCCCTCTCACGTGCTGCCTCTGATGTACCTGCTCTGTTGGGCACATTGCCCTGTTGCTGTTCTGATACTGCATTCTGACCTCTCGTTTACTGCCTCTGATGTACCTGCTCTGTTGGGCACAATGCCCTGTTGATGCTCTGATACTGCATTCTGCCCTCTCACGTGCTGCCTCTGATGGACCTGTCCAGTGCAATGGACTGTTGATGCACTTAGCCCCTCTCACGTGCTGCCTCTGATGGACCTGTCCAGTGCAATGGACTGTTGATGCACTTAGCCACTCTCACGTGCTGCCTCTGATGGACCTGTCCAGTGCAATGGACTGTTGATGCACTTAGCCCCTCTCACGTGCTGCCTCTGATGGACATGTTCAGTGCAATGGACTGTTGATGCACTTAGCCCCTCTCACGTGCTGCCTCTGATGGACATGTTCAGTGCAATGGACTGTTGATGCACTTAGCCCCTCTCACGTGCTGCCTCTGATGGACCTGTCCAGTGCAATAGTCTGTTGATGCACTTAGCCCCTCTCACGTGCTGCCTCTGATGGACCTGTCCAGTGCAATGGACTGTTGATGCACTTAGCCCCTCTCACGTGCTGCCTCTGATGTACCTGCTCTGTTGTCCACAATGCCCTGTTGCTGTTCTGATACTGCATTCTGCCCTCTGATGTGCTGCCAATGATGTACCTGCTCTGTTGTCCACAATGCCCTGTTGCTGTTCTGATACTGCATTCTGCCCTCTCGTTTACTGCCTCTGATGTACCTGCTCTGTTGGGCACAATGCCCTGTTGATGCTCTGATACTGCATTCTGCCCTCTGACGTGCTGCCTCTGATGTACCTGCTCTGTTGTCCACAATGCCCTGTTGCTGTTCTGATACTGCATTCTGCCCTCTCGTTTACTGCCTCTGATGTACCTGCTCTGTTGGGCACAATGCCCTGTTGATGCTCTGATACTGCATTCTGCCCTCTGATGTGCTGCCAATGATGTACCTGCTCTGTTGTCCACAATGCCCTGTTGCTGTTCTGATACTGCATTCTGCCCTCTCGTTTACTGCCTCTGATGTACCTGCTCTGTTGTCCACAATGCCCTGTTGATGCTCTGATACTGCATTCTGCCCTCTGATGTGCTGCCAATGATGTACCTGCTCTGTTGTCCACAATGCCCTGTTGCTGTTCTGATACTGCATTCTGCCCTCTCGTTTACTGCCTCTGATGTACCTGCTCTGTTGGGCACAATGCCCTGTTGTTGCTCTGATACTGCATTCTGCCCTCTGATGTGCTGCCAATGATGTACCTGCTCTGTTGTCCACAATGCCCTGTTGCTGTTCTGATACTGCATTCTGCCCTCTCGTTTACTGCCTCTGATGTACCTGCTCTGTTGGGCACAATGCCCTGTTGATGCTCTGATACTGCATTCTGCCCTCTGATGTGCTGCCAATGATGTACCTGCTCTGTTGGGCACAATGCCCTGTTGAGGCTCTGATACTGCATTCTGCCCTCTGATGTGCTGCCTCTGATGTTCATGCTCTGGTGCCCACTTTGCCCATGCTCACGCATACACTGTGATTATACCCCTATTATGTGTAATAAAGGTAGTCAATCATGTGTCGTTGTTTGTCGTAGTCATTCCTGCTTGCGTACTACAATTGTGTATTTGTATTTGCTTGTGATCAGTGGTTTCGGTAACATGACACTCCCCCTCCCAACGTCACGACCCTTGCAGGTATTCCCCACCACACAGCGATTGGTTTGTGCCTTACCTGCGTCGTCGTCGATAGTGGGCCAAGACTTGGACGTGGTGGATCGCGAAGAGCATCGGGAAAGCGTGTAGCGCTGGGTCCATGGTGGCGAGCAGCTTGCGGTGGGTATCTCTGCTATGTATGGTATCTTCGATGTGGGGAATCCGCCGTGTTCAGACAGGTTGTTTTTCCGCAGCGGTTTTATGTGTATTTTCCGCCATCTTGATTTGAGGGACGGTCGTAGACGTCAGTCCGTACGGTGGAGTCTCTGGATTGGTTACGTCCGCCGCGTGGTCGGGTGTAGTTGGGCGGCGGTGCGTGCTCTTCCGTCGCGGACGGAATTTTGACACTCTTTCCTATCCTGATATGGCGGACGGAGTGTCCGCGGCAGGCGGACACGGAAAAGGCATTTTCCGCTTACTCCAGGGCTGCGGACGCACTTCCGTCCGCCATCCTAATGTGCCCCTCTGTACAATAAATACATTAGTAGATAGTGCTCAAACCGTTATTATTTTTAAACATTAAATGTATTCTTGTAACATCTCATAATTTAACACACATTCCAATACAAGTTCATCAGATATGCCATTCAGATCAATTCCCTCGTTAGCAGTTTCTGAATTAATTTGTTCTAAAATTTCAACATAATTTAATGCTTCCAGAAAATCTCCGTCAAAGCTTTTGTCTTCGAAATCACACCTCATGTCTGCAGCACTAATTTCCCCTTCTTCACTCTCATTGCCTATTACAGATACGATTAGTCCTTCAATTTTACTCAAGGTAAAATCTCCTCAGTATGAGGCTGTTCTTTTTCCATAATTTTTCCTTTATGTTCTTGCTCCTTGTATGAAAATATAAACAGTTAATGTTATCACTTTTCGTAATATATAATACAAAACTACAGTTTTCACCTATTTTGGCCTACAAAAAATTCTATATAAATACTATTATCTAATACCATTCCATTTGTAGAGTTTTAGTCCTTTTCAAAGTTAGATTAATATAATTACTTATAAGGATATCCTGTTCTTAGCTTTTCTTAAATTTTTAAACCAGTCACTCCTTATGACTATAGGAAAAGACTCAGGCTTTTATAGTAAAATACACTGCTAAAAAATATAGAATATGTCTATTCACCTTACCCATTCCAAAATAGTAAATGTGTTTTAGTAAAATGCTAAAGATGCTATTCATTGTCCAGAATAACACTGTGTATCTGTGTATATTTAGGCATCATTATCACACTACTTTATGAATACTTCATGTGTTTACTCTATCTCTATTCCTCATCTATAACGTTGTCTAACCCTACTAATTACCTACCCCTTCAACTTTCGTACTAGCCTCTCCTCTAGTATTTATCTGCAACCTTGTAGCTTGCAGTTCTTTATTTTCCTCACTGCTTATAACCTATAATTACGTAACATTAATTAACCTAGGCCTCTCAGTTTATTGTCTAATTTTCATTTTATTAATTTCCTTGTGTTATTCTACTAACATTTCTTTATGCAGTTGCTTGTTATCTATTCTGTCAATCCTTGAATATCTTGTGTTTTTCACTAATGTTCCTTCTTAATTCAACAGTGTTTCTGGTATTCCTTACTCAATGTGTTCTTTTCCCTTAAGACCTTGCTTATCACGAATTTTATCGTTTCTTGTTTTAGGTTAGAGAAAATACATCGAGTGAATATATTCAATATTCTCTATAATGTCAGGTAAGTTTAGTCACTCAGTAACTTGTCATACGATTATTTTCCAAGAATATACCTTTGTCAACTATAAGGTATCACTTAGGTTTCTTGTATGGTTTCTTGTTCTCTCTGCTCTTCAGGTGCTGAACACGACTGACTCCGTCTGCCCTGAAGGAGCCGAGACGGGAAAATCAACCGCTGTGCAATGTGCAGGCTTCTTCCAACTCGGAAGCTGAATTCTAGTTGTGGGCACGATAACTAAGGTAAGTTTAACCAGGAACCTTCTTTAACTCTCTCACAAATATTTGTGCTTTCTCTTCAGGAATATCTATGGAGCAATTGAAAATGGGTCTGAACTCAGGAACGTCTTAGGTGAAGTACGCACTCGTTAGGGAGCGCGCGCCTCACCAAGGATTCCCCACAGGTGTGGTAAATTACTAGACCACCACCGTGTCTTTCCTCGAGGCGGCCATCTTAGAATTCCTCTGTTGCACTAAAGCACTCCAAGTATGTTTCCTTGCGGATTCTTCATCTCTCCTGCAGCAGCTAGGGTTTAGATAAGTCATTATCATATCCACTGATTGATGAGGGGTTCTGACAGGTACACTCAGTAGATAATTTTTTGAAATATCTTTAAAAGATACAAACCATCTTTACACACTTATCTTCTCCGTCCATGTTTTGTTACTTCAGCTCGGTTGAAGCACATTCCATCGACCATTTTTAACAGTTACTTGTACTTACCTAAATAATAAAAAAATTATATATTATAAAATTACCATCTGTGGAAGACACAAAAAATACAGTTACAATATATCTTTTACAACAC
Source organism: Lissotriton helveticus (assembly GCF_964261635.1). Taxonomy (NCBI): domain Eukaryota; kingdom Metazoa; phylum Chordata; class Amphibia; order Caudata; family Salamandridae; genus Lissotriton; species Lissotriton helveticus. The sequence continues at coordinate 599,444,077 of NC_136063.1, read as the reverse complement.
AAAATAATTTGTAAACTATTACATTTGCCTTTTTTGCTGTTCTCAGAATATATTGAATTTCACTAGAAACAGTGAGTTCGATAGTACTCATCACATAATAGCGGGCAAAAAAAAGACAATCAATAGGATTATCTTTAAAAAAACATTCAACATTCTCATTGACAATCTAAAAAATAGAAATGAAACATATCTTAAATGTTTTTTTCTAAGAGCAATTTCTTACGTAAATATGACACATCTCAAACAATCATAACATAACAAAACTTTATGATTAATTTTCATACCCTGTAAATAATATTACTTACAAATATATGCTGACAAAATATATAACAACAAGTCCTTTATGGTTTCATTTTACTTTTCCACACGGCCAAATAGTATGCGTCAAATCCTTAGTTTGGTAATTGTTCAATAGTAATCCTGAGCGTCTGCCTCCCAGCCTTCTGATCCAAAACCACCGACACCATTTGCTCCGTCTCCCAGTGCTCATCCCTCAGCCCGACGCTATTCAACATCTACATGGCCACCCTCACACAAGTAGCCCACCATCACAACCTCAACATCATCTCCTACATCGACGACACCGAGCTCATCCTCTTCCTCACCAAGAATCCACATACCACCAAAAGCAACCTCCATGACACAATGAAGGACATCACCAACTATATAAAGAGCAGCTCTCTAAACATGAAGTCGCACAAAATGAAAGTACTCATCCTCAGACCCACCCCCTCAGCCACGGACGACTCCTGCTAGCTCACTACACTGTGGACAGTACCAACACCTACCAACCATGTCCACAACCTAGGAGTCATCCTAAACTCCTCCCTCTCCATGTGTAAGCAAGTCTACACCGTCTCCTCGTACTGCCATAACACCCTCCACATGCTTCGCAACATTTACAAGTGGATCCTTACCAAAAGAAGAAGAACAGTGACACAGTCCCTCGTCAGCAGCAGACTACACTGTGGCTAAACACTCTACACATGAATTCCAGCCAAACACCTACAACAACTACAACAAATCCAAAAGACCACCACCTGACTGATTATGAATGTTCCCTGCTGCAGCAACATCACTCACCACCTAATACACCTACACTGCCTCAATATCAACAAGATGATCACCTTCATCTCGTCACCCTCACTTAGAAAATACTCTACAACACCAGACTAATGTACCTTAACAGCAGTAATCCTAAAAGGCCAAATTTTGAACTTAAAATTTTGGCTTTAAAAATATTAGGTAAGAATTTGGTAACTCTTTAGGCAAACGTTGCTTAAAAACTAATTGACTATAATTACAATGTATCCAACCTTTCAGACATTTTAAATAAACAGTGTAATGTCCAGATGTTGTAGAAGGTCCATCATGAAAAATAATTGCAACAGCTACAAAAGTTCTTCCTGATATTGAAACTTGACCAGCTACAAAATGTTTAATTAAAGTTTCCAATTTTCTTCCATCAGCTCTACAACGTTGCAGCATTAAAATGACATACTGTCCATATCTTTGTATAAACAATGTTGATGACAATTCTGATTTACATTGGCTACACTCCATGTTTTGACTTGCTCCTCTAATTAGATTGTTAAAAGACACTGATTCACAGTCAGGTAAAGTGAAATATATGAATATTTCAGTGTCTATGTTAGTACTACATGTAAACAAACAATTTTGATAGTCATGTTGCCATTTATAAGAAAGGCCAAAAAGGTTTTCAATATCTATACCTTCATCTTCCAGTACACCAAGCATAAACATTAAATCTTGCTGAATACTCTGACTAAATTGACTAGAACCAGAACATATGTCCAAAACATTTTGAAAATCAGAAACACTTTGTATTTTACTTTTATCACTACTACATTTCTCATAAACAGAATACAACAATGAACAGAATCTTTCATCCCGATTTTCAACAATTTGCTGTTGCAAACTTTCAAGAACAAAAACAACATTAACAACTACATTAACATAGCAGTTGACACCACAACTATTTTTAAACCCATAACCAACATTCTTTTCAACACTGTCCTTTTTCTTTTTGCTTGCAGGCACAACTTCATGTTGTTTTTTTTCTTTCTCTACAGTTTCAGTACAGATATTCTCAAATCTTCTTTTTCTATCCACCACACGCTTTTCAAATACTGGATATTGACCTAAATTGGGTGCATATTCTCTTCTTAACCTATTACACTCTTTCACACAATTTTCAACTGCACTAACCTTTGTCTCATCAAAATCAATCAAGTACAATCCAGATAAAGTTCTGACTTGAGACAAAGCAACATATGCCATACCCTCTTTAAACACGGTACTTCCAATATTTACTAAAGCACTATCGACACTTAAACCTTGAGATTTATGAATGGTCACCGCATATGCCAAACAAACAGGAAACTGATTTTTTGCGTACATACAAATTTTTACAAGCAAAAACCGAGATGAACAATGACTAATTTCATCAAATTTGATTTTCAAAAATTCAATCCCATCTCTATTTACATAATTAACAAAATGACCAATTTTATTCATTGCTCCATTTACTAAACCTTTTTCCACATTCAAATTACGTCGTAAAATTACCCTACAGTTTACACATGCATACAAATTCTTTTATAAACCAGCAGTTTTACTTATCGATTTCTCTAAAGAATCCAATTTCCTCTTCAACTTTTCAGTCAGAATAATAGTGATTCCTTCATGTTCTATTTTATCAATAGGTTCCAATTTTATAATTTCTTCATTTTCCAACTTTAACATTTCGTCATTGAATATAGAACATTCACGTAGTGTTGGCATTAAGCAGATTACAGATTTGTTTTCTGCAATTCTCATGTATATTTTCTCTGGGACAATATTTTCATTTGGAAACAAATTGGAAAGTAATCGTATCTGTAAATCTTGTTTGCCATGTTCAGTCATTTTTCCAATTCCTATATCTTGAAGAATAGTTCCATAATCAGCATCATTTGACTGTCGCATATTTGTAATAAGTTCCTTATACACAAAATATGACCAAATGTTTACATTTCCAATGCTCTTCAAAGACTTTCTGGTATCTTCATGCGACAGTGTTTTAAACACTGACTGTCCTTTTACAGGAGTAAATCGTAGAAGATCTAAAAAAACTATGACGTGTTTTCCTACGAATAATGTCATACTCTGTTTTAAGAATTTGATGCATTTTTAAATGCACAACAGCAAGCATTAAGTTTGATACCATGCTTACCTCATCAATAATGAGAAGTTTCATTTTCCTCAAGACTCTTGAAACTTCACAAGAAGCTTCTCCAGATAGCTTGTGGTATTCTAATTTATTTTCATGCTCTACTGGTAGCATTAATAAACGATGTAAAGTAATTCCTTTAATATTGTGGGCTGCTAATCCAGTTGGAGCAGTGACAGCACAAGACAAATGTGACTCAGTTGTTTTCTGTAGAAACGTTGTGATTACTTTAATTGAAAAACTTTTGCCTGTTCCAGCTTGTCCACCCACGTACATTCGGATAGGTTCAAATGATGAGCAAGAGCACTCTTTCTTCTCATGAAGTAATCCATGGTCAATCTGTTCTCTCACTTGCTCATATATTTCTTTCTGTTCAAGATTTAGTTGTTCTTCCAAGTTTCCTAAGTTTGTTACATCTTCTTGACCTTGATTCATTGCTGTTTCCACCTCTTCCATAGCAGTTGCTGCTTCATTTAGAACAATTTGTTCTCCTAGTGGGTCCTGACTCAATGGAGCAGAAGTTTGACTGTCTTGAGAACTGTCTCTAGCAATCTCAGCTGCAATTCTAGCTTCTTGCTCAATTTCGTCATTCAACATTTTCACATAATTAGCAAAAAGAGGACATTTTATAGTATCTTTAGTTGCATTGAAGGAATCTTCATAGCTCTGGAAATCTCCAAGTAATTCCAATTCTGAACGCCATGGCTTGAAAAGTTGCAAAAGAGCTAAATAGTAAAATTCCCTTTTGTCAGGTGTTTCGCAACTCAGTTTACGGTGATTAATCAAATGTCCTTTTCTTTGTTTCACCAGACATCCTTCAGAACCAATAACGGCATATATACCATTATTAATGTTTTCGGTAATATTCCGTTTAAAAATATAGTTTTGCAACACTTCATAGAGACAAATGTTCTCAAGGTGATGACTTCTATTTGGATAATATATATCCAATATATTTGTTTTCACAATATCTGTACTTTCTGGCTCTTTTTCAGCTAAATATTCAGTTTCTTGTACAGATTTAAGAACTCGGTTTCGTGTTGCAGCAAGACCTAGACTCACCCAAATGATTCTTCTAGATTTGGAATATAGCCTTGCAGATGATAACCGATCCGAGCATTCATACGCTCCAATTTCTCGATGAGCTAACATCTTCAAACTGTAAGTATATAACTTCTTACTTAGACTCTTCTCGTGGGAAATCTCTTCCCACATTTCCTTCAATTCCGTCTTTTCTGATTTTGTTATGTAGGATGTTACATATCGAGCAACAGCAATGGAATTGTCCGCAACATATTGAATATCCATATTAGCATTCCACATGGACAAAATGACTGGGTTATAGTCATTTATATATTTTGACTCTTCATTTCTTCTTAAGTTGTAGGTATTTTTGGGAGACTTTCTTGTGATAGTATGTCGCAAAGATGACATAAATCTGTTCACTCTTCCTTTTGATATTACAGGTCGTGGAAATGCAAAAAGGTATTTGGTGTAGAACTTGTCCTTAAATTTGTACTTTCGACGACAGTATTTCCCACAACTATGGCTTTGGAATCGTAAGACTTGTTGTCTTAAGTCCTTATCTTGTGTACTTTTGGGTTCATCACATGTAGCATATTCTTCAATAATAGACAACACAGTATCATCTGAGTCTGTTCCAAATTTGTGAGCATCTTTGATCCATATTAGCATGTGTATGTGAGGAGCACCTCTTGCTTGATGCGCCTTTCTCCAAAAGAAGTCCAGAACCTCTCCAAGAGGAGGATTTTTTGTATTGGTGATAAAAGACATCACAGCTTCAAATCTATGATTGAAATACCTGCATACATTAACTGGATCCAAAGAGCACAATTATCCAGGTGTCTTGTATTCAATATTTAGTATATTTGGATTTGCCTCTCGAAGAAATTGAAGTAAATCATCCCAAGCATTTTCAGCACAGCTTAAAGTAAGGAACCATGTAGGAGTTCCTAAGTTCCTTAGCATACATTTCAGTTCTCCATGACGAGGGTTCCAGTACTCATTAGTACCACGCTGACACGCCATGAGATTAATTAGCTGAGATTCCAAAACATTATCTTTCTGCAGTACTTTATCCATAAATTCCTTTGCCGAAACATTTTGCAGATGTACACCTGTTTTCAATATATGGTTTACTGCATGAGAAAGTCCAGACAAATCACTCTCAAACAAAAGATGAAAGAAATACTGAATATATTGTCGAAATCTTGGATCTTCTGCATATAATCTTGATGTCCGCTATTCAGATGCAGGAATCCGCCCAGGTCAGTCATCATATCATCCTCCTTTTCCTGTGGGAAACAATTGAGGAAAACAACAAGCTTCCAAGCTTTTTTCCCATACACTAATGGGACTTCCTTTTGCTTCTTTCATTTGGAATAACTCTATAGTATTCCCCATCACTTCTTTAGAATGCAGTGGATGAACACTGTAATGTTCGTAGATTTCTTCAGTTCTGGACACATCCACTTTTTCAATTTGTCCAGATGGCAAGTCACTATCTTCTTCTACAATTATTTCTTCTTCTCTCACATACACATTTCTGTAATATTGATTATTTTTTACCAGATACAACGTTGCCTTTTTCACTTTCCCAACATCCACTAATTCTTGCCAGATTTTCTTACACCAATTGTTTCAATATTTTTCTTTAAATCTAGAGGCAAATATACAACTCTTCCTTTTAATCCTCTCTGTAAATCAGAAGGAGGCAGTTTTCCTGTCTTAGGCTCCATACGAACAATAGCCTGAAATGGATGCACACATTGAATAAGAATAGACTCATAGGTATTTAAATCCATCAGTTCACAAGGAATATTTATCAACTCAAGATTATTATGCACAGCTCTAGCAGGCATTTTGTTCTCATCTAATTTGTTATAACAATATTTACAAATACGCTGATCAGAACCCAAATTAAAACAATTCTTTACCAACAAATAAGTTGCAAAATCCTTCCACTCATTATTATTTTCCTTTTTACTTTTTAAATACAGATCAACAGTCGTAGTCTGATTTTTATAATGAGTTCGCCGACAACACACACAACAATTATTTGGCCTTTCACCTGAAATTACCTTAAACTTTGTAATTTCTTGCTCAAAATTTTCTGTACTACAATGTTGTACATTCTCTTCTACATTTCCTTCTATTAATATCTAAATTTCTGAACTGTCTTCCTCAGGACCAAAATAACTAACCTCAATTTCATCACAAACGTTCTTTACACTTGATACAGATCCATGCAAAAGAGCACTGTTCAACTTTTTTAACATTAGAGCTGGACTGTTTGCATAATACAATCTTCTGACTAATTTCCTCATTTCAGAATGATGTACTGCTAACATCCTGAAATGGTGAAAAACACTTCGACATACTTTTTTAGAAAGACAAGCCAGAGAATGACCTTGCAAACCAGTATTTTCTCTCACTCTGCAAGGGCCTAGTCCTTGCAACTTCTTAATGTTTTGTTTAACACTTTTCTTAGTATAGTTACGTAAGAAATTGCGTAAAAAATCAATAGATTCTTGTCGTACACTGCAAATACTACTACAATTCCAAGTGTACACTGGAGCTTTAGGACGTCTCCCTAAAACGTCAACACCTCTTCTGCATTTCTAGGAACAATTTTCTCTTTCTCAATAGGACAACCATGTCTAACCTCATAAGCACGACCACTAGTGTCAACTGCATGCAACTAATCATTATTCTGAAAATAACTTTCTTCATTAAAAAAAGGCTCCGAACTTGAACTATGTTTCCAGTCACCCAAAAAAAACTCACAAAAATTACTTCTGTTAATTACTCTTCTCCACTTACTTTTAGCCTTCATTAAATGGATTGGCTTATCTAGTGATCAATTTCTATTGATTACTAAAACAATTTTGTTTTCAATTCCAAAGCTTTCTCAACTACATTTTCTATACCTTTCTTCTTCTTATAAAATGCTGTTTTTTACATCCCTTATTTTCTTTAATTAAATTTGAAACAACTCTATTATAAAACATTTTTTCCTAATTTTCATAACTTGATTTTTCCTCCTTTTACTTTTCACAATTTTTTCTGCAGTTGACTTTCCATGATTGTTCTCATTATTCTTCTTTTTCTTTTTCGTTGCAGACACAGTAATACCATATTTCCCTTTGTCCAACACTACGCTTAGTCTTTAATATTTTCCTCACAAAAGTGCTCCTTCTCTTACCAGCACTTTTTTTCTTTTTCTTAACACATGGTTCTTCATGTAAATCTTGTGGATGACTTCTCTTCAAATAAACACCTTTCTTTCGTTGTTTCCTCTTATGACTTTTGGTAGGCATGATACAGTTTTTTCAGTATTTATAGACAGAATCTATTAAAAAAATATATATATATATAACATTACAAAAATAATATTACTTATAACAACAGAGGCAGCATTATGACGAGAAACGTGAGACTATGAAAATAAAAGTACTTACAACAAGAGAGGAAGAAGTATGAAACAAGGGAAAATATAACCAAAAAGGGGAGTATAAACAGACTCTGTAATATAACGGGATGAAGGAAGTATGAATATACTTGAAAGTATCAATAGGTAAGGGAGAGTATGAAGAGAAAGATGGATATATGAGGAGAGAAGAAAGAGTACAAGAAGAAAAAAGAGAGTAAGAGGACAGAGGGGGCACTATAAGAAGAGAGAGAAAGACTCTAAAGAAAAAATAAGGAATATATGAAAAGACACACAACTATAACAACAAAAAAAGGAATACTAGCAAAGGACAGTGTGTAAAAGGACAGAGAGAACAGTACCAGAAGAGAGCACGAAGAATGTGGGGAAAAGTGGAGCATAAGGAAAAAAGGGGTGTACAAGAACAGAAGATACAGATTGAGGAGTATAAACAGATGGAGGATTATAAACAGTGAAAAATGTATGACGAAACAGGTAGAAGTATGACAAGAGAAACCAATATAAAGACAGAGATCACTATGAAAAGACGGAGAATATGAGGAAACTGCGGCAGAGTGTACGCAGGGAGTCAAAGAGGAATAAGAGAAGAGAGAAAACAATATGAACAGATTTAAGAAGTATAAACAGAAAGGACAGAAAATGAAAAGAGAAAAGAAATATAAAGAAAAAGAGGAAAATATGAACGCAGACAGAAGGAGTATAGGACAAAAGGAAATATAAGAAAAATGAGGAGACATGGAGAAGTAAGAGAACAGAGAGAAGAATATGAAAACGGGGGAGTATAAGAACAGGGGGGAAAATGATGAGAGGAATATGACAATAAGAAAAGACGGCAATATTAGTAGAGAGTGCAAAGTATAAGAAAAGAGAGGAGAAATGTGATTACGGAGAGAAGAGTATTAGAACAAAAAGAAAAGTATGAGAAAACAATAAGGAGTACCTGCAAAAAACAGCGAGAATATGAAGAAACAGCTAATATAAGAACAGAAGAGTATATATGAAGAAAGAGGAAAGAATGTAAAAAGACACAGAGACAGAAATGTGGACAAAAGACAATTATAAAGGAAGACTGACCGTATAAGGAGAGAGGGAGTACTATGAGAACACAGTAAGAACTATGACAACAGTGGTGAATATAAAGACAAGAGAGAATATAAAGAGTAGGACAAATATACAAAAAGAGTATAGGAAAAAAAAGATATTATAATCAGAGAGGAAGGAGTAAGACGAGACAGGAGGGAGTATGATTCCTTAATGTACACACATACACAGTGTAATATTACCCAAAAAATGATAAGACCATGCATTTTACCAAAACACATTTACTACTGTAAAACATTTAAAAAGGAGTGAATATAGGGGCAAATTATCAAAGACCGGTGTTAAAGTTATCGCCGTTTTAATATCGGCCGGAAACTGCAGATAAAACGGACGATATCGGGCTTGATGATACGCCCTTGTTATTTCCCATAGAAACCCATGTTCTGATGTTAATATGGGCTTCTATAGGAAATAACAAAGGTGTATTATCAAGCCCATTATCGGCATTTTGTCGGCAGTTTCCGGCCGATAAAATGGTGATAATTTTACCACCGGTCCTTGATAATATGCCCCCTAATTCCTTAATGTACACACATGCACAGTGTGATATTAGACAAAAAAATGACACCATGCATTTTACCATTTACTACTGAAAAACGTTTAAGTAACTATACATATTCCATGTATATAGTTACTACATTTCAGTGATCAACACTGACTCATTTTCCAAATACATATGCAATTTACTACATTATTTCTGCCACTATTACACCAAAAAACTAACACAATAAAACAACAAAGACGCACAAGGGGCTTGTAAATCAACCCAGACTATGTACAGAGGGAGAGAAACGAGAAAGAGGACAGAGCAGGGAGTATCAAGAAAAAAATTAAATAAGAAGAGAATAGGAAGAAAATGAGGAGACAGAAGGAATAAAAGAAGAAATAGGGAAATATAAAGACAAAGAAGGGCAATATCACCACAGACGACAATATAAGAAAAAGACAGTAACACCAAGAGAGAGAAAGGAGTAAGAGGAGACAGAGGGAGGTATAAAAAGAGAGGTTAGAAATTAGAAATTATGGAAAAATTGACAAATATAAGCCCATATTATGAAGAAAGGGTGACACATTATCGCCGCTTTTATCGTCAGGAAACTGCCGCTATAGCGGCGATATTGGGCTTGATAATATGGCCTTGTGAATTCCCATACAAGCCTGGGTTAACACCATAACCTGGGCTTCTATGGGAATTCACAAGGGCATATTATCAAGCCCATTATCGCCGCTTTGGCGGCAATTTCCTGCTGATAAAAGTGGTGATAATGTTTTGCCCTTTCTTGATAATATGCCCCATAAAACAGCATGCATTATAGCAAAACACATTTACTACTATAAAACGTTTAACAAGGTACGAAAATAGGGGCATATTATTAACACATACAATGAAATTATTGCGGCGTAATCGGCAGAAAACTACAGATAAAGGAGCGATAATGTGCTTGATAATATGCTCTATGCAATTCTAATCGAAGCCCATGTTAGATGTCCCTTACATCTATCATATGCTTCGGTTGGAATTGCATACAGCATATTATCAAGCCCATTATCGCTGCTTTATTGGCAGTTTTCTGCTGATTAAGCGGCAATAATTTTATCGCCTGTCTTGATAATATGCACCATGCTTCCTTAATGTACAACATGCACCACATACATTCCCATACAATTTATCAACTCACCTTTTAAATTGATTTGTAGATTAAGAAGAATGCCACTCACACAGTAGATATTCTTATACAGAATCTCTCTAGTTCGGTGTTTGCACCAGAACCACGAAATGGAACATTTTCACTCTCATTTTACACATACATACATATAAATAACCAATTAAAATCCTTCGCACATTAATTCGAAACGAAACACACATATCCATTGCTTTAACATTTCAAACCTTTCTAACTGACATAACTTTCCAGCCTACCCCCAACAGATCATGCAAAAGTCAACTGTCAACAGAGGTTAAAAGTTCAGCACTGTATAAAACACTGCTCCTCAACAATTTTAGACTATGTATAATAACTTACTTACAAGTACCAATAAAAAGAAAAGGTCTCATTACAAAGAACCAACACATAAACACATAAACATGATACATATTTGTAAAATATATATTGATTTTTTCTTGCTTACGTACGCTTATGAAACGACTTTCAGAAATCGCGCAGTACACGTAGACTAAATATACCGTAAAAAGAACAAAATAGCATCTATCACTAATTTTTTTCAAACCCCCGGGGACCCCATCCCCCGGGGCTCAAATATAAGGTTCAGCACAGTGGGGGAAGCCCCAAAACCCCCACGGTCCCAGCCGGCTCCCTATGCCCTTCAGGAGCCGGCATTGCTTTTTGTCAGAGAGACCAGCTTACATGCTACTCTCTCTTACGAAAAGCAATCTGCTTTCCTACTTGAAAGAGAACTCTCGCCCTACCATAGCAAACAGCAGTGTCCCAGGGATAGGCACCCCGTAACACTACAGGAGCCGCCCTGGAAGGTGGTGGTCCCCAGGGCCATCAAAGGCTCAACAAAGCCCATCCAACATGTTGACCTTCGGATCATTGTAAACCCCCCTAAGCAGTCCTAGGGGGACAGGAAGTCCAATAGCAAATAGCAAACTTTTCCTGTCACACACTCAATCTACACACATATACAGATAAATAAAAAATCACATTTATTCCCACATTACATCAAAACGAAACACACTTTTATATTGCTTGAACTTTTGCACCCTTTCAACCCTTCCCCCATTCCACAATCTGCCAGTTACCATAGAAACACTTCAGGGGACACTTAACTCAGCACACAGGTGAAAAGTTCATCATACATTGTTGCAAATTAAAACAGCAAGTGTGCTTGACTTGAGAATATACCAGCTTATCTTATGTAACGTTCTTTTCTATCAGTTTTTCTTAACCAATAAAAATAAGGCTTTTAAAACACAGAAACATTCACCCTAGCTTAGTGTAGAATGTTCTCGAACAACTAATCATTCCTGTTCTTTTTTCAAAACTGCATGTTGTCCAACATTTTAGAAAAAATCTTGCTTTTCAAACTGCCATTTTATTTACAGACCTTCAGAGTACATCCAGACCTCTCTTCAAGATGCTTACAGTGTGGATTGTGGGACACAGCTATATTTTCTGGAGTCAAAGGTACGCAGAACGGAAAGGAATTCACAAAGACCTACGTTTACCAAATGTAGACATTAAATGGATTGGACAGAGAGGATTAAAGTGGCACCAATTGATACCATTGGTGAAATCCTTTTTGCATCTCCAACACCCTGACCTCATAATTGTGCACTGTGGTGGCAATGACCTAAGCACTTTGATAGGAGTAGGTCTGGAAATGCTTATGAAGGACACCTTTGCACAATTGGTGACACTGTTTCCCAAAACTGGCTTTGTATATTCTAATATATGCCGAAGGCAGAAATGGAATCGGTTCAGCCACTATTGTCCACAGATTGAAAAAGCTAGGAAACATGTGAATAAATCTGTTTCTGCCTTTCTCCGAGACTATAGAATGGGGTCCATCTACCACAACAATCTACGTTTCAATATCCATGACATCTATAGAGACGGTGTATATTTTACAGATGAGGGAAACAGAGTCTTCCTCTTGAACTTTAGACTCTGCATTGGTACTTACTTGTAGGTACTAAAACCTACCAATAAACACAAGGGCTCTCTTTAGAGCCATCCAACATCTAAACACATACACTTCATAAATATCTTTAAAATATTCTTCTTTTTCTTCCTTCAGTACGCTTACGGGACGACTTCCAATCTTCGCACCGTACGTCGTCCATACGTGCTTGGTACGCGTACGATAAATCTAACATAAAAAAATAGCCTTTATCACAAATTTTTCAAAATCCCCGAAGAACCCCATCACCCGGGGCTCAAATGTAACGTTGCGGACCGTGGGAACAGCCCCAAGGCCTCTACAGTCCCACCCGGCTCCCCACTTCCTGCGGGAGCCGGCAATGTTTTTCGTCACAGACAGCAGCTTACATGCTTACATTCTACTTTCAAAGATGATTTCAACAGTTGTACATTTTATAAAATAATATAGTACTGCACGCTAAAGGAGAAAAGTCAGCACAATTATAATAGAATAGAAAATAGAAGAAAAAAAACCTTCTACACTCAACAAACTCGTAAGCACACTTCACAGTTTAATTTAAAAGCACCCTACCACAACTAGTTTTTGAAACGCATTATACAATAAAATGCGTCACAAAATAGGCTACATACATAGTGACTGTATCGTAACGTCACATAGAAAAAAGAAAGCCACTCTTACGATATCAGTAAAACACAACAACAGTACAAGGCCCAAATTTACATTGTAGTGATTTCTTAGTTGCAGGTTTAGTTGTCAGATCAACACACACACTCCCTCATGGCTGGTATACACCCACACCACACTCATTCAGCGCATCCGTCACTACACACGTGACCCTATGTATATAAAAGACGGAGCGCACGTGTTGTACGCCATTTTAGAGTTGTTCCCAAAGCACCGAACAAGGGGCCCACTACTACATGCGTGTCCTCTTTGGTCACTGAGTTAGTGGTGCCCGAAGGACTGAGCGGGTGAAGACCCTGCGATGATGATGATGGGAGCACCAGTATGTCGTTAGCCATACAGATATCAAGACTCTGCACCATATATGAGACTTCTTTGTTGGAGATCGGGACTACATCATGAAGAAGGTGTCTTTTCCACGAAAAGGTGAGCCGTGAGGCTTGAGTATGCATCAGAAGGAGTCAAAGGGTTGTAGCTGACAACATACAAAAATGCTACTTAGTATTTTAGACGAACGTACTCCTACATAATCTATTAATTTACATGTTTACATTTTTTTTTCCGAATAACAACAACGTTTTTCTAATCGCTGAAATGTCCGGAATATATTCACAATACAAACAGTTCGTAAAATGTGACAATCAACGTGTCTATAAAAGTGCGATATTATCTAACTCCAAATTAATATTGTAACAATTACCAATCGTAACATCTTTCTTTTAATATCTTTTAGATGTCCAGTTTCTCGATAGATTATGTAACACGGACGACGGCAATAGCACAAGGTGAGCAAAGAAGCTTGTTTCTGAAATAACAACTTATCTGTCAAAGGAGAGAATTTGTAGTATGCACCAAGCGCAAAAAAAAATTGGTCTAACGGTTCTTCAGCTAGGATGACATAGCTTCCTGGGCCCACACACAGTCGCACCCAAGTATGTCACGGGTCTTTCAAACACATTTTGCTTGTTAATGAGGCTTTGATATTCCCCCCCCCGCTTACAGTCCCTGCAGCTCCACTCTTGCTTGAACTTAAGCCCCCACCACAAATTATTTCTAGCCCCCACCCCCCGATATTTTTGACTGTGGTTGCGCCTCTGGCTTCACGTACCCCTCTCCTGTCGTGTGTGTCTCTCCCACGTTTTAATGTCCTTTTTTCCCTTTCGCTTTCTCACTCTCTCACATCGTTTCTCTTTTTTTAAAAAAGTTTTAGACTTTTCTATCTCCACTCTGCTCTATACAACCTTATCTAAATTGAAATGATTAACTCTCTTGATTACAGTAAAGGCTTCTTCCACACATAGACCACCATCTTTCAATCACTCTCTGTGACATCATTTCTCTTTCTCTTTTAAACTTATAGAAAATGCTGTCTGCTTCGACATGTAGAAACAAAGTTGTCTTCAAGTTGTGAATTCCACTGGCCGCAGTGTTTATACAATGGTAAGCACTGAGGCCTAACTATACAATGTCTTCATTACAATGCATTAGAAATAAGTCGGCATATTTACAATCCGGTTCTGCCACTTTTGTGTCACTAACGCAATAGGCACTTCCATATAGACACCACTTGAACGCGGCACTATAACGGAACTGAAATGTACTAGGCACACTGCACACGTAAAACTGTAGTGTTACCTTCATTTGTGAAAGGAGACATTCAGCAGTGTGCAGCAGCTTCACTGTGTAAAATGTATAATTACCTCCAAGCAGTGACAACAGATAGGTTACAACAGTCTGACAAACAGATCTACAAGCTTATTACGCCACTTTTCTATCACTTTTAACATGGGAAAAGTGACACATGCAGCTTCTAATTCTATGTCTGACTTTTCAAGAAAAAATCTCAACTCCAGACTCTGCGAGACAGTTTTAATGTTTTTTCTCTCTCTCTCTCTCTCTCTCTCTCTCTCTCTCTCTCTCTCTCTCTCTCTCTCACTCTCTGTGACATCATTTCTCTTTCTCTTTTAAACTTATAGAAAATGCTGTCTACTTTGACGTGTAGAAGAAAAGTTCACTTCAAGTTGTGAATTCCACTGTCCGCAGTGTTTGGTGGAAGTGTTTATACAACGGTAAGCACAGAGGCCTAGATATACGATGCCTTCATTGCAATGCATTAGAAATAAGTCATCATATTTACAATCCCGTTCTGCCACGTTTGTGTCACTAACGCAGTAGGCACTTCCATATTGACTCCATTTGAACGCGGCACTATAACGCAACTGAAATGTACCAGGCACACTGCACACGTAAAATCGTAGTGTTACCTTGACTTGTAATGCTTCAGCTCATTTAGTCACATCTACATAATTCTAAACTCTAATTTTCTTTTTTGTTTTGCAGATTACCAATCGTACGTCTTTTGGAGTCAACTTCACAATTTGTTTATAGTATTGTTTTTTTAAAGTTATTTTTCTAGTTGTCTAATATATAGTTATCATTAAGTTTTGTTTACAGTTATTCTTTTAATAAAACGTAATTAAAAAACTACAAACTACTTTTTCTTTGTGGGGGGGTGACGACCCACAATAAAAATAATATTTATAATGTTGAAGTACTATAGTAAGATGTTGAAGACTAGGATTGAAAAGTACTGAGTTATATTTTCTCTGGATACACTACAACTTGGTAAAGAAATCCAATTAATACGAAAAAATGTGTACCACATTTACAAACCTCTTGCGACATTTCCCCATGCACTGCCTACCCATCTACAAAATTAAGTGTGTGGGCCTTAATGATGCCCCTCAAACCACGGAAACAATAACCCCACAAAGACTTCTATATTGTTTGAGAGGGGCTGCGTGGCCCTCCGCCTGGTGCCCTGGAGTCCACCACGCCCAGACCCGGTTTCTGCAGTGTCCTGGGGGGAAACAGCCATTACAAAGCCTGATCGTCACCACGAAGCCATTAGCACGCATATGGCTTTACGACACATGCTTTTACAACTAGTATGCATTTATCACGCAGGTTAAACGCATAATCTTAACCCCTTCCATGCTCATGACGAGCTCAGCTCGTCATGCAGTACAGTGCTCCTGTGCTCATGACGAGCTGAGCTCGTCATGACCACACCCGTTTTTATTGCTGTCCAGCACAGCAGGGGAATCGCTCTAGCAGCGATGCGGTTAATAATGTCTTTGTGTTGACGAACACGCGTTGTAATGGCTGTGCCCTACGTCCTTCAAATTAGTTTTGAGGTATACGTGTGACCAAGTCTGATAAGATCGGAGGCCAAGGACAAACACCGTGGTGTCTGTGGCAGGAAATCTCATCTATCACAGAGAAAATATGCAGAGGGTAAAATGAAAGGATGAAAACTATTAACTGCTAACCATTTTACAAAAAGCACAATCTGCGAGCCGAACTCTACCTCTCTGCCAAATTTGGTGTCATTCCATTCAGCCGTTCAGGCAGTAGCCCAGGCTAAAGGTCCCTATGGAAAATTGCATGGGGAAAATATAATTTGGAACCCCCTTTTTTTCTCGGCCCCCACTTGACGAATCACAGGAAAAGGAGCGGAACCAAGCAGGCCATTTTCTTGGAGAAATTCACTAAGATTCGTCCACCGGCGCCAAAGTTATTCTAAATAGAATGTTGTGGATTTCCTATGGAAACTAGGTCCTAACTATAACTACCTACTGGCGAACGCCAGTAGGTTATATATATATATATAGATATATATATCGCGTCGCTCCAAAACACCAGCCTGCCGCACTCCAGAACGGGTGCACACGTAACGGGGGTGTACCCGTCAAATATATCCTGCTCCTAACATCCCCAGGCACATAACCTGAAAAGGAACGCAGCACTCGCGGGGGTGGTTTTCACTCCGATTTTTAATGGGAAACCCTCAGCACATCAAGACGCGTTTCAGCATAGGCTTTCGTCAGTTGTTGTACAGAAACGCGCGGCGGCCATTCATATTTTATCAGCAATGAGCATGAAGCAAGTCATCGACATCAACATAGGACTAGCATGCATTCATGAGCAAAATGTAACGCCATATTGGAACATGCATAACGAAGTGACAACCGATATCCAGTGTCAAATACCTCTATATATGCAAGTCAACAATCACTGCCTTTCGATGGCAAAGAAGATAACATAGTACAATAAATAGGTATCTTCAAGAAATATCGCCCTGAATGGGCTACTGCTATGCACCCCGTCCTGGGTGATGGCTCATTGTTCAAATCCCACCCTATATGGGCCAAACCAATATTTCATAAATTTAAATTTAAATACGATATCAGATGCAGTATAACTTTAAATAATCCTGTCAGAGAATCCAATTCATATTCTATATACATACATATAATACAGTAGTTTCTACATATCATACAGCACATGGAGGATTAAGCAAGGGAACATCTCTTATCCCAAATGTACCGCCAGTTCTTCATGGATGTTAAGGCCGTTCGGTGTTTTGCTCTGCAAATCAATAATATACCGCGATTCTAATCGCCTCAATTTCTGTAACCGATCACCCCCTCTTATGCTTGCAGGAACACTATCTAAGCAAAAATACGACAACAGGTCCCTATTGCGATTATGCTCCTTCTCAAAGTGTCTGGCAATGGGGTAGGCTTCATCCACATTATTTATGGCTCTCATATGTTCCAGTATGTGTATCTTTACTGGATGGGTGGTGCTGCCAATATATCTAAGCCCACACGGACACACCAAGCAGTGTACTGCATACGGAGTCGAGCATGTTAAAAATGTCTGTATCCGTCTGGGTGTCACTAGTCCTGGTACTTTATAAGTGAGAGTACGCTTACTGTATTTACAAGCCTTGCACCGGCCGCAAGGATAAAATCCATTCATTTGTTGCAAATTGGGTTTGACAGAATGTCCCTCATAATGGCTCCTCACAAGGTGGTCCTTAAGTGCCCTTGCTTTTCTAAAAGTGACTAAGGGGTTCGTAGGTAGATCCTTCTTTATCACAGTATCTGTAAATAGGATATTCCAATTTTTTCGTAATATCCTTTTCAAATGACCAGCATTCTCAGAAAATGTAGTGATCATACGAAAAGTCTCGCTATTCTTTTTATCTTTACTTTCCGTGATCAGTGTCTCCTCTCTCTTGATGTTATTCACTTTGGTCAAAGCTTGTGTGAGAATGCCCTCTCTATACCCTCTTTTCCTGTACCGTTGAAGGCTCAAACTGGCTGCCTTTTGAAACTCCCTGTCATTCGAGTTGTTCCTTTTGAGTCGCAATAATTCCCCATAAGGGATACTGTCGACCAACTTTTTGGGGTAGCTACTTGCTGCATACAGAGTGGAGTTACCTGCAGTGGATTTACGAAAGAGTTTCGTTTGTATTGTCCCTCCTTCTATATATACTGTGAGACCTAAGTAGTTAACTTCAGTCTTGCTTATCTCACCTGAAAACTTCAGATTGACATCATTCCTGTTAAGTACATCTATGTACGTGGCAGCTGATTCAATAGGGCCATCCATGATAATGAAAAGATCGTCTATGTAACGATACCACCCTATGATCTTATCATTCCACTCCCGGTTAGTCTCACCCCAGGCAACCTGCTCCTCCTACCAGCCCACGAAAAGGTTCGCGAAACTGGGGGCAGAGCAGTTGCCCATGGCCACACGAGACATCTGTTTATAAAGTTGTTTGCCAAACAGGAACATGTTGTTATTCAAGCAAAACATAATGAACTCAGACAGCATCTTATTATGTTCATAATATCTTGCAGGTCGCTTTTTCAAAAAACTGCCTTTAGGCCATCACTATGTGCTATGCACGTGTATAGGCCAGTTATATCTAGGACCATCATGCAATAACCATCATGCCATTTAATGTCATTGATACATTTTAGGAAATGTTTAGTATCTCTAAGATAAGATTTTAACGTCGCAACATGTGGGAAGAGAAAAAAGTCAATATACATGGAGAGATGTTCAGTAAGACTCCCTTGTGAGGCAACAAAAGGCCTCCCCGGTGGAATAGTGCTGTCCTTATGCACCTTGGGGAGGTAATAAAAGGTCGGCGTGATAGGACATAAACATCTTAGAAATAGATACTCATCCGAGTTTAGCATATGTCACCTAGATGGCTTATGGGCAGTCTAGGGGTTCTTGAACCCAGTATAAGGCACATCCTGGATCTTTCCTTTAGGACCGGTATGCTGCCTAGTGGCTGGAAACAAGCAGTCGTGCTCCCCCTCCGAAAAAAAAAACCCATCCGTTTTGAGACATTAGAAAATCTTCGACCAATATCTCTGTTGCCCTATATGTCTAAAGTGGCTGAGAAGGTTGTGAATGGCCAGCTGATGCAATATGTGGAGGAGGCGAACTTACTCCATGACACTCAGTTCGATTTCAGGCCCCCCCACTCAACGGAGTCGGCCCTACTCATGGCAACAGAGACCTTGAGGCAGGGTGCAGATGAGGGACACACTATGGCCCTGATCTTGTTGGACATCAGCGCTGCCTTCGACACTGTAGCACATTCCACCTTGCTACAGTGTCTGAATAAAGAGGGAATATCAGGTGCAGTGCTGAGATGGATCCAGTCCTTCTTAGCAGATCGTGGATTTCAAGTCAGGCAAGGGGACTGTTATTCCAGAGTGGTCACCCTGGGCCAGGGCGTGCCCCAGGGCTCGTCCTTGAGCCCAACTTTATTTAATTTATATGTTGCCCCTGTTGCAACTATTGTCGAGAGTTATGGCCTACGAATAGTGTCCTACGCCGATGACACGCAGCTGGTCATCTCCCTATCGTGTGCGCCCTGTCTTGCCGCGGACAATTTCAGAACATGCATGCAAGATCTTGCTGGTTGGATGTCCACCAATTGTCTGAAACTGAACGGCGGCAAGACGGAGGTGCTCATAGTGGGGGGAGGCCAGTCGGCATGGTCGTCGGCGTGGTGGCCACCCTGCCTAGGGACGGCGCCGACGCCCTGCCAGGAAGCCAGGAACCTGGGAGTATGGTTCGATGCAGGTCTCACCTTTGGATCCCAAATCAATCGTGTGGTCGGTGTTTGCTTCGGTGTCTTGAAAACTCTGAGGAAAGTACTGGAACTTCTACCAATTGAAGCACGCAAGACACTGGTGCATGCATTGGTGACCGCTAGATTGGATTATGGGAATCTGCTGTATCTGGGGGCACCTGAGAAGAGCATTGGTCGCCTTCAGGTATTGCAGAATGCTGCGGCGCGCCTGATCCTGAGGCTACCCAAGAGAACGTCTTCAAAAATGGCACTTCAGACTCTCCACTGGCTCCCGGTGAGGAGCAGAGTGGAGTTCAAGGCACTCTGTACCTGCCATGCATTCTGAATGGCAGGGCGCCACAACCGCTGCAGAGCTTGATAGCGTGCTATCAACCGTCCCGTGCCTTAAGATCTGCGGGCTCGGGATTGGTGAAAATTCCCAAGGTAAAAAAAGCGCGCATGGGGGGAAGATCATTTAGGTACTTAGCAGCGTTTAAATGGAACAAATTACCATTTGAACTGCGCCTTGAGCCCTCGGAGACTAAGTTCCGGTCTAAACTCAAAACCTACTTATTTGTCCAGTAGTTGGTCCGACCCCCTTTATTTTGGATCCTGTTGTAGCCATCTCACCACAACGCGGGGACACGCCGGGGCGCGTAACCAGGCGCTTTATAAGCCTACCTAATATTATTATATCAACACTGGAGCTGAGGATTGTTGCTGAACTGTCGTACTCTGCACTGCTGTGCAAGAAATCTCTATCACTGTCTGAAGCCTGTGTTGGCTGTCTGGGGCTGACGCTCGAAGTTCTTCACATCGTGGTGCTGCCTCCCCCTGACTCGCTGGTGTGAGCACGAGCTGCACTCGGCACGCTCTGCCTGTCGCTCCCAGCTGGAGTCAGAGGGGTTGAGGCCGGGGCACTTACAGCGAGAGCACCTAGCCTGGGGGACTGCGAGGACCAGAAACCTTAGCGAAGGTCAGCTGGTTCCTCTTCCCCCAGGCGACCCGCCCACTGACACGCCCCCAACGAGCTGGCCATATCTTCGTGACCCCAGCTTCGCGGGCGCCACTCACTGGAGCTGAGGATTGTTGCTGAACTGTCGTACTCTGCACTGCTGTGCAAGAAATCTCTATCACTGTCTGAAGCCTGTGTTGGCTGTCTGGGGCTGACGCTCGAAGTTCTTCACATCGTGGTGCTGCCTCCCCCTGACTCGCTGGTGTGAGCGCGAGCTGCACTCGGCACGCTCTGCCTGTCGCTCCCAGCTGGAGTCAGAGGGGTTGAGGCCGGGGCACTTACTGCGAGAGCACCTAGCCTGGGGGACGGCGAGGACCAGAAACCTTAGCGAAGGTCAGCTGGTTCCTCTTCCCCCAGGCGACCCGCCCACGGACACGCCCCCAACGAGCTGGCCATATCTTCGTGACCCCCGCTTCGCGGGCGCCACTCACTGGAGCTGAGGATTGTTGCTGAACTGTCGTACTCTGCACTGCTGTGCAAGAAATCTCTATCACTGTCTGAAGCCTGTGTTGGCTGTCTGGGGCTGACGCTCGAAGTTCTTCACATCGTGGTGCTGCCTCCCCCTGACTCGCTGGTGTGAGCGCGAGCTGCACTCGGCACGCTCTGCCTGTCGCTCCCAGCTGGAGTCAGAGGGGTTGAGGCCGGGGCACTTACAGCGAGAGCACCTAGCCTGGGGGACTGCGAGGACCAGAAACCTTAGCGAAGGTCAGCTGGTTCCTCTTCCCCCAGGCGACCCGCCCACGGACACGCCCCCAACGAGCTGGCCATATCTTCGTGAGCCCCGCTTCGCGGGCGCCACTCACTGGAGCTGAGGATTGTTGCTGAACTGTCGTACTCTGCACTGCTGTGCAAGAAATCTCTATCACTGTCTGAAGCCTGTGTTGGCTGTCTGGGGCTGACGCTCGAAGTTCTTCACATCGTGGTGCTGCCTCCCCCTGACTCGCTGGTGTGAGCGCGAGCTGCACTCGGCACGCTCTGCCTGTCGCTCCCAGCTGGAGTCAGAGGGGTTGAGGCCGGGGCACTTACAGCGAGAGCACCTAGCCTGGGGGACTGCGAGGACCAGAAACCTTAGCGAAGGTCAGCTGGTTCCTCTTCCCCCAGGCGACCCGCCCACGGACACGCCCCCAACGAGCTGGCCATATCTTCGTGACCCCCGCTTCGCGGGCGCCACTCACTGGAGCTGAGGATTGTTGCTGAACTGTCGTACTCTGCACTGCTCTGCAAGAAATCTCTATCACTGTCTGAAGCCTGTGTTGGCTGTCTGGGGCTGACGCTCGAAGTTCTTCACATCGTGGTGCTGCCTCCCCCTGACTCGCTGGTGTGAGCGCGAGCTGCACTCGGCACGCTCTGCCTGTCGCTCCCAGCTGGAGTCAGAGGGGTTGAGGCCGGGGCACTTACTGCGAGAGCACCTAGCCTGGGGGACTGCGAGGACCAGAAACCTTAGCGAAGGTCAGCTGGTTCCTCTTCCCCCAGGCGACCCGCCCACGGACACGCCCCCAACGAGCTGGCCATATCTTCGTGACCCCCGCTTCGCGGGCGCCACTCACTGGAGCTGAGGATTGTTGCTGAACTGTCGTACTCTGCACTGCTGTGCAAGAAATCTCTATCACTGTCTGAAGCCTGTGTTGGCTGTCTGGGGCTGACGCTCGAAGTTCTTCACATCGTGGTGCTGCCTCCCCCTGACTCGCTGGTGTGAGCGCGAGCTGCACTCGGCACGCTCTGCCTGTCGCTCCCAGCTGGAGTCAGAGGGGTTGAGGCCGGGGCACTTACAGCGAGAGCACCTAGCCTGGGGGACTGCGAGGACCAGAAACCTTAGCGAAGGTCAGCTGGTTCCTCTTCCCCCAGGCGACCCGCCCACGGACACGCCCCCAACGAGCTGGCCATATCTTCGTGACCCCCGCTTCGCGGGCGCCACTCACTGGAGCTGAGGATTGTTGCTGAACTGTCGTACTCTGCACTGCTGTGCAAGAAATCTCTATCACTGTCTGAAGCCTGTGTTGGCTGTCTGGGGCTGACGCTCGAAGTTCTTCACATCGTGGTGCTGCCTCCCCCTGACTCGCTGGTGTGAGCGCGAGCTGCACTCGGCACGCTCTGCCTGTCGCTCCCAGCTGGAGTCAGAGGGGTTGAGGCCGGGGCACTTACTGCGAGAGCACCTAGCCTGGGGGACTGCGAGGACCAGAAACCTTAGCGAAGGTCAGCTGGTTCCTCTTCCCCCAGGCGACCCGCCCACGGACACGCCCCCAACGAGCTGGCCATATCTTCGTGACCCCCGCTTTGCGGGCGCCACTCACTGGAGCTGAGGATTGTTGCTGAACTGTCGTACTCTGCACTGCTGTGCAAGAAATCTCTATCACTGTCTGAAGCCTGTGTTGGCTGTCTGGGGCTGACGCTCGAAGTTCTTCACATCGTGGTGCTGCCTCCCCCTGACTCGCTGGTGTGAGCGTGAGCTGCACTCGGCACGCTCTGCCTGTCGCTCCCAGCTGGAGTCAGAGGGGTTGAGGCCGGGGCACTTACAGCGAGAGCACCTAGCCTGGGGGACTGCGAGGACCAGAAACCTTAGCGAAGGTCAGCTGGTTCCTCTTCCCCCAGGCGACCCGCCCACGGACACGCCCCCAACGAAACGTTCAAAGAACATCGCGATCCCCGCGACGCGGGACGCGCGCGGGACCAAGCGCGGGGCGAAGCCCGGGCAAAGGGCGGGCCGTCTGTGGCCGTCCGGGGACGCCCAAGGACGGGCCGGGCCCCCCCTTTTTCACCCCGATTATTAATACAGAGAACACAGCACTCGGTAAGTCAACTTAGAACCCATAGTTCACATTAGAAACTACATCGGTGTTATCGCCTGAGAACCCATAACCCGTAACAACCTAAAGTACATAGGCAAATACATGGGTTTCAAAAAATTACGTTCCCGTACGATATTTATGAAAAGAATGGGGACTGAAAATGCTGTTCGGAAATCTACCGACAAGGCAATTAAACCTGGTCGGATAACGGTTACACCGGCAATTAGTACATACTTTACCACACTTAAAATGAAAGACACTCAAGAACTGAATACATCTGCCAGAGAAACCTCCTCCAACGCTTCCGTAATTTTAAGGGAATTAGAATGCACTCCTACGATTCCTAACCAACAATCACAACTGTGTCTTCCAGTCATTGATCTAAGTAGTAAATCACTTTGTACTCCAGTTGATTTACTTAACCCTCAACAAGACCAGACCACTCTAAAAACTTCTACTCCCATTAAAATTGAAGGGAGCTTAGCGCTATCGGTTGATTTAAATGTCAACAAATCTGTCTTAGGTCAGCAAAACTTGGATCATGCAATAAGCCAGAATAATAAAGAGGAAACATCTCGACCAATTACCTTAACTGATCTTTCATTTGATCCCTTCAATATCGACTCCAAAACAAATAATAACATGATTGATTCGACACCACTTATATCAAAAGCCCTGTTTTCATTGCAAGAGATTCTAGAATCTATTCTTTCTTTTCTGGGAAATATTCTTGATAATTCTGATCAAACCCTGGACGTTCAGATAGGGATATTAAAACATCTAGTAAATAAGAAAAAGAATAAAGACCTCCGCTTAGCAGAGGCAAATAATTTACCAACGAAAACAAGATCTGAGGAAAGTGTTATACTGAAAGAACATAATAATGAACAGAAGAAAAGTACACGTGATTTCGGCACTCAAACTTCTAAGACCCAAACACAACAAAAACAAAAGACGAAACAGCTAAATGATTCAACAATATACTCCTTAAAAAAGCTCTTCAAAGAAAAACATCAGCAAAAAATTAACAATTTCCCAATATTTAACAAAAGGAGCGAAACAATTACACCAGTAAACAATTCTATATCTGATAATCAGGAAATACCTATGTCTAATTCATCAGCACAAGATAATGGAATATCCACAGAAAAAAAGAATCTGGAATGTAACATAGAAGGAAGGAAAAGAAGGAGAAAAAAACCTATAAGGAGGATTCAAAAAAAGAAAGCTCACAAACTAAAATTTCGACAGTCGGCTGGAAAACAAAACCAGGAAGAGGAAGAATTTGGAAAAATAACAGCATCTGAAAGTATACCAACATCAGTAACTAGGAAAAACTTCGTAGAGAAGACGTTACAACTAGATCCAAGAGCTCAAGAATTCGTCTCTTTTAGATCCCTAGAGGATCCAATCCAAAATCATAACAACAATAAAACTATAGAACATCTGGATATGAACAAACAAAGAGAGCAAGAGTCTCCTCCCAAAACTATACAATTCGAAGAACTTTTCCCTAGTGATTCATTCCCACTCAACAGAAGTAGGATATTACATTTACTACGCCATATTAAGTCTTTGCAATCACTGAGTAGCCATGAACTTGATTTAGTAACCTTTCCTATGAAAGACAATAATAAATTAGCAAGGGTAACATTTTGGTCGTCTGTTATCCCAGAAATCATCTTGAATGATAAGGAGATATTATACAAACAAGGATATGATGTGGTGGAAAAAAAAGAATCATTGGTCAGTGCAGATTCAATTGGGTATGATGCCCAAATTAGTGCACTCTCCAACTCATACAGGAAACAATCTCTAAGAGTCAACGGAGTGTTGGAAGACGCAATCAAGCACTCTGACATTTACTCCACAGGGCAAGAGAAACTAAAAATTCTGGTGAACAATGGACAACGGGCCGTTTGGTATCAAGCTCCCAAAATACCTGAGAACGGTAATAGCATAAAGTCTTGGGCTTGGGTTTCAGAGACTCTAAATTGCAGCAAACCCAGGAGATCTCAACAACAATCTGTTTAGCGCTGGCATAAAAATAGCTTCCTGGAACATCGCAGGTGGAATAAAGAACAAATTGTCCATGGCCACTAGTAATTTGCCGGATATCTTGATTTTACAAGAAACATGGGCAACCGAACCTACAACTGTTCAAAATTACTATGTTTACGAAATTCCGGCAATTAACACACATCGAGGCCATGCTAAAGGCGGTTTAGCTATTTTGTTAAGGGAAGAATATCTGTGGGCCCAGGAAATATTAGATACCAACTCAGATAACCTCCAGTGCATCAAAATCTCTGTTAAAACATACAGTACAGCTCACTCTAAATCAATTCTCATCTTTAATGTATACGCTCCTCCAGGAAAAAAGCATGATATAACACTCTTAAATATCATGGAAAGGATTGAGAGTATAATAGAAAACCATCTTCACTCATCCTTTTTAATTGTTGGCGACTTCAACAGTAAAATTTCTAATTTTGAAATTAATAAATGGGCAAAACTACATTTAGAAGAAGGTCTGGACATAATATCTCCACAATTCCCGGAGGGCATACGGACCGATAAAAGAGGGAAACTGTTATTATCAACTCTCACAAACATCAATGGAGTAATATTGAACGGTAGCATGGAAGGGGATATTCCTGCAAACTATACCAGATGGGGAAATGGGACTTCATCTATAATTGATTATGTAATCACAAGTTATGACCTGCTAGAAACAGTTTCATATCTGCTTAACCAGTTTTGTCAAGAGAGCGATCATACCCAAATGCACTTGACAACAGATTGGTTACCTAAATCATCCGCACCTTGTCATATAACATATCTAAAAAGTAATGTAGTTGTGAATAAAGATAAGAGACGCATATTCTGGAACTCTTATACCATCGACAAAATTACGTCTCTGATTGATCATTCAAAACTTTTAACGAGAACGTTCTCAGAAAATCCCATCGAAAATTTTGAATCCATCATAATAGAGTACAGATCTCTTATCCTTCAGATGATAGTAAAGGATTCAGCTGGTAACAGTAAGAAAAAAGATAAAAATAATCGTACCCTTAAGAACTCTGAGGTAAAGAAAAAGCTAAACAAATATATACGCGCCCAATATATAAATCCTACTCCAGAAATAAAAAAGGAAATAAATAAAACCAAAAATCAACTAAGACGTGAGAATCTGAGAGATAAAAAAACTGTACAAGATCGTAATTGGGTAGATATACAGATAGCGGCGAACAAGAACGACCAGCGCAAATATTGGTACCTAATAGGAAAACTCACTGGATCCAAAAAGAAACTACAACCAATACCGGTTCCTCCGGGTGCCTGGGAAAATTTTCTAACAAACCTTTACAGATCAAACTCTATAGCTTCATCAGAAAGCAGCGGGGTCTATAACAAAGAAAAAGTTGAACTCTCATTAAATAAAATTACCGCAACATCTGTGGAATTAAATATACGTAAAGCAAGATCAACAGGAGCGTCTGGCCCAGATCAGATCCCGATCAAAGCACTAAAAATTGCCCCAAAGGAATGGAGTCAGCTGTTACATCCCCTTTTTAATTACATCTTAGATACTGGCCATATCCCAAAATCATGGCAGGGAAGTATAATCATCCCGATCCACAAAAAGGGAAGTAAAACCCGGGCAAGCAATTTTCGTCAAATCGCACTTATGGACTCCGTGGGCAAGGTATTTGCAGCAGAAATTTTACATCGTCTTAAAGAATGGGCCTTTACGACTGGCCGGATACCGATGTATCAGGCAGGCTTCAGGCCTAAACATTCGGTAACTGACAACATCGCAGTTATTCAAACCATCATCGACAAATATATAACACATAAAAATCAGGTTGTATACGCTGCCTTTATAGATTATTCTACAGCGTTTGACCGGGTGGACCGACCAACCTTGTGGGAAAAATTGAGGAAATTTGGCATAAATGAACAACTACTACAGTCTATAATCAGCTTACACACCAATACTTGGTGTCAAGTTCAAATGGGGGGAGAAAGAGGTTATACGGAAAGAATTAAAACGGAAAATGGACTAAAGCAAGGGTGCCTCTTAGCCCCAATATTATTCTCCCTCTACCTAAGCGACCTGTGCCATTACCTGCAACTGGGTTCTAACCTACCTCCAAAAATTGCTGATCAAAAAATAATTGCTTTACTGTACGCTGACGACATAGTGCTGTTGGATCTCACCCCCTTCGGACTGCAAACGTCACTAGATATTTTATACAAATACTCCAAAGAAAACTATCTAGTCCCAAATATACAAAAAACAAAAGTGCTGGCCTTTTCAGGGAAGAAACAAAGTGCGAAATATACCTGGAGACTAGGGGGGGAAAAGATAGAAGAAGTTAAGAACTATCCCTACCTTGGCAGGATCCTCTCAAAAAATTTATCTAACATCACGCAATTGAATAATCTGTCAAGAAAATCAGATATACATGTAGCGGCCCTCCTGAGACTATATAGCGCAACAGGGAATAGACATTTTTCTTCTCTGATAAACATTTATAAAGTAAAAATACCTCCTGTACTTTCTTACGCGACGGAGTACATCCCCATAAAACAATGGGCTTTTATGGATCGGAAAGAGGGGAAGATTTTAAGGAAAATTATGAAACTGTCAGATGCAGTTCCTGTTCAAGCACTGAGACTAGAACTATCAGTGACCAGTTCTTATGCAGTAGCAATTGCAAATGTAATAAGGTGGGCCTACAACTTATTGCACGCAAAAGAGAACACACTAAGGTCACTGTTGAAAAAAGAAACCTTTGAGTCCGATGCTAAAAAGCAGGTTTTTAGAGGGAACATGGCAGAAGCATTTCGCGTAGCAAATATTACCGTTGATATGCTGCAAAACTGGTCACCAGCACAACTAAAACTGTTTTTAAAATGCTTTACCCCAAAGCTCAGTTACGAAATGGATTCCCGACACTGCACCAAATTAACCACTTATAAACTATTCGCTGATTCCTTAGAATTTAAGCAAAGTCGGCCTTATATTGGGCTAACTCTAACACATGGAGCTAGGAGAACAATTACTATGCTTCGACTAGGCATTCTTCCCTTACTTTCATTTATTTCTAGATGGTCCCCGGGGGGATCTGCTTTATGTACATTGTGCGCTGGGGGTAATCAGACTCTGGAACATGTTCTTTTCATATGTCCGAGCCAGATTGTAATTTCTGCGCGTACTAGATTTTTAGCTCCAATATATTGCTCATGTAGAATCATGACAGTAAGTGAACTTATTGCTCTTTGCAAGCAACCTCCGAATGAATTTGTTTGTTTTAATTTGTATAAATTTTTAAAATCGTTCTTATCTCTGTATTGATAATGTTGAATTTCATTCTATATGTAATTTGTATATTTTGTGGTCCTCTGTTGAGTACCAGTACAAATAAACTTTTTGACTTGACTTGACTTGACTTATTATATCAACATTGTACCATTTCAGAATCATAACTTGATAATCATTGATACTCTGATTATATGTTGTATCCGTAATCTTTTGATACGTGTTCATGTCACTTAATTGCCGCAAAGCCTCAGTTTCGTATTGTACATGTGTGAGCAACACAATATTCCCCCCTTTATCTGACGGTTTGCATACCAAAGAGGAGTCATCACACATTTTCTGCAATGCTTGTTTTTGTTTTATCGTGAAATTATTCTTTTTGTTAGTATACTTGTTTACATTTCTTAAGCGTGCCAAATCCCTTATCACTGCTTCTGAGAACATGTCTATAGCATCCACGCCCATAATCGGCATGAAACTGGAGGCAGGTTTAAAATTACTCGCTCCTCCTTTTTGTTGAATAGTCATGTCCATCAGTAATTGGGTGTTGCTTATGTCTCCATCAGAACCTTCCTCCACTTCCAGTCTCAGTCCTTCCATCACTCTAATGCCCTCTAGATCACTGCACCTCAATCCTTCCTCCTCCACAGTCCCCACAGCCGTGGGTCTCAACGGGGGTGGTTTCAATTTGAAGAATTTATGTAATTTGAGTTTGCGAGTGAACTTATAGAGGTCTATTCTTGTTTGGGCAAACTCCAGGTTTTTTCTGGGACAAAAAGAAAGGCCAAGTTTTAAAATGGACTCTTCCTCCACGGTTAGTATCTTTGGTGTCAAGTTAATGATGTTTAAATTGTCATCCTGTTTCAATTCTTCTTTTTGTAGAAGTTCTTGCTGCGGGTTACCGGTGGTGAGCCTACAATGTTTCTGCCCCCCCTCGCCTCGTCTTCCTCTTGTTGCTCTTCTTTCCGGGGGCTTGCCTCTGCCTCCCTCTAATTGTTGCTTCCTCATTACCTTGAACAACTCGTAAAAAGGTGAAGGATTCGTCATGCCATCTTCGCTTGACAGTTCATCTCCAGTCACCTCTGACTCTGAGGTTTCTGGTACCGTGGGTGCCGGGCAGCTTGCTTTCTTCCTTAGTTCTTTTCTAGGATTGTCATAGTTTTTAGCAAATGTTAGTACCCTGCCCATGCTGTAGTCCCGTTCGTCCCTCTCAAATTTCTCTTCCTTTCTCTGTTTAATTTTTTGTTCGTACTTTTTTAAACATTTTTTCATTTGTTCCCGTTTTTCCTCCACTTTGGTCTGATCCTCCTCCTTCAATAATTCATTTTCCAAATCTTTTATCAAGACTAATGCCTTTTCACGGTCGCTCCAAGAAAAGCGCACCAATATTGCCAGGCTTTCTTTACACGATTGGGCTGTGTGTGCTGCCCATGCATACAGCAATAAGGGATCCGGATTTTCATATGCCGGTATCGTGTAGATTCGTAGGCCCCTTGGGACCCGGTCAACCTCAATATAATTTTGTAATGAAGTTGCCTCCCACCATTTTCTAATTTCGCGTTCATATAAACGCTCCAATGATATAAGTTTTGAATTTAAATTAGAGGAGCCACCACTGGTATTACTAGTTCCTGCATTCTGAGCATCGTTTTGTTTCTTTTTATTTTTAAACATGCCTTGTTCCGCCTCACGCCGTTCTGATTCACAAAACATAGTTATTTCTTGGAAGGCTGCATCCGCCGCTAAAACAAATAACACACTACATTGAAGAGGGTCCGAGGGCTAGTTTAACAACTCCATACTAGAAACGTGCCCCCAACAATAGCCTAATTTACACAAAAAAATATCTAGGAGTCAAAAGTAAACTTTAATCACAAACGACTATTGACGTGACAGAAAAGAGGGGTGTAAGCTAAATTATCCAGTGACACCACGTGATACTACATAACCACATTCACGTGAGGCACATACCCAAGGTGAGAATTTTCCCATCAGTTGTCTATCTGTTCCGCCACTTTCACATCATATGGGTTCTCCTTACCCAGGAGTTAGTGCAGACACAGTCACACAAATTGGAAAAAGAGGACTGTGAGAGTAAGAAGACCCTGCGTTTTTATCTAGTGAGCGGTATCAATGTAGTATGACAACTGAAAAAAGGAGTGCAAGTGGGTGATTAGTGAAGAGATAAAATTAGGTGAGACCGAGTAGAAGTAGAACTTTTAATATTTTCTCTCAGCTCCCCAATCATAAAAACAATAGTGAAATAACAGATTTAACAAAATATCTGCTCAGAGAATGGTCGACATGTTTCTGCATAAAAGGAAAGTGCCTATGCATTCATCAGGACCTAGTTGTTGCTACTGCTGTCGAGGATAGTGAAAGGAATAAAAAGGAATCATATCAACTGATTGTCAGGTTCAGATGCTCCACCACAATCTACAAGATATAATCACATCAACAAGAAATGAATGTGAAAAGAGACAGACAATTTTATAAAAAATACACTCATCAGTAGTGTTATTTTTGTGATCATGTCAATTCATATTTCTCGACATGTTCTCACTCACCCAATTCGTGTGGGGATCGCGCCTCACCTCACCTGGCTGCAGCTCATGTAAATGAGGAGCACCGCTCTGTTTTGAAAAAACACATATGTATACATAAGCATTCCACCGTTTATCCCATAAGTAAGTAAAATCAACATTACTGACCAGAGTCATAGGCGCTAAAAGTAGTAATAGTATCTTGTTGTACCTCGTGATCGTTTCAACAATGATAAAGACACTACCCTATGACCCAGGTCAATTATTGTACATAATCTCTGCATTTCGTTCACTCAAACCTTAAGTTGATATTGTGATAATAGATATCAATGGCGTATCGCTAATGGATTATGTCAGCATTGGGAGCTGACCGTGCGAGTGACAAACACACGAATATACATTTACTCCCTGTTGGCAAGGTAGTTAGTTCCTCGCATGCAATCCCCGCGAAAAACAATAGCACACAGAAGAAACCACAACCGTAACTGGGCTCGCCACACCAGCTCAAACATGGCGGATATCATCACTCCGAAAAATAATAACTTCCCTCGTAGTGAAAACCACCTCTAGCTTATTGCGCACTGCGCGAGACAGCGGGGCAATCACACTGGGACGGACCATTCTAGCGCTCACCTCTCCATCGGTGTCTCCAGGCGTTCCTCTGCGCTGGACTTAGGGAGGCACCGAACGGAAGGGGCGCAGTCTATTTGATTGTTCGTCATTGATGCGCGCACGTGATCGCGCATGGAATGCCGGTTCTTGTAGTACATAAACCATACTTACGTTTTCACTCTGTATCAGAAAACGTATTATTAGGTAAATTATTACGGCATATTTCAATGGTCTGACTATTTAGATCATAGCCTGAAATGATCTCATGCATATTTACTATAGCGCAACTCAAAGCAGTCTACAATGTTTTCATGCAGTAGAAGCTGAAAAATACTGTGATTGGAGTTTAGACCGCTGTTGTTGGATAAAAGCCTTTTTTTTTAAAAAAAAAACTTTATTATTCTATCACTGCGACAGTTGGTCCAGTGTCACAAAAAAATGACTAGTGTGTATAAAGCGACCCACTAGGCAGCGTAAATGATAGAAATAAATGTAATAACCCAGCAATGCATGTGTGTATGGAAGGCTATCAATATAAATATATACAGCCAAAAGTTATCACGACTAGTAATATATTGATATTGCCATCAGTAACAAAGATACATAAGGCTCAAAATTGTAATAACCTGTTACTTTGATAGCCGTCAATATAAATACATTGTTCCATCATAGCGACATCCAGGGTATTGGTTCATTTAGGCCTTCCTTGTCGCTATTAAGCTTATAGACCCATTTCTGTCCTTTTTTTAACAGAAATTTGCTTACATCAGGACAATGGTCTGGAATAGTTGGCTGTTCTAATATAGTCCAAGTGAAATCATTAGGACCGTGTCCTACTTCTAGAAAGTGGGCTGTTAGGCGCGTCGCTTGTTTGTGGCACCGGACTGTGCTTTTATGTTCACAAATGCGAGTTCTTATTTTTCTTGTCGTCATGCCCACATATCTTTTCGGGCATGGACAAGTGATGAGATAGATGGTATTCTCACTGTTGCAATTTGTGAATTTCAACTGTTGCCACGGTCGGCCTGTCCCTATATCAACCATGGTGGACTTGGTTGTCTGTGGACAGACAGAGCAGTTTCCACAAGGATGATGTCCTTGTACAGGCGGGAGATCCCATAGGGACCCCACCAGTCTCGTCATTCTGTTTTTAGGTCTGGTGTGTACCAGCTGGTCCTTTATATTTTGGCATCTCTTAAAAGCAAAGAGTGGTGGGCGAAATGTATCCCCGCTGGTATTGAGAATAGACCAGTGTTTTTTTTATAATATTTTGAACCTGATTAGATTTTGTGTGGAAAGTGTTCACAAAAGTCATCCTGTCTGATTTCTCTTTGGGGACCGTTATATCTAAAAGGGCTTCACGGTTGTTATTGGACGCCCTTTTCTTGGATTGACGTATAATTTTGTTTGGGTAATTCTTCTCCCGCAGTTGTTCTGACAGTTTGGCCGAATGGACCTCAAACCCCTCTTTAGTAGAACAATTCCTTTTGAGCCTCAGAAACTGACCAAAGGGCAAGTTGTTTCTAAGTGCTCTTGGATGACAACTCTCATAGTTAAGGAGTGCATTCCTTGCCATGGGCTTCCTATATAGTTCTGAGATTAGACCTTCTGTGGTGGCCAATATCATAAGGTCTAGAAAGGGTAGGTGGGTTTTACTAAATTCAACTGTAAATTTCAAAAAGATATTACAGGAATTCAGCCAATGATGGAAATCGATAAGATCTGATTCTGAATCTCTCCAGACCACAAAGATGTCATCTATGTATCACTTCCAGACTCGGAGCGATACATAGTAAGGGTTGTTGTGGCTGAGCACCTTGGTCTGTTCAAATACATGAACGTAAAGGTTTGCTAAACTAGGAGCGAAGACACTACCCATGCTCGTGCCAGATGTTTGGAGGTAGGTAGTGTCTTCGAATTTGAAATAATTTTCTTTCATTGCTAGTTCGGCTAAGACCATGATAAAATGGACAGATGTTCGAGATTGTAGGTCCCTCTCTTGTAGAACTGTATCAATGACCTCTAAAGTCTCTGTCTGGGGAATAGATGTATAAAGCGATTCAACATCGAATGAGACAAGGAGGTCCGTTGAGATATCAAAGTCAATGTCTGGAAGAAGCCGCAGGATGTCCTTAGTATCCTTCAAGTACGTAGGCATCTCTCTTACTATTGGGTTCAAGAAATGGTCTACAAATGTGGATAAAGGTTCCAGAACTGAACCGATTCCAGAAATTATGGGTCTCCCAAGAGGTGGTCTCTGTTGTTTATGGACCTTTGGGAGACAGTAAAAGTATGGAATAGATGGATGGGAAGTGCACAAATATTGGCCTTCCTGAGGAGTGATCCATCCTTCTGATGTAGCCTCTTCTACCAGTTGACAGATCTTAGTTTTCAGTTTCTCTGTGGGATCCTCTTTTAGTGGAAGGTACGATTTTCGATCCTGAAGTTGCCTTAGACATTCTGTTCTGTAAGTTTCTGTGTCCAAAATAACAATCGCACCGCCTTTGTCCGCGGGCTTTATTGTGATTGCTTCATTAGATGTTAAAGAACGTAAGGCTAGTTTTTCCTTGTTTGGTAAATTCACATAAGGACTAGGTGTTTTGGTCTTAAAGAGTGTGTTGATGTCATTTTCAACAGCCTCTTCAAAAGCCTGGACTCTTGCTGGTAACCCCATGACTGTAGGATTAAAGGTCGATGTTTTTTTAAAACTTTGTTCACATCTGGTTGTACCGGATTGTTAGAGTCTTGTTTGGCAAAGAAATAATGTAGCCTGATCATCCTAAAGAGCTTGGCTAGTTCCACTTGTGCTGTGAATTGGTCACCTTTATTTGTGGCTACAAAACCTAACCCTCGGTTAAGAAGACTCTCTTCATCATCCGATAGAGAGCAGGAACTGAGGTTGATCACGAGGCTGGCTGGTTTGTCACGCTGCTCGTTTCCGCATTGTCCCTTTGTATGCTTTTGCCATTCCTCAGGTCCATTGTAGGTTGCTGTACCGGTGTCGACCAGCGGACCTGAGGTCCCTGCCCTTGTCTTCTCCTGCCTCTGTTCGTCCTGGGGCCAAACCCTAAAAAAGGCGTGACTCCTTGGGCTTGTTGCATGTGGTTAGGAAAGAAAGAAGGACCCATTTGGGGAGGGAAGTTAGGGCCATACATCCATGGGCCTGGCTGCCAGAAAGGTTGAAAATGATTTTGGTTATAATTAGAAGAGTTTCCTCTCCGTCCTCTTCTGTTGCCACGTCCCCTCAGCGGAGTCGAACCATTATAGTATTGTGACGTATCGGAATCACTTGAGTTTTCATCAGAGCTCGAGGTGGCATATGTGGAGCCTCCTCGGCGTCCGTTATGGTTGAATGACGGGGCCACATACGTGTCACTAGTGTAAGGGTACACTTTTTCAGTCGAGAATTTAGCCAGATCTTTTTTAAATTTCTCTAATTTAGAGAAAAGGATCGATTCTTTAAATTCATTGTTCTTTTTGTTATTCTCCTCTTGTCCAGTTTTAAATAGTGTCGATCTTATGGTAGCTTTTATTTTCCCTTTAAGTAGTTGAATTTCTACAAGTATTTGATCAGCAACACGTTTAGCGGTTTTTATAATAAGGACTAGCCAGTCCCTTGTGCACCGCCAGGCAATCATTGGCCAATCTTTAAGGAACTCTTTGTCATCCAAGAATAGTCTTGGTGCATTGGTCACGATTAGCCCTGACGGTGCACAGTTACAGTGTAAGTACTCTGCCATAATTATGCCATGTACTATGGTCCTTGAGTGTGATGTTTTTTTAAACTAAGACCTTATTCCACCCATCATCCGTATTGCTCACTGCAATGGGAATACATTCCAATATACTAGGATTTTCCTCCAGGATGTTCTGTACTTCGGCGTCTTCAAAAGCTAGACCACAATTTGTGGCCATCTTTCTTTTAACAGAAAAACAAAGTTTACCTCACTACAAGATTCAAGATTCAGAGGTTAGAGATATCAGGTGGAAGATGATACCCTCACAGGAACCACAGGGTGTAGAATGCAAACGTAAAACAAATAAATTCAAACAGAGGGATAAGCCAAAAAAGATTCTTTGGCTACCAGTGATATCAGGACCCGCAGCCGCGGCTGCACTTAACACAAATAACACACTACATAAAAGAGGGTCCGAGGGCTAGTTTAACGACTCCATACTAGATACGTGCCCCCAACAATAGCCTAATTTACACAAAAAAATATCTAGGAGTCAAAAGTAAACTCTAATCACAAACGATTATTGACGTGACAGAAAAGAGGGGTGTAAGCTAAATTATACAGTGACACCACGTGATACTATATAACCACATTCACGTGAGGCACATACCCAAGGTGAGAATTTTCCCATCAGTTGTCTATCTGTTCCGCCACTTTTACATCATATGGGTTCTCTTTACCCAGGAGTTGGTGCAGACACAGTCACACAAATTGGAAAAAGAGGACTGTGAGAGTAAGAAGACCCTGCGTTTTTATCTAGTGAGCGGTATCAATGTAGTATGACAACTGAAAAAAGCAGTGCAAGTGAGTGATTAGTGAAGAGAGAAAATTAGGTGAGACCGAGTAGAAGTAGAACTTTTAATATTTTCTCTCAGCTCCCCAATCATAAAAACAATAGTGAAATAACAGATTTAACAAAATATCTGCTCAGCGAGTGTAGTGTGTTTTTTGTGTTAAGTGCAGCCGCGGCTGCGGGTCCTGATATCACTGGTAGCCAAAGAATCTTTTTTGGCTTATCCCTCTGTTTGAATTCATTTGTTTTACGTTTGCATTCTACACCCTGTGGTTCCTGTGAGGGTATCATCTTCCACCTGATATCTCTAACCTCTGAATCTTGAATCTTGTAGTGAGGTAAACACTTGCACGGTGCGGCTGGAACTAAATCTCGTCGCTTAATTTAAATTTATGAAATATTGGTTTGGCCCATATAGGGCGGGATTTGAACAATGAGGCATCACCCAGGATGGGGTGCATAGCAATAGCCCATTCAGGGCGATATTTCTTGAAGATACCTATTTATTGTAATATGTTATCTTCTATGCCATAGAAAGGCAGTGATTGTTGACTTGCATATATAGAGGTATTTGACACTGGATATCGGTTGTCACTTCGTTATGCATGTTCCAATATGGCGTTACATTTTGCTCATGAATGCATGCTAGTCCTATGTTGATGTTGATGACTTGCTTCATGCTCATTGCTGATAAAATATGAAT
Source organism: Lissotriton helveticus (assembly GCF_964261635.1). Lineage (NCBI taxonomy): Eukaryota > Metazoa > Chordata > Amphibia > Caudata > Salamandridae > Lissotriton > Lissotriton helveticus. The sequence continues at coordinate 599,406,489 of NC_136063.1, read as the reverse complement.
GGCCGCCGCGCGGTTCTGTACAACAACTGACGAAAGCCTATGCTGAAACGCGTCTTGATGTGCTGAGGGTTTCCCATTAAAAATCGGAGTGGAAACTGTTGGGAACGTAGTATCGTTAGCTCGAGCTGTCACGAGCGTTCAGGCATGTCTGGCTGCTCGTGACAAGCTCGTGTTACAGTTACCAAATGTTATGATATGAACACACAGAATGTTGTGAGTTGTACTGCATCTGTTAAGAGAGGATAACTAACTGCAACTTGAAGGCAAGAGCATCAAATAAACTCTACTCCTGAATTCAACCTTCTCTGTGCCATTAATTACTTCCCTACACTGGCGACGAGCGGGATCTACGTAACCTGCATCTAAAGACTCTTTGGATTGAATCTAATAATTTTTTTTCTTAACCCAATTTTCTACTTTTATCCTGGATTTAATTTGGAATCTTCAAGAGCCATCTAGATTTTGTTTTCGGGAACAGCGTAAGATTACCGCTGCTTCAAGGAAAGTGGAAGAGCCGTCATTCGTCAAAAAGAACTCAAAAACTTGGTTTCCTTACTTGTTTACCGAAGCGGCATCTTTGGAACGGACGAGTTCGCGCATACAATTCTGAACTGCGCAATACCACGCTACGTCCTTACCATCGCGCGACTTCAACCCAACGTGACATCATCAATCACCGCGCATGAAGACGCGACGCGACGTTGCTAAGCGACCAAATTGCCGGCTTTTCATCGCGAAACACAGGAACTGTTACGGATTATTCTCCTGATCGTTTCTCTTCTAAAAAACTGTGGAGATCCTTACAATCCTCCATTATCAAGGAATTCAACCAAGATAATTATAATCTAAAATTTTCCTTTTTAAGTGTGTTAGAAAGTTTTAGCCACCATATTAACTGTATTGTGCACACTAAATATCAAGACTTTAGAGTACATTTACTTTATGTTTATTTTAAATACTCAAACTTATTTCAATAATAATAGCATATATATATCAACTTCCTCATAACTTATAGATAATTAAGTTAACATGTCTGGCATTGTACCACCTCCCTCATTCTTGTCAGCACCTGGAGAACCACCCATGGCTTGGGAGATTTGGGAACCTGTCTTCTTAGCTTATGTAGATGTATTGGAAGAAGGGGAGTGTGAACCAGAAAGGAAGTTATCTTTGCTAAAACATTGTTTAGGCGGTATTGCCTTGAAAGAATTCAAAACATTACCTGCACTAGTGAATCCAGGAAACATTAATGTATATGAATATGCTTCACAACAGCTATGTTTAAGATATGGAAAAAAAAAGAATGTTGTCATGGAAAGGTTTATATTCTACTCTCGTAAACAACATGCTGATGAGACTGTTGAAGATTTCGTGTCAGCTCTGAGATCATTAGCTGTAACATGTGACTTCGAACACATTTCTTATGAGCAAGTATTGAGAGACCAGATTTTAATGAGGACCAACAACAAAAAAGTGCAAGAACGTCTTTGGACAACCTCAGATATGTCTCTCAATAATGCTATAGACATAGCGAAGTCTATAGAACACTCAGAGAAGTTTGTGAAGGAGATCAGGGGTAATGATAAGAGTGATATTTTTAGTGTCTCCAAAGACAGGGATAAATTCAAAAAGAATTTTTCGCAGAGAAATGAATCCTTCTCTAGAAATGATAACAAGAATAAGAATCAGAAATATGACAAGAGAAATTCTAAACTATTATGTTTTAGGTGTGGAAGTGATGGACATCTAGCAGATTATAAGAATTGCCCAGCAATAGGCAAGACTTGTTCGAAGTGCTACAAAAAGGGTCATTTTACGAAATGTTGTAAATCAACACCAGGGAAGATGAATTGTGTACATGAATGTTATGAAGAGTTTCAATCAGATGATGAAGAAACATTTCAAGTTAACACCGTTATCAATGTATGTGAAGATGGAGATTGCACAAAATTTCCATCTTGTATTGTAACCATTGATAATGTGAGTTTGGAAATTTTTGTAGACTCATGTGCTTGGTACACCATAATTTCTCTGAATGTTTATAAGGATAAATTTCCAAATAAGGGTCTATTTGATTCTGATGTTTCCCCTGGTGGTTATACGGGTCACAAAATTGACCTGATTGGTTACTTTATAGCAAATATACAATTTTCTGAGCGACAAATGTCAGGAAAAATTTATGTGTCAAGATCAGGTCTGTCACTTTTAAGTTGGCCACACCAATATCAATTGGGGATGAGAATTGACCCCAGAGCTGATCCTCCTGTGTATGTAGTACAACCTTTGAATGTATCTAGTGTCACTGGGGAAAATTCACTACTGATTGAAAATTTACGCCAATCCTTTCCCACCGTATTCAGTAATACATTGGGTCGGTATAAAAATTTTGAACATGTCATCAAATTAAATGAGAATGCCATTCCTGTAAGACACAGAGTAAGGAATGTTCCCTTATCCTATAGAGTTAAACTTAAGGATATGCTAAAGGATTTGTGTGATAAAAACATAATTGAACCTGTTGAGTCGTCACCTTGGGTTTTTCCGATTGTTATATCGGTTAAGTCCAATGGTGAACTTAGGCTATGCATTGACCTCCGCAGTGTCAATAACGCTATTTGGGTTGACTCACACCCATTACCAAATCTCCATGAGATGGTGTCGACATTAGCTGGAGCACAAGTTTTCTCCTGTGTCGACCTAGCCAGTGCTTACCACCAAGTTGTACATGCTGAGGAGTCCAAAAATATAACTGCTTTTATCACACCTGAAGGGTTATATAGGTTTTGTCGCATGCCCTTTGGACTGGCAAGTGCAGCCTCTGTGTTCCAGAGGTTAATGAAAGATACCTTGGAAGGGTTGAGTGGTGCCATAGCATTTCAAGATGACATTCTGGTGCATGGGAAAGATGACTATGAACATGACAATAATCTAAGGAGTGTGATAGCTGCGTTAGCACAGAAGGGTTTGACACTTCGCCTTGACAAATGCAAATTTAAACAAAAGGAAGTAGAGTATCTTGGGCATACTATTAGTGGAATGGGAATCAAACCAAAGAAGAACCATGTTAAGAGCATCGTGGATGCTCCTGTACCTAACTCAAAAGAGCAACTAGTGGCTTTTTTGGGTCTCATCGAGTTTTACGCTAAATTTATCCCAAACTTTTCAATGAAAGTAGATCCGTTCAGACCCCTCCTAAAGAAAAACGCAAAGTTTATCTGGACTGATGAAATGACACAAGCTTTCCAATCCTTAAAAATGTTTATTGTGAATGCACCTTGCTTAAAACCTTTTGTCATAGGCGTAAAATGCATTGTCATGGTGGATGCCAGTTCATCCGGTCTAGGTGGAGTACTTTTACAGAAAGATTGCGAGAAAGAATGGGTTGTGGCCTACGCATCTAGAGCCTTACGCGATGCTGAAAAGAATTATTCCGTAATAGAAAGGGAGCTTCTGGCGTGTGTTTGGGGTGCTGAACATTTCAGACCTTTTTTGTGGGGTACAAAATTTTTGATAAAAACAGATCATAAGCCCTTGGTGTACCTAATGGCTCCAGGTGGAGGAAGAACCATGTCGGCACGCCTTGCAAGATTAGCTTCCAGATTGCAGTCCTTTCAGTATACCATTGAATATGTTCAAGGGAAGGCGAATGTTCACGCGGATTGCATGTCTAGATTGATTTCAGAATCTGATGATTCAGGAATTATACGTGAAGAAGAGTGTGAAGTAGCCTTTACTTTTAAAGATATAAATTTAATATGTGGCGAACGATTTTCATTGCAAGAAGATGTTTGGATGGATGAGATGAGTAAAGATTTAGAGTTAGGCAGCGTTAAGAAGTACCTTGCACAAGGTTGGCCTGAACAGAGGAAATTGTCAGGGAACATGATGAGTTTTTTTAAAGTTCAAGAGGAACTTGCTATAGAAAATGGTTTGATTCTTCGTGGCGATAAGATTGTACCACCATTTCAAGTTAGGAATTCTCTTCTTGAAATTGCGCACGAGGGACATTTGGGGATATCTTTTACCAGAAGACGTTTGAAGGAGTTTTTCTGGTGGCCAGGAATTGACTCCTGCATAGAACATTTTGTGAGACAATGTGCCCAGTGTTCTAACAGTGATAAATCGGCTGTTGCATTACGTCCTGAGCCATGCCCCGTTGATTTACCTTTAGGCCCTTGGCGAAAACTAGGGTTAGACATCATTGGGCCTTTCAGCTGTCTACCCAAACAGGAGGCTTTCGGCATTGTACTCATAGATTATTTCTCTAAATGGCCTGAGGTCAAAATGGTTAGGGAAGTTACTTCAAGTCAAGTTATAGAATTTTTAGACGAGATCTTTTGCAGAGAAGGGATTCCTCAGGAAATAGTAACTGACAACGGTCCACAGTTTGTAAGTAAGGAGATGGATCTTTTCTTTAATAAATGTGGTATAGTCCATAAGAAAATTGCAGTTTTCCATCCTGAAGCGAACGGTCAGGTTGAACGCTTCAACCGTGTAGTTAAAGAGGCCATACAACTTTCTATTAAGGGTAATCTTAATTGGAGAAATGCTTTGCAGTCCATGTTATTGGCTTACAGAACATCTCCTAACTCTGTGACTCTGGTCACTCCTTTTGAGCTACTTAGAGGGCGGAAGCCCAGCACCAAGTTAGTTCCTTGGTGGCTAAAGAAAAATTTAGCCGGGTTTGAAAACTGTTCTAAGGTTGATTTTGAAGCTGTTCAACACAGAGTTCAGTCATATAAAGAAAAGATGAAACGCGATATGGTCAAAAGGATTGGATCTACATCTAGCCGTTCTATCAAAGTGGGTGATCGTGTTCGCATCAAAAAGAAAGAAGGAGTGAGTAAAGGATTTCCTATTTGGTCAAATCCTAAAAGGATCATTGAAGTCTTTAGAAACGCAGTCAGGGTTGATGGTGGTTCTGTCTGGAATTTGAGCAGGGTTTCTTTGTTTAAAGGACCTGATCAAATAAAGGATGATTCGGACAGCAATGTTTTCTATGATGTTGGCAGAAAAGATGATAGTAGCGGATACCCTGAAGCTATATGTGACTCTGACAATACAAGAGCTTTACGCTCTCATCGCTTACCTGTTAGATTTAATGATTTTGTGATGAATTAATCAATAAAGTTTTTTTTTTCCTGTTTTTTTTTTTTTTTTTTTTTTTGTTTCTTTTATAAGGGGGAAGGTGTGTTGGGAACGTAGTATCGTTAGCTCGAGCTGTCACGAGCGTTCAGGCATGTCTGGCTGCTCATGACAAGCTCGTGTTACAGTTACCAAATGTTATGATATGAACACACAGAATGTTGTGAGTTGTACTGCATCTGTTAAGAGAGGATAACTAACTGCAACTTGAAGGCAAGAGCATCAAATAAACTCTACTCCTGAATTCAACCTTCTCTGTGCCATTAATTACTTCCCTACACTAACCACCCCCGCGAGTGCTGCGTTCCGTTTCAGGTTATGTGCCTGGGGATGTTGGGAGCAGGATATATTTGACGGGTACACCACCGTTACCTGTGCACCCGTTCTGGAGTGCGGCAGGCTGGTGTTTTGGAGCGACGAGATTTATTTCCAGCCGCAATGTGCAAGTGATATAAGAAGCCACGAACTTGGATTATCGGAATTGGTTGTATGCAAGAAGGAATACGAAGGCATACACAACAAAAGTTTGATCCGGTAAGCTACCTGTGGCACTAGACATTATTGACTATATCTTCACAATTTGCACGGAACGAGGGGGAATAGCACTAAATCATATGAATAGCTGCAGATGCAGCCTTCCAAGAAATAACTATGTTTTGTGAATCAGAACGGCGTGAGGCGGAACAAGGCATGTTTAAAAATAAAAAGAAACAAAACGATGCTCAGAATGCAGGAACTAGTAATTCCAGTGGTGGCTCCTCGAATTTAAATTCAAAACTTATATCATTGGAGCGTTTATATGAACGCGAAATTAGAAAATGGTGGGAGGCAACTTCATTACAAAATTATATTGAGGTTGACCGGGTCCCAAGGGGCCTACGAATCTACACGATACCGGCATATGAAAATCCGGATCCCTTTTTGCTGCATGCATGGGCAGCACACACAGCCCAATCGTGTAAAGAAAGCATGGCAATATTGGCACGCTTTGCTTGGAGCGACCGAGAAAGAGCATTAGTCTTGATAAAAGATTTGGAAAATTAATTATTGAAGGAGGAGGATCAGACCAAAGTGGAGGAAAAACGGGAACAAATGAAAAAACGTTTAAAAAAGTATGAACAAAAAATTAAACAGAGAAAGGAAGAGAAATTTGAGAGGGACGAACGGGACTACAGCATGGGCAGGGTACTGACATTTGCTAAAAAATATGACAATCCTAAAAAAGAACTAAGGAAGAAAGCAAGCTGCCCGGCACCCACGGTACCAGAAACCTCAGAGTCAGAGGTGACTGGAGATGAACTGTCAAGCGAAGATGGCAGGACGAATCCTTCACCTTTTTACGAGGAGTTCAAGGTAATGAGGAAGCAACAATTAGAGGAAGGCAGAGGCAAGCCCCCGGAAAGAAGAGCAACAAGAGGAAGACGAGGCGGGGGGTGGGGGCCAGAAACATTGTAGGCTCACCACCGGTAACCAGCAGCAAGAACTTCTACAAAAAGAAGAATTGAAACAGGATGACAATTTAACCATCATTAACTTGACACCAAAGATACTAACCGTGGAGGAAGAGTCCATTTTAAAACCTGGCCTTTCTTTTTGTCCCAGAAAAAACCTGGAGTTTGCCCAAACAAGAATAGACCTGTATAAGTTCACTCGCAAACTCAAATTACATAAATTCTTCAAATTGAAACCACCCCCGTTGAGACCCACGGCTGTGGGGACTGTGGAGAAGGAAGGATTGAGGTGCAGTGATCTAGAGGGCATTAGAGTGATGGAAGGACTGAGACTGGTAGTGGAGGAAGGTACTGATGGAGACATAAGCAACACCCAATTACTGATGGACATGACTATTCAACAAAAAGGAGGAGCGAGTACTTTTAAACCTGCCTCCAGTTTCATGCCTATTATGGGCGTGGATGCTATAGACATGTTCTCAGATGCAGTGATAAGGGATATGGCATGCTTAAGAAATGTAAACAAGTATACTAACAAAAAGTATAATTTCACGATAAAACAAAAACAAGCACTGCAGAAAATGTGTGATGACTCCTCTTTGGTATGCAAACCGTCAGATAAAGAGGGGAATATTGTGTTGCTCACACAAGTACAATACGAAACTTAGGCTTTGCGGCAATTAAGTGACCTGAACACGTATCAAAAGATTACGGATACAACATATAATCAGCGTATCAATGATTATCAAGTTATGATTCTGAAATGGTACAATGTTGATATGCTAAACTCGGATGAGTATCTATTTCTAAGATGTTTATGTCCTATCACGCCAACCTTTTATTACCTCCCCAAGGTGCATAAGGACAGCACTAATCCACCGGGGAGGCCTATTGTTGCCTTACAAGGGATTCTTACTGAACATCTCTCCATGTATATTGACTTTTTTATCTTCCCACATGTTGCGACGTTAAAATCTTATCTTAGGGATACTAAACATTTCCTAAATTGTATCAATGATATTGAATAGCATGATGGTTATTGCATGATGGTCCTAGATATAACTAGCCTATACACGTGCATATCACATAGTGATGGCCTAAAGGCAGTACAGAGTTTTTTGAAAAAGTGACCTGCCAGATATTATGAACATAATAAGATGCTGTCTGAGTTCATTATGTTTTGCTTGAATTACAACATGTTCCTGTTTGGCAAACAACTTTATAAACAGATGTCTGGTGTGGCAATGGGCAACTGCTCCTCCCCCAGTTTCGCGAACCTTTTCGTGGGCTGGTGGGAGGAGCAGGTTGCCTGGGGTGAGACTAACCGGGAGTGGAATGATAAGATCATAGGGTGGTATCGTTACATAGACGATCTTTTCATTATCATGGATGGCCCTATTGAATCAGCTGCCACGTACATAAATGTACTTAATAGGAATTATGTCAATCTGAAGTTTTCAGGTGAGATAAGCAAGACTGAAGTTAACTACTTAGATCTCACAGTATATATAGAAGGAGGGACAGTACAAACGAAACTCTTTCGTAAATCCACTGCAGGTAACTCCACTCTGTATGCAACAAGTAGCCACCCCAAAAAGTTGGTCGACAGTATCCCTTATGGGGAATCATTGCGACTCAAAAGGAACAACTCGAATGACAGGGAGTTTCAAAAGGCAGCCAGTTTGAGCCTTCAACGGTTCAGGAAAAGAGGGTATAGAGAGGGCATTCTCACACAAGCTTTGACCAAAGTGAATAACATCAAGAGAGAGGAGACACTGATCACGAAAAGTAAAGATAAAAAGAATAGCGAGACTTTTCGTATGATCACTACATTTTCTGAGAATGCTGGTCATTTGAAAAGGATATTACGAAAAAATTGGAATATCCTATTTACAGATACTGTGATAAGGAAGGATCTACCTACGAACCCCTTCGTCACTTTTAGAAAAGCAAGGGCACTTAGGACCACCTTGTGAGGAGCCATTATGAGGGACATTCTGTCAAACCCAATGTGCAACAAATGAATGGATTTTATCCTTGCGGCCGGTCCAAGGCTTGTAAATACAGTAAGCGTACTCTCACTTATAAAGTACCAGGACTAGTGACACCCAGACGGTTACAGAAATTTTTAACATGCTCCACTCCGTATGCAGTATACTGCTTGGTGTGTCCGTGTGGGCTTAGATATATTGGCAGCACCACCCATCCAGTAAAGATACACATACTGGAACATATGAGAGCCATAAATAATGTGGATGAAGCCTACCCCATTGCCAGACACTTTGAGAAGGAGCATAATCACAATAGGGACCTGTTGTCGTATTTTTGCTTAGATAGTGTTCCTGCAAGCATAAGAGGGGGTGATCGGTTACAGAAATTGAGGCGATTAGAATCGCGGTATATTATTGATTTGCAGAGCAAAACACCAAACGGCCTTAACATCCATGAAGAACTGGCGGTACATTTGGGATAAGAGATGTTCCCTTGCTTAATCCTCCATGTACTGTATGATATGTAGAAACTACTGTATTATATGTATGTATATAGAATATGAATTGGATTCTCTGACAGGATTATTGAAAGTTATACTGCATCTGATATCGTATTTATAGAAAAATTTTATTTAAATTTATGAAATATTGGTTTGGCCCATATAGGGCGGGATTTGACCAATGAGGCATCACCCAGGACGGGGTGCATGGCAATAGCCCATTCAGGGCGATATTTCTTGAAGATACCTATTTATTGTAATATGTTATCTTCTTTGCCATCGAAAGGCAGTGATTGTTGACTTGCATATATAGAGGTATTTGACACTGGATATCGGTTGTCACTTCGTTATGCATGTTCCAATATGGCGTTACATTTTGCTCATGAATGCATGCTAGTCCTATGTTGATGTCGATGACTTGCTTCATGCTCATTGCTGATAAAATATGAATGGCTGCCGCGCGTTTCTGTACAACAACTGACGAAAGTCTATGCTGAAACGTGTCTTGATGTGCTGAGGGTTTCCCATTAAAAATCGGAGTGGAAACCACCCCCGCGAGTGCTGCGTTCCTTTTCAGGTTATGTGCCTGGGGATGTTGGGAGCAGGAAGGATATATATATATATATATATATATGTATATATATATATATATATATATATATATATATGGCATTTGGGAATAACACAGGGGACATAAGTAGGATATTCAAAAGACACTAGTACCTATATATATATATATATATATATATATATATATATATATATATATATATATATATATATATATATATATATATATATATATATATATATATATATCCCCCAGTGTCCTGACTTTGCAATATTTCTATCACTAGTCAGTAGGTACTAGTGTCTTTTGAATATCCTACTTATGTCCCCTGTGTTACTCCCAAATGCCATAATAGGTCTTATGAGATCCTTTTGTCTATTGGTCTTTCTTGGGTTATCAGAGAGTGTTGCTGTTCTATCCAATTTCATGTCTTTGTTAAAAGATCTGTTAATCAGATGCTTGTCCTAGCCTCTTATTTGGAATCTGTTCTTAATTTGCTCCAAGTTCTTTTTGTATTCCTCATTACAGCTGCAGTTCCTCCTAGCCCTAACCATCTTATCAAATTGTATTGCCTCAATCGGATGGTGGGGGTGGGATGTGCTCGCATGTAGCACCCTGTTGCATGAGTTGTCTTTCCTGTTCATCCTACTTCTCAGCTGCTGATTGTGTATGAACAATTCCACATCTAAGAATGCAAGTTTTTGCCTACTTAAATTCTTAGTAAAAGATATGTTGTATGTGTTACTGTCCAAGTGATTAAAGTTATTCAATCCATCTCCTGTTCCTGTCCATATAAACAAAATACAGTTGATATATCTGCCACAAAAATGAATAAACTGTACCCAGTATCCTCCTTTACTGCCCCATACCCACTCCTTCTCGAACCACCCCAAAAGAGGTTAGCGTACGAAGGAGCGAATCTGGAACCCATAGCAGTCCCACTAGTCTGTTGTTATCACATGCCTTCAAACAGAAAATGAGATGATCACAGGCTTGTAAAGTGCCACTGCAGGCAAAACAAGCATTTGCAATGCAATAGGTCTCACATTTGCAAGAGTTTGGGCTATTGGCATTTTAAATGACAATGTATTTTATTTATGTGTTTTGATAACCTGCAAGCGGTGCGTACAACGCAGTTGCTAATTATAGTCCCTGCTTACGAGAAGCGAGGCTGACTGTAAAAGAGACGCAGTTACCGCTAGCCTTGCTTCTCATAAGCAATGACTATATGTAAAAAGTGTGTGTTTACACACCGCTTGCAGGTTTTCACACACATAAATAAAAGGCATTCTCATTTACAATGCCAATAGCTCAAATTCTCGCAATTACAAGACTTATTGCATTGCCACTGCTTGTTGAAATTTAAGACGGAGACAGCAGCAGCAGCTTTAGGAAGGCAGGGACCATGACACTCTGGCTTTTATAATAAAGAGGGAGGATGAGGTAGCTCCAGCCAAAACAGACCTTGGTCTTTGAATGCACAGCAAATGTGGCAAGATAAGAGTAAGATTTACTGCCCTGTTTACAACAGAGCTCTGTAAACTACAAGCAGTAGTCTCGAGTGATCCAACTCCAAGAAAGAAGCAACCCCCAAATGGGTGGCAGTAAACAATGCAGATTAATAGCCACATATATAGGTGGGATCACTGAAAGAATATCGACTGAAAGAATATCGACTACCCAAAATATCGTTGAGAAAATATCGACAGTCAAAATATCGAGTTTCTATCTATAAACAGGTAAGTACAAAAATATCGAGTACAAAATATCGTTTACAAAAATATCGTTGTAAAAAATATCGACTTTACTAAAAACAATGTTTAATTACATTAATATAAAAAATTAATTACTAAAATATAATTAACAATACTTAAAATAACTTTTAATAATTAAATAATTAATGAAAGTAAAAAAATTATATTTTTTTAATCATATTTCTTAAAACATATATATATATATATTAACAAAATTTAATTAAATAATAGCCAATATTGTATATGTACCCCAAAAACCCAAAACTGACCCTGAACCCTAAAAATACCCCTTTACCCAAAAACTAAAAACTGACCCTGAACCCTAAAAATACCCCTTTACCCAAAAACTAAAAACTGACCCTGAACCCTAAAAATACCCCTTTACCCAAAAACTAAAAACTGACCCTGAACCCTAAAAATACCCCTTTACCCAAAAACTAAAAACTGACCCTGAACCCTAAAAATACCCCTTTACCCAAAAACCCAAAACTGACCCTGAACCCTAAAAATACCCATTTACCCAAAAACTAAAAACTGACCCTGAACCCTAAAAATACCCCTTTACCCAAAAACCCAAAACTGACCCTGAACCCTAAAAATACCCCTTTACCCAAAAACTAAAAACTGACCCTGAACCCTAAAAATACCCCTTTACCCAAAAACCCAAAACTGACCCTGAACCCTAAAAATACCCCTTTACCCCAAAACTAAAAACTGACCCTGAACCCTAAAAATACCCCTTTACCCAAAAACTAAAAACTGACCCTGAACCCTAAAAATACCCCTTTACCCAAAAACTAAAAACTGACCCTGAACCCTAAAAATACCCCTTTACACAAAAACTAAAAACTGACCCTGAACCCTAAAAATACCCCTTTACCCAAAAACCCAAAACTGACCCTGAACCCTAAAAATACGCCTTTAATTTAACATAATTAGCAATTAATCAATTAAATTAAATTAATTACCAATTACATTTTAATTAATTAACAAATATTTTTTAAATAACAATTAATTAAATATTACTACCAATTATTAAATTTACATATTTAATTAATTATAATTAAATTACTTCCCACCCTATTCCCCTATAAACCCACAACCCGCTACAGAATAAAATTACACAATAATTTAAAAAAATCATTAATTAAAAATAATTATAACATAAAATGACACTTTTCACACATATTATAACATAAAAACACTATAAATAATTAAATATTATTTAAAAAATGATATTTTTTACTATCTAGATTATATACTTGGATATTTTCACTGTCTATATTATTTACAGTCGATATTACTTCACTTACCTTAAAAACGATATTTTGGCTGTCGATATTCTGTCTAGTCGATATTTTGTCCAAACGATATTTAAAACTCGATATTCTGTCCAAACAATATTTTGGAGTCGATATTATGTCTGTGCACCATATGGCAAGCATCTCACCAAAAGGTGGAATGGCTACTAGGTTACTTACAGGCAATCCAGAACATAATACCCACCTCTACAAAAATTGCTTAGTCGCCCAATGAGAACAGGCACCCATAAGGGAAAGGGCATGACTCGCACAGAGCCTGCATCAGGTTTGGTAGCCAATCCAAAGCAACCACTTCTAAGGAGCAATGCAGTAGCCAAACAGACCCGGCAAAAAGAGTATAGAGGACATGCTTGTTGTTAGCGACTGTCCTAGCAGCAGCAATGGGGAATGCGCAACTGGGTGCTGTAAAAAATGTTTCAGCATCCATTTGAACAAGCATTGGCATAGCCAATAGGTCTCGCTTTTGGGACCTTATAAGTTTTTAGTTATGCAGCACAATATCCTTGGTGCAACAACATCAAGTGTTGCATGACTAAACACTTATATGGTCCCAAAGGCAAGACCTATTGGCTGTGCCAATGCTTGATTCGTGTAGGATCCAAACCATGTTAATGGTAATTCTAGCTAAAGGGGATGACGCTGACGTTCTTTTAGCATGGGGAGACGAGGTGTGATGACTTTGCTCCTGTGATGACCCCACGCTGCTGTGTCAAGTGGCCTTGGGGGTTTAGGAAGGTCACATGACCAGCGTTGCTCTACAACTGTCCAGATATGAGGGCACCGGTGCTTGTACTGATGATCGGGAGGGCATGGAGGGGCAGCTTCAGCCTCAAGCAAGAAAGGAAGCATAACATATCAGTGCAATCTTTGGGATCGATAAGTGGTTTGAGCAGGAGGAAGTTTAGGATTGTATGTGCAGCGCTCTGAACCCTTGCTGGGTGAAGTTGACGCTATAAAGCGTTAGAGTAGGTTAACTCATAGATCGACGTGAAGAAATGCTTTATCTTCAGTAGAGTTAGAAGCGGAGCAGTTGAGCTCTACCCAGAGACATACATCTGTGAAGAGACAGTTCACTTCCTTCAGGGAGAAGTTGTAAGCAGGAGTTTGTCGATGATTCGTAGCACATGAAAAGGGGCAGTGCTTGTTTCCAAACATAACACCGCTTTTTAGGGATCTGCACACTTGGTACGGATGTCATCAATATGTTTCACCGGTCTGCTAAAGAGCTGTTGGGAGATAAATATATATTTAGTATCTGTACGAGGCACAGCTAGGCACAAGGGTAATGAAGCGGTGCATATTTTAGAGGTTCAAAAGAAAGATTTCGGTGCTATAAATAAAACATGTTATAGTTAAGTTAAAGGAGTTAAAACAATTATTGTAAAGTTGAACTGAGCAAATACTACAAAAAATAGTGCTGTCTGCTGGTGTTGCAGTTCCTCTGCAACTGAATTTAAAGGGCTGGTGTAGAACTTTTCGGCGTTTTTCCTGCCAAGTGAAGACCCCCTGCAGTTTTTGTCAGAGTCTACGTATGACTTGTGGCGTACATTCTTTTGATGTCAAACACAGTTTGTTTTGCAGAAATTTTTGCTTTAAAGGGGGAGGGCCATGAATCCTTTTTGTGGTGCCTGACATGTTGCTTGGGTTGGGGGCGGGGAGGGGGCCTTATAGATGCACCAGCTGACAGTCACTGTTTGAAGCAGGAGAGTGTGACCTCACTTTGAGGGAATACCAAGCCATGCCCGTCGGTTATGTGTTGGGTATTGTTACCCTGCCCATTGGTGCTAATTTTATCGACCTCAGCAGTATGAAAGATGGAGTGGACCCTACGGAGTTCACATCTGTGACCATGCCTTCTAAAACCAATGCCTGCTGGTGATGCTTTAGTCCACTTAGCTAGCAGACCTTGAGCCAAGGGTGGGCAAGGGAAGAAATCCTAAACCCGTGAGGGGGAATTGAAAGTGAACTGTCAAAATAGCAAGATGAGAAGAAAAAGACTTTGTGAAGACCGGAACTGTTATCTTACTTGACAAATAAGTTTAAAATAATGGTTCGCACCAACCTTGGACTGCGAGAGATGTATTCACGTCACCTGGGAGACCAATAATAAACCGTCTTTCGTCAACTGTTTAAGTAAGGAGGCACGACGCCAGGGCCCCTCCTTGGATGCCTGGACTGATAGGGGGGGAGAAAGAAGGGGGTAGTAAGAGCAGAGAGACAGTAGGGTGGAGGAGCATTGTAAGGCTTAATGAGCCATTACAAAACCCGGATGGCCTGTGCACGTTCACGCGCTCATGCACGCAAACTTGAGGTCAGCAAAAGCCTCTCTGATAGCACTTTAAAAACCCACTTACTAAAGGTCTCGCTTGAGTTAGCGCATGCGCTAGCTCAGGCGAGACTTAAAAATGGATGCAGAGGTTTGCAAAGGCAGCGGATGACAAATGTGTATGATCAGATAATAATGATAAGTCCGTAAATTTACCTAATGATGCCCAGTAATAACGAGATTGTCAATAATGGCAATTTCAACAATCCCAGACTATGCCGTATAAATTCGCTTCATTTAA
Organism: Lissotriton helveticus; assembly: GCF_964261635.1. Lineage (NCBI taxonomy): Eukaryota > Metazoa > Chordata > Amphibia > Caudata > Salamandridae > Lissotriton > Lissotriton helveticus. The sequence continues at coordinate 599,391,188 of NC_136063.1, read as the reverse complement.
AGTACTCATTAAACAAGCCAACACTTCTCTCATAAGAGAAAGTGTGGGTTCGGAGTGTAACACCGATGCAGACATGGAGCTGCAGCAAGATTAGGGGACATTTGAATTAACCTCCTAAAAGGCACTAAGACTAAGAGGTATTCTAGTGCAAGTCTCTATGGTGGGGAACTGATGACAGTTAGCTCCCAAACACGAAAAGGTAGAGCTCAGAGCTTCATGGAATCCCCCATATGTCCCAGAAATCAACATACACCGTTTTAACCACATATTCTAATAACTGGATTGGCCCAGCTCTGCATCCTTCTCAGGTCGAAACATGGAGTACTGCTGAATGTAGTTAAAAGAGTGGGGGTTACAGATAAAAAAGGCAACAAGCGCCGCATAAGAACAAGGTGCTAGATTAAAGTTCTGAAGCTAACAAGGACTACTTTAGGGAGAATTTTTTTCGAGCTCATGGAGTCATAATTCATCATATGAAATACATATAAACAGGTTTTAACTCCAGTTGTTCAAATACGTAAGGGAACATACGTGACATAAATAAATTAAATAAAGTAAATATAAGAATAGCTGTGCAGCATATGTTGCACCTTGCAAATCCATTTAAAATTCAAAAGCGTGGTACACACTATCAGGGAAGTGTTCTGCTTTTTATTGCAACTAATCAAACAGGGTTCTCCCGACCCTTCTTTTAGCAAACGTTTTAAGGGAGGCCTGTGAGCTGGGACAATGGTTTAAGCCTATTGGGCGTCCCCTCCCCCAGCACGTAAATAGTACTGTCTTCTTCCTGAAATACCCAGTGATAGATACTTATTTGGAAGACTAGGCTAGGTATCCTTTATTAGATGTCCTGTGCTAAAACTTCTCCTTGATTTATTTTTAAGTACCCTAAGACCACATGGAGTACTTATTGAACATTTTAGAGACATTATAATATTTGCACTCTTCACCCTTTGTATTCCGCAAATGTAATTCTTTTTTAAGTGAATGCATTGTGTATTGTGATATGCTACATGACCTGCAATTCACCTCAGTTCTCGCCCTTTGGTTTAACCTCTCTGTGTAAAGTGTTTACTGCCAAGAGACATCCTGGTCATGATTTAGCACGCTAGTAAGTTTACCAGTTGACCTTAATGATTAGCAACAGATAGCAGCTCATGCCTTTATATGTGAACACAAATTCAAAAATGTCCGATCCTCATCACATACAGCATGAAAGCCCAGACCGGAATATATTGATAAGGTAAAACCGGCCGCCCTATAGAGCAAGAAGGAGAGCGAAAAGTAAACAGAGACAGCAACAATTCCTCTAATTACAAATAGAAGTAAACTGAAAATAATTTAATGGTTTAATAGTCAAACATCACGTATGGAAAAAAAAATTAAAGTAAGAAACAAATTTCAGGCTCGGGTCTTGTATATAATTAAGCAGTGATGCTAGTAAATATCAAGCAACCAGGTAAAGAGAGACTCGAACACCGGTATGACCTGGTCTGCAGACAATAAAACGTCACCATTATGCTAAGAATCCTTTATGCTTGTATGTAGACTTCACATTGAAACAGCCACATATCAGTCAATCATAGCATTTATAAAGCGCACTACTTACCGGTGAGGGTCTCAAGGTGCTGGGGGGTGGGGAGTGCTGCTACTGCCAGGTTTTGAGGAGTCTTCTGAAGGTCAGCAGGTCTTGGGTCTGCCGTAGGTGGGTGGGGAGGGCGTTCCAGGTCTTGGCGGCGAGTTGGGAGAATGATCTGCTGCCGGAGGTAGCTCTTCAGATGCGGGGGACTGTGGGGAGGGCGAGGTCGGCAGAGTGGAGCTGATGGGTGGGGGTGTAGAAGCTGAGTCGGCTGTTGAGATACGCTGGTCCAGTGTTCTGAAGTGCCTTGTGTGCGTGGGTGAGGAGCTTGAAGGTTATCCTCTTGTTGATGGGGAGCCAGAGCAGGTCTCTCAGGTGGGGTGTGATGTGGCTACGGCAAGGGATGTCGAGGATCAGGCGTGCAGAGGCGTCCTGGATGCGTTTAAGCCGTTTCAAGAGTTTGGTCAGGCTCGGCGTAGAGGGCGTTTCGGTAGTCCCACCAGCTGCTGACGAGGGCCTGGGTGACCGTTCTTCTCATTTCGGTGGGGATCCACTTGTAGATCTTGTGGAGCATGTGGAGGGTGTTGAAGCAGGAGGAGGAGACGACGTTGACCTGCTTACTCATGGAGAGGGTGGGGTCAAGGATGACCCCTAGGTTGCAAGTGTGGTCAGTAGGTGTTGGAGCTGTTCCCAGTGTGGTCGGCCACCAGAAGTCGTCCAAGGCTGAGGGGGTGGATCCGAGGATGAGGCTCTCCCTCTTGTCTGAGTTCAGCTTCAGCCGGCTGTTCCTCATCCATTCAGTGGCGGCCTTCATTCCTTCGTGGAAGTTAGTTTTGGCAGCGTGGGGGTCCTTGGTGAGGGAGAGGATCAGCTGGGTGTCATTGGTGTAAGAGATGATGTTGAGGTTGTGCAGTCGGGCGACGTGCGTGAGCGGTGCCATGTTGATGTTAAACAGCGTTTGACTGAGGGATGAGCCCTGGGGAACGCCGCAGATGATCTCGGTGGCTTCGGAGCGGAAGGGGGGGAGGCGGACGTTCTGTGTTCTGCTAAAGAGGAAGGAGGTGGTCCAGTCCAGAGCCTTGTCTTGGATCTGAGCGTTGTGGTTGCGCATGCGTAGGGTGAGGTGGCCGACCGTGTCGAAGGTGGCCGACAGGTCCAGGAGGAAGAGGGTCACGGTTTCTCCGTTGTCTATCAGGGTCCTGATGTCATCGGTGGTAGCGATGAGGGCGGTTTCAGTGCTGTGGATGCTGTGGAACCCAGACTGGGACGGGTCCAGGATGCTGTTTTCCTTGAGGTAGCGGGTCAGTTGTTTGTTGACGGTCTTCTCGAAGACCTTTGCCGGGAACGGGAGTAGGAAGATGGGCCGGAAGTTCCTGAGATCTGTGGGGTCTGCCTTGGGTTTTTTGAGTAAGGCGTTGATCTCAGTGTGCTTCCAGTTCTCCGCGAAAGTAGCTGTCTCAAAGGAAATGTTGATGGCCTTCCGGAGATGGGGTGCGATGTAGTTGCTGGCTTTGTTGAAGATGTGGTGCGGGCAAGGGTCTGACGGAGAACCAAATTTGACGGTGTTCATGATCTTGATGGTGTTGTTGTCGTTTATGTTGGTCCAGGAGAGCAGGCGGTTGATGTGGATGGTGGTCGTGGGGGCGGAGGTCTACCTGGTTGTTGGGACAGTCGTGGCGTTGAAGCTCCCATGGATGTCTGCGATCTTGCGATGGAAGAAGGTGGCCAGCGAGTCGCACAGGTCCTGAGAAGGTGGGATATCGTTGGTGTTGGAGCTGGGGTTGGAGAGCTCCTTCACGATGTTGAAGAGCTCTTTGCTGTTGTGTGCGTTGTTGTCTAGGCGGTCTTTGAAGGAGGCCCTTTTGGCGGATCTGATGAGGTGGTGGTGTCTGCGGTGGCGTTTATATGGGCTGCGTAGCTGTCTGGTGTTCATTCCCGGTGCCAGTTCTTCTCTAGCTTTCAGCAGGTTTGCTTGGAGGCCCGGAGGTCTTCAGTCAACCAGCTGGCTTTTTTGCTGGTGTGGCTGTTAAAGGGTTTCTTGAGCGGGGCGAGGGTGTTGGCGCAGTCGACGATCCACTGTCTGAGGTTGCGGGCGGCGGACTTGGAGTCAGTAGGGTCGGTGGGTGGGCTCTGGGCAAGGGTGGTGGTTAGCTGGTCTTTGGTGACTTTGCTCCAGCAGCGGCGAGGTATCTGTTGGGTGCGGTGGTGTGTGGTGGGTTTCTGGAAGGTGAAATGGATGCAGCGATGGTCAGTCCAGTGGAGTTCGGTGGCGAGGGTGAAGGCGACGTGGGGGCTTGCGGAGAAGATGGGGTCAAGCATGTGGCCAGCGATGTGGGTGGCTGTTGTGACGAGTTGTCTGAGTCCGAGGTTGGCGAGGTTGTCTATCAGGGTGGTGAAGTTGGTGTCGTTGTTGTTCTTGAGGTGGAAGTTCAGGTCCCTGAAAAGGATGTAGTCCATGAAGGTGAGGGCGTGTGTGCTGATGAAGTCAGCGATGGAGACGCTGAAATGTGGTCAGGGTCTGGGGGGTCTGTAGACGAGGGTTCCTCTAAGGCTGGTGTTGGAGTCGGTGTGGATCTGGAAGTGCCGGTGTTCGGTGGTTCTGAGGGTGTCATCGGTGTTGGTCGAGACTCTGAGAGTGTTCCTGTGGATGATGGCGATTCCTCCACCTGCTCTGTTGGTGCGATACCTGTGGGTGATCTTGTATCCTTCCGGGATGGCTATGGTGATGTCGGGTGCCAAGGAGGGGTTTAGCCAGGTCTCAATCAGGAAGGCGACGTCTGAGTCGAGCAGGTCCCAGAGTTCTAACAGCGTGTTTGCGGGCAGAGCGGGTGTTGAGAAGAATGCATCTGAGGTAGTTGGGTTTTATCCTAGTCGGTGGGTTGGTGGGCCGGATGCTGGTGAAGCTGCAGTTCCGGCAGGAGAAGGGTCCTTGGGTGCGCTATGTTGGGGTGGCAAGGCAGCAGGTGCATGATCGTCTGGCGTTGAGTGCGTGGTGGGTGCTAGAGTCATAGCGAGACGGGCGTCGTGGCATTTGTGGGGGCCAGGGGTTATGGTGCTGGGTGTGGTTCAGGCGCGGACGGGTGCAGATGGGCTTGCCTTATATGGGGAGGTGGGAGGGAGGAGCAGCTGAGAGGTGGGAGCGAGGTGGTGAATGGGTGTGCAGGGGAGGCGGGCCGCAGGTGCGGCTGCAGTGAGAACGAACGAGAGCTCAGCGGCGGAAACAAAGGCACGGGGACAGCAAAGTAAGAAAACTGAATAATACAGTTAAAATAGTTAAATCAGAACAAAGATCCAAATACAAGGGGCATAGAAAACAAAACGCTGGAAAGGGGGCAGCTGACATACAGCGGCGGCGAACTCAAGCAGCAGGGGGCTGAAGGCATGAACACTCAGGTGGTGCTGTGCAGCGTGCCTAACCTGCAAACATGGTCAAGGGTTGCTCAAATTAAAATATAGTCATAGCACTAACAAACAAAGGTATGTGCTTCATTGTCAAAACAGCAGTTTGCCATTTAAGTACCATCTCTACAATCAGGGCATGGCACAGGGGATGGAGCTGCTGATCCCGGTTCGAGTCTCAGCAGACCCAGGGGGACTACTGAGTGCACGTTAGCCTGCTAATCACTCAAGTAAGTGCCTGCTTGTGCCCCAGGGGCATTAGGTCATGCACGCTTGTCTGGAGCATGGAAAAGAATGAAAGCTGCATCGGAGGATCTCCACAGCGGAAACAAGCAGTGCGTTGAGAGCGCTTGCAGTGTTTATGTACATCCCTTACAATTAAAGCGGTCAGAAAGAGGCAAACTACTCGATAAATCAAGCTAAAAGGTTATTTTGTAAGTAATTGGTGAACTAAGTGGGTTAATCTTGTGACACATCAAAGGTGTAAAAGTGCAGGTGCTCTTTACTTGGAAACCTGCGCGGTGCAACCGGGAAGTAGCGATTCCCCTCCCACTATAACAAAACACCCAGGCAAAACAACCATAATCTTTGGAGGGGGTCAGGGTTTCTCTTTGGAAGAGGTGCAAGGGGATGGCTGCACCACACAACTTGACAAACAAGCCCAATCCCCTTAAAATGAAGTCCAAATCAACCCAATATTCTACTAAAAAAGCCCAACTGTCGTTAAACATCGAAAAGAGCTAAAGAGCTAAAAATAACACACAAAGGAACAGGAGGCACGGCCCAGGGACAGCACTAAAACAACTGCGGCATTAAGAGAAGGTGGGAGGGAGGAATGCTATAGTGAAATCTAAACAGCTATGGCACCAACGCTGAACACAGGCAGACAGTAACAGAGCAGTAAACCAACAAATAATATATTCCCTCAGAGAACAGATAAAGAACCATAGTGTAACGGGACAGTACTTAGTCCCTGCTGTGTGGGAGGAACTTAAAAGAAAAAGGAGGGACAAAGAGGCAGGACAGAACACTAGCAAGCAAGGATTTTTAGACAACATTGAAACAAACAAATTAAAAACAGAGGGATGTCTTTAAGCCCACTAGAGAAGTTACAAAAGGTCTCGAATACTTTACCTAAAAACAATCTGTGAATCTTGAGATAAGAAATCCAGGTGCAGACGATAGGCACGTAGTGAATTAGCAGAAGGGGTCGCACCTGTGAGTTCAGAATACGCAAAGGAGGTGAAAGGCAGGTGGTGTTCAAGGCGGCCAGTAATCCAGAAGGTTATCAGTTAGGAAGGGGCAGCCTAGCCCGGCTCTGACATAGGTGATGGAGATGTAGCCGCAGGTGACCTCTGCGCTGTAGAAGAAGAGCACTGAGAAAGGTGTTTCAAGAACTCTTTAACAGGCTGTGAATTGATAAAGAAATGTTGCTTCCCCTATGGGTGATCTGAAAACAGGCACGATACAGCATGGCTTAGGTTATGTTGGCCTGTTGGAGCTTCCTCTTCAATGGGAGGAACTTCTTACTGGCCTTCTGGACCTCCAAAGTAAATTCAGGATACATCGCAATGTTGTTGCCTTCAAATGTGAGAATGCGGCATTCCCTGGCTATCTGGAAGGCCGCATCGTATCGCAGTCCCAGTAGTTTAGTAACCTGGTCACTATGGGCTTCAGTGTGGTTCTCGCCTGGGGCAGGCTGTCAGTGAGAGGTGGGCCCTCTCTACCACCAGCAGTGGGGAAAAAGCATCAGTCCTGAATGTAGTATTAAGCAGCCTCTTTATGTACTCCTCTATTTTCCCCGTATTGGCGGTCTCTGGGATCCCCAGGATCCTGATCCTGAGTGAGTGCGCTTCCAAATCTTCATTCTCTGCCACAATAACTTTCAAAAGGTGCTTCATACTTAGTACTTGGTCATTTCACTGTGAGGGCGTATTTTCAAGATCTGATATCCTGTATTCTGCCTCCTGAAGCAGACCTTTGTACCGCTTTTGGCCGCCATAAGTGTGGCAGGGTATGCTCAGACGTGAGTCCCTTGCTCACTTTGCCACTAGATTCAAGTAAGCCGGGCTGAAGACGGCTGTAATGCCAGAAACCGGTCCTCGGAAGCTTGTTTCCGGTCCGGGGAAGGCATGACTTGGCAGTTCGGGCTGGACTGTTCCCATGAGGCACAGGGTCAGACTGATTTGCATATAGCCATGTCTGAACTGGGGTGGCAGAGTGGGCTAAAGAACGGTGATGGATTAAACCCAGATCTTTTGACTGGGTGTGAGTGTTTGATTGGTTCAGATGCTCCGTCCATCACCACCCCCTTTTGTACCGCTCCTGAAGCAGACCGGCATGTTTTTCCAGTTTTAGAGAGATAAAGTCAATTCTCATATTCATGGATTCCATTTTGGATTTGATAGACGTGAGGCTCTGACTCATCGTGAGGAGGAGCGCTTTCATGTCATCATCACCAGCTGTCAGAATTCTCTGCACCCCTTTGTCCATTGTTCATTCGGCGTCTAATTTGCGGGGCTCAAATTGTAATTTATATTACTTCCCCTCCATTCTTCCCATGTCATGAAGGTGTATATCAGAGGACTCCACGGTACAGGGATAGCGCGGCGGGGGCACTGCTGAGGATAACGCTGGTGGAGACCATTAATGGTGTCTGTAGCAGTTGCCTCCATAGGAACTTCCTTCAGTTCCGCCTTTCTCTCCAGTGGACTGCAAAGGGGGCATGAGCAGACCCCCACCAGGGCAGCACGTGGTAGGACAGTCCAGATTTACTCACAATAGGTAATTCCTGCAATGGTAAAGGAAGTCGTGGAGGGGAAAGGCTGGCACAGATCCTTGGCTTTTTGCTGCTCCCCCTGAAATGCAGGCTATTGTGCAAGGCTACACAAATCTGTACGGCCCCCATAGACCGCAGCTGTGCAGCGTAGTTTAATGTAGAATTGAACGTTTCTTTCACTGGGACTTGTATCTGCCACCATCCTCTACACTCCTCCAGGCCACACAGCTGGGGCCTCACATTGTCTCCTCACCGTGTGAACCCAGCTCAACATATTCATGGGGTGTTTGAAGCTCACCCCCCAGCATAATCTGGCAGCCAGACCACCAGAGCTCCGTCCTCTGAGGTGGCTAGCTAGATCACATGGCTGCGCGATTGACCTTCACGCAGGCCTGCTGGCCCCTCAGTCATGGTAGGCACCGCCCACTGTGCATAGCTCGCCTCTGGGCCACAGCAGCTTCAGTCTCCCATCTTTGCCTCTCCTGAAGGGCCAAACTTGACAGTCCGGCTCCCACCAGCAGACCCTGCATGTCGTCTCCACCGGAGCAACACAGTACACAGTCAGTGCCTCTGGTCTGCATCAGGAAATTCAGCAGGAAATGGGTGCAGATCTACTTATGTGATGATCCCAGCGGCCTACACCTCCAGAGCCCGGGCACCATGCATGCCTATAGGTTGCCTCTGATGATCTCTGGCCTGCTGGAGGGCTCATGATGGAGCAGCCAGTCCAGCACCAGCCAACAGGTTAGATCGAGTTGTTGACCATTTGGGGCATGATAATGATGATTTGAGGTCCTGGACTTCAGGAGCCTCACTCATGTGAGGCTCTTGAAGTCATCTTGCTAGTTCGCCCTCTACTGCCCCCCATTCTACTGTAGATTTGAATTTAGAGATGCAGTGGGCTCATTAGGGCCCTTCATTTGACTAAAATAAACCCTTCAAACTCTAGAAAGAGTCTACTTAGTCAACCTATGTATGATGTTGTTTAAAAATACCAGAAGTATCCCAAACAACTTGAATTTGATCTTTGAATAATTAATAATAGCTTTGAGCTATTTTCATTGTCAAAGGAGTAGGTGTGGAAACTGTTATACTCACTCTCATCTCTACAGAAATGATAAACGGCATGTTTAGTGAGCATTAAAGATAGAGCAAAGCAAATGATAAGGTAATAGAGAGTTAATAGAGAGCAACTTTTCATAAAATAATGGGGCATAATAGCAACAACTTGCGAAAATTATCGCAAACCGCGCTTAGCGCGTTTTTTTTTATCGCCTCCTATCACTGGATTTTATCGCGGAGATAACACAGTATTATCAATGTTTATCTCCACAGCGATAAAAAATCCAGCGATAGCGGTGAATCCCATCCATAACGTGAGATTTCCAGCAATAAAAATCCTATCGCTAAGGGAAATCTCGCTTATAGGCAGAGGTGTAAAATCCTGGCGCTAATCCTAATCGCGGTTAGCGCATGTTTTTCTATCGTGTCTTGGGTATTGCTAATAGGCGATAGCTGTGTTAGTGACTGCTTTCAGTCGCTATTAGTTTGGATACGCCCACTTTGCATGTCATTAGCGATAAATATTGCTGACATGCAAAGCGGGCCCTAAACCGGTCGCTATCACCTGGAAGCTGTCGCTAACTGCGGTTTGCGACAGCTTGGTAATTGGGTGATAAAAAAAAACGCTGCTTTATCGGCAAAAAGTGCAGCTAAAGCGGCGATAACGCCCTTGCTAATACGCCCCACTGTTTTTAGTTAATATAATGGCAGGTTTCTGACGCGGATAGTTATAGAAATTAGAGAACAAGAGGAAGAAGAGTTGTATTATTCCTCACTATTTGCACTGGAGGTATTGAAAGCACTGGTAGACAAAATCTGAGGAAGGAATATGGGTGGACGCAGAAGAAGAAAATGAGAAAAAAATTAAGAGATAAGCCTTCCTTAGATACATTTCATTGTCAAAAACAGATGGCAAACTTCGATTAACAAGGAGATGGCCAGGCTACAAGTGACAGCCTGGAATGTTAATGGCCCATGAAAGTGCCAGGCTATTTTTCAGGCAATACAGGGATCCAGGAGTAACTTTGTTCTTCAACAAGAGAGTCATATTCCTATAACCAAAGACACCTCCTCAATAGGGCTCATTAATAATTCTTGGTATGGCATAGTTGTTCAATAAAAACAATCGCTACTCAGTGTGCGCCTCTTCTAGCAAAGAAATCAGCACAGAATCTTTGCAATCAATCAACAGGAGACGAAGAATGGATAATGAGCTCTAGCTATGCTAGACATTAATGGGAAGTATTTTACATTTGGCAGTGTTTAGGGTCCTAAAATAGATTATCCTACCATGTATACTGTAGCAATCAAGAAGAGTCATGTAGATACTTGTATGAAGTTTATTCATAGGAGACAGCTTGCACAACCACCACGAACAGGTACACAGATGCAACTGAACATAGTAGAACATTACTCTCCCAGAGATCCCTAAGAATCCCTAGGCAGAAAGAACCAAAACAATTCTAAATGGAACATGGGAGTAGGGAACAGATATACATGGAAGATATAACATGAAATGGAATACTACACACCTTCCCCCCTAAAAAAATAAAAAAATAAACAAAAAAAACTAAAGAAAATAATCATGCAACTTTATAGGGGTATGTTTCACTCGAACACTTTTCCTTAGAAGAGAATCATCATTATGAACAACAGGACATTGTATGGGAACATTTTCACTCACAGAATTTTCAACATGCCTAGTAGATGGTTCAATACTCTGGTTGCTATTGTCAGACACAGATGGATTGCAATTGTTAGGCACCGGAACAAAACAATCAACACTCTGACTATCACAGTCAAAAGTGTTAAACAAAGGGGAATAAGATGCATCATTTTGATCAAAAGGAGACTTAGCAGTGGAAATATCGTTAGTGGAGGATGGTGCAGGATAAAGTTCAGTGTGAGAAGAATTTAAACCTTTACATAGGGAAATCCTTCTAAAGTTCCATATTTTCCCGTCCTCAACTCTCACAGCTTTTGAAAATACTTCAACGACCTTGCAAGGGTCTGACCACTTATTCCACTTATTGTCAAAATTTATGCCAAATTTGACACGTACAAAATCACCCACTCTGACCTTCTGTCCAGAACTTTTAGTAGACAGGAAATTGGTTTTCATTTTTTCCTGATATTTCAAAACTCTGTCCTTAACAGAAGTAGGATCCACTGAAGAATCATCAGGAAATTTAACTTTCATCCACCAAGGAAGGAGTTTGGAACCAGGTTTTCTACCCCTAAGCAATTCAAAAGGTGAAAAACCTGTAACGGAGTTGGGTGAAGTGCGATAAGACAGTAAAGTGGAACGTAAAGTTTTTTTTCCAATCTAAATTACTTTTAATAGCTAGCTGAATGGACTCTTTGATGACCCTGTTAAAGCGTTCTGTTTGACCATTTGCTTGGGGATTATAGTTCGACACCCTTTTGTGCACAATACCACACCTCTGGATGAACAACAAAAATTCTTTGCTTATGAATTGCGGACCATTGTCCGGTACAATCTCAGCAGGAATGCCTTCTCTACAAAAGACCTCATCTAAAAACTGAACGATTTGAGTAGAGCCAACCTTATCAACAATTTTTAGCTCTGGCCATTTGGAAAAATAATCAATGAGGACCAGACCAAATACATTTTGGTGAGGAGACAAGTTAAGGGGTCCAATTATGTCAATACCCAATTTCTTCCATGGGCAAGAAACGAATTCAATGGGAGAACTACCAACAGACAATGGTTTGACGGTCTTATCACTTTTACCACAGGGAGAACATGAACAAACCCATTTGTCGACCATTCTGTCTATGCCAGGCCACCAGTAAAACTCGCGAATACGTCTTTTAGTGCCAGACATGCCCATATGACCTTCATGGGCCATGGAAATTATTCTTTCTCAAGGAAATGGGAGGAATGATTTTATCACCTCGAAGAACAAAACCTTGATCAAACATAAGTTCATCCTTTACCTTGAAAAAGGAAAGAATGTCTCCAGACAAGTATCGCTCTTGAGGCCAACCATACTGTAAATGTCTAGTTAAAGAAGGGAGATTGGGATCACTCGCCATCGCTTCTCTCCACTCAATTTCAGAAATACCATTAGAAGAACCTGCTGAACCACAATCGTTGACATCATCAATATTAAAAACAACATCTGAATCATTGTTCCAATTACCAGAGAAGATAGAATTGATGAGAGGCAACCTGGACATGCAGTCAGCATGTACATTAAGACGCCCAGGGACATATTCAACGATGCATTGAAATTCCTGTAATTTAGCCGCTAGACGTGCTAGGCGCGCGGTTAACGTTCTTCCACCACCAGCTGCCAGCATGTTAATTAAAGGCTTATGATCCGTTCTCAAACGGAATCTGGTTCCCCAAAGAAATTGCCTAAAGTGTTCTGAGGCCCAGGTACATGCTAGTAACTCCTTTTCAATTGTGGAATAATTGTACTCAGCGCCTCGCAAGGTCCTTGAAGCATACGACACTACATACTCTTCACCTTTGTCTTTTTGCATTAAAACTGAGCCTAAGCCAACGTTGCTTGCATCGACACACACTATGCACTCTTTCTCTAGGTCAAATGGTCTTAAAAAAGGAGCATTGATGATTTCTTGCTTCAGTAACTCAAACGCATGTTGCTGATCGCTGTTCCATAAAAACTTAGCATCTTTCTTCAATAATAACCTGAGGGGATGAACTTTTGAGGCATAATCTTGGACAAATTTACTATAAAATTCAGTAAGGCCTAAAAAGGAAACAAGTTGGTCTTTGTTCAATGGTGGAGGAGCTTTGGATATACTTTTGATATGGTTGAGTTTGGGTTTAATACCTAGGGCTGAAATTTCATGACCAAGATATTCGACTTTACTTTGTCTGAATTTACATTTGGATAATTTAAGTGTCAACCCATGTTTTTGAACACTTTTCAAAACTTTTACCAAATTCCTATCATGTTCTTCAAAATTTTTCCCATGTATTAAGATGTCATCCTGAAAAGCAATAGCACCCTCACAACCTTCTAGTACTGTTTTCATGAGGATGTCTGTCAATCCAGATCTCCTTGTTTAGACTGCGGAGGTCTACACACAGACGAAGTTCGCCGTTACTCTTGAGGGACAAAACAACAGGCGAAACCCATGGGGATGACTCAACTGGTTCAATGATCTTTTTGGAAACAAGATCTGATAAAATTAACTTTAGTTTGTCACGATAGGCCAAAGGTACATTTCTGACTCTATGTCGGACAGGAATGGCTGACTCCTTAACTATAATGCGGTGTTTGAAATTGGCAAATACCCCCAAATTATCATTAAAAATGCAGGAGAAATTCTTTTTTAATTGGAGAATAAAGTCGTTTTCAGGTGGAACAATATATTCAGGGGGAGAAGCATTAGGGTCAAGTTTGATTCCTAAATCATACTGGTGAGGCCAGCATAAAATGGATGCCCCTTTAGAGGAAACGTAAACCTTCCCTTTTGTAGTTCTATCTTTAAACTTGATGTCCGCCCACATGTAACCTTCAAGATCTATTTTCTTCCCTGTATATCCTCCAGGATGTATATCAGGTGGCAAAAGTTCCTTTGAGCTCCAATACTTATCAAAAACATTTTTGCCAATTATAGTGTACCATGCACAGGAGTCGATGAGCATAGAGATTTCCACACCATTAATAAAAATAATATCACTAGGAAAACCCTTGCATTCAGTATCCCCGACACACAACATGGTATTAATTTCAGACGGTTGTTCACCATCATCGTACTCCTCATATGATAGGAAGTTGACTTTCTGTGAAGATTTACACATTTTGGTGAAGTGGCCTGACTTTTTGCATTTGACACAAATTTTGTTCCAGGCAGGGCACACTCTATTATTTCCCACATGGTCATTAGCGCCACATCTGTAACAGATTATTTGAGATTTTTTTTGAAAAAATCTATTGTCTTTACCAAAATTATCTTTTCTAGTAGGAGTAAATGCAGGTTTCCTGTAATTGGAAGGGTTCCTCACTAAGGAAACTTCAGGAATTATTACTTTGGTTTTAGTTTCATGCCCTCTTATTTCATTTACAAACAATTCGGATTGCTCGATGCCCTTGGCAATATTTAGAACAGCATTAAGAGAGGATTCAGTGCCCATCCATAACCGTTCTTGTATCTTTTTACTCTTAGTATGCATCATGATTTGATCCCTCAAGACCTGGTCAAAATTTATGGTTTCGAAGGAACAAGAACCAGCCAAGGTGCGTAGAGCAGCTACATAAGTTTCAATGGATTCGTCTTCTTTTTGTATTCTAGAATAAAACTTAAATCGTTCCATCACAGTATTGATTTTTCTTCCAAATCTAATACTTAGTTGCTTAACAACGACCTCAAAAACATTTACATCACCTGCACCTGTATTTTCAATAGGTGGAAGACTTTTTAATTCTTTGAGACCAGCACCACCTAGACAATTTTTTAATAAAGCGAGTTTCCTTTTGGGAGAACACCCATCTTCCTCTACCACATCTACATAGGCTAAAAAGGTTGGGTACCAAAGATCCCATTCTATTTTAGGATCACCAGCAGAAGGTAAGAAATGTGCTGGTGAAATAATATTATTAGACATTTTAAAGTAAATACCAATAAAGTAAGAAAAGGAAAAGAATTATAGTCACAGTTGTCTGGTTGAAATAGTTGTCAGTAACATGGTTGTTTCGTAAACTCTTTTGAAGAAAATCTGGAAGTAGAGAAGTGTAGGACGATTTCTCTGTAATTAAAATGTACTCTGGATTATGTTAACGAATATAAACAGGTTAGATTATTATATCAATAATGAAATGACTTATAAATAACTGTGGACAAAAAATAGTGGCGTTAGAGGAAGTTTAAAACGGGACTCGGATCGATGTACGTTGCCATGGTGATCCAAGATGGTTGCTGGAATGCAGCGTTGTGCGTGAAGACGCGCTGACAGGTAACGTAGATACACGTTGATACAGAGTGTGTGAAGAAAAGACAGACGCGTAGAATCCAGGTGCGTAGTGAGAAGCTTCCAACAGCAGACAGAGCGCACGCGAGCAGAAAGGTAAATCAATCGTCTCGTTAGTTTATTTTAAAAATGCTTTCTCTCGGCAAAGTCACACAGCAGTGAAAAATGTGCCAAAGACACCAGCTGGACAGAAATTTCACACGGGAAACAGCAGAGTACACGTAGATTAAAATTCAGCGAGTGGTGGACGAGTAATAATATTGAAATTTCCAAGTATAAGGGGAAAATTAACAATACTGAGAAACAGCCGCAGGTGCAATCAGGGCACGTAGAGTGGGAGATACTGCCGCTGGTGTTATAATATAACACATATAAACATAAAAGTACCTTAAATAGATCCTTACTGGAAACGGTGAACGCTGTCTCCAAACTTGATTTTTTTTTTTTTTTTTTTTAAATTGTAGCAGAGAGAAACGGGTCCTTTTCAAGCTTCAGGCTTTAGTATCCCGATCGTCGCCAAATTATGTAGCAATAAAGAAGAGTCATGTAGATACTTGTATGAAGTTTATTCATAGGAGACAGCTTGCACAACCACCACGAACAGGTACACAGATGCAACTGAACATAGTAGAACATTACTCTCCCAGAGATCCCTAAGAATCCCTAGGCAGAAAGAACCAAAACAATTCTAAATGGAACATGGGAGTAGGGAACAGATATACATGGAAGATATAACATGAAATGGAATACTACACATACCTCTATTGAAATAATGTTAACACAGTCTAACTAATTAATTATATTGGCCAGAAATTGCAATGCAACCTTGAATGAAATTGATATGTCAACTAAGAGAAAAGCAGCACTCTATTCCGAAATTGAAAGAGGTGAGTAAAAATTAAAATAATTGGAACTGGTAGGTCTATGGGGGAAGAAAATCCAGATACAAATATAACTTGTTCTTATACCTCCTGTACAGAATACTCCTTTAGATGGCTGGTTTATTTCTTCGATCTTGAGATGTAAATTTGGCTCAGTGTACATTACATAGTTAACAGGAGACCTATCTGAAAATCCATCAGGCATATTGGAGGCACAGCACCTAGATACAGAGTGAAATTGGAGAAAATGTATTCTTAAGATAGAACTCTTGCCAGATGAAGAATGTATTCAATATCTTCAATCACAATTGTTATTGATTGCTGAGGTAGTTTGGAAACAACTAATGCATATATATGAGATGCATTGAGACATATGTGCATGATCTTTTGCTGTGGCATACCAAGAGGAAGATCAGCTGGTAAAACAGAGTTCAAGCTCCAAGTAGTTCACAGCACTCACAAATAACTGAAGCGATGCATAGGGCAGAGAAAGGAACAGGGTTTTCTGCCTGCACGATACTAAAAGGAAGAAGTACTATAAACCATTGATGAGAAAAAAATTGGAACTTCTCCAGCCCTCTATGGGATCCCTATAGAACTTTAAGGAAAGCTGTATAATGTTATAAAGAAGCCTTTCCTAAATTCCTTTTTGAAACATCTGAAAAGCGCACTCTTGGCAAGGGGCGGATATAGTGGCTTTTTCATAAAGCATGCTAAGATCAAATGCTATGACTGTCATACAGAGCCATATCTCGCATACCTTTGGACAATAAAATATTCTTCAAACGTATAGCAAAAAGGATACAAAAGTAATGCATATTTTAATACACGAATACCTGCCTGGTTCTATAGGAGGAAGAAACATGGATAAGAACTTACCTTTTGTCTATGCTGACTATGCTTCCAATTATGTTCTTCTGCTGTTGGAAATACTTGTTGATGCTGAGAATATGCTCAAAATAATTAATTGGGATTGTACTGTATAGCTTTCATAAAATTGGTATAGTCACTATGTATGGTATCTAAAGTTTGGGAGACCCTACTCTGAATGGATATGTCTTAAAATCTGCATAAATTGAGTGGTGTTTTATGTAAGAGCAGAACCTCTCCTCTTGATAAAGTTCAGCAAAGAGGGATAGGCCGATTTGCACTATCCAATTAGAGTTTATACTCTATGTCCCAGGATTAGGCTGGCAAAGAATAGACTTGCTATGTTGGTTATCATGGGATGCTTCTACGTGATTCTAGACCTCTATGCAGTGCCACTGGAAATATGAAATTGTGCGTGTGGGAAGATGGCTCTCTATATAGTTTTCCAAAATGAAGTACACTGTGTAGAGAGTCCAGTGGGTCCAGATTGGTACACAGAGGTAAAAGAAGATAATACCAACGCGCAATTTGTGGTAGTATGGTCAAGCAGTTAGACTTATTAGAGGGTAGTGCTAAGCATTTGTTGTACTCACAGATGCAATGAATGATTAAATTATAAAGTCCATCATAGTCATGCACATTGTTACCTTTCAACCAGCCACCTAGTTTTGAAAATGAAAAGTCTACAAAATCAACCCAGTACTGACTCTGGGTTTTTCGAGTCTCCCTAAATGTGATTGTATATTCTTCAGTGGCAAGTCCAGAATCTTCAATAAGAGTACCCATCATGAGGACATAGGACTCAGCATCTGTCTCATTCAATGTAGGAAGTCTATCCCTGCATTTACTTGAGAACAGTAGTAAACATGTTGGTGATGTCATCACCATCTGTATATTTGGGGATAATACCTTTTGGGATTTTTCCATCAAAAGATTCCTCTCTCTCCTCTAGTTATGACATTGCTGCCACGAGAGATGGGCCTTAGGCCCATCTCTTTTCTCTGTTTCTCTATGTCCATGAGTTGAGCTTCTAAAGCCAAACTCCTGGCCAATCTTTATAGGACAAGCTCCTCCTCTGAGGGTGCTTCTTCTTCTGAGGCAGGGGTCCCTACCACCACCTCAGCATCATCTTCTCCTCTTTCTTCCTCATGAGAATCATTCATTCTCATCCACTGAACATATTCTGCCAAAAGCTTTCTAAGCTTTTCAGTGGTAGCATGAGTTAGTTTAAATGCCATCGCCTTTACAAAGAGCCCTTAACTGGGTGTAGGATAACTCCATATAAAGGGTCAGGTCAAGCTCTTGAGCCTGGTTCTGCGTTAGACATTATCTCCACTAAAGTTGGGACCTTTTTTGGAGAGGTAAAAAAGACCCTTAACAAAATGCTCTTTGTCCTAACTAACGTAACACCTTGTAAATTCTGACCACTAATTTCAGTGACCTAACCAAGGCCCTAGCAGTTAATTTGAGAAATTTTTAAAAACAGACCAATTGAAATACAACTAGCTAATGACAATTTTTGGATTTACTCATGTGATCACTTATTGACAAAGTGGTATCAATAAACGCAAAGTTGTAGATCCCGCCGCTGTCACCAATGTAGGAAGCTGGCTCTCTATAAAATGTACTAAAACAAAGTACACTGTCCAGAGAGTCCAGTGGGTCCCTGTTAGACCTGGCTTTTGCAGCGGGTGGATTCCCAGACATTTTGCTTTCTGGCCTCCGGCTTCTGACCTGACCTGTTTATGTTGGTTTTATGAGTCTGGCACTTTGCCACTGCTGATCAGTGCTAAAGTGCACATGTTCTCCCTTTAAATTGTTGTTATGGATTAGTGTTTCCATGATTGGCTGATTTTATTTACTAGTAAGTCCTTAGTGCAGTGCACTGTGTGTGCCCGGGGCCTGTAAATTAAATTGTGCTAGTGGGCTGTAGCACTGATTGTGCCACCCACATAAGCAGCCTGTAAATGTAACTCTGGCCTCCCATTGCAGCGCCTGAGTCCAGTCTAGTACTGCCATGTCGACTTTCCAAGTGTCCCCACTTGCCAGGCCCTAACCTGCCCTTTTCTTACATGTTAGTAACCCTTAAGGTACACCCAAGATACCCCTCTGGGCAGGCTGCATGAAAGGTAGGACATGCCCTGGTGTGTGTGGCATGTCCTGATAGGGAATTACTGCCAATCTTGTTTTCCCCTATCGCAAAGCTACCTGTTCCCATAGGTTAGAAAATGGAGATTGTTTATAACAGCTTATAAACAGAACTACCCCTGCAGACAAGGTACGAAAATAAAGTTTAGTATGCCTAAACTCAGAATGTTAAAATGCATCTTTCAGTGAGGGTGATTTTTATATTCTGTGTTTAAAAATAACACTTTTAGAAAGCAGGTATTTTCTTGCTTAGCCATCCAGTGTGCCTCCTCTAGGCTTGTGTATTGCATGTCTGGGTTTTGGATGACAGGGCTGTGGTGGAGCAGTGGTTCCAGAGAGCCTGATGAGTCTGGGCTGGGCTGTATAGACCTGGGCTGCATTTAGAGTAGGGTGAAGAGATTTCCTTTCACCTTAATGCGCCTGGTCTGCCAGGGACAATGCTGTGTCCACCTCCTGCTAGGAAGCTGCACCAGAGAGGACAGAACCAGTTTTGACCAAGCACAGGGCTTCTCTGCCACTAGAGAACAAAGAATTTTGTAGTATAAATATTGGGACCAAGAATCCAGAACTTTAGATCACTTTTGGTTATCAAGAGGAACCTGTGCCAAGGAAAAGAGCAGGAGAAGCTGAGGAGGAACACTGCCCCTGTCCTGTTTGCTGTCTGGGGTTGCCCTACAGTGGCTACTTACTGCCAAGGAAAGGAGAAAAGGACTTTACTGTTTACTGTAGCCCCTGCTTGATTGAAGACCTCCAAGGGCTTGAAACTGAGCTTGCCTCCTGTTCAGAAATCGCAGGGACACAAAGATTTCACCACCAGCTCCCCTCAACTGCCTTGCTGGGAGTTCCGACCTGCAAAGAGGTGCCTGCTGGTGTTTTGGACCTCTAGAGACTGTTTTCTGCTGGGAGATGGAAAATCAATGCAACACTGAGAAGCGTGACGCATACGTACTTGTTTCCGATGCATCGCAAAAGAAACTATTGCAGCACCTGCCGCAGCTCGAGAAATCACTGCACACCACATCTAGTGCAATGATCTCCAAAGTCCGCGATCGATGCACCGATTACGATGCAAGCCCTGCTGTGCGACTGAAAGAATCCACGCTTCATCCCAGATCGTCGCATCGCATCGAAGCGCCAAGTCTGTTACATCGTTATGGGATGCAGTAAGAAACCAGCTCCTTACCTATCAATACAGGAAGAAACCGAAGCATCACCTCCTCTACAGTAAGAAACCGATGCATCACCTCCCCTGCGCAGCAGTAAGGAGCAGATGTATCACCTCCCAGGAGCAAGGAACAGACGCATCACCTTCCCTGAGGGTAAGGAACCGACGCATCACTTTTCCTGCGGCCCGTTTTGTTTGTTTGTGTGACGCATCCAAGGTACTTTGTGAGAAAAGTGTTGCATCTGCAATTTGCTATGAACTGAACTATTTCTACCAGCTGAAAGTCATATTTTTATTACTGTATTGTGGATTTTTGTCATTTGGTCTTGTTTTGGTTTACATAAAGATTACTTATTTTTCTAAACTGATGTGGTGTCCATTTGTAGTAGTTTCACTGTATTACTGTATGTGTTTACAAATGCTTTACACATTGTCCCTGAGATAAGCCAGTCTGCTTGTGCCTAGCTACCAAGAGGTTGATCAGCGGTTATTTTAGAACTGTATCCCCCTTACCGTGACTAGAAGCAAGGGTCCCTATTTTGACAAAGGTACCTACCTCTGCCAACTAGAGAACCCATTTCTATTAGTCCCAGATTGGTACACAGTGGCAAACGTTGATTATACTAATGCTCTGTTTGTTTTAGTGTGGGCGAGCAGTTAGGCTTATTAGAGTGTAGTGCTAAGTATTCTCATAGAGGCAATAAATTAAACATACACTAAAAAATAAACCGTAGATCAAATTGCAAAAATAATGCTGATTTTTATATAATTTTTCAGATCAAGGACTTCATTCACAGGTAGTAGCAAGGGCAGCTCCAATATTCCAACAGTGGATCATAGGGAGCATCCTGGATTCGGTCAGTAGGGTGCTGAGTTCATTGCTAGCAGGCACTACAGAAAAGGGGGGGCCCTCAAAACAAGCTGCATAAGGGAAATTACAGGTAAGTCCAGGGCACCCCAAAATAAGGATTGGATCGCAAGGGCCTCAGGACCATGGGAGCACATCTGGCCCATTGGTACCCAGGCCGGGTGGGCTGGGTGCAGAGCAGATAGGTCAGCTGGGCTCTGGCAATCAAGATGGCCTTTGCAGTCAGGAGCAGTTAGGTTGCAGTGATGATTCCTGGACAGGTGCGGCAGTCACTAAGTGGGTCTCATAGGTCTCGATATCCCTCAAGGATTGCTTGCATCCTGGGCAGTTGGAGTCCGTATTGGACTCTTCATCTCAGTGTCAGTTGCAGGTGGTTCTGGTGTCCTCTCATTTGTTGGGGGGACGGATTTGACCCTCTAGAGCTGGTGCACCACTTCTGGTTCAGTTGCTGTGTCGATGTTGCCTGGGGAGTGGCAAGTTGGTAAGTTGGACTCAGCTGGTTTGGTGCCTGCAGACTGCAGAGGAGTAGCTCCTCTTCTCCAATGAAGTTCTCTGGCAATTGGCAAAGGGCTGGAGGTTCTCCAGGGTTCTTGGAGGCCTCACAGCAGCATGATGAGACAGCACACCACAACGGTCGAGTCCTTGAGGCAGCAGACATGGTTTTGTTCCAAACCGCTGCAGCAGGTACTCCGTTCTCGGGTCAGCAGCTCTTCTCTGTCTGTTTTTTTCTTAGGTCTGCTGAATCTGAGGTTCAGGGTCCAGGGGTGCCTTCTAAGTACTAAATTTATGGGTGTTATTTATTTATTTATTTATTTTGAGAGTTTTATATAGCGCGAACAAGATCTTTGCAGATAACAGAGCGCTTTACAAAGGCAGGTGGAGGGTAGGGGAACAAGGGGGCATAGTAGGGAGGTAGATCAACATGATCATGTACATAGCACCAATATAGTATATAACATAGTACCAATATAACGTATAGTACAGGTATGAGGTAGCAGGCATAGTTGGAGCGTAGGTCATCAACAAGTTCATGTACATAGCACCAATATAGTATATAACATAGTACCCATATAACGTATAGTACAGGTATGAGGTAGCAGGCAAAATTGGAGCGTAGGCCATCCACACGCTGTAAATAATACAGAGTAATATTATTATACAAAATAGTATGTATAGTACGCATAGTACAGGTATGAGGTAGCAGTGCATAGTTGGAGCGACGGCCATCAAAACGCTGTAAAAATAAAGAAGGACTAAAATACGTCAAAGCACACGTGCATAGGAATATATAGGCAATATTATAACACAATACTGGTAATACTGTTCCTAATGTAAATCAAGCGAAATTGTTCAAGTGTATTTAGCCATAAGGATAATTTTGACTTCTTTCTTAAAAAGAAGGGAGGAAGAGATGAGCCTCGTTTCAGGAGGAAGTGCGTTCCAGATCCTGGGCGCCATACCAGAGAAGGAGCGTTTGTAGGTTTTTTCCTTCCGGAATCTTCGCGGTTTCAGCAGAAGATTGTTCGTGCTCCTGGTAGTTCTGGACCCACCAGAGATTGTCAACTTATGAGTGAGGTAGCTGGGTGATTTCAAGTGTATAGCCTTGTGCGTCATGCAGGCAATTTTCAGCTGAATTCTGGCTTCCAGAGGCAGCCAGTTCAAGGCTTTGAAGTCAGGAGAGATATGCGAATGCTTTTTTGATCCAGTGATGAGTGTTGCTGCCGCATTTAGTGACGCTCTTAGGGGTGCAGTTGTCGTTAGGGGGAGGCCGCAGAGGGCCACGCTGCCATAGTCTATGCGAGGGATGACTAGAGCTTGTACTGCTGTTTGGAAGTCTTTTGCTGGGAGGAAGGGTTTCAGTTTTCTCAAGGTGTTTATTTGGAAGTTCGCCCCCTTAGTAGCCTTGCTGATATGCTGCTGCATGCTGAGGTTGGTGTCTAGTGTTATGCCTAGGGATTTAGCTGAGTCCACGATGGTCGGTTGGACATTGAGTGCTGTTAGGTGCTTAAGCCATGTTTGTGCGGAAGATATTTTCGTGGGAGGTGAGATTAGGAGGAACTCAGTCTTCATAGCATTGAGTTTGAGGTGGTTGTCAGCCAACCAGGATTGGGTGCTTCTGATCGTTGAATTCAGACTCAGGATGTCTTTGGGGGATTGTAACTTGAGGTATATTTGAGTGTCATCGGCGTACATGTGAAAGTGTACATTGGATGCTTGTAACAGAGTGGTGAGAGGTTCCATAACTAGGTTGAACAAAGTAGGGGATAAGCAGGATCCTTGAGGGACGCCTAACGATACCGGTACTGGGGAAGACATTAGGTTTTTGCTCTTGAATTTTTGAGACCTGTTGTGTAGAAAGGAAGTGAACCAACGAAGCACAGTCCCAGATAGGCCCATTCTTGATTTTAGGAGTTCGAGTAAGCTATCATGTTTCACTGTGTCGAATGCCGAAGAGAGATCAAGAAGGATGAGGAGGCAGGTATTGTTTTGATCTAAGATTTGGATGGCGTCGTCAATAATGTGAGTCATAGCGGTTTCAGTACTGTGCCCTGCTCGGAAGCCTGATTGGTGTGGGTTGAGGAGATCAAACTGTTCTATGTGCTTTGTCATTTGCAGTTGGACGCATTTTTCTAGCAGCTTGGCGAGAGTGGGAATGTTGGTAATCGGACGGTAGTTGTTTAGATCAGTGGGATCGGCTGTTGGTTTCTTCAGTAAAGGTGTAACTTGTCCAACTTTGAGGGAGTCCGGGATGGTTCCTTGTTGTAGTGAAATATTGATAATTTTAGTCCAGAGTGGGAGTAGCAGAGGGATGAAGTCTTTTACGGCGTTAGCAGGAAGAGGGTCAGTGAGGTGATTGGATGGTTTTAGAGTGCTGAGTATTCTGCCAATTTCTCCTTCAGAGTAGGTGTCAAAGGATGACCATGTCGCATTGTTTTTTAGTTCAATGGGTGTTATGCAGTTGGGTATTGAGTACAGGCTTGCGTCATTGCGGAGGTCGCTCTTTATATTGTCAGTTTTATTGTTGAAGAAAGCTGCGAAATCTTCACAAGAAGGGGTAGTGCTGATAATGTCGACAGCTGGGGGTTGTTCCTTAGATTGAGATCGGATTAGTTCGAACAATTTACTTGGACGGTTTTTAGCTTGGTCTAGCTGGATTCTGAAGAACTCTGACTTTGAGCGTTTTATTTTCCTGAAGTATGCATTTCTCTTTTTCCTAAGAGTTTTGAGATGCAATGTCGAGGGAATTGATCTCCAGGTACGCTCTGCCGATCGCATAGCCCGTCTCTCTTCATTGAGACTTCCGTTGTACCAGGGGTTGGATATCTTCGTGAATACTCTTTTCAATTGCATTGGAGCGGCCTCATTGATTATTGTGGCCATGGAGTTGAGATAGTGGTCAGTTAGGACCAGCACGTCAGAGGTGTCGGTAGGGGGGAGTAGGAGATTGCAGCTGTTGGGGGGTAGAGAGTTTGGATTGAGTTTCCTCATGTCTCTTTTCCAGACTTTGGGCATGGCGTATTGCACCGGGATGAGTTTTACCTTTTCCTTGATGATGAATGTTATAATATGGTGTTCTGACCAGTCACAAGGTTGTATTGAGTCGAGTTGAGTGGTGCCTTCTTTGGAAATGACCAGGTCGAGGGTCGAGCCTTTGTCGTGTGTCGGAGTGTTGCAAATTTGAGTGAGGTCAGAGGCGGTAAGGAAACTTTTGAGGCTATTAACTACTGCGTCACTGCCATCATTCCAATGGAGATTGTAGTCACCAAGGTAAATTTGTGTGTGTAGCCGTCCTGCGTTGATTAATATTGTGTCCATGAGTTGTTGGGAGAAGACGAGGTTGTCCCCCGGGGGGTGGTACATGATGTGTAATGAGCATACAGGTTTATTCTCACTGGTGACATCAAGGCAGAAGTATTCACAGGAGGTAAGAGAAGGGGCGGTGACTTTATTAATAGAGAGGTTGCTCTTGTAAATGCAGGCGATTCCGCCACCTGTCTTGTTGGGCCTGTCAAGTCTAGTGATGTAGTAGTTGGGGGGGGACTAGGATATCCATGATAGGATTGGAGGATTCGGTTAACCATGTTTCAGTTAGTATGGCCAGGTCAAGGATCCTAGACAGGATGAGGTCAGCGACCTCCGTCGAGTGTTTTTGGGCCGATCTACAGTTGAGAAGTGTGCATTTGAGACTGGGGGTGCAGGGGGAGGTGGAGGGTTCCGTAGTGAGAGGGACTTTAGTGAGGTTGTTGGGAACAGAGCCTCTGTTGCTATACGTGGGGTGCCTACTGGGGTTGGAGAGAATCGTAGAAATGGACATGTGCGTGGTGGCTAAGCTGTTTTGGGTTGCCGGGACATATGTGCTGAGTAGGGTGTGTATGTCGCGGTCCGAGAGAGTCTTGATAGTGCGCTGGGGGCGGTTGGCGGTATTGCGAGAGGGGATAGAGGTCCAATGTAAGGGGCGGTTAGGAAGTGTCTTGATAGTGCGCTTAGGCCTGTTGGAGGTATTGCAAGAGGGGATAGAAATCCCATGTAAGGGGTGCCTAGGATGTGGGGGGGTGTTGTTCATTCGTTGACATGTGGTCGTGCGGGGGGGTGCGGGAGGAGTAATTCTTTGAGCGAGTGGAGCTCTTCTTTCACTTGGAGGAGGGTGGTCATGATTATATCCAGCGTGACGTTGGGAGTGGGGTTAGAGTTATTGGAAGGGTAATCAGCGACAGGCGGGGTGAGGCAGATGCGGGACGAGTGGAGACTGGTCGTTGTGGGGGGGCAAGTGTAGTGATGGGGAGTGAGAGTGGGGGGAGAGATGTTGAGGGGGGAGTGGGGACCAGGAGTGGAGGGGGGGGCTAAGGGTGGGGGGGAGTGAACTGTTGAGGGAAGAGTGGAGGCTTGGAGTGGCGGGGGGATATGTTAAGGGTGGGGTGTATGTCTGGCCTGGGTTGAGTGCCGAGCATACGGGGGGCGCTGATGAGGGGGGAGTGAAGGCTCGGAGTGTCAGGAGTGCAGGGTGTTACATGGGCAGACAGATAGTAGCAAATTGGCTACCTGCCTTTAGGGTGTCTACACCCGCTATATGACCACCTTCTTTGGCAAATGGGCAGAACCCTGACCCTAATTGACTGATTCCCTCCTAAACAAGATGGAGGCAACTAAAAAGTGGGGTCCACATAACCTACCCCACTTTAGGGGTGGTGCTGGCTAAATGTGGGCCCACCTCCTAATCTAATTTTCCACCTGTCCTCCCGCCAAAAGTGGAGCAGGATGTTGTGTCTCGAGCTGTGCTTTGCTAAGCGCAGCTGGAGCATTCAATACTGGGTGAGTAATTTCTTTTGATTGTTATGTAGGATTCGATTTAGGCATTCTGTTAGGAGAGTAGACACAAGAGTTGAGGGAGAAGCTGTCCGACGGCTGTGTCCCTACTTCCCTGCCTGTACGAGGGTTTAAGCTAAATAAAAGTTATTTATTTACTTCAACATGAAGGTATCATCTTTACAACAATGGTGCTTAAACCCTGAAGAGAACCTATGAGTGATTTGTTTTAAAAGGATTTCCTACATTATTGTGCATTCGGAAGGAGTTAAGGAAATTAATGATCACAGCGCTTAAAGGGAAAAAAGGACACTGATGCCGATGTAAGTCACAATACTTTATTTTAAATACGTTCGCTACTTTGATATGTGAAATTTGTGGGAGGATATTTGTGAAGACTCAGCTTGTGTCTGAATGATTATACTCGGCCGCACTGTTCAAGCGGCGGTGAAATCGGCCGCAATGTTCGAGCGGCAGTGAAATCTGAAGTTGGTTGCCAATAAGGATTTGCACTACTTAATTTTTACCTGATTGAATGTTTTATCTTCATCTGCCGCTGCAATGTTTCAGCACATAATGTACAAAATGTTCAAGGATATGAGGAACCTACTGTTCTTCCAAGACGATATACTGATTATGGGTAAAGCTAAGGAAGGTCATGACATACAATTAGTTAAAGTCCTACAGTTGTTAGAAAAGAAAGGTTTAACAGCTGAAAAATCCAAATGCAAAATTGGTAGAAAAAGTGTAACTTATTTAGGCCATGAAATCAGTGCAAGTGGTATTCGTCCTGAAGCTGATCTAGTCGATGCTATATTAAAATCCCTGTTCCACAGAACAAAGACGACGTTAGATCCTTTTTGGGACTAGCAGAGTATTACTTAAAATTTGTGAACAACTTTGCTGATAAGATGTATTGCATAAGACAATTGTTAAAAAAAGGTGGTACTTTTCCTTGGTCTAATGATTGTCAGACTAGCATGGACAATATAAAAAGGAATATTTGCACAGCACCCGCCCTGAAAGGATTTGATCCCAAACTTAAAAGTTTCATCACTACTGATGTCAGTGGTAGAGGACTCGGGCTGTACTTTCTCAACTACAATGTGATAGTTCAGAATGTGTTGTAGCTTTCGCATCTAGAGCTTTAACATTTATAGAAGAAAGTTACTGCGTTATTGAGAGAGAAGCTCTAGGATGCCTTTGGGGTCTTAAACATTTTAGGCCGTTCATTTGGGTTACAAGTGTAACACTTCGTACAGATCACAAACCACTCACCAGAGTCCTGACTTCTCATGGACTTAGCAATGTTTCACCTAGGATCACACGTTTTTCAGCACAATTATTAGACTTTGTATATGAAGTAGTATATGTGCCAGGAGTTCGTAATAGAATTGCTGATTTCTTAAGCAGAAGTCCGTTGTCCGCAAAGGACAACACAAATGATGACAGGGACAAATGGTTTGTTGCCAGTGTTTTCAGCAGCGAAATGCCTAGTGTTTCGCACGATGAGTGGGTTAAAGAATTCTCAATGGATCTGACCTTACAAAATGTATGTAAACATGTTCAAAATGGCTGTCCTATAAAAAATTATCTTGATATGTCTCTTACTCCATTTTGGGAAGTCAGGAATGAGTTATCTCTAGAAAATGACTTATTACTCAGAGGTGGGAAATTAGTTCCACCTAACACCTATCGTGACAAAGTTATCAGCTTGTGCATATAAGATTACAAAAAATGATTCTTCAGGGTTCTAACCTTTTGAATTAATGAGAGGTTGTTCACCCCACACTAAAGACAACATGGGTTGGCTTGAGTGTACAAAGAAAGTTGATTGGTCCATTAAGAATGTACGACAAACCCTTGTGGATAACAAAAAGAGCTGGATGATCAAACACAACAAGAAGGGAAAAGGTGTCAATCTTGAGATTGGTGACATTGTAAAAGTAAAAAAAGGAAGAATTGTATGCAAAGGTGAAAGTAAATATTCTGATCCACTCAAAGTTATTAAAGTTCTCTGTAACTCTGCTCTTTTGAGCGACAGAAAAGTATGGATTGCAAACAGGATTGCTTTATTTAAAGGCAAAATTAAGTTACAACCCCAAACCAAAAGTTATGATTGGTTTGAAGATAGTGATGGAGCTACTGTAAGTTCTTGGAACATCAGTGAATCAGATGAACCACTGAACGCCAATGAAGAACCATCGTGCAGCAATGAGTTATCAGGTCAGGTTAATTCCAGCACAATACAATGTTCTTCTTCAAATGATTTTAGTCCTAAGAATTGTGGTGCAGCTGTCCTACGTTCAAAACGTGTTTCTAATAAACATAAAAACTTTGAAGACTATGTTACATTCATTCGTTAATTCTTGTTTTTCTTACTTCAAATTGTATATTGTGTTAGGTTTATTTTTGTATGTATTGAAGGGAAGGGGAAAAGTTGTGTCTCGAGCTGTGCTTTGCTAAACGCAGCTCGAGCATTCAATACTGGGTGAGTAATTTCTTTTGATTGTTATGTAGGATTCGGTTTAGGCATTCTGTTAGGAGAGTAGACATGAGTGTTGAGGGAGAAGCTGTCCAACGGCTGTGTCTGTACTTCCCTGGCTGTACGAGGGTTTAAGCTAAATAAAAGTTATTTATTTACTTCAACGTGAAGGCATCATCTTTACAACACAGGACGAGGGGAGCAGGGTTGGCCCTCTCCACTATCTTGAGATGCCTGGGTTGCGTTTCAAAGGTGCATCACCTTTGAAGCTTCCCACCTTGGAATGTCATTCCGGCATGGGGAAGGTGTGAAGCATCTCCACACAGTGCAGGCATTGTTCCCAGCATCTGAGAGTGCAGGCTCTCACCCCATGAGGTCAAAACATGTCTGGTGGTGGCAGGCTGGCTAAGACTAGTCAGAGATCACACCAGTCTTTGGTAGGTTTTCAGGGGACCCTCTAAGGCAGTGGTCTTCCAACTTTGTTATACGAGCCCCCCCTGAGCAAAATGTTTTAGATCCAGGCTCCCCTCAAATCTTTAAAGAGTTAAATTGAGAAAAGGGAAGGACGATATTGAACGGGGCAGATTTATAGTTTGTGAAACCTTTCAAACACAGGTAAAAGGTTTTGTGGGGCAAGCATCCATGCTTGTTCAGACCCATGCCTGTCCAGGTAACTTGGTAGCAAATTGTTTGCTACTGGGATGTTAGTTTTCTTACGTTAAAACACTTAGCACATATGTGCAGTGAGTGTAGCATTTTGGCATCAAAGTCTGTCAGAAAATGTCAAGCAGTAATTACAACTAGTAGTATGGCTTTATAATCGAAATAGCAGTTTTTAAAGCCTTTTAATATATAAAACAATCTTCATTTATTAAATAAAAAAGGGCTTTGGAATGCCCACACCGTGTTTTGCACAAGCACATACACCAACACGTTGTATGAGGATTGAAGCTCATGGCTCTATTCATTTATGAATTCACAGATCAAGAAGAGGATGTGAGAGAGAGGAGTTCAGTGAATTTTGGTTTGGTGCAAAATGCACAGCTCCTTCAAATGACATTTGCTTGGGCATAGGAACCAAAGAAGGGATCGAACTGTCAGTTAAAACTGGGCTTCAGCATTCTGGATGTGCGGCCTCAGAGATAAATGTGACAACTGGCAACAGGACAGCTTATCCCTTTGCAATGATGCTAGACATGTTTTGGTAAAAGGTTATTCCACTCACAAGGTTTATCCCTATGTTAGTGTCATGGCCATAAATTCTCCACCACACTTTCTGCAAACAAACCAATACTTAAATGATACCTTCTCAGTATCTATTGTACCTGCCCTAACCCTACTGAAGCAGTGCAAAGGCTGCTGGAATTCTATACAGAAACAACAGTTACAAAAAACAAATGTTTGCACAAAAAAAGGTCAGGCAGGGCTTGAGAAGGAAGGGAGCCAAGGGAGAACATGGCGGCTAGCAGCAGTAGCTAGTCGGGAGGCTCCGCAATTTCGGACGGCGTTCTCAGGGTATGCGTCTTTATTTTCTCAGTGAAATAAGCCCGTGCAAGTCGGGCTCATGTGGTGATCGAAATGTAAACTTACCAAGAGTTGTAAAATTCAGCGTGAATAATCTTGCGTCTTCATCAGCGAGACCTCAGTGCTCCGTGGAGTTTCTGTGACCCCTGTGTGCTCGGAGCAGCACAGCTCTCTGTATGACGCGGCTGCCCAACTCACGGTTGGTCGGAATTTCAACATCTTCGCGAATTTGGGGAGAGAAGACCTGGCAGGAACAGTCAGAAGCTCCGCGGCGGATGCCGCCATCAACCACGAGGATCCAAATACAACTACAGAGAAGGAAGAGGAGGTGAGGGGGCTGCAAAACAACAGGACTGAAGGGGGGTAGCGCAGTGGGCTAGAGCTGCGTGGGAGGTGAGAAGGGAGCACAGCGCAGCCTCAAGGATTTCCCATGCGGGCAGAGGTCGGGGCTTACGTATACTTACGGACTCTCTCCCCTAGAATCCATCAGGGTAGGCACTCAAAAAGATGCTGATTGCATTCCACTTTCTGGATTAATAGCTGAAGAGACCCTGCCTCATTCTAGGAGTGACTTACAAAGACCACAAGTCTCTAGGTATACTCTTAGGAGTAGAAAGCAAGAGGTGGCAACGCCTAATATCTTAATACCCGCGGAAAAAGATATTACGCTTCAAAAAAATAAAGTACCGCTTTCTATAACTAAACCCCCCCTCTCCTCTAAAGCTAAGTCAAGATCGAAGGAGAGGAAGTCTGGTCTCAAAAATTCACCTCCTCAAGGAGTTATACATAAAACTAAGCCTGCTCCTTCACTCAAGCAATATTTCAAGGTAATTCCTCCCACTCTTGAGCTAAAACCCTTATCTGGTGGCTCTGCTTTCACGGATTCTAACTTTCTTGAAGGCTTTTTGAGTCCGAATTGATACCAGCCACTGGAAGATCAAGCTGATATAGCAGATATGCAGAGCTCAGGATTGAGTGATAACACACCTAGCCCGCAAAATGGATTAGCATCATCTAGCAACGAAGATTTGTTATTAAAGGAAGCTAATGGTTCCCTGCTGAATAACATTGAGGTCAAGACCCAGGGGAGTACCTCGGTAAGGAGGGGGAGTTCGGGCACGGAGACATTAGACGAGGATGTTGTCGAGGCCCCCAACGACCAATCGGCTTGCTAATGTTACAGTCTTTAAGTCATGAGATGAGGAATGGATTTAAAGTTTCACAGAAGAACCAACAAGAAATTAAATCCTATTGTGAAAAATTAGAGGAAAAGTTTGATGCATTAGCTGTCAGAACCACGGCTCTAGAATCCACAGTCACAGAACTGAAAACCTTAGCTACTCAACACACAAAGAAAATCGATGACCTAAGACAACGGGAGCATGGATATCAGGAAAAATTGGAATCCAGAGAAAATGCTCAGAAAAGAAATAATCTTCGTCTATTGAAAGTGCCAGAAGGGGCGGAAGGTGACAATATTACCGAGTTTGTAGTTAAACTTATTAAACAAGCCACAGCAGTGGTAGCTTCAGAGCAAGATCTTGTTAGAGACATACAGAGAGTCCACAGAGACCCTTACAGATTGAATCCAAATAAGACCAGACCAAGGAAGATTCTAATATATTTCTTAACGTATACTCTAAAGGATGAGATCCTCAACAGGGCCTTAAAGAGTAGCTCTCTTTCAGCGGAGGGGATTA
This sequence comes from Lissotriton helveticus, assembly GCF_964261635.1. Taxonomy (NCBI): domain Eukaryota; kingdom Metazoa; phylum Chordata; class Amphibia; order Caudata; family Salamandridae; genus Lissotriton; species Lissotriton helveticus. Next base: position 599,359,453 of record NC_136063.1, on the reverse strand, counting down.
CCTTTCAAATCAGGTCAGATGTTTCTTCAATCACGGCATCTAGACAGTGGGAGCTAGGCAGCTGGGCGCAACTGCACAGCTGCAATTCCCTGCATCTTTAAAGGTTATGTTTAAAAACAAAATGAGGGTCTTCAAAAGAGTAGAGGAAGCAGAAGCTTACTTGCAATTGATAGCAGAATCTGCTCAACAGGCAGAGGTGGGTTAATTCCCTTCTATGTTTCTGCCTGCATTTTCATTTATGCCCCTGCATGTACCTTTATATTATTTCTCTATTGTTTTTTCCTCCTCTTTTTTTGGTCTGGAATGTACAGGCCACAGAGGAAGTGCAGGAAAAATAGGCTATAAAAGAGAACAAATTTAATTTTGTATATATCTCGTAAGGTAAATATGCAAATATGCCGTCCGATGTCAGGAGTGGGAGCCTCAAGGCCAGAGTAGGGCTAAGAAGAAGAAGGGGGGTTCCCCAGGGGAGCACTAGGGAGGGGCAGTGGGTGGGCTGGGATAGTGGGAGGATGGAGGCTGAGCACAGGGTGGGGAGCATGTGGGTAAAAAACGAAAAAAGTGTCTGATTCGCCAACTTTGCTTATTCAGTCAAATATACCATCCATCAAGGGAGCAATGTCACAGTTTAGACTAGCCCAGGATATATACCTGAAGGTCTTAACTTGGAATCTAAATGGTCTGAGGGTAACTCATAGAAGAGAGAGGATATTTCAATACTTGAAAGACGCGCCAGATCAGATTTTTATACTCCAAGGGACCCACCTCACAGAGAAAGAGTTGAAGGAGGTTTGTAACACGAACAAATGGATTCAGGATGTGATATGTACCTCTCAGCAACTAACTATAAGAGGCGTTGCCATTTTGGTTAAAACAAATCCAGCTTTAGTAGTAGAAGAGTCTAGAGTTGATAACAAGGGCAGATGGGCCATAGCAAGGATTAAGTATCATTCTCACAAATTCACAGTTGCGGGGTACTACGGACCATATTTGGACGATCCCCTCCCGCTTAGAGAAATGATGGAAGAACTTCTAGACTTTATAAACCCTCTAATCTTAGCGGGAGACTTTAACTTGGTTCTCGATCCCCAATTTGATAAAACGTATAGGGATAGATCCATATATAATTCTGAAACAAGATCTCTCCTGGTGAATGCCATACATCAGTTGGGTTGGATAGATATTTGGAGGAAAAAATGGGGGGCAAAAAAGGAGTATACCTTCCATAACAAGAAACTAGGGCATACATCAAGACTAGAGTTTATTTTGATTGCAGAGGAGCTATGTGGAATGGTCAAGGAGGTTAAGCATTTAAGTGGTCATCTCTCAGATCATTCAGTAGTTTCTCTAGTCTTAAAGCTCTTTGGCCAGCAAAGTACTAAGAGTTGGACTTTGGATTGTAGCATTCTGCTTGAGGATGACGTGGTAAAAACATTGTTAGAGGACTCAGAGGGGTTCTTTGAGTTAAATCTAGGGACCGCCCCAATCGAAATCGTTTGGGATTCTTATAAGGCCTATTTGAGGGGGGTGATTTTGCCATTCAATCCACGAGGCAAAAAAAGTTTAGAGCTAAAGTATTCGAAATAGAGGCAAACATTGCTAAGCTAGAAGCCAATCTCCTAGCTCAGAATCATCACTCTGAACCGAGTATCCTGCGAGAGCTTTCAATATGTAAATCCCAACTAGTAGAGGTGCTCGATGCTAGACTTAGAAAACGTTGGCAGGCCAGTTCTCTTGCTCACTTTGAATATGAGGAAGCTAGTGGGAAGCTTCTAGCTTGGAAAACAAAAAAGAGCTATCTAGGAATAGGATTAAAGGAGTATTATCTGGCACAATGGGTGAGATCTCAGATAACGCTTCTGACATTGAGGAAGCTTTCTTTAATCATTTTGAGCAGGTTATAAGGAAGGCTTATCTCCGCAGGATAGCTCAATTCAAGCATTGCTAGAACAATATGCAGTCTTGAGAATTGAGGACGAGGCATCTTATAATCTAAATAGAAGCATAAGTCTGAAGGAAGTGCTTAGTGCAATTGACTCGGACAAGAGAGCTAAAGCACCAGGCCCGGACAGGTTGCCAGCAGAACTATAAAGAATCTTGGCGCCAGTTATTGCCCCAATCCTCTGTAGGCTCTTCTCTTCTATCTTTGAAGAAGGAGGGAATAGCCCTTCATCATGGAATGAAGCAAATGTAGTCCTTATTCTTAAACCTTCCAAACCAGCGGCGCAATATGACTCCTACAGGCCAATCTCTCTCCTGAATCTTGACTGTAAGATCTTTGCCAAGATTTTAGCAGAGAGATTGAATGGTGTTGCTGGTAATCTATTGCACTGTGATCAGAAGGGATTTGTGAAAGGTTGGTCTATTCAGAACCTGACTCAAGCTCTAGTGGGAGCAATTGATTTAGCATCTCTCTATAAGTTGCCTATGGCTATTATTACACTTGACGCCACCAAGGCGTTTGATTGCGTAAACTGGGCTTATCTAACTAGATTTTTGGAGAGATGTAATCTGGGTAAATATTTCTGTAGAGTTATCTCTTCTTTTTACCAACATCCCATAGCTAGAGTACTGGTTAATGGTAATCTTTCTGCACCCATACATATCAAAAGAGGGACAAGACAGGGATGCCCCCTTTCGCCCCTGCTTTTTAATTTATACATTGAGCCTTTGGCGGAGAAAATCAGGCAAGATATGAATATTGTGCCCTTCAAATTTAGAAATTGGGTAAAAAAAGTCTCACTTTATGCAGATGATATGTTGATATATACTGCGGATCCAATACAGGCAATCACGTTTATTTATAGTGCAGCTACCCAGTTTGGTCAGATTTCTGGCTACCAGATTAACCAGTCCAAATCGGAATGCATGGTGTGGAACTTAGAAGTACATCTCCCTATTTTAAAACAAGAGATAAGATATCTAGGAATTCAAATTACCCAGGATATTGAAATTTTAACAGACAGAAATCTTGAGAATGTAAACAAAGAAATTGTTGATTCTTTAAAGGGCTGGTCTCTTCTTCCTCTCACACTAATTGGAAGAGTAAATATCATAAGAATGATGCTTCTGCCCAAATTAATATTTTTATTTCAGAATATTCCTCTAGTATTCAAGGAAGACAAGCTAAGAAAAATCCAAGCTAAATTCAATTCTTTTGTATGGGCCTCAAAGGGTATTAAGATCTCATTGAGGAAACTGCGTAGGAAAAAAATCAAAGGTGGCTTGTGTGCCCCAGACTTGAAGCTTTATGCGTGGACTCTATTACTCAAAGCAGGGATTATGCTTTTCAATTGCCCAGATGGATTGGTAGCAGGCATAATGTTCAAGGAAATGCTGACAGGAATCCAAGGTGGATTACATGGTTTCTTATATAAGTATGGGGACCAGCGCTTTTTTAAAAAGGTTTGATTGAAGTTGCTGAGCGATATGGCTCTTACATGGGCTAGAATAAGGAGGACATCTCTGAAATTAGCATACTATACAGCTTTGGCCCCTAGTTGGGACTCTCCGGGCTCTCCAGAGTGGACCAAGGATATTCTCGCAAAACATTTGTTGGTGGCTGACATCAAATACTGGCTCCAGCTAATGCCCGATGGGACACTCTTATCCTGGGATGAAATCTCTATTTTGACTGACAATAACTTATCTAAGTTTAAAAACCTTCACATAAAGAGCTGGAGTCAGGCTGTGGGATCGCAAGTGGGATTAACAAACATTCTGGAGAATCTGCTTCATGGGAAGAGCAGGAAGATAAAGTCAGCAACTTTATATTGGTCTATCCTAGAAGCAGAGGACGGCGATTTCACTTTGTCAGCTCACTTATGGGGAGACCACATTTTGGACGCAGATCTAGAGCAGCTATGGCAAGTATCCTTTGACTTATTACACACTACAGTATCTCCTGCCAATTTAAAATGCAACCAGAGTTTACTGGTCCCCTGCTAAGCTCTCTAAATTCTCGAAAGGTATTACCCCCTGTTGTCCAAAGTGCAAGCAGGAAAAAGCAGGCGATCTTCATATGTTTTTAACATGTCCGGTCTTGTATAATTTTTGGTGTGCGGTATCTGAAGGTATGGAAAATATGTTTAATTTCAATATCCAGGTTAGTATAACACTAATATTTTTTGGTATTTTTTCGAATTATGAATCACTTTCTTGAGATGTCAACAAGTTGCCGTTATACTTAATTATACTTGCTCGTAGAGAAATTTGTAAATCCTGGTTAAAAGATACCGCACCCACCCATCTAGATTGGATTAATGCAATTAAACATACACTGAATTTAGACAGGGCACATTGGAAGAGGAAAAAGTACTTTTGGATTCCGTGCATTGCTTGGTTGGATAAGCTTTAAAATAAGGTCCAATGATTATGCCTTTTTGCAGAATCAAAAACCCTAGGATCAGTTCCATAGCTGGCAAGTTAGATCAACTGAATTGACCTTTTCTTTATCAGGGTATCTGCAAAAAGCGATTCCAATAAGATCTTCGGAGACTATAACATATACTGGGGAACATCTGCTGCGTAGTGGATGGTAGTAATTGAATGTACTTCGAGAACATCTATTGGCGTATGAGGACCAAAAAAAAAAAGAAAAAAGAAAACAAGGTCAGGCAGTGCTGAAGTCAAATTCCAGAAAGAAGTGTGTTCCTGAGTCTTGTATGGTAAAAACAAATTTTAACACCTCTGCAACCTGAGAAACTTGCCATAACTGGGAATTTGAACATGTGAGCAAACTATTTTTTATATACAATTAATAGTTTGGACAGATTCCCTTAGAAACGAAAGTCATAATTCCGTGATCAAGATGACATATAATGACCTCAGTTTTGATGGGATAGAGGTTTGACTAGTTATTATTTGGTAGTTTTATAGAGTAGAATTCATGGCAGTGACACTATCACATGGATAAGCCCTAGGAGCGGCACAAACTCGTACCAAAACATGTAAATGACACAGAACATTAATAAAGTCCCAATGTGAATGGCAGACACATTCATGGGGGACTGACTTAAACTTTACACACCGTTTAAAATGGAAATATACAAGTGCCTCGACCACTCAACAGCTGAAACAAGGTGTGCCTCAGGGCGCAGCATTGAGCCCAACCCTTTTTAACATTTATATGCGATTGATGGCGGACCTTTTGTACAAACATGGGATACAGACGGTGTCATATGCACATGATTGCTTTTGGTCATCCAGTTGCGGCTAATCAGCGGGCTGTCTCGATGTACCAGTCTTTTTTTAAATTTTGGTAATCTTCACACAAAATAGCTATCCTGTTCAGTATTTTGTCCCAGCAGCATAGTAGTCGAGTCAATACCCTTATTAATTTTCCATACAGAATTTGTACAGTGTTAAAGTACATTTCCAAAACGGTGGCACCAACCAACAAATAAGCGACTCGTGGGTTCATTTTTTAGGTATGCCAATATACTATTGGACATTCTATGAAATAGAGGGTGCACATAGGAAATCCAGATAACATCTGCCTTTCTTCTTTTTGAATCCTAAGGTCTAAGATGAGCGGAACATTCTCATTCCCTCTATTTTAAGCAAATCGCTTTTTTATAAATCTAGTGAAGCTGAACACTAGCAACGTCCTAACCTTTAGGTATGTTCCTATTTAGATATTGCTGGGTGTCGGGTGTGAGAAGAACAAATATTAGATGTACATTGTTTGTACTATTATTAAGAATTTTGTAGGGGAAACATTGTCTACCTTATGGGTTGTTTTAATAGTTGTGTTATAGGTTTTAAATGTTATAATAGCCTAAATCAATGCAATAAGCAATCAATAATTCACACCATAGTTGATGTTGTAATGCATATATTAAGTCAGTAAACACATGAGATCGTTATTATTCAATGTTTTTGTTGGTTAGAAAACTGTCCTAAAGAAGGTGTACTAGCAACCAAACACCGAAATGCAGCGTCGACTGCTCTGTTTTCTAGTGATACTGTAACCATTGTTTTTGTGACATTGTAATTATTTTGTAAATGAATTGTTTTTAATTTGACCTTGACAATTTACTTTTGAATAATATTAAAATACATTTTACATGCTCTATTTTTGTGTATATTATTCATTAGTTCTCTGTGTTATGCTGACTTATAAATGGTGTATGTTTTATAATTATATTGAGTTGTTTGTCTCACTTCTGACACCAGCAACGTGTAGACCCATATAAGCAAATTAGTTGCTAGTAGGGACCTTTTTGTTTTCCATATGCACATGACACACAGCTGATCCTCAACTTGGCTCAGGACAATGGCCAAGTGGCAGAGGACTTTAAGCTCTGCCTAGAGGACATGGCAAATTGGCTGAAACATAGCTGCCTCAGACTAAACGTCAATAAAACAGATATTTTAGTGGTGAGGAAACAATCTTTCATCTGGTCCCCAAGTTGGTGGCCCAGCATTTTAGGATCTTCACCCTCTCCTAGTTACAAAGTCAAAAATCTTTCTCAGACCAAATCTCTGCCCTCACAGGCACCTGTTTTGGGATTTATAAAATGCTTAAAAATATCTTAGGACTCATAACGGATACTGCCAAAAAGACAGCAGTCCAGGCTTTGGTGACATCTAGGCTTGACTACTGTGAGATGAGACATATCTAGGGGCATCAAAAATGACCATTTACATGGTACAATGGGTGTAAAAAGCAGCAGCCCGGATGCTGTTAAACATCTCCAAATATGCAGCCACTGAACAAGTCTTGGACACCCTCCATTGGCTCCCTATTCAGTAGAGGATCTCTTTTAAAGCCCTATGTTATGTCCACAAAATACAGGCCACTAGAGAGTGACTCATTAACCTGAGTAGTGTCTAACACCACAGGAATTGTTTAAAAGAACCCTCACACACCAACCTGATTGGTGTCATGCTTCATCATTGGGTTCCCAGTTGGGTAGCCGAATGCTACCCAAATGTGCTACGACACTTGATTACAGTGGAGCAGGTTTTTGGTTTTTGCGTGATGATATTGTGAGTGTGGTGGCGTTAAAAATACCTCTGGAAATTCACTATTCGATACTTTATTCTCAGTGGCCCAGGGTATGTTTAAAACAAGGTGAGATGGATAATATATGAAGCTATGAATATAACACTACTATAGAGTGGGAAAGGATGCACGTCCTTTTGTTTTATATTCCCTCACACACCCTAGTGGTGTCCTACTTCATCATCGGGACACCCTGACGCCTAGAAGTCAGGGTGGGCTCAACCATCTTTCAGGGAGCACTTAATGAGATGTTTTTGGCCAGGGGGATAAAGATTAAAAATCACTATCAGATCCCAGTTTCCCTTCATTCTTGCATCTGGCAGAGATAATAAAAACAGAGAAAAGGGGTCAGTAGGGATATTATGGTCCTAAGACCCTACTGCCAACATGTTTCAGTCCGCTGCTGCCCCATGAAGGGTGCTGGACTTTTTTCAGGGCGGGTTACCCCCTGGAAAAAAGGGTAGTAAGAGAATTTCCCTATACTACTTTGGATAAGGGCTGATAGCTACTCCTAAGTTATCTTGGACTATTGTGTCTCATGTAATCACTCCATCTGCGGAAGGAATAAGAAAAAAACAATACACAACCACCCTTGTGTTAAGGTTCAGGAATGTTCACATATTTATGCATTTGTGCTCATACCACCGTGTCCAAATGCTATGATGGTGACAAACGCAGAGGATGCATGTGATATACTAGCATACGATATCACACATACATATTTGTGTAAGGCCGCATCCTATCACCTTTCACTCATTAGTGTGTGATTAGCATTAATGGAACACATACATAAAAACATAAAACATAAAAATGCCAGATCTCTCATTGCTGTGGTGGTTTCATAAGAACACTCTCTCTATCATCCCTCAAACATACATACTTCTTACCCTGTACTGGGAGAGGTTTTACTCCACGTGAGACCTCACCTTACACCGAGGTAGCACTTTAGTCAAACACTGTTTTGTCAGGATAGTTTGAACAACCATATAAATGAGGGTTGTATTGCAGTAAGTTAGTATTCACGATCGGGAACGCCACATTGGGGGGAGGGAGGTGGAGAAAAACAGAAGAGCAGTGAGATAACGAATGGGCCACTCCCGAGTGGAGTAGAGCTCACACATACCTTCCCGCAGCTGTTAGCTACGTATTTACTCACGCCATCAAGGGTCCTACCCCGCGTATCGTCCTAAATGGAGGGGGTTCCCACCACCTGGAGCTGCGAGTGTACCATGGACACGGTTTTTAAAATGGGATTTGATTGAGGACGCTATCCCGCCCACTTCCGGGGTCGCGTAGTGTGCGTCATCACACCTAATGGTGGTATCTAGGGAAATGTGGTTCTTGCTTGTAGTTTTTTATGCTGCTAGGAGATAGTGTGTTTGCCTTCATCCTACTGTAAATGCTAAACCCTTATTTAGCTATGTGGAATAGCTGGGATTCAGGACATTGCACCTCACAGTGGTACCTTTGGAAATGTGGTTCATGCTTTTAGATCATTACGCTGTATATGTTGGAAAGCATTTTCTATCATCTGGCTGCTGAAGGGGTGTAGTGCCTCTTATTTAAGGAACAATATTAATTCCAATGACTATGATTCAGAACCCCTATTCCCACCCCATTCTGTGGACGTTTAATGCGATACTTCGCTGAAACAATGGTATCACAGGAGATGTTGTTTATATTGGTGCTCTCTACGCCCTGTACGGTGTCTGATTTGTATGGTCTTGCTCATTATCAACGCAAGGATAATAGGGAATGGTGCCTTTTTAAATGGTGTCAGTTAAGGTCTAAAGTGACCGGTCTCAATCACGGCGGGGTCACACGTTTTGCTACTATATATCAGTCTCACACTATGGTGCAAACCGGGAAGTGGTGTGTGTTACCGAGGGTATCTGGTGACTCACATAATTTCCGAGATGACCGGTTCTCTTACTTAGTTGGAAAAGGTGCAGAATATTTCCTACTCAAGTCAGATCATATGTACAACACTCGCAAGGTAGAGCCGCTGCCTTATCTGTTTCTGTTAAGTTGGTTCCAAGGTATGGAATTATTTCGTCCAAAGATATGGGTTTTAAATCTATAGGCCCATCACTGCTCATGTTCCAGTAGGATTTTTGTCATATCACCATCTCACTTGACCTTTCCAACAGATATCACTATCAAACCAGTGGACAAAGGTGGGGCCACAGTGATACAGAGCACCACGGCCTATAGAACTGCCTGTATGAACCTACTGGCGGATACCAGGTACTACAAACCGATCACCAGAGACCCCACAATGCGCCTCAGAAAATCTATAAATACAATGACCGTGGAAGCACTGGACCATGAGTGGATAAACAAAAATAACATGAATTTTTGAACTGTGATGACCCAAGAATATCGGTCTTTTATACTATACCAAAAATTCCAAAAGGTAAAAACCCACCAAGCAGAGCTATTGTATCTTGGATTGGGTCTTTTTTGGAACCCTTGTCCAAATACACTGACTGGTTCCTCCGCCCTCTAGTTACGTGCATTAGGTCTTCTATACAAGACACAAAACATCTACTGAATGTTCTGCAAGATGTCACATACAATCCTATGCACAAGTTCCTAGTGTGTTTAGACGTGGAAGCACTTTACACCAGTATCCCTCAAGAAGAAAGCAACTGGGTAATTGAAACACATCTACATCAAGAAGACTGGACCTGGGACGCCCGATGAGCTGGGTGATCACATTAATGCGCCTAGCACTCAAAGAACGTTTTTTTTAGGTTTGAGGACCAATTATATCTACAGGTCCACGGCATATCGATGGGCAGCACGTGTGCGCCAGTATAGCCTATTTGTATGTGGAACAACTAGAGGAAGAGCATATCTGGTCCCCCAACCCCTACTCCAACAACATAAAGAATTGGTGGCACTACATAGTTAACATCTTGGTAGTGTGGGAGGGTGATGCAGTCACTTTGGGGAGTTTCCATGATTGGTTAAATCAACTTAATCCACACTTGAAGTTCACCATGTCCCATAACCAAGAACAGGTGTCCTTCTTAGATGTAAGAATTAGCGCTAAGGATGGGGGTTTGTCAGTTCCCTTTACACAAAACCGACTGATACAAACAGTCTATTACATTTCTTTTTTTAATAGCACCCACCCCCACACTCTAAGAGAGAACCTACCATTGGGACTTTAATTTCTCTATTCATAGGCAGCAGACACCACTAGTGTCCAACCGCCCACTGAGTGACTGAGGTCAGCTTTCTAGTCTTCACGCAGACATTCATGCACTGACACCTCAACGCAGTGCACGTCATTACGTGTTTTGACATTCATGACGGCTCTTGCTCACAAAGTGTGACATGCCCAGCACAGGTTAGAGTTGTAGTTTACTGCGCACAGGTGTCACCAATTAACTATCAGCGCTCCTGCCCAGCCTTTGCACTTATACCTGCGCTTCCAGTCCCTCGAGATCATCTAGTTCCAGAGGGCGCCTCAGTAGGTTGAGACGTGGGGGAGCACCGAGACCAAGTAAGAACTTTCCTTACAGATCCCAAAAGTTGCCCATTCAGCTACCTTCTCACTCCTGCTCCAGACAACTTGCTCATTGATGCTTTTTCAAACCTTTCCTTTAGAGTACCTAGTAGGAGCTCTTCCCGCCCTGGAATTGTATGGCCATGGAAATACCATGAATTACGTAAATACTATGCAACAATGGTTTACGCGTAACGCGCAGGTCGTTTGCTTAATCTTCTTGCATCACAGCCCTTTTGTTTCACGTTCATTAGAGGCGGTGTTACAGCACGCTACCAAGTTTAATGCGACGCTCAGTTTGAGCACCTCACTTTGGCTTGCTCACCCATTCTGGCCACAAGCATGCTAGTTTATTTAGCGAATATACATTGCTTTTTCACTGCGGCAATGGACAATCGGTGCAGCATGAACCTATGACCTGTCCACACCGCAAGCATGTTCACAAACATGGTGAGCATGCACTGTTTCTAATTGTATCACCAGTACCATTGCTTGTATGAATGGTCTCACATGCATGAGTGACACTGAATGTTTGTTTCACCACTTGGGGGAGATTAGTATGGAAGTGACAACAATCAACAAACAAGTGTTTTTATATGTTACATGTCGTTCTTCTTGTTATTTCTCTCCCTACAGGAATTTTACTACTGATGGACCGTTACTCATGGTTAGTCCATCCCTGCAGGTTAAGCACACCTTAGCGTGTGTGTAATAATGCGTTACACACATGGTTTAATTTTTACCACTCACTTTTTCACTCTCGCACATTAAGCATCATATAGAGCGGTCCTGAAGAAAGCCCCACCATTTTTTGAAGAGCTGAAACATGTCGACCTAAGGATACTCCAGACACTTATTCGCAGTTCTGACATATTATCCATCTCTCTTTGTTTTAATCATACCCTGGGCCACTGAGAATAAAGTATCGAATAGTGAGTCTCCCAGAGGTATTTTTAACATCACCACACTCACAACATCATCAGACAAAAACCAAAAACCTGCTCCACTGTAATCAGGTGTCGTAGCACAGTTGAGTAGCATTCGGCTACCCAACTGGGAACCCAATGATGAGTATGACACCAACCAGGTTGGTGTGTGAGGGTTCTTTTAAACAATTCCTGTGGTGTTAGACACTACTCAGGTTAACTAGTCACTCTCTAGTGGCCCATCTGTATTGGTTATTTGAGTATTACATTGGGACAAGGACGGCCCACATACTGTCCTGACTCTCTCCTTTTGTTTTTTGTTGTCCACAAAATACTACAGGGCAAGGGCCAAAAATACCTTTACCCTATGGTACACTCCACGCTGTCTGAGAGCCACTGGTTCCAGACTGAGCAGCCTCCCAAAATATAACAGGACAAGTTTTGGTGGCACATCTTTCAGGTAGCTGGCTGCCAAGCAGTAGAACTCTCTATCTCTGCATTTTTGGAGACATCAGAAGCAGCTTTCAGGAAACAACTTCAAACTTGGATATTTAAAACAAAAAAACTCTTGCACCCTAGCCACACTCTTGTTTAGTTTCTTTCCTTGAACTTAGCCTGAAGGAATTAGGCACTGGGACACTTTGAAATGGAGTAACCATGCACTCTACAACCTTTAATATTGATAATAATAAAGTTCAAGTACCATATATCAAAATACCTACTTGATTTTGAGAAGTGCTGGTACTCTCCCTCTTAAAATAAAGAAGACCAGTCACTCAATTCCAGACCATTTAAAGTGCATAGCTACAGGTTTCACAGGTCCACGAATTATATGGTGCTCCGAGACAGTTTTTTTCTTTGGAATTCTGGGACCTTTAGTCCCATTTCATAATAAAATAATCAACACTACTGGTTCCATAATTCAAAGAAAAAAACCTGACTGGAGCAGCAGATCAAGTATGGACCTGGGAGACTTGGCAGGGCTGCTGACTTTATGTTATGTTATGTTATAAAGGCTTTTGTAGCGCGCTCTATTACTAAAAAATAGTATCCTGGCGCGAGAAGGTGAGAGCAGAGCAAAGGGTTAGGAGAAGACAGAATGGAGACACTTTACAGGGTAATGTTGAATACGTGGGTTTTCAGACCTTTCTTAAAAGCCATGAGGGTAGGAGCGGTCTTGATATGGAGGGGGAGAGCATTCCAGGCCTTGGCGGTCTTGACCGCGATAGATTGGCCGCCTAATCTACAGTACTTAAATTTGGGCACAGTCAGTTGGCACAGATTGGCAGACCGGAGGGCTCGGTTAGGAACATAAGGGGTAAAGCGTTTCCTCAAGTAGACAGGGCCAATTTGATGGACAGCGCGATAGGAAAGTACAAGAGTTTTAAACATGATCCTATGGGCAACTGGGAGCCAATGAAGGCTGCGAAGTAGAAGGCGCACACGGGAACTCTTGGGTATATTGAACAGGAGTCTTACGGCAGCATTTTGTATGACCTGAAGACGATGGATAAGATAGGCCGGTAGCCCGCAGAACAGCCCGTTCGCGTAATCTAACCGGGAGAGAATTAGAGCGCGTGTAACAGTCTCTTTGGCCTCTTGAGGGAGAAGGGGAAAGAACCTGCGTAGGGTTTTCAGGGTAGAAAAGCAGACACCTGTAAGTTTTTTTATATGGTCCTCAAATTTGAGGTCCTTTCCGAACCACACTCCTAGGTTTTTAGCAGGGCCGCCAATAGAATTTGGACAGGGCAGATCAGTGGGCCAGAGAAGGTCGGCAAAATTGTCAGGGAAGGAACCATAGAGCAGAATCTCGGACTTGCCCTCGTTACATTTTAACTGGGCAAGTGCTAGCCATCGAAAAACTGAAGATAGGCAAAATTGGGCCGCTGACGTATCCAAGTTGTCCTTAGGCCAGGTAAACAAAAGTTGGGTATCGTCGGCGTAGGCCATAATTTTTGCCCCAAGCTGTTCTGCTAGGTAAATTAGAGGGGTAAGGTAAACATTAAAAAGCAGAGGGCTCAAAGTGGAGCCCTGTGGGACCCCAGTATCAAGTTTCTTAGGGGAAGAGGCGAAGGGAGGCATCCAAACTTGTTGAGTCCTTTTATCTAAAAAAGACGTCAGCCAGTCAAGAGCAGGGCCGGTAATGCCAATAGTGGCTAATCTGGTGAGAAGAAGGGAGTGGGGAACCGTGTCGAAGGCGGCAGAGAGGTCTAATAAAATCAGAGCCGCTCTGCCACCTCCGTCCAGACACTCCCGGATAGCCTCAGAAATTTCAACTAGGGCAGTTTCAGTGCTGTAGGCAGCCCTGAATCCTGACTGTGCTGGGTGTAGTGCCTGAGAAGTTTCGACAAAGTTGTCCAGCTGTTTAAAAGCGATCTTCTCGCAAACTTTCGCAAGAGCAGGCAATAAAGATATAGGCCGGTAGTTGGAGGGAACGGCAGAATCCAACCCGTTTTTTTTTTTAAAGTGGAAGCAATTTCGCATGCTTCCAACAAGCCGGGACGGTAGCAGTGAGAAAAGAAAGGTTAATGATCTGCGTGACCTCGTTTCCCACTGTTTCCGCTAGTCCCCCGAGAACTCTAGCAGGGCAGGGGTCGGAGGGGGACCCCGATTTCAAGGCTGTAAGGACAGTAATGATGTCAGACCTGGAGGACAAAGCAAAGTTAGCAAACTGTTCTGCAGGTTCCGGCATCATGGAAGGGGGAAATACAGGGGGTGACGGAAAGTTGTTACAAACAGCGAGCAGGTCATCCTGGATTTTAGTAATTTTGTCAGCAAAAAACAATGAAAGCTCTTCACACCATCGCTCAGATGAGGGCAACAAAGGTTGGGCGGCACATGGTGAAACAAAGCTTTTTACGATTGAAAAAATGTCCTTGCTGTTGTTATTAGCTTTATTAATTCGTCCTGAATAGTAACAACTCTTGGCAGATCTGATTGCCGCATAGTAATTTTTTTGCGCCACCCGAAGATCCTTCTTTGCCTTAGGTAGGTAAGCTATTCTCCATGCCCGTTCGAGTTTCTTACAGCCTGATTTAAGTTCGCGAAGGGTATGTGAGAACCAGGGTTTGGAGGGGGTAGTACGTAGTCTACACACCCGCCTTTTCTAATGGAGGCAGTGGTCCCGAGTTCTACCCATGTGTTAAAAACATTAACTGCCGCCTCAATTTCTAAGGGTAGTAGAGGACGGGTAGCAGGGAGGCATTCAGGCAGGATATCTAAATTGATCTTCTGTGCGTGAATGATTGGGGGACCGCTCTTCACGGCATTAGCCAGAGGCCAGGAGAACCTGATCAGCTTATAGTCTGACCAAGTCACCATCTCAGGACGAGCCATGAGAATATCGAAGTTGGAACAGACCAAATCTAGGACGTGACCACCCATGTGAGTGGGTGCCGCGACCCACTGTTTAAGCTGAGCCATGGAAAGAACTTCGTTTAGGCGGACGGCCTCTGGAGAATCCAGGCTATCGACATGGATGTTAAAATCCCCAAGGAGAAGATACCTTGAGTATCTTAAGGCCCGTGGGATTATAACCTCTTCCAGTGCCCCCACAAAATTCCCAACGTATCCCGGAGGTCGGTACACCAACGTACCCCCTACGGTAAAGTGAGAATTAAATGCCAAGGAGAAGTGGAGCACCTCAGCGTCAGCCAGCGGATCCGGGGGGTCAAGGGAAAGGATCCAATACTCCCTATAAACCACAGCAATGCCGCCACCTCTAACGAGCGGGCGGTCAGTTCTTGTGATTTTAAAACCCCGTGGGATGGCAAGCTCGATTGATGGGGCACATGTGTCATTGAGCCAGGTTTCAGTAATGAAAAGTAGGTCCAGCTGCTTTTCAAGCAGCAGTTCAAAAACGTCTGCTGCATGTTTGACCAGTGACCT
This sequence comes from Lissotriton helveticus, assembly GCF_964261635.1. Taxonomy (NCBI): domain Eukaryota; kingdom Metazoa; phylum Chordata; class Amphibia; order Caudata; family Salamandridae; genus Lissotriton; species Lissotriton helveticus. The sequence goes on along the minus strand of NC_136063.1, from coordinate 599,344,113 downwards.
AGCATTAATCAAACCTGCTCTAATGAGTGAAGAGTCAGCATGACCTCGAGCATGGTGGTTAAGGGTAGGTTGTAAGCGGAAGTTACACCCATGGCATACCCGAGATGCACTGTCTATCACCGCCCAAGAATCATTGCACCTACAGGTCCTGAAATTGAGTGCCATGAGGTGGTTGCGGGAGTACCGGGCGTTAGAGATAGAAGGCGTCTGAGGTACGTTAACAGGAGGGCTGGCGCAGGGCACGACCGGGACACGGACGGTTACAGACGGGCCCTCCATTGGCGCTCCTTCGGCGCGCAGTCGGCGCGCCCGCAGCGCGTGGCCGCTGCGCGTCTTAAAGTGCATAACTACTTATAGACAAAGCCCCTCCCTCAGCTGGACTGCTAACTCGGGTCCCGCAGGGTCCGGGCCTCACTCAAGATGGCGCCCGACCTAGCCCTCCACTACAATCGGCACCTGGAAGCCGCGGTGGAACGGGGCACAGGGGGACCAGATCACAGAACACAAAGGTTTTTAAAAGATATAAAAGGACACAATTACTACACCACAATTTTTTAAATCAATTGCATGTACTTTTTTAAAAAGTACTCGGTATTACAGAGGGGTGCAAGTTAGAGCAGAGGAGAGCCCTCGCAATCTGCTCACCTTCAAAGCGGGATATCGAGGTGCTGCCACCACCCCGAACAAACGCCCAGGCCCCCAAATACAAGATCTACTTATAGACCACGTCCCTCCCTCAGCTGGACCGCTAACTCGGGTCCCGCAGGGTCCGGGCCTCACTCAAGATGGCGCCCGACCTAGCCCTCCACAACAATCGGCACCTGGAAGCCGCGGTGGAACGGGGCACAGGGGGACCAGATCACAGAACACAAAGGTTTTTAAAAGATATAAAAGGACACAATTACTACACCACAATTTTTAAAATCAATTGCATGTAATTTTTTTTAAAGTACTCGGTATTACAGTGGGGTGCAAGTTAGAGCAGAGGAGAGCCCTCGCAATCTGCTCGCCTTCAAAGCGGGATATCGAGGTGCTGCCACCACCCCGAACAAACGCCATTTATACATTTACACATTTATGCACATTTCTATTTTCACTACAACTAACATAGAAACAGAGGAAATACATGCATTGACAGCTAGAATAAAAACCACCAACATAGTAGTACATTAAAACAAAGCTGAGTAAAAATGTTTTATCAAACAAAAATACCGGTACTTGATGGAAAACTTCAACTACATGGCTCAATAGTAGAGTATTCTCATTAACTGTTAGGGGTGGCAAATATCATGATAGAAATGCAAATGCCAAAATTAATCATGTTTTTACTTACAGCAGACTAAAAAGTCTGCAGATTGCTTAAAAAGAAGGACTGCAAAGTGATTTCTTTCTACACTGCTCAATCTCCTTGCCCAACTTCGTTTTCTTACTGATCTTCCGGTGTTCGGCAATGGGCTTTACATCAAATTGGAGCAAGTGCATTAGAAGCCTAACTGCCTTTCAAAATAAGGCCACAAAATGTCAAATAACAGGAATAAGCTACAAAATATTTCAGACAAAGCTGCAGTGAACTTATGGGACTCGTTTATCACTGGGTGGGTGTGGAGCTATTCCCCCTTCTTAAAACTCTATGCCCCCCCAGCAGGGCACACCCCTTAGTTTGAAGACCACTGCTCTTAGGTGTCCTCTGTGTGCATTTATTAATAAATCCAAACCTGGCATCAGTGTGGATTTATTAGGATGAGCTGTTAGATACCAAACATCCCTGGTTACAGTGAACCCATCATGGGGCTGTTGAACCCGTAATGACAGGTGTGCAGGCCATGTACTCTATATGGCTTCATTGTGCACTTACAAAATCCAAGAAGGACCTAGATATTGTAGGGTCTTATATGACCACACATGTGATATAGTGCCACCTGCATTAGGGATGTAAGGCCTGCAGTATTGGCGATTTACCTATTCCTCATGAATTGTCTGTGGGAATGGCACGCAGGTATGTGTGCCAGGTTGACTCTTCAATTTTCTCTGCACCAAGACACGCAGTCTACAATGACAGTGTGCATGGTCCTCGAGAGGGGTCCTTAGGATGGCACAATTTGTACTGCAGCCTTCCTGGACCCTCTTGAGTCCTAATGCCTTAGGTACCAGGAGTGCCATTTACTAGGGACTTACAGAGGTGGCTGAAGTTGTGCCAATTATGTTACAGTTTTAAGAAAGAGCTCTGGCACTAGGAACCTGGTAAGCAGGGACCCAACCACTTTCATTCGAAATCACAACATGTTCCAGGCAAAAAGCTGAGGCTAACCATGTCAAGAGGCACTTTCCTACAGTGCTGTGTTTTTCGCATAATATTAATGGATGTGCTGCATTTGCAACATAATCCATCATCTACTGCAGATTTTAACAAAAAAATCGTTTTTAACTCAAATGGTTCAAAAGTAACTAAAAGTGCGGCGACACGTGTTGCCGCACAGTGGAAGGACCTTTGCAAAGCTTGACTGGTCACTTTTATGTTACCTATTGCTATATTTGGGTGTTAAACTGGTACTTATGAGGATTAACACATGCCCAGACATTGTTAAGAGGTGTAAAAATGTCAAATAATGAAGTAATACTATCACATAATGGGCCGCATTCCGCTGCATAGTTTGTCTTTTCTTACCATATAATTTAGTCAACGCTGCTGCATAATTTGGTCATCTTCTGCCGCATAATTCCAGTTGCCCTGTCTATATGTTATTTGGGACGTCATCAATGATGTCATTTTACATGTAATAAGTGATGTAATATGTAATGTCATAAGAATGGTATTGCAAAGTCATCCTTGTGCCCTGGACACCACCCACTTTTTTTGCTGACAGGTACTGGTGGTAACTGACTCTGACTGTCTCTGGGCTCTGCTTAAACAGGGCCATGGCTATGCTGAAAAGACACACTAGAATATAGTGAAATCACCTACATTCACTAGGGTACATTATGGGTTAGGGTGCCTCTGTGATTGGCATGACCTCCCCTATAAAGCCCTAGTACATAATAGGGCAGAGGGATCAAAACTACCTTTAAGTCCCTAGTATATAACAGGCCATGGCAGTTTAGAGATGAACAACCCTTTCTGTATTTACATCTATACACTGCTGAGGCCTGAGGTTAGTTTAAAGCAGCCCTGGGTTGCAGGACTGCTTTTAAAATAAAAATTGTGGCCAAACTCGACTTTGGTGTTTGGGGCACCTAATAATTGATACACAACAATGTTTTGGCATAATGGGTACTCCAGGGTCTCCCCTAGGTATCCCAGTGGTGGTGGGGGGGTCAGGTATTTATACAGAGGACCCTTATAAAATATGTTTTATAAGCCTTGGGTTTAGTGAAATTGCACATTTCACTCCGCACATTGTAGTAAAGTGTTTCCTAAAATCGACGTTTGTGCTAGGAGCACTCTGGAGTGAGGGTCTGCAATATTTGTACATATCCAGAACTGCTAAAGTCTCCCCTAGGTGTTCCAGGGGGGAGGGGTCCTAAAGATATAGGCTGAGTACTTATTAAAGATGTTTTATAAGTCCTGGTGTTGGATAAATTGCCCAGTTAATTTACCCCATTGCAAATCCCCAGCCACATAGGATAACATGGCAAGAAGTTATTGATTAATAACTAAAGATAGGGTGTCATAAAAATACAATTAAAGGACTCAGTAGAATGGTAATGATAAATCCAACTATATGTCATTGTTGAATTTATCCTACAAAGTACTGACAGTAACTTATAAGACTTTCTTGTCTGTAAGGCAGAATGCAGCCTTCTAGTGCTCTGACCTGATTGGCCAGAGCTAAGTGGATTAGCCAGGCTGCTTTGGTGAGTCAATCGAAACAAAACAGGTGACTGAGTGGTAATTGCACTGGGAAGAAACCCAAGTAAAAATCAATATCTTATTCAGCTCAAAGGATAAGGTCCTGGTCACCCACCACGAACCAAACAATGTGACTTGGAGGCAAAAAACAATTGTTAAATAGAAAAAAGGGGGGTTCTATCCTGAGCTAGGAGCAAATCTTCGAGTCCATCAAATAAATTCCATATGCTGATTAGTCTTCATAACATCTTGATTTATTTTCCAATCTTCGTCAAGAGAAAACACACTAGCCGCCAACACGTGTTTCGTCTTGGTCAGGTAACCAAACGACTTCTTCAGGGCTAGAAACATTACAATGAATATAATCACAAATAAAATACATCCAAAGTATACTTTAAAAGTTAATTAAAGACATTTTAGAGAACTTTAAGTCCAGAGGTCAAGCGCAAAAGGCACAAAGTGGCCTGTGGTGAGGTCAGTTATTAGAGGTCCATATTAAGGTGACGTCACGGCGCCACTCAGGATGGCTGCGTAGGTCCGATGCTCCGCCGAACGGGGATGATTTAATATCCCTCACTGCGAGTCTCCGCTTCCAATTTCAATGCGTAGTCCGACTTCGGAACATCTTGAGCAGCTGTTGTTCCGGTTTGTGTGCCGCCGACGCGTTATTTGGCTGCGTTATGGTGCACTCCTACCTGCGCGTCCATAGCGCTCATTGCGGCCGCAACCTTAAGACCTCCCGCGGCTGACTGAAGAACCGCGACTTCAACGGAGCTTTTTATCGGCTGGCCCTGCATCTCTGCTGACTTCTCCTATGCAGCCCTCTGGCATACTGGCTCACATCTCCTGCCTTTCTTTGTTTTTCTACTTCTTATGGTGAGCCTGAAATCTTCTTTGTTGCCAGGGCGCTTCTCCTCAGATGCTCTTTACCGCCATTTTGAGCCTTACTCTCTGTGACGCAGATGCATCTATTTTTTCACTGCCATCTTTTTGCTGGCATCTTCTTATGGTTATTCACTTGGAGGGTCCCTGCCATGTTCTGATGATAATGCGTTTCTACAGGTGCCTTCCTCCTTATGCCTTATGCCTCATGCCAGGAATGATTGCTATTCCCATACCTTCTTTCATCAGGGTGGTGTCCCCAGGAGTTTCCCTGCAGTAGTCACGGCGTATTTCTGCTTCATTCTTGCAGCTTTCTGAGGAGGTTACCTTTCATTCAAAGGTGGACTTGATTTTTCTTTTCCATTCCTCCTGCAACCCTGCCTCCTTCACCCTATTCTTACTGTTTCTATTGCTTTTGATGTCATTTCCTTCTCACAATTTTATGGGCAAGTTGCGCAAACCCAAGTTAACTTTTCCTTCTTTGAAGGACTCGCAGAGCTCGATTTCCTCCTCCTCCTCTGGTGTGACTCCTGTTGCACATCCAATGGCGGGCGTAGCTTCCAATCGCTCTTCCTCAGCACAAGCAATGTCTTCCAAGGCTTCCCTCTCTGCTGTTGTTTCTCCAAAACGCTCCAAGCAAGACCCTCCATCTCCAGATAAGTCTTTGTCTTCTATTTCCATGGAACTCATTCTAGAGGAGATTCGTGCGTTGCGCCTATTCATTGAGAACACTAATAATGACATGCAGCTTTTAAAAGAGAAATGGTCTTCTATGGATGGTAGAGTTTCTTCTATTGAACAACAAGTTCTGGAAATTCCGTCTCATGCTCAACGCATCTCTTCATTGGAATCATCAGTATTGGCTCTGCGTCAGCACACTGAGGCCTTGGAAAACAGAAATAGAAGGAACAACCTTCGTATTTATGGTCTTCCGGAATCTTTGGAGGGAGGTGACCCTGCAGCGTTTTTCGCTTCCTTTCTCCCAAAGCTTTTGGACATGCCTCCTTCAACTTCCCTCTCAATCCAGAGAGCGCATAGACTGGGTCCCAGAGACTCTACTTCATCCAAACCACGTGGAGTCATTATCTTGTTCCTGAAGTTTACGGACCTTCTTTCAGTTCTCTCTGCTGCTCGAGCCAAGCGTAATGTCTCCTGGATGGGCGCCAGGGTTTTCCTTGCCCAAGATGTCTCCAATGCCACTGCTGCTCGGCGAAAGGAATTCCTTAATCTCCGTGCTCCTCTCCGTTCTCTTGGTGCTCAATATGGTTTATTTCATCCTTGCCTTTTCAAAGTAACTCACCAGAATAAGACATGGACTTTTCAAGACCCTAACGAACTTAAGAACTTTATTCTCATGCAGTCTAATGGTGCCATGGATACCTCTTCTCCTCCTACTGGTGGAATGAGTGTTTTTTCGACTTTGTGTATTCCTGGTTCTCTTGCGCTAGTTTGATATTTCCTGTTGTTATTTTATTTGTTGTTCTATTTTGCCTTGGATATTCATCGTTACAATGTGTTCTCTATTTGTCTTCTTCTTAATATTACACTTATCTCTATTATTGCGTCCTGTTTTTGCATCCCGCTTGCAGATCCTGATGTTCTCTTCCTCATTCGTGCAGTTGTTCTTCTCCCGCATTTCCTTTCCCTGGTCTGGTGGAGTCTCCTTCCTTCAGGCGGCTCGTCTTGTTCGGTGTCGCCACTGCCCCTTCTCCTGATTGTTTGTTTCCCTCAGGTATGTTATGTTCAGTCGTCCTTTTGGATTTGTACTGTCTCTTCTGCTCTTTCTTTCTTCCTTCCCTCCTTTCCCTCTACCTCTTTCTTGATCTTTCTCTGCCTTTGCTGAACCTCATTCCTTGTACTCAGTTATGTATGCTCTACTCTCCTTTCCTGTTTTCTTCTTCTTTCTTGCACTTTTCTTTTCCTGCTTTCTTCTTCTTCAACATTTTCCTTCTTTTTTACATAATGTTTTTCACATGCTTTTTGATTTGTTGTATTTTTCCGATAAAGGTTTTTCCTTTCAGGTTTTTATATATCATACTTCTTGTGTTTGACAATTTAGAGTCATTTCTTGGAATGTAAAAGGTTTTGTTAACCCCATCAAAAGGCAAAGAGTTCTCTCCCACTTATCTACCTATACCCCGGATATTGTACTTCTTCAAGAAACCTATCTTAATGATGTTGAGTCTCTTAAATTAAAAAGGAATTGGGTGGGTACTGTGTTATTCTCGCCATCTGTTGATAAAAAAATGGAGTTGCTATCTTAATTCATAAAAAGTTGAAATGTACAGTTTTAATTGAAGAAAAGGATTCTGCGGGGCGTTGGGTTTTAGTCAAATTGTTGCTTAATTCTATTCCGTTAACCATTTTCAATGTTTATGGTCCCACCCAACCTGATTGTTTATTTTGGCCCTCCATTACTAGCAAATGTATACAACACAAGGATGATTTTTTTCTTTTAGGTGGCAATTGTAACCAAGTTGTTGATCCGTTTCTTGACCGTAAATCTACTGTGCGTTTTGTCCCGCACAAACCTCATAAGCAATTTCTAGACACTCTCTCTCAAGCTACTCTTTCTGACTCCTGGAGGCTCACCCATCCGGATACTCTGGACTATTCTTTCTTCTCCCACCCTCATGCCCCTTCCTCTAGATTAGATTACATCTTTCTTTCTCACTCCCTCACTCAGAATCTCCTCTCTTCCTCTATGAGCCCATTGTGATTTCGGACCATGCTCCTGTTGTCACAGATATTGTTCTCCTCCCCCCTCACACCAAGTCCTCCCGTTGGCGTTTTAATTCCTCACTTCCCACTGATTCTGTTTTTTCTTCCTCTTTTCGTACTTTCACTGATTACTTTTTTCTCACTAATTCTACCCCTGACATTCCTTTCCACACTCTGTGGGATTCTTTCAAGGCCACTGCAAGAGGGTTCAGTATTGATTTTGTTTCTCGGAAAAAAAAACTATTTATACAGAAGCGGAAGTCCTCTATCGCCTATATAAAAAAACTGGAACATCAATTTTATACCTCCTCTGCCCCTTGTATGTCTCCAGAACTTCTCCGTGCGAAACTTGCTTTCAATAAAATATCTACAGACAATGCTTCCTCCGTACTCCTCCGCAGCAGTGCGCGTTATTATGGTGGTCGTAATAAATCCGGTAAGCTCTTAGCTAACTACCTTAAATCCCGCAAGGAGCGCACTTCCATTGAGTCCATATTCTCCCCTGACAATACTCTTCTTCATACCACTGACCAAATTCTCGATCAATTTCAGCTTTTCTATCAACACCTCTATACACAGGAATCTCCCCCTTCTACCTCTATGCTCCATTCTTATTTTGTGAATCTTTCGAAACCCTCTTCATCTACTCTTACATTTTCCTCCCTTGATCTTGATCTACAGCTTTATCTTCCCTGACTAAAGGCAAAACTCCTGGCCCTGATGGGTTTCCTGTTGAATTTTATTTACATTTTTCGGATTTGTTGCTCCCCAAATTGTTAGCTCTTTTTCAATCCTTTATCTCCTGTGGTTCAGCTGCGGGCACCTTTCAAGATGCTACTATTTGTTTGATTACTAAAGACGGCGCGACCCAAAATTTTGTAAGAACTATCGTCCTATCTCCCTCGTTAATGTAGATTATAAACTCTTTGCCAAATTACTTGCGCTACGTTTAGATTCTTTCATGCCTCATCTTATTGGTAAAGAACAATGTGGCTTTATTAACCACTTGGATGCTAAGGTGTTTTATGGCTTTGCATGTAATTTCCATTGAAGTCAATGGAAACTCCATGACGAGCTGGGCTCGTCATGAGCGTCGAAGGGGTTAACGGTAGGCTTACCTCTGATAATTCTCGCCTCTTTCTCAATGTCTTCAATAAAGCTCCTTCTTTGTCTTTCCCTTTAGCTGCCATCTCAGTTGACGCTGAGAAAGCTTTTGATTGAGTTGATTGGTCCTTTTTATTTGCCGCTCTTCAATGGCATGGTTTTGGTTCCAAATTTATTTCTCTTGTTTCTTTATTATATTCCTCCCCTAAAGCTTCTGTTCTTGTTAATGGTCAACTCTCCTCCTCTTTCACCCTGCAGCGTGGAGTCCGTCAAGGTTGCCCTCTTTCTCCACTCCTTTTAGTTTTAGCTCTTGAACCTTTCTTAACTTCCATTCGTCAAAATAATTCTATTTCTAGTTTTCCCTATAGTGATCATCAATTAAAGCTTTCGGCTTATGTGGATGATATTCTTCTATTTATCTCACATCCTGAATCATCTATTCCCTCTTTATTAACTGAATTTGAAACCTTCTCCCTGGTATCTGGTTATAGGATTAATTTGGATAAAACCGAAATTCTACCCCTGACAAAATTTTGCCTCCCGCACCAATTTTCTTCCACTGGCTTTGCTTGGAAGAGCACCAAGATTACATATCTTGGGATTTGGTTTTCCAGTTCCATCTCTTCTTCTGTTAAGCTGAATATGTCTGCTGTTCTTTCCCGCATTGATAAATCGTTTTCCTCCTGGAATCCCCTTTTTCTTTCATGGTGGGGCAGACTAGACTCTATCAAGATGATGATTGCTCCTATTCTTATCTATACACTTTCCATGTTGCCTGTTCATATACCTGCCCTGTACTTCAAGCACCTTGACTCCTCTCTTTTGAAATTTCTGTGGCAAAATAAAAAAAGCTAGGATCTCTCTTTTTTTTCTCCGTAAGCCCAAGATGAATGGTGGGGTTAATTTTCCGGACCTTCGGTTATACCATAAATCTTTTTCTCTTCGTCAAGCTTCACGCTGGCTCTCGAAGGATGTCTCCCCTGTTTCACCTCTTTGGCTTTCGATTGAACAAACTTTCATATCTCCTTTCTCCTTTGAAGAGTTACTTCGTTTTTCTTCAAAATCCCCATTTACATCCTCTCCGTTTTTTAAATATTCTTCTTCCCTTCTCCGCCCCTTCTTTTCTCTTTCTACTATGTCACGTGATTCCTTCTTGCATCAGCCCATTTGGTACAATTCACTTATTCTTATTAATAATAGGCCTATGTGTTGGTCTGCTTGGCGACAAAAGGGTATTATTTGGATTCATCAACTCTTTGATGGAGCTATCCCTTGCTCCTTTCCTCAATTTCAACTTCAATTCTTTTGCCCTCGTTCCTTCTTGCATAAATATACTCTTTTTATGGGAGTTATTCTTGACCGTTACTATTCATTACCTTCCTCATCTTCCCAGTCTCCCTCCTCTTCTCTATTGTTGATACTTTCTACTCTCCCCAAAGCTTCTATTATTTATAAATTATTTTCCGCCTCTAACCCGGATCGCCCCAAATCCAAAATTGAACTCTCCTGGGAATCTGACTTTAACTGTGTTTGGACCGTCTCCCTTTGGGACAAACTCTGGCTTAAGTCCTTGAAAGTCTCTCGTTCTGCTTCACTCATGCAATCTCTCTTTTTTCTATATCATAGACTCTATCTTTCTCCTCTTTCCCTCTCTCGTTTCTCCTCCTCTTCTACCTCTGCCTGTTGGACCTGTAATTCTCCTGCTGCTGACCTTTTACATATGTTCTTCTATTGTCCTAAAGTTTCCGATCTCTGGAAGCATGTATGGTCATGCATCTCTCGGATTTTCTCACTCTCTATCCCGTCTTCGCCTCCCCTTCTTTTTTTGGGTAGCCTCTCCGACACTCTTACTTTACCCCCACACTCTTCAGGTCTCTTTGACCTCATGCTTGCACTCGTCTTTCAACACATCGCCTCTAACTGGAAATCTCTTACAAATGTCTCTATGCAACATTGGTGGAACTCTTTATGCCATTTCCATAGAGTCGAAGTTTCTTTTGCTTCCTCCTGCAAGCCTTCTTGTAATGTGGATCTTTACTGGCTTCCACTCACTGTATACTTAGATCGTTCTGTTGTTAAAAACCGACCATTACCCATCACCTCTGAGAATTTTAGACCCCCCTGAATGTTCCCCCTTTTCTATGTATGTATATTTTATTATGTACGATTTATTAGATATCTTTTGTTATGGTTCACTACTTTCTTTTATTATTGCATTGTTTTTGCTATATATTATACGGTTTTCCCATGGTTGCCCTTCATATCTGTCCTCTTCTTGGTTTTTTCTTTAACCTTTTCTTTCTCTTCTCTCCGGTACCCTTTACTTCCCTCTTCTTCTTTCTTTCTTACTTTCTTCTCTTTTCCTCTCCTGCCTCTTTTTCTTTCCATTTAAAATTCATAAAATGCTTTCTCATTTTTACTTTTGACTCTAATAATGTTATGACTTTTATTGACTTTCATATTTTGTATATCTTTCCTTTTGTCATTTGTTTTTTCCATAATGCTAAATAAAGCTTTCAAACATAAAAAAAAGAAGTCCATATTAAGACCTCACCCACTAATTCACATGAGAGGGCCATAAGCAAAAGTAATCACAGAAGTGATCCTTCACTTCGATGATTATTCATCATCCCCCCTATTTATATAAATGAGAATTTCTAATCTGAGAAGAAAAAATATCTAGAATAACCACCAGGTGACAAAATAGAAAGAAGCACCAAAATGTGTGTGTGTTGAGTGAACAGGGCAATATGCAGCCTAATATTAAAAAATGGTAAGAACATCGTGATTTAAAAGAAGTGACCATAAACCAATTGAGATATTCAGATCGTGATAGAAGAAAAAGAAGAAAGAGAACTGGGAACCAAAAAATTATTATTAGTAAGGGGCAAAGTGTACAGTAAAAATGTAAGGGAATAATCTAAAGTATGAAAGAGGGCGCTCACCTATAGCTAGGTTTGATATACCATGGAGAAAGAAAGGTAGGCTGTTGTAATGTACTTTGCTTATATCTTTTGGTTTGTGCTGTGACATACTGTAATTCTATTCTACTTGTACATTCCTTCTGCTCCTCATGATTCCATACCTCAGAGGAGTCTTGGAGCCTGTTGGAGTTGGCAGAGTGTGGAAACAGCTGTTGGTGATGTATTGGATTAAAGCCTTTTAATAGACTATACTGGTGTGACAGTACCTTTTTAACATTGGCGACGATTGGCAGCTTGGAAGGGACAAGCTACATCACCACCTAACCCTGAACCCATCTTTCACTTGGATTTACTGACTTTGAACTGGATTTGGAATTACTCTGGATTTGTGGATTTATGAATTTGACATTCATCTGCCTTAAAAAATATTTTTAAAAAAATTGGCCTCCTGGATTCCGCTACTGGATTACATTGGACTTAGTTTTGGACTGATTGGAACTGAACTAAACTGATCACTCTCGACGAAACCTCTTGGATTTTCATCTCTCTGTTACAATTTTGCCACAGACTGCATTGTTCACACCAGGTAACACTTTGTGTTTTGTACTTTGTACCGTTTCTGCCTCTTTCCCTGCATTTTCTCTCGACGCTAGGGGCAGAAACCAAGTTGTTTACCTTCGAGTCATTACGGCCTTACCTGCCATTTTGTGCACGCTCCGCCTCGCTCTCCCTCCTCGCTCTGATTCAATTTCGAACGCGCTGGTGTCGCGCTGCTTGTCTGCACGTCCTGCCATTGCGCCGTTCTCTCGCTCCTCTTCCTGCTTCCCGACCGGCTTTGCGTGTGACGCTTGGACGTGGTGACGTCACACGCATGCGTGCCGCCATCTTTGTTTCTTCAGTTGCCTAGCTACAGCCGGGTGCACGGACTTGGCAAAATACTCGTATTATTTACTTCGTTTTCAACCGGATTTGAGGGATTCGTTCTACTTATTGGATTTCTAACGTTTTCACCCGGATTGGTGAGATTTAATTTGCATTTTGGATTGCTGACTTCACTTTTCTGCCATCAAATTTTTGCCTCGTGTTGCATGGATTCAGACAGTGTATCATTTTTCATTCTTCAGTGATACACACACTCAGACTGTATATTTATTCATATTCTTCAGTGATACGCACACTTTATTTGTTCCAATTCATTGGTTGTTCAACTTACCTTATATTCGCTTAATTTATTTGACAATGAGTTCTTCTTCTTCCATGACTCAACCTCCTGCTTTTCTATGTGAAAAAGGTGAACCTATTCTCCCATGGAAAAGATGGAGAAATCTTTTTGACTCTTATTTACTAGCTATAGGTGGAGAAAAATGTTCTGCTGTAAGGAAATAAGCAATTTTACTCCACAATTTAGGTGTTGAAGGTCGCAATATATATGACAGTATTGATGAAATACCTTTAAATGATGGTTCTGGTGACTCTCCCTCTGATGTTTTTCATATGTCTTTAAAAATGTTAGAAGACTATTTTGGTCCCAGGATTAACGTTGTTTTAGAACGACATAAGTTCTTCATGAGAGTACAAGAATCTAAAGAAAAGGTTGGAAATTATGTGGCTTCCTTGAAAACCCTTGCACGTACTTGTGAGTTTGGGGAACTTACAGATTCTTTAATTCGTGATCAATTAGTCAGATGCACTAATAGCTCCAGAGTACAAGAGAAACTCTTATCGAAAAATCCTTCCCTGAGGGAAGCCTTGGCCATTGTTGAAGGTATAGAAAATACTTCGGGTTGGGCTAAAGAGATGAAAGAACACAACATTTCTCCTGATGGTTCTTCCACCTCCAGCAGTATTCATGAAGTTACTCAAGCCATGTCCCCTTCTCAACTTCCTTCTTCTGATGACAATATTTGTAAGGTCATGCAAAACCCTAAGACGAAGAGCCCTTTTGATCGTAGTAAGATCAAGTGCTATAGATGTGGTAGCTCTAATCATTCCTCTTCTTTTCCCAACTGTTTTGCCAAGTCTTCCACATGTCTTAAATGTGGTATAAAAGGACACTATGCCAGGGTTTGCAAATCCACTACTAAAGTACATTCTATTGAATGTCCAGTTTCTCCCCAAGATGCTCCCAGATTGGTAATTGTTAGTGTCACAAGTGATGGCAGCATTGATGCTGATCCTATTTTCATGCCTGAATGTAATGTAATAATTGGAGGGGAAAATTTCATAGTTCTGGCAGACTCTGGCTCACCTTTCACTCTAATTGGCAATGAAAACTGGAACAAAACCTTTCCCAAAGTTGACTTATTTAAACCTGATATTAATGCTGTTAGTTACAATGGTTCCCGTATAGAAGTGTCAGGTTATACTGTTATGAGAATCCATTTCAAAGGTCGTGAAACTGTTGGTAAGATCTATGTTGCTTACAGAGGTGACAATCTTTTAGGTTGGAGACATCAGAGGGACTTAGGCATTATCCTCAATCCTAATGCCCTTAAACCCTCTGATCAAGTAATGCTTATTGATCAGATCTTTTCTTCCAACATGTTTTTTGATGAATTCCCCCACGTTTTCTCGGACAAGTTAGGTTTACTGAAAGGTTTTGAACATCGCATTATTTAAAAACAAAATGCAATTCCATGTGTGTATAAAGTTAGGAAAGTTCCCAATATGATGCTTGCGCCACTTAAGCAGGAACTTTCTAGACTTATGGAGTAAAATGTTATTGAAGAGATTGAGTCATCAGAATGGTTGGCTCCAGTGGTTTTGGCCCCCAAGGATGGTGGAAAGAGCATTCGCATGTGTGTGGACCTCAGAGGGTTAAACAAATGCATATGGGTGGATAGACAACCCCTACCCAACATTCCTGAATCTATCACTATGCTGTCTGGGGCTAAAATATTTTCTGTATTGGATTTGTCCACAGCTTACCACCAGGTTCCGCTTCATCATGATTCTAGACACCTCACCTCCTTTGTTACACCTCTTGGAGCGTTTCGTTTTGTCAGGATGCCTTTTGGTTTAGCATCTGCAGCGGCTTGTTTTCAAAGAATTATGAAAATGGTGGTGGGCGATGTTTCTAATGTCATTTTTTTCCAAGATGACATTTTAATTTTTGGCAGGGACAATATTGAACATGATAGTGTGTTGAGGACGGTTTTATCAAGATTAGCTGACAAAGGTTTAACTGTTAACAAAGCTAAATGTAAGATTGGTGTAACTTCAGTGACCTACCTTGGCCATGTAATTTCTGGGGAAGGTATACAGCCTAAGTTGGAATTAGCTAAGAGTATTGCAGAAGCTGCCACTCCTTGTGATAAAGATCAGGTCAGGTCTTTTCTTGGTCTAGCCGAATAGTATGCAAAGTTTATAAAAAAAATTGCTTCTGTTGTTGAGCCTATTAGAAATCTTCTTAAGAAAGGTGTTCATTTTGAGTGGAATGCTGGTTGCATTGAAGCGGTTCAGATTGTAAAAAAATCTATCAGTCAATTGCCTAGTTTGGGTCATTTTGATGCTAAAAAAAAACATTCCTCACCACTGATGCTAGTCTGTCTGGTTTGGGTGCGGTTCTTTCTCAGTTGGTGAGGAAAGAGTTGTGGCATTTGCTTCCAGGGCCTTGAAGAAAGCTGAAGGACAGTACTCTTGCATTGAAAGGGAAGCTCTTGCTATTGTCTGGGCTATCAAACACTTCAAGTTTTATTTGTGGGGTATTCCTTTTGTTGTTAAATCTGATCATAAACCTTTGATTCAAGTGTTTTCATGCATGGAAAGTGAGAGACTAACTCCCAGACTTAAACGATGGAGTGAGGGATTAGAAGAATTTAATTTAATTGTGCAGTATTTTCCTGGTTCTTTGAATAAGGCTGCGGATTGTCTCTCACGTTTACCCTTACAAGAGGAGACAGAACTTCTTGATTTAGGCAGTGTTAAGGTATCCTAGGTGAGTGAAAGTGCCATATCCTTAGAAGATTGGGTTGGTGCTCAGTCTAATGATCAAGTTTTTCCTTTGGTAAAAGATTTAGTGATTAAGGGTTGGCCTATTAACAGCAGAGATATTTGCAAGGAACTTTTGCCTTTTTGGTCAGTCCGTAATGAACTTACTATTGTTGATGATGTTGTGATGAGAGGTGAAAGGTTAATCCCTCCCTCTTCAGTGAGATCGAAGTTAATCAATCTTGCCCATGATGGACACATGGGTAGGAGTCTTACCAAGGCACGTTTGAGAGAAAGATATTGGTGGCCCAATATGGATAGCGAGGTTGAACTTGTGGTTAAAGATTGTCATCAATGTGCCATTAATGACAAATCTAAAGTAAGGCTCCATTGTCACCTGTAACCATTCCTGACCAACCTTGGTCTAAACTGGGTTTGGATATCATGGGTCCTTTTGATTTGTTGTTGCCATCTGAAAAATGTGTGATTCTTCTTGTCGATTATACATCCAAGTGGGTGTCTACTAAGTGTGTAGCCTCAGTCACCTCCAAAGTAGTCATTGATTTTTTACGAGATGAATTTGTGTCTGAAGGGATTCCCAAATGCATCATTACTGATAATGGTGTGCAGTTTATTTCAACAGATATGGAAACCTTTTTGAAAGATCATGGCATAACTCATCTCAAAACTGCGCTTTATGCACCTCAGGCCAATGGTCTTGAGGAGCGCATGAATCGTGTTGTCAAGGGATGCGTACAGAGAACTATTGACATGAAAAGTTCTCTTAAAGATGAGTTGTGTGACACCTGGTGGGCCCATCGCACCACTATCAATTACATTTCGAAATCCTCTCCGTTTTTTTTGCTACGTGGCAGGGAAGCTTGTTCTAAGTTAAATCCTTCTTGGCTTCCTGCTCAGTCTCTTCTCCCTTTGGATAGGGGAAATGTAGAGGATTGAGTTCTCTGTTATCAACAAAAATACAAAGAACGTTATGATGTCAAAAACTCAACCAAACCTGTGTTGTGGAGTGTGGGTGAATGGGTTTTGGTTAAAAAACCAAGGTTTTCAAAGAAAGGTGTTTCTGAATTCATGGGTCCTTTAATGATTACTAATATTTTCAAGAATGTTGTTACTATGCAAAATGGTTGTAAATGGAGTATGTCCAGGCTTGTAAAGTTTTCTCATGTGGTTCCTCCAGCTTCTTCCAGCTTGGACCGTTCTACCTCTACTCCTCCTTCTTCTACTGGTCAAAGTGCAGTGTCTTCTAGGAGGTTTCCACAGAGAACCCATCAAGCTCCTGTACGTTACAGAGACTACGTTTAAGTTTATTCTCATTATCTTGTTTTACTGTTACTGTTCCATCGCTTGCACGTGCTCTGTTATTGTGCTCATGTTTTTATTTCCTTTCTGTTTATTTTCTCTTTTCTTTAGTATAGGGGATGTGTTGTAATGTACTTTGCTTATCTCTTTTGGTTTGTGCTGTGACATACTGTAATTCTATTCTACTTGTACATTCCTTCTGCTCCTCATGATTCCATACCTCAGAGGAGTCTTGGAGCCTGTTGGAGTTGGCAGAGTGTGGAAACAGCTGTTGGTGATGTATTGGTTTAAAGCCTTTTAATAGACTATACTGTGTGACAGTACCTTTTTAACATAGGCCTTCTTAATAATCTCAAAAGCCACCACGACAATCTAAAAATAAATACAAGGTGTCGATAGTCAGTCGTGCTTGATGCATATAGCATGGTATTTGGCAAATATCACAAAACATGAGTAAAGATATATATTCACAGATCCGCCCTATGGCCGTAAGAAGACGTACACTCACTTATAATATGGAAAATCCTGAGTCCCTAAAGGGTTCGAGAAATCATGAGTAACCCGGTATCCATAAATGCCAAAATCGGCCATAACTTGAGTATATATCCAAAAACGGAGCTTAGCGTAGCCAGCGTCCTGGAAAAGCAAGACGATATAAGCGGTTGTAAATATTTTATACATAATATATACATGTGTCCATAATTGCGCATGTATACAACATAAAAGCTCCCTCTAAAAACGGTCCCCCAAGTCAGAGAGCACTAAAAAGCGGAAAAACGGAGGGGCTCACCTTCGAGTGCCAAAGTCAGGCCGTTCATGTAAGAGCAAAATTCGGCGTTCTGCGCCTACGCCATCTTGGATATAGCCTTATGTTAGGTTGCTATGGCAGTCAGCATAGAGAAAGGACTATCTACGTTGGTGCGTTACAGTCATACAAGGAGTGGGTGAAAATGGGCGCCATATTAAAATATCCATGAATTAGCGCATTCCATGCTGCTAATGTCAAAGCACGGAGCATAAATCAGAAATTATTCATATTAACCATTAGTTTGGTAAAGTGTCGAATGCAATAAGTTGTGTAATTAATAACAACGAGTAATATATATGAGTTATTCCAAATTATTTGTTGCGACAGAACGGCCGTATGGTCACTAAATAACACGAGTGAGATATAATTAGTCTTCATTGGTTAAAAGAAAAGGAGAAAGGAAAGGGAAAACATTAAGATTAGTACTATATGATTATAGGAAAACCATAGGGTGAGGCAAGTAATATTCATACAGCCTATGGATGAGAGGCTCAAAGAGTAATCAATCAGACATAATTAGTAAATACACACATCAAAAAATGGGTTGAGTAACATTGTAAATAACAGCAGCATGACAAAGCCAACGCACATTGGTATTCTTTCAAAACGATTTCTATACATCTTCATTACTAGTTCCATCAGCCCAAAGGTTGTAATATGGATCATAGTATCTGAGCCCTTGTTAACACTATTGTCACAGAAGTAAAGACATTAAAAGACCCTATTGTATATACAAACGGTGTCCTTTTATATTTGGGTTACATGCTAGCCTATACATCTTATTAGGTTTACATCCTAAGTAAGTTTACCAAAAAGTTGTACAAATGTTAAATACCTCACACATGGCCACAGTGATCATTTACTGAGTTTTAAAGGGTTCAATGTGGTTAGAAACGAGGGACAGTCAATCACAGAATATACATTCATCTTAGTAAATGGTCAAACTAAGAAATATTGCATCTCATCATCAAAATTCAAACCTCTTTCTACTGCATGAACCCTCATGATCCAGCGTACCTCCTGTTGCCTGAGTTTCAATTCACGATTTCCACCCCTCTCGTCCATGGGTACCATCTCTATGCCATGGAATGTCATTGATAGGTGGTCAGTCTGAGATGCACATTATTATTATTTTTTTTTTTTAAAGACCTTTATTGTACATTTCCAGTATAACACAGCGTAAGGCCTACAATCCCTCGGGCCGGCTGCAACAGCAATAGCGTTCAGGCATCGTCAACAGTATAACACAGCCGCGTGGCCGACAACCCGGGGGTCCGGCGGCGAATGGAAACCAAGCGTACTATAATTCAAACATTTTCAGGTATACGATATGGCTTAGGTCCGAGATTTTCACTTTAACCAAGTAACAAAACTTTCCATGTAAATTAAAAGCACGAGGAGTACCAACATCTCTTCGAAGGTGACAAAATAAGCATTCACATTAGCAGTATACTGTATATTTGGCAGTGCGGCCAACAACCCGACCCCCACATCACAATGCCCGTCCAGCCGTGGGGCGGAGATCAGCACGTCAGGAGACACAACCACCGACACATAAGGTCCAGGTCCGACCCTCAATCTGATAGGCACTCGTCTGGGTCAACTCACGGTGGTTCACATATATTACCCCTGAATTTTTTCCATGCCCCCCAGATTAGCCCCCATTTAGCAGGGCATCCTCTATGGATAAATACCGCCTTCTCGGCCACCATGGCGTCATCCATGTCCCTGCACCAGTCTCTCAGCGTGGGCAGCACGTTAGAGCCCACAGTTTGGCGATATTGCGTTTTGCAACCATCATTCCCAGCACAACCCAGTCTTGCTGACGATGGGTGAGGTCCTCCGCCTCCCATATGTTTAATAGACAGCGACGCGGGTTCGGTATCAGGGAAACAGTCGTGGTTTGGGAAATGGTTCGCATCACTGCTGCCCAGTACGTGGCTACACGTCTACAGTCCCAAATGGTGTGGTAAAATGTCCCCTTCTCTCCGCAACCACGGAGGCAGTATTCGTGAGAGGTTCTCCCTATATTGTGAAGGACCGTTCTGGTGTAGTATGTGCGGTGAAGGACTTTCAACTGAACAAGTTTAAGTCTGGTCGGAATCGCCGATTCCTTGGGCGAGGAGAGAGCCTCCTGCCATTCTGAGTCATCAAAGTCACCAATATCGCCCACCCAACAGAGGCGCAATTTGGCCAGCATGTCAGGGAGGTTGTTGACCAGCTTCCGATACGTGAAGGATGTCGCTTTGTGGGGCATATGCTCTGTTAGTAGCCTATCCTCTAGAGGGGTAGAGTCCTGTAACTTCGTCCCTGCCGGGATGGCCGAGAGAAGCGCGTGTCGTATTTGCATATATCTGAAATACTCTGATTGGGCCATGTCATGTTTGAGTTGTAGAAAGGTGAATTCTACTATGTTGTGCTTTCTCCAGAGATCACCCACCACTGAAATACCTATGTCGTCCCAAGCCTGGAACAGGGGTGTCATTAGCGTAATGACGTTCGCGAACTGAAGGTGTCTATGCGCCCTGTACCAGAGTTGAATTGTGTGACGGGTTGGGCCAATGAGATCAGATGGGACGCTACGACTATACAGGTTTCTCAACAGTCCCCTGAGTGGAATCCCCTGCCTATCCGCCAAAAAGGCGGGGTCCGTCTGTGGGGCATGTATCCAGTAATTGATTTGCTTAAGGTGGGCTGCCCAGTAATACAGTTCAATATTGGGGAGCGCTATACCCCCATCATACCAGTCTTTTACCAGTTTGCACTGCGCAATCCGTGCTGGTTTCCCGTCCCATAACAAAGTAGACACTGCTGCCGAGATAGCCTTAAAGTATGAGGGGGGGACTGGGAACGGCGTGTTCTCAAGGAGATACAGGAAACGGGGCAACGCCATCATTTTGAACAAGGCGGCTTTGCCCAGGAAAGTGAGAGGGAGGGAACGCCACACCTTCACATCCCGATTGAAGCGCTCCAGTGGGGGTTTCAGGTTGAGGGCATGAAATTTGTCCGGGTCGGGAGAAACCCGGATCCCCAGATACTTAAAGGGCCCATCAGTGTAACGTAGCGGACAGTCCGCTGGAAGTGAGGGCGGATCACCAGCAAGAACATACAAGACTGATTTAGTCCAATTAATTCTATATCCCGAGACCCTCCCGAATTTCTCGCAGACGTTCAGTAGTTCCAGGATAGATTTTTTGGGGGAGGTGAGATACAGAAGGATGTCATCCGCGTAGAGAGATATCCTGTCCTCCCATGACGGTGACCATCTGATGCCTTTGATGGATGGTTCCCACCGGATCCAAATCGCCAATGGCTCAAGGACTAGCGTGAACAGTAAGGGGGATAACGGGCAGCCCTGCCTTGTACCACGACCAAGCGGGAAATCTCTGGAGATATGGCCATTCGCCCCTATCTGGGCTAGTGGTCTGGTGTAAAGCAGGCGGACCCACGCGCAGAACTTGGGGCCGGAACCCATGTGACGAAGCACCGCAAACAGGAAGGCCACTCCACGGTATCAAACGCCATAGTGGCGTCAAGCGAAAGAAGCACCGCTGGTTCCTGTATGCACTCCCGGCGAGCCAACACCGCCTGCAGACGGCGCAGGTTATGCGAGGTATTATGACTTGGCATAAATCCAGACTGATCCGGGTGTACCAGAGTGGTCAAGTGGCCAAGTGGGGAGCCAAACGCTGTGCCAACAATTCGGCAAGGATCTTTGGTTCAGTGTTCAGTAAGGAGATGGGGCGGTAGGAAGTGCATGCCTCCGGCGCCTTATCATGTTTATGTATCGGGATTATTGTGGCAAGGTGTTGATCCCTAGGGAGCTCCCCTACCTCCAGACTGTCTACAAACATTCGGAGTAAATGGGGGGCTGTTATCTGAGCAGAGTGCTTATACAGTTCTATCGGAAGTCCATTGGGACCCAGGGCCTTACCAGACGCTAGTGCGTCGGTTGCTTCCCGTATCTCCTCCACCGTGACGTCCGCCTCAAGCACAAGTGCTGCCTCAGGTGAGAGGCAGGGGATCGTCAGATCTTTAATATATTCATAAGCTTCTTCTGTCGAGTACGTCGCCTGGGGTGCATATATTGTCTCGAAGTGATCAGCCAGTAGTTCGACTATGGTTCCGGGGTCCGAGACCAAACAACCCTCAGGTAGTTTCAGCTGAGCAACCACCCTGCCTGCTTTTTCTTTTTTGTCGAGCCAGGCCAGCATCTTACCAGCTTTATCGCCCAGCTCGTAGACCTTATGACGGGAGGCCTGAATTGTGGTCTGTACCATTTCCCTTTGGTACGACAGCCACTCAACGTTCCGCAGTCGGACTGCCCGAGCAGCTGCCGGGGAAGGGTGAGTCTCTTGGTCAGAGATTGCACCTTGAAGCGCGTCCTCAAGGGCGCCAAGCTTATGACGCTGGGTGCGTTTATGGGCGGCAATGGATGCAATTGCTTGCCCACGTATGACCGTTTTATACGCTTCCCATAGGGTACACTGGGAGCCCACGGAGCCTGTATTCTCCTGAAAGTAGTGGTCAGCAGTGTCGGAAAGGGTTTTCCTCAAAGGGGCGCTCATCAGATAGCCCGCATGAACGGGAAAGACGCAGTTTCTATGGGAACGGCTATTTGTGAATGTGAGTCGTAATGGCGAGTGATCTGATATCCCTCTCGGACGGATGTCCGCCTCCACAATGCCGTGCAGCCCATCACCGGACATTAGAATGCAATATATTCGCGAGAGGGAGTGATGTGTTGCTGAATAGTAAGTGTATTGCTTCTCGTAGGGATGTTTATATCGCCAGCAGTCTGTTAGGCCAAGGGCATCCAGTAGTCCAGCGAGTCGCCCGCCTCCCCGCATTGTTGCTGTATGTGGGTGTCTGTCCATCGCATGATCTAGAACGTCATTAAAGTCGCCCCCTATTACCAGCGCCGCCGTTGGCAATGACAGTAGGAAGGTCGCAAGGGCCGTGGGTGCCGTGGCATGAAGGCCCGGTGGAACATACACGGACACAAAGTTGAAAAGTTGGCCCTCCCACTGTATCGTCGCAGCTGCAAAGCAGCCCTGGGAGTCAATTTTGGTCTGCTGACACACCATCGGAAAGTTCTTCCGAATAAGTATTCCCGTCCCTCTCGAGCCAGAGGAGAAATCCGCATGTGCAATGAATCCATACTCCCATCTATCCATCGCCCTTGTAGCAGAGCCTACCAGGTGAGTTTCCTGCAGGAGGCCAACCGCTGGGTTGCAACGTTTCAGGCATTGTAGTACTAGGCCCCGCTTCACCCTATCGCCCAATCCCCTGACATTCCATGTTAGGACTGACAGAGTCGATGCGTGAGTGGGATGTGGTGCGTGGTTCTCAGGTGTAGCCGTCACATTTACTGTCTTGTAGGTGTGTGTGTGATGTCGTACAGGGCAATAGGGGACGAGTCCCGCATCTCACCTCTACAAGGAAAGTGTCCCCTTCCAGTCGTGTAGCACGTGCCGTGTATCGTCGCATATTACAGGAATTAAAATAATCAAACATTCCCCTTCCCCCCCCTCCCTGCCTCCCTGCTGCACGGGCCTGAAACCGCCCGCCTCCCCAACTTAGCAGAGCGCTTAGTCCCATCCCAACCCATTGTACTTGCTTGCAAGGGGAAAGTAGCTCTGAGACCTCACGAGCAGCTCCACGTGGCCTCATCTGCCCAACATGGAGGGAATCACAAGAGGTACATTGTCCGCTATCCTAAGAGGTTTCGGTCAACGATCGTGCTTGCAGGTGACTACTCTTCCAGGTGTTCTCCGCCCTCCAGACCTGATTCTGCAAATAGGTCCTGACTATGACCTTGTGTTGTCTGGTGATCCGTTTGGGGAACTGTCTGTTGGCTGCGGGGACCCCTGTTGTGGCGCTGCGGAGCCTCCACTCGCCTCCAACCATCCAGCCAGTCTCTCGCCGCCTCCGGGGTGTCAAAGAACCACGCCTTATGATTATCCACGATTCTCAATCTTGCCGGGAAAAGCATGGAATAGGGTATCTCTTTGGCCCGCAAAGCTTTTTTTACATCTGTGAAAGTCTTCCTTCGCCGGGCCACCTCAGCCGTATAATCCGGGAAGAAGGCAATAGTGGAGTTCAGTATTTTGACAGGTGCAGAGACCCTGTCTGTTTGAAGTATGGCATCCCTATCACGGAAGTTAAAGAGTCTAGCCAGCACTGGTCGCGGTTGTGCCCCCGTCTTAGGCTTCCCACCGGGGACTCTGTGCGCTCTTTCGACAAAGAAGAAATGGGAGAGGCCCTTTGGTTGCAGCTTCGTCCTGATTAAGTCCTTCACATATAGATCCATCGACTGCTTGCCCTCCGACTCCGGAATGCCTAAAATCCGGACGTTGTTCCTCCTCGAGCGCCCTTCCTGATCGTCCAGACGTTCCTGTAGTTTTCTGGTGACCGCTTCCATGCGTTCTGCAGCGAGCTATAGTTCCGAAGTGTCCTCCACTAATGATTTGGTGACTACCTCCACCTGCGCCACACGCTCCGTCATCTTGTGGAGATCCGCCCTCAGTAGGCCAACGTCTGTTGAGATAGACCCCACCGTCGTCTGGACGCTGGAGAGCATCTTCATCAGATCCTCTAGTGTCACTCTTTTGGAGCTATCACCCTCTGGGCTTTTGTCCGTGGACGTGCGACCTTCCGGGTGTTTCACGGCGTTCTTTTCAAAGGCGTACTTCTCCAGCTTCGTCTGCGCCGCAGTCTGCCTGGGACCCCTCCCCGCCATAATGATTGTGTGTTGTCTCGGCGTTGGCCCGCGTTATGATTGTAGAGTATGGCTATGTGTCCTCCGTGCCAGGCTGTGGGGAGGTGGCAGTAAAGAGGGCGGCAGTAAAAATGGCGGCAGGAAGATGGCGTCGCCGCCCAGGGTCCTTATTCTGCCGCAAGGAAACCGTTGTAGGGGCGTATGCGAGGAGCCCACTGTCCACACACTGCTAACTGCCTGCCAGCACTCACCGTCCATTTTCCAGGCGGTATAATCACTTTGTCGCACTGCCCACTCTAAGCCCTGCCATACACAGTTCCGGGCTTCGCGACAAATGCGGGGCTTCTACAGCGCTTGCAGCACCCCACCAGGCACAGTAATGTCGGTCCCAGGGGACGTCGCGCTGGTCCCTCCTCGCATCAGCGCCCGAGTCCTCACACCAGGCAGACTGCAGTATTTAATCCCGGGGAGAGGCGGGGGCAGGCGCCGCCGTCGCGCACCGCCCACACAGTAGCCTGTCAGACCTTCCGGTCCCGGGGTTCTCTATCGCTGGGGCTGCAGATCCTCCACATTCACCGGTGGCAGCGTTGTCAGGCGGAGGGTGTCCCCGGGCAGGCCCTCCTCCTGTCACACGCAGGTCGGCCGACAGTACCGACCGCAACCGGTCAGCAGTATCTTCCGGCCGGGCTCCCCGACCACAGGGCACTTCCGGTCGGCTCGGAGATCAGCGGCAGGACGGTGCTCGGCGGACGCCACAGGGCCTTTCCCGTCTCCTCGATGTATCTTCAGCTGGCGTCTTTCGATTTCACCCAGGATAAGACTGGACTGCACCTCTCAGTTTCGGCACTCCAGTCCGGTTTCAGATGGCACCATGGGATGGCTGGGCAGACGGATTAATGCAAAAGGGAGCCGCTTCGATCTCAGAGCTCCTGAACTACGCCGCCATCTCGGTCGGCTCGTAGCCACGCCCCCCTGAGATGCACATTTTAAGGCATGTGCTGCTATTGGAACTCTATCAT
This sequence comes from Lissotriton helveticus, assembly GCF_964261635.1. Taxonomy (NCBI): domain Eukaryota; kingdom Metazoa; phylum Chordata; class Amphibia; order Caudata; family Salamandridae; genus Lissotriton; species Lissotriton helveticus. Next base: position 599,318,837 of record NC_136063.1, on the reverse strand, counting down.
CTCTACTTTTTTAGGGCCCTAAAGTGTTCGGCAACCTGATCCTTTAATTTCGTAATGGTACTTCCAATATATACCATCTTGCATTTGCATAAGATGGCATATATAACATAGGTGGTATTACAGTCTATGTGTGTTTTAATGTGAAAAGTTCCAGAGTCATTGTATTCAAAAGATCGTGTGCCATGGAGAGACAGTCTACACATACTACAATTCCCACACCGAAATGAACCCTTAGTCAGGTAGTGTAGGCAAGATGGTTTGCGATTAATTTTGGGGTAACTTGGACTAATCATATTTCTAATAGTCACGCCCCTACGATAGGTGATTGATGGGTGGGATTGAATATGTTCTTTCAAAGATGGGTCGGAGGTAAGCATAAACCAGTATTTATTTAAAATTTTATAAATCTGTGTTGACCACTTTCAATTGGTTTATGGTCACTTCTTTTAAATCACGATGTTCTTACCATTTTTGAATATTAGGCTGCATATTGCCCTGTTCACTCGACACACACACATTTGGTGCTTCTTCTATTTTGTCACCTGGTGGTTTTTCTAGAAGTAATATTTTTTCTTCTCAGATTAGAAATTCTCATTTATATGAATAGGGGGAATGATGAATAATCATCGAAGTGAAGGATCACTTCTATGATTACTTTTGCTTCTTGGCCATCTCATGCGAATTAGTGGGTGAGATCTTAATATGGACTTCTAATAACTGACCTCACCACAGGCCACTTTGTGCCTTTTGCGCTTGACCTCTGGACTTAAAGTTCTCTAACATGTCTTTAATTAACTTTTAAAGTATACTTTAGATGTATTTTATTTGTGATTATATTCATTGTAATATTTCTAGCCCTGAAGAAGTCATTTGGTTACCTGACCAAGGCGAAACACGTGTTGGCAGTGAGTGTGTTTTCTCTTGACGAAGATTGGAAAATAAATCAAGATGTTATGAAGACTAATCAGCATATGGAATTTATTTGATGGACTCGAACATTTGCTCCTAGCTCAGGATATAACCCCCTTTCTGCTTTGGTGAGTCGATCAGTAGCCCATGGGGCCAGAGAGCCATACTGGGAAGAGACAGGATCTGCTACATAGGAATGCTATGGCAAGGGGAGGGGTCATAAAACATACTCTTCAAAGGGAGGATTGGACAGATAGTGTAAGTCAGGTCCAGTTTCAGCCCTACCCTTTGAACCGAGCCAGATGGCAGGCTTAAAAAGGAATTTGCAGATGCCCTGGGGAGGGAGACTAGGGAAATGAGCTGGTTTAGTTAACTACTCTCTCTGCTGTAAAAATCATTATATTGAATTTTAGAGAAATGTGCTCTCTGGGGACTATAGTGGCACACTTTGGAGGATGTGGTCATACCCTGAGGTGTTGCCCTGCACCTCATTGGACAGGAGTGCTCTCCTGCTTGACCCCAGAGAACTTGGGAAATGTATCTGAGAAGGGGAGAGCCTCTCAGCTCTGCTGCTTGAAACTGAGAGAATTAGAAGGATTGCCAAGCTGGAAACATGATTTGCACCACCAGCCCTGCACTCTGAAAAGACTGTGCCTGCTGCATTATCTGGAACTACAGTACTTTAGATGTACCTTGCTTCAAGAGGAATAAAGAATGGATGTCAAGTTGGAAACTTGATTTGCACCATAAGGCCCTGCATTGTGACTGACTGTACCTGCTGCTTTAACTGGAACTACAGTCCTTTGGATGTACCTTGTTTCAAGAGGAATAAAGAGTGGGCTCCCTGCAAGCTACAGGTTAACAGAGCTCACCTACATCAACTTCACCAAGAGTCCCCTGCCTAGAGTGTATCCAGTGGGCTTTTAAGGGTGTAGTCCAGATGCATTGTGGGAATTGTAGTTCCAACCGTTCAAGGATCATCTTGGAGATTCTAGACCCTTGGATTGTGTTTTAGACACTTTGCACCCTGACTGAATCTGGCCTACTGGAGGAGGCTGCACAATGTCTAGTGCAAAATCGTCCAGTAAAGTTTGTAAGCGTTAAGGTGAAATCATCACCTACCCCTCGCTGCCTGGGTCCACCAAGACCCACTAATATCAGGCATACAAGGGAGGGGAGGTTGGGAAGAACGCATATCCCTATATGCATATGATATAGTACTATACGCCACTAATTCCTACTAGTCAGTGCACACAGTGCGTCACGTATTCCAACTGTTCAACCGCTACTCTGGATATAAGATGAACTGGAATAAGTCCCTCCTCTTCTCCCTGGTGGGAGAGGTCCCCGCTCACCTGGCAGGGAGAACACCACTAATAGTTAGGGACAGGTTTACATATTTAGGCATCCAGATATCCAAGAAGAGTGAGGACTTGTTGGTTAACAACCTACTCCCGCAACTCAAATGTCTCAAAAGCGATGTGACGCACTGGGGGGAGCTACCAGTGTCTCTGATGAGCAGGGCAGTTCTATTCAAAATGATGGCCCTGGTGCGCCTACTGCAGGTATTGTAAAATACCACATATGAAATACTGGTGGAAATTTTTCAAAGTATCGACAGCAAGTTGCATAAACTCTTATGGGATGGGGGTAGCTCTTCAATAGCGCTGTGTAATCTCCAGAGGGGGATCTTCGAGGGAGGAGCGCCAGTCCCGGACATCAGGAAGAATTACTGGCCCTTCCAGCTGATTACAGTAAATGATTGGGTGTTTGTGGATAGTCACAGTCGGGCCATTCGGGTGCATCAGTTTGCGATTGGCTACAGTGGTTACCCTGCGGTACTCTACCACAGGAACCAAGAGCTGTAGCTTCCATTTCATGCTCATACAGTGGTCCGTACATGGTGAGAGGTGACCAAATTCCTGGGCTGGGAGGCCTAGTTTACTGAGAGAACCCCACTATGGGACAGCGACTTGTTGAGGGAGGTGGGGAACCTAAAGGGATTGAAATAGTGGGGATTTCTAGGCATTGACTTCCTGAGTAACATCTGGAGGGACTGGGTAATGATATCCTTTGACGAGATGAATGTGGAGTACACGATGTTAGATATCGAATGGTTAAGATACTTACAAGTGGGGCACGCTCTGCGCAGGCATCTTCTTGAAGGGGAACCACTGACTAAGTATTCATTCCTTAAGGATTGGCTATTGATGGACCTTATGGCATCTAAAGCCACCTCCCTCACATACAAGAAGCTCATGAACAACTCACCGGACCCCCTGGGGCCACTGAGAGAGGTGTGGGAGACTGATCTGGGGCTACTAGAGGAAGATGATTGGGCCAAGGTGCTTCAGGATCCCTGGGAGGTGGCTATTCAGGCCAGTTTTCACCTCATCTAGTTGCAGATCTTTCACAGGTCCTACTCCTCAAGAACACTCATGCACAGACTCTTCTGTAATTTTGGGCAATTTGCCGGGGGCTGTGGAGAGGTGGGCTCCTTCTTTTGACATTCTTTGGGCCTGCCCCTGCATCTAACAATATTGGAAGGAGGCCACATGAGTTATGGCTGAGGTCACAGGGCTGGAAGTCCCGGTAGAGCCACCGTGTCTTATCCTCTGATTAACGGAGAAGGCGCAATGGCCTAAATACCATGCAATATGCTTTAAGGTAGCAGCAAGTGCAGCAAAATGGAACATTGCTGAGGCCTGGGGGCAAGCCACCCACCGGGACTGTTGGACTGGGGAAATGACTTGGATTTGTGCTGTAGGGCCGAAAAAATGGTTACAAGGGTAGAGGCTGTCCACCTAAGTGGGAAAAGGTACTGGGGTATGTGGATGTTGTATAGGCGCTACTGAATGCACACCCTGGGATGGCTCAGAAAGCTTGAAGACTGTCAATGGTTAGCCATTGATAAGACCAAGGGGCAGGCACCCAAACTGTACCCAACTTTGTGCCCGAAATTGTTGGCCGATATATAGAAGGCCAAGTGCAATGTCACGGGACCCTAGTCAATGGGAGCAAATGTATGTGACTACCACTCTACTATATGGAAGGGGGGATTGACTAGCAAAAAAGTTACTGAAGAGGTCGTAGATGGGAGGGACAGGGTGGGGACCCTGCACCCACATAGGGAAGGGTCTGATATCACCGATGAAAACACAGATCCATTTCCAGGAGGTGTCGAAGGGAGGGGGACTACGGTGTGATTTCCTGTGACGGAAGTGTTTACTATGTAATTGCCATGCTTACTATATTGGCTGTACGTTGATCAAACTTTAATAAAAAGATGTTTAAAAATTAAATCTTGACCGGGGGCTCACGCTTAGTGTATCCGACCAGGACTCCATCGCAGTCAGCCTGAAACGTTGACTTTGTCCTGGTCAGAGGTCGCCAAATGTCCAGAAGTGGCACTATTGGTTTCTAAGCACTAGAAAGTGTTTAATCTTTAAAAATTCAAATCTCTGCTTTCCTACATTGGATTTGTTTTGGTGTCATTTTATAGATAAAAATATGTATATTTGTATAAATTGGTATTGTATTTTAATTGTGTATTGGGTACTGAATTGGTGTTTTTAAATGCTTTGCATACCTGTCTTTGAAGTTAAGCCTGTCTGCTCGCAGCCAAGCTACCAAGGGTTGAGCAAGGGAATCATTTTCTAAGACCTATTCTGAGCTCTATATTTTGTTAGTGGCCTTATTGTCAGTGGTAGGTAAATATTTACCACTACTAATAATCCACTTTCCAACATATGACATTACTGGGCACATGGTATAGGTAGCCGAGGAAAACTATCATTGATAAATCTCAATATTTTGGGGCTTTGAAATGTTAGTTTTTATATTATTACAACACATATAGCTATAATGTCACACACACACACATATATATATATGTCCAAGCTACCAAGTACCCATACGTACAAGGAGCACCCGGACCTCAGCTGCACACAAGGAGCCTCAGTAGGTAAGCACGCCTCAGACACAACAATTCCTTTCACTGTTCAAAAGGCTTCGGCAGTTTTGAAAGAGCACTTGGGGCACCACCCCCTTAATTGCATAGATGCACACCCTGGATGGGATTTATGGGACTTGTAGTGCCTCACGTCACGCAAATGTTCAGCTGGTAACCTTTCAAGCCCACAGATGGGCCTCGCTGTGTGTGATTCGTGCAAGATCCATACGCTGCTGTCCCACGTTATCTGCCCATTATTCAACAGACCACATGGCCCCTGGTTCTTTCAGGGTGGTGCTCCTTACGCGGCAAGGTGACCGCGGTAATATCCAAGCTACCAAGTACCCATACGTACAAGGAGCATCCAGACCTCAGCTGCACACAAGGAGCCTTAGTAGGTAAGCACGCCTCCAACACAATGATTCCTTTCACTGTTCAAAATGCCCTGGATGCCTGATGCATTTCGAAGTGTCCCCACTTCTCTTGAGAGGCTTCGGCAGTTTTTAAAGAGTGCTTGAGGCACCAACCCCTTAATTGCATAGATGCACACCTTGGATGGAACTTATGGGACTTGTAGTGCCTCACGTAGCGCAAATGTTCAGCTGGTAAACTTTCAAGCACACAGATGGGCCTCGCTGTGCGTGATTTGTGCAAGATCCATACATTGCTGTCCCACGTTATCTGCCCATTATTCAACAGACCACATGGCCCCTGGTTCTTTCTGGGTGGTGCTCCTTACACGGCAGGGTGACCGCGTTCATATCCAAGCTACCAAGTACCCATACGTACAAGGAGCACCCGGACCTCAGCTGCACACAAGGAGCCTTAGTAGGTAATCACGCCTCCAACACAACGATTCCTTTCACTGTTCAAAATGCCCTGGATGCCTGACGCATTTCGAAGTGTCCCCATTTCTCTTCAGAGGCTTCGGCAGTTTTTAAAGAGCGCTTGAGGCACCACCCCCTTATTTGCATAGATGCACGCCCTGAAAGGGACTTATGGAACTTGTAGTGCCTCACGTCGCGCAAATGTTCAGCTGGTAAACTTTCAAGCCCACAGATGAGCCTTGCTCTGCATGATTCGTGCAAGATCCATACGCTGCTGTCCCACGTTATCGGCCCATTATTCAATAGATCGCATGGCCCCTGTTTCTTTCAGGGTGGTGCTCCTTACGCGGCAGGGTGACCGCGTTAATATCCAAGCTACCAAGTACCCATACGTACAAGGAGCACCCGGACCTCAGCGGCACACAAGGAGCCTTAGTAGGTAAGCAAGCCTCCAACACAACGATTCCTTTCACTGTTCAAAATGCCCTGGATGCCTGACGCGTTTTGAAGTGTCCCCACTTCTCTTCAGAGGCTTCGGCAGTTTTTAAAGAGCGCTTGAGGCACTACCCACTTAATTGCATAGATGCATGCCCTGGATGAGACTTATGGGACTTGTAGTGCCTCACGTCGCACAAATGTTCAGCTGGTAACCTTTCAAGCCCACAGATGGGCCTCGCTGTGCGTGATTCATGCAAGATCCATACGCTGCTGTCCCACGTTATCGGCCTATTATTCAACAGACCGCATGGCCCCTGGTTCTTTCAGGGTGGTGCTCCTTATGCGGCAGGGTGAAAGTGTTAATATTCAAAGTACCAAATACCTATACGTACAAGGAGCACCCGGACCTCAGCTGCAAACAAGGAGCTTTAGTAGGTAAGCACACCTCCAACACAATGATTCCTTTCACTGTTCAAAATGCCCTGGATGCCTGATGCATTTGAAAGTGTCCCCACTTCTCTTCAGAGGCTTCAGCAGTTTTGAAAGAGTGCTTGAGGCACCACCCCCTTAATTGCATAGATGCACGCCCTGGATGGGACTTATGGGACTTGTAGTGCCTCACGTCGCGCAAATGTTCAGCTGGTAACCTTTCAAGCCTACGTGAGGCACTACAAAAAGGCGCAAAACGCGAAAAAGGGTAGAAACACCCTGACTCCCTAGACCTGCACAGGGGGTCCCACAAGGACCCCAAGCCCCCCCCCATTTTTTTTTTTTAAAACATCAGCAAAATCCGCGCTGGGTCCCCGGGATCCTGCAGATCCCCCAGAAAAAACGAAGCACTGGCTCCCGCGCTTCAATGCTAATTAGCCCCCGGGGAGACCAAATGCCGGAGGCATTATCAAAAAAAAGTGTGGGGGGGCGTGTTTGTAGACATGTCGCCTCAGGCCCCGCCCCCTTCCTTCACCATTGTGCAAATGCGCCCTGTGGTGCGTTTTAAGTTGAGGAATTAATTCCTCTTCAATCTTGAGGGTCCCTGGCGGCCAACTAGCCCACCAGGTACCTCCAGGATGCGCCAGGGAGCTGCGTTGCAGAGAGGTGTTCAGAGGCCACGCCCCTTTTTACACCTCTCTGCAATGCAGCTCTGTTGCGCTTACTGGAGGTACCTAGTGGGCTGGTTGGACCCTGGGGACCCTCAGGATTCAAGGGGACTTAGTGTCCCAACTTAAAACGGACATAGGGCACATTTACACAGGGGCGAAGGGAGGGGACGGGGCATGAGGTGACGTGTGCAAACACACCCTGTAGCATGTTTTAAGTTGGGTAAATAATTCCCCTTCAATCCTGAGGGCCCTTGGAGGCTAACTAGGCCCCCAGGTACCTCCAGGATGCGCCAGGGAGCTGCGTTGCAGAGAGGTGTTCAGAGGCCACGCCCCTTTTTACACCTCTCAGCAACGCAGCTCTGTGGCGCTTACTGGAGGTACCTAGTGGGCTGCTTGGACCCCAGGGACCCTCAGGATTCAAGGGGACTTAATGTCCCAAATTAAAACGGACACAGGGCGCATTTACACAGTGGTGAAGGGAGGGGATGGTGTAGGAAAGTGGCACTATATATAGTGGAGCAAAGTAATATCAGCCGAACTACGAATTCCGATTTACTCACCTGTTATCAGGAGAGACATCAGTGCTTCATCTTTGAGCCCAGTACTGATCCTGAAAAGTAATTCTAACCGTATTTACCAGTAACTTGAATTTAATTTCATAGGCTAACATTGACTGATTTCACTTGGAAATTCATCTAAGTGTGGAGTTTTGAAACTTTAAAATATTTACCTAAAATCATACGAACAACAAATTCCAATGTACTCACCTGTTATCAGGATAGAACCCAGTGCTGCATCTTTTAACCCAGAACTGACCCTGAAAAGTCATTCTAACCGTACTTACCAGTAACTTGTATTTCCTTCCATAGGAATCCATTGTCTGGTTTTCACCAGAAAAGTTTCTAAGTGTCGATTTTCACAAACTACAAATATTCCTTAAAAATAGCCTGTATGACTTAAATGCATTCTTTCAACTGTTTACAGGAGATGCACCAGTGCTGGATCCAGGAGCCACCACTGAGTAAGAAGAAGTAATGATAACACTACTTACCTGCTAAGTGAATTTCCTCCCATAGGATAACATTGGTGATTCTATGTGAAAAAGTTTCTGTCAACTTTTAAAATACAATAATATTCCTTAAAAATCACTGCTGTAACCAAAACGCTATTACTCAACTGTTTACAGGAGATGTCCCAGGACTGAATCTAGGATTCAGTGCTGTGGTTAGAAAAGTAAGTTTCAAATGACTTCCCTTTGGAATCAATCAGAATGGATTATACACTGTCAACACTTATAACACAACTATCACATCAAAACAAAAGAATTTTTCATTTAATTCAACGAACATGTAGGTTAATAAATATCTAACACTTCTGTTAGAGCAGTACAAAAATGTTTCTTTAATTAAAATCACATAAAAATCACTAAATCAATCTAAAGAATACATTAATACATTCCATTAAAAACATTTCAACATATATTTCACCATTTCATCAACATAAAAATACAAACACATTAACAAGAGAAGACACGATTTTAGACTCATAAATTAGTAATTGGCGAGGACATATCATCTAAATCAATGTAAACATAGTCTGGTCAAACTTCCATTTGTCTGATACCAAAACAATAAACCCTTAGCGATTATGTCATTTACAAAGCATTGACGCGTTTTGATGGTTTCTTCACAATCCTCCCATATTTATCAAGACAAATAGATTCCTATCTCTTGGTATTTCATTGTTAATAGTCTGTCTACAGAAGTTCTGTTGGATCTACATTCGATTTAGAGAGTCGTATGGAGTTCCTGCGCTAGAGTACGGAGTACATAATCTTTTGCCATAAATGTTTTTCAAGACTGCCACCTTTTTTGCCTATATAGTTCGTTTATAGCCTCTGGTCTCGAGTGCTATCCTTTTTATTGAGCTCCACTTAATTGTATTCTGCTTGTCCCCTCTTTTCACAGTGAGGTTCAGTATATTGTGGATAATCTGGTCATTACACTCCCCCCAGGATGTGGACGTATTATTCTTGAATGCAAACTAATTTATTCTTCCACGACAAGCTTCTCTATTGCCGCCTTCGTTCTGCTACGTGTCTCCTGTCGTGCGACTTCTTCCGACCAAAAAAGTAATCCATAAAGTAACTAATTGTATTTAACTAGAAACCCCATTGAGCTCAATGTTGCATTGTGTTTGAAATTGTGTTGCTCATTGCAACAACTGTAACTACTGTACTTAAAAGTCTATTGCCTATTTGCAAAGTATTTAAACTAAAGTAATTCATTCGGAGAAAGTATATTTTGTAATGTAATGTATAATGTAATTATAATGTAATTAAAAAAATATCGAAAAATAAACAGTTTAAACAAAATGTAGTAAATCAGTATCATAAAAATAAATATAAAAATTAATACATTTAAAAATTGTCATTTACAAAACCTTTGAAATTCACTGAAAAAACCATAGGTTTCAGACATGTTATAGTTAGGAATTAACATTTAAAAAACCTTTGAAATTCACTGCAAAAACCATAGGTTTCAGACATGTTATAGTTAGGAACTAGCATTTAAAAAACCTTAGATTTTACTGAAAAAACCATAGGTTTTCGGGGTGTTATAGATAGCTGGACATTTCACTCGTACAAAACCATTGAAATTCCTCCGTTTTAGTTAGTTCTGCTAACAATAAATCGCGCACCAGCAATCCACTGCTGATGATTTCACATATTACATCATTCATGAAATGGTCAGTGACATCACTGATTACATCACTGATGACATTGCAAATGACATCAGTGATGATATCATCCACGTGACAATCAGATACACCTCATTATACACTAGTATAACCTTTCATCACTCACTGTAAAATACAGAATACCATATTTGAATCCATTGACACACCAATACAAGTTTCTAAAAACCCACTGTGATTCCTACATCTACACACACATCTAATCACTTACCTATCGATTCACTCATACATGCTGTCAATGATCAATAGAACACTATCAAATATACTTATACACCTATATCGAATTTACACTCCAGCACACATCCTATTCACTTATGCAGTCATCCTGCTCACTTATGCAAACAATGGATCATACTAACATTTAGTTAGCTACACACTAATACAAACACCACTTCATTTATTTATATAGATAGTAACTCATACTTAGTATGCTATAATATCACTATTACAAGTATACAGTTATCCTTACAGTCACTCATACAATCACTGAGTCTTATGTATACTTATTTATATACAACTGTCACATACACTGCCTTTTATTTTTCTAGTTTGTTGGACATGTACCATTGAGAGATATATTTGCTCATCATCACACCCATAAAGATATTCACTCACCCAAACAACTGTTATAACATGCAGTCTTAACCTCAGATACCTACTGAATCAACCATTCACACATCTTTGGGCAGTCACACAGCCCCCACCAAACCACACACACATTCACTCTCCCATACAAATACTCAGTTAACTAATCAATAACTAATATAGACTTTCACATAGCTAGTAACCAACTGGTGCAGCAGTTTACACAACAACTGACAAAGTGATACAGATATTCAGACAGTTTAGTCACTATGCAATATATTTAGTGAGACACTATAAATTAGTCAAGTAAACAGTCAATCACACTGCTACTAAATCCTCCATCCAGATATGTATATATCGACTCATTCTTCAAAGCAGATTGCTATATATATATATATATATATATATATATAATACATATTTAAATAAAGAACCTAACCACATTCACTGGATGATGTCATTTGAGATGTCATCAGTGATGTCATCAGTAATGTCACTGACCATGTCCTGAATGATGTAATATGTGACATCATCAGCAGTGGATTGCGGGCGCGCGAGTTATAGTCAGCAGAACTAACTATAACGGAGGAATTTCAATGGTTTTGTACGAGTGAAATGTCCAGCTAACTATAACACCCCTAAAACCTACGGTTTTTTCAGTAAATTTCTAAGGTTTTTTAAATGCTGATTCCTAACTACACATGTCTGTAACCTATGTTTTTTTCAGTGAATATTTATATATACATATACACATGTATCTATATAAATATATATTGTTTACAGCACTTCGAATCCACAGCAACATGGGTATAAAGCAGAGCATCATACAAGAATCAAGTAATCCTTTATAAACAGCCTTTGCTTGAAACTCTTCGTAGCAGACAACACCCACCTCTCCCAGAAAGAGTAGGTATCTTGAGACAACACTAAAATGCGAATATCCTGCCATCATCTGCTCCTGAATTTCCTGAAGTCTGTCTCCCATACATTCACACTTGCCTTTCTCTGCTTCTGGCAGCTCTAAAATAGCAGCTGTTCCATGTCAGGGCATCTTGCCCAAAAGCTGAGCACACATGCTCTCCATATTCACAGAACAGAATTTGCAGACCAATTCAAACTGGCACGTCAATTCAAAAGATAAATTGTAATCAATAAAGCTTCTAGTACACCATGAGGTCCCTAAGAATGTTGGGAGTGAGATTTGACTGCTATTTACCAAGTAGCTGCTGCTTTGTGGATTGCAGCTCAATACGCCCTGACATTCTTTTGCTTTGCTATCTCTGTACACTCAGTTGTTCATAGTCCAACTCTCCCTGCTTCATTTAATCAAACTCCACGTGCTCTTTGTGATTAGCAGCGGGGCATCTCTAGGTTTCAGGTCATGGAGTGCATCAGCCATTGAGGCGGGGGCATGAGACTGTGGATATAGACGGCACTAGGGATGCCCTGGGGTGGACCTATGTTCACATGAATGAGGGGTGCAGAGAGTATCATGAAGTTGTCGGAATCCTCCTAATCAGAGTCCCTCCCGGATCATTCTTTGGGGCGACCACTCCACGCTTCATCGAAAGATCCCTTATATCGTGTAGTTTTGTGTTTGAAATATTTTGCTGCATTTGGGCAGTCCTATCTTAGCACTGGGTTTTGGTGAACCCACAATTAAGCTCGACAGGATATCTTCATATCCACATGCAGTGTGACTGACTGACAATACTTGACTTTGTAGGCAATGAATTCTGACCTTGGACTGACCTGTCCACAGCCACCGGATGTAAAGTGGGAAGAATTGTATATAACCCCCAGGAAGCTTCTGATGCCCCCACATACACAGACCTTACACTAAGGTCAAAACACCACAATTTGAGAAGACTTCGCTCAGCTTCTGGTGCAGAGGCCGAACTCCCAGGTTTGGCCCTTCAGAAGGCTGGCTTAAAATGTCTTTCTAAAATAGAACTCTTCATTCAGAGAAAAACAATCAGTCAGTTCTCTTTTGACAAAATTATGGGCCATAAACAAAGTTGCAATTGAATAGCTCTTAGAATAATGTCGACAAAGGATCTCTCTCCTTCATCCAGCTTGGGGAGTGCATCCAATGGGTCTCTCTAGGGGCAGTGGTACCTATTAATATAGTATAGTCAGTCAACCCAGAGACTGAGTTCAGGTACTGTGGTGTACGCACCACCTTGGTAATGTGGCCAAGTGGCATGAGCTTTCCATTGCACCAAGACTGGGCGAGTGATAGAGGGAGGCGTAAAAATGAAATTAATGTTAAATTCGTCTGTGTTTAATCTGTGCAAATGGAACGGATTCATTAAGATTTCACTAATCTATTGTGCTGTGCGGAATTCCATGCATTTGCAGATATCCAGAGATGTCCATCAAAATACATGAAACGCTTTGTATCTAGTTCTTCAACCTTGTGCAAAAAATCTAAATGATACCAAAATTGTACTGATGTGGAAATAACAAAATGCCACAAATCGTCGGGCTGCTCTATGCCCACTTTCAATAAAAAAAATTAAATTAGGGCGTCTGATGGCTCTAGGATGACACTGTGTGCCATGTAGCACATCACCCAGATGTGAAGGTGTTATTTAACACAAGCATATGGTGCTAGTGGTTGGGTTTCCTAAATCAGTGTAGGCAGCAACATCCAGGACTTGAGAAGTTATCTTTCAGTGTGATAATAAGATACACTCAGCCTCAATCAGGATGTCAGAACCTGGAAAAGAGTGGGATATCACAACTCAAAGGTCTTGAAGGGGTTCCGACAATGCTTTATTTTTTCTCTGCTGCAAATAAACTTACATCTCAGCATAGGAGGGATCTCATAGACAAGAGAGGTATCTTTGGATAGAAAGGATGGACTTGACACCACACCTTAATTAGTCAGCCAGGTGTCTTCAATGTTAGGCTGGCCCTGACCTTTGGTCGTGGTAGACAATCAGTGGACAAAGATGGCCTCAACCCCAATGGAAGCAAGCTGTAGTGCCCACTACTTCAGGATCGGGTTTACAGTGTCCAGATAAGACTCAATCCCAGATAGAAGGCTAAGTGCTTCCTGCACAGAACAGACAGTCATTCACCTCACAGTGCATCATATTTAAAACTCGTGGACTCCCGTTTCTGTGGGAGAGATTCCCAATCATACAAGGAATTTTACAAAGGGAAACACCAGCATGTGTATCTCTAGTGAACTTGTCAATTGTGTTCATTGAAGCAGCCGGAGATGAGGACAAAGGGAGGTGTCTTTCGGATAAACAGAAGTTGGATGGCACCCTTGGGCAAACAACACACACTGTCTCTTATCTGGTATATTTCATGGAACTCTCGTCCCATTGAGCTTTGTTCGTTCATTCCACAATTGACATTGTCTCGTAGCCCAGTGCATTGTTAAATAGGGGTTCTGAACCAGCATTTCTTTAAAAAGGTGTCTCCACCCAAGGTAGTCAAAGGGAGGGAAAATCACATCCACCTATTCTTCTAGTGGTGCTTTTTACCTGGGACTATTGCAGTCACAAACTGTAACCTTCCTTTTTAACAACCTACTTCAAATTGATTCCACCAGGTAATGGTGAAAGAGTTGGCCTGAGAGTGATTACACTGTAAGGGCAAGAGATATTTGTACATCTAGGAATTCAAATGATGTAGGTGGGTAAGGGAGTTCTAAAATGCATGCAGCTGGTTAGAATGGGAGCCAAATACCCTGTGCCATGCTTGCTGGGCAAGGCTGTCGATGTGAACTTAGATAACAATACGAGAGAGAGAGAGATGGAGACCCCAATACCCATGTTGCTCCTCTTCATGTGCTGCTTTCCCCAACCCCACCCACTGCCTATGGCTACCTCTCTTCCATGCCTCTGCTGCTCCCGACTCCCACTTTATGGTGGATTTTTTTTCAGTATTTTATGTTATTATTATTTTTAGGAGGACCAGGCAGAATACACGTGCCTGCCCCTCAGCATTTTCTTTTAATTTCAATTCATGGAGAGTCCGCAACTGTCATTTGCTACCATCCATCTGAAAAGCACTTTTATTTAAAACAAATTACATTTTTTAAATGTAATCTAAGTGAGTTCCACCAATTTAGGTCAGTATATTAAATAAAAGGAAATGGCTAAACTGCATTGCGTAGGCATATTCATAAGCCATCACGCATGTACGCACCTAAAGAATGGCGATGTTGCTCAAAAGCCAAAATGTGAACAAGGCGTCTGTCGGAGATTAGGCAGGTAGATGGCATGTGCTGGAATTTCTTTGTGAATCTGTGAAAAGAAGCAAACGTACTTTATTATTCTGCTCTGATTGGACCGGCAAGCAGCACGTACATCCTGCCTGATCAACATCTTCATCGTCACTTCTTTATGAAATGGATACAAAAACAAAATCTAGGTTCCTCTTCTTCAAATTTTCCAGCAGAAGCTGCAGGCTCACCCTCTTCAAATATCTCTCAACCGCGCTGTCTCTTCTCTCTCTCCCCTCGTCCTCCTCTTTCTCACCTTGTGACTACCCAAAAACAACTCTATCTTGCATTGCCTGCTTTTCATTTCCCATAAAATTGATAAAAAAAATGAATGCTTTGATTTGGGGGATAACGCCGGCCGGGCTCTGCTCCACTGAGGCGTTAGAGAACTATCCTGCTGTCCCGTGCGGCGGACGGGGCTCTGTACTGCTAAAACTACTATTCCCAGCAGCCACAACCAGGAAGACGCCGCCACCGTCGTCAGCCGGCTCCAGGAGGCGCTTAAAGGTCAGCGAGCTGCCGAGGACCTTGTGCTTTGATTTGGGGGATAACGCCGGCCGGGCTCTGCTCCGCTGAGGCGTTAGAGAACTATCTTGCTGTCCCGTGCGGCGGACGGGGCTCTGTACTGCTAAAACTACTATTCCCAGCAGCCACAACCAGGAAGACGCAGCCACCATCGTCAGCCGGCGCCAGGAGGCGCTTAAAGGTCAGCGAGCTGCCGAGGACCTTGTGCTTTGATTTGGGGGATAACACCGGCCGGGCTCTGCTCCGCTGAGGCGTTAGAGAACTATCTTGCTGTCCCGTGCGGCGGACGGGGCTCTGTACCTCTAAAACTACTATTCCCAGCAGCCACAAGCAGGAAGGCACCGCCACCGTCGTCAGCCGGCGCCAGGAGGCGCTTAAAGGTCAGCGAGCTGCCGAGGAGCTTGTGCTTTGATTTGGGGGATAACGCCGGCCGGCTCTGCTCCGCTGAGGCGTTAGAGAACTATCTTGCTGTCCCGTGCGGCGGACGGGGCTCTGTACTGCTAAAACTACTATTCCCAGCAGCCACAACCAGGAAGACGCCGCCACCGTCGTCAGCCGGCGCCAAGAGGCGCCTAAAGGTCAGCGAGCAGCCGAGGACCTTGTGCTTTGATTTGGGGGATAACGCCGGCCGGGCTCTGCTCCGCTGAGGCGTTAGAGAACTATCTTGCTGTCCCGTGCAGCGGACGGGGCTCTGTACTGCTAAAACTACTATTCCCAGCAGCCACAACCAGGAAGGCGCCGCCACCGTCATCAGCCGGCGCCAGGAGGCGCTTAAAGGTCAGCGAGTTACCTCGTCCCGCGAGGACGCGCGCGGGACGCGCCGGACGAAGCCCGGACTAAGGGCGGACAGTCTGTGACAGTCCGTGGCAGATCGTGTCAGGGCTGGGCCACGGGATTTGGACTTGAATTTTCAGTATGCTTGTACCCATTGTGGGGTATTAATTTATTGTTCATTAGTTTAGCTTTATTTGTGGATACCTAATTTTACTTGTCTGGTGATCCTTACCTGGTCGTAGCAAGGCGTGCACTGGGAGAGAGTTTCCTTGTTACCCAGATAGTTACGCTAAAGTTTAGTCAGGTATTGGGCATTAACTGTTATATCAGTTTTGGAAGGGGGTAGACGCTGAATAGTACCTACCATGTCGTTACCCAAATCAGTTAAGAATGTGCCAGTTTTAGCCACCCTGGATAACTATCTTTTAAAAAAAGTCGACCAAATTAACAAAGAGCGATGCCTGTCCATAGGCAAGGGAAATTCTACTACTACAACATCTACTACTGCATCACCTACCTTGCCTAGTTCACCAATTTCACTGTCTACCCTCCCACTGAATTACTGGCCACACTCGTGGTCAATAACTCCTCAGTGCTCCTTCTTGGAGATTTTAATTACTGGCCAGGCAATCCTAGAGAGGACCTGTCCTCCAAAGATTTCTCAGCTACTCTTCAGTGTCTCAACTTTCTTTTTCACCTCCACTCCCCTACCCATATTCACGGCCATACCTTAGATCAGTTATGGTCAGCCAGCTGTACTATTCTTTCCCCTACAGTCATCCCCTGCACCTGGTCTGATCACTTTTTGATTTAATTTCTCATTGAGCTTGGAGCCCAAAAACCCCCCCCTTTGTATAAAAATGTAACAGCTCGCAACTGGAATCGGGTTGATCTCAACCTTCTTTGTTCCTCTCTAATTGCTTCTCCCCCTGATCTAGGGACTCTCTCCCTTGATCTTCAAGCAGACGCTTTGAATCAGTGGTTGTCCTCCACCTGCGATCGCGTTGCCCCCCTTAGAAAAGTCAAGATCTGCCGCCCCCATGACGCCCAAAAATGGTTCACAGATGATTTGAAAACACTTAAACTGGACCTTAGACGGTCCGAACGCAATTGGAGACGCAATTACTGTCCTTCTTTGCGAGCCAAATATAAGCTCCTTTTGATTAATTACAAGAAGGCTATTCTCTCAGCCAAAACTATATATTTTTCTGAGAGAATATCTCTATCAGCTAATAAACCTAAGGACATTTTTTCCATAGTCCGCAACTTAGTTGCTTCGGACAGAGCGAACTCCAATCCCGTCCCCTCTCAAGCTCTTTGTCTGTCTCTTAACGACTTCTTTCCAGAGAAGATCGCGAAGATCAAATCTAATATTCCTCCAACTATTTCACCCCTTCTCTCCCCTCCCCTTCCCTCACCGCCTTTCCCCTCTTTGTTCCTTGAGCAGTTTCCACCCATCTCCCTAAACACCTTTCTGGCTCTACTCCGGAAAGTAAAGTCAGGCTCTCCGGCTGACTGTGCTCCAGCCCATATTCTAAGAGAGCTTCTCACTCATTGTCCTGATCCTTTTCTTTCCCTCCTTAACTCCTCCATTTCCTCTGGCCTAGTTCCGCAATCTTTCAAATCCGCAATAGTTCGCCCCATCCTAAAAATGCCTGGTGCAGACCCCTCCCTCCCTTCCAATTTCAGACCCATTTCCCTTCTCCCTTATCTTGGAAAGATATTGGAGAGCTACACTACCTCATGTCTCTCCTCCTTCATTGAGGATAACCATCTCTTGGCCTCCCACCAAGCGGGTTTCCGCCCAGCCCACTCTACCGAGTCAGTGGTCCTGTCCGTCCTAGACGAGCTCAAGAGTAAGGCGGATTCCAACTTGCCTCAAGCTCTGGTGCTCCTTGATCTGTCCGCTGCGTTTGACACGGTCGACCATTCCATCCTTCTCGACCGTGTTGGCGCGGCGGGCGTTCGGGGCACCACTCTCTCTTGGCTCGCCTCCTTTCTTAACGGGCGGCACAGGCTGTCCACCTGTCCGGCCATATTGCACCAACCCGCCTGGTTCCCTGCGGGGTCCCCCAAGGTTCCTCCCTGTCCCCTCTTCTTTTTAATCTTTATATTCGTCCCCTTATTCTTTCTCTCCTTGACATGGGGGTCTCCGTATATAATTATGCGGATGACCTCCAGCTTGTCTTTGACCTCTCCTCCCCTCCGGCACTCCCTACCTAAATTTCACTCCACTCTTGTTTTCATCTTGGAGTGGATGAACTGCAACCAACTTAAGTTAATCTGGACAAGACGGAGTTGGTCCTGACTGGCCATTCCATCTCCCCTTGGTCGTCTGCCTTCTGGCCCCCCACCTTTGGCCCTTCGCCCATTCCAGCGGCCTCTGCAAAGACCTTGGGCATTAAAGTTAGTGGGGACCTCTCCATGCATGCCCAGATTGGCTCCGTTGTCTCCTCATGTTTCCTTTCCCTCCGTATTATTCGGAAAGTGTCCCGTTTCTTTTCCACTGATGGCCTCAAACTTATCATGCTAGCAATGATTCTCTCCCGTCTTGATTACGGGAATAGTCTCTACGCGGGCATCCCGGCTGACGAACTGCGCCGATTGCAAGCCATCCAGAACCAGGCTGCTCGAATTATTCACCACCTGCCCAAATCTTCGCACATCACGCCTGTCTTGAAATCTCTTCATTGGCTTCCCATCTGCCAGAGATCTCTCTTTAAAATGGGATGCTTGGCCTTCATGGCCCGCATTCGTATTGCCCCAGCCTTCATCAATTCACTCATCACCCCCTATATTCCCATCCGTGCCCTCCGTTCTTCCAACCAATTCCTCCTCAATGTCCCGCGGTTTCGTAAATCCAAAACCGGAGGCACCAGATTTTCGGTATTAGCCCCCCGCTTCTGGAACAGCCTCCCCCTGTCTATCAGGTCTATCCCAACCCTTCTCCAATTTCGTAAAGCCCTCAAGACACATCTATTCTCTATAGCGTACTGCGGCTGATCCCCTCCTGGCATCTTCCACCCTCTTTTTCAGCTTCTACTTCCAGCGCCAGGAAGCCGCTTGGTCGCAGTACGCTTTATCAAGAACTTTCTTCATTTCATTTCATTTCACTGAATGATAGTTGTATCCCCGTAGAACTGGACCTCGAAAATATAGAAAATTGCACTGAGGATCCTCCGGATCCAGTTATTGATATAACTGCCCCGGATCTGACCAATGACTCCACCGTCCAAGAACCTCCGGTATTACCTACCCAGAGAGTATTAAGATCATCCAGGAATTCTAGCAGGTTGCTACAAGTTAAGAGGGGGGGTAATAGAAATAAAAAACGAGTAGATCTGACCCCTAAAAAATTGGATGGTGATCGGACAGTGATTGCCGATAATACCATGGTCAAGCTTGATCCGGAGCAGCTAGATCAACTAATCAGTATCATTGATACTAAGATTGAGATGATAGTTAAACCTTTTCTGGATAAGCTGGACTCAATGACTGCAGAAGTGGCAAAACTAGGGGGTGTCCTGGATACATTTATTGACCAAAGGGCTGTACCCAAGTAATTGATAGGGAGTTGGGATCCACCACTGATACCTCAAAGGCATCTAGCGCTGAATCTGGCCCAGAAGTCGTACCCTTAACTGTATCTATCCAGCCAAAGAACAGTAAACTAGCTACTGACCCAACAACTGTTCAAATGAAGGGGGTATTGCCCGGGCTAAAAAAAGGCCCGGTTAATTCCCAACCCGATCTACCCCCCGACTGTGCGCCGTATGTGGCGGTCCTAACTACTGTTCCCCCAATTGGTACAACTGAGCACCCAAATAATTTCGAGTCTCATGCCTCCCTAAAAAATAAAACTGTTTCTTGGCTTAGTCAGGAGTGTGGATTCCCAGTAGAACTATCAGGGCAGATTATTACTACTAGAAGAATGAAATGGATAGGCAGTACCCCGAAAAACATCAGTAGTGATTGTATTATAGTGAATTTCCGCCATCCCCACCTTGCAACCACCACCCTACTTAGAGCTTCTTCTCTCCCCTACCATAATCAGGGAATCACACTCAGACCTCTTGGATATTTTTATAAGCATCCCAAGAATGAGCATGCTTATGCACACCATAGGAATAGAGGTAGGGGTTGTAGCACTACTTTTAACCGCTTCCAACCATTGAGTGGTCTTGAATCCAATGACTGACTGACACCTAGTTTAACTAATTCCTCTCTTGAGGTGCCAGTTTCCCCCAAGCATGATAAAGGGATTAAAGAATGTGTGGAGGAGAAGTGTATACAAGTTAAAGATAGGGACATCCCTGTTCTCGGGGTTTTAATTGGAGAGAACAGTTTTGGTCCAGTAATTGTGGAAGGGCCGAAGGTATCTCCAAACATCTCTGATGAAATGTCCAGTAATATTAGTGTCAGGCCATTAACTATTCTGGATGATGGTTCCAGGCAACGGGCCTGTCTAATTGGCAGTTGGAATATAGCGGGTATTGCGTCCAAAGTTGAGTGTCAAAGTTGGCTAGAGTTTGTAAATAGTTTTGATATTTTATGTTTCCAGGAAACATGGTCCAAAGAATACATCAACCTTAATGGATATGTTTCTTACTCTCTACCCGCTTTGGCCTCTCTGTCAGGAAGAGCGAAGGGAGGGCTTTTGGTCTTGATATCTGTTCAACTCCCTATTACGGTGAAAAAACGTGTGCTGGTAGGTGCCCATTCACAGATTCTATGGCTGAAACAGGGTAATGGCAGAAATGTTATCTTAATTAATTTTTATAATAACGTCTTTGACAGTTCACGGCATCTGGTGGTAGCTACCTTAGAGAGTGCCCTGGAAGTCATTACTATGGGTTCTAATGGTGTTTTTGAATTGATATGGGTAGGCGACTATAATCTGGTGGTCTGCCCCCTTTCCGACCGAAGGGTATGTGGGATTGTCGACCAGAAGGGGAATGCTGATATTCATTTTCCACATAGTCAATATGGGGATTCACTGAACAACCTGTTAGCCTTCCATGATATGGAAATTTTGCCTTTTGCTAAAGATAATTCTGGCGCCAGTATTCCTACCTTTACAGGACGGAACTCGAGCTCCATAATTGATTATATCTGTATGTCCTCTAACCTCATCTCCTGGTGTAGGGCTCCTAGGGTCGTGGATTCTTCCTTATATAGTGATCATAATTGTGTTGCTATAGAGGTGACCTTTTGGAAGGTAAACTCAGCCCTTAATAATGGTGTTATTGTTAATATTGAACCTCATAGAACAAATGGATTTAGAATTAGATGGAAGGGGGACAAAGCAGAGACGATGTCTACTGCCATCGTCAGGAACTGTCTTTTGGACATCACTGCCATCTTGGATAGCAATGTGGTTAATAGAGAGACTGTAGTTAATTTTACTAAAATTAATGCTCTTACCGAGAGATTGATGACCAAAACTGGCAAGGGGAAACCTGACCGGCAAAGGGGGTGGTTTGACCATGCCTGTACCCTCGCACTTAAAAAGTTGAAGGAGGCATTGACTGCAAAACCGAGAGTAACGAGTGTGGTAACACAGCTTAGATATACCTACCAGGATGAAGTTAAGCGCAGAAAGAAGGAATTGCAGCTGGAAGCCTGGGATAACTTGGCTCTGGCAGCGGAAACTTCCAATAATACGCTATTCTGGGCCACAGTGAATGGTTCATTCTTAAAGGACGACAAAGTCCCCGAATTGACCTCTAATGTTGATTCTGATTCCTGGGTCACTCACTTCTCTGGTATTTTCGACTCGGAGGGTTGGGCTAGGGACCGTGATGGCTCTTGGCCTGTTGTTCCACTGAACATTACTCTAACGGAAGTTGAGGTTAGCATTAGTTCCAGTAAAGGGGGCAAAGCCCAGGGCCCTGACGGGGTACCTATTGATGTATATAAATGTATCCCTGAGCTCTGGGGTCCGCTGTTAACCAAAGTTTTTAATGCAGCAGTCTGCTATGGGGTTCCTCCTTCGTGGGAGGAATCCATCATTGTCCCAATCTACAAGAAAGGTGACAGGGGAGAGGTGAAGAATTACCGCCCCATTTTGTTACTAGACTCCTCTGTAAAAATAATGAGTAGGGTGTTACTTACCAGATTGGAAGAGTGGGCCTCCTCTAATAGTATCCTTGCAGACTGTCAATATGGATTCAGGAAGGGGAGGGGAACCACTGAACAATGCCTCAACCTTGAACTTTTGATAGGGAAGTACACTCAGGCAAAGTCAGGCTCTCTCTACCTCTGCTTCGCAGATTTGAGTAGCGCCTTCGACTTGGTGGACCATGGTATTCTCTGGGCCAAACTGTTAGAACTGGGAGCGCCTGAGGGCATTGTTTATTTTCTTGCCCGTATCTATGCCAACCTACGTACGAGCGTCCGCTATGGCCCAAGTGGGGAATGTACACCTAAGTTCAGGATAGGGCGGGGTATTAGGCAGGGGTGTGTTCTTGCCCCCTTGCTTTTTACTCTTTTTATCAATGAAGTTGATATGGTTCTTAAAACTATTGTGGCAGACGCCCCTAAAGATAACAATCTTGACGTCCCGGTATTATTATACGCAGATGACGCGGTGCTGCTATCAAGGACACCCTTGGGTCTGCAACGTCTTATGGACAGGTTTTCCATTTTTATTGGTGAACGAAAATTGGTCATTAACAAATCCAAAACTTATGTTATGGAATGTGGAAAAGGTAGGGGGAAACATCACCCATGTTTTATTGATGGCCAGAAGGTCCAAATAGTGGACAATTTTTGCTACCTGGGCATAACGTTTTCTAAAAATAGGGGCTGGGGTTGTGAGCTCAATAATGTTCGGGCCAAAATGGCAAAAGCGGACATGGGGTGTGCAAATTTGCCACCAAATTGGGTGATAGGCGGATCGAAGACATGCTTAAGATCTATGAGGTGAGATCCCTATCGATTGCCATTTATGGAGCAGGGATATGGGGATTTGTATCTGTAGGTGGTCTCCAGGTGGAGGAAAACTGTTTCCTTAAAAGACTTTTGTGCTTGCCAAAATCATCTTCTAATGACTTAGTCCACAAGGAATTAGGAATCCCCTACCTGTCTGATTTAATTGCTCTAAGACCACTAATGTTATGGCGTGCTGTGTGGGCGAAGGAAGAAACGTCCTTAAATAGAGCTCTTATAGGGGACTGTCTCTCCCTTGATAATTATCTAAAGATCCCCTGGATTAAATACGTAATTAACACATATAAGGAGATCCCTGGAGTTGACGTCAAGGGGGACAGCCTAGCAGCCTCTGACTTGTCTAAAGCTGAATTGAAGAATGTCTTTTTAATGTATAAGTCTGAGCAGCGGCAATGTAACAGAGTTAATTTATCCAGTAGTTCATTCTATGTCAAATATAATGAAAGTGTGGGTTTTCAACCTTATTTAAGGCACGTAAACAGAGCGTCCCACCGATTTGTTTTGACTAGGTTGAGGTTGGGGATCGCGCACCATTTGGTGGCTTTTCCTTCCCACAACAAGCATCCAGAGGGCGCGTGTCCATGTGATAATAGCTCCGTACAAAGCACTTTGCACTTTGTAATGATATGTAAGCTATATGATAATTTTCGCATTGTGTTTTTAAAACCTGTTTTTGTTAAATTTGGTGTTAGGACAGTTCATGACGCCTTGATGCTGCTTTTTAACCTAAATCATGCTGATATCTGCTTTTTTACAGCTACTTTTCTTCTGAAAGCGATTAGGGCCAGGAAAAGTATGATCTTGTAACTGTTTATTGTGATGGATCGTTTTTATATTATGTTCTTTTACCGGTGAATGTACCCTGCCTGTATTTGTTGTGCTTTTATGGACATTGTTTTTATGTTCTGAAATAAAGCCTTATGAACTGAACTGAACTGAATGGCTCCTTTCTCTTTTGTTTATCTGTTCTTCTGAACATGCGGGTGAAAAAAGAATGTGTTCAAATTGTGAGGGCTGCTAAGCTGGCGTACATCTCTCATTCTTTTCAGCACACCTGCATTTGGTGGTTGACACTGGCTTTTTACTTCTAATTATAAGCCTGATAAACAAAAGGCCTCCATACACTGTAACTGGAATCCCCTGCTTTTCAAACTGACATCACCCTCCAAAAAAGTGTTCATACCCCTATTGACCTTAATGGGATCACTCTCTCAAAAGACTGACTTCACCCCATGTTTTGAGGCTAGTTGTTGAAAGGCATGTTTGCTCCAAGAGAATGGTTCA
Source organism: Lissotriton helveticus (assembly GCF_964261635.1). Classification (NCBI taxonomy): domain Eukaryota; kingdom Metazoa; phylum Chordata; class Amphibia; order Caudata; family Salamandridae; genus Lissotriton; species Lissotriton helveticus. Next base: position 599,294,492 of record NC_136063.1, on the reverse strand, counting down.
GTGAACTGACTGTGAGTACATGGACATCAGTGGCGGTGTGGGTGCGGTGGCTCGGCCCTCAGCAATGTGGTGTTGGCAGGGTCTTGAGTAAATGGACAGAATCCTGCCCTACCCAGGCCACAATTGATGTACAAGAGGTCCACTCAGATATGTTATGCCAGTATCCTCCTAGGGCCTAGCTTCTAGCTCTAGTAGGGGCGAAGGTGACGGGGCTGTTTAAGAACATTTTGGAACTCAACAAAAAGGGCCAAGTGAGGCACTGAAGAGGAGATGCAATTTTATTTCAGGTTTATTTTAAGCACAGTTTTTCAGTGACTGGAAGAGCTGCTGATTTTTTTTTTGTTGAGTTGCTTTGTTATTGGGTGACTGCTTTGTCAGTCATCTAATTAAAGCAACTCGCTCAGTCAAGACACACGTGCAGAGATGTTGAAAGGACACGGTGGCAAGCTTTTGGCATGTGTGATGTTGCTAGCGTGGAACAAAATTTATTTTGAACATACTACCCATGAGACTACAGAACTTTTCAGTTTTAGTTGGGCTAACGGCATTTCTTTGCCGATCATCACAATGTTATTTTTCATTATTTTCTACTCAATTTTAGTCATCTATAATTGTTGACTTCACCCAGTGTGCTCACAGTTAACTAAACAGGTGTGTCAGTGTGTAGTATTGAATAGGCGTTCTTACGAAAGCCTAAAAATAATATAGTTAAAATATGTGTAATATTAACGTGCAGACTTAAATGAACAACATTAATTCAATAATGTGCAAAATGTAGTAACTAACTACACTTACACGTACTGAGCCTCAATACATTTAAGGCCGCATTGCTTAGAAAGTAGTTTGACAAAAATCTGCTGATGCACGCCTTAAATGTTTAAGTCTGAATAAATGTTTCACGTTGCTCTGCAAAATGTTTTTTCTTATACAAACAAGAGTTGAAAATGATTGCTAGAATTGATTAATTAGTAGAATTATGAAGAATAATCACATAGAATAAAGCAGCTTAGAGATGTAGTTCCATTTGTGGGAAAGTAGGTTTAGAATGAACAAGCCTCATGTGTTGCTTAGACTAAAACAACAAAGTTGCATACTTGGAGATTACTGAAAGGAGTAAACCTGATCCTAGGAAGAACCCTGAAAAATGTTTGAATGAGATGAGGAGAAGATTCAACATTAATTGTTGCCTGTTTATAAGGGTACATGTTCCTAGAGTAGGTAAATTCTCCCGCTATTGATTCTCATGCCATTTTACCCATGCTAGTGATTACAGGTGCTACTGCTACTGCACATTTCCCCAACCTTGTTCCTTTTTGCTTATGAGACTCTACTGAATTTCATGAACATCTCTTTACGGGAAGTTCTGCTGTGATCGATTATTGACTGTTGGATTTTTGAGCTTTATGCTTGATGTCACTCTGTTTCGAATTTGAACTCTTTATGTGTTCCTTTTGACACCTTTTGCCCCATTCTCAGAATAGAGTTCTGTAAAGGGATCCAATATTTGAATTTTTTTTTAATAAAACCTATGATTCTGAAAAAAGACAATTTATATCAAACTTGAAATAATGAAACCCTAAAAACTTTAAAAATTCTCATTATTCACTGAACTTAGATAGAAATTGTTATTACTATTTATGTGATGATATGCTCATGATCTTCTCAACCACAATGGCCAAAGTCCGTGATCAGCCCTGTGTGTGTGATGGTAAACTGAGTTTTAATTAAACTGATTCTTACTCCAGCAGTATGTAGGTTACTGGTTATAATCCTGACACAGCCAACACATTCTTTTACATGGATGTGAATTAGAGGACACCAAGGGTGAACCCTGAGAATCTTGGCTTGTTCTCGGTGATCCCTCGCAGTGCTCCTCTGACCCCTGACTCAGATGAGTTGCACCAGGATCAGAAGGGGATGGCTGAAGAATGCTAGATTTCTGAAAAGAAAACATGCAGCAGTTTGCCTTTTTATCTGTATTTTAGAAGTAGCCAGCATAGCAATAAAAAACTAAAAGGAAAAGAAAAAAAGCACATGCCAATCAGAAGTTTATATATGTTCTTTTTGTCTTTAAATAACAATAGTGATATAATTACTGTAAAGTGCTCCTCCAGTAAGTTCAAAAGCCAGGAAGAATAAAAAATGTATGCCCAGTTTAAATCAGGAAATGTGCAACATCAGAAACCCATTACATTGAGTCAGTGTATTTTCAGCTTGCCGCTCTAGTACAAACCTAAATCTAGACAATACCTTGATCCCCTTCTAACCTCTTCTCTTCTACATCTTAGCCAAGAACACTTTCCGAGGACCCCAGATACCTCTGGGGCAAAATATGCTTGGTTAGAGCACAGCGTAGGCCTCCGCACCTTTATGCACACCACAACCATGTGATGCAGTCCGCGTCATTAGGAGTTGGACTGTGCGCCCAAACTATAGTTACTTTTCATTTAGTTGGGGTAATAAAATGCCAGCAATTCTTCAGACTGTATTTGGGATTTCTTTAACACAGCCCAGTATGGCCATTGCAGCATCTATAGGATACCTGTATCTAACATCCTTGTCAATTTTGAGAAAATGCTACTGCAAAACAGCTGTACCTCTGGGCATCTCCAGGCTAGTGAAAATCCATCACTGGGTGTTGGACACCTATGCCAGAATGTACTTTGATTTTGTTCCGTGTAAAATGAAATTTCCCTTGGACTTAGTGTCACTAATAGTCACTCATACTCATACAATACGTCATCCACACTGGTGCCAACATGAGGGATCTCCCCAGTTATAAGTACAAAGACATTGCAAATGCAACTCCTAAGTTGTCAAAAAAAAATCAAATTTATTACGTAATCAGTAAAAACTATTAAAAACACAATAATGAAAAATTAATTTCACATTCATGATAGTCCCCGAACAAAACAATCATAATGAGTTACAATACATTGCAAAAAAGAGACATAATAAAGAGATTTACTTCGAAAACATCTTAGATCATTAATCCTTTGGAATATTGAAACAACTTCAGGGTAGTATTAGCGAATGACAGCACATTAGTTCCTCGGATTTAATAAAAGCAATAGCGTTGACGCGTTTCGGTGTGCTGCCTGATATGCACCACCTTTTTCAAGACAAAGTACTTGGTTGTCTCTCTTTTTTCGTTCTCAGTATTAAAAATCAATTATATCTGATCATAATCATGCACTCGACTTGTAGAAATACTTCCTCAGTCGTATAATGTGGACGTTATATCTTCCAACTGTGAACTCCTATTCACCACATGGGGGCCCTAGTTTTCAGTGAGTTGTGGTATTTATTGGCTCATCTGAATCGAAATAAATCCGGCACTGTAGGCAGGCTAATAAAATGCTGTGCCGTCGAGTTCTGCGGAATTGCGCTTTCAAGTGCCCTACGAGTTAAAAGTTTCCAGCTACGATAAACCTCTTTTCCGGGCGGCAGTTAAAATATCGTCTTGTCCCCAGTGGCAGCCAAAATACTTTGATTTTGTTCCAGCATGTGAAAAAACAGTGGCCTATATTAATGTCATTGTAAACATTTGAAATGTAAAAGATTGTGTCTACTACCAATGGATCGGTCAGTTGTATCTCCATTCACACTTTCTAGGGGGTTTTCTGGTAAATGTCGAGACCTTTGTAGATGACACAATAACTCAACAATCTGAATGCTGACTACAAAAAAACAATGTAAAGGTTATGCAGTAGAAAGTCTGTTCAGTATCTCTCGCTCATCACTGTAATAAATATATCAAATGAGGCAATTTGGCCTGTGCAGTGTGATTTATATATGTCAAACATATGTAGTGTATGTAAAACCAAACTAAGATAATTATCAGAATATTTTGTTTGCATGTTAATGCTTCACAAATCAATGATAAAACGAATCATGATGTCACTAGAAGAGACACGTCAGTTTCCTGAGCACAGACTCAGTTGTTAGTGGAAGACCCACAGGGCTTTACAAGCTGTGTGCCCTGAGTGTGCATATAACCTTTTTACAGACTAGTGTTGAGAGGAAGGAGAGCATGTTCACATGCTCTCATGATACTCTAACTGGGACTTTGAGGCTATGATCATTGTAGCTAAGCAAATGGTGGTAGTTGTATGGCATTTGGGGACTTACTTGAGTATGTGATGGCTGTATGATTGCCTTGCACTTGGTCTGTCATGTTCGCACCTCTGTTCTGTCATGGCAGTACCCTAGTTAATATATGGGTACTAACTTAAATAGAGGTATATTTGTTTCATTCTATTTTCTAAATTATTTTTATTGTCTGTGGGTTTTTGAAGTTCATTTTTGTCCATTTCTGAAATATCAACAGTCAAAGGTTATGTGAATTCACTTGCTGTGACATCATCAGGGTAAAAGGTCACCTTCTGTGAAGTCATATGGGAAGTGTCAATTAGAGTGATGTCACGCCCTCTACCTCTGCCATTTTGTTGAATCTATATCCATGGCCTTTTATCCTCTCAAAGGTAATTAAGATAGCACTGTCATATTGTTAACTTGATTGGTAATTTACAGAGTATTGCATCCAAAATCTAATTTAAAATGATCCTATAGATCAAAAATAAGGTCTGTGCCATACACGTGATGGGGTTACTATATTCTGTTGTACGCTAAAATGACAATGGTTTTCTGCAGTGTACACATCCATAGTCATGTTTACAAAGACTATCTCTCTTTTTTAGGTACATCTGTTCATGTTTAGTTTTATTTTTACTCCTATTACTTAGCAATGTATTATTGTTTGGACTTTGTGGTCCTTTTCTGTCACTTTCTCTATGTCACTTCCTGTGATGTCCTTAATGAAAAAGGTCACTTGACATCACTTGCTGATGTGACACCACTTCATCCGATGATTGTTGTCGGCTGGGTAGCTGACCCCAAAAAATTGTAACCTGGCACCCTCACTGAAAAAGGTTATACACTCTTCTAATGTCATCGTGTTTCATGGTGTTAATGCCCACAACCGCTAGCATTTTTTGGTGAATAAAGCCTATTGCAGCAATGTGAGCAATTTCGTTATAAACTATAGTTAAAAGATTATAAGAAATCTAGGGAAACACGGCTGAATGTTAATCTTACCTCACAAGTGGGACTGGGCACGGTGACAGTGCGCAGATACATAGGTTAGATTCGTAATCTTCATTTGCAAAATCAGCTGTGTCAAATGTGCCGCTTTCCAGCGCTGCGCATGGCCTCCCTTCCCTCTGTGCACTGAAAGATCATTAAGCCAACCCTCCCCTGGGAGAGCTGCTGCCATAACCTCTTACAGTTTTACAGGCTCCCCGAGCAAAGCAAATCAACCTCATTATACATTCACTTGCCCAAGTGGAACATTGTAATATCTTACCCAAAAGAGACGTTTTGTCACACCAGCTTTTCCACTCCAAGCAGACAGAGGGTCTAAACAATAGCATTTCCGCGATTTTCAGCAGGCGGTTGGATTAAATGGCTATTATGGCTGAGAAGGAGCAACATTTATCTAACAGCTTTTTTTACTTTGTTTCTGCAGATTGGAGAAACTTTAGGCAGCATCACCTGCATCTCACAAATTTAGGGGCATATTTATGAGCCCCTTGCGCCGCCGGCAGCACAAACCATGAAACCATATCCATGACGCCACGGAAAGCTACTTTGCGTGGCCTCATAGATATGGAGTAAGGCAAGGTAGCACACATCTCAGCATTGTCTTACTCTGCATTTAATTTCATGGGTGTTGCATTGGGTGTTCCCATGAAACACACATGGATATTGATGCTTCCCCAGATTTACAAAACCATGTAAAACTAGAGATGCGCCAAAACCTTATGCCTCCCCAGGTGAGGAGAAACAACTTTATTTCTCATCGTTGATTCCTCTTTCCATTTCGCAGCACACATAGAAAGAGGAAAAATCCTCCATGGATTGTTTTTGTGAAGGAAGGTGTCCCTTCCTTCACAAAAACATTCCTGTCAACAGCACAGGCACCCTTGCAGTGTGGTGTAAGGGTGACTGTGTTGGCGCTAGGCTGCCGAAATGGCACCAGTACAGGGGGAAAGGAAGAAAATCACATTATTGGATAAATAAAGGGTATTCCTGCACTTTCACTTTGAGGTAGGGTAGCATTGCATAGTGACTTTCTGATCTGGCCTGTGCCAAACCCCAATAATAATGTCCTTAGTATGTTCCTTCCCAAATTGATTATTTTGGGCATTATCTAGCATTCAGCTTACAGTGTGTATTTGAGAGGAATACTTTAAAGCATGCTTAGGTGAAAAATCTAGATATTTAAAAGCTTTAAAAAAGTAGCTAAGAATGCCGGGGCCCAGCTTTTAACCAGAAACAAAAGAACTACAGCTGTATTGCTTCACTGAGGGACTACATTTTGAAAAGTGTTAGCCAAGTGGCCACCACATCCCGACACTATCTCTTTCAAAAGGTAACCCTGCCTAGGCTCTTTTGGAATATTGGGATCCTGGTGGGTCCAAGGGCAACCAAGAAATATCAAAGAGGAGACTTCTTACACCATGCAACCGAAAGAGACACACAGTTGAGATCTATTTAGGCTGAATATTAAAACTTAGGAGTGTGTGAAATTCACATAATTTGCACTTGCGTAATTATGTGAAATTTCACCAAAATTATGTGAAATTACAACCAATTACATGAACTGCAAGTTTATCAGTTTGTGCTATATTTTAGCATGTGATGCACAAAGGTGTCAATCTGTGATGGAAATACGCACTTAAAGCTAGAACATATTTAAAAAAATAAAAGCACTGCAAATAACAGCCACTCCTGTTTTGTTGTTCCTGTGCATTGGCGGTAAGTTTTCACTGTGAATGGCCTGTTAATATGGCAAGTGGCATAAAGGCATAATTTTGGGGATTTGTCTTGACAAGCGTAACTTTAAATTCCCATAATTATGTGAATTACACCTGCATAATTAAAATTTCATCCAGGCCTTCAAAAACGTGCTCCCTTCAGCACAGGTACAAACTCTTAGAGAATATCATTGTGCTGGAGAGAGTGCAGCAGTGAAAGGAAGATGGCTTCAGTGTGAAGTCAAGTCTTTCACTATTAGCGGACAGGCCTGCACTAGGAAGGAGCAGGGCACTTTAAGGAGGTTGGTACAGTGTATGACTGCACCCCACTGTTAGGGTGTAAATGAAGTGTCCTTGGAAACTTCTGTGTCAGTTTCCAGTAGGCATCCCAATAAGGGGCATACAAATTGCAAACACCTCAGATGTTACAAAGTTAGCCTGCCTCTCAAGGGAGTATCTTATTGGCATAAAAAAGGGGTTAGAAAAACCAGCCATACCCTGGGTACACTGTGCCTTTGGTCTACCATGGAAAGTTGGCTTCCTTGACTCTCCGCATATCTGTGGATGAGCAGCCAATGCTTAGTTCAAAGAGATGGGGCGGGATCGTGTTGGGGTACACTATCAAGATAGTTATCACCGATGCACTGAAGATGTCCAGTCACAGTTCTGACTTTGTTAGCATACAGCACTTTCTCAGTATTTTAAACTATATAAATATATGTACAGTAAAAACAAAGGTCTAACAGTAAATAAAAAAACAACACCAAAACTACACAATGAACCAGTAATGCATTGAAAAAACGTTCTGATCATGGTCATTATAAGATTGTACCAAAGCTTTCCTCAAAAAACAAACACACAACAAAACAATGCCGTTATTATAAAACATTTTGGTGATTCATAACATGTTCACAAGCATGCTATGTTCATGAGCACTACCTGTTTGAAATAGCCATAATGGGTGATAGAGGTATTTGTATTTCCTCATTTTGCTAATTAAACAAGTTTAATATAAAAGTGCACAATTGTATGCTAAATATCACACATATAATAAAGGCAATGTTGTAGTATGTAATCATACTTAGGCATTGCAAGCACAAATGAAGTAACCTAATGTACTGACTTAAGTTAGCTATTCTATCATTAAGAAGGATAGACTCGATCAAATAGGAGGAGGCTTGCCCTAATCTTTAAAGATGATCTTGAAATCTCACTTTTCCACCTCCAAGACCCTTCATCCTTTGAATACCTTTGCACCAATCTCACTATTCCTGGCTCTCTCACCATTCGGCTGCACACTATTTACCACCCCCCTGGAAATTGTCTCTCCTTTACTGAAGAGATGTCTGACCTTATTATTCAAGCATCGTTCCCCCATTCCAAGAATCTCTTCCTTGGTGATTACAACATCCACTGGAACAAAAATGATGACCCTGCTGTCATCCTACTTAAAGACGCCTTGGACATCACTGACCTGACCCAACTCTGCCATTCCCCTACTCACACCAAAGGTGCCACACTCGATGCTATTGTGACGAGCAAGGATCTGGCCTCTCTCTCTAATATCCTTCCTGTAGACTGGTCTGATCACCACCTTATCCTCTTCACCTTGAATAGCTCCATCACTCGTCCCGCCCCTACCAACGCTTTACCTATGAAACATACCCGCAACCTTCACCTCATTCCACCTGGCGAATTGGAATCCACAATTCAAACTCGCTTACTTCTCCCCCCTCCCTCTAACTGCACCAACGACCTAACTGACCATTACAATAATTCTATTCTTGAAGCCCTCTACCTAATTGCCCCAATCAAACTCAAAAAACAAAAAAACATCCCGCCCAGGTCCTGGTTCAATTCCGATTTCAATAATGAAAGACGGGCCCTCAGGCAATCAGAACGTGCTTGGAGGAGTCATCCCACCTATGATCATCTGGCTCTCCTTAAAAATGTCAGAGCCCAATACAAAAAACATATCTTTAACGAAAAGGCCTCCTTTCTCCGGTCACAACTTGACCAGGCAAAAAAACGCCACAGAGAACTCTTTAACATCGTTAAAAACCAAACTTCTTCTGGCCCTCCTAAATTAGTAGCCTCTGTAGAAAGATGAGTAGAAATTGCCAGCTTCCTTACGAATAAAGTCAACAAGATCGAAGTATCCTTCTCTTCCCCCCTCTCTCTCCCCAACCTCTCCTCAATCAACACACCCTCCCTAACATTCCTAACCCACTTTTGTGCTCTGTTCTCCCACATCGCGATCCCTCTCAACCCCTCCCCGCTCTCCCCCATCTCGACTCCTCCCCTACGGGTCACCTTGCTAAAAACAATGCCTCATGGAGTGAATTTAGTCCAGTATTAGAAACCACTATCATCAACATCATTTCTAAACTCAAACCATCCTCACACTCCAAAGATCCTCTTCCCGCCCATTTGGTTCAAGAACTCAAATACATCATTGCTCCAATATGAACCGATATCATCAACTCCTCTTTTTCCACTGGCTGTGTTCCTGCCTCCCTTCAGCTAGGTCAAATCTTCCCCATTCTTAAAAACACTTCTGCTGACCCTAGTGACCTTAACAATCTTCGCCCTATCTCTAACCTTCCTTTCCTCTCTAAAGCCCTTAAAAAATGTGCCCTGTCTCAATTAGATAACCATATCGTTATCTTGAATCTTCTTGACGTTTTCCAATCCTGTTTTAAAAAGGGATGCAGTACCGAAACTGCTATGGTCAATTTTACTGATGACATTTATGGCTCTTTAGACAAAGGTGAATCCTCACTACTTATCCTCCTTGACCTCTCCGCTGTATTTGATGCTGTCCACCATCCCACCCTTCTAAACACTCTCAAAGATCGCTTTGGTTTTGAAGGCACTGTACTCAAATGGTGTACCTCGTTCCTGCAAAATAGATCACAACAAATTAAGCTCAGCCAATGCCTCTCTAAACCTCAGCCTGTCTCACTCGGTCTCCCTCAAGGATCTATTCTCTCCCCAACCCTATTCAATCTTTTCCTGGAACCACTCACCCTCATTCTCAAACAAGCTAAAATCTGTTACCACCTCTATGCCGACGATACTCAATTATACTACAAGATCAAATCACACAATGACATCCTTCATCTCAATGATACCCTGATTAAAGTTCAAGCCTGGTTCCATCTTAATCATCTCAAACTGAATCCTAAAAAAACTGAAATTATCCTTTTCACTCCCAAAAACAATTCCCTTCCCATTCAACTCTGGATTAATGATATCAAAGCACTTAATTGCTCCCTCTTCACCTCTAATTCTGTCAAATCCCTAGGCATCAGCATCGATCAGAATCTAAATCTCATCCCCCACATTAAAAATAAAGCCAAAAGTGCTCTTTTCACTCTTCACCAGCTCAAAAATATTAAACCTTTTATTCCAGCTGATGATTTCAAAATCGTTGTCCAATCTCTTGTCCTTTCCAGGATTGACTATGGTAACGCCACACTTACTGGCACCCCTAAAATCCATCTCGCGCCGATTAAATCTATTCTCAACCTAGCTGCCAGACTAATTTCTGACTGTAAAAGATTTGACCACATCTCTCCCGTCCTCAAAAATCTCAATTGGCTCCCAATGGAAGGACGAACCACCTACAAGATTGCTTGTATCATGGATAAAGCTCTTCACCAAAACACCCCCTCTTACCTTTCCAACAAACTATATAAAGCAGGGTGCTCAAGGTCCCTGAGGAGCACTAACTCCCTTGTCCTGATCCCTCCTAGACTAAAATGCAAAAAGACCCAATCCTGTGCATTCTCTGATAATGCTCCTACGATTTGGAACTCTCTCCCCAAAAATCTTCGCTGCAACCCCTCTTACCTTCTCTTCAAAAAAAGACTCAAAGTACTTCTCCTCAACAAATATTGGGGTACCTAATGTTTCTGATTCCGACCCTGCTCACTCTTTCTCTTCTCTTGCTCACTCACCTACCCACCCCTCTCCCTCTTTTTATATACTCACTCCCCTTCCCTACACCCCCTTCTCTCTCTTTAATTTCAACACTCATCATTTTCTCTCTGTTTCTTTGCCCCCTTCACTCATTTAATGCAATGTTTTACCTCTTGTGAATTTTCTGCACATTGTTAATTGTATCTTAATATGTTTACCTACCTTGTAAAGCGCTCTGATACTCTTGGGTCCAGCAGCGCTAAATAAAACCTTTTAAATAAATAAATAAATACTGATGCCATATTAAGATTGATTTTACGCATTACGTTTCAAAGGCATGTTTTTGCAATAAATTGTTGTCTTGTACAAGATGTTTTTCTCTTCCACTGCAGATGCTGTACATTTTCCAGAACCCTTCTATTAGGTACTAAAAAGCATTTGATATGTATTAGACAACTGATAGTGAGGTTCTCAACGGGACGAGAGGAGATGATAGGAAAATCGACTCCTTGCGCAAGCTGTCTGAACTACAAAATGCGAACGAAACTTTCAAGGATGTAATTCTATAGTCTTTTGAGAAAACGTGGGAAACTCTTGAAAATTGATTTGACGATGGTTACGGGTAATGTTTCAATTGCTTCAGTTATGTTTTAGAAGATTTATATTAGTGTATGTTCTTAGATCAGAGTAGGTACTATGATCCATATGAGTATTTCCCGATTTAGTGGCGGTAAAGCCTGCCATTCACAAAATTTAAATTGTGGGACCACAAAGTTCAAAACCACAATGCATCAAACATGTTTTCAAATCAGAATTTGCACTTTGTGACTCATTATGAAGCGGTAGGAAAATGGGGCATGAAATTTCGAACTGCTAACAATTGTGGGAAGCCATTGATTGACTACCAACACTTAAATATGGGTTGTATCAATTCACAAAGTGGAAGCTCTCCATTGTTAGATGCCAGATTGGTTACTTCCTTTGGGGTTTGCATTTCTATTATTAGGAGTTTCATTACTAATGTATGTTTGAGTTGTGGAGCGACAGTCACTTTGGAAAGCTAGGCTCCATCTCGTGATGGTGAAGCCAGTGGAGTAAAGACAATATTTGACAGAATTTCAGTAGTGCCGGTTGCATTGGAATGTGTTGAGGCAGCATTGCTTGTTTCTTTGGCTTCTCATCCTGGTGGTGAGCATGTGGTGTATCTGCAGGTGAAATGTTCGGCCTTCATTAATCAGATTTAAAAAAACAAAATGGCATGAAGTCATTGCAGAGTTTAGTAAAGTAAACAGGAGTGTGTCACTTGGAATGAAGCCACTAAGTCCTTGTAGATATGAAACCGTTGTACGGCCTTTGCACTGAAAAGGAAATGACCTTTTATTTCAAAGTGTGTAAAATGATGTTTTTTTTGTAGATTTTTATATAGTTCAAACTAGACCCGTGACATCGGGTATCAGAGAGCTTTACATGAGCACCAGTTTCGTTACATGAGGACACATTCATTTTTGTTAGGCATGGGGAGATTAAGTGGTTTGCCGAGAATCACAGGATGTTGAGCTTTGTTGCCGAGACTCGAACCCGATTCCCCAGCTTTGAGGTCAACTGCTCTAGAGTAAGGCTACATCCTCTCCCTCTCTTGTGATGTAGCCTCAAGAGTGATGCTGGCATGCAGTGTGTTTGGCTGTTGATCAGAATTTAGGTCAGTATGTTACCAGGTCGACAGTGAATTAGACATTGTTGTTGATGATGAGATACTCTGTCTCTAGTAGTTGGTAGGTGGCAGCGGGTTAAGGACTGTTGTGACCTTGGAGACTCTCTGATTCAGCTAGAGTTTCTAAATACAAATACATCAACAATAGACGTTTGCATTTCAAGTGAAGGAAGCCTGGAGGCTATGCTGTGGCAAAAAATATCAACCAGCCAAGTGGGTCGTAAACATCGCTGCCATCTAGAACACTCATTGCAAATGCTGGATGCGACTGCAATCTGGGGAATTAACCCATCCCAGCAGGCCTTCATATGGTACCTTCAAAAAAGAGTCTAATACTGGTCTTTTCACTCTGATAGGGCAAAACGCAAACTCGCCTGGACGGTTTTATCAGGGTTTAAGCCAGAGAACGCAGCACCATATCTATCATGCACCTATGCAGTTGCATTGAAAAAAAAGATTTTTGGCCCTCAGGATGGGTGAATGGCCTTTCTTTCACCATCTACCAGATTGGCGCCGCTCAAATGACCATGCAATGTGCAGGGGGTAAGGGTGTGCTTCGGAGTCGATCTAGCACGTGGCTTGTGTTTGCCATACCTTACTCAACGATCGAAGGATGCTGCTACGGGGCGAATGGATGAACTTGGTGTTCGCTCCTGCTGCCAAGCCATCTTAGCAGCCATGAACCCAGAGAACCCAACGATCAATATCCGATTCACCCAGTTCATCACAAGAGCGGCAAAATGGATAATGCAGTCTGCGTGCCAGTAATCAAATCTCCATCTTATTGCATTGGGTCACTTCCCACTCGTAAATGTAGTCAGTCGTCACCTTTTCTCTGGACCAACCTGTTAGCGGCCCTATGTGGTTTACTGGCTGCTCACGTCACGGCCCGAGTTCCACGGAGACACCAGAGTCCCTTTCCCTCTCCATGTAGGATCCATTCTCTTTTGAGTTAGAGCCTTAAAGTGAGCGGATCGGACAGTTGGCCTTTTCTGGACTTGTGCCTTGTCCATTTCTTTTACTACCTTTTAACGGTATGGCTCCTTTTTAGCAACAAAGTTATTCTGCCCCTCATGACACATATTTTTTACAGAAAACACATGCAGTCAGGAAAATTATGAAAAATTAAATCCGGTACCCTCTTGGCTTTATGTAATTATGCACCATCAAACATTTTAACTTTTGTATTACTGAATCTCTTATTATAACATTTAATTATCAGAGTGTTTTTCTATTGGAAATATTTTAATTAACTGAACAGTAAAGTTTTTTTCTTCTTTAAAAAATATTTATATGTATATATATATATATATATATATATATATATATATATATATATATATATATATATATATATATATATATATATATATATATATATATATATATATATATATATATTACCTACTGGCGGTCGCCAGTAGGTAGTTATAGTTAGGATTGATTTCCATAGGGAAATCGTAACATTCTATTTGGAATGGTGGAGGAATCTGCCCGATATTTTCAGCAACTTTGCTTCGCGGCGCTCCGGTCCTTCCCTGAAAGTTTGGGGGGGATTCGTCAAGCGGGGGCCGAGATAAAAGGGGGGTCCCAAAACGTGTTTTCCCCATGTTAATTTCCATAGGGCGGTCGGTCGCACTTTTAGCTCGAACGGCTGAATGGATTTTCACCAAACTTGGCAAAATTATAGGGACTGGTAGCCCGATGTGCCTTTGCTATGTCTCAAGATATGTGCTCCAGAGGATTTTGAGTAATTTAGGTTCAAATTTTTTTTTATATCTATAGCCGCGCCCCGGTACGCGCATCAGGGAGCGCTCCGGGCGCGCCACGCGCCACGCGACTTGCGCACTGAAAGCTGATTGGCTCTCGGGTGTCTGTACACATTCGAAACAGTCCGGAGCGGCCGCCATCTTGTGTCTCGGTAGGATCGAGACACAAGAGGTGGTAAAAACAAAGGGGGAAATAACCAAAAGGGGGCAGGGTAGACCCTCCCTGACCCCCTAGGTTTGATGTGGGGGCCATAAAAGGGTCCCTCGGGTAAAAAAAAATAAAAAGAAAATCGGTTTTCACGGGGGGAGCACCCGGTACGCGCCCCGGGGAGCATACCGGGAAGCGTAGCATGGGGAAAACCCCGTTCATTCACTGCGTCACCTCTACGACCCTTTCTTGCGTCAATATACCCATTTTGCATACATTACACCTGACGTAGGTATAATGTGGCGCAGGGGTTTACAAAGTGACGCATCTACCTAGATGCGTCACTTTGTAAATATGACTCAATAAGGTGCATTTTTAACAGCACTGGTGCGTCACAAAAAGTGATGCACCGGTGGCGTAAAAGTGACACATGGCCTCATAAATGAGGCCTTCAGTCTTCTACTCATGCGTCATATTAAATATATGACGTATTATGTCGCAAGTACTTTTAGATACGTCAATATTTCAGACGTATCTGTAAGTGCAAAAGTGATGCATTGCTAGAGTCTGTCACAAAAATGATGCAACTGCAGGAATGCATCCTTTCACATGGGGCCAGGCCCCATGTGAAAGGGCCTGCATCAGTCTTACGCCTGCTGTGAAACAGGCGCAAGATTTGGACGCAACAGCGTCATCAAAGTGACGTGGTGATATCTCATAGATTTTACTGCGTCACCTCTACGACCCTTTCTTGTGTCAATACGTCCCTTTTGCATACATTACACCTGACGTAGGTATAATGTGGTGCAGGGGTTTACAAAGTGATGCATCTACCTAGATGTGTCACTTTGTAAATATGACTGAATAAGGTGCATTTTTAACAGCACTGGTGCGTCACAAAAAGTGACGCACCGGTGGCGTAAAAGTGATGCATGGCCTCATAAATGAGGCCTTCAGTTTTCTACTCATGCGTCATATTAAATATATGACGTATTATGTCGCAAGTACTTTTAGATATGTCAGTATTTCAGACGTATCTGTAAGCGCAAAAGTGATGCATTGCTGGAGTGTGTCACAAAAATGATGAAACTCCAGCAATGCATCCTTTCACATGGGGCCAGGCCCCATGTGAAAGGGCCTGCACCAGTCTTACGCCTGCTGTGAAACAGGCGCAAGATTTGGATGCAACAGCGTCATAAAAGTGACGTAGTGATATCTCATAGATTTTACTGCGTCACCTCTACGACCCTTTCTTGCGTCCTACGTCCCTTTTGCATACATTACACCTGACGTAGGTATAATGTGGCGCAGGGGTTTACAAAGTGATGCATCTACCTAGATGCGTCACTTTGTAAATATGACTGAATAAGGTGCATTTTTAACAGCACTGGTGCGTCACAAAAAGTGACGCACTGGTGGCGTAAAAGTGACGCATGGCCTCATAAATGAGGCCTTCAGTCTTCTACTCATGCGTCATATTAAATATATGACGTATTATGTCGCAAGTACTTTTAGATACGTCAGTATTTCAGACGTATCTGTAAGCGCAAAAGTGATGCATTGCTGGAGAGTGTCACGAAAATGATGCAACTCCAGCAATGCATCTTTTCTTACCCTTCCACACCCCTGTTCCTTTTCTACATTTTGTTTGAATAACCACATTCCCCATGTTAACTCTCCTTCTCCTTACTTTCGTTCCCAACACTCACCTTCTTTCAGTCCCCCTACTTCACTTCCTTTCTCCTCTCATACTTTTCTGTTCTTTCTTACTCATTTTCCTTTCATTTATCAATGCACTCCACTTCACTTACTCTTTTTCATTTTTTTAAGAATATAGCTCTTTGATGAGAATTGGATGTAGTTCTGAAAATAACTTTTTTCTTTTTTTAGAACTACAACAAAAACAGGGAATGGAAACTGCTCAACAGGAGCAAAAATAAAATAAAAAATTAGGGCTGGTAACAGCAGAATGTTCGGAACCTGCTCTTGTGATCTCCCCCTCACCGATGGTGTTCGTCCTCCGGTTGATATAGAGGCCCCATCACTGGGAACCTTTTGTGCCAGAGCCCTGACACTTTCCCGGGCAAAATTCTGGGGGTGCCTTCTCTCCACATGGCAAATCATTGTGGAGTTCCCAAAAGAATATTTTTTATTGGGGTTACCCCGTGACAGGACTGTGTGACAGATCCTGTACTCCACTTTTGGAGCATTTACCTTCTTCTGGTGAGCAGGTATGGAAAAAAAATTCCAGATGAAATGTTCTTTGTATTTTGGCTGAGGAGGCTCTTCATCGATGAATTCATTGGAGTCATCTTCACTGCTGGATGGTCTGGCAGCCATGATAATCCAAGATATCCAACAAAGAACCGACAGCAAAACAGGCAGGTCTTTCAGTCACAAAAGTGAAAGAAGAAGTGAAGGAAATGGGTGGGGATTTCATTCTTTATAAAAAAAATGTTAGCAACCAATGAAAAGTGTTATTTTCAGGTCACATGACCCGACGCGCTTATCCTACGCGCCCCGGGATGTTGCGCGATCGTATGCGCTCGTGTGCTTCCGGGTGCGCTTACGCAGTGCGTCATATGACGCATTACGCGGTTACGCGAAACGTCACGATGTTGTTTTCGTTCGCGATAATAGCGCTAACGGGACGCTCCCCGGTACGCGCCCCGGGGTGCGCCGTAACATTGCGCTTACCCGTGCGTTCACCGGTACGCGCCCCGGGAGCGTTCCGGGCAAAAAATATTAAAAAAAATTTAAATTTGACATAATTCTACAATATAAAATTCGGTTTAAAATTTATTATTTTTTATACCTATAAAGATTTGCTATTAAAAAAACATTGAAATTCACTGAAAAAAACATAGGTTTCACACCAGTTATAGTTAGGAATTAGCATTAAAAAAACCTATTAAATTCACTGAAAAAACCATAGGTTTTACACCAGTTATAGTTAGCTGCATGTTTTACTCGCATAAAACCATTGAAATTCCCACGTTATAGTTAGTTGGACTCACTATAACTTGCGCGTGCAATGCACTGCTGATGACATCACATATTACATCACTCATGACATGGTCAGTGACATCACTCATGACATCACTGATGACACCATCCTTGTGACAGAGTGACAGACCTCCTTTCACTGTAATGTAACCCTTGAAACACATATTCAAAAATATAAACTAAAATCTTCAAAAAAATGGAGATACCCATACCACTTACAACAACCAATTCAATAATTCCACCATCTATATACACATCCACTCATTCACCAACAGTTCTATATAGTCACTCATACATATACTCACTCATCATATGTAGTGATACACCTATACATCCTGTTACAAAACGACAGGCATCCAAAAGTTACTCACACACATACTCACACATGCAAATAAACTATTGAACATCCATTTATTTGCATATACAGCTATACACACACTACCACTTTACTTCTAAGGAAACTTACACATACTTACTCTCTTAAACAACCACTTATAGAAACACATGCTAATTTAAACAGGAACTCTTACAATCCCTCACTCTCACATATACTCACTTATATACATCAATATTCACATAAACTAGATTAAAACATATGTAGTTACTGATAAAGACACTAGTGAGACAGTCATTCACTCACTAACACACACATATACACACTCATCCACCCATACAGTCCTGCACATATGCTGTCTTCAAAACACATACAACGAGGGAGTCAGTCATTCATGCATCTATGTGCTAAGTAATACCCCCACCAAACCATACAAACACTCATACTAATACTAACAAAAACATCTAATAACCCATATACATACACATATAGCTACTCAGCAACCCATGCAGCCACTTATACACAAAGTGAAACACTAATACATATATTTAAATATTTAAACATTACTCTCTAATATATGTATTTTAAAAAAACATCCATGTAAACACTTTTTTAAACATTTATTCTTCCATCAACTTTTACATATACATATATAATACATATTTATTTCTCGGAAAGACACACATTCACTGGATGGTGTCATCAGTGATGTCATGAGTGATGTCACTGACCATGTCATGAGTGATGTATTATGTGACGTCATCAGCAGTGCATTGCACACGCAAGTTATAGTGAGTCCAACTAACTATACCGTGGGAATTTCAATGGTTTTATGTGAGTAAAACTTGCAGCTAACTATAACTGGTGTAAAACCTATGGTTTTTTCAGTGAATATATATATATATATATATATATCTATATATATATATATATATATATATA
This sequence comes from Lissotriton helveticus, assembly GCF_964261635.1. Lineage (NCBI taxonomy): Eukaryota > Metazoa > Chordata > Amphibia > Caudata > Salamandridae > Lissotriton > Lissotriton helveticus. Next base: position 599,275,840 of record NC_136063.1, on the reverse strand, counting down.
TATATATATATATATATATATATATATATATATATATATATATATATATATATATATATATATATATATATATATAGCTGTGTCCCTCAGCTGGAGAGTAAATCTGTACTTCTGAATTTGAGGGTTCCATGGCATCTTGCTTTTATGCACTATACAGTAACAATCAAACTTAAAGCCACTTTCCAGTCTGTTGTGACCTAAACATATGTCCCCTTTAAAATATTTGAAGGGTGGAACTCTAATTATACAGGTCTTAATCTGGAAAATGAGCTACATTACTCTCTATAAATTGATTGAGAATGAAGGTGTGACCATGTCTGGTCTCAGTCAGGGAAATGAGCCACAATACCTTTTTTATAATTGGAGTAGTCTTGGAAATAGACTAAGGGGAATATGGGTAACCTGTGATCTTGTACATAGGAGAGTAATTCATTGAGAAAGAAGATGTGACTATGGTTGTTGGTGTAGTAACAACAGATGCAATCTTTAAAATATACTTGGTAGGACCCATTAGAGTGTTTCAATTTGTTGAGGGCTAAGTGAATGGCAGGCCGTTAAATATGTGTGGTCAACCCTTAATTTTGTTGCATCATATATTTGTTTCAGGATTGAGTATGGTGTTGTGATTGGTGGAGTGCCAGGTGTACATAGCCGTGATAAATAAATCGATGATCCTTAGTTCTTTGAGGATGGCAATTGTTCGATGTTTATTGGGGACTCATGTCGCCAGGTATATCACCACACATAACCCATTGAGACCTTATAAAGTAGGCTTTCAAATTATATTTTGACATGCCATTAACCTTGATGGCAGAGTTGTGATTGGCTAGGACGCCGTCCATACAGGTGTCTATGGGGAGGCCGTTTTCTCCATGCATGCTGCTTGAAGCCTACAAGGAGAAAACAGAAGAGTGCTTATGAGTGGTTTGGGTGACCCTGGGACCAACCACACAGTCAACGCCCATAAATTGGGCTAGCCACTCCTCCCCAAACTGCCTGCCCCCAACCAAACCCTTCTTCTGCTTTCTCGCAGTGCGAGAAGCAGAAACATAACATTGTATTTATACTCAGAAGAAGGATAGCTATGCTGCTCTGCTGCAAGAGGACTGCTACTCTGCTGCCCTGGTGACCTTCCTGAATGAGAAGGACTGAGTCTGCATTTTGAAATCAGGACCACCAGAGTGACTCCAAGCGTTAGTTGACTGGCCTCTTGATCAGAGTATCAGGGGAAAAAAGCCATCATATATGTTTCTGCTTCTAGCACCGCAAGAAAGTAATGGGGCGATGCTCCTCCGCACATGTGAAGGAGCCGCGCCTGCATTTTATGACTGCTAACCAGTGCTAAAATGTTCCAGCACTTTGGTGGCACTATAAGGGTGAGCAGGGATCACAGTAGACAGAGTCAAGGTGCATGGTGTAAGGTGGTTGGAGCCTTTTTTGTCCCTGATACTCTGATCAAGAGGACAGCCAACTAACGCTTGAAGTCACTCTGGTGGTCCCGATTTCAAAATGCAGAATCAGTCCTTCTCATTCAGGCAGCAGGGCACCAGGGTAGAAGAGTAGCAGAGTAGCAGTCCTTCTTGCAACAGAGCAGCATAGCTGTCCTTCTTCTGAGTCTTCCACAGGGCCAGAGGTATGCTAAAGGTTGGGTCTGAGGCTCCACTATTTTTTCCTGGTGCCCACTTTGAAGTGAGAGAAGCTTGTAGAGCCTCTCCCTACAGATCTGTCTGGAACTTTAATGCCTCACTTCCATGGCCCCAGCTTGTTTGTGGGTACAAAAGACTAGTGTGAAAGCCTTTGTGATGACTGAGGGAGAGTCTTTGTGATGTGTAAGTGTGGTAGGTAACAGCACTACCCCCCATCAAGTCAGAGACGGGGTAATTCTGACAACACCTATTCCTCCTTTATCCAACTTTCTTAGAGCAATACACAAAGACCAACTGCCAGCTATTCCTAATCATGTGACCCAGGACATCGGCTGCAAGCACCAAATGGTTGGGACTAGAAAAATGCCAACTTTCTATAAGTGTAATTTTCAGAATTGTAACTTTAAATCCAACTTTACCATTAAAGAGTATTTTAAATTAATATTCTTTAGAGGCCAAACTCGACATTCCTACCTGCTCCCAATTATAAGTTATCACCTATTCAATGTAATTAGGTAACAAAATGTTATCCTATAGGAGAGGCAGGCTTTGTAGTAGTAAAAAGTAAATGTAAGTTTTTTTTACTACAAGCACATATAAAAGTTCAAAGCACATGTCCAACTTTTTAAATACTCTGCACCCTGCCCAATGGGCTGTTTCGGTCTGTCATAGTGAAAGAAGCAGTGGACCAGCTAGTGGACTTTTAAGGGTTTGATTTATTGTGTTACAGTTAACCAACAGTGCTTAGCTGCTGGGGAACACCAATATTGCCAAGAGCCGTAGAATCAAACATAGGCCTTCAGGTCAGTCTATGTGGCCTAGTTTTCCTGGTTTAGTCCTCCCCACTCTCCTCTGGCCGTCTGGTGACAGGATACCCTCAAACAAAAACCCCATCAAAGTACCTGCTTACTAGACCTGACATACTGTAATTACAGGTGCCACCACCACCACCAAAAAGGTGTACTTCTCCCCTGATGTCTGCTCTATCTGGTTATGTTATGTTATGTTATGTTATGTTATGTTATGTTATGTTATGTTATGTTATTTGCGATTTATATAGCGCCAAATCACTGACTGGTCTCTTAGCGCGTGGAACCAGGGGAGAAGAACAGCTGACTGCAAGGATGGTGAAGGGCACAGAACATCAAGGAGCTAGCCTGTGTTTAATGCTTCTTTAAACAGGAGAGTTTTGAGTGATTTCCGAAAGTGGAGCAAGTTGGATTCTTTACGGAGATGCTCAGGTAGCTTGTTCCAAAGCTGCGGAACCAGCACTGAAAAAGATCTCCCACCTTTTGACGAGAGTTTGTACCGAGGGCATGACAGCAGTTGTGCCTCGGAAGAGCGTAATGAGCGTCCAGGGGTATAAACATCAAGGCGTTCTTTTATGTAGACCGGTGCTAGGCCGTATATAGCTTTATGGACTATGCAGTGGCTCTTAAATTTCACTCTCTGTTTTATAGGGAGCCAATGCAGTTTATCCAGCAACGGCGTGGCATGGGCCCGTCTAGGTAGTCTGAAGATCAACCTGGCTGCATCGTTTAGGACTACTTGTAGTCTACTTACCAATGTCTGGGAAAGACCCAGGTAAAGGGCATTCCCGTAATCCAGCCTTGAGATTATGATGGCTGAAACATTCGTACGGTGTGTGGAAGTAGAAAGAATGGGGACCAGTTATAGTGCTCCTGCTCCCAATTGTGCTTGTAAAATCACCTTGTGCCCTTGCATCAATTACAGCGTAGCCCCACTATCCCTACCAAAACGAATGTGCTGCCGCTGGCACATGCCTTTGCCACAACCCATCTCCTGGGCTGTGCTTTTGGGACCCGTGGAGTACTTGGGTACCCTCCTGGCTGCTGGGCGTGATAGCACTGTATCGAGCCTCCTGACCTCCACTTACTGCCACTGCCAGCCCATATGCAAATTTGAGTAGCTAGGGGCAAAGTATGTACCCATTACTGTTCCTCTCTTCTCCACGCAGATCTTGTTATTGTTGTGAGGCAAAATGTAATCATATGTATAAACACCTGACTTTGCTCATAGAATTTAATAGGCCTCCCTCTTTTAAAAATGTTTTATCACTCTTAGCCCATCACAGTGTCTAATGCTACTATACTGGGACGTGATGTCTACTGTTATGAGTAGCATGTCACTCTGCCAGTTCATGTAAAAAATCCTGTAAAGGAAATCAGAAGTATCTTTTATGTGTGATGGCAAATTTGTCACTATAGGGTTGAGGAAGGAGTCTATATATCTTGACACATTCCCAAATACGCTGCCTTGTGCAGCAATTATTGGTGGCCTGGGGGTTAGTGGTATTCTTGTGAATTTTAGGGATGAGCTAAAATATCAGAAGTTTGGGGTAGTCTTGTTTCAAAAACCTATACTCATTCTCATTTATAAAGCATTCAGCAGCCCACTGTCTCAGATAATGATAAAACTCTTCTTTGGGTTTCAGAAAAACTCTTCTTTGGGTTTCAGATGATCATCAATCTTAATCTTAACAAAGCAGGATTCATAAGTCAGATGTTTGTAAGCTTCTGAGAAGTATAATTCCTTCGGCCAAGGCACCACATTTCCCCTTTGTCAGAGGATCTCATGACTACCATACCCTTCTTCTGGAACTTGTCAATCACTTCCCTGTATTTAATATGTCTTTAATTTCTGCCTGTTTTACCTCTTTTAACCTTTTTCCATATAATTTTCAATTCCTTGATCAAAGTTTCACTTACTGTATCTATATTTTCGTGAGGCACCGTGGGACAAATTTTGATTTCATTTTGAAGGTGGTACCTCCTTCTACATGTACATCTACACAGGACAATTTCATTGCAAGAGCGGAATCCACATTATCAATTTCACTCTCACCCTCCTGTTCTAGTTGGATAAGATCCCTCATAAATTCAACATCCTAAACCAGCATGTTACTTCCACTGACCCCCTACACTGTTTCCCACATTCTCATTCTGTGAGTCTTCCTGTCTTTGTTTGTTTCAAACATTTTCATTAGTTTTATTTTCCCGATGTATCTATACAATCCACCCTACACTGTACATAGTTAAAACATGATTCTAGGCAAAACGATATGACTAAGGATAAGATTTGTCTCCCAGCCTTAGATAAAACTTCATTGGTAAGGTTTGCAAGCTATGTACAAGTGATAATGAGATCCTAAATATGAAATACCGGTAAGTCATTTTCTATTTTGCAAATTGCAAAATGCGATTTTCTACTAGTTATAAATTACATTTAGCGATGCCACATAGAACTTTCATACATTACAAAAGGCAGTTTGCACTTCATAATGGCCCAAAATCGCGATTCAGACCATTAAGAAATGCAAAATCTTTTTGTACATATTCTGATCCCAATGCAAGCACCTGTATGCACATAGATCAGGATTAAGCATTGTGTGAAAATTATCCCACCTTAGCAGCTTTCCACTGATAAATTCTAGCAACTCAAATTAGCCAAAATGTATTGGATGAACAGAACAAGAAAAAAAAGCAAAAAACATACAGAATCATATTTAAAAAGTTTGCTCATGCTATTCCCTATTTTTCTGTTGAAAACACGGAATACAAGGCATTTATCATACATGCTAAGGATAAGTTCATGGCTAAACAGTCTCTGGCAATGTTCCAATTTAAAGAAAGCTCTACTGTGTCCAGATCCTATGCCACAAAATCAGAGGATGGAGTAATATCTGATGTTCCAAAATCCGTGTGGTAGACGTAGGTGGAGCATCAAGGGGAACTGACAACAATCATCTAATCCATACATTTTCAGAAACCTTTAGGTTGGTTAAATTAGACTGTTCGTAGACTCCCACCCCACAAATTTGAAACGAAACACATTTAGCCTTGTATATTTGGATCATTACTCTTAGAGGCTTCATTCCTAACATTGATGAACAACTAAACAGTGTTGTAATGGCTTTCTCAAACTGTTGTTTCCTTGCAGTTATTAACAATTTCCTCATACAAAAAAATAAGGAAAATATCCTACTTGACTTAGTTGAACATCATTAAGATTAATAAGGAAGTGTTTGCTCTGGTAATGCTTACGGTTTATAATACAGTCTTGCTGGAATTGAGGTCTAAATACACTATGAAACAAATGAGCATATTTAGCAATGACTGTAAGCATTTGATGTATTAGCCATTTAAACCACGTCATCTGTGTATTAAGAAGGGGGTACCAGAGGATAACATATCTGTGGCATTGCCTTACCCTTGTCAAACACCCACTGTATTTAGGTAATACACAAAGAGAAGAGGGAAAAAAGTGGCAAGGACACATCCCTGTCTAGCCCCTTACCTACACTGAAAGTCTCTGAGCATTTCCCATTGATTAGATATGTGACCTTCACTGAGGTACCTGTGTAGATTTGCCTGATCAACACCCAGCTCCTCCATCAAGCTCCAGAGTTTGTAATTATTGATCAATACAGGTTAGACCTGACTGCCTCAGATGTGTGAGGAAAGGCAGTATAAGGATACTCTGAGTGAAAATCTTCACCACTTAAGGAAGAAAGCCCCCACTCAATGAGTGGGTAGCATGCTTCATCATCACGCCCTTCCTGGCACCTTTCATATTGGAGTAAGGTACAACCTACTACCCATCAATGTTTTGCGTTGCTTGGGGTGAATCAGTGATCTGTGCCCTTCTATGCCACACCTCTGGTCTAGCTAGGCGTGAGGATGATGTGCAGAGGAGAAATAATGTAAATTAAAACTCTCTCCTGGGAGGAATGTTCAAATTTTAGTATGCCTACCCCAGTGGTAGAATAAAACAATGGGAGTAATAAATCTACCTACTAACGGGCGTCAACTTTTAATCTGCCTATTCCACCCTCTAAGGAGGTGTCAGTGGCATTCATCAGCACTTAAGTCGCTCTATGTGCTTGAAAAGTCATTTTGCATTAAATGTATAAGGAGTGGTCGTTACTCTCATAATTCAGTGTAACATAATCATTGGGGTGGCCAAAATATCCACTCTGCTGGCAGAGTTTGTGGAGCTTTGCCCACTCCGCATGCGAAGCTCCAGCAAAACTCTACATGGCTTTCCCACCTTAGGTTGATGAGTGTGAGCAAGAATTTGCACCCCAGTGCGATTTTTGAGGACTAGAACACATCCCTGCGAGGTTTCTCAATTGGGGGATCACAACAGGTCACTACCATTCACATTGAGAAAACTGCCACCGGGTAGAAAATCTATGTGAGTGGCAAAAAGAAGCAGCGCCCCTTGATGCACCGCGTGGTGCAGTTTGCGCTGATTTCACAGCACGGAACAAGCTCCTGGCACTTAAAATCAGTGCGAGCAGCGCAATATGCCACGGAATCTGGTGGAGTTTTTAGGTAACTCTGTGGAATGCGCAGAGTGAAACTCTACGAGTTCAGCCCACCCCTATTAATGATGCAAAATTACAAAAGAATTCCACAAGATTATGCTTAATTACGCAAGAAGAGCAATTTTGCATTTTGCACTAATTCTTAGTGCAAAAATGCCCCCTTTGCATTTTGCACTGAGAATTTGAGCTAAATGCGACAGAACATAAATAGCGGGTGCGAGAAGCCGCTTGTGCTCACTAAAGGCCCGATTCACAAAGGTAAAGTTAGAATTTTGGTCTAAGTTTAGCCCAAATGTCTGGCTTTTCTACATTTTGGTATTCAAAAAGGTAAGTTACGAGTAGTATAAATTCGGGGCAGAATCTCCACACTTGGGTCAGAATCTCCCCACTTGAGTGAGGTGATTCAGCCCGAGTATGAAAATCCCACCCATGTGTGGTCATAAAGATACTACTCATAAATTACCTTTGTGATTACTAACAGTCGTAAACTTGGACTTTTGGTTTAAGCCTACCTTTGTGAATTGGGCCCGAAATGTGCTCTAGGGGTAGGATCTTTCCCCGAATTGCTACCTGAATTTAACGCTACTTGTTTAGCACGTTTTGAATGTGAGGGGGCATCCAAAATGGTCTTGAGGAGCCATTTTGTGGTACGAATTAGAGCTAAATGCAGCACGGCAGGAATAGAGATCAAAAGCTACATGTGCTCTCGTTGTAGGAATTCCCCCCCCAAAAAAATTCTCCTAATTACACAAGCAGGATTAAATGTGTAATTATTGGTAGCTCCATGTCAAGGAGTAACCCGGAATTACCAAAGTTACTCTGATTAGGAATCATGCTTGGAGCTATCTTTTACCAAAGTGAACCATTTAGGTACATGTTGAGTGCTACATTCATTTTTCTGTAATTTTGTTTTCTTTTGAGTTACACAGAGGAAATGCAATACAGAGTGAGGCCCTGTACAGACATTATCAACTTCTTCCTATCCTGAAGACTTCTCCCTGTGCTTTTTCCAGCCCTAGGTCATTTTGGATTTGGTTTATGGAGGGATAGCATACATTTGGAATACTCAGGCAAATTGAGTGTAGCTCTTTGCAGAAAACTTTTCTTGTAGACACAACTACCTTGGCTCATTTTTTCCGTTTTGTTTTTGGTTACTGGTGACCTGGAGTTTAAGTTAGACAGGGTGCAGGCAGGCCTATTTGGATTAAGGGATAATGGAAATGTTTGGATGGTGGTTGCCTGCGGTTAATAAAATGTCCTCAATGTGCTTGTGCTTTTGTGAACTTTGCCCAGATTTGTCTTCATACTGTGGTGCATTTTGCTGTCGGCTTTGTATCTAATTGTTTTAATGTATTTTTCACATTCTTACTGTTTGTGTGTTAGAGATATTTTAATTGTTCTAGGGGTTATGGATGGCTTTGAATTTGTGCCAAATTTAGGGGTCCTTTTTTGTCTGCATGTGTCTGCTGGTGGCCAGGGTTGGGGAGGCAGCAGGAGTCTAGGACCATGTATAGACATTCTCCTTTGTTCTTCTCCATGTACTTACCTACAATGTTTTGTGTGTTTGTGTGAGAAGGTTGATTGTTTTTCTTTAACTTTAAAAGTATTTTGCAAGAGTACCTGTTGCCTTGTGCTGTTTGAGGGATTTTTACAGTTAATTTTAAACTTCTATATTTATTGAATTTATTGTTGCTGCTTTACTGGTGGCATACTAGTTCACAAGAAAAAGCCCAGTCATAATGTGGGTGTATATTGATGCAACGATTTCCCTGCAATCCATTAGGTTTGTGTTGATTGAGGGAGGATGAGGCTTCAGCCAGGGTAGGGCATAAATGTTTTCTCTGGTTTTCACGCCAAAGTGTGGTCGCAGCCACTTCATAACACCCAGGTGTGTGTGTGTGTGTGTCTGTGTGACTTTGTTTTCCATGCCTCCTTATTGCTGGCCTTGTGACAATAGCCATTTTTTGCATGTAACAAGCTGCCATTTTGTCTTTGTTCGCCATGCCCCCTTCCTTGCTGGCCATTTGCTAATGGCCATTTTGTGCAGCCAGAGTGTGTCGGTGTGTCATAGGCAACCATTTTGTATTTTTCTACATTCATCTTTCCTTGCTGATCGATGCCTTGAGGAGTGCAACCAGTATTTTGTTGAGTCAGTGGCATTTCTTATTAGTCATCATTTTATTACATTTTCTCGGTACTTTAATATTAGATGAAACTTGTGTAATTTTTTTGCCTTTTTTGTTTTTGCCCAATATATGTTCACTAATATATGTATTTGTGCTTTTGGCTTATTGTAGTAGTCTGTGGTTCACAGTTGTTGTTTTTGTTAACTTATTTGTTTTCTCCTATCTCCCATATGCCCTGATGGGAAACAAGGTAATAATTCATATTAGTTTGTTTGACCTTTGTCTGCCTGCCACAAGGGCCCCATGAACCCTGGATGAACACCATGTATTTGTGCATTTTTCTTTTGCATGCCTCTTTTAGGGGCCTCAATGGTCCTGAAGGGAATCTAGGTATTTTAATATTATTGTAATTGATTGTTTTAAATATAATGATGATGATAGTTATTATGACATATTGCATTCACATTGAATACTCTGACTCTTTCCCTTCTTGTATTGCCTACATGTGCACAAGAGGATAGTTACTGACTGAGATGGAGGGAAATCTGTGACTTGGCTGATACTGGAGTATCACCAGACCTCTCTGCTGAGTGCATCTGCTCGTGCGTCTGACCCATACAACAAGTACAGAAGACAGCCCCAAAAAAAGGAGGTTTTGACCAAGAAAGTGGCCAGTGAGGAGAAGTTAGTTGGCAGTGCCACTACTGGCATCAAGCCTTTATTCTTTTTTCTGCAATGTGTCACAGCTGCCGCACCCTCCACTGAACAGGAAGAAGTTGGGAGTAAGTTTCCAACCGCACCACCACCACTAAACCAAAACAGATGACTCTTAGTGCTGCACTGACTATAGTCATGACTGAGAGCAATGCATCAGAAACTGAATTTTCCAAGCAGCAATTAAAACCTTCACAGGAAATTCAGCAGCAGTGAGTGTGCGGCATCTTGTCTTCTGGGGGTAGGAGCAGAGCAGGAAGCTAAGCTTGATCTAGGCAAGAGACTGTGGCAACTGCTCTTCAATAAGACACATCAGCTTCACAATCTCCTACAAAGGAAAAAAAGAGCACTCGCCTATTTTCTGCAAGGTTCCCTTCTAATGATCTTGCATGGATCGGACCCCGACTGAGAGTGACTTTGAGAGACAATGGATAAGGAAGGTCTTGAAAGCATTGGAAGTAAGGAAGATTATGAACCAGTGAATGTTCGCAGGTTGAGTATCACAGAGGAAGTGCTCTGAATGATGTAGTACCACCCCCACCTGCTTCCATCTTTTCAAGGAGTCAAAAACCTGCAGCAACCACTAACACTACTACTGCAGTCCAACCCTCCCTTAGGTAAAGGCAAACACAGCCACCTAGCTCTACCGCAACAAGTACATGAAGCGTTGCCTTGATAGGAAAGCTCTCTTACCCAGTTCGGGACGACTTTACAATTAGAATACATGAAAAAGCACATTTTGGAATACTCACTTTGCTGCAAACCTCTTTATCACTGTAAGCCAAGTGAACATTACAATATGGGGGGGTGGGGTAAATGCCTCATGTGAAAATTCAACATGTAATTGTGTGGGAACATCATTTCAAACAAAAGCTGCCGATGGAAGACGAGAAGAAGCTAAAATGATAGACGGTGATGGTAAAGAAAAAGAAGATATTGTCAAGTGAAGCAGCCCTGTGACTTTCACAAATTGTGTGCAGTCATCACTTGCTGCAACCTCAGCATGGCATAAAGAAAAGAGGGCTAGTGATACCTTAAAGCATCCAAGCAGCTTACCTGCGAAACGTGAGTCACATGTGGAGGTATCCTCAAAATGAAAACCATCTCAACAACCCACTAGCAAATCTATGTTCAGCAAGGCGTTGCTGTACCACCAAACACATGACCTAGTCTGATTATACAAAGGGAGGAAGGCCAAGATGTTAGTGATTGACCTCCTGACTATTTTTTCAGTAGAAAGAGGTGGATTTCTATAATTTTTGAAGACCTTCTGAACAAATTAAAGGATCCAAGCTGCTGGCCATTGTTGCTATGATTAGGTAATATTGGGGTAGCCCTGCGTCCCTCAGAACCTTGGTAAGTTTCAATTAAATGAAAAATGGTTCTGTCGGGTAGAAAGTACGTTAGTTAAAGTTGCTCATAGTGCATTTGTAATACTTGCAGCAACCTCGAGAACACGCCTGTGGGATAAAGCACTTATCACTTATTGAATACGGACAGAGATAAAGAGCTTGGTACTGTTACTTTTATCAGAATTGATTCATTGGTGGATAATCACAGTAGACAACTGTCAACACAATATATTTACATGGATGCAGGGTGATCTGAGTGACAATAGTACTCAGTGCTCAAAAGATGTACAATATATACAGTGTGGACATAGTTGTCTATGTACAAGTGTTTGGTAGACCAGATAATGCTTTTGCTCCAGAGACTCTTATCTTTCGTTGTGTGGAATCCTGGTAGATCTGGACCGGAAATATCCGTTGACGTTTCAACCCTAGTAGTGCCCCGGTTGGTGGTCACGGTAATAGGGTTGGCTCTTTCTTAGGGGATTCTTGGTTTTACACCCATATACATTCTAGATACACTTAGGTTCACCTAGATAGGGTTTACATCGCAGGAGTACACTTGATTCCTGCCATGTATTGATATGCCTGCATATATATACTGTTTTAGCACCTTCGTAGAATTCTACCTTTTATTTACTCTGTTGGCTCTTGTAATGCTATATATTTGTTTCTGTCTAATGGTTGTCACAGCAAACATGCACAGATCTTATGTATTATTAGGAACTACATGACAGCGCTCATTCAACAATGTGCCTTTAAGCATAGAGGAAGTCATATAAAAAAGGTGTATCTATTGTTAAAATAGGCCAATCCAAATTGTTAAATAATTACAACAGCTATTTCTCTAAGATTATCCTAATTGTCAAATAATTACTACCGCTATTAAACTGAGTGTGACCAAATATTAGTTATTGACAAGAACCTGACCATGTTCAAAATAATCTTCAGTAAATCAGTTTTAAGTTACTGTATGTTGTCAACAAGGGGTTGGAGTCACTCATGAGAATAGACTCCTTATAGTCAGGTATGTAAAGATAAGAAGGATATGAAACAATGATGTGCCCATCATGGTTCCTTTGTGCTGGAGAAAGCAATTATTCATAAGTAGGAGAACATTTTTTGAGAGCCCTAAATTGACACATTCTGTTATGGATTTGGTTAAGGCACTAAATGGGTGTTGTTAGAAATGGGGTTTCTGGTTGTCTAGGGGTATGCACTTAAGCCAGGCAGAATCCACCACTCTAGTCAGGGCAAGTCAGGTACACAGGGCAAGTCAGGTACCTCGTTTGCTCCCCTCACCCTGCCTGGGTATTCAGACTGCCCTCGGCCGAGTATTGACGCCGATGGCTGGGATCTGATTTTGGCCGCCATCTTGGGGGTAGGACTCGCCGCCCTCGCGCTCTAGTAGCGCTATAAAATGCTCACCTCTTCCTCCGCGTATGCGGACGCGTACTGCGGATGCGCCTGACCTGCGCCTGAGTCGCGCCAGAGTCTGCCCGTCTGCGCCCGTCAGCGTCCCGGAGGCGCCCGGCGCGGCAGGCCCTCTAGGCCCTACTCTCCCCCTACACATATCATCATGTTATCATACACATCCCAAGAGCTCCACTCTATCAACAAAGCGGCGGAGTCCTGTCACTCAGTTTTTCCCGGACGTTATAGGGGTAAGCATAAATGTCCAGGGTGCAACTGGCAGCTTACTAGTGCACGTCCGCCTATTTCTCATATGAAGGAGTGTAATACTAAACACCGCTGCCTACTCCTCAACACTAGGTCTATGCACAGACACGCTCAGGAGATCTTTGATCTCCTGACTATTGACAAACCTGCCTGTCTGATGCTTACTGAGACATGGCTCAATGAGTCCTCTCATCCTGACATTGCTGCAGCTATCCCCCCTGAGTACAACATTCTTAGACAAGACAGAGATAAGGGTAGAGGGGGAGGAGTGGCCCTCGCTGTGAAAAAAACTATCGCGTGTTCAGCCATTCACACAGAATCTATCACGGGCACCGAATCCCTTGCCTTCTCCTTATCCCTGTCTCCTCAACAATCTGTCAAGGGGCTCCTGGTATATAGACCTCCGGGGCCTGTGGTTTTTTTTTTTGAAGAACTTCAACAAGTCATGTCTATTTTAGTGCTGAGAACGGAGAGGTGCGTGCTTGCCGGGGACTTTAACTTCCATATGGAAGATAGCCACGATCCGGATACTATTAGGATGCTAGATATTACATCCTCTTTGGGCCTGTTCCCATATCTTTCCGGCCCGACCCACGACAAGGGCCATACCTTAGACCAGATCTTTTCTACCTTTCCGGTTGAGGTGACTGCAATGATGCCGGTTCTATGGTCCGACCATCGACTAGCCCATTTCCAAATACTTGGCACTGAGAAATCAGCAGTCACCGCTCTGAGACAACAGGGCTCTGCCTTTAGAGCATACCATTGGGTGACTCCTGACCTGCTTGCCCAGGCCCTCGTGAACCATCCCGTGTCCTATACTGGTGATCTGGATAAGGATCTTGAAACCCTGCAGACCTGGCTCTTAGCCAGATTGAATGAGCTTGCTCCTGCACAGCCCCCACGGACCGCCATCAAACGGGTCTCGGCACCATGGTTTACTGTGGAACTAGCTCATTCCCGTAGGCTATGTAAAGCTGCCGAACGGACATGGAGAGCTCAGTACGAGACCGAGGCAAAACTGACCTATAGATCCATGATTAAAACCTACCATAGATTAGTCCTCCAGGAAAAGAAAGGCTACTTCGCTAAAAGAATCGAGGAAGCAGCCAATTCCTGTAAGGAGATTTTCGCGGTTGTTAGAGAATTCACTACTCGGCGATCTAACTTAGCACAGGAAGCCCCTGCTGACACCTGGGCTGACACCATAGCCAATTTCTTCACCACCAAAATCAGGCAGATACAGGACTCTTTTCCCCCGAGGCCAACAACTGTCATCCCGCTCTCACTGGAAGAGTCAGCTTATTTGCCTACTCCCGGCCCTGTGCTAGCGGCCTTCCCACCTCTTACGGAATCTTCTTCATTAGCACTTATGATGAGTTTGAAATCTGGATCACCACGTGACCCTTGCACTGCCAAATTTCTAGCCAGAATGGCAGAAGTTGTTAACCCTCTGGCTAACCCCATTTTAAACCTTTCTTTAAGTCAGGGGGCCCTTCCACACCTCTGGAAACAGGCTATGGTCATCCCTCTTCTTAAAAAGCCCAGCCTTGCCCCAGACATCCCCGCCAATTATAGGCCTATCTCGCTCCTCCCGGCTCTCACGAAAATCTTGGAGACCCATGTTCATGTCGTACTCTCCAATTTTTTGGAATCCAGCATGCTTCTGCACGCGTCTCAATCAGGTTTTCGACCTAACCTAAGTACAGAAACCGCACTCCTTGAGGTTTCAGAGATTGTTAAGGAGGCGTTGGATGTCGGAGGCAGGGTGATGTTGGTGATGTTAGATCTGTCGGCGGCTTTCGACACCGTCCCCCATGAGGATCTCCTCATAAGACTACATGCCATCGGTCTGAGGGGGTCGGTGCTCAGTTGGTTTTGTTCCTTTCTGACCAACCGCCGACAAACGGTCTGGGCCTTCCCTGGATCTGCCGAAATGTCGCCTTTGGGAGTCGGAGTTCCTCAGGGCTCAGTATTGAGCCCAACTCTTTTTAACATCTTTATGACCCCTTTGGCGGCTTTGGTGGAATCCTTTGGGGCCCAGATCGTTTCCTATGCTGACGACACCCAGCTTCTCTTCACCTGCCGGAAGGGCGAAGATTTCGAGGGCGATAGTATCCGTGAGTGCCTTGGGGCTGTTTTTAACTGGTTCCAACTGAACAGCCTCAAGTGCAACTCGGATAAATCCGAGATACTTTTCTTCGGATGCCCCTCGGAACCGGACTGGCAGGGATGGTGGCCGGCTGACATGTTCCCTCCAGTTAACTCCTCCGAGTCAGCCAAGAACTTGGGAAATAAAATAGACAATGGGCTTACTCTCAAATCCCAGGTGCTGACCCTTACTGGAACATGTTTCGGTATCCTCAGGACGTTGCGGAAGTTTTTTCCGCTGCTCTCGGAGGACCATAGGAGAATAATTGTTCAGGCCCTCATCGGGTCCAGACTAGACTACGCCAATATTTTGTATCTGGGCCTGCCGGAATACCTCTTACAGCGCATGCAGGTGGCCCAGAATGCTGCCGCACGTGCCATCTTCGGCTTGCATCGGCGAGTGAGGGCGTCAAACCTACTGCGAACTTTACATTGGCTCCCCATCCGGAAGCGGCTAATGTTCAAGGCTATGACATTGGCTCATAAAGCCTTGCATGGCGCGGGGGCCCAATACTTACAAAAGAGGATGGCTTTCTACTTGCCGGCACGATCTTTAAGATCAGAGTCATTGGCATTAGCAGTAGTCCCCCGCATCAAGAAAGCCCGTATCGGAGGGCGATCCTTTAGGCTGTTGGCCCCTCAGCTCTGGAACTCCCTACCTCTGTCCTTGCGTTCCATGTCCAACCTATCTGCTTTTAGGAAGAGCTTAAAGACCTTGCTCTTTACTGGCTAGAGTCTCTCATTCTCCTGTTCTGACCCTGTTGTTCTGTTCTTTATTGTTATGTGGTGTATGTTTCTTTTCTCTTTCTTGGTCTGGAGCATAAAGCGCCGGGACACTCCTTTGGAGTAGCCGTACGCTATAGAAGACCTATAATAACATAACATAACATAACATAACAACCAAGATTACCTGTGCTCACCCTCTGGTAGCTCGGCTCGGAGCAGACAAGCATATCATCAGAGGCGAAGTGTAAAGCGCTTGAGCAACACACTCTCCCAGTAACACAATGAATACACCACATAAAGAGACTTCACACAGGATTATAAAAATAATTCTTCATATTATGAACCACAAACAACCAAAATGACATGTATCCAAAGCAAATAATGCACACTTTTCAATAAGATCAGTGCTTAATTTTTAAAAGAACGAGTGCCTGGGCCCAAAGTTGTTCTCAGAAGCTCATTGTAGGTGCTATCCAATATCAGTATACAGAATACCAATAAAATATACTCTTGATTCCACCACATGCCGATTCAACCCACCACCAGACACTCCACTCTTACAGGTTCAATTTCATCCCTGCGTTCTACCTTTGTCACTGTTTTCCCTTCTTTCTCGTACTCTTTCTTTCCCCTTTTTTGCATCTCTCACTCTAACTTTTGTATGAAAGTCTGTTGCCCCCACCAGTAAACACCAGAACAAATTAGGCACTGAGTAACAGTCTTCAGGGATTCAAGCTGAACTTCGTTGCCAATTCCATTTTGTGTTTTCAGCACACCCAGCTCTCCATAGTTTAGAAAAACATTGTCCCCAAAGATCCTTTAGAGACTAACAGGCACATGCATCAATGTGAATTTTTGCGATTCCTTTTCTGCCAATAAGGAATTGTAAAAATCGATGCATCAAAAATATTGCGAATTATTAGCGAATCGCAGTAAATCACTATCGCAAATAGCGAGATCTCAATTTACGATCTCGCTATTAGCGTTTTCGCAAATTGCGAAATTGCTAAAAGAAGAGTTGCACAATTGATGCATCTTGATGACATCACTACCAGGAAGTCAGCAGACCAAGCCCCATTCAGTGCACAGTCACAGTGAGAGGAGGGAGCTGACTGCAGGAGCTGAACATGAGTGAAAGTAACTTTGGGAACAACACCTGCCATTTCACAAAATGGATACAGCAGCAGGAGACAACAGCCAAAGTGCCAGGAAGAGGAAAAATACGTTTTCTGACAAGGAAATAGACACATTAATCGAGTGTGTGGTAAACAGCCATGACAAGATGTTGGAAAATTGTCATTGAAAGTTGCAGAGCAGGAGAAACGCAAAATATAGATCCGGATCCAAACTAAAGTAAACGCTGTTAGGGTCATACACCGTACCTTCGAAGACCTAAAAAAAAGGTGGTATGAATTGCTCAGTCGTGCAAAGGAATGCATTGCCGACCGGCTTAAGGAAGCCAGGAAGACAGGAGGGGGAACCCCGACACAGACTGCCAACACACCCATGGAGAACATGGTGGAGTCGACACTCCAGCCTGAAGCTGTTGTTGGGGTGACGCAGCTACACACCTCTGGAGTGGCAAACGCATCAGAAGGTAAGATGCATGCATGTGGTCAAATGTCATTAAATTGAAAGGTATTACTTCAGCTCAGTACAGCACACGTGTCCATAATGAAAATCCAGTACACATTTTGCTTAAAAATCAAAGGGCATTATGGGAGATGCAGGCAGGCCAGGCAGGAACCATGGCAAAAGCACAAATAGGAATAAATCAACACAAAATTAGTGTAATAGCAAAACATTTATTCATAATGAAAACATGAGTTCTGTGACATGACATTACAAACAGAAATTAATGCTGTTTTGCACTGTTTAACTCAGATGCAGAATGTGAAGATGTAGAGGACAGTGACTTCATTGACACACCAGAAACTAGTGCAGTAGAAGCGACGGACACACCTGTGGTGCCACAAAATCAGTCATGTGCCCCTACCACACGCAGGGCAACTGTCCCACCACTGGTAACAATGGAATCTGAGGACGAGGCACATGTAACACCAGTGCCCAGCCAGCCGTGAGAGATACACACGCCATCTCCTCAAACACTCCGCACCAGAACTCCCCGGCAGTGTAGAGCAAGGTCACTAATCACACAGCTGGAGGGACAACCAAATGATGCCTGGGGTGGTCTTGAGGGACAGATGCTCTGGGTGCACCACCTCTTGGCGAAAAACACACGTTTAGTGCAGGCACAAATATGAAAGATGGCAGCCAATATAGCAGTACTGACAGGTTGCGTGAAAGAACTGACCAGGGTGATGCAGGAGGGAAATGTGTCACAGACAAGACACCATCGCCAACTGATGCAGCGCATGAATGTGTATGCAAAATCCAATAATAGGGTGGCCACAGCCACTACACTACTGGCATGTAGGTCTGTGACCATGCAAACTGAAATGTTCCATTGCTGTGGGGATGTGGCACAATGGAGTAAAAAGCAGTCATGCTGGAAGAGAGTAGTGAGGAGGCCTCAAGCATGAGCAGTTTGTCTATGCCTGTTACCACTGCAGTACCCTCTCTGCTGCCAACATGGGGGATGAAGATGCAACATCTGAAAGGCGTCTGGGTGTGCATGGGAGGAAGCAATAGACTGCCATGTACTCTGACATCCAGATATGGTGAGGTAACCATTGACGGACACAACACTTTTGACTGACTTTCAAGTCATGATCTGATTTAAAAACATTTATGTTTATAACTGCTAATCCTGTGCGACTGGGCACATTAGCTGTATGCTTCAACACTCAAGTCATCATTTTTTTAGATAAACATACTTTGACAGCAATATCCGTGATTTGTCTCATAATTACTCACCTTAGAAATAATTCTGGGTTATTTCCATGCATCTCCTGCAGCCTTCTGCTGCCAATGCCCCATGTGCTGCATGGTGGTGTGGTCCTTGCTGGTTGTCATCCTCCGAGTCGCTTTCAGACACCTCAATTGCTATGCCTCTATTTGTGGCAATATTGTGCAGCATGGCACATGCTGCTACTATTTTGCAGCATTGTTTAGGGTTGTATTGTAAGTCACCACCGGTTTTATGGAGGCATCTGAATGGGCTCTTCAACAGCCCAAACGTGTGCCCTGTGATGTTCCTGGTTGATATATGGGCAGCATTATACCTCTGTTCATTGGCAGTTGTAGGATTGAGGTACGGCATCATTATGTAATTACGCAAGGCGTATGCGCTGTCACCTACATGGAAGTAAGCAAAGGGTCAGTGGCAGTAGTACATTGGCATACGTACAATGTCTGTGAGCATTAATAACACATGTTTACCTAGCAGATGTCCCTCTCTTAATTCACCCCTGACAAGAAGAGTGTGTATGCCACTCTGGTGAAATATATAGGAATCATGTGCACTCCCTGGGTATTGTGCCACAATGTCAGTTAATATGTATTTGGCATTGCATACTACCTGTATGTTAAGGTAATGATAACATTTTCTATTCCTATATATGTGTTAATTTCCTGCAGGGGGACATATTGCCACATGGGTGCAATCAATGCAACCTAAGACTTGTGGGAAGCGGGCTATCTGGTAAAATTCCTGTTTAGTCTTGGTGAGGTCATGTGCGGTTGTGGGGAAGCCAAAGTGTGAGTTGATCTGGGACATCATGGCATCAAGGAATGCTTTGAAGACTCTTGAAAGTGCGCTTTGAGACACACCTCCAGCTACTGCTATGACCCCGTGGAAACTGCCTTACGCCATTAGGTGCAGGCAGCATAGGACCTGCGCATGTGTGGGTATGGCATTGGTCCTACATGTCTGTCGCTGCAGAATGGGATCCAATTCATTGATTAAATCATGAATCATTGCGGCATTGAGTCTATACTTGTCGTATATCTTATCTTCTGTCTTTCCTAGCAAAGTAATTCAGACTCTGAAGATGCGCTCCTGTATTCTCCTCCTTCTGTGTGATGCTGCCTGGAGCCTCATCCTCCTCGCTATCAGGTAAAGCCCTGCCATTGTGAAATGTTCAGGCTCAATCTGTGTGTGTTTAAGTAAGTTTCTGTTGACTTTCAGCTGTATCTGATTTGCACTGATTATTACCACCTGGTTGTGATCCTTCATGCATTGATTTGCGATTTTAGTTGCGATTCGCTATTTGGTAGCCACAGTAAAGAATCGCAAATATATTCTCAGATTACTTTGCTATTTTTTAATTTTGTGAAAACTTTGGTTTTTGCTATATTTGCGTTCATGCATTGCTGCAGGGTACTTTGCGTTTGCAAATGGGGTATTTTTGCGATTCGCAATTTTTGCTAATTTTTAAAGGTGGATGCATGTGCCTGATAGTGTTCAAAATGTTTCTATTCAACTCCGTATTCGAGCTAGAAAGAAAAGTAAGTCATGTCAGAACAACACAATGGACAGTTTTAGGCACTTTGAAAATTGTAGTTTAAAACGTTTTTTGACTCTAGATACTTCTACATGGAATTTTGAACTTGGACAAAAACAATTAGAAAGCAAGACAGTTTACATGACCACAAGTTTACTTCCTCACAATCACCAACCTTTTATTTTTACATACATTTGATGTGGATAGAAGAGTGCTATTACATTTCAGAAAAGAGGTTACAGACCCTTTCAGCCAGAAGAGAGTTGGGTAGATCTCCAGTAAGACCTCCATATTCATTGAAAGATGGGTGCCTGGATTCTACTAACAGAGAGTTTCCTAACTTAAACTAAAACAGAAGAACAGGTTAAGTTTCCTCTGCTAAGTCTAGTGTGTTTCAGTAACCATTTGCTAGAGTTCAGAATTCATAAAAATGAATCCTTCTCTTCTCTCCCAAGAGACACCACTTTAACAAACCATGTTGCCAACTGTTGTGTCCCTGAAGAGTTGTGTAAGATCCAAGATGGTGTATAGAGAACTAAAATAAAACGTAGACTACAAACATGCTATTCACTGTAATGTCTTAAAAGTACCACGAGGAAAATGTCTAGTTTCCTGGTCAGATTACACAATGTTCATCTAGTATTTCAGAAGGAACCACTTAGGATCAGAGTTGTATCTAGAAGATTGGAAAGAGATGTGTCATCTGGTAAATTTCACCAAACAGTATAGGGTCCAGAACTGCCAAATTCTTTTTATTAATAGTTGTATTTTCCTCCAGACATGTGTGCTGTACTCCTGTGTTTCTAGGAGCAAAATACTTTAGTAACAGAAAAAGACCTTATGAATCAAGCCGTGATGATTTCCATTTGCCTGTTGTCCAATTGGTTAACCCGTGTTTACCATTCAGTGTTCATTGCTTCATTATGCACCTCACCACAGAATACAATGGCTTCTAACCTTAAGCACCAGCAAGTACATGCTCATAACCAAATTAATTTCTAACGGTATTTTAAAATATATATGTGCTTCCATATGGTATCATGCAAAAAATGATAAGCAAAGATTTGTTAAACAAATGATGTCACACTTCATGCATTGCGTACTAAAATACACAGTGAAAAATGGCTTTGCTTCTAGTAGACAATGGAATGTCCAGCTTATATGCTTGTTCACAAAGCAACTCAGGGCACAGCCATCATGGAGAGGCACTAATTTTAAAACTCTGAAAATGAGCATATAATACTTATGGAATATTTAGTTGTAAATAATATTCTAAGAACTTTTTGTTTGGGATAAAAAGGCATGTCAGGTCGTGCATGGATCACCTGTAATAGATTCACTGTAGATTTAAGTTATTTTCACTTCGTATTGGAGATTTTCCTTTGATAAGAGTCCTCAAGTAAGGTGAGCATCAACTATGGCTAATGCTACTATTGGTTCCGCTATATCGGTATACTCTGCTGCAGTGTTCAGTATTGACTTTTCTTGTAATGGGATTCCTTAGTCTAACATGGTCAGACAGCCAAAGACCAGACCAAATGTTTGCTTTAGTCAAACCATCAGGCTCTACCCTTAACTCTCCTACATATATATTTTAGGATCAAAAATATGGTAGCTCCACATTCTCATTTTAAATCAGCTAATCAATGTAATTCATACAAACGTTTTGTCTTGGGATATTTTGGAATTTAGTATAGCCAATCTCGTATTGTCCTTAAATGTATGGGATTGTAATTAGTATTACAAAACCCATATCCAGCTGAGCAATATTTTTTATATATGATATTTAAGACACAATAGTTCAGTTAGATGGTATTTTTGCTAACAATATTTTGTTATAAACTGTTCTTAGTTATTCCTTCCACCTCAATGTGACTGAACAATTTGTGGAGCCCAAGTATTGTTTGAATTAAATACATTTTGAAAGTTTACTATAAATACAGTTAAAATGAAAGAATTCAGAAATTTTAGATGCTTTTTCAGTGACTGTATTACACAATTCTAAACATTTATCTTTAGTGTACTGGCAACACATGCAGCTACCATATTTAAAAGTCAATTTTCAATAGGCCTAATAAACCATGATTGCTCATCAGTTTAGATGTAATGGTTTCACATATATGGAAGTGTCTGTAGGGTCTATGCAATTTCACACATAATACTTCCTTTTTGTTAACAGATTTGATTAAATCTGGGTCTCATTCTAAAAGATTCCACTGTCTATTTAAGGAAGAGATATCTCTTTTATGATCCTTGCTATATTTAGAATTTCACAATGGCCGAGAGAGTGATTTACTCTCTCTTCCAGACATCTCCTTTAATACTTAGGTTGAGTTTACTTTCTCAATATTCTTGAACTTTCTTGACAAATTAGCATAACAACCTCTATACCTGCCCATGCTACAATATTTTTTGCTAGTATCATCAATTCACTTTATTCGGTTTTTGTATGAAACCATAAAAGGCAGATGAAACAGAATATACTAAACAGTCTATCCAAAAACGAGTCTGCCAGATCACATAAAATGCTGTACATAAAAATAAGATATAGATAAGATAAATATATAATTTATGTTTAAAAAAAGCCAATTTAAAGACTAAGTACAGGGTAACGATACATCCAGGGACACAGCTCATCCATTCATTGTATACCTCAGACATTTAATCACAACTGGCTCGTAGCCTAACTGCAGATTAAAAAAAATTGAGGGCATAAAAAACAGTATTTAAAATGTATGCTAGTAGTTTAAGTTATCCCTTCAGGACCAATGGCTTTCGTATGACAACATATCATGTATGACAGGAAAACCTGAATGCCATTGAAGTTACCATCTCTACAATACAGGAATAAGCCAGTTTAGGAAGATTAATTTTTTCACAGAGGATGATCTAATCAGAAAGAGGCCATATATTTGAAACAAGTTAACAATAGATCCAAGACAGAATACTAGTTGATAGAGGCTACATCATTCACAACACATTCAGCAGGATGCAGACAATGTGCCAACCAGTCACAACAATATACTAAATAAGAGCACCCAAACATTTTTATAGCGGGTTTACTGGTTAATTTTCCAAATGACTCACTTTCCTTAGTCATTGCAATGTGCAATATTGTATGTTCGCTTGTACACTTTAAATAATTATCTTTCCAGTTAGAATGGCTCTCTGCATTGTCAAAGAGATATTTTTGTCAAGTCAATGAGATGAGACTTTAAAGGTCGACCTTATTCTCAAACACAAATCAAATCCTATAAATAATAGAGTCCTTTGTTCCACAAGTGCCTTTTCTGAACACATTTTACTAATATTGTGCTCCCCAAAAAAATGTTTATGACAAATCCAAACCACGGTGCATTTCGAATTAGATAACTTAATTTCTATTTTTATTATGTTTCAATTTGCATTGTGGAGCCCTGTACAATCTCCAGTTTCATGATTGTATATTTTGCGGGGTATCGGAGCATCCTTTGGTCATTAGAGATTGGAAAGAGAAACATTTTGCGGAGGAAATGTGCTTATAAATACCCTCTGGTGCAATCTATAATGTCTTTAAATTTGCCTGTTGAAGTAGAGGCGAAAGCTTTGTAGATTGTTTGCATATTTGTTCTAGATTCAGGAAGCGAAATCTGATTATCTAAGTAACTTTATTATCAATTCCCAAAATATAATCGGAAAACTTTACTATGATAAAATATTTAGTTCAACCTGACTGTACATCTGGTACAATGAATGCTGCTCAAGAATTCTGAAATGGGCTGATGACATGCTTTTCGGCAAAAATATAGACGATCCATGGAAAAATCAAAGCCGACCGGGAGATTCCCTTTAATACTGACTACCCAGGTATGAGGGAGAATTTGCTGCTAAATCGGCCAAAGAGCTGGAGGAAGAAGAACTTAACACTATAATGCTGAAAATTCGGTTAGGGTCTGCAGATGACTTAATTACCATTTTGTTTCTGTACAAATGTGCACCGATTCTTACTCCAATTGTGACAAGATGTCCCTAACTACAGGCAACCCACCAGCTGACAGGAAGAAAGGGGTGATCAGGCCACTACTAAAAAGACAACAATTTTTGATGGTTTAAACAAAGGAAATTATAGACCCATAACCTTACCACCGGCAATAAGTAAAATCTGAGAAAAAAATGGAGAAAACTACCAATGAAGAAGCTAGAGGAGGAGTGTCTTATGCTTGGTAACTTTGCTTTAGGTCTGGAAAGGACACCAACCTGGCGCTGGTATTGCATGAGTTGCACCTAATCTTGGGCAAAGACAATTCAGTGGTATTGATTCTATTAGCAACTCTCAGCATGATTACTTTGAAAAATTGATTATTGAAATTTAGTGTATATAAATGTACCAAAAATATCTCATAACGAATTGCAGAGAGTACAATACGTGGCTGTACGAGTTGTTTGTGATTTGAGGAAATTTGATCCTGTAACCGAGGAGAGAATAGACCGGCACTGACTCTCATTCAGACACAGGATTGTTTTTAAAACCTTATCTGTGAAATTCAGAAGATCCGAGGAACTGAAAATTCTCCATTGGCTAATAGATTCCAACGCTATATGTGTAGTAGAGACTTGAATTCTATTACACCTTATTTGTTTGTCGTTCCTCCAGTTAAGAAAGTGAATGTGGGACCTAGATCTCCATACTAGCTATGTCCCGGCTTCTGGAATGACTTCCCTTTGCGAATCAAAGACATAGATTTGTGTATGTGTTTTCATAGAGCTTTGAAGACCTATCTTTTTCACTCATCTGAGATGCTCTGATATGTTTGCTTCTAATTAAGCACTTAATTGATTTAACATTGTGATATAGCTTCTTCCTTTCAAAATCTGAGCAGGTTACCTAACACAACGCCAATATGTTTTTGGGTGAAAGTCACTCCTTACTAATATTCTTTGCTCTTTCTTCTTCATACTCAACTAAACTAAAACTTCAGCAAAGTGTCAATATAAACCCGTTCAGAGATCCTGATGGTAATTGACATAAAAAAAGGTTTGGTTTTAATAACACAGACAATAAGCTTGTGTTTTAACTGCCTCACTGGTAAACATTTAAAATTCAAGTTCCATTCTCCCGCTGAAGCCCTTTTATTATATAAGATTTCTAGATAAAAGTTTGTTACTTTCTATGAAAGGAGGATTCATCAAGTTAGAGGCCCAATTATGAAAAGCGATTTTCAGATATTTCTCTTTTCCAGCAAAAGGAAGTGGCCTTATTGCTGATTGTATTTTTTCCAGCGAGGAAGACACTGTGTTGCTATATTTGGGAACGAAGTTGCTAGAGCTTTTTTGATCTGTTTTTATTCAGGACAGTTATTTTTCCTCTAAAGGATGGCGCTAGCTACTGACTTGGTTTAAAACCTGAGCTACATAGTACTCTTTAATCCTTGGGAAGCCAAAGCGGCTTATCTCAACTTTTAGCTACGATTTACATGGCAAAATTGCAATGGCCTGTCAAGAAGCTTTTCCTGAACTTTTTCAGTTTTGATATACTCCTGTATACTCTTTTATAATCCCAAAATCCGGATTTTGCTAAATATCTATAGAATATGTCAAACAATCTTTATTATTATAATTAGTGTAGCTCACTGATGACGGTTGAGCAAGGCCCATTTTCCTATGTTCAGTAGCATTGACTTACGGGTCGGGTCAGATTAAAAAAATTCTGAATGGTGTAGACCCTTCAAACTGATTCATATTCTTGTGAATTACACACCTCAAGAACTTTCTTCTGCTCTACCTTTCTCTAGAAATGTCTTTGTAGATTTTGGTTTCTGGTACTCATACATTTTCCACTTACTGATACCCTGTTGCCACATAGGCTTTCTGTTTGAAATGGGGTCTCTATTTGGCAGAGGTATGCACCTTTGTCCAAGGATGGACACTTCCTTCTAGTGAGGGCAAGTTGATTACACACTTTAGATAACCTCTGCTTACCCCCTTCGTGGCTTGGCACGAGCAGACAGGCTTATCCCAAAGGTAATGTGTATTTTATTCGAACCCAGACACACAGTAACATAGTGAAAACACCACAAATGGACACCACACCAGTTTGGAAAATTAAAATACCTTTATCTAAACCAGACAACACCAAAATGACAAAAGTCCAACATACACAATTCAAAATACGACTTTAAAAGGTTTCAAGCAACTTGGCCCATAGAAAACTATGGATGCATGATTGTACACCAAAGTACATGTAGATGCATCAAATTACGATTTTTAGAACCGTTATTGCGTTGGAGATGGTTTTCTATGTTTTGCAATACCAACCAGTCAATTCTCAGGGCCAGGAATTGTAATTGGCACCTTTTTGAATCCAGGAATTCACACAGTAGTCCAGATGCTGGTCAGTGGGTTGCAGGTGAAGTATTTGTGTCCCTGAGACTTCAGACCAGGATTTCAACACACACAGGCCCTTTGAGATACTTTTTCAAGCAGTTTCCCAGCAAATGTCCAGTCTTTTCCTCTCCTTGGCAGAAGCAGCAACTGCAGGCCAACCCCACACAGCAAATGGTGCAGTACTCCTCCTCACAGCTCTCCAGCTCTTCTCCTTGTTAAAAGTTCATCTTGAGTCCAAATGTGATCTAAAAGGTCTGGGGTTTAAGGTCCACTACTTATACCCCATTTTATCTTTGTTCTCTTGTGACCAGAGTCTCTGAGCCCACTCCAAACCAGTTCTGCCCTCTCTGGTGCAGCAACACTACAGGAGGTGGGGACAGTATTGTGCAAGGGAGACAGACCTTTTTTGGGTATAAGGAAAAGTTTTCTCACTACTCACAATGTAGCCAAGGCATTCACAGCCCAACTCTGAGTCACCCAGGAAAGGCAGGACAACCTCAACACCCCAGTGCCTGTCTACACTGAAAGCACATCCCTAGCCCCTGTCACTCCAAAACTAAGTATGGGCGAATTTTGCGAATCAGTGGTCTGCGAATTCACGCGAAATCGCAAAACAATTCGCGAATTCGTAGATTTTTTTGCGATTTGCACCATACTTAACTGGAGTACTTTCTACTGGCTGATCAGCAAGTGCTACCTCGTTGGGTAAATGTATCATGCTTTTCCTACACTACAGCTGCGTAAAGGCCCAGAAGAGTTGTCTCCAGTGACCCCGTGTGTCTGTAACTTTGCCACCGCGCCCATAGGCGCCGAGGTCCCTCAAGTGAGCTGTCCATCACAGTGGGGGAAAGGGCGGGAAGAGGATGCATAGCCTAGTGTGTGTGGGCTGGGGCCGGGCTTCTGTGCGAATTCACATGCCTGTCATTTATAAAGGGTCAGAGACCGATCAGAGCAGCACATGAGGAGAAAGCAGTAAGTGCTACCTCGTTGGGTAAATGTATTGTGCTTTTCCTGCACTACAGCTGTGTAAAGGCCCAGAAGAGTTGTCTCCAGTGACCCCGTGTGTCTGTAACTTTGCCACCGTGCCCATAGGTGCCGAGGTCCCTCGAGTGAGCTGTCCATCACAGTGGGGGAAAGTGCGGGAAGAGGATGCATAGCCTAGTGTGTGTGGGCTGGGGCCGGGCTTCTGTGCGAATTCACATGCCTCTCGTTTATAAAGGGTCAGAGACCGATCAGAGCAGCACATGAGGAGAAAGCAGTAAGTGCTACCTCGTTGGGTAAATGTATTGTGCTTTTCCTGCACTACAGCTGTGTAAAGGCCCAGAAGAGTTGTCTCCAGTGACCCCGTGTGTCTGTAACTTTGCCACCGTGCCCATAGGCGCCGAGGTCCCTCGAGTGAGCTGTCCATCACAGTGGGGGAAAGGGCGGGAAGAGGTTGCATAGCCTATTGTGTGTGGGGCCGGACTTTTGTGCGAGTTCACATGCCTCTTGTTTATAAAGATCAGAGGCCGATCAGCGCAGCAGATGAGGAGAAAGCAGACTCCTGGTCACTGGAAGTACAGGGCGATTGCGTTCGAGAAACTCATGGATGCCTAGACCCCCATCACGGATTAAAGCTAATTGTAGATGGTAGATCTGGGGAGAAAGCACACCTGCCCAGCATTGACCGTGCTCACTAGATTCTTGGGCTGATTATAATGCGTTACTGAATTTGAGCTTCAACTCGGGCACCTGTTATCTGTAAGTGCTTCCTGCTGAGGTTTAATTTTAATGACAGGAGCCTCATTGCCTAATTGTAACTATTCCCTGACCCTGCTTCGAGGGTCAGAGCAGGGTCAGAGAATAGTTGCAAGTAGGCAACGAGGCGCCGCTCAGGAAGCACTTACAGGGTTACAGCAGGTGCCCAAGTTGAAGTTAATTTCTTTGTAACCATTTTGTAAATGGTTACAAAGAAATTAGCTTCAACTTGGGCACCTGCTTTAACCCTGTAAGTGCTTCCTGAGCAAAATTCGTCCCACTCGCGGATTTGCGGATTGTGCCGCGATTTCGCACGATTTGCAGAACGCGAAATTGCGGAAAATCCGCAAAATCCGCGGGCGGTACGAATTTTACACCCATGCTTATCCAAAACCAGACAGTCAATACACAAACCAGCAGAGAAACACATATGAGTTACATAAGAAAATGCCTACTTTAACTAACTTTTCTAAAAGTGCGATTTTCAGAAACACAATTTTCACTTAAAGATGTGTTGTTAAATTCTGATTTCAGAGTGCCTAAACTCCATTTCTCTATCTTGTCCCAATGGGAAGTTATATTTGTAAGATGTTACAAAGGGTCTTCCATGTCATCTTATGGGAC
This sequence comes from Lissotriton helveticus, assembly GCF_964261635.1. Classification (NCBI taxonomy): domain Eukaryota; kingdom Metazoa; phylum Chordata; class Amphibia; order Caudata; family Salamandridae; genus Lissotriton; species Lissotriton helveticus. The sequence continues at coordinate 599,246,968 of NC_136063.1, read as the reverse complement.
AGATAGTCTTTGAATAGTGAAAAACGAAATTGGCAGTATTTTACTATCAGGACATGTCACAAACACCAGCACATGTCCTATCTTTCACATACACTACACCCTGCCCATGGGGGTACCTTGGGACTACCTGAGGGGTGTCTCATATGTAAGAAAAGGGAAGGTTAGGGCCTGGCAAGTGGGTGCACTTGCCAGGTCGACATGGCAGTTGAAACGTGTGTGCAGACACTGCAGTGGCAGGTCTGAGTTACATTTGCAGGGCTATTTATGTGGTGGCACAATCAGTCCTGCAGGCCCACTAATAGCATTTGATTTACAGGCTCTGGGCACATTCAGTACACTTTACTAGGGACTTACCAGTAAATCAAATATACCAATCGTGGATAACCAATTGTAATAACAATTTGTACAGGGAGCACTTACACTTTGACACTGACTAGCAGTGGCAAAGACCTTAAAACATCTAAACCAGCAAAAACAAAATCCATCACAGCATCACAAATACAGGAGGTAGAGGCAGAAATGTCAGGGGAAACCATGCCAAGGATGCCAAGCCTAACACTTCCAAGTAAAGAGTGATAGGTCTTTACCAGCACACCACAACATCCTGTTACATCTGGCTTTTCCGCTGTTTTGTTCTCTGTTCCACAATCCTAAGCACCCTGGCTGCAAACTTAAACCTTAACACGTCTACTTTAGTTGCCCATTCATTTTTTTTTATTTCTGCTGTTCTAACTATACCTTATGGAACTCAAGTAGCCTCTTTCACTATTTCTGGCTGTCTTGCTGTGTATTTCTTTATGATCCCCCAGAAACATAATGTTGTAGTAGCCGTTTTAGATCCAATTATTGGTAATATTAGAATTGCAATTTAATTTTGTTCCCAAATATACAGGCTAGTAGTCGAAGACAGAAAGTTTCCTTGGTCAAGTTCACAGGCATGCTGCTGGGACAAAATAGACCCTAACTCCACTAGCTGCATGGTGAGCCACCTGCCATATTTAACCTTTCATTCCTGCACACTGAGAAAGTAGTTTCTGGTGCTGAAAATAAAGTGCTGAATGATGGCTGGGTACTATATCATGGCAGTGTAACAGTTTCAGCTGCACTTTTTTTTAGATTCCTCGAAGACCAAATCCCAAATTAAGAATTATTTTTAGTAAAATATAAAAAATAAACGTCCCCAGTGAGATGTACGTTTTCTCCATGTGCATGGTGGTCCCTGATAGAATAATAACAGTGTGAGAAGCCTCATCCAAAATTGAATGGGCCTTTAATGACATGAAGCAGGCAAGTTTGCAACGGCTGCCCCATTGCAAAGGAGTCATATCGATTCACCACCTCCCAATGATGAGGGATCGGAATCCGTGGGTTTCCAGATAGACAGCTGCCATTGCTGGCAGTGTTTTTTACCATCCATCTCTAACTTAAGCATGTGTTTTTTGTAATATACAATGCTCATTCTATTCAATGACATCCCCTAAAGTCATAAATGTCCTGGCTAGGTTATTAAAGGTATTAGCAATGATTAAATTGTATGTTAACCTGAGTTTTAAGGAGCAAATAAAAATGTGGCTACTAAAGTTGCTATTGGGGGATAAGCTCCATGTAGTTGGGGGACCCAACGCCTTCAGACCCTTACGGGTGAGTAGCCGTGCTAAACAAACCTCTGATTGATTTTGTTTGAATATTAACCTACAGCTCAATACATTTGGAAAAGCAATGGTGGACCATCAGTGTGACGATGAACTCCCACATCACAATCCAATGATATGAAACATCCGAGAATAAGCTATTAAGCCAAAAGGAATCTTGAACATTTTATGATGACTTCCCTCCTGTCATGTAACTCCAAAACCGACTTGGCAACCTGAAAATACTCTAGCTGCCTTTGTAGGACACTGCAATATAATCTTGTGGTCCACCAAAAAGAAGACAGCGCACAGACCATGCTACCATAAATGATGCTTAATGCCTGATTGTTACACTTAGCAGCAGTAACATAATGTTAATTAGATGGTGCTACCCGTGTTTTAAGTCAAACTAGAAATCATCTAGGAGGTCAGCTGCCTGCAAGGGGTTTCCTTCCTGATGGCTTTCAATTATTTCCAGACCTTCTACCATGGGATCTTCACTATCTGAGCTCAGTATGTTGGACTCGAGGGTTTAAATCTTGGTGATGGCCGCCTCTTAACGTGATTTGGTGTTCATCCTTGTTCAAATAAGTACTTCTGTATAGCAGTTGTCACAGACACTTTAACACATTAGAATTTCTTTCCAAAAGATCCTCTCATTGAAAAACTTAGTGTGCTAATTTTATACGTATGCATTTGTGCCGGGCCACCCGCATATATTGCATGACACTGTTTACTTTAAGCATTAGTCTCCTTCTTGCCCTTTGATTTAATTTACTAATCCCAGCAACATTTCACTTCTGGCTGGCAGTAGCCTCCTGGTATGTGGACTCTTACAGGCTTCACACGCTTTTGATATATACTATAGACGTAGAATGGTTTCTCCCCGAGTACACGTCTCTGAGCAGGCGCCACCACAATTCAGATGGGTTAAAAATATGACCCCTAAAAATATATGCTCCAGCCAATTATCTCAGCTGGCACATTGTATCTGTGTGAATCTGATGCACTTCCCATCTATGGGCGTGTTACTCTGCTTTCCTAATTTGACAGAGGAAAAAAATCTAAAGCACTGTCCCGCTGACCTACAGAAGTGTGACTGAGAAAGTAGGTAAGAAGAGGGCTGTCAGGTAAAAGAACATATAAAAGTATCAATATTAAGAAGGCAAACAGATCCTTCAAGCGGATGTATGTCCATTTACATAAACAAGCACAACATTTCAAGTATTAGATTTCTATTAAATGTAAATACTACACAGGTGAAAAAAAAATATATATATAAATATATATATATATATATATATATATATATATATATATATATATATATATATATATATATATATATATATATATATATATATATATGTACAAGGAAAACTCCACACCACCTCCAGCAAGCCTCAAAGCAGCGCCTGCGAAGAAGGAGACTGACCACCAGGCTCAGGTGCGATGTCTTTTATTTCACGCAACAGAAAGCAGCTATGCGTTTCAGGCTTAGAAGCCCTTGTTCACACTGCGAGTGTCAATACATTTTGTTGCTTTATAATATATTTTACTGGTGCACACCCATAGTAGATGACATAATTAATCACATGATGATAAAAAGTGACAACATACTATCTATCATTTTCATTTTTCTGTTTGCATATTGTGGTGTGTCAAATTCTATTTTATACTTTCTCTATTTTAGAAAGGATTGTTCTTTTGTATAATTCTATCTGTATAAATACATACCATATGGCTACACACTTATATAGATCTTTTCCATTCTGGAACTGTTGTTCACAGGTTAAAAGATGGTTTATCAAAATATATCTAGTTTTTCATAATGAGTATAGTGCAAAATCCCAAAGCAGCAACTAGTTCTAAAGTGCAGGAAACTGTGCAGATTATGTGAAAAAAAGAAGCATTTATAAAGTGCAAACTGCCTGATTCAAGAAGCGTATCAATATTTATAACAATACAATATCCCAGATCCCTGAGACAAAATTGTTAAAATCATATAAATAACCTTCTAAAATTTATCAAAACAGTATAAATAGTGCTAAAAATAGAAAAGAGATGAAAAGATAAATACAATAAATATGTACAAAAACATACACAATTAATATAGTTATAATATCAGAAATATGGGCAGGGGATTCAATATTTCACAGCCAGTTGATAATTTTGGGGAAATATATATATATCTTTTTTACTCAATATCAGGGAACCTACATGTTGAGCAAATATTTCCAGACTATTTTAATACTTTAATATCACAGGCAATACAGTTAGGCATTGATGGAAACCAGTGTTTACACTATATCTAATACAGATTTGAGGAAATCATTTTTTACAGAAAGTTATGCATTTCTTCCGTATTATTCAATCCATTCGGCCATTGGCTATCGAATTCTAAGATCATTTTGGTTTCTAATTGTCTTAATAAGCGCTCATGATTACCTCCTCTTCTCAGTTTGGGGACAGCTCCTACTACATACTATATATTACCTACTGGCGGTCGCCAGTAGGTATATATAGTTAGGATTTTTTCTCTATGGGATTTTTGAAAATTCTATGTCTAATAACTTTGGCGTTTGTGGACGGAATTGGCTGACATTTTCAGGAAAATGGCACATTTTGTTTCTGAGCAGTTTGGGGGGGGTTCGTCAAGGGGGGGCCGAGAAAAAAGGGGGGTCCCAAAACGTGTTTTTAACATTGAGTTTTCCATAGGGCGGTTGGCCTCACTTTTAGCCCGAACGGCTGAATGGATTTGCACGAAACTTGGCAAAATTGTAGGGACTGGTAGCCCGATGTGCCTTTTGCTAGGTCTCAATATATGTGCTCCAGTGGATTTTGAGAAATTAACGTTCAAAAAAAGATATATATCTGTAACAGCGGACCGGGCAGCGCTCCGGTTCGCGGACTTTTCGCGGTACGGAGCTTTGTGAAGCGAAGCTGATTGGTTCTCCGGCGTCTGTGAACATTCCAAACAGTCCGTAGCGGCCGTCATCTTGTCTCTCAGTAGGATCGAGAGACAAGAGGAGGCCAAAGCGAAGGGGCAAATGACCATAAGGGGGCATAGTAGATCCTCGCTGACCCCCTAGGTTTGATGTGGAGGTTTTAAAAGGGTCCCGCGGGGCAAAAAAAAATAATAATAATAATAATCGAACGGCTGAATGGATTTGCACGAAACTTGGTAAAATATTAGGGACTGGTAGCCCGATGTGCCTTTGCTAGGTCTCAATATATGTGCTCCAGTGGATTTTGAGAAATTAACGTTCAAAAAAAGATATATATCTGTAACAGCGCTCCGCTTCGCGTAACGGAGGTTTGCGAAGCTGATTGGTTCTCCGGCGTCTGTAAACATTGCAAACAGTCCGTAGCGGCCGCCATCTTGTCTCTCGGTAGGATCGAGAGACAAGAGGAGGCCAAAGCGAAGGGGCAAATGACCATAAGGGGGCATAGTAGATCCTCCTTGACCTCTTAGGTTTGATGTGGAGGTTTTAAAAGGGCCCCGCGGGGCAAAAAAAATAATAATAATAATAATCGAACGGCTGAATGGATTTGCACGAAACTTGGCAAAATTGTAGGGACTGGTAGCTCGATGTGCCTTTGCTAGGTCTCAATATATGTGCTTCAGTGGATTTTGAGAAATTAACGTTCAAAAACAAGATATATATCTGTAACAGCGCTCCGCTTCGCGGAGATAAAATTATATCTGTATTACCTAGCTGTTGCTAACACCAGTTAGTGACGGCTAGTAGGAGATAGCGACCATCTTGGGCCCCACTTTGCATGTGAGTGATATTTATCACTAATGACATGCAAAGTGGGCATGCCAAGATGTTAGATCGCTATCTCCTATTATCAACTTTCGGAAATATTCGCGATAAGCGCGAATATCTCCAAAAGCTAGCACCTGCCCTGAGAAGTTCTTAGCCATGTTATCCAATGGGAGGTGGATAACATGGCTAAGATGAATATCGCTGAGTTTTCAGCAATATTAATGCATTGCGGTCGTTTTTTATCGTATTTGCGATAAACCTTGATAATAGCAAGGTTTATCTGCGATAATTTCTGACGATGCTTAGCGTCTGTTAACGTTCGATTCGAAGGAAATCAGGAAGTGTTGAAAAACATTGTCTGCGCCATCTTGTCTTTTTTCAAATGCCACACTTTTGTCGTGCACGGCAGTCATTTTAGATGCCTTGACCAGACCCACTCTGTGCACGCTGTCGATCCTTAGCATGGCTCCCCACCCTCGCAAGCATCTCCCCTAGGCAGTGGTCACCCCCGCTCTCTGTCTTATGCATGGATAATAAACCTCCCCCCATCTGCGCTGCTCTTCCCTGAGAATCACACCCTGTGCCCGCCCGACACCTCCCTTTCGCCCTATTCACTACCGCACCCTCTGACACTCCTTTTCCTCTGTGTCCGATTGTCCAGGCCGGTCCTAGGGTATCAGCTAGCCCTGCAGATGTAGTTTATGGCCCCAGCTGTAAAGAATCACCCCTCTTCAAAGGAGTTATAGTAGATCAAGGCCCACACTCGATGAGATCCGTCACAGCAGACGCGTTCCTATTATCTGAAAACCATCCTGTATTGTGATTGGGGAGGGGACCGAGCCTGAAGCGGAAGATTCCAGGGATGACTCTTTGTACATCAAAGTTTTTACAATTATGTGTCACATTAAAAATATATAGCACTCCGACAAAGTAGTAAGATTATAAAACTTTAATAACTTATAAATATATACAAGAAAACAAAAACAGTAATAACATATAAACATTTTTAGGGAAAAACAACGAAGTAGCGGTCGGCTGTGAGAATAGTCCCAACGCAGCACAACGTCCAGATTTCTGGCGTGGGGCGTCGCGGGGGGTGGGTCATCAGTAGCAAACTGTTGTGCGAATAGTTCCAAGGCAGCAGAACGATGGCACCAAGGTGATGTCCAGTAAGTTGCCGCACTGGTTTTAGTATCCTACAATGCTGCTCCGAATAACGGCGTGGGGCGCCCCGGGGGAGGCGGCGTGAACGGGCCTCTCCAGGTGGAGTCTCATCTGTTGTAGTGGGGCGCCCCTTTACCGTTTCAGTTGCCATTCCGTCCGTTTTTGGTCCACTGTGTCAAAAGCCGCAATTCAGCTGAGTTGCGCCCACTCTTGCGGTGCAGCGATAGGCGGCTGTCACAGGACTCTCAAAATGGCGGCAGGCTGTTTCCTTTTTGGGCCTGGTCCACTGAAATGGCCCTGGGACACCTTGGAAATCGGACGCTTGTCTGCTAGGTCTTGGACCCCATTCTCGAAAGCGTCCCCTCTGCCTTGAGGATTCATCAAAAGTTTTGGGGGCCCCCGACTCCTGTAGGCTTCTGGTGGGGAGCGGCTGCCAGGATTGCTCGCGGAATGACCACGACGGAGCTACGAGATGGTGGTGCTCTCATGCTGACGCCAGCTTCAGTCTGAAACATCCAGAAACAAGGTGGGGCTTTCATCGTTTGGGAAAAAAAAAAGTTTTCATCCAATGAAAAGTGTTGTTTTTAGGTCATATGATCAAGCCTTCCATCATTAGGAAACCAAAAGTAAAATGAACCAATGAAAAGTTTTATAAACAAGTCACATGACCTGTTATGCGGCATAGGGTATAAAATGCGGAGAAAATACGTTGGCACGTGAGGCGGCGTCAGTAGCGGACCGGTGTGCGAATAGGCCGAAGGCAACACAACGCGCCAAGATCCGGATGGCACCGAGGTGGTGTACAGCAAGTTGCAGCACTGGTGTGGCCATCCTACAATGCTGAAAGTCGGCGTGGGGCGCCCCGTTGGCCTGTGAGTTTGCGTCAGTAGCGGACCGATGTGCGAATAGGCCGAAGGCAGCACAACGAGCCAAGATCCGGATGGCACCGAGGTGGTGTCTAGTAAGTTGCCGCACTGGTGTGGCCATCCTACAATGTTGAAAGTCGGCGTGGGGCGCCCCGTTGGCCTGTGAGATGGCGGCAGTAGCGGACCGATGTGCGAATGGGGCCAAAGGCAGCGCAACAATATTTTCGGAATAGAAGACACCACAAGGCGCTGAGATGCCAAGATCCGGATGGCACCGAGGTGGTGTCTAGCAAGTTGTGGCACTGGTGTGGCCATCCTACAATGGTAAAAGTCGGCGTGGGGCGCCCTGTTGGCCTGTGAGATGGTGTCAGTAGCGGACTGATGTGCGAATGGGGCCAAAGGCAGCGCAACAATATTTTCTGACTGACACCACAAGGCGCTGAGATGCCAAGATCCGGATGGCACCGAGGTGATGTCTAGCAAGTTGCTGTACTGGTGTGGCCATCCTACAATGGTAAAAGTCGGCGTGGGGCGCCCTGTTGGCCTGTGAGATGGTGTCAGTTGCGGACCGATGTGCGAATGGGGCCAAAGGCAGCGCAACAATATTTTCTGTATGGAAGATACCACTAGGCGTTGAGATGCCAAGATCCGGATGGCACCGAGGTGATGTCTAGCAAGTTGCTGTACTGGTGTGGTCATCCTACAATGCTGAAACTCGGCGTGGGGCGCCCCATTAGCCTGTGAGATGGCGTCAGTAGCGGACCGATGTGTGAATAGGCCGGAACCAGCACAAGGCGCCAAGATCCGGATGTCACCGTGGTGGTTTCATAGTTGAGAGGCACTTCATCTGCAGTGGGGCGCCGAGATCCGGATGGCACCGAGGTGATGTCTAGCAAGTTGCTGTACTGGTGTGGTCATCCTACAATGCTGAAACTCGGCGTGGGGCGCCCCATTAGCCTGTGAGATGGCGTCAGTAGCAGACCGATGTGTGAATGGGGCAAAGGTAGCGCAAGAATATTTTCTGAATAGAAGACACCACAAGGCGCTGAGATGCCAAGATCCGGATGGCACCGAGGTGGTGTCTAGTAAGGTGCACTGGTGTGGTCATCCTACAATGCTGAAAGTCGGCGTGGGGCGCCCCGTTGGCCTGTGAGATGGCGGCAGTAGCGGACCGATGTGCGAATGGGGCCAAAGGCAGCGCAACAATATTTTTGGAATAGAAGAGACCACAAGGCGCTGAGATTCGGTTAGCACCGAGGTGGTGTCTAGCAAGCTATGCAGCTGAGTTGCGTGCGCACTTGCGGCGAATAGGTCGAAGGCAGCATAACAATGTTTTCTGAATAGAAGACACCACAAGGCACTGAGATTCGGTTACCACCGAGGTGATGTCTAGCAAGTTGCCGCACTGGTGTGGCCATCCTACAATACTGCTCCGAATAACGGCGTGGGGTGCCCGAAGGGGGGGGGGAGGCGGCGTGAACGGGCCTTCCTAGGTGGAGGCTCGTCTGCTGTAGTGGGGCGCCCCTTTACCGTTTCAGTTGCCATTCAGCTGAGTTTCGGCTGCTCTTGATGCTACAGCGACAGGCGGCTGCAACAGGACTCTCAAAATGGCGGCCTGTTCTTTGGATTTGGGCCTGGTCCACTAAAATGGCCCTGGGACACCTTAGAACTCGGACGCTCGTTTTTTTTTTTCCTTTCCTGTACATGCAAAAAAAGGTAAATGCCCGGTACGTTACACGCTTCATCTGCCACGATGAACTCTCCAGAGGAACCGAAAAAAAATATAGTTATGGTAACTATACCATGCATCGTCATATGGAGAGGTGGCACCAATTAATTATAGTGCTGCATAAAAGAGAGATTTGGAGGAGAACCCCTGACCTGCTAGTACATTCATCAAAGAAGTGGCACTGACAGCATCAGAGGCAAGGGAAACGGTCCCAAATATTTAGAAGAACTTTGGAAAGATTAAAATGACATGTTTAGATTGTGGCAAATTAATTTCATGTGGACAGATGAGTGTTACTCTAATAAATACAGCATATGAACATCATCATAGTCGATGGTTGGTAGAGACATTTTGACTATATCCTGGACCTGCCCGTCCTCGCCCAAAATGGCGCCGGAATAAATGGGACTCGTAACTCCTTGTTGTGTACTGGTTGCAGAACCTTGAAATCACGAGATACGTATGCAGTTTTGAAGCACATGGCGGGCGGGGCCGAGAATTGATTGAATATTTCAACATCCCTATTGATATTAAGTTCTGATGTGTTATTGATTACTGTACTATTGAAAGTTCAAATTAACGTCACCCATGGTACTTGCCCGCAAATGTATATCTAGATAATTTTATTGTAACTGGCCCTGTCGTATTTTAATTATAAAATGTACGTCCACCGATTCCGTAACTGTTAGACACCTTAGTTCTTGCAACCTAATGGCCCGCCCGTTACGTTCCTCTACAGTGTAAATGTCTACTCATCATATACGATTACAGTTTGCTCCGTGGCCGGCCCACGTGGTTATAGGCTCGTATTTGTATAATGACATTTTCACAATAAAGGTTTTTAAAAGAAAACATGGTAGTAGTATATACATTGGTAAAGTTTTTAATAATAGTCACTGTTTTAGAATCATTAAAAGGCAAGTGAAATAAAGCAGACCAATTACATGAAGGGTAAAAGGTATAATACGAAGGAACGCAGTAAAGATAAATGGTCAAGGGTTGTTGTGTTTTCTATTCCTGCAACATAAAGTGATCGATAAGAATCTCATATTCAGGCGTATCGGCGACTAAGACAGCAGGTCGACCCTCTTTTGCTCAACGGCTCCGTCATGGGACGAAGAAACGCTCTTTTTCTCGAAAAAAGAATATATTTTACTTGCAGGACAGTTGTAAATTTTCCGGGAAAGTACATTAGCCTGGAACATTATAACATATATTTAAGAAAAAATAATGTTCGGAAGTAATAAAAAGCGTAATTTTTAGGTCATATGACCAAGCCTTTCATCATTAGAATAAGAAAAGTAAAATGAACCAATGAAAAGTTTTATTAACAAGTCACATGACTTGTTATGCTTACGTTACGCGCTGCGCGCCCCGGATGACTTCCGGATGCGCTAACGCGGCGCGTCATATGACGCATTACGCGACAACGCAGGTCCAGAATATAGTCAAAATGTCTCCACCAACCAGCGGTCGGAACACAACCCCTTTCAGCAGGCTAAATAGTTCTGTTAAATGACAACAGAAGGGACAGGCAACAAGAACCATTAGTCAAAGAGGGGAGGGCTAGTTCTTCTCTACCGGGTTACATTGGGGCGCTGCCGGAACTGATCGAATTGGTAGTCTACAGTGTTTCTGGATGTTTCAGACTGAAGCTGGGGTTAGCATGAGAGCAGCACCATTTCGTAGCTCCGTCGTGGCCATTCCGCAACCAATCATGGCAGCCGCTCTTTATCGTTATTTTGGGCGGGGTGGGTGGCGGAGCCGAGCTGTTTTGCAGCCATCATTGTGTGGAGTTCAGTTCATTTCACTAGTTTTGTATTTGTCATGAGGGGTTGTTCCTAATGTTTCTATTTTAGCGAGGTCAAAAAGAGATCCCATTAGTGGCCTACTGATTTTGCTCGATTCCTTTTCTTTTTTTTTTACACGATTTTTCGTTATCTGCAAAGACTAAACAGAGTATTGCGACTCTGTGTTTGTTTGTAAATAGAGAATGAACCAAAGAGAACCAATTCTAAAACAGTAAATACTTGGATAACAATCAATCAAATGGAGAGAGAAGCAGGCACGACGTATTACAACGGGGGCAAAGGCCTGCGTTAACTACCCTTCACTATGTGCAAAGAGAGAGTACTCCTAATAGAAATGGGGGGGGGGCACCATTTAAAGCAGATCAGTGTGCATAAACACGAAAATGTTTTCACTTACCACGTACTTGACATTCGACAGCTTATGATATTTGCTATTAAAAAAACATTGAAATTCACTGAAAAAACCATAGGTTATAGACCATATATAGTTAGGAATTAGCATTTACAAAACCTTGAAAATTCACTGAAAAAACCATAGGTTATAGACCATATATAGTTAGGAATTAGCATTTAAAAAACCTTATTTTACTCACACAAAACCATTGAAATTCCATATATAGTTAGTTGCACTAACTATATATCGCGCACCCGCAATCCACTGCTGATGATGTCACATATTACATCATTCATGACATGGTCAGTGACATCACTGATGACATCACTGATGACATCTCAAATGATATCACTGATGACATCACTGATGACATCTCATTTGACATCAATGACCACATCACTGATGATATCATTCATGTGACAATACAATGCATCTCCTCACATTTTAATATAACCTCTGTTTCACCCAGTGTTAAATACAGAGTATAATTTTTGAAACCATTGACACACCAATACTAGTTACTACATATGTACTCACTGATTCCTACGTCTACACACACATTCACTCATTCACCCATACAATCATTCATACATACAATCACTCATCTTTACAACACTATCATATGCACTCATACACCTATACAGACACTCACACTCTGCCACTCATCCATGGAGTTACTCACACACCTAGTCAGTCCTGTAAAGAATCAATCACACTTCCATTTTCTTGTCTATACAGTTAAACATAGAGCACCTTACATTTTCAAACATATACTAACACATACTTACCTTGTTATACAATCATTGATATAAGTACACATTGATCTGCACAGAGTCACACACCTCCCAGCCAGCCACACACACACTCAGTCTCCCATACAAATACTTGGACAATCAATCAGTAACCCATATAGTTAATCATATAGCTACTGATCAACACATGCAGCAGTTTACAGAACAACAGACATAATGATGCACAAATTAAGACACTTTAGTCACTAACCCATGCACTCAGTGAGACACATTTAATCACTCACTCATACATTCAGTCATGCACCTACTAAATCCTTTGTCCAGACACTTATACTTCCACTCATTCTTCAATATGTAAGACACATTTTAACTTTACAGAAACATACAGTCACTGGATGTTGTCATCAGTGATGTCATCAGTGATGTCATTTGAGATGTCATCAGTGATGTCCTCAGTGATGTCACTGACCATGTCATGAATGATGTAATATGTGACATCATCAGCAGTGGATTGCGGGTGCGCGATATATAGTTAGTGCAACTAACTATATATGGAATTTCAATGGTTTTGTGTGAGTAAAATAAGGTTTTTTAAATGCTAATTCCTAACTATATATGGTCTATAACCTATGGTTTTTTTCAGTGAATTTTCAAGGTTTTGTAAATGCTAATTCCTAACTATATATGGTCTATAACCTATGGTTTTTTCAGTGAATATATATATATAGATATATATATTACCTACTGGCGGTCGCCAGTAGGTATATATAGTTAGGATTTTTTCCCTATGGGATTTTTGAAAATTCTATGTCTAATAACTTTGGCGTTTGTGGACGGAATTGGCTGAAATTTTCAGGAAAATGCCACATTTTGTTTCTGAGCAGCCCTTGAAAATTTGGGGGGGGTTCGTCAAGGGGGGGCCGAGAAAAAAGGGGGGTCCCAAAACGTGTTTTTAACATTGAGTTTTCCATAGGGCGGTTGGCCTCACTTTTAGCCCGAACGGCTGAATGGATTTGCACGAAACTTGGCAAAATTGTAGGGACTGGTAGCCCGATGTGCCTTTTGTAGGTCTCAATATATGTGCTTCAGTGGACTTTGAGAAATTAACGTTCAAAAAAAGATATATATCTGTAACAGCGGACCGGGCAGCGCTCCAGTTCGCGTACTTTTCGCGCAACGGAGCTTTGTGAAGCGAAGCTGATTGGTTCTCCGGCGTCTGTAAACATTCCAAACAGTCCGTAGCGGCCGCCATCTTGTCTCTCGGTAGGATTGAGAGACAAGAGGAGGCCAAAGCGAAGGGGCAAATGACCATAAGGGGGCATAGTAGATCCTCGCTGACCCCCTAGGTTTGATGTGGAGGTTTTAAAAGAGCCCCGCGGGGCAAAAAAAAAAAATTATAATAATAATCGAACGGCTGAATGGATTTGCACGAAACTTGGTAAAATATTAGGGACTGGTAGCCCGATGTGCCTTTGCTAGGTCTCAATATATGTGCTCCAGTGGATTTTAAGAAATTAACGTTCAAAAAAAGATATATATCTGTAACAGCGCTCCGTTTCGCGTAACGGAGGTTTGCGAAGCTGATTGGTTCTCCGGCGTCTGTAAACATTGCAAACAGTCCGTAGCGGCCGCCATCTTGTCTCTCGGTAGGATCGAGAGACAAGAGGAGGCCAAAGTGAAGGGGCAAATGACCATAAGGGGGCATAGTAGATCGTCCTTGACCTCTTAGGTTTGATGTGGAGGTTTTAAAGGGCCCCGCGAGGCAAAAAAAAAAAAATAATAATAATCAAAAAGGTATATATAGTTAGGATTTTTTCCCTATGGGATTTTTGAAAATTCTATGTCTAATAACTTTGGCGTTTGTGGACGGAATTGGCTGAAATTTTCAGGAAAATGGCACATTTTGTTTCTGAGCAGCCCTTGAAAATTTGGGGGGGGTTCGTCAAGGGGGGGCCGAGAAAAAAGGGGGGTCCCAAAACGTGTTTTTAACATTGAGTTTTCCATAGGGCGGTTGGCCTCACTTTTAGCCCGAACGGCTGAATTGTAGGGACTGGTAGCCCGATGTGCCTTTTGTAGGTCTCAATATATGTGCTTCAGTGGATTTTGAGAAATTAACGTTCAAAAAAAGATATATATCTGTAACAGCGGACCGGGCAGCGCTCCAGTTCGCGTACTTTTCGCGCAACGGAGCTTTGTGAAGCGAAGCTGATTGGTTCTCCGGCGTCTGTAAACATTCCAAACAGTCCGTAGCGGCCGCCATCTTGTCTCTCGGTAGGATCGAGAGACAAGAGGAGGCCAAAGCGAAGGGGCAATTGACCATAAGGGGGCATAGTAGATCCTCGCTGACCCCCTAGGTTTGATGTGGAGGTTTTAAAAGGGCCCCGCGGGGCAAAAAAAATTTTTTATAATAATAATCGAACGGCTGAATGGATTTGCACGAAACTTGGTAAAATATTAGGGACTGGTAGCCCGATGTGCCTTTGCTAGGTCTCAATATATGTGCTCCAGTGGATTTTGAGAAATTAACGTTCAAAAAAAGATATATATCTGTAACAGCGCTCCGCTTCGCGTAACGGAGGTTTGCGAAGCTGATTGGTTCTCCGGCGTCTGTAAACATTGCAAACAGTCCGTAGCGGCCGCCATCTTGTCTCTCGGTAGGATCGAGAGACAAGAGGAGGCCAAAGCGAAGGGGCAAATGACCATAAGGGGGCATAGTAGATCCTCCTTGACCTCTTAGGTTTGATGTGGAGGTTTTAAAAGGGCCCCGCGAGGCAAAAAAAAAAATAATAATAATAATCGAACGGCTGAATGGATTTGCACGAAACTTGGCAAAATTGTAGGGACTGGTAGTCCGATGTGCCTTTGCTAGGTCTCAATATATGTGCTCCAGTGGATTTTGAGAAATTAACGTTCAAAAAAAGATATATATCTGTAACAGCGCTCCGCTTCGCGGAGATAAAATTATATCTGTATTACCTAGCTGTTGCTAACACCAGTTAGCGACGGCTAGTAGGAGATAGCGACCATCTTGGGCCCCACTTTGCATGTGAGTGATATTTATCACTAATGACATGCAAAGTGGGCATGCCAAGATGTTAGCGACTGGAAACAGTCACTAACATCGCTATCTCCTATTATCAACTTTTGGAAATATTCGCGATAAGCGCGAATATCTCCAAAAGCTAGCACCTGCCCTGAGCAGTTCTAAGGCATGTTATCCAATGGGAGGTGGATAACATGGCTAAGAGCATTAGCTCGGTAATGCATGAATATCGCTGAGTTTTCAGCGATATTAATGCATTGCGGTCGTTTTTTATCGTATTTGCGATAAACCTTGATAATAGCAAGGTTTATCTGCGATAATTTCTGATGATGCTTAGCGGTAAAAAAATCGTTGCTAAGCATCTTTAGGGATAAATATCGCCATTTTAGATGCCTTGACCAGACCCACTCTGTGCACGCTGTCGATCCTTAGCATGGCTCCCCACCCTCGCAAGCATCTCACCCAGGCAGTGGTCACCCCCGCTCTCTGTCTTATGCATGGGTAATAAACCACCCCCCATCTGCGCTGCTCTTCCCTGAGAATCACACCCTGTGCCCGCCCGACACCTCCCTTTCGCCCTATTCACTACCGCACCCTCTGACACTCCTTTTCCTCTGTGTCCGATTGTCCAGGCCGGTCCTAGGGTATCAGCTAGCCCTGCAGATGTAGTTTATGGCCCCAGCTGTAAAGAATCACCCCTCTTCAAAGGAGTTATAGTAGATCAAGGCCCACTGAGATCCGTCACAGCAGACGCGTTCCTTTTATCTGAAAACCATCCTGTATTGTGATTGGGGAGGGGACCGAGCCTGAAGCGGAAGATTCCAGGGATGACTCTTTGTACATCAAAGTTTTTACAATTATGTGTCACATTAAAAATATATAGCACTCCAACAAAGTAGTAAGATTATAAAACTTTAATAACTTATAAATATATACAAGAAAACAAAAACAGTAATAACATATAAACATTTTTAGGGAAAAACAACGAAGTAGCGGTCGGCTGTGCGAATAGTCCCAACGCAGCACAACGTCCAGATTTCTGGCGTGGGGCGTCGCGGGGGGTGGGTCATCAGTAGCAAACTGTTGTGCGAATAGTTCCAAGGCAGCAGAACGATGGCACCAAGGTGATGTCCAGTAAGTTGCCGCACTGGTTTTGGTATCCTACAATGCTGCTCCGAATAACGGCGTGGGGCGCCCCGGGGGAGGCGGCGTGAACGGGCCTCTCCAGGTGGAGTGTCATCTGTTGTAGTGGGGCGCCCCTTTACCGTTTCAGTTGCCATTCCGTCCGTTTTTGGTCCACTGTGTCAAAAGCCGCAATTCAGCTGAGTTGCGCCCACTCTTGCGGTGCAGCGATAGGCGGCTGTCACAGGACTCTCAAAATGGCGGCAGGCTCTTTCCTTTTTGGGCCTGGTCCACTGAAATGGCCCTGGGACACCTTGGAAATCGGACGCTTGTCTGCTAGGTCTTGGACCCCATTCTCGAAAGCGTCCCCTCCGCCTTGAGGATTTATCAAAAGTTTGGGGGCCCCCGACTCCTGTAGGCTTCTGGTGGGGAGCGGTTGCCATGATTGCTCGCGGAATGACCACGACGGAGCTACGAGATGGTGGTGCTCTCATGCTGAAGCCAGCTTCAGTCTGAAACATCCAGAAACAAGGTGGGGCTTTCATCGTTTGGGAAAAAAAAAAAGTTTTCATCCAATGAAAAGTGTTGTTTTTAGGTCATATGATCAAGCCTTCCATCATTAGGAAACCAAAAGTAAAATGAACCAATGAAAAGTTTTATAAACAAGTCACATGACCTGTTATGCGGCATAGGGTATAAAATGCGGAGAAAATACGTTGGCACGTGAGGCGGCGTCAGTAGCGGACCGATGTGCGAATAGGCCGAAGGCAATACAACGCGCCAAGATCCGGATGGCACCGAGGTGGTGTCCAGCAAGTTGCAGCACTGGTGTGGCCATCCTACAATGCTGAAAGTCGGCGTGGGGCGCCCCGTTGGCCTGTGAGTTTGCGTCAGTAGCGGACCAATGTGCGAATAGGCCGAAGGCAGCACAACGCGCCAAGATCCGGATGGCACCGAGGTGGTGTCTAGTAAGTTGCCGCACTGGTGTGGCCATCCTACAATGTTGAAAGTCGGCGTGGGGCGCCCCGTTGGCCTGTGAGATGGCGGCAGTAGCGGACCGATGTGCGAATGGGGCCAAAGGCAGCGCAACAATATTTTCGGAATAGAAGACACCACAAGGCGCTGAGATGCCAAGATCCGGATGGCACCGAGGTGGTGTCTAGCAAGTTGTGGCACTGGTGTGGCCAACCTACAATGGTAAAAGTCGGCGTGGGGCGCCCTGTTGGCCTGTGAGATGGTGTCAGTAGCGGACTGATGTGCGAATGGGGCCAAAGGCAGCGCAACAATATTTTCTGACTGACACCACAAGGCGCTGAGATGCCAAGATCCGGATGGCACCGAGGTGATGTCTAAGTTGCGGACCGATGTGTGAATGGGGTCAAAGGCAGCGCAACAATATTTTCTGTATGGAAGATACCACTAGGCTTTGAGATGCCAAGATCCGGATGGCACCGAGGTGATGTCTAGCAAGTTGCTGTACTGGTGTGGTCATCCTACAATGCTGAAAGTCGGCGTGGGGCGCCCCATTAGCCTGTGAGATGGCGTCAGTAGCGGACCGATGTGCGAATAGGCCGAAGGCAGCACAACGCGCCAAGATCCGGATGTCACCGTGGTGGTTTCATAGTTGAGAGGCACTTCATCTGCAGTGGGGCGCCGAGATCCGGATGGCACCGAGGTGATGTCTAGCAAGTTGCTGTACTGGTGTGGTCATCCTACAATGCTGAAAGTCGGCGTGGGGCGCCCCATTAGCCTGTGAGATGGCGTCAGTAGCGGACCGATGTGCGAATGGGGCCAAAGGCAGCGCAACAATATTTTCTGAAGAGAAGACACCAAAAGGCGCTGAGATTCCAAGATCCGGATGGCACCGAGGTGGTGTCTAGCAAGCTATGCAGTTGAGTTGTGTGCGCACTTGCGGCGAATAGGTCGAAGGCAGCATAACAATGTTTTCTGAATAGAAGACACCACAAGGCGTTGAGATTGGGTTACCACCAAGGTGATGTCTAGCAAGTTGCCGCACTGGTGTGGCCATCCTACAATACTGCTCCGAATAACGGCGTGGGGTGCCCGAAGGGGGGGGGGGGAGGCGGCGTGAACGGGCCTTCCTAGGTGGAGGCTCGTCTGCTGTAGTGGGGCGCCCCTTTACCGTTTCAGTTGCCATTCAGCTGAGTTTCGGCTGCTCTTGATGCTACAGCGACAGGCGGCTGCAACAGGACTCTCAAAATGGCGGTCTGTTCTTTGGATTTGGGCCTGGTCCACTAAAA
Organism: Lissotriton helveticus; assembly: GCF_964261635.1. Taxonomy (NCBI): domain Eukaryota; kingdom Metazoa; phylum Chordata; class Amphibia; order Caudata; family Salamandridae; genus Lissotriton; species Lissotriton helveticus. Next base: position 599,228,422 of record NC_136063.1, on the reverse strand, counting down.
TGGCCCTGGGACACCTTAGAACTCGGACGCTCGATTGCTTTTTCCTTTCCTGTACATGCAAAAAAAGGTAAATGCCCGGTACGTTACACGCTTCATCTGCCACGATGAACTCTCCAGAGGAACCGAAAAAAAATATAGTTATGGTAACTATACCATGCATCGTCATATGGAGAGGTGGCACCAATTAATTATAGTGCTGCATAAAAGAGAGATTTGGAGGAGAACCCCTGACCTGCTAGTACATTCATCAAAGAAGTGGCACTGACAGCATCAGAGGCAAGGGAAACGGTCCCAAATATTTAGAAGAACTTTGGAAAGATTAAAATGACATGTTTAGATTGTGGCAAATTAATTTCATGTGGACAGATGAGTGTTACTCTAATAAATACAGCATATGAACATCATCATAGTCGATGGTTGGTAGAGACATTTTGACTATATCCTGGACCTGCCCGTCCTCGCCCAAAATGGCGCCGGAATAAATGGGACTCGTAACTCCTTGTTGTGTACTGGTTGCAGAACCTTGAAATCACGAGATACGTATGCAGTTTTGAAGCACATGGCGGGCGGGGACGAGAATTGATTGAATATTTCGACATCCCTATTGATATTAAGTTCTGATGTGTTATTGATTACTGTACTATTGAAAGTTCGAATTAACGTCACCCATGGTACTTGCCCGCAAATGTATATCTAGATAATTTTATTGTAACTGGCCCTGTTGTATTTTAAATATAAAATGTACGTCCACCGATTCCGTAACTGTTAGACACCTTAGTTCTTGCAACCTAATGGCCCGCCCGTTACGTTCCTCTACAGTGTAAATGTCTACTCATCATATACGATTACAGTTTGCTCCGTGGCCGGCCCACGTGGTTATAGGCTCGTATTTGTATAATGAAATTTTCACAATAAAGGTTTTTAAAAGAAAACATGGTAGTAGTATATACATTGGTAAAGTTTTTAATAATAGTCAATGTTTTAGAATCAGTAAAAGGCAAGTGAAATAAAGCAGACCAATTACATGAAGGGTAAAAGGTATAATTCGAAGGAACGCAGTAAAGATAAATGGTCAAGGGCTGTTGTGTTTTCTACTCCTGCAACATAAAGTGATCGATAAGAATCTCATATTCAGGCGTATCGGCGACTAAGACAGCAGGTCGACCCTCTTTTGCTCAACGGCTCCGTCATGGGACGAAGAAACGCTCTTTTTCTCGAAAAAAGAATATATTTTACTTGCAGGACAGTTGTAAATTTTCCGGGAAAGTACATTAGCCTGGAACATTATAACATATATTTAAGAAAAAATAATGTTCGGAAGTAATAAAAAGCGTAATTTTTAGGTCATATGACCAAGCCTTTCATCATTAGAATAAGAAAAGTAAAATGAACCAATGAAAAGTTTTATTAACAAGTCACATGACTTGTTATGCTTACGTTACGCGCTGCGCGCCCCGGATGACTTCCGGATGCGCTAACGCGGCGCGTCATATGACGCATTACGCGACAACGCAGGTCCAGAATATAGTCAAAATGTCTCCACCAACCAGCGGTTGGAACACAACCCCTTTCAGCAGGCTAAATAGTTCTGTTAAATGACAACAGAAGGGACAGGCAACAAGAACCATCAGTCAAAGAGGGGAGGGCTAGTTCTTCTCTACCGGGTTACATTGGGGCGCTACCGGAACTGATCGAATTGGTAGTCTACAGTGTTTCTGGATATTCAGACTGAAGCTGGGGTTAGCATGAGAGCAGCACCATTTCGTAGCTCCGTCGTGGCCATTCCGCAACCAATCATGGCAGCCGCTCTTTATCGTTATTTTGGGCGGGGTGGGTGGCGGAGCCAAGCTGTTTTGCAGCCATCATTGTGTGGAGTTCAGTTCATCTCACTAGTTTTGTATTTGTCATGAGGGGTTGTTCCTAATGTTTCTATTTTAGCGAGGTCAAAAAGAGATCCCATTAGTGGCCTACTGATTTTGCTCGATTCCTTTTCTTTTTTTTTTACACGATTTTTCGTTATCTGCGAAGACTAAACAGAGTATTGCGACTCTGTGTTTGTTTGTAAATAGAGAATGAACCAAAGAGAACCAATTCTAAAACAGTAAATACTGGGATAACAATTAATCAAATGGAGAGAGAAGCAGGCACGACGTATTACAACGGGGGCAAAGGCCTGCGTTAACTACCCTTCACTATGTGCAAAGAGAGAGTACTCCTAATAGAAATGAGGGGGGGGGGCACCATTCAAAGCAGATCAGTGTGCATAAACACGAAAATGTTTTCACTTACCACGTACTTGACATTCGACAGCTTATGATATTTGCTATTAAAAAACCATTGAAATTCACTGAAAAAACCATAGGTTATAGACCATATATAGTTAGGAATTAGCATTTACAAAACCTTGAAAATTCACTGAAAAAACCATAGGTTATAGACCATATATAGTTAGGAATTAGCATTTAAAAAACCTTATTTTACTCACACAAAACCATTGAAATTCCATATATAGTTAGTTGCACTAACTATATATCGCGCACCCGCAATCCACTGCTGATCATGTCACATATTACATCATTCATGACATGGTCAGTGACATCACTGATGACATCACTGATGACATCTCAAATGACATCACTGATGAGATCACTGATGACATCATCCAGTGACTGTGTGTTTCTGTAAAGTTTAAATATGTTTTACATATTGAAGAATGAGTAGATGTATAAGTGTCTGGACGAAGGATTTAGTAGGTGCATGACTGAATGTATGAGTGAGTGATTAAATGTGTCTCACTGAGTGCATGGGTTAGTGACTAAACTGTCTTAATTTGTGCATCATTATGTCTGTTGTTCTGTAAACTGCTGCATGTGTTGATCAGTAGCTATATGATTAACTATATGGGTTATTGATTGATTGTCCAAGTATTTGTATGGGAGACTGAGTGTGTGTGTGGCTGGCTGGGAGGTGTGTGACTCTGTGCAGATCAATGTGTACTTGTATCAATGATTGTATAAGAAAGTAAGTATGTGTTAGTATATGTTTGAAAATGTAAGGTGCTCTATGTTTAACTGTATAGACAAGAAAATGGAAGTGTGATTGATTCTTTACAGGACTGACTAGGTGTGTGAGTAACTCCATGGATGAGTGGCAGAGTGTGAGTGTCTGTATAGGTGTATGAGTGCATATGATAGTGTTGTAAAGATGAGTGATTTTATGTATGAATGATTGTATGGGTGAATGAGTGAATGTGTGTGTAGACGTAGGAATCAGTGAGTACGTATGTAGTAACTAGTATTGGTGTGTAAATGGTTTCAAAAATTATACTCTGTATTTAACACTGGGTGAAACAGAGGTTATATTAAAATGTGAGGAGATGCATTGTATTGTCACATGAATGATATCATCAGTGATGTGGTCATTGATGTCAAATGAGATGTCATCAGTGATCTCATCAGTGATGTCATTTGAGATGTCATCAGTGATGTCATCAGTGATGTCACTGACCATGTCATGAATGATGTAATATGTGACATGATCAGCAGTGGATTGCGGGTGCGCGATATATAGTTAGTGCAACTAACTATATATGGAATTTCAATGGTTTTGTGTGAGTAAAATAAGGTTTTTTAAATGCTAATTCCTAACTATATATGGTCTATAACCTATGGTTTTTTCAGTGAATATATATATATATATATATATATGTATATATATATATATATATATATATATATATCTATATCTACATATATATATATATTTGATTCACAAGTTCCGGTTGTAGAAACCCCGAGCGCTGTCACTGGCGGTCCGAGTTAGCATACCGGATCTCCTCCATAATAGTGCCACAAATCTCCTCAGATACACAGGAAAGCACTCGGACACCCAGGTTACTTACAGTGAAAATGTATTCGCCAAGTGAAGAAAAACGACGCGTTTCACCTTTACGGCTTGCTCACGCTCGTAGCCATCATTCACTCCACCATTTTTAAAAGCATGTCAATTACATTGTGAGGACATTACCCCGTGAAAAACATAAACACCATTGGCGGCCATTTTGTAGTGTCCGTCTTTCCATTGGTTGTAATGGAGCAAAAAAGCATAAACCAATATATTATGCACTCATTAACACATTTCAATTGAAGGATTATGTTGCATTATAAAAATAAATTTAATACATTCCTCATCCTTCAATATGCGCCTTTGATCACTATTCAACATTATTTAACGTAAATATCGTTCTGTGATTGGTAAAGAAATAGGTGCAAAAATTCATCATCGGACCACCGGAAGGCCTTGGCTCAACAATTGATGGGGCCTGCGAAACACTTGACCTTCGTATCCTGGCTGCCCTGGATGAAACGGCCCCTTGGTCTAATAGGGGACCCACGCGGCGAACTAAATCCTCAGCGTGGTTTAACGATGACTTAAAAAGGGCTAAGGCAGCCTGCAAGCGTTATGAAAGAACTTGGAGACAGGGGTACCTGCCAGACCATGAGAGGGCATATAAATTGAATCTTAGAGGGTATCATGCCTTGATAAGGAAAACTCGTGCAGTTTACTACACTGAGCGGATTGTCAAGGCTGATTGCTCTGCTAAAGAACTTTTTGTAGTATATAAGGAGCTATCCTCATTGGCCTCTCTGGAAGAACGAGTGGTGACTTCTGTGCAATCTTGCAATCAGATAGCCGACTTTTTCCACAATAAGGTGCAGGATATTTACTCTACCTTTCGGCCAGAGCTCGTTCCGGTGGCAAAATACCGCTGGAGGAGAGACTTTTGGTCACAGACAATCTATGTGCTTTTACGGCCCCGGACATAGACCAACTAATCAAGGTGGCCGGAAGCGTAAAATCTGGTTCTTCTAGAGATCCGGCCCCAGGCAAAATTTTAATAGGCAACATGGAGACGTTAGCACCGTATGTCAGGCATCTTCTGACACTGTCATTTGACTCTGCCAGGGTACCGACGGTTTGGAAACAGGCGGTGGTACTCCCACTTAAAAAGAAACCACAGATTAGTATAACTCAAATAAGTAACCTACGGCCTATCTTACTCCTTCCCTATATTTCTAAAATAGCGGAAAAATTGGTTAACCAACGACTTTCGGCTCATATCGAAACCCAACAACTTTTACATCCCACTCAGGCAGGCTTCCGCGCTCTCCATTCTACGGAGTCAGCGCTACTCTACTCCACGGAGATGCTGCGGAAACATGTGGATCAAGGTCAAACTGCGGCACTGATTCTTCTTGATCTCAGTGCCGCGTTTGACACGGTGGCACATCACACTCTGCTTCAGCGCCTGAGGGAGGGTGGAGTTGTTGGTAAAGCATGCCAATGGCTGGAATCCTTCCTCCATGGACGCAGTTTTTGCGTGGAGCAGGGGCCCCACAGGCCTAGGGCTATTGCCCTGACCCAGGGAGTCCCACAAGACTCCAGTCTGAGCCCCACCTTATTCAACCTTTATGTTGCTCCGGTGGCATTAATCACGGAGAAACATGGGGTTGATGTGGTGACCTATGCTGACGACACTCAGCTGGTTGTGGCTCTTTCACAGCCAGCTGAGCAGGCAGCCAGTCGATTTGCATCTTGCCTCCAGGGCCTGGCCAATTGGATGTCGAATAACTGTCTCAGGTTAAATGGGGACAAGACGGAGGTGCTTATTGTAGGCAAGTCTCCGTCTGTTTGGACATCCGCATGGTGGCCCCAGACCCTGGGTCCTTTACCCCAACCTAAAGATCAGGTCAGGAACCTAGGTATCTGGATGGACTCGAAATTATCTTTCGAGTATCATACTAGACGTGTAGCTGGAACATGTTTTGGCATCCTCCGCTGTCTGAGGAAGACGCTTGACTTGCTCCCGGTGTCAGCTAGGAGGGCCCTGGTCCATACCCTGGTTACTTCTAGGCTGGACTACGGGAATGCCTTATATTTGGGAGCCAATGCGAGGTGTCTCCAGCGACTGCAGCATATTCAAAATGCTGCTGCACGCCTAGTATTAACGCTGCCTAAAAGATCTCCCTCCAAAAAGGCCTCGGAGATGCTACACTGGCTGCCGATCAAGCAGCGTGTCCAGTTCAAAATCCTTTGTGTAGGCCATCGGATCGCTCACGGGAAGGGCCCCAGTTTCCTGCGAAACCTGCTCACACTGTATAAACCCACACCGCTTCTGCGGTCTGAGGGTACTGGGTTAATGTGTATCCCGAACACCAGTAGGGCCAGGATGGGCGGCAGATCCTTCCGCCCTTTGGCGGACTGGAGTTGGAACGCTCTCCCTCTTAGACTTCGGACGGAGCCTTCGGAAAAAGTCTTCCGCAAGGAACTTAAAACATACTTGTTCCCAAAATGCTAACTGCATTAGCTGCGTGAGCTGTACTGGGGGGTTGCCTAGGCAACTGAATAGCGCGGGGACACACTGGCTAGTGTAACCAGGCGCTCTATAAACTCAGAATAAATAAATAAATTACCCCTGCTGAATTGTTGGTACAATGCTATTAAATACATGCAATATCTACGTTCAAGCTTAAATAGCTTTATCAAAGCAGACACAACCAGCAATGGCACCTCATTGGCTCCTAGGAGCCGAGCCGTTCTGTGTCACAAACATAAAAACCAATCACAAATTTGTTTAGCCCAAGTGGGCAGTGTCTAGTCATTATATAATCAGTTCTGCCCCAGTGGGCATATTCGTTACGAATTGTTCAATGTCCATAATGAATAGATTGAGTAATCAAAGCTCCAGATAAAGAATTGTCACTGGATCCAATGGTAATCAAAAGAAAAGTGCACCAATCTGTAAAAACAAAATTTAAAATGTATAAAAACCAGACTGCTGAACCATGTCAATATCTCATTTCATCATTCATAGAAATGAATTGCCAATTCCTCACTCATATTTAACCCGTTAGGGGCTAAAGTGTGCAAATGAATATTATATCGGGATCCCAATTTCCTCAAGGATAATTCCCAATTGCCTCCTCTCACCCCCAGGGATACAGAATCAATGACCACCATACGTACAAGCTTTTCATTTTGCATGTGTTTTTCATAGAAATACTGGGCTATCGGATACTGTTTGTTGTTATTACGAATTGCTTGTAGATGTTCCAAAACCCGTTTTTTAGCCTCATGCTTAGTGCTGCCAATGTACCATTTATTACATGGACAAATTATGACATAAATGCTGAAAGGTGTATTGCAGGTAAGTTTTTTCCGGATAACAAATTCTCTTTTAGTGTTGGGTATTGACAGTGTAGTATAGTCAATGCTGTACCTGCATGCTTTGCAATTTTTACAACACTGAAAGCCTGTTCGTCCCCTGATCTCATTCTCTTTTTCAGTTACATGATTATGACTAAACTCGTCCCTTAACGACCTCCCCTTCTTAAACGTAATTTGTGGGTTGTCACTTAGAGTTTGTTTCAGATGGTCATCGGTAATCAATACATGCCAATTTTTTTTCATTATTTTTCTGACCCCACTTGCTTGCCCTGAGAAAGTAGTGATAAATCTAATCACTTCTGCGCCATCTGGCTTCTTTCTGGGGTTCAACAACTCATTGCGTGTTTTTAATTTTACTCTGGAGACTGCCTCAGCTATAGTTTTTTTGCTGTATCCTCTCTCCAAAAATCTCTGACACGTAGTGGTTTCCTCATTCATGTAAGAGGCTGCAGTACTGCAATTACGTTTCGCACGAAGCCGTTCCCCATAAGGAATACTATAAATCAAATTCCGGGGGTGACTGCTATTTGCGCTCAAGATACTATTGCCTGCTGTGCTTTTACGAAACAACTTCGTATTGAGTTGTTTATTCTCCACCTCTAACAGCACGTCCAGAAATTCCATTTTATCTCTACTGATATGTACAGTGAATTTTAAGTTGAAAGAATTAATATTCAACTTGTCAATAAAGGTTTTCACAGATGTCTCATCTCCACACCATATGAAGAAGATATTGTCTTTATATCGTAGCCACAGGGCCACGTTATCAAATTCTGCCATCTCCATGGAAACCTGCTCCTCCCACCAGCCCATGAATAAATTCGCGTAACTGGGGACAAAGCAGGTTCCCATGGCTGTGCCCTGTGACTGCCGATATAGTGTATTGTCAAAGAGGAAAAAATTGTTTTTGAGACATATCTCTATCATCGATACGATCATTTGTGAGTGATGCAAATAAGAAATAGATCTGGACTTCAAAAAATGTTTAATGGCAGACAGTCCCTGATCATATTGTATACTTGTATATAGACTACTGACATCCAGAGACACTAAGGTGTATTCCTCCTCCCAGTGTATCCTATCAACTATTGTCAGAAAGTGGGTAGTATCTTGTAAATAAGATGGTAAAGCTATTACATAGGGTCTGAGGTAGTAGTCAATAAATTTGGAGGTGTTTTCCAATAATGATCCGATAGAGGATACAATTGGACGTCCCGGAGGATTGTCCCTGTCCTTATGTAGCTTAGGCAAGAGATAAAGGACTGGAATTCTGGGATGGCCACAGTAAAGGTAGTTGTATTCTTCCCATTCCATCAGACCTTTCTCTCTCCATTCAACAAGTATTTCTCTGTACATAGTTTTGGCCTTCAGTACTTCCCCCATATCTGTTTTGCAATAACAAGTATGATCACTAAGCTGTTTAAGGCCTTCATCAAGGTATTTCCTTTTGTCTAAAACCACCACATTTCCCCCTTTATCAGATTGTCTTATGACAATGGTGGAATCAGCTTTCAATTTGTCAATACAAACAATCTGATCAGAGGTGAAATTCTTGCGATTACAGGGTATTTTATTGTATCTGATCTTTCGGAGATCCTGCAAAACTCCTTTTTCGAAAACCTCAATGGCCTCACACTGCACATTAGGTAAAGAAACCGATTTGGGTTTAAACTTGCTACCTGGATTACCTCCAAGATCCTCTCCCCAGGCTCCCCAATCTGGCGTAGACATCACATCCTCATTATCTGCATCAAAAGCATGCAACATTTCAATATCAGTTCGAGCCAAAACACTGGGTTTCTCTCTGTTACTTCCAATTCCTGATCCATGCGGTTTAGTACAAAACCACTTTTTCAATTTTAGTTTCCTCGAAAACAGGAACAAATCAATTCTGGTCTGTGCAAAATTGAAATTAAGTGTAGGGCAAAATGTAAGGCCTAGAGAAAGTGTCTTAATTTCTTCCTGTGACAAAAATCGTTTTGATAAATTGATAACAGTCATACTAGTTGTTTCTTGGCCCTTGTTGCCATTCCCACTGGGGCTTTGTCTCCGTTTGCTCCTCTTCTTTTTTGCTTGTTGGTTGCGCCTATTCCTCCTCTCCTTCCTCTACCTCGACCTCTCGGGGTTCCCCCCTCCCGGTGCGACTCTGTCCTGTTTTGACTGATCATCTGGAATTGTAATAAAAAATGTGTTGCTCTCTTTTGTTGGTCACTCATGATTTCTTGATTGATTCCAGATGTTGATGCATCCGATAAGTTACCATCGGAGACGTCACTCTCACTGACTTCTCCTATCATTTGACGTTTATTTGCTGTCAAATTCGCTGATCCCGCTTTCTTTTCAAACATGTGATCGTACTTTTTTTGAAAAGTTAAGGTCCGTCCAGACTGATAATCTTTATAATCTCTTAAGAATTTCCTTTGTTTTTTTGCCGTGATTTCTTCCTCCAGTTTTTCCATTTTTATTATTAAATTCTTTAAATAATCATCCAATGCGTCCTTGGTCATTAGGGCACTTACTTCTGTTGTTATTCTCTCAATTTCTTGAAGTAGTTTTGCCCGGTCTTTTATTGCATATTTCACAAGTATTCGCATCATGATTATAGAGCAAGATGAGGAATTGTTCGACCATTCCTCTAACATGTCAGCATCCGGGTCCTCATAGGGATGGTGTAAATGCGGAGACCTCTAGGTACACGTTTCACATCTATGTACCATTGTAGAGACTCTGCCTCCCACCACTTCGATAGTTCCTTACGGTACAATTTCTCCAGAGTATTAAGTAAGGTCTGCACGTTGATTTCTACATTGATGTTTGATATGGTCTCAGATTCATTCCCACTGGACCCAGGTTGAGTGAAGAACAGCTTATCAGCAGTCTGCTTTCTACAAGCTTCTAATCCACTTGCCATATTTCTGCGATTTCTGTAGTATACCTGTGCGTGTATGCAGATCTTAATACTCTGGAGAAATTGTACCGTAAGGAACTATCGAAGTGGTGGGAGGCAGAGTCTCTACAACGGTACATAGATGTGAAACGTGTACCTAGAGGTCTCCGCATTTACACCATCCCGACCTATGAGGACCCGGATGCTGACATGCTAGAGGAATGTTCGAACAATTCCTCGTCTTGCTCTATAATCATGATGCGAATACTTGTGAAATATGCAATAAAAGACTGGGCAAAACTACTTCAAGAAATTGAGAGAATAACAACGGAAGTAAGTGCCCTAATGACCAAGGACGCATTGGATGATTATTTAAAGAATTTAATAATAAAAATGGAAAAACTGGAGGAAGAAATCACGGCAAAAAAACAAAGGAAATTCTTAAGAGATTATAAAGATTATCAGTCTGGACGGACCTTAACTTTTCAAAAAAAAGTACGATCACATGTTTGAAAAGAAAGCGGGATCAGCGAATTTGACAGCAAATAAACGTCAAATGATAGGAGAAGTCAGTGAGAGTGAAGTCTCCGATGGTAACTTATCGGATGCATCAACATCTGGAATAAATCAAGAAACCATGAGTGACCAACAAAAGAGAGCAACCAATTTTTTATTACAATTCCAGATGATCAGTCAAAACAGGACAGAGTCGCTCCAGGAGCAGGGAACCCCGAGAGGTCAAGGTCGAGGAAGGAGAGGAGGAGTAGGCGCAACCAACAAGCAAAAAAGAGGAGGAGCAATCAAGACAAAGCCCCAGTGGGAATGGCAACAAGGGCCAAGAAACAACTAGTATGACTGTTATCAATTTATCACAACGATTTTTGTCACAGGAAGAAATTAAGACACTTTCTCTAGGCCTTACATTTTGCCCTTCACTTAATTTGAATTTTGCACAGACCAGAATTGATTTGTTCCTGTTTTCGAGGAAACTAAAATTGAAAAAGTGGTTTTGTACTAAACCGCATGGATCAGGAATCGTAAGTAACAGAGAGAAACCCATTGTTTTCGTTCCAACTGATATTGAAATGTTGCATGCTTTTGATGCAGATAATGGGGATGTGATGTCTACGCCAGATTGGGGAGCCTGGGGAGAGGATCTTGGAGGTAATCCAGGTAGCAAGTTTAAACCCAAATCGTTTTTTTACATAATGTGCAGTGTGAGGCCATTGAGGTTTTCGAAAAAGGAGTTTTGCAGGATCTCCGTAAGATCAGATACAATAAAATACCCTGTAATCGTAAGAATCTCACCTCTGATCAGATTGTTTGTATTGACAAATTGAAAGCTGATTCCACCATTGTCATAATGTAGTGTAGTTCCTATCATCCCAATAGGCTCTGCGCATTGGAATAATACCTACAATAGTAAAGGCCTAGACCAGACGTTAACTAGGTCTACTACTGTCGATACTAGACTTAAAGTTTTGGGTTTGCCAGCTTAGCTCAGAGTTCACTAGAAACTTTCTCGAATGTTCAGGAAAGAATTAACTCCCCTGATTAGACAAGAAGGGATTTAGTTTCTGACAACCATAGAACATGACAACTTTGCTCTCCCCTAATCAAGAGTATATCTCGAGAGTCGTGTGAACAAAAGGCAATTTATTTTACTCAGTTAGTACGTGCATTCTTAGTCTCATCAGAATGTAGAGAAAAGGAAGAGACGGGCGTGTTCAATAAAAAGGTGTTATTTATTGATCAGTCTCTTTTCTCATACAAGAGAAATGGATCGATATTATTGCAATACTTATAGTTAAGTAAAGTGCATACATTAAAAGCAATAGTATAAAATAATACTGTAAAAACATTGATATGGTTTCTAAGCCATATGATGTTTTAAAATGAATAAAATATATTACATACACATATACATTTGACTAAACGTACTCAACTGGTGTTTCTAAATACGCCTACCCCGTGTACCTGACCTAAGCCTAATACGTGGGCGGGAATAGAAAGTTACAGTTTAAGTTAAGTTTGTTTTTGCCAAGTGAATAACTAAAGAATTCTCTGTGAGGGGTTATTCAGTTCTGTACCTGGAAGTTAGGATGAATGAGGGATGGTATCTCTCTCTCTGGTCTCGATATTCCAGGCTGCCTGCGAGGGCTGCCCAGAAACGCCGGGGCTGGAATTCTCTGCAGGAGAAAGCAGCTTCTCTCAGCGCGTCAGGAAGGCGGGGCTGCGCCAGCGGGGTCTGCTCTGCTCTTCGCTTCGGCAAGTATGGCTGCTCCGTCTCGTCACCACGCGTGTGTTTGCATAGGGCAATATCGGTAATATTTATACCTTTAAGGTGCCGAGATTGACGTAAGGATGGACATAGATACGTCAATAAGGATGTCATACGACTTGCTCGTTAGCACATTTTTTTACTGAAGTTCTCGGTGAAATCAAAACAATGGCCGCAGGGTTTTGCCCAGGTTGTCATAGGTTTGATTTGTTATGAGAACTCCGTATGCCTTATCAGGGGCTGGAGGAATATCGCTTGTCTAATTAGATCCCAAGCGTTATGACCTAATCAGATAACACGTTCCTGTGCCGTAGTGTGACTGCGTCAGATAACGGTATCTGCATCATGGGGATTTTCTGCCTCATGGGCTGATTACTAGTTAACTTGTTAGTTTACTAACCAGAATAGGGTCAGGAGTAGGGGGATCGATTCAGGACCTATAGGAATACATCACACCCACTCCACGCTAACTATGGTCATATTTACTAATCTAGGCATAGTATAACATAGTACAACATACTACAGAGTATAGTGTATACCTTACCACCCCAAAATACATAAATGCATTTTGAAATTTTTCAAATATACGGAAAAAATTGCAGTCATATGTATTGTATGCACTCAAGCTGTATAATTATGCCAAAGTAATCGCATTCGTATACATTGTTGCTATTTGGTATATGAGAATTACACATGAAATGGCTCTTAATACAGAAAAAAAGTTCGAGACCATTCCATCACATAATAAAGTATTTGTGAACATACCTGCGGGCAGCTAATGTCTATAAGCTATGTCTATAAGCTATCTAAAATTTAGAAACCTTAGTTCTTTAAGAATAGTTCTTACTTTAAGCAGAAGATAGTGTCCCGAAAAATATGAAAAAATATTTTGGGGCTGCTGAAAAATTGCTGTCCGTGAACTGGAGGAAAGATTGTTCATGTGACTTTATTTTTAAAGTTGAAGGCCGAATTCAGGGAACGCCGTGTGCGAGCTTGTTCAAAAGTCTCTATTTCTGCTCTGGTGAGAACATCATATCATTTAGGCTTTCGAAAAAACTGTCAACAGCTTCCTGGGAAAGTTCCACTAACTCGGAAATAGGTGTAATCATGCATTCGTGCGCATGATTGTCTGCAATGACATTCTGATTTGCATTGCTGACAGAAGGTCGTACCTGTTCGATGCTGCTTTCATCTTGAACTTCACTACCCATCAATCGTAGTGGTGAAGCTTCCACGAATGCCGTCATCAGGATTGGTAGCCTTTGAGGGCAGCACAAAGCATGAACCTTGATCGGGCTCAACAATGTTTCTGCATCCATCGGCGCATCCGATTGTAGCGTCAGACAGGTGTCTAACACGCATTCTTCTCCGCATAGCAGACACCTTAATACAGGTAAAACACATCTTTGCCACATTGGTCGAAATGATAGAAACCAAGTCATATTTAGGTCTCTAAGCCGGGAGAGTCCCAGGATTTTTGATATCTGGTCCCGGTATCCAATGGCTAGGATTGTTTCTTCCCTTGTCGCAAGAGTTTTGTCTGTGACATGGGTTGCCATAACGAAAAATAAGGACTAAGAATAGGATTCCTGCAATTAGTCCCAGGATCAGGGGAAGTCCGCCAAAAATCGAATGGACGAAATCTGGAAAAATACCCAGTATGGCTTTGAATGGTGTTAATGCCATCGAAAATACTGTCTTAAATACCTTTGAGATCCCATTGGTATCAGAAATATTTAAGATTTCATTTAGAATTTCAGCGAAATGTATGGGGGAATTAGTTGATAACAATGAATGTATCTCTGCAGTCGTCCTTGCGACTTGTAGATCATATGTTTCTTTTGATGACGAGAGCCTGGTAGGCGTCTGAAGAAGCACTGTTTTCATTCTGCTTAAAGTATCTATTCGAATAGAAGTAATTTTCAAATTGGGCCATGCCCTTGCCTCCCTGTCTGGAAAGGAGCTGGGGAACAACGAGCGTCCACAGCACTTGACCTTCACAGTCGTAGTTACTAGATAAGGAGTCCCGGGCATAAGACTACAACATCTGCGGTCTACAAGTAGAATGTAACTCCCATTATAGAGTCTTTGAAAGAATGGTTCTATTTCTGTTGCAGGTGCGCCTTGCTGGTGACATGAAAGGTTGTATGAATTCCCTTCACAGGCTCCATGCAAACTAATTCCGTTACACAGAAGTGTGCCGCTTAGTGACATCGCACAATTATTGCCACTAAGAAACACTTTCTGTCCTTTATTACTGACACATGCATGTGAATAGGGCAGGTTCCATATTGTTTTAAGGTACCCCTTTCCCAATTTCTCGTACATGCCAGCCTGTATATATTTTTGGCAGTATTGAAACCTGAAGGTTGAAATTGGAATATTAATTATCCCATGTATTATCCATTCACTGACAGGTCGTTCTGACATTGTCATTGGTAATCTCTCAAGTTTCTCAATGCTCAGGATTGTATAATCAGCACCCCTTTGCGCCATACTGATTTGTCTATCAGTAAGGTTAAAGATTTGGAATAGTGACGTTGTGTTGATTAAACGCCAAGGCACATAGCCTGAACGCAGATTTTGTAACGTCCAGCCAAGCTGTACAATAGAACGCAATTGTGACTGACCGTGTTGTAATAACAGTAAGTCCTGCGATAATATGTCGATTGCTGAAGCCACAATGCTGTCCAAAGAAAAAATTCTGGAGGACAGAGTCATTAACCCATTGTCCACTACAGAAAGTGATTTTTCCAAATTAATACGGTCAATTTCCCGTATTCTCTCTGCTGTTTCAATTTGAGTAACCTTCCAGGCCTCATTGTATGCTGCATATACAGAGGCTGCTATGAAACGTAAGTCAGCACCATCAGTAAGTAAAGTTAGGTGTTGCTTAATTTCTGCCAGTGTGGAAGTTTGCAGCCATTGAAGGCATAATTTGCCCACACTGTAGGTGGTTATTATCCCTGGGTGATGTCTTTGGGGATATCTAGGGTCTGGCCTGGCCATTTTGAACCCCTGTGTTTTATTCAGGAATCTGTCTTGACAGTTATTAGTATCTGTGGGCCAGATCAACCACTGTTTCCAATCAGGATGTGTTCTGTTTTGGTTTAATATATGGTTTACGTCTATCTCTTCATCTGTAGAAGTGTTGCTAAACATTGTTAGTTTTGATTTTGGCTAGGCCAAGACAGGTGGTTTGTTGAACAGTGTCATTTAAAAATATCATTTGTTCTGGGATCATGCAGGCTCTAAACAAAGCTTCTATACCCTGTACTTGCCAATCTTTTGTACCCCAAACACTTTTCAATTCAACATTTTTGTCCCAATAATCAAAACCAAAGGTATTCAATTTTTCAAAAAATGAGTCTGAATAAATCAATATTGTGTTGGTTATCATGGTCTTGGTTCCTGTCTTGTTAGACAATTTAAAATAGAATGCTTCAGCATTACTTGTGTTAAAACCTGAAAAGTATGAATATTTGTCATAGAAGGTTCTTGAGCTTCCTTTTGGAGGGGTTGCACAATGTTCCCATTGATTATAATTTAAAACATTTCTAGGCTGTGCAGATTTATGTAGAAAATGGTTACCATAATGGTTATAACAGTACATACTATCATAATTTGTAGAACCCTGCAAATAATCATGTTTGGTAAATTTAGCAGACATTACTAAGTCAGACATCATATTATTAATGCTTTCGAAGTCCCAATCATCAGCAAATGAGCTTGGTTTTGCAAAGTCACTCAATGAGATCTTAATTTGGTGTGGATATTTCAGGATTTCGACCGGACCATAAATTTCATAGTCAGTGTTGTCCCAGGCTACCCCACCAGGTATCGGATTGGCTGTGAAGTTGGCTGAAGAAAGTTCTCTTTTCTCGACGTGTGAAGATGTGTGTGGTTTGAGGATCAAGTTGATTTTCTGACTTGCTGTGTCCATTTTAGCATATTTTCCCTCAATGAAGCGTCCCAAAGTTAGTACCATGATGAGCCAAAGTATGAGGATAAATGCACCAAAACCCACCCAAAATTCAATCCATGGAGAAATCAGATATGTTTCTTTCAGTTGTTTCAAAAGTTCTTTAGCTTTATCTTTAAAGGTTTTTGATGATGGCTGTGTTTTTGATTCACTGAAGCCTTCAGAGGAATCATCGAAGTTTATGAAGTAGCCGGATGCAGTTCTGTCAATTGTTCCAATTGGTTCAGGATTTCTTTTTCTTGCATTTTCACTTGGTACTTCATTATAGATTGGTGTGTCCCTGCTAAATGTTTTTATTTGGGTTTTCAGAGGTCTGAGTTCTATTGCATTGTTGCATAGTCCTTGTTGTTCTTCTGTAGGCGTTTCGAATGTGATGAGCCTCTTCGTTAGGACCTCTGTACTGGTAGCAAACCTAGGTCTTCTGCTACTTATTGGGAGTCCACTTGGCCTACTGTTTGTTATCGGCCACATGTTGTGGTTTTACCAGGTCGATTGATACAACTCGGTTCTCCTTTTTTCCAGCAAGTGGCGGTAGTACAACTGATCTTGTCCCGTTGACAGACAAGACAGGAACTGCTTTTCTGTAAGAAGGCCCAAATTCCTTCTTTACCGCGATCTTCTCCCTGACTAGATCCCCGACTTTTGGAATCCAGACAGGTCTTGCTGGGACAGGTGGTGGTTCTTCAGTGGTTGTTGGCTGTTGTTTCAACTTTATGTTGCTCAGGTCTTTTCTTGTTTTGTTTAAGTCCTGCAAAATAGCCAAACGGTCTTTGATATCAAAGCTTTTTTCTTTCACCACTGAAGTCTGACTATCAATGTCAGAGATCATCATCCTAGTTCCAAATAATAATTCGTACGCACTGAATCCCTTCAGAGAATTTCTTGGCAAGTTATTTAGACTACGTTGGACACTTATTAGATGTTTGACCCACCCAGCTCCCGAACCTAATACCCTTTCCGCTATAGATTGCTTTATGCCTTGGTTTTTTCTTTACACCATCCCGTACCCTCAGGAAGGAAGTGAGAAGATTCCTGCTGGACTATGCTCATTTGGTCATGTTTCCCCTCAGGCTGGAGTGCTAGAGTGAAGACAATGGTCAAACGTAGCATGCTCTTAGCGTATATGCCATTTAGACTCGCAAATCTTTGTATAACAGTCCGGACGTCAGCCGAGTGCTGGTGATCTACATTATAAGTGGAAACTAGCCTGTATATGTTAATCGCAACCCTTCCTTTTTACTCTTGATTTTTTTCCGGAGTAAAACGATGAGGTATTAAACTGTTTCTCTCCCCACTGCGATCTCTGTTGCAGTTTGGGCAGTTTTTTACAAACATGGTGTGACGCAGACTCATGCCTGGCCACCAGTACCGTGATTGTAATTCTTTCAGAGAATCTTTTAGTTCGAGGTGTCTGAGACCCTCGCCCATATGTGCGTCTGCGATTAACAAGTTTCTCCTGTCCATGTTTGGAATCACCCTATCCCCCACTCCAGGGATTCGAGCAAAAGGGACGGAGTTTGCATCGATTAAGTATGTATAATTGAGTGGATAATTGATCGGTAACGCTGAGCAGTCGCCTTTAGATGACGTTTTCACTGCCAGCACTGTTTCACCGTCAATGTATTTTAATGTACGCTTTTTTCGAACTACGGGAGCCGATTTAGTTGCTGCCGCTGTGGCTGTTTCAGCCAATGAATTCCCTGCAACGTGAACGCCATCACGCTGATGACTCAGTGAGTGTGTCACGTGAGTCTTTGGTAGTTCTTTTTTCAAAAGAGCTATTTGTTCCCAGAGCAGTTTCTGCTTTATTGTTGCATCTGTGTCATCTTTGTAACCGTTTTGAATCCATGTCTGCAAATCCTTGTTATATGATTTGACGCAGTAATATGAATCTGACACTATAAGTGTCGGGAATTCGCGATCCGCATTATCTAGCGCCATTTTCAAAGCTACTATCTCAGTTTGTTGTTCTGAATTAGGTTCTACTGAGTGTGATTTTGTTAATAGAGATTTTAGTTTACCTCCGCGCCACACTTCTTTTGTAATCCCACATGTGGGGTTGTATGCTTGTTCTCCCCAAACGGGAGGTTGAGCATGTCCGTCTGTATAAATTACACAGGCGTAATGTCGTAAAGGCAGAATATCGATTGGCAGAGGGAATATTCTTTCATATTCTAGATTTTTCAACTCTTCTAGTTCTGGATCAAGGTAATAGTATACTTTGTCCGTTGTGATTGAATTCACCCATTGTATCCACTTTGGATTCAATGTTGTTCTTGGTAAATTACACGGTGTTGTTAGTGCCTCAAAGGCTGATTCTGCTGTTCTGACTGTGATATGTCTACCGTCAGCTTGATCTTTTCCTCTAGCTATTGCGGTTTGAACTGCATGAACAATTCTTTCTGTACTGCTGAACTTCTTTTCAGCTTCTGTGTACAAGTGTGATTTGAATGCAATTGGTACCTTTTCTCCCTCATTAGAGGTCAGGTATGTGAATCCGCATCTCCCTGGGATGACTCGAATCACAAGATTGCGTGTGTTATCACGTGTTTCTAATTTTGTTTTAATTAGCATGTCTGTTTGTAGAGATCTCAAAATTTCTGTGTGTATTTGAGTCCAATTGGATCTTTTAAAATCTGGTTTTATCAGATCATAAAGGGGCTTGACCCTTTCTGCGTAATTTGCAATGTATGTTCTTCCGAAATTTAGGAAGCCTAGAATCGACTCTAGGTTTTTTAGTGTTCTAGGTGCTTGGATTACGGCACATTTCTCTAGGAAATTGTCAGCCAGGCTTTTGCCTTCACTTGATAACTCATATCCTAAGAACAGGACTGTCAGATGGGCAATTCTGGATTTTTTAAAGTTGAATTTGTAACCCTCTGCAGCGAACCCAAGTATTATGGTGTTCACTCTTTTCAAGTGAGTCTCCAAGTCATCATCTGTTAAGTAAATGTCATCGACATAAGATAATGTTTCATCGTCATATAGTTGTAGTAATTCTGTTACTCTCGCTGAGAATACCCCCGGGCTGTTCTTGTACCCCTGGGCTAACCGACAGAATTGTTTTTGAGTGCCATTTATTGAGAATGCAGTTAAATATCTGCTCTCTGGTGCTATGTTTTGACAAAAGAATCCATTAGAGATGTCCAAGGTTGTTTTGTATTTTTTGCGCACTATGTTATTCATTAGTGCAGCACTATGTGAGTTTTGCACTGCAAAAGTTTTGCAACATGTGTTAAGGTGTCGGTAATCCAAAACTAGACGGTATGAATTGTCTGGTTTGGAGACCGGAAACAAAGGGTTGTTCATTTGTGAGGTGCAAGTTTCAATCACCCCCTGGTATTCTAGCTGATCTAGTATTTCATTTACCTGTTTTTTAGCTTCTTGCTTAATTGGGTACTGTCTTTGTGCAGTAGGTTGTGATTTTAACTGGATTTTGTGAGGAGGAGAGTCCTCATCCCATCCCACGTGATTTTTATATAAAGCAGGAGCTAGAGCTACTGCCCACTTTCTAGCAAGTGTGTACTTTTTATGAATAGGAATTTGATTTGAGAAGGCAGGCATAATTACTTCTTCGCCATGAGGGCACTCCCTGACAAACTCTGGTGGCCAGTCTTTTTCAGCTAGAAGGATATCATAGCCCTTGGAGAGATTATCCCAAAATAGTCCCCTTATTTTCCTAGTCTTATCTCCCTCTATATGCAATGTTATTTCGTATATTTTGTGAGGTTTGCTAACTCTGGTGTCCGCAGTTTCCACTTGAAGATATTCATTCGTGTCCACTGTCTCCAGATGATTCATAAGGACTTTGCGAGCTATGCTCACTTCTGCTGCGCTGTCTAGCATTGTCTGAGCCCATTCCCCGTTTTTCAGTTGTGTCCTCAGTATTCTCGGCATTGTTAACTACCTTGATACTGGCTACCTTCTTTTTTGGAAATTGTAATTTCTTTTTTAGCTGAGCAGGTTCCTTGTCTTTGGACTTGGCGTGCTCTTCTCTTTGTTCTGATCGTCCTCTTCTTTCCGATTTCTGCGAGGAAGTCTGAAAAGATTGAGAGGGACGTGTATCAATGTCTTGATATCTATCAGGCTTTTTTATATTATCCCTATTTCTAAGGTTATATCTATTCCCAGAGGGGTCACTTTGTGGTGACCTGTGTCTCTGGTTCGGAGATTTTTCTCTTCGCCTAGGAGACCTTCCTCTGGACTGGAATTTCTTTTCTTTAGGATTGGATTGTTTCTTTCCATCCCAGTTCTTTTTTGGTGATGTAGATTTATTGTTATAAAATATGTTTTCAGGACTTTCAATCAGTTGTGGTTTTACTGGTATCCCACCTAAACTATCTCTGCCTAGTTCCTCATAGGATTTTTCTATGATTCTGGCTATTTCAGCTGGTTGGTCTGCTATATCTGTCTCTTTTAACCTCTGGCGGATCGCCACGTTTGCTGCTTCTCCTTTTATGTTGGCTAATAGTATAGCCGAGACCTGCTTGAAGTCTTTCAGTAATTTCATACCAAGAGTTAAAGCGGGTTCTGGACCATATTCATCTTGAATTTGTTTTAGCACATCTGGTATTACCGAAATGGATGGAACACCGTGCGTTTTTGTGTAGATGGAAGCAAAGACTGTACCCCAAGTGTCACAGTCCTCTGTGTGTGGTGCGATTCCCATTGGGAGACAGATAGTCAGAATCCTGTGTTTTTCTAATGGGGTGGTGTCAGGAAACACCGCCTCTATTTGGGTGATTTTCTGTGCCAACCAGAATGGTATTTGTTCCCCTTTAGCCGGTACCTTCCCTAGACAGGACTGGATGTTCTGTGGTGTAATTTTATTTGTGTTCCCCTGGTGAGGGGTCAGCTGTGGAAGTTTAATCGCTGGCTGAATTGTTGAAGTCTGCATCACATATTGGACTAATTGTCTATGTATTTTTATTAATTGTTTTAGCTGTGTTAACAGCTCTGCTGCAGACATCCCTTCGATGTCTGGATGTGGTGTGTATCCGGCTAGGACCGGCCACGTTGCTCCTGGTCTACCTAAAGGACCGAGCCTGGTGATGTGATTGTTATGTTTTAGGGCGCCATCAAATAAGAGCAGGTGCTCTTGAAATTTGAGTGGTACTTCCACCTCCTCGAAAGGAGTGTACGTTTCAGGAGGTTCCTCTATTTTGTAATAGTGGAAGTACTTTGTTACAGCATTTGCTGCTGGAAAATGTATCCATGAATAGTATACCTCTGTCTGCCGATATTCGTGTGCCTCAATTACGAATATGACTGTGCCACCTCTAGGTGTCAGTCCATTTTCTATAAGTTTTAAAGTTATAGATCTCCTTTTGATGACCGGGATGAGTATTATATCCCCGTCTGCTGCCTGCATGGTAGCATCAGCTGCTGCGAGTTCAGTTGCTAATCTAACTGCCTCTCTTTCATCCTCATTGTCTGACATTTTACTGTCCAAAAGGTTATTTTGTTTGTTTGCAGATCAGGTTTCTTGTGGAAACAAAGATTAGATGCACAATATTTTGGAACTGTGTATCCTTCAACGTTGACTATACCAAGAACCATACATAGGAGTTCCCTCCTGCGAGGTCTGGCGGATATTACCTTTCACCCACTCCAGACGTCTTTGGAGTATTATGGGAAAAGGGGTCTGAGTGAGAAAGCACGACTGAGTTACTCTAAATGTCTTACGTTAGTTTTATCGCCCTTTCCAAACGCGTTGGGCGCCATGTAGTGTAGTTCCTATCATCCCAATAGGCTCTGCGCATTGGAATAATACCTACAATAGTAAAGGCCTAGACCAGACGTTAACTAGGTCTACTACTGTCGATACTAGACTTAAAGTTTTGGGTTTGCCAGCTTAGCTCAGAGTTCACTAGAAACTTTCTCGAATGTTCAGGAAAGAATTAACTCCCCTGATTAGACAAGAAGGGATTTAGTTTCTGACAACCATAGAACATGACAACTTTGCTCTCCCCTAATCAAGAGTATATCTCGAGAGTCGTGTGAACAAAAGGCAATTTATTTTACTCAGTCAGTACGTGCATTCTTAGTCTCATCAGAATGTAGAGAAAAGGAAGAGACGGGCGTGTTCAATAAAAAGGTGTTATTTATTGATCAGTCTCTTTTCTCATACAAGAGAAATGGATCGATATTATTGCAATACTTATAGTTAAGTAAAGTGCATACATTAAAAGCAATAGTATAAAATAATACTGTAAAAACATTGATATGGTTTCTAAGCCATATGATGTTTTAAAATGAATAAAATATATTACATACACATATACATTTGACTAAACGTACTCAACTGGTGTTTCTAAATACGCCTACCCCGTGTACCTGACCTAAGCCTAATACGTGGGCGGGAATAGAAAGTTACAGTTTAAGTTAAGTTTGTTTTTGCCAAGTGAATAACTAAAGAATTCTCTGTGAGGGGTTATTCAGTTCTGTACCTGGAAGTTAGGATGAATGAGGGATGGTATCTCTCTCTCTGGTCTCGATATTCCAGGCTGCCTGCGAGGGCTGCCCAGAAACGCCGGGGCTGGAATTCTCGGCAGGAGAAAGCAGCTTCTCTCAGCGCGTCAGGAAGGCGGGGCTGCGCCAGCGGGGTCTGCTCTGCTCTTCGCTTCGGCAAGTATGGCTGCTCCGTCTCGTCACCACGCGTGTGTTTGCATAGGGCAATATCGGTAATATTTATACCTTTAAGGTGCCGAGATTGACGTAAGGATGGACATAGATACGTCAATAAGGATGTCATACGACTTGCTCGTTAGCACATTCTTTTACTGAAGTTCTCGGTGAAATCAAAACAATGGCCGCAGGGTTTTGCCCAGGTTGTCATAGGTTTGATTTGTTATGAGAACTCCGTATGCCTTATCAGGGGCTGGAGGAATATCGCTTGTCTAATTAGATCGCAAGCGTTATGACCTAATCAGATAACACGTTCCTGTGCCGTAGTGTGACTGCGTCAGATAACGGTATCTGCATCATGGGGATTTTCTGCCTCATGGGCTGATTACTAGTTAACTTGTTAGTTTACTAACCAGAATAGGGTCAGGAGTAGGGGGATCGATTCAGGACCTATAGGAATACATCACAATAAGACAATCTGATAAAGGGGGAAATGTGGTGGTTTTAGACAAAAGGAAGTACCTTGATGAAGGCCTTAAACAGCTTAGTGATCATACTTGTTATTGCAAAACAGATATGGGGGAAGTACTGAAGGCCAACACTATGTACAGAGAAACACTTGTTGAATGGAGAGAGAAAGGCCTGATGGAATGGGAAGAATACAACTACCTTTATTGTGCCCATCCCAGAATTCCAGTCCTTTATCTTTTGCCTAAGCTACATAAGGACAGGGACAATCCTCCGGGACATCCAATTGTATCCTCAATCGGATCATTATTGGAAAACACCTCCAAATTTATTGAGTACTACCTCAGACCCTATGTAATAGAATTACAATCTTATTTACGAGATACTACCCACTTTCTGACAATAGTTGATGGGATACACTGGGAGGAGGAATACACCTTAGTGTCTCTGGATGTCAGTAGTCTATATACAAGTATACAACATGATCAGGGACTGTCTGCAATCAAACATTGTTTGAAGTCCAGATCGTTTTCCTATTTGCATCACTCAAAAATGATTGTAGCGATGATAGAGATATGTCTCAAAAACAGTTTTTTTATCTTTGACGATACACTATATCGGCAGTCACGGGGCACAGCCATGGCAACCTGCTTTGCCCCCAGTTACGCGAATTTATTCATGGGCTGGTGGGAGGAGCAGGTTTCCATGGAGGTGGCAGAATTTGATAACGTGGCCCTGTGGCTACGATATATAGACGATATCTTCTTCATATGGTGTAGAGATGAGAGATCTGTGAAAACCTTTATTGACAAGTTGAATATTAATTCTTTCAACTTAAAATTCACTGAACGTATCAGTAGAGATAAAATGTAATTCCTGGACGTGCTGTTAGAGGTGGCGAATAAATAACTCAATACGAAGTTGTTTCGTAAAAGCACAGCAGGCAATAGTATCTTGAGTGCAAATAGCAGTCACTCCCGGAATTTGATTTATCGTATTCCTTATGGGGAACTGCTTTGTGTGAAACGTAATTGCAGTACTGCAGCCTCTTACATGAATGAGGGAACCACTATGTGTCAGAGATTTTTGGAGAGAGGATAAAGCAAAAAAAACTATAGCTGAGAGAGTCTCCAGAGTAAAATTAAAAACACGCAATGAGTTGTTGAACACCAGAAAGAAGCCAGATGGCTCAGAAGTGATTAGATTTATCATTACTTTCTCAGGGCAAGCAAGTGAGGTCAGAAAAATAATGAAAAGACATTGGCATGTATTGATGACCGATGACCATCTGAAACAAACTCTAAGTGACAACCCACAAATTACGTTTAAGAAGGGGAGGTAGTTAAGGGACGAGTTAAGTCATAATCATGTAACTGAAAAAGAGAATGAGATCAGGGGACGAACAGGCTTTCAGTGTTGTAAAAATTGCAAAGCATGCAGGTACAGCATTGACTCTACTACACTGCCAATACCCAACACTTAAAGAGAATTTGTTATCCGGAAAAAACTTACCTGCAATACACCTTTTCAGTATTTATGTCTTAATTTGTCCATGTAATAAATGGTACATTGGCAGCACTAAGCATGGGGCTAAAAAACGGGTGTTGGAACATCTACGAGCAATTCGTAATAACAACAAACAGTATCCTATAGCCTGGCATTTCTATGAAAAACACATGCAAAATGAAATGCTTGTACATATGATGGTCATTGATTCTGTATCCCTGGGGGTGAGAGGAGGCAATCGGGAATTATCCTTGAGGAAATTGGAATCCCGATATATTATTGATTTGGACACTTTAGCCCCTAAGAGGTTAAATATGAGTGAGGAATTGGCAATTCATTTATATGAATAATGAAATGAGATATTGACATGGTTCAGCAGTCTGGTTTTTATACATTTTAAATTTTGTTTTTACAGATTGGTGCACTTTTCTTTTGATTACCATTGGATCCAGTGACAAGTCTTTATGTGGAGCTTTGATTACTCAATCTATTCATTATGGACATTGAACAATTCGTAACGAATATGCCCACTGGGGCAGAATTGATTATATAATGACTAGACACTGCCCATTTGGGCTAAACAAATTTGTGATTGGTTTTTATATTTGTGACACAGAACAGCTCAGCTCCTAGGAGCCAATGAGGTGCCATTGCTGGTTGTGTCTGCATTGATAAAGCTATTTAAGCTTGAACATAGATATTGCATGTATTTAATAGCATTGTGCCAACAATTCAGCAGGGGTAATGATGATTTTTTTGCACCTATTTCTTTACCAATCACAGAACGATATTTACATTAAATAATGTTGATGAGTGATTAAAGGCGCATATTGAAGGATGAGGAATGTATTACATTTATTTTTATAATGCAACATAATCCTTCAATTGAAATGTGTTAATGAGTGCATAATATATTGGTTTATGCTCTTTTGCTCCATTACAACCAATGGAAAGACGGACACTACAAAATGGCCGCCAATGGTGTTTATGTTTTTCACGGGGTAATGTCCTCACAATGTAATTGACATGCGTTTAAAAATGGTGGAGTGCATGATGGCTACGAGCATGAGCAAGCCGTAAAGGTGAAACACGTCGTTTTTCTTCACTTGCCGAATAAATTTTCACTGCAAGTAACCTGGGTGTCCAAGTGCTTTCCTGTGTATCTGAGGAGATTTGTGGCACTAATATATATATATATATATTATATATATATATATATATATATATATATATATCCAACACACAGGAAGCACAAAAGCGAGAGAAGCCTCCGGAAGATTTCAGTAACATTTATTATCGACCACTTGCAAGCTGGCAGCCTCACAAGTAACAGGCATCAGTAAATCAGAGCGCCAAACGCGTTTCAGGATTCCACATCCCTTCGTCAGTGGCAAAACAGGGCAAACAAAGTCACATTATTGGTGCACGTTTTTAAGTTCCAACTACCTGCCTAAGTGGGCGTGGCTCTCATCACAGCCTCATGGTAGTTGTAGTCCACCACGGTATTTCCAAGTGGATGCACTTTGATGTCCCGAAATATTAAACACAATAAAACCCCAGTGGGTTGGTGCGCTGCTCAGGTGCGGTGCCAGCCCCGCTTTCCAGAGGTCGACTGTGCTGTAGGAGCCAATCCTGTATGGCGCCAAACAGTCTCTTCCTCCCGTACACTTTCCAGCTCCAAATGATGGCCAGAACGGGCCGCCACCCAGCGATGGACTTCTCTCCTCGGCCGTGCAAGCCGAGATAAATCCAACACACAGGAAGCACAAAAGCGAGAGAAGCCTCCGGAAGATTTCAGTAACATTTATTATCGACCACTTGCAAGCTGGCAGCCTCACAAGTAACAGGCATCAGTAAATCAGAGCGCCAAACGCGTTTCAGGATTCCACATCCCTTCGTCAGTGGCAAAACAGGGCAAACAAAGTCACATTATTGGTGCACGTTTTTAAGTTCCAACTACCTGCCTAAGTGGGCGTGGCTCTCATCACAGCCTCATGGTAGTTGTAGTCCACCACGGTATTTCCAAGTGGATGCACTTTGATGTCCCGAAATATTAAACACAATAAAACCCCAGTGGGTTGGTGCGCTGCTCAGGTGCGGTGCCAGCCCCGCTTTCCAGAGGTCGACTGTGCTGTAGGAGCCAATCCTGTATGGCGCCAAACAGTCTCTTCCTCCCGTACACTTTCCAGCTCCAAATGATGGCCAGAACGGGCCCGCCACCCAGCGATGGACTTCTCTCCTCGGCCGTGCAAGCCGAGATAAATCCAACACACAGGAAGCACAAAAGCGAGAGAAGCCTCCGGAAGATTTCAGTAACATTTATTATCGACCACTTGCAAGCTGGCAGCCTCACAAGTAACAGGCATCAGTAAATCAGAGCGCCAAACGCGTTTCAGGATTCCACATCCCTTCGTCAGTGGCAAAACAGGGCAAACAAAGTCACATTATTGGTGCACGTTTTTAAGTTCCAACTACCTGCCTAAGTGGGCGTGGCTCTCATCACAGCCTCATGGTAGTTGTAGTCCACCACGGTATTTCCAAGTGGATGCACTTTGATGTCCCGAAATATTAAACACAATAAAACCCCAGTGGGTTGGTGCGCTGCTCAGGTGCGGTGCCAGCCCCGCTTTCCAGAGGTCGACTGTGCTGTAGGAGCCAATCCTGTATGGCGCCAAACAGTCTCTTCCTCCCGTACACTTTCCAGCTCCAAATGATGGCCAGAACGGGCCCGCCACCCAGCGATGGACTTCTCTCCTCGGCCGTGCAAGCCGAGATAAATCCAACACACAGGAAGCACAAAAGCGAGAGAAGCCTCCGGAAGATTTCAGTAACATTTATTATCGACCACTTGCAAGCTGGCAGCCTCACAAGTAACAGGCATCAGTAAATCAGAGCACCAAACGCGTTTCAGGATTCCACATCCCTTCATCAGTGGCAAAACAGGGCAAACAAAGTCACATTATTGGTGCACGTTTTTAAGTTCCAACTACCTGCCTAAGTGGGCGTGGCTCTCATCACAGCCTCATGGTAGTTGCACGGCCGAGGAGAGAAGTCCATCGCTGGGTGGCGGGCCCGTTCTGGCCATCATTTGGAGCTGGAAAGTGTACGGGAGGAAGAGACTGTTTGGCGCCATACAGGATTGGCTCCTACATCACAGTCGACCTCTGGAAAGCGGGGCTGGCACCGCACCTGAGCAGCGCACCAACCCACTGGGGTTTTATTGTGTTTAATATTTCGGGACATCAAAGTGCATCCACTTGGAAATACCGTGGTGGACTACAACTACCATGAGGCTGTGATGAGAGCCACGCCCACTTAGGCAGGTAGTTGGAACTTAAAAACGTGCACCAATAATGTGACTTTGTTTGCCCTGTTTTGCCACTGACGAAGGGATGTGGAATCCTGAAACGCGTTTGGCGCTCTGATTTACTGATGCCTGTAACTTGTGAGGCTGCCAGCTTGCAAGTGGTCGATAATAAATGTTACTGAAATCTTCCGGAGGCTTCTCTCGCTTTTGTGCTTCCTGTGTGTTGGATTTATCTCGGCTTGCACGGCCGAGGAGAGAAGTCCATCGCTGGGTGGCGGGCCCGTTCTGGCCATCATTTGGAGCTGGAAAGTGTACGGGAGGAAGAGACTGTTTGGCGCCATACAGGATTGGCTCCTACAGCACAGTCGACCTCTGGAAAGCGGGGCTGGCACCGCACCTGAGCAGCGCACCAACCCACTGGGGTTTTATTGTGTTTAATATTTCGGGACATCAAAGTGCATCCACTTGGAAATACCGTGGTGGACTACAACTACCATGAGGCTGTGATGAGAGCCACGCCCACTTAGGCAGGTAGTTGGAACTTAAAAACGTGCACCAATAATGTGACTTTGTTTGCCCTGTTTTGCCACTGACGAAGGGATGTGGAATCCTGAAACGCGTTTGGCGCTCTGATTTACTGATGCCTGTAACTTGTGAGGCTTCCAGCTTGCAAGTGGTCGATAATAAATGTTACTGAAATCTTCCGGAGGCTTCTCTCGCTTTTGTGCTTCCTGTGTGTTGGATATATATATATATATGCATATATATATATATATATATATATATATATATATAATATATATATATATATCAAACAATATTCCTGTTCGTCAATGCACGACGAAAAGAGATCAGGTGCAGACCTCACATTCACCGTCCACGCTTGCAGCAATCAGAGTACAAAAACGTAAATCCTCAGATAGGTAGCAGAGTGATGAATTTATTTACAAACGAGTAAAAGGACTAATGTCCATCCAAGACGCGTTTCGCTCCACAAGGGAGCTTGGTCACATGATGCGCGCCGGAAAACATTGCCAATATATAGTGAACATAAAGGTAGGAGAAAAGTATTGTACACACCCATAACGTGAGTAAAATGAAAATAAAGGACGGACTTTACAAGGACATCTGTTTGTAACGCAAACAGCATAGTGCTGGTTAAAGATAG
This sequence comes from Lissotriton helveticus, assembly GCF_964261635.1. Taxonomy (NCBI): domain Eukaryota; kingdom Metazoa; phylum Chordata; class Amphibia; order Caudata; family Salamandridae; genus Lissotriton; species Lissotriton helveticus. Next base: position 599,198,969 of record NC_136063.1, on the reverse strand, counting down.
AAAACATCCTTGATTTAAGACTGGTCAATTGCAATAAATGAAACCTCAAAATATATATATATATACATATAGGCCAAAAATGTGAGAAATAGCCCTTTGTCCTTCCTCAGTGAGACCATAGAGAGAAGTTAAACGCACCTCAGCAATTAAGACTTATGCTTTCTATGCCATCAGCAGTAGCTAGGACAAGCGGAGGGCATCCTTAGGCTCCTAAATTTGTAAACAGAATCTATTTCACTCTTGAATATTATCTTGAACGGCAGATGCTTTCACCAAACTATGAAATGCAGCTTGTTTAAGAGCCCCATCTAATTTCAAATAATCATGGTAAGGAGTCGTAGATCCAAAAAACCCAAGATGTTGTGTTTTGTTTTCAAAAAGGAATTACCAGCTCTGGTTGTTAATCTAAAGTACTGACTGGATCTGCCTTGAGCATTGCCTCTTCAGAGTAGTGTCAATACAGAACTTTCTAGGGGTCAAGGCAAATTAATCTCCTCAGATTGCATCGATCACAGCCTTCAGCCACACACCAGCATCATAGAGTTATAACGTCTCTACGTGAACTCATTGACACGGACCACGTTGTGCCTCTTTTGGTCCTCTTTCTGGACATTGATCCTGCATACAAGAAATCAGAGGCCTCTAGACTGTTCACTCCTAGTGCACTTGTTCAAACAAATCCCTAGATAGTTAAAATGCACTATGGAAAGAGTAACTTTACAAGTTATTCGTTTATGCTTTTGCATCTTATAAATATACTGTTGTCCCTGGGTTTCAGAAATATTCCATAAATACACATTTACAGAAATCATAGGTTTCCATTTGCACTAACTTCAAAGGGGAAATACAAGTAAGCTTTTTTTCTATATTTCCAATTATAAAATATGCTTCCATGTGATGTGATTCTTCACTCTGCACACAGAAAAAATTGAGATACCTAAGCGTTTTACATGGCCAATTTGCACACTTACCCCTACACTTTAAGTCAAGGCTGCAGAAATTGGTATAAACAATCTTTGGGTGTTCACTACTTTCCAAAAGGCCTCTACTTGCCTCTCCCTGGGAACAACAATGTTTCCACCTATATGGGCTTATAATTAAGTAAAGCTATACCAATTGGCTGTAGGCCAATCAGTCATATACTTTGTAGGGTCTAAATACTGACACTGAGTAGTTGATTGATTCGATAAAGTCCATGCCACGTTTTCGCCAAGGGGATTTCAGGACTTCTTATGAAAACCTAGGGAAGGGGTCCAGAGTGGATCCCTACTATCGGGAGAGACTTTGTTGTGAGGCAAAGGCCCAAGGGGTACACTCTGCCTAAGTAATGAGACACACAAACGATATCCCTTGTTCTACATGAGAAAGTAAAGAATCCTATCCCACAAAGGGGCCAAGTCAATGCTTAATGAAGCAGGAGGAAATTAATTATTCTTTTATTATGACCCTCACACACTCTAATAGAGTCACGCTTCATCATCGGGTCCACCCTGGCCTCTACAAGCCAGGATGAGCTCAACAGTATTCCATGGAGCTCTTTGAATATTAATTCTATTGGGGAAATAAGTAAAAGTCCCTCACCCAAACAATGGAATCCCTTTATTCACGGTATGAGAGGGTACGGGTCCTATGACCCTAAAATACTTGCCTACATGTTTCAGCCCCTATATTAAGGCCTATCTGGTCCAGGGATTTCTTCAGGATGTAAATATAAATAAATGACCCAGTGTCGTGGAACCGGGCTAAATTTGGGGACGCCAAACCCCACCACTCACGGCGCCAGGAGGCTCCGACAGGCTCTCGCCCACCTCACCACCACGCTCATTAGTGGACCTTCATACCCACTGGGCAGAACCTATGCTGAAGTGAAGCCAGGCTGAATTGAGGGACTCCAGCCCTTTCCACTCACTGAGTCAGGAGGCCAACGTGCTCTCTCCTGCCTTGCCTGCTCGCTCATTAGCACACCGTAATCCCTGCTCCACAGGATGTGCATGTGCTGCACCCATGCTATATCCAAGTCAAGAGCGGGCCAGTCCTGCACTGATTGGCACCAGGTGAAGGCAGAACTGGGCCCTTGGCTCTACATCCCCGTCTTGCAGCCCCAATTCCTGTTTCATGGAAAGGACATCATTTTCATGTATATCTCTGATAGCTGGAAGCGTGCTCATAAAATGGCCCTAAAATGTGTGTCAGCCTGGTAGACTAGGCTTGTTGTGTTGTCGGGCCAGAACCACTCCTTTCTCCTTACCACTCCTACACCCCATAATCCCACAGTTGGTTACCATTATTAAGTCCAAAGTAAGTAGGATTTTAAACTGCACCCAGCTGTCTTTCCTCATAGGGTATCTCTGGGAGCCCACAATTAACCTCCCTTTCCTTGAGCTTGTATCTCCCATTACTCATAAGTGCTGCTGATGGGGAAATGCAAGACTGGTGGGGACCTTGCCCCACCTAAGGAGTCAGACCATCCTACGATCCAACATGTTAAAGCCAGCATTTTATCTTTTTTATCTTCTGCTGTCCTTATGGGTCCTAAACGACAAATTATTAACATGTCGGAAGAACTGGCTCAACAGGTGATGGTTGATGAAGCATCCCCTCTCATAGCTGGTGCATCGATGGATATTGTATGCTTACCAATTCTGGATCCTAAGCTCTCTAACGAGAAGTGTCTCTCGCAATATTATGCATGCTCAGTTGACAGGTCATCAGAGGGAATAGGCGAATTTTAGGGGAACCCCTCCCCAAATGATAGTGGGCAAAAACAAATATCTGATCTCGTCCACGAGAAAATTGGGACTGGAAGCCTTTAAAAGGGACTCACAGTTTAGCGGCCCAAATGATGGAAGTCACTCCCACCAAACCTTTTTTCATGGTGGTTGGTCCTCATTCGACATGATCCAAATAATTCAGCATGAGTAATCATGCTTTGGCAAAGGTTAAGGTTTTCCCTTATCTGGGTGTGCTACATGATGCTGACAAAAGTTGAGTTGGAAACCCCTAGTTACAGTAAAGAAAGGAATTCATGAGGATCAATAGAGCCATATTTAGCTCTACCAAAAAGGCTGGGGAGCAGACCTCTCAAGGCACAAGTTAAGATATATTAGGCCAAGTGCATCTCGAAGGTATCCTATGGGCGTGATATCTGGGGTTATGTGGCCATAAATGATCTCCAGATTGCAGAAAACAAATTCCTTAGACACCTATTGTGTGTCCCCATGAGCACATCTACTTATTCTGTGAACGTAGAGCTGGGAGTCGAGTACCTTAGTGAACTGAAAGCCCTCTGTCCCCGGTTGAGTTGGATCAGGTTATGGACCAACGAGGAACTTAGTCTGAACCGCTTAATACTTAGGGACTGTTACTTGACCATGCTTTAAAAATTCACTGGATCAAGTATAGGAACTTATTTTACAGGAAGGGAATGAGTGGAGTTATACTCTAATCCTGAGGGTATACATAAAGCAGACTACAGATGGGTGTAGAAGCACTTCCACATGCGGACCATATTATTGAGAGGAGGCTGAAGTAACGAAACCTTCAGCTTGACAGCATGTGATGCTAACTACCACCCAGGATATGAGGCCTTATTTAGCACTGGTAAAAAACAAGAGAGAAAAGATTTTGCTTTTAAGATTTTGATTTAATTTACTGCATCTATCTCTAGCTCACCCGGGAGAATACTTTGAATTTAAATCCCTGGGCACCTGGGACTGCAACAATAGGTCTTCGCAGAATACGATGCATTTTATCATGTTTTCTAAATTTTATACTGTGCCCAGGGGAATTTTCATTGTTCTACTACTAAAAGATAAAGGTTTTTTACACTTTCATCCAGCCCTTCTGGCGGTACAGATGTTACCTGATGTGGTCACAGTTTCAAATATTGTAGGCTTTTTAAGAGCTATAACCATCCTAAGGAATACACAGGGAGATTAATTATGCTGCTAGATTGCTATGTATTTCTTGATGGATGCACTGCTTCTATGCACTGTTTTTATGTTTCAGATGAAGGCTTCTATGGTTTTAAATGCGACCGAATAAAGATATAATTGATTGATCCGGTGGAGTGTTCTATCTCTATTTAGTGATCTGTACGTGAAACATGCTATCTAAAATAACATGCACTGCGAGTTTGAATCCCTTGCCATAATATAGCATCACTGTTCCTCAGTTGCGTCACTAGGTGGGTGCGGGGGGTGCGGACCGCACCGGGTGTCACCCCATCTGGGGTGACACCAATCTGATTAGTTACGCTGGCTGGTTCGCTCTGCACTGCACAGTGGAGTGCAGCCTGAGCCTTGCCCTCACCTCTGCTCTGCTTTTTTTATTTATAGTGCGTGCAAGCCGCAAGCGCACGCCACCACGGTGCGCAGTTGCGCACCTGCTTACAAATTAAAATACTGCTACTGAGGTCAGTGCAGTGAGTGCGCAATGCAGATGCCCAGCGTTACCATACCCAGCCAGTTTGTGGGTCCCAGGGCCGTCAATCTTTAGAGCTTCCAATGACGGCCCTGGGACAGCCCCCGCGAGCTGTGCTCCTCTCCTCTGACGCGTCGCGGCGGCCGGCGGTCATGCGCCAGGGAGGAGACGAGACGGCAGGGCAGGGGAGTGCATGCTAGAATAAAAGAATTACGACACCACCATCTTCTTTGATATCGTGAGCGCCGTCGTCTCCCCGACCCCTTCAAATTTGGGACTGACTTCTTGGGTCCGGACTCCATCCGGAGGCAGTCAGTGAGAGAAAAATACCATTTAATTATAAATTAAATATCATAAATATGAATGAACAGTATGAACTAAGTTAGAAATGTGCATAGCTGCCAAGGTTTCAGATTGCTGTGTGACATTTTCATAATTTCATTCAGTGTAATTGTGAGTGACATTTAAACAACTAAGAGTGACACTTTCTCACAAGCAAGCAATGAAGACGAGGGAATCATACAACTATCAGAAATTACACCCATTTGAGCAATGACAAATTCCTAAAACCTTCTTAAAATATATCTGCAAAGCACCAGAAATTGAAGGACACAACCTAGTGCCCTTGTAACCTGTTCGGTCAGCGGTCAAAGACTCTCCGCATCAGGCAAGCCTCAGGAGAGTGAGACTGAGGCACACATAAGTTACAGTCAGCCAGGCTCACTGCTGCTCTCAAGCCTGTTAATCCTGGACAAACACTCAATCAACAGTGGAGTCACTAAGACAGGTGATAATTCAACTCAGTTGTATGGCTTTGGCCATTGCAGAAGAACACTCACCTTGTTAGCTGTACATATATTATTATATCCAGGGCCGGATTGTTTGTTTGCTGGACCCCCAATGACCACCTTCGCTGTGGATTCCCTTACTACCACTCCTTTAACAGCCCCCTCAATTCTCCATAACCACATTAGCTTGGATGCATTTAACTAGGTTTATAGCGCCACTCATACCAGTGTAGAGTGTTAGAGCACTTTACATCACACACATACACTCATTCAAAATGTGTAATTCAGTGTATAGGAATGTTACTTAAGACAGAGAACTACAAGGTGTAGTGAGTAACAGGTCATCCATACTGATATACAGTATAGTTTAGGAGTACTTGGTCTGGAGAAGCAACAAACTCAGAATTCAATATCTTATTCCGTGGTTGGGGGTTGTCTTTAATAATAACTGTTTATTTATTTATCAAAATGACCCATTTTTGCAACATTATAATAATGAAAGACTGGTGGGGGAGAGGGGGGGAATATAGCGCCCTAATCTGTACCTTCCAGTTTGCTTCCAGCTTTTTTATGACAGTTATTACAGCGGAGGAGGTCCATGCGGTAAGTCGTGAGGGGGTGACACCATGAGTTACCCGCACCGGGTGACACCAACCCTAGTGACGCCACTGCTGTTCCTGTAATAGGAAAGAACATAAGATAAAAGACTTTAAAATCCAACATCCACTTTGTGTGGGTCTTGTCCTCTGGGGAAAGTAAAAACAAAGTAGATAAAGTCTACTACATGGCACACTTTCATATGATATGGTCACCAGGTTAAACATGCCACAGCATGCATGCTTTGCAAAGGTGCGTTGTGTTCTACTGAGCTAGCCCATACTTTGGTCAACGCACGCTGTAACTCTCACTGTTGCCTGTATTTAATAAATCACGCACGTAGAAAGTAGTTGATTGTAATCATGACTAGAGCAGCAGTGCATGCTTAGTGAATGTAGTGACATGCGGAATACAAAACACATAAGACAGCATCAATATTCACACTAGCACTTACCCAAATTGGGTTAATAGTCCTGCTACTGGGGGTGTGGGAGCATGCCTCTGCAGTCACACACTCTTAAAAGGTTACGAAAAAGCACCGCCATAACACTAAAATAGAATGGGAAGTTTATCACATTGTGAGTGGAACAGAAGGAGAAACCAGTCAACACAAACACCAGCAGAGTTTTGCCAAAATCATGGGGAATACTTCCCCTACCCACATCCTCAAGGGTTGGATGTCTCCTCTCACACCTACTTGCATGCACTGCAGGATGCAGCGGGGGTGCCGGCATTTCAATGGGTGCCATGGTCTACTGAAAGGTATTGTCATGGCAAGCATGATTGTTTACACCTTTGTCATGGTGTGACACAGAACTCTGCATCATTACCTGAGTATAGGGAAAATGGGAAATGCAGTAATATACACACTGGGAGGGTCATGAGGTTACTGAAATTTAGTTTATTATGAGCTCTGTTTCTAGTAAGTTACTATCCTAAGTGTTTGAAGGCTGCTCATGAAAAATTATAAAAAAACTAAGAAGGGATTTAGAACAGATGAGGACTTTTTAATAATGTGAAGACTTTTATATACAAAATTAGGACTTGTTTAAACACAACACTCCAAGTGGTCCTGAGCAATATTGAACCCGTCTTTCTAACATGAGTCAATAAAGTTAGAAGGATGCCCCTGTTTTGTTAATGGTGAAAAGGATATTGGGTGTGAACACAGGCGAGAAAGTGTGAGGCGCAGGCATGTATAGAGTCATGTGGGTCTTGGAGTTTCGATATATCTATATGTATTGTGACATATTTCTTGTCCTCAGCTTGGAACTCTAGAGGGGATCCCTAATGTTGATGTCTTACCGGGCGAGCGCCCATATTGGTATGTTTTTTTTGTTTGTTAAGTTCTACATAAAGAGGGGAGGATACAATCAGAGGGTTTTTAAGTGCAGGAAATTGAGATGGTTCCATTGAATCTCTTTGTTGAGTCTGACCTTCTGCGTTCTCAGTCTGTAAACCCACCGTTGTTCCTTTTCCAGGGGAGATTTTATGATTGCTGACACGTATGAGATTTTTTTAATGACTGTCCAGGTCATATCATTTTCAGTGGGATGCCTTTCCAGAAAGTGTGCTATCAGCCGCGTTGATGCCTTATGGCAGCAGATAGTACTCCTATGTTCACTTATCCTAATCTTAACTTTCCTCGTCGTCATGCCAACATACCGTAGGTTGCAGGGACATTCAATTAAGTAGACCACATTTTAGGAGTTATGGTGTGTGTGTGTGCGCTGTTCCCACGGGGTTGGAAAGCCCAAGTCTAGGGTTTTGGAGTGTTTGGTCAGTGGGAATACTGTGCATTGGCCACAAGGAAAGTGACCCATCACTGGTGGGAGGTTACAAAAGGTAGTAGGCCTCTTGTATGGTCTAGTATGGACCAAGATATTCCTAATGCTAATGTTCTTTTTATATGAGAACATTGTTTTTTCAAAAGTTAGTTGGTTAGCGCTTAGAATCCACAAGTATTTGTTGACAATTTTCTTCATGGTGTTTGTTGGAGGAGTTGGTATAGGTGCGTATGCAGATGATAGACTCTGCATCCTTCTTTACACTTGGTTTGACGCCGATCGCAATGGAGCATGGATCAAATACAGCAACTAGGTTCAATTCAATCAAATATCTTACCTGCTGATTTAGTCTTGGAAGTCAAATCCACCACAGCAATAAACTTCTAAAGTCCCTCAGTAACTCAGCTGAGACATTTAGAGAGTCAATAGGTGTCAGGCAGAGGCCAACAGTACGACTCAATCCAGGGCTGTTGTCTCTGGTCAGCTGGGTACCCAGGAAAATGGCCTTTGGAGCTTGTTGTATCCCTGTAGCTTATGACCCTTGGAGTCCACTTCTTTGTCCTGCGTACAAGAGGGATTTGGTTCAGTCCTTCAGAGCTCCCTCGGGTCACAGACAGCAGTTCCAGTTGTTTTCTGTTCTTGTGAAGGTCAAGAGAGTGTTCTAAAGTGGTACCCTGGTGATGCCTCATTTATGTTAGGTACTAGTTAAGACTGTTCCATTGCGATCAGCGTCAAACCGTCAAACCAAGTGTAAAGAAGGATGTAAAGTCTATCATCTGCATACGAATGCCATGAAGAAAATTGCCAACGGCCCCCAGCGCCAGGATGCCTCCGGGTAGCTGTGCGCTTTACAAATACTGTATTTACTAGCTAATGTGTGAGAATAACTCCTAGGCATGTCCTAACCAATGTGGTAAATGTTTCCGGAGTCAATCCTACACACTTTGGGCAGATTGAAGATGCTACATTTCTTCAGCCACACTAAACTTGAGCTCTGTGGGCCGGGAGTGTGTGGAGAATGTACTATGGTAAATCTAGTGTCCTGTCACATCTAACAATAAAATCCAGTTTGAGCCAGCCACTATCCCCAGCATAAACCCAGATGCAGAATTCGGGTAGGACAAAAGCAGAGTCCTTCATGAATCAGACAGGGGATCCACAAGAATTGTGTTGGCATCCTATCCTTTCCCCTTTCAAGTGTACCCCTAGATATTGCAAACCTGTCAAGTAGGATTTGATACTCAAACAGGATGCGACCCTTACGTGTCAAACAGGATGAGCACAGACCCCACCCTGTTTATTCAGAAGAATTCTCTCTCTGTCCATTCTGGTAAGCCTATCATTTCTTCCTGTGAGGCATTTCACACCTATTCTCACTAATTCAAGGATAATGACTGGCTGTAGGAAGCTAGAGAGATTATGCAAATTAGCCTCTAAGAACTTCAGATAGAGAAAAGGTAACTGTCTAAAACGTACTTCCCCTTAAGTTTTATTTAAAAATATATGACTTCACCATTAAATTGGATCTTACTAACAATTCAAAATATGTTTAGGGATTTTTTTTAGCTGGTGCCATTTTTGATATACAGTATTAGGATTTTATTCTGTACTCTGGTTTTTCACATAGGGCAGCTAGACCCGCCACAGTAAAATTTGTTTTGGGTGCTAGTCACAGTAAGGACATGTTAATATTACATTTTAGATGTCCTACTTTTAAACACCCTACCTCATATACAAGGCCATCAAAGGGGTGACATTAATATTAAAAAGAGAAGTTTTGACATTTCCAACGGTTTATTTTGACAAGTTGAATGTAAGTGTTTACACTGCTGCAGACCTGAAACCATGTGTGCACTGCCACTGTAGTGAATGACACAATACGCACTGCAGTTCATTATCAGCATTCAACTTCCAGACCCCGGGTACACTTTGTAGCATATACTAGGGACTTATAGCAAGTTAAATATGTTAAATAGGAGAATACCAATTTGTAAATGGTCAGCACAGAAACTTTACTACTGGTTAGTATGGTTATAGTGCACAGAGTTTTGAAGCCAGTAAAAATATAGTGTTCATTAAAAGGCAAAAATCCAGGATGACCATGCAGAAAAGGCAGATTTCCTACCCACTTTAACTAAGCTCCCATGACTGTTGTAAAATAGCATCTTCAGTAACCAACCACTCCAATCACTTACTGCAGCTTTTCAGCAGAGGGGTCCTCTTGTTATGTATAAATCTAGGACCCTAGTGTAATTTTCCTGATTCATAGGTATAATTCACCCAATCCTTATATAGGCATAGGAATCATTACCTTATTTCGTCTTAGCCTATGCAGCCCAAATACGGCATGGCTACTTCCACTAAACTCTGAGAATCCACACGATTTCCTGGAAAAACCAGCCTTAAGCAGTCAGGGACTTCCCCCTGCTTGAATATTAATTTATCCAAGAACTCCTGGAGTTTTCAAGGAACTGAGGCACTAGTGACGATATTATGTCCAATCTTACGTCAAACTCGGCACCTTCAAAGTATAAATATGTCTACATTTGCCCAGTCAAACACACAGTGGTTTACGAGCAGATCGACTAACTACTTGCCCGACGCCCTGCTGCTGCAAGTGCCGAAGGAAGCTGACCCTCCAACTGACGCACTGAGAAAACGCTGTCTTTTCTCTTGCCGAGAAATCCAGCTCCGGTGTTTCCAGGCTGCCCTTGCGGGTTGCTGGGAGATCAAGTCCTGAGAGAGAGATACAAGACCTATATCATTCGAAAACCAAGGTACGGAGCTGATTAGACCCTTAGAGAATTCTTGGAACAGATTCTTGGCAGAAAATTACTAGACTTAAGCTCCACCACACTTACTCCTCCCTCGTACTAGACTTAGGTTAGGTACACCAGGGTAGGCGTATTTTAGAAGCACCAGTTGAGTACTTTTAGCCATTATTTTATCACTGTATGTATTTTATGCATTTTATGTATTCTATGTTTATGGCTTAGAAACCACATCATGCTTTTACAGTACTATTTTATAATACTATTCGTATTATATGCATTGTACTTCTTAACTAGCATTTCAATTGTAGCAGTGCATTTCTTATGCTTAAGAAATAAGACTGTTCAATAAATACTTTTATTGAAAATGCCTGTCTCTCTATTTCTGAACAACTCTGGTGAAACGAAGCATGCACCTCTGACTGAGTGAAATAGCCGTCTATTGTTTCCGCGACTCTAGAGATACGTTTCATTCTAGGGAAACAAAGTTGTCAAGTTATATGGTTGTCAGAGACTACTCCCTTCTTGTACTTTCGAGAAAGTTTCTAGTGACCTCTGAGCTAGCTGGCACTCACAATTAAGTCTAATATATTCGGTAGAGACCTAGTCGACTTAAGTCCTACGTCTAAGCTGCAGGATATATTATTCCAATGCGCAGAGCCTATTGGGAATATAGGAACTACACTACATGGTGCCCAACATTTGGTAAGGTGATAATTTAACGCTAGATACCAGAGTAACTCAGTCGTGCTTTTCACACAGACCCCTTTTCTCCCGTAAAATCTCCAAAAGACGTCTGGAGTGGGTGAAAGGATAATATCGGCCAAAACGGAGTAGGACGAAAAATCCTATGTATTAGTTTTTGGTTTGTACAATGTTGAAGGATACAGTGTTCCAAAAAATTGTGCACCTAATCTTTGTTTCCTTGAAACTTGTTCTGCAAACTCTTCAATCAGTAAAAATAATGGTTACTGACGAAGAATTTGCTGCAGCAGCAGCTCAAGCGGTTTTAGATGACGCTGCTATCCTAGAAAAAGACACGGATGCTATACTGCTCCTGGTAAATGTAAGGAAAAGTATAACTTACAGACTCATAAATAATGGAGTATCATCAAAAGGTGGCAGGGTAATCTTTGTCATAGAGGCACATGAGTATCGGCAGACAGAGGTATGTATTCAGTTTCCAGCAGCTAATGCGGGAACACGTGAGTTCCACTACTACAAAGCAGAGGAACCTCCAGCGGAATATGTTCCTTTTGAGGACATTGAAATTCCATTAACTTAGCAAGAGCACCAGCTCTGGTTTAAAGGCGCCCTCCAACACCAAAATCACATTACCAGGCTCAGTCCACTAGGTAGACCAGAAGCAACATGGCCGGTACTAGCCAGCTATACACCACATCGAGACATTGAAAGGATGTCAGATGCAGAATTGTTAGCTCAGCTAAAACAGTTAATTAAAATACATAGACAATTGGTTCAATATGTCATGCGGACATTAAGAGTCCAACCAGCAATAAGAATTCCACAGCACACCCCTCACCAGGGGAACACAAACAAAATCACACCACAGACTATACAGTCAGTCATTGGTAAACTACCAGCAAAACGAGAACAAATTCAGTTCTGGTTAGCGCCAAAAGTTACTCAAATAGAGGCAGTATTTCCTGATAGTACGCCTCATGAGAAACACAGGATTCTGACAATCTGTTTACCTATGGGGATTGCACAACACGTAGAGGATTGTGACACTTGGGGCACTGTCTTTGCTTCAATCTACAATAAAACACATGGTGTTCCGTCCATGGCAGTAATACCAGACATTCTAAGACAGATTCAAAATGAATACGGTCCAGAACCAGCTTTAAATCTAGGTATGAAATTACTGAAAGATTTCAAACAGGTCTCGGCTATACTATTAGCCAACATTAAAGGTGAAGCAGCATCAGTGGAATCCGCCAGAAACTAAAAGAAACATATATTACTGAGCAACCATATGAGCTTGCCAGAATTATTGAAAAATCCTATGAAGAACTAGGTAGAGATAGTTTGGGTGGGAAACCACTAAAACCACAACTAACAGATAATCCTGAAAAAACTTTTATTAAAAATAATCTCACTACTCCTAAAAAGAAGTGGGAGAACACTAAACAAACGCTTCCTACAGAGAAACATTCCCAGTCCAGAGGAAGATCTCCCCAACAAAGAGGTAGATCTCCCCAACAGGAGCCCTCTGAAAAGAGGTACAACCTCAGAAATAGGGATGCTTTAAGAAAACCTGATAGATATCAAGATATTGATACACGTTCCTCTTGTAGCTTTCAGACTTCACCGCAGAAATCAGACAGAAGAGGACGGTCAGAACAGAAAGAAGAACGCGTGAAGTCCAAAGATGAACAGCACATTCCAAAAAATAAGAAAACTCAATTCACCAAGCAGAAGTTAGCAAATGTAAAGATCAAACATGCCGAGGATTCTTAGGACACAACTGAAGAACGGGGAATGGGCTCAGACAATGCTAGACAGCGCAGCAGAAGTAACCATAGTTCGCAAGATCCTGAAGGATCATCTGGAGACAGTGGACTTGAATGGATGCATTCAAGTTGAAACTGCCGACACCAGGGTTAGTGTACCCCATAAGTTATATGTAGTAAGACTCCGGATGGAGGGGGACATAACTAGAAAAATAAAAGCTCTCTTTTGGGACAAGCTTTCCAAGGGTTATGACATACTTCTAGCTGAAAGAGACTGGCCACCTGCAGTTGTTAGGGAGTGCCCACACTGCGAAGAGATAATTATGCCAGCCTTCTCAAATCACATTCCAATTCATAAAAAATATGCATATGCCAGGAAATGGGCAGTAGCTCAGGCTCCAGCATTATATAAAGATCATGTAGGATGGGATGAGGATTCTCCTCACCACAAAATCCAGTTAAAAAATCAACCTACTGCTCAGAGGCAGTATCCAGTCAAGCAAGAAGCTAAAAACAAGTCAGGGAGATATTAGATCAACTTGAATATCAAGGGGTGATTGAAACATTGAACAATCCTATGTTTCCTGTCTCCAAGCCAGACAATTCATATTGTCTAGTTTTGGATTACAGACACCTAAACTCTTGTTGCAAAGCTTTTGAAGTACAACATTCACACAGTGCAGTTCTGATGAATAACCAGACTTCCGAGGATAGAGCTGCATGATTTAGCAAATTTAGCGGCACAAATATGGAAATTTAGCGGCATTTTTGCGGCACTTTATTTTACTCATAATCATACATTTTCAGCTTTAAAACAATAAAAATTGTTTTAGCAGATATTCCACTTTGAAATAGGCCCCGACGTGATGTTATTTCCTGTGATGTCACTTCCACTACCCCTAGCATTTTAGTGAATTGGCGCCCATGCTCTAGTTGGCCATGTTACCCCCTCACCTCCATGTCCAATGTGCCTGTATTTCCGTGCAATGAAAATCATACCGAGCTGCTAACATTATTAGTGTTTTTTATACTGACTACATCAGACAAGATTATTTTAGCGGCCACCCCATTCATGATTACCAGCAGTTAGTTGTCAGCCTCAGTTCTTCAGGAGTCAAACACTGGGTGAGGTGCCTGAGTGAGTGAGGTGCACCAGGGGACACTGGGTGATGTGCATCAGGAGGGCGCATAGTGACATGCTACAGCAAAGTACAGGATAATGTACACCTGGGGACACAAGTGATCCACCTCTGCTGCCTGCTTGATGATGTGCATGAAAGGTGCGCTCAGTGATATCCTGTAGTCAAACACTGGGTGAGGTGCCTGAGTGAGTGCGGTGCACCAGGGAACACTGGGTGATGTGCATCAGGAGGGCGCATGGTGACATGCTACAGCAAAGTACAGGATAATGTACACCTGGGGACACAAGTGATCCACCTCTGCTGCCTGCTTGATGATTTGCATGAAAGGTGCGCTCAGTGATATCACGTAGTCAAACACTGGGTGAGGTGCCCTGATCGAGTGCGGTGCACCAGGGGACACTGGGTGATGTGCATCAGGAGGGCGCATGGTGACATGCTGCAGCAAAGTACAGGATAATGTACACCGGGGGACACAAGTGATCCACGTCTGCTGCCTGCTTGATGATGTGCATGAAAGATGCGCTCAGTGATATCCCGTAGTGGAACACTGGGTGAGGTTCCTGAGTGAGTGAGGTGCACCAGGGGACACTGGGTTCTGTTTACATTTATACATCCTGTACTTCCAAAATGTAAATGGCATCATGGAAGTCCACCAGTACACTTGGTGCCCTCATATATAAATATTTCAAATCATAATTTTATGTAAACCCTGATTTCCTGCATTTCCAGAAAAGTGAAGAATTATCCTTCATTTTCGTGGACACTTATGTCAAATTTGCGGCATTTTTACAGAAGTGCCGATTTTGCGGGCACTTTTGTAAAAATCGCGGCATTTTGACAAAAGTGCCGATTTCGCGGCGAACCGCGAATTCGCGAAATCCTGGAGGGTCTGAATAACATTGTGCGCAAAAAATATAAAACCACATTAGACATTTCAAATGGGTTTTTCTGTCAAAACATTGCACCGGAAAGTAGGCACTTGACCGCTTTCTCAATCTTGGGGACACATCGACAATTTTGCCGTCTCCCCCAGGGATTCAAGAATAGTCCAGGGTTATTTTCAGCCAGAGTAACAGAAATACTACAAATGTACGATGCTGAGGCATTATCTTATGTCGATGACATATATCTTACAGACAATGATTTGGACGTGCACTTGAAAAGAGTGAACACCATAATACTTGGGTTCGCTTCTGAAGGGTACGAATTCAATTTTAAGAAATCACAAATTGCCCACCTCAACGTCCTATTCTTAGGATACGAGTTGTCAAGTGGAGGCAAAAGCCTGGCAGCAAACTTTCTTTTGAAATGTGCGCTGCTCCAACCTCCAAAAACACTGAAAAACTTACAGTCAATTCTAGGTTTCCTAAATTTTGGAAGAACTTATGTTCTAAATTATGCAGACAGGGTTAAACCTCTCTACGAACTAATCAAACCTGATTTCAAACCAACAAATTGGACTCAGAAACATACAGAAATTTTGCGTTCAGTACAAACATACATGTTAGCAAAAACACAATTAGATACATGCGACAATGCGTGCAATCTCGTGATCCGTGTCATCCCAGGTAAATGCGGATTCACATACCTGACCTTTAATGAAGGTGAAAAGGTACCAATTGCATACAAATCACACTTGTACACACAAGCTGAAATTAAATTCACTTCAACAGAAAAAATTCTGACATCGGTTCAAACTGCAGTAGCAAAAGAGAGAGCTCTCCCGCTGGGTAAATGCATAATGATCGTTCACCTGTACCTGCCTTAGAGGCAGTGATAAAAGCGAGCATTCCAAATGCTAAAGCTTTACATCCAAGATGGATACAATGGGTTAATTCTCTTGCTGCAACAGACGTTGAATGCGTTTTTGACCCCTACTTGAAGACACAAGAATTCCTACAATACGAATACGAATGTCCTCTGCCGACCAAAATTATACCTCTAGAACATTACGACTGTATAATCTATACAGACGGATCAGCACAACCCGCAATGGGGGTAAACAAGCCTATAGTGCTGCCTGCGCGATCATTAAAGGTCGTTGGCGCGAAGGTAAATTCAGACCTATGGTCACTAAAACTCAACCACTCGGAGACTGTACAGCTCAGCGAGCTGAACTACAGGCTTTCAAGATGGCGCGTGAAAATACCGATCGCGAATTGCCCCCACTCATAATGTGCGATTCATATTACTGCATCCAGTCTTACAATGAATATCTGCAGAACTGGGTTCAAAAAGGTTTCAAAGATGCAAAAGGTGGCACAATAAAGCATAAAATGCTTTGGGAAGAAATAGTTCTATTACAGAAAGAACTACAAAAAACTCACGTGATACATACGCTGAGTCACCAACGTGATGGCGTTCACGTTACAGGAAATTCATTGGCTGATGAAGCCGCGAAGGCAGCTGTACAAACGGTTTCCATAGCTACGATTACTCGGTCAAAAACAAAAATAGACAGCGACATAATGCAAGCTGTCACTGCTTCAGTTAAAGACATTGGTAAGACACTCCCGAAAGGCTTTCCAATAAAGTACTCATATATAACTGATGCGAATAATGTTCCTTTTGCTCGAATCCCTGGAGTGGGGGATAGGGCAATTCCAAACATGGAACATAGGTTAGGACTGATCTTAGCAGCACATGAAGGACTAGCATCTGCACACGCAGGCTTTTCTGCCACAGTATCATTATTAAAACGGAGATATTGGTGGCCGCGCATGGGGAAACATGTTCTAGAATGTGAAATCTGCCAGAAAATAAAAGTGTCAACAGTGAAACGTCCTGCACAGATGCCCCTCCTGATTTCAGATAAACCGCTAGCGTTTGTTTATCTGGACCACTGTGGTCCCTTACAAAGGGATGGTAACTATAAATATATCATGGTCGCAGTGGATTCCTGCACAAGATTTATTTGGATGTGGCCCCAGCGCTCTGCTGATGCCAGAACTGTTATAAAGGATTTGCGAGTCTTTATCGGCACATAAACAATTGGCACGCTACATTCTGACCAGGGTCCTGCGTTTAGCTCTCGAGCTTACAAGGAGGCCATGGCTAGCTTGCGGTATTCTAGTCCCTTCCATCCTGAGGGTAATGCGGTAGTGGAAAGAAAAAAACATGACATAAAGCAATCCATAACAGCTACGGTATTAGGTTCGGGTGATGGGTGGGTCAAACATCTAATAAGTGTCCAACGTAGTCTTAACAATCTGCCAAGAAATTCTCTGGGTGGAGTCACTCCGTATGAACTAATGTTTGGTACTAGAATGATAATCGAAGATCTCGATTGTCAGACTTCAGTGGTGGAACAAAAACCCTTTGATGTCAAAGATCGTTTGACTGTTTTACAGGACTTAAATGAAACAAGAAGAAGTCTAAGTAATACAATACAAAAGCGAACGTCCACTGAAGAAAAACCACCTGTCCCAGCAGGGCCTGTCTGGATTCCAAAGATTGGGGATCTGGTCAGGGAGAAAATCGCGGTAAAGAATGAATTTGGGCCTTCTTACAGAAAAGCAGTACCTCTCTTGGCCATCCACGGAACAAGATCAGTTTTACTACCGCCCCTTGCTGGTAAAAGTGAGTTGTATCCATCGACCTAGTCAAACCACAACATGTGGCCGATAATAAGTAATAGGCCCAGTGGACTCCCGAGAAGTAGCAGACGACCAAATCTTGCTGCAATCCAAGAGGTCAAACTGAAAGACTTATCACTTTTGATAAACCTGCAGTAAGAAAAGAAGGACTATGCAACAAAGCCATGGAACCTGTACCTCTGGAAATCCAAATAACAGTTTGTCAAGACACGCCTGTCTACAATGATTGGACATCTGACTATACAAACATGGTAAAACAAGAAACAGTTCCAGTGATTTCAAGTAATCTTGATGCAATCCCAACAATTGACAGAACTGCTTCTGGCTACTTTATCAATTTCGATAACTTTTCTGAGGATCCCAGTGAACCTGAGGATAAGCCAGCAAAGACAAACTTCAAGGAAAAAGTAACAGAACTCCTTCATCTACTGAAAAAAACATATCTGGTTTCACCATGGGTTGAATTTTGGATTGGATTAGGTATATTTTTCCTCCTGCTCTGGCTCGTACTAGTGTTAAGCTTGGGAAGGATGATTGATAGAAAATATAGTACTATGGACACTGCAAGTAAGAAAATCAACTTGGTCCTGAAACCTTACAAATCATCTCATCGTGAAAGAAGAGGCCTGTCAGCAGTGAGCATCACAGCCGTTCCTATACCTGGGGGTATAGCAATGGACAGAAGTGATTATGACATCTATGGTCCGGTGGAATTATTGAAGATTTCACATCAGTTTAAGGTTTCTTTGAGTGACTTTGTTGCACCCAGTAAATTTTCTGATGATTGGGACTTTGAGACTGTTAACAACATGATGAAAGATTAAGAAATGTCAGCTAATTTTACAGACCATGACTACTTAGAAGGGTCATCAGATTATGAACAAATGTATTGTTTTAATCATTATGGTCACCATTATTTGCATAAATCTGCCAGCCATAGAAATGTGTTTCATTACAATCTATGGGAAAATTGTCTTACTCCGCCGAAAGGCAGCTATAAAACATTTCAAGAAAAGTTTTTGTACTTCTCAGGGTTTAATGTTACCAAGCCAGAAACATTTTATTTTAAGAATCTAAATAAGATAGGAATGATAACAATGTTGACCAATACTAAACAAATTTAATCTGCAAACTTTTATGCTCAATTGTCTGCATTAGGTTTTAACTTTTGGAAAGACACCATTGAGACGAAAACTGTCTGGGGCACTAAAGATTGGCAGGTACAAGGTATAGAAGCCTTATTTAGAGCCTGCATCATCCCAGACCAAATTATGTTTTAAATGACACTGTTCAACAGATGTCTTGTCTTGGCCTGGCTAAGATTAAAGATTTAAACAAACTGTCTATACCTAAACCCACAAGTGACATTAATAGCACTCAGATGAGGAGGTAGACGTACCCTATATCATTAAACAGAACAGAAGTAATCCTGATTGGAAAAAAATGGTTAATCTGGCAAACAGACACTGATAACTGCCAAGATAGATTCCTGAACAAGACACAAGGGTTCACGGTGAATAGGCCAGATCCAAGATATTCCCAAAGACAACATCCAGGGATAGTAACCACTTACAGTGTAGGGAAGCTGTGCCTTGAATGGCTTCAGAAATCTACACTTCCAGAAATTAAACAACACTTATCTTTACTTAAAGAAAGCAATGATTTGCGAGATTTCTTAGTGGGGCCTCGCAAACCCCGGCAAAAACGTTTCATATACGCGGCATACAACGAAATATGGAAAGGGCCGCAAATGGAAACTGCAGAAAGAATACGAGAAATTGATCGTATTAATTTAGAAAAAAGCCTCTCTCTAGTGGACAATAGGTTAACAACTCTGTTCTCCAGAATTTATTCTTTGGAAAGGATCGTGTCATATGCCATTGACATCATAGAACAAGACTTGTTAATGTTACAATATGGCCAGTTTCAATTATGTTCTATCACGCTGCTAGGCTGGACGTTGCAAAATCTGCGTTCAGGCTATGTGCCATGGCATCTAATCAATACCACGTCATTGTTTGCTGCATTTAACCTTACAGATAAACAAATCTCTTTGGCACAAAGAGGAGCAGACTATACGGTGCTGACCATTGAAACGCTCAAAAGATTACAATTAACAGTTTCTGGGAAACCCGTAATTGAATGGACATTTCATGGCACCATTACGATACCAGTGACGTCTTTCCTGTTTCAGTATTGTCTGGAGCATATACCAGTGGGCCTGTATGAAAGGTTGGGTAAAGAATACATTAAGTCGACCTGGGTTTTACCATACACACACAAATGTTGGAATGGGGGACATGAAGTATTCCTTAGTGGTAAGAATTTTAAAAACTCACTGAGTGGTACACTTTTGTGCCAGGGTATTAATTTGCATGGAGCCTGCGACGGTTCTGCAAATAACCTCTCTTGCCACCTGCACGGTTCACCCTCCACAGCAATAGTACCGATTTTCAGGCAGCTATCCAATGGCAGCTAAGTTATGCTCAATGATCAAAGCTGTTGTGGCATGTTGCCAGGAAAAAGTTATCTCGTAACTGTGTCATCCACGGTCACTTGTATGCAAGTATTGTATCCAAAAAGTGAGACAGGAAGGGAGACGGCTTTATGGCCTTCACTGAATATCTCTTCTAATAGGAATTGATACTTTAAGCAGAATGAAAGCCATTCTTTTACAAAAAAATGTGCCACTGACCTCGTCTAGAGAAACATATGATCTGCAAGTAGCAAGTAGCAAGGTCTTCTGCAGAGATACATGCATTATTATCAACAAACTGCTCGCAGAAATGTTAAGTCAAATCTTAAACATGTCTGATACCAGCGGCATCGCACATGTATTTAAGACGATTTTTTCGAGACTGTTAACACCATTTGAAGCAGTGTTCTGCATTTTTCAAAATTTCATGCACTCTGTGTTCGGTGGCCTGCCTCTCATCTTGGGACCAGTAGCAGGAATTCTATTTTTATTCCTTCTGCTCCGATATGGCAAGTCCGGCCACCAGCAACACCCAGACTACCATGAAACAATGCCTCCTTGCCATGAGGTATCGTGAGAGAATTTCGCAGATGCTTGGCTCGTTTAAGGGATCTGAACACAACCTGGTTTCTATCATTCAGACCAATCTGGCAAGATTGCATCTTACCTGTTCTTCAATGCCTGCTTTGCGGACAGGAATGCGTGTTGGACATTTGTCTTACACTTCCATCAGTACTGCCATCGGATGTTGACGCTTTGCTAGGTCCAGTAACGGCTCATGCATCGTGTTGCTCCCAACGGCTGCCTATTCTGATGACGGCATTTATTGAGGTCTCACCGGCAAGTCTAACTGAGGGTGAGATACGAGAAACTACAGGCATAGAGGTACCATCTACTACGGACATTGCTAATGCATCAAAAGCTGACGGCGATGATCCGCACTTTTGATCTACTAACTGAAGTGGTTCAACTTTCACCTACAATGGTCAATAGTTTCTTTGCCAGCCTAGACAATGTGATGTTTTCTCCTTACTCTGAGTATAACTCTTGATAAATTCACACCGCGTTCCCTGAACTCTGCAATTTGGCCTTCACTTTGCAAAACATACCCTTCTACCAATTGAACTTTTTTCCTAAAATAGAACTTTTGGCACAGCATTATCTGCTTAAAGTAGAACTATTCTTAGAGAGCAAGATTTCGTGTTTGAGCTTCCTAAAATGACAATATTTGGCTTCAACCTCGAAAACAAACACAGTTAAAAACTTATGCTAAGGGACAGATTTCAGGTATCAATTGATGAATGTATTTTCGTTTTATGTAATGAGAGAATATATGCTCATGATTTATGTTTGATTTCAGATGACGCCTATAACTTTTGCATACAGTATATACTCATTTCATGTGAACAAGCCTATTCAAATGCATTCTTGTATTTTGGGGTGGGATTGTGAACACTTTGCTTTAGATATGTTCAGTGCTTAGATATTATTGATCTAGGAGCCTAGTGTAATTTTCCCGATTCATGCCCATATATAGGTATAATTCACCCAATCCTTATATAGGCATAGGAATCATTACCTTATTTAGTCTTAGCCTATGCAGCCCAAATACGGCATGCCTACTTCCACTAAACTCCGAGAATCCACAACCATTTCTTGGAAAAACCAGCCTTCAGCAGTCAGGAACTTCCCCCTGCTTGAATATTAATTTATCCAAGAACTCCTGGAGTTTTCAAGGAACTGAGGCGCCAGTGACGATATTATGTCCAATCTTACGTCAAACTCTGCACCTTCAAAGTATAAATATGCCTACATTTGCCCAGTCAAACACACGGTGGTTTAGGAGCAGATCGACTAACTACTTGCCCGACGCCCTGCTGCTGCAAGTGCCAAAGGAAGCCGACCCTCCAACTGACGCACTGAGAACACGCTGTCTTTTCTCTTGCTGAGAAATCCAGCTCCGGTGTTTCCAGCCTGCCCTTGCGGGTTGCTGGGAGATCGAGTCCTGAGAGAGAGATACAAGACCTCTATCATTCTAAAACCAAGGTACGGAGCTGATTAGACCCTTAGAGAATTCTTGGAACAGATTCTTGGAAGGAAATGTCTAAACTTCAGCTCCACCACACTTATTCCTCCCTCATACTAGACTTAGGTTAGGTAGGTGTATTTTAGAAGCACCAGTTGAGTACTTTTAGCCACTATTTTATCACTGTATGTATTTTATGCATTTTTTGTGCTCTATGTTTATGGCTTAGAAACCATATCATGCTTTTACAGTACTATTATATAATACTATTTGTATTATATGCATTGTACTTCTTCAATTCAATTCAAAATGCTTTATTCGAGTATTACTCATAAAAGCAGACATACAAACACATAATAAAATGCTATTAAATTACAAAGATCGAATATGACATAAGCACATTGAACATAAAAGAAAAATACAATTACATTTCAGCATACTTAGTACAATCACAGGTGCAAAGTTCATTTGATAAAAATCAGGTTAAAATACAATCCAATATCACTGTTAAAAGTCAGTAAAATTTTAAAATTATTAATCCGAAAAGACACCTCACGTGGGACGGAACAGAGCATAGATAATCTAGCAGTCTCTGTTCAACTAAGCAGAGAGTAGTTACCCTACTAGCAATCTCTGCCTAATTACCCACGCCCACCCCAAATACTTTGCAGTCGCTATTATAATCCAGGTTAGGGAGGTAGATTTTACAATACGCAAGGCTACCATACTACTTTTAGTACCCAGATTTCTACACATAGGTGCCAACCAAACACGTCTAGGAGCGGAATATACATGACAGGAGAACAAAAAATGACCTAGCGTTTCCTTTCCTTCCCCACATACTGGGCAAGTAGCTGGACCTCCATCTCTCCACTTTGATGTTAAGTTGCGTAGAGGTAGAGAACCAGCCCTCATTTGGAAAAACAGTTTCCTATCCATGGGTTTCGATATATAATCCCAGTACATTTCATACGTAGGAAACAGCTTAACCTCAAGGAAAGCAGTAGTCATAGACCCGTTGTTAGTACTAAGCAAACTACTGTTTTCAACCCGTTCCCAGAAAAGATTTTTTATAAATAACTTAGATGGGAAGGATGACCCGGCTGGATCGGACCACAGTTCATTTAGTCCTAGTTCACATAATGCAAATTTTAGTGATTTAAACCATCTAATTTTGTTAAATCGGTCCGCTTTGATAACATCCGCAAACCCTTCTGCATAATGTGACAATTCAGGGGTGGTCCAGATTCTACGCCAATATAATATTGGACGAAGTTTACACATTGCCGAGATTTCTTTCCTGCCAAGGTCATATCTAAGAGGCAAAAGGGGACTGCTCTGTGGGGTGCCTGTAAGTTTCCGTAAGAAGTTATTCTCCGATGTCTGTAACTCCTGGAGGTTTTCTTGTCCCCACAACTCAGCCCCATACAATGCTGACCCTATTGCCTTAGCCTCGTATATGATCAAGGGAGGTTTGATCGGTTTGGTCAATGATTTACTGTGCTCCTTAACGATGGTACCAGCCAATTGCTTATGTCTTAATACTGCAATGTTTAAATGTTGGTTCCATCTATTGTCATTAGAAATGTGAATCCCCAGGTAAGTAAAAGAATTTACTACTTCAAGGTAACGCCCACTCATGGATATCTTGGATTTAAAATTTCTATAAGGATTAAAAACCATGAGTTTTGTTTTAGCAGCGTTTACCTCCAAGCCGTGGTCACTACAAAACTTGTCAAAAATTACCAGTGCCTTTTGCAGACCGCTAGGGGATTTTGATAAAATTAAGGTGTCGTCGGCGAACATTAAAATAGGAACTTTTACACCTGCGAGAGAGGGAGCATCCACAGCCTGAGATTGCATGCGGGAAACAATGCCGTTAATAAAAAGGGTAAACAATGTTGGTGCCATTGAACAACCCTGTCGAACCCCACGCTCAACAGGAAAGTCGACAGTGTCATTTCCATAGCCACCCCATTGGATTTTAGCGTGAGTACCCTCATGGAGTCTCATGATCAAGGTCAACAGGGTCATTGGGACCCCCAGAGCTGCCAGCACCTCCCACAATTTTGCCCTAGGCACCAGGTCGAATGCAGCCCGTAGGTCAACGAATGCTGCGTAAAGACTACCTCCACCCAGTACCACAGTCCTCCACTGGATCAATTGAAAACGGAAGACCTGGTCCACAGTGCTGGTTGCTCTGCAAAACCCAGCCTGAAAAGGAGATAGAACATTCTGGTCCTCTGCCCAATCAAGCAAATTGTTAATAATTACACGCCCCACAACCTTTTGAACAGTGTCAATTAAGCTGATAGGGCGGTAATTACAAGGTTCGGCACGATCTCCCTTTTTATATACCGGAATAATGACAGCACCCCGCCAGGATACCGGGATTTCAGCACCCCTGGCAATGTGATTTAGTAATAAGCAGATGTATTTGCTCCACCTATCGGTGTCATTTAAGAAAACATCCGCAGGGACTCCGTCAATGCCCGGTGCTCGGCCACTGTGAACGGATTTCAGGGCAAACAGTACTTCACTCTGAGCAAAGATGTCGTCATCTGCGAACAGATAAGTAGGGCAGGAACTATTACCGATTTGGTCCCTGGAAGAGTACTGTTCACTAAAAAATTTGACCCATGCATCATGAGAAACATTGTTATTGGAAGCTTCTGGAGACCTTTCGTAACCCCATTTGACAATATGCCAAAATAGTCTTGAGTTTTTGCGATCACTTGCACATTTCAGCTTCTGCCAGTGGGCTTCATCCCATTCTCTTTTTGCCCTAGCAATACAATTTTTATAATGCTTCCTAGCAGATCGAATCTCACCCAGGTTGTTGCTCTTGATGGCAACTCCTAGGTTGGATCTTGCCGCCCTACAGTCATGATTATACCACTTTGCAGCTCTATATGGACAGACCCTCTTGTTATGTACAGGTTTTAAGAAATAACTTTTAACTTCATTAAAGAGAGTCGTGTGTGCTTTAGTTATGTCTTCATATCCCTGTGAGGTCCCAGCTACGCTCTCCAGGGCCGCAATGGCCCTGTCTGTCGCTGCTCCTATTTTTTCGAGGACCTGCTGGTCTGTCCTGACACCTGACCACCTTAACCTGCGCATATCATTAGTTGGAACGATCGTCGGGAGCAAAAGTTGGTCACAAGGGGTCGGTGCTATTACTTTAAACAACCACCAATTGTGAGAGACACATAAAGGGTCATGGTCGCTTTCTGGCCTTGCTGTTACCACCATGTCACTAACAGATGACCATATAGATATGCTACAGATGACATAATCAATGCGACTTTTGTTTCGCCCGTTGTTAAAAGTCATGGCAGGGACTCGATCTGACTTGGTTCGACCATTCAAGGCTCGTAGCCCATACTCCAGGCACATTGCATTTAAGCCTAGTATGTCAGCCGTCCAGCGAGTTATCGGGGGAGTGTCTAATGTGGGCATATCCCATAGCTTATCTTCCTCTACCCCGAGAGGGGAGTCACCAGTGATGAGAGGTTCAAAAGTGCGATTTAAATCGCCTGCAATTAGTATGTTTTTCCCTGCAGAATGTATCTCAAGGAGATTAAAGAGGCTCAAGAGAACCTCAGATTTACCTTTGTTTCCACCTCTAGCATAGATATTATAAATATCTATGGAGATGGGTAAATCACTAGTGAGTCTGATGAGCTGGATATCTTTTTGGTCAAGCTCCACACATTTTACAACAGTTTTTAAAGACTGCCTGATCCATATGGTAAGACCCCCCATCGGACGCCCTTTAGGGCCCTTAGAAGCAGGAACATAAAAATGTATGTACCCCAAGGCAAAAACAGGGTCACACGCCCAAGTCTCTTGGAAGATGCAAAGATCGTACTTGTTAATAAATCCAAACCAGTCAGCACAATCCAACTTGGAACATAGACCAGCCACATTCCAAGACAAAAGATTCCCCGTGTTAGTTATCATGACAGAACTAGGGCTTGTAATAATCTCATGCGTCATCTTTCCACCAGTATCATTACAATTAATATTTTCATTGGATAGGCCTGCTGGATCCACAAAGGGGGACCCCTTAGTTCGATCTTTAGTTAGGTAGCTGGCCTCACCAATGATGCTTTCATCACAGACAATTAGTGGCATAGAGTTACAAATAGGTGGTAGTCAGTCACAAGCATTCAAGTTTGATAATGCAGAGAAACGATTTTCCAACCCCAAGCCCCAGTCCACCGAGGCAACATCCTTCCTCCCCCTCTTAGTCACAATGTTCCATTTGGTTCTCAAAATACTTGAATTCGGACCACTTCCCTTCCTTGGGTAGAAGAAGTCCAAAGTCAGTGGAACAATTGATGTTGATCTCCGCTGTGGTGGTAAAATGTTGAGCAAGATATTAGGCAAAACCCCAGGGTCAGAAAAGTGAAGGACAACACACTCCCCCTTAAACTTTTTGACCCTGTCCCCAATCCACTGAACCCTTCTCGCATTTACGAGCTCTTCCGAGAGTTGCTGCTTTCCCCATGGAGAAATTACCATGTTGTTGGTCAACCATGATAGAGATTTATTTATTAAGGAAGATATTGTTTCGTGTTCTCCTTGGGCCAGGGGAGGGACGTTAGCAAGGACAAGAACCAATGGGGAAGCTTCAACTACAAGCTCAAAAGTCCCTTTCTCAGTGATTGGGTCAGCAACAACGGGAACTGGAATCGAAACATTAGGAGCATCACCGGGGAAGTTAATCTTGGGTGCCATTGGAGGATTTAATGCAGGGGTAGGGATAAATCCACTATTAACTACAGCGGCTGGTTTGCTCAGAGTAGACTCGATCCTAGAAAAAACAATTTCCGGGAGTTTACCTACTTCGCCCAGGGTTTTTTCTAATAAACCTTCTAATCGGTTGACCTCGGAGGTTAACTTATCTATTTTGCTGACCAGAGGTTTAACGACACCTTTGATTTTTGTTTCCATCAATGACAGTAGTTTATTGAATTGGGCATTTGAAAGTGTAACATAAGCCTCATTAGTCAGATCAGCCTCCTCTTCCTCTGAAAATTTCCTCGGGAGGTTTGCTACTTTATTCTTGGCTGACCTTAAACCCTCCCGTTTTGTCGTAACCTTTTGGTTTTCCCCATTAATCCTCGGGACTAAAATGGGTGCTGCAGGGGAGATTGGGGACTCATTACTGGTGGATATCTCTATCAAAGCTTCATTAACACTAATGTCTTCAATACCAGCGACAATACCACTAGGCTGGATGATGATAGTATCAGGAAGAGAATCAGGTATTTCACCATTTGAACTACTATTTATCTGAAGTGCAAAAGGATCATCTGGCTCGATATCAATGAGGGGAGATTGGGTAGGTGAATCTATTCCCAAGGAAGATCTCCTGTCACTATTGATTCTTTCTACAACATGTACAAGATAGTTGTCAATAGTGTTATTAGGAGTAGCTTGCTTTTTCGGAGGCATATTTCTCTAAGCACAACAGATACAATTGGATGCACAAATTAATGATATCCGAAATGTACTAAAAACTGCAACAAAGTATATATCACATCAAACAAGAAACCGGGCCCAACCCAACCTTGGCCAACCTCGGACGGCCTCAGACGGCCCGCCCTTTGTCCGGGCTTCGTCCGGGCGTCCCGTTCGCGTTCCGCGTTGCGGGCGGTCCCGAGCTTTCTAGCGCCTCCAGGCGCAAGGTGGTGATGCGCTCACTGAGCGCCGAAGCAGTGCCCCCTGGGAAACCGAGTTTCTCCACACAGCGGCCGCAGGTGTAGATGATGCGGCGGCGGGAGAACTCGGCGCGGGGAACCAGCACCCGTCAAGAAGCAGTGGGGAGTCACGAAGATTGCTCCGAGGTCCAGCGTGAGGTAAGTTTCCCCAGCAGGGATTCAGCGAAATGCCCAGTTGGTCGGACGGTCCTTCTTCATTGTACTTCTTAACTAGCATTTCAATTGTAGCCGTGCATTTCTTATGCTTAAGAAATAAGACTGTTCAATAAATACTTTTATTGAAAACTCCCGTCTCTCTATTTCTGAGCAACTCTGGTGAAACGAAGCATGCACCTCTGACTGAGTGAAATAGCCGTCTATTGTTTCCGCGACTCTAGAGATACGTTTCATTCTAGGGAAACAAAGTTGTCATGTTATATGGTTGTCAGAGACTAATCCCTTCTTGTACATTCAAGAAAGTTTCTAATGGGGGAACATCCTTTACAACACAGATTTTACTCCGCAATGCTTTCACAACGCGTCCGTTTCAACGCAAGTCGTAACCACGACTTGCGCTGGAGGGAGCTAGAGGATTAAGAATAGTATATTTACTATTCCAACACCTTCCCTAGTGTCCACGGGGACTGGTGTTAGAATAGTAAATTATACTATTCTAAATCCGCGCCCCCAACGCAAGTCGTGGTAATGACTTGCGTTGTAAGGGACGCGTTGTGAAAGCACGCGTTGTAATGGAATGCTTCGTAATGTCGTACCTCCTTTATAGTGACCTCTGAGCTAACTGGCACTCACAATTAAGTTTAATATATTCGGTAGAGACCTAGTCGACTTAAGTCCTACGTCTAAGCTACAGGATATATTATTCCAATGCGCAGAGCCTATTGGGAATATAGGAACTACACTACAATCTGACATTGAATCTAACAGACATCTTTATAGGAAATCTGCCCTACAGGTGTTTCCTTCCACTATTTGCTTTTCTCTAAAATTGAATATGTACATTTTAGATAACAGTCTAACCAATCTGTGACTGACATTGCTCAGGCTTCTCTGGCTCAACAATATCACTAACGGCTTGTGGTCTATGGCAAAGGAAATTTCTCTCCCTTAAAGATTTGTTGCACAATGATTCACTGCACAGACGCAGGCCAACGTTTTCCCCTCAATTATGCTATAATTCCGTTCTGCACTAGATAACCATCAGGAAGCGAACAGTATAGTGTTTTCTCCCTATCAGTAACATGGCTCAAAACTTCTCCCAGCCTCTTTGCACTTGCATCCACCGTCACCTCAGAAATCATGTTAACACTCTAGGTATTGAGAGAAGGCACATTTATTATCAAGGATTAACATTTTCAAAAGAACGTTTTCCTCCTCCCCCTGATTATTTAGCACTACTTCTCAGTGGTTCTGTCTGCAGAGTAGTAATCGCACAAGCCTGAGAGCAGTCTTAACTGGTACTTGTATTTTGGCCCTTTTCAATAACCTTTACTAAGTCCTTAGGTTTCATGCTCTGTGATAAAAAAAATAAGCCCTAAATATTATACTTCACTCACTAAAAACTGACATTTCTCTCTCTTAACAGCTATGTTCTGACCTACTAAGATCACAAATGCTTTGTCTAAAGTCTGCATATGAGTTTGCAAAGATTCTGTGAACATTAATATATTATTATACAGAAGTTGAAACATCACCTTTTGGAAGACCAGACTTAGCTGAGACTATGCGAAGCAGCATGCTCAAAACCTGTATGCCTCAATAGGGGGGCTAAATCTTGTTAAAGATCGTGACTTCTCACTAAGCTCCACTTGTTGATATGCAGCTCTTAGTGTTACGAATTAGTGTCGCCCCTGATTGAAGTACAAAGATACTACATGTAGCAGAATGCATCATTTAGGAATATGGTTGTGTACTCTCCTAGACCCCATCACATGACCTGCCACATGACTTGTCACATGACCTAACATTTAAAAGAAGCCTGCTCCCCAGTACAGGTGCTTGGCAACTGGCTTCCTGTTGGACCACGCCTTTCTAACTTGCTTTGGGGTCTGTTTGGATCCTTGTTCCCATTTGGATCTCCTTCTTAACATTTTTGGATTCCTGGATTGGACTACACACTTTCTGGGTGATAAGTTTATTGTACTTCTGTTTGTCTTTCTGTTTTTTTGTTGCTGAGTTTTGGGAACCTTCTTATTGTTCCATCTCGTATTTTGTTTATAGTGCTACGCGCGCACTACTGATTTTGCTTATGGCTGATTTGGCATTGTTTTTCTTAGCGACATTTATTTTTGAAAGCTTTCATCTTGCTGCCTTTTTCTACAGCAGCAGTTACCTCATTTGATTCGGGCCGCTTTCCTCACTGCAGCATTACTGCTTCCCTTGCGGCCGCCTTGTTATTTGTTCTGGACAATTACGAACCTGGCCACTTCCTTCTGTGGTGGCAGGAACTTTTTGAGAGTGTTGCCTTCCTTCACAGTGGCGTTACCGGTTTTCTTATGCCAGCAAAGTACTTTTTATTGAAGTTCTGAAACATACAAGGTTACACTTTCAATATTAGAGCAGCTCTTCTCTTCAATATCCTGGGACTTAAGTGCAAGGATCATTTTCCCTCATGAGTGTTTTCTGACTTCAACTGGATTCTACGCAGAACATTTATGCATATTCTAGAGCGGATTTTTGCCCTCATTTCTGCTCATCCTCGTTACTGAAGATGGTGAGTCTAGTGGGGTACACTGAGATGGGATATAGCGTATGGGGGATATATATATTATAATTAATAATTGCTGTCAGAGTTCATTTGTTATTATTTTTGTTGGCCTGTAGATAGGACTTCAGCGCTGACTCCATAAGTCTGCAGAACCTGATTATATTGTGTTGTCCTTCACCCTGGTGGTCCGGAGCTGTCTCTTCTCTCCCTTAAGGGTAGTTACTAGTATCCCGGTACTAAAACGAATCTGGTGGTGCCCTGAGGGAGAGTCGAGTTCCTTCTTCGCTCCCTAGGATTGGGTCTGGAACCTTGACACTTAGGTCCAACGCTGAAAACATCTTAGCGCCATCTAACTGCACGAGTATTTCCTGAATTTTAGGGAGTGGTATGAAATCCACTAATAAGTGTTTTTTTGCGGACCTAAGGTCTACACACAACCTTAGGTGCTTTATTGTCTTACTACAACAATAGGCGGAATGGGACAAATCAATTAGCTCAATTACCCTTTCCTTGCAAACATTCTCCAAATGTTCCTTTAACTGATTTTTAATACTTAGCGGCACACTCCGCACCTTGGGAACCATTGGAACTGCATCAGGTTTTAATATCATGTTATGTTCAAACCCTTAATTGCACCCAATTTTTTCTCAAATATGATTTTGTGCTTATCTAATAGTTCTTCCAGTGCCCCTATTTTTAAGCTGTAAATGACAATCTCAACATCTTCTAATGTACATATGGCCTCTGGTATGGGGGTGAATGTTTGAGTTGCTCTGCATTCCACCCATCATCTGTGTGTCTTTTGCTTTCTCACCATAAGTGCACTGGGTATGCCCAGACTTGGGTCCTGGGCTCACTGTGCCACTGATTTCAAGCAAGCCTGGCTGATGAGGGGTGATGCCCTGAAGCCGGTCCCAGGATTATTGTTTCTGGTCCAGGGAGGACTTGGCTTGGCAGTTCGGGCTGGACTGCTCCCATGAGGAACAGGGTCAAGACTAATTAGCATAAGGCTGGGTCTAAACTGAGATGGCATGGTGAGCAACAGAACAATGGATTTAACACAGATCTCTTGACTGAGGGTGAATGTTTAATTTGCTCTGCATTCTCTCCAACATGTGTGTCTTTTGCTTTCTTGCCCTAAGTATGCTGGGTATGCCCAGACGTGGGTCCCGGGCTAACTGTGTCACTGGATTCAAGCTAGCCTGGCTGATGAGGGATGATGCCCTGAAACTGGTCCCAGGATGCTTGTTTCCATTCCAGGGAGGACCTGGCTGGCAGTTTAGGCTGAACTGTTCCCATGAGGAACAGGGTCAAGACTGATTTGCATAGTCTAAGCTGGGGGAGCACAGTGAGCAAAATAACAATGGATTTAACACAGATCTCTTGACTGGGGTGAATGTTTGATTTGCTCTGTATTCCCTCCATTATAAGTATGTCTTTTGCTTTCTCGCCATAGGTGTGCCTAGTATGCCCAGACATGGGTCCAGGGCTCACTGTGTCACTGGATTCAAGCTAGCCTGGCGGATATGGGGTGATGCCCCAAAACCCAGTCCCAGGATGCTTGTTTCTGGTCCAGGGAGGACTTGGCTTGGCAGTTCAGGCTAGACTGTTCCCATGAGGAACAGGGTCAAGACTCATTTGCGTATGGCTGGGTCCAAACTGGGGTGGCATGGCGAGCAAAAGAACAATGGATGTACCCCAGATCTCTTGACTGGGGGTGTTGGACTTGGCCCTTTTTGCAGGGTCATCCCAGAACTTTTGGCCTTCCTTCTGTATTTTTTCTGACCTGTCGCTGGTGATTTTATGACTCTGGGCACTTTATCACTGCTGATCATTGCTTAAGTGCATGTGCTCTCTCTTGTAAACTTGGTAAGATTGGTCTACATCTGTTTGGCATATTTAATTTACCTGTGAGTCCCTTGTACAGTGGTATCCCATAAACCCAGGGCCAGTCAATTAAATGCTACTGGTGGGCTTGCAGTGCTGCTTGCGCCACACACCAAAGTAGCCTTTCAAACTAGCCTCAGGCCTCTGCTACTGCAGGGCCTGTGTAAGCAGTTTACTGCTGCTGTGACGTGACATATAAAATGGTTGCCACATCTGCAACTCTTCTTTTACTACATATCAGTCACCCCTAAGGTAGGCCCTAGCTAGCCCCATTGAGCAGGGAGCGGTGTATGTAAAAGGTAGGACATGTCAGGTCGGTGCCTGTACTGCTCAGTCACTGGTTCTCTTTCTCAGCGCCACGACACTCAATAGAGTAGCCGTGCGCTTTACAAGTGCACAGTAACATTGACATGTGCCTTAAATGTGTGGAATGTTCTGGTAGTGACAAACAGCCTATTTGGTTTCTCTCTGCTGTGAGGCTGCCCTCTCATAGGGATGCATTAGGGATTCACTGATATGTGCTTGAGTGGTAATTCCTGACATGAGAGGGGTAGCGTGACCATGAGTGGTATGTTTGGAATAGTAGTGATAAATCCTGCTTATTGGTGAAAGCAGATTTATTATTACTATTTTAGAAATGCCACTTTTAGAAGTTGGCATTTCTGTGTGCTTTGTGTCTTTGTGCTTGCCTAGATGTGTATTGACCATCTGTTTCTGACTGACAGGGGAGAGGGGATGTACATTCACGCTAGCCAGTCCCTGGGGGGTTGAGGTGTGTCCTGCCCTGCCTGGGTGACTCAGCGCTAGTCTGATTAGGCCTGGTCTGCCATTGGAGTGATTGGAGGAGGAGCACCTGCACCTGAATAGGACTGTGTCTGCCTTCCACAATCCTGGCTCCACTCCCCATAGTGTGTCTGGGGCCAAGGCTTACTCTGAGAATGAAGGGTGTTGTGCACAGATAAATGTATTTTTAAGTATTCCTAGAACAGGTTTGGACTGGAATCAGAACCCTGTGGCAGGGGAGAACAAAGAAATTTTTACTATAAGTACTGGGGCTGCGACCCCATGTTTGTTGAACGGAAGAACAGAAGAAGATGACTGCTGTGCACCAGGAAGAACTGCCATCTGGGACTCCCTACTTGCAGGAGTGAACCTGCTGTCTGTTGGGCAGCTGAAGGGACTGCTGCTCTGTTAAAGAGACCCAGTGTGCTGGCCTGCCTGGGCTCTGTTTTCTGGGATTTACCAGGGCTGTGCATCTGGCCTTGGATAAATTGAAGCATTGCTGGGTGAGCGATGTGCTTTTCCACCCTGTGAGTGGTGTTCATCAGCAGCGCAAGTGAAGCACTGGAGGGTGCTTCCCTCATCACGTTCAACACCTAGATGAGAAGCACTGCAACCTTTGTTTTTCCCTTGTGGGCGGGGAAAACACCAAAGTGCCTCTAAAACAGAAAGGGGCTGGGCCCCCACCGATGGCACCAGCTCCGCAACGAAGCAACCGGAAGCCAGGCTGAGGCTGAGCCTGGTTGTGGGCTGGGCTCCCCCCGAGGGAGAGAGAAGCAACCAGAAGCCAGGCGTGGCTGAGCCTGGTTTTGACAGAGGCCCACTGCCATGAAAGGTCAAGCGGGAAAGAGCAAAGCCGGTGGGGAAAGGCCTTCTCACCTTCCCAGCAAGGGAGGCCCTGCAGCGCAGAAAGAGCTAACAGAGGCCCCACCCTATGGTCTTTCGGTCACCTTCCTCCACAACGCGTGGCGGCTGCACCATGTGGTTGCGGGCAGCGGAGACCAGAGAGTCAGAGCGGGAGGCCCGGCCCCACTGAGGCCATAAGACACCAGTCAAGCTGCCAGGTCAGTGGAGGCTTGGGGAACGGGGAAGGTATCCTGAAAGAGGATTGCCCAGATAGTGGGCCTATTTGGCCTAGAACCAGTTTGCCCTCGCCGTGGGCACACAAGACCAGTGCCAGCAGCTGCGCCACAGGATCGCGGGCAGCTGCCAGAGGGGCACATACCCTAAGAGCCCTCACTTTTGGAAGGGGCATTACGGGGTGAGCCCAGGACGGGGCACCAAGTACATTACCGCATTCTCTATGGTAGGTGGGCAGGTAGCTCAGAAGCCTACGAAGGGGGAAACAGTGGCGGCCTTCTGTGCATACTACTGATTATACACTGATGTGGATATCTGTGGCGATAGGCCTACTGTTGGCATGAGATTTCTGATATGTGCACTGTACAAGTGGCTGCTATAGTGCATTGCTGATGATGTTTATACCTAATGCTTTTTATAATATGTCCACGCTACAGGTGGTTAATATGGTTCACTGTGGATGATGTGTTTTGCATAGTGTTTTATGCTCAATAAAATCCTGCTAATAATTACTGGTCAACCTAACTCTGATGTTTATGACAGTGGCCCGATTGGCCTAGTGATTTATGTAATCCATGTGAAGTTGTGACAAATGCCTAGTGGCAATAAGAGAAAAGTTCCCTCCTAGGCCACAGTTATTCCAAATCCGTGTATATCATATTCTTCATATACAAGAGACAAATATGCACCAACCACAATATTTCATCTTTTTCAAAAAATATATATAATTTATTTTTTTATTTTATTAGATTATTCTTTTGAGTATTAGCATTGCTCTCAGAAATACAATACATGATTCATTATTAAATAACACAAAAAGAAACTAAATCACAAAATCCATATAACACAAGGACATTTTTGACACAATACATACTACAAGAGAAAAGAACCACTATTTACAATGACATTACACAAAAAAAATTTTTTTAAATCTAAGACAAGAAGTTATTTATATACAAAAAAGAAACAATTCATATGTCCCTAAAGGTTCTCACATACCCAAGCAACAACCACACTCATGCATACACATTCACATATACTACAAATGTAAAAAAGGAAACTGGGTACTAATGAACAGGGAGCCCCCTGTCACTAGAACGGTCTCAAAAAGATTGTGAGACCCGCACTCTGGTAGTCGACGCGCGTTTCGGCGGCTCTAGGCCACCTTCCTCAGGACCCTTTTTCCCAGATGAACAGCAACCCAGTGAGACCCAAGGGGACCTAAAAAATATAATAACAGTGGTTGTAGGCGTTGCCACCAAGCATAATTGCAAGAACCCACGCACTATTAATTAGATAAAAAATGATTGTTGACACCAAACCCAACCACGTGACGCACCATTGTCAAAATCCACACCAGATTACAATTAATGTCAGTCTAAATCCTACATAGGCCACAAGACTCCAAAGATGTAATACCACAGGATGTGTCGGTCTTGTAATATATCAATCCCTCATGCACAAGTATCAAGGCATGCTCAGAAGATAACAGAAAGAGGGTGGAAGAAACTCACACTGTACAATCTTGATATATATTCTAGTCACTGGCTGTACCACAGGTGGAAAGACTCTTATTCTATTCATTCCCTATGACAAGGAGAGAATCAGGGACGTCTATTAAATTTCACAGTAAAATGGTCACTATGGGTGTGACTCCTGTGTGACCCGAACAAGGGCCATACCTTACCTCGTTATCCAAACATGGGTGTCTCCCCCAAAAAATACCAAATTTATGAAAACGTGATGTTGCACATATATGAGGCTTGGTCCGTGGATTACCTTAGATGAACTATATGCAAATGAAAGAGAAAATAGATAGAGATGGACCGTTAACGGTCTCTATGTACAATCAAACCACAAGGGGGCCATAAATTACATATGTCCAAAAGCAAATGGTACCCACCTTAAGTTCGTAAGTAGGGTTGCTTATATGTTGCGGAAGGAGATTTTTTGATTTGTTAGACAACGACGTGTCTATTCGTTTCCACCCTGCACACCCACCATGGAGGATTCTATAAACAGGAAATAAGATGGAGACCTTTTTTAAGGGCGCAATCTCTATCTAAACCCGTATGTCGACCATGTTGTTATCAATGCGAAAAATAACCCCTAGATCGAGTCATCAAGTTTATACAACAACACTATAACATGACGGTTAGACCACTGTCCACGGCATGTAATAAATAGCCTATGGACACTACCCAAAAATTATGTTCAGCATTGTCATGAGGCCAACATACTGTTTCTTAAAAAAGAAAGAAAGCCTCCGACATATTTTAAACACGCGAAAATTATAATATCCGCCGAGGCCAGTTTTGCACAAAATATTGAGATGGTCCTAACGTTGGTTTTAAAATACCCCTTCACGTGTTATATTGCACATAATCTAAGGGACCCTTGTCGAATGTGTGCAAAACGTGCATGATCAAACATTAGACTCCATGACCTCAGACGTTACCCCGATACAACCCATGAATATATGGGGGGGGGGAAGGGGAGGTTATATTATCTAAATGTGTAGTAAAAGTACTACGGGCCAGGACTCACTTTACATCAAAAAAGCGTGGGTCGAAAAGACGTAGGTTCTAAAATTACTCCTGCTCATTTCTATACTACACGTAACCTAAAGACACCCTTACCTCAAATGTGCACAGCGTGCACGGTCAAAACGGAACACCACGGCCACCGGCGACCTCAAACATTGTCCCGATGAGACCCGGAAGTATTTGTAGAGGGAGGTTGAATTATCGCGGTATCTCATGAAGTGGGCAAATCGTGAAAACAGAGGCTGGACTAAACCTTACTCCTCGTCATTGCGCGAACGCCTGATGTAAACACAGCGCAATAATGAACAGAAAGGGCGGACTCTCCCATATAGTATAACTCGGCGTCCACAACAGCAAAAAACCCCTGCACCATTTTGGAAAGGTGTGATACTGGTCCGGAGATGACCTAAAGTCACAGGGATCGATCACGTTGTGATCACCTTCGCCCGATGTTATAATTCACTGGGATAATACTTGGTCATCCTAAAGGTGAAAAAAAGAAGGGGGGGGAATTATAATGTGAAATATGTTGATTAGAAATCAATAACGTGTTGAGGTTGTTTATGCTGTCCTCCTTGCTGCATGAAAAAATAAAAAAGGTTCGGAAGGAACAATGTCGCTGGTTATCAGCGTATATGGAGCAACTAGGGACTACAATAACAGTAGAAAGAAGACGGACTCTCCCACATGAAAAAACTCAGCGTCCACAATAGCAAAGAGACCCTGCACCATTTAGGAGAGATGTAAAACTACTCCGGAGGTGACCTAAAGTCACAGAGATCGATCAAATTGTGATCACCTTCGCCAGATGTTATAATTCACTGGAATAATGCTTGTTAATCCTGAAGATGAAAAAATGGGGGGAATTATAATGTAAAAAGTGTTAATTAAAAATTAATAACGTGATAAGGCTGTTTATGCTGTCCTCCTTGCCATATGATACAGGAAAACAAGGGTCCGGAAGGGACAATGCCACTAGTTATCAGTGTATATAAAACAACTAGGGACTGCAATAATATTGGAGAGTACCCAGGACCACACAGGACTCTAGATGAATTCGCTACAACCTGAGCTATATGTGTGGGCAGAGATACATTACCGGGTGATATACCACGAAATTTCCTCGTTGAGGCCGTGTCTCACACAGTCCAACTGGTATATCCAGAAAGTTTCTCGTTTCTTACGTGTGGTTTCTGTCACATGACCTAATTTGGGTTGCACTTTTTCCAAGATGCACCATTTGATATCTTGTTCATCATGGTTCATTTCAAGAAAATGGTCCACATTTTCAACGAGTTGGCGCCCTTCTTCGAAAATGTTTCCGGATGGAAACGTTTTATAGATGATATTTTTTTTATTTGGAGAGGGTCTGTTGAAATGTTAGAATCTTTTGTCCTTTGGTTAAATGCTAGTGATGCCAATTTGAAATTTACTGTGAATTACAACAATCGCAGGGTAGACTTCTTAGACATTAGCATCGAAGGGACAACTGGTGAACTGAAGGTTTGCCTGTTCAGGAAACCAACCGCAAAGAACACCATTCTTAAATTTGACAGTTTCCATCCAAACTGTCAAAGAGAGTCTATCCCATTTGGCGAATTTTTGCGGATTCGACGCAACTGTACGGATATGGAAACATACCATAAGTATGGAGACGAATTGAAGGACAGATTGCTGAAACGGGGCTACCCACATCGTCTAGTACGACATGCTTTTAAAAGGGCGAAATACTATGATAGGATGGCCCTATTACAGGGATCGAAACGACCGGAACATAATCGCATTACCTGTGTGGTAAATCAATCCACCTTAAATTTCATGATTAGGAACATCATACATAAAAACTGGAAAATCTTGAATGTGGATGATCAAGTTCCAGCTTTGCCACTGCCCTTATTGGCATACAGGAGAAATCAAAATTTGCGGGACATGTTGGTGCATACCCGACAAATTAAAAGATCTCCAACAGAAGGGCTACGGCCCATTTCGGGGCTCCCCATCATCTTGGGCAATCACAAGTGTGGCTCCTGTCACGCTTGTGAGTCTGCTATTGTTTCAGAAACTGTGGAATATAATAACAAGAGTATCAGACTGCGTCATTTGACCAACTGTCGCAGTAAAAATATCGTATATATTTTATTCTGCAGTTGTGGACTTGCCTATGTAGGTGAGACCGGCCGAGAATTCCGGACACGTTTCAGTGAGCACAAATCTGCGATTAGAACAAAGAGATCGTCAGCACCCCTGGTGGACCATTTTCTTGAAATGAACCATGATGAACAAGATATCAAATGGTGCATCTTGGAAAAAGTGCAACCCAAATTAGGTCATGTGACAGAAACCACACGTAAGAAACGAGAAACTTTCTGGATATACCAGTTGGACTGTGTGAGACACGGCCTCAACGAGGAAATTTCGTGGTATATCACCCGGTAATGTATCTCTGCCCACACATATAGCTCAGGTTGTAGCGAATTCATCTAGAGTCCTGTGTGGTCCTGGGTACTCTCCAATATTATTGCAGTCCCTAGTTGTTTTATATACACTGATAACTAGTGGCATTGTCCCTTCCGGACCCTTGTTTTCCTGTATCATATGGCAAGGAGGACAGCATAAACAGCCTTATCACGTTATTAATTTTTAATTAACACTTTTTACATTATAATTCCCCCCATTTTTTCATCTTCAGGATTAACAAGCATTATTCCAGTGAATTATAACATCTGGCGAAGGTGATCACAATTTGATCGATCTCTGTGACTTTAGGTCACCTCCGGAGTAGTTTTACATCTCTCCTAAATGGTGCAGGGTCTCTTTGCTATTGTGGACGCTGAGTTTTTTCATGTGGGAGAGTCCGTCTTCTTTCTACTGTTATTGTAGTCCCTAGTTGCTCCATATACGCTGATAACCAGCGACATTGTTCCTTCCGAACCTTTTTTATTTTTTCATGCAGCAAGGAGGACAGCATAAACAACCTCAACACGTTATTGATTTCTAATCAACATATTTCACATTATAATTCCCCCCCCTTCTTTTTTTCGCCTTTAGGATGACCAAGTATTATCCCAGTGAATTATAACATTGGGCGAAGGTGATCACAACGTGATCGATCCCTGTGACTTTAGGTCATCTCCGGACCAGTATCACACCTTTCCAAAATGGTGCAGGGGTTTTTTGCTGTTGTGGACGCCGAGTTATACTATATGGGAGAGTCCGCCCTTTCTGTTCATTATTGCGCTGTGTTTACATCAGGCGTTCGCGCAATGACGAGGAGTAAGGTTTAGTCAAGCCTCTGTTTTCACGATTTGCCCACTTCATGAGATACCGCGATAATTCAACCTCCCTCTACAAATACTTCCGGGTCTCATCGGGACAATGTTTGAGGTCGCCGGTGGCCGTGGTGTTCCGTTTTGACCGTGCACGCTGTGCACATTTGAGGTAAGGGTGTCTTTAGGTTACGTGTAGTATAGAAATGAGCAGGAGTAATTTTAGAACCTACGTCTTTTCGACCCACGCTTTTTTGATGTAAAGTGAGTCCTGGCCCGTAGTACTTTTACTACACATTTAGATAATATAACCTCCCCTTTCCCCCCCCCCCATATATTCATGGGTTGTATCGGGGTAACGTCTGAGGTCATGGAGTCTAATGTTTGATCATGCACGTTTTGCACACATTCGACAAGGGTCCCTTAGATTATGTGCAATATAACACGTGAAGGGGTATTTTAAAACCAACGTTAGGACCATCTCAATATTTTGTGCAAAACTGGCCTCGGCGGATATTATAATTTTCGCGTGTTTAAAATATGTCGGAGGCTTTCTTTCTTTTTTAAGAAACAGTATGTTGGCCTCATGACAATGCTGAACATAATTTTTGGGTAGTGTCCATAGGCTATTTATTACATGCCGTGGACAGTGGTCTAACCGTCATGTTATAGTGTTGTTGTATAAACTTGATGACTCGGTCTAGGGGTTATTTTTCGCATTGATAACAACATGGTCGACATACGGGTTTAGATAGAGATTGCGCCCTTAAAAAAGGTCTCCAGCTTATTTCCTGTTTATAGAATCCTCCATGGTGGGTGTGCAGGGTGGAAACGAATAGACACGTCGTTGTCTAACAAATCAAGGAATCTCCTTCCGCAACATATAAGCAACCCTACTTACGAACTTAAGGTGGGTACCATTTGCTTTTGGACATATGTAATTTATGGCCCCCTTGTGGTTTGATTGTACATAGAGACCGTTAACGGTCCATTTCTATCTATTTTCTCTTTCATTTGCATATAGTTCATCTAAGGTAATCCACGGACCAAGCCTCATATATGTGCAACATCACGTTTTCATAAATTTGGTATTTTTTGGGGGAGACACCCATGTTTGGATAACGAGGTAAGGTATGGCCCTTGTTCGGGTCACACAGGAGTCACACCCATAGTGACCATTTTACTGTGAAATTTAATAGACGTCCCTGATTCTCTCCTTGTCATAGGGAATGAATAGAATAGGAGTCTTTCCACCTGTGGTACAGCCAGTGACTAGAATATATATCAAGATTGTACAGTGTGAGTTTCTTCCACCCTCTTTCTGTTATCTTCTGAGCATGCCTTGATACTTGTGCATGAGGGGTTGATATATTACAAGACCGACACATCCTGTGGTATTACATCTTTGGAGTCTTGTGGCCTATGTAGGATTTAGACTGACATTAATTGTAATCTGGTGTGGATTTTGACAATGGTGCGTCACGTGGTTGGGTTTGGTGTCAACAATCAGTTTTTTATCTAATTAATAGTGCGTGGGTTCTTGCAATTATGCTTGGTGGCAACGCCTACAACCACTGTTATTATATTTTTTAGGTCCCCTTGGGTCTCACTGGGTTGCTGTTCATCTGGGAAAAAGGGTCCTGAGGAAGGTGGCCTAGAGCCGCCGAAACGCGCGTCGACTACCAGAGTGCGGGTCTCACAATCTTTTTGAGACCGTTCTAGTGACAGGGGGCTCCCTGTTCATTAGTACCCAGTTTCCTTTTTTACATTTGTAGTATATGTGAATGTGTATGCATGAGTGTGGTTGTTGCTTGGGTATGTGAGAACCTTTAGGGACATATGAATTGTTTCTTTTTTGTATATAAATAACTTCTTGTCTTAGATTTAAAAAAATTTTTTTTGTGTAATGTCATTGTAAATAGTGGTTCTTTTCTCTTGTAGTATGTATTGTGTCAAAAATGTCCTTGTGTTATATGGATTTTGTGATTTAGTTTCTTTTTGTGTTATTTAATAATGAATCATGTATTGTATTTCTGAGAGCAATGCTAATACTCAAAAGAATAATCTAATAAAATAAAAAAATAAATTATATATATTTTTTGAAAAAGATGAAATATTGTGGTTGGTGCATATTTGTCTCTTGTATATGAAGAATATGATATACACGGATTTGGAATAACTGTGGCCTAGGAGGGAACTTTTCTCTTATTGCTTATTTCTCTCCCCTCTGTTCCCTGGCCTATAATTACCTTTTTGAGGGGGTCCCATCACTTTCGCTTTCTGACAAATGCCTAGTGGCACAGTATTATATGTGACTGTGATCTCATGTGTTTTATGGATAATACAAAGGATATTTTTATATAACCTTGTGTAGAGTCTCTTTTGTGGTGTGCCAAGTGTGTCGCTGCTGGGTGAGTATGTTGCACAAACACTTTACACATTGACTCTGGGATATGCCTGACTGCTCTGCCAAGCTACCAAGGGGGCGAGCAGGGGTTATCTTCAGCTTGTAACTCCCTTAACCTGACTAGGAGAGGTGGGTTTTGCCTGGCTTTGGTGCATACCCTAGCCAACCAGAAACCCCATTTTTAACAGGGTGAATGTTTAATTTGCTCCGCATTTCATCCATCATCTGCGTGTCTTTTGCTTTTTCACCCTTAGTGCACCGGGTTTGCCCAGACGTGGGTTCCCTCCTCACTGTGTCGCTGGATTCAAGCTAGCATGGCTGCTGAGGGGTGATGGCCTGAAACTGGTCCCAGGATGCTTGTTTCTGGTCCAGGGAGGACCTGGCTTGGAAGTTCGGGCTGGACTGTTCCCATGAGGAACAGGGTCAAGACTGATTTGCATAGGGCCCGGTCTAAGCTGGGGTTACATGGTGAGCAAAAGAACGATGGATTTAACCCAGATCTCTTGAGTGGGGGTGAATGTTTGATTTGCTCTGCATTCCATGTATCATCTATCATCTGTGTCTCTCTAAATTATGTTGAACATGCCGTGGAGAACAAGGAACGACCACAATTAACCACTTCTGGCTGCAGAACTGTTGGTAAACAAGTCTTCCAAAAATATGCATACCACTTGTATTCAGGTATATGGGTTTCTGGAAGGACTGAAGGGGCCTTGTCACTATTTTGCAATTAGAGACCAGAATAACATACATTATTAACATCTGCCACTTCTGCAAGAACCGACCATACCCTGTGTTCCCAGGACAGGTTATTTGTATTTAACATGGTTTCATAAAGCTTCATTTGTCA
The DNA here is from genome assembly GCF_964261635.1 of Lissotriton helveticus. Taxonomy (NCBI): domain Eukaryota; kingdom Metazoa; phylum Chordata; class Amphibia; order Caudata; family Salamandridae; genus Lissotriton; species Lissotriton helveticus. The sequence goes on along the minus strand of NC_136063.1, from coordinate 599,155,641 downwards.
CCTTACGTCTTCCATGGATTTGTCTTTTACTGTTAACAGATTCAGCCTAGTTTGCCAGAATAGATTACTGTATAACTGCAGCAAATTTACCCTTCCCTTGGTCTTTTTTTGAGCAAGGTGTAAAAGAAAACGCAGAATTCTCCTCATAGGCCCAGAATTACTATGGTTTGAATCTCTTTTGTGGTGCAGCACTGACGCAAAATCTATTTTGGCATTTAATAAATCTCACAAAATCAATTTGCTTGGCTTTGAATGGTTGAGTAAATACAATATGATGCAATGCAGTGCATTGCACTGCCTTATGTGACTTTTCATCAGGTAAACATTTCATGGGTGGAGTATGGGTGCTTGCATTCATCCACCCATGTATTTTGGTGCAAACCCAAATTTACCAAGACTTCTAAACCTGGGTTGGCGCCAAAGTGTGTGCTTACCTGATGAAGGAGTAACAAAGAGAAATATCTTAATTTCACCTCGTTACATCCTATTTCTTTGTGTGCTGCACTCTGCTCTGAAGACGGCTGTAATGCCAGAAACCGGTCCCCGGAAGCTTGTTTCCTTTCCAGTAAAGAATTGGCTTGGTAGTTTGGTCTGCCCTGTTCCCATGATGCACTGGGCCAGGGTCACACTAATTTGCATGTAGCCAGGTTCTGAGCTGGGATGGTGCAGTGAGCTAAAAAACGGTGATGGATCAAGCCCTGATCTTTTGACTGGGTAGGAGTGTCCTGCTTAATTCAGATACTCTGTCCATCACCACCCCCTTTATGAATCGTTTTGGCCACCACAAGTGTGGAAGGGTATGCTCAGATGTGAGTCCCTTGCTCACTGCACCATCAGGATTCAAGCAAGCCGGGCCGAAGACGGCTGTAATGCCAGAAACCGGTCCCCGGAAGCTTGTTTCCTTTCCAGTAAAGAATTGGCTTGGTAGTTTGGTCTGCCCTGTTCCCATGATGCACTGGGCCAGGGTCACACTAATTTGCATGTAGCCAGGTTCTGAGCTGGGATGGTGCAGTGAGCTAAAAAACGGTGATGGATCAAGCCCTGATCTTTTGACTGGGTAGGAGTGTCCTGCTTAATTCAGATACTCTGTCCATCACCACCCCCTTTATGAATCGTTTTGGCCACCACAAGTGTGGAAGGGTATGCTCAGATGTGAGTCCCTTGCTCACTGCACCATCAGGATTCAAGCAAGCCGGGCCGAAGACGGCTGTAATGCCAGAAACCGGTCCCCGGAAGCTTGTTTCCTTTCCAGTAAAGAATTGGCTTGGTAGTTTGGTCTGCCCTGTTCCCATGATGCACTGGGCCAGGGTCACACTAATTTGCATGTAGCCAGGTTCTGAGCTGGGATGGTGCAGTGAGCTAAAAAACGGTGATGGATCAAGCCCTGATCTTTTGACTGGGTAGGAGTGTCCTGCTTAATTCAGATACTCTGTCCATCACCACCCCCTTTATGAATCGTTTTGGCCACCACAAGTGTGGAAGGGTATGCTCAGATGTGAGTCCCTTGCTCACTGCACCATCAGGATTCAAGCAAGCTGGGCCGAAGACGGCTGTAATGCCAGAAACCGGTCCCCGGAAGCTTGTTTCCTTTCCAGTAAAGAATTGGCTTGGTAGTTTGGTCTGCCCTGTTCCCATGATGCACTGGGCCAGGGTCACACTAATTTGCATGTAGCCAGGTTCTGAGCTGGGATGGTGCAGTGAGCTAAAAAACGGTGAGGGATCAAGCCCTGATCTTTTGACTGGGTAGGCGTGTCCTGCTTAATTCAGATACTCTGTCCATCACCACCCCCTTTATGAATCGTTTTGGCCACCACAAGTGTGGAAGGGTATGCTCAGATGTGAGTCCCTTGCTCACTGCACCATCAGGATTCAAGCAAGCCGGGCCGAAGACGGCTGTAATGCCAGAAACCGGTCCCCGGAAGCTTGTTTCCTTTCCAGTAAAGAATTGGCTTGGTAGTTTGGTCTGCCCTGTTCCCATGATGCACTGGGCCAGGGTCACACTAATTTGCATGTAGCCAGGTTCTGAGCTGGGATGGTGCAGTGAGCTAAAAAACGGTGATGGATCAAGCCCTGATCTTTTGACTGGGTAGGAGTGTCCTGCTTAATTCAGATACTCTGTCCATCACCACCCCCTTTATGAATCGTTTTGGCCACCACAAGTGTGGAAGGGTATGCTCAGATGTGAGTCCCTTGCTCACTGCACCATCAGGATTCAAGCAAGCCGGGCCGAAGACGGCTGTAATGCCAGAAACCGGTCCCCGGAAGCTTGTTTCCTTTCCAGTAAAGAATTGGCTTGGTAGTTTGGTCTGCCCTGTTCCCATGATGCACTGGGCCAGGGTCACACTAATTTGCATGTAGCCAGGTTCTGAGCTGGGATGGTGCAGTGAGCTAAAAAACGGTGATGGATCAAGCCCTGATCTTTTGACTGGGTAGGAGTGTCCTGCTTAATTCAGATACTCTGTCCATCACCACCCCCTTTATGAATCATTTTGGCCACCACAAGTGTGGAAGGGTATGCTCAGATGTGAGTCCCTTGCTCACTGCACCATCAGGATTCAAGCAAGCTGGGCCGAAGACGGCTGTAATGCCAGAAACCGGTCCCCGGAAGCTTGTTTCCTTTCCAGTAAAGAATTGGCTTGGTAGTTTGGTCTGCCCTGTTCCCATGATGCACTGGGCCAGGGTCACACTAATTTGCATGTAGCCAGGTTCTGAGCTGGGATGGTGCAGTGAGCTAAAAAACGGTGAGGGATCAAGCCCTGATCTTTTGACTGGGTAGGCGTGTCCTGCTTAATTCAGATACTCTGTCCATCACCACCCCCTTTATGAATCGTTTTGGCCACCACAAGTGTGGAAGGGTATGCTCAGATGTGAGTCCCTTGCTCACTGCACCATCAGGATTCAAGCAAGCCGGGCCGAAGACGGCTGTAATGCCAGAAACCGGTCCCCGGAAGCTTGTTTCCTTTCCAGTAAAGAATTGGCTTGGTAGTTTGGTCTGCCCTGTTCCCATGATGCACTGGGCCAGGGTCACACTAATTTGCATGTAGCCAGGTTCTGAGCTGGGATGGTGCAGTGAGCTAAAAAACGGTGATGGATCAAGCCCTGATCTTTTGACTGGGTAGGAGTGTCCTGCTTAATTCAGATACTCTGTCCATCACCACCCCCTTTATGAATCGTTTTGGCCACCACAAGTGTGGAAGGGTATGCTCAGATGTGAGTCCCTTGCTCACTGCACCATCAGGATTCAAGCAAGCCGGGCCGAAGACGGCTGTAATGCCAGAAACCGGTCCCTGGAAGCTTGTTTCCTTTCCAGTAAAGAATTGGCTTGGTAGTTTGGTCTGCCCTGTTCCCATGATGCACTGGGCCAGGGTCACACTAATTTGCATGTAGCCAGGTTCTGAGCTGGGATGGTGCAGTGAGCTAAAAAACGGTGATGGATCAAGCCCTGATCTTTTGACTGGGTAGGAGTGTCCTGCTTAATTCAGATACTCTGTCCATCACCACCCCCTTTATGAATCGTTTTGGCCACCACAAGTGTGGAAGGGTATGCTCAGATGTGAGTCCCTTGCTCACTGCACCATCAGGATTCAAGCAAGCCGGGCCGAAGACGGCTGTAATGCCAGAAACCGGTCCCCGGAAGCTTGTTTCCTTTCCAGTAAAGAATTGGCTTGGTAGTTTGGTCTGCCCTGTTCCCATGATGCACTGGGCCAGGGTCACACTAATTTGCATGTAGCCAGGTTCTGAGCTGGGATGGTGCAGTGAGCTAAAAAACGGTGATGGATCAAGCCCTGATCTTTTGACTGGGTAGGAGTGTCCTGCTTAATTCAGATACTCTGTCCATCACCACCCCCTTTATGAATCGTTTTGGCCACCACAAGTGTGGAAGGGTATGCTCAGATGTGAGTCCCTTGCTCACTGCACCATCAGGATTCAAGCAAGCTGGGCCGAAGACGGCTGTAATGCCAGAAACCGGTCCCCGGAAGCTTGTTTCCTTTCCAGTAAAGAATTGGCTTGGTAGTTTGGTCTGCCCTGTTCCCATGATGCACTGGGCCAGGGTCACACTAATTTGCATGTAGCCAGGTTCTGAGCTGGGATGGTGCAGTGAGCTAAAAAACGGTGATGGATCAAGCCCTGATCTTTTGACTGGGTAGGCGTGTCCTGCTTAATTCAGATACTCTGTCCATCACCACCCCCTTTATGAATCGTTTTCGCCACCACAAGTGTGGAAGGGTATGCTCAGATGTGAGTCCCTTGCTCACTGCACCATCAGTATTCAAGCAAGCCGGGCCGAAGACGGCTGTAATGCCAGAAACCGGTCCCCGGAAGCTTGTTTCCTTTCCAGTAAAGAATTGGCTTGGTAGTTTGGTCTGCCCTGTTCCCATGATGCACTGGGCCAGGGTCACACTAATTTGCATGTAGCCAGGTTCTGAGCTGGGATGGTGCAGTGAGCTAAAAAACGGTGATGGATCAAGCCCTGATCTTTTGACTGGGTAGGAGTGTCCTGCTTAATTCAGATACTCTGTCCATCACCACCCCCTTTATGAATCGTTTTGGCCACCACAAGTGTGGAAGGGTATGCTCAGATGTGAGTCCCTTGCTCACTGCACCATCAGGATTCAAGCAAGCCGGGCCGAAGACGGCTGTAATGCCAGAAACCGGTCCCCGGAAGCTTGTTTCCTTTCCAGTAAAGAATTGGCTTGGTAGTTTGGTCTGCCCTGTTCCCATGATGCACTGGGCCAGGGTCACACTAATTTGCATGTAGCCAGGTTCTGAGCTGGGATGGTGCAGTGAGCTAAAAAACGGTGATGGATCAAGCCCTGATCTTTTGACTGGGTAGGAGTGTCCTGCTTAATTCATATACTCTGTCCATCACCACCCCCTTTATGAATCGTTTTGGCCACCACAAGTGTGGAAGGGTATGCTCAGATGTGAGTCCCTTGCTCACTGCACCATCAGGATTCAAGCAAGCTGGGCCGAAGACGGCTGTAATGCCAGAAACCGGTCCCCGGAAGCTTATTTCCTTTCCAGTAAAGAATTGGCTTGGTAGTTTGGTCTGCCCTGTTCCCATGATGCACTGGGCCAGGGTCACACTAATATGCATGTAGCCAGGTTCTGAGCTGGGATGGTGCAGTGAGCTAAAAAACGGTGAGGGATCAAGCCCTGATCTTTTGACTGGGTAGGCGTGTCCTGCTTAATTCAGATACTCTGTCCATCACCACCCCCTTTATGAATCGTTTTGGCCACCACAAGTGTGGAAGGGTATGCTCAGATGTGAGTCCCTTACTCACTGCACCATCAGGATTCAAGCAAGCCGGGCCGAAGACGGCTGTAATGCCAGAAACCGGTCCCCGGAAGCTTGTTTCCTTTCCAGTAAAGAATTGGCTTGGTAGTTTGGTCTGCCCTGTTCCCATGATGCACTGGGCCAGGGTCACACTAATTTGCATGTAGCCAGGTTCTGAGCTGGGATGGTGCAGTGAGCTAAAAAACGGTGATGGATCAAGCCCTGATCTTTTGACTGGGTAGGAGTGTCCTGCTTAATTCAGATACTCTGTCCATCACCACCCCCTTTATGAATCGTTTTGGCCACCACAAGTGTGGAAGGGTATGCTCAGATGTGAGTCCCTTGCTCACTGCACCATCAGGATTCAAGCAAGCCGGGCCGAAGACGGCTGTAATGCCAGAAACCGGTCCCCGGAAGCTTGTTTCCTTTTCAGTAAAGAATTGGCTTGGTAGTTTGGTCTACCCTGTTCCCATGATGCACTGGGCCAGGGTCACACTAATTTGCATGTAGCCAGGTTCTGAGCTGGGATGGTGCAGTGAGCTAAAAAACGGTGATGGATCAAGCCCTGATCTTTTGACTGGGTAGGAGTGTCCTGCTTAATTCAGATACTCTGTCCATCACCACCCCCTTTATAAATCGTTTTGGCCACCACAAGTGTGGAAGGGTATGCTCAGATGTGAGTCCCTTGCTCACTGCACCATCAGGATTCAAGCAAGCCGGGCCGAAGACGGCTGTAATGCCAGAAACCAGTCCCCGGAAGCTTGTTTCCTTTCCAGTAAAGAATTGGCTTGGTAGTTTGGTCTGCCCTGTTCCCATGATGCACTGGGCCAGGGTCACACTAATTTGCATGTAGCCAGGTTCTGAGCTGGGATGGTGCAGTGAGCTAAAAAACGGTGATGGATCAAGCCCTGATCTTTTGACTGGGTAGGAGTGTCCTGCTTAATTCAGATACTCTGTCCATCACCACCCCCTTTATGAATCGTTTTGGCCACCACAAGTGTGGAAGGGTATGCTCAGATGTGAGTCCCTTGCTCACTGCACCATCAGGATTCAAGCAAGCTGGGCCGAAGACGGCTGTAATGCCAGAAACCGGTCCCCGGAAGCTTGTTTCCTTTCCAGTAAAGAATTGGCTTGGTAGTTTGGTCTGCCCTGTTCCCATGATGCACTGGGCCAGGGTCACACTAATTTGCATGTAGCCAGGTTCTGAGCTGGGATGGTGCAGTGAGCTAAAAAACGGTGAGGGATCAAGCCCTGATCTTTTGACTGGGTAGGCGTGTCCTGCTTAATTCAGATACTCTGTCCATCACCACCCCCTTTATGAATCGTTTTGGCCACCACAAGTGTGGAAGGGTATGCTCAGATGTGAGTCCCTTGCTCACTGCACCATCAGGATTCAAGCAAGCCGGGCCGAAGACGGCTGTAATGCCAGAAACCGGTCCCCGGAAGCTTGTTTCCTTTCCAGTAAAGAATTGGCTTGGTAGTTTGGTCTGCCCTGTTCCCATGATGCACTGGGCCAGGGTCACACTAATTTGCATGTAGCCAGGTTCTGAGCTGGGATGGTGCAGTGAGCTAAAAAACGGTGATGGATCAAGCCCTGATCTTTTGACTGGGTAGGAGTGTCCTGCTTAATTCAGATACTCTGTCCATCACCACCCCCTTTATGAATCGTTTTGGCCACCACAAGTGTGGAAGGGTATGCTCAGATGTGAGTCCCTTGCTCACTGCACCATCAGGATTCAAGCAAGCCGGGCCGAAGACGGCTGTAATGCCAGAAACCGGTCCCCGGAAGCTTGTTTCCTTTTCAGTAAAGAATTGGCTTGGTAGTTTGGTCTACCCTGTTCCCATGATGCACTGGGCCAGGGTCACACTAATTTGCATGTAGCCAGGTTCTGAGCTGGGATGGTGCAGTGAGCTAAAAAAACGGTGATGGATCAAGCCCTGATCTTTTGACTGGGTAGGAGTGTCCTGCTTAATTCAGATACTCTGTCCATCACCACCCCCTTTATGAATCGTTTTGGCCACCACAAGTGTGGAAGGGTATGCTCAGATGTGAGTCCCTTGCTCACTGCACCATCAGGATTCAAGCAAGCCGGGCCGAAGAAGGCTGTAATGCCAGAAACCGGTCCCCGGAAGCTTGTTTCCTTTCCAGTAAAGAATTGGCTTGGTAGTTTGGTCTGCCCTGTTCCCATGATGCACTGGGCCAGGGTCACACTAATTTGCATGTAGCCAGGTTCTGAGCTGGGATGGTGCAGTGAGCTAAAAAACGGTGATGGATCAAGCCCTGATCTTTTGACTGGGTAGGAGTGTCCTGCTTAATTCAGATACTCTGTCCATCACCACCCCCTTTATAAATCGTTTTGGCCACCACAAGTGTGGAAGGGTATGCTCAGATGTGAGTCCCTTGCTCACTGCACCATCAGGATTCAAGCAAGCCGGGCCGAAGACGGCTGTAATGCCAGAAACCAGTCCCCGGAAGCTTGTTTCCTTTCCAGTAAAGAATTGGCTTGGTAGTTTGGTCTGCCCTGTTCCCATGATGCACTGGGCCAGGGTCACACTAATTTGCATGTAGCCAGGTTCTGAGCTGGGATGGTGCAGTGAGCTAAAAAACGGTGATGGATCAAGCCCTGATCTTTTGACTGGGTAGGAGTGTCCTGCTTAATTCAGATACTCTGTCCATCACCACCCCCTTTATGAATCGTTTTGGCCACCACAAGTGTGGAAGGGTATGCTCAGATGTGAGTCCCTTGCTCACTGCACCATCAGGATTCAAGCAAGCCGGGCCGAAGACGGCTGTAATGCCAGAAACCGGTCCCCGGAAGCTTGTTTCCTTTCCAGTAAAGAATTGGCTTGGTAGTTTGGTCTGCCCTGTTCCCATGATGCACTGGGCCAGGGTCACACTAATTTGCATGTAGCCAGGTTCTGAGCTGGGATGGTGCAGTGAGCTAAAAAACGGTGATGGATCAAGCCCTGATCTTTTGACTGGGTAGGAGTGTCCTGCTTAATTCAGATACTCTGTCCATCACCACCCCCTTTATGAAGCACTCTGCTCTGCAGCACACATAGAAAAGAAGAATATGCCTCTAAGGATTGTTTTTCTGTAGGAAGGTATTCCCACCTGCACAAAACAATCCTGCCTATATTGCAGGCACCTTTGTAGCATGGTGTAAAGGGGCCTGCTTTGGTGCTAGGCAGCACCCAAGGCACCAGCTTTAGGAAAGATCAGAAGTGCACCATATCTTAGTAAAGCAATGAATCAAGATGCATTTCTGCATTGCATTGCATGAAATATTATTACATCTGCCCCATAATGCATTATAACCTAGAGCATATTCAGCAGGTTCCAACAGGTTTTGGTGAAAGTGGTCTGACATGGGTTATATACACCATTGGAAGTACTTTGCCCATATTTATGGCGTTCCATTTCAGTATTTGTTCTATTGTTTAGTTACTCTCAAATTACTGCTATTAGGTTTTCTAATGCAGTCAATGTTAGAAACAGGCTGTAGGAAATTGGGTTACGCTACTCAAGCAGCAACCACAATTCCTGTGAGAGGAAACACAAGCAACCCCAAATGAATCTGTTCTTTACTTTCTGGTAACTTAGCATAAAAGCAGCCAAAGTTAATTTACAGGCATTGTGCAACATTTCAAACATGAATAAAGTGGAAACATAACACCAATTTAGAAAAATGTAGTAATGTGTAACAAATTCCTTGAGATTAAAATGACAAAAATCCCATCAATGGATCAGAAGATATGCCATTTTAACATTTTAAGTCAGAATAGTGCCTAGAAGCACTAATAACCAACTATGGTTATATGGTCACGCCAAGCCAGGACAAAGTCACAAGTTCAGGCTGACCTCGATTGAGCATGAGCTGGATACAGGGACCAAATTAGGTCTGTTGAACAAAGGGGCAGATTTACAATACCTGGCGCATCCCTGAATATCAGCAGGGATGCACCAGTTATTTTGCGTCACGGCAGACACCTATTGCGCCACCATGCATGTGCCGCATTTACAATGCGGCACACCATGGCGCAATAATAGACAGATGTGTGACGCATCTGATGCCTTAAAGGTGACGCAGTACTGGAGTTGTGTCGCGAGTGCGCTGCAACTCCAGCACTGCTCGGGGCACCCTATACTAGCTGTGATGCGTCACTCCTTACGCCTGCTTTAAGCAGGCGTAAGGATTTGACGCAGCGGGGTCTGAAAAGTGACTGAGTAAAATCTTGTAGAATTCAATCAGCCACTTTTCTGAGGCATTCATGCGCCGGAACGCCCCCCCGCGCCGGAACGCTCACATTAAACCTGACACAGGATTCATGTGGCGCAGGGCTTTACAACGTGACGCATCTCCCTAGATGCGTCACATTGTAAATACCCCGCAGCATGGCACTAGCTTTGCGCCGCTGCTGCATCACAACCAGCACAACAGCCCTTCTGAGTCTTCCAGAGGTGTACTGAAAAGTTAGGTCTGAGGGCCCAATATGTATACTTTGTGCCAACTTTGATGTAGTTGAATGTTCAGGAGGTTTCCACCCCCAGAGGTGTTTGGAATTCCCTGCCTTTCTGCCCCGGTACCAGCTTGTCGGGGGAGACAAAAGACTAGTGTCAAACCCCTAGTAAATGTGCTCAGGAAGAGTCTCTGTGATGTGCAATTGCGGTGTGTACTCCACCTAACGCCTACAATCAAACAAAGTAAAGATCAATTGGTATGCATAACCAGGCACTCTACTCTAAATAACACCATTAGACACATAGTGATGACGAATTGGCACATCCTAAACAGTAGCGCAGAAAACAACGCAAAATTGCCGAAACCCATGTTTGCCCAGAGAAGAAACAGGAACATCAAAGATTTAGTGACACACTCCAGATTCAAAGAGAGTCAACCATTTATCCAGAGAACCATAGATGGGAGCCCCCCAGTAACAGGCACCTACACATGCAATTCATGTGTAGCGTGCACTTCGGCCATAGTGGGCCCCAGTATTAATTACCAGGGGTTCACTATTAAACCAACAAAAATGTCCAATTGTAAAAGTAAAAACATAATCTATTTATTTTTATGCCGATGTGGGCTAGGATATGTAGGAGAGACATCCAGATCCCTTGCAACAAGACTGACTGAACATCGTTCCGCAATCCGGACATTAAAAATGAACGCACCTCTGGTCAAGCATTATTCAGACTTCCAACACAAACACACGCTGGTACATCATAGAAAATTGTAACCACGTAAACATTGCGAATACAGAGCAATTTCGCAAGAAGCGCGAAGTCTATTGGATTTTTTGTTTGGCATCATACCCCAAAGGTTTGAACAACGAAATACCGTGGGAAAATGCCATCAAATACAATACTTAAATAAGGTCACTAAACTAAATATAATACTTAAGTAATGTCATCTGAATCTCTTACTAAAAACTCCTAAGCCCCTTGACAATAAGATTAGATCCAATAGCCGAGCCGATCGCATACTGAAGTTCCGGACCGCGGACCTCACGAATCATGGATTGATAGAACAGGTTACTGCCGTAAGGATATCATATTATTTTGGTTACCCTCAAGGAATAGGATTTGGGACCATTTCTTTTTGATTACTTGGAGCGAAGCCTTGAAAATTACAAGGATTACCAAAGATAGAAAACTTTGAAATACAAGCAAAATATTGAAAATAAAGGAATCGGTTCGAAGTACCATACGACTGGAGTTAGTGATAGCGCCCTGAAGAAGTTCTGCTTGACAGAACAAAACGCGTTGGCTGGTGTCTTGTCCACAAGTGGATCATTAAAAGAACACTTATTTTTGCATTTTACGACTCAGCGTCTTTATACGAGGACATTCCAGAGATTTGTTCTCCCAAGATTGGTGGAGATTTATTTATGTAGCGGTGCTTTTTCCACTCAGGACAAAAAATAAGATTAGAACTGATTTATAACTAGGCAAATATAATATCCTTTAGCAGCAATTCTGTAGTCAGAATAGGTCTTAAATTAATTGTTAAAAATTTAGGGAGTGAGCAAACATAAACTAAACGCCCTTATTAATGCACAAAAAATAGTACATTTGACTGAATCAGTGCCCAAATTAAAAGTAATTGTGATAATATACACAATATGAATGGTGTGGTAGATCCTATTAAAGTCACCCACATCACTCACAAAAGGCTCGTTTTATATATAGTATTTGTGCGTTCATTGCAAATAAGAGTTATAGAATGTACAGTCTTTCTTCTATATTTATATAAGGGGACCGACATTCCGACTAATATGGCTCTACACGTAGTCCATCGACTATGTTTATAATTTGGGCTTGATCCGTCCCCCTCGGGTGGAGTATCGGCACCTATGAGCCACCGTAATTGAATGACGTAAACATAGAGAGGCGTGGCGGGAAGCTAAACCAAAACTCGCGCCCTTTTCAACCAATATAAAAATACGGGGCACTCAAACAACAGAATACCGCAGCAGACCCCCACCTGAGGCTACGCTTGTTGACATTATCAAGTAAGTGACTCGATCACAAGATTAGGAAGGGAAAAAAATAGGAACCTGCACATATAGCAGCGCTGTAATAAGAAGAGTTCCTTGACTTAATAAACCACTAAGCTAAAGATTTAATGGAACAACCGGGCGGGAATTATTTAAATGAGGCTGTGATTTAACGGGACACTGGGATAGAGGATTCGCAACCCAGCCCGACCTCTCTTAAGCATCGGTTAATATAATGTACGAATTCGGGCAGCAAATAACAACAATATGGTCCGTACCTGTATTAGCGTAACCAGGTGGACCTAGCATGGAAAGCTATATAAAAGAACTGATTAAGTATGACTACGCTTTCATGCTATTGCAAAACACAAAGCAAGGTGAATACAAAAAGCCTGTAACACGTTCTCAATTTCATTAGCCTGTAACATGTTTACAACTCCATAAACGGTTTTTTGGCCTCATTTGTCTCTTTCAGGCATCAAGATAAAGACTAGGAGGCCATCTATGCCCCTAGTAATTCGCATTGGGACTCTAGAACCGCCATATTGCAAGGTATAGCCTGTAACTAGCCATCCTTCGTTTTCTGTATGTGATAAAAGAGTTTTTAGTATAGGCCTTAATTAATACATTTATGACATTAGCCTTATTCCATTTCTACAGGTCCAGTCCAAGGCGACGCTAAGTACAATCTCGTACTTTGCCATTACGGCTTTTAACCGATAGAAAATTATATGTGTTAAAATATTAACCACTGAACGAACAGCGTTAACTAAGGTAATAAAAATCAGACTATCAGCCACAATATAAGATCAAACTACATCAGTCAATTAGTCTAATAACAGTAAATTGTTTTCTGCAGTGTTTGCTTTGTGAAAATAAAAACAAAAGAAGCAACCTGAAATCTTGGCACATCACAGCTTGCGACCCAATACCTAAGGGAACCAAGTGAAAGGACAGGATTGCCAGGCTAAAGGTAATCATAAAAAGCATTCATCTGCTTAGAAATATGCATAATCAATAAATCTTGAGATCTGTATCCACATTCGTCCCCCCTTCTTTGTCCTTTACTACAGGGTACCATATCACTTAAAGCATCCCTATACAGTGGCAGAATTTAGAATCTGAAATAACTACAAACATAACCATTTTAGGTAAGAACATAATAAATATGGGCACAAAAGTTAAGGACTATAGTCATATCACCTACAATGCCCCTTCATCTCCAACTTATATGATTTAGAGACCCATTGCAACTATTTAGTTACATTTCTATAGAGGATATACTCTTTCTTAGGAAATATGTAGTCTATACATTAACTGTATATCCATATTCTGTTTCCAACTAATACGCAGCCAGCTATCTGAAAAATGTAAACTAGAGCCTCTAGCAAATAGTAACAAATGTAGCCTTTAGTTTGTAAATGCAGTGTACGTAAATTGTAATCACATGCACCATGTACAGATGTAAATATATTTTATTTCTTTTTAGAAATACCAAGTGGTTCTCCAGAAGAAGGCGTGTGTACGCCGAAACGCGCGTAGAGACAAAACAAATATTCCACTTGTTTGGTTTTTAATTTGTTTTTCAAATATATATGTATAAATTTAAATTGTCGCCATTTGTAAAACTGTACATTCATGATGTATGAACTGTGTGATTTTTTTAATTATGTCGATGATTTGATTAATAATTTTTGTACTATCAATAAATTGACCATGAATAATAATTTTTCTCATTGTTGATATTACTATGTGCAATGCATTAGTTGATTTCTTCCGTGGCTACAATAATTGATGTTTTAAAGTACCTGCTATTTTCTCAGGACCCAATAGTTGCCTAGGATAAAGTTATTTGTACAATATTTGTGCCCTGACCTAGGAACTAACTAGCAGTATCAGGGGGTCCCTTTGTTATATATTGCAATTGCGGTATGTGACAGCTTCGCCTCCTATCAAGTCAGACATGGCCCACCCTGTCAACACCTAATCCCCCTTTGTCTCAACGTCTGGGAGCAATACACCAAGACCGACTGCCAGCTACAACTAGTCATGTGACACAAGATACAGGCTGCAAGAACAAAGTGGTTAGGACAAGGAAATGTCACATGCCATTTTCAGAATTGTGACTTAAAGTCCGGCTTTACCTTTAAAAGGGCTTTAAATTACAATTCTTTAGACACCACACTGACATTCCTATTTGCTCCCAATTAAACGTTATCCCTTTTTAAAAATGATAAGGTAACCCAATGCTATCCTATGGGAGAGCTATGTCTTGCAGAAGTGAAAAACAAATGTAAGAATTTTTCAATACCAAGACATGTACAAATTAAAAGTACATGTTTCTTTTTTTTAGATACACTGCCCCATGCCCTATCGGCTGTTTAGGGCCCACCATCAGGGTGACTTATATGTATCAAAAAGGAAGCTTTAGGCCTGCCAAAAGGTTTATTTTGCCAGGTCGATGTGGCAGTTCAAAACCTCATATACAGGCTGCAATGGTAGATGTGAGACATGTTCAAAACGGCTACTTAAGCAGGTGGCACAATAAGTGCTGCACACCCACTAATTGCATTTAATCTACAGGCACTGGGTACATGTAGTACTACTTTCCTCAGGACAGACAGGTAAATAAATGTGGATATTGGGTGTAAGCCAATCCTACCATGTTTAAGGCAAGAGCATAAGCACTTTAGCACTGAGTATCAGTGGTATAGTGTGCCGAGTCCTGCCAACAGGCACAGGCTCAGAAAACAGGAGGGTGAAGGTAAAATATTTGGGGATGACCCTGCAGAAAGGAACAAGTCCAACACAGGCTGATTTACAATTCATATCTAAAGGCTTACAGTAAAGTTCAGCATGGTCCTTAATCACCATGTCATGGATGAGTTGCAAACCTGCTATCCTGAGCTTTTAGAACAATCATGTATGTACAAACCAGAGAGAATAGATATTCTCCATGTTGCATCCCGATCATCAACTCATGTGTTAGGTTCACATGTTGTTTCATTGTCCAAGATAGTTAAGGTGGCCAATACCTCATTAGGTCTATTGCCCCAGTTATATGCATTGCATATAAGGAGCTTTTTGGGATAAACAAGAGAAGCTGCTCTTGAAGGTCCAGGCAACTAGATTATAAGTTGCAGGATGCTATAGTTTCAAAAGCCCTGAATATGCACGGGGTCAAGTGCCTAGGTTTCTGGAAATTAGCTGATTCTATGATTTGATGAAAAAATGTGCACCATTCAAAATCAATTATCTTCTGTGGGAGGTCGTCTAAGTTTCAAGACTCATTTATTATTCTTTTTTACTTTTCTTTTTACTTACTTGGGCCTTCATATGCAGAATTTACTTCTTCTTAGACTTGGCCCTTTCTGCAGGATCCTTCCCAGACATTTTCCCTTTCTTCTTCTATTTTGTTGTTGAATTCATTTTTGTTGGCCTTAGGACTCTGTGCACTTTACCACCGTTAACCTAAAATAAAGTGCTTGTGCTCTCTCCTTAAAACATGGTAGAATTGGCTTATACTCAATTGGCATATTTAATTTACTTGGTAATATCGTAGTAAAGTTGTGCTATATAAGCTCACGACCTGTAAATTAAATGTTGGTGGTGGGTCTGCAGCACTGGTTGTGCCACCCACTTGATTAGCACTGTAAACATGTCTCAGGTCTGCAATTGCAAAGTCTGTATGTGTAGTTTTAGACTGCCATTTCTACCTAGAAAAATAAACCTTTTGCCAGCCCCAAACCTTACTTTTAATACATATAAGTCATCTCAACGGCAAGCCCTGGACAGCCCAGGGTGCAATGTATTTAAAATGTAGGACATGTACTTTTAGGTGTTACATGTCTTGGTAGTGAAAAAACTTTTTTTAATTTGTTTTTTTCACTACTGCAAAGCCAATCTCTCCCATAGGATAACATTGGAATTACCTTATTACATTGTATAACTGTAATTTCCAAATGGGAACAGGTAATCCCTTCATGTTTGATGTCTTTGGAATCACAATTTAAAATTCTAACTTATGGTAAAGTAAGATTTTAAATCCAATTCTGAAAATGCCACTTTTCGAAAGCTTCAATTTTCTTGCCTTAGCCCTTTGGTGCCTGCAGCCTCTCTCTGGGTCACATGACTTTGTGTAATTGACAGTTGGGCTTTGACAGCCACACACAATGGGAAGCTTAGGTGTGACTGGATGGGCCATCACTAGCAGGATGGGAGGGAGGAGCTGGGTCCAGCCCCACTTACACTTGAATAGGATGTGTCCTGCCTCCACATAAAGGGCTGCTTACCTCATGTAGTTAGTCTGGAGCCAGGAAGAAAGGGCACCTGTGTACTTCAAAGTCATGCCTCTAGAAGCTACTCCCCACTTCAAAGGCACAACTGTGTATAAATACTGGACCTCAGACACCAGCCCTTCAGTACACTTCTAAGCCTGTGGATACTCTGCTAGGAAGAAGGACTGCTGTGCTGCAGAAAGGTCTGCCACTCTGCTGGACTGCTGCTTTGAAATAACTGTTACTCTGCTGTGCTGATCTGCTGCCTGCTGACCTCTTGCCTGAGGAGGAAGAACTGGACCTGCAACTTCATCTTGGAACCTGGACTCCAGATTCAATCAAAGGGCTTGTTTGCAGGCCTCCTGATCTGACCCTCAGGGAAATAAAAGGCTTCCAAACATCCTGCACAAGCCCCTGGACCCAGCTGCAGCGAGATGCTGAGACCTAAGTGGTGCCTTTCAGGTCCTGAACCCTTGGTGTTGCTCAGTGGTGCTGAAATCAAGTGTTTGGGCTCTTTGCAACTGCAAAGATGCCCGTTCACACCAAAACCTCAAATCAGCGTGAAGCTCCCCAGCCGTTTCTTTACATTGCAGCATCAACCCCTCCTGGGGACCGCCACCGTGAAACCCCCCTAGTGACTCTCTCCCAGCTCCCGGCGATTCTCCTCCATACAAGCAGGACTCCTGACATGAGCTTGAGAAGGTAAAGTTCAGCTGGCCTAACCTGGTGACTGTATCCAACCTGCGTTCCATTGCGCCGGCCTGAAAGTGTGACTTTGACCCGGTTGAGCCTGACCAGATATCTCCGGTTGGCGCTTTATGCTTTTTGGGGCTATTTTACACTTTAATCTGTATAAAATCATAACTCTGGTTCTACTGATTGGATTTTTATCATTTTGGTCTTGTTTTATTTATTACATTTTGCTCTAGTTTGCTAATTTGCTGTGGGGTCTTTTTGTGTGGTGTTTTTACTGCGTCACTGTTTGAAGTGATGCACAAATACTTTACACATTGCCTCTAAGTTAAGCCTGATTGCTCTGTGCCAAGCTACCTGAAGGTTGAGCACAGGTTAATGTGGGGTTTGTTGTACGCTTCCCTGACATGGATTGTGGTTGCTTCTTGACCAGGGCTCCCACCCCAGTCAAACAACAACCCATTTTCTGACACTTATTATTAGGTATGAGAATGAGACCTGTTTGTTAGTGTATGCATTAGCACGCCACCCTCAATCGAGCCTGTAGATGCTAAATTAGTAGCTACCCTGTTTCCAACGCACCTAGAGAGCTTAATCAAAGGATCTCCCTCAGAAGTGCCATTTCTGGGGCTTTGGAATTAATAAGGAATAAACTTAACATATATATGCCAGGATGTTCTTAATACTCCAGAGATTAGTGGTGTAATCTCAGAACATGAGGGCTCTGCCTTTGGGAGTAATTCAGTTGAGGTAATATTGCTTGACTCGATTCCTTTGAAAACATATTGTTTTCCATAGGTTCACAGTGTTGCAACTGCTTAATATGTCATAGGACACCCTCAGGTATGTATGTTGGCAGTAGATCTACTTTTAAGCACTCCGTGGGTCTCTAATGTTCTTTAATGTCATGTCTTCTTTCGATTTTTCTTACCTCCATGGATGCCGGGGAAAACTGGAGTCATTGGCCCAATTTACAAGAATAGGTGTTTTTTTATCACACCTGAGAAATATCGATACCATGGGTTATGTTATTCATCGGGTGCGATAAATAACACCTCTTACGAGTTTGTGGAGAATAACAAGCACATTTTGGTGATTAATGCACCAAAATCCACATGATATTGTAGATAACGTATGCTTTTCGCCTGTTAAATTTCAGCAGGATTGACCTGCCGAAATGTAACAAAGGTTGGGGTGTTTAATGCATCCGATAATTATCAAATCCATTAAATTCAACCAAACCCGTAATTGCGACCTCTTGCAAACAGATGTTCAGGAAGCGGTTAGAAAATAATCACCCCCTCATAATCAGGCCCAATGTAGCTAATTTGAAGACCATAATATCATTTAGCACTGATTAATCATGTCCAATGTGGATCTACGTTGTTTCCTATCAGGAGGGGGGAGAAGGAAAAGTACGAGATCCTTTCAGCTTCCTTAGTTATAATGTACAAAAAATCAATGGGAGAAGGGATCACTTGTCCTGATTAACCAGGGTTTTAGTTCTCTTATTCACGTACCAAGGCTCGATAGGCGGTATATCTTGGTTCTCCACCTTGTTATTTTAGCAACGTGACAGCATTATCATCGGGTTTGATTGTATGCTTCCTCGGATTTGGATGAACTCACTGAGATCAAGAGAGAACAAGTAAGGACAGCCGTCCACGGAATTATCATGACAGAATATCTACGAGTGAACTCAGCACCCAAAGGCCTTTGGGTGAGTAACGCCCCCCGTATTTTCCTTCAAGACATAGTCTTTCGGAAAGATTGGTCTGCCATATCGTGGAAATGCACTAGGCACTACCTAGTTCTCATCACCAAAACAGCAACTCGACTAACTGAGGAACTCACGGTAAAGATCCAATTGAGTGAAACTAAATTGAAGAATATGGTCCATATTACTGTGTACAAAAAGAGACTTGATGAAATTAACCGCGAGATGAGCGAGACCAAAGAATACCTCACACAGAGCAAAATACAGAAACTTGGTAAAGACCTGAAGAAATTCTCAATGGAACGTATGCACCCATACAGTTGGAACGACTACAAAGCACCGGACAACGCATCCGATAACAACTCAAGAGCGGGAACCTCTACGGATGGCTCAGACTGGAGTGGAGAAGACTCCTATACAACTAGAAGGAACAGAGGACAAAATCGCCGCACAAATCGCCGCAGACCGTATATGTGGCACAATGCGTATCATGGAAACCAAACTTTCCAACCATTTAATCCCCACTTCCCGGGCTGGATGAATCCATATTTCCAAGGCCCACCACCAATGGGACCGCCTATGGCACCACAAATAGACTATGCACCTAGGATGACTTTTTTAGGGAGAGGCCAACAAAACCAAAGGACCAGATGAAAAGGAGTGACATGGACAGACCAGGAACGACAGTTCCATACGAGAAGCATGACTGTGAACAAACCCATCACAAGCGCATCAACCTCATCGCCAACCTAACAGACCAGCCACTGACGGAGAACAGACAAGAATCCTAAACAAAGGCCTTGGTTTTGTCCCTACACCACCACTAGACACTTTTAAACTTCAGTGTAAGATGGCTGAATTTTGCCGAAAACTGAAGTTGAAAGCCTTTTTCAGTCACCAGGAAGAATACATCATGGATGGAGACACCAACCTGTGGCGTAAATCCAATTTCTGCCCACTCAACAGTCAGGTTGCAATCGAAATACTGACCTTCGAACAGGCGGTGATGAAGGAAATAGACGATCTAAAGACGCAAACCAGACAACCCTTTCAGAACATCACTAACGAAGAGCGAAAGGCACTAGATGAACTCCGACAGGATGCCAACCTGATCATCAAGCCCGCGGACAAATGGGGAGGGATTGTCCTACTCACAAAAGAAGGCTATGACCTACAGTGTACGGAATTGCTCTCTGACCAGAAATTCTACAAAAGGAAAGTCTACAAAAGGACACATAAAAGGACCATAGACCCCACAGAACGCCTTCAAAGGACCATCTCACTCATGGTGGACGAAGCTGAAACTAACAACTGGATCTCAAAAAATTAGGTGGATTTTCTGCAAACTTCAACACCAAGGACACCATATTTCTATTCCCTTCCAAAAGACTCACAAAACACGACAACCACCCCCTGGGAGACCAAATGTCTCCGGGATAGGGTCGGTCCTAGAACCTTTATCCCAGTTTGCTGATCAATATCTCAAACCACTAGTTCAAACAACACCCACATACCTAAAGGACACCAGGGACCTATTGTACCTCCTACAGACAAAACCTATTCGGAGGACACCATGTTACTAGTCGGATTCGATGTAGAGAGCCTTTACACTAGACTTCCCCAAGAAAAGACCTTAGAAACCCTGGAGAAAGTGCTCTTCAACACACATCACATTATCAAAGATGGCCGACTGGTAGGTGCTCTCTTTAAGAGCTCCTGGCGCTTGAGATCCTCCTTGGCATATCTCTATCAGCGGCGGCCACCAAAACTTACCGGAACTTCACAAATGTAACAGGATTGCACAACGCTACTTTTAACCTATTTTGTATAAGGATCTGACATGTTTTAGCACCGCTTATCTGTTCTCTGAGCTCGGCCTGGAAGAGATCCCCATCTCTGTTGTTGTGTGGTCGCAGTCTCGCTACACTTTTGTCAGACTGCTTCTGCCGGAGCTTGCTGGACTTTCCGTGCTCCAGCCTGTGTAATGCAACGTAGTTCTCTGGCTATGTTTCACTCCTGCCTCTCGCCTCTCTTGACGAGTCCACTGCGGGGCTTCCTGCCTGTTTCTTCCAGTGCCTTTCCCAGTCTCGCTGCTTGGATCGTGGCGGCTGTGTCCTGCGAGGCGTGCGGAGTCTGTGCAAGTGAGACTGCATGAGGACCCTTCTGCCCGAGTTGGTAGGAGGCACCGGAGGTTCCCTGGAGGTGTGCTGTGCTTCCGGACGGCTCACCACTGCCCTTCTCGCTGAGTCTGCTTCTCCTTCGGGGCTTCCTGCCTGCTTCTTCGTCTGCAGAGCTGGTTGCTGACGGGCGTGGAGATCCTCTGGCCCGAGTGGTTTTTGTCTGCCATGGAGTTCGCGGGAAGGCACTTGAGGCTTTTTTGGAGATGTGCTGTGCTGCCAGGCGACGCGCGGTGCCAAAGACCTCGGAGGCTCCTTCATCGCATCGCTGCTTCGCCTTCCATGAGTGAAGTCCCGGGTGAGTTGCGAAGGGAGCTCTTGGGGGCTGAGGGGACTATCTCAGGCGCTGGAGCGCCAGTCCCTGGTTGTGTCTCTCAGATGTCTACTCTCTGAGTCCATGGTGACTTGGGTGTTGGTCGTGACGTCGACTGGCACTATTACATTGCTGGCTCACTTCTTTACTTTTGTTTTTCTTTTTGGTCTCCTCTTTTCTCTACAATGTCCCATTTTACAAAATGGCCGTTTGTTGCTCTTAACAAAACAAAGGAAACCATCCCCAGCAACAGTTCTTCCTTTTCAGGGATAATTAATTTACAACTGAATGAAACACGACCTCAATCCCACAATTCCCTCACTGTTTCATCCCTGCAGAAACAGGACTAATTGGTGTTTCTCATATGTCTTATGACCTATGGTAATAGAAAGAGGACTTCATGATTAACCTTCCTCCCAATGCGGTGCAACTGAAGTAGGACCACAATTCCAAAATCCCTCATTGTTTCATGCTCATAGAAACAGGACTACCCTGGAGTTTTTCATGTTCTATGGACACAGAAAAGGGACTGCACTAACATCTTTCTTGAAACAGGATTATTCTATATCTCATATGTGCTATCGAAATGTAAAAAAAACTGTATATATTATGACCTCATTCCTTCTTCGATCCCTGATCATAGAAATAGGACTACTCTGTGTCCCACTTGTTTAATGGTAATATTATTAAGAAGACTACATATAGACCTTTGTGTTATCTTGACTTATGAATCGTCCACACTTGTCTAGGTACCCCTTCTTCTCTATTTTCTACTTCTCTTACCTTTCTCCCTCATGCTTCAAAATCTGAATTAGGCCTTCTATTCTCCGCCTCCTGTCCTCTGATCTATTCATCCTAATTATTCAGGTCTTTCCCCTCACTGCCAGGATCACTGTTTACAACATGGAACCTACAGGCACTCACACCTACAAAATCATCTACCCCTCCAAACTCACCAAAAGATCAGCCAAACGCTTTAAACACAACTTTCTAAAATCTCACCCAGAAACGCCCATTGCTGACCAATACTTCACACCACATAATGGAATCACGACCACTGATATCATTTTCTTCACTAGACGTAGAGCCCAATGGAGGAAAGCTTGCCTAGCCTTATTCTCGATTTCCTCGACGAGGAAATCCGCACACGGTCTTATGATCTACACTGCTCCATCACAATTCTTCCACGCCACAGCCACAATCACAATCTACACCAACGGAACTATTCTCAATCAATCCACAGACCGCAGTCTAAATCTATTTGATAACATCTTCTCCATTATAAAAGAGCATGTATCTAATCCTCCTACTTCCTCCCAATTGACCCTCACTCCCAGCACTCCGGTCACCACAACTCCCTCCCTCCTTGCCACCCTCCCACCCCCTACCCCCGTGCCATCCAGGAGCTCTGGACCTTACTCCTCCCTCAATCTCTCCTTCCCACCCTCCAACACCCCTCCTATCTCTTCCCCTGACCCTCTCACTCCTCCAACCTGCTCGTCCTTATCTACTAACCCACCTCTTACGCAATCTCTCAGTCTCCCCACAATGCTCACAGCCCCTTACACTTCCTGTCCCTCTTCCTCCACCATCATCCCGCCCCCTACCTCCTCCCTATCCCACAACAACACCTTAGTCCTCCCTCAACTCAGTATTGCATCCCCTCACGCACCCTGCACAGTAGTCGTTCCCCCACTGGCTCCTAGCAGAGACCATTCCCTTCCCAATAACATTCCAACCAACATACCTCTCCTCCCATCATTAGCCATATCCACTTTCCTTACATCTATGCCATCATTGTGCTCTACATTCCATCCCATTGAATCCCCTCACGCACCCTGTACAGTAGTCGTTCCCCCACTGGCTCCAAGCAGAGACCATTCCCCTCCCAATAACATTCCAACCAACATATCTCTCCTCCCATCATTAGCCATTTCCACTACCCTTACATCCATGCCAACATTATACACTACATTCCACGCCTTCCCCCTTTCCCCCCCTTGCCTTCACCTGATTTCACTCCTAACCGAGCCAAACCACCCCAACTCATTTCTCACTCTAACACCAACACCTCTACCGTTCCAAT
This sequence comes from Lissotriton helveticus, assembly GCF_964261635.1. NCBI lineage: Eukaryota > Metazoa > Chordata > Amphibia > Caudata > Salamandridae > Lissotriton > Lissotriton helveticus. Next base: position 599,132,599 of record NC_136063.1, on the reverse strand, counting down.
CAACACCTTGGACAAGATTATGACAACTCTTCTTCAAATTAAAGACGATCTCCATTCTCTCTCAAAACAACCCACGCACCCCTTACCCCCTAGAACCTCCTTACCCTACAAGCCCACCACCCACCCCCCACTTCCTTGCAAACAGAATCCTCCTTATTGGACATCCATCCCCTCACGTAATTCTACCACCCGCCCTCTTCGCAGCTTCAACCCACTTTCGGCGTACGACATACGCTCTCTCCTACACTCATATGACCTCGCACTCTTGACCCACACAGCCCCCACATACCTTCCCATCCCTACTATTCCCCTCAATCCCCACAGGTCCTCCAAACAGAACGATAGAGGTATTGTTGCTGATAATCTAAAAACAGTCACACTCACTCCCGACCCCTCTTCCTCCCCATCACTCCTCGGCTTAAATGCTCACTTCTGAACTGTAGATCGGCCCCTAGACTTGCCTCAGACATTGCAGACCTCATTATCGCACATGACCTAGACTTGATCATACTCACGAAACCTGGTTAACAGACTCCTCCTCACCACTCATTGACATTCTAGTTCCCCCTAACTACCACATCATTAGATTAGACAGGGTTGGCAAAACAGGGGGTGGAATTGCATGTATTCACCGGAAGCAATCTCGCAGGAAGTAGAGCCAGTTCCCCTTTATTCTCCTCCTGTGAACACCTTTGTCTCGATATCATCAGCGAAGTTAACCCTGTATGCTCCCTATATATTATCTACCACACTCCAGGAGACAACCTAACCTTTACTGAACACCTCATGGACTTGATCACATCGAACTCTGGACGTCAACATACACAGATTTTCCTTGGGGATTTCAACCTTCATTGGAATGACCACAACGACTCTGTGGTCAATAGTCTCTAAAACTTCCTCATCGTCCTAGACCTCACGCAACTTTGCAACAGCCCCACCCACTATAAAGGCTCTATCTTGGATTTTATCATCTCCAAAGCTGACTCTATCCAACTCGAGTCAATCCAACCCTGTGACTAGTCTGACCACTTCATTATTACATTCTTCATCATCGAAAAAATGAAGCTCATTCCGGTACAATCCACCAGATCTAAGGTCTGGAAGACAGATTTGAAGAAACTCAACCCCAAGTCACTACCATCCCTCAACCACAATCTTCTCCTACCCCCTGTTGGCGTTGTTGATGTACAGGCTCTTACCGACCACTACCTCAATTCGATGACCTCAATCATCAACGCAGCTGCCCCCCTTCAATTAAAGAATGTTTCTTCTAAAATCTCTAAACCACGGTATGACAGGATTCTTAATGATGATAGACGAGCGATGAGACTGGCCGAACGTAACTGGAGATCTGTCCCATCAGCTTTGCACCTCAAAACACTTAAGAAAAAACAAACGCTTACTTCAGAAAAATCAAGCGCTCGAAAACTGCTTTCTTTAGCCTCCAGCTTGATCAAGCAAAAAACCGACCAACAAAACTGTTCAAGTTAATCAAAACTCAATCCAGAGATGTCCCTCAAACACCTCTAATGCACTACCGTCCTGTGAAGAATTCTCTACCTTCTTTAACTTAAAGACAGACAACATAAGGAATGATCTCCTCACTGATCTAAGTCTTTACTCTAACCCTCACAGTAAAGCGCCGATTGAGTTAAAAAGCAATGCTTCGTGGTCATCCTTTGAAATATACTCGGAAGAAAAAATTGCCAAGATTCTTAGCACACTGAAGCCTTCCAATCACCTCACTGACCCTCTACCGGCAAACGCCGTAAAGAAATTTACCCCATTACTTCTCCCCCTATGGACCAAAATCATCAATAGCTCACTTCAACAAGGATGCATCCCGGACTCCCTCAAAGTGGGACAGGTCTCGGCCATATTAAAGAAACCCACAGCGGACCCCTCCGAGCTTAACAACTATCGCCCTATCACCAATATCCCTACCCTGGCCAAACTCCTAGAAAAATGTGTACACCTTCAACTGACTAAACACATCGAGCATTTTCACCTCCTCAACCCACACCAATCAGGTTTCCGAGCAGGCCACAGTACGGAATCTGCCATGACCCACATTATTGATGATGCACTTCAAATTCTTGATCAGAATGGTTCCTGCCTCCTCATACTACTCGATCTCTCTTCAGCCTTTGATACGGTCAAACATGAGAACTTCATTGATCTATTGAATCTCAGAATGGGTATCACAGGGTCTGTTTTCAAGTGGTTCACCTCCTTTCTGCACTACAGGATCCAAAAATTCAAGATCAACAACACTATGTCCATTCCAGTTCCTGTAACACTCGGCGTCCCTCAAGGATCCTCCCTCTCCCCTACTCTGTTTAATCTAGTCATGGAACCACTTACCGCACTACTCCAAGCATCTAATGTTCAATTCCACATGTACGCAGATGACACCCAGCTATACCTCAAAATTCACACCCTCGATGACATCAAAATACTCAATACTACGCTTAGGAACACACAGACCTGGCTAGCAGAGAATCGCCTCAAACTTAATGCGCTAAAAACAGAATTCCTCCTAAAAGCACCTCCCACCAAAGTCCCCATCACTCAGGCCTGGCTTAATCATCTCGATGCTCTCAACGTTCAACCTACTATTGTGGACTCAGCGAAATCTTTAGGCATAACCCTCGACAGCAATCTCAACATGCATCATTGGTATTGGTATTGGTATTGGTATTGGATATTTGTAGAGCGCAACTATCGCTCCGAAAGGAGCATCCTGGCGCTGGCTGGAAAGTGAGAAATCAGATGTAGTTAGTGAGGCGGAATTAGATGGCGGCCATGACATACTCATCTGGGAGGCTGAAAATCCATGTTTTTAGCTGTTTTCTGAACTGAGTTTCTTTAGTTTGTGACCGCAGATGGTGCGGCATGGAATTCCATGCTCTGGAGGATAGATGGGTCAGGGTTTTACCCCCGTTAGTTTTTAGGTTGAATTTGGCAATTTTTAGCAGGTTGTTGTTGGAGGATCTCAGGGTCCTCAGGGGGTTGTAGTGTGGGTAGCGTTTAATTAGGTATTTGGGGCCAGTGCTGTGAAATGCCCTGAAAGCGATGATAAGGATCTTAAAAAAGATCCTTTTGTGCAGAGGCAGCCAGTGGAGGGTTCTCAGAGCGGTAGAAGCCGAAGCCCTCCTGGAGAGTTTAAGCACCAGTCTAGCGGCGGAATGTTGGATGCTCTGGAGTTTTTTAAGTGTGATTTTCTTCACACCTGCTAATAGACCATTGCAGTAGTCAAGACGCGCTAAGATTAGCGCGACCGCTACCGCCTTTCTAGCCTCCGTTGGTAGAAGGTCAAAGAATTTTTTTAGGGATTTAATAATCCCGAAGCAGCTTCCTGCCAGGTGCCTGGCGTGCTGATCGAAGGATAGATCAGTATCAAATAAGACTCCAAGGTTTTTTGCTGTTGTAACTGTCTGGGGGGGAGCGGTGGAATCCTCTGGCCACCAGAGATTAGGACAGAAGTTGACATTTTTCCCCATAGGGAGGATTTCTGTCTTGCTTGTATTGCACTTGAGGTGGTTGGTTTCCATCCACAGAAAGACATCTTTTAAGCAGTTTTTGAGATTTTGTTCGGCATTTGTTGTGTTACCATCTAATGGAACGACGAGTTGGGTGTCGTCGGCATACGATGTAACAGTAATGCCAAATGATTCGATCAGAGAAATGAGGGGGATAAGGTAGACGTTAAAAAGCAGAGGGCTTAAGATGGAGCCCTGTGGGACTCCGGATCGAATCTTTTTCTCTGTGGAGCTGAAGGGAGCTAGTGTGATGGATTGTGATCTTTCAGTTAAGAAGGATGTTATCCAGTCAAGTGCTAGGTCGGAGATGCCAATTGCCTTAAGCCTGTCTAGGAGTATAGCGTGAGAGATGGTATCGAATGCTGCTGTTAAGTCCAGTAAAATCAGCACGGCATTCTTTCTTTGGTCCTGTAGGAGTTTTATGGAGTCAGTTAATTCGATCAAAGCTGTTTCCGTGGAGTGCTGGGGGCGAAAGCCTGATTGTAGGGGGTGGAGGATGTTATTCGTTTCCAGGTAGTTTTTGAGTTCCTTGTGGACTATCTGTTCCGTAATTTTTCCCAGAATTGGGAGAAGTGAAATTGGGCGGAGATTGGTGAGGTCTGAGGGGGATTTGTTAGGTTTTTTCATCAAAGGCTTCACAGTGCCTTGTTTCCATTTTCTCGGGACAGTGCCGGTGGTGAGGGAGGTATTTACTATTTGGTTTATGATGGGATTGATAACTTCGATCAGTTGGTGAAGAATTCTGGGTGGGCAGGAGTCGGAGGGGACCCCTGATTTGCACGCTAGAATTACTTCGCGGGTTTGAGCTAGGCTGACCGGTGAGAATGATTTTAGGTTTCCTGCTGTATTACCTGCTTGTTCCGAGAGGATGGAGGATTGGGGAACTTTATATGGGGGAAAATCTTTGTGAATGAGGTTGATTTTCTCCTCAAAGAAGTCTGCTATTTGATCGCAGAGATCTTGGGAAGGGGGTATTTCAGGCTGTAAAGCTTTGGGATGTGTGAAGGTTTTGACATCATCACATCAGCAATGCAACGAAGGGAGCTAATTTCCATATTAACACATTGTGTAAGTTGAAACCTTTCCTTCCTCCCAAGGACTTCAAAACTGCAGTCCAAGCCTTAGTCATCCCTCAAGTGGAATATGGAAGTATTGCCCTCTGTGGTCTCCCCTTATCGACAATCGCACCATTAAAAGCCTCTATTAATGCTGCAGCCAGACTTATCACAGGCTCGAAAAAACGCTCACACATCACTCCTGATCTAAAAGCTCTGAACTGGCTGCCCTACGAAGCCAGATTACATCTGAAAATCGCCTGTATGACCCACAAGGCTTTACACCACAATTCCCCCAGCTATCTCGCTCAGAAACTGACAATCTCTGGTGGCTCGAGAACCACAAGAAGCACAGACAATCTTCTTTTGAAACCTCTGAGATTTCACAAGAAAAAAACATATAAACGCTCCTTCTCAGGAATGGCGCCCAGGATTTGAAATGCCCTCCCCCCAGAAATCAGACTTATCTCATCCACCGCATCCTTCAAAAAAGAAGTAAAAGCTCTCCTCTTAGCCAAATTTAACTGAACTTTGACTATTGTACTTTCGTAACTCAATACTCCTCCTCCTGAGATTATGTACACTGTATATTGGATGTATATTGACCTCCTGTGCACCGTTGCTACCTTACCTTGTCTTTCTTTTATTTTGTAACCATTTACACTTCTTTTCTCAAATATTTTGTTTAATTATTACTCATTTGCCTTTTTATCCCACTCTGATTGTAAAGCGCTTTGATATCCGTAAGGATCTTGTTCGCGCTCTATAAAACTTTCAAAATAAAATAAATAAATAAACAGTGGACTCATAAGACACCGAGACATTTCATTCTAGGGTGCAGCAGACTAGCACTCACAGAAAATTATTCTGAGTACAACAACACCCTGTACTAACAGTGCCACTGAACTTCAATGGGCAGCACTTTTGCCCCGTGCGTGGCGGGGCTCTACGTGAGTGATTTTAAGAACACTCACATACAGAATTCCAACAACCCCTACCTGCATCAGATCCTTTTTTGGCAACGCTATATAGACGATATCATCGTCATATGGGATGGCAACAAAGAGAGCCTAGCGAAATTCCATACCTGGCTAAATACGAAAGACGAGTGGCTCAAGTTTACCTACACAGCTGATAATAAAAAACTGGATTTCTTGGACCCAACAATATACGCTCACAATGGTACCCTGCAAACAAGGACCTATTTCAAACCGACTGCGAAGAACAGTTTGCTTTCATATAACAGCTTTCAACCCCGCCCCCTGAGGGAGAATCTACCTTATAGCCAATGTTTACGCTTAAGACGCAACTGCAGCAACACAAGAGAGTACAAGACCCAAGCAGAGGACCTCTGCAAAAAACTAAGAGCCAGAGACTACCCAGAGAGTGATCAAAAAGTGCAAAAAACGAGCTATTAACTAACCCAGACAATGCCTCCTTGACACTATCCCTAAAACCACAGAGAGCGATGTGGTAACCTGGGTGACTACTTACAAGGCAGCATCAAACAAAATAATGAAGATTGTCAACAAAAACTGGCGGATCATCACATCAGGGTCAATCAGCTGGCCCAAACCGAGGTTCGCTAACAAAAGAACACGTAACCTCAAAGACATATTGGTCCACACTGGACCAACACCAATCAGGAGGAACGAACCTACCGCCCAGTTATGGAACATCCCACCAGTGATGGGACACTACCCGTGTGACGCATGTTCCGTATGCGACTTATCAACAGCAACCAAACAACTACAACTTCATCCGGATCTCAAATGGACCATTAGGAGTCACACTAACTGTAACACCACACAAGTAATCTACATGATTACCTGTCCCTGCCATTTGCATTACATCGGGATGACCTGTCGCAAGGCGAAACAAAGAATTGTAGAACACAGAAGTAATGTCAAGTGCGAATGCAACACAACCAAAATGTCCAATCATTACATTGAGAAAAACACACAGTTAAAGATCTGAAATGGGTTATCCTAGAAACCCTGCCTACTAAGAACCGCAACACAGAAAAGATCCTCTTTGAAAAGGAACAAAGATGGGTCAACTGTCTAAAAACAAATGTAACTGGATTAAATGACAACATTCCTTGGCTCAGCCTTAGTAACTGAACTGTCTGGATATCCCATATGAAACTATCAGACTAACAGTATCCACTGTAGAATTCTGAATCACTGATAATGTACGAATAAGGACTTTTATCAACCACCATATCTAGAATACTAGACATAGGTACCACTGTGCTCCCCAACAAAACCCATTATGAGTGATTGGCCTGGAGACGGAATGTCCTCAGTTATATCCTTAATTCTGTGAGGTCGGCACAACTGTCAACTAACCACAAACACTGAGTTCAATCGTATCCAGAACATAAAATAGAATTATAAGTACTAAATATTTTTGTTAATTCTGTTTGCCATATCTAATAACTGTTCTTACACCATTCCAATACTTGCCTCGAAGTTCGAGTAATTTCAGGGAAGTAGAGAGTTAGCACTGAGTCTGTCCTCTATGTCTAGTAAGCATCGACCTATGTGGGACAGGAAACCAGGCTGCCTCTGCTTCCGGGGACTGAGAGGCAGAGACAGCACAAGCAACTGCGAAAGAGGTAGCATGAACGCCAAGATGGACATCCTTCATCCACAAAAAACGTAATTTATAGTTGGGGAATTGTGTGTAACAAGGCCTGTATGTATGTCTTCCTCTAACAGCAGGTCCGGCAACTCTCAGCATGCCCGAAGAGGCGATAACTGATCCCTTGAAAGGTACGATAAAACTATTGTGTTTACGAACCAACGGTTTCACTCTCCCACATCCCTTCTAGAAGCGTATGTACTCTTCTATTTATCTTTTCACCGCGCATAAAGTTACCGGCATAACGAACGCCGAGTTTTGCAAACTATCAATGCCGCGTACACGTGGCATGAATAAAGGGGGGCCTTACGGGGTTAAAACAACATTATTTTTCTTTTCACCACGCCAAGATAACCGGCATAACGACCGCCGAGTTTAGCAAACTATCGATGCCGCGTACACGTCATACGGGGTTAAAAAACATATTGTCTACGCCGTACTGATAGCAATTTCTACCATGGGTGATAGTTTGGAACAATTTGGCACACAAGTAACAGGTGACAGTGGCGTCAGATAGAATACTGCATAACACCTCACTGTTACCATTTCAAACGAGCAAAGGATAGAGACTACCGGCATAACATACGCCGTTTTCTCAATACTACATTGCGCAAACATAACATCGCTGTAAGGGCCTTGCTCATGAACAAAGCCTGGGCAAATTATCATTACAAACTCAGGGCCAAACAAGATGTGGCCTCTTATCAATTTCCGTTGATTCAACAGAGTGCCCTCACGCATTAAGGACTAAAAGTGGGACACAGGCCTTTAGCATATCAGCTACAATTACCGACCACAACCCACAATATACCATCTATCCTAATCTTATTAATGAGAGAAAGTTTTGCCTTAATGGGAACAAGAGATGTTTTGCCTTGTAAAAAGACTTGCCATTTTTAAGTTTCTTATTTCGTGCACAATAGCACACCAGCATCTTAGATATTGCGCACTAACGCAATCCATATGTGTTTGTATTGTCTGTCCCCCCCCTTTTTTTTCTCCATTTCCACAGGTACTTTAATGCCTTTTCCCATTTCTAGAAAAATTATTCTATGAACCCGACCTGATACTCAAGGTAATCACACTTTTTCTTTTTCTCTCTATTTTCAATAGAGACATTAGGTCCTGAAGAAAGCCAACTTTACCCGTGTGGGCAACCTGTAGCTGAAACATGTCGACCTTTTCACGGACATAACTCAGTGCGGAAGCCCCATAACCCAGCTTCCTACACATGCCAACTCTTTAAACCAGGCATTCCTTTCCAACACCAATTAAAACTACCAAACTGGTTAAGAAGCCTTTTTAATCACACACCCCTTTTTCATCACTGATTCACTACTGTACTAACCAGTGGTTTACCTCCGGGTGGTGGAAACATACAATCAAACCCGATGATGATGCTGTCACGTTGCTAAAAAAACAAGGCGGAGAACCAAGATAGACCGCCTATCGAACCTTGGTACGTGAATAAGGGTTTTTTAATCGGCACCGAAACCGAGTAAGAGAACTAAAACCCTGATCCTTTCCCCCATTGATTTTTTGTACACTGTGGATCTACTACAGGAGTCAACTTGGAAGCTTTTGCTCTTGTCGTTGATATCATGGATTTGCAATGCTTTTAATGGGTACTGCTGGACTCTCTGATATCTGTGTTATTGCTATAATTCCATCTCTCCCTTGAGTATGCTGACCTGGGACCAGAGCTGCTCCTTGATCATAAATGTCTCCCTACATGTATTCCCCATCTTACAAAGCATAGTTGTCAGGTCCTCCTCACACTGGTCCTTGTCATGGATGTTTCAAACTTTTGTTGTCTTTTGCCTGACATCATGCAATGGATATAGCCTGCCTGCAGTGACTAGGTGGTATTTCACTTGATCTCCTACTTGAGCCAATTCCTTTAGTTTTTTTGTTTCTTTATTCAAAGTTTGCTGTATTGCAGCAGCAGTAGTATGCAGAAGTACAGATTTAAATAGCGCAGATTAATTTATCACCAGTGGGGGTATCCAGGCTCTGTCCATGAGCACGGGGATATGAAGTTATTCGTCCAGAATCACAGGATTTTGAGTTGATGTTGAGACTTGAACCTCGATCCCCATCTCCAGACTCGGAAGCAGTGGCGGCTTCTCCGCTAAGGCAGAGGAACATCGCCCCACTGTCTTCATGCAGCAAAAGAAAGGAAAAAATAAAATGATATTGTAACGTTAATATCATTTTATTGTGTCCTCCTGCTGAGGAAGCTGGTGTGAGAGGGCTGGGCTGAAGAGCAGGGGAGGAGGGTACAACCCTCCTAAGTGCACAATGACTGTTTTGTCGACCCTCTCCAACCGTCCAAACCAGCCATGCACACTTTCCCCCTTATCCATAAAGGATCCATTACAGCCTGTATGGAGAACATGCCCACCCCTACAGCCCCTGGCTGAGCGCCATGTCACGGCGCTGAGACCAATCACAACGCTACATTGCAGCATTGTGATTGGCTGCGGGGAGTATGGGAGCCCTGGCACGTACTGGATCTTGCTTCTCCAACGAAGGAAGAGGAGGCAGGAGAGGTGGCTGGCCAGCAAGCCGGCTGGGAGGTAAGTATTTTTATTTCAAACACAATCACCCCCGGTAGCCCCACGCCCGCCCCTTCCCTCCACCCGCCCCAGTGCTGGTGGAAGTTACAAGCGGCGACTGCTCGGAAGTTGTGACCGCTGCGCCACATCCTCTCAGTCACATGAACCCATCAGGTTTGTTTTCTGCTTTCATTTTGGCGTTGACTGGGACCCTATTTTCTGTGAGCACTGTGTCTCCTTTGCCATCTGTTTTATGATTCCTAGTGAACTTCGGTTGGTTTTTTTATGTTAATAACATTGTTGTCATAATAAATAATTATCATCACCACAAACGTTACTTTATTAATAGCACTGGAAAATTGATAAGAGCAATCAGCAGTGGGATTCAGAAACTCAAGAAGTGGGTGTACACATGTTTGTTTTTAATAGATTCCACATATATCTTTGAATATCAGGATTATTCAGTGAGCTGAATTCCCACAAGGCCATAAATCGGGTAACCATAAAATCTGCTACTCATAGTCCCTAGAAATAGAAGAAGTGCAATATGAAGTGCTATATGAAAGCAAGTACTTGGCATTACTATTATAATAAATAGCCTACATTGCAAAACCTCCCCCTCATTTTAACATTATTTTTAAGATATTTTTAATGCCCTTGCCTGCCACACATAATTTAAATATGTTATTAGGAAAGTGCACATTAGGGTTCGACATTATTCTTCAAAACCAGAGACTAGAGGTGGCAGTGGGCATGGCAATCTCCAACAGATATGGTCAAGCTCGAAAACCAGGAAGAAGTAGAAGTTGGTGCTTCAACAGAAAACGCTCCTGCTACCTCAAAGTGCACCAAGGGGAAAGGACTATTATTCAGTACCCACATTAGAAAAACACACTTTTCTGGAGCACATAAATATCATGTAATCAGAATGTTTAAGTTTGTACATTTATCCAATTTATTCACAATACTCTGTTTTAAAAAGAAAAACATAACCAGCAGACATGCATCAGCACACAGCCAAATATTGTGATGCATTTAGTACAAAACAGAATACAGCAATGGTGCAATGAAGTTCTCCACGAGTTCTCTTGCACTGATGTTTACAGCATGGCATAATGCAACCATATGTGATGCACACAAGGAAAACAGCAACCATGTTTCATCAAAAACAACTTCTTCGGGGTTAATGATAAGATTCATGACGTAAATAGAACAGAGGTACAAATAGTACAAAAATCAAAAATGTCTGTAATAGAAATTAGGCAAAAGCAGCGCTCTTAAAGAATACCCTAAATACGTGGAAAGATAGACCAAGTTTCAAATCAACACTTGAGAAGGAGATGGTACTCCACGGATGGTCCAAATTCAACGTTTGTTTGTATTCTACATGCTCCGAGTATAACTGATGTCACATAGATGACACCGTAGTAAACATTGCTTTCTGATGTTCTGTACTATTTGCATCATATATTAGGTTGTATTCCAGGAGCGGCCCCTCCACAAGAGCGGAGCAGCGTCACCCTGCAAAAAAAATAAAAATGCCCCCGAGTAGAAAAATAAAAAGGTAAAAAGTATATTTATTTATTACCATTTTATTTTTATTTTTCAGCTACCCATCATGAACCGAGTGTCAGGACGGGCCGGGGCAATTGCTGCGGAGTGGCAGCAGGGAGTTGTGCATAAAGTGCACATGTCCCTTTGGCCGGCCATCTTGCGAGGGACATGCATTTAAAAATTCTCTAACATAGCTGTCTTAGACGGCTGTGTTGGTGAAAGCACAGTCCTGTTCCTTCCAATCCTGACGCTTCTCTCATGCTGTGAGAGCAATGGCAGGATTGGGTAGTGAAGTTTCCTAGGTCCTGGAGCTTCCAGGAGAGACGAGGAGGACGACCTGTGGCAAACCAGAAATGTAAGTCTCACCACTCTAAATACTTGCCAGCCGCCACTGCTGTGTTCTGAGGCGTGAGGATTGTTTACATAGCTTTTTGTGTGCTAATTATTTGTCTTTAAAATTGAGTATTGTGAATACATTGGATAAATGAACAAACTTCTTATTACAAAACGTTTGTGTGCGCTAGAAAAGTGGGCTACTTTTCAAAACCACATTTTTCCATGAGAACAACTCTGAACAACTGCTGCACCAAATCTAACACCTCAAACTAGAGATCTGCTTCAAGTGAAACAGTGAGAGACCTGCTTAGCTGAAATGCCTCAGAGTTAAATCCTGTCACTTTCATCCAAGCTCCCTCCTCTTTCTACTACATTCCACCTGCTGCTCACATTTGCTCCGCATAGTCCATAAATATAACTAAGATTCCACTTCTACCTGTGGAGTATGACTTTGTATGCACTATTAGGCAATTCTGCCCATGGGTATTTCTTTTTCTTTCTTAATAAATAGGGTTCCCTGTTTAATAATATTTTTTTACATTTCCACCTATATTTGTCATCATTCATTTCTTCTTATCTTATTAGTATTTAATGATATTTTCCTATGAAATTGCAGCTTCTGTATTTCCGCATTTGTTTAACTGATAAATTTCTATTCACACTTCGCTGTCTAGGATTTTCTGTAATAAGTAGCCTTGTACAATAGAATTAAAGTAACTTGGGGACATCAGCATTGCTGTACCAGCATACCTGCACATCTTCAGCCAGTTAATCTTCATTGTGAAATATCATTTTTTTTTAACTCTGATGTTAGCCTCTACAGCTATTGTCCTCAGAGTCATGACTAATAGCATGAAGAAGCATTGCACTGAAGACCTTTTATATCCATCTTCACAATTTTAGAAACAGAGACAGGAAAAGGGAATGTTTCTGTCAGTATTTGGTATATGAAGTCGGTAAAAAAGTGGAAACATTAGAACCCTTTTTTATAAATAAAATTGCTAGGCCCCTTGTATACCAGAAAAGCTAGCCAAACATTGACAAAACTAATAGGTCTGACACATGAAACGTCCTTTTCCTCTTAAATGGCTGCCACTAAGGCATCCACAGTGGCCTGCTTTGAATCTATTCTCCTATATTTTATAAAGTTCCATTAAAAAATGCACTGCCATGGATGTGTGCTTATGTTTAGTGGCCATCTTTGAATAGAGTTTCATGAAGTATAAGAAAAGTCATTCAAAGCTGACCACCATGGATGTGCATGCATCCGCAGCAGCCAAGTCTGAATGATTTTGCATGTATTCAAGACAGTGCTTAATTTGAGCCAGTGGTTTCAGGTGCTCCGCACCATCACTTTATTGTCAACACCGACACTTGACAGTCTGTCACAAGGTGACATTGTCTGGCTAATTTAATGATGACCACATCAACAGTTAATTAATAATTCAATCTACATTAAAAATGACTATTACATGCTGCCCAAGCCATTCTTATAGCATTGGAGGCCTGAAATAGTCCGAATTGTAAAGCTTGTAGGAGTGAGATGATTAGTGGTTGTGTTGTTATTATCATTGGCAGCGCTGGGAGGGACAATGGGTGGTGCAAGCCGCAGGGGCCTCCTGACGAAAGCCTTGGCTTTTATTTCTTTACAAATTAAGCACTGATTCAAGATGGCCACCTTAGATGCGTGCAAATTCGTGGTGCCCTGCGAGTTTTGCAGTTAGATGTTGCCTAGCTGTGTAGGAAAGACAGACAAAAAGTCACTGCTAAAATGAATGATGCCATAGTGAACCATCATAAAATACCATCTTGATGTTGCTGGTGTAAATGCTCAGCTGTTAGACCTGGCATCATTGGCATGAGTCTCTCCGCCGTTTTTTTTCTGTTTGCCTCCTCTGTTTACGATGTTTTTGCTGGTATATGCTTTGGGCACTGTGCCACTGCTGATCAGTGCCACAGTGCAAGTGCTCCCTATGTGAAATTGCTGTATTGATTGACTTCCATGTTTGGCTTATTTGGTTTACTATCAGTCCCTAGTAGAGTGCACCAGGAGTGCCAGGGCTTGTAAATACAAATGCTGCTAGTGGGCCTGCAGCACATGTTGTGCCACCCACAAGAGCGGCCTAGTAAACGTATGTCTGAAGGTCTGCCATTGCCAGACCACGTGCAGTCTGACTGTCACGAGGACTGCGCAAGTACACCTACTTGCCAGTCCCTAAACCTTCCCTTAACTTCATGTTAGTCACCCCTATGGTAGGCCCACGGGCAGGGTGCATTGTAAGCATAAGGTAGGACAAGCCTGACAAGGTTGGCATGTCCTAATAGTGAATTACAGCCATAGTCGTTTTTCACTATTGTAAGGTAACCTGCTCTCCATCAGTTAGAATGGGCTGCCAGGATTATTAATGCTATAATCCTAGCGGGCTCGGGGAGCATGGTGCAATGTCGAGTTTGGTATCCCTGAACTCAGGGTTTAATAACGCATCCATTTGTGTGGATGGTTTTTGGACTCTGTGTTTGAAAATAGCACTTTTAGAAAGTAGCTATTTTCTTGTCTAACTGTCTACCGGTCTCTGCTGGTTCTGGTGTGCGTGTGACAGGAGCTGGGTGGCTCCAGAGAGTCTGAATGAGTCAGTGTGGGATGAGTGGGGCATTTGCATTGAGAGTAGGGGAGAGTAGCTCTTGATAGCCTGCCCTGCCTGATACAATGTTGGCTCCGCCCCCCTGCCAGGCGACTGATGACTCTGTGCTTGCCTGGGACTTTCCTGGCCCGCCTCCTGCCGGGCAGCTGATGGCCCTGCCCCTGCCAGTGACAATGCTGGCTCCGCTCCTGCTGAGCGGCTGAGGACTCTGCCCTGCCCAGTGAATAGGCCAGGTGCTCTGGCCTGGCAACACCCACAACAAACCCAGGATGGGGGGAAATTCCCCTGCATGGACAAAGGGATCAAAGCCAAAAAGGGGTATAAGAGAAGGACCCCTGAACCAAGAAATCAGATCACTTCTGACAAGGAAACCTGAACCAAGGACAAGAAGCCTGCTGATCTAAGGACTGCCTACCCCTTCTGCCAGAGTGCTGTTTGTTGGGGGAATCCTGCATTGCTTCTTTATTTTTGCCAAGGAACCAGGAGAGAGGAACTTTGTGTGTACTCTCACTCTTTGCTGAGAAAATCTCCAAGGGCTGGAAGAGTGCCAGTCTCCTGTTGAAGTCACAGGGCTAAAGGACTTCATCTGCTTAAAGTGCTATTTGCTGGGATTTGTGAATCCAGCACCTCTGAAAGAATCCAGCAATCTCGACGCCGACGGACGCCGCCGAATCCAGCTCGACATCGTGAGTAACGGCTCCAGTGTCCCGCTTCCTCGACGCCGGCCGCCGGGCCCGATCGACGCCAGCAGCAACGCCAGTGAGTAGTGAGTTCGGCTCCAGCTCCAAGTGACCCCGTGTCTGCACCGCCGCTGATCGCATCGACTTCGAGCCCTCTCGACGCCGTGAGCGCTGCTCACTCTTGCAACATCGACATCGACGACGCCGTATCCTGCTTCATCCCGTGAGCGCTGCTCCCGCCTGACTTCGGTCGACGCCGCTGCAGATCGCCCCGACTCCGAGGCCCGATCGACGCCGAAGACGCGACGCCGGACATCTCGACGCCGCTGATCATCGAGTGCTTCACTTTTCCAAGGTACTGTGTTGTTGGGGTCTGTGCGACTCCGGGCTCGACGTAGCGCTCCTCGCGGTCGACGCCGAACCTTTGGATTAACTTTGCCTCGACGTCGTGTGACTCCCGTGTGGGTTACATTGTTGCCAAGAACTTTGATTTAGAGAAGAAGAGTTGCTTTTGATACTAAAGACTTTTGTGCTAAGAAGAAACCGTGCTTGAACTATTATTTTTCCTTCCAAGAGTATTTATTAAGATTGTGGTATATTTTTGTCGTTATTTGGTCTTGTGCTAAACCTTATATAAAAATACTTATTTTTATAATACTACTGTGTCGTGTCCATTTGTAGTGTATTCACTTTATTACTGTATGTGGTCATAAATGCTTAACGCACTGCCTCTGAGATAAGCCTGTCTGCTTTGCCAAGCTACCAAGGGGGTGAGCAGGGGTTATCTAAGTGTGTGATCTCCTTGCCCTGACTAGAAAAGGTGTGTCCCTATTTGTCAGAAGTGTATACCTCTGCCAACTAGAGACAGCCGCTTCTAACATTGGTGGGTCAGCGGTGGGATTTTGAACTTTGCATTTATGACCCATGTGCAGTGATTAGTGTGCGCTACATAGAGAAAGCAGACCATAGCGCAGCCACAATCTGTTTTTGGTAGGATATTCTATTTTTGTTCTCCAATTTCCTGAAGCTTGATTTTTGAAACTGCCAGTTTTGACCATGAGTGACGCCGGAGTCACTGCCCCTGTTGTTGCTGTTGTGGAGGAATTTGATAGAAGTAAGATAAATGATTATTCCTTAAAGGAGCTGAAACACTTTTGCAAGCAATTGAAAGTCCCTACTCCAGGCCTCTCCAAGAAAGCAGAATATTTCAAAGCATTGGAAGCCTGGTTAGAGGCCAGAGACCCCTCTGCCCCGGTGGTGGTACCGACAGAGGAAGGGGAGGAGGAAGTGCCCGTGACTGGGCCTGTATCCCCTCCTGGCAGCAGTGTTTCCTCCAAAGGTCTTTCCCCTGAAGAAAGAGAAGAAAGGGCGAAGGAGCGAGCCTACAACGTGGAAATGGCAAAACTTAAGATAAATGGGCAGTTGGAGATAGAGAATGCAAGAGGCAGGAGAGAAGCTGATTTGGAGATCAAAAGATTAGAGTTTGAAAGAGAGAAGTTAGCTTTTGAGCGCGAGAAAATGGTGAGGGACATGGAGCTCAAAGCTAAGGAGTTAGAATTGAATCCCTCTGGTGGCAGCGTCCCATCTGTGCCTGCAGAAAGTAGGTTTTATTTTCCCAAAGATGTGATCAAAGATTTTCAGAAGAATGAGGATATTGGTCAGTGGTTTAAAGCATATGAGTTAGCATTGTTGGCCCACCGGGTCCCTGAGAAGGATTGGGGAGCGGGGTTGTGGGGTCGCTTTGTGAATGAGGGAAGAGATACCCTGTTAGACATGCCTGTTGAGAATAGGACGTCTTATGCTCATATGAAAGATGCTTTAATGTTAAGGTATGGCCTCACCCCAGAAAAGTACAGACAGGCCTTTAGAGAATGTAAGAAGTTGCCTGGTACCACGTGGGTGGAGTATGTGTCATATTTTTGCAGAGCCATGGATGGTTGGGTAAAGGGCAGCAAAGTGGAAAGTTATGATGCTCTTTATGATTTGTTTGCTTGGGAGCACTTGTCTAATAACTGTTTTCCAGAGCTGCGCCAGCACCTTATTGATAGCAAGATATCTAATCCTAGAAAACTTGCTGAAGAGGCGGACCGCTGGGTCAGTACCAGGGTCCACAAGGGTCCAGTGGGAGACTCAGCCAAAGGTGGGCAGGGTCCCCAGCAGAAGAGTGGGGGGGACAAGGGTAAACAGAAGGAGTCCCAGAAAGGGCCCCAAAGTAATCCCCAAGGGAACCAAGGGAAAGGTTCCCAGCCTCCCCCTGGGAAGAAATCAGAGGCCCCGCCAGGTAAACCTGGTCATAGGGGCCCACTGACCTGCTTCGTTTGTAAGCAGGTAGGACACCGTTTTTATGACCCTCAGTGTCCCTTGAAGAAGTCTGGTGCACTACCCAGTGCACCACCCCGTCAGTTGGCTAGTGTAGCTCTGGGAGGGGAGGAGATGGTTGCCCATGGTGGGGAGGGTCCCGCAGAGATGTCCCTGGTCTCTCTAGGAGACATGGAATTGGTCCCGCCACCCCCTCTGCCTAGTAACACTAAAAAATATAGGCAGTGGGTGACCATTAATGGCCATAGAGTGGAAGCTCTCAGAGACACCGGAGCGAGTGTGACAGCTGTCAAGTGTCACTTGGTGTCCAGAGAGCAGGTTGTTCCCCACGCATTCTACCCTGTGATAGCTGCTGACAACTCCCAGAAAGAGTGTGAGGTAGCTCAAGTTTCCTTTGAATGGGGGGGAGTTTCGGGTACTCTTCAGGTTGCTGTGAGGCCCGCCATGCCTGTTGATTGTCTCCTGGGCAATGATTTAGAAGACTCCCCTTGGGCTAAGGTGGAGAGGGAGACACATTTGAAAATGTTGGGTGTGCCAGAGTGGGTGTGTGCAACCACTCGATCCATGACAGCAAGTAAGGGTGTTGATGGGGTTCTGGAGCCTGAAAGTATGGCCCAGGACCCAGCTGTGAAGAGAAGAGGCAGGGGGCGCGGGAAACCGTCCCCCGTAGTTCCCGTGGTCCAGGAAGAGGCAGACCTTGAGGGGTATGCCCTGGAACCCACAGGTGAACAAGTTGCCGAACTGGGAGACCTGCCCGAGCTGACCCATTGGCAGCAGGATGGTGGTCCCTCCAGGGAGGAATTCTGTGCAGAACAGAAAGTGTGCCCTTCTCTTGTGGGTATGAGGCAGCAGGCCTCAGCCCAAACCTCAGGTGATCAGTCAGGGTCACATTTTGTGTACTGGGAGAACGACCTCCTGTATAGCGAGCCTAAGGCTGCTGAGCCTGGGTCAGCCCGTGTGCTGGTGGTACCCCAGCGCTTCAGAGCCTTCCTACTGGGTTTGGCTCATGACGTTCCGTTAGCTGGACATCTGGGGCAGGACAAGACCTATGACAGGCTTGTCACCCATTTCTATTGGCCTCAGATGCGAAGGGATGTAGACATCCAGTGCAAGACCTGTCAGACTTGCCAGGCAAGTGGGAAAAGCGGGCGGAAGCAGAAGGCTCCCCTCCAACCTTTTCCCGTGGTCAGTACCCCCTTTGACCGGGTGGGGATTGACATTGTTGGGCCACTGGACCCCAAGACAGCCCTGGGCAACAGGTTCATCCTGGTCTTGGTGGACCATGCCACACGGTACCCGGAAGCCATCCCTCTCAGAACAGTGACTGCCCCCGTGGTGGGACGGGCACTAATGGGTGTTTTCTCCCGAATGGGGTTCCCCAGAGAGGTGGTGTCAGACCGGGGCACCAACTTCATTTCCAACTATATGAAGTCTCTGTGGAAGGAGTGTGGGGTAACTTATAAGTTCACCACTCCTTACCACCCTCAAGGTAATGGGTTGGTTGAAAGATTCAACCGTACCCTTAAAGGCATGATTATGGGTCTTGAAGAACCAATGAGGCGTAAATGGGACGTCCTCTTGCCATGCCTGTTGTTTGCTTACCGTGAGGTGCCACAGAAGTCTCTAGGGTTCAGCCCCTTTGAGCTTTTGTATGGTCACCCGGTAAGAGGACCTTTAAGTCTGGTCAAAGAAGGCTGGGAGCAATCTCCCAGGAAACCTCCCCAGGATGTATACAGTTACATGCTGGCCTTTAGGAACCAGACTAGGCGCTTCAGGGATCTTGCTCAGGCAAATCTGGAGGCCAGCCAGGAGGAGATGAAGCGGTGGTACGACCAGAGGGCCACTCTGGTAGAGCTTCAGCCTGGACAGAAAGTTTGGGTCATGTCCCCTGTGGAACCTTGTGCGCTCAAGGACAGGTGGACTGGACCATTCGAGGTTGTGGAGAAGAAGAGCGATGTCACCTACCTGGTGGATTTAAAGTCTCCCAGGAACCCCTTGCGGGTCCTGCATGTCAACCGTTTGAAGCCCCACTTAGAAAGGTCCGAAGTGGGCATGCTCCTAGCTACAGATGCTGGAATGGAGGAGGAGAGTGAGCCTCTTCCTGACCTCCTGTATGCAAAAGAGCAAGATGGGTCAGTGGATGGTGTTGTCCTCTCTGACACACTGACCCCTGAACAGCAGCAGGATTGTCGCCAATTGTTGGGACAATTCCCTGATCTGTTCTCCTTGATTCCTGGTGTCACTCAGTGGTGTGTCCATGATGTAGACACCGGGGACAGCACTCCTGTCAAGCACAAGGCTTACAGAGTGACTGACAAGGTCAGAGCATACATCAAGGAGGAGGTCTCCAAGATGTTTGCCCTAGGGGTGGTTGAGTCCTCTAGCAGTCCTTGGGCCAGCCCCGTGGTCTTGGTTCCAAAAGCTGCAGCGCCTGGTGCTTCACCGGAACTTCGGTTCTGTGTGGATTACCGAGGACTCAATTCAGTCACCAAGACTGACGCGCACCCCATCCCCAGAGCTGATGAGCTCATCGATCGGTTAGGGGCTGCCCGGTACCTTAGTACGTTTGATTTAACGTCTGGGTACTGGCAGATCGCCTTGACCGATGGGGCAAAAGAGAGGTCAGCATTCTCCACACCAGATGGGCACTACCAGTTCCGGGTTATGCCCTTTGGGATGAAGAATGCCCCTGCCACCTTCCAGAGGTTGGTCAACCAGGTCTTGGCTGGGCTGGAGGATTTCAGTGCTGCCTACCTGGACGACATCGCAGTGTTCAGCGCCAGCTGGGAAGAACACTTGTGCCACCTCCAGGAAGTGTTGTTGGCCCTGCGCAGAGCAGGCCTCACAATCAAGGCCAGTAAGTGCCAGATTGGGCAGGGTTCAGTGGTGTACTTGGGGCACCAAGTAGGGAGCGGAAAGGTGGCCCCCCTGCAACCCAAGATTGATACCATCCTGGCATGGGCACCACCCAAAACCCAGACTCAGGTGAGAGCCTTCCTGGGTCTCACGGGTTACTACAGGAGGTTTGTCAAGGATTATGGTAACATTGTGCACCCCTTGACTTCGCTGACTTCCAGGAAGCAGCCACGACTTGTGAACTGGACTGACGCCTGTCAGACGGCCTTTGACACCCTGAAAACTGCAATGTGCACAGCACCCATACTCCAGGCACCCGACTTTTCGAAAGAATTTGTTGTCCAGACGGACGCTTCAGAGCATGGCGTGGGGGCTGTTCTAGCTCAGATGAATGAAGAGGGCCGAGACTTACCTGTAGCCTTCATCAGCAGGAGGTTACTTCCCAGGGAACAGAGGTGGAGTGCGATAGAAAGAGAAGCATTTGCTGTGGTCTGGGCACTGAAAAAGCTGAGACCCTACCTGTTTGGGACTCACTTCCGGGTGCAGACAGACCACAGGCCCCTCAGATGGTTGATGCAGATGAGGGGTGAGAATCCAAAGCTGTTGAGGTGGTCCATTTCCCTACAGGGGATGGACTTCACGGTGGAACACCGCCCTGGCACAGATCACGCCAATGCTGATGGTCTGTCCAGATTTTTCCGCCTTAGTGATGAGGACTCCCTAGGGTAAGGGTAGTTCTCCCCACATTTCAGCTGGAGGGGACACGTGTTAGACCTGGCATCATTGGCATGAGTCTCTCCGCCGTTTTTTTTCTGTTTGCCTCCTCTGTTTACGATGTTTTTGCTGGTATATGCTTTGGGCACTGTGCCACTGCTGATCAGTGCCACAGTGCAAGTGCTCCCTATGTGAAATTGCTGTATTGATTGACTTCCATGTTTGGCTTATTTGGTTTACTATCAGTCCCTAGTAGAGTGCACCAGGAGTGCCAGGGCTTGTAAATACAAATGCTGCTAGTGGGCCTGCAGCACATGTTGTGCCACCCACAAGAGCGGCCTAGTAAACGTATGTCTGAAGGTCTGCCATTGCCAGACCACGTGCAGTCTGACTGTCACGAGGACTGCGCAAGTACACCTACTTGCCAGTCCCTAAACCTTCCCTTAACTTCATGTTAGTCACCCCTATGGTAGGCCCACGGGCAGGGTGCATTGTAAGCATAAGGTAGGACAAGCCTGACAAGGTTGGCATGTCCTAATAGTGAATTACAGCCATAGTCGTTTTTCACTATTGTAAGGTAACCTGCTCTCCATCAGTTAGAATGGGCTGCCAGGATTATTAATGCTATAATCCTAGCGGGCTCGGGGAGCATGGTGCAATGTCGAGTTTGGTATCCCTGAACTCAGGGTTTAATAACGCATCCATTTGTGTGGATGGTTTTTGGACTCTGTGTTTGAAAATAGCACTTTTAGAAAGTAGCTATTTTCTTGTCTAACTGTCTACCGGTCTCTGCTGGTTCTGGTGTGCGTGTGACAGGAGCTGGGTGGCTCCAGAGAGTCTGAATGAGTCAGTGTGGGATGAGTGGGGCATTTGCATTGAGAGTAGGGGAGAGTAGCTCTTGATAGCCTGCCCTGCCTGATACAATGTTGGCTCCGCCCCCCTGCCAGGCGACTGATGACTCTGTGCTTGCCTGGGACTTTCCTGGCCCGCCTCCTGCCGGGCAGCTGATGGCCCTGCCCCTGCCAGTGACAATGCTGGCTCCGCTCCTGCTGAGCGGCTGAGGACTCTGCCCTGCCCAGTGAATAGGCCAGGTGCTCTGGCCTGGCAACACCCACAACAAACCCAGGATGGGGGGAAATTCCCCTGCATGGACAAAGGGATCAAAGCCAAAAAGGGGTATAAGAGAAGGACCCCTGAACCAAGAAATCAGATCACTTCTGACAAGGAAACCTGAACCAAGGACAAGAAGCCTGCTGATCTAAGGACTGCCTACCCCTTCTGCCAGAGTGCTGTTTGTTGGGGGAATCCTGCATTGCTTCTTTATTTTTGCCAAGGAACCAGGAGAGAGGAACTTTGTGTGTACTCTCACTCTTTGCTGAGAAAATCTCCAAGGGCTGGAAGAGTGCCAGTCTCCTGTTGAAGTCACAGGGCTAAAGGACTTCATCTGCTTAAAGTGCTATTTGCTGGGATTTGTGAATCCAGCACCTCTGAAAGAATCCAGCAATCTCGACGCCGACGGACGCCGCCGAATCCAGCTCGACATCGTGAGTAACGGCTCCAGTGTCCCGCTTCCTCGACGCCGCCCGCCGGGCCCGATCGACGCCAGCAGCAACGCCAGTGAGTAGTGAGTTCGGCTCCAGCTCCAAGTGACCCCGTGTCTGCACCGCCGCTGATCGCATCGACTTCGAGCCCTCTCGACGCCGTGAGCGCTGCTCACTCTTGCAACATCGACATCGACGACGCCGTATCCTGCTTCATCCCGTGAGCGCTGCTCCCGCCTGACTTCGGTCGACGCCGCTGCAGATCGCCCCGACTCCGAGGCCCGATCGACGCCGAAGACGCGACGCCGGACATCTCGACGCCGCTGATCATCGAGTGCTTCACTTTTCCAAGGTACTGTGTTGTTGGGGTCTGTGCGACTCCGGGCTCGACGTAGCGCTCCTCGCGGTCGACGCCGAACCTTTGGATTAACTTTGCCTCGACGTCGTGTGACTCCCGTGTGGGTTACATTGTTGCCAAGAACTTTGATTTAGAGAAGAAGAGTTGCTTTTGATACTAAAGACTTTTGTGCTAAGAAGAAACCGTGCTTGAACTATTATTTTTCCTTCCAAGAGTATTTATTAAGATTGTGGTATATTTTTGTCGTTATTTGGTCTTGTGCTAAACCTTATATAAAAATACTTATTTTTATAATACTACTGTGTCGTGTCCATTTGTAGTGTATTCACTTTATTACTGTATGTGGTCATAAATGCTTAACGCACTGCCTCTGAGATAAGCCTGTCTGCTTTGCCAAGCTACCAAGGGGGTGAGCAGGGGTTATCTAAGTGTGTGATCTCCTTGCCCTGACTAGAAAAGGTGTGTCCCTATTTGTCAGAAGTGTATACCTCTGCCAACTAGAGACAGCCGCTTCTAACATCAGCTAATTATAAATACTAAAGTTAGCAGTTGTTTTTTAATTAGTAATGATGTGGATTGTTCCTCTAGCCAAATGTCTCATTGGTCAAACATATTTTTGGGAAAAAAACAAATATTATTCTTGCAACAATATTAAGAGTATATTTCAGTTTAAATAAGGAGAGAACATTGTGTTATATAACATACTTTTATTTGCAAAATTTGGATCAGAGTATTTTGACACACCTATTAAAGACAGGAATCATGAGAAATTGCGATTTTGTTCTGAGAAAATCAGGCTAAAACACATCTTCAGACTTTGTATGCAAAATAAGAAATTGTAAATCTTTGCCCCTTAGAAAACACCTGAGATCATAATTTCTGCTTTCTCATAACTCTTGAATATACTGTATAATGTGTTTAGTGTTCAATTAAACCCCCATTCTCTGTGCTAAACATGTACATAAAAAAATGCTAGAAGCAGAAGACAGTCTAAAAGAAGAATTTACGACAACATTCATAACTAACAAACACCAAATACTATTCTGACAGTATATTTGACTTTCACATGCTTATAGAATCAATAACCGATGCAGTGCAAATACATACAAGCTGGTGTTTGTTGAAAATAGAGAATTTCAGAGTTAATCAGCCATCCTTAACAGCAGTGTTATTCACATTCACATTCTTTCCAGGGAATTTTCAAAAATGTGTGACAGGAAAGACAATGAAGGTTGTTTATCAACTAATACACATTACATGTAAGTCAGATGGAAGTTAAATATCTGACCTCTTTTGTCTGGCAAAGAATGCTTGGAGATTAATCCGGGAATGCCTACCACACCAGACAAGAGATTCAGTCACAGAGCTGGACGTAAACATTCATGAGTAAAATGGGTGCACATCCTCCATTCTAACCTGCTACCTTTTACCTACAACATTTTCCAATTTAAAAGATCCATTAGACGATTTTACTGTAATAAAAACACCCTACTTTGTTTTTATTGGGAACTAGGAATACTCTCCTGCTAGGCTTTTAATTAACAACATTTTTTGGAAGACAATGTCCTCTACGCAATTGCACCCAGTGTCGTGTCTAACGTCTTGGCTTGCATCGAAACTGAATATCAGAATCTGGTAAAAGAACGCCAAGGCCCGAGCGACTATTGTCAAGTCCCACTTTTTTATTTTCAATGAATTCCATGTCAAAGGAGGCCACCATCAGAGCTAGAAACTGCTTAATCTCATTCACAGCAAAAAATCTGCCTGGACACTTGCTGACTCCTGACCCAAATGGCATCAGGTAATATTTCAACTTCTTTCCTCTCTTGTAAAATGATATTTTCTTTGCCCCGTTTTCTACAAAGCGATCAAACTTGTACACCTGCAAAGAAAAACAAATTGTCAGAACGGCACGTAACCATAGATAAATAATATTATGTTCTTACAATTATAAAAGAGAATACACCATTTTAAAGGACTAAAGATTTCCCTGAAATTACCAAACTGACTTATTTTGGGATAATTACTTTCTTCATGCATCAGATGAGCTGTCATACTCACTCCCTTTTTAAAAATTATGATGTAAATTAAAAACTAAATTCAAAGTGAATATATAAGTGGAGTTTAACTTACTCCACAGCCCAAATTCTTTCAGAGTTAAATATATACAAACACCGAAATAATATAAATGTAACCCAAAAACACTCCAGAATTTGGACTCACTATTTTTCTATCTATATGAAGTACTTTGGAAAATGAGGGAAAAAATGTATCACCACACTGGTAATGTTGAAGAAGTTGATAAATATAACACAAGAAGGAACACCAATAATTCAGTGCTTTGTTTAGGGTGGCAAATAATACATTCGTACAATTTGCTTTTCAAGAATCTGCCAATTATCCTCCATATTTTAAATCCTACAGAATAACAATTCACTCTGAACTCTTGGCTGACATTTCTAAAGTACAGACACATTGTTTCAGTTTTTCAGTTAGCTTTTACCCAAAAGAGCCGACTGACATAAACCTAAATGAAACCTCTGACTGTTATTCTGGACTATGAAGGATTTTAATAAAGATAACATGGGAATTGTTCTTCTGCAACTTGATAACATTTTTCCAATGACAACTCTAGGAAAATCCTCCCAGTTAGGCCCCTACTACAATGCACTTTATATATCTTTATTATCCAGTGGGAAAATCTGCAATTCGTGACTGGTTGATTTTCCTAACATGGTTGTAAGAGCGTAGCTCTTTTTGAGTGACCACCCCAATTTTTGTGGACTTATGTTGCTGTTTTTTGACTGTGCACTGGGCTAAAGCTAACTAGACCCAGTGCATGTGCTTTGACCCTTGAAACATGTTGAAATTTGCTAAAACCTTAATTAGCATATTTGACTTTCCTGTAAGGTCACTGTATATGGTGCCTAAAGTACACTCATAGCTCGAACATTTGAATGTCACCTATGGATTAGAGCACTACTGAGCCATCCACTAGTGTGACTAGTAAAACATGACCCCATGCCTTCCACTATAGCCTGGCTGCTGTAGTTTTAAAACTGTAACCTAACCTGTCATAATATACCCTACTGGCAGGACAAAACCTCCCTTTTAAATATTGTTACGCCAACCCTATACAGGCTTGCCAAAAGGCAAGGTGTCTGGTATAAAAAGTGGAGCATGTAGATTTTTAAAGTTAACATGTCATTAGAGTGACTAGTGCCAAAAAGCTATTTTCACTTTAGGCAGGCTTACTGAACCATAGACAAAGTTTGGGAAGGAATATATTAACTGTGCTATCTATGACTAGAAACCGGATAGAATGATTAAAGGACTGTTTTAGCATTTATTAGAACACTGGAATGTTGGGAGCTCCATTGAAGACAATGGAGTGTTCCATGCTTTTACGGGCCGGTAAAGGCCTGCAAAGGCAACATTTCAATGCTGTTTTCAAAGGCCTCTCGGAGCCTGAGGGAATTTAAACCCCTTGAACTCCGAGAGGCCTTTGTTTTATTTGTTGGAACATTCTGCCCTCTAGTGGCAGAATGTTCTAATAGCCTTATAGCCCTTCGTAGCTGGGCTATACCGGTTGTTAAAGTCCCGCTCCCTTGTTAAAGTCCCTTGTGAGCGGGCCTTTAATAGCCGGTATAGCCTGCTACAGCAGGCTGTAAGGCTATATGAAAATCCCCACACCATGGTGAAGTCAAATATCTAAGAAATATTATGTAAAAGGGACTTTTAGAAAGTTACCTTTTCCCTACCTGAAGCTCCAGGAGGCTATTTGCGTAGCTGTTGTTGAATTTCCCTAATAAGGGGTGAAAACTGCTCCCATAGCAGAAACAATGGCTTGGGTGTGGGGAGGTGTCTTGTTCCTCAAAAAAGCAAGACCAACTGGGCAGTGGCCAGGAAATTAATTTACTTCAAAAGAACCACCCCTGTCAAAAGCAGATGTCAGATCACCCCTGCACAGACCCTCCATTTGTTCTCCCAGTCAGACAGGCAGCAACCCCCATGGGGGTCGGGAGGTGGGGGGGGCTGCCCGCAGAACTGGTTTGGAGACACCAAGTAGGAAGAGAATGCTCATTATCATGGCCACATTCCTGGCCTAACAGACCTGTGAAAAGACCTGAAGGGCTGGTCTTGCTCCCACGTGTACATAGGACAAACAAGTGGACTCAAAGAGTCAGTTAGCTGACCTCCTGTGTAACCTACAGGGCCACAGGTACTGCACTAGTGTAATTAAGAGTAAGTTGGGGGAATATCCTATAGCAAGAGCACAGTTGGCTAGCATGAGTGGCTGCTCCTGCTTGTTAGTTGTATTCCGCAGCATTTAGCGCTGTTTCTTGGTGCAAAATGTATCCTCATGTCCATTTTCAACATGGGGGTGCATTTTGTGCTACAAAAATAGTGTTAAATGGCGGTTGTAAGTTGAAAAAAATCATACTCCCAGAGCACACTTAGAGAGCATAAGTGGCGGCTCGTGCTCGCTATTTGTGTTCTTTCACATTTAGCTCTATTTCTTATCCAAAATTGCATCCTCGCATCCATTTTGGATACAAGGGAACATTTTTGTGCTAAGTGATAGTTCTAAATGCAGAACTACTCTTCTCAAAAAATTCAAGAGTAATCTTGTGGAATTCTTAGGTAATTCTGCATGATTACGCTACACAGATTTACATGCGTTATTTGCATACACAAGAGAAA
This sequence comes from Lissotriton helveticus, assembly GCF_964261635.1. NCBI lineage: Eukaryota > Metazoa > Chordata > Amphibia > Caudata > Salamandridae > Lissotriton > Lissotriton helveticus. Next base: position 599,105,091 of record NC_136063.1, on the reverse strand, counting down.
AATTAAATAGTTAAAGTATTTCCAAAATGATAAGCTCAATTTAAACATTTTATATTTAAATAAACACAGCACCTACAAAGAGAGTTAAAAGGCAAGATGTGCTCCAGTTCATGTCTTGTCCAGTTGAACTACGGGAAGGGAACCAAAGCGAACCCCTGTTGCAGTGCTGGGAATCAGAGCCATGTGAATAAAGGGGAAACAAAAATCCACAGAGAAAAAGCAGGGTAAACCAATATGCTCAAATGTTCTGATTGACAAATTGTTACTGATGAGGTTGTCCTTTCAGAAAGCGGAGGAGTTGACTTTACCGCCTATGTCAGTATTAAGGCAACATTGTGAGGCACACTCTCAGGCCACACACCAATAGGAGCTCGAACAGCACTACCAGCTGCTCTTAAATAAGTTCTCTCGCCTCATTACTGAAAATAAATGTGTTCCCAATACAATGTCTGACATCTAGGTAAATAAAAATCAGGGGTTGTTCTTGAAGGTGGAGAGTTCTTCTTCCATGAGGGAAAATACAATTGCAATTCATCTTTTTATGATTTTTTCAAGGGGTACGTATGTTTTAGTTCACAATACTCAAGATAGACTGTCCCTTCTTTGATACATAATATGGAACTGAAGCGCAATATAGGACTTCTAACAATGCTGTGGCTTTTGTTCTGCCGCAGATGTCAAAAGCAAGCAACCTGAAAGACCTTGTTTTAGATTGTGCCCTTTCAAAATCACAATGTAGGGTCCGCTTGCATGTAAGATGCAGCACATTCATAAATAGTCGTCTTCTTTTTGAAAGTTTTTTTTAAGTCCTCTCCACTACTGCATATGCAACAAGATGCACCTTTTACCATATTCTAGATCTGCAAGCAGATTACTTAAACAGAGACCATGCTGGGGTCATCCCAAGGAAGGCGATATCAGAGACAGCTCTAAAATTATTGGCAATCTATGCTCACACATAATAAAATTCACACAAATTCAGTAACATGAAAGCCTATGAGTCCCAGCACCCACTAGGACAAAGAGGCCTGGCTTGGGGAAAAGGCAGTCAGTGAATACAAAGTCTTAATTTGCTTGCCAGCTTGTATCACAGATGAACAAGTTAAATACCTTTGATAATGCTCTTTCTGGTTGATGCTCTATCTAACCGCAGATTCATCAATATTCTCCAGGTATCAGACTAGATGCATAAACTTCATAGCAGTACTCCTGCACATCGGTTGGTAGCATTGTGTGGCTCTGCACTGACATCGTTCTGCTACAGAAGTGATGAGTGCAGCCGCATGTAAGTGGACGTTCAAGGTGGTAGTGCTTCTTGAACTTAATATTTAGAACAGGGACACTATGTGCCAATGTAGTAGTAGCAGCTTTGGGTCTGGTGAAATGAGCCAATAGGCATTTCGAAGACTGCTTTATGGCCAATGCACAGCACATTTTAATGTACAACACAATTCATCGTGATATGGTCAGCTTCTGCATTGACTTGCCCATCATTGCACCAGCATACCCCACAAAGAGCTAATCGGTCACTCAATGTTCTATGATGCGATCGTTTGAAAACAGGAAATAGTTGTACCTGCTCACTACCAGATTGCGTGACCAGATTACTGACTGGACCATTGGCAACAAGACCAGATAGGGATAAAAACTAGTTATTGGCTGTTGTGCCGTCCTGGTGTTCCACACTTGTATCCCTATGTGTGAGAAGTTCAGTACAGAGAATTCCACCCCACAGTTTGTGACTAGCTTCCCAACTCTACCCTTGGTGACTTACTGGGCTAGTGCCCACCCACCGAAGGTGAAGCAGGAGCCTCAGGATGCTGAAGGGAGCGGAAACAGCAGGGAAACAGCATAGATGCCAGAAGGTGATGTCAATGCCAGGTGGTAGCGGTTGAAATACCGGAGCACTGATAATTTCGACATTGGAATAGAGCTGAGCCTGCCGGTCATTGTTGCTAGACTTGGATTGACTTGCCTTACTCTTCTTGTCCTGATTAGAAAACATGCCGGCAATTTGAGCTTTTTGCTGAGTAGTCCTCTTGTTGCTGCAGTATTGCTGGGAGGTGGGCTATCACAAGGTGGGTGCTGCATCATCACTGTGTTCTTTCCCCTGGGAGACGGGGATAGAAGTGTGCAGCAGAATGACTTAGAGGTCCTCTACCAGCACCTGCCCCAGCGAATATTAGTACCCAATCCCACTTTCACAAAGTTGATATTTGTAGGCTATGGAAGCCTGAGGAAGTTCCAGAAGACCACAAACTTGGATTGTTTCAAAGAGTATGAACTAAGTGGCACATATATATTTTCTTATCTCTCATTTTCATACATAATGAATTGGGGGTAGAGGTGGCCTTGAGAAGGTAGATCCAAGGGGAGATGAGTACTTATTTTAAATATACAATAGCTGTGACTAGTATTTTTGTTTAACACAGACTACATGAATAAAAGAACAATTTTTGTAAAGTACTGAAGGGAAAAGACATATAAGAGAGATACTCCAGGTTGTAGGTCTCCTCTGATAATCATAACAGTGAGAACATTAAGGAATCAAGCCATTCTAATAAAAAGTGAACCATCTGTGAGGAGGGTTAAAGGAGGGAGAAAATCCATGCACATTGGCTTAATAGAAGGTTTGCCTCACATCCCAAATGATTTCTTGACATTAAAAAGTTAAATGACCTCACAAGAAGAGTAACAAACAATTGTTCATGAGAATGTCAGATGAGAAGATCAAGACTGCATGAAGGAGAAGCAGCAGGAAACAATATTTTGGATAAAAAGCAAAAAGAAGTATCACCATTTACAAAAAGTGAGGCTCGACCCCTGTGGGAAAACCACAGGAAGATAAGACCCTGGTCAAGTAAGTTCTTATTATACTTTACTAGATATAAATATAGGCCCCTTACCCCCTGCTTTAAACATCAAAATACAAATGGTGCCAGATCCTTTAAACAGTACACCGAGTGAAGATCTCTTATGTATGGAAATCTTTCAAACTCACCAGATTTGCCCTTAAATGCTTCTGATCACCCTTTGGGCAATTATGCGCAACTTTCAGAAGCCTTGTCAGTCCTACAGCAGATTCTGGAAACAATTGTATTCCTCTTAGAAAAGATAACTTCTCATTCTGATTGGAAACCTGAACACCTATACTAAAATCTTTGACTAATCAATGTCCTGGTTCGACATCTGTAGAAACCCAATGTATGAATAGAAGTGAGAAATTAGCATCCAAACAGGAACAATCCAATAATCCAAAGAAAACTCGTATTCTTAAAATATCCAAGGCAACTCTAACTGGAAATAAAGGTCAAGGGGTAAACGAAAATCAGAAAGCTGCGGCCACAGGAAGTCATTTCACTTCAAAGACTGTTCTCTGAAGAAGGAGCATCCATTAAACCAGTACCCACTTTAGTATCAGATATGTTTGTATCTTTGTTTCCAAAGCCAGCAATTAGCTTCATATGGTTCACAAGAAGAATTGGCAATAGGAATAAAGAAGGTGTGAAAACAAGGTAAAGGGAAAAAGCAGAAAATAGAATTACTAAAAGATGCTCAAACTGTCTAAGATTTAATTCAGAAATAGCAGCCATTGACCCCAATCAAAATAAAAAGAATGAGGACATTGAATCAAGATTAATATTCTTGTTTCATCCCCCTTAGAAACTGGATAGCCAAGCTACAGTTAGTCGAGGAACACCAACCATAGATGCTCCTATAAGAGGATTAAATCCTCTCACGTTGGAATTTGAGGGACAGTACCCTCTCACTGTAGGAAAATCAGCAAGCTCACTAAATACATTTAATATCATAATTCATACCCTGCCTAGTTTTAAATAAACAACTAAAAACAGTAATATGTGTTCACAGATTATTGAAATACTGGATCTGTTTCCAGGTGAGCATAGTCCCTTGAATAGACAAAAGATTAATTAAAACTGCATCCTCAGCTTCAACCCCTGTGATCTGCTGAAATAAAGCTAAACCAAAGGGGATGATGGACAGAGTGTTGAGCATTGCAAGCACTCACCCCCAGTCAACTGATCTGGGTTTAATCCATCATCATTCTTTAGCTCACTCTGCCACCCCAGTTCAGACATGGCCATATGCAAATCAGTCTGACCCTGTGCCTCGTGGGAACAGTCCAGCCCGAACTGCCAAGCCATGTCTTCCCTGGACAGGAAAAAAGCATCCTGGGACCAGTTTCCTGGCTAATCAGCCGTCATCAGCCAGGCTAGCTTGAATCCAGTGGCAAAGTGAGCAAGGGACCCACGTCTGGGCATACCCTGACAACTTAGGGCGAACAAAGCAAAACCAAAGGGGATGATGGACGCAGTGTTGAACATTGCAAGCACTCACCCCCAGTCAACTGATCTGGGTTTAATCCATCATCATTCTTTAGCTCACTCTGCCACCCCAGTTCAGACATGCCATATGCAAATCAGTCTGACCCTGTGCCTCATGGGAACAGTCCAGCCCAAACTGCAAAGCCATGTATTCCCTGGACCGGAAACACGCATCCTGGGACCGGTTTCTGGCTAATCAGACGTCATCAGCCAGGCTACCTTGAATCCATGGGAAATAAAGCTGGCATCTTTCCAAAATAAACACAATTTCTCAATAGTAAATGCCACATTTTAGTCTAAATGTATCCCAACTATAATTCTGCAGGAAAGTGATTTCTCCATAAATGTGCAACAGATCCTTTGTTTATTAAAAATGCATCTGCTGCTTCAAACCCTGTCATCTGCTGTAATAAAGCTTGTATCTTTCCCATATAACCACAATTTAACAACTATAAGAATCACATTTTTGTCTAAATTGATCTCAACTTTCATTCTTCAAGAAATTGTTTTTCCTCATAAATGTGGTTATGATGTCTATTCTGTTCAACTATCTGAGGCTACATTTGTGGATCCAGAATTAGTTTATTCTTTAATAGTAGTAAATAGAAATGTCTCTTTTACCATCTCTGGAGACAGTATAAATATTCCCGGATTTGCAAATTCAATGTAGATATCACTGGATTCCGATGGTCGAAAAATAATTACTGGCAACCACCAGCTGACTAAATTCTTGGAAAATGAAAGATCTTGGTCATGGTTTTGAGGAAAGTTAAATGAGAATTAAATTGATATACCTTGAAGTTACCATTTTAGTAAAAACGTATACCTAATCTCATGGAACCTTGCTTGCTTCAAGAAAGAAGAATCTGAAGCATACAATGTCATATCTAGTTTAGCACAAAGTTCAACTAAAGGTTGGGTAAAAGAGGTCCAGCAACACTGTTATCTGTAGATTGCATTTGGGATTATGAAGTTTTTCCATCAAAAATGTTCAACATAACAAACAAAATATGTTGAGGCACAGACGGCTGAAACAATCTCCTGTTGTTTAACGTTTATATCCCTTTGAGTAAGCAAAGCAAATTTCTTCTCATTGAAATTCTCAATTTTACTACAAGTGCATGTGAAAAGGAAAGAAGTATAGCTACATTAATAGTTGGTGATTTCAATGCAAAGATCTCAAACTCAATTGTAAACTTTAATAGAGATAAATATTTTGCGGAAGCATGGAATATTCTCAAAGCAATCTTTCCATTCAATCTTAAAGCAGATAAATTGGGTAAAATATTAATGAATGTTTAAAAACAATGGAGGAAGTCCAGGTTAATTGTAGAATTAGTAATGTTATACCAAATAAACCTACAAGAACAGGTGTGTTAGAATTGGCCCTCTCTGCAGGGTCATCCCCAAACGTTTTCCCTCCAACCTCCTGTTTTTTGAACCCATTGTTGTTGACTTTTAGAACTCTACACACTTTACCACTGCTACCCAGTGATAAAGTGCTTATGCTTTCTCTTTTAAACATGGTAACATTAGCTTACACACAATTAGCTAATTTAATTTACAAATAAGTACCTAGTAAAGTGATACTACATGTGCTCAAAGCCTGTAAATTAAATGCTACTAGTGGGCCTACACCACTAATTGTGCCGCCCACTGACGTACTCTATTAAACATGTTTCAGGCCTGCACTGCAGCCTGTGTGGGCAGCTTTAAACTGCCATTTCAACACGTCAAAATAAACCTTTTGCAAGGTCTAAACCTTCCTTTGTAATACATGTATGTCACCCCAGGGTCGACCGTACACAGCCCATGGAGCAGGGTGCAGTGTATTTAAAAAAGTGGGACATGTACTTTTAACTTTTGCATATCCTGGCAGTAAAAAATTCTTACATTAATTTTTCACTACTGCAAGTGATACCTCTCTAAGTAACATTATTACATTTGATAAGTTATAACTTTCAATTAGGAGCAGATTGGAATATCGAGTTTGATGTCTAAAGAATTGTAATTTAAAACTCTCTTTAGTGGTTTAATTCAAATTTGAAGTGACAATTCTAAAAATGCTTCTTTTAGAAAGTTTGCATTTTCTTGACCCTGGCAGTTGGTGTCTGCAACCTGTATCACGGGTCACATGACTAGGTGTAGCTGGTAGTTGGTCTTTGTGTATTGCTTCCAGACATAGACACAAAGGGGTAATAGATGGTGGCAGCATGGACTACATCTGACTTGATGAGGAGGAGGAGCTTTCACCTACCACGCTTTCCCAACACACCCACAAAGGATAGACACTAGTCTTTTGCTCCCCCATAAAGGCTGGGGCCTGGGCAGGGAGGCAGGAAATTCCCCAAACCTCTGGAGTTGGAAATCTACAGAACCTTCTCCTACTTCAAACCTTTCACCAAGTATAAATATTGGACTCTCAGACCCAGCTGGTCTTCAGTGCACCACTGCACCTGTGGATGATTCAGAAACACTGCTGTGCCACTCTGCTGGAAATAGAACTGCATCTCTGCTGTACTGCCACTCTGCTACCTCACTGCCTGCTGCCTGAGTGAAAGAAGTGGTTCTGTATCTTGACCCCAGGACCACCAGGGTGACTGCCAGGGTTAGTTGACTGGCCTCCTTAACCAGAGGCTCAGGGAGAGAAAAGGCTCCCACCACCTTAAACCCAGCACCTATACTGTCCGCTGTGAGTCTTGCCCCGATCCCCCCCCCCACTTCCCCAAGTGGGGCCACACTGGTCCTGGACCCTTGGAAGTGGACCTGAAGGTACTCTACCAATCTAAGCAAAACTGAGGCAAAAAGATGCATTGCCTGGCAGCAATGCACAACCAGCGCAGGACCGCACAGCTCTTCAACACCACCACTGTGTGATGCCTCCTCAACACAGAACCTCCTATCGGAACCTGCAGCCCTTTGGAACCACTGCTGCACAACACATTATCCCTTCAGGATATCACAATGCTCTGCAACCCGGACTTAAGGTACTTTGTACAACAGACTGAACTTGATCCCTGTGTCCAGTCCATGCTCCATCGCTGTCAGCCTTAAATTGTCACTTTGCCCTGGTCTGGTGTGACCAGATAACCACAGTTGGTGATTTGTGCTTTTAGGCATTATTTTCACTTAAAGCTTTAAAGTTGCATATCTCCGGTTCTACTGATGGAGGTTTGTTGTTTTGGTCTCAAATAACGTATTAAATGTTACTCTATATTTCTAAATTTGAGTGGGATTTTTCTTGTGTTGTGTTTGCACTTTATTACTGTTTGAAGTGCTGCATATATACTTCACACATTGCCTGTAAGATAAACCCGCTTTTGTGCCAAGCAACCAGAGGGTTACGCACAGCTTAAGTTGGGGTTTGCTTGTGACTTCACCCTCACAGGAATTGTGGTTGCTGCTTGAATAGTGTTAAAGCTTCTGGAACCATTAACCCAATTTCCTACATGGTGTTACAGGTGCATCAATATTAGATCTTATAAATTCGAATTACTGTTTGTTTGCTGTGATCATTGAAGTAAAACCACATTTTCTTGAAGTAAGTGGTCATGCAATTCTCCAAGTAACCATCAACTGCCAGTTCCAACAAATCTACTTAAAGTGGGAAATGGACAAGTAGAAATTGATCCAAAACAGGGTCAGATACATTTTAAAGCTTTTAAAATAAACCTTTTCATTCAAATGTTTGTTCCAAACTTAGACATGTCTCTCCTTCCAGAGGACAAGATAATCCCTGTATTCAAGAACTGGTTTTTAGAGTAAATACAAGTGGCAAAAGGAATGAGGTACTTGACCAAACAAAAGTACAAAACCGTTCAAACTCTCTTTTGACTCTAAATTATCTTCAGAAATAAATCGCTTTACTCTGAAGCAATTTCTGTCGTTCTATGCTATTAGTAAGAAAGAGATACAGGAGTTTAAGAAGAATAGGAAAAACATTGGATAATACAACTATTTTGACTGGGTGGGTAGGCTTAAACCTGGTGGAGTAAACTTATAATATTATGTATTGCTTCAAATCAATAATGAATAATAATTACATTGCATATATCAGCCTGGTCTAGAATAATATTTGGCAGCAGTAAAAGTTTAATGCAAAAAATACAAACAAGAAATGGGCTAGAACAGGGATGCCTCTTGGTGCCTTTACTATTTTCTCTGCTCCTTCACAATCAAATCGGCGACCAAAAGATTTGAATGTAGATTGGAACACCTGCTGGTATGGTCACCTAGGCAAATAAGATTATTTGTCTGCCCAAATTTAAATTAAGTTACGCTTTAGACTGCACCGAAAGAGTAAGCTTTGAACAGCCCCAGCTCTGGAACACGAAGATGCATTTTACAGAGGAGACTCGGTATCCTCCCTTTGAAGGCGTACACTGGTAGATGGGCAGAACAAATGCAGGACTCCCCCTGTGTCCTTTATGTCAGGTGGGAGAGCAAGATTTGTTACATGTAATTTCCATCCTTTCTGCACTGGAAAAGCCAAGCAATATTTTTTTTAAATCCACTATATTTAAAAATATAGCCTAGTTGATACAAATCAATGTATACTTTTTTTAATGTTTCCTCAGCATAAACATGTCTGTTTCAACCTGTACACATTGTTAAAGACTTTTTTTAAAGATGTTTTAAAGACATGTAAATAGTTTTGGAAAGTTAAGAAAGTTGAGAATCAGATGTATGTCATATTAATCGTCAATCTCAGCTTGGGTCACAAACAGTTATATAATAAAATATTGAAATATTGGTGCAATCATCGTAAAAACTGAATGCTCTGTTGGGGTCCAAATAATGGACTCTTGCTTCCTGGTTTAAAGGATGAGGTGGAGCAAAGAGTGCCCCAAGGCTGATAGCCAGTCCAATGTAAAATGGTATTACCACTTTTGGTAGAAAAGAAGCTCGGGTCCTCAGCACCAGCTTATCTAAGAAGAATGTGGTATAGAGTGGCTGGACAGAAAGTGCCTCAAGCTTGATCATATGCCACGCTGATGGTATGGCAGTATGGAAGGCCAATTGGAGGGCCAGGAGACATAATGGACAACTGTGCATTGGTGCAAAGGGATTGCTGATTAAAAAATTAAGATCTACATTTAAATCCCAAAATACATCACAAAGTATTTTGATAGAAATAAATGTTGGAGACCTTTCAAAAATCTCATTGCAATTGGTGATTTAAACAATGAAGGCTGATTTGGCAACAGCAAAATGCAGACAGAGCTGACAAGTAGTCTTTAACAATGCTCAAAGCACCTCTTTGCTGTGCAAGGGAAACAAGAAACAACAAAACTACAAACAACTTGACCTGCAGTGAGTCAATCTGGCGGGTGCTGCACCAAACCACAAATTTGTCCCAACCACTGCTATACACAGATTTTTAAGAAAGAAGATCTTCCTGAAGTTGGAGTTTGATTGGACAACAGATGCTTATTCCCATGTGTTCCCAGTACCACACTCTCCTGGCCCAATCCAGTACCACTAGGATGAGGTGTGTCCGGTAATTTGTTGATCTTCTTATGAACTCGGGCACTGGAGGTAGGCATACAGAAGTCCCAACCTCCACTTTAGGCAAAATGCATCCCCTAGAGAGAAGCTCCTTGAGAAATCCAGGGTATAAAAAGTGTTGATATTATGTGTTCCTCTGTAATGGCAATAGATGCCTCAGGGTTCAACCCATTGAAGGAAGACACCCTGCGCCACCTCCAGGAGTAACTGACATTTGTGGTCCGCTAAGCATCGGTGGCTGAGTTTGTGCGCTCTGGTGTATAGAAATCGCACCAGGTGGTTCAACATCAGAGAAAGGTCATGGCCGTTCAGCCATTTCCAGAGGTATAGAGCTTCCTGGCGCAAGACCCAAGACCCCACTTTGCCCTGCTTGATGCAGTACCACAAGACAGTGGGGTTGTTCGTCTGGTGGTGGGTAGGAAGGCCTTCAAAACCAAGCCACTTTTCCTCAACTAGAACAAATTGATGTGGAGTCCAGCATCATCTGTAGACCAGAAACCTTTGATCTCCACCTCTACCAGATTGTCATGGAAGTGATGCATCCATCACTAGACACATTTGGAGGGGTAAGAAGAGGGGTCTGTCACTGATTTAATCCCAGTTCAGCAGTCACCACTGCAGATTGTTTGCAATAGCCCATAAAATCTAGATGGAAACTGACATATTCCACTGGTGATGGCCAACTTAGACTTCATATCCCACTGCAGAGCCCAGATATGCCATCAGAGATGTTTCAACAGCAGTGTGCAGAAGCCCAGCAATCTGAACAGCCACAGAGTCATCAGCACCAAGATCCAGGACTGAGGCTGAAACATTGGGATCATACCCTGAATGCCCTAACTGTCTGCTCCCAAGCAAAGGCATGAAAGTATACTATATTCACAATAGCTACGATGAATGGGAGCATCAGTGAAGGAGTCAAGTGTGACTTTCACATGCTCATAATGAACCACAATAATGTTATGAGGGTTGCTGCTGTTTGGTGGTGGTTGTAGCCTGCTTTCAATAGCCAGTCGACGAGGTAGGGGAAGAGTGGTATCTCTAACCTCTGCATGTTTAATGCGACCACTGCCATCACTTTCATGAACAAACAAGGAAAAAAGTTCCTGGCCCAAGGTCAACCACAGATAGCACCTGTGGGCGTACAGGATGGAGATATGGAAACAAGCATCCTGTAGGTCCAACACCACAATACAGTTCCTGGGGTCTAGGGCAAGCAGATATTGGACTAGCATGAGCATCTTGCATTTCTCTTTTTACAGGAAGTCTTTGAGAGGGTGAAGATCTAAGCTAGGACAAAGGTCTCCATCCTTCTTCATTACATGGAGATAGCGGTCCTTTTTCTTAGAAGTTCCTACTTGCAAGGCCAGAAACTTTTTGATGGTTCCTTTGGCCGATAGGGCCTGCGCTTCCTACTTTAAGGTGGGCATATGGTCCTCCATCAGTTGTCCCGATGGTGATGGAAGGTGCAGCAGTGTGGGAAGAAATAAGAGGGTGTTTTTCTTTGGGGGGGACCCACTTGTCTGACATGATGAGATGACACCCTTGGATGAAATGCAGAATCCTGCCCCCAAAACTGACGAAGGATACACTGAAGAGGTTTTATGGGTGCAGCAGCTGGAGGGGTGGGTGCTGCACTGCCTGTTGTCCCTGATGATCTTGGCCTTGTATTTGTGTGCCATAGCCATACCCAAGAAAGGGTTGGGTGACCTATTGGGCTGGTTGGGTGGCGGATGTTGACAGTATGGGAAACCCCTTATGTAGCCTCAAAGGGGGCACAATAGTTGATGGAACTGTCTGGATGGGTCAGACAGGCCTGTGAAATATGATGATGCCCTGCTTTTCTTAAAATTTTCAAGGGCCGACTCTACTTTCACACCAAAACGTCAAGAGCCATCAAATGGCATGCCCATTAGGGAAGCCTGGTTATACACAGAGAACCCAGTAGATTTCATCCAAGCACGACAGCAAAGTGCACACTTATGCCTATCGCCCAACCTAAGCAGTCAAATGACTCCAAGCCAGAGGAGATCACAAAATGTGCTGTATCAGAGCCATCTTGGATAGCATGGGTCAGGAATGCCCAGAGGTCATCTAGAACTGCTGGTAAAACTTGGGCCACGAAGTTCCATAAGGCATGAGAGTAGCTGCCTAGAAGGCAGGTAGCATTTACTGATTGCTGAGCAAGTCTCATAGAGAAGAAGATGCACTTGCCAAATGTCTCTCTCCTTCACACTCATGATCAGGTGGGGTGGTGGGAAAAGCATTAGGCTTTACCTTACTGGTGGACACCTGCATCGTCAAGCTCTCTGGCATGAGGTGCTATATAAGACAATTGCTTGGTACTGGTCGATGGCACATTGAGACCTGCCTAGTGACAGGCAGCCCCAAAAATGGGTATTTCCAATTGCCAAAGAGGATTTTATTATATGGTAGAAGAGGTTCTCAAGGTACTTGACCAGGCTAGAGTGCCTCCATAAGCACATTAGTCTCCACCTACATTGTAGGTACTTCTGCTGCCCTCTGCGTAACATTAGAAAAGGAGGGGCTTTCTTTGGTGGCAGGACCGGGAAGAGAAACAAGGCCCTTATCTGGAGAAGTATCCAGAACACTGTAATCTTGTCACTCCCTATACCAATTTTCCTCATCATATTGGGAAGGAAAATCATCCCCTTCATTGAAATTGTCGTAGTTAGAATCAGTGCCAAAAAGGTTGTGTAAATTGAACCCTACCTTGTTGTAAGGGCAAGGTATCAGAATATGAAGGGTTGCTAGCTGGCTGCACTCTGGTAGTATCAGGATGCTGCATTGGTCAAGGCCAGGTTGGCTTCTGCTTGGAGTGGGATAGCACAATGGGTTGCAAATCCCACTGCAGCATCAGCACCAGAGTTACTTTGTCGGGAACCGGCACAGCCAGTGACACCGGAACTAAAGTCGGCATCAGAGCTGGGGTTGAGTCAGAATTGTGTTTGCGGGACAGAGATGGAGCTTGGGTGGATCCAGCAGCAGAAGTCCACCTGGAGGTCCCAGCAGATCCTTGCGACTTGAAGGTGTGCCAGAGGGAACTCTGGTAAAGTGTAAAAAATGTACAGCATGGCTTCACTAAAAGCCTCCCCTTACTGCTTCTTTGTCGAGGGACCCCAACATTTGAGGTGCAGAGGGACTACACTGGAGAATGGCTTGGGATTGGTGATGCCCTTACTCCCTCTCTAGATTTTGAGAGTGGTGGGAAGGGGCCAATTTCTGCTTAGATTTCTTATGCTTCTTCTTCGACTTACCTGAAAGCTTAAATCACAATAAAGGGCTTCCACAGGACCAAATTCCAGTGTGGGAAAGAGACCTTCCTTTCAAATTGACTGGTCACGGTGTGTAGTATCCCAATGTTTGGTGCTATTAAGCATCACATAAAGCATCACCTCATGGTCCCGTATCGCCTTTCGGATTCATCTACGTACAGTTAGCACAGGCCCTGGAATTGTGTTTTAACCCCAGGCACTGTAGGCATACCTTGTGAGGGTTTGCCATATACATCCGTATACGAAAATGTTTGCATGGCTTGAATACTGTTGTCTTAGGGGGTGGCATTTTCCCTTTCCACTCTAGAAATATTTTGTGTGAAAGATTTGTGAAAAAAAGTGAAACACCAAGTAGTAGCTCCTGACCCTTGTCTGAAAGTGCCGAAAAAAAAGGACTGATGTCAGCTATATATGCAGTTCTGTTCATCATTACTGGAGCAGAATGATACGGGTGTGGAGCCACACAATCCCACCTTCCAGCATGCAGGAGTACTGCTTTGAAGTTTCCAGTTTCATGCCTGGGGACTATTCACAAGATGAGGAATCTGTGATCAGAAGTACCCATCAGAAGCAATAGTAATAGATAAAGGACAGTAGCCTGAAGGTATCTGAAAAGCACAAGAGCTGTTTAAAGTATTGGACAATATGTGTGATTAATAATCCTGTATTGCAGTTCGCTTACAGCCCACAAGCTTGGAAGTGCTCATTGTAGTTTAGTGATTCTTGATAAAGTGATCTATGAGGAGATGAATTTTCAATTCTCCTTTAAAATATTGGACAATTGAGGGGGATATCCTGAGCTTCACAAGTTCCTGCTATGAGTAGCATAGCACAGATAGTTGTTTCCTGATATTTCTTTGAATCATACTCTTTGGTTTCCATTTTTGGTGACGTTGTTCTTTGTGAGTTTCACTAATCTATAGAGATGTCGACTTTTTCGGCCTGGAGGGATTAAGTGTTGTATATTACTGTCTTGTAAATTAGTCACATTTCTTTTAGGTCTTCGAGAGCCCAGCAGAAACATTTCAGACATCTGGGATAAACCAGGGTTTGCTGATGGTCCAAATGATTGGTTTGGAGAAGAAAGGTTTCATTTCTACTAGAATGAGTAATTATGGTGGATGATTGTATTATTGTTGGCCGCTGGTTTTGAAAGGGATGTTGCTGTCTAAGAAACCTTATAATTTTGAAGTAGAAAAAAGATAGAGATGTAAACTTTGGATGACATTTTTTCTAATAACCAGGATATTAAGTTGATCGAAACACTAAGGGGCCCATTAGGATGGCGGGTGGACTTTGTCCGCCCACCATCCTATCATGAAATGGGACCACCCGCCATGAGGGCGGTGGTCCAGTGGGGGCCATTAGGATGCACCCGCCACAGTGGTGGGCGCATCCTGCATTCCTGTCATTGTGGCAGGCGGTGCACTCAGCACCGCCCGCCACAATGCCAGGAAGGCATGTAGTGCACTTCCATGCACAACATGTCAGGCACCGCGCGGTGCCTGCCATGTTGTGCATGTACCTCCCATGTGCACCCCCCAGAGTTCCTGGGGGCCCACAACGGGCAGCCCGCAATCAATCCCCGCATGCCTTTCTGTGGCGGCAATGCCGCCACGCAAAGGCATGTATCCGCCCCATCCTAATATGGCTGGCAGTGTCTAACAGGCACCGCCACCATATTAAACTCTTTTCCGCCTGGTCAACTTGTTGACCGGGTGGAAAAGCGGCGGACGGTCTTTCCATCCGCTGCGGTCCCCCCTGCCATAGTAATATGGCGGGGGGAAATGGGTGGCAGGCGGGGAAGGATCTTGGGCGGATCGCCACCGCCATGCGGGCGGTGGCGATCCACACGATATCCTAATGGCCCCTAACTCTCCCATGGACAGACCACAAGGCTATCCATTTTAACTTCAAAATTATGCAGCTTAATCATTGCACTCGAACAAAGTCATCCAAAGTAAAAGTCCTACCTTGGAATAAAGTTCAAGGAAATGACCTAAAGGTGGCATTGGGTCCTTTTCCCACCCATCAGCGTCTGATAATAACGAAGCAGCCTTCCAGTTTAATGAGTGGCTTTTAGCAGTGGCCAACCATGTTGCCCCTGAAAAACTGGTGACAGTAAAAAGATCTAGGCTATCGTCACCCTGGTATAGCCCTGAGCTTAAATGCCTTAAAGTAAGCTGCAGGAGAGCAGAAAGTTCTTGGAGACAAGATAATAGTAATGAGAAGAAAGCAATCTATAATCAAGCACTCCAGCAATATAAAAATGCAATTATTGCGGCTAAAAAGTTATACTTTACAACTAAGATTGAGGAAGCTGGAAATTCCACCAAGGAACTATTCAAATCAATCAAACTGTTGGCGAAACCGCAGCAGAATAATACATTTAAGACAGACCAAGCAATGTGTAATAAAGTGGCTCTCTACTTTCAGAGCACGGTGTAAGGAATCTATAATGATCTCTTGAATATTCGGGGGACTCATGATGAGCAACGGCAATTTCTTGACGATGCTCAATCAACCCACTGCAGATTAACTTGTTTCCAGGAAATCACTAATGATGAGGTGAAAAACTTCTCCTCTCCATAAAATCTAGATCACCTATTGACCCATGTCCCCAGGCCATTATGCATCAGGCCACTAGGAAGATCACTGATAAGCTCACACCTTTTATCAACCAAGTCCTGGAGTCGGGTATCTACCCTACAATCTGGAAAAAAAGTTGCCATTAGGCCACTGCTTAAAAAACCCACCTTGGACCCAAACAAATTGAAAAATTACCGCCCAATTGCAGGCTTCCAATAGTTAAAATTCTGGAGAAATCATTAAACAAGGTGCTGAGCGATTATCTTGACACAAACAACCTGTTCTATTCCACGCAACATGGTTTTCGGTCCTACCATTCCACCGAATCTGCTCTGATCACTGCAACAGAGGAGATATGGAAAATCGTGGATGGGGGAGGCAGGGCGGTTACTCATACTCCTAGACCTATCGGCAGCATTTGACACTGTGAATCACACGGTGTTAGAGCAGCGGCTGAAGGATCTGGCGGGTAAGAACACTGCCCTGGCCCTTCTCTCCTCCTTCTTGGAGGAAAGGGAGCAAAGTCTATTTTGGATTGGCTTGAAATCTGACAGTTTCCATCTTCCATATGGGGTCCCACAGGGATCGGCCTTATCCCCAACAATGTTTAACATCTACATCACTCCGTTGGCTAGACTTATCAGGAAGCATGGTTTCGCACTGATCTCATATGCTGATGACTCACAGCTTTATCTCCATCTGCAAGCAACCTGAAGTCACAGCTGCCAGATTTCATGCATGTCTATCGGATATCATTACCTGGATGAACCATAGCTTCCTGAAAATTAACACCAATAAAATGGAAGTGTTAGAATTTGATCATGGTTGGTCCCTGTGGAATGAATCCTGGTGGCTGATCGAGGCCGGGAACTGTCCTCATCCCGTCCCCAAAGTATGAAATCTCAGGGTCATTTTGATGACCAGTTGAATTTTTCTGTTTCTTTCTATTAAAAACTCTGAGAAAGATCTTTCCGTTTATCTCACAGGAACTACAAAAGACAGTGATGGTGAGTCTCTTTCTGTCTAAACTAGACTACTGCAATGCCCTCTTTTTGGGCATTGACAAGACTCAGATGAGCAAACTCCAATCCTTACAGAATGCGGCTGCAAGACTGCTTTTGTATATTCCCAAAGGACAACCAACTTCAGCAGGTAATAAATCACTGCACTGGCTTCCCATCCAGCAGCAGGTGGAATTTAAGGCTTTATGCCTGGTCCACAAAGCACTTCACGGTGGTGGTGCAGAGGAAATTTCAAGAATGTTCTTACCTTACATTCCTTTCCGTGCCCTTAGATCTGCTAACTTAGGCCTACTTCAGATTGCTAAGATTAGATGGGCAAGATGGGGAGGAATGACATTATCGAACGGCGCAGCAAAACTATGGAACAAATTACAAGATCCGGACAGCAGTGAAATACACTCGTAGGTTCCGGGCGGCGAGTCGTCCTGTATCAAACGAAGCGGGACGTGAAATGATGGCCACACTGTGAGTCCATGAGGCACGCCGATGTTTTGAGCACAGGTGTATCCAGGCGAATAGCAGGAGCACTGTGGCGGGTAAAACCGTGAGTTAATTAAGGAGAGTACTGAATCTAGGTTCTTCCTTATCTGTCCTATCGGTGTGGGCACGCCTTAGCGTGCGTGGACCCCCGTAGGACTGTGTATTTGTATTATAGTTTTGGTCCTGAAGAAAGCTGAGCTAAATAAGCAACAAAACAGCAGAAACATGTTGACCACTCACACCAGGTCACTGGGATTTTAATATAAATCTCCAAGTGACTTCACTGTTTTTAATGTGAACAACTGGCCCTTGAATAAAGTTTGTTGGGGTACAGCTGCGATCTTTTATTACACCACTTAGCTGTCACCAAGCACATACATCACTTTTTTGTAATACCAGCTCCGCTGCACTTGCAGGCATTGAAGCACACAGGGGGGGATAGTCGGCCCTTCCTGTGACGAACCCCATGATGAAGCATGTCACCACTAGGGTGAGTGAGGGTTCTTTTAGAAAATAGTTTTTTCACCTTTTCTGTTCTTTGACCTTACATTATATTTAGTCTAGTCACTGTGTATTTCCTCACTAAGGCAATATGTCGTTTAGAAGTTCACAATATTAGGCGCACTTTTGTTGTTAGTAACAAATTACTAACGGCCATGAGATTCCAAGCAAATCAGAAGTTTTTTAGGAAAGATCTAAAAACATGTCTTTTTTCATCCATCTACTCCTTCTGGTAATATAAGCTTTTCCTCTGACATACACTAGCGCCAAAGACGCCACAGCAATCAAGCGCTTTATAAACATACATCCTATACTATTCTAACTTTCTAACATCATCTCAGAGATAGTCAGCCCTGGATCTGGGATTGTTTGGAGTTGTTAGCAATGAGGATATATTCATTGGTAGAGGACTTAAACATCTGTTCTGGATCTCCTGTACTGGAAGAGGGTAGGAAGGCCTTGAGTTAATCACTGTCTGCACATGATTAAATGAAGTTGTGTATCATTTATGTACTGATGGATCTCAGGTCCGTGGTTTACCTACAGGACCCAGGGAGTCTCCATTTGCAAAATATAGATGACTGGTAGAAGGATGAATCCATGTGGGACGCCAAAGATCATAGGTCACTTTACAAATTTGGAAGGGTCAATCTGTGATGGAAAAAGGTGGGGGTTAAAATTTGCAGCTCTATAACTGGATAAGGAGTGTTTACAAATCCTTCTTGTGATAAATCATTCAGGAGTCATTGGTTAGATTGTCAAAGCTGAGATTAGCAATTTCCTATAACAAGAGACCCTGAATGGCGCTTAGGGAAATGCTTTGCGCAAAGGAATGATAATTATGTTGAGCATATATGTTAGCATTTCTACAGTGAGGTTTTCATATTGGTCGAGGGGAGAATGTCATATTCATATTTGATGAAATTAAGAAAGTTGGACATGTTGGGCAAATTAGAGTGCATGAGCATTTTAAAGCATTTTCCTTAAGCTAGGGCACGCGAAAAAGAGAAATGTCTAATCAATTGTCTACAAACACAACAATGATGGACAGAATGTGGATCAATGTCACACATTCACCCCAGTCCAAAGATCTGGGCCCAAATCCATCGTTTTTCCACTCCACCCCACCCTGGGTTAGACAATGGCGATATGCAAATCAGCGCTGACCCTGTGCCCCATTGGAACAGTCCAGTCCAAACTACAAAAGCCATGTCCTTCCCAGAACGGAAACAAGCATCCGAGGACCGGCCCGGTTTCGAGGTAACACCTCTCATCAGCCCGGCTAGCTTGATTCCAGTGGTGTGGAGTGCCTGGGACTCACGTCTGAGCATCCCCAGTACACTTAGAGCGGTACCTGCAAACACAACAATGATGGACAGAATGTGGATCAATGTCACACATTCACCCCAGTCCAAAGATCTGGGCCCAAATCCATCGTTTTTCCACTCCACACCACCCTGGGTTAGACAATGGCGATATGCAAATCAGCGCTGACCCTGTGCCCCATGGGAACAGTCCAGTCCGAACTACAAAAGCCATGTCCTTCCCAGAACGGAAACAAGCATCCGAGGACCGGCCCGGCTCAGACGTGAGTCCCAGGCACTCCACACCACTGGAATCAAGCTAGCCGGGCTGATGAGAGGTGTTACCTCGAAACCGGGCCGGTCCTCGGATGCTTGTTTCCGTTCTGGGAAGGACATGGCTTTTGTAGTTCGGACTGGACTGTTCCCATGGGGCACAGGGTCAGCGCTGATTTGCATATCGCCATTGTCTAACCCAGGGTGGTGTGGAGTGGAAAAACTATGGATTTGGGCCCAGATCTTTGGACTGGGGTGAATGTGTGACATTGATCCACATTCTGTCCATCACTGTTGTGTTTGCAATTACCGCTCTAAGTGTACTGGGGATGCTCAGACGTGAGTCCCAGGCACTCCACACCACTGGAATCAAGCTAGCCGGGCTGATGAGAGGTGTTACCTCGAAACCGGGCCGGTCCTCGGATGCTTGTTTCCGTTCTGGGAAGGACATGGCTTTTGTAGTTTGGACTGGACTGTTCCCATGGGGCACAGGGTCAGCGCTGATTTGCATATCGCCATTGTCTAACCCAGGGTGGTGTGGAGTGGAAAAACGATGGATTTGGGCCCAGATCTTTGGAGTGGGGTGAATGTGTGACATTGATCCACATTCTGTCCATCACTGTTGTGTTTGCAATTACCGCTCTAAGTGTACTGGGGATGCTCAGACGTGAGTCCCAGGCACTCCACACCACTGGAATCAAGCTAGCCGGGCTGATGAGAGGTGTTACCTCGAAACCGGGCCGGTCCTCGGATGCTTGTTTCCGTTCTGGGAAGGACATGGCTTTTGTAGTTCGGACTGGACTGTTCCCATGGGGCACAGGGTCAGCGCTGATTTGCATATCGCCATTGTCTAACCCAGGGTGGTGTGGAGTGGAAAAACGATGGATTTGGGCCCAGATCTTTGGACTGGGGTGAATGTGTGACATTGATCCACATTCTGTCCATCACTGTTGTGTTTGTAATCAATTGTCTAAGCAGCTAAGTCAACTGAGTATAAGGGAAATTATTTTATTTAATTATATTTACTTTTTATTCAATAACATTACACATTTGTATTTTTGATTTTGATTTTTAATAAATGTAACACCCATTAATGCAAGGTATGTTTTCGCAGCCCAGGAAGATTTCAGTATGTAGGCACAACAGACTGAAATGATTTCTTTCGAGCCTGCAAAAAAGGTGAAGGATGAAATGGTTGAATTAATTTCAGCCATTGGCAGTCGCTTGGGCCACATCCCTATCCCTTGTTCCTCACTCACCATGCCACCTCAGTTTGGACCCAGTTGTATGCAAATCATCCGTGATCCTGCTTCAATCGGAACAGTCCAGCAAGAAACTGCCGGACCAGTTTTACCCTAATTATGGGCTCATCAGCCAGGTATAGCTTGATTTCAGTGGCACAGTGAGCATGGGACCCACATGTGGGCATACCCATAGCAGCTAGGATGGTAAATGCAACAACAACATGGCATGGTGGGTGAAAAACTATGGATTGTGATGCAGCCCAAGCAAATGGCAGTGCATGAGATTATTTCAAGCATTCCATCGATCACCTTATTGTTTTTTTTTTTTTTTGCTTTTGAGCCTGTGCACTGTAGAATAAAGGAGCCATGCTCACATTTTTATTGAAATTGCACTTTTACAGCACATTAACAAACTCGGTAGCTCTACAAGTTCGTGCATGAGCTGCAGAGAGCGCAAGCCTGAAATAAACAATTGCAACTAATTTGATCTGTGCGATCTGCAGCTCATGCACTAAAGGCCTCGCCACGAGTTGCACTAAGCTGAAATCTGATACTGTATGGCCTAGTAATTAAGGGATGCCCCTGAGAAATGAACTGGGCCGGACTGGGAACCAAAACCGGCCCTGGCAAAGTGCTTGGCTGCCCGGTTGGAGGTGCCGCCGAGCTCTTTGTCGGGGCCGGTTTTCGGACGATTTTGTTGCAGGGCCAATTTTGCAGTTATGCTGCAAAAACGGCCCTGTAACAAAATCGGCCCCCATGGACTCAAAACCAGCCCCCACCCTTGCGGCGCACCGGGGGATTGCCCGGTGCCCGCTATGGCTAGTCCGGGCCTGGAAATGGACAATAACCAGGGGATTCTCAGATTCCACTACAATTTGTGTAGATTTTTTCTCATTTAGGTCTTTTTCCAACATACATTTCAAAAGTGCACTGCATAAAATATGTGTTACTGCAGAATTCCAAAGGTACCAGGTTAGTTTGTGTGCTTTGGGTAGCATGGATCCACTGAAAATAGGGGGCAGCCCCTTTCTGAGCCTGTGGAAGGGTTCTGAGACGGATCATGGTAAGGCCTTGGTGAGTTTGTAATTTGTTGTTGTATTTGTTTTATTCTGCATTTTAATTATTTTTAACGGGTACAAATCATTTTTTGTTGTTGCTAATTGATTGACTGAATAGTCACACTTTTAATATATGCCATTTTTTCCACCGTCACAAAATCAGTGAAGCAGAATGAACTTTGTGGTATTATGGCAAAACCAGACATGAAAGCACTTGAGCTCGGTTGCTGGTAGCCATTCTTACAGAGATAATACAAGCCGAATAATAAAATAGCTCTTAGGCAGATGTTTTAAAATGTTCTCATGAGCAAGCCGTCCGATTTGTTTCGAAATTGATATTTCTGTAAATGGACAACCCTGAAATACCTCTCTCTATGGTAAGATAACTGCACGATGTGGCCATGCTCACTTGCACAAAGTACAAATTTGGAAGGCAGAAGCATGAGTGTATATACAAGGGAGGAATTTGGGATGCAACATTCCCCACCCCCCCCCAATAAATGCATTCTTGGCTTGAGAGTTGGGTTTTAGAGGGTCTTCTATGCCTTTGTTGGTTTTCTCTCTTCTTTCTCGTTTGACTAAAAGGTTTTTAACTGGTTATGTTTTTTTAAAGGAACTTAGACATTGGCCGTTCAATGACAAATCTAAAGGTCATATGCATTGTTTGCAGATTTCGCTAAACTAAACCAAATGTCCCATACATAGCAGAAAGCCAGATTTTTAATGCAGACAATATCACTTTCTTAGGGGAAAGAAATCAGCTGAAACAGAGATTCTTTGGCCTTTATTTTGTGTGTTGGTGATGTCATAAACAGGTAATGACAGGTCTGAGTGCGCTAAATTTGTTAGGATTATGTAAGTGGCTCATGTGTGGCCTTTGGTAAGGTAGTGACAAATCTATCTTCTTTCTAATGAACAAGGATGTATCTCCGAAAAGGGTCCAACCCAAGAAAACGAAACAATGGAAAAGGAACTTTAGGAATATTAACTCTATGGGTCTAACGTCCTGCTGTAGAAAGGCCCTGACTCCTCATGTCGGACGTGCATGTCCTCACCGATTTCTATAACACCACCATCGCTGGCATCCTGGACCAAATAGCCCTTCTACAATAAAGTGCCTCAGTCTAAATCTCCAAACCTTGGTTCAACGACAACCTAAACTCTGAACGCCTCAACCTAAGGTCAGCTGAAAGAACCTCGAGATCAGTACCCTCCACTGATCCTCTAATTCACCTTAGATCAGTCAGCAAGACATTTAACAAAAAAATCAGAACTGCAAAAGCTGACTTCTTCCGAACATAACTCAATCAAGCCAAAATCCACCCCAAGAAACTATTTAAAATTGTTAAACTACAATCGAGCAAGACACCCAACAGCTCTGACCTTCACGATGGCCTTCCTTCTTACAACGAATTGGCAATCTTCTTCACTGAGAAAACGAAGAGTATCAGTATCGAGCTGGAAGCAAAGAGGGCTATTCTCCCATTAGCAGGGAGGGATGATCCAACTCACCTTGAGAGAATCAGCCCCTCTAATAGTGGCACTAAGAACGATGCATCTTTATCCTCCTTTACTGCCATCAGAAAAAGAGATATTTACAACGCACTGCGGGTGATCAACCTGTCTAATCACCCGCTACCACCACCCATCTTCACAGACATCAAGGATACCATCCCTTTGGACTCAGATTATCAGTGCCTCGCTTTCACAAGGTACGATCCCTGACTGCTTAAAAGTAGCACAGATTTCTCCCTTCTACACAAACCTAATGCAGACAGATCTGATCTCAACAACATCCGGCCCAACTCCACCATCCCCACATTGGTTAAACTGCTGGAAAATGCATGCAAATGCAACTTTGTGAACACATGGAGTATTTCCAACTTCTGAAACAACAACAATCTGGATTTCAAAGAGGCCACAGCACGGAATCTGCTTTCACTCACATTTTGGATGACATTTTGATAATGCTAGACCACAACGAATCATGCCTCCTGATTCTCCTTGACCTCTCTTCAGCCTTCGACACTGTTAACCTCGACAATCTCTTATCCAGCTTTGAACATAGGATGGGCTTCTCAGGGCTGGTATTGAGATGGTTTACGTCCTTCCTCCATAATAGATCACAAAAAGCCAAGATTAAACAATCCATATCCCAGCCCTCCTCAGTCTCGATAAGGGTTCCACAGGGGTCGGCACTAACGCGGATAATCTTCACTTTATTCCTAGAACCGTTGGCAAATGCTCTGAATTCCGAAAACATCCTCTTCCATATGTATGTGGATGACACTCAACTCTATTTGAAAATCTCTTCCCCTGAAGACTTCGTCTCACTCAACTCAACCCTTTAGGATACTCAAAACTGGCTAACTAGCAACCACCTCATGCTCAACACCTCCAAAACAGAATTCCTTCTCATTGCTCCGCCTAATCACACCTCATTGATCAACGACTGGCTGAAACATCTTACGGCCTTCAACTGCACTCCCCGCATTATCGACTCTGCGGAATACCTTGGAATCACACTGGATAAGCACCTGAGCATGCAGAATCATATTAGCAATGTAAGCAAGGTGGCTAAACACTTGATGAACACCCTAAGGAATCTAAAACCTTTCCTTCCACAAGAGGACTTCAAGATGGTGGTACAAGCTCTGGTGCTGCCTAGGCTAGACTATGGTAGTTTCACGCTCTGTGACTTCCCAAATATAGCTTGGCCCCTCTAAAAGCATCCATTAATACAGCAGCTAGACTGCTCACTCATTCAAAAAGAAACTACCACATCTCCCCGCCCTCAAATCCCTTAACTGACTGCCATACGAGGTCAGAATTGAGCTAAAGATAGCCTGCGTGACACATAAA
The DNA here is from genome assembly GCF_964261635.1 of Lissotriton helveticus. NCBI lineage: Eukaryota > Metazoa > Chordata > Amphibia > Caudata > Salamandridae > Lissotriton > Lissotriton helveticus. The sequence goes on along the minus strand of NC_136063.1, from coordinate 599,080,608 downwards.
GCCCTACATCTCAAGACTCCCACGTATCTGGCTCAAAAACTAGAACTGTTTGGAGAAGAAGTGCAAGTTCATGGCTCTTAAAACCACAGATCTTTCACAAAACAAGAACAAGTCACAGAGCCTTCTCAGGTGCTGCCCCAAAGATCTGGAACTCTCTTCCTCCGGATGTCCGACAAATTGTTTCCCCGACTACCTTCAAAAAGGAAGTAAAAGAAGTCGTAATGACTAAGTTCCTGCCTTAATCAGCTCTGGCCCACTGCTCAGTGATTACCACCTGATTTGCAATAAGATTGCTGGACACCTTTGAATCCCAGTACTCACCTGCCATGCTCATTTATGTAACGAAGATTATCAAATGTTCTTCTCCATGGCCTGTATCTCACATACCTTAACTATGTTGCATGACTATTTTGCTTTATTATGTATAGTCTTGTAATTCCCGCCCAAATTGTAAAGCACTCTGATACCGACCTGGGTCAAGTTTGTGCTATATAAAACTTTAAAAATTAAATAAATAAATAAAGAATGGTATTAATCCACCAAATTTGAACTTTTCAGGGAATCACTCAAAGAGTCGACAATGGACACTTCTTTCCAGTCAATGTAAACAAACAACCTTCAAGAGTTTCTCCTGGCTCGTATAGTCTCCTTGACCACACCATAACCCAGTAACGTGAGGTCCCTATTACAAAGGGGCTGACCAAGGGACAAAAGCAGAATGGAGTCACCTATCGAGAAAGAGACAAGGCCAGTTTCCCCTCATGGCACAGGATGCCCCTTATTATGAATTCTGTTCTACATCATTCTTATTTCCTCCAGTGAGACAGTGGTAAATCTTCTATGCAACCTATTTGTTTTTGGCACTGTGGATAGAAATCTGCTGAGGGAACATCCAATTATTCTAGGGTTTGCAAATGAATTGTTTAAGTTACCTTTTGCCCTACACTCTGACATCTAGGTACAAGTAATGTTGGGAAGGAAGGGGATAGGGCAGATAAAATAGCTATTCATAATAGATTGTAACCAGGGTGTCCTTGCCCTCTTCTTGTTTTCATTCTTTTTAGGTGATCGTTCAGCACGTCTCCTTGATCCCAAAGGACATCTATCAAAAATTTGTGAAAAACAAATACACATATTGTAATATGCTGATGATTTGGTGTAACTTGATAGCGCACCAAGTGAACTAAAGAGGCAGATTAAAATGCTATAAGAATATTGTGTTTTACACAGTTTGTTTATTAACATCATGAAAGAAACATGGTTACTAGTTGAAGGAGAGTGAAACCCTACTCTAGCAGCAACAACAATCCTTATTAGGATGAAACACGAGCAAGCGCCAAATTAACTTGAGCTTAACATTCTTGTAGCTTGGCACAAATGTAGTCAGGCATAGCTCAGAGGCAATGTCAATATTATTTATGCAGCATTTGAAACAGAAATAAAGTGAAAACCCAACACACAAATGTCCCATAGCAATTTAGAAAAATAGAGCATAATTTAATAAATTATTTGACACCAAAATGACATGTACAATTTTACATTTCTAGGTAAAAATAGTACTGAAAAGCACAAAGTGCCAACTGTGGTTATCTGGTCGCACTAGACTAGGACTAAGTCACAAGTTCAGATCAACTGTGATGGAGTGCGAGCCGGACACAGGGACCAAGTAATACCTGCTTAACTTCGCACCTTAAATCCTGGTTGCGGAGCACAATGAGATCACATGCTGAGGATTAGTCACTCAGCGGTGGTCTCAATGAGCTGCAAGCTAGGATGTGAGATCCTGCGTCGAGGATGTATTGTCCAGCGGCGATTCCGGTGAGCTGAGAAGCTGCAATGCAATGTCATGCATCACGGATGCCTTACAGAGCGGCGGTTCCGAGGATATGTTTGGTCTTGAATAGGGATGTGTTGCGCTGCAGCTTTTCCAATGCAGAGCTGCGAGAAGATGCATCACACTGCATTGGTTCCACCCAAAAAAACATTTCTGGGCTGGCAGTGCACATTCTGGATCACTTCCAAGGGTCTAGAACTAGGGTGGCACAGCTTGGGGAGACCGGACTCACAGCAAACAGAGTCCAGGTATTGGGTTGGAGCCTTTTCTGCCCGAGGCTCTGATCAGTAGGCCAGACAAACGCTGGTCACTCTGGTGGTCCTGGGTTCAAGGGCAAGGTCCATTCCTTCTTACTCATGCAGCATGGCAGCAGTCCTTTTCGCAACAGAGCAGTACAGCTGTCCTTCTTCTGAGTTTTCCATAGGTCCAAATGTGTACCGGAGAGTTGGATCTGTGGGTCTGATATTCATTCCTGGGGCCAGTTTTGAAGTGGAAGAAGCATCCGGAGTTTCCCCCTACAGAGGTTTCTGGAATTTACTTCCTCCTATCCCTGGCCACAGCTTGTCTAGGGGTACAAAAGACTAATGCGAAACCCTTTGTAAATGTGCTCTGGCAGATTATTTGTGATGTGCAACATGGTAGGTGACAGCTCCTCCCCTTCATCCAGAGATGGCCCATCTTGCCAACATCTATCCCTCCTTTGTCTCGCAGTTTTGGAGCAATATACAAAGACCAACTGCCAGCTACACAAAGTCATGTGATCCAGGATATAGTCTGCAGGCACCAAATAGTTGGGACAAGAAAATATCCACTTTCTAAAAGTGGCATATTCAGAATTGTGACAAAAAATCTGACTTTACCTTTAAAGAGGGTCTTATATTACAATTCTTTAGACACCAAACTCAACATTCCTACTTGCTCCAATTGAAACTTAAAATGTATTTAATCTAATAAGGTAACCAAATCTTATCCGATGGAAGAGGTAGACCTTGTAGTAGTGAGAAATTAATGTAAGGGTTTTTCACTACTAGCATATGTAAACTTGAAAATACATGCCCAACTTTTTAAATACGTTCAAGCAAATGGGTAGTGAGGTTTTTCACTGCGCAATGTCCAACGAGAAAGTAACAAGTAAATATCAAAGGAATTTGCTACAAAGGGGAACCAAAGTAGCCTCTACCCCGTGCTCCTAATTCACAATTGCAAGCAATTGCTAGAAGACAGAATGATTGGTTTCCCTGAGCATTAACAGTACAAAGGTTATCAAATATCAATAAAAAAAATTCAGTCACTCATTCAAAAAGCAATGTCCAATAGAATCCAAATTTCAAACTATAGTATTTATTTTCTTATTCTTCAATTTCGCCACAAAGACTTGTTTTGTAGCACAGGTCCAAATTCAAAGATTACAGCCAATATCACAATCCAGAAACAGCCAACACGCATGTTTCGTCAATGGAGTATCTTTCCAAAAGACTTCATCATGGCTCGCAACAGCTTTAATTGTAATCCTTAATCGTCTCAGTATTTCAAGTCCTGTTATATTCACATCAATAGTTATGACAACGGTACATATTTTCCATTTCTGACATCTATGTAAAAAGACCAATCCAAAATCCAAGAGACCTATAGTCTCTCCTGGCCGCAGTTCCCTGTGCTGCTTAGTATCCAACTCTCCGGCATATATGTCCCGGGCAAAATTATGGTGTGTGCAAGCATTTGTGAATATACACACTAATACAGTGAAAACACTACAGATGGACACCAAACAGGTTTTATAAAAATAAGTATTCTTTATATAGACTTAACACAAGACTACAAATGACAAAAATCCACAATACTGTACTTAAAGTTGACTTAAAGATGGTAAAAGTTGCTTAGTTCAAGTTGGTGATAAATGCGACACAGTTCTCAACGAAGTACCTGGATGCGTCACGCAAAACAAACAAAAGGCTCACAGAGTATGAGATGCGTTGCGCCTCAATGCTTGCGCAGAGTAGGGGATGCGTCTTGATCCTTATCGGTGCAGAGGTGATGCGTAGATTCTTGTCCTGCGGCCTGGTTGGGATGCGCAAGATGGCGCCTTCATGAGATGCGACATTCTGGGTGCGATGCGAGAGAATGGCGCCCTTGATGCGACAACGATGCGTTCACGCCCTGGCAGCCTTGCGACGACTCTCTACTTTGGAGTCGCGACAGGCCCTGCGACATGCTCCTCCGGCGATGCAATGGCGAACCTCTCGATGGCGTCACGCTTCTCAGGTGATGCGACAGCAGACAGCTTTGTCTAAGACACGCTTCCTGGGAGATGCGGCGGCTGCACACTTCTCTAGCAATGAGTCGACTACAGCTTCGGCGGCGTCACGCTTCTTCTCGTTGCGTCACGCTTCAAGCTCCCAGCGACACGCAGGCTTTTGTAGACAGAATTCCCAGCAAGAGAACTCGGAGGGGAGCTGGAGGTGAAGTCTGTTGTCCCTGAGACTTTGAAACTATAAATGAAGATTTGAAGCAAGTGCACAGCCTATTTGTACTTTTTTTCAAAAAATTGGGTTTTGAATTAAAAGTAAACTGGTTAAGCGGGAACATGATAACGCACCCCATCATCACTTAAGTTTACAGCCACCTGTGACACTTCCAATGTAATCTAGTTATTGAAATGCCCGTGAGGGAAAGTGTACGTGGGCAAGATGAAAGGAAAATTAAGATACATATCACGGAGCATAAGTCGAACATTTGCACCCGTGATATGAAATCATCAGTTGCGAATCACTTTGTTGAAGAGCACCATAACATCTCGCAATTAAAGTTCACTGTATTGGAATGCATTGAAAAAAGGGAGGGAAGAGACAATAACAAATACTTGTTACAATGAGAGAATGCTTGGATACAGAGACTGAGTTCTACCAAACCAAATGGTCTCAATGACCGGATAGAATTAGCTTGTTACTTGTAAATACCACTAGATATTATGGCAGTTTGCCTGGATTCTTGGTTCACTTTGGTGCTGACTGTACCACTGATCATTCATGTGTATTTTTGTTACACCACTTTCCATTTCACATTTTTTGTCACATCCATAAACACTAACGTAGACTCTAAGACCTGTTTTTCAATCACCATTTTTATATTTTCAAGTTTCCACTTTTAACTCAATATCCACTTTTAATTCGATATTCACTCACTAAGAAACATATTTTGTATATTTGTTCGCCCTCGAACATTTCTTCGCGTATTACTATATCCGTAGTGTATCAGCATCTAACACCGCATAGTCTGTTTTTCATTTCCCGCCTCTAATATCACTTGACAGAAGAAGCTTCCAATCATTGACAAGTGAACGTTCACAAACAAGGAAACGCGTACAAGCATTCCAGTAAACCCGATTTTGAACGCGTCCGAAATGAACAGGCAACCCAGGTGAGCCACACACTTTTTGGACCTCGTAACATGAGGTCGAATCTACTCGTATTTGGCATTCATCATTTTTCGTCCATATTTTTCCGTTTTTAGAATCGCGATAAATCGAATGAAAAGACATGTAAGTTGGCTTTTTCCTTTCTCACACGGTCGGTACGCCACCGAGCCACGTTTAATGTACACAACTCACACGGGTACACAATGAGCATGATTTTGACACTTGTACACGTGTGTCACACATTTATTACAGTTTTTTGTATTACAGTTTCTTCATATTTTCATTGAAATGTGACAGACTGATGTGGGTATATTATGTTTGAATTAACAGTGATGCTCCCTGAGGGAGGGCTATTCATTGCCCGAAGAGCATAGGAGTCAGTAAAGCAGCGATGTCATAAAGAAATAATGATGTGGAAATTAATGGAATGACTAATAAATATCATTCAAGCAAACTATTTATTAACTAACACATTTGAATAAAAAGAAAGAATCATATGAATTGATCAAACAGCGTGGAGTCCTTAAGAAGGAACCCGAGTTTGTGTGCCTGAAGGGGATGCAACTAATGATTCATTAGGAGCACGTTTTGTCCCTGAGACTTCAGCAGGAGGCAAGCACAAGTTCAAGCCCTTGGAGCAATATTCTGCAAGATGATGAACGTTCTTGTAAAGTTCCTTCTCCTTTCCTTGGCAATGAAGAAACCACTGCAGGCCAACCCAGCAAACAGCACACTAGCAGAGGGGCAGTCCAAAACTCCTGCAGCTTCCTTGGTCATTCTCCTTGGCAAAAGGTTCATCTTGTTCCCAGAAGTGATCCAAAGTTCTTGGGTCTGGGTCCCAATATTTATACCCCAAAATCCTTTGTTCTCTGAAGGCAGAGAGGCCTCTGCCTAGTCCAAACCAGTTCTGGAGCACTCTGTTTACATGACTCCTTCTTTCCTTTCACAGTGCAGGGCAGAAACATCAGACGCCCCACAGGAAGTGGTGCCAGCACTGTGGAGGGAAGGCACAGCCCTGGAGCACTTTGTTGACATGATTCCTTCTCTCCTTTCACAGTGCAGGGCAGAGACATCAGACACACCACAGGAGGTGGAGCCAGCATTGTGGAGCAAAGGCCCAGCCCTATTCAGGTCCCAGGTGCAACTCCTCCCTCCTATCTAGATGCAGATTTCTCTTTTCCCCACTGGGCTGCCTCAGCCTGTCTCCTGGAATCCCCCAGCCCTGTCACTCAAACTCCAGACAAGGGATACCCAACCTAGCAGAGGCAGGTTTGGACAGTTAGACAAAAAAAATACCTACTTTCTAAAAGTGGTATTTTCAAACATAGAATGTTAAAACCAACTTTACTAAAAGATGTATTTTATCATTCTGAGTGCAGGCATATTAAATTCGAATTTCTACCATGTCCCTTAATCAGTTAGGATTATAAGATGTAATAATCTAACTGCCCATTCTGGCCTATGGGGAACAGTAGCCTTGCAATAGTGAACAACGAAAATGGCTGTAATTCACTATTAGGGCATGCTACACACACCAGGGCATGTCCTACCTTATACTTACAATGCACCCTGACCTTGGGCCTACCATAGGGGTGTCTGATATGACGAAAACGGAAGGTTTAGGGACTGGCAAGTGGGTGCACTTGCCAAATCGACATGGCAGTCACAGACTGCACACAGGCCTTGCAATGGCAGGCCTGAGACACACTTTACAAGCTGCTTCTGTGGGTGGCACAACCAGTGCTGCAAGCCCACCAGCAGCATTTGATTTACAAGCCTGGGGCGCACATGGTGCACTGTACTAGGGTCTGACAAGTAATGAATATGCTACTTACCAGTGTGCATCTGTTCTTGGCATGTAGGGCTGCTAACATTCATATCTAGTGCATAGATCGCCGCCTAGTGTTGGGTCCGGATGATTGCACATTGTTGTCCTGGAAGAGTCTTCGAAGTATCACGAGATAGGTGGCTCCTCCCCTGGACTACAGTGCGCATGGGCATCGGCTCCATCCCCAGATTGTTTTTAGCCATTGTGGCAGAGATGGAGTGAAATAGTGTAAAGGATGTCCATGCTAATGATGAATGCAAGAGAGTGTCTGCAGCCGCTACGGGCATCGGGGAGGAGGGCGGGCGATATGAATGTTAGCAGCCCTACATGCCAAGAACAGATGCACACTGGTAAGTAGCATATTCAGTTCGAGGCATGTGGGCTGCTAAATTCATATCTAGTGCATAGAATACACAGCAGTCCCTCCATTAAGGGCGGTTGCCCGTGCCAGCTGCAGAAGCTTGAAAAAGTGTCTTGAGAACAGCCTGTCCCACAGCTGCTTGCTGTTTGGAATGCACATCTACGCAGTAATGCTTGGTAAATGTGTGTGGTGTAGACCATGTGGCTGCTCTACAAATGTCTTCTAACGGAATGTTCCCTAGGAAAGCCATGGAGGCCCCCAATTTGCGTGTGGAGTGCGCTCTTGGGGGTATTGTTAAAGTGCGTTTAGCCTTTTGATAACAGATTTGAATGCATTTAACAATCCATCTGGCTATTCCTGCTTTGGAAATGGGGTTGCCTTTGTGTTGTGCGGAGAAGGCAACAAAAAGTTGTTGAGTCTTCCTAAAGGGTTGTGTTCTGTCAATGTAGTACATTAGCGCCCTCCTAACGTCTAATGTATGCAGCATTCTTTCTGCTACCGTTTGTGGGTTTTGGAAAAATGCAGGCAGGTCAATAGTTTGGTTGATATGAAACTGTGACACCACCTTTGGAAGGAATTTGGGGTTAGTGCGGAGCACTACCCTGTTAGAATGTATTTGGAGGAACGGCTCTTGGATAGGGAGTGCTTGCAGCTCACTAACACGTCTGAGCGACGTGATAGCAACGAGAAAAGCCACTTTCCACGTTAGAAACTGAAGTTCGCATGAGTGCAGTGGCTCGAAAGGTGGGCCCATTAGCCTAGTGAGGACCACATTGAGGTTCCACACAGGAGCTGGTGGAGTTCTAGGAGGAATGACTCGTTTCAGCCCCTCTAGGAAGGCTTTAATGGCAGGCACCCTGAAAACAGAGAGGTGCTGTCTATTCTGGAGATAAGCCGCTATGGCGGATAAATGTATCCGAATGGAAGCGTACGCTAGATTGCATTTGTAAAGATGTAACAAATAGCAGATGATGTTAGGAATGGATGCATCTTGATATTGTTGTCAGTACAGTAAATGGCAAACCGCTTCCACCTTGCTGCATAGCAAGCTCTGGTAGTGGGCTTCCTTGCCTCTCTGATGATGTCCATGCATTCAGGAGGCAGGTTGAGGTAGCCAAACTCTAGGACCTCAGGAGCCAGATCGCCAGATTGAGTTGTTGCGGATCTGGATGCTGAATGTCGCCATGGTTCTGCGTCAAGAGGCTGGGTGTGAGATGCAGCCTTTGATGCGGTACCACGGAAAGTTCTAGAAACGTGGTGTACCATGGTTGGCGTGCCCATGTTGGAGCAACCAGGATGAGAGTCATCGAGTGTTGCTTTAGCTTTCTTGCCACCAGCGGAATGAGAGGCGCTGGGGGAAAAGCGTACGCAAATTTGCCTGACCAGTTCATCCATATCGCATTCCCCTGCGATTCCGGGTGAGGGAACCTGGCGGCAAAGCTTTGGCATTTTGCGTTTTCCCTTGTGGCAAACAGGTCTATCTGTGGATGACCCCACTGCTGGAAGTACGGGTGGAGTACTGATGGATGTATCTCCCACTCGTGCATTTGATGGCTGTACCTGCTGAGCAGATCCGCCATCTGATTGTCCTTGCCCGGGAGGTGTTCTGCCATGAGGAAGATGTTCCTCTGAATGGCCCACTTCCACATGCTCTGAGCCAGATGAGACAGCTGTGGTGAGTGAGTACCTCCCTGCTTCTGGATGTAGTACATGGCTGTCATGTTGTCCGTCCGGATCAACACGACCTTGTTGCACAGATGTACTCTGAAGGACTTGAGTGCCATGAAGATTGCCATCAATTCTAGGTAGTTGATATGCAATCGTTGTTGCTGGGTCGACCACAGTCCCTGCACCGTGTAGTGGAGCACATGCGCTCCCCACCCTTGGAGAGATGCGTCCGTCGTTAGGACAATCTGTGGCACAGGCTCTTGGAACGGTCGTCCCTTGCAAAGGTTGTGTGGATTCCACCAATGCAGAGAGTTGTATGCCCGAACGGTCACCAACACTAGGTCTGTCAGTTGTCCTCGAGCCTGTGTCCATTGATTTGCTAAGCATTCCTGGAGGGGGCGCATGTGCAACCTTGCGTGCGGGACTATGAAGATGCAGGAGGCCATCATGCCTATCAACTGCATGAACACCCTCGCTGGCAGGGAGAGTTGCGGTCTGAATCGTTGGATCAGCGACTGAATGCTGTTGATTCTGACTGTGTTTGGCTGAGCCATAGCTGTCAGGGTGTTTATTGTCGCGCCCAGATACTGCCGTACATGGGCTGGTTGAAGGTGCGACTTTGGGTAGTTTAGCGAGAACCCCAGGCTGTGAAGGAGTTGAATAGTGTGGGACATGTGTGAGGCGCACTGTCTTTCCGACTTTGCTTGAACGAGCCAGTCGTCGAGGTACGGGTAGACATGTATGTTTTGTCTCCTGAGGTGCGCCGCCACTGCCGCCAGACACTTTGTAAACACTCGGGGGGCAGTAGTCACTCCGAAGGGTAGCACTTTGAACTGATAGTGCTTGTTGTGAATGGTGAACCTGAGGTATTTTCTGTGGGACGGGTGGAGTAATGTGGAAGTAAGCATCCTTGAGGTCTAAGGTTGCCAGGAAGTCCCCTTGGTTGAGAAGGGGAAGTATCTGTTGCAGTGTTAGCATGTGGAAATGTTCTGACAGTATATACATGTTGAGAGGGCGGAGATCCAGAATGGGTCTGAGGGATCCGTCCTTTTTTGGGATGAGGAAGTACAGGGAATAGACCCCTGTTCCTTTCTCCTCCACTGGCACGAGTTCGATTGCTCCTTTTTGCAGCATTACTAGCACTTCCTGCTGCAATAAGTGCAAGTGCTCTGCCGACATAGGACGGTGTCTTGGGGGAATGTTTGGAGGAGTGGATGTTAACTCCAAACAATAACCGTACTGGATTAGTTTTCTCACCCACCTGTCCGTGGTGATGGACGACCAGACTGGCAGGAACTGCTGGAGTCTTCCCCCGACAGGTGTTGGATGGTCGGGGGGCAGTGACAGGGAGTCACTGTTTGTTTGCGGCAGAGGAACGGGAGTTGGTGTTCCCTCTGCCTCTGCCTTTGGCACTGTTACCTCGGTAACCCCCTCTACCTTGCTTGGGATACGAGGACTGCGCACCACCTTTTGTGAATTGTGATTGTTGTCCCATGTGTCCTCTGGTAACATTACGCGCTCCTGAGCGACGAAAAGTGTTGCCCCTGAACTGTTGTGATTGAAGTGCCCCCATGGACTTAGCAGTTTCGTTGTCCTTTTTAATTTTTTCAAGTGTGGTGTCTACATCTGGGCCAAACAGTCTGTCAGGATTGACGGGCTGGTTGAGGATTGTAGTTTGGATGTCAGGCTTAAATCCAGATATACGAAGCCAGGCTTGGCGCCTTAGCATGACGCTAGTGTTAATTCCTCTAGCCGCTGTGTCCGCTACATCAAGTGCGCATTTTATTGCAGCGTTTGATATAAGCTTTCCCTCTTGTATGAGCATTTCGCCAGCTTCTTTATACTCATCAGGCAGATGTTGAAGGAGCTGTTCTAGGGTGTCGTAATGCGCCCTATCGTAACGCGCTAACAATGCCTGTGTGTTTGAGATACGCCATACATTAGCAGCCTGCGCAGCGACCCTTTTGCCAGATGCCTCAAGCACTTTCGACTCCTTGTCTGGGGGAGGAGCTTCACCAGTTGTTTGGGAGTTTGCCCTCTTGCGGGCATTCGCGACCACCAACGAATCCAGAGGCAACTGTCCTCGAATTGTAGTTTCTTTAAAGATCTCTGGCGCATGTTTAAGGACACCTTTCAACATAGGAAGTGTTTTGACTGTTCTTTCGGAGACAGAGAAAGTGTCAAACAGGAAATCCTCTTCCACTGGGTCAGCATGCATATCTACATTATGATTTGCAGCTGCCCTCTCAATTAAAGCATTGAAAGCTGCTGAATCCTCAGTTGGTGAAGTACGTGCCCCAAAACCTTGTGGGTCCTGCACCACCTGATGACTTCCCTGGTCCCCAGCGTCGTCATATGAGTCCTGATGCACATCAGGGTTATTGCCAGTAGGGAAGTTGTATTGGTCATCTTGGTCGTCATCCTCACCCCCTGATTGGGTGGGGGAAGGGGTTGGACTCCTCCTTGGGGGAGGTTGCAGAGGTTCAACAAGGGCAGGTATGTCCTGTGTTTCCCTTTTCTTTTTCAGTGAAATTACAAAAGCCTCCAATGGCTGGGAACTGATCTTTCTTTTATAAAGTGTCATCTTCCCTGTGTGGGCATCGATGTAATGCTCACAGTCGTCCTCAGATGCTGTGTGTCGAAGCAAAACAGCACTGGACGTGGAATCCGAAGTCCCCGAGGTCTTCGGCACCGGTTGGGGTGCAAACGCCTTTGGTGGCACCTTAGGTGGTAGTGTGTAGATAAGTTTCGTCGACTTTTTGGCAGGTGGTGCCATCGGTGTCGGATCCGATGGCGCAGACTTTGTCGACGGCAGGGCCTTCTCCCGAATCCTCTTGAGCGACTCGGTGACCTGTTTTGTAAATGAAGCCGAGGGTTTGACGACCGATGCTTCATGTTCGTCCGCTTTGGAGGCTTTCGGTGTGGCAGAAGAAGGCACCGACGAATCCTCGACTCCAACGGTTCGCTGCCCTGCAGCTGTCTTAGACGCCGACGGCGTCACCGCGGATCCGGTGTCTTTGTGCCGAGGAGTAGCGGCTCCGGCTTTTGGATCTGGGCTCTTAGTGGCCTTTGCTTCGACCGTCTTTTTGGAGGTTGATGCCCCAGACGTCGAGACGTGATGGACCACCTTCTTTGTGGACGTGTCCTTGGCCACCGTCTTAGATGTCGTAGAAGCCGTTTGTTTCGGTTTCGTTTTCGACGTGTCTTCGGCCATCTTAGGTGTTGTCGAGGCCGTAGGTTTCGGTTTCGGTTTCGGCGTGACGTCGGCCATCTTAGATGTTGTCGACTGTACTGGTTGCGGTTTCAGTTTCGATACGCGCAACAACGGCTCCTCCGGTGTATCCGTGGCCGGGCCCGAAGGCGGGGCTGGGGATATCGGTGCAGGGTCGTGGGTAAGGCCGAGTGGCGATCCCGTGACCTGAGCCTGAGTCGAGTAACCTTCGGGGCATAGCTTTTCCTCTGAGCTATCTTCCGCGGCCCCATAGACTTCTTCGTCGTCCCCTACCTCATCGACGTATTCAAGGTCTTGGCTCTGTTCTTCGATGTATTCTTCAGGATCGGCCTCGACCTCCGTTGATGGTGGTGAAATCTGAAGATGACGGCTTTGGCCGTGTTCTGCGGGGTCGTCGAATATGTCGTCGGGTGCCGGTGCTGCGTGCAAGGCCTCGAGGCGCGCCGCGCGCCGATGCTTGAGTGTCTTCTTCGACCTGAATTTGGCGCAGGCCATGCAGTTGCCCTCGTCGTGATCCGGCGAGAGACATTTGTTACAAACTGGATGTACGTCGATGTGTGGGTACTTGGACCCACACACGGGGCAGCGCTTGAACGGACTCCGTTCCATGATGATTTCGTCGGTGTCTCGCTGCGAGTACAGGGCCTCGATGTCCGAAGAGTAGCAACTTCCCAGAAGTCCGACACGAAGAGTCGGACGATGCTCGGGACCGTTCGCAACAATACCGACGCGAGTATAGAAGGCCTTTGGGCCTTAAAGAATTAATTTTTTCGATTCCGACAAGGAGGCGTCGAAATCACATCCGAATCCAATGGCGGAAAAAAACAATCTGGGGATGGAGCCGATGCCCATGCGCACTGTAGTCCAGGGGAGGAGCCACCTATCTCGTGATACTTCGAAGACTCTTCCAGGACAACAATGTGCAATCATCCGGACCCAACACTAGGCGGCGATCTATGCACTAGATATGAATTTAGCAGCCCACATGCCTCGAACATAACATAACCCAATCATGGAGTCACTAATCAGTACATTAATTTAACATAGGGAGCACTTGCACTGTGGCACTGAATAGCAGTGGCACCGTGCCTAAAGCATATAACCAGTAAAACATATCAAAAACAGAGGAGGCAATCAGTAAAAAATGGAAGGGAGACTCCCGCCAATGTTGCCAAGTCTAACACGTGTCCCCTCCAGCTGAAATGTGGGGAGATCTACCCTTCCCCTTGGGAGTTCTCTTCACTAAGGCGGAAAAATCTGGACAGACCATCAGCATTGGCGTGTTATGTACCAGGGCAGTGTTCCACCGTAAAGGCCATACCCTGTAGGGAAATGGACCACCTCAACAACTTTGGGTTCTCACCCCTCATCTGCATCAACCGTCTGAGGGGCCTGTGGTCAGTCTGAACCAGGAAGTGAGTCCCAAACAGGTATGGTCTCAACTTCTTCAGTGCCCAGACCACAGCAAATGCCTCACGCTCAATTGCACTCCACTTCTGTTCCCGTGAAAGTAACATCCTACTGATGAAGCCTACTGGTTGGTCTAGGCCCTCTTCATTAATCTGTGAAAGAACAGCCCCCACACCATGCTCTAAAGCGTCCGTTTGAACAATGAATTCCTTTGAGAAGTTGGGTGCCTGGAGCACGGGTGCTGTGCACATGGCAGTTTTCAGGGCATCAAAAGCCTTCTGACAGGTGTCAGTTCAGTTTACTTTCTTGGGCTGCTTCCTGGAAGTCAGCTCAGTCAAGGGTGCAACAATGTTGCCATAACCCTTGACAAATCTCCTGTAGTACCCTGTGAGTCCTAAAAAGGCTCTCACCTGTGTCTGAGTCTTTGGGGGTTCCCATGTCAGGATGGTATCAATCTTGGGTTGTAGGGGCGCCACCTGGCTGCTCCCTACCTGGTGACCCAAGTACACCACGGAACCCTGCCCGCTCTAGCATTTACTCGCCTTGATCGTGAGGACTGCCTTTCGCAGTGCCATTAACACTTCCCAGAGGTGGCGCAGATGTTCTTTCCACCTGGCGCTGAACACTGCAATGTCATCCAGGTAGGCGGCACTGAAATCCTCCAGTCCAGCCAAAACCTGGTGGACCAACCTCTGAAACGTGGCTGGGGCATTCTTCATCCCAAAGGGCATAACCCAGAATTGGTAGTGATCATCTGGTGTGGAGAATGCTAACCTCTCTTTGGCCCCATCAGTCAAGGCGATCTGCCAGTACCCAGACGTCAAATCAAATGTGCAGAGGCACTGTGCAGCCCCTAACCGATCAATGAGCTCATCAGCTCTGGGGATGGGGTGCGCGTCAGTCCTGGTGACTGAATTGAGTCCTCGGTAGTCCACACAGAACCGGAGTTCAGGTGTGGCACCAGGCAAGGCAGCCTTTGGGACCAAAACCACTGGGCTGGCCCAAGAACTGTTAGAGGACTCAATTACCCCAAAGGCAAACATCTTGGAGACTTCCTCCTTAATGTAAGCCCTGACCTTGTCAGTCACCCTGTAAGCCTGGTGCTTCACAGGAGTACTGTCTCCAGTGTCCATACCATGGACGCACCACTCAGTGACACCAGGAATCAAGGAAAACAGATCAGAGAATTGTCCCAACAGTTGGCGACAATCTTGCTGCTGATCAGGGGTCAGTGTGGCAGAGAGACTGACACCATCCACTGATCCACCTTGCTTTGCTGCAGACAGGAGGTCAGGAAGAGGCTCTGTCTCCTCTTCTATTCCAACATCTGTCGCTAGGAGCATGCCCACTTCGGACCTTTTTAAGTGGGGCTTGAGGCAGTTAACATGCAGGATCCTCAAAGGGTTCCTGGTAGTCTGCAAGTTGATCAGATAGGTGACATCACTCTTGTGCTCCATCACCTCAAATGGTCCGGCCCACCTGTCCTAGAGCACACAAGGCTCTACAGGGGCCATGACCCAAACTTTCTGTCCAGGCTGAAGCTCAATCAGAGTGGCATTCTTATTGTACCACCACTTCAAGTCCTCCTGGCTGGCTTCCAGATTCGCCTGAGCGAGTTGTCTGAATCGCCGAGTCTGGTTCCTGAAGGCCAGCATGTAACTGTATACATCCTGGGGAGGTTTCTTGGGAGATTGCTCCCAGCCTTCCTTGACCAGACTCAAAGGACCTCTTACCGGGTGTCCATACAACAGTTCAAAGGGGCTGAACCCTAGGGACTTTTGTGGCACCTCACGGTAAGCAAAAAGAAGGCATGGCAAGAGGACGTCTCACTTACGCCTCAAATGTTCTTCAAGACCCATAATCATGCCCTAAGGGTCCGGTTGAATCTCTCAACCAACCCATTACCTTGTGGGTGGTAAGGAGTGGTGAACTTGAAGGTAACACCACACCTTCCACAGAGAGTTCATATAACTGGAAATGAAGTTTGTACCTCGGTCAGACACCACCTCTCTGGGGAACCCCACACGGGAGAAAATCCCTATCAGTGCACGTCCCACCACGGGGGCCGTCACTGTCCTGAGTGGAATGGCTTCCAGGTACCGGGTAGCATGGTCCACCAAGACCAGGATAAACCTGTTGCCCATGGTGGGCTTGGGGTCCAGTGGCCCCACAATGTCAAAGCCCACCCGTTCAAAGGGGGTCCTGACTACAGGGAAAGGTTGGAGAGGAGCCTTGTGCTTCCTTCCACTTTTCCCACTTGCCTGGCAAGTTTGACAAGTCCTACAATGAGTATCTAAACTCTTCCGCATCTGGGGCCAATAAAAGTGGGTGACAAGCCTTTCAAAGGTCTTAACCTGCCCCAGATGTCCAGCTAAAGGCATATCATGAGCCAAACCCAGTAGGAAGGCTCTGAAGCGCTGGGGTACCACCAGCACATAGCCCGACCCACGCTCAGCAACCTTAGGCTCGCTATACAGGAGGTTGTTCTCCCAGTAGATCCAATGTGATCCAGACTGATCACCTGCTGCCTGGTTTGTGGCCTGTTGCCTCAAACCCACAAGAGAAGGGCACTTTTTCTGTTCCGCACAAAATTCCTCCAAGGAGGGGCCTCCTTCTTGCTGCCAAAGGGTCAGCTCAGGCAGGTTCCCCAGTTCTGCAATTTGCTCCCCTGTAGGTTACAGGGCATCCCCCTCAAGGTCTGCCTCCTCCTGGACCGTGGGAACAATGGGGGCTGGTTTCCCATGCCTCCTACCTCTTCTCTTTAAGGCAGGTTCCTGGGCATACTTTCAGGCTCCAGGATCTCTTGAATACCCTTGGCTGTCATAGACCGAGTGGTCACACATGCCAACTCAGGCAGACCCAGCATCTCTAAATGAGCCTTCTTCTCCACCTTATCCCAAGGGGAGCTTTCCAAATCATTGCCTAACAGACAATCAACAGGCACGGCTGGCCTCACAGCTACTTGAAGAGTACCTGAGACCCCCCCACTCAAAGAGAACCTGAGCCACCTTACAATGGCTTTCTGTATTGTCAGCGGCAATAACTGGAAAGAATGCATTGGGGACCACCTGCTCTTCAGACACCAAGTGACACTTGACAGCTGGCTCCGGTGTCTCTAAGAGCCTCCACTCTATGGCCATTGATGGTCACCCACTGCCTGTATTCTTTAGTGTTATCAGGCAGCTGAGTTTTAGGGACCATCTCAAAGTCTCCTAATGAGACAAGGGATATTTCTGCGGGACCCCACCCACTTTGGTCACACTTCTCCTCCACTCCCAGGGCTACACCGGTCATCTGATGGGGGGTGCACGGGGTGGCACATACTGACACTTTTGGGGACACTGAGGATCATACCAACGGTGTCCCACCTGTTTACACTGAAAGAAGGTAGCTGGTCCCCTATGAACAGGTTTACCTGTCGGGGCTATGACTTCTTCTCAGGGGGAGGTTGGGAACCCTTACCTTGGTTCCCTTGGGAATTACTTTGGGCCCTTTCTGGAACTCCCTCTGTTTGCCCTTGTCCCCCCACTCTTCTAATGGGGACCCTGCCCACCTTTGGCTGAGTCTCCCACATGACCCTTGTGGACCCTGGTACTGACCCAGCGGTCCGCCTCCTCAGCAAAGTTCCTAGGGTTAGTCAACCTGCTATCCATAAGGTACTGGCGTAGCTCTGGAAAACAATTAGCAGCCAAGTGCTCCCTTGCAATCAAATCATAGAGCGCTTCAAAATTACCCCGTTTGCTACCCTTCACCAAACCATTCATAGCTCTGCAAAAGAAAGATACATATTCTACCTAAGTGGTTCCCTCCAGCTTCTTACAATTCCTGAACCTCTGTCTATAGAGTTCTGGAGTCAAACCATATCTTGTCATCAGGGCTTCCTTCATGTGGGCATAAGACATCCTATTCTCACTGGGTTGGTCTAACAAAGTATATCTCCCCTCACTCACAAAGCAGCCCCACAATCCCGCTCCCCAATCCTTCTCAGGGACCCGGTGGGCCAACATTGCTATTTGATAGGCTGCAAACCACTGCCCAACATCTTCATTTTTATGGAAATCTTTTATGACATCCTTGTGAAAATATACCCTGCCTTCGGAAGGCACAGATGGTGTGCTGCCACCAGAAGGATTGATCTCTAAGCACTTTGCCTTGATCTCTAACTCCCTCAACATCCTCTCATGTTCCATTCTCATTCTCTCTCTCTCCAAGGACAATCTGTTATTCTCTGCTTCCCTCTGACCCTCCATTTTAAGCTTAGCCATCTCCAGCTTGTGTGCCCTATTTCTCTCCCTGTCTTCCAATTCTCTGGGGGACAGGTCTTTGGAAGAGATACTACTGCCAGGTGGGATGGCACCCCTCTCCTGGCTGGAAACACTGGCCTATCCAGTTGCCCATCTGTATCCCCAGCTGGCTCCACCACAAGATATGGGGCATTTCGTGCTTCTACCCAGGCCCTCAGCGCCTTTTGGTAGTCATCCTTTTTAGAAATGCCTGGTGTAGCAACTTTCAATTTCTTGCAGAGATGCTTGAGCTGTTTCAATGTGTGGGTTTCCAATCTGTCTTCCTCAAAATCAAGATCCATAGATGCAAGAGATGCTGGTCTACTCATGGTAGTAAGAATTGGGAGTTTTCACGAAAAAAATAACAGTCCAAGGAAAATAATTTTACCAAAAAAGTATGTGGTCTTGTTTGGTCTGCACTCACTAGTAGTGTACACCAATTACTGTATATGAAACACAAATGCAGGTCCAAATCCTCACCGCTGACCACCAATATAAGAACTGGGGGTCTGTAGTTGGCAATGGTGTACACCTTTGACCAAATAGGGACCCTTGCTTCTAGGTCAGGACAAGGGGATTACACTCCTAGATAACCCCTGCACACCGCCTTGGTAGCTTGGCACGAGCAGACAGACTTATCTCAGAGGCAGTGTGTTAAGCATTTGTGAATATACACAGTAATACAGTGACAACACTACAAATGGACACCACACAGGTTTTATAAAAATAAGTATTCTTTATATAGACTTAACAAAAGACCACAAACAACAAAAATCCACAATACTGTACTTAAAGTTGACTTAAAGATGGTAAAAGTTGCTTAGTTCAAGTTTGTGATAAATGCGACACAGTTCTCAACAAAGTACCTGGATGCATCATGCAAAACAAACAAAAGGCTCTCTTGTGGGAGATGCATCAGTTCCGTGATTCGGGGGAGATGATGTGTCGCGCCTCCATTCTTGCGCAGAGTAGGGGATGCGTCTTGATCCTTATCGGTGCGGAGGTGATGCGTAGATTCTCGTCCTGCGGCCTGGTTGCGATGCGCAAGATGGCACCTCGATGCGATGTGACACTCCGGGTGCGATGCGAGAAGATGGCGCCCTTGATGCGACGACGATGCGTTCACACCTTGGCAGCCCTGCGATGACTCTGTACTTTGGAGCCGCGACAGGCCCTGCAACACGCTCCTCCGGCGATGCGATGGTGACCCTCTCGATGGCGTCACGCTTCTCTGGTGATGCCACAGCAGGCAGCTTTGACGAAGACATGCTTCCTGGGAGATGCGGTGGTGGCACACTTCTCCGGTGATGCGACGAATACAGCTGCGGCGGCGTCAAGCTTCTTCTCGTTGCTTCGCGCTTCCAGCTCTCAGCGACACGCAGACTTTTGTAGACAGAATTCCCAGCAAGGAAACTCTGAGGGGAGCTGGAGGTGAAGTCTGTTGTCCCTGAGACTTCAGCAAGAGGCAAGCACAAGTTCTAGCCCTTGGAGCATTATTCTGCAAGATTATGAAAGTTTTTTTAAAGTTCCTTTTCCTTTCCTTGGCAATGAAGAAACCACTGCAGGCCAACCCAGCAAATAGCATACTGGCAGAGGGGCAGTCCAAAACTCCTGCAGCTTCCTTGGTCCTTCTCCTTAGCAAAAGGTTTGTCTTGTTCCCAGAAGTGATCTAAAGTTGTTGGGTCTTGGTCCCAATATTTATACCCCAAAATCCTTTGTTCTCTGAAGCCAGAGAGGCCTCTGCCTAGTCCAAACCAGTTCTAGAGCACTCTGTTTACATGACTCCTTCTTTCCTTTCACAGTGCAGGGCAGAAACATCAGACGCCCCACAGGAGGTAGAGCCAGCACTGTAGAGGGAAGGCACAGTCCTGGAGCACTTTATTGACATGATTCCTTCTCTCCTTTCACAGTGCAGAACAGAGACATCAGACACACCACAGGAGGTGGAGCCAGCATTGTGGAGGAAAGGCCCAGTCCTATTCAGATCCCAGGTGCAACTCCTCCCTCCCATCTTGATGCAGATCTCTCTATTCACCACTGGGCTGAGTCAGCCTGTCTCCTCGAATCCCCCAGCCCTGTCACTCAAACTCCAGACAAGGAATACACAACCTAGTAGAGGCAGGCTTGGCCAGTTAGACAAGAAAATACCTACTTTCTAAAAGTGGTATTTTCAAACACAGAATGTTAAAATCAACTTTACTAAAAGATGTATTTTATCATTCTGAGTTCAGGCATATTAAACTCGAATTTCTACCATGTTCCCTGAGTCAGTTAGGATTATAAAATGTAATAATCTAACTGCCCATTCTTGCCTATGGAGAACAGGTAGCCTTGCCATAGTGAAAAACGAAAATGGCTGTAATTCACTATTAGGACATGCCACACACATCAGGGCTTGTCCTACCTTTTACTTACAATGCACCCTGTCCTTGGGCCTACCATAGGTGTGACTGATATGAAGAAAAGGGAAGGTTTAGGGACAGGGAAGTGGGTGCACTTGCTCAGTCAGCATGACAGTACCAGACTGCAAAAACTATAAGGTGGGGGAGGGCCTAAGGGAGTTTAAAGACCTTGCTGGGACACATTCCCTCAATGACATATAGCAAACAAAAGCGTCACAGGGTCTGGATAAAAGCCTAACTGTGGTACAGCTACCTGAAGATGTGAGTGTTGAACCCTACATGAAAGGAAAAGAGGAAGAGGAGTGTTCTGTGGTTACTCACAAGATACCCATCAGTCACCACTCGGAACCGCCCTTCATCATTTGGGATTCCTGTTAACCATACTTAGGGTGCACCTCTGGTATCAGATGGAAGGTCAGTTGTAATTAATCTTTGTGTACCTAGAGGCGACCTATATGGTTTGGAGTGTCACAGGCCACTCATTGGTTAAAGCAAGGAGCGTGACTGATATGCAGTGCATGTGAAGAGAAAGTGTGCAGTGAATCTAAAATTGGGTGAGAGAGCAGGAAAAATTATTTATTCGGGTTTATGCTCGCTCCTCCAATATTAAAAAGCAGCATTGGTAAATTGAACAAATATTTACCAGAATGTAGAAATGGTCAACATGTTTCAGCAATTTCGTGGACTGACGAGTCCATTGCTTTCATCAGGACCGTTATATAAAATGATGCTACTGCAAAATTATAATGTGAAAAGTGAAAATAAGGTGACTACATATAGAACAATCTGCAGTATTAATAAAGATCACCTGGGTCTCAAGGTGTCGTTTTTCTTTGCAGTTGATGTATGTCACCTTTTGAATGAAGTAGAGGGCTCCACCCCGCCTGGCAACGGCTCAGGTCATGAGGGAAGCACCGCTCTCTCCGTCGGTACTTCGTTGCCTCCTTCTGAGCCGGTTGGGGAGGTCAACCGGCTCAGAATGTTGACCATTTCTACATTCTGGTAAATATTTGTTCAAGTTACCAATGCTGCTTTTTAATATTGGAGGAGCGAGCATAAACCAGAATAAATAATTTTTCCTGCTCTCTCACCCAATTTTAGATTCACTGCACACTTTCTCTTCACATGCACTGCATATCAGTCACGCTCCTTTCTTTAACCAATGAGTGGCCTGTGACACTCCAAACCATATAGGTCGCCTCTAGGTACACAAAGGTTAATTACAACTGACCTTCCATCTGATACCAGAGGTGCACCCTAAGTATGGTTAACAGGAATCCCAAATGATGAAGGGCGGTTCCGAGTGGTGACTGATGGGTATCTTGTGAGTAACCACAGAACACTCCTCTTCCTCTTTTCCTTTCATGTAGGGTTCAACACTCACATCTTCAGGTAGCTGTACCACAGTTAGTACCAGACTGCACGCAGGCTCTGCAATGGTAGACCTTAGACACATTTTACAAGGCTGCTTCTGTGGGTGGCACAACCATTGCTGCAGGCCCACCAGCAGCATTTGGATTTACATGACCTGGGCACACTCAGTGCACTAGACTAGGGTCTGACAGGTAAACCAAATAGCCAAACATGGAACCACTGATTAATACATCAATTTACAATAGGGAGCACTGGCACTGTGGCACTGAATAGCAGTGGCATAGTACCCAAAGCATCGAACACCAGCAAAAATACATGAGGCAACAGTAAAAATGGAAGGGAGACCCACGCCAATGGTGCCAGGTCTAACAACTGTGAAATAATCGCGTGAAGGCAATTGGTTCCTTGTGTCTTTTTTTTTAAGGTTCCGTTTGTCAATTGTTAAAGCTGTTAAAAATGATTGCCCTTTTACTCTTTGTATAAAAGTATACTGATGTACAATATGGATTTAAGTATCAAACATTTGTGCCATAAAACACATAATAGGCTTGGTACGTATAGAGAGGCTTGGATGGTATGTATTGGAAGCAAAGCTCCTCCAAAACTCTTGGATGCAAGGGTTTGAAGTACTATCTATATTTTGCTCCTCAAAGGCGATGGTACCTACTCAAAGGAGCACTTAGTATTGCCTCAAACTATGCTGTTCAGACAATACTCTGTATGATTTCTGAAAGGAAGCCCTATGATTGAGCTGGTACCAGAAAGTAGGGGTTTATGAGACATGGCCTAGGTCTCTCTTTTGGTATGAATGTCAGCACCTGAACTTGGGAAGAATAATCGTTAAGGCTTCATCTCACTTTTACTCATCCGCTCTCTCGTTGAAAATTGACAAAAATGGTCAAAATGAATCACAATACAGTTCCCTGTCAACCCATGACACAAGCACATTGTCCTGTCAACAAGGATGGAACAACAAGCCATTCGTCATTGTGAGAATGTATTGCATTGTGTTGTGATTGCTTTTATGTGATTTTCATACCCTGATCGGGTGCTGAAGCGCATATGCGGATGGGAACTGCGGCACTCCATGGAACTGTTTGGATGGGAGAATGAAGGTTTCTGGCCTAAGGGGCTATTATGATGTCGGGCGGACGCACCATCTGGGAACTTGTAGCGACCGACTTCGGGTCAGTGGTCCCGACCTCCTGATTAGGATGCGACTGAACACGGTTCTGTCGCAATCTGACATTTCCCTATAGAAGCATGTATTATGGCCATAAACCGACTGTAGTACATGCTCCCATAGGGAAATGGGAGGTGGTGTTAATCCCTGCACCCTGTGGCAGGCACCTCAAGGGGTGCAGGGAATAACAGGGGATCACCATGGGTGCCCCCTCGGCCCCCAACCAGAGGCCGCGCACACAAGGGGCCCTGCTAGGTGACACTGATGGGTGGCCAGATTACATTTTGAGTAGCACTAAATTGTTGGATGACGAAAGTAAACAAGTAAATATAAAGTAGATTAAAGCACATAATCAAACAACAAGGGTGAGCTGAAGTAGAACTATAGAGATAATCAAGCAAATAAACAAAAACCAGCACAAGAATCAAGTTCTTATGTTTGGTATTGCTAACTAATTAATCATTAATTAATGGCCGTATGAGGAAACTTCTGTAATTTTGGTCTTCGATAAAGGAGCAATTCCATAAATTACTCTGCCTGCTCCAGCAGCACCCATCTCACAGCAGCAACAAGCCATCCCGCAAGAAATGCTCAGGGAGAGTGCGACAGTATTCAAAGTATTCTATTTGCATGCAGGTGGCGAACTTCACGGGCTGCATTAAGGCTGAGCCAGGGTGGATTAATTTCCAGTCTTTTGATATTCATTAACTCTAGCTTCAGGGGAAAAAACGCGAGGCGATGACACAATTACCCTCAGAGCTTCACTGTGGCGCAACAGCTTTGCAATCTCAGTTCACAACTCTCGACTAATTGATCAAGAAAGGGCGAGCTTCCATGAGGGGAGGTGAAAAAGCATAAGTTTCAAGCATGATACTTACATTACGGGGCTTCGAAGAGTCAGTGATGTTTAGGAGTCGTTTAACTAAGTGACCCAGATTATATGATATTTTAATAACCTTCCATCCTTCTGTTTTTGTATAGTTGTTGAAGGAGCTGTCACTGAACAAAACCACCCATTTAATTACATGTTTACGGTAGTTAATGCTCAATTATCAGTTCCTTTAAAAAAGGACATACATGACATCTCATTACTTTATTCATTTCCACAAGACAGGCATTGTTTGACATTCGGGGCTTTTTCCGAATTAATCAAGATATCGAGGGGTTTGTTCCACAAGAAAGAGTCAATTCAAACCAAATAGAAAATAAATGACAAAACATCCACGTGTACCGTTCTTTGCCTAAAGCACCATGCAAAGCACCAGTTGAATATTTACCTCTGGGTCACTGTAAACCTCCGGGTCAGTGTGCAGCGTCGGGGGGAAGAGAGCTAACATGTCTCCTTTCCTCAGAGACCACCCCTGGTTTCCCTCGAGCTTGAGGAGGAAATCCTGCTGCACGACTCGTATGTTCATGGAAGCCGTGGACATCCGGAAGCCCTCGTGGACCGCACTGTCTGCAGGAGAACAACACAAAACGAGGAGGAGAGGTTATATACGTAATAAGGTAGAGGCTGCGACGGAGATGGATACATAGGAACATGGATGTGTGAGATCATCTCTGAGTGGATAGGGATACGTAAAAGATGCTATTAGTATGTACTAGGAAACACAACTATGGGTCAACCCATCCAATACCACTGTTCTCACTGTTTGTTCCCTGGAATTTCATAGGCCTTAGCAACTTCCAACCAACCTCAGCTTCAAGATGGGTCCTCCAATCAAGGATGCTTGTCACAGTTACATTAGATTTTCATAGTACAATAAAACAACTCTAACCTTGGGTTCTGGAGTGGCGTGCTACTCTCCAAAAAGGGCTTTAACACCTTGGCACGGGTAGTAAGCGCTATATAAATACAATACAACAAGGCAATAGAATAAAATTCAAACTACGAACCAGTCAGTACCTCTGGAACTTGTTTACATACCATAAATTTGCAGAGGGCATGTAAGTGGATGTTCTGAACAGGTTTATTCTTAACCTAGTAACTGTATTGTAAAACTGTCCTCAGAGCACGCTTCTGTGAGATCAGCAGAGTGTACCGCGTGCCTAGACTCTACAAATAATGCCTTGTTCAGGTTTGCATGCTTGTTGAGCACAGATATACCCTTCCCTCTTGGGGCTGCTTTCTGTCTTCAGTTCCTGTGACGGAAGGGTCTAGGAGCTGAATGTCCTTGCTTTCCCAATGGCCTTCACCTTTTGCTCCCACCATGGCAGATTTTATGGATAATTTCCGTTAATTTACCCTGGCAGTTTGAGGAGGAATTCCTCCAGGAATAACATGCATAATTTGCATAAATCATTCTGCTAGCAATGTGCATGAGCGTGTAGCTCCTGTCTATGGCTGCTTCTCTCACTCTGTAATCAAAGCTGACTTTTTCCCGACGATTATGTATGGGTGGTGTAATGTTGTGACTGGCTTCCCTTTCATCACCAGTATAAAAACCACACAAAGAGATGAGGAGAAGAGGTAGCGTTTGCCTCTCCTCTCTCCAGAGCAGCCATGCAGTGAAATAAGCCAAGCAGCACACAAAAGACAAGCCCCTGGTGCAGGGCGCCGGAGCACCCACAACCCTTTCGTTAAAAGGTTAGCAGTCACAGGCAGTCAGGGGGCACGGGAAATGCATGTGCAAAAAACATACAAACAAATGTTCTTTCAGGAAAAATTAAATCTGGCCCACCATGCATAGCAAATAAAGCTGCGGCGGATGCTTTGTCGCAGGAGGTTTTTCCTTAAGCGTGCATTTGTCTAAAGAAATGAGGCTGCGGTCAGCTCAGCGTGGCCAGCGCTGTGATTCAATGTGACGTACTGTGAGTCTGTGCATATTCTTTTGGACTGCCTTCGTTACTATAATCAGGCAGAGTCAAATCGGCTTGTTGGTGACGAAGCCAGAGAAGAACCCTGGTTCCAGAATCTGGCCTCCACTGCGGATAGCCACAAGGCACCTGACACGATAGATTTCAACTGGCAGCGTGTTACAGTTAAAAAAAGAGGGGGAAAAAAAACTTTCCGCGCTACAAAGGAATGGACCAGCCTCGTCTCTTTGGCTGTCGGCAGCCATAGAAATTTGTAGCTGAATCGCGCCTTTCTGGTGTCGGGTCTGGAAATGGTAGCTGACATATGCAGCCATGCCGCTTGCCCAAGATATGAAGCAGGGAGAGGGAAGAAATGCTAAATTATTCCGGGGCAGCTGCTGCGAAATAACAGGTTCGCCTCTACCAGCCCGGGCAACACCATCACATCCTATTGGCTGACAAGCTTCCAGGAAAGCTGGCAGTCCTGGTGCCCAGTGCAGTATCACAGATGACAATTGGGCAAGCATATCTTATGCAGGAGTTAATCACAATAATGGAGCACAAAGCGTGGCTTAGCAGTCAGATCGTAAATGACAAATCTGTTTTACCTTCCAGTACCAGTTATAAGTGGGGGACGCGGTTGGCTCGGGCTCTGGGCGCTCATGCCGATAATTATTAGATGACAAAAGTAATGAGTCACATTATGGTCAACAAAGGGGAATGGGTTTGTGTGGGTCTGCTGGCTAATGCAACGAAACAGAAGAGGACAGCTTACCACAGACCCCGCGCGAGGACAGGCGCTGTGCATTGAGAAAAATGACAGTCGCGCGGCAGCACTGCAGCCTGCGCGTGCACTTGTCATAGTTCAGCAGACACCAGCCAGTGCTACTAACAGACCAGCTGGGTAGCTTGGGAGGCCTCCCAGTCTGCTCCGTGAGGTACGGTAAATTATCCGGCAGGGTAGAGGAACATCTGTTTCCGTGCTGGTGCCGAACAAACAAGGCAATTTGAAGCATACCTAGGGATAAGCCGGCGGCACGTGCACACCACCATCACCCCCACCCCAACCCACGCACAAGATTTTAAAATCCATTTTACAACCTCGACAAAAAAGGAAGATGCCACTTTATTAACAATGGAATCCTGGGAGGGCATTTAATCTTACGCTTGGAATTAAGATAGAGATGAGGGCAGACTTCATACTCTAGTGTTTATTCTTAGATTCCTCCTACCTCTGATCTTGTACCCAAGCAGTGATTTAGTTCTGTTTATTTTTGATTTAAAAGGCTACTGTTTCAATAGACTTATAAATATTCAGTCTTTAAACCTAATTTGCTATACTTAGTTCACATGCCTTGAAGCATTTGTCTTCCAATTTCCACTGAATAAATGCGTACTAATGAGAAATGGAGCAAGCTGCCGAGGCAAGGCTGGGCGACTTGAGTCTGGCCTGCCACCAGCTTGTGATAGGCAGGAAAATTGAGTTAAAATGAAAAGTCTTGTCAGCTGAAGTACAACATGGGAGGCAAACAGCGAGCTGTCAATCAAACAGCCTGGCCAGGGGATGCAGGTAATGGAAGGTCACAGGGAACCATTTGTCCAATTGGATCTCATGGTGGGTAAAGGTAATTTTAATGAAACATGATCTCTGTTTGTAAATGCTCTAGAAAACCTTTTGTGAATAATTAATTAGCTGCTTATTTTAGATCAGTTCGTGACTGACAATAGGCACAATGTATTAATAAAAGTACATTTTGAAGTAAATCTTTCTAATACTGTCCCACGATCTGGCAGAAGACACTCAATAGGAGGATACTGTTTCAGACAGAAGTCCAATCTTGTTCATTACACTGCATGCACAGGTACTGACGTGCAAATCAATTATCTTCAAACTGGCCTTATGCCCCATTAGTTACTCTAGTATCAAGGTAACTTATCTACATATGCAACATTCACACACCGGAATGTTTTCATAGTGAAGAAGGGGCAACAATATTACTGACCAACAGTGACCAAACACATTAGCTTTATGTACTACCCCCACCATCATTGGTAAATCTCTTGAGCAAAGAATCAAAATAAAAGGATGACCTCCTGGCCAGTTTCTAAACCATAATTGTAAAAAGAAACTGTGTTTGATGAGAGCCAGGGTATGTATTTGAGATAGCACAAAATGTCTTTTTTGTCACAGTAGTAATGACTGCGGATACTGGCAGTTAAATATCAGTCCTTTAGTAGATTACCAACAGCTCTCAATGTGGAGCTCCCTTCACCAGTAAGCTGTCAACTGCTGGTGAACGGAATGCCATTGTGTGTCAAAAATACAACAGAATGCAAGAGTGTACTCACATTCTAGCATTGCATAGTACTAAATATAGATCATAACACATCCCCTCTTGTTACACTTTTTAGAAAACCATTAACAAGTTCAAAGAAAACAGCAAAGAGTCTGATTAAAACACATCCCCTTTGGTTGGACACAAGAAAGATAAAACATGAACATATATACACATCCGCAGGTGTGTGGATACAATTACCACCACATTAACTTGCGCATGAGAAAACGGGTACAAAGTTGAAATCAATTTACATAATCTCTCAGATAATCAGGTGGTCTACTGAGCCTGGGTGCTCTTGTCACCAGCCTGCACCTGCCACCATTGGTTCTGCCTTGTATACTATTCCTCTAATTCATTCCGGATTCATGTTTGCACCCCTGCTTTCCATTCACTACTTCTTCACTCTCATAAATATAAAATCACTACAACCTTCATCCCTTTCCCCACCACTTGAACTCTCAATCCCACCATACTTTGCCACCCTTCTCAAATTGTATCTCTCACCATTCTTCAAAACCACATGCCACTTATGTACATCTTTCACTGCCAAAAGTTGCCTAAGTTTACACGTCTAAACTTAGGCAACATACACTTGACACGCCCTGATTTTTTCTTGACTAAGGGCCAGATGTAGGTAAATATCATTTATGGATTCTAAAATACCGAATTTTACTGATTCGGTATTTTAGAATCGGTAAATGATATGTAGATAATGATTCGGTAAATGTTACCGAATCGGTAAAATTCGGTAAATACCGATTCGGTTTTTACCGAATCGGTATTCCCCATTCATTCCTATGGGCCTGGAGGCCCATAGGAATGAATGAGAATTACAGATTCGGTAAACACCGAATCAGTAATAGGGGGTAGATCTACAAGGGTGGCAGGGTGTCACATTGACACCCTGTTGCAAACCTGTATAGTGCATGGGTGTGCTAACGCGGGATTACTGGTTACTAATTATCTTACCAAATCCCATTTCCTGTCGACTGAATCGTTGGTACCTGTCTTGAGTAAAAGGTAATCTCACAATAAACAATCAATTTAAGAACTTACACCACTCTAAATGACCACTGACCAAAATTAAGTTTTAAAGATTTAATATAAAGTCAAAGATAACTGAAGATACAAACTTCTCAAAATGAGATTCAAAAGGTATATCGGTATCACTATGAACATGAACTTCTTGAATAGTCTGAGTCTGAAGAACAAAATAATAAGTACAAGCTCTAATAACATGAGCGTTGCCAAAATGAATACAAGTTGCAACCTCAAAGTCATTACAGAAAAGAAAATTAAGGTTAGTCTGTCCCTACACTACACTAAATGACATCCCTACTTAGCAAGATCTTAACCCTCTAGGTGTCAGCCGTGGTGATTTCCTAAGAAGATCACGCACTTCTCTTTGTCTCTTCTCAGATAATGGGTCTCTCCTGATCAGCCTATCTGCCTACCCATCCGCTTCCTTAGGCTCCCAAAATCATCTGCTCTGCTCTCCTCCCGGGTCACTTTCCCTAATACCAAATCACATTTCCAATAGAAACGCCCCTTGGGACGCCCCTCACGTGGTACATCTTTCCGCGGCAAACTCCATGATGGTACTCTTGAAGACCCTCGTTAAAGTTGACCTTGGTTCCCAGGCTTCTTCTTCCGTGCGCTGATACCCCCTGAAATTCCTGGAAACTCCTACAGGCCTGCGCAAGGCGCCACTGAACAAAGTCCCTTTCATTCGAGCTGATTAGGACCCTCGCACCTGCATACAGCTCGTCCTGCAGTGGGCCTCAAATTCCAGACTTCACCATATCTTAGGCCATAAAACACTCTCAGAGCTCCATACTGGACACCTCACGACCTCTCCTCTAACGAGCACATGACGATTTAAACTACATGACATTATCTGCTCTGGCCTACTTGATTTACATGCAGCAGGTTCCTGCACTCTTAAAACGTTAACTTGATTTAAACAGCAAACATTCTTAACTAGCATACGTTTCTAAAATAACACATCTATAAAGCATATACTTTTAACCCTAAGTTCAATAGTACATTTTGAAAGAACCATGTCAACCTTGTCTCACATTATTTTAGCAGCACGTTTAGATTTGCTTGTGAATTGCCATGAGGCCTACACAAAATACTGGGTTTTAGAGTTACATTCAACTCTTACATTATTCCTTTAACATGAGAACGTGAGGTTTTCATATTCATCCCAAACATTTCTACATTAGTCTCACACAGTTATGATTATTGTTACTCTACTTAAACATTCTATGCATTTCACCTCTGAATATAAGACACTCGGTGTATTTCACTTCTAAATATAAACACTCTGGTGCAAAGTACATGTTAACTAACTACGTGCTTGTAAATATGGCGTACTTATACATTTTTTCAAACTTGTGCTCTCTCAGTCCCCCCTTTGATGACCTTTAGGGGTCATCATTACCATGACACCAAAATGTAGAACCTTTAAAGTGAAGACAGGGCAGTACCACTTCTTTTCATACTCTCTAATGCTTTCAGACTCTTATATTGAGTGTCCTGCATCGCTGTCAACTCTTCTTCCTGTTTCTTCATAGCTCTCTGTAACCTATTTGCTCTATACCATTGATACAAACGCACCAATCCCCACAAAGTGATTACACAAATCACTACTATGATGATGGGTTTCAATATGTACCAAACGATACCCTTTCCTAAGTTGGCAAACCAACTTCCAACTTTACCCATTCCATGGCCTACTTTTTCCCACACATTTACCTTTGCCAGGTCCTCAATTTCGTAGTGTATGGCAGTGATGTTTTGTATATACTTCTCTAGAGGCTTTGAATTGTCTGGAATGTAAGTACAACATTCCTGGACCTTCAAGGCCCTACAGACTCCTCCCTCTTTTGCTAACAGAACATCTAAAGCAAGTCGGTTCTGAAGAACCATTGCCCTAATCGATTGCATCTCCCCTTCTATCAGCATCAAGGATCTTGCAGTACTGGCAGACAGTCTATCTACGACTGTAGCTAACCTCCTGATCTTAATGTCATTCATTATCAATCCTAAGAAAGGGAATGCAGCACCTATTACAT
Source organism: Lissotriton helveticus (assembly GCF_964261635.1). Taxonomy (NCBI): domain Eukaryota; kingdom Metazoa; phylum Chordata; class Amphibia; order Caudata; family Salamandridae; genus Lissotriton; species Lissotriton helveticus. The sequence continues at coordinate 599,049,403 of NC_136063.1, read as the reverse complement.
CTCCAACTACTTCTGCTGCACCCAGCCCTCGCTTCCATCTAGTTGATATTTCTTTCTTAGGCGTGTCTAAATTCTCAACATGGTATATTTTAGGGAAGACAACAGCCAGATAGCATGATCCGTACCAATTATCTGGTAACTTCACATAGGCATATCTTCCACATACAAAATATACATTTGGTATTGCTTGCATCCCTTTCATGAAGTTCTTAGAGTAGTACTCCAATTGAAAAGCATGTTCGCAATTGACTTGTCCTACATAAACGTTTTCATAGTAGGAGTAACTCCTGTGAATGCACAGTTTCCCCCGTTTCTCCTTATCCAAAGCAATTGGACCAATACTTCCTTTTCGTTGTTGTGCCCTTTCTTCCTTGGTCCAATCTGTTTCTCCTTGTCCTGATGCCTTCAATACCTTCTGCTTCCTGTATCTAGTATCTACCTGTGCTATAAACTTTTTCTCAACTTCTGATATTTGACAAGTCAGATTGTTTATTCGAGCATGTGAAGTATCTAACGTTCTCCATGGAATAAACCATTTGTGTAACCTATCTTCGCTTTTGTAGTAGTCCCATTTGTTCAAATGCTTGAAATTCGGAACCTCTGGCAATGTCGAGTCGAAATTCGAGAAGTAATACTCAAATCCGTCTCGTCCATAAAACATACTTAACAATAAACTGCACGTTATTCCATATGTCAACGGGAGATGATGGTATTTGATACCCTCCTCCACCGAAATTGGTAATTGCATACAGACATAACAGTCCTTTACTTCCATGGCATCAACATATTCATAAAGCAACTTAGCATAAGCATTTGACTTGTAATTCCCCTGTGACTCATCCATGTGTAACCTTTTTACTTCTGCATCTAACAACGCTTTGTCTTTCTCATTGATGTTTCCCTTCTCCTTAATAATGGTAGTTCTCGGTGTTGACACTCCCTTATCCTCCTTAACTGTGGTTCCATCCCCTTCGTGTCCCGCTAGGAATGAAACAGTTACCACTAAAATTATAAGAGAAACCACTACTCCTAAAAATGTAACAGCTATACATTTTGCCCTGCGGTTCGGGTTGCCAGCCTCCATGTTCTCAAACAGTGTAGTTTTCGACTATCTTCCAGCATTCACTTCCTCTTCTTTTCAAACAAAGTCTTTCTCTCTTGCAATGTCTTTCTTGGAACACTTGGAAGCTTGACAATTTGTTTCCGCAAAACAGTTCAAAGTCCAGTAGAAAATAGACAACCCTAGCCCTTCTCCATCCACTAAAATGAAACCCCTATCACTTTTCTTCTTCCACTCGGCGCTAGGTTATCTTGCAACAAGTTTACAATTTCTTTTCAAAAGTCTTATTTTGGTCTGAAGTTATGTATGACTCAAGGAGTGACACTACTTCTTCATAAACGTCCATCCGAAGTATCATTCCCTCAGGTTCTGGACAGTTCGTACCACACCATGGAAAGTCAATCTTTTCTAGGATTATTCTCCTTATTTCGCTCAAGACAAGTGGACGGACGAAATTGAGAGTTAGCGTTTTTTCAATTTCCAATCCTGGTACTATCAGTTCTATATCCACAATTACAAAGGGGTCCGTTCTAATCAAGATCACTTTCTTCACTTTTCCAGATCTGCACCCCTTTGAAGACATTCGTAGTATGGTTTTAATCCACAACAATAAGCGCTCCTAGCATTTCTACTACTCGCTCAAGCATTTCCAAACGAAGAAGAGTTCCCTCCAATATTGGATATCGTGAACAGCAAACTGGAAACTCTACTGTCTCTAAAAGCAATTTTCTTATTCCACTCAGGAGAGCAGGATGAACGATGTTGAGTGTCAGCAACCTTTCGGTCTCCGCTCCTGGCAGTAGAAACTTTATTTGCACTGTGATGATCGGGTCAGTTCTGATCAGTTCCACTTCCCTGATCCTCCCTGTTCTGTGTCTCCCAGACATCTGCAACGAGGTAGGTCCAATCGGGAGTAGAGTATCTTCTGCTAGGCACTCGCACCCTACTTGATCTTCTAAGACCCTCCTCGGCTTGATCCTGGATATCTTCTTCTGGATCTGAGTCTTCGGATATAGGAGTAAGCGTTTCTTCTTGGGCCGACCTCAAACTTAGCCTTCTTCTTCTTGTTGGCCAAGTGGCAGCTCCAAGCCTTATTCTCCTATTCCTTGTCCTCCCACTTGGTTCTTGGTCGCTCCGATACGGATCTGAGTCTGAGTCGTATTCACTTCTGCTCTCTCCTTCAGTTGCGTCTTCTGTCTCACTGCCGTCCTGCCTTCGCTCTTCTTCTGAATCCGATGCGTTCCCAACTTCTTCCGACACCTCCTCAGCTGCCTCAATCCCTTCTTGCGACTCTTCTTCCACTTCCGGGCTTTCGTCTGGGATGGGAGCTGTTCCTTCTAGAGGTGCTGGAACTCTTCTAGTATGGGATGCATGGATCCAATTTGGCAGCCCCCCGCACTTCACCGCGGTGTTCGTGATCAGGATTACCTGAAAGGGCCCACGCCAGCGAACATCTAGGCAGTTCTTCCGGACGTGTTTTTTAACCAGGACCCAGTCCCCTGGGTTCAGGTCATGACACAGGTTCCTCGCTGCTGGAACTTCAGCCGCATGCACCTGAAGGGACACAGAATGGATGGCGTCAGACAGTCCTTTACAATAATCCAAGATCAGATCATCTGTAATATTCAATAGAGCAGTAGTTGGAACTGTAGGAAGTCTCATGGCCCTCCCCATCAGGATCTCGTGGGGAGAGAGACCTGTCCTCCTATCAGGCGTGCTGCGCATGCTCATGAGCACCAATGGAAGAGCATCTGACCAACTCAAAGATGTGGATGCCACTACTTTAGCCAATCTATTCTTCAAAGTGCCATTCACTTGTTCCACAATTCCTGAAGCTTCTGGTCGATAACTACAATGCAGCTTTTGATCGATATTCAGTGTGGAGCACAACATCTTCACTATTTCGCTGTTAAAATGTTTTCCTCTGTCCGATTCCAAAGAGGCAGGCACCCCGAAGCGCGGTATCAACTCCCTGAGCAACAATTTAGCCACTGTGAGTGTATCGCACCTACGTGTAGGGTACGCTTCAACCCATCTGGAAAATACGCATACAATCACCAACACATACCGAAGGCGATTGACTCTTGGCATTTCGATGAAATCTAGTTGCATTCTATTGAAAGGCCCCCCCGACCTCCCAATGTGACTCAGTGTGACTGGTGTTCGTTTGCCTACGTTCAGTTGTTGGCAGGTAACACATCGCTTACATACTGATTCTGCTGCTATTCTGAATTTCGGGCAATACCAAGTCTGCCTAAAAACTCTCATCATAGCATCCCTTCCTAGATGTACTGGACCATGTATTTCTCTCGCCATGGGATTAGCTAATTCTTCAGGTAACACAGCTCTCCCATCTGCTGAAACCCAAAAATCCATTTCACTTCGCACACAGCCTGCTATTTCCCATGCCTTTTTCTCTGTTTCAGGTGCGTTCTCCTGCATTATCCTTAAATCCTCCCAAGTGTCTACAGTTTCTAACATCATACTTAATTCAGTCTTTTCTTCTGCACCTTCTATTTCCACCTTTGAGAAAGAATAACTTTGTTCCGCACAATAGCGTGCGACTTCATCAGCATATCTATTACCTTGTGACACAAAATCTGTATTCTTAGTATGAGCTACACACTTCACCACTGCAATGTCAACAGGACCTTGTAATGCTTCTATCAGCAATCGCACAAATTCTCCATTTCGAATGGGCGAACCAGAGGAGGTCATGTAACCCCTCTGAGACCACAACTGCCCGAAATCATGAACCACACCGAAACCATATTGGCTGTCCGTGTAGATGGTGACTCTCTTTCCATTTCCTGCTATGCAGGCACGAGTTAGGGCAATAATCTCTGCTACCTGTGCGGAATGTACTCCTTCCAGGCAAGCGGCTTCCACAACTCCAGTAATGGTACAAACAGCATAAGCTGCTCTTAACCGACCAGTATCGTCTCTTAAACATGAGCCATCAACAAAGTAAATTTCATCGGGGTCAGACAATGGCTCATCCACTATATCTGGTCTGGGTTTCGTGCATAGTTCAGTCACATCAAGGCAATCGTGGTCTTCACATCCTTCGCCTTCTATTACAGTAGGTAATGGCATCAAAGTAGCAGGATTCAAGACAGAGCATCTCCTGAGAGTCACGTTTTCTGCGGCAAGTATAACTTGCTCATAACGCGTGAGCCTACTATTGGTCAGATGCTGCGTCTTCGTCCTGGTCATTAACAATTCAACTGAATGTGGTACATACACCACTACTGGATGTCCCATCACAATACTCTCGCTCCTTTCAATGCTGACACCCGTTGCAGCAACGGATTTGAGACATCCGGGCAACGCTGCGGCTACTGGATCTAATGTAGCCGAAAAATATGCAACTGGTCTACGGGCATTACCGTGGGTCTGTGCCAAGACTGACAAAGCACATCCCTCTCTCTCACAGCAATAGAGTGAAAACGACTTTTCATAATCTGGCATTCCCAGAGCCGGAGCACGACATAAATCGTCTCTCAGCTGTAAAAACGCCACCAGACATTCTTCATCCCATGGTACCGGATCACTCACCTCCTTGTGCGTCAGTTTCTGTAAGGGCTTTGCTTTCAGTGAAAAGTTAACTATCCACTGTCGGCAATAACCCACCATTCCTAGGAACATTCTAACCTCTCTCTGAGTTGTAGGCGCATTCATTTTCATTATCGCCTCAATCCTCTCTGGGGACACCTTACGTTTCCCTTTTTCTAACCTGTGCCCTAGATACTGTACTTCTGTCAGACAATACTGTAACTTGCTCGGAGATACCTTATGTCCATTTTCAGCTAAATGATTCAGTAAGGCAATTGAATCTACTTTACAAGCTTCCTCTGTTTCTGATGCAACAAGTAGGTCATCTATGTACTGTACCAGAACCGAGTTCTGTGGCAGTACTAGATTCTCAAGATTCTTCTTCAACAACTGATTAAAGATGGATGGACTGTCTGTGAATCCTTGTGGAATTCGACACCATGTTAAAACGCGATCTTCCATTTTAAACGCAAAAAGGTACCTGCTCTCTTCATCCAATGGGATTGAAAAGAAAGCCTGACAAAGATCTATCACTGTGAACCATTCTGCTTGACATGGTATTTGAAACAATATTACTGATGGATTCGGTACCACGGGACAACATGAAACGACTATGTTGTTAATCTTTCGTAAATCCTGAACTATCCTAAACTTCCCACTAGGTTTCTGCAAACCCATAATCGGGGAGTTACAAGGACTGCCCACGATTTCTTTCAGTATTCCCTGCTGTATCATTGACTCGATCACAGGCTTTATTCCTGCAATCGTTTCCTGGGACAATTTGTATTGAGGCGTTCTTGGAAACTCAACATTTGGTTTTACCAGAATTTTTACCGGTTCTACCCCTTTAATCAATCCTATATCTTCTCCTGTGAAATCCCACACCTCTGACGCCACTGCATCTCTTAAGTCTTGTGGAAGATCTTCTACAGTCAGAGTAGGATATAGTTCTACACAGAATTTTGAATTGGCCACCTTAAAGGTAGCATCATCGTCGGTAGTCTGTACCTCCACTCCTTGTGGGGTGCAGTATATGGTGCAATTCAATTTGCATAACAAATCCCTACCTAACAGACATACCGGACTCGAGTCACAAACCACAAACTGATGTTCGTTCATGTGGTTTCCAATTTTCACAGACACTGGTTCTGTCAAGGGACTAGTCATTCTTTTATTTGCGACTCCTACCACTTGAATTGTTTCCCCTGACATTGGCAAGTCTGGAACTACCGCTGATCTCAGAGTCGAACGAGTAGCTCCAGTGTCCACTAAGAACGTAGTGGGACACCCTGCCACTTCTGCCTCAACAAATGGCCCTCTCTGATCCACTTCTAGAACTGCCCCGAGGGTACAGTCTTCTTCACTGCTCACCCGTTGTCCTGTCAATGGATCAATGTAATAACATTTTTCTTCCTCGATAAACAGAGGCATTTGTTTAAAGACCTTTCCTCCAGCTGTTATCTTCGGTGGCTGTGGGAATTGGGCCCGTGGAGCCGAAGTCCCCCCTTTGGCCACCTTACTGCTTGGGACTGTCACTTTTTGCACTGGGTCTTCTTGGACCTGCTCTTCTACTTCTTGCTCTCCGTTTTCAGGGTTAAAGGGACACTCGCGTCGCCAATGCCCCACCTGGTGACACAGATGACACTTTGTCGTTTTCTTTAAAGTGGCAAAGTCTATCCTAGGTCTCTGCCCTTCTTCATTATCTTTGTTCTGACCATTTGGTTTTCGTCCCATCCCCTGCTTCTGCTGGCCACCCTTCCCAGCGGACTGCATTTGCACCACCATCAATTTCTCCTTTAGATTCTTGGCTTTAGAATCTATCTCGTCACTGCAGTACCTCGCATATCGTAAAATCTCATCTAGTGGTTTGTTCTGCCAACAGATTAAATGTTGCTGTATCATCAAACAAATATCAGGCCTCAACCCCAAGACAAACTTTGACACGAACTGCCCTATGTCTTTGGGATCCATTACATCTAGTCCACTGTATTGCTTGAATGTTTTCAACAATCTTTCATAAAACTCGTGAACTGTCTCCTTGGGTTCCTGCCTTGTTCGGTCTATTTTTACCCAATCTATATCCTGTGGTGGTACCTTATCTTTCAGCCATGCTATTACCCTTTCATACTTTCGCATGACAATCTCAGATGGTCCATTTGTTCGAACATCCCTCAATGGTTCAGCATTTGGCCATTCGACACTAGTCTTGCACGGGGTCCACAAATCAGATGGGACCACGATGTCAAACAACGTGTTCAAATCTATCCACAATACTTTCGAGATTTTAACAAACCTCTCTACCTGCTTATACCACTCGACTGGGTTGTCCCGCAACTTCGGAAATGAGTTGGTAAATGCGGCTAAGTCTCCTCTACTCCAGGGCACATGTACATAATTTCCATTTGATATTTCTCGCAAAGGGAATGCCTCCATCTGCATTACCCTTCCCTCAGGGGTCATCACATTTGTACTTCGCCTAACTGTGCCCTTTTTCGACCACCTTTCTTCCCATTTATCCAGTTCTCTCCACACTCTTATCCCTGTTACCAACTCTCTTATGTGTGTTTTTAATCCAGTAGTTCTCTTCTCATCTAGATCTTGGTCTGCGTACTGTAATCTGTGGTTGCTCTGCAATGCCCTTGTCCTAGACAAATCCACGGCATACTTGTCTGCCAAATCAGTCAGTTTTTCATGAAACGCTCTAGCTTTCCTAGTAATATCCTTTGCCATGAACAATAACTCATCCTGTTCATACAATTCTATCCTTTCCAAAGGCAATGTTCCATCTATTATCTCATCAACATCTGATTTTAAACTGGTAACATCAAGCCTTTTTGCCTTTATTTCAGCTTTCAAGACACTCAATTTAGCTCCTCCATCTGCATCTCTCCCATCCCAGCTCCGAGATCTACGTTTAGGTATTGGTGAATTATAGGGAGTCCTCCCCTGTTCCCATCTCTCTAAGTCCCATGCCTTTCCGTCTTCTCGGGGTGGGTGGTGAAACACTCCTTCATGCCTCATAGCCCTTCTCTCCCCTTCCGGGCTAGTTTCACGGGATGCAGGGTAAGGTGTTCCCTTACTCCCTCTTTCTTCCCTACTTCCCTGTGATTCCTGATTATTCGAGGCGTGGCGGGACCTATCGCTGTTCTCCTTTCTCCAATGTTGAACGTCTTCCCCAAGGGTATGATGAAGGCACCTAAACCTATTCTGGAAAGCCCGTACCGCCTCATCTCCTCCGTTCCCCCAGAGACGGGACATTTCCTCACATTCTACAATCCTAGTATTTTGTTCCGGCTGTTCTCTCTGATTTGTAGGACATGCATCCCCTCTATTCTCTTGACTTTGGCCTTCCCGGCTCTGACTACTCTCGCTGGCCCCACAATGAGATACTGTCCCGTTACCCCTGCTTTCCCACTCTGGTTCCGTTCTTGTCCTGTTACTCGGAGATACTATGGACCCGTCCCATTCCCTCAAATCAGCTCTTAACTCTGAAAAAGATCTTGGCCGCGGTCCCCTTAGATCCATTGGTCCTCTCGGACCTCCCTGTTCTGAATTGGGACCGACAGTTGTGTCTAATGGGGTGTTCCACGTTACCGAACCTGGTAATTGTTTCCATGCATTCGTCACATTATTCCTCCTTTCCATCTCAATCCTTTCCCTATCCAATTGCCTTTGTTGTTCCCCTCTATCTCTCTCAGAATTATAGATCGAAACTATGGGTCCTATGGTAACAGGCACTTGAAGAGCGTCTGGCAATCCCACAGACTCAACCCTTTCTGTGGTTGGCGTTTTCTGCACCACAAACCTTCCCACTACACTCTGTACAGTGTTGTTTGGAGGTGTTTCTCCGCCTTTGCTAGGTGTCCATTCCGATATAGGGAGTGGTGTATACCCCTCTATCTCATTCCCATCTTCCCTTGCGAGCCCTCTATCTTCTATCAATCCCACTCTCGGAGGTGGTCTATCCATTAACAATCTGTTTATCAGATTGTCCTCCGACTCGCTTTCCTCGTCTTCTTCCATGAGGTTTCCTCCTCCTGACACCTCCCTCATCGGATACATTTTCTCCACCTCAATAGTCTGTACCCTCCAACGCTTTTCCTCCTCATCCCATTTGGAATCTCGCACTGCCCTTACCGATCGCGTCAGCCTTTGTTGACGCCTGTTCAAATTTCGGTCGTGTGCAGCCTTAATCCATGCATTAAGAGCCTCAAACTGTGTTGGTCTAGGTGAGGGTTTCAATGAGGACATGGTTGCTTTTAGCCGATGTAACACCTCTAACTTAAACGTCCCGTACTTCGGGAACTGCATTTCCTCATTTCCTTCCGTAAGCTTATTCCAAGCCCCGATCCACAATATCGTATGCAGCCCAACATTCGTTGCCATATAATGAGCTGGCGTACCCTCTGGGGGAGCCTCTTCCCCGTAATAATGTTCACTTCGTTTACGTTTAAAAATCCCTTTCAAACACTTAAAACACTTCATAATTTCTCTTTTCTCCGCGTTTGTTTACTTCCTGATGATATTCCACCAATCTCGGCGCCGTTCTCACTAACTGGCCTATCCGTACGCGACTTTCCTCCGACGTCACTCTAGCCGCCCAACCAGAGCGCGGCTCTAGCTAACGTCACACCAACCGCTCAATCACAGCGCGGCTCTAGCCGACGTCACCCGTCCCCCTTCGCAGCAGTTCCCCTCCTTTCTCAGCTCGTCTCCTCGGTCATGCACGCATCCCATTCATACTCTGAAAAATGATTACTTCCGTCCAAGCGATCACCTTTCTTTGACTGTACGCCCACAGTCTTTCTGTAGTTGTCACCCTAACTTGGCGAAATGTCTTTCCGTTTACTTCCATACAATCGCCTTCTCCGATAGGTTACTCACACGCAGTAACTTTCGACCAGCGTCCGTTACTCATACACTCACTCTTACACTCCCCCTATCTTGGATCCACGGCGGTCAATGGTACCTCGTGACCTCCGTACTATGGTCGACAACTACCCTGGATGTTCGATACACCCAAAACCACTTAAGCTCTGGCCTGAACTTAAGATTTCACCAGTTCACCCGTTTACCAGGTTACCAGTTTACCAGGTTGCGCGCGCTCACAACCTTCTCTCTTTCACACTACAGGCATTCAACTCCGCAAGACATTACAATACAAATACCACACAAAACACCGCAATCTGTTCACGCATGACCCTTTTTATACTCACTCTCCGATACTGCTGCTTTTCTCGCACCGTCTGCACCTTTCGGCACACGATTCTTCCGCTGCTCGTCTCTCGACGTCTCGGGCCTTGGGGTAAACTAACCTCTCTAGATTACCTTCCTCAAGAAGATAACCATCCTCACTCTGCTACCAACTGCTAACGCGGGATTACTGGTTACTAATTATCTTACCAAATCCCATTTCCTGTCGACTGAATCGTTGGTACCTGTCTTGAGTAAAAGGTAATCTCACAATAAACAATCAATTTAAGAACTTACACCACTCTAAATGACCACTGACCAAAATTAAGTTTTAAAGATTTAATATAAAGTCAAAGATAACTGAAGATACAAACTTCTCAAAATGAGATTCAAAAGGTATATCGGTATCACTATGAACATGAACTTCTTGAATAGTCTGAGTCTGAAGAACAAAATAATAAGTACAAGCTCTAATAACATGAGCGTTGCCAAAATGAATACAAGTTGCAACCTCAAAGTCATTACAGAAAAGAAAATTAAGGTTAGTCTGTCCCTACACTACACTAAATGACATCCCTACTTAGCAAGATCTTAACCCTCTAGGTGTCAGCCGTGGTGATTTCCTAAGAAGATCACGCACTTCTCTTTGTCTCTTCTCAGATAATGGGTCTCTCCTGATCAGCCTATCTGCCTACCCATCCGCTTCCTTAGGCTCCCAAAATCATCTGCTCTGCTCTCCTCCCGGGTCACTTTCCCTAATACCAAATCACATTTCCAATAGAAACGCCCCTTGGGACGCCCCTCACGTGGTACATCTTTCCGCGGCAAACTCCATGATGGTACTCTTGAAGACCCTCGTTAAAGTTGACCTTGGTTCCCAGGCTTCTTCTTCCGTGCGCTGATACCCCCTGAAATTCCTGGAAACTCCTACAGGCCTGCGCAAGGCGCCACTGAACAAAGTCCCTTTCATTCGAGCTGATTAGGACCCTCGCACCTGCATACAGCTCGTCCTGCAGTGGGCCTCAAATTCCAGACTTCACCATATCTTAGGCCATAAAACACTCTCAGAGCTCCATACTGGACACCTCACGACCTCTCCTCTAACGAGCACATGACGATTTAAACTACATGACATTATCTGCTCTGGCCTACTTGATTTACATGCAGCAGGTTCCTGCACTCTTAAAACGTTAACTTGATTTAAACAGCAAACATTCTTAACTAGCATACGTTTCTAAAATAACACATCTATAAAGCATATACTTTTAACCCTAAGTTCAATAGTACATTTTGAAAGAACCATGTCAACCTTGTCTCACATTATTTTAGCAGCACGTTTAGATTTGCTTGTGAATTGCCATGAGGCCTACACAAAATACTGGGTTTTAGAGTTACATTCAACTCTTACATTATTCCTTTAACATGAGAACGTGAGGTTTTCATATTCATCCCAAACATTTCTACATTAGTCTCACACAGTTATGATTATTGTTACTCTACTTAAACATTCTATGCATTTCACCTCTGAATATAAGACACTCGGTGTATTTCACTTCTAAATATAAACACTCTGGTGCAAAGTACATGTTAACTAACTACGTGCTTGTAAATATGGCGTACTTATACATTTTTTCAAACTTGTGCTCTCTCAGGTGCACATGTGGCACACATAAATGCCCTGTCTGCCACATGGCACTGTTAAAAAAGCACAAACTTGCTTTTTCAACGGTTTTCGTTATTTACCACCAACTTGTATTTGGTGGTAAATAACAAATCCTTACAAGTGAAAAGCACTCACTTGAGTGCTTCCTACATTAAGGATTCGGTCATTTACCGAATCGGTATTTAAGAATTCGGTAATTTACCAATTCCTTAAATTACCGATTCAGTAAATTACGGAATCCTTAATTTAGGCCCCTACATCCCAAAAGCCTAATACCGGTCAGTAACGGGCGAAGTTCGGTAATTTTAGCCGTTACCGACCGGTATTAGGCTTCGTACATCTGGCCCTAAATTCCCAACTTGAATCCTGGAATTCCACGTGTCCGTCATTTCCCCTTTATTGTATTGAACACTCCTCCCAGCCAACAAATTTGGTATACATGATGAATTTAATTTAGAGATGGGTTTCCGACCCTTCATCATTCTGAAGGAACCTCCTCCAACATTGTATTTACTGTGGTATGATAAGCCCAAACCAAATCATAGATCATGCTCTCCACATCCAAATGACTGGCTATTGCCATCTGTAAAGCTCTTTTTATCCTTCGGCTTGCTCTTTCGACCATCCCATTGGCCTGGGGACTGTACAACGTGGTGCATGATTGCTATATACCACATAAGGCCAAAAACCCTTTAATTTCACCTGAAGTGAGATAGGTTCCATTATCAGTGATCAACACTGCCGGGACCCCCTCCGCACCAAATACTTTACGTAAAACATTTATGGTCACTCTCATCAGAATCTCAGTCAAAAACGTGACCACTAACCACCTTGAATATACATAAACCATTACCATGGTAAACCTTTTCCCCCATCAGCAATAGACATCTGACCTATAAAGTTCATACACACAGTTTGACAAGTTTTGCCTGGGTCATGAATACAACCAAGATTAGATTGTGAAACTAACTCCAATCTTTTCTCAATCTCCATGCACTCAGTGCATCTTTCCACCCATTCCACCACATTGCTATTAATGGCAGGCCACCAAAATTCTACTCTGAGCCTTTTCTCTGTGACCGTCTGCCCTAAATGTTCTTTGTGAGCAATATCAATTAACCTTTTACTCTTTTCAATTGAAGGTGCAATTTAGTCAGTTCGCATTACAACCTTGATAAAAACAAAGAGGAGCCCCTTAAAGCCAAAGGAGTAGGGCACTGTACAGTAGGGAAAAGGACAAAATCCTTTAGACTCAATGCAAAAAAGTTCTAGTGTTCAATCAAACGGCACTTTTCATTCCACCTAATACCTATTCACCCATCCATCGTATACACACTAAACAGGATTATACCATGTAATTCCCACAAAGAGTCATAAACCATAGAGGTACCAAAAATATAAATTGATTTATTAAAAAATTTTTTATAAATAAAAGTAATATTTAAAAAGAGGGGGGGTAAGACGAACCCTGTATTTTATAGGCACAATACATAATACATCATATTGTAAAATTAACAATAATCAAAAAGATTCAATAAGCAATCACATACTATAATACTATTCATTAACAAAACATAATAAAACAAGCTAAAAGAGAGTACATAGCACAGACAGACTCAATTTGTCATTAGTTTACTACACATCTGTTTTACACCAGGATTTTAGGCATGGATCCTGGTATCACCTACTCATTGACCACCACCTTTTGCACAGATTGTGTATTGTGATGAGTGCCGACGCATTTCGATGGTGGTATTGTTAGACCATCTTTCTCAAGACCAGACAATGTTTAGAATATGTTTATCCTTTTTGAACAAAATCACTTTTACCACCACCTCCAATGAGAAGTGATAGCCGTCTCAATGGTTCTAAATAGGTATAAAGTCCTATAGTATCTTTCCTATATGTTTATATGTTCGTTGATGTGTTCTTAGATAATAAAAATAGATCTGAATAAAAATAACTATTTTACGACGGACTATATTCGTGCCATGTAGTTTGGTCAAAAAAGGGTTTAAAATCTTCTCATGGAATCTCGGACACTCCTTATGTGTGATCTCCGCCCCGAATACTTTCTTTATATATCTGTTGGGTACAGAGGACTCTTTTCAATGCGAGATAAATTGCTGCTATTGCCGGGCGACTCTTTCCAATTAGGTCGTCCTCAACAAGTCCCTTTTGAGTATTAGGATTTGTAAACAGCGTCCGGCGTCCCGTGCAATCCACGTCCTCGAACAGCTGGTTGGCCATCCAGCTTCTGACAATTCATCCAGGATTTTCGCAAAAGACCTTCATTCCACAGGCAAAGAGCTTTCTCTCCTTCCGCCTAGCTGTATCATCGCTATAAAGCCTTTAAGAACTTCATAATGTCCCATGGCCGTGGACCACTCCACTTTGCTTACAGCTCCCCGAGATCTTCAATAGAACACATCCCCCACACGTCACAAAACCCTCTAGTTCACACTCTTGTACAGCTTCCTCATCTACACATCTCCTTTCCACAGATTGGTGTGACAAGTATTCTGCCTGAACATTTTTCCATCCTGGGAAAAATTCAGTGTTAAAATTATGTTCTTGTACACGAAATGCTAACCTAGCCAGTCTGGCAGAGCCTTTGCCCGCCCCACCGGGTGACAACATTTTCATAAGGGTTTGTGATCTGTTGGTAACACAATGTTGGAACCCCAAATGTATGTTCTGTAGTCCTCCAACCCCCATGCCGCTACTAAAGCCTCCTTCTTAATATCAGCATAATGCTGTTCTGTTGTTGTCAAGGTGCATGAAGCAAAGGCTACAGTTTTCTCTGCAGACCCATGCATTTGTGATAACACTGCCCCTAATCCTGTAGCACTGGCATCAAAACTGATAATGTTTTTTTTTTCTATGTATCAAATGGAACTAAAATTCCTGAATAATACACCAAATCCTTTATGTTTTGGAAACACTCATGTTTTTTTCTCCACAGAAAACGTACATCTCTCTGCATCAAGCACTTAAGGTTCTCAGTTTTACTAGCAAAGTCCTTTACAAAGTTCGCATAGAATTCTACTAATCCCAGGAAGGAGCGAAGCTGCTCTTTATCTTTGGGTACAGGAGCAGATTTCACAGCATGTAATAGCTCTCACTCGGTTTCATACCTACAACTGATAATGTGTGTCTGAGATACTCAATCTCTTCTACAAGAAATTCACACCTTTCCTTGTGTAGCGTTAATCCGGAATCTGATAACTTATCCAAGAGTTACACTGTGACTCTCCACACTGTCTCTAAAGACCAAGATATAATCCTGAAAATAGATGACATTGTCCAAACCCATAACAACTTCATTCATCATCCTCTGAAAGATACTAGCTGCTGATGTTAAACCAAATGGCATCCTAGAGAATTGGTACGTGCCTTCCATGGTGATGAATCCAGTTAAGGGTTTGGACCCATCGTGCAGACGTATTTGGTGGTATGTATGTTTTAGATCCAGCTTTGAGAAGTATCTCCCACCCTTCAACAATAACACCAAGTAATTGATGTTGGGTAAAGGAAAATTGTACTTTACAATACTTTGATTTAAATTCTTCAGGTCCACACAAAACCTCAGTTTAAATTTTTTTTATGATAACCATAGGAGAGATCCATTGAGAGGTTTCTATTGGTTCAATCACGCCACTGTCAAGCATGTCCCTTAAGAGCTCTTTAACCTACTCCCTCACAAGAATAGGGAACTTGATAACCTTGTGCTGTCACGGTACTGCTCCATGTTTCAAATTAATTTTGTGCACATTGTCCTTCAACTTACCCATCTCCTCCCTGAAAACATCATTCGTCCCTGCTAAAATTCCCTCAAGCGGAACATCTTCTACCACCATCACCTGGGTGGGTGCATGAGAATTAATGATAATGTGAAAGTGGTATTGATGGAACCACCACAGAATAGGAGGTCCTGACTTTGCCACATACTCTTTACCCTTGACCTGTCTGCTTTTGAAAGTAATACTCATCATCATATACCCTATGATGTCTATCTGTTCTTCTTGGTACCCACCAGGGTTTATGTCCTTTGGAAACAATATTACATGGGCCGTTCTTTCACAAACATGATCTTTGGAATTATGGTGTATAACAAACCTGAGTTAATCATTAACCCCACCATTCTACCCTTGATGCAAAAGTGTGCCTTTGGTCTATTGAATCTACCTGCTAGCTCCTGTCCATCTTTTACACATAATACCCTTTCTGTCACCATTGAACATACACCTATTGGCGTCTTCCATTTAATGTAGCCACTTTCTTTCTGGCTCTGTCCTTGTTCTTACACATTCTGGCAAACTGCCCTTTTTGCCCACACCTCCTACACTCTTTCCCAATGGCATAACAGTACTTGGCGTCTGATATATGATAGCTACTGCCACATCTACTGCAGCTGTTAAATGTGTTTTTGCCAAAATCACTCGCTCATACACTTTTACTTCCCCCACTTGATGCTGGTGCTGTCAAAGCTACTTCTCCCTCAACAACTGTAACCTCACCTCCTTTATTTTCTTCCTTCCTCTCCATTTGTTGCATGCAATATTCTGATTCCTCAACCATCTCCGCTATTTCTATGGCATCCATTGAAGAAGGATCTACTGCGGCCCACACTCTTTCCTGCATTTTTCTGCTTCTACACTGAACAATAAGTTGACCTCTGATCATCTAGTCTGTTAAAGCACCAAATTTGCACTTGATAGATAACTCACACAGCTGTGTTATAAACTCCTCTACCGATTCCTCAACCCTCTGTGGTAGGTTATAAAATGTGTGTCTTCTCATAACTACATTCATGCTCTTTGCGAATCTTACTTCCAATCTCTTCCGTGCCTCCTCATAAACATCATAAAAAAGGTTGCCCACCATTTTCAAGTGCCACAAGTAAATACTTAAATAAGTGCTGCACTTCTTTGCCAAACAAAATAGCCTTTTTTCAGCTAGAACTAAACACCTGACCATCCAGGGCTTCCAAGGAGTTATCGAAAATGTCACCCACACTCCTCCTACTCAACCATTAGCACTCCTGGTTGTGCTATAAACTATAGAGGTTGTGTAATTGATGATACATCCATTGGGTCTATTTATTCTAATTAAACTATCCTTATCTTTCGCATTGGCCCTGGACCCTGTGGATGATATGAAAGCCTTTACACCAAACTAAGATTCATGCCCTGAACAAAAAAAACAATACTGTCAGTGGTAGCACTAATTTCCCTGTATTGTCCCCCCCGCCCCTTCTCCAGTGCCTTGGTGAATTTCATGAAGAGTGGGTCTTGAAAGTCTTCACTACCAATGCTTTGTTGATCAGTCTTTGGACACACTGCCCCTGGAATGCGTCTTGGGTGTCCCCACTTGCAGTAAGAGCTGAACCTTTTGGAGCTTGTTCCTGCAATTTTATCAATCAATCAATCAAGACACTTATAAAGCGCACTACATACCCATGAGGGTCTCAAGGCACGGGGGTGCTGCTACTGATCGAAGAGCCAGGTTTTGAGGAGTCTTCTGAAGGCCAGTAGGTCTTGGGTCTGCCGTGGGTTGGTGGGGAGGGTGTTCCAGGTCTTGGCCGCAAGGTGGGAGAAGGATCTGCCGCCGGCAGTCGTTCTTCGGATATGGGGGACTGTGGCGAGGGCGAGGCTTGCGGAGCGGAGCTGGTGGGTGGCGGTTTAGAAGGTGAGACCGGTGTTGTGGAGAGCTTTGTGTGCATGGATGAGGAGCTTGAAGGTTATCCTCTTGTTGACGGGGAGCCAGTGCCGGTCTCTCAGGTGGGGTGTGATGTAGCTGCGGCGGGGTATGTCGAGGATCAGACATGCTGAGGCATTCTGGGTGTGTTGGAGTCGTCCCAGGAGCTTGGCCGATGTTCCTGCGTAGAGGGCATTTCGGTACTCCAGCCTGCTGGTGACGAGGGCCTGTGTGACTGTTCTTCTAGTTTCGGTGGGGATCCACTTAAATACCCTGCGGAGCATTCGGATGGTGTTGAAGCAGGATGAGGAGATGGCATTGACCTGTTTAGTCATGGAGAGGGTGGAGTCGAGGATGACCCCTGGGTTGCGTGCGTGGTTGGTGGGTGTCGGGGTTGTTCCTAGTGTTGTCGGCCACCAGGAGTCGTCCCAGGCTGAGGGGGTGGAGCAGAGGATAAGGACCTCCGTCTTGTCCGAGTTCAGCTTCAGTCGGCTGTTCCTCATCCATTCGGCAACGGCCTTCATGCCTTCGTGGAGGTTGGTTTTGGTGGTGTAAGGGTCTTTGGTGAGGATCAGCTGGGTGTCGTCGGTGTAGGAGATGATGTTGAGGTCATGCTGTCGGGCGACGTGGGCGAGGGGTGCCATGTAGATGTTGAACAGTGTCAGGCTGAGGGAAGAGCCCTGGGGTTCGCCGCAGATGATCTCGGTGGCACTGGAGCAGAAGAGAGGGGAGGCGGACGCTCTGAGTTCTGTTGGAGAGGAAATATGTGGTCCAGTCCAGGGCCTTCTCTTGGATTCCGGCGTCATGTAGGCGTGTTCGTAGTGTGCGGTGGCAGACCGTGTCGAATGCGGCTGACAGGTCCAGGAGGATGAGGGCCGCTGTGTCTCCATTGTCAAGCAGGGACCTGATTTCATCAGTGGCAGCAATGAGGGCAGTTTCTGTAATGTGGTTGCTGCGGAACCCGGACTGGGACGGGTCTAGGATGCTGTTCTCCTCGAGGTAGCGGGTCAGTTGTTTGTTGACACTTTTCTTGTTGACCTTCCCCGGGAATGGGAGCAGGGAGCAGGAAAATGGGTCGGAAGTTCTTGAGGGCCTTGGGGTCCGTCTGGGGTTTCTTGAGTAAGGCGTTGATCTCGGCGTGCTTCCAGCTTTCTGGGAAGGTTGCTGTCTCAAAGGAGGTGTTGATTACTTTCCAGAGATGGGGATTACAGTTTCCGTACACAAACTGCCTGTGCAATCCTTGCTCCACCTTCTAAAACACTCTCTCTGTGTGAGCAATGAAACAATCAGCAAAATTCCCTCAACGCGTTGCCATGTGCAACCTGCACTCGCTTGATTAATCTACGATGCGCCTGAGCAGCACTCACCCGCTGCTTTCCCTGACCACGGTTTTGAAGCTTGGGTGTGCCTGGAAACAATCACATACATTTGTTAGACTCTCCCGCTGGGTTACCCCATTGCTATGGTTGCGGTGTGCCTGTCTCTGATGGGTGTCACAGCGGCTGCACATTCACATCACTGCCTGTCACGCTGGCTTCTAAGTAAATAGCTGCTACGTGTGCTAGGCATTAAGAAATTATGCTGTGCCGAATTGCACCGGCTCACACTCAGAGAGTAAACTCATCGTATTGCAACTGCCATTTAATAACTTTTACACGTCAAGCATTCCACATCAAGTAAGTGCCTGCTGGGGTTTTCTGGTTATAACACAATTTGAAAGAAAGAGGTCCAACCCCGAAGGCGAGGAAGGAAAGTGTCACCTGCCAGTGATAAACTCAAAGAGATTATTAACTTCTCAAATGAATAAAGTAGCACTGGGTTCAGGGTAGAACCAAATACATAAGATAAACGAGAAAACAAACAAAATAGCAAGAAACAGTGATATAGATATACAAATGATATAAATAAATGTATTTAGATTCCAAGTAATAGTTTACGGAGCAGACAACATATACAGCAATACATTTATAATATCTCAACTGATAAAGATATCAAAATAGACAAATAAATACTCTCTATCCCCACAAAAGAGCTCTAACCAAAAATAAAGACTAAAAGGACAAGAAACAAAAATATTTATTTCCACCAATCTCACTATTCATACAAGTCACACTCTTACTATACTCACAAAAGTCAGATTATATACAGATAAAATATAAAAAAAAACACAAACCCGCACAATATATAGGGCGCTGGTGCATCTAGTAAGTGCTGTAAGAAGTTGAAGGATCAGGGTTTCTGGCTTGCACGGTGCCGACACGCATTTCGGTGCTGGGCTAGCAGGTAGCCATCACCTTCCTCAGGGCACTGAAGCTAATAAAGATCTGGGAAAGAGCACTGGGGTAGGAGTAATCAGGCAGAGGGAGAGGGGTTTAACACACTCAGCCTGGAAGCCAAGTGTACGATTTTCATAGACAGCAGCTCCATAAAGGCTATAAAGCAAATAGAAAGTAATTAGACATATTCTCACCTGAGCAGCAGATAAAAAAATATATCACACGGTTTCCACATACTTCATCCGGAAAAGAAAGTGCAAATAAAATCGCACTTGTGAATAGATACCAAGGATTTAAAGAAAACACGTCGCCTCTTGTCTCATAGTGGGGCCAGGCTCACTCAAACAGCAAGTCCAAACAGATCAAGAGGTCAAAGGAATAAAGAGAACCGATAATCCTGTGAGGGCTAAAAGCATGAATATATACCGAAAGCTAAGTCGTGAGTGCAGTGCAGAGAACAAAAGAAATGCAGCAGACATGAGATGTGAGATGTGCTACAACAATGAAAAAAGTGTCTGGTGAAAATACCAACTGACTTACTGAAAGGTCCGGTCAATAGTTCGTTCTCTAATATCTTTTATTAGAGAAACCGGTCATCTCATCTCTAAATTTGAAAATATGCCTTTAAACATCAACACGCAAACCTTGGTCACTATGGACATTGAGGCATTATATACGAATGTGCCACAATGACAGGCACTTTTGATAGCCCGCCAGTATTTGGACCATCTTGGACCGGAATCTAACTCCGATTTCCTCATCCACTGCTTGGACATTGTTCTCAGTGAAAAATTCTTCGAATTCGTGGGCCTGGCCCCACTACGAGGCACGAGGCAACATGTTTTCTCTAAATCTTTGGGATCTATTCACGCGTGCGATTTTCTTTGCACTTTCTTTTCCAGGTGAAGTATGTGGAAACCGTGTCATATATTTTTTTATCTGCTGCTCAGGGGAGAATGTGTCTAATTATTTTCAATTTGCTTTATAGCCTTTACGGAGCTGCTGTCTATGAAAAGCGTACACTTGGCTTCCAGGCTGAGTGTGTTAAACCCTTCTCCCTCTGCCTGATTACTCCTACCCCAGTACTCCTTCCCAGATCTTTATTAGCTTCAGTGCCCTGAGGAAGGTGATGGCTACCTGCTAACCCAGCACCAAAATGTGTGTTGGCACAGTGAAAGCCAGAAACCCTTGGGCCTTCAACTTCTTACAGCACTTACTAGATGCACCAGTGCCCTATATACTGTGCGGGTTTCTGTTTTTTGTATATATTATCTGTATATAATCTGACTTTTGTAAGTATAGTAAGAGTGTGACTTGTATGAATGGTGAGATTGGTTGAAATATATGTTTATGTTTCTTGTCCTTTAGATCTTTATTTTTGGTTAGAGCTCTTTCGTGGGGATAGAGAGTATTTATTTGCCTTTTTTTATATCTTTATCAGTTGAGATATTTTTGAATGTGTACTATAAATGTATTGCTGTATATGTTTGCTCCGTAAACTATTACTTGGAATCTAAATAAATGTATTTATATCATTTGTATATCTATATCACTGTTTCTTGCTAT
Organism: Lissotriton helveticus; assembly: GCF_964261635.1. Lineage (NCBI taxonomy): Eukaryota > Metazoa > Chordata > Amphibia > Caudata > Salamandridae > Lissotriton > Lissotriton helveticus. The sequence continues at coordinate 599,028,390 of NC_136063.1, read as the reverse complement.
TTTGTTTGTTTTCTCATTTATCCTATGTATTTGGTTCTCCCCTGATCCCAGTGAATTGACCTCCTTTATCCATTTGAGACGTTAATACGCTCTTTGAGTTTATCGCTGGCAGGTGACACTTTCCTTCCTCGCCTTCGGGGTTGGGCCTCTTTCTTTTGATTGTTCCCGAGAGTCCCTGCCTACATTTGTTTTCTCGGGTCCCTTATTTCTGGTTGTGTGGTTTATAATACAATTTAAACAGTCCCAGTTCGTACTTGCTGCTGAATCGTACTTGAAATGCCTGTGTCCTCCTTAGATTCAACTGACCTACGTTAAGAGTATATCATCCGATGGCCGCACAGGTAAAAAGCGTTGCCAAAATGGAGAATTGACTTCGGATACTTGTAGCTGAATATCAAGCCTTTATTAGATTCACGTAGTAAGGCGAACAAGGGTACCCCAATATGTGAACCTGGGGTGATAACTGTTTAAAGGGAGAGTGGTTCTAATGTGGCCTAATGGTCCAAGTTTAAAGTAACCCTGTGGAGGGCACTAAAATAGAGGGTAGGAACTTAATTCTAAAAGAGAGCTGTGGGTCATATAAGGAGGGACATGTAGGTCAGTATATCACAAAGGTTTATTCCACAATAATAGTATTCAGGTACTCACACAATTAGTGACAATAGGCATGACATGAGAAGGGAGTGTGAAGTCAAAATAAAGACATCGTATTGACAACAATGATAGAACTCCTTTAGAAGATGTCTTCATTTTAACTTCACCCTCACTTCTCACATCACGCCTATTGTCACTAATTGTGTGCGCACTGTTTTTTCTGTTTTTTGGTGGTGCGCCTTAATTAGGACAGAATGTTAATTACCATTATGCAAATTAAAATAAAGAAGGGAAACTAGATCAGGCATGTTTTCTACTGCAATTACTTGTACATAACCACATTGATTGCATGTGATGATAACACGTTTAAGGAAAATTTAATGGAATTTGTGACAAATGGATTTAAAGTTACATAATAGTAGATGGATACAATGCCACTAGACAGGGCTTTAATCGTGGAAGGTGATTTCAAAAGTCAGTGATTGTCATTGTTTGCAAGCAATGCTTGTTTCTGGATATTGATGCATCCCCATATGGTTAAGTGACAGAATTACACTGGAATGAATAGATGGGAATGGGTATGCAAGAAGGAAGAGGTTTATGGGAAGGAAAACAACGTATCAGCTATCGCCCATAAGTATTATGCCAATTACAGCTATTGTATAGCAGTATTGAATTGTTCATATAGTATATGGTGAGCCTTGTTATAATTCGAGAGTCCCTTCTGCTGAGTATTGAATCATTCCTCACTTTTTCCCATGCATAATAGCTTGTATTTGTAGTAATACTGCCAGTCAGCCTGAGAATGGCGGCTTTTACCAGTAAATGAATCTTCATGTGGGCCTTTAGTCAATGCTGCGGTACACTTTCTCTGTCATTCTGATGGTGGGGTGGTGTGCAACACAACCTCTTAAAGGTGAGGCTGCACAGCTGATGGCTTGCACAGTGACAGAGAAAAACTGCAAGGCCTGCCAGACATGTGCAGTGTGTGCTATTTGGAGAGCTGAAGCTCTTGTCCTCTTCTAGAGAGGCGAGATCTGCATGCCAACTGTGAAACAAGCATCAGCATAATCTTTGTCACTCTTGCAGTGGCTATGTCATTGCTTGGTTAGTAGTAAGATCACTTCAAATATGCTTTATCGATCACTAGTGCACACAGAAGGATACAAAGTTCCCCAGGGGAAGGGGGGTGTGGAGAGGTAAAGGAATTACAGTCAAGGAACTGGGAGGTTCCTCTGTCGGAACTAGAGAGCCTCACACACCCAGAGCGTTAGGTGTGGAACACACCCTGACTGTAGGGTGTCCAGTGTCATCATCGGCTCACTGCTCCTCGTCAAACCGGCGCTGCAATGTCTGACGGGGTGCCGAAAGGCACCCTTTTGACGGAGTTCTTTTGTTCCTTGCCGATGGTGTGTGTGAGTCAATAGGAGGTAGTGTAGTCAGTGCAAAGTGAGTGAATATTAAAAAGGATAAACAGTCCACAAAAGGTTTTATTGGCGTGGCTGCTTCCCTGATTAAAAAGGGGGTGAGAGGGGAGCTGGAGACTGTAGTGAGGTTCAGACTCTAACTCGACCCCCTGGTGAGGTCAACATGTTTCTCGCCATCTGGCGATTCGTCAGGACCAAAACAAAGTACTACACGTGAAAGAGAAGTGATTAAAAAGTTCATACACAGGGTAATAAGGAAATAAGTAAATACAACCTCACTGGGTCTGGTAAAGAGAGGGCCTGGATCCTGCTCTAGTTAAGCGACCCTAAAAGGGAGTAACAAGGCCTCGCAGTATGCTCCCGTGAGGTCAGCGCTGTCTGATGTATATACCTCAGTCCGTGCGCTGGGATGGTGGAAACACCTACCCCTCACGCTCGCGGCACCTGGTCAGATCACTAGTATCATAAAAGCATTGTGCATCAAACATACAAAAGCGTTAAAATTATACAATAATTCACAGTGCTAAGTGAATTTTAAGACTTATAAAAACAAGTATGTATGAAACAATGGAGGGAGAGGCATTCAAACACCACCAAGCAGTATTATGTGGAATATGGGTATATAAGGACTTTACAAAAACACTCACATACAAAGAAAATGTATCTCAAAATAGGACACTCTGCTTTAAAAACATGTGCATTCCTCCCAAAGGTTCCAAACTGGTCAACTCTTCAACATATTACCATAAATGTAAGATAGGGGAGAACTGCCATTATTTCTTGTCACTCGGCATATGAGAGCCCTTCAAAGCTTTGTGTCTGATAATCCAGGCGTGACTCAAAAACTTAGCCACCCCACAAGTGAAAAGCATACTTGAATCAGTTTTAAGAATACACAGGGTGACCCCATGGTTATGTGTGCTCATGGATTTGCAAGTTGGTTTTATCCATTTGGACCTGGCGATAGAATAAGCTGGGCAGTCAAACAAAACATGGGACACGCTCTCCAGCGGAGCTCTGCAACAGGGGCAGCCTTCGTTTTGATGTTTGTGCGGGTGCCATGTGGATATTGTTGCATGAACTGGGAGTATGCCTAACCTGAATTGGGTGTATAGCAGCCTATAGCGTGGACCTGGATAATATCCAGGTAAGGCTCTAAGGCTCTGGACTGCTTGTGACTGAAAAATTCATGTGTCAATCTCCCCAAATGTGGTTTGAACAGCTCATTAGACCCAGTTCCATAAATATACTTGAGCTCTGACTTGTTGGGTGGGACTTGAGTGTCCCATGTTTCCGAAAGACCCAGCTGTGTCAGCGTCTTTTTAACATTAGACATCCACTTGACCCAGTGCCCCACATCAGATTAATCACCTCACTCAGGGCAGCAGCATAATTTACAAGCTCAGGGATGCGCATTAAGCTTGCCCAAAAAAGCAATGGGCGCAACTTATCAATATCCCTGAGCGGCTGTCTAACCATATCAAACATTAAGGGGGTTAGTGGGGTGTTACGAGGGAGCATCACCAGATCCCTCAATAACTTGTCCTCGGATCTGCAGATTACATCAAGTGTCAAAACCCCATAGCTCCGCCCCGTACAGAGCGGAACTAACTGCTTTGGCTTCGTAAATTGCAAGAGCTGGAGCAACCGGCCTGCTGTACGAGGACCGGTATTCTTTACTTAATGCCCCAACTACACACTTGTGGTTCATGAGCATCTTGGCTAAGTGGGGCTTCCAATGCATTTTGTCAGAAAGCCGATGCCCAAATAATCAAACATGCTTACTCTCTCCAAAAAAGTGTCTTTTAAAGTTATATTATTTTAAAAGACTTATGAGGATTAAAAACCATAAGTTTTGTTTTAGTATTTATAACTAATCCCCGGGAGCCACAAAATAGTTGATATCAATTTAGCAGTATTCGCAACCAAGGTGGAGTTTTTTTTACACCAGCAGGGTGTCATCAGCAAACAAGAGGGTTGGGACTTTGCCGCCTGCCAGGATTGGCGCGTCAGCCGAGACTTCCTGAAGAAATCTCACCACCCCATTGACGTATAAGGAAAACAGGATGGGGGCCAAGATGCAGCCCAGGCGGACTCCTCTGCTAACTGGTATCTTCTCCGTAACCTCCTCTTGGGGCCCCCATCTCACTTGGGCATAATTTCCTTTGTGTAAATGAATAAAAAAACTAAAGAACTAGGGGGGAATACCCAGGTCCCTCAACGTCTGCCACAGTCTCATCCTGGGTACGAGATCGAAAGCAGTTTTCAACTCAATGAATGCAAGGTAAAGGCTACCCTTGCCCATAACAATGACCTTCCAATATATAAGTAATAATCTAAAAACGTGGTTGATCGTTCCTTTGCTGGCCCTAAACCCGGCCTGATATTGAGAAAGGACATCCTCCTCTTCAGCCCAGGTCTGTATTCTCTGGAGGAGGACACTGCCCACCAGCTTTTGTATAGCATCAATTAAACTTATTGGCCTATAATTTGATGGGTCTTCCATATCCCCCTTTTTAAATATTGGGAGCACCATCGCACCTTTCCATTAATCTGGAATTGGGCATCCGTTAGCTATGGCGTTGATCAAGAGTTGGATGTAATGCAACCAGTTTTTAGGATCAGCAAGAAAAAGGTCACCAGGAAGACCATCCGGACCGGGAGCTTTTTCCGGGACTATTTTTGTTATTGCCATTTCAATTTCGGCCATAGAAAATGGCTCTCTAGTATTCCCCACCAGAGGGATGACTGTGGAGTCACTTAACTCCTCCAGACATCCGTCAATAGGAGCGGAGTACAGTTTCCTAAAATTGTCATGCCATTCTTGGCTTGTAAAATGGTTAGGAGTGGAGGGATCTCTGCTATTGCCCTTACTTACTAAGGACCAAAACTGGTTCTTACTTTTTTCCAGGCTGGTAGCTTTCAATCTCTGCCAGTGCAATTCGTCCCACTCAATTTTTGCACTCTTTTCTTGCTGTCCTGACCAGCTTGGGATTCTTTGTCCTAATCGCTGAAGCTGGAGCTTGTCTATTTAGAGTGAATTTCTTAGTAAACCACAGATGTTGTCTTTTTTGAAAAACCTTAGATTTATTGTGATTAGGAGTAGCTAAGAAAAAGTACTCAGCTGCTCTATAGTGCGAGAATGGACTAAGGAAGCTCCTGATCAGATTTTAGTGGCCAGCAGGGTTGCCTGAAGCGCTAGTGTGCTAGTAGTAACGACTTCCCTAATGCCAGCTAATTTTATTTCTTGAGAGGAAACCTTATGCTATTTCAGATATCTTTTACAATTCGAAGGAATGATATCTATAATGGAATTTGGAGCCCTAATAATCTGAGAAAGAATTGGTGGACCCCAAGGGGATTTTAATGTCATACAAAGGGGGTTATGATCACTATTGGTTGTGGCACCCACATGCATGTCTTCCATTTTTTCCCATAATTTCACATCTACTAGAATGTATTCCATGCGTGAAGGGCAACCCACCCCATTAAAAGTATTCGCCCCCTGGGTGTCCGAATAGGTTCTACCATTGGCTGCTCTAAGGTCATACTAAAAAAGTAAGTGCCCTAAGCTGGATTGCAAGAGGGGTCCATGTACTAACTGGGGGGATATTTAAAGGGGGAACCGCCCTTTTTGAATCCCCTTCCTCTACCTCCAACATATCCTCTGAACTCAGAGGCTCAAAAGTGCAATTAAAATCTTCTGCAACTATAATTCTGGCACAGGGGGAGCAACTGGATAAAGAATGTTCTAGGATTGTGACAATAGGTGATTGTTGGCCTCCCTTAGTGCCTCTAATATAAACATTAAACAGCTATTATGTTCCCCCTCCCCTAGTTCCTTTGATAGCAAGCCTCAAGATGTCTGGGTTTAGAGTTGGCTGGATGGTGGTTAGGCAGCCAAGGGTGATGCTCACCCATATAATCAGTCCACCTGACGGCCGCCCTGTCCCATTTTGTGGTTGCCAGGATACAGTAGCAAGCGTAGCCAGATTTATAAAGTGGAACCAGGATCCAAGTCTCCTGAAATAGACATATGTCAAAATCCTCTATCAAGTTGTTCCAATGTGGGAGTAGTAATTTATTTGATAACCCTGCCACGATCCACGATAAAACTTTTAACTGCTGTGGGTGTGAAACCAAAGTCAGAATTTAAAGTTGGATTGCAAGATAGATCTAAAGGAATAGGATGTTATTGTTTAGTCAGGGGACGTGCAAGGAACAATCTCATGTGGACCCTGGGGGGTATGCTTCAACGCGTCCCACAATTCAATCAATGAACCTTTATTGATAGAAGAAACAAAAGGTTCATGTGGGCCGCAGTTATAACTTGGAGTCTGTTCTTTATGGTAGTTAGGCTCAAGAAGCAGTCAATCGACTGCTTCGAGTGCTGAACCACCCTCTAGTTGGGTTTGAGACCCAACCTCTAGGGGTGATTGTGTTTGTCTAAACTGTATAGCTGCAGTGACGGGGGAGCAAGTTCGAAATTCTAAAGCTAGAAGGTTCTCTGCCAAATCAACATTGGTAAAAGTGAGTTCAATACAGTCGTAAGGCTGGGCAGGGACTGAGCCTCTACGTGCCCTAGTGATATCTTCACGAATCACTGAGCAACAGCCCCTGGTATGGCGTATCCAATGTATGACTTTGTTGGTCAATGAATCTACACTTTCTATATCGTTATTTGGACCAAGTTTAGGTACATTCACCATATAGATGTAAGGGCCTTGCAGTGGCGGTAGAATATATGCATCTCTCCGTTGCAGAGATTTCAATGGAGCATACATAGGCTGAGCAAGGTCCGTGACTCGACGGAGGCCACCTGACGTGGCATGAACCTTGATTGGAACAGCTACTGGAATATGAGGGTTATTTATTGTCTTGGGCTTGGGGTTACTGGAGTTTCAAATTTAGAACCTTGCGAGATGTGACTAATGGGAAATTTTGAAAGTGAGGGAACATCTTGGCCCAAAAAGGCCCTTTCGGTGCGAGTTGGTCCAGCCAGAGAACAAGTTTGCAGGTCTTGAACACGTATCCGTTTCTCGGGCTGACGTCCAAGCCGAACCGGGGGAAGTAATGATTTGACCAGGAGCATAAGGTCTTCGATCATGCATTTCATAGATATGGGTGGGGTAGGGTAACAAAATCTTCCAAGTCAAGAGGCAGTTAGTCTAAGGTCCGAGTCAACTAACTTAAATATAGAATCCACAGGCGTGACGAAAGATGAGAACAGTACCTTTATCTTGATGCTTAGGAACTGCGGAGTGGAAGAGAGGTGGCCCAGCCCTGCCTCTCCCTGGCAATGATGGGTAAGGATGGGCCCACCATTGGACCGGGCTTTGCCCCGGCACCGCCCACGTGCGTCACGCGCCGCGGTGGGAGAGGCAGCACTATAAGAGCGATGGCCAAACCTCCCCCTCACCGGCGGCACCTGGTGTGAAGGCAAAGGGTGCTAGGACTTGTAGTCCGTTGTGCAGGGATGAAGCGCTATGGATGCCAAGAAGCGCTAGCGGATATAGCCGCTGGGACTTTGGTCCGGCAGGATGTTGACGGTAGCCCCAAGCAACGGGGGCAGGAGCAACAGAACAGCAGCAGTGAGTCCCGTGCTGCAGTGGGAGAGGCAGCACTATAAGCGTGATGGCCACGCCTCCCCCTCACCGGTGGCACCTGGTGTGAAGGCAAAGGGCGCTGGGACTTGTAGTCCGTCTTGCGGGGATGAAGCGCTATGGATGCCAAGAAGCACTAGCGGATATAGCCGCTGAGACTCTGGTCCCCCTTTGGTCCGGCATTATTTTGACAGTAGCCCCAAGCAACGGGGGCAGGAGCAACAGAACAGCAGCGGTGAGATCACTACACAGCTAAATACGCATGATGAATGGCAGTGAATAGGCCTATGCTGTGAGTCTTAAGTGTGTGCACAGGACCTGCCATGTGGGTGGAACTGGGAGCCTGAGGAGCTCAATTCAGGTGAGGGAAAGGAAGTGTGGCCAGAACTAGAAATATACAAGAAGTTTTTTATAGTTGTGTGTGGTTGTGTTTCTGTGAGTATGTGAGTGTGTATACATATGCACCTGAGCATGTTTGTTGGTGAACTGTGATAAGCCTGGTATAGTACTGACATAATGGTGGTAATTCTTGGTATATGGTATCATGCTGAACTTGGCAAAAAGGTAGGAATTCTTAAACTGATGTTGGCATCCATGACACATACACCCTATGTAATGGTTGCCCAAGACTAATTGTGGTCATTCTCGGCATACTGTGAGCATCCATGGTCTGATGCCCACCTCTTACATAATGCCGGCTCTGGCATTATGGTAGTAATCCTTGGCATACTTTGGGCAACTATGAAATGCTGGTGCCCAGCTCCGAGATAGCATTGTGTTGCAGTTGCATTTATATACTGCTGGCGAGACACAAAAGGAAATTAGTGGATTAGAAGCATGTCACACCTTGTAGGAGGTTGGGCATGAAGAGTGTAGGGTGGCATATGCAGGAAGTGTTTTGGTGTTGTGTTTGAGTGGCCAGAGTCATACTCTTACCTTGGTTTATGCCAATGTGCCTAGGTGTGGAATGACAGGAAAAGAATTGAGCTACAAGACATGCAGTTTACCTAAACATATAGCTGTGTTTCCTTCAGCGCTTTCTATAGGATCTACCCAGGAGCTACAGAGAAGAGGCGCAAGCTTTCCCTGGATACAGGCATTCATGGCAGTTCTCTATATAATTTTTCCGGAACAATTGGTGAGACAACCTCAGGCATTCATTGTAGACAGCCAGAGATGGTAGATAACCTGAATTATTAAGTCACTCTAGTACCAATGTGGAGTAACCCACAAGCCTGTGCAGGAGAGACACAGCTTAGTAATTATTCTAGGGCTTCAGGACAGTACAGGCTACATGCAGCCAGTGCAAATGCTCCAGCTTGGAGCAAGAGGAGAGCAATCACTGGACATGCACTGAATGCAGGAATGCCATTTAAGGACTTTTTTAGAGTTATGTAAACTAACCAACAGAGATTAACACGAGAAATGCAGCCTTAGTAAATCTTCAGAAATTACCCAGCTGGGATAGAAGGCCAATCTGCATGTGCACACCAGTAACAGGCAACCAGGTTCCCAAACTCACAATCAGTTGAGCAGGCTAACAAACAAAAAATCAAGTCAAGCATAAACCAATTCTATGGCTTAATGCCAAGCTCGTATTTATTTGGCAGATTTCAGATTTGCGTGCTGGAGTCTGCTTAGGAGCGACCTCAGGAGCATTCCATGACATGCTCTAGTTGCAGGCAGCCAAGATAAATGCTCTTTTGAACTCATCCATGTGTTACAGAGGCGCTGCCTATGGTATGCACAGGTAGGTTACATGCATCCAGGGTAAATGCCCTATGGATTCCCACAGGATTGACTGAGGACCAGTCCACAGCATGCACTGGCTCCAAGGTAGCTTGGATAATTTGCCTTAAGGGTCTTCTCAGGAGTGACAAAAGAGCTTCCTGTGGAGTGCACTTGTTACAAGTTGCCAGGTTAAGTGCTTTCTGAAGTGACCAGGTGGCAACAACACATTGGGTTACCTGGCACTCCGAGAACTATGAGAGTTTGTGATAAGGTGGGGAAGGAAAACAATTAGTGGGTTAGATGAATAGAAGTAGAGAGAAAGATCAAGGAAAAGATTTGAGGTATGAACATGAAGGGTCCAGAAACCAGGATATAGGCGTTAACAGGGCCAAAGCTGCAAGACACTATAAGAAAATGCCCTTAAATGTTCAGACTTATCCAGATACTGAAAGCGGATGCTCTTGAAAGAAAGGTTGAGTAGGGAAATGTCTGTCCAATTCTAGTACAGGTGAGAAAGGTGTGGAGAGAAAAGTCATTTAACATATTTTCTGTTTATATCAACTAAAGGCCATCACTCAGTGTGGGTGGAAAGGGCAAAGTGACGGAAGGCACAAAACACAAAAGGAAAAAGTTAGTAAAACTTAGTAAAATATCTCATGCCTGGTATGTAATGGTGACACGTGGGTATGCAAGGCAGAACCTAGCCATGTGTGGCTGCAGAACATGCTAGTAATGGAAAAGGCAAACTAATCCTTGAGCAACAAACATGTATTTATTAAAAATTAAAATTCAGATATTTTACATAAATTGAGTTTTTCCCATTAAAGTTATAATAAATTGGGTTGGATAATAGTACTTATTCTAACAGAAATGGGAAAAAAAAGATTTTAACTGACAGGACAATATCTGCATGTTCATAAATTGCCATGCTGATGTTTGGGTGCAAAATGCATTTTGAAATATATGTTTGCAGTTGCGATGAGTGATCATTTGGTACTGGTGCAACCTGCGTGAAAGCACTGCTGCATGAAATTGTCATACTTTTTAGATCTGTGCAGTAGTGGCTGCTACCAAACAGGGGTGGGGGTGCATTGAGAGAATAAAAAAAAAACACTTACCTGAATAAGGCCGGCCGGCCTCCGCCTCTCCTCTGTCCTCTTCTGTTCTCCTGGGCAGCAGGAACCAAGAAGCGCACAGCCTTCCAGACTCCCCTGACCAATCACAACACTACCTTACAGCAGCGTTGTGACTGGTCTGAGCAATGCAATTCAGCACTCAAAAAGGGACTGGGAGACTGTGCATGTTCTCGACCCAGGCTATAATGCAGCTGTGTTGGAAAACATGCAAAGTGTGCATGACTGAATGGCTGGCAAAATTCATGCGCACTTAGGAAGTGCTACCACTCCTCCCACAGCTCTAAACAGCCCAGCCCTACCCCCCAACCAACTGAGCCAGAACAGTTAAATAAAAATAATAATAAGGTTGCGTTATTCTCATTTTATTTTTCCGTTTTGAATTGCTCAGTGGGGCGATGCTTCTCCGCGTTAGCGGATGAACCGCTACTGGATCAGTGGTGTGTGGCATAAGATTGTGACATTTGTGCAGACTTTATTTCCATTCTGGTCCTTTTAAGTAAACTCTCTGGCATAAAATAAGACCAAGATTATTGGATGGAGTAGGATAGGAAAATGAGAATAAGTGATATGTACAAATGTGTAAAGAATCTATGGGAAATTACATGCCACATAAACTTGCATTTTATTAATGCGTTTACCAAGTGTATCTTACTAGATATTTCGAACCCAAATGATAGTGTACAATGCATAATTTTGACACATTTTCAAAAGTTGCTTTTGGTGAGTGAATCCGCAACATCTAGGATAGAGTGCTGAATTAGCATACTCCATTACTTCAGACGCTACACACTTGAATAGCATCGGAGAGACAACTTGGGGCAAACAAAACCTACACATTACTCATGCATGCATGACTCCAGTGGTAACCCATTACATTTATTAACTTCCTGTACTAAGTAAGAAATATTGTCTCATTTGGTGGACATCTAGAATTGTGGGTTCTCCATAAGCATAACAGATTGTCACCTCAAAAACAACATTTGAAAATATGACTTGATTGAGAATATCGTATAAATGAGGACCATTAAGAGCTACCATTTTAAAACAAGACTTGCAATTTAAAGTGAACATGGACTCTCATCAGAAGCAATTGCAGAGACTTCTTTACCCTCTGAATGGTAATTACACACAAAACACTGCATTCCGGGTTGTTTTTAAGTTGCTCAAAACACAATACGCATTGCAGTTATGCAGTGACAAGAATTATAGAAAGGATCAGAAGGAATGGTTGATGTTACAAATGTAAAATAAGATATTTTCCTTCAGGGCTCTGGGGCAACATCAGCAGCCCCCAACAGTCGTATTTTTTCAGTCATAGATCTAGAGACCTACATTTGGCCAAAGGTAGAGGAGAGAACTCCCTAAGGGATGAACGTGCTTTAGGTCCATATGTCTTGATCTCTGTCCATGAGGTTTCTAGCTGCGATTAATTGGAATAAAGCCATTTGGTAGAGGCTGTAAAGTGCACATATGATGACAACATTGCATACCATCTGCTGCGTGCCATGAATTGCATGAACAGTGAAAAAAGAGCGAGTATGTAACTATTTAACATTGACAGTAATACAGAAGATGACTGAGGTCACTGAAAGACAGGGACAGCAATCCATATGGCTAAGTCATTATAGCCAAACAACAAAGGAACTGGCCCAATGTAATACTCCACTTTCACCAGGTCAGTAAGGCACAGAGCCAGGCAAAAGCCCCGGCAGCTGCTCTTGCGCTAAGACTAGTCTTACCAGTAGAGCCTGATTTATAATTCATTTATTTCCTTTTTGCAATTGTTGCATGCCTGTGCAGTGCCGCTAGAGTGGGTATGTAGACAGTGGAACAAGTTGGCAGAGAGTATGGAGTGCCAGTGCTTGACTCCATTGACTACGTGAAGTAGTAGTTCGTCCAGCATACCCCTCTGCACAGGTTTACTGTGATTTCCTAGACAGATGCCCAATTATTATCTCTCAAGAATGTGTTTGCAGGTTTATTGCCGTGATTGCTATTTCACTGCAGACAGGTTGAATACATCTGCGATAACTGTGCTTGCTCAGTGTCTTTAAAGCAATAACTTGTTTTAAAGAGAGGAAATCACCAAACCCTTCCAGGAAAGGCTTGCACAACTTCTACAGGAAGCACGTATTCACCTCTTCACAAGTCTATGCTAGAAATAGGTTGGGTGAGCTTGTATTACCAACTCAAGTCTAATATCTGTTGTGGTCTGATAGACTGAATAACAGCCAGCGTATCTTGTGGACAGTCTTTTTCTACGACAAAGCCAGTAAAGGACAGATGTTTATTTGGTGATCAAGAGGCTCAATGTTGCTGTGATTTCTTTAGGGCAGGCTATCACTTGCCTAAGATGGTAATCTATTTTTCAAGAGTTGCTGCTTAACCCCTTTGCTGCCAGTCCTTTTCCTCACCTGTGCTATGCCCTTTTTTGGCTAGTTGGGGGTAATTTACAGTTAAGCCCCTAAAACCTTTTTGTCCACATAAGGTATCCATGCCAAATCTGCAATCTTTTATTCCAACATCCTGAGGATTCTAAAGGTACCCAGAGTTTGTGGGTTCCAAGAAATTTTCAGAAATGCAGCTACATTTTGTTTTTTGTAAAAAACAAAGGTGGGAAAGGTGCTGCAGAAGAAAGCATTCAGCTTTTCCCCTGCAAATGGTATCAATGAAGGGTTTGTGGTGCTAAAATCACCATCTCCCCAGCTTTCAGGAACAGGCAGACTTTTGTCAGGAAACCAAGAGTTTCTAAACAGTCTTGGCATTTTACTGGGACTTAACCTATTTTCCTATTGCTTGTGCTTTAAATTTCCAATTAGTGGTAGGAATGGGTGTGAAAATAATAATGGATCCTGGAAAGCAATACCTTTCTGAAAAGTAGACAAAATTCAGAATTCAGCAAGGGCTCATTTTTGTAGATCCTTTAAGGTTTTCCTATAGAAAGTAACAGTTGAAATCATAAAATATTGAAATTGAGTTGAAGATGACAGCCATGTGTGCCTACATTTTCACCTGTGACTTATTGTAACTATGGCAGATTGTTGAAAGCAATATACTGTTACGTCCGCTGGTCCCTTATGGTTGTAGGGACATATAGGGATTCTAGTTTCACCAAGAACTCGAGGTACCCAGATCCAATAACTGAGAAGCACATTCAAATGTTTTTCATTATGCACCTGGTATACAGCAATACATTTGGTAAAATATAAAGAGTGAAAAAAAGTATCCACGAAACCTATCTATTTCCGAAATGGGAACAAGATGTAGAGCTTTGAAGCAGTGGTTAATTGCACATCTCTAAATTTGTGGGTACCCATACTAGCCTGTGAATTAGAGGGCATTTTTAAAAATTTCTTAGTTTCTACACGCTGTCTTACATTTGGAAGGCAGAAAATGCACAGTCTCCCAATAAAAATGGACCTCACTTGTGTGGGTAGGCCTAGTGTGCCCGGGAGAGGACACGGACCAAAACACAACATGGACACATCACATTTTTCCACAGAAAACTGAACTTTCTTTTTTTGCAATATGCCTATATGTGGATTTTGCAAAAAAAACAAATGATGAACAGAATGCAGAACAACTTCATAGATTCAGCCCAGTACCGAGATCTGGGCCTAAATCCTTTGTTGTTTTTGCTCCCATGCAATTGCAGTTTGAACAAAGCCATATGCATATCAGTCTTGACCCGGCACCCAATGGGAACAGTCCAACCTGAACTGCCCAGGCCAGGTCCTCCCTGGACTGGAAGGAAGCATCCTTGGACTGGTTTCGGGTTTCACCCCTCATCAGCTGGAATAGCTTGACTCTAGTGGCATGGAAAGCACAAGAACCACGTCTGGGCATACCCATCCCACTCGGGGTGACAAATGCAAAAAGAACAATTGATGGACCAAATGCAGAACATTGTCATACATTTCTCCCAGTACAGAGATCTGGGCCCAAATCCATTCTTGGTTTGCTCCTGATGGAGCGAGATAGAAAACAGAAATCTGTTTAAACTCGTGAAGTCACATTTCCATAACATAAATAATAAAATTAATGATTTGTGATGTGTTATGCTAACACAACCTAGATTAAACTTTACACACGGGGACATTAACATGTGTACTCATAAACGTGCATAATTGTTGCATCTTTTGTTCGTGCAAAAATAATAAATTAATTTTGTCGTTTTCGTTTTTGTCATTACTAACTGCAGCAGATTTTAAAGATGCATGTGCTTATTTTTGCCTTCCTTGTCTATGTGATGTCATTTCTACTATTCTAGGTGCATATAAAGTTTTATGGATTCATGAAGACTGGTAGATATAAAATGCTGCTTTATTTGTTTGCTTTGTGCTAGGTAACATTAGACTAATTGGGATGGTTAATCAATTAGTAAACGAAGGGTAGAAACAGAATAAATAATATTTCTTACATTAATACTTTTCTTGTGTTTGTTTTATACTAGAAAAATAAGTTGCCTGCTTTTGGGCCTAGTTTGCTCGAGTTTGCTAAAAGATGAATTTAATTCTGCAAGGAGCACGAAATGTCAATGTTGAAAAAAGTTTCCTTCAAAATCACATTCACTGAACAAAGATGAAGCGTTGTCATTATTCTGTCGGACGTGGCCAAGGTCAGAAACCGGTAGAAAGAACATTTGCTAACTTGGCATCCGCGGAAGTAAAATGGAGTCAGTGAGAACTTTTGCTTAAATTTGTTGCAAATCAAGAAAGCTTTGGAACACGTACAAGAAAGACAATGGTCCCAAAGAATATGACCTAATGGAAGTTTTGAAATGTGGGTGACATGTCACTTGTCACTCTTGGACCAATGAGACATCGACTTTTGCAGAAAATTTTCCTTTACTTAGATTAGCTAGCATAGAAAGGTATAAAAATCCCATGCCCTGGGGATGGGCTGGCTGCTGCTTTCTAACTTTCAGATGAGGGTGTCGTGCTGTTGGACTTTGCGTGGAGCATGTAAGAATCCTCAAATAACTTTACTTTATTTTCATTTATTTAGCTTAGCTAGGGACTTAGGATTTTAGAAATGCTAAACTTATAATTTCTTGCTTAAAACTGTATTTTTCTTATGATACTTTTCAAACATGCTTGCTATAATTCTAATAAAATTGCATTTATAAAACTATATTTTGAATAATCTAAAATTAGTTAATAAAATCTTACTTTTGAAAACAAGCTGGTCTTGGTTATTCAGAAGCGCAGGTTACTATTAGCTAGATGCCATCGCCATGGTGGTCATTTAAATAGTTAGGATTTGTTCAAATGACTTCATCATTTACCGCGGTTGTATATAGTTTGTAAATAAATTGTAAATAAGATGTGTATAAGTTTAATTGATCACCTGATTCAGTAGGTCAAAATATGTCATTCTGGTAGCAGAAATTGATGGTTGCTAAGGGTAACCAAGGTGTTATTGATATGTTATAGTATAGAAATAGGATCGATGTTTAACATATGTTGAGTTCGTTTTTCGTACTATATGTAAGTCGTACCGGTACAGACTGTGTGATGAGAAGGTAGTCACACAGGACATTTGATCTGTTTCAGAGTAGTGATATCGCCGTGTATCACAAGTGATATCGCCGTGTATCACGTGTTGTGGTCGTGCAACACAGTGTTGTGGTCGTGCAACACAGTTTTAGGGCTAGGTGTGAATCTTGTATAGTAAGGATTATCTAAGAAATTTAAGCAGCATGAGAATAGGGACAAAGCGCCTGTTGTAAAACTCACTGTGATAAGAGTATTAGTTATATTCGAGCTTGAGTGAAGGGTAGGGTAACGTCGGTGCATGATTATCTATAAACAGGTGAGAGTCCTGTAGAGGTACATGTTTTATATCTATAAACAGGTGAGAGTCCTGTACGGATAACGTCGTTATTTTGCTAACGGTGCATGAATTCTATAAACAGGTGAGAGTCCTGTACGAATTTCATGTGTGTTTGAATTTAGGGAATTTTCCGTGTGAAAGTGCGAGTTTGTTTTGTAATTTATGTTCGAGTGGAACTTTCGAACAGTCACTTGGTTGTGCGTTCTGAGGGAAATGAGTTCATAATTACTTGTTTGAAGGGCAGAGTAAAAAGATTACTCTACTGGCAAATGAAATTTATTCTATGAGAATAGGGCCGACTATTCCAAGTTGAGAATACTTGAATGTATGTAAACTATCCTATTTAGAGAAACAGACAGATGAGTCTTTATTGTCATTGTTAAAAATTAATTTTCACAAAAAAGCGTTTTCAAAATGGCGCTGTGAAAAGATTTTGTGAAGGAGGGGTAAGCGCTAGGAGTGAGAAGTGAGAAACCGCAGCTGCTGTGTACGTCACAGAGCCGCGCTGGGATTGGGTGACATACGTCACAAGCTGAGTTCTGATTTGTTCTTGAATCTCTGATGAGCTGTAAGCTGATTGGTTCTTCAGAAAATATCCATTTTATTGGTTGAGTAAAAAAGTGACGTAGCTGAACTCTCATTGGCTTGTTGGTGTGTTTCGCGCACGGATTGGTTGCTTTTGCGGAACATCCCGGAAATATTTTACGAACAAATTTGTTAATTGAATTTAACTCTTAAAAATGAGTTATCATTTTAAACACGTTGAGAAAAAGCCAACGTTGTTTCAGAAATGAAAATTTTTTATTTCACCTGACAAGAAAATTGAAACGCGAGGTGGTAAATTACTTCATAAGTACAAAACACCTGCAGCATATATGGAAGGTGAATATGGTTATCATACTGTTTTGTGGTTTGATATTTGGAAACACTACACAAAGGATGATGGTGTTTTGGCCTGGCCTG
Organism: Lissotriton helveticus; assembly: GCF_964261635.1. Classification (NCBI taxonomy): domain Eukaryota; kingdom Metazoa; phylum Chordata; class Amphibia; order Caudata; family Salamandridae; genus Lissotriton; species Lissotriton helveticus. The sequence continues at coordinate 599,011,101 of NC_136063.1, read as the reverse complement.
ATGATGGTTCATTTAATGTAAAGGTTTTAAGAAATTTGCGAGAGAAAATGAATACTCTAAATCCAAAGCCGAGACCAACTCAATTTGAAGCTTTAGTTGAATGGGAGGATGAGATGTACCAATTACAAAGTGGAATTAAAAGACCTCCTAAACCGCCAAGTTATAGAAGAGAAACACATGAAGACAGAATGCGAATGTGGAGACAGGGAAGCATGAGTGAGGGACTTTATTTAATTAGGGAGATGGTTTTAGGTTCTCCTGATGGGAAAAGAACTGAAAAGAGAAATAATGCCCCTGTAGAAAGTGAATCTGAAGATGCAGTTTTAGAAGAAATTTATACTTCAGATAAAAGGAATCAGCCTTTGAGACCCCCTAGATCATGGTCTACTCCAATGGTTTCTACAGAAACTACACCGAGTGCACCTCCAATTAATGAAGCTCCAAAATTGTACCCAAATAATTGTGAAATCCTTGAAACTCCAAGAAGACCAGAAACTGAGATAAATGCAAATGTCTGTGAGGAGGGTAGGCATTTTTCATTAATTCCAAAAGCAAGGGAAGCTCCAAAAAATTATGTGAGAGAAGTCAGAAATGTGGAAACTGGAGATTCTTCTGAATATTTACGAACAAAGGAAGAATTAATTCGACAAATAACAAAAAGCATGGAAGCTGTGACAGTTCCAGTAACTATTGGTCCTGTTCAGCCTGTTTTTGAGCAAAGAGAAGTTAATAAGACAGGTTTGACTGTTCCTTTAAATACAGAAATTCAGAAGGTTGCTGAAAAATTTTACTCAGATATATCTGAAATAAACTCTTCAAGATCGAGAATGCCAGATTTAACTTTTAATGAGGATTTATCTCCAAAAACACCGATGGGTGCAGAATCTGATGCTGAGAGTCCTGAAGTCAGAGTGACAAAACCTAAACTTGATGTTGCAAAATTAAAAGCAAATTTGGAGGAATTAATAATTGGTACGATTGGTCCTGACAGTTTAAATTATTATCGAGATGATGAACTACTGTTCATTTGCAAAAGTATTCAGTGGAAAACAAAAAACAAATATGATCAGTTGGATGAACTGGCAGCTGAACTTGAAATTGATTTGAGCAGGCAAAAGAATTTTGCAAAACATTACAGATTAGACTTTTCAGAAAGTGACATTGAGAATTTGAACTCAATGGGAAGAATAATTCACATAAAAGATTTGATTGTTTACATTAAAAAACTAGGAGAGTTGAGCAAGTGGAGAGTGAAATGGACGAAAAAGAAGGAAGATGAGAAATTGGAAAATTTGTCAAAACAATTTCCAATGAGAGAGATTGCAGGTGGAGGATATGTTCATGTCCCATGGTCAAGACAAGACATATTGCTGTTCACAAATGATTTTCCAAGACTGAGGGAAAAACCAGTCGAGTGGTACAGGCAAGTGGACAGGTTCATTAAAGTCTCAAAAGTTCTGTGGATTGATTTAGATGGATTTTTTGACATTGTTGTCCCATCAGATCTTTGGACAGAATGCAAAATAGCCATAAGTTGGCCAAAATTAGAACCTGACCGAATTAAGGAAACAGGTGCTCCAAATCCTCTTGTTATGGATTTTTATGAAAAGGTGATTTACTGGTTGAAAAACAAAATTCCACCAAAAGAGGTTGATTGGGTTAAAATAGAAAGAACAAACCAGGAAACAAAAGAATCTGTTCATTCATTTTATGAAAGGTTACTGTTGATTTTTAAACAATACAGTGGCTATGAAAAGCTAGACGAGAAAGATATGAGTCATTTCGTCTACAGATTTGTTTATGGTCTAAAACCAGAAATTGCAGACATGATCAGAAATAGTATTGTCGGATGGCAAGCACTTTCTGTTGATGACATTTTGAGAAAAGCAAAGTACTGCAGTGATGAGCTAGAGGTGAGACAAAAGAAACTCAAGGAGAAAGCCATGTGGGCTCAGGTAAAAGTGGCTGAGCAACAGATTGCTAGCCTTGGAAATAAAAACACAAACTTTGTTCAAACTACTAATTCAAATCAAGGGCAAGGGAAGTTTAAAAGTAATAATTTTGTGAGAAAAATTAACCCAAGGATTGAGGAGATGAAACAAAAATTACCTTGTTTTAATTGTGGCGAACTTGGACACTGGAAAGACGAATGTAAGAAACCACCTAGAAATTTAAAAAGTCCATTGTTAAATCCACAGATGCAGAATGATGTTGACCTGCAGCAACAGCTACAGATGCAACAGAATTTAAACGAACTAAACCTTCAGCGACAGCTGCAGCAACAGGTGAATAACCGTCAGAATCAATTGCCACAGCCACCGTTTCCAAATTGTGGGGGAACTCAAAAATATAATTCAGGTGTGGGATTCCAAGGAGATGATCAGGTAATAAAACCGCAAAGGCAAAAGGTGCAAAATGCAGCACAACAGTTTCTGTTAACAGAAGGGCAGGAAAGTGATTCTGATGAATATTACTGACAGTGCCCGAGAGAGGAGGAAGAGTGTGTTGTTGGAGCCACTCTTGAGGTTGACCAGTCTGGTCCATTTGTAAATGGGAAAGTTAATGATGTAGACATCACTTTTCTAGTGGACACTGGTGCTACCCGTTCTACTGTTAGATCAGTGGAAATTGAAAACCTACCTCTCTCTGGGGATACTATCCAAGTTGTTGGAGTAAGCAATCAACAAATTAGAACTGATTTGACTGATCCAGTACCAGTTGAAATTGGAAATTTTAAAGACAAACACAGATTTGTGGTTTGTAACAGTAGTCCAGTGAACCTATTGGGCAGAGATATATTGTGTAAGATGAATTGCAGGATATATTGTTCTCCTGAAGGAGTTGAATTACAAACAATGGAGGAAGATGGCTTGTACAGGATGACAAAATTGTTTCCTGCGTTTGAAAAAGAAAATCTAGCAGAAGAGCTCAAAGAAACAGTGAAATCTGAAATTTGGGATTTGACTGGGAATGAGATGGGTCTGATTAAACATGTTGATCCAGTAAAAATTACACTGAAGCAGGGAATAGAATTTCCTAATATTCCTCAGTATAAAATGAAAGCGGAGACAATTGAGGGAGTTATACCAGTGATTGAAAAATTCATTAAACTAGGTGTTTTAAAAGAAATTGAGAGTAGCCCTTGTAATTCACCAATCATGGGAATTAAAAAGTCTAATGGAACGTACAGGATAGTTCAAGATTTGAGAAAGGTTAATCAGATTGTTGTTCCATGTTGCCCTGTGGTTCCAAACCCAGCAGTTATTTTGTATCAGATTCCACATGATGCGGAATGGTACACTGTCATTGATCTTTGCAATGCATTCTTTACTGTTCCTTTACATCCAGAGAGTCAGGAAAATTTCGCTTTCAGATTCCAAAGTAGGACCCTCGCATGGTGTAGAATCCCTCAAGGGTATACAGAGAGTCCTTCAATCTTTAATGAACTGCTAAAGAGATCCTTGGAAAATTTAGATTTACCTGGGAGGTCTACGTTGGTGCAGTATATCGATGATTTGTTGATAGCTGCTAAAACAAGAGAAAATTGTGTGACAGACACAATAATACTTTTAAATCACCTTGCAGATGAGGGACATAAAGTGTCTCCAGCAAAATTACAGTTTTGCAAACAAGAAGTGAAGTATCTTGGTCACAGAATTGCAAAGGGAAAAAGACAGGTGACAGTTGAGAGAATAAAAATGATTCAAGCAATGCAACCACCAAGAACACAGAGACAGGTTAGGATGTTTTTGGGAATGGTTGGCTACTGTCGACAATGGATAAGTGGATTTTCAGTAATTGCGAAACCACTACAGAGACTGACAAAGTCTGATGTGAAAGATCCAATTATTCTCAATGAGGCTGAGATGGAATCTTTTGAAAACCTGAAAAAGAGCTTATGTCAAGCTCCTGCTTTGGGCATGCCGAATTATGAGAAAGATTTTGAACTGTATTGCAGTGAGAGAGAAGGATGTGCATTGTCTGTGTTAATTCAGAGACATGGGAATCTAAAGACACCCATTGCATACTTCTCTGCAGTTCTTGATCCCATTGCAAAAGCATTACCAGGTTGTTTGAAAGCAGCTGCAGCTACAAGTGTCAGTCTTGAGCAGAGTGAAGGAATCATAATGGGATTTCCTGTGAAAGTTTTTGTGCCTCATTCGGTTGAAATATTACTGACAAGAGGTAAAACTCAGCATTTAACAAGCAGCAGATTGACTAAGTATGAGAAAATCATACTAGGAGCAGATAATGTTTCCATTTCAAGATGCTTGAATTTGAATCCTTCTACATTATTGCCTGATTCTGAAATTGTTGATGAAAATGGAATGGAACATGAGTGTTTGGATGTCATGGAATTTTGCACCAAACCAAGGCAGGACATTAAAGATGTACCTTTGCCTGAATCAGATGTTGTCTACTTTGTGGATGGCTCTTGTCTGAGGACAGGGGGAGGTGTTTTGAAAGCATCATACTCAGTTTGTACAGTTGCAGATGTTAAAGAAGCATCATGTCTTGAAGGAATTCGTTCAGCACAAGTGGCTGAATTGATTGCTTTGATTTGTGCTTGTGAAGTATCAAAGGATATAAGAGTAACCATCATTACTGATAGTCAGTATGGGTACGGAGTTGTGCATGATTATGGACAGCTCTGGTCTCAAAGAGGCTATTTAACTTCAGCAGGGTCACCAATTAAAAATGCAATTTTCATCAAAAGATTAATTGAAGCTATACAGTTGCCAAAAGAGATCGCAATTGTAAAATGTGCTGCACATACAAAAGGGGTGGATTATATCTCAAAAGGCAATGCCTATGCTGATGAGATAGCAAAATACTGTGCGAGAAAATGTTGTGCATATAATTGGGAAAAAAGTAAAGAATCTGATTCAAATTCATTAATGCTAACAACAGTTGTAGAGACATGGCAGGAGATTAGAGATTTACAAAATGAAGCAGATGATGAGGAAAAAGATCTATGGTTAAGAGCAGATTGTAGACCACGTGATGAAGATGGAGTGTGGACCTACAAAGATGGCAGAGTAGTCTTACCAAACTGTTTGATTGCTGATATGGCCAGATTGTATCATGGCCCAGCTCACCTTGGAAGAGATTCTATGATCAGACTTTTCCGAGAGACTTGGTTCAATACAAAATTCAGAACGATTGCAGAGTCTTTTTGTCAAAGGTGTTTGTCATGCCAACAAATGAACCCAAACAGAAAATCAGTTGTAGGTACAGGAATAATTGGTCGAGAGGGTGGTCCCTTTACCAGGTTACAGATGGATTTCATTGAAATGCCTTTACATAATTGTTTGAAATATGTTCTTGTGATTGTTTGTTTGTTTTCAAGATGGGTGGAAGCATTTCCTACACGACATTGTGATTCAATTACAGTGGCAAAACTGCTACTCAGAGAAATCATCCCAAGATACGGTTTTCCAGTCACTATTGAGAGTGATGGAGGAAGCCATTTTGATAATAAGTTGATGAAACTGATATGTGAGGCTTTAAGCATTGAGCAGAAAATACACTGTGCATACAGACCAGAGGCATCTGGGGTGGTTGAACAGATTAATGGGACAATTAAAAACAGGATTGGAAAAATGTGTCTTGAAACAGGTGTAAAGTGGACAGATGCTCTTCCACTTATTTTGATGTCATTGAGAAGCACACCTGATAAAAAGACAGGTTTGAGTCCTCATGAAATACTGATGGGGAGAGTCATGAGGCAAGCTTTTGTACCTGTAGGCAAACTGTTGAGCATAAATGACAGTGCTATTTTGGATTACTGTAAAAAGTTATCTGATATAGTGACTTCTGTGTCTAATCAGGTGGGAACTGAAGCACAATCAAATGAAAAAGTTCTGACACATGATTTGAGACCTGGTGATTGGGTCAGAACAAAGGTACATCGAAGAAGAAATTGTTTGGATCCTAGGTGTCAGAAGCCTAGACAAATAATTCTGGTCACTACAAATGCAGTGAAATGCAGAGGATTGAAAAGGTGGATTCATCCTAGTCACACTATTCCAGTGCCTACTCCTGAGAGTTCTGATGTTGAGAGTGATACTACAGAAGATTCTGATTCAGAAGTAGAAGGTGAAACAAATCCAGATTCTGAAGATCGACAAAGAGGTCGACATCTGGAACCTGTGCCTGTGAATGGAGAATTGCCAAGAAAAGACTTGGAGATAATCGAAATAGATTCTGGAGAAGAAGAGAATCTATTAGATGGAAAAACGACTGAAGATTCAGTCAAGAAGATTCATGAAGTAAGTTCGATTGAGGACAGAGAGGCTGAACCAAAAGAAATTTCTGACCAGGAGAGTATCGAAAAGCAGAAATTAAACTCTGAAGTAAGGAACGGAAAACCAGAATCTGGGAAGTTAGAGGTAATTGAAGAGGAGGAGGAAGACGAATTACCGAGTACCAGTGATGGGAGACAAAGCATAGTTCCTGAAGGAGTGAAACTGCCGAATAGAGAAGTTCCTGAGTCAATCATTGAAGTTTCAGACTGTGATACTGAAGAAAGTGACGTGGATGGTGAAGGTAGAAGTCCAAAGAAAAGATCTTGGAAATCAGAGACAAGTACTTCAGAACCAAAGAGAAAATTTGTGAGGAAGACAGATTTTTGGCCTGGTGGAAGATTGAGAGTCAGGTTGATCAAGAAACCGAAGGAACAGGTGGAAGAAATCAGTAGTCAAAAAGGTTGTGAAAAAGAAGTTGGAGTTGGGAGAAGAATCGAAGTAGTGACAAGAAAAGGGAAAAGGATTATAAGGCCAAATCAGAAATATAAATCACCTGAGTGGACTTATCTAGTGATTCCACCTGTCATTGACATTTAAGATAGTAGTCAAGAAGAAGAAGAAATTGAAGAAATTAGTGACAATGATTGAAGTACAGAAATTTTAAATTGGATTTTTGGATTTTTAATTTTTGGCAAAAGGCTGAAGAAATCTTGTTAGGTGACACAAGGTCGAAGAAAAGTTGTTTAGTTGAGGACGACTTAATTGTGACATAAGGTCGAAGAAATACTGTTAGAGTCTTTTGAAAAAAAAAAAATATATATATTTTAAAAGGGGGGTGTAAATAATTAACCATTTCAATTTAAAATAGTTTTTATTTTCTTTTAAGGCAAAAGTAATCAAAGATGCCTTACGTCATGGAACAGAGTACTTCAAGGTGTTCCATTTTTAAGAGATGCTGTAAGATGACTCTGGTGTGTCTGCTCATTTTAATTCTGCTCTGGTTTGTTTTAGCTGTTATTATTCCATTTGAAATTAACAAAGATTCTCACAAAGCCAACATGACAAGCAAAGCTTCGGTTAGTCAAAACAAACATAGTGCAACAGGAAAAGTTATTGATCATCAACCTAACATTCATCAAGATAAATCTATTAGTGATTTTTCAAGCAATACATTTACAAAGCTTTTGAGTGAATATGTCAAGGTAATGGATGCAAAAGATTGCTAGGTGTGTGTTAAATTACCTGCTTCTGTTTCTGAGGGAGTGACATACAATATGCTTCCTCTTACATATGGTGTGACATGCAGTGTGTTAGCTAGCTTGTTCTATCAAACTGGACGTTTAGAATATTATTATTCAAATTTTGACGAGATTTTCGCAAATTTAAAAATTGAGGGTGCTTTGAATAAGCATAAGAAAGCCAAACAGATGAGGGAATTTTTCCTTGTTACTAATGAACTCACCTATGAGTATGCTTACAAGAACAATTTAACCTGCAAACTAAGTGCCGAAGAAAAGAAGTTTTTGAACCTGGTTGAAGAGAGGAGAGCAATTTACAAGAGAAATGAAATAGTCAAGCAGACTAAGTCCAGATTCTGGCAGAAAGAGGATGAGAAGCTAAATGGCAAAATGCTTGATAATGTTGCAATTCATATAGACAAACCAATTAGTGGTAAGCTTTGCATTAGGAGAGACAATACACTTTTTGATAACTACTTTGTGGGTGCAAGTAATTGTGAAGATACATATCAGATCATGGGAGGTTGGGGATTCAAAGGTGGAAAAGATCCAATTTTTCCTGGGATTTATTTTGTTTGTGGTGACAAAGCTTACTATAACCTTCCTGATCATTGGTATGGAACTTGTTATGTTGGGATTGTTTTTCCTAAAATGTTCCATGTTGACAGAGATTCGGAAGGATTGTTCAAAATTCACAATTATGTAAATAGGGTTAAAAGAGAAACTTTCACAGAGGTTTTGGGAGATATTTTTCAAGCAGTGATACCTTTAGTAGGTATAACCCTGAACGCAGGAAGAATCAGAAAATTGTCCACAATTGTTGACAGATTGTCAACAGATACTGCTGATGGTTTCCAATTAGTGAATGTTGAGGTTATTGCAATCAGATCTATGGTGATTCAAGATCGCCTTGCTTTAGACATACTCCTAGCAAAAGAGGGAGGAGTCTGCGGCATTTTGCATGTACAACATTGTTGTACATATATCCCTGACGAAAGTAAGAACATTGAGATGTACATTAAGAATATTACAGAGATGCATTCAGAGATAATTCCATTAGAGGAAGAAGATTTTACAGAAAAACTTTCAAAAAGATTCCAAACAATTAAAAACTGGTTCCATGATATTGGAAGTTCAGTTCTTGGCAAGATTTTGGCACCTTTGATTGTGATATTATTCATTTTCATTTTGACTAAAATTGGTTGTTTGTTGCATAAGAGAAAGAAACAAATGAAGGAAAAGAAAAGAATTTATAAAATCAAAAAGGAAGAACAAAGGGAGATTGAATTACAGGAATTACACCGAGCACGTTATGACAATTGCAAGGATTTTGCAGAAACAAATTTCTAGAAATACTGACACAGATGAATTTGAATCATTTTCCAAAAAGTCAAAATTTCCAAAATTTGGGTGGTGGTGTGGTGATTTGTTAATCACCAGATGAGGGAGTTGATGGAGTGAGATAGAAAACAGAAATCTGTTTAAACTCGTGAAGTCACATTTCCATAACATAAATAATAAAATTAATGATTTGTGATGTGTTATGCTAACACAACCTAGATTAAACTTTACACACGGGGACATTAACATGTGTGCTCATAAACGTGCATAATTGTTGCATCTTTTGTTCGTGCAAAAATAATAAATTAATTTTGTCGTTTTCGTTTTTGTCATTACTAACTGCAGCAGATTTTAAAGATGCATGTGCTTATTTTTGCCTTCCTTGTCTATGTGATGTCATTTCTACTATTCTAGGTGCATATAAAGTTTTATGGATTCATGAAGACTGGTAGATATAAAATGCTGCTTTATTTGTTTGCTTTGTGCTAGGTAACATTAGACTAATTGGGATGGTTAATCAATTAGTAAATGAAGGGTAGAAACAGAATAAATAATATTTCTTACATTAATACTTTTCTTGTGTTTGTTTTATACTAGAAAAATAAGTTGCCTGCTTTTGGGCCTAGTTTGCTCGAGTTTGCTAAAAGATGAATTTAATTCTGCAAGGAGCACGAAATGTCAATGTTGAAAAAAGTTACCGTCAAAATCACATTCACTGAACAAAGATGAAGCGTTGTCATTATTCTGTCGGACGTGGCCAAGGTCAGAAACCGGTAGAAAGAACATTTGCTAACTTGGCATCCGCGGAAGTAAAATGGAGTCAGTGAGAACTTTTGCTTAAATTTGTTGCAAATCAAGAAAGCTTTGGAACACATACAAGAAAGACAATGGTCCCAAAGAATATGACCTAATGGAAGTTTTGAAATGTGGGTGACATGTCACTTGTCACTCTTGGACCAATGAGACATCGACTTTTGCAGAAAATTTTCCTTTACTTAGATTAGCTAGCATAGAAAGGTATAAAAATCCCATGCCCTGGGGATGGGCTGGCTGCTGCTTTCTAACTTTCAGATGAGGGTGTCGTGCTGTTGGACTTTGCGTGGAGCATGTAAGAATCCTCAAAGAACTTTACTTTATTTTCATTTATTTAGCTTAGCTAGGGACTTAGGATTTTAGAAATGCTAAACTTATAATTTCTTGCTTAAACTGTATTTTTCTTATGATACTTTTCAAACATGCTTGCTATAATTCTAATAAAATTGCATTTATAAAACTATATTTTGAATAATCTAAAATTAGTTAATAAAATCTTACTTTTGAAAACAAGCTGGTCTTGGTTATTCAGAAGCGCAGGTTACTATTAGCTAGATGCCATCGCCATGGTGGTCATTTAAATAGTTAGGATTTGTTCAAATGACTTCATCATTTACCGCGGTTGTATATAGTTTGTAAATAAATTGTAAATAAGATGTGTATAAGTTTAATTGATCACCTGATTCAGTAGGTCAAAATATGTCATGCTTGGTTAATGGGTCCATGAGTTAGAGTAGAATTTTATGAGGTAGATTATAGAGTTGGGTAGCATTACTTATGGCATATTTTCTATAGGCCGCTGGATCACTCCCCATGCCATTCCAGTTTGAACCCGGCCATATGTAAATCAGTTTTGACCCTGCGACCAATGGGAACAGTCCAGCCCGAACTGCCAGGCCAGGTCCTCCTTGGGCTGGAAATAAGCATCCTAGGATTGGTTTCAGGGTTTCACCCCTCATCAGGCAGGATAGCTTGACTCCAGGGGCAAGGAGAGCACAGGACCCACGTCTGGGCATACCCATCCCACTCGGGTGACAAATGTTCCAGAGGGCAAAGCTACATGAATGGCAGATGGAGTGATACAAAAATGGCTATAACAGATGTCAAATAATGACCCCCTACTTGTCCACAAACACTTTTCCACATACCAAACTAAGTGCTAGGCCACAAAGCATACAAGCAGGTTCTTTCCCATCGAATGACCCCTGTTTTCAGAACTGAGGCAATAGCGTGAAGAAGACTGCACCACTAGCTAGCAACAAACTAGCCTCTGATCTTCTGAAGAAATGTCTGAAATGTTATATACCTGTATAAAATGCAAGCCATGTGTTCAGTTCTGCTAATCATGTCCTCAATGTAGACCCTGAAAGAGTTATAAACTATTGACTTACGATCAGCGGCCAACATGCGAAAGCTACAGTGCATTCAGAAGTACTAATTTGAAGAGACAAACAGCATTACAAATTACGATGCACACATTACTCACCCTTGTGCGTCACAAAGGAAACGTGGTAACAAGGAACACTCCTCCCACCTTGAGAATTGTGAGGCAATGCCTCAATGCTTTCTGACTTTCTTGTAGTTTCAAGGCCTTTAAGATGTACCGACTGTTGAGGTCAAGAGGCAGCCATTTGCAACATGAAAGCTTTCCCTTGTACATAGCTTCTACAGTGTGAGTGTAAGATGCCAGCATCTTGCGGACCACATAGCAGTCCTATGGATCACTCTCTTCATTTCTCCATGCCCCTTCACAATCTGCCACATTTTGTAGCTGTGCACTGTGAAACTGAGAATGGAAATACCAAGATCGAGGGCTGCTACCCCTTGTTAGTTTCTATCACTGCATTTACTTCTAAGAGCAAGGAGGTCAACAGCTGGCTCCCCCTCTCCCTCAACCGGTTAATATCATTGAAGCTTGTATAGTTAGCTCATGTGAATGTTAGTTGGCACCGCTAACTCACGAATATTTTGTATGCGACCACATTACTTGCTTTGATATTCTTGCTGGTAACTCGTAGGCATTTTGAAAGTAAGTACATGCCTTGCTTAGCTTTCCCTCACGAGTGGCTCATCACAAACCAACTTGTGTAAAGCATGTTTGTAGAAGCCCGGACTTTACACTGAAACACCCATCGAACTAAGAGCTAAGAGTAGTGTCGAAGCGGCCACAGAATGCAGAGACGATAAGTAGGATAAACATATGCCGTTTATTAGGTTCATAAGTGCAGGAAACCTGGAACGACCTCAGCCACAACAACCAACCTCAACGGAGGCAGCTTCACTCACTCCCCCGGCGCTCGCCTTGGAACGCTGGTCGCAGTGACATTCTAAGTGATGTCACCGCGAGCGGCTCTATTACATGCGAGGCGCCGGGGGGCAGAAAGGTGGGAGATACCACACATTCCCCTTCCCTGCGGAATAAAGCATAAGAATGAAACAACAGAACAATAGTATTGCAGAGAATCACATCATCACAAATTGTTCAAAATATCTGGGGGGTCTGGTCACTCTCCGGCTAGACCTTCCACCTGGGTGGGGGACAGGCAACAGCTTCTTGGTGTTTAAACCCTTGCTCGCCGCTGCGTTGCTTTCACCCTCCCCTTCTCTACAGGAATCCTGCCCGAGTGGGTGAAATCTCACTACTCTTCCCAGGTTCCAGATCTTCCCCTCCTGAGTCTTCACAGCATTCCTGAACAATTTAGTGATCTTGGTGGGACTACTGTACCCTGACCAACTTGCTCTTCCAGTAGGGGTCCTGATCTTAATGTCGTCCCCTACTTTAAACCCGGCCTCCCGTGCAGAGTTGAGCCTGTCGTATCTTTCTTTCCTTTCCACCATAGCTCCCTCTTGTTTCACCAAACCTTTCGCTTCCTTGGAGTGATCCGACCATCCCTTGTGCCACCCCATCCACCCTGGGGATAGATTGGTGTTAGGTATCCTTGCTCGGAGCAACTCGAATGGGGTGACTCCCGTCGTTTGGTGCGGGGTGAACCTGTACGCTTCTATCCGCTTCCATACTTTTTCCTTCCAGCTTATGCCACTAGCCTTGGCTAATTGGATACTCTCCTTGAGGGTTTTATTAAAGCGCTCGACCATGCCATTGGTCTCGGGGTGATACAGAGCACAACGTTTGTGTGTGATACCTCTCTATCCAAGGAAGTCTTCCATCTCTTTCGAACACAATTGCACCCCATTGTCCGTGAGTAGGCTGCTGGGTAATCCTTCCCTGACAAACAACTCTTGCAGGAACTCAATAACGACCTTAGTCGTGACTTCACTCACTAATTTTACTTCCGGCCACCTAGAGTACATGTCCATGAGCACCAGAATGTACGGCGTGCGCACTTCTCCCGTCAATAGGCCCACAATGTCCAGCGCCAACTCCTCCCAGGGTCCTGATGGTGGCGGCCTGCACACCATTGGAGGCGTCAATTGCTTCAGGACTTTGTCGCTATTGCTGCATGGGATACAGTCTCTTATTTTCCTCTCAATTGCAAGGTCCATGCTTGGCCACCAATAGTTCTCTCTGAGCCTTTGTTTTGTCTTGGTGATGCCCATGTGTCCTTCGTGAGCCATCTCCACAAGGCTCTCTCTCACAGACAAGGGTGGTATTAGTCTTGTCCCTCTGAACAGGCATTCGTCGACTATGGACAGCTCGTCTTTGACAACCCAGTTTGGCCACAGAGCTTCCTCCCGTTTGTCTTCGTGTTTCCACCTGTCTTTTATTCTTATGCACACCTCCTCCAAGATTTCATCTTCCTTCAGTGCATTCTTCCATGTTTCTTCTCCTAAAGCTCTCTGGATTGCGCAGACATTTTCCATCTGATGCTCATCCACTTCATCTTCCGCCTTGTCATGCGTTTCCCTTGTCTCTTTCTCATTCACGAGTCTTGACAAGCAGTCTGCTGCAAAGTTACGTGTTCCTGGGACGTACTCGACATTGAAGGTGTATTCTTGGAGACCGACCACCCACCGCCTGATCCTGCTGGAGATGGCATCCAGGCCCTTCTTGCTGAAGACTTCTACCAACGGCTTGTGGTCAGTACGAAGAGTGAACTGTGTGCCCCACAGGAAGTCTCTGAATTTCCCCAGTGCCCAGGATGCAGCCAGAGCTTCCTTTTCGATCACCGAGTAGTTGTTTTCGGACTTCTGGAGTGATCTCGAGGCAAAAGCTATTGTTTCTTCTCTGTCTTTGCCTACTTGAGAGAGAACCGCTCCCAGCCCTTTTGCGCTTGCGTCGGTGGTGACTGCTGTCGCACGGTTGGGTATGTAAGACTTTAGGCTGGGGGCTTCTGCAAGTGCCCTCCGTACATCTTCAAACTCTCTCTGACACTCCTGACTCCAGTTGAACTCCGTCTCTTTTTTAATAGCAGCCTAATGGCATACGTCCTTCCAGCAAGGTTCCGTATGAATTTCCCATAGAACTCCAGCATTCCCATGAATGACTTGATTTCGTCCTTGCTTGTGGGGGGTGCCAAGTTTACAATGGTGTTCTGGAGCTCCGTTTTTGGACAGATTCCTTCAGCAGTCACCTTGTGTCCCAAAAAGTCTAGTTCTGCGCAGCCAAAAACACACTTCTCTCTTTTCACCGTTAGTCCTTGCGACCTGAACCTTCCAGCACGCGTCTCAGCCTCTCATCATGCTCTTTATGGTTCGTTGCAAATACCAGCATATCGTCTTGGTAACACATGACGCCAGGGATGTTGTTCAGGATATTTTCCATGAGCCTCTGAAACACGGCAGCTGCCGAGACCAAACCGAAAAGCATCCTTTTGAACTTGTACGCGCCCATGGGTGTCACAAACGCTGTGAGTTCTTGTGACTCTTCGTGTAGTTTGATCTGAAAGTAAGCTGAGGTGAGGTCGAGTGTAGAGAATACCTTTGCTCCCTCTAGCATGCTCATCATCTGGGTGATGTTCGGTAGGGGAAATCGGTCGACCACAACCTCTTTATTCAACGCTCTCAGATCGATGCAGAGCCGAACCGACCCATCTTTTTTCTTTGCGGCCACGATGGGTGCTAACCATTCCGTCGCTTCCACCGGTTCGATGACTCCTGCTTTGCACAGTTTCTCCAGTTCTGACTTCACCTCTGCCTGAATTGCAATGGGGAGTTTTCTGACCTTGGCCACAACTGGCTTTGCCTTCTCCTTCAATTTTATCTTGTGACAGTAGTTCCTCAAACATCCTAGCTCTTCTCTGAATACTTCTTTGAACTCAGTTACTATTTCTTCATTTTGTTCCTGTATCTCCTGTATCAAAATCTGAGGACTACTATTGGGATTGAGATAGACCCCCAACTCCTTCTGTGCCTGCCAACCCAAAATGTTATCCCCGACTGTGGACACATACACCTTGGACACTGTCGTCCTGTTCCTGTATTCAATTTTGGCCCAAAAGTAACCTTTCATTGAGATAGGACGACCCGCATACCCACCAGGCCTCACATCCATTTTCTTCAGGATTATCCTCCCCCTGGACACACGGGAGAATTCCCTTGCACTAATGATGGTTATCCTAAAACAGGAATCAAATAATGCTTCTAACTCAGTACTCCCCACTTTTATGGTGTCTTTGGGGCTGCAGACCGGACCTTCATCAACCTGCACTACAATTTCTTCACACGTGGTGTCATCGAGGCCTCGGACCTGACTCCCGTTCACTGGCACTACAATTTCATCACATACCACGTTCGTCCTGTCTCTACCCTGTCTACCAACCCTTGCCCACTCTTGCAAAACTGCCTGAAATGACCTTTCTTTCCGCACTTGTTGCACGTAAACCTGAGGGCAGGGCACTCTTTGTAATTGGCTAGATGCCCCTGCTTACCACGTCTATAGCAGGTGCCCCTGAATGGTCCTCCCACTTTGCTCTCCTTCTGCTCCCTTCCCACTGCCTTCTGTCCTTTGACCACAGACACGGCCTCACACTCGGACACAACTTCACTCACAATGGGCTTTTCTTCGCTTCTTTTCTCCCCAGTGTCTTGTTTTATTTCTTTGACGCACTGTAACATGTGCTCAACTTGTTTTGCTATAATTAACACTTCCCTCAAGGGTGGGTCATCCTTGAGCCATAACTCCTCACGTACACGCTCCATTCTGCAAGCTAATACAAACTGCTCCCTGATCCTTTCCTCACTTGCACCACCAAACTTGCATGTCGCAGCTAGTTTCCTTAATTCAGAGACAAAATCTTCAATGATTTCCCCCTCCTTCTGTGCCCTTTTCCCAAAATGATACCTCTCCATTATGGTGCTCGTCTTAGGGAGATAGTGTAAATCCAATTTCTTCAGACTTACTTCTAACTCATTAAGACCCCTTGCTTCCTGCGTCCCTAGATCTGGGAGGTGATCTAGAACTTCTTCCCCTTCTGCTCCTAGGTAATACGCTACCTTCCATCCTAGTCCAAGGTTTGGCCCACACACAGTAGCATAATTTAGAAATACTTTCTTCCACTTCTTCCATTGAATAGTAGGATCCCCGGGGTTGGTCAGGAAAAAGGGTGGAGGCGTCACACTCTGCATGGTACCGCGCCACTGGGTGCTGGGGCCACGAAAAAAACAGAAACAAATGGTATAGCTACTCTAAAATGTACAAGGGGGACACAGTGTTATTATCAAACCCCTAGTATAGCACAATGCATAGAATCAATTAACCCTCTAATTCTATATTTGCATTCGGGAGCATTTAATACATTCGTAATCCCAGTGGCACTGTAGCATGCAAGCCAGTTCAAAGAGAGGCGAATTGTACACTATAAGATTTCCTTTTCACTTTGATCGTGCACAGAATGATTCCAAACAGAGGCGGGGGGCCCCCAGACACGATTTGGTCTCACCGTAAATGTCTGACATATCTGACACCCCAGTGGGCAGAATGTCAAAGGCCACGTGAGGGTAACTCAAACAAGTTCCGAAGTTGCACAAGAATTTAAATTCACAAGGCCATTCGTTTTATCTTCTTTTTTTTTTTTATTTGTTCGTGGTGTGGTGAAAGCAAAATCCACTACGAATCTACAACACGCCAGGGAGTAGCGCGCTGCTTACACTGCCAGTGACTTCCATGTGAAGGTCAGAATGGGGTGTTTACACTGCGGAATTCGTCTAGGCGCGCTAACAGCTTCCTGATGAGGGCAACGCCAAGGCTGAAACAGGGGCGAGGCTAGTCAGGCAAACATCACGCTGCTACCGCCTTTCATCACGTAGTGTCCAGCTTTCCGCAGACACTTCAGGCCATCCAGTACCCCTCCTGCTTTCCTACGCTGGCGCTGCACAGCAACGTTGTTCCACCTTCGTTTCTTTTTTCTTCTTTTATTTATTTTTTTATTTTTTAATCTATGCCGCCCGCTTCCGTGACCCCCCTGTCACAAGTTCACCGCGCACCTTCAGACAGCTGACTCTTACATTCCAGGTTAATGACGATTTCAGCTGGCGCTTTAGGGTTTGTCAGGCACTCGCTGTTTCAGCTGCTCAGCACGCTTCCTTGACCCCTGTCACAAGTTCACCCACATTCTGCTCATGTTCCGTGGGTACAAACACAACGCGCCTTAAGCCAGCTGGCACTTCCAGGCGTTACCTTAATTATTAGAGCTCCGAGACAGGTACTTTTCTCCTCTCAAACCCGCAGTCGCTCCTCTTACGATTCTTCCTAGCACTTCAGTCAGACCCTGGAGCGTACTCTTCAATCCTCGAATCCGCTGTCGCTCTTCATTTCAATTCTCCCTCAGCACTACGGTCTGTCACAGGATCGTACGAATACTTTTATTTTCAAGCCGCACCTTCCGTCCTCTTTTGCGTGTTGAGGTCGCAGTTTCCTTAAGACCCTCGTCGCCAGTGTCGAAGCGGCCACAGAATGCAGAGACGATAAGTAGGATAAACATATGCCGTTTATTAGGTTCATAAGTGCAGGAAACCTGGAACGACCTCAGCCACAACAACCGACCTCAACGGAGGCAGCTTCACTCACTCCCCCGGCGCTCGCCTTGGAATGCTGGTCGCGGTGACATTCTAAGTGATGTCACCGCGAGCGGCTCCATTACATGCGAGGCGCCGGGGGGCAGAAAGGTGGGAGATACCACAAGTACTTCACATGGTTTTCATAGCTTGTGTGCGAGTTTGTGGAGGTGGAAATCACACAGCAGAAGACGTCAGGTAAAGCTAGAAAGTACGTTTATTTACTACAGAAACAGGAGCTCACGTCCTACATCCAGGGAAACCAAGCCACGACAGACTTTACTGACGCTTAATACCATGGATAAGCAATGCGGGGCATGTGCCATAGCCAGTGGTCGAAGTGGGCGGGATTGGCAGGGCACGGCGTGCCCCTACTTCTTTAATTTCATAGAGTCCGTTCCCCTACTTTCTTATTTTAAACATGCCTCCCAGATGGCAGAAGTCGCCAAGGCCGATAGTTAAGTCACAGATTTTGGGTACGGGCAGAACGGGCAGAGTAGGGAAAGGCTTTGTCTTTTCCTTCGTGCACAGAGAAGACAAGGACAATGTCCAGTTCTCCTGATGCTGGTAGCGCCCCCCCCCCTTGTTCCCCCTCTTCCCACTCTTTATGTCTCGCTCCTCCTTTAGTGAAAACCGATACTTCAAGAAATGGGTATTACCTTCTCTTCCCTCTCTTTCTGTCTCGCTCCTCCTTTAGTGAAAACCGATACTCCAAGAGATGGGTATTACCTTCTCTTTCCTTCTTTCATTTATTTGCTCCCCTTTGAAATGGATCCAAAAAAGAAAAACACTTTTGGTGGAAACGTCGTCTTTTTCTGACCTTTTTCAATTTCTGAGTGCAGCCTCGGGGTAGAAAGGAATACAACATTAAAAATATGAAAAATAACTAACTAAAGCAAGACAGAGTGGCTGCAAGGTGGCCAGATTGATTTATTCACACCTTAACGCCACTTTACAGTGTTTTCCAGTGTAGCGCTACCTTTGTTTTCTCATCTCTCTTTGAACAACATTGTTTTCCCTGGGTGGGAAAGTGCCCCATTCCTGGAGGGATTGAAATATCTGCTTGATGGGTGAATTGGTAAGCAAAATGTGTACAGCGGCTCTGTGTTCATGAATGTGGTCTTTTTAAACCACATTGCTTAGGTTCTGTAAGGATATAAGCAATGGGCATTGAAACGGGTCCCTTCTGGGCCCAGTAGTCATGCATGGCCTTAACTTTTCAGGCAAAAGCACTCACTACTTTCTGAATAATGAGTGTCAAAAGAATAAGCATTTGGAATGCAATAGGTCTTGCATTTCTGAGAGTTTAAGTTATTAGCATTGTAATTGGCAATGCCTTTTATTTATGTTTTAAAAACCAACACATAAATAAAAGGCATTGTCATTTACAATGCAAATAGCTAAAACTCGGATAAATGTGAGACCTTTTGCATTGCAAATGCTTATTTGTGTGGGTCATAGAAGGGCGTGCCAGCTACTGGAGCAAGTATTGAAAAAGGGAACAGACTACACTAAACCCAAACATTTGCAATGCAATCGGTCTTGCATTTGCGAGAGTTTAAGCCATTGCCATTGTAAATGAAAATGCCTACTATATATCTGTTTTAAAAACCAACAGATAAATAAATGGCATTGTCATTTACAATGCCAATAGCTCAAACACGAGACCTACTGCATTGCAAATGCTTGTTATGTAAGTATTTATCACGGCCCGCCCCAGTCATTTCACACTGGACCCCGTCAGTAGTAATCCAAAGGTATTTGTGAACCAGGCCCCTCAAGTTGTCACATCCGCAAGGACGGCCTGCAAAGTACGAACTACCCTTCCACACCTGGTCCATAGTGCACCGATGGAAAGTCCCTCACAAAGCCCCAAGATATACAAGTAACTGATAGTTGTTGCGCTATGTAAATACCCAGCAATCACAGACACATCTGATTCGAAAGAGGCCAAATTGACGGCGGGATGGCTCTGGATTTCCACGCCTCCGGATAGCCGTCACGACCCTAGGCCCCGCCCACCTCGGCAGCACGGCACGGCAGAGAACCGCAGAAGCCACGGCAATGGCGATAGTGCCGTTTCGGCGTTTTTTGATTTCCGCGAACCGCTAGAGCTTTGGTTCGTTGTTTTCTAGGATCAGAGCTTCCAGTTTTCCAGGCAAATATCACAAAAAAGTATTGGGAGGATTGACGCTCCCCTCGCTTCCCTTGCTGCAACATCGCTTCAACTCCCCCACCCCTCCTCCCGTTGCAACACTGTGGAGTCTTGCTGGGAGACCTTTGCTGAATTTTGTGACTGCAACCACACAACTATACCCCTGCTACATCACTGTGGAGTCTTGCTGTGGGGGCATTGCTGAATTTGGTATTGGGAGAGGTCCATTTCACTTCGGCGCAGTGAGGGGTCCCTTTGAAGGAGGAAGGCATTCTCACATCGGAGGGACAATCAGTGAGGCAACCCCTTTTTCATCTTTGTCTACTGCGACTTCCACCTCGACCCCCACACCTTTTGTGCAGACCCTTCAAGTCAAAGGTGAGATGAGGGGTTTTGTTTAAAAAAATATATATATATATATATAAATATATACAAGGGGGAGAATCTAAGACTGCACATTAAGCTTATACAAAAAGAACTGTTTGCGTGCTGAAATAATCGCTATCCGCAGTATCCACTTCAATTTAAATCTCTTGAGGCAGCATGGGGAGACAATTAAAAGACAATGAAGATAGCGAGGAAGCAAGTAAAAATGCGAAAATGCGCGTCTTAAAAGTAAAACACGTCTAGCCCTTGCTAGAAAAGCAGCACGGCTTGCCGCCAAAGAGAGGGAGAAGGCTAAGAAAGAGGAGGAAAGCTCCACCTCACCCGCGGTGGGGAAGGATTCTGTGGCTGATAGCTCTGAGGACGAACTTCAGATGACTGTAGCCTCCCCCCCCCGATGAAAGGCTAGGGGAATCTGGTGAAACAGGAAGGAAAGATGGAGGAGAAAGTGTCGCGGAGGAAATAATGGAGAACACTCCAGTATCAAATAAAAATGGAGCATCAACAGAAAATGGAACAGGGGCTGAATCTCCCTCTAGTGAGAAATCTATAAACCTAGTGAAGGAGAAGAGAGACTTTCCCTTATTTGAAAAAAGAACTGGTCGTACTCTCCAAACTTCAGTCGTCCAACTTGAGAAAAATCCAGAAACAAGAATTGAAACTCTAGCCTCAACTTCAGCAACAATGGCAGGGGATGTGTCTCCCTCACAACCGCCCGAGATCGTCCCACCAACAATATGTGTAGCTCCCTCCTCTCCAAAGTCAAGCGGCCCAATGATTGCAGAAAAACCTCAAACAAATAGTACGGCAAATGGAACGGAAGAAAGTCCGATTTTGATCAGCGAAGATCCAAATCTAGAAACTCTTTCTGAGCAGAATTCACCATTTGTTATAGCTCCTCAATCTCCCTCTCGCTCTTATGTCGGAGAACATCAAATAGAGAACCCAAAAGGTTTAACTTCAGCAATCTTAACCACGGCACCTCAGCTATTTCAAAAGGGGGAAAACAACAGCCCCGAGAAGGAAGTGAGCTTTCAAATGGATATTCGGGAGATGTTAAACCTGATCCTAGACGAAATACGAGAGATAAAGTCGAATCAGCAAGTGGAGATAGCTGCTTTACATTCCAGATTGGAAAAATTTGAAGAATCAATGCAAGGTCTCCCCACAAGATTAAACGAGGCGGAGGAAAGAATCTCGGCTCTCGAGGACCACATTAATCAGGCAAGAATAGAGGCTGAAAAGACCGCGACTAAGAAGAGCCACATGGAAAGTAAACTTGAGAACAAGCTCGAGGAGCTTGAAAACAACTCCCGAAGATCCAATCTTAGGTTAGTCGGGGTCCCTGAAGGTTTGGAAGGATCAAATATGCTCCAATGGGTCAACTCTTTTATTCATCAAAAGGTATTGCCCGAATTTGAAGGCGATTTGTCCATTATGAGAGCACATCGGGTCCCGGCTCAGAGGTTTACTAATTCAACCTTTCCTAGAACTATTCTTATGAACTTTGCTGATTTTAGGATAAAGGAAGAGATCTTGTCAAAAGCTTTCCAACAAAGACAATTTTCCATTAACGAGACAATTAAATGTAAAAAAAATTCGGACATGACTGCTGCAGCTGCACGCCGTAGGAAAGAATTTGTCAAAATCCTCCACTTGTTTAAAATGCACGGCGCCCAAGCCTCAATCGCTCAGCAGTCAAAATTAAAAGTTCTCGTAAAAGGAAAGTTTTATATGTTTTCCAATCTGGAAGAAGCTCAATCTCTACTAAAAGAGATATCCCCAGAAACAAATGTTTGAGCAATCAAATCAAGTCCACCGAGTTAAAAGGGTAGAGTCTGAAAAAAAATATATTTTCTTTTTTCTTTTCCTGTTCTATTCTCTGCAACAAAATAGAATAGGACAAAAATGTTTTGACTGTCGAGGGGGGACACCGGGCCAAAAAGGGTCACCAAGGGTGTAACAAGAAGACACCCAGCTCATCTGAAGGGAGGGGGAATGCGGTCTGCGTGGGGGGTACGAAAAGGGCCACTTCCCAGGGGAGGGAGGGAGTTCAGGTGGGGAGGGAGAGGGGGGGTAGGGGTGAAAGCAGTAAAAAAGAGAAGAAATTGTATACAGAACGTTTATCAAAATTTGAATGAGGGAATTATTGATGTGAAAATTCCTTTATGGAAATGAACAAATGTAATATCCTATCAGTCAACGCCAATGGTGTTTTAAATAAACAAAAATATGGCGCTCTCATAAAATGGGCAGTCTCCCTGAGTCCCCATGTGATATTTCTTCAGGAAACCCATTTAAAAACCAACACCCCCAGTTTATTTATCCCAAAATATTTTTCCCATGTGTTTTTTGCTTCAGCAGGGGTGGCACAGAGAGGCGTCGCAATTTATTTTTCAAAGAGGTTATCCGGAGAAATTCAAAAAATAAGAAGGGATCCCAAAGGGAGATGGCTATGGGTAGCAATTAAAATCCAAGGGAAAATAATGAACTTTGTAAATTATTATGGGCAAATATTCGATGAGGTGTCTAGTATTTTAGAAATAAACAACCTTCTTAGGGGAGTCCCTGGACAGATCATCATGGGAGGAGACTTCAACTACTTACAAAATTTAAAAAAAGACACCTCTAATAAAAACAAGAAACAACTTAAACCTAACACAAAAAAAGCTGTGGATGCTCTTATAACAGAATACCAGCTTATAGATCCTTGGCGTACATTAAACCCAGAAGGGGCATCTTACACTTGCTTTTCACACCGCTTTCAGATGCCATCAAGAATTGATTTCTTCTTGATATCAAGATCAATTCAGATTTTAACTTCAACCATTGGTGGCAATCCCTTTTCTGACCATGGGAAAATAGAATTGGAAGTCAATTTAGGTGGTGGGGGCAGGGAACAGTCCAGGTGGCAGCTGGACCGCACCCTGCTTCAGAACCCCGACTGGGTGGCCGGTTTTGGAGAATGGATCACAGAATACTTTACTATTAATAATAATTCAGCAGAACCATTTTCAGTCTGGGAGGGATTTAAAGCGGCAGCACGTGGACAGATACTGTCTTTTGCTTCCGCCCAGGCCAGAGGGAGGAGAGAAAAGATAGTGATGCTCCAAAAAGCCGTAGATATAGAATATGCCCTACAGCTTATCCCTTGCCCGAACCACTTGGCGAAAGCAAAAGCAGAATTAAGGGATTTCTTTGTTTTGGAAGAAATTAACAGTTCAAGAACCTTCCAACAAAGAATATACGAGGACAGCCAATTGGCTGGAAAGCTCCTAGCTAATTCTGTAAGGAAAAAACAAGAATCAGCTGCAATAGTTAAAATCAGAAACCCATTAAACAATCAAGACATAACGGACAATAGGTTGATTCAAAGGGCTTTTCTGGAGCACTTCGATCGCATTTATTCCACTGAATATCAAGTAGAGGAGGGTCAGATTCAGGAATATTTTAGGAACTTAGATATCCAAAAGATCACCAACAATCGGGCTTTACAATTAGGGTTAGAAATCAATATAGGAGAAATAGGAGAAGCTATAAAGGCAACACCAGGGGCGAAAGCCTGTGGGCAAGACGGGTTTCCAATTGAATTCTATAAAACCTTCATAAAAGAACTAGTCAATCCTCTCATGAATTTATTTAATTACATCAAGTCAGCAGGAATGGTACCCGCGTCTTTTAAAGCAGCAATAATAATATCTTTTGTAAAAAAAGATAAAAACCCAGAAGATATCAACTCTTATAGACCAATAAGTCTTTTAAATTCTGACTATAAAATCCTTATGAAAATCTGGGCCCAGCGTTTTACGTATGCGGCACAAGAAGTCATACATAGTGACCAGTCAGGATTTATAGCAGGACGTATTATGGCTGCTAACACTGAATTTCTAATACAGGCTTTAGACTATTTTAACGTGAATTCAACCCCCGCCTGCATCCTCACGGTCGACGCTGAAAAAGCGTTCGACCTAGTTAACTGGGCAACCCTGTTTTACTCTCTTAATAAATTTGGGTTCCCCGAACAGGTGATTAAAATGCTTCAGAACATCTATCAAGGTGCTTCTGCACAGATTATAATAAATGCAGAAAAAGCCGGCTCAATCCAAGTTAATCGTGGGACCAGGCAGGGCTGCCCTTTATTCCCCCTCCTTTTTACTTTTTTTTATAGAACCCATGGCTATCAAAATTAGAAACAATCCCGATATCCTCCCCCCCATCACCGGGATGGCGAAGCTTAAATTATTTGCCGACGACATTATCCTCTACGCAAAGCCAAGCAAGGAGAATATTGAAAGCATATTGAAAGAATTCAAAGCATATGAACAAATAGGAGGTTACAAAATCAATACAAAAAAAACAGAGGTTCTCGCCCTAAACACCAGTCTTAGCCTTCTTCCATCTTGTTTGCATGTCCAGGCCACAAGTCGAGACCCTATTAGATACTTAGGCATCTATGTGACCTGTGATTATCACCAGCTCTACCTTCTTAACTATGTGAGAATGAAGAATAAAATAAAGAATCTTCTCTCTCAATGGCTTTCAATTCCTCTATCCTTGATTGGTAGGGTATCTCTGATCAAGATGTCGATTTTACCTTTACTAATATTTTTATTTAGTAATATACCTATTAAGTTGAATTCTACTTTTTTTAAAGACATCGAATCTATGATCAGAGGCTTTGTTTGGGGGGGGCAAAACCCCCAGAGTGAAGCTTTCTGTGATTCAACTTCCAGTTGATCAGGGGGGACTTGCCCTTCCACACATAAAAATATATTATGAGGCAGCCTTTCAGGATTCGGTGGCGGGCCTGATAGGATTAAAAAATAAACAAGATAGCTTCTTCTTAGTAAAAATGCTACAAGAATCTGATTCCCAAACACAGGTATTTTTAAAGACCGCAAAACTTCCCAAAAGGACAAGATATAAGACCATAAAAGAACATTTATCTAGATTACAGTCCTTTTTTAAGAAAAATCAGAGTGCTTCAGCCTCCCAGTTTTTAAGCCTATCTGAATGTTCGTGTTTGGGCCTCCAAATTAGTAGTAGCCGAATTTTAAATTGCGAGAAGCTAGGATTCCGGGAATTAAGACACTTTTTTGTCCAAAACAGATTAATCTTCTGGCAAGAAGTCCAGGCTAGAATAACGACTCCCATGCAACCAACTTTTTTTGAATATCTACAAATTTCCCACTTTTTAAGAAAAACTATTGGTGGACATCTTCCCATAGTGGGTGAGCTGGTTACACTTCTTTACGAAGCCAAAATCATCGGCATAGGAAATTGGTACAAAAGGCTCCATTATGGTGGTCATTTAAATACGATTGATAGCCATTTAGGGAAAATATTTAACCAAACCCAATGCAATATAACACACAAGGATTGGGAAACTATAAGCTTGTTAGGCTATAAATCGTTACGAGCCGCTAACTTTAAAAGGATGGCCTTTTTGTCTTGCTGGTTAGCGTACTGGACTCCGGAAGCACTCGAAAAAAGGTTCCCAGAGGCTGAGAATAAATGTTTTAGATGTCTAGCCGCCGGTCAGGGAGGATGGCTCCAAACTTTTTTCTCTTGTCCTCAATTTAAATCCTTTTGGGAGGCTATATTCATAGATATCAAGGAGGCAATAGGGAAAACACTAACACTTTCAGCTGAACTGGCTCTTTTTGGTATATCCAAAAATAGAGGTTCCCTCAATGAAAATGAAGAAAAAAATTTGTTTATTTCATGTACAGTTGCTCGTTCCCTAATACTCCAAAATTGGAAATCAAAGGAACCCCCATCCCATGTAAAATGGTTTAACAAAATGAGGAGGTCCCGGAATTTTGAAAAAGCCTATGCCTGTAGAGTGGGTGCAATTAGAAGTTTTGAAAGAAAATGGAAATACTTTGAGAACTTGGAGACGATAAAAGGGGGGGCAAATTAAAACCAGATTGAATGCTAAAACTAGTTCAAAACGATTCCAAAAGCAGGCATGAAATGTTGTTAGATCGAATTAAATAAGCAAACCGTTATGTTTAAGCACGTTATTTCAGGTCAGATTGCACCATCTATGCATTTGCACTTTATATTTCAATTTGCGGATTTTGCACATTGTTTCAATTATGCTCGACTGCACTTTATTGCACTTGCACTTTATCAATAAGTTTATGATCGTTGCATACTGACTGTATTTGAAAATTAATCAATATGCTGTAAAATAATGAAATTATGTGTACATTAACGCCTGCTTTGGGGCTCTGTATATTCTAAATTTTTACCCCCTTCTTTAAAAAAACTAGCTCCTTAATCATGTTTCATCCTTATGTATTTCAATTTATAGAAGAAGCATCTTGTTTAAATTTGTTTTTAATTCCATTGCTTAAAATTCCTCATTCATGAATTGTAATTTTTCCCCTTTCTGCTCAATAAAAACTTAATAAAAAAAAAAAAAGTAAATACCCAGCAATGTAGCGTTATAAAACCTTGCTGCTGCCACCAGTGCATTGCACCTCATTGAATGTGCTTACGATATACAGAGTGCAGTTTGGGAATGTGTATGCTTCGCCTGTCAATGGCAAAAGCGAATATACACAGGAGCCTTTCTTCCTAGCTGCACGACGGATGCGGCACAAGATGCCATGTCACGCACACATCGCCGCAGCCTGGGTCAGGAGCTGCAGTGGGTGACACTTGAAATTACTCCACAATCCTAGCTGTGATTTGTGGCCTACAACAATGTCCGACTCACACTGCATCCCTGCAATCCCCACAAAGAGTGCATACAGGTCATGCAACTGATACACACGTCTTGCCTTTTCCTTCCTTAAATTTCCTTAAATGCAGACTGTCGAGGAAAAGTGCAATTATTAAGTAACATTCACCATAGTTAAGTGCCTATTACAGACTTCAAAGCGGCCGTTGTTGGGTTTTGTCAGGGGTAAACATGCCATTTTCAGGACAACAAAGGGGTTTTCACACCTGGTATAAGGGCAGTAAACGGATTCCTATCTTGTAGGCGCCATTTCTCAGAGAATTCTGCGTACACTTTGCATGAAAGATCCTTTGTCTTAAATGCGAATAAAAGAAACGTTGTCTGTGTTTGCACTTTCTGTGAGTTTTAATTGTCCCCGATAGGCACGGTCTGGCTTTCGGGCTTTACAAGTCTGTTTATGTCGCTTTTAAGAAAAAAAACACATGGTTTTGTTTCTATGTGCATTTATCTATTAAAGCGCTTTGCAAAGAACTATGCCTGGCTTGCAGGCGTGCGCTGCCTTTCTAGATGACGACTTTTAATTAAGCACAGC
Source organism: Lissotriton helveticus (assembly GCF_964261635.1). Classification (NCBI taxonomy): domain Eukaryota; kingdom Metazoa; phylum Chordata; class Amphibia; order Caudata; family Salamandridae; genus Lissotriton; species Lissotriton helveticus. Next base: position 598,983,686 of record NC_136063.1, on the reverse strand, counting down.
GTCTCTTTGCAAAGTGTTGTGTATTAACTGATGTTGCATGGTAAAAATGAACTCGACTTTTGTGTGTCTGGACCAAAGGGTAACATTGGCCTCACTTTTCACACCTTTCCCACCAATTAGTTTTTAACTTGCTCAGGGGTTTGTGACGCAAATTCACATTCTATGTCTCTTCATTCATTGGCCCTCTGCTGAGATTGCTAAAAGGAATTAGATACTTTAATTTGCCTCTTTTGAGCCTGTGTGTAGGTGTGTTCAACTGCGACGGCTCCAGTACTTGTAGCCGTGGCAAGCCAATTTTTAGGTCATATGTAGCACAGTGGAGGGTATTTGCAGTTTTAAGCGCTGTGCGCCGTCTTCAGACAGGCACAGTGGAACATGCCAAGGTAAAGTATTTGTATTTGTATTTGTATAGCGCTAATCACCAACCGGTCTCTAAGCGCTTTGGAGAGGAGGCTTGAAACAATGAGGGCAGGTCAGGAAAACCGGCAACGCTGGTAGGTTTAACCGATGGTCACTGCTTCCTTGAACAATAGTGTTTTAAGTTATTTCCTGAATTTAAGGAGTGAGGGTTCTTTGCGAAGGTGATCTGGCAGCTGATTCCAGAGCTTAGGGAGTATGACAGAGAAGGTTCTCCCTCCTTTCGAGGCCAGGGTGTATTGGCGAGTCACCAGGGTGCATGCCTCTGTAGAACGTAGTGAGCGCCCTGGTACGTAGATCTTAAGGCGCTCCTTTAAATATGTTTGGGCTTTGCCGTATATTGCTTTATGGGCAATGCAGAGGCCCTTAAACTTCGCTCTTTGCCTGGTGGGGAGCCAGTGAAGTTTGTTAAGCAATGGGGAGGCATGAGATCTTCTAGGTAGCCTAAAGATCAGCCTGGTTGCATCATTTTGCACCACCTGAAGTTTGTTCGTGAGTTTTTGCGAGAGGCCAAGGCCAATGTATAGCGCATTCCCGTAGTCCACCCTGGAAAGGATTGTGGCTTAGATAATCATTTGTAGGGTAGCCGGGGAGAGCAAGGGGGCCAGTTTGAGTAGTTGTCTTAGGAGTCCAATGCAGGTGCCTACTACTGTGGTTATTTGGTTGGTCATGGAGAGCTCTTGGTCCAATTTAATGCCTAGGCTTTTTACGGTGGTGGCGCCTTCCAATACAAAACTGCGGAAGCATAATGTGGACAAGCACCGCCATATAAAAACAGTTTATACATATTAGAAAGATCGGCATGCCTCATGTAAAACACCTCACAAACGGTGCATTTGTACTCACAATGTGTAGTGTGGGTGGCTGGCTATTAGCTCACCTGCGTGCTCGATATAGAGTCACTATTACCGAACTGAGGCACTGCATGCATAGGACATCGATTTTGGACGCTTTACTGCTGCTGAATAGAACTGTCAACAACATATCAACAAGCTGTTTGCACACACTGCCGCCATCGCCGAAGGCGACTGAAAAAACAGTGCTTAGTGACTAATGAAGGAGACCGTGTAACGCCGAAAGTAAAAGATCCGGTCCTGATGGGCAGTCATAAAAGGTAACAGGGTGGTAACAAGGAGGGACTAAGAAGCCTCATTATCAATTGGAAGCCAGCATTTACCAAGGACCATGACGCCAGCCAATGAAAAAATATGGGTGGAGCTTCCAGGGCACTTCCACATCTGTCCCTACTACAATATGCCTCGCGGGAGCAAGCAGCGAATGCGCTGCAATGCGAGGCTTGACCTAAAAAGGTAACCATGTTGTCCCTGCTTACATTTCATATGCTTTACTTAAAAGTAATAAGCTGTGACCGGTTAGTGAAATGGGAAACAAATACAAAAAAATCATATTTTTTCCTCTTTCTGCCACACGTCTGATTCTGCCCACTGACTCAATCCACGTGTTATTCCCACCCTCTGATTCTCCGCCAACAGTTGCCCTACTATTTTTCCCCCACTTCGACCACTGGCCATAGCATAAGTAAACAGAATCAAAAGTAATTAAAGTGTGAGACAGCAGGTATAACAAAACCGCCATGACAACAACACAAACCTAGAAAATTGACAAAGTATATCATTACATCATCTTCCCCTCTACAAATAGATAAAACAAAAAGAGCATCACTGCATATAGAAAAATCTCTGTACCTCACAAGCATGGAAATATTGATAGAATATGTACCTAGTGAGGAAAAACTATACAACCTCACTGAGATGTAGTGCATTGTTTAACAAGTTACCAATGTATTGTATGCACGGGTGGGTACGCAGTGAAGTAGCTAGCCCTTGTGCCTCGGTGGCCGCGCGAAAGAGCAGGGGGGGGGGGTGCTGGCGGATTCTGCGTTGCCGCCCAGGGCGCTCGCATGAAAGAAAGAGCGGGGGTGGATGCCGCCTCCCCCAAAACTCGTGCCAATTGCTACGCCACTGTGGGTACACGTGCATTGTTATTATTTGACCTGGCCTGCGCGATACACGAACGGACTGTGAGGATTGTTGACAGTGGTTAGTATGCTGTTGGGATCTCAGCTAGCCGGTCATAGAGCATCATGGGTGTATGCTTATGGAATAAAAGAATGCTTTCATACATCTTTCCTCCCACTCATCATTACAGTCACACGTCTCTTTGCACAGCAAACAATTGGTGAATTATTGCACAGTGAATGATTAGAATTATTTGCAGCACAAAACGTAAGGTTGCTCAGGCCAATGTGAGCAGCTTTGGCGTGAATCAGACCCTAGTGGCTACCTATGTCTTGAATAACAGAAGATTTTACATTTACCGTCACTAAAGAAGTGACTTCCCTTAGGTACACATAATGCAAAATACTGACGAGGAGGGGGTGAAACACGCACAAGTTAAACTGCCACATGTTGCGACTGTCTGCGAAACAAAGGGGCAGATTTACAAGCCCCTTGTGCGTCTTTTATGCCGCCGTTGCGTCACTTTTGTGACGCAGCGGCAGCGCAAAAGATGCGCATGGTGCGGGGTATTTACAACGTGACGCATCTGGGAGATGCATTACGTTGTAAAGCCCTGCGCCAGAAGGAGGCGTTCCTGCGCAGGGAGGGGCGTTCAGGCACAGGAACGCCTTCTAAAAGTGGCTGAGTGAAATCTACAAGATTTCACTCAGTCACTTTGGGGCCCATGCTGCGTCAAAACCCTGCGCCTGCTTGAAGCAGGCGTAAGGATTGACGCAGCATTAACAAGATAGGGCCCCCCAGAGCATTGCTGGAGCTGCGTCGCGCTTGCGACGAAACTCCAGCAATGCATCACTTTTACGGCACAGATGCGTGACGCATCTGTGCCGTTTTTGGCCCATGGTGCGCCGCATTGTAAATGCGGCGCATCCATGGTGGCGGAGGCATGGCGCACAATAAGTGGCGCATCCCTGCTCATATGCAGGGATGCGCCACTTATTGTAAATATGCCCCCAAGTACGTGGAAAACAAATAAGGCGAATGAAACACTCGATGCTCAATGTTCTGCCTGGATCTGTCCGCAGTATCTATTACGCTTGGTAAATACATTTTAATCTAAGCCTACGTTCAATTCTCTTCTACCAGGAATTGACATCCTGCCATGTTCGCAACCTACCGATGGCACGCCAGGGAATTCCCAAATCTCGGTGCTACGTCGCAGAAAGGCATTACTTTGTCAGGTGTTGCAGGAGCAGATGAAGCGCTCGCCCTGGGACAGAGAGGGCGCTGTCAGGATGTGACATTTTAAAAAGTTCACAAATGCCGTTATGTGCACGATTGTTGTAAAACGTTATCAAACATGGACTTTTACAAAAATGATATTTGTTGGTACGCAATTAGTGCCTGATGCCAGCCCGTCTTCTGTATAACAAAGTGCACTCGAATTCAGGAACAAAAGAAACAGGCACACATTCAACACAATCCAAATAACCCGTAAAACAGCACAATCATCCACCTTGTACTGTGTTACCTAGAACATTAAAATCCTCTTCCCCGCCGTCAGCAGTTGGACAGCACAAGGGAATCTCACTTTCAAAAGCCGCTGCTTAAACGTTTAAAAGAGATTACAGCGCTAAACCCTTCCGTCACTCGCAGATCAGCTTGAATTGTAGTGGGGGTTTCCATACCGCTGCCAGAACAATGTTTCTAATATTTTTTCTTAAAAGCTTAGGAGGAAGAGATAAAGTCAGGACAAAATGATTTTTTAATCCCAGTGCTTCCTGCCAAGTCTAATAACTACAATATGAATTTGTGTCCGCCTCGATAAAGAGACTGTAGTCACGTCATCACGTGTGACTGGAGGTACTGCTCATTAGTACATGCTGCAGGGAGGGACGGAAGCCTTCCTCACAGTGCCCGCGTGCAAAAGTCAAAGGGCATCATTCACGATGCCCTGGTGGGAGGAAGGCACGATACACACATTCTCAGGTTCCTAATGTTGGCAGGTGCAACAAAAGTCACACTTATCAATCAATGAATCAATTGCATTTGATTCAGACCTCTGCTGAGGTCAACAAATACAAAATACATCAGTATAAAACAGTTATAGTTATACACTATAAGACTTTAAAACAACTTTATAAAGTCACAATTAATACGTTGATTGGGTATTTAAAAAGTTTAAAGTGAAAGCTGGATATTGTGAAATAAGTCGACAGTACTTGTGATTCAGCAAACAATTGCTTTTTTAAATCAACAGAGTTTAAAGGAAAATTATATTAGTAATATTGAGAAAAAGAATGGAAGAAAAACGAGGACTCCCTTAACAGCAGTGTCAGTAATACATATGAAAAATATGATAATTAGGGTAGACGATAAGCTAATATATTTGGCTGGTATCATCTGTCAAATGAATTTATCACTAAGATTAGTTCTGGAGATGTCTGAAATGTCACACACTTTCACATATGCCTGCATTGCCATTGAAGACCTTATCCATAGATAGTATATATGCAGGTGGACAGCAGAGTGAAATATGCAATTTATTGTCTATATTGTAAGTGGCAGAGACGATGACTCACAAGAGGTGAAGCCCTGATTGAGCCCTTTATTTTTATTTATTTATTTATGTATTGAGCTTGTAAAGCGCGACAGCTACCCAGAAAGGGTTTCCCGGCGCTAACGGAAACAGGAGCCATATAACACTGGAGACAGAGAGTTACTGATTAAATAGCCAGGTTTTGATGGCTTTACGGAGAAGACGGTAACAGTTTTCAGAACGGATGTCATTAGGAAGGGAGTTCCAGAGTCTGGGACCTAAGAAGGAAAAGGACCTGCCGCCATTCTTGACAATTTGTATTTAGGCACGCAGAAGAGGCCTTGAGAGGATGAGTGAAGTGTGCGTGCGGTAGAATACATATTTACAAGAGTTTGCAGATATCTGGGAGCCTTCCCGGTTTTAATTTTGTGCATGTAGCTCAGGGCTTTGAATTTCACTCGGCTCTCTACTCTGAGCCAGTGAAGGTCCCTGAGGCGCCCTGAGATGCGTTTGTCTATCTTGCAGCCGCAGAATAAATGTGCTGCTGCATTTTGGGCCAGTTGAAGGTGCCTAGTCACTGCCTCGTTAGCCCCCAGGTAGAGTATGTTCCCGTAATCTAACCGGGAGGTCACCAGGGCATTAACTACTGACCTCTGGGTGTCCACGGGCAGCATCCAGAGGATCTTCCTCAGCCAGCGCAGAATAGTGAAACAGATGGCCGCCACTTTATTCACCTGGGCTTGCATTGTCAGCCCATTGTCTATAGTCACTCCCAGGTTGCGCACGTGCTCGGATGGAGATGGGAAGGGTCCCATTTCAGCAAGCCAGTGCTTGGAACTCCAAAGATCTTGTTTTTTCCGAAGGATCAGGACCTCAGTCCTGCCTCCATTCAGTTTGAGTAGGTTATTATTCATCCAGAAGGCTATTTCCCTAAGACCCAACTGAAGGAGGGAGGTGGGGGCCTGATCCGATTGTGACAGGGAGAAAACGATTTTTGAGTCGTCAGCATAGGTAAACAACGTGAGTCCTGCACGATCCGCAATATGAGTGAAGGGAGTGACATAAAGATTGAAAAGAAGAGGGCTGACAATCGAGCCCTGGGGTACCCCATAAGGTGAAGAATATGTTCTGGACGTAGAAGAATGAGAGAAGATTTGAAAGGTCCGATCGGTTAGAAAGGATGGCAACCATTTAGGAGCTTTGCCACCAATGCCCATGGCAGCCAGAGATCTGAGGAGGATATTGTGGGAGATAGTGTCGAAAGCCGCACTGATCCTTCTCGATCTCAGTGCGGCTTTCTCCTCTATCGAGCATAAGGCGAAGGTTCTTGGTGACGCCCAAAAGCGTAGTCTCAGTCGAAAAGCCGGGACGAAACCCAGATTGAGAAGGATGCAGTAGGTTGTTGGTGGCGACGAACTGAGCTAAGTGATGGAAGATATGCCTTTCCATAACCTTAGAGAATGCTGGCAACAATGAAATCGGGCGAAAATTGGAGAGGACTTTAGGATCCGCCGTCGGTTTCTTCAACAAAGGAGTCACCATGGCATGCTTCCAGCACGCTGGGACACAAGCATGTTGCAGAGAAAGATTAAGTGTTGAACAAATCGTGGAAAGCTGTGAAGTATCCAGAAGTCTGAGAATGGAGATGGGGAGAGGATCAGTGGGTGAGCCTGATTTTATTTTAAGCAAAATCTCCAAGAGAACAGTTGGATGTAGATCTGGCCATCCAAGTAGGGGAGCGTGAGTGAAAGCGGGCAGATGGCTGATATAGCTTGTGCTAGTCGCCACCGGAGGAGGAATGCTACCTCCGTTATGATCAGATATATCTCGATACATTTTCTCAATTTTTGTAGTGAAAAACTGTGCAAGTTCGTCACACTGTGTGCTATTGAGAGGTGAAGGTTTGGCCACTGTACCGGATCCGGCAAGATCCTTGATCAAACCGAAAAGCACTTTAGATTTATTTGCTGCGTCATCAATGGTTTTAGCAACGTTGTTAGCCCTGGTCAGGATGCACGCTCTATGATAGAGCTTCAGCTCTTTTTTGTAAGCGAGACCTGCCGCAGGAGAATAATCCTTTCTCCAGGTCCGTTCGAGTTTTTTGCAATAAGACTTATTGGTTTTTAGTAGTTCATTGAACCACGGGGCCGGCGTTTTAGGAGAGGCCAGTTTCTTATGGGACGAAGGAAGGCAGATGTTAATGGCTTCAGAAAGCCATGAGTTGATAATGGAAGCCGCTGCCTCCACATCGTCCAGCTTAGGGAGATCAGTGGGAGGATGTGAATTTAGAAATTTTTTGAAAGAAACAATATCAAGCTTTTTCCAATCCCTTTTGATGATGGTCGAAGGAATTCTAGGTTGGGCCGAGGTGTCTGGAAGGGAGAGAGTGAAACCAACCAACGAGTGGTCGGACCAGTGAATAGGTAATGCTGGGCGGCAATATATGTGAGAAAGATTGGAAAAAATAGGGTCCAACAGGTGACCACCTTTGTGTGTGGGACCACAGTTGTGTAAAATGATATTCATGGCAGCGAGGTCGGCGATTAGATTAGTGCCAGCACTATTATTCGGATCATCCAAATGAATGTTGAGGTCACCTAGTATCAGGAAGTTACTGGAATTTAAACGTTTAGTGGCAACACAGTCAGAAAACTGTGAGGCCCAGGAATTTACGGGGCCTGGAGGGCGGTAAACTAGAAGACCCGTGAGGGTGTGCTTAGGATGAAGAGCACGTTTAAAATGGGCTGCTTCACAAGCAGTTAAGTTAATAGTCTCAAACAGACACTGGACATTGTTCTTAAATATGATTGCGATGCCTCCTCCAGTTCTGTTGAGTCTATCACACCTGAGAATAGCATAGTTATCAGGCAGCGCTTCAGCGATATCTGGCCCTGAGCTATCATGAAGCCATGTTTCGGTAAGAAACAGGGCATCAGGTCGCTCATCCACAAGAAGATCAAAGATCTGCTGCCCCTTTGCTCCCTCAATGACAGTAATGTCCTATTACTTACTGGTAATGTTCATTACTCCTGGTCCTGTTGTTCGTGTCCCATTCATCACAAGTGAGATAACCTATCTCACCACACAGAAAAAAGAACAGCAAAATACTGGTATATACTACCCACCACTGGAAGATACTTTAGCAATACCTACCAAGCATTCCTCCTGAACTACCAATCCCCCACCATATGAAGGCTGGTCATCCGAGAGGGAAGGACATGATGAATGGCAAGAGAACAACAGGACCAGGAGTAATGAAGATTACCAGTAAGTAATAGGATATTGATCCCAGCTCCCCCTTGTCCCCTTCCCCTTATTCACAAGTGAGAATACCCCAGCCTATTAACCCAGCATTCATGCGGAAAGAAAAAAACCACACAAGAATACCAACACAAATTTGCAGAGCCCTATGGAGATTTATTCACATATGTAATTGGGAAATTTATGATATAACAAAATACAAAATGCCCAAACCAAAATCGTTTTCCTCACATAAAACATTCTGCAACCTGTAATGTCTAACAAAGGCATTAGAGGAAGCCCACCTAGCCACCCTACAAATCTCCGAGATGGATACCGCTTTCAGGTAGCAGCACCACCTCATGTTGGCCTCCCCTAAATCCCAGCCGGAGGAGGAGCCCTGATAAAGATTATGCCACAGAAATGAACTGCTTTAACCACACACTGATGGACAAAGATGAAGCCCTATCATCCTGAGAAAATGCACAAAAGAAACAATGAGTCTGTCTTTTTAAAGGGCTTGTCTTTGTCTTATCTAGATAGACCAAAAAAGCTCCCTTCACATCCAAAGAGGACCACTGGTTCTCCAAAGAAGAACCAGGCTCAGCATAAAGAGCTGGAAGAATCACTTCTTAATTAGTATCAAATTGGGATGCCACTTTCGGCACAACAGAAGGATCCAAACGAAGAACCACATCATCATCTGAAAAGGACAGAAAAGGTTCCCTAGCCATCAAAGCCAACAATTCACCAATGCGTTGGGCAGATGTAATGGCCACCAGAAACATGACCTTGAATGCCACAACTATAATATCCCCTTTGGTATTGCTTTGTTCGCCCTAAATTGGCAGGGTATGCCCAGACGTGGGCACCTTGCTCATTTTGCCACTGGATTCAAGCTAGCCTGGCAGATGGTGGCTGACTAGCTGGAAACCGGTCCCAGGATGCTTGTTTCCGGTCCAGGGAAGACATGGCTTGGCAGTTCGGACTGGACTGTTCCCATGAGGCACAGGGTCAGACTGATTTGCATATGGCCATGTCTGAACTGGGGTGGCGTAGTGAGCTAAAGAATGATGATGGATTAAACCCAGATCAGTTTACTGGGGGTGAGTGCTTGTATTGTTCAACACTCCGTCCATCATCCCTCTTGGTATTGCTTTGTTCGCCCTGAGTTGGCCGGGTATGCCCAGACGTAGGTCCCTTGCACACTTTGCCACTGGATTCAAGCTAGCCTGGCTGATGATGGTTGATTAGCCAGACAACGGTCCCAGGATGCTTGTTTCTGGTCCAGGGAATACATGGCTTGGCAGTTCGGGCTGGACTGTTCCCATGAGGCACAGGGTCAGACTGATTTGCATATGGCCATGTCTGAACTGGGGTGACGGAATGAGCTAAAGAATGATGATGGATTAAACCCAGATCAGTTGACTGGGGGTGAGTGAGCTTTGTTCAACACTCAGTCCATCATCCCCATTGGCATTACTATAATATAAGCCACCTCCAAACGTTCAAAGGGAGGAGAAATCCAGGTATTTAACACCAACCGCAAATCCCACAAAGGAAACAATGGTTTCACCAGAGGGTGGAAAAGAGAAAAACTGTGCAACAACCGGACACCAAATCCTCCAAATCAGCTAAATTCTCCCAAGGGGACCTAAAAGCCTTAATAGCTGCCCTCTGGGCTTGTAAAATAGTAACCATCAAGCTTTTATCAAACCCTTCTAATAAAAACAGCAGAACCTCATTCAGATGACAGTCAAGCGGGGGGACAGCTGGAGAAGTTTACACCAATGTTAAAAACTACCTCAATACCGCTCATATGATTTCAAGGTAGATGGTTTGTGGGATTGCTGAATAGCCACAGCAACATGTCATGGCAATCCCTTACTCTGTAACCCCCTCCTCTCAAGTTCCAAACCAAGAGATGCAGCCGCTGCAGGGACAGGAAGGGGGATGGCCTAAGATATGAGGGAGAACAAGGAATCATCCATGGACCCTGAAATACCAGAAATTCGAGACTGGGGAACTTTGAGTGCTTGGACCAAAATGTCACCACCACAGCATTACTGTTGCTTCCCAAAACAAACTTGTCAAAAACATGGGAATGAGTGGACTAGGTGGAAATGCTTAAAATAGCTGGTCCGGCCATGGAAGGGTCATCACCTCCCCACCCCCCAAGCCTCCTCCTGTGGTCTGTGAGAACAGAACCTGGAAACTTGTGTATTGAGCCCAAAAGCACAGAAATGTGGAAAAAGCACACCAAACCTCTCGTACTGCTGAAGAAAGACAGCACAGGTTAGAGACATTTCCTGGGAAGGAGAAAAGAACCTGCTGAGAGAATTGCCACACCATTGTCCACTTCTAAGTTGTTGACTCCCGCCAGAGACTGCACATCAACCCCCCCCCCCCACTGAAAAAGCAGGGTAGCAACAGCATTCAGGAAACTGGACTGGATCAAATTGTTTGGCTAGGTCACCGTAACCTGGTTATCTGATTGTGCCACAAGATTGCAACCCACAAGAATTTGCCAGAACCCCATCACTGCTGTTGTAAACAATCACAAGCTCCTGCCAATTAGCGAAGCACCTTTCCTCCTGCAGGAACCATCTCACCTGCAGTGACCTGTCCCCCAATGTGGCTCCCCAACCAAAGGAGCTGGCATCCGTTGTTAGAACCAATGGAATATCCTGGTGCAATGCAATGCCCTTTAAGAGAGAGTCTGACTAAGTCCACCACCTCAGGATCTCGATGACCCCTGCAGTCATCAGGACCACACAGTCGAAGCTCCCTGACTTTGGATCTCAGAAAGAATGATGATGGAACCACACTGGTCGAAGACAAAACTGAGCTCAGGGAACCATGAAAACAGTTGCTCTCATATGCCCCAGCAGTCTCAACTTTTGCTGAATAGGGAGGAAGCAGCAACCCATCGTTTTTACGGCCAAAGACCTCAAGAGAGCAGTCCTGGGAGCAGGAAGGAAAACCCTGGTCAGATCCGTATGAAACCTGGCCCTTAAAAAAGTCAGATCCCTGGAAGGAAGCAACTGGAACTTCCCATGATTGAGCATAAATCCATGAGCCTGAATCTGCAATCAGACCAAGGCCAGATCGTTAAGGAACTGCGTTCTCGTGGGAGTATGGATAAGCCAATCTCTCAATAGGAATACAGGTGAATTCCCTGCAGATGAATAGATGCCCCCAATGGTGCGACTACCTTTGTGAAAACCCTGGGTGTCAACAGGGGCCGAATGGCAGCACCCTGAACAAATAATGCTTCTCCCAGATGCAAAATCTGAGATACTGCTGGAATTGAGGATGCCTTGGAACATGGTAATATGCAGCCTGGAGATCCGACATGCTCATCAATCAGATGTCCCTTGATCAACAATGGAATAACTCTCTACAGAGTTTCCATTTTGAGGGAGAAGGACTGCACAAATTTGTGGAGAGTTTTCGAGTCCAGTACAATCCTGACACCCCCTGTGGACGTTGCCACAAGAAAGATGATGGAATAAAAGCCTCTGCTCCAGTCCATCTGGGAAACTTCCAGAATTGCCACCTTCTGAAGAAGAGAGTCAATACCCTGAGCCAGAGCCAAACTCCTTTTCTTCTGTGATGGCCAAGTAGTTGGACGGACACCCAATGAATGAGGGAGATACAAAAATTCTATCTGGTATCCTTCTTTGAGAATATCCAGCACCCAAGCGTCTGAAGTAGATGCCTTCCACACCTAGAGAAATTGCTGGATAAGACCTCCTACTGCACACCCCTGGCCATCTACCATATAGTCAGACCCTCCCGGATTTCGCGATTACGTGATTTGACGTGAAATCGTCACTTTTGTAAAAATGCAGCGATTTTTACAAAAGTGCCCGCGAAATTGAAGGAAGGCAGAGACAAACTAAAACGGTACAAGACTAGTGCATTTTAGTTTGTCTCCTCATTCTTTCAATGCTGTGGTACCCTTGCCAATAACTTCCCCCCAAATCCCCTTTGCTAACAAAACACCTATCTGCAAGCTCAGGCGTATGATGAATCGTGCGTGGAAGCGCGCATGGATTCCTGCACGTACCAGCATAGTTGTAGGAAATGACTGGGGCATGTCTGTACCACCGGGGGAGGCTGGGTTACGGTGTCCAGCAATTAGCAATTATATGAAAAGGAGCAGGGTTTATGTCTTTGCTAACAGTGAGAGAGGGAAGGAGGCACGGCCCGTAGTGTGGCGTGTGCAAGAGGTCCTCAGAATGCTTAGATAGGACATGCATGTTCATCACTCCTCCTCTGGAACTTCATCCTGTGCCTTTAATCTTTCTAGAAGGGCAACACTGTACAGACAGGATGCCCTGTGATGAGGACCAGAAGGGATGGGAAGGGTCTAGGAAGTCCTGTGTCTCTGTGTGACATGTAAAGAGTCTTCAAGAAGGTAATGTTTGTTGTATTCAAAGTTCTTTGACCAGCGGGACGTGACAGGTGGCCCCGGATCAATTCAGGATGCTTTCATAGGGTGATGCTGCAATCTGGATGTTTACCTCAAACTTGTACTTAACACAAGGTCTGGATGTCTTCCTACATCCACGAGGTATTTAAAGATGGTCCATCAGTGATGCTAGCGCTCATCCATCCTATGTTGGGCGAGGTGTTGCTAAAGTGCAACACTTCCTTCAGCTAGCCTCATTCCATCTAGCATTGCTCCACCTCATCAAAACCCCATGTTGGAGCCCATGGGATGCAGAATTCTCCCATGCCTCTTTCACCAAAAGTAAAACTTTTTTCTCTAGTATGCTTACACATGGCAGGATCAGTCCCAGACTAGTTTTGGGGACTTAAGAGCCTTTTCCACCTGCCTGTACGCAAGCACTACTCAGTTGAGTTCTTTGACCAGTTGTTTCACTGACCAGACCAGTGTATGGTCCACAGGTCTGGCTTGTACAATGACCTGGTGCACAACAACTCCCCTTGGACTCTTCAGACCAGACGCTGATTTTGGTATTTTTGGGTCTCTTCTGTGCAATGGTGACCTGACGCTTGCCCAGGCTGGGGCGGTCTTTCATGGTGAGGCTAAGCTTTGCAGTTTTGACTGAACTGCACAACGTGAAACCAGAAAACCTGGTATTACTCCTGTGTATCCCTCTTTACCAAATTATGCGATCCTAGGCAATTGTTTTCACTTTTCCTCTTTTTTCTCAATGATCACATACAAGAGGATCTCGAAATATAGTATTTCAGGATATGCGCTTTATAAAACGCTCTCCTGTGTTTAATTTGAAAAATGATAATGTTGTTCATGTATAATATGAACCCAGGCAACCTAGAGGATGCACATAACAACTGACTGAACTATTAGTTCAATATTCACATTGTTGTCAGGGTGGGGGGGGTGAATGAATGTCAACGCACTAATGTAAGCCTGACATACTGACAGTGCACAATTTGAGCCTGTGGTTTTCGGTGCTCGGCACCAACACTTAATTGTAGGCACCGGCGTGTGCGACAGTCTGCCACAAGGTGGTGCTGTCCGGCTAATGTAGAAGTGATCAGAACAACAATTGATTATTAATTCAATGCACATTAAAAATGACTATTACCTGCCGCCCAAGCCTTTCTTAATGCTTTGGGTGCCTGAAATAGTCGGAGTTGCTACACTTGTAGGAGTGTGATGTTAGTAGTTGTATTGGTACTGTCATTGGCAACATGGCAGGGGCAATGTGTGGTGAAAGCTGTAGTTGTCGCCTGATGAATGCCCTGGCACTTATTTTTTTTTTTACAAATGAAACACTGCATTCTAAGGAGATACAAATCAATAAATGTAATGATGGCACACTACTCAAGCTGAAAGTAATGTGAACATAAATAGTGCATGATACACACAGTAGATGAACCTGGCAGCCTAAATACAGTACACAGTGCTTTGGTGTAAACTTTCATGTTGTAAAATACATCCTAAAAATAAGATCTCTGCATTTGGTGTTGAAATAATGGCAAAACAAAGTGCCGCAAAAACGCCGCAAAATTCCCATATTTGTGCCGCTAAATTTACTTATTTGTGCCGCTAAATTTGCTAATCCATGCCGCTATATCCTGGGGGGTCTGATAGTCAGGGGCAAGGTTTTGGGGGGAGACTTGGCCTTCTTGTCTCTACCCCAAAGGGCCTGAAACTGCCCCGTAGAGGGCTGATATTGTCTCAGAGATGGCTGACAAAAAGGAGACTGAGGCTTTGTAGGCTGTTTCTCTGAATAGGGATGCTTCAGGGAGGAGGAATATTTCTTCTCCTTAAACAATTTGTGGAGCTTTTCTTCAAGCTCAGCTCCAAACAACCGGTTACCCTAGAAAGGCAACCTGAAAGCAGATGCCTACTGGGCTAAGTCAGTAGGTCAGTCCGTTAACACCAAGTTACATCAGGCCACCACACAAGCCCCTCCACGCAGAGCTGTGGCCCTCACCACATCAAAGGAGATATCTGACATGTATTCCACCTGACGTTCAATTTGTTCCAACAAACCCGAACAATCAGATGCATCATTCATAGACCTGAATAAAGCCTTAATGTCTGAAATCAAAGACTGGGCCACATGTGGCCCATATATCCCAGCTAGCAGAACCAGATGCAAGCCAGAATACACTTTACGCAAGGCAAAATCAATCTATTTGTCCACTGGGTCCTCAGGCCCGGACTGGCCGTAGCGGGCACCGGGCAATCCCCCGGTGCGCCGCACGGGTGGGAGGCCGGTTTGGGACTCCTGGGGGCCGTTTTTGTTACAGGGCCATTTTTGCAACAAAATCGGATGAAAACCGGCCCTGGCAAAGAGCTCTGCGGCACCCACAACCCCCCGGGGGGAGAGGGGGGCCGGCCGAGCACTTTACCAGGGCCGGTTTTGGTTCCCAGTCCAGCCCTGTGGGTCTTTGATAACTGCATCCTCTGCCAAAGATCTTCTCCCCACCAAACTGGCCACAAAAGAATCAATAGAGATTGCATCCAGTAGATCCTGCTCCATATCTTGCAGCAGATACCATTTCACCATAAATCTGAGAAAAGTTATTATATTTGGGTCCCTTCACTCACTTTTCAGGCCATTATTTATTTAAGGATGTTCAGGAACATCCAGAGAAACTGCACTCTGAAACTGGCATAGAAGAGACCCCGCAAAGGTTTCCAGAAGCCACTCCTCCGGAAACCCCTTGTTAGGCTTAACATTCGTGATCAATTCGGGCAACATCTCTCTGGCAATGTATTTGCCCTTGTTGGACCTGGCCCATTGTGCAGGGTCACCTCCTAACTTTTTGCTTTCTGACCTCCTGTTTTGCTGACTTCATTTTTGCTGGCTTAAGGATTCTGGTTACTTTACCACCGCATATGCTCTGTACTCAAAACATGGTAACATTGGCTTATCCACAATTAACACATTTAATATACTTATCAGTCATTAGTAAGTACACTATATGTGCCCAGGGCCTGTAAATTAAATGCTACTGGGGGGCTTGCAGCACTGATTTTGCCACCCACATAATAAGCACCGTAAACACGATTCAGGCCTGTAATTCGCTACATGAAGGGACTTCCGATCCCACAGCACCCCGAGGCAAGGAGGAGTCCAGCACCAGTGCTGTCACCTGTACCAAGCGCTTTTAAGCGCATTTTCAGTCCTGGGTGTGGGGGGTATGAACTTTGCTCCATAGAGGGATACAGAGCATCCCAGGGCAAGGAGGAGCCCTGCACCATTGCTGTCATCTGCGGCAAGCGCTTCAAAGCTCATTTTCAGTCCCACAGGACACGCGTGAGCCATGGGCGGGCCTGTCCGTGGCTGAACGAGGTCTGGCTGAATGCACACTTGTGGCCTTTCCCTTTCAAAAGTGAAAGATTACACAGACTTTGGATCCTAGCCCCGAGAAGTACCAGGACACTGTGAGATGTGAGACACTAAACTATGGGGAAATGCAAATCTGGTGGGGTTGCTGTGGTGGTACGCTCCTCAATCACCATAGAAAGCAGGCTCGAGAGGGCTATTGGGATCATGGCTGGTGAAACTGACTTAACTGAACACAGACTCTCTATAAATTCTGGGGTGCCTCTTTCTTAATCTCCTGGTGTCACTGGCAGATTAAGCGTGAGCCCTCTGCTTAACGCTGGGGACTGACCAACAGTGAATAAAGAGTCAGTCTTGATATATCCTGAAAATAATGCTGCTGTCGCGGCAGCCATAACTGTGCCTGATTCAGGAGGCTTGAAGACTTGCAAGTGCTCAGCCCATTCAAGTGGCTAACTGGAAAAGACAGCAGGGTAAAATTGTGGTGGCTAAACGGAAGCAGACCCCGGACCCAAAGTATTAATTCTTTCCTGGATTCAGCCTCCAACGACCTCCTCTGTACCTATGTTATCTTCTACCACCCAGACTTGTGATCTCTTGGCACAGTACTCATTCCTACTGTATGCATACTGTACCAAAATCGAGACTATCCATGAAGCTATTCTTAGACACTTGACAGATGGTCTAGACAGACTTGAAGGTTTGTTAGATGGCCTGCTTAAACCAGCGATTTCTGAACTTACAAAGAACAAGGGCGGTGCCCCATTTGCACACAAAAATCCAACTCAACCATAGGGGGGGCACAGTTAATATAAATCAACAGGTGATGAGCAGTAACCCATTGGTGCCCTCAGTGCCCCAGGCAGGCACTTATGGACCCCACTCAAATGATCTGTTTAAAGGACTGTCCAAAACCAATGTCAATTTCTGTTCCCAGACCCAGACTGTTTTATCAAGTCATGCCTGCAGTCAAGTCAAGTAACTCTTCAACCTAGTCTGTTGTTAGCCCCGTTATGGCTCCCTGTAAAGATATACTGAGCCTACGTCTGGCAGCCTGCCCACACAAGCTAATTTTGTCAGGGGTTCCACCCCTAAGAGTGGGCCAACAGGAAACTTGGAATCAACTCCGGAGCAAAGTTAGCCACTGGCTGTTTAAACACAGACATTTTGATGCCTGGCGTTAGAGCCGTGATACTCAAAGTACGGCCTGGGCCGTTGAGACCTTCTTTGGTGGCCCACAAACCTTTTTTATGGCCCGTTTTGTGGACAGGGTCAACACAGCTGCTCCTTAGCGCGCCCCTCAATGGCCGATGCCTTCAGTAAACAACAAAGAGGCCTGCAGGAGCAAGCACGATACCAACGTCACTTGCATATGCTCCCGTGCCCCTCTTGTTTTTACTGAAATCATCGGGCATTGGCGAGCCCAGTATGGGTGACGTCATATGAACGGCAGTGGCAGAAAGCAAAAAGGCCCTTTTAAAGTCAGCTGTACACATTCACAGCTGACTTTTAAGGAGCCTTTTTGCAATCTTCTAGCTACCTCTGTTGAGGTTGTCGTCGCCTGCAGTCTTCTTGGTTGACGGTGCCCACAGCCTGCTTTGTTGACACCACTCACAGCCTACACTCACGAGCACGTCTCTCCTGCCAAGAGGACTGCACATGCAGCAGGGGCCTCCCGCAGATCGGGTCAGCCTGCTTCCCTATTGCCAGCCACCAACAAGCTTGTTTCCTTCCTGCTCGCTGACAGCTAGCCTGCCCTCCTCGCCAGGTGGCCTTCAGGAGAGTGTGCTGACACTTTGTAGGCTGTTTGTGGGCCTGTTTTACGGTCTGCTGGATCAGATATTATTGTTAATTTGCCTGATATCAAAACATACATTGCTTGCAGCAAGCTCAAATCCATGCAGTCTTCTATACCTTGCAGAAACACTTGTACATCATGCCTTTGCAAATTATGCCCGTTTTTATCTGTAAACATGGCCCACTTTTTGTTACGGTCTCCTAGGCCAGTTTTTACTGTTGATTTCCCCGATATCAAAACTAACACTGGCCCTGATTCACAAAGGGCCTCCGTAGTCATGGTGAAGGCCCTGCAGTCGTGGTGGGGGTCCTGCAGTTGTGGTGCAACCTCTGCAATGGGAAACTGCAGGACGGCAGTTCCGCCATGAGTGGGGGACCTCCGCCACTACAGCGAGCCTCCACCGCGACTGTGAATCAGGCCCATTGCCTGCCACAAACTCAGATCCATGCAGGCTTCCATACCTTGCAGCAACCTATACAGTTTGTTGTTGCAAATTACGACTGTTTTTATCTAGTAAACATGGCTCACTTTTTTACAGTCTCCTGGGCCAGTGTTTACTGTTGATTTCCCCTTTTTTTTAACCTGTGTAATTTACAAATAGGGGTCCTTTTATTATGATGCCTCGCCTATTTTCTTTCTCAGTATGCCACTGCTAATAAAAAGGGATTTCTGGTAATAATGAGGGTTTCTTAATTACAGTTGTTGGGCCTCTGCAGAGCCTTAAAACCGGTGGTGTCTCCCTGGGGAGGTGGAAGTCCTTGTGGAGCACTACCAGTAATTTCCTTGACCCATATCCTCGGCCTCCTCACCAGCAGTGAAAATAAAAAAGGTTATTGGCCTCCCAGCCTGGGAACAGCCATAATGTTGTTCATTTTCACATTTTATTTACTCTTGAATTCCCAGTGGTTTATTTTTTTTCTAGGATGTTGTGTTTCTATAGTTATTTCCATGCGATATATTAGTTGTGTGTGCAATACTGTGAAAAGAGCGGACTCCATATCTGTGTGTGTTCAGGTTGTGCACAGGTGTTTATAACAGGGTACAATTGAGAATGTGCAATTTATCGCATTGTTGTTACACCTGCTTTTGAGAAACAGTATTGTCTGGTAATGTTTTGAAAAAGTGGTGTTTTCTTAATACTCTGGTAGCCCCGCCCCACCTGACCCTGCCCTCACCCAAACTGACCGCACCCACACCCACACCCACAGGTCCATCAATGCAGTCCTCGGCCACAAAAATTAGACTCTACTTTTGGCCCGAGGAAAAGTTTGTAAGTACCCATGGCTAGAGTGAGATTTTAATGGTAAGATAGGTCAGTTGGTTAGGGCATTCCCAGAAAAACATCCCGGGTCATTACACTGTTATAAGGTTTAAAAAACTGATGTACAGAAAATACAGTATGAAAAAGAATATAACAGACACACTGAAACTGACATTGTCTCTCTTCCCCTTGGATATTTTTATAGGCCGCATGCTTTCTCTCTACGCCTTTTTCCCCAGATGGCAAGCCCCACCACCGCGATTCCCTGCATGAATGCATTTTCCGTATTTAGTGATTTAGAGAATATTGACTGGATGAAGGAAGGCCATACAATACCCGTGCAGGCACAGAACAAGAATAATGTGGCCTTCTGTAACACGATGGTTACAATAGCTACAACAGTCATTATGATTAATATAACATATGAATGCAGGGGGCAATCATTAGATCACCTAATAACTATTGCAAGCAAGGGTTCACTATCTACTCATGCCTGCGCCAACCTTGGAACCTCTATCAGTAAGTCACTCAATACTGGGGATTGTAGTAATCCACCATAGAAAATTTTAAGTTGGAATGTGGCTGGCCTTAGATCTAAGATCCATGTAAAAGATTGGCAATGTTTCTTAAGGGGTTATGACATAATCCTTTTTGTTATGTTATGTTACACAAATATATAGTGTGCACAGCTACTCATGAGTATTGCGGCGCGGAGCCTGGCGGGGGAGGAGATGGAGTACTAGCAGGAGAATAGATGAGTTTTCAGGTTCCTCCTGACCCAGCAGGGTCCTGGATAGTGCGTAAAGCAAGCAGTGGGGCGTTCCAGGCAGCCGCCGCCTTCACCGTAAAAGAACTGCACCCTATTCTCTGAAGGTTAAAGTGAGGGGTCAGAGCATAGTAAAGGGACGAGAACCGCAAAGGACGTGCAGGAACATAAAAGGAAAAGCGCCTCCATAAATAGAGAGGACCACGATCATGCAGGGCGCGGTGAGCCAAAATCAAGGATTTAAATGTAACTGGCTCCAACATGGGGAGCCAGTGAAGGGAGCGTAGCTGTTGCCGGACACTGTTTCTAGACGGAATGCCCAACAAAAGTCTGGCTGCTGTATTCTGAACCACCTGCAGTTTTTTCAGCAGGTACCCAGGAACACCAGCATAGAGGGCATTCGCATAGTCCAACCTAGACAGGATCAGCGCACAGGCAACAGTTTTCCTCGCTGCTAGAGGGAGGAGGGGGGAAAATCTTCTGAGGGTTTTAAGCAGGCCAAAACAACATCCAGCCAGCTTGTTGATGTGTGTCGAAAAGGAAAGACGTTCTTTAAACCAAGGCCCCAAGTTTTTTGCTGCATTCCCTGATGAGATGGGTGAAGGAAACTCAGGAGGCCAGAGCTACTCTCTAAAATTAAGGGGACATTTGCCAAAGAGCAGACCCTCTGATTTTTCTGCATTACATTTAAGCTGCACCTCAGCCAGCCATTTAAAAATGGAGGACAGGCAGTGTTAAACCAGTAATACCATATCCGCCTCCTTGTCCCAGGTAAAAAGCAGCCGGGTATCATCTGCATATGCCATATGCCATCTCCTTAGCCCCCAACTCCTCCGCCAAATAGACCAGCGGGGTCACATAGATGTTAAAAAGAAGGGGGCTAAGGGAGGAATCCTGTGGAACACTGGTTGTTACCAGTTGAGGGGAGGAGGAGGATGGTGGGATCCAGATCTGCTCGGCATGCCCATCCAGAAATGACCGAAACCAGTCCCACACGACACCTGACAGACCGATCTTAGCCAGACGTGAGAGAAGTAGAACATGTGGGACCGTGTCGAACGCCACAGAGAGGTCAAGCAACGCTGCTCTCCCGCCAGCGTCCAAGCACTCCAGGATGGCTTCAGCCACCTCCACCACTGTGCTGTGGGATGCCCTGAACCCTAATTGAGCAGGGTGCAGAAGCATCTCCCTTTCCACAAAGTCCGCCAACTGCTTATTGACCACCTTCTCACACACCTTCAACACAGCAGGAAGGAGAAAGATAGGTCGGTAATTCCCTGGGCAGAGGGGGTCCAGCGATGCGTTTTTCATAAGAGGAAGGATCTTGGCCTCCTTCCAAGGCCGCGGGACCACCCCTTTCTGAAGAGACAAATTGATAGTGGTGTTAACCTCAGTGTTGATAACCTCTGCAACTGCTGCCAGTGTCCTCGCTGGGCAGGGGTCCGAAGGCGAGCCTGACTTTAGACCCTTCAAAATGTTATGACACTCCAATGGGTCCACTGTACTGAATACGGACCAGGTGGGGACTGGACCAGTAGAGTGACATTCCAAAGGTATCTCCATAGTGCTATTGCAAGGAATAAATGCTGCTTGGATGGCCCGAATCTTTACCCTAAAACAGCAGCAAAATGTGTTGCACCAAGAAGGTGAAGATAGCGACACACTTGCTTGAGCCATCGGGGACGTGAATCTCTGAAAACCAGCAAAAATGTCCTTACGGCTGTTGCTGGCTGATTCAATGTGATTCTATTTTTGGAAACATGGGATATATTGCCAGCATCTCTTGATGGGCATCAATGTTTCAGCATCCCTCCAATACCATCGTGAAGTGGACGTGCATTTGGGGGGGCTGGCTATTTGGTTAAGCACTAACACAGAGGGCAATGCCAAAGTATATGCGATGCATAATAACAGTTTCCAAGTTATAGTCATTAAGACTGCTATCAGCTTGCTTATTGTAAGATTTTATAATAATGACTATATAGTAGTATATAGTAAAATACCTAATTCCAACTTTCTGGCTCTATTCAAATGTATTTCTATATCAATGTATAAATTAGCATCTCTGGGACAACCGTTGTACCTCTTCCTGGCCGGAAATTTTAATGTAAGCATTCCTAACAACTTCGGGGTTCTTTCACCAATACCTTGCCTGGCTGACAACATCTATATTGACCCCGTAGCAGGGAGTTCATCTCATTCCTTCCCCATTAGATTTGGTAAATGCACTGGCTAATGTGGGTCCTAGTTGCTATGAGGTACCCACGTTTAAGGGAAGAGGTAGTTTCTCAATCATTGACCATATTTTTTCATTACTCCTAACTTGGAGGATGTATTTCAGCATGGCATGGCTTTTTCCTCTACCTTTAGTGATCATAACCCTATTGAAATCACCCTCTCACTCCATCACAAGGGGAAATTTAGGAGGGATGTTGGTGCCTGTCTCCACCAACCTGAAACTGATAACCTGAGGTTGGTGTGGAGGATGCAATATTCGTCCCAACTCTTTAACATAGTATTTTTAGGCAAACCAGGAGTGGCGATTACATTGCTATCCGAAGAGGCTCAAGGTTCGGAGGTGGTAGGGGTATTTACAGAACTATGTTCTAGAATTAGAGAGGGTCTATTAAAATCGGCAAAGCCCACATGTGATATCCCAAGGTGGTTCAACTCTGAGTGCTCAGCATCAAACAGGGCCATCCGTACTGCATTAACGTCCGAACCCAGTGACCATGTTCTGGTACTCTGCTTGCATAAACATTATAAACAAATAACTAATAAATGCTGGCAGGAACTTGTTGTATCACACTGAGAAATACTATCACAAGCATCACAGCGGGGTAAGCGCAAGCTATTTTGGTCCACCGAACTCAAATGCAATATTAGGGCACCCAATATTATCTCCTTTCATATTGTTAGCAGCAAGTGGGAGGAGCATTTAGGGGAAATTTATGCAGCACACTCCTCCTCAGACATCTTCCCAATTGACCTATGCCTAGTATTTTTTTTAATTGTTTTTTTATTTATTTATTTATTTATTTATTTATTTATTTATTTATTTATTTATTTATTTATTTATTTATTATTATTTATTTTTTTTACAGAGTTTTATATAGCGCGAACTAGACCCGAACTGAATCGGGTATCAGAGCGCTTTACATAGCACCAGTTACGTTACATGAGGACACGCATACATTTTAGGCACGGGGAGATTAAGTGATTTGCCCAGAATCACAGGAGGTTTTTGGTGTCGTTACCAAGACTCAAACCCAGATCCCCAGGTCCGAGGTCGAGCGCCCTAGCCGTTAGGCCAGCTCCTCTCCCCTAAATATAATGTTATACCTAGTATCATGTTTCCACACGACCTTACTAGAAGTTGAGGATGCCATCACTCAAAGCATTGGTGGTAAGGGACCAGGGACAGACGTAGTCCCCATTGATTTGATAAAATGTAATATTCCCTTCTGGGCTCTTCTTCTTACAAATGTATTCAATAGCCTTGCACATTTGTGTAGTCATAGGCCAATTCCAAGGAAAGGATGCAACACCAACATGGGAGTGAAGGGGTGCGGTGCACCGGAAGTGAATCGGGTAAGTGCAAAACCGGAACGCGAAGCGCAGTCACATGAGGGGGGCCGGACTTTCAACTCTCCCGACCTCTCCCTGTGCATCCATCACCGGCAGCCATCTTGGTAGTTCCTTATACTCTCCGGTGCGGCAATCGTGACAGTACACCCCTCCCACAGCCCCCCCTACTGGCTTGGGTTTCTCAGGATGTCTTCTATGAAAAGTAATCGCAACAAGCGAGGGGCGTGTACCTGGCTACCTGGCTCCCAAGTACGTTCTTCAACACCTTAACCTTTCCTGTGTATAAGGTACTGGAGCCTACCTCTCACTCTACGTGAATCAATGATTGCCTCAACCTCATATTCAGCTTCGTCTTCCATCATTACTGGGTCAGGGGTTTTAGGAAGCCGTGCGCCAGGTATTACAGGTTTTAAAAGAGAAACATGGAACACTGGATGGATTTTTAGGGAGGCAGGCAGGTCCAACTTCATCGCTACAGGATTTACTACCTTACAGATCTCATAAGGGCCTCTGTACTTAGGTTTGAATTGACAAGACCCCTTAAAGGATAAATTCTTGGATGACAACCAAACCTTGTCCCCCTGTTTATGATCAGGTTCTGAGCGTCTGTGAGCATCTGCCCCTTTTTTATTGCTTCTCTTGGCCTCGTCTAAATTCACTATTGTGGTCTTGTGTATCTTTTGTATGTCTTGTACCATGTCTACCACCACTGGAACAGAACAGGAAGAGAATTGTGCGAAAGGCAAGGCCCGAGGGTGATAACCGTAGGCGCAATAGAAAGGTGCATGAGCAGTAGAAAAGTGATGACTATTGTTACAAGATATCTTAGCTATCCAAACTAACTCGTCCCAGTCGGCTAGTGAGTGTAAAACCTGGCATTTGATGTATTGTTTGAAACACTGATTCACCCTCTCTGTCTGCCCATCTATCTGTGGGTGGTGACTGGAAGATAGGCGTACATCTATTTGCAATAAGGCACATAATCCTCTCCAGAATTTGGAAATGAATTGAGCCTCCCTATCGGAAACCAGCACTGATGGAGCTCATGAAAGCATAAAAACTTCACTAGGGGGGGTCAGAGGGAAAATTTAATGACCAAAATGCTACGTCCCTCAAGAGTACTCAACACCAACTAACAAGTAACATTAAGTCAAAAACCTGCTCATGTGTGAGGGTTAAAAGAATGCGTGTGCTGATTGCGAAATCAATAATGGGACACCTTCAAGCTAGTTACAGTGTTCCCATCAGAGTTCCATCCTGTACCGCCCTACATCATTTGGGAAAGCCACCATAAGTACACAGGGAGGAGCCCAATGTACGATTTGGCACAGCGTAAGCCTGGTGGAAATCAGTAACCCAATGAGCTTTGTGACAGGTAGGAGTCAGGATGTAACTAGTAAGCAGTGCTAAATAATGAAAATAAAGAATTTCTCAAAAATGTGGTGATTTAAAAAGGGGTGGAAGAAGGAAAAATAAATTTATTGGCAACCTTCTACTCCCACTATCTAAAAACAGTGCAAAAGGTAGTGTCAGCAAATTACTACCTGGACAGTTTATATAGTCACGGTCGACATGTTTCTGCAGCTTTACCTGTGCCCCGGGGTCACTTACTGCTTCGTCAGGACCTATGCTGCTACTGCTTAATTAGTGCATGATAAACAAGGAAACTTTAAAACAATATAAATGTCACCTTTGATTCTCCTGATGAGAGGACCATTGGATTTCACAAACCAGCACACACATGGAAAGAAAAAGAGAGAACACGCCTATTAGCAAATCTCTCTAGCGAGGCTAGAATTCAGAACACAGTCTCGCTCTCAATGGTTAATAATCCATTCCTTTACACACTTATTTTGAAATACCAAAATATTCACAAAAGAGCCCAATTACCACTCGTGTAAAAAACACTCACCCAATATTATGGAGAATATTGCCCCACCTCACCCGGCACTAGCTCAGGTACTACGGAGCCCCGCTCTGTGTAAGCAACAAACACATAAAAAGAATCAATTAAAGGAAGTACTGTTAGGTCAAGGCAAGCCACTCGATATACCGTGGTTCACAAAGGCGCTTATTTCTGTCTCCTGACTCACCTATCCGTCGGTACTCCAGACGTCCAACTGGGCTGTCTGTGGGAGGTACCGACGGTCTGAGTCAGCTTGCTTTTATCTGCTTTAGTTTACATAAGCATTCATTTACATACCGAGAAAGGGACGCCGCGCTCCTCGCTGCAAGCGTCATCCGTCCACTTCCGGGTATCTAGAGGTGTGTCCCAATTGGCCGGCGCGGCGTGATGACACAGCTGCGTCGCGCCAAGACCTATGGGCAATGTAGTTCTGAAAAATCCAGTGTCTAATCTGGGATATCAGTTCTATTGTGCAGCAGTCTTATATATTTCAAGTATTGTTAGAATGGAAGGCGTCATCCCTCATATTATCATAGCCTCCTCGCAAGAATTGCAAAAAAAATTTTTGCAAAATTTTTTTTAAAAAAATGTTTTGCAAAAAAAATTTTACAATTTTTTTTTTTAAAAAAAATTGCAAACTGCGCAGCCTGTCCGAACACAACTAAATCTCAGACTATTGACATAGGGACTGGGAGACCGTGGGAGCAGCGAAGGTTCACAAATTGTAACAGCTCCAACTTGGTGTACCTAATTAGCTGCCCATGCAATAAGAGATACGTGGGAATGACAACTCGCAAAATAAAGACACGGATTTGTGAACATAAAAGCTCCATTCGGTGCTCAAGACAGTCGACCAGACTGACGAATCACTTTTTAATAACTAAGCATACGTCGTCTGATCTACATTGGACTGTGATAGAGCAACCTCTGATACCAGCCCATATCACGGATATTAAGAGTTTCCTGTTCCGGCGCGAACAGCGATGGGTACACAAATTAGGGACAGACAAGCAAGGATTGAATGAAGATATTCCTTGGATGTCACTCAAAAGCTAGATGCACTTGATAATCAGTGCTGTGACCTGTATGGGTCATATGCCCAAAGTGAGGTATCTCTGGTGGTTCCCATGGTCATGAGTGCTATATGACTTTTTGGTGAGTGGGTTATGAGTATAACGCCCACATGATGATATATTGCCAGAGGGGCGCTATCAATCACTGACAACGTGCATAACCTTTTTTATAACGTTCTCTCCTCAGTAAAGAACAAGATAAAAGAGAATGGAAGAGGTGCCCTTGATAGAGCACCTTTGTCTCGCGGACTAGGGGATGAAGTACTATGTTCGCAGCATCGCCTCGCGTGTGCTAACCAGTTTGTTGCACATCAACCAGATGGTACAGCGTGGGAGTGGCGTGATCATGTATGGACACTCTAGGGAAGACCTCACTGTGCCTTTTCCTGGTTTGTTCAGAGTATTATTATGACATGGATATTCACCGCAGAACGAGATCTTGTGAGTGAGACACATGGGGTCTGATGATAGATGAAGTTGGCGCCCCTATCCAGTTTGATTATAAGACGCCGACAAAGTGTTTAAGACACTTTCAAAAATTTTTTTGCAATTCTTGCGAGGAGGCTATGATAATATGAGGGATGACGCCTTCCATTCTAACAATACTTGAAATATATAAGACTCCTGCACAATAGAACTGATATCCCAGATTAGACACGGGATTTTTCAGAACTACATTGCCCATAGGTCTTGGCGCGACGCAGCTGTGTCATCACGCCGCGCCGGCCAATTGGGACACACCTCTAGATACCCGGAAGTGGACGGATGACGCTTGCAGCGAGGAGCGCGGCGTCCCTTTCTCGGTATGTAAATGAATGCTTATGTAAACTAAAGCAGATAAAAGCAAGCTGACTCAGACCGTCGGTACCTCCCACAGACAGCCCAGTTGGACGTCTGGAGTACCGACGGATAGGTGAGTCAGGAGACAGAAATAAGCGCCTTTGTGAACCACGGTATATCGAGTGGCTTGCCTTGACCTAACAGTACTTCCTTTAATTGATTCTTTTTATGTGTTTGTTGCTTACACAGAGCGGGGCTCCGTAGTACCTGAGCTAGTGCCGGGTGAGGTGGGGCAATATTCTCCATAATATTGGGTGAGTGTTTTTTACACGAGTGGTAATTGGGCTCTTTTGTGAATATTTTGGTATTTCAAAATAAGTGTGTAAAGGAATGGATTATTAACCATTGAGAGCGAGACTGTGTTCTGAATTCTAGCCTCGCTAGAGAGATTTGCTAATAGGCGTGTTCTCTATTTTTCTTTCCATGTGTGTGCTGGTTTGTGAAATCCAATGGTCCTCTCATCAGGAGAATCAAAGGTGACATTTATTTTGTTTTAAAGTTTCCTTGTTTATCATGCACTAATTAAGCAGTAGCAGCATAGGTCCTGACGAAGCAGTAAGTGACCCCGGGGCACAGGTAAAGCTGCAGAAACATGTCGACCGTGACTATATAAACTGTCCAGGTAGTAATTTGCTGACACTA
The DNA here is from genome assembly GCF_964261635.1 of Lissotriton helveticus. Classification (NCBI taxonomy): domain Eukaryota; kingdom Metazoa; phylum Chordata; class Amphibia; order Caudata; family Salamandridae; genus Lissotriton; species Lissotriton helveticus. The sequence continues at coordinate 598,955,838 of NC_136063.1, read as the reverse complement.
CCTTTTGCACTGTTTTTAGATAGTGGGAGTAGAAGGTTGCCAATAAATTTATTTTTCCTTCTTCCACCCCTTTTTAAATCACCACATTTTTGAGAAATTCTTTATTTTCATTATTTAGCACTGCTTACTAGTTACATCCTGACTCCTACCTGTCACAAAGCTCATTGGGTTACTGATTTCCACCAGGCTTACGCTGTGCCAAATCGTACATTGGGCTCCTCCCTGTGTACTTATGGTGGCTTTCCCAAATGATGTAGGGCGGTACAGGATGGAACTCTGATGGGAACACTGTAACTAGCTTGAAGGTGTCCCATTATTGATTTCGCAATCAGCACACACATTCTTTTAACCCTCACACATGAGCAGGTTTTTGACTTAATGTTACTTGTTAGTTGGTGTTGAGTGCTCATGAAAGCATACCATTTGTTGGAGGAATACAAGGCTAATATTCCTGATGTAGGGAGACCGGTCAAGGGAATGAAGTGAGCTAGTTTTGTGAACATATCTACCACCACTAAAAGGGGAGTGTTTCCCTTTGCTGTACAAGGTACTTCCTCTATGAAGTCCAAGGATGCGGTATGCCAGGGACAATGGGCGTAGGAAAAGGCTGTAACAACCCTGCTGGTCTTTGGTGAGAAGCCTCCCCTGGGCACATACATGACAAGTTTGAATGAAGTGTTTGTATCTTTTCCCATAGTGGGCCACCAAAAATATCTCGTAGGGATTCTAGGGTTTTCTTGTATCCTGGATATCCTGCAAGAGGATGGGTATGACACCTTTCCATGGCCTGTAATCTCAACTCTTGAGTGGAGAGTACTAAACCACCCTGTACATACTGTAAGTCATGTTCTATGGTAAATTCTTGGGAATCCACTGTTTCCTCCATAACCGGTGATTCCTGAGCTTCCTTGGTCTGCCTTAAGAAGTCTTCATCAGAACACAAAACTCTGATTATCCTTTCTCTGGCTATGATAGGAGGTGGATTATCTAGAGTTTCCATCGGTTCATAACCAAAACGGGGCAAAGCATACGCTTTCCCGTTCTTTCTCTCTGCCTGGAACTGAATTACAAAGTCATAGTCACTAGAAAACTGAGTCCATCTTAATTGCCGCATGGAAAAAACCCTTGTGGATTTCAGGAATTGGAGATTTTGATGGTCAGTAAGAACTGTTACTGTGTGATTTGCTCCCTATAATTACTGCCTCCACTCCTCATAAACCGTCTTCATTGCTAGTAATTCCCTGTCTCCTATTGCGTAATTCAGCTCGGCTGGTGTCAATTTTCTAGAATAATAAGCCACTGGAGTAGCACTCCTGTGTTGCGATCTGTCTGGGAAAGGACACCCCGACTGCCACTTGGGAAGCATCCACCGCAACCACGTAAGGACAAGAAGGATCAGGATGTCGTATTGGTGCTTGTGTGAAGGCGTTCTTTAGTTTGTTAAAGGCGTCTTCTGCCACAGGAGTCCATACAAATGTCATTCCTTTTCTCAATAGTTTAATGATTGGAGAGGCAAGGTCGGAAAAATTGCAGATAAAGCGCCTATAAAAATTGGCAAAGTCAAGAAAACTCTGTTTCTTTTACAGATCGCGGCGCTTGCCAACGATGGATGGCTTCTACCTTTTGAGGGTCCATGCTGAGTCCCTGTGGGGAAATAATAAATCCTAGGAAACTAACTTGTTGTGCATGAAACTGGCATTTCTCCAATTTACAGTACAAATGGTTATCTTGTAACCTTTCTAGTACTCTGTGTACATGAGTTTCATGTTATTATATGGTCTGGGAGTAAATTAAGAGGTCATCTATATAGGCTATGACATATTTGTCCAGCATATCCTTCAGAACCTCATTAATGAAAAATTGAAAAGCCGAGGGGGCATTACAGAGCCCAAAGGGCATTACTAAATATTCATATAAGGCATATTTAGTGAAAAAAGTCGCCTTCCACTCATCTCCCTCCTTGATACACACAAGATGGTATACTCCTCGTAGATCAAGTTTAGTGAATACTCTTGCATCTTTGATCTGATCAAGAAGGGAGGAAATGAGTGGTAGAGGATACCTGTTCTTAATGGTAATTGTATTCGATGCCATATAATATATGCAGCATCTGAGACCCCCCTCTCTTTTTGGTATAAAGAAGAGAGATGAGGAAGCAGGGGACCTAGACGGACGTATGAACCCTTTTTTTAGCATATCATCCAAATAATCATGCCAATATATATTCTCCTTTTCAGGTAAGGAATATACTCTACTACAGGGTATGCGGGCTCCTGGTTGCAAATCAAACCTGCAGTCATAGACTCTGTGTGGCGGTAGGCTAGTGGCCTTATCTTCATCAAATACAGATGTGTATTTCTGATAAACTGTTGGTAGTGTGCCTACATCAGTATTAGTGACCGACATACTACTCATAAGGTGGTCCGAAGGAGAAAGAATATGGTCTTTACAATTTTCGTGATTGAAATCGATCGTCATTATTTTCCAATTTATAAAGGGACTATGCTGGCATAACCATGGTATCCCTAATATGGCTGGGAATTGAGGAGACTGTATGAGCTCCAAGGCGATATTCTCTTAATGTCTTTGTTCGATTACTAACTTCAGTTCAATAGCAGTATGTCTAATGGAACCAGACTTCAGAGTGCTACCGTCTATGGTTGTGACCTCTTCCCAAACAGCTTTAGACTTCTGTGGAATCTTCCATTTCTGAGCCCACTGTGCATCCAGAAAATTACCCGAGGTTCCAGAATCAATCATTATTTGTACCTCAACTGCCTGGTGTTCACATATTAAGCAAGCGGAAAGAAAGAGGTGCCTTGTCTGACATACCATTACATCCAGGGATGAGACAATCAGTCCTGAATAACCCGAAGCCCCTGTCTCTGAAGACTTTGGGCTCACTAGTTTTCGGAACGCCTCAGTTTTGGTTACATGGGACACTCCCTAAGAAAGTGAACCTGCTTACCACAATACAGGCACAATTTCTTGTCCCTTCTTCTTTGTCTTTCCTCTTCACTGAGGGGCCCTCTTATGCTGCCTATCTGCATAGGCTCAGGTTCTCTATTGTCTTTTCGGGATCAGGTTTCCGATCACGATACGCAACCCATCTGCCTTCTGACCTGCCCCTTTCTCTTTTACGTTCACTAAGTCTGTGATCTAACTTAACCACCAAATCAATAAGGGCTGTGCAAGTGTCGGGAGGGTCAACTACTTGTGCTAGTGCATCCTTAAGATCTTCTCTTAACCCCTTATAAAATAAGGCGCTAAGTTTTTCTTCAGGCCACCCAGATTCAGCTACTAACCTATAAAACGTGGAAATGTAGGTGGTTAAGTCTTTTGTCCCTTGTTTTAAAGTCAAGAGTTCTGTGTCAGCTGAGTGAGTGAATGAGTGTCTATCAAACAATTTTCTGAGTTCTCTTTTGAATGTGTTATAATCCTGTAGCAACAGATTATTTCTCACTATCAGCCATAAAATCCAATTTGCCACAGTCCCCCTTAGATAAGAAATAACAAAAGCTACCTTAGCTTGGTCAGTAGGGAAATAAGATGCCTTGAAAATGAAATGAAGCTCACACTGGCTAATAAAGGCGGCAAATTTAGTAGTGCCCCAAAAAAACATTCAGGAGGTGCCAAAGAAATAGACTGAGGGGCAGTCACTTGTATGACTGGACTAGGGGTGCTAGGACCAGGGGTTCCTATACTGGCATTGGTTCTCCTTTCTCGCTGTAAGTTATCTACTCTAGCGGATAAGGACTGAGTTTCTGCCTGCAAATTCCATAACATGTGGGCTAAATCAGCCAATGTTACTTGGCTGAGCTCCATGACGTTCGGGCAGAAAGAAAATCGATTCATTTTGGGTGTCACGTTCTGTCAGGATCTCACTTGTGTTTCAGCAGGAACGTCATGGAACTGAAGATTGGTCCACAACTTCTCCCTATCTTCTCCCTATCACAACTTCTCCCTATCACCTATTGCACCTGACCCAGTCTAGGCAGCAATGGTAACACGGGGAAGAAGGGAGACAAAACAAGGAAAAAAGGGAAGAAAATCCCTCGTCGTAGATCAGCATCAGCATCAGTGTGATTTGCTCCCTATAATTACTGCCTCCACTCCTCATAAACCCTCTTCATTGCTAGTAATTCCTTGTCTCCTATTGTGTAATTCAGCTCGGCTGGTGTCAATTTTCTAGAATAATAAGCCACTGGACTAGCACTCCTGTGTTGCGATCTGCCTGGGAAAGGACACCCCGACTGCCACTTGGGAAGCATCCAACGCAACCACGTAAGGACAAAAAGGATCAGGATGTCGTATTGGTGCTTGTGTGAAGGCGTTCTTTAGTTTGTTAAAGGCGTCTTCTGCCTCAGGAGTCCATACAAATGTCATTCCTTTTCTCAATAGTTTGATGATTGGAGAGGCAAGGTCGGAAAAATTGCAGATAAAGCGCCTATAAAAATTGGCAAAGTCAAGAAAACTCTGTTTCTTTTACAGATCGCGGCGCTTGCCAACGATGGATGGCTTCTACCTTTTGAGGGTCCATGCTGAGTCCCTGTGGGGAAATAATAAATCCTAGGAAACTAACTTCTTGTGCATGAAACTGGCATTTCTCCAATTTACAGTACAAATGGTTATCTTGTAACCTTTCTAGTACTCTGTGTACATGAGTTTCATGTTATTATATGGTCTGGGAGTAAATTAAGAGGTCATCTATATAGGCTATGACATATTTGTCCAGCATATCCTTCAGAACCTCATTAATGAAAAATTGAAAAGCCGAGGGGGCATTACAGAGCCCAAAGGGCATTACTAAATATTCATATAAGGCATATTTAGTGCAAAAAGCCGCCTTCCACTCATCTCCCTCCTTGATACACACAAGATGGTATGCTCCTCGTAGATCAAGTTTAGTGAATACTCTTGCATCTTTGATCTGATCAAGAAGGGAGGAAATGAGTGGTAGAGGATACCTGTTCTTAATGGTAATTGTATTCGATGCCCTATAATCTATGCAGCATCTGAGACCCCCCTCTCTTTTTGGTATAAAGAAGAGAGATGAGGAAGCAGGGGACCTAGACGGACGTATGAACCCTTTTTTTAGCATATCATCCACATAATCATGCCAATATATATTCTCCTTTTCAGTTAAGGAATATACTCTACTACAGGGTATGCGGGCTCCTGGTTGCAAATCAATCCTGCAGTCATAGACTCTGTGTGGCGGTAGGCTAGTGGCCTTATCTTCATCAAATACAGACGTGTATTTCTGATAAACTGTTGGTAGTGTGCCTACCTCAGTATTAGTAACCAACATACTACTCATAAGGTGGTCCGAAGGAGAAAGAATATGGTGTTTACAATTTTCGTGATTGAAATCGATCGTCATTATTTTCCAATCTATAAAGGGACTATGCTGGCATAACCATGGTATCCCTAATATGGCAGGGAATTGAGGAGACTGTATGAGCTCCAAGGCGATATTCTCTTGATGTCTTTGTTCGATTACTAACTTCAGTTCAATAGCAGTACGTGTAATGGAACCAGACTTCAGAGTGCTACCGTCTATGGTTGTGACCTCTTCCCAAACAGCTTTAGACTTCTGTGGAATCTTCCATTTCTGAACCCACTGTGCATCCAGAAAATTACCCGAGGTTCCAGAATCAATCATTATTTGTACCTCAACTGCCTGGTGTTCACATATTAAGCAAGAGGAAAGAAAGAGGTGCCTTGTCTGACATACCATTACATCCAGGGATGAGACAATCAGTCCTGAAAAACCCGAAACCCCTGTCTCTGAAGACTTTGGGCTCACTAGTTTTCAGAACGCCTCAGTTTTGGTTTCATGGGACACTCCCTAAGAAAGTGAACCTGCTTACCACAATACAGGCACAATTTCTTGCCCCTTCTTCTTTGTCTTTCCTCTTCACTGAGGGGCCCTCTTATGCTGCCTATCTGCATAGGCTCAGGCTCTCTATTGTCTTTTCGGGATCAGGTTTCCGATCACGATACGCAACCCATCTGCCTTCTGACCTGCCCCTTTCTCTTTTACGTTCACTAAGTCTGTGATCTAACTTAACCACTAAATCAATAAGGGCTGTGCAAGTGTCGGGAGGGTCAACTACTTGTGCTAGTGCATCCTTAAGATCTTCTCTTAACCCCTTATAAAATAAGGCGCTAAGTTTTTCTTCAGGCCACCCAGCTTCAGCTACTAACCTATAAAATGTGGAAATGTAGGTGGTTAAGTCTTTTGTCCCTTGTTTTAAAGTCAAGAGTTCTGTGTCAGCTGAGTGAGAGAATGTGTGTCTATCAAACAATTTTCTGAGTTCTCTTTTGAATGTGTTATAATCCTGTAGCAACGGATTATTTCTCACTATCAGCCATATAATCCAATTTGCCACAGTAAAAAATAACAAAAGCTACCTTAGCTTGGTCAGTAGGGAAACAAGATGCCTTGCACATGAAATGAAGCTGACACTGGCTAATAAAGGCGGCAAATTTAATAGTGTACCCAAAAAAACATTCAGGAGGTGCCAAAGAAATAGACTGAGGGACAGTCACTTGTATGACTGGACTAGGGGTGCTAGGACCAGGGGTTCCTATACTGGCATTGGTTCTCCTTTCTCGCTGTAAGTTATCTACTCTAGCGGATAAGGACTGAGTTTCTGCCTGCAAATTCCCTAACATGTGGGCTAAATCAGCCAATGTTACTTGGCTGAGCTCCATGACGTTCGGGCAGAAAGAAAATCTATTCATTTTGGGTGTCACGTTCTGTCAGGATCTCACTTGTGTTTCAGCAGGAACGTCATGGAACTGAAGATTGGTCCACAACTTCTCCCTATCACCTATTGCGCCAGACCCAGTCTAGGCAGCAATGGTAACAAGGGGAAGAAGGGAGACAAAACAAGGAAAAAAGGGAAGAAAATCCCTCGTCGTAGATCAGCAACCATAGGATTTCATCAAGGACAAACTCAAGGCTGTAGAAAAAAGGTAATAGACATTTAGGAGACAAACTAATGCACCTGTTATATAAATGTCTATGTAAAACCTCTTGTACCTAAACGTTCCCTTCTTCTGTTACTGGAAATAAAAGTAGATAAGTGTAATGTGACAGCATATGTTGTACGGCTGAAAGAACAAAGGAATATGTTTTAGAAAATACAGGTTTATTGGGAAACACACTTTTCTACAAAAAGGGTTTACCACTTGCCCACCTACGCAGTTCTTGTAGCATTCAACCCTGGGAGAAGGCGGGGTGGAAGTGCAACTAACTTAACCTTCTTCAATGTCTTTTCTTTCTTTTTCCTTGCAGGTACTCCGTGCAATCCTGAAGAAGAAGATTGTCGCAAGACCATAAGCCCCCTCTCCAAATCAGGTAAGTAAATAATGAATAACAGTCAAACAAAGGGTCAGCGCAAGAGCGCCATCACCGTATCCACGGTTTGCAAGAAACTGTAAATAATATAAAAAGGCAGCGCGAGAGCGCTGTTACCGTATTCACGGTTGTTCAAGTCAGCAAATAAGTCTGTGTTCTTTTTCTTGTCCTTGTTGGTTAAATCCGAAGATGAGCTGCAGCAGAACCCGAGGAACAAACGAACCACCAGGAAAGGATGCAACCCCGACGCAGGAGTGAAGGGGCGCGGTGCACTGGAAGTGAATCGGCAAGTGCAAAACCGGAACGCGAAGTGCAGTCCCACGAGGGGGTCCAGACTTTGAACTCTCCCGACCTCTCCCTGAGCATGCGCATCCATCACCGGCGGCCATATTGGTTGTTCCTTATACTCTCCGGTGCGGCAATCGTTACACAGACATGCTCATTATGAAAGGACAACCTCTACCAACATTACTGTATGCGGATGACGCAGTTCTCATGGCATGCACTCCCTGGGCACTGCGTCAGCTAGTATACACTTTTGTTGACTCTATGGCCTCCTTAGATCTTCAGACTAACTTTACTAAGCCTCATGTTAAATGGTATGGACCTAAGTATAGATCTATGTCATCCATATCCTTACCTGGGAATTTACTTTTCTACTCAAGGGTCGTGATCCCCTAATCTCACACACCGTACCATGAAATTTGCCAGGGCATGCGGGTCTTTATGCAGTATCCATCAATCTTTGAGTGGTGGATCCCTTGTTTCTTTATAACAAATATACAAATCCCAGTGTGTACCAATTGCCATGTATGGTGCAGAGGTGTGGGAACCTCCAACTTCATGGCCATCCAACAGGAAGAACACAGATTTCTAAGGAAGGCTTTTTTTCGTGCCACTGTCTCCTGCACATTTTCTTTGTCATAAGGAACTTGCGCTATTTTACCTTGGGGATCTGATCGGGTGCGGCATGTTTTGTTGTGGCTCTCGATCTGGAAGAACCCAGAGACTGCCCCAACCAGAGAAATAATAATGGATTGCCTTTCCCTATACAGAGGGCTACACATCCCTTGGATTTCTTGCATCAAACCTGAATATTCTAGAACCGGAATGCAATTTTTTTCTCACAGACTCCCTCTCATGTGTTGGCATAAGTAAGAGGATTGTGGCTGACGCATTTTATAACCTCGATGAGAAACAGCGGTTAAAGGATCTGATAGGATCTGATAGGGAAACTCACTATGATTAGATTTCTTGATCTGTGGGATTCAGACTGCACTAACAACTAAATCTGGATTGCTTGCAACCAATGGGAGCGCTCCCTATTATTCTGTTTCAGATCCAATAAGGTCAAATATATTATTTGTTTTCCCTTGGGCTTTACACACAATCTTGAATCTATAATTTGCCATATAAGGATTTATCTGGTCACATGATCCTCCAATTCAAGGTCTTCTGTAAATTTATATGCACGGTATAACCGATTTTGTTACATTCCACTTTTAAGGAAATATTGTTGTAAAATTGGCCAATGTAGACCTGCTTTTTTATTTCTATAACTTTTAAACAATGAAGACGTTTTTTGCACATTGGTTCCTTTTTAAAATCTACTGTATGTGCACGTAGGTCAATGCTCCTCTAAACACATTGCTGTTATTATCTTGGACTGTATTTTTTTAATTTATTTTATGTATGTTTGTACTTAATGCATTTTGAACTGTTTATTGTTTGCTTTGCACCGTGATTCGCTTTTATGGATGCTGAAATGCTTCCGAATAAAGTGTTGGAAAATTGAATTGAAAATAGATTGCACCACCCATTTCAGTAGCCTGGTGTCTCAGGCCTGTCACTGCAGAGCCTATGTGTGCAGTTTAAACTGACATTTAGACCTGGCATGTTACCTATGTCCCAGGCCCAAACCTTTCCTTTTATTACATATAAGTCATCCTTAAGGTCGGCCCTATGCAGCCCTAAGTGCAGGGTGCAATGTACTGAAAAGGTAGGACATGTACTTTTGTAGTTTTACATGTCCTGGTAGTGAAAAACTGTTAAATTCATTTTTCACGACTGTGAGGCTTATATCTCTCATAGGTTAACATTCAGATTGCTTTAAAACATCTTTTAAGTATAATTTCCAATTGGGAAAATATAGAGATTTGGAGTTTGGTGTTTCTGGACTCATAATTTAAAATTACAATTTAGGGTGTAGTTGGATTTTAAATTGTAAGTCTGAAATGCCACTTTTAGAAAGCTGGCATTTTTAACTTTAACTATTCTGTTCCTCTGCCTGTCTCTGAATACACATCTGGCTTTGTGCATTCCCTTTAGACAGTCACACAAAGGGAGCTGGAGTGTGACATTTGCATCCTGATGGCCCATCCAGATGTAGATTGGGAGGGATGAGCTAGCACTTGCACCCGAAAGGGCTGAGCTTGCCCCACACAAAGAGCTGCATACCCCTTGTAGTGAGTTGCGGCCATGGCAGGAAAGGCAGGGACCTTGGTATCTTCAAAGGCCTCTTTGAAGTCTCCCCCACTTCAAAGGCACATTTAAGTATCAGTACTGGACCCCTGATACCACCAAATCAGAACTTTGCTGGTACCAGGAACATTCTGCTATGTTGACCTGCTGCCTACTGTGCTTTGGGAGGGATTGCCACATTGCTACCTGCTCTGCTGTGTTGACCTGATGCTTCTTGACGGGGAGTGAGAAGTACTTGACCTGTTCTCTACATCCTTGAGCCCACATTTCTCCAAGTGCTTGCTGGCTGCCCCCTCTTCCAGAAGTCTCAGGGTCATAAAAGACTTCTTGCAATCATACTGATGCTGCTGGACTCTGCCATCTGTGAGTCCTATCTTTGCCTGATGTGCCCCCTTCCAGTCCTTGGTCTCAGAAGTGGGTTCTGCAGCTGTTTTGCTCTAAAATTGATGCATCGTCACCTTTGTGCCATTGGAACCGATGCAGTGCCCTTCAGCATCAAAACAGAGCTGATCCAACAACATCCCTGGGAGACTTGACAACAACATGGCACCTGACTGTGATGTTCAACAACGACGCAGAACCGTCCTGAAGATAGCGCTGCAATGCTCATCTTCGACACATCGACCAAACTGCATGAATCCGAACCACTGCATCGAGTCTTCGACGCCTACACTTGCTCCATCCAAAGTACTTTTCCAGCGGGCCCTGCATGTGTCCTGTAGCCACCCTGTTCTCCAACGCGGTTGTCAATAACGATCAGCGCGCACGTCGCGCTGACGTTATTTCAGCAAAACTGAAATTAGCCAAGAGGCTCATTTCAGTTTCACTTTCTATGTGCTCACCCCATACCAGAAAAATTACAGTCTTTCTGTCCCCCTGAGGGGCATAAGCCCCAACTCTGCCCCCCCAGGGTACAGAAATCCCACTAGTTACCAGGGATTTTCTTCAAATGCAAATTAGTGGTGGGCGCTGCCCAATATGGGCATACCAATGCTTAGACCTCACCTCAAAAGTACAGTCTTTCTGCCCCCATCGGGGGCAGATGGGGCAGTGGTGCCCAAACTGCCCCCTCCCAGGGGTCAGAAAGCACACTAGACACTAGTTTTTTTTTCCCCGATGAATTTAGGGGTGGGGCATGCCAATGCTCCCACCCCTCACCCCACAAAATACAAGTCTTTTTGCCCCCCCAGTGGCTGAAAGCACCCTAGATGCCAGGATTCTTTTTTTATAGGCCCGGGCGGGGGCTGCTCAGAATGGGCATGCAAATGCCCCCACCCTACTTCCCCATAGAAAACAAAAGACTTTCTGCCTGCCAGGAGGCATATGGGGGCAATAGCCCCTGATCTGCCCGCCGGGGTGAAGGGTGCAGAAAGCCCACTAAGTCCCAGGGATTTTTTGAATATATAGGTAGCGGTGGGGGCTCCCCATAATGGGCTGTCTAGTTTTCAGAAATGTGTGGGTTTGGTAGTTTCCCAAGATGGCTGCCAAGCCCAGGGCCAAAAGCCCAGGTGATCCCTGCTTGCAAAACCAGGTTATTTTGTGTTAGGTCATTTTGATGTCTCCTCAATATGTTTTGGGCCCTTGCCAGTCAGAGATATTTGACCCACCAACGTGAGTGAGGTACCACTTTTATCAGGAGACCTGGGGGAACGCTGGGCGGTAGGAAATTTGTGCACCCATGCAGATTCCAGTACTTTTCCACACAGAAAGCTGAGAAAACGTTTTTTTCACAAGAATTTGAGGTTTGCAAGGGATTTTGGGTAGGGAAATGTTGGGGGATCCACACAGGCCATACCTCCCTGGACTCCCCTGGGCCTCTAGTTTTCAGAACTGTGAGGGTTTGGTAGGTTTCCCTAGATGGCTACCAAGCCCTGGACCAAAACCTCATGTGATCCCCCTTGCAAAAGTAGATCGTTTTGTGATAGGTGATTTTGATGCCTCCAGAATACGTTTTGGGCCCTTGCCTGCCACGAGTTCTTTTCCCACCCACATGAGTGAGGTTCCATTTTTATCGGGAGACCTGGGGAAACACTGGGTGGTAGGAAATTTGTCTCAGCCCGGTGATCCTACAACTTTCCCACATAGAAATTTGAGAAAAATTTGATTTTTCAGCTAAATGTGAGGTTTGCAGGGGATTCTGGGTAGGCAAACGTTGGGGAGCCATGCAACCCATACCTCTCTGGACTCCCATGCGTGTCTAGTTTTCAGAAATATGTGAGTTAGGTAGGTTTCCCAGGATGCCACCGAGCTTGGGGCCAAAAACCCAGGTGACCCCCCTTGCAAAACCAGGTTGTTTTGTGATGGGTAATTTTGATGTCTCCTCAACATGTTTTGGGCCCTTGCCTGTCCAGGGTACTTGACCCACCCACGCGAGTGAGGTACCATTTGTATTGGGAGACCTGGGGGAACGGTGGGTGATAGGAGATTTGGGAATCCACGCAGATTCCAGAACTTTCCATCAGAGAAATGTGAGGAATATGTGTTTTTTTGACAAAGTTTGAGGTTTGCAAGGGATTTTGGGTAACTGAACCTAGTGAGAGCCAGACAAGTCACCCCATCCTGAATTCCCCTGGGTTTGCTGGGTTTCCCTAGGTGCCGGCAGAGCTAGGGTTCAAAATCAACAGTTAGGCAGGGTCCGCTTTCACTGTAAAAATGTGGTGTGTCCAAGTTGTGTTTTAGGCCGCTTCCTGTCGCGGGCCCTAGGCCTACCCACACAAGTGAGGTATCATTTTTCTCAGAAGACTTTGGGGAATGCGGGGTGGGTGGAATTTTGTGGATCCACATAGACTCCAGAACTTTCCACCACAGAAATGTGAGGAAAATGTGTTTTTTCCTTTACAAATTCTGAGGTTTGCAAGGGATTCTGAGTAACAGAACTGGGCGAGAGCCAGACAATTCAGCCCATCCTGGATTCCTCTGGTTGTCTAGATTTAAAAAATGTATAGGTTTGCTAGGTTTTTCTAGATGCCGGCAGAGCCAGCGTTCAAAATCTACAACTAGGCACTTTGCAAAAAAAGGTCAGTTTTCAATGTAAAAATTAAGTGTGTCCACATTGCGTTTTTTAGTTATTTCCTGTCGTGGGCACTAGGCCTACCCACAAAAGTTAAGTACCATTTTTTCGGGAGACTTAGGGTAATACAGAATTGTAGAGCACTGTTATTATCTATTGACTTTTGATGCAATACTGCCTTCCAAATGAAAGACAATTTCTAAAAAAGCAGTCTCTTTGAAAAATGTCCTATAATTCTCAAGCTAGTTTGGGTACTCACAATTTCGGAAATGTGTAAATAGCTACTGTTTCTAAACTCTATATTTTGTTCCAATTTCAGAAATACATAGGTGTCTTTCATCCTGATTGTTCATTGTATATATTTTCCCAAATGAATTGCTATATGCCCGGTACATAATAAAAAAACATCGCAAGACGCTACTCAGTTATTGGCTCCGGGTTCGTCGGGTTCTGGGTAAAGCTACAACTCCTATATATCCCACAACTAGAAAGGTCCACCATATGTAATGGTATATTGCTTTCAAACATCTGTCCTAATTAGCAGAAGTTACAGGTGAAAATGTTGGCACAAATGGCTGTTTTTTCAAACTCATTTCCAATTTTTCCTATTTTCAACTGTTAGTTTCTATAAAGAAACCTTGAAGGATCTACACAAATGACCCCGTGCTGAATTCAGAATGTTGTTTTATTTTCTTAAATGTATAGGTGTTCGGATCCATTATTGCTTTCATAACCATTTCTACCATTAACTGGAAGAAGGTTGATAGCACAAAAAATAGCAAAAATAGGCTATGCCCCAGTAAAATGAAAAAACTGTGTGAAAAATTTTGGTTTTCTGACAAAAGTCTGTCAGTCACTGAAAGCTGGGAAAATTTTGATTTCAGGTCCACAAAGCTTTGTTGATAATGTTTGCAGGGAAAAAAACAGATGCTTTTGTTTGCGGCACTTTTTTCCCATTCCCACCCTCAAAACAATTAGCTGTATTTTGGATAATTTCTGGGTCCCCTCCAGGGGAATCCACAAACCCTGGGTACCTTTAGAATCCCCATGGTGTTGGAAGAAAAGGACGTAAATTCGGCGTGGGTCAAAAAGTTACAGGGGCCTATGCGCAAACTACCCCAAATAGCAAAAAAAAGGCTTAGCATTGGGGGAAAAGGCCTAGCAGTGAAAGGATTAAGGCATGGGCATAGTGGGACCTGGCCCAGGGTACCAGCTTTTCAGGGGTCCCCCAGATACATCCAGCCCAGTTCTGTGGAGAGTCTTGCCCTACTGACCTTCAATAATTCTTAACCATATTGTTCTTAGTGTGGGTTCCTTTCATTTATTTTTAATGTGGAGATGTAGTGGAGTCTATTACAGACATTGTGCACAGAGAAGTGCCTATGTTTTTCAACAGCATGCAAAATCCATTAAAAAACATATTTTAGATCAAAACAGGACTTCACATATGAGAAGTGGGCGGGGTCACGAATATTTGCAGTTAATAGTAGTTAACTTGTGCTGTATTATAATACTGAAAACACATCTCACTACCCCTGAATATTATATGTGATCACATTCAAAATTTGGGATGGGCTTGTGTACGGTCAGTGACCTAGACAAGGTGGGAATGAAAGAGTGGAAATTCGATCATGAATTCAAAGCTGTTCTGAAAAGAGGTCCACAGAATACACTTGGCACAGGACCCCGAAATTCTTAACATACCCCAGTGGGCTTCTTCCAGTAACGGGACAGGTCTTGATCTTCTTTTTGAACATATAGGAGATATTTTATCATTGAAATAGACAACCTCATACCCGCTTTCTTGATGTCTGACCCGATTGTACAATGTATAATCTGCATGTTGCAGGTTGCAGAGCAGCCACAAGAGATGCATTGAGTCACTCCCATACTTGAAGAGCAGGCAGTTCAGAGGCTGGCATTCAGAACAAAGTGCTGCTCTCTTATCTGCTGGTAGGTGATTTAACCTAGCTAGAAACAAATATTTGTTGGTTCAATTATGTGGGGTACATTCTGTAATTTGTCTATCTAGGTCTGACATCCAAACATCCCTTGCAATATCAGTGAATATCTCCGACTCGGCACCTCCTAAGTGATTGACATAGCGGAGCGTGATGTCATTATTTATGTGTAAATGATGTCACAAACTACCCTGCGTACGGTCAGGCTTTTGATAGCATAACAACCAGCAAGATGCTCGCAGGTATTTAAATTCAGGGTTTTTTCTTAAGAGCCTCACTTCCTATCCATGGTTAAGAACACCCAGCCTACCTGCCTGTCATCAGTTTGATAATATTGGTTCAAAATATTACCCTGCTATTGCAGACTTATATGTGGGAAAACCACTAGAGAATCCATTCTTTGGCATTTGGAGTGAGGTATAACTTAAATGTATAAGAAAACACTTCACTTTAAATGGGCAAGATAGCCATATTTGAGGTACTGAAGAGTTTGATGTTGCTAAGAGCCAGGGTAAAAGTCCTTCATTAACAAGAAGAATAGCTCCAAAATATTAGCCAGGTCATTGAGAGAGACTGAGAAGTCTTAGCGGGCTGCTGAGATACCTTATTGTTTTTGGATTTTGGTATGGCAAGACAGACTTAACTGACATTAGGCAGTAATTATTAAAAATTCAGAAACTGTAACTCCTACAAAGAAACGTTGGCTGAATTATTGAAGTTCACCACCAAATCCACAATTGAAGGATGGGTATTGTAAGATTTGTTTGATAGAAAGACTCTTGATGAGACTGAAACATTATAAGAATATCATGGACAGAGATAGCAATACCAATGCATTCTCTATCAAATGTACTGCAGGAGAGGCTGCCAAATGGGAATTGTCAGAGAGGGTCTTAGCCTAGTAAACCAGCCTCCCTCAATTAAGATATCACAGAGGTGGATGCCCTCCATTTTGAAGAGTAAGTAGACTCAATGGATAAGGGCAAAGACACTAATGATAGGCACAATGTGGTATTTTCTATTTTCTTTTTACAAGAAGGACAGTACAGATGGAGCCAAGTGAATGTAAGGGTCCCCCGAATATGGCATCCTTGGAAAGAAAATCTTGAACCACCTCATCTCGCCAAATCACCCCTACAGGAGGGAAAGACATTGGAAAAGGATGAGAGATTTAAAGGTCATTACCTGAAACATCTGTACAGGAATCTCTGACAAATTGGAAAACCCTTGGTTCTGTTAGCTCATCTTGCCACATAAAGAGAGAGTCTACTGCTTTAAGGTCTAAGTTAGAGCCAACCCAAAGAAGCTCTGCCACCAGCAGGTTAAGGATCCAAAGGATCCTCACACACCTTGGGGGCTCTGTGGGAATTCTGACCTAATGAAGCAACCCCCTATTACTCCAGTCCTTAAAATCAATGGTGTGGAACATGTGACATGTTTCAAAAGAACCTTTTGAAGAGGTATTGGATTTAAGCTTTTCTGACACTATTTTCCACATAATGTATAATGATTTTGAAACAATTCTTCTGTTTATGTGGATTCAACAGTAGGAACTAGGATTTCATGGGTGCCCTTTTTTAGGTCGAGCGTTTGAGACCTGTTGTATAAACTTTGTATATACTTCTTTGTGGGCTTACAGCCTGCTTAGTGCTTTTCATTTGTTTATTTCAGTGTCCTTTAAAAATCATTGCTTCCAAATGGTTATTCTTCCCTATTTGTCCCTCAGTTGTTCATTCCCCTAGAGAAGCACCCCAGTACTTGTACCCTTCAACTTGTCCCATTATAGCATCTGTTTAGGGACTACTTTTCCTTTTCCGTAAGAGCATTTGACAGAGTGCTAGATGTTTTCAGTTGCTCTGAGGTGCGTAAACTGGGCTGAAACTCCTTTTCATATCTTGTTACATTGCTGTGCATTCAAAGACAGAGTTCAAATGTTAGAGGCTGTTTTCCGAGGGCAGCTGTGTCCGCACCCTGCTGCCACCACATTGAAGCACCCGAGCTGCCCCTGCCATCCTCTTAAGTGCTGTGCATACTGCCTGATGAGACATGCAGTTTCTCATATGTTTACAACACGCTTCTTTTACTGCACCAGCGCTGTAGGGACTGCATGCTTCATCGTGCCTACCACTGACTCGCTTTCCTGCTGACATCACCGGCTGGCTGCACTAGTGTTTATTGCGGAGAGGTCAATGGTGTTACAGGGGTGATTGCTGTACTGGTCAGTTTCTCATAGCTTGATACCTTGCCCAAGCTCAGTGTTGTTTTTTAAGATTCGCTACAGGTGATTGAACTAGAGATCTGTTTAAAACTAGACTGTGTTACAGAAATTCCAAATCCTACCAGCAAAAATGTTGGTCAAAGGGACCTCAAAAGCATCCTACAGGGTAATTAATTGTGTTACGCCACACTAAGAGGGTGCTTTCCATTCCAACCCACGGTCCTGTTTCACGGATGTGAACAACTGCTTTGGTGAAGTCGAGTCATGGTGCTGAGCCCCCAGTTTGGAGAAGTGAGTGCAGATCCAGCTGATGAGGTGTGTGACTGAGAGTACAGATAAAAGACTTGAATAGTACTTGACTTGGGGCATTTTATGGTTACTAGAGACCTTATTTACAACTCGTGGGCTTTCTGTTTACAAGCTTTGTTATCTGATACAGGTTTTTTTTCAGTTGCTTCAGCTGAAAGATACTACAACTCCCAGACTGCACTCCATTGTTAAGTGGCAGTAACTTGTAATTATGTTAGGTTTTGTATTGCCTTATCAGTGGCCTTTTTCACTATTCAATTAGCTGATATTTTTGAAACCCATTTCAGTCTGATGCTGGGCCAAACAGAGTGCTTAGCTTTCATTTGCAGCAGGATGGAGCTGAAAACATAGCACATATTTGCAGGTTTTTTACAGCGCAGACTTGGTCAGAAAATACTGGAGTGCTTTACATGAGCATCAGTTACATTACACAAGGACACGTCCATTTTGGTTTTAGGCAAGGGGAGATTAAGTGATTTGCCTAGAATCACAGGACGTCGTGCTGATGCCGAAACTTGAACATTGTACCCTAGTTGCAAAGTCAGCAGATCTGTTCGTAAAGCCACATCCTCTCCCCTAAGTGTAACATATAATCAGGTATTCAACTGGATAAAAAAAAACATAAAGATAGCAAATAATGTAAAAGATCTTTGTCGCTATTTGAGAACTCAGAAAATATGTCCTCATTTTAGTCTTTTAGAGCACTAACCATAATTTGTAAGTAATTTGTATCTCATTTTTATCATTTCTAGAAGGAAATGTTTTAGGTATAAGTTTTGATCACATCAAGATGACGTCAGCGTCCCACACTTTTGTAGCATATATTGAATGTTAGCAATCTAGTCATTCATTAGAATACTGCTTTGAAGCAGGGGTCAAAGGCACAGACTTGGATAATTGAAAGCAAGGCGGAGGGTGCTGAGTTAACAAGTTGACCAAGCTGGGCATGCAGGAGGGGCAGTGGAAGCACAACGGACCATGGACGGCAGGGGACAGGGGTGCAGGAGCAATAAATCAACCAGGAAGGCAAGTGAGGCTGCGGCAATATAGAAGACCACTGAGGGCAAAAGTCAGGGCCGGACTGGCTACCGGGCAGTTTGGAATGCTGCCAAGCTGCTCCCTGATTTTACAGCAGTGGGGGCTGATTTCGTCCGTGGAGACCTGCGTGTATTTCGAAATACTGAAAGCAAAACGAATTTCGTTTAGCTCACGCAGGTCCCCATTAACGAAATCAGCCCCCAGCTCAGCAGCATTCCTAACTGCCCGGTAGCCAGTCCGGCCCTGGCAAAAGTAAGAGGCAGTGGCAGTTCAATCCTACATGCCAACAGACCCAATTCAGGCAGGACACTCCTAATGTTTTTAAAGCCAAAGGGGCTTTATTTTATCTGTCTCCTGCCTAAAAATCTACTCTTTTTCAATGCAAGTCAATAGGGAAAATAAATTCTCCAGTTAGTTTTTCAAAATCTCCTTCTATCCAAGTTCCAAACGTTGGCAAGTATGTATGGTACATTGGATCATGGAGGGCAGGAGGAATGGGCTATGGACATGGACCCGATAACTGAGGGCAGGAGGGAGATGGGTAGGGGCACCAAACCAACCTTATGGGGCAGGTATCAGGGATTGCAACAGCACAATACAGCACACAGGGCAAGCAGAATGGTAGTGCAGCACAATGGACCATATAAAGCAATGTGGAGGGGACAGGGTCATGTATATGGACAACAAAAAGCATAGGGGAATGAGGCAAGGGCAGCAAGCTGATCATACCACGCAGACAGGAGGGACAGAGGCAGCATAACAGACTATGAAGGGCAGGAGGGAGGGGGCAGGGGCATGACAATGGACCAGACAGGGCAGGAGGGAGGGGATAGGGGTTTGCACATGGAAAATAGAAGGCAGGGACAAGGGTCAGGGCAGGAGCAGCAAGCTCATCATGGAGGGCAGGCGTGATGGGCAATGGAAGCACAATACACCATGGTGGGTAACAGTGAGACTATAATGACATACACAGAGATAGCAAAGGGAAGGTGGGAGGGGGTCAGGGACAGCTAGCTGACCAGACAGGACAGATGGGAGGGGCTGTGGAAGCACAGAAGACTATGCATGGCAAGAGGGAGTGTTAGTGGCAACACACGGCCATGGTGGGCAAGAAGGAGGGGGCAGGGGCATAGGACAGGTGGGAGACATAGGGGCTGCACACAGACAAGAAAGACCATTGAAAGGGGCTTAATAACAGACAATGCAGGGCAGGCAGGAGGAGCAGTTGCAGCACAACAGAGCATGGAGGGCAGAAGGGAGTACAAAAAATGGACCATAGAGGACAAGAGGGAGGGGATAGGGGCATGGAACTCAGACAGGCAGAATGGAGGTGGCAGGGCAGGTGGCAGCCATCTGACCATGCTAGTCAGAAGGGAGGGGCAGTTGTTGCTCAAAAGAATACTCAAGAGTAGATATGATGGGCAGTGACAGGTCCATGGAATATGGTGGGCACAAAGAAGGGAGCAGGAGTATGCACACAGACATCAGAAGCCAGAGAGAAAGAGAGTAGGGGCAGCAAGCAAGCACAAAGGCTACGCAGGAGGGCAATGGTGGGGCATAGAATTGGGCAACAGAGGGAAGGAGGAGTGGGCAGGGACATCAAGCTAAATGGAGGGAAGTGGCAGCATATCAGACTATGCAGGGTAGGAGGGAGGGGGCTGGTACATGGACTCGGACAACAGAAGGTAGGGAGGAGGCAGATGGGGAAGCAAGCTAACTGTTCTGTGTAGGCAGGAAGGGCAGTGCCAGAAGTACGACCACACAGTGCTGCAATGAGGAATCAGGGGTATGGACTTGGACAATGGATGGCAAGAAGGAGGGGAGCAGGACCAGCAAGCTTGGGTGGGGGCAGCACAATGCCAGGCCCTGCTCCCCTATCATGGATTGCAATGGGCATCTTACTTAACATTAAAAGAAACCTAGAAATTTGTGGAAAAAAGCAAAGGTTACAGGGACGTTATAGTTAGTGTTAGACCTGGCACCATTGGCGTGTGTTTCCCCTGCATTTTTGCCTTTGCCTCCTGTGTTTTTGCTGTGTGTTGGACTTCGTTTTGCTGGTCTAGATGCTTTGGGCACTTCACCCCTGCTGTTCAGTGCCAAAGTGCAAGTGCTCCCTTTGTAAATTAATGTCATGGATTGGTGATTCCATGATTGGCAGATTTGACTTACTAGTCAGTCCCTAGTACAGTTCACTAAGGGTGCCCAGGGCCTGTAAGTCAAATGCTGCTAGTGGGCCTGCAGCACTGATTGTGCCACCCACCTAAGCAGCCTGTAAATGTAGCTCAGGCCTACCATTGCATTGCCTGTGTGCAGTCTAGTACTGCTATGTCGACTTGGCAAGTGCACCCACTTGCCAGGCTCTAACCTTCCCTTTTCTTACATGTTAGTCAACCCTACGGTAGGCTGAAGGTACCCCTGTGATCAGGGTGCAGTGTATGTGAAAGTGAGGACATGCCCTGTGTGTGTGGCATGTCCTGATAGTGAAATACTGCCAATTTCTTTTCTCACTGTTGCAAGGCTATCTGTTCCAATAGAATGCGTATAACATTTTATAAACATAACTACCCCTGGGAACTAGATAGGAAAATAAAGATCTCCAAGGGCTTGAAGAAGAGCTTGCCTCCTGTTCTGAAGTCTCAGGGACACAAAGACTTCACCACCAGCTCCCCTGAACTTCCTTGCTGGGAGTTCTGTCCTGCTAAGAGGTGCCTGCTGTTGTATTGGACGTCTGGAGGCTATTTGCCACTGGGAGCTGGAAAAGTAACACAACTTCGAGAAGCATGACGCATCCACACCTATTTCCGACACATCGCTGAAGAAACCATCACAGCGTCTGTTCGCGGCTCGTGAAATTGCTGCAAGCCACATTGAGTGCACCGTTCTCCGAGGTCACCGCACAGATTCCGAAGCAAGGTCTGATGTGTGGCTGCATGAACCCAGGCATCGTCCCGGATCGTCACTTCGCTGCGAGATGCATCAAGAAACCGACGCATCACCTCCCCATGCAGTAGGAAACTGACGCATCACCTCTTCTCCGTTAAGGAACCGATGCATCTCCTCCCCTGCGCAGCTGTAAGGAACCGACGCATCACCTTCCCTGCGACCCTTTTTGTTTGTGTGCGCGACGCATCCAAGTACTTTGTGTAAAAAGTGTTGCATCTGCAATTTGCTTTGTACTGAACTATTTCTATCATTTGAAAGTCATATTTTTATTACTGTTATTGTGGATTTTTGTCGTTGGGTCTTATTTTGGTTTAGATAAAGATTACTTATTTTTCTTAACTGGTGTGTGTCCATTTTTAGTTTTTTAACTGTATTACTGTATGTGTTTACAAATGATTTACACACTGCCTCTGAGATAAGCCGGTCTGCTCGTGCCAAGCTACAAATGGGGTGAGGAGTTATTTTAGAAGTGTATCCCCCTTACCCTGACTATGAAGAAGTCTCCCTTCTTGGTCGATGGTACCTACCTCTGTCAACTAGAGACCCCCATTTGTAACAGTTAGGAAATAGAATGTTAAAAAAGCCTTAGAAATTCACTGAAAAAAACAAAGTTTACAAGGAGGTTGTAGTTAGGCTCAGATTTCACTGGTACAAAACCAGTGAAATTTAGTAGTTCTAGTTACCTGAGCTAACTATAACTTTAACCCCTAAATGCACTGTTTAAAACCTCACATATTACAACCATCTTGACATGGTCAGTGACAATAATCATGACATCACTGATGATATCTCAAATTACATCACTGATGACATCACAGATGAAATTATCCAGTGAGTGTAAGTGTTTTGTAAAAGTTTATGAATGTTAAACATGTATACTAAGGTACTACAAAAGTTAAATTACTATACTTTGTGTACTACTAATGAGTGATACTATTTCTAACATATCTTATGTAAGTGGTCATGTGACTGTGTGTATCCATGTGTGAGTGGCTGTATAGGTGTATGTGTAGTGAGAAATGAGAAGAAACATGCATTGTCTGGCTACAGATAGCTTTAGCTGACTGCCAGAGGTCATGCCAACACCACACACAATGTTCATTAAATAATTTGCAGAGATTGGATTTGGAATAGCCCCAGCCATTGGCTTGTTTTGGTGGCCCCCCACCTTCAGTCAATGGCTTGCTCATGTGCTGCTACCAGCCCATGTGTTTTTGCAAATGTCTTAGAGTGCCTGTTCGCTGATTGCTGAGATCTGAATGCTTGCCCTCTGCATTACCTCGATGAGAAGCCTAGGACGTTTGAGCCTACCTTGAGAGTCAAGTACCAAAATGGTTGTTCTTGTCCCAGTTTGCAGAGCCATAATAGGATGGAACTTAGGACACCAAAATCAAATGACCCCAAGCACCAGGATTGGGGCCCAGTAGCCCATCTTTGCTCTGCATTCCCCCTAATTGGATGTGATGCCCAAGAACTAGCATTTCTCTTGAGGCTGATGCTGACATGTGTTTATAAACCTGAATGAGTTTGCACTGAGAGAAAACTGCTGTAGTTTGTGGACGAACTGAAGATACTGTACAGTAGGTACACAGAACCTGATGATGGATACAGCCCCATCATTCATTCTGCTAAACAGGACTGGTGCCCTGCTCACATAGGACTTAAGGTATACAATTGAAGGACCTGGCCCTTTTGGCAGGTTCACCCCGAAACGTTTTGCTTTTTCCTAGCCTATTTCTGTAACCTGGTGTTGGTGATTTTAGGCCTCTGCGCACTTTTTCACTGTGGTACAGTGTAAAGTGCGTGAGCTCTCTGTGTGTGTGGTGAGAGTGACCTGCCCTCCCATAGGAATGCATCGGGAATATGTGTGACCATGGTAGTTCCTGATGTGTGGGGAGTGCAGGGTCGAGTTTGGTATGTGCGAACTCGTGAGATTGAAGGCTGCGCAATGATGTATGCGGCATGATTGTGTCTAGTGTGGAAGTGCCACTTCTAGAAGTTGGCATGTTTGTGTAATTTGTGTCTGGCGTGTGATTGGCTGGAGCTGGCTGGTGAGCCTGGCTCCAGTAGTCAGGATGGATCTGCCCCGGTGGTGAATGGGGAGATTAGCATGCTGATGTGAGGGAGGGGTACACCTGGGACCTGAATAGGGCTGGCTATCCCCACACAATGCTGGCTCCACCCCCTGTGGTGCGTCTGATGTCCCTAGCCTGGTCAGTGAAGGGAGTTTCCCATAACCAGTTGTAGCTGGTTCTTACATTGCCTACACCCTGCTAGACAAAGGGATTTTTTTGTATAAAAAGAGCTGTGACCTCTTGTAAAATGCTCTTGTTTGCCAAACTTGAAACTACCAGGGGCGTGCTGCTGCTTGGGCCCAGGGGAAGGCGTCCCTCCCTGGGCCCTGCCCAGCCCCTGGATTCCTGCAGGACTTGCCTTTACTGGGAGCTGCTGTGCTCCCTCTTAATGCTCCAGGACTTCTTTGGACCCTTCTCTTTCTGCAGGGGTCATCTCTGGGGACTTGTGGGGCTGTCAGTGCCCCAGCACGATGTGAGCGCTTTATTTTTAAATGCCCCAGGAGGAATGCGTGGATTGTGGCAGCACGGCGAGGCCTGACTAAGAGAAGGGAATCCCCTGCGAGGGATTCCCCTCTGATGCCGTCATTGCGAGAGCCCACCTCGCTGCTTTATGGCCGGATTCCTGTTTATTTTTATGTTGCGGGTGTCACCCCGTTTATGGTGCCTTTAGCGAGTGCCCCATCGCTTCTACATTTGAATTGCCGAGGAAAGCTACCTCCATCGGCCCGGGTCCCGCCGTCATCAGCAGAGTTGGGCCGCGCTGTGATTGGGCTCTCGAGAGAAGCTTCCCGGAGACGCCGCGCAGTCATTGGTTGGCTGCCGGGGGGCTCGTCATGTGAGCCGCGTGGTGATTGGGCAGCACGAGCAGAGCTGTCACGTCAGAAGGGGGGCCCGGGTGCAGAGAGATTGCCGCCGCGAGGGTGCGGTGCCGAGAAATACCGGAGCCCGCTCGCAGCGGCAGGCGGAGAGGAACAGAGGCCGTGTTTGAAGCAGGGAGCGGAGCTTCCCAGCGTGAGGGAGAGCCCCGCTACCAGCCGCCTGACCAGAGACCGGTGAGTGGGGCCCGGTGTTTGTATTTGTAGAGGGGGGCGTCGGGGCACATTGCCGGTGCCCGCCCCCCCCGGGTGCTCTCCGTGAGAGGGACCGTGTGAAGTAGAGCCGGTCGCAGCCCTTCCGAAGTTGGGGGCAGCATTTATCTTGAGAGGCTCGTGAGGGCCCCATTGTTTCTTCTAGAGCACCTGAGGCTCAAAAAGGGGGCACTTGTTTCTCCAGAGCCTGAGAGCTCCAACGTTTGGGGGCACCTGTGATTGTTTAAGGGGCCAGTGGGCTCCTGGGGTGCCATTCATTTAGAGCCAGATGGCTCCACCGCCCCTAAGTTGTGCCCAGATCTAGGGGGCCAGAGTGTAGAAGAGCCTAGTGGGCTCCAACACGGTGCTAGAGTCTAGAGGGCTTCCCATGTTGGGGGCAGTTTTGCGCCTAAGGGTCAGTGAGGACCCCTGTCGCAGTTTGCTGATTCCCAGCTGCCCAGCAAGTAGTGGGCAGCTGCACCGTTTAGGCCCTGTGATTGTTCCCAGCTGCCCAGCAGTTAGTGGGCAGCTGCAACGTTTAGGTTTGCGCCTGTGGCACACCCCTGACTGGCGCTGCTGGCAGCGCGCCCTGAAATTCTGGACACACGGCATTTTAGCCCTCCTTGAGATGGCCAGTTGGCCAGGGAGTGCTGGTATATGGTTAGGGTGCAAGGCCCTAATGTGATTTTTGCGCAATGTGATTTTACTTACTAGGGTTGTGATGATAATTGCCTAATGTGAGTTATGGATATCTAGAGGGATGTGGTGCTAGGAAATGTAATGCATTTAGTATGTTTTACGCACCCTGTATTGATACCTCTAGAGATGGTTTTACCTGTGGAGGTTTAGGTTAGTGAGATTATGTTTCACTGTATGAGTTACGCCCCTAAATGTGATTTATTCTTAGGAGGCAGAGACTAATGTGTTTAGACTAGTGAGAGATTGCCTACTGTAGTTATACTGTGTAGGCCTAATGTGATTGCTGCGTAATGTGCTTTGCCTTTGTGCTTGTGTTATACTTCTAAATGTGCTCATGCTTAGAAGTTTACTTTGCCTAGTATGTTATACTAGTGAGTTGTTGTCCCTGCGTGATCTAGGCCTATGGTTATTAGTATTGCGTAGTGTGTACCTACTTGTTACCAGTGGTTACTGGTTGTGGTCTATAATTGTTATTTTGTGCTACACTTATTCTATGTTCTAGAAGTACTATTTCTGCTAAGTGTTGATTCTGACAGTGGCCCATGTGGCCCTGTCCTGGTGTAAATAATCGCATGTGAATCGTGCCCGTGCCAGTTGGCACAATATATATTGTGTGATTACTATCTGATGTGTTTTGACAATACAAAAGTTATTTTTATATAACCTTGTGTGGAGTTCCTTTTGTGGTGTGCCTAGGATGTTGTTGCTGTTGTGTGCGTGCGCAAATGCTTTACACATTGCCTCCGGGATCAGCCTGTCTGCTCGTGGCAAGCTACCAAGGGGGTGAGCAGGGGTTATCTTGGCGTGTGACCCCCTTGCCCTGACTACAATGGTGGTTTCTGCCTGGCATTGGCGTAAGCCTTAGCCAACCAGAAAATCCCAGTTCTAACAACAATCATATAGCAAAGTGCTTTTTTGGAAGAAAGAAAAGATGTTGAAGGGGTTTGACATTCAGTTAGAGGATCGACGGAGAAGGGACCTTTTGATGGATGACAGTTTGATATCCTTCCGTAAAATTAATTCTGAATATGGCCTAAAAAAACTCTTATTGGTGGAAATACAAACAATTCAAACACTGTATGAAATAAATATGAGACTGAGCAATATTCTCTTCACAAATCTTCTCCCATTCACACATTTATGAATATGGGACTAACTCAGAAGAAATGTTTCTGGTCTGTATGGCACAACAATTGATTACCTTTTCTGTACAACTACAGCAGCTGTACTCAAATCGTGTTGGCAAGGAAAACTTTCAGTTTAATTGACTAATAAAGATTGTTCTGGCCTTACGACTTTCATAATAAAGGACTCGGGGAGGTGGGATTAAAATACAGCTATTTTATGATGTTACACAAATGGCACTGGACGCTATATAAACTCAAGTCTTCCAATCTTAGCGCCAATTGCTGTTGTTGGAGATGTCACCTGATTGAGTGTAATATAGGAAATGTACTTTGCCACTGGCATACACTAATGTCTTACTGGTCATAGATATGGTCCACAACAAGACAGTCTTGTAGGTTTCATTTCTAGATCAGGGTCTCCTTGATAATTTTGTAGTTTATCCTTAATGCCTGGTGTGAGAACCCATTGGATGAGGTGGTTACTACAGCATTGGGTTTTGCAAAACCTTGCATTTTGAAACTTTAAAAACTCTATTAGTGCCAACATATTCAGACTGGTTTAAAGAAATGCTGGTTACTGCAGAAACTGAACGTTGTACTTAAAAACTAAACTGGATGGACATTCTTTTTTATAGTTTGGAGTCACTTCCTCAAAGATTCACCCCAATAGATCCGATGATTAACACAACTATGCACCCTCCAGCTTGATATATCGATAACTCCTAATAATATTGAATAAATGTATGATTTATTTTTTACAATCCCCGAGCTCGATGGTTCATAGTAGATCAGTAGAGGTCACCGAGTACTGATCAAAACAACTGGTGGCATTTCAGAATCCCCCTAACCCACATTAGGGTTTTTGATAATTAGCAAAATATATTATCCTTCTTGCATTTGATCCGTCTGCCTGCTGTTTGCAACTTAAGTAACTATTCCTTATGGTTTTTGTATCTGATACTAATGGGGAAACTGATATATTATGTTATTATTATGTTTGCAACATGTGTCCCCTTTGGAGGATGGAAGAGCGATGGAGCGGGTACTTGGTTTTTAAGAGCATTGAATGGAAAACATGAAGGGCCACATTTTTCTGATGTTCTGTGAAGAAACCAATGTTGAGTGATGTAGCTACAAGAGACGTCCATTGTTGTCCCTTTCCAAGACCACCACTTTTCTCCTTCTCATCTTTTAAGTCTCACTGCCCGAACCCCAGCTCGTCCTCTAAGGCCTCATTACCTGGAACAGCATTGCAAACCAGATGCCTAGCCTTGATTTTTGTCGGTGTACAACCACAGGAAGGTCACAAGATGTCCTTGTTTCAAAAGAGTTCAGAATATGGAGGACAAATATATCTGCTAATAATGTTTTCTTGATCTTTTGTCAATCTTGTCAACAACAAAAAATATCAGATCGTACATTCTCCACATTTTGTGTGTGGTTTTGTAAAAAGGGCAGCCTTTTTACAAAACTGCAGATTTTGCAATTATTCTGCAAATGGCGAAATTCTGGAGAGTCTGTTTATTTAGATATGACTATTGCTTGGGAAGGTGTGAACTATCATTCAAGGACTAAAAAGGTTGATAAAGACAACAACTTGCAACTGTTGAATTTATCATAACTAGTGGAGAGGAGAAGTTATAGAACTTTCTCTTCTGTAAGCCAAATTCCAGCCTTTCAGTGGTCTCTGCTGATTGGTCAGTCTTAACAGCGTAGCCATGCTTCTTTAATTAGGTGGTAAGTAGCTTGGCTGGAGCACAGATTATCTGATGGAGAGAGCTCTGAAGCTAAGGGGGGTGGGATCTGCAAAAGGAGCTGGGTAAATCAAACTGAGCTCAAAGAGAGAGCAGAACACTGAGGAATGGTAGCGGTACCTACTCCCACATCCTGTGACCCAGCCAGATGACAGGCTTAAAATAGGAATGTGCAGATGTCAGGGAGAGGAGAACTTATGGAAATGAGCCACACTGTGGGTTGGTTTAGCTAGCTCCTACTCTTCTGGAGAGAAATCATCCACATTAGATTTTGGAAGTGTAGTGCTTTGTGGCACGAGAAGATGCCACACTTTGAAGGAAGTGGTCATGCTTTTGGGTGGCACCCATCACCTCATTGGACAGAGGGGCCCCCTGCTTGTTGCTCCAGAGCACAGAATACATATGTGAGAGCTGCATAGTTTCTCAGATCTGCTGTCTGAAACTACAAGGAAAAGAAGGACTGCCCTGTGGAATCTACATTTGCACCCAAATGCCTGCACTCTGAGAGACTGTGCCTACTGCACAATCTGGTACTACAGCCTAGGGGGCTGTGTTTTAAGGAGTGGACTACCTGCAAGCTACAGGTAAACAGAACCCACTTGCATCATCTACACTTATAGTCCCCATTCTGGAGTGCGTCAAGTGGACTTTTAGGGATTTGGCCAGGTGCGTTGTGGGGATTGTAGTCCAGACATCCCAGAGACCATCTAGGAGATTCCAGACCTTTGGATTTGTGATTTGGACACTTTGAACCTTTAAGGAGATCTTCAGGAAGCACCTACTGACGTTTGGGAGAACTTTGGAGAACTTTTGTGAAATAGCTCCATTAGGTGACCGACCCAACGTCGACAGTGAAGCCAACTTCCTTCAACTGCGACCCTGCCCAGGTTTCAGGTTTGTCCCGCTGAAAGCTCCAGACTGCTGGGATTGACCGGGGCCTTGCAGAAAGTCAAGACAGCGAACCCTCTCCAAATCCGGCCTGCTGTGGAAGGTCGATCAACGTCAGTAGAAAGAGCTCCAGAAAAGTTTCTAAGTGTGAATGTAAATGTTTGAATGGGGCCTCCCGCTTAATGTATCTAACCAGGGCTCCATCGCGGTTGGCCTCAAACTTTGAATTTGTCCTGGTCAAGCATGACCAGATGTCCCAGAGTGGTACTATATGTTTTAAGCACCATAAAGCAGTTAATCTTTAAAAAATCATGTCTCTGTTTCCCTACTTTGGATTTTTGTTGTTTTGGTGTATATTTGTTCATTAAAATATTGGTGGTGCAGGATTTTTATTGTGTGTTGCTTATTTGATGTTCTGGTGGTTTTAAATGCTTTTCATTCCTGTCTCATAAGTTAGACCTTGCTGCTTGCTGTCAGCTACCAAGGGTTGATCAAGGGGCTAATTTACTGAGTCCTTCACTGGACTGCACACCCTGTTGGTGGCCTTATTGCTAGTGGTAGGTGCATACTTACCCCTACCAATAAACCCCTTTCAACATGGGGAAAATTTGAAGTGCCGAAATATGTTCACTATTAGGAACATTGTTGCTGAACATTTTCCTGCACTTCAAAATTCTATCATTTAAAAAAATGTGTTGTATGTTTTGTTTGACATTTATCTGGGCCACATTTGGTGAAATGTATGCCTGTGTCACAAGTACATATGACACAGGTTCTCAGTCACCCATACACATATGTCACATTCATACACACACATGTCCATCCATCCCCCAAAGACCAGACTCTCACTGACGCACAAGGTAGCCCTGTCATAGGACCCCTAGTCACAGTATTTTGTTCAAACCATGGTATCTGACTCTATGGACATTTGGATTAATGTCAATAAAGTGTGAGAGTGTCTGGTAATAATGCATGAGTTTCTTAGCCTTCTGTAGCTTACAATGATTTTCACTGATCAGAAGTAACTCTCACTACAGAAGGGATTGGAGACCCCTGGTTTAGATAATTCAAACTAAGTGAGCTACTGATGCAATAGGCCGACTATATTGATTTCTGCCTATACATAAACAGGCAACTGATATCATCTCACCAACATCAGATACATTCTAATATTGTGTGAGCCAAAGTATCAAACATGAATTTGAATTTGAATTTAAAAACATTTGTACAGCGCACTTTTACCCAGCGGTTTCATGGCGCTATTTGTGTTGCAGTGAGCGGCAGCAGTAGGAGGAGGTTTAGACAGAGTAAGCTTGCGTAAAAAGGAAGGTTTTAAGATCCTTCCGGAACTGAGGGTAGGAGGGCGAAGTGCGGAGGGAAACAGGAAGGGAGTTCCAGAATACAGGAGCCTGGACAGCGAACTTCGCTCCACCAGCTCTCTGTTTTTTAAATCGGGGAGTAGCTAGGAGGGCCCTATGAGAAGAGCGTAGCTCTCTGCCTGGAAGATAGGGCGTGACAGCAGAACATATGAATTTAGGGGCAGTGCCTGACCTGGCCTGAAATGTGAGGCAGCCGAGTTTGAAGAGGGCACGCTCTCGCACCGGCAGCCAGTGTAATGCTTTCAGCAGTGGGCTAGCCCGGTGATACTTGGGAAGGCCATGAATCAGGCGAGCAGCCTGATTCTGAACCAGCTGCAAGCGGTGGATTGCGTAGGCGGGGGCCCCATTGTAAATTACGTTACCGTAATCGATGCGGGACAGTACCATGGCCAGCACAATAATTTTTAAAGCAGGGAGGGAAAAAAAACGAGAAACTTTCCTGATTGTTCTTAGGGAGAAGAAACAGGAGGAAACAACTGAAACAATTTGTGCATGGATAGAGAGTTGTGAGTCTAAAAGAATCCCAAGGGTTTTAACTTTAGGCACAGGGGAAGGAGGGGCACCGAGTGAAGGGGGCCAAAAGGAAGGGGACCACGGACTGCAACCACCTCCGGTCAAAACCAGCTCGGTCTTGTCTGGATTGAGTTTGAGGTGGTTGCAGTTCATCCAAACCTGGATAAATGTCATAACTGACTGAACATTCTGGGCAGATGAGGGAGAGTGGGAAAGGTTGAAGATTAGCTGGAGGTCATCGGCGTAATTGAACACCGTGACCTCCAGCTGCTGTAACATAAAAATAAGGGGGTAGATGTATAAATTAAATAAGAGGGGGGAAAGTGACGAGCCTCACTAAGGCCTCACCAAATGGCTGCCTCACTAAGAAAGATGAACAGTGTAACTGATTCTTACAGCCAAAATGTTGCCTACTCCAGAAATATTATCAAGGACTAAAGCCTGGACATGACATATCTTTTACAAAGACATCACCATTGATTGCAGACGTTGTTGTGTACAGTATGTCATAGTACAGTGCGAATATACCATGTCTTCCAGAGTTCTGAGGGGGTTTCTAAAAGTAATTTACAGTATAGCATCATTCATACATTCCCACCATACTAAGTGCATTTACCACTAAGGGACATGTTATACTTGATTTAGGAATCAAACAATGTATTAAGTTGTTTCATTATATGTTAGCCACAAATTACAGTGCAGGTGCAGTCGTTCAGGGTGCAACAAAATTGCAATTATCCTTGCCTGGCATCACTGTTCACTTTCATACTTACAATCATCATTTGAATATTTTTGGAATCAATTTGTTCCAGGGCGTTTAAACCTCCAAACCCGCTTTGTTTTGGTCTTTTTAATTAGAAGATACAAGCTCCTCCCCAACAAGACAGTCAGTGTATAATTATGCATCCAATTATCCAGCCACCATAATGATGTCAAATGCGATGCCTAAATCTGATTGGAAATGAATCACAGCAATTCTGTGTTTCGTTTTCAGAAGAAAACATGTCAAATGTGCATGTTTAGAAGCATTAACTTCTTTGCCCTCAATTTGATGTTAAAACAGATCACCAAACTCCCAGTAAAGCACACTGCTGCTGTTGCTTAAATTGGATTCAAAAATCCCTCTCTAAAAAGAGCGCAAACATCCTGGCGAATGCCTTAAAAGATTGACGCTGTCTTTAGGAAGGTAATTACATTTTAAGCGTAAATTGATTTTCCTAAATACCTTCCGTTTAATCCAGAAAATGAATTACTTGGCAATACAATTGAGAACTATTTGAAATGCATTAACTCTCTAGCAGATGCTTAGAATCAAACAACCTAATAGGCATAAAGTTGTTTTTTTCAAATAATTGCAAAGCTTAGATTTAGGCTTTTGCATCCCGTGCATAGTTAATTACGTAGGCTTTAGTGTTTACATGCAATGAGTGTATCTGCAGCGATAAACTACACAATTTATAATTGATGTAAATGGGTGTTATTATGTCAATTAAGCAGCTGTGTCCTCCCCCTCCTCTGTAAACAGAAGCGAGTGATAAGGCGAGTTTACAGAGATGCACCTTCTTTTCCTTAAAAGAGACACGAAAACAGAAATTACCCAGGTAGACCAGGGCGTCCAACTGGTCTTTGGTAAGGTGGATGTTGTAGTCTGGGCCTCTCGTTTGACCTGTTGACTTCAGCAAATGGTCAATTTCGTCACGCACCACTGCAAGCGCTTCCGGGTGCTGCACCAGATAGTACAGGGCCCAGAAGGTAGCCGGGATCGTGTTTCCCACAGAGGCCCACATGAAGGCGAAATGATGTGCTGGGAGAAAATAAGTGAAAAGGAAGATTAATGGCGTTTATTACACTGATTAGATTTGCAGTGTGCTAATTAAAAGATGTTAGGACACGGACCCAGCCAAGGATCAGTGAATGCTAATGAGGACCAATAGGCTTCTGAAGTCTAATTTTCTGCTTAATGAGAATAGTTTAAAAATGTAATGTCGGAGCTGGGGGGAAGGGGGCGAGGATAGATAATAAGGGGAGTAAATGCAGCTCAGTTATAATCTTTCTCATTATCACCATTAAGGATCTTGTTTTACCACCTCAGCAAAAAAAAAAAAATCAATTATCATAGAGGGTTGTTTGAGAGTAAAACATTTTAGCATTAGTCAATTAGAAAAGGCATAAAATGCTTCAAGGTCGCCATTTTGCGGTTTTATTTCAAAGGACTATAGTAAATTATTATGCTTTCGACAAGTAACTATCCATAAGTTTCTTACCTGCTTTGTCATAGTCTCGGAGTTGTTCGTATTTGTCAAGAACACTGCTTCTGTATTGGACCACTTCAGACACTTTCAACCTCTTGGACATTAGATCAGGAAAGAATATGTGTATAAGGGCCTCTCGAGTCTTTTTCGTAGCTCCAAGCAACGCAATTGGGATGCTTGTGAAAAGATAGGGGAACTTGGCATCAAACTTCGCGAATTTGTCTCTAATTTCACTAATAACTTTGTGGCCATCTGCAGCAGGTTCCTTTCCATACAGTGTCATGAAACTGGCTTCGAACATCACAGAGCAGCAGAACTCGTATAATTTTTCTGTTCGCCAATCTGTTGCCTGTGAGAATTTCCATTTGAACACGTGCTGGAGATTACCCATCATGCTGTCAGTGAGTTCATTCAGTCCTTCACCCTGCAGGATTTTGTAGGCTTTGTGCATGTTATCTTGAAGCTGTGGAAACTTTGCTTCGGATATTTGTGGATAGTCAAAGGTTCGGGAGGCCATTTGACCTGCAAATTCAGTGAAATCGAGCTGCTTGCCGTGCTTGGTCACATACTGGTACTGGTTAGGATCCATTATGAAAGTCATGTATCTGCCTGAAAAACAGACATGAAATAAGGCAGGTGTAAATATGTGAGGGAAATTATGTCATGGAAAGAAAGACAACTTTAGTTCGTGTATGTCTACAAATCGAAAAACCTGCAATTCCGTTTGAAACCTAAACCCCTGCACACAAGTGAAGGCAGACCAAGAAAATGAAGACACCAAGACAACCTGGCCTGCTCTGTGATAGCCAGGGTCGGACGGGCCTATAGGACAACCAAGCAGTGCCTGCGCTGGGCAGGTCTGAAAATTCAATGTGTGGGGTTGTGTTATTTTCTTGTGGGCCAGTTTTTATTACTGTTTATGTACCTGATATAACCACAAATATTTCCTACAGCGAGAATAAATCCATTCGTTTCCACATACCTTACAAAACACCTCAACAGCACGTCTTTATAAATTCAAAACGGGCCCACTGTGCAAATGTGGGCCACTGTTTTAGTTATCTGATTAGCTAATAGGGGTGCGGGGGGGGGGGGGGGGGGCGGAGACACGTAACCCAAAAGATGGGTGAATTTTTGAATGAGTCAAAATGATTTTAGTGCACAGTCAAAATTCATGGCAGAATGGGAGAAGTGCACAATGGAACGTTTGTGCTATGGGATTCAGTGATTTAGATGAAAATATACTGTCGAAATCCTGATTGGGAAAACGTGAAAGACAAAACTGTAGTTCTCAAATGCTCTCTGTGATAAAAAAAATCTAATTTAGTAATGAATTAATGAGGGAGGACTTGAAGAGACGGGTGAGCAAAGCAGAATGTCAATTCTAAGGATTGGGACAAAGCACAGGTAGTCTTCTTTCAGCACCCGCACGTAGAAAAGGAAGCTACAGTGCTCTGTACTGTTCTGTATCGGTGTGCACACATTCACTATAATATGATGAGAGATACTGCACCAAGAGTGGTCGTTCTTCTCAAATACTGCAACAGAAGAGACACTAAGAGACGCTGTCCTGTATGATAGTGGAGGAAGAGTACTCTGGCACCCAACACCCAAAAGAATTGTGCTTTGGTGCCTGGCGCATTCTGACAGGCTGTAACTAAGGAAAGATTCAGAGGCAGGAACAAGGGTAGGACGATAGTTCATCATTACCTCAGACAGATTTGTCAATGATTGTTTAAGTATTTATACCATCGTCAAATTCACAGAGATCCGTGTAGTACATCCAAGAATTAACATACATATTGAGTTGTAGTGAATTACTGAACATTCCATAAATCCTGACAGTGAAGACAATGAAACAAGAAGCATACTTGTACACTTTGCATCCATTTTGTCATTCAACGTTTTCAATAATATTTTTGTTTGTATGGCAAATGATCAGGGTTCTGCTGACTAATAGGTTAAAACTCTGAAACTTTGTGTGAGACTACAATCTATAAAGAAACAGGATATGCACATGCTGGACTTGGCCTTCTCTGCAGGGTCCCCCCATTTCGTTTGCCTGCAATCCTCATTTCTGAACCCCTTTTTGTTGGATTTTAGGACTCTCAGTCCTTTACCACTGCTAACCAGTACTAATGGGCTTGTGCTCTCACCTTTAAACATAGTAAACTTGGCTTACAACCAATTGGCACATTTAATTTACTTATACGTCCCTAGTAAAGTGGTACTACAGATAGCCAGGGCCTGTTAATTAAATGCTACTAGTAGGCCTGCAGCACTTATTGTGCCACCCACTTGAATACTTTGTGATTAGGGGTCTGTTATCTTGCGGACTTCTTAACGTCAGATCCTTGCCCAAGCATGCCGAAGAAATCCAACTGCTGGTGGATACTCATCAGTTAGACGCCTTGTTCCTCACTGAGACTTGGACCCACCTTGACTGCGAAGTCGAATTGGGCTGGGCCTGCCCGCAGGAATACAAAATCCTGCATCTCCCCAGACCAAAAGGACGAGGTGGCGGGTAGGAATTATCTATAGAGCCTTTTGGCATATCAATATTCTAGATATGGACTCGGTTGTTGGGACTGAGTTGCTTGGCCTCTCTATCAACAGCCACACAGGGGCGATCTTTACGGTGATCATCTGTTATAGACCTCCCGGGGCCTTTAGCACCCAGCAGCAACAATCGCTACTTAATACCTTCTCCAACATGGCGACCTCCCACAACAAACTGATTATCTTAGGCGATTTTAACCTTTGGCCGAATGGCACCTTAGATACTGGGTTGCACAATCTTTTGATCTCTTGTGAAAGTGTGGGTCTTCAGCAATTAGGCAGGGAATCCACTCATAGAGCAGGGCATCGGCTTGACCTTATCTTTTCGGTCCCACAGCTAGTACACCTGGATGAAATCTTGCCCATGGGTTGGACTGATCATTCCCTTCTTAAATTTCATATTAATAGTAAGGGGGCTAGATTACAGGCACATGGCACCACCTCTGAATTTATGTACAGAGACTGGAGAGCTCTTGAAAGGCTGAGAACTACTGAGGCTGTGTTTAAAGTGGATGACAGCTTCTCCCCGGACCGTCAAGTCGATGACAATTACAAGGCTTTGTATCTCCGGATAACCACGAGGGTTGACTCTCTTGCTCCATTAAAAAAAGGCAGGCATAAGGGCAGAGTGTCGTCCCCGTGGTTCAATGACTCTCTAAAGGCTCTAAAACTTGCCTGTAAACAGGCGGAAAGGAAATGGAGGCAGGGTTACACCGATGCCAGCAAACTGCTCTGGAAAATTAAACTCTCCGAATATAAAGCCTCGATCCAGAAATCTAAATCTGATTACTTCTGCTCAACAATATGCACAGCCGCAAATAGCTCCAAAAGCATTTTTCAGATTCTGAACAGTCTTACCCACCCTGACTGCTCAAAAAAATCGACCCTTCCCACACTGGCCCTCTGCGATAATCTAGCTCTGTTTTTCAATGAAAAAATAGAAACCATTATTCGCAACCTGAGTACTTCCACTACTCTGGTCTGTCCCCCTTACTCTGGGGATGGTATTACAGACATCGGAGCGGGGCACCCAGGATGGCAGCCTGCGGACTGCCTACTGGAGCTCCCCCCTATTACTGAGGCGGACTTCGACAGACTGGCCCATGGTATATCATCTGGTTCTCCTCTGGACCCTATTCCCCATAAAATCTTAAAGACCTCCGGAGAGGAACTCTTTCCTACTCTCGGCAGGATCTGCAATCAATCTCTGCGCAGTGGCACAGTTCCTGCTTCTTGGAAGCAGGCTCTTGTTTCGCCACTTTAAAAAAAACCCTCCCTAAACCTAGAGTGCCTACAGAATTACAGACCCATCTCCTTGCTACCGTTCCTTGCAAAAATCGCTGAGCGTTGGGTGAGCTCATGTCTCTCCAAACATTTGCAGCAGCATCAATTTCTGGACGAAATACAATTCGGTTTTCGCCCAGCCCACGGCACTGAAACAGCCCTACTCACTGCTATGGAGGACCTTCGACTGCGTGCACACAGGGGTCAGGCAGTAGCTCTGATTCGGCTGGACCTGTCTGCCGCATTCGAAACGGTTAATCATGGGATTCTATTTGAGAGACTGAGAGAAGCCGGGGTGGGTGGTATTGCCTTGCACTGGTTTTGTTCCTTCCTGCGGGATAGGAAGCAGGCTGTATCCCTTCCTCCATTCCAATCGGCCTTCTCCCCGGTATCTCATAGGGTGCCTCAAGGATCGTCCATCAGCCCGATTTTATTTAACGTGTATCTCAAACCACTGATCACGTTGATAAAGTCTTACCGGCTGAAGGCTATCAATTACGCAGACGACACTCAACTCATCCTCTCCTGGGAGGGTGAGGAATCGATTCCTTTGGAATCCTTTCATTACTGTCTGCGAGACACGGCTGGCTGGCTACACAACAACACATTGCAGTTTAATGCCTCCAAAACTGAGGTCTTGTTCTTTGCCGGAAGCCGATCCCTCACCCTTTTCCGATGGATTTTTGGCCCCCAGAATCCTCTGAAAAACCCCAGCCGGTCACTACTGTTCGCAACCTGGCTGTTATGATGAACAACAAACTCAGCATGAACGCCCAGGTTGCGAAAACAGTGTCCACCTGTTCGGCCCTCACTCGCTCCCTTCGTAAGATCCTGCCACTACTTCCCTTACAGGCCCGGGCGTTAATAGTCAGGTGTACTATTTTAAGTCGCCTTGACTACTGTAATGCGCTGGTACTAGAGTCTCCAGCCTTCTTGTTAGACAGACTTCAAAGAGTACAATCTGCCGCTGCTAAACTGGCCCTTGGTTGGCCAAGGAGATCCTCTGCCACAGCAGCGATGGCCGAACTCCACTGGCTCCCGTTGAAACAGCGAGTGGCCTTTAAATCCCTCTGTCTCATTTTCAAGGCCCTGCATGGACTTGGGCCCAGCTCTTTGCAAGCCATGTTTGACTGGTATTCTCCAACCAGAGCACTTCGCTCTACAACGGCATGCCTTGTAAAAGTGCCGAGATTTAAAAAAGTTTGGACAGGAGGCAGATCTTTCAGAGTGGCGGCTGCTAAACTCTGGAACAGTATGCCCCTAGATATCCGTCAAACGAAAGAACTCCTTCCCTTTAGGAAACGTGTAAAAACTTGGCTGTTTCCTAAATGTTAACGTGCTGGCCATTGTATTGCTGTTCCCCCCGTGCTTCCTCCTCCTGGAGATATCTCAGCGCCAGGATGCCTGTAAGGTGACAGCCGCGCTATACAAATGTTTTAAATAAATAAATAAATACTCATTTAAAACATGCTTCAGGCTTGCTAATGTATTCTGGTGCACAGTTTTAAACTTCCATTTTTACCTGTCAAAATAAACATTTTGTCATGCCTAAACCTTCTTTTTTAATACATGTAAGTCACCCCTAGGGTAGACCCTAAACAGCCCATCTGGCAGGGTGCGGTCTAGTTAAAAAGTTGGTAATGTGCTTTTAAGTTTCACAAGTCCTGGTAGCGTAAAATTCCTAAATTCATTTTTCACTACTGTGAGGCCTACCTCGCCCATAGGAGAACATTGCGTTACCTTATTACATTTAATAAGTGAAAACTTTTGGGTGGGAGCTGAAATAAACGTTATTTGGTGTCTGAAGAATTGTAATCTAAAACCCTCTTTAATGGTAATGTCAGATTTTAGGGCACCATTCTGAAAATGCTACTTTTAGAAAGTTGACATATTCTTGCCCTAACCATTTGATGCCTTTAGCCTTTTTCTGGGTTACCTGAAAATTGTGAGTGGAGTTTTGGGCTTTTTAGCGCTATACTTACCTTAAAATATTTGAAACTGCAAATCTCTGGTTCTACTGATTAGATTTTTGTCATTTTCATTTAAAATCATTAATTTCATTTTACTCTATTTGTCTAAACTGGTGTGGGATTTTTCTTGTGTTATGTTTTCACTTTATTGATGTTTAAATACTGCATAAATACTACACACATTGCTGTTAAGTTACGCCTGACTGCTTTTGTGACAAGCTGCCATAGGGTTAAGCACCAGTTATTTTAGTGACTTTTTGTAGTTCACCCTGACAAGGATTGTGGCTGATGCTTGAAAAGTGCTAAGACCTCCATAAACCAAGAACCCAATTTCTCACACCTCAGCTCAATAAGGGTAAATGACTCACCTTTAAATGACTGTGAAACATCACTGCAAATGCAGTGTATTTAATAATTGGAGAGCAGCATTCCTAAAGTGATGACTTTCTGAGCAACACAAGTACATAAAATGAGAGTTCAGGCAAGATGGCACAGCCATTGCAGCGTGAAATGCTGACATCTTTTGAGATCCACCAGTAGATAGTTCAAATTGGAGAAGGTCAACTCTGCCTTTTATCCATCCAAGGTCAATAAAATAAATACTATCGCCTTTGGTAAAAATAACATGTTATTTAAGGCATTTAGAATGATGATGTGTTTGCTTTGGCTTTTACTTTTATCATTATTATCATGAAATATTTCATCTGACTTTTTAAAGGATATATGGAATGAGAAGATATTTATTGCCAGAGCTGAGTTGTGTACGTCCTGATATGGTCTTTGTGATAGGATAAATCCTCTACCATATGTTTGCTGTCATATTTAAATAGAAGGATTATATGAGAAAGGAAAGAAATATAAATTACTCTGGTGCACCTTGTGTAATTTTGGGAATTCCAGGTTATGCTTGTTAAGCAAAATTCCCGAAATTGCACCATTCGGCCAAATTGCGTAATTACACCACCGTTTGCAGAACCCTTAGAGCAGAGGAACATAGGAACAACGTGAACAGTAAGAACGTGGGCAGTTGTTTGCGTCAATTGTGCTTTCCGCACAATTGTCTTTAGCAATTCGTCTTTCATCAGAAATTGAAGTGAGGATGCATTTCACCCTAATACAAACAACTAAAACATCGATTTGCATTTTGTGTAATCACATGTAATTTTCCTGAAATTTCAAATAACTATGTGAAAGCAAATAAGCAAATCTCGCAAACTCCTAGATTATATTATCAAAAAACAGGGTTCATGTTAAAAGTACAGAGACTAAAAGTCAGTGGCAGCTCCTCCGTTAAGGCGGAGGAGCTTCGCCCCACTGTTCTCTACAGTGAAAAAAGGAAAAATAAAATGGTAATAAAACAGGTTATCATTTTATTTTTCCTTGCAATGCTGAGTCAAGTCCAAGTCCAGGGCGGGGTGGGGCCGGGCCATACTCATTGACAGCAGCAGGGACGAGGAGCCGAGGCAACTCTGCAAATACGCATGTCGGTTTAGCCAGCCATCTTAGGACAGCCAAACCATTATGCACATTTAGATCTCTCCACCCAAGCTGTGTTGTACAGCTTGCTGGAGACAGGCACAGGCTCCGAGGCACTTACTGAGCAGCTAATCAGGCCACTCAGACAAATCCTGGTGCTGCTCTCATGCTGGGTATAACCAGAATGAGAGAAGCATCTGGATTGGTGTAGGGAGTCCGGGTTTCCCTAGATGCAAAGGGACCAAAAACATAGGTGCCCACATATCTATCACAAAACAACCAGGTTTTTCAAGGGAACCACCTGCATTTTTGATCACAGGCTCAGCAGCCATCTAGAGAAACCTACCAAAGCAACACATTTCTGAAAACTAGACACACTGGGGAGTCCAGGGAGGTATGAGTTGTGAGGATCCCTCAAGGATTTCCCACCCAGAATCCACTGCAAACCTCAAATTTAGCTGACAAAAATTAATTTCTTCTCAAATTTATGTGTGAGAAAGTTGTGGGATCACTGGCTGATACAAATTTCACACCACCCAGCATTCCCCCAGGTCTCCCGATAAAAATGGAACCTCACTGGTGTGGGTGGGCCAAGTACCAGCAGCAGACAAGGGTCCAAAACGTATTGTGGAGACATCAAAATTACCTATCACAAAATGACCTGATTTTGCAAGGGGGGTCACCTGGGTTTTTGGACCCGGGCTCGGCGGCCATCTAGGGAAACCTACCAAACCCATATATTTCTGTAAACTAGACATCCAGCGGAGTCCAGGGAGTTAAGGCTTGCGTGGATCCACCACGTTTCCT
The DNA here is from genome assembly GCF_964261635.1 of Lissotriton helveticus. Lineage (NCBI taxonomy): Eukaryota > Metazoa > Chordata > Amphibia > Caudata > Salamandridae > Lissotriton > Lissotriton helveticus. Next base: position 598,914,659 of record NC_136063.1, on the reverse strand, counting down.
ACCCAAAATCTCCTGCAAACCTCAAATTTAGCTGAAAAATCAAATATTTCTCACATTTCTGTGTGGAAAAGTTGTGGGATCATTGAGCAGAAACAAATGTCCTACCACCCAACGTTCCCCCAGGTCTCCCGATAAAAATGGTACCTCACTCACGTGGGTGGGTCAAGTATCCATGAAAGGCAAGGGCCCAAAATGTATTGAGGAGACATCGAAATTATCTATCACAAAACAACCTGGTTTTGCAAGGAGGGCTCACCTGGGTTATTCGCCCGGGCTCGGTGACCATCTAGGGAAACCTACCAAACCCACACATTTCTAAAAACTAGACACCCGGGGAGTCCAGGGAGGTATGGTTTGCGTGGACCCACCAAAGTTTTCCTACCCAGAATCCCCTGCAAACCTCAAATTTAGCTGAAAAAAAATTCTGTGTGGGAAAGTTGTGGGATCACTGGGCTGACACAAATTTCCTACCACTCAGCGTTCCCCCAAGTCTCCCGATAAAAATGGTACTTCACTCATGTGAGTGGCCAAAGTACCCACGACAGGCAAGGGCACTTGGCCTACCCACACGAGTGAGGTACCATTTGTATCGGGAGACTTTGGAGAATGCTGGGTGGGTGGAATTTTGTGGATCCACACAGATTCCAGAACTTTTCATCACAGAAATATTAGGAAAATGTATGTATGTTTTTTTTACTTTACAAAGTTTGAGGTGTGCAAGGGATTCTGGGTAACAGAACCTGGTTAGAGCCACACAAGTCACCGCCCTCCTGGATTTCTCTGGGTGTCTAGTTTTAAAAAATGTATAGATTTTGTAGGTTTCCCTTGGTGCCGGCAGAGCTAATGTTCAAAATCCACAGCTAAGGACTTTGCAAAAAAGGGCCAGTTTACACTGTAAAAACGTGGTGTGTCCACATTGCGTTTTGGGCCATTTCCTGTTGCGGGCACTAGGCTTACCCACAGAAGTGAAGTTTTTATTCAAAGACTTTGGGGAATGCGGGGTGTCTGGAATTTTGTGGATCCATGCATATTCCAGAACTTTGCATCACAGAAATGTGAGGAAATGTGTTTTCTTTTTCAAAGTTTGAGGTTTGCAAGGGATTCTGGGTAACAGAACCTGGTTAGAGTCACACAAGTCACCCCTCCTGGATTTCTCTGGGTGTCTAGCCTTAAAAAATGTATACATTTTGTAGGTTTCCCTTGGTGCCGGCAGAGCTAATGTTCAAAATCCACAGCTAAGGACTTTGCAAAAAAGGGCCAGTTTACACTGTAAAAATGTGGTGTGACCACATTTCGTTTTGAGCCATTTCCTGTTGCGGGCACTAGGCTTACCCACAGAAGTGAAGTTTTTATTCAAAGACTTTGGGGAATGCGGGGTGTCTGGAATTTTGTGGATCCATGCATATTCCAGAACTTTGCATCACAGAAATGTGAGGAAATGTTTTTTTCTTTTTCAAAGTTTGAGGTTTGCAAGGGATTCTGGGTAACAGAACCTGGTTAGAGTCAGATAAGTCATTAATACTCAATTGCCCTGGGTGTCTAGCTTTAAAAACTATATAGGTTTGCTAGGTTTGCCTAGGTGCCGGCAGAGCTAGGGTTCAAAATCTACAGCTAGGCACTTTAAAAGAAAAGGGTCAGTTTTCACTGTAAAAATGTGGTGCGTCCACATTGTATTTTGGGCTGTTTCCTGTTGCGGGCACTAGACCTACCTACACAAGAGAGGTACAATTTTTATCGGAAGACTTTTGGGGATGTGGGGTGGGAGGAAATTTGTGGATCTACACAGATTCCAGAACTTTCCATCACAGAAACTTGAGGAAAATGTGTTTTTTATAGTTTTTTTATACTAAGTTTGAGGTGTAATGTCGTCCGTAAGCGGACGGGCCCACCTCGCAGCCATTGTAAGGGGAGCAGGGGGCAAAAGACCCCGAGAGCGTGAATTCAGTAGGCTGGCCCAGCGTCCGCTCGTCCAGCACGTAAGCGAGAAAATATATAGCTGGACGTGGTTTCTGTAAGGTTCTGGCCACGAACTATACACACGTGTGCAGTGTCTCTTTATTGAGGGCCCTCGGCCTAGGACATTACACTGGCGACGAGGTGGTCTGACCACCCCGCCGACCTCCGCCGCTGCCTCTGTGCCTGCCATCGGCACGTCCTCCCGGGAGCGCTCCAGCCACGTCTCCCCCACGGCCTATCTTGTCTCCGGTGCCCGGCCTCAGCACCTGCAACCCGACTGTGTTCCAGACAGGGGCCCGCTGCCACGTGGGTGCCCCGCCTCACGCCTGTTGCCTGCACGCCTGCCGCTGCGGCCTTCCGAGTCTACCCCTGTGCGGCCCCCAGCCGCGTGTGTCCCGCAGCTGCCTTCGCGCCACGCCGGCCGTGCATGTGCGCGCAGGTCTAAGGCCCCCGGCTGCACCTCGAACCTCCTTGTCTGCCCGAATGAAGCCGATGAGTGTGCTTTCCACGCACACAACACCCATTCCAGCCCGCACACAGCGATCCCGCCTGAGGCGGTCCTGCTAACCGCGCCTCCGGCCGGCTGCGGTCTCGGGCCCTGCTGCTTTTGGGCCTGCTCGGGTGAATCTCGAGTGGCTGAGTTGCCTCCACCGACCTGGTCCCACCTGAGTGCCCACCGCCATGGCTAAGGTGCCCCAGCTGGAGCCCCGCCATCCCAGGGGGCCCACTGGAGAGAGTGGGTAGAGTGCCTGGAGAACTTTTTAGAGGCTGCTGAGATCGCGGCTCTGCGACGGCGGTCCATGCTGCTCCATCTAGGCGGTGCAACATCCACAAGATATCGAAGCGGATCAGGGAAGGTGGCCCGCCCAGAAACTACACCTCGATGCGCGACGCCATCACTGCCTACTTTGAGCCCTTCCCCAGCCCCGACTACGAACGGTTCCTGCTTCGCCAAGCTCGCCAACTCATTTGAGGCCAATCTACAATACGCTTTTAACATCAATTTAAAAACGTCTCCATGAAAACATCCATGTACCATGGTGGACAATTATCACTGGTTGGCGTTCTGATAAATTTATCTAAAAATGAAAACATTCATTCTGCAAAACTTTACCGAAATGATTCTCATCACACATCAATAAGATGCTAAAAGGAATCAATTTGTTTAATGTTTTCTGTGTTTTAATTCCCACTTCTGAGTATGTCAACGTGCTGATGCTTTGACATTAGAAAGAGATGTGCTAAACAATGGATCTGGTTGGATAAAATAAGAGTTTGACAGCACCAAAGACCCGAATGCCATAGTTTGAATTTGCAATAAACTAACACTTTGCTACCTACCTAATTTTCGTTCCGGTGCTTTGAGTACCTCAAAACATCACAACCGCTCCTTGTTAGAATCTCTCTATCAGCTGTAGGGGATCTCTAATTTAGAGTCATAAAAGAGCGGATGCATTCAACAGATGATTAATGCAATGAAACAAGGGCTCCGCCTTAGAAGTTGCGAATAACTTCGACTAATCATTTTTAGGTCTGGGTTGACAGTAAAGCTGTCAAATAGACCTTTTGCTTCCAATATTCTTAGACTGTGAATTTAGGTTTGCACTCTTCAACCATTGTTTTTTTTACAAGCCTATTTGAGTATTAGCTTCAGCCTATGTCAATTACATTTTTCTAGGCTCTAAGGAGTCGTTTTCTCTCATGTGATGCTATTGGCTGTTAGGGTGTATCTTTGCACCACAAACGGAGCGCTTGCATTGAACTGCATGGGCGACTACTTTACTGCAATAAACTACTCTGTCTGCTCAGCTGTCCACATCCTGTTCCCCCCATTCTTTACATTTTTCACTCTTTGTTTAACCTCTGCCACCCGCGCTTGTACCTCCCTTCTGTCCCACCCTCTTTCATAGATTGGTCCTTGTCCCCCCTGCCTGTCACTTCTTTCTTTGCTCCCTGCCATCTTCCCCCTCTTCCCTTGGCCCCCCCTCGCTCCCCTGCCTGTCACCCCTAACGTTGTTCCTTACCACCACACCCATCACTGGGTAACAAGATAGTCTTCATACTGTCCTTCTTTTCTTTTTCGTAGAAAGTAAAGAAGAACTATAAAGTCTCCCTTGCCATCCTACCTTTATTTCATATTGAAACAAAAACAGTACTTCGTCGAAGGCAAATAAGCCTTAAATACAGGCCTCCTTTCATTTAATTGTCTGACTGTAATGTGCTTCTGCTGTATGCTTAAAGCAACAAAGAGATAGAAGAAATACTTGAATTAACCTCAGCCACTAGCAATCACTCGTGGCCACATTCCAAACCATTTGTTTTCACACAATATGCCACTCTGCACAGAGACCAGTCCCATACAGGTTTGTCTTGGTCCTGTTCCAGTCGCAACAGTCTAGCTCCAACTGTTTTGCCAGGTTTCCTCCAAATGAGAGCACAAGCAGCCCAAGGTAAGTTTCAGCTTTTTTAGGCTTCATCAGTGATGTATGTAGAGAGGAATACATACATAATTTTCACAAATAAATGTATACCTCTTGAGAATTCTTATACATATAAGTCGAAATATAAAATTGAAGGGGAAGGATAAAACAAACGTGATACCATTGAGGAGCTGCAGTAAAGAGAAAGGCCATTGTGGCCGTTAAAAGTTCTAGAAGAAAAAAATCCAGGTCGGGTTCAAAATTCTAAGCAAAGGAGGATTTAAAAAACAATATTTTTGCACTTCAGATGCAACTTAGAAGTGCAACAGAAGGGATTTACCGTTCCCAAATTCCACGTATCATGATTAATCACTCAAAATAAGAGGGATTTTATATTCATGTGGCCAGATCAAAAAACATTTCATGCTATGGTTATCAAGGAAGGGGATGCATGGGTAATAGTTCTTGAGTTACACTGAAAAGTACTGATTAGTTGGCTGTATTCATAATTTACTCTATGAGGGCAATACCCCTATGCCCACAACTATGAAATATATTTAAGTAAGGTAGAGTAAGCAATTCTTAATAATAATAATAATACTAATAATAAACATGTGGTTTGATATTCCTTGAGTAAAACAGTGGTCATAGAATTACACACTAATTGTCACGTACGTTTATTTTAATGCAGTTGAAAATAAATGAAAGCCTCTATTTAATTGTGAGGCAGCAGAGAACTTAGACCGTCAACATGTGTTTTGCCACTCAATGGCGTGCAAGCCTGGGTCTTATTCAAGGCAGTTAAAGTATTAAATGTTAAAGACTTACAGGAATTCCATTCCTGTACATATATATGTCACATAAAGAAAAAAATGAAGTAGAAGCAAGTGATAAATGCAAATGAACATTACGTACAAGCAAAAAGGAAAGACAGAAAAAAGTGAAACGAGCATAATTATAAATATGTTTTTTATCTGGGTTCTTATTGATGATAGTCATCTCTACTACAACTATATAAAAAAATCATGGCCACCCGCGATGAATATTCAGGTCATCTAGATCCAGATATACCCTACCTATGAGTGGTTGGGCAGTCAAGATCACGAAATAAGCAATACTGTTGTAGTCTAAAGGCACTGTTCCAGGAAAGCCAAACACAGTAGATTTGAAGGAAGAACGAACTGGGAAATCAAATAACTTGAAATTTAATTAAATACCTTTTTCCAGTAATTATGTTTTCAATGACACCTGTGAAAATAAGCATTTAATCAACTGCCAAATACCCACACCTAAAACAAGCTGAACTTTCACAACAGCACCACTCAAAAAGTCTAGATTTAGGTGTACATTATGGGTCTTGAATTACTTTGTGGTGATGTGTTTGAAATCTTGTAATGTATGAGTATTTATTACTAAGTTTATAAGAATTTCCTTGCCAGATTTGAGAGACTGTCTGGTTGATCTTGCAATGACAACTTATATAAAGCTCCTTTCTTATTAGGGACCCACATTAGTTCAATTATTGGTATATTAGACAGACGTGGGTGGATTCTTGTGCAAAAATTGTTGCATCTGAATATATTTGAATTTGCTCATAGATGGGACAGAATAACTAGGTCATAGTTTTTCAAAGGAGTGCATAGGAGCCCCACATATGACAACCTAAAGACAGGAGCTAGCCCTTGTGCAGTGATAAAATCATTATAAAATGTAAGCAAGTTTGGGTTATTCTAAAGATTTGTATACTGAGATATGCTAGGCATGTTACACTTTTGTGAAATGTTAGTACAAACAGATGTAAAAACCAAGGGCCACATTCAACAAGACATTTAATTGCCATTGCATCACACAGGGTGTTGCAAGTGCAACAACGCAATCCCTAAATCAGATTTACTGAGCAACGCAAGACCATCTTGAATGGCGCTGCATTGCTTGGTAAAATGTAAGTAATGCAAGGCAGCACAAGTTTTTATTTTTGAGTTTTATATAGTGCAAACTAGAGCCGAGACATCAGGTATCAGAGCGTTTTACATGAGCACCAGTTTTGTTACAGAAGAAGACATTCATTTTTGTTAGGCTCCGGGAAAATTCGCAGATTTGCCCGGAATCAAAGGATGTTGAGCGTCGTTGCCGAGATTCAAACTCAGTTCCCAGCTTCGAGATCGACCGCTCTAGCCATAAGGCTACATCCTCTCCCCAAGTGGCTGCTTTGCTTTACTCTCCCCTTCAAAGGCGTTCCATGGGTGGAGCGTGGCTGTTCCCAGCATCCACTTATAGATTCTGGTGATTTCCAAGATTTAGCAACACTAGTAAACCTGGGAATGCAACAAAATGCTATGCCTTCCGAGGGAAGGCGGTACAAGAAGAAATATCTCCTTGTTGTTTCTTCTGCAGCACACTTAGAAAGAGGAAAATGCCTCTGAGGATTGTTTTCGTGCACAAAGGTGCCTTTCCCTGCACAAAAACAATCCTGCCTGCAACGCATGTACCCTTGCTCCATTACCCAATGGTGCCTGTGATGGCACAAGGCAGAAAATTGTGCACCAGCACAAGGAGAGGACAGGAATGCACAATATACTGTTACATATGTCACATTCCTGCCCTTCCATGTACTGAAGCAGGGTGTTTTGGTGTGTTACGTTGCATGAATGTATGATACATCTGGCCCCAAGTGTTTTAAGTATATGCTTGAAGTAGGCAGGATCATAGAAGTCTGGTTGATGAACAAAATCTGTATATACTTAATAGAGATATGATGAACCGCATAAAGAAAGAACTATTGATTGTTGATGAGCAATGGCTTCCCAAAAATAGATCCTAAGAATCAGAATGGCCCATTCATCTTTAGCTAATGAAAGCTGTAGAAATTAAATGGCACCACATGGGTGTTTGTACTGCCAAATAAATGTATTCCATGTACTCTATTTAAAAAACAGGGAAGGTATAAAGGAATGGTTCGAAAGCAGTACAAAAATTTGGGAAGTAGAATCATTTTGATGAGATTATATAATCCTGAAAGACCAAGTTATTAACTTTTTCATATTTCCGATTGGACCTTTGACTTATTTATAAGTATTTCATAATTTAGATCAATTATCAAATCTACACAAGCTGATATTTGAATGTCCTGATACAGTGCTGATTCAACATACCCTTTATCATGAGGTGGTTATGGCCTTAGGAATATATCTCAGTCTTAGTTCAATGTAAATTATGTCCCGAAATAGAAACAAATTGCCATGGCTCATCTTCTATTACCTTGATAGCTTGTGCAGAATTTGGTGAAATAATTGCTGTGTCGACCGCACCGATGACAATACTAATGACAGCTGAGCCTCATACTACCCCATTTCCATAATCGGGAGCAGACTACAAAATAATGGGAAAAATCCTGTCCACCAGATACGCACAAATCCTCCCCGGACGTATACATCCAGATCAAAACGGATTTGTCCCGGGTCATAGTGCAACACACAATCTTCATCGTCTGTTCCAGGTACAGGCCATTACCCACATGCTTCATGCCTGGTCCTGGACCTGCAAAAGATGTTTGACTCACTTGAATGGGACTATTTGTTTTAGGTCCTCGTACCGATGGGCATTGGTAAACGCCTTGCAGCCTACGCATGACTGTTGTATACCAAACCTCTTTCCCGGATCCGGCTGGGAGTGGCACTTGGCAAGGGTGTCCTCTTTCCCCCCTGCTTTTCGCAGTCGCTACGGAATCATTAGCCATCCAACTGCCGAGAGATGAACAAGTTTGGGGCATTCCCCTTGCAGATAGGCTGCACGCAGTGTTGATGTAAGCAGGCAACATTCTGTCGGGCCAGTTGAGTACAAAACATTAAGGAATTTAAATACTGAGTGGACCTGGGTAATTACCCCATAAATGTGACACACACCAGATGCAGATATTTTACAAAAATATTTTTATTTTTCTTCAGCACAATAAATATTTTTGGCTCCTTTTTTTATCATTTTGTTTAAGAAAATCAATATTTATATTTAATTTTTCATAATAACAAATTGAATACAGTGCATCTCATTTCATCGCATTAGTTTTGTTTCATTTGAACCAAATCCTACCCACTCTCTCTTCCACATTCATACAATATTTATTCACCAATATGATTAACGGCAAAAAGGTATTTATCAAATCATTTCATTTCAAATCAATAATGGTTTATGTTACATATGATTCAAATTGTGGTCTTGTGTGAGATATATGACAATTTATTAAGGATAAGGTTCCGCCAATAAGAATGTAGCCTTTGTTTCAATCGAAGAAAGCAAACAATATCATCATGGCTAAAATCGATCACATCCTATTGTGTTTCCAGAAAATATGCAAGGACTTGACCCCCATACAGGGCGCACTCCGCTAATTTGCTAAGTGCACCAGCTTGGCAGTTGATTGTGCCAAATCATCCATTAACCCACTACATCCTGACCTGCCTCCACAGGTGATTTGTAAAAGTGGGGTCCCACTTACCTGGTGAGGATCCGCAATCCAATATCTGGGCATTCACCTATATCACTCTCCACCTGACCTCCTCAATGGTAATCTTAGCCCCATGCTAACACTAGTGAAGTCACTAGTTCAATTTTGGAAAAACTTCCAGTAGCTACTAAAGGGAAAATTGCCTTGTCTAAAATGGTGGTATTACTCCACCTCCTACATTACTTCACCAACTTGCCTGTGATACCGCTTGGCAGTTTCTTCCATGAACTCGATACACTGTTGGTGAAACTCATATGGGGCAGCGGCCACTGCAGGATAGCCCTGAAGAAACTACAACTGCCTGTCGGAGAAGGCGGTCTGGGTGCTTTGTCCTTTCAGTCTTACTTCCTGGCTGCCCAACTGCTGTGGGTGGCCAGGTGGTTAGGGAACCACAACTTGGAGGACACATATCGCAATGTCCATCCCCTCACCACTGTTACCATCTAAGGTTTCCTGCTCCCACGGTTTTTGCTGGACTCCCCAAGCTCCTTATACTAAGTGATAGCCAGTAAATGCATCACTGAGGTGTGATCCCTCATGTAACACATCACACCGTACGCTCCAGGGTTCCCGTTACAGGGTCTCCTTTGATACCCGGAGACATACTCCACATCAGACCTGCGGCACTGGCGCTAATAATCACTGACCACTACTGTCTACCTCTTTTCTGAAGGCCATCTTCTGACATTTGAACAGCTATGGACAGAACACAGCCTTCCACCAGACCGGTTCCTCACATGTCGAAAATTGCACAACATATGCTATACCCTGTGGTCCACACAGGATGAAGACTACCTATCCACATTGTCCTTCAGGTGCTCATTGCCATGGAAAATGGGAGTCATATGATCACATGGCTCTAACGAGCACAACAGACCGACACTGGTTACATTCCCCACTCCCCTGCACGCAAAGGGAGAAGAGGACCTTGGAAAGGACTTACCTGATGTTGAGTGGGACTAGGCTCTGGCCTTTCCATGAAGTGTCTCCAGGAATGCCAGATTCAAAAACATACTGTTTCATGTCTTTCACCAGGCAAATCTAACCCCGCACAGCATTACCACTATTTCTCCATGGCTGACCCCCAATGCTGTGGTACTACCCTGCCCTTGCCACCGACTAAAGGGGTATTCATGTCATAATGCACAAAGTTACTGAACTTACCGACATATACATCTGGGAGGCTTGTGCCTTAGGCATATTTAAGCAAAGGAAGAAACACTCTGTGAGCACCACTTTTGTTGGGCTAGCCCTCCTGCTAGCCAAGAGGGCACTTACACTACTACGGATGGCCAAACACGCATCCAGAATGCACTGTGCAAGTGGCGAACAGCCAAAGGGACAGCCCTCTGGTACGAAGATTTGCAACACTTTTGCAAATTCTCTATATCGCAGGAATGGGAAACACTTCTCAGCCACTACATTCAACATATGTGCCCAAACGACCCTCCTCCCAAGACCTATACCATTATACACTGCACCTAAACCCCCACATGCACACACCCACCCCACAATAGGCGGTTACCTGTACTTGTCTCCAGACCCTCAATCCCTCTCTTCACTCCTGATGGCACACCAGGCCATTCTGACCTGCCATTTCTGTCCTATGAAAACAAACTGCAATTTTATTCCTGCACTGAACCACCACAGTTACTCGCACAACCTATATTTTCCTCCTCCACCTCTATCCCCTACCCTCTCCCAGTTATTGCAGTTATATACTGAGGTTATATGTTTGCGCACCTAGCATCGTGGAACTTGGGAATACAGCACTACTTTACCAGTTAAATATCCTATGCTATTCGTGGTATATTCATGAGTTACCGTTTATTTAACTGTGATATGGAATTTCAGTATTTCCTGTACAGGGATTCTCTTATTGCAACTCAATGTTTTAATGCTGAAAAAAAACTGCATTTACAAGATATTTAAAAACACTAATGACAGTGTACAAGGTCAGTGGTTGAAGTGAAGCTGAAAGCTTGAAACGTCTTAAAAGGGTTCTAAATATAGGCCAAATTGGTGGAGGGAAAGTGGACAGCCCTGAAGAGGTTGTCTGGTAATCAGGACCACCTCTGAGGTTTTCTCTCTTGCAGGCAATCCAGTATAGGATATTTGTATATGGGTGAGAGTGCATCGTCCAATGTCCACACCAGATAGGGTTTCCATCCAAAACTCTTCAGGAGACCCTTTTGAATGCCTTCTCTGGATCCGACTGGATCATCCATGCTGATACATTCAAGACTTGAGCAACATCAAAAATTGAAAACTAGTATTGCGCTCAGGGTCAAAGCCATGCTGCCTCAAATTGATCCAGTATGCAAGCCTTAATGTAAATTGATCAGTCACCAGTTAGGAATAGATTCCTGAGTCACAATTGAGGAATGATGAAGATATAAAAGGCAACCTCTTGAATCCTTACCTTTTTAAGCTATACTGTAATGAATGTTTCATGCCATGTCTGTGGTGCTGGCAAACTGTGTTTAAGGACTGAAATATTGAAAAGAGATGTTGTAAGAGAATCTCAATGACTAATTCATAGAATTCAGCTGGAATAGCATCAGGTCCATTAGCCTTACCAGGTGGACTAGACAAATTTGATTTCTTGACTTCTAGTAAGATAAACAAGGAACCTAGGGCCCGATGTAGGTAATCCTCATTTACCGACTCTAAAATACCAAATTTTACCGATTCGGTATTCTAGATTCAGTAAATGAGATGTAGCTAAAAATTCGGTATTTTTTACCGAATCGGTAGGATTCGGTAATTACCTAATCGGTATTTACCGATTCGGTAAATGCCATTGATTCCTATGGGCCTTGAGGCCCATAGGAATCAATGGCAATTACAGAATCGGTAAATACCGATTCGGTAAAAATACCGAATTGTCAAGGGGAACAGGATGTCACTTTGACACCCTGTTGCACCCCTGATTTTGGCTTGTGTGCCATGTGACACACAAAAATGCCCTTAGGGCATGTATGTGTGCCACATGGCACAGGTGCACATGCACAGATGTGCATGTACACAGAAATTCGTTATTTACCATGCAATAGTATTACATGGTAAATAACAAATTTACTGATTCGGTATTTTACAGAATCGGTAAATATACCAATTCTGTAAATATAAGGCCCCCTACATGTCAAACACCAAATACCGGTCGGTAACGGCCGAAATCAGCCGTTACCGACCTGTATTTGCCGTCCAACCTCTGGCCCCTAGTTTGTTACCTTGAGTGTGGTAAATATATCTATAATTATTGGTTCAAGATGCTGATTAATATCTGTCACCATAGGAGTTATAGCCTCTTTATAAATATCAGTATAATATTTGAAAAAAAGCACTTGATAGGCCAGAAATCATCTGACCCTATGAGTCCAATATTGTTTTTATGTAATTCCTGTTATCCCTTCCCCTAATGTGTAGCAAAAGCATGTGTTCCATTTTCTCGATGTTGTCAAAATTCTTTAAAGAGGTTTCATATGATATTTTGCCCGCCTTGTTCCATATAATTTTATGAAGTTATGCCCCAATGAGGCATAATTTCAGAATGTCTCAATCTCATAGGAGCTGTGACCCATTGTTAATGTAGGAAATCGAGTTACTGGTTGATGGGGTAAAACGCTGCTCAAGCAGCAACCACTTTTTTTTGTGTCAGGGTGAAACACATGCAAACCCCACTTCACTGGGACAAAGTCACAAGTTCAGGCCGGCCTTTATGGAGCATGGTCCAGTTACAGGGGCCAAACTAGACCAGCTGTACACAGTTCCTTAAATCCTTGTTGCCCAGCATTGAGAGAACCCGCTTTGAGGTAGTGTCATGCAGCAGCAGGTCGAATGAGCAGCAGACGACGGTGAGGTCCTGTGTCAAGGATGCATCACGCAGCAGCAGTTGTGATGAAGCCATCAATGAGGCAGCCGACGGAAGCTTGCGATATGAAGTCCTGCATGGGAGATACATTATGCAGTAGTTCGAGAAGCTACAGGTAGCAATGTAATCTCCTGCATCAGGGATGCATCATGTAGCAGTGGTTCTGATGCTGAGCTGCAAGGAGATGCATTACGCTACATCGGTTCTGCCCAAAAAAAACACAGCTGGGCTGGCAGACCACCTTCAGGCCCACTTCCAAGGGTCCAGGAGTGGGGCTGCATTACTTGGGATGGCAAGACTCACAGCAGACAGTCCAGATGCTGTGTTCAAGGTGGTTGGAGCCTTTTCTGACCCTGTGGCTCTGATGGAGATGCCAGCCAACTGGCCCCTGGAACCACTTTGGTGGTCCAGGGTTCAAGATGCAGGTCCAGTCCTTCTCGTTCAGGCAGCAGAATAGCTGGGCAGCAAAGAAACAGTCCTTCTTTGAACAGAGCAACACAGCAGTCATTCGCATGTTCTGGAGGTTTCCACTCCCAGAGGTGTTTTTAATTTTCTGCCTCTCTCTGCCCAAGCACAGCTGCACCTAATCATGTGCCCCAGGATAAAGGCTGAAGGCACTGCATGGTTTGGACACAAAAAGGGCAATTGTCTAAATGTGGCATTTTCATAATTGTGACTTTAAAAAAACGTTACCATTAAAGAGGATTCTAAATTACATTTCTTCAGACACCAAACCCGACAGTCCTACCTGATCCCAATTGAAAGTTATCACTTATTAAATGTAATAATGTACCCCTATGTTATCATATGAGAGAGGTAGGCCTTGCCGCAGTATCACCACCAGGACATGAACATTTAAAAGTACATGTCCACCGTTTTAAATAAACTGCACCCTGCCCAATGGGCTGTTTAGGGCCTACACTAAGGGTAACACATATACATTGAAAAGAAAAGGTTGGGCCTGGCAAAAGGTGTATTTGGCCAGGTTGAAATGGTAGTTTAAAACTGCATACACAAGCTGCAATGCCGGGTCTGAGACATGTTTAAAGGGCTACTTAGGTGGGTGTCACAATAAGTGCTTCAGGCCAACTAGTAGCATTTAACTTGCTGGTCCTGGATACGTGTAGGACCACTTTACTAGGGACTTACAATACATCAAATGTGCCAATTGGGTGTAAAACAATGTTACCATGTTTTAGGGAGTAAGCACACGTACTGGTTAGCAGTGGTAAAGTGCACTGAGTCCTAAGGCCCACAAAAACAAGGTTCAGCAAAAATAGAGGAGTGAGGCAAAATGTTTGGGGGAAGGCACCCTGAGGCTGACAGATCTAATAGTTATCATTTAGGTTAGGTGATGGTTGCCCTGAATGAATGATCAGAGACACAATCAAATTGTGAGCCAAGAGGGCCCTCTCAAGTTGGTGCAATTGGTCTTCATCTTCATTATCAGGAATTATGGATTTTTCCTAATTGCATTCTATTTATCCAGGATACACCCTCAATCAGTATCCACTTCAGGTTCTGTATTATTTCTCAAGTTGAAGTGAGCATCTGAGTAGTCAGATAGCAAAAATAATGTTTCTGGTGATTCCAAACTCCTAATGCCTATGTTGGTAGAACCAGGTGAGCATATGGTGCTTTTCTCCCTCTTCACCCTTCTCGTCTTCTCCACTCATACACTGTCCTTGAGAACTGAAGAGCTTCAGGGCTATGATTGATAACCCAGTATTAAGAGTGGTAGCAGTGATAGTAGACTTGGTGGTAAGGGGAATGTAAACAGTAGTGGTGTCAATGTTAATTTTATCAGCTGATGGATTTATGTCTTTAGAGGGGGGGTGATTAACAGTAATTGTCTTACTCTGTCTCTGTATTTGTTCATTATGTTGCTGCATTGGTTACTTTATTAGTTAAAGAACATTTCACTCACCTCAAATCCGGCTGAGAAGCTGGCTTCTGCACGATTTGTTAGGATTTTCCAGCACAGCGCTCTCTTGTAAAAAGAAACAAATCTTAAAAGGGGCTTGGCTTAGAGGCTGCCCATTACTTACCTTTACTTCCCATTGGTTGGCTCCCATGTCACTCATGTTCTTGCTGAATATTGGTCAGTACCTCCTCCTTGTCTCGGGGTTCCTCCTAACTTTCTGAGGCATTGTCCTGCCGTGGAGCATGGACCAAGTATTGCTTCCGGTGGCCATTATCCTTCCACGGGCCACAGGCTCCTTCAGGTACTTTTTTGTTACCTTTTGGCAAGGACTCTTGTTGAATGCGTGTCTCTGCACTTGCTCTCCTTCATCTCTCCTGCCATTTGCCATTAACCCCCCGTTCATCAATTGTTTTTAAACCCTTTGTATTTATTATCCCTTTTGCTGTTTCCACTCCCAACCCCACCATACTGTTTGAAAGTATGTTGCAAAGCAGTGCAGTCTGCTGTGTAACATGTCTTAAAGTAAATAAAAACAAAGCACTACCCGCGTCGCAGCGCTTTTTCTTTAGTTTTGCATTTTGCAGCGGGCAAGGGTTTGGCTATGTCAACAAACGGGGGGACAGGAATGGCTTGATATAGGTCCAACGTACATTGTCTAAATAAAGCCAAGAGACAGAAAGGTACGGAGTTCCTTTTGGTGGGATATTAGCCACTTTATATATACTCTAGGTAGTGAGGAGGTGGGGAATACCTCCTTTCGAAACTAGGACCCTCACACACCCAGCAAGCTAGGTGTCATGCTTCATCATATTTCGTAGCACGCCCGCATTGCAAAATGCGATGCAGTGCACGCTACGAAATTTGTTTTATTAATTAAATTGTTTACTTACCTCCAATTATCCATATTCTGGTTTTTAGCACCCCCCACCCTGCCCCTCCCCCGTACCGCCTCTCTGCCCCATCGGAACTCCCTCCACGGGCCGTGGCTGTTCATAACCCACTACTTGATAAACACAACTAAAAAAGAACTCATCTAAACAATTCCGTAATGTAAGTTCCCTTGTAAAGACAATCAGCCTGATTCATGTACGGGCCATTTTGCGTGTCCCTAATAGCGAGTAATAGCGACTCGCTATTGAGGAAACGCAAAACGGCATTCATGTACTTTTCGGGGAAAAAATAGCGACTCGCACGCGGGCGCTAAATCCGTTAGCGACCAACTAAAAACGCAGAAAAATCGCTATTCCCGGCTACCTGCGTCGGGATAGCGACTCGCAATCCCGTGCGATCGGGAATGCGACTCGCAATCCCGTGCGATCGGGAATGCGACTCGCATTCTCGCGCGATCGGGAAAACGGGAAGTCGCTTTCCGAGCACAGTGATGACATCACAACCAGGAAGCAGGCAGTTCCCACCCCCAAACACCACAGCGAGGCAAACCTCCGAGGGAGCAAGTCGGAAAGCAGACGCTAAACCAGCGATAGCGACTTCTCTACCGACTGAAATAGCGACATATCTGCTGCCATGTCTGAGGAACCTGTCCCTGGCCCCAGCAACAGCGCAGGACGAAAGCGAAAGCTCAAGTTCTCAGAGCAGGAGCTCGAGAACCTCATTGAAGGGGTGGTGGCCAACCATGACCGGCTCTTCGGGACCAACTCCAGAAAGGTCCCAGAGCAAGACAAGTGGAGGATCTGGCTGGGTATAGCCGCCAGCGTGAACTCGGTGGGTGTGGCCGATAGGTCTTTGGAGGAGCTAAAGAAGTGCTGGTATGACCTCCGAGGTCGTGCCAAGGAGAGGGTGGCGGAGCGCCTTGGAGAGGCATCGGGCACTGGAGGTGGCGGACCGACAGTCCCACCCAACACACCCTTGGAGGACCAGGTCGAGGACACCCTTGAGAGGGAGGCGTGCGTTGGCGTGACCCCTCTGGACTCCTCCCGCCCCACCCAAGACACCCAAGGTAAGTGGCATGCGACTGCGACCCTGTCCCCTATGACCGTCCCTGACCAAATAGGCTCACTTATTGGCCCTTAGTCATGCCTTTGTTGCGCATCAGGGAATGCCCTGAAGCATTGTGGGAGATGTAGTATGTCCACAATGTAGTAGTACCCCAATGCAGCCAGACAGGTCCCAAAGTACGCAAATCCACAGCCATCCAGGGAATGTCACCCAGCATGCATGTAACATCAGCACGTCTGACAGTCACATGCAACTAATGAGTATCCACTTACCCTCACAGGTGGCGCAGACAGCAGTGACAGCGAGAGGCTGCTGATAGATGAGGAGGCCCAGGAGGACGAATCACAACCAGAAACCCAGGCACCAGCCCCTGCCGCTGCAACAACACCAGCAGCCAGGCCCCCCACCGTAGTGGCCCCTGCATCTAGCATCCCACCCGCAGCCAAGGCCAGGCTCCCCACCGTTGCTGCATCGGGATCTGCCGCCCCACCCGCAGCCAAGGCCAGGCCCCCCACCGTTGCTGCATCTGGATCTGCCGCCCCACCCGCAGCCAAGGCCAGGCCCCCCACCGTTGCTGCATCTGGATCTGCCGCCCCACCCGCAGCCAGAACCAGGCACCCCACTAATGTGCCCCCAGTCCCTGCCGCACCAGCAACGCCTGCTGCAACACCACCTGCAGCTGGTGCCAAGAGATCAGGGCCTGCGACAGCGGCAACACAGCGGGCAATCAGCAGGAGGGGCAATGGACATCGCTATGCCTGCATGAGCGTTGAGAGACGCATGCTCCGTATCCACCAGCGCCAGTCACAGCAGCAAGGTGCCATCCAGCTCCAGCTGCACAAAATTGGGCGCAATGTGGCGGGAGTTGGAGACCGCATGGACCGCATGACGGCGGCCATGGGCCGCATGACTGCAGCCATGGAGGAGAACACTGCTGCGCTGCTCAAGCACCGCAGTGTAGCGAGCCGGCGCCACCACCAGCTGATGAGCCGGCTGTCGGCCTATAGCAGGTCGAATTATGTGGCAGCAAATGCCACCACCCAGTTGTCGCGGCGCTCTCTCACCCAGCAGCACCAACTAGTGCAGTGCTGTGAGGACATCACCAGGGTCCTGGAGCACCTAACCACCGCGGTAACGGCACTACACACACCTGCGCTACCGGCCACTGTAGGGGGCGACGATGCCAGTGAGGGTGCCTCCAGCGTGAGCAGCCAATCGGCCACACTGGTCCCGCCACCTAGGCGCAGCACCAGGGCAACGCCTGGTACAGGTGCCCAGGAAGAGGAAGAGCCTCAGAGGCGCTTGGGCATTACGCGCAGGAGGCGCCATTGACACTGTCTGCATAACACTGGCACAGGCTGACGCTAAGCCTGCCAAGTACATGCACACTGCAGTATGAAGCAATACTGGTATTTGTAAATAGTTGGACTGATTACCTTTTTCTTGTGAATGAAACAAATATATTTATTTTGCTGCACACATTAGCCTTGTGTAATCATTACATTTTGCATGCAATTGTGATATGTGGGGTGGGGGAAGAGGGTGGGCTAGAAATTGTTCTGTGTGATGTGGTTGCGACGTCTGTGGCCTTCAGCTGGGTTCTCCCCGCGTGCATGGTGCACATGTGCTGGTGGCCGGTCGTCCCCTTCAGATTCACTGCCTGAGATGTCAACAGGTATCCGGCGCTTGGTTGCAATGTTATGGAGCATTGCACAGACAGCCACAATGCGGCAGCATGCAGCAGGACTGTAATACATGGCCCCACCTGTCTTGTGCAGTATACGGAACCTGCTCTTGAGCAGGCCAAATGTCCTTTCTATACAGTTCCTTGTCCGGATGTGCGCAACATTGTAGCGCCGTTGCTGAGGTGTGGCAGGGTTGAGGTAAGGGGTCAGGAGATATTCCCGTAGGGCGTAGCCACTGTCACCTGAATGAGAGGAGCAGATGTTGATTGCCTGTGCAGCGCAGTGACTTCATTGCAATGTGACATTGTCGACAAAGTGTACTTACCAAGTAGGTGTCCTTCCCCAAACTCTCCTCTGAGCAGTCGTGTGTGGAGTCCACTGTGCCTGAAGATAAAGGAATCATGGGTACTCCCTGGGTACTGTGCGACAATGTCAGTGATGATGGTCTTGGCATTGCAGACCATCTGTATGTTGAGGGAGTGGTAGGACTTCCGGTTGCGGTACATATACTCCGTGGCAGCTGGTGGGCAGATGGCGACGTGGGTACAGTCGATGCAGCCGAGGACATGGGGAAAATGGGCTACATTGTAAAATTGTAGTTTTGTCAGGTCCAATTCCTGTTGGCTCGTGGGAAATGTGATGTGGCGGTGGAGCTGGGTGAGCATGGCGTCAACGAAAGTGTGGAGGCAGCGTGACATGGTGGGCTGGGATATCCCCCCAGCAGCCGCTACTATGCCCTGGAAACTGCCGGAGGCCAGGAGGTGCAGGCTGCACAATACCTGCACATGTGTATGCACAGAATTGTTTCGCCTTGTTGGGGGCTGCATGAGGGGGTCAAGTTCTTGTATCAGCCAGGTGATCATTTCCCCATTCAGCCTGTATTTGGCATAAATCTGTTCTCTGGTTTGGCCCAGCAAGGTGACCCGCTGCCGGTAAATCCTTTCCTGCCTCATGCGTCTCCTCCGTGCTGCTCGCTGTAGCCTTCGCCGCCTCACCACCATGTACATTCCTGGCATTGTGGAACGCCTAATGCTGCTGCTGAATGTCCTTATGTGTGATTGGTCAGGCCTGGACCTGTTGGTGATTGGCTAACTGGTTTTCAAATTTTACTTAATCATGGCTTTTATGGTTACCACCTGCTTTGAGTTGTCCTTAATTTGCGCCGCGCAAAAAAGCGATTTTGGGGTTTTCCGCTATTGTATATTTTTCATGAATGCCGATTGTGAATAAATTGCGTTTCGCTATTCATTTCGCAGATTCCGTGGTTGGTCGCTATTTCCGTATCGCTAATGCGCGACTACCGGGACTCTGCGACTATTATAGCGTAATCGCTATTGTAATCGCTATTCTGTGTTTGCGAAATCGCTATTTTGTACTTGAATGCCGATTCCGTGTTTTGCACCCGCAATTGCATTTTCGCAGCCATTGCGGGCGCAATTTCGCTTCATGAATCAGGCTGAATGTATCTTAAATGCTTTGCTCCCATGTCACTCGTTTCCTTACTTTCTATTCAGAAGCGCCTCCTTCACGCCTCTGGCTTTCTTGAGGACTTTGAGTCTTTATCCTTGCCATGGAGGATGGACCAAGTACAGCTTTTTTTCTGTGGCCAGTATCCTTCCTTTGGCTGCAGACTGTTGCAAGTACTCTTTTCAATGTGTTTTGTGCCATTCTCCCTTGTATTGCTTAACCCCCGTTGCTCAACCTGGGATTTTTTTTTACATGTTACACAGCAACGTGTGATGCTGTACAACATGCCTTAAAGGGAAAAAAGTGCTATGACGCGGTCAATTCTGGGCACGTCATGGTGTTTTTCTTTCTTTAAGACGTGCTGCATAGCAGTTCATACTGAGCAAATGTAAAAAAAAATGACATATCCAATAGATTTCACAATGCTTGTTTTGAAATAGTTTTAGCAGAGAATAAAAGGTTTGTTTCTTAGCTTTCATTTCTGTCTTGATTTTCCCTGCAATTCATATTGGTGACTTGCTGAATAGTAACAAAGAATGAGTGAAGACTTGGGATACTACCGGAAGACTGTCGCTTTATGTTGCTGCATCTCCTGTATAGTATTGTAAGAAGGCCTCATGGTGGCGTTTGTCTCAGAGCTGCTCCAGCCGAATGCGGATGAAGTATTGTGGTAGGTTGTTGAGGGTGGTCCATATCCATCAAGGGAGCCCATAAATTATCCATCATCTTGCCATGAGTTGACTGACTTTCATGACCTGATCTGGTGCTTTTAGATAGTAGCACCATCTTGGCACATCCACAGTCTTAGTGGCCATCTGCAGTGGCAGCCGCAGCAAGCAGCAGCATTTCCGGAATGACTGAGCCCGAGTTTGGGAGACGGTACAGCTCAGCAGACCCACCTAGAAGCTGGATCCACAGCCAGTAAATATTGCCAAAATAGCAATTTGGTCGGTTGAGAGTTATCAAGGGGGCAAAGGGTCCATGTAATAGATATACAGGACGCAGCAGGGGTTACATCCCAGGATTCACGCCAAACCCCTTGCCCCCCTTTGAGCAACAATGTCAGTTGATTCCATTCTTGCTCTGGTTTAGAGTGTCTCCTGTTGAAGTTATATCTAAATTCTGGTGAGCTAACATTACTTATCGGTTATACACTCCAGGGCTCATATACAAGCCCTGTGCCCAGCCAGAACATCCCTTTTTTTTAATGTTCCGGTGGTGCTAAGGGCTTAGCCATATCTACAATGCCAAGTAAAGCCACCCTGCACGGCTTTTCATGGCCTTGTAGATACTGAGTGAGGAAATGTAGCACAAGTCGCACTACAATGGGGAGGCGTTCCATGGGCTTTACAATGCGTGTTCTCGCGTAACACCCATGAAATTTGACACGTTCCCAGATTTACAAGTTGTAAATCTAGGAATGCGTCAAAAGCCTACACCTCCCATGGGGAAATGTACGCGAGGCACAATGAGGAGAAATAACATTATTTCTCCTCGTTATTTCTTCTTTCTATGTGTGTTGCATTTAGCAGCACACATAGAAAGAGGAAATCGCCCCCATTGATTGTTTTTGTGCAGGAAGGTGTTGTTTCCTGCACAAAAACAATCCTCCCTACAATGCAGAAACCCATGCACCATGCTACAAGGGTGCCTGCATTGACGCATGGCAGCCGATTGAGCACCAGCGCAGGGAAAGATTACAGGAATGCGCTGTATCGGACAGAAAACTCCCATTCCTGCCCTTTTCTTTTGCCGTAGGGCAGTGCAGCAAGAATGCGTATGGTCCTACCGTATATATATATATTGAAGAAGAGAGATGAACTTTCGAAACGCGTCGGTGTATTGCAATTTGAATGACTGTTAGAAGGAAGCTATTAACAGGAGCCTGCTTGTACCCTTCAAATAAAGGTTTGCCACCTTCAATATGCGCTTTGGGTGCTGCTCAAGTGTGGGCAAAGTTGGAGCGTGATATAGGATGGCTGCCCGGCCGTCAAGCTTGCACCACCCAGAGTAAAGGAGGGGCCCATGAGGCTTGGTATGTGCCCAGCGGCTTTGGGGAAGCGCATATTCGGGATCTAAAGTGGACACTGTTTGTGGCGGCCCATCTGAGGGCTTGAAAAGGGAACAGAAATGAGTGCACCATTGGAGGATTGTAATATCGGGACTTCCGTAGCCATAATGCATTGCAGGTAATTCAACCGGCCCATCTGAGGGCGTGAAACTGACATTATTGGCGGAGACCGGAGCATGCATTCAATCTTGCAACTGCCTTTGAAGAAGAGAGATGAACTTTCGAAACGCGTCGGCGTATTGCAATTTGAATTACTGTTAGAAGGAAGCTATTAACAGGAGCCTGCTTGTACCCTTCAAATAAAGGTTTGCCACTTTCAATATGCGCTTTGGGTGCTGCTCAAGTGTGGGCAAAGTTGGAGCATGATATAGGACGGCTGCCCGGCCGTCGAGCTTGCACCACCCAGAGTAAAGGAGGAGCCCATGCGGCTTGGTATGTGCCGAGTGGCTTTTGGGAAGCGCATATTCGGGATCTAAAGTGGACACTGTTTGTGGCGGCCCATCTGAGGGCTTGAAAAGGGAACAGAAATTAGGTGCGCAATGGAGCGGAGAGCCACACATTGCGTGACATTTGAAAGGCAACTGTTGTGGGGTTTCTCATCGGCACCAACCCACTTGGGTAGTTATTTGTTTGTATTTACGGACACAGGAGCACCCACTGGGGAGTGATATATGGGGAACTACATGTACCAGGAGGCAATGCGCACACACCCACAAGGGCGGGACTAAAGAGCGTTTATCAAAGGTTCCCCACACCTGCTTCTGTTTATCCGCATGTGCCAGTGAACAAGGAATGAAAATTCTGAAATGCGTTTGGCTGCATGAGGGAGCCATGATTGAATTGTACACTGTTGCAGTCCGCAATTAAAGAGGTGGCTCAACTCTTCGTGTGAGGCTTCCTCATTAGGGGAACCTTTTGTGTGGATTTGTTGAGCAGCTGTTCCTAGCCGCGGGGACGCCCTGCTGCATATCCGGCAGATCTGCATCTCGTAAGCACGAGGTGCGCAATGGAGCGGAGAGCAAAACATTGCGTGACATTTGAAAGGCAACTGTTGTGGGGTTTCTCATCGGCACCTACCCACTTGGGTAGTTATTTGTTTGTATTTACGGACACACCTGCTTCTGTTTATCCAAATGGGCCAGTCAACAAGGAATGAAAATTCTGAACCACGTTTGGCTGCACGAGGGAGCCGTGATGGAATTGTACACTGTTGCAGTCCGCAATTAAAGAGGTGGCTCAACTCTTCGTGTGAGGCTTCCTCATTAGGGGAACCTTTTGTGTGGATTTGTTGAGCAGCTGTTCCTAGCCGCGGGGACGCCCTGCTGCATATCCGGCAGATCTGCATCTCTTAAGCACGAGGTGCGCAATGGAGCGGAGAGCAAAACATTGCGTGACATTTGAAAGGCAACTGTTGTGGGGTTTCTCATCGGCACCAACCCACTTGGGTAGTTATTTGTTTGTATTTACGGACACACCTGCTTCTGTTTATCCAAATGGGCCAGTCAACAAGGAATGAAAATTCTGAACCACGTTTGGCTGCACGAGGGAGCCGTGATGGAATTGTACACTGTTGCAGTCCGCAATTAAAGAGGTGGCTCAACTCTTCGTGTGAGGCTTCCTCATTAGGGGAACCTTTTGTGTGGATTTGTTGAGCAGCTGTTCCTAGCCGCGGGGACGCCCTGCTGCATATCCGGCAGATCTGCATCTCGTAAGCACGAGGTGCGCAATGGAGCGGAGAGCAAAACATTGCGTGACATTTGAAAGGCAACTGTTGTGGGGTTTCTCATCGGCACCAACCCACTTGGGTAGTTATTTGTTTGTATTTACGGACACACCTGCTTCTGTTTATCCAAATGGGCCAGTCAACAAGGAATGAAAATTCCATAGAAATTCCATTTTCATAGAATCCGGATAACCGCTACCAAGGTAGCGGTTATCCGGATTCTATGAAAACGAGATAAGGTAGCGGTTATCCGGATTCTATGAAAACGAGATAAGGAATTGGCACAGATAAAGAACGCACAGAAGAAGATAAGAGTCAAAAGGCATTTCCGATTGAGCAACACTTGACAGTATAGCTGGAGAAGAATAGTGGCAATAACGAAGAACAGAATATTATAAGGCACAAAACAACAACGACCAGAGACTGCCCCTGATGAAGGCACACATGAGTGCCGAAATGCATTGGGCTCATTCGAGAAATGTTGATTTGATATATTGTAATATATGTGCCAAAAAAATGTGTTTCATTATGATGTGAAATTGTGTTGTGAATTTCAGTTTGCAATTAAACAGATATGTGAATGTTGAATAATGAAATGACAATTAATCAGCAAAAAAAGCATACAAAAGAAATAAAAGGAAAATTCAAGCAAACAAAAACAAGTGTGGTTCAAGTCGGATTAAAATAATAAATATAAAAAGCGCTAGGGCGCCAAGTGAACAGTGCGCGATTGGGTGGAAACTCAATTTCACCATAACTTACTAACGTATTTGTATACTGACATTTTTGCAAAAAAAAAGTTTTCGAAGGAAGTATGGAATCAACGTCATAACAATCGTCTAGGTTGGTAGGATTTTAGAATAATGGCTGTTATTCCCAAACAATAGAAGACAGATAATGCAGACCCTTTGCCTGAATTTTGGATTGATTGAAATTTGGATCCGTCACACCTGCCATTTTTCCAGAATTGTTAGAAAATGGTCGACCGTAGCTTAAGGTATCTGCCGAATGTAAGGTGTGGTATTTTGTCCCATAAAATAAGACTAATTGAGAAACAAATACACGAAGAGGGAACTCGAATTTAGAGACAAACAAAATGAAACATTTTTTGGCATCATAAGAAGGGGAGGATATGTTACACAGAAAAATAATCGAAAGGGATAGCCAAGATCTGTTGTATCACACGTTCCTGCAGCTAGTCTGATACATGGTAAGTAGAAGCTTTTTCGTGTTTGCGCGCGCTGACATCCTCTGAATGCTGTATCCCCCCCCTTTCTTTTCTCCTCTGTAGGTTACATCGGAGTTCCGACTGAAGAATGGAGTGGACATGGACCGCACCGTGCTCCATGTAGGGAAAGACATAGACAAGCGCTGTGAGATATTGCATGGAGTGCAGACCATCACTGTGAACGTGAAAAATTGTATGGTGTGACTGTGCGTACATGCCCTGATTGTATGGTATGAATGTGTATGTATTCCATATGCCCGGCCGATAAACGTTCTGTTTGCGCAACTGCCGCGTTAGAAAACAACATCGTGACGCGTCGCGTAACCGCGACATATCGCGTTGTCGCGTAATGCGTCATATGACGAGCCACGTTAGCGCACCCGGAAGTGCTCCGGTGCGCGAGGCGCGAAGCGCAGCTTCCCGGAAGCAATCCGGGGCGCGGCGTGGAGCGCGTAACGTAAGCATAACAGGTCATGTGACTTGTTAATAAAACTTTTCATTGGTTCATTTCACTTTTGGGTTCCTAATGATGTAAGGCTAGGTCATGTGACCTAAAAATAACACTTTTCATTGGTTTAGAACTATTTTTTGTCCCAAAATGATGAAAACCCCTCCTTGTTTCCTCACTCTGACTTTCATCTTTGTGAGAGGAAGACCTTTTTTCATCACTTAGCAATGGCAAGTGTTGTAGCTTCAGCTGGTGCATCCCCACCACCACCACCACCTCCTAGGAAGAGAGTACCACCTCCTCAGGTGGTGGTTGACCAAGAGGTGCCCCCCCTTACCTTCTTGTTGCCTGATTCGGCCAGCTCAATCCATCGAGCATGAGACTCTGTTGTGATCTGAAGAACCGCTGCCTGCGGTGCCTCCCAGAACCGCTTGACGGAGGCCCCCGATGGGCGGTGTGGTGGCGAGGACTGGGAGGGGGCGCTTGGCTCCTGCCCCCTCCCCAAGTCTCGCTCGGCCAGCTGAGTTGCGGCCACTCTTGCAGCCTACGACATGGAGAGGCCGGGGCGTTGACTAGGCGGGGCCTCCGGCCGCAACCACAGCGCCAACGATCGCTGCTGACGGAGGGGAGCCTTGCCGGTGAGAGCCACTGATCTGAAGAACCGCTGCCTGCGGTGCCTCCCTAAACCGCTTGACGGAGGCCCCCGAGGGGCGGTGTGGTGGCGCGGACTGGGAGGGGGCGCTTGGCTCCTGCCCCCTCCCCAAGTCTTGTTGCCCTGGTGTGGCCTGAGATCGCCCCCGACATAGGCGGCCGGCTCCCGGGGTCCAGCGGAACTTTTTGCCTTTTGGTGACTCTTCATTCTGGACCTTGTCCCACAATCCGTTTGACCTGAAGACACGTCCTGCGGTGTCCTCGCAATGCGGCCTGGTCCCTGAATGTGTGCAGGGGGACGGTATTGATTGGATCAAGATGGCGGCTTCACACAAAGCTGACTCAAGTGTTGCTGCTGATGCTATGCAGACAAAAACTGGTTTTCAGTTTGTACATTCTTCAAGATTTTTCCATCCAAGGCTGGTTGAGAGTTTGTAGAACGATGGCTTCAGATTTTCAACATACTACTCTTCAACATTCTTCATAAATGTAACAATGTGAGACTCACTAGGAGAACGGCCGTTTATCTTTCCTTTCAAAATGCTGCCAACAATATTTTCTAAATGGAAGACACCATCTTGTAGCATAAAGGGCTGCGTCAAGGGTGGTATTGCCCAGAATGTCTTGCTTTCTAGTGCTCGTAATGACGAAGCCAGAACTGCCGAAAGGGATTCTGGTCCTGCCGCTACTTATTGGAGACATTGAACTATACTCTGGACCTGCCTGGCCTCGACCAAAATGGCGCCAGTATGGGAGCGACTTGCAACTCCTTATGACGTTCTAGTTACTTAGCCTTGACGTTATGGGGGATGTGTGCGGTCTTTGTGCACATGGCGGGCGGGGAAGGGTACTGACTGGGAATACGGACAACCCTATTGATGTCGATTTTTCATTATTGATGATTGATTATTGTATTAATAAAGCTTCGAAGTAATGTTACCCATGATACTCGCCCATGGTGTGCGTATGGACGATTTTATTGTAACTGATCCTGTTATACTTTCAATTATAAAATCAACCTTCACTGATCCTGCAACCGTTTGTCACGTTTAGTTTTTTCAATTAAATGGCTCGCTTGTTACATACTCCTATACCCCTGGCTATTGAAAGACACCATCTTGTAGAATAAAGGGCTGCGTCAAGGGTGGTATTGCCCAGAATGTCTTGTTTTCTAGTGCTCGTAATGACGAAGCAAGAACTGCCGAAAGGGATTCTGGTCCTGCTGCTACTTATTGGAGACATTGAACTATACTCTGGACCTGCCTGGCCTCGACCAAAATGGCGCCAGTATGGGAGCGAATTGCAACTCCTTATGAAGTTCTAGTTACTTAGCCTTGACGTTATGGGGGATGTATGCGGTCTTTGTGCACATGGCGGGCGGGGAAGGGTACTGACTGGGAATACGGACAACCCTATTGATGTCGATTTTTCATTATTGATTATTGTATTAATAAAGCTTCGAAGTAATGTTACCCATGATACTGGCCCATGGTGTGCGTATGGACGATTTTATTGTAACTGATCCTGTTATACTTTCAATTAAAAAATCAACCTTCACTGATTCTGCAACCGTTTGTCACGTTTAGTTTTTTCAATTAAATGGCTCGCTTGTTACATACTCCTATACCCCTGGCTTTTGAAAGACACCATCTTGTAGAATAAAGGGCTGCGTCAAGGGTGGTATTGCCCAGAATGTCTTATTTTCTAGTGCTCGTAATGATGAAGCCAGAACTGCCGAAAGGGATTCTGGTCCTGCCGGAACTGATGCTGTTGGGGAATTCCCCGCCATCTTTATCTCCCAGCAGCTGGCCCGATTGCCTTGGACCGGTACCTACTCCCAAGCAGGAGATCAAGAGCCTGGGGGTGTGGCTCGAGCAGGACCTTTCTTTTAAAACTCACGCAAAAAAGACAGCAGGCGTGTGTTTTGGCCTGCTCCGATCAGCCCGGAAGATTCTACCTCTCCTCCCAGTGGCTTCTAGAAGGTTACTCGTACAGGGGCTTATCATCTCGCGGTTGGATTTCAGCAACGCGTTGTTTCTAGGCGCCCCAGAATCTACCCTGAATAAATTGCAGCAAGTGCAGAACGCGGCCGCAAGGCTCTTGACGGGTCTCTCCAGGCGTCAGTCTGCTCGCCCTGCGCTCAGGGCGCTGCATTGGCTCCCTGTTAGGGATAGGGTGAAATTTAAGTCGCTTTGTATCGCCCACAAAGTTCTGCAGGGGGTAGGCCCACCCATCCTTGGGGATATGGTTCAGCCTTACAAGGCCTCCCGCTCTCTCGGTTGTGATCATCAACATCTGTTGCAGGTTGAGAGGGTGAGGAAGGCAAGAACCGGTGGCAGAAGGTTCTCCATAAATGTGGCCACCTTGTGGAATTCTCTTCCTCTGCACTTACGCTCGGAAGCGAGCATCCTTCGGTTCCGTAAACTTTTAAAAACTATCCTATTTTCTGTCTAGTTCCTGCACTATGGTGGTAGCGTATCTCTCTGGTTGAGCGCGGGGATGCCCAAGGGTAACCAGGCGCTATATAAAATTCAGTAATAATAATAATAAATACTTATTGGAGACATTGAACTATACTCTGGACCTGCCTGGCCTCGACCAAAATGGCGCCAGTATGGGAGCGACTTGCAACTCCTTATGACGTTCTAGTTACTTAGCCTTGACGTTATGGGGGATGTATGCGGTCTTTGTGCACATGGCGGGCGGGGAAGGGTACTGACTAGGAATACGGACAACCCTATTGATGTCGATTTTTCTTTATTGATTATTGTATTAATAAAGCTTCGAAATAATGTTACCCATGATACTTGCCCATGGTGTGCGTATGGACGATTTTATTGTAACTGATCCTGTTATACTTTCAATTATAAAATCAACCTTCACTGATCCTGCAACGGTTTGTCACATTTAGTTTTTTCAATTAAATGGCTCGCTTGTTACATACTCCTATACCCCTGGCTTTTGACCCTTTCCTACGCGCGGTCTGTACTACCGCCCTCGGGCGATCTAAGTAATGAACAGACTACCATTGCCGAAACACAAGGGAATGCATCTCAGAGAGATAAGTCAAGTACGTGGTAGATAAAAACATTTTCGTGTTTATGCACGCTGATGTGCTTTGAACGCTGCCCCCCCCCCCTCATCATTTAGATTACCACCGCCCATTGCACAAAAGCGTACCGGGCGCTCCCCACGCAAAAAAAACGTTTTTTTTGTGTGTTTTTTTTGCCCCGCGGGGCCCTTTTAAAGCCTCCACATCAAACCTAGGGGGTCAGGGAGGATCTACTATGCCCCCTTATGGTCATTTCCCCCTTTGTTTTGGCCTCCTCTTGTCTCTCCATCCTACCGAGAGACAAGATGGCGGCCACTCCGGACTGTTTAGAATGTTGACAGACACCGGAGAGCCAATCAGCTTCGCTTCGCGAAGTTCCGTTACGCGTCAAGTACGCGAACCGGAGTGCTACCCGGAGCGCTGTTACAGATATATATATTTTTTTGAACGTTAATTTATCAAAATCCACTGGAGCACATATATTGAGACCTAGCAAAGGCACATCGGGCTACCAGTCCCTACAATTTTGCCAAGTTTCGTGCAAATCCATTCAGCCGTTCGAGCTAAAAGTGAGGCCAACCGCCCTATGGAAATTAACATGGGAAAAACGCGTTTTGGGACCCCCCTTTTTTCTCGGCCCCCCCTTGACGAAACCCCCCCAAATTTTCAGGGGCTGCTCAGAAACAAAATGTTCCATTTTCCTGAAAATTTCAGCCAATTCCGTCCACAAACGCCAAAGTTATTAGACATAGAATTTTCAAAAATCCCATAAAGAAAAACTCCTAACTATATATACCTACTGGCGACCGCCAGTAGGTAATATATATATATATATATATATATATATATATATATATATATATATATATATATATATATATACACACAACAAAGGTTACCCTAAAAGAGGAGCCACCACACAGGTAAGTACAGCTTCAGGAATGTTTTAATGTTGGCTGCTTCACAAGCGAAGATGGATGCATCGCTGCACACAATGTTCAAGCCTGACGCGTTTCGTGTTGTTCACACTTCATCAAAGGCTTTGCAAAATGGAGACAGCTGGCAGTAGCGCACCCTTTAAAACAATGAAATCCAGCCCCAGTGGGAGTGGCAGCTCGCGCTGCACTGTGGACTCTGTAGTGTCGCTATCGATAATTTCTCAAGTGAGATGCCAAGAAGTCCATTCATAACGCTCTATCGAACACCCCAGTGGGTCGCTTTGTCATCCTCATACACTTGAAAAGCACCTATATATATACACACACACACACACACAATGCCTGATAATAACTTATCACTACACTTAGTGCACTCCCCAAAAGACTTTTTAATTGGTTTTTCCACCTGTCTTCTCCTCGGACATTGTGAACATTCTCTGGCGAGATTGCTGAAGTGAGTATCCATTCGAATAAGGATGTGCTCTTTTTGCCAGGCAAACACACACACCTTCTGCCCAAATGCCACCGTTGATCAATCAATCAATCAGGAGTTTGTTAAAGCGCGACTACTCACCCGTAAGGGTCTCAAGGCGCTAGGGGTGGGGGTATTGGGGGGGTGCAGGTTCCATTCCATCAAGGAGGGGGTCTGTCGAAGAGCCAGGTTTTGAGGTTTCTTGCGAAGATGGGGAGCGATGTTGTCTGTCTGAGGTGGAGCGGAAGGGCGTTCCATGCTTTGGCCGCGAGGAAGGAGAAGGAGCGGCCTCCCGATCTGGTCTTTCTGGTGCAGGGGACCACAGCGTAGGAAAGCTGGGCTGATCGTAGGGTCCTTTGGGGTGCGTGGAATTTGAGTCGGCTGTTCAGGTATGCTGGTCCGGTGCCGTGGAGGGCCTTGTGTGCGTGGGTGAGCATCTTAAAGGTGATTCTCGCCTCGACGGGGAGCCAGTGGAGTGTGCGCAGGTGCTGGGAGATGTGGCAGTGTTTTGGCAGGTTGAGGACCAGTCTTGCGGCGGCGTTCTGGATGTTCTGTAGCTTGCGGATGAGGTTTTTGTTTATTCCGGCGTAGAGTGCGTTGCCGTAGTCGAGTCTGCTGGTGACCAGGGCGTGAGTGACTGTCTTTCGGTGTTCGAGGGGGATCCATTTGAAGGTCTTACGAAGGAGGCGGAGGGTGTGAACGCAGGAAGATGAGACAGAGTTGATCTGGCGGTCCATTTTGAGCTCGGAGTCCAGGATGATTCCCAGGTTGCGTGCGTGGTCTGTGGGGGTTGGCGGGTTTCCGAGGGCGGTGGGCCACCAGGTGTCACTCCAGGCGTCGGGGTTTGGGCCCATGATGAGTACTTCTGTTTTGTTGTTGTTTAGTTGTAGGCAGCTGTTTTTCATCCATTTGGCGACGGCTTCCATGCCTTCTCGAAAGTTGCGTCTGGCGGTGTTGGGCTCGTTGGATAGGGAGAGGATGAGCTGGGTGTCGTCTGCATATGACACGATGTTGAGTCCGTAGGTTCTGACGATGGGGGCAAGTGGAGCCATGTAGACGTTGAAGAGCGTCGGGCTGAGGGAGGAGCCCTGGTGGACTCCGCAGGTGATAGGTGTGGGGTCCGAGAGGAAAGGGGGGAGTCTGACCCGCTGCGTCCTGCTGGAGAGGAAGGAGCAGATCCAGTCGAGGGCCTTGTCCTGGATTCCTGCACCGTAGAGTCTGCGTATTAGGGTGCGGTGGGAGACTGTGTCGAACGCCGCTGATAGGTCGAGGAGGATGAGGGCTACTGTTTCTCCTTTGTCCAGTAAGGTGCGGATGTCGTCTGTTGCGGCGAGGAGGGCGGTTTCCGTACTGTGGTTTTTTCTGAAGCCGGATTGGGAGGAGTCGAGGATGTTATGTTCTTCAATGAATGTGGCGAGTTGGCTGTTGATGGCTTTCTGGATGACTTTCGCTGGGAACGGGAGCAGGGAGATGGGTCTGTAGTTTTTGAGGTCGGTGGGGTCCGCTGAGGGTTTCTTTAGGAGGGGGTTGACCTCGGCGTGTTTCCAGTCGTCAGGGAATGAGGCGGTCGCCAGGGAGCGGTTGATGGTTTGGCGGAGCATGGGTGCGATGGTGTTGGCGGCTCTGTTGAAGATGTGGTGGGGGCAGGGGTCCGTGGGGGCCCCTGAGTGGATTGACTTCATTGTCTTCAGTGTGTCTTCGGTGGTGAGTGCTGTCCAGTCATCAATCGCTGGTTTCCGGGTGTCGGGGGTGGTTGGTGAGGGTTCAGTGTGTTGGTTGTCTTCGTCGAAGTTGTCGTAGATGCTCTTGATTTTGTGGTGGAAAAAGATGCTGAGTTTGTCGCAGAGGTCTTGTGAGGGAGGGATGTCTGTAGACTCGCTGGTGGGTTGGGCGAACTCCTTGATGATGCTGAAGAGTTCTTTGCTGTTGTGTGCGTGGGTGGAGATTCTGTCTTCAATCGCTTTTTTCCTCGTTTCTCTGATGAGTTGATGGTGGGCGTTGGTGGCGGCTCTGAAGTTGTTGTGGGCTTCTGTGGATTTGGTGTTTCTCCAGGCCTTTTCGAGGCGGCGGAATGTGCGCCTGGACTCTCGAAGTTCGGTGGTAAACCACCTGGCTTTCTTGGCACGGGTATTGTTGTTTTTCTTGAGGGGGGCTATGGTGTTGGTGCTGTCCGAGATCCATCCATGCAGGGTCCGGGCTGCGGTGTTGGGGTCATCGTTTTCTGCGATGGTTGGGGTGGAGTTGTTGAGTGAGGAGGTGAGCTGGTCATCGGTGATTTTGGTCCAGTTTCTTTGTGGAAGCAGGTGCTGGTGTCTGTGGATGGTGGGTGTTCTGAGGGTGAAGTGGACGCAACGATGGTCGGTCCATGGGAGTTCGGTGGTGTGGCTGAAGGTGATGGAGTTTCCTGTAGTGAAGAGGGGGTCGAGGGTGTGTCCTGCTGAGTGCGTGGGCTCGGTCACGATCTGGCGGAGTCCAATGTTGTGGAGGTTGTCCAGGAGGGATGTGGTGTTGGGGTCCAGTTGATTGTCGAGGTGGAAGTTGAGGTCTCCCAGCAGGGTGTAGTTGGTGGATGCGATGGCCTGAAGGGAGATAATGTCCGTAATGGAGTTGGCGAAGGGTCCGCGGGGTCCAGGAGGTCGGTAGATGAGGGTTCCTCGGAGGGCGGCGGTGGGGCTGGCCAGTATCTTGAAGTGAAGGTGTTCCATCAGTTCTGTGGACTCGTCAGAGAGTGTGCTCAGGCGGAGGCTGGATTTGTGGATGATGGCGATTCCTCCTCCTGGGTGGATGGGGCGGTCCTTCCTGGAGATCTTGTATCCTTGGGGGATGGCGATGGCGATGTCCGGTCCCGAGGTGGTGTTGGTCCAGGTTTCGGTGAAGAATGCTACGTCTGGGGTTGTGCTGTCAAGGAGGTCCCAGATTTCTGTGGCGTGTTTGTGGAGGGATCGGACGTTGAGGAGGATGCATTGCAGGGTCTTCGGTTCGGTTGTGTTCTTGTGGGCGGGTTGTGCTGGATCCGTGTTCTTGGCGGTGCTGCAGGTGTGCCGGCAGCGGTGACAGCTGAAGGGTCCATGGGTGTCGGCTGGTGATGCTGACTTGCAGTTGTTGTTGCAGCCTGGGTTGAGTGTGTGGAGTGCTGCTGGGTCGTAGCGTTGGCGGGGCGGAGGTCCAGGGTTCCTGGTGCTGGTCGCGGACGGGTCGCAGACGAGCGCAGACGTGCTTGCCTTTGACGCACCTTCGGTGCACCAGCGGCGTGCCTGCAGTTAAGTAGGGGTCGGGGAGGGCTGGACAGCTGGGAGGCGGGAGCGGGGAGGGGAGCTGGATTGGCCCGGTCGTGCTGGGGGGGGAGGGGCCGCGGGGGCAGCAGCGGCGGGGAAAGGTAAAGGGAGGAAAGAAGGGATAAAGAAAAAAGGGAGAATAAGCAGAAATAAGGCACAAAAGAGCAGAGATGCAGAAAAGAGCAGAAAGGAGAAAGATAGAAAGGGTAAAAAAACGAGTGAAAACGGGTGAAGGAGCAGAGGGAGAGAAAGGGAAAATGGGCAAAAATAAGGCACAAAAGAGCAGAGGTGCAGAAAGGTGAAAGATAGAAAGGGAAAAAAACGAGTGAAGGAGCAGAGGGAGAGAAAGGGAAATGGTCAGAAATAAGGCGCAAAAGAGCAGAGGTGCAGAAAGGTGAAAGATAGAAAGGGGAGAAAAAGGAGTGAAGGAGCAGAAAGAAAGAAAGGAGACAGAGGTCCACTGGACCACCAGGGATGAGGCGCAGGGAAACCTGCGGGTGGAGGAGGGCCTCGATCACCAACACTCAAGAGTGCAGGGGCAGGGGCACCTCACTTAATGGTGGAGCTGCGAGGGTGGGAGAGCAATTTCACTGACAATGAGTCAGTGGTCTTGCTCATCTTGATCATATTCTAAGGTTCACCGGAATAAAAGATGTGTATTCACATGCACATTTAATTTCTGCTCACGAAAGTCATTGAAAAGTATACAGATTTCTAATAATTAGATGCAAATATATGTGTGTGTGTGTGTGTGTGTGTGTGTGTGTGTGTGTAAATCTTTGCAGGTATATCTATATTTATATGTAGATTTATATGGCAGTGCCACATAGAACATATGCATAATGTTGGTGTATATAGGTATACCTTTATATATGTTGTATAATAGTCTAAATATTTCATTATTTAAATTACATTTGGCTTCTACGTGTAGTTTTATTCCCAGAAATGATTTAATAGTCCCAATTTTATTTCTACATCACTCGACTAAAACATTTTAAGGCCTTCCAGTAATTTAAATATTTGGCATGCATGCATGTGGTTAGAATATGAAGAGTATTCTCACCACATGAATGCCATATGCCAGTTAACATTTCCATCATCATGAGCATATTATAACATGCACATCATTTGCATATCTGGGTGAACACTTGAAAATGGCAGCAGATCAGATATAGTGCTACAAGCTTAACAAATAGCATCTGCCAACAGTTAAATTGTTCATTAAAATAAAACATGCAGTCACGTTAAAATTTGACCTTCGAAAATCAAGTTAATAATTTTCTTTTACAAGCATGTTTAATATGTAAGAACATGATCAGCAGTGTTTTTTAGGAAGACAATTTCAATCAGCTAGAACCGTTGCACGTTTTTAGTGTGCCGCATGACGGGCAAGTCAAAAAAGAACTGTAATTCGCCTTTTCCTTTGGTTGCTTTGTTGCTTGTTGGTGCTTTGTTACCGGCGTCTTGATCCTAGTGGGTTTTGATCCAACAATAAAATGTCTGGCCTCAGGATCTACCTGTGGAGCGGCAAGGATTCTTAAACGGATCTTAAAATAAAGATTTCCAATGTGTTGCAGCCGGTGTTCTTAATGTCTTTTATAAATAACAGATGAATGCATACCACATGATATGGAGCACCAACGCCATGGTCATTCAGCCTTAATGCCAGGTCAAATGGCCGTTGGCTGCAAGAGTGGCTTTAGAAGAACCCTTCCCCCCACGCCAGACTGGCTTTAAGCAGCACTTTCAGAGACACACGTCACCACAGCAAAGTCATGTGCATAACAAATGAACTCTGCTTTGATCCCACCTAACACAAATACTGCTCCTTCTACCCACCCTCCCTTACTCAAGGTTGGGACCTCGGTTGCAGTATAATGCAAACAAGCACTGTACCTTCCACTATTAATAGATGCTACCTCCATACATGTGTATGTTCAGTGCTGAGGCTGTATAGTGATATGTTTTAAGAAGCTAAAATACCTATCAAGGTAATCATGCACAACCTCAGTAAATAATGTACCTAAGGTGACTCAGAGCTTTTCAGATCTGTGTGTGAAACCTTACAAATTTAGAAAGACAAATTCTGCCTCAAAAAAGATTTAGAATATTCCGTAGGTCCATACTGCGTATCGTTAATTGTAAAGTGTTCCAGCGTAAACTGAAATTTATCACGTTTTGCTAAGTTTTTTAAAATAAACTCCAAAATATCAGCATTCTAGTTTTTTCCTTATTGTGAACTGACATTGCGATCTGCTTTCTGCGTCTATTTAAATTCACTTAAAATGTTCGATGCCTTAGTGTCCGACTAATGGGCCCAAATTACGCTTGTTCCAATGTCAGGGGAAAAATTAAAAAAGTGTTCTGTCCAGAATCCTTCACAAGAGCAATTCATCAGAAGAAATCTTATATTATAGCGCAGGTCAGTATTTTCAGTATTTCAACACATTAAATTATTTACATTGTGCACTTGGTTTATTTCTATAATATTCACGATTATTAAGTGCAACATTTATGCTTGTGGGGTAGAACATGTGAAGAGTATTTCAGCTGAAATTACATCATATAGCAATATCGATTCTCTCTCTCTCTCTCTCTCTCTCTCTATATATATATATATATATATATATATATATATATATATATATATATATATATATATATATATTACCTACTGGCGGTCGCCAGTAGGTATATATAGTTAGGATTTTTTCTCTATGGGTTTTTTGAAAATTCTATGTCTAATAACTTTGGCGTTTGTGGACGGAATCGGCTGAAATTTTCAGGAAAATGGCACATTTTGTTTCTGAGCAGCCCTTGAAAATTTGGGGGGGGTTCGTCCAGTGGGGGCCGAGAAAAAAGGGGGGTCCCAAAACGTGTTTTTAACATTGAGTTTTCCATAGGGCGGTTGGCCTCACTTTTAGCCCGAACGGCTGAATGGATTTGCACGAAACTTGGCAAAATTGTAGGGACTGGTAGCCTGATGTGCCTTTTGTAGGTCTCAATATATGTGCTCCAGTGGATTTTGAGAAATTAACGTTTAAAAAAAGATATATATCTGTAACAGCGGACCGGTTAGCGCTCTGGTTCGCGGACTTTTCGCGCAACGGAGCTTTGTGAAGCGAAGCTGATTGGTTCTCCGGCGTCTGTCAACATTCCAAACAGTCCGTAGCGGCCGCCATCTTGTCTCTCGGTAGGATCGAGAGACAAGAGGAGGTCAAAACAAAGGGGGAAATAACTATAAGGGGGCATAGTAGATCCTCGCTGACCCCCTAGGTTTGATGTGGAGGTTTTAAAAGGGCCCCGCGGGGCAAAAAATAATAATAATAATAATAATCGAACGGCTGAATGGATTTGCACGAAACTTGGCAAAATTGTAGGGACTGGTAGCCCGATGTGCCTTTGCTAG
Source organism: Lissotriton helveticus (assembly GCF_964261635.1). Lineage (NCBI taxonomy): Eukaryota > Metazoa > Chordata > Amphibia > Caudata > Salamandridae > Lissotriton > Lissotriton helveticus. The sequence goes on along the minus strand of NC_136063.1, from coordinate 598,877,609 downwards.
GTCTCAATATATGTGCTTCAGTGGATTTTGAGAAATTAACGTTCAAAAAAAGATATATATCTGTAACAGCGCACCGCTTCGCGTACTTTTCGCGTTACGGAGCTTTGCGAAGCGAAGCTGATTGGCTCCCGGGTGTCTGTAAACATTCCAAACAGTACGTAGCGGCCGCCATCTTGTCTCTCGGTAGGATCGAGAGACAAGAGGAGGCCAAAGCGAAGGGGCAAATGACCATAAGGGGGCATAGTAGATCCTCGCTGACCCCCTAGGTTTGATGTGGAGGTTTTAAAAGGGCCCCGCGGGGCAAAAAAAATAATAATAATAATAATCGAACGGCTGATGACCATAAGGGGGCATAGTAGATCCTCGCTGACCCCCTAGGTTTGATGTGGAGGTTTTAAAAGGGCCCCGCGGGGCAAAAAAAAATAATAATAATAATAATCGAACGGCTGAATGGATTTGCACGAAACTTGGTAAAATATTAGGGACTGGTAGCCCGATGTGCCTTTGCTATGTCTCAATATATGTGCTTCAGTGCATTTTGAGAAATTAACGTTCAAAAACAAGATATATATCTGTAACAGCGCTCCGCTTCGCGGAGATAAAATTATATGTGTATTACCTAGCTGTTGCTAACACCAGTTAGCGACGGCTAGTAGGAGATAGCGACCATCTTGGGTCCCACTTTGCATGTGAGTGATATTTATCACTAATGACATGCAAAGTGGGCATGCCAAGATGTTAGCGACTGGAAACAGTCGCTAACATCGCTATCTCCTATTATCAACTTTTGGAAATATTCGAGATAAGCGCGAATATCTCCAAAAAGTAACAGCTGCCCTGAGCAGTTCTTAGCCATGTTATCCAATGGGAGGTGGATAACATGGCTAAGAGCATTAGCTCGGTAATGCATGAATATCGCGGAGTTTTCAGCGACATTAATGCATTGCGCTCGTTTTTTATCGTATTTGCGATAAACCTTGATAATAGCAAGGTTTATCTGCGATAATTTCTGACGGTAAAAAAATCGTTGCTAAGCATCGTTAGGGATAAATATCGCTTAACCTTGGTAATATGCCCCAACGTCTGTTAACGTTCGATTCGAAGGAAATCAGGAATTGTTGAAAAACATTGTGTGCGCCATCTTGTCTTTTTTCAAATGCCACACTTTTGTCGTGCACGGCAGCCATTTTAGATGCCTTGACCAGATCCACTCTGTGAACGCTGTCGATCCTTAGCATGGCTCCCCACCCTCGCAAGCATCTCCCCCAGGCAGTGGTCACCCCCGCTCTCTCTTTTATGCATGGGTAATAAACCTCCCCCCATCTGCGCTGTTCTTCCCTGAGAATCACACCCTGTGCCCGCCCGACACCTCCCTTTCGCCCTATTCACTACCGCACCCTCTGACACTCCTTTTCCTCTGTGTCCGATTGTCCAGGCCGGTCCTAGGCTATCAGCTAGCCCTGCAGATGTAGTTTATGGCCACAGCTGTAAAGAATCACCCGTCTTCAAAGGAGTTATAGTAGATCAAGGCCCACACTCGATGAGATCCGTCACAGCAGAAGCGTTGCTATTATCTGAAAACCATTCTGTATTGTGATTGGGGAGGGGACCGAGCGTGAAGCGGAAGATTCCAGGGATGACTCTTTGTACATCAAAGTTTTTACAATTATGTGTCACATTAAAAATATATAGCACTCCGACAAAGTAGTAAGATTATAAAACTTTAATAATTTATAAATATATACAAGAAAACAAAAATAGTAATAACATATAAACATTTTTAGAGAAAAACAACGAAGTAGCGGTCGGCTGTGCGAATAGTCCCAACGCAGCACAACGTCCAGATTTCCGGCGTGGGGCGTCGCGGGGGGTGGGTGATCAGTAGCAAACTGTTGTGCGAATAGTTCCAAGGCAGCAGAACGCGCCGAAATCTAGATGACACAAAAGTGATGTCTAGTAAGTTGCCACCCAGCAAATAACGGCGTGGGGCGTCGCGGGGGGTGGGTCATCAGTAGCAAACTGTTGTGCGAATAGTTCCAAGGCAGCAGAACGATGGCACCAAGGTGATGTCCAGTAAGTTGCCGCACTGGTTTTGGTATCCTACAATGCTGCTCCGAATAACGGCGTGGAGCGCCCCGGGGGAGGCGGCGTGAACGGGCCTCTCCAGGTGGAGTCTCGTCTGTTGTAGTGGGGCGCCCCTTTACCGTTTCAGTTGCCATTCCGTCCGCTTTTGGTCCACTGTGTCAAAATCCGCCATTCAGCTGAGTTGCGCCCACTCTTGCGGTGCAGCGATAGGCGGCTGTCACAGGACTCTCAAAATGGCGGCAGGCTGTTTCCTTTTTGGGCCTGGTCCACTGAAATGGCCCTGGGACACCTTGGAAATCGGACGCTTGTCTGCTAGGTCTTGGACCCCATTCTCGAAAGCGTCCCCTCCGCCTTGAGAATTCATCAAAAGTTTTGGGGGCCCCGACTCCTGCAGGCTTCTTGTGGGGAGCGGCTGCCATGATTGCTCGCGGAATGACCACGACGGAGCTACGAGATGGTGGTGCTCTCATGGTGACGCCAGCTTCAGTCTGAAACATCCAGAAACAAGGTGGGGCTTTCATCGTTTGGGGGAAAAAAAAAGTTTTCATCCAATGAAAAGTGTTGTTTTTAGGTCATATGATCAAGCCTTCCATCATTAGGAAACCAAAAGTAAAATGAACCAATGAAAAGTTTTATAAACAAGTCACATGACCTGTTATGCGGCATAGGGTATAAAATGCGGAGAAAATACGTTGGCACGTGAGGCGGCGTCAGTAGCGGACCGATGTGCGAATAGGCCGAAGGCAATACAACGCGCCAAGATCCGGATGGCATCGAGGTGGTGTCATAGTTGAGAGTTCTGAGCAGCGGTTGTAACACTGTCTGAAGCTTATTTGCAGCTGCTGCAGCTTCACTACGCGCCAAGATCCGGATGGCACCGAGGTGGTGTGTAGGAAGTTGCCGCACTGGTGTGGCCATCCTACAATGCTGAAAGTCGGCGTGGGGCGCCCCGTTGGCCTGTGAGTTTGCGTCAGTAGCGGACCGATGTGCGAATAGGCCGAAGGCAGCACAACGCGCCAAGATCCGGATGGCACCGAGGTGGTGTCTAGTAAGTTGTCGCACTTCTGTGGCCATCCTACAATGTTGAAAGTCGGCGTGGGGCGCCCCGTTGGCCTGTGAGATGGTGTCAGTAGCGGACTGATGTGTGAATGGGGCCAAAGGCAGCGCAACAATATTTTCTACTATATTTCCGGTGTAGAAGAGACCACAAGGCGCTGAGATGCCAAGATCCGGATGGCACCGAGGTGGTGTCTTGCAAGTTGTGGTACTGGTGTGGCCATCCTACAATGCTGAAAGTCGGCGTGGGGCGCCCCGTTGGCCTGTGAGATGGCGTCAGTAGCGGACCGATGTGCGAATAGGCCGAAGGCAGCACAACAATATTTTCTGACTGACACCACAAGGCGCTGAGATGCCAAGATCCGGATGGCACCGAGGTGATGTCTAAGTTGCGGACTGATGTGCGAATGGGGCCAAAGGCAGCGTAACAATATTTTTTGTATGGAAGATACCACTAGGCGTTGAGATGCCAAGATTCGGATGGCACTGAGGTGATGTCTAGCAAGTTGGTGTGGTCATCCTACAATGCTGAAACTCGGCGTGGGTCACCCCATTAGCCTGTGAGATGGCGTCAGTAGCGGACCGATGTGCGAATAGGCCGAAGGCAGCACAACGCGCCAAGATCCGGATGTCACCGTGGTGGTTTCATAGTTGAGAGGCACTTCATCTGCAGTGGGGCGCCGAGATCCGGATGGCACCGAGGTGATGTCTAGCAAGTTGCTGTACTGGTGTGGTCATCCTACAATGCTGAAACTCGGCGTGGGTCGCCCCATTAGCCTGTGAGATGGCGTCAGTAGCGGACCGATGTGCGAATAGGCCGAAGGCAGCACAACGCGCCAAGATCCGGATGTCACCGTGGTGGTTTCATAGTTGAGAGGCACTTCATCTGCAGTGGGGCGCCGAGATCCGGATGGCACCGAGGTGATGTCTAGCAAGTTGCTGTACTGGTGTGGTCATCCTACAATGCTGAAACTCGGCGTGGGTCGCCCCATTAGCCTGTGAGATGGCGTCAGTAGCGGACCGATGTGCGAATAGGCCGAAGGCAGCACAACGCGCCAAGATCCGGATGTCACCGTGGTGGTTTCATAGTTGAGAGGCACTTCATCTGCAGTGGGGCGCCGAGATCCGGATGGCACCGAGGTGATGTCTAGCAAGTTGCTGTACTTGTGTGGTCATCCTACAATGCTGAAACTCGGCGTGGGTCGCCCCATTAGCCTGTGAGATAGCAGTTCTTTGGATTTGGGCCTGGCTCGTCTGCTGTAGTGGGGCGCCCCTTTACCGTTTCAGTTGCCATTCAGCTGAGTTTCGGCTGCTCTTGATGCTACAGCGACAGGCGGCTGCAACAGGACTCTCAAAATGGCGGCCTGTTCTTTGGATTTGGGCCTGGTCCACTAAAATGGCCCTGGGACACCTTAGAACTCGGACGCTCGATTTTTTTTTCCTTTCCTGTACATGCAAAAAAAGGTAAATGCCCGGTACGTTACACGCTTCATCTGCCACGATGAACTCTCTAGAGGAACCGAAAAAAAATATAGTTGTGGTAACTATACCATGCATTGTCATATGGAGAGGTGGCACCAATTAATTATAGTGCTGCATAAAAGAGAGATTTGGAGGAGAACCCCTGACCTGCTAGTACATTCATCAAAGAAGTGGCACTGAGAGCTTCAGAGGCAAGGGAAACGGTCCCAAATATTTAGAAGAACTTTGGAAAGATTAAAATGACATGTTTAGATTGTGGCAAATTTATTTCATGTGGACATCTGAGTGTTACTCTAATAAATACAGCATATGAACATCATCATAGTCGATGGTTGGTAGAGACATTTTGACTATATCCTGGACCTGCCCGTCCTCGCCCAAAATGGCGCCAGAATAAATGGGACTCGTAACTCCTTGTTGTGTACTGGTTGCAGAACCTTGAAATCACGAGATACGTATGCAGTTTTGAAGCACATGGCGGGCGGGGACGAGAATTGATTGAATATTTCGACATCCCTATTGATATTAAGTTCTGATGTGTTATTGATTACTGTACTGTTGAAAGTTCGAATTAACGTCACCCATGGTACTTGCCCGCAAATGTATATCTAGATAATTTTATTGTAACTGGCCCTGTCGTATTTTAATTATAAAATGTACGTCCACCGATTCCGTAACTGTTAGACACCTTAGTTCTTGCAACCTAATGGCCCGCCCGTTACGTTCCTCTACAGTGTAAATGTCTATTCATCATATACGATTACAGTTTGCTCTGTGGCAGGCCCACGTGGTTATAGGCTCATATTTGTATAATGAAATTTTCACAATAAAGGTTTTTAAAAGAAAACATGGTAGTAGTATATACATTGGTAAAGTTTTTAATAATAGTGACTGTTTTAGAATCATTAAAAGGCAAGTGAAATAAAGCAGACCAATTACATGAAGGGTAAAAGGTATAATACGAAGGAACGCAGTAAAGATAAATGGTCAAGGGCTGTTGTGTTTTCTATTCCTGCAACATAAAGTGATCGATAAGAATCTCATATTCAGGCGTATCGGCGACTAAGACAGCAGGTCGACCCTCTTTTGCTCAACGGCTCCGTCATGGGACGAAGAAACGCTCTTTTTCTCGAAAAAAGAATATATTTTACTTGCAGGACAGTTGTAAAATTTCCGGGAAAGTACATTAGCCTGGAACATTATAACATATATTTAAGAAAAAATAATGTTCGGAAGTAATGAAAAGCGTAATTTTTAGGTCATATGACCAAGCCTTTCATCATTACAATAAGAAAAGTAAAATGAACCAATGAAAAGTTTTATTAACAAGTCACATGACTTGTTATGCTTACGTTACGCGCTGCGCGCCCCGGATGACTTCCGGATGCGCTAACGCGGCGCGTCATATGACGCATTACGCGACAACGCAGGTACAGAATATAGTCAAAATGTCTCCACCAACCAGCGGTCGGAACACAACCCCTTTCAGCAGGCTAAATAGTTCTATTAAATGACAACAGAAGGGACAGGCAACAAGAACCATCAGTCAAAGAGGGGAGGGCTAGTTCTTCTCTACCGGGTTACATTGGGGCGCTACCGGAACTGATCGAATTGGTAGTCTACAGTGTTTCTGGATGTTTCAGACTGAAGCTGGGGTTAGCATGAGAGCAGCACCATTTCGTAGCTCCGTCGTGGTCATTCCGCAACCAATCATGGCAGCCGTTCTTTATCGTTATTTTGGGCGGGGTGGGTGGCGGAGCCGAGCTGTTTTGCAGCCATCATTGTGTGGAGTTCAGTTCATCTCACTAGTTTTGTATTTGTCATGAGGGGTTGTTCCTAATGTTTCTATTTTAGCGAGGTCAAAAAGAGATCCCATTAGTGGCCTACTGATTTTGCTCGATTCCTTTTCTTTTTTTTTACACGATTTTTCGTTATCTGCAAAGACTAAACAGAGTATTGCGACTCTGTGTTTGTTTGTAAATAGAGAATGAACCAAAGAGAACTAATTCTAAAACAGTAAATACTTGGATAACAATCAATCAAATGGAGAGAGAAGCAGGCACGACGGATTACAATGGGGGCAAAGGCCTGCGTTAACTACCTTTCACTATCTGCAAAGAGAGAGTACTCCTAATAGAAATGAGGGGGGGGGGCACCATTCAAAGCAGATCAGTGTGCATAAACACGAAAATGTTTTCACTTACCACGTACTTGACATTCGACAGCTTATGATATTTGCTAATAAAAAACCATTGAAATTCACTGAAAAAACCATAGGTTATAGACCATATATAGTTAGGAATTAGCATTTACAAAACCTTGAAAATTCACTGAAAAAACCATAGGTTATAGACCATATATAGTTAGGAATTAGCATTTAAAAAACCTTATTTTACTCACACAAAACCATTGAAATTCCATATATAGTTAGTTGCACTAACTATATATCGCGCACCCGCAATCCACTGCTGATCATGTCACATATTACATCATTCATGACATGGTCAGTGACATCACTGATGACATCACTGATGACATCTCAAATGACATCACTGATGACATCACTGATGACATCTCATTTGACATCATTCTTGTGCTAATACGATAAACCTCTTCAGACTCTAATATAACCTTAGATACACTCAGTGTATACAGACACTCACACACTGCCACTCATCCATGGAGTTACTCACACACCCAGTCAGTCATGCAAAGAAACAATTTCACCTCCATTTCTTCAACTATACAGTTAAACACACCTTACTTATTGAAACATATACTAACACATATTTACTCTCTTATACAATCCCTGATACAAGTTCACAATGATCGATACAACTACTCACTCATTCAGTGGCTCTCATGCACAGTTATTTATATATGCCAACTCTCACATGTACTGTGTTTTACATATGTACTTACTATGACATGTAGCATTGAGATATCCATTCACTCATCAATACACTCATGCACACAGTCAACTGCCCATGTAGCTGTTTCCACATGCACTCTTGAACTCATACACCTAGTGAATAAACTGCTCACACATCTATGCATAGAGTCACACACCTTCCAGCCACCCCTACACAAACTCAATCTCCCATAGAAATACTTGGGCAACCAATTAATAACACATATAGCCTCTCGTATAGCTAATGATCAACACATGCAGCAGTTTACAGAACAACAGACATAATGATGCACAAATTAAGACAGTTTAGTCACTAACCCATGCATTCAGTGAGACACATTTAATCACTCACTCATACAGTCAGTCACGCACCTACTAAATCCTTCATCCAGACACTTATACATCCACTCATTCTTCAATATGTAAAACATATTTAAACTTTACAAAAACACACAGACACTAGATGATGTCATCAGTGATGTCATTTGAGATGTCATCAGTGATGTCATCAGTGATGTCACTGACCATGTCATGAATGATGTAATATGTGACATGATCAGCAGTGGATTGCGGGTGCGCGATATATAGTTAGTGCAACTAACTATATATGGAATTTCAATGGTTTTGTGTGAGTAAAATAAGGTTTTTTAAATGCTAATTCCTAACTATATATGGTCTATAACCTATGGTTTTTTCAGTGAATATATATATATATATATATTACCTACTGGCGGTCGCCAGTAGGTATATATTGTTAGGATTTTTTCGCTATGGGATTTTGTAGACGGAATTGGCTGAAATTTTCAGGAAAATGGAACATTTTGTTTCTGAGCAGCCCCTGAAAATTTGGGGGGGGGTTCGTCAAGGGGGGCCGAGAAAAAAGGGGGTCCCAAAACGTGTTTTTAACATTGAGTTTTCCATAGGGCGGTTGGCCTCACTTTTAGCCCGAACGGCTGAATGGATTTGCACGAAACTTGGCAAAATTGTAGGGACTGGTAGCCCGATGTGCCTTTGCTAGGTCTCAATATATGTGCTCCAGTGGATTTTGAGAAATTAACGTTCAAAAAAAGATATATATCTGTAACAGCGGACCGGGCAGCGCTCCAGTTCGCGTACTTTTCGCGTTACGGAGCTTTGTGAAGCGAAGCTGATTGGTTCTCCGGCGTCTGTAAACATTGCAAACAGTCCGTAGCGGCCGCCATCTTGTCTCTCGGTAGGATCGAGAGACAAGAGGAGGCCAAAGCGAAGGGGCAAATGACCAATAAGGGCCATAGTAGATCCTCCTTGACCTCTTAGGTTTGATGTGGAGGTTTTAAAAGGGCCCCGCGGGGCAAAAAAATAAAAAATAATAATAATCGAACGGCTGAATGGATTTTCACAAAACTTGGCAAAATTGTAGGGACTGGTAGCCCGATGTGCCTTTGCTAGGTCTCAATATATGTGCTTCAGTGGATTTTGAGAAATTAACGTTCAAAAAAAGATATATATCTGTAACAGCGCTCCGCTTCGCGGAGATAAAATTATCTCTGTATTACCTAGCTGTTGCTAACACCAGTTAGCGATCGCTAGTAGGAGATAGCGACCATCTTGGGCTCCACTTTGCATGTCAGTGATATTTATCACTAATGACATGCAAAGTGGGCATGCCAAGATGTTAGCGACTGGAAACAGTCGCTAACATCGCTATCTCCTACTACCAACTTTTGGAGATATTCGCGCTAAGCGCGAATATCTCCAAAAAGTAACACCTGCCCTCAGCAGTTCTTAGCCATGTTATCCAATGGGAGGTGGATAACATGGCTAAGAGCATTAGCTCGGTAATGCATGAATATCGCTGACTTTTCAGCGATATTAATGCATTGCGGTCGTTTTTTATTGCATTTGCGATAAACCTTGATAATAGCAAGGTTTATCTGCGATAATTTCTGACGATGCTTAGCGATAAAAAATTCGTTGCTAAGCATCGTTAGGGATAAATATCGCTTAACTTTGGTAATATGCCCCAACGTCTGTTAACGTTCGATTCGAAGGAAATCAGGAAGTGTTGAAAAACATTGTCTGCGCCATCTTGCCTTTTTTCAAATGCCACACTTTTGTCGTGCACGGCAGTCATTTTAGATGCCTTGACCAGACCCACTCTCTGCACGCTGTCGATCCTTAGCATGGCTCCCCACCCTCGCAAGCATCTCCCCCAGGCACTGGTCACCCCCGCTCTCTGTCTTATGCATGGGTAATAAACCTCCCCCCATCTGCGCTGCTCTTCCCTGAGAATCACACCCTGTGCCCGCCCGACACCTCCCTTTCGCCCTATTCACTACCGCACCCTCTGACACTCCTTTTCCTCTGTGTCCGATTGTCCAGGCCGGTCCTAGGCTATCAGCTAGCCCTGCAGATGTAGTTTATGGCCCCAGCTGTAAAGAATCACCCCTCTTCAAAGGAGTTATAGTAGATCAAGGCCCACACTCGATGAGATCCGTCACAGCACACGCGTTCCTACTATCTGAAAACCATCCTGTATTGTCATTGGGGAGGGGACCGAGCCTGAAGCGGAAGATTCCAGGGATGACTCTTTGTACATCAAAGTTTTTACAATTATGTGTCACATTAAAAATATATAGCACTCCAACAAAGTAGTAGGATTATAAAACTTTAATAACTTATAAATATATACAACAAAACAAAAACAGTAAAAACATTTAAACATTTTTAGGGAAAAAGAAGGAAGTAGCGGTCGCTTGTGCGAATAGTCCCAACGCAGCACAACGTCCAGATTTCTGGACGGCACCCAGGTGATGTTGCCTGGGTGCCGCACTGATTTCGGTATCCGGCGTGGGGCGTCGCGGGGGGTGGGTCATCAGTAGCGGTCTGTTGTGCGAATAGTTCCAAGGCAGCAGAACGATGGCACCAAGGTGATGTCCAGTAAGTTGCCGCCCTCCGAATAACGGCGTGGGGCGCCCCGGGGGGGGGGGGAGGCGGCGTGAACGGGCCTCTCCAGGTGGAGTCTCGTCTGCTGTAGTGGGGCGCCCCTTTACCGTTTCAGTTGCCATTCCGTCCACTTTTGGTCCACTGTGTCAAAAGCCGCAATTCAGCTGAGTTGCGCCCACTCTTGCGGTGCAGCGATAGGCGGCTGTCACAGGACTCTCAAAATGGCGGCAGGCTCTTTCCTTTTTGGGCCTGGTCCACTGAAATGGCCCTGGGACACCTTGGAAATCGGACGCTTGTCTGCTAGGTCTTGGACCCCATTCTCGAAAGCGTCCCCTCCGCCTTGAGGATTCAACAAAAGTTTTGGGGGCCCCCGACTCCTGCAGGCTTCTGGTGGGGAGCGGCTGCCATGATTGCTCGCGGAATGACCACGACGGAGCCACGAGATGGTGGTGCTTTCATGCTGACGCCAGCTTCAGTCTGAAACATCCAGAAACAAGGTGGGGCTTTCATCGTTTGGGAAAAAAAAAAGTTTTCATCCAATGAAAAGTGTTATTTTTAGGTCATATGATCAAGCCTTCCATCATTAGGAAACCAAAAGTAAAATGAACCAATGAAAAGTTTTATAAACAAGTCACATGACCTGTTATGCGGCATAGGGGATAAAATGCGGAGAAAATACGTTGGCACGTGAGGCGGCGTCAGTAGCGGACCGATGTGCGAATAGGCCGAAGGCAACACAACGCGCCAAGATCCGGATGGCACCGAGGTGGTGTCCAGCAAGTTGCAGCACTGGTGTGGCCATCCTACAATGCTGAAAGTCGGCGTGGGGCGCCCCGTTGGCCTGTGAGTTCGCGTCAGTAGCGGACCGATGTGCGAATAGGCCGAAGGCAGCACAACGCGCCAAGATCCGGATGGCACCGAGGTGGTGTCTAGTAAGTTGCCGCACTGGGTCGCCATCCTTCAATGTTGAAAGTCGGCGTGGGGCGCCCCGTTGGCCTGTGAGATGGCGTCAGTAGCGGACCGATGTGCGAATGGGGCCAAAGGCAGCGCAACAATATTTTCTGAATAGAAGACACCACAAGGCGCTGAGATGCCAAGATCCGGATGGCACCGAGGTGGTGTCTAGCAAGTTGCCGCACTGGTGTGGCCATCCTACAATGGTAAAAGTCGGCGTGGGGCGCCCCGTTGGCCTGTGAGATGGTGTCAGTAGCGGACCGATGTGCGAATGGGGCCAAAGGCAGCGCAACAATATTTTCTGAATAGAAGACACCACTAGGCGCTGAGATGCCAAGATCCGGATGGCACCGAGGTGGTGTCTAGCAAGTTGCTGTAGTGTACTGGTGTGGCCATCCTACAATGCTGAAAGTCGGCGTGGGGCGCCCCATTAGCCTGTGAGATGGCGTCAGTAGCGGACCGATGTGCGAATGGGGCCAAAGGCAGCACAACAATATTTTCTGAATAGAAGACACCACAAGGCGCTGAGATGCCAAGATCCGGATGGCACCGAGGTGGTGTCTAGCAAGTTGCTGTACTGGTGTGGCCATCCTACAATGCTGAAAGTAGGCGTGGGGCGCCCCGTTGGCCTGTGAGGTGGCGTCAGTAGCGGACCGATGTGCGAATGGGGCCAAAGGCAGCGCAACAATATTTTCTGAATAGAAGACACCACAAGGCGCTGAGATTCGGTTACGACCGAGGTGATGTCTAGCAAGTTGCCGCACTGGTGTGGCCATCCTACAATACTGCTCCGAATAACGGCGTGGGGTGCCCGAAGGGGGGGGGGGAGGCGGCGTGAACGGGCCTTCCTAGGTGGAGGCTCGTCTGCTGTAGTGGGGCGCCCCTTTACCGTTTCAGTTGCCATTTAGCTGAGTTTCGGCCGCTCTTGATGCTACAGCGACAGGCGGCTGCAACAGGACTCTCAAAATGGCGGCCTGTTCTTTGGATTTGGGCCTGGTCCACTAAAATGGCCCTGGGACACCTTAGAACTCGGACGCTCAAATTTTTTTTCCTTTCCTCTACATGCAAAAAAAGGTAAATGCCCGGTACGTTACACGCTTCATCTGCCACGATGTACTCTCCAGAGGAACCGAAAAAAAATATAGTTATGGTAACTATACCATGCATCGTCATATGGAGAGGTGGCACCAATTAATTATAGTGCTGCATAAAAGAGAGATTTGGAGGAGAACCCCCGACCTGCCAGTACATTCATCAAAGAAGTGGCACTGACAGCATCAGAGGCAAGGGAAATGGTCCCAAATATTTAGAAGAACTTTGGAAAGATTAAAATGACATGTTTAGATTGTGGCAAATTAATTTCATGTGGACAGATGAGTGTTACTCTAATAAATACAGCACGTGAACATCATCATAGTCAATGGTTGGTAGAGACATTTTGACTATATCCTGGACCTGCCCGTCCTCGCCCAAAATGGCGCTGGAATAAATGGGACTCGTAACTCCTTGTTGTGTACTGGTTGCACAACCTTGATATCACGAGATACGTATGCAGTTTTGAAGCACATGGCGGGCGGGGACGAGAATAGATTGAACATTTCGACATCTCTATTGATATTAAGTTCTGATGTGGTATTGATTACTGTACTATTGAAAGTTCGAATTAACGTCACCCATGGTACTTGCCCGCAAATGTATATCTAGATAATTTTATTGTAACTGGCCCTGTCGTATTTTAATTATAAAATGTACGTCCACCGATTCCGCAACTGTTAGACACCTTAGTTCTTGCAACCTAATGGCCCGCCCGTTACGTTCCTCTACAGTGTAAATGTCTACTCATCATATACGATTACAGTTTGCTCCGTGGCCGGCCCACGTGGTTATAGGCTCGTATTTGTATAATGACATTTTCACAATAAAGGTTTTTAAAAGAAAACATGGTAGTAGTATATACATTGGTAAAGTTTTTAATAATAGTCAGTAAAAGGCAGGTGAAATAAAGCAGACCAATTACATGAAGGGTAAAAGGTATAATACGCAGGAACGCAGTAAAGATAAATGGTCAAGGGCTGTTGTGTTTTCTACTCCTGCAACATAAAGTGATCGATAAGAATCTCATATTCAGGCGTATCGGCGACTAAGACAGCAGGTCGACCCTCTTTTGCTCAACGGCTCCGTCATGGGACGAAGAAACGCCCTTTTTCTCGAAAAAAGAATATATTTTACTTGCAGGACAGTTGTAAATTTTCCGGGAAAGTACATTAGCCTGGAACATTATAACATATATTTAAGAAAAAATAATGTTCGGAAGTAATAAAAAGCGTAATTTTTAGGTCATATGACCAAGCCTTTCATCATTAGAATAAGAAAAGTAAAATGAACCAATGAAAAGTTTTATTAACAAGTCACATGACCTGTTATGCTTACGTTACGCGCTGCGCGTCGCGCCCCGGATGACTTCCGGATGCGCTAACGCGGCGCGTCATATGACGCATTACGCGACAACGCAGGTCCAGAATATAGTCAAAATGTCTCCACCAACCAGCGGTCGGAACACAACCCCTTTCAGCAGGCTAAATAGTTCTGTTAAATGACAACAGAAGGGACAGGCAACAAGAACCATCAGTCAAAGAGGGGAGGGCTAGTTCTTCTCTACCGGGTTACGTTGGGGCGCTACCGGAACTGATCGAATTGGTAGTCTACAGTGTTTCTGGATGTTTCAGACTGAAGCTGGGGTTAGCATGAGAGCACCACCATTTCGTAGCTCCGTCGTGGCCATTCCGCGAGCAATCATGGCAGCCGCTCTTTATCGTTATTTTGGGCGGGGTGGGTGGCGGAGCCGAGCTGTATTGCAGCCATCATGGTGTGGAGTTCAGTTCATCTCACTAGTTTCGTATTTGTCATGAGGGGTTGTTCCTAATGTTTCTATTTTAGCGAGGTCAAAAAGAGATCCCATTAGTGGCCTACTGATTTTGCTCGATTCCTTTTGTTTTTTTACACGATTTTTCGTTATCTGCAAAGACTAAACAGAGTATTGCGACTCTGTGTTTGTTTGTAAATAGAGAATGAACCAAAGAGAACCAATTCTAAAACAGTAAATGCTTGGATAACAATCAATCAAATGGAGAGAGAAGCAGGCACGACGTATTACAACGGGGGCAAAGGCCTGCGTTAACTACCTTTCACTATCTGCAAAGAGAGAGTACTCCTAATAGAAATGAGGGGGGGCAGCATTCAAAGCAGATCAGTGTGCATAAACACGAAAATGTTTTTACTTACCACGTACTTGACATTCAACAGCTTATGATATTTGCTATTAAAAAAACATTGAAATTCACTGAAAAAACCATAGGTTATAGACCATATATAGTTAGGAATTAGCATTTACAAAACCTTGAAAATTCACTGAAAAAACCATAGGTTATAGACCATATATAGTTAGGAATTAGCATTTACAAAACCTTGAAAATTCACTGAAAAAACCATAGGTTATAGACCATATATCGTTAGGAATTAGCATTTATAAAACCTTATTTTACTCACACATAACCATTGAAATTCCATATATAGTTAGTTGCACTAACTATATATCGCGCACCCGCAATCCACTGCTGATGATGTCACATATTACATCATTCATGACATGGTCAGTGACATCACTGATGACATCACTGATGACATCTCAAATGACATCACTGATGACATCACTGATGACATCTCATTTGACATCAATGACCACATCACTGATGATATCATTCATGTGACAATACAATGCATCTCCTCACATTTTAATATAACCTCTGTTTCACCCAGTGTTAAATACAGAGTATAATTTTTGAAACCATTGACACACCAATACTAGTTACTACATACGCACTCACTGATTCCTACGTCTACACACACCTTCACTCATTCACCCATACAATCATTCATACATACAATCACTCATCTTTACAACACTATCATATGCTCTCATACACCTATACAGACACTCACAGTCTGCCACTCATCCATGGAGTTACTCACACACCTAGTCAGTCCTGTAAAGAATCAATGACACTTCCATTTTCTTGTCTATACAGTTAAACATAGAGCACCTTACATTTTCAAACATATACTAACACATACTTACCTTCTTATACAATCATTGATACAAGTACACATTGATCTGCACAGAGTCACACACCTCCCAGCCAGCCACACACACACTCAGTCTCCCATACAAATACTTGGACAATCAATCAGTAACCCATATAGTTAATCATATAGCTACTGATCAACACATGCAGCAGTTTACAGAACAACAGACATAATGATGCACAAATTAAGACAGTTTAGTCACTAACCCATGCACTCAGTGAGACACATTTAATCACTCACTCATACATTCAGTCATGCACCTACTAAATCCTTTGTCCAGACACTTATACTTCCACTCATTCTTCAATATGTAAGACACATTTTAACTTTACAGAAACATACAGTCACTGGATGTTGTCATCAGTGATGTCATCAGTGATGTCATTTGAGATGTCATCAGTGATGTCATCAGTGATGTCACTGACCATGTCATGAATGATGTAATATGTGACATCATCAGCAGTGGATTGCGGGTGCGCGATATATAGTTAGTGCAACTAACTATATATGGAATTTCAATGGTTATGTGTGAGTAAAATAAGGTTTTATAAATGCTAATTCCTAACGATATATGGTCTATAACCTATGGTTTTTTCAGTGAATTTTCAAGGTTTTGTAAATGCTAATTCCTAACTATATATGGTCTATAACCTATGGTTTTTTCAGTGAATATATATATATATATATATATATATATATATATATATATATTACCTACTGGCGGTTGCCAGTAGGTATATATAGTTAGGATTTTTTTCCTATGGGATTTTTGAAAATTCTATGTTGAATAACTTTGGCGTTTGAGGACGGAATTGGCTGAAATTTTCTGGAAAATGGAACATTTTGTTTCTGAGCAGCCCTTGAAAATTTGGGGGGGTTTCGTCAAGCGGGGGCCGAGAAAAAAGGGGGGTCCCAAAACGTGTTTTTAACATTGAGTTTTCCATAGGGCGGTTGAACTCACTTTTAGCTTGAACGGCTGAATGGATTTCCACGAAACTTGGCAAAATTGTAGGGACTGGTAGCCCGATGTGCCTTTGCTATGTCTCAAGATATATGCTCCAGTGGTTTTTACGAAAATTAACTTTGAAAAATATATATTGGGCTACATTGGGCTATATATATGTTGGAGCCCAAATGTAGCCCAATGTAGCCCAATGAAGCCCAATGAAGCCCAATGTAGCCCAAAGATGGCCGCCAGAGACAAAAAAAAAACAAATGTAGCCCAAATATCAGCCAGATGTAGCCTAACTATAGCCCAGTGACAGAATGTCCCAGAGTGTTTTAAAGAACAACTAGAACGCTAACAGTCTTACTTATGACAAAAGTATGGCACACCTGAAGTCATCTTGATTGGAATAAAGTGGTAACACTTACTACATTTAATTTGAAAAGGAACAAAATAAGGGGTTTCATTTTGCCATAGAAATGTTATATATATATATATATATATATATATATATATATATATATATATATATATATATATATATATATATATATATAAAACCATAGGTTATAGACCATATATAGTTAGGAATTAGCATTTACAAAACCTTGAAAATTCACTGAAAAAACCATAGGTTATAAACCATATATAGTTAGGAATTAGCATTTAAAAAAACTTACTTTACTCACACAAAACCATTGAAATTCCATATATAGTTAGTTGTACTAACTATATATCGCGCACCCGCAATCCACTGCTGATCATGTCACATATTACATCATTCATGACATGGTCAGTGACATCACTGATGACATCACTGATGACATCTCAAATGACATCACTGATGACATCACTGATGACATCTCAAATGACATCACTGATGACATCACTGATGACAACATCCAGTGACTGTATGTTTCTGTAAAGTTAAAATATGTCTTACATATTGAAGAATGAGTGGATGTAGAAGTGTCTGAACAAATGATTTAGTAGGTGCATGACTGACTGTATGAGTGAGTGATTAAATGTGTCTCACTGAGTGCATGGGTTAGTGACTAAACTGTCTTAATTTGTGCATCATTATGTCTGTTGTTCTGTAAACTGCTGCATGTGTTGATCAGTAGCTATATGATTAACTATATGGGTTATTGATTGGTTGCCCAAGTATTTGTATGGGAGACTGAGAGTGTGTATGGGTGGCTGGGAGGTGTATGACTCTCTGCATAGATGTATGGGTTCAAAAGTGCATGTGGAAACAGCTGTATGGGCGGTTGACTGTGTGCATGACTGTATTGGTGAGTGAATAGATATCTCAGTGCTACATGTCAAAGTAAGTACATATGTAAAATACAGTACATGTGAGAGTTGACATATATAAATAACTGTGCATAAGAGCCAGTGAATGTGTGAGTGGCTGTATGGATCATTGTGAACTTGTATCCAGGATTGTATAAGTGAGTAAATATGTTTTAGTATATGTTTGAATAAGTAAGGTGTGTTTAACTGTATAGTTAAGGAAATGGAGGTGTGATTGATTGTTTGCATGACTGACTAGGTGTGTGTGTAACTTCATGGATGAGTGACAATCTGTGAGTCTGTGTTTACACTGAGTGTATCTAAGGTTATATTAGAGTCTGAAGAGGTTCATCGTATTATCACATGAATGATGTCATCAGTGATGTGATCAGTAATGTCAAATGAGATGTCATCAGTGATGTCATCAGTGATGTCATTTGAGATGTCATCAGTGATGTCATCAGTGATGTCATTTGAGATGTCATCAGTGATGTCATCAGTGATGTCACTGACCATGTCATGAATGATGTAATATGTGACATGGTCAGCAGTGGATTGCGGGTGCGCGATATATAGTTAGTACAACTAAGTATATATGGAATTTCAATGGTTTTGTGTGAGTAAAGTACGTTTTTTTAAATGCTAATTCCTAACTATATATGGTTTATAACCTATGGTTTTTCCAGTGAATATATATATATATATCGCCGAAACTAGTTGGATGTTTGGGAGCAGGTGTGCTGCATTGTCCTGGAATAAAGCGTCTTGTCTCCAGTGATGTGCCCCTGTTTGTTCTCTCATGTGGCATGAAATTACGGGCCTCTCCGTGCCCGCCAGAGGCCGCCCTGAAGGGTTGGAGGTTCCTTCTTCGGAGGTTTTGTTGTGGATATATATATATATAGAGATATATATATGGTTATTATTAGGGCTGGTACCTGCATTCCCATCATGAGTTCGCCCTTTCCTCTGAAGAGAAGGCGGGAGCCTTCGAAACGCGTCAGGAACACCACGGCGAAATGGGATTTGAATCACAATTTCTTGAGCTCTTCAGCTATTCAAGCAAGCTGTGGCAATAAAGGTGAGTTTAAGAATCTCCCCGTGAGTGTGGCTGTGTCTTTACACGCGAGCGTTTATAATTAGGATGGAACCATCACCATTCTGTTACCGCACCCGCCAGAAGAGTGCAGCAGCGCCATGATGGAATCGAGCTAGCAGTGACCCTGCACACACGCTGAGCACCGCCACGCAGCCTCACGGTAGGAGCCGGCCAGGGCAAGCATTCAGCTTGCTAGTTTGACGGGTATCTATCCGTCTCCCACTCCATTACCGTGATGTCGCCTGGTTGGCGAGGGGAGACCACTCGTCCGCTTTGATCCACAGATGGGGCGCCAAGACAATACAGGACTACCAGTCCCATCAGGCGCTGGGACATTTGGACTGCCCATCTAGGGGCGTGCCATGGTTATTATTAGGGCTGGTACCTGCATTCCCATCATGAGTTCGCCCTTTCCTCTGAAGAGAAGGCGGGAGCCTTCGAAACGCGTCAGGAACACCACAGCGAAATGGGATTTGAATCACAATTTCTTGAGCTCTTCAGCTATTCAAGCAAGCTGTGGCAATAAAGGCGAGTTTAAGAATCTCCCCGCGAGTGTGGCTGTGTCTTTACACGCGAGCGTTTATATATATATATATATATATATATATATATATATATATATATATATAAAACCTACTGGCGGTCGCCAGTAGGTAGTTATAGTTAGGATTGTTGTTTTACATAGGAAATCCGCAACATTCTATTGGGAATAACTTTGGCGCCGGTGGACGAATCTTTGCGAATTTCTCAAAGAAGATGGCCGGCTCCGCTCCGCTCCGCTCCGCTCTGCTCCTTCCCTGAAAGTTTGGGGGGGATTCGTCAAGCGGGGGCCGAGATAAAAGGGGGGTCCCAAAATGTGTTTTCCCCATGTTAATTTCCATAGGGCGGTTGGACTCACTTTTAGCCCGAACGGCTGAATGGATTCCCACCAAACTTGGCAAAATTGTAGGGACTGGTAGCCTGATGTGCCTTTGCTATGTCTCAAGATATGTGCTCCAGAGGATTTTGAGTAATTTAGGTTAAAAAAAATATATATATCTATAGGCGCGTCCCGGTACGCGCACCGGGGAGCGCACCCTGCGCGTAACGCGAGTAACGCAAGTTCGCGCGCGGAAAGCTGATTGGCTCTCGGGTGTCTGTAAACATTCCAAACAGTCCGGAGCGGCCGCCATCTTGTGTCTCGGTAGGATCGAGACACAAGAGGTGGCAAAAACAAAGGGGGAAATGACCATAAGGGGGTAGAGTAGACTCCCCCTGACCCCCTAGGTTTGATGTGGGGGCCATAAAAGGGTCCCGCGGGACAAACATTTTTTTTACTTTTTTTTCGATTTTCGCGGGGGGAGCGCCCGGTACGCACACCGGGGAGCGTACCGGGGAGCGTACCATGGGGAAAATTAGTGAAAAAAATAGTGTAAAATAATCATTTTGAGTGATCAGAGGTAGGGTAGCTCTGAAAAGAGCTTTTGGGTTCTGTGGCTGATTTAGGTACCTACAAGTACATCCCACACACATCCACACGCACACACCCCACACACACACCCACACACACCCACACACACACTCCTCACACACACAAACACACATCTCTCACACACACACACACCCCACACACATAACCCCACACCCCCACACCCACACACTCCCCACACACACCTCACACACCCACACCTCCACCCACACCCAAACCCCCCACACACCCACACCGACACCTTACACATCCACACCCACACCCACACACCCCACACCCCCACACTCACACAAACACCTCACCCCCCCACACACACACACCTCACAGACACACCCCACACATCCCACACACACACCTCCTCCCTCCCCCCACACACACACACACACCTCACAGACACAACCACACATCACACACACACACACATCCCACACACATATCCCCCACACCCACACACCCCCCACACACCCCTCACACACCCACACCTCCACCTACACCCAAACACCCCAAACACCCACACCCACAGACACACCTTACACACCCACACCCCCACCTACACCCACTGACTCCCCATAAGTCACCCACAGTGCCTTACTTACCTTTCTTTGCTGTTTCACTCAGACCCTTTCAGGCACTGTTTCCTTTACTCTCTCTGTCCTTTCTCTCTGTCACTCCCCATGTCTTATCCTAATTCAATTTTTTCACCTTCTTTCACCCCTCTTTACTT
Source organism: Lissotriton helveticus (assembly GCF_964261635.1). Classification (NCBI taxonomy): domain Eukaryota; kingdom Metazoa; phylum Chordata; class Amphibia; order Caudata; family Salamandridae; genus Lissotriton; species Lissotriton helveticus. The sequence continues at coordinate 598,856,523 of NC_136063.1, read as the reverse complement.
ACACTCACTGCTCTTTTCTCACCCTCCCTCACCGTTGTTCATTTATCCCGGTTCCGTCACTACCCTTCATTCCCCATTTTTTACTGTCCTTTGTTTTTCTTTCAACACCCACTCACATTCTCCCACTACCTCTACTTTAGTCTTCTTCCTCTCTCTTCCCTTCTTTCGCTCCATTATTCATTTTACTTTTCTCACTTTCACCCTATTACACCTTTTCTGTTTTTTACTATGTAATAAACAATCCCTCTGTGTTGCTCCCTCTAGCTCTCTTTCTCTTAACATTACTCTCTCTGTGTTCTTCCCTCATGCTAACTCCTTCATTAATTATTTTTTCTTCTTTTCGGGTGCGCGCCCCGGTGCGCGTACCCTAAGGAAAAAAGATTGACAGAGATTCTTTAAAAATATAGGTCTATTTTTATAAATTAAAGGTAGTTCTAAAAAGATCTGTTTTTTTATTCTTTTTGTTGTTTTATATTTTTTTATTGTTTTTCTGAACATTTTTTACTTTTTTTGGCTTTTCTGAACAGTTTTATATTTTTTTTGTATTTTTTATGGGGAGAAACAAAAAACAGGGAATTGTAAATGGCTCAACTGGAGCAAAAAAAATCAGGAAAAAATTAGGGGTTTTTCAGGCACTTGTGGTTATCATTAGCACAGAGGATAAGTTTTAGACTTTGCTCCCTGTAGCAAAGTGTCTTCCCACAAAATATGCATACGATTTTAAAATTTGCAAACTTGGGTTGAATTACAGACATTGTCTCTCTTGCCTCTGGATCCGATGGAGTGGGTTGCTTTCTTTGGGAGGTGCTTGCTGAAGATCGAGAAGGGTTCCTGGCCATTTCTCGAACCTCTGCCCTAGCATAATTGTTGGGATGCTTCCGCTCCATATGTCGAATCATGGTATAATTACCAAATGAATATTTTCTATTAGGGTTCCCCCTTGAAAGTTCCATGCACAGATTAGGCAAGTCACCTTTGGTGCATTGACTTTCTTTTTGCCCTCTGGAATAGAAAAAAACTCCCATACTATGTGCTCCTTTGGCCTATATGGGGTATTGTCTTCTGGGAGGAATCTCCCTGTCCCCTCCTCATCCTCCTCCTACTCCTCTTTTTCCTGACCACCAATGTAATCTTCTGGTGGTCTTTTTGATGGTGGTGGTGGTGGTGGTGGTGGGGCAGATGCTCCAGCTGCTGCTGCTACTGTAGCCATTTTAAAGTAGAAAATATTAGAGACAGGTCTCCAAACAGGTCTTCCTCAGTCAAAGGACAAAGTCAGAATGAGGAAAAAAGGTGGGGGCTTTCATCATTTGGAAAACAAAACTGTTCTGAACCAATAAAAAGTGTTATTTTCAAGTCACATGATCCGGGCTTTCATCATTTGGAAACCAAAACTGATCTGCACCAATGAAAAGTGTTATTTTCAGATCACATGACCCGACGCGCTTATGCTACGCACCCGTAGTCGCGCCCCGGGGCGCGCCCCGGGGCGCGTAGCGTAAGCGCGTCGGGACGTTGCGCGATCGTATGCGCTTGCGTGCTTCCGGGTGCGCTTACGCAGTGCGTGATATGACGTATCAAGCGGCTACGAGAAACGTCACGATGTTGTTTTCGTTCACGAGAATAGCGCTAACGGGACGCTCACCGGTACGCGCCCCGGGGCGCGCCATAAAATTGCGCTTACCCGTGCGTTCACCGGTACACGCCCCGGGAGCGCTCCGGGCAAAAATTTAAAAAATAAACAAATAAAACTATTACATAATTATACAATATAAAATTCGTTAAAAAAATATTACTTTTCATACCTATAGAGATTTGCTATTAAAAAACCATTGAAATTCACTGAAAAAACCATAGGTTTCACACCAGTTATAGTTAGGAATTAGCATTTTAAAAACCTATTAAATTCACTGAAAAAACCATAGGTTTCACACCAGTTATAGTTAGCTGGAAGTTTTACTCGCATAAAACCATTGAAATTCCCACGTTATAGTTAGTTGGACTCACTATAACTTGCGCGTGCAATGCACTGCTAATGACGTCACATATTACATCACTCATGACATGGTCAGTGACATCACTCATGACATCACTGATGACACCATCCTTGTGACAGAGTGATAGACCTCCTTTCACTGTAATGTAACCCTTGAAACAAATATTCAAAAATAGAAACTAAAATTTTCAAAAAAATTGAGATACCCATACCACTTACAACAACCAATTCAATAATTCCACCATCTATATACACATGCACTAATTCACCAACAGTTCTATATAGTCACTCATATATATACTCACTCATCTGCTGAACGGACGCTTTGCTGGGACTTTGCTGCCTTTCCTACCTCTACTCCTCGCGGTACCCGCTCCGCGGGTCCCGCATTGTGAGGGGTGCCAGATCGTTGCTGGGGGTCACTGCTGAAAGACTTGAGGGAGAAGTCTGTGTGAGGCGGGGCTGCGAGCGAGCGCGGGTGCTGGGACTCTGATTCCCAGGAGCACCCGCCAGCCCGGATAGCGATCACCTGGGCCGCTCTCCCCGACCCCTCCCCCCCCACCCTTGAGCCTTTTAAAACTGGTGTTGCCGGACTGCCCAGCGGGACGCTCTGCTGAACGGACGCTTTGCTGGGACTTTGCTGCCTTTCTTACCTCTACTCCTCGCGGTACCCGCTCCGCGGGTCCCGCATCGTGAGGGGTGCCATATCGTTGCTGGGGGTCACTGCTGAAAGACTTGAGGGAGAAGTCTGTGTGAGGCGGGGCTGCGAGCGAGCGCGGGTGCTGGGACTCTGATTCCCAGGAGCACCCGCCAGCCCGGATAGCGATCACCTGGGCCGCTCTCCCCGACCCCTCCCCCCCACCCTTGAGCCTTTTAAAACTGGTGTTGCCGGACTGCCCAGCGCGACGCTCTGCTGAACGGACGCTTTGCTGGGACTTTGCTGCCTTTCCTACCTCTACTCCTTGCGGTACCCGCTCCGCGGGTCCCGCATCGTGAGGGGTGCCAGATCGTTGCTGGGGGTCACTGCTGAAAGACTTGAGGGAGAAGTCTGTGTGAGGCGGGGCTGTGAGCGAGCGCGGGTGCTGGGACTCTGATTCCCAGGAGCACCCGCCAGCCCGGATAGCGATCACCTGTGCCGCTCTCCCCGACCCCTCCCCCCCCCACCCTTGAGCCTTTTAAAACTGGTGTTGCCGGACTGCCCAGCGGGACGCTCTGCTGAACGGACGCTTTGCTGGGACTTTGCTGCCTTTCCTACCTCTACTCCTCGCGGTACCCGCTCCGCGGGTCCCGCATCGTGAGGGGTGCCAGATCGTTGCTGGGGGTCACTGCTAAAAGACTTGAGGGAGAAGTCTGTGTGAGGCGGGGCTGTGAGCGAGCGCGGGTGCTGGGACTCTGATTCCCAGGAGCACCCGCCAGCCCGGATAGCGATCACCTGGGCCGCTCTCCCCGACCCCTCCCCCCCACCCTTGAGCCTTTTAAAACTGGTGTTGCCGGACTGCCCAGCGGGACGCTCTGCTGAACGGACGCTTTGCTGGGACTTTGCTGCCTTTCCTACCTCTACTCCTCGCGGTACCCGCTCCGCGGGTCCCGCATCGTGAGGGGTGCCAGATCGTTGCTGGGGGTCACTGCTGAAAGACTTGAGGGAGAAGTCTGTGTGAGGCGGGGCTGCGAGCGAGCGCGGGTGCTGGGACTCTGATTCCCAGGAGCACCCGCCAGCCCGGATAGTGATCACCTGGGCCGCTCTCCCCGACCCCTCCCCCCCCCACCCTTGAGCCTTTTAAAACTGGTGTTGCCGGACTGCCCAGCGGGACGCTCTGCTGAACGGACGCTTTGCTGGGACTTTGCTGCCTTTCCTACCTCTACTCCTCGCGGTACCCGCTCCGCGGGTCCCGCATCGTGAGGGGTGCCAGATCGTTGCTGGGGGTCACTGCTGAAAGACTTGAGGGAGAAGTCTGTGTGAGGCGGGGCTGCGAGCGAGCGCGGGTGCTGGGACTCTGATTCCCAGGAGCACCCGCCAGCCCGGATAGCGATCACCTGGGCCGCTCTCCCCGACCCCTCCCCCTCCTAGTCCGTAGTTACTATATTTGGCGGCCAGTTCTCCCGCGGCGCGGGAGCGCGCGGGAGTGCGCCGGGAGAAGCCCGGTCAAGGGCGGGGCCGTCTGCGGCCATCTTAGGCCGGAGTAGGCTGGGCTGGGCCTACTCTCTTGGTTGTGTTATTAAGCATTTGATCCGAGTAAGGGATATAGTGCCCCATATTCTCCACTGAACCCTAGACGCCATGCCATCCCCAAATAGGGATAGCACCCCCATGAAACAGTGTGGTGCTAAAAATAAAACCTTAGAGAATTATTTTCCCCGGGCTGTGGGAGAAGGGGACAAAGAGAGCACCTTAAACCGGCTCAGGGTTGAAGGGAGACGCTCTATAGATAACTTGAAAAATAGACCTCTGGGTGACGATCTTACCACGCCTAATGTAGAATTGACCCCAATAGATGATGTCCCAATCCTGTTGAGAGATGGTACTAAAACTCCCGTAGCCTCCCCCATGAGCTCTACCCCAGTGAGCAGTATAAGCTCAAGCAAGGTGACTATTGACCTAATTTCCCAACCTCCCCCAGCTTTGCAACTTAGGAAAGCCAAATCCAAGCCAGCTGCAGTACATGCAGCCTTTGGGCCCCCGCCAAAACGTAGGAGAAAGGTGAAGGGTGCACAGGGGAAAAACAGACCCAAACCCCTTAATTTTGAGTTTGGGAAGCCATCTAAACCCACCACACCGACTGTGTCAGCAGTGGAGGTGCCACAGTCAAAACCTGCTGCACAGATCGGTTTGGCCCCTGGTTCGTTGGGAAACACAGTAAATAACATTGTCAACGTCCCCCTTTCTGTCGTCCCGTTAGGCAACTTGGAATTTCTCTTGAGGTCCCTATTGCTACCAATTAGTGAAAGCATTAAAAAGGTGGAAATTAGATTAACCATCCTTGAGGCCACACTAAATAGCTTAAAACTCCCAGCCAACTCGCAAGGAAGAGTTCCGGAGCCCATCGCCACCCCAACAGCCCCCCAACAGCCCCCCCCAAACAACCTCCAAAAAATGGAATGAACTTAGCCCCGACACAGGCTGGGACTGTGGCTGCCCCACTACATCCCCAGAGGAACAACCCCGCCCGAATGAAGACATCCAACCCTATTGGGCCTATCCTTTCTGTAAACTCTGTTTCACCATCACAGCCCATAGATAGTGCTGTGCTAACACCACTAATGAAGCTTCCCCCCAGGCCACGTAGACCCAATTTACCACCAGAGGCAAATGACTTCACTGTAGTGATGGCGGGTGTTCCTCCGCTAGAGGCAGGTGAAGCTGAGGACTTTTGTGCCTTAAAAAGCAGGGTAATTAAGTGGCTAAACTTGAACAGACCCTTACCAGTGCACTTAAATAATGAAATCATAATGGTTAGAAGGGTTCCATGGGTGGGGAGAACTCGTAAATCTATAATAGGGGACTGCATATTGGTGAGCTGTAGGGACGTTAGAACTGTCTCTTACATATGTCAGGGAAAGAACAGATCGCAGGAGTCAACCATCCAAACCCTTCATGTGTCTTTCTTTTTCCCCCAGGCCCCTGCCCCTGCCCCTGTATATAAGTCTCGTACCTATGATAACTGGGAAAGGGTCGGTCGGAGAGGCGATCGTCATGAATTCCACCCCAAGCCAGTACTCAGTCGCCCTGAGCCACCCTTTCGCACATTCAACCGGTTTCACTGTTTGGAAGGTCTAGAGGGGGTGGATTGACAAATGGATAAAGGTTTTAGGGGAGGTGGGGGTTTGGAGGTTTTGGAAGAAGAATTGGTGGAGGTGCATAGTGCGGTGGCAAAATATACGCCATCAAGTTGTGGCACGACGCCTGTGCTGGATGAACTCAGGGTTGTGGATATTGGACGTTCAGGAGTGGGATATGGGCCGGACAGGGAAAAGACAGGGTGTGAGTCACTAAGGGGGCGCCAGGGGGGTGTGGAGCAGGGGGGTGAGGCACTGAGAATAATTTCATGGAACATAGCTGGACTGGCAGGAAAATTTGACAACAAAGAGTGGCTCGATCATATTAGGAAATTCCATGTAATTTGTCTGCAGGAGACCTGGGCACTGGAGAATAACCTCCACCTGCAAGGGTACAAGTGTTTTTTTGTACCCGCCCAAAAATCCAGATCTGGGAGAGCCATGGGAGGATTGTCTATTTATATTGACCTGGGCCTTCCGGGCAGTTGTTCTCGCCCGGACTGGAACTCCCACAGGATTCAGGCAGTCAGATTCTCAGGGAAGGGGCTCAGATTCGTAGCTTTTAATATCTACAACAACGAGACAGCGGGAACTCAAACCCCTCTTGCTGTTGAGCTGGATCACCGGTTGGGCCTGGAAATAATGGGCAAAAATAAATGGCAGACACATGCAATGTTGGTTATGGGAGATTTTAACTGCCATTTGTGCCCGGCACTGGTTCAAAACAACTTAGATTGGTCCCAGTGCCCAATGGAAAAGGGTCCGCATTTTTCCCATACGCCGACAGGGTCAGCTTTTAGCACGCTCCAGCTCAAGTATGACTTAGAGCATACCATCAACATGATGGGGACGCAGGAGGACGGCACACTCCCACCTACATTTAAGGGCAGAGGGTGCTCATCCTTTATAGATTACATTCTGGTCTCAAGATCTCTGATAAATAAGATAGCTGGTGCAGGGATCGAATGGAGCGGCTTCAGTGACCATAACCCTCTTGTCCTGGAGCTGTTATATAGGGTGGGTACAAAAAACAGAGCTCAACTCATATCTACAGAGAGGGCAACAGATCAAGGCAGGAGACTAAAGTGGTCCAAAATTGATGGGGACAAGTTTTACAAGGACCTGGTGGTTGCCGGCAACCTGGCCATCAACGACTGTTTAGATTTAGAAGTCCATGGATTGAGGATCCTGGAGGCATTCGGTCAGATCGCCAAGTTGATCGACGGCCTACTAAAGACCCGTGTGCCCTTAAAGAACCACGGGAATCCCCGATGGTTTGATAAAGACTGCTCCAAAGCTTTGAGGGAGCTGAAAAACTGCCTTAAACTTAAACCAAGGGCTCCTTATAAAGTGAAGGATTGCAGAGAAAACTATAAAAAAGTGATTAAGAGGAGGAAACTTGCCTTGCAGGCAGAAGCGTGGGCAGAGTTAAGAGAAGTAGGGGAAAGAAAGGATCTAGCAGGTTTCTGGAGGATTATCAAAAACCCAACCTTCCAGGAAAAAGATACCCCGGAGATAGGGGCCAATATCCTCCCTGAACAGTGGGTTACCCACTATAGGAGTCTGTATAATCAGGACCCAAGTACCACCGTAGAGTTATCGTCTATTTTAACGAAGGCTCCACCGGTTGAATTCACCATTAAGGAGACCACCGCAGGGATTGAGGGCCTGACTAAAAATAAAGCCCCGGGGCCCGACGGGATTCCCCCAGATTTGTTCCTGAGCAATATTGAACTTTGGGCCCCCCTAATGACAAGGGTCATTAATACTGCTATTATCTGCGGCTTGCCCCCGTCCTGGTCTAAAGCGGTTATTGTTCAGATTTTTAAGAAGGGCAACAGGGACGACCCCTAGTGTTATCGCCCGATTTCCCTGATTGATGTGTCAGCAAAACTCCTGGGAAAGGCAATTCTTAACAGACTGTCCGAGTGGACCGAAGAAAATAACATCTTCTCGGACACTCATTACGGATTCAGGACAGGGAGGTCCACTAGTGACCAATGTCTGAACCTGTATATGCTGACTGCCAAATATACCATGGCTAGTGACGAATCGATCTATATGGGCTTCATGGATTTGGCAGCAGCATTTGATCACTTCAACAGGGAGAAATTGTGGGGCATGATGTCTAGTATGGGGATTGAGAGCGGCCTAATTAGCATTTTGAGGGAACTGCATAGTGACACCACGGCTAAGGTCCGTTACAACAGGGAGGGGGGATTGACTAATTCGTTCCCCTGTATGAGTGGAGTCCGGCAAGGGTGCATCCTTGCCCCTTTTTTGTTCTCCCTATATATCAATAATTTGGAACAGTTTTTGTTAGGTTTAAAGGTTGATTGCCCAAGGGTCGGGTCGCGTCATATCCCTGTCCTGCTTTACGCAGATGACGCGGTGCTGATCGCACGCACACCTAGGAGCTTACAAATCTTGATTGATGGATTTGTTAAATTCATGGGCGCCCTAGACCTTTTTGTTAATCTGGGTAAATCCTGTGTGCTTCTGGCGGGGAAAAAGCCTACCTCCAAATTTACTTATACAATAGGGAGCCACATTGTAGAAGAGGTCAAAACGTTCTCCTACTTAGGAGTAACATTTGATGGCGCTTTACAGTTTGATTCCTTGGTGGAGGAGCGTTGTGGTAAAATGATTGCATCTAACGGGGCAACAGCTAGCTATGGCAGGAGGCTAGGAAGATGGTCCGCGGAACAGGTGATGAACCTATATAGCTCCATATCATGCTCCAAAGTTATGTATGGGGCTGAAGTATGGGGCTTCGTTAATACCACAAGAATCCAACGAGAAGAAAATAAATACTTGAAATCAATCTTGAGGGTACCCCAAAGCACCGCTGGATTAATTGCCCACAGGGAGCTAGGGAGGCCATATATAGAAGACCTAATAAAATTGAGGCCCATAGTAGCCTGGTTAAAAATCTGGGTCAACCCTGATGCGTTACTTAGTAAAGAAATTTTATTGGATTGTTTGAAGACGGACAAATGTATGCGTATCCCCTGGCTTCATTATGTGAAGAATACCTTAGAGGAACTAGGTTTTGGGAACCTCTTTACTGACCCTGCAACAATCGTAGCCCAGAATAAGTCGCAAGTAGGGAAAATTTTTCTCGAGCAGAAAAACCTACGCAGAGTTGAGGCGGAAGGGTGTAAAAAGACAGCGAGGGCCCACAATCTAGTGAAGAGTGTGGAGGGTATGGAACCATACTTGTACCTCATGTATAACACACAGGAGAGATTCCTGATGTGCCGTTTCAGGCTGAACCTACTTCCATTTATGTTGGCATCACCAGTAGGATTTGCTACGCCAATTGAACAGAAGGGGCCCTACGGCTGCGACAACAGGTCTCCGCAGGACTCCCTTCACTTTGTTTTACTTTGTCCCTTTTATACAATGCCCAGATGCAGATTCCTTGTAAACCTTCTAAAAACAAACAAATTGGTCCACGCTAGGGAGGCATTAGTATTTCTACAGAAAGCCTCGGACCCCCTAACACTATGTAGTATTATGAATTTTATTAAGGTAGCTGTCCGTTTAAGATGTACTAGGGGAGAAGAATGAAATGTCCCAAATGTTATGTCCTTTTAGCGTTATACACTGTTTTACCATTTGCATTGTCATTATTTTATGCTCTGCTTATATTCTGTCCAAAGGATCATTGAATGTTTAATAACTTTTTATTATGTATATATGTGTGTGCTTTTATGGCGATTTTTAATCACCGAATAAAGATTCTTTGAATTGAATTGAATAGTGATACACCTATACATCCTGTTACACACTGACAGGCATCCAAAAGTTACTCACACACATGCTCACACATGCAAATAAACTATTGAACATCCATTTATTTGCATATACAGCTATACACACACTACCACTTTACTTCTAAGGAAACTTACACATACTTACTCTCTTAAACAATCACTTATAGAAGCACATACTAATTTAAACAGGAACTCTTAAAATCACTCACTCTCACATATACTCACTTATATACATCAATATTCACATATACTAGATTAAAACATATGTAGTTACTGATAAAGACACTAGTGAGATAGTCATCCACTCACTAACACACACATATACACACTCATCCACCCAAACAGTCCTGCACATATGCTGTCTTCAAAACACATACAAAGAGAGAGTCAGTCATTCATGCATCTATGTGCTAAGTAATACCCCCACCAAACCATACAAACACTCATACTGATACTAAGAAAAACATCTAATAACCCATATACATACACATGTACCTACTCGCCAACCCATGCAGCCACTTATACAGAAAGTGAAACAATAATACATATATTTAAATATTTAAACATTACTCACTAATATTTATTTTTCAGAAAGACACACATTCACTGGATGGTGTCATCAGTGATGTCATGAGTGATGTCACTGACCCATGTCATGAGTGATGTAATATGTGATGTCATCAGCAGTGCATTGCACGCGCAAGTTATAGTGAGTCCAACTAACTATAATGTGGGAATTTCTTTTTTTTTTTTTTTTTTAAGTTTTATTGTTTTATTGCAAGGAAATACAGCAAGGCATTATAATAAACAACACACAAAAAACACAAGAAAAAAAAGCAGAATGTCATCAACAAAAAAAAAAGAGAAAAGAAGAGCAAGTTATAAGACAAGATTTTAGCAAAAAACAGATTAGAATAGCAACTATAGAGTACATAAAATTAAATCAAATCCACTCGGCAATTGGTGCCCATATTTTTCCCCCCATGATTCTTTTTTTTCCCCCCTTGAGCTTATAGATAGCAGATTCCATATTAAACATAAAAAGTAATTTTTCCTTCCACATATAGAACGTGGGGGGATCCTGACTAATCCATTCTTTGGTGATACAAGATCTAATTGCGGCCATACATAGAAAAAGAAAATAAGAGATTGGTCTAGGCCGAGTAGTAGTGTGATCTATACCAAGCAATACTAATTCATTAGTTACCTTTATATTACATTTCAAAATAATAGACAAAAAAGTTTCAATTTGTTGAAACAGCGAAGATAATTTAGGACAGAAAAAAAACATATGCAATTCATCAGCTGCATACAATCCACATCGGCTACAATTCGTACCTGCCGACGTACTCCATTTAACTACTTTTTTAGGAGTATAATAAAGGTTGTGAATACACATGAAGTGTTGAGATTTCATCATCCCAGTTATAAGACATTCTGCAGCCATTCTTATTGACAATAAAATATCAACATCTACTATGCCTAGACTGTTCTCCCATTTAGTCTGACATTGACCTAAATCATCACCAAATTCCTGCATTAGGCTTGAATATATAGCACCAATCCGAGGTTTTCTTTGTAAAAGCTCTAATAAAGAATTTTTAATCGGTGGAATAGCTGGATGGCCCTGTAAGAAACTACGAAGTTGTAGGTATTTAAAAAAATCATTTCTTCCCACAGAAAAATTGGTCATTAAATCCTGAAACGAAATCATTTGCCCATTACAAAATAAATCACCCAGGTGCTTTATTCCTTTCTGCTGCCACCTATACATAGTTAGATCATAAAAAACTTCTGGAAATAGCTCCATTGATATAAGAGGAGTGTAGAAATTTAATTTTGCTAATTTAATATGTTTTCGAATTTTCTGCCAGACTCCAAAAGCAGATTTCAAAGTCTTATATTTAGTTTTTTTGTGATAACTGGGTTCTACTATTCTCAAAAAACTACCCTTAACTTTCTCGCCCAAAATCATTTGGTAAATTGATGGGGTCTGGCATTCTGCAACTTCAATTCTTTCACCCAAAATGAGAGGACCAATGTATTGTAGGACAGCAGAAAAATAATAAAAAAGAAAATACGGTACGTTCCAACCGCCACATTCCTTACTAAGAATCATTTTTTTTGCAGCTTTTCTATGGCGTTTATAGCCCCAAAGGAAGCGAAATGTGGTTCTTTCTAAAATTCTGAAGGAATGTAGTTGGAAATCCAGAGGAATTGTGCGAAATAAGTATAAAACCTTCGGTAAAACCAGCATTTTTAAGATGTTGGTTCGGCCAAAGAGGGACAACCGTAGATGATCAAGACGCTGTAATAATGTGGGAATTTCAATGGTTTTATGCGAGTAAAACTTCCAGCTAACTATAACTGGTGTGAAACCTATGGTTTTTTCAGTGAATTTAATAGGTTTTTTAAATGCTAATTCCTAACTATAACTGGTGTGAAACCTATGGTTTTTTCAGTGAATATATATATATATATATATCCAAGACCACTTCTGGTACTCTGAAAACGCTCGACCAGGAAAACGACACCGCAATTCAATGGTGAATTTTCTTTGTCCTTTATTGACTCATTTCAGGCTATGACGCGTTTCGGCATCCCCTGCCTTGATCACACAACGAGCAAAAATGCAACACTTTTTTCCGTCCCAAATGTTACCATCACGTGATAACATGAACATAGACATTATAATAATATCATTACATTTCTATTAACGCATGAACTTTCAGTTACATGACCATTTACTTTTTTTCTTTTTTACTTTTTTCCCATCTTTATATACATTTTACAATGTTCTTACTTGATTTTCCTCTTTTTTTTGCTTATTGTATATGGCTTAATGAAATGTATAGTTGTTTCACAAAACTTTATTGTACCACAGTAATTCACTTTGTTACACGGGATATTTATTTCATTTGGCTTATTGTTTCTTAATGCGAGAACATGACTTTAAAAAGCTAATTTGCTTCATTCCGTACTATCAGCAGTGAGACAGGCTTGAAAGTGTTTAGAAAGTGCAAGTGCTTTCAATCTCAATACTTTCCGTCTGTACGCAGCAGCTAGTAATAATTTCTCAATAAATCATTTGGGCAAAAATTGTGTGCATCGTGCAAGTTTCATTATAATGTGCTAGTGCCTAATTGTTAAGGCCTTGTCACTGCTGTGGTCTTTAGACGGAATGATCCTGCATGGTGATTAGTATACAAGATTATTACGTGAATACTAGACAGTACTCTTCATCATTCTCATCTGAGTTTGATAGTAGTGGGAAAGAAAGGGCTGGTGCCTGGTGCAAATCACTTATGCATGAAGTACTAGTGCAATTGTCGGACAGTATCCTCATTAATAGCAGGATTTCCATTCCCTAAATTATTAATATATAGATAATGGTGCAAATCACGCATTGTGCAAATTATGATATATATATATATATATATATATATATATACACACATACACATATATATATATATATATATTCACTGAAAAAAACATAGGTTTCAGACCTGATATAGTTAGGAATTAGCATTTACAAAACCTTAGAAATTCACTGAAAAAACCATAGGTTTTAGGGGTGTTATAGTTAGCTGGACATTTCACTCGTACAAAACCATTGAAATTCTCCCGATATAGTTAGTTGTGCTCACTATATCTCGCGCGCCCGCAATTCACTGCTGATGATGTCACATATTACATCATTCATGACATGGTCAGTGACATCACTGATGACATCTCAAATGACATCACTGATAACATCATCCAGTGAATGTGGTTTGGTTTGTTATTTAAATATGTATTACATATATAGCAATTTGCATTGAAGAATGAGTGGATATATACATATAAATATCTGGATGGAGGATTTAGTAACAGTGTGATTGACTGTTTACTTAACTAATTTATAGTGTCTCACTAAATATATTGGATAGTGACTAAACTGTGTGAATATCTGTAATACTTTGTCAGTTGTTTTGTAAACTGCTTCTCCAGTTGGTTACTAGCTATGTGAAAGTCTAGGGGCCATATGTAGGTAGCTAAATACCGGTCGGTAACGGCCGAAATTCGGTAAATTGGCCGTTACCGACCGGTATTTAGGCATTTGAGATGTAGGAGGCCAAAAATTAGGAATCGGTAATTATGAATCGTAAATACCGATTCATCATTACCGAATTCTAAATTACCGAATCGGTATTTACCGAATTCTTATTCACCGAATCAGAAAATATGAAACGGTAAAACCTAGAAAAGAGATGTGGGTAAATTCTGTAATACCGAATTTCATGAAATTCGGTATTTAAGGGTCAGTAATTAACACTGACTGGAAGCAGGTGGTAATCAGCCACATTGTATATAAGCAATCCCAAAATGCAACAGTGTGATCACTATGGCGGCTTTTTATGTGATTGCAAGGCGGCTACATCTACAGGCAGCAGGAGTCAGGATCTGGAGATGAGAGGAGCGCTTTTACAGACAGCGCATCACACTCTTCCAACAGACTGAGGCTGAGATCCATGAAAGGTACAGGCTACACCCCCACAACATCCTGGACTTGATTAGGGACCCACTCCGGAGCACCCAATACCAAGGGCGCACGCCATACCACCACATGTGCAAGTGCTCTGTAGCCTACATCTGCTCTCATCTGGCAGTTACTAGGGGGTGATAGCTGCGGTAGACGGGGTGTCTCAGAGTTGCCTGTCCTGTTTCTTCAGAAAGTTCCTGAATGCTAGGATGCAGAGAATGCATCACTACATCAGCTTCCCACACACACATGCGGAACTGCTGAAAACCAAGACAGACTTTTACCAGATGGCACAGTTCCCGCATGTCATCGGCTGTATTGATGGCACACACATTCCAATCTGCCCACCAGCAGCCACTGAGTATATCTACAGGAACAGAAAGTCCACCCACTCCATAAATGTGCAGGTAATCTGCGATGCTGCCAACATAATCACTGTCATCGTGGTCAAATTTCCTGGGAGCACCCACAATTCATGCATCTTCTAGAACAGTGGGATCTACATACACCTGGCTGCTGGAGAATTTGGAGAAGGATACCTGCTAGGTAAATCACTGTGACACTCCTTTACACTTACTGCAGATGAATGTGTATTGGTGTATGTAACTAATGGCACTCTCATTTCCACCTAGGCGACAGTACATATGCTGTGCGGTCATTTATCCTCACTCCCTACCTAAACCCATCAACCCTGAGTGAGAGACGATACAATGTGGCACACAAATCAACATGGAATGTTGTGGAGTGCACGTTTGGACTGTTGAGGTTCCGTTGCCTCCACAAAAGCGGAGGCGCACGTCAGTACACACCCATCACCTGCTGCAAAATCATTGCAACTTGTGCAATGCTGCACAACCTTGCCACAAAGAAAGGTACAGAAGTGGAATTAGCTGATTACGAGGACCATGATCATGAATTTGCGCAGCCAGAGCCCAACGCAGCAGGAGTAGGGAGACACAGCCAGTTGTTGAATGTAATGACGTAGTTTAATTTGTGGGCACTACGCCACAACAAAAAACTCCAATTTGTGACATCCATGGTAGCAAGTAATGGGTTACTTCACCCAATTCTGTCCTGCAAAGTGTGGGCTGCATCAACGTCTGCGGCCACGCACAACAGTGCTGGATGGCATTGACTGACTTTCCTCACTGGCTGTGGAACCTGTGGAAGTCCCATGCCGTCTTATGCTCCTCCGGGTGTCTGTTACAGGGGGGTAATGCTGCTCCGCCTAGTTGTGTCTTCGCTGTCTGTAACCTCCATAGCACCAGTAGTGGCAGAGTGACTCATAAGCAGCATTTCATGAGCAGTGGTCACCTTTACCAGCCCCCTAGACACATCAGTGCTGCAGTGCGCCAGCCACTGCACCACATGGCCACGGAGCGCCTGCATAGTAGAGTAATGGCAGATGCCAGGCGGTTCACTGCCCTCGTATGGTGCCCCATTTTCTGCCTCTCCCTGCGCCTTTGTACTCTGTCCTCATCCATTGTGCTGCACAGCAGCATCACAGACTGGGACATGTCCCGCATGCCCGCAGCCATCTCCTTCATGCCCTCAGCCATTGAGTTAATGCTCTTGTCAATGTTGGTCATGTTGTCATTGAGGAGCCTAATTTGTCTTTGCACTGACTGAATAGCCTTTCCTTGTAGGCGCTGCACCTTTACCATTGTGGCCTCCAGCCCTCTGAAGACACCATTGCTCTCATCCTGTGCTCAAACGAGCCCTGCGTCGGCATCTGACACCTGTGTGTGCTCCCTCAGTCGTGGCCACCAAACCAGCATTGCTGACATCCAGTGGCACAGTAGAAGTCCCTCCCCCCCCCCCCCAACGAGTCTTCAGAGGAGGACTCAGAATCCAGCAGTCTGGTAACAGCACACCTTCTAGGTCTGCAGATGGTGTTGATGTTGTTGAGGCTGGCTGTGGTGGTGAGGCTGGCTATGGTAGTGAGGCTGGCTGTGGTGATGAGGCAGGCTGTGGTGGTGAGGCTGGCTGTGGTGGCGAGGCTGGCTGTGGTGGCGAGGCTGGCTGTGGTGGCGAGGCTGGCTGTGGTAGTGAGGCTGCTTGTGGGGGTGTTGTGTGCCCTGCACTTGTACTGGCCTTCTCTGTTGTTGCTTTCCGGGGTGCCCTCTCTCCCTTGTCCTGCACAGTCCTGCCTGAGGTCTCGCCTGTGGACAGAAATTGTACATTAGCTTAGTGTACCTGCAGCCCTGCATTGCTACAATTAAAATACATTTCTGCCACACTATCTCATTGTCCTCTGCCTGCTTATCGCTGATGTGTATCGCATGCCTTGTTGTTCAGTGCGATTCCTGTCATGATAGGGGTTTCACTGACTACATCTCCCATAATGCATTTGTGGTCTGAACTAAAACCTGTACTGGAGTGGGATTCACATTGCCCAATTGGGGATTTGGGATAGGGGAAGGGGGTGCACAATGCTGTGCATGCTTCTTACCTTGTTTGGAAGCAGCTCTGGCAGACCTGTCTGCATGCCCAATTCCACAGACGCTCTCTGGCACTATCGTGGACTGCACAAGCCTCTCAAGTTCAGTCAGGGCAGGTGCCCTGTTCCTTCCACCTCCTGTCTGGTTGGCTTGTTTTTTGTGGTCTGCCATCTTCCTCTTGGTGATGATCCTGATATCATACCACCACTTCTTCAGAACATCAATGTCCCTGGGTCACTCCAATGGCATTCACCTGGGACTGGATTCCATGACAGATTTTGCATTTTTCAGATTCTGCTACTTGCAGGGACTGCTTTCCAAAAAGCTTTGTGTGCTGCTTCACTACCTCCTCCACAAGGACCTGCAGTTCCTTCTGACTGAATTTGAGTTTCCTCTTCCTTTCCCCTCCTTCTGTGTCCTGGCTGGCCATTATGCCAGATTTTCAGGTTACGTTCAGGCAGTGGCTCTGTTGCTCTCCTCTGCACTCCCAGCCTCTCCAGAAGGTTCTGATTGTGTGCACCTGACTGGGTGTGGCCACTTCCTGGTTGGGAGGGGTTGTGGTTGCACGGGATTGGCTGATTCCTCAATTGCTGTGTATTTGAATTTCCGAATCGGTATGTACCGATTCGGTAATATTTTCCGAATCCGTATTTACCGATTCGGAAAAACCGATCGGTATTGCTTATTCGGTAAATATTTACTGATTTTTACCGATTTGGTAATATTTACCGAATTATTAGGTACATCGGAAATACCGATTCGGTAAAATTTGGTAATTAGGAATCGGTATTTCCAAATTATCTACATATGCACCTAAATTAGGTATTGATTAGTTAACTAGTATTTGTATGGGAGAGTGAATGTGTGTGTGGTTCGGTGGGGGGGTGTATGACTGCCCAAAGATGTGTGAATAGTTGATTCAGTAAGTATATGAAGTTAAAACTACATGTTATAACAGTTGTTTGGGTGATTGAATATCTTTATGGGTGTGGTGATGAGCAAATATATCTCTCAATGGTACATGTCCAACAAACTACAAAAATAAAAGGCAGTGTATGTGTCAGTTGTTGTACGTAAATAAGTATACATAAGACTCAGTGATTGTATAAGTGACTGTATGGATAACTGTATACTTGTAATAGTGATTTTATAACACTACGTATGAGTTACTATCTATATGAATAGATGAAGTGGTGTTTGTATAATGGTGTAGCTAAGTAAATGTAAGTATGATCCATTGTTTGCATAAGTGAGTAGGATGACTTCATAATTGAATAGGATGTGTGCTGGTGTGTAATGTCGATATAAGTGTATAAGTATATTTGATAGTGTTCTATTGATCATTGACAGCATGTATCAGTGAATCTATAGGTAAGTGATTAGATGTGTGTATAGATCTAGGAATCACTGAGTGGGTTTTTACAAACTTGTATTGGTGTGTCATTGGATTCAAATATGGTACTCTGTATGGGAAACAGCCATTACAACGCAACTTTCACAATGCACTACCATTACAACGAAACTTTTACAGCGCAGGATCCATTACAACGCATGCCATTACAACGCATGCCATTACAATGCAGATGCTATTACAACGCATGCCATTACAACGTAAGTATGGGTAAGTATTTAATTTAATTTTAACCCTAACACTATCCAACACTTACCCTACTATTATACCCCCTGGAGTTAGAATAGTAATTTTAACCCCTACACTATCCAATACTTACCCTACTATAACACACCCCTGGAGTTAGAATAGTAATTTTAACCCCTACACTATCCAACATTTACACTACTATTACATTCCCATTAATTAAAATTTTAAAAAAAATACTTACCCATACTTACGATGTAATGGCATGTGTTGTAATAGCATCTGCATTGTAATGGCATGTGTTTTAATGGCATGCATTGTAATGGATCCTGTGTTGTAAAAGTTTCGTTGTAATGGTATGCGTTGTGAATGTATGCGTTGTAACGTCATACATCTACTCTGTATTTTACAGTGAGTGATGAAAGGTTATACTAGTGTATGATGAGGTGTATCTGATTGTCATGTGGATGATGCCATCAGTGATGTCATTTGAGATGTCATCAGTGATGTCACTGACCATGTCATGAATGATGTAAGATGTGACATCATCAGCAGTGGATTGCTAGTGCGCGAGATATAGTGAGTACAACTAATTATATCGGAAGAATTTCAATGGTTTTGTACGAGTGAAATGTCCAGCTAAATCTAACACCCCTAAAACCTATGGTTTTTTCAGTGAATTTCTAAGGTATTTAAATGCTGATTCCTAACTATATCGTGCCTGAAACCTATGTTTTTTCAGTGAATTTCAAAGGCTTTTTTAAAGCTAATTCCTAACTATATCAGGCCTGAAACCTATGGTTTTTTTCAATGAATTTCGAAGGTTTTGTAAATGACAATTTTTAAATGTATTAATTGTTATATTTATTTTTTTGATACTGATTTACTATATTTTTTAAACTATTTATTTTTAGATATTTTATTTTTTAAATTACATTATAATAACATTACAAAATATACTTTCTCAGAATGAATTACTTTAGTTTAAATACTTTGCAAATAGGCAATAGACTTTTAAGTACAGTAGTTACAGTTGTTGCAATGGAAAAACACAATTTCAAACACAATGCAACATTGATCTCAATGTGAATTTCTAGTTTAATGCAATTAGTTACTTTATGGATTACTTTTCTAACCAGAGGACTGGATCCTAGATTCCGTCCTTGGACATCTCTTGTAAACAGTAGAGTAAAAGCGTTTTGGTTACAGTAGTGATTTTTAAGGAGTATTATTGTATTTTAAACGTTGACACCAATGTTAGCCTATGGCAGGAAATTCACTTAGCAGGTAAGTAGTGCTATCGTCACTCTTTCTTACTCAGTGGTGGATCCTGGATACAGCACTGGTGCATCCTGTTAACAGTTGAAAGAATGCATTAAAGTCATACAGGCAATTTTTTAGGAATATTTTTTCGTTTGTGAAAATAGACACTTCTAAACTTTTCTGGTAAAAAACAGGCAATGGATTCCTATGGAAGAGAATACAAGTTACTGGTAAGTATGGGTACAATTATTTTTCAGGGTCAGTGCTGGGCTAAAAGATGCAGCACTGGGTTCTCTCCTGATAACAGGTGAGTAAATCGGAATTCGTTGTTCGGATGATTTTAGGTGAATGTTTTAAAGTTCCAAAACGGTTCACACACCAACAGGCCCCTTGGTGTCATGCTTCATCATCGGGATCTTCGCACCCCTCTACGGGATGCGGCGTGCTAAGACCGACGACTACGTGGGAGCCCTATCTGTGGACCATGTGTGGATGCGTGTGGGGTAATAAATGTGAGTGGTGAAGTGGTGAGAGTTTAAAAATACCTGGCTCGTGGGGTGAAAAATAGACTTTTATTAAGCCCCCGGCTGGTATGATTAAAAGGAGTGCAGTGGGAGGTTGCTAGTGTATAATTATGTACATCAACCTCGTTAGTGCGTCTACATGGACATGTTTCGGAGTCAAAAACTCCTTCTTCAGGACGGGAACTGCACAAAGTTCCACACCTTACTCACATGAATGTAAATGTTAAAGTGTATTCTAAAAAAAGGGGGGGTGAACTATAGGTCTTATGTACCTAATTAGTAGTTCAGTATTGTAGTCTTATTCGCCCATTTGGCATGTATTATAGACCTGGAGGGAGAGAAAAGAATAATAAATATTTTCTCACAAGGTTGTTAAACTATCATAAAGGTAAGAGTGACCTGAAGACAAAACAATTTGTTGGTGAAGGGTTGCCGATTGCCTACAGTGATCGTGCACTCTGTAAATAAAGTGGCAAAAAGTAGGACAGACACACATAACAAACATAACACACATATGGGATAATTGTTGGTTCCTTATGATCCTGTAGTGTGAGGATAAAAACAGCATAGGAATAGTCTTACTTCATGATTTTGATCAAAATGCCTCATGAACCTCATGCGTGTTGTTGTTTTTTTTTTCACTATGTTCAGCGATCTAAAAACATGAGGAAAACTTGTTTAGGTTCATCTACTTACAGAGTTCTCCTGTAGTCCTTCCTCGTCTGAGGATATTAGATAACTCACGATTATTGCAGGATGCGATGTGCCCTCTTCCCCTCAACGCGGCTCCGCTGGTTGTGCCGGTGTGAGGAGCGGGTCGGCCCTTTTATACTCACGTTAGCCCGCTCAATTGTTAATTTAGTGAGTAAATCAAAGACAGATATATGCCCAAACATGGGCTCATCGTCATTTCTTTTGCCGGTAGTGTGCGAGGGATCAGGGTGCTGGTCCTGCGCATGCACGCTTGTTGTGGTTCCGAGAGAGGTGTTACCGCGAATGCGCAGGGATCGGACACTCGTTCTCCAGCATGCGCGATGGAAACTGGGGGGTGGATTAGTTTCCGAATGAGTTTGGGAGACGACGTGTCTCTAACATTATGGGAAGGTGCATTCATCATTATTAGGTGCTCGAAAAAGATGGAAACTATACCAATGAAAATGAGAGTTCAAATATAGTTGCTAAATAATGGTAGGATCGCTGCCAAATGATCGCAAAAATGGCTTATGTACAGGAAGGTACAGTTCAGCTCATTTGACATCAAGATAGGCTATTCATACAGTAATGATAGGATCTTGATTAATTACATCAAAATGAAGCGGGGATTTGGGTACTGATAAGTTGGTTGATGTCCTTGCTTTGGGGAATCATGGGTCTGATGTAGGTTGTGATTTATCGCAGTTGGCCCCATGGTATCGCATCGTTAAGGCCTTCTCTGTTTGTGCCCAAACGGAAGACCCATCTTTGTTCCTTTTCAAAAAGGCCTGCTTCCGAGGGTAACTGTTCGATAATAGTCCAATGCAGGTCATTGACACAGTGTTGTTCCTCCAGATAGTGGGCTGCCATCTTCGTGGTAGACTTCTTACATCTGATATTGCTTTTGTGTTCATTCATCCTTATCTTGACCGCCCTTGTGGTCATGCCCACATATTTTAAATTGCAAGGACAAGTGATCAGGGACACCACGTTCCTACTGTTGCAATTTGTGAATTTGCGTTGTTCCCACTGGCTTCCATTCCTGAAAGTGAGGTTGCGGCTCTTTTTAGTAAGGAGGCAACTGCTGCAGTTGCCACAGGGATGGTGCCCCTGTATCCCCTGTAGTCTGAGCTGTTGATCAGTTACAGTCTGTGGTCTAGTGTGCACTAGAATGTCTTTTAACCCCTTCAGCGCTAATGACAAGGGTAACTCGTCATGGACTTTCCATTGATTTCAATGGAAAGTCAATGGAGCTCATCGAACACCCTTAGCAGCCAAGTGGTTAAATTCTTGCCTCGCCTATGGGCAAAAAGTGTTTTTTCTAGATCGAGAGCTCCGCTGGTGAGTATCCTCCAATGTTTATTAATCATTTTTGATATTTGGTTAGAGTGTGAGCTGTACGTGGTGACACATACTGGTCTTCCTTGAGTATTGTCTCTCGGTGCCCTATCTTCCAGGAGGGCCTCTCGGT
This sequence comes from Lissotriton helveticus, assembly GCF_964261635.1. Lineage (NCBI taxonomy): Eukaryota > Metazoa > Chordata > Amphibia > Caudata > Salamandridae > Lissotriton > Lissotriton helveticus. Next base: position 598,834,463 of record NC_136063.1, on the reverse strand, counting down.
TGTTTTTTCGTGCCCTCTTCATTGCTGAGTTTATTACCCTATCCGGGTATTTTCTCTGTCTCAATTTTCCTTTAGGATCCTGGGCTTGTGCTTTGTACTTGTCTATGTCGCTACAATTGCGGCGTAGACGCAAGAACTGTCCGTATGGCAGATTCTCTCTGAGATGGCGGGGGTGGAAACTGTCAAAGCGTAGCAGGCAGTTCCTTGCCGTTGGTTTGAAGTGTGTCTCCGTTTTCAGGAAACCTGAGTCATGGTAGATATTGAGATCTAGAAAAACCATAGACTCATTGGACATGGAATGGGTGAATTTTAGGTAGGCATTTTGATTATTTAGCCACGTAAGAAAATTTGTGATAGACTGGCTGTCCCCCTTCCAGATGACTAAAATGTCATCTATGTACCGTTTCATTACTGTATGAATAGCCTATCTTGATGTCAAATGAGCTGAACTGTACCTTCCTGTACATAAGCCATTTTTGCGATCATTTGGCAGCGATCCTACCATTATTTAGCAACTATATTTGAACTCTCATTGTCATTGGTATAGTTTCCATCTTTTTCGAGCACCTAATAATGATGAATGCACCTTCCCATAATGATAGAGACACGTCGTCTCCCAAACTCATTCGGAAACGAATCCGCCCCCCAGTTTCCATCGCGCATGCGCGAGAACGAGTGTCCGATCCCTGCGCATGCGCGGTAACACCTCTCTCGGAACCACAACAAGCGAGCATGTGCAGGACCAGCACCCTGATCCCTTGCACACTACCAGCAAAAGAAATGACGATGAGCCCATGTTTGGGCATATATCCGTCTTTAATTTACTCACCAAATTAACAATTAAGCGGGCTAACGTGAGTATAAAAGGGCTGACCTGCTCCTCACACCGGCACAACCAGCGGAGCCGCATTGAGGGGAAGAGGGCACATCGCATCCTGCAATAATCGTGAGTTATCTAATATCCTCAGACGAGGAAGGACTACAGGAGAACTCTGTAAGTAGATGAACCTAAAACAAGTTTTCCTCGTGTTTTTAGATCGCTGAACGTAGTGAAAAAAACCCCAACAACACGCATAAGGCTCATGAGAAATTTTGATCAAAATCATAAAGTAAGACTATTTCTATGCTGTTTTTATCTTCACACTACAGGATCATAAGAAACCAACAATTATCCCATATGTGTGTTATGTTTGTTATGTGTGTCTGTCCTACTTTTTGTCACTTTATTTACAGGGTGCACGATCACTGGAGGCAATCGGCAACCCTTCACCAACAAATTGTTTTGTCTTTAGGTCACTCTTACCTTTATGATAGTTTAACAACCTTGTGAGAAAATATTTATTATGCTTTTCTCTCCCTCCAGGTCTATAATACACGCCAAATGGGCGAATAAGACTACAATACTGAACTACCAATTAGGTACATAACACCTATAGTTCACCCCCCTTTTTTTAGAATACACTTTAACATTTACATTCATGTGAGTACGGTGTGGAACTTTGTGCAGTTCCCGTCCTGAAGAAGGAGTTTTTGACTCCGAAACATGTCCATGTAGACGCACTAATGAGGTTGATGTACATAATTGTACACTAGCAACCTCCCACTGCACCCCTTTTAATGATACCAGCCGGGGGCTTAATAAAAGTCTATTTTTCACCCCCCCGAGCCAGGTATTTTTTAACGTATACAACCTTTGCAACGAAACTTTTACAACGACCTACCATTACAACGCAACTTTTAAAACGCAAACTATTACAACGCATTGCTCTGGGGGGCGCTCTAGGATAGGGAATAGGTTAATTTACTATCCAATAACCTTCCCTACTATCCACGGGGACTGGAGTTGGAATAGTAAATTAAACTATTCACTATCCAGCACCCCAAAGCGCTATGCGTTGTAATGGTATGCGTTGTAAAAACCGCGTTGTAAAGGTAGGCGTTGTGAAAGTATGCGTTGTAACGTCATACATTCATTTTTTAACCCCTTCGATGCGGATGACAAAGCCAGCTCGTCATGGGTGTTACCTGCGCTACGCGGATGACGAGCTGGCTTTGTCACAAACCGCGCATTTTTGAAATCCCAGCGCACAGCGGGAAAACGCGGTAGCGCGGTAGCGGTTAACTCTCATCACTTCACCACTCACATTTATTACCCCACACACATCCACACATAGTCCACAGATAGTGCTCCCACGTAGTCGTCGGTCGTAGCACTCCGCATCCCGTAGAGGGATGCGAAGACCCCGATGATGAAGCATGACACCAAGGAGCCTGTTGGTGTGTGAGGGGTATTTAAACAACACTGTGTGCTCCCCACCATAGTAGGGACCACAAACCCTTCTGTCTCAGTGGATTCCATTTTGTTTATAAAATATATCCGGGGAGACTGAATCCACTTTCTCTCTCCCTCCCTCCTTTGTTATTTACAAAGTTCCAAAACTCCACACTTAGAAGAATTTCCAAGTGAAATCAGTTAATGTTACCCTATGGAAGGAAATTCACTTAGCAGGTAAGTAGTGTTATTGTTACCTTTTCTTACTCAGTGGCGGATCCTGGATCCCGCACAGCTGCATTTCCTGTAAACAGTTGAAAGAATGCGTTTAAGTCATACAGGCGATTTTTTTGGAATATTTGTAGTTTGAAACCAGACAATGGATTCCTATGGAAGGAAATACAAGTTACTGGTAAGTACGGTTAGAATTACTTTTCAGGTTCAGCGCTGGGCTAAAAGATGCAGCACTGGGTTCTCTCCTGATAACAGGTGAGTAAATCAGAATTCGTTGTTCGGATGAGTTTAGGTGAATATTTTAAAGTTCCAAAACTCCACACTTAGAAGAATTTCCAAGTGAAACCAGTCATTGTCAGCCTATGGAAACTTTTCTGGTGAAAACCAGACAATGGATTCCTATGGAAGGAAATACAGGTTACTGGTAAGTATGGTTAGAATGACTTTTCAGAATCAGTAATGGGCTCAAAGATGCAGCACTGAGGTCTCTCCTGATAACAGGTGAGTAAATCAGAATTCATAGTACATCCAATAAGTGCCACAGAGCTGCGTAGCAGAGAGATGTAAAAAGGGTCACGGCCTGCACCACCTCTCTGCAACGCAGGGCAGTGGCGGTTCCTGGAAGCACCTGGTGGGCTACTTGGCCCCCATGGTCCCTCGGGTTTGATGTAGACTGTTTCCCCCAACTTAAAACGCACCACAGGGCGTGTTTGCACACAGCACGTCAGGCCCTGTCACCTCCCTTCAGAACTGTGTAAACGAGCCCTGTCACCGTTCTAAGTTGAGAGATTAAGTTCCCTTCAATCCTATGGGTCCTTAGGGTCAAACTAGCCCACTAGGTATCTCCAGTAAGCGCCGCAGGGCTGCGATGCATAGAGGTGTAAAAAGGTGCTTGGCCTCTGAACACCTGTCTGCAATGCAGCTCCCTGGCGCATACTGGAGATACCTGTTGGGCTATTTGACCCTCAGGGACCGTCAGTATTGAAAGTATTGAAAGAGAATTAATTCCACAACTTAAAACTTCCCACGGGACGCGTTTCCACAGTGGTGAAGGAAGGGGGAATGGCCTGAGTTGATATGTCTGCAAACACGCCCTGTGGCACTTTTTAGGTTACAGAATTAATTCATCCTCAATCCTGTGGGTCCCTGGGGGCTACCTAGGACACCAGGTACCTCCAGTATGCGCCAGGCGGCTGCGTTGCAGAGAGGTGTTCAGAGGCCACGCCCCTTTTTACAACACTCTGCAACGCAGATCCGTGGTGCTTACTGGAGGTACCTGGAGGGCTAGTTCGACCCCAGGGACCCTCAGTATTCAAGGGGAGTTAATCCCCCAACTTAAAACGCGCCACAGGGTGTGTTTGCACACATATCACCTCAGGCCCTGCCCCCTACCTTCACCACTGTGCAAACGTGGCATGTTTTAAGTTGGGAGATTAAGTCCCTTTGAATCCTGAGGATCCCTGGGGTCCAACTAGCCCAACAGGTACCTCCAGTAAGTGCCACAAGGCTGCGTTGCAGAGAGGTGTAAAAAGGGGTGTGGCCTGTAGCACCTCTCCGCAACGCAGCCCTGTGGCACTTACTGGAAGTACCTGGTGGGCCAGTTGGCCCTCAGGGACTCCCAGTATTGAAGGGGAATTAATTCCCCAATTTAAAATGCGCCACAGGGCGCGTTTGCAGAGTGTGTTTGTGAGGGGGCGGGCCTAGGGACGATCATGTCTTTTTTTTGTTTTTGAAAGGGGGGCTGAGTGACCCTATTACTTTTACTTTTTTGGCTTTTGCTTTTTTGGGACCCCATCCCCCAGGGCCTCACCCCCAAGTTAAAATTTAAAAAAAAAATTACGGAAAGGGGGCCGCGTGGCCCCCCTCCCATGGCCAACTCCTTGCCCCTTCCTCAGGCCACTTAAGGCCCTGGGTACCTCACCCCCCGGGGCTGGCCATTGATTTATTATTATTATTTTTTTTCTTAATGGGGTAGAGGGGCCGCGTGGCCCCCCTCCCGGGCCACTTATGGGCCCGGGGACCCCATCTCCCAGGGCCCGGCCTCTCGTTGGGGACTGTGGGGGGGTCCCCAAACCCCCCACGGTCCCAGCCGGCTCCCTGCCTCCTGCCAGCTAACATGCTGCTTCCCATTTGGAAAAGCAATCTGCTTTGCTTCATTGAAGCAAAGCAGTTTGTAATGGCAGAGTGGGAGCCGCGAGGCTCCCGCCCAGCCATTGCAAACAGCAGTGTCCAGGGGGTGGGCCCCCCTGACACTGCAGGAGCCGGCCCTAGGGGCTGGCGGTCCCCAGGGCCTGTACAAGGCTCCAAGAGGGGGTCCATGCGGCTCCAGTCCCACATTTGTTAGAAACCCCAGTGGGTGGCGGTCCCCGGGGTTGGGGGGCCTCAGAGCCCCCCACACCCAATTTTTTGGAGCCCCGGGGGTGGCGGTCTCAGGGGCTGGGGGGCCTGAGAGCCTCTCCACCCAATTTTGATTTTGATTACAGGTTACATGTAACCTTTAGCCATGCTTTTAGATTGATTTGTTTAGTTGGATCATCATCCAAAAATTAAATATCTCCACACAATGAATTGTAATGAAATGAACGATTACTGGAAATGAATTAATGTACACCACATTACATATATGTAGATTGTTCATCACATATATATAGGAGATAATCATGACTGCTTTTTAAATGATAATTGAATAACAAAAAATAAAAATATATATTTTTGTACCATGCATCTTGTTTAGATATATTCCTCATTTTTTGATGCCAGTTCGTGTCCACTTATGAATCCTGTTCCTAATTATTTGTCCTTTCAATTGATTTATATATCCCGAATTAGGAACTATAGTCGGGGATACCCCCTCTGTTCTTGCACAAGTTCATACTTTATAAAAATCAAAGAGGGTTTCAGGAGGCACCCAGAAATCCCTCCCCCCAGTGGGTGTTTGCAAAAACAAGGAATTACACCTTCTATTTCAGTCCATAGTTCAAGGGGATTGTGGGTGATGTAGTTTTATTTGTTTTTATCACCCCACAAGATTTTCTTCTTGCCCAAATTTTCCAGTCTTTTGGGTCAGTCTTATTTGTAACTGTATTCCCATTAGCATCAAAGGTACGCCCTCCAGTGGGCTTGTGATTTACCACCATCCATTTCCCTCAATGTTTTCGCTCGAGAAACCACTGATTCAAGTTCCTATTGCTTTCGCTAGTTTGGCAAGAATTATGGGTAATGTAGTCATAATATTGAGCATTTTGACTGATTATTGAGTTCAGCCCTCTAGTGGGCTTTTGGGGGCTGTAAATGAACAGGTTGTTCAGTTAGTAATTCTAGTCTTTGAGTTGTTTTCCATTTGAAAGTATGAAACAAAATTATAAAGTGAGGACATAAAATCATAAGTGCAAAAAGGGGATGTGATGAAAATTGAGTTAAAAATTACGAGTTTGCATTTTAACAGGATGTTTTTTTAGAAAATCCAGAATTCATTCCAAGGTCAATATTCATTAGAGATGTATATACAATTCTTCCGATTGGTTCAAACCGTATGGAGTCATTGTTCTGAAGTTCAGTATGTGTCTCGACTCTTTTTGTCTCAGAAGTTTTTCCTTGTGACCACCCCTGTCCAATGGTGACATGGTTTCCAAACCCCAGAAACGTAATTGCTTCCAGTCTCCATTATGGTGTGTTTCCATATGCTTTGCTACGGCATTACTTCTGTCTCTGTGCACCGTTGCACGAACATGTTCAAGAATGCGTTTTTTTAGCTCGCAGATGGTGCTGCCGATGTAACACAGTTTACAGGGGCATTCGATCATATACACCGTATATTGACTGGTGCACGTGATGCATTCTCTGATTTGCCACATCTTCTTGTTTGGCATGATTAATTCAGTTGTGGGTTTGGCTATTTCGCATACCTTGCAGTTGTAACATTTCACGAAACCTTTAGTTTTTAGCCATGATTGCTTCTTAGTTGTTTGTTTAAAATGACTGTGGACCAGATGATCCTGTAAGTTTTGTGCTCTTCTGTAAGTAATCACAGGATGTTTGCCCATTTTTTGTCCAATAACAGGGTCCATTTGTAAGATGTTCCAATTTTTTCTTAAGATTTGATTTATTTGTTTGGATTCTTGACTATAATTTAAAATTAGTCTGATTGGTTCATCCTCCATTGTTGGTTCTTTTTGTCTTTTTTCCAGAATATCGGATCTTTTTGTTTGGTTTGCTCTTTCCCAGCATTTTTGTACTATTTTTCTGTTGTATTTACGTTTTTGGAAACACTTAATAGTATTCATGCTTTGTTTCTCCCACTCTGTGTCTTCACTGCAGATTCTTCTCAATCGAAGAAATTCACCGTAAGGTATACTTGTTATCAATGATTGTTGGTGGAAGCTGGTAGCTTCCAAGGTCGCATTCGTTGCTGTGCTTTTTCGATGGAGGGTTATTTCAATGCGATTGTCCTGTATGTATACCTCTGTATCCAGGAACACTGCCCTGGTTTCATTTATGGTGTAGGTGAATTTTATGCATGATGTGCTCGAGTTAAGTAGTGTAAAATACTCTATGAACTTCTCTTTGCCTCCATCCCACACAATGAAAAGATCGTCTATGAACCTTTTCCAGGTTATAATGTGCTGGGTGTAGTTCCGATGTCTTTCATTCCATGCGATGGTTTCCTCCCACCATCCCATGGCTATACATGCATAGCTTGGACTAAAGGAGAAGCCCATCGCTGCCCCATTTTTTTGTTGATACAGTGAGTCTCCAAATAGGAATATGTTGTTGATCAAGATATTGTGGATCATTTCCAACAGCATGGTGTTGTGGTCCTTGTAATGGATGTTCCGTTCTTTTAAGAAATGTTCGCAAGCATTGATACCCATCTCATTGTCAATGCTGGTATACAACGCAATCACGTCCATAGTAATCATGAGGTAATTTGTTTGCCATGTCAAATCTTTCAAAGCATAAAGGAAGTCTGTTGTGTCCTTTATATAGGATTTTAGTTGTTTCACTTGGGGATTCAGATAAAAGTCAATGAAGTTGGATAATGGTTCAAATAAAGACCCGTTGGCTGACACGATAGGTCTCCCTGGTGGTTTGGTGGCGTTTTTGTGTATTTTCGGGAGAAAATACAATGTCGCTGTTTTTGGGAAATCAACTGTGAGATATTTCTTTTCTTCGAAATCTAATAGTTCTTTCATTTCCCATTGATGTAATTTTTGATCTAATTCTCTTTTTATTTGGTTCAACGGGTTTCTGTTTAGTTTTTCATAGTGGAGGTGATTATTTAGTTGTTCCATGGCTTCCGCAATGTAGAGATTTCTGTTCCACAGCACTACGTTTCCCCCTTTGTCTGCTGTTTTTATTTTGAAGTTTTGATCTAAAATAAAAATAAAAATAAAAACAGCATATATATATCCAAACTCACAGTTGCCGCAAAGAAGAGGAGCCCACGAGCAAGGTAAGAATTCAGCTTTAATTCTTTGTTGGAAGCAGCAGCGAAATGGATGCAAATACAGCAACAGCATGAAAGTCCAGCCTGACGTGTTTCGGATGTCTACTTCTCGAGAGGCACGGACTTGAACTCAAAGGCAAGCATTTTCTGGCATCTACACCGCAATTAAACCCCCGCCTCAGTGGGTGTGGCCAATCCAGTGGCCTCATGGTATATGTAGTGGCATCTCCTCCTTCAGTGAGTTGCCTGCCTTTGGGAACACTCATCGATGAAAATAAAACCACAGTGGGGTGTGTTGCACCACACCTCAAAGCGTAGCTGTCTATTACCTTCCTACAAAAGCCCCTCGCTCCCAATATCGGTGGCGTTGTAAAGCGTCTCCGTGGGGGGCTGAAACAGCCCCAGGGCTAGCTCCGCTGCTCAGACATGACGCTTCAAATCCAAACTCACAGTTGCCTGCAAAGAAGAGGAGCCCACGAGCAAGGTAAGAATTCAGCTTTAATTCTTTGTTGAAAGCAGCAGTGAAATGGATGCAAATACAGCAACAGCATGAAAGTCCAGCCTGACGCGTTTCGTATGTCTACTTCCTCAGAGGCAAGGACTTGAACTTAAAGGCAAACATTTTCTGGCATCTACACCGCAATTAATCCCCCGTCTCAGTGGGCATGGCCAATCCAGTGGCCCCATGGTATATGTAGTGTCATCTCCTCCTTCAGAGAGTTGCCTGCCTTTGGGAACACTCGTCGATGAAAATAAAACCACAGTGGGGTGTGCTGCCCCACACCTCAAAGCGTAGCTGTCCAGTACCTTCCAACAAAAGCCCTATATATATTACACACACACACATATATATATTTATATATAGATCCACTTGAAAAAACAAAGGTTAAAGAAATATTATAGTTAGGTGAAATGTTCAGTTTTAAACTCTAAAAAACACTGAAATTCACAAGTTATATTTAGAGTTATCCCAAGTAACTATAACTCCTGCCTTAAGGTAGACGTAACTCATGCCCCTGCCATGCACAGTGAAATTATCATGATGTAAAAGAAGATGTCATAAGAGATGTAATATCTAGGGTAATTAGCAGTGTATGTGAGGGTGAGGAAAATCGAATTTTGCCTTGTCATGTGTCCCTACGTGTTCCCCATTATATGTCATATGTGCATGATTAATATGCATATGTTTCCCCTTGCCAGAATAAAGACGCAATTATAGTTGTGTCCAACGTTAGTATGCCAGTTATCCAGTCCTCGTGAAAGCAACGAGTATTAGGCCTATGTTGCCAACGTCTTTCCATTTGTGCACGTTAATTCATCGAGTTGTCCCCGTTTCTAGGCCTCACGGGGCCCGGACACCAGATTCAAGCTCAAGTCTCCTGAAACCACTCCGAGGAGCGATGCAGCCCCTCCCGCATCCCTGACCCTTCACTTACTTCCTTGCCAAGCAGCGCGGTGCCCGGCCTGGCCTGCCTGCCTGTCTGCCAAGAATATGTTATGCTTCCAGTTATCAGTTCAGCTCCCCGGCTTCACATTCCTAAGCTAACGAATCGCATAAACATCTTCAGCTATAGTCTAGTCTTTCTGTCTCCATGCAAGAGAATTACTGAATTAGTATCCATAGAAGATTCATAGCACACGCAATACATGTAGAATATATGCATGCACCAGCCTTAGTGTCAAGTAGCCTTTGCCCTGATGACTTTTAGATACAAGCAACATGTACTCCAAACACAAGATATCAGATATGCTATAGGTACATGTCGTCCTGACATCCCAGACTTTAGTCTCCTCCTCTAGTGCAGAAGTCAGAGCCCCCAGCTCTCCCTAGTTACACGTCATGGCCCGTTTGCGCGCACCAGTAGGTTAAAGGTTCCAGCTGCCCAGGTAGCCCCCTCCATGTATCCACCCATTTATGACACTTCTGTGACGTTTACATCACATGTCTCCGTGCACGCCCTGTGCACGCCTTCTTTTTACGCCCATATGTTCTTATCTTACGTTTGTCACTTGTTACGCCTACTGTATGCAATGCAATTGTACTGTTTTACTATATATACTGTATGATGTTAATATGAGGCTGGCTGTCCCTTTTTGCGCGCGACTGTCATTTCCCATCCTGATCCTTTGCAGGCTCGAGCCATCTGATTAAAGCCCATTCTGACTCAGATATCACGGATCCTGCCTCTTATTTATTGAGCTATCCTTTTCAGTTAATGCATAGAAAAATAGTACCGGTAATTAATTATTTATTTACCACATAATGGCGCCCGAATAGGGACGAGCCCCTTCCCCACGCGCCGGCGATGTAACGCAGGCCCCCTGACCCTTCTACAGCCGTGACGGAACTCTACTGTGCACGTGCAGATATTTCTGCTTCAAGTCTCCCTCAGGCCCACGGAGGAGATGGAGACTGCGGTCCGGCATCCAGACGAGGCGGTGAGGAAGGTGGGTCGTCCCGACCAGAGCCCAAGCCGAGAGAGCAAGGTCCGAGGTATCCGGAGGCCCACCTGTAACCGAAGCCCGAGGCGCATGCGTAGTGTGTAGCAGTAACCAGACGCCGTAGCAGTCCAGTCCGAGGCCTTCAGTTTTGCTTCCCGGTGAGTACCGTTGCTGGGACGTATCTAGACGGGTTAATTAGTTTGTGCCCGGTCCGACGGGTTTGGGTACACAGATCCGGTCCGACGTGTTCACCTAGGTGGATACGGTATGACGTGTCTCTTTAGGAGACCGGTATGTTCTGTACTGTTTTAGCAGTGCATCCAGTAATTCTAGTAAGTCTGTTCTCGAGAAATTCAAGTATTGTGTTTTCAATGTATCAGGTAGTATTCTGTTCGAACTGTTATTAATGTGTTCTTGATGTCGTGGTATGAATGATTGTTTTGCTATTCATTACTGTGTTCATTGTGTATTGTGTTCAAGTTCAAGTACGGTTCAAATATGCCTCTGTTTTCGAAGTTACGTCAGATAAAAACGAGAAAAGGGTTACTCGAAGAATCAGTTCCTGTCCCTCCCAGGGACAGTCCTGGACATTTCATGTATCATAAGCATGGCTTAGATGCCATACTGTATCTAGATTTATGGGTTGACTATACCAAACATCTCGAAGAGAAATATAGATGGCCTGTTTCAGGAACATGGGATGCCGAGTGCATCATGAGAGTAGAAGAAGCATTATGGAAAAAGAAAGCCAGACAGTCCCAGAAAGATGCCATAGAGTTATGGCGTAAAGAATCCCATAAAAGAACCGAGAAAGAATTCAGAAAAGCAGAAATAAGTAGGGAATCCTCAGAAAAAGCCCAAGAAAGGGAATTAATCGAAGAAGGTGAACGAGTTAGAGCAGAACAGTCAGACAGACAGAGAAATGCCCTTATTAAAGGTATGTATCCCCTTCTCGCCGAGGGTTTGCCGAAGGCGACCCCGGAAGCACTCTGTAATTTACCGCCACCATTGGTCCCGACTAAGCTGCGTCATAAACCGACTGCAGCCGAAATTTTTCTTTCTTCCTATTTAGACGACACTGTCCCAGAATATGCTAATACGAATCCTGCACCGGTTCAACTTCCACCTCCTGTTAACGTAATTCCTGTGCCTCCAGTTGTGGGTCCCGGGAATCCTGTTCATTTGCCAGTTCCCCAGGATCAACCCACATTACGTACTCCTACTTTGCCAGTCACGTTACCAGCAGCCGCACATTCAGTATTAGTTGACGATTCCAGTTCAGGAGGAGCAGGGGGAGGTACTCCTATCACCCCGCCTCAAACAAGGCGACGGACGCTGAGAGATGTAGCGTTACAGCGTACGCCAAAACTGACTACGTATGAAGCCCTCAGAAAGTATCTTACTGAGTGTGGACCTGATTGTAGATATGACCCAGTGCCAGGTGAAGATAGTATGTTAATATATTCCATACGTTTACGTCAAGTTGCGAGCTTCTTGGTTACCATATCGAATATGGAACAACATCTAGACAGAATATATCACTTTATCCAAACAGGGGAGAATCCAGAAAGTATTCACGAAGCTATGGCACACAGGAAAGTCGAGATTCAAGGCATGATATTGCAATTTTTTAATAAATTGTTTAATAAGAGAACAGGATTATCCTGACAAAAACAAAGAAGATATGAAAGTCCTGACAAGATGGAGTGACAATATAGCAGAAGGAAAACACAGAACACAAAATTGTATAGAAACCATGTACAAAAAGATTCGAAAAGAAATTATAAGTATGCACCAAAAGGAGGAAGAAAAGAGAGTAGCCGAGAAAGAGAATGACTCTTCAGACGAAGAGGTAGACAACGAGAATCCCACCAGAATAGCGTATGTAGGTAGAACGAGACCTTCTGATAGACACACACGCCTAGATTACAAGAAAGCTTTTCCTCCTCCTGTACCAGAACAGTGTTCTCTTGAACAAGTATTCCAGGCTACCGATAAAATTCTGAAACTACGAATAGGTTACAGTGAGCTTAGTACCATGCATGAACAAGAACTAGCCCGTTCAGCAGTCCGATGGACTAGTGATTCTACCACGTTTTCAGACGAAGTAGTGGCTCAAATGTTTCTGAAACTGCCCCAAGGCGAGCAGCGACTGGTGGGTATGTATATGATCCAGGACCTCATCACACTGTACGAGGATCAACACTCTGATCCAGGTCCGTTATATAATGTACTGAACGAGTTACTCTTAAACAGATGGAAAGGTCTAGGTACCGATCTAATTAGTGTCATTTTAGAACAGCGCCACAAATACAGAACGTTCCTGACTCCGCATTTTGTTCCTGTTTCACCCCCATTCTACATAGACAGACAGAATCCGTTGCGAGAAGTACATCCAGTTAAGGGAGCGGGGGGTAATTTCGAACGAGTATTTGTTTACACCCCTATAACGAAAATAGAACTACTAGAAATGAAAAAGTTAGTGCCCTGTCACGATAAAGATCCAGCAGGGTTCCACCGAGAATTAAAAGACATGCTCCGTATGGGAGAATACACGTATCCTGATATCATCAAAATGTTAAAGGTCCTGTTGCCTGCGGGCATATATGAAAAACTGAAAGAAAAGGAATGGGAGGTGGGAGAGAAAAAGATAAACTGGACCGCGTTAGAGAACGAAGATACTGCACGAGTTCCAGGTACTGGTCTTGGGGATAGAGCCAAAGAATTGCCCGAACTGTTAATACAAGTCTTGCCAAGATTACTAGCCACGAAAAAGGAAGATTGGGATGCCATCTCAGCCTGTAAACAGAAACAAGACGAAGACACTAGTGATTTTTATTCTAGATTTGAGAAATGTTTCATTATTAATAGCGGTCTGAAAACAAGTAGTGAATCGTATCCACATCTTTTTGTTACCAAACTAGTTGAGAATTCTTTACCGCAAGTTAAAAATAGAGTATTGAAAGTCGAGAGTACTTGGCAAGCTAATACCCCGTCTCAAATGCTCCAGATGTTACAGTACCACCAGAACAGAATCAGGGAAGAGCAAGAACACGAAAGGAGATGTATGAAAGACACAAAAATGAAAGTACTAGTTGCACAGTCTGTTCCACAAGACAGTCAGAAGAGGGGTCTGGATCAGACTAGTCATTCTGCAGCTCCTGTTAAAGGGACATGCAATTACTGTAAACAGCCAGGTCATTATATAAACGAATGTGCAGTTCTGAAACACAACATAGCTACAGGTAAGACGAAAGAGAGACCACGTCCTCCTAGACAAGAACATGTTCCGCAGAATTCCCAGCCACCGCAGAACGCACAACAGACAGTTACAGTACCGCAGCCTATAGCTGCCACACAACACGTTACACAACAGATGTACCAGTACGCACAGTCAGAGTATCCAGAATATCAGCAGTATTCATGAAACAGCCTAGAGAGGGAGGTTGGCTTGCCTCTCATGGAGGTTCCTGTAGATCAAGAGGGTCCCTATGTACACAGTCAAGTATTAGGGAAAGACAGAAAGTTTCTGATTGATACAGGGGCAAGTAGGACTACCATTAGTCATGACGAGGTTCCAGGGGCTCCACTCTCAGGCTCAAGAAATGTTTCCCTGGGATTTTCAGGAAAGCCTATTGTTAATGAAATATCGAAACCAGTTTCCCTAGAAGTTGGTCCATTGTCCCGAACTACAGACTTGTTACTCACGAAATCCTGTCCTGAAAATTTACTAGGTATTAAAACATTGAAAGAATTAGGAGCGGTAATATGCTGCTCTCCGGAAGGAGTGAGATTGTTTTTACGTGATTTTAAAGGTCATTATGTGTTACGAGATTTTGATCCAAGATTACTGAATGTACCACAGCATTTATGGGCGCAAGGTCCAACTGATGTAGGTTGTATGCACATTACACCAAATCGTGTCACTCTGAAACAAGGTGTTGTATTACCACGAATCCGACAGTACAAATTGCCACCTGAGGCTGTGGCAGCCTTATCGAAAATTATTGACGAGCTCATTGCTCAAGGAGTGGTTGTAGAAACTGACTCCAATGTATGTAATTCTCCTATCATTCCGGTTCTTAAACGTACTGATCCAAATGCACCTCCAGTATATCGATTAGTGATTGATCTCCGAGAACTTAATAAATGTATCATACCCCAGTACCCTGTGGTTCCAGATATCTCTTCCCTATTGACTGCCATTGATTCTGAAGCTACGTTCTTTACTGTTATTGATCTCAAGAACGCATTCTTTAGTGTCCCCATTCATCCAGACAGCCAGTTTCTTTTCGGATTCTGTTTAAATGGAAGAAGCTATAAATTCACACGTGCTCCTCAAGGTTTCACAGAAAGTCCTAGTATTTACAGTCAAGCACTCAAAAGACAACTAGACAGTATTCACATGCCAACTGACACTGCCCTGCTCCAGTATGTCGATGATCTATTGATCACAGCCCGTACAGAACGTGACTGCGAACGTGCATCACTGACAGTCTTGTATTTTCTGGCCGAGATGGGGCACAAGGTGTCCCCTTCCAAACTACAATTCTGTGTCCAGCAAGTGGTATAGCTTGGACACTTACTGTCCAAGAGGGGTAGACAGTTGACACCTGACCGTATCCAGTTAATAGCACACCTTCCACAGCCCAAAACACAGAAGGAGGTACGAGCTTTTATCGGCCTCACTTCTTACTGCAGACAATGGATTCCTCAGTATGCATATCTAGCCAAACCACTGATACAGTTAACGACACAGGAGGCAGCCACATCGACTGTCCTCCCTTGGACCCAGGAACATACACTTGTTTTCAATGAGTTAAAGAAAGCTTTATGTAATGCACCTGTGTTAGCGACACCAAACTACAGTAAGCCTTTTACACTTTTTGTTACTGAACGCGATGGTACAGCGTTGTCTGTTCTCACACAAGATCAAGCAGGACAACACAAGCCTTGTGCTTATTTTTCTAGCACATTAGATCCAGTAGCCCAGGCTCTGCCTGCGTGCCTTAAGTCAGTTGCAGCCACAGCTCTAGCTATCAGACAAAGTGATTCCATAGTGTTAGGACACTCCCTGACAGTACAAGTTCCACACTCTGTGGAAGTTCTTTTGAACCGAACACAGACTCAGCACTTGACAATTGCACGTTTAACAGGATATGAACTGACACTGTTTCAGCCACACATAGAAATCAGGCGCTGCAACATTTTAAATCCTGCTACACTGTTACCCTCGATTACATCGAATCCTGCCACACATGACTGTGTGGAAGTTATTAACACCATGACAAAGCCAAGACAAGACTTGACAGACATTGCATTATCTGATCCAGACCTGACACTTTATGTGGATGGTTCATGTATGAGAACAAGTTCAGGAGAGTTAGTAGCCGCGTATGCAGTGACTACTGAAACTGAAGTTATAGAAACACATCGTATTGACACCTTGTCTGCTCAAGCAGCAGAGCTCATTGCTCTGACCCAAGCCTGCATACGAGCTAAGAACCTGAAAGTAAACATATATACAGATTCACGTTATGCATTCGGAGTCGTTCACGACTTTGGAGTACTCTGGCCAGAAAGAGGCTTCATGACCTCTCATGGAGCCAAGATTCAGCATGGCCCCCTCATTCAAGCTCTGTTAGAAGCAATTCATTTACCGAAAGCCATTGCCATTATGAAGTGCAAAGCACATACGAAAGCTACTGACACCATTTCCCAAGGTAACGATCTAGCAGATCGAACAGCCAAGCTTACAGCTCAGACTCCAGACATTCCAGTTAACACGACAAAGACAGATGTTCCAGATCAGACTACTTGTATGACAGTTAAAGACCCTACACGAGACGTACTAGACATACAGACACATGCTACTCCCGATGAAATCAAGAAATGGTCTGAACAAGGAGGGGTCCAGACAGATCAGGGATGGTTGACGAAGGGAAAAGCCACATGGTTTCTCCCCGACTCTATGGTTCAAGTCATTATTAACACCACACATAGTCCAGCACATTTAGGAGAGAAAGCCATGTTAGACAGCATCCAGAACCTTTGGTATAACAAGCATTTACGAGCAGCAGCTAAACAGAAAGTACGTACCTGCATGATATGTTGTCAGTTCAATCCAGGTAAAGGTGTCCCGGTGGAACAAGGTGGATTCCATCCTCCTGACCACCCTTTTGAAGTCCTCCAGATGGATTATATTCAGATGGATCGATGTCGAGGTTTCAAGTATGTCCTCGTAGTTGTATGCGCTTTGTCCAGATGGACAGAAGCATATCCAGTTCCAGATTACACTGCCGCGACCACTGCCAGACAGTTGGTTTGTGAGTTTTTCCCCCGCTATGGTTTGCCCAGGGTCGTGTATTCAGACAATGGCCAGCCATTCTCATCCGAACTCATGAAACAAGTATCTCTTCTGTTAGGGTACCAGTGGAAGTTCCATTGCATACGACACCCCGAGGCAGCTGGCCTCGTCGAGAGACACAATCAGACTCTGAAAATCCGTATTGCAAAGGTTTGCGCAGAGAAAGGCGTAGATTGGATGGTAGCCCTGCCAGTCGCCCTTTTTTACATGAGAATGGTCGCTCACTCCCGTTCAGGCCTGTCACCTTTCGAGGTTGTTTTCGGTCGTCCCCCGAACATGTGGGGTACACCGATGCCACGTAAAATTACCGATGTAGACAGTAATATGCTGACAGATTACCTAGCTTCCTTGATGTCTGCACTACTCTCTTGTCGTTCACAGGTTGCGGCTGCCTTTCCAGACAACACCCAAGTGAAACCGCACGAGGTCATTCCTGGCGACCTAGTGCTCGTGAGGAATTTCGATCGTTCAAGTCCGCTGGAGCCCCGCTGGAAAGAGCCGAAGCTTGTTCTGATGACCACAAGGACCGCCGTAAAGCTAGAAGGAAGAAAAGGCTGGCTACACTCCAGCCACATCAAGCGTTTTCATGGACTCCGTCCAAAGACTTTTTTCAAGGACTGCCCAGATACTGACTCTAAACTTCCCCTGTTAGAGAAAACTCCGCAGCAGGACTATAAACTTAAGCTCCGGTCTAGCAAGTCAGACAGTTTAATTGTTTAAGTCCCTCTCGGGTGAAGCGGTTAGACAGCTTCCTGACATGTATGAGATAGACCACCATAGTGAGAGAGTTAGTCGAAACTCCAAGAAAATACGTTACTGTAAAAATGTGCGCAGCAAATGCGTGGTTACGTTATTGTTTATGTTATTTCTGAGTCTTACGGTTACATGCATAAGTTATGTTTTACATGTATTTTTTCCTCCTATTGATTCACATGTACATTTGTCTTCTAATGATACAGTAGAGCACACTTTTAGTGAACTACCCCCTCACGAGTTATCCTATCGACTTGCCATGCGTAACAATACTTTTATCCGAATGTTACACTATTCACACCAGACTAGCAATGCCACAAATTGTTGGGTGTGTGGTCGACTCCCCCCTTTCAAGACACCGAAGGGAGTTCTGCCACTCTTTCCCTATCCGTTTTCACACAATGGCTCGTGTGGAGCATGGTTTACGATAACATCATCCTCAGACGATAAGTCCCTTTTGAATAGAACATGTTTCCCAGACAAGGAAGGTCTTTCCCATAGGACAGGGTTAGATCTAGAAAATGAAGTATATGATCTAGGTAATTTCTCCTCGAATTTCATGGTTTTGAATGTTCAATCCGAGACTACTCCAGACTTGCCTGCTATTACAGTTTTACCAGTGAAAGGCGAATTATGTGTCAGAAAGAATGGTTCAGTACATCTAGGACACAGTGATTGTAATACTGTGGTAGAGTATAGTGACAGTGGGAAGTCTACTTTCAAAGCCTCACGTCATTCGTATTTTGTATGTGGTCAGACCGCATATGTACGTCTGCCCCTAGATTGGGATGGAACATGTTACATTGCCTTCCTACTGCCACCAGTTTTCCTAGCCCCATCCGATTATCACAGAAACACACATCTAGTACACGTCAGACATAGAAGGGAGATCGAGTCCCCAATTGTCGATCAAACTGAAACTGCATTAGAACAGTATACAGACTTCAATAAAGGTTTCTTTTTCTTCATAGGTCCTGTCCAGAATAGTAAGCTGATACGTAGGTTAACCAGAACCCTTGAAGCAGTAGTGAATGAGACTACTTCTGCTCTAGGTAACTTAACAGAAGAACAATCTGCTATGAGATTTGTCGTTCTTCAAAACCGCCTTGTCCTTGACGTCATACTGGCCGATAGGGGCGGAGCTTGTAGAGTCATCGGATCTAGTTGTTGCATTTCCATTCCTAATAACGCACCGTCTGTTTATTCAGCTATAACAAGACTTCATAAGATAGCCCATCAGTTACACCAGAATCCAGGCACCTGGACATGGTCCGGTTGGCTCTGGAGTATAATATCTGCCTGGGGATGGAAAGTATTGTCATTCCTAGGAATAGTAGTAATGATCATATTCAGTTGCTGTCTCTGTTTACAATGTGGCCCTGCGATTTGCGGCTTGTGCGCTACCTCTTGTATTCCAAGTCCAAAGTCCCGTTCCAAGAAGATAAGAGACGAGCAAATGATGCTATATGAACAGATAGATGGTATCATGAATATTGATGTTTCCTGATGGAAACGTAGGGAACAAGGAGGGAATGAGGAAAATCGAATTTTGCCTTGTCATGTGTCCCTACGTGTTCCCCATTATATGTCATATGTGCATGATTAATATGCATATGTTTCCCCTTGCCCGAATAAAGACGCAATTATAGTTGTGTCCAACGTTAGTATGCCAGTTATCCAGTCCTCGTGAAAGCAACGAGTATTAGGCCTATGTTGCCAACGTCTTTCCATTTGTGCACGTTAATTCATCGAGTTGTCCCCGTTTCTAGGCCTCAAGGGGCCCGGACACCAGATTCAAGCTCAAGTCTCCTGAAACCACTCCGAGGAGCGATGCAGCCCCTCCCGCATCCCTGACCCTTCACTTACTTCCTTGCCAAGCAGCGCGGTGCCCGGCCTGGCCTGCCTGCCTGTCTGCCAAGAATATGTTATGCTTCCAGTTATCAGTTCAGCTCCCCGGCTTCACATTCCTAAGCTAACGAATCGCATAAACATCTTCAGCTATAGTCTAGTCTTTCTGTCTCCATGCAAGAGAATTACTGAATTAGTATCCATAGAAGATTCATAGCACACGCAATACATGTAGAATATATGCATGCACCAGCCTTAGTGTCAAGTAGCCTTTGCCCTGATGACTTTTAGATACAAGCAACATGTACTCCAAACACAAGATATCAGATATGCTATAGGTACATGTCGTCCTGACATCCCAGACTTTAGTCTCCTCCTCTAGTGCAGAAGTCAGAGCCCCCAGCTCTCCCTAGTTACACGTCATGGACCGTTTGCGCGCACCAGTAGGTTAAAGGTTCCAGCTGCCCAGGTAGCCCCCTCCATGTATCCACCCATTTATGACACTTCTGTGACGTTTACATCACATGTCTCCGTGCACGCCCTGTGCACGCCTTCTTTTTACGCCCATATGTTCTTATCTTACGTTTGTCACTTGTTACGCCTACTGTATGCAATGCAATTGTACTGTTTTACTATATATACTGTATGATGTTAATATGAGGCTGGCTGTCCCTTTTTGCGCGCGACTGTCATTTCCCATCCTGATCCTTTGCAGGCTCGAGCCATCTGATTAAAGCCCATTCTGACTCAGATATCACGGACCCTGCCTCTTATTTATTGAGCTATCCTTTTCAGTTAATGCATAGAAAAATAGTACCGGTAATTAATTATTTATTTACCACGCGAGTTAAAGTTATCTTAAGGCATGAGTTATATTTACTGGAGATAACTCTAACCATAACCACTGAATTTCAGTGTTTTTAAGTGTTTAAAACTGAACATTTAACCTCACTGTAACATTGCTTTAGCCTTCTTTTTTTTGGTGAATATCTAGGGTTTTATTAATACAAAGTAATATTTAATTATCATACGTTAATCCAACCCCTGCTGTGCACGGCCGGACGTATGCATGGGGGCTTGACAACAGGGCCTACAGCCACCCCTGCATGCAGTCAACTGTATGCTGTCCAGGGTGTTTAGTCATGCATGGAGGGGGGTGTCTACAATCGCCACATGCAGCCAACCCCAGCGCTGGGGGGTTGTCCACAAGACCTGTGGTCAACCTGATGCGTGCAGCCAACCACCACTGCACATAGCCAAAGGCCATGCACAGTGGGGGATTAGCCCCCCTGTGGCCAACCTCTCAAAGGCAGACAATCCCACACCGCACACAGCCTTCAAACGAGTGCAGCAGGAAGTTGGACCCAGGTGGTACTTTTTTTTAAAGTGGAAGGGCCACTAATTAAAAAAGTTTTATTTTTTTGTAGAGTTTTATATAGCGCAAACTAGACCCGAACCGAATCAGGTATCAGAGCGCTTTACATAGCACAAGTTATGTTTTTTTTTTAATTATTATTTTTTACACACACTTTCATTTTTAGGCACGGGGAGATTAAGTGATTTGCCCAGAATCACAGGAGGTTTTGGCATCGTTACCGAGACTCGAACCCAGATCACCAGGTCCGAGGTCGAGCGCCTTAGCCGTTAGGCCAACTCCTCCCCAATTATGCAGAGGAAGACACACAGTCCCCCTCTGCTTGCCAAATTTGGCCTAGAGGACCCGGTCCCCCATGGCCCTGTTCAAAGATGAAAGGGTGAGGGGGCCATGTGGCTCCTTGGCCAGGCTGATTTTGGCCCTAGGAATCCCATCCCCGGGGCCCGGCATCATGGAAAGGTGAGGGGGCACACAGCCTCCCTTCCTGGGCTGATTTTGGCCTCAGGGATCACATCTCCTATGGCCCAGCCAACAAAGAGTGTACTGTCCTGTGGATTTGCTCAGACTCAGATTTCACACACACAAAACCACAGAAATTCAGCAGTTATAGTTACCTGAGCAGACTATAACTTATGCCCCCGCAATGCACTGTCAACATCATCCAACGAGTGTAAGTGCTTTGTAAAAGTCTTTGAGACTTAAAGATATACACTAAGCTACTGCATAAGTTAAATTGCCATTTTTTTGTACTACTGAGTGATACGAGTGTGTAATTGGATGTGTGTGTTTTATGGGTGTGTGACTGGTTGTATGGGTCTGTGAGTAGTTTTGTGTATGAGTGGTTGTGTGGATGTGTGAGTGGTTATATGGGTCTCTAAGTGGGTTTGTGAGTGGTTTTGTATGGGCGTGTGAGTGGGTGTGTGTGGTTGTATGGATCTGTGAATGGGTGTTGGAGTGGTTGTATGAGTGGGTGTTGGAGTGGTTCAATGGATGTGTGAGTGGTTAAGTGGCAGGCGTGAGGGGGTATGCAAGTGGTAATGTGGATGATGTCATCAGTGATGTCACTGACCATGTCATGAGTGATGTAATATGTTAGGTCATAAGCAGTGCAATGCTTGGGCCTAAGTTATTGTTAGCTCAGGTAACTATAACTGATGAATTGATATGGTTTTGTGTGTGTGTGAAATCTGAACCTAACTATAACATCCCTGTAACCTTCCTTGTTCAGTGAATTTGTAAGATTTTTTAATTATATTTCCTAACTTTAATGTCCCTCTAACCTTTGGTTTTTTAAGTGTATTTCTATAGATTTTTAATGTTATTTCCTAACTATAACATCCTTGTAAACTTTTTTTGTGAATTCTAGTTTCCATCTGTAACCTGCAACCTATGAGAAGGGGTGTGTATGTGACTCTATAGGTCGTTGAGTCGGTGTGTGAGTGACTGCATGGGTCTGTGTGTGGGTGTGTGAGTGATTTTGTGGGTATGTTTGTGGCTGTATTGGTATGTGAGTGGCAGTATGTGTCTGTGAGTGTGTGAGTAGATTTATTTAATTTGTAATTTACGCTCCACCTCGGCCAGGTTGGTGATCATTCCGAGGTTCAGGAGATCCAGAGCTGGAGGTAGATCATTCGGCGTGGCCGCGGCAAAACTTTGGAACTCTCTTCCGATTGTGCTCAGGCAGGCCACTGACATCCTTGCATTTAGAAGACACTTGAAGACTTGGCTTTTTCCAAACCCTTAGCCTGCTAGTGGTTTGCCCTCCTCCTTGACTTGAGTCTGCCAGCGCGAGGATGCCTTGTAGGTGACAGTGAGCTTTTAGAAATGAAATAAATAAATAAATGTATGGGTGTGTGAGTAGCTGTATCGGTCAGTGACTGGTTGTGTGAGTGGCTCTATGGGGTCTGAGAGGGGGTATGTGGGTGCCTGTATGGTTTGTGAGTGGGTGTATTAGTGGTTTGACAGTGTGTGAGTGACTGGATTTGTGAGTTTGTGAATGGATGTATGAGTGGCTGTATGGGTATGTGAGTGGGTATATAAGTTGCTGTATGGGTGAGTAAGTGGGTGTGTATGATTGGCTGTATAGGTGTGTGAGTGGGTATGAGAGAAGCTCTGTGGATCTCTAAGAGGGTGTATGGGTGGCTGTATGGGTATGTGAGTAGTTCTGTGGGTGTGTTAGTAACTTTATGGGTACGTGAGTACATTTGTGAATGGCTGTGTGGATCTGTGAATGGATGTGAGTGGAAGAATGCATATAAGAGTTGGTGTCTGAGTGTCTGTGTGGGTGTGTCAGCAGCTACGTGAGTAACTGGGCCAGAACCCTTTTGACGCAATCCAGAGTCACTAAAATGAGTCAGGCCATTCATGGCCTTTTTTAGAACTTGGGGAAGGAGAGCCAGTGGTGAGAAGTGTACAGGAGTCCAGTGTTACATTCCAGCCAGACCGAATCTCCTAGTGACCAATCTTGCAGAACCTCAACCAAGCAAAACCTTTGACCTGGCCTGTTTTCAATAGTGGCAAAAAGATCTAGCAAGAGTTCTCCCCGCTGCTGGAAGATGCCATAATCTAGTTACCTTCTTCTTACCTCATTCAATCTAGCATTTGGTTGATAATCAGAGATAGGATCTGATGCTCCAAACAATTCTAGAGGTGCAAAGCCTTCAAGGCACAGGACCCCACTCTACCCTGCTTGTTTCAGTATGACATGGTAGTAGTGTTGTGCGTGAGAACTGACATCAGCCTTCCCTTGATGGATGGCAGGACAGCTTTCAGGGCCAGGCGAACCACCTACAAATCTAAAACATTGATGTGGAGCAGGATACCATTAGAGGCCCGGGTCCTCTGATCTCCACCTCCCTGAGATGACCACCCCACCTCAGTAATTTTGTTTCCATCACCACCATCAGTTAAGGATGGGAAAGGGAAAGAGGCTCGCCCCTTTACCAATGGCAGGCAAGAAACCACCACAGCAAATAATGAGTCTCCTCTTCCAAAATCAGGTTGGTATCTGATAGATTTTCTGGGAGCTGAGTCCTCTGGAACTTATGATTCGATTGCAGAGCTTGCATGTGCCAGCTGGCATAGTCGATCAAGAAGAGGAAGGAGGCTAAGAAGCTAAGCAACCTCGGAGCTGTTCTCACTGAAATCCAGGACTAAGAATAAACATCAGGATCATAGTCCGAATGTCCTGGATTTGTTGTGGCAGGGGTAAGACCTTCTACTGCACTATATGCAAGATATATCCAACAAATAGCATCCTTTGTGAAGGAGTCAGTTTTGGCTTTGACTCATTGACCATGAATCCAAATGATGTCAAAATATTCAGCATCAATAGAAACTTAAAATGCTCTTGGCCAACCTTGAACCCCAGGGAATGTCTTTGGAACTGCAGGAGACGTGAATTTAATTATTTAAGAAGTTTTACATAGCGCTTGCCCGACCCGAGGGTATCAGAGCTCTTTACAACAGTTACGATGCAGAGAATCACAAAATACAGAATAGTGAAGGTCGATTAGCGGCGAGTTCAGTTATGCGGCTTGTGGACATAGATTTGCAGCTGTGAGAGGTGACTGTTTCCACATTCTGGCTGCTCCTATTGGTTCCCTACTTTGAGCTGACTTTTGAATTTTGGAAAGGAGGAAATAGTTCTGATGTGGGGAGGAATAGAGTTCCAGATTTTGGGTGCGCTCCGGGCAGAGGATTGAGCTGCAGTTTTTTGTTTCTGAGTTTTCAGTGGGATGAATAGAAGAGAGTTGGAGCTTCTGAGGTTCCTGGTCTGGCTTTTTTGAGTTTGGCCGGCATATATTCAGGTTTGCCGTGTGCAATGCTTTGTGTGTGAGGCAGGCTGTTCTGAAGATAGCCCACATTTCCACTGGGAGCCATTTAAGTTCTCTGAATGCTGGAGAAATGTGATCAAATTACTTGATTCCGGTGACCATTCTGGCTGCCGCTTTGAGCATTGTTTGAGGGGGGCAATATGTGAGAGGACTGCATTTCCATAGTCTAGTCTTGACAACACCAGTGCTTGGGTGGCCTATTTGAGATCATTGGACGGGATGAAAGGTTTTATTTTGTTCAGTAGTTTTAGGTTGAGGAAGGCGCTCTCGGCCGAGTGAAATACATCCAAGTATATTGACTTTTATCTTCAGGATTTTGTGACACAATTGCCATCTTTTATAAAAGTTACCACAGATTATTTAATCCAACTGAGTAATAGTGAGTGGTCGGATGAATACCTGTTTCTGACTATGGACATCACTGCCTTATATTATACAAGTATTGCCCATGAAGATGGACTAAGGCAGTGAGTTATTATTTGGGCAAAAGACCAATCCAAATGTATCGCCACAATGAAATACTATTATGTATGACCATAATAGTATGTGTTGTTTGTTGTTTAGTGGTGTTTGTTTAATAACATATTCATGTTCAATAACACTGTATTTCAACAACTGGGGGGTGTGGCCATGGGGGCATGTTTCACCCCAAGCTACGCATGCTTGCATGTGGGCTGGTGGGAGGAGCATGTCCTTATGGTCAGACACACCAACGATTGGTCTGAGCATGTGATGAAATGGTGGAGATATATTGACAATATTTTTGTCATTTGGAGGGGAACCAAAGATCAGGCCCAGAATTTCGTCAATGATATTATTGTAAATGATCTCAATTTACAGTTTACTGCCCAAATTGATAAAAAGACAGTGCTGATTTTTCACTGTCCAAGCCATTCAAGGTAGAATTGAAACTAGCCTCTTCAGAAAGCCAACATCAGGTAATTCGGTACTACATGCCAAAAGTTTCCACCCCCACCATACAATAGCCAGCATTCCGTATGGGGAATTCTTGCGGACTCACAGAGCCTGTAG
This sequence comes from Lissotriton helveticus, assembly GCF_964261635.1. Taxonomy (NCBI): domain Eukaryota; kingdom Metazoa; phylum Chordata; class Amphibia; order Caudata; family Salamandridae; genus Lissotriton; species Lissotriton helveticus. The sequence continues at coordinate 598,808,858 of NC_136063.1, read as the reverse complement.
CACTAGAGAAACCCGCGATTATCATCAGGATTTGGTAAAGAAAAGGTTGGAAGCAAGAGGATATGCTTCTAAGAAGCTAGACATAGCGATGAGGAAAGCCAATATGAGGGACAGGACAGCTTTACTAGATCCTAATAGAGATACCAGCAGTACTACCAATGTGAAAGAAAGGACCAGTGCTGAAGAGAATGAGCTTAGATTAATAACTACATTTAGTAAACAAGCAAAAGCCATCACTGCAATAATCAAAAAAGAATGGCCAATAGTCATGACCGACTTGACCCTTAAAAAGGTGCTCCCTTCTAATCCCACTGTCACGTTTCAAAAAGCGTACTCTATGCGTAACGATCTAGTTAAAAACAGTGCAGAAAATACCAAGTCTACCAATTGGCTCACTCCAGCATGTCAGGTCGCAAGACACTTTGAGGCTGTCCATGAGAAAAATCCAAAGTGTCTGCAGTATTTTGTATTCGATGCAGTACCCCCCAACAAAAAAGAGGTGGGAATTGAGAGAAATTGCTGCGTCAATTAGAATCAAAGTATATTTTAGAGCTTGACACCAAGCTCCCGACTGGATTAAATACAGGGGAAGATCTACACAATTTCCTGTAAAGAGGGGTTGCGACATTTTGTGCAAACTGTATCTTAGTCTCCCCTTTGTGACCAGTGTGACTTTATTCTCTTTGACCTTAGCGCCTTCTTGTAGATGGCAAGTATAGTATTATTTTGTTTTGTTTTGTTTTGTTCGCTAGCCAACTGAGTAATCTTGTGATTTTTTTAGATATTCTTCATCTGATTTATATATAGTATTTTTGGACCATATATGGCAATGAATTTTAGTGGCGCTGCACTATTTTTGAATATCTACATTCAGTATTTGTACGATAATATTCGAGAGGGCATATTTTTTGGCAGACTCCAGTCTATATAGATATCTGCTGCCCAAACCCACCTTTGGGCTTTGTTTTTTTTACTTTTAAGCACTGTTTTGCACAGACATTATTATTCACACCCTTAGCAAGTATAGCACTTTTGTGATAACGTGACGGCAGGATAGCGTAGTTTTCCATGGGCTTATCGATATTGAATTTTGCGTATTTGCACATCAATTACAATCATGACCTGACAAGTTCTATCATCCCTCGGGAATGTTTACTTTAGCGTATTTGCACATTAGTATATCATTGCCACCGTTTCTTCAGGCATATACAACTGTGTTTTTTACCTGGATAATGTTTAATATGATAATTGAACTTTATACAACTATTTTGTAACCTGTAAATTGTTTAAAAGCGTATTTGTACATTTTTTGATTGATGGCATACCACTGAGTATAGAAATGCTTAACTCCAGGTTTCTACAGTCATGCCTATGAGATTCTATCATAAAATCGGCATGATAAGGTTTTTAGATTGTAAATTCTCTATGTGTTGTATTGCAATGTATTTGAACATTTATTGTGCATTCAGCTTTTTACTATTCAATTTTAGTCGAGTAATGTATATACAGAGATCTCCATTGCATGGAGACGTATTATGTGGAATAACTTTTCCATGTCTATCTGTATGCTGATCCCGTGAACCGGAAGTGCTTTGTGGTTTAAATTTCCCGGTTTTGTAATGTGTCTCCAAGTGAACAAGGACACAGTCCGTGTCCGAAACCCATCTGGAGACTGCACCTTCGTTGTTGATTAAATAAATAAAGCACCTATCATTGGCAAAAGCATTATTAGTGTCCGTGGTCCTGTCTGTGCGGCTCGAACGTGGATACCGCTAGCAAATATACTTATATATTTGATATAACACTTACTCCATATGTAAAACCACTTACTTTCCAATCTCTTCCCCATTTCTTTTTTATTTTTTATGGGAGAGGAGGGGCGGGATAATGTTAGCTTCCTTGTGTTTAATAAAATCATGATTCTCTATTCATGGTAATCTGAGAATCGTCATTTCATTTCAAGACCGGAGGCTACTATTATGCATGTTGAAAGCCCTTCAAGATCACTCTCGGCATATGTTCTATCGGCCAAAAGGAATACTGTTCAAACGTGCTTACAATAGACCAATCAGCTGCTTTCATAATACTCTCCAATGTACCACCTGGCCAGCGAGCCTCACTTGCCATGGCTCCTCTCAAAGAATGAGCTTTGAATGTTTCCACATTCACACCAGCGATACCCATGACCGCCTTAATCCACTTTGCAATTGTAGTTGAACTTAGTGCCTTGAATGGTTTCAAATACAATTGAAATTCACCATAATGTCTATTCTCTTGTACTCTGCATTCATATTCATGCAAGCAATCCACTATACACCGTTTTCTGCATTCATCATACATTGGATAAACAACTGAAGAAGACATCGATATTGTTCTTTTCCAAACCTCAAAATGCACCTTGTTAGGACCATACAATCTATTACTTATCTCCAAGTTATTTACTTCTGAAACCCTTCTACAAGAAACTAAACATATTAAGGTTGCCAATTTCTGAGAAAGATTGTCAAGTACTTATTCTTTGGCCAATCTTGAAACAACTTCAAGAATAAATTCACATGCCATGACATAACATACTGAGCTCTAAGAGGTCTCCTAAGTCTCATGCTTTTCATAATTCTATACACCAAAATATTACTTCCTATTGACCTTCCTCCTACATGCACATGACCTGCAGAAACTGCAGATATATCACAATTTAATGTACAATAGCTACGACATTTCTCAAACTGCTCCACTAAGAAATTCACTACTTCCACTACAGGTGCCTCCAAGGGATCCAAACTCCTTTCCATGCACCAACATATCACAATTATCCAGATTCCTTTGGATTTATGCCTATTTTCTGAAGACCATGACACCTCTGGAAGTTCTGTAGCCCCATGCGAAAACCCTTCAAAAGCTCTAGAATTCATGAAACCCTCCAAACAAGAAGGTGCAAGGTCTTGTTCAGAATCAGCAGATGTTCTTCTCCATCTCCATCCCTAAGCAAGCCTTCATCTGCCTGGATTAACATCGGAAACTTGCATGCCAACTCCATGACCTTCAGAAACCATGATAGTGAAACCCAAAACTATTAGACATCTCTCCTTCCTCACCTTCAACAGTACCCTCTGTATCATTACAAATGGTTTAAAAGAGTTACCTCTTGTCAGAGATCAATCCTGTTGAAATGCATCTACTGCCACTGCCCCTGGGTCTGGCATACAACTGAAGTATCTGTCAATCTTTAAAGACAATCTGCTTGCAAACATATCTACTTCCAACGGAACCCAACACCATTTTTTTTCTTGCAAACGGAACTCTACAATTTCCAATCGCTGTAATCTTTCAAGTGTATTGAATTCCAATCCGCAAAAAAATTCATGATCCAACTCTGTCTCATAATCTAAATAAAAATGCCTAATCTTTTTTGCTATGTCCAACAAATTCCGTGATTTGCTCACTCCTAGTTGATTTATCTAAGCTACTGTTGACACTTTGTCCCTTTTCATCAACACCATCTGGCCCTGTAAGGAATCCTTAAAACTCTTCAGCACAAACAAACCTGCTGTCAATTCCAAACAGTTTATGGGCTGTTTCTTCGCCAAGCCTGACCATGTTCCACCTGTCTCCTGTGTGCCCTTCCAAGCTCCCTCGCCAGAGAGACTGGCAACTGTCTCCTGCTCAGAATCTGAACTGCACCAACAAATTTTTCATCCATTCCATGCCTCTAGATTCTGCAGCCACCAGACCATTCCTCTCTTGCCTCTTGATCTAAATCTACCTTGTCTCCATACCATCACCCTATCTTAAAGAGTTTACTTCAACTCTCTGTCATGCACGGTAATGCGATGGGCCTTGCTTGGATTGATGAAGAAAAAAGGCCCACAACTCTCACCAGATCCTTTAATGTTAATCTCTCTTCTTCATCATTTTTATCTTCTTTACTGGTAACAACAACATTACCTTCTCTGTATCCATCTCAAAACCCAAAAAACTCCAACCTCTGAGACGGTATTATGATAGATTTCTCCATGTTTATTAAAAAACCCAATTTTTCCAAGAGATTCCTCATTTCCTTAAACTGCTCTGTCAATTCCTCTACATCCTGAGACATCAGCAGAATGTCACCTAGATAAACAATGAAATGGAATCCTATTTATCTCAAATTAGCTACAACCATCCTCATCATCTTTGTGAAACACCATGGCGCAGATCGTAAACCGTGGGGGAGAAACATTAACTGGTATAACTGGTTTCTCCATCTGAATTATAAGTACTTCTGACTTACCTCCTCCATTGGTATAGTCACTATATTTTGACCAACCAGTCCTTCTCTAAGAGTATGACCCTCAAGAGATGGATAACCATTTTGAAAATCCTGTAGACGAGAAACCCATTTAGGTATCCGAAACCCATTTAGGTATCTCACATTTATCACCGGTCTCCAACCATTGTCCTTTTTCTCTACTAATAAAATTGTGCTTACAAACCCTTTGAACTGATCCTCTACAAGTTTCATTGCTCCCTTCTGAAATATCGCTTTTACCTCTCCATCGATCACCAACGATTGCGCTTGTGTCAAATGCAAACTATTAGTTCTGCTCCTTACATTGGTAGCTCCACAACATCTATCCTGAACCCCTTGACCATTTCTAACACCAAAAGATCCCCTGTTATACTTCTCCACTCTACTACAAACCTTCTTAAACGTCCCCTACTTTTATTTGGGAAGAACCAAAAGAAGTCTCCATACTCACCTCGTATCGTTTTTGAAGACTGCCCACTTTCTCTGAAACTCCTGGTACTTCCTGATCTTCCTCTTTGCGGGAAAAAACCTGTTGCTCCTTGGAATCCTCTTCCCGTACCCCTGTACACAAAATTATATTGGGATCTTTGCAGCCCTCGGCCAGCATAAGGTCCTCATCTGCTGGCTCTACCAAAAACACTCCCAAGCACTTTTCTCATATTAGTCTGTGCTTTATCCAGAGCAGTAAAAGTTGCTACACACTTGCCTAAACTTTTCTATAGGCCTTCTGGAAAAAGTAAACCTTTTGCTACATCACTGACTTCCTTATTTGCCTTTTCCCCTAACTTGGGATTCATCTCCATCAGAATGGTCTTCTTGCATTCAGCTAAATTCCCTGCAGTAGCATTGCCTAAAAAATGTAATAGCTCTCTGCCTCCAATCACTTAATAGATACACATCCACTTGCTTCTCATTTAAATATCCAGGATTTTTGCTAATGGCCCAACAAAATCCAAAAGACTATCTTGACATTGTTTCAACGATCACCCCAAACCTTTACATAGATCTCTCCCATCTTAAATAAAAAAAAATATCATATCAGGATCTAAATTTGGGGTGTTGCACACCTTATTCTCTATCACTTGTCTTGAACATTCCACTCTAAGCACACTTCTCACTTCTTTTTCCAATGGCTTCCCTATTCCTTTATAAATCTTCCAGTAGTTTGAGAAAACAAGGGTACCCCAATAGTTAAACCTGGGGTTAAAGTCGTTTTTGAGGGAGAACAATGGTTTTCGGTGGCCTAAAAAGGTCCTTATATATGTGAGAATTATTTGAATTAATCAAAAGATGGGAGAGGGCGTTCTTTTGTAGGATAGTGTATAAAAAGCAACTTTATTCTATTTATAAACATATATTTTTAAACATATATATTTCAGGTGCTCACATTGGTGACAAGGTGCATAAGGTGACTAAGTGAAAATTTACAAAAACTATATACAAATGTCACACAAACAAGGATATATTCCACATAAATATATACAGTGGGGCAAAGAATTTCCTTGATGGGGTCGACGGCGTTTCGATCTATATCAATTTAGATCATCATCAGGACATGGTGAGCTTTCTTAGGTTGGTGGAAAAATCTTCCATCCAATTTAGGCAAAAGAATAATTAATTTGATTGCCAACTATAAAATTTGGTATCTAGTGTCTTCCAACAGTGGTGTTAGTTAATTTTCATAGGTGTCCATGGCGGCCACAACCCAGATTCAAATGGTTAGATTTCATAGATTAAGCGAGCCAGGTGTTGACGATCTTGTTTCTTTTATTCTGAAACGGTTAATTTGGCCTCGTCCCGGCAGGAGTTAATCACCGCGTACGCGTACGCGGGTACGATCGCTCTGCCTCGCTGATCACAAGCCGCCGGATCAGCGAGGCAGAGCGATCGTACGACAACCTAAGAAAGCTCACCATGGCCCAATATTATAAATTGGAAAAGGTACTTATCTGAACAGGAACATTCGATTGCAGAGTTATTTATGGATTGTTAAATTCCAGTTCTGGATTGTTAGTTTATTATTGTAGGAAGTTTGTTAAAGGTGCTGCAGGATAGCAATTAAAAGGTTTATGCATAATGGCAGTCTCCGGTCTTGTAATGCGAAAAGTCGACCTACTAGGTAGGGAAAACAAACATGGGTGTTTGTCACTACCTGAGCATTAAATGCCCACATGGACCAGCCCTGCCTTTTGCCTACCACCTGCTCCACCCCTCAGCTCTTACACTAGTGGTAGTTGAAGGCCCACTCAGGATTTGATAATTAGTGAGAAATGCCAACCTGAGCACAAGTATAACTGTTCACCCTCGGGCCTGCAATGGCAGGCCTGATACATGTTTAACGGGCTAATCTGGTGGGTGGCACAATCAGTGCTACATCCCACTACTAGCCAGTGCAGTACCTGCCTGTGTTGTGTGGTGTACCTTTTTACAGGGCACTCAAAGGTAAAACACCTTAACCAGTCAAGTAAGCACTACTTCCTAGCATGTTTAGGAAGGGTGGACATGCTTTCACACTGCATTACAGTGGGAGAGAGCCCAGAGCCCTAAGGCCATGAAAAGAGAGGCAGCAAAATCCAGGCGGAAAAATCAAAACATTTTAGGATTATCCACTAAGAAGGGCCATGTCCAACACCATCACACTTCAGAATTGCAAATAATGTGCTTTATTTTTGCTTTGCTTAATACTGATATATTCTGAATTATTTGAGTAGTTCGCATACAAGTATTTATACTTTTTGTGACACATAAAAAGGGCACTGTACAGCCTTTCTTTTCACTTTCCCTGTACCCCGACAAGTTTGTCACATATTTAACTTTAAAACCTCGTCTCACTTTGCAGTCAGAGCAAGAAAAGTCAACACCAACCCCCTATGTAAAAAGAATAAGAAACAATTTGTCATTATACATAGTCTGAAATTTGAATCTGTCTTCGAACACACAGCAAATGTGACATGATAAATACAAAGCGTAAGACATCCTTATTTATTGTTATTTCCAGAACAACCAGAAATCGGCTGGCTATACACAGATGGGAAACACTGTACCAGAAGACGTTTTTTAGCCACTTTTTGACCTCCCAGGATTACCCCTCCAAGTTTATGCAGCGAGAGGACCCACCAACAGAATAAGGTTTTGCTTGCTTTCTCCAAAAGTCTCTTCTGCTCCAGCACTGAGGGCCCTAGGCTTTTCTTGCAGGCTTTAGAATCAAGCTAGCCCTCCGCTATGTTTGTTATGGGGATCTGAATCCAAGTCTTCTCAATTTTTGATAGCCTGATGTACTACCAGTTCTGCTGGTCTGTCATAGATTGCAATGAGCTTGTGACCTACATAGGAATCAAGAAATGATTCGTAGTTGTTATCCTATAATTGGAAAGTGCATTATCTGATACCTATCACTATAATGACTATGAGAGCGGAGTTAAAAAGTACAAAGGTAGAGTCCATCCAACATGGTGAACAATGATAAAACGTGTTCAATTTCTTACAGAATTATGATTATATAGTTGACCCTACGCAGGAATCCCAGCCAAACATCTACGCCGACTACAACGCATCCAAAATGCCTCCGCCCGACTAATCGTCAATGTCTCCCGACGCAACCACATCACCCCCCACCTGAGAAATCTACACTGGCTCCCCGTCGACAAGAGGATCACCTTCAAGCTCTTCACATACGCACACAAAGCACTCCACAACGCCGGACCAGCCTACTTGAACAGCAGACTCAGCTTCCACACCCCCACCTGCCAGCTACGATCCTCCAGCCTCGCCCTCGCTGCTGTCCCCCGCATCCATCGCACTACCTCCGGAGGCCGATCCTTCTCCTACCTCGCCGCAAAGACCTGGAACACCCTCCCAACCCACATACGACAGACCTAAGACCTACTCGCATTCAGAAGACTCCTCAAGACCTGGCTCTTCGAACAGTAGCAGCTCACCCCCCCCCCCCCCCCCACCCCCCCCAGTGCCTTGAGACCCTCACAGGTAAGTAGCACACTCTACAAGTGCTCTGATTGATTGATGATTGTTTGATTGATTGATTGGAAAACAAGAATTTTATCATAAATACCCAAAGACTATAAAAATATACCAAAAGGTACCCCCTTAGACATGGATACTTCTTAGTAAACCAGGAACCACTTTCAGAAGAATGTTCACTTTACACCTCTCAACAGTAAGACCCATATTACACTCAATCATTCTTTGCAGATTTCTTCAACTGATGTTGAAGTACAGTTTCACACATTCAGACATACTACATTGGTCACTTACTATGTGGGTTTCCACATGTGCTTTCAGCTGTAAAGAACCTAGAGAAGCCTGATTCTCAAAGCCGAGTGCGCACCTCAAGCAAATAACAAGATTTGTGGGCTCAGATAATCATTTTCAATTGACAAAGCTTAAATTTGCACTCATAAATCAATTTACTCACATGCGATAAATCTGCCACCACTTGCTAAAAAAGCTACTAGGTGGTGATTGGGTGTTCCGTGCCTACAAATGCGTGGGTGTTTGCAAACTTCTGAGTACATATTTCCATCTTGAGTAGGATTAAAAATGTACTCCTGACAATGGCAAGAGCAAATTCGCATTCAGGGTGAGAAGCAGTTGGGAACACTCTCAAAATCTGTTAGATGTGAGGGAAATCATTTATGTTCTCCACAGGGAAAATATTTAGCAATAGTTAATGTATTAACACACATAAATGTACAACCAACATAGACATTCACCCATGTATAAATGTAAAACTTTCAAGAACTTGCACAAATGTGTACATTTGCTCCAAATGTAGGTGTAAAGTTATGGATGTACATCTACATTTGCTTTTGCAAGTTGAATCACAGGAGTGTTCCCATACAGGACACATGGAGCAGGGCACAACCTACCCATATGTATGCATGCTATTAGTGTTTATGCCTTGAGACGCGTAGCAGTCAAGCTGTGGAAACATTGCAGCTTGGCTGCTACTGACACCTAGCATGAGTCATTGAATGGCACTCTAAATACGTGAGTTTTTTTTCTCCAGATAGTGTCTATAGACGATTGCTGTGCCATTTAATGTGCTTTCATAACACTTACAAATATGTGCGCTTCCTTTGATGCCTCTCTTAGGAGCAAACTCCTTTCAATGATTTCTTTGCAACCGCTGAATATGGGCCGCTATTAACCTTGGAGACATTCACTGGCATCCTAACTTTGAGTTTACAGTGTAAACATTTTAAGTTAAGGTTTTTTCCTCATTATTATTAATTTAAACCATCTGTCCACCATCTGCTGGTTTCAAATGCAAAATATGAGCCTCTTTGTGATCTTTAATCAGATATTTAGCAAAACAGATGCAAATGCATGTACTTTTTCAATCATAAAAACAAGTTCAACAAAATTAAAGCTCCTCCAAATAGAAGCAATTATTTAAAAAGTTATGTTAATGAAGAGAGGAGGCCATAATGCATGCAAGTTATAAAAAACCTCATGAAGAGGATTCACTTTTAATCTTCTCCAGAGAAATAAGGATTCGCTGCGACATGTCTGATTTCTACAGACAGCAGAAGACGGGGGGACACACTTAAGGCATAGCACGGCAAACAGAACCTTTAGAAAACAAGCCTAATTGCTACATAACATGCTTGATCTCCGACTGAGATAAACAGGTGCCTTTTGTAGAACGGTATCTAATTAAAAAGGGAGATAACCGATGTTGCAACACTATTGCCACCAAAGGGAAAACCCTGAAGTCTTGCGTGAAAAAATATTGCTAGTATACTGGCTACAGTTATCCAGTAGTAAGTCGCAAATATTGCTTAATTTTTCCTTTGATTATTTTAGTTGCTTTAAGTGAAATTCCATACCATTTTGATGTTAAAATATCTGAATAATTTGCTGTAACTATCAAACATCAAAAAGTAATCTTTTCAAATTTTAATTTTGGATTCCATGTTTTTTTTCGGTTGTAGCTCTTTTGGGCTCTTCCTCCCTCATGTGGGCCCTACTAGTAGCTTACCTTCCTAAAAAAAGTTGCTTTGAAGCTGGGTTTAAGGACCCCTGTAATAACCAAGAGGTTGGTGTTTTTTTCCTGACATGCAATGCAATTTATGATGTGCAGGGGCATGTCTAGCACAATGGAGCAACACTACAACGGTAGTCTCTGGTGCCTCCTCAGAATAGGCAATTACCCTGCCTCATATATCATCATTTTTCCATCTGCATGGATAGCCGAGCCCTTGAGGGCATTGGGGGACGCACGACTGGGCCTTGCAGGGAGCTGGCCTGGTATCCACTGTCCCCTGGAGCCCTGATTGGCCATTGCCCTCGGCCGTGGGGCGGTATTGGCAATCCAGAGAGGACCCAACAGGCAACTGTTATTGTTTTCTCGGGCCCTAAAGCAAAGACTGCAGTTGGGCCTCGCCCTAGGCTGCTGAGTCCCAATTAAGTGACTTACACAGTGATGTCGTACCCCTGAGTAGAGTGAGTGTGCATCCAGGGGATGAAAGACACGCAGTTTGTCAGGGTACAGGTACATTTAGACAATACTGTATGAGACAAGTTATTCAGTGAGGGGAAAGGAGATCCCATAAATACACACCTCCTTCCTGATTTTTGGCCGCAAATGCACATTACTATTAGAATCATCAAATGTGGGGGCCGATTAGGATGGCGGACGGACCTGCGTCCGACCGCCACCCCAGAGGTGGAGGGACCGTCCGCAGGGGCAGCGGCGGTCCCTCCGTGCAAATTAGGATGTGACACCACCCTGGCGGTCACATCCTGTATGTTTAACATTGCAGCGGGTGCTGCTTGAAGCAGCACCTGCCGCAATGTTAAAACTGCATGTTTAACATTTACATGCACAAAGCGGCAGGCACCGCGCGGTGCCTGCCGCTGTGTGCATGTAAACCCCCCATGTGCACCCCCGACACTCCTGGGGGCCCGCAACGGGCCCCCAAACACCAATGTCCACATGCTTTTGTACGGCGGAAAAGCCGCCTTGGAAAATCATGTCTCCGCCGGCATCCTAATATGGCTGGCGGTGTCTGATAGACACGCCACCATATTAGAGCTTTTCCGCCGCGGTCGGAAGGCGATCGCGGCGGAAAAGCGGTAAATCGGCAGACGGAAACATGACCACCCCAGCCATCCTAATCTGGCGGGGGGTCTTTTCTGTGTCCGCAGCGGTGATTCACCGCGATCCTAATCGGCCCCGTAGTCTGAGGAACTGAACAAGACAGCAGTGACTTTGCTCAACTGTGCCTTTTGATTGCGCAACATTCGGAGAAGATGGTATACCCAGGAAAAAGGCAAAATAGCTGAAATATCAGAGGAAATGCATCAGGAGGGTCGATCAGCCGTTAAGGGTGTGCTGAGGTCTTTGGGATCAACCCTGGATCGACCCTGGAGGGCCACATAAAAAAATGTAAGGACAATGGAGCGGTGCACTCCCAAGACAGTATTGCTTAAATAAGGAGCTTTATCAGTGTCTTCGTTGCATCAATCTTTATTTGCAACAATCCATGCGGTTGGTAAAACACACACCAGCCAACTCGTTTTGTTCAAAGATTGAACTTCATCAAGGCTAAAACCTACGTTCTCTATGCACGAGTCACTTACCTTCCACTATTTAGCCCTGATGAAGTTCAATCTTTGAACGAAACACGTTGGCTCATGTGTGTTTTACCAACCGCATGGATAAAGATTGATGCAACGAAGACACTGATCAAGCTTCCTTATTTAAGCAATACTGTCTTGGGAGTGCACCACTCCATTGTCCTTACAGTTCTGTTTTCCTGCTCGGCAGGTGGCAGCCCACAACGGCGGGTGCAGGGGCTGATTGTGCACACTGATCACCAACCTATACATAAAGCACCAACTGGAAAATATTCAGAGAGGAAAGTGCGGCTATTGGAGTCTGCCATTGGTTCTTTGTTCACATTCACCTAGACAAATATCATGCAATTCTAGAGACGATCTTCAATGCTGGTCCTGGGATGCCCCCCAGAACCAGGAAGGGTATACAAAGATCCGGCCCTAATGGATGCACATAGAGAGGTCAGAAACCAAAGTCTAGCCTTTCAAAAAACACGGATGGATACCTTTCTACACAGCAAGCTGCATAGGAGAGCGCGAAACTATTGGAAGATGTCAAAAAGTACAGAGACCAGCATGACTAGGGCTCAGGAATGGAGAATGGATCACAAAAGGAGGCAGAGAACTTTGGTGACCAATTATGTTACAGGTTTTATAGAGCGCACAGCTGCCCCAGCAAAGGGGCATCCCAGCACTAACTATAGCAGAAGTGGGGGAAATACTGAGAGAAACAGAGCCTATAGTATAGGAAAAAGATTAATTTTAATGGCTTTGTGAAATACCATGTAGTTGGTATTGCTGCGGATGTGCAAGGGAGGAAGTTCTAGAGTTTTGCCACTAGGACACAGAAAGAGTGCTCTCCTGCACTCTCCCTCCTCACCTGAGGGACAACTGCCAGATGCTGGCCCATGAAACGTAGCTGGCAAGTAGGTATGTGGGGTGAGAGCAGGGTCGCCAGGATATCTGGGGAAGAAAGATTCATGATTTTCTGGGCAATGCAGAGGGCCTTGCACTCAATGTGTTTTGCCACTGGCAGCCAATGTAGTTTGCGGATGGCATTGGTCATAAAGCAAGTTCTTGGAGGGCCACGTAGGGTTCTGGCAGCCACATTTTGAGCCCTTTGCAAACGTAGGATTTCAGCCTTATTAGCCTCTGGGTAAAGTGAACAGGCATATTCCAGCCTAGATAAGATGGAGGCCTATATGATTATTTGGTGGACTGCGGGATAAAAAAAAAGACAACAGTGGTTTGAGCCCCCGTAGGAGTACAAAGCATACCCACTACTTTTTTGGTCTGGGCCTGGAAGCTTAGGGCCAAATCGACCCATACACCCAGGTTTTTGACCATCTGGCGAGGGACGGGAGCACAGCCAAAAGTCGGAGGCCACCAGCTCTCACACCACAGCTCAGCGTCTCTCCCTACTAGCAGAATCTCAGTTTTGCTAGCATTTAGCTGGAGGTAGTCGGCCGTCATCCAATCCAATCGCGGTACTGAGATCAAGAAGTATCAGCGCCGATGTACGTCCGGGATGGAGGGCCTCCCTCAGATGTTCTGTTACAGCTAGGGGGCAGTGCCTGTACTGTGGCCTGGGTGGAAACCATTCTGAGAGGAGTCAAGCGTGTTGATATTTTCTAGGAAACCAGTCAGAATGGAATTAATGTGAGCCTCAGTGATCTTAGACACCCACCGCAGAAGTGAAATAGGGCAAAAATCTTCCAGATTAGCAGTGTCCAATGTGGGTTTCTTAAGCAGAGGGACCACCATGGCTCAGTTCCAAGCCCTGGGAACAACCACCAAGGACAGGGACATATTGATCAGCTGACATAGATGGGGAAGAAGCAGAGGCAAAGATTTACAAAATTGCTCAGGCTTAAAAGGATCTGCAGGGGAACCTGATTTAATTTTTCTACATCCAGAGAGATCAGAGGGAGAACAGAGAGTGTGGGGGTGGCGGAGGGCCTGTGAACAGAGCCTGATCTAATCGTAGTGTGGGGAAAGGTCATGTAGATGTTCTCAACCTTCTTAATGAAGAATGCGGCAAGATCCTCGCAATACTGGTCAGACAAAATAAGAGGTGCTTTAGATGACCCTGCAGATTTGAGATCTTTAAGCATTAAGGAAATACTTTTAGCAGGATTGTTACTATTCCTGATTTCGCTGGCAAAGTAAGCCACCCTTTCCATCTGAATGGCCCTGTAGTAAGTCTTAATGGCTGCCTGACAGCGCTCCTTCAAGACATGGTCATAGTCCCGTCCAACCTTTTGCAAGTTTTCCAAATGGTAGCTAGCTTACTGTGGTACCATGGGCTGGATTTGCTATTGCGACTCTGTGACCACTTAACAGGAACGAGAGTGTCAAGAGGCCACTGAATCCATTTGGATAGTCGGCTGCATCTGGGGCATCAGACAAGCTAGGGGTATGCATACAGAGGAGGGCATGAAATTGATTGATATCCAATTTGTGCCAGGGGCGTTTAAGGACTGACGTCCGGACCACCCTCTGAACGGGCTCTACCCCAGAGAGTATCATAGGTAAGATATAGGGGTCGGACCAACTCATCAGGATCGGAAAATCGACTGTAAGAGTAGAAAGATTAGAGAAGACCGGGTCAAACAGGTGGCCAGCAGAATGGGTACAGCCTGGGACAAGTTGTATCAACTGAAGGGCGGCAAGGTCAGCTAGAAAATTACCCATTTCAGAGTCATATTTGTTATCCAGGTGGAGGTTACGGTCACCAATAATGCTAAAGTTGGCAGATCTAATAGCTGAAGCACTTACTGCATCAATCAGTGCAGCCATGAACTCTTTTGAGGGCCGCAGCTGGCGATAGACCAGTAGCCCAGACATTGTATAGGTGGCATTGAAGATGATTCTAAAGCGCGCACACTCACAGCTGATCAATACCTCTTTCGTAAAGGTGCAGGCATAGCTGGATTAAAATATGACTGCAATGCCGCCACCTCTTGTCTCTCTATTGAGAGACACAATACAGAAACAGAGCCAAATAAGGCTCAGCTACCATGTCAGCTTTGAGCCAGGTCTCTGTCAGGTAGAGAATATCAGGAGACTCGTCCTGCAACAGATCATAAACCTCAGCAAAGTGATTTGCTAGGGAGCGGCAGTTTAAGCTGAGGAGTTTGATACCATGTCTGGGTGGGGGAAGAAAGGTTGCAGGGGATGTAGCCACACAGGAATCAAAACCACAGCTTCTGCAACAAACCGGGCCCTCAAGCGAGTTACTCAGAAGATGGTTGCAAGATTTGTCCCTCCTCCTAATGGATAGTAGGTCACAACGGAAATAAGTCTGCTTGTTACCGGGCAAACCGGCAGTATGTCTGGTATCTGGCGTTCTCCAGTGGCATGCGGGCACAGACTGGCTTGCCTTAGGCGCGCCTTCGACGCACCAGAGGCCGCTGGCACATCAGGTTAAATGGAGGAGAGAGCGGCGAGACTAGGCTGCCCCCACCATAGCCCAGAAGTGTGTCACCTGCAAGGGAAGGCAGGGAATATAAAGGAAACGCCCTCCACACAAACGGCACAGAGCCGTGGTGGAACGGGGTGAAATGCACACCACAGGTAGGAAAAGTGCACGTACAAGATGAAAATCGCGTTAGGTAGTCACGGACGCACAGTAAAAACTAGAACAACGTGAAATAAAACCAGCAGCAGCCTCACCAGCAACCGCTGAGATTTTTGGATCCTGTCTGGAAGTCAGACCCATGACTTCCAATATAGTGATCTGAGAAAGAAGACATGGCTCTACAGGTGTAATAAAATGCTGTCCTGAGTTTTCGACAACTGATTTGTAACTCTGTGGATTGATGGGGCCCAGAACCGGTGCACCAGGCCTCATACGTTGGCCAACAGTCAACAGGGATCTTGTTTTATATATATACAAATCTCCCCTTCTCATATAAGTTCCCCAACATGAGGAGCTGTTTATTCTGCAAGTGGTGAATTACCAAAGGTTCACTAGTGAGAGGGAATTTGGGGTTGTATATCAGTTTTATATAAGTTTGGATCAGTTCCCCTGAGTGAGGATTTGGTTTTCTCGTAAGTGGTGAATTACAAAAGGTTCATTAGTGAGAGGTAATTTGGGATTGTGTGTCTGTTTTTATATGGGGAGTACATGCTGAGACCAGGGCTAGACATGCTCATTCCCATATTGTGCAGTCCACTACCTGTATGCCAAATCGGCATTGTGGGAGTCTTCCTGATGACATTAGTTAGCTTATGGGAGACTACCAGTTCAGGTTCTGGTGTGGTATCCGCTGATAGTTATGAAACCAGTGTTTGTCAAATTGTGCTTGTGCAATATAGTAATACAACTCCAAATGTTGTACAGCAAAGTCGCCCTGCTCTTACAGCATCTAGACTGGTCTCCAAGCAATCTGTGGATGCCCGCCCTCCCAAGTAAGTTTGATTAAAGAGGATTGTAGCTGGTTAAAGAATCCATGGGTCAATGGGATTGGAATGTCTTGGATCAGATATAGGAGTTGCTGAAGTATCACCATATTTATGATGGCAACACAGCATTCCATCATTATGGGTGCTTATCAATATTTGCTTCAATTCAAGTTCTCCTGTATTATGACCATTGCTTTCCTGTGGATCCTTAGCAAAGACCACTTGCCACTGCAGAGGATAGAACAGATTGTGGTCATGCTGTCCTTAAGTAGCATTCCAAGAACCTAAAGTTGGTGATCTCGGTCAGGATGGGGTCCAAGTTATTGCTGGGGTCTCTGACAAGAAGTAATATGCCATCAGCATAGAGTGAGACCAGCATTCTGTTTGTCCTGAACAGAGTACCCCTGTGACTGTGCACTCTCGGAGCACACTAATCAAAGGTGCCAGTGCCAGAGCAAAGATTATCGGAGACAGGAGACATACCTACCTTGTCCTGTGTTGTATTGCAATTGTGGCAGAGATGTAGTAATTCACACTGCTTATTGGGGCCTTTGAAAAAAGACTCAACTGAAGATGAGGATGAGCTTTGACATGATTTACAGGTGTAAATGTGACGGTTAAGATATTCTTCAGAGGGGAGATTTGTTTATGGCCCTTATTACTATTCCGCAGTCCAATGGACTGCGGAACCCCTGGTGGTGGTCCACGGACTGCAAAACTGGAGGTTCATCTGCCGCATAAGGACTGTGGCAGTTGGGCCGCAATGGGAATGCTGCTGTCATCAGGGATCCATGATTCCTGGCAGTGGTGCAGCGGTCCAAGGCCATAAATATGCTTTGGGTGCCACTGCAGCATCAGCAAGTATATTATGAGTTTCCTCACTGCCATGGAGGTGCATCCACCATGAAAGGTGTGGCGGTAAGGAAACAAAGGAGGCCCTACTACACCCCTTGTTTCCTCTGTACCACGGGGTGCATGCAGGGGGGCACATGTTGTGCCCCCCGTGTGCATACACTCCCAGTTCCTGCAGGGCATAAACTATACAGTCACCAATACGGTTCCTTTTTTCAAATGCACTGCAGTGGGACTGCCAAAAAATCGCCAGTCAGAGTAAAAATAAGTCGTACTCTGGCGTAGGTCTTTAATGGCTTTGGCAGTCTCAGAGCAGGGTGGAAGCGTGGCAGTCCCGTTCTGAGAACGTCAAAGTCATAATAAGGCCCTTAGTGTTTTTCACAAAATGCAAATGAATATAATAAAAACATATGCGTAGTATTAACGTGCAGATTTGAAATTAACAAAAAGCATATTTTGTTAGTGCAAATGTAGTAATTAGCCATATTTACAAGCCTCAAAGCTGTTAAAAGCAGCAATGATAGAAAAGTGGTTTGACTAAAGTGTGCTGATGCACTCTTTGAAAGTTAAGTTCTTGACCTTTTCATGATCATGATGAACTAAATAAATGTTACACATAACTTTGTAAAATGTGTCTTCTTATACCGAGCAAGATAAAAAAAATGGTTGTTTACAATTTATTATTTAGTATAATATGGCAAATGAATCACATGGAAGTAGCATAATAAATTGAATTTGTTTTCTTTTAACATAATTGGGTTATTTCCTAAAAAAAATGTTCTTTCATTAATAAAGATGTTGCGATTTCTACATAGTGCATTGTTAGCTAACATACAATTTGCTTTATTAGAAGGAGAGAAATGCAGTCCCTTTCATGGAAAAGGATGTTTAAACTAAATCAACTTCATGTGTATTTGTATTCTGAAAAAACAAAGTTGAATAGTGGAAGGTTACCATCTGAATGCTATGGCATATAGTGTGAGAAACCGAGGAGCGAACCTGTGCCCAGGAAGAACCCTGAAAGGTTATTGGGCAAGAGGAGGAGAAGATACAACATTAACTGCAACATTGATTTTGAGTATTTATAATAGTACGCGTTCCTAGGGTAGTTTAACAAATAATCTTGCCAACCCACCTTCTTTTAACGCCATTTACCATTTGCCATTGATTGCGGTTGCTACTGCTACTGCACATTTCCCCTGCCTTATACCTTATTCGCTTAAAGAATCTTCTGATATTCATCAATATCTCTTTATGGGAAGTTCTGCTTTGATTGATTAATGATTTTAGGATATATTTGAGCTTAATGCTTGATCTCATTCTCTTTTGAACTCTTTATGGGTGCTGACTGACACCTTTTCGTCCTATTTTTAGAATAGCGATTTTCTTTCTTTATGGAGCACGCTTAATGCATTGGTTTTGGATTGAATTAACCATTATTCTTTTCCTAGCAATTGTGTAAAGGATTGATTACTTGACACTAATACCCATAACATTTATGATTCCCAATGAAGACAAATTAATCAACTTGGATTTAATAAAACCTTTAAAATCTTAAATAACTCTTATATTGAATAAACTTAAATAAAGACTGTGATTAATACTTATGTGAGGATTTAATCCTGATACTCAGATTTGGCATCCAAGGCCTATTGGATGAAATACAGCGGGGATCAACCCAGTCTGTGAGAGTAAACCGTGATTTATTTAAACTGATTCCGGCTACAGGATGGGGAAACAAAGAAATACCATGAGCCCTTGAACATGACATGGGATTGTCACCAGGAGCTAATACATACATGCACAGTTTGGGAACTGTCACTCTACAGATGCACGTACCGATGAACACTGATAATGAAGAGAAATAGATGTTATAGTGATTTGCATTATGAAAAAAGTTTATTCTAAATGTGCTTTGAATCTTGAGTGATGTGTTAACCTATAACATGATAAAGAACATTGGCAAATAGAATACGAAATGGTGGTGAAGAGTTAAAACATTTTTAAGGGGTACTTTATACTTACATGATATAGATGAGAATCATTAATTTGCCCAACTGGATAACTAATGCATGGTTATCAATAATGTGAAAAAACATATTTTAACATAAATTCATAGTGTACAAGCTGAATTTCATGACGTCCCAAAACTAGCTTTTCTTTCTTAGTATGAATTTATTAACTGAATAGTCTCAAGCCTATGGGAACCTTTCATAAATTTCTACTTGTGCGCTAACACTCAATGATTCCTTTCACGTTTGAGCTCACTCGACTGAATTTGCAACAAAACTGTTACTTCCTAGAGCGCCCACTTGGGAAAGAACTGGCAAAGGATGAGAACATGGACTCGCCTATTTCCTAGATGACACAACCAATCATATGACTACAGTACAGTGGTCTTAAAGAAATGCAAGTAATGGATTACTTAGTTATTCCAGATTTGTATACTTTTACCCACTACATCATCTCATCCTACTGAAACTGACCAATGGGACAGAGTGATCCGACCAAATTTACGATGTAAAGGGATGTAAACCAGAAATCAATGGAGTATAATTACACAAAATGCGGACAGGGGCGGTTCCTATCTTGCCCACCTTCTCAGCCCTCTTTGAGGTACAGAAACTGATAATTTGGACTGCCAGAAACAAATGCAAACTGTGACAGAAATACTGAGTTTGCTTCCAACTGGTATGCTGGCATGGTGGAATATTTCTGGCTGCAAGGTTTCCAACAACAGCTGTGGCATTGACGCTGAAGTGCGGACAGGAAAGAGATATTCTGTCTATGAGCTGGAACTGGTAATTTGGCAATTACTGAACTTTTATCTATCGGGTTTGTATGAGGGATATTTGCTCTAAAGGATTCGTCTGAGAAAGATAAACCCCTTCAAAATTGATTTTAACTGCTTTGTTAATGCTTATTAAATCCTTGGAAGTCGTAACATTAGAACGGTATGCAAAATTTCTTTAAAATTTGATAAAGATACCAACGGAGATAATCTATTCTGCTGATTCTGTTTCATTCATTTTTGTGGCTAATTATTTGTGTACAAGTTTACTGTCCTGAAGATAGATTTAGTCTGAAAAAAATCAATTATAGTAATGAAGGAATGCTAACAAGTATCCTATTCCAGGTCCTCATCTGATAATTTTTCATCCCCAGAATATACTAGTCCCTTTCAAGACAGAACAAGATCCATGGGAGGAGCTAATGAGATCACTGTGGTAGCTGAGGTTATTCTGGGAAAAGCAATCTTGATCTGTTGAAGTAAAAATTCATGAGGCCCAATACCTTTATGCTACAACAGTTGTTTTTCTTTCTCGTTCAGTTTTCGGTCTCGCCTGCGAATGCAGCGCAGCTGCTTCGCTAGCGAGACTCTATTGCTGCCGCTTTCTGTTCTGAAGGAAGACAGGGGGTGGCACGCGTGGACAGGAAATGTGCACAGGCACGCACATCTCCCATCCACGCTCACGGCGTTTGAGCGGAACGCGACAACTTCGACAACTTGTTAAAGAAAGCCCCAGGCGTCAGTGTTTTCGCTTTCATTTCTCTAGCGAGGCATGTAAAGCTCTATTTTTTCAGCATTATATGCTTTTAGTAACCAGCGCTGCACGCCGCCTATGCGCCTAACGCTGGTTACTAAAAGCACATAATATTGAAAAAATAGACCAATAGGTCTTGTTTAATTTTTTCTCCACTGCTCTCTACCCGGGATTGCCACTTCTGAAGCATTTGTTCCTTCCCCCATAAACAAGGCTGTTAATCTTGGTCGGGTGGGAGGAGGGGGTAGACAGCCTTTTGCTTGAAATAAACTGCGGCGGCCCAGTCCCGCCGTAACCCTGCCGCATACAGGCACCAAACCAATCGTAGTTTTTCTTTTCTTCACTAAAATAAAAATAAAAAACAAGTGTCTCATATCGCTGGGTTCAACAATTTCACTTATAATGCATGTCAAGGAGACAATTCACAGTGAATCTGAAAACATTTGACTATTTTTTTATGACAACTAAGTAGAAATATCCCTTTTGTCCGAAAGAGAACGAAAAGTGCCGTGAGGACAGAGATAGTCGGGACATGAACGGAAAGGGAGCAGTGTCTATGACTAGGTGGTGGAATAGAAGATTAGGTTATTCCTGGTCCGCGAACATTCTAGTTAACCAGTTACAAAAGGTTTGTATATACTTTTGCGGACAGGAAAGCGTTAAACACTATTCCTGCAGTTCAAGCAAAAGGGCAGATGGTAGGTACATGCCCCTCTTGCCATTGGTGGGTGCGGGGGCGTCTGTACCCTTCTGCCTTTTCTCCTCCCAGACTTCACATCAGAAGGGACCGGACAGCAGCCTGTCCCCGCCTGCGAGCCGTGGTGTGTAAAAATAACAGGTAGCAGATTAATTATAGCGGCCCCTGGCAGGTCTGTCTGAAATACTCTGGGGAAGGTGTAACTAGGGGTCTTTGAAGGCCTGTGAAAGAGCTGTGTCTGCAGCTGAGGTCTCTAAAGGGCTGGTTGAAGGGTCACAGGGCTTCCAGCTGGACTTAACGCGGGTTTACAGGACAGGTAGGTCTGACTCGACTCTGCTTTAAACTTGGATTTAATTCAACTGGTTTCAAATTAGAATCGCGCAAACCATAAATAATTAAAAAAAACTGTTAGTAGCTGGGAGAAACATACATGTTTATCTTTTCATATCTTAAGATTCTAGTCTCAGGATCCGGTACTTTTTTGTGTAACATTTCCCGCTTTGCGTTGCATAGTGCCATTAATAAAGGGCTTCAGTCCCCTGACGAGGCCGCAAGGTTTTTTTACTTTCTCGCTGTACACACACACGCGCGCGCACACAGTACATCGTGCTCATCGCGCACACAGTGGCAGAATGGTTAATATAATTCCTTTACCTCCCTCCCCCTCATACCCCCCACCGGGGCTGCCAGCTGCGCTTCTGTGTAATGCAGGTCCCACGGGGAGACTCCCGCCCTCGGCTTGGGTTTCAGGGTGGCACTGCGGCAAAAGCGCCTCCTTCGTGAGGAGACGGCACCTTGTGTCCGCTGCTGGAGAGGACTTCACTCATTCGGTCTGTGTAATGAAGACATGCCCAGGATCACAGCGGCATCAGCGGCCCATTCTGACCCTGAGTCCGATACTCTGGTCAGAAACTGGGTCACTTAAAACTCTGACTATTGCAAACTGATTGATTAAAACACCTTGTTCGTTTTAATTTTTTTTGTTTGTTTTCGGAGTTTTATATAGCGCGAACATTACCCTGATATGCGCTTTACATGAGCACCAGCAGCGTTACAGAAGGACACATGCATTTTGGTAATCAGGGGAGATTAAGTGATTTGCCCAGAATCACCCTGCCAGGCTGGGCCGGGGTAAGTCTGCCCACAGGTCACGGTTCTTGTGCCATGGAGAGACTAGTGCTGGGGCTGGGTCGCGGTCACTCTGGCCCAGTAGGGACGTTTCTCTTGCTATGGAGACAATAACGGCCTGGGCTGGGCCTGGGTCAGTCTGCCCACAGGTCACGGTACTCGTACTATGGAGAGAAAAGCACCTGGGCTGGGTCGGGGTCAGCCTGCTCATAGAGGACTGCTTTTGTGTGACCAGACCTCAGGCAGCAAAGAGGGTAGAACGGCATTCGGGTGCTTTTAGAAACTCCCAGTGCCGCCTCCCCGGTGAGCCCCTGTGACTTCCAGGAAAGCAGGCGAGGGTGGGGCGGAGGGCAGTGTTTACCTCCGCTCTGCTAATGGCTGCGCTTTGTAAACATTCCATGCAGACCCTGTCTATGGTTTTATCTGATGGACCCCGCTCTTGGAGACATCTCCGGGGAGAGCTGGGGAGTGAACCAGGGGCAGCTGGTGACATTTTACAGTGGTGAGGCGCAAACTGATTTGCGAGTGCGGGCCCCAGGCCACTCAGGCCGGCGGCGACCCCTCCCTCCCGACCCACATACACAACACTCAAAGAAATGTATTCACACATGCATACACACAAACACATCCATTCACAACACTCTCCACTAAACATTCATGTATACACGCACGCTCGCACCAAACACTTTAAAATAAAAGAAAAACACACACTCTTACCTTGCTGCCGGTCCCGGTCCGCGCCACCTCTGGGCTCTGCTCCCCACACGTCACAGGCTCACAGCGCCCCTGGCCAATCCTGGCGCCAGGGGCACAGGTACCTTCTCGCCCGCAGCACGCCCATTAAGGCTCCTAATGGGCATGCGCAACGCCGCAAAAACACAAGTGCGCATGCGTGGGCACGGGTGAAAATTCACCCTCCGTCCGCACGCATGCGCACTTGTGTTGCCGCCTGTACAATCATGTCAATCAATCAACATGACGCCCACCCGGCGGTCTGACGTCATGTTGATTCATTGAAATGATTGTCACCGTCTTAACTGAAAAACGCCGAGGGAGCTGTGGGCGGCTTCGGGCAGGGGGGGCTACGCCCCCACGCCCCAATGGACGAACCGCGCCTGGAGTGAACTCTGCGCTAGCAAAGAGTGCACCGCCTACAAGCTGCCTGTCTGATGAGCCGTGTGTCTAGGTGTCTGTGCCTGTCTATCTGGCATGCCATCTGCATGTCTATGCACCTCTGTCTTCCGCCTATATACCTGACTATCTATCTACTTATCAGCATCTGCTTGCTGGTCTCTCTATCTACTGTCTATCTTTCTGTCTGTCTTTATCTAACGCTCTATCTGCACCTGTAGCGCATAGAAGGTGTGCGTTTAGGTAATCTTCGTGAAATAATCCAGGAAAGGGGTGGTGCCTGTCATGCCTGCAAACACCAGGAAATGCAGGTGTGAGAAGAGGACAAAGGAATCCAAGAAATCATCTTGTATGAGAATTACATGTGGGACTGGCTTCCAGCAATGTCTGGTGCGTTTTCAGTTAAATTTAGTGTTTTTGTTCACTTTCCTGCTGAAAGTTGGTGAGTTTTTTGTACCATGTTTTTTAATTAGTTTGGGACTATTAAACTGCATCACCAACTTGGAAAATAAATTAGCTCTGCGTGATGACTTGCCTTTTTTGCATTATCTACAATAGGTTGAAAGTTGTACTTTTGTTTACCATGCGCTTTTTTCTTAACTCAAATCGTCCTCTGCAGATTTGTAGTAAATTTTTTACTCTTTTAATAGTAGTTCCATTTTTTTTCTTGTTAGTTAGTAGGCTCGGTTTCTCTAGCACCATGATGCCTATTGGTAGTGAGTGAGCTCTATAAATATTAACTACAGTAATGAGGCGCACCAAGGCATGTGTTAAGATTACTGAGTTAGTTCCTGGGCAGTAATAGGCATTGTTTTTCCAAGATGACTGTAGGTTGTGATCAGTGAAGGGGAGCCCTAATTTCTTGAATTCTTCCTATAGGGTTCATATAAAAAATCATCCTCTGAACTGTTATGTTTCCCAGTGTACCCCAATCTAGACCTAGGTAGCTACACAACCTTTTACCTACATGTGTCCTTCGTGTTCTGCATAATGGTTGTAGCACTGACCTTTTGCCCATTTATGTGCTTAATAAAACAGCCTGGGAATTCTACGGAGCCCACCGTTAATTTGAAGTGGGAGGTTGCCATTTACTATCAGTGTAGTATTGCTACTCTAGCTCCGAAGCATTTGGAGCTCCAGAGTAATTCCCCCAAGGAGATGACACATGTCCCATGAAGAGCGACATAACTGTGTCCTCTCTTGCCCATGTCCCCTTCCTCTAATAGCATAGCAAAACAAGCATTTGCAATGCAATAGGGCTCGCATTTACGCACATTTGAGATATTGGTATTGCAAATGACAATGCCTTTTATTTATGTTTTGGTTTTTAAAACATAAATAAAAGGCGTTGTCATTTACAATGCTAATAGCTTAAACTCACAAATGCGAGACCTATTGCATTGCAAATTATTGTTTCTGTTCTTTTCATTGTTTTGTTGCAAAAGTTCTCATTATAGTTGTGTGATGTATTGATACGCCTCAAAAAATTGTAGCACTGAGGTAAGTAAATTTTCTGAATCCTTTCCCACTGCTCTCTTCCTCAACCACTCTGCATCATGTAAGTTCTCCGATATTCAACATTACACTTTACATCATAAATATTGGAATGTCATTACCACAAGTTGCAATGCTTATTCGTCGCTCAGATTTTGGCCCTGATGTGGCCGATGAAACACATATGTGATGGAACTGCATTATGTGGTATAAGACATTTACATTGCATTGTCTTTTTCCATTTAAGGAAATAATAAAGAACCATTTGGGAAAAATAACAATGTATGATGTGCATTAAGGGTGCTGTCACCTTCGGAAATATGCCATGTAGCACTGTTTTTCCAATTAACAGTATAAAATGTAAGGCCTAATCCTTACACATATCGCTGGAATTGTAAAAGAAGACAACTGAATAAGATATGAACATTTGCACATTGCTGCACAAGTAAATATTAAAATTTAACAGAGACAAACACCATTTAGAAATGTCATAATGCATGTGTAGGAACTCACCAATTGACACAAAAGGGTATAATTCTCCAAGACTGCAAGCATAGAAAGATTATAATGCTTTATATGACGAGTTTATTGTGAAATTATGTCTCTCTAAAACAGATCGGAACCCCACTTAAATATAAGCTGCAAGGAAATGAACCAATGACTTTGCCTTCAGGAGACAATCCAAAGTGAAATGGTTCATTTGTTTGACTTTGGACAGATACATTACTGCATCATGGCTGCAAATCAGAGTATGTGCTAAATTCAGATCCCAGTTTGAATTCCTACTCCTTTGGTCTTTACCCCATAGTTTAAATACCAAAAGACTGATTTAAAGATTGACAGTTGGGTTACTCGGCCACAAACGTGATAGATTTCCCATCTGTCTTATTACAAGTGCAGTATATCCTATAACACGTGTAATAAGGAAGACTCGATATCTGTCATACTTGTGATGAAGTAACCCCAGCATGGTGCAAACAGTGCAGCAGCATATGGCGCTGAGCTGGGGGGTGCTAAGTTTAGATATCATTTTGGGGTTCAAGAGAACCTGATGCAAAGTTCCTTATGTGTCCAGCAGCGTCGAGGCAACAATAAGACTGTCAAGATAACGCTGGTGATTAATGTTCCCGCTCAGAGAAATATCAGAGTTATGCCTAATGGCAGTTTCCGACTCCTCATAAAGTAGCGCAGAGGGTTAATATGCCTGCTGCAAAAAACGTGCACCATGCAGCTCACAGACTTGTATTTTATGTGGCTAGCTCAGTGGATTTCTGCTTTTGCCAAAGAGATCCTTTTGCTGCTTGCAGTTCCTAAGTTACAATCCTAATATAGAACAGTGGCCAATAAACTGTGATCAAAAAGCTGCATGCAAACTGTAGGAAGCTGGTTGTCTGTAAAGTGTACTAAAAAAGTGCAGAAAGTCCAGATAATCTCAAATGGTACACAGAGATAAAAGCAGATAATTCTAATGCTCTTTTTGTGGTAGTGAGGCTGAGCAGTAAGGCTTATCAGAGGGAACTGCTAAGCATTTGTTATACTCACAGAGGCAAAAGCTGGGACACATGCAAGAATACATCCAAGACCAATTTATAAAAGGTAAGTGCTTTCAAAGTTACAATTTTTCAAAGTTCTGAAAATATATTACTTTTGTACCCAATTAAGTACCAGAGGAATGAATGGGGGAAAAAATGGAAAAATGCATATAAAATCAGGTAATGCTTTCAAAAAGTTCACCTTTTCGTTTTAGGTCGATGTTTGTACCAGGTCCATAGTTCTAGCAGGACAAGTTTGTGAGTGTCCCGAATCGGGTGGGAGTGGAGTGCTGAGGATCTTGGAAACTGGTGTGCAAAGTCGAAAGAGGGCACTTGAAAATGCACTGCGCAGGTGGACTTACAGGTAAGTCCGGTGGGTCTCCTTGGAGGGAGGAGGTCACAAGGGCCTTCGGCCCACGGGAGGAGTGCTGGTTGGTTGGTGCTGGGGCCGGTGGGGCTAGGTGCAGAGTGAACAGGTCAGCTAGGCATCATGTGTCTTTAGGTCCTCGTGTTCAGGAGCAGGCAATCTCGAGACAGCTGATACTCCCAGAAAGTGGGTTTGGGGTGTATCAAGGTCCGTCGGGTGCTTGCTTCTGGTGCTTTGGGAGTCCGGAGTGGACTTGTCTTCTTGGCTTTTACGTTGGGGGTTCGGTACCCCAGGTATTGTATGCAGTGGCTCCGGTAGGTCCTGGTGCCTCCAAACTCAGTGGAGAAGCAGATCGGACACTCCAGTGCTGTTGTACCTCTTCTTGCTTGGTGCTGTATCGAGGTAATCAGGGAGCAGCAAGTTGACAAACCAGGCATTAAGGGATCAGTGTCTATGTTGTGCTGGGGAGTGATACCTTCACTCCAAGGGAGATTCTTAGTGGTTTCTGAAATGCTGTATGTGCTCCGGGGTTCTTGGAGTCCTTGCAGGTTCAGGATGACACAGCAGGCAGCAATTGTCTAATCCTTCGAGCCGATGGCAGGGTTTGGCACCTTTTTCTTCTGCATCACGGCTACTATTCTTGGTCAGCAGGTTGTCTCTGTCCTGGTCTTCTTTGCTCTGATGAATTTGAGGTGCAGGTCTCAAGAGCCACCTTAATACTGAATTTAGGGGCCTTGCAAGGGGTGACAGGTAGTAGTCAATGGGCTACTTTAGGGTTTCTACACGCTTTAGTGAACACTTTCTGTGGGAAGGAGAAACCACCCTAGTCCTGATTGGAGGTTTCCTGACCATCTCAAGATGGTGGAATTTCAGGAGAGGGGTTCACCAGGCCTGCCCTCCCTATGGGTGGTGCATGCTATGGAGGAACCCTCTTCCTCATCTATATAATTTCCTCCTGCCAATAGTGATGCAGGATAGGGTGCTTGGCCTCCCCCACTATGTGAGGATTCCTGGGTTGGATTTCAAAGGTGGCATTACATTTGAAGCTTCCCACCCAGAAAGGCCATCCTATCCTAGAGTAGGTGTGAAACAGCCCAACCTGGAGCAAGTATTGTTCCTGTCCTCTGAGAGCACTGGCTCTCACCCCATGGGATCAGAAAGATGTATTGTATTGTCAGGCTGGTGAAAACTGGCTAGAGACTCCACTAAGTCTAAGGGGACCATCTAAAAGGGTCTCCTGTGTGAATGTATAAATAAATGCAGCACTGGTATCAGTGAGGATTTAATAAGACAAGAAGTTTGGTACCAAACATCTTAGACATCACTGAAGCCATCGTGGAGCTAGGAAACTTGTGTTGGCAAGTATCCAGCCCATGTACACTTTATGGCTTCCCTGTTCACTTACAACATCTCAGAATGGACTGGACATTGTAGGGTCATATCTGCTCATGCTGATATGCCCACACATAAGATATAGTGCACCCTGCTTTAGGGCTAAAGGCATGCTATAGGAGTGACTTACCTATATCTTATGCAGTGCATGGAGGCATTGCACACAGGGCTGTGTGCCATGTCAACTCTTTGGATTTTTCTACTGAAAGGCATGCGCCTGCAATGAAAGAGTGCATAGCCTTGGTGAGGGGGGCCTGGGGTGGCATAAACAGTGCTGCAGCCACAGAGCACCCTCTGCAGTACCCATGCCCTAGGTACCAGGGGTACCACTTACTAGGGACGTACTGGGGTAGCTAAAGTTGTGTCAATTGTGGTACAGTGTTTTTGGAAAGGGATCTGGCACTGGGAACCTGGTTAGCAGGGGCGCAGTGCACTTCCCTGTGCACTTACAGTTAGAAATCACATCAGGCAAAAAGTGGAGGCTAGCCATGCAAAAAAAGGGACTTTCTTACAAACTGCATGGTATAGGTTACAATGTTCTGTTTATTTCGTCAGACTTTCATTTTTTCTTGATGTTGCTAAAGAGCGCTCGTTCCGGTAGAAATATGTTCTTTTTAGTAAATACAACCCCAACCACTGTGATACATGTTAAATCCTGGGTGTGTGATTCTCCAGAACATTCTTAAAATATACTCCCTACTAGAATGGATCACATGTGATTCCTACACCTTGTAATTCTCATTTTCTTATAGAACGTTTCCTATAGACTGATTTAAACATTTATAATTCATTGTCTCTCTATAAAGTAGAGCTATAAAGTGCTCTGTCACCCTGCACTGGTATGAGTAGCTCTATAAAACAAATGTAATTCATGCAAGGGAGAGCAATGTGTGAGAAGTTGTCCTGGCATATGCTGTCCACTATTCTAGTGGGCACCTTGCACAAGTCCAAATAACCCTTATTGATGGTAGGTTAAAGACAGCCTTTATAGAAAGCTTTCCTAGTGGTAGAAGTGGAGAGCAGCCTTCAGGCTTAGTCTTGAAGGAATGTAAAGCAGCTTGTTTTGCCAGTCTATAATCTTGTGAATGACCAAATGAAAAGAGAACCACACCAGGCATATGTATAAAATATATGTATTTATTCTACACACATCCCTCTAGTCTCTTTATGAGGCTAGAGGCAAAAGTACATTCAGTAAACTTAATAGCACACAGTAAATCAGCACAATATACATTGTGTCCTAGGGGCGTACCAAACCATATATTAAGAAAGTGGTATAAGAACCACGACTGACATAGAGACCAGGCCTAGAGCCTGTAGAACCCCTGGGGCAACCAAGAGCCACCCAAGGTAGTGCAACAGGGGACCCACGGGGGACGCATGCAGTGTCTAAACACAGCCGCGAATCACTATTGACTTCTATAGGAAAAGTCGCGGTTGGAATTTTAAAGATTAAGGACACTTAGAAGAGGACTTCGAGCAAACCCCTTTAGAACTAGGAGGTTCTAGAGTCAACACCCATGGGAGCACTGGAGAACTCGAGTTACCTCACCCAGGGAAGCCAGGTGCATAGGTGTTTTTTCATGTCAGGTTTCGTTGTCGTTTTCAATGGCGATCTGGTGCAAAGTGCTGCTGGTGTCCAAGTGGAAAGTGTCCGGTGTGATCCAAGCCTGGATTGAAGATGAGAAGAACCTGAAAGCAGAGAGGACAGAGTCTGGGTCATTTGCCAGTGACCAGGAATGCGATGAGCCGATGCCCACCTATGTCGGATGCTTGCAGGTGAAGAAGGTGAAGCTTGACTCTTCAGCCACCAGGACCAGGAGGCGTCAACGATGACCAGGTTCTGGATACGAGCTGTCCCACAAAGGATGTTGAGTGCTGCGGTGTTGGTTTTCGGATTGGACCCAACAACCCTAGGCAACAGTAACCCATGAAGAAAGTAGAAATTGGCTTTGGTGCAGAGCAGCAAGGTCTGTGGACTCACCATGTGGTGGGGAGTCAGGGTACATCTGGAGCAACCTGGGAAGTCCAAGGAAAAGTAGAGTTACCTTCGAGGGGACCCACCAGTCGACACACATGGGGTCGCGAAGGGGCCTCGAGCTGAAATGTAAAAAGCGGGCTCACGGAACACCCGTGGAGTGTACGCCCACAATCTTTGGTGCAAGTGGTGTTCCGGGCTTGGGCTACAAGTTCCCAATGCATAACTTTGAGAAAGCTCGGGAAGTCAATGCACTAGCAAATGTGCACGGTGTCCAGGAGTTTTGGTCCCACGTCACTCTTGAGGGCTGTGGGTCTCAGCTTTGCTGAGATCTCGTGTCGGCCTCTGAGAAGTCTGGAAGTATGTGTCCTGTGTCGCAAATACTTTGGAGTCCGGTGGGAGCTTCGGAAATGCAGACCGGCAAGATGCTTCATTGGTGCCTGCTTGAGCAGGGGAGTCACTCCTTGACCCCAAGGGAGATTCTTCAGTCCTCTAGTCGTTATTAGTGTGTTGAAGTTCCAGGATTCAGCTTCAGTGTTTCGTCCAGGTATAATCTTAAGTCCTGTTGCCAGGGGTCCCTTACTTATACTAAGAAAAGGGGTTGGACATACTCTGGGTACCCACCTATGGCAGGGTCTGGAACAAGGGGTGGTTACACCCATTTCCTTTGTCCAGTTTCGTGCCAGAGCACCGGTTTGAACTGGGCTATGCACAGGGACACCAAATGTGCCCCCAGTGCTGTCTGAAAAGCACTCTCTGAGTGCCCCCACCCAGCCCCAATACACTAAAGCCGGTCTGGCAGGTGGTTACACCTCCCTGTGACAGGAAACCTATTGTCCAGGCCTCCCCTCCGAGAGTTTCGTCCAGCAGCAAGAGGTCAGATCCGTGTCTGTGGCTGCAGCATCCATTTTGTGATGCTAGAGTTCTTTTAAACTATTACCGGTTAGTCCAGTATGTACATGTCACTCCCTCTAGAAGGGTGGAATTCTATCCCTGCCGCCAGGACTGGTGGGGGGAGGATTCCAAAGTGTTTGACAGCAAACACAAAATGTTTCCATGCAGCCATTCAAAAGTTAGCATTTACCGTGAAGTTATAATGCACTTAAGAGTATATGGTCTGGCTGCCTCACAGAAAAGCCTCAGAGAATAGGCTCTGAAAGCTGCAGAGGGGCCCAGCTCATGCATGGGGACCCTCTCACACAAAATCAAGCACTCTGCCTTCAGGATTGATAAGTTAAAAAAAAACTATTGATGGACAGAATGCAGGACAATGTCATACATTCACCCCAGTACAGAGATCTGGGCCTAAATCCATCATTTTTGTGCTCACCATGCCATTCAAGTTTGGACCCAGCCATATGAAAACCAGTCTTGACCCTGCACCCAATGGGAACAGTCCAGGCCAGAACTGCCAGGCCAGGTCCTCCCTGGACTGGAAACAAGCATCCTAGGACCGGTTTCGGGGCTTCACCCCTCTTCAGCCAGGATAACTTGATTCCAGTGGCATGGAGAGCACAGGACTCTGAGCATACCCGTCCCACTCGGGGTGACAAATGCAAACAAAACTATTGATGGACAGAATGCAGATCAATGTCATACATTCACCCCAGGATTGATAAGGCCTGCCATAGGAGTGACTGTTTATATGTGTCAGTGATTAAAGGTAGATATAGGTAGCCTATATCTTAGTAAGGGGTGCATGCACCACCTTACCCAGGCTGCAGTAGCAGTCCTGTGGTGTCATTTTGGAAGGCTTCCCTGGGGTGGCATAATACATGCTGCAACCCCTGGTAGGCCTCTGGGGTACCTATGCCCTTTGAACATAGTGTACCATATACTGGGGACTCACAAGGGTACCCCAGTAACCAAACTGGAGTGTCCCTAATGTACATGCAATCATTTTAGAGAGGAAGCAGATAGACTGGGGTCATGGATAGCAGGGCCCCAGCCAGACTAAAGTAAGAAAACAGTGAAACACCAGCAAAAAGTGGGGGCAACCATAGTAAGTAGATCCCACTCTCCTACACTATGGAGAAAAGAGCCACTATTGGAGGTTAGTTGTGAGGAGATCCATGGTGGAGGTCACAGGAGGGGCAAAAAAAGTTTGTTGAACTGGGCGCCACCAGCGCTGAGGCCAGCCCTGAGTAACCCACCCTCCAAACTGTAAATCAGGCCCTATGTGCAGTAAATTTCTGAACCCCATTGTTTTCCTTAGGTCATTTTTGAAGTATACACCTGCTGAAATTTAGCATGGGAAAAGAAATGGGGTGAAATCCAAGATATGCAAAATGTTATGCATAAAGCATCAATTTGTTTGTCATTGCCTATTTTCAGTGATAAAAAACACAAGTCAGAGGTATTTACCACAAGCAAATAACAAACTCTACAGTGGTAGTAATTACAGGGTAAAGTCAATACCTCACCTCAATTGTGGAAGCACTTTTTGGTTTACCCTAGCACTGGGCCAATACCGTTAACTTTTTATTCAGATTTGATATTTCACCCACAGAGGCATTGGTCCTCAGATGGACCTTTCTTTGTCACGATGAGGGGTGAGGAATCAGGATGTCCCACTGCCGGCCACCCAATGAGGACCAATAATTGGTAGCCAACTAATAAACTGGAGATCAAGTTCAAATATACCATTCTCAGAACCATGTTATAGGTCTAAAGTATTAACATTGGAAGTCCTAACCTTCCAAAGAAGTTTAGTCTGACAAGAAATATGCAAACCAATAGCTCTGCTGTGGCTACACAGAATAAGAGCAAAAGAACCTCATGTTCAGAAAATAGTCCATGACTTTCTCTATCATGCATTTAAAAATCAGATAATTGTACACACATTTTCTCTAGAAAAAACATTAAGACATAAATGAAAGACTCAGACAAATTTAGATAATGTGGTTATTGTATTAAAGATCCTAAATCAATGTATATCATAGAGCAACACATTTAGCCAAAGAAAATCTATTTCTAAATAAAAGCAGTCATAAGAGCATTGTTCAGTATTTGAGATTCCTACCACAAACAAAGGCAGAAGGATGGTTCACAAGATTTCTCCTAGCATGGGCAAAGGGATAAAGTTAAAGTCTACTAAGGAAAAGGTCCATGGGGAGTGGAGCATTAACCAGTAAAGTTCAGGTCTGGGATATACCAGATAACTCCAAATCATCCAACAGACAAGAGCATCTGCAAGGCTGAAAAAAGCAAGGGGCATGTAAAAATAGTCCAACAGGCAATCGACAATAGAAGAGAGTTCAGCTGAGCACGAGATCAAAGAGGACCCCCTCCTGATAGTAAAGTAACTTTTTATACATCCGTTTGTGACACCAGTAGTCACCATAAGATGGTCTGGTTGTCTTGTGATCATTCTTCCATTCACCAGGTACCAATTGATATCTCAACATACTTTCCCATGCTGGTCATGAAAAACAACTATCCATTTTGTCCTCACAGGTTAGTTGACAAAGAGCTTATTTACTTTGCTGCTCTTCACAAATGTAGTCCAATGGTCGTGTTCCCACCAATTCACACACAAACAAATACTGAAAAGTGTCTTATTGCTTAAAGAATGTTGCATAAACAGAATAGAAAAGGCAACATTTGAGGAAACATAACTAAAGTCCATTACTCCATGCTATGATAAAATGCAACTTAAGAGAAAAAGCCAATTCACAGCTTTTTAAAGTAACCATTTCTTTTTTAGTAAAATAAACTCCTAATTAAGTTCAAGCATATCAAAATATATCAAACATATCCTATATGAGCATATTTGTAATGTTGTCAGTGACTATTACACAGAAATGTGCAACTCTAATTATGGCCTACTACCAAATATTTAAAAAAGTAATATAGCATATTTCATGCATGAATTACACCACTTTCTATATTGCTATTGTGCTCCACAATGATGTCAATAGAAATGCTAAGTTTCATAATTAATTTTCATGACGACTTGATTAAAAATAAAATTAAAATGTTAAATGCATTATTTGATTAATATTGATACCTATCCAAAAACACTTTAATGGTGCTGGTACTTCAACTTTTCTCGGTTTCACTGTTGTTTTCTAGACGTGTGCTAAGTGTACATTTTAGGTTTCGTTGTCAAAATCGGTTTATGTGTCAAGTAAAGAATGACCACCTTTTGCGCTTCATCACCTCCGTCCAGGACACCTAAAATCGGGGCCCTAGTTACCATGTTGCAGCCTCCAATCTTCTGTAACAATTCCCTGCATGCACACACCTATGCATTGAAATCCTATTCAGAGTCAGTTTCACAGCAAATTATGTCCGTGCTAGAAATCAAATGGAATTATCAGTCAGATGTACTACGCTTTTTTGTGTTCGCAAATGGGCCTATTCGCAAAAATTGGCTCATTTGCGACCGCAAACAAGCAGTTTGGTATGTATGAAACCCAAACTGTGACTCAGTAACATGTCATTGAATCACAATTTGGGTTTGCAACAAAATACTTATTTAGTATTTAGAAGTAAAGTGTTTAGGGCATTGCTTCCAATAATCGAATAGGAATGGTATGTATTAATGTTTTGCAACGGCCTTCAGGTCAAAAAGCATTAATACTTTACTGACTATAAACATAAAGTGGTAACCCATTCCCAAATGGGAAATGGTCCCCTCTGGATCACTTCCCCTTTGTAAATGTAAAACAAAAGTTTAAGAGGAGGCAGGTGTTCACTCGACCACTGCATCTTATTAAACAATTTTTTCTTTCTAAAGGCAGTTCCCTTTCCTTTAAGGTAATTGGGCTTCATTAAAAAATAGAATATTGCCTTATTAATAAGCAATCCAGGCATGGTGGTCTAATGACACCATCAGACCACTATTGCTATGATGGATTTATAGTGGATTCCAATTTTCAACCTAACTTAATATTCATGAGTCGAAGTGCAGCCCACTACAAAACGGTAATTTGCTAACCACCTTTTAATATAGGTTGGTACACAAATGAGCAAACTGGTCTAAAAAATGATGGTCACAGTATTTTAGGGCCAGTTGTACATGCATCTGGCCCTAAAAATGATTTTGAATGCAACTTATGACCAGTGAATATCTCAGGTTTAACATAATTACAACACTTCTTTGCCATCTACCCTTTTGGCGAGCAGTGCATTACTAAAGTATGCCAATGACTGAGGTTGAGCTAGGACTTGGACAGACTGTGAAGAAACTGAACATATGCAATATCTCATATGGAACCCAATACTTGGGTAAAAGAAAGGCATGCAGTTTTGCTTTGTTCAAGCCAACATATTGACGTAAAGGCAAGTAACTTTATGAATAGTCAACTGTCAAAGGAAGAGAACATACGATGCTTTTTAGCCGTTTTTATAGAGGTGCACTTATAAAATAAAATAATAACGTCAAACAGTGGTCCAGGTCTTGGAGCTTGCAGAAGGTACCATGAGAATATATATAAATTGCGCTTAGCAACCTTGAGAGCACCGTCACACAAAGCAGTTTAGCTAGTATCTCCCTTTTATGGAGACATCAAGACAAAAAGGCTTGGAGAAATGTTGAGAAATGTTGAAAATAGAGGACATTTGGTGAAGCATGTGCCACTTCCGACAGAGGCAAGGGTGAAAGGAATGATTCAATACACCTCAGACAAAGAGCTGTTTTCCTTGGGAACATCTTAATGTTTGAGCTGAGAGGAAATAGGGTGGTTGTTGTGTGCGGCAAGGAAAGAGACGTGGAAATGGATCGTCAGTGAAGAAGGGATTTAAATGAGAGTTAGTGGGTGAATTGCCAATTATCGGCAGATGGTTGGTGCCAGGCAGGGGTTTCTGTCTGCTACAGTTGTTTCTCTTGTGTTTACCCCTTCACTAACAGTTATTTGGTTAAGGAGTTGCTGCAGCTAAGTGGATTGACATTCATTTAAACTTTTAATGGGGCATTAGAGGTGGGTAGTAAGTGCTTAGTAAGAAAAATCTCTTCTTGAAAAAGACAACAGGTCCAGCATTGGCTGCCAGCCTTTTGGCTTTGGTAATTCTTGTTGTATTCGGTCATGGATTTTTCAATACATTATTGTTGGAAAAGCTGCTGTGCCGTTATATTTTCAAAAATGGCTAAAAGCAAAAAAAGTTTTTGGGTCTCAAAAAAGCGCACATTAACATAGTATTCTCTGACACTTAAAAGAACTACTTTGCGAGTGGATGTGGTTCTGGTTGAAAGAGCAGCATATCATAAATCATGGTGCAGTCAGCCACTGACTGAAATTCTCTTACCCATTGCTCTATGATGCATCCTGGACTGGGTGGAAGAAAGTGTGAATAAGGCAACACCAGATTAATGGATAAAATGTCTAAAAACTCTAATGACTCTTTTAAAGATATGTTTTGTGAAATCCAAAGATCTTGGCTGATACCAGGCCTATAAAACATTTGGTCTGGCATTGGCTGTTAGCCTCTTACCTTTGCTAATGATTTTTTGTAGTCTTTTTTTTGCAAAAATTGAAGGTTGAAAAGATAGATACATGTAGAGGATTGCAAAATCGGATAGCCCGGGAGAGTTATATAGATCGATTTTGCATTGCTTCGTTGCATGGGTCGATAGATAGATAGATAGATAGATAGATAGATAGATAGATAGATAGATAGATAGATAGATAGATAGATAGATAGATAGATAGATAGATAGATAGATAGATAGATAGATAGATAGATAGATAGATAGATAGATAGATAGATAGATAGATAGATAGATAGATAGATAGATAGATAGATAGATAGATAGATAGATAGATAGATAGATAGATAGAACCAGAAACTGGAATAAATGGTACAGCTTCAATTAGTAATTTAATAATTAAATGCCTATATAAGCACAACATGTAAAAGCTGTGAAAGCCAACTAGAAAGCCGCAGAAGCAGGACATTCAGACTACATTTCTTTGCAGTATAACTGTCACCCTATTTTAAGCATCACATACAAGACTGCAGTTCAAATGTACTTAATTATGGGAATACTTAGAGAAGATAACTTCTTGGATGCTTTGAAATGCTAGGAGTCAAAGAAACAAAAGTTAGTGAGTGTTTGTATTGTCAAGGCTCCGTCCATCACCACCTTTGGTTTTTCTTTGTTCGCCCTAAGTTGGCAGGGTATGCTCAGACGTGAGTCCCTTGCTCACTTTGCCACTGGAGTCAAGCAAGCACGGCTGAAGACGGCTGTAATGCCAGAAACCGGTCCTGGGAAGCTTGATTCCGGTCCAGGGAAGACATGGCTTGGCAGTTCGGGCTGGACTGTTCCCATGAGGCACAGGGTCAGACTGATTTGCATACGGCCATGTCTGAACTAGGGTGGCGGAGTGAGCTAAACAACGGTGATGGATTAAACCCAGATCAGTTGACTGGGGGGGAGTGTTTGTATTGTCAAGGCTCCGTCCATCACCACCTTTGGTTTTTCTTTGTCAAAGAAACAAAAGCCGCAGCAAAAGGAATTTACAATAAAATATGGAGTTGACCGGAACTGATAATCCTGGAATGTGCCCTACTCTCACTTCAAAAGCAACAAAAGCATTCTGCTATCACGTCAGGCTCTAACCACCACAACAGCACTAAAATAATAATAAAGTACATTTTAAAAACTTTGGCACTGATGGAAACCAACTACTATGTGTGCGGATGGGCTCATTGTGAAAGAGCAAAATGTAGTCATCCAAAGGGAAATAGGCTGAAACACTGCCCCATGCTGTATGCTGTAATGGATGGAATCCAAATGTGACTTACACGACATCAGACCAATTGATGATAAATGCTTACTGAGAGCCCTTTTAAGTAAGCATGTTATACATATAATTCAAAGAAATCAAAAGATTGTGGCTATCGCCAGATCTAAATATATCTACTTTGTTAAATGTTGCTCAAGATTGGTTGGTGTCCTCTTTCTCAATATCAACTTATATTTACATTTATCAGGTTTCACATGTTAGTAAATGTATAAAGTAATATAAACAGAATAATATGTTTTCTACATTTTAATGTTTCCTTTTTGTATTGTTTAGAATCTTCCAAGAGCTAAAAATGCATAAAGCATTCCAGCGCAGTCTAATCTAACAGCCCTAGTCTAATCAACAATACCTACTTCTATATTCATATAACTCCATTTTTAGATTGATCTAATGCACCACTCATAGGGAACTCTCTCTATGCAGGCAAGAGTACATTGCCAAAATATAGCACGTTTGAGAGGTTAGGAAGCTATGAAAAGCCAACGAATCTGTATTTAACTTTAAATCATACTAATTAAACTAGGTCTTTTCCGTTTACTCACAAAGCTAATGCAAGATTCATAAAAAAGTCATAAATCTGCACCCGCAGAAATTTGCGTTGGTATGTGTGCAGCTTTATAACTTTCAACGTTTTGCAACATTTCCAGAAGTACACTAGGAAAGCTGTGCCATTCAGGTCTCCAAGCTCACTTCAGGAAACTATTAACTTTTTTTTTAATAATCAACTTTATTGCATTTGCAATTTCAGCGAGCATCATCCATACATTACAATATTGCAAAAAAGAATAGAGAGGATGTGACTTTTCAGAACCGCAGTTACATGGTAGGAGCCCATGCAGGGGCCAACCCACGTACAAAGATAGACCATGGTAAGCCCACTATTTCCCCCACACTTTATAACACTTTTGAGGACACCTACAAGCCTCATATGTGGGTTTTTCTTTCAGCACACAGCAGTTGAGTCCCGCACGCCGGACTGACAATGAGGGCAGCGAAAACTGCTTTTACAGATGCGCTATTTCTCGCTTGTCACTAGGCAGGCCACGCCTATGAAGAGTCACTCAGTGCGGTGCCACCCCAGCTCCTCCACCTGTCACAGCAATGTTATTTTGGGGGAAGCTTGATTGGGCATCCCAGGACCTCAGCAATCTCCCTCCCCACCTCGGCCCAGAAGGGTCTCACCCTGGAGCAGTCCCCTGCAATGTGTAAGAGGTCGACAGCTGGTCGTTTACAGCTTGCACATAGGGACACTACCAGGGAATAGCTGCTAAATGCATGATGGGGAAAAATAGGTTGTATGGAGGTGATTTACCTGTATCATAGGCAGTCCTTCAGAAATTGCCAGTTCCATAGGGGCCATATACGCTTTCTTCCAGTCATCATCATGAAGGTGTCACACCCATCTACCCACTTTTGACGAAGGGAGTCAAAACTATCTGGAGCATGAATAATCAAAGAGGGATAAACTTGGGTTAACGCTCATTTTCCAAAATGCCCCGTCAGCACCTTTGCTTCATGCTGGCTGTATCCTGGGAATAGGGCTCCAGGGGGATGTGTCACCAGGGCATGCCACATCTGAAGAAAGTGAAAGAATTGCATATTCACCAGAACATTCTGTTCCTTCAATTCCTGAAAGGACATCTGAGCAGTCCCTTTGTAAACATTTCCTAAGTATGTGATACCTATACGGTCCCATTGGTGGAACCCCCTCCAGAGCAGAGAGCTGCACCACAAGAGGCTAAGTTCGATTAACCTGCGTTCCGATTGAATCAGGCGCAATGTCGCTCTCCACCAGTGTATCACTACTCGGGTACATGAGGACATCCCTGAGATATAGGGTTTCCATAGAGATGGTATAGTAGGCCCTCGAATCCCACTGTATAAAGTTACAGGCGATATGCAATGTCTTCCCACCCTCTCGTAAACCATTTCTTAATGGACACCATTTGCACTACCAAATAGTATGCATAGCTATCGGAAACCCCATGTCCCCC
Organism: Lissotriton helveticus; assembly: GCF_964261635.1. Lineage (NCBI taxonomy): Eukaryota > Metazoa > Chordata > Amphibia > Caudata > Salamandridae > Lissotriton > Lissotriton helveticus. The sequence goes on along the minus strand of NC_136063.1, from coordinate 598,768,721 downwards.
ATCAAAGGGTGATTTTGTGCCACAGAAAAGGCCACTTTGTGACATCCTCCAGCCCAGATAAAGGTAGTCAGTTTGGAGGTCAGGGATTGCAATCATTGCCTGGGTATGCGGTATGGATAATTCTTTAATATGTATAGGTAACCGGGGAGACACGTCATCTTAAGGAGAGTGTCGTGACCCTTCGGATAGAGTGTCAGCTTCTGCCAGCGGTGTAGATATCGGTCAAGGAAAGTAGCTTGGTCCTGGCATTTAAGTCTGCAGGCCAAGTCTGGAAGTTGGGATATATGAATCCCCAGATATTTAAATGTTTTACATTGCAGAGGAATATTTACACTCAATCAATGGCCTTCCACATCCCCCTCACCTCCACCAGGATGAATTCAGTCAGATTGATATGTAGACCGGAGCCCTCTCTGTAAAGACAGATAATCTCCAGACATCAAGGGTCAGAAGTCAGAGGATCTCCGAGGAACAGCAGAACATCATCTGCATAGAGTGCCACCTGGTCTTAGAAACCCGTCCCCACCTCCATCCACTCACCGTTTTGTCACAACGTATAAGATCCACCAATGGTTCTATAGCCAAAGCTAATAACAGTGGTGAAAGTGAGCACCCCTGACGTGTCCCCTGCCGGATGGGGAAAGGAGCCGATAGTGTGCTGTTCACCCAGACCTGGGGTTGTGATAAAGGAGTTGGACCAATTTTACAAAACATTGGTCCAAGGCCTGCTCATACCAGGACGGCCTTTAGGAATTCCCATGAGATTGTATCAAACCTTTTTCAGAAGTCTACTAGGAGGAGGGCTAGCTTTCCCTCCACCCTCTGTGTTTGGGAGAGTGCCACCAGCATTCTTCGAATGCAATGACATGTACTTCTACCTGGCAGGAACAAACATTGGTCTGGATGAATGAGATGGGTAAGTGTGTACATCAAGCAGGGCGCGGGAATTTTGGCGAAGATCTTAATGTCCACGTTGATGAGAAGTTTACAAAGTTTAAGTTTATTGCACAGTTAATTAAAACCAATGCGATACAATAGCACAATAAGAGAATTTAAAATACAGCATAAAAAAAACATGCGTTTAAGACCAATGCTATACAATGACGAGATAAAAATAAAGATTCAACATAAGAGAGAAGTTTTGTTGCAGGCCGCCTACGTTGGGCCGTACTATACTTCCCATCCTCTTTGTAGGCCTGCTAGTCCATTCATGTTTTGCATATAATTTTATGTCATAAATGATTTCCACAATATAAATTAAAACAGATGACCCAAATTATTGATTTTTCAAGGGTCAATTTTTGGTAGTTTTTTTTCCACGGCTTTTAGAAATTTCACAAAGCTACAGCTCAGCTGAGGGTCCTGTGCTGAGAAGCAGGTTAGCACTGCACTCCTTCGTGTACGTGCCCCGTATAGAATAAAATGGCGTTTCAGCAAGAGCTTCCTTTCTTCTTGCATTTCCTTACACGAGCATAGCAGGTGCAGCATGTCTTCTGCCCCGGTACCGCATAGCCGACATAGTGTTCCTGCTTTCGATCTCAGCCAGTGAGGAAGGTGCTGAATGCATGGTAACAGGCCCAGTCTATATCTTAAGAAGGTCAATTTCTTTTTTTTTTGCGTAACCCTGACCGAAATAAGGCTGAGAGACTTGTGTTGGATATGTATTTAATACCATCCAAGCGTGAGATCTTTTTGATAGGATGGCTTTATCCTGGACCCACGACTGTAGCTTAATTGATTTCTTTACCAGCTTGTTAAATGTTTTATGATCTGCAGCGGACTCCCAGACCTCTGCCAGCCCGGTATTCTCTAAGCATTTTGCCAGGTATTTTGCTGCTAGTGAGTTTTGGGACTGCTCTAGCTCTTTCCATAAGTATTCATTCAGGGTTCCTTCGGTCGTTTTCCTCACTTTATCCCAAGTGCAGATATATGCCCCCTGTCGTGCCAAAAGCTGTAGCCGAATTCCAAATTCCAGTCTGATCTGTGCTGGGGAGGATCGCTTTGGGAGGCTGAAAATAATTATGTATGCCGACACGATTGTGCTGTCAAGTGTTATGGCATTTCTGCCTCGGTGAGCCTCGCTCCCATAAGTTAGAGTTGGTAACAGTTTGGCGCGTATGACATGTAGTAAAGGTGTTAGAGAAGGGCCGGAGAGGTTATTATTTAGTGTTTTTAGAGCGATTGCCAGAGCAAGGCCTTTGCCTCTTATGCTAGCCCTTTGTGCGCTGAATTGGCCACCACTGTCTATCTTCACACCTAGATATTTGTACGACAAGGTGTCTTTGATGCGGGTGTTGTTCCAGAACCACGAGAAAGCTTTCTTTTTCTTACTGATTGTCATTGTTTGCGTTTTCTCGAGGTTCACTGTTGAGTCGTTTGACTCGGAATATCTCTGGGTCGTATTTAAGAGGTTTTGTAGCCCTACTCTTGTATGGCTTATTAGCACCAAATCGTCTGCATATAAGAGGCATGGCAGATTGAGGCCTCCTAATTTTGGCGAGTGTGAATTGCAGTTGTTTAGTAGGTGATGAGAGAAATCGGACGGTAGGAAGGGCACTGGTCTGGAGGTATGTCTTACTTGGGGATGACCACAATAGTGGCACAGTCTAAGTCAGCAGGAAACAAACCCTGTTGCTTCACCTCTGTGTAAAGGTTTAGCAAACGGGGTGTGATAATGGAGCAGAATAGTCTGTGAACTTTTATTGTCATGTCCACTTTCCAATCCCCCCAATGTTTGGAAGCTCCAAGTTCCAAACAGCAATTTTCTTTGTAGACATCAGAAACGTTCAAGGTTGAGCATGCTTTGAAACGTCCACTCTAGCATTTTTATAGCACATTACGCTGTTGTTGGGATAAATGTAGAGCACGCGTAACAGGATTCATGACTGCAAGGTCCTTTCCGCATATTATTTGCTGCTGCAACCACTGCCACTTGCAGATCTAATTTACAAACATAAATTTTCTTTGTGAATCAGGCCCTTAGACTCTTTAAACTCTAGTTGTATATTGAATCATAATACCTAGAGCACTTGCAGACCACCATGTTCAACAATAACTATATCATTCTATAAATGCTATACTTGGTCATTTTATTCAATGGCATAACTGCTATGCATTCTTTTACATTTTTCTTTTGCTTTTTGAGAATATATAAAGTTCATCATATCAGCAGAATCAGCGGACACCACAAGACAAACTCAGAGCACGAAAAAAGATGAATCGCCTTAAACAAATGCTTTTTCAAAGAACCAGAACTTTTAGGCCTGGGTTGACAGCAGAGCTGTCTGCGGACCTTTTCCTTACTATACACATAGGACCATATTTTTGACCCGGTTTACATTGCTCTTGCACCATGGAACGTGGTGCAAGAGCGGCACAAACCTTAAGTGAGATTTTTGAAGCCACACAAGGCCACTTTGCGTGGCTTTGAGTTGTGCCCACAATCTGGAGTAATGCAATACAGTGCAAATCACTGTGGTATGATACTCTGCCCTAAGAAAGCGTTTCTTGGGCATTGTGTGGGGGTTCCCATGAAACTCTCAGGGGTTTCGATGCATTCCTTGATTTACAAGACCTACAAATACCACTAATACCACTACCAGAAACCACAATGACCAGTCCAACCACCACCATCAATAAAGTCAACATTAACACCACCAACAATGCAATCCACCACTGCTAATATCACTAATACAACCATCATGGAACTAATACGACCACCATTAAACTACTACCAATACCATTGCTAATATCACCACCACTCATTCTACCACAAGTACCATTATCACCAGTTGTACCAATACTAGCACCAATAACACCACCACCTCTATCAAGCTCTGGAAAAGTAATTATATCTGGCATTAACGTGCTTTGCATGCAAGCAACACTTTGCATTCATGTGTTTGCATGCATTGTCACATTTAAACCTAGACATAATGAATGCTCAAAATACCTATTAAAGACAGGGAAGAAAGTTCCAAAGGTTTGTGGAACCTTTAAAGGAGGATAGAGTTTGTTAAGCTGAGTAAAGAAGAATCAGCAGTGAAGAATTTTCCAAGCAGGACAAACATTAGCAAGGAGTGACTTTGTAAATGAGTTTGTAAAAAAGGACCAGAAGTTTGAATTATCCACATCCCCTGGACAGGGAGCCATATCAGGAATTTGAGGACTGGCTTAATATGGTCCCTTCAATGGAGCCTCCGGTACCTAAAATGTGTAGCATATGTTTATATCTGCCATTAGTGCACTTGAGTAGAGCACCACAACACTGTAGAATTGATTCATAAAGGTTTGGGCAATGGTTTAGAGGTTTGCTTCAGAAAAGAGGATGTTCATGTTGCTGATACAATTTGTGTGGGGTTGAGGGATTTGTTCATGAGGAGAGAGATAAGTGTCTGGTTGGCAAAAGAATGTGAGAAGAGGGTGGGAGAGAGCAGTTTTGAGGTGGAGAAAGGGATAATAAAAATATGTGGGCCGAGAGACATGCGGAACAGCAAGGGAAGGGGCAGTAGAAACCAGAGAGGAAACTTGAGGAAAGAGAGGAAAAGAAAAAGGGATTACTAAAATCTATTTGCATGATGTACTTCCAAATCATTTTGTTTTGAACTTTTAATTTTCACAATTGATGTGGATTCAGGCCTAATATGAGGTCCCTGAAACACATTCTTAGTTAAACTAATGTGCCTTTCTTCGTCCACCACTGTGAGATTGGCAATGCTGCTTACTAGATGCTCAGCTAGACACTGGAGAATAATAACGTGTCCAAATGCAAGGCTCAACAAAATTGCAGGGTTCCTTGTCTGCTACATCTGGGTCTGTTATGGAATTATAGAGGATGACATGTTTTATCACAATTCAAGGTGATACATACAGCACAAACTTAAGTGACTTCAAACAGCTGTGCCAACACAAGCACTAAATCTTCTAAGTAAACAATTCTGAAAAGATGACATTTGCAATCAGATTTGAGATCCCCATTTATTACTTACGAATTGTTATGTTTTTAAGCCGATTTATCTTAATAAATGAGTTATTCACACTTTTCCATAGAAGATTTCCAATCTATTTACATATCTTAACAACCCCTAGCAAACAGACATACATTATAGTATTACACTGTAGTATAATTGGTAGCGCAGAAGTGTGCAACTTTGATGGGACTGGATTATGATCAACTATAAAACAAAAGATGTTCATTGTGCATACAAAATAAAACTTGTGTTTTGCCCAATGGCATTTCGGAACAAGCCCTAAGAAAAAAGAGATTTTCTTTCCTGCTGTATTAGTAGATCTTCTGCTTACCTGAAAGAAGGATTGTAAAAAGGTGCTTGTGCCACTGTCTGTATCTCTTCTCTCTGGCATCTGATTATAAGACATGTGGAAGCCAGATTCTAGGTCTACTGGGCCACTCCTGCAGAGGGCAGCTTAGTGCATGCTGGGAAACTATCTCTAGGAAGCCTGAAGTTCAGATGGTTGGGGCAGGGCCACACTGGATCCCATTTACCGGAAGTGCTGCTGTGGAGATTGTGGCAGCATTTGTGGGGAGTTTCCACTGCTGAATGCAGCAGGACATGGAGGTTTACGTGCAGCTGAGAAATAAACTGCCACAAAACCAAACAGACTTTGGGAGGCCTTTGTATAGTAATATAACCTTCAACTTCATCTCACTGAAGTACATTTCGTTCATAAAAAGTTATTCGTCTAAATATAGAAATCTTCACTGGGGCAAAACGTTAAATTCAAATAATCTAGGACTGCTTGTGGGATGGGCTTACTTGATCTCCTTATGCCATTCAGAAATGTACTATTCAATAACCAAGATTAACAACTTCACATATCAGCCTGCAAGAAGGTCTGCTTGGATACAACCTAAAAGTTAGCCCTGCTGGATACTAGTTTGCTACATACTTCCAAATAGCAAGGCAAAACGCTTGACTGGGCTCAGCCACCGATTCAATCCAGCAGGATAAACACTGGGTCACTAATTTGCAGTGCAAAAGATCTGATCAGAACTCTGCAGGACAGGAGTTATGCCTTCACCAAATCCTGATTACATACTCATTACAATTGACTCTAACTACCCACTCTTCTGATCCAGTAAGGTTTGTTGGATAAAGGATATGCACTGAAGATCAAAATGGAAAACCAAAAACCAGGAACTAATCCACAAGGGCACAGAGTGATAGAACTAGGCAACTAGAACAGATGAAAGAATCCAATTAAACAGGAGAACTAAAACGTATATTTTAAATAAATGTCGGGGCCTAGGGACATCGACTGGATTGTGCATGAACTGTAGTAATGACCTGCTGCAATAGATGTATATATTTCTGGGGGGATTCGTGCTGTGCTCCTAAGATTACAATGAACCAGGAAATCCGGCTCTTTCAGTAGCTACACTGTTGATTGTTCAACTTTCTCCAACGAAGCATAATGGCCTGACCATCTCCCTACAATTATATTGACATCTGGTAATGGTTCCACTCTTCTGTATAAAAGATTTGTAAATGGAGAAGAAATGAGACACGCTCCGTTTTCGCTAAAATTCAGGATGTTTAACATGTTTAAGACAGCCACACAGATCCCAGGGCCATAACAGAAAGCTAAGAAGTTAACACAGAAGAATGAAAGTGTCCACAATGAGTGAAGCATGAAGCTGTCAGACAAATTATTCGCTATCTGAAGTTAATACATCACACAAGGAATAAAAATGTCATGACCTACAGGGAGTAACTGTTATGCAAATTAAAGCCCCAGCTATTTCAGTTAATTTTACTGTATGCTGTTTAAGCAAAAGGCCGTTTTAACCTTATGGTTATCACTGAAGGTGAAGTCAAGCCATCCTTGGCAATTTTAACTCTATTCTGACCATAAAAAAATTTGCTCCTGACATTTCTGAAGGAGAAGTTCTTGATGCCTTACGGGCAGCATAATGTATTATTCAGAAATAATATATATGAGAATATGTATATATACATTTATTTTCTTCTAAACACATTCAAAACATGTAAGAATAGATTTTAATGACACACTTTTTGCTTGACTAAGTGCAGTCATTTCCAAATATATTATCCATCTAATTTAAGAGCAAGTATATGCTTATCTGCTCAAAGTGCAAAAACATTGTCCTGAATATGTAGTTGCCAATGCAGTTTGGATGGACCTACAAGGACAATAAGGCACAAACAGTAAACAAACAAGAGGTAAATGAAAAATCTTTAAAACAATAACATGCAAAATACATACTTAACACAAAGATGGCACATATTGAAATATGTTCTTAGTTAGAAGTAATTTTTACAATACCTGAATACACAGATGAATATAAAATGGGGTGTGAAATCCATGAAACCCCGTAGCCAAAACCTACCTCAGCAGCTACTTAGACCTAATTATTATAATGTACATTGACATTTGTAAAGCAATTTCCATTTCCAAAACCACCATCCCCCCCAACGCTTCATGTACAAACACCCCATCAGACAACCAACCCAACCAATACATGTAATAGAAAACAAGTGTAAGTACACACCTGTCGCCAGATGGCTCGAAAATACTATGGGGCCGATTAGGATGGCGGTTAATCCGCATCCCCCGGGCCGGCGGAAGCCACCGCCGGCCTGGAGGATGCGGATTAACCGCCGCAGCCATATACAACACCCACCGCCAGATTAGGATGGCGGTGGGATTGCAGTTGGACCAGCGGCGGACAGCAGGCCCGTCCGCCGCTGATCCGCGAGGTGGGGAGAGCTATTTGGTGACGGTGTCTGCAAGACACCATCAGCCAAATTAGGATGTTCACGGAGACATGCTTTTCCGCGGCGGCTTGTCCGCCGTGGAAAAGCATGTGGACTTTGGCTTTTGGGGGCCCGTTGCGGGCCCCCAGGGTGTCAGGGGGTGGGGGGTGCACATGGGGGGTACCTATGGTACCCCCCAACATTTACATGCACAAAGCGGCAGGCACCGCGCGGTGCCTGCCGCTTTGTGCATGTAAATGTAATACATGCATTTTTAACATTGCGGCGGGTGCTGCTTGAAGCAGCACCCGCCGCAATGTTAAAAATACAGGATGTGACCGCCAGGGTGGCGGTCACATCCTAATTTGCACGGAGGGACCGCCGCTGCCTCTGCGGACGGTCCCTCCACCTCTGGGGTGGCGGACGGACCCAGGTCCGTCCGCCATCCTAATCTGCCCCTATGTGTGGGAATTTAATGTTCATAGGTGTGTCCTTTTTCTATTTTGAACATTTGTTTTTGACCTCTTCTGTAAAATGAAATTTGCTGAATATGTGAAAGCCAGATACGCTCTACAAAACGTGTATGTCTGTGACTACTACTAATGGCTGATTTATAGAGCCTGCTGTTTAAAAGTCCGAAACCTGCACTTGTGCATTACATGTTCATATGCAGTAAATTTCTGATTTACCAGAGATTAAGGAAGGCCACCGGAGTACAACATGAAATATACGAACATCATACATTTCCTATAGTCGTGCAATTCATTTATTTTCTCCATGCCTCTTTCTGAGGTGAGAAGTTTTGCATACGTAACAATGACTCCAGTGTGTCTAAATTGAAGAGAACTTTAATGCGGCCAGTTGAAGGGTTGGCAAATGGCGACAAAGGCAGGTACTTGTCTGGCTGGGTTTCAAGAGCAGGATGGTGTGAAATCCAGCAACTCAAAAGAGATGAAAAACTCTTCCTTCTTGGAGAAGAATGTTAAAGAGTGCAAAACACCTCAATTGAGTACATGGCAGACAACTAGAGAAGGGTTTCATTTGGGGTCTCCCATTCGTGTTCATTTTGTTTGGATTAATAAATTCTAACAGATGCTAATGCTTTAAACCCTGAAATATGCCCCAAATGCTCATTATTTTTTGTTCAACCGTTGTGCTATGACACATGAAACGTTTAAGAACATGATGGATGCAAAAAAGAAACACAAGACACGCTTGTACTGTTAATACTAACCCATTTCTTCCATACTCATATAATGTTAAGCTGCAAAAGTCTGTCTGCTCAAGAATCTGAAGTCCTGGTGCGGAGCATCCCTTCTGAGCACGTATCCTCTATAGATGCCCAACTGCAACCCTGCCTCCAGACCTACTCTTTATTCCTAGGGTGAAGACAATTCAAAGAGAGGAGTGTTGGGAGCCAGGTCATAAAGAGTAAGGGGGACAAGAGACTACCATTGCTGGAGCCACTATGGTGAGTGATGTGTAGTCATTGGTACTCCCACTTCTACCCAGATAAAGTGGCTATTGGGTAAGAACTGGCCTAAATGAGTGGGCCAAATTCATCATTTTTTTGAAGTGTGTGGATCATTAAGGCACTGCGTTGGCCTCTGAGTATGTATTTTTAACAATTAAAAGAAAAAGGATTGTCTGGGAAAAATAATATCGGGCAAATTTTGAATCCCAAATTTATCCTAAATTTGCCATAGAAGAACTCAATAGCAGTTGGTTGAAAATAATATTTAAAGTGACTGAGTGAAAAGGGAGAACCATATATTTTGGAATATGGTACCATGCACTGACAATACTATGTAGCCCAAATGACCACATTCGTAAATAATGGAAAATACATACTGAAAGGTCAGACTGCTGTTTACAAAAAGTCTGTTGAAACATCCAGCCTATATATATACATATATATACATATATTTCACCCAAAAATTGTGGCACACAGATAGGGTAATATCATCAAGATATTTATTACTCCATGCTCGGACCGACGCGTTTCAGCCTAGTTCAAAGGCTTTGAACTAGGCTGAAACGCGTCGGTCCGAGCATGGAGTAATAAATATCTTGATGATATTACCCTATCTGTGTGCCGTAATTTTTGGATGAAATTAATTGAATGGGCTAGGATCCGGCCCCTCTGCAGAGCACCCGCAGTTGTGCGCATCGTGGTGAAAGGGTCATTTTGAATGATATATACATATTTTTTTCTTTTCCATCCTGACAGCGTGCACAAAAGAGGCACCGACTGCGTGATACTTGATGACACAGGTAGCTTGTATTCCTTAGTTACCAGTAGGTTTTATATATATATATATATATATATATATATATGTATGTAACAGGAGCCTCTCTGGGAGAAAGGAATTTGAGCCGCACACATCCTGGACAGTTCCAAAAGCATTTATTTAACGTTGCAGCGTAGGCAAGTTCAGTATTGTCCCAATGCATTTCGGTCGTGCTTCGACCTTCGTCAGGGGAGAACGCCTCGGCCTCTCACGGGTGTATGCAGCACACTGATCAGCTGGGCTCTTTTAAGGTATTCGTCATCTAGTGGCCACCACGACGGGCTGACTTATTCTTACGGGCATGCTGGTTCTTGTAGTATGCTGATTACCTTCACGGTGTTTCCCTGCAATAGGTAATGCCGGTTTTTTGATGTGCTGCTTTTTGGAATAGCCAGGATCCACTTGCATTCCACGTTTAGGTTGCTGTGGGCCTAAACCAAAGTCTGGTCCTTGGCGGCAGCCTAATGCCCTGGTAGCTTGCGCAGAGACGAAAGGATGTCCGATGTCGGGCAGTGACAGCGTGCACAAAAGAGGCACCGACTCCGTGATACTTGATGACACAGGTAGATTTTATTCCTTAGTTACCAGTAGGCAACATTGTATTCCCAATAACTTTGGCGCCGATTGCGAATCTTTGCGAAATTCTCAAAACTAATTCTTTGTTGATATCAGCTCCTATGTTGAAAGTTTGGGGGTGATTTGTCAAGGGGGGTGAGAAAAAAGGGGGTCCCAAAACGTATTTTCTCCTTGTTAATTTTCATAGGAAACTTTAGACAAGGCTACAGGTCGAAAAGGTGAACGGAATTACCCCAAATTAGGCAGGAAGAAGGTTCTTGGTCTAGAAAGCACACTTTTGTGTATTTGGTGTAAATCCGTTCAATAGTTTTGGAGAAATATCGAAATTTACAGATATCGATATTTGGGAATTGTGCCATCTGATTGGCTGAGGCGTTGCGAGCACGAGCTTGTTGCTTATTGGCTGCGAGCAGTGCGAGCAGTTGCAACTAGGAAGTGTTGGCTGCCATTTTGTGATTCCGTTAAAGCAAGTAAGGGGACAAAAGGGTGAAAAAAGTGGGAAATAGGAGGGTAGGAGCACTGTAACCTCGGTGGGGTGTTTAGGGGGTGTGAAGCGAAGAATTCACCCCTACCGGTGTGAAAGTGGTGGATTATGTAAATTAAGTGACGTATTGCCTAGAGTCTATTGCTGCTAAGGTGAGCTGGTGCGGGACTCTGGGATTAAAACATGAGCTCAAATTGTGGGTCTTATGCTGTGAAGCCATGTGCCGTGACCGCTGCACTACACCTGTGGAAGTAGGGTCAGCATGTGTTTATACCTACTAGGACGTATTTCTGACCCATTCTGGTCTGAAAGTCCTGGGGTACAGAAAACTTGTGAGGTATTGTCTAGAGTCTCATGGTGCTAAGCTGAGCTGTTGATGGACTCTGGGATGAAAGCGTGATCCCAAACTGTTTGTGCTATGCTGTGAAGTCATGTGCTCTAGGCGCTGTGCCATACCTGTCCAAGTAGTGTGAGCATGTAGTTATAGCTACTTGGATGAATTTTTGTTTCGAACATTGTAGCTTGTGTATGGTGCTTAGGGGATGTTATCGAGAGAGTGTGAAGGTAAATTTGCTTGTATCAAATTAATTTGGTATTTGTGAAGTGCTAACTACTCACTCCTACAGATCTGATGGCACTGGGGGCATAAGCTGAGCTGCTGACGGACTCAGGGTAAAGCCGTTGAACTACTGACCCCTACCGGTCTGAAAGTGCGGGGTACGGAAATTAACTGAGGTATTGCGTATAGTGTCATGCTGTTAAATTGAGCTGCTGCTGGACTCGGGGATGAAACCATGAGCCTAAACTGTGTGTGCTATGCTGTGAAGTCATGTGCTCTGGGCGCTGTGCCACACGTGTTCAACTTGTATATGGTGCTTATGTGGTGTTGTATAGGGAGGGCAAAGGTAAATCAATACGGTATTTGTAAAGTGCAAATTACTCACCCTTATCTGTCAGTAGAGCCGGGGATCAAAGCCAGAGGTCTGTGGTGCAAAGTGAGATGGTCTGGCCGCTGCTCCACAGCTGTGTGGAGAATACATTTTGCCGAGGGTCCGGAAGTTGCCGTTATCTGGCCCTAAAATAGCTGGCCTAAGTTGTAAGTTATAGGGTGGCTCTAAAAAGAGCCCTTGTGTTCATTAGTTTGAGCTACATATAAGTGTGGATGCACAGCTTCAAGATATTCAGGAAAACTCGGTTTCCCTGATCTGTGAAGTGTATTCCATCACTTCTGTATATGTCCGCCATATCAAAACGTATGTTGTTGCTGTAGATGAACCCCATTTTGTGGTCTCTGAGATATGCAGACACAGCTTTGTTGACTTTCTTCCGAGATTTTTCAATCTGAGGATAAAATTGTTTGGACCATTTCCGCTTCTGTCTTTGGCATATATTGGAATATACAAAGACAGTTTGAGGCAAAAGTTACATCAATTGTCCAAATGTGTCCTTCATAAGCATTTCCAAACCTACCCCAGTCAATGTGCCTAGGTCGTTTCCACCACAGTACACAATCATGAGGTCAGGGTGTTGGAGATGCAAACAGGATTTAACCAAAGGCAACAATTGGTGCAACTTCAATCCTCTCTGTCCAAACTATTCAATGTCCACATTTTGTAAACCTAGGTCTAAGTCAATACGTCTCTGTTCTGCATACCTCTTGCACTAGAAAACATAGCTATGTCCTACGATCCACACTAGCATTTTGAAGGTATGGCTGGAAGGTATGGAAAGATGTCTATAGCTCATGCAGTTCCTTCGTAGAATAAGAGATATGTTTAAAGATGGGGAACTAGTTTCTTTTCGCATACAAAACGGAACTTGATTGGGAGAGGAGAAGCATTGTTTTTTAAAAGTAGGGTGCACATTCGTTTTGTGGAAAAGCATCTTTGTGATTGGTTAAGAAAAAGCAGTTTGAACATGGAGTACACTCATGCCTCAGCCCGACCCTGTTCAACGTCTACGTGGCCCCCCTCGCACAAGTGGTCCACTAACACGACCTCAACATCATCTCCAACGCCGACGATACTCAGCTCATCCTCTCCCTCACCAAGGACCTGCACACCGCCAAAACCAACCTCCAAGAAGGAATTAAGGCCGTCGCCGAGTGGATGAGGAGCAGCCGTCTGAAACTGAACTCGGACAAGACAGAGGTCCTCATCCTCGGCCTCACCCCCTCTGCCTGGGATGATTCCTGGTGGCCGACCACACTGGGAACAGCACCGACACCCACGGCCTACGCATGCAACCTAGGATTCATCCTCGACTCCTCCCTCTCCATGTCGAAGCAGGTCAGCGCCATCTCCTCTGCCTGCTAAAACACCCTCCGCAGGATCTACAAATGGATCCCGACTGAAACAAGAAGAACGGTGACCCAAGCCCTCGTCAGCAGCAGACTGGACTACTGCAACACACTCTACACAGGAATTCTTGCTAAACACCTACGATGACTACAATGCATCCAAAACGCCTCCGCCCGACTGATTCTCAACATCCCTTGTCGCAGCCACATCACCCCCCACCTGAGACACCTGCACTGGCTCCCCGTCAACAAGAGGATCACCTTCAAGCTTCTCACCCATGCCCACAAAGCACTCCACAATAGCCTACCTGAACAGCAGATTCGGCTTCTACACCCCAACCCACCAGCTCCGCTCCGCCAGCCTCACCCTCACAACCGTCCCCCGCATCCAACGAACAACCTCCGGTGGCAGATCCTTCTCCTTCCTCGCCGCAAAGATCTGGACACCCTCCCTACCCACCTGCGACAAACCCAAGACCTGCTCACCTTCAGAAGACTCCTCAAGACCTGGGTCCTCGAGCAGTAGCAGCACGCCCCTCCCCTCAGCACCTTGAGCCCCTCACAGTTAAGTAGTGCGCTTTACAAGTGACTGATTGATTGATTGATTGATAGGATAAAATGTGATCAACTCAACCACACCTGCTACTTGCATTTGGAATGCAGTGTTCGAACTTAAAACAATTGTGAACTTTCAACCTGCACGTGCCGTTGAATGTTCAAGAAAATGTTGTTAGGTTTAAAAAAATGGATGAACTTTTAACCTCCATGTGTTGTAGGATGTTTTAGAAAGTGTGTTGAAAGAATACTTTGCATTTCTGACTTCTATGTGTACTTGAATATTAATAAAATTGTTTATATGGAAAATTAGAAAGACAGTAATAGAGAGAAGTTTTGAAAGCTAAAAGAATCAAGGAACTATTCTAATGTGTTCTTTATTACCTACTGGTGGTTGCCAGTAGGTAGTTATAGAGTTAGGACCGAGTTTCCATGGGAAGAGCATTTATTGTTTTGCTTATAACTTTGGCGTCATTTGATGAATCTTCATGAAATTTTGAAAACTAATTCTTTCTTCATATCAGCTCCTATACTGAAAGTTTGTGCTTGATTCGTCAAGGGGGGCCGAGATAAAAGGGGGTCCCAAAACGTGTTTTCTCCATGTTAATCTCCATAGGAAACTTTAGACAAGGCTACAGGTCGAACAGGTGAACAGAATTATCCCAAATTTGGCAGGGAGAAGGGTCTTGGTCTAGAAAGCACGCTTTTGTTTTTTTGGTGTAAATCCGTTCAGCAGTTTTTGGGAAATATCTAAATTTACAGATATAGATATTTGGGAATTCTGCCAACCGATTGGCTTAAGGCGTTACGAGCAGGAGCTTGCTGCTTATTGGCTGTGATGGTGTTGTAACTAGAAAGTGTTGCCGGCCATTTTGTGATTCTGTTGAAGCGATTAAGGGGGAAAAAGGACGAAAAAAGTTAGGAAAGGAGGGTAGGAGCACTGTAAGCTTTGTGGGGGAGTGTGAAGCAAAGTAGTCACTGTTACCGATCTGAAAGTGCGGTGTTGCTCAGAGTGACACGGTGCTGATATGATATGGTGCTACACTCAGGTCATTGCTGTAAAGTGATGTGGTGTTTGTAGCATACGTGTGCAAGTAGTGGTAGTAGACGTTTATACCATACAGGGAGTGGGAAGCAAATTACTGACCGGTACTGTGCGCTTATACTATACCAGAAGTGGGAAGCGAAGTACTCACGCCTACCGGTGTGAAGACTCGGGGATCAAACCGAGATCAAACCGAGCTGATTGCTGTAAAGTGAAGGACGGTGGGCGCTGTAGGATGCTAGCAGCTGTAGTATAAGTGTGTAAATAGTGTTAGTATGCGTTTATAGTATATAGGGAGTGGGAAGCGAACTACTCACTACTACTGGTGTGAAGACTCGGGGATTAAACCGTGAGCCTAAATTGTGAGCTCATTGCTGTAAAGTGATGTGCTCTAGGCACTGTAGCATACCTGTGGAAGTAGTGTTAATTTGCGTTTATACAGTATAGTGAGTGGGAAGCGAAATACTTACTGTCTCAAGACTCGTGGATGAAACCATGACCTCATTGCTGTAACGTCATGTGCCCAGTGTAGTATTCCAATGTAAATCATATTAGAATGTTAGTATGTAATTCTACTAGAATCTAAGTATGTAATGTTAGACTGTAGGGCTGTCATGAGGGGAACCTTGAGGAGTTCGTACACAGTGCTGGAGAAGACAGTTGCCTTGCTGTCTGCTTCTGTTGGTGGCTGTTTCAGGTGTCTTGTTTTTCTGTGATAAATCTACTTATTGTATCCACTGCTGTCTGCCTCTTCACTACATAAATTTGGTGATGAGAGGGAGAAGGTAAAAAGAAAGCAGCACTCACAAATATTTCAAAATTGCTTGCGTTGTGCTGAAGACCCGTTTTCTTCGTGTAGCTGTTTCTACTCATGCAAGGGTCGTCGGCTCATTGAACTATGTCATACAACTTCTGGTAGGATTTATATTTTTAGATTTTGCGCTTCCTCTGCTTCTTCACTACGTTCTGGTTGCTGTACTACACATGTGTAAGTAGTGTTAGTATGCATTTATACTAACAAATGCATCATGGTCCTAGGGAGGGCGACATGTCAGGCGCAGCTCAGACAATGTCCCGGGGTGTGCATTCGCGGGACATTTGTGTTTGCTATTATAGGGCTGGTACATGGCTTCCACCCTGTGATAGCAAATCCTTGTTTGACTACGTGAATTGAGAGGAGGAAAACCTCGTATCGCTTTAATAGAGGGGATGCGGATGGCAAAAATTGAGAGAAAAAAAGAAAAAAAACAAAAAGCGGGGTCTCACCCGTTCTTTTAAATGAGGCCCCTGGTGGGTAATGTTCCGTGGCCAATCCATTTGTTATATTGAGGGGTCTCTGTAGGACTGGGGATCTTAATGTCACATGTAAATTAGGTGCGGAAGGGCACAGAGACGTTTTGCAGCCTAGGGGACCGCAACTTTCCAGGTATTGTTCACTAATTGTTTTGGGAGTTCGAGGTCAACTGAAGTCCGGGGATCGCCACACTCCGGGGTTTTATTTAAATATGCAGGGTAGGTCTCGACAGTCCCTGAAGCCTCAGTGGTCCTAGGCAGTGCCTTATTTGTTCTGTAATCACACGGGCAGAACTTATGGTGTTATAAAGTAATACACTCATTGAACTCTTGCAGTTGTAGAATTACCCAGGCTTCATTTGTCTAATGGTCAGTTAAATTATGTTTGGTAGATGCACTGTAATATTAGAAAAGTTTGCCCTTAAAATCTCCTACAAATAGGTGATTTTCACAATAAATAATAGACAAGTGTTGTCAGAAAAAGAAGACCTATACACTCAGTTATTTATTTAAGAAAAAAAGTAACCTTTATTAAAACACAAATAAATAGAAAAGTAAGTTTAATAAAACAAACAGTATAATATAAAAAATGTGGGTTGGACTCCAGTGGAAGCTGTATAGGAAACATGCAAGACAAAAATGAAACATAAGTATGTGTGCTATGTGGAAGAGGTAAAGAAAGGCAGTCCGAATAAAAGGACGATAGTGAGAATGGAAGGGAGGGGGAGTAGGGAGAAGGGGAGCGGGAGTCAAAAGAATAGAGGGAGGAGCGTCGGCCTACTGCACCCAGCCCTTAGTGTTTACCCTCCCGTTACCCATTTGTCTAGGATGCTGGGGTCCGCGAGAAAGAGTGTGGTTCAGCAAGTCCTTAAAATGAAACACATTAGGCCAGAGATTAGGGGTCATATTATCAAAGAACGGCGAAAACATTATCGCTGTTTTAGTTGCAGGAAACTGCCGCTAAAGGGGCGATAAGGGGTTGATAATATGCCCTTGTGAATTCCCAAAGAAGCCCAGGTTCTGGTGTGAACTTGGGATTCTATGGGAATTCACAAGGGCATATTATCAAGCCCATTATCGCCGCTTTAGCTGCAGTTTCCTGCAGCTAAAGCGGCGATAATGTTATCGCCGTTCTTTGATAATATAGTCCTACAATATTAGCTACGGGAAAATCGCTTACATGCACCTGTGCACCCAGGGTGCTGTACCCCAGCCCCTTCCCCCGCACTGTGCTCAATTGTAGGTCTTGCACAACGAGGCTTCCCTGCTCACCCGCCACCACCGGTGTGTCCCAAGACGTGTTGGTGCACGCTCCGAGTCCGGGGTACGTTTGTACGGTAGGACACCAGGTCTCCGGTCGGGGATGGTGTTTTGATACCACGATGGAAGGTGTCAGAATGCCCAGGGCCTCATTGCGGAGTCAGCTCCCGCTCCGCCCTTCTTGAGCCAATCAATTGAATGTCTGAAAAGGGAGAAAGAATGTAATGGTGGAAACGTCTGGAGGTAAATGAAGGTTTATTTCAAGCTTGATAGAAAACAGGAGTCAAGTGCATCCTTTGTTTTTGAAGTATGATCTACCAACTGTTAGTGTTAATCATGGTTCAAAGAGGAGTTGGAGTGCTCGAGAATTCACAAGGTTAAATAATAATACGTTATACGAAGGATCATATAGAAAGGAACAGAGCGCATGCTAGAAGCATAATGTGCGCGTGTAATGCAGTGGTGGAAGTCTGTGTGCATGTACACTTAGTAACAAGCTCACTATAGTGCCCTAAAAGCCAACGCCATGTGTCTGTATGGCAGCACTGCCCGCTGGCTCAGGCCTACAGTATGGTACAGCAGGTCCTTAAAATGAGACAGATGTGACTGAATGAGGTCAGAGATCACATCTAAGCATGGGCGGATTTTGCGGATCCACGATTCGCGGATTTGCATATTTACGGATCGTGGATCCGCAAAATCGGCGGATTTTGCGGATTTGCGGATCCGCGGATTTGGTGCGGGGCTTCCATGCGAGTGCACATGCCTCTTGTGTGTATAAAAGGTCAGAGACCGTTCAGAGCAGCAGATGAAGATACAGAAGCTCCTGGCCACAGGAACAGCACGAGGATTGCGCTCGTGAAAGTCAAGGATGCAAAGGCCTCTGTCCAGCATCACAGCTGATTTTCGATGGTATATTTGGGAAGAAGGCACATCTGCCCAGCCTTGACAACGCTCACGATTGTTTTTGGGCTGATGAATGAGTCACTGAATTTAAGCTTCAACTAGGGCACATGCTTAGTTGATATCTGTAAGTGCCTCCGGTTGAGGTTTAATTTTTGTGCCAGGACCATCGTGCCAGAATGAACCCTGCCCTTCATATTTATTCAAGAAGACGCCACCGTTTTGTGCCATACCTCTACTCAACTGGAGTACTTTCTACTGGATAATCAGTAAGTGCTACCTCGTTGGGTAGATGTATAGTGCTTTTACTACACTACAGCTGCCTAAAGTGCCAGAGAGTTGTCTACAGCGACCAGATGTGTGTTACTATGCAATCGCGCCGAAGGGCGCAGGGGTCCCTTGAGTGAGCTGTCCATCATAGTGAGTAAATGGCGGGAAGACGGTGCACACCGCGAGTGTGTGGGCGGGGTCAAACGGACGGGGCTTCCATGCGAGTGCACATGCCTCTTGTGTGTATAAAAGGTCAGAGACCGATCAGAGCAGCAGATGAAGATACAGAAGCTCCTGGCCACAGGAACAGCACGAGGATTGCGCTCGTGAAAGTCAAGGATGCAAAAGCCTCTCTATCCAGCATCACAGCTGATTTTCTACGGTAGATTTGGGAAGAAGGCAGTGGCACACCTTCCTGGCCTGTTGTAACTATTTTACGATGGCGCCGGCAAGCTGCCAGCGCCATCCTAAAATAGTTACTAAGTTAGCTTCAACAGGAAGCTCTAATAGATAAAATAAAGCAGGTGCTCGAGCACCTGCTTTATTTTATCTATTAGAGCTTCCTGTTGAAGCTAACTTAGTAACTATTTTAGGATGGCGCTGGCAGCTTGCCGGCGCCATCGTAAAATAGTTACAACAGGCCAGCAAGGCTTGAACTTTTGCCCCCGGAATCCGCCGCTCGCGGATTTGCGAATTCGCGGTAAATTCGCGGGAGTTCGCGGATCGCGAATTTACCGAAAATTCGCAAAATCCGCGAGCGTAACGGATTTTCCGCCCATGCTTAATCACATCATTACGCACAGCAACATCGCTTTTTCGCACGTGCGCACTCAGGGTGATGCACCCCACCCCTCCCGCAGCATCGCCCTCAACAGGTGTCTGTAGGGTAGCGCCGCCCGCTGGTTCAGGCCTACAGTATGGTCCAGCAGGTTCTTAAAATGAGACAGAGATGTGACTGAATGAGGTCAGAGATCATATTATTACACACGGAAACATTGCTTATTCGCATGTGCGCACTCAGGCTGATGCACCCCACCCCTCCCGCAGCACCGCGCTCAAGAGGTGTCTGTAGGGTGGCGCTGCCCCCTGGCTCAGGCCTACAGTACGGTCCAGCAGGTCTTTAAAATGAGACAGAGACGAGACTTAATCAGTTCAGAGATCACATCATTACGCACTGCAACATCGTTTGTTCACACCTGTGCAGCCAGGGTGATGCACCCCCCCGTCCCGCCACACTGAGCTCAATTGGAGGCCCGGTGCACCCAGGCTGCTCTGCTTACCTGCTGTCATTGTTGTGTGAGTAAACACTATGGGCAGCAGTGCTCACAATTCAGGTGCAGTGATGATTGCAGGATGGTGTACACCTCATGGATCCCTTTCGTAGATGACGGGCAGCAGGGCTCACAATTTAGAGCCCGTGTTGATTGCAAGGATGGTGTACACCTCATGGATCCCTTTTTTTTATTGCGCATTGTGATATGCGAGGTGGATGCGGCCATATCACCTGAAGCAGTGTGGAAGAAGGGACATGCACCGTCGTTGTTATCCTATTTATACATACGCAAAGTAGGCTGGGCTTGCGTACACCAGGCCAGCATAGGGGTGCAAATATTTATTCCGGGGACTTGTGCGTTGTTCAGTTCCTGTCTGGCCAGGAAGTGTAGTTATGTGTGTTTCTTTAGTAGTTTTGACCTTTGCAATTTACATGAGTGTAGCATGTGTCGGGAGGGCGAAAACTTCGTCAATGAAATGGTGTTTGAAAATATTGAATAGTGCATATTACATGTCGTTGTCAAGGTTGTGGATATGCGCAGACAATGGTGTGTGGTATTATTGAAAGTGTTGCTATCGCGAAGCGTACACATGTGACTGTGGTCGGATGGAGGGAGGATCAGCAGTGAGGCTATGTCATACACAGTGAAAACACTCATTACAGTCAAGGAATACATGTCAAATGGGAATCTGAAAGTCTCACATATAACACATTAGTATATTGGTAAAGCCTGTCAACAGGACGTACAGCAAAATAAATCTACACATTTCTGTTTACTGTTTGTCACTTGTGATCTAGAATGTGCACTCTGCCCATGGCTCCTGATACTTCTTAGAGCCATGAATACCCAGGCCGAAAGGTAGCACAATAATGTGCACACACACACACACACCAGGGGCATTGTGTAACACATATTTGTTTTTTAATGGAATGTTTGAGATGCATGGCAATCACAAGTGGAAGGCTAATGTACAGACCATGAATACTGATCAAGATGACCGTTGCATGTTGTGTGTAGTGTAAGATATGTGTACAAAGCAATAAAACTTTTCAAAAAAGCTCTCTAAGCAGAAGAGTTGTCTCTCATCAAAAGCTGTAGAGAGAATGAGCAAAATGGGTGGGGTTGTCCAACTGTTACAATGGGAAATGTTTTGAAGCAATTAAATGCTTTATTTTAAGGTCATATGGCAATCCCGCACCGAGCGCGCAAGGGGGCAACACCCAATGCAATTTTGAGAAAATATATTTATCATAATATAAGTTTATTACAGTTAGAAATATATGTGTGTGAAATATTTTAGATTATCGCTTCCTCTCATATACTGTTTAAAGTTATTTAGATATACTTTGGAGACAAAAAAAAGAGCGAATGGCATACCTGGCGCGACACCATACGTCTGTGACGTAACACAGGGCCTGGCAGTGTGTACTTGTCGCATACGCAATGCCCAGCGGGCGGGACCCCATACGTACATGATGTAACACGTGGCTTGGTGCTGTGTACCCGTCGGATACCAAAGTAGCAGCTGGGGTGACTTCATGCGTATATAATGTTACGCGGGATGCGGTGCCACAAGCTCATCATTTACAAGTTTAGCAATATGGCGGATAGGATTTGCGTGGTGATGGAGCTTAGGATGCTACCAATATGGGAGTGCAGTTTTCTCTGAAAAAAAATATATATACATATTTTTGGGGGAAGATATAAAACATTAGATCATTTTTAAACTAAAAAAAAAGTATAATAGAGTTGCAAAATATTAAAAAAATATTTGAAAAAATATAGGTTTTAAAAACATTAAAATATGATATTAACATTTAAAAATCTTATAAATTCACTGAAAAAACCATAGGTTTTAGGCACGTAATAGTTAGGAATTAGCATTTAAAAAACCTTAGAAATTCACTAAAAAAACATAGGTTTCAGCGACGTTATAGTTAGTTGAACTCATAAAACCAGAGAAGTTCGCCTGTTATATTTAGTTGAGCTAACTATAACTTGCGCTCCCGCAATGCACTGCTGATGATGTCACATATTATATCACTCATGACATGGTCAGTGACATCTCTGATGACATCAATGATGACATCTCAAATGACATCACTGATGACATCACTCATGACATCATGCACTTGACAATCTAATGCACATACTGATGCTCTAATGTAAACTTTGATACACCCATTCTAAAATGCTGACTACTATTTTTGAAACCATGCACAGAAGAATGCCATATACTACATAGCAGTCACTATTTCCTAGGTCTACACACACATCCAGTCACTTATACTTGTAGTTACTCATCAATACAGGACTATAATATGCACTCATACATCTATACGTACAGTCACACTCCGCCACTCATCCATAGAATTACTCACACACCTAGTCAGTCATGCAAAGAATCAATCACACACCCATTTAGTCATGTATACAATTATACACACCAACTTCGTTATTTTTAGACATACCACATCACTTATTTATACAGATACTAACACATATTTACTGTCTTATGCAATCACTGATAGAAGCAGACACATTTATACACCCACTCTTAAAATAACTTACTCTCATGTATAGTCATTAATATACTCCAACTTTCACATCTTCTGCCTTAAAACATATTTAGTTACTCACAGATATACCACTGAGACATTTATCAACTCACCAACACACCCATAGACACACTAACTCACCCATACAGCCCTTTGCAGATGCACTTTTTAATCCATACAGCCACTGAATCACCCACTCAGACATCTATGAACAGACTCATACACCCCCCACCCACCTGCCCACACAGACACTCAGGGACCCATAGAGATACTCAGACTACAAACCAATAACCTAGATAGACACTCATGTAGCTACTAAGCAATCCATGCAGTTGCTTACACACCAACGGAGAGACTAATACAGACTTTTACACGGTTTAATCACTAACGCATGCTTTCAGTAAGACACGTTCAATCACTCACTTAAACAGCCAGTCACGCACATAAGAAATAATTCCTTTAGGCACTTGTAAGTGCATTCATTTTTCAATACACCTTGGCATATATATATATAAAACATATTTAACCTTTACAGAAACACACATTCACTAACGATGTCATGAGTGATGTAATATGCGACATCATCAGCAGTGCATTGTGGGCGCGCAAGTTATAGTTAGCTCAACTAACTATAACAGGCGAATTTCTCTGGTTTTATATGAGTCAAATGTTCAACTAACTATAACGTCCCTGAAACCTATTGTTTTTTAGTGAATATATATATATATTCACTGAAAAAACCATAGGCTATAGACCATATATAGTTAGGAATTAGCATTTAAAAAACCTTATTTTACTCACACAAAACCATTGAAATTCCATATATAGTTAGTTGAACTAACTATATATCGTGCACCCGCAATCCACTGCTGATCATGTCACATATTACATCATTCATGACATGGTCAGTGACATCACTGATGACATCACTGATGACATCTCAAATGACATCACTGATGACATCACTGATGACAACATCCAGTGACTGTATGTTTCTGTAAAGTTAAAATATGTCTTACATATTGAAGAATGAGTGGATGTATAAGTGTCTGGATGAAGGATTTAGTAGGTGCGTGACTGACTGTATGAGTGAGTGATTAAATGTGTCTCACTGAATGCATGGGTTAGTGACTAAACTGTCTTAATTTGTGCATCATAATGTCTGTTGTGATGTAAACTGCTGCATGTGTTGATCATTAGCTATACGAGAGGCTATATGTGTTATTGATTGGTTGCCCAAATATTTGTATGGGAGATTGAGTTTGTGTAGCGGTGGCTGGGAGGTGTGTGACTCTGTGCATAGATGTGTGAGCAGTTGATTCACTAGGTGTATGAGTTCAAGAGTGCATGTGGAAACAGCTACATGGGCAGTTGACTGTGTGCATGAGTGTATTGATGAGTGAATGGATATCTCAATGCTACATGTCATAGTAAGTACATATGTAAAACACAGTACATGTGAGAGTTGGCATATATAAATAACTGTGCATGAGAGCCACTGAATGTGTGAGTGGTTGTATGGATCATTGTGAACTTGTATCAGGGATTGTATAAGAGAGTAAATATGTGTTAGTATATGTTTGAATAAGTAAGGTGTGTATAACTGTATAGTTGAAGAAATGGAGGTGAGATTGTTTATTTGCATGACTGACTAGGTGTGTGAGTAACTCCATGGATGAGTGACAGTGTGTGAGTGTCTGTATACACTGAGTGTATCTAAGGTTATATTAGAGTCTGAAGAGGTTTATCGTATTAGCACAAGAATGATGTCAAATGAGATGTCATCATTGATGTCATCAGTGATGTCATTTGAGATGTCATCAGTGATGTCATCAGTGATGTCACTGACCATGTCATGAATGATGTAATATGTGACATGATCAGCAGTGGATTGCGGGTGCGCGATATATAGTTAGTTCAACTAACTAAATATGGAATTTCAATGGTTTTGTGTGAGTAAAATAAGGTTTTTTAAATGCTAATTCCTAACTATATATGGTCCATAACCTATGGTTTTTTCAGTGAATTTTCAATGTTTTGTAAATGCTAATTCCTAACTATATATGGTCTATAACCTATGGTTTTTTCAGTGAATTTCAATGGTTTTTTAATAGCAAATATCATAAGCTGTCGAATGTCAAGTACGTGGTAAGTAAAAACATTTTCGTGTTTATGCACACTGATCTGCTTTGAATGCTGCCCCCCACCCCTCATTTCTATTAGGAGTACTCTCTCTTTGCAGATAGTGAAGGGTAGTTAACGCAGGCCTTTGCCCCCGTTGTAATCCGTCGTGCCTGCTTCTCTCTCCATTTGATTGATTGTTCTCTTTGGTTCATTCTCTATTTACAAACAAGCACAGAGTCGCAATACTCTGTTTAGTCTTTGCAGATAGCGAAAAATCGTGTAAAAAAACAAAAGGAATCAAGCAAAATCAGTAGGCCACTAATGGGATCTCTTTTTGACCTCCCTAAAATAGAAACATTAGGAACAACCTGTTGATAATACCAATGTGTATGTACATAAGCGGCGTTCATTTGTGTTCACAGTACCCCTTGTTGATTGTTTGAATCGACCATTGAATTGTTCGAAGTTGGTTCTCTTAAGAATCTTCTCTGCCTGCAAACGAGGAAGAATAGGAATATTCTCTCTCCCTTTGCAGATAGTGAAGGGTAGGTAACGCAAACCTTTAACACGTCGTGCCTATTTCGTTCCTCATTGATTGATTGTTTCCCCAAACATTGACTGTTTGGGAATTGGTTCTTTTTGGAGGTATTCCCTGTTTGCAAATATACGTAGGAAAATCTTTGCAAATAGTGAAAGGGTACGTAATGCGGACCTTTCTCCCCCGTTGTAATCTGTCATGCCTATCTACTCCCCACTGATTGATGCACCTGTTTCACCCGGACCATTTACTAGAGATACGTCATCTGGCCCGACCAGAGAGCACCCCTAGTGAAAAGGACATATGCAATAATAACGAAGTGATTACTGTATCCTGTTAACAGAAACTTTAGCATGAAACAACCTGGAAAGAAAAGAATTGGAAAACGAAAATCAGTAGGCCACTGATGAACATGAACTTTTATTAAACAACGAACAAAGAAACGATAACATAACGTAATGATAAAACCTATTAATGTCCTAGAAACAAGAAAACGTTAGAAATATGCCAGTGGTGAGAGACCAGAAAAACAGTAAGAGAAACCAAATCACCCCTCGCTGTCCCACCGCCTGCCACGCCAAAAAAATCGATAGACTAGGGAAAATGCAAGTCAGTAGAACATCCGCCCCCACTCTGGAAACTTCCAAGGTGGGGCAGGGTTGCGGCTACGCCCAGCCGGGAGCAGCCCATATAAGGCGGGTCCTGCTGCCACGCCTCGGCCAGGAGATCCTAACGTAGGGTGTAGCCGGAGGAGAGGCCGAGGCCAGCGGGACCCGGCCAGGGGATTGCCTTTACAACGCTGAAGAGTTGCAGGGGGGGGAATGTCTCCTCGACCCTCCCCTCTCTCTCCCAGTCCGGCCGCGGTGGCCCTTGAGAGTTTCAGGTAGTCCCGCCACATGCTCTTCCGGTCCGGCCACCAACGGTCGGGGGGCCGAGGCCGACGGGATCCGGCTGCAGCCGATAAACCAAGGAACCCGTTCATGGGGCCAGAGCCAGGGGCGTCCGGCCGACATCCACCGGAAGCCCGGCCCAAAGACGGACGGGACATTTTTTCTTTTCTCCTTCGTAATAGCAGCGGCAACACGCCAGGCACCACTTCTTTCTTCAAAAATGGCTTTGACAACACTGGGGGGGATGTCTTGCACATGCATCTGACCCCCCCCCGTCCTCATCGCCACCGGCCATAACAAATGTCAAGCGGGGCGCCGTGGGGTGCACTGGGAGGGAGAGACGGTGCGAACAGGCCTCTCCCGCCTCCTCAGGTGAAGGCTTCCCAGCTGCACCCTCAGCGCTCCAGGCGCCCCGAAAAGGGTTCGTCCACTGTGGCGATGCTGCAACGTCTCGCCCGGCAGGGTGGAGCCCGTCCGCTCATGTGACCCCGCGATCGCCGGTAGCTGCCGAACTCTCAAAATGGCGATCGACCTGGCAAGAGCGGGCCCAGCATGAAGAAATGGCCCGGTCACTGGTTGACTCCACCACCGTAGTCCTCCACGACCTTGAAGATTCTACAGGAGCCGCGGGAGTCTCCGACCCCCGATGGGGAATGACTGCCATGATCGCCCGTGGAGTGACGAAACTGTATCCGCGGGACGTCGGCGCTCCCATGCTGGCGCCAGCCTCACTTTGAATTACTAGAATCCTGCAGACCTCAGTTCCGGTGAAAGCATAGTGTGACCCGGTAGGAAAAATTGTTGCACCCCCTCCCCTTTTGAAGTGATAGTTCAAACCA
Source organism: Lissotriton helveticus (assembly GCF_964261635.1). Lineage (NCBI taxonomy): Eukaryota > Metazoa > Chordata > Amphibia > Caudata > Salamandridae > Lissotriton > Lissotriton helveticus. The sequence goes on along the minus strand of NC_136063.1, from coordinate 598,741,786 downwards.
CCGATCCTTTCCTTTGCCCTTTTAACGGAACTTTGGACTGCCTCCCCCTCTTTTACATTTTCTAGAGAAAACAAAACATTAACCACTACATTACCATAGCAGTTGACACCAGAACTGTTTTCAAATTGAAAACCAACAACATCTTCAACAGAATCCTTTTTGTTTCTGCTGTGACCCTGCTACAGCACAGGCATTGTCCCCAGCAGTAATTCTGCAATGCCGGTAAGAATAGCTGTGGTGCCTACTGGACTCACTCACCCCCGCGGCGCCCCACGCCGTTATTTGCTGGGCGGCAACTTACTAGACATCACTTTCGTGCCATCTAGATTTCAGCGCGTTCTGCTGCCTTGGAGCTATTCGCACAACAGACTGCTACTGACGACCCACCCCCAGGCAACATCTTCTGAATTTTCATAATTTGAAAGAACTAGTAACATGTCCTCATCAGGAATTCAAAAGAAATTGCCACGGTCTCTTCGTTGTTTAAATGTTTTTACTGTTTTTGTTTTGTTGTATATATTTATATGTTATTAAAGTTTTATATTCCTACTACTTTGTTGGAGTGCTATATATTTTTAATGTGACACATAATTGTAAAAACTTTGATGTACAAAGAGTCATTCCTAGAATCTTCCGCTTCAGGCTCGGTCCCCTCCCCAATCACAATACAGGATGGTTTTCAGATAGTAGGAACACGTGTGGTGTGACGGATCTCATCGGGTGTGGGCCTTGATCTACTATAACTCCTTTGAAGAGGGGTGATTCTTTACAGCTGGAGCCATAAACTACATCTGCAGGGCTAGCTGATAGCCTGGACAATCGGACACAGAGGAAGAGGAGTGTCAGAGGGTGCGGTAGTGAATAGGGCGAAAGGGAGGTGTCGGGCGGGCACAGAGTGTGATTCTCAGGGAAGAGCAGCGCAGATGGGGGGAGGTTTATTGCCCATGCATAAGACAGAGAGTGGGGGTGACCAGTGCCTGGGGAAGATGCTTGCGAGGGTGGGGAGCCATGCTACGAATCGACAGCGTGCAGAGAGTGGGTCTGGTCAAGGCATCTAAAATGGCTGCCGTGCACGACAAAAGTGTGGCATTTCAAAAAAGGCAAGATGGCGCAAACAATGTTTTTCAACACTTCCTCATTTCCTTCGAATCGAACGTTAACAGACGTTGGTGCATATTACCAAAGTTAAGTGATATTTATCGCTAACGATGCTTACCAACGAATTTTTTACCGCTAAGCATCGTCAGAAATTATCGAAGATAAACCTTGCTATTATCAAGGTTTATCGCAAATGCGATAAAAAACGGCCGCAATGCATGAATATCGCTAACAAGTCGGCGATATTCATGCATTACCGAGCTAATGCTCTTAGCCATGTTATCCACCTCCCATTGGATAACATGGCTAAGAACTGCTCAGGGCAGGTGTTACTTTTTGGAGATATTCGCGCTTAGCGCGAATATCTCCAAAAGTTGGTAATAGGAGATATATATCTTGCATGTTGTAATGCAAATTATTGTGGTATATGGAACTCATACCATAATCTCTCAGGAAAGCAGAAACTGATCCTTTTGGGACCGCCTGAGAAGGCCTAGGGGGTGAGGGGTACTCTACTTTGCCCCCTTTTCACGTTCCGAACTATTTTATTTTACTCTCTTCTGTAATTACACAAAATAGCAGCGATAAGATGCATCAGAGACACACAGTGAGAGAAAGGAGGCCGGAGATGAAGAAGAGATGTCAAATACACATTGGAGATAATATAGTGGGAGAAGGGAAGTAAATATGAGTAAACTTACCATGTAACATAAAAATGTTGCACTCTATACTATAAGTCTCATTTTATACTACAATCACTTCGCTACAACCTCATAAATTAAAAATAAAAATGAATAATGTCTCAAACAATTTTTGATTTCTAAATATAAATTTATTCTTCAGAATTTTCTAAATTTGAAAGAACTAGTAACATGTCCTCATCAGCAATTTCCTCTTCAATCATCTCATCTGGAATCTCCTCATTAAAAGTCTGCAATGATGATTCTTGTAACTCTATGGTCTCCAAACATTCGATAAATTCGCCATCAACAGATTGATCAAAAAAATCATTCAAGTCATCTCCTCCTTGTGACAATATTTCATTATTGGTGCTGTCAATTTCAATCAATGTAGTGGAATCATTCAAGTCATCTCCTCCTTGTGACAATATTTCATTATTGGTGCTGTCAATTTCAATCAATGTAGTGGAATCATTCAAGTCATCTCCTCGTGACAATATTTCATTATTGGTGCTCTCAATTTCAATCAATGTAGTGGAATCATTCAAGTCATCTCCTCCTTGTGACAATATTTCATTATTGGTGCTGTCAATTTCAATCAATCTAATGAAATCATACAAGTCATCTCCTCCTTGTGACAATATTTCATTATTGGTGCTCTCAATTTCAATCAATGTAGTGGACAATGCAAAAGAAATTGCCACGGTCTCTTCATTGTGAGCCATTTTATTTTGAAATTGCTTGCTGTAAATTGCAGAAAAAAATAATCACTTTCATTTATCGTTTTTAGTAATACATAATATAAAACTAACTTTATCAAGTATTTAGTATAACAGAAGGACTGCAAATAAATAACAGAAAACATTTTTCAAATTATCTTCAAGTGTACAACATAGTTCCCCTTACAAATTAACAACTCACCTTTTTAAAAGTAGGAGAAGTGTTAGTACTGTGTAAATCAAACACCAGAAATTCACCACCAAAAATTCCTCACAAATGTACCTCAGACAGTAGTATCACAAAATGGCTGTGGTTTCCTCTCATTTGAGATATATACATAACCAATTAACTTTCATCACACACAAATACAAAACCAAAGTAACATTTTAATTGGTTCTAAATTTCAACACTTTCAAATGTGTTTTCCCCATGCAATTTTCCATAGGACATTTACATACGTCTACAGCCTGAATGGCTGAACGGAATTACACCAAACTTGGCAAAATGGTACATCAAACCTAAGAGGTCAGGAAGGATCTACTATGCCCCCTTATGGTCATTTGCCCCTTCGCTTTGGCCTCCTCTTGTCTCTCGATCCTACCGAGAGACAAGATGGTGGCCGCTACGGACTGTTTGTAATGTTGACAGACGCCGGAGAACCAATCAGCTTCGCAAAGCTCCGTAACGCGAAAAGTACGCGAAGCGGAGCGCTGTTACAGATATATATCTTTTTTTGAACGTTAATTTCTCAAAATCCACTAGAGCACATATATTGAGACCTAGCAAAGGCACATCGGGCTACCAGTCCCTAATATTTTGCCAAGTTTCGTGCAAATCCATTCAGCCGTTCGATTATTGACATTTAGATACGTCTACAGCCTGAATGGCTGAACGGAATTACACCAAACTTGGCAAAATGGTACATCAAACCTAGGGGGTCAGCGAGAATCTACTATGCCCCCTTATGGTCATTTGCCCCTTCGCTTTGGCCTCCTCTTGTCTCTCGATCCTACCGAGAGACAAGATGGCGGCCGCTACGGACTGTTTGGAATGTTTACAGATGCCGGAGAACCAATCAGCTTCGCTTCACAAAGCTCCGTTGCGCGAAAAGTACGCGAACTGGAGCGCTGCCCGGTCCACTGTTACAGATATATATCTTTTTTTAAACGTTAATTTCTCAAAATCCACTGGAGCACATATATTGAGACCTACAAAAGGCACATCGGGCTACCAGTCCCTACAATTTTGCCAAGTTTCGTGCAAATCCATTCAGCCGTTCGGGCTAAAAGTGAGGCCAACCGCCCTATGGAAAACTCAATGTTAAAAACACGTTTTGGGACCCCCCTTTTTTCTCGACCCCCCCTGGACGAACCCCCCCCCCAATTTTCAGGGGCTGCTCAGAAACAAAATGTGCCATTTTCCTGAAAATTTCAGCCAATTCCGTCCACAAACGCCAAAGTTATTAGACATAGAATTTTCAAAAATCCCATAGAGAAAAAATCCTAACTATATATACCTACTGGCGACCGCCAGTAGGTAATATATATATATATATATATATATATATATATATATATATATATATATATATATATATATATATATATATATATATATATATATAGTTTTTAAACAGGTCTCACTCCCAGTTTATCTGCTATTACAGCTACTGGTTGGCCCACACTCAGGAACACAGTGGTCTGTTTGACGAATATGTTTGCATTTTTCCCTCCCATTATCCACCACCTACACCATACTATGCCCCGATGTAGCACATTAAAGCAGTATGCTTTGGCTATTTTCATTGTCAGTTTCACTGTACAGCAAGGACTCTGAAAGTCCCTTGTAGCAACAACATGACAGAAACCCCCGAATAAAGTCAAGTAAAGCATTCTTCAGAGGATATACTTTGGCAGATTTGGAGTCAAGTCTGCTAGTTAAAAGGGCTCAAAGTCAAAATATCAAAGTAATTACTAGCGTATGAAAATGTCTTTCAGTCATATAGTATTTATCCTTTTCTAGAGATGGCCACATATTTCTTTTCAAGCCATCATCTCTTATAAGGCATTTTGTTGAGAATGTGCAGGACATCTCAGTTTCTCTAACATATTATATTTCATATGAAATATTGATGCGAAAGATCTGAGAGCAGTCAGCTAAGGGCACGTATTGGTCAACATATCATTAGTTGGATGAATGTTAAGAAATGGCTTCACTCCATCAGATGATAATGATAATTCCTTTGAACAACTGACCTCCGTGCTCAGTGCTTAACTTGCAGTGGCAGATCTAGCCACATCTGATCACACTGCCTATACGCAGTAGCATGTCACGCGGCTTACAGGGAGTCTCATTAGCTGGGCTTGCATGTAGTGCCTTAGTATTGTGGGACTTAGACAATGCGTTTGACATCAGCAGCATCTTAACAAAATATATGGGTGCACGGAAACATAGGGCATTACAGTGAAGTAATTGTGTACGAAAGGGCAATTTTTGACGTATCGCCTCATACCACTTTTCTGTCATTTCTAATCACTGTAAATAATAGACATTACTTTTTTCCAATTTTTATGGTACTCAGTTTTTCTCCCCTGGATGATTGAAAGGTTGATTTGGCATTTCCAGGATGTGAAACTAACAAGATGATCGACGGAATGTTGCACATTGGCCAAACATTCACCCCAGTCACAGATCTGGGTTTATTCCATCGTTATTTTGCTCACCACGCCACCCCAGTACAGAAATGTTCCAGGATGTGAACCTGTTAAATGAAGATTACAGCAGATGTTAACCAGGAGGGTTCATCGCATGGAGTTTTTACTTTTTAGCAATAAGCTCAAACACACCAAGTGATAAGAAAAATGAATCTAGTTTAAACAGCAAGTGGCATGGTCCAAAATGATAAGTGAATACACTGGAGGCCCAATTATGAGTCTGGCAGTCCAAGGACAGCCAGACTCGCGGGGGCACAGCAGTGGCAGTCCAGCCACAGCGGCACCTGCGGTCAGACCGCCCCATTAAAAGTTGGGGGGGTCGGACTACCCTGGGACTACTGCCAGGGAACCGACATTCCCTGGAGGTGGAGTGGCAGTCGGAGGCTGCAATATGCTTGGCACGGTTGCTGCGGTCCTGCCAAGTATATTCGAAGTTTCATCTCCAGTGGCGGTGTCAAGGATGTTCCTCCTCCATGTACACCATGGCAGAGAGGAAACAAAGGAGGTCCTACAGGGCCCACTGTGCCTCCTCCGCATGTGCATTCACATAGGGGGGGGGCATAACATGTACCCCCCTGTGTGCATGCACACCAGTTCCTGCACACCATGAACTTTCAAGTCCATGTTGTGCAGGAACCTTGTGTGGTCCCATTGTGGTAACTTTTTCAAAGGCACCACTGCCTTTAAAAGAGGCACCGCCCAGAACCGCAAAGTTGCACGCCTGTCAAACTACTTTTAAGTCAATATATGCCACGCAGCAGCAAGTCTCAGAGGTGCGGGGTGCAACAGTGGCGTACTGCCTGCTCCTGCACCACCGAAACTCGAAATTGGACCGTGGGTGGGATCTGTCATTAGGGCATGAAGATAGAAAGAGAACTAAGGGCCTGATGTATTTAGAGATCGTAAACCATATGATTCATTTGTAACAGGGTTTGTGAACGCTAAATTACATTTTGGTATTTACTAACCCCATTTTACAATCCAATAAGGGCTTGCCAAATTACAAAATAGGCTTGGATACCGAATACCAAATTGAAAGGGGAGTATTTAGGTCATTGTAGTATCCTGATGTTATGGATTGCCTCTCCAACGTTTCCTCGTCCCTGGCTGCTCAGCCTGTGTGAGTGTTCTGAATGAAATGTTTGATGTGTGGGCTATAAGTGGAATGCTTGGTTGACTGAATGAGAGATGACAGTTAATGGATGAGGCTGAGCAGCTAGCAGACTGCTCCCGGTGTGGTTGTTGTGGCATTATACCTGAATTTGTTCTACCTGTTTACCTGCTTACCTGCTACCTGAATAAACCTACATTGACTCAATATCTCCAGCGTTAGTCCCTGATTACTACACTTTTTTTGGCGACGAGGATGGGATACAAACCCACGTGTGCATGTTACATCATTCTTCTGTTCTTTAGGGAAGAGGATTCTTGTCTATTATTGTTGGTGATGGATTAGACTTCTCGACGTTGGCATTTGTAAACTGCCATTATGCTGCTTTGAAAATGAGGCACGAGAAGCATGGGGCACGCGCAAGCCTATCATCATTTTGCTGACGCGCGATGCCTTTTCTAGATGCATTTGTCATACAGAATCTCAGATAACTGCTGAGGGATGCACTACAGCTTGGGCACGCCGTGAGCCACACAGAGTAAAACAGTGTGCTTCCATCTTAAAATTACTTCCTGCAGCATTCTCGATCCATGGTGTGATTCTTGTGATTCTTGCCAACCATGTCTTTGTCCGGTGTGGTGTTTTAAACAAAGTTAATTGAAGGTTTCATCCTGACAGGACTGCCTTCGTGGGAGCGTTAATTACACGTCTTCTTTGCTTGTTTGCCTGCAGTCTATTTTTCAGATAGCAAGAATCCAAAGGTACTTTTTTCATTCTTTATGTTTTTCTTCATTGAACTCAGAAGAGGCTGTTTACAATCTTGCTACAGAAGGGCGGCAGCTGTTGGACACTGTAGTGTACTTCCAGATAAATGGTGTTGTTAGTTCATGTGAGACATCGCTCACAGGTGTTTCTTGCCCCAGATAAATGACTGTTGCAGATTCATACCACTGTAACATGCTAGGAATGTTGTCACAAGGCTTATATGGGGGTTTACGTAATTGACTTGGTTAAACAAATGTTACATATTATTACAGTATTTTTACAGTTTAATTTTTTACAATTTATAATGGGTTTGCATTGTATTCAGTTTATGATGGAGAAATTACATAGTATGCATTTTTTGTTTTAAATTTCGTTGCAGGGTCTAGGTCCCTGCGTGCGTAAGACGCCTTGTGCTGCACGGGTTTTTGATGCAGGGGTGGTCCCTTTGTGCATAAGATGCCCTGTGCTGCACAAGTTTTTTTTGCAGGGCTGGATCCCTGCCTGCATAAAACGCCTTGTGCTGCACGGGTTTTTGTTGCAGGGGTGGGTCCCTGCGTGAATAAGATGCCTTGCGCTGCACGAGGTTTTGTTGCAGGAGTGGATCCTTGCATGCATAAGACGCCTTGCGCTGCACGGGTTTTGTTGCAGGGGTTGTTCCCTGTGTGCATAAGAGGCCTTGCGCTGTACAAGGTTTTGTTGCAGGGGTGGGTACGTGCATAAGACGCCTTGCGCTGCACAGGGTTTTGAAATTTTTTAAGCGTACAGGTTGTCCATATTGGTCGGCGGGGCAGGACATTGGGTAATAGTCCCTCTAGTCCTCATTCACGTGCAAGTGGTCCCTTGCTTATGGTGGGGGCAGGACGTTGGGTACTAGTCCCTTCTGTCTCCTTACATGGAGATGTTACATTTGTACGTTTTCTCATTTTTTCTTCATAAGAGGAGGGGGATGGGTATTATTGTTTATCTATCTTACTCTATAGTCTTCTGTTCCTTTCCCTCTAGTGATGCGTGTTTCCTGCAATCCCTGGGTCTGGGCTCTGGATTCATCTTTATTAGGTTTTTTTCTCTTGCGATGTTGTTTTCCCTATGTACTGTTGCTGTAATTTTATGTTTATAGTTATATGCTGTTTTTATCTTTTATGCTTTGTTCATGTTACATCATTCTTCTGTTCATTAGGGAAGAAGTATGTAGTATCCTGATGTTATGTAATATATAATTTGCTGTCCCTGGCTGCTCAGCCTGTGTGAGTGTTCTGAATGGAATGTTTGGTGTGTGGGCTATGAGTGGAATACTTGGGTGACTGAAGGAGAGAGGACACATCATCTATTTCCATTTACCAGCTTTCAATGAATACACCAGCAGTGATGGCCCACTGTTTGAGATTGAGTAACTGGAAGTTGCCATTTTTATAACAAAGAATTATAGGACTTGTAGTGCAATGGACGAAATAAGCCACATGAGGGTCTGACTCACCATGCAATTTTCACATAGTTGGGACAACATCCATAGTCACAGTTGTAGTGTATCACAAATATTTATCATTGAGTGACATTGCTATAATCATCACGTTTTATCTGGCACCACATAAGTTGGACTGTCACAGGCAGCCCATGCAGCATCTGGGGGAGGTCATCCCTCTCGAATGGGGTGAGACAAGGTGGGGTACAGTTTGTCCACCGGGGAGAGCTCTGGCCACCTCTATCCTGCTGTACTTCTCCTTCACCTGCCTCCTCTCATCCTGCCACTTCTATTTTGATGTCTGTAACAGTACGGACCGCTTCCTCCGAATAATGTGACTGCAGTAGCCAAATGCTGTCATAGGGCTGTCGTTTGTGTGGCATTGCTGCTGAAGGGGGTAGCCCCAGCAGCCTTTTGTGGTGCTTCACTATGAACTTGATTATCATTGTGTTAACCTCTTTGGTATACTTCTACTTACTCCTCAGAGGTAGCATGGTGGAGGTAAAGTGCAGAGCAGGCAGGCAAAATGTCTGTGGGGCCAAACTAGGGCTTTGATTGTATGCTGCTTTTATGTGGTTTGTAGTGCTGGGATTGCAGGTGGTGTTGATAGTTTTCAGATGTACATAACTACACTTATTCTGGCCTGGTGTGGAATCTCTGACCCGAGTGTAAGGCTGAGAATGTCTGTTGGGCTACGGAGTTTCCCCTGGAGCTATTTGGGGGAATGGTAGGCGCTGACACAGGAGTGTAAAGGTGAAAGAAAACGTCTTCCACCCCGATTGTGGAGATTCCAGACCAAGTTCGGACATAAGGATATTACTCATAAATGCCTTTTGTGAGTACCTAAAGTCGTAAACGTAGACTTTTGGTTTAAGTTTACCTTTGTGAATCAGGCCAATAATGGGCATTAACACATCTAAAAGCACACTATCAACTGTGTAATATCAGAAGTTACACTAGTTCTGTAGCATTTTGATTAAACAGGCTGAACATGCAGGGCCCTGGGCCGTCCTCCAAGCTACCCACCAGCACTTGAAGAGTCTATGTATTTTCATAAGTTGAAAAGAGGCCCCTCTATATACATACTAAAGACTCCGTGCACATCTATGGAATATAAAAGTTGCAATTATTCATCTGTGTATATGGATGAATGAAAAAAAAAGTTGCATGATCCGTGCCCAAAAAGGATGAAGGAGTTGTTAGCTTCATTTCTAATGCTATTAAAAATCGTGCGCTTTATCCTCCATAGACTCTCTAATTATGCAGTTAGTGGCAACTCCTCCCCTTAACCAGAGGAAAATATTCCATCTAAATTGATGTTGGCAAGTATGTTCTTCAAATATCAATTGTTGCCACCCAGAGAAAGACTACATCACCTCAGCCAAACTGCTAACAGGTCCCACTTAGGCCACCACCACTGATCATCCCTTGCAAGCCTTGTATTGTGTTGGTCAAAGCTATCCTTTTTTATTGTCCTCCACCTAAATAAAAGAAAAATACTCATCTGCTACTTTACAGCCAGCTTCCTATTTATAACGTTAGAAAACCTAGTGTCTCCAAAGTTGGTTCAAAATAGCTAGTCAGTTTAAGAGCATATGAGCAAAAACGATTTCCCTGTGCCCTCTTATTAAGAGCAACTCAAGCACACACACTTATTGCTTTTAGAACTAAACGTTTTAAACATCTGGGTGGATGAAAAACAAAACTGCTCAACCACAACGTAAGGACCTATTTATCCTTATACAGACTAACCTTACCTGGGGCACTATTAGCACTGATCCACTAAATTGTCAGGAACAGAAACAACCCTAACATAAAATCCCTTAGGAAAAAGTTAAATGGAAAAATTCCCTCAGTGTAAGCAAACAGCAATCATGACTTCTCAGGCTGCAGGAATGCATCCATTAGCTGTGAATCCTGGAGATAGGTCCCCACCTGCTTTGACAAACAGCAATTACATAGTGAAAAATTGTTCAAATTTCACTTAACCATGTTCAAAAATAATCTTTTGATGTACCATGTTTGACAATGGTATTGGTCAACTGCATACTCATGGGTGCAGCCCATCCATAAGATGGCATTCCAGAAGTGAATTGCCATTGACATTTAGCATGGGTCCATGCTTAGCTTCTCAGAGCTTTATCCATTCTGGAGACATCTTTCACTACTAGGCCATGGAAACTTATTTGTTTCAAATCATCGCAAGAGGATGGTTGGGACATGTTTTGTGCTAAGTTGCATACAGTAAGAATTCTCAGTCCCAAATGCTCAAGGGACAGAAGTGAAGGCCATCTACCATCACCACCTGGATTGTTTCAAATCATATCTATGGATACTGTACTTGATCATTCAGACTCTAGAAAGTCTTTCCAAAGAAGCAATTTGCTTTGACCCATAAGGAAAGCATACTTGACCATGCCCAGCACTTGCATTGACCACCCCAATTCTAGGATTTCTATCTAGATGCCAATATACTTTAGCTCATAAAAAACTGTCCATCATGCCATAATATCGGCTTCAAATATAAGACAACCTTTCTGGTCAATGGTAAACATAAACCAGGCATCAAACACCAAGGCACAGGGTAAAAATCGTGCCAAGCCAGAAACAAGCATCCTAGGACCAGTTTCGGGGTCTCCCCCCTTATCAGCCAATCTAGCTTGAATCCAGTGGCACAGTGAGCCCGGGATCCACGTCTGGGCATATCTGGCGCACTTAGGGTGAGAAAGCAGAAGACACACAATTGTTGGGTGGAATATGGAACAAATCAAAAGATTCACCACCAGTCAAGAGATCTGGGTTAAATCCATTGTTCTTTAGCTCATCATGCAACCCCAGTTTAAAAAACAGACATTCAGCAGGCTTGTGCAAAAACTATGGAACTTGAGATGTCTTCTCACTAATGCTTACATCACCCTCTTGAAGCTAAAACCACAGTTTTTAAGATGCTGCTCGGAGGAGTGACGTTGCCTTATTGCTGCACGATTGACCAGCTCACGTCATTCATCCCGGCTGTTGCAGGTGCCATGGACTGGGAGCTTAAACATTCAAATGAAAGCAATTTGCATGCTAACCCCATATACAGCAATAAGAAATCATGCCCCTTCAATACTGTTTTTACTGGGTGGGGGGGGGGTGGCACCAGCGAAAGTGATTGCCTCGCTGCTTAACTGTTGTACCATATAAATCCTGTTGATCATAAAATAGGAGCTGCACTGTGAAATGAAATCAGGTGAGATAGCTTCAAGTTAACATTTACACAATGTATTTATTGGTACCAAACTACAGACCACCAAAACAGTAACACAGCACTGTTACTCAATAAAACCTTGAAAAAGAACAAGAGTTATCTACCTCTGGTGAAAAACATGTCGTCTGTGGTTTCAAATATGTAAATTCGTCTGTTGTGAAGACTATAATGGAATGAGTATGCTAAAGTCAGTTATTTTTCACACAGACAAATGAAGTCCTATTACACTGAATACGTCAAAGTTGGGCTAATTTCTATTTACGTGTGGCAGCATCTATAAGTCAATAAGCGGAGTCGGCAAACTCATGCGTGGTGTGGTCATTTGTGTAAAGGCTTGTGCATTACGCTAAATGCTCTAGGACTAGTCACAGATATCTTACTCACCAACAATACAACTACCAACAGGTTTATTAGAGTAGCTGTGTTAGACCCTGCTTCTTGGGAACCCGGACACTCAGGGGTTACTGTGCTCCAATCGCATCAGCTGGAGTGTTCCCCATTGGTGTCCTGGGGTTTCAGCACTAGTGGACCCAAAGTTGATAATCAACTACTTGTCTCCAGCTCTTGACTCTCTCAGGGTAGTGAGACAGAGCAGTCCAAGGCTTACTTAAGGAGGTGAGGTGGGGTTAGATATTCAGAATGAAGTGCACACCATACTACCAGTGGATAAAATCAATGTCCAGTCAGTACTTTACTTTTTCTAAAAGGAATGTACTATAATACACACAAGAGAAATATACTACACACAAAACTAGGATAAACTATGAAAACCAGGTGTCTCTACAACCATTTGGGCCAGAGTTCGGACCCCAAAAAGTATTATAGCATCTAGACTCTAAGCACTATAAAAACACAGTTAGCATGTAGACACACAATTAATATTGCATATTACAGACCATGTTGCACAGGGTTGCTCTCATTCGCTAGAGCCATTATACCAATCCTTGTATTGAAATGACGTTGTGTCAGCGTTTGATGTCAAGTCAAATGCTCTTGATCGACCCCATAACCCACCACCCAAAGAAACAGAAGTACCCTCCCGTCCTGAGTGAGGACACCGCCCTAGTTGTGTCAGGTATCTGATCACAGGTGCCTGATGTCTTGGCACTGTTTACTGGAGTCCCACTGGTCCATTCAACACAGGCTAGCTGTAAAAGGATAGTTGCTGGTTAGAGTGCCAGTACACCCGCATACCCCCTGATTTTACAAATAGAATGGTGGGGGGAGGGGCTGTACAACAGGACACTTTTCACCAGCTACCAATTGTAACTGAAAGTATCACACAGGCTCCCACAGTACAGGAGAGGGGTCTGGACAAAGGGATATCACCTTCAAGGACTGGGATCAAGCGTCCTTGTTGCCCTCTGCCTCCATTGTTGTGCTGCAAGCTTTCTCTTCTTAAGCAGCTGTCTGCAATTTCCTTGTTCAAAGCGCCAGCTCTACAATTCATACAGGACCAGCTTGTTCTCTCACCGATGCTGCTGATGCCCTTGTTCCTCATTAATCTGGCACATTCCTTTGCAGCATGATCTATCAGTCATAAAAAAAAGTCTGCAATTTCCAGATGCAGTGAGTAAGCTTCTAATCGTGCCTGCACTCCGCAAGCTTCTTTAGACGGACCTCATATTGGGTCGACGCTTCGGAATCATAGACCAGTTAACAACCACTGACAGTTATGGCAGGTCTTTTATCCCCTCTGATTGACAGGTTGATCAAATCAGAGGGTCTGCTACTTTTGAATCATGTGTGCCCCTCAAATCCTGAGGCATATTTGTGGTATGTTCACTGTGTGTCCAAGGCATGCAAAGGATGACCTACTGTCTTCCCTTATACTAGCTCGGGCTATTACACAGCAAGGAGTTTTAATTAACTCCAGACCAAGGAGGCCTGACCATCACCCAACTAAAAGGGTCCCTCCTAGCAGAGTTAGTGCAGCCAAATACAGATAAGAATGAGTGTCTACTCCCAGCCCACCAGCCTTCTCCAAGGAATAAGGAAGGGAACAGGGTAGCAGGAATGTCCAGCTGAATAGCTCACAATACACACAAATGCTCAATTCGCCATCTTTCCCCAGTACGCCCCCGGGCTCTTAAACACGTCAGGCAAACAAAGGCAAAAGGACCACAAGCTTGGAAGACTGCACAGACTTGATCAGAATGGTGGCTAGTCATCCCCCTTGTTAGAATACAGGGATACAGGTTTCCCTGACTATAGATATGTATTACTGCCACCACTGTCAGTCTATCACTGCCTCTGTAGAGACACTCTCTGTGAAATAGGGCGCATGCCTCCCTTGGACCTCATAGCCAAGTTCTAGGGTCTCAATCCATATAAACAAAAAGACCCTCAGTGGACATGTATGATTGTCATGCTCAGTGAGGTAGGGATCTAAAAATCATACAGTAACTTTTAAGTGCCTTGCCTGGAGGTCAGCATAAGGCAGGGAAAAGCTGTCTCCAGTCTTGCAGACGACTTCTGTCCCAATAAACTGTCTTTGACCTATCCAATGTTCTTTAATCTTAGACTGTGTCATAAGCAACATCCCTAACTTGGGTAGCTTATCGCATGCCTGTGTGTAAGTAACGTGCTAAGAGTGAGGATGTGTTAAGATGCATAGGAGTGCAGTACATCCTGAACAACTGCAGTAGAAGCAACAGGGGATAACATACCCATTGCATTGTAGGAAATATAGAGCATGTTTCTTGGTCGCAAATTGAATGTTCAAAGTAAAAGCTAAAAGAGGCAGGAAAGAGACTCTCTCAGCAGTGAAGGCAGCCAGCAGTGAATTCAAGAATGGTCTAATAATGGGATTTAATATTATATGTAATGCATTGTTGTGTTCATCACTATTTGTACTTGCTTTCTGTGAAACCATTCTGCCATCAATGCCCTAATGTACCAATATGCATAGATTTTCTATTAGAAATGCTTAATTTATATATCTCTATTAAATGAGTGAATCACCTGCCTATAGAGATACCTTTATTTTAATGTTAACTGTGTATGACCCCATTGCTTTATGCTGTTCCTCAGGTTGTTTGATAATATTTTTGTAATACCAATTGTGACCCAAGCTATCAATTACGCCTAGAACTAGTTGACCCTAGACCCTTCTATTTGGGTCCCTGATCAGGTAAAGTACTCTGTATGCATCCATGTATGTGAAAGTTACCTACACACCATTTGCATAAAGATAGTAAGGTGGGAGCAGATCTACAAGTAACATGTGCTGTAAACTGACCTAAATGTATCTAATTGTTGAAAATCATCTGCACAAGAAAAAATATCACAGATGTCAACACATCTTATAGCCCAACAACATACCCCATCTGACCAACTGCACCAGTGTCACACTGTAAGCAGTTGACACATACACAAGGGCCACTTGAAAGGTTTTAGCCTTGCAAGGAGGACTCACAGCTCAGTTTATCATATTCTTAATTACTTTCAGTCCACCATGGTCTTTATTGTGCCCTTCCAATGAAGCTAAATCTATAGTCACCTATAAGAACCAATGTGATTTATATGCTCTTTTGCTTCATTAATGTTTTAGAGATAACAAGTTAATACTATGTATACAATTTCGAGCAATACGTTTTTTATTTATCTGATTTGCATTTTGCTTGCACTGTATTGATTTTTACATCCCACAGCCTCTCTTGCAATGTCAAGATATGTATTTGGTCAAAATATGAAGATGAGAGCCACGTGTACCATAAAAAATGGGATTATGAGGTGGAAGTGGGCAACAAATGTCAGCATTCAGCCAAATTTAATGATGCCTCAAAAGCTTACCAAAGCATAAGTATGAGCTGGGCACAAATAGTGTTCTTCTGTGCCAAATATATTAATGCATATAATCACAGAGGGCTATTTACAAAGGTAAATTTACACATGAGTAAATTTATACATGAGTAAATTTACACATGAGTAAATTTACACATGAGTAAATCTATACCTGTAAATTTACTCTTAAACTTAGTAAGAAATATCCATCTTTGGGTCAATCATAATGTTCTAGTGTAAATTTACTAGAAAGTGTAGACTTACATGTCTCCACCCCTGAAATAGAAGGTTGAGACAAATTTACCAGTGTAAAGCTGAAAATAATGGAGGCACGTACATAGAATAGAACACCATAAGAAATAATTCGAAAATAAGTACATTTCTTTTGACTTTTTCTTTTAAACATAAATGTTATTTAATTTAATGTTCGCAAAATTATGAGTATAGCAATTTTTTCCGATAAAATATTTTAATAGCATTTTTATAAATTAAAAATACCTGAAAATGTTTTTTTTTAAAGAAATCCGTTACTTAAAAAATTATATATATAACATTTTGCAATTTAAAATACATAATAGGGAAATACAAAGATTTCATTTTAGGTGGAATTTTATTAAATAAATATTTAAAAATGAATATGAAGTTGATTAGGAGAGTTGGAGGAGAAGATATACCTGTATAGGTTTGTGAACTAAAGCAGTTCTACTTTATATTCTGAAATATGCAGTTTGTGAATCATGTCCTCATTTGTTATGTGCAAGTTCATATGGCATTGCCTTGTGTGTACCATTTTATATGGTGTTGTTTGTTCAATCAAGCAATCAAAGAGTTCTTTGTTCAATTTTAAAAATAAAATAGTACAAGAATCAATCATAAAACAAGACAGATACCAGGCATCAAGAGAGTAATGTCTATTGAAACTGATAAAAGGCTAATATATCATAGTAATATGGTTGAATCCAGAGGAGCTAGATTTATATAAGGTGCAGCGTGTCAAAGAAGAAGTTACATTTGTACACACTAAAAGCACCCCCGGAAATATACTTCAAGTGTTAATATTATAAAGGGAAGCATAAAAGAGACACTCCTTAGCCTTCCATTGATTTCCTATGTCCAACAGCCAATTTTAAAAAGCAGCATGCATACAGAGAATCCTTTTTCCCCATTTCACCTCACAACCCAAGCACCCCACCTGTGGTGTCTCTCAAGCCCTCTCCCTCAGGCCAACCATCTTCAACATCTACATGACTCCACTTGCAGATGTCATAACCCATGACATCAACATCATCTCCTGTGCCGATGACACCAGACTTGTCCTCTCTATCTCAATGGACCCCACCACAACAAAGACCAATTTCCACAACTTTATGAAGAGCACATCGGCCAGGATGAAAAACAAGTGGCTGAAGCTCAACACGTAAAAAACAGAAGTACTGATCTTTGGCAGACACACCTCCCTCTGGAATGACTCCTGGTGGCCATCGGTACTCAGACCCACCCCCACTCTGAAAGGCCACTTCCACAACCTCAGCATCATCCAGGACAGCGAACACTCCATGCAACATCAGTTCAAGGCTGTGTCGTCAGCCTGCTTCCTCATTCTCCACATGCTCCACAGAATCTTCAAGTGGCTACCCCCCAACACCAGGAGAACAGTGACCCAGGCCCTCATCACCAGCTTGCTAGACTACTTCAACGCACTCTATGCAAGCACCACCACCGAACTCATGATGATCCAGACGATCCAGAACACCACAGCCAGAATATTCTTCAACCTGCACGAGAGAACCCACATCACCCTTCACCTAAAAGACCTCTACTGCCTCCCCATCAGGAAAAGATGCCATTTCAAGCTACTGACCCACACTTGCAAAGCTCTCCATGATCAAGGACCTGCCTATATAAACCACAATCTGAACTTGCACCACCAGCAAGGAACCTCTGCTCCACCCTCCTCGCCTTCACACAAATATCTTGCATTCGCCTCTGCGGCACCGGAGGAGGCTTATTCTCCCACATCTCTGCCACGTCCTGGAACACATTTCCCCTCCACCTCCATATATCACTGTCACTAACAGACTTCAGACCTGGCTCTTCGACTTATACCCGCAGCCCAGCGCCTGAATATCCTATGGGTGATAAGCAGCTCTCTATAAATACCACTTGATTGTTATAACAAAAATTGTGGTTGCCTAACAACTGTAAACACAATAAAGCATCATTACATTTCTAGAATGCCAGTGGTTCCAGGATGTGTTTAAAACTGATTAAAAAAACAGGTTCGTAGAATTTACAAAAGAACATAAAATGTAGTAACGATTGTTCTGTAGCACCATCACAAGGGCAGACTGGTAAATAGTTCCTCCAAAACTTAGAATCATCAAGGAGACACAATAACCACCATAATGTGCTGTAGTATTCGTGTAATAATCCAGGAAAAATTGTTTTATATAAAAATAGTAGTTTAATTGGAAGTCCAGAAAATACAGCTACTCATGTCAGAAACTCCAGTACAACTGAAGCAGAATCAGAATACTCAAACAAAGCTAAACAATCTAAGCTACAGAAAGTTCTGATAGCATTTAAAGACATACACAAAATATGCGTGGAATTTAACATGTGCCTTCCCTGAATCTGAGGAGTATTGACCTTTCCCAGTGTGAGAACTCAAACTGCAGATAAAACACCATCACTCCAAAAGCTAAAAACAAATAAAAAATACCGCTGATGGTGCTTACTGAAAACCCCCTTCAATCTTACTGAATTGCAAAATTCTGTGTATCGAGATTTCACCAGCCCCTTATCAAACTTATTCCTATTGACTGGGGCAGTGAACATTTCTGTGAGGCCAATGTCGTTAAAAGCCTTGTTAATATACCTCAGCCAGGGAATTGACAGACTCTTATCAAAGGTGAGGCAGTCCTAGAAAACTTCCGTTTTAAAACTTAGGCTAACACTGGTCCATATCCTAACCCATAGCAAAAGTAAGGCCAGCTTAATGGAGTCGAAACATATTGTAAATCAATCTCCGAAGCTATAGTCTGTTACAACTAGGCCTGGGCAACATTTAAATACGCCAGCATAATTTGCATAGTTTTGGAAAGTTCGCATTATGCTTGATGCTTGAAATTCCAAAAATTATGCCATTACCCCACTTCACTAAATTACAAATCATTCATGGTAAAAAAACGTTCTGCAAAATGTCACATTCGCATTAACAATTTACAGTGAAAGCACTCCAACAACAGCATGCGAGTGGCTATTGTTCACAGTGCTTTGATTAAATGCATCCTCGCGCCAAATATTGACAAGAACATGTGGTGTACGGTCAAATATACTTAAAAATGAGGGATTTGTAATTTTCCATAATGACACATGATTTTGCTGACATTTTCCTTAGTTAACTGAATGCAAATTACCTGCATTTTGCTCACTTCTAGATACAACATGTTTTGCTTTATAGATTGTTCCTGGTGAGCTCTGTCTTATCCATGCTCTTCTGGCTGGTGTTACTGAGTTACACAACAGCATTATTTCTTACTGGCCTTCTGTGTGTATGTTGTCTTGCTTGTGGTTTGAGATTATGGCTCTGTATCTGTTTCCCTGAAAGTTCAATGTGGCTTTCTCTATCATTGTTTTTAAACTTCGCAATCAAATTGTGTAGGGCGTTTGAGGATGAAATTATAGGCCGAATAGAATTGTATAACCTTGATCCAATTTAAAAGTGGATTTTGGGCCATATCTGTCTTGAACCGCGGGCCGGACCCTATCACAGGTTACCTATGTTGTGTAAAACATCATAAGGCAAAACAGCATACTGGTGCTCAGATATGTCCAAGCAGCGCAGACATTCACCACAAATGCGAAGATAAGAACCATCAACTATCGTTTACTAAATGCAAAGGCCCTGTTGAGCTTGTATATGTTGTGTGTAGCAGAACACGCACAAAATGTGGTATCTAGTGGAATCGCAAAAACACCTTAGGCGGCGGCTCCTGTTTGTTCCCATGAATACAGCCCATTCCTTCTTTATCCTAACAACCAAGGGTATTTTTTTCTAGTTTCACTATCCTGTTTAGGGCTATCACATTTATGTAATCATGCTCTTATTAGGAAGATTTGGTTGAACTGTTGACAATGATGTACAGTGGTGCTTCGCTGGTGTGACGTTTGGAGAAAACGATTCTGCTGCACCACCACACAAAACCAATTAGTGAGCTATTTTCTCCGACAGGTCAGGAATTTACATTGTTTCTCATGGAAAGATGTGCTTTTTAATTTCTTTATTAAGATGACATACATGTCCCTTGCGACTCTTCAAGATGACAATCATTTACTCATCAAATGGGAAAGTACAATCAGCAAAATGGCATCACCCGTACAGGACAGCGAGGGGAAGTCCAAACATCCTTCCACATTTTCCAAACGAGCTGCTCCAGGAACTGATAATTAGGCCAATACATATTGATAGGGCTGTTTGACAGCACCTTCAACCACACACAGTTTAAATATAGTACTCGCGCAGCAGAGGATGTCCGCTGTGATGCACGTATACACCCCACTTCATCAAACCTCTGGGATTTCTTGTCATGCTTTTTGATCGTGGTATTGAAGGCCATGATGATAAGAAATGAAATTCAAAAACGTTTGCCTCATAAGGGATTCTCTTCCCTCAATATTGCAGGAGGATGAGTCTCGATGTTATGGTGAACTACATATTACACTTCAATTTAGCTAAAAACAAATAACAAAACCATAGAAAATGATTTCAAAAAATCACATTTTTAATCATGTTTGAATACTGGAGTAGGACGTGGACTTATACAATCATATTCGGTAGATGTATGCTTTCAAACACTGAAAGACTAATTTAATGTGGATTAGGATTAAATGTAACAAAGTGAGTCGCATTGATTATGGTGTATGTTGTATTCTGACCTATACTCTCCAGTAAGTCTTTCTTTTGATACCGTGCAAATTGTTTGATGCATTGCATTGCATGATTGCTCAAGATTCTCTCCATCACAGAGAGACTTTAAACTTTCAGCATATAGAGGCTGATAAAACCATATTTCTGTGCTCTATAAACGTATTTCCTCACTTATTTAGCACGTATATGAAGAAACATTACGTGCTAAATGAGCTAAAGTACTTGTAACTGAACCAAAGGCCAAAGGAACTTCAGATGCATGACTGTGTTATATATTTAGCTTCCATTTTTAAATGTGTAATGCAATATTATCTGGCCCCATCATCAACTGCTTATGAGAGACACCTACAATGATGATGATAAAAAAGTTACTAACATTTGGCAGTCAAGGTTTTTATCAATTCTTTGCATTTATGGAAACAGGTGGTTGTGAAAAACTAACATCAATTATTAGTAGTTTCCTTGAAGATGGAGACTACTAATAGGTGAAACCGCAAATGTAAGAGTAGTTTTGATAAGATTGGCTTCATTATGGCTTTGCCCACGCAGATTTGTTTATAAAAAAAGAATCTCTTGACTTTGTTGATAAAAAAGGGAACCTTTCAAGAGATAAATGTGAAGTGGTAAGAACAACAGAAGAGCAACTGACTTCACAACACTGAAAATTGCAAATCGTAAACGCCAGAAAGACCCAACTGTACAAATGAGCAGCCACCATCTGCTGACTGGTCAAGTAACATCTGAGAGGGACAGACAGCCTTTCGTGAAAAGCCCACTGGTGGTGGGCAGTGTTTCTCTCCAGCAGGAAAATAAAATTCTGCAACAAGGAACCTCTGTCCATCACCATTGGAGGGCGGACAAGACATCTTTTGTAAGGGTGTGCCTCCATGCCTCGTCACTGCTGGCTTGCAATGCCTAACCTGTCGTATGTGCGAGCAGGATTGGGGCATTAAGTGGTAATCACAGAGCTGAATGATGAAAAGATAAACATAGCACTCCTTTGTGAACTTATTGTTAACCGTTACATTTTAGAAGGAGTGCTGTTTCTTTTGGAACTCCTCAAATTCAATTTTCTAGAAGAACCAAAAAATCTGCATGCAGAGCAGGGGCTTAACCAGGTGCCACACAAGAACAAGCTTGCAGGAGGAAAAGTCCTGATAGGCACAAGGGATCACTGAAAGAATATCGACTACCACAATATCGAGTACCCAAAATATCGAGGTGAAAATATCTACTACAAAAATATCGAGTTTGTATGTACAAACAGGTAAGTACAAAAATATCGACTACAAAATATCGTTTACAAAAATATCGTTGTAAAAAATATCGACTTTACTAAAAACAATGTTTAATTACATTAATATAAAAAATTAATTACTAAAATATAATTAACAATACTTAAAATAACTTTTAATAATTAAATATTTAATGAAAGTAAAAAAAAAATATATTTTTAATCATATTTCTTAAAACATATATATATAGTAACAACATTTAATTAAATAATAGGCAATATTGTATATGTACCCCAAAAACCCAAAACTGACCCTGAACCCTAAAAATACCCCTTTACCCAAAAACTAAAAACTGACCCTGAACCCTAAAAATAACCCTTTACCCAAAAACTGAAAACTGACCCTGAACCCTAAAAATACCCCTTTACCCAAAAACTGAAAACTGACCCTGAACCCTAAAAATACCCCTTGACCCAAAAACTGAAAACTGACCCTGAACCCTAAAAATACCCCTTTACCCAAAAACTGAAAACTGACCCTGAACCCTAAAAATACCCCTTTACCCAAAAACTGAAAACTGACCCTGAAACCTAAAAATACCCCTTTACCCAAAAACTAAAAACTGACCCTGAACCCAAAAAATACCCCTTTACCCAAAAACTGAAAACTGACCCTGAACCCTAAAAATACCCCTTTACCCAAAAACTGAAAACTGACCCTGAACCCTAAAAATACCCCTTTACCCAAAAACTAAAAACTGACCCTGAACCCTAAAAATACCCCTTTACCCAAAAACTGAAAACTGACCCTGAACCCTAAAAATACCCCTTTACCCAAAAACTGAAAACTGACCCTGAACCCTAAAAATACCCCTTTACCCAAAAACTAAAAACTGACCCTGAACCCTAAAAATACCCCTTTCATTTAACATAATTAGCAATTAATCAATTAAATAAAATTAATTACCAATTACATTTTAATTAATTAACAAACATTTTTTAATTAACAATTAATTAAATATTACTACCAATTATTAAATTAACATATTTAATTAATTATAATTAAATTACTTCCCACCCTATTCCCCTATAAACCCACAACCCGCTAGAGAAAATACATTATTTTAATTGACATAATTAGCAATTAATCAATTAAATAAAATTAATTACCAATTAAATTTTAAATAATTAACATATATTATTTAATTACCAATTAATTAATTATTACTACCAATTAATAAATTTACATATTTAATTAATTATAATTAAATTACTTCCCACCCTATTCCCCTATAAACCCACAACCCGCTAGAGAAAATAAATTATTTTAATTGACATAATTAGCAATTAATCAATTAAATAAAATTAATTACCAATTAAATTTTAAATAATTAACATATATTATTTAATTACCAATTAATTAATTATTACTACCAATTAATAAATTTACATATTTAATTAATTATAATTAAATTACTTCCCACCCTATTCCCCTATAAACCCACAACCCGCTACAGAATTAAATTACACAATAATTAAAAAAATAATTAATTAAAAAAAATAATAAAATAAATTGACACTTTTCACACATATTATAACATAAACACACTATAAATAATTAAATATTATTTAAAAAACTATATTTTTTACTATCTAGATTATATACTTGGATATTTTCACTGTCTATATTATTTACAGTCGATATTACTTCACTTACCTTAAAAACGATATTTTGGCTGTCGATATTCTGTCTAGTCGATATTTTCTCCAAACGATATTTAAAACTCGATATTCTGTCCAGACGATATTTTGGAGTCGATATTATGTCTGTGCACCAGGCACAAGCACGAATGTCGGCAGGTAATAAAGAATATCCACTGCAAAAGTATATCTCTGAAACTAAAGATGAATATAAAGCAAAAAGACCAAGAGTCGAGGAGAAACCTGCAATAAATGTAAGTGACATGCTTAAAACTTGTCCTACAGATTTAAATATAACTAGAAAAGTGAAAAAATCAACTTTTACAAATAAGATGAAATGATACCAGCTAACAAACATCAGGGACACTGGGTACACAGTAGCTGCCCAAAATTGAAAAAAGTAAGGAACAGGTGGACGAAGAAAGCAAACAGAAAGGGCATCACCTTTTGAAAGGATTGACACTAAAAGAGAAAAAAAAGGTTGTACCACGGGTTTCTGAACATAAATTAGCTAAGAAAAAAAGCAATATTTTTGGAAATGTCCCTTTTTGCAGGGTTATCCCCAAACGTTCTGCTTCTTCCTCTTATTTTTGTCCTGTTCTGTTTTTGTTGGCTTTACAACTCTGGGCACTTTACCACTTTTATTTAATGCCAAGGTGCATAAGCTCTCTGTGTAAATTGTAATTATTATTGGGTATCCATGATTGGTTATTCTTTTCAGTAATCCCTGACGAAGACCCTTAAGGCTCGAACTGTTATGAAATGAGTCTACTCCGATGAATGATTGACACTCACGTGTCACTGTAAGAAGCCTGGATGGGCGTGCAGGAGACATTTGAAAATGTGCAAATAAAGGATCATGGTGTAATCACGCTGTCTCCCCAGTAATTTAAAACTGCATGGATGAACTACGCAAGAAGCTGGTATATCATTGGTATACTTTGGTCAAAATATTGGATCACGTAGCAAGGATTGGCCTATAGTAAAGAAATATTCCTGCACTCTGCAGTGCGACAGACGGGTGCGTAAGCCATATGCATTTTGAGATACTTTCAAAGAGTGGGCATTTTCTTGCTTTACTACCATTCTGTGTCTCTGACTAGTTCTCTATTCACCATCAGGTTTTGGAGACGCAGGAGCTAGGAATGAGCATCCACTCTAGACAGTTACAAGGGGGGTTGAGGTGTGTCCTGCCTTTTTTGGGTGACTCATAGTTCAGTAGAATAGACCTGGGCAGCATTTAGAGTAGTAGGAGGAGTTTCACTAGCACCTGAATAGGCTGTGTCTCCTGTCCACAATGCTGTATTCACCTCCTGTAGGGATGCTGGGCTAGAGAGGACAGAACTGGTTTGGACTGAGCTCAGAAATCCTTTCCACAAAGAGAACAAAGAGAAATTGGGGTATAAGTAGTGGACCTTAAACCACAGAGAAACAGATCACCTATGGACTCAAGAGGAACCTCTGCCAAGGAGAAGAGCTGTAAGGAGGAGTACTGCCCCTTTGCTGTGTGTGCTTTGCTGGGGTGGCCTGCAGTTTCTGCTTCTGGAAAGGAGAGGACATAGACTGGAACTTTGCTGTGAACCTGCTTGAAGAATAATCTCTAAGGGCTTGTGTGTGCTTGCCTCTTGTTCAGAAGTCTCAGGGCCACAAAGACTTCACCTGCACCCACTGACCAGCACCTGGACTCCGCTGTGGACTCCTGTATTCAAAAGGGCATCAATTCCAGTTCCTGGGCCCTGAGAATTGTGTGGTTGGTATTGCAAAGCAGGAAGAACAACTCTGACGCCATCAGCACTGCCGCCAGTGATGCCGCAAGCTTCACCTGTGCCGGGGGCACCACTCATAAAGTGCATGATGCACCAGCCCACCTGCACCACAGCTCCGATGCCCCTCAACGCTTGCCAACGCCTGCAGTTATCGGCCTTCTCGACGACAGCACCAGCATCATGCTTTTGTGGAGCTGATAACCAATGAGAATGACTTCATAAATTCTTTTACATCACACTGCCTCACCGGAACGACGTTTCATCACCAACGCTGCTGGACTTCCCCTGTCCTGGATTCAATGCCTCGCCTCCTCACGGATTTGACACCACACCTCCCCAGTGGCAGAAAGGAACCAGATTCACCTCAGCACCAACACCTCATCTACACGATGCAATGCATCACCTATTGACTTTGTTTCCAAGTTACTGTTGTTTGGGCAAGGGCGGCTCCTCCACTAGGGCAGAGAAGTGTTGCCCCACTGCTTTCTTGCAGTGCAAGAAGCAGAAACATAAAATGGTAATAACTTTCAGTTTGGTTGCGGGCGGGCAGGTGGGTGGGGCCTCTCTGCGTTCAGGGAAGGAGAGGAGTGGTGTGCCCACTCCTGAGTGCGCAAAGATTGTTTGGTCGGCTCTCTGGGGCCACCCAAACCAGTCATGCGCACTCTGCCTTCTCGATGCAGGATAGCCTCCCCATAAGCCCCTGGCTGGGCGGTGTCCCGACCAATCACAACGCTGCTTCCTGCATTGTGATTGGCTATGGGTAGGGAGTCTGGCTGCCTGCTTCCTGTTCCTGCCGGAGGCAGGAGAGCAGAAGCAGAGAAGACAGGGGACTCAGCCGGCAGAAAGGTAAGTTAATTTTTTTTTCATTATTATTATTATGCAGCATCAAAAGCTTGGAACATTAAAAGTAGCGCCCACATGAGATGATATTAAAGCAACAGGTTGCACAGACACACAGCAACAGATTATGAATGAATGGTGCCTCTGTTTGTATGTGTTACCCTATTAACACCACACACCTACCGGGTTTACCAGAGTTTCTTTTTCTCCAAAGACTTTGTCACTTAACTGCTTTGAAACTATATCGCATCCCGTGCAGTTCAATTTCACCTCCAAATAAACTTAAATTAGATGTATTAAGTGTCTTACCACCACCCTCACAATCTTTTCAACACCACACCTGCCCTCTCCCCATGTTTGTCCACTTAGGCTCCTCTAAGCATCTCACCAGGTAATGGGGCTGCCCAGCAGCGCCCCAGCACCCCAGAGGCTGCCCTGGTGCCGATGCTGAGCAGAGGCCCCTTGGTGTGCTGTGCACTCTCCAGGGCCCTATAGCCCCCAGGCGCATGGCGTTCATGAAGAACTGGTAGAGCAGAGCGGGGGCCAGGCTGCACCACAGTGCCGCAGGGCCCTCTGCATGCGCAATGGCCCCCATCGCCTGGAAGGCACTGCGGTAGTGCCGCTGGTAGGTGCCTGACCGACCCTCCTGAGTGACCCCCCCACCACCTGCGAGCCATGCTAGCCATGACTGTGTTTGGGATGTTCATGTGACTCCGTGCCCAGCCTACACACTTTGTGGTGAGTGCCGTTCTTTGGATTTGTGCCTGTCACGACGCTGTAATAGCCCCAGGTGGAGCTATTTTGTTTCTATAGATCTATGTTTGCAGTAACCATTTTAAAAGGGATATATTGATACATGTAAGTTGTATTTTTGTCATTTTGTTCTTGTTTGATTTAGATAAAGATACTTTATTTTTCCAAACTGGTGTGGTGTCCATTTGTGGTGTTTTGCTGTGTTACTGTGTGTTTGGGGTACAAATACTTTACATATTGCCTTTGGGATAAGCCTGTCTGCTTGTGCCAAGCTACCGAGGGGGGATCAGGGGTTATCTGAAGTGTGTAATCCCCTAACCCTGATTAGGTGCAAGGGTCCCTGCATGGATGAAGGTGCCTACCTCTGCCAACTAGAGACCCCCATTTCTAACACATATCAAGTCTTGTAAAACAACCCAATCACTTAGGTCCTCTTTTAAGATAACAACCGAAAATAACAGCAGGGATTGTGTCCCTGAAAGGGACAAACTTCTGGGGGTAAATATTCAGACTACGTAAAATATAGAGAGCCAGCCTTTAAAACTGATAAATATTGGTGTAGAAGTATCAAATCAAGGCAGAGAAAAACTCCTGCTATCAGCAAAGCTCTAGCCTAAGACTGTAACCCGATGCTAGACTATAAGGAAGGTGCAGGACAAACAACTAACAAGAATAACATTATGAAATGCTCAGACATTGTGCTATGTAATAGTTATGAGATAATGGCGAATGAGGAAACTTAGGCAGGTGGGCAGATAAACCCACCCTTATCTGGTTTATGACAGCATCTAACAAAGGCAAAATGGATTCACAGAGATGGGCAGTCAGCAAACAAAAACTATTGAAGAAGGAAATCTGAAATCCATGCTCAGAGAAAATTCTAGCAAAATAAAAATAGATTTGTGACATCTGAGAACAACCAGAAAGTTATCCAGGAAATTGTCAATCATTAGGTGAAAAACTAGATGATTTAGCTAATAGAGCAAGTAAGCTAGAGAAACACTGTTGGAAGTTTCACAAAATTTAGAGATAAATGCACGAGGTCTTACAGTTAAAAGGCCAAGACATACTCTTCCATGACTCCCTTGAGAGATGGGAAGATCAGGCAAGAGGAATAACATCAAGATACTGAACATACCTGAGGGAGCAGAGTGCAGTGACATTAAAAAGTTAGCAATACATTTTATTAATCACAGGATACTTCAGAGAGTGTGTGAGGTGGTTCTAGAACGGGAGATTCAAAGTTTACATCAAGACCCCTTTAGACTAAACCTGAACCAAATAAAGCAAAGGAAATTTTTATATCAACTTCCAGATATATTTCACAAATTCTCACAACTGGTCTAAAAAGGAAGACAATGTCACACAAGGATATTTCATGTATCATAAGGTCACATGTATGTCATGCAACAAAAGAATTAAGGTGGCCCCTGGGAATCAGAATGATAGAGATACAAACTCTGGGTGCAAAAGTGCAGTTAAATATTTTCGGCGATGTACAGAGCCATGCGCAACAATAAAATGTATAACATAAAAATGAGGAGGAAGTGGAATATTTAATTACAAACATGAAAGAAATTAAACTTAATATTGAAAATAGTGCAAATAGAGGTAAGAAGATGTAGACGGAGACACTTAGATAAAACAGAGGTGAGGTGATTAAGGCGAGTTTAAAGCTTGAAACAGACAGGCTGGTGCTGAAGAATCATGGAGGGATCCCTATGAGAGGATTTCACAGGGTGGGAAGCCTATGGTAAAAAATGTATATAAAAAAACCTTTTTGATCAAATGTTGCAGGTAGGTCATGTAAATTACATCAAAGGAAAATGCACAGTTTTGGTTACCTATATGCTCATGGCTGAGTAATGAGATAGAGGGTATTGTCACCAAGGCCCAATGATTACAGCAAGAACATGTTGGATTAAGTGGGGTTCGATGACCTGACTCCCTATCCACCCCAGAAACATATTTCTGAAAAATTATTTCTTTAAGACATATGTAATTTACTGGGCTGGCATAGAACGACTTAAAAAATGCACTGACAATGCACCCTTCCCTTGGGCCTACCATCGGGTGACTGATATGAAGGAAAGGGAAGGTTTAGGGACTGGCAAGTGGGTGCACTTGCCCAGTCAGCATGACAGTACCTGACTGCATGCAGGCTCTGCAATGGCAGACCTTAGACACATTTTACAAGGCTGCTTCTGTGGGTGGCACAACCAGTGCTGCAGGCCCACTAGCAGCATTTGGATTCACACGCCCTGGGCACACTCAGTGCACTAGACTAGGGTCTGACAGGTAAACGAAATAGCCAAACATGGAACCACTGATTATTACATCAATTTACAATAGGGAGCACTTGCACTGTGGCACTGGATAGCAGTGGCACAGTGCCCAAAGCATCTAACACCAGCAAAAATACATGAGGCAGCAGCAAAAATGGAAGGGAGACCCACGCCAATAGTGCCAGGTCTAACACATATATATATGCATTTGGTAATGTTGTCAATAATTATTACACAGAAATGTTCAACTTCAAGTATGGCCTACTGCCACTGTTACAGAAAGTAGCAATTACATTAATTCTAAAAATCATTAAAATAAAATTGTCCTTGAACACACATGTTCTTTATACTGTTAAGCACTTATACTGAAAATGTCAGGCTTCTAGTACTTTTAGTTTAAGAATTGCCCCAAAGTCAAATATTTTAGGACACTCTGCAATGAAGTCAATAGCAATGCTAAGTTATCATCAAATTTTATGATATCTCTTGTTAATAATATAAGGAAATCTGTTACTTTAACATCTTAAATTCACTTTTTGATTATTTCCACTGTTTCTACCTAGTCAAGCACACTTTTACTGTGCTGGTACATCAATTTTCTCTGTTTCTATGTCGTTTTCTAGACGTGTTCAAAGTGCACATGTACTTTTATTTTTGTGATTCCGTTTTAAGTGTTGTGTAAAGCAAGATCAACTTTTACAGTGCATCACTGGCATTAGGTCCAACTAACTGTACACTTCTATATATGAAGGTATGAGTTTCGATAAGGATACTCAATGTCTAGTCACACTAGACATTGAGGCCTTATATACAAATATCCCCCAGGATGATACCATCAAGGTCATATCCTCTTTTTTGGAGGAAATCAATCTTTCCCATGGGCATAGGGAATTTATATTAGGTTGCATCGAACTAGTTTTGAAAAATAATATCTTCCTCTTTAAAGAGGACCTATATAAACAGGTAAAGGGGACCAGCATGGGGGCCACTTGTGCCCCCAGTCTGGCCTGCCTTTATGTCTCAAATTTTGAGCAAAAACATATCTATAACGAGGCAGCCCCATACTTTGAAAACATCACCCACTGGCACCGTTTCATAGATGATATTATTTTTGTCTGGAGCGGTGCCAGTGAGGAGTTAGTTTCCTTCCTAGAATGGTTAAACTTAGGAGATAAAAATCTGAAATTCACAGCTCACTATAGCAACAGCAATGTAGATTTTTTAGATATCAAATTGAAAGATTCAGGAGGCAAATTAGAGGTAGAGCTCTTTACAAAGCCCACCGACAAAAATAGTCTCCTAAAATACCAAAGCAATCACCCAAAATCCCAGAAGGACAATATTGGTGACTTCTACCATCATGCGGAGATTATGGAGAACAAACTAAGGGAAAGGGGATACCCTAAAAAATTAATGAAACAATCGTTAAAACGTGCCAGATTTTACAACAGAGATGCACTTTTGGATATCAATAAACAAAAAACTAACAAGATTGACAACAGGATAGTGTTTGTGAGCCAGTACTCAGGCTTGAGCAATAAACTAAAGAATATTGTCAACCGCAATTGGAAAATTCTAAATAGCGAGTTGACAGTACCATTGCCCAAACCACTATTCTCCTTTAGGAGAAATAAAACAATTAGAAATTCATTGGTACACACCTACAAGAACCCTAGAAGCAGTTTTCAAACCTCCTTGATTGACAATAGCAAAGCGACAGGAAATTATAAATGTGGATCGTGTTCAATCTGTCCAAATTGTATTGAAAGTAAGACGTTTAATTTCAATGGTAAAACACTGAATCCTAAAAGTCTAAATAATTGTAGGAGCAAGAGTGTGGTATATCTGCTGATATGCCCATGTGGCCTAGGCTATGTGGGCGAGACAGGAAGAGAGCTCCGTGTTAGATTGCTGGAGCACAGATCAGCGATTAAAAAATCTGAAAGAAAATGCCCCATTAACAGACCACTACAAAATCAAGAATCATGGTTGTCATGACTTCATGTGGTTCATTTTAGAAAAAGTGAGCATAAGCAGAAGAGGAGGAAATCTGGAAATAGTACGCAAAACACTAGAACAGTGGTTCATGTTACATCTGAATACGATTGATAAAGGACTAAACTCCAGGGAGGACTGGATAAAAATAGTGGCTAGACAGTGACAACTAGGGTCAACTCACCAGTCCTTATATGCATATCCCTGTAATATGACTACATTTAGAATACCCTGAAACAAATAAACAATATACCGAAAATCAACCAATAAGTGAAGAACTGACAACTGTTAATATGGTTGTATAGATACACAAAGTAACAAATGCGTTTTTTCCGTTGTTCTCCCTTGTAACGAGATGGAACTGGTTAACTGATTACCAATATTTAATAATCTCCAGCCATTATATGGGCAAAAGATTGAGATCAGCAATGAAATCAACAATATGATTTGAAATCATTAAAGCGGTGTCCCTTAACGAGGTTTGGAATACATTTAACACGTGTCATAACGAGGCTTGGAACCCGTAGTTATGTGTAAGTATATTACAACACATGCGCAGGGACCAACATCAAGGCCGGTGATCACGATGGCCACGTTAAAAACAATGCGTGTAATTCGTTCGTCATGTTCCAGAACGAGGCTAGAGACTCGTCGGGCATGAAATGGCATACTCCGGCACATGCGCAGTAGATGCGTATAGCTGCAATAATGACAGAATTAGGTTCACCTGATTGTAAAAAGACAGGAACCAATGATAGATTCTCATGCCCAGTTTAAATAGAATGAAAAAAATGCTAAACGGTCTCTTCGCTTTTTGTACGAGACGACCGACGCGGCAGGAGAAGCTGAGGATTACGTGGGACACGGGAGACCTTTGTCTGCCACTTGAACGGTAAGGACCTTCTCCCGCCGTTGAATAGATCGTATAAGCCTCGAAACAAAAATTAAACCGTTTCTAAACACTGCTTGTTTCATTCGTGATAGGAAAAAGTATAAAGACGAACAAGACCTGTCCCCGTGAATGTATAACCAGCTCACCGATAGTGGTAAGATGCGCACAATACTTATTGCACAGTCAACCTAGTAACAAAGTTTAGGCAATCAATAGGTCGCGTTTCTATTTACAGACTTCCTGCACAAAAGATACCGGCATATACAGAATATTGAAGACGAGTTTCGAGTGAAGATAGAAGTAAAAATAGTGGACCATCTTTTCTAAAAATAAAGGTAAAAGATCAGATAGAGTACCGTGGCCAAATAGATTAAACACAGTGCAGTAAAAAACAACCAGTAGGTAATCCCTCCTTTTCCTTCATTTTTTCCTTTTTTCCTCACCTACAGAGAGAAAGAAAAAATACAAACATAATAAGGCAGCCAAAGGAATAATTTCCTATCATCAACATAAGAGAATTAAAACGAAGATAATACGGTAAAAAAAGCAGCATAGAC
Source organism: Lissotriton helveticus (assembly GCF_964261635.1). Lineage (NCBI taxonomy): Eukaryota > Metazoa > Chordata > Amphibia > Caudata > Salamandridae > Lissotriton > Lissotriton helveticus. The sequence continues at coordinate 598,709,250 of NC_136063.1, read as the reverse complement.
AAATTACCCATTCCCTGTCCTCTCAACTAGAAGCAGTGATTAAGTGAATATATATATCTATTTTTCAGCACAAACAGTCCTGGATCAAATTGTTATGAAGTACATGAGATTGACTAGGAAAGCGTGCAAAATGTGAACAGGTAATAAAATAACCCTTTATAAGGCTTCCTAGGGAAGAGGGATCTAGACCACTTTGAACACTAGATCAGCCGAGGTAATTAATCAAAACCGATAGGGTTTTGAGGGAGGAAAAATGTGGCCAACACTGGATTAATAGTGGGGTAGAACTGATAATATGCAAATGGGTAAGATATAATGTACCGAGGAATATGATCCTTGGCAACCTATTGTGAAGCACTCATGAATGACTGAGACTACCGTAGGGGAAATATGAACATGAAAATGCTGATGTATTATGACATGATGTATAATTAGGATGATTGTAATAGAATTATCAATTGTAAAAGAGGTTTTGTAGAATGCAATACATACAAGACACTGATGGCAATATGTTTATCCGCAGGAGAATTATACTGACGGCAACCAACCAGTGCCATGTGTAGGAGAGACTCATTAATATAGTCTTGAAAAAGATGGAAATGTATCGGTAGAAACCATCGAAACGCATCGACGCTCCTCTGCACGATCAAGAGATCAAGAGATCAAACAAACCTAGCCTGTAGACATAGAATTATATATGTCTAGGATTGTGTTTATGCCAAAAATCTCAAAAACGTGCAATAGTTATAGACAAGTTTACGTCTTTGTATGTCTCTCCTCCTTTCTTTATATCTTTCAGCTTGATATAATATGTATGAACTGTGGGTCTTTTTAGCAATTTGTTTTTAATGTTTTGGTGTAGGAGTAACATGTAATTCGTGAATGTGTTCATGAAATTTTAACATATGTGTGTAATGATTTGTTTTTAACATTAGATTGTACTTGAATGAATTTTTTTTTTTTAAATAAAACAAATGAACTACATTTTTGTTGCATAAGTGCATGAGATAAGAAGGATCCCCCTGGGGATCGAGTGGGCCTATTTGGTAGTTTGAGACAAATATTTAGGTTTGTCCTATGTTAGAACGGTTTGCCAAGGGAAAAGACTTTCTTCACCACGCCAATAGTGCCAGGTCTAACACATATATATATGCATTTGGTAATGTTGTCAATAATTATTACACAGAAAATTTCAACTTCAAGTATGGCCTACTGCCACTGTTACAGAAAGTAGCAATTACATTAATTCTAAAAATCATTAAAATAAAATTGTCCTTGAACACACATGTTCTTTATACTGTTAAGCACTTATACTGAAAATGTCAGGCTTCTAGTACTTTTAGTTTAAGAATTGCCCCAAAGTCAAATATTTTAGGACACTCTGCAATGAAGTCAATAGCAATGCTAGGTTATCATCAAATGTTATGATATCTCTTGTTAATAATATAAGGAAATCTGTTACTTAAACATCTTAAATTCACTTTTTGATTATTTCCACTGTTTCTACCTACATCAAGCACACTTTTACGGTGCTGGTACATCAATTTTCTCTGTTTCTATGTCGTTTTCTAGACGTGTTCAAAGTGCACATGTACTTTTATTTTATTGATTCCGTTTTAAGTGTTGTGTAAAGCAAGATCAACTTTTACGCTGCATCACTGGCATTAGGTCCAACTAACTGTACACTTGTTAATATGCTCTTTCCAAATAGAACCAGATATTTTAAAGTTTCAACATACTATTACAAACAAATATATTTAATTAAGTCAAAACATTTACTTACTTGTGTGGTGTTGATGGACAACAATTAAGCAGGGTCTCATGTAACCACAAATTCAGACATCAAATGAAATAAAGCTTCAGTTTTGGACCAGTTTGCTAACTGACAGAAATTAGCAGGTAGATCTGGGTTCTAGCCACATCCTTTAAACTGGTATTCTATAATCCAGAGAATGACCCCTAGCAGCTTTAGAAAAATGTTGATCTGCTTGGTGGCAAATGTAAATCCTATTTGAATAGCAATTCCCAAATAGGTTTAAGAGGGAGTTTGGGGTTCAAGTGCCAAACCTGATATCTTAATGTAAGGAATGCCAGGGGAAATCTCCTGACCACATCCTTGTTCTGGAGTCTCTGAATCAAGCTCTAGACCACGCCATAGTTTCCAAAGGCATTGAGAGTGCATGCAGAACGAGAACTGAAGCCTATTCTTTCTAAACCCTGTATGATAGCTCATCTGGAATGCAAAACTATTCCCATCTTGTTTTCTTGCTTGGATTTGAATTCCTAAAGGATGGGGTGCATGAGGGTGTATATTTCAATCACTGGTTATAGTCAATCGAGCACTGGTGGTTGATGATTTCAGAAATAAACAAATTTGACTATATGTTTGACGGGGTCATTAGCATGTGAGCCTTTTTTCCTTAGGAGAAGCTGACAACGATTGTGTTAATGTAGGTATACATGCAAGCCTCTGTGAACACTTCTTAAGGCAGGGATAGGCTAAAAATACACATCAGACAGGCAACAGTCTGTACACAAAGTTTTAGGTTAAGACAAGTATGATTGTTATCAAACCATGAACAGTCAATTGTTAGTTCCTCGAAAACGAGAAAGACCGCCTGTTTGTTTAATATTAGCTGTTAAAAATACATTCTCACAAAATAGATTGGCTTACTGTGTGTAGATATGACCACTGGAATTGTACTTTAATTCTTACTTAAGACAATGATGCAGAGCATGCCTGCACTTTCAGCTTTTTGAGCACATTTATAGTGTAGCAATGTTTAGACTTAAAGATATGCTGCCTTACCAAGGAGCTGTACCGTAAAGATATCGCCATGTTTCTTCTGCAGCGACTTCAGAAAATTTGAAGGATTTTTGCGAAATTGTAACGCGCAGCCAAGGTAAGGAATCCATCCAGTTTCTAATGGCGGCTCCCCAGCTCTCCTCCTAAAGGAACATTTGAAGAGATGGCACATTTGGTATTACATTATATTCACTTTTTACAACGAACGATAAAATGTTGAACCCATATAAATATTGAAATACACACAACCCGCAATAAAAGCCTTATCCATGGTTTTGAAGATTAAATCGTATCCCATCACTGGACTCAAGCCCTGCGGAGTTGTGATTAATAAACAAGATAGACGGCGGGATCTTATTGCCGAATGTGATGTTTTCACATTTTATTGGGGATTATAGACAGAATATAAATGATCAAGAGAAACTTGTATTTTCTTAAAATTCATCAGATATGAGGTCATTAAATGAGCCATAACAATAGCGTGGGCAATTACTCTCTGCTTGTTTGCATGTCTCACTCTCAGTGCCTCTGTTCTTGGCAGCCAGGCAATTTGCATGTCAACTTAAGCTGCAGGTTATGATAGGCAATTACAATAGACTCGGATAATTGGGATGCAGGAAACAAGAGATTGACGCCTTTTATTTATGTTAACCTTAAATATCTGTTTCATGTCATAGCACTTTGCAATACATGATCCAACACGAATATCTGTGTATGCATCAAAACATGTGCACTGTATATAAATATTTATGTTGAACTTGATCACAGGTGATAATATATTTAAGAAAGAACAAAGCATTCTAGGGAAATTCAATATGCATTTTGCCACAAATTGCATTATTTTAAAGACTTGCCCTTGACATACATTTTGACAGAAAAGTTATTTCTTTGAGAATGGCGTTTTTTTACAGAATTGGAGAGGGCTTCAAAGGTTCAGTAGAAGATGTCATTATAGAGATTTTTAAAACACCTCCAGTTCAATGTTACGGCACTTCAGGGACAGTTACAGAATACAGTGTGGATATGTGTTTACTTTGGGCCCAAAACAATTCTTAATATCCTATATTTAAACGGCGTTTGAAGGATTTGGATCAGGCTCCGTGGCTCATAATTGGGGATAGGATAAAGAGTAGTCAAATGTACTGTGTGAGAGTGAAAATTAAATTACACCTCTGAATGCTCAGGAATGCAGCATTACCCCCAGGTCCCTTATGTCCTCGTCCCAATCATTACTATGTGGAGATATCCAACTCCCGACAGAAAAAAAGGATCAGAAGAATGCTGGGACACTAACCCCCCCCCTCCCATCAGGAGTACATAAGGGGTACTTACCCAGCATTCCGCCTGTTCTTTTTTTCTGTCTATCGACAGAATGGTCTTGGATGCTGGTGCTGCTCCTGCTGGGCTGGGGTGGCGTGCGCTTCTTCTCTCCTCCCCCCGCCCGTCTGCCTGGCTTCGCGGGCGGGGTTTTTTGTGTTGGTCTGCCTCCCGGCCTGCCGGGCTTGCTGGTAGGCAGGGCTGTTCCTGGCTGAAAATCCTGGTTACCGGCCCTTTGAGGCTGGTGTGCCGCCTCCCGGTTACGTCCAGGTCACTGAGCTTGTCTTTCTGTGGCCTGGCCGGTTGGAAGACGTGCTGCGCTCGTTGTCCCGTGGATATCCGGAGCCCGATGTTGGAGTGGGGGCCTTGTTCCTGTTGGTGTTCTGGCCCCCGCTCCAGGTAAGTCCTGCATAGCGGTGTTTTGTTCTCTCCCAGACATGTTCCTGGTTGCCTGTCAGAGCTCATCCTTCGTCATGCTGCCTGCCTCACTTTCCTTCCCTTGCAGCTCCGACATGAGTGCCTCTGCCTCCAGCGCTGCCTCTGCCAGGTGTTCGGGCCCCTGTGCATCGCTCCCCTCCTGGCCTTGCCTTTGTAATGCCTCATTACGATCTATGCATGGCAATAGTCTGGGGATGCCGGGGATTGGACCCGGGGCCTCATGCTTGTCTTTCTTGCACTCTGGATGCTTTTGGCTGTTACAGCCATTTTTGATGCTCTCCGGGCATTTTGGCTTGGTCTCCCCATGCCTCGTGATGTGGGGTGTCTCCATCTGTACGCCTTTGAGTCATTGACGGTTTCACTCCTGTTCTCTTTCTGAACTTGGTCTGCTGTCACCCTTTCTGTGGGGGGCTGCGTCACTGGTGCTGCACGATGTTCCTGTTTGGTGTGGGCCTGCACCAAGGCTGTTCTTTTAGCTGCCTCCTGTACAGCTTGACTGACGCTGTGTTTCCAGTGGCACCATTTGGTGTTGTGCTTCGTGATGCTGCCGGATTTTGGGGCCTGGAGTCCCATGTTTGCTATCCCGGTCATTGCTCTTGCATCTGGATTGTGTGGTTCTGGGCTCTTCGCTTGGTCTCTCATGTTTCTACCTTGCGGTGTGGTGTGCTATGTATTTGGGTGTTCCCTGAGTTATGTACATCCTCTTGTGGCATGCAGTGCTGCGGCTTGGTGACCTGCGCTCACGCCTTTGCACCTGGGCACACTTGTGTGCTTGTGTCTGCCATGTGTTCTGGCCTGGTGGGATGCGCTTTCAGCGCTTGCTCCCATGGTTCACCGCTTGGGTTTACAGGTCTAAGCTTGGTCTCCCGGGTGGCGTGCTGCTCTCCGTTTCTTTCTGTGTGGCATGCTTTGCTTCTCCTGCACTTTTGGTGTTGGGGAATCTGTTGATGTTGCCATGGACGGGCGCTGTTTTTGCTTCCTGTTCCTTCGACTGCTGCCTTTTCCTCAAATCCCTTGCTCATTGCACCATCAGGATTCAAGCAAGCCGGGCCGAAGACGGCTGAAATGCCAGAAACCGGTCCCCGGAAGCTTGTTTCCTTCCCAGTGTAAGAATTGGCTTTTGTAGTCTGGTCTGCCCTGTTCCCATGATGCACTGGGCCAGGAACAGACTAATTTGCATACAGCCAGGTTCTGAAACTGGGATGGTGCAATGAGCTAAAAAACAGTGTTGGATCTAGTCCTGATCTCTTGACTGGGTGAGAGTATTCTGCTTAATTCAGAGACTCTGTCCATCACCACCCCTTGTTGCAAATTATTTTGTCCACCCTAAGCATGGAAGGGTATACTCAGATGTGAGTCCCTTGCTCATTGCACCATCAGGATTCAAGCAAGCCGGGCCGAAGACGGCTGAAATGCCAGAAACCGGTCCCCGGAAGCTTGTTTCCTTCCCAGTGTAAGAATTGGCTTTTGTAGTCTGGTCTGCCCTGTTCCCATGATGCACTGGGCCAGGGACAGACTAATTTGCATACAGCCAGGTTCTGAAACTGGGATGGTGCAATGAGCTAAAAAACGGTGTTGGATCTAGCCCTGATCTCTTGACTGGGTGAGAGTATTCTGCTTAATTCAGAGACTCTGTCCATCACCACCCCTTGTTGTAAATTATTTTGTCCACCCTAAGCGTGGAAGGGTATACTCAGATGTGAGTCCCTTGCTCATTGCACCATCAGGATTCAAGCAAGCCGGGCCGAAGACGGCTGAAATGCCAGAAACCGGTCCCCGGAAGCTTGTTTCCTTCCCAGTGTAAGAATTGGCTTTTGTAGTCTGGTCCGCCCTGTTCCCATGATGCACTGGGCCAGGGACAGACTAATTTGCATACAGCCAGGTTCTGAAACTGGGATGGTGCAATGAGCTAAAAAACAGTGTTGGATCTAGCCCTGATCTCTTGACTGGGTGAGAGTATTCTGCTTAATTCAGAGACTCTGTCCATCACCACCCCTTGTTGTAAATTATTTTGTCCACCCTAAGCGTGGAAGGGTATACTCAGATGTGAGTCCCTTGCTCATTGCACCATCAGGATTCAAGTAAGCCGGGCCGAAGACGGCTGAAATGCCAGAAACCGGTCCCCGGAAGCTTGTTTCCTTCCCAGTGTAAGAATTGGCTTTTGTAGTCTAGTCTGCCCTGTTCCCATGATGCACTGGGCCAGGGACAGACTAATTTGCATACAGCCAGGTTCTGAAACTGGGATGGTGCAATGAGCTAAAAAACGGTGTTGGATCTAGCCCTGATCTCTTGACTGGGTGAGAGTATTCTGCTTAATTCAGAGACTCTGTCCATCACCACCCCTTGTTGTAAATTATTTTGTCCACCCTAAGCGTGGAAGGGTATACTCAGATGTGAGTCCCTTGCTCATTGCACCATCAGGATTCAAGCAAGCCGAGCCGAAGACGGCTGAAATGCCAGAAACCGGTCCCCGGAAGCTTGTTTCCTTCCCAGTGTAAGAATTGGCTTTTGTAGTCTGGTCTGCCCTGTTCCCATGATGCACTGGGCCAGGGACAGACTAATTTGCATACAGCCAGGTTCTGAAACTGGGATGGTGCAATGAGCTAAAAAACGGTGTTGGATCTAGCCCTGATCTCTTGACTGGGTGAGAGTATTCTGCTTAATTCAGAGACTCTGTCCATCACCACCCCTTGTTGTAAATTATTTTGTCCACCCTAAGCGTGGAAGGGTATACTCAGATGTGAGTCCCTTGCTCATTGCACCATCAGGATTCAAGCAAGCCGGGTCGAAGACGGCTGAAATGCCAGAAACCGGTCCCCGGAAGCTTGTTTCCTTCCCAGTGTAAGAATTGGCTTTTGTAGTCTGGTCTGCCCTGTTCCCATGATGCACTGGGCCAGGGACAGACTAATTTGCATACAGCCAGGTTCTGAAACTGGGATGGTGCAATGAGCTAAAAAATGGTGTTGGATCTAGCCCTGATCTCTTGACTGGGTGAGAGTATTCTGCTTAATTCAGAGACTCTGTCCATCACCACCCCTTGTTGTAAATTATTTTGTCCACCCTAAGCGTGGAAGGGTATACTCAGATGTGAGTCCCTTGCTCATTGCACCATCAGGATTCAAGCAAGCCGGGCCGAAGACGGCTGAAATGCCAGAAACCGGTCCCCGGAAGCTTGTTTCCTTCCCAGTGTAAGAATTGGCTTTTGTAGTCTGGTCTGCCCTGTTCCCATGATGCACTGGGCCAGGGACAGACTAATTTGCATACAGCCAGGTTCTGAAACTGGGATGGTGCAATGAGCTAAAAAACGGTGTTGGATCTAGCCCTGATCTCTTGACTGGGTGAGAGTATTCTGCTTAATTCAGAGACTCTGTCCATCACCACCCCTTGTTGTAAATTATTTTGTCCACCCTAAGCGTGGAAGGGTATACTCAGATGTGAGTCCCTTGCTCATTGCACCATCAGGATTCAAGCAAGCTGGGCCGAAGACGGCTGAAATGCCAGAAACCGGTCCCCGGAAGCTTGTTTCCTTCCCAGTGTAAGAATTGGCTTTTGTAGTCTGGTCTGCCCTGTTCCCATGATGCACTGGGCCAGGGACAGACTAATTTGCATACAGCCAGGTTCTGAAACTGGGATGGTGCAATGAGCTAAAAAACGGTGTTGGATCTAGCCCTGATCTCTTGACTGGGTGAGAGTATTCTGCTTAATTCAGAGACTCTGTCCATCACCACCCCATGTTGTAAATTATTTTGTCCACCCTAAGCGTGGAAGGGTATACTCAGATGTGAGTCCCTTGCTCATTGCACCATCAGGATTCAAGCAAGCCGGGCCGAAGACGGCTGAAATGCCAGAAACCGGTCCCCGGAAGCTTGTTTCCTTCCCAGTGTAAGAATTGGCTTTTGTAGTCTGGTCTGCCCTGTTCCCATGATGCACTGGGCCAGGGACAGACTAATTTGCATACAGCCAGGTTCTGAAACTGGGATGGTGCAATGAGCTAAATAACGGTGTTGGATCTAGCCCTGATCTCTTGACTGGGTGAGAGTATTCTGCTTAATTCAGAGACTCTGTCCATCACCACCCCTTGTTGTAAATTATTTTGTCCACCCTAAGCGTGGAAGGGTATACTCAGATGTGAGTCCCTTGCTCATTGCACCATCAGGATTCAAGCAAGCCGGGCCGAAGACGGCTGAAATGCCAGAAACCGGTCCCCGGAAGCTTGTTTCCTTCCCAGTGTAAGAATTTGCTTTTGTAGTCTGGTCTGCCCTGTTCCCATGATGCACTGGGCCAGGGACAGACTAATTTGCATACAGCCAGGTTCTGAAACTGGGATGGTGCAATGAGCTAAAAAACGGTGTTGGATCTAGCCCTGATCTCTTGACTGGGTGAGAGTATTCTGCTTAATTCAGAGACTCTGTCCATCACCACCCCTTGTTGTAAATTATTTTTTTCCTCAAGTTTGGCAGGCTCATCCTGGAGGGACTGGGGCCCGTTGTTGGGTTCTACTCGGGGCCTGGGTTCTTCCTCCATTGTGCCACTGGCTCTGGCTCTGTTGCAGTTGTGTTTCTTGTTTTGTGTATTTGCACTGCATTCTTCTCCTTGGACTTGGGGACTGTGCTCTTTTCTTCTCGGCTCTGGCATTTCCTTTGTGGCCGCCATGGGCTGTCTTTCGGTGTTGGGGCCTTGTTCCTGGTGGTGTCCCGGCCTCCCCTCCGGGTTTGTGGGGGCTATAGCCTTCGTATTCCAGTGGGTGCTCTGCTTTTCCCCATTACGGGTTGGGGGGGAGGTGTGTGTTTGTGGCTATCTCTCCTCCTGTATGCTCCGGTCCTTCTCTGATATTTGTTGGGGATCCTTTTCTTTAAGGTTTTCTCAGCCCTGGCCTGGACTTGGCCTTCCCCATGTCTCTGGGGGGTGCTCTGGGCTCCGGTGCCTCTGTGGGTCTCTGCCCGTGGCTTCTTCTGGATGGTGTGGCTGTGGCTGCAGTGCCAGGTTGTTATCTCGGTCATCCTGCTGCTGTCTGCCTCTCTTGGTCCCTTTCCATGTTGCCTTTACCTGCGCTTCTGCGTGGTTCTTCCTGTCACGCTTGTTTGTGCTGCTTTTTACCCTGATTGTCTGCCAGCCCTGATGTTCGGGCTTGGTGCTGGAGCTCCTTGGCTGTGTCCTGGGCCTGGTTGTTGTGGTCCTGGCCTCCAAGGTTTTTGCCTGTGGCCTTTCCTCCCTGGGGATGGCTTCTCTCCTGGGTGGGGTTGCCCGCTTGGGTTTCTGGATGAGGTTGGTTTGCTATTTTTCTGCTTCCCCAGGCTACTGGTTCTTGACGGGCACTGTGGTGCTGGTCTGGCCTACTTTCGGGGTCTGTCTCCTGTGCCGGTGTGCTTGGGTTGCACTGGTCGATTCTCTCTGATCCTCACTGCTGCGTGGTGTTCTGGGCGCCTAGTCTGCTTTGGTGCCTTGGTGGATTTTGGCTTCCCCTGTGTTTGGCCTCTTGGCTGTTGGCTGTGCTTTTTCCATTGGCCTTTCCTTCCTCCTTCTTCTGGCCTCATCTGGTATCAGTGGTGCAGCTGGGTGGACGTTTTTGATGCCTGGGTGGATTCCCAAGGTGATGTTGGCCTCCGCCGGGTCTCTTCTGGCCTGCAGTGTTCTTCTCTGGCTTGGCTTGCTGAGGAGAAGGGGGGGGGTGTTGTCCCTGCCCTTTCTGATGGTTATTTTTGTCGGAGTTGCGCCTCAGCTTTTCCCTGTACTCATGTTGTTCTGAGGGCCGTGTTTCGGTCGCTACTGGTCTGCAGGCTTGCTTCTGCTTGTCCTTCGGCGTTAACTTCTTGTGGTTGTCTGTTTCCTTTGGCCTTCCTCCCTGTTGGCTCCTGTTCTTGGCTGGTCTTTCTGTTTGGCACGACCTGCTCGGGGTTGCCTGGTTACACTCTTTCTGCAGTCCTGGTCTGCCTGATGGGGCTGTGTTGGAGGTTTGTTGGGTGGTCGCTCTGCTGTCGGGTTCCGATCCTTGCGGGTGTGGTGTGTTCCTGTCGTTGTGGCCTCTTGGTTCTGGCTATGCCTGTTTGGGTCTGTCACCCACTCCTATTTTCCCTGCTTGCCTCCTCTTGGGTTCCGTTTGGGCGACGCCGGGGCTGTTTGCTCTCTGGCCTGTGCTCCGCTGGGGCCTTCCCTTCTTTGGCCTTCTCCCGGTTTTGGGTTGTGCCTTCGTGTCCTTCTGTTCATGCGGGTTGCTTGTCTTCGGCTTTGGCTTCCCGGCTGTGTCCTCGGTTGCCGTTTTGTGCCCTGGTGGTTCGTCCCCTGCGCGTGCCCTGCCTTGGGTCGTGCTGGGCTTCGGGGTTTGGTTTGCTTGTGCGTTCCTCCCTGGCTTCTATTTGCTTCTATGATCCCTCTCTCCTGGTGGGTTGGGGTTCCATGCTGTGTTGTTTGGGCTTGCCCGCTCCTTTGGGTCCTCTGGGGGTTGTTGGCCCTCATTCTCGCTGGCTTCTGTGTTTTTGCCCCGGCCTTCTGCTTGGGCTGTTTGGGGTTGTCTCTGGTTGGGCTTGGCTGTGGTTAATGTTGGCTCCCTTTGGGTTCCCTTGCTATGGTCTTGGGTTCTCTGGGTTGTTTGTCCGTCTGGTTCCACTCCTTCTCTGGTGTTCGGGGTGTGCGTTCTTCGGGCTGTTGCTTCCTGCTCCGGTTTGACTGGAGCTGTGTTCTGGGGTTCCTGTGGTTTATCCTGTTCCCTTTTCCTCTTTGTTTTTCCAGGTCTTTTTGTCCTGGTTGGTTGCCCTTGTTGGTTCTTGCTGCTCGGGTTTCCTGGAGGTGCTGGTTCCCTTGGTGCCTTGTTTCCTCGTCTTTTAGGGCCTGGTGGGTTGGCTTCCGGGGCTTGTTCTTCCTTCCCCGGTGTGTTGGTTTTCCCTCTTTCCCTGCCCGTGGGCTCTGTCTCGCCTTCCGGGCTGGGTATCGGTGGACTGTCGGCTGTTGCTGGCCCTTTTCTTTCAGGCCTGCAGCTCTTTTGTGTGGTTCCGGGGGTTTGTCCTCTGGTCTCTCTGGGGTCAGGTCGTTTGCTTCCCTTCTCTTCTGGTTTGGTCCTGCCCTTGGTGGGCTTCTCGGCCCTTTTTTTCCCGGGGACGACTTTGGTTGTTGTTGGTTGGGGCTTTGCGTTCCTCTGGCCCTCTTGTCCACTGGGTGTTTCTTTTCATACCGGGCCTTTCATACCGGGCCTGGGTTTGGCTGGCATAGGTTCTCAGTGCCTGGGTTTGGCTCCTGTTGCCCAGTTCTGACTTGCTGGCCTGGTCGCTCTAGGCATTTTTCTTTGAGTGGCCTCCTCACTGTTGTTTTCTTCTTGCCTCGGTTGGCTTGTGTGTCCATGCTCTCCCCTTCTCTGGTTGGCTGTGGGGAATTCCTGCAGTGGGCTGGTTGACCTCTGTGGTTGTCGGTCTTGTCGTCTGGATGTTCTCCCATTGTTTTGTTGGGTGCGTCCAGGATTGGTGCGGCTCCCTCTTGTTGGGGGCTCTGCCTGGGGTTTCGCCAGTTCTGCCTTTTGCTTCCTGCAGTTGCTGCCTTGGTGTGATTTCCTGGGCTGGCCTTAGTTTTGTTTGGGAAGGCCGGCTTTTCTGCTTTGGTATTCTCCACATAGTAATGAATGGGACGAGGACATAAGGATCCTGGGGGTAATGCTCTGTTACTTACCGGTAATCTTCATTACTCCGGGTGCTGTTGTCCTCATCCCATTCATACACCCCGCACTCCCTCCCGGAAGGCAGGCCTTCCTGTTTTGCGGTACAAAAGGGGGTGGTGATGGACGGAGCATCTGAACCAATCAAACACTCACACCCAGTCAAAAGATCAGGGTTTAATCCATCACCGTTCTTTAGCCCTCTCTGCCACCCCAGTTCAGACATGGCTATATGCAAATCAGTCTGACCCTGTGCCTCATGGGAACAGTCCAGCCCGAACTGCCAAGCCATGCCTTCCCTGGACCGGAAACAAGCTTCCGAGGACCGGTTTTTGGCATTGCAGCCGTCTTCAGCCCGGCTTGCTTGAATCCAGTGGCAAAGTGAGCAAGGGACTCACGTCTGAGCATACCCTGCCACACTTATGGCGGCCAAAAGCGGTACAAAAGGGGGTGGTGATGGACGGAGCATCTGAACCAATCAAACACTCACACCCAGTCAAAAGATCAGGTTTTAATCCATCACCGTTCTTTAGCCCACTCTGCCACCCCAGTTCAGACATGGCTATATGCAAATCAGTCTGACCCTGTGCCTCATGGGAACAGTCCAGCCCGAACTGCCAAGCCATGCCTTCCCTGGACCGGAAACAAGCTTCTGAGGACCGGTTTCTGGCATTGCAGCCATCTTCAGCCCGGCTTGCTTGAATCCAGTGGCAACGTGAGCAAGGGACTCACGTCTGAGCATACCCTGCCACACTTATCGCGGCCAAAAGCGGCTTGGCAGTTCGGGCTGGACTGTTCCCATGAGGCACAGGGTCAGACTGATTTGCATATAGCCATGTCTGAACTGGGGTGGCATAGTGGGCTAAAGAACAGTGATGGATTAAACCCAGATCTTTTGACTGGGTGTGAGTGTTTGATTGGTTCAGATGCTCCGTCCATCACCACCCCCTTTTGTACCGCATTGGCCGCCATTAGTGTGGCAGGGTATGCTCAGACGTGAGTCCCTTGCTCACTTTGCCACTGGATTCAAGCAAGCCGGGCTGAAGACGGCTGTAATGCCAGAAACAGGTCCTCGGAAGCTTGTTTCCCGTCCAGGGAAGGCATGGCTTGGCAGTTCAGGCTGGACTGTTCCCATGAGGCACAGGGTCAGACTGATTTGCATATAGCCATGTCTAACTGGGGTGGCAGAGTGGGCTAAAGAACGGTGATGGATCAAACCCAGATCTTTTGACTGGGTGTGAGTGTTTGATTGGTTCAGATGCTCCGTCCATCACCACCCCCTTTTGTACCGCATTGGCCGCCATAAGTGTGGCAGGGTATGCTCAGACGTGCGTCCCTTGCTCACTTTGCCACTGGATTCAAGCAATCCGGGCTGAAGGCGGCTGTAATGCCAGAAACCGGTCCTCGGAAGCTTGTTTCCGGTCCAGGGAAGGCATGGCTTGGCAGTTCGGGCTGGACTGTTCCCATGAGGCACAGGGTCAGACTGATTTGCATATAGCTATGTCTGAACTGGGGTGGCAGAGTGGGCTAAAGAACAGTGATGGATCAAACCCAGATCTTTTGACTGGGTGTGAGTGTTTGATTGGTTCAGATGCTCCGTCCATCACTACCCCCTTTTGTACCGCATTGGCCGCCATAAGTGTGGCAGGGTATGCTCAGACGTGAGTCCCTTGCTCACTTTGCCACTGGATTCAAGCAAGCCGGGCTGAAGACGGCTGTAATGCCAGAAACCGGTCCTCGGAAGCTTGTTTCCGGTCCAGGGAAGGCATGGCTTGGCAGTTCGGGCTGGACTGTTCCCATGAGGCACAGGGTCAGACTGATTTGCATTTAGCCATGTCTGAACTGGGGTGGCAGAGTGGGCTAAAGAACGGTGATGGATCAAACCCAGATCTTTTGACTGGGTGTGAGTGTTTGATTGGTTCAGATGCTCCGTCCATCACCACCCCCTTTTGTACCGCAATGGCCTTCCTGTTTTGGGCTTGGTTGTTCAGGCGGAATGCTGGGTAAGTACCCCTTATGTACTCCCAATGGGAGGGGCAGGTTAGTGTCCCAGTATTCTTCTGATCCTTTTTTTCTGTCGGGAGATGGATATCTTCACATAGTAATGAATGGGACGAGGACAATGGGACCCGGAGTAATGAAGATTACCGGTAAGTAATAGAGCATCCCCTTGGTCTCCGGGAGCAACACCACAGCATGTTCACAATATCAGACTCACAATTGGATAAAGATAGGTGTCTTCGATCCAATTACATGTATCAGTTTCACACTACTCCTCACCAAGAATGGTATTGTTTCAATGAAACAACTTTGTGTGCTATGTTATGCTAAGCATGCTATGAAATTGGAAACAAGAGTACAGGACAGGCACAAGGGCTGTGTATAGCCTACGTACTTGCTTAGCGTGACCACATAGTGGAACAGCATGATCACTGTATGTGGACAGTGTCCACAGTACAGGCGCGAAGACCCATCTGTGCGCATAGGGGAGTGACACAGGTTGCTACTGCCAGGCTTCAAACAGGAGCGCCCTTCACCACGGGCCCTAGTTAAAGAGTGTCTGGTCAAAAACAGCCCAGTGCAGGACAAAAAGAGTCTCAGACAGGTCAAGGAAGAGATTCAAGAGAAGGTGTGGGAGGGAGGAGGGACCAACAGGGCGAAATAGGATGGAGAATGGGCAGTGGCGTAGCGAGTGTTATGGGTGCGAGTGCAAGGAAGGAAAAGACCCCCTTGGCTGCTGTCTGAACTGTGAAACACAGCAATGAGCAGGGTTCAGTGGACCCTCAGGGCTCTGGGCCCCGGTGCCACTGCACCTGCTGTACCAATGGAAGTTACACCTCTGGAAATGGGAGTCTTCGGTACAAGGTGAGAGCAGGACTGACAACCGTAAACTGAGCTTTATGATGTAAATTGGGAGCCGGAAGGGAGAGAATGTAGACTACAGCAACAAGGGTGATAATAAAGCTTCAGTAAAGACCTGACAAAGGATATTTTAGAAAAGAGGTAAGAAACTAAGGGAAACTTCAGAAGGGGAAGTGGGAGATGAAGAGAGGGCTGCAGGAGTTGAGGAAAGTGGTAAATTAGGTGCAGGCGGAGAGGTGAAGTGGGCAAAGAGCTGCAGGTTGAGAGGTGAGAGTGAGAAGCAAAAAAGAAGAAAAGTTACAGTGGGACAATCGAGACGGTTGAGAATGTGTTCCAGGAAAACAAAGCTGCAAGAGGATACTTTCCAGGGGAAAAAAAATGTAAATGGCTGATATTGTTAGCAGCTTAGGCGTCAGTATAGACGGATCAGTTCACTTAGATTGCAATATAATGAAACAAATATGGGCACTCTCCTGGAAAAATACGCCCTTGAATTTTAATCCATACCGCAATTAATTTTTTTGCATGGTATCTGCTGATTTAATTGTAAGTATATGTGCAACATATTTAGGTGCTATTACTACACAAAAATAGACTGGTAAAATATCCATATTTCAGAGGGATCTGAGAAAATGGAAAATATTTCATGGTTCCCTGCGAAATATAGGTTTCATCACCATAATGACAGCCCCTAAACCATTTTACAAAACTCTACCATTCTTGGAGGTACTACGATTATGCAGCAAAGTTATCGAAATTATGTGATATGGTCATATGAATTATACAGTAAAAAAGTTAAATAATGCAACACATTCAATGGCAGTATTATTTTCAGACATTTGAGCTAGAATTAACATTTTTGGTGATATCTGCAAATTCTGCAATAAAATATGTAGCAAATGCTATACATCTTTAGGTGAGGCTGAAAAGCAATAGGAAATGTGTAAGGAGGTTGGCACACTTTGGAAAAAAACATGTACTCCTGGGAGTATAATAATCTCAGAACGGCCAGGCGACATCTTAAACCTTGGGAACAGGTGATTTCAGGCCAGGCTGTTGCTTTTACCAAAAAGCCTGAGAGAAGAACAGGAGAGGGCCCGAATTCCCAATTCAACACAAGGTACGGTAAGGTATGACATGGTCTCTAGGAACAGGGGCCAGTGTTCAAGAACCATCTGTGGGCAAGGTAGGTCCTCAAGAGAAACAGTTACTTGTCCTGATGAAGGCTTATACAGCTATATTCATCAAGCCGAAAACGGCTCGCAAAGGGCCAGATTCTGAGAATATGGCCCTTTGCGAGTGCAATTTTTGCATTTGGGAGTCATCATCCCAAATGCAAAAATCGCTAATTGCGAAATCGCATATTTGCGAGGCATTGCATTTAAGGAATCTCTATTTGAGATTCCTAAAATGCAATTCATTAACCATTTTCCATTAGCGAATTCGCTATTCCTGGCCGCTATTTACCACGAAGTCAGACTTCGTGGTAAATAGCGAAAACTCAGAAAAATGCACTTTAGTGCATTTTTCTGAGTGGTATGTTACACATACACATGTCCTTTGGACATGTGTGTGCGCAACATCTGGCTACATTTGCTTTTCAGGGGTGCTACAGGGTGTCCTTTGGACACCCCTGGCACCCTTGAAATCGCATCCTTATTTGCGATTAGCAAATTGCTAATCGCAAAGGCCCATAGGAATGAATGGTGAGTTATTCCTTATTTGCGATTAGCAATTTGCTAATCGCAAATAAGGAAGATGTAGGAATCGTAATATTTTTTGCAATTCCTACATGAATCCCGTTTTGCAAGTCCTTAATAGCGATTCCATATGAATCGCTATTCTATTACAGACTCGCAAACTGGACTTTGATGAATCTAGCTGTTAGTATCTATTGGGTCGAAATGCTGTCGACTTCCACTTTTTAAACCAAATTTCAATATGTTCATAGCAGTTTCATGATCTCTAAACATTCAATACGAAACTAGCACATTACTTTTATTTGCACTTTAGGTTTTTTTCTTGTCTCACACACTAATCTTTATATATGTTTAGTGTTTACCTTGTTTTGAGCATGGATACTTTTTGTGCTCATTTACGTGTCCCTGAGCTGCTCATTTTGCATATATAAAATGTATTTATTTAATTTATGCACCTTGCAATGTATATTTATTGTATTAAATGATGGCTCATAACTGCCTATGCAAAGTATGTGATTGCATTAATGACATGGCTTGTCCTTATAAGTAGCAAGGGCCTTATTTATGACGTTTTGTCGTAGGGCAGCGCCACAGGCCTTCCTGCTGCGCTGCTCTACGGAAAAAGAAAAGGGCCTGGAAAGCACCATATCTATCAGATACAGTGCATCCCTGTCTTTTTCCCCTGTGCCGGTGCACAATGGGCTGCGTTGCGCCAACGCAGGCACCTTCACAGCATAGTGCAAGTGTGCCTGCGTTGCGGGGATGATTATTTTTGTGCAGGAACAAAAACCTCCCAGCACAAAACAATCACAAGGGGCTTATCATCTTTCTATAGGTGCTGCATTCTGCAGCACACATAGAAAAAGGAAAAACTAGGAGAAATAAAAATATGTCTCCTCGTTGTGCCTCCCTTACGCCTCCCCTCGGAAGACCCAAGTTTTTGGAGCAGCCTCAGATTTACGATTTCTCGTAAATCTGGGGCTTTGTCAAAAAGCTATGGATGTTGCAGGGAACGCCCCCAGCAACACCCATTGCATGCCCCTTTAGGGCAGAAAACTGTTAAAGGCAAAAATATTTACAAGGCAGCATTAAGCCAAAAAAGTGGCTTAGTGCTGTCTGCTAAATATGGAGTAGGCTCCTTCGCCACCGCAGCGTCACAAAAAGTGACGTTTCAGTGGTGCAAGGAGCCTCGTAATGAGGCCCCAGGTTTTTTGCAGGTTCGGGAACCACTGTTACATCATATTCAGATGACCCCAGGTCCCTGGCTGAACATTTGGATACGCCTTTGTATTTCATTACACAGCAGCACAATCTGCAAGTTGTAGACCATCTCTGGAGGACTTGTGAAAGGCACGTCACACAGTCAGTTTTCGCAACCAAACATCCTCTCAAACCTAAACTAATGCAACAAACCCTAATCTCTGCTCTCCACATGTCCTTTGAACTCTAGTTATTGACGCTCGTCTCGAGTGTGTTCCTCACACTGGTCTTAAATGCGTACTCTGACTGCGGGCTGTGGATGGCGTTCCCCACTCAAATCCTTATGGCACAGACAATAGCTGCAGGGTATATATAGTCTTCATTCACTAAATCTTTTCTGCAAATACAGCTTGTACTGGCAGGCAATTGTCTATGTTTGGGAGGCCCTTGTGAATAACTCAAACTATGACTTTTAACATCTTTACATCTACAGCTGAGGATGGATTATTCAGAATAAAACACAAATAAATGCTTGTGAAGTGTATCACGCTGGACATACAATAGCCTAGGGTGCTGAACATATGTTCATTCAAATGGAAGAGCACAGAAGTTAGTGTGGTCAATGTACTCTGTTAAAATGAGCAGTGAAAAGCATGGTTAACCATGGTCTTCCATAGCTAGCCATTTGTAAACCATAGATAGTATGCTTAGTGCATGAACATAAGCCAGGTTAGGTAACGTTTACAGTAGAAGGCACAAGCATTTCATCCGATGGAAATAAAAGGACTATTAGCTTTTGCATTGAAACTAACTGGGAAGTATGGGCCAGATGTATCAACATTGCATTTTGCGAGTCCATAAAAGCAAATTTTACTGATTCACTATTATGGGCTCGCAAAATGCAATGTATGTAGGTTTTCCAAAATAAATTGCGATTCCTACCCATTCCTTATTTGCGACTTGCAAATTGTGAGTCACAAATAAGGAATGGCTTCCCATTCATTCCTATGGGCCTCCTTCCCATTCATTCCTATGGGCCTAGAGGCCCATTGGAATGAATGGGAATTGCATGGGAATGGGAATTGCATGCGCAATTTGCAAGTACCAAATAAGTATTTGCAAATTGTGCATGCAATTTCAAGGGTGCAAGGGCGCCAAATGGACACCCTGTTGCACCCCTGAAATATGCATGTGTGCACATGTGGCACACATTCATGCCCTAAGGGCATGTATGTACACCACATGGCACCTAGAAAAATGCAAAAAAGTGAATTTTTCTTTGAATTTGCATATTACCACCGACTTGACTTGGTGGTAATTTGCGAATCCTTAAAGCCAGGTCACACATTTTTTTTGCTTTCTGCATTTCATTTAAGGAATCGCAAATTGTAATTCCTTAAATGCATTCGCAAAATAGGGAATCACAATTTTTGCGATTCCCTATTTTGGGAATGTCTTTTGAGATGATACATCCCAAAAGGCTTTTTTCCATTCGCAAACAGGAAAAACTCTTGATACATCTGGCCCTATGTTATTTATTCAGAGTTTCAGTCGATGCAAAGTTCAGTTTTTCTCATGTTTGTAGCAGGGCAGAGCTTCCAGTGGGACCTGGCCAACACTCTTCTAATTTTAATACTTCTGATCTAAATACTCCAGCCATCAGTCACGTCACCATCATTGGGTGGTGGATCCTGTCATCAGTAACGTGAGCACCCATGCATAACACCTTAATGTATTTATGAAGAGCAAACCATACCTTCGAAAGCAACACAATCTACAACTATATACCTTTTCTTAAAATCAGCTATTTGACAATACATGAACTGTTGGTTAGGAGCACTTACAACAACTAAAAAATTCCACGTTTCTAACGTGCGGAGCATTTATACTTGGATCAAAAATGTTGGTAATCTCTCATTAAATGATTCCAACACAGTTTATTTCAAACAGAAAGATCAATTTGTAATTTTTCATTCTGGTTTCCGCCCTACTTTTTTTTCATCTGCAAGACATCATTTCTTCTCTTATGCAGCTGTTTCTTCGGCGGAATCTGATTTAAATCCGGTTACAGAACAAGTCTATTTTAGAAAGGATTAAAATAAATATTCAGAAATAACTCTGATGCTGCATCCCATCTGTGAAGGTGACTTATTCTACATTCAGAACAACTCATTTTGATTAATCACAAGATATTTACAAGCTCATATCTAATCGCTCATCAAGGGAATCGCATGCTTTACTACAACTAAACAAGGCACGGAATTTCAGGCTACGGAATTGTTTTTTCCCCGGTATCTGATGTAAAGCGGACCTAGCTCAAAGGAGCAATAGATGCTTTACAGAATTTATTTTAGTGTTACAGGGCATCTGAAAACATTTTCTTTGAAGCAAAAACGGCGTTAACGCGAGGCTCTGGATATAAGCCGCTATGCTGCATAGGGCTGAGGCCCCAGTTGAGATCAGAGCACAGAAGACAGCGTCCGAAGGAGGCGTTAATTTGTAATTAGGACAGATCTAGACAGCACAATGGGCGGAGTAACAGTTCTTCACGTGTATTTGCTAGGTCCCCAAACTTAAGAAGTTGCATACATTTCGCAAACTCACTTCCAACATGCCTTTTAAAGTTATTTCATAAAGAACCACATACAAATGTGGCATACTATTTTATTAGCATAATGGCTCTATATTTTTTTAAATAAAATCTGAATTAATATGAAAATATCCTAAGAAAGAAATCCCAGAAGTACATATATAGTTTCGTGCTTCAGATGCTCCCCTGGGGAAAACACTTGGGAGTTTGTGCGGCCCGTGACTGTACATTTCTGCATTTCATTAGCTGCATCTAATGATGTATTGAGTATATTTGTCAGTATTGGCTTGTTCTTCCTTAAATAAACCTGGAGATTAGTATGGCAGGTCTTAATACAGGGATGTGAACAGAGTAATGCACTGTGCAGTGAGACCCCAAGAGCTCAGACACAGAGGGGCACAAACAATGGCAATTATAAAGAGAACAATTGTGAAAGTGAAATCTGTGCAAGTGGAAAGTAAGGCAAAGGATCACTAATCGGAGATTACAGTGGAAGAATCTGACCTGGAAGAACAGGAGCCCACACCAGGCCTCCATGTTGTCATCTCAGGCCTCCATAATGAACCTCAACACTTTCACAATAGCTCCCCCCACATCCGCTACCAAGCGGCAACAGAGGATCAGCGGGTAGGCCTACTGCAGTCGATAGGTAACATTGTGACAAACATTTAGATGGGCTTCCTGTCATCCTCTAATTGAACACATCTCATTTCCCTTCCCTCCCCTTCAAGCCTCCCCCCTCCTCTCTGTCATTCGGTCACAAGCTGTAGGCTTCACGGCGTTTCCGCGGGGTAGAGCGGACACAGCTCAGAAATCCAGGGCAAAATTAACTTAATGCTCAGAGTCTCTGGCCTCACATCAGGGAGACATCTTCCTATTACAAGGACCTGCGAGTTGTAGGTTGCATCAGATATGTTTAGCTCAGCGGCACCAAGCGTAACACCCTTAAACTCCATGTCAGGGCTATGCGCGTTTCTGAGCGAAATATAGTGCTTGGTCCACTTAGAGCCCCAGTGGCCTGACAACAGGAATGTGTCTTCATCTCTTTTGAGCTTCTTGCGGGAGATGGAGGTCACCCCAGTGACTTATACCTGGCCGCACCGGCGCAGGGGACATAGTACAATAAATTGCATACCGTACCAAAATAAAATGCTTGGCTGCACAAACTTTGAGGGAGGTAATGCAGGTGAACTGGAATTTCTTGAACTGCTCTGAAATCTTGCATATCTCCGAGGGTCACATCATGCACTTGTTATTAATAGGGGATCATATTTTGCTTTTAGGATTGCCAACATTTGCATACAAAATACATCTTTCCTAATGCATATATTTCTTCTTCATACGGTTGAATGTGTCTCCAATATCAATCGTTAATCCTAAAATCTTCATACCAATTCTTGTTTATATATTCACAAATACATGCAAAAAGCGTTTTTTCCACAATAGGGCAAGAATACAGGTTTTTGAAAATAAAGATTGACAAATAGTACTTTTCTGTCCCATAATTTACAGCTATCTAAAGAAGACATCGAATTTATAGGTTATCATTCGTGGAAATCAAAAAAGAATACTGCTTTAGCACCTAAAATATGAACACTGTAGCTAAATATTAAGTATCATATACGGATATCGTGACAGTTTATGACATAAAAGGTCAATTTAGCTACGCATTATCATTTTCATTATGGAAACTTTCCATGCGTGTGATAAAATGCATTATCTGGCAGTTAAAGTGAGTGAAAGGGGATTACAATAAACAAATCCTCTCTGTCCACATGGGCAGTATAATGTGCCCCTAGGCCTAGGAGGAGTCAGACCATCCTGCAATCAGTGATGCCTGCATCCTCCCTGGGGTCTACAGAGTCCTCCCAGACGTCCCTCTCTTGTGCGTTTTCGGCAGAAACTCGGCTCTACCGCCTGCAAACACCGCTAACATTATCCAGTCCAGAAAATAGCTGGTATCTACTTATGCAGTGTTCCGGTCAGTGGAGTGGCACTGTAATCCAATGCCTCCCTATGCAAATGGGTCCAGGTGGTGGACCACAAAGTCTGTCTACACTGGTCAATATGCTTTGGGAGGCAAAGTTCTACTCAAAACTTAATGAGGGGATGTATTCCCCCCTGCTGTGTGAAACAGTTTTCAGAAAATTAGCAATAAGTCGTTTTATTAACACCCGGTGAAGCATTCCCTTTTGTGCTTTTTTTCTTATCCACTAGACAGGGATACTGGAATTATGTGACATGGGAAGGTCAAATTATGCAGCAGGGTTGTGTTAATTATGTGGCAAGAAAAGGCAAATTATGGGGGCGCTAGATGTCGCACGACCAACATGGCCGCTCACTAGCGAGGCTCTTGTCAGTTCGGGCGGAATTCCAAACATAACCCACATCCTGCAGTACCATAATCGTCTTACAAACACCTAAACGGAGAGCTACAGTGTGTCACTACGGGGAGTGCGGGGGGTGCGGACCGCACCAGGTGTCACCCCATGATGGGGTGACACCAATCTGGTTACGCTGGCTGGCTTGCTCTGCACTGCACAGTGGAGTGCAGCCTGAGCCTCAGCCTCGACCGCACCTCTGCTCTGCTGCCACTGCCAGTGCTGCTTTTTATTTATAGTGCAAGCCGCAAGCGCACGGTGCGCACGCACCTGCTTACAAATTAAAATACTGCAGTCAGTGCAGTGAGTGCAGCTCGTCGCCACGCACGCACCACCTATAGTGGTGATGTGATGTGATGATGGTGCGATGCGGATGCGCGGCGACAGCGTACCCAGTTTGTGGGTCCCAGGGCTGTCAATCTTTAGCGCTACCAATGACGGCCCTGGGACAGCCCCCGCGCGATGTGCTTCTTTGACGCGTCGCGGCGGTCGCTCGCCAGCACCACGTTTGTGGGAGGAGACGAGACAGCAGAGCAGGGGAGTGCGTGCTGCGCTGCTAGAATAAAGAATTAATGTGTCACCTTCTTTGATATCGCGAGCGCCGTCGTCTCCCCTTCAAATTTGGGACTGACTTCTTGGGTCCGGAGGCCGATTTGAGAGAGAAATATGATTTATTATGAATTAAATATGAATGAAGTTAGAAATGTGGCAGTGCCATGGCCATGGTTCGTGTCCTGATGAAAATTTGTCTCGTTGATATATTGCACAGAAACAGCGTTTAATTGCCTGGTCTTTGGCCGCCGACCCTGAAAAAGTCCCTGTGCTATAGAGAAGATAATGGGGGATGTTTCTTTTGTACTTCGCATCAGTAGTTGGTTTCCGTGGAGGTGCTTTGAACCGAAATGCCTCGAGACATATGTCTGGCTGCTTGCTTCCTATGCCCGCTCCTCGGTCAGGACACTGGACCGCATTTAATTCAGATGCTGCCCAAACACATGGGCACAACTTCCTCCTGCAGGAATGCGCCCTGCTTGTATTATTGGCTGCAGGCCATCGATGGTGAAGGAGGTGGACCCTAGTGGGTAGAGCTTGGGGCCTGGGAATGATGCTCACGCTGCCAATGACTACATGTGTGATTCCTGGCAGACCGCGCTATACCTTTCCAGTTTGTAAATCCCTACTTCTATTGATTTAGCTCGTGCATGTCGGTCTGTGGTGCAATCTTGGTTTGGCTACTCCCACTGTGGATTCACTGACTGGATTTGCCAATTTTCAAACTAAAGAGAAAGGTTGGAATGTAGACTGCAGCACATACCAGGCCCTCAGTTTATAGACGTATTTTAGCTACAACTTTTGAAGCCAGGAAGTCCGATGGCTCATAACCCAATTTTTTATAGTCACCAGCTCTCAGTCAGGGGATTCAGAGAGGTAGAAAGATCAACAGGAGTGTGCAAGTAATTGAGTCCCAACTTTCCATAGCATGTTTTTTGAGCCATCACTTTTAGAGGTAAATTCTAAAGGTGCCCTTCCATGGTAGCTCACCAGACGTTTTGTTATAAAGGGTATGAATGCAGTTGTGTCTCTTATCAGAGGACCCAGGAGGCAAATACCAGAACCATGCACATTTTGAGTAGAGTGATAGTGCCTCAGAGGAGTTGGCCGGACACTCTCCCTGACGTCCCTCTTTCTTGTCCCAGTCATTATGTCATGAGCGATCTCCCTCCCAGCCTTAACTTCATACAATCTTTTACCCCTGACCTTGTTGAATTAAAATTTTCTTCTATGGCCTTTGTAAATATTGGAACTAAATTTACAAACGTTACTAAGGACTCTGTATGGTCCCGTTATTTGCCATCTGTGTCCACTGGTGGACTCAGAGCGGAGGAGGTCCATGCGGTAAGTCGTGAGGAGGTGACACCACACCGGGTGACACTAACCCTAGTGACGCCACTGGAGAGCTGTACTAACCCTGCCTGCAAGGAAATAACTCCCGCCTCCCAGGAGTACCTTACGCCAGAGAACAGTGCCGGCGAACATCTGAGCAGGTGACTGGAGCAGAGAGCCGGGGCAGCGCGATGGCTGTGCACCTCAGGCAAGTCTGGGGACGACTGGGCCCAACAGGAGCAGGGGGTCGCTGAGCCCACAAATATCCACCTGCCGTGATTGCAGATTCGGGTGGCAACAGTGAGTTAGACACTGCGAGGGACATACGCTGTTGCTGTGGGGTCCGCACCCGGGACCTCGACTGCCGGAAAGAGGAGGGCCCACGAGGGAAGCACGCAAAGCGCAGAACGGAGCCCCGGCGCTCGGTGAGTGAGCGGCATAATAGGCGCAGCGGGGGGCACAATATCCGTGAAAGTGGACTGCATGAAGCCGCTGCTGCGTAGACGACCAAGCTGCATTTAAGGCGATACTTACCCATAAACGCTGATACCGGCAACGCTGAGGGGAGCAGCGGCAGCCATTTTGAGGTCACGTACACCCGGTGGGAAAACGATCAGTAATTGAACACGAGGGCTGTTCATGAGAGATCCTGACACGGCCAGTCTGCGAAAAGCTGTGAGAGAGTAATGCTAGTACACTGATATGGACGCTATTGCTAGGAGCTAGTGTCTCAGCCACGACGCCGCTATCTTGGGATAGAGCACCTATCCAGCGGGGGCTACTGGGTGCCCAAGGATTGAGACTAGTACGGAGTGAGGGGAGGTGGTGTACAAAGGCCCTCCAACGTTCAGCAGTTTGCCCCTCAGACCTTAATTGCACAACCCGGTTGGTGGGGTAGGCACCGAGCAGGGGTGATTCCAGGCCTGGACAAGCAGTGGACCAGCACAACCCCGGACGGAGCGGGGAGAACACAAAGACGCCATAACCTGCAAAGTGGCCGAAAAAACGGTGACCTGCCCAGTGAGCGAAAACGCCTAAAGCCCACCCCGGAGCATAGGGTGACATAGCATGGTCGGAGAGGGGCGCACAGATGCCAAACAGGCCAAGCTCTCGTTTGACCCCCGGAGAGGGTAGAGATTGAACTCGGTGGAACACAGAGACATGGGCCAAGCAGACCAGCAAGATGACGACTGGAAAGCGATTCTGATGGGTGTGAAGCAAAGCCTCACATCTATTGATGCCAAGATAGATACCATGAACGCTAGAATGGACTCTGTGGTGCACAAACTTGAGCAGCATGACCACAGACTCAAGGAAGCGGAAACCAGACTGTCGGAACTGGAGGACGGCGCAGCGGCGACAAGTGCACATGTGCTTCAAATGGATAAACTGCTGAAAGTGATAGCAGATAAGAATGAAGATTTGGAGGCGCGCTCCCGACGAAATAACGTCCGAGTCCTGGGCCTGGCAGAGTCCACTAACACGGGCAGAATGGAGAACTTCATGGAAACACTGGTCCTCGACCAGTTTGGCAGAGAAGCCTTTTCGGCCCATCTACCGGTGGAAAGGGCACACCGATCATTAGCCGTGCGTCCACCACCGGGAGCAACACCCCAACCAGTAATAGTACGCTTCTTGAACTACCGAGATAGAGACACAGTTCTGAGGCTTGCCCAGGAAATGAAACAGGTGCACTATGAAAATACTACTGTGGCATTTTTCCCGGATTTCACGCAGGCGGTCCAGGAAGCGAGGCGCAAGTATGCAGCAGTAAATAAAAAACTACTGGCACAAGACATTCAGTATGCAATGCTGTACCCAGCGAAACTCAGGATCATGCACTTAGGGAAACAACATTTCTTCACCACCCCCCGACAGGCCGAAGACAACCTCAGGAGGAATAGCAGAGCAGCATCCCAGGAGGCGGGGGAACGCAGATGCTCCAGATCCCTCTCGCTGACGTCGAACCCGGACTGAGAGTTGGGACTTAGACAATGTATTGCAGGCTGACAAGTCAGCTAAGAGTCATGCGAATATCTCCATGTTGGGGATGTATTAACAGTGTTATTATTAACTTGCACGTTCCACCCGGGCACTCACCTCCATCCCACTGCTACAGCCGGCTTTACTAAACAGAGCTGTGGGTCGGTGAAATTAAGGAGGCGAGAGGGCGCATCATGAGCCCCTAGTGTCCCTCATACGAGGGCAAACCCCTGGACTTCCCTCTAGAGAGAGGGAGAACTTATCAGACTACTGAGTTTGTTTTTGGGGGGGGGAGGTGTCACATGCCCGGCGAGTTGGGGTAGCCGGTGTGGGTGGGGATGGAGGGTTGGGGTAGGGGGATGTTCTTAGTTACAGGGATGGACAATGGACAAGACAAGCATATTCAGGATGTGAGCACAAATTGGGATAATGGTTGATGGTGCAACGGCTGTAAAAGGAACTACTGTTATATCGTGGAATGTGCGTGGGCTGAATGACCCTAGGAAGCGGAGGCAAGTGCTGGGGTACAGGGATAGACATCATGTTCAGGTGGCCCTGATACAGGAAACCCACCTTGGCCTCGAGAAGCCAGCCCCAATTTGTGGCCCGTGGGCTTCCCATCGATGTTTCGCATCATACTCGAGCTATTCAAGAGGGGTGGCTGTTTTGATTAAACAAGGGGTACAATTTATACAGGGAGGAACGGAAGTGGATGTGAATGGAAGATACTGTCTGCTCTGGGGGTGGCTGAATTATCATGGTGTGATGTTTGCCAACTACTACGGACCCAACACGGATGACCCACATACCCTACTTGAAGTGTGGGGCAGGATTCAGACGATTGGCACCACTTATATGATCTGGGGGGTGCAGAGACATAATATCGACTCCAAAATATCGTTTGGACAGAATATCGAGTTTGAAATATCGTTTGGACAAAATATCGACAGGACAGAATATAGACAGCCAAAATATCGTTTTTAAGGTAAGTGAAGTAATATCGACTGTAAATAATATAGAAAGTGAAAATATCCAAGTATATAATCTAGATAGTAAAAAATATCGTTTTTTAAATATTATTTAATTATTTATAGTGTTTTTTCATGTTATAATATGTGTGAAAAGTGTCATTTTATGTTATAATTATTTTTAGTTAATGATTTTGTTTAATTATTGTGTAATTTTATTCTGTAGCGGGTTGTGGGTTTATAGGGGAATAGGGTGGGAAGTAATTTAATTATAATTAATTAAATATGTAAATTTATTAATTGGTAGTAATATTTAATTAATTGGTAATTAAATAATATTTGTTAATTATTTAAAATTTAATTGGTAATTAATTTAATTTAATTGATTAATTGCTAATTATGTAAATTTAAATAATTTATTTCCTGTAGCGGGTTGTGGGTTTATAGGGGAATAGGGTGGGAAGTAATTTAATTATAATTAATTAAATATGTAAATTTAATAATTGGTAGTAATATTTAATTAATTATTAATTAAAAAATATTTGTTAATTAATTAAATTTTAATTGGTAATTAATTTATTTTAATTGATTAATTGCTAATTATGTTAAATTAAATTATTTATTTCCTGTAGCGGGTTGTGGGTTTATAGGGGAATAGAGTGGGAAGTAATTTAATAATAATTAATGAAATAATAACATTTATTTAATTGTATTTAATATAACATAATTGTAAATTAATTTTTAATTATCAAATAAATAATTGGTAATTAGTTATAAATTAGTATTAATAGGTAACTAATTGAAATATTTATAGTTAATTAGTAATTTTATTATATTAATTATTATGTTATATTAAATAGTTAATCATTTTTAAATAAATTTATATTGATATTATTTTGTAATTTATTTATTAATATATGAAGTATTTACTTTCTCTAATGTTGCACCCACTGGAGTGGGAATAGTAATTTTAACCCCTACGCTATCCAACGCTTTCCCTACTGTTGCGGGAAACATCCTTTACAACGCAACTTTTACAACGCACTACCATTACAACGAAACTTTTACAACGCAAAAACTATTACAACGCATGTTTTTACAACGCATGTTTTTACAACGCAGATACCTTTACAACGCATACCATTACAACGTAAGTATTGGTAAGTATATAATAATTTTTTTAATGTACATTTTTGTAATTTTTGGGTAAAGGGGTATTTTTAGGGTTCAGGGTCAGTTTTTAGTTTCTGGGTAAAGGGGTATTTTTAGGGTTCAGGGTCAGTTTTTAGTTTTTGGGTAAAGGGGTATTTTTAGGGTTCAGGGTCAGTTTTTGGTTTTTGGGTAAAGGGGTATTTTTAGGGTTCAGGGTCAGTTTTTAGTTTTTGGGTAAAGGGGTATTTTTAGGGTTCAGGATCAGTTTTTAGTTTTTGGGTAAAGGGGTATTTTTAGGGTTAAGGGTCAGTTTTTAGTTTTTGGGTAAAGGGGTATTTTTAGGGTTCAGGGTCAGTTTTTAGTTTTTGGGTAAAGGGGTATTTTTAGGGTTCAGGGTCAGTTTTTGTTTTTTGGGTAAAGGGGTATTTTTAGGGTTCAGGGTCAGTTTTTAGTTTTTGGGTAAAGGGGTATTTTTAGGGTTCAGGGTCAGTTTTGGGTTTTTGGGTAAAGGGTTTTTTTTAGGGTTCAGGGTCAGTTTTGGGTTTTTGGGGTACAGTGTAAAAATAAAGTAAAATTAAATTTACATTAAATTAATTTAATGAAATTAAATTAAATTAAATTATATTAAATTAATTTTAAATAATTTAAATTAAAAAAATTATTATATACTTACCAATACTTACGTTGTAATGGTATGCGTTGTAAAGGTATCTGCGTTGTAAAAACATGCGTTGTAAAAACATGCGTTGTAATAGTTTTTGCGTTGTAAAAATTTCGTTGTAATGGTAGTGCGTTGTAACGTCATATATCCACTGTTGCACTCTTTGGAGTGGGAATAGTAATTTTAACCCCTACGCTATCCAACGCTTTCCCTACTGTTGCACCCACTGGAGTGGTAATAGTAATTTTTACTCTTTTGTATTTGTACGTTAATAATATTGGTTATTATTTAATTAAATTTTGTTACTATATATATATATATGTTTTAAGAAATATGAATAAAAAATATTATTTTTTTACTTTCATTAATTATTTAATTATTTAAAGTTATTTTAAGTATTGTTAAGTATATTTTAGTAATTAATTTTTTATATTAATGTAATTAAACATTGTTTTTATTAAAGTCGATATTTTTTACAACTATATTTTTGTAAACGATATTTAAAACTCGATATTTTTGTACTTACCTGTTTGTACATAGAAAGTCGATATTTTGACAGTCTATATTTTGTCAACGATATTCTTGAAGGTCGATATTTTGTCACTCGATATTCTTTCAGTGATCCGATCTGGGGAGGTGACTTTATTACTGCAATAGACCCAATGACGGACAGATCCCACGTCTGCCCCATACACTACACTTACACGCAGAGGACACTTCAAGATATTATATCTACTAATTATCTGCTAGATACATGGCGGTACAAACACCCCGCACTGAAAGAAGGGACACACTACTCCGCGGTGCACGGGTCCTGGGCTACGCTCGACTACGTGCTAGTGTCAATGGGCATGGCACATTGGGTAGAAAAGTCACCCCATATAGCTCGTACATATTCAGATCACTCGCCAGTCGTGATTGCATTGCAGCCCCCGGTTGACCAATCCCAGTATTACCACTGGCGACTCAATCCCCAACACCTCCAAGACTCAGTGTTTAGGGCTGAAATAGAGCAATGAACACAATGTGAATTCGGTATCCAGCTTGACCACTGTGTGGGAGGGCTTCAAAGTAACTGTACGTGGCTGGTGCATTTCTAAAGGGGGTGGTATCTTGAACGACCTGCGCAGGAGTTTACATACACTGGAAGGGGAACTCAAGGCCCTCGAGAGGGAATTGTCACAGGGGGGAATTGTCACAAGAGTTGTTTCACTGGAATGAACTACAAAGTGTAAAAAATGTGCACATTTTTGCCTCAAATACATATTTTGGCCTCATGTGTGCTGATGTTCCCTCTGCAATGTTTTGGTCTCACCAAGCACCATCAGACAGTACCACTTTCTAATGGTGGCCTTGTGAATGACTAAAAGAAAATTCTGTTTAAATGGGCTTTGCTGAACTTTGCTCTCTGCACAGAACAACCCTTTCTATCAAAGTTTTAAATACAGTCTCCTTGATTTGGTGTTTACTGAAAGGATTATAGAAATATGTTTACAAATGTAATTGCTTCATTGTCATGTAAGGACATTTTAAAGTGTCTCTATGGGGCCTTGCATGTTCAAGTATGTTCCCAAGGTCTGCAATAGAGACTATTTTGACTGGATAATGTTCTTTGCTTACATTTTAAGATATCTTGAAAAAGACACTTTTGTAGAGCATATTTGTAAATGAATTGCAGTAAATTGCATGTTTGTCTTGTGAACGCTGTGGGACAGAAATATCCCCTCCATTGCGTTGGTAAGAAATAAACATCTGTTATTCAGCCCCAAGATACCCTTGGGTGAAAGTGCGCTTCACATACCCACATGTTATTCTATGTTATATGCTATGCTATATGTTAAGTTATTCTATGTTATATTATATGTTGTGTTATTCTATGTTACATTCTATGTTATGTGTTTTGTTAAGTTATATGTTAGGTTATGTTATGTTATATGTTGTGTTATATGTTATGCTACATTCTATGTTATATGTTATGTTATATTATGTGTACTAGCCTGCCTTGTCAAATGTCAAATGTCAAAGGCTTTTGTATAGCGCAACAATTCACCAGAGGAGGTCTCAGGGCGCTTGGCAGAAAGAAGGCATCAACCTTAAAGGGAGCGAGAATGTCTAAGTGGGGAATTAATTAGGGAAGAGCCAGGTTTTCAGACTCCCGCGGAACGCCTGGTGGTTAGAAAGAGACAACAGATGGGAGGGCAGCTTGTTCCATAATTGCGGTGCCAGATAGGAGAAAGCCCTGCATCCATTTCTGGAGGTACGCGCCTTAGGCTGGGAAAGAAGGGACTTTGAGCTAGAACGTAGAGTTCTGGATGGTCTGTACCAGACTAGCTTCTTTGCCAGGTAAGAAGGGCGCCTATACCATAAAGGAGTTTATGGGTAAGACTTTAGATTTTAAATTGACATCTTTGGCGCACAGGGAGCCAGTGCAATTCATTCAGAGTGGGTGCAGAGGCAGACCTCGGCGGTAGTCCCAGTACCAGTCGAGCAGGCGCATTCTGTAGTATTTGAAGTTTAGTAAGCACACCCTCATTGATTGCCACAAACATAGAATTTCCATATTCTAGGCGGCTTATAATAAGCCCCTGAACCAGAGGTTTTCTTGCATCTAAGGGAAGCCATTTAAAAATTTTGCGCAGTTGTTTAAGTATTCCGTAACAAGTACCAGATACTTGATTGACACGTGCTTTCATCGAGAGAGCACTGTCAAGCATAATGCC
Source organism: Lissotriton helveticus (assembly GCF_964261635.1). Classification (NCBI taxonomy): domain Eukaryota; kingdom Metazoa; phylum Chordata; class Amphibia; order Caudata; family Salamandridae; genus Lissotriton; species Lissotriton helveticus. Next base: position 598,676,949 of record NC_136063.1, on the reverse strand, counting down.
CAGGTCGCGCACCACTTCTTTAGGCTCCGGGCAGGGTCCAAGTTCGAGAGGCCACCAATCCTGGGACCAGATGATTTTGGCCTTGCCAAATAGCAAGTTCTCAGTTTTGCTATAATTGAGCTGGAGCTTATTATCATTCATCCAGCCGCTAATTTGAACCATGCACTGTTTGAACCTAACACAGGTGTCAAGAAACTGAGAACTGCAGGTGATTAACACCTGCGTATCATCTGCATACGACACTGTGGAGAAGCCATAAGATTTTATAATATTGGCCAGAGGGGTCAAATATAAGTTGAACAACAGGGGACTGAGGATCGACCCCTGTGGAACCCCCACAGTAAGAGGCAAGTTCCTGGATGCAAAGGTGTTCATTTTGAGATAGGTGTAATGGCCGGCGAGATAGTCTTCAAACCAGGCTAAGGCGTTACCCCTGACACCAATCTCCCACAGCCAATGTTTCAAAATGCTGTGGGAAATGGTGTCAAAGGCCGCCGATAGATCCAACAGGACCAAAATGGCTGACTCCCCTCTGTCCAGGGAGAGCCGAATGTTATCTACTATCTCAATCACTGCGGTCTCCGTACCGTGAGCGGCACGAAAACCTGATTGTGAGGGATCAAACAAAGCATGTGTCTCAATGTAGGTGGTAGCTCGTTTATTTACTAGATGTTCTAGTACTTTCCCAAAGAATGGTAAAAGGGATATGGGTCTATAATTAGATAGAACGGAGGGGTCACTGTAGGGCTTTTTGAGAATAGGCTTGACCTGGGCTAGCTTCCAACTGCTGGGAATAGAGGCACTCTCAAAGGAGTGATTAAAAATGTTAGTCAGCGTGTCGGCCAAGAGCGGAAGTATCCCACTGCACCTACGTGGGGATAGTAAATCGGTGGGGGAACACGATTTTATTCTCTTAAGGGCTTCTAACACTTCATCTGAGGTGGTTGGCTCGAATTCGGTAACGGACGGGATGACAGTGGTTTCAGAGGAGACCACGGTCCCTGGAAATGCTGCCTCCAGAATGGGCTCATCCTGATTGGCTGCTAAAAAGGAGGAGTAGATTAACTTAATTTTATCAAAATAGGAAGATAGTGAGTTCACCCACTCTAAGGAGGGAATAAATGTGGAGCGCTCCGCCAGAGGGGAGGTGAACTCCTTCAAAATTTTATGCAGTTCTTTACTCGAATTGGCCGCCTTATTTATTCTCTGCGAAAGATAAGACGTTTTTGCTTTCTTTATGTTTTTTAAATAGTTAGAGTGAATAAGTTTATAACTGTTATGGTTTTCTTGCGTTCTGTTTTTCCGCCAACGCCTTTCAGCTGTTCTGCTGGTCGCTTTCTCACGCTTCAAGTCCTCAGTGAACCAAGGTGAGGCAATACTCCTGACGTTGACTGAGGTTTCCGGGAATATTTCATCAAGAGTATTTTTAATGGATACATCCAGTTGGGTTACCATTAGTTCAATATTCTCATAATTGTTATTGGAGGGTACAAAGTAAGACAGGAACGCCTCGGGAGTTAGTTTATGCCAAGGACGTATGGATACTGATTCTTTCGGATTAGTTACCCTTGACCTCAGTGGTTTAAGAAATTTAAAATTAACTAAAAAGTGATCAGTCCAGATCATAGGCGTGGCTGCCTTCACTTGTGTTCCCTTAAAGCTTTCCTGTTAAATAGAATGACACCAGTTCTGAGGTCACAAAGGGCACTCAAATTGCACCCCTCACAGGGAAGTCACTACTGTTCTCTCACCAGGCTAGAGCCTAGAAGTGGTGGCAGCAATGAATTATAGTGGAAGGGACTGGCCTTATTACATGTCACCTTCAGGGAAAAGATATCAACTGCATCTCCTGGGAAAAGATTCTGCTGGTCTCTTCAACCAGGTCCTTCACTCCAAGCATGTGGGACCTGGATGTGAAGAATGTGAGGAAGGGTGAGTATAGATCATATGTGTGTGTATTTGTGTTTGTGTTTCTGTGTGTGTGTGTGTATTTGTATATGAGGGGACATGTTTAACACACTCTAAAAGGACCGGATCAGTCCTAATAGTGTTAGTAAACTCCAACAGAACCAGACAAACACCATGTTTGTGAGGGCAGGTGATCCATAAGGAACAGTTCCTGTAATGTTTAAGGACCTTTTGAGGGAAAATATCAAGTGTGTGTGTGATTACTGTGTGAGAATGGTAAGCCAAAATGGAGGGTTTTTTAACCCATGAGCAAGACTGAAACATTCCTGAACCTTACCCCAGAGATAGCATAGGTGCTGGACTCCAGTATCTGGTGGGTGGAGTTGGCATACCTTCTCCTTTGTTATTTGGAAGTAGGCCTTGGATCCCTCTTGTGTCATCCTCCCAAAGTGTAGTGTGGTTACAGCCCCTGATGGAGAGGTATGCCAGATCCTTCAAATTTAGCCTCAATTCAGGCGTCATTTCTGCCACATCCTCCTGCCCCAAGCTGCATAACAAAGACTGAGGCAGATCCTTTCTAAATGCGCTCGGTCTCTGTGTTAAAGTCAGACAATAGTGTCTCCCAAGCGGACCTTGACATTACACTGTCCTCTCTACTAGCTTGAAAGTATTCCATGGAGTGGAAGTGAAACTTTTCTGAGTACCGCCCCTGCAAGACCTATGTAAATTCGTGAGCGGTTGCAGAGATATTGGTCTTTGAAGACATCTTTATGTAAGCTCTTTTATTCTCTTGCAATGCCTCCTAAATCTGTGGGTAACCCTGGTGCAGGACACATTTGGCCGCATTTGGCGGTTTTAGAATATTGGTGCTTTGAACTGCGGCAGCTCTTTAACTCCTCAATGGTTTTAAGATGAAACTAGAACTCTTCCACATGTCAACCACCACAGCTCAGGGATTCCAGTCCATGGCCACTGGAAGACAACTCTAGTCCTACATTCAGCAATTTCAAAGTTATACGCCTAACACACTCTTACTGCCATGGCGCGCGATTTGAGTGCACAGGTGCTGAAAGACAACTCTAGTCCCACTTCTGGATTCCAAACCTTTCCTGTTGTGGGGTCGTGGAGACCTCTAATGTCTACTTGGGCAGGGTTTTGAGTTTGGGTCTAAGGAAGAACCTGGAGATCCTGGCAGCATAGCACTGAGATTGCCTCAGACGCGGAAGGCTGTGGATAGCACATGATGCCATATACCGGTGCAGAAAAGTGTTTATAACAGTAATATTGTGAACAGTAACAGTTTTAAATACAGCAGGCGGAAACACTGTGTTATAAAAACTTTCTGACAATTGCAATAGGCAGGGTATGTGTATCATGATTACCCTATTCTACATTGCCAGTTGTTTACAGATTAATATTTGAATTTTTTACGTGTACCATGTGTAGCACGAAGTTGTGTGAATAGATGATTACTGTGACTTTCATTTAAAAAAAATGAAAAGGCACTGACTGGACAACTGATTAAATACTTGTCATTATGCGTGCTACTGAGTTTTAACTCAGTCGACAGACATCACCTCCCTGACTAATTCTTGGACTGCTCTGTGTCACTACCCTGAGTTGCAAATGCTAAAAGTTTTACTTGGTGCCCAGTATTGGGCCCAGTAGGACAGTGGACCCAGGACACCAGAGGTAAAAGAATCAGGGGCAGATTATTCATTCTTTCATGCAGCGCAATGCAGCAAGCCGCTTTACTGTGATGCGTGAAAGGGCAGCAATGCACTACATTTGCCATTATATGTAATGTAATGTAATGTGTATACTTGTAAAGCGCACTGTTGCCAGCCGGCGTCCTGGCGCTGTACACCGCTGGGGAACCCGTCCTGGCTTTCCCTGTGGGATGGTCCCTGCTGGGAATCCCCAAGGTGGAGCCAGGCATCCCCGGCGTTGATGGGGCCGTTGTGGAGATTAGGCAAGCTAATGCCCAGGGTTGCCGAGTGGGACCCCTGGTTAGAGTAGGCACCGAGGCGAGAATTATCGAGTCCGCTGACCCTGGTCCATGACCCTGCCGCGTCGGGAATCGAACCCTGGTCCTGGGCCGACTTCTGCTTCCTGGTCTACCGCCTCTAACCATTGAGCCACACCACATTATATGGCACATTCCTGCCTTTTCCTAGCACTGGCTTACTTTTGGATCCCTAGCACCAACACAGGCACCCTCGCGTCAAGTTGCAAGGGTGCCTGCGTTGCAGGCAAGATTGTTTTTGTGCAGGAAGAGCACCTTCCTGCACAAAAGCAATAATAAGAGCGGATCACTGACAGAATATCGACAGACAAAATTTCGACCTACCAAAATATCGAGTTAAAAATATAGAATGCCAGAATATCGACTGCCTATCTACAAACAGGTAAGTACAAAAATATTGACTCCAAAATATCGATTTAAAAAAATATAGACTGTCAAAATATCGAATGTTTTAAATGTCTTAAAATTTATTTAAAACTAATATAATCATAAATATAATTAATTTAAACATACTTAAAATAATTGAATACATTTTAAATGAATAAATAATTCATGTAACTTTAAAATAAAAAAACACAAAATGTAATATATATATATATATATATATATATACATATTATTAACAAAACATATACAATATTTTTACCGTAGGACAGCAAGAGGGTTACATTTAATACAACCACTCCAGTAAGTGCAACAGTAGGGAAAACATTGGATAGCGTAGAGGTAAAAATTACTATTTCAACTCCAGAGAGCCACAGTAGGGAAAGCGTTGGATAGTGGGAGGGTAAAAATTACTATTCCCACTCCAGAGAGCGCAACAGTAGGAAAAGCGTTGGATAGCGTAGGGGTAAAAATTACTATTCCCACTCCAAGGAGTGCAACAGTAGGGAAAGCGTTAGATAGTGGGAGGGTAAAAATTACTATTCCCACTCCAGAGAGTGCAATAGTAGGGAAAGCGTTGGATAGCGTAGGGTTAAATATTACTGTTCCCACTCCAGAGAGTGCAACAGTAGGGAAAACGTTGGATAGCGTAGAGGTAAAAATTACTATTCCCACTCCAGTGAGTGCAACAGTAGGGAAAGCGTTGGATAGCGTAGGGGTAAAAATTATTATTCCAACTCCAGAGAGTGCAACAGTAGAGAAAGCGTTGGCTAGTGGGAGGGTAAAAATCACTATTCCCACTCCAAAGAGCGCAACAGTAGGGAAATCGTTTGATAGCGTTGGGGTAAAAATTACTATTCCCACTCCAGAGAGCGCAACAGTAGGGAAAGCGTTGAATAGTGTAGGGGTAAAAATTACTATTCCCACTCCAGAGAGTGCAACAGTAGGGAAAGCGTTGGATAGTGGGAGGGTAAAAATTACTATTCCCACTCCAGAGAGTGCAACAGTAGGGAAAGCGTTGGGTAGCGTAGGGGTAAAAATTACTAATCCCACTCCGAGGAGTGCAACAGTAGGAAAAGCGTTGGATAGCGTAGGGGTAAAAATTACTATTCCCACTCCAGTGAGTGCAACAGTAGGGAAAGCGTTGGATAGCATAAGGTTAAAAATTACTATTCACACTCCAGTGAGTGCAACAGTAGGGAAAACGTTGGATAGCGTAGGGGTACAAATTACTATTCCCACTCCAGTGAGTGCAACAGCAGAGAAAGCGTTGGATAGCGTAGGGGTAAAAATTACTATTCCAACTCCAGAGAGAGCCACAGTAGGGAAAGCGTTGGATAGTGGGAGGGTAAAAATTACTATTCCCACTCCAGAGAGCGCAACAGTAGGGAAAGCGTTGGATAGCGTAGGGATAAAAATTACTATTCCCACTCCAAAGAATGCAACAGTAGGGAAAGTGTTGGATAGTGGGAGGGTAAAAATTACTATTCCCACTCCAGAGAGTGCAACAGTAGGGAAAGCGTTGGATAGCGTAGGGGTAAATATTACTGTTCCCACTCCAGAGAGTGCAACAGTAGGGAAAACGTTGGATAGCCTAGAGATAAAAATTACTATTCCCACTCCAGTGAGTGCAACAGTAGGGAAAACGTTGGATAGTGGGAGGGTAAAATTCACTATTCCCACTCCAAAGAGCGCAAAAGTAGGGAAATCGTTTGATAGCGTTGGGGTAAAAATTACTACTCCCACTCCAGAGAGTGCAACAGTACGGAAAGCGTTGGATAGTGTAGGGGTAAAAATTACTATTCCCACTCCAGAGAGTGCAACAGTAGGGAAAGCGTTGGATAGTGGGAGGGTAAAAATTACTAATCCCACTCCAGAGAGTGCAACAGTAGGGAAAGCGTTGGGTAGCGTAGGGGTAAAAATTACTAATCCCACTCCGAGGAGTGCAACAGTAGGGAAAGCGTTGGATAGGTTAGGGGTAAAAATTACTATCCCCACTCCAGTGAGTGCAACAGTAAGGAAAACGTTGGATAGCGTAGGGGTAAAAATTACTATTCCAACTCCAGAGAGTGCAACAGTAGGGAAAGCGTTGGATAGTGGGAGGGTAAAAATGACTATTCCCACTCCTGAGAGTGCAACAGTAGGGAAAGCGTTGGATAGCGTAGGGGTAGAAATTACTATTCCCACTCCAGAGAGTGCAACAGTAGGAAAAGCCTGGATAGCGTAGGGGTAAAAATTACTATTCCCACTCCAGTGAGTGCAATAGTAGGGAAAGTAAATACTTAATATATAAATATAAATAACATAAATATTAATACCAATTACAAATTAATTAAAATATTTTACAATTCTTTAAAATATATTAATTAATCCATAAAATTAAAAATAAAAATTAATTAATAATAAAAATAACCTACTAATACTAATTATTTACCAATTAACCATAAATTAATTTACAATTTAAAAATATTAAAAAATTAGACACAAAATAAAATATTTAAAAAATGTAATTACTTACTATTAAATTACTTTCAAAGTTGTTCCCCTATAAACCCACAACCCACTACAGAAAATAATTTAATAAAAGTAACATAATTATCAATTAATCAATTACAATAAATTACCAATTATATTTTATTTAATTACCAATTAATAATTAATTAACCGTTAATTCTAAATAAATACCAATAAATAAAATAACATATTTAAGTAATTATAATTAAATTACTTCCCACCCTATTCCCCTATAAACCCACAACCCGCTACAGAAACTAATTTACTAAAATTAACATATTTATCAATTAATCAATTAAAATTAACTACCAATTATATTTTAACTAATTACCAATTCATAATTAATTAACAATTAATTCTAAATAAATACCAATACATAAAATAACATATTTAATTAATTATAATTAAATTACTTCCCTCCCCATTCCCCTATAAACCCACAACCATCTACAGAATTATATTACACAAAAATTAAAAATTAATATTAACTTACCTTAATTTTGATATTTTGGTAGCCTATATTCTGTCTGGTGGATATTTTGTCTATTCTATATTTTTAACTCGATATTCTGTCTAGTCAAAATAAAAAACTCGATATTTTGACTCTACACCAATAAGAGCCATTTTCCTGTTTCTATATGTGCTGCAAAACCAGAGGCGGCTCCTCCACTAGGGTGGGGGAGTGTCACCCTAATGCTTTCTCGCAGTGCAAGAAGCAGAAGCATAACATGGTAATAACTACCATTTTATGTTTCTGCTTCTCACCCTGCGAGAAAGCAGAAGGGCTTGGTTGCGGGTGGGCGGGGCTGCTCTGTGAGCAGGGCTGGACAGGGGAGGAGTGATGTGCCCACTCCTGAGTGCGCAATGACTGTTTGGTTGGCCCTCTAGGACCGCCGAAACTAGTCATGCGCACTGAGCCCTTTCTCCATGCAGGCTGCTTTATAGCCTAAATGGAGAAAATAGCCTCCCTGTAAGCCCCTAGCTGGACGACATCCCCACCAATCACAATGCTGCCATTGCAGCACTGTGATTGGCTTAGGGGGGGAGGGAGACTGCCTGCTTCCCTCTTCCTGCCGGAGGCAAGACAGCACGAGCCGAGAAAACACCTGGGACCCACCCAGCAGACAGGTATGTTTTTTTATTATTAAATTTAGCCCCCCCGCATGACCCCCTCCCCCCGCGCGATTAATGCCAGCTGCAAGTGTGCAAAATAGATAGAAGGCAGCACACATAGAAAGATGAAAAGCAAGTAGAAAGAAAGATATTTCTCCCCGTTACGCCTCACCTGGACATGTGTAGCATTGTGACAAATTCCCAGGTCTATCAATAATGGTAAATCTGGGAATGCGCCAACATCCATGGGTGGATGTGTGGGAACACCCACCAATCTCCACCATAGGACACCTCCCTGCCGCAGAGTAATGAAAGGCAGCGATTTTATTCTGCCTTGCATTACTCTAGATTCATAAAGCCATGCAGGGCCAGGCAAGGCAGCCTTGCGTGGCTTGATAAATCTCACTTGAGTTTTGGGCCGCCCTAGCGTGGTGCAAGGCCAACCCAAACCTTGAAAATATGGGCCTGAGTGAGCATGACGTTCTGCTTTTTTTGCATGCAGTGTGACGTATATTGTTTTAGTGTCTAATTCCTCAGATGTATCTTGTCTGGCTCGCTGACTCTTCTTGGAGACATTGCAGAATTACTGTATTAATTATATGCTGAAGGCATTAAAAAAATATTTGGTCATGTACTAGATTCCGTGTTCTTAAATAACAGGTATGGCATTAAAAGTTCGAGTGTGGATGTAGGTTTCCTAACCTTTGACTGTGTCTAGTCTAATGGTACACTTGAACAGTCACTTCTTTGCAACATCAAAAGAATCTTAGATATTGCTAAATAGAAATGCAATGCAGGCACAAGCACGCAGGGAGAGTGTTCACTGTGGCAGACAGTGAGACTCTGAAATAATCTGTAGCTTATGGGGAAAAAAACAGATCTTGCCAAAAAAAACAATTCATGTTCCAAAAAATATGGGAAAATTCCATACAGAAAATGCATATTTATTGCTGCTGTACGCCTTACAGCCCTGAATGAAAAGCAAGAGATATTAACATCGTAACGCAATGACAGACAGATGGGCGAGCAGAGGGACAGGGCAGATGGGAAAAGACAATGAGGTTAAACGGTGTTTGGGACCAATGTGCTACATGCGGCTAAGAGAAAGTAAGCTATAGCTTGCGTTGCCTCTGCTCTGTAAACCCACATTTCCTATCCTAATTATAAGATGCTTTTATTCATAACCATGGTCTGTTGTTAAAAAAAGAGAGATATCTTCTGGTTACTGGTTACACTGAAACGAGTTTTTTCTCCGTGAAGATGATAAATAAATTAATGGATGTGCTATAAAAGAAGTGCATGATCGTTAATGGACAGCTATTTGCACTCGAAACAAAAAGGACAGTCAATGCACAAGGTGGCATGGTTAACTTTAGGGTCTACAGTTATTTATGGTATACACTAATGGCATTTTGTCAAAATCTTTTTTCATTAGAGAGTGTTATGATGAACGTGCAAATAAAGCAAACTAAATAAGTATGAAAAGAGAAATATTTACTGTAAAAAAGATGTATTCATTTAAACAAAATGGAACAATATTAATTGAACAATGGTGCAGTAGGCAAAATGCGGCAAAGACCCTCAGGTTATGCATTTCAGTCATGCTGTGGAAATTACACGAGATTACGAGAAGTTCACTTTGCAGTATTTCATACGAAAATGTAACTTGATTGCATAACACGTTCAAATTTTGAGATAGAGGGGAAAACTGGTTGAAGTAGAAATGTTCTCTAGCAAGACATTTTCTGGTTGAACAAGTGTCGCACAAGATATTTTCTATTCAAACCAGTCCCCCCCAGTAAAATATTCGGTGAACATGTGCATCCTCTAATTTCAAGGAACCACACAAATTTCGAGCCAAGTGAAATTCTCTAATTTGGTGAACTGCACTGGCATAATGAATATTTCGCACTGCCCTTGTAACCTGCAACTATGCGTCTCTGTACATTACAACTATTTCTAGAATTTATCAGGAATTGAGACGGTTAATACTTGCACCTCCCACTTAGTTCCAAAAATGTCTTGGGCAGTCTTTCACTGTTCGAGAAGATTACATTGCACAAAGGGTTCATGAATACAGGATTAAGAAAGCTCTCTGTTAGTGAGTACTAAAGGATTATGTTCCCGCAGGATTGTCCAATTCTATGCTGTAAGGAAAAATATGAATTTACACATCAACTTTAAATTTAAAAAAGCCTATATTGAAACTGCAGTCGAAAGCCTCCTAAGCCATCTTGAGTTGTTTGCTGAGGAATTACAAAAATCCAAAAGAGAAGGTGATGACTTAGATAGAGAAGTGACAAACTCTACAATTTGGACTGAAACCTAGTCCACTGGAACCGGCAACTATGTCTTTCATTACATAATTTTGGGTGCTCCTCAGTTACTCCATCCAGTGTCTCTATAACCTTCTCTCTTTGACCTTTTTGAGCAGTTAGATTCCTAGGGTCCTCTCCAGAATTGCTTTCAAGATGACAAGCAGCTCCTCCCAGGTTTTTGGGTAAATGGGCCTTTCCCTACAACGACCTTCACCACATCCTCTCCCTCCATCAAATTGCTGTCATTGTCAGAGCGCTGAAGAAGCAAAGGGTGGCAGCTGTCCAAATATTGCTGCCTTCCCAAGGTAACGGGGATAGACAGTTTGTTGTGCACACCAGGAACACGTTTTCATTGTATTGTGTGTTGAAGGGGTACATTGAGTTTGATGGATTGTTTGTGTCCCGATCGGAAGATGATGTATTTTAAAAAAGCTTGATGGCAAACTTTGTGATGCACACAGCAATTATCTAAACCTCATCACCAATGTTGAGCGGTGTGGACTCTACCAATGGTGCATTCTGCTCTTCTCACGCTAAGAAGGGTTAGTTTGGGCCCAAAGTTTTGATATAGCTGGCTTGGAGAGTATGGCATATTTGTGTTGGAGAGATAATGTGTGAACTGGACAAGGCATCTTGATTAAGCTAACTCCCCCTGAATTATTTCTCTGTCTCAGGGGCTAGACTATTGGCAAACTGTTATTGTTCCAACACCTGTGCTATTTGACTGTCCTGGAGGACCAGTAACTCTTGTAGCACTTACCACTTGCCATTTCCTCTCTACTACTGCCTAGTGATCACTACTTGTGCGCTGTTGTGTACTAATATGCTGTCCCTTGGCATGTGTGTGCTACTGAGTTCAGCAAGGTGTTCATGCTAGGCCCTAACAGTGCTCCATCTCCATTGGCTACTATCAAAGAAGTGCCCCCCCCCTACAGCTCTTCCTTTTGTAAGCAGGCTGAGTATTGATCTTCCATTAGGTCACTGTCCCTGGCCTTACTTAACCTGTAAACACTCCATCAGATCCAGGGCCAGACTGAGAACAGAAACCGGCCCTGGCAAACTACTAAGCTGCCCCCCCTGGGGTGAGGGGGAGTGCAGCTGAGCAGTTTGCGACGGCCGGTTTCGGCCGATTTTGTTACCGGGGGCTGACATTGCCGACCCCCGGTAATAAAAACGGCCCCCCAGGGGCCCAAAACCGGCCCCCACCCTAGCTGCCTACCGGGGAAACGCCCGGTGCCCTCTATGGCCAGTCCGGCCCTGATCAGATCAGTCAGAGCTCGGGATTCATATCCAGGCTCCCGCGCTTGCGCTTCAAATGAACACTGCTAACAGAGAAGTTTCAAGCACTGTCCAAGGCCTAACCACTGCCTCCTCGTCCACTCTTCTTGCCTCAGGCTGCGCCATCCACTGCCCTCCACTGCCAGTCATCTGAGTCTACCATGCAAGTGTTTCTACTTGTCAGACATGTTGGAAGCTTTTGATGGCCAGGGATACCTTTTTGGCTTCTGATCCTAGGAGCAACTCGCGGATAAGGAAACCTGCGCAGTGGGGAAAGGGAATTCATAGTATTTGATACCGCCTAGTGCCGTTGCTTTGTTAGCTGCATCACAAAGCAGTCAGTCAAGCCTTGTTTTTTATTAGGTAAATATTAGAAGTGATAAGAGTTTGGGACCCCAAAAATCATTGGGCCTGAGATAAAAACCCCATGCTGCCCTCCCCTTCTGATGGCCTTGCCAAATATTTTTTCACTTACACCTAGACTAGGAGTGTCCACCTAAAGCAAAACAGGCTACTCAGAGGGCTAGAAATCACTTTCTCCATTCTCTTTCAGGGGATATTTCGAGAGCACATCATATATAATGGTCCAGTCCTGGAAGGCTTTATTCTGAACAGTCCCACCACATAAACCTGTATTTGTCTTCCATAAGCATTGACCCTTTTTACAAGGCTAATAAGAAACTGATCTCAACTAAAAGATATTGAACTAATTTGTTATCCATGCACTATTGTGGGGTAAACATATGTTGGTAATTGTCTTTTGGAACAAATGCAACCTGAAACAAGACTACACCATGAAGTGCTTGACGGTGAAAAACATGAAGTGCATGTACTCTGTCTAGTATTCCCTTCTTACGCAATTGTTGTTTTTGCATTTGTCACCCCGAGTTAGACGGATATGCCCAGACGTGGGTCCCGTGCTCTCCATGCCACTGGAGTCAAGCTATCGTGGTTGATGAGGGCTGAGGGCCCGAAGCAGGTCTTGGGATGCTTGTTTCCAGTCCAGGGAGGATCTGACCTGGTAGTTCAGGCTGGACTGTTCCTGTTGGGTGCACGGTCGAGACTGATTTGCATATGGCTGGGTCCAGGCTGGAATGGCAAGGTGAGCAAAAAACGAAGGATTTGGGACCAGATCACTGTACTGGGGTGAATGTATGACATTGTTCTTCATTCTGTCCATAAATTGTGCTTTTTGCACAAAACACTGATCCTTTAACCTTACAACAGGCCTGTTGAGAAATTCTCCACCAGCCACTTTAAAACAAGAACTGACAAAGTCTACAGGGCTGGCTTTAATTTCACGTGTATTGGATGACTCGTTGTACTTTTCAGAAATAAATTAAAACACTTTGGCATTACAATTTAAGCAGTACTTGAGAGGCTGACTGATACACCAACAATCAATAAAAAGAGGTAACAGAGGGCTGGTCCTCTGGTCAGAGCCAAAGCCCACTGAATGTGTATTTCAAACTACTACTGAGAATACACAGACAGCTGAGCTGACAAGTCAGATCTAATAGAATGGGGTTGGTGCTTCTACAAGGACGGTTGAAAGTCTCCCATTTCGATGAAGTACTGCATTAATATTTCGCTTGAGAGTAAGAGTACTGACTGTGTATTCATTATTAATTTCCAGAAAAAGTGAGAGAGATCGCCACGTTTCAGAATACTAGTACAAGCGCTTTTGTTTCATTTACAATTCATTTGAAATCTCCTGTATGTATGTATACATGAACATATTTAAGTATGCATGCATATAATTATTTTTGTTGCGAAAACACAGCTGGAGTGCAAAACCCAGCTGTATATATGCGCAAGTTCTATGCATAGAACTCAAGACCTACGTAACTACGTTCCCCTTTCTTTCCTATTTGCTGCAACGTTTGTCCAGTTTCTCTTTGGTATCAGATCAGTGACATGTTTTTGAAACAGACTTTAGATAGTAAAATGGATAAGGACCAAATGGCTGTATATCAGAATTTTGCCACCAAAAATGTCCTAAATAGAGAGTACCAAAATATTGCCAAATGGGAGTTTTTTTTATTATTAAATCCAATCGGGCGATATTTCTGTAAACGATTTTTTTTGACACAATATTTATGTTAGAAAATATTCTGAGTGCTATATTCTAACAATGGGCCAAATTCACAAAAGTATGACATTTATGCAAGTAATTCACGCAACACATGTTCTGCATGTATTCAAAGACAGTTTATCAATTTGATAATGTTCACTGCATTCTTTTACTATCGACGTGTGAATTACAGATGTTCTAAAGTGTGTTCCAAGTTTACATAATGTATGTAAAGTGTAGAATAAGCCAACGTAGAGTTAGTAAATTAGAACATTATAAAGATCGTTTAGTATACATATTTCTTTCAAATAATATGAATATTTCTCACCTGGGATCCTTCCAAAAAAATCCTGTCACTAGAAGAAGGGCTGGTGCACTTAAGTTTATGCACGATTTATGCAAATCAATTTGGGTGTTAAGGTTGGTGTCCGCATAAGTGTGTGAAATGAATTTCTATACCGAAAACATTGATCACTTCTTAGTTTTTGCTTGATGTCTGTTGCCTATCATTCTTACTCAAGGAACAGCCACTTTCCCACATCCCTGTGACAATTATGCATTACACGTGTACAGTATACAGATGTATAAAACACAAAGTTGTTAGCATTTAACGTTTGTTAATTGCAAAATAACAAACATGCATACATTTTGACCATTTCTAGAAATAAATATCTATGATGGGCCATAGCCAGGGCCACTGGAAATGTGCATTTATGTGGCTGTGGTTTTTTCTGCATAATTATGAATTTGCCCTATTTGTCAAATATTCATTCATCTGCTGCATAATCTGCAGACTTTATCAAAATAATAGTTTCGAGCTCAAATGGAACAAAAGTTACTAAACACGCTGTGAGACTTGTGCAGTGGAAAGGCCTTCACAAAGGTTGATTTGTCACCTTTCAATTGCTTATTACTGTACTTGGGTGTTAAACTGGTACTAATAGGGTGACATCTTTGGCCAGAAACCTTTACTATGTATTTAAAAAGATAAAATAATGAGGTAATACTATCAAAATGAGTGCAGCATTGTGCTGCGTAATTTGGTCAACGCTGCTGCCTAATTTGGTCCAATTCTGCTGCACAATTCCAGTGTCTGCCCATAACCTTGTGGTCTGGGCCTTTAACAAATAACACGGCATGTGGAAACTATAACATTCACTTAATTAAAAGAAACGCTGTAGGACAGTAGATCTATTTATAGTCCAGGGCAAACGGCATAATAACTGGAAAGAACAAAGCAAACAGAACTCGAAATGATGCACTGACAATTCGAGTTTAAACGGCAAAATGCTTTCTTGCAAACCATTACTTTATGTCCTCTCCCCCCACCTCCCCCCACCCCCCAATAAAATCCGGGCGTTGACGCGCAAACATCAATCGTAGATTGTAGTTTTTCATTTCAAATTCCAACCAACGTTTATGCATTATCAATTAATGTGATACAATCAAGTTTCCTGTTGACCTTTGGGGTCATTTGGTTATGAGAACTATACACCATTTGGGGGTGTCATCACTGCAAGAAAGAAAGATATCATCGCCCGTACTAATAATGACAGCAGCGAGCTATAATCGTGCTCAAATATATGCAAACCCCGCAGGCTATGTGTATTAGGCAATAGAGCGGTAGGACAGGTTAATTTTTCATTTTTCATCTAATAAATCATAACGCGAGAGCTTTAGCGCCAGCAGTTTCATTTCATGAACATAAACCTTCTGTTTAATAATGTATGTTTACAGCAAGAATCAGACATACAGTAATCTCTTTCCAGGGATAAACATTAATCCAGATCTGTCTAGAAAAATTATACAATTCATTACCATAAGTAATCTCCATTGTGCCCTGTGCTTAACCTTCATCTTTTCCCGTGTTCCATAATCTTGTAAATCCACTGGTGGTGTGTGATTGGCATCTGGTGTTAACACAACCTCCGCCGCGCGAGGACGGCCCCACGTGAAGTGTCACCTGCGGGAGGCCGGGCAGGTGATTCCGCCCAGCGCGCGCCACAACTTTCTCTGGAGAGAGGGGAGAGTGTCCGTCGAGGCCCTCGTAATGGCGGCTGTCACAGGCACGAGCCCTTTTCCCTTGAAAAGGATGGCCCTGACGGTCCGTAAATGGAGTTGATTTAAGGCTCAATTTGATTTCTTCCCGGAGACGCGATCCTCCGCTGGAACGCTTTGGATCAAATCATTACGCGCAGTGACAGCGCAAGAGTACACGGTGCCCCATTTTATAAATGTCAATTTATCGGCACACGTGTAGAAAAAAATCAAAAACAAACTATTATGAGCACGTCAAGGCCGCTCAGGGTGTCCGGCGGACCCGGTGCGCGATGTGACCGTTTGGGACTTAGGCCTCGAGCACGGGCAGGCCCCGGAGCCCTGGGAGCCGGGGGACTTGGGGGGAATCATACCAGCGCGAGCGCGCGTCTCGTGCGCAGGGCTGACGCGCTTTAATGGGATCTCCGCCTGGCCTGCTGATCGCTACCGACTCCTGTGGTACTGACATAAATCGAGCCCCGCGTAAACCGCGTTCTCTTCATAGAATGGGAGATGTCCTGTGTTGTCCCCTTTGACTTGCTGTGGGTCCCTATGTTATAAAAGCGGCGTAACTAATGTCAAAGTCCTACAAAGATCTAGCACGTACGCACGCGCAGTGGGCAACGGTCCCGTATGGGCGTGAGGGGTCGCTGAACCTCATTTACACCCTTTTTTGATCTGAACTGGAGGGAGGTCCGCCTCTGCCTTGCTTGCTTTTGGACCCACAACCTTTGTGACACCACTGAAGTCCTCGGTATTATATTATAGGCTATGTCTAGAGCGTACCTACACATACGTTTCAGGGATGGATAAACAGTCACTAGTACCACTAATAATTGAAAAAGTGGATTTTTTAAAGTTTCCTAAGCAAGTTATAAAAGATTCCCCATGCAAACACAAAGGCAGGGACTTCATGCTCTGGCAGCAGCCACTGAAAACGAAGGATCAAGGAAACTGAGAATTTGCTCCGTGTAAATGCCCTTGACAGAGCAAAGCACCGGAAGACTTGTACCGTCTAAACTTGGATACGATAAAAGCAGGGGATCCTTGGTAGCTGGCTCAATGCACAATTACCATCACCTTGAATACTGCTCTACTTCCAGTGGGCAGCCAGTGCTACTGCTTTACAACGGGCGAGATGTGATGGAGCCTGGGTACTTCACAAGTATGTGGGGACTTAGGTGCTGTTTAGTTAATGATGTAACTTGAAATTTTACTGTTAGGAAGTGTGTACGGTTTGTACAAGTTTAGTAATTATAATTTCTTCTGCTTCGTGAATGCAAGCAGGCATCAGTTTTGCACGCAGAAGAGCATGAGCCCTTCAGACGGAGCTTAACCCTCTCTATGGCAGGCACTGTGTTCTCAGAGTAAGCAGGCAGTAAAAAAATAGCTATATGTCCTCCCATCCGAATTGGGCAGAAAACATCCTTTACAACGCGGTCTTTCCTATGCAATACCTTGATCACACATCCTGTACCATGCAGTGCCTTTGCCACGCATTGCTTTACCACGCAAGTCTTTACCACGCATATGCCTTTAAAATGCATGTCTTTACAATGAAAATCAGAAGCATGAATCAGGTAAGTCTATATATGTAAGATTTACGGCATCAGTTAGTAATAGCTCGGCTGATTTTTGGATGTTCAAATGTATGTAGAAGCTGGTGTCCTACAAACTAGATTACATCGCAAGTCAACTGCGGGCAATTCCATTCTTCATGCCCAAAGTTCTCATCCCAGTCATACTATCAACAGTGTTCCGTACGGTGAATTAATTCGAATCCGTCGGATCTGTAGTAGCGATTCAGTTGCTGATAAATGTCTAGCGGAAGCCTTCGAGAGATTTCTTAAAAGAGGCTATAAGAAAAGGATATTAGAACAAGCCCTGCTCAAGGCCAAAAGTATGTGTTATCAAAAGAGACTAGCTTGAATATGACCAATATTGTTAGGACTCTGATTAGATTTGTCATGGGCACCTCGTTGGTGAGTTCATGAAGCCCTCACCCACCAACCTGGTTGGTGGCATGCTTCATCATCGGGCCCACCCAGTGACACCTAATGTGTCCCGGGTGTGCTGCGACGCCTGATTACAGCGGAGCTGGTATTTTACTGAGAGTGCAGTGTGAGGTGTAAAATGAAGTGTGAGTTAACACCTCACACTGCACTCTCAGGTGTCACTGGGTGGGTCCGATGATGAAGCATGCCACCAACCAGGTTGGTGGGTGAGGGCTTCATGAACTCACCAACGAGGTGCCCATGACAAATCTAATCAGAGTCCTAACAATATTGGTCATATTTAAGCTAGTCTCTTTTGATAACACATATAAACCACGGGGACTCGGACTAGCTTTCTAGTCCTCTCTCTCCCTCTTGATACGCGCAAGGCCAAAAGTAGACATAGGGATGAGCTATTGGAACCTAGTCCTAGGACAGGGACTATCCAGAAACAAGAATGCCCAGTTCGCCTGATTACGACTTTTTGTACCCAAGAAAATTCCATTTGTCGTATAATTTGTTCTGAATGGCCTATTATTATGACCGATAATATTTTGGGTCCCATTATGCCTAGTCAGCCAGCAATCACCTTTAGAAGAGCCCCCTCAATGCGGGATGCCCTGGATAGATCAATGCCAGAGGTATTACCGAAACAATCATGGTTGTCCAAAATGGGTTTCTTTAAATGCACTTCATGCTGTGCTTGCACTTTTGAGAAGAATGGTACCCACTATACTACAGCTTTTAGTGAGGAGAAGATCGCAATACAAGAACATCTGACATGCCCTTCGGAATATGTCAATTATAAACTCAAATGTACGTGCAATCTTGAGTATATAGGCAGCACTAAGCTCCCCGTTTATAAACGCATTTTGCAGCACGTTAGGGCCATTGTGAATTCAGATAATAACTATCCAGTGGCCAGACATTTCAAGTCTATACATGGTAACAAACTCAAGGACTTGGAATACACTGTCTTGGGTTCAGTTCCCAACCCCGGACGGGGTGGGAATTGTGAAAAGTTACTCAGACAGAGGGAAACCCACTTTATTTTAGCGCTTGACACCAAATCTCCCAATGGGCTCAATATTAATGAGGACCTCCACAGTTTTTTATGATCCTGTGTAGTCAGTCCATCTGATTGGTAGTTTCAACATTTAGAAATTTCTATCTGCCCTTTTTTTCTATTAGATGTATTAATACTAGTTCCCATGAAATATAGTTGATTTTCGCTCATACGTTTCAGATGTTTGAATTATGTATTTATGAGGTTTCTCTTACAGGAGCTTGCGCTGTGCTGCAATTCTGTACATTTGCTTTATTTTGCACATTAGTCACTGAATACACAGCACTTCTTTGCACTTTTCAGACTAGTTTGGCTAAGCTTTGCAGTTCATGTTTTAATCTGTTCCTGAAACTGGGACTAAACTTGAATATTTTTATAACCAGATATTTGTATACATATATTTGGGCTGCTTTTTGAAATTTGTCTATTATTAATGCACTTGCACTTTATGAAGACATGTTTTCACAGTGGTTTACAGCATATTTGACTATTCTGATTATTGTATTTTAACCGTTCTCTATTCCAGTTGTAGTGATGGTCTGCCACTTATTCTTGTACATGATGCATAACTTCCAATTTATGGGCTCAATTAAAAACACTTGCCATGATTACATTTTTCCCATATTAGGGGCTGCCTATGTTCTTATATGTGCAACATTATCTAAAAAATCTATTGCAAATTTGCTTTTAAGCTGGATTTATTTGCACATTTATGGGAATCTTTTTGCACTATGTATTGATCCTTGGGCGGACCAGAGACAGAAACATCTTCAAACAAACTTACTGCATATTGTTACGATGTTTGCCTCAGTTTGTTGTTTATGTTCACTATTTGCACATTGCTGTCTGTCAGTTCATTTTTTAGAGCTGGTTGGGCTTTTAAAGCACATGTCTGTTGGGGCGCGTCATGTGATCAAGCTCCTTCGTGGAGTGAAACGTGTCAGGGAAGACACTTGTCTTGCAAATGCCAAATTAAAACTTTGCACTGCTTGTACCTTAAATTCCTGTGTTGGTCCGTGATTTGGAAGGAGTATTCAAGAGGTCTTCACCTGCAAATCGTCCGCCTAGCACCAGGCGGTCAGGAGATTTGATATATATATATATATATATATATATATATATATATATATATATATATATATATATATATATATATATATATAATATATATATATATATATATATATATTCACCCCAAAAAAGTTACAGAGTGCACTCGTACAAAATCAAAGAAAGCATCAATTTTTAATAAAGCGAAATATCACCAGAACGCCTGCCGCCAATGCCAGCAAAACCGGGAATCCACCAAATAGACTTAAAAAAATGGAATGGAAGAAAGCAGGAATGACCCCAAATATTTTCTCAAATGAAGTCACGAGACCGCTGCTAACTATCTTAGAAAAGTGCGCGAGCCCAGTGGTGGAGGACGCGTCAAAGATTGAATGAACCAGTTCGCTGAAATGCAACGGCAAATCAGTATTTAAAAGGGCCTGAACCTCTGTGCGGGTGTTAGCTATGTGAAGCACAAATGTTTCTCGAGCCGAACTCAAGGCCACTTCTTTTTGGGACAAAAGAGCTATTATTCTACTCATGCCATTGAACTCCGCCGTCAAGGTTGGGATGCGCGGCCAGATGGAAACATCCCCTTTCCCATGCGGGGGTGGGTAAAGTACATTTTTGCAGCAAACCACACGTTCAGATACGGTCACCACATAAGCAACACCTTTAATTAACCCACAACAATCTTCATTATTTAAAAGTAAATAACTGCTGTTTGCCAGTAAAGTAAAAGTGGGGATGATTGCGGGAACTGGTGTTCCTTTCAAAACACAGGCTAAATTTGGCCGGTCCTGGTTACAAGAACCGTGCAATTGAATGTGCCTGCACATTAAGGAGTGATCCGGTGTCTCTGTACACTCCTCCCCATTCAGATAAACTTCTTGTCCGTCTTTTAAACATCTATAGGTAAATGGGAGGGACCAGACTTCATGAAGGAATGCATTACCTAATGGTTCCTATCGACCTATAGCAACATATCGCATACAATTTGTAAAATTATATAAAGCAAATGGTAATTTTATCAAACCGTGGATTAGCCACGTTGCAGCAGTGGCCTCTGCCACAGAGAAAGGTAAAAATTCTAACCTCTCAATATGTAACATGGAAAAAGACGCATCACGCATGGAAAGCAAGCGCTGCTTGTCAGTTAAATTAAAAGGGGCAAAGAGGGAGGACACGTTCATGTAGGTCCATGGCACCTTGCCAAACTTCAGCGTCTGCAGGGTCCACGCAAATTGCATAATGGAACGCAACTGATTTTGACCATGGTACAACACAGACACTTCATCCTGCACTATATATACTACAGAGGACACAATGTTATCTAACGTGTAAATGCAGGAAGAAAGCATGTTAATACTATTATCAACAACTGCAAGCACCTTTTCTAGATTAGCTTGATCAATAGCTCTAAGGCGAGTCGCCGCCTCAATCTGAGATGTCTTCCAGATTTCATTGTAAATAGCATATGTCCATCTTTTTGATCTACCACTAGCCGGGCCTTTTATGAAATCAATTAAATCTACATCTTCATTCAGCTTGGATAGATGCAGCTTAACAGCAGCCAAAGTAGAATGTTTCAGCCAATTTTGACATAATTTGCCTACTGAATAAGTTGTGACAGATTGGTCAGAATCAAAACCTGGATCAGGTCTGACCTGTTTAAAGCCATCAGACAAACCCAAAAAAAGATGCTGGCATGAATCAGCACTTCTGTGCCACATCAGCCAACCTTTTGGATCCATACTGGATATGTTAAATGATGAATTTAGCAATAGGGTCTGCAAGTCCCTAATGGAAAACTTAGTAAAATTATTCCAGCCAGAATATTCTTCTAACTCAGGGATGGTAGGAGTATTTAATTTTTTAGAAGTAGCCAATCCAAAGCATCAACATCAAAGAAATTCAGCAGTTATAGTTACCTGAGCTAACTGTAACTGGCGCCCCACTATACACTGCTTATGACCTCACATATTGCATCACTCATGACATGATCAGTGGCATTACTGATGACATCTCAAAATATATTACTGATGAAATCATTCAGTGAACATAACTGTTTTCTAAGGGTTTATAGTGTTAAACATATATATTAACTGACTACAAAAGTTAAATTAGCATACTACGTGCATTACTACTGAGTGATACTACTTCTAACATATATTATGTGAGTGGCTGTATGACTATGTATCCTTGTGTGTATGGGTGTGTGAGTGGCTGTATGGTTGTATAAGTGGTTGTGTGTGTAGCTGTGTGGGTGAGTGAGTTGCTGTGTGAGTGGCTGCATTGACGAGTGAGTGTGTGTGTCATTCAGTGGCTATAGGGGTGAGTGAGTGGTGGTGTGAGTGACTCAATGGGTGGGTAAGTGGGTGTGTAGTGACTCAATGGGTGACTGAATGGATATCTGAATGACTGAGTGAGTGACTGGGTATGTGAGTGGCTGTTTGAGTGGGTGTTTCAGTAAGTGAGTTGGTGTATTGGAAAGTGAGTGTCTGTGTGAATGGCTGTATGGGTGAGCAGAAGTTTGAGGGCTTGTCTGAATGTGTGAATGGATATGTAAGTGGTTGTGTGAGTATGTGAGTGTGTGAGTGCCTGTATTGGTGAGTGGCTGTATGGGTGAGCGAGTACGTGTGTGAGTGACTGTAGGTAAATAACTGGATATGTGAGTCGATGTATGGGTGAGTGTAGCTATGTTACTGTCTGTACGGGTGAGTGACTGGTTGTATGAGTGGCCATATGGGTGAGTGAGTGGGTGTGTGAGTAGCACTTTGGAGGATTGAGTGGGTTTGAGAGGACTGGTATGGGTTTGTAAATGGGTATATGAGTGGTTGTTTGGGTGTGTGAGTGGGTGTACAAGAGGTTGTATTGGGCATGAGTAGGTATGTGAGTGATTCTGTGGAGGATTTCAAAAGTGATGTAATCAGTGATGTAGTTTGAGATGTCATCAGTGATGTCACTGACCATGTCATGAGCAACGTAATATGTGAGGTCATAAGCAGTGCATTGCTGGGTTGTAAGTTATAATTAGCTCAGGTAACTATAACTAATGAATTTCACTGGTTTTATACGAGTGAAATCTGAGCCTAACTATAACATCCCTGTAACCTTTGGTTTTTCAGTAAATATCTAAGGTTTTTTACAATCTATTTCCTAACAATAATGTCCCTGTAACCGTTTGTTTTTTTAGTGAATTTCTAAGATTTTTCAAATAATATTTCCTAACTATAACATCCTTGTAACCTTTTTTTGTTTTAAGTGAATTTCTGTGTTTTTATAACTAGTAGTCACGTTTGCAGTGTGGTGGAGAAAGGGGGCATGGCCTATGAAGACCTCTCAGCAATCCCGCTGTTTCAGACTTACAGGAGGTAACCGGAGGGTTTGTTGGCCCCAAGGGCCCTCAGCAGCCACGGGGACTTCAACCCCCAACCAGTAGTGCATCAGGAGGTGCATTTGTAGAATGGTGGAGAAAGGGGGCTTGCCCTCCGAAGACCTCTCACCAATCCCACTTTGTGGGACTTACTGGAGGTAACAGAAGGGGTTGTTCGCTCCCAAGGACTCTCTGCAGTCAAGGGGAATTCATAACCCAACCAATAGTATATCAAGAGGCCCACTTATAGAGTGGTGGAGAAGGGGGCGTGGCCTCCAAAGACCTCTCAGCAATCCCACAGTGTGGGACTTACTGGAGGTAGCAGAAGAGGTTCCTGGCCCTCAAGGGCCCTCAGCATCCAAGGAGACTTTGTCCCCAACCTGTAGTGTGCTAGGGGGTGAATTTGCAGAGTGGTGGTGAAAGGAGGCGGGCCTCCAGAGACTTTTTGGTGGTCCGGCTTTTTTCTTGTACTTTTTTTGTACTATTAGGGAAGGGGGACCAATTACACCTCCTTCCGTGAGTAGAGTTCGGACCCCGGTACCCCATCCCCTGCGGCCAGGTCTTTTAGGAATGGGGGCCATGTGGCCCCCTTCCTGGCCTGATTTCGGCTCAGGGACCCCATCCCCTGGGCCTGCCCTTTTTTATTTTTTGTTTTTTAACAGTAAGAGGGCGCACAGCCCCCTCCTGCATAATTTTGGCCCTGGGGACCCCATCCCCTGGGGCCCGGCTTAATTCTGGGTGTCCTGGTTCCACCCAGGGCAGCCATTAACTTTAGTTGGGGACCGCGATGCAAGCCTGAAGGCCCCTGCTGTCCCTGCCGGCTCCCTGCCTGCAGCAGAAGATGGCATTGCTTTCACACACAGGGAGCTGCTGGAAATGCAGCTAACTGTGTGTGAAAGCAATTCTGCTCAGTTGTTAGCAAGTGAGAGCATTTTTTATGCTCTCTCTTGCTGGAAGCAGAGCGTTTGCTGTGGCTTGGATTCAGCAGTAAAGCTCCGGCTAAGCCACAGCAAACAGCTATGTCCCAGGGGTGGGCACCCCGGGACATAGCAGGAGCTGGCCCTGGGGGGTGGCAGTCCCCACGGCCATCACCTTTCTTGATGTTGGGCCTGCCCTATTGAGGTGGCAGTCTCCAGGGCCCACAACAGCGCGGGAGTGGGGCTGAGTGGCACACTCCCAATTAATTTTAAAAAGATATGCCCCAGAGAGGTTTTGGGCCCAAGGGTGGTCCCTGAGGCCCCCTAATACAACTTCATTATTTACCCAGGGAGGTGGTGGTCCCCAGGGCCAGTGGGGTCTGAGAGGCCCCCCATCAAAATCCATTAACCCCAGGGAGGTGGTGGTCCCTGGGGTACAGGGGGTCCAAGAGGCCCCCCAGATTTGTGTTTAGCATGTGGCCTTAGGGAGGTGGTGGTCCCCAGGGGTCCAAGAGACCACCCGTTTTAAAATAAATAAGCCCTGGGGAGGTGGTGATCACCGGGGCATTAATAAGCCCCAGGACGAGGGGCCCATGAACCCCCTCCTTTATTATGAAAATGCCCGCGGGAACGGGTCCACCCAGTGCTGATTATTAACGAAGTGAGGAAGCCCACACTTTGTTTTGAAAAAAAGCCCTTCAGTTGGAGCCACAGATCCGGAAAGACTCCCACCGAAAAGGTAAAAAAATGCCTTTTTGGACCTGCGGGGTACTGTAGGACGCCCCAAAAGGACGTTCTACCTTGCAACCTTTTCTTTTTTTGAAATTTCTTTCTGGAACTCATCTCAAGCCGAGTCCCAAGATGGCTGCCAACACTTCATGGATTGAAGTGCTGGCAGCCAATCAGATCCCCGCATTAGATCTGGAGGAGTTGTGGATCCTCCGATTCCCAATATATACAAATTGGGGTTTTCCATAAGATTTCAAAAACTTGTGAACGTATTTTCATCAATTTACAAAAAGGTCGCTTTCTGGACCACCAGCTATCTCTCTGCCAAATTTGGTGTAATTCCGTTCAGCAGTTCAGGCTATAGTCATGTCTAAAATCTAAATAGGAATTAACATGGGGAAAACACATTTTGGGACCTCACCTTTTTCTCAGCCCCTACTTGACGTATCACCACGAAACATTCAAGACAGCTGCTGGAGTGAGCGTCATGCTTGTTTTGAATATTTTGCAAGGATTCGCGAAACAACCTTAACGTTATTGGGAAATGAATATTTTAAAATATATACATGTTTTTAGGGTTTAGGGGTGGATAGGGGAATTGAGTATGGGCATTTTTTATGTTTTTTAGGGTTTTGGGGTACGAAAGGATATTGGGTGTTAAGGGTGTTTTTAGGGTTTAGGGTGTGGGTAGGGGTAGGGGTATTGGGTGGTAAGATTATTTTTGGGTTTTGGGGGGGTTTAGAGGTGGGTAGGGTATTGGGCGGTAAGGGTGTTTTTAGGGTTTAAGGGTGGTAAGGGTGTAGGGTAGTAGGGTATTTTAGGGTTTATTTGTGTGGGTAAGTCTAGGGGATGTTAAGGAATATGTGATCAAGGTCCAGGTCGGACCGAAACGCGTCATGGCGGCATTAGATGCAGGGCAATAACTTTAAATAAAATATAAAGCACATAAGTAATTGGGTCCGCGTGTCTATCCTGATCCGTTGTGGCATTGGATTGTCGGTGGATAGAGTACTGCAGAATATATATATATGTGTGGGTTTCACTTACCTGATATATACTTACCATTTTCATTGTAAAGACATACTTAGTAAAGACATATGCATGGTATAGACTTGCGTGGTAAAGACAATGTGCGGTGAAGGCATTGTGTGGTAAAAGGTAAATGGTAAAGGCATGTGTGGTAATGAATTTCAGTATAATTTCAAGCATCCACTTGGGTAGACGGACATATACTCCATCTGGGCCACCAGAGAGGTCTAACCATGGCAGAGATAGAGTCGTTTTCACCATGGTTACACCAATGGTCCAACCACAAATAAATCGGGAGGGCGTACAATTATGTAGGTGGTACAGATACTATGCCGCTGTTGCGATGGAGTATCATTAACACCAAGATATAAATTTGCCCTATATTCACTTACATGTATGCTCTCCGTCTATTTCGCATAGTCACCATCTCAAATGCAATAAATCTGCTGCTCCTGGAGCAGTTTTGAACTGAAAAGCTCATGCATCTGGTTCTAGATGCCACAATTCACCAACTTTCAAGAATCTCACCTCTAGATGAATGCATGTGGCAATATATATGCAACACAGCATGGTAATAGGCAGTGCCTGTTCCTACTTTCAAGTTATATTTAACTTAGTA
This sequence comes from Lissotriton helveticus, assembly GCF_964261635.1. NCBI lineage: Eukaryota > Metazoa > Chordata > Amphibia > Caudata > Salamandridae > Lissotriton > Lissotriton helveticus. Next base: position 598,650,517 of record NC_136063.1, on the reverse strand, counting down.
TCGATTCAGTTGTAGATCTATCTAGAATGTGCTGAGAGTGTCAGACACACACTGTACAATATAAAAAATGGTGCTGAACTAAGGCTCCTTGCACCTTCAAGCATTCAATGCTACTTACAGAAGATTGCTATTTGGCGCACTGCCTTCAAACTAGATGTCAAAATATACGCATCCCTAATGCTCGTTGATGAAAGTTAGTTTGCAGAGATTCTTGGAGGATTCTTCAAAATTCTGTATTGTCATTATTCCTGCTAGTAGACAAATGTATGGTGATGTAATCTTCTCAGTCTAACACAAGGTCACTCTCCATTGAATCTCAACCCTACAATGTCTTCACAGAAACACAAGTGGTAGTGATGATTTCTGGTAATCATTAATATTCTGGATACCCTTTTCTCATATCAGTACTTACTGCTATGATGTGCTCCCCACTCCCCAGACAATATGTGACACAGCATAACTTAAATAATTTAGCTAACATTTTAATCCTTTACCTCCTCTTTCCCGTGCATTGTCCCGCCTATTACCTGTGAGAATATATGCGAGGGAGGCCCAACACACTTCTCGTCATCCCGAAGCTTTCAGGGAGTCATCGTTGTGAGTGGGAAATGAGGGAGGGATGCTGGGACTGGTGTAAGAAAGCAGTATTCAGAGTAGTGAAGATTACCATAAGTAAATGTATCATTACCTCAACAGCTAAATTTCTCATACCATTACTAACTACTAGGAGGATATACTTGAACAGTCGCAACAACCAGATTCCCTCAAAAAAGGCATAACTCCTGAACAATGCAAAAACCATCCACAATTTAAATCAAGAGTGTTAGACCTAGGGGTCACTAGTTGGCTCAGGTAGATACCTTAGGCCAAATAGGGACCCATGCTTCCACATCAGGGGAAGGAAGGACACCTTCTCAGATAGCCTCCATTCACCCGCTTGGTAGCTTGGCACGAGCAGCCAGGCTTATCTTCATGGCAAGTGTGTAAAGTATTTGCAACCACGCTCTCAGTAACCCAATGATGACACCACAAATGGACTCCACACGAGTTTCATAAAAACAAGTATACATTTATATAAAAAGATATACGATGAGACCACACAATATAAATCCAACATATGCATATTTGTAATATTCCTCCTGGCCGGTTATTAGGATTCCAGACCTTGTAAGTTTTGGTGATATTAATGAGCAATTCTAAATGATCCACTGCAGTCCTAATACAATGCTATGCAGTTTGTAATGCAATAATCAGGCCCTTTGCTATGTAAAAATAATGCAGTTTGTTATGCAACATTCAAGCAGTTTGTAATGCCAAAATAGTGCAATGCGTAATGCAACAATCAGGTAGTTTGTTATGCAAACCAACACAATGTGTAATGCAACAATCAGGTAGTTCGTTATGCAAAAATAATGCAATGCGTAATGCAACAATCAGGCAGTTCGTAATGCAGAAATAATGCAATGCGTAATGCAACAATCCGGTAGTTCATATTGCAGAAATATTGCGATGCATAATACACTCCAGCAACAATCATGGTGCCTTAGGCGGTCTTTCCGCCACTCATACTAACTCGCGGTCAGCTTCCGCCAACAGATGCCCCAACATGGGCATGATGTCAACCATAGTACAGCTTTGCACTACAGCCCTGGTACTGCCACTCCATGGCAAGTACGGGCCATGATACGTGCCGAAGCAGAGGCTCGTGCTGCAGGAATGGGAGAGGCAGAGAGCGTCTCTCTCCGAGTCCGCACCATGCCCCAGGCGGTGACACATATTACGGGGGGGGAGGGGGGTGTGCCTCGCTCTCTTCTCCTCTTCCCGCAACTTGGGCCTCCAATGCAACTTTGTGGATTCCGGGAAGTGGGACTCGGGCCCTCCTCCGACAGGTTTGGCTCGAGGTCCGGCTCTGGCAACGGAGGGCTCGGGCAGGCGGCTCAGCTTCTCTGGGGCTGCTGGTCTGAGCCACAGGCAAAACTAAGATCTCAGGCTGCAACAGGGCACACGCGCACAGCGTCGCTGAGATTCACTTGGGTTTTGGGTGTGCACGATCACAGGGCACTCCTCCCGAAGGTCTCAGGCTGCATTAAGCACACGCACATAGGGCAATCCTCATGAAGGCTCTGGCTGCAAGAAGCACATGCACATAGCGTCGCTGAGACTTACTTGGACTCCGGGGGCACGATAACAGGGCAATCCTCAAGAAGGTCTCAGGCTGCAAGAAGCAAATGCACACAACGTCGCTGAGACTCACTTGGACTCCGGGTGCACGACAACAGGGCAATCCTCAAGAAGGTCTCAGCTTGCACAAAGCACACAGCGTCGCTGAAACTCACTTGGACTCCAGGTGCACACGATCACAGGACAATCCTCTCAAAGGGCTCGGGCTGCAAAGAGCACATGCACACAGTGTCGCTGAGATTTGCTTGAACTCCAGGTGCCCACGATAACAGGGCAATTCTTACGAGGGTCTCAGGTTGCAAAAAGCACATGCACACAGCGTCGCTGGAACTCTCCTGGAAACGTTGGTGTACCTGGGTTTCCGCAACAGGGAGCCAGCTCCCCTCAGGCCCTTGGGGATAAGTTACTTCAGGACACAGCACACAGCAAAGTTCTTTCAAGCAGGGGGACACAGCAGAGTCCCTTTAGCCTCTCCTTGGTTAAAGCAGCAAACTGCAGGGCAGCCCCAGGACATACAGCAAGGGTCAGTCCTTTTCGTCAGTCTCTTGAGATCTTTCTTCCTTGGCAGAGGTTCCTCTTGACCATGAAGTAGCTTCAAACCTTTCCAGTCTTGATCAGTTCCATTCCTCCAAAGTTCAGAGGCGTCAGCTCTCATAGTTACACCCCTAAATGTCTTTGAAGTCTTTGTCTTCACGGGGCACTGACCCCTGTTCAAACCAGTACTGGGTGCCTCCCTGCCATTGACACATTCTTGCTTTGATTAGTGAGGTCTGGATTCTCAATCACTCAGCAGGAGATGGGACCATTGTTTTAATGCAGCGACCCAGGCCTTTTCACCTCTAGGGGCTATTCCTCCCCCCTACACTCCAGATGCAGGTCAGCCTGTTGCTGTCTCACCTCCTCCCCTGAGTCAAGACATTCCCTAGATCCTATCACTTTCAAATCCAGACAGTCAATCCACAACCAGGCAGAGACACACAGAAATGTTAGAGCACAAAAACCCGGCAACTTCTAAAAGAGTGGTTTCTAAACACACAATGCAAACACCACCTTCATAAAAAGATGTTTTATTACATTGTGAGTTCAGGCATACTAAACTTTACCTCTCCATCCTAAGTCTTTGGGAAGATAGGCTGGAAAACATATTACACAGCCTCCCCATTCTGTCTTATGGGCAAGATGGCCTTTCAACAGTGAAAAACAAAATGGAGAGTATTTCACTGTCAGGACATGCTATACACCTTAGTACATGTCCTACCTTTCCCATGCACTGAACCCTGCCCAGGGGGTATCTTGGACCTACCATAGGGGTGTCTGATGTGCATAGAAAAGGAAGGGTAAGGCCTGGCAAGTGGGTGCACTTGTCAGGACAACATGGCAGTTTTAACCTCTTGGGTGTCCATGATGAGCTCAGCTCGTCATGCAGCAAGGTGGCGCTGTGCTCATGACGAGCTGAGCTCGTCTTGAACGTTGTGGAATGCCCACGAGGGGATAATTCCCCTGCTGTGCTGAGCGTTCCATTGGAACGGGCGTGGTCAGCACAGCGCCATCATGCTGCATGACGAGCCGAGCTCGTCATGAGCACCGCAACGCTGCGCGTGCCCCCTCTCCCCCCAGCACCGCGGGGGAATTAGCCCCACGTCGAAGGGGTTAACAACCTGCGTCCAGGCACTGCAGTGGCAGGCTTGAGTTCTCTCTTTAAGGCTACTTGTGAGAGTAGCCCAATTAGTGCTGCAGACCCACTAGTAGCATTTGCATTACCAGCCCTGGCACACATAGTGCACTTTACTAGGGACTTTACTATTAAGTCAAACATACCAATCATGGACAACCAATTACCATTACACTTTATACAGGGAACACTTGCACTTTGACACTGATCAGCAGTGGCAAAGTGCCCAAAGCATCAAAGTTGGCAACACTATATCAGAAAAAAGGTCTAGGGGGAACACAAAAAGATTAGGGGAGCTTTAGCCAAAAAGGGCCAAGTCCAACAAAGTGTTTATGGAATAACAGGAAAAAAACAACCATTAATCAGGAAAATAGCAGCTACATGTACTTAGGATCCAACCTCGATTGAATGCAAACCTCCTATGTCAAACCTACAAATAGAGGTAGAAGGAGTCGCCAATGTAGCTGCTTTGAATAGGTTTCCAATAGAGGGTCTACATGCTTCAGCCCAAGAGGCAGTCATACCCTGTGTACCCTGAGACACATGTCATGGAATTAAGTGGTTTAATGCACCTACTTAATGTTGAAGTAGAGTGTTTAAACCCCATGTCTAAAGACTCCAAAACTGACAAATAAATTCTCACTTTGTTTGTAATCTTAAGCTCTAGTTAAAATACATCTTAACTCTCACTATGTCAAGTGTGCACTATGAATCTTCATCATGTGTAGAAGGCAGTGAAAAAAGGACAGGAGTGTAATCTCCTGCTCTTAACACCGACTCATCACTTTAAGGACAGAAATCTGGTCCTAACTTGAGAATCAACCTTTCTGGAAAATCCTTAGATATGGATGTTTAATCAATAAAGAACTCAGCTCCCCAACCTACATTTTAATGTTATATCCACCATGAAGAACACTTTGGGGCCGATTCTGATCCTGGATTTTTATTTTCCATACAAATAGGATTTGTATTTTTTTCCATACAAATTGTAAAAGTCCCTTCCAACCCGTGTAGTACGATTCGTACGGGAAAAATACATACAGATCGGCCCGATCCTTACAAATCGGATCGGGAAAAGCTGTACGACCCGGACTTGTAAAAGAGACCATACAATTTGTAAAAAGGCTGTCCAACCCGTCAAGTACGATTCGTACCGGGTTGTCAGCATACGATTTGTATGGAAAATGGCCTGTATATGGGGAATGACTTGTACCGGGCAACGAAGCGAACACCTATACGCCTTGTACCCTGGTATGACTCGTTCTGGGGGTACGACTCATACCGGGGTACGGGTCGTATAGGGGTATGAGGCGTACAGGGGTCCCCCCACATGCGAGGCATGTGTATGGTGCGTACCCCAACATCGCGCATGTACGCAAAGTACGTACGTGTTTTTGGGGTACTGGTCGTGTACGCACCGTACAAGCACCGTACCCCAAAATCGCGTATGTACGCACCGTACCCCAAAATTGCGTCGGTATGCACCGTACCCCAAAATCGCGTACATACGCACCGTACCCCAAAATTGCGTATGTACGCACCGTACCCCAAAATCGCGTACATACGCAGTGTACCCCAAAATCGCGTGTGTACGCACCGTACCCCAAAACCACGTTTTTGAGGTACAGTGCGTACGTACGCGATTTTGGGGTACACTGCGTACGTACGCGATTTTGGGGTACGGTGCGTACATACACGATTTTGGGGTACGGTGCTTGTACGGTGCGTACACGACCAGTACCCCTTCATCGCGTATGTACGCACTGTACCCCACTTTCCGTGCCATCCGTACGCACCGTACATACGCACCGTACCCCTGTATTCATGGGGTGTACGACGCGTACATGAGGAGGTCTGTCTCGTACTGTTTTCGGGGCGTACAAGGTTTTTCCGGCACTTTTTAGCTCTTGTAAAAAAAGAGCTGTATGGAGTGCCGTTTGTACGAATCGTACTTGCCGGGTTGTAAACTGCTGCCGGGAATACATGGGAACGTTGTGTACAGAGCAATCCGAATCGGAATTGCTTGTATATACGAGTTGTATGGTCTTTTTTACAATTTATATGGAGTGCGTCTTTTTGTACGGATCGTACTTCCTAGGTTGTAGAGGCCCCCTTACAAGTAGCGTTTTTCCAGGATCGGAATCGGCCCCCTAAAGTGACAAATATTTCAGGTATATATCCAAAAAGGTTTCAAAGGTTGAAGACTTTTCTGCCTTTAGAACCATGAGCAGCTTCCAGGATGGAATCATCTTCTTTGTAGAAGACTGAATAAAAGGAAGCTTTCAATAATCTGTTTGCCGAAGACTCAATTTCAGCAATACTCCGCCAAGAAGCCCTAAATGCTCCACCTTTGGAATGCTGTATCCATAACGTGGAAGCTGACAATCCTTTATGAAAACCCTCCTGAAAGAATTACAGAATCCAGCTAGGCTCAAATGTAGATGAATCTAAAGATTTTTCAGTGCTCCAGTCTGAAAAAGACACCTAATGGTAATCATAGGATCATCTAGTAATAATTATGAGTAATATTTGTAAAGGGAAGACTGACACACAGCAGGCTACCCTAGCACTGTGAGACATTTTTGTTATTCCAAGCTGAGAGACATTAGAGAAAGAAGAAAAATAGATGAGGTTTTAGAGATTTTCCGAACCCTAAGTGAAAAATAGATTGATGGCAAGGGACAGCAAGTTCTAAAATGTAGCTGACTGAAAAGAAAAATAATTACCTACTATCAGAGAGCCACTGACATTTGGTACAGTGTGAAGCCTCAGAGACTAAGAGCATCATTTTCAATAAGGACAGTGAGGATAATTTTTATTCTTGGGGAAAGATGAGGCAAGACTTATTAAATGCTCATAGTAGATATGCAGTTAGATCCATGAACAAACATGACTACCTGAAAGGAAAGTCCCATTCTTTCTTGTCCCATGCTCTCAGCCACAAAGCCACTAGACACATCCTCTGACATGTTACTAGAGGAAATATGGGTCCTAGAAGAGGATACTGAGTCAGGTTGACAGTTGAGATACCAATGGGAATTGAGGAAACACGTGTAAAAGGAGATGAGGGCATGGAAAAGTGAATGCATCTATGCCTCAGGATCCCTCTACTGGATTACTGGACACAGCTCTCTGCAGATCCTTATTGTCTGAACTAGCAAAAGGTCTCCTTGAGATGTCCCAAATCTTTAACATTTAGCTTCGGATATATGTGGAGCTAGACAGGTGGGAACACCCTGATGAACCAGACTATTTGCACATTCTCCATCCCTCAAATGTAACTTGCTGAAAGAGAAAATAGGGTACACAGTCTAAATATCGAGTTTGTAATATCGACCTACAGAAATATCGAGTCTGAAATATCGAAGGTAAAGAATATGGAGGTCAAGAATATCGTTGGACAGAATATCGACCCTAAGGTAAGTAATATCGAATTTATTTATATCGATGTAAGTAATATCGAAGTCAGTAATATCGATATCAAATATATCGATGTTACTAATTTCGATGTTACTAATATCAATATTTGTATTACTATTATGTATTTTATCATGTATTTAATATGTATGTGTAATATGTTTTTTGTTAAGCATTTTACTTGTTTTAAATTACATGTGTACTATTTTTATATATTAATAATGATATTTTAAAGTTAATTTTATGTTTTAGTATTGGAGCGGGTTATGGGTTTATAGGGGAATAGGGTGGGAAGTAATTTAAATATATTAAATTAATTTATATTTTTTAGGAATTACAAATTAATTTTAATTAATTTTTGCATTTAAGTTTTGTAGCGGGTAGTGGGTTTATAGGGGAATTGGGTGGTAAGTATATTAATTGTAATTAAATAATTATTTATTTTAATTTATTGGTATTGATAATAAATTCATTTTTAATTAATTATTAATTGGCAATTAATTATTTTAATTGCTAATTTATTTTTTAAATTGGTAAATAATGTTTGTAATTGGTAATTCATTTTTGTAATTGATAATTTATTTTTTTAATTGGTAATTAATATTTGTAATTGGTAATTAATTTTTTTAATTGGTGATTAATGTATGTAATTTGTAAATCATTTTTTAATTGGTAATTAATCATTGTAATTGGCAATTACTTTTTTTATTTGTAATTAATGTTTGTAATTAGTAATTAATTTTTTTTATTGGAAATTAATTCTTTTAAATGATCATTAATGTTTAAAATTGGTAATTAATGTTTGTAATTGGTAATTAATTTTTTTAATTGGGAAGTATTTTATTTTAATTGGAAACTATTTTTTAATAATTGGTAATTAATGATTTATAAAAAGTATTTTTGGTATAAAAATAGTTTTATTGTTTAAAGTTTTTTAATTGCTAATCAATTTTTAATAATAAATATGTGTTTTGTTTTGAAAAATATTTCATTGTTCAATATTTATTATTTGGTAACTAATATTGATTAATTAATATGTATTGGTATTTATTGTTAATTTATTGTTAATAAATTATTCAATTGTAATTATGTTTTTAATAATTATTAATGGGTATTTGTAAATGATGTTGGTTTCAAATTTAAATTATTAATTGTTTTAAATACAAACATTATTTATCAGTATGTTATATTTAATTTCTATGCTATCTAACATTTTCCCTACTGTTGCACTCTCTGGAGTGGGAATAGTAATTTTGCCCCTATGCTATTCAACGTTTTCCCTACTGTTTTACTCTCTGGAGTTGGAATAGTAATTTTAACCCACCCGCTATCCAACGCTTTCCCTACTGTTACACTCACTGGAGTGGGAATAGTAATTTTTACCCCTACGCTATCCAACGCTTTCTCTACTGTTGCATTCACTGGAGTGGAATAGTAATTTTCACCCACCAGCTATCAAACGCTTTCCCTACTGTTTTACTCTCTGGAGTTGGAATAGTAATTTTAACCCACCCGCTATCCAACGCTTTCCCTACTGTTACACTCACTGGAGTGGGAATAGTAATTTTTACCTTCTTGCTATCCAACGCTTTCCCTACTGTTGCACTCTTTGGAGTGGGAATAGTAATTTTTACTCCTACGCTATCCAACGTTTTCTCTACTGTTGCACTCACTGGAGTGGGAATATTAATTTTTACCCAACCGCTATCAAACGCTTTCCCTACTGTTTTACTTTCTGGAGTTGGAAAAGTAATTTGAACCCACCCGCTATCCAACGCTTTTCCTACTGTTACACTCACTGGAGTGGGAATAGTAATTTTTACCCCTACGCTATCCAACGCTTTTCCTACTGTTGCACTCTCTGGAGTGGGAATAGTAATTTTTACCTTCTTGCAATCTAACGCTTTCTCTACTGTTGCACTCTTTGGAATGGGAATAGTAATTTTCACACCTACGCTATCCAATGCTTTCTATACTGTTGCACTCACTGGAGTGGGAATAGTAATTTTTACCCACCCGCTATCAAACGCTTTCCCTACTGTTGCACTCTTTGGAGTTGTAATAGTAATTTTTACTAACCCGCTATCCAACGCTCTCCCTAGTGTTGCACTCTCTGGAGTGGGTATAGTAATTTTTACCCCTACGCTATCCAACGCTTTCCCTACTGTTGCACTCTCTGGAGTGGGAATAGTAATTTTTACCTTCCCGCTATCCAACGCTTTCCCTACTGTTGCACTCTTTGGAGTGGGAATAGTCATTTTTACCCCTACGCTATCCAACGCTTTCCCTACTGTTGCACTCACTGGAGTGGGAATAGTCATTTTTACTCACCCGCTATCTAAAGCTTTCTTTACTGTTGCACTCTCTGGAGCTGGAATAGTAATTTTTACCCCTACGCTATCAAACGCTTACCCTACTGTTCCACTCTCTGGAGTGGGAATAGTAATTTTTACTGCTACGCTATCCAACACTTTCCCTACTGTTTCACACTCTGGAGTTGGAATAGTATTTTTTACCCACCCGCTATCCAACGCTTTCCCTACTGTTGCACTCACTGGAGTGGGAATAATAATTTCTACCCCTACGCTATCCAACGCTTTCCCTAATGTTGCACTCTCTGGAGTGGGAATAGTAATTTTTACCTTCCCGCTATCCAACGTTTTCCCTACTGTTGCACTCTTTGGAGTAAGAATAGTAATTTTTACCCCTACGCTATCCAACGCTTTCCCTACTGTTACACACTCTGGAGTTGAAATAGTAATTTTTACCCACCCGCTATCCAACGCTTTCCCTACTGTTGCATTTTTTGGAGTAGGAATAGTAATTTTACTTTCTACGCTATCCAATATTTTAATTACTGTAGTTTTTTTTGGACTTTAAATAGTAGTTTTATTTATTTTTTATTTAATATTTTTTGTATTATTTTAGATAATGTAGTATTTAATTAATTTTGAATAATTTGAAGGTATATTAAATTTTTTTAATTTATTAAATAATTATATACTTTTTATTTATGTTATTATTTTATGTGTGTAGATGTATTTGTAATTTATAGTATTTATAAATAATTTATAAGTAATTAAATAATAATTAAAAGTTATTATTAAGTAAGTATTTATTATATATTTTATGTATATGTTTAATTAATGTTTTATTATATATGTATCATTTATTAATTTTAAACATTATTAAATATTTGTAACTATGTTTTTTTTATTAGTATTATTTACTTTATGTTACACATTTATTTTTAACTGAAAAAAACAGATATTTTTAACTATGATATTTTTAACATCGATATTTTAGTTTCGATATTTTTGTACTTACCTTGTTGTAGATAGGATGTCGATATACTTACCTTCGATATTTCAGCGTCGATGTTTCTGTAGGTCGATATTCTTAGAGTCGATATTCGGTCAGTGATTCAGAAAATAGATAATTTACTGCCCAACCAACCCTGATGCCCCAGGGTTGCCAGTGAAAGAAAACCCATCTCCTAATACTTGTTGCAGTAAGACTTTGTGACTATGTCGTCAGTCCTCCCCAGATGCAAAAAGAACCATTGATGGACAGAATGCAGAACAATGTCATACATTGACCCCAGTACAAAGATCTGGGCCTAAATTCATCATTTTTTGCTACACATGCCATTCCAGTTTGAACCCATCCATATGCAAATCAGTCTGAACTGCGCGACCAATGGGAACAGTCCAGCCCAAATTGCCAGGCCAGGTCCTCCCTGGACTGGAAGCAAGCATCTTAGGACCGGTTTGGGGGTTTCACCTCTAATCAGATAGTATAGCTTGACTCCAGTGGCATGGAGAGCACGGGACCCACCTCTGGGCATAACCGCCCCACTCAGGGTGACAGATGCAAAAACAATTGATGGACAGAATGCAGAACAATGTCATACATTCACCCCAGTGTCATTCAGTCCTCCGCAGTACCACCTGATTTTGCAAGAGATGATGATAGTGTAGAAGTGCTCAGCAAATTGTACTAATTTCCCTCCAATTTGAGGAATGGAACCTCTACCTCAGGAGTCACTTTCTTTGAATTGACTGAGTCTCAGCATAGTCCCTCACCCTACATTCCTCGCATCCATGGTTTGCACTAGCAGATGAGGCGAAGACAAAGGGATCCTTCATTGAGATGTGAAGGAATCATGCACCACTGAAAGTCTCCCTGGATACCATCTATTACAGGTATTTGTCAGTCCATGTCTTAAAAGGACAGATTCCAGTGGCTCAGAAGGCATTGAACCAGCTGACCCAAGTGGAGAAGAGCCCATAGCACCAAAAGACACATGAAACATAAAGGAAACCAGAAAGAGAAGGGACTTTTTACAATTTGCTCAAAATTCTCTGACTCCAATAATTCTTCCGTTATAACACATGAACAATCCACTATATAAGGCAGCAATAGATCTATATTCAAATTCGAAGGTTGCTAAGGAACATAGGAAGGTAAGCTTTTCCAAATGTTTCCATTCCCTCTGAAGAAAAATATTTATGTCCTTGTTTATTTCCAAACAAGGACAAGGATGGAACTTCAGTTGGTGAAACATTCCTGTACTAGTCCTTGCCTGTTCACCCTCCAGGGGGATCCGAAGGTTACCTGCCAAGTATTTGGAAAGGGCGATCAGATCAACTTTCTGAATAAACGTGCCCTTTCGTACAGTTTCTGATATTTTGCTATTTTCATCATCTTACATAGGAGAGGGCAAAATAAAGCAGAAGATGACACAGATATATTGATGGATGAGACACATGATGTAGGTGAGGATGAAGAATAGTATCTTAATGAAGTTTTATCTGATTTCTTCAAGGCCTCTGATAAAGATGATACTAAGCATTGTATCTGCTCATCAGACAAAACAGCAAAACAGGAGTAGGAGGTGGGAGAGAAGTGAACTCTTCTGCCCTGCACATTTTCTTCCACTGTTTGTCCTCCATCTTTTAGAAGTGACGTTCCTTGGAGGGTGCTTCCTGTGTCCTGTCTTGAATTAAAGAAAACCACACTCAACACTCCTTCACATATATACCTCTACGAAGCCCCTCAATGTAGTCCAACTGACCAAATTCAGCATGACTTTTCTTTTCACATATACATATATTCACTGAAATAAACAATTGCTACAGAGACGGTATAGTTAGGTGAAAATGTCAGTTAAAATGTATCAATTTAAACAACAACAAAAAACACTGCGGAAAGTAACCAGTTTTAGTTTACTGAGCTAACTAGAACTGGTGACCCCACCATGCCCAGTGTTTTCATCAATGATGTCATTTGAAATTTTATCAATGATGTCATTGAACATGTCATGAGTTATGCAATCTGTGAGGTCATAAGGAGATCATATGGGGGCACAAATTCTAGTTCGCTCAGTAAACTATAACTGGTGAAATTCAGTGTTTTTTTAGTTTAAAATGTTACATTTTAACTGACCTTCTTTCCTAACTTCAATGTCACTTTAACCTTTGTTTTTATCTGGTAATTTCTACGGCTTCTTTAAAGTAAAGTGAGATATTATTACATACCCAAACCCCAGTGAATGGTCAAAGCCCGACATTACTCAGCCTTTGGCTGTGCATGGCGTGGAGTTGAGCTACATGAGCACCCAGCCCCTACTTCCAGGTCATGGAGGTCTAATTCCGGTTCACTTGATCCACGGGACCCAGCGTAATGTCCACGGCTTACTTCGGCCGTTCAGACTGCACGGAGCATTGAATTACCTGATGTACACCAGAAGGGATCCTCCTTGACCTCCTGAATCAATTATCCAGTCAGGGGACTCCGCCTTGCCAGATCTGGGGTGAGTTCGTAATTAAGCACCCCGCACTTTCTGGACGTTTGGTTTTCGTATTTCATTCACCTTTGAATTTCCATATTCAGAGCATCTTTAGATCCTTGCAAAGTACTGCCATCCACTTATTAGGTGTAAGCCTATTTTTGAAATAAAAGACTATAGGTGGCCATTGGAAATTGGTACCTCCAAGACACTTTCCTTGGCATTATCAATGTGCAGGCCACATCCTTACACTGAACTCTGAACCATTTTGGGACATAATCACATATCGTCCTGAGTCCCCAGGAATCATTTCGTCCTGAAGAGACCCTACCACCCCCTGCCGGGTCAAAACATCGTCAACACTATACATGGATAGTCTCAAAGTACTAGAAAAAGAATCTGGTCCTTGATCTGCAAATGTAAACACAATCTAATAGACATCCTTTTCTTCCAATAACCTTTGTAAGTAAGTTACCTTGTTTGATTAACAAGTCGGTTATGGTCACTGCACTGGGGTCTCTTGTGTCATAAATATGTATATAAAACAATCCTTTTTGTATATAGATTTGGTGTGCAAACATTTTTTTTGTATAATCCTTTTGTAATGAATACATATGTTACTAATTTCGGCTGAAGTGAGTAAAATCAGTTAATTTTGCAGGCTACCTATGTTTTTGAAATTAAGAATATTGAATGAAATTGTACGTACCTAATTTTCTTGGATACTCTATCCTTATTCCTTCAGTTTATGATTGAATCACAGCAAAATTATATACCTGCTCAAATCTAATTTTCCTTTGAATTAGTTCCTTGTGAACAACTGTTACAAGCTATACAGCTAATACCCAGTTCACAGGGACATATGGGTTGCTCTTGTGTTTTGAAACATTAACCAGTAAAGTCAGCTCAGAGGCAGACCTGCATTCAGTCTATAATGTGCATATCCATTTACTCATCATCTTCTAAACCAAAAATGTCATTCATTCAAAAGAGATGCACTTTCTCATGAAAATTAAGAAAGGAGGCCTCCCTATTGATGCAAAATTGCTGCTACTCACTGCCCCATATTCAAGCCGACTGGAAAGGTCCACCTTTCATTTCTCTTTGCTCAGACAATAGGCATCAGAGATCTTCCTACGCCTTCCCAAGCTTCTGCTTCCAAAAATGCTGAAAAGGGCCAACCGGTTTTGAATATAGAACAGGAAGGAGTCCCCACCTCCCCCATGAGAAGAGTACAAATGCTTCTCACTTCTCTAATTCCAGCAGCAAAGCCCTGCCTCACTCTGTTTGGCAGAAGCACAGACATGGCTGATCGAATGACCCTGTGAAGACCACCAGCAATGCAAACAGCCTGTCCCCCCACTCTCCAGGGGGTAAGAAAGGAAACCTGGAGTACCCACAACCCTAGACCTTACCTGGGGACTCTATGGGTACTGTGAGTGTGATTGACCTCAGCACTTATATTCTCACAGGTATAAACATTTAAATTATTCTGTGTCACATGGAGCCTAGGGGCTTGTGAGACACCTAATACTAGTAAGTGATGGTACAAGAACTTGAACTTTCACATAACAAGCTGATGCATATTATGAGTTGCAATTATATTTACATAATTGATCTGATTAGAATAATTACCAAATTGCAGTGCCTAGTAAAATAAAAACACAGAAATTGATATGTGGGTTCTCAAGAAAATTGCAGCAATCTTGCGTGGGTGGTGCCTGCAGGTGAAAAGCTATAATACTCACAATCAACTAGATTTCTGTGTGGTCCTTAGAAGGTTTATTAAATTAACATCAAGCACTTGGGTCGTAAAAGCACATTATTTAAGCGTGGAGAAACAATTTATTTAGTGGTGTGAAAACCATCCAATGGCACAATATCGTGTTTTAAATATCATGCTACAAAAATATTATTGCCAGGACATTGACTACGAAATATTACGAAGTTAAGTGTTTATAGGCAAGTATGGGTTTACTACACTTACCTCCTCATATCTGTATCTTGAAAAAATATATAAATCTTCAAGGCACGTAGATGTGGAGTTAAGAATAGTAAATCTATACTTTCCGATATAAACTAACCTTCACACCATTTTGGTAGGCAATATTCTGGCTATGATATTTCATTTTGGTGAACTATTTTAGAAAGTCCTGAAAATAGAAATAATATCTAACTTGCAATGATAAACGAGAAAGAATATTTGCCATATTTATATAATTTGCTTAGCAGGCAGGTATCAAATCTATACTACTATAATAAAGTAAGAACTTTCAGGCTTTGAGGCGGGTAAACTCGGGAACCACGGCGCCAATCTACACACCCGATACACCGTTGAAATCGTCAGGGTGTGTAGATGCTTATAGGCTATATAAATACAAAAAATAAACGTTATTTACAAAATTTATATTAAAAAAAAGTAGTCCCTCCAAAGTAGCGCAGGCCGCGACGTGCGTGCTCACGTCAGGAGCACGGGGAGGAGCGGCGTCCGAGGAGCGGCGGACATGGCACGGGGGAGGAGCGGTGACGTGAGGAGCAGCGGACAGGCCAGCGGCGGTGCGAGCAGAGGAGAGGCGGACATGGCGCGGGGGAGGAGCGGCGGCGGACAGGAGGTGAGGAGCAGAGCGGCGAGGAGCGGTGAACTGAGGAGCGGCGGCTGAGGTAAGGCTCCGGGGACAATGTCGGGGCAGGCGGGGGTCAGGACAGTCGGGGGACGGGGCGGGCACGGGCTGCTGGGCAATGTCGGGGGAGGCAGGGGTAGGGGAAGCCTGAATGCTCCCGGACAAGGTCAGGACGGGCTGCTAGTAAATAAATACAAGAAATTTGTGTTACACAGAGCATATTTGGGCATCAATTTAATATTTTTACATTTTACATTTTCTCATTACCTGTCCCAAGACCCTTCGATTGGCCTATAGTAAAGCTATGTAGGCTCAATTATTGGCGATAATAGTTACATTTCTGCACCATTTGTGTTGCCCTTAATTGCTGATATAGAAACTTACAGAGACATGTACTGTATACATGTTCTGTGTACAGGAGCTGTTGGTAAAGATTATTATGAGCAGAGCCAGCTGAACGTCATTGTTAGACCTGGCATGTCTTGGCGTGGTTACCCCTGACTTTTTGCCTAGACCGCCTCTAATTTTGATGCTATTTTTGATGCTGTGATGGTGCGCGTTTTACTGGCTTAGATGCTTTGGGCACTTTGCCACTGCTGATCAGTGTAACAGTGCAAGTGCTCCCTTTATAAAGTGTTATGGTAATTGGTTGTCCATAATTAATATGTTTGCCTTACTAGTAAAGTACCTAGTAAAGTGCACTATGTGTGCCAGGGCTGGTAATACCAAATGCTACTAGTGGGCCTGCAGCACTAATTGTGCCACTCTTACAAGTAGCCCTAAAGAGAGAACTAAGGCCTGACACTGCAATGCCTACGTGCAGTTTTCTAACTGCCATGTTGTCCTGACAAGTGTACCCACTTGCCAGGCCTTACCCATACCTTTCCATGCACATCAGACACCCCTATAGTAGGCCCAAGTTACCCCCTTGGGCAGGGTGCAGTGTCTGTGAAAGGTAGGACATGAACTGAGGTGTGTACCATGTCCTAACAGTGAAATACTCTCCATTTTGTTTTTCACTGTTGCAAGGCCATCTTGCCCGTATGACAGAATGGGGATGGCTGTGTAATATGTTTCCAGCCTATCTTACCATAGGCTTAAGATGGAGAGGTGAGGTTTAGTGTGCCTGAACTCACAATTTAATAACACATCTTTTTGTGAAGGTGTTTTTTTAATTGTGTGCGTAGAAACCACCCTTTTAGTGGCTGTTTTTTTGTTCTAACAATTCTGTGTGTCTCTGCCTGGTTGTGCATTGACTGTCTGGATTTGAATGTGATAAGATCTGGGAAATATCTTGACCCAGGGGAGGAGTAGGTGAGACAGCAACAGGCTGACCTGCATCGGGAGTTTAGGGGGGAGGAGTAGCTCCCTGGATGTGAAGAGGCCTGGGCTGCTGCCATAAAAGAATGGCTCCCACTCCTGCTTGATTGATTGAGTGATTGAGGAATCAGACCCCCACTTTCAAAGGAAGAAGGTGTCACTGGCAGGGAGACACCCATAACTGGTTTGGTCAGGGGTCAGTGCCCCCTGAACACAAAGACCTCAAAGACAATTAGGGGTATAACTATGAGAGCTGAAACCCTTGAACGTTGGACTGATCAAGACTGAAAAGGATTGAAACTACTTCGTTGTCAAGAGGAACCTCTGCCAGGAAGAACAGCTGAAGAGACTGAAGAGAAGGACTTACCCTTGCTTTGTGTTCTGGGGCTGACCTGCAGTTTGCTGATTTAACTAAGGAGAGATTAAGGGATGTTGCTGTGTGCTATGTCCTCCTGCTTGAAAGGACTTTTCTGTGTCCCAAAGTAACTTGACTCCAAGGGCCCGAGGAGAGCTGGCTCCCTTTTGTGGAAACTCAGAAACATCAAAGTTTCCAAGTGTGTCTCAGTGACGCTGTGTGCGTGTGCTTTTTGAAGCCTGAGACCTTTGTAAGCATTGGCCCGGGACAGTGTGGCATGAAACTCAACCGAGTCTCAGCGATGCTTTGTGCGTGTGCAGCCTGAGACTGCGTGGGGTCCGTGGCGCTGGTTGGAAAGTGCCCCTTGACTGCAGTGCTCCGTAGCGTGAATCATCATCCACCCTCCTGTGCAGCTGTTTGTGGCCTGACCCATCATCGTAACGGATGCTGCGGATCAAGATCGCCGCCGCCAGCCGGAGCAGCAACATGCTGAAGGATTTCATAAAGCTAAGGAAGTTGCGTGGTAATCGTGATCGTTGTTCACAATAGGAATCTGCCCAAGATCATCAGCACCGGAGAAGGTAGCACCATTACCTGTCCGGCTACAGCGTCGCCTTGCATCGGAGCTGTGTCGTCACTGGAAGCACCCAGCAGGACGTCTGTCAAGTGGGGAGAAAGAGTGAGGCGCCGCATCCCCCAGGTAAGGCTTGGACTCTGGTCGGGAGCCGCAAGCGCATGTGGCCTGGGGAGGCATGCAGGAGGAGTACAGAAGTGCTCCCATCTCTCTCCCGCTGCATCGCGGTTGAGTCCTCGAGTGGGCTGGACCTGTCCGGCAGTTTCGGGGCCATCCTCGGAAGTTCAGGACTGTTGGTTGGTTGTGGCTGGGGCCTAGTGGTGCCCACACTAATCGCATCGATTGGCCTGGTGTTGTTCCTGCATTATGAATTCCCTTAGTACTTGCATTAGGGATTATATTATCCCTGCATTACGAACTGCCTGATTATGTGCATTGAGGATTGAATTATTCTTGCCTTACAAACTGCCTTATTACTTTCATTAAGAAGTGTGTCATGCTTGCATTATGAACTTCCTGATTACGTGCATTGAGGATTGCATTATTCTCGCATTACGAACTGCCTGATTACGTGCATTGAGGATTGCATTATTCTTGCATTATGAACTGCCTGATTACTTGCATTGAGGATTGCATTATTCTTGCATTATGAACTGCATTGGTCTGGCAATACGAACTGCATTATGAACTGCATAGTTTTGCATTAGGACTGCCTTTGAACATTGTGAACTGCTCATTAATACCGCAATAACCTACAAGTGTTTGTTGGCCTAATAACCGGCAAAGTGAAATATTAAGAATACGCATATGTTGGATTTTTATCGTTTGGTCTTACCGTATTTTTCTTCTTGATAAAGATACCGCTATTTTCATACATCAGTGGGGTGTCCATTTGTGGTATTATCACTGTCACTGGGCGTGTGGTTGCAAATACTTAACACATTGCCTTGAAGATAATCCTGGCTGCTCATGCCGAGCTACCAGGGGGTGAGCAGGGGTTATCAAAGAGGGTGTCCCTCCTTTCCCTGACTAGAAGCAAGGGTCCCTAAGGTAACTGCCTCAGCCAACTAGAGACCCCCAGTTCTAACATTGGTGGTCAGCGGTAGGGAATTGGAATGTGTATTTGCAATTCACTCACAGTGATTGGTGTACATCACTGGTTTTAGTGCAGACCACGATTCAACCACATATCGTGTTCTTGATTTTTGGTTCTATTTTTGAGCGACCTTTAAGCCACACATCATGTCTCAGAGGAGTCAGGAAGCCAGTGAGGCTGCAGAATTGGAATTCGACAAAGAGGCATTGCTTATCTACAAAGCTGATCAATTGAGGCAATTCTGCAGAGCCTTGCGATGTCCCATGAAAAGTAGTGCCAAGAAGGAGGAGCTGCGAATGGCCTTGAGGGCCTAGTGGGAAGCCAAAGAGGCTCCTTTGACTGTTGATGCTGAGGTGGATGACCCAGGGAATGGATTTGGCATACAGGATTTGCCAGTGGGAAGGCCAGCCTTAAGGGATGGTAGTGACCATTCAGGGCGGAGTTTTTCCCCAGAGAAGCTGGAGGAAAACGAAAGGGTCAGAGCGCATGCATTGGAGGTTTTAAAACTTAAGGCTCAAGCAGAGGAGAAAAGCTGCTCATTGAAAGTGAAAAGCGAGCAGAGGAGAGCAAGAACGCTCTCGCCTTGGAGGAGAAAAAGATTCTCCAGGCTCATGAGTTAAGCATGAGGGAACTGGACATTAAGGCTAAACAGGTGGAGACCAGTTCAAATTGTGGCAGAGCACAGCCAGTGCCAGGGGGTAAGGTGTACAGTCCCAAAGAATTAGTGCGAGAGTACCAAAGGGGTGATGATATTTATGCGTGGGTCACAGCATATGAGATCGTACTGAGGATGAATGAGGAGCCTGAGAAGCATTGGGAAGCAGGCCTATGGAAACACTTTGAGGCTTCTGGGAGGGATGTTTTACCACCTTTAGAGAGGGTGGGAACCCTGACCTACGCCAACATGAAGGAGACTGTATGCCTCTGGTATGGGGCTCACTCCTGAACAATACAGGCAGAAGTTCAAGAACTTCAAGAAACAGTAATCCAGTACTTGGGTTGAGTGTGTGAATGCGTACACGCATGCACTGGATGGTTGGATGACGTGCAGCAAGGTCACTGATTTTAAGGGCTTATGCAATTTAAATAGTTGGGAGCACTTGAGTAGTCTGTGTGTTCCAGAGCTGCGCCAGCATATTTTAAACAGTAAGCTGACTGATCCCGATAAATTTGCTGAGGAGGTGGACCGCTGGACCAGCACGAGGGTCCACAACGGGATTGGAGGTACCACTACCAAAAGTGTACAGCGACCCCTGCAGAAGGTGGGGGAGGACAAGGGTAACCACAAGGAGATCTATAAAGGGCCTCAAAGTAGTTACTGGGTAAAATGGTTCCAGTCCCCCAAGACTAAGAGGCCCTGGCCCCCTAAGGGCAAGTGGAACCACAGAGGTCCTCCTACTTGTTATTTCTTTAAAGAAGAGGGTCACATTGCCCCTAAATGCCCCAAGAAACCACCTGCACCCACTGGTGCTCTAACACCAGGTTTAGTGAGTGTAGCATTGGGGGGAATGGAGTCCTTGGAATGAGGAGGAGCAAGCAGTTATGACCCTGGTCTCATTAGGAGATTGAGAGATGGTCCAGGAAGCCTCTCTGCCTGAGAAAACTAAGAAGTACAGGCAGTGGGTGACCATCAATGGAAGGAAGGTGGAGGCTCCGAGAGACACCGGAGCCAGTTTGACATCTGTCAGGTGTCAGTTGGTGTCTGACGAGCAGATAATTCCCAATGTACTTCACCCTGTAGTTGCAGCAGATAACTCTGTGCGCCTCTACAAGGTGGCGCTAGTTCCCTTTGAGTGAGGGGAGTCTCAGGTTCCATGAAGGTCTTTGTAAGTCCGGCTATGCCTGTAGACTGTCTGCTGGGGAATGACCTGGAGAGTTCCCCCTGGAAGAAGGAGGAGCGTCAGGCGCGTTTGGAGATGTTGGGTCTGCCTGAGTGGGCTTGTGTGACCACAAGGTCTATGGCAGCCAGCAAAGGGGTTCAAGAGGACCTGGAGCCTGGAACAGTGGCCCAGATACCTGCCTTAAAGAGAAGAGGCAGGGGGCGTGGGAAACCGCAACCCACAGTTCCCACGGTCCAGGAGGAGGCACCCCTTGAGGGGGATGCCCTGGAGCCTACGGGGGAGCAAGTAGCTGAACTGGGGGACCTACCTGAGCTGACTGAATGACAGCAGGAGGGAGGACCCTCCAGGGAGGAATTCTGTGAGGAGCAGAAAAAGTGCCCTTCTCTTGTAGGTTTGCGGCAAGAGGCAGCAAACCAGGCAGCAGGGGATCAGTCTCGGGTCACATGTGATTTACTGAGCGAATTATCTCCTATACAGTGAGCCTAAGGTTGCTGAGCCTGGGTCACCCCGTGTGCTGGTGGTACCCCAGCGCTTCAGAGCCTTCCTACTGGGGTTGGCTCATGGTGTGCCTTTAGCAGGACATTTGGGGCACGACAAGACCTTTGAGAGGCTTGTCAACCACTTCTACTTGGCCTCAAATGTGCAAGAGTTCTGATACTCGTTGCAGGACCTGTCAGACTTGCCAGGTAAGTGGTAAGAGAAAGAGGAAGCGCAAGGCTTCCCTCCAACCTTTCCCTGTAGTCAGCACCCCTTTGAAAGGTTGGGCATTGACATTGTGGGGCCACTGGATCCCAAGACAGCCATGGGCAACAGATTCATCCTGGTCTTGGTGGACCATGCCACCCGGTACCCGGAAGCCATCCCTCTCTGGATGGTGAGAGCCCCCATGATGGGCCTTGCACTGATGGGGATGTTCTCCTGAGTGGGGTTCCCCAGAGAGGTGGTGTCCGACCGGGGTACTAATTTCATATCTAGGTATATGAAATCTCTGTGGAAGCGGTGCGGTGTAACCTATAAGTTCACCATGCCTTACCACCCCCAGGGTAACGGTCTGGTTGAGAGATTTAACCGGACCCTGAAGGGCATGATTATGGGTCTTGAGGAACCCATGAGGCGTAAGTGGGACGTCCTCTTAACATGCCTGTTTGCTTACAGAGAGGTGCCTAAGAAGTCCCTAGGGTTCAGCCCCTTTGAGCTCCTGTATGGGCACCATGTAAGAGGACCCTTGAGTTTGGTGAAGGAGGGCTGGGAGAAGGTTCCTAGTAAACCCCCCCAGAATGTATATAGCTACATGCTGGCCTTGAAGAACCAAACTAGGCGTTTCAGGCAACTCGCTCAGGCGAATCCAGAAGCCAGCCAGGAAGAAATGAAACAGTGGTATGAACAGAATGCCACTCTGGTCGAGTTTCAACCTGGGCAAGAAGTGTGGGTGATGGCACCAGTGGAGCCCTGCGTACTTCAGGATAAGTGGACTGAGCCTTATGAGGTGGTGGAGCACAGGAGAGAAGTGACCTACCTGGTTGACGTACAGTCTCCCAGGAACCCTCTGAGGGTTGTCCATATGAACCGCCTCAAACCCCACTTTGAGAATCTGATGTGACCATGCTCTTGGCTACAGATGATGGGGCGGAAGAGGAGAGTGAACCTCTTCCTGACCTCCTGTCAGCCAGGGAAAAGGATGGGTCAGTGGATGGGGTGAACCTCTCGCCTACCCTGACCCCGGAACAGAAGAGGGACTGTCGCCACGTATTGGGTCAGTTCGCCTCCCTGTTCTCCCCGACTCCAGGAGTCACCCATTGGTGCGTCCATGATGTGGACACTGGAGACA
Source organism: Lissotriton helveticus (assembly GCF_964261635.1). Classification (NCBI taxonomy): domain Eukaryota; kingdom Metazoa; phylum Chordata; class Amphibia; order Caudata; family Salamandridae; genus Lissotriton; species Lissotriton helveticus. The sequence goes on along the minus strand of NC_136063.1, from coordinate 598,627,821 downwards.
GCCTGCCTGTAAAACATATTTTACAGAGTAGTTGGTAAGGTCAGGGCCAGCATCAAGGAGGAGGTTTCCAAGATGCTGGCACTAGGGGTGATTGAGCCATCCAACAGCCCCTGGGCCAGCCCAATGGCCCTTGTGCCAAAAGCTGCAGCATCTGGTGCCACCCCAGTACCCCGATTCTGTGTGGATTACCGTGGGCTCAATTCGGTCACCAAGACTGACGCTCACCCCGTCCCCAGAGCTGATGAGCTCGTGGAACGGCTGGGTGCTGCCCGGTACCTCAGCACATTTGACTTGATGTCTGGGTACTGGCAGATTGCCTTGACCAAGGGAGCCAAGGAGAGGTCAGCTTTCTCAACACCAGAGGGGCACTACCAGTTCAGGGTTATGCTCTTTGGGTTGAAAAATGCCCCTGCCTCCTTCCAGAGACTGGTTAACCAGGTGCTGTGTGGGCTGGAGGAATTTAGCACCGCCTACCTGGATGACATTGCAGTGTTCAGTTCCAGTTGGGAGGAAGATTTGCAACACCTCTGTGAAGTGTTGAAGGCCTTGCAGAGGGCAGGCCTAACTATCAAGGCAAGTAAGTGACAGATAGGGCAGGGTTCTGTAGTGTACTTAGGCCACTAGGTAGGGAGCGGCCCGGTGGCGCCTCTACAGGCAAACATTGATACCATTCTGGCTTGGGAACCCTCCAAGACCCAGACAGGAGTGAGGGCCTTTTTAGGACTCACTGGGTATTACAGATGGTTTGTGAAGGGGCATGGCACCATTGTTGCCCCCTTGACAGAACTGACTTCAAAGAAACAGCCCAAGAAGGTGATCTGGACTGATGCCTGCCAGGCCACTTTTGATGCCCTGAAAACTGCTATGTGCAAGGCGCCCGTACTCAAGGTGCCTGATTTCTCCAAATAATTTGTAGTGCAGACAGATGCTTCAGAGCATGGTGTGGGAGCAGTACTCTCACAATTGAATGATGAGGGCTTGGACCAACCCATAGCTTTCATCAGCAGGAGGCTACTTCCCAGGGAACAGACGTGGAGTGCAATTGAAAGGGAAGCTATTGCTATAGTCTGGGTGCTGAAGAAGCTGAGGCCCTACTTGTTTGGGACTCACTTCCTGGTTCAGACCGACCATAGGCCCCGCAGATGGTTGATGTAGATGAGGGGTGAGAATCCAAAACTGTTGAGGTGGTCCATCTCCCTACAGGGAATGGACTTCACGGTGGAACACTGACCTGGCAAAGAACACACCTTAGTGATGAGAACTCCAATGAGGGTGGGCAGTTCTCCCCACTTTACAGCTGGAGGGGACACATGTTAGACCTGGCATTTCTTGGCGTGGTTACCCATAATTTTTTACCTCTAACTCCTCTATTGTTGATGCTGTGATAGATTGCGTTTTACTGGCTTAGATGCTTTGGGCACTTTGCCACTGCTGATCAGTGTCAAAGTGCAAGTGCTCCCTGTATAAAGTGTTATGGTAATTGGTTGTCCATAATTGGTATGTTTGCCTTATTAGTAAAGTCCCTAGTAAAGTGCACAATGTGTGCCAGGGCTGATAATGCAAATGCTTCTAGAGGGCCTGCAGCACTAATTGTGCCACCCACACAAGTAGCCCTAAAGCGAAAACCCAGGCCTGCCACTGCAGTGCTTATGCGCAGTTTGCTACCTGCCATGTTGTCCTGACAAGTGCACCCACTTGCAAGGCCTTACCCTTCCCTTTCCATGCACATCATACACCCCTATAGTAGGCCCAAGGTACCCCCCCTGGACAGGGTGCAGTATCTGTGAAAGGTAGGATATGTACTGAGGTATGTATCATGTGCTACCAGTGAAATACTCTCCATTTTGTTTTTCACTGTTGCAAGGCCACCTTGCCCATAGGACATAATGGGGAAGGTTGTGTCATATGTTTCCAGCCTATCTTCCCATAGGCTTAAAATGGAGAGGTGATGTTTAGTGTGCCTGAACTCACAATTTAATAACACATCTTTTTGTGAAGGTGGTTTTTGAATTGTGTGATTAGAACCCAAGCTTTTAGAAGTAGCTGTTTTTTGTTCTAACAATTCTGTGTGTCTCTGCCTGGTTGTGGATTGACTGTCTGGGTTTGAATGTGATAGGATCTGGGAAATGCCTTGACCCAGGGGAGGAGTGGATGAGACAGCAAATGGCTGCCCTGCGTCTGGAGTGTAGGGGGGAGGAGTAGCCCCCTGGATGTGAAGAGGCCTGGGCTGCTGCCATAAAAGAATGGCTCCCCCTCCTGCTGAGTGATTGAGGAACCAGACCCCCACTATCAAAGGAAGAAGGTGTCACTGGCAGGGAGACACCCAGAACTGATTTGGAAAGGGGTCAGTGCCCCCTGAACACAAAGACTTCAAAGACATTTAGGGGTATAACTATGAGAGCTGAAAACAATGAACGTTGGACTGATCAAGACTGAAAAGGATTGAAACTACTTTGTGGTCAAGAGGAACATCTGCCAAGGAAGAACAGCGGAAGAGACTAAAGAGAAGGACTGACCCTTGCTGTGTGTTCTGGGGCTGACCTGCAGTTTGCTGATTTAAATAAGGAGAAGCTAAGGGACTTTGCTGTGTGCTGTGTCCCCCTGCTGCTTGAAAGGACTTTGCTGTGTGCTGTGTCCCAAAGTAACTTGTCTCCAAGGGCCCAAGGAGAGCTGGCTCCCTGTTGTGGAAACTCAGGAATATCAAAGATTCTAAGTATGTCTCAGCAACGCTGTGTGCACGTGTTTTTTGCAGCCTGAGACCTTCGTAAGCATTGCCCCGGAACAGTGTGGCCCGAAACCCAACCGAGTCTCAGCGATGCTTTGAGACTGCGTGGGATCTGTGATGCTGGTTGGAAAGTGCCCCGTGACTGCAGTGCCCCCTCGCAACATGAATCTTCATCCACTCTGCTGTGTAGCAGTTTGCGGCCCGAGCTGTCATCGTAATGGAGGCTGCGGATCACGATCACCACCGCCGGCCAATGCAGTAACATGCTGAAGGATTTCGTAAAGCTAAGGAAGTCGTGAGGTAAGAGTGATCGTTGTTCGCAAGAGGAATCTGCCCAAGATCGTCAGCAACGGAGAAGTCAGCGCCGTAACCTGTCTGGCTACGGCATTGCCTAGCATCGGAGCTGCTCGTCATCTGGAGCACCAAGCAGGACGTCCGACGAGCGCGAAAAGAGAGAGAGCGAGGCAGCGCATCCCCCAGGTAAGGCTTGGACTCCGGTCGGGAGTCCCATGCGTGTGTGGCCTGGGGAGGCGTGCAGGAGGAGTACAGGAGTGCTACCGTCTCGCTCCCGCTGCATCGCGTTTGACGGCCTGAGTCCTCAAGTGACTCGGACCTGCCCGGCAGAACCGGGGCCACCCTCGGACGTTCAGGACTGTTGTCTGTGGTTGGGGCCTAGTGGTGCCTGCGCTAATCATGTTGATTGAGCTGGTATTGTTCCTGCATTACAAACTGCCTTATTACTTGCATTAGGGATTGTATTATTCCTGCATTACCAACTGCCTGATTACGTGCATTGAGGATTGAATTATGCTCACATTACGAACTGCCTTATTACTTGCATTAAGGAGTACGTTATACTTGCATTACGAACTGCCTGATTACGTGCATTGAGGATTGCATTATTCTTGCATTACCAAATGCCTGATTACTTGCATTGAGGGTTGCATTATTCTTGCATTATGAACTGCATTGGTCTGACAATACGAACTGCATAGCATTGCATTAGATCTGCATTTGAACATTGTGAACTACTCATTAATACCGCATGAACCTACAAGTGTTAGTTGGCCTAATAACTGCCAAAGTGAAATATTACGAATACACATATGTTGTATATTTATCGTTTGGTCTTACCATATTTTTCTACCTGATAAAGACATCGCTATTTTCAAATATTAGTGAGGTGTCCATTTGTGGTGTATTCACTGTGTCACTGCGAGTGTGGTTGCAAATACTTTACACATTGCCTTGAAGATAAGGCATCAACTGTTGTTTTTGCATTTGTCACCCCGAATGGGACGGGTATGCTCAGACGTGAGTCCCGGGCTCTCCATGCCACTGGAATCAAGCTATCCTGGCTGAAAGCCCGAAACGGGTCCTAGGATGCTTGTTTCCAGTCCAGGGAGGACCCAGCTTGGCAGTTCGGGATGGACTGTTCCCATGGGGCACAGGGTCAAGACTGATTTGAATATGGCTAGGTTCAAACTGGAATGGCATGCTGAGCAAACAAAACATGGATTTAGGCCCAGATCTCTGAACTGGGGTGAATGTATGACATTGTTCTGCATTCTGTCCATCAACTGTTGTTTTTGCATTTGTCACCCCGAGTGGTACGGGTATGCTCAGACGTGAGTCCCGTGCTCTCCATGCCACTGGATTTAAGCTATCCTGGCTGATGAGGGCTGAAAACCCGAAACCGGTCCTAGGATGCTTGTTTCCAGTCCAGGGAGGACCTGGCTTGGCAGTTTGGGCTGGACTGTTCCCATGGGGCACAGTGTCAAGAGTGATTTGCATATGGCTAGGTTCAAACTGGAATGGCATGGTGAGCAAAAAAAGGATGGATTTAGGCCCAGACCTCTGTACTGGGGTGAATGTATGACATTGTTCTGCATTCTGTCCATCAACTGTTGTTTTTGCATTTGTCACCCCGAGTGGGACGGGTATGCTCAGACGTGGGTCCCGTGCTCTCCATGCCACTGGAATCAAGCTATCCTGGCTGATGAGGGCTGAAAGGCCGAAACCGGTCCTAGGATGCTTGTTTCCAGTCCAGGGAGGACCTGGCTTGGCAGTTCGGGCTGGACTGTTCCCATGGGGCACAGGGTTAAGACTGATTTGTATATGGCTAGGTTCAAACTTGAATGGTATGGTGAGCAAAAAAACTATGGATTTAGGCCCAGATCTCTGTACTGGGGTGAATTTATGACATTGTTCTGCATTCCGTCCATCAACTTTTGTTTTTGCATTGGAAGATAAGCCTGGCTGCTCATGCCAAGCTACCAGGTGGTGAGTGGGGGTTATCAAAGAGGGCGTCCCTCCTTTCCCTGACTAGAAGTAAGGGTCCCTATTTGGACTAAGGTAACTGCCTCAGCTAACTAAAGACCCCAAGTTCTAACAGTCATGATAGGAATAGATTCCCCATTTAAGAACTCTGGGCATAGAAGGCAATTGTGCCTCAAAAATGTCTTCTTGAACTGTGGCATAGACAGTGGTCAGATATCCTTCCTATCTTGGGAGGGAAGAATGAGCAGTGACAATGTAATTTGGTGATTAGGAAGGAGAGTCACACACTCTGGAGGATCAAATAAATCACGCATAGTGTTTTGAGAGGACATAACCTCTCTTCACTGGGAGACACTTGAGGATATGGAATGCAGGACATATGTGTGCTTGATGAGGCTAATACACTTGGATTCATGCTGTGACATGTATTCAAGCACCCAATAGGTGATAGAGCTGATTCAATGTGTATATGTCATTTATAGCATTACATCTATAGGCCAATGACTACAACACTGGCTGGTCACCTTTAAGGGAATTCCAGAAAAAGGATAATCCAGTTCACAGTCTTGATGTGAAACCAGTAGCCTTTGATGACGACATTTATCTGAAAATGTTGGCAGCTTCTCGGTTTTTGTAGCAGCAAATAGTGTACTTCCCTGTTCTGTTGGCCATGCTTAGCCTAAATATAGGTGAAGTTAATATCTGGGGCATGTTGGGATTGAACATTAGACAAAACTGATGTATTCTATCAGATTGTTGGAATAACTTTGCAAAGTGCTGTTTGTTGCTCTCATCAATATGGTTTTAGATGAACAAATGAGCTAGGATGACAAACATTGCATATACGATCTAAAAAATATGATAAAGGCAACACTTGTGAACATCATAAGTGAACACATGAGATAGAGATATGAACAAGGATATGGGCATCCTTTTGATCAATTAAACAGTAAAGACAGGGCTTATTTTACTGCGTTGTATTCGATGCTGAAAGCTCAGAGGTAGGGTGTTAGGATGAAATGGGTGACAGTGCAAAATACAGTCCTTTGGCAGATCCAAGAAGATGACTGTTGTCTTCAAAAGTTCGATTAAAAGAAGAGGTTGGAAATCAGGGGGAAATGTATTTGGAACCTCAGTGTCCAGACATTTTGTTTCAACTGTTGGCCACAGCTCCTTAAATCGAAATTCCAGCTAGTAATTAGAGTTCGAGTGAGTGGTTGGGTAAATGAAAAATGCAAAAAACAAGCTCCTGCTAGAGAGGATTTCTAATTGCTACCTTGTTTTTTTTAATTTGTCCCAGTCAATTAGTTGGCAAGTTAGCATTACATAATCTATCCATTAAGGTATTTACAGAAAATTGTATGCAGTACTCTTTGCTTTTGAACGTATGTGATCTAAATGTTTTGGAAGTTGTTATTGCATATGGAGGTTTAAATAACATGCATTGGCCTTATGGGTTCTACCATTGTTCCCCAGAGTTACTTCCTACTTGCTTCTGCATCCACGGACATCTATGTTGAGAGCACACTGGTTCCTAATGGGGTGGATAAGAGACAAGGTTCATTAATGTTCATGGCTAAGACCTTTTTCTGGCAATAAACACCTGGATGAAGCTTGATTGACTGATGTTTAATCCCAAGTATATGTGATGATATGTGAAGACCATCTGCACATCTGGATCAAGCACCTCTGACAATAGTTCACAAAGGCGTGCCATTTGCTGGTGTCTTCAGCTCAGAAACCAGGCCTCTTGATACAGTTTAACTTTCTCTGACCTGACATATCATTAGCAGGTGCCAGGGATCATTTTACCCAGTTCAGGATTTAGAGACGTCCCCCTTCCCAATTTTCTTACTGTAACGCTTTTTATTAATGCTTGACTATCTGGCAGTCTAGACGAAGGTGAAAGCCTTATTCACGGCTTCCAGAAATTCTCATTGACCTGCATCAGAGAGTCCAGAATGTGAAATCTATTTTCTTTGCTATGATGATGAGGAAAGACTGAGAGAATTGTAGAGAAGAGGAATATTTAACACTTTTGCTGTTTTGGTCTTTTCTCTGCCTTAATCATCAATAAAAGTCATCTAGGACAGTGAGCCCTGGATGATTGATTACAAAGGAGGCAGTAATGCAATTGATGATATCAATAATTTATGTTAGTGTTCCAAGTGGCTCATACATGAGCGTGATGTGCATTTCTGCAGGGTAATAGGACATTTTATAGTAAAGGCACTTCTTTAGGGCAAGTGTGTGTTTCGAAGCACTTTGCAGTGGTTAAAGGCTTTAATTGCTACAACTATGCTCCCAGCCAATTAATTTGGACCATTAGTGTTGCGTAGTTTATACCCTAGGAATATTATGTCCTTGATTGGCCAGCAGAAAACAATGTGTCTGTAGAGAACCCAAAGGCATGTCTGGGTTTTAGATCGAGGTGTGCAAAGGATGTTGAATAAATGCATTATCTTGATTGATAGGACTGAGTGACACTGATTGAGTGGGCCATCGTAACATTAGAGAGGTGGTGTCATAGCATGCAGAAGGATAGACATGATGGTAACGACAAGGAGAGAAATGCTTAATAGGTCATGTAGACGATTACCCTTTTTGAATTACTACTAGGGTCTAATGTCTGTGGAAAACCTACTGAATAGAACGAGCAAGGCTGAAACTTGGATCAACTGGTTCAGACGAGGTTGACTTAGGTTCAGCTTCTATGTAGTCACCACCAGAATACGTGACACTGTGGGTTTGAAGTAGTTTGAATGTGTTACGAGGTCATGTGGGCATCAAACTGACCAATTAAATGTGCTGCTCAAAAGGGAGAAGACCTCTATCTCCAGCATGTGCTTTTGCTACACAAACTCACTGAAGAGAAGGCACTCTGGATAGGACCCAAAAAAATAAAACTGTATGGTAAAAGATCAAATTAGGCATTTATTGTTCAGCGTTACCAAAAAATACAAGGGGATTCTACAAATGAGCAGGTCGTAAGGTCTCCTTGATGTCGGTAGACAAGCTATGAAGCCCTCTCCACACTGCTTTCCATGCTATAACCAATCTATTGGTTTTAAAGGCGGCCTTTCTACTATTAGTGCAAAAGTGTGTTTGAGCCTTGATTTAAGATCTGCATTTGAAACATTCTAGCCACTAAATATGTTTCCTCCTAAGCAGATACTTTCTACTAGGTTGTCTAATACGTGCAACATGTCACAATTCAAACGGAGTGTAGACTCCACCTGCATGATGAATATTACGTTACAGTATTAATGGCAAAGGAACTTCTGTGTTAAGTAAACTGATTTTGAAAAATTGAGAACGTCTTGGAACTACTAGAGTCAATTGGCCTTTTTCTCAAAGGAGATTGCAGACATAAAACTATTTGTACAATAGAAAGTTGTAGGAATTCTAACTGCCAGGCATGCACAAAAAATGACCTAGCAGCCTTCTTATATCATCTCAAAACATGTGATATTATTCAGGAGTGAATCCCATGCACATCCTTAGGGATGGATGGTTTAAGGTGTGGTAATCCTTGAAAGTTTGTAAACATCCACAAGCAAAACAGTTTGCGAGCACTTACGCAGTTTCTTCAGACCCTTTCTCATCATCAAACTGGTTGGAGATTTTCTACTGCAAATGTTGAAGAAATTATTTTCTAGAGTGAGGAGGACCACGGAATACCCCGCCCAAAACTGATGATGGTGGTCAAGGAAAAGGTGTTTCTCTATGGGGAAGAAACAAAATCCACAGGGGTGGTGGTTTCCAAATGCGCAAGTGTACAATGGGTACGTTTCCGAATTGGGGGGAATTCAAAGATTTCACTTTGCTTTTTGAACATTTCTAAAAAGAGGCAACTGGTGCAGATTTCCTGATGTAATTTTGGGAATAGTCATAAGTCTTAAATCTACTACCGTGAACGAGTATGCATAGATTTACAACTTTTCTATGTGAATTTTGCCCAGTATTTCTAAAGATGCGACTGCATCATGTAAAGCTAAATGTGGATATGTATTTTTAAGGCATGATTTGTGGCATTGCTTCAGATTGTGAGGTATCATGTAAACATGTTCGACTCTGACAGACAATGTTTGGCAGCTTTGATGGTGGTATCTGTTTGCACTAAAATTGGAATTGAGTGTTTTTGGATTGAAAAAAAACATAATGTGCCGAAGTCTGTAAAAGGAGCAAAGACACAACTATAAAACAGCATACGATTAGAATAACAGCAAAATAAAAGCACAATACTGCGACCAAAGACCATAGCACTACAAAATACCTAAAAGAGTCCCTTACAACAACTCACGATCATCACAACTACAATACAGCACACAATAACAAATGGCTGGTATTTCGTGGCGTGAGTAGGAAATGTTGCTATAAAAGGCCTCACTCTATGATGTAACACTGGCAGGTGCTGGAGAGGGCAGATGGGGCAGTGAAGGTGGTGGTGTCATGGAGCATGCGGTTTGCTTGGCTGATGGGTTGCATGGGCAGACGTGCCAAACCAAGATCAACGCAGGTGAGCGGGATGATCGGGCAACAATTCGAGAAGGTACAGCAAATAGCATGATACGACCAAGCCTCAGTCCGCTTAGGTGTCTCAATGCAGGGCATGGTGTGGTGAGCTGCTCTCATTTTTTAAAACTATTTTATACTGTTTTAAACTCTGAAAACTGTGGATGTTGTGTAGCTATTGGTACTCAAAAATATGCAAAGTTGCAAGTGATAAGCGTTTACTGCTTCACACATCCCTAAAAATTACCAGCAATGACGTGTAATAATGTAAAAAAATATATATCTTTTGATCTGACCCATGGTGTTAAAATCTGGCTATGAAGTAGCTCATCATACCTATGCCACTACATTTAAATAACTGCAGAAAAGAGATAGTGATGTTGATTGTCGATGACACAGAATTTTTCAAGCATGACATTTTCATCTGTTAGTGCCAGAATGCCATATTGGATATGATTTAGAAATCAGATGGAAGCTTAATTATAATTGACTATTTTGTTGTGAAATTAATAATATACCCTTTCTGAGAATTATTCGTATATTGTAAGTCATTTAACATTGGGAACCCGCAAGAGGTTTTTCCACCAATATGATTTTTGAACGAACTCTGGCAAAAGTCCAAAAATGTTGCACAATTAAATGTTTCGAGCATATGTTTAGTTTTCATCTATCCCAGCGTGGGAAAGAGTCAAATGTCGATGAATGGAATTTGTCAATGGCAGCAGTTATAAAACAAGCAAACACTTCTCGATGATTTATCAGGGTTCCAGTACATAACATGCTCAACTGGAGAGAAAAAACTTATTTCAAGAATAAAACTGATAACAGATTAAGGAATTAACCTTTGAGTCCATAGATCCAATTTTCTGGGGCTCTGTGATGCAGTCAGAAGAAGGAGGAAGCAAAAAATGAGCATGGTGTTCTTTAATTCATAGACTCATTTGAATTACTCTTCAATCTCAAACTCAGTCCGAGTTGGCAAAAAGGGGCACTAGAAACATGTTTTTATTGTAAGATTATATGAACTGCAGTGCTTGGCAGTATTTTACAAAGGTCTTCCATGTGCAACAGGTGGCTGCACAGAATTGCAAACAACTAAAAATGGCATTTTCCACATTTACCATGTCGAAGTCGTGAATTATATACTGCAGGGATATATTGTGTTACGTAATGCATGATGCATCTGACTAATGTCAACATGCAGGATTGAAACCTTTAAAAGACGAATCACTGAAGGATGCATATTGTCAGTATCATTTAACTCTGACGTGCCTGAGAAATTGTTCAAATATTTGGGTTATTTAACAATCCTGTTCATGGAATTGGTACAGACATCGACAATAAGTCCTTGCAGCTTTCACACAGGAAGCGGGTGCCATACTCGCACTGAAATAGGTAGGCATGGATAAAATGCAAGCTCTCTACCCCGATGGTAGTTTCATCACGATAGAGGAGTTGCAATACATACATAACATGTCGCCTTTATTTGTATTCCAATTCCACCGACTTAAAAAAAGTGATACAGGCTAACTACCACACATTTCCCAATGAACCGCCGACACTACAAACATTACAGACGCTCCTAGAAAGCCCCACACGACATAAACTGATTACAAAGCTATACAGGGCTGCAAGAGATGAGAAAGTTATAAGCACGGACAAAAGTCTTGATCGCTGGAATAATAGGCTCCTTCTTCAACTTACTCAAAAAGGGTAGGAATATTGCTGTGAGATAACTAGCGCATTTACGCCGAATGGTAATTCACGCATTATTCATTTTAAATTCTTGCACCAAGCATACCACACACCACTGAAATTTCACAAATATGGCCTTTGGGACAATGATACATGTAAAAGATGTGGGGCATGGGGGCTGACTTCTGGTCTGGGAGTGCAATCAGGTGGCTGGGTTCTGGGTGGAGGTGTTACAAAGAATACAAGCCATGATGACTATTACCCTGCAATGAACCCCACAGATGTGTCTGCTATGCTACACACCGGCTCTGAAAGGTTTACTAGAATTGCTTTATTGTTGGCCAAAAGGAGGGTGGCGATGAGATGGGGCAGTTCAGCTTCTCCGCTGCCTGACAATTGGATAAGGGATCTCATATACTGCAGGGAGAACTTAGAATTATATGCAGAAGAACTCCCAGCTCCTTCTCAACCCAAAGACATTTGGGAGCCACTGTTGCAATATTTGAGATCTAATGAACAAGAAACGGTATCAGAATGTGATGTTATATAGTACTGTCAATCCACATGTATTCATTGAATACCTATACTGACACATTTGATTGCACCGGAGGGCAATTGAACAATAAGACTGTACAGCCATGGGTTGTTTGCTTGAACTGATTCTTGCGAAATGTATGAGGTTAATACTGTATGCAATTTGTGTCTTTGAAACTAAAAAAATATCATAATTAAAAAAAAAGTACTTGCAGCTTTGGCACACATCCCCAATCACCACCTATAGCAAGCCAACCACCATGTGACAGAGGCTAAACCTCAACTGCCTATGCACGGTTACACGCTCCCTAGTTACACAACGAGTTTATGGGCCCGATTCACAAAGGAAAACTGAGGGAAAGTCTAACTTTATGACTTTCGGCATTCACAAAGGGCATTTATGAGTAAAGGCCCTTTGTGAATAACGAAAGTCGTAAAGTTAGACTTTCATCTCTGTTTACCTTTGTGAATCGGACCCTATGCGTCTTAATATTGTGTTCTAGTAAACAGTTTCAAATCCATTGATTGAATAACATATGTTCAGGAAGGCAAATGCTACTTACCGGTATGCATCTGTTCTTGGCATGTAGAGCTGTAGATTCATTTACTTGTGCATAGATCAGCATCTGGTGTTGGGCTTGGATGTTTTTGTCTTGGTAGAAGTCTTTGTAGTCATGAGGTAGGTGACTCCTCCTTAGGACGATAGTGCGCATGGGCATCGACTCCATCTCCAGATTGTTTTGCCATGGAGGGTTATGATGGAGTTAGTAAGAAATAGAAAAGGATGTCCATGTGTAATGTATCTAAGTAAGATAGTACTGGAACAGATAGAGGTATCTGGGGAGGCGGGCGGGCGTATACAAATCTACAGCTCTACATGCCAAGAACAGATGTATACTGGTAAGTAGCATTTTCCATTCGTGGCATATGAGCTGTAGATTGTATACTTGTGCATAGACTATACAGCAGTTACCTCCTTAGCGGTGGCTACCTGTATCTGTTGCAGTGGTTTGAAAAAGTGTTCTTAATACAGCCTGGCCCACACTAGCTAGTTGTTTTGCTTGCACATCTACACGACAGTGTTTTATGAACGTGTGTGGTGTAGACCAAGTTGATGCTTTGCAGATGTCATCTAGTGGAATGTTCCCTAAGAATGTCATAGATGCCCCTAGTTTACGCGTGGAGTGAGCCCTAGGGGGAATGGGTAAGGTGCGTTTGGCTTTAGCATAGCATATTTGGATGCATTTAACAATTCACCTTGCAATGCCTGTTTTTGAGATAGGATTGCCTTTATGAGGAGGGGAGAAAGCTACTAAAAGTTGTTCAGTCTTTCTAAAGGATTTTGTTCTTAGCATGTAGGAAAGTATAGCTCTTTTTACATCTAGGGTGTGAAGAGCTTGTTCTGCTACTGAGTCTGGCAGAGGGAAAAACACCGGGAGTTCTACAGACTGGTTAAGGTGGAAAGCAGAGACGACTTTAGGTAGACATTTTGGGTTAGCCCTAAGAAACACTTTGTTATGATGGAATTGGAGAAATGGTTCTTGTATGGTTAATGTCTGGAGTTCACTGACTCTTCTGAGAGTGGTGATCGCAAGTAGGAAAGCTACTTTCCATGATAGAAATTGCAATTCGATTTATGCATAGGTTCAAGTGGGGGACCCATGAGTCTGGCATGTACCACATTTAGGTTCTATACTGGTGAGGAAGGAACTCTAAGTGGAATTATCCTTTTAAGTCCTTCCATAAATGTCTTGATAGCTGGTACCCTAAAAAAAGACAAATGTTGTCTGTTTTGGAGATAGGCTGCTATTGCTACAAGATGTAGTCTAATGGATGTATACGCTAGGTTACATTGTTGTAGATGCAAAAAGTAACAGATGATGTCTTGAATGGAAGCATCAAGTGGGTGGAATTTGTTATTTGTACAGTAAATGACAAATCTTTTCCACTTTGCGGCATAGCAAACTCTAGTGGTAGGGCGTCTAGCCTCCATAATGATGTTCATGCAGTCAGGCGGTAAATTAAGGTAGCCAAACTCCAGGATTTCAGATGCCAGATAGCAAGGTTGAGTTGATTGGGATCTGGATGCCTTATCTCTCCATGGTTCTGAGTGAGATGCTTGGGTGAGAGGCGTAGATTTTGATGAGGAACAACTGATAGTTCCAAGAGAGTTATGAACCATGGTTGTCGGACCCATGTTGGAGCAACCAGGATCATTGTAAGGGAATGCTGTTTGAGTTTCCGAACCACTAGTGGAATGAGTGGGAGAGGCAGAAAAGCGTAAACAAATTTGCCTGACCAGTTGATCCATAGCGCATTGCCTTTGGACAATGGGTGTGGAATGTGGATACCTGGATGCGAAGCTTGGGCATTTTGCGTTTTGGTGTGTGGCGAACAGGTCTATTTCTGCGTGGCCCCACATTTCAAAGAATGGAGGCAGAACTTGAGGGTGAAGTTCCCATTCGTGGATCTGCTATTGTTGGCAACTGAGTAGATCTGCAATTTGATTGTGTACTCCTGGGAGGTGTTCTGCCAGGATATATATTTTTTGAGGAATGGCCCATCTCCACATGCTTTGAGCTAGGTGTGAAAGCTGGAGAGAGTGTGTCCGTCCCTGTTTCTGTATGTAGTACATTGCTATCATGTTGTCTGTACATACCAGGACAGCTTTGCTTAGGAGGTGGAGTTGAAAAGATTATTACGCTAAGAAGATTGCCAGCAATTCCAGGTAGTTCATGTGGAATTGTTTTTGTTGAGGGGTCCATTTGCCTTGAATGGTATGGGTTTGAAGATGAGCTCCCCAGCGGGTGAGCGATGCGTCTGTTAGCACTATATGTGGAACCGGGTCGAGTAACGGACGCCCTTTAGAAAGGTTTTGTGTGTTCCATCACTGCAGAGAGCGATGGGTGCGGTTGTCTACCAACACCAGATCTGTTAGTTGACCTTGAGCTTGGTTCCACTGATGTGCCAAACCCTCCTGTAAGGGATGCATTTGCAGTCTTGTATAAGGGACGATGAAAATGCATGAGGTCATCATCCCGAATAATTGCATGAACACTCGCGCTGTCAGTGAGTGTTGAGGTTGATATTTTTGTATTAGAGCTTGTATGGCACTTATCCTGACTGGATTGGGGCCTGCTAGAGCTTTTGAAGTGTCTATTGTAGCCCCTAGATATTGGTGTATGTTCGAGGGTTGGAGGTGGGATTTGGTGAGGTTTACCGTGAATCCCAAGTGGTGAAGAAGTTGGATTGTTTTGTGTGAGTGGTGCACACAACTGATGTGTGACTAGGCTTTTATAAGCCAGTCGTCTAGATAAGGGAGCACATGGATTTCCTGTCTTCTTAAGTGGGCTGCAACTACTGCAAGACACTTGGTGAAGACTCTGGGTGCTGTAGACACCCTGAATGGGAGTACCTTGAACTGGTAGTGATGACCACAATCCTGAGATATTTCCTGTGAGCGGGTTGAATGGGAATATGAAAGGAGGCATCCTTTAAATCTAGGGTTAAGAGAAAGTTGCCCTGTTGAAGTAGTGGAAGCCCCTGTCGAAGAGTGACCATGTGGAAGTGGTCTGACTGAATATAGAGTTTTAGTGGTCTGAGGTCCAATATGGGCCTGAGAGAACCATCCATTTTGGGATTAAAAAATAGAGGGAGTAAACCCATGTGCCTTGTTGTGGTAGGGGGACTGATTCTAATGCATGCTTTTGTAATAGAGAGAAAACTTCTTGTTTGAGAAGTGTTTGATGTTCCGTGGACATTGGACGTTGTCTGGAAGGAATGTTTGGGGTGTAGAGGTGAGTACCAGGCAGTAAACATACTGGATAATTTGTCTTACCCACTTGTCTGTTGTGATTGAATTCCAGACAGGTAGGAACTGTGTTAGCCGTCCCCCGACAGGAGTGGAATTATCGTGGGTAGTGGAGAAAAGTCACTGTTTGGTGGTAGGGGAAGTGAGGGTGGAATTTCCTTTGCCTCTTCCTCTATTGTTATTGCCTCTGTATCCTCCCCGAAAATATCCTCTGGATGAGGAGGATTGATTGGGACTTTTATAAGACATGGCGGTGTTTTCTGATGCAACTGTGTTTGAGCCACCCCTATAAAAGGAGCGATGGAAAGAACCTCTGTTAGAGGGTAGTTGTAATGACCCCATGACTTTAGCAGTTTCTGTGTCTTTCTTCATTCTTTCCAATAAATAATCAATTTTCGGGACAAAAAGGTGTTCTTGATCAAATGGCTGATTAAGAAGTGCTAACTGTACCTCTTGCTTGAAGCTTGAGATGCGGAGCCAAGCATGTCAACTTAGCAAAATGCTGGTGTTAAAGGCGCGCTAGGCTGTATCAGCTGCATCCAGAGCACATTTGATGGAAGTGTTTGTTATACGTTTACCCTCTTGAATGAGGTCTTGAGCTTTAGCTTTGTATTGGTCTGGTAAGTGTTGCATCGGGTTTTCTAGCTCATCATAGTGAGCTCTATCATACCGCGACAGAAGAGCTTCTGCATTAGTAATGTGCCAAATGATTGACCGCTTGAGATGCAGTGCTTTTGCCTGATGCATCTATACGTTTTGAATCTTTGGCAGGTTGAGGGGTGTCACCTGTCGTCTGAGAATTTACCCATTTAAGTGTATGTGAAACAACAAGCAAATCTAAAGGTACCTGACCCCCCCATGTAAATTGGGTCTGTAGGAGTGGCTTTATGTTTTTTGTCTACCCGTGGTGTAAGTATTCTAGCCTTAACAGGGTCTTTGAATACCTCATTGGTGAGTTTTATCATCCCCTTAAGCATGGGTAGTGTGTTTGTGGTTTTTTGTGATGGAGCGAAAGTTTCCACTACAAAATCCTCTTCCAAGGGGTCAGTGTGTAATTCCACCCCATGGTAAAGAGCAGCTCTATTAATGAGTTGTGCAAAACCAATATTATCATCGGGTGGTGATGGTCTGCCGGGATATAGATTGGGGTAGTTAGTATGATCTGGATCTTTTTTCTAATCATCCCAGGGGTCTGGGTCCTGTGGAATGTTGTCCTGATCATCATCCCCATCCCTGTCTCCATCTCCATCCCATCCTCATCATTATCATCCTGATGCCCAGGTGAAAAAATTTGTGGTGGTCAATTTGTTGGTGAAATTATTAGATGTGGGTTAAAAGGTGGAGGAGAGGGAGGCATGTAAGGGTGAGAGGGGTTAGTATCCATGTCTTTTTTCTTTAAAGGTATGTGGTAATCTTCAGGGAGGTCCTACTTCTGTTTTTTGGGAAGTGTTGCTCGAAGTTTCCCAGTGTCTGGATTCGAAGCAAAAACAATAGCGTATTGACCCAAAGACTCTTGTGGAGAAAGTTGTTTAGATGGAGTCTGTTTGCGAGGGCTTCTGTGTTTTCTAGGATTGGTGCCCTTCCGTGCGGGCTGTTTCGATTCTGAAGGCTTAGTTTTCCCCTGCTTCAGATCCGAAGGTTTTTCTTCTGGTTTCGGTTCCGAAATTTTGTCTTTAATTGGTTTGGGCTCCAATGCTTTCGGTTTAACCAGTGCCAGTTCCAAAACTTTCGGTTTCGGTGGTATTGGTTACGAAGTCTTTGGTTTTTGTGAGTCTTTCGATGCCGAAGATGTTTTTGGTGCCGACAGTGGAGGGTCAACTTGGCCTTGTGTTTTGGTGCCGAAGATTTGGATTCAACACCTGGACGTGGTTGGCTCGACCCCGAGCCTGAAGGTTTGTCTTTATGTTTCATAGCCGGGCTCGAAGGCAGGGTGTCTGAAACAGTATCACCGTGTTGACCAGAGCCCGAGGACGAAGGTGTAACCAAAGTCTTTGGTGTTTTTGTGGGCAGTTGGGGCTTGTTACTCACGGTTTGTTGAGCCGGAGTGATGTTGAAGTACTCTTCCATGTTGGAGTTGTCGGCTTCAGACACGGAAATGTGCCCTTCTTCTTCTTCGGTGCTGGGTTGGAATTCCGATTCTTCTCCAAAGATATCCGGCACCGGACTAGTGCCGCGTCTCATCTCGTGTCGTCGAGCCGGAAGGTCACAAATTGCTTTCTTCAATCGAAATGATCGATTGACCTCGCAGCTTGTTTCTTCATGCTCCGGGGAGAGGCAGAGGTTACAGACCTCGTGCAAGTCTGTGTGTAGGAATTTAGCAACACACCCGGGGCATTTTTTAAATGGAGTCCGTTCCATGGACTGCTTGCGTGGTAGGCGCGGGTAGGCCTCACGGCCTGCGTCGAATCGTCGATCGAAGTACTGGGGTTTTTACGATATGCGTCAAAAGGGAAAACTTGATCAAAACAATACCATCGAGTGGTAAGAATTGCACGTCGAAAAGGTTCGAAGACGATCCCGAATCGGAGCGTCGCAATACACATCCTAACCCGATGGTGGAAAAAAACTATCTGGAGATGGAATTGATGCCCATGCGCACTATCTTCCTAAGGAGGAGTAACCTACCTTGTGACTACAAAGACTTCTGCCAAGACAAAAACAAAGTGCAAACATCCGAGCCCAACACCAGATGGCGATCTATACACAAGTATACGATCTACAGCTCATGTGCTTCGAACAGATTGTTTTTATAAGATTTTCTCGAATTCTATTAATAACCTTTATAAGATGTTTTAAGAAAAAATGTTTTATGAAAAGACTTTACTGCAGAACACACACAAGAACAACAGGTTGTGTCACAATCTTCCCCCTGGACACCTTTAATTCTACTGTCAGTACTACATATTCTAGCACGGCTGGTGGCAGTACAGGGATGCAGGAGGGGCCACATTCTCATATGCTTGTCACAGAAAGGCAGCAGAGAATGTGTGCAGGGTCTTTCATAAATGTGTTCTGTTGGCAGAGCTATTCACAGACCCCATTAGTCAGTGCACACGCTGCAGACAGCACAACATGTAACCATGTAGTGGCAATCATCTCTTCATGTTTCCAAGCTGCGCTGTCAGCAGAGCACATGATTTAACTCATGGAGTTAGCACAACAAGCCACTCACTTCCCTGATCCGTCAGCATTAACTTGCTCACAACTTTTTATGTGGCCCTTCATATCACAGTTTTCACAGTGTTGATGAACTGTAAATGACTGATGTTACCATTCCCCAGTTTAAAGGTACAGTTTGCCAGCCTGTGACAAAGGAAGGGTACATTTCTCTGATTGGTAAAGGGATTTTGAAAGAGAGTGTAAGGCACAGTTAAATCTCACCGATTATGTATCCAGGAGTGGCTGGGGTCAGAAAAGAGTGCCAAGAGGGGGGTGGGGGAGACAATTGAATAGAATTTACCTGCCGCCCACCACATTGTGCTCCTCTGCTACTCTCCACTGCAGGCTCCCAGGCTCCCCTGCGGCCAATCCAGACTCTGCTCTCATGCTGCTGGCAGCATGACAGCAGCATCAGGATTGGCCTGAGCACCCTCAATATGCACTCCCAGGGAGACGGGGAACCTTTGCCTGCTGTCTCCAACCCGGCAACGCAGCTCACGTTGGAGGTAGTTCAGTCCACATGTTGGTTTGTCCGCCCTGAGATGGCAAGCCAAACACACATGCTCACTGACAACACTGCCCACTACTCCCCCCCCCCCCATCACTGTTACTCCAATGGCTATGCCCCCAGAGACTCGGCCTGTGAAGGAAAATTAAACTATAAAAAACACGTTATATTATCATTTTACTTTTCCTGTTTTAGTCTGCTAGCGGGTGGGGGTGACACTCCACCACCATAGCGTAGGAGCTGCCACTGCATGTATCTTCTTTAAGAGACTTTTGTATACAGATTCTTAAAGGAGACAGAGCAGTTTAACAGATACAAGCTTTTCATACAAGAGAAACAGAACATCGATTCCTAATTCTCCTAAAACTTACATGATGTGCCCATTTGCCATAATGCAATATTTCAAAAAAACGATATGTCAATGTACGATGAGGAAAAAGCATGTACCGCAAAAGTCATATTTAGTAGTAGAAAATAAACTATATTTCAAGGGTTATAAGATACGCCTGGGTCTTTGACAGATTTGATGGCTCTCAAAAGGGTAACAATCACAGTTTGCAGCTATTCTCATAAATGAAGGGCCTAGTAGCCTTTTTAAAAGAAAATGTTTATATGTGTGTCACAGATATTGTCAAATTTAAAAACATACCTGCAAAAACTCTGAATACTACACTTCGCTGCGCTAATGTTACTAGATTCAGTACATTGAACTTTGGGTGTTATAACATGCTTTCGAAAACAAGTTCTCAACTGCCCCCACTAGGAATAGGACTCAAAGTTTAGAGTCCATGTATACATAAAAAATAAAATTGAAATTTTGAAAATGCTTTTAAGTGAGAAGGAATTTGAAAAGAGGGGCTAAAATTTAAACTGATATCATTTTCTTGATTTGGGGCAGCAACTTAGGTACAGCAAACATAATCTAGTATGGACGATTAGTAGCCTCAACTGAAACACTGCTTTTGTCAACAAAAAGAGAGCATGCATTAGGAGAAAAAACCCATAGATATTTGTTGTTGTCTAGCATATCATCTAATTTTTAGAAATAAAACAAACATTTTGAAAAGCTCCAACTTTCTTATTAAAATAGAAATTTCGATGTTTGCATTTTTGTGTGTGAGTCAGATACAATATTTCATAATTTGCGTATTCTTGCTTCTACATTTTTATGTATTATTTTGAGGGTCAAATCATAGAAATGGCTCAGGCGGGCGTTCCTGGCTTCAAATTGTTATTTAGTTGGGGTTGCACATAAGTCAAAAGGGTAAGAACCACTGCCTTAGAGGAATTAGCCTCCTTCTTCGTTATAGTGAAAACAAGACAACAGCTTCCTGAGATCGTGGAAGAATTCCAAGTGAATCTTGAAAATGTTTAACAAAATAGCTATTTTAGTCACCAAATACTAGTCCTCAAAGTATAATCAAAACTGTTTTTAAGGTGGTTGCTAAATGGTACCCTCGTCTTCTTGAGTATGGCATGACTAGCAAACGGTGATATATGTATAAAAGTTTATGGAGTGAAATGAGATAACCAGAGACGGCACCCAGCAAGGGAAGTTCCAAGGTAAAACAATACAAACAACAGATCAAACATTTACATTTACATTCTCAACATAATAGTGGGGAATGTATCACAATTGCAAAGTAAGTCAAAACCCTCACAATTTTTTTTGTAAAGAAAGCAAGTCTTTCCCCCTTTTTTTTACGGACCAATTTAACTCTTGTTTCAACAAAGCATGTGTAACATTTTTCACTCCTTTCTTATTTTCAATTCCTTGGCTTCATTATCTATTGTGCACCATGGTGCTCTTTTGTGCATGGTAGCTTGGGTACAACGGCATTTTATGATATCTAATATGCTATATATTATTTGTTTATGGCTGATTCCCTAAGCCCTCCATGCATCATGCAGAATGGGAGCACCTATTTGTGTGCATGCCTCTCGTAGTAGTGTCACATAGCGTGCACTTGGTCAGTGTTATTTCACTGCATGCATCATTGTATGATACAGTGCCAATCCCATTTATGTAATTTAGGGCTTTGTGCTATTCTGTTTAGGTCGAGCCTAGCAGCAGCGCACATGCACTTCTTGCTCTGGGAGACTGCTGTAGTAGAGTAAGGGAGAGAAGCCGCGCCCACCCTCCTCCCATATTTTTCATTGGTGTGTGTCATTGTCTTTCATAAACGCTGCCTTCAGATTCGTTAATATGCTTGTTAGTCCCTCCTTAGTACGACCTTGTCTTCATTTATACTCTCCCATGGCGAATGGCCCTTTTACTTTGCTTTTTTACACTGGACCTGTTATTTAGTTTGTATGCACTATTTACTTTATTGAGTTTCTCTTACTGCAGGCCAGACATGCGCTGCTTCAGCTGAAATCGGTTGTATTTCTTTAAGCAGCACGGCCACCCTTGTAACATAACCACCTGCTTTCAATCACTTTAACCCATCATTATCTTGTGTCTGTTTCAACCCCCCAAGTAAAATGGATTTAGAAATGATTAGTGAAAGTCAAATGAATTTCAGGGAGCACATTACCCTGTGCTAATGGGTTGAAGCTGACAACAGCACATCTGTGTTATATGTCATCTGTACTAAAGCCACCCGATGGGTTGTTTTCAAAAGACAGTTTTATTAACAGCAACACCACCACCACCCATACCACCACCACCAAGACAACCACTGCCAATACCACCACCACCACCAATACAACCACCACCAATACCACAACCAATACCGCCACCACCAATACCACCAATTCCAATGCCACCACCAATACTACCACCACCATCAACACCACCAATACTACCACCACCACCAATACCACCACCCCCACTACCAATACTACCACCAACAATACCACCACTAATACCACCACCAATACCACCGTCAATGTCAATACCACCACCAATATCACCACTACCATTACCACCACCACTAAACCCACCAATACCACCATCACTCATACCACCACCACCAATACCAATACCACCACCACCAATACCACTACCGATACCACTGCAAGTGTCAATACCACGAACACCAATACACCCACCAATACCACCACCACTAATACTATCACCACAAATACCACCACTAATACCACCACCACCAATACACCACCAATACACCACCACCACCAATACCACCACCACCAATACCACTACCACCACCATCACCACCAATATCACCACTACCAATATCCCCAATACCACTACCACCACCAACACCATCACCATCAATATCACCACCACAACCACCAATACCACCACCATGACCACTACTACCACCACCATCAATACCACCACCACCAATGCCACCATTACCAATACCACCACCACCACCACCAATCCCATACCACCACCAATAATACTGCCAATACCACCACCACCATTACCAATACAACCACCAATATAACCATCACCGATACCACCACCACCAATAGCACTACCAGTACAAATAGCACCACCAATACCACCATCAGTACCCCACATCCAATACCACCAAAAATACTACCACCACCAACACCACCACCACAATCAATACAATACCCCCACCACCAACACCACCACCACCATCAATACAATACCCCCACCACCAATAACAACACCACCACCAATACCACCACCACCAATACCAATACCACCACCAATACCAATACCACCACCAATACCATTACAGCCACCACCAATACCACCACCTCCGCCAATGCCACCACCACCAATACCACCAATGTCACCACCACCACCAATACCACCAATGTCACCACCACCACCACCACCAATACCACCCCATATACCACCACTACCAATACCAGCACCACCAACACCATCAATACCACTGCCACCACCACCACCAATACCACCACCACAGCGCCTCTCACTCACGAGTAATAGCAGGGGCACTGTACGAGGCCCGAGTTGCAGCCGAGACCATCCCTCCCTCCATGCCTGCCATAAAGTACAGTCCACCCTGCACCAAGAGGTGAAGCAAGAGCCCTACTACATCTGGAGTGTTTTTATTAGGCCAAAGATAGCAATGACATTTCGTAATGCCACACTGCATACTCAAATCAAGGAGAGGGCAGGAACTAGCCCCCACCCCCTCCCGCTCTTCCTCCTGAGCTGCGACAGTGTAGACACAGAGCAAAAGGTGTTGGAGCACTTTGTTAGTGTTCATAGCTTGAATCATATGTAAATTCTCACTTCACACTTTGTGTCTGTGTAATTTACAACACTTACACATCTTATTCACTGCACTATTTAATACTACTTTGAAGACGTCGAAGGCCAGTCTCTTCCTCTGATATTTACGATCTGACATGTGGTCGAGAAGGCCCTTTATTTCAATGCAATAGGTCTCACATTTGCGAGAGTTTAAGCTATTAGTATTGTAAATGACAATGCCTTTTATTTAAGTTTTAAAACCCAAAACATAAATAAAAGGCATTGTCATTTACAATGCCACTAGTTCAAACTCGCATGAATGAGAGACCTATAGCATTGCAAATGCTTGTTTGTGACATGCTGTTCAGTGCAGGTGTGCTGCCCCACACCAGGCACTTACACACAATCCTGACAATCCATTCCAATTGTGATCTACAGGCGGCCTCCTATGCCTGATGTGGAGAACCTACAGCTGTACGAATGTAACAGAACCAAGACTAGCAGAACACTGGCACCAATACACATCCCAAAAAAGGTACATGAAACATGACCTGCATAGCACCCTCATGTTCCATTAAATGAGCCAACATACACCTCCCTCTTCCATGATCCAAATAACATGTACTCTCTTTGAAGTAAAGAGACCAGGATACAGCAGGTCTCTCAATTCATCTCCACCGAGCCCGACTACCTATCTGATAAAATATCAATGCTAAAAATGTCGTTGGAACAGAATATTATGAGAAAAATATCCAGGACTTAATTATTGAGAAGGTAAGTGCTAATAGGAATGTATAGATTAACTATTCTTAACTTCATATCTGCACATATATATAAAATCATTGATGACCGCTGGATAAAGCCACAGACGGTTGCAGCTGCTACCCGCCGGGAATAAGATAACTGCACGGGTCCATATCCGCTTGCGAAATGACCAGCAGTCATCAATCCTCCTTTGACATGAAATACACCTGATCAACACGCACTGCTGTGTTCAATGGTGATTATTTATCCACGACACGGATTGATGTGGTTTATAAATATAGATGCTGGTTATTGTACATAGCACTTACCTAGACTGTCCTTCCCCTCACAGGGTTTCTAGCTGGGTCCCATGTGAGTACCCATTCCATCACTTCTTTAGAGTGCACTACTGTCACTTGGACAGCATATTCTGCTTTCAGATGTCCCTGCATTGCTAGGTCCTGAAGAGACCCCCTACTGTGAACAGAGTCGAAACGCCGTTGACATACCTAAAAGAGAACCATTTAGCAGGCTCTATTACCAGAATAGTAGGCTGTATTTATTATGTACTAATTTGATGGTCGACTTTGTCATTATGGAAACCATTTCTCTATGTCACAAAATATCACACACTGTTTTATAGGTTCCATGTTCACTGGGGGACACCATGCACTTATTTTGAATACAACTGTGTGGATTTATGCATATAAACATTTTTGAACTTACAAGTATCACATTGCATATGGTCTTACTTCTTGTTTGGACATCCCCTTTTACCCCTGATTATTGCCTTTGTGCTTAGCAATATTGTGTATTTCTTACAGCTTCCACAGGAGCCACTGTTTTTGGTTATAGATTATGTACCCTGGTTCAACATGAGTAGCATTTCCCTTGTTTCCTTAACACGCCTTCCTTCTAAATGTCAGTCTAGAGTGGAACACACTTCCGGTTCCATTCTCAAATTATGGGCAGGGAGGAAAGTAAAAGAAGTGGTTCATAATCCCGGGTTTTTAATAGTATCCTCATAATTTAAGGAACGTTCAATAAATATATATATATATATATATATATATATATTCACTGAAAAAAACATAGGTTATAGACCATATATAGTTAGGAATTAGCATTTAAAAAACCTTATTTTACTCACACAAAACCATTGAAATTCCATATATAGTTAGTTGCACTAACTATATATCGTGCACCCGCAATCCACTGCTGATCATGTCACATATTACATCATTCATGACATGGTCAGTGACATCACTGATGACATCACTGATGACATCTCAAATGACATCACTGATGACAACATCCAGTGACTGTATTTTTCTGTAAAGTTAAAATATGTCTTGAGTGGATGTATAAGTGTCTGGATGAAGGATTTAGTAGGTGCATGACTGACTGTATGAGTGAGTGATTAAATGTGTCTCACTGAATGCATGGGTTAGTGACTAAACTGTCTTAATTTGTGCATCATTATGTCTGTTGTTCTGTAAACTGCTGCATGTGTTGATCATTAGCTATACGAGAGGCTATATGTGTTATTAATTGGTTGCCCAAGTATTTCTATGGGAGATTGAGTTTGTGTGGGGGTGGCTGGAAGGTGTGAGACTCTATGCATAGATGTGTGAGCAGTTTATTCACTAGGTGTATGAGTTCAAGAGTGCATGTGGAAACAGCTACATGGGCAGTTGACTGTGTGCATGAGTGTATTGATGAGTGAATGGATATCTCAATGCTACATGTCATAGTAAGTACATATGTAAAACACAGTACATGTGAGAGTTGGCATATATAAATAACTGTGCATGAGAGCCACTGAATGAGTGAGTGGTTGTATCGATCATTGTGAACTTGTATCAGGGATTGTATAAGAGAGTAAATATGTGTTAGTATATGTTTCAATAAGTAAGGTGTGTTTAACTGTATAGTTGAAGAAATGGAGGTGAGATTGTTTCTTTGCATGACTGACTGGGTGTGTGAGTAACTCCATGGATGAGTGGCAGTGTGTGAGTGTCTGTATACACTGAGTGTATCTAAGGTTATATTAGAGTCTGAAGAGGTTTATCGTATTAGCACAAGAATGATGTCAAATGAGATGTCATCAGTGATGTCATCAGTGATGTCATTTGAGATGTCATCAGTGATGTCATCAGTGATGTCACTGACCATGTCATGAATGATGTAATATGTGACATGATCAGCAGTGGATTGCGGGTGCACGATATATAGTTAGTGCAACTAACTATATATGGAATTTCAATGGTTTTGTGTGAGTAAAATAAGGTTTTTTAAATGCTAATTCCTAACTATATATGGTCTATAACCTATGGTTTTTTCAGTGAATTTTCAAGGTTTTGTAAATGCTAATTCCTAACTATATATGGTCTATAACCTATGGTTTTTTCAGTGAATTTTCAAGGTTTTGTAAATGCTAATTCCTAACTATATATGGTCCATAACCTATGGTTTTTTCTGTGAATTTCATTGGTTTTTTAACAGCTAATATCTGTAGCTGTAAAATGTATTCTTCTTTAAATCCAAAAATATATTTTATATGTTTATGAATAATTTTTTTTTTAAATATTTTTTTTTCTTCGTTCCCGCTTCGCAAATCGGGAAGCTTCCCGTTAGCTGACCTTGATGCCGCGAAATAGACCGCGAGCCGGTAAACGTTTCTTTACCGCAAGTGCCGCGTTACAAAACAACATCGTGACGCCTCCCGTCCGCATGACGTTTCACGTTGTCGCGTGATACGTCATATGACGTACTACGTTAGCGAACTGGTACGCGAAGCGAGTCGCAAAGCGCAGGTTTCTGGAAGCAAACCGGGAGGCCCTGCAAAGCGCTTAACGTAAACACAGCAAGTCATGTGACTTGGTAATAACACTTTTCATTGGTTCATTTCACTTTTGGTTTCCTAATGATGTAAGACTAGGTCATATAATCTAAAATGAACACTTTTGATTGGTTGAGAACTCTTGTTTTTCCCAAATGATGAAAATCCCTCCTTCTTTCCTCACTCTGACTTTCATCATTGTGAGAGAAAGACCCTTTGTGATCACTGAGCAATGGCTTCTTTAGTAGCTTCAGCTGGTGCTTCCCCACCACCTCCACCACATCCAAGGAAGAGTGGACCACCTGCTCAAGTTATAATTCAACAAGAAGAAGAAGAAGAGGAACAGGAGGACGAGCACGAAGAGAGGCAGTTTTTGCCTGAGCAGCCCAGGACGTCTCACCGGAAAGAAAACTTCATTTGGCAATTTTTTAAAATTCCCAAAGGTCAGAAAAAAGTAAATGCAAGATACGTAACTTGCCTTATATGTCAAGATAGACTGTCCAGAGGGACCGACAAAAAATACAGTTTCGGAAACTACACAATGCATCGCCATATGACTAGGTGGCATCCTAACAACTACAGTGCTGCACAGTTTCGGAACGACCTAGATAATCTCCCTATTATGGCCAGAAGATCTGTTGTACCGGAAGTAACGGGACCAGAGGGCAGGGAGATGGTGCCAAATATACAAATGAGATTTGGTGAAGTAAAACACACCTGCGTATTTTGCGATGGATTCATTTCCTACGGAGAAAGAAGCATCACTCTGATCAACAGAGCTATTGACTATCATACGCAAGTTTGTCCGAAACGCCCAAAATAATAAATACTTCTTTTTTTTGTTTTGTTGCTCCTGTTGAGCCCTTTACAATGAATCGTTTTCATTGCCCCCTCCAAGAAAAACCCCCAAAAATAACTGTTCCGAAAAATTCAAAAACAGTAAAAAAATGTTCAGAAAAATAAAAAAAAAAGTTCTTTTCAGAACTACCTCCCCGTTATTAAAAAATTGGTACAATATTTGGAACTGTGCCAACCTCTATTTCTCTTAGTTCGCTTCCTAGTTCGCTCGCCGGTACGCGAACTGGAAGCGAACCAAAAACAGTAAGTATAAGGGAGGGAAACACACACTTATGTTAAAATAAAGACAGCTATAGGGGAGTAAACTAGAGATACTATTACCCGTAATCCACTGCTGATGATGTCACATATTACATCATTCATGACATGCTCAGTGACATCATCAGCAGAGGATTGCGGGTTTTTTGACAACATGCCTTATCCACGGTTTAATAACGCTGCCTTTTGCTTTATATAAGTTTTCAAATTGTATGAAATATATACCAATAGGTCGTTATGAACCTTTAGGTAGTGCTTTTCTTCATGAGGTCTGGTCGCTTCCATACACATACAGATGTTTCAAAGATGATCAAGAAGTTTATCTGAATGGAGAGGAATGCACTGAGACGCCAGATCATTCACTAATGTGTAGGCACATACAGTTACACGGTTCATGCAACAAACACCGACCAAATATGGCTTGCGTGTTGCAAGGCACGCCAGTTCCTGCTATCATCCCCACGTTCAAGTTGTTGGAAAATGGTAGTTATTTGATGCTCAATAATGAAGATTGTTCTGAGTTAATTAAAAGTATTCCTTTTATCGTAACAGTAAGTGAACGGGTTATTTGCTGCAGAAATGTTCTATTTCCTCCCACACATGAACATAGGGAGTTTTCAATCTGGCCACAAATACCAACCTTGGGACACGTTTCAACGGCATGGCAAGAATAAGAGCTCTTTTGTCTCAGAGAGAGGTGGCCTTGAGTTCGGCCCGTGAAACTTTCGTACTTCACATAGCGAACACCCGTACAGAGGTGCACACCCTTTTCAATTAAGATTTGCCTTTCAATTTCAGCAACATGTTTCCGACTATCTTTAACGCATCCTCCACAAAGTCCCTGACACACTTTTTTAAAGTTGTTACCAGTGGCCTCGTGACTTCATTTGAGAAAATCTTTGGAGTCATCCCTGCTTCCTTTCATTGTATTTTCTGCACTCTGGTTCGTGGATTGGCATTTTTACTTGCATTACCAGCGGACGCTCTTGTGCTTTTTTACATTTTTAAATATGGATGTCCCTCCTATGCAACCTCCGACCCTGCAGCTGCTGACACTGTTCCGCAATCGCATGCTAGAATATTATGGCACAATGCCGTTGGCGATATTAAGCACGGCATATGGATTATCTTTTCGGTTCTCCTACTTCACCTGTATCCAGCCTGTATTTCACTGCCTGACCTGTGATTTCGATTGGGCCATTGATTTGTGTCTCTGCGGACCGGTTTCTCCTGACGTCGACTTTAATCAGCTGATGACTCCTATCATTACTCACGAGTTGGTTTGTCCTGGCGAAAGGATTATGGCTGTGGCATTGATGCATGGACTACTTGGTCCCTGGAATTTACTGGCGGCAGCACAGTCTTTCTTGGAACAGAGCTTTCTTGAAAACCCACCGAGCTGTCCTCTGATGGTGATAGAGGATCCGGTGCTGGGAGAGCACGTATGTTCTTTTCCGCTTTTAAATTGGATGGCTGAACTGTTTTCGGATGAAGACGGTGACTTCCTATTGGAGGCTGTTGCAGCTTATTTTGCATACACAGTTATGTCATAGACCTTTTTCATGTTTGATATGCTGAGTACTAGCATTTCATTGACAATTCATTAACTTATTTGTCAAGTTTTTATTATTTACCTTGCCTATTGGCTTAAGACTCGATAAAGTACTTGGCTGTTTTATTTTTCTTTAGCATTAAATTTTCCTAGTTTTTAATGCTTTACCTTGCGGACCGTCCACATATAAACTTGCAATCTGCTCTCATGAGATGGCACTTCTATTATCTTATTCAGTTCGTTTCCGGATCATGAGGAGGTGTCATCTAGGTCCTGGATATCTTTACACCGTGTTAAGTTAGCATGGGCTCATTACCGGTTTAAACGCCATTTTTCCTTTTTTGCAACTTCTGCACACGACACTTAGTTGTTGCTTTAGCTTTCCACCTAGTAGTTCATCGTGGTTTACATGAGAATAATATGTTATTGGTCTACTATCTGCTTTACTTGTTAAACTATATCTGTACAGCGAGTGCTAAAGTTTCAAGAACAACACGATACAGAATTGTTATGAGGTCTGATCTCCACGACTTCATACTCATAACATAAGTGCAACTTCTGCCAATTCTGGGCATGAGGCGGGTTTTATATTGCTTTGCCGAACACACATACACAACAGTTGATGCGGTTCACATGAAGAGAGAGCTGGTGTATGCTGATGTGATTCCTTCAAATCTAAGACACTAAAGTATGGGCACGCCCTAAACCAACACAAAGAGACCTTCTTAGCAAATAATATAATATGTGTATTAGGGAGGGTGAGATATAAGCAGCCGCGGGCCGTGGAGGGAGTTACGGTGAGGCAGGGAGGCGGGGAGGGGGAGAAGCAGGGTGGAGCCCTCTCTACCTTGCCCCTCCCCCTCCCCGCCTCCCTGCCCCACCGTAACTCCCTCCACGGCCCGCGGCTGCTTATAAGTGTTGCTAACTCTTATTCATTTACAGCATGTTAACATACTGTCACCATTCGCTTTTTATGTACTAGTAACTATGCTGGTAATTTTGCTACTGATAATATGTGTACTTGTATTCTCCACCCTGCTTCTCCCCCTCCCCGCCTCCCTGCCTCACCGTAACTCCCTCCACGGCCCGCGGCTGCTTATAAGTGTTGCTAACTCTTATTCATTTACAGCATGTTAACATACTATCACCATTCACTTTTTATGTACTAGTAACTATGCTGGTAATTTTGCTACTGATAATATGTGTACTTTTATTATCTAAGGTACTACGCCTGAGAAGACGGCATTAGTAAATAAACATTTCAAATACACATCTGTTCTTCTTAACTCCATTTTCTGGTTTCTAAGAAATCTATAACGACCGACTGTTCATGAGTTCCACGTATCCTGAGGTACTATAAGTTCATATTCTGGATTGTCTAAACATTGAGAGTTTGTTATATCCAATGTGACACTGTACCTAGCTTGCTAAGGAGTTTTTGATTACTAACGTGAGTTTTGGGACACCCTAATTCGCCGAGGTTCCAATCCTCTGTCCACAGTTCTGTGTGAGAACAGAAACCCTGCGACAGGGGCACCCCCGACCCTTGCTGGAGCTTCATCACACTTGCGATACAACTCCAGCAATGCATTCGCCGAGGTTCCAATCCTCTGTCCACAGTTCTGTGTGAGAACAGAAACCCTGCGACAGGGGCACCCCCGACCCTTGCTGGAGCTTCATCACACTTGCGATACAACTCCAGCAATGCGCCACCTTTACGGCACAGATACATCACGCATCTGTGCTGTTTTTGCCCCATGATGCGCCGCATTGTAAATGCAGCACACCATAGGTGACGGAACAGCGGCACAGAATGACTAACACATCCCTGGTGATGCGCCAGTCATCATAAATGTATCCCTATGCTTCTTATCTTGTTAGAGATGAACCGCCATATATATCATCAAAGTTTTTTGCATTTCCTAAATAGCGAACTTTAAGGAATAAATAGCGATTCTTTACCATTCCTAGTTTGCGATGAGCTATTTGCTAATTAGCCGAATGTAGCCCAATGAAGCCCAATGTAGCCCAATGTAGCCCAAAGATGGCCGCCAGACACACAAAAAAACAAATGTAGCCCAAATATCAGCCAGATGTAGCCCAACTATAGCCCAGTGACAGAATGACCAATCAGCTTCGCAAACCTCCGTTACGCGAAGCGGAGCGCTGTTACAGATATATATCTTTTTTTGAACGTTAATTTCTCAAAATCCACTGGAGCACTGGAGCACTGGAGCACTGGAGCACTGGAGCACATATATTGAGACCTAGCAAAGGCACATCGGGCTACCAGTCCCTAATATTTTACCAAGTTTCGTGCAAATCCATTCAGCCGTTCGATTATTATTATTATTATATTTTTTCGCCCCGCGGGGCCCTTTTAAAACCTCCACATCAAACCTAGGGGGTCAGCGAGGATCTACTATGCCCCCTTATGGTCATTTGCCCCTTCGCTTTGGCCTCCTCTTGTCTCTCGATCCTACCGAGAGACAAGATGGCGGCCGCTACGGACTGTTTGGAATGTTTACAGACGCCGGAGAACCAATCAGCTTCGCTTCACAAAGCTCCGTTGCGCGAAAAGTACGCGTACTGGAGCGCTGCCCGGTCCGCTGTTACAGATATATATCTTTTTTTAAACGTTAATTTCTCAAAATCCACTGTAGCACATATATTGAGACCTACAAAAGGCACATCGGGCTACCAGTCCCTACAATTTTGCCAAGTTTCGTGCAAATCCATTCAGCCGTTCGGGCTAAAAGTGAGGCCAACCGCCCTATGGAAAACTCAATGTTAAAAACACGTTTTGGGACCCCCCTTTTTTCTCGGCCCCCACTGGACGAACCCCCCCAAATTTTCAAGGGCTGCTCAGAAACAAAATGTGCCATTTTCCTGAAAATTTCAGCCAATTCCGTCCACAAACGCCAAAGTTATTAGACATAGAATTTTCAAAAAACCCATAGAGAAAAAATCCTAACTATATATACCTACTGGCGACCAGTAGGTATATATAGTTAGGATTTTTTCTCTATGGGTTTTTTGAAAATTCTATGTCTAATAACTTTGGCGTTTGTGGACGGAATTGGCTGAAATTTTCAGGAAAATGGCACATTTTGTTTCTGAGCAGCCCTTGAAAATTTGGGGGGGGTTCGTCAAGGGGGGGCCGAGAAAAAGGGGGGGTCCCAAAACGTGTTTTTAACATTGAGTTTTCCATAGGGCGGTTGGCCTCACTTTTAGCCCGAACGGCTGAATGGATTTGCACGAAACTTGGCAAAATTGTAGGGACTGGTAGCCCGATGTGCCTTTTGTAGGTCTCAATATATGTGCTACAGTGGATTTTGAGAAATTAACGTTTAAAAAAAGATATATATCTGTAACAGCGGACCGGGCAGCGCTCCAGTACGCGTACTTTTCGCGCAACGGAGCTTTGTGAAGCGAAGCTGATTGGTTCTCCGGCGTCTGTAAACATTCCAAACAGTCCGTAGCGGCCGCCATCTTGTCTCTCGGTAGGATCGAGAGACAAGAGGAGGCCAAAGCGAAGGGGCAAATGACCATAAGGGGGCATAGTAGATCCTTGCTGACCCCCTAGGTTTGATGTGGAGGTTTTAAAAGGGCCCCGCGGGGCAAAAAAATATAATAATAATAATAATCGAACGGCTGAATGGATTTGCACGAAACTTGGTAAAATATTAGGGACTGGTAGCCCGATGTGCCTTTGCTAGGTCTCAATATATGTGCTCCAGTGGATTTTGAGAAATTAACGTTCAAAAAAAGATATATATCTGTAACAGCGCTCCGCTTCGCGTAACGGAGGTTTGCGAAGCTGATTGGTCATTCTGTCACTGGGCTATAGTTGGGCTACATCTGGCTGATATTTGGGCTACATTTGTTTTTTTTGTCTCTGGTGGCCATCTTTGGGCTACATTGGGCTACATTGGGCTTCATTGGGCTTCATTGGGCTACATTGGGCTACATTTGGGCTACAACATATATATAGGCCAATGTAGCCCAATATATATTTTTCAAAGTTAATTTTCGTAAAAACCACTGGAGCATATATCTTGAGACATAGCAAAGGCACATTGGGCTACCAGTCCCTACAATTTTGCCAAGTTTCGTGGAAATCCATTCAGCCGTTCGAGCTAAAAGTGAGTCCAACCGCCCTATGGAAATGAAGGAAATGAATGGGTAATTTGTAATTAGCAAATAGCTCATCGCAAACTAGGAATGGTAAAGAATCGCTATTTATTCCTTAAAGTTCGCTATTTAGGAAATGCAAAAAACTTTGATGATACATATGGCGGTTCATCTCTAACAAGATAAGAAGCATAGGGATAGATTTATGATGACTGGCGCATCACCAGGGATGTGTTAGTCATTCTGTGCCGCTGTTCCGTCACCTATGGTGTGCTGCATTTACAATGCGGCGCATCATGGGGCAAAAACAGCACAGATGCGTGATGTATCTGTGCCGTAAAGGTGGCGCATTGCTGGAGTTGTATCGCAAGTGTGATGAAGCTCCAGCAAGGGTCAGGGGTGCCCCTGTCGCAGGGTTTCTGTTCTCACACAGAACTGTGGACAGAGGATTGGAACCTCGGCGAATTAGGGTGTCCCAAAACTCACGTTAGTAATCAAAAACCCCTTAGCAAGCTAGGTACAGTGTCACATTGGATATAACAAACTCTCAATGTTTAGACAATCCAGAATATGAACTTATAGTACCTCAGGATACGTGGAACTCATGAACAGTCGGTCGTTATATATTTCTTAGAAACCAGAACATGGAGTTAAGAAGAACACATGTGTATTTGAAATGTTTATTTACTAATGCCGTCTTCTCAGGCGTAGTATCTTAGATAATACAAGTACACATATTATCAGTAGCAAAATTACCAGCATAGTTACTAGTACATAAAAAGCGAATGGTGACAGTATGTTAACATGCTGTAAATGAATAAGAGTTAGCAACACTTATAAGCAGCCGCGGGCCGTGGAGGGAGTTACGGTGGGGCAGGGAGGCGGGGAGGGGGAGGGGCAGGGTGGAGAGGGCTCCACCCTGCCCCTCCCCCTCCCCGCCTCCCTGCCCCACCCTAACTCCCTCCACGGCCCGCGGCTGCTTATATCTCACCCTCCCTAATACACATATTATATTATTTGCTAAGAAGGTCTCTTTGTGTTGGTTTAGGGCGTGCCCATACTTTAGTGTCTTAGATTTGAAGGAATCACATCAGCATACACCAGCTCTCTCTTCATGTGAACCGCATCAACTGTTGTGTATGTGTGTTCGGCAAAGCAATATAAAACCCGCCTCATGCCCAGTATTGGCAGAAGTTGCACTTATGTCATGAGTATGAAGTCGTGGAGATCAGACCTCATAACAATTCTGTATCGTGTTGTTCTTGAAACTTCAGCACTCGCTGTACAGATATAGTTTAACAAGCAAAGCAGATAGTAGAGCAATAACATATTATTCTCATGTAAACCACGATGAACTACTAGGTTGAAAGCTAAAGCAACAACTAAGTGTCGTGTGCAGAAGTTGCAAAAAAGGAAAAATGGCGTTTAAACCGGTAATGAGCCCATGCTAACTTAACACGGTGTAAAGATATCCAGGACCTAGATGACACCTCCCCATGATCCGGAAACGAACTGAATAAGATAATAGAAGTGCCATCTCATGAGAGCAGATTGCAAGTTTATATGTGGACGGTCCGCAAAGTAAAGCATTAAAAACTAGGAAAATTTAATGCTAAAGAAAAATAAAACAGCCAAGTACTTTATCGAGTCTTAAGCCAATAGGCAAGCTAAATAATAAAAACTTGACAAATAAGTCAATGAATTGTCAATGAAATGCTAGTACTCAGCATATCAAACATGAAAAAGGTCTATGACATAACTGTGTATGCAAAATAAGCTGCAACAGCCTCCAATAGGAAGTCACCGTCTTCATCCGAAAAGAGTTCAGCCATCCAATTTAAAAGCGGAAAAGAACATACGTGCTCTCCCAGCACCGGATCCTCTATCACCATCAGAGGACAGCTCGGTGGGTTTTCAAGAAAGCTCTGTTCCAAGAAAGACTGTGTTGCCGCCAGTAAATTCCAGGGACCAATTAGTCCATGCATCAATGCCACAGCCATAATCCTTTCGCCAGGACAAACCAACTCGTGAGTAATGATAGGAGTCATCAGCTGATTAAAGTCGACGTCAGGAGAAACCGGTCCGCAGAGACACAAATCAATGGCCCAATCGAAATCACAGGTCAGGCAGTGAAATACAGGCTGGACACAGGTGAAGTAGGAGAATCGAAAAGATAATCCATATGCCGTGCTTAATATCGCTAACGGCATTGTGCCATAATATTCTAGCATGCGATTGCGGAACAGTGTCAGCAGCTGCAGGGCGGGAGCTTGCACAGGAGGGACATCCATATTTAAAAATGTAAAAAAGCACAAGAGCGTCCGCTGGTAATGCAAGTAAAAATGGGAATCCACGAAGCAGAGTGGAAAAAATAGAATGAAAGAAAGCAGGGATGACTCCAAAGATTTTCTCAAATGAAGTCACGAGACCACTGGTAACAACTTTAAAAAAGTGCGCCAGGGCCTTTGTGGAGGACGCGTTAAAGATAGTCCGAACCATCTTGCTGAAATGGAAAGGCAAATCTGTATTGAAAAGGGTCTGCACCTCTGTACGGGTGTTCGCTATGTGAAGCACGAAAGTTTCACGGGCCGAACTCAAGGCCACCTCTCTCTGAGACAAAAGAGCTCTTATTCTTGCCATGCCGTTGAAATCTGCTCCCAAGGTTGGTATTTGTGGCGAGATTGAAAACTCCCTATGTTCATGTGTGGGAGGAAATAGAACATTTCTGCAGCAAATAACCCGTTCACTTACTGTTACGATAAAAGGAATACTTTTAATTAACCCAGAACAATCTTCATTATTGAGCATCAAATAACTACCATTTTCCAACAACTTGAACGTGGGGATGATAGCAGGAACTGGCGTGCCTTGCAACACGCAAGCCATATTTGGTCGGTGTTTGTTGCATGAACCGTGTAACTGTATGTGCCTACACATTAGTGAATGATGTGGCGTCTCAGTGCATTCCTCTCCATTCAGATAAACTTCTTGATCATCTTTGAAACATCTGTATGTGTATGGAAGCGACCAGACCTCATGAAGAAAAGCACTACCTAAAGGTTCATAACGACCTATTGGTATATATTTCATACAATTTGAAAACTTATATAAAGCAAAAGGCAGCGTTATTAAACCGTGGATAAGGCACGTTGCCAAAAAACCCGCAATCCTCTGCTGATGATGTCACTGAGCATGTCATGAATGATGTAATATGTGACATCATCAGCAGTGGATTACGGGTAATAGTATCTCTAGTTTACTCCCTTATAGCTGTCTTTCTTTTAACATAAGTGTCTGTTTCCTTCCCTTATACTTACTGTTCTTTTTAAAAAAAAAAAATTTGGGTTCACTTCCGGTTCGCGTACCGGCGAGCGAACTGGGAAGCGAACTACGAGAAATAGAGGTTGGCACAGTTCCAAATATTGTACCAATTTTTTAATAACAGGGAGGTAGTTCTGAAAAGAACTTTTTTTTTTATTGTTTTTGTTGTTTTATATTTTTTTTATTATTTTTCTGAACATTTTTTTACTTTTTTTGAATTTTTCTGAACAGTTTTATATTTTTTGGGGTTTTTTCTTGGAGGGGGCAATGAAAACGATTCATTGTAAAGGGCTCAACAGGAGCAACAAAACAAAAAAAAAGTATTTATTATTTTGGGCGTTTCGTACAAACTTGCATATGATAGTCAATAGCTCTGTTGATCAGAGTGATGCTTCTTTCTCCGTAGCAAATGAATCCATTGCAATGTACGCAGACGTGTTTTACTTCACCAAATCTCATTTGTATATTTGGCACCATCTCCCTGCCCTCTGGTCCCGTTACTTCCGGTACAACAGATCTTCTGGCCATAATAGGGAGATTATCTAGGTCGTTCCGAAACTGTGCAGCACTGTAGTTGTTAGGATGCCACCTAGTCATATGGCGATGCATTGTGTAGTTTCCGAAACTGTATTTTTTCTCGGTCCCTCTGGACAGTCTATCTTGACATATAAGGCAAGTTACGTATCTTGCATTTACTTTTTTCTGACCTTTGGGAATTTAAAAAAATTGCCAAATGAAGTTTTCTTTCCGGTGAGACGTCCTGGGCTCCTCAGGCAAAAACTGCCTCTCTTCGTGGTCGTCGTCCTGTTCCTCTTCTTCCTCTTCTTGTTGAATTATAACTTGAGCAGGTGGTCCACTCTTCCTTGGATGTGGTGGAGGTGGTGGGGAAGCACCAGCTGAAGCTACTAAAGAAGCCATTGCTCACTGGTAACAAAGGGTCTTTCTCTCACAATGATGAAAGTCAGAGTGAGGAAAGAAGGAGGGATTTTCATCATTTGGGAAAAACAAGAGTTCTCAACCAATGAAAAGTGTTCATTTTAGATTATATGACCTAGTCTTACATCATTAGGAAACCAAAAGTGAAATGAACCAATGAAAAGTGTTATTACCAAGTCACATGACCTGCTGTGTTTACGTTAAGCGCTTTGCAGGGCCTCCCGGTTTGCTTCCAGAAACCTGCGCTTTGCGACTCGCTTCGCGTACCAGTTCGCTAACGTAGCACGTCATATGACGTATCACGCGACAACGTGAAACGTCATGCGGACGGGAGGCGTCACGATGTTGTTTTCTAACGCGGCAGTTGCGGTAAAGAAACGTTTACCGGCTCGCGGTCTATTTCGCGGCATCAAGGTCAGCTAACGGGAAGCTTCCCGATTCGCGAAGCGGGAACGAAGAAAAAAAAATATTTAAAAAAGAAAATTATTCATAAACATATAAAATATATTTTTGGATTTAAAGAAGAATACATTTTACAGCTACAGATATTAGCTGTTAAAAAACCAATGAAATTCACTGAAAAAACCATAGGTTATAGACCATATATAGTTAGGAATTAGCATTTACAAAACCTTGAAAATTCACTGAAAAAACCATAGGTTATAGACCATATATAGTTAGGAATTAGCATTTACAAAACCTTATTTTACTCACACAAAACCATTGAAATTCCATATATAGTTAGTTGCACTAACTATATATCGCGCACCCGCAATCCACTGCTGATGATGTCACATATTACATCATTCATGACATGGTCAGTGACATCACTGATGACATCACTGATGACATCTCAAATGACATCACTGATGACATCACTGATGACATCTCATTTGACATCAATGACCACATCACTGATGATATCATTCATGTGACAATACAATGCATCTCCTCACATTTTAATATAACCTCTGTTTCACCCAGTGTTAAATACAGAGTATAATTTTTGAAACCATTGACACACCAATACTAGTTACTACATACGCACTCACTGATTCCTATGTCTACACACACATTCACTCATTCACCCATACAATCATTCATACATACAATCACTCATCTTTACAACACTATCATATGCACTCATACACCTATACAGACACTCACAGTCTGCCACTCATCCATGGAGTTACTCACACACCTAGTCAGTCCTGTAAAGAATCAATGACACTTCCATTTTCTTGTCTATACAGTTAAACATAGAGCACCTTACATTTTCAAACATATACTAACACATACTTACCTTCTTATACAATCATTGATACAAGTACACATTGATCTGCACAGAGTCACACACCTCCCAGCCAGCCACACACACACTCAGTCTCCCATACAAATACTTGGACAATCAATCAGTAACCCATATAGTTAATCATATAGCTACTGATCAACACATGCAGCAGTTTACAGAACAACAGACATAATGATGCACAAATTAAGACAGTTTAGTCACTAACCCATGCACTCAGTGAGACACATTTAATCACTCACTCATACATTCAGTCATGCACCTACTAAATCCTTTGTCCAGACACTTATACTTCCACTCATTCTTCAATATGTAAGACACATTTTAACTTTACAGAAACATACAGTCACTGGATGTTGTCATCAGTGATGTCATCAGTGATGTCATTTGAGATGTCATCAGTGATGTCATCAGTGATGTCACTGACCATGTCGTGAATGATGTAATATGTGACATCATCAGCAGTGGATTGCGGGTGCGCGATATATAGTTAGTGCAACTAACTATATATGGAATTTCAATGGTTTTGTGTGAGTAAAATAAGGTTTTGTAAATGCTAATTCCTAACTATATATGGTCTATAACCTATGGTTTTTTCAGTGAATTTTCAAGGTTTTGTAAATGCTAATTCCTAACTATATATGGTCTATAACCTATGGTTTTTTCAGTGAATATA
The DNA here is from genome assembly GCF_964261635.1 of Lissotriton helveticus. NCBI lineage: Eukaryota > Metazoa > Chordata > Amphibia > Caudata > Salamandridae > Lissotriton > Lissotriton helveticus. The sequence continues at coordinate 598,587,799 of NC_136063.1, read as the reverse complement.
TATATATATGTGTGTGTAAACAAAAATATATATATACCACAAGAGCTAGCTATAATTTCTGGTTATTGAATGCATAATCAAAAGATTATTGAATGCAGTTCAAACTAAAAACGCATATGAATGGCCTGAACGACAATATCCCATGGGGCAATTCATTAGATAAAGCTACATCAAAGTCTATTTTATTTGAATTCTCATAGGATAATTAAAGTACCAAGATGAAGACTACAGATCCTTTTTCTTCTAATAATATATTCTAGTACTATTACTTATACCACCCACAGTTTGTGCTTGCCTGTTCTCCTTACTACAATAATTTGTTTAGTTCATCCCACATTACACACCACAAACAAAATCCACCCAACAAGGGATCTCTTTGTGAACAGTATTCTAATAGCTTTTGATTATGCATTCAATAATCAAAAATTACAACTGGCATATTTGGTATATATTTTTATTTATATGTATAATTATGTCTTCAACAAACTCTCCTTTAATTATGAGGATACTAACAAAAACTCGGTATTATGAACCGCTACTTTTACTTTCCCCCCTCCCCTTAATTTGGGAATGGAACCGAAAGTATGTTCCACTCTAGGCCGCCATTTGAATGAAGGGGGCATTCTAGCTGTTTTCCTCGGAGCCCGTTTATACAACGTCCTGAGGTCCCGCACAAGATTTAGCCTCCAGCAGGTACTGCTTCATCAATATGCGTTTCCTGGAGGGACATCCTAATTAGGTGCGTACAGAAGAGGTGTTGTGGTCAGCGCGGCCCGGGCGCTTTAATAGTTTATTGAAAAACCAGCTGTAAAAAACACTTTTTTGTCCTGATATACAACAATATTCATATGGTCATGAAATGCTGTCACTCGCATACCAATGGTATAATCAAACTAACAAGAATGTTTTTTTCTATTACGGCATCTACTTGTACCTCTAGTATTAAGAATCACTACAGAACCCCCACAATACTATTGTAAATATCTGAATAAAAATCCCTTATTTCTCATTCACTGCAACCCTTGCCCCACCCCACACTTTATGTATCTACAGAGTGTGACAACAGGCCACCCTCTCCCTCCGGAGAAGCCATGAAGCAACACCAAGGAAGAATGTATGTATTTTCTACTTTATATACATTTGTCCTTATCTAAGTGTATGTGTGGGTTTTTCCAAAAGCCATATTGTCAAATCTTTTCTAATTCACTTGAGCTACACTAGATGTGTTCACTTTGCAGCGTGTATCTCACAGGGAGCTGCTCACAATAATGAAATGCCTATAAATGAGATAATATGTATTCAGCCAGTGGATAGAAAATGTAACTCTCCATTTGTGTTTTAACAGACAAGCATTTTTTGAACACCAAATAGGTGGAAATATATACTTGTACATTTCTTGGCATGCAAATAGTCTGCTTCTATTGAGAAGAAATGGGAGTGGAACCAGAGAACTAGATTCCCTTGGTCCTAAAGAAAAGCCAGTTAGGGGTACGGCTTAAAACATGTTGACCTTTAGGAAATCAGTATCATAACCCATTTCTTTCCTAAATTTCCCCCCTATCTTTTCTAACCATAGCGACTAGAGGTTCCTAGGCAGGTATTTTTAAACTACACCACCACCCCTACTCCCCCCTCATAAAAACCATCTTTTATCATTTTATAAGAGTATAGTGTTCCCACGTAATCTGTAGGTCGCAGCAAGCCCCAAACCATAGCAGAATGGGATGGACCCGATGATTAAGCATGCCACCAAGGGATAACCCTGGTGGATGAGGGTTTTACAAGAAAAAAGTTTTTTTTTCTTTATTGGAGAGTTATTATCTTTGTTCATGACAGAACTGGGTTCACATCAACAGATAGACAATATTTTTACTACAACAGTTATTAAAGTAATTGATAGTAAATTGGACCTCCAGTCATTCTACAGTTTTGGAAGCACACCACTGACCTGTTCTGCCACAACAGGAGTGGCAACAGTACCAATGACAGTGGTCTTGACAGTAGAGGTCCTTTCTGCCTTAAAACATTGACCAGAGCAGGTACTACAGAAACAACAACAGCAGTCACATAGGCACAACAAACAAGGCAGCAAGGCATGGACAATAGCAGTGAAAGCACTTGTAACCCCAGCAGTGACTATGGCCGACACAACTAAAGGGACCAGACCATCACCAACAGTTGGCATCAGAATAAACACAAAAGCTGCCCAAACAACCAATATAACAGCATCAACAAAGGCAGCAACCACAGCTGCAAGCATAGCAGGTGCCATAGGTGCAATCACAACTGTAATTGCGGCAGAGATTACTGCAGTAACTAGATTGCAGAACTCTATAGTAATCACTAACTACAACTGTAATCACAGCCTGAACCACAGCATGAATCAGAGCTGTCACCACAGCAGTATCGGGGGATTCAACCACTGACAGGGCCACATAACCAACAACAGATGTGACCATAACCACCACCACAGAGGCAAAAACAGCTGGAACAACATTTACAAGCACAGCAAAGGCCAGGACCACAGCAGTGATGACACCTTCCAAAACAGCTGTCAAAACAGCAGAGAGCACAGTAGTGACCACAGTTGTCACCATGACATAGACAACAGAAGCAAGCTCAGTTGCCACCATAGCAAAGACCATATCTGCCTCTAAGGCCAGGACATTAGTAGTGACAACAACTTTCACCACAGTGGGGACCACTGCAGCAACAACAGCAATTTGCAAAAAAGGGATAACAGCAGCAAAAATGGGTGCCACAACAGCAACCCCCGCTATAACCTCATCAAGGACCACAGCAACAACCCCACCTGCTACCAAAGCAGGGACAAAAGTAATAACAATAGATATCCCAAAACAGTAACCAAAGGAGCTGAAATGACACTGACCACAGCAATGCAAAAACAGTTGATGGACAGAATGCAGAACAATGCCATACATTCACTCCAGTACAGAGGTATTGGCCTAAATCCATCGTTTTTTGCTCACCATGCCATTCCAGTTTCAACCCAGCCATATGCAAATCAGTCTTGACCCTGTGCCTCATGGGAACAGTTCAGCCCGAACTGCCAAGCCAGGTCCGCCCTGGACTGGAAATATGCATCCTAGGACCGGTTTCACCCCTCTTCAGCCAGGATAGCTTGATTCCAGTGGCAATGAGAGCATGGCACCCACGTCTGGGCATAACCGTCTCACTCGGGTGACAAATGCAAAAAGAACACAACACTGTGCCACTGGAACAAGCAATCTTGGCTGAAGAGGGGTGAATCCCCGAAACCTGTCCTAGGATGCTTGTTTACGGTCCAGGGAGGACCTGGCTTGGCAGTTCGGGCTGGACTGTTCCAATGAGGCACACTGTCAAGGCTGATTTGCATATGGCCAGGTCTAAACTGGGGTGGCATGGTGAGCAAAAGAATGATGGATTTAATCCAGATCTCTTGACTGTGGGGTGAATGTTTTGATTTGTTTCGCATTCCGTCCATCAATTGTGTGTCTTTTGCTGACCACAGCAATGCCAAATCTGCACCCTGGCAAAGACAACAAAAGCAACAACTTTTGCCAGCAGAGCAGAGACTACAGCATTGAGCACAATTGTACCCACAGCATGGACGACAGCAACAACAACACTTGCCAAACACACTACATGTAAAAGAAAAACAGCTGCCACCTCAGGAGGATTAATGAAAGCAATAACAGTGACATCAGCCTTGGTCGTACACCTTTAAGAATAGTACAGCCTGAACCGCTATGCTGTATTTCCTCCTGAATTAGTACACAATCCACCACAAACCAGTTCTACCTTTGTTGGCCTTATCATTGAGGTGAAACTTGATTGCACAGGGTCAGCATGGTACTAATATCTGTCAAAGCTCTTTGCAGTTTGACCGTCTGACTGACACAAGCAAGCACTGTCAGAACCAACAGATCTGGCTTTAAGTGCACAGAGGTGCAAAGTCTATTTGTGATTCATCTCTGTGAAACTGCCTCCTGCTGCACCTTCTATGTCGGTGTCTTAATTTTATTCCCCAGACTTTTAGTGCCATGCATCGGGTTGCACAGTGACATGGCACAAAAAAAAAATATGCCACAAACTTTCGACCCTAAATTAGGCCCTTTAATGATTACTTCTTGTAGGGACTGTCAATAATTTGTTCAATAGTACAGTACATATTTCCAGGCAATCGTAAATCTGTAAGGCTTGGGTTGTGCACTGACAATAAACCAATATGTTAGTGAACTATATTTAACACAAGAAACTCCATTCTCTCATCAGCAGTTAAATGATCTGTCAATCACTTATAACCTCACTTCAAACCCATTCCTGTTTAATGCGTTACTTGTTTAATTCCCTTAAAGGTTACATTATCATTCTGAATGGCAACATACCCAAGGAAGGCAAGGCTGATCAAAAGCAGATTTACAAACCTTTGGAAGTGACAAAAAGCAGGACTTTGCGAGTTTAACAAACTTTTAGAGTGGCTATTCCACTTTAGTATGTGTGGGAAAGAAAATCTGCTTCTTTTACAAACGTGGATGCATGCGTATGTGTTAGCTATTCACACCTATTGTGAAATCCATTTTGTAAGAAGAAGGAACATTTCACATATCCTCCAGATTGATGCCTTGTCAAGAAGTATGAGGCCTGTCTCTGATAGACCAACCGCATGCTTGTAAACATGGCCAGAATGTGGGGCACAGTCAGATACTGATGATGGGTTGGATAATTTATAGAAGGTGATGATGAATGTCATACTGGGACTAAGGTCTGTGATCACTGATTCCAATCACTAATGCTTTCTGTGTGCAGAGATGACTACGCAGCAGGAAGAAGAGGGCACAGAAGGAGGCAATGCATGCATTTATAATACAGTAAGTTTCATTTCAATCTTGGCATATTTAAGACCTAACTTTGTTTTAAAGGTTAGGTTGAGACTGGTCATTACATTAATCAGAGACCTGGAGTGGCGTAATTTTAGCTTCACCCTTTTATGTTTGACTAGGCCACATATATATTTACACATGGCCTCATGTATTCATGTGACTTAATATAATTAACTTGATGTGAATAGCTATGGAAACTTCATTCACAGTATAATCTCAATGTTGATACTAGTGTGCATGCTAATGGTTTCCTTACAGTAACACTGAATTGCAGTTCCCATATATATCTGCATTTGTGTGGTTTGAATAATATTGTTAGTGCTTATATATTTACGTACTCTTTTGAATAGTATTCTGCATTTATTTATATACTGCATGTTTATCTATAACCATTATTTAAATGTGTAACTGAGATGCTTGCCATGTTAACTTGACCAAAGGCCTAAGCATTTGAATTTTATGTTTAACCTTCAACGTAAACATTTGCTCCGGGTGCAATGTTTTTCTCTTCTCTACAGGTGCAGTCATATGATCTCATGAATAGAGAAAGGCTCATTGTGTATGAGAAATAGTGAGGTTCACGAAGAGTACTTTTAACAGCCGCTGCCGGCAGTGGGAGTAAATGCAGGGCGGTGACGTGGGGAGGGGGAGGGGCAGGGAGGGGGTAGTAATGTATGGATTACGGAGTTTTACAGGTAAGTAAACATTTAAATAAATAAAACAAATTTCGTTGAGTACACTGCAGCCCAAAATGTGATGCAGTGCGTGCAACGAAATTCATTTTATTTATTTAAATGTTTATTTACCTGTAAAACTCCTTAATCCATGCATTACTACCCCCCACCCTGCCCCTCCCCCTCCCCACGTCCCCGCCCTGCATTTACTCCCACTGCCGGCCGCGGCTGACTTTTGACAAGGTTGAGAAGCCTTAATAAACAAAGGGAGAACTACTGTCTGTGTGAAACTGGGAGACGAGAAGACTCCAAGAACATTCTGATGTGCAGACTAAAGGAAAGGAGTTTCAAGTGTAGTTGCCAGGTTTTACTGTGTGAAGGTGGCAAGTAATGAGACACGTGAAAAGGGACTCTCAGATATTCTTTTGTGGGTTTTAATTGGTGATCACACTTCAGCTTTAGTCAGATTCCTTTTAGATTCAGAAGGGTATAGACCTCTTCACAACATCTATTGTGTGTAGCTGTATGCTATACAGTGCTCCATATTTTGGAAAACTTCTACAGAAGTTCTGCTATGTGGACACCTTTCCACTTTACTGGATCTGATTAGAGTCTCCCCTAACAGTGATTTGGGTTCAGGCTTAGTTTAGGAGACTGAGATTTACTCATGCATAATAGGCAAGAGACTCGCAAATCATAAACTGATCAACAAATTATATTACTTATTTTCTGCATTGCTATCACCAAATTTCTTGTATGCTTTATGTTATTGACTGAATTTTGTTAGATGACCTGACCTGCCAGTGGTGACTCTGTACTTTTATCATATATCTTTGAGACTTGTATACATCAGTCTGGCTATGAATTTGTAATAAACCCATACTTCATCTTATGTAGCGGCTTTGGGTCCTTGCTGTGTGGCTGAACTGGTTACACTGTAGATTGTACTTGTGCATGATGTTAACTCCCTTTTATTCCCTAGGCTCCTAAAACATCTGTTGCGGGGAAAATTGGATAGAGGGCTCAGTGCTCTAGCAGACCCTTTCAAAAGATGCACTAAAAATGATGTCTTTATATAACAGGGTACTGGGGTAATATTACCCCAGTAATATGTAGTATGCCATATAAACGTAATGTGCATTTCACAATTGTCATCCATCAAAAACACAGACAATAAAGCCTTTTCACCGGACATACACAATTCTGTGTGTCATGGGGCACTAATGTATTTGCATCGGATTTTGAACAAAAAAATGGTGAGACGCTGGAGTTATCAGTGCGGGCAGATGAATAAGGGCGCTAGTTCTGTGCACAGGGGTCACAGCAAAATATGCACAATGTAGATCCTTACATTGGTCCCGCTGGCTTCCATCTCTCCTCAATTCTTGTCATCTCTTTTCTGTCTCTTACCCTCACACCTAGTCTTCAAAGACAATGTCAACAACAAACCATAGTCCTGAAGGCTCATGTGCTCAACTGCCCTGCAGGAGAATCATGCGGAAAATGATGCATGTGCCAATTTCTGAATTCTGAAACTAAACATCCTGTACCATCTGAAACACAAATCAAAAAAATCTCAGGCGGATGAAGACACCGATCGCACCACAAACCATCTTAAAATGAAACCACTTTGTAGCAACAAATCCCCCCAAAAAACCACCTGGTCGTGGGTTTGATTCTGAAGGTATGGAATACATTCTGCAAGAATCAGACATGACCCGTCCTTCACATCTTTTAAAAAAATCTGCCATTCTTCAAACAGTTTGCCGAATTCTGAAATGCCTCGTTTGATCTCTCTCAGAGTGAAATAGCAGGGCCCACCCTGACTAAATGCAGCTTTAGCCACTCTGAAGTCAATCAAATTATTTCATTACATGCAATAACCTCTGTATATACAATTTATCAATGTAATTTCCTTCTGTCCAACACCCCTCTGCTCCATTCATGCACCAGTACGTCATATGCTTGTACTTGTCCATAAAGACAATTGCATTAGTAAATCTGAACATAAACGACATCTTTAAAATCTCGATAAAGTGCTCTAACATCCTAATGAATGATGACAACGTTGTACAAAAGTCTTAATAAACAACCACACAAATCAATAAATAAACAATTGGTTTCATTTGTCTAACCAAGTGGATTTCATTGACAGGAGTAGAGATAACTGAAACAGCATCATATTATTAAATGTATTCTTGTACTATATATTTTTCAGTCCAAAGGGACTACAGAACGCCTTATAGGCATATTTAAAATGGTTTGTATTATAAGGTGCTTTACAGTTACAGGTGATGTGCCAATACATATAGGCGTGAAGATATAACAGAATTCAGAGGAGTGGTAACGTGCAATTAGGTCATCTGAGATTACTTTATGTAAACCCTCAAAACCCAGTAAAATATGATGACTCTGTAAGTTATCTGATTAAGGTGGTCACCAGGGGTATGTGATGGGGGACAATCTGGGTGACAAAATGCTCTGGGTTTACCTTTTCCCATTTAACTTTGACACTCTTTTTAGATGGGTACTCTTATTGGCAACTCTTGTCTGTGTTTGTACGCCGCAGCTGACGATTCGGGACTAGCATAAGAGAATTGTGATCACTTAAACAATTCGGGCTCGGCGGTGAGGGGTAGGCAACTCTGAATGGACACAGGCGAATGAACCTAAGCTACTTTGGCTTCAACCCTGATGTCTGACCCGCCGGGCACTGTTGACACATATAGACTCTGACTATTAGGCAGGAGCAGTTGTTCAACAGGTAGTTCAATCTCTGTGCTTTGGTAAACTAACACTTATATAGGTCATGTTTTGTAGACAGTAGTACTGCTTCTTTATAGGTCCTGAAGAATCGCTTGCCAATGAGCGCCTAACGAGAAACATGTTGACCACATCTTTCACATTTTAGTACTGTCTCGTATGTGGAAACTTAAGTTCCAGCGAGAACAGACTATTCTTGTTTTTAATTGAGGCTAAGGACCACCTGAATAAAATCGTTTTCTGGTACCTTTTGCTTCATTTTACCCTCACTTACACCGTCTACACTTTACTGGCCCCACACCCTCACTTCACCCGTAGGCAGTTGGATTAAAAGATCTCCGCCAAAGAGCCCCTCTTTGAGGTGTTGCCCGTTGGGAATTGCACCGCCTACCCAACGAGGAGCATTGCCTATGATGAAGCATGACACCCGCAAGGGTGTGTGAGGCCTCTATATCCAACAAAATGGATACCCTGGGGTAGTTCTCCAATGAGCACTCCCTTCCCCCCCTGCACCCTAGTGACCAGTTGACCTTCTGGGAACAGCCTAGTCTTCTTTTGTTTCACTTAAACAATTTGCCACAACATTAGAATTTAAAATACAATCTGCGAGAACAGAAGACATAAAAATAAAATCAATCGAGTTTCCCCTCGTGCCACCTGTAAAAGTGGGAAGTTTAATTTTCTCCCTGCCAACCCTGTCTTTTGCTGAACCTAAATTGTGTTTTAGAATGAAACTATTCAAGACATCCCCGTACTATGAATAGATGAAGTGGGTAGGACTTTAAGTTTTTTACCTCATAAGACCACAAACCCGTAACCCACATAAGTTGACATTGAAATCACCTACCCACAATTACATAGTCTTGCATTTAGTGTTCAAGAGAAAAGAGTCTACAAAGTCGTCAAAAGGCTCAATGCCTTCTGCTGCTAAGTGCTTAAGATTGCTAAAATGAAAATGTATCAGCATAGTGGCATAGTCATTCACAAAAGTGAGTAGAGTGATCATTAAAAGGGTGAGGACCACATTTTTAAGAGTTTGTCCGAGGGTATCTGTACAGTTATAAAAGTCATCAATCCATCTTTAGCCCTTTTTTGCAGGGGAGGTACAAGCTGGCTCCAAGACGGCATGGAAGCTAGTTAGATTGAAGTCTTTCATCATCCATGTTTCCTGGAAACATAGAATGTCTGCAAGATTAACAAAGTTGGTCCAATCAGGATTATCAAGTTTGGATTGAGACCCAGCAATATTTCAAGAGATAAAGCGCCTGCCCGCCTTTGATGGAGCAATACTAAGCTCACCTTCTGTATCTTTGGCACATGCAGGAAGGGAGGAACCAACAAATACAGCTTATGCAAAAGTCAATCCACCTGGTCCCAATCTGAGATCGTATCAAACCTATTTGCTGCAGGAATAGTGTGGAAAGTAGGTGGGAGAGGTGGACAGGTTGACACCAGTCTTCCTTTGGGTCTATAATAGAAACCCAAAGGAACAGCTTCAATCTTATTTTGAGGGCGGCACAGTTGGTTAGGTCCTAAAAATTGGGTTTTTGCCACCACCTTGTTTCTGAAAGTGATAACAACACAATCCTTATTAGCCACTTTGGGAGTGGAACCTACCAAGCGACGCTATGGGCATGAATTATATGTTCATGAAGGAGCCCTGGTCCACCCTGGCTCTTGTTCACCCAATGCACCACTTTATTTTTTAGTTGAATATGGTCTTCTGCTGAGTCGTTACTTAGTGGGGGTGATCTTTTAGAAACACTACCAGAAGGGCAGTATTGTAGGATAAACAGTCCAGGAGACCAGGTAGGATGAATTGTAGATGGTTTATTGAAGTATCAGACAAGTCATAATGTACCTGCCTCAGCAACTGCCCTCACCAGAATGACCAGAATCTAGAACCACATACATTCTAGTATATGATCCCAAGTTCCAATACATGCCCACACAAGTCAAAGGCTGACGCAAGCAATAGCAAATATAAGATATCTCCTTTTCTTATAGAAACAAAACAAACAAGAAGAAATGGAAACACAGCTCATTACAATATAACAATAAATAAGAATTGAACCATATTATAATATAGCAAGTAAAACCTGCAAAAACTATAATCATCATCATACAATCAGAAACAGCATAAACCCTTGAAAAGGAAAAGAAAAGAAAACTAATACATCATAAAATCATCATACTTCCTGGGCACAGAACGCTGCCGAGAAGAGCGTATACTCTCTTGAACATTTTTATTAGGAAAAACACTCTTAGGACCAACAGGACCTGAAACAGTCCTACTTGAAACCTTCTCCCTGGACATGTCTCCCTTAAGAGCAACAGACCAAGAACCACAACCACTATCTCCTTTCGCATACAGAGCAATCCTTCTAAAATTCCAGCTTTGTCCATTCTCCAATACAACATGCCACCTATGCACTTCTTTAACCTTAAAAGGTCCCGAAAACTTGTTCACACCAAATTCTTTCCTACCCAACTTAATCTTGACAAAGTCACCAACATCAACTCTACCTACCTTATCCTTTGAACAACTGGAAGACTTCCCAAATTTACCACTAGAATTGCTAATATCGCAATTAAATAACCACTGAGGAACCATTTTGGTCTTTGGAACCCTACCACACATACGCTCAAACGGAACGGCATTGGTGACACTATGAACAGTAGTATTATAAGACCAAACTACCTCCTCTACAGCACAACGAACATCACGTTGACCTTGCACCGCCAGTTGAATTGTCCCTTTGACCATCCTATTCATACGCTCCACAATTCCATAACCTTGCGGATTGTACAAAGATGTACACATATGCTTGATTCCATGATTAGACAAAAACAACTGCATAAGAGAAGAGGTCAATTGAGTACCATTATCCGTTAACAAAATACAAGGAAAACTTTCTTTCAAAAAAATAGATCTAAGCTGCCTAATAACACTTTCGGTAGTAATGTTTTTCATGAACTCAACACACATCCAACGTGAACAGACATCCACCAAAACCAAGGCAAAACGACAATCTCCAGGCAAATAATCCATTGGACCAATAAAGTCCAAACATACCTTCCCCCAAGGCAAATCATCATCAGAACCAATGGAACCTTGAGTGCGTGAATCAATCTTTAATCTCTTCTCACTCTCTCTGCATAAAGAACAGTTCTCAACCCATCTTCTAACATCTTCATCCATTCCAGGCCACCAGAAATTAACCTTCAAACATTTGATAGTCACACTCTGACCAAGGTGGCCTTCATGTGCTAACATAAAAATTATTTTCCTATGAGAATTGGGAGGTATGAATCGCTCACCTCTCATTACCAAGTCATCAGAACTACCCAAACTAAGTTCCTCTTGTAACTTCACAAAATTACGTAAAGAAGGCTTCACGTCACCCTCCCGTTTCCAACCAAGACGTATAGCACTAATCAATTCTCCAAAATCAAGGTCTTCATGAAACTACCAGAGCAAACATCATTAAAGTCAGCAACCAAACAAACATTCTCATCATTAAAGTGAACACACTCCTCAGATTGAATAGGTAAATGGGACAAGCAATCCGCTTGTACATTTTTCCAGCCAGAGATGTGTTGCAAAGTATAAGTATATTCTTGCAATTTAGCAGCAAATCTCATTAGACGAGGAGAACCGTTATTGGCTCCTCCAGGTGACAGAATCCTAATGAGCGGCTTATGATCAGTTCACAAAGAAAAATGCGTGCCCCATACATATGTGTGAAAATGAGAAACTCCCCAAACAGCAGCCAACGCTTCACGCTCAATCACTGCATAATTGCGTTCAGAAGCACTAAGAGTTCGTGAAGTGAAGGCAACTGTTTTCTCCAAACCATTTTTCCTTTGCGACAAAATAGCACCAATACCATGAGCACTGGCATCAACAGTCACAAAAGTATCTTTACCTGGTTCAAAAGTGGTAAGAATGCCAGCATTGACAATATCCAGTTTAATCTGCTCAAAAGAATCAGATTGCTGAGAACCCCAATCAAACTGTACTCCTTTTCTAAGTAGTAACCTCAAAGCCTCAGTCTTATGAGCAAAATTTGAAACAAATTTAGAGTAATACTCTACTAATCCTAAAAAGGATTTCAACTGATCCTTACTTGACGGAACTGGAGCTCACCTAATGGCTTTCAACAGGTCTTCTTTTGGCTTCACTCCAGCTTGGGAAATGGTATACCCCAAATAATCTATCTCAGTTAATAGAAACTGACACTTATCTTTTCTAAGGGTAAGTCCAGCTATAGTAAAAACATGCAAAAGTTTAGCTAAGTTAGCATTATGCTCCGATTCGTCAATCCCAGTAATCAATACATCATCTTGAAAGAAATGTACATGATTTATATCCTTTAACAAAGAATGCATCATGCGTTGTAACACACTGGCCGCTGAGGCCAGTCCAAACGGTAATCTTTTAAATTGGAAAAAAACCCTCAACAGTTACAAAAGCAGTAAGTTCCCTAGAATTAGGATGTAAAACAACTTGATGGTAGGCAGATCTAAGATCAAGTTTACTAAAGAACTTAGCCTTGTCCATCAAAAGTACCATCTCAGATATGTTAGGGAGGGGAAACTTATCAACAATAATATTCTGGTTGAGGACCTAAGATCCACACAAAAGCGAAGTTTGCCATCCTTTTTTTGAGTGACCACGACAGGGGAAAGCCATTCTGAGTCTTCAACAGGTTCAATTATATCTTGTTTTTGCATATCATCCAACATTTCCTTGACTTCATTTCGAATAGCAATAGGAATTCTTCTAAGAGAATGTCTCGCAGGAGAAGCATTTTTCTTAAGTTGTATCTCATGCATATAGCCCTCTAATTTGCCTAAGTTTGACTGAAAAACATCACTGTATTTAGTAAGAATGGCATCAACATTTGGAAAATCATCAACAACAAGTACCTTGTCTACAGACCTGGGATCTAAAATAATGTGCAAATCATATTGTTGTATCCAGCCCAGAATGGCCGGACCATCATCAGAAACATACATTTTCCCAGACGAAAATCTACCCTTGAATTCGAATGAAGCATCCATAGCGCCCTTAATTTTGATAACTTGGCCTCCATAGCCCTTTGGAGTAATATCACTTTTGTAAAGTGACAAATGGGGCCAGCATTCACTAAACAAATGAAAAGGAATAATAGAACAAACAGGTAAAGATATACGATTACACGATATCTCCTTGTAAAATGTTGCGTGATTGGCAAATGATGGTTGGCAAAGAAGTATAAAATGGCCACCGAGCGTCAAAACGTGATGACGCGATGACGCTGCCAGATGAAGTGATGCCGCCGCCTGATGCCTGCTTGCAATGGATGCAGGGAGAGTGTTGCGGGCAGCTGGTGAACAAGACTCAGGCTTGTGAACAAGCGGAGTCTCGAGAGGCAGCGCGTGAAGGCAACGTCTGCCGAAGAATAATGTCCAAAATGACCAAAATAGCCAGCAGTTACCTGAAGTCAAAGACAAACACCAGGGTTAAGTTACCGAGTCAATGCCAGATGCCAGGAGTCAGCAAAGGAGTCAGCAAATTGCCGAGTTTCTGCCAAGTGCCAGGAACCATTCAAGGAAGGTCACAATAGGAGTCCGGGACGCGATGGTCGAAGCACAGGATCGTCGCCAAATATTGTAGGATAAACAGTCCAGGAGACCAGGTAGGATGAATTGTAGATGGTTTATTGAAGTATCAGACAAGTCGTAATGTACCTGCCTCAGCAACCGCCCCCGCCAGAATGACCAGAATCTAGAACCACATACATTCTAGTATATGATCCCAAGTTCCAATACATCCCCACACAAGGCAAAGGCTGACGCAAGCAATAGCAAATATAACAGGCAGCTTGGAAAGGAAATTGCAGAACTTTATGATTTATTTGTCCCTGGTAGAACTCCTGAGGGGTTCTTGGAGAAACAACCTAACTAGTTGGTTTATTTGCCAGAATACCAGACCCGTGTTTGTTTTTTTGATCTGTTGTGCTATTAAACCTTCCTTGGCGAGGTGCTCCTTCTGGGATAATATTTCCCCCTGTTTAATGTAGCAGATGGAATATCCATGGGGCAAGATTCTCTCGCACGTGATTGATTTTGTACAGTGATAGCTATTCCGGGCAACGACTGCCCCTCCTTCATAAAGCAATTCAAGTTGGAGAGTTATTTTCCTGGCAGCCCATTATGGGTTTTAAAACATCAGTTGAAAGGTTTGCAATGCACGAATAAATCTCCTCTAATAGGGGAGAATCAATATTTTTAGCAATGGGGGAAGCCGGGTTACCTGCATCAAGCCTAAGGGTTTGTAATTGAGTCGGCGAGGCAAGGTGTTGTTTTTTTTTACTTAATACCACCCTCTATTCTTTTTCTTTTTCCTCCCTTATACTTTAGACTCTGGATTTTACTCCTTGCAATATCTGTAATTTAGTTGGGGAGTTAGGCATGACTTGTGAGACTGTTTGTGTCAGTTTGAGAGTAGAATGGAGCAATTTGGAGTGGCTTGGGACGGGTCTCATTGGCCTCTTTAGCTCTAACAGCTGTGTTTTGAATCAAGGAAATGTAAGGGGCTGGGGAGAAGATGAGGATAATCTTTGCTCTGCCAGTCCAATGTTTTTGTTTAGTGTTCACACTGCCAGATGTAGGAACCTATCAATAGAGGTATCGGAAGCTGATGCCACAAAAGTTGCTTAACGTTTCTTCGGCTATCTCACAAAATTGAAGCCTTCTGCCACAGTACAAGGGAGTAGTAAATATATGAAACGTGTTTACCTTTAGGCATGGGTGACAAAGTAGATGAAGTTAAGGTGACCTAGCCCAGCCTCCTCCTGGTGATACCTGGCAAAGGCTGGCCTTGTCGTGGCCGGGTCTTTGGCTGGGTCTTTAGCCAGGCACATGCCCAGGCACGTCCCACGCTGCGGGGATCCCAATGCACTTATGAGCGCTGCTGGTAGTCTCTCGACCCGCCTTGGGCCTGATGCAGGCTGGGGGATGAAGTCCCATTCCAGCTGAAGAAAGGAAATGTTAGTAAGAATGGCAGTCAGGGAACCCCTGTTTCACACACCTGTGATGCGGGAAGCCCAATGCACTTATGAACACTGCTGGTATCTCTGGGCCCGCCTCGGGCCTGATGCAGGTTAGGGAATGAAGTCCCACCCCAGCTGAAGAAAGGAAAAGCTGTCATGAATTGTCAAAAAATACCTGTAATAATTCACTACAAAGGGGAAATTGTGTTTTACTCCTGGTGGAGTGCACCATCCACCAGTAGTGGTTTATTTAGGCCTTTTGGGCTCTAACGTTTGCAACTTTTTGGGATCCTTATTTCTAGTGCTGTCCCTCAGAATAAGTCTCCTGGCTGGGCCCCTGGCACGTCTCCAAGTTCATGGGGCCTTCCTCAGCAGCAACCCTAGTACCCAAGGTACCGTGGCTTCCCTGCCTGCACCCTTCATGACCCACGGCCACCTATGGACTCTTGCAGAACACTTGGGTCAGCGAACGTCCAGGTTTCCTGCCACCTGAAGGTCACACTCCGCATGACCAGTCCACAAAATGATACAAGGGAATCTTCCAGGTCCTCCCAACAGGTCAATCCCTCCACTGTCACTCAAAGGCTGTAGGGCAGATAGTAACACTGGCCCTGGACAAACAAGTTCTAGTACTTGGTTGCCAACTGAAATAAGAAGTCTTTGAGTCCATCTATGCAGTGAGATGAGGTGTCTTCCCTACTGTCTCCCATTGGACATTCTGTTGAGATCATTTCCCCGGTCCAGATTGTTCTCCCAGTCTCTCCCTTGTGCAGGTATTTTTATGGATTTTTTTAGAAGCAGTGTTTAACTTGAGCCAGTCATTGCAGGAAGGGTACACCTTCACTCATTTTTGTAGACTATCACTTCTTTTTCTACATCAGATAGAGGAAGAGAAAATGGAAAAAGCATAAAAACAGAGAAAGCAGGAACCCGCAAGAGTGGAATAAATGGCAGGAAGTGTCTTGTAGTGGATTAAAGAGGCATGAGGTGGATTTAGGATTATGCAGCCTTGAGAGCACAGACCGAGGGCTTCTGAGGACGATCTTAAAGGTAGGCACCTCTATCCAATCCTAGGGTAAAACGTCATCACTCCACTCCTGCCCCAACCCCACCTCTGCCCCAACCCCCCTCCACAGCATTTTGAGACAGTCCAACATGGCAATCTGAACTGATCTGTTTAAAGACCTCTCTGCGAGCTTGAAACCAGGCCCTAGCTGCTGCAGCTGTTCCCTTCCCTCTGAATCTTCAAATGGGAGACCCTCCATTGTATGGCTCCAGAGTCCGGCTACCCTCCTTTGTCTCTGTGGGTGTCAGATTTCCCAGACCAACTGCTGTATGAAAGGCAATTAGCACATGCAGATTCTGTCAACATCCATTTCCTTACCAGACACAAGCCCAAGCATTATCAAATGTTTCTATTGCGTGGGGTAGTCTTTGATTCTTCAGCTGGCTAGCAGAGTAATAAAACAAAAATTGGGAATCTAATTAGAAGATGAGTCAGAGAAATGTGGCAAAACTTCAGGCACCAGGAGTGTAGATATGACAAAAGTGACACTGAATTTGCACTCATAGGTCACTCAGGGTACACTTTTACCATATGATCAGTGTGTTATGGTGGTCTTCAGGCCTCACAAGGGTGGAACTGTTGTTTGGTACAGATTTCACCCATAATGTTCAGTAACGTAACATACACACACACTTTCCAATAATCACTACTTAGATACCTACTCACAATATTAATGCCCACTTACATTGCAAAACCTATACCAGGTCAGTACCAATCCCTAAAGGGCCACTTCTGCAAAAGGCAACCTTTGCACAGATATCGGGCTGAGGTATACTATAGTCTCGCATGTTCAGCTCGCACATGTGCACGCGCATTTGCACACACGTTCATGTGCAACCAGCCCAGCGCCTCATGATCTAACTGTGCAGCAGCAGACCTTATCTTAAAAGGCAGATATTGGTTGATAGCACTACCAATCCAATGTAGCAGAGCTTACGTTGGCTGAGGCTGAGACAGTGAGACTCATGACAGATGTCCATAAAACAGGTTGACTAAAAAGCTAAAAATCCAAAGTGATTACAATGATGAAACCCTTTTCTTGGAGGAGGAGCTTGGCGGGCATCCGAGATGGCCGCGTGAGCACAGCGCTCCCCGGACCCCCGCCACTCCCGGCATGATATCCTGAATTAATCCTGACTTTTTGCGAGGATTTGTGTAGAGGACACTGGGCTGATTGCCCTGGACTTTTTGAAATTTGATTTGGACCCGGGGTGCCGGAGTTACATCGATTCGAACTTTCGGGCTCCGCCCTCGAGGTACGCCCGGGACTGGGTGAGGCTCAGTGGCCGTCTTGCAGTTGAACAACAACGGCAGGGGGATTCGACTTGTGGGCCCCCCTCTTAAGTTTCGGTTTCGTTTCTGCCTCAGACTGAGACATCTGGCAGAGGAGCCTGGCCTGGGCTGCAGTTGGGGCACGGAACGGCTGTCGGGCCTTTGGCTGGTTTCTCCTCCTGTCTGTTGGCCCTCCTAATAGTGGTACCCTGGCTGCGGTTCTTTGGTCCCGAGGCCCTGCTTTCCGGTGGCCATTCCATCGAGCCTGGTTGATCTCCTGGTGACGCAGTTCTACTATGGCTGGCAGGGGGGACCGAGAGACTCGGAAGACCAAGACGCCCCTGCGTGGGGGCCCGGTCCAGTCCAACGTTATGGACCGCTACACCCATTCCAAAGGGTCTCCCGGAGCCGCCCTGTCCGGATCGAGTACCGGTGATCACACTGTGGATGCGTCAACGGAGCCATCCTTGCAGGACGTCATGGGCGCCATTTCTGCCATGAAGGAGACGATAGGCCAACAATATGAAGCTTTGGCCCACAAGATTGACACCGTGGCCATTGACGTGAACTTGATTCGCGCTGACCTGTCGAAAACCAATGAGAAGGTGAAGTCATTGGATCTCAAGTCATCCACTCTCATGGAAGATGTTTCGGAGATACAGACAGAGATCGGCAACCTTCGTAAGGTGAACGACTCCGTGACCCGGCGCTTGGAGGACTTTGAGAACAGGGCCCGTCGCTGTAACGTGCGCGTGGTCGGAGTTCCGGAAAATCCAGAACCTCACTCTGTTGATCTCCTTGTTGAGGACTTGATCCAGAAACACCTCTCCCCGTCTGGTTTGACTAAGTTTTTCGCAGTGGAACATGCCCATCGTGTTCCGGGGGGCAAGGGTAAGCCGGGTGCCCCGCCGAGGCCTATTGTTGCGAAACTCTTTCATTATAGGGATCGGGACGCTATCCTGCAAGCATCGCGTGTGAAGGGCCCGGTGGCCTTTGAGAAAGCCACGGTGAACTTCTATCCGGACTTTTCTCAACAGGTCCAGAGACAGCGTATGGGCTTCCGTGATGTCAAGAAACGTCTCCGTGACATGGGGCTTCGCTACGCCATGCTTTTTCCGACCAGGCTGCGCGTCGAGTACAACGACCGAACCTTCTTCTTTGATCGGCCTGATTCTGTAAATGACTGGATGGACTCTCTGCCTGACCGACCTCCTGGGACTGAGTCCGCCGCCCACCCGGGTGGTGCTGAGGGTGGCGTGGAGAGCTGAACAATCCGCCTACTCCTGGGCCCTCGAATAGAGTAACCTCTTCGAGGATTTAATGCCTCAGTGCCTCTACTGTTTGTGTGTTCTCCTCATTATCTGTCCTACTCGGGGTGGCGGGTGGGCCAGAGCCTTTCCTCCTCCGGGGTTCTTTTTGTAGAATAGGGGTTCTTGGGCGACAGGCACACTGCATGTTGGGGTGGCTATTTAGCATTTTGCAGGGGTGCAGGGTGGGGGGTGTTTTCTTCATTGTTGGGGGATGGGTCATTGGGTTGTTTGATGTTTTAGTGTTATGTTTTCAAGGCGAATCAATCTTGTTTCTGATATTTTTTATGTCATGCTCATTGCGGGGGGGTTTCGGCGTTGCTGTGTGGGATGGGGGGTAGCGGGTTGAGGCTGGTTTCGTGGAATGTTAATGGTCTGGGAGACCGCATTAAGCGGAGCGTGGTGTTAAAATGTCTATGCCATTTATCTCCAGATATTGTTTTTTGCAGGAAACTCATTTGGTGGGCAATTCTTGTCGTGCGATGAATAGGTGGGGATATCGCATTGCTGCACACTCGGGGTTTACTACTGGTTCCAGGGGGGTGGGTATCCTTGTTCGGGCTTCCCTCCCCCTAGCCATTGATGATGTGATCCTCGATGATCGGGGGCGTTATGCTGTCCTTGTGGGTCGCTATGAGGGTCGTACCCTCTCCTTGTTTACTGTTTATGTCCCCCCCGGCCTACAGACTTCCACCTTTTCCGATTTGAGCCGTGTGTTGCTGAACCTTCCTGACAGTACCCTTTTTCTTGCAGGCGATTTTAATTCTGTGATATCCGGTCTACAAGATCGCTACCCCCCTAGGGATACTCCTTCGGCCCAACAATGGCTAGGTGGGTTTTTGGACACATTTGGTCTGGTGGATTGCTGGAGGCTCATGCATCCTGCCCAGCTCCAATACACCTTCCATTCGGGGGCCCATGGGAGTCTGTCTAGACTGGATTATTTCCTGATGCCCGCGGCGCAGACGCCGGCGGTGCGTGAGATCAAACACCTCCCCCGGGGCATCTCCGATCATTCCCCGCTCTGGCTTTGTTTTGAGTTTGGGGTTGAGGCGGCGGGCCGAGTGGCTCCTATTAACCCCTGGTATATTGCCTCCCCTGAGACCCGAAACCTTTTGGCTAAGTCTTTAGATGCCTATTTTTTGGACAACGAGGGGTCGGTTTCCTCGGCTGTGTCCCTGTGGGAGGCTTTTAAAACAGTGATACGTGGGCAGGCCCTTTCCCTTATTGCTAAATCCAAGAAGGCTAGGAATCGGGAGGTGGTGGACCTTGAGACAGAGATTGCGGAGAGGGAGGCCGACTTAGAGACTGAAGTCACCTCTGATAAACTCCACGCCCTGGGTCTGAAACAGTTTGCTTATAAATCCTTGGTCACGGATGCGGCTAGACTGATGTTTCGTGAACAGCAGGGTCGTCTGTATGATGTGGGGGACAAAGCGGGTAAATTGCTGGCGTGGTTGGATAAGAAAGAGAGAGCGAATCTTGTGGTGCCTGTGATTCAGTCGTCGAATGGTGTCGAGGTGACAGACCCGGTTGGAATAGTGGAATGTTTTGCAGAATATTTTCGTGTGGTTTATACCCCTGTGTCTGGACGGGATGTGGCTGACTCTCGCCTTTTGTTGCGCGATATAGCTTTGCCCAGTGTTTCCCATTTAGACCGTGTCTCGTTAGAGTCCCCTTTTACTACGGATGAAATAGCGACTGCCATTCGTTCGCTCCGTTCGGGCAAGGCCTTGGGCCCGAACGGGTTGCCAATTGAGCTGTACAAGCTACGCCCTGACAAGGTAGCGCCCCATCTTCGTGCTATGTTTTTGGAATCCCGGGAACGGGGTATTCTCCCGTATGACCAGCGTCTTGCTACGATAGTTGTAATTCCCAAGGACGGGAAACCGCGAGACCTTTGTTCGTCTTATAGGCCCATTTCCCTGTTAAATGTTGAGCCTAAGGTCCTGGCTAAGCTCCTGGCGACCCGACTACTGACGGTCATTAGCGACTTGGTTCATCCGGATCAGTCCGGATTTATCCCGCATCGCAACACGGCTCTTAACCTACGTCGTCTCCACGGTGCTGTTGCAAGGGCGGGGCGTCTGACGGAGCCGGCCATTTTGGCCTCGTTGGATGCCTCGATGGCTTTTGACACGGTCGAGTGGCCCTATCTTTGGGCAGCTCTCGAAAAATTTGGTTTTGGACCTGAATTTATCGGATGGGTGAAGTTGTTGTATGTGGAACCCTTAGCGCAAGTGGTGGTGAACGGTAGAGTTTCTGTCCCCTTCGGCCTTGGTAGAGGGACCCGTCAGGGTTGCCCCTTATCTCCATTGCTCTTCGCGCTGGCCCTGGAACCGTTGGCGGCGTGGCTTCGATGGGAGCCTTCACTCAAAGGGATCCGTTGGTCACCGGACTTTGAAGACCGTGTCTCTCTTTACGCGGACGACATTCTTCTATATCTTACATCCCCGCGTAAATCCTTGAACGTCTTATTTGATGTTCTTACTGCGTTCGGTGCTAACTCGGGCCTTGTTATTAATTGGGCTAAGTCCTGCGTGTATGTTCTCTCGGGTGTTTTGCCCTCTTTGCCGGCCAGGTTCCCTATCCAGGTGGTCCAGTCTGGCTTCAAGTATTTAGGGATTTTTATTACCCTGGATCCCTCCCTCCGGTTTGAGCGTAATCTCCTCCCCCCGCTTCTTCGATTACGACTGGATGTGGCCCGTTGGCGTAAGCTACCCCTGTCTCCTCTGGGTCGGGCGGCTCTATTTAAAATGATGTCCTTGCCGCGGTTCCTCTACGCCCTTCAGAACTCCTTCGACGACATTCCCGCTACTTATTTCAGAGAAATCGAGAGTCTGCAAAGACAATTGATTTGGGACGGACGCCCCTTGCGAAACTTACTATCCCTTGGTACGACGGGGGCATGGCGCTCCCCGACATCAAGAGATACTACTGGGCTGCCCAGCTATCGGCCATTAATCACGCAATGTACTCGCCGGGTCGCGATCCGGCTTTTGAGATGGATAGGCTCCAGTTGCCGGGTGGGGACTTTAACAGAGCGCTATACTCTAGATCAGCCGGAAGCCATCTTGTGGGCCCGTCCAGGGCTGCGGTCAAAGTGTGGCGTGCTGCGAATGTGAGTTTGGGGTGGGAGAATCGACTGACGCTGGCGACCCCACTTTATGCTTCTGAACGTTTGGGATGTCTCTGGTCTACTAAGGGTTTTGAACGCTGGGATGTGATTGGGATTTGTAAGGTGGGTGACGTTTGTGTGAATGGTCGCGTGAAGTCATTCCAGGCCCTTAAGGCGGAATACGACTTGAGTGATAGAGAGTTTTTCCGGTATCTGCAAGTCCGACATGCCTTGGCCTCGGTTTTGACTCCTGATGTGACCCTACCCGAGTCTTCCCCCCTTGAAGATCGTATACTAGATGGACACTTGCCCGACAGCACGATCTCGCTCATCTACAAGAAACTGATTCATAATCGTGCGGATTTGTTGGTCCGACTCCGGGAGATGTGGGTCGGTGATGGATTGGAACTGGATGACGAGGACTGGCAGTCGGCACTCTCCTCCCCAAAGGAGGTCGCCATTCCCGCCCGTCTTCGTTTGGTGCAACTTAAGATCCTCCACCAGGTGTATGTGACTGGTCCGCGTCTAGTCGTGATGGGTTTTTCCCCAGATGGTTTGTGTAAGCGTGGCTGTGGGATGAGCGCTACTTTTTTGCACATACTTTGGGAGTGTCCTGTGGTGGCGGCCTATTGGGTGGATGTGCTTGCGATAATGACTGTAGTGACGGGTGTTGCCCTGCGACCTGAGGCCCGACGATGCCTGCTGAATGTGTGGGAACCCTCCGATTACTCTGTGGCCCAGACTAGATGGGCGACCCTGGGTTACATGGTCGCGAAGCGCGACATTGCGCAACTCTGGGGCGCATCCCGACCTCCTGACGTTTCGGTGTGGGAAGACAACATGGACTGGTCCATGTTCCGAGAGAAGACAGTCTATGTGGCTAGGGGCAGGCCAGGGGCGTGGACGAAAATCTGGGGTCAATGGAATGCATACCGTGGAGAAATTTGTACCCCTCCCTTGGTTGCCACCTCCGATGTTACCTTGTCCCCTTAGGCCGACATTCCCGGAATCTTTCACTCTGTTCGAGGATCTTCCTGTCCTCCCTGCTCCCCCCCCCATCACGGCCTTACCGAATCTCATTGATTTACGTCTGTTCTCCTGTTTAGTGACCTTCCCCGCTGCTTTTTGGTCTCACTTGAATATTGCACTCGCCTTGTTTTTGTGTTCGTTATTTTCATGTTTTATATAGAAAATTGTTGTATCCTGTTCTTTGTCTGGAGCGATTTCACTCTATGATTTGGCCTGGCCTCGGAAATGATTGTTTACTTCATGTGTACTGCTATGTGACTTAGCGGCCAGCCCGTGTGGTTGTGGGCCCATCCTTGTATTTTATATGATTGCTCAATAAAAAAAATTTAACAAAAAAAAAACCCTTTTCTTACTCTAATGCTTTTGTTACAATTTATGATGACTTTACTATGGTGTTAGGTCATCATTACTGCAGACATTGCTTTTGTTTTATTATTCGTTAAAGTCTGTAGTCTCAACAGTCCCATGGACAAGAGAAGGGGTACCGGAAATTGATAAACAAAGGTTTACATGAAGAAAACATGAAAGAGGCTTAATTAACGTAGTCGAGAACTTTATCTTCTACTGCCATATAAAAAGGAGTCTCATGTGTGTGGAGTGAACTTCAGATGCTGAGAATCATCAGCTTTCATTCACACTGAACAGCACCCCCAACAGTCAGCAGCCTTGTAAACTACTGCTTAGAGTTTGGCAACTGCCCCAACAGTGGTTGACTGTGTAGCAAATCAACAGAATACAAGAAGCTCAAAAGGCTGCATTAATCCCCATTTAGAAGTTAGGCAAACCCTCACTCAGCACCCCAGCGTCCCCACTAGCTGCCGGTGAAAGGCAGAGCCACCTTCAAAATAATCTCGCACACATGCAGATGCTGGGAAGCTCAACTCTAACACACCTGTGGAACAAAATCATGAGATGCGATCACCTCTGACCCCTCTGTTCAAACAACCTCAACCTCCTAAGGGTCCTAAAAACAAGCTGCAAGCCCCTATGAGAAAGAAATTCACTTTTCAGTGACTCGCGCTCGCATAAGGAACAACATACCCCACCAGTCATGCTATGTCTGCAACCTCTGCGCCTTCCAAAAGCAACTAAAAAGCAACATATTCGAAATGTCAGCGGTACCCACTTCTTCCCCACATAAAATTCTCAAAAGCGCCTAAAAGCAGTTCAGCTGTGCACCGCGTTATATACAAAATGCTGCACAAAAATGTACTTAAATATTCGGGTGAAAGTTTCTACCTGGATATTTGGCATCTTTTGGGAGATGGGGGTAGCATTTCCCTTGACAGACCTGGCATACCCTATAATTGCATTAAAAAATGCCCACCTCAAACCACAACCGAAAAAAAATGACATGGTTATATGTTGTTTCTGAATCTGCAGTGGCGTCGTGTGAAGCCTAAGGAGACATCCCTTGCACCAAACCTTTTTGCCATTGCAGGACAGCTACAAGATTTGCACTGACAGTGAGGATGCCCTTGCCGTATACTGCAGTGAAGTTGCTTTTAATGTCTCTGGTACATGTCCTTTTGAATTAACAATAAAAAAACAAGGAATGGCCAAGTCCTGTTTCTGACTTGCGTCTGCTGACCAAGCTCAACGGGCAAACTCGTCGTAGCTGTCATTTCGGCTGTCCCTCCAGCCTAGACTCGACAGGCTTGCAGATATTTTTAAAATGTGACCCACCAGGCACTTTAGGTCTGCAGATTTCACTTCGAAACACCATGTTAGCTCAAGAATTTCGGCCATGTCTAACGTGGTGTTTCTGCAGTTTTATTTAAACTGCGTCACAAAACCTGATTTTTTTAACTCTCCACATCAAGGGTGAAAGGAACTTCTTTTCGCTGTCAAAGTGATCAAAGGGAGGCTGGGGAAGGATCTATAAACAGATGCTGCCCAGTGACAGACCTTAAAGAACAAGTCTGTGGGGCCAGATGTTTGAGTGACCTTCGGACTGCTGAGCATGTTGGCATGGTGTTGATGCAGATCGTAGCTGGCAGGGCCTTTCCATGCAGCGGCGACGCTATGGAAATCTTTTTTCTGATCTCCCCTTCTATCCTGAGTCCGCAAGTACTGGTCAGTGGGGCTGACGGCTGTCAAAGATGTTGAATTCACCACACAACCCTGCCAGGAGCCATCACATCAAAGAGAGAGGGCTGGATGAACAAGGACGTCTCCAGGCTGTGCCATTTTACACCCCCTCAACGCTCAACAGCTGTTTCTTGGTTGAATACAGATGATGAAACATAATTATGGTACACATTTTATATTTCAGTATAGGAAACATAAATATGCGAAGCTTATAAACAGGCCATACATAGCGCGGTTAGATGTTGTACCTCTGCGCCATTAGTGAGTGGTGTGACATCACTTATATCAGGAGTAGATGAGGTCAGCTTCCGGCCTCAAGTGAGATATGTGCATTTAAAATCACTTACTACCTGTTTCATGATAAAAGAGCGTCCAGTACCTTAATTTGCAAAAGTTCCACTCCGCAGTTACAATATGAATGTCAAAGGTTGAAATAATGGATTTCCAATCATTGTCACTCAGGTTCTGATTAATTGCACAATTTATGACATTCTATTGATGAGGTATTTGCTATTTCAGAACATTTAATTAGCCCGGGTGCTTTAATTCGTCTAGTAGTAATTGGCAAGCAAAAAGACTTGTAAAAGGAACATTGGCAGTGCAAAGTTTGGTAGGCCTCTCCCATTCGCTGCTAGAGTGAACACGGAAAGGATACAACATTAGATGTGATTGAAGCCTGCACAGCGCTCTTTACACTTTTCGACGTTTTGCTCGGAATTGCCGCTGATGTCCAGCACTTGTCAAGACGGCTCTGCATCAAGCACGTCACAGAGTGTGCCAAAATGACAGATCAGGATGTCTGAATAGAGGCAGCCCCGGGAAAAACAGAACAGATAGAAAATTCATAACTCCAAACTACATCAAAGCGACTTCTGTCAACATCATGTCAGGCGTGTGGAAAAAAAAACGAACAGTTCATTTATGCCATTTCTTTTTTTATATTTTAAAAATATGATTTGAGAAGGTGCGCACTATGTGAGAATTACATTTAAAAGGTGCTATGTACCTAGAGCATTCTACACGGTACTGTGTCTGCTATAGTAACTGATTAGAATTTAAATTCTTCATAAATTATCAATCAGTGTATCGGCAAACTAGCAGCACTAGAATTTAATTTTATAGCTAAATATTAAATATTGTTTTAACGTGGAACCAAATGTTACTTTCACCTCCGCTTGGCCAATCGGCGTGCCACATCTTTGCCTCAGGACCACTTATGCCTGCACAAGTCACACTGTGTCGGATCGCAGATTTAGCCCCAACTACAAAACCAATACAAAGGGCTTGTTCGGAA
The DNA here is from genome assembly GCF_964261635.1 of Lissotriton helveticus. Taxonomy (NCBI): domain Eukaryota; kingdom Metazoa; phylum Chordata; class Amphibia; order Caudata; family Salamandridae; genus Lissotriton; species Lissotriton helveticus. The sequence goes on along the minus strand of NC_136063.1, from coordinate 598,561,262 downwards.
ATAGCAGCTGGGATAACATTAAGCATCATTTCCGAAGAATAATATTACTGCAAACTCTTGCAGAGGAAAGATTCCACTAAATAAGTGTCCCCAGAGGAGAGACAAAAATTAATGGCTGATGATAGTCTTAATGCTTGATGTTATTTAATGTTGAACCTATAGTGGCCCCGACAAAGAAGATTTTATTTTCCTGTCAGGATCCATGATTATATCAGGGTTGTTAATGGTGCATCTCCTACATCGGTGGTAAAACTAAATGTTGCTAGATTAAATACACAGAGGATTTACCTTTGATGACAGAGGTGTGCATTGTGGTGTAAAATGAGATGCGCGTTCCCGGCGGTGTGCCACTGAAACTGTGGAATAGCTTTTGCAATACCTGACCTTTACTACTGTAAACACCTGGGTGAGGGGAGAGGCCATTCGGGTGGAGGGGAGGGGGTTGCACCATCCGCAGGACTTGTTTGTTCTATTTTTGCCAGAGTTGCTCCTTTGCTCTAGTTCAACCACTCACTGTACCTGCTGCCGGCCTCAAAGGCCGCTGCTGGCCGCGCGCCTCTCACTGGAGCGTCCTCTCACCCGGAAGTGACGCTCTGCTTGATGGTGCAAAATCCCTAGTTTCATTTTTCTGGGAGTAATTGATTCAATTTATACCCTGTGACCAAACAATCAGGGAAACTTGATTTTCAATGTGAACCTTTTTATTTTGCCGAGAAAACAATACCGGCTACTGTAGACATAAGGAAACGCCTGCTGGCCAGTGTGTGAAACTGCATGCGAGGGGATTGCCATCTGCGGATGGGAAAGGAGACGCCGTCCCAGTTTATTTTTATTGCGCGCAGAGCCCCATGTCCCTCGGATCGTACGTGTGAAAAGACGGCTATTACTGTAATTGTGTGGAGAGGTGAGCTCCGCCGCAGCCATGATTGGCAATAACCCGCCTTTGCTCATTTCCATTGATAGTAGGTATTAGTGAAGATATACGCATTTCATTTCATGGTTCATGAAGAACAAAGTATATGTCGATGTGAGAGCAGTAGGTGGTTAATGAAATGGTCTGACAAACATAAGCTGATACATAATCATACCAGAATGAGGCCTGCAACACCTGTTCCTGCTTCACAGGCGGAGAGCGAGCATTAACCATCCCCAAGATTTGCAATTACTGCGATTTGGACATCAATATGGTGGAAGGATATTTGTAGGATTTTGACTATTTCCGCTGAAGTGCCCGGATGTAAGTGTGCCAGAGAGTGGATGGGGATTAACTGTGTCACTTCTCTTTTGCTTACGTCCTAAGAGTAATGAAAACTTCACGTGTGCGTGAAGCTGCAGTAATTATTTTAAACTGCCTTCTGTTGAGCCCCTGAGGACCACGGTGGGTTTTGTTTGATGCAGTTTAATTAGTGTCAGGGTGTTAATGCTGTGTTGGCTGCACAAGATCAAACCCCTTTCTTCGTAGCATTCAGGTGGCAGGCACAAGGAGGAGAAGCAAAAGAGGAGGTTTGAACGTTTGAATAGTAGAGTTCGGAAGAAGAAGCCTCCCCTCAAAGACTCTGGAATGAGGAAGGCGCCTAGCAAAGTCAGGGCCTTCAAAGATGGCGTCAGAAGTGCCAACCCAGTCACAGAATAATTATGGGGCACCAGCGATATGGGCACACAAGCTAAGCCACATCATGAAACTACTTGCCATCAAAGTGAGTAAAACCGAAGTAAAAGCCACTTCTGAGCAGACAGGGACAGGGTAGGAGGACGAGCTCATTAAAAATGTAATACAACAAAACCGTTGTGCTCAACACAATAACTCAACAACTGCTCCTGTTCTTGTTAGCGGCAAGCAATGCTGCCATGTGGATGCCCATCATCTAAATAACAGGGCCATTTAGACCCATTAATGAGTGGCACTGGGAATTCTTGTCACAGTGGATTTGCATGCCATCTTTGCCGCTCTATTCTCAAAGATTAGGAGTGTAAGGCGAAAGCGTGGCAAATATATGCACATTCCTGACACACACACAGATGAAGCATAAATCCAGTGCAACGGGTGCTTTTGTAATAAGCAAACGCAGTGTAAATCTCACAGCACACAAACTGATTACTGGCTTAGGGAAATGGCTCCTCTTATCTTGACTGGATAAATTATTGTGTCCTAGAGGTTATTCCAAGATCTAATAAACCTCCTGAAGCTAAAATAAAGTGAATGGATAAGCCTGGCAAAAGGATAGCTTCTTTTTGAAATAGAAAGTTACCTTACACAAAAGAGACTCGCTATCATTTGTACTTTCAAGGGCATGGCCTGAGTTTGTTCATGTCATGTATTAAGCGCTGCAACAGAAACAGGCGATAAGAGCTGGCTTTGAGATGCGTGCCACAGCAGAGCTATCTGCAGGAACATAATTCAAAATGTATTCTCACTCCTGAGCGCAACACAAAGTTGCCCAACACATGCTTAGTTTGTAAAAAAAAATAAGTGCCACAGCTCTCGCCAGCAGGCCACTGCAACCTGCCACCACACATTGCCCCTGTTGGCGCTACCAATGACAGTCCCAACACAACTACTAACCATTAAACTCTTACAAGTGTGACAATGCAGACTATTTTAGGCCGCCAAAGCTAAAAGAATGGCTTGACCGGCACGTAATAGTCATATTTTATGTACATTGAATTCATAATTAACGGTTGTTGTGGCAATCTCTAAATTAGTCAGACAGCTCCACCTTGTGGCAGAATGTCAAGCTCAGGTGGTGGCAATTAAGTGCCAGTGCCGAGCACCGGAAACCACCGGCTCAAATTAAGCACCGACTAGTTGCAAAAGTTCAGGATATCCCAGGCAGTGTCGACTACAGTTTAGCATGAAACATATGTTCCACTACTAACAACCGTACATGATTCGTGATATGGCTTGGGGAAGGGGCTGCTTCAGTCACTTTCTGCCTGATGTGCTGCACAGTTCACAGCCTACAAGTCAAAGTTTGAAAGTTCAAACACAGCTTTACTTATTGATGTTATGCAACATTATATTATAGTTTAGCACATACTGTCATGGGGTCACTTTTAGGCCCAAGTTGCTACACCACCATTTTACATGCTCATGTTCTAAAGATAAAATAATTAACTAAAGAGGGTTTTGGCCCATAATCAGTAAGGGTTGGCCAATTTCAACAACCACACAACACACATGCCAGTACTGATTTTAATTCGTAATTATTTCATTAGAACGCACAAAACTTAGTGTGACACAAACAAATCAGTTTTTATTTTATTTTTTTCATTTTAAGAGTTAATTTTTTCATGAAAAAATTCTTTTGTTTGAAAATTTACATCGGTTTTCACAAGAAAAACATATAAAGTAATAAGTCAACAGACCACAAACTAAATTTTGACACAAATAATACAAAATGAATGAGCTCAAGTTAAATGCTTCACAAAATAGTGAACACATTCAATAACAGAAAAAAAGAATACGCAAATAAATAGGTAAAACAAAACAATAGAATAGAGCCCAACAGGTTGAGATTTGTGTGACTGAGCTTTTCACAACCTTGTTAAGGGCAGCGGCCAAACAGTGCACTATTCAGGGCCCCCAGCACAGTTAAAAACTCGTTATCATTCCTTCACAAAATTTAAAAAAAGAGAGGGTTTAGCCTGATAGCGTGTTTTCTCACACTTCTTTGGTCACTTAGCAGTCGCAGTTGATGCATTTCGAACCCAAATATGAGTTAGTAAGGTTCTCCTCAGGACCTAGACCTCATAAAGAGCTTTTTGTTGAGATCAACTGATCTCATCTGTTCAGAAGAACAAGAGAACAGCCATACTATCCTAGTCCAGATGTTGTATTTTGCAATGGCATAGATTTTTCAGGTGGAGTGCAGCCTTTTGTCCCGATTGATTGAATTCTTTTTGCTAATATGAAGGGAGTCGCTTGTGTCTTGGTCATCCATGGGCTTTATTATAAGTAAGTTATTGTGAGGGTGGATGCAACTTTTTCAATCCTGCGTTGTACCTTGAATTCTTTGTTCGATCGCAGCGGCGTCCGAAACCATTCTATATGTTCTTTTGCACAATGTTCTAAAGATGACATCCATACTTAATGCTGACATTTGACACACATTTGCTTGCATTCCTGAGCAGGATAATATTCTCTGAAATGGCTTTGCTTACATGTACACTTCTTCATAGACCTGTTATCAAGCACATTGAACATTCTGTACAAGGATTAAGTTCACTACGCATAATGCTGTTGTTTATTATTGTCCGCTTGGCAAATTAGCTATCATAAAAGAATCAACAATAGTTGCCTGACTTAGGCTCCAACATGCTTACATAAATGCAGTTTAGTATATAAACAGCTTCGCTCTTTTCACAGCATTGAGCATTTCACTGAAACTACCAAGGTCGCCCCCAAGCTGGAATGCAGGCCAGCTGATTCCTGTTTGCCTCATGCAAGGGATAATGTCCTGCTTTCCATCAAGACAGGCTCCCTAATGACATTTATCCAGAGGTAACGGGTGAGTTAGAGCACCCTACAGGGATTCCGGCAGAGTCACCTACCCTAGACACACTAGGATAGGTAGCGCTAGGTAGGAGTACAAAATATAACAGTACTTCTATGCAAGCAAATATCCTATGTACCAGCACAATGGCTGAGTTGCTCATCTCTTTCACCATTCTCATAATGCTGATCATACTGTTCTGTTTCCTTCTAATGATTATTGTTGCACATGTATTTTACACAAGAATCATAATGCTTCAATAAATATTGAAATGCCATGTTGCGTATTTGTTGAGTTTCTCTTTGGGTATGTATGAGTTACCAAATGAAAAAGTTCTACATCTATTTCCATGATTACCTTAGGGAGTCAGTGTTGCCATGTTCTGAGGTTGCACATACCACCTGTTATCTGACTGCAGTTAGGGGTACAGATGGTGCACCGTGAGCTAGCCAGGACTCATGCCACCTAATGGTGTGCGTACAATAAGTCTTGCACAGTTTTGATGTTTATGTTGTCCAACAAACGCACAGTTTTACTGAGAAACCATGAACTGTATGATATGGCGCCACCAACGTTCTAGGTTGGGCTCTATTTAATGGATCTTAATATTAGCTTACTTTTGTGTACCCAAAGGCCCCTACTCACCTACTATCCGGAGACATCTGTGGTGTTAGGAAAAAATCCTCCTCAGCTGAGTAGGAACCCCTATGTAGTGTCTGTAGGCAGTAGCTGCTCCCTTTCATAACAAGTGGTAGGGGGGAAGGGGGGAGTTTTGGGGGATAGGAAATATAATACATAAAAAAAAAAGACTTAGCTGCTGCTGCGCTACCAGCCGCCATCTCGGGTTTCGTCAGCTCGGGGTCCCTGCACACTCCACAGGCTCCTAGATGACAATCAAGATGCTGCCCTCATGAGAGCAGCACGGCGATTGGCCTGAGTGGGCTTGTTTAACGCTCACTCAGGTCCTAGGAGCCTGTACCTCTACTCCACCCAGCTGTACAACACAGTTCAGGTAGAAAGAGATCAAAGTGTACATGACTGTTTGGATGGCCTTAGACAGCCGGCCAAACCGTCATGAGCACTTTACAGTGTGCACCACTCCTCCCTCTCCACTCGTCATGGCCCGCCTCACCCCACCCAGACTTGGCTGGCTGCAGCAGAAAGAAAAATAAAATGATAATAAACTGGTTTTATTATCATTTTATTTTTCCCATTTTTGTTTGTTGCCTGACACGCAGCAGGAGGGGCCGCCCCCCGTTCAGATCCGAGGCCACCGAAGTAATCTGCGGCGTACCACAAGGATCATCACTCAGCCCCACCCTCTTCAACATCTACATGAGCCCCCTCACGGGCATCGCATGCCAACACAACCTCAACATCATCTCCTACGCCGACGACACGCAGCTGATCCTCTCCCTCACCAACGACCCAGCCACCGCCAGAACCAACCTACACGAAGGGATGAAAGAAGTAGCCGAGTGGATGAAGAACAGCCGCTTGAAACTCAACTCTGACAAGACGGAAGTCCTCATCCTGGGAACATCTTCCTCCGCCTGGGACGACTCCTGGTGGCCCCCGGCCCTGGGCAGTGCACCCAAACCAACGGACCACGCACGCAACCTGGGCTTCATCCTGGACTCCTCCCTCTCGATGACCAGACAAGTCAACGCCGTCTCATCCTCGTGCTTCAACATCCTACGCATGCTCCGGAAGATCTTCCGATGGATCCCCACCGAAACCAGGAAGACGGTCACCCAGGCACTCGTCACCAGCCGACTGGACTACGGAAACACCCTCTACACCGGTACCACAGCCAAACTACAGAAGAGACTCCAACGCATCCAGAACGCCTCCGCACGACTCATCCTGGACATCCCCCGCCACAGCCACATCTCCGGACACCTGAGAGACCTGCACTGGCTCCCCGTCAACAAGAGAATCATGTTCCGACTCCTCACCCACGCACACAAGGCCCTCCACGACCTGGGCCCCAGGTACCTCAACAACCGCCTGACCTTCTACACTCCCACCCGCCAGCTTCGATCGACCAGCCACGCCCTCGCAGCCATTCCACGCATCCGCAGGACGACCATGGGAGGAAGATTCTTCTCCTACCTGGCAGCCAAGACGTGGAACTCCCTCCCCATCCACCTCCGTCAGACCCAAGACCTCCTCGCCTTCAGGAAGCAACTCAAGACCTGGCTGTTCGAGCAGTAGCAGACCCCCTCCCTAAGTTCCTCGAGACCCTCCGGGGTGAGTAGCGCGCTATATAAATCTCTTGATTGATTGATTGATTGATTCGCCATAGCACAGGAGCCACTGCTCGGCATAGGTTGTTCAAGCTTGAACACTTAAAAAAGGATCACCCCACAGAGGTACCCTCTTTGAACAACACATATTGAAATGGCTAATGCAGCACCAATTAATATACCTGTAAACTGCAGACACATAGTCACACAGATGTTACAACAACATGGCCTCCTCCTGACAGGAGGAGACATGACTTTCGTGGTTGAGGCCCCCGATACATACAGGACATAGGTATTCTATTCAAGGGTTACATACCCAACAGTAAATGCACAATCAATACATTTTCATGCTTAAACTGTAGCTGCAGCTTCTAACAACTACGCAGCTTATGAAGCACTGGAAATACCATTAACAGTTCAAGAACACCAAAATTGGTTTGACGGTGCCCTACCACACTTAAGAAACAATGTCAGACTAGGTCCCCTCAGCAATGAGGGAGCAATAAGGCCAGACTTAGCCGGTTACACACCTTACCCAGCTATAGCAAATCTGATAGCAGTAGAACTATATACATTGTGGACAGGTCTAGTCGGAATATATAGGTGTTTGACACTATATGTGATGCAAACAATGTCAGTAAACCCTGTAAGGCCTGCTCAAGCTGCACAACCACAATTGGCTATGCCTGTAATTAGTCCAGTGACCATAAAGGCAGTCACGGGTAAGCTTCCCAAAAGTCAGGAAGAGATCCCGTTCTGGATTGCACAAAAAAATAAATCAGCTTGAAGCAGTATTTCTCCATACAAGACCCCACGAAATACATAAAATTCTAACAATATGCTTGCAAATAGGGGAGGTTACCCCAGTGGAAGACTGTGCCACTAGGGGCACAGTCTTTGCTGCAGTATATAGCAGAACATATGGTACACCCTCATTAGCTGCTTTGCCTGAGATGCTTAAACAGATCCAAAATGAGTACAGGGCAGCCGCTGCCCTTTATTTGGGGATGAAACTGAAGGGCAATTGTGTTGCAGTATCCACAGTAATACCAATTAACATAAAAGGGGCCATTGTAGGGAGGTAGGATATTCCGGACACCTCTGGGAGTGGAAACCTCTAGAACCTTCTCCTACCTCAAAACTAGCACCAGGTTTAAATATTGGACACTCAGACCCAAGTCTTCAGTATACCTCTTCAACCTGTGGAAGACTCAGAAGAACTGCTGAGCTGCTCTAATGAAAGAAGGATGGCAGATATGCTGCCCTATTGCCCTGCTGCCTGAGTGAAAAAGACTGGAACTGCATCTTGAACTCAGGACCACCAAAGTGACTCTAAGAGATAGTGGTGTAGCCCACTGATCAGATCCTCAAGGACAGAAAAGGCTCCAACCACCTTTAACCCAGCACCTGGACTTTGTTTGCTGTGAGTCTTGCCGCCAAGTAGTGTTACCCCAGTCCTTGGCCCATGGAAGTGGGACTGAAGGTGCTCTGCTAGCCCAGCTGTGGTCCAAGGAGAACCGATGCAGCGCATTGCATCGTGGTTCCACATCGGAACCACCATTACCTGATGGATCCGCGACAGATGACTTTGCATCAGAGTCCAGCAGCTCCTGGAATTGCTGCTGTGTGGTGCATCCTCAATGCAAGACCTCATATTGAAACCATTGAGTCTGCTGCTGCATGAGGCATCCTCCACGTGGGATCTTGCAACTCTCCACAAACCGAATTTAAGGTACTTTGCTCAGTGGGGCTGTATCTGGCCTGTGCTCCAGGAGCTGATCTGAACTTGTGACTTTGTCCCGGTCTAATGCAACTAGATACCCATAGTTGGCGCTTTTTGCTTTCAGACACTATTTTCACTTATATATTTTAAATTGCTAATTTTTGGTTCTACTAATTGTGTTTTTGTCATTTTAATCTCAAACACTATATTACATATTACTATACTTTTCTAACTTGGTGTGGGACTTTTGTGTTGTGTTTTCACTTGATTAATGTATGAAGCACTGCTTAAATAACTTACAGATTGTCTAAAAGTTTAGCATGACTGTATTTATGCTAAGCTACCAGAGAGTTAACCACAGGTTAATTTGGAGTTTGCCTGTGGTTCAACCTGACAAGAATTTTGTTTGCTGCTTGTGAAGGGTTTCACCCCCTCAACCAGTAACCTATTTTCCTACACAGACAATGCCACATTTCTTAACACAAGACTATAATGGAACAGTATGGTCACATCCCATGCTTTGATTTCAGACAAAGCTGTTAAATCTCAACAGAGCAGCTAGATGTTTGATATGACAGTCATTAGACTGTTAATTTTGTGATTGTCAGTAAATCCTTTTCATGACCTTCATAAAGCACTTCACTGTTCATTTTGCCACTGTCAATGAACAATTACTATTTCAATATTAATTATGCATGAGACATTCTTCTACTTTTATCATGCTGCAAAAACAGACTTAGTATTAACCAACCTGGGTGCCCACACTATAGAGCCTCTGTGCAAATGCACTAGCTCCAGGAGTATTTTCAATTTATAAAGCCTTTCTGTGGGTTATCTATTTACTCCCAGGGAGACTTAGGATGACACTGGGGGGAAACTTTTTAGGAGGCTCCCGGAGAGACTACTTCCCTCCCACAGTCCCAGAAACACTCTACATAACCTTGGTAGTGTCCATGCTCTTCCTGGGGCACAAAAAGAGCCAATATGCACATGTTTAGCCTTACTAAAGGGTTTATGGGGCTCTCTTAGGTCCAGTTGATTGGACTGGAGAGGCTTATAGGGTGATCCTATGCCCACGGCTATATTCTTTTTCCTTTTTTCTTTTTATAAGAAACAGGGAGGCTATTTTTTAGGCTAGATGCCCCTATATCCTCCAATTGGGCACCTTGCATGTTCTAGGCTTTGGACTATATGGGGAGCTCACTGCTGCCTGGCCCATGTGCCCTCTGCACAGTTGACATTGTTCTGTGTCAGCACTGAATCCAACATCTCTGTTCTTCTGCCCGCATGTCATTGCTCTGTGGTGCTCTCCTGCTCCTCTCAAGACAATTGTACAGTGGGCAGACGAGACACTTTGCTCCTGGGAATCTGGAAGTCTGTGAGGTGCTCTTTTTCTTTGGTCCCTGGGGAGATGGGAGCTACTGGGGACACAATATAAAACATATCTGAGTGAGGTGGAGCTTATTCACTTGTGTGTACCACCAGGGATATGAGGGTCCCAGGGGCCATCTGAAATGGTTGGCGGTAGGTGGGCAACTCCCCGGGGACATGGCAAAAATAGCAGCTATGCTATGCACGCCATAAACCTGCCCTGTCTCCACTGGGGACTGAACTTCCCCGTCTATTTTTCTGCCTCTGAAGGGCATATTCACATGTTTTGGTGTTGTTTTACCCTTGGTGGCAAGCTCTAGCTTCATTTGCATTCAGATTTTTACTTTTTATTTTTCTACTGAAGCTTGATGTTTCTTGAGCTCTCCATTCAATGAGATCTGCCCTTCTGGTCCTGGTGCTGGATGTATTCTCTCTCCACCTTCACCCAGGAACTTTCTTAGCTGCCCTGCCACGCCACACAGTGGAGAAGTGTGGCTCACCGGTTAGAGGAGGCAGACCCGGATGCAGAGATCAGACCCGGGACCAGGGTTCAATTCCCAACGCGGCAGGGTCTTGAGCTCATAATGTCCATGGACTCGATAATTCTCGCATCGGTGCCTACTCGAATCGTGGGTTCACACTCTGCAACTCTGGGCAATAGCTTGCTTAATCTCCACTATGGCCCCACCGCGATGGGATGCCTGGTCTTCACCTTGGGGATGCCCAGTAGGGGTAATCTCGCAGGGAAAGACCAGGACGGGTTCCCAAAGCAAGCGCCTTGAGACATTACGGTGATAAGGCGCTATACAAGAGCGTATGATTACGATTATGATTACGATTACACCCCAACAGCAGAGTACCCTCTCTGCCGCATTCCTCAGGCCCCAAGGCTTTGGCCTTTTTGTCGGGCACCTGTGTCTCAGCAGCATTGTAAGAGGCCCCTTTTGTTGAGGTCACCTATCTAGCAGTCCAGTCTACAGATAATTCAGTGGAATTCTCCAGGGTCCCCCAAGCAGGTCCATCAATCTGTCCCCCCAGAGGATGTTAGGTAGCCCATAACACTGCCATAGTGAAACAAATCCTAGTCCTTGGGTGCCAGCTGGAGTCTAAAAGGTCATACATCTATCTTTGTAGTGGAATCAAGTGGCTTCTCTTTCCACCTGGGCATTCCTTCTGCATTGTCACTCTCAGGTCCGGGAAGTTATTTAAAACCTCTCTCTTGTTCATGGGCTTTTTATTGGGGTGAAAAGTAGGTACATTTTCCAATCCTGGGATGACACGTCATTGGCCCAACCCTGTCCCAACCCTCCTACACAGCATTCTGAGACTTTACACCATGGTGACTTGAAGTGGTTCATTAAAAGGCTTTCTCTGAGGGCCTATACCCCAACCCTAACTGTCAAAGCAGCCTAGTTTCTTCCCTCCAAGACTTCAAATGGGAGCTCATCAGAAGTCTTCCCTCCACCAGCTGGGCTTCCCTCCAGAATCTCTTTCCCTAAGGTCCAGAATCTCACTTGTGCAGGGGTTTCTAAATGAGGTTAGAAAGTTCTAAAAGGTAGGCACCTTTACCAAATCCTAGGAAGAAACACCACCCCTAAACCCATGCCTCATTCCTCCTGCATAGCATTTGGGACATTTCAACATACCAATTTGAAGTAGTCTGGACCTCTCTGAGTGCCTGAATTCACACCACTAACAGCCACAGCCGTCTAGCCCCTTCCTTCTAAAACCTCAAAGTTTAGCCCCTCCTGGATTTGGATCTAGTGGGTTGGCTGTCCTCCTTTGTTTCAGTGCTAGTGAGCGTTCCCAAGCCAGGTGCCATGAGAAAGGTCATTAGCACATGCAATTTTATCCACACTTATTTTTCCCAGGAACAAGCTAAAGCACTGTCAAATGGGTATATTGTGGGGAGAAGTATTTGATTCTCCAGCTGGGCAGCAGAGCAAATAGCTTTTCCCAGAAGTTGGACAAAGGCCTATGATCTAATTAGAAGCTGAGTAAGACAATTTTGACAAATCTTCATGTGCCATAAGGCATACAGATATCACAAAATAGCATCTACACTGGGGTCTATTTTTCTCTGTGATTGGTATCTCAGGTTGATCTCTAGGCATAACTAGGGCAAAAGAGTACTTTGGCACAGATTTTACCCATAATGTATAATTCAGTGAAGCACACAGACTTTTCAGAAATTAATACAGATATACACTATGGGCCATATGCATGAACACATTTTCCCATAGACACAGAATGGGTAAAACCCTTTGATGCATCTGGCCCTATGTATACTCAATCATATTATAAGGTCTACACCAGATCAATAACAATCCCTACAGGGTCCCTTTTGTGACAGCCTGTGAGCAGATACCAGACTGAGCTAGACGACAGTAACATATGCTCAACCAGCACACACATATGTTCAAGTGGTTACATGTAACCAGATGTCTCTTACCCTGTCTGCAAGGGAGTGGGCTTTATCTTAAAATGTGGGCACTGGTGGTTAGCACTTCCCATCCAATTTAACAGAGTTTACAGTTAGTGAGATTCCATTAGTGAGACTCACTCACAGTAAAAGTCCAAAACCAGGTAGTCCAAAAGCAAATAAATCCAAAGGGTTACATGGGATGGAACCTGTGTTAACGCATACACCTTCACGGGGATAGTTCAAGTGCCTCCTATAAGGGATCTCATGTATTAATGGGGCTGTTCAGAACACCTAAGGAAGGGCATGCAGCTATATATTTACTGAGGCATTAGCAGCGACCATCGGAAAGGTTATTAGATTTTAAATTGATTACTAAAATCACTTTTTCCTAAGGATGTATGTAACGTGGCAGTATCAGAACTTCAGTTGCTATTGTGTTTTTCAACTAATGGTTTCAGAACTTCTCCAGAGAGGTGACATTTTTATCACTGAAGAGTGTCTGAACTTTTCATCAAGATTGTAATTCTTTTAATGTGCAGTATCTGGACCCCTAAGCTGGGCGGCAGTTCTTTTAATAGTAAAAAACTGACAGCTGGTTGCAGTCTCAACAAAGAAGCTAAAATCTGAATAGACATGTAGCATGGACTCTTATTTTACCCAGATTCATAAAATGCACCTATTACATTCAGATCACCCTAGTCCTTGTCCCATTCATCACTAATGAAGTGATCCCATCCCACAAGACAGAAAAAAACAAGAAGAATGCTAAATATAAGCCCCTCCCATAAGGTTCAAGCCTGTAAAGGCTATTCTTACCTAGCATCCCTTCTGTGATTTTCTGACTCGCAGGACAGGGACGCGGAGAAGTCTGAATCTGCTGGACTTGGTCCGCCAACAAATTCTGTGGATTCCTTTGCTCTAGATCAGCTTGGCAGGACTTCGGATGCGTCTGGTGTCTCTCCTGTGTTACTGGTCTTGGCAAGAGAAGCATAGTAGGTTCTCTGCTGCGATGCTGGAAGCTGGGCTTCCTTCAGGTCAGCTGTTCCATGATGTGGGTGGGAGTTTCTTCTGGGTTACCGCTCATGATTGGGGTCAGAGGTTCACGCGTGTGTGAAGGGCAGCTCTTCTTAACTCCAAATCGAGGAAAGGAGCCTTCGGGGTGAGTGCAGGTAAGTTCTCATAGTGGTTTGTTTCCTGTCGAGTTGTGGATATTAACAGCATTATCGTCTGGAGTATCTGACATGAGGAAGTACTCTTATAAGAGGACGCATGATGGGCCCGATTCACAGAACAAACTTACAACAAAATCCTAAACGTACTACTCATGTTATTCACAGAACGCACTTACGACTGTCCTAAGTTTACTCGGGCCGGAATTTCCGCACCCAGAGTGTAAGCTCCGCACCCGGAGTGTAAGCTCCACATCCAGAGTGGAAGCTCCACACCTGGAGCGGAATTTCCACCATCGGGCCGGAATCTCCGTTTCAGGCCGGAATACCCACAATGCATCAGATATAGTCAATTAACACCAGATTGTGGGTATTCCGGCCCGGAAGCGGATATTCCGGCCCAATGGTGGTAATTCCGCTCCAGGTGTGGAGCTTACACTCCGGATGTGGAACTTACACTCCGGGTGCGGAAATTCTGGCCTGAGTGTGGACGTAAATTTAGGACAGTCATAAGTGCATTCTGTGAATACCATCAGTAGTAAGTTTAGGATTTTGTTGTAAGTTAGTTCTGTGAATTAGGACCGGTGTGTCCTCTGCTTTGGATTCATCTTCTTCCTCTCATGTGACGCATTTCTCTGGGGATCGAACATTTGAAACTATTGATTTGCTAGGCTTTGTTGGAGTTGTCTCCTTTTAAAAAGGTGCGGCAGGAGTCTCTCAGAGCCCGTTCTCCTGTGAGGGCCTCAGAGTTGGATTTTTCAGTATATACATTCTTTTTAGATGTCCTAAAAAGGGAATGGAAGGATCCAGACAAAATAATTTGCCCCGATTTCATGGCTAAATTGTGTTCCCTTAAAAACATGCATAAAAATGTACTTGGTTCCGAGCCTATTGACTCTTTTGGAGAAAGTTTGGTGGGTAGAACCTCCTTGACACAGGATGCTATTTCTGGAGGAGGAATCATCAGGGAGATTTCTGATGATCCTGAACCTGAAATTTCAGAACAAGTTTGTACAGACATTGCCCTTCAAAATGGTCACTTTGCAGTGGGTGATTCCGCTACTCACAAGCGATCATTTTATGTGTACTCTAGATATCCAGGATGCTTATTACCATGGGCCCATCCATCCCCTGGATCAGAAGTTCCTGTTTTTTTGTGTTCAGAGTCAGCATTTTCAGTTTCAAATCCTACCTTTCAGCCTCAAAATGGCACACTCAGTATTCACGAAGTGTGGACTGCCCTCATTGACTTGTTCCACCTTCAGGTAATTTGCATCTACCCACATCTGGATGATGGCATCTCCATACTTCATGCCAGTCCCAGTTATGTCAGTATCTCAGCGTAGTTTGCGAGAATTGTTCAGCATCTTGACTTCCGCCTCAATGTGAAAAAACTCAGCATGGTGCCATCACAGAATCTGATCTTCATTGGGGCTAGGTTTGAAACACATCTCAACAAAGTCTTACTTCCCAAGTCCAGGATGATGGTCTTGCAGTCATTAGCTCTCCGAATGTTCAACAGCCATTTTCTTTTGATGAGGTGTTGGTTGAAACTCATGGGTCACATGGAAGTGGTCTTGTTCATGGTTCCACGGGCCATGTTCCATCTGCAGCCCTTTTGGACCCATCTGGATGCATGGTAGCACCCTTCTTCAGGGGACTTCAAGGCTCAAGTCCCAGTGACACAAGACATTCAGCAGGACCTTTTTTGGTGGATGGATTCCTCATTTCTGGCAAAGGGAGTATTTCCTTCATCCAGAACCCCTGAAAGTGTTGGCAATGGATGCCAGCTCATTTGGATGGAGAGCTACTCTAGAGGGAAGTCGCTTCAAGCCAGGTAGTCCCTCTCAGACAGCAGGTGTTCCTCTAACTGGAGGGAGCTCATGGCTGTGTTTCAGGATCATTTGGACTTTTGACAGGTTCTGTTAGGTTGCAATCTGGTGGTCCTGACGGACAATATGGTGGCAAGGGCATATCCCAACAACCAGGGGGGATCCAGGTCCAAGTCTTTGAATTAGGTTGCAGCCCAGCTGTTCCAATGGGCGGAGTGCCATCTAGTATGCCATCAGGCAGTGCACATCAAGGGGGTAGAGAATGTAATGGCGGATTAAATCAGCAGAGTTTTCCTTCCTCAGACATGGCATTTTTCTGGCTGCCACGAGACGAAGGAGAGGCCCACTCAGTACCTCTGACTGCTTGGTGGAAGACACAGATCACAACATATAAAAAATTAGCAGGGACCTTTAAAAAGAATTGTGCTTCTTCAGCGGCATGGCAGAGAATCTACCAATAGCTAAATAAAATGTTATAACAAAACATTGGCAAAGGCAATATGTGTTAGCCGAAGTCTTGCGAGGTTGAAACTTCAGAGTGGCCAACTCTGGGTCAGGCACATCCAAGAAAAAGAAAATGCACAAACACCTAGTAGTCAAGCTTGTACTTGAGTGCAGAAAAATTTCGTTAAAAAAGTGTGCTGTAGTGGGCAAAGAAATGTTGCTTTATGGTTACAATGGATATATGATACAAATAAGGAATTTGTTATGGTTCAGGGTATTACATTATGCATTGGAAACAGGCTATAGGAGTTGGAATGATACACCAAACCGTCAATTGCATTTGGTGAGACAGTAATATTGCAGTGGTGGACAAGAAGACCTCTAAATGTGTAATTAAAGAACAACATGTCTGCTAAACTGCTAATGCTGTGTGTGTTCAGACCAAGAAAAACACTTCTGGATTATTTTATTTTTAATATCTCTTTTTTTAAGGCCGGGCACCAGTTGACCTCCCAGTTGAGGTATGTGGATCATTTGGTTTGGTTGTCTAGGGTGCTCACATTTTCATCATAATGACACACATTAACTTAAGTATTTTTTTATCATTGCCACCCAAACCTTCCACTCTCACATGCTACTTTCAGCCCTACCTTTTAGTACACAACTGATGCAATGGACTTGCTGTGAGGAGATAACAGAACAATTATGTGAATTATGAGAAGGGCAATTACCACTTTGATGTCAAAGGGACACACTTCTTTTTTACTGCTCCTGGAATAGACGCATTGTCATTTCTGCAGCTCTATGGGGCTGTCCAGCATCACTGTCCAGCTCACACATACATAGAGCCAACACTACATTAGTTCAAGATCTCCATTTGTCAATCCTCCTCAGTCTCTGGTGCGCATGCACAAGCATTGGGGCAGGCACCTTCCTCCAGGTCATTATGAAGTTTGCTTCCAGCCCTGGACTTTTGAGTGATAAGATAACCTAATGCTTTCTGGTTATTGTAGTCTTGTTTTTCTATCATTAAACTAATTAGATTAACACACCTAAAATCGAGGATTTGTGGTTGAAAAGTAGTGAACTGGCATTGTATGATATAGAGCATGGGTGCTCGCAAACATTTGCCCAGGAACCACAAAGTATGGTCTGAGGTGTGACCGAGGGCCACACATAGGGGTCTGTGGGTGGATCAGGGATTATGTAAGGAGGTCTAAAAAGGTTTTAAATAAATGGACAAGCATTCATTTGCAGGTTAACTAATGTTAAGTGGTGCAGGACGCCAACATAGTTGCAACAAAACTTCATTTAACCTGCAAATAAATGCTTTCCCGTTGATTAAAAAAAAAATTCTAGTATTAGTGCTCAGCAAGTAAAAAGCAACTCGTGCAGCTGTTCACCAGGGGGCATGTAAAGGTCAAGCGGCCCGCAAGTGGCTCCCGGGTCGTACTTTGAGTATACTGATGGTATTTTTACTCTCTTCTTTTGAGAAACTACGGAAAGTGTTACAAACCCTTTCCTCAAATATCTGAGGAAAGGAGGTAGAGTAAATGAACAGCCACTTCTTTAATAGTTGGAGGCACTTCTAAGCCTCAAATATCAGTCTTAGAGGAAGCATAGAATCTGCCCTTCTGGGCGGAATGTAGAGAAGGGATGGGGGGATGGGTGGTTAACATAGGCCCTGAATGCAGCATAAGGATATCATCATTGTACATGTATTTATATAGCGCAAACCACCAACAAGGTATCTAAGCGCTTGCTTAGGGAACCCGTCCCGGTACTCCCCTGTGAGATTTCCCGGCAGGGTATCCACAAGGTGAAAGCCAGGCATCCCGCCGCAAGGGGCCATAGTGGAGATTAAGCAAGCTATTGCAGAGTGTGACCCCGTGAGTCGAGTAGGCACCGGAGCAAGAATTATCGAGTCCGTGGAATTTTAGAGCCCGAGACCCGCCGAGGTGGGGAATCGAACTCTGGTCCACGGCCGATCTCAGCTTCCAGGTCTACCGCCTCTAAACACTGAGCCACACTTCTCCACCATTCGCCTTCATTTAATGTGAAGGTCGGACCTGATTCTACTGCAATAGTTGAAGGTTTCAGCTTCCAGGACAGACATGTCCAGGCTCCAGGCTCGGTGCTATAAAAGATGAAATTTGTTGTTGAATGGACGGGCGTTTTGGTTTCATAAAAAAAAAAATTGTATTCAGTATTGTTATTGATGTGCTTTATGTTTGAAAATTTTACTTTTGACTTTTCAGGGTTCACATTTGATTGTGTACTCCTACACCACAGTTGTTGTGTGATTTCCACATTTACATATTCTGTGGCTCGGGTTCTACATATTTTGTTGATCTTAATCATTTCCTCTTCGTAGTTTCACTTTTTTTTTTCGCACTCTCCCACCGTAGTTTGTTGTATGACAGTTTTTTGGGTCAATTGTGCTCTACATAAGCTTGTAAATAAATAAGTGGTTAAGAGAGTAGGTGATCAAGAAGTAATTGCTGTTCCCCTCGCAAGATAATGAACGTCGTATTGCACATATTTCCCATAAATGAAAAACTGATACCTTTAATAAACAACTCCACTTACAATTAATGCAGCCTGGCGTTACACCACAGCCTACAAATTTTAAGTGTTCAGCAGCTATAAAACTCCTTTGAGACACACTGCTTAATAAAAGCAGCGTAAGCAAAAACTCACATTGGACGTGCTTGGGCTGTCGGTGTAAAACTATCCATAAAGCGCGCGCGCTGCGCGCCTCTTCCAGCGGGGGCCAATCACCGCTAACCGCCTGCTGTTTTTCGCATCTTCAGATCTGCTTACTGCGACGCGGCTGTTTATCAATTAAAGTGATAAATAGGGGCGCCTTTGATAACACAAGCAGCGCAAGATGTAGTGGGGTAACCTCCAGAAACCCTGTCATCAGGACCGCGCACAAAGTTCAACAACTGTGAAAGAACTATTAAAGAGGACGCACAAACAAGTGACCTTGACTGACAAGCGCACTTCATTCCAGCAATAAACAGCGGAGCTGCTGATAAGTGTTCATTGGCGCAGAGAGTAATTACCTATCTGTCAGCGTCGCCGATGTGTGCGAAATAGTATAAATGAAACATACATAATGTGCGGCAATAATATCGGGCAAGCAGAACCTAATGCATTATCATCATTCTCCGGGCCCGGTTTATGCGGCTGCCACCGCTGAGTAAATGCCTCCCGGCCATGATAATTTCATTCTAATCTCTCTTCCATATTATAATTTTCATAGCTAAGAGATCCCGAGAAGCAATACGTTTCAATCAAGGGCTAAACAGAACACAACCTGTAACTGGATATTTCACATATCCCATCTATATGCGCATTTTTCCCCTTTCACAAAATGTTGTCAGTTTAGGCGCGGCTTGGAATAAGCTGTGTATTTATGGGCAGCGCGGGGGTCGGCGGCAATGTCACGGTGCAGGTGGAAAGGCTTTGCGAAGTCCATAGGAGGATGGGTTTTTGTTAGAAATTGGGTTGTTGGTGGACTAGGGTGTGAGCCGTGGTCAAGCAGCAACAACAATCCTAGTCAGGGTAAGGCACCCGCAAACCCCAAATTCACCTGTGCTCACCCTCTGGTGGCTGGGCACAGATCAGTCAGACTCAACTTGAAGGCAATGTAAAAAGTATATGAGGAACACTTCAAACAGTAAAAGTGAGAAAACACCACACAAATAAATAAAACAATACCAAAACGAGAAAAATCCAATCAAGGAGACAGGAAACATTGCATTTTAAAATTTTAGGGTAAAATAGTAGCAAAAACCACATCCAACAAGGCATATCTGGTCGCTCTGTATTGTGAGGAAGACACAAGTTCAGGCTGACTGCCATGGAATATGTCAGCAATAGGGACCAGGTTAGGTCCTCTAAACAAAGTAGCTTAAATCCTGGTTGCAGAGCGTTGTGTGGATCCAAGGCAAAAAAGTGTCTCGCAGTCGAAGCAATGCCTTGGTTCCGAGAGACAGCAAGACTGTGGTGCAAGGTCCTTTTGCCTCAATATCAAAGAACCCATCAAGAGGGCTTTCAATGCAAAGTCAGAGAGTCAGGGAGGCAGCACACAGTAGGTGATGCATAGGTTCCAAGGATCTGCGAGGCTTGAATGCCATCGTGAAGCTGCCATTGACGAGAAATGAAAGGACCTGGGTTTGAGATGTGCCGTGCCGTCGGCAATGCGTCATTTCTGACCTTCTGTGCCAGGTCCAATCCATGCAACAGCAGTTATGCGTCGGTTCTGCTAGAGGATGCGCCGCTCAGCAGAGGAGATGCATCAGTTCCACTCGAGGATGCGCTGCTGAGCAGAGAAGATGCGTTGGTTCTGATGGTAAGCATCTAAGGCCCACTCCCAAGATTCCAGGACTGGGGTAGTACCATTTGGCAGGGTAGGCTCACAGATTGCAGAGTCCAGGTGCAGATGCAAGGTTGTTGAAAGCCTGTTATGCCCCTGAGGCTACACATCAGGAAGCCAGCCAACTAGCCCTTGGAGTCACTCGGGTTCCAGGTTCAAGCGATGGAGGTCCAGTTTTTCTCACCCAGGCAAGAGGACAGAAGGCAGCAAGCCAGCACAACAAAGCAGGACTCCAGCAGAGTGGCAGTTTTTTCAGCAGCACAGTAATCCTTCTTACTGGCAGAGCACCCACAGGTCCAGAACTGTACTGAAATGGTGGTGACCGAGGTCTAGTACTTAGTACCCAGTAGCGCTTTTGAACTGGGGAGACTTCAAGGACAATCAATCAAACAATCAATCAATCAATCAATCAATCAGGGGTTGGTAAAGCACATCTACTCACCCGTGAGGGTCTCAAGGCCCTTAGGGGAGGTGGGGAGCGGATTCGTCTAAGTGCTGGGGTAATTCGAATGCTTTGTGGTGTGGAAGGAGAAGGACTTTCCTCCAGTTCTGGTCTTTCAGATCCGTGGGATGGTGGCCAGGGCAAGCTGGGCGGAGCAGAGGTGTCTTTTGGGTGAGTGGAAGGAGAGGCAGCTGTTTGGGTATGCTGGTCCGGCGTTGTGGATGGCATTGAAGGTGTGGGTGAGGAGTTTAAAGGTTATTCTTCTGTCTGCTGGGAGCCAGTGGAGTTCGGGTGGTGTTGAGTGATGTGGCGGTGCTGGCGGAGGTCAAGGACCACTTTTGCGGTGGTATTCTGAACTTTCTGGATCTTGCAGAGGTTTTTCTGGGTAACGCCAGCATAGAGTGGATTGTCGTTGTAGAGTCTGCTGCTGATAAGTGTGTGACTGATGGTCTTTCTCGATTCGGTGGAGACCCATCGGAAGGTGTTTCGCAGCAGGCATAGGGTATTGAAACAGGCAAAGGATACTGAGTTGGTCGGGTGGTCCATAGTGAGCGATGCGTCTAGTATGATGCAGAGGATTCATGCATGGTCCGTCGGGGTGGGGCAGAGTTCCTGGTGCAGAGGGCCACCAGGTATCGTTCCAGGCAGAGGGGGTGGATCCCAGGATGAGAACTTCTGTCTTATCGGAGTTAAGCTTAAGGCATTTGTGCTTCATCCAGGTGACTACAAAAGTGGGGGTTTTACCTATGCCTCTATTAAGAATTTCACAATGAATGTAAACTTCGGATGAACCAAAATTTATTAGTCTATCCTGACATTTAAGTCTATCAGTTTCTTTCAATTTAATTTTTTGATTATTTTTGTACAGGCAAACCAAAGAACGTTATCAACTTCACGTGCTGCCATATAGTGCCACATTGCACAATTTTAGAAAACAAATCATAAGTATTTACAGTGATATAAACCCATTACTACACAACTGACAATACATTAGTGAACAAATAACAATATCAATGTGCTCACAATTTTGGTAAAACATGGAACTATTACTCAGCAATACAGTCTCAATCATGGGTATCAAACCATCAATTGACCGGAAAAATATATAGAGAGTGTTTCAACCCAATACAAAGTCCATCCACTTATATACAAATCAGAGAATTGTGCATTAATCGCTGGCATTAAATGTCGATGAAAAAAGAAAGAAAAATGCCGACGCGTTTCGAGTCCCGTGGGTAATTCAAAGGACTCTCATCAGGGCTGTATGAGTCTGGTCCATGGAAACTATTTACAAAACAAAAAAAACAGGTGGAATTTTAACTATCGAGTCCTCAATCCATTGCTTATTTACAAAAATTTACAACACAGTACAGCATACCTGGGGATTTCAAATCCCAAGGCTGCACTTGTAGTGAACTGTGGTCTCTGCCGTGGGTGCTGGCTGCAATAGAGTGAGGTTTTTTTAGAAAAATATATACTACTGGGGACTGAATGAGGCAGGGGAAGGGGCATTATTTTACCTTTTGCGTTTTCACACGGGCGGCGCTGCTGCCTTCCTGCCACCAATAAATCTCTTCGTGAGGATCACATTTTCTGTAACAATTTGAACATATGTTGTGGAGCTTGCACATATTGTGTCTAAATTGTGCAATGAAAAAGATTTAGTAGCTAACTTACTTTTTGAACGACCCAACCAAGGCGGGATTCACTGCCGCTGCTTTATGTTGAATACATTTGGGTTCTGTGAAAATATGAATGAGGTGCACGAGCGTGTGAGAATAACTTCGCTGCTGGTACTGGCGCAAGAGTTGTCTCATTCTTTCTGCAATGAGTTCAAGCCTACCTTCGTTTTTGACTTTTGGAAGCGTATCCACTCGGCACACAAACGCGGAATCAATCTCCTCGCATGATGCGCGTTCGTTTCTCCGAGTTTGAAAAACGGGTCATGTGATGTTCATGTGACCTGTTGGGGCGTGGGAGCCTAGGGTGCTGAATGGTGTCTTCTGGGATTGGTAGTTGTGCCTGAATAATGTGTTCTGAGTGATTCTCACGCTCTATTTATTGCGCTTAGGCAGTTGAGCCCTTTATTTACACTGTCGAATTTCATGATTAAATAGGCTTCTTTTTGAAGTAAAGCAGTTTCGACATTAGTGTAATGTTTTGGGTCAATCCAAAACAATATCGTCCACCTGAAATCATTTTCACTGTGGTTACTGTTCACGAAATGTTCCACCATGGGCGCAGTCAATACTTTTTTCTTTATCCGTGAACGGTGTTGCGTGATCCTTACATTAGCCGCCTGAGTAGTCTTCCCAATATACACTCTATTACAAATGCACACCACAGCGTAGACCACGTTCCTAGTTCTACAATTTGTAAATACATCATGTTTCCATGTCACACCATTGTGAGAAAAAACATTTCCTTCCAATGTCGCTGCACATGAGACACAGTTGCCACATTTACGATGCCCACAAATTGGTTTTAGATTCCACTGAGCTATAAGATCACTTTTTTGCTTTGGGATGGAGCTGTCAGCTTTTATCAGATGTTGCCCTATGCTTGTGTTTTTGCGCATGGCGAAAATTGGTTTTTGAAGTGGAGGTTCCAGCGTTTCCAGTAAATGCCAGTTATTGAGAATGATGCGCTTGAATTGGTTCGTGTGCTGACCGTAGGTCGATACGCAAACCAATTTGTCAAGCTCCTCCTTCTTCTTCACTTGTAACAAAGTATCCCTCGAAATGAATCTTGCTCTTTTTTTTGAGTGTGAAAGCAATTTTTTGGGATACCCCCTAGTCGCCATTTCTCCGCAAAATAAAGAAGCATGCGTCTCAAAATCCGACATTGTTGTGCAATTACGCCTTATCCTTAGCAATTGCCCGTAGGGCAAATTCTCTCTTAAGCATTGTGGATGTGAGCTTTTATAATGCAGGATAGTGTTTCTGTCTGTAGCTTTTTTGTGAATTGTCGTGAACAGCGTTCCCTTGCTGCTGCCTACTGTGACGTCTAGAAAAGTCATTTTTTGTTGGCTGGAGTTCAATGTGAATTTTATATCATTGTGTCGAAATAAAATTCACATTGAACTCCAGCCAACAAAAAATGCGACTAGGGGGTATCCAAAAAAATTGCTTTCACACTCAAAAAAAAGAGCAAGATTCATTTCGAGGGATACTTTGTTACAAGTGAAGAAGAAGGAGGAGCTTGACAAATTGGTTTGCGTATCGACCTACGGTCAGCACACGAACCAATTCAAGTGCATCATTCTCAATAACTGGCATTTACTGGAAACGCTGGAACCTCCACTTCAAAAACCAATTTTCGCCAATGCGCAAAAACACAAGCATAGGGCAACATCTGATAAAAGCTGACAGCTCCATCCCAAAGCAAAAAAGTGATCTTATAGCTCAGTGGAATCTAAAACCAATTTGTGGGCATCGTAAATGTGGCAACTGTGTCTCATGTGCAGCGACATTGGAAGGAAATGTTTTTTCTCACAATGGTGTGACATGGAAACATGATGTATTTACAAATTGTAGAACTAGGAACGTGGTCTATGCTGTGGTGTGCATTTGTAATAGAGTGTATATTGGGAAGACTACTCAGGCGGCTAATGTAAGGATCACGCAACACCGTTCACGGATAAAGAAAAAAGTATTGACTGCGCCCATGGTGGAACATTTCGTGAACAGTAACCACAGTGAAAATGATTTCAGGTGGACGATATTGTTTTGGATTGACCCAAAACATTACACTAATGTCGAAACTGCTTTACTTCAAAAAGAAGCCTATTTAATCATGAAATTCGACAGTGTAAATAAAGGGCTCAACTGCCTAAGCGAAATAAATAGAGCGTGAGAATCACTCAGAACACATTATTCAGGCACAACTACCAATCCCAGAAGACACCATTCAGCACCCTAGGCTCTCACGCCCCAACAGGTCACATGAACATCACATGACCCGTTTTTCAAACTCGGAGAAACGAACGCGCATCTTGAGAGGAGATTGATTCCGCGTTTGTGTGCCGAGGGGATACGCTTACAAAAGTCAAAAACGAAGGTAGGCTTGAACTCATTGCAGAAAGAATGAGACAACTCTTGCGCCAGTACCAGCAGCGAAGTTATTCTCACACGCTCGTGCACCTCATTCATATTTTCACAGAACCCAAACGTATTCAACATAAAGCAGCGGCAGTGAATCCCGCCTTGGTTGGGTCGTTCAAAAAGTAAGTTAGCTACTAAATCTTTTTCATTGCACAATTTAGACACAATATGTGCAAGCTCCACAACATATGTTCAAATTGTTACAGAAAATGTGATCCTCACGAAGAGATTTATTGGTGGCAGGAAGGCAGCAGCGCCGCCCGTGTGAAAACGCGAAAGGTAAAATAATGCCCCTTCCCCTGCCTCATTCAGTCCCCAGTAGTATATATTTTTCTAAAAAAACCTCACTCTATTGCAGCCAGCACCCACGGCAGAGACCACAGTTCACTACAAGTGCAGCCTTGGGATTTGAAATCGCCAGGTATGCTGTACTGTGTTGTAAATTTTTGTAAATAAGCAATGGATTGAGGACTCGATAGTTAAAATTCCACCTGTTTTTTTTGTTTTGTAAATAGTTTCCATGGACCAGACTCATACAGCCCTGATGAGAGTCCTTTGAATTACCCACGGGACTCGAAACGCGTCGGCATTTTTCTTTCTTTTTTCATCGACATTTAATGCCAGCGATTAATGCACAATTCTCTGATTTGTATATAAGTGGATGGACTTTGTATTGGTTTGAAACACTCTCTATATATTTTTCCGGTCAATTGATGGTTTGATACCCATGATTGAGACTGTATTGCTGAGTAATAGTTCCATGTTTTACCAAAATTGTGAGCACATTGATATTGTTATTTGTTCACTAATGTATTGTCAGTTGTGTAGTAATGGGTTTATATCACTGTAAATACTTATGATTTGTTTTCTAAAATTGTGCAATGTGGCACTATATGGCAGCACGTGAAGTTGATAACGTTC
The DNA here is from genome assembly GCF_964261635.1 of Lissotriton helveticus. Lineage (NCBI taxonomy): Eukaryota > Metazoa > Chordata > Amphibia > Caudata > Salamandridae > Lissotriton > Lissotriton helveticus. The sequence continues at coordinate 598,535,706 of NC_136063.1, read as the reverse complement.
TTTGGTTTGCCTGTACAAAAATAATCAAAAAATTAAATTGAAAGAAACTGATAGACTTAAATGTCAGGATAGACTAATAAATTTTGGTTCATCCGAAGTTTACATTCATTGTGAAATACTTAATAGAGGCATAGGTAAAACCCCCACTTTTGTAGTTTATTGTGGCCCGACCTACCCTCTTTCCCAGCGGGCCCAACCCCCAGTTTTTCTCATCCAGGTGACAGCAGCTTTCATCCCGTTTTGGAATTTGTGTCTGGTGACATTGGGTTCATTGGTGACGGAGAGGATCAGCTGTGTGTCGTCGGCGTAGGAGACAATGTTGAGTCTGTAGCTCCTGACGATGGCTGAGACGGGGGCCCTGTAAATGCTGAAGAGGGCGGGGCTGAGAGTGGAGCCCAGAGCACTCCGCAGTGGTCCCTTTCAGTTCCGGGAGGTATGACGGAAGCCTAACCCATTATCCTCTACCTGTGAGGTAGGATCAGATTCAATTTAGGGCCTTGTTGCGGATGCCTAGTGGTTATGGTGCTTTGGGAAATCTGTGAGTGCTGCCGAGGCAGCATTCAACACCGTCTCCCAAAGACGGTTGAGGGTCATGGTTTTGCCCTGGTCGAGGAGGGAGCGGATTTCGTTGGTGGCAGTGAGGAGGGCGGTCTTGGTGCTTTGATTGCTTTGGAAACCAGATTGGGAGATGTCCAGGATGTTGTTTGTTTCGATGAAGTCAGCTAGTCGTTGTTGACAGCTTTTCGATGACTTTGGCTGGGAAGGAGAGCAGGGAGATGGGTCTGAAGTTCTTAACATCTGTTGGGTCCACGGAGGGTTTCTTTAGGAGTGGGATGATTTTGGTGTGTTTCCAGTCATCGGTAAAGAAGCCAGTCTCAAGGGAGCAGCTGATGGTTTGGTGTAGCTTGGGTGTGATGGTGGGGGCGGCTCTAAGGAAGGTGCGGTGCGGGCACAGTTTCGATGGTGCTCTGGAGTGTATGCTTCTCATGGTCTTTAGGGTGTCGTCTGTGGTGAGTAGGGTCCAACTAAGCAGGGTCTATCGGAGTGTTGTTTAAGGAGGTTGGTGGTGCGGCGGGGAGGTCGTGGTTGTCGAAGATGTTGTAGATTGTCTTCATCTTGTGGTGGAAGGAGGTGCTGAGTCTGTTGCAGAAGTCTTGGGAGATTGGGACGTCTGTGGTTTCGCTGTTGGGTTTGGCAAAATACTTGATGATGGTGAAGAGTTTTTCGCTGTTGTGTGCATTGGTATTGATTCTGTCTTATCAGGCCTGCTTCCTTGTGTTTTTGATGAGGTGGTGGTGTGCAGTGGTGGCTGCTTTGAAGGTGGTGTGGGCTTCTGGTTTTTGTTTTGGTTCCTCCATGTCTTTTTGAGTTTTTGGCAGGAGTACCTGGATTCTTGGAGTGCAGGTGTGAACCAGCTTGCTTTCTTGAGGTGTTTGCCAATGGCTTTCTTGAGGGAGGCCAGGGTGTCAGCGCAGGTTATGATCCATTGGTGAAGGTTGCGTGCTGCGGTGTTGGTGTGGGAGGTTGCCAGTGGTGAGGTGCTGTTTAGGGCAGTGGTGAGCTGGTCCTTGGTGACCTTGTTCCAGCTTTTAAGGGGGAAACGGTGAGCATGCTTGGTTGCAAAGGGTTTGTTGAAGGAGAAGTGGATAGAGTGGTGGTCCATCCAGAGAAGTTCTGAGGTGTGGCTGTAGGAGATGCTGTTGCCTGCAGCAAAAACTGTTTCAAGTGTGTGCCCTGCTATGTGCATTGGGGCGGTGACTAGCTGTTTCAGTCCTACGTTGGCAAAGTTCTCTAGGAAGGAGGAGGCATTTGGGCCTGGGTTGTGATGAGGTCTATGATGGCGTTGATGAATGGAGTGTGGGGGGCTGGTGGTCTGTAGATGAGAGTGCCACAGTGGGTGGTTGTTGGGTTGCTCTGGATCTGGATGTGCAGGTGCTCCATGTGGGTTGTGGGGTTGTCTGGGTTGGTGGTCAGGCGGAAGGTGATTTGTGGGTGAGAGCAATGCCTCCTCCTGGCCGGTTGCGGTGGTCCTTGCGGATGTTCTTGTAGCTGTCGGGGATGGTGATGGCAAAGTAGGTGCTGAGCTCGTCATTATCCAGGTTTCTGTAAAGAAGGCAACATCAGGTGAGGCGGAATCAAGGATGTCCCAGATCTCTGTGGGATGTTTGTGGAGGTATCGTATGTTGTGGAGGATGCAGTTGAGCAGTTTGGGTGCGGTGAGGGTCGGGTGGTTGGATGGGTGATGGAGCTGGGGTATGGAGGTGGGTGAAGGTGTGGCAGCAGTGAAGGCAGCAGAGTGGACCATGGGTGTTTCTTGCTGTCAAGAGCTGGAAGTTGTTGCAGCTGGTGTTGGGATCATGGAGGCTGCTGGAGTTGTAGCGGAGGTGGTTCAGGAGGCCAGGTTTTCTGGAGCTGGGTGCAGTAGGGGCACAGATGGGTGTAGATGGGCCCTGCCATTAGCACGCCTTTGGCGTCCCTGCTGCATATGCTCGTTGCCTGCGGCCGCACAGCATCCACCATAAAGTAGGGTGAGGAGGGAAGGCGGGTCACCTGGGAGGCAGGAAGCCGGGAGCGGGAATGCAGAGGGAGGGGACGTGGGGAAGCAGTGTTGGGAAAAGGCCAAAGAAAGCGCGAGGAAAACAAAAGGGGGCACAGAAAAAGGAAACAGTAAAAAAGGAAAACAGGAAAGCAGGCAAAAACAGAAAAAGGCACAGAGAAGGAGAAAGGGAAAGAGGGAAAAAAAGGCAGAGAAGAAATACAGAGGGCAGAACAGCAGAATGCTTTCCAACTGGACCACCAGGGACGAGGCACAGGCAGAGAACACCCTGACACAGAGGTCAGAGCATGCATGAAGCAGCACTTAGCTGGTGGAGCTGTGTGGGAGGAGAGCAGTTTCACTGACTACATCTGGGGGCATGCTCTTCTTGCCGCGCATCAGCTGCCATTAAGTAGAGGGAGGGGAGGGCAAGGCAGTTGGGCGGGGGGAAGCAGGGAGTGGGAATGGTGAAATAGAGGGTGAGGGGCCGTGGGGCCAGCTGTGGCGGGAAAAGGCCAAAGAAAATATAAGGGGGCACATAAAATGGAAACAGTAAAAATGGAAAAACAGGAAAACAGGCAAAAACAGAAAAGTGGTGCAGAGAAGAAAAAAGGGAAAAAAGGCAGAGAAGAAAGACAGAGGTCAGAACAGCAGAAGAGCAGAGTGCTCTCCCACTGGACCACCAGGAATGAGATGCAGGCAGGAGCCTATGGGTGGAGGAGGGCCTTGAACACCCTAACACAGAGGCCAGAGCGCTCATGGGGGGTGCCCATAGCTGGTTGCTCTGCAGGAGGAGAGCAGTTTCACTGACTAGGTCTGTGGGCATGCTCACTCAGACAAGTTTTGAAGTGCACTGGTGCCCTGCCCTGCCCTGACCAGTCCAGTCCAGTCAACTCTGGCTCCAGACTAACTACAAGGGGCAGGCAGCCTTTGTGTGTGGGCAGGATACATCCTATTCAGATGTACGTGAGGCTGAGTCCAATCCCTTCCTCCCATCCTATTAGGATAGCCCTCTCAGTCACAACTAATCTCCCATTGTGTGTGACTATCGAGGTTGAATACACAAAACCAAACTTCCAACTACACCCAGTCATGTGATGAGAGACAGGCCACAGACACTAAATAGTGAAGGCAAGAAAATGCCAACAAGAACAACAAAGTGGGATTTTCAGAATTGTAATTTAAAATCCAACCACAGGCACTAAATAGTGAAGGCAAGAAAATGCCAACAAGAACAACAAAGTGGGATTTTCAGAATTGTAATTTAAAATCCAACTTCATCATGTAGGATTTTAAAATTAGGATTTCAGAGACACCAAACATGAACGAGTCATATCTTCCCATTGGGAAATGACGCTTATAAAAATCAATAAGGTAATCTTAATGTTATCCTATAAGAGATATAAGCCGCACAGTACTAAAAAATGAATGTAAGAGTTTTTCACTACCAGGATAGGTAAAACTTAAAGGTACATGTCCTGCTTTGCAAATACATGGCACCCTGCTCTCTGGGCTGTACAGGTGACTTATATGCATTAAAAAGGAAAGTTTGGGCCTGGCAAGAGGTTTAACTTTCCAGGTCGACATGGCAGTTTGAAACTGCACACACAGTCTCTGCAAGGGCAGGCTAGAGAGATGTTTAAAGGGCTACTTAAGCGGGTGGATTAGTCAGTGTTGCCGGCCCACTAGTAGCATATTAATTTACAGACCCTGGGAACAGGTAGTGAACATTACTAGGGATTCGCAAGCAAATTAAATATGCTGATTGTGAATAAGCCAGTGTTAACACATTTTAGGGAAACAGCATAATCACTTTAGCACTGGTTAGCAGTGGTAAAGTGAGCAGAATACTAAGGCAACCAAAAACGAAGTCACCAAAAACAGGAGGTTTGAAGGTAAGAAGTTAGGGGAAATCATGCCAAGGATACCATGTCTAACAGGGTTATTTCACATGGGGTTGCACGGCTGGGGCTTCCCATTCTCTGTTTGACCTGTTCGGCCCGTTCTTCCAATGGAAGGCTCAGCTCAATTTATTCTAATACATGGCTTCCTCAATGATTGCTTCATGAAAAAAAGTATCACAAATTATTTGCTCGATTTTCCATCAAAGGAGTTGTGTATTTAAAATGGGACCACAGAAGGATGTTGTTTGTATGAAGGTTTGACACTTAGATTTCTGGAATGTTGGGAGTTTCTCTGCGGAAACTAGAGAGACAGAGGACCAAATGTATCCAACGTTTGGCTTTCAGTTTATCCTTGAGTAATTGTGGACATTCTATCCTCAGTGAATGGCATGCACTTATGAAGCATTAAAGCCCTCTGTTGAGGGCTATGATGGCTATTTAAGGTCCTGAACAGGAGTTATAGGCTTGAGCTGAAAGCCAGGGCCTATTATAAAGAGGGGGGCATTAATAAGCTGCATAGCCGGAGGCAGAAGGGCTATAATACTATTGGAACATTGCACCACAGGTAGAATGTATTTAATGAAAAAGGAAGAAATAGAAAGTTAAACATTGGAGCTGATTATCTGCTCCAACCATTATTGACACTCTAGCCATTCTATTGTCTTCATTGTATCAATCAGACATTTCAGTGTTGTAGTATCAGTCTAGCTATTCTTCCTTCCTCAATAGGTTTGTACTGGTCCTTAACGCCCTCTTCAGCACTATGGTGTGTGGCTGCCACCTCGGAACTTGTGAGAGGGCCTTTAATGCCAGGTAAAGCTCTCAGCAGCGAGCTTTATCGCTATAATAATACATTTTTCACATGGGGAAGTATTTCATTGTCAGCACAGCAACATCGTTGTTGCTATGCTTAAAAGAGTGTCAATCAATTTCGGAACAACCACAATGCCCATTATACCTGTGCCCATTTGTAGCTTACTGTGATTCTGGGGTTATTAGATGTCATAGAGCTTGGAACTGCACACTTTGTAGCTTAATATCAATTAATTTTAATAGCAACTTTCTGTGATTCCGGGGTTATTAGATGTCATACAGCTTGGTACTGCTCACTTTGTAGCTTAATATCAATTAATTTTAATTGTTATAGTGATACATATTTTTTTTGACAAACCATCCTAAAATTGGCTTAAAAAATGCAAGCACGAACAGCCTGATTCATCAACGGGCCGTTTTGCGAGCCCCTAATAGCGATTCATAGCGAATCGCTATTGAGGACTCGCAAAACGGTATTCATTAGGAATTGCTAAATAAATAGCGATTCCTACACATTCGTTATTTGCGAGTAACAATTTGCTACTCGCAAATAAGGAATAACTCCCCATTCATTCCTATGGGCCAAAAGGCCCTTAGGAATGAATGGGGAGTATCCCTTATTTGCGAGTAGCAATTTGCTACTCGCAAATAAGATAGCGATTTTAAGGGTGCCAGGGGTGTCCAAAGGACACCCTGCAGCACCCCTTAAATGCACATTTGAACAGGTGTTGCGCACACACATGTCCAAAGGACATGTGTGTGTGTAACATGCAAAAGAAAAAAATGCACTAAAGTGCTTTTTACACTATTTTCGCAATTTACCACCAAGTCAGACTTGGTGGTAAATTGAGACCAAATATTGCGATTTCGCTATTTCTAATTGGTTGATGAATTGCATTTAAGGAATCTCTATTAGAGATTCCTAAAATCCAATTCCTCGCAAATATGCGATTTCGGTAATAGTGATTTTTGCATTTGGGATGATGAATCCCAAATGCAAAAATCACACTCACAAAGGGCCAGATTCTCAGAATCTGGCCCTTTGCGAGCGCAAATCAGCTTGATGAATCAGGCTGTAAAAGTTTTTGATAACAACGGCAAAACTATGATGGTTTGGGAATTTGTAAAATGGTATACTAACAAGGAAAATGTTAGGAATTGGGTGCAACGGAATAATTAATTTCTAAGGTTAAAATGGATTGTAGATTAAAATGACCTGTATGAAAAGTGAATGTGATGCCCCAGAACACTGATTTATAGGGTGGGCGAGAAAGCGTGTACAAGGAATGAAGCGCAAATATGATTTAACGAAATATTGAACGCAAGCGTTTGCTGTTGGGAACGTTTGTGGGGCGCTTGCATGGGATTTTTCATTTACAATAAAAAGGCGCCCTATACTGAGGACTGTGGTGTATCAGTAGCAAAATCCCTCTCATAAGGTCATTCACAGGCTGATAATAGGGTCCATCTGTACAGGGGCATAGCTTCTATTGATGCTGCTGATACCGTGAACCGGGGCCCAGAGGCTTAGGGGACCACTGAACCCACATTATGGCTGAATTTTACAATTAAACCTGCAGCCGTGGGGGCCCATTTTCTTCCTTGCACTGTGGCGAATAACGCTAGCTATGCCACTGCGTCTGTAGAACTGCCTGTGTTTGTATTTCACCTGGGACCAGCAGCAAACAGAACAAGAGCACTTGCACCCCTGAACCTTTGAAGTGTTTGTTTTAATCAACCACTTCAAAACACCATTGGGAAGACAAACCGAGCCATTACTACACAGTAAGACCTTATGGCTCAGTGAAGAGCTGTTACAGCGAAACCTTTCTCATTTTAATACTGGCTGGAGTTGTTTAAACTGTTTATTTATTTATTCTTTTAATTTGAAGTGCACACACACACACACTATGGGAAAATGTCTTTTTTGCAACCGGGAAATGGCAAGCAAGAGAAGTAACAAGCATTTGCATTGCAATAGGTCTCACATTTGTGAGAGTTTAAGCTATTGGCAAGGTAAATGACGGCTTTTTATTGATCTGTTTTGATCATTAACACATAAATAAAAGGCATTGCATTTACAATGCCAATAGCTCAAACTTTTATAAATGAGAGGCCTATTTCATTTCAAAGAAGCGGCCGCCATTGTCCTGGGCTGGTTGGAAAGTGAAAGCGTGCATGGCGCGCTGAATGTTGCAAGAAATAATGTCTGCCAGCAGCAGGTGAAACTCATTAAAGAAAATAGTGCTTACAGACTAAATAAGACATCCTGTGTAACAACAGAAGTAAAAGGGCCAGTCCTCATGGGAGGTTACAAATGAAGACAAGTACTAAGGGGGGGACTAAAAAGCCTATTAATGATTCAGAAGTCAGCCTTTACAAGGGACAATGACATAAGCCAATGAAAAATATGGGCGGAAAGTGGGCGGAACTTAAAGTCAATACTGGAATACAGCATGCCTCGCAGAGAAGCGCATGCGCTGGCCAGGCTCGACCTAACAATTGTATGAGACCAAGTGGCATGAGACCACATATTTTATGATTGGAACAAGCCTGACTTGAAAACAAGTTTGAGCTATTTAGTTAGATATTCCAGGCTTTTTTCAGAAATTGAACATTCAACGGGGCTGGTGTGTGTGTAAACAAGAATTAAGACCGATCAGCTTTACTATAGGATTTCTCCTTGTTGCCAATATCTTTGGAGCAGTGTTTGTAAAAAATAACGTATACGTATTGGTAGACCATAGTCTGACTGTCGCTAACTCTACCCTCCATGACTCCCTACTTATTTTTCCACTACCCTCTCTCTCAGATTTTTGCATTCCAAAAACACTGTTTTTTTAAAGCACTGCCAAGTAGGATTTAAGTTTTTTGACTAGTTGCAAGATTGTACTCATAAATATGTCATTTGTTCCTTTTACAACCCATTACCATGTATTTTCTCCATGAACCTTCATTCTCTTTACTTTTCTGCTTTTCCTTTCATTGTAGCCATCACAATTTTAAATGTACATTTTCATTCATTTGTCGCGACATACAGAGCTATTAAAGGACCATAAGTAAAGACATGGCATGTCTCCCCCACCAAAGCCAGATTCGGGATGATGGCTACTCAGTGACTGTCATGAAGATGAGTGGCCAAATTCAATATACTGTTTCTGTCACTGTTGAAAAAAAAAATCTTCTCCGATCAATGTCCTTTTCTCGTAGTTTTTTTCTACAGTGTTTTAGTAAATTCTGGTCACTTGAAGGAATTAGCACCAAGTGCTTTAAGCAGTGATTTTGTTTTTAACAGCCAACAGATGTAATTCAATAGGTACGGTATGAGAATATTGTCAAAATACTGTCCGACATAAATTTGGGTCCTAAGTATCATATACAAAGAATAACTCAGGCGGAGTTACTAAATAAAATCTGCATACACCCAATGGGGCAATATTTTTTACAAACGATATTTAGAACATGCCCTATAGATCTCATACGATAGATTTGTATATGATATTTATACATACACTATTCAGTAGGGTAAAATAGTTCCGTGTGTGTGGCACAGTTTTCAGAGATTAGTTACTACAGTTATTGCCAAAATCTGAAGGTGATATGGAATATATAACACCCAGCAACTGTTTAATAATAATCTACCTAACAGAGAAACTGTATTCCATATAGTATGTGAAAAAGAGTACAGACCAATGTCCAATAACACTAAACTTTAGTACCACAAGGAGGAAACCATTCCATTGCTATTACAAGAATACTAAGCCCTTTGATTGGAAGTGACAAACTGCATCATACAGCCTACCTCTGCTAAATAGTGTCGCTATTGCTTTGCAACATTCCACATTAAACAGTGGTGTAAACTTGGTGGAATCGTCTTGTTGAATACAAATCAATGCTTTGCAAAAAATGAAAAGTTTACTTCGGCAATCATGTCGTATTAATAACCTGACAGGACAAGAACAATTCATACAACAAATGTTCCTCAAAAACATAAGCTAAAATTAAGTTTTTTGACACAGAGATTATAAAACATTATGGAAAAGAGAAGTGCTGCCAATGCTTTATCAGTTAAGTCACAGAGGAGAAAGTAGTGACTGAATGGTGAAAATTGTTGGTCTAACAAATTCAATTCAAATGTAATCATTTTGAGTATTTTTTATGTGTGTTGTAAGCAAACTCCCCTTTTTGCATGGTCACCCAGATTTTTCCAGTACTTTATTGCTGGTTCTTAGATTCTACACACTGGGACACTGCTGTCCAGTTCCCAATGTATGAGCTCTGATCCCTAAAAGATGTAGAAATTGCCTAAACCCTGATAAGCATATTTAACTCTCCGATAAGCCCACAGAATATGGAGTGGGAACTAGTTCCATGGCATGGAAAGTTAAATATCACCCGTCTGCTGCAGTCCTTCTTGTGCCATCCACTAGTGGCTTTAATCGGGGACAGAGAAAGACGCTTATCAATCATCTATGAAAGCGTACAAACAAGCTCTCCACAACGCGAAAAGCGCTTTCTACGAGGAAAAAATAAAAACTTCCTCCTGCTCAGCTAAGGAGACCTTCGCCATCCTTAAAAAGCTCCTCCATGTCCCGGACCCTCCGCAGAAATCCATGGACCCCAAAGCAGCTAAAGAAAAATGCGTCAATCTAGCGACCTTTTTTGACGAAAAAATCAAAAAAATCCTTGCCTCCCTCCCTGCCGCTAAACCCGACACCTCAGATAATGCTAAGGACTCACCTCCCGCACTTTGGATTCCCCCCGGGAAACCCGATATGCCTTTTCTAGCGTCGTTCGGCCCAGTCACTACTGAGGAAGTGGCAGCAACATTCGCATTAACCAAGAGTGGCGCCCCCAGTGACCCAGTTCCCATACGGTACGCTAAAGATATCGCTCGGACCATAGTGCCCCAGTTGACTGCCCTCATTAACATCTCCTTAGCCCAAGGAGAAGTCCCTTTGAGCTGGAAGGAAGCAGTCGTAAAAGGGCTTCTCAAGAAACCATCGCTTGACCCAGCTGACTTATCTAATTACAGACCAATTTCTCTCCTTCCCTGGATAGGTAAGGTCGCCGAGAAACTAGCGAATAAAAAACTGTCACACTTCCTAGAATCAAACCATCTCCTCAAAAATTCACAGACAGGCTTTAGACCAGGTCAGGGCACTGACACCGCTCTCCTCGCAGCAGTAGAGAAGACCAGAGAAATCATCGACGCAGGAGGGTCAGTGGCAGTGGTCCTCCTGGACCTGAGTGCGGCCTTCGACACCGTCAGCCACCAGGTCCTAACCCAACGCCTAGAGGACATCGGTGTGAAAGATACAGCGCTGAAATGGCTCACGTCCTTTCTTTCCCAACGCTCCTTCCAAGTCTGGGAAGGTGAAAGTCGTTCCCCCTCCATCCCCCTTCGGTGTGGTGTGCCACAGGGCTCATCACTAAGCCCCACGTTGTTTAACGTGTATATGGCCCCACTGGAGGAGTTGGTCTCACCATTTGGAGTCACCATCGTCAGTTATGCTGACGACACTCAGCTGGTGGTGACGCTCTCCCACCCCAAGCTACAACCTTCCAATCTCCACGACTGTCTCTCCAACATCCAGCAATGGATGAGTGAATCGGCCCTAAAATTAAATGGGTCTAAAACGGAGATCTTACTCCTAGGGCAAAAAAGCATGAATCTCCCCCCAAATTTCTGGCCCGCCTGTATGGGTGAACCCCCTGCCCCCAAGACTGAAGTTAAGAGTCTGGGAGTATGGTTAGAGACAGATCTCACCTTCAGAACTCAGGCAAGGAAAACGGCTGGCATCTGCTATGGCCTACTTAGATCATGCAGAAAGGTGCTCCCCCTACTCCCATTCCAGTCCAGACTACTGCTGATCCAAGGCCTAGTTTTGTCCAGGCTGGACTATAGCAACGCCATTTACTTGGGAGCTCCGGAATCCACCCTCCAAACATTGCAAAAAACCCAGAATGCTGCGGCCCGACTACTCACGAATACTCCAGCCAGAACGTCAGCCAAACCTGCACTGAGTAAATTACACTGGCTCCCGATTAGGGAAAGAATAACATTCAAGGCTCTCTGTCTGGCCCACAAGGCACTGCACAACGTAGGCCCACCTATCCTCAACACCTGGATTACACCCTATAGACCTACGAGAGCGCTCCGGTCTGAACATGGCAACCTTATCATGATTCCTAGGGTGAAGAAGGCCCGTGCAGGTGGCCGCCGCTTCTCAGTCAACACTGCAAAAAAATGGAATGCACTCCCCCCGACTCTCAGATTAGAACCAAACCTCCTGCGATTCAGGAAGTCCCTTAAAACCCTACTCTTCCCTTAAGTGGCCGATATCCCTCCCTTTTCAAACCTTTAGGAGCTTGAGGTTCAGCGCTGGGATACTTCCGGGTGACTATGCGCTCTATAAAAACTTAAAATAAATAAATAAAATAATCCTCCGATTGTAGCCTGACTGCTGCAGTTTAAGCCTACTGCACTAGTTTAATAGTTTAAACCTCCATCTAGAATTATCAAAATAACACTCTTGACAGGGAAAAAGATTCCTTTTAAATATTAAAAAGTCACCACATAATGGTTTTGTAGCCCATAAGGTAGGGTGCATAGTATTTAAAAGTGTGGCATTTAGAAATGTAATGTTATCATATCCCTCCAATGACACATTCACAAAAACTATTTTTACTTTTGAAGACTCAGGCTGGCCTACTTATTCTGCTATCTCGGGTTTGGGAACAGCTAGGAAAATGATTCAACCACAATTTTCTGATTATTAAAAAACAATTTCAATTGTGAATTTAGACTTTTGATAACTATTTAGGAAAACAACTTTTAGAATGTTACCTTTCCTCTGCCAGAAGCTCCTGGAGGCTATTTTTCGTTATCCTGACAGTAGTTGCCCAGCCTGTGCATAAGGTGTGAAAACTGCTCCCACATCGCTGGATGTGAGGAGTTATGTTTCATCCCCGTGCAATAAGATCTGTTAGGGTGGATCCAGGAACTGTATTAGCTTGTAAAGGGTCTGGCCTTACACCAAGTAAATGTAAGGTGAGACCTAGGAAAGGCAAACATGTGTTCCCCCTGCCAGACTGGCTCTACACCTAAAGTGAGGGTAGCTACCCACAGAACTGGTTGTGAATGACCACATAGGAGGCGACTGCTCATTTCCCTGGCCACTCCGCTGAGTGGACACACAGGCTTTGCACTAGGAACACAGGGTTTCACCATCTTGGATTTTAGGAGTAAGGTGCACCGTGTAGTTGTTTGGAAAATGGCAAAAATGAATTGCTGAAAAAGTGGGTAGGAGTGTTCCTGCAAACATTTACCCCATTGTTTAGAGAGGAACCAGCAGTTAAACCCATGAACTAGCTGGTGGCAACCATCAATGAGGCACCCCTAGGCTCAGAAACCTGGTGGAAGAACAGAAGGAGGACTGCATCTGCTATTTGAGATCTGTGAGGAGACTGAGGGGCTGAACCTGCTCTCACTTGTATCCAAGATGTCAAAGTGGACTCCAATGGTCAGTTGGCTGACCTCCTGTGTGGCCATAGGTACACAATTTGCTGCAAGAGGCCTTTGTCCTAAAGTGCTCACCTGACTAGTTGTAACTGGACCTGCACTGAATACTGCGGGTGGCCTCTGCTGGTGTGAGTCCTGACCCGTAAGTGCTGTTGTTTAGGTACTGGGAACTTTGCCTGTGTCTAATTTAAATGTTCCTACAATATCTGAAAGGCTGTGGCAGAAGCATAAGAGGAAGAGTTAAAGCTGCACAAATGTATTTGATCACAAAGAGTTTCAAACTAACGACCAAATAGAATTTTCAACAGGGCAAAGAACTGAGGGAGTCCTCAAGAAACCCTTTACTGGCACTGGTAGACAGAATAAGTGAGTACTTATGGGCATGCTTCTGACCAGCGCCAAATACTCACATTCCACACCAATTCCTGCTCATTATTCTCACCACAAGACCAGCTACTCACACTTTCCACAAATGCAGCATTTTCACTCTACCAAACAATTTCAGCTCCTTACACTCACAGGCAGTTTTTGGCCTTGCACACTGCATACTAATGAAGGTTTCTCATATTGCTAACAGTTCAATGTCCTTTTAATGTATGGAAGTACTTGCTACATTTATTTAGTAGTGCCAGCATCCTTCCACTGCTAACAATATCGGCTCCTCCTATTGTCTTAAAATGTCAGTTTCCTTCACTGTTGACCACTGGCTGCCCACATTGCCCTTCAATGCCAAATCCAAGCACTGTCTACAAGTGCCTGCTCTTCTCACTGCTTACCAGTGTATTTTCATATTTTGCCAACTAGAATGTACTTTATACTGCTCACCAGATCCCATTCCCATCAGATCTACAAGTACCAGCTCTTCATACTGCCCACAAATATGGACTCATGACAGTCACCAGCACTGTCCAATAATGCTATCTCATTTTAGTATCTATCAGTGTCCACTCCTCACTTTGTCTGCTAATGTGAGCTCTTCGTGCTATCCAATAGTGCTAAGTCCTTCAACTGGAAACTGCCCATCAGTGTCAACGTCTCACACTCCCCTCTTGTTATAAGTCTGTCTTTTTCTCAACCTGCTCACCAGTACCAGTGAGTTGCAATTTATGCCACTACATGCTCTTTGCACTTCCCAGCTGTGCCTGACTCTGTTCTTTTTTGCATCCTGGACATCTTAACTCTTCATAATATCCATCTGTGCCTGCACCTCAAACTACCCACAAGATCTTGGTCTTGGATTCACAATTAAACGGTTGTCCTCATACTATCAGTGCTATAGTTACATACTGTCTACAAAGAGAGCTACTCACACTGAATGTATGATGTTACAACACATACATTTACAACGCATGCCTTTACAACACAGTTATTACATCGTAACATCCTTTACAATGCATACATTTACATCACATACCATTACAATGAATTTTTTAAAACGACATTTACAGCACATTCCATACATCGCATTATACCTTTACAACGCATACCATTGCAATGCATACCATTACATTGCATTTAAGGTAAGTGTTGGCTAGTGTAGGGGTAAAAATTACTATTGTACCTCCAGGGGGTGCAACAGTAGAGTAAGTGTTGGATGGTGTAGGGGTAACAATTACTATTCTAACTCCAGGGGGTGCAACAGTAAGGTAAGTGTTGGAAAGTGCAGGGGTACTATGCATTGTAAAGGTATGCGTTGTAATGACATGAGATGTAATGGATGTGTTGTAGTGACATGTGTTGTAGTGTCATGCGTTGTAGTGACATGCAATGTAATGGATGCGTAGTATTGACATGCGTTATAAAGGATGTTGCGATGTAATGACTGCATTGTAAATGTAGTGCGATGTAATGACTGCGTTGTACATGTTTTTTCCCCTGACACTGTATGCATTTATGTATGTATAACTGTACATACAGCTATTCATTATTCTAGCAAACCTAGCTATAGAGCAACAGAGTGCTGACCAAAGGCAGGAGCCCTGAATTACATTTTAAGATTGTCTTCAGTGAAGCAGGATGTTCATGAGGGGTCAATCCAATTGGTAGAGGTTCAGTCACAGTGTAAGCGGAGTAGATACATACATATTCATACATGCATATTGCTTACTTGTGCATTTACCTTACACTGCACACTGATTCCTGATGTTCACACTGGCCATAGAGACAGCTGTTTAAATGTTCAGTTAGTGTTAACTCTTTTCAGAGCCTTCCATGAGCAGGCCATTATTCTACCCATCCATTTGAGGTGCTCACGTTGTTTCCAATTCCAATTCCTCACTGTTGCAAAGTCATCCTGCGCCTTGGGCACCCTCATTTGTGTGCTGACTGGTACTGGTGGTAACTGACTGTGCCAAACCAGACCCAGGTCCAGTGCTATTCTGAAAATACACTTAGAATACAGTGAAAACACCTACATACACTTGGGTACACAATGGGTTAGGGTACCCCGATGATTGGCATGACCACCTCTATAAGACCCTAGTACATAATAGGGCAGGAGGATCAAAATTGTCTTTAACTCCCTAGCATATAATAGGGCATGGCAGTTTACAGGCCAGTAGCCCTTTCTGCACTTGCATGTGTGCACTAGCTGAGGCCTGAGGTCAGTTTAAATGCAGCCCTGTGTTGTAGGACTGCTTTTAAAATGTAAATTGTGCCAAAACTCGACTTTGGTGTTTGGGTCACTCAAAAATTAATAACCTACAATATTGTGGCATATTAGATCCCCCCCAGGGTCTCCCCTAGGTGTCCCAGTCATGAGGGGGTCAGGTACTTATAAGGAGGACCCTTATTAAAATTGGTTTCATATGCCCTGGGGATAGTGAAATTGCACATTTCACTTCCCTCATTGTAGTAAAGTGTTTCCGAAACTCGACTTGTGTGCTAGGAGCACTGTGGAGTGAGGATCTGCAATATTTTTACATATTCAGAAGTTCTAAAGTCTCCCCTAGCTGTTCCAGGGATAAGGGGTCCTATAGATATAGGTAATGTCCTTATAAAAGATGTTTTATAAGACCTGGTGTTGGAGAAATTGTCCAATTCAATTTCCTCATTGTAGATCCCACCCACATAAGTTAATATGTCATTCAGTTATTAATTAATAACTAACGCTTGGCTTTGCAGAAAATATCATTCAAAGACTGAGGAGAATGGTATTGATAAATCCAACAACTTGCTGTTGTTGAATTTATTCTAAAATGTACAGAAAATACGTTTTGAAGAGCTTTGAGGGACACCGGGAGAAAAAGCTCCAGAAAACTTTCTGAGTCCGAAGGTAAAAACTTTGACCGAGGCCTTCCACGAGGGGACCCGTGCATGACTACATCATGGGTGGCCTGAAACTTTGACTTTGTCCCAGTCTAGTGCAACCAGATGTCCTAATAGGCACTATGGGTTTCAATGAGCTAAATAGTGCTAAACCTTTAAAAAATTCATATCACCGGTTCCCTACATTGGATTTTTCTCGTTTTGGTATAATTTTTAAAGATCATTTTTTTCCTATTTTTATAAATGATGTTGGATTTTTATTGTGTGTTATATCTTAATTTTTTACTGAATTTGTGTTTTTAAATGCTTTAGATACCTGTCTCTGAAGTTAAGCCTGCCTGATCACCGCCAAGCTAAACATGGGAATAATTTTCTAAGACCTAGTCTGAGCCCTGATTGTGTTAGTGGCCTTATTGCAAGTGGTAGATATATATAGGTACCACTACTAATAATCCAAATTCCAACACTCACATTGCCACCTGTTACGGTAATCTCACATCATCAACCAGATCAAGCTTTGTAAACTTCTCACTTGCTGTCCCTCATTCATTCCAGTTCACACTGCCCACGTTCATTTTCTGCCCCCACAGCCTGCCCACTATGCTGGCTCCGCATATTGCTTGCCAGTGCCTTTCCCCGCACTGCTCAGCACTGTTTGTCAGTGTCAACTTTTAATACTGCAACGTTTCGTTGTTTTTATACTATTCAGTCAGTCAAAATAACTTTATTCAGCAATATTGCCATAAAAGTACACCAAAAACTATTTCAAGTCACCATACATTCAACAATTATATACAGTGATAAAAATTAACATTGATGGATTAATGATAAAATTAATAATTAATTTGTGATTAATTAAAACAGTTATAGACCAAATAAAACAATCACGGTATTCACCATCCTATAGTATGCGGTACAAAGGTAAGTGAGGAGACAATCAACAAGCAGCAGTCTGTTTGAAACAAAGAATCAATACCTTTTTCTTGTATTTAGCGAGCATCTAGTACAACTAATTGCAGCGCGACAGACTGCAGCTGAACCTAATTGTTTTAAGTAGAACATTCCCTTCTTGTACATTCTAAAATTGAGAGGACATAAAATTGGGGCTAAAAAGTGTCGGAGCCAAGACAGATATAAAGAGCAAAAAAGCATAAAGTGGACTGTGTTTTTTTTTAGCTGTTGTCGCAAGGACAATATGGAATGTTTTCAAACCATGCTCCCTGTTGAGAAAAAGCTAAGAGAAAATGTAATGAGCCTCAGCATAGGTGGAATAAATACACTACTGAGGGTTTTCTATAAAGGTTAAATAAAATTTCAATTCATATTTAGGGGACAAAGCAGGATAATTTGCCTTTGAGTAAAGTTGAAGAGCCTTTATTTGATGCTCATGATGGTACTGTTCAAAAAAAGGGAGCCTCATCCTAGCTGTTGCAGTATCCCTGATTGAATCTGGTTTAGAGAAGTACTCTAGTAGCCCCAAACTTACAAAAGGGCCCCTAACATAGGCTAACCAAGGGATGTTTGCCATTCTAACCAAGGCCATACAATCTTTTATTATTGTTATTGTGAGACCAACCTCTGCCGTTTGCCAAACCTTAATCCATAACAAGAGAGGGGCCAGCTCAATTAAGTCCTCCAAAAATTCAGTCCATCATCAGAATGGCAAACATAGGTAGCAGTGCCTACTAATTATTTACTCCTTACATTGCACAGTGCCTGCTATTTGTACTGTCAAGAAATATCTACTCCCCACTCTGTCCACTACTGCCTGCTTTTTACATTACTCACTAGTACAGATACTCAAGTTGCTACCCAATGCTACCCTCTCACACTGGCCACAAGTGCTAGCTTCTGAAGCTAGCTAGCAAAGAGAACGCCTCATACTGATTATCATTGTAAGCTGCTCAAAATGACTGCCTGCGTCAACTCTTTGCAATATCACCAGTACCATTACTTCCCATTACCCATCAGTGCCAGCTACTCACACTTCTTCCAAGTGTCTACTTACAGTAGACCATAGTGCCTGTGTAGCTATATGTGAAACACAGTGAGCAACCCGGTATACCCTTGAGGGCTTGGGTAGGAAATAATCAGATGGGTAAGGAGTGCCTCCAAGGGAGTTTAATGAAAAAAATATTCAAATGTTTTAAAAGTAATTTGGGAATAGGCTATTTAATAGCCTATTCCCAAATTACTTTTAAAACATTTGAATATTTTTTTCATTAAACTCCCTTGGAGGCACTCCTTACCCATCTGTGTAGCTATATGGCAATCTCTGCCTCCTCATACCATTGGTGGTAACTCTTCCTCCCGCTCCTGAGTGTCCACGTCTAATATTATCAACCAATGCCTTATACTTACACTGAGAACCAATGCTTTCTTGTCACTTATTTTCACTAGCCCAGAAGTGCGAGCTTCTCACTCTCCAACAAATGTGACATCCTACAATACAAATATGAGATTCTCACATTGACACAACTGTGAGAACCTCACACTCCCCACCTGTAGAGACTTCACACACTGTGCATATGTGTTTTCTAGTGTTACTGCAAAGAAATGCAGGCTCCTACCTATCCAGATGTACCAGTTCCTTAAATTGCCAACTACTGCCAACGCCTCCCACTGTAACCTCCTTACACCAACCATGTCCTAACCACAACGGCCAGCATCAGAGTATGCCTCCGTGCCAGATTTCCCCACTGTTCACCAGAGTGAGGACATCACATCGCTCACCATTACCAGCGCCTCACACTGTACACTTACAATGTATCCTGCTTTAAAGGTCATCGGAGAAGGCGACTCTTTATACACTTTTCTTGTAACCTTTCTTGCTCAGCAGTAAAATTGCCATGGCATAATAACTTTGGCCGCCTTTTTCAAGAGCGAAAATAAAAATACTTGTGGAAATATGAAAATATCTTTAGAATCATCTGCTGTCAGTCCAGCCAGTGTCCCCCTATGATTACTTAGAGAGGATTAAATTCCCTATTCCCTCACACATACTGACGAGGTGGCACACATTTTCCAGTAGGCTAAATTGGCCTCACCAGATGGCATTTACCTGGTATATATTAAGCAATGTTTTGCATCCGTAACTGTCCCAATCATGCATCTATTGGGCACAGTCACAGTTCCCAATTACTTCAGAATGCGATGGATTCACTTCACCTCTACTACAAAAGACCCCTTGGACTTGTTTAACATGGACAAGGACAATCCAGTTACTCTTCTTCCCATGCTAGGAAAGATCACTGCAAAGACTTGAAAAGAAACCATCAGCTTAACCAGGAGAGTTCACCACTTTAGATCCCTGGCAGCTTGGGTTGCACCATGGCAGAGGAACTGAAACTAGCAGCAGCTATGGATAAAATCAGGGCTAATGGGGGTGATGGCAGCATGATAAGTAATAAGGAGCATTGTATTCTGAAAGCTTTGCTTACAGAAAGTGGCACAGTGGGCACCACAGCCGTCTGGTTAGGGTCCTGCCTTGAGGGACATTCTCAGTCTGTTTCGCTTTGTAGCCTCTGCGCTTAGAAAGGATCCTCACTTTCACGTATGGAAATCAATGTTTATGTCAGACTTTTGGCCCAGCTTACAAGTAATTTATGTAGACGAAAAATAACTAACCATTTATATAGAACAACCACACCATGGTCCATCATAAATCTTCTAAACTGGACATCTCCAGCAATATGTGAGGTTGTATTTTTTTTAAAAGAGCGACAGAAATACAGAGCTATTGGTGGTAGGTAGGGAGACAGAAACTTTTTTATTATGGTGCCATTTTTGGATTCCCTTACATCTGTGGATCCCCACACCAATTTCAAAGGTTAAACCCCGAGGATTTCTGCATAATATAGATCTCCTCTTAATATACATGTCAAATTAGTCATGCAAATGTATTTTCTTATGCTTTCTTTAGAGGGTGAGAGCCCCCAATTACTGCAACAATGTTTATCTTGACCTTTCACAGGCCTCTCTAACAAAATCTCAAGGTACTCAAAACTATACCGTTCAGACGGTTGGGTGCCTAAACAAATTCAACCATGTATCAAATACAAGCAGATCATTTCTTGGAATCCTAGTTAATCGGTGCATTACCCTTAAGTCTCTCTGCCTTTGTCATGTGGTCTATTTCAATAGCTGTGATCACTTGTGTCTCAAAGATGGTTTTTACTGTTATAAGGCTTTCAAATTGTTGGGTTTCAAGTCCTGAATGTTGTTAGGAGAGCCACGAATCATGTGTTGCCATTTCAGTGTGAGCTTCTTATGCCACTTTGACCTCAAATCATGAATTACCATCCCATGGTGTCTTGAGAATTACTTAAGCTTAAGGAAAATTCTAAAACATTGTTGTTTTTTTAGGCATCTGTTAATTTTAGACTGTTGTGTGAAGTATATATTTATTTTGTTCCTTGGGTGTCCAAATGTTCCAGGTGAGGCTCCAGGTATTGTTATGTTATGTTAACTGGTTTATGTATAGCGCATAATCACTGGCAGGTCTCTTAGCGCTTTAGAGAGAGTGGCCAAGGACCACTAGCAGTTGTATAACAGCGCAAGGAAGGTGGGGTGGCAATGCATTATAAATACTAAACCAAAACTGTTACATGAAAGTGCCTTCCCATCAGACTACTCAGCCATGCAATCTCTTCACACACCCGACCAGCACAGGCTCCTACCACTCACCCCCTGTGTAGATTCCTCAAACTGCTCACCACTGCCAACCTGTCACAGTGCCCACCAGTGCTAGTTCCTATCAGTGCTCACTCAAGGCAGCTCTTTACACTTCCTACCATTACTGGTGCCTCACAGTGCTCACTAGTGCCAATTCTCCTGCAGCCATCATGCTTATGCGTGCATCAAGACTGCTGTGGGGCAGGGTGATGAAATATATCTTTAAGCAAAAGCCTAAAATAAACAACAGCTTTTTCTTTGTTCTTCTTTCTTTGTTATTGTTTTTTTCTTTTCCATTACATTCCCACTGCTCCCTTCCTTTTCTAAGACATTGTCTGGACTCCCATTTCACGTTCAGCATTTCATGCTTTTATTCATGTCACTCTCTACATTGGTCTCCCCCACTTTTCTTAGCTTTAGCACCAATTATCCCTCTCCTGTTCTTCTCTTCCTCTTCCCCTTACTTCCTCTCTCCTGTTCGTTGATCTACTTCACATGCCAACCAAGTCTCCTGTCTCTATCTCGCCTCCACTTAGGTCCTCATTTCATACTACTGGGCCTAAGCCTCCTTTGGTTACCACTCAGTGCCGCACCCAGAGCAAGCAAAGAGGAGAGTGGCATCATAGTTGCTTGGGCCTACCACCTCTAGCTCTAGAACATATGTGTGTGCTGCAGAGACTCTGTTAGAAGGGAACTAGGAAACAAGTGGGTCCAGCACTCGTAGTTCCCTGTGACCTTCAGAAAATAGTGGTTAAATATATCATAAACCACAAATTGGCCTGCATCTGTAGAATTGGGGGAGCACCACCAAAGGGTCCATTCAAGACACTTCACTTGGTTAAGAATGAGGCTGATAGGCTGGATCTTTAGGTAAAGAAGGGTAATAACATCAGGGTAGGTCTTGCCGTACCTCAATAATGCCCTGTAAATAAAGTGATAATTTTCAGGCTACCATGCCCGGTGTTAAAATGCCTCATGAGGGATTCCCTTCCATACATGAGGGGGAAGATCTCTTGTTACTATCCAAGTGGCCTTCGAGGTCTACCACCGTGCTGCTACTTCTCGTTCTTTCATGAACCAGGTCAAGATGGGAAGGGGAAGAATGTCCCATTTTGGAGTCTAACATATAAAACTTGCTACCTTTAGAAATTAAACTTTAGCCTACCTTACTGGTATTCAGAAAGGTCATCAACACACTTCTGTTCACACAATGATTGAACCATTCTGTCTGTTTCCGACAGCCGATCCGTGTCGGACAGACTGAGTCGCAACAGCTGTCGGAATTCGACATTGTAATCAGTTGGTCAGGAACGCGCCCCGTAGAGCTCTACGATTCGGTTCCGACCAACTTGGACTATCCAAATGCCTGTCGGAATCGATTCGGAATGACAGACCGACTACCTTGTATCGTAATCTGTCGGTCGGAAATGTTTCGGAGTCGGTAGGAAGCTTCACTTCCAACACGGGTTCGGTCAAAACTAATGCTATTTAGAGCCTTTCCAACCAACATCGTAATGAGGCCCTTAGTTGTGATTCTGTCTTAGCCAAAAGATCCTAACAACAATTCAATCTGTAAAGTATTCTTAATAAACAAAAACTAAACCCTTGTGAAAGCTTCTTAAGTGTGCAGAAATCTAGTCGAAGGTTATATAAGAGATGCCATGCCGTACTCAAAATATGTTGTAAACTACAAGAAGCATGATTATGCTAGAGTAAGATTTAAATGGTTTGATTGCAAACATTTTAACAAGGTGATTTTCTTAATATAGTTGTGATATTTAATGCACGATTTCCTGTTAAGTTAACAAATACTACAATGATTTAAAATATTCGTATCGTTATTTAAACTAGAACTGACTTTGTCCTTTAAACACTGGTAAACTGTGCAGTCTCACGCTCTTAACGTGAAAAGGTTGGCCATAAATCACGCATGGCTGCAGGGGTATGTGTCAAGACCCTGATATGCACAGGTCCTGCATTCCCTCATACTTCTCCCACCTACATAAGCCCGGTCACCCACATCCACTGTAAACAATACACTACATTTACAGGCTGCTCAATGCTGCTGTCTTCATGGAGGGACGCATCAGTGAGCGCGCGCTGCCACCTACCTGTGGCTGTGATGCCAGGGTCACTCATTAGGAAGTGCACACGCAGAAAGACATCTGCTGCACCACCTCCCCACCCCACACAACCTGTTTCTGGCGTGAATCATCTCCTCAGCAAACTTGGCATCTGTTGGCAAAAAGCCTAGAATATTAAGGCTACTCTCGAGCATGGGGATCCGTAGCCACGAACTAGATCCTCAATGACAAGAAGAGCATCTGACGTTTACAGAGCGCCATTTTAAGACGGAGTTCTTCGAGCGTAAACGGGTTCGGAAGATGGTGGGTTGGAAATGCAAATTCATTTTTCAGACATTTAAAGTCCATTGCTCTGTTGTAATTTAATCTAGTACATATAACGTATTTTTATTTTTGAAACTCACTTGCATTTTTGTGGGAAAAACTATTTTCCATTTCCTGTAGGCATCAAACTGGGGAACAGGATTTTGTGGGCCGCGGCGAGAGAAATATGCAAATGCTAGGTGCTTAACATATATCTCTCGGTATATGCGGGTCTAGAAAGTTATTAGCCGCATTGCTCCAAGGGGGGCTTGGGGGAGGGAGCTGACCGAAGGGAGGTCTCCTCCCCCGGGCGGTTTGGGAGAGTCACGAGGGGTTTTTTGTATGACGTAGGCGCCAGAATTTTCTAGAGTTGGGCTGGCCTAGTAGGATTGGCCAGCCCAATTATAAACCCCCTTTTCCCCGCCCCCTAGCCACCATTTTAGGTTTGGTGGCCTGGTGGCTAGGAGGGCTGTAGCGTTTTTTGTCAGGGTGCTGTGGTTTATTGGGAGATAGTTTTCTTAGGCTATTTTTGTGCTGTTTTACTGTCTTTGCTGTGTACAATGGAGGATTCTAGAGTTGTAGAGGAGATGCGTTTGCTGGCGGAGGCGGGTCGCATGGATTTGCTGGCAGGAGGTGTGCCGGCGCGTCCCCAGCGCCAGGCTTCTGCTGGCGTGGTAGCTGCGGTGTTGGCGTGCTCGTCGCCGAAGAAGAGACGCCCGAGCCAGGTAAGCGAGAGGGGCCGGTCCCGTACGAGGAAGCCGGCCCCCCAGCGTGTGGTGCGTTTAGCTGCGGGTGAGGTGGACTCTCCGGCGATGCGCGGCGCTGCTGTTGAGCGCGGGAGGGAGGCGTTTCCGACGCCTGCGCCTCAGGTGAGAGTGGCGGTGGGGGCGGGGGGAGCCCCGGGTACGTCTGGAGGTATGGCAGGCCAGGCGCAGTTGTCGGGTGACGCGCCGCTTCCCTCCCCGGTTGCACGGACGGGAGCTCCTGCTTCCACTGTACCGCTGGTTTCAAGTACCGCTTTGGCGAGAAGGCGGGGACGGGGGGGGCCGGGGAGGGAGTAAGAAGCGCTCCGCTTCAGACCCGCTGGTCGAGCGGCGAGCACACCAGAAAGAAGTGGTTTCTGTGCGCGGAGCGCGCAGGGGTTCGTTTCATTTTGTTCCCCATGGGGCGGGCCAGGAGCGGTTTGGGCCCGTTTTTCAGGATACAGAGGGGGTTGTTCCAGAGTTTCTTCATGAGACAGCCCCTTGATTTTGGTTAACCCCTTCTAAGCGTTTGGTACATGAGAGACATGCCGGGGAGAGGAGAGTTTCTGATGTGGTGGTGTCTGATATGGCTATGGAGTCTGGGGGCTTGTCTCTTTCTTATGGTCCGTTAGTTTCTACACACGACGCTGCTGCTGGTCTGGTGGATGTGGAGGGTAATGTGGGCAGCCCTTTATTATTTTCCACTCCTGGTTCGTCAGTGGGTGCTGCTTTGTCGGTAGGGGAGAGGGGGAGTGGGCACAAGTAGGGGAGGGAGGTTCAGTTTCTGGCGCTGCTCTGGATCTGGAGGGCTCTCGGCTTGAGGAGGCTGGGGCTTTTGGTTTTCTGGATGTGGATGACCGTGTTCAGAGGAGAGATGGGGGTATGTCACAGGTGAGGCGTGGAGCCTTCTCTTGTGCTAGCACAGGTCAGGTACTCGGGTCTGGGAGACCGGGACTTGCAGGGGCAGTGGGGCGTGATGCTGTAGGTGTGTCGCATTCTGTTGTCGGGAGTCTGGAGGGTGTTCTGTTGCCTGGTATGGTGTCTCAGCCAGAGGGGGGTGTGAGACATTTCAGTGGCTGGCCGGTACAGGGAACTATGGCGGCTGTTCCTTATGGGCAGGTGGGTGCAGGTGGCCCCTACTTGATGTTTGGTTCCCCGGGGTGGGAACATTTTGGGACTGCAGGTTTGGCGCAGCGTGGCCTTCGGAAGGAGGGTGTTGGGCAAGTTTGGGGTTCAAGGGTTTCTGCTCCTGTCTCTTCGGCGGTGGCGGTTGATAATTTAGATTGCAGTGAGGAGGAGGAGATGATAGGTGACTCTCCGGTCAGGGAGGTGCATGGCAGGAGGCTTAGGGGACGTTCTTTGGATAGGGGGCAGGGCACGTTTGTGGGTGCTACTAGGCAGGAGATGAGGGCTGTGTCAGGTGTTGTAGCCGTTGATCCTAGTACACCAGTCCAAACTTTTTCTTTTCAGGACAGGGATAGGTGCGTCGGTCCAGACTTGGCAGGGCGCGGTCCAGTCCACTTTCGCCAAGGTGAAGCGAGGAGAATGCCTAGCGCGGCCCTCTCTGTTCCACCGAGGGAGCCCGCCGCGGCCAGCACACGAGGGTCCGGCGTGACCCCGCTGGCCCCATCGAGTAGCAGGTATAGGTGTCCTACCTTACCGGCGGCTATGGAGCCGCAGAGTCAGCGCCAGGGGAGGTACGGGCGTGTACAGTCTGCTCCCCCTCATGGAATGTCTACACAAAATCTAAAATGTAATATGGCTGATGTTGGGTTTGGTAAGACCCGTGGTGTGACGTTTCCTGATGAACCTGAGTCAGTGGTTCTGGATTACGATGATGATAGTCCCGAAGAGGGAGAGTTGAGGGACGTGGAAAGGGGGGTGCCCTCTCATGTTGTTGAAAGTGTTTTTCAGGCTCCAGTGGTGCAAAAGCAAGTCAAGGAGAGACGAGAACGCGGCCCGTCAGTCAGGGCGCCTCCAAGACGTGACACAGTGGTTTCGGCATCACGGGCGGAGCCGGGAAGAGTGGTCTCTTTGTTGCCAGGTGAGCAGATTGTTACACAGGCCAAACCAAGTATGGTGTCTGTGAGCACAGGTGGGGCTGAGACTGTTGGGGTGGGTGAGGGGCGGTTGGTAAAGGGACGTTATGTGAAAGATACCGCGGTGGGCACTGATGAAGTGCTGGACACTGCAGGTAAAATTGACAGTGGTACTGGTACAGAGGCCTCAGGTATGGCAGAGGAGCCATTGGCCAGCAAAGAATTGAAAATCAAAAAATTGCCCTATATGGGAGTCACAAAGCCTTTGGGGGCACATTTGATGTTGAGTACAAAGGAAAGAATTTGGAAGGGTGAATATGTGGAAATACTTAAGTTACTACACAGAGAAGTACGGTCCAAAGAAGGGTCCAAAGAGGAAGAATTTGAGTTGGCAAAACGACCTAGAGTGCCCCTAACCATTGAGAATTGGACAGCTGCCGTCCTAATATATGCAAGTGTATATTGTGAGAAATTCCCGGAGCGCAGCGTGTCCCTTTTTAAATACATGGATGTAATTCGCAAGGCGCAGCTTACTGGGGGGGGGGTTTGCTTGGTCTCAATATGATGAGGAGTTCAGGGCTAGAATGGCTTGGGATCCGGAGGCTAAGTGGGGGGAACTGGACACTGATTTATGGCAACATACTATGGGGTCGGCTTCGGGAGGTAAGACAATTTTTACTGCAAGTGGTCTCCCCATAATATACCGGCCCTTTCAGGGCAAGCCCACCAGGGGAGGGGTGGGAAGTAGCTCAACCACACAGCCTGCAATCGGCACATGCTGGGAGTTTAATAAAGGCTTCTGTACTGGGAATATTGTAAATTCCGGCATGAGTGCTCAGGTTGTGGTAAGCGACACCCCTTGTCTAAATGCTGGGAGAATAAACCAGCGGGGGATCATCAGGGGTTTCAGTCCGGTGCAGGGGGTTCGGGGACGTCCCAACATTCTACAGGAGGTAGGGGATTCAGAGGTAATCGGGGTTCTGGGTCCAAGGGCTCGTACACCGGTTAGGTTGGAAAAGTTGCGCCTTGCCCTTCATGACTATGATAATGCAGCTGGGAAACAAACATTGTTGGATGGTTTTGAATTTGGTTTCAAGTTAGGTTACACAGGTCCTAGACAGAGAAGATGGTCTGCTAATTTGAAATCTGCATCTGAGCATGGCACAGTAGTACAAGACAAGTTGAATAAGGAAGTATACGAAGGGAGGATGGCTGGCCCTTTTCACGATTGGCCGATCCTTAATTTAATAGTATCACCTATTGGAGTAGTCCCAAAGAAAGATCCGGGACAATTCAGACTTATACAACACTTATCATGGCCGGAAGGGTCGTCGGTCAATGATTTTATTGATCCAGATGCTGTTTCAGTCTCTTATTCATCAGTTGACGTGGCCATGTCACTTGTTGTGACCGCGGGCGCAGCTGCTGAGATGGCCAAGTGTGATATAAAGTCTGCTTTCCGGCTGCTGCCTGTCCATCCGGAAGACTGGTGTCTTCTGAGTATACAATTTTCAGGAAAGTGGTATGTGGACAAGGCTTTGCCGATGGGTTGCTCTATATCTTGTTCTCTTTTCGAGTGCTTCAGTACTTTCCTACAATGGTACTTTACTCAGCAGTCTGGTCACTCACTGGTAACGCACTACCTGGATGACTTTTTCTTTGTCGGGTCCCCGGGCTCCGCGGAGTGCCAGTCTGCTCTGGACACTTTCCAAGGGCTCATGGAGGATCTGGGAGTTCCTTTGGCTCCCGAGAAAACTATGGGTCCTGACACGGTCTTGTCCTTTTTGGGGATTGAACTTGATTCGGTGGCAATGCGGGCTCGCTTGCCTGAGGACAAGAAAGTGAAGATGCTGGATTTGCTGGACAATATGTTAGCAAAACAGAAAGTGTTGGTGAAAGATGTTCAGGTGTTACTAGGCCATCTCAACTTTGCTTGTAGGGTCGTGAGAGCAGGAAGGACTTTTTGTCGTAGATTAGGCAGGGCTCTGGCTGGTCAACATTTGCCTCACCATAGGGTTCGATTGTCTGCTGGAGTCAAGGAGGATTTGAGGATGTGGAGATTTTTTCTTTCTTCCTTTAATGGTGTTCCTTTGCTCAGGGACGTTGACTTTCAATGGGATGTACAAATGTTTTCGGATGCAGCTGGCAGTGATGGTTTTGGTCTGTACTGGAATGGAAGATGGTGTGCGGAACGTTGGCCGGATGAGTGGTTGAATGGTGGTCGCAGCATTGCCTTTTTAGAGCTTTTTCCTTTGCTGGTGGCTTTGACACTGTGGGGGGAGGTCTTGGCACATAAGAAAGTGCTTTTCCGTGTGGACAACATGGCTGTGGTGGAAATTGTTAACCGACAGTCTGCCAGGGACGAACAGGTCTTGAAGCTCATGAGAGTGTTTGTGCTGGGTTGTTTGAAATACGACATTCACTTTCGTGCTTTGCACATTCCTGGGGTGGACAATGACATTGCGGATGCTCTGTCTCGTTCACAGTGGGGCAGATTCCGTGGACTGGCGAGGGAGGCAGACCCAGCACCGACACCGATGCCGATTCATCTGTGGCACGTAGGCAACGTCGGGTCTTACAACTGGTGGTAGGTTCTTTGTCTGTGTCTACGCGTTCTGCTTATTCTCTGGCCTGGAGGGAATTTCTGGAGTCTGGCGCCTGTAGGCGTGAGGAGGTTTGGCGTCGTTCAGAGGATGTAGTGAATTTCATTTTGGACCTCATGGACAAAGGGCTTACTAAGGTGACTATTGCCGGTAAATTAGCGGGGATAGCATTTATGGGCAAGTTGTTATGGGGTTATCCTCCGTCGGCAGGGGAGATTGGCAGGAGAATGCTCGAGGGTTGGGCCAGAGAACAGGGGCACACCAGTAGACTTAGGGCTCCTTTATCTTGGCAGATCCTGGCTCGATTAATAACTGTTCTCCCTGAGGTTTGTTCAGATGACTTTGAGTCATGTTTATTTTCTATGTTAATGGCCTTCATGTTTTTTGGAGCTTTTAGGGTTTCAGAGTTGTTGGGTTCGAAATGCAAGCGTGGCCTATTTTGGCGGGATGTTTTCTGTTCTGATGAGGGGGTGCACATCTGGTTAGCCAGCTCTAAAACTGATCAGACTAAGAAGGGAAAGGGTGTGTGGTTGCAAGCGCGTGCTCCCAGGATTACTTGCCCTTTGCTGCTGGTGCGGCGCTGGCGTTCTTTGTGCGGGGGTGGTGATGATGCCCTCGTCTTTCAACATATTGATGGCACCCTGGTTACAGCATACCAATTACGCATGGTTCTGCGCAAAGCTTTGGAACATATGGGTTTAGATGGGAGCTTATATGGGACACATTCCTTCCGGATTGGGGCTGCAACTGAAGCTTTTAACAGAGGTTGGACTCAAAGGGATATCATGAGGCTGGGGCGTTGGTCTTCAAACTGCTTTCAGCGCTACGTGAGAAGTCAGGCGGAGGAGGCGCAGGCGTCATCTTCCTTCCCATGAGCTCTAACTCTGTTTTCTTTTATAGGTTCTGTTGCTGGGCCTCGTTCTCCGGTGGTGACGGTCTGGATAGTTGGGCATTCCTTCGTGAAGTGGGCCCGAGTCCAGGCAGCACAGAGTTATTTTGGAGAACTTCTAGGTTTTAACGCTAGTATGTTCAATGTGGTTTGGAAGGGGAAAGGTGGGATGCTCTGGAGAGAGTTAATCCCTTGTCTTAACAACAATATAGTGGGTGGGCTGTGTCCTGATATTCTGGTCATCCATCTGGGGGAAAATGATCTTTGCGCTACCAATGGTGTGGTGTTACTCCGAGCTATTAAGAAGGATTTGGGCCTTATCAAAGAACTTTGGGCTGGGTGCCATGTCTATTGGACTGAATTAATACCGCGTAGGATCTGGAGAGGAGCGGTCAACCCCAAGGCGGTTGACAGGGCTAGGAAGAAAGTAAATTCAGAGGTTTCGCGCTGCTGCCGTGGTCTTGGTTTTAGTAGGATTTCCCATAGGGAAATTAAGTTTGAGACTGTGGAATTCTTTAGAGATGATGGTGTTCACCTGTCCAGAGTGGGTATGGATCTATACTTGTTGGAATTACGTGAGGTTTTGGCGCGTTCGCTAGCTATGCACCGTTAAGGTTGGTTCGGTTCTGTTTCCATTTTCCGGCGGGGGGGGGGGCAGAAAGGGAGGTGGTGTCGTTTCCCTCCCCCTCCTACCTTTCTGGGTGGCGGGGTTTTTGGTTGCCCCGGTACTGTTTATGGTAGATTGTTTGATGAGTATTGGATTGATGCTTTGATTGACAGGTTCAGGGGAAGTTGGTCTTTGTTTGACCGTTCAGATTTTGGGGGGTATTGGCAGGAGTGAAGGGTCAGGCAGGGTTTATGGTTAAAGAGGGCCTGGCTTGCAATATGTGATTGGGGTTTTTGATGAATAAAGGGGTTAAATGATGACGTAATGATTGAATTAATGACGTAATGTTTATTGATGATGTTATGTTTATATTGTTGTTGTAATGTTGTAATGCTGTATTGTTGGGTGGGGGAGGGGTCAAAGAATTTTAGGGGAGGGGGTGGGGGGAGGGGTTTGTAGTTAATTATTTATTTAGTGAGGGATAGTTTTGTAAGGCGTTGCCAAGGTTTTATAATTGTAATGTGCACCTGTTTCCTAATAAAGCGGCCTTTTTCACACTCAAAACAATTCTGGTCTACGTTTCTCCCACCCCTCGCCCTCCCTCCCAAGGGGGGCTTGGGGGAGGGAGCTGACCGAAGGGAGGTCTCCTCCCCCGGGCGGTTTGGGAGAGTCACGAGGGGTTTTTTGTATGACGTAGGCGCCAGAATTTTCTAGAGTTGGGCTGGCCTAGTAGGATTGGCCAGCCCAATTATAAACCCCCTTTTCCCCGCCCCCTAGCCACCATTTTAGGTTTGGTGACCTGGTGGCTAGGAGGGCTGTAGCGTTTTTTGTCCCGCCCTCCCTCCCAGTTTTATATTATTATCCTCTTTTCCTGGGTTTTTCCTTACTCCGAATTTTTTGACTCGTTAGAATTTTTTCTCCCCTTTTTAAAAAATTTTAGGGCTGTTTTCTTAGATACAGGTGTGCAGGGGGTTTTTTCTTGTGATTTCTATTGTCGCTAGGAACAGGTGCTGGCGGGGTTTTTGGTTGCCCCGGTGCTGTTTATGGTAGATTGTTTGATGAGTATTGGATTGATGCTTTGATTGACAGGTTCAGGGGAAGTTGGTCTTTGTTTGACCGTTCAGGTTTTGGGGGGTATTGGCAGGAGTGAAGGGTCAGGCAGGGTTTATGGTTAAAGAGGGCCTGGCTTGAAATATGTGATTGGGGTTTTTGATGAATAAAGGGGTTAAATGATGACGTAATGATTGAATTAATGACGTAATGTTTATTGATGATGTTATGTTTATATTGTTGTTGTAATGTTGTAATGCTGTATTGTTGGGTGGGGGAGGGGTCAAAGAATTTTAGGGGAGGGGGTGGGGGGAGGGGTTTGTAGTTAATTATTTATTTAGTGAGGGATAGTTTTGTAAGGCGTTGCCAAGGTTTTATAATTGTAATGTGCACCTGTTTCCTAATAAAGCGGCCTTTTTCACACTCAAAACAATTCTGGTCTATGTTTCTCCCACCCCTCGCCCTCCCTCCCAAAGTAACTAACTCCACTGCCCCACCCAGCACCCCTGCCAGTGACATATTCGGGATGGTTCACTAAACGGTCAAACATGGTTGAAGAAAGAGGAATACAATTAAATATTTCCTCCCCTGAACACAGACAGTTACGTTTGTGTGGTATTTCCATCTTTTAGCCTTTCCAAAGGAAGAATAACATGGTACACTAACAAGAAAAATGGTGACGAATGTCAGGCCACATTGTAGAACCCGGGGCAGATATTTTGCATGTTTGCAAAATAAGGGCATTGATGAAGCTTCATGGTCCAAATATGTGACATGCTCCTGTTGTACAACGAACTTATATTAGAGAACGAGGGCGATCCACATTCGGTAATACCAAGGCCACGGCGTGAAGTGAAGCAACTGATATTGCAAAAGGGCACCTGTTGTCAATGCACAACATACTGTAATAGACTCCCGAGTGTGCTTTTCTTAATTAATGTATATTTTGGGAAACCCTCAGGATCCGATTTCCTTTTCTAATATAAATAAAACAAACGTTGCTTTCAGAAAACAATGGAAACAGTTACAAACAAAATCAACCTAATAAAATAATTAGTTGCTGTGGTCCCCAAAGATTTAAATGTTGTTAATCAGTAAGACTATTGTAGCCATCGACCTTAAAGCTCACATTATGTGTTCACAAAGTAACAGATTTCCTTTATTACTAAATTTGGATTAACTCCTGGACATGTTTGACATTCTGAATATTTACATAAGTAGTGTTGAAAATGAAATGTGCTATCATACTACTCAAACGTGCAACTATTTCCATGTGAGGTATTTAATTGTGGTATGTTTCTGGGGGAAGGAATGTGATGCAAAAGTGACTTTGACCCAGTAAATATTATTTCTTGTTTCTCCCTATAAATACAGTTTCCCCAGTAAGAAACTTCTTCCCCTGCACATCAATAAACTTTGGGGTGTTCCATCTATTTTACTAAGTTGCAATGGGTTTATTCTGGTCACCGCCACCCCTGCACCGCCCAGAGTCGCTGCCACCTGCCAGCCAGATTACAAGTAATTTTGTGGTTGGGGGGGCTGGAGTCTTGGCGGTCCTGCTGCTGTTCTGAATAAATGCTCATTGTGAGCATTAAACAGCCTGCAGAGTGACCATCAGTGCATATTCCTGCACAGTAGGGAATGCACCATGTTGTGCATTCCCTCCTGTGTGGTAACTGGGTGTGCAAAGCTACACGGGGGCATGACATGTCCCCCCCCCTGCATGCACGCTGTGCACTGGGACAAGAAGGATTCTCCGCACTGCCAGCAGTTACATGGAGGAAGAACCTCTGTGACACCGCTGGCAATGAGGAAAGTCATAATATGGTTGGTGGTGCCTCAGGGCACCACCAAGCATATTGCAGCCCTCAGACCGTGGCAGCTGCACAAGGGAATGTGGTTCCCTCGCGTTTGTACCGGTGCAATGGCAGTCCAACCGCCAAAGTACTAATGGGGTGATCGAATCTCAGGTGAGGCGGTGACTCGACCACCACTGCCACGCCACCATGAGTCTGTCAGTCCTCTGACCGCCAGACGCGTAATTAGGCCCTAAGAGACTTCCTGTAGGCCTTATATAGAGTTTGGTGGACATGGTACTCTATAAAAACTGTGTGGGATACCAATGATGCTCTAAATTAGTTGAATGGGGTAACTGTCACTCTTTTTACAGAGTACTCTCACCACCAAATTCAACCTAAGGTTCTAATATATGAATAAATAAATATAAATGTATATATATGGACGCCACATCCGATTTTCAACATCATGAACTCTAGACCGACATATATAGGTAAGATGTCTTTACATTATAACAAGCGTTCTATGATGCTGGTATGCTTAACTGCTGCATCATGTTTGCTGTAACTAGATCAGAGCAAATATCTAACCCATGTTTGAAAACCAAATATTACCATTTAGAATACATTTTACCCATTCATTTTGGAACCGACTTTGCAAGTTTCACATTTGC
Organism: Lissotriton helveticus; assembly: GCF_964261635.1. Lineage (NCBI taxonomy): Eukaryota > Metazoa > Chordata > Amphibia > Caudata > Salamandridae > Lissotriton > Lissotriton helveticus. The sequence goes on along the minus strand of NC_136063.1, from coordinate 598,502,199 downwards.
CAACATGCATATTACAAAGTTTTGTTGTTGGAATATGTTGGTGCTTTTAGTGATAGTATTGAATTGTGTGCAGTATCCATCAGCAGTAGAGGCTTTTGAGTGGTGAGAGTTGAGCAAGTTGTCAGCTCTGTGATGTCATCAGAAGTCTTAGAGTGTGTGATGTCAATTGAGCTACCCCTGCCTGTTTGTTGAATCAATATCGATGTATGTAAAGTTGTTGTGTTCTTTTCATGCCTTGGCGTACATGAATATTCTAACATCCAGCTTAGTATAGAAAATAGCACAGCCGACTCATCAATGTAAATACATTTGAAAAAGTAATGCATTCACTCGCTACACTGTAGACCATTGTGAATGTTCTATAAAGTTTATTGACAGTGCACTATCCTAGCATTACTAAACAAGACAAATAAAAGTAACCTGATGCATCTCCAATTTAAAATGTGGATAACATTGTACCTGTTGTTCTTACATGCCTGGTTATGAATTACATTATAAAAGTACTCTGTCAATTCTGGGCCACAAGCGCAAAATGTAGGTGACTGCAGTGAAACAACAATGTTGGTTGAAAATTGGATCAAATAAAGGCCCGAAAATAATCCAAAAGAGGGTTTCAAAACTCAAGAATACTGTCAAAACTATCTTCAGCTTAGTCCCCCATCTCAGAAGGAGTGACTCAGTTTCCTTGCTGGAAGAGCTGACTATTAGAATTAGAATTAGGGTAGTTCACATCATTTGAACCACAACATGTTGCTCACGACCAGCATGATGCATGTAACGATGTGTAAGAGTGTTGCCAGCGAGATGGCCTCAATTAATATATTTGTGATACAAACAGAAAGAACTACAAAAACAGGGAATCTGTAACGGGTTGCCTTGAAATGAAATGACTGGCCATATCCCAAGAGCTCAAGAGCAGTAGACATTTTCTGCCACCACCACTACAATCGTCTGCATCAAATCCATGACTTCCGTCAAAGGAGGTGAGTTAGAAAAACAGACTGTAATATTGTTTTCACACTAGTCACGAACAGTACATGAACTAAGAAGTGATTATCGTAATCACACTAATAACGAGCAGTTGTTCATCTTTAATGGTACTAATATTAGTAAAATAAATAGGAGAGCTTAAGCCCTTTGGTTCTATCGATATGATGAATGAATGAAAATGGGTTTTATAAAGCGCGTAGTAACCCGGAAGCATCCCAGCGCTAAAACCAAAACAGCGGAGTCTGAGGGGAGGGGGGGGGGGGCGGGAAGAGGGGGGGTTTAGGGGAAGAGATGTGTTTTCAGGAGTTTCCGGAAACGCAGATGACAAGGTTCGCTCCTGAGTTTGAGGGGAAGGGCGTTCCACAGTGTGGCTGTGTTGACCGCAAATCGACGACCTCCTGTACGTGGCTTTTTAGGTCGAGCCTGTCCCATTCCGCAGGAATGGATAGGATCGAATTCATGTCGGCAAAATCCTCTTCAAACTAAGGGTTTCAGCCCGGCGTTTTCTTGCAGTTCACGTGAACATGCACGAGCATTCACCAGGGCTTCTCCTCCCCTAGCAGCACTCCTCCCACACCAGCAACTCCCCCCTCCCACACCAGCACCTCCCCTCTCTCTCCCCGCAAACACAGCCTTGCCGTAGCAGCACTCCTCCCACACCAGCACCTCCCCCCTCCCACACCAGCACCTCCCCTCTCTCTCCCCGCAAACACAGCCTTTCCTTTCATTTCTCCTCCCCCTCCCCAGCCCGTAGCAGTTGCCGTAGCAGCACTCCTCCCACACCTCCCCCCCATCAGAATGACTAATACATCTCGCTCACGACGGCTAGGTTTAGAGAGCCAGTCACGGCCCATTCACGCATCACTCTTCTTTTCCTTCCATCTAACTGAAACCAAACAAAGGCTCCGCAGAACATGACTTGTGAACATGGCAGCGGGGTTACCTCATCCGACAGGAATCCACTTTGCTGCACTTCCATTAAACACGGCTACTTTCCCTTGCCCAGACTTCTATTCTCTAACAAGAGCTAACACATGTCTGCTGTGGGGCCGGTTATCTCATGTTTTTTCCATTGTCACACACGCTTGCCACTCACACACGCAACGCCACTCACACACGCAACGCCACTCACACACGCAACACCACTCACACACGCAACGCCACTCACACACGCAACACCACTCACACACGCAACGCCACTCACACTCACACACGCAACGCCACTCACACACGCAACGCCACTCACACACGCAACGCCACTCACACACGCAACGCCACTCACACACACAACGCCACTCACACATGCAACGCCACTCACACACGCCACTCATCCACGCAACGCCACTCATCCACGCAACCCCAATCATCCACGCAACCCCACTCACACATGCAACACCACTCACACACGCAACGCCACTCACACACGCAACGCCACTCACACACGCAACGCCACTCACATGCGCAGCGCCACTCACACGCGCAACGCCACTCACACGCGCAACGCCACTCACATGCGCAACGCCACTCACACGTGCAACGCCACTCACATGCGCAACGCCACTCACACGCGCAACGCCACTCACACACGCAACGCCACTCACCGACGCAATGCCACTCACACACGCAACGCCACTCACACGCGCAACGCTACTCACACACGCAACGCCACTCACACATGCAACGCCACTCACACGTGCAATGCCACTCACCGACGCAACGCCACTCACACACGCAACGCCACTCACACGCGCAATGCCACTCACACGCGCAACGCCACTCACACGCGCAACGCCACTCACATGCGCAACGCCACTCATCGACGCAACCCCACTCACCGACGCCACGCCACTCACACACGCAACGCCACTCACACACGCAACGCCACTCACACACGCAACGCCACTCACACACGCCACTCATCCACGCAACGCCACTCATCCACGCAACCGCACTCACCCACGCAACCCCACTCACACACGCAACGCCACTCACACACGCAACGCCACTCACACACGCAACGCCACTCACACACGCAACGCCACTAACACATGCAATGCCACTCACACACGCAACGCCACTCACACGTGCAACGCCACTCACACGCGCAACGCCACTCACACGCGCCACTCCACTCACACGCGCAACGCCACTCACACACGCAACGCCACTCACACAAGCAACGCCACTCACACACGCAACGCCACTCACACATGCAACGCCACTCACACACGCAACGCCACTCACACACGCAACGCCACTCACACATGCAACACCACTCACACACGCCACTCATCCACGCAACGCCACTCATCCACGCAACGCTACTCACACATGCAACGCCACTCACACACGCAACGCCACTCACACACGCAACGCCACTCACACACGCAACGTCACTCACACGCGCAACGCCACTCACACGCGCAACGCCACTCACACGCGCAACGCCACTCACACGCGCAACGCCACTCACACGCGCAACGCCACTCACATGCACAACGCCACTCACACGCGCAACGCCACTCACACGCGCAACGCCACTCACCGATGCAACGCCACTCGCCGACGCAACGCCACTCACCGACGCAACGCCACTCACCGACGCAATGCCACTCACCGACGCAATGCCACTCACCGACGCAACGCCACTCACCGACGCAACGCCACTCACACACGCAACGCCACTCACACACGCAACGCCACTCACACATGCAACGCCACTCACACACGCAACTCATCCACGCAACCCCACTCATCCACGCAACCCCACTCATCCACGCAACGCCACTCACACGCGCAACGCCACTCACACGCGCAACGCCACTCACACGCGCAACGCAACTCACACATGCAACGCCACTCACACACGCAACGCCACTCACACACGCAACGCCACTCACACACGCAACGCCACTCACACACGCAACGCCACTCACACACGCAACTCATCCACGCAACCCCACTCATCCACGCAACCCCACTCATCGACGCAACGCCACTCACACACGCAACGCCACTCACACACGCAACGCCACTCACACGCGCAACGCCACTCAGACGCGCAACGCCACTCACACGCACAACGCCACTCACCGACGCAATGCCACTCACACACGCAACGCCACTCACACGCGCAACGCTACTCACACACGCAACGCCACTCACACATGCAACGCCACTCACACGTGCAATGCCACTCACCGACGCAACGCCACTCACACACGCAACGCCACTCACACGCGCAATGCCACTCACACGCGCAACGCCACTCACACGCGCAACGCCACTCACATGCGCAACGCCACTCATCGACGCAACCCCACTCACCGACGCCACGCCACTCACACACGCAACGCCACTCACACACGCAACGCCACTCACACACTCAACGCCACTCACACACGCCACTCATCCACGCAACGCCACTCATCCACGCAACCGCACTCACCCACGCAACCCCACTCACACACGCAACGCCACTCACACACGCAACGCCACTCACACACGCAACGCCACTCACACACGCAACGCCACTAACACATGCAATGCCACTCACACACGCAACGCCACTCACACGTGCAACGCCACTCACACGCGCAACGCCACTCACACGCGCCACTCCACTCACACGCGCAACGCCACTCACACACGCAACGCCACTCACACAAGCAACGCCACTCACACACGCAACGCCACTCACACATGCAACGCCACTCACACACGCAACGCCACTCACACACGCAACGCCACTCACACACGCAACACCACTCACACACGCCACTCATCCACGCAACGCCACTCATCCACGCAACGCTACTCACACATGCAACGCCACTCACACACGCAACGCCACTCACACACGCAACGCCACTCACACACGCAACGTCACTCACACGCGCAACGCCACTCACACGCGCAACGCCACTCACACGCGCAATGCCACTCACACGCGCAACGCCACTCACACGCGCAACGCCACTCACACGCGCAACGCCACTCACACGCGCAACGCCACTCACATGCACAACGCCACTCACACGCGCAACGCCACTCACACGCGCAACGCCACTCACCGATGCAACGCCACTCGCCGACGCAACGCCACTCACCGACGCAACGCCACTCACCGACGCAATGCCACTCACCGACGCAATGCCACTCACCGACGCAACGCCACTCACCGACGCAACGCCACTCACACACGCAACGCCACTCACACACGCAACGCCACTCACACATGCAACGCCACTCACACACGCAACTCATCCACGCAACCCCACTCATCCACGCAACCCCACTCATCCACGCAACGCCACTCACACGCGCAACGCCACTCACACGCGCAACACCACTCACACGCGCAACGCAACTCACACATGCAACGCCACTCACACACGCAACGCCACTCACACACGCAACGCCACTCACACACGCAACGCCACTCACACACGCAACGCCACTCACACACGCAACTCATCCACGCAACCCCACTCATCCACGCAACCCCACTCATCGACGCAACGCCACTCACACACGCAACGCCACTCACACACGCAACGCCACTCACACGCGCAACGCCACTCAGACGCGCAACGCCACTCACACGCACAACGCCACTCACACACGCAACACCACTCATCGACGCAACCCCACTCACCGATGCAACGCCACTCACCGACGCAACGCCACTCACACACGCAACGCCACTCACACGCGCAACTCCACTCACATGCACAACGCCACTCACACGCGCAACGCCACTCACACGCGCAACGCCACTCACCGATGCAACGCCACTCACCGACGCAATGCCACTCACCGACGCAACGCCACTCACCGACGCAACGCCACTCACCGACGCAACGCCACTCACCGACGCAATGCCACTCACCGACGCAACGCCACTCACCGATGCGACGCCACTCACACACGCAACGCCACTCACACACGCAACGCCACTCACACATGCAACCCCACTCACACACGCAACTCATCCACGCAACCCCACTCATCCACGCTACCCCACTCATCCACGCAACGCCACTCACACGTGCAACGCCACTCACACGTGCAACGCCACTCACACGCGCAACGCCACTCACACATGCAACGCCACTCACACACGCAACGCCACTCACACATGCAACGCCACTCACACACGCAACGCCACTCACACACGCAACGCCACTCACACACGCAACTCATCCACGCAACCCCACTCATCGACGCAACGCCACTCACACACGCAATGCCACTCACACACGCAACGCCACTCACACGCGCAACGCCACTCAGACGCGCAACGTCACTCACACGCGCAACACCACTCACACACGCAACGCCACTCATCGACCCAACCCCACTCACCGACGCAACGCCACTCACCGACGCAACGCCACTCACACACGCAACGCCACTCACACATGCAACGCCACTCACACACGCAACGCCACTCACACACGCAACGCCACTCACACACGCAACGCCACTCACACACACAACACCACTCACACACGCAACGCCACTCACACACGCAACGCCACTCACACACGCAACTCATCCACGCAACCCCACTCATCCACGCAACCCCACTCATCCACGCAACCCCACTCATCGACGCAACGCCACTCACACACGCAACGCCACTCACACACGCAACACCACTCACACACGCAACGCCACTCACACACGCAATGCCACTCACACACGCAACGCCACTCACACACGCAACGCCACTCATCCACGCAACCCCACTCATCCACGCAACGCCACTCACACACGCAACGCCACTCACACACGCAACACCACTCACACGCGCAACGCCACTCACACGCGCAACGCCACTCACACGCGCAACGCCATTCACACGCGCAACGCCACTCACACGCGCAACCCCACTCACCCACGCAACGCCACTCACACACGCAACGCCACTCACACACGCAACGCCACTCACACGCGCAACTCCACTCACATGCACAACGCCACTCACACGCGCAACGCCACTCACACGCGCAACGCCACTCACCGATGCAACGCCACTCACCGACGCAATGCCACTCACCGACGCAACGCCACTCACCGACGCAACGCCACTCACACACGCAACGCCACTCACACGCGCAACTCCACTCACATGCACAACGCCACTCACACGCGCAACGCCACTCACACGCGCAACGCCACTCACCGATGCAACGCCACTCACCGACGCAATGCCACTCACCGACGCAACGCCACTCACCGACGCAACGCCACTCACCGACGCAACGCCACTCACCGACGCAATGCCACTCACCGACGCAACGCCACTCACCGATGCGACGCCACTCACACACGCAACGCCACTCACACACGCAACGCCACTCACACATGCAACCCCACTCACACACGCAACTCATCCACGCAACCCCACTCATCCACGCTACCCCACTCATCCACGCAACGCCACTCACACGTGCAACACCACTCACACATGCAACGCCACTCACACGCGCAACGCCACTCACACATGCAACACCACTCACACACGCAACGCCACTCACACATGCAACGCCACTCACACACGCAACGCCACTCACACACGCAACGCCACTCACACACGCAACTCATCCACGCAACCCCACTCATCGACGCAACGCCACTCACACACGCAACGCCACTCACACACGCAACGCCACTCACATGCGCAACGCCACTCAGACGCGCAACGTCACTCACACGCGCAACGCCACTCACACACGCAACGCCACTCATCGACCCAACCCCACTCACCGACGCAACGCCACTCACCGACGCAACGCCACTCACACACGCAACGCCACTCACACATGCAACGCCACTCACACACGCAACGCCACTCACACACGCAACGCCACTCACACACGCAACGCCACTCACACACGCAACACCACTCACACACGCAACGCCACTCACACACGCAACGCCACTCACACACGCAACTCATCCACGCAACCCCACTCATCCACGCAACCCCACTCATCCACGCAACCCCACTCATCGACGCAACGCCACTCACACACGCAACGCCACTCACACACGCAACACCACTCACACACGCAACGCCACTCACACACGCAATGCCACTCACACACGCAACGCCACTCACACACGCAACGCCACTCATCCACGCAACCCCACTCATCCACGCAACGCCACTCACACACGCAACGCCACTCACACACGCAACACCACTCACACGCGCAACGCCACTCACACGCGCAACGCCACTCACACGCGCAACGCCACTCACAAGCGCAACGCCATTCACACGCGCAACGCCACTCACACGCGCAACCCCACTCACCCACGCAACGCCACTCACACACGCAACGCCACTCACACACGCAACGCCACTCACACACGCAACGCCACTCACACACGCAACTCATCCACGCAACCCCACTCATCCACGCAACCCCACTCACCGACGCAGGGCCACTCACACACGCAACGCCACTCACACACGCAACGCCACTCACACACGCAACGCCACTCACACACGCAACGCCACTCACACACGCAATGCCACTCACACACGCAACACCACTCACACATGCAACGCCACTCACACACGCAACGCCACTCACACATGCAACGCCACTCACACACGCAATGCCACTCACACACGCAACTCATCCACGCAACCCCACTCATCCACGCAACCCCACTCATCGACGCAACGCCACTCACACACGCAACGCCACTCACACACGCAACCCCACACACACGCAACGCCACTCACACACGCAATGCCACTCACACACGCAACTCATCCACGCAACCCCACTCATCCACGCAACCCGACTCATCCACGCAACCCGACTCATTGACGCAACGCCACTCACACGCGCAACGCCACTCACACACGCAACGCCACTCACACACGCAACGCCACTCACACACGCAACGCCACTCACACACGCAACGCCACTCACACATGCAACACCACTCACACACGCAACGCCACTCACCCACACAACGCCACTCACCCACGCAACACCACTCACCCACGCAACGCCACTCACCCACGCAATGCCACTCACCCACGCAATGCCACCCACCGATGCAACGCCACCCACCGACGCAATGCCACCCACCGACGCAACGCCACTCACCGACGCATTGCCACTCACCGATGCAACGCCACTCACCGACGCAACGCCACTCACCGACGCAACGCCACTCACCGACGCAACGCCACTCAACCCCACTCATCCACACAACCCCACTCATCCACGCAACCCCACTCACCCTCGCAACGCCACTCACCCACGCAACGCCACTCACCCACGCAACGCCACTCACCCACGCAACGCCACTCACCCACGCAACGCCACTCAGACATGCAACGCCACTCACACACGCAGCGCCACTCATCATATTGTGCTGCAAAACTAAATACTTATAAGGTCCCACAAGCGAGACCTATTGGCAATGTCAATGCTTGTTGACTCTGGGCACTGTGAGGAGATGTGCATGGTCTGAGCGGAGGGGTCTGTTCGCTTTGTAGGGTAAGACTAAGTTTCTGAGGATGGGGGGGCCTTTGTCCTGAAGAAGTTTGTGTGCCATGCAAAGGGACTTGAACTTAATCCTTTCTCTAATGGGGAGCCAGTGCAGCAGTTTTAGCGCAGATTTGGCAGAAGTTCTGGCCGGGGTGTCCGTGAGAAGCCGAGCTGCGGCATTCTGAATTTGTTGCAGTTTGTTAAGAGTAGATTCCGGTGCTCCAAGGAAGATGGCGTTGCTGTGGTACATTCTAGACAGGATCAGTCCTTGGATGAGCAACTTACGGGAGGATTGAGGGAGGAGGGGCAGGACTTTCCGTGCCGATCTGAGGAGGCCAAAGCAGGTTCCAGCTGTTTTTTTGGCTTGGGTTTTAAAGGATAAGTCCTTTTCCATCCATACTCCTAAACTTTTGATCTCCCCTTTAGGAGAGGGAGGCTCTCCCAGGCAGGTGGGCCAGATGTTAGGGGGGAGGGTGGATCCTTTATGTCCAAGTAACATGATCTCTGTCTTGGATCCGTTAAGTTTTAGGGATGATTCACCCATCCAAGTGAAGAATTTTGATAGGCAAGTGTGGAGAGTGGGCAGTCCTTGGTTAGGTTGGGAAAGGGAGACGACCAGTTGGGTGTCGTCGGCATAGCTCACGATTTTAACTCCGAACGGGGCGACCACCTCCTCCAGTGGGGACATGTAAACATTGAATAGGGTGGGGCTGAGGGAAGAGCCCTGGGGTACTCCACACTGGAGGGGAATCGCCGCTGATCGGGTGTTACTCTCCCAGACCTGGTAGGTGCGATTGCTAAGAAATGACGTGAGCCATGCAAGAGCAGTTCCCACCACCCCTATGTCGGTAAGTCGCTGTATGAGGACTTGGTGGTTGACAGTGTCGAAAGGCCGCACTGAGGTCCAGGAGGATCACTGCCATTGATCCTCCTGAGTCCAGAATGCATCTGGCCTCCTCGACCACTGCCAGGAGGGCGGTGTCTGTGCCTTGTCCCGGACGGAAACCAGTCTGCGATTTCCGGAGGAGGTTGTTAGACTCCAAGAATCGGGAGAGTTTTTTGTTGACTAGTTTTTCCGTAACCTTGCTGATTCCGGGGAGAAGGGAGATTGGCCTGTAATTGGCCAAGTCCGAGGGGTCTAGGAGTGGCTTCTTTAGAAGGGCTTTGACGATAGCTCTCTTCCAACCGGGGGGTACCGTTCCCTGAAGCAGAGAGGAGTTAATGAGGTCAGTGACAGGTGCAGCAATTATGGATGCAACCAACTTGAGGATGCGCATGGGAGCCGGGTCGCTCGGAGAGCCGCTTTTTATAATGGCCAGTGTTTTGAGAACTTCATCTCCTGTTACGGGACCGAAAGTATCCAAGTAGAAAGCTGGTTTGGTCAGCTGGGTATTCAAGTCTGTTCTTAGGTTGGCTTGGCAATTAGTGTCAGCTCTTAGATTGACTTGGGGCAAAGTGGCAAGGATGTTTTGAATTTTTTTGTCAAAATATTTTGCCAATTTATTGCATTTATCCTCGGAGGTGTCAGGTGCTGGGGGAGGGTCAGGCACTTTGAGCAGTTCTTTCATAATGAGAAAGGTTTCTCTGGCGGAGTTGGAGGATTTTATAATTCTTTCATTGAAGAATTGCCTCTTGGTGTCTCGCAGGGCTGTTTTGTAAGTTCTCATGGCGATGCGATATTCGTCTTTTCTCGATTTTATTCCGTCTTTCCTCCAGGAGCGCTCCAGTTTTTTGCATAGTTTTCGAAGTAGTCTTAGCTCGGGTGTGTACCAAGGGGCGGGATTGATCCTCTTTTCCATTTTCGGGGTGTATTATTTTGGAAGAATGGAGTTAAGTGAGCGAGTGAGCCAGTTTTCGAATTGCGTGTCTGCAGTTATTGGGTCGAGTGCAGGGAGGATAGGATTGTTTAAGGATAGAGGACCACTCTTCAATCGGAAGTTTGGACCAAATTCTATCCCTAACTCGCGTTTTAAGGGGTTGAGGAGGCGGGGCACTGATTTGCCAGGATAGTGGTACCAAGAAGTGGTCTGTCCACGAGAGTGGGAGAGGGGGGGTGGTTCTCAGCTCGTAGATGTTGGTAAAAATAGGGTCAAGTAGGTGCCCTTTGTTGTGTGTCGCCTCTGAGTTGATTAATTTCAAATCGTATGAAGTGAGGTCGAGGAGAAGATCGGACACTGCAGAGTCCTGGGGGTCCCCGAAGTGGAGATTAAGATCTCCCAGAATCCTGAAGTTCGGGGTAGAGGCTGCCAGTGTGGTAACGGTTTCTATGAGGGCACTGGAGAACCGAGTCGGGACTCCAGGTGGGCGGTATACGAGTAGGCCCGAGTAGGCCCCGTCAACAGCAAAACCCATCGGGTACCACAGTTGGGGGGATCGAGTGGATGCAGCCTGCACCTGGAAAGCTGCTGTTTATTGCAGGTTTGCTTATCCCGGTCCCTTATCACTTCAATCAGAGCGTCACAGACATGATGGCATCAGCTGCAGCACTTGCACCCAGGAAATTAGATCCTGGTTGCTCTGGGGGCAAGGAGTGGGCAGAAAAGACTCAATTCACGACATGTGCAGGGAATCATCGCACTACAGAAGGTGCGTCGCTGGAATGCTGATCATCTCAGCATTTCAGAACTCTCCTGTTGTGTAAAGCATCGGGCAATGAGATTGTCTGGCACTTTCAATAGACACCAAAGATTACGGAGCATGACGTTGTGGGAGCACGGCCCCAAGGGGCATGACCTGGCCCCCCTCCAATTGGCATTTGTTTTCAGTAGCCACCTTTTTTTCCAGGGCAAAAAGAATGTGGATCTGGTGATCAATGAGATAATCGAAAGGCTTCATCAGTAGATTAAAAACTGCAACTTTTAAATGATGAGGGTATGATTTGGAAATAACGCGGTAGCTGACCTCCTATTGGATCTTACACCAGCCAATAATAGTGGGTTGTGGTCACCTAGCACTTTCACTAGACACCATGGGCCTTTGTTTTGCTCTGGCCAGACCTACACATCTATTTGTGGTGGTGTTTTCTGGAAGGTCTGCTTTCATGTGTTTGGTGTGTACATGTTCCACGTTAGTTGGGGGAGTAGTGCGTGCTCTAATTCCACAATAGTTAACTGATAATTTTGGAAAATCCTAAGCCTAGAATTATTTGTTGAATTTTGTGTATTTGTAAGTCATGCTGTATTGCCTTACTTGGTGGCCTACTTTGCTTATGGGATGATAATATGGCACACCTGTGAAAACCCTCCTTCTTGTACTGACCAAGGGTGTATTGATTATGTCTCGTGGAGAGCTCAGCTCATTTTGTCTGATGATGAATGGTCCAATGATGAACCATGCTACTTGTCTGGTTGAGAGCATTCTGCCCATGATAGGGGTAGACTGCTTGGTCATAATGAGCATGACAACATAGTATGTGCTCTGTACCCAATTATTCTGTTAGGGTCTGTTAACACTTAGTTGTTGAAGCCTGCCTCCCCACCCTCAAAATGAAAAACATTTTCTCAGAACTATTTCATAAAATTGGCAGCTCTGAACATATTTAGCAATTCAAGCATTGCAGATATGTTCAGTTAAGTTTTAAAATAAATCACACAGGGGGCTTGAGGAGATTTAACCCCTTCCGTGCTCCCATCGGCCATCTCCCTCCACAGTGCTCAATAGAACGCCCGCACCGTGGCGGAATTGCCGCCGCGGTTAAGGCATTAAGGATAGCAAAAACCGACTCCCCACTCATATCTACTTAATATCACAAAGGTGCCCGGGTCCAGTTAGCTAGGGGGGTTATTCAGCGGAGAGCTGAGTGTACTTTTATGCACATCAGGGGATTCCCTTTCTAGGACGGTTCCCCTCACACACCAGAGGTGTCATGTTTCATCATAGGGGTGCCTCCTCACGTGAGAGACCTAGTCTCTACGCGGGCTACAATCGCCTCGCTACGAGGGAGGAGATCAGGGATGTTTTATTGCGAGGTCAGCACGTGTATAACACCCTATGTGAGCCTGGTGTGTTATGAAAACGTGCAGTTCTATAATGTGAGTGATTTATAACTAACTATGGGGTTAGCTCTGCTGAAACTTTAATTACGCCCAGTGTCAGGATTAAAAACAGAATCTTGCTGATAACACAGGTGCTGACATTACATGTTTCGGACTACAGACCTATAAAAAGTGTCATGGCCTTCTTCAGGGTCAATGATATAGCTATCTGCAAAATAGAAACGTGTGAGCTATGTGAAAACCAAAAATCGAAAAACACGTGCAATAAATAATGGTGTAATACTGAACCAGTGAGTTTAGCCTGTTCAGTATGTTCAACGCACAACCTATGATGGAGACATAAAACACATCATAACAAGAATTCTGTACCATTATTTGACAGTCAAACAGGCTGATGAACAAGCGCGAGTACAATTTACATGGATACTCCCCATTTCAATGCTACATTGAGACATATTCCCTTTTTAGATCAATGTGTAGAATAATGAGATGAGTGACTCACCAATTTTGGTTGTGCAGTTCGCCACCTCTGTCCCGGCTTATTAGCCAAAAGGTACATGCGCCAAAACCTAATGGGAAAGGTTTATGGCATTAAGTTCCAAGGGAGGGAAAGCGTGCCATAGTTTAAAGGTTTCAACGTCAGGTAACAGTGGGGGAGGAAGGGTTAACCCCTTCCGTGCTTGCATCGGCCAACGGCCGACGCGAGCACTACCTTCTGGGTGCTGCGCATGACCGTTGGCCGACGCAGCCTGCCCACTCCGTAGAACGCCTGTACCACGGCTGAATGTTTGCCGCGGTAAACGGGTTAAAGAGGATACAGGAAGCCAATTGATTTATCGTCAAAGAGCTGGGTGTGCAGCATGGACCCCACATTGATAGTGTGCACGGAGGAGGGCCAGCTGCTGTAAGAATGGCCTAGTGTCAATGGCAGTTAGTTGAGAAGCAAGAGGGATCAGTTTAGTGAAACCCCAGGGGGAGGATGAGGTCTGCTCCTGTATGTAAATGGAGTCAGAACCTGGCGGGCAGGAGTGCGCGCTGCCAGGAGTACGTGCGGGGGACCTTGCCAGCTATGTGGTCTGCCCTGTGCTGGACCCTGTTGCACGTAAAAGTACACTCAGCTCTCCGCTGAATAACCCCGCTAGCTAACTGGACCCGGGCACCTTTGTTATTGTATTACGTTTTAAAATAATGCAGTCAAATACATGTTTGCCAGCGGTTAATGGAAGGGTGTACTTCCTAAAACTGTAAGTTTCTCCACAGTTGGAACCTTTTTCAGAAACGTATGAGGGATTTTTAGGATTATTTGGAGTCCTCAACCCCCCATTCACTTTGGAACCTACTTCAAGTCAGGACCTGAGTGAAAAAATACATTGCTGATGGCCAGTTACAGAGAGGCTCGATGCTACTCTGCATTCTTCCACTAAAAACAGAGCACTCCTTTAATCATAATGTTTGTCTTTGTTCCCAAAGGGCAAAATAAATGTCCCTCTTGGCCTAGGTTTGGCTCTCCCTTGATATCAATTCAGGCTTCAGTTTGTGGCCAACATCCCAGTTTGGAGACTTCTGCTCTACAGTGACCTCCCACCAGAAATTTGATTGTGCTATCCCATGATGTCCAGGGTACACATCTCTAGTGCTGTAGATGGTTTGTCACCAGGGCCCTCTGCTGTGATGGATACCCTCACTCCTAATATTGTTGTATGTTTTCAATCCATGATACTGTTGTTTTGCCACTGATTTTGTATCTTTTTGTATGCCTTTCAATTGTTCTTCCAACTCCTGAAGTTTGCCTTGATTGCTTTCCATCACCATCCTTATACAATCCAGTGTACTGTATGGACTGTTGTGTTTTTTGTGTTTTGCAACCTCTTCTTTTTCAACTTTGGTGAAGTCTAAAAATTGAGTTTTCAGGTATTTTGAGTCAACGCATTTCCTTTTTTAATTGTTTTTTGGGTTGTTTTTGCCTTACAGTACAATTATATCTCGAAGAATGATGGCTGCGGCAGCATTCCTGTTGATCATGGAGTCCAGTTCTAGACTTCATCTAAGGCACGACCCAGGCACCAAAAAGGAATCTGAGGTGGAGCTCAGTGGCTTTTGTGTCAGAGAGGTATCCTCATAGACGTTTGTTTGAAGTGGTGATAAAGAAGCATCTAATGAAGCAGAGCCAAGTTGTGGTTCTGTTGCACGTGAAGTGCATGTTGAAGGGTAAGGGATCCTCTAGCTTACCCCTTTTCTGTTACGGGTGTGCCTATTGCAGTAATGGCACAGGAGAATTTGAGCTGGGCTGCTTCGGTTAGAGTGCAGCAGTTCTTCCTATATTCACTGGTGCTGATGGTTCTTCTGTGAACACAGACAATTTAATCTCTGTTGATTATGTCAACCTCTTTATGGATAATGGTTGGGTGAAATGATTGTTCACGCCATCCTCCATGCCGAGTAGTACTTGACGCACCACAGTGGCAGGCTAGTACACCATTCTAGAGCACATCAGTAACTTCAACCAGTGTTCCTGAGTTTAAGTTTTGGAGTCCAACCCTTCTGATGGGGATTGTGTACAAACCTTCTGTGTCCTAATGTTGTGGAGACCAATTACGGCACATTCCACTATTGTCTGCTGTCATGAGCAGAGACTGTTAAGCTTTTGCAGCACATCCTACATTTCAGTGATAATAGACAGCCGCGTCCCAGAGGTCACCCAGATAGTGATACTCTATTTAAAGGTCAGTCACTGTTAGACCACTTTGCAGTGCAATTTAGTTAAGTCTTAGCTCGTGGCTTTTTTTCAAAGGACAGCGGCTGTTTAGGCAGTAAATCAGTGGCAAACGTTTTCAGTATATTATTAAGCTGCGCCAACTGTGAACGGGCAACAGTGTACACTTGTAGACTTCCAGTCTACACAGGAAAGAACTACAGCATTTCACCCAGGGAAGCCCTGAGTCCTTGGGGACCACAAAGAAAATTGTACGGGATCGCGTGCCACCTCTTTTGAAAAATGGGCGTCATTTGAACCCTGTCAAATTCAACACTGCCATTCGAGTTTTTAACAAACCGTTTTCTATGGTACTCCTGCTTGTCCTACAACCAGGAGCAACTAGAATGGAGAAGGTAGAACACATAGTAGTGAAGTGTTTTGCATTGTGAAGACCTGCTCGCCATTAAGCTCTTTAGACAAAAGGGATGGCCTCCACCTAACCACCATTAATGACATGACAACTTCACCAGTGTTCATTCACGGTAAGATGACAGAATTGCAGAAGCCCAAATGTGTTTTGGAATAAAACAAACATAAGGGTGTGGTGGGCAGGACTGACCAACTGCTTCAGCCTTACCTTGCATGTAAGACCTGAATTTCGTATACAAAATTGGTACTGCATTTGATGCAAATGGCAATCTTCAATGCATAAGTTCCATATTGCTCAATAGCTTCTGGGCACAAGGTTCATTTCCTTGATTATGAGAAGTTGAAACTGGTGCTATACACACTTATTTAAGAGTGTCTCCCACTTAGTTGGGGGTCATTTTTCAGAACTTTTCCCTGCAAATAGAGAAGAAGCACCATCCATACCGGAGGTGTCAAGTTTGTGCAAGAAATAGAATCAGACCAGCAACAACTGTCCACAGTGCCCTTCAAACCCTGCCGTTTGTCCACTATGCTGCAATGTATACCTCTCAAAGAAGACATCCAGGGAGACTGCTTCAGAAAGTACGTTTTTGTAGCGGTGCTCATTGTTATTTATATATAAATGGAGCTTGTTTTTTCCAGTGTTCCTTGAAATTCAAGTTATTGGTTTTGTCTGAGTGATGTAATTATGTGAGTTAATTTTCAATATATGTTTGTTTCACTTATGTAATCATGATATGTATGATGCGAAAAACTATCCTGTTAATGTTGGAGAAGTGACGTAGCTGAGGGGTGATTGGACCGTGTGAATACCTTTGGATGACTGACATTAGGTTTTGTGGAAGTGTGATTTTATGCTTGAGGCAGTGTGTTGCATTATTGATTGCTGTTGTGCTTGTTCTGCAAGTGGTAGTGGCAGTGGGAGCTATGGGTGACTTTCATTGTGTGTGGTGGTAAAGTCTGGAGTGCCAGGTTATGTTCTCTAGGTAACAGGTGAAGTATATTTGTGGCAGGTGTGTGATAGGGCACACAAGGGACATAACAATAAACAGTAGCGCAATTTGTGCTATGACGTGGCATTACTGCTCATAAGGATGTGATCCATGAGCAAAACCAATCTTCTTCTAATGTAATGGCTGCATATAGTTGCTAGTATAGTGTGTTTTGGTATGAGTGCAATTAGTGCCTGTATGAAGTGTCTCTCTGGCTCAAAAATTTCATTTGTACATCCTACTAATCCTCATTTCTGCTTTATAGCAAACTCTTTAGGGTATTGATTTTATCGATTAGTGTCTTTAGGAAAACTAGGAGCGCTCTACAGCAAAGACACCAGAATTGTGCATACTTTTCAGAAATGCATACCTTTCCAGGTTCACACGCTGTTTTTACCCCTGCAACGAATAAAGGCACTCAGCTTGTGGCCTCACTTTTCTATACGTTCACGGAACTCCACGGTGGCTTGAAATCCTTATCACATACAATAGGGATACTTAACCCAATATATCACTCATGCACCAGTTAATTAATGGAGTTGGAGGATCTCTCTTTCAGCTGAGGCCAATATTTGTCAGATGGGAAACTAACAGCATGGCACCCCAAAACAGAATCCACTAAATGTCTAATCATTGCTTATCATTTCAGCTGTCGGATCTGGTGACTGCATCCACTAAAAGGATCTGTGTTTGACATCCTGGTGGAGACACTCAGCATTTGATATTTCATAGGTTGATAAAATGAATACAAGTAAGTTGGGCAACAATAAACATCTCTTATTTCAATGCCAGTACACCATTCACGCTAAAACGTGTGCTATTCAAATACACATTCTATCCCACAACCATTTTTACTTGTGTCTGCTGCAATTGTGCACATCGAGAAAAAGGCAATCACCACCAGGAATGTCCTTTGGTGACACGGGGAAAAAATGCAATGTATTATGTCTGCTGCTCTACAGGTAAATATTCACGAAACTGAAGGAACGAAATATTCCAATGCTTGGAGGATAGGAGTTACAATGACATCCTGTCAGTTTAAATGAGCTAATTTTAGTACTATTATGTCACACTGTATTTAGAGCGTGATTATCCAGTAATTTCAGAGACATTACTAATCAAGAGCTTTAATGTGCTTGAAAACTACCGAACATTAGCACTATAAATTGTTACAATTTCTCCTGGCGCACAGAAATGTAGATGATGAGGACTGAGAAGTCATCAAAGTGATGGTGCTTCAAGTGATGCTGCAGATGCAGACATTTTCTAGATAAGGTGGGTGTACAAGTGTAATTGATAGACATTATGAAAAGCATTTAAGGCTATTTAATTGATAGTGAGGGGCATCAGTCTTGGATAGGGGCAGGTAAATAATCTTGTTAACACTATAAAAAACATTCTTAATAAATTAACTTATTTTGATGCACAACGGCTCAGGTCCAATTTATTGATAACGTGTGTACAGTGGAATTCTGTTTTAAACTGAAAACCCATTGACCCGCAAGTATTATGTAATAGGTGTATATGTATTTTCTGACTCAATACTTTTTTTTATTCATTTGTCTCAAAAGAATCCACAATTTATTACATTTCCCTTCTTATGATTCTCAAAAATCACAATGCAATCCATCACACCGAAAAATAAATGTAATTCTCCCACTCCTTGCCCCCCACAGAAACGACATCCTCTCTCATCCTTCAGACATACCCATTCATTCACGTTAAAAAGCACCAGTGGCTGAGACAGGATCCCAATACGTCACCATTTTATTGACAACATTCTTAGGTGATGGTAGTCACAGCCAAAAAGGAAAGATCCTGATCAAACCTACAGTTTTGGTGACCAAAACCAGCAATGGAACAGGTCTATTCGTGAGAGCTGAACATCATGAGTCCCCCCCCCTCCATCAGAAGGATCACCATTTCATTCCTAATCAATTTGAGGAAACTTGGGGTCATCTTGCTCTGGATTCTACACAGACATCCCTGAAGCCTCCTGATGGAGTTGGAAGACTGTCAAATTTAAGCACAGACTGTGTGTCGTCAGCGTAGAAGAGGGTAACAAAGGTGAAAGAGTGAATACACTCTCCCATGGCTGGACATAGAGATGAATCATGATAGAGTTGAGCCCTGGTGAACTCCCTAGGACAGATTCATTTCTGAGGGTCTGAATACTGAAAATAAATTGGAAACCATGCACCTAAAATAGCAGACGCTGGTGATCACTGCATATGTATGATTATAAGCTGGATCACACCTTCTGACACTCGAATTACTGCGACCCAAACTGTTTTAGAACCTCCGTAGAGACCATCATTCAAGACGTGGTTAGAAACACAGAAACATCTTTTCATTCCATGTCTTAAGTTCCAAAACCAGATACAGCATAGCAAGGCATCTCACCAAAATCTGCAAAAATCTGCAGGCTTCCCCATGATGGTGTTGTTATACAGCCTCATCACACAAAAAAGTGACTGAATGCTCATCTCCAATTCACATTTTTCACACAAATATCACAGAAATGGAGGGTTCCAGCACTGGTATTTCAATAATTGTAATAAAATCATTGTTATAGTCCCTATCTGGTGTAAATTCAATTGTCTGTTACCGTTTCTCAAGTGTACAAATATCTGACACAATCCATCTACAATTGGATATTTTGGTAATCCCTGCATTTAATAAACCCTGTAGGTTTAGCACATCTAAATTAAGGAAGTGAATCATGCTGTCAATTTACAACACGCAAAAGAGCATAGTATGCATTGATAAAAAATGCTGCTTTACATTTGATAAATGACCTTTATTTTGAAAGTTCTACCGTCGAGTACTGTAATCTATTTGCACCTCTGAATAGAAATATCACAAATGTAACAGAAGTTGCAATGAAAGAAACGAATTTCATGCACCCGCACAAGAGACCTCTTTCAAAGTTTGTAACATAGACTCATAGTCAATGTATCCCATACGTTTGGGACTGTAAGAGATGTTGTAGCAGTTGTCAGTGTTTATTCAAAACTTTAGTATATACTAAGGGTCTTATTGCGAGTCTGATGGTCCATGGACTGCCAGATGTGCGGGGGCACAGTGGTGGCACAGTGATGGCAGTCCTCCAACCAGCCCATAACGACCAGGGTGGTAGGGCTACCCTGGGTCCACCGCAGCGTCCAGGGATCAGAGATCCTTGGCATGGCAGTGGCACAGCGAGCTTGAGGCCGCAATATGCTTGCTGGGGCTGCTGCGCCCCGCCAAGTGTTTTACAAGTTTCCTCACCACCACACTTTTCATGGCAGTGTGACCACCATGAAAAGTGTGGCGGTGAGGAAACAAAGGGCCCCCTTGTGCCTCTGCACCATGGGGTGCATGCAGGTGGGCACATGTTGGGCCTCCCCTGTGTGCTTGCACCCCAGTACCCAGCACCTGGTGGGTAGTTCAACCATGGGTTTGGGAGTGCAAGAGCGGGGCAGTACTGCTCCCGCGCCAGCAAACTCGTAATGAGGCCCTAAGTCTAATTCAGATACTCTATACCCTCTGTTCTTAAATCGCTCCATTACTGTCTGATGTTTCCATACAATCTAATTGGTAAATACAATTTAACTGAGTGATAATGAGCTCACCATATAATGTTATGAGGTCTATGTCAAGGACGGCAACAGTATGTGTATAAAATAGAATTACTAGTGGGCCTTTTTCCCCAGAAACCAAGTGCTCAGCATCTATGCTGATACTGGTATTCTTAGGTCTAAGAACTCAATTTCCCTTGGTCATATAATGACAGAATTTTAATCTCCAAGAATTCTTGTTCAGTTAGTTGAGTTTCTTTTCTGTTTTGCCTCAAACAATGCAAGGTTTAATTTACACAGGATCAAAACCTGGACTTTTTGGATCGACTCCTTCCTATTTAGGCCCCACGTAAATGTCTTTACAAACCATACAACTGTAATATCCTCATAAGACGTCAAGAAATACAGCATGTCTTTAATTCACAACACTGGAGAAAAATCAATACTAAATGAAAAAACAATTGTACCAATTAAAACTTTTCAACCAAAAAACGAACATTTAAAGTGTCAAACAGTTTTGTAAAGGTAACGATTTACTCTATTGATTACATCACTTATACCTGCTACAGAGAATGTAATGCTGTGACATACTGCACAATTACCTTTTTACATAATTAGAGAGATTCTTAACCACAGAGCCAAGACTAATCACAATTAGCCATGCCAGCAGTTTAGTCATAGTTGTATTTGATATGAAATTACAGAGTATAATAGTGGGAAATTTCACCTTCAGATCATCTGCCTCTTCTCCTGTGAGGATGCTCAGTCCAACATAACCTTCAACCATGGAATTCAGTTGGTCCGTCAAAGACTTGTATCGGCAGAATGTTGTGCAATAGACATTCTAATACCATGTTCATATGTATCGGAATTCCTACAGGTAGTTATTCTTAGCAAAGTTTTTATACCATAGCACTTGAAGACTTAGTTTGCAGTTATGTTCAGTGTGTTCAACAGCAAACAGTTGTTGGTACATTTGCATCTCCTCATCCAGCTATGCCATCCACCCTGAAAAGCCAGGGAACACCATACATTTTTTGAGATGAAAACATCCAGAAAGGTCTAGGATGAGGTAGCTTACATTGGGACTGCAATCCAATGTTCATTATACTACAAGCTGCAGCAGTCCTTGTAGAAACACTTTATACTCTGAAACTCATCCAAGGTAAGACCTCTGAATTAGCTGGAAATCAAAAGCTAGAATCATGGACAGTTTACAGAAGTTGCTTTGGTCTGTCATCACTCTTATCTCTGCTGGCTACACATTTCAAGCCTTGGCCATCTGCACTGAAAATTCACCCCACCTCCTCTCCTTACTTTCCTGAAATAAAGTGATAAAATATTACACTTACATGTTATGTAAGCCTGGGTGTAGTTTGCGAAGTAGCGATACGCGTAGCTAAGCGAAGTGCACTTTGCATTACACAAACTACACTGGTTGCACAGTGCCGGATGCTTGTCCGTACTGTGCAATCAGTGCAAACTGCATCATGCACAGTGCAAGCAGTCGTTTTCTGCCGCTTGAGTAGATTTCTAGTCGAGCGGCACCTTTCTCAACGCGGAGTGGTAACTCATTGCGAGCAGCCGCGAGCATACGCAACCACTCGCAATGAGAAACCTGACCTCCCTTCGTTGAAAATCTCGCTGTGAGGTTTATTTTCTACACTCGCGATCGGCAACTTGATGTTGTTAATCGCGAACGAGGAAAAAGTCTTGCCGGGATGTCATTTTGCTTGCTCGCGGTCACCAACTTGATGTTGAGGACCGCGAGCAAGCAAAAAATGACCGCTGCACTACGCTATGCTACGTGTGTTTGCACTGTGCTATGTGCAATTCACGTAGTGCGAAGTATCGCAAACTTCGCAAACTACGCGAGCGTAGAGTAGTGCTATGCCCAGGGTTAATGTTATGTTGAAGCATTGCTGGTCATGTTGTCTCATGATATGCTATGAAAGTAAACATCCTGATTTACGTCCCATTAAGCCTTTTCTATACATTTTAGCCAAGATACCCAAAGGAAGACCTTCCTCACAAATTCACACAATCAACGATATTAGGGTGTTTTGTCATCAATAGACAGAATTTCTCAATGGTTTTATGTATCTTTTCTACCACATGTGGCTGTCCTCTGCTTGTAATTGAGATACTCAATCACTCGCATGCTAAATAATGACCTTACGAATATTTTTGGTGTCTTTAGAAGTCAATAGCACATCTGTGGTCTCATCTTTGAATTTCCACTCCGCCAGCCTTGTTGTTCTCAACATGCTAAATTGCACTTGGGTGACTGTCCTACGTTTATATATTCGACATGCTCAGGACATTTTCAATCATTTACATACTACAATGCGACCTAATTAATATTCATTGGAATGTGTAGAGTTCTCTATAACCTCAATTTCATTAAGAGCATGGTCTCTTTATTCAAGAGCTATTCCACCAACCTCAGGGTATGCTCACTTTTTCCTGTGGACATTACAAAATGCCCCAGAAATTATATTTTTCAGGCATGATGATTATATCTTTCTACAAACTCAGGGAATGTCAATGTAGACTAGTTTTACCTCCTCTGATGCGTATATGTGTACTGGGTTTCATGAGATATGTTCATAACTGATACGATGGAAGGAAACACTTGAACCTCACAATATTATGTTGTGTGGGGACAGTCCACTCATAACATCATTTACATCGGAAGTATTTCTGAATCTGAGCATTTCTTGACGAGCTCTAAAGCAGATATTATTGTTAACCTATCTAAATTAATGGACACTATGTGTACATACATTAATGCCCTCAGAAAGCATTTCATATGTACACATGTTTTGCATTAAATGCAAATGCAGTGCAAAACAACATAATTTGAACATATTTTCCAGCATGCCTCCAACATGCTCCAATTTGAATAGCTTTTTACTGTTTGTACTATTTTCTGCTGATGTGCCATATCTGTAGTTCCTTATGTTGGCCATGCTTCCCTGTGAAATATGGCCAGGAGATAAATGCATACACTGCAGAATTGACGTGAAGATCGTATGTTTGAAACTCTGTTTGGCCAACTCAGTCTCTTCTCTCGACTAGGATTGAGTTGGTGTATAAAACAGTCATCATTAGCATCCATATGTAATTCCATTTATAGAACTACTGTAAAAGAGGACATGTAAATGCTGGACACCATTGTATTAAAAAAACCTTGACTTTTGAGGCGCTGCAATGCCATTGGGAGAGACAGGCTGGGGGTGCATACCATGGTAGTGCCATTCTGCCCAGCATTGTAGAAACACATCTACAACATATGGGCAATGGGCAATAGGCAGAGTTAGAGAATGTCAACCTGTGGTGTGGCAACCTGCGACATAGTAATCCCATTAACCTGGGGTTTGCTGTTGATTTGCTCCCAGGACAAAATGTTTGGCTCTTACTTTCTTTTAAATTAATTAATACAATGCAACTTTTTTCTGGGAATTTGGTGGTGTAATGTACCTGTTTTCTCCATGATAAGAAATAACTATAACCATGAAGTCTCCAAAAAGTTGAAATTCAACATATTTAACAAAATGAACTTTATTATTGCTCTTCTCTGCTGACACATGTTTGAAACAAAATGGTGTTCCCTGCTGTCACACAGCAGTTGGACTGTTCTTCAAATGTATAAATAAGAATCCAAAGTAAAGTGGTTTCATCTTATGAGAGGAGTAAGAAAATTGTCTATATCTTAAACTCTTGGCATTCACTCTCAGGGCAGACATCATCTTTTGAAATTCTAAAACATGTGTTGCCTTTTCAGAAAGAAACCCGAGGTGCATTATATTGATATCTCATATCAGTGAAGTACGAGGACAATGTGCAATGCTTTTCATGTCCTTATCCTTAAGGCTATGAAGACACTTTAGTTATTCTCGCCCTGTATGATCCATCAAACTACGTACCTGTAACCCAGCTAGAAATATTCGGAGTATCTGGGTGCAACTCCTTTCTCAGAACATCTAATAGTGCAAGTCCTTGGCACAGTACCTCATGACGAGGCGATAATAGACCGATGGTGATGGAGAGAGAGAGAGAGAGAGAGAGAGAGGGAGAGAGAGAGAGAGAGAGAGAGAGAGAGAGAGAGAGAGAAAAGAAAGTCTCTACATTTCTTCTAGTAGTCTCCTTGTCTTCTTGCACTCCCTTTTTGGTCGTTGTTCTCTGCTCTGTTCTTGTCCTCCGTTTTCCTCTTTTGGTGGTGTTGTCTCTCTTGTTGTCACTTGCTCTCGGTCTTCTGTTGTTGTTGCGCGTTCTTCCTCTTCCACTTTGAATTCCTTGAAGTGGGAACTGTTTCTTGTTATTCTTCTGTTGTCAGAAGCTGCAGTCACCATTGACCCTTTTACGTCAGTCACAACCAGCGGGTCTCTTGAGAATGGGCTGTCCGACTTTCTTTGTTGTTTCTGTCGCACTACCACCAGATCCCCTTCAGTCAGCTGGTGTTCAGTTGCATTTCTCCTTTTGTCAGCATATTCTTTCATTCCCTTTTTCGCTTGGTGATCTCTGTCTGCAATGTCACTTCTGGTCGTACTTTCCGTTGCGTCTATCTGAGGTAGCCTTGTTTTGCTCGATCTCCCTAGCACCAGCTCTGCTGGGCACCTGCCGGTGGACCTGTGAGGGGTATTCCTGTAGTCTCTGAGCACTTGACAAAGCGCTTGACCAATTGATATCTGCGTTAATTTTGCCCGCATTATGGCTTTCTTGATAGTCCCCATAAATCGTTCTGCCATTCCATTGGCCTGTGGCCACAAAGGAGTTATTTTCCGATGCTTGATCCCCAGATATTCCAGGAATCTACGGAATTCCTCTCCCGAGAAGGGAGGACCATTGTCTGTTTTCAGTGTCTGCGGGGAACCCCAGGCGGCAAATATGTCGTCTAACACAGGTAGTGTAGCACTTGCCGACGTCGACGATACTTCTCTCACTATTGGGAACCTTGAAAATTCGTCGATGACCACTAGTAGGTACTTTCCATTCTCCAGTGGCCCATAGAAGTCTGTTGCAAGCTCTGTCCATACTGCAGGTGGCAGTTCCGACATTTTCAGGGGTGTCGGTTTGGCAGGAGGTCCTGTTACTTGACAGGTGTGACAGTGCGATATCTCTTCCTCCACCAGGTTGTCCAATCCCGGGAACCACACTTTTTCTCTCAACATCTTTTTTGTTGCCACAATGCCTCGATGCGACTCGTGTGCTAGTTCCACTGTTCTCTTTCTTAGTCGACGTGGTATTACTATTCTTGAGCCCCTCATCAGGATTCCCTTTTCCGTTTCAGACAGTTCTTCGCTTATCTTTTTGAATGCCAGTAGTTCCTCTTTATTGACTCCTTCTTCTGTGATGGTGTTGCTGTTGATGTGTCTCCACCTCTGCTGCCGTACCACCACTCCGATAGCCCTCATTGTCGGGTCTCCTTTTGTTTCTCGCTCTAGTTCTTCATTTGTTATTGATGCCGGAGTGTTCTGTCTCACAATGAAGTTTAGATATTCTTCTGCCATTGTGGGGCCACCTTTTTGATAGGGAAGCGGATGCCGTGACATGTAGTCCGCTGGATTTTGATCTTTCCCTGGTTTGTGGACAATCGTGAAGTTGTAGTCCATCAACCTGATCCCCCACCGTTCAATTCTTGGTGGTATCTTTGCCTTTGGGTTTCCATATATTGTTACTAGGGCTTGATGATCTGTTATTATCGTGAACGGTTTTCCGTATATGAACATGTGGTAGTGCTCACATACCCATACTACCGCCAAGCTCTCTTTTTCTGGTTGAGAGTATGCCCTCTCAATGTCCGACAAGCTCTTGCTTCCGTAGGCCACTATCTGTCGAGGTGAGTCTTTTCCTGGCTTGTGTTGTGCTAATATCGCGCCCAGACCTACCGGGCTGGCATCCACTGTCAGTTCGGTGCATAGTCTCGGGTCGAAATAGGCCAGGTGGTCAACTGCCGTTACTGATGCCCTTATCTCTTCGAACGCCCTTTGACACTCTGTGGTCCACTCGAAAGTTTGGCCCTGCTTCGTCAATTCTCTCAGTGGCGTGCTCACTGTCGCGAAGTCCTTTATGTATCTTGCACAGTAGCTGGCAAGGCCGAGGAATGAGCGCACGTCAGCGACATCTTTTGGTTCTTTTGTTTTTTCAAGGGTGTCTATTTTGCCACCATCTGGTCTCATTCCTTTCTTCGAAAAGATGTGTCCGAAGAATACTAGTTCTTCTCTGCCCAGCTCGCATTTCTTCTCATTCACTGTTAGGCCCACCTCTACTAGCTGTGAACACACTTCTCTCAAAGCCTTGTCGTGTTCGTCATCACATTTGGTCAGGCAACTTATCATGTCATCTAGATGCGGCCCTGGGTGTCGTTCTCGTTCGATGGCCGTGTTGGGTATTCTCATATCCACACATATTCTTATTTGGGCGGCGTCCTTTTTTGGTACCGCTACTATTGGGGACACCCATGGCGTTGGCCCCTCTGCTGGCTCGATGATGTCCTGTTCTAGTAGTGCCTTTATTTCTTCTTCTACCTGAGGTTGTAGATGAATGGGCACCCTTCGGTGATGCTGGGCCACAGGCCTGACCGACTCATTTATGTGTAGTGTTATTTGTCTTCCTTTCAGCTTTCCAAGTCCGTTTGTTAGTGCTGGGTACTCTTGTAGGATGTTCTGTCTGTCCGACATGTGATACATCATCTTTAGTAGGCCCATGATCTTTGCTGTTACGTTGCTCAGTAGACATGGTGCGGGAATGTCTCCTCGTAGCACATGTATTTCTTCGGTGATAGTCTTGCCCTTGTGCGTCATGGTGTCCGTGAATTTTCCAATGTTCGTTACTGGGTTCTGCGCACCCCAGGTGAAGACTTTGACATTTGACGGTCTAAGTGGTGGTTTCTTCTTCATCTTATCATATTCCGTGGCACACATGATGTTACACGTGGCCCGCTATCCAGCACAAATTCTGTTTGATGGGGTCCCACGTCGATGGTCACCCAATCCGTCTTTTTTATTGACTTCCTATCCACTAGTCTGATGTGCTCCTCTTCATGCCCTTCTTCCGCGGACATGAGGTAAAGGCGTTCTACCTTTCCAGCTGCTCTCTCCTCTTCTTCCTCATCTCCCGACTCTGCCGACGAGCTTCTTGCGGTCGCTTCCATGTGCCGTACATGCCTGTTTGTTGTCGCTCTTTGTTTTCCTTGTTCATTTTTGAAATGTGCCCCTTGGCACAGGGTGGCAAAATGGCCGCTTTTGTTGCATTTTCTGCATGTCTGACCGAATGCCGGGCATGCTCCTCGGTGTGGAAAGTCCAGACCGCACCTGTAGCATTGAGAACCTTCTTTCCTTGTTCCTTGTTCCTTTGATCCTTTCTTCCAATTGCCCGTCTTGCGGGTATCCATCATTCGGTGTATCTGTTCTCCTTTTCGGTCCATCTGCCTGGCTTGCACCATTGCCCTAGCTTCCGCTCTTGCTAAGTCTAGAATTTTTTCTACGCTGGTCGGTTCTTTAAGTAGTCTTGTGCGAAATTCTGTGTCGCGACAGCCTTCTATCAATCTTAGGCGAAGGGCCTGTTCATTGTCAAATTTGTCAAATTCACAATGAGCCACTAGCTTTCTTAGTCTTGTTGCGAAGTCATCCATTGACTCATCCAGCTGTTGAAATGCCATGTTGAAGTTATATCTTTCAAAATCGACGTTCCTTTGGGGGTCAAACTTGGTCGTGAGACATTTTATCAATTTGTCGTATGTTTTTATTTCGCTCGGGGGCAGTGTTATGAGGAGGTCCTCCACGTCATCCCCCGCTAGGTTTAGGAATAGTCCTAGTTTCTTTCCGTCCACTACATCGGTCGCTTCCACGTAGCGCTCGAATTTCACGATCCACTTCTCCCATCGTATTCCCACTTGTGGTTCTGATACACTGAACGGTAGTGGTGTGCGATACTGCGCACTATGCTTTGTTTCTGGCATTTTCTCTTTCTTTTTTCCTTTGTTGCCTTTGTACTTCTATTTGTATTCTTGCCTTTCACCTGGCTGCCCTTTTGCTCCTTCTTGTGCTCTCTTTTTGTCCTTTTTATTTGCCCCTGTTCTTTTTCTTTCTTTTTGGACCACTTTGTCCCTTATTTCGGCACTTTTCTTCTTCTTTGCGCCTTTTTCGACTTTTTTGCCTGGTTCTAAGATGGCCGCCCGTTTTTCGGCTCTTCCGATTGGTCCGGCCGCCTGACCTTAAGATGGCCGCCAAGTCTCGCGCGCTTTCACGCCCAATCCTCGTTTGCCTGTCTTTAAAATGGCCGCTCCGGTTTGCCGCTTTCCGATTGGCCCAGACCGCCTGACCCCAAGATGGCTGCCGAGACTCTCGCGAGAGCTCGCGCCGATTTCACTCGTTCGCGCGCTTTTCTTCAGCGCTTACCCGATCAGGCGGGGGGGCTCAGATGGCGGGCTTTCCTTCGGTCCGCCGCCAGTCGGGGTGGGCTCCCGCTTCAACGAGATGCTTCTCTTCCTTCTGTGTCGGCGATGCAGGGTGGGCTCCTGTTTTCAGTCGTTCTTTGTGCGAGGGATGCACACGCGTGGGAACATCAAACGCTTCGTCGCCAGTTGTCGTATTCTACTGCATCAGCTCGGTAATGAAACAGGCAGGAGACCAGGTACCAGTTTGCAGGTCTTTATTATCATGCATGCTCAGGGGCACCTCACGTCTGTCC
This sequence comes from Lissotriton helveticus, assembly GCF_964261635.1. Taxonomy (NCBI): domain Eukaryota; kingdom Metazoa; phylum Chordata; class Amphibia; order Caudata; family Salamandridae; genus Lissotriton; species Lissotriton helveticus. The sequence continues at coordinate 598,472,319 of NC_136063.1, read as the reverse complement.
TCGTCGTCGTCCTGGTCTTCAATGCCGCCTTCCTGTCTGTCCACAGGAAGTCGTGTCCAGTGACCTGGATGCTGCCCTGTGACCCACAGGGTCCTAGTGCCCCGTGTCGGTGGTCAGGTCACCACAAGCATGCGTGGGTCTTGGAGGCCCCCGGCACTCCAGCGTGTCTCGCCTGGTCACTCATGGTGCAGATGATCGGAGCAGAGATGGCGGCTGGCGATGTGCTCCTTGAGGGGAGAGCGCGGCGCTGAGTGCATGAGGTCTCCATTGTCTGCTGTCATGCACCGCAGGATGGTGGCCGGTGAGCGGGAGAACTGCTGATGACCCTGGGTTACCCTGATGTCCGGTGTTGGCGGTGGGGGGCTCCAACGACTTGTGCTCCCATTAGCCGTGATTTCTCAAGGTCAGATACGTGCAGGATGAGCACAATACTGGGGAGAGAGCGGTGAGTTCCTGGTTATCCGCTCTCTCATTTACTTCCCCCCCTGATTGGTGTCTCGGGGTTCGATGGTCTGGATCTCTGCCATTTTGTGCTGAGGGTCGATGTGAAGACGACCCGAGCCCTCCATCTTGATGGCATGGTTCTGACTTTCAACTCTCCGCTTGTTTCTGGTCTTTTATTTTGTTGGCCCAGCCGGACTGTGTCCTCTCCACGTTCTCCTCTTAACGTGATGCCTTTTCTCCTTTTGTCAACGAGACCTTGGACCTTGCGTTTGTTTCGGCCTGGGGGTGATGGACTGACCCTGGGTTTTAGCATGACTTCAAGTTCAGCTCGGGGATCCAGCTTGCTGCTTCCCCCACTTCCACTCGGCCTTTTACCCATACGGCCATCCTCCACCTTCACCTCGGGGATTCCTCCAGGCCCATGATGGCAAAATGTCATGCTCTGTAAATATGCAATATAGAAGCGCTTTTAAAAATTTAACCTTGAGTGAATATGCAACTTTTATACATATATCTCTAACCACAAGCGTTTGTAGTAGACCTTTTTACCTACTACTACTCCTATGTGAATGTAGCGTTTTTCTGTCTTTTATCTTCCTTGAGTGAACTTGCAACTTGTTTATATGCAACTTTTGCTGTTTGTACCTTTTATGTAACTCATGTAATCCAAAGTCCTTATGTAATGCAACTGGTTCTTATGTAAAGCGCTCTGACACCTTCGGGTAATGTTTGCGCTATATAAACTCACATTTAAATAAATAAATTTAAAAAATCATGTGAAAAATGGTGCAATAAAAATGCACTTCCTGACAGTTTCTTTGCCTTTGCACATGTGTCTGTAATACGGCACAGGCGCAAAGGGTAAAGGATTCCCTCTTTAGCATGGGGCCACGCCCCCATGCAAAAGAGGAAACGCCCTCTGATGAGAGCGCTAGTGCTTCCTGTGCGCCAGCGCTATCGGTATTACAGAGGGGGAACGCACAAGCATCTGTAGCCCCTTCTATAATACTAAAGTGCCCCAGGGATGTGCAAAGCGGGCGATAATGCCCGGTGCACTCCGGGGTACTTCGGTAATACTGCCCCTGATGTTCCTGTTTTGCTCACGTTTGTGCTTTATTGAGTGGCATTCAGCCTTGCATCCAAAATGGACGTAAAATGCACCTCACTCTTAAAAAATAGTCCAGAATGCTAGTCTTGTATGTGAGGTATTTTTGTTTTGGCCTTTCATGTACCTTTCACAAAGGTAAATGCACGAATTTAATGCATGCCTAATTTTAAGCTCATTGGGTTTCCCAAGAAGCAACTGAAAGACTGAAACATCTATAAAGCTCTGAGTTCAGATGGACCTAGTGTAACTTAACTTGCAAATCTGTCATTCTGTAAAAATAATACACTGTCAACAACAACGTGTTCCTGCTGTTCCACAAACATGCGTGCACACTTCCACTGTCTATTGTGTATTCTGGCAGATCACCTTTCTAGAAATGGTTCCTATCCTTTCATGGACGTCTCTGAAAGGCGAACTCCAGACACCTCGACTTCACTCACTTAAATGCCCCTTGTTGAATGGCATCACTTCTTTTATGTTTAGCCCTTGAGACAGAATTTTTACCTGTAAACAATCCAAAACATTGTCGGATACGCTTGATTTATTTCAGGCCTTCCTGTTAAAAGCCAACACATGCAGTACAGGATTAGCCATCCCCCATCGTCAGAGGGCACCGCCTACCACGGTATTTCTGAAACACATTGCACATGCCCGGTGGCAAAGGCACAGCCAGATTTTTAAACCCGTCTGGACTCACTATATGATACGAACGGCATTGCATTTACATATAAACTAATGCCATGTATAAACTGACGTAATCATTGTGGTTATAAAGCCTGTCTCAAGTATACATTTATTTTACTATTGGGATGAAGCATTTAAATCACAAATTTGTACCTTAGAAATATTCAGTTTATGAGCCAGGACAATCATGTAAATGGTCCATTAGCTAGGCAAGATGGGATGATCCAATCATTTTTCAAATAAATGCCAGAGTTCATGTTACATTGGGGCTAAACTGTGAATAATGCTGAGGAGCATGCCTGTTCGAAGAGAAAAATGTGCATTCCTATTCAATCACTGAACCGATGGCCCACATTGTATTCTCCTTTCACTTGTCTAAGAGATTCAGCATCACTTTTTCATGGAATATATCCTAAATAAAAAATATTTTGTTCCAGTTTGCGAGGACTGCTTCTCACATGCCCCCCTCTCCTACACTAATTTGAGAAGTGCCAATGGATGGAGTTTATCGTGCACTTCCCTCTACAAAGATCTACATTTATGACGCGCTTCAGTTAGTTCTGCTGGCGTTAGCTGTTAAATCGAACTGCTTTTACTCAAACTGAACTAGGAATTGCTGCTCTTTGTGTTTTTAACTTTTTTACCTTTCTTAGCTCTTACGTTGTTGCCGCCCGCTCCCCGGTCCACCACGGGTTCGCCCGCTTGTTGTGGAGGGAGCGGCGGTCTTGGTTGTCCCGGGAGGAGGCGGGGTGGTGGAGCGCCGACGTCAGCAGCCAGCTGACTGCCGGGCTTTAAATTCAATGCCCCTTTCTCCACGCAGCGGACGCGCTTCAGTTAGTTCTGCTGGCGATAGCTGTTAAATCGAACTGCTTTTACTCAAACTGAGCTAGGAATTGCTGCTCTTTGTATTTTTAACTTTTTTACCTTTCTTAGCTCTTACGTTGTTGCCGGCCGCTCCCCGGTCCACCACGGGTTTGCCCGCTTGTTGTGGAGGTAGCGGCGGTCTTGGTTGTTTCAGGAGGAGGCGGGGGAGGTGGAGCGCCGGCTTCAGCAGCCAGCTGACTGCCGGGCTTTAAGTTCCAAGCCCCTTTCTCCGCTGTTCTCCCTGCACCAAAGGCGTGCAGGGGTTATGGCCTGCGCCCGGCCCAGGGGCCACAACCCCTGCTCCTTTTGGCAGAAACATTAGGAAATATTCATTGAAATTTTTATTGAGTATGCAAAAGAGACCAAATGCTGATTGCACTATTTTTAAACCAGGTAGCTCTATCTTTCCTTGCCCCTGCTGCAACTTTACCTGTACTTCTTTTTTAAACAGGAAACGGTCATCTAATAATGTCGGTAACTCAAACCCTAATACTTTGTTATCAGCTGGGGGAAAACGAGTGATAGTCCATCGTACAGATTTCACTTTTTTTTAACTTAAACTAAAGATCTTTAGCAAAACACAGAGATGATATCTTTGACCTGTTGCACAATTTTCAATGTCAACCAGACATAGACCTGGTTACATGAAAGTTCAGGGCCTGATATTGAAATGGCCCTTCCGTCCAATTATTCTATCGTCAGGAAAGATAGAGTACATTAACCTGGGGGTGGCATTACAATAATTTTTAAAAAAAGAATACTCCTGCAAATGGGAAGAGGGTGGTCTTGAAGGCTGCGAAGCTGGTCTTTTTAAGCTCCTTCTCACTCCGCAATTTACGCTGACAGGCCTTCTAGTATATCGCCCTCCTGGCCCAGTGAGCCATTGGGCAACTAGTTTTCCAGAAGACATTACTCCCTTTATGCCTAAAGCTACGAATTTCACTATTGTAGGTGATCTCAATGTCCACCTCAATGAAGCTGCATGTAAAATTGACTCCACTCTTATTAATGACCTAGGAGCTGTGAATATGCGTCTCTGCAATTCTGGTCCCACTCACAGGGCTGGCCATCTGCTCGACCCTGTAATGTTGTGAGCAGTCTAGTAGCTGGGTGTGGGTGGAGTTATGGGGCTGGAGGAAGAGGAGGAGTCAGGGGAGGAAAGGGGAAGTTAGAGTAGGGACAGGGACGAGTAAGGAGCATGTTAATAAAGCTCTTTTGATATCAAGTAAGTGTCTGTCATTTTTAAGTACAAGACACTACAGCTGGCGACGAGGGTGGGATCATGTGACCTGCCATCCCTGAATAATCAAGAGGAGACGTCCTGTCCCGGGCAGCACGAAAAACGTGGTCGCCGTTGCGACACGTGTGCCCCCAGAGAAACCGCCGTCTGCAGCCAAAGGCCAGCGGTAAGCGTTTCACCTCTGTGATTTGTTGATCGCGTGGAGCCCTGCCTGAACAGCGCGAGCGAGCGCTAAGAAAATCGGAGCCGAGCACTACTTCGCGCCAAAGTTGGGAGCTCACCCCAGATGCGTGCAACTTGGCACGGTGTCGGAAATGGCCCGAGAGTGAAGAAGTGAAGTCGGGAGCACACCCCGATGACCTCGATCCTACCTGGATGTTCCAGCAAGTGAGGGTGTGTAGAGCGCCGCCACTGTGTTGCTGACTGCCGGACCGGCGATCAGTGAGTCCCGATGACTGAATTAGCCTGGAGAGAATGAATGGAGTTGAAATCTCATGGGAACCGAGATTTCCTTAGCGGCGGCCATCTTGAAGTCAGGCAGCCGTAAGGACATCCACTATGTGCGGATTGCAAGCGGCCATTTTGAGGTCAGGCAGTACAAGACATCACAAAACAAACATTGGTGAATGCAGAACAAGCACTGGTAAATGCAAACAAGCATTGGTGAAGACAAGAAACAACCAAATAAACATTGGTAAATGCAAAACAAGCATTGGCGAAGACAAGCAGCAATCAAACAAACATTGGTAAATGCAGAACAAGCATTGGTAAATGCAAAACAAGCACTGGCGAAGACCAGAAGCATTCAAACAAACATTGGTAAATGCAAAACAAGCATTGGTAAATGTCAAACAAGCATTGGCGAAGACAAGAAGCAACTAAACAAGCATTGGTAAATGCAAAACAAGCATTGGAAAAGACAAGAAGCAACCAAACAAACATTGGCAAATGCAGAACAAGCATTGGTAAATGCAAAACAAGCATTGGTGATGACAAGAAGCAGCCAAACAAGCAGTGGTAAATGCACAGCAACCACTGACAAAGAGCAACGAGTTCTAGTAGGTGGATAAGCGTCAATCCAGTACAGAAATGTCGAATTCACCAAACCGTAATGCTGGCGGTGCAGCAGCAGTCACCCCAGTTGCGACTGGAGTTTCACATCTGCGCTCCCCGGAATCACTGACTCTGGTAGCTGGCGGAAGCATGGGCCCCAGATGGCAGGAGTGGCTCGAGGACTTTGAGGACTACATTGAAGGGTCAAAAGCAACGGGAGACAGAGAAAAACTAATTGCACTGCGCAATCTGGTGGGAAAAGAAGTCTGCAAATTGATCAAAGAGTTGCCGACAGATGACAAGGGAACATATGACAAAGTGCGAGACGCGTTAAACAAAAAGTTCGTACACAAACGAAACGTGGATTATGAGAGATATGTATTCCACCAAGCCCGTCAAGACAAAGAGGAAAGGATGAGCACATTCATATCCAGGCTACGCCGACTGTCCCAGTATGGCAACTTTGACACGTTCTCAATGGAGGATGCCATCCGACTGCGAGTCATAGAGGGTTGTCACTCAGAGACACTTCGAATGCGGCTGCTAAGGAAAAGTCATGATCTCAATGAGATAGAGGAGATGACCAGAGTGCATGATCAAGAGGAAGAACATGCCAAAAGTATGGAGACAGGGCATAGTGAGAGAAAAGAGCAAGCATATCGGATGCAAGCCAACAGCACTCGCAGAAGATCATCAAAAGAACGACAGAGAAGGCCCCGACCGGCATACCGGCATCCCGGCATCAATACACAGGACGCAGACGCCATGAATCTGGCCAGAAAGACAGGAAACCAGATCGATCACGGAAATGTTATCGATGTGGGTACGACTTCCGGCACATAGATGCGTGTCCAGCAATGGGACAACCATGTCGAAAGTGTGGACGGAAGAATCACTTTGAGGTGATGTGCGGAGTATATAGCCAAGAAAGAAGAAGTGAAGTCACAAGGTCGTCTCGCCCGGAGGCAAGGCGACATCATGCGAAAGCAGTACAGGATCGAGCAATGTCATCCTCTGGCTCTTCTCACTCCAGCAAGGAGTCTCGCAAGTCCCAGTGGCTGAGAAGGTCACCGAAAAGGTCGCCGTCGAGAGAATCTAGATCGACAACCTTGGAATCAGAATATACGGATGAATACATTTGCATGGTAGCGGACCCGGATCAACTAAAGAAATACCCCCCATTGGATATTAGAGTGGGGACACATGCGACCAAGTTTGTTCTAGACAGTGGGGCGTCACTGAATTACATGCCTGTGACTGAATACAACACAATGAAGCCACCACCTCTCCTCAGTCCGGCACATGTTAGAGTGTTCACTTGGATGGCGAAAAAACCCCTTTCATGCCTTGGCAAATTTGCAACGACACTCAAACAAGAATCCACCTCTGTGCCGGCATACATTCATGTCATCGAGGGTCCGGAGGCTGATTGTCTCAGTTTGCCTCCTGGGGAGCGTCTCTGGCTGGTTGAGATCTTATACCACGTCAGTGATGATCCAGACATAATCAGTAAATTCCCTAAGCTATTCACTGGGCTTGGAAAAATTAACAAATGCCTTATTCGACTACACATTAACGATCAAGTGCGCCCTGTGGCTCAACACCCCAGGCGAGTACCTTTTCATCTCCAGCAAGCGGTGGAAGATGAAATTCAGGAGTTGTTACAAGCAGACATTATTGAAAAAACTGATGGCCCCACACCATGGGTGTCACCGGTTGTCATCGTTCCAAAGAAAGACACTCCTGAAAAAGTGCGTCTATGTGTGGACATGAGGCTTCCCAACACGGCCATAGAAAGAGAGTGTCACCCAGGACCTCACTTGAGTGACATGATATCAGCGTTAAATGGAGGAAGAGTCTTCTCCAAACTTGACTTAAATAAGGGATACCACCAGCTGGAACTACATGAGAAGTCGCGGTACATAACAACATTCGCCACTCATCTGGGTTTGTTCCGATACAAACGGCTGAGTTTTGATATCTCCTCTGCGGCGGAAATATTTCAGGAAGTCATTCGTAAGACCATCAGACACATACCATATTCGCTGAATTACAGTGATGACATTTTGGTGTATGGGTCGAACACACAGGAACATGACAAAGCGTTAGATCGAGTATGCCATGCTCTCCTGGAAGCTAATCTTACCCTCAACAAGGACAAGTGTGAGCTTCATCAATCCACTCTTAAGTTCTTCGGAGATGTGTTCTCGGGGGCCGGGATGAAGCCCGACCCTGAGAAAGTGACAGCGCTCAATGCCACCAAGAGCCCTCAAGACGTGAGTGACATCCGATCTTTTCTGGGCATGGCGAGTTATTGTGCCAGATACATAAAGGATTATGCCACCATCAGTCACCTAGTAAGAGCCCTCACCAAGCAAGGACAACCGTTTGTTTGGAACCCCCAGTGTGAGAGGGCCTTTCAAGAAATTAAATAGGCTGTTGAATCAGCTGACAATTTGGCATACTTTAACCCCAAGAGGAAGACGGAGATAACGGTGGATGCTAGCCCAGTGGGGCTGGGTGCAATCCTGGCTCAGTATGACAATGACACTGACCAACGACACATCGTGGCTTATGCCAGCCGCAGCTTATCAGACACTGAGAAGGCCTATTCCCAACCCGAGAAAGAGAGTCTTGCGGTCGTATGGGCCTGTGAGCATTTTCATGTATTCATCTATGGCAAACATTTCACCATGGTGACTGACCACCAGGCGCTCGTCACCATCTTTGGAAACCCCAAAGCCAAGATGCCACCTCGAATCAAACATGGGGGTTTGGGCCTACAGGAATACACTTATACAATAATACACAAACCGGGAAAGGCAGTGAATCCTGCGGATTATATGTCACGACACCCTCAAGCATCCCAGGTCTCACCTCCTTCCATAGCCGAAGAATATATACACTTTGTCGTGGACCTAGCCCGGCCACCGGCGGTTCCTTTGGAAGCGATACAGGAAGCCACCACGCAAGACAACATTCTTCAGAAAGTGGTGCGCCGACTGCGAACACATCGCTGGAGACATGACAGTGAGGAAGAAGTGAATGATCCTCAAGTCCGCCAAGAGATGCAAGCCTTCAGACACATCAGTGAAGAATTATCTGCCACCTCAGAGGGGCTCCTACTGAGAGATCATCGGATTGTCATCCGAGGCAGTTACTTCAAGGTGTTATTAACCTGGCCCACGAGGGTCACCGTGGAGTGGTCGCGACGAAAAGAGCTCTCTGAGAGCGAGTGTGGTTTCCACAACTTGATCAAAGGGTGGAGCTCACCTTAAAGGACTGTCCCCAGTGTCAATTGGTCAGCCATGGTGTCGTGTTTTGGCAGCTCCTGAGTTAGCGTTTAGCACAGCTACACGGTCCTTTCCGTTAACTTGACCAAAACGAACGGGGGCCATTTTGAATCCCTCTGACTTCCGTTTTCTATGAACACGCTGCCTCGTGGTCAGTGTGCCCTTTCGTCCTTCCTTGATACCCATGGTCCCTATTCTGCTCAGCAACAGGCTATTTTTAGTACTGGTCAAGAGCACATGCGCACTATGCATCAACTGGTCACTCTTTAGGAATGTTAGCACTAACTGACCAGTGCTATTGAACTCCTCCCCCATACTGGCTGTGTTTCAAAAATGACCTTATATGTACCTAAAATGTGTAACTTGTAACCGCCTATCTTTTTATTGCTATTAAACTGTATAAAAGAGGTCGTGCACCGATGTTCGGTGTGCTACTTCTTACATTGCCGAAGGGTGCTGTAGGAATGTATCACCACCCCATGGGGTCTTAATAAACTTGTCTTTTACCTTTTCCAGTGTCCGTGCCAACTTCTATACTAAGGTGTTCGAGAGTTTAGCAGAGTATGTAGGCCTGATTTGAACCCAACACCACAATTGGCGACCACGAAGGGACTCATCGGCGACTCGGATGCCCGAAGGAGAGGTCGTGACGAAGGTCAGGAAACTCGCCATGGACGCGTACGCTGCCACTGAGTGACCCGAGTCTCGGCACCCACGGTGTGTTTTCCCTTCCTTCCGATCTGACCTTCCAGGTGGCGCCGGTCTTCGACTGAGATTCTGATCTTGGATTGTCGTGATGTGCCGTTTTGGCTGATTTGACCACAGAACTTGGCAGTTGGACTTTGGACGTTTGAAAATATTTGGTAAGCTTTTGATTGGTGAGGTAGTCTACTGACACTTACTGCGGCTTGTTGAATTTTGAATTTGAATTTGTTAGCTAACGTTTGAATATGTGTATTTGAATTTGAATATGTGAAGTGCACCTCACATAGGCAGGCATGTAGGGATATTTCTCTGATTTATTTGATTTGAACGGTGCACCGCGTTAGGTGTCATTTTTTTAGTATCGCGTTTTCGTGGTACTTTTTGAAACATGCCTGTTTTTAGCACACTCCGAAGGATGTGTTGTTCTGAAAATGGTACCAATTATCGATTAAGTAAAAAACAGCCGGCTCCCCCAGAGGGGACTCCAAATCGTGAAATGTATGTCAAATTCGGTATTCCTCCAATAATGTATAGTACATTATGGCACAAGTATACTAAGGCTGATCGTGAATTACAGTGGCCACTATATGGGTCGTTTGACCTTCGAAAGGTACAATATGTAGAGCAGTGTTTGTTTCAGCGAAGGTCTAGACAAGATATGTTTGATTGTGTGCGTATGTGGGAGAAAGAGGTGCGTGAACGAGCGAAGCGTGAGGAAGCCTTGGCGGAGAAAGTGCAGCGGAAGGCTGCACATGACAAAGCTTTACAGCTACAGGAGAAGGAGTTACAGGAAAAGAAAGAGAGGGAGAGACGAGAACGCAATTTACAGGTTAATGGTCAATTCCCTATCAGGCGTCCTCTCTATCCAGTCCTTACTAATGAAACAGATGATTTTTCATTACTAGATCGTTGTCCGCCTCCGTACGTCGCACCCACGGCTCCGAGCGAGGAATCAGACGAGGATAGTGATCGAACACAGCGTACCAGGTTACATGCAGAACGAACTGCGGAATTACGTTCGTTTGCACGAAAGCTAAATATTAATACTGTTACTGTTTCTGACATTACTGCAAAAATGGAACAGTGGTCTGATCAGGAGCGACTGTATTTTTTAGATCATTTTGGAGATGAAGTTGTTGAGCGGTACAGAAAATATTCTCTCGAGTTAGAACCAAAGGAGATATCCGAGGGTCGTGAGAATTTTCGTAAAGGTCTTTTTGTTCTTTCAGATGCGGACGACTTCTTCAAGCGTTTGATTCAACTGCGAAATGAGGCGACACGACTACGGGAGGTGGCAAAGTCGAAGAATTCGTCTGCGTCCGGAGCGACGGGGATATCCAAAGAATGCCCAATCTTTGAAACAGATAAGATCGCTGCGATTAATGTTAGACCTATGCGAGAAGCTGCGCCTTTATATGTCCCTCATAAAGGGGATGGCACAGATGATGATAAAAGATCCAAAGATGCGAAAGGGTATTTTGTATATAATTGGGTTTATACGCCTTGGAATAGAGCAGATGTTATGGCACTTAAGAATGCTTTACCTGATCCCCGTAAAAATCCTGCGGCTTTTTATGAAAATGTTGAAAGCGCAATTTCTTCGTGTATCATGACGTTAGTTGATATTGATCTATTTTTCGGGTTGATATTGCCCCCTGATATGTGGAGAGCGATTCGTAGGTTTGATGACCACACGACTCTCGGGGCCACTTGGAAAGATCTTGTTCAGGCTGACTTGGATAGGGAACCAGCATGTAAGCCGTGTCAATTAATATTAGACCTTCCAGGGGCCATACTGACAAAACTAAAGACTCTTGCTCCCGCTAAAAAGATTGATTGGACTATATTAGCTTCTTGTAAGCAGAAGGCGGATGAATCGGTTTCCGATTTTTTCTCTCGCTTCGAGGAAGCGTTCCATGATTATAGTGGTCAATTATTGACAGAAGATACTGGCAGGCATCTATTCGTTGATAAGTATGTGGCTAATCTCCTACCGGAGATTGCGAAACGATTAAAAGCGAGTGAAAGTTCATGGGCCACAGCAACCCCTGCTTCTTTATTGACTATGGCTCAATATTATGAACGACAGGAATTGGAGGCGAAAGAAAGTAGTGAAAAGAAGGCGAAGGATTTGAAGACGAAGGTAATGTTAGCTCAGGTTCAGGCTACGAGAGGAAACAATAGAGGAGGGCGAGGATCATACAGTAATGCTCCTCCCCCTCGTTCTGACATTTCTGTGAATCAATGTGCATACTGCAAACAGTTTGGGCATTGGATTGCAGACTGTCCGGTGTTTCGAGAGCAGCGTAATTTGAGGGGACGAGGAAGTGAGAGATCTAGAAAAAATTATGGGGGGTCAAGAGGAGGTTATGGTACGAATGATCGAGGAAGTTATGGCACGAATGACCGCGGAGGGTATGGAGCAAGGGGTCATGGTCAGGCAGATTATAATACGTTTGATAATCGCAATCAATATCAGATAACTGAAGGTGGTTCTGCTGAACCACGGGATGAGCATTATGCATAGGATTGCGTAGGATGGGGTGTGGAATCGGTTGAGGTACCAGTTGATCAAAGGGGTCCATATATAGAAGCACATGTTCTGGGTTCTACTGATCAATTTCTGGTCGATACAGGAGCTACTCGTAGCGCTTTGTCCAAATACTTGGTTCCAAGGGCTCCCCTGTCTGGCGAGGTAATTACAGCAATAGGGTTCGATGGAACACCTACTTCTAGCCCACTGTCTCAACCAGTTGCATTTCATGTTGATAAATTTGCTGCCCCTTGTCCCTTTTTGTTGTCTCCAAATACACCAGATAATATTATTGGACTCGATATGTTAAAACACTTTCGAGCTACTATTCGCTGTGCCCCAGAAGGAGTGCGAGTTGTGTTGAATGAGAATTACCCAGACTTTGAGCGAGTGTGTTTTCTCCATGAATCTGAAGTATTAGCCTCCTTACCAAAAAGGTTGTGGGCCACTTCAGACACGGATGTAGGGCTGATGATAATTCCTCCAGTACGTATTACTGTGAAGGAGGGAGTATCTCTACCACGTGTCCCACAATATAAGATTTCCAGAGAAGGTGAACTTGCTTTGATACAGATTGTGAACGATTTGATTTTGGCAGGAGTAGTTGAGGAAGTCCCCTACAATGTTTGCAATAGCCCAATTTTACCGATCCTTAAAAGAGATACAGACGCTAAGGTCTACCGTTTCATTATTGATTTGAGGGAAATAAACAAGATAGTAGTGCCTCAGTACCCGGTGGTGTCTGACATCACCACATTGCTTACGTTAGTTCCATCGACGGCAACTACTTTTACAGTCATCGATTTGAAGAATGCCTTCTTTTCGATCCCTGTACATCCTGACAGTCGATATCTATTCGGCTTTACATTAAATAATAAATCGTACAGGTTTTGTCGAGTTCCTCAAGGCTATACTGAAAGTCCTAGCATTTATAGTCAGGCATTAAAAAGACAGCTTGATTCCTTTGAATTACAAGATGGAGTGGCTCTTATTCAATATGTAGATGACATCTTACTTGCTGCAGACACGCCAGAACAATGTGAGAAGAGTACCTTGTCCTTGCTTTCCTTCCTGGCCAAACATAATCATAAAGTTTCGAAGAAAAAGCTGCAATATTGTAGACCAAAGGTGACCTACCTCGGTCATCTTTTGTCTAAGGAGGGCCGTGCATTGACACCAGATCGAATTCAAGCAATCCTAGACACTCCAGTTCCTCGCACTCAGAAGGATGTTCGTGCCTTTATAGGTTTGACGTCTTTTTGTAGGCAATGGATATTGGGTTTTTCACATATCGTTAAACCATTGTTGGCATTGTTGTCTAAAGATACACCGATTCCCATTGAATGGACGGATGAATGTCAGAATGCTTTTGAACAATTGAGACAAGCTCTTTGTTCTGCACCAGTGTTAGGTACACCTGATTACACGAAGATTTTCACATTGTATGTGCACGAGAAGGATGGGTGCGCATTGTCAGTGTTAGTGCAGACACACGGAGACAAACAGAGGCCTTGTGCATACTTCTCGGCGGTGCTCGACCCTGTGGCTCGAGGATTGCCTGGATGTTTTCGAGCAGTTGCAGCAACAGCAGTTGCGATACGACAAAGTGAGGGAATAGTTTTGTCACACGAATTGTTGGTGCTAGTTCCCCATGCGGTAGATGCGTTACTGAATCAAACGAAAACACAGCATCTAACCAGTGCCCGCCTGACAGGATATGAGCTAACGTTGTTGGCGCCGCACATCACACTAAAACGATGTACGATACTGAATCCTGCTACTTTACTGCCGGATCCTGTTGCTGAGACCCAGAAGGAAGAACAACATGATTGTGTTTTTCTGACTGAGGAACAGACAAAGGGTCGTATCGATTTACAGGATACACCGTTTCCAGATGTAGATGGGGAACTGTGGGTTGATGGATCGTGCGTGAGGTTACCAGATGGTACGACTTCTGCAGCCTACGCGATCACGACACTTAAGACAGTTGTAGAAGCAGCACGAATACCTCAGAAATCGGCTCAAGCAGCTGAACTGATAGCCTTAACGAAAGCATGTGAGTTAAGTGCTGGCCTATGTGTGAACATTTACACGGATAGTCGTTACGCTTTTGGAGTAGTGCATGATTTTGGCCTACTCTGGAAGGAACGAGGATTCTTGACTTCACACGGAGTACATATCATGCATGGAGAATTGGTACGCGATCTCCTGAATGCACTGTTATGCCCAAAGAAAGTTGCAATAGTCAAGTGCAGTGCACATAAAAAGGTGACGGACAAAATAGGGCAAGGCAATGCTTTCGCAGATCGCATTGCGAGAGAGACCGCTATGCTACAAAATAATTTCCCCATGTATGTAGTGAAGTCACAAGCCGAGCGGTGGCATGATGCTAGAGAAGAAATACTAGATATACAGAAGTCAGCATCTGAGGCAGAACTTACGAAATGGGCCACTGAAGGAGTATTGGATGATGAGGGTTGCTGGCGTAGTAAAGATATGGAGAGATGGAAACTACCCATGGCCTATTTACAAACAATGGTGCACATGACACACGGGCTGGCACACATTGGAGCTCTCGCAATTACTAAATTGCTTACACGAGTCTGGGACAATGCTGACATTGCTAGCACGGCTAAGAGAGTAGTGCAGACCTGTCTGATATGTTTACAGCACAATCCTGGACAAGGGACTCATACTCCCAAAGGAGGGTTTGTTCCACCTACTGCACCATTCGAAGTACTACAAATGGATTACATCCAGCTGGAGCGCTGTAATAATCTCAAGTATGTCCTAGTAGTGGTGTGTGCCTTCAGCAAATGGATTGAGGCTTACCCTACGAAAGACAATACAGCATTGACAACAGCTAAGGTGTTACTCAAAGAGTACTTCCCGCGCTATGGTGTTTGTAAACTTATGTGGAGTGATAATGGCCCTCATTTCATTGGGAAAGTAGTGGAGTACGTCCTGAAAGGATTGGGAATCAAACAACGATTCCACGCTGTCTTTCATCCACAATCAGCAGGTTTGGTCGAGAGATACAATGCAACTCTGAAACTGAAGTTAGCAAAGATAGTGGCATCCACATCTCTGAAATGGCCGGATGCTTTGCCTCTGGCATTGCTGTCCATTCGATCAGTGCCACATTCTCGATCTGGCCTCACACCCTATGAAGTGGTGTTTGGAAGGCCGATGAATATTTGGGGAGTTCCAAAACCTCGTTTTATACATGATGTGCCTTGTATAATGATGAACGATTATTTGGCACGATTAACAAATGATTTGCTTTCTATTCATCAACAGGTTCGAGAGGCGCTCCCTGATAACTCCACTGGTGAGGCTCACGATCTCCACCCTGGGGACCACGTGATGGTCAAGGTATTTGAGCGATCCAGCAGCTTGGAACCGAGATGGCATGGCCCTGAGCAAGTGCTGCTGGCGACGCGGACTGCTGTGAGAGTCACCAATAAGAAGCGGTGGATACATTCAACGCACTGCCGACGTGTCTCTCCGGATCTGGTGAGCCCTGTGGTGCTATCCGACTTCAGAAAGATTTTGGATACAGAAAAGAGCCCAGCTGTCACGCCTGATGAATTGGAGGGAGCCTTCCCGGACCACGTTGTTTCTGATAAAATGAAATACAATCTACGTCCCAGGAAATAAGATTCCCTTTGTGTTTTTGAAACTGGTTGGTAACCGCTCTGAGGTTTGTGAAACGGAAGCCGGGAATATCAAGGGGGGGGGATCAGTTCTGCCCAGTGTAGCGACACCCGTCTTGAATCCCGGAGAACAAATCAACGGCAGCCTCGGTTCAGAACCATCGTTTTATTTTTCCGCTTAGTGTTGCTTTTGAAGAGTATTGTTTTGTGAACTATGGCATCTCCTTCGACACGAAAAGGGAGAATTCTTGGTGCTGTTTTTTTTGTCCTGACCGTAGTGGTGATCGCAGTATTAGCCTGGACTATAGAACTATTGTTTCCTGTACGAGAACATTTGCTGTCCACCACTCCAAGTCCATCTGAACATTTTCATTTTACTTTGCCTTTTCACGAAGAAAGACATAGGCAGACTTATTTGAATAACAGCTTTATTCAGATTTTGCATCATACTCATAACATGACCAACACGTCCAATTGTTGGGTATGTGGAATGTTGCCCGGACATCAGAAGAAGGGAGGAACACCGCTCATTCCTCTCCCGTTTTCTCATAATGGTTCTTGTCATGCTTGGTACACTCTTCTTTTTACTCTGCGATGGCCAACGAAAGGTGGACTACTTTTTCGGTTGAATAAAATATGCTATAACGACAAAGATGGCTATCCACACGCTGAAGGAACTAAATTTGAATGGGAAGAGTATCGTCCGGACAATGTTTCTACACCTCGTGTATATACGAATCAAAGACTTATAAATGTGACGAGCATGCATATGATAACAGTCATTGATACAAAAGCAGATTTGTGTATTAGAAATAAAGGTACAATCCCTGTAGGCCGCAGTGAATGTAACATTACACTTACCTTTGATACACCAACTGGAATTGCATTTGTAGCTTCACGTAACACATATTTCATTTGTGGAAATAAGGGATACCATCGTCTACCATTGGGATGGTTAGGAACGTGTTATATAGCTTTTGTATTACCACCTGTATTTATTGCTCCTCCCATGTACCACAATGATTATGTTCTGTACCATGATTTCATACTGAACAGAGTAAAACGAGCAGTAGATCTTGATGAAATAGACCAGACTGATACCACGTTACAACAATATGTAGATTTCAACTTGGGGTTATTTTCATTTGTAGGAGCTGCACTGAATAGCAGGAAGATAAGGCGGCTTACACGTGTGGTGGAAGCTGTCGCTAATGAAACTGCCTCTGCTTTAGGGAATATTACTGAGGAATTGCAAATTACCAGAATTGTGGCGCTCCAGAATCGAATGGTTCTAGATGTGATACTAGCTGATAGGGGTGGAGCATGCCGCGTCATCGGAAGTAGTTGTTGCGTGTACGTACCAGATAACTCACCTTCCGTATATGATTCGATTACAAAATTACATAAGATAGCTGCTGAGATCCACCCAGAAAATGGAACATGGACCTTTTCTGGTTGGTTCTGGACCCTGCTTAGTACTTGGGGTTGGAAATTATTAACGATTCTCTGTGTTTTTATTGGAGTACTATTTTTCCTTTGTCTATGTATTCAATGTGGCCCTACATTATGTTCTGTATGTATCACAGCCTGTATTCCGTCTAAACGAGCCATTGTTAAGCAAGAGAAACTGATCAATGACGAAGTATTGAAAATAATTGCTATTAACATTGATGATGAACATTCTGATCATGTTCAGTATGAGGTAGCTTTTGCTAAACGCTAAAAGGGCCGTCTGTCGTGTTTTGGCAGCTCCTGAGTTAGCGTTTAGCACAGCTACACGGTCCTTTCCGTTAACTTGACCAAAACGAACGGGGGCCATTTTGAATCCCTCTGACTTCCGTTTTCTATGAACACGCTGCCTCGTGGTCAGTGTGCCCTTTCGTCCTTCCTTGATACCCATGGTCCCTATTCTGCTCAGCAACAGGCTATTTTTAGTACTGGTCAAGCGCACATGCGCACTATGCATCAACTGGTCACTCTTTAGGAATGTTAGCACTAACTGACCAGTGCTATTGAACTCCTCCCCCATACTGGCTGTGTTTCAAAAATGACCTTATATGTACCTAAAATGTGTAACTTGTAACCGCCTATCTTTTTATTGCTATTAAACTGTATAAAAGAGGTCGTGCACCGATGTTCGGTGTGCTACTTCTTACATTGCCGAAGGGTGCTGTAGGAATGTATCACCACCCCATGGGGTCTTAATAAACTTGTCTTTTACCTTTTCCAGTGTCCGTGCCAACTTCTAT
The DNA here is from genome assembly GCF_964261635.1 of Lissotriton helveticus. Classification (NCBI taxonomy): domain Eukaryota; kingdom Metazoa; phylum Chordata; class Amphibia; order Caudata; family Salamandridae; genus Lissotriton; species Lissotriton helveticus. The sequence continues at coordinate 598,454,490 of NC_136063.1, read as the reverse complement.
ACTAAGGTGTTCGAGAGTTTAGCAGAGTATGTAGGCCTGATTTGAACCCAACACCACAATGGAGATTCCCCAGCTCCTCTTCAAATGACCAAGCTGCCCAGTGGGGTATGGCAAGAACTTGCCATGGACTTTATGGACCACTCCAGTCAGGCAAATATGTCCTGGCAATTATGGATGAATACTCGAGGTTTCCAATAGCACAGTTCGTATCATCTACAAATGCTTCCAGCACGATTGCTGTGCTAAATGAAGTGTTTGCTGCCTGGGGAATCCCCAAGGAACTCAAGACAGACAATGGTCCTCCTTTCAATGGACATGAATTTGGTGAGTTCGCGAAACATTTCAACTTCCGACATCGAAAGGTCACGCCTCTGTGGCCACAAGCCAATGGCACTATTGAACAGTTCATGGCAACCTTGAAAAAGACATTTCAACAAGCTACCTTGGACAAAAGGCATTTGCAAGTGGCTCTCAATGAGGTCCTGCGAACCTATCGAACGACACCACATGCCACCACAGGAAAGTGTCCTGCCATTCTTATGTTGGGGCGACCCATTAGAACACGGATTCCAACATGGGAAGGAGCTTTGCGATCAGTGTCTCCGGCACGTGTTCATAAAGAGCTGGTGCTGGCTGATCGAGTTGGCAAGCGCAAAATGAAATCCTATGCAGACACTCGGAGGAGAGCAAAGTCTCCATCTTTGCATACCGGAGACTGTGCGGTGGTTAAATAAGAACAGTCAAAGAAAACAGACTGCAAATTCAAAGATGAACCTTTGGTAATCACCCAGCAGAAGGGTACAATGATTACTGCAGAGTCCGAGAAGAGTAGGATTACCCGAAATGTTTCACATTTTCAAAAGTGCACCCCTGCCATGAAGAAGGTTCTTGATAAAACAACATATCAACAAGATACAGAGGGATCTGTTTCAATGGGTGCAGTACAGAGACCTGACATTCAGACAGAAACTGAGTCTGAGGATGCAGGCGTGAGTCTCCGACCTCGAAGGAACATTCAAAAGCCCAAGAGACTCAAGTCAGTCTTCGTTCATTTGTTAACAAAGGGGGAGATGTAATGTTGTGAGCAGTCTAGTAGCTGGGTGTGGGTGGAGTTATAGGGCTGGAGGAAGAGGAGGAGTCAGGGCAGGAAAGGGGCAGTTAGAGTAGGGACAGGGACGAGTAAGGAGCATGTTAATAAAGCTCTTTTGATATCAAGTAAGTGTCTGTCATTATTAAATATAAGACACTACAGACCCTGTCTTCTCCAACTTACCCAACATCCTATGCCAGACACTCTCCCATTAACCCGGTCTGACCATTTTTTGGTGGAGTTTAAGGTAACGGTTGACGCCAGATTAAATAACTTCTCTAATCCTTTACCCAAACAGAAATGCAGAAACTGGAAGAAGTTGAACATTGATTCTTTTAATCACCAGCTGGCATTGAATATGCCGGATATTCCTTCTTTGAGAATATCGGATGCTAATACCATCCAAACTTGGATTGTGGATTCTGTAAATGTATGCTTTCCTTTATCTTTAAAAGAAACTGAATAACCACCACCCTCCTGTCCCATGGTTCACGGAAAACCTAAAGTCTGAAAAAACTAAGTGCAAAGCCCTGGAAAGATACTGGCGTAAGGATTATGCCTCTGAATCCAAGTCTAATTATAAAGCTGCCAAAAGAAATTACAACTCGTTATGTAAAATTGCACGTGCGGAGTATGTAAACAACACCATACTATCTGCTCAGTATTGTTCAAACTAGTTGCCGGGTTTCGGGAGCCTCTTGTCAGCAGACACCCTAGGCACTTAATGAAGCACATTGTGAAACTGTGGCTAAATTTTATACTGAAAAGGTTGAAAAGATCTATACGGAATTGGCAACTACTAAGGGGGAACAACAGAAGAATACCGTATCCTATAACCCTAATGATAATAAGTCAGAGGAGACCTCTGATTTTGATCCCTCTCATAAAATTATGAACTGGTAACCACTTGACTTGATGTCTTTTAATGGTATTCTGAATGGTCTTAAATCAGGCTCACCTAAACACCCGCTACCAGTTCAGATCCTCCAAAAAATAAAGCCCAGTACTCTACAGCCAATCATGGAATTACTTAATGCCTCTTTGAAAGAGGCCGTTCTGCCTACAGAGTGGAAACATGCAATGGTAGTTCCCCTGCTGAAAAAATCTAATGCTGATCCAGTAGAACCATTACATTTTCGACCGATCTCCCTCCTTCCCGTTTTTTCTAAGATATTAGAAAAACATATGAACCAACAGCTTGTTCAATTTGTGGAAACTAATGAGATCCTGCACGGATCCCAATCGGGTTTCAGAGCCAGATACTCTACGGAAACTACTCTTTTGTGGGTTACTGAAACTATTTGCCAGCTACTTGACAAAGTGGAAACGGTGGCACTTATTTTGTTAGACTTAAGTGCCGCCTTTGATACAGTGTCACACCTTACTCTCCTAAAAGTCCTACAATCGCGGGGAATTGCAGGCCTAGCTCTGGATTGGATCAAAGACTTCCTTACTGGAAGAACCTTCCAGGTTTTTTCCACTTTAGCTAGTTCAAAGATCTATGAATCTCAATATGGAGTACCCCAGGGCTCGATTCTGAGCCCTGTGTTATTCAATCTCTATGTTAGCCCGCTGGCCACCATAGCGGAGGAAGCTGGGTTGTCTATCCTCTCATACACTGATGACACCCAGCTTCTTTTTTCTTTACCTGCTAATAAGACCACAAAAGTTTCCTCCTTACAGACAGGGCTACTTAAAAGAGCCAGCTGGATGCACAACAACTGGCTAAAATTAAATGGGAAAAAAGAGGTCCTGATCATAGGAAAAAGCCAAAGACCTTTGGGGCCCACGCCATTGGCCCCTAGATATTGGTCCATTTCCTCAGCCAGTTCAATCCGCCCGTAACTTAGGTGCAATGATCGATGATCAACTTTCCATGAAGCAGCAAGCCACTAAAACTGCTTCTATTTGCTTTACCATCTTGAGGTGGTTCCGGAAGATATTATGGATGCTGCCGGGATCTACCCAAAGAACAGTAATCCAAGCATTGATAATGTTTAGATTGGATTATGGCAACATATTTTATCTAGGAGCCAACAAAAAGGTAATTTGAAGATTACAGGTTGTACAGAACTCTGCCGTGAGGTTGCTCTGCCATGTTCCCAAAACATCGTCCATTTCAGGCACCCTTCAGAATCTTCATTGGCTAAGAATTGAGAACCGGACTAAAATTAAAGCTTTGTGCTTTATGCATAAAATTAAACTAGGTATAGCTCCCCACTATTTATGTTCTTTAGTCCAGACCTATAACCCGACACGCACGCTTAGATCACTCTCCCAGGCCAAATACTCAATCCCAAGATTCAAATCTGCTCTCATGGGGAGCCGTTCTTTTTCTTATCTGGCACCGTGTTGAGGAACACTCTCCCTATCCCTCTTCGTCACGAATCCAGCCATATAAGTTTCCGTAAAAGACTTAAGACCTGGCCATTTAACCAGTAACCTTGACTTTCTGTTGCTCTTGTCCTTGGTGCTGGGAAACCTCCGGGTAGCTGTGTGCCCTGCAAATGTAATTATAATTATAACAATAATGAGTGTGGAGAGAAACTAACTTGTCTTGGAAAGAGTTGTCGCCCTATGAAGTATGCCTCTCACATCATCATGGCGGTCTCAGCCGCAGAGGAAAAATACCTTTTTTCATTTTAAATGAAATGTTTCTAACATTCAGTTTCTTCTTTTATCTTCTCCCTTTTTATCCTCAAGATTGTGTTTACTGCCTCTGAACTTATTTCTCCTTGTCCTGTTTCATTGATGAAAACACTTGGAGATTTTCTGGATTCATATCCATCTCTCTCCTCTCATACTGTAAGAAGTATTGTCAATGCTAAATAGTCACCTTAAGGTCAGTTACTAACAAGTTAGGCACTCAATAAATCACCATAAAAGCATTCTGTCACTAATCCTTGGACACAGGCACCAATTCATGCACTCACTAATGCATTCTTGCATTCAGCCCTGTACCCATCCACAATACAACATACACACAAACCCAACAAGCTTTTTGATGATACCCGAAAATAATAAAAGTAGAAAAAGAAAACGTCACCACCTGAACAAGGTGGGCCTATGCCCACATTAAACATCATTAGAAATAGCAGAAGGCAGCCACAATACGTAGTGTAACAATGTTTTAAAGTTCCTATATGGTAGCCATGTTAAAGGAAACGTGTATCTTGGAGTGTTAAAACAATGTTAAACAATGTGCAATAACATTCCTCAATGGCTGCTAAGTGAACATCGCACTAGGAGGTGAACTTGGAAAGATGTTGTGCGTATCGTGTCACTGTTCTATCCTGATATCTGATCCACAAAGGCTAACATAATTGTTCTAAATGTGGCAGCCATAATGGAACGGTAAAATAATAATGCACTACAGACAGTACTATTCACAGATGGTCACAAGTGCTATAAGCAGTCGCTACATGGGATGCAGTTCACTACAGATGAAATCAGCGGCAAGCGCGTGGGCTGGTAGCACTACAGGATGCTAAAATAAAATAGACAGCAAATTTTTTAAAAAATGATGTGACCTCTTAAATATGAAAATGGAAAGCTTAAAGGCATGGTCTTCCAACTCTGGCACTGAAGCACACTCAAGCTGAGGCAGATATGCACATGTGAGCAGGAAAAATCCCATCACTCACTAGGCAATATAGTGAATAGCTCAAGTGGTCTGACGCTTTGCCCAATGCTGTTTGTTGCTATGAGGAGACATAGAATGTGAATGCCACAAACAGACCAATGGTAGAGTCGGGGTAACCCAAAACCCTTTATGTGTTAATATTTATGTACGTGTTTTTTCTAGTTATTAATTTGATTACAAGGGTCTTGCATACAACTAAACCCATGAGGCCCACCTAAGCGGGTATAGTAACGATTATCATAGTATACATTTGTGGCACTGGGTGAAAACTACACACAGCTCTTGACTGCTAAGGTAATCAATGAAATTCCATGTAACAAATTACCGGTATACAGGCTTTAATACAATATAATAATAGTCCACTTTCAAAAACCTGTTGACCTTAACATACAGTTTTCATTAAAAAATTCTCTTGGTTTCATTTATCCTCTCACATGAATTTTTGTGGTCCCACTTTTGCCAGGTCGCCACTCTATCTCGTTCTGTAAGAAGAACGTAATGCAAAAAATGATATAAAACTGTATGGACTCTGTATGCAAATACAGCCTGACCGACAAGATTTTTTCAACTTCACCCCTGACTTGCTTAGCCTTTTCCAAGCAGAGAGGCATCTGTTTTGTCTATGCTCTCTACAAACGGTAAATATAAACACATATTGAGGAACATTGCTTTCCAGGAACACAGGAATAAGTCAGAGCAAATTGTTGCATATGTAAATATTACATTATTTCTTGACCCATGTTGGTGACAGTAGCCTTCTTCTCTTTTCATTGGCCCATTATTCCTTTGTTATCCTGTCCCACTGGACATAATTAAAAACCTACATTTGTTTATATATTTTATTTGCTATCTTTTACATTAGTAGAGAATTGTAAAGGGCTAGTAGAGTGTGTATCCCGTTAAGAAGTTCTGCCATAAAAACATTTAGTATTAAAGATTGTCTATGAATCTGGTTCTATGAAAAAGTAGAGAACGATTTGGTTAGATTGAGTGAGAAGCTGAAACCAGAAAGCTTTCCCCAGAAATCCACTCCACCACGAAACCACTCCCTCTTCATCTCGAGAGACTGCATAATGACTCTGAATTACCTAGTAGGACTGGTACTCGTTAGCACCGAACCCTCCCTACCCCAGTTACTAAGTATGAGCTCAGTGCTGCACACAGGGGCCAGAACACTACATCTTGGCAGTGTATACAACACCTTAACAACTACGAAATGCATTCGTAGACTAAAGAAATAGTTATTAACTGCCAGGCAGGACTGATATAAACGCTTTGATAAATAGTCACCACAACAACAAAGTACAGGCATTGCTTTTAAGGCAGAGAGCAGGGTCAGACAAATGCTACAAAGCTGAGGAGAAATCAGAAATAAACAGCAAAATGGTGAGTGGGGTATCCATACACTAACAGCGTCAGCAATTTCACCCCTTGCAGCCAACAAGAGAGTGTTCCAGCTGACATATGCAGCCTCTGTTTGCCCTTTGCCATACAAGGATTTCACGTCAAATGTGTCAGTGACTTGTCAGTACGAATCAGGAAGTCTGATGTGGTTCCCCAATGATGTACGAGTTTGGACAGGATGACATCAAATTGCTGGTACCGCATGTCAACTACCCAATGAAAGCAGATGTCCTAACACCAGTCCCTGATTCCAAATAACCTCTACCCCCTTTGTGGACAACATTCGATCTTCCAGACAAAAAAAATGGCACTGAATTGTTTTCTTGAATACAAATTTGCAAGGAGTGAAATGACTTTCATTTCTGTTCCGCTCTGAAGCAGCTCTTGTGATGACGCTTATTAGTACAGTAGCTTTAAAGAGATATGAAAAACGAGAAAAAAAACATTTCTCGAATGCTAATTGGTATCATCACTGCAGTAGCTGTTGCCAAGATAGTTAACATCTTTTGGATGTCACACTTTGTAGCATATTAAAAACAGATGTGTTGTGCAGATAAAGAAGGAAAAACAAGGCTTGAGAAGGAGTGGAGCATAATGTTAAAAAAAAAAACGGTAAGCACAACTTTTCTGGCCACCAGGGGGATGAATGTGGAGCATAAAAAATTGCTCAAGTCTTTCTGATATCTTCGTTCAAAAACAGTGTTAGCATTCTGTGCCAATCTGGCACATTAAGTGAAGCCTTTCTAAGACCTTCACTCCCACACTTAGCGGTAGAGGTGAAGCCGTTCTCTAAACTGCTTTATACAATGCCAGTTCATTACATAGATTTCATGGATAATTAAGAGTTTATACAAAAATGAAAAGTACTAAAATAAACCGTGATTGCTACCAAAGGATCACTAAAGCAGGGCAGGTATAAAACTGTAGAAGAGCACTCATATTTAAAATATGCAATTAAAAAAAGACAGCGACTCAGCTATAAAGGTACATAGGCGACCTCTGAACTTATGCCCATTATTCGTGACATATTGGACAATCTGGAGAATGAATGCCCTGGGGATCAGCAGTACCCGGAGCCGAATCATGTTGTAGTCTTACTGGCCAATGATGGATTTTATAGCCGGGTTTCAATGAACCAAAGCTTCCTCCTGATGCTTGGGTGATCTATGTTTCTCAGCTTTTCTTCTAGTGACAGGTGTTAAAATATCTAAGGGAAGCAAATCAGACCATAGTGTACTGAAGGTCAGATGAGGGGGTCACTGAGAGATTGTATACATGGCTTACTCACAAATACAGTCTGTGTGGGCCACCACCATTTAGAACAAGTATATTAAAAAGGACGTTTAGACAGAAAATTAGAATGCTGAAACCTGATTGGGAGTTTGTCTCTGGGGAGGAGCACGGATGGGAGACCTGTAGCATGGAGTCACTAAGCATAATGAAGCAGACAAGGCAAGGTTTCAGTTTTCACCAAAAGGAAGCCTGTTATCTCTGCTGGCTTGATGGACATGAACCACAGCCAGTTTGAGGCAGCTGTGTCAATATTTTGTATTATTAAATAACGTTATTAGGTTCAGAAATAGTACATATCAACGAGATTATATAAATGTATTCACTACTTGTAAGTGACAAACCACTGAAAGAACTTATAGGCATTTACCTTATACGTTCTTATATCCATAGTTACAAAGATTTAGCACAGGAGGCCTAACAAATGTATTTTCCTAACAACAAGATGTACGCCTACTTCCAAAGACAGGGGGCTTCAGTGCTGAAATTTCTTTACCTTAGGAGACAAATAATGTCATCTCTTGCCATTAAAATTGTAGTTGACATTCAACCATCTTGTGTGACACATATTTTGACACCACTTTGAATCTATGACTACTGGGAAGGTATAAACTGCAACTTGTCTCGAGGTGTGACCGAGTGGGAATGCATGGAATGTTTAAAATGATTTGAAATTATTGGGAATTTTAAAGGATATACTGTAAAAAAACGATATTCTTGAAAAAGTAAAGTTCTCTTTAAATACTTAGTAATGTAAAAACTGAGCATATTCAGGTTGCTTAATGTGCCAAATGGTATAGCTCAGAGAGGGAACTCCCAGCCCAGTCGAAATTAATACAACATATCTCAGCTGAAGCAAAACTATCTGGCCGCTCCCCTACATCAACAAGAATCGATTATGGTAAAATGTTTATACTGGCCATGGTGAGATAAACCTTACAGAACCTCATTACTAGAGACCAGTTAATTTTAATGAGTTGGCCATAAGTTACAACCCCCTGGCCTATAGAAACCCAGAGGACCAACTAGATGCTCAAAAATGGGAGATCCATAAGAATGAGCATTACGGAGCAACAGAGGAAGTCTCCCCTTGCATTAAAGAACAAGTAAGCGCCACCCACCTGGAAGGGCAGGACCATTATTGAAGGCACCAACACCACAATTAAAGGCTACAGCAGGAGCAGGTTGAGGACCACAAATGACACTAGCCCAGGTGAGGCCCAAGCTACATCTGCACATCCCTTTCCAAAGGCCCTCAACATCCAAGGTGCAGGATGGTGAAGAAAGAATAATAAAAAAGACATGCCAAGGCATCTCAAATCCCACAAATCCAAAGGCAATCAGAAAAATGGAGAAGGAGGGAAGCCAGAAAGAAGCAAATCAGCCAGGGCACCCAAAGGGACAAATGCCCAAACGCCAAAATCAACAGGCAATTGCACAACACATTAGAGGAGCAAGCACATTATAACAAGCATTTACAATGCAATGGTTTCGCCTTTGGAAAAGTTAGAGCTATTGGCATTGCTCATGACATTTCTTTTTTTTTTTTACTTCTAAATAAATGGCATTGTTGTTTACATTGCAATAGGTCTCACATTTGTTGGAGTTGGAGCTACTGGCATTGTAAATGGCAATGTTTTTTATTCATGCTTTGTTAGCAGTGGAGTGATATTTTTTTTTAAGTGCCCACTATACCATATTATAAGCTTTTATAGCAACTATACAGTAAAGCTATAGCTATTTTAACGTAAAAGGGTGTAAATGGATGAATACAAATACCAAAAAGAATCTTAAACTGTATGGTGGAATGTATAGCAGGTGACAGACTACCGATCACAACATACGTACTTTAAGTAATTGTGGAAACCATATGTAATAAAAAAATCGGTAGTATGGGGTGTCAATGACGCTTATGCAAATGATGCTCAGCTGGTGAAGTGGTCAGCTCTGTTTGCAGATGCAAAGTGGTGAAAGGTGAAGTATTCAGCTCTGTCTGCAGGCACAAAGGGATGAATGGTGAAGTGGTCACTCTTCAGCTGTGAACATGCTCTTTACTGTTGCTCATGGGCATCAAGAGAATCTGCCAGGTCTGAGTCATTTCAGACACCTTATGTGAGGGCTGGGGTTTGTAAATGCACCTACATTAAACACCACTAAGAGATGAAGCGATTTCTGTGACATCACGTGATTTTTCTCCAAAATGTTTTTTTCACTTTCACTTTTTGGGTTTTCCGGGATGCTCTGGCATAAGATTCCCGGTTCCACCATGATTCGTTTTGTACAATAAGAAAACACAATAACTAAAAATACTCTCAAACTACGGTTTAACAGAGACACCTTTTTCTGTGTAAAAAGCACCTCACCATGGACCAAGCAGGGGCACGTGCCCCTAATCCACAGCAGGATTGGGACACTTCTCTGACAGGAGTTGTGCCAACCCACCTGCAGCCAACGCCATGGGTCACAGGAACATGAGATAGAGAGAAGGGGAGGAGATAGAGAGAAGGGGAGGAGATAGAGAGAAGGGGAGGAGAGAGAGAGGGGGGGAGAGAGAGAAGGGGGGATGAGAGAGAGAAGGGGGGATGAGAGAGAGAAGGGGGGATGAGAGAGAGAAGGGGGGATGAGAGAGAGAAGGGGGGAGAGAGAGAGAGAAGGGGGGAGAGAGAGAGAGAAGGGGGGAGAGAGAGAGAGAAGGGGGAGAGAGAGAGAAGGGGGGGTACATGGAGAGAGAAATGGGAAATAGGAGAGAGAAATGGGTGACAGAGAGAGAAATGGGGGACAGAGAGAGAAATGGGGGACAGAGAGAGAAATGGGGGACAGAGAGAGAAATGGGGGACAGAGAGAGAAATGGGGGACAGAGAGAGAAATGGGGGACAGAGAGAGAAATGGGGGACAGAGAGAGAACGGGGGAAGAGTCTGGAAGGGTGAAACGAAAGGGAGAGAAGGCGATAGTTCGGGGGGTACAGGAAAGGGGCAGGAGGTGGACAGGCAATATACATTTTAAAAACAAGCGGTAGATTTGGAAGAGGAAAGCAAAAGAAAGATAGGGCGAGTACAATGTATCAATGGAGGATGTGAGAGGATGGGAGGGAGAAAGGAAAGGAGGGGGCATACTAAGTGGAGAGGGGTGTGTGAAGACAACGGTGAGCGGGCAGGAGGGACGGCGAATGGAGGAGGTTGAGCTGGTCAGGGTGCGAGGAGAAGAACGAGAGGGAAAGGCAGAGCGAGGAACCAACGAGGAAATAGAGGGGAAACGCGAGAGGGGACGGCTGGGGCATAGGGGAGAGTGAGGGCAGAAGAGAGCTACCCACACACACACACACCCAGAGCCCCCCCCACACACACACACACACCCAGAGCAGTCACATACACACACACTCTGGAGCAGTCACACACACACACACACACTGGAGCAGTCACACACACACACTGGAGCAGTCACACACACACACTGGAGCAGTCACATACACACACACACTCTGGGGCAGTCACATACACACACTCTGAGGCAGTCACATACACACACACCCTGGGGCAGTCACACACACACACACACACACACCCTGGAGCAGTCACACACACACACACACCCTGGAGCAGTCACACACGCGCACACACACACCCTGGAGCAGTCACACACGCACACACACACCCTGGAGCAGTCACACACACACACTGGAGCAGTGACATACACATACTGGAGCAGTCACACACACACACACACACACACACACACACACACTGGAGCAGTCACATACACACACACACACACTGGAGCAGTCACATACACACACACTCTGGAGCAGTCACATACACACACACCCTGGAGCCCCGGTGTGTCTAAGACGACAACGTACGTTTATCAAGCATCTCAACAAAGCATCAAGGGAACCCTGTTTTGCAAGACTATTTCACCTCAGTTATCATACCACAAATGAGCGGTTTTAAAAAAGAGACCATATTCCATATTTTTAATTGTACACCATGCACCCATAATGACATTTATCCCATATTCAGGTTTAACCATGCTCATTCTTGCGCCTCAAGTTCCTGCTGAATGACTTGTGCAGAGGTGGTCATGGTGCAGTCAATGAGGAGAAAGGTCACAGTTCAAACCCTCTAATCAATACCACTGTCGAGAAGGCTGCACAGATTTACCAGCCCTGGATTTAAAGGTATCCTGGCAACAGCATCACCCCACGCCTGGGCGCTGACACAGCAGTGACGGATTCACAGGGAGAGGACCCCCGAGCGGTCACGAACTATCGGGCAAGAGGGCGGCGCACATGTTGACAAAGACAAAAGAAGCCTTGGCAAAGCCAGAATGTTTGGTTTGCATTTTGAGTGCCGGCTAAAACATTAAGAGCGCCTGATGCACAGGAAAAAACTAACTAACTGATTTTTATATACGATGCATCTACGGAATATGTACTTTAATGTCCCATGATTTCAGAGTTCTTTTGAGATATAAAATATTCCTTCATGCGCTGCAATGCAATCATTCCATAGCAGGCTGAATACTATACAAATAAGAAAATAACATGGGGTGAGAGAAATACTGTTCAGGGCAGAGCAAACACCGGCACTATGTGTGTATGTATGTATTAAAGAATTGGTAAACATCGGTCTTCAGATAGCTGCTGTCATGACAAACCTAAAGATAATAGCAACTGGTGGGAGTGCTGCCTGCCTGGGAGAGTCCCAGGTGGCCTCATCTGTGGAAAAAAAAAGTCCTCTGCCTGGATGCTTGTAAAAATAAGCCTGATGTTTCTCAAAGCGACAAACCAAAATACCTTCTTCCTACTGAGTAACCAGTCCCACTTTGCAGGCGAGATCTCCCACCAAAGACGGAGGAGAGACAACCAGCGGAAGGCCAAGCACCGGACCAGCCTCGTGTTGGCTCGTGCGGGCTTTGTTCAACTGGTTTACTATGAGTCATGAGGCGAACACCCCAAGTGCAGTCCTGCGGTGTAAGCGGATGTGACCAGCTCCACCGCGGGAAACAGCACACCGACACACAGCTAGTCACACAACACATTGAACACCCGAACTTGACTTAATAATACAAAGTAGTGCTGAAGGTTGGCTTGGAGCACTGCTCGCTGTAGGAGCGGTTCTGGAGAATTCGGATTGTCCAATTGGACCTCTTCATTAGTTGCTACTCCACAGCACGTGAGCTCTAAGGAGCTGAAAAACGTTGATAAAGTTAGGAATGCCACTGGTTGCAACCACAACCTCATTCTATACAAATGACCCATACATATCGATTCACCTCATGACCAACACCCCGGACACCATTTATGAGCCAGCTAACTCATTCACATTCAGTGCCCCCCCATGACTCCGTGGTTCGCAGACATACCGTCGGAAACATGTTTGCGGTGGCCAGAGGGCAGTGGCGTGGGAAGTTGCAGCATAGCGCTGGCGGTACACGGACGGGGGGGGGCGCAAACAGACAGCGGGAGCGGGAACGGCGCAAGAAAAATAAAACGGCACTCACCTTATGTGCTTGAACCTTGACAGCATTCTTTGGACTCTAGCGCCCCTGACAACAAAGACGGGAGGGGGACGGGAGAGGACGAGGGGGGCGGGAGAGTACACGAACGGCGGGAAGGGGGCGGGAGAAGACGAGGGGGGCGGGAGAGTACACGAATGGCGGGAAGGGGGCGGGAGAAGACGAGGGGGGCGGGAGAGTACACGAACGGTGGGAAGGGGGCGGGAGAAGACGAGGGGGGCGGGAGAGTACACGAACGGCGGGAAGGGGGCGGGAGAAGACGAGGGGGGCGGGAGAGTACACGAACGGCAGGAGGGGGGCGGGAGAGGACAGGGGGGGACGGCGGGAGGAAGGCAGGACAGCAGCAAGCACGGCCCGGCCGGACCAGATTCGTGAGCTCCTAGGGCAGGGAGGGGTGGGGGCAGCGTGGGCTTGGGGTCTTGGCAATTTGGGTAGCTCTGAGAGACAACTAGGGGTGACAAAAGCTAGCCTCTTCGTTTACAGCACAGCAGGGAAAAAAGCGGAGCCCCGCTGAATTGGAGCAGCAGCAACTGCAAATATGATAGCTATTCGAGGTATTCAACAACTCGGGGCTGGTCAACAAGTCCCGGGCCGGGCCGGGCAGTGCGCACGCGTGTTTGCTAAAACAGCGATTCTCCCGGCTCTTGAGAGCCAGCAGCTGCTGTTTTGTTTAGCTGGAGGAGCCCGGGTTATGCCTCGAGGAGGAGGATCGGTCTCTGGGCGCACCTTGGCCAGGAACAGAAGCAGCTGTGAGTAATCACGCCCTCACTCGCTTTCTGAACAAGCACCTACGAAGACACAGGGGGCGGGGGAGGACACGGACGGCGGGAGGAGGGCGGGAGAAGACACGAACGGCGGGAGGGGGGCGGGAGAGGACACGAACGGCGGGAGGGGGGCGGGAGAGGACACGGACGGCGGGAGGGGGGCGGGAGAGGACACGGACGGCGGGAAACGTGCACAGGACAGCGAGGGAGGGGCGGGGAGGCACACGGAGGGGGCGGGAATGGACAGCGCATCTGAATTCACTTTCAGTGAAAGGGGAGGGAACGGGAAAAAACGTAACTCCGCCCTGGGAAAAAATCTCGGGAACGCCCCGAATCTGGTCCGGCCTTGACGGACAGATCCGGCACTCAATGGCTAGCCTCCATTTATGGAGCTAGCCAATGAGAGCCGGGGGACGTTCCCGAAGTGCTTAGTGTCGACATAGGATTTCACCTGCGCTGAAGAGCTGCGCAGAGCGCAGCCTTCGGCAGGTGAAACCCAAAAAGGGGGGAAATTAAGCCAGTTATTTTTCGAGTTTGTGTTGATTATATGCATATATTGACTAAGATGACTGTAGGCAAGATGGTGGGTGGGTTAAAGTGTTTTTCTTTTGTTTATGGCGAATAAGCAAATATTGAAAGTGGTGTAATTCATGTTAACGGTCTGAATAATCACAAAAAAATGCGTGCAATTGAAATGTGGCTAAAAACTGGAAATCTGGGGGTGATTCTCTTGCAAGAAACCCATATTCCGACTGTAAAACTTTCAGAATTTCCCATGTTGGACATCTTATAGGGGATTTTCGCCGTCCTCGGCCTCTCATAGAGGGACTGCTATATTTCTGAGTAAAAATCTACAAGCTGACTACGTCAATTTTGGTAAAGATCAACAAGGGCGCTGGTGTTGGGTTACATGCTCATTTAGAGAGAGATATAGACTGTTAACATTTGTTAGCTTTTACGCTCCAGTGGAAGACATTCCTAAAGCCTATGAGGAGTTGTGTCAATCTTTGATCCAGGTTCCTGGTGATAAAATTGTTGGGGGGGGGATTTTAATATTCTTATGAATCTTCAATTAGATTCCTCAGTGCAAGGGAAAAGACAAACGAAACCTAAGTCTTTTAAAGTTTTGCAAAACTATGGAGCAATTTTAGATCTGCATGACCGGTGAACAGCGTTCCCTTTAGAAGGGAAGTTAACGTGTTGGTCAGGTCGGTTTTACTCTTCATCGCGCATTGATTTTTTTCAGGTCTCTCAGTATTTACCTTTTTTCCAGCAAAAATTATTTTATAATGGATTTATTTTCTGATCATGCAATGCTGGCACTGGAGATAGACTTCGGGGCAGGTGTTAGGCTCCCGAAACGGTGGATATTAAATAAACAATATTTTAATAATGAGGATTGGGTGAAAACTAATGGGTCAGAGATCGAAGAATTCCTAATTCGGAATAATTAATCTGCTTCTATAGATGTAGTTTGGGATTCACTCAAAGCTTTTATTCGTGGGTTGATTATTGGAAAGGATGCAGCTATATCGAAAAAAGCTAAGGCAGATAAGAGAAAGTTGGAAGATAGGATTCAAGCACTCCATGAGGCCTTTTTGCACAATCCCTCTGTCTCTAAAAAGCCAGCTTGATCAGCCCAAACGGGAACTGAGTTCTGCATACTATACTCTAAGCGAAACTGTCTATCAACAGCCTCATCAGAAAGTATATGAGGAGAGCAATTTCACGGGTAGACTCCTGGCGTGGCAGGGCAGGGAGCTGGTGGCGGAGAACCAAATTAAAGCATTAACTTGCCCCGTGACTACCCTGTGTATAGAGGACCCAGTGAAAATTGGGGAAATAATGCTCAATCACTATGAGTCTATTTATGGGAAGCTCCAGATAGTGGATAGTCTACAATTCGAAACATTTCTCCATGCTAATTAACGACCGATACTCTCGGAAACAAAGAAATTATCAATGGTGAGTCCATTGTCTATGAAAGAGTTGGAGGATGTTGTTAAGAGTTTACCTCATGGTAAGGCCTGTGGTCCGGATGTGCTTCCATCAGAATTTTATTTCAAAAAACTTGGCTCATTCTCAGGTTTTTTTCTTCAAGTGGTAAATTCCATGTTAGAAGGAGGGGTGGTTCCAGAATCTTTTAGACAGGGGAATATAGTGAGTTTTGTGAAAAAGGGCAAGAATAGTAGGGAACCTAATTCCTACCGCCCAATAACGCTGCTTAATTCAGACTACAAAATTGTCACCAAACTTTTGTCACTCAGCTTCAATCAGCATGCGGCATAACTGATCCATTCGGATCAAAATGGTTTTATCGCAGGCAGACAATTAGTTACTAATACTCACTTTTTGGGAGAGGCATTAGATTATTTTGATACACAGAGGATACCAGCTTTAGTTTTATTATTGGACGCCGAGAAGGCTTTTGACCTTGTGGTATGGGAGACATTGTTTACAATTTTGCAGCATTTTGGTATTCCATTGCAGATTATATCTTTGATTCGTAATCTTTATGCTGATGCTGTAGCCAATGTAGTTATTAATTCGACTGTGGCAGGGACACTTAAAATTTAACGAGGCACAAGGCAAGGGTGCCCTTTATCGCCAGTCCTATTTGCCTTTTTCATTGAGCCATTGGCGATAGCAATTAGGAACTGTGCTGATATTTGTCCCCCAGTTTCATTAATGTCAACATTGAAATTGTATGCGGATGACATCATGCTCATAATTAAACCAACAATAGATGCCCAAGCCAAAGTCTTTCAGCTTTTTAAAGACTTTGAGGCCTTAGGCGGCTACTGCATTAATAAAGGGAAGACTGAAGTTCTGCAATGTGGGAGGGTAGCTTTAGATCTGCACCCTGATATTCATACCTCTGTAACGCTAATCCAAAGAGATATCTGGGGGTATTTTTCACTGAATCTGTTAGTGATCTATATCAATTGAATTTTACTCCTCTGCTTAGGAAATTTCAGGGTTTGTTTTCTCGGTGGAGCCTGCTCCCCCTTTCTATTCTGGGGCGAGTGGCTTTAATTAAAATGTCTGTTCTTCCGTTATTTAATTTTCTTTTTTCAACTATTCCATGACCTTTATCGGGCTCCTTTTTTACTCAGGTAGAGTCTATGTTTACTGCCTTCCTTTGGGCAAAAAAAACCCACCTCGTATAGCACTCAGCACTTTATATGAAGATCTGGATCAGGGAGGGTTAGCTCTTCCAAATCTCAGGGATTATTATCTGCGTATTTTGCACAATATTTATCTAGATTTAACTTTTTACAGCAATCCTATGTATTTTGCAATAGTTTTATGAATTTAATGTGTAGACAGTCAAATTCATTCTCCCTAGTTGATTTTTAGATCCCCGAAACTTGTTCGCTATAAGTGCCTTCACTGTTTTTTAAAAAAATGACAGGCTTTGGTCAGAAGATATTCTATTCCTGCAATTAATTTAATTACATTGTTAGAAGAGATCCTGCCTCTGGCTGGGGTTAAACAATCAGTACATCTTGCGTCAAAATGGGCAGCGGCCGGATTTGTAAAAGCTCCAGATTTTTGGGGAAATTTGAAATGGCTAACTGTAGTTGAAATGTCGCAATTGATTTTTAATGATTTTATTTTGCTAAGTTCTTAAAGCATTTTGTATAAGTTTTTTGCAGAAATAGATGTTTCTCATGTAGTTGAACGGAGCCAATTGGTTGATGATTTGCTAGTCAGGACTTCGGAAAAAAAGCCAGGCGCCTGGAAGAATTACTTAGCCTCAGTCAAAGGAGTTGATCTTGAGTCGAAGGCAATTAAAAAATGGTCGGATCATGAAGATCTAGAGATGTCATCTCAAATTTGGTCAACTATTAATAAACTTAATTTTAGCACATTGAGGGGGCGAATTAGCGAAGGGTGTTGTTTTTTAGCAAATGGTTGTTGTACCGAACTCCTTACTCTTTATCAAAAACTTATGCTAACCAATCTTCTCAATGTTTTCGGTGTCAGAATTTTCCATTAGCTAATTGGTCTCATATTATGTTGAGTTGTCCCAAAATGTATACGTTTTGGACAGATGTTTTTAGCTATTTGGAGTTTGAATGTGACATCCAATTGCCTGTGAACGATAAACTAATTATTTTTGGCTTCGATCCGGATCTTCCTTTTAGGGATCCAGTGATAAAATTCTTATATTTAGCAATGGCAGTAGCTAGGTCGTTTTTATTGCAAAAATAGCGAACAGATTTGACTCCCACTGTTTTGGAATGGGGTCATAATATGAAAATAGTTAAGAAAAGTGAACGTATTTTCTCATTACGGGTGGGTGGGATTAAGAAATTTAACAAGGTATGGGGTACTTTTTTTGGGGGGGGTTAAATTGAGGTTGGGAGACTGTGTTTATGATGTTTAAGTAGGCAGGGTTGTGGTCTTGGGTTTTACTATTGTGTAAATGCATTTGCTGATCCTTGCTGTGTGTATTATTAATGTATTATCAATTTTTTGTGTATTTGTCCCAAGGGAGGGGTTGTTTTTAAATGGTTTAATGATGCATTGATCTTATGTTTATGTTAAAAATTCTTGGCTTCAATAAAAAAAATTTTTTTTTAAAAACATTAGAGGAGCAAGCATCCAACAAGAAATGCAAGCACCCAACATCCCAGAATAAGGACCCCCAACTGCAGGCCTGTAAATACCAAGGAGAGACAACAGGCATGAACCCCACAACTGCACCCAAAGAGTATGCTGTAAGACTTTTAGGGTCACAAATTTAGGCTGCATACCCACAGCAAAACACCAAAGGAATGGAATAATACAGACCAAAAACCTGCCAACAAGAACAATAGGCCAGCCAACTTACCAGCGAGCAAAGAAAATCACCTCAAACACAACAAAAGCATCCCACCCTGATATGGTAAAGTCAAAAGAAATACAAGTGGTGACCCACCACTAAACTGCATGCCACAAAACGCCATAGTGTCCCAATTCACACCAGACAGAGACAGCAATACAAAACCCAGTCAGAAGGACAAAAAGCAGTATCGTGTAATACATGTCCAGCAGCCACAAGCGTCACAAGCAATACCACGAGGAGCACATACATAGGAGACCACAAGTAACAAGTGGCCCAAGCAAAAGAAGGCAGAGACCCTGAAGTAAAACTGCCAACCCCTTCATAGGAACCGCAAAGTGAGAAGAGAAATGCCTAGCCCATAATTAGGTTGGCATGAGCAAAGCCCAAGCAAAAAGGCAGCACCAATCTCCCAGCAGTGAATGGAGAAGCCAACTTCAATGAGGACCACAAGGGGAAAACAGACAGTAACCCAGAAGCACCAAGAGCAACAGGAACAGTTGGAGAAAACAAGAGAAACGCAATTAGAGCACTATGTCCCATCAGCTCCTTGGCAAGGCCATGACAGGTTGTGCTCCAACACTAAACACAGAGAATAGCCCAAAGACAAGCACGACCTGAAAAAAGAGGGGGCAGAAGGGTCAAAGAGGATGGAGTGACCCTATTCAGGGAAGGGGCACTTAGTCACAGAAACAGCCAAACAGAAAAGTGCAGAGGCGCAGTACATGCAGAGGATGCCAATCCTACAACTGACACAAAATAGGTATGGCCAGCACAAGCCCACACACCATGTAAACGGTAGACGGTTAGCAGGGGGGCAGGATGAAACAAAGACGCAAAGCCCTAATTCACAAGCACTGGGTCAAAGAGCAATATAAACAGATCAACCAAGATCCTGCCTAGCAAAGCAAAAGAGGTAACCCCATGAGAAACCCTGAAATCTAAAAAAAAAAAGTAAAAGTAAAAGGGAGGAGAGTAAGACAGCTGGACCCAGGAAAACTGAGCCAGGGCACATGGTCCTCAAGGAGGAATTACCAAGCACAGTCCATGACCAAGTCAAGGAGAGTAATTCCAATCCGATAGTCAGACCCATCAGGGAAGGACAGGCTGAACTTCAGAACCAACACAACACATGTCCGCAACAAGCCCAGAGAAGACACAGGGGGGCAAAGGTAGGCATTAGATGGAGATACAGGCAGAAATTTCATATTCTCAAAAGCCACTAGGGAGAATAGGTGAAGAAGAGATGGTGAACACGTGGAAGCACAAGACAAGGTCACACCTCAATATCAAAAAAGGGGGTAGCACACACCAGTCCTTTAGTAAAAAAGGTTCCAGAGCTCCACACTGATCCGGAAAACTCCAGCTCCAAGTCGAGTGAGGAGCCAGCGAAGACCAGGATACACATCAGAACTATCACCACATGACCCCCAACAAGCCCAACAGGCAGAGAACAATACACACAGAAATGGGACACCTATGCAGCACACACATCACACAAGCCCCAAACCCAGCAGGGATCACAGGGAGAAACCAAGGCCTGGCCCATATCCAATGCAAAAGGTGGCCCCTCATCTGCCTATCAGTGTAGGGGCTCCAGTGCTGACACAAGGCAGAAGCAGTCCAGTCCCAAGGCCAGTAGGGAGCACACATGGCAGGCCGCCAAGGCCCAGTCACAAGTACAAAGAGGCAATAGATGGTCATCCAAAGGCCCACAGCATTGCCCAGAGGAACAGACCCACAAGCCTATTAGGAAGCAGAGAAGAGAAAGCAAAACGTTATAAGAGCACCAGACAGCCCCCAACAAGCTGAGAAGGAGGTGGGCTGGGCACAAATTAGACAAACGAAGACAAGGAGACTTCCCATTTGACCGAGGTTTGGCAGGTAGCAAAGTGGGAATTCCAAGGTTAGCCCACACTCTATAAAGAAAAAAAACGGACTTCTCCTCAAGTGATGGAGACACCAGCACCATTCAGCAGAAAGGTACATCTCAGGCCCAAGCTCAGCAGGGAGCACAAACAGGTGAATACCCACAACCTGCCCCACTAGCCTGAGTGAGGGGGGATTCAATTTCCATAGCAGAGGATCAAAGTAACTTCAGTGGGCCAGAAAAGGAGAGGTAATACACCAGAGAAACACCAGTCAAGCTGAACAGTGAAGTCGGAAAGGCAAGAGCCAAACAAGAGATGAGGTCGGTAAACAAGACAATACCTTACAGACCCCAAACCCAGAAGGAAGCATATCTGCAAAGTCATGCCCAGTCCACACCCTGGGCGGAAAAGGGGGCACTCACACATATTTCAGCGATGTGGACTCAAGGCCTCTTAGCAAACAAGTGAACCCCAGCCCCAAATCAGGGAGCACAGACGATGAAAGGCCTCACTATCCAGGGGAGATGGGTAATCTATATCCATCAAGGGCTGACAGCAATATCATGAAAAACAATTACAACCTTAGCCCCAAGCCTAGCAATGAGCTAGAGAAGGACAAGTCAAACAGATTAAGCAGCACCACACACACCCAATAGGGAGGAGTAGATGCAACCAAAGCTAAGATACCATGCTGCAAGCCCAGTAAGCACTTAGCAAGTTAGACAAATCTAAAAAATAGTCCAAAGCAAACCGAAAAAGCTCAAAAAGGACACACAAGTTAAGCGAGAACTCTGATTCAAAGACAAGAAAAAGAGAGTAACTACCTTCTAAAGGAGACAAAGAAAAAAGTTAGGCTTCTTGCTCCTTCACAAGCACGCTTGGAGAGGTAGAAGTTTAATTATTATTTTTTAGGTTGGCGTTGGGGTGCCGCTCTCCAGGTTGACAGAAACATGGGAAGAGAAAGTGATGAGGAGGGGAGGAGGAGGAGAGAGAGAGAGAGAACGAACAAAGCAATCATGCTTCATGAGTGTATTATGTCAATGGCATCTCCTTGTTTGGTGTACTGATTGACCAAGGATACTCAAGAACCTATAATGCTTCGAGTGATATCCATTCAATCACCTAGTGTAATGCAATCCTGATTACAGGCCATGTTTCATTCTTTATCAAAACAGAGGTGGCTGGGAACTCTGTTTCTGCTGTGACGGAGGCCCCTCTCCGCCCATATATATATCAGGCCCTAAATCTACTTTGATAATCAATTAATGTGTCTGCTGTAACTGAGGCATTAATTGTATTTACTCCCAGTATGCCTTGCCGCCACCGCCCCCAAATTTGTCACTGGGCCAGTGAGGTTGACTCACTCAGTGTCATCGGACCAAAATCCAGTGCCAGAGCTCTAGCCTAATGCCCTTGCAACAGAATATCCATGGGAATGTTCAAAACTGTACATGATAAGCCCTGTGTTGATTCTTCTCATTGGCCGTATTTCATCTAGGAAGAGACTTGGACAAGAACACCTGCACCTCCTGTCCCATAAGAACCAAAGTTCGACATACTTCACACTAGCGACCATATTACAGAAGATTTGCAATAGTGCAATAATCAAAGCAAATCCATTTTGTACTCTTCCAATTAGCTAATTGTATGATATGGAATGGATCAACCCAATTGAGCCCCATTTCATAGTAGATCAACCTTTTTGCCAATGATGAAACTGGAAAAATTAATTGTGAAGTTATTACTCAAAATATGTATAGCATTTTCTTACTATAAACCACTATGGGAATTAATGGAGATTATATCTAATTCAGGTCCAAGAGAACCTTAGTTTTTGTTCTTTTAAAAAAAATAAACATAATGTGCACCACTTTTAATAGTTGTGTAAGCAAATGCAGGCGTATGTATGCTTTTGACGCTGGCTTTGCCCATTTTCAAATTTGCAATGTGGAAAACACAAATGTATTTTTTTCCTAATACATATATGTAGTACAAATAGTGTGAAGTTTGTTTCGTCCATGAGATCATCTGGCGGGAATACTGTTGCCCCCTTTATTGTCACAGAAGCACGTAATGCTGCACGTGGATTTCTCCTGTTTCTGTAATGAGAATCTGCAATGGTAATAGCCCCCTCTTTCCATATAATTGCATGCACTAATACCTCTTATCTCCCAAAATCCCATCTGCCAGATACCACAGGATTCATATGCATTGTACGTATTTGCATCTTTTCATACAAACATTCTGTGGCATATGTGGCCCAGAGTAAAACTGTGCTGCTTTTGACAGTGAGTGAGCTGTGCCCCTTCGGTCACTGAAGCAGGCTCTCTCCTGAAACTGAGTGGATTATGCAGCCGCGGCCGGCAGTGGGAGTACCTGCAGGGCGGTGACGTGGGGAGGGGCAGGGTGGAGGGTAGTAATGTATGGATTACAGAGCTTCCTAGGTAAGTAAACATTTAAATAAATAAAACGAATTTCGTTGCGCGCACTGCATCCCCAAATGCGATGCAGTGCGCGCAACAAAATTCGTTTTATTTATTTAAATGTTTACTTACCTGTAAACCCCCATTATCCATACATTACTACCCCCCACCCTGCCCCTCCCCACGTCACCGCCCTGCAGGTACTCCCACTGCCGGTCGTGGCTGGGATTATGCATCTTTTGCAACAGAGTGAACTCTGCCATCTGTGTCACAAATGCCCCAGCTGAGTGAACAGTTCGTCACACACAATCCCATGTGGCTCCTTTTCCACCTTTCTTCAACAAGACCACCTCTGCACTTCAGGTTAACTGACCACGCTCTGCACACTGTCCCACAGCTGACTTTTCTGACCTCTTTATCGAAACAATATAGGCATCATTCACACAGACCGAGCTCACCTTGACATCATCCTCTGATTTTTATGTATTCACACATGATGGCTACTTATTCACACACTGGCCTTAAAATCAAAGACTCTCAGAGGCATGTAATTATATACAAATCCACTCTGCAAACTTACAACATTAAAATCACCATACACTATGTCCTTCAATTGCCTCTTCAGACATGTAGCCCTCATCTTTCCCTAGATATAACCCTTTAAGAGCTTATTTACAAAGGTAATTTTGGCTGTAAACATACATTTACACCTCAATGTTTGCCTGCCCGGAATACACAATAGGACTCCTGGCAGGCATAAATAGTTTTACCAATGCAGTTTTCTCTGACACAAGTGTGAAGACATCTGCAGTGGGGAATATCCATTACGACGCGGTTGTTACACAGCGCTACCATTACAACGCAGGCAATACAACGCAAGTCGTTACCACAACTTGCGCTGGAGGGCGCTCTTGGCTAAGGAATAGTAGATTTACTATTCCAACGCCTTCCCTACTGTACGTAGGCTGGTGTTGGAATAGTACATTTTACTATTCCTAAGTCCAGCACCCTACAGCGCAAGTCGTGGTAACGACTTGCGTTGTAAAGCCTGCGTTGTAATGGTAGTGCGGTGTAACAACCGCGTTGTATTGACATACAACCTCTGCAGTAGTAAATGGGAGTGCACAATGGGTGAAAAAAGGTGTGATTATCCTGGTCAGTATGGAAACACCATAATCTCAAACTCCTACCAGACTCTTCTCCATCCAGAAAATGGCCAGAGATTTATTATAGCCAAAGGCCTGAGTCATTCCCATTGAAGGGTGGGAAGGGGAATACCTCACCTCCGGTTTTAGTGAGAAGGGGTTTCTCCACTGGAAAAGTGGTTTCCCCAAAGAGAAAAAAATCTAAAACAAACATGCATTTGTCAAACAGGTTCCATTTCCCCTGTGCTTCACTACATACTCTGTAGTATTTATTTATTTATTTATTGAGTTTTATATAGCATTACTCACAGGGTGATTAGGATCCATGGGTAGATGTCATCTGACATTCACAGTAGTACACCTAGAAACCAGCCCCAGCACAGTTTTATGACATAGCATTCTGAATCCATGTGAATTGCAAAAATTAGTATATCTGCATCCATACGCAGACATACCTTTATGCGTGCAGATGTACTACTTTATTGATTGTTCTATTGATCCCTTAATTTCAAGACCTTGCTGATTTCACATGCATTTTCATTGTCACTAACATCAATAATACCCATCTTAGAGTCTTCATACTCCTTGATGACTCTAACATAGACTATATGAATGGTTCCATGGATGTCATATTTTCCGCACTGCAGCCCACATCACAGCTGGCAGAATCCACCACTCTATGAAAACTAGGCTTCATAATCTCAGAAATAGCAATACTGATCTTTCTAGCCATGGGGTTTCTGAACACCATGCTATTACCTTCATCATACAATCCACTGACCCACAAACTAGCCCAAATGTGTCAACTGGAACATGTGAAAAACACACATTGCTCATTTATGAACTTCAATATAGTCATGTTACATTGAATAACTAAATTTTCTAAGCATAGACTCACATCAAAGTACCTCTGAAAAACTAAGTCCTAAAACATGGACTCTGTGTTACATTTAAGAAACTATGGACTGATGTATCATTGGGTTTTACCGATTGTGTTTTTACAGGAAAATGTGTTGCTTCTGAAGGCCTTATTTCTAGCACAACACTCCCAGTAGCTCACAATGACAACAAACATAGGAGTTCCATAAGAAACTCTGTCTGCAATCAAAAAAGCATGTTCAACGAAGTCAATGAAAGCAAAACCCTCTTCAAGGTGATCAAATATTCCCTCCGTTTCTCCCTCCCTGATTCCCATTCTGCGCAGAAAGGCATCATCATTGCCCAATTCACTGTTGACAAAGTGAACAAAATCAAACCCAACAACACAAGCACACCCTCACAATCCGCACATATCCCGAAGCCACATCTTCAAATGGCACTCATTCCAAAGTCGGATTATCCATCCCCATATCACGATCATCGCTCCCTCAAAAGCCAGCTCATCAAGCATGGCGCTATGTTGGCTGTGTTTCCTTCTTTGTCAGCCCCTGCCTCCCTAGTGCTTATGGGCAATTTGAAATCTGGGTCGCCACTGGACCCTTGCCCTGCCAAACTTCTGGGTAAGATCGCGGAAGTGATCAATCCACTGGCGAACCCTCTTCTGAATCTCTCGTTGAGTCAGGGAGTGGTTCCGCCGGCCTGGAAGCAGGCAATGGTCATCCCGCTGCTTAAAAAGCCGGGTCTTGATCCGAAGGCCCCAGCCAATTACAGGCCTATTTCTTTGCTGCCGGCTCTTGTAAAAATTCTGGAGAAGCACGCTCAGGCAGTGCTCTCCAACTTTTTGGAGACTCACGAGATCCTGCAGGCTACCCAGTCTGGCTTCCGTTCAAATCTCAGCACCGAGACCGCGCTCCTTGAGGTTTCTGAAACCATCAAAGGGGTGTTGGATACCGGGGGCAAAGTCATGCTGGTGTTGTTGGACTTGTCGGCGGCTTTTGACACCGTCCCCCATGATGGCCTTCTCGCAAGACTCTATGAGATCGGCCTTCGGGGGATGGTGCTCAGCTGGTTTTCCTCCTTTCTAGCTGGCCGCCGGCAAACGGTCTGGACATCTCCTGACACCGCCGTGATGCCGCCTTTGGGAGTCGGGGTCCCTCAGGGCTCTATATTGAGCCCGACCCTTTTTAACATCTTCATGACCCCCTTGGCGGCGTTGGCGGAGTCGTTTGGTGCCCGGATCGTATCCTACGCCGACGACACCCAGCTCCTCTTCTCCTGCAAGAGAGGGGGAGACTTTGATGGGGAGAGTATCCGGGATTGCCTTGGGGCTGTTTTTAAATGGTTCCAACTGAACAGCCTCAAGTGCAATTCCGATAAGTCCGAGGTACTCTTCTTCGGGTGCGACACGGAGCCTAGCTGGCAGGCCTGGTGGCCCATCGATATGTTTCCCCCGTCTTGTTCTTCCCTAATGGCTAAGAACTTGGGGGTTAAGATGGATAAGGGGCTGACGATGAAGGCCCAGATCCTCGGGGTGACTGGTACCTGTTTCGGCCTACTAAAGATGCTGCGGAGGTTTTTACCTTTGATGTCGGAGGAACACAGGAAGCTGACCGTGCAGGCTCTGATAGGCTCCAGGTTAGATTATGCCAACATTCTGTACCTGGGCCTACCAGAGTACTTGTTGCAGCGGCTCCAAGTCGTGCAGAATGCGGCGGCCAGGGCCATTTTTGGTCTTAATAGACGTGCTAGCGCTTCGGGTCTATTGCTGACGCTGCACTGGCTACCCATCCGCAAACGGATCGCCTTTAAGGCAATGACTTTGGCCTATAAGGCTCTCCACGCGGTGGGAGCAAAGTACCTCCAAAAGAGACTTGCCTTTTACCATCCAGCTCGCTCTTTGAGGTCTGAATCTTTATTCCTGGCGGTTGTTCCACGTGTGAAGAGAGTGCGCCTGGGCGGCCGTTCCTTCGGCTTGCTGGCTCCACAGATGTGGAACTCGCTTCCGCTCTCACTTCGGGGGGCTTCCAGTCTCCTTGCTTTTAGGAGAGGTCTTAAAACCTGGTTGTTCACCCAGTAGGCCTCTCAGTAGCCTTTTTACTGTGTTCTGTCTTGTTTTTTTCTCCTTTTACTGTGTTATGTTATGGTGAAGTAGTTCTCCTTACCTAAAGCGCCGGGATACTCTTTTTGAGTCACCGTTGCGCTATACAAAAGAATAAATAACATAACATAACATAACATATGGCAATAGCAGCACTGTTCCCCTTGAATTATCAAACTATCTTTAAGTCCTCTCATATATCTTTGATATTGTCAACTCCTACTTCCGGGCAGACATATTCGCCACCTTTGAGCCAGCTTCACTTGGAACAGGATAAACCCATGAAGCTCAAAAAATCAAGGCTGTACCCAAGACATGGGATGGAATAGGACCTCATAGATGTCACCATGGATCTACTGGAAGCATTCAACCAGGTGGGCTAGGACATCTAGACTTCTTAGACTGCAATCAATACCTTGGACGTCGAACACTAATAGTCCACAGCAGACATCAGTGATCTCTGAGAGACATGTCTCAGATCTTTTCTGACTGGGAGAAAGCAGGGAGTAAAATTGTATTTTCAGGCATTCTCTTGGGATATTGAATCCTTGCTGGGCAAAAGAAGATTTCAGGAATATGTGTGCAGGACTGAACTAATTTTTACCCAAACTAAGGGGCAGATTCTGATGCGGTTATGAAGGCCTTCTAAAAGCATTTGCTCCATCCAAATCGGATCGGGAATGTGTTTTTCCAACCAAATCAGAAAGGTTTACGACCGAGTACAATGCGAGTTAGGCGTTAGGAATATCCCAATCCGAACCCAACGGCATTCACAATGACCGAGCCGTATGGAGCAGACTCGTGCATCTCTATGGGCCGCGTTTCTGAACGACCGATGATGATGCTGGATTTAGGCAGCCTTTCTGAACAGTGCCATCCGACTCGAATCGGCAGTTGGAATCAGACTTTGGTGGCCTGTAGCGGGCCCCCCTGTACCCGGGAGTCTTCCAAATCAGGCCCATGAGGGTACTTATGGGTACCACTTACCAGCCATGCACAGTGTGGCAGGCTGGCAAGTGGTAGTGTGCAAAAGCAATCAAGGTGACTTATTATAGCGATCCTGGTATAGAAACTTAAGTGCAAAGCACTCATTGAACAAGAAGTCCCTTAAAATGTTTAAACTCTTGTAAGAAATTGCGTTGGTTGGCTCGGGTGTGAGCCCTGGTCAGGCAGCAACAACAATCCTTGTCAAGGTGATGCACAGGCCAACTCTAAATTGACCTGTGCTCAAACCTCTGGTAGGTTGGCACAGTGTAGTTACGCTTAAGTGAGAGGTAATTTGTAAAACATTTGTTCAACCTACAAAAAGTAATAACCCGTAAACACCACAGAAAACAGATCCCACACCAAGTTAGAAGAATAGAATAAAAAATAAAACAGGACCAAACCGACAAAAATCCAATGGGTAGAACCAGAGATACACAATTTTAGAGATTTAAGTGCAAAGAGTGCCAAAAAGCATAAAGTAGTAACTGTGGATATATGATCACACCAGAATAGGACAAAATCACAAGTTGAGGCCAACTGCGATGAAGCGTGGGCTGGCTACAGGGACTCAGTTAGGCTGGAAGAACACACTAGCTTAAATCCTGGTTTGCAGAGAGTTGCGAAGATACATGTCACGAGGTGCATCTGTGATGCAGAGTCCGACATCGCTGTTGAGGCTGCCATGGATGAGGAATGCGAGGAACTGTGCCAAAGATGTGTCACGCAGTGACAGTTCCAATGGGCTACGATGTGGGTCTTAGCAATGGGTCCAATCCCACACAGCAGCTGTGCTGCGTCGATTCTTCTCATGCTTTGAGCCAAGCAGTGGAGGAGAGGCATCGGTTCTGCTAGATCCACAGAGGCTGGCAGAGCACCCTAGGCTCACTTACAAGGGTCCAGAATTCTTGTGGTTCCACATGGCAGAGTAGACTCAAGGCAGAGTCCAGGAGCATGTGCAGGTGCAAGATTGATGGAAGCCCATTGTGTCCCTGAGGCTGCACATCAGGAGGCCAGCCAACGAGTACTTGGAGTTACTTTGGGTTGTGGGTTCAAGAGATGCAGGTCCAGTCCTTCTAACCAAGGCAAGAGGGCAGCAGATCAGCCCAGCAGGGCAGCAGCCCTTCAGAACAGCAGTCCAGCAGCGTGGTAGTCCTTTCAGCAGCACAGCAGTCTTCTTCTGGCAGAGTATTCACAGATCCAGAAGTTTACTGAAGAGTAGGTGTCTGAAGGCCAGTATTTGTACCTTTTTGAAGTGCAAAGAAGCTTCAAGAGGTATATGTCTGAAGTGCACAGGTGCCCTGCCTTCCTGGCTCTAGACTAACTACACGGTGTATGCAGCTCTCTGTGTGAAGACAGGACACTGTCTATTCATGTATAAGTGGAGTTGGGTCCAGCTCCTCCCTTCCATCCCACCAGTGATGGCTCATCCAGTCACACCTAACTCCCCATTGTGTGTGACTGTCTAGGAGGAATACACAAAACCTAACTGTCAATCACACCAAGTCATGTGACCCCCAGTGACAAGCTGCAGGAACTAAATGGCTAAGGCAAGAAAATGCCAATTTTCTAAAAGTGCCTTATCAAAATTGTAATTTAAAATCTGACATCACCATCAGTTAGGATTTATGAGCTGTGTACCTGTTCCCATTTGGAAATTACACTTAGAAAATGTAATAAGCTAGCTCCAATGTTATCCTATGGGAGGTTTTGCAGTAGTGAAAAATTAATCTTAGAGTTTTCCACTACCCGTACATATACACCTTAAACATGTCCTACATTTCAAATGAATTGTACCCTGCCCTCTGGCCTGTCCAGAATCTACCTTGGGGTGCCTTATATGTATTAAAAAGGAAGGTTAGGGCCTGGCAAAAGGTTTACTTTGCCAGGCAGAAAT
This sequence comes from Lissotriton helveticus, assembly GCF_964261635.1. Lineage (NCBI taxonomy): Eukaryota > Metazoa > Chordata > Amphibia > Caudata > Salamandridae > Lissotriton > Lissotriton helveticus. Next base: position 598,424,656 of record NC_136063.1, on the reverse strand, counting down.
GACTGTTTAAAACTGCACATGCACAGGCTGAAATGTTACACCTGAGGCATGTTTAAAGTGCTTAAGAGAGTGGCACTATCAGTACTGCAGGCCCACTAGTGGCATATAATTTACAGGCCCTGGACATAGGTAGTGCCACTTTACTACAGGCTAACAAGTACCTTAAGTATGCCAATTGGGTATAGCCAATCTAACAGCTTTTAAGGGGAGAGCACAAGCTCTATTGTTATGGAATAGTCTCATTCTAACCTACTAATGATTGCGGACCTTGTAGCATTTTCACAAATGTTTGTAAACGTATCTTTTCAGATTGTAAATATAATTCTTGCTTTCGTTTTTGCGTAATTCTTTCTGATTTAGCACCAGGAAATCACATACAAACAGCAAGTTCTCTATAAATGTATAGACCAATAAAACCAAACCTCCCTGTTCGATACTCTACTCTACTGACGGAAGTATTATCTATTAGGAAACTCATATTATCTTCTGCTCTAAGTGACTGAATCACGATTTCACCTATAACGCGCCCATTCGGGAATCTGAAGTAAATTTCCTCGAATAATTTCAAAAGTCATGTGCCCTTTTGTCTGGCTGTTCATAAGGTTCAAGCAATATTGTGTAATATATCTGAACTGTTTCATCAGCGTTCCCTGGACATACTTGCGCCCACCAGTTAAGTGCACTTTTGAACAGCTGTTATCAAAACAGATAACTGTATTAGTCCGTTAACCTTGAAACAAATAACATATTTTATTAAAACTCCAACATTCACAACAAATAAACGACAATAGTTCCACGGTGCTCTCTCTGACAGTGAATTTCGGATGCAGAGTCATACACGAATAAAATAAGCGATTAACGTCATAAGTGATGGCAGAATAAATGTTGCAAATGGGCACCGTTTCCATCATTGCCTCAAAATCTAACTGGATAAAATACACATACTTCACAATAATAACACAATTCATTAATATGATCCTGGTGTCATGCTGCGACCAGCAGGCCACCCATATCTGCATATGGTCAATAAATTCTGGGGTTATTTTCCCAGGCCTGCGCAGTATCCACCAGATTCTATCAAACATTAAACAGCCGATTCCTAGACTTTCCCATTTCAAGCCTCATGAAAGGAGGGAGCCTCTCTGCGTTCCACAAACACAGCATTTGTGAGACAAATTAACAGTGCAGCAGATTCACATGCTTTAAAGTTAATGGTCTGTCAAAATATTAACAATGGCGCTCCCTGGAAAGAAATTAGACTTTTCGAGACAAATCTGTGTTTATCAGATGGGACAGATTGCGCCTTGTCTGACTGACTTAGTTTGTGTGACAGAGCTCGGAGCTGCCTTTGGGTTCACAAGTCCTTCAGAGCGCGCGCTCCACGCCAGCAGAAAGCCTTTCAACAACAGCGCTCAACAATCCGAGTTAAAGTTTTATTTATCGGGTCTGACCACCTACTTCTGCTTCCAAGCATAAGGCCCCGTGCACTCCATCAGCTCTCAACAATGGCCGCAAGCTTGGACAATCTGTCTTGTGTCTTTATCGGCTGAGGCTTCAATGGGGCGGCATCGATTAAATGGCGACCCACGCACAAGGCGGCGTCTCATTAGAAAGCACTCTCTGAAAGGGGGCAGCAACCTTTCCAATGAGAATGGGCTGTTTTTATTTCGGGTATGAAAGGTCCATTACCCGGCCCTACATTCATGTGTTTGTGGACAAAGGTTTTTTTTTATTTTTTTATTTCAGTGTAACGTTTCGTTGCATCCCATGTCTTTTGGAAGCGGGCTCATTTGAAAGGAGTCCAGCAAGTTTTTATATGGCGACTGACTTAGTCTTGGCAATGTAAGTCCCTTCAAAGCGTTCTTGGGCGTTTGTATTTTTTTTATATAGTTTGTTTCTCCTTTGTGTAAGCTTTTTTTTGGCGAGTTGATTTTCATTGCATGTGTCCAAGGGAAGTACAGCGAAAAGAAATCAGGTGCAGTCATTTGCATTTTAGATAGGAGACAGCCTAACCTGCTAATGTCAAGATAGCTTATCTGCAGCATTTATGTGAACTGACTTGCAGCTTACTGCCTGAAAACCTCACCTTGAACAAACATCAGAGGGCAGTCGTAGGAACAAGTTGGGCTAACAGAGTCCTCGGTTGCACAAGAACGCGGGGGATTAAAGGGGTGGATGCCTTTCTGAGCAATGAATATAGTCTGCTAGGAAAGTCAAGTACAATGTTTTCATCATTTGATTTTAGACTGCAACTATAAATGAAACAAACTATACTCTCCTGTTAAATGCATACACTGAACGTCAAGGCGCATTTGTTTTGAAAAAAAGCTGCACTGGGATGACTGCTGACTTTCTACGGCCCTGGAAGGTGTATTAGGAAAAACATCAATGTTGTGTTTATTTTTCGTTCAATGCCTTTAAATACAACAAAATGGAGAAGTAATAAAATGTTACCTATATGATTAATAACAAGAAACACCAGTACGGTTGGCTGTATGTTTTTATAAGTGAAGGTGCTTCTTCACTGTTTAGCAAGACTGTGTGAGTCGTGTCGATAGGTGAGTGAGTGGTCAATGTGAGCATGTTCCAGCAGATGGGTGTATCAGTGAATGAATGAATGAATGACTACATGGACAGTTAATGGCTGCATATCTGCATAGATGTTCAAGTGAGTTTATTGGTGGAAGTCTGAATGAAATGGTGAGATGGATAGATGCAGGCAACTCAAGAACCTGAGACATCAGACAACCATACTGATCTCATACAAATGACAGAAATGACAAAATGATGCCGATGCAAGCATTAACCAGAGCAGCTGGGCTACATCACAGTGCATTACAATATACTGAAGTTCATTGCATTTTATTGCAAAGCATCGTTGCACTATAGGGTATTTTGCATTGCAAAGTATTGCACTGCATAATATTCTTGCATTGTGCATCGCTTTTGACCGTGGAGTATTGCACTGTAAGTTTAGTTCCATAACACTGTATAATATTGAAAGGCATAGTACATTATGTTTTTGTATATTATTGCATTGTTTTGTCGTATATCATAACTCACAGCTTGCAATATTGTTGCCTTGCAAAGCACCGGACTATATAGTATTGTTGTGTTGCATATAAGTGGCATGTAAAGTATTATTGCACTGCATAGTATTGCCCTGCACTCCACTGCATTTTGTCAGTAAGGAACCTCTCCATTTAATGACAGGGAGTGGCAGCAGAAGGCTGCTGCTAGAGGCAGTGAACCTTCGCCCTTCCCCCAAAGATGCCAGGTGGAGAGTGACGCAGAACAACGACCAGGGATAACAGAGAGCTTCATAGCAGTCATGCTCTGTTATTCAAAATGTGTGTATACTTGTAAAGCGCACTGCCGCCCCATCTCGGGGCATCCTGGCGCTGTATACCGCTGTGGAACCCTTCCTGACCTTCCCTGTGAGATGCCCCCTCCAGGGCACACCCAAGGTTATTGTTATTGTTAAGAGGTATTTATTGAGCGCACTGTCACCATGAGTTTCCTGGCGCTGACTGGGATCCTAAAGTTAGACGGAGGGAGTTTAGTGGCAGTGGGAAAAGAACAGTGTTTTTAAAGATTTCCTAAAAGAGAGGAGGGAGCAAGAGGTCTTAAGTGAAAGTGGGAGAGAGTTCCACAGCTTAGGGGCAAGATAAGAGAAGCTGCGACCACCAGATGTGGTGAGTTTGACGCGGGGGACGACTAGGAGCTGGAGGTGGGTGGACCTCAGAGTACGAGAGGGACAGTAAGGAGTGATCAGGGACTTCAAAAAGGCAGGGGAAGGACCGGGGAGAGCCTTGAAGACCAGGCAGTGGACCTTAAAAGCTGTTCTTTCACTGACTGGTAGCCAGTGGAGTTGGTGTAATAGAGGTCGGGCTGACTGCCATCTGGAGATTTTAAGTGCAAGTCTGGCAGCCTGGTTCTGAACAATCTGTAGCCTAGACAGCTGGTATTTGGGAAGGCCATAGTATATAGAGTTCGAAAAGTCCAGACAGGACATTACCAAGGCCATTATGACTTGCAGCAAGGCCTCGGGGGTCAGGAAGTGGGCTACTTTCCGTATCCTGTATAGCTGGAACATACAGGAGGATGTTACAGCACTCACCTGGGCCTTGAGAGTGAGCCCAGAGTCGATAATGACCCCAAGGCTCTTTACACAGCCAGCAGGAGAGGGAGGTGTACCAAGCTCAACGGGCCAGTACTGAGGGCCCCAATGAGGGGCACTGCTCCCAGGAAGGAGAAGCTCAGTCTTGCCCGGGTTGAGCTTTAGTTGATTTTGGTACATCCAGTGCTGGATGTGTGTCATGGCCGACTGAAAATTGGTGACAGCGTCAGGGGAGGTGAGGGGGAAAATAATTTGCAAATCATCCGCGTAATTAAACACGGTGACATCCCACCTACCTAGGGAGTGAAGGAGGGGTTGAAGATACAAATTAAAAAGAAGAGGGGACAAGGAAAAACCCTGGGGGACGCCACAAGATGACGATACGCTGGTGGCGCTGAAAGGGCCCAGACTAACTGCCTGAGATCTCCCCTCTAAGAAAGATTTAACCCAGGACAAGGCAGGCCCGCAGACTCCGGCGGACTCGACACGGTGGAGTAGGATGTTGTGGTCCACCGTGTCGAATGCCGCCGATAAGTCGAGTAGGACAAGTGCCTGGGGTAGTCCTCTGTCGGCGTTGCTTCTGAGGTTGTCCAGCACGGCAAGAATCACAGCCTCTGTGGAATGGGCTGGTCTAAAACCGGCCTGGTTATTTGCCAGGAAATTGGACTCCTCGATGAATTGCGAGAGGCAGGTGGTAACATGTGCCTCCAAGATTTTAGACAGGAAGGGCAGGAGGGAGATAGGCCGGTAGTTGGCGAGAACCGCTGGGTCCGCGCCGGGTTTCTTTAACAGGGGCACCAGTACAGCCTCCTTAAATGACCTGGGAACTATGCCAGAGTGGAGGGAAGAATTAAGTAAGGGAAGAATGCATTGTGGAAGGGTATGACAAATTTCGCGGAGCACGGAGGGAGGACAGCAGTCCTTCGGGGAGCCAGATTTCACGCGGGTAGACAGCTTGGCAAGGGACTCTGGATCGAGTGTAGGAAACTGGGACAGGGTAAAGGGATTGACAGGGGGGGAAGCTACTATGGCTAGGGGAGAGGAATGGGGAATAGAATTTTTAATTGAGGTAATCTTATCGATAAAAAAAGAGTTTAAAGCATTGCATGACTCTGCAGACGGAGGCAAATTCGGGAGTGTCCTGGCGTCCGATGTTAATTCGCCAAGGACCTTGAATATCTCTTTAGATTTGTTGGGGGCGGTTAGAATTCTCTCAGAGATGAAGACAGACTTGGTTGTAATGATGGCTTTTTTATAGGCTTTCCGTGCGAGCACGTACGCTTCCCTGTCGGCGCTACGATAATTGCGTCTCCATCTGCGCTCCAGTTGGCGTAGCTCGAGATGTTGTTGTTTCAGGGCAGAGTTGTACCATTTATGAGAATTATTGAGACGTGTTCGAGGGAAACAGGACAGAGGTGCGAATAGATCGCTAGCCGTCGTGAGCCAGTGGGAGATGTTAGCATCTAGGATGTCGACATCTAAGATGTCAGTGGTTGGAGGCTGGGTCTCTGCGAGGGAGGAGAGGAAGGCAGATGAATCAAGAGACTTCCATTTCCGAACAGTCCCTCCATCCAAGGAAGGAGGCCTAACCAGACCTTTTACGGAGATGGAGGACTCGATCAGTGAATGATCGGACCAGACACAAGGGGAGATGATCGGGCAAGAGAGCGACACCCCCTGTGTCCAGATGTGGTCTAGGATATGACCCCCGATATGAGTAGGGGAGGTGACGTGCTGGGTCAAGTTGAGGCTGAGGAGCGCCTCGAACAGTTCGATGGCATGGGGGCCAGCATCAACATGATTAAACCAGTAGTTGAAATCTCCGACCATAACAATGCGGGCTGAGGAAGTCATCAAGGCAGAGAGCTGCTCGCAAAGGGCGGCGGGAAACTGGGGCATAGGGGTAGGGGGCGATATAGGACAATGAGGGACAGGGCACCAGCTTCAGTAGGCAGGCTGATTACGAGATTCTCAACGTCAGAAAGACATAGTGAGGAGGACGTGATGAAAGGCAAATCTTTGCGTATGACTGCCGCCACCCCACCGCCGCGACGGCCATTAGGCCGGTTGGCGTTCAGCATGTAATAGTTGGGGGGTAGGGCAGCCAAGATGTCAGGAAGAGAGAGATCAGACAGCCAGGTCTCGGTGAGCAGCAGGATATCGGGATTCTCAGTCGTCAACAGGAGGAAGATGTCGACATGATGTTGTGGGAGAGACCGTGTATTAAGATAAAGTATGCGAATGCGAGTCTCGGGCGAAGTAGGGGCGAACATAGTGGGCCGGATAAGTCTGGGAGAGGGTAGGTCGGCCGAGATGTCAAGAGACACCAGACGATCCCAGGTTGTGGATAAAAGGGCACAGGATGGATACTGGAGGCTTCTGAGCGAAGCAGGGGAGTAAGTGATGGAAGGGGCAGCATCTCTGGGCCCTGGTCCCGGCCGGTCGCGGACGGGCGCAGACGGGCTTGCCTTAGGCGCGCAAACGGCGCTCCCGCTGCGCTCGTCCGCTGCGCTTGCGTGGGGGGCACATTTATGGAGAGGGGGTGTGTGGGCGTGGCCTGTCAGGTGGGCGTGGCCTCGCGTCAGCAGCGATGGCGGCCGTGAAGAAACAATTTCACGAAACAGCGCTAGTTCCGCTGAATGTGGTAAGCCTGCTTGGCGATTTGGCCCAGAAAAGAGCTCTGGTGAGGATACAAAGTTTTAAAATATGCAACAACACAGGATAAACAATTTTTAAAAAACGAGTAGCTCCTCCGGCTTTCCGCCTCAGAGGTTTAGGTTCCAGTGGGCGCGCTAGTGGTCAGCGCTAATGTTTTATAGGCGGGGGTGTGGGCGTGGCCTGTCAGGTGGGCGTGGCCTCGTGTCAGCAGCGATGGCGGCCGTGAAGAAACAATTTCACGAAACAGCGCTAGTTCCGCTGAATGTGATAAGCCTGCTTGGCGATTTGGCCCAGAAAAGAGCTCTGGTGAGGATACAAAGTTTTAAAATATGCAACAACACAAGATAAACAATTTTTAAAAAACGAGTAGCTCCTCCGGCTTTCCGCCTCAGAGGTTTAGGTTCCAGTGGGCGCGCTAGTGGTCAGCGCTAATGTTTTATAGGCGGGGGTGTGGGCGTGGCCTGTCATGTGGGCGTGGCCTCGCATCAGCAGCGATGGCGGCCGTGAAGAAACAATTTCACGAAACAGCGCTAGTTCCGCTGAATGTGATAAGCCTGCTTGGCGATTTGGCCCAGAAAAGAGCTCTGGTGAGGATACAAAGTTTTAAAATATGCAACAACACAGGATAAACAATTTTTAAAAAACGAGTAGCTCCTCCGGCTTTCCGCCTCAGAGGTTTAGGTTCCAGTGCAGTGCAGAGGTGAAGCCAGGCATCCCAGCGCTGTTGAGGCCGTTGTGGAGATTAAGCAAGCTATTGCCCAGAGTTGCAGAGTGGGACCCATGATTAGAGTAGGCACCAAGGCGAGAATTACCGTGTCCGCGGACATTGAGCCCAAGACCCTGCTGCGTCGGGAATTGAACCCTGGTCCCGGGCCTGACCTCTGCTTCAGGGTCTGCTGCTTCTAACCAGGGAGCCACACTTCTCCACTATAGCATATTCAGACTGAGACACGTCCACTTGCAAGTGAATGGAACAGAACAGAATTGTTAAGTCCATGACATGTAGTGCTACGAGACTACTTCCAAGCAAAAAAACGCCACTTCAATGTCAAGGTAGCCAAAATGCAATTCTAAAAAGAAAAACATACTTTGTGAACTATTTAGTACTTCAGCACAAACAATAAATCAAACTTTTATACTGTATGAAATGCAAATGATTTAGTAGTTGAAGTTTGTGGCTATGCACATATTGTGTAAATATTTCTAGGAATGAGGCTACCATCCAAAGAATATGATAGGCTGCAAAACTCTAAGAACAAGAAGAGCAGCATATTTGGCTGTGGGCAGCCGGAGGCTCCTGGCTGTCCCTGCCCTCTGCCTCTTGGTCTCCAGTTGAATTTCTAAGTCATGAAGTGGAAGCCATCTTAAATGACATAGATTCTCCTCACAGTCCAATTAGAATTACTAGCAGAAATAAAACTGCACATCGCAAATTATAGCATTGTGATACATTGACTGCATGCAGGGGCAAATGTGAGGGGTGGGTATGTGTGCTGTCAGCCCTCACCACTTGTGGGAGGAGCAAGCAACAGTATTAAGAGTTTCATCCTGGAAAGATTACTTGTTTGCCAATCACAACTGAAAAAGAATATATTTATTTGTACAATACTTCTATGGACTGATTCAAATATGAAAAATACTTCAGTGATGCAGTAACTGACAATCACTCACCCTGGCCAATGGAAAGGCCACACATGGGGGCTTGCCAAGACTGCGTCATTTGCACAGGTAATAACAGTGCAGCTTTATAGGCCTGGTGTTTAAAGTCTTGCTACAATTCTGATGCCTTTCTTAAAAAAAGATGCATGTTTTTCCAATATCATACATTTAACAACTGTCTTTCATGAGACATGTAACTTATCATTGCTTACATTTAGATAACTGGGAATGCAACTAAGAGAAGCGCTGAAGAAAGCCCCCCACCTATATCCCATATCCAGGTGTCTTCATCCTTCCAGGGGGTCACTGGAAAGCAAAAGACACAGGAAACAACTTCAACAACCTTCTCACAGAAAAAGTCTGAAACATGAAAAGGCAAAGTCATCAATGAAGCCACCTTCCCACATCACCACAATTCCCTCAGTTTCCTCACTTCACTCGAGCTTCACTATAACTGCATTCTACTATTAATCAACGAAACTGACCAAATACCTTCTAAGTGGAGTCAGTCTCTACCAAGCCCTGAGCAATTCACACTAATCATCCTGAGCTAGGAAATACATCACCTTTTCGGTCCAGGCATCACAGGCCAGATCAATCAGTGTTTTCCTTCAAAGGTTCCATCCTAATCTCATGTAAACTGGCGGCACTTCGGAAAACTCCTCTATTGAGCCCAACAAGTTTGAATCTGATTGTCCCATCGCCGGACTTCCTAGGTCTCTAACCTTCAAGAAAAAGTGGTGTTGGTGGTGGTGTCCCAACCACAACTCATTTTGAAGAACACACGATCCTGAACTTATCTTATGGCTACAGAATGTCCTATTCTTTGCCACAGTTGCTAAGGAATCCATAACACCCTCAGCAACAGATTGCCAAGAGTGGTTCTCCTCATTTCTAAACAACGCTCAACAAACCAACCATCAACTTCCCTATCCAGGCATGTTACTGTCCTCTCCAGAGACTCTTGACAATGTTCTCTTCTTGTTCTCTTCTAGTTTGTGTTTTTTAACAATTTCACGTACAAATTCATTAACCTGCTACACGATCAACAGCATTTCTTCCCTTTCTAGGAGCATGAACTTCAGTGGCCGAACATTGAACAGAGCTAAATCTGTAGTCCCTCCTAATAATTATAAACATAATCATCATAGTAACCACCAACACCTACAACATTTGCTGTTTTTCCACCACCCCATAACAAAAACCAACCGATTCAAAACCAGAGTCTACATAGACACCATGATGATCAAGATCAACATATTCGCCAAGTACTATTTCTGTTAGTGAAGAAGACCCTGATGCTATTATTGACACTACATTAGAATAGGCCAATGGCCTCTGCCATGTCCTTCTGCTGTTTTAATATTCCAGACTCCAGAAAACACACAACACAGCCACTACACTCATCATAGGGCTGAAAACGTAAGACCACACCATCTGACAATTTTTGCTGGCTGCGTGTAAAAGTGCATTTGCATTCTGTATACTTAAGTATCACTTACAAATGCCTGATCGATATAGCCCCCTACACCTCCCCTATATCCTGCAACACCCCCTCAAACCGACTACTGCACTTGGCAAGCCACAGTCTCCTATTATATCCTCTCATTGTCATCAACTCCCTTTTCTCCCAAGGAATATGCGTCTCTTGCATACATATAAGATCAGGGGCTATTGCCCGCATAAACTCTACCACCCTTGTCTGTTTTGATCTAGCATGCAACCCCCTACATTTGCCGAACATATAGTAATTTTAGCCATGTGAACTATATTCGGGGAAAGCCTTGTTGTTCTTGATTATATCTTCATCGATTTCATTACAAACATAGATGCATCAGACCAATTTAATTCATTCTCTGAGTGTTCTTTTACATTTTGCAACCCCTTCCCCCCTGTGCCACCCCTGAACTCCCCTAGCCCAGAGCCACCCTCACTCCCAAAAACCTTCCCCATTCCCTTACACTGAGAATCTAACAGAATGCTAAGTAGTCTGAAGGAGATGGAAGCAGCGCATGTGACCTGTGGCCCATGGTGACATTTAAACAATTATGAAAAAGAAGAAAAACACAACAAAAAATTGCATACAAACGTTTGAGACACCAAATATTCAATAATACACTAGTGCAGAGAAGGTGAATCACTATGTCCCCCCTAAGCCTGATCTTACTCCTGACATCAGAGCCATTAATGTCTAAATCCACAGTATAGGATTATAGGCTTATAGCCCTGTTCTCTTATTTCACTTTTTCCCCTTCCCTCTTTTTCCTCTTAATTTTCCTTCCCTCTCTCTTTCCCTTTTCTTTTCCCCTTCCCCTTGTTTTCTTTTTTAGACATTATTACTGCTTAATACCAGTTAAAAACTCTTTTGCCTTAATCTCCGAGTCAAAAAAAGTGTACTGGCGGTTTTCTTGATCTTCTAGCTTCCATTGTATATCCACTAATCGCGCTTCGTGGTCCATAGCTTGTGCCTTAGTAACAGCGAGATCTGTCTCTGTTGCGGCGGTTCTTGTCTCAAGATCTGTAAAGCGACCCTTAATGATGTTACACACTTTAATCAGCTTCCTGACCATCCCTTGGACTTTTCCTAATGCCATTTGAGCCTTGCTGCTATCCAGACACGTCTCCTCAAGATGCATTGAAACTGCTTGGCAGATAGCATCTAGTGTAGAGGAGTTAGAGCTGCCTGCCCCCTGTAGATTCACATAGGGGGAGCCAGCCAGGTGTTCCGTAGGTGTATAATCCCAGGCTAGATCTTTGCCCTTCGAGGTCCTCTGCTTGACTTTTTGCCTATCTTGCGAGCTGTCGTTATGCCGCTCTTTCTGTTCTCTTCAAGGTCACTATCGCTGCCGCCAAGGTTGGAGGAGGTATCTGACCCCCCCACAGACCACTTAGCTGTGTCGGATAATGAGAAAAAACATTCAATAATCTTAGATTTGGCAGTCTCAGCCCCCCTTGTTGTAATCCAAGCGCTGCTACGGAATCCATGATAAATTCTTTATTCTGGTCTGATGATGTACCAGTAGCTGAATCAGAAGGGTTAGAATCATACTGATCGTGTGCAATTTCCAATGGTTGCGCGCTCTGTGAACCTAGGCTTATATTTCCCTTCATGCAAATCCCAGCAGCCCCCTTGCCCCCCCCCCACTGATATGTCCAGTAGCAATAATCTTCAAGTTAGCCCCTCAGCCACATTAAGAAAATTACTGTTTGTGATAGGTACATGGCCTTTAGCTGGGGCAGGGGGCTGGGTAAAGGAGAATTCCTTCATATCTTTACTATTTTCCGTAGTGATGGACTCAGATGCCAAGGTTTTATCCCCTAGTGGCTGCAAACAAATGGCTGCAAACAAATGCTCTGTCAATCTTGAGGCACCAAAGGGGTCGTCTCGGCAGGTCTCTGCTGTTATTTTCGTGTATTCCCCGCAGTCTCTTCCTGCTCCTGCAGATCGCGCCTCCGACATGAGGATGGGAAGAAATGGGGAGAGGAGTTGGCCTAACGGCTAGGGCGCTCGACCTCGGACCTGGGGATCTGTGTTCGAGTCTCGGTAACGACGCCAAAACCTCCTGTGATTCTGGGCAAATCACTTAATCTCCCCGTGCCTAAAATGAAAGTAACTGGAAACGTAAAATGTAACGTAACTGGAAAAATATGTAAAGCGCTCTGATACCTGATTCGGTTCGGGTCTAGTTTGCGCTATATAAAACTCTGCAAAAAAAAACACCCTTCAGGAGTTCAGCAACTGTAGGGCCAGCAAGACATACACCGCCGGTATCCCCTCCTTCCTCCCGGTTTCTGATTCCTGGGGAGTAAGTAGTCCTGGCCGCGGGATCGGCACTGAGGTCTCATCTCCCTGCAATATTGCACCCTTCTGGGCGGCAGGACGTATGTCTTCTCCTTCTGGGCACCACCAGCAGCAGTTTTGGGTTCCATCTCGGGATCCGGGTCCCGACAGAGAGAGCAGCCTGTATGGGATAGAACGACCACCGCCAAACACCTGAAGGTCGCAAAGTCCCTCAGGATTATCACCGCGAGTGGAGAAGCCCTGGGATCTCTCAAGCAGCAGCGAAGAGAGTATGAGTCCACTGGCATCTCAGAGGTTACTTTATGTCAGCCTAATCCACTGGTCGACATGTTGCTGCTAGCGGCCACTACATGACCGCAATATTACTTATCTGGAACACTCCCATTCCAGTCAAACATCGCAGAAAGTGGACTTTTGATAGAAAGCTACTCTCAAAATCTATGTTTGTTGAACATATCAGGAACTGGCTATAGGGATTTTACGATATTAACAGATATAGTGCTTCACATGCCATAGTGTGGGACACCTTCAAGACCGCCTTGAGGGGGGGAAATTATTAGCTTTGTCACTCAGGAAAGGAGACAGCTCCAGGCTGAAAAAGGAAGACTACTGAGGGAGTTGGTAGAGACAGAGCAACATGTGTTGCAGATATCCCATGGACAGGGGCGGCCCGAACCCAACTTAAAATCATCACTTTGAAGGCAGAAATTAATAGTTGGATAAACTGGAGAATGGTAGAGGAATATCAAGCATATAGGACCCAAACATATGAATTTAGAGAGTTAGTTGGTATAGTACTAGCACTACGCATAAGACAAAGGGAAGCCAGAAATAGGATAGCCTTGATACAGGAGGATGGAAGAGCCTATACAGAGGTCAGCAATATAGTTGGGAAATTTCAGGAATTTTATCAGGACCTGTTCAAGAGGGATGATGGGCCATCTTTAGATATATCTCATATTATCTCACAAGGGGAACTCGGGCGGCTCTAGATCAATCTGCTAGAGCTGAGCTAGAGGCAGAAATAACACTAGAGGAGGTCATGATGGCCATGCAGCATCTGTCTTCAGGGAAGGCTGATGGGCCTCATAAAATACCTATCGAATTTTATAAAATACTCCAACCCCAACTAGCCCCCAGTCTATTAAATTTGTTTTTGAGGGTGCAATATACTGGGATTCCCCTGGAATCGTGGAAGGGTACTGAATAGTGATATTCCCCCCAAAAAGGTAAAAACCCGGACAACCCAGCCTAGTATAGGCCAATTTCCCTGATAAATATAGATGCCAAGATCTACTCTAAAATCTTGGCAACTCGACTGGGTAGGGTCATAGTCCATCTAGTATCACTATGGCAATATGGGTTTATTCACGGCAGGGTGAATACGGACCATATACAATGGGCTATAACTCTGTTTGACATTGCAGCCGGGACAGGGGGATGGATGGCGATGGTTCTGCTCAATGCCGAGAAGGCCTTTGATCGGGTGGATTGGAGGTTCTTATGGGAGATCTAACATTAAGGGGGGTGTGATCCCCAAATAATTACAGCTATTGAAGCCATGTACTCCTCTCCATATGCATGACTTCAACTAATGGTAGAGGAATCAGATGTCATAAGGGTTTCGAGGGGAACTAGACAGGGGTGTCTGTGTTCCCCAATCCTATTTGCATTCTGTATGAACCCTCTGATTGAAAAGATTATAAATAACTATGGGATAAGCCCTATAATCAACGAAGCAGCCACGGCCGGTGGTAGGTGTAACTGCAGGGCGGTGACGTAGGGAGGGGGAGGGGCAGGGTGGGGGGTTGTAATGTATGGATTACGGACTTTAACAGGTAAGTAAATATATAAATAAATAAAACTAATTTCGTTGCGTGCACTGCATCGCATTTGGTGATGTAGTGCACACAACGAAATTCGTTTTATTAATTTATATGTTTACTTACCTGTTAAAGTCCGTAATCCAACCATTACAACCCCCCACCCTGCCCCTCCCGCTCCCTACGTCATCGCCCTGCTGTTACACCTACCACCGGCCATGGCTGCAACGAAGGGTATGAGACCAAGGTTCTCACATATGCCGATGACATTGCTGTCATTACCATTGACCCCAAAGGTGAAATAGAAGCCATGGCTGAAGATTTTGGAAATATTTCAGGTTATTCTCTGAACAAAAGCAAAACACAGATTATCTGCACAGATGATCTTACCTTTAATGTGTCAATTTGGCCATGTATCTAGGAAGTTAGACTCAGCCCCAACAGTAGCTACCATAGCAAATCTAAATCTTGACACTTTAATTTAATGGAGAAAATGTCAGCTGACCTAAGACGTAAAAATGGGTTGTATTTATCAATTATTGGTAGGAATAATGTTCTAAAAATGACCATGCTGCCCAAGGTCTTATATTTTTTTTTATCACAACTAGTGGTTATTGACGAAATAATATTGAAGAGCCTGGATGCTATATTTATCAACTTTATCTAGCAGTATGGTAAGCTAAGGCGCCCAATAAAGGATCTCTCTCTCCCGCAAACGCGGGGGGGGGGGCCTGACAATACCTAATATTAAAATATACTACAGGGTGGGCATTATAAAGCAGATGCGTATCTTACTCCTGTAGGATAATAAGGAAGGGACAGATCAGCAGAGCTACAATAGTCTCCCAACAATATATGAAATTGCTTAGGGAAGAAGAGCTGGTGGGCTATTGCTGAGACAACTCGATCCAAGTTATTATAGAAAAGTAACCTTTACGGTTATATTTTGTGCATGGAAGATTTGGAGTAAAGTACGTAAAGTTATGAACTTCCCTAAATATAGCAGATATATTCCCTTGTGGCACTCCTTTCTTTTTCCTATGCAGTTTGATGATGTAATGGGCAGACAAATGGAGCTTTGTGGTTTAATAGCAATTGGGGACATGCTTCATTTAGGCCAACGACCTCCTTTTACCTATTTACACCAAAGATTTGGTATCCTGTAAACTCAGTGTTTTAAGTTTATGCAAGCCAGGGAGATCTTGAACAACACACGAGAGGTTATAAACATTGACAAAATATCTTTAATGGAGGTAATTATTCATGGCGATTGAAAAATTAAAGATATATATAGTATTTGTTAGACCTGGCATCCTTGGCGTGGTTCCCCCTACCTTTTTGCCTCTACCTCCTGTATTTTTGATGCTGTGCTGGTTTACGTTTTTGCAGGTTTAGATGCTTTGGGCACTTTGCCACTGCTGATCAGTGTCAAAGTGCAAGTGCTCCCTGTATAAATTGTTATTGTGATTGGTTATCCATGATTGGCATATTTGTATTACCAAGAAGTCCCTAGTAAAGTGCACTGAGAGTGCCAGGGCTGGTGATTCAAATGCTACTAGTGGGCCTGCAGCACTGATTATGCCACCCACATGAGTAGCCCTAAAGTGGTGTCTCAGGCCTGCCACCGCAGTGCCTGTGTGCAGTCTGGGAGCTGCCATGTCCTCCTGGTCAGTGTCCCCACTAACCAGGCCTAACCCTTCCCTTTCTGTGCACATTGGTCACCCCTATGGAAGGCTCAAGGTACCCCCTTGGGCAGGGTACAGTGTATGTGAAAGGTAGAGCATGTACTAGTGCAGGTGACATGCTCTGGTAGTGAATTACAGCCATTTTTGTTTTTCACTATTGTAAGGCTATCTTGCCCCATAGGCTATCATGGGAAATGCTGGCTACAGTGGCTACCAGCATATCTTCCCATAGGAGCAAGATAGGACATAAAAGTCTGGTATCCCTGAACTCAGAATTTAATAACACATCTTTTAGGAAAGGTTGTTTTTAAATCCTGTTTTTGAAAACAGCACTTTTAGAAAGTGGCTGTTCTCTTGTCTGACCTTTCTGTCTGCCTTGGCCTGTTTGTGAATTGACTGTCTGGTTTGTGAGTGACAGGGGCTGGGTGGCTCCCAGAGGCTCAGTGGGCCATCCCTGGGCTGCATAGCTCCATCTGCATCTAGAGTGGTGGGAGTAGATAGCACCTGGGCCTGAATAGGACTGTGCCTGCCTTCCACAATGCTGGCTCCACCTCCTGCTGGGCGGCTGACAACCCTGCCCCTCACTCTGAAAGGAAAGGAGAAGCCAGGAAAACAAAGTGCTCAAGGAACACCCAGAACTGGTTCAGACCGGGCTCAGAGCCCTCCTGCACAAAGGGAACAAAGACTTTTAGGGGTATAAGTACAGGATCCCTGACTACTGAAAATTAGATCATCCTGGAATCAAGAAGGAACCGCTGCCAAGGAGAAAGCTGGAAGACTGAAGAAGGAAGCCTGTCCTGCTGTTGCTTTGCTGGACTGACCTGCAGTTGCTTTGCTTCCAAGGAGAGGGGAAGGACTTTGTTGTTGCTTTGTCCCCTTGCTTGAAGAGATCTCCAAGGGCCTGTTGTGAGCTGGCCTCCTGTTAAGAAGTCCCAGGAACAAAAGGACTTCACCCCCAGCTGTTCCTGAGCTCTGTTGAGAGAGTTCTGCCCTTCCTGAGTGCTGAATCCCACTGAGGGGCATCTGGAAGTTGTGGCCTGCTGTTTGGAAAGCCGGAGAACAAGAAACTAAGACTATCTGCAAATGTTCATGCATCGCTCGTTTGCGGAGCGCATCCCTGTCAGTGCGGGGAAATTCCCGCCGCCGCGAAGGTCGAGATCATTGCAGCGCCTGTTGCCGCAGCAAGAACTGACACATCCTTCGCTTGCAGAACGCATCGCTCCCGTGCGGGAAAAGTACCATCGCTGCGAGTATCGTCGCAGAGTCTCTTCTCGCTGGGTGAGATCGCCGTACCGCTTGCTTGCGGACCGCATCACGTCGCTGCGAGTATCGTTGCAGAGCGATCGCATCGAGGGCCCGTGAGAGGAGAAGATCGATGCTGCGACGCACATCGCCGCCGCACCTGAGAGCATCGCTGTCCCGAAGATCGTCGCATCATGCCTTTGCGAGACGCTCCCTACGGAACCTACGCACCGGAATCCATACAAGGTATCGCCTCCCTCCCCATATAGACCGTATTCATCGCAACACACCCGCTGCATCCAAAGGGGCTGTCGCATCGCCTCCCAGGGGCTCAGGAGTGACGCATTGCTTGTTTTCCACCGCACCAGCTTCTGTTTTGGAACTTTGTCGCATCTAAAGGTACTGTTGGCTAAACGTGGCGCAACTGTGGATTACTTTAACGCAACCGTAAGAACTCCATTGAAACCATATTCTTAAACGGTGTATGTTGGCTTTTTGTTGTTTTGGTCTTGTGTTGTTTAGATTAAATACCTTTATTTTTCTAAACTGTTGTGGAGTCAGTTTCTGGTGTTTTCACTGTGTTACTGTGAGTGCTGGTACAAATACTTAGCACATTGCCTTTGATAAGCCTGACTGCTCGTGCCAAGCTACCAAGGGGGTGAGCAGGGGTTATCTAAAGAGTGGTTCCTCCTTACCCTGACTAGAAGCAAGGGTCTCTATTTGGACAGTGGTACCTACCTCTTCCAACTAGAGACCCCCAGTTCTAACAGTATTATTTCAGAAAACCTCCCGGATGACCATGAAAAAACTGAGGCACGCTGGGCTAGGAGTCTTGGTGGTCCGGATGTCGATGTAGATAATGCTCTTGCACTAGCCTCAAAAATATTCTTATCTAATAATTGCTGCTAGATGAAAGGACTCGGATCCCCCCCCCCCCCTGTTTCAGGCATGGCTAGTTCGGCTACTTGCTGTATATGATGCCCCTCTATGAATGTAGGGGAAGACGCGCCAGGAAGCTGGGGAAAAAGATCTGGTCCCCTATTATAGATTGGAAAGATAATATGGACCACATAGCAGACCAACTGTACAAAACTGTAATAACTACTTATCAATTATTATTATTATTATTATTATTACTAAGCGTTCTTATATAGCGCTCGACTACCCGTAGGCATCTCGGCGCTTGCCTTGGGAACCCGTCCTGGTTTTTCCCTGTGAGATACCCGTACTGGGCATCCCCAAGGTGAAAGCCAGGCATCCCGCCGCGGGGGGGCCATAGTGGAGATTAAGCAAGCTAATGCCCAGAGCTGCATTGTGTGAACCTGTGACTCAAGTAGGCACCGAAACGAGAATTATCGAGTCCGTGGATATTTGGGCTCAAGACCCTGCCGCGTCCGGAATTGAACCCTGGTCCCGGGTCTGACCTCTGCTTAAGGGTCTGCCGCCTCTAACCAGTGAGCCACACTTCGATGTTAAAACCTCCTCTGATAATAAATGAAGGAAGGACCCATGGTATTTTATTTAAGAGTGGCAATCCTTTAGGCTAAAAGTAGTGTCGATATCATTGTACTGTACTGTAGAAACTATATGAAATGTATTAACCTGGCTGTTCTTAATATCGTTATTTATTGTATAATTGTATACATGAGATATGAATTGTATGGAAGATATTTATGCACAATGATAATTTGTAGTGGTCTGGGTTTAATAAAAAGAAATAGGAATGAGCTGAGGTGGATGAGATTTTTCTTTGGAAAGGCTTGTGAAGATTTGTCAAAAGGCGCCAAAGTTATATGCAAACCAAAAAATGCTGTTCCTATGGAAACGAAGACCTAACTATAACTACCCAGCGCCGACCATCATTGGGAAATGTATATATATTTATATGCATGAAGAAAGACTCAAAGACCAGTAATATGTAGGGTCATATTTAGAGTTGGGTGTAATGAGAACAATTCTCAGATTACTGAAGGAAGGTCTAAATCCGTATTAGAGTCCCCCTGATAAATGTATTTAATTTATCGCATGGGTGCTCTAAATTGGGCGCTAACATAGGATATAATAACAACATATAAATAGTTAAGGCACATTCAGCAAGAAGCTGTATACGTCCACGTTTGTCAATGAAGGAGCAAGAATAGAAGAACTCTGCCATTTTCTGGAAGTTCCAGGGTAGCTGGGGTCTTATCAATTCAATGCCATAAGGTCCTGAGATATCAGTGGCTCGGAGGTCCTTTCTCATGCTACAGTTCTAGGATGAAACCAAGTATTTAATCACAGCGTTTACAAGATTATTATGAATGCTTTTTGTGAGTAAATTCTTTGCGCCTCCAAAAACTGCCTTTCTAACAAAGAGGCTGACCACACAATTCATTGAAGTACTAATAACACATTTAAGAATTATTGTCTATTGATTCTTTCGTGTTCGGTGTTTCATTACCGAGCTGTCACAAAGCTTTCAGAGGATTGTGTTTACAGCTTTGTTGCTGGAATATTTGGGTTGGATTCTCCCATTGCTTGGGCGGGACACCTATGCGACACTCGTGTGCAGCATGTTTCTGGATGCTCACCACTATATCGCCATAACATTATTAGTGTTTAAAGGGAGCCTATACAAGGGTGTGCAGATTATGCCATGCTGTGCACTAGTATGTGGCATCCATTAACTACTGCTGGTCTTTCGCAAGGCCTCAAAAGATGGGATTGGACTCTAAACCGCAGCCAATGCTGCCAGTATGACCTCAAACATCAGTAAATACCTCTGGGTGACCTAAGCAATAACATCAACAAAATACCTCTGGGTGACCAAAGCTATAGCAATAAAAAAAAGACTGAACAGGCGATCCCAAGTGTGACTCCTCGTTTTCCTTCAAAAGTGAGATTGGAGCTCAAAGGATTCCTTTCAGAGCTCCTTATTAGTCATGCACTTTTTGTAGCATGCGACAGGCAGGGAAACTATTTTGGGAAGTAGGGGGAGGGGAGATTTGAGCGAGCTTTTCTCTACATGTTTATGTGGTAAAAACAAAAACAATGCTTGTGGCAAACGGCATATGGAAACATAAGGAGAGCAGACAGTGAACAGAGAAGGTGAAAGGTTTTTTTCTAGCTTTAATTCTGTCGTTTGGTTTGGAAACATACGGGCATGTTCACTTCATTTAAGTCTCACAATGACTGCAAGGCTAGCCAATCTGTCTTGTGTCTTCTTAGGGTGAAGTTGCAATTGAGCGGAAGCAACAGACGAAGAAAGCCCACATTCAAATCTGAAGCTCATTAAAATAACGTTAAAATGGGGTAAAATCTCAATTGTAAGTGAATTGTAGTCACTTTCTTTCAGTCAGCAGCAGGCATTTAATAAATACGCCATACATTCATTAGCTTTGACCCATTAGTCTAGAACACAGATTTAAATAACAATCCCGTCAGTTTCGAGGAAGAATGTCCCCCAAAAACGGCGTGCGAACGGGAATGGCGCATTCTGTGAAGAAAGGGGAGGCAAATTACATCCAAAAACAAGCATTTTCGAGGAATAAAGTGAGAGTTAGGTTTTTGCCAGTGTATTTTGATCTGTGCAATTCGTAGCAAAATTCAAATTAAAGGGAGTGGCATATGGAAGGAGATTGATTTTTAGCCTGTGCATGTAAAGCAAGCAATTACAATAATTTCTCTATGCAGTTTCACATCCTGATGAAGGGATTCCTTTGGCAAAACACTTAATATTATTGACGAATGTGACGGTCATTAATGCTAATTATTAGCCCTCCTATGATTTATGGTCACAAGCTGCAGGAGAGGGAGCATTAGAAAACCATGGAACAAAAACTGGTGCAAGCAGGTAAACGTGCTGAGGAATGTTTACCAAGGTCATTAGTATTATATTTACAATTCAGTTCTTTGTAATATTTCCACTTCTGAAATAAGTGCTGTACTTAGATATTATAGCAACATATCATTTAAATTACAGGCAAATGGGCAACACCGAGGGGAATTGATCGCAGAAAAGTATAACGTTGAGACGTATATACAGATAGGACAGGAATCACAGGGAAACGCAGCCATTTACAAACACTAAATGTTTGCAGCTTTCACATATACCTATATGGTAAACATGTTTGTTTCTTAGTAACAGTAGTGAGAAAATGAAGCAAATTTGTTGCGTTCTTCATGAATGAAGAAATTGATTTTTATAATTGCCATGAATTATGAGGCATTAGTACTGTAGAAGTGGCTGTTTTACTGATTGTAGGGAGCAGTCAGGTATGAGACATGATGCTAAACGAGGACCAAGTAACACACACACATACACATTTATACATTCGTCACAATGTGATCCAGCAGATTTTGAGAGCGCTCGCCAGTGTGTGCTCAGCCCAGGGGTCGGATCCTGACCCAAAAATCACTCTTTTCATACAAAAGGAGCGGCACAACCAGATAGTTTTTTTGAAGCCTTTTAATCAGCGCTTCACCCCACCAACGCCTTGTTTGGCTGAAACGCGTTGGTGGGGTGAAGCGCTGATTAAAAAGCTTCAAAAAAACTATCTGGTTGTGCCGCTCCTTTTGTATGAAACAAACACATTTATACATGCACACAATATTGGAACTAGCAGTGTCTGGTTGACTGAAGGGATGCCCACAGCCAGGCTGCACTACTGCTCCCATCAAGGGCAGGTGATTACACTTGATGCATGACCCATTCTCACCCTTGGGCCGGTTGGTACTGAGCAGTCGAGCTCACTACAGAGGCAATAGGTAAAGGAAAAGCACATCAGCTACTCGCAATAAATGCACTGAGCAGCACAAAAAAGACTTCACACATCATATATGTAAAAACATTTATATTCAACACACATATTCAATAATTATAACATGACCATCGTATACTTTTGCGCTACAAAAGGGGGTGGTGATGGATTTAGGCCCAGATCTCTGTACTGGGGTGAATGTATGACATTGTTCTGCATTCTGTCCATTACCTGTTGTTTTTGCATTTGTCACCCCGAGTGGGACGGGTATGCTCAGACGTGAGTCCCGTGCTCTCCACACCACTGGAGTCAAGCTATCCTGGCTGAAGACGGCTGATAGCCAGAAACCGGTCCTAGGATGCTTGATTCCGGTCCAAGGAAGACATGGCTTGGCAGTTCGGGCTGGACTGTTCCCATGAGGCACAGGGTCAAGGCTGATTTGCATATGGCCATGTCTGAATTGGGGTGGTGTGGTGAGCAAAAAAAATCGATGGATTTAGGCCCAGATCTCTGTACCCAGGCCCGAGCACCTTTGGTGTCAATGCACACACACCACCCTGCTCAGCCCAGCTACACATGGGTGAACCCCCCTCATGGGTATTGTTGTGCACTCCCGACCAGCAACAGCAGACCAGGAACCTTGGCACTGGCACCATGGATGCAGTGCACAGGCCTGTACCGACAGGCCTGACTTGGAGGTTAGAAAACCGGGATTACAGGTATATGCTCATCAGCCCATGATAGTAGGTTGGGTACCTATCCCCTAAGATATAGGTACCAGGCGCATCCTACAGCCTGCCACAGCAGGCAGGAAACATATCTGAAAAAGCATCAAGGCTGGTGTGCATACCTCAGTCTGCATTTGAAGACAAGCCAATGTTCTGGGACAGCACCTCAGCGACTCTTCCTAACCTGTGTGGGAAGGCGCATGCACTTCCCCACGGTTTTGACAGTGAAAAGTGCAGAAGGCCCTGAGGTGACTCCAGAGATTCAGAAACTCCGCAGGAGTATCCATGGGGAGAGCAAATTATAAGGCAGGGGAAGCCCCAGTAGGGGGGTTCCTCACTACCATGGCAGGGAACATACATATGTGCTCACCCAGCCTTCAGACTACCACCCCCCTTGGTGCCTGTCAGGGCTTCCTGGGAGGGTGCCCTCATGATAAGGGACAACCCACTCCGGGTTGGCGAGGCGTTAATGATGCTAACCTAAGCTGGAGCACAATGGCGCCCCACAGGCCTGTCAATGTAGACCCAATATAGGGTTGCCAGCGATCCGGTAGATGGCACACTCAGTCATACATCCCACTAATTAGCCCGCACTGAACCAGTTCCAGGTATGTGGTGTCCATGTTTACAGGGTGCACTGGGGTACGGCACCACAACCCCTTCGTATCCACACCCCCAGCCCAATGAAGGTGTGCACGAGCATCCTCCCTCTGCTGCACAGGGGAAAGGTACCCAGTTTCCTAAGATTTGACAGAGAGTCAGCATAGACTAGGAGAAAAAACCCAAAGTGTTTAGGGTAATTATCCTAAGGAGGCCATGTCCAACACACACACACACACCAATGTGTAGAGTGTAATATGCCATTTCTTACCACTTTTGAGTGAGGAAAGGGGGTCATGGCTTATGAGAGGTGAAGCCTTCAGTGGTTCATGATTCCTCTCCCTTCCTCTGGTTCCTTTGGCAACGGTAAGATGTTGCATATCACATTCTACATACTGTAAATGATCTAGGGCAACGTAACTCCAATGAAAATATTAGAACATGTCAAATGAAGGTAGTGACACTAACATTTTAGAAAAATACAAAACAATGTATTTCTTATATAGAGTTTTGTTTTAAATATTAAAGCATAATAAATATAAATTTACAGAGACAATTTGTGCAACATACTCACTGCATCCATCCATCAAACATACACACCACAATCTGATATTTTTATCAATGCTCAATACAATTTATTGATAAGCTATGTAGGGTATAACAGAGAATCTGTTGAAACACATGATTTTCGGGTGTTTTCCAAGTTGTTTCAACGCGCGTTTTGGCAGGACACTGCCTTCCTCAGGAGTTCCACCTCCAAAAAACATGCTCTCACGGTAAATAATCCTGATTGAGTGGACAAGCTGCTAATACACTAGGTGCCACAACATATTCAGAGTTTGTTCAGATAGGAACCGATGCAGATAGCTCAAAGCTGATGTTGATCATCGAGAAAAAGGCTGCTTGCTCTGATGAAGCTTCGTCCACTCAAGCAGCGTTGTGATTGGCTGGGACGCCACCCAGCCAAGGGCTTATAGGGTGGCCATGTTCTCCCTGCAGGCTGCAATGCGGCCTGCATAGAGAACAGCAGAGTGCTCATGACTGGTTTGGGCCGCCCGAGAGGGCCGATCAAACAGTCTTTGCGTACTAAGGAGTGGGCAAACCACTCGTCCCCTGCCCTGGTCACAGAGCAGGGCAACCCTGCCCACCCACCAGCCCGTAATGCGCATAGTAAACATAAAATGGTAATAACCATTTTCTGTTTTGGCTTTCTCGCACTGCAAGAAAGCAGTGGGGCTACACTCCTCTGTCCTAGTGGAGGAGCCGCCCACCATTGCACAACTTGTATCGGACATCTAGCAGTCATGGCGGACTGCATAACAATCAGGTTTACTCTGGTTTCCGCCCGAGGCTGCAGACGACAGCACGATAATGAGTGTACGTACTAGGGCTAATTGTTTGGGAGAAAAGAAATTAAGTGGTGCAAATGATTAGCCTCAAAGCCAAGGTAGCCCTTTCATTTGGCTCTTTTCGTATACAGCCAGGTCAGACCAAAGAATGCTGATATCAACAAGCTATCCACTGAGAAACTGACACATGCGTATGAGTAGACCATTGATAAAACCTATTTACGTTCACGTATTCAATATGTGTGCTGTGTGATGCATATCTAATTCACGTTACATAACATTATTCTCAACAACTTGCTTTAAGAAACACTTATAAATTAGAGGACCGCTTATTTACATTAGGACCTGACTACACTGTGGACAATGGAAAGGCATGTTTTTAAAAACACAATGTTTCCAATCTGCAGCCTATCAGGATTTTTAAACATACCACCGAGTGCAACAATGAAATACGTTTGCACATACTCCCAATATTTTAATGTCTACACTCCCAAAGAGGGCATTTTTTCAGTGGAGATTAACATCACCCAACTTCGGTTCGATTGTGGAAGCAATCCCTTCGTAACTGACAGCAGAGTGTAATGAGTTGTGTGCATTTCCAAGGGAATGCACATTTAGTGGCAATTATAGTGTTTACAGAGTCACCTCCAAATACATTAATGGGTTGAATTCCATATCAGAAAATTAGTTAACGAGGGCTGATGACGCACTCATTCACAACTAATTGCAGTATTAACATATAAGGGCTTGTCTATACAGATGGCAAGCACGGGCAGGAGAGCAGGTACGGATTCCATCTAAATTAGACCAAAAGAGGGTCATTTTGGGAGAAAATGGTCCTAAAACGTTTGCACAACCTTTGGCCCTTTTTTTGCCTCCGTACCAAATAGATTAGCATTCAGAAGAATCTCCATTCGAGGGTTGAACAGGAGGGGGCAGAGGGAGCTTTAGGAAACTGTGCACTGCAAAGGTATACCACTGTCCATACATTTAAAGAGAGGGCGCTTGAGGAGGCATATGCAGTAGATAAGATGGCTGAAGAAGGTGAAGGTCTTCCCTCACCGCTCCATGCCTTGGTCTTGACTTGAGCTTGAGTACAATTCTGCAAAGCTAAGTATATGTCAGGTCGCTGGATGTCATTCAGCCTTAATCAGTCCTCTGTACTCTTCAAAGAGTTAAAAAAGCTTTCCTGCCATTTCAGCAGTTAAGTAAATCTGACTCAACCACTATCCCCATTACACCTTTTGTATTGTAGTGTAGCATTTATATAGCACCTACTACCCCTGTGTGAGGCACTGAAGCACGTACCCACATGGAGAGCAAGATACACCATGAACAATGTATGGTGGAAGGGATTTGTTTTTGTTTTGAGCCTGTTGGAAAGTGTTTTTATGTCATGTGTGATGACCACCTTGATGCGATTATTGTGTTATGGGTGCATCACCAGGCATTGTGATCAGTGAGGATTTCTGAGAGATAGACTTGGAAATGTATAATTGCAACAAGGGCTAACACATTTCAAATATGCCTCCACCAGTGATCACTCGTTCCAGTCTGCTCTGTCTTGTCACTTCCCATTCTACCATTTCTTGCCCTTTCTTGGATTAGTAAATGAGGAAATGCGATCACAGAGAACAGAACGCATTAGATTTCGGAAAGCTACATGCTAAAATTGGAACAAAACAGCCCTTTGTTTTACTTTTATCTGCTTTAGTCGGGTGTCCGCTTTCTACATGGTTATGACTCGTGCCACTGCTTATTGAAGGAAGTCTTTATCCATGCCAGGGAGAAAAGCGGCCGCCATGCCTTCAAAGACTGGCTCAGCTGTCCTGCGTCCATATCATTGATTACAGGACTAACCAGTCAGAGCCTGGCACGGCCGCTGACCTTTTCACCAGGCTTGCTTTCTAATGCGTGTAATTAGCAGAGTAGGGATGCTCGCGTTACACCACGAATAGCCCTTGGTGCTCTCTGTAGACAGAGAGTGCAGCTTCACCCTACCCAATCTGAGCAGTGGGGAGTGCTCTAGGCCGCCAGTTTAATTGGGACGGGGGATCTTTCCGGGTGAGTGGAGCAACCTGATAATTTGTTGCGACGCTCAATAGAGCCAAGGCCTAGGGGCTCAGTAAACACTAGAACTGATACACATACCGGCGGAACTGAGTGCACTCTCATCAAAACACATGCAGTCATTTTGTTTTGTTTGTAAAAGGGGGAGGGAGGAGGTTGGAGGTTGGAGGAAGGCAGGAAGGGAAAAAAGAAGGTGAACGAGTAGAGAGTTTTAGAGCCAGTGACGATCAGAAAATAACCTACTCGCTTCTGTACACATACAGCCAGATTCATAAAACCCAAAACGGCTTGCAAAAATAGCGCTCGCAAAGGGGCAGATTCTCAGAATCTGGCCCTTTGCGAGCGCTATTTTTGCATTTGGGATTCATCATCCCAAATGCAAAAATCGCATTTCTAGAAATCGCTAAATTGCGAATAATTTCATTTAAGGAATCTCAATTTGAGATTCCTTAAATGCAATTCATGAACCATTTTAAATTTGTGAATTCGCAATCTGGGGCCGCTATTTACCGCGAAGTCTGACTAAGTGGTAAATAGCGAAAACTTAGAAAAATGCACTTTAGTGCATTTTTCTAAGTTGTATATTACACACACACGGACATGTGTGTGCACAACACCAGTGTACATTACCATTTCAGGGGTGCTACAGGGTGTCCTTTGGACACCCGGGCACCCTTGAAATCACTTCCTTATTTGCGATTCGCTATTGCGAATCGCAAATAAGGAATGACTCCCCATTCATTCCTATGGGCCTTTTTGGAATGAATGGGAAAGCAATTCCTTATTTGCGATTAGCAATTAGCGAATCGCAAATAAGGAAGCAGTAGAAGTCGCAAAAAAATTGCGATTTCTACATGAATCCCATTTTGCGAGTCTTTAATAGCGATTCCTTAAAATCGCTATTAAGGACTCGCAAAGCATGACAATGATGAATCTGGGGGTTTGTCTCACAATTAATTCACAATTGATTCCTGAAAATTGTGCCTTACGTGAAAACCTGGCAATGTGAAACGTCTTCCTCTTTCGCTTCCTTCGCCCAACCCTCGTGCCCTCAAACATTAATTCTGCTTCCACCATCAGAAGTGGAAATAGAAGTTACAGGAGGAAAATGTGTGAGAATCAATCCACTTAAATCGAAAAGTAGCAGCTGAACATTTCAAGTTGTAAAGCTGAAGGAGCTAAGCCTGCAACATGTGAGTCCCAGCTATGTCAAGAAATTAATACAATTTCACATACCCTTGCAGGGACTCGCAGTGTTTTCCGTATTTCCCAGGAATAATGTGATTTTGCTGGTATAGCTTTTTTATTCGATGAGAGATCAGGCTTTTCTTGCCTACGATTAATCTCCAAGCGTGTTAGTGCATTTAGATAATGACGGCTCTAAATTACTCCATAATATTTACCGCTGCCATGATTTAATTAGATTCCTCTTCTTGAAATGTAAAACAGAATTAATATTCTAACTGAAATCAGGGCCCATTGTTAGCTGTATCTTGTACAAAGCAGCTTAAAAAATCTCTGACTTCTGTAGACAGAATGTCTATTTTTACAGAGTAAAATATGTGTGGGGTAGTCCCACAATGGTTTCTCTAGTTTTTCTGGTGACACTTGGCCATGTGTGTAGTGGTTTTTGATATCACTAATAACCCTAGATAGTCCTACACGACTACCTGTGAGTTCTAGTGAAAGTTACATCTAGTCATCCTTAGGCCTCTTGGTTTAGGTTGTCACCAGAAACCCCAAAAGGCAATATGGGACCATAGTACACAATTTTTCGTTATGTAGCGTCTCTCTCTCTGGAAAAATAGGATCTCCTTTTATTTCAAAATCTGTTCATTTAAATTTTTCTCTGAGAGTGAGACAAAAAGCATTACATAGGCAACATCAGTCATAAGAAAATTCAGCCCGGAGTTACAGTTCTCACATGAAGGTAACAGCTTATCCGCAAGGTCCGTGGCGAATAAAATAGTATCATCAATACATGGTGCTTTCAGTCCAATGAGTCTGAGCACCAGTCTCCCTCCCAAGAGAGTAACCTAGAATGATCTCCATTTAAAAACAGAACAGATAGTTTTGACTTAGAAGTGAATGCAAACATTACAATAAGCTTGTAATGAGAAAAATGTGCCACTAGTCACCTGTAACTAATTATTACTATTGACTAGTGATCATACTTGACCTCCGAGATTGGGGGATTCACAATTCTGGTAATTGATGGAGCATAGACACTATTACTCCCAACGTAAAGAACCGTAATTGAGGGCATACAGTATAAATAATATTCGGTAATAGGACAAACCCGATTACCAATCACATCACTACAATAACAATACATATTAAATTATGCAGAGGTGAAAGATTGACAGTAATGCAAACCATGACCCGTCATTAAGGAATTGTATGTACCATCTACTAAGTAGAAAGGTTGCACCAGTTGTATTTATCATTAATGATAGATTTGAAGGCTATCCACTTAGCTCTAACCAAAGGCCACATTTAGTCCACTGGTTGACTGAATACCAGCATCACTGCCATTCAAAGCCTACCTACAGCTTAACCCAACCGCAAGGGACTCCATGCTCGTTACTAACACCATCCAGCGACTCCATATTCCGGGACGGATCAGTAATAAGTAATTAAATGGCTTCTCACATCATCACATTAACAGTGCCACGCCCCAAGGTTTTTGGATCAATGATGCAATCAATTTCACTGCTCCCTGCAGTCAGACATCCCAACCTACTCTGTTCCCCGGTTCACAAAGATTTGACTTTGACTTAGTCTTGTACTATACCTAGATTATTACTAAATTCCAGGAGTTAGCTAGTGAGGACCAATGAGAACCGTTACGATGCTAGCGAGTGTGGTATCTATGAACCGTAAATGACGAGATTAATAGGTGTACGCATTTTCGCTACGCTACTTAGAAGGGTTCGTCTTATTTACAGGTTCTTCATTTGAACCCTCGGGTTCCATTTTAGATACGGCATCCATTTTGTTTCTTGCCCTCACGTAGTCAGCGAACAGGCAAATGTCCGCCTCATGACCCTGTGATTCCCAAGACTGGGGGATGACACGGCAGAGACAGATGGCTCTGCAGCTGGGTAATCTTCCCACGTTGGCCTATTGTTTCAGCTTCGCATGCGCTCGGCTCGAATCCTTTGATCCTGGGATTGCGCTTCCGATATTTCCTCCACACTCCTTCTTCTTCTGTTGTCTGACTTCCTTGCACCTGTTCCTGTCTCTTACTCTCGTCCTTTTACAACTAGAGTGGAATGTGCATAGCAGCAGGATAATGTGCTTTTACAGTTGGGAACCGACAAATGTTACTGTGATTATGTTCCGGGTTTCCAACACCATGAATGAAGCCCTTTTAAGTTTATTGTGGGAACTGAGTTGTAACCTTTTTTCCGTTACGTTATTGAATGCTGAAAATGTGTATAAAAGGAGCGATCCACATTGGCAATTTGAAGCAGACTCTTGGAACCTACACTCTGTTGTACTTCCCATGACTTTTGCATCCCTGCAGTAATAAACGCTGATCTTTGACGCCGAAGGAAGTGTCCCGTGTCTCTGTCACTTGTGCGCCAAACAGGTATCCTACGAAGGTTTCAGGTGTTGTTCCCTGGCACCACTGGTTCTTAAAAGTCCAGTCCTTCAGTTGGCGCCCAACGCGGAGCGACATCAGCGGTACCGGTCCAAAACCTGACGATTGCGAGGAACTTCGTGTGAAATCTCAGAGGAAAAGGTGCACCCCGCTTCATCGATCCTGTTGTCGAAATAAGTGGTCCAAAGATTTTTCCCGCGAAGATTCCCGCCTCCTGACGGCTGCAACGGATCGATGCTCTGACTGTCGACCTGTTTTGGTGCCTGGCGTAGTCCTTTGTATGGCGAGACGATAGACGGGCCTTCCTGGTGACGCCATCGAGCTCTCAGTTAAGTATTTGTGGGTCGCTCCCAGTCCTTAGTTGTTGGTGCTTAGTTGTTTGCATGGTTCCATTGCATTTGTGGTGCTTAGTTGTTGGTCCTTAGTTGTTATTTGACAGTTGCAATTGCCAAAAACCGAGGGTTTTGTCTTTCACGAAGATTTAGTACTTTGGTAACCCTTGAAGTTTGATACTTGGTTAGTGTGCATGATGCCTAGCCGTAGTGGTTTCATTGGTTTCTTCAAATGTTGCAACAAGGATTCCCGGTTGGAGGACTCGTGTCCGATACCTCCAGTTGGAACTCCGATATATGAGCTCTATAGTCGACATGGTGTGGGCCCTATTATATATAATGACTGTTGGGTCCGTTATACGAGAAAGGATGGTGTCCTTAGTTGGCCACCACACGGAAGTTTTGAAATGGAGATTTTAGATAATCTAGAAACTAAATTATTTAAGAAGAAAGCTAGGCCAGCTATGTTTGATTCCCTTCGGTTGTGGCGTAAAGAGGCCAAACAGAAAGAAATCAAACAGCTTAAAAAGAATCGTAAAGAAGGTATCGTCCCGATAATGCAATGTGTACAACAATGTCAGCGAGATAAAGAAGAAAAAGAAATAGAAGTTTCTACTAGACTACATCACATGAGGATAGACAAATGTTATCCGGTATTATCAACTAGTCTTGATAAGACAGAAGAGGACTCGAAGGAGGATCCTCTGTTAGCGTATTTGATGAAATCGCCACCTCCTTATGCACAGGGTGCTACAGCCCCTGTAGTTCCTCCTGTAGTTCCTCCTGTAGTTCCAGCGGCTGCTGGTCAGCCTGTTGTTGGTCCTGCGTTTGTCCTACCACCTGGTCCTATTCCTACTGCTCCTTTGCCTGTACCGCCTCAGTCAATTGTTCCTGTTACCTCAGCCGTCCCGGCTACCTCTGCTGTCCCTATGTTCACTTCTAATGTTGTTGCTCCTGTTCTTTTTTCTCCTTCTGTTCGTAATCGTATCCCTAATACTGTCGCTACTCTTTACTCCCCACTTTCTGGATCGTTATTTCGATCCGATGTCTCTGAAACTCCTCAGAGGCGCAGTCAGTAGTGTGGCTCACTGGTTAGAGGCGGCAGACCCGAGAGCAGAGGACGGCCCGGGACCAGGGTTCGATTCCCGACGCGGCAGGTTTCTGGACCAGGGTCAGCGGACTCGATAATTCTCTCGCCTCGGTGCCCACTCTGATCAGCGATCACACTCGGCAACTCTGGGCACTAGCTTGCCTCATCTTCACTAACGGCCCCACCAGACCGCCGGGGATGCCTGGTCTCACCCTGGAGATACCCATTAAGGGACCATCTCTCAGGGAAGCCAGGAAGGGTTTCGCAGCGGTCGAAGCGCGGAGGTACCCCTTCGGGAGTGATTCCAGCGCTATATAAGCACATAATTAATTAATTAATTAATTAAATCCCTGGTGGAAGGGAGAGTGCCACGTTGGTAACTATGGCGCGTAGATGGATAAGACACCCTGCTAACTACCCGCCGCGCGTGGTCTTTGATACGTTTTCTCAGTTTAATGAGCCCACTCAGAGATTTGTGTTTGAAGAAATGTGTAACTTTTTGAGAGAAGAATGGTATAATGATGATTTAGATAATGTACCGCCCGATATGACTGAACTTCAGAGTCAATTTTCGAACGGCATGATTGTAGGTGGAGATGTACGACGTGCATTAGAGCGATTATTAGCCTTACGGCGCACAGTGTTTTCTCGAGTGTCGTTTGATGACGATTCCGATACTCAGAAAACGAACTCTGGTCAGTATCCTATGAGAGAGGTTCCGCCAGTATACATGCCAGGTGATCCGCAAGCTAATCCTGTGATTCTGCCATACTTCCAGAGAGTTTGGATACACCTCCCATGGAAGCGATCAGAAGTTTTGCAGGTGAAACAATCTTTACCTGATCCACGCAAGAATCCAGCAGGTTATTATAAGGAGTTGTCTCAACTGGTAGACGCTACTATTATGAATCTTGCGGACATCGACATGCTGTTTGGCAATGTCGTACCACAACCGATTTGGGCGAAAATTCGCCAAGAGAATCATTTAGTTGAGTTGGGTGGTGACTGGGCTACACTAGTAGCGGCAGATGGACGACAAGTTGGTGGGGCTAAGCCTGAGCAGTTAATTACGGATCTGCCTCAGAAAATTATTACACTTATGAAAACGCTCATGCCAGCGATGAAGGTAAATTGGGATAAATTATCGGCTTGTAAGCAAAAGAAAGACGAGAGTGTCTCCGATTTCTTTACTAGATTTGAGGAGGCATTTGTCGATCATAGTGGTCAGGACATGAGCACCGAACGTGGTCAACGGTTATTTGTTGATAAGTTTGTGTTAAATTTGTTGCCTGAGCTATGCAACAAATTGAAGAATTCAGAAAGTGCATGGGCTGTTTCAACCACTGCACAGATATTAGCTACGGCTCAATATTATGAGAATAGGGAAAAGGAAGAAAGTGATCGTTCAGATAAGAAAACGAAGGAGCTCAAAACAAAGGTTTTGTTGCAGCAGGCATATCCTCCACGTTCGAATCAAAATGATTCGCAACAGCAGTATCGACCACGAGACCAGTCCACTAGAATGCAGTCACGATCTGACTTCTCCGACTTTAGATCTACGCTTGGGTATAATCAGTGTGCATATTGTAGAAGAGAGGGCCATATAAAATATGATTGTCCAGCTTTGCGTGACCGGCTTAACGGTGTGTCGGCACGAGGGGGTCGTGGTGGTCCTCAACAAGCACCCCGAGGTAGAGGCCGCGGTGCCCCTCAAAATCAAAATCATGAGCGCCCTCATACCCCATCAGACGCGAATAATTATTTTGACCAACGAAATGTGAGGTCCGATAAATCAGCACAGTATCATGTGGACGATTATTACGTCGAACATGAGATTGATGCAGGTAACCACTACTAGGACAGCCACCGACAGAGAGAGGGAGTAGTATCAGTTCCGGTTGATCAGAGTGGGCCTTACGTCGCAGTTGCTACATCTGGCGTAGTTGAGCCTTTTCTGTTAGACACTGGTGCGACGAAAAGTTCCATCATGCATTCGAAACTCCCTGGCGCACCTTTGTCCGGCTTAACAAATGTTTCCATTGGATTCTCTGGCGCCCCTGTTAGCAATCCTGTCTCTAGCCCTTTGTCCCTTACGATTGGTCCTCATGAGCTAGAGGCCCCATTGATTTTATCTACTGGTTGTGGTGAGAATCTTTTGGGCTTGGATTTGTTAAAACGGTTATATGCGACTTTGTACTGCTCTCCTGCGGGAGTGGAGCTTACATTAGGTCAGAGAGCGATCTCTCCTATGTACTTATCAATTGATAAGTTCCCACCGGAATTGAGTTCCCTTCCTGCGTCGTTATGGGCTACGGGTCCCAATGATGTAGGCTTATTGAACATCCCACCTTATGTGGTTCAGTTGAAATCGAATGTGCGTTTCCCACGTATACCACAGTATCGTATCTCTTTTGATGGTGAGCGAGCACTATTAGAGATCATTTATGACCTGATCGAAAAGGACGTCATTGAAGAAACTCGAGGCAATGTGTGTAATAGTCCTGTGTTACCGATTTTGAAACGCACAGATCCAACTAAACCTCCTGTGTACCGCTTTGTAATTGATTTACGAGAAGTAAATAAAATCGTGATTCCCCAGTTTCCTGTGGTGCCTGACATCACGGCTTTGTTGACCCTGATTCCGGCTTCTGCCTCCTGGTTCACGGTAATTGATCTAAAGAATGCTTTCTTTAGTATTCCGATCGCTGAGGAAAGCAGAGACCTATTCGGATTTTCACTGGGTGGTCGCAGTTTTAGATTTAAACGCGCACCACAGGGCTACTGTGAGAGCCCATCGATCTATAGCCAAGCACTTAAAAGTCAGCTTGATGTATTTGTGTTGCCGACAGGCGCAGCCTTAGTTCAATACGTTGACGACCTATTAGTGGCAGCTGATACAGAGGCTATTTGCAAAACCGCTACAGTATCATTGTTACAGCACCTATGTGACTTACATCACAAGGTGTCACCTTCTAAGCTACAATATTGTTGTCAAGAAGTAACCTACTTAGGTCACTTACTGTCAAAGGATGGGAGAAGGTTGACCCCAGAGAGAATTGCAGCGATTGCTCGAATGACTGTGCCAAAGACTCAGAGAGATGTACGTGCCTTTCTAGGTATTACGTCATACTGCAGACAATGGATTCCAAATTTTTCATTGTCGGCGAAACCATTGATAGCCCTTACGTGCAAGGATGTTTCATCTCCTTTGCCATGGACTGAAGAGTGTCGGAAAAGTTTTTCTGAATTGCGTGATGCGTTGTGTTCGGCTCCTGTGTTGGGTACTCCTGATTACAATAAGCCGTTCACACTTTATGTTCACGAGAGGGACGGTTGTGCGTTGAGTGTTCTGACACAACAATTTGGCGACAAACAGCGTCCATGCGCATATTTTTCTTCGACCTTAGACCCAGTAGCTAGAGCCTTGCCGAGTTGTTTGAGAGCAACAGCGGCAGCTGCGGCGTCCATTCGACAGTCCGCAGGTCTGGTCATGGATAATATGCTCACGGTGATGGTCCCGCATGCAGTCGACACTCTCTTGAACCGAACGAAAACTCAACATTTGACGAGCGCAAGGTTGTCTGGATATGAGTTGACGTTATTGGCAAGTCACATACGGATAAAACGGTGTAATGTGTTGAATCCAGCAATGTTGTTGCCGATCGACATGGAACTAAGTGATGTAACACCACATGATTGCTATTTGAGAACTGAAGAGGAGACGAAGGGTCGTATTGACCTGAAAAACACTCCATTGGTAGATCCCGATGGTACTTTGTATGTGGATGGTTCATGTTTTAAGTTACCAAATGGTGATGTGACGACTGCGTATGCTGTAGTAACATTGAGTACGGTTGTGGAATCTGCGAGATTGAGTCAGAATTCGGCCCAAGCGGCTGAGTTGATCGCCTTGACGAGAGCGTGTGTGTTGTCCAGAGGGAAGCGGGTAATTGTGTTTACAGACAGCCAGTATGCTTTTGGTGTGGCGCATAGTTTTGGTCGATTGTGGAGAGAAAGAGGATTTTTGACGTCGCATGGTACGAAGATTCAGCACGGACAGCTTGTGAATGACCTTTTGGACGCACTTACATTGCCTAAAGAGGTGGCAATAATCAAATGTAGTGCGCATCGGAAGGCGACGGATGATGTTGGTCGCGGTAATGCGTTTGCGGATGAGATTGCGACGGCTAGAGATCTGACAAATCGAATGTACGTTGCGAGTTCAGTAAGATGGCCAGCGGAGACTAGTATGTGTGAGGACACAGTTGAGAGTGTGAAGAAGATACAGAATGAAGCTACTGAGATGGAAAAGACTCAGTGGAAAGAAAGTACGGGAAAGTTAGACGAGAATGGATGTTGGGTTGATTTGTCGGAAAAGCAGAGATGGAGGTTACCAGATGCATATGTGCTTGCTGTTGTTACTATGGCTCATGGTACATCACACATTAATACGAAAGGCATATGTAAGTTGCTGTCGCCCGTATGGAAGAATGATGGAATTACTAAATGTGCGGAGAGAGTGGTTAAAAATTGCATGGTATGTTTGATGTATAATCCTGGCAAGGGCACCCCCACTCCCCGTGGTCATTTTGCTCCTCCCACATGTCCCTTTGAAATTATTCAGTTAGACTTTATCCACATGGAGAGATGCAATAATTTGAAGTTCGTCTTGGTTGTAGTTTGTGCGTTCTCCAGATGGATTGAGGCTTACCCCCTAAAGGATAATACTGCCCTGTCCACAGCAAAGGTTCTACTCAAAGAATATTTCCCCAGGTATGGAATGCCGCGGATTGTATGGTCAGATAACGGAAGTGAGTTTGTGGGAAGTGTAATGAAGAGTGTATGTCGTGGTCTTGGCATAAATCAGAAGTTTCATAGTGCTAATCATCCTCAGTCTGCGGGTTTAGTGGAAAGATATAATGGCACTCTGAAACTGAAACTTGCCAAAATCCAGGCAACGACTGGTCTATCATGGCCCGACGCTTTGCCTTTAGCTCTCTTATCGACCAGGGCGACTGTGCACTCTCGAGTAGGGCTCAGCCCATATGAGATTGTGTTCGGCCGTCCTGCGAACATTTGGGGAGTTCCGAGGCCTAAAGAATTTGACAGACTTGAATATCCAATGTTAATTGACTATCTCTATGATCTGACTGCTAAATTGAGTTTGATTCATCAACAGGTCTTTGAGGCTCTACCGGCACAAACAGAGGGACCTGGTCATCGGCTCCAACCAGGTGATTGGGTTCTTACCCGCAACTTTGGACGAAAACGAAATCTTGAGCCAAGGTTCGTGGGACCTTACCAGGTGTTGCTGGCAACGAGGACTGCGGTTCGGCTGGAAGGGAGAAAACATTGGGTGCATGCCACCCACACCAAGAAAGTTCCGCTCCCATTGCCAGCAGATAGTTGGATCAGAAAAGGATTCGGCTCGTCTGAAACTTACGTCCCTCTAAGTTACGTGCCGTTTAGTGACGCGCAGCTTGTAGGAGATAACACAGTAAGACCCGACACCCCTGTTGAACCATCCGGAGTTAAACCTCTTTCAGCAGCATTGGAGAATTCAAGTTCTGAACAATTGCGTGGACAATCGAACACTCTTTTGCCGTCTGATCCACTGTTTGAAGAGCAGACTCGCCCCGGAAGAAGTCGATACTTTCTTCGACCGCGCTAACAGACTAATAAATTCTGTTTTTTTTTTATTTGTTTGAATCTACATCACCTCTATTGTTGCCATAAAAATTGTGGACATTACATATATATATATATATATATTGTGTACCTTTTTCCTTACAGCTAGGAGGCGTATATTGAATTCAATGAACTCTTGAATAAAAACCTTTTCATCTGGGTTAACCGTAAGGCCGTGCGGGTACTTCCTCCTGTTTAGCAGGTATCTGACACTAGGTCGATTACTTTTGTCGATTCCTGGGAACTCCTGGGGATTGATAATCGCTACTCAGGACGAAGTGCGTCAAGAACATCACGGACGGTTTTTAGAAGATGGAGTCTTCTAAGCTGTTGGAAATTGAGAAAATGGTGGCGCAAAGATCCAAATTGCACAAGACATTTCGAAAAAAATGTTTTTTGTTACAGGTTTTTATGTTGTTCCTAACTGTTTCTATGCTGCTGGTGGGTGGAGTATATTTTGGTTTTCAATCATTGCTGCCTTCTACTTTACCTACTCCTCCTTCTCATGATTTAAATTCTGTTTCCACTATGTCCCCACATTCCTTTCATCTTCTGCCCCAACATGAACAGGTCAGACGTGCGGAATTTATGAACAATTCTTTTGTTCAACTTCTACATCAGCATCAGTTGGTGATGAACACTACCAATTGTTGGGTATGTGGGTTAATGCCACATACCATGGATAAGGGTATTCCGTATTTTGTTCTTCCTTATAGCCCCCAGGGGTCAGCTCGAGCATTCCAGACCATGTTCCGTAGTGCACTAGATTCCTACCCCCATCGAGAGCCTCGCTCTGCAGACCTTGGTCCTGGCCCGTACCACAAGTCTTTGGCGATAGCAATTGCAGATTTAAATAGAGATATTTTTGACGCAACACTTATCCCAGAGGAAGAGGTGCGAGCCTATAAGGATCTGAGTGAGGTCGAGTATAGTACATCAGTGAATGATAGGCAGTTTAAAAGCTCATCTCCAATCTGGATCGTACCTCATCTCGGTCATTTCTGTCTGCAAGGTCTTGGTCGCAATCCGAGAGCTCAGCTTGGGAAGAGTGCTTGTGTTGATACTTACGTTTTACCAATGCTCTCTTCCCCTGTCTTTCTGACTGCCAAGGGTACCTATTTTGTATGTTATGATCGCGCATATACGTGGTTACCTCATGACTTCTCGGGTACCTGCTATATCGCGAATCTTTTGCCTCCGACTTTCACTGTTGCCTCAGATTATCACAAAACTAGAGTTGTGAGAGGTGTCATTAGTAAAGAAGATACTGCCGGTCAAGAAGCAGGAGATTTCTTTAAGGGTTTCCTACCGTTTTGGGGCCCTATGGTCAATAGCAGGAATCTGAGACAGTTAACTCGTGTAGTGGAAGCAACTGCTAACATAACTGCCAGCGCCCTTGGTAATCTGACAGCAGAGCTTCAAGCGGATAGGTTTATGACGCTACAGAACCGTATGGTTCTAGACGTAGTACTAGCAGACAGAGGTGGTGTGTGTAAGGTCATCCATTCGAGCTGCTGCATTTTCATACCTGATAACGCTCCAACGGTTTATCAAGCCATCTCGAAGTTGCATAAAATCTCAGAGTCCATACACGTGGACGAGGGAGATTGGACGCTTCTAGGATGGTGTTGGGGTCTGATGTCAACTTGGGGTTGGAAAATTCTGATGATTATAGGGGTTGTTGTGATGTTTCTGTTCACGTGTTGTCTTTGTGTGCAGTGTGGTCCTGCCTTATGTGGCCTTTGTGCTACAACGTGTATAAGAAGGCCATCTGTTACCGGCGAGACATTGATGAATAAGATGATGTTCCAGCAACACTTGAATGATCTGATGAATATCGACATTGATTATGATTCCGACTAGTGCTTGCCTACATGAGGGCAAAAGGAGCGTCTGAGGACCAATGAGAACCGTTACGATGCTAGCGAGTGTGGTATCTATGAACCGTAAATGACGAGATTAATAGGTGTACGCATTTTCGCTACGCTACTTAGAAGGGTTCGTCTTATTTACAGGTTCTTCATTTGAACCCTCGGGTTCCATTTTAGATACAGCATCCATTTTGTTTCTTGCCCTCACGTAGTCAGCGAACAGGCAAATGTCCGCCTCATGACCCTGTGATTCCCAAGACTGGGGGATGACACGGCAGAGACAGATGGCTCTGCAGCTGGGTAATCTTCCCACGTTGGCCTATTGTTTCAGCTTCGCATGCGCTCGGCTCGAATCCTTTGATCCTGGGATTGCGCTTCCGATATTTCCTCCACACTCCTTCTTCTTCTGTTGTCTGACTTCCTTGCACCTGTTCCTGTCTCTTACTCTCGTCCTTTTACAACTAGAGTGGAATGTGCATAGCAGCAGGATAATGTGCTTTTACAGTTGGGAACCGACAAATGTTACTGTGATTATGTTCCGGGTTTCCGACACCATGAATGAAGCCCTTTTAAGTTTATTGTGGGAACTGAGTTGTAACCTTTTTTCCGTTACGTTATTGAATGCTGAAAATGTGTATAAAAGGAGCGATCCACATTGGCAATTTGAAGCAGACTCTTGGAACCTACACTCTGTTGTACTTCCCATGACTTTTGCATCCCTGCAGTAATAAACGCTGATCTTTGACGCCGAAGGAAGTGTCACGTGTCTCTGTCACTTGTGCGCCGAACAGGTATCCTACGAAGGTTTCAGGTGTTGTTCCCTGGCACCGCTGGTTCTTAAAAGTCCAGTCCTTCACTAGGGATATACTTGACAGAAGTACTCCCGGCTGGCTCATGGAATTCAGGAGTATGCAGCCAACAGTATTAAAAGATAGTCATATCTACTCATAGCAGACCTTTATGAACTGGGTTTAAGAACGGGTCTTAAGGCTGAAGGGAATTAGCTACTGAGGGTAGAAAATAGGGCCCTGAGAAATGGAATACAAATGGTTGTGAACACCCGGTAACCAATGACAGAGTGGTGGCAGGAGCTTAGTTGTAGCTCTGAACCGCAGCTAAAACATTTCCCTCTCTCATGTTGAGCCTCTATTTTGTACACTTGTTTTGAAACCATTGCACTTTGCTAAGCTGGCCACACGTAAAAAAAAAAAAGCAACAGAAAGGGAAAAGAGGGTGTAGTATTTCCTCAGCGCTCTAAGCCTGGAGGAAAAGAAGACGAGGTGTGAGGGTGGGAGGGGGTTATACATTGGGCCTCATTAACGTATGCTTGGTAATTAGAGGGAAATAACAGTGG
Organism: Lissotriton helveticus; assembly: GCF_964261635.1. NCBI lineage: Eukaryota > Metazoa > Chordata > Amphibia > Caudata > Salamandridae > Lissotriton > Lissotriton helveticus. The sequence goes on along the minus strand of NC_136063.1, from coordinate 598,384,239 downwards.
AGAGAATTAACAATTATGGCTGTATGTCCCACCCCCTCCGGTTACTAGTCATTTTGAGTGAACAGGTCTAGAATTGGGGAAAATATACAGGTGCTAGAATTAGCAAGCCATTCCTGCATGTGGTTCTATGTGTGCACTCATTGTTTACCTGTTGTCAGTGGAGATATTACTCTACTCACTGAATAGGATCTAATATGCTTCCTGTAGGGGATTATTGGTCGAGGAGGCCATGTTGTAAATAAAATACATGCCTTCTGACCAGTATGTCACTAGGCTGGGTTCAAGGGAATTGTAAGTTTACATAATTAATTATACATTGCCACCGGTGGCTCTAGTAACCCTAGAGTGATGAGAAAGTGTTGGTTGGAGTAGGTTTAAGAATTCCCTATTCTGCCAGAAGACAGCATACTTGGCAATGACTTGTTAAATAGTGTAGAGTCACACCTGGCTATTAGAACTTAGAAAACCTCTTGGAAGAATTGTAATGACACTGACATTGGAGAAGTACTCGGATACACCAGTAGAAAGAGTGGTATGTTGAAGCCGATGTGCCAGTTGCTGCCTAATCAGACCCTCCAGCACTTAACGATTTCGCGATTCCCCAATATCAGTGTCATTACAATTAATGTAAAAAGTGTCTGCGGCTCTTCGGACGCTTCTTCAATCTGTACCTCTTGAGAGGGGGCCGTATTTCTCCCTGGGGTGTTCTAGCACCCATGTATGCACCCCTGCCAGGGCACCGCTGCCTCCTGGGCCCGTCCGTTTTAAAAAACAGTAATTTCTATCACCCTTTTTAACATTGAAAATATATTGATAATATAAATATTACCCATAGAGGAAGTTCTGCTTAGCTGCTGGACCACTAGATTTACTAGAAAGTAATGCAGCGAATTTGTGAGTGGACAAAGACAAGGATATTCATTTAAAAAACTATCCTCTTTTCTGAAACCCAATGGCCTAAAAGGGGCCTTAAAATATTCCCAGCAGTTCGGAAGCGCTGCTGCAGGATACATAACTGCCAAGGTTTCAGATTGCTTATGTATGACATTTTCATAAATTCACTGTACATATGAGTGACATATGAGTAACATTCAATGACTGAGTGACAATTTCTCCTGAACAAAATCAAGCAATGAAGTCTAGGGAAACCGAAAAATATCAGATATTACCCCAGTTTGAGCAAGCAAGTAGAAACTCCAAGGCCCAGATGCATCATCCCAAATGCAAAAATTGCAAATTAAGAATTTGCTAAATTGCAATTACTTGCATTTAAGGAATCTCAAATTGAGACTCCTTAAATGCAATGCATCAAAGTTAAAAAACTTAGCGGCTTTCGCTAATAGGAGTAGCAAATTACCATGAAGTTCAACTTCATGGTAATTTGCAAAAACTTTGAAAAATGCACTTTTGTGCATTTTTCAAAGTTTCATGTTGCGCACACACATGCCCTAAGGACATGTGTGTGCGCAACATATGAGCACAGATCAATTTCAGGGGTGCAACAGGGTGTCCTTTGGACACCCCTGCACCCTTGAAATTGCATTCTCAATTTGCGATTCGTTAAATGCGATTCGCAAATTGAGAATGTCTTCCCATTCATTCCTATGGGCCTCTAGGCCCATAGGAATGAATGGGGAGGTATTCCTTAAATGCGACTCGCAATTTGCAAGTCGCAATTAAGGAATTTTAAGAAATCGCTATTTTTTGAGCGAGTTCTTCTTTTGCTATTCCTTATTAGCGATTCTTTATTTTTCGCTAATAAGGAATCGCAAAATGGATGCTTGATGCATCTGGGGGTAAGAATATCTTGAAACGGCAGCAAAGAGATACACACCGGTGGCCTGCTGCTTTCCACCTTGATGGCTTGCCTCTAGGTCCCACATATCAAGGGCATGAGTGAGTGGCATGCACACAGAGGTTCATGAAATAACAGTTAAACAGATGCTGACTCAGACACATGCTGCCCTTTGTTAAAAGCTGGTAGCTATAAGTACACTAAATCCCCCTGACACAATGCTGCCTATAGGTGGCTGGATTGTTAGTTTTGCATGAGCCTGTGTCACTTGAAGAAAGGTGGGTCTTGTGCACAGTTAATACCACAATGGCAATTTTATTAAATGGAATATGTTTTGTTACAAATAAAAGCTACACTTATATGTCTAATAATGCTTCCTTCAAAAAAGCATTTGGTTACATCCGAGCAGAAAGCGGTATATAGCTGAAGTAGCAGTGGTGAGAAAGCCCTGCAAATAAGTCCTCTATGGTTCTCAGACTTGCTATCTCCTGTCTCCGTGTATTTGCCAAACTCATGCCTTTTGACTTGATATATCCATTTGGTTAATTACTGCTTGAAGAAACGTTAAAGGGGGAAAGAGGGGGGTCCGAAGACCTAAGGTGTTTAGCATTTTGAAATGAAAGTCTTGTCTAAAACACTAACCATACTAATTTCTTTAAGGTTCCAAAGTGCATCTGACATTGCAACTACCTTCCCCAACTTTCAGATCCGACATATTTTTCCTGGCTCACTTTAAAATGTGTTACACTGTGGTGGGATTATTGGTAAAGAACTACGTGCACGGCACAGTCCATTAACCACAAGAGGCGAGGGGGAAAGTAGGGGGAGTGGGGAGGCGGGAGGGGGCAAACACAACAAACGCTGTCAAAATAGCCAATGTTCAATCCAACTCGCCTGCCATCACAACCGCTACGGCCGCAGCTCCGGCGCTCCACTGCACATGGACTCCCGCATGGCACAGAGTAAGTATTTTGCTATTGTGGTCTAAAGACCAGAGCTCCTGACTTAGGAATTGAGGAACTAGATTTTAATCCAAGCCTCGGCTCAGGAGCCTGTGATGGTGTGCAAATCACTTTTGGAAAACTCCCCATTCTTAAAAACATGTAAGTAATCTATTTCTCATGTAAAGCTCTCTAATGCCGTTGGGCTAATGACACTCAGAAAAAACACAAACTGATCAAGGTGTGCTACACAGCTGCTGGCGCTGGCCACTTACTTCCACCGAAAGATCGCCGACATCCACGACAGCTTCAATGCCACGACCGCCCCAACAACCATCGCCCCCACGATGACCACCACCTGCACCAACCGCCTGCTCTCGTGGACCAGCATCAACGACAAGGACACCAGCGAGATCATGAACACCATCCACTCCGGATCACCGCTAGACCCATGACCTAAATACATCTTCAACAAAGCACAGCCATCGCTCCCCATCTCCGGACAGTAATCAACATCTCCTTCGAGACAGCAATCTTCCCAGAAAGCTGGAAGCACGCAGAGATCAAAGCCTTACTCAAGAAACCCAAGGCAGAGCCCAAGGACCTCAAGAACATCTGACCCATCTCCCTGCTCCCATTCCCGGCGAAGGTCACCGAGAAAATCGTCAACAAACAGCTGACCCGCTTCCTCGAAGAGAACAGCATCCTGGACCCGCCCCCCCGCAGCAACCACAGCACCGAAACCACCCTCCAAAACCGCCACCGATGACATCAGTACCCTGCTTGACAACGGAGAAACAGCGGCCCTCATCACGCACACACCCTGGGGATCATCCTTGACTCCACCCTCTCCATGACTAAACAGGTCACCGCCGTCTCCTCATCCTGCTTCAACACCCTCCGAATGCTCCGCAGGATCTTCAAGTGGATCCCCACAGAGACGAGAAGAACAGTCACCCAGGCCCTCGTCACCAGCAGGCTGGACTACGGAAACGCCCTCTATGCAGGAACGTTGGACAAGCTCCTGAGACGATTGCAACGCATCCAGAACGCCTCGGCACGTCTGATCCTTGACATCCCCTGCCGCAGCCACAACACACCCCACCTGAGAGACCTGCACTGGCTCCCCGTCAACAAGAGGATAACCTTCAAACTCATCATCCATGCACACAAAGCTCTCCACAGGACCGGCCCAGCATACCTCAACACACGACTCAACTTCTACTCGCCCACGCGCCAGCTCCACTCCGCCAGCCTTGCCCTCGCCACACTTCCCCGTATCAGAAGAACGACCGCCGGCGGCAGATCCTTCTCCCACCTCGCCGCTAAGACCTGGAACACCATCCCCACCAACCTACGGCAGACCCAAGACCTTCAGAAGACTCTCAAGACCTGGCTCTTCGATCACTAGCAGCAACTCCCCCCCGCCAGCGCCATGAGACCCTCAAGGGTATGTAGTGTGCTTTATAAATGGCATGATTGTTTGATTGATTGATTGGTGGGATTGCAGGTTTTAGTTAGCTCTGCTAACTATAAGTGGTAAATTTCTGTGTTTTTTAGTTCAAAACGTAAATGTGTTCACTGACATATTCACCTAATTATAATGATATGTACATCTTTGGTTTTTCCAATGTTTTTAATTTAAAACTGATCTTTAGCTCGGTCACGAAATTACTATATGGTTAGACTGGACAGTGAGACTAGAGTGGGAGATGGTATTGCCACTGTTTTTAAGACACTATTAGAGTGTCTGATTGACACTCTAATAGCTGATTGGACTGAACTTGATATCTTTAAAATCAAGTTTCCTTCTGGCGTTTACTCAAAAGGAGCACTCATGCATTGCCCTCCAGGTCCAAAGACAGCTGTTCAGTCACTGCTTGACTTAATTCATTGTCACTCACGTACTCTCTGCAGGAAAAGCTATTTTTTCAGCTACCATTGTAAAGATTCTTCTAACCCTAATGTTGTACAACTTATCACAGACCTCGGCTTGCTGGGACTGCATCAGCAAATAAAAGGCCCCTTCCCCTCCACAGGCCACATCCTTGATTTAATCTTTACAAATTCAAATGCTTTGCTTTGTAAGCCCCTTTTACCTCTCACCTGGACATATCATTGTCTGATCCGGTTCCATATCCTGGAAACTGGTGGCACAGTTAAACTTAAAACTGGTGGCCAGGGAGCTTCTAGACAATGGCGGTCGGTGACCCCTGATTCATTTCCTAAAGCCTTTGAGATTTCTATGCCCTCCCAAGACCCTGCTCTAGCGCAATTTAATAAGACCCTAAATTGGACATTTAAAAGCATGGCAACTTTAAAAACTGGGTCTAAAACTCTGCCACCACCCCGGAGTCCTTAGTATACCAAGAAGCTGAGACAGGAGAAGTCCTCCTGTAAAAAGCTGGAACACAGATGGAGTAGGACAAATAACCAGAGAGATAAAGACGCATATAAACTAGCCCTGACCTCATACTCCAGGAATAATAAAATAGCACACAAATCCCATATTATTGTTTAAATTGAGCAAGCAGGCAATTCCTCAATAGAACCGTTTAAAGTCCTTAATGTCTTTGTTAATTCTTCAGCCTGCTCCCAGCCTAGGACCACAAGATCTATGTAATTCCTTAGCGGATTTCTTTGAAGACAAAATAAACCAAATCTATTTGAAATTTACTTTTCCTGCTGAACAGTCTGTTGAGGCACAAACCTATGACACTCCTCCTCTAAACTATAATTGTAGCATGGAAAAGCTTGCACCTTTTTCCATTGAGCAGATCCAAAAGACCATGGAAAAGCCAAATCTGGCTCAACTCTGGATCCATGTCCACCTTAGATTTTAGCTCTACTCTCCCACCAGATTGCACCTGCTGTTTGGGCCTTTGTTAATCCATCTGTTGACACAGGGAAGATCCCCCTTGCTTGGAAATCAGCTCAAGTTATACCTATACAAAAGAAGGTCAATGTTTACACTAGCAATCTAGCAAATTGTCATCCTATGTTGTTGCCCCCACTCTTGGGTAAGTCACAAGAAGGATTAATAAGTACCCAACTTTCAGCCTATCTTGAGAAAAATCAGATTTTGGACCCATTTTAATCTGGGTTCAGATCCTCCTATAGTACTGAGACTGCCTTGGTTGCAGTGACTGGCACCCTAAGACTCTTACTGGATAAAGGTATACCATCAATGCTGGTGCTGCTAGATTTATCTGCAACCTTTTGATACCATATCCCATACTAGGCTGATTCAAAGGCTGCATGAGATTGGCATTTTTAGGACAGCTCTCCAGTGGTTTGGGATTTCTTAGGAAATAGATCTCAGACTATCTCACTGTGCACTTTCAAGTCTTGCACTATGATGATTAATAAGGGGGTCCCGCAGGGCTCTTGTATAAACCCCACGCTGTTTAACATCTGCTGGAAGGTGGTTTATTGGTAGTCGTATCTAAGCAATCTAACACCAGAAACAAGGGCACTGACATGGTACTCAACCCTTGGTAGCTCTGTCTGAACAATAAGGCTTAACTTAGGAGACAAGCATGTAAAGCATTTAAAAACATCAATACAGTAAATACGTAAGACACAACACACATCAAAGATCCCACACCCATTCATAAAAATAGGAAATATTTGTATCTTTATAGTGACACCAAAGCAATCAAAATCTAATGTAGGGAACCAGAGATAAAAATGTATAAAGAATGAACACTTTCTAGTGCTTGGAAACCCATAGCACTTGACAGGGACAAAGTCAAAGTTTGAGGCCAACCGTGATGGAGCCTTGCTCAGATACTCAACGCGGGAGGCCTCAGAGGAAATGTTACAGTCGCACCTAGAAACTTTTCTGGAGCCTTTTCTGCCAAGGGCCCTCGCTGCTCTCCACCAGTCCGGATTCAATAAGGGTTCGCTGGCTTGACTTTCAGAGAGCTCCCAGCCAAACTCTGTTAGTCGGACCACCGGAGGTCCTCAGTGGGACGAACCTGGAAACCGGGCCAGGTCATGATTGAAGTGGTCAGATTGGCTCTCGCAGTCGGGTCAGTCACCTCCTGGAGCTTTTTCCCAAAAGTTACCCAAACTTTCCCAAAATTTTGGAGGTCATTCAAGAAGGTGTCTGGTGGTTTCCAAGTGTCCATAACACACATCAAAGTGTCTGGAATTTCCTAGATGGTCCTTGGCTGGCCTGAACTTCACTTCTCCCTATGCACTTAGTCAACCCCTAAAAACCCCACTGGATGCACTCCCGGAGGGGGACTATGGTTCGAGAAGAGCCAGTTTAGCTCTGTTAACCTGTAGCTGCAGAGACTCCACTCCTTAATCCTTCTTGAAGCAAGGCAAAGTCCTCAGAGCTGTAGTCCCAGATAGCGCAGCAGTCTTCACCAGGCAGGCCCTTGGTGCAGATCAAAATTCCAGCAGGACAACCCTCCTTCTTCTTGTAGTTTCAGGCAACAGAACCGAGAGGCTATGCACCTCTCACATATTTAATCTCAGTTTTTTGGGCATCAAGAGGGGGATACTCCTGGCTCATAGTATTGTATTGTATTGTATTGAATTACGTACTTATATAGTGCAAACTATCACCCAAAGGGTATCCTGGCACTCTGACTCTTAGCAGACCATACGCGATGTTACACTGCTGCAAAACTTACACAATCCTAGGAAAGAGAAACGTTTTTAATCCTTTTTTAAAGGAAGAAAGGTCCCCCAGGCTTCTCAAAGACAGAGGTAGGGAGTTCCACAATTTAGCTGCGGTAAATCTAAAAGAGCGTCCGCCCATCCGGGTCCTCAAGATCTTAGGGTCTACCACCAGGCAGGCTGACGAGGAGCGAAGAGATCTGGCAGGCGTATACCAAGAAAACAGCTCCTGCAGAGGAGACGGACCCTGCCCATGAAGGGCCCTAAACACTAAACATAGTGCTTTGAAATCAATGCGTTGGGAGATTGGCAACCAATGAAGGTCCATAAGCGCCAAGGAAGATGAATCAGAGCGCCGACGAGAAAGAGCCAGCTTGGCAGCCATGTTCTGTACTCGCAGCAGTTTACCCACCAGGGTGGCTGGCGTACCCAGAAGTAGTACGTTGCAGTAGTCGAGTCTGCTTAAGATGATGCCACGCACTACCTCTGGCCGGGCATGGACTGGGAGTAGGGGAAGGATCTTCCGTAGTGTGCGGAGCAACATCATGCAGGTAGCCACTGTTTTATTCACAAACGTGTCTAACTGTAAGTTAGATCCAAACATCACACCCAGGTTCCGATCAAAGTCTGCCGCCAAAACTGCACCCTGGGAAGAAGTAGGCCAAAAGTCCAACGGCAACGGCCGAGGGGTACGATCCAGCGAACAGTGCAATACCTCAGTTTTAGAGTTGTTAAATTGCAGGGAGTTTTGACTCAACCAATCCGCGGTAGCTGTCATACAGCGATGGAAGGTCTCCTGAGACACCGCATCCCTACCTTCAAAAGAGAAGATAAGTTGCGTGTCATCGGCGTAGTTGATGACCGCAATACCAAAGGACTTAATCAATCTAACCAGGGGACGGAGGTAAAGATTGAATAAAATAGGGCTAAAGGCCGACCCTTGGGGTACGCCCTGCCCCACTTTTTTGATGTCAGATCTGTAGGGCGGCAAGGCTACCACCTGGTGTCTATTACCAAGATAGGAGACCAGCCAGTCCAGAGCCAGGCCAGACACCCCAATTTCCTCCAGTCTCCTGACCAGAATGGCATGACTGACCGTGTCGAACGCGGCCGACATATCGAGCAGCACTAAAAAGGCTGCCCGACCGAGATCGACTCGTGAACGAAGATCGTCCAAGACGGTCACCAATGCAGACCCAGTACCATGGGCTGGCCTGAAGCCAAACTGGGCCACATCCAGACAGGTGTTGGTCTCCATGAAACTGGACAGATGTTTTGTGGCCAGCTTCTCCAAGATCTTAATGGGAAAAGGAAGCAACTAGATGGGCTTGTAGTTCGCTGAAGAGGTGGGATCCAGCATTTCCTTATTCAACAGCGGAGAGACCACGGCCAGTTTCCAGCAATCCGGAACTCGGGCGGTACTGAGGGACTGGCAGCAGATTGCATGGAGGGGAGGAAAAGCTCCTCTTGGAACACTTTCCAAACTTTATGTGGTAGCGGGTCCAGGGGGGAGCCTGAAGATACACTGTTGGCCAGCAGACAGAAATCCTCAAAGGAAGGAAGGGGAAAACTGTTCAGCCGTACCTGCCTTCCATCCACCTCCGAGGGCCCTGAGATGGTTACTGGTGCAAGATCAGGCGTAGACTTGATACCTGGGATGGCCGTAGTGCCAAGATTGCTCAAAATAGTGGCAATCTTGTCTTCAAAGGCCTTTGCCAGAGAGTCGCATAAAGCTTGAGAGGCCGGAATGTCATTGGTAGCACAGGCAGGACAAGAGAGATCCTTAATGATCTTAAATAAGGTCTGAGTTTTATTCACTGCTTGTAGTAGTGTCTCCTCGAGAAACCTGGCTTTGGCACACTTAATCTGCGGTTTATAGTCCGTCAATGCCTGTTTAAAGAGGACTTTATCTGACTCAAGGTACTGTTTCCTCCAGGCACGCTCCGCCCGCTTACACTGAAGTTTCATCTGAAGAAGATCTTTTGATAACCAAGGCATGGCAGTTTTAGCCCTGTCCCTGATTTTCCGCAGGGGGGCCAGCAAATCCAGTGAAACTAAGATTTGCTGGCTGAGGGTCTCAAAGCTCTCCTCCACACTGCCTCCTAAAGTAAAACCCTCTGCCAGCAGGGTTGGCAGGCACGACTGTTTCAGGAGCCTGGACCATTGCCTACCAAACTTAGTAGTAACTCCTGTGCTACCACTCCTCGATGTATCGACAGGGAGTAGAAGAGAGAAGTGGACGAGAGCATGATCCGTCCAGCATTGAGGGACAATGTCTCGAATAGTCACCTGGCTGGCCTCTGCAAAGATCAGGTCTAGGGCATGACCATTTGAATGAGTCTGGGAGTGCACCAACTGCTGCAGATGAATATTGCCATAGGCCTGGACCAGGTCTTTATAGGCTAAATCTGTAGGCCCGTCTGGCCACAAAATTAAAATCTCCCAGAACCAAAGTCCTGGCATGGGTGTTAGAAAGATCGTAAATGAGATCTATCAGCTCAGGCACTGCAGACAAAGCACTGGCCGGGGGTCTATAACGCAGCAATCCGGAGTGCAGGACACCTCCCTGTCCTTCCTTAGTCTCAAGCTGGGAAATATCCAAATCTTCCCTAAAAATAAAGCCTACACCACCTCCTCTGGTCCCTACACGAGGATTGTGCCTGATTTTGTAGCCGGGGGGGCAGGCTAGACCCAGTTCCACTGCACAATCCGGTCTGGTCCATGTCTCTGTCATGAAGAGCACATCTAACTCATAAGACTCAATAAGTAGTGCAATTTCCACATGGTGCTTGCTAAGGGATCTGACATTAAGCAAGCCACAGGACAGGGACTCCCGGCGCCTAACGGTGGTATGAGGCTGGCGGCTGAGTATAGAACAAGGGTCCTTCAATAGGATGCAGGGTGCTGCCCAGGTGCATGGCCACTTCCTCCCAAGTGTGGCATCTTCTTGTCCCAGTAAGCACTATTCCTCCAAAATTCATCATGGATGAAATCTCAGAAGAGCAGTAAGAGCTAGCTAAACCATTTCTCAGTGTGGGTCAATTCCATGTCTCTCCTCCCCCTAACATCTTCAAATTACTTACTTAAGGTGGCTGGGCACAAGGGACTGGGGGTAGGTAGGCCTGGCAGTACCTGCCTGTCTTATCCTTATTTGAAGCCTCATGCTTTATGACCCCTCTCCACTGCCCTGGAATTCCTGTGTAGCTGTAGAGGTCTCTCCAGCAGATAGCCACTCCCCCTCGGTAGCCGCTTATCACCTAATCAAGCCAGCCTTGCTAAGTTATATTAGCCCTGACCAATCAGGGACGAGTACAAGAAGGTGGGATGTTGGCTTACAGACAAGAAAGTGTTATAACTTATTTTCTGTATGAGTTAGGATAAATTGAATAATTGTGAAATTGCTCGATTTATCAATACCATTCTATTCAGTCCTTGAATAGTATTTTCATCATTTCCTAGCAATAGTTATGTGTCTATAAAATATTGCCATGTTATCATATGGGACCAACTATCTACTGTAAAGAAAAAGACATTTGAAATTTCTCCCTCATCCGGGTTTATAAAACATATTTTATAAAGACTCTGCTCATAATTACAGGCCCTCATCCCTGGGACGCCTGGGATGTCCTGGGGGGTGCCTAATATCTAAAAATGATGTAGATTCATACTTCACAGTGCCCACAGCACCAAAGTAAATTTTGTAGGGAATTTCTCACACTGTGGAATGATAAAATGGGCATGTTTCATTCATCCGGGTTTATAAAACATATGTTATAGGGACCCTGCTTATAGTTACATGTCCCTCCACTCCTGGAACACCTAGGAGAGACTTTAGGGGTACACAAAATGTAAAAATAAGGTAGATTATCACTTTTAAAGTACCCATGCCACCAAAGTAGATTTTACTTTTTTTGTTGTGTTTACTTTTGAAAGCAGTGCAGCACAACAGAGCTGCTTTTAAAACTATCTCAGGATCTCAGCGGTGCACACATGCAAGTGCAAGAAAGCTGCTGGTTTCTAAACTGACATGCCCTATTAGATACTAGGCACTTATAGGTAGTTTTCATCCCCTTGCCCTATTATTTACTAGGGACTTATAGGGCAGGTCCGGCCAATTGTAAGTGTACCCTAATACATAATGTACACTATACATGTGGGTGTTTAAACATAACACTGGCCCTTAGCCTGCCTAGCAGAGACTAAGGCACTCTCAGAGTCAGACAATCAGCATCGATGAGTCTCAAATGGGCCAGAAAATGGGGGGACACAGCAAGCAGGTCATGATTCCTCACAACATCAATGTGGCCCCTCTAGCTACCATTGCTAGAACTTTCCGATTTGAAATTATATCATACATTGATGATACTCAGCTCATCCTTTTCTACGGGGATGACCTGAACACTGTCAAAGACCAGTTCGCAAATGGCATGAAAACAATTGTAGAGTGGATGGCCACAAACGGTGTGCAACTAAATACCGAGAAAACAGAGACCATGGTGTTTGGGAAGGCACAGCAACTTTGAGACTCAGAATAGTGGACTGTAGAATTGGGCTTTGCCCCTATACCCAAAAAGGTAGTTAAGAATCTTGGCCTTAAAATAGATCAGTCTTTGTGTATGAAAGACCAGGTCGTATTCACCAGCGGTACCTGTTTCCACATGATGCATCTGCTGAAGAAAGCTTTATCCTATCTTCCACTCTCTGTCAGCAAAACCCTTGTTCGGGCTCTGATTATTAGAAAATTAGACTACAGCAATGTCCTACTTGCATCAGCAAATGAGACCTTAATGTCTAAATTGCAAGTGGTCTAAAATACTGCAGCACAACTTGTGTGCAGTCTCCCTTCTGGTTCTGCAGCTGAACCTTTGCTGAGAGCCCTGCATTAGCTACCTATTAAGAAAATTATGTTGTCTCACTCATTAGTAATTTATGGGCAATGGACCTAGTTATCTACACCACAAACTTAACTACTATTGTCCAGTCAGGAATTTGTGCTCCAAGGATAAAGCTTCACTTATCGTTCCTTGTTTTTGTTTTACAAGATATGGTGGGAGGTGTTTTTTTTTTTTACTTTGTCCTGTGTTATTGCAATGCCTTACCCTATCAAATTCACACCAGTCCTGATTATGTCAGATTCAGGAAACTGCTTAAAATAATCTTATTTTAAACTCGCTGCACTTTTGTTTTGCCTATGCCAATCGTTAGTACCGAGATACCTCTTCAGAGGATATATGTGCACTATAGTAAGTTATATTAACATGATATAACATCTTTTGATCACACCTAACTATAACATTACTTTAACCTTTGTTTTTCAGTGAATATATATACATAGATACACATATAAATATATGCACACATATGTACACACACACACACACATAGCGTATTTGTACATTTGTTATTTGAGTGCAGTTGTTAATGAGGCAACCAATATAGCATAATCATTGTCAAGCTAGCTAACAAGCCAGTTGAATTTAGTTCTGTGTTTTAGAGCAAATACAGGAATACAAACACTGTGCATCCTACAAAACAACAACTATGCCAAAAGGATAGTCTAAAAGATATTGCAAAATGCCAAAGAATCACAAAACATATGTGGGAAATGTTGGTCTCAATGGTATATAGCTGGAGACAACAAAAATTAAAGACAATTGCGTAATCAAATGTGTTGCAGCCTGATAGCGATTATAATAACCACATAAATTAAACCCATCATAAAGCTCCAATATGTTTAATTGCCTGATCATGCAAAAACGTATTAAATATAAACACATATGTTTCTGTAGATTTGTTTGAGAGATTTGCTAATTGCTTAATGAAAGATGTCTTTCAGGGACTAATTCCTTCATTTAGTTTGACAGATTAAATTTTATAGGAGTCAGTGTGAGCATGCATGCAATGGTTTGTCAAGGACAACTTAAGGCTCGAATGTAAATGATACTGTAGTGCTTCCCAAGTTTCAATAAACTGGAAACTGGAACCAAGATAAATGCTCTGAACACTACCCCGTAGTATGGGAACATCTGATGGGCATCATGAGGCTGTATTTCCAAAGATACTATACTCTTATATTTAGAAGATGGGATCTAGAATCTGTGCGAAAATGCTTCTTAACCAGTGAAAGACCTTATCATAGGTAATATATACAATGTATTTGGGTTGCCTATGAGCCATTACTTTCGATCTGATGTAAATTTAATAAACAAAGGCCTAATTCAATATGTCACACCTGAACAGCTGCTAACATACCTGACTGAGCTAACTAACTTCCCTAATTAAACAATATACAACACACAAAATGGCGATTCTTACAGTTCAGATCATAAGCCTTGAGAAAGCTGATCAGTTTGTGAAAGATGAGTCAGCTTTATAAGCAACACACTTTACTTGGTGTTATATTGAATAATTGTCTTTGGAAGTTTGACAAACTGTTAACATATGCCTATATAACAAAAAAAGGATTTTATATTATGTTATGTCATGTTATGTAATGCTATGCTATATTATGTTATGTCATGTTATGTAATGTTATGCTATGTTATGTTATGTTATGTTATGTAATGCTATGCTATGTTATGTTATGTTATGTTACGTTACATAACTTTACGTTGAGTTGTACAGTCCTTGGTCTTCCAAGAAAGGGTATCCTACTGCTTATAAAAGTTGCAAATGACTATGCATGGGCTGGGGAGAGGGAAGTTGGGAGCAGACGAGGTTACAACAGCCATGTTTTGAGCTTCCTTTTCAAAATATCAAAGGAGTTGATCAGAAACAGTGCAATGAAGAGTTGGTTCCATGTGCTGGCAGCCATGTGGCAAAATGATGGTCCCCACAGATTTGCAATGTTTAATATGGGTGAAGACCATCAAGCATTGATGGGACGAATATAACAGCCGATTGGATTGTAGAAAACAGATCCTATTTGTTAAGTATTGTGAGCCGGTGTTATAAAGGGCCTAAAGCGCGTATGGCAAAGAAGCTTGAAAAAGGCCCTTTTCTGAACAGATAATCAGTGAAGGCCTCGACATGAGGGGACACAAAGAAGCCAGGTTGGGCGGTTCATGACAAGTCCTGCAGCTGTATTTTGTACACTTTGGAGTCTTTTCATCAGGTAATCGGAGTTGCCTGCATGCAGTGGGTTACTCTACTCTAGGCGACTGGTAAAAAGAGCTTGAATCGCCACCTTGCGTGCCTCACCGGGGAGCCAGGTAGACACCTTTTCAAGATACCAAAACATGAAGCAGAGACCAGATGTGATCTGGCCACCCATCCTCAGATTATCAAGGAAAATGCCAAGATTTTGGGGAAAGTTCGCAGCCCAATGGAAAAGAGCGTGATTTACTAAATGCTTTAAGAATAACTGTGTATCGAGAGAATTAATTGATAATCTGATACCAGGTGACATGTATCATTCTTTAACATTTAATAAATGATTGTACAATATAACAACCTGTAAGGACGTTTATCCTTTTATTGACTGAAAGTGTCATCCGCTGTCTTTAAATGGTTCTAAATCTGCCTAATTTTCCAAAGTTAAGTTGCCTAAAACACATCGTGGAAATTTTCATCGAAAGAGTACCGTAGTTAAATCTTGTTGAGCTCATTCTTAAATATGGTGAATGTAAATATTAAGCATCTCATATCCGCTCATTTAAACATTTATCTATGTAAGATCGAAGCAAATATCGTATTAAGATCAGCAGTCACATTTACTGCGAGTCAGATGAGAGCACATATTTGTAGCATCAGAAATGTGCACATAAATGCCATTTCTGGAAAGAAAGTAGCATTATATTAAGGAGCACCCTTATCTGTCATCTCAAAGTTGAGCTCACGCGCTTGAATGCTGAAAGGTATTCTTGTCTGCTTTGGGATTGCAGTGTCTAAACACGTCAATGTCCTCTTCTTGATAAAAGCTGCCACTTCACAGCGAAGCAAATTATCGACAGTTCAACAGTGCAACTCGGACCGTTTTTTAAAAAACCGCGAGCATTAATTGATGAATATTTTACGACCATGGTGTTAATGTCAACAATTTGTACAAAAGCCATTGACAGAAGTTGCCTCAGACCAGCACAGCTTCCTATTTCGCTCTCGACCAGAGGACAAGCTGGGAGTCTTTTCTTCTCCTCGGTAGGGTGCAGGGCGCCCTCTAGCTTCGGAGCGCGTTTCCTACGGCGGTACATGTTGTCCGGCACACAGCTGCTCCACGGAACTCTTCGCATCTCCGACAGGGTCATCCCACCACCTCCTTTTCAGATCAATGTGATTGGTACAAACAATAGTTTGATTTTGATTGCTCTATGGTACGCTTGGCTAGAGCGCCTGAATGCGAGGGAATTGATTCGAGACAATGGACGGTTCATCATCCGCGGCGTCCCTTTTCAAGCAGCTGCCTCCGCCACACCGACCCTGACGATTTCAAACGTCCATAAAAACAGATAGTTTCAGCATTCATGACCAGTTTGGTGAAAACCCCAGAGTCAACTATTCAATGCACTTTTTTGTTATCTATTTGACAAAAGAGCTTCTCCCGTGTCAAAAATTGGAGCTATGCAGTAGTCTGGTGGCGACAATGGCAGGCTCTCTTGAATGAAGGTGGAGAAGTCGGAAAACAAAAGCAGGGCATCAGATTCCCCTGTGACGCACAGTAAAAAAAAGCAACATTAATAGATAACGATTTTAATGTGACAGGGAAAGCCAGCAAATAGCATTTCTTTTTTAAGCAGACTCTGTTCTGGGCTGAACTTAATTTCTGCTCTTTCAATTTATTTTCTCTTATGGATGGGAAAGTCAAAAATGATGGTGAATAAAACGTTTTACATGTGAGTACCATAGCACATCACATCACGGTTGGTAATGGTGATATAGCAAAGCAACGTTCTCTGGAGAAAACTTCTAGGAGGTTCTTCTATTCTTTTTCTGGGCTGAGGGGCCTATCATGAGGGGAAACATCCATCACAACGCAACTTTTACGACGGCTACCATTATAACGCAGGATTTACAACGCAAGTCATTACAACGACTTGCGCTGGAGGGCGCTGTAGGATAGGGAATAGTTTAATTTACTATCCAAAACCTTCCCTACTATCCACGGGGAATGGAGTTGGAATAGTAAATTAAACTATTCCACTATCCAGCGCCCCCAACGCTGTTGTAAAACCTGCGTTGTAAAGGCATGCGTAGTAAAAGCATGCGTTGTGATGACATACATCCATCATGAGCCAGTTTGCGTCGCTCTGTGGTGCAAGTGAAACGCAAACCTTACATGTGATTTACAAAGCTGTGCAAGGCCACTTTGTGTGGCCTTGAGTGACTGTAAAAATCTGTAGTAAGGCAACACAGCACAAATCGCTGCATTGCCCGTTCTCTGCCCTGGGAAGACTTCCCATGGGCGTTGTGTGGGTGTTTCCACACAACTGCCACGGTTTTTGACACATTCCAAGATTTACCAGGACTGGGAGACCTGGGAATGCACCAAAACGATATGCCTTCTCAGGTGAGGCGTAACGAGGAGAAATATTTTCATTCCTCCTCATTACTTTCTCTTTCTATGTGTTGTGTGTAGCATTATGCAGCACACATAGAAAGAGGGATATGACTCTCAGGATTGTTTTTATGCAGGAAGGTCTCCCTTCTGCACAAAAACATTCCTGCATGCAATGCAGGCACCCTTGCACCATTGTGAAAGGGCGCCTGCATTGGCGCTAGGCCCCCAAAAGGGCAACAGCACAAGGGAAGAGGCAGGAATGCGCTGTATTGCCTTGAATATGGCGCATTCCTGTCCTTTCTCTGTCTTGCAGTGCAGCACAGCACGGTGACTTGCTGTGCTCCACTGCATGACATTCTCGAAGGTAGGCCTCTGAATGTGCTTTCCCTTGCACGTTTACAAAAATGTGTGCCAGTCTTCTTCTGTGCCCTCTTTTATTCTAACCAATGGTAATTATGTGCAAAATCAAATCTAGGGGCACAAACTCTCCCTCAGATAATCAGCATTGGGTTATTGTATTTAGGTGCAAAACACCTTTGGAGCAACATAAATAGAATTGTGGAAACACTTTAAGAAACACAGATAACATTTAGGGGCAAAACCATATTCAGATGCAAAATCATCGTTGCTACAATATCATCAGAAGTGAAGAAAAACTGGTAAGTACAAAAATAGCAAGGTATAAAAAAAAAATCAGGTACAAAACATCCTCCATAACATCACCAAGAGAGCAAAAATACAACTAGGAATACAAATCACATTCAAATGCTAAGAAGTGTTAATGCATAAAACCAACCCTGGTGCAACCTCACCAGGAAACACGTTTAGATGTAAGACACATTTAAAGTACAAAAAACACATTTTGATGCAAAATCACACTTGGGTGCAAAATCATTATTGGTGCAGCGTAAACAGAAGTGCAGAGATTCTATAGGTTAAAAGCACATTTAAAAGCAAGAATCACATTTAGGTGCACATACACATTTGGTGCAAAATCACCCCTAACACTATGTGAACAGGAGTGTGGAGACACCTAGGAATAAAAATCACTTTCAGGTGTATAAACACCAGAACATGTAGATGCAACCTTTTAAGAGCTCCAATCAAGGTGGGGATTTAGAGTTCAAGCCCTACTATGGGAATGTAAATGTAAAAGAGTTCAAGCCCTACTATGGGAAGCACTCGTTATGCACGCAGACTAACATACTTAATAATCAAAGGTTATCTGTGGACTGAAATACTCTCCTGGCCTGACAGCAAATGTGAATGACATGTTCTAGGAGCAATTGGCTGAATGGGGGCTGACCTACATGAAGCAAATGCTTTACGGTGCTGAATATAAGTCAGTCTCTGAGTATGTTTCTGGTGAAGATGACATTACGTTTGGCAGAAAGCTATCAGTAGTCATATATAACAATAACAAGCATTGGCACAGACAATAAGTCTTGGTGGTGAAACTTATTGGCTTTGCTGATGCTCATTATTATCCTTGATGGCCGCTCTGAATGCACATGCATCCACTGTTGCCATGTTTGAAAACATTTTGTAACATTTTAAGAAACCCTATTCAACAAGGCCACACTGGATACGCAAGTGTCAGCGGGAGACATACTTGAATGAATTTTTCTTTCTTTTTACAAATCCTGTTGAAAAATAGCTGCTGTAGACATGAGAGTATCTGTAGTGACCACATTTGAGTGTGTGCAAACTCACCGCTGGCCGACTTGCAATTCTCAAAACGTTTTAAGATGTCTGCCAGTCGATATCATGGCAGCCGGCGAAAAGTTAGAGTGGGACCCGGGGTGTAAGAAGACATAGGTTGGGGTAGGGAACCGGAGGGAAGAAAAAGAAAGTAAAAGTAGGGCGAGAGAGAGAAGGAAGGCAAAATAGGCTCCCACATACACTGCAAGACCTGACATCGGTAAAGGAGAAATAAATAGTCCAATCAAAAAATACTCTGAGACTGAAATGCTTTTCGGTGAATCAAAACAACAATAAGGGGAAAGCAATCAAATTAGAAGCAAGGAAGTGAGATGGATGCTTCCAATTAGAAGTAAAGGGCTAAGGCAAAGAGTGCTCTGTGTGCATGTACTATATTGGAAACCATGCTGTCTGTGGCCGAGACATGAATAGGCCCCTTAGCTGCCTACCAACATATTCTCTCCATCAAGTGAAATACAACCATTTTGGGGGCGCCTAGCCCATTCACAGTTTCTTCTACGCTGCATCTGCTTGTTTCCTTCCTTCTGTCTCCTGGACCTTTGTTTGCATCTTTCCTAACACCGTTCAGCATTTTGAGGTGATGGTGGTTTGAAGCATTAAATACGTTATCAAAATAGGATAACAAAGGATGGCAATGTTTTTTCACATTGAATGAATATGAGTTAAAAGTCCAAAAGACTACGTCAAGGTGTCAGTTTTTTAAAGGCTGATCGTTTACCATAAAAGGGGTTTGTGAACTTCCCTTATTTATCTTTCTCTCCTTTGGGTGGGACTGATATTTTCAGTTCCACCCACCTCCCGAGTTTCCATCAGACTATTGGCAAATAGCTAGATGGAAACTCTCGAGTTTCTGGAGGTTTTTCATCAGGATATTGGTAATTTCCACTTCCTGCTTGTGAAACTCATAACAACATTATAGTAAGGTGTGAGAGAAACATTTCTCTAGACATGGTTTAGAAATAGCTAATTTCCCAAGACACATCTTTTGCTTCCTCCAAACGTCAGCGTTCTCACCACAGAGCAACTAGCTACTGAAACACTTAGGCCCAGATTTACTAACCCTTTGCACAAGGTTTGCATCACAAAATTGACCCAAACCCAGTGAAAGGTTTTGTGGTGGAATTTACTTTCCAATGGAAACCATGATTTGCATGGAAAGATGCCTAAAGTTAGTAGTGCTACATTGCACGACTTTACTCTAATTTACATCAAGGGGGCATACCATGGGTGGCACATGGGTGTTCACATGCACTTACCCAGGGGCTTTGACACAAATCTGTAGATACTAACGTTTGTGGGCAGGGATTTTCACAAAAAAATAAATTAGGCTTACTCCAGACAGGCATAATAGTGGAGCAAGTTTTAAAACACCCTTTATTTTTGGTACACATGTGTGCAGTGTTATACAGTACACATTCAAAATTGAGAAAGTATTAAAGCATAGCTTTTGCACCAGAGCACTCCTTTTCCAGTAAAAATCTTATGTTTGACACAACGCATGCACCCTTGCATTATGGTGCAAGGGTGTGTACGTGGATGCATGGCACCCTAAAGTGCGCCAGTGCAGGGGAGAGGAAAACAGAAGCATTCTTTTACTAAATATGACACTATTCTACACTGTTTCTTTCAAATAAAGCAACAAAGCAATTTGGTTGCTCGACTAAGTTGTGTGAAAAATTTGCAAATCAGCCCCTTGGTTGGTCACCCTCAGGTGTCTCTACCCCTCACCAACTTCCATGCACCTCCATGCCATTTTCTCATACAACCTGACACTCTCTGCCCCATCATTGTGTCTTCTGACTGACTCTCAGCAGACGTGATATTCCTTCACTCTCCACACCATGCGATACAGAAGGCAAGAACAGATTCTCCAAGTTTCACTGACACTATTCCCATGTTGCCCAGGAGTCAGGAAACATTGTCTAACCCTTGTATGAACTCAGAAATCGAAAACTTTTGGAATTATGGGACATTTTGGTCCTGTAGATTTGATATTTTTCACCTGTAAAAAATGGGGGTCTTTAGTTGGCAGAGGTAGGTACCTTTGCCTAAGTAAGGACCCTTTTCCTAGTCAGGGTAAGGGAGTAACACTCCTAAAATAACCACTGCTCAGCCACTTGGTAGCTTGGCTTGAGCAGTCAGGCTTATCTCAGAGGTAGTGTGTAAAGCAAGTGCACAGAACCAACGGTAATACAGGGAAAACACTGCAAAAGGAAGGACACCACACCAATTTAGAAAAACATCCAATATTTTAATTTATCAAAACAAGATGAAAATGTTGAGAATCCAACATACAGTACATCGGTAACCGTCCAGGGCAACCGCGATACTGAAAGCAAAAGAATCCAACAACTCAGTCGGATCCCGACGGTCGGGGGTATTAGCAGACTCGTAAACAGTACCTTTTGCATTGCAGCTAACACGTTAGTGCAAGCCACTTGTGGCAACCGTCGCGGTTGCGATGTGAGGTGAAGCGGTGCAGTGTGCAGTGCCCTTAAGTCGTGGTGCAGGCAGTGGCTCGGTGACTGTCATCAAGCTGTGTTAGTGAGACCAGGGCTAAGATGCGGAGTGAGGCGGTCCTCTTTGTGATGCTGGCAGGTCACCGTGCAAGTGACAGAGCTGGTTAGTGGGAGCTGGTGTCAGTCGGCCCAGACTGTGGTGTGGGACGAGGCGGTGTGTCATGAAACTTACGAGTGGTGCTCCCAGCTATGATGCGGTCACAGGTGTCAAAGTCAGCAGGCAGCGACAGCATCGGTGAGACCAAGTGACAGAGCTGGTTAGTGGGAGCTGGCGTCAGTCGGCCCAGACTGTGGTGTAGGACGAGGCGGTGTGTCATGAAACTTACGAGTGGTGCCCCCAGCCACGATGTGGTCACAGGTGTCGAAGTCAGCAGGCAGCGAAAGCATCGGTAAGACCAGGGTGGCGAAGTGAAGCAAGGCAGTGCAGAGTGCGGTGCCCACAGGTCACGGTGAAAGCAGTGGCTAGGTGGCGGCGGCGTTGGTCGTCATTGTCGGTGAAACCAGGGTTGCGGTGCAAGATGCGGCAGTTTCCTCTGTGGCGCCTTCAGTACACGGAGCCAGCGACGGATTCGATGACTGAGTTGGTTGCTTTTCCCTTCTCTTTGGCAACTGAAACAGCTGTTCAGAAGCGGTACCCAAAGGTTGGTGAAGTCTTTGCAGCCCCTGGGACTTCAGAACAGGAGGCAAGCTCTACTTCAAGCCCTTGGAGATACTAAGCACAAATAAAGAAAGTTCAGTCTAGTCATTTCACTGCCCAAGGTAGAAGCAGCAACTGCAGGCCAACCCAACAAAGCAACAACACAGCAAAAGGGCAGTAAGCCTCCTGCCAGCTCATCCAGGTCTTCTTCTTGGCAGGTTCCTTGATTCCAGTGAGTTCTAAAGTTCTGGGGCCTGATCCCCAATATTTATACTCGTAATTCCCTTGTTGTCGCAGGCAGGGAGTGTATGTGCTTAGTCCAAACCAGTTTGGTCCTCTCTGGCCCAGCATCCTGCAGGAGTTGAAGACCGCATTGTCCTAGGCAGACCAGGCCCATTCAGTTGCAAGGAAATCTCCTCCCACTACTATTCAGGTGAGCCCCGACTCATCCAGGAAAGGCTGAACACACCTCAAACCCCCCCACTAGAGGCTGTCTGGAGAGAATGCACATCCCCAGCCCCTATCACTCCAAAGACAGACAGTCAATCCACAAACCCAGCAGAGGCACACCGGATGGCTAAGCAAGAAAATACCTTCTTTATAAAAGTGATATTTTCAAACAGAGAACACAAAAATCATCTTTACTAAAAGGTGCATTTTTACATTCTGTGTCCAGGCATACTAAACTCAATTTTCCCATCTTGTTTAAATGGGAATTTAAGTTAATAAAATGTTATAAACAAACTCCCCTCCAGGCTAATGAGACAGATAGTCTTACCACAGTAAAAAACGAAATACAACGTAATTCACTACCAGGACATATCACGCACACCTGTACATGTCCTACTTTTAAAATACACAGCACCCTGGCCAGAGGGGTACCTTGGGCCTACTATAGGGGTGGCTTATATGTAAGAAAAGGGAAGGTTAGGGCCTGCGCACAGATACTGCAGTGGCAGGTCTGAGTTACATTTGGAGGCTGCTCATGTGCGTGGCACAATCAGTGCTGCAGGCCCACTAGCAGCATTTGATTTACAGGCCCTGGGCTATGCCAATCATTGAATCACCAATCATAAAACACAATTTACAGGGAGAGCATATGCACTTTAGCAGTGAATAGCAGTGGCAAAGTGTCCAACGTCCTAAAACCAGCAAAAACATAAGGCCAAAAAGCAAAAACTCTGGGGTAAACCTGCTGAAAAAGCAAAGTCTAACACCACAAAATTCTAAATGATGTCCATCACCTACACCCAATTAAATTTTGAAATGTGTCTGTGAGAAATTGAGCCTCTAACATGGCATTTTTTTTTTAAATAAGTGAAAGTCACTGTCTGTCCATTTCAAAACCTGTTTAGATAGGCGGTAACAACTGTTTAACTTTAAAGATTCAGTATATTCCTGAACTATCATATTGTTTTTATGTTTCTGATGTTTTTACCTTGTGGTGCAGAATAGATTACGACACTTAGTTGGAATAACTATCCATCTAACACTTAAACAAGTAATTACTATTGTGCACTATTGTGCCAAAAGTCAAACAATGAAGCATTGACATTGATTTACCAAACTACAAAGGGCAGCAGAGATGACACCACATACACTTTGATACTCATGATGTCACTGTGTTGGCCCCTGATCTTTTTGTAATGATTCAACAGGCTCCTCTTTGCTTCTGAGAGGTATTGAAAGAGAATTGTATTGACTCTCTAGCAGTGTTTCACAAACTGTGGGTTGCGGCCCACTAGCAGGTCTTGAGCTGATTTTTGGTGGGTCTCATAAGTCTAAGTAATAAAGAAAGATGTGTTTCCATATTTATCGTGTCACATTTGCTGTGACTTCAAGCACAGAGTTCAAATGTCAAGCTAGCCTTCTGGCAAACTGCTGCCAATTTTTTTACATGGGGCTGGTGTTTAAAATCTCCACTCAATTTGTAGTCAGCGAAAGAAAATGAAAGTGAATAATGTGAATCTTATTGCAGTACAGGAAGGGTGAAAGGAAAGGTTGAAGGATATCATTTTGTGTAACATAGAACACAGTGTAAATACCTGTAAATAAAGTGTACATATTCAGTGGTTAAGGAAAAAAAAGGGAAGCACATTTTGTTTGCAATTTTGTAGTGTGATCGAAACAAAGATTTTGATAGTATCAAAAGAAATCAAAACACTTTACATGGTGAAGTACAAATGATAAATATTCAGTGAAAACTGATTTGAACACGTGCATAATATAGTTTTACCAGTAAAAGTGTATGTCTGTGCAAATGTAGTGGCCATTTTAATATAAAGTTGCTGTCTGTAATGACTGTGCACTTTCACAGGATGCTTTAGTTACATCAAAAAACACCTGCCTCATGTCCATTAAAATGAATTGGGTCACAAAAGTTAGTCACTCTAAAAGTTGGGTGATGGCTCTAAAAAGTTTGGGATGCAGGGCGTAGCAATAGCAGTGTTTGTGGACCAAAGGGCACAGCAGGGGTAGAAGCTCTTTCCTCAGGTGCCTCTCATGAGCAAGCGTGTAATAACCTATACAATTAGAGTAAAATTACCTAGAATGTGTTTAAAATCAGTAAAGACATTGATATTTTGGATTCAAATCTCCATGCAGCCATTGACGTGCTGTGTTTGGTTTCCTAATGTCATTTCGCTACTTCTGCAGAGAAAATTAAATGTTTCAACTACAACCTTCCTGATGCAGTCTTGGACAAACATTAATTTTCACCTTAAAGTACCACATCTGACTGTAGTACATTACATGAAAATATCAACCTGAAACCTCTGGCAACACAACATCAACAGGACACAAAAAGCAATACAACTACTAAACAATTCAATAACATAAAACAGCACTCCACAAAAACAAATAACGCTACAATGCATCAGGAAAACAAAAACACAACAATAACATGACGTGAACAATTGAGCAAAACCACCCCAACATAATAGAACACAACTGTACCAACACAAAGCAATATTACAACATCACAACAGAATCATGCACCAAAGACCAACACACTACTGTTACACAACACTCTACATCATAGTATCATCACTCTTCAATAGCGCAATACAACAAAAACAGAACCACAAAACAGTAACAACATAAAGCAACAAACTGCAATAAAATAACACAAATCAAAAACACAACGCAAAGCAGCAAGGAAACAACCTAATACAAATGTTTGTTTTCCATCATTATTTTATAGTGTTATTGGGAGTGGTGGTGTGTTGTATAGCAATTCTGTATTCTTCAGTCGGCATGTGTTTTTAGGTCTCACCTAGGCAGCGCATGCGCTGTCTCTCGAGACATGCTGTATCTACTGTAGGGGCATTCAGCATGCCTATCGCTTATGATTGGTTCCTGCATCTGCTTTTCCAAATTCCTTTATTTCATTAGTGAATTGCTTACATTTTCCCCTCCATTTTCTGATTTGGTCTTGGCCTGGAGACCACCCCTGTTACATGTACGAGTTCACGATCTGCCATATACTTTAGTGTTGCGCACTACTTTTGCGTGGGCTTGTTTTTCAAATTTCCTGCTGATGTTCCCTGATCGTAGCTCCAAGCTTCACCCCACGTCAAGATTTCAATTTACCTATTGTCCCCGTTGTCTTTAGCCTGTCCCTACCCTTCTCCTGATGTCCAAGCTCTCCTTCCCCTCCCGTTGTCACTTTGAAGCATGTTCGTGCCTCAGGCAAGCTGAACATGAGGCAAGAATGTGACGCACACTCCTCCCAACTGGGCTTCATTTTAAATCTCACGTAGTGATGTTGCTGTTGTAGTTGCTAACTCACCCCACCCCTCCCATCGTTGCCTTTCATTTCAATGTTGGCCATATGAACGCATTCACCATTCCAGCGCCCTATGGACTCTCCTCCCATCTGGGCTGTATTTTAAATCTCGCCTGGTGCTTTTCTTTTCTGTCATGGTTGCTTACTCACCTCTACCCCTCCCATATTGAACGTCCCACCCGGCGCTCCCCTCACTTGTGATTCTTTAAAATTGCAACTGGAGCATTCTCTTGCACATGAGACTGTCTATGCTAGTAATATAATTATGCATTTTCATGGCTTCTTCCGGGACCTGGTCCTGGTTGAGCAAAGGGTCACTGGGGATGTGATTCTTTAACATTTCAGGGTGCAGTACTTTATGTGGCCAAAAGAGGTCCCAAGAGACACCTATTAACCACCTGTGGCACTGCACCCTTTCCAAGCAACATTCATTTTCTATTATTGCTTATGCTACTGCTGGTAGTCCAAGACTCCCTTGTGCCCGGCACAGTAGAACAATAGATGTTGCTATACCCACAATAATGTGCCACATGGCTAAATTACTCATAAGGTCCCAAAGGTGAGACCAATTGCATTGCCAAATGCTTGTTTTATTGAGTTGTTGAGTATCTTGTTGCTAATGTGTTGTATTCTGATTGTCTGCATGTTTGTTTTTTGTGTTTTGATTTAGTTGAGGCTTCTTTGATCATTTTGATGTGCTACCGTGTTAGTCCTGTGTTGTTGTTGGGGAAGTAAACCTGTTTTATTTTGTTTCTATAATTTGGTGCTGTAGTTTTGTTGCTGTGTTATGCTATTGTTGTGCCTCACTTGTAGTCTCTCACCTTAAATACACATAAGCATGCTGCTCACATTGTACTATCACCACAAATTCACATTTTTAATGCAGTGGTATAACGAAGCACTGTCTTGCAACAGCAACAGTCTAAAAATGTGTTGTGGTGCGACCCAACGTGCAAATTCATTGATGAGAACTGCTTGGTCTCGCTGCCACCAATGCAGGAAAGTCATTAGATTGTTTCTGTTCATTTTATTCCAGACGCGCCTTGTTTAAATGCATCAGATTCACAATCCCAACATCCATTCTGGACAGAAGAAGTTTGCAGCCACGGCAAAGCAATATCACCCCAAGCCTGCATCATCCTCAAATTTTAGTTTATGAGCTTTGAGGCACCTCTGTCAAATGTCATACAAATAACAACAAACGCCGACTCCTAGTTGTGTTCACTCCTGAGTTTCTGAACGACAAGCAGGGAAATAGTTTTAAGAAAATTAACGTGCGCTGTACTTTCGGATTCAGGCAAAAGAGAGGGTTATTTAAACAGTCAAGGCAGAGTCTGCAGACCCAGTCCAGAGTTAAATAGGCATAAAATGTACCCTACAGCAACACATTTATTAGTAGCACAGTTTGTCATTTTAACAGGAGAAATGTGTGTTCTGCAGTTATGAATGTTACTCTTGTTTCGAAGGCGTGCCACGGTCTGGGAACTCCTGTCGGCTCGGGTCACGATCAACATCACTGAATTAGCTGTTCAGCAAAGCAGATTCTTCCGCCTTGGAGCGGCCCAGGGAAGAGAGGACGCGAACAGCAGAGTTACCTGTGGAAATGGAAATGGCGGCCTCTGTGGCACTCATCACAAAATCCGAAGGGCAAATTCATGCAACCACAAATATCCTAGAACAATGATTTTTTAAACAGTCCTATGGCCTATTTCCTTGTTGCAGAGGGATATAAAGCTTTAATATTCTTGGCAATTCACTTGTGGAATTACCTTTCTGAGCTGCAGAGACAGGAAGCTGTAATATCCTGTTTTTTCCTATGTTACCTGGTTCCTAGCTGCTCAGCCAGTGTGGGTTTCTGTATGGAATGTTGTTGTGATGGACATGTTTAGAATGTTTGGGTGTCTAGTGTGAGTGTTGACAATTGAAGATGGGCTGAGCAGCAGGGAGGCTGCTCCTGGTGGGGTGCTGCTACTACTAGGGCTGTTCTACAAGTTCTTCTCAACTTATAACTACAACTTAATAAATATACAGGAAACTACATCTGGCCACCGACTTCATTACTACAGAAGTCTTCCCCAGTTAATTTCAATTTGCTCTTCAAAATGACGTTTTCATTATCTGTTTGACAGTTGTGGCCAATCAGAGCCCTAATACTTAAAGGCGTTACAGGTAAGAGTGCGCTGTATGAAGGCAATCGTCATTGTCTGTGGCTGCACAACACCAAGAGCACAACAAACGTTTCTGCATTTCCAGAGCAACTTGATATTAAAGAGGATTGACAATATTTCCTCACCTGCGTGTGGCCGTGGGCCACTGCACATGAATGCCCTTGGCTCTGTGCCCAAGCTATATTACAGATGCAGCACAAAATGCCCAGGTGGCATGTGCCATACAGAAGGTGGTGCACCATTAGTACAACCCCATGCCTGCCCCAAAGCCCGCGGGTAAGGAGCAGAGAGGGTGTCAAGAACCCTAAAGGGACGCCTCCCAAGAAATGGCACAGTTCTTCACACCAAAGAAATGCTGGGTGCAGTATCAGTGCAGGTACACTTTTGCCTCTGAGTTAGTTCTTCAAGCCCCAGTGAGGTTGGATGCAATGACGATGTTTCAATGTTCCCAAGTTCACGTCATGGGGACTTGCAGGACTCTCTCCTACTAAGCCAGAGGCATCTACTCAGAAACATAGAGCAGCAGGTGAACCAAGTCATCATGTTTCCTCACTGGAGAGCATATGCAACCTCACCGAATTCGTGCATGCAGTGCACCCAGCATGTTTGTTTAGGAATGGGATGCGCAGCCTTAGGTTTTGTCGGGCACAGTCACTGAGGCTGCCCACCAATACAAACGGGAACCTTGCACCAATACCTTAGTCCAGCACCTGATTTACAATTTAGTGCAAAGGGAATTTAAACATAGATAACTCAATGAATTAATGATTAAAGAAACAATGTGGACCATCTGCTCCCATGTTTTACAGTTGTCATAAAAAAACACATTTAAGCTTTTGTTAAATTGTGTTTCAGCTGGTCACATGAAAATCTGGTTTCTTGATTGATGTGCTGTAATATTTTGCAAAGTGTTTGCCTTTCAGACTGTACTTTCACTAGTGAGCTTGTGAAGTTCCTGTAAAAACTTCCGGCCCTTAGATGAGCAGAAGAAAAGCAAAGATGCCCAAATCCACTTGGTAAGAAGAGGGGTATATTTATTCTTCTCAGTGCCAAATACCTCTGTAACTACCCTACTTAGAACCTTCGCCAATCTATTCTAGAATACTATGACCTTTGCGGCAAGCAACGGGCAGAAAGGTGTGTCAAAGAAAATCTCACTCTGCCTGACTGTGCAGTCAATTTCCTATTGCTTGCTACATTGAACAAGGCAGGGACAGCTCATAGCAAGGATGTGAGTTACAGAGATGCCCAAACATTTTTGCTCCGTGACTAAACCTGCTACATTTGATTGGAAGCAGAAGCAGTGGAGAGTCGGAGAAGTCAGAGCACAGCAGAGATGGAAGCGCGGTTAGGAAACCGTACGTCAGAGCGAAGGCATTGAAGGGCACCAGGGCAGGACTGTGGGCAGCCTAGGACAGAGTAGACATCTGTCAGCCCAGGCCCCATCCCTAGACCTCTCCTCCCACAAGCCTTTGAGCCAGAAGTAGGCCATGGTGTGTAGCATACGAGAGGCAAGGGAGTCAGTGCTTCACCCACCCAATTTGCTTTGGAGCCCCCACCATCGCCCCTACGGCGGTGTGGACTGACTGTTTGAGTGGCATCTGGCGTCACACCCTCAACGTGCCTGCCACCAAGCAGCCGCATCCAACAGCTTAGTCTATCACCCCCTGCTCTCCTGTCTTTTTGCTCCTCTGAGCATCCATATTTTGCTGCACTTGGCACTTTCACTGGATTCACAAGTACACAGGTAGGAGCAGGTGGTGGTGGGAGCAGGAGGAGAATAGGATCACCAGAAGAATCCTCAATGAGCCTCTCGGGTTGTTGCCACAAGTGGAAATTTGAAGCCCAGAGTGTAATAAATAGAGCAATGGGACAGTGTTACAGTAAAGGAGTGGATAACGCGGTGATTAGTTCGCACCGCACTGGGTTGAGCCCAGGACCACGGAAATGGCCCTTGTAGGGGAGGTTGTGACTTGTGGTTTGACACAAGCTCCCCTGTTATCCACTCCCCAAAAGTGGACCTCACCTTTCTCTCCTCCTAACAGAGTTGGCACCTCTGAAGATGAGCGAGCAGGACGACTTGTATGCCACAATACTAGCTTACTTAAAAACAATTTCCAACTCTATGACCTAAAATGGTTTCATAGGAAAGAGTCATGAAAACAGAGGTTTTTAAAAATCTAGGAGTTGGAATAGTAAATCAGACTGCTCCTAAAGCCCACCACTTTCCCAACTTTTGCCTTTGCTGAAGTTGGAATAGTAAATATAACTTTCATAAAGTCCAAGCTTTTTCCTGTGTTTGCTTACATTGGACTAGGAACAGTAAATGTTATACCTCCAAAGTCCAACAATTTACCTACTGCTCCTCACATTGGAGTGGGAATTGCTTAATTGCTTATATTGGAGTGGCAGTAGTAAATGTGAGCCCTCCAAAGTCCAACACTTTCCCTACTGTTGTTCAGACTGGAGAAGGAATAGTAGATATAACCCCTCACAATCCAACAAGTTCCCTGCTTTTGCTTACATTCAAATGGGAATAGTAAATTTGATCTTAAATTTGACTCCTCCCACATCCAGTACTTTCCCTACTGTTGCTTAGATTAGAGTGTAAATAGTAAATCTAACCCCTCCAAAGTCTAAAAATGTCCATGCTTCTGCTTACATTGGAGTAGGGACAGCAAATCTGACCCCTCAAAAGTCCAATATTGTCCCTACTGTTGCTCACACTGGAGTGGGTAATAGTAAATTTAACCCCCCCAAAGTCAAACACTTTCCCTGCTTTTGCTTATGTTGGAGCGAGAATATTAAATTTGACCCGTTCACACTGTAATACTTTCCTTACTTCTTACGTTGGAGGGGTAATAGTAAATCTGACCCTAGCAAAGTACAACACTTTGTCTACTGTTCCCTACATTGGAGTGGGAATAGTAAGTCTGACTCCTTCAGAGTTCAACACTTTTCTCACTGTTTAGTTAGGATTTTCATATTTCTTTTATGTTCCTTAATACTTTTTTGATTATCTATCAAATTAAATACATTATAATGTTTATATTTTGATTTTGGTGTTTTGTATTTTTTAGTATCATTTGATATATATTTTGTTTACTTATTTTGTATGCTATATTTTTTATTATTTTACACTAATTATTTTAAAATGTAAAATGTATTTTTAGTTTTATTATTATTGTACAATTTAATAAATGAATAATAATAATAAATATAATGCTTCATATATATATATATATACTTTAATAGACTTACATATTTTTAACGCTATTCTGCTTCACTATTTTTTTTCCGAATATTTTTGACGTTTTGAAGTAAACTCGATATTTTGTTTCCTTATATTTTTGTCGGGATATTCATTTATTGTGATATTTAAGTTTTGGTGTTCATGATATTTTTGACACACAAGCATTGTACCAGTTCACTAGTCAACATAACAGCACCGCGGATAAGTTCCTTCTTTGCGTTCAGATGCTTTCAGTCCGAACTCTTTAGAAGGCGGTGTTTTCTTTTTACATCTGCCCTCTGCTGTTCATCCAAGGAATATATATTGCATTTTTGCTGTCTGGCGACGAAGATCGTGTACCAGTTCCAAAGCAGATCAACACGTTCCTACTTTCACTTATTCTAATCTCCCCACAATTGGCTGTGAGTTCAAAACACACATTTTATAGCGAATTAAGGTTAACATACAACGCTAAATACTTACTTCCGGCCCCTTAAAAAGCCGGAAACCGTGAGCAGCAACCATGGGTCACTCGTTGTTCATTTTTCCAAATATTATGATAACTTCACTGTACACACCCTGTTTTCTATGTGCTGCTCGAAAAGCTATGTCCATTAAGAAAGAGAAATTAAGCTGCGACCGCGTTCTGGCGTTTATTAAAGTGAAAAAATAACAGAAACAGTAAAAAAGAAAAACGTATCTAGCAGTGTTGTTATTTTAATGGCTTTCGCCACTAAATAATGTAATGAAACAAAAAGAACACCTAATCGTCAATGCACAGTCGAAATCAAAAATTAAGAAATGCTAAAATGCATTTAATTAAACAACTACACGTATAGAATGTACTTACGGTTGCTATTTAGACACCGCCTGATAAATGGTGTCAGTGCCTGTCTCTCACCAGTATTACTCTCTCCTGCCTAACGGGGCAGGCCCCTCGGCTTTCTGAGAAGACCTGATCGTAGAATGTATATAGCACTTCATACTTCTGACGAGGCCCCGAGGAGCTTTGATTAACAGTGGGTCCCTTAGTGCTTTTTATTAGTGCATATCGTGATAGCTTATGGGTTGTATTTTGGCCTATATCAAAGGTGCTGGGCAGTAGCAGCCCGTATCTGGGCAAAGTGGCGGGGGAAGGGGGGTACCTGGGACGGACAACAAAATAAAAAAATAAAAAATATATATATATTTATATATATGTATATATACATATATATTTACAAATACATACATATACGTATATAAATAACTTACCTGCATCCATGCTACAATCTGTGTCCGATGCTCTGACCTGGCTCCATGCACTGCAGGCATAGGTTCCCAGAATCCCCTGCAGCCAATCCTGATGCTGGCTGAAAGCAGTGTCAGGACTGGCCTGAGCACTGGAAATTTGCTCTCCCAGGTAGACTGGGAGCCTGTGCCTTCTCTCTTCAACCCAGCAACGCAGCTAGGATTGTAGAGAGCTTCAGTGCGCATGACGGTTTGGCCATCCTTAGATGGCCAGCCAAACCATCATGCGCACTGATAGTGGTGCAAAACACTCCTCCATCCTGTCATCTCTGACCTCACCCCCAAGCCTCGGCTCCAACAGCCAAAATGAAATGACAATGTGTTCATTATTGTTTTATTTTTCAATTTTTGGGTCCTGACAGGGGAGTCGACGCTACTCCGCCATAGCGGAAGAGCCACAGCTGGTGCTGGGTGTGGTGTGTGAGCATCAGAGACATGCTCTAGTAACATCACATTGTAGAAAAGCATGGAGGTGCCTCACTGAAGTCTTAGCTGAAAAAGTCATCCATGTCCATGCAGCCTGGGCTGCTAATGCCAGATATAAAACTGAGGCCCTTCTGGACGTGGAATTGCTAAACGCCCATCAAAATGTAAATCACTTAAAATGCAGGAGCGGATTATGTCAGGGGTAAGTATGGCGAATTTTGTGAATCAGCGGTTCGTGAATTCGCGCGAAATCGTAAAAAATCCACGAATTCGCGAATTTCCCTGCGAAATCGCGGATTGTTTGCGATTTTGCACCATACTTAACTGGAGTACTTTCTACTGGCTAATCAGTAAGTGCTATCTCGTTGGGTAAATGTATAGTGCTTTTTCTGCACTACAGCTGCCTAAAGTGCCAGAAGAGTTGTCTCCAGTGACCATGTGTGTGTTACTATGCCATTGCGCCGAAGGGCGCAGGGGTCCCTTGAGTGAGCTGTCCACATTAGTGGGTGAATGGCGGGAAGACGGTGCACACCGCTAGTGTGTGGGCGGGGTTTCCATGCGAGTTCACATGCCTCTTGTGTGTATAAATAGTCAGAGACCGATCAGAGCAGCAGATGGGGAGAATGAAGCTCCAGTGACCATGTGTGTTACTATGCCATCGCGCCGAAGGGCGCAGGGGTCCCTTGAGTGAGCTGTCCACATTAGTGGGTAAATGGCGGGAAGACGGAGAACACCGCTAGTGTATGGGCGGGGTTTCCATGCGAGTTCACATGCCTCTTGTGTGTATAAATGGTCAGAGACCGATCAGAGCAGCATATGGGGAGAATGAAGCTCCAGTGACCATGTGTGTTACTACGCCATCACGCCGAAGGGCGCAGGGGTCCCTTGAGTGAGCTGCCCACATTAGTGGGTAAATGGCGGGAAGACAGTACACACCGCTCGTGTGTGGGCGGGGCTTCCATGCGAGTTCACATGCCTCTTGTGTGTATAAATGGTCAGAGACCGATCAGAGCAGCAGATGGGGAGAATGAAGCTCCAGTGACCATGTGTGTTACTATGCCATCGCGCCGAAGGGCGCAGGGGTCCCTTGAGTGAGCTGTCCACATTAATGGGTAAATGGCGGGAAGACGGTGCACACCGCTAGTGTGTGGACGGGGCCAAACGGGCGAAGCTTCCATACGAGTTCACATGCCTCTTGTGTGTATAAAAGGTCAGGCACGATCAGAGCAGCAGATGGGGAGAATGAAGCTCCAGTGATTTTTTGGGGCTGACTGAATTTGACCTTCAACTCGGGCACCTGCTTTATCTGTAAGTGCTTCCTGTTCTCCTGTTCACGGAGCCTCCTTGTCTACTTGTAACTATTCTCTGACCCTGCTTCGAGGGTCAGAGCAGGGTCAGACAGTAGTTGCAATTAGGCAAGGAGGCGCCAGGAAGCACTTACAGGGTTAAAGCAGGTGCCCAAGTTGAAGTTAATTTCTTTGTAACCATTTTGTAAATGGTTACAAAGAAATTAGCTTCAACTTGGGCACCTGCTGTAACCCTGTAAGTGCTTCCTGAGCAAAATTCGTCCCGCTCGCGAATTCACGGATTTTGCTGCGATTTCGCTCGATTCGCGGATCGCAAAATCGCGGAAAATCCGCGAATTCCGCGAGCGGAACAAATTTTCCGCCCATACTTAGTCAGGAGAAGGAGGCAAGGCAGGGCAGGTGGTCAGGAAGTGGGGCTGAATGGGGGACCGGGGAGACAAAGGAAAACAACAAAAAGAGCATACCTGATCCCTCCGTGATCATGTCGCACTCTTATGCTGAACTCTTCTTTCCACTGCCAGGCAGGCGCAGGCTCCCAGCCTGCCCTGCATCCAATCAAGAAGCTCCTCTCATCATGAAAGCCGATGATTTGCACTCCAGGACAGACTGAGAGCCTGTGCCTGCTCTCTCCAACCCCAGCAGTGCAGCTGGAGCTGGAGAGAGCATGACTGCACCTGTGGGTTTGGCCGGCCTGAGACAATGACCAAACTCACATGCCCAGTGTAGGCCGTGCCTAGCATTTACCACCCAGCCTGTCACCACCCTGTCCCTGCCCCCAAGCCTCGGCACAAGGGAAAATAAACCAATTAAAAAACGTGTTTTAAACCCGTTTTATTTGCGTTTTATTTTTTACACTTTTAAACGTGCTGGTGGGGGGGCAACACTTAGCGGAGCAGCCGCTGCTGTTGTAATGCAGCTTTGAATCAAGCACTATTACTGCACTGCCACTTGGGACTTTGGTAAACACATGCGAGAAGGAATCTCTCTCCAAAAGTGCCCAACGGTGCCAAAAGCATGGGATTCTTGAAAAAGCTTCCACAGATTCACCCATTTCACCCCTTCTGCACTTACTGTGGTAATTCTGTTGTCACCCTTAGCTAACATTTCCCTCTTCCTTGTTGACACCTACCCCCACCCTCCGGTTCTGGAGAGTTGTTACACTTCACCCTGATCTCCTCATGGGGAACACCACCGAGCCTTGCATCAGATGTGAGCGGCTGCTTCTCCTACAGCAAGGGCCCGAAATACCTGGGCACTCGGGTACTGCCGCCCTTGATGTGTTACAAAGCGGCCATTTTACCTGGGAGTAGATAAAAGTGTCGGGCCATTTGGTAGCCACATACTGTGGTGGAACCCCCTGAGGACACCCACACCAATGCCAAGGGACCCACTCAGCACATTGCCACTGGTAGCGGCCCACACTCCTCCCTGAAGGTGAGAGTTCTCCCATTCAGTGGTGGAGCCCAGTGCTTAAGTGTTGCTGCAGGCGGTGCATTGAAGACCAAAGTGTGCTCCAGAGGGACATATGGGGTACACTTGGAAGCCCAGGTTGATTTTAAATTACTTTTTAAAAAGTGGATAGAGAACGCGTGGCTCAATGGTTAGAGCGGCAGACCCTGATGCTGAGGTCTAGCCCGGGACCAGGGTTCAATTCCCACCTCGGCAGCTCTTGGACTCAATTCCCCAGACCTGATAATTCTCGCCTCGGAACCTAGTCTAATCATGGGTCCCACTCTGTGACTCTGGGCAATAGCTTGCTTAATCTCGACAACGGCCCCAGCAGCGCTTGGATGCCTGGCTTTACCTTGGGGGTGCCCAGGAGTGGACATTTCACAGGAAAGCCAGGATGGGTTCCACAGCGGTATGAATACAGTGCTACGAGGCCTCCGGGTAGAAGTGCGCTATATAAATACTACACATTTACATTTACATTTACGTCCCAAAATGTTTTGGGATCTGCAGTATGTTGAGACGCTTTCCTGAAGAAACGACCAGGAGCCAGTACATGAAGGTAAGTTCTTTACTAGGAGCACAACCTGGCATCCGACCACGTCCACGACCCAGCTGACAGTAGTACTCGTGGGAACCTGTTCCCGTTTTCATTAAATGAGTACATTCTGCATGTCATGGGATACCGAGGCCTATAGAACAGAGCAAAGCACCTTACACAACTGTTAACTTCGGGAGATCAGGAAACAGCCGGCCCGCACCCACTGTAACAGCGGCTCCATCCTATGGGTGACTTTCCTCTGCATGGTATTTCGGTGCCTTTAGGCCATTCCAGGGCTCGGCGGAGATTGTTTTATACATTTCACATCAACTTTGCACCAACATTCTGCGCCACACACTGGCAGCTGTGGTATCGAGGCACATGCGTCCCATAATAATGACAACAATGTAGGTGAACGTCAAAGGAGTGAAATAGGACTTCAGAGATACAGAAGAATTCATACCCATCTGTGAAACAAGAGGAGGTGTCGACAGCACTGAGAATGTAGCATAAAACTAAAATAGTCCTGACTTCGAGGCGCTCTGAACAGGCAGAGCGTCGACCGCATGGGAGGGTAGTACAGCTTACACGCGTTCATCCTGAGGGCAGTGCCAAGGTGTTGGGGCAGATGGGGTCGGAACAAAGAGCAGTGCTAACCAGGGAGTGCATCAAAACATCACTCTGGGGCAGTAAACAGCAGGTCGGGGACAACCATGGAGCGCGGGGGGTTCCACGCATGTGGAGCTCACAGACACGTGTGTGAAGACCACATGTAAATCTTCAACATGGCAGATTTTTCTTTTTTTGCGCTATTAATTACAATATTAACATAAATGTGCTGCTCGCGCATGTAAGCTCTAGAAGCTGTGGATGGCACCCACATATCAATTATAGCTCCGAATGCAGGGAGCATATGGTCCCAAACGCAGGACGGGCTGCGGTATCCTTCAATGGCTACGTGACAGGCACTGCAAGCCAGAAAAAAACATATGCGCCTGTTCTCGTCTCACTAACAGCACCCACAACCACATGTATTTCACTGCAGCAGACTGGGCTTGGTAACGGAGACCAAGTATCTCTCTCGACTGCTATTAGATCATCCATACAGCACAAAACCCAGTACTTTCTTGTAAGCACATTGTTTAGCCAGTAAAAAGGAGCTTTATAAACGTGCTGCGCTCATTCCTACTCTCACAAGCATTCTAACACTGACACATCCCTACTTTGTAGGAAATGGGGAATATGTTCTAAAGTCCCGGTTGTGAACATAACTTCTAAACCTAATTAAGCACTATACTTTGAGGATTTCAATGGTGCATTGAGGTTGTGCAACACTATCAATCACCGAGCGTACTATTAGTGCCCCACATTCAATGTTCCCATAGCTACTCATACCACTAACTTAAACACGCACCTGTGAAGAATCTGCAAGATTCTCACCCTGTCGTGCTTGATGTGCCGTTTTTAGAAGGGGTAACACTGCCACACGCACCCCTAATCCCAGCTGTGTGCCACAGGACCAGAGCTCTGCAAATCTTTACACATATCCAGTGATGGAGCAGGGTTTTGCGAAAAAAGAAAACCTGCTCAAATCTACTCCCCCGTAATATTTACAAACAGTGTGCAGTGGAAACTAACGTATGAATTACATAAATACACAGGAAATCAATTTGCGCATGAATGCACTAATGTGAACTAATGCATTAAAGAACTAGGACGCATTTCGCATCTTGCTTTAAAAATAACAATAAATAATGCCACTTTTGCTTAAAGCTTTTCTAAGAAAAATATTAACATGGGATAATGCAAAGGTGGGTGGTAAACAGTGAAAAGTGCATTTCATGTAATTAATAAATGCCTATGTTTTATTCGTCATAGTGAGTTAAATGGGCCTACATTTCCTAAAATTGACATGATAGATGGGGGCTGGAGAAAAGCATGAATAAGCCAATAAATAGACAGAAAAGCTGAGCACTGCAGAAGAGTGCGAAAGGCCAAGGTTAATGGCTACGAAAAAACATTGTTTGTCTGCCAAGAGACCAGCCTGGCCGTGGGACCCAAAGTCAGTGTATATACTTCTTCCGCAAACTGAGCAAAAAGGACTCATGTGAAAGATAAAATTTGTTACATGTATCATGAATGAATAAACGAGTATATACAAATTGAAGATCACGTAATGAGAACGATGTAAAAACAAAGAAGACTGTAGAATTATTAATTTGATCATGGTGGTGTGATTAATCACCCCCAAACCATCCAATGAACGACTGAGTTCCGAAAACTGTTTCAACTATTGTGGGTTGGACATGTAGGTTTTAAGGTATAACTGGGGTGCCCTGGGAACGGGGTTGAGCAGCTGCTGAAGGAGAGAGAGAGAGTGCATTCGAGAGATAGAGGGGTGATTGGTCATTGTCTGTCGGTTTGCAGAGAGGCCTAACTGATCCTGTCCCTGTCCCGTTCCTGTATCCTGAAATCTTTGTTCCCTGAGTCTATCACAAGGAACCCCCGCTACCGCCTTGGCCAGGGGAGTAGTATTTCTAAGAAATCTTTGGGTTAGTATCGTTTAATGTTTTTCTACAGTTTGCATAATCATTTGCAAATGTATTTTGTCTCTGAAACTTATGTCTTTTCATCTATCCACTCCTTCATATGCATTTCGTTCATTTGATGAGTATGACACTGTTTGCATTTTTGTTGATTTTTTTCTCTCCCTTTTGTGAATTTTCTGTGTTTACCCTGTGACTTGTATGCAATGAGCATTCTTTCTCTCACATTATTTTGCGATAAACTTACCAAAAGTCTGTGATAATTTAGCTAACTAGATAGATAGATAGATAGATAGACATATAGATATATAGATAGATAGATAGATAGATAGATAGATAGATAGATATATAGATAGATAGATAGATAGATAGTACTATTATTACCATCAACTTCTCAACTAATGATCCATCGACCAGAGGAAAGCGAGTTGACATGCAGGTTCAGTTATGTATTTAGAAATGTCAGATATGCACCCGTAGAAGAAAACTATTGATCAAGTCATTAAAACATGACCCCCAGCGCATCAGGGGGGCGCCATTTATATATGATGTTATTGAGTATTGATCCCTGATTAGGTGTCGCGCTAGATCACCAGTAAGCCTTTATATTTGTTGAAAGGGTAATCCCACATGGTATCAGAAGACTATATGTGCCATCATATGTAATTTCCATGGTCTTGAGAATTGTAAAGTAGCAACCACTGCATGGGACCTAAAAGAGCCTGCACTGATAAATGCCAAGGACACAGATGTGAGGATGCTTGGTATATATGGGATGGCTACTGCAATCAAACATCTTTAAGGGAACAACAGGGGCCAAATACAGTACATTTCCCTCAAGATAGCACTTACATGCCATTCCTGTTAAAAAATCTATTCATGCCCTTTGTCATTGCACATTGAATGATATCCATTCACATCACAGAGCTTACAGAAATTGCAAGCAATACAGCATTATGATGGTTGTATGTGGTCTCTATTATGAAGTGAGATACGATTTACAGTCAAACACTAATAGTGCAGGTCCTACTGGGTTTTCCAAAACCGTATATTGCAAAAAGGTGGAATTCAGTGCCTTGTCAATGCCACAAACAAAAGAAAATGTAAATGTTTCAGTTCAGAGCTTTTCAAGAACTTTTAACTATTCCATTTATCTGGTGAATGGGAGCCACAGGATAGAAGAAATGAAAAGAACATTTAAGAAGTAGAAGGAAAGAGTTTCTGACAAAACGGGCCAGAAACAATCAAAATAATAT
The DNA here is from genome assembly GCF_964261635.1 of Lissotriton helveticus. NCBI lineage: Eukaryota > Metazoa > Chordata > Amphibia > Caudata > Salamandridae > Lissotriton > Lissotriton helveticus. Next base: position 598,344,498 of record NC_136063.1, on the reverse strand, counting down.
AGACAGGAATCCGGAAAATGTACTACAATATGTCTACACTACAGAATGATGAAGATGATGATATAGGTGGAATAAATATGGAAGTTCATGAGCATGTTCCATTAGGGACATTGGAGGAGCCCTTTGGTCATAAAAAAAACACAGTAGAAGACAGACATTATTTTTGTTTCAGGGCTCAATTGTCTGGTGAACTATTGATCAATATGTAGCTGTTCTGTGTTGGTGCTATAAGCATATTTTAAAATGCTTGTTTGAGAAGATAATCTATAATCACTGAAATAATTAACACTAGCCCATGCGACACAGAGTTCATGATATACTCCTTTTGAATTATAAATACATATAACCAGAATAGATTTTGGGGAAGATCATGTAAAGGTACCAGATTAGCGAAAGAAAGGATTTTTTGATGTGTAATATATTTTGGGGTATTTAGATGTTGACTTTTTTAAATTTAAGAACAAAAGCATTTATGATAAGGAATACATAGTAACAAAAGGAAGAATGGTTCTTGGGTGGGAAGAGCAACATAATTTAGGTGAGGTGACTAGCTCTCGCTCCGGGTTGGGCGCGTGGCTGCTTTCTGCATCGCTCATTTGGGAGTCGCGCTGGCGATCTTTTACACCTGTGCTGTGGCCCTGGCCCGGGTCCTATTCGCCTCCCCGGTGAGCTGAGGCTCCTGGGCCTGCTGTGTGACTGCCTTCGCATTGTTTTGCAACACGCATTGGCCAACTGGTGATCGCGCGAGTGCTGCGGCGGTCCCCTGCGTTCTGATGCTGCCTGTGCTCAATCTCTGCCACATTTCAGCCAAACTGTGATCAAACTGCTGGGACGCTGTGGCCCGTGTCTCTGAGGCTGCCACCTTCATTCATCTTCACACAAAAGGCAGAATCAATCAGATAAGGAGTTCGCCTTCAAATCGCGCACCAGGTATGTCACTTCAGTATCAAGTCATTTCTAACCATTTAAAGGGTCCCGTACATTAGCATGCTAGCTGTTAAAATGGCACCCTGAAGTGCACCGTAGGGCATTTCTCACAGCTCCTGCTCCTTAATGAAGCAGCTCTACAAACGCGTCCTTAAACCTAAAACTAACTGCATTACTGCACTTGAGAGGAACAACTAAGATTACCTATTCATTCCATGCCTGACTCTAAATGATCCAAGACAACCTGATTCGCCTCACAGTGCCTGACTTCAAGATGGCGCTGCCTTAAAACTTTAGTGTCCAAAATCTATCCAGTGTACCATCACAGCTCACATTGCTACGCTGGTAATCTCACCTAACCTCTAATGTACAGGCAACAACATCATCTAACTCCAAAATGGCGATGACCTAAGATAACCTGATTCACCTCACAGTGCTACACCTTAATATCAGGACCGTAAAACACTTCTATACCACGCCTGTGTACCCTGAGATTCATCCCCTCCGTAGGCTTCTTCACATCTGTTTTTCACATCTGCGCCATTCCCCAATGCTCATGTTATGTCCTGTCCTGACGTGGTCAGGGTAAACCTTCTACACACTGGCCTACCCACCCCCCCAACCTTTCTAAAACTGCTGCTAAAACATTCAAGCACGCCACCCTAAAAAAACACCCTGAGACGCTAATATCCAACCTACGCGTTAACATAGACAGCGGCATTTGCATAAATGACCTCATTTTCTACTTCAGAAGAACCGCTGCCTGGCGCAAATCATTGGCGCACCTTCTAAATGTTTGTTCAAATAAAAACATTCCCTATGGCACCAAACTCACAATTGCTCCCTCATCCATCCTGCGAGCCGACCTCACCATCACCCTATACAAAAATGGCATTGTTCTGATCCAAGCCTCAACCAACAACCTCAATAACTTTGCAGACCTTTTCATCCTCCTCAGAAGTCATGTGCATGACACATATAGGGTAACAACCAACACCTGCACCAATGATCCACTGCCCTGCCGGCCCATTGTGCCCTGTCACCTACATACCCCCCTCATAGGGCTTCCAATGTAGCTCTTCTTATTCCCCCCAGCATGCCTACTGACCCCCATTATAGGCACTACCCTATACCCTCAATCCCCTCCCTCCCAACTCCCCCCACCAACCTAGAGATTTGTACGCTCCCAGTGACCCCAAACTCAGTTCGATCCAGCCCTCCAATGGCTCCCACCACTGATCACCCTCTCCATTATTGCTCGTCCCCGGCACCTCTTACAGAGCCGCCCCTAGTCTTCTGACCCCCTCCCCGCCAGCCACCCACCTAAATCACCAGATAGGTACCCTTCCAAAAACCCTGGAGTCTGCTCAATCCAATCTACCTCCCCCTCCACCCATACATGCCCCTTGGACTGCTCCTGAACCTATGACCCCCTCCCTGCTAGAGCCCCCAGCTTATACTAATCTTGAAACCCTGTACTCCAGAGCTGCTAAACTCACCCATAGCATTCACAGCTCCATTCTGAACCGTATGAACCTCCTTCACCTTGCCGAGCTTTCCCAGCTAAACTCAAGCCATCGCATTCCTCCCCCACACCGAACACCAAGTCCCCCAAGCACCCACTCCTGCTACCTCTGAGACACCTCCGTCCGCGCAAACAACCTTGCGACCTCTCAGAGGAGGAATCTCGAGCTCTCGCACTCTCCTACAACTCTACCTCCGCCACCTCTAATCCTCTAGACCTCACGGGGAATTAAATTCTAGCCATCCTCCAAGACCATATCCCTGTCCAAGCCACCCCCCATCCACTAGACAAGAGTCCTGAACACCCCATCAACACGGTCACCATCAGCCCCAACAGGCCTGCTACCCTCCACCACATATGTGTGGTAAAAAGCAACCTCGCACATGTATCTCTGTCCGTTCTGACTCCTGACACTCCACCAGACCCCCCTATCTGGTCTTTTAATCAACTGCCGTTCAGCAGTCAGGCAAGCCGCTGATATTGCTGACCTCATCTTGAACAAAAATCCTGACCTAGCCATACTAACGGAACCATGGCTCATCAAAGACCTCCTAACCGACCAAGCCCTGACTCAAGCCTGCTCTCTGCCAACCCACTCAAAAGGGGCCATCCATGATGGGATCATTTCTAAGGAATCCTCAGTCAAGCATATCTCCATAGACCCATGTGACTGGTCTGACCACCACTCCATCTCCTTCATTCTACCCGGGACCCGCAAGACAAAGACGCCGCAACCGGTGATTCCCAAACGCTGGACCAGAGACACTAAGAACCTCGACCTTATGAAACTAGAGGCTTGCTGCAAATCTGACCTTCCCCCTCCTTCGCACATAACCACGGTAAGTGACCTCAACGATCATTACTCTTCGTCCATTTCAAACATTCTGGGTGACCTTGCCCCTCTAAAACTAAAATGAACACAAATCAAAGACAGAATCCCTTGATTTACTGGTTTCCTCAACATGGAGAGGAGATCCCTACGGCATTCGGAAAGAATATGGAGACAACACCCCTCTGCTACGCATCTAAAACTTCTCCGCCAAGCGAGAAACGCCTACAACAAACACATCCCCAATTCCAAAAAAGACTATTTCAGATCGGAATTGGGGAACGCCAAGAATAGTCCTCGCAAGCTCTTTGAACTGGTAAAACAGCAATCTAATAAACTGCCTAAAACACCGAAAGAATCCCCTAAATCTCTAATATCGTCAGAGGAATTCTCCTCCTTTGCTGACAAAATCACAGCATTAGGAATTGAACTCAGTAGTGCCACCTACCCTCAACCCCTTCCTGTGCTGCCCCCTTTTTCTGCACCACCCCCTCCGGCCTCACCTAAAGATCAAGCCCGCTGCACTGACTTCGAATACTATAACGAAGACTCCATCTCCAAAATCCTCTCTACCTTAAACCCCAATAACCACTTTAACGACCCACTACCTTCCAACTGCCTCGCTGCCACCTCCCAATCCATCGTACCTTGCTGGACTACAATAATCAACGCCTCTCTCCAGCAGGGTTCGATTCCGGACCCTTTGAAAGCCGGCCAAGTCCTCCCCACTTTAAAAAAACCATCACTGGATCCAGCCTCCCCTGACAATTTCAGACCTATCTCCAATATCCCACTATTAGCCAAAGTATTGGAGAAGTGTGTACAACAGCAACTAAGTCAGCACATCAACAACTTTCACCTACTGGATAACTTCCAATCTGGATACAGACCAGGGCACAGCACTGAAACCACTATGCTTCACATTGTGGATGATGCCCTCCAAGCCTTAGACCAAGGCAAAACCTGCCTGTTAATCCTCCTAGACCTATCTTCTGCCTTCGATACGGTCAACCATGAAAAACTACTTGAACGCCTCAGAGTCAGGATGGGTCTGGATGGTGTGGTCCTAGAATGGTTCAAGTCCTTCCTCCACAACGGCTCTCAGAGATTCCTTCAACGGCAACCTATCAGCTCCCACCCCGGTCACGGTTGGTGTCCCCCAAGGCTCAACCCTGTCCCCCACCCTCTTTAATCTTTACTTAGAACCACTCACTGAAGTTCTTCGTACCACCAACATCTCATACCATATGTATGCGGACGATACCCAAATATACATCAATATCTCATCGCTCGAGGAGATCCTCTCACTGAATGAGACCCTAAAACTGACTGTCTAATGGCTAGCCAATAACCAACTCAAACTTAACGCTAAGAAAACTGAATTTCTCCTAATCTCCCCTTCAAAAGCCAATCCAGAGATTCACATGTGGATCAAGGCCATCAAAGCCCTGAACTGCTCGCCAACCATCGGGAACTCTGCCAAAACCCTGGGCATAATCCTCGACTGTAATCTGAACATGCAAGACCACATTAACTCGATGGCTAAAGCAGCCAGATTCCACCTTAGCTACCTATGGAAGCTGTAACCTTTCATGGATGCTCCTGACTTAAAAATGGCAGTTCAAGCACTAGTCATCTCTAGACTGGAATATGGCTGTTCCACCCTCACAGGATTACCAAAGATCTCCTTAGCACCTCTAAAAGCCTGCCTCAACGCGGCCGCCAGACTACTCACAGGCACCAGGAAATTCGAACACATCTCCCCACACATGAAAGCGCTGAACTGGCTCCCTCTTGAGACCGGAATCCAGTTGAAACTGGCCTGCATTACTCACAAGGCTCTATACCACAAACTCCCCCGCTTATCTGGCACAGAAACTTGTGGTATCAGGAGGAAGCAGGAACTCCTGGTTCGCTGGAAACCTCTTACTCCAACCTGCCTTCCTTAATAAAAAAACAAACCTACAATAGGGCGTTCACTGGAGCAGCTCCAAGAATTTGGAATTCCTTCCCACCAGCCATCAGAAGAACCCCTTCTCTAGTACGTTTCAAAAAGGAAGCCAAATCCTTCCTCATGGGTAAATTCCTCGTCTAAGGCTAGCCCTCAACCACCACATGTTGCCAGCTGAATCTAAAACTATCGCTTCTTCCACAGACTACCAATTCTCCCCGACGAAAATATGCGGGACCTTTGTTTTCACTGGCTCTAACTATGATTGTAAACATAGCAGGACCTTTGATTTCTCTGACTCTAACTATGATTGTAAACATACACCTGTATCCCCTTTTTTCCCCAGGTTTTCAGCACCCCGGCCCTTGCCTTCCTTCGTTGACTCTGTATATTTCTGTACTTTAAACATGTTGTTTGTTCACCACCCGGCCCTTGCCTTCCTTCGTTGACTCTGTATATTTCTGCACTTTAAACGTGTTGTTTGTTCACCACTGTATACCATGTAAAGTGCTCTGATACCCTCACGGGTCAAGTTGGCGCTCTATAAAACACAAAAATAAATAAAATAGAATAAAAATAATATTGGATCGCGATTGTTAGACCTGACATCATTGGCGTGAGTCTCCCTTCCATTTTTGACGGATTGCCTCTTCTGTTTTGATATGTTTTTGCTAGTTATGTGCTTTGGGCACTGTGCCACTGCTATTCAGTGCCACAATGCAAGTGCTCCCTATGTTTAATTGATGTACTAATTGGTGATTCCATGATTGGGTTATTTGATTTACCTGTCAGCCCCTAGTACAGTGCACTATGTGTGCCCAGGGCTTGTAAATCAAATGCTGCTGGTGGGCTTGCAGCACTGGTTGTGCCACCCACAGACGCAGTTTGTAAAGTGTGTCTTAGGCCTGCCATTGCAAGGCCTGTGTGCAGTCTAGTACTGCCATGTAGACTGGATTCAGGCTAGCCTGGCTGATGAGGGGTGTTACCCCGAAACCTGTCCCAGGATGCTCGTTTCCGGTCCAGGGAAGACCTGGCTTTGCAGTTCGGGCTGGACTGTTCCCATGACGCACAGGGTCATGGCTGATTTGCATATAGCAGGGTCTGAACTGTGGTGGTGAAGTGAGCTAATGAACAATGATGGATTCAACCCAGATCAGTGACTGGGTGCGAGTGTCTGAAAAGTTTCAACACTCCGTCCATCATCTCCTTGTGTTTGCTTTGGATCTCTTTGTTAAACCTGGGCACTGGAGGTTTCACAATCACATTAACATCTGACCTTGGCAGGATATTTGAGAGTATGCAAAAATGAGCAAGCAATGGCAATTCCAATAGGTCTGGATTTAAATGAATGCTGTATGGTAATGTGAAGCATTACAAGAAAATAGCATGGGAATGGATATTACTTGTGTGAAAGCAAAGATCTGTAGAATAATATCAGTGTAGGTTAAAAACTCAGGTTAGAGTTGAACTTTTAAGCTAGACCTAAACATTGATGATGGTAAATGACTGCCCTCCCCCTTCTATGCTGCTGCCAGAGAAAAACACCATACTTTTTCTAGTTATCTAAGACACTTCAATAGCATTACAATGCCATTTGTGTGACCCTGAAAGTACAAAGCTCAGGCAACTGGATAAAAAACAAAATGATCACAGTTGTGTGGAGGGCAAGCACATATTTTGTGGCAGCACACAAATTCTGCCCAATCAAAACATGTACTCCTAGCTCCAACATGTGGGCGGAACCAAAGGCTCTCTCTCGTAATGCTCACACAATTGTCTGGTGACAGCTGTGCTGTCAAGCCAGGCCATAAACACTGGTATATAGGCACAAAAACAGTGTATTGTCAGAAAAAAGTATGAATGCCCTTATACACAGCACAGTGATTCTTGATATTTGGAAATAAAATGAGTTTTACTGCTCTACTTCTTTTCGGTATTCACAAAGATAAAGTTGCTACTAGTAAATTTATTACTAGTAATGTTACTAGCAGTAAGTTATCATTGTGAATACCGAAAAGTAATAAAGTTAGACTTTTGGTCTAACTTTACCTTTGTGAATCGGGCCCGGAGATGACACACTGCGTACCTCCTCAACACCCTTTTCTAAAAACACATTTGTGTAGGAAGCACTGCAGTTGGTCATACCGAAGAGTGGGAGATCTTTCTTAATTTACAATACCTCTCCATTTGTCATCACTAATATGTCCCACGCGTTCATAAGCCTAGATAAAGCAGCTGCCTTCCAGCCCCACCAGCAGGGGCACGAAAGAGCAGATTGCAGTTAGGAGCTACAAACACTCCTCCTTTGCTTGGGAGATGGACCACAATGTGCAAAAATGCAGTTTTGCGTGTGGTTCCAAAAATGATCAGACCATTCTTGGTTACCAAAGGCGTTCATTCATTCCTACTTTTTTACAACATTAATTTTGTCATAAATAAATCACTTTTGACAATGGACAATAGGGAACTAGACTTCCTAAAACCTTTTCTGCACGACATACAAGGGCCAGCTGCTCAGACCTGGTTGCAGGCCTTCCATAGCACACTGTGGTATGTCCATGGCAGCTGGTGGGCATGTGGTGTCAAGAAGCTTTACCCGCACATTAGCACGTCAATTCCACAAGCACTTAAAGAGTGGCTCTATATATCTTCATGTGTAGTCAGTGTTCTTCCATATCAGGTTGTGGCGGGGAGGGGGACAATATCATCCAGCTCATAAGTAAAGGCTGATGGAAATGTTAATGTATTAACTAAAAAAAACATCCCATAGAATGAAAGTAAGTGAATGGCCTTTACAGGCGTCACTCTAAAAAAAAAAAAATGACTCTCACATTCCCCTCTTCCCCCAGTTTTATCTTCTGATTTGCAGAGGGGTCTTTGGCATGGTATAAAAAGATGCAATGTTAATAAGACTGCGTCGGAAATGAATTGTCACCATCTGTTAAGACTGCAATATGCATCAAATGCCAATAATGATTTGTGAAAAATGTGCCTTGTTAAAAGATTGATCGAAAAACAGCATATGCCGCCTTTGTATCTCAGTGAGCGCCACATGGAGATCCAGGTTTAGGAATCAGATCCAGGGGCCTCTTCTCAATTGTGACTTGAATCCGGCAGCGCCTCGTCTCCACTTGAGGTGTAGGGTACGCAAAGCCTCCTTGATCCCAGGGCGTTTCACTCATTGTAGTAGATCTGCACATATTCACCTCTTTAACACAAATGATCTCTTTTCCTATGATTAAGTTCCTTCAGTTGCTGGTAAGTGTCTCTGGCAGCAAAGCCCACCCTTTCTACAATTAGCATAGAAGAGTTGTGCATTTATAATTGCGCCAGTAGTTATTACAAACATAATATTACATGGGTCTGATACATTAAATGCAGGTGTAAGCTTGGATAAAATCAGCCAGATTTTAAATAGAAGAATAATGAATCTACAGTATCCCATCCTTTAGCCAAAAATGAAGTGCTTTGGCATTGGCAAGACTTTCCATTATTAACTATGCACTATGTAGACTTATACGAAGATCACATCGCAGAAGCAAGACATAGGCACTAAACTGTCTCGTCATATACTTTCTTTGCTTTTTTTTTTTTATTGTTTTCTTTGCATCTCGATAATAACGTCCTTACTGATTACACACTTACTCAAAAATCCATTTGACTACTCAAGCTGTAAGCGGTCAGACATTTAAACTCAGAAAGGTCACATTAGTGCATCAGCATATGCTCTGAATAAAGGTTATGCTCTAGGGGAAATGATGAGGTCTTAACAAGGTAAACTGCCTGTGTGATTCTTGAACATCTTTGAGAGACAGTCCTTATTGCCTGGCTATTTCGTGTTTAAAGGAAGACAGTCTTAGACTATTCATAGAATTTGTTATGAAAACCCTTGCTAAATGGTGGGACTGGTGTCCGTGTGGATGCTTGCAGGCGTGCATGTCTGTGTTGCTGCACTTATGAAATGTTTATTATCAATGGCATACTTAGGTTCTTTTTCTTACATTTTTACTCAAAATGTTACTCCTCTAAGCTCTCAGCCATGACAAGTAAGGATCTGAGAGCAAAGATACAGTGGCACATATTTTTAAGTTAGTTTTAGGACTCAAAACCCAGTTACGCTTTCTTGTATATTCTCCTTAGCAGGCTTGATGTACCACCACATGTTTACACGTGTATATGCCCGTTCCTGTGAATCTATATTTCTTTTTACATTTATGGGCACCGAGTTGCTGCTCCAGAAGTCAGCAGTGGTCAGATTACATTCTGCTAGTGTAGGCAATATGAAGGTTTTGAGGCCCATGAGCGAGACAATCGGTCTGCAGCGATATTATATTTATCCGTTCTTGTGTGCATAAATATTTGAATCTATATCCCCTACCAACATACTCTGGTCTTCGCAGGGTGCCAATGAAGTTGCTGAGCTGCGCCGACATGCCCCGGTTGAGGAGGTGAGTCGTGCACGTTTTCAAGTTAAACCATTCATTCATCTATCCATTCATTCATTCATTACTATAGCTGTAAGGGAAGTGCCTGAAATATGGATTTTAAGAGAGAAGATCTGGGAAAAACTGTCAGGATTCTGCTGTGCATTTTCAAGCAGGCCAGCCCAATTAAATTTAAGTGTATATTAAAAACAATCGGTCTCCCAGTCAGATATTCTTCAGTTTATTCTGGCTTAAGTCAAACTTCCTATTTCAAAACATATTTCCAAAGCTAATCGGCCATACGTACAATGTATTAGCCCCTCATTAGGAGCTTATGTACAAATCTAATGCAATATGCTGAAGCCGACAGCGCCCTGTCTCACTTGCTGACTCTACCCTTCCTGCACCCAGTTTGTCCTATTTAAGGCTCTCAGCTACACAGTGCCTTCCTACCTGACTATTTAGCTAACATGCCTTTGCAATCCCCAACTTGACTTTCTGCCATTTCTAAAACCTAGAGTAATATGACATCAATTATAATGCAGGTAAGATGAGCTAAAAATACAGGATTCAAGCCGTAAGCCAGTTAACATTGTGGATACGTGCAACACTGTTTTGTGTGTTTGGGGTTGTTTGAACTTCAGCCCGTGTTGGGGATATCACGGCCAATGTTACCCAAACCTTTCAGAACCACGACCCAGTTTTTAGAACGACAAACCTTCGTCACCCACCTATCTTTAATGAACATGAGGCGGGACAATTTTTGAATGTAACTAAAGATACTGCGTTGTCATTTACAAACAGCTTTTTTTCCATTGAAAAGGCCTCTGACTTTGCACAGACAACAGTTGTATTAATAAAAGTAAGTATCACACAAATAATGTGTGAAAATCGGGTCTCTGTGAACATTTATCATTTGTACATCGCCAGTTTTGATGCTATTAAAATCTGTTTCCTGCACACTTAAGGAGGAAAAATAATATGTGCTTTACATTGGCTTTCGTAACTGCGGAATGAATACTGTTCATTTAAATGGATTCATATTTTGTTGTATGGTGCAAAAAAAGGCATCCTTTAGCCTCTCGTGTCACACTCCCTGAATGCCAGAATGATTGCCACATAATTCACTTTAAAAACTCCACTCACTTTGCAGTCAGAGAAAGAAAAATAAACACCAAACCCCAGTTAAAATAAACTGCAATTTGTCAGAAGACACTGCCTGACATTTGGCCCCTTTCTTTGAAACACCAGCAAATCTGGAAACGTGACAGGATAAACACAGAATGTAAAGCATCGTTATTTATTGCTCTGACTTTCCCTACCCTGCTTGCAAGTGGGTCGGGAACTGCAGTTTGGGATAAGCAGATCTAGACTAGCTGTGCAAACAGTAGTGTGAACGGGGATCAGAAAAGAATAGGCTAATGGCACTGAGGGCCATGTAAGACTCTGAGGCAAAGTCCCTGGAATATTTCACCTTAGGGTGCACTATGTTTAAATAGGAAACACAGTAGCATGCAAAAGTGTGTGAAAGCATGCACGCTGCTCAGGGACACAGGAGGTCAGCACATAGGTTTTTATTTTCCCTCTGACAAGTTCATCTCCTTTATTTGCTGCTCCTATACAGCGAGGCAACTGGAAGGGTGTGCGTTGCATCAGTGCTATGATAGGACTGTCCCCCAGATGGGCTTTCTTTGCGGTTGGCACTAAGGTTTTTAGTGTTGCTTGGATTTGAATTTACCTAAAAGAAATGAAAACACAAGAGGCGTTTGGCAAAACAGGAACAAGTTGGTTTAATTTAAAGCAGAGGCTGGGAGAGTCTCAAAAGAATGCGCCTGAGGAAAGTCTCTTGGTGTACAAAGTTTTGCCTGACATTATATACAGCTCGTGAGGTACAATGAAGTAATTTCTGTATTCCTGAAAAACATCTCAGTCATAAATTAACAAGTTTGGGCATCTGATAAGGACACAGATGGCTCTTGACCTAATAGAGAGAGCTAGTGTGGGCCAGTTTTTGTATATGTCCAGATTTTCAGCATGAGAAGCGCATCATCACTATATCTGGTGTGCATGTTGCATCCTGATTGGTTCAGTGTACCTTTCTACATCAGGTAGTTTAGCGGTATATTTGTGAACGCAAGCCTTCGGCCAAACATGTTTTATTGGGGTCAATTTCCTCAGACCTGTCCATTGTGCAACTATTTATCTTTAGGACTGAGGCGGGTTTTCCCTGGGTGTGCGTTTGTATTTGGGTTAAGAGAGACCCCACCTGTGACCTGTCACTAGATAGGAGTGGGTGTGGATCGCAGGACCTGCCTGACCATGTATCTCTGACTTTGGGTCGATGGGGAGATCACCTGGGGTAAATCCAACAGCAATGATACAAGTTTATTTGTACTGAAAATAATATGGCAGTCACTGGTATCATTTTTATTGACATTCTAAACATTGTGCGTACAGTTGTTATAGCGTACATCGACATTGTCTTAACTGATATTGACAGTGATGCTTGCTTAAGGCATAGCGTACATTGACATTGTTTCTACTGGTAACAACATTGTCATTTGTGCATGGATTATGACACATTAACATTATTACTGGCAGTATCTGTACTGTTGTGTGGGCACAGGCTATGGCATACATAGACATTGTATTTACGAGTATTGACATTGTTATGGCATACATTCACATTGCATTTATTGTTATTGCTGTTGTCGGACCAGCACATATCATGGTATTCGCTCACATTGTATTTACCCATTCCAACATTAGCAAGCTTCATTGTGTTAGTGAAAAGTGACTTTTTTTACCCCTTAGTACTGGATCCTAGCATTTGCACATGTAATGTAATGTAAACGTCATCTGTTCACAACTTCACTAATTATACCTTAGCTGTATTTAGGAATAATGTCTGAAAAACACAAACTCAGTCTTGAGTTTTAAAAGCTTTTTATACAGTTGAAGCATGGTGATTTTTATGTGTTTCATGTTCAGCCTATCCTGGTTTTGCAAAACCAGCATGTTCTATTTTCCAAATCATGCTATTTATTTTTTCTTCACATTTATAGGTCAGGACTGAAAATCTAATAATGCAAATTGTTCCTGGATAAAAAGCCAGCACAGCTTAAAGGAGTTACTCTTGACACAATATCACTTTTGGACATTAGGGGGCATATACACAACAAAATGTTGGAGCGTGGAGCTGCGCCCAATTTGGCAGTGCCACAATCCGACATTTTCAAAATGCAGGGATGCACCGTATTCACTAGAATATGGTGCAACTCTGTGTCTCCCTTAGCACTGGAGCAAAAAAGAGCTGCCTAATGCCAGCACAGGTGCCCTGCCGCCATGTTGCAAGGGTGCCTGCACTGCAAGGATGATTATTTATGTGCAGGTAGGGTCGCCTTCCTACACATGAATAGTCAATAATGCCAACTTGTACCTTATATGTGTGCTGCAGAATACACCACACATGAAAGAGCAAAAAACAATAGAGAAATGTATAACTTCTCCTCATTGAGCCATTCTAATGCCTGGTATTTTATGGCATTAGTTTTTGGAGCTGCCTCAGACTTGTAAATCTGGGGCAGCGTAAAAAATGAAATGGGTGTTGTGGTGGAATGCCCACAGCAACACCCATTGCACACCCCTTTGCCACAGAAAACTGCAGCAGAAAGGGGTATGTTTACAAGGCGGTGTTAAGCTACGCAAAGTGGTATGGCGCCACCTTGTAAATATGGAAAATGGTGCAGCGCCACCCGAGCACCACAAAAAGTGATGCTCCGGTGGTACTGAGGGCTTCTAAATACGCCCCAACGTTCTAAATCTTACAAAGGGTTCTAGTCCATTTCCAGTACCATTATTGTTTCTTTTGTATTGTAAAACTAAATATAAACCCTGATTTCTTACTTTATGAATGCCCACTATTTCCTTTGCACCGTTCATGAATAAAGCACTGAAAATGTAGTTTGTAAAAATATGTTCACCAAGCTTCAATACTCAGTAAGGCAATATGTATCACCGGCAGCAGCAGTGTAAGCGTTGGTGACACGACACAAAAAATAAGTATAGAGGCAGGAATAACGTTCCATTGCACACAGAGACCTGGTACAGTACAGGCACTGGAAGCGGTCTTTCCCCACAGAACAGGGGCATATCAGGCAGCAGTGGTGCAAGCTTCCTTTACACTAAAAAACAGGTGTAGCAAAACAGCACAAGCTAAAGCATGCCTCTGTTGTGCCATACCAGTCCCACAGTCCGCTCATCATGTGTAATGCAGTCACTCTCTCGCTTCCACTCACAAAGGAGAGGTTCGAGTGTACAAGCACCTCAGGGCATGGGTGGAGGTACTCTCTACTGGGTCTGTTAGGACAGCTCAACCTAAATGATACGGCATAAACAGGCTCACTTGAGTTATGTGATTTTGCAGCCATGGAGTTTTCCGTATAATTATGGATGTGATGCATTTGCCACATGACCCATCTTCTGCATATTCTACAACCTTTTGCAAAGGTTAACTAGTCCCTTTCGATGGATAACTGCTGTTTGTCTCTATTAACATGTTACACATGAGGTGAAGCCTTTGCCAATGTAGTGTGAACCTGTGTAAAGATGACAAAATATATCAGTAATAATATCAAAATGGTGCCAGATCACACCGTATAGTTGCCTTTCTTTTTCCATAATGTAGTCAACCATGCCATCTAATTTGTTCCTCCCCTGCCCATAAGTGACCCTGGTAATAAGGGTATTTTCGGTTCAGCCACAGTTATGACATGCATTAATCACATCTATAGGGTAGGGCGTGGACAGCTCTGCAAAGACCCATAGTCAAAAGTGTCAAGAGTGGTGGCACAGGTGCCAAAGTGGAGCTCCAATCAGTGCTTTCCATGCAGAAAAAGATGTTGTGCGAACACTTAGGCTGCAGACAAATTCTTAATTTTTCTGTGTGAGGAAATTCAACACGTGCGGCTGGGATAACTGGAGCTGTGCACTCCCTCTGTAATTTCAATGGACAGCTGAAGGATTTTGCACAAGTTGCACAAGTAGATGAAAGGACATTTTTACTGTACTACCCGTCTACTTTTGTGCCTGTAGTGGAAATACATCTACCTAGTATTTCCTTTCAGAAAACCATCCCTGCCCTCATGTCTATCAAACACACCATCCTCACTCGTTAACCCTTAATTATTATTTATACCCTTCAATTTATTATAACTATATTGCCTGCACCGTACATTTCTCAATCCCTATTCTCGGTCCTGCATACCCTCTTTTCCCACTTTCTTGTCTCACCAGCCTTCTTTCATTCAGCCCACATCTCTCTCTACATTTTGAAGAAGGTACCTCTGCCTCCCCTTCCAACCTCTCTCTACCTCATACTTCACACTTTACTCTTGCACTCATTCTCCACTTAAAACGTAATTTCAAAAAACTTCCACTCTCACCTTCTCAAAGTTATCCATCCTCAAGCACCCTGATCTTTTCTGCGCCGATCTCTTATCAGCCTGTCTCCCACACCGTCTCACACCTGCTTGCACTAAAGGGTTTCCACCACACCACACCACTAAACTTTAAACATTAAACTACAAAACTATTTTGACCTGAATATGGACTACCATAATATTGTGACGTTAAGTATATTTAAGTCCAGGTTTACTATACTTATCATACATGTACCTTGGCAATACATACTCACACGCACAAATATAATCAAAGTATGTAGAGGTGAAGTTAAGAATAATAAGTCTATAATTACATATACATACTTCTCTTGATATATTTTGGTGATCAATTTTCTGGTCACTTTATTTCTGTAGTCCAATATTATTTATTTTCAATAGTCTGGCATACAACCACACTAAGCCCCCACCCCACAGACTCACCTATTACATCCTCCTTATCTACCAAAACTCTCCCCTCTCGCACAGCCTCTTGCTTCTTTCTCTCACACACCATTTTCGTTCACCCAGTGTTCGCTCCTTCACATTGTCTCATGCTCCCACCAGTTTTCCCCACTCTCGCTCTTTCTCTCAGTCATACAAACACCTGCATGCTCTTGCCAGAGAAGGATTTGTTTCTTGTGGTGCTTTTCAACAGGGCAAGTGTTGAAGAGCATTTTTTAAACCTGCACTAGTGAAAAAAGCTGTCTAATATAATGCGACTGCACTGGCTGGAGGCATTTATGGGAGCAAACGTAAGCAACACTGCAGGCTTAAGCGAATGCGCTGTTGGTTTCAAGATGATATTTGGTTGTAGAGAAGCAAAATTCTCTTTGGAGATCATGAAGAAACCACTAGCCTTTGTGCTGATAATTTTGTTTCACATTGCAGAGTGTTATTCTCATATCAGGCACTCTTATCAACCTCTAATATATTGTTTTGGATATGCATCCATGGTGAGCGGTTCATCATACCTTTCCTGCCTTTTTAGTTCGCTGTCTGGTTTGCTAACATCATGGGGACATTTGGAAAGCTTCCTTGGGAATGATTTTCGTCCAATACTTACCATTGGCTTTGGGGTTTGTAACTCACATTTGCTACCTTTCTATCTGCTGAATTTTATTTATTTTAGACTGTCCACCTTGAGTTAATCTCTTCCCTTGTTCAAGCCTTATTGACTGTATCCTTCCACCAGTACTAGATTTCTGTAAACAGGCCTTTAAATCATGTTCTTATCTTGTCACATTTTCTGTCCATGCAAAAGCAGAGGTAAACTGTCACACTCTCTCTTTCAGGGAGATTGGTGTTTATTTTTATTTCTCTGACTTCACAGTGAGAGGATGTTAGAAATTGGGTTTTTGGTTGGCTAGGGTATGCACCTAAGCCAGGCAAAACCCACCTCTCTATTCAGGGTAAGAGAGTCACACCCTGCTCACCCCCTTATTAACTTGGCACGAGCAGTCTGGCTTATCCCAGTGGCAATGTGTAAAACATTTGCGTAACACACACACACACACCAGTGAAACAACACATACACAACAAAAGAGACTCCAACACATAGACCAGAACCATATAAACCATAAATCACTTTTTCCAACTAGGCAATTGTCAAAACATCACAGTTAGTGCAACAAAGTAAATACTTATATGTTGCACACACCATCAAAAAACCATCCCTTCGCACACAAGACGAATCCTGAAATAATGCTTGTTATTCTGACCAATAAAGGCAAAAACGACGAACATTAGAACACAGCAGGGCCTGTAATGCAGGTTAGGTCATACATAAATCATGGCTGCAAGGCATATTACGCCAGTCCTGGAAATTTGAGGAAAAACAACATACATCACAACATCAGGGCATAAGTCTGAAGCAGTTAGGTAATGCACAACTTAGCAGAATTACCCACAGCCTGCCCATATCCATAATGCCATATGTCACCGTAGAGGTCTCACCCAATCCTTGGAAAAAGAACTGGTGCCCCCCAGGTATGCACAGACATGGGATGGGACACACACTGCTGAATTTGGTGGGGAGGTCTCGCTGGGCCCCCGGCATGTATCACACCATCAAGACACTGGCCCACAGGCATTCACGTGTCTCTCTAGGAACCCCAGTACCGGTGCTTGGGGTACTTGTGGTTCAGAGTCTAATCTGGCCACCAATACAGTAAGAGAAGTCCATCACATGTGCATGGCCGGCAAATCCACAACCGGCCTTGGCCCCATACTCTGAAGACACATGCGGGGATCCTCTGCTATTCCCTCGCTGCTACGCCATCTCTGTCTGGTGGAAGAGGCGCTGAGGAGGAGAGAAATGTAGGGTAACTCACGCGCTTCTCGTCCAGAGCACTCCACATGCACTGAGTTAGGGGTACCAGGTCAAGTAAAAAGAGAGTGCTCAACCTGTGCTCCCCACAAGCTCCTGGAAAGTAACACAGGTAACACTCACCACGTGCTTCGCTGCCTACCAAGAACCAAAGGAATATAGCGTTCACCAGGTGTTACATTTTCACAGAGGGCAGGCCACCAAGCCCTGGGAGATCACTGGGGGCACCAAGCAGGAATAGATGCAACAGGCCTGCACACATAGTCCTTCTTGCAGCCCAGCATGCCACGGGAACGCTCAGCACACATGGGAGTTCAATGGTGATTGCTAATGGCAGCATAACATTTCCTTCTGACAAGGGGCAGTCTGTAGAGCCAGCAGCATCTGGTTTCAAGTCCCACGCAGTGTCTAAAACCATGGGGGTCAGAGCCCGTTTTTTTTACTCATAATGTCTGATGTAGAGGTAACTTCAAACTTTAGAAGTGCACAACACCTCCATTGAATTCTCAGTCCTGGGTCCAGACACACTACAGGGGGGCAGAAACAGCATTGTCAAAAGAAGTCACAGCCCTATTCAGGTGAAGGTGACAACTCCTCCCACCACTCTAGCTCAGGACGGCTCATCAGGATATGCAGGGCACACCTCAGCTTCCTTTGTGACTGTCTACAGTGAATGCACAAAAATGCCTCATGTAGTATAAATCACACATTGATTGGAGCCAGGCTGCAAAGCACAGAGAGTCATAAGCACACAGAAATGCTTAGTTCTAAAAGTGGCATTTATAAAATAGTAATAAAAAAATCAGCTTTCATCAATAAGCAGGATTTATCTCCGCTATTCCAAACACACCAAACATGGCAACGCTACTCATTCCAGATTGGAATTTATCACTGAAACACATATTAGGGAATTCCCAATGCAAACCTATGAGAGGAGCAGCATCACAGCAGTAAGAAACTAAACAGGATGATTGTCACTACCAGGACATGCCACACAACTAATGCATATGTCCTATCTTTTACCTACACAGCACCCTGCCCATAGGGCTAAGTAGGGCCTACCTTTGGGGTGACCTATAAGTAGTAAAAGCGGAGTTCCAGCCTTAGCAAATAACTTTAAATGCCAAATCACTGTGTGCGTAAACTGCGCACCTAAGCCCTGCAGGGGCAGAGGCCTAAGACAGGTTTGAAAGGCTACTTCTGTGAGTGGTGCAGGCAGTGCTGCAGGCCCACTAGTAGCATTTAATTTACAGGCGCTAGACATATAGGATACCACTGTACAATGTACTTACAGGTGCATTAAATATGCCAAATAACTGTAGACCAGTCATACCAAGTTTACAGGAGAGAGCACATGCACCATAGTACTGATAAGCAGTGGTAAAGTGCCTAGAGTCCTAAAGCCAACAGAATGTATCGGAATATTTCACAATTATAAAAGCACAAATAAAACCATTTTTTGGTAATTTTGAAGCGTGGTGGAAACACATATTTTAATAGGATCTAAACAAATACACTTTCATACATTATCATTTGTGTGCAGCATACTTTTAGCAGTAAAACTGTATGCATGCGCAAATGTATTGGTGATTTCAATTGAAGATGTTTGGTCTGTAGTGGCAGTGCGCTAGCACACCATGCATACTTCGCTTTACGCCACTCCACTCTACGTCACTTCACTCTATGCCTCTACTCTACACCACTCTACTCTATGCCAAAGCACCCTATCCCTCACCACTCTATTACGCACTGCTGCACTCTTCGTCACTGCACTCTACACTACTCTGCTCTGCGGCACAGCACTCTATTCTACTCCATTCTGCAAGACTGCACTCCATGCCACTGCACTCTACACCAATGCACTCAACTCTGTACCAATCCACTCTACACCAGTGCACTCTATGCCAATCCACTCTCCGCCACTCGAATCTACTCTACACTAAGCCACTCTATTCTACACCACTGTACTCTACCATGCACCACTCAACTCTACTCTGAAACAAACTGCTCTATGCTGCTGTACTTGGTGCAATTGCACTCAACACCACTCTTCTTGGTGCCATTGCACTCTACTCTGTGCCAATGCACCCTACACCCCTTTACTCAAAATCAATGCACTCTGTGTCACTGCACTCTATGCCAAACTACTGTGCACCAATGCACTCTGCATCACTATGCTCTACTCTGCAACAATTTACACCACTGCTCTCTAGGCTGTTGTACTCTATATCACTGCACTCAATGCCTCTCTATTTGACTGTGCACCACTGTACTCTACGTCACTGCTCTTTATGCCACTCTAGTCTGCATGGCTCTACGCCACTGCACTCTGACTCATATGCACTCTGCCCACTGAACTATACACCACTGCAGTATACAACAGTCCCCTCTGCATCACTGCACTCTCTGCCACTGAACTCCATGCCACTTCACTCTACCCTGCGCCACCCTACTTTCCACCACTCTACTCCAAGCCACTGACCCTTACACCACTCTAATCTAAACCACTGGACTCTATGCCAATGCACTAAACATCACTTTACTCAAAACCAATGCATCCTATGCCACTGCATTCCATGGCAATTACTCTGCATCATGCACTCTATGTAACTATGCTCTACTCTGCAGCACTACATGCCACTGCACTGTACAACACTTTATGCAACCCCACTGCACGCTACTCAATTCTACTGTACACTACGATATTGCTCTCTGTTCTATTCTACTCTGCACCACTCTACTCTCCAAGACTCCACTCTCTGCCACTGAACTCAACAACACTCTACACTGCACTACTGCCCTCTAATCCATTGCATGCTATGCCATTTCATGCGACCCCACTCTACACCATTGAGCTCTACATCACTATATTCTACTCTGCACCACTTTACTCTGTGCCACGGCTCTCTTCACCACTCTACTTTGTGTAACTCTACTCTGAGCCACTGTACTCGATGCCACTGCATACAACATTACTCTACTCTGCAAGACTGCACTCTCCACCACTTAACTCAATGGCACTCTACTCTGCACCACTACACGCTATTCCACTGTATGCTACACCACTCTACACCATTTCGCTATACGTCACTCCACTCTACGCCACTCCATTCTACTCTGCATCACCGTACTCTATGCCACTGCTCTCTGCACCCGTCTTTTCTGCACCACTCTATTCAATGGAAATGCCCTCTATGCCACTGCACCATTCATCTCTATGCCACTTTACTGCACTCTATGCCAATGCATTCTATGCCACTACTCTGCATCACTCCACGTCACTCTAATCTATTCCACACCACTGCACTCCACGCCACTGCACTCTACTCTAAGCCACTCTATTCTATATCACTGCAATCTATGCCAGTGCACTCTACACCATTTTACTCAATACAAATGTACTTTATGCCATTCTACTCTGCACCACTGTACTTTACGCCACGTCCCTTTAGGCCACTCTACTCCACTCTATGACACTAAACTCTATGATACTCCACTCTAGGGCACTCTGCTGCATTCAACTCTACTCCACTCCGTGACACTCTATTCCACTCTATGCAACTCCACTCTACTCCACTCTATACATCTATGCAGCACTACTCCGCTCTATGCAACTCTTTTGATGCCACTCCATGCCACTTTACTGCACTCTATTCCATGACACACTATTCCACTCTACTCCAATCCACTTTAGGCCACTCCGCTCTATGGCACCCTATGCCACTCAACTCTACGCCACTCTGCAATAAAAACACTCAACTCAGCTCTATGCCATTCCACTCCGCTATACTACTCCACTTTATGCCATTATACTCTATAACAATCTACTCGGCTCTAAGCCACTCTTTTCTGCAATGCTCTTCTCCACTCTACGCAACGACCTCTACACCACTCCACTCTGCTCTACACCACTCCACGACACTCAATGTCCCTCCACGACACTCTACATCACTCAACTCTTCTCCACTCCAAACCCTTCCACCTTTCCACTCTACAACACTCTACTCCCTCCATGACCCTCCAAGCCATTTCAACCCTAATCTACACCACTCTATGCCACTTCACTTTGCTCTACTCCACTCTACCACACTCCACTCCATGCCACTCTCCCTTACCCCATTAACTTTAGCCATGCTGAACAGCAGTCACACTGGTGTTCAAAATGGCTGAAACATATTGACAAGCCAATAGTTTTTGCAAAGACAATACCTATTGCCTTTGCCAATGTTTGTTGTTATACCTGTTGAAATACTAGGAGAGCCCGCAGTGAGGACAAGGTCCAAGCCATGTGTTTGCTCTGGGCCGTGCTCCTGTAAAGAGGTGTGTACTCCTACTTCCATGACGCCGGGTGACGTGTGAATGACAAGAAAGTGTGTGGTACTGCTATCCGAAAAGCTGTCAGTGCCAAGGCCTGACGTGCACTAGCGTCGAAAGTAAACAACGGAATTTTAAAGGACCTATTTACTTCAGCTCAGAATTCAAATGGGGAACCCTTTGTGAAGAACAGTATTGAGGATAGGGCTGTCGGTCTGTGCGGTTCTGGCACGTGGGATTGACTGCATGCAGTTGTTTAAATGAGACGGCATAGAATAGCGCAAAGAAGGTTGAGAGAGGTAGTGTCAATATAAGAGAGAGGGAGCAAAGAGAGAAAAGAAGTGTTCACAGCGGGCAGGCGGCAGTGGGGAACAGACGTGCCAGGGAGCAGATAGGCAGTGTATGAAAAGAGTTTGCAGGCAAAAGGGACAGGAGCAGAGATTTGCCACTCACATTTAGGGTTTACACTTAACATATGAATAATCCTCCGAGCTCCTGTACTACTGGCAATGCATCCCATGTTATACTACAAGGGCCGAAGAGTTCGGAATTATAGTCCGAAAAAACGGTGCCGTGAGCCTCTCAAACCACTCCTATACACCCCATGAATCAACATTTACACAGCCCATCACAGGCCAGCTTTGTCTGGGTGGTTTTCAGCCCTTTAGAAGACACAGCCAACACGTTGCACTCTGTTTGCGTTCTTAGACGGTGTCAATATGAAACGGAACAGCAAGCCTTCACCCTGCCCAGCTAGACCGTTCGACTGTCACACATTCCGTTGGTGCAGGAGAAGCGCTGCCACGGAGAAATGAAGAAGTGGGGGTCCTAACTGTCAGGCCCGGACTGGCCGTTGCGGGCACCGGGCAATCCCCCGGTGCGCCGCAAGGGTGGGGGCTCACATTCATGGTGCAAGTGCAATAAACAGCAGGATGGGGAGCAAAATGTCGACCACCGATGATGATGCTGACAATGCCTGTGACTGCAGGCTGGCAAGCGATATGCCAGGCAGTGCCAACCACACAGAACCATGGACTGATCAGCTAACTCAGGAGCTGAGAGGAGCCAGGCTGTACGCAGTGGTGTGCTGAAAACAGATGCACTGGCACTGCCACACAGATCAACTAGGAGAGGGTGTGGCGTAGAGGCTAGAGCTGACAACTTTGGACCTGGGCAACAAAGTTCAAGATTCGGCGTGGGCTCAATATCCAGTGATTCTGGGCAAATCACTTATTGTCCCCTTGGCCTACCAAAAATTAACGTGTCCTTGTGTAAAGTAACTGGTGCTCATGTAAAGCGCTCCAATACCTTCGGGTTAAGTTCGCACTGTATACAACACCACAAGAATAAATAAAACAGCTCACACATCAAGGCTCACAAGCAGGCTCGGCAACGACCAGTGCCATAACAACTCCCTGTGTTACCGCAGACAAAGTGACTATCTCTGCTGAGGTCCTCTTCATAACCTGTAATGAAGGTCCGGGTGTTGCTGGAGTGAGGGCACTGCCGGAAGAGGTGTCATACTGTCAGAAGTTGGCCTGGGCGAGATATTTTGCAATGTATGTTCCCGACCGCCATAGACAGCAGCCATAGAGAGCCCCCCCATCACGCACATCCCCACCATCGGCATCATGCTGCTGAATATGTGTAGGAAGCAGTACAAAGGCTGTATACATCGCATACACTAGTGAGACTTTGTGAATGTTACCCCGTGATGCTATCCACCATGAGAAGAGAAAAGTTCTGGCTCACAACGGCGTTGCTGTAAACACGTGCACTGAACACTGCTGCCACAGTCCTTTGAAAACATTAGGTGTTTTAAAGTGACAGGTGACTTGTGTAACGTTGCTCGCAGGAGCGACTGGGCCTAGCTGTATGGCGCACACCAATACACACAGACACACAGTTGGCTGGTCTGAGCAAGAAATCACAAGCAAACTCCGCCCGTTTATTTATACTCTCTGGTCACGCCTGGCCAGAGAGTGATACAAAGTGTATATGCCCTTCCGGGCTAAGGCCCACATGCATCAAGCATTTTTGTAGTCGCAAACGGTGCGATTCCTTAAAATCGGCCGTTTGCGAATGCAAAAGTGCTTTTTGGGATGCATGAAGCAATTTTAGAATTCGTAACATGTTTGCGAGTTCTAAAATTGTGAGTGCTTTTAAGAAGTCGCAGATGTGCGATTTCTTAAAAGCAATGCATCATTAAATTTAAAACTGTAAATTCGCAATTAGGGTGCCAAATTTACCGAGTGGTTGAACCACTCGGTAAATTTGGAAAAAGTGTTTAAAATGCTGAAAATGTTTTTTTTTCAACATTCATGTTTCACACACACATGTCCTTAGGACATGTGTGTGTGAAACATGATGCGAAAAATACATTTCAGGGGTGCATGGGGGGGTCCTTTGGACCCCCCCCTGCACCCATGAAATTTTCAAAGTGCCACTCGCAATTTGCGAATGCCTTCCCATTGACTCCTATCGGCCTTTTGGCCCATAGGAATCAATGGGAATTGCGAAAATTAACTTAAGAATTCGGTATTCATTTGGGATTCGGTAAAAATTGCGATTTTTACCGAATCACAAATGAATACCGAAAATAATGATGCATAGCATTTTGCACTTCTTAATTTGCGATTCCTTATTTTTCGCAAATTAGGAAGTGCAAAATGTCACAATGATGCATGTGGGCCTAAGAGTCTCTGCATACTGCATGAGCGGCAACTAGACCACTACCACTGGGTACCAAACTCGAGGGAGTGATTTTGTGGGGTCTGACCCTGCGACTTTTCATCACAATGCACATTTGTATGGGGTTATTTTTATTTTCATTATGTTAGCAGACCGTAGTAGCATTTCGTTCTTGCTAGCCATGTGTTTCCTTGCTACTCAAATATATGCCCTCATTCTCTTCCAGCTACACGCCAGTGGGGCTGTTATCTGAAAGTATACATTCCAAGGAGGACTCCACAAAAGGTCTGGTTTTGTGACTTTTCATCAAATGTCTGAGGATATTGAGTTGACCCATGTGTCTTTTGCACTGGATGGTCGGGCCTTTATTGTCACATGGTTTGTTGAGGTCACTGTGTAACCCAAACATTTAGTCAGATCCAACACTGCTTGGTTTACAGCGATTATTGGTCCCACTGTGCTTGCTATGGTGGTGCGGAGATGGTGTTGTGTAGGCTTGTGATTGGCGAAAACAATTTCTGGGATCCAGGCAGCAAAGAAAGACCACTCAGCAGCCTGTAAGAAGACCCTTAGGTACAATTTAGTAGTTTACATACTGGGTATTATAAATATGGAGTCCAGATAAGACCACCCCTGCCAGCCCCTACCAACTGGAGTGGCACTGACTGAGAAATTAATGGTCTGGTCCAAATGGTGAGAACTGGCATCAACCATGGAACAACACAGATACCACCAACATCAATAACATCGATGCCATGTCTATAAATCATATCAATAAAAACATACTCTATAAAATGGCAAAATGTTTTTTGAGGCATTGCCTCAAAATGGTGCACGCCCAAGAAAGCACATTCATTCTATGTATTCAGTCTTGACGAGCTACTGGGACGATCACCTTGTCAGTGACCACATACATGTTTAATTTACTCTGCACTGAATCCATGCAGCATCTCCCCACACCTCTCTATGAAAACCCACGGTGGTTTTAAGTTCAGTTTACTATTGTATTCACATTTAAAAAAATGATTTATTGCCCTAGGTTTCATTCCGTAATCTCTTTCTAGTGGCCATTCAAATCCTTAACTTATTCACATATTCTTTTACTTGGCTGAATTGTTTTGTATTAGGATGGTAACTGTTAGAAATAGGGGTCTCTAGTTTGGCAATGGTTTGCACCTTTGTACAAGTAGGGACCCTTCTTCCTAGTCAGGGTAAGGAGGATACACTTCTAAAATAACCCCTGCTCACCCCCTTGGTAGCTTGGCACTAGCAGACAGGCTTTTCTTAGAGGCAGTGAGAAAATAAGTTGTACTCACATACAGTAACACAGTAAAACCACTCCAAATGAACATTACACCAGTTTAGAAAAATAGGAAATCTTTATCTAAACCAAACAAGACCAAAAACACAAAAATCAACCATACATATATCAAGATACCACCAAAAATAGGTTATTCACAAAAATAAACCTTGAAGCAACAAATAGCTCCACCTGGGTCTCTTACGAAGTCGTGACATGAAAATCCCAAAGTGCGGAGCAGCCTGCGAGGTACGCGGCATCGGGCCCAGAGTCACATGGATCCCAAAGAACAGTATCTTGGCAAACAAGGAAAACATAGATGGTGCACGTGTCGGGGAAGTGATGCTTTAATGGCAACGGACTGTCGTCAGTTCCTTACGAACACAGGGGAGGTGAGGCGTTGGCTCCTTACTGCGATGAAGGGGAGGGAGGCGTCAGTTCCTTACTGTTGCTGGGGAGATAATTTTGCTGTGGCATCGTGACATCAGTTCCTTACAACGATGCGCGGTCAATGGATTC
Source organism: Lissotriton helveticus (assembly GCF_964261635.1). Lineage (NCBI taxonomy): Eukaryota > Metazoa > Chordata > Amphibia > Caudata > Salamandridae > Lissotriton > Lissotriton helveticus. The sequence continues at coordinate 598,318,251 of NC_136063.1, read as the reverse complement.
GGGAAATCACCCAAGTCAAGTATAAGCTACGCGATGATGAATCACTGGCAATGGTGAGGTCCGGGCTGAGGTGCGAGTCGGGGTGGTGCGTTGTGAGCATCATGAGTAGTGCCCTCTGCTCCGGTACAGGCAGCAGCCTCGATGACGGAATCATAGTCTGCATTGTGCGGCAGTGGCCTGTGTAAGGACTGCGGTGAAAGTTAGGGTGGTGTATCATGCACTTCACCAGTGGTGCCAACGGCTTTGTTGCAGGGCGCAGCGTCGCTCACTGGCATTGGTGTTGCTATTTCCCTCTGTGAGAGCTGACACATCAGTTCCAGGTGCAGGAGGACAGAGTAAATGAATTCTTTGTGTCCCGGAGACTTCAGAACAGGAGGCAAGCTCTACACCAAGCCCATGGAGATCTTCTTTAAGCAGGATACACAGCACAGTTCAGACTTTGTCCTCTCCTTGGCAGAAACAGCCACTGCAGGCCAACCCCACACAGCACAGGGGCAGTACTTTTCCTTCAGTTTTTCCCAGCTTTTCTACTTGGCACAGGTTTCTCTTGAGTCCAGAAGCAATCTAAAGTTCTGGGCCCCAATATTTATACTGCATTTCCTTTGTTCTCTTGTGGCAGAGAGTCTCTTAGCTCAGTCCAAACCAGTTCTGTCCTCTCTGGTCCAGATTCCTAGCAGGGGGTGGAGACAGCATTGTGTAAGGGAAACCAGGACTATTCAAGTGCAAGGAAATCTCATCCCACTAATCTAAATGCAGCACCGCTCTACTGAGCCCAGCCCTAACTCATCCAGGAAAGACAGCACATACCTTAACTCCCCAGTGGCTGTCTGCAGTGAATGCACATTCCCAGTCCCTGTCACTCCAAAACCAGACAGTCAATGCACAACTCAGCAGGGGCACATAGGATGGCTAAGTAAGAACATGTCTACTTTTTAAAAAGTGCCCTTTTTAAACCCACAATTTAAAAAGCATCTTTACTAAAAGATGTGGTATTAAATTCTGAGTTCAGAGAACCTAAACTCTATTTTCCAATCTTGCCCCCATAGGAAGTTATGCTTGTAAGATGTGCCGTATGCGAGACTGTTTTATATTTGCTGCTGTTCCTGACTGCGAGGATACGTGTGGACATCTGAGGGGCTTAGCGGCTACTGTTCACGGCCCCCGCTTCGCAGGTGCCGTTCATGGGTCTCTAGTGCTGTGTTGCTCTGACACGGAGGGACTGCGAGGCCCAGCAGGCAATTCATCATCCCACACCTGCAGCCTCTTCCCTCCGTGTACACGCCCCTGCCTGGCTGCTTTTCTTCCCCGTTTGGCTTTCGCTCCGGGAGTGCCGTTTGCAAGACTGTTTTATATTTGCTGCTGTTCCTGACTGCGAGGATACGTGTGGACATCTGAGGGGCTTAGCGGCTACTGTTCACGGCCCCCGCTTTGCGGGGGCCGTTCACGGGACTCTAGCGCTGTGTTGCTCTGACACGGAGGGACTGCGAGGCCCAGCAGGCAATTCATCATCCCACACCTGCAGCCTCTTCCCTCCGTGTCACTCCCCCGCCTGGCTGGCCTTTATAATTGAATTAGTATCCCGCGACGCGGGACGTGAGGTTCCGTGAATTCTGAACCCGTTTCATAAAGGTCATGGTTTCGTTACGATTTTGATATTAGCAAACCGTAACCAGTTAGTACGGCAAGCATGAGTGTTTTCCTCACGTTACACCGATGAATTCACTACGTATTTAGGGATTCGTTCTGAACCATAGGGTTCCATTTTGTGTATGGCAGCCATTTTGTGGTTGCCCTCACATAGGCCGATGACTGCGGCCGAACGAGTCTTTAGCACACGTGTACTTTAGCTGACTTCTGAATGACCTGAGCCAACTGACCCTCTTGCCTGAAGCCAAACTTGTTAGGCCAGTTCCTTTCCCAGTAGCTGATCAAGATTGAGGATCGAGGCACAGGACATCGTAAACCTTTATTGCACACAAATATGTCTTATCTTACTCACACCTGTTTCTGCTCCTTTCTTTTTGGTCTATTTATGATGGGGAAGTGCCTTTTTTTATTAGGGGTCCGTTTGATCTATCTGATGAAGAATGTTGGGTTTGACCAATGATTGATCATGGGCTGGGCAACTGAAAAGTGGGTTTTACCGTCATGCGATAAATCTGATCTTGATACATGTGATTGGACAATTTGTAAATGTAAGGTATTTGTCTGGAATGTGATTTTTGGCATAAAAAGGGATGGCTTGCTTTGTAAAGTTGAGCAGTCTCCTGAGAACTCATACCGTGTTGACTTCTAGGACTTCTGTTACTGGCTGCAGACAATAAATTCGATCTTTGACGTCACCGAGAAGACTCTGTGTCTCTGTGTTTGAAGACAGGTGATACCCGTTCTTCAGACGCGCGCAGGTCGAAGCGCGGGGCTAAGCCCGGGCAAAGGGCGGGCCCTCCGAGGCCGTAGAGAGCTGGGCTGGGTGCGCCCCCCTCGACTCCTCCTTAAAATAAAATAGATTATTTATATATCACTTGTATTAATCTATTGTTGTGGGCCTTATGCTGTAAAGACGGCTTTGGAATAAATTGTGTCTGCTTTCCTCTTTACGGTATATTTAAGCCACGGAACATCCACTAGGAGTAAAGCCGTTTTGCTACTTAATTGCTTTTTAACATTACTAGTTTTATATCTCCTAGTGCTGAATCGTCTTTTGAAATGACTGCAAAAAAATTAAGGTCTGGGCGTTTATTAGTGGGAAGAACTTGTTCTAAGACTAAATCAAATCCCCTACGAAATAAGGATTAAGCATGGGCGGATTTTGCGAATTGGCAATCCACGAACTTGCGTATTTACGGATTCGCAATCCACAAAATCCGCGAACTCTCGCGAATTTGCGGATTTTTTTTTTTTGTGTTCGCAAGGGTTTCTGCCCGTTTGCGAGGGTTGTGTACCAGTTCCCAATTGCGAACTTACTTGTCGGCTCGCAACGGCCGCGACTATGTTGTTTCTATGTCTGGTTCATCATCACAGGTTCACAGCACCCTCTGTTTCACCACTGCCACCCTCTGGTACACCCATGCCACCCTCGGGTACATCACTGCCACCCTCTGGTTGGTTTATCACTGTAGATTATGGGGGTGAAAAAAAGCAAGCACACCTGCCCTGCTTCAACTGACATGAATTAATTTGGGGTTGATTAATGTGTCACTGAATTTAAACTTCCAGTCTGGCTGGCACCTGCTTCCTTATCTGTAATTTGCTTTCTGTTGCAGTGCAATTTTTTTTCACAGGACCTTTGTGGCCTACTTGTAGCTATTCTCTGAGCCTGCTGTGAGGGTCAGAGCAGGGTCATAGAATAGTTGCAAGTAGGCAACTGAACTCTGAAGGGGCCCCTCAGGAAGCACTACAGGGAATGGTTACTAATGATAAGATTGAACTTTTGCACCTGCTGAGTGCTTTCAGTTTTGTCTGTAATTGCTTTCTGTTGCAGTGTAATTTTTTTAACAGGACCTTTGTTGTATACTTGTAGCTATTCTCTGAGCCTGCTGTGAGGGTCAGAGCAGGGTCATAGAATAGTTGCAAGTAGGCAAATGAACTCTGAAGGGGCCCCTCAGGAAGCACTACAGGGAAAGGTTACTAATGATAAGATTGAACTTTTGCACCTGCTGAGTGCTTTCAGTTTTGCAAAAATCCAAATATCCAGCAGCATCCACAAAAAGTAACCCTTCCAGGTCAAGATCCAAATCAAAGTGACCAGCACATGAAGAAAGCACTGGGAGGAGCCTGCTGGACAGGAACAGGAAGTTGGAGACTGTGGGGCACTTCCTTCCTCCCACCCCCCCCCACCCCCAAAATGGACTCCTTGCAAAGAAAAAGTGCAGGCAAATGTCAACCTGAGGAGTTATTCTGATAAAAATCATAATTTTCAAGGTTTATGCTGCCTGCTGGTGGATTTCTTGTGCGAAATTGCAAATTTTGCAATCTCGCAATTGCGAGATTGTCGCTGCCCGCCGCATCTACGTGTTCGCAAGTGTTTACTCCCGCGAAATTGTATAGTATTCTAGTTGGCAAGTGCGACCAAGCAAAAAATCCGCTTCGTACGGATTTTACGAATTTTCGGCAAGTTTGCGAGAGTTCGCGGATTGCGAATTTGCCGAAAATCCGCGAGCGGAACGGATTTTACGCCCATGCTTAATAAGGATACTTCTGTTTTACAGTTAAACGGAAAATGTCAATTATATAGCTTATGGGAAAGGGGAAAGGACAAGGCCCAGACTGAGGGTCCAAAGTCAGTTGACATCAATGTTAAAGGTAAAGAGGAAGGCAAATTGACTATGAGAGGGCACAGTAATCAGGATGCTTCTATTATTTTGGCAAATGCAAAAAAAGCTACTAATCCTCCTACCGTGGAGGTGGGTAGCTCTCAAGTCCCCCTGAAAGTGCAGATGCCTATAAAGCTTGTTCCCGGGGAATTAAGCCTAAATAATATTGTGCCTCTTCATGGTGTTACTACTAAAATAGTTGAAGTATTAGAGCATAATTCCTCTCCTTCCCCAGGGGAAGGTTTAAATGACTCCCCTGGACTATTTCGTCCTGCGGTTGATTCTGGTAATGATTTTACTCTCCCTGATATAGACACGGAGCTCTACAAGAGATACACCAATCCTGATCATAGCAAGGTTTTAGATCAAGCAAGCACTCCAGTAGTATCAGCACCCTCAGGGCTTCAACTATATAGTAGTACTCCCTCTAATAAATCTCAATTTTCAATGTCACAGGGAAACATCTCTACAAGCCCTGTCTTTAATATTACTGACACCCAATCAAACCTTCCTACTAGGCTTGATAAACCTATATCGGATTCTCTGACATCCTTAGAACACCTGCTCTCTTCCATTTTGATGTTATTGGAAACATTTGTTGGAGGCTCGGATTGTGTGCTAGAAACTGTAACCCAAATACTTAAGGTATTATTAAATAGTAAACAGGGAGTCGAATCTAGCCCACATCACGAGTCATCCCCCGTAGAAGTGCAAGGATTGAAAGATAAGAAGGTAAAGAATAAGTCCGAGACTGCCTTTAAAATTTTAGACTTAGTCTGAACTGAACAAGGTGAGAACCATTTATTGATGGAAAAAAACCTAGTTGTTAGACAGAGGAACAGCCCCGTAGCTCCATTAAAAGCAGCTGCAGCTAATTGTATTCTCAAATCTGATCCAGAAATAGAAATTATGACGGACTCTGAAAAAAGGATGGATAAGGAAGTATTCCCTATATTTAAACCCCAGATAAATGAAGAGAAAGAGGATGCCTCGAATTCTCTAAACGAAGGGAAAAAGGGAAATTTAGGAAAATATAAAAAGCTTAGAGGAAAAAGGAGGAAACCAATTCGTAGATTTACAAAAAAGAGACAGAGAAAAATAAATTTTGATGAAAACATAGATAGTCCTATAGAACCCCCCTCCCCCAGACTCTTTGCTTAATTTATCCCAAGTTATAAATGGGCACACTAAATTGGATCAGGATCTTCTACTGACTATACCAGGGGGGTCTTCTAATAGCATCCGATCTGTCGAACAGATAAATCCCCCTAATATCCTACCTCCATCCCTTGATCCCTTGGCTAAGCCTTATCTTGATAGGTTGGGAAGCGAAAGGGCTCCTAAGTGGTCAAAGGCTGTTCCTGACAAGGAAAGTATAGATACCTTCCAACCAAATGTCGATCCTGAAAAGGAAAGTATAGATACCCTTTATTTAGATTTTATTCCGTTATTTGATACAAATCTTACATTAAATAGATCTTCGCTCCTTAATTGTTTTTGGGAGATCGAAAGTCTGAAACTTATTCAGACTAACGATCTAGATGTAGTCTCCATCTTGAATTTAGAGGTGGGGAATCTAGCAAGGGTTAAATTTTATTCTAAACTTGTTGTAAATCATATTTTAAAATGGTCGGAAGGATTACAAAGTAGGGGGATTGATGTGATTCCATTTTTTGTGGAATCACGCTATGGAAGACTCGTTAATATGCCCCTACCTTCCAATGCAGTCTTAGGCAGTATAAATATGCCCGCTAAAACGGACGAACTAAAAATTTGTATTTCATAAAATGTACGGCATGTGTCATACAAAAATTCTCTTCTTTGCCAATTAGACTCGGCAGAAGAAACTCTCAAATGGAATTGGTTGCCTGGTGTCTTGTCAAGCAAATCTATGCTTAATTCCAAGCCATATTCCCATCTTTAGCACTGAGTTAAAAATAATATGTTGGAATACGGCTGGAATAAAGAATAGTCCAGAAAAATTACAATACTTGCATACATTAGAAGCTGATGTGATCTGTCTCCAGGAGACTTGGTGTAATGAGAAATTTTTTTCGGGTAAGGACTACTATTTGTTGGACGGCAGAGCCACTTCCTCCAGGAGAGGTCACGCTAAAGGTGGAGTGGCCTGTTTGCTCTCCAATAAGATAAAATGGAACTTTGCCCATTATTTAGATTCCAGTAATCTTTTCCAGGTAATAACACTGTCCAACCTTGTTAATGGCAACTCAAGAAAATCAATTGTATTGATAAATGTTTATATTCCCCCAGATGTATGTTTTAATGTATGCTTAAAGAAGGTTTTTTCCCACATAAAGAATCTAATTGACTCTGAATGCCCTCCCCATATAATTTTATTAGGGGATTTTAATTGTAAAATCTCTAACTGTAGTTTAGAGTTGTTTAGGAACAAGCATAAGGAGGAATCCTTACAGATACCTCTGGCTCTTTTTCCAGGTAATATTAAGACCAATAAGAGAGGGAAATTATTTCTGGAGGAATTGCTAGAGGTTGATAGCATTATAGTAAATGGAAGGCTTCCCTCGGACACTCCGGCAAACTACACTCACAAGTCCAACAATAGTGAGTCTATTCTTGATTATGTGGTAGTGGGAAGATCCTCTTTTTTCTTCTGAAAGATCTGTTGGTCTCCAACACAGACCTCAGTGATCATAAGGTACTCACCATTAGGGTAAATATAAATCCACCTTTGACGGACTTGTTGCATTTAAATAGTGAATTGGTGAGTTTTGGAGCCAATTCTGGCAGATGCTTTTGGAACTTTAGGGCTATTAAGGGCTTGGAGAGTATCCTAGCGGCCGCTGTGGGGAATTTGGTTAATTGGATTGGTTTTGAATTAATATGTTTTGCTGACTTTATGAATGTGGTAACATCCACCGCAAAAAAAACTTATTCTAGAGGAAATTTTTAAATAATTCCTAGTTGTCTTCGGTACCTTAATATTGAAATGAATAAATTAGTAAGGGAACAGTACCTCACTTATACTCCTGAAAGATATCATAGAATAGTCCTATTAAGAAGAAGGAGGAATAGGGTTAAGGCTAAATTGAAAAAAGGAAATGAAGACACTTTATGGATTAAACTACAGGAAGCTGCCCATAAGGGTCAAGCTAGAACATTTTGGTCACTTATTGGGGAGGGCTGTGGAGTAAGATCTAGACCACTGCCTATACCCATTGAAGAGCAAATCTGGGTTGGGTATATTGAGAATTTATAAGCCAGCAATGGAGTGGTGTTTGAATATGGTGGAACATATGGGGTTAGTTCTCCATATGCTCCTCCGACCGAAAAAGATATTGAACTGGCCATTAAGGGCTTGCGCTGTTCTGGAGCAATGGGTCCAGATGAGCTTCCCATTTCGGTCTTAAAACAAAATAGCGAGATGTGGAGTAAAATCCTCTTCCCAGTCTTTAGCTCTTGTTTTTCCTGTAAAACCATCCTCCCCTCTTGGAGGGGGAGCATATTGGTCCCCCTACATAAGAAGGGAGACCGCGATGTTCCGCACAACTACCGCCAAATTGCCCTTTTGGACGCCATAGGCAAAGTATTTACAAAATGCCTCCTTAAGTTGATCAATGAATGGGTGTCCAAGGATGAAATCTTGCCCCTTGAGCAGATTGGGTTTAGGCAGAGACATGGTACATTGGACAACTTGACCGCACTGCAAGTTATAACAGAAAAATACATCAAGGTCCGTGAGGGAGAGTCTATGGCGCCTTCATAGACTTCTCCACAGCATTTGACAAAGTAGATCGTCCTTTGCTGTGGAGGAAATTATCAGACCTTGGCATGCCGTCTACCCTCCTGGAGATAGTCTGAGCCCTGTACTCCGATACTTGGTGTAGAGTTTTACTAGGCGGGGAAAGGGGACTTTCTCGAGTAATTACTACAGCCAATGGGTTAAAACAAGGAGGCCTATTAGCCCCTTTATTATTTTCCCTTTACATTGCTGATCTCCCTCAAGTTTTATCCTTAAGCGAAGGAATTGCTCCTGTTCTTGGGGGTAGACCGATTGTCTGTCTACTGTATGCAGACGATATATTAATGCTGGATTTAACTCCTAAAGGATTAAATAATCGTCTTCAGGCACTTTATGAATATGCGGAGGCACACCACTTGAAGATAAATATCTCAAAAAGTAAAGTAATGTGCATGTCGGGAAGGAAAAAGTTGAAATATGCGAGCTTTCCTTGGTCTGTAGGTGGCCAAAGATTGGAAGTAGTAAAATCTTATGTCTTCCTAGGAAAAATTATTGTTGATAACTTAAGTGAAAAGGCTCACATAGCAAACAACACCCGGAAAGCAATTGCCCAAGGAAAAAGTCTATTCTCATTATATAATGCTAAAGGTAGAAGACACTTTGCTATTTTGCTGGAAGTTTATCGTGCTAAAATCCCAGCATCATTACTGTATGGTATTGAATTACTGGATATAAACAACTGGGGCTTCCTAAATACTACGGAAGGCAAAATTCTGCGCTGTTAAACCACGGTTAATACAGCGTCTCCTATAGCCGCTTTTAGGCTGGAATTCGGCCTGCGTAGTAGTTGGGTCCAGGGCCTAGCTGGGATAGTGTGCTGGGTCTCCAGCCTTGCAGGGGCAGAGCCTGGTACCCTAAGACAACTTATTCAAACTGAGTTATTAGGAACCTTTAAAGAACACTCTCTAATTGTAAAAAACTTTAGAACTGCAGTCGATCTTCTGCAACTTAATGAATCGGTTCTTTTTACTTTATCTGCATATCAGCTGAGGTCAACTTTGAAGTTGGCTACCTGGAAATTAAGCTATAAGATGGATAGGGAAGCACGTATCCTGAAGAAGGGTGTCTCTCTGGCCACTGCTGCCTGCCTAATGAAAAAGGCGCAATCTTATGTCTCCTGGAATTTTCCTCATGGTGTACGGCGGCTCTTTTTTCTAATAAGGCAGGATTTACTCCCTTTGAATAATCTCTTGTCCAGATGGTACGGCTCCTCAGCTATGTGTAATTTTTGTAATGATTCAACTCAGGATATCTTCCATGTGCTCTTTGTGTGCCCGGCCCTGCTTTTGCATAGGCGTAAGTGGCTGAGACCAATTTGTCTTCAATTAAATATTCTTTCTGCCACTTCTTTTTTAGACGCTATCCATAATCCCCCTAATGAAATGTTCTGTCATAAAATTTTTAACTTTTTCAAAAGTTTCTTAGTTTTATATTAGTAGCTTTTATGTGTTTATTCTTTTTTTGTATTATTGTGATTATATGCAAATGTATTTTGTTTTGTTAATCTTTTATGTGGACCTCATGTGAGTTCCGAAATCATAAATGAATAAACTTGATAAACTTGTAATATGTTACAAAATATTTCCAATGCTATCTTATGGGACAGATAGCCTTTCAGTAGTGAAATACGAAATACACTGTATTTCACACCTAGGACATTTCACACACACCAGTACATGTCCTATCTTTAACATACACTGCACCCTGCCCACGGGGGTGCCCTGGGCCTACCTGATGGGTGCCTTATATGTAAAACAAAAGTAAAGGTTAGAGCCTGGCAAGTGGGTGCACTTGCCCTGGCAAGTGGGTGCACTTGCCAGGTTGACATGGCAGTTAGAAACTGTGAGCAGACACTGCAGTGGCAGGTCTGAGCCCGTTTGAAAGGCTGCTTGTGTGGGTGGCACACTCAGTGCTGCAGGCTCACCAGCAGCATTTGATTTACAGACCCTGGTCACACACAATGCACTGTACTAGGGACTTACTACTGAATCAAATAAGTAAATCATGGAAACACCAATCCATAAACACAATTTACATAGAGAGCACTTTCACTTTGGCACTGATCAGTAGTGGCAAGGTGCCCAAAGCATCTAGACCAGCAAAATCGAAATCCAACACACAGCACAAATAAAGGAGGCAAAGGCAAAAATACTTTGGAAACCACACCAAGGATGTCAGGTCTAACAGGAACACTTTACCCCATTCATGCTTTTCAATTAAGTCAAATAATTGTGACACTGTAAGATACACGCCACAGAACCAAGGAGGAAATTTGGAGAAACAATCATTTTACCAACAGAATAAGAGTACTCTTGTCTCTGAATGAAGTGTAAAGATATCGAGAAATGTTTTGAGAATGGCAACATATGACAGTTACTGGTCTTAAATAAACAAGACCACGTAGAAGATCCCTGCACGTGCCATTGTACAGGGCGTGGTGCTCAGCTCAAAGGATGAAAGGCAGTGTGGATTCACGAGGGTTCAAACCTGCGACCATAGGTTCCAACATAGACTAAACAAATATTCTATGCAAATATTACATCTGTGGGTGTCCAATAACTATTATATGGGAAGTAACAAAAATAAGGGAAATCTGCTGCAATGTCAATAAAATCGGGTCTCGCACTGCGTCCCTTACCGTGTCATCTTGCATTTTAAGTATCCGCATTGCCTCTGCGTGCATCCATGGTGTAACGCAAAATGATGGGGAGGCCCTTCAGAGACGAGTGGCCCCCGAGTCTCCGATACCTCACAGATATCCATGTACAGTGGGCTGAATCGGGGCCCTTGAAGTGTTGGGGGCCTCCCTGCGCTGCAAGGGCCTGCCTTACACTCCTGGCCTTCATGATGACTGTGCGCAACAAGTGCTTCGAAGTGAAGATATGAAAAAAAAGTGCACTCTTCATCGGGTCACATGCTTTGTGCACCAAGATATAGGGGTGTCAACCCCCTGCAGTGCCACCTTGCAGTGGTGAAGCGCGCGGCACTATGCTAAGAAGCACTGGCATACCTTGTACATCACATACTTCATTAATGTTGGTATTTATGGCCGACCTCAGACTGTTTTTGGCGTACAGACCTTAAACCAGCCTTGCGTTGTTATTCAAAGAATTGTAATTTTAATCTGGCCCTGCTCTTTTTAATTTTTTTATCTATTTCTTTTTTGCAGTTGTATATAGCGCAAAGTCGAGTGAAAGGTATTGGTATTGGCTTTTCATGAGCACCAGTTATGTTACACATTCATTTTTGGAGGCAGGGAGAGATTAAGGTTTGCCCAGAATCACAGGTTGTTGAGACGATGCCGAGACTCAAACCTGGTTTCCCAGTTCCTTTTCGGACTGTGAAGGGTCACCCTCAGCGAGCGGGAGTTTCTTGTGTGATCTTGTGCACCGTGGACCTGTGGATTGGTTGCACTCGTACAATCCATCGTGTGGCAGGCCTCGCGCTCCATTCCGAGGGTGGTGCATGGTTCTGTGTATATTTAGACTGGAGGTGTGAGGTTCTCGTGTTAATCCTCCGGTGTGAGACCTGCTCTCGGTTACCCAGCCCTTTCATTGCTTTCGGAGAGCAGACATCTGTGTGCGCAGAAGGGGCCTCTCTTCGGCATTCCCGGCTGTTCTGGGCCAGCGGCGTGGTGTCTGGCTGGCCAGTGAACGGTATGTGAACCTGGCTGGGCAAAGCAGGCTCCTCCTGCCAGGCGTGGCCTAGGGCACAAGTGAGGTGTTTTTGTACATCCAACCCTCATTGTGTCGACACTGAGGTAAGTATGCCTCAGTCCTAACAAATGGACGCAGACAAGTGACATAGCATGGGGAAAGCAGAATGAGGCATCTTGTTAATACCAAGTATTTAAAATATGTGCTTAGAAGGCTTTTTATGCTACGGAGCCATCAAGGCACTTTACAGCAAAAAACATATAACTAGCGCAAACGCTGACATGAAAAAACAAGCATTAGAAATGCAATCGGGCTCGGATTTATTTGAGTTTGAGCTAATGGCATTGTAAATGCCAATGTATTGTTGCTATGTGTTATGGAGTGTGTTCATGTGGTGTGTACTGCCAGTGATCTCCTTGTGAGTGTGAGAATATTGCACCGTTACTGCCTGTGTTGTCCTTCTTGTGAGTGTGAGAAGCTTGCACCTCTGCTGCCTGTGGTCTCCTTGTGAGTGTAAGAAGTTTGCACTGCTGCTGCCTGTGATGTCCTTCTTGTGAGTGTAAGAAGCTTGCACTGCTGCTGCCTGTGATGTCGTTCTTGTGAGTGTGAGAAGCTTGCACAGCTGCTGCCTGTGAGTATGAGAAGATTGCATTGTGCATCTCTGTGCTGTGCCTGTTCTTTATAAGGGACTCTTGCTCTGTTGCTGCTGCTGCCTTGGCACAGTACCTGCTGTGAGTGTGTGAGGGAAGCTTGCACTACTGCTGCTTGTGATGTCCTTCTTGTGAGTGGGAGAAGCTTGCACCTCAGCTGCCTGTGGTATCCTTGTGAGTGTAACAAGCTTGCACAGCTGCTGCCTGTGATGTCCTTCGTGTGAGTGTGAGAAGCTTGCACCGCTGCTGCCTGTGAGTATGAGAAGATTGCATTGTGCATCTCTGTGCTGTGCCTGTTCTTTGTAAGGGACTTTTGCTCTGTTGCTGCTGCTGCCTTGGCACAGTACCTGCTGTGAGTGTGTAAGGGAAGCTTGCACCACTGCTGCTTGTGATGTCGTTCTTGCGAGTGTGAGAAGCTTGCACCTCTGCTGCCTGTCGTCTCCTTGTGAGTGTAAGTAGCTTGCACTGCTGCTGCCTGTGATGTCGTTCTTGTGAGTGTGGGAAGCTTGCACCGCTGCTGCTTGTGATGTCCTTCTTGTGAGTGGGAGAAGCTTGCACCTCAGCTGCCTGTGGTCTCCTTGCGAGTGTGAGAAGCTTGCACCGCTGCTGTTTGTGATGTCCTTCTTGTGAGTGTGAGAAGCTTGCACCGCTGCTGTTTGTGATGTCCTTCTTGTGAGTGGGAGAAGCTTGCAACTCAGCTGCCTGTGGTCTCCTTGTGAGTGTAAGAAGCTTGCACAGCTGCTGCCTGTGATGTCCTACTCACTACTCTACTCTACTCACTACTCACTACTCTGCACTCACTACTCACTACTCTACTCACTACTCTACTCACTACTCTACTCACTACTCTACTCACTACTCTACTCACTACTCTGCACTCACTACTCACTACTCTGCTCACTACTCACTACTCTGCTCACTACTCACTACTCTGCTCACTACTCTCCACTCACTACTCTGCACTCACTACTCACTACTCTACTCACTACTCACTTCTCTACTCACTACTCTGCACTCACTACTTTACTCTCTACTCACTACTCACTACTCTACTCACTACTCTACTCACTACTCTGCACTCACTACTCACTACTCTGCTCACTACTCACTACTCTGCTCACTACTCACTACTCTGCTCACTACTCACTACTCTCCACTCACTACTCTGCACTCACTACTCACTACTCTACTCACTACTCACTTCTCTACTCACTACTCTGCACTCACTACTTTACTCTCTACTCACTACTCACTACTCTACTCACTACTCACTACTCTACTCACTACTCACTACTCTACTCACTACTCACTTCTCTACTCACTACTCTGCACTCACTACTCTACTCACCTCACTACTCTACTCACTACTCTACTCACTACTGACTACTCTACTCACTACTCTGCACTCACTACTCACTACTCACCTCACTACTCTACTCACTACTCTACTCACTACTCACTACTCTACTCACTACTCTTCACTCACTACTCACTACTCTACTCACTACTCTACTCACTACTCACTACTCTGCACTCACTACTCTGCACTCACTACTCTACTCACTACTCTACCCACTACTCTACTCACTACTCTACTCACTACTCTACTCACTACTCTACTCACTACCCTACTCACTACTCTACTCTACTCACTACTCTACTCACTACTCTACTCACTACTTTCTACTCACCACTCACTACTCTACTCACTACTCTACTCACTACTCTACTCACTACTCTACTCACTACTCTGCACTCACTACTCACTACTCTGCTCACTACTCACTACTCTGCTCACTACTCACTACTCTACTCACTACTCACTACTCTGCTCACTACTCACTATTCTACTCACTACTCTCCACTCACTACTCTGCACTCACTACTCACTACTCTACTCACTACTCACTTCTCTACTCACTACTCTGCACTCAATACTTTACTCTCTACTCACTACTCTAATCACTACTCTACTCACTACTCTGCACTCACTACTCACTACTCTGCTCACTACTCACTACTCTGCTCACTACTCACTACTCTACTTACTACTCTCCACTCACTACTCTGCACTCACTACTCTGCACTCACTACTCACTACTCTACTCACTACTCACTTCTCTACTCACTACTCTGCACTCACTACTTTACTCTCTACTCACTACTCTACTCACTACTCTGCACTCACTACTCACTACTCTGCTCACTACTCACTACTCTGCTCACTACTCACTACTCTACTCACTACTCTCCACTCACTACTCTGCACTCACTACTCACTACTCTACTCACTACTCACTACTCTACTCACTACTCTCCACTCACTACTCTGCACTCACTACTCACTACTCTACTCACTACTCACTACTCTACTCACTACTCACTTCTCTACTCACTACTCTGCACTCACTACTTTACTCACTACTCTACTCACCTCACTACTCTACTCACTACTCTACTCACTACTGACTACTATACTCACTACTGACTACTATACTCACTACTCTGCACTCACTACTTTACTCACTACTCTACTCAGCTCACTACTCGACTCACTACTCTACTCACCTCACTACTCTACTCACTACTCTACTCACCTCACTACTCTACTCACTACTCTACTCACTACTCTACTCACTACTCACTACTATACTCACTACTCTGCACTCACTACTCACTACTCACCTCACTACTCAACTCATTACTCACTACTCTACTCACTACTCACTTCTCTACTCACTACTCACTTCTCTACTCACTACTCACTTCTCTACTCACTACTCACTTCTCTGCACTCACTACTTTACTCACTACTCTACTCTACTCACCTCACTACTCACTACTCACTACTCTACTCACTACTCACTACTCTACTCACTACTCACTACTCTACTCACTACTCACTACTCTGCACTCACTACTCACTACTCTACTCACTACTCTACTCACTACTCTACTCTCTACTCACTACTCTGCACTCACTACTCTGCACTCACTACTCTACTCACTACTCTACCCACTACTCTACTCACTACTTTACTCACTACTCACTACTCTACTCACTACTCTACTCACTACTCTACTCACTACTTTCTACTCACTACTCACTACTCTGCACTCACTACTCACAACTCTGCTCACTACTCACTACTCTGCTCACTACTCACTACTCTGCTCACTACTCACCTCACTACTCTACTCACTACTGACTACTATACTCACTACTCTGCACTCACTACTTTACTCACTACTCTACTCACCTCACTACTCTACTCACTACTCTACTCACCTCACTACTCTACTCACTACTCTACTCACCTCACTACTCTACTCACTACTCTACTCACTACTCTACTCACTACTGACTACTATACTCACTACTCTGCACTCACTACTCACTACTCACCTCACTACTCTACTCACTACTCACTACTCTACTCACTACTCACTTCTCTACCCACTACTCACTTCTCTACTCACTACTCACTTCTCTACTCACTACTTTACTCACTACTCTACTCTACTCACCTCACTACTCTACTCACTACTCACTACTCTACTCACTACTCACTACTCTACTCACTACTCACTACTCTACTCACTACTCTACTCACTACTCTACTCACTACTCTACTCACTACTCACTACTCTGCACTCACTACTCTGCACTCACTACTCTACTCACTACTCTACCCACTACTCTACTCACTACTCTACCCACTACTCTACTCACTACTCTACTCACTACTCACTACTCTACTCACTACTCTACTCACTACTCTACTCACTACTTTCTACTCACTACTCACTACTCTGCACTCACTACTCACTACTCTACTCACTACTCTGCTCACTACTCACCTCACTACTCTACTCACTACTCACCTCACTACTCTACTCACTACTCACTACTCTACTCACTACTCTACTCACTACTCTACTCACTACTCTACTCACTACTCTACTCACTACTCACTACTCTACTCACTACTCACTACTCTACTCACTACTCACTACTCTGCACTCACTACTCACTACTCTGCTCACTACTCACTACTCTGCTCACTACTCACTACTCTGCTCACTACTCACTACTCTCCACTCACTACTCTACTCACTACTCACTACTCTACTCACTACTCACTACTCTACTCACTACTCACTACTCTACTCACTACTCTACTCACTACTCTACTCACTACTCTACTCACTACTCACTTCTCTACTCACTACTCTGCACTCACTACTTTACTCACTACTCTACTCACCTCACTACTCACCTCACTACTCTACTCACTACTCACTACTCTACTCACTACTCACTACTCTACTCACTACTCACTACTCTGCACTCCATACTCACTACTCTACTCACTACTCCACTCACCACTCACTACTCTACTCACTACTCTACTCACTACTCTACTCACTACTCTACTCACTACTCTACTCACTACTCTGCACTCACTACTCACTACTCTACTCACTACTGTACTCACTACTCTACTCACTACTGTACTCACTACTCTACTCACTACTCACTACTCTACTCACTACTCACTACTCTACTCACTACTCTGCACTCACTGCTCACTACTCTGCACTCTCTACTCACTACTCTACTCACTACTCTGCACTCACTACTCTACTCACTACTCTGCACTCACTACTCTACTCACTACTCACTACTCTACTCACTACTCACTACTCTACTCACTACTCTACTCACTACTCACTACTCTGCTCACTACTCTACTCACTACTCTACTCACTACTCACGACTCTACTCACTACTCTGCACTCACTGCTCACTACTCTGCACTCTCTACGCACTACTCTACTCACTACTCTGCACTCACTACTCTACTCACTACTCTGCACTCACTACTCTACTCACTACTCACTACTCTACTCACTACTCTACTCACTACTCTACTCACTACTCTACTCACTACTCACTACTCTACTCACTACTCTACTCACTACTCACTACTCTGCACTCACTACTCACTACTCTGCACTCACTACTCACTACTCTACTCACTACTCACTACTCTACTCACTACTCTCTACTCACTACTCACTACTCTACTCACTACTCTACTCACTACTCTACTCACTACTCTACTCACTACTCACTACTCACTACTCTACTCACTACTCTACTCACTACTCTACTCACTACTCTACTCACTACTCACTACTCTGCACTCACTACTCACTACTCTGCTCACTACTCACTACTCTGCTCACTACTCACTACTCTGCTCACTACTCACTACTCTGCTCACTACTCACTACTCTCCACTCACTACTCTACTCACTACTCACTACTCTACTCACTACTCACTACTCTACTCACTACTCACTACTCACTACTCTACTCACTACTCACTTCTCTACTCACTACTCTGCACTCACTACTTTACTCACTACTCTACTCACCTCACTACTCTACTCACTACTCACTACTCTACTCACTACTCACTACTCTACTCACTACTCACTACTCTACTCACTACTCACTACTCTACTCACTACTCTGCACTCACTGCTCACTACTCTGCACTCTCTACTCACTACTCTGCACTCTCTACTCTACTCACTACTCTGCACTCACTACTCTACTCACTACTCACTACTCTACTCACTACTCACTACTCTACTCACTACTCTACTCACTACTCTACTCACTACGCACTACTCTACTCACTACTCTGCACTCACTGCTCACTACTCTGCACTCTCTACTCACTACTCTACTCACTACTCTGCACTCACTACTCTACTCCCTACTCTGCACTCACTACTCTACTCACTACTCACTACTCTACTCACTACTCACTACTCTGCTCACTACTCTACTCACTACTCACTACTCTACTCACTACTCTACTCACTACTCACTACTCTGAACTCACTACTCACTACTCTGCACTCACTACTGACTACTCTACTCACTACTCACTACTCTACTCACTACTCTGCACTCACTACTCACTACTCTGCACTCACTGCTCACTACTCTGCACTCACTGCTCACTACTCACTACTCTACTCACTACTCTACTCACTACTCTACTCTACTCACTACTCTGCTCACTACTCACTACTCTACTCACTACTCACTACTCTGCTCACTACTCACTACTCTACTCACTACTCTCCACTCACTACTCTGCACTCACTACTCACTACTCTACTCACTACTCACTTCTCTACTCACTACTCTGCACTCACTACTTTACTCTCTACTCACTACTCTAATCACTACTCTACTCACTACTCTGCACTCACTACTCACTACTCTGCTCACTACTCACTACTCTACTTACTACTCTCCACTCACTACTCTGCACTCACTACTCTGCACTCACTACTCACTACTCTACTCACTACTCACTTCTCTACTCACTACTCTGCACTCACTACTTTACTCTCTACTCACTACTCTACTCACTACTCTGCACTCACTACTCACTACTCTGCTCACTACTCACTACTCTGCTCACTACTCACTACTCTACTCACTACTCTCCACTCACTACTCTGCACTCACTACTCACTACTCTACTCACTGCTCACCACTCTACTCACTACTCTCCACTCACTACTCTGCACTCACTACTCACTACTCTACTCACTACTCACTACTCTACTCACTACTCACTTCTCTACTCACTACTCTGCACTCACTACTTTACTCACTACTCTACTCACCTCACTACTCTACTCACTACTCTACTCACTACTGACTACTATACTCACTACTCTGCACTCACTACTTTACTCACTACTCTACTCACCTCACTACTCTACTCACTACTCTACTCACCTCACTACTCTACTCACTACTCACTACTCTACTCACCTCACTACTCTACTCACTACTCTACTCACTACTCTACTCACTACTCACTACTATACTCACTACTCTGCACTCACTACTCACTACTCACCTCACTACTCAACTCATTACTCACTACTCTACTCACTACTCTACTCACTACTCTACTCACCTCACTACTCTACTCACTACTCTACTCACCTCACTACTCTACTCACTACTCTACTCACTACTCTACTCACTACTCACTACTATACTCACTACTCTGCACTCACTACTCACTACTCACCTCACTACTCACTTCTCTACTCACTACTCACTTCTCTACTCACTACTCACTTCTCTACTCACTACTCACTTCTCTGCACTCACTACTTTACTCACTACTCTACTCACCTCACTACTCACTACTCACTACTCTACTCACTACTCACTACTCTACTCACTACTCTACTCACTACTCACTACTCTGCACTCACTACTCACTACTCTACTCACTACTCTACTCACTACTCTACTCACTACTCACTACTCTGCACTCACTACTCTGCACTCACTACTCTACTCACTACTCTACCCACTACTCTACTCACTACTTTACTCACTACTCACTACTCTACTCACTACTCTACTCACTACTCTACTCACTACTTTCTACTCACTACTCACTACTCTGCACTCACTACTCACAACTCTGCTCACTACTCACTACTCTGCTCACTACTCACTACTCTGCTCACTACTCACCTCACTACTCTACTCACTACTGACTACTATACTCACTACTCTGCACTCACTACTTTACTCACTACTCTACTCACCTCACTACTCTACTCACTACTCTACTCACCTCACTACTCTACTCACTACTCTACTCACCTCACTACTCTACTCACTACTCTACTCACTACTCTACTCACTACTGACTACTATACTCACTACTCTGCACTCACTACTCACCTCACTACTCTACTCACTACTCACTACTCTACTCACTACTCACTTCTCTACTCACTACTCACTTCTCTACTCACTACTCACTTCTCTACTCACTACTTTACTCACTACTCTACTCTACTCACCTCACTACTCTACTCACTACTCTACTCACTACTCACTACTCTACTCACTACTCACTACTCTACTCACTACTCACTACTCTACTCACTACTCTACTCACTACTCTACTCACTACTCTACTCACTACTCACTACTCTGCACTCACTACTCTGCACTCACTACTCTACTCACTACTCTACCCACTACTCTACTCACTACTCTACCCACTACTCTACTCACTACTCTACTCACTACTCACTACTCTACTCACTACTCTACTCACTACTCTACTCACTACTTTCTACTCACTACTCACTACTCTGCACTCACTACTCACTACTCTACTCACTACTCTGCTCACTACTCACCTCACTACTCTACTCACTACTCACCTCACTACTCTACTCACTACTCACTACTCTACTCACTACTCTACTCACTACTCTACTCACTACTCTACTCACTACTCTACTCACTACTCACTACTCTACTCACTACTCACTACTCTACTCACTACTCACTACTCTGCACTCACTACTCACTACTCTGCTCACTACTCACTACTCTGCTCACTACTCACTACTCTCCACTCACTACTCTACTCACTACTCACTACTCTACTCACTACTCACTACTCTACTCACTACTCACTACTCTACTCACTACTCTACTCACTACTCACTACTCTACTCACTACTCTACTCACTACTCACTTCTCTACTCACTACTCTGCACTCACTACTTTACTCACTACTCTACTCACCTCACTACTCACCTCACTACTCTACTCACTACTCACTACTCTACTCACTACTCACTACTCTACTCACTACTCACTACTCTGCACTCCATACTCACTACTCTACTCACTACTCCACTCACTACTCACTACTCTACTCACTACTCTACTCACTACTCTACTCACTACTCTACTCACTACTCTACTCACTACTCTACTCACTACTCTGCACTCACTACTCACTACTCTACTCACTACTGTACTCACTACTCTACTCACTACTGTACTCACTACTCTACTCACTACTCACTACTCTACTCACTACTCACTACTCTACTCACTACTCTGCACTCACTGCTCACTACTCTGCACTCTCTACTCACTACTCTACTCACTACTCTGCACTCACTACTCTACTCACTACTCTGCACTCACTACTCTACTCACTACTCTGCACTCACTACTCTACTCACTACTCACTACTCACTACTCTACTCACTACTCTACTCACTACTCTACTCACTACTCACTACTCTCTGCTCACTACTCTACTCACTACTCTACTCACTACTCACTACTCTACTCACTACTCTACTCACTACTCTGCACTCACTGCTCACTACTCTGCACTCTCTACGCACTACTCTACTCACTACTCTGCACTCACTACTCTACTCACTACTCTGCACTCACTACTCTACTCACTACTCACTACTCTACTCACTACTCTACTCACTACTCTACTCACTACTCACTACTCTACTCACTACTCACTACTCTGCACTCACTACTCACTACTCTGCACTCACTACTCACTACTCTACTCACTACTCACTACTCTACTCACTACTCTCTACTCACTACTCACTACTCTACTCACTACTCTACTCACTACTCTACTCACTACTCTACTCACTACTCACTACTCTACTCACTACTCTACTCACTACTCTACTCACTACTCTACTCACTACTCACTACTCTGCACTCACTACTCACTACTCTGCTCACTACTCACTACTCTGCTCACTACTCACTACTCTGCTCACTACTCACTACTCTCCACTCACTACTCTACTCACTACTCACTACTCTACTCACTACTCACTACTCTACTCACTACTCACTACTCACTACTCTACTCACTACTCACTTCTCTACTCACTACTCTGCACTCACTACTTTACTCACTACTCTACTCACCTCACTACTCTACTCACTACTCACTACTCTACTCACTACTCACTACTCTACTCACTACTCACTACTCTACTCACTACTCTGCACTCACTGCTCACTACTCTGCACTCTCTACTCACTACTCTACTCACTACTCTGCACTCACTACTCTACTCACTACTCTGCACTCACTACTCTACTCACTACTCACTACTCTACTCACTACTCACTACTCTACTCACTACTCTACTCACTACTCTACTCACTACTCTACTCACTACTCTACTCACTACGCACTACTCTGGAGTGGAGAAGTGTGGCTCAGTGGTTAGAGGCGGCAGACCCAGAAGCTGAGGGCGACCGTGGACCAGGGTTCGATTCCCGGCCTCGGCGGGTCTCGGGCTCAAAAATTCCACAGACTCGACAATTCTCGCTCTGGTGCCTACTCAACTCACGGGGTCACACTCTGCGACTCTGGGCAATAGCTTGCTTAATCTCCACTACGGCCCCTCGCGGCGGGATGCCTGACTTTCACCTTGTGGACACCCTGCCGGGGTTTCTCACAGGGGAATACCAGGACGGGTTCCCTAAGCAAGCGCCGGGACGCTCACGGGCAGCTGTGCGCTTTACAAATCCAGCACATTTACATTTACATTTACATTTACTCTACTCACTACTCTGCACTCACTGCTCACTACTCTGCACTCTCTACTCACTACTCTACTCACTACTCTGCACTCACTACTCTACTCACTACTCTGCACTCACTACTCTACTCACTACTCACTACTCTACTCACTACTCACTACTCTGCTCACTACTCTACTCACTACTCACTACTCTACTCACTACTCTACTCACTACTCACTATTCTGCACTCACTACTCACTACTCTGCACTCACTACTGACTACTCTACTCACTACTCACTACTCTACTCACTACTCTGCACTCACTACTCACTACTCTGCACTCACTGCTCACTACTCTGCACTCACTGCTCACTACTCACTACTCTACTCACTACTCTACTCTACTCACTACTCTACTCACTACTCACTACTCTACTCACTACTCTCTACTCACTACTCACTACTCTACTCACTACTCTACTCACTACTCTACTCACTACTCTACTCACTACTCACTACTCTACTCACTACTCTACTCACTACTCTACTCACTACTCTACTCACTACTCTACTCACTACTCACTACTCTGCACTCACTACTCACTACTCTGCTCACTACTCACTACTCTGCTCACTACTCACTACTCTGCTCACTACTCACTACTCTCCACTCACTACTCTACTCACTACTCACTACTCTACTCACTACTCACTACTCTACTCACTACTCACTACTCACTACTCTACTCACTACTCACTTCTCTACTCACTACTCTGCACTCACTACTTTACTCACTACTCTACTCACCTCACTACTCTACTCACGACTCACTACTCTACTCACTACTCACTACTCTACTCACTACTCACTACTCTACTCACTACTCTGCACTCACTGCTCACTACTCTGCACTCTCTACTCACTACTCTACTCACTACTCTGCACTCACTACTCTGCACTCACTACTCTACTCACTACTCTGCACTCACTACTCTACTCACTACTCACTACTCTACTCACTACTCACTACTCTACTCACTACTCTACTCACTACTCTACTCACTACTCTACTCACTACGCACTACTCTGGAGTGGAGAAGTGTGGCTCAGTGGTTAGAGGCGGCAGACCCAGAAGCTGAGGGCGACCGTGGACCAGGGTTCGATTCCCGGCCTCGGCGGGTCTCGGGCTCAAAAATTCCACAGACTCGACAATTCTCGCTCTGGTGCCTACTCAACTCACGGGGTCACACTCTGCGACTCTGGGCAATAGCTTGCTTAATCTCCACTACGGCCCCTCGCGGCGGGATGCCTGACTTTCACCTTGTGGACACCCTGCCGGGGTTTCTCACAGGGGAATACCAGGACGGGTTCCCTAAGCAAGCGCCGGGACGCTCACGGGCAGCTGTGCGCTTTACAAATCCAGCACATTTACATTTACATTTACATTTACTCTACTCACTACTCTGCACTCACTGCTCACTACTCTGCACTCTCTACTCACTACTCTACTCACTACTCTACTCACTACTCTACTCACTACTCTACTCACTACTCTACTCACTACTCTACTCACTACGCACTACTCTGGAGTGGAGAAGTGTGGCTCAGTGGTTAGAGGCGGCAGACCCAGAAGCTGAGGGCGACCGTGGACCAGGGTTCGATTCCCGGCCTCGGCGGGTCTCGGGCTCAAAAATTCCACAGACTCGACAATTCTCGCTCTGGTGCCTACTCAACTCACGGGGTCACACTCTGCGACTCTGGGCAATAGCTTGCTTAATCTCCACTACGGCCCCTCGCGGCGGGATGCCTGACTTTCACCTTGTGGACACCCTGCCGGGGTTTCTCACAGGGGAATACCAGGACGGGTTCCCTAAGCAAGCGCCGGGACGCTCACGGGCAGCTGTGCGCTTTACAAATCCAGCACATTTACATTTACTCTACTCACTACTCTGCACTCACTGCTCACTACTCTGCACTCTCTACTCACTACTCTACTCACTACTCTGCACTCACTACTCTACTCACTACTCTGCACTCACTACTCTACTCACTACTCACTACTCTACTCACTACTCACTACTCTGCTCACTACTCTACTCACTACTCACTACTCTACTCACTACTCTACTCACTACTCACTATTCTGCACTCACTACTCACTACTCTGCACTCACTACTGACTACTCTACTCACTACTCACTACTCTACTCACTACTCTGCACTCACTACTCACTACTCTGCACTCACTGCTCACTACTCTGCACTCACTGCTCACTACTCACTACTCTACTCACTACTCTACTCACTACTCTACTCTACTCACTACTCTACTCACTACTCACTACTCTACTCTCTACTCACTACTCTCTACTCACTACTCACTACTCACTACTCTACTCACTACTCTACTCACTACGCACTACTCTGGAGTGGAGAAGTGTGGCTCAGTGGTTAGAGGCGGCACTACTCTACTCACTACTCACTACTCTACTCACTACTCTACTCACTACTCTACTCACTACTCTCTACTCTACTCACTACTCACTACTCTGCACTCACTACTCACTACTCTGCACTCACTACTCTACTCACTACTCACTACTCTACTCACTACTCACTACTCTACTCACTACTCTACTCACTACTCTACTCACTACTCTACTCACTACTCACTACTCTACTCACTACTCTACTCACTACTCACTGCTCTACTCACTACTCTACTCACTACTCTGCACTCACTACTCACTACTCTGCACTCACTACTCACTACTCTGCACTCACTACTCACTACTCTACTCACTACTCTACTCACTACTCTACTCTCTACTCACTGCTCTACTCACTACTCACTGCTCTACTCACTACTCACTACTCACTACTCTGCACTCACTACTCTGCACTCACTACTCACTACTCACTACTCACTACTCTACTCACTACTCACTACTCACTGCTCTACTCACTACTCACTACTCTGCACTCACTACTCACTACTCTGCACTCACTACTCACTACTCTACTCACTACTCTACTCACTACTCACTACTCTACTCACTACTCACTACTCTACTCACTACTCTGCACACACTACTCACTACTCTACTCACTGCTCTACTCACTACTCACTACTCTGCACTCACTACTCACTGCTCTACTCACTACTCTGCACTCACTACTCACTACTCTGCACTCACTACTCACTACTCTGCACTCTACTCACTACTCTACTCACTACTCACTACTCTACTCACTACTCACTACTCTACTCACTGCTCTACTCACTACTCTACTCACTACTCACTACTCTACTCACTACTCTACTCACTACTCTACTCACTACTCTACTCACTACTCACTACTCTACTCACTACTCACTACTCTACTCACTACTCTACTCACTACTCACTACTCTACTCACTACTCACTACTCTACTCACTACTCTGCACTCACTACTCACTACTCTGCACTCACTACTCTGCACTCACTACTCACTACTCTGCACTCTTCTCACTACTCTACTCACTACTCACTACTCTACTCACTACTCACTACACTACTCACTACTCTGCACTCACTACTCACTACTCTACTCACTACTCTACTCACTACTCACTACTCTACTCACTACTCACTACTCTACTCACTACTCACTACTCAACTCACTACTCTACTCACTACTCACTACTCACTACTCTACTCACTACTCACTACTCACTACTCACTACTCTACTCACTACTCACTACTCACTACTCTACTCACTACTCACTTCTCCTCTCCCTACTCTGCACTCCCTACTCTGCCCTCCCTACTCTGCCCTCCCTAGTCTGCCCTCCCTACTCTGCCCGAAGCAAGTCTCTAATGATAGGACACTGAATGATAGTACAATGAGTGATCTGGTACAACGGCAGTAGGAATCTGGTAACCGGACTGTGAGAGTAAATGTGAGGCTCCCAGTGAGAGGAAAGCGAGGTGGAGTGTTTTTTTTATGAAAGGGTGGAGAGAGTGAGTCATGGTGACGAGACAGGGAGCGAGTGAGGAATCTGGCAATAGCTGGGAAGATGCAAGGGATCTGGTAAGAGGACAACGAGAGCTACTGCAAGGGGTCTGTTATGAGGGCAGTAAATTAAAGTGATCTTCTATTTTGACATTAAAAGTTTGAGTTCGGGTGAGTGGGCACGAGTGCTTATCAAAGCACTTTGCTTGTTTTTTTACTTTCAGCTGTGCTGCATAGCAGCCAGGCTGCTGTACAACTTGGCTAAACATATCCCTGACAAAACCAACAGATTTTGTATAGGAGAGTCCTATTTGCTTTGCCAATGCTTGTTTAGCCTACCTCAGTCAAAGAGCAGGCGCGGGTTTGCCGGCGCGCACACAGAGCTCAAGGGAAAAAAAACACATCAGTGAACACGCTCCCAGCACCATCTGCCTTCAATTACCGGCACCTCGGACAGCTGGTAATTGAGGATTTATGTATTCTTCTGCGCGTGCCCGAACACTTTATGCAGGAAGTGGACATTGCAAAAATTCCAAAGCCCTATGGCGTGCTGCCTTACTTAAACACAGCCTTGCCTGCACCAATTACCATTCACATGGCAGAATACCACACGCAAAAACCGCGCGCTTTTGGAATGCGGCAGCCCACAGCCCTTTCTGAACTTTTTTTTTTTATAACATTAGAACTCGGAAGCCCCGCCCCACTTCGTGTGACGTAGGCCCGAGCCCTAAAAAGATTGCCTCTGCGCACGTGGCTGCGAAGTGAAAACAAGAAAATAATTTGAAACATGGCTCCTCTGCTCACTCCTGAGACACATAGGCCATGGGAGGGAACATTTAGAGATAAGGCCTGACATACTCGAGCCGTTGACCATTTGCGTGCTTTCTTTTGTGAATGTCTTACACAAATGGGCAATCAAATACCTGGGTGAAAAAAAAACATGAGCAAAAGATGTGTTAGATGTGTTAGCTTGAAGTCCTTACTAGAAGCCTCGTGTAAAGCACGCCTGCGCAGGCTCAGGCCAGACCTAAAAAGGGGTGCCCAGGCACTTAGTAATAACTTTACAGTGGGCACATTACTGCTAAACGAAACAGCCAAGTTTTCAAAGAGTTTCTAAAAGAGGATTGTTATGTTATTTTAAATTTATAATGAACACAAATCACCCCAGATGGAGTATCTTGGTGCAACCAAGAGAAAAAGGCACTAACAGAAGCTAAATCAGAACAAAATTGTCTTAAATACTTTCCTGAAGAGAAAGTGATTCAAACAAGTTAAAAAATAATGTGCCGATTTGTTCCAGTAATGAGGTGCCAAGTAAGAAAAAGGCTTGCCACCTGAACCAGCCTTTTTGACGTGTGTAACAATTAACACTTTGGCCCAGATGTAGGTAAAATAGATTTACCGATTTTAAATTACCGAATCATACCGATTCGGTAATTAAAAATCGGTAAATCTAAGGGGTTGAGATGTAGGAACATCCAGATGTTCCTGCTACCGATTCGGTATTAATCTGTATTTACCGATTCGGTAAATACCGACCGGTAATGGCCCATTCATTCCTATGGGCTTGTGGGACTCAGAAGAGTCCCACCTACATATCAATAATACCGAATAGGTATAAATACCGAATCGGTATTTTACAGATTCGGTAAATTTACTGATCGGTAAATTTACTGAATCTGTAAAATAATGTGTCCCTACATACCGATTACTGAATACCGGTCGGAAACGGCCGAAAATACCGATTTTCGGCCGTTACCGACCGACCTACATCGGGCCCTTAATAACCAGATCTAAGGAGTCTAGCAGGGCAAAAGTGCCTAAGCTCTGAATCTAGGTAACAAGTGCCTTTTCCAGTCAAGGTTCAATGTGTAAGGCAACACATTTAAAAAATGATTCTCTTCCAATCCAGAAGCCAGTGTAAAATACGCAGGAAGGGAGTGGATGCAGCCCATGATGGCAAAATTGCCAATGAGGCGAGCTGCGGTAATCTGCACCGCTTCTAATTTTGATAATAACATCTCATTTGCCAAAGCCAACAGAATGTTACAGTAGCCCAAACAGCTAATCACAAGAGCCTGAACCACCGTTTTCCTTGCTGTGAGTGGGAGGAAAGGAAATGCTCTTCCCCATAAGCACAGGATTTGAAAACAGGAGCCTGAGGTCGACATCACCTGATCTTTCATGGGAAGAGATTGATCAAGACGTACTCCCAAATTCTTAACTACCCATTTGGGTTTGGGAGCAAAGCGAAGTTCTGTGGGCCGCCAATAAGCAGTCCACATTTGTTGGGCCTTACCAAACCTCATAATCTCTGTTTTTACAGCATTCAGCTGAAGACAGTTCTCAGTCATCCAGGTAGCAATTGCTATCATCCGAGCTAAGAAGCTTTCTTTTGCTTTGGTCAAAACTTTATCAAAGGAGATTATAAGCTGTATGTCGTTCACATACAATATTATTTCAAAGCCAAAGGCACTCACAATCTTGGTGAGGGGTGCAACACATATGCTGAAAAGCAAGGGGCTAAGGCAAGAGCCCTGGGGCACCCCCTTGTCCAGCATCGTAATGCGAGATTTAAAGGAACCCAAAACAGTTTGGATTCTGTTGGACAGGAAATCGCCAATTTAGCATTGTCCCATGAATTCCAATCTCTTGTACCCTACGGAGTAACTTGGGATGAGAGACAGTATCGAACACTGGAGACAGGTCAGGTTTCACTAGTATAGTTAGTATATTAGCATCTAAAGAACCTCTAATATAGTCAGTGGCCACTAGCAAGACTGTCTCAGTGCTATGTAAAGGTCTAAAACCCGATTGAGATGGGTCCTAGATGTTATTAACCTGAAGGTACTTGAGTTGTTTGTTTAGGAATCCGTCCAAAAGCTTACACAATACAGGAAGCAACAAGATTAGGCGATAGTTAGAAAGGTTGGAATATGCTAGATTAGGTTTTTTATTTTGGACCGGCCTAACCTGGGCCACCTCCAAGTAGCTGAATTTTTCCCAGTATTAACAGATAGATTAAATAAAGAATTACTGGTAGGGGCTAACTGATTGGAGAGCACAACAGAAATCTTGGAAGGACAAATATCTAAGGGAGATCCTGATTTAGCTGAAGGAATGGCCATCTGAATTTCCTCCAAAGAAAACTCCTTGAACTTTCCCAAGTTTGGTATGCCACTGGATGTGGTAAGAAAAAATTGGTCGGATAGATATTATTCACTTTTTCTTCAAAATTATTGGCCAGCGAATCACAAAGAACCTGTGATGATTGAATGTCTTGAGAGCACGCTCTAGGATTTACGAAATCATTTAGAACTTTAAATAAAGCTTTAGACAAGTTTTTAGCCTGGGAAATTTGATCAGAGATGTATGTTTTCCGAGTAGACTTTATGTTGTGGTGGTAGTGTACTAAAGCTGCTCTTTACACCTCCCTATCACAGGCATTATTTCTGCGTCACCACTGTCTTTCTAATTTTTTACACAATGCTTTCTTGCTTCTAAGGGCTAGCATATACCAGGGGGCATGGATGCCATGTGTTGAATTAGGACACTGTTGGAGAGGAGTAATCTTATCAAAAGCTCTGATTAAGGCATTGTGATATTGTAAGAGTGCTTGCGCCACGTTTGATGTAGCTACTGTGCCGAAATGACTAAAATCCTCAGCGAAGGATTTTGGAGTGATTTTCTGCCAATGTCTGAATTAGTTTATAACAACCTTAGCTGTTTTATGAGTCTCGGTTGGTTTAGGAATCCTAAAACTGATGAATGAATGGTCCGTCCAAAGTAAAGGTTGCTGTTGTTCACAGGCTAGAGAAGTAGAGTTGGTAAAAAGGAGTCCTATACACATCCCAAAGTAACAGGCAGGGATATCCACCACTTAGTGAAATGGTAAAAGAAGAGAATATCCTCCAATGTGGTGCAGCCTAAATCTGGTTACCTCAAGAAATCTGACTCCAGAAGTGTGGAGAGTATGTGAAGGTGGATACAAACAGTTCTTTCTGGACTAAGAAGCAGCACAATGGCTTTGATAGCCAGGCAGAGTGCCTTAAAGACACTTTCTATTGGATACTTAACAAGTGAAACATAGGAAGCAACAATATAACAGAGGTTCTGTTCGAGAGATTGAGAATAACACTAGCCTCTGCATTCTGCACCATGTGAAGCCTGTCGAGAAGAGATACTGGTAGAGCTGGATGTAAAGCATTGGCATAGTCCAGGTGAGAGAAATGAGGGTGTGGCCCATAGTTTTGCAAGCAGAACTAGCCAACAATGGAAGAATTTTGTGGATAGCCCAAAGTAAGGCCGAACCTGTTGATGCTCCTGTAGTGATGTGTGCTGTAAATGAAAGATCAGTGTCAAATAACAGCCCAGATTTCTGACACAGAAGGTGGAAGAGGGTAAGGGACCAAGTTCTTCTGGCCATCATTTAGAACACTAGCTGTGTGCTGTTAGCTCTAAATAGGAGTATCCCGGGTTTCTTAACATTGAGCTGCAGAAAACTGTGGTTCATTGATTAAACAATAGCCAGCAAACAAGCGAAGAAACAACTCTGGGTTTTAACCAGATTGTGAGACCGAGATGACAATTTGGGTATCATACACATTTGTCATGCAGGAAAACACAAAAGATTTAATCAGAACTGCCAAAGGGGCCATATATACCGTAAATAGTGTAGTGCTCAATTAAGATGCTTGAGGCACCGAAAGAGAAAAATAAAGTCAACTGATAAAAAGAAGAAGAAAAGATACAAATAGATCTTTCTAAAAGATAGGATTTCATCCTGTTCGGAGCAAAACCAGAAATCCGAATACTCACTACCCTATCTATAGGCACTGTTTGGGCACCATATTGAAAGCTGCAGTGATGTCCTATAGGATTAAGGTAGCCAAGCCGCCATATTCCAAGATAGTTCTAATATCCTCAGCTACAGAATGAAGGACAGTCTCAGTGCTGTAAAATGGTATGAATCTTGACTAGATATCGTCCAGCTGGTTCTTTCCCAGGTAAACGGGTTAGCTGGAAGTTGAAGTACCTTTTAATCAGCTTGCTTCAATACAGGAGCAAAGAAATTGTTGTGTAGTAAGCCATAATGTTAGTGTCTTATGATAGTTTTTTCAACAGAAGAACTATTTAAGCATTTTTCCATTTGGGCGATAGATTGGCAGTGGCAAGAGATGTATTGCAGATTTCCACCCATTCGGAGGCCACTAGGCTTTGGCAAGAGGCCTGATTTGAGGAGTGCAGAGATCCTTCAGCGAACCTGATTTAATGGTAATCGAAAGTGATTTAAGTATCTCTAGAGGCAACGATGGGAATTCAGACAGGATGGTACTAGGATTTATAGTGTCAGGAAAATCACTTCGAAGGGTAAAACTGCTGAGATGTCAGGCACAGCAGAGGATCCCACTTTTAGAATTTGGTCTTTAAAAAAAGACAGCCAGATTGCTACACAAGTCCTGCACGTGGGCTATAGTATTAGAGCAGGTACATTGAAAAGAAAGATCTTCAGGATGGAAAAGATCTCTGTGGAAGGGTTTTTGGCGCTTTCTATTCTGCCTGTGAAGAAATTTGCATGAGTTGTTTGATGCTTCGATGGTATTTCTTGACAGCCTTCTTTAGCTCTTCTTTATAATCCTTTCTCCGCTGGTGATTGAGAGCTTCACGGTGTAATTTGGTGACCCTACCCTCTTCAGAATACCATGGTGCTGAAGGTTTGGACCAGGACTATTTTGTTCAGGGATTTCGAAAACCAGCAATTAAATGCTGATAAGTCACCCAATAAGGATGACGGAGACTCAACAGTAGTGGCCAGTAAGGCAGATGACAGCCTTTCCTCAGTTATTTTATGCTAAGTCCTAGCCAATCTGCCTGGAAGTTTCTGAATGAGAGAATGAGGTACTTAGGAAATCATAATACTAAATGGAATCAAATACGTGATCTAACCAGGTGGCTGGTTTAGCAGGTCTGCCTGAAGAGTAGGTTGAACATCTATCTAAATAAAAATGTAAGTCTCTCAGTAACACAAAGTTATAACATTTGTGAATGAGAGGAGACACAATCAATACATTTTCAAAAGCTTTATTCGACAGCATGTCATAAAAGCAAATTATACATCCTATCACAAACATTATAAATACTAAATGGCAATAAAAAAATCAATGTTAAAAAGTTATTAAATCTTTATAGCTGTCATTTAAGAATTAAAATACACATTTTTTAAGAGGATATTTTAAAACAGCTAAAATTATTCATAAAACAAGATCAATCATGTTTTTTAGGTGTCTTAGAGTTCATTAGCTAACTTCTATAGAGTTTAAAGTGCGAGTGCGTATAATCCAAGCCCACCTTAGAAATTTAGCAACAGCAATCGCTATACAGGGTGAACAATCTGTCTCTAGTATCCTTAGCGCCTCAATATGTCTCCGGATGCCCATATTAAGGCACGTTGGTTTTAGCCACTTACGGCGAGGGCTAGTGTAAAGGGGACATACAAACAGCATGTGGGATACGTTCTCAATCAAATCTTTACAGTTAGGACATTTGTCATCCCGCATTGCTGACCACTTATAACTGAAAGCTTTTACAGGTAAAGTTCCAGTTCTAAACTGGAAATACAGCTTTCGGTCAAGCGGACCCTCTATGTTATCCCAATAGGCCTCACAGAGTGGGCGAGGTTTAAAATCAAGGAACCGTCCTGTTAAGTTAGTGTTTACACAGGTACTATGGGTGGACATCCAAATCATTTCCCAATACTTTTTTTTCAAAATTATGTTTGATGGAAACCTTGAGACGTCTGCATCTACCCATAGGTGGTTGAGCTCCAACTTAGTTAATAGGCCCCTTATCTCTTTAAGCCATTGGATAGAATGAAAGCGATCTGCCCTAATGATGTCCTTTAGTGCAAGGGCGTAATGAGCTAGTTCTGGAGTTTTCCAGATACGCCTCCAATATAATAGAGGCCGTAGCCGTACTATATCCTCAATTTTTTTTTCCTGCCAAGATCATATAAAAGCGGGATGGTAGGTGTACTTTGGGGGACCCTGACTAAACAGCGTAGAAATTTGTTCTCCGCCATTGTTAGTTGGTTCAAATAATTAAATCCCCAAAGTTCTGAACCATACAGAGAGGCGCTTATGACCTTCATGTTATAGATCTCTAGGGCAGGTGTAATTGGCCTGGTAAGGGAAGCTCTGTGCTTTGTGGCTAAGGCACCCGCAAGCTGGTGAAATTTTAAAACAGCCATGTCAAAATGACTTTTCCAGCCCATGTTACTCTGGAGAGATATTTCCAGATACGTAAATGCCTCTACCTGCTCTAGTGGAGTTCCATTAAAATTAATTGTACCTTTGAAGGTTTTCCGCTGGCTCAGGGACATGAACTTGGTTTTTGAGGTGTTTATCTCAAGTCCACGCATTTGACAAAATTCTCCTAACGCATTCACAGCCTTCTGGAGCCCACTCGGGGTCCGGGAAACAATCAACGTGTCGTCCGCAAACATGAGAACAGGCACGCGAGCACCAGCCAAAATGGGGGCATCAGTGGGGGAACGGTTAAGATGATCCACTATGCCGTTGATGTATAATGAAAACAGCGTGGGTGCCAATACGCACCCCTGCCGAACACCACGCTTGACAGGAAATGAGTCGGTCACCTCACCCTGTGTCCCCCATCTGATTCTGGCGTAGTTGTTCTCATGCAGGTGGACGAGAAGAGTCAATAGCTCCGGGGATATCCCTGACTCAGCGAGAACCCTCCAAAGTTTGGAACGGGGGACTAAATCGAAAGCCGATTTCAGGTCTACAAAGACCGCATAAAGTGTCCCCTAACTGAAGGCCACGTTCCTCCAATAAAGTGCTATAAAATAAAAGACCTGGTCAATTGAACTAGTACATGGCCGAAAGCCAGCTTGATATGGGGACAAAATGTTGTGTTCTTCTATCCATGTTTGCAATTTGTTTGCACTAAACGACCCATGAGTTTTCGGGCAGAGTCTATAAGACTAATGGGTCTATAGTTGCTGGGTAGAGATTTGTCACCCTTTTTAAAGACCGGAATTATTTCAGCACCTTTCCAAGAAGGTGGGATTGGCGCACCCCTAGCCACAGAGTTAGCTAAACACTCAAAGTACTGGCACCAAGATGATCTATCACTTAAAAACACGTCAGCAGGGATACCATCCATGCCTGGGGCTCTTCCCCCGGTCACGCAATCTAGCGCTATACTAACATCTTTGGTTGTAAAAAGCTGACTTTGATAAAATATAGTTGGGGGTAGTGGACAGCCTTCTTCAGTTCGTTTACAAGCATATTGTGGTCTGAAGAAATCCACCCATTGTTGTTTGGCAACATTGTTTTGGGGGGCTTCAGCTACACCTCCTCTATCCCATTTCACAATGGCCCAAAATTGTTTTGAATCCTTTGCTCCACAAGCTAATTTCAAATCACGCCATTGTTCCTCATCCCACTGTTTTTTTGCTACCTTCTGGGCTAGCCTGTAGGTCTCCCTTGCCTTTCTCACTCCTGTGGGATTCCTACACCTTATTTCTGTGCTCAAGTTTTGGCGGGCTAATTCACAAGCATTGTTATACCACCCCTCCTTGGGTTGTTTTCTGTTTCCCTTATCTAGTTTTATAGTTTTCCTAAAGATTAGTTGGAGTTTTGCGAAAAAGTGGATATGTGCCTCAAACATTATTTTGTGGAAAGTCTAGCTTATTAATGTGAGTATTTAAATTAGCCACTTCTTCGACAACCATATTTTTAAGGACCTCCAATTTCTCAGGGTTCTCAATAAAACTACCCCATTTAATGTGACGCATGTTATTGGAGGCAACAATGTCCAGGGTGGCCTTCCCACACCCCGGTTTCGGTTCTTTCGTCCCCATCTGTACTTGATAATCCATACAAAGTGGGTTGTGATCACTTTCCATCCTAGTTTTAACTGTCATATCTATCAGACTGTGCCACCCTCTTACATCCACCAGGATGTAATCTATGCGACTAGAATGCCTACCATTATCGAATGTATTTTCTCCCCTGTGATCGGACGGAGTGCGTCCATTTGCTGCTCTAAGCCCTCTCACTAGGCATAGGGCCTTAAGCTGTATAGCTGCGGCTGACCATCTTTTTATGGCAGGTAAATCAAGCTGGGGAACACCCCATTTACTGTCTTCCTCAGCAGCGAGAAACTGATCCTCCAAGAGGTTCAAAAGTAGTGTTAAAATCTCCACCTACTATTGTAGACAACTGTATTGGGAGTGTCTCAAGCTGCTGATCAAGAGCTGAGATTACCTCAGATGTTTGTCCCCCTGCTGTCCCCCTTGCATAAATATTGTAAATAGCCACCCCTTGTCCATTTTCCCATGTTATTTTAACTGACAGGATGTCATTCGATGGAGAACTAATTTGTTGTACCTTAGAGCATACGGCTTGGCGAACCCAAATAATCAAACCTCCAGCAGGACGACCTTTAGATTTTTTGGTGGCTGGAGCATGAAAATGAAGGAACCCCAGGCGATAGACTGGAACCATTGACCAGGATTCCTGAAAGAGGATGATGTCATACTGGTCAACAAAACTACACCATTCAGGGGATGTTATCTTATTATCGATTCCAGCAAGGTTCCATGAAAGAAAAGCCAGCCCTGCCTCGCCTGGTAAAATGCAAGATGAATCCTGCGAGATTTTAGCTCCTGGGGTCGCGCCCTCAATCACTGGTTGATATTCTATGTTTATGGGCATGAGACAGTGCTTCTCTGGGGGAAGTCCGTCTGATTCAGGGCAATCATATTCCCCAGATGCGTCCGGGCAAATCAGTTGACCGAGATTCCTGCTATCTATATGCTGCTCTGTGCGGTGGGATCTCTCCATTGGGATTGTACGAGGTATAGGGGCCATGTTAGTTTGTGACCCGCTCCAATCCTTAGAACCATGCTTTCTGCCAATCTCTGTTGCTACCATATGTACAGATCTATCAGCCCTCAGGAGTCAATCGCATTCATTCAAATCGGACAAAACCCCAAACCGATTTTCCAATCTGATACCTCCTTCTCTAATTTGGACACCCCTCCCCAGTGTACTTAACACAGGGGCCCGTTTCGGTCAAGATCCACTAAAATTCGCTACACTCCATTTCCTACTTTAGAAAAAGTCGAGAGTTAGTGGGATCATGTCAGAGTCCCTGCGTTGTGGGGGGAATAAATTTGCCAGTATGTTTGGGAGTACCTCAGGTCTCGAAAAATTCAAGGCTATACAGTCGCCCTTACATTTTTTCGGGTAGTCCCCAAGCCATGCTACCCTTCTAGCCATAATGATTTCCCCAGCTAACTGCTGTTTTCCCCAGGGAGAAATCTTCATGTTTTTCGTCAACCAATGCAGCGCTTTATCGATCAGAGAGGTTGTTGACTCTACCTGCCCAGGTGTCAGAGGGTGGGCGTTTGCCAAAACTAGAACCAGAGGAGAGGCTTCCACAACAAATTGGAATACGTTGCGCTCTTGACGCGGTTCTTTGGATGTTGTTGGGGGGGCCTCTATAGCTCCAGTTTGGCAATCCTCACCTACTGGGAGCTGGGTGGGCGGTGAAAGCCGTACAACATTCTCACTACCACCCTCCCCTCTTCCAGGGTGAACCTCCTGGATTTCACACCTATTTGACACCAAAGCTGATAGGCTACCTACTTCCTCCAATGTCTTATTGAGGAGACCTCCTAGTCTATTGACCTCTGCAGTAAGCTGGTCGATTTTAGCCACAATGGGTGTGACAATACCCTTGATCTTTAGATCGATCATACTTACTAATTTTTTAATTTGTTCATCCTCCAGTTTCACAGTGTCACCCTTCACCAAGATGACCTCATCATTATCTGGCATTTTGGGTGGAGAAACTAATCTTCTTCTAGCAGAACGTGTCCCCCCACGTTTGGTCTGTACTTTCCTGCACGCTCTGACTGCTCTAGGCACAGGAGTCGGCGGATTCTGTACCGTCGTATCCAAGGATAATTCTAGATCAACTGTGGGGGCATTGTTTAACTCGGGCAAGTCACTGGCAGAGAAATCGGGATTGACGATATCACTGCTATCATCCAGTGCCGGTAATACTGGTGAACGTTGCGCATTGGGAGGTGTGAGGGATGTAGGGGAACAACTTAACCCTAATGACTGCCGTCTCTCACTGTTAATTTTACTCACAACCTTCACCAGATAATTATCCAAAGTGTTTGGCACCAGGGGACCCTTTTGTTTAGACATACCCGAGGATAATAGTTAGAAGGTACAAACAGAAGCTTTACCAAAATACACAGGATAGAACAAGACACCTAGGACAAATACTTGAGAGGAATTTAAATATGTTATAATCTCACTGTATGTGGGTCACGGAAGTCCACCATCAAATAAGAATCAGGGTCCCTGGCCCAGCCCAGTCACGACCTGTCCCGGACTGTCACAGACTGTCCGCCCTTTGTCCGGGCTTCGTCCGGCGCGTCCCGCGCGCGTCCCGCGGTGCAGAGGAAGCCTGGTTCTATTTAGCGCCTCAGGGCGCAGAAGTGACTCTGTCAGGGGGTGGGAGAACAAGCCGGGGATTCTGGGATATGTCGTTTTTGACCCCCCACTCGGCGGGCGCGCAAAGAAGTAACAGCAGCGGCGGCGGGGGGGGGGAAACAACCCAGGCAGCAAGCGCTCACAGCGCGACCACAGGCAGCAGCTTTTCGCCGGTATGCAGGTCCCAAAAGTCAGGAGACACATAGTCTGCCAGATTCATTGCAAACGTGTTCTTAACTTCAGGTGAACTATATATTAATGACAAGTCACATATTAAGGTTTTTCAATTTTCACAATCCATGTGGCCTTTTTAAGGTCTCATCTAGTAGACAGAACATATCAGTTGAGAGACATAGTGTTAACTTATAGTGGTTACAATAGTTCACACATTGTTTACCACTGGTTGGTTTCATTGTCACTCTCAATTGCTTACTTCTTATTTGTTAGTGTTAGAAATGGGAGTTTATAGTTGGCAGAGGTAGGTGCCTTTGTACAAATAGAGCGATACAAAAGGGGATGATGGACGGAGCGTTTGACCAAATCAAACACTCACCCCCAGTCAACTGATCTGGGTTTAATCCATCACCATTCTTTAGTTCACTCAGCCACCCCAGTTCAGACATGGCTATATGCAAATCAGTCTGACCCTGTGCCTTATGGGAACAGTCCAGCCCGAACTGCCAAGCCATGTCTTCCCTGGACCGGAAACAAGCATCCTGGGACCGGTTTCGGATTCATAATCCTCATCAGCCAGGCTATCTTGAATCCAGTGGCCAAGTGAACAAAGAACTCACGTCTGAGTATACCCTGCCACACTTAGGGCGAACAAAGCGATACAAAAGGGGATGATGGACGGAGCGTTTGACTAAATCAAACACTCACCCCCAGTCAACTGATCTGGGTTTAATCCATCACCATTCTTTAGTTCACTCAGCCACCCCAGTTCAGACATGGCTATATGCAAATCAGTCTGACCCTGTGCCTCATGGGAACAGTATCGCTTTGTACAAATAGAGACCCTTGCTTCTAGTCAGGGTAAGGGGGATACACTTCTAAAATAACCCCTGCTCACCCCCTTGGTAGCTTGGCACGAGCAGACAGGCTTATCTCAGAGGCAGTGTGTAAAGGATTTGTGAACACATACAGCAATACAGTGAAAACACTACAAATGGACACCAGTTTAGAAAAATAAGTAATCTTTGTCTAAACAAAAACAAGACCAAACAAGAAAAATCAACAATACAGTAATACAAATATGATTTAAAAATGGTAGAGATAGTTCTGTTCAAAGCAAATTGCAGATGCGTCATGTTTCACACAAAGTACCTTGTATGTTTCACACAAACAAACAAAAAGGGCAGCAGGGAAGGTGATGCATCGGTTCCTTACACTCAGGGAAGGTGATTCGTCAGTTCCTTGCAATGTGGGAGGTGATGCGTCGGCTCCTTACTGCTGCACATGGGAGGTGATTAGTTGATTCCTTACCAGAGAGGAGGTGATGCATTGGTTTCTTACTGCATGGGGAGGTGATTTGTCAGTTTTTTACTGTGCTCCCCAACGATGCGACAAACTTGGCACCTCAATGTGATGCGACGATAACGAACGATGTGTGGATTGTTGCAGCCACACAGCAGGCCTTGCATCGAAATCGGTGCGTGTTCTCGGACTTCTGAGATCGGTGCACTCTATGCGGCGTGCGACGTTTTCATGAGCCACGGAGGTGCAGATGTGTCTCGCTTCTCGCACTTGCGTTACTTTTCCCAGCTCCCAGCAGCAGAAAACAGCAGGCACCTCATAGCAGGTCAGAACTCCCAGCAAGGAAGTTCAGGGGAGCTGGTGGTGAAGTCTTTGTGTCCCTGAGACCTCAGAACAGGAGGCAAGCTCAATTCAAGGCCTTGGAGAATTTCCTCAAGCAGGGGACACAGGAACCAGCACAGTACTTTTCTCCTCTCCTTGGCAGCAAGTAGCCACTGAGGCCAACCCCAGATAGAATCCAGCACAGGGGCAGTATTCCTCCTCAGCTTCTCTGGCTCTTCTCCCTGGCAAAGGTTCCTCTTGATTCACAGAAATGATCTAAAGTTCTGGGGTCTGGGCCCCAATATTTATACTACAAAATCCTTTGTTCTCTGGTGGCAGAGAAGCCCTGTGCTTGGTCAAAACCAGTTCTGTTCTCTCAGGTGCAGGTTCCTGGCAGGAGGTGGAGACAGCATTGTGAAAGGCAGACCAGGCAAATTCAGGTGAAAGGAATCTATGCCTACTCTAAATGCAGCCTAGGTCTATTCAGCCCAGCACTGACTTGTCAGACTCTCTGGAGCCACTGCTACTCCCCAGCACCTGTCATCCAAAGCCAGACATGCAATACACAAACCTAGCAGAGGCACAGTGGATGGGTAAGCCAGAAAATACCTACTTTCTAAAACTGATATTTTTAAACACAGAATGTAAAAATCACGCTCACTAAAAGATGCATTTTAACATTTTGAGTTCAGGTATATCCAGCTTTATTTTCCTATCTTGTTCCCACAGGTAGTTAAGCTTATAAAATGGTGTAAGCAAATTTCCCATTCTATCCTATGGGAACAAACAGCCTTGCAATAGTGAAAAAATTAAATTGGCAGTATTTCACTAACAGGACATGCCACACACACCAGGGCATGTCCTACCTTTCATATACAATGCACCCTGCCCACCGGGATACCTTGGGCCTACCTTAGGGGTGACTAACATGTAAGAAAAGGGAAGGGTAGGGCCAGGCAATTGGGTGCACTTGCCAAGTCGACATGGCAGTACTGGACTGTCCACAGATACTGCAGTGGTAGATCGGAGGCACATTTACAGGCTGCTTATGTGGGTGGCACAATCAGTGCTGCAGGTCCACAATCATTTACAACAAGGGGTGGTGATGGACAGAGTCTCTGAATTAAGCAGAATACTCTCACCCAGTCAAGAGATCAGGGCTAGATCCAACACCGTTTTTTAGCTCATGCACCATCCCAGTTTCAGAACCTGGCTGTATGCAAATTAGTCTGTCCCTGGCCCAGTGCATCATGGGAACAGGGCAGACCAGACTACAAAAGCCAATTCTTACACTGGGAAGGAAACAAGCTTCCGGGGACCGGTTTCTGGCATTTCAGCCGTCTTCGGCACGGCTTGCTTGAATCCTGATGGTGCAATGAGCAAGGGACTCACATCTGAGTATACCCTTCCACGCTTAGGGTGGACAAAATTATTTACAACAAGGGGTGGTGATGGACAGAGTCTCTGAATTAAGCAGAATACTCTCACCCAGTCAAGAGATCAGGGCTAGATCCAACACCGTTTTTTAGCTCATTGCACCATCCCAGTTTCAGAACCTGGCTGTATGCAAATTAGTCTGTCCCTGGCCCAGTGCATCATGGGAACAGGGCAGACCAGACTACAAAAGCCAATTCTTACACTGGGAAAGAAACAAGCTTCCGGGGACCGGTTTCTGGCATTTCAGCCGTCTTCGGCCCAGCTTGCTTGAATCCTGATGGTGCAATGAGCAAGGGACTCACATCTGAGTATACCCT
This sequence comes from Lissotriton helveticus, assembly GCF_964261635.1. Classification (NCBI taxonomy): domain Eukaryota; kingdom Metazoa; phylum Chordata; class Amphibia; order Caudata; family Salamandridae; genus Lissotriton; species Lissotriton helveticus. The sequence goes on along the minus strand of NC_136063.1, from coordinate 598,276,308 downwards.
TCCACGCTTAGGGTGGACAAAATTATTTACAACAAGGGGTGGTGATGGACAGAGTCTCTGAATTAAGCAGAATACTCTCACCCAGTCAAGAGATCAGGGCTAGATCCAACACCGTTTTTTAGCTCATTGCACCATCCCAGTTTCAGAACCTGGCTGTATGCAAATTAGTCTGTCCCTGGCCCAGTGCATCATGGGAACAGGGCAGACCACACTACAAAAGCCAATTCTTACACTGGGAAGGAAACAAGCTTCCGGGGACCGGTTTCTGGCATTTCAGCCGTCTTCGGCCCGGCTTGCTTGAATCCTGATGGTGCAATGAGCAAGGGACTCACATCTGAGTATACCCTTCCACGCTTAGGGTGGACAAAATTATTTACAACAAGGGGTGGTGATGGACAGAGTCTCTGAATTAAGCAGAATACTCTCACCCAGTCAAGAGATCAGGGCTAGATCCAACACCGTTTTTTAGCTCATTGCACCATCCCAGTTTCAGAACCTGGCTGTATGCAAATTAGTCTGTCCCTGGCCCAGTGCATCATGGGAACAGGGCAGACCAGACTACAAAAGCCAATTCTTACACTGGGAAGGAAACAAGCTACCGGGGACCGGTTTCTGGCATTTCAGCCGTCTTCGGCCCGGCTTGCTTGAATCCTGATGGTGCAATGAGCAAGGGACTCACATCTGAGTATACCCTTCCACGCTTAGGGTGGACAAAATTATTTACAACAAGGGGTGGTGATGGACAGAGTCTCTGAGTTAAGCAGAATACTCTCACCCAGTCAAGAGATCAGGGCTAGATCCAACACCGTTTTTCAGCTCATTGCACCATCCCAGTTTCAGAACCTGGCTGTATGCAAATTAGTCTATCCCTGGCCCAGTGCATCATGGGAACAGGGCAGACCAGACTACAAAAGCCAATTCTTACACTGGGAAGGAAACAAGCTTCCGGGGACCGGTTTCTGGCATTTCAGCCGTCTTCGGCCCGGCTTGCTTGAATCCTGATGGTGCAATGAGCAAGGGACTCACATCTGAGTATACCCTTCCACGCTTAGGGTGGACAAAATTATTTACAACAAGGGGTGGTGATGGACAGAGTCTCTGATGGATCAAGCCCTGATCTGTTGACTGGGTAGGAGTGTTCTGATTAACTCAGATACTCTGTCCATCACCACCCCCTTTTTGAAATATTTTGGCCACCACAAGTGTGGAAGGGTATGCTCAGACATGAGTCCCTTGCTCACTGCACCATCAGGATTCAAGCAAGCCGGGCCGAAGACGGCTGTAATGCCAGAAACCGGTCCCCGGAAGCTTGTTTCCTTTCCAGTGAAGAATTGGCTTGGTAGTTTTGTCTGCCCTGTTCCCATGATGCACTGGGCCAGGGACAGACTAATTTGCATATAGCCAGGTTCTGAACTGGGATGGTGCAGTGAGCTAAAAAACGGTGATGGATCAAGCCCTGATCTGTTGACTGGGTAGGAGTGTTCTGATTAACTCAGATACTCTGTCCATCACCACCCCCTTTTTGAAATATTTTGGCCACCACAAGTGTGGAAGGGTATGCTCAGACATGAGTCCCTTGCTCACTGCACCATCAGGATTCAAGCAAGCCGGGCCGAAGACGGCTGTAATGCCAGAAACCGGTCCCCGGAAGCTTGTTTCCTTTTCAGTGAAGAATTGGCTTGGTAGTTTTGTCTGCCCTGTTCCCATGATGCACTGGGCCAGGGACAGACTAATTTGCATATAGCCAGGTTCTGAACTGGGATGGTGCAGTGAGCTAAAAAACGGTGATGGATCAAGCCCTGATCTGTTGACTGGGTAGGAGTGTTCTGATTAACTCAGATACTCTGTCCATCACCACCCCCTTTTTGAAATATGCAGGTCCACTATCAGCATTTGATTTACAGGCCCCAGGCACACATGGTGCACTGTACGAGGGACTGACTAGGACTAGTAAATCAACGCAGCTAATCATGGAAACACCAATCCATACCAACAATGTACAAAGGGAGCACTTGCACTTTGGCACTGAACAGCAGTGGCAAAGTGCCCGCAGTATCTAGACCAGCAAAACGAAGTCCAACATACAGCAAAACACAGGAGACAAAAGGCAAAAAATGCAGGGGAAACCCATGCCAATGATGCCAGGTCTAACAGTTAGCGTGGGTGGTCTTTCCTTCCTCCCCTTCAGCATGGATGCATTGCTTGTGGCTTTCAACTGCTGATTTTTCAGGAGCTAATTTTGTTTTTTGTTTAAGCACTGCATGAGAGTGCATGTGTTTTCAGCTGTCTACCTAGTGTGCTTCTCTTCCCCCCTTCAGGTTTCCCTCTCTCTCTTGCCTGTGTGCTTCTTCCCTACCCTTTCCTGTTTCTTTCTACCATGTGCATTTCCTCTGCTCTGTGCTCCAAGTGCTCTCGCTCTCGCCAGTAGCTTGCTTCCCTCTCCATGTCCTCTGTGTTGCTTCCCCTCATCTGCACCCCTTGTGTTGCTTCCCCTGCCCTCCTGTTGATTCCCTTACCTACATTCTATTTGATTCCTCCCCCTTTCCTCCGTCCTGCTTCCCATCCCCTCGCAGACTCCACTTTGCTGTCTCTGGTCCATGTTTCTCTATTTACGCTTGTCTCCTAGAGAGGCTGAAGATATCTGGATTGGTTTTGCTAGGGAGCAAATGACCTGTATTTCTGTTGGAGCAACTTCACTGGGAAATACATTCTGAAGTTCCGCTTCTAAAGGGTTGAAGTGGGAAGAAGAGCCCAAGGATTTACATTCATGACCTGGGGAGTCCAGTGATGGAGGCCAGGCCCTCAGCTTTCTTTCACTGAAGTGCATGACTCCTGTGTCTTATGTGTAATACCAGCTTTGCTCCTACCTTCCCAGAGATGTTGCAGAATGAGTACTGCCGACAAGCAAAGCGGTTGTTTCTTATTCTGCTCCACAAAATTTAGATTTGTCTCTAAGGATTATACAGATTTACAACTTCACAATTTTTAAGTCTCGCCTATGAGAAAACTTTTAGCTATCTCTAGGTAAAGGTCTATTGTGGACCGCAGTGCTTTAAGTAAGACCCAAAGGGTGGAGGACCTCTTACAGGCATGTGGCCTAATTAATTAAGAGAATGACTTCCTGTGCTTTACACAGTATGCTGCCTGATCAGTATTGATGTGCTTCTTTGTGAGTTTTCTGTTATTCTATCCAGACATATCACACAACAACAAACATACGCCTAAAACAAGTCTGGCTTTTTAACTGATTGTTCGCAGTTTGATATAAATGAGTAACAACAGTGATTTTGTAAATAATTAGAATTGGTATTTACCAATGGTACACATGTGACTATCACTATGTGTGCACTGGAAAGAAGCTAAGTACTGGATGTGCATGTTACTGAACACTGTTATGGCCCAATGACCAATAGTCTTCAGCTCTAGCTCAGCACCTCTTTATCATACCCTATTATAAACACCCACCCACAACCAGAACTCCTTAATGCAACTCAGCTCACATATACAATAATGCAACCAGAATACCTTAAAGCAACTCAGCTCACATATACAGTAAAAACACTGGAAAACCCAACAGCACCTCCTTTTAGAGCCAAGACCTCTTAGCGATTCTCATACTAAGTAAAGGTAAAGCCAATTACAGTACAAACTTACTCTAAACCAAAGAGTGTTTGCAAATGTTAACAAAGTCAAAGTCTTTACGTACATAAAATATATCTAAATATATGTCTAAAACCATTGGCCAAGTTAGTAGGTCCCAAATACGTTTTTTAGGTCTTGTCTTCGCAGCGCGCATGCGCTGAAAGGGAAAAGACCTTTTGAGATCGCTTTGGCTTTTCAGCCAAAAATGTGCACGCGTTCCATTGCCTTCAATGGCAACGCGTGCACGTGAGGCGATCTACTTGCGGGAGCACGCGCCACCATATGGGAGCAATTTTCGCTCCTGGTGCCGCACGCTCCCGCAAGTGAAACGCTTTCACTCGCCCCCTCCCCCTGCTGCCTCCGGCTCCTGGTCCCTGAGGGCATTGTCCGCTAGTCCGCAGATGGACAACCCGGGCTCCTGCTCCCAGTGTGCTAATGTGCCTGTCTGTGTGTTTCCGTGACCCTCCCTTGGCCCCTCCCCTTGAGCTCACTCGACGACTGGAGCTTTCAGTAAGGATCATTCACCGGCAGCCTCATCCCGGAAGCAGCGTCGTATAGATCAGCGGGTCCGTGTGGCTGCAGCAGACATCTTTGTGATTGTGAGCGTATTTCACTTCCTTATGCTCCTTCGACCCCTCCTATCCCGGTGACAGACGACAGCCCTGGCAGTGAACCCAGCGCGACACCAGCCGGACACAGAGTGCGGGGGATTAATGCACATCCAGTGAGTGTCTCGCTCTGCCGCGGCCTCTTCCCTCTCAAACAACCCGACAGGAACTCAAAGCAGCAGGTATAGAGCAGCTACTACCCCCAACTAAAAAACAGTTCAGTGATAAATGTGTCTGTTCAGAGCTGCACATTATACACCCACGAGGAAGGCGATGTCGGGTAAGATTTTTAGAATGGACTCACCAGTTGAATAATGGACAATGACTAAATAGGGACCGTTTTGGCGTTTACATCCGCTGGTCCGCAGCTGGACAGCCCAGGCTCCTGCTCCCGACTCTGCATTTTCGCTGTAATCGCCGCATTTAAGTTGCTTCAAAGACGCCGTCAGACGGGAGCAGAAGTGAACACTCTCACTCTCCTTCCTACCGGCAGAAACAAGAAGCTCTCTTATCATCTCTTGTTATGTATATGCGGAACTTTGAATAATTTTATCTTTGTTTTTTCCCCTGTTCATTTTTAGTTATATTGTTTTATGTATCATGGACACTTTATGTTTCTATGAAGGCATTCAATTGATGACCCTTATTTGTTTAATTTTGAAACAAATTAATAAAGAATTGAGATAAAAAGGGAAGGGTTTACCACAGATGATGGGCTCCCAAAATTCTCAACTAACTCATCACTGGATGAATCATTTTTACAGAAATAATTGACTTTATGCCTGCATTAAATAATTTAATTTGTTGAATAAATTAATGATCGCGACAGAATTAATGAATGCATCTGCATGCGAACAGATTACTTTGTTCGAATTGGTTCATACAACTGTGTGCTTTAAAATCCCCTCCAGTGGCTTGGTTGAAATTTAGGGATTTGAAGGAGACCGGGTGTGAAACCGAGTGCAGCGGTTACGAGGACGTCCCTTGAGGGTTTCATTCCCTCTTTCAGACACTATAACATTGACATTGTTGGCGAGTGTTTATGCCACCTGACAAGCTGTGACATAAGGCCAGGGAAGAAGAAAGTGCCCGAAATAGGCTATCTGTGTCCGCGAGGCTCTTAGTATAGCAATATAGTTTAAAAGCTCTTCTATGGTTTCGAATTTACCCAGTGCCGTTCTAATGGTTTATGAGGTTACCATGCTGTAAGATTTCCTTATAGGTACTTTTTTTAAACAAAGATGTTTTTTATTTCTCTAAACAAATTACATTGCTTACGTTAAGTGAAGAGATCAGTTTCCACTCTTGAATAGCATCCAAAGACAGTAACTAACACTGTCTGTCTGTAACATGAGAAATAGTACGGCGGGTTCACGCGCCTGCTGCAGCGATGTGTTTTAGAATGCTTGTGACACGAGTGAATCAAGACAGGGATGTCCGTCTGTCATCCTTCTAGTGAGTGTTTTTAAAACTGGTGCATTCTTTTTCTTGCAAGCCTTCTGGCTATGGTTGGATGTGAATTACAAAAAACAAGAAAAAAGTAAGTTGTTTATATCATCATGAAAGGGAAAAAACACAATGTTAATGGTTTTGGGAAAATACGTGCGAACTGCTCAACAACATCACACATTCCCACTTCATGCGCAAAAAAGTATGGTAATCCCCGTTTTTCGGTAAAATATTATTATTGCTTAAGGGGGCCTCACTAAATCCAGGCTCCGCACCAACACATTCAAGTAATCTTCTAAAAGAAACATGACTTTTAGTTAATGTTTACAATCTGCAACCAATCTTGTCACAGGAAGGCGGGCCAAAGCCCTGCCATCTTTTTATTATAGCGACTGATTATCTGAATAGATTCTTTAGATTTTGTGCACGTATGTTTATTTTAAAAGGATATATTAAAATGTGTCACAGATCTATCTATCCCGCGTGGACCCTGGCTGGGCGTGCACGACACAATTTTCTCATTGTGTCACCTGTGCCCGTGCCAAGACAGGGGCTTCGAGCCAGCCCCAGCTTTCCAACCAAGATCACTGGGAAGATACTTACAAAAGGCAACCTGATACAAGAAGACTCAACATTCTATTGGTTGAACAAGCAGTGGCAAAGCCAATAGGTCTATCTGTGCAACATGGCTTTTAAAACAAGCATTGGCATAGCCAATAGGTCTCGCCTTTGGGGCCTTTTAAGTATTTAGTTATGCAGCACAATATCCTTCCTATAATAACATCAACTGTTGCATGGTAAAACACTTAAAAGGTCCCAAAGGCGAGACCTATTGGCTATGCCAATGCTTGTTTTTACTTGTTAGAGAAAGGAAGCATCAGTGTCCAAAAGAGCCACCAGTAAACAAAGTATTTCAGAACTATATCTGATTTCACCTATTTCGACCACCAGCAACCAAGTAAACACATCCAATAAAGGGCAATGACATTTCTTCAGAAATGCTGGATGTTCAGTTCAGTGAAATTGCAGTCTAACGACAGAGGAATGAGAGCAGCATCAGGGAGTCCAAAACAATAGCTTTTTAAACTTCCCGAAATATATTTTTTTAATACATGAGTACCGCAGGTACAGAGGCACTGACAACGTTCTATAAATACTACACTAAATTAAACAAAATCCAGTACATGGTGAACTACATTATAAATGAAAATAGCAATCAAATAATAAAAAATTGTCGTTGGGGCATCCATTTTAATATGTAGTAGAAAACGGGTTTCCACGTGAGGATCTGGACTCCCAACTGTTAGTTAGCAGAGTTTCCGTCCTAGAAACCACGTGCTTGTAGGCCACAAATGCATATCACAGTCTGCCATTTATCTCCAAGATCCAAATCATAAGCCCGGGGCACTGATTCATACTGAAATAAGGTCAGCATTTGTATAAAAGTAACTAAAGTTTATAAAGGCCAGTGGCGGAACATTAGCCCCGGCAGCCCCCGCGGTGCAAGCCCCCCCCCCCCCCCCGAGTGCCTGGCTGGTCCTTTAACGTGGTTGGGGGCGCCCTGGGGGCCCGCCCTGTATTTTGCGGGGAGAGGGCTCAAGTTTCGTTACGCCACTGATAACAGCAGCAACACTGCAGTGAGAGAGATTTCAGCACATTTTTTCCACCGATACAAGCTCCAGGCACTGATAACCATGGCAAATCTGTTTGCCTTATGCTGTAAATTGTCAGAACTCCTGCGTGGCGCCCAAAAGCCGCTGCATTGCGCGTTCTAAGTGGGTACTGCCTCAGTGAAATTCATCACATCCGCAGCTTTTGCCTGTGCTTTTATTTAGGAGCAAAAACCCTTGAAAAAGCAGGAGAATGCGGTATGCGGATGATCATGGGATAAACAGTCCTCTATGCAGCCCTACACTGTAGATAAAGGCGCACTTACAATGAAGAGGAATAACATTGGTAGCATCATTGCATTTTTAAATGATACTATTTGTCAATTAGTCTTTCACTTCGTAACACAAAACCCTAAAAAGCATTGGTAATGCCAATAGGGTTGACCTTCAATTTTGCATGTTATCTTGAAGCTTTAGGAGACGATAGTATGGGAATGGATATTTATCTGCGTGGAAGCAAAGAACTATATAAAATATTACTGTAGGGTAAACGTCTAAATGACAGTTGCACTGTCCAGCCAGACTTAAAAATCCATGCAGGTTAAAGACTGCCCTCCTTCCATCTGTGCTGCTGCCAGAGATAACATCATCATTTATCTATGGCAATTTAATAGCATTACAATTTCATGATGGTGCTCAAAGTCAGACATCAGCATAAGTAGACAAAACGATCACAGCTGCTAGAGGGCAAGCATTTTGTGTGTGTAAGCTCACAACTTCTACTCGATCTAAGCATGTCCTCCTGGCTCCTAACATGGGGGCGGAGACAAAGCCCCTCTGCTAGTGAGTCTCACATAATTACCTAGAGATAGCTGGTCTGTCAAGCTAGTCGTTAAAAACACACATACTTCAAACACAAGATGAGTACTTGAAAGTTCACTCACTATGCCCTCTTGACTATGATGGGACCAGGAATACGAGCCAAAACCTAGCTCCAGGGTGTAGTGTATGGTGAGTATTTATACAGTACACCATTATCACATTTACAATAATGCTGAGAATGTCAAAACCCAACATTTTAATAATATCTTAAATCATACAACCGTATTTACAGCATAACCATTAGGCTTCAAAAGTAGAAATAAAAAGAAAAAGCACACACTGCTTAATCAACATAGAGGAAAAGCAATATGCAAATGAAAACCATGGACCCAGCTTATAATTCCTGAAATTCTAATGCTCACAACGTTCTGAAAACACCTGGGAAATACATAAAATCAAAGAATAGTGCTCAGTGTCTGCAAATGACTATTATTGGCAAGCTATGATTCAGGGTTTCAAATGATACAGTAACAAACGATGTTCAGAACCTTCAGCCAAAATGGCTACTATGCATCATGCTGGCGACATTTAATTTTCGCAAACCTAACCTGTAAACATCTAAACAGCACAAAGATCACATAAAACCAACAGTACTTACAGTATACCTGTTCCCTACAAAGAAAGGGATAGTTTCTAGTGTGAGACGAGAGAGAGACAGTGTGTGTGGCCAGCTAGATAGCCATATAGGTGCTGAATTAACACCAGATTCAGTGAACAACAAAAAATACAAACATAATGTAATAAAACACATGCTTTTTAGGGCTCGGGCCTACGTCACACTGCGTAGCAGTGTAGGCGGAGCCTAAGAGTCCTTTTCTGAGGGTCTCCGAAAAGCTACCTAGCAAATTCCTGGCTGCTCGTGATTTTTTGTCCTTTTTTTTGCCAGCTGCATGGCAATTGGGCTTTGCATGCGTGTGTTTTTGGAAGAGAGCACGCAATAGGCCATAGGCGGTAGAGTAGCTCCGCCTATGGCACCAGACGGCCATATTTCTGCAATTATCGCGGCTGTCAGGGCCCGCGGTAATTGAAGACAGATGCTGGGCGCGCGTGCACCGCTCTCGTTCTTCCTTGAGGCTATGGAAACACTTCGACTGCTATTACGGATGCTAACCACTAGATTGCGTTCCTTCTGTAACATGGTCCACCGCCTGCTCACTGCTACGGAGAGAGCTTGACTCTGCCGTGCCGTAGTGTTCTGGTTTTCAGGAATTAAGTGTGCCTTGTACCCTTGTGCCTCCGCGTGTGTCTGTGTGTGAGAGAGCTTTCCCCGGCTGTCCTGTAGTGATCTGATTGTCAGGGTGTGCACCTTGTGTCACTGTGCCTCTGAGTTAGCTGGTAGCCATGATTCCCTCTTGAGAGGAAGCCGGCCCGCGTCCTTGCTGCTTCCAAGGCTTATTTGTGTGCGCATGGAAGCCCAGCAGGCGCTCGAGGCTGCGGATGCGAGTGTGTTCATTGTGCGCAGTGGTGGCGGGTGGACTCAGTCTAGGATTACCTCATGAGCCATGTCCGTTTTCAGATGTCACACGGAGAGGAGGGAGCGCTAACAATAAGGGCATCGAGCTGCGATCAAAGGGGTGGTGTGGGGAGAGTTCGAGGAGGGGGGAGTAGAGTGTCGGGGTAGGCCACAACAAACCATGTAAAGCAGAGGGTCTTGGATATGCAACTCACGTGAAAGCAAAGAGAAACGCATAACCTACACCCACTGAATGTATTTATTGGCTTGAATGTCTTTACAGTTCAGTCATCATGCAAGGTGGCTTCCTGTGCTGTGAGCACACAGTGTTTTTTGCAGCCGCCACCCAGTAAGCTCTTATTAGCATCTTACCCGCGCTCAACTAGTCCATTTATATAATCATCTAAGCACTAAACTCTATACCTCAAGTGTCTGGTAAGATTAAACCAACAAGATTAGTTCTATTTCATGAGAGGGATAATAATGGTAACCTTTCGCAGTGCTACATGTAGTCGTTACACTGGCTACCTGTTTGACAAAAACTATGCCCTCCTCTGTTCTACGAGTTGTAGATATGCATGAGTTCGCAGATGCGTAATTCTTTCTTTGTACAGAAATGCAGCAGCCGTGCTTTTCCAGATGCCCACTCACATGCATTCACTTTGCTTTATTTATCCACCCTTGGGATGCCTTGTCCAATGTATCTTCATCGCTGAGTAACAGTGAGGTGCATGTCTTGCACAGATCTGAAGTGCGTCAATATATGAAAAGGTAATGGAGCCTAAGCTAACCTTATAGAACTCTCACCAGGGGCTCTTTAGATAATGAAGTTTAGAAAAAAAGATTACATGATGTTGCCTACTAAGGGGAACGGGATTTTGAGGGGTTTGTACGTCTGTTGTCACATGTCAGGAGCTCACATTGCCCACACACTGTTCACTATCCAAAACCCACCCCAGGGCATCGTGTAGGTGTGTCTGTCTGTGCCGTCCGTCATTCTTTTTCAAAGGTTTGAATAGTACATTCAGTCTTGTGAAAATAAAGGCTGTTATGGAAACCAGAACCATGAAACATATGTGGGAGACAAAATTTATTGAGAGGGAGAACTTCTGTTTTGTCGATGTTCAATTTATATCCAGAAACAGAGGAATAGTCGTGTAGCAAAGAAAAAAAAGCGGCAAGGGAGACCGAAGGGTTGGAAATGTAAAGCAAAATATCATCCGCGTAAGCGGTGAACTTAATTTCCACATCCTTAAAAATAAAACCAGAATAAGATGGGGATTGACGAATCTTTACGAGGAAGGGTTCCAACGCTAAAATGAAAAGAAGAGGGGAAAGAGGACAACCCTGTCTGGTACCTCTATAAAGGGGGAAGTATTTGGATTGCATACCGTTGATCCAGATAGAAGTAGATGGAGCGGAATAGAGGAGTTGGACATATTTAAGAAAAGTGGGGCTAAAGCCATGCCAACGCAAAGCACCAAACATGAAGTCCCAATTAACTCGATCAAAAGCCTTCTCAGCATCAAGAGTAATTGCAGCAAGTGGAGTATTCATTTTAGCTGAGAGGTGAATAATATTGAGAAAAGTTCTAGAATTATCGGTGATGGATCTATCTTTAACGAAACCGGATTGATATATATTAACCATTTCAGGAATAATGGAATTGATGCGAAGAGCCAAGAGTTTCGCAAAGATCTTGCAATCAGTATTAATTAATGATATAGGCCTGTAATTGTTGCACAGAGAGGGATCTTTATCTTTTTTGGGTAGAAGGACCAGCATAGCCTGTGTGAAAGAACCTTTGGACCCACCGGTGATGAAAAAGTGATTGAGCAATTGGAGTAAATAGGGAAGTAAAATAGATTTGAAATGAAAAAAAAAGCGAACTGTAAAACCATCGGGACCAGGAGTTTTATCTTTGGGTAAGAGGGAGAGGGCAGCAAGAATTTCCTTTTCTGAAAGTGGAGCATCAAGAGAAGAAAAATCAATCAGTGGAGTGGAGGGATTGGGAATTGACTGAAAAAACGCATCTAATTGGTCAGTAGAGGGAGTGGATTCAGGGGTGTAAAGAGAGGAATAGAACTGTACAAAGCAGTCGAGGATTTTAGCATCAGAGGAGTGAATAGAACCTTGTGGGTCTTTGATGGAGACTATTTTAGATTTTTGTTTTTTGATTTTAAGATAATTCACAAGAGCTCTACCGGCTTTGTTACGACCACCGTAAATTTTTGCATTAAATTGGAGAAGTTGATTAGAAGCAGAGTCCCAGGTGTGTTTATTGAACTGCATTTTAGCGGAGATGAGAGAAGATAAAGAATCGGGGGAATTGGAGGTATAATAGAGATGTTCAAGCTCCTTAATGTGTGTAAGAAAGGAAGAAGCTTGGGAAAGTGTTTTCTTCTTTTTGCATGACACATAATCGATAATATAGCCACGAGCAGTAGCTTTAAAAGCGTCCCAAAGGAAGTGAAAATCAGAGGAAGTGTGAGAATTATTTGTAAAGAATTTGTCCATAAATTGAGTGAAGTGTGTTGTAAAGGCAGGATCTAGTAAAAGGGAATTATTAAAACGCCATCGGGAAGATTGAAGTGTGGGGGAAGGGTAGTCCATATCCAGAATAATGGGGGCATGGTCAGAAATGAGGATGGAGCCTATTTCGGAATTAGTCATGAATTGAAAAGCGTGATGTGTTAGAAAGATATAATCGATACGGGAAAGGGAAGTATGTACAGGAGAAAAAGAAGAAAATTCTAGGGAGTCAGGATGAGAGATTCTCCAAGAATCTATGAGACCTCTGGAGGAGATGGATTTATGAAAGGATTTTTGCATTTTATTTGGAACATAACGCGTTTGTGATTTGCGGTCTAAAAATGGGTCCATCAATTGATTGCAGTCTCCCCCAACAATCATGTCTTCATTAGCATTGGAGGAGAGGAGGGAGGAAAAATCGTGCCAAAAGGAGGGATCAATACCATTTGGACCATAAACATTACAGAGGGAGGGATGTATGACGTTACTCCGCATACCGTTACAACTACCTACCATTACAACGCGACCATTACAACGCATACCATTTGTTTGTTTGTTTGTTTGTTTGCAGAGTTTTATATAGCGCGAACTAGAACCGAACCGAATCAGTTATCAGAGCGCTTTACTTAGCACCAGTTACGTTACATGAGGACACACTTTCATTTTAGGCACGGGGAGATTAAGTGATTTGCCCAGAATCACAGGGGGTTTTTGGCATCGTTACCGAGACTCGAACCCAGTTCCCCAGGTCCGAGGTCGAGCGCCTTAGCCGTTAGGCCAACCCCTCTACCATTACAACGCATAGCGCTTTGGGGTGCTGGATAGTGGTAAGTATAATTTACTATTCTAACTCCAGTCCCCGTGGACCCTAGGGAAGGTGTTGGATAGTAAATTATACCATTCCCTATCCTATAGCGCCCCCCAGCGCAATGCGTTGTAATGGTATGCGTTATAAAAGTCGCGTTGTAATGGTAGTGCGGAGTAACGAATGCGTTGTAACAGGTGCATACCCAGAGGGAGAGATGAACATTATTTACAGTACAGTCTATGAATAACCATCTACCATCAGCATATCAAGTGTCTTGGTGTTCTTTATGCTAACTCCACTGGAGAAACTGTTAAAATCAATCATTCTGATATTCTTAAAAAACTCTCTTCACTTATTGATCGCTGGTCTCCTCTTTTTCTCTCTTGGTGGGGTCGTCTCTCCACTATTAAAATGATGCTCCTTCCCATTGTGAATTTCTATCTCTCTATGCTTCCCATTCCCCTTCCTCATTTCTTCTTTAAATCCATCAACAGTCTCTTCTCTAAATTTCTATGGAATAATCGTAAAGCCAGAGTTGCTTTATCCCGTCTTCAACAGCCTAAACATCTCGGTGGTGTCAACTTTCCAAATATTTCACGCTTTCATTCTGCATTTTCCCTTAAGCAAATCTGGTCTTCCTTACTTGACTCTCCTTCGCCGCTTATTACATCCTGGAACTCTTTAGAATCAGCACAAATCTCCCCCTTCTCTCTTCTCACCGCTTCTAACCTCACTCAGCCACCTTCAAAATTTACTTCGCCTATTTTCAAACATTCAAAAGCCCTTGTACTTGCTCTTTTCCGCTCCTTTTCCTTGTCTTCTACTCTTCACTTAAATACCCCACTGTGGTACAATAAATCTCTTAAATTTCGTAACCGTGCCCTTTTTTGGAAGGAATGGATTGATTAAGGAATCCTTACTTATAATCATCTTCTTCTTAATAATTCTCTAGCGACTTTTCAGATACTTTGTGATTCTTTTGGTATCTCCAATAAATTCTCTTCACAATTTCGCACACTTACTCCTTCTCTACACTCAACTATCATACAAGAAGCACCCACTTCCTGTACTCCTCCTCCCTTATCCTCCCCTCCTAATTTTCACATTCCCCTCAAAGCCTCAGCCATCTACAAATTACTTTCTCCCCCACCTTTAGCGAGGCCTAAAACAAAACTTGAACTTTCTTGGGAATCAGACCTTGGCCAAACCTTCCTCGAGTCCACCTGGGATTCTATTTGGTCTAAACTCCATTCAACTTCCCGCTCCGCTAGTACCACACAGACCCTATACTATTTTTACAATAGATTGTTTTACACTCCTTGTGATCTTTTTAAATTTAAACTAATACATTCAAAAAAATGTTGGTCCTGTTCCAGTATTACAAGTGATTTTAAACATATGTTCTTTTTATGCCCTAAAGTACAACTGTTATGGTCACGAATTTGGTCTTCCCTGAACAAAATTTTATCTAATAATATACCCTTTGATATTTCTCTGTTTTTTCTGGGTGGTTTAGCTCCAGTCTGGGATGTTCCACCTTATACTCGCAAATTCATTGACTTATGTATTGCTATTGCTTTTCAAATCATTACTACCAATTGGAAAGATACTAAGAATGTCGAATACACTGCATGGTGGAATTTAATTTGTCATCACCATAGATTAGATCGTACATATGCCTCATCCACTTCCCTTCTGATTAAACGTGATTTATTATGGTCCCCTTTAACAGATTACCTATCCAGATGTGCCATTTAGCTTCATATTCATTTGTCTGCCATATGATGTTGTTTTTTTTTATTTATTTTTTATTATTATTATAATTATATTATGTAATAGCTTTATTATTGCTCTACTATTGATGTCTCTTTCCCCTCCCTTTCCTCTTTCCCCTCTCTCTCTTTTCCTTCTTCTTCTTTCTTTTCCCTCCCCAAAACTCTAAAAGTTATAAAAGGATTTTCCCTTGGTATATGCATTACCTCCTTGAGGTTTTTATTTATACACAAGGCTTACTTTTGTTTCTTCTTATACCATATTTTGTCTTTTTGCAGTTGCACTGATGTTTTACATTGTCTTTATCTACTCAATAAAGCTTTTCAAACTTAAAAAAAAAATAAAGGCTGTTATGTTGAAAATGGAGAACCCCCAAAATAGGTGTTGAAAAACGGTGGCAGAGTTTTGTTTTCACCTGACATCCTTGTTTTGTTTTGTTTTTTTGCGAGAAAGCAAACAAACAAACGGATGTACTTGTGTTGTGTACTTGCAAAGTCCACGTGATGTGCCACAAAAGTAATTAAACCCTCTGTATGTTGCGTTAAATATATTCTCAGCAGTAGGACTCAATACAATGACTCGTCTTGTGCCATCTGTTATTTGAATAGAGGCTGTGCCCCCTAAATTAAATTGCCCCCTGCCATCTGTTGATGCAGACACTACTTTTTTCTTAAAACCTAGAAAGAACCCAGCTCTGATTTGCACTTAGGTTGTACTTTTACTTCCTTCAGTATTAGTTTCTTCCTATTCTTTGCCCTAACTGGGCAGTGGGTAGTGCTCTTTTCAGTGCACTTTTTAATCTAAAAGCTACTTCTGTAATCCCTGATGGAACTTGAGACAGAGCATTCATGAAGCTCTTGACAGATTCTATGGACAAATTCAGCTCGACGTCCTTTTAATGGTCGTAGAAAGGCCAAGTCTGTGAATTAACAGATTCGGGGGTGGTGGGGTGGTGTTTGTGCATCATGTGTAAGTGTTTAGTTATCCAGCACAATATCCTTGTTTTCATCTTGAATTTTGCAAAGTGCTATTTTCGTTGCCTTTTCCTGTTCAGACTCCCCAGTGGCGACTCTCAATCCAAAATAACTTGTGTGCGTAGCCTATGGACTACATTAATAATAATCAACGAGGAGCAATAGCAGGGAAGTAATGGCCGCACCTCGGCTGTTAGGGCTTTCCACATGTCTGGAAAAAATAAAAACTGCTCTGACACTTCCCGAGTCCAACTGCACACAAGGACCAAGGTTTGAACTTCTTTCCTGGTGACTGCCCCTCTTCAAGCCTGGATGGGGGCAAAGGCGTAAGTCGGCCTGACATCTGCTCAAGTGTACACTGCGCCATTACTCCAAAGATGCAATCTAGCTCCATCAGTAGTTTCCTCCGCATCAGTGTCTCGTGGTCAAGGGGTTAATGAACTGCGGTCCAAACACCAGCTTGACCTCGGGCTCCACTTGGACTAAGGCCTAAGTATTCGGGCTCAGTTATGACCCAGGAACGCAGCCTGGCTCTTGCTTAACGGCAGAATGGCGTTGAAGAAGTTCCTGACTTGGCTCTATTCAAAGTCTTAATAGCAGTTGCCAAAATCAGTGGTTAGTCTGTGGCTAAACAATGTCTTTGTTGAATAGCTCTTAAGTGCTTGCATCCCCATGCCCCTCCCTCTCACCACTAAGGCAGCTAGTCCATGGGCAGATCTAATATTGTAGGTGCTTGTGTTGGAGTGAAACGTTTCATCCCCGGATGCATGTGGAGAGTCATAGTATGCATAGAATCTGTATATCCAGTGAGTAACTTGATGATGTCACCTTGTAGTTTTCCGCAGACAGCACCATCCTGTTTAACCTCTCATGGCTTGTCTGTCTGAATGAGGTCACTGCATGTCTCGCATTACTGGACCTCTCGTCTGGGATCTGAAGGTTGCTCTCCAGGCTCTTATCCAAGTACACAGAGTAACTAAAAAGAAAATGGGACTGTTACAGTTCGTACATCAAAGGAGCATACCTGTTTTGATGGAGGCTTGGCGCTCTTCAGCAGTTTAATGGCTTCTCTTCCAGTGAGACCCAACGTTGGGGAAAAAGGTTTCCTAATCTCTTGTTATGGCTATTTACAAACACTGCATGGTGACCAGCATAGGCATGGGTGGGTTTTCGGCTCCCACTCTCTAACTGGGAATCAATGACTTGAAGTTGCCCAGGGCATGGAAAAGCAGACACATGCTGGTGTTGGGCAAATGTAGGTAGTGGTGTCCAA
The DNA here is from genome assembly GCF_964261635.1 of Lissotriton helveticus. Lineage (NCBI taxonomy): Eukaryota > Metazoa > Chordata > Amphibia > Caudata > Salamandridae > Lissotriton > Lissotriton helveticus. The sequence goes on along the minus strand of NC_136063.1, from coordinate 598,259,304 downwards.
AATCAGTTACTGCCAGTAAGCAGTTTAACATCCTCTCGCACAAAGCTGGTATATTCAGAAGCTGGTCATCTGTTAAATTAGGTGAGCTTTGGCGGTTGGCACAGTTCGGAAACATCCACATACTTGTCCATAGACTGTCAGTGCTGAAGTTTATATGCAGACACTTTAAATTGTTGGGGCAGTGTGGTCCAGCCTGCCCATTATTTGTCGTATACACTGGTGCTGCCTTATCTCTGGACTATCAGTGTAATGTTAGAATCGCTAATGAAAAGGCGGGCTAACTTGTCTTCTTGCCTTTCTGTGGCATTTATTTATGCACCTGTGGGTCGGACAATTTCTTTAGGCTGGCAGGGGCAAACACAACCTGCATATTAGTTCTGGTTTATGATACCCCTTAGAGTGCACAGTAGAACCTTTGAACACGTTTCCACAATAATCTTGCATTATCAACCTCATGTTCACACACGAGTAACTTTACTCTCTTATCGGCCAGCACAATCACCTTGAATGGCTGCACAAGCTTGAAGAGCTCAGACTGGCTGATGGGATGAAAGGCTTAGAGACATCGCTCTCTGCTGCAGAGTGAGTGCAGAGTGAGGGCAGAGTGAGTGAGAGTGCAGAGTCAGTGCGAGTGCAGAGTGAGTGCAGAGTGATTGTGACTGCAGTGCGAGTGCAGAGTGATTGCAGAGTGAGTGCAGAGTGAGTCTGAGTGCAGAGTGAGTGTGAGTGCAGAGTGAGTGTAGAGTGCAGAGTGAGTGTAGAGTGCAGAGTGAGTGCAGAGTGAGTGTGAGTGCAGAGTGAGTGTGAGTGCAGAGTGAGTGTGAGTGCAGCATGAGTGTGAGTGCAGAGTGAGTGTGAGTGCAGAGTGAGTGTGAGTGCAGAGTGAGTGAGTGCGAGTGCAGAGTGAGTGCAGAGTGAGTACAGAGTGAGTGCAGAGTGCAGAGTGAGTGTGAGTGCAGAGTGAGTGCAGAGTGAGTGTGAGTGCAGAGTGAGTGTGAGTGCAGAGTGAGTATGAGTGCAGAGTGAGTGTGAGTGCAGAGTGAGTGTGAGTGCAGAGTGAGTGCCGAGGGAGAGTGAGTGCAGAGTGAGAGTGAGTGCAAAGTGAGAGTGAGTGCAGAGTGAGAGTGAGTGTGAGTGCAGAGTGAGTGTGAGTGCAGGTGCAGTGTGAGTGCAGAGTGTGAGTGCATAGTGTGAGTGCAGAGTGTGAGTGCAAAGTGTGAGTGCAGAGTGAGAGTGAGTGCAGAGTGAGTGCAGAGTGAGAGTGAGTGCAGAGTGAGAGTGAGTGCGGAGTGAGAGTGAGTGCAGAGTGCAGAGTGAGTGTGACTGCAGAGTGAGTGCAGAGTGAGTGTGACTGCAGAGTGAGTGCAAAGTGAGTGTGACTGCAGAGTGAGTGCAGAGTGAGTGTGAGTGCAGAGTGAGTGTGAGTACAGAGTGAGTGCAGAGTGAGAGTGAGTGCAAAGTGAGAGTGAGTGCAGAGTGGGAGTGAGTGTAGAGTGAGTGTAGAGTGCAGAGTGAGTGCAGAGTGAGTGTGAGTGCAGAGTGAGTGTGAGTGCAGAGTGAGTGCAGAGTGAGAGTGAGTGCAAAGTGTGAGTGAGTGCAGAGTGAGTGTGAGTGCAGAGTGAGTGTGAGTGCAGAGTGAGTGCAGAGTGAGTGTGACTGCAGAGTGAGTGCGAGTTCAGAGTGAGTGCAGAGTGACTGCCGAGCGAATGCCGAGTGAGTGCAGAGTGACCAGCCATCAGTGCACAATTTCTACAGGCACACACACCACCAGCCATCAGTGCACACATCAATAGTTAACGCATCCACAATTAACTATTGTAGCAATTGCAGTATGGTGCACTTTACTTTTAAACATATTCATCTAAAGCGCAGCATGCCACCATTGCTACAATTCCAATCCAATCCACATAATTCCACTACACATCACATGCAATCACTCCATAACACATGGCTAAAAGACATTGCCATTTACAATGCCATTAGCTCTAACTCAAATAAATCCGAGACCTATTGCATTTCCAATGCTTGTTGAGTTGGTCTTGAGTTGCTTAGAAACAAGGTGTCAGCAAAATTCTCTGAAACTAAAGGAGCTGAGGGACACCATAGAAAACTCTGCAACACGTTTTGTTTAGTAACACTCCAGAGCCAGAAAGGAGTTGCTACTACAAGCCAAGTAGCTTTAGTCTTCAAAGAATAGCGCGGTCAAACAGTCAAGGCAGTGTCATATTTTTGTACCAGAAATAATACTGTTTTTTTCACTCTTCACTAACATAGTTTTTTGCTCACATAAAACAACCACGTAAAAACATTGCTACATGAAAGGCGAGTCTCTGGCTTCCCTAAAACTACATTAACTGGTTATGCTGTACATGGGAGAGAGCTTCTGAGGGGATGATATAGCACTTGTGATTATCTTCCACTGCTTAGGTGAATTCTGTCTGCTCTGTGGGAAGATGTAAAGTGCTCAGCAATTAATTGTGTTTATTGTGTTGCGTCGTTGTGGGGTGCCTGCATGTGGATCAATGATGGACTCTGAGGGCTCAGGCCACATTATGTCAGCTCTGGATTGTGTGCACAGGCAATAAGAGAGTTGAAGAAGTGGGGCTTCTGGCCTCAGGGACCTACAACCTACACAGCCCACCAAATGGAACCCAGCCGGCAACGTGTACAAGAGAACGTATAGCAGCTCAAGCAAGTGATGTGACCGTCACAATCATGCTGAGACTGAGTAACCAGCCAGTAGAAGAGTGTGGGAATGGCTTTGGGACCTTTCCTGTAACTGAGGCACAATGGCCTGAGGTGCATGAGAAGAAGACCACTAAAAGGCAGTGTCTGAACACAGAAGCTGTTTAACTTTCACCTTACCATGTTCATTTGGAGCCCTGGACTACAAGATCCCTCCCTAGAAAGTGGAAAGAAGCATCACAAATGAACATCTTCATAATGAACACCTTTGTGTGTTAGGCTCGGCAACAGAAACCACACTCCAGTCTTGGGTGACCTGGAGTGCCTCTGTGCAGGTGAGCCCCAGCGGTTCGTCAGAGGAGTTCTGGCAGGTTCTCAGCTTGCACGCTAGCCATGCTCCTTGAGCTTGGTTGTAAGTAAAAATAAGTGTATACTGCTCAATATTGGAATCTAGCACAGAATGCTATAGGAGAGAAGGTAAGGTTCCTGCCTCTTGTTTAGCTATTACATTCCTCTTTTTCAGGTGTGAATAGCAGCCTCTAGTCACAGTCTTAGGACTTGATTACGAGCTTGGCAGATGGGATACATACAATTTCCATAGGATATAATGGACCTGTAATTTGTTGGACAGGATATCAATGATAAAGTAACCCAGTCCGGCAAGATCGCAGTCAGGCCCTTAGTCAAGCACTTGCACTGTGGTTATTATAGTTAAATTTGGATATTTGAAAACATCCCTTCTCTGCCCCTTTGATAATTGTTTGACCTTACCAGGAAACAAAATAGAATGGCTGCAATGGCATGTGTAGGTATGTGGAGAGGAAGGGACAGTGGCATTGCAGGAGGAGATAGGTTCACAAAAGGGAGAGAGCTTGCAGCAATACCTACAGCTGTGGCAATGTATTCCACTAAGTTAGATCTGCATACACATATGGTGATTCACATTCAGTGGAATGTGTTCCTTTATGTGCAATTAAACATGCTTCACACTCATCTTTCATACTTCGCATGCACAGACAGTCTCCGTTTTGATGAGCCACCAGGTAGGATACAAATGAAAAAAAGCTGTATCTTAAAACTATCAACCAAAGATTTTGTATTTGAATGGGCATGGGGATGGTAGCCACACATAATAGAGTGAGTTTCTCAAGCAGTTGCATCAAGCAGAGCCAACAGATCACCAAAGAAGTGAACATGTGTTTGCCTTTTCCTGCTGCTTTTTATGAAATGCAGGTCAATAAGTATTTTGCACAAGCAGACTTGCCAAGGCAGATACATACAGTTTCAAAGATAGATAGTGTTGCAAAAATAGATACATAGACAGACATACAGATAGATTTAGAATAAGCAAAGCTACATTGTAATTTAATAGGTACATGTCTGTATAAACTGTACTTACAAGAGATCCACGTTTGAAAAATATTCCGTAGACGCCAAGTTAAAAAACAAGGATAATCAGCACCTTCGTGATCCCAGTTTTCCAGATAAAAAGGTTTGTCTGTACAGGACCCAAAGTGTCCTTTAAATAACTTTGATGTCTATAATGCATATAATTAATATATGTGACTATAGAATCCAAGGACCAAGATCACAGCCAATGGGTATAAGCCAAATCTACAATGTTTATAGAAGAGAGCGCAAGCACTTTAGCATTGGTTAGCAGAGGTTAAAAGTACAGAGTCCGAAGGCCAGCATAAAAAAAAACAGAGGGGTGAAGGCAAAATGTTTGGGAGAAGATCACACTAAGCCTCAAAGTTTTAACAGGGGTAATGTTTTTTTTAGTGTTCAGGGGTGGGTAGAAGTAAGGAGCGTAGGTTTTTTTTTAGGGTTCAGGAGCAGGGAGAGGTAAATGAAGTGAAGAGATTTTTTGTGTTCAGGGGACAGTATTTTGGGTTCAGGGTGGATAGAAGCAGGAGAATGTTTTTTAGGATTTAGGGGGAGGTAGAGGTAAAAGTAAGGAAAAAGAGAGGGGTTTGAGGGTGTCAGCCATCCATAAACAAACAAGTAAAGAAATAAAAGCTATATATGTAAGAATATTAGACTTTACAATAGCATTGCTTGATATAAGCATACGTTTTAAAGCCCTACGTGGCTTTATGACGTGTTGCAAAGGTCAATGCATAGTAATGCCTGCGGGGTAAAAACATGCAGGACAATGCCCTGCGTCATAACTTCTGATATTTTAATTCCTTTTTTGAGACCACCTCTAGGATCTATGCAGACTAAGTCTTAGTATGCATTTATATGATTATGATACTGTTTAAAATGCGGATCTTATTTGTGTACATTGTTGTAAGGCACCCATGATTTAAAATCACATCAGAACAGAGGATTGCTCTACGAACGACCCTGAATTGTCTTTACTCAGGGTCCAGTGATGTTTGCAGGACTAGAACAATCACTTTTTAAATAAAAATCATGATTATCGGATCTATCAGCACAATCATGCCCCAAGTGACAGCCATTTCTTGTTATCAATTCACTGTGATCATTCCATCGTAGTAAGGTTGAAGTATACACCTTTCTGCTCACTATTTGTCTTTCCCCTGCCAAACAATACAGATGGATAAGATCTTCGTCAAAGAGGTTAGCAAGGAAACCACCTGTTTTCTACTATGTTCCTTATGTCATGGACACCTCAGCAGTGTAACGTATCACAGATACGAGTTTCTAACTCCCAGAAAAATCTATACCTCTTAAGAGGCAGGGTGCCCCCCAGTTATCATTTACCTCTGACATTTAAGTACCGCATTACACGGATGCAGGGGCGGCTCCTCCATTGGAGCAGAGGAGTGTCTCCCAACTTAAGTTATCCCCAAATATTAAAATAAAATGGTATACATATAAAAAAAATCAATTTCCCACCCTGAAACGAGCATCAGGATGGGGGCGGGGCTGCTGCTGAATGACAGCAGCAGGGAAGACGGAGGGCTGTTTGTGCACTTTTCAAAGTGCCCATGTCACTTTGGCTGTTCGTCTTGCGACGGCCAACCAGACATGCGCACTTTGAAACCTCTTACCCAGCTGTCTTAGGACAGCTGGGGTAGAGTAAATGCAGGCCTCCAGCGTAGCAGGGAGCGCCGACTGAGGCCGCTCCATGTAATCAGGGCACTGCTCTCACAGCATGAAAACAGCGCCAGGATTGGTGCCCACACTGCAGCATCCGGTTCAGAAGAGGTCCAGTTCAGAAGAGGTCCACAGTAGAGGACGTCAGTTCAAGTAATTTTATGATTTTTTTTAAATATTTATGCGCGCGCACCCACCTCCCCGTAAATGCCAACTGCCACTGCACAGATGTTGCTGCATAGCCATTTCAGCAGAGTTCAGCGGACTGGGTTTCGGTTCTTTAATGAAACTGAAGACAGACACGTGAGTTGAATTTTTCTTTAAAAGATAAAAACTGCGTAATTTCAAAGAACACTTCAAGCGAACGCATCACTCACAATCTAGAACCACAAAAAAGTAGCCTGTTGCTGTGACATATTGGCTGAGCAGGCAGGTCAGCACTAACAAGTTTTGACAAATCTTGAGACATCATATAGCTCAACTCTTCGCAATTCAAGCAAGTCAGGAAAGCTATATACACACTTCGAACACTACCTACATTTTACTACAGTTTTCCAAATCTTTATTAAACAGTCAAAATATTTGGCTGGCGAGTAGATTAAACGCTTCTCTATCAGTTGGATGGAAGTATCTGTGGTGGGTGGAGAAGCAAACCCATTTCATACCTTTGTGTGAAAAGTAAAAAGGTTGAGGGTAGAGCAGCGTAATTTTGACGTATTCTTGCAGATCAACCAAGAGCTATTTTCACTGTAAAAGGCTTTAGCTGATCTTTTAAGAAAAAAAAAATCTAAGTTAAAATAAAACACAGTTTTTGCTAACTCTATATTGGGATAAACTTCTGAAATTACTACTGATTTTACTCTTTATGAAAATATCCAATTCAACGGTGAAATTGGATTTTTGATAAATATTCTGGAAATGTAACTTTGCCTGACTAAAACTCCAGAGAGATAATTTGCAATACCCTACCAGCAGCTTGCCACGGTCAGTGATTCCCCTTAATGATGTGTGAAAACAGCAGAGAGAACAAAAATAATGTCTTACGCCTTTTGGCAGGCAGACCTCAGCATAGGGTATGAGGCTCCTCTCAGCTCAGGAATGGCAGCTGGAGAGAGTTTAGGAAATTCATTAAATTGACAGGGACCAGGGTAAGAACTGCCCATTCATTGTTGAGTGTAAAGGTAGACCTGGAGAAAAGAAGCCTTTTTCCCCTGGGGCAACTGTAGCCAGTCAACCACAAACCCAGTAGGAGAGGCAGTTGGTCCCCGAACTTGTTTGGGGTGGTTGTCTGCTCATTTTCATAGACACACCCCTGGCTGGGACAACAGCCACCTCCAAGGGCAGAAGGCTCCCGCCTTTTGGGGTTTACTAAGAATGCTGCACTATGGGATATCTTTTATAAGTCAAAAAGGATATGCTAAGAAATGTTTGTCCTTGGGAACTTTTTTGCTCATTGGGATTGGTAGTGTCCAGGAGTCGCCCCACACTACTGTCTCGTGAATCCTACAAAAGTGGCACCTCAACTCCGGTCAATGATTTCACATTTTGGACAGGCAGAAGAAAAAACAAGGACTGGGACTGATATTTGTGACCTGTGTGAATACCTGAAGGGCTAGACACGCTCCCACTTGTACCCAGGACTGAGAAGTGGATTCCAGAGGTAATTTGTCTGACATCATGTGTGGCTACAGGGACACATCAAGCTGCAAGAGGTCTTTCAGGGTGAGTTTTTGGGTTTCTGGCTAGATTTTAGGGCTTAGGGTTGGAGTGGCTAGGGTTCCTGGAGTTTAGGGCTCAGGACATGCGTTGGTTTCATACATCTAGGAGTTAGCTTGGTTTGCTGCGATTTGGTGCGTTTTTGTTTTATGTTGGCTGAATTTTGCTTGTTTTTTAATGGACAAGGATGGGGGTTGTTTGGGGTAAAAGTCATACCCGTCCCAGTCATGGGATCAGTATGCAGTTTGGTGACATAGTTGAGGACAAGTGGGATGTGCATCCCTGCAAGTTTCAAGAGGTTGTAGAAAAAAGGTTTTGGGGTGATTCCGGTTGCTCCAGGTGGGAGTGGCTTCTGTCATTCATTGCTGGTGATGTCTGTCTAATGAATGTGTGTGTGTGTGATTTATTTGGAGAAAATAAATTAAATGGGAAAGGTGGTTTGGGGTCTGGTTTGTAAATGGCAAAAAACCTTGCCCTGGGACCTAGTGAACCAAGCGGTTTTGCATGTATTTGGGCTGGGATTAAAGGCGTTCCACCTGGGTCTGAGTGGATCTGGTTTGATGGACTACTAGCTGGGATACCATAGTTTTGTTTGCATTGTATTTGAAGAACATCAATCCAGAGCAAGGTGTGTTTTGGGCCTAGTTTGTGGACATGACTTTGGCACGACTTAAGGCCTTGTCACGGTCATGGTATTGCATGTTTTTGGGACCAAATTTCGGGGTGTTCCCCCTGATTGGGAGTGGGTTTGAGGGGTCGGGATCTATGGTGGGACTGTGTAATTTTCGATGAAAGTGAAATTTGGGGTTTGTGTTTTGGAAAATATAGAATTTGACCCCATTTTCAGAACACACTTTTTCCTGGGTAAATCGTTGATCAGTAACAACTAGATAAGGACTGAACCCTGCAAGTGACTTCTGCTGGAATTAGTCCATTAGCTCAGCTCGTCATGAGGCATGGTTGAGCTGCACTCATGACGAGCTGAGCTCATCACAGCCGTTGGAAAATTCGCGCGCAGGGATAATTACCCTGCTGTGCTGAACGTTCGAAAAACGGGTGAGGTTGTGACGAGCGTGCAGCTGCACTGTGCCTCATGACAAGCCGAGCTCGTCACAAGCACAGCGCGCCGCGCGCGGCCGCTCTACCCCCGCAAAGGGGGGGAAAAACATCCCGCATCGAAGGAGCTAAAGGATAATGGGATGCATTTAAAAAAGAAAAATGAAAGGTTACTGTTCCTTGGGACCACTACGTGCTCTTAAATAGTATTTTCAATGACAGTCATAAAGGGGAAGGGGTTCCTGGGAACCCCTTCCCGTTTGCGAGTGGCTTCCCACCGATTTGAAATGGGTGGTAAACTGCAAGTGTTTTATGGCCGCAATTGCGGCCGCAAAACAATCTTACATTGAAGTGTGAGTCGCTATGAGGAAGGGGCGCCCTTGGCATGCCCCTTCCTAATAGCAAGCTGCAAACCCTATTTTTCTAGTCAGTAATAGGTTATAGACTCACAAAATAGGGTTTGTACTTAGGGCAGACCTTTTTTGTGGTTGCAAGCGGGCCGATTTCCTTATTGTGACCTCAAAAAACGTACATCTGGCCCTTCTGGCAGAGAAATGGACCGTCCACCAGGATCTAAATTAGGAAAATAGTCACAAGGTAAGAAAAATCTTTGACTAGGATGACCTAAGTAGGATATGCAGCCTCCACTCCATTTTATTCCGCCTGAAAGCACACCAAGGTCCCAGTCACCCACAAATAATTACTTCTGATTAGTTTCTTACTTTGTCTTGGCATGCTTTACCTAAAAACATGAAACATTCATATCACTGGTTCCCTGTACTATATTTTAGTCATTTTTGTGTCATTTTTCTTGTAAAAGTTTGCTCTACTTTTAGGAATTGGTTGTGCAATTTTTCATATGTTGTGTTTTAACTTTTTTTGATTTGCTTTGATATTGCTGAACACTGACGCTTGTCTGCTCTTTTCCATAGCTACGATGGACCTGACAATATTTTGGACCTATTACTTTAGCACGACTCACTTCCTCCGCAACTAATAACCCATTTTCTTACATTGCCTAGCTAAAGAATTAAAGATTCTTGGAAGTATAAGTGCCTACCCCTCCTGTAGCTTTGGTAACTTTTTAAGCAGTGAGCTCCAATAACCATGACACCCTCTGCCCGAACAAATGTTTGGATATGCAGAAATGGGGACTGAAAAGTTCACATGTACATTCCACTTTGTGTGTAGGAGTTTAGGCAGAGAAGTTGAAATTGTAGCAATGCAGCACACTGGTGATACCAACTAAAGTGGTAAATAAAATGAATAAACGTAGAAATAGATTCAATTGGTTCTCTGGTCTTTTATTTTAAGACATCTTATATGAAAATACTTCTTTTTTGGAAAATGGCCTCCTCTTTTTCTGACCTGGTCTGACTCTGAGCACTTTACCACATCTAACCAATGCTAAAGTGCATGTGATCTCCCCTCTAATCATGGTATAAATGGTTTAGACCTATTTGGAATATTTAAGTTACTTGTATGTGCTTTGTAAAGTGGTATAACTTATACACCGGGCCTGTAAATGATGCTATTAGTGGGCCTGCAGCACTGATTGTGCTACCCACATAGTTAGCCTTTCAAAACTGTCTCAGGTCTGCCATTGCAGTGCCTGTGTATGTAGTTTACTACCACTTCGACTTGGTATTTAAAACCATTTGCCAAGCCTTGAACTCCCCTTTCATTACACACCTGTCACCCCTAAGGGAGGTCCTGTGTAGCCCCAAGGGCAGGGTGCTGTGTAGGTAAAAGAAAGGACTTTTAGCTTTAAGTTTTGCAATTCCTGGTAGTGATAACAAGCTAAATTAGTTGTTCACTACTGTGAGGTTTACTCCTCTCATAGGCTAGCAATGGGAATTCCTTAAAATACCTCTAAGCTGTAATTCCTGATGAGAAAGAAGTAGCTGTATCATGTTTCATAACTTTGTACTGGTAGTGATACATTCTCTATACTAATGAAGTTGGATTTATCATAACTGTTTTAGAAATGTCACTTTTAGAAAGTTCAACAAAAACACTACGGTGGTTTGGGGCCCAAGGGAAAATTTAAGAGACCTAGCATAGACACATTCCCTAAACTATAATAACTAACACACAGGTATCTATGGGTCTAAAGAAGAAAGGAATGGACTACCAGTAAGTGCTAAAACAAAAGTCTGGAAAAACGACAGCAATCAAAAACTAATAATCTATTGTGAAAGGGGAGAACAGTGATCCTGCTTACAGCCTTGATAGTAAAGGAAAACCCATCAGTCACCACTCTGATCCGCCCTTCATCATTTGGGACTCCTTTCAGACCAAGTGCTGCCAGGTCAAGAGTGATGTAAGAGGAACAGGTGGAGCATCCTCTATCATCTACACGACCTTCCTGATGGTCAAAGTACACTAGGTCAGCGATCTGGATAAAGGTGACTGATTAGCAGTGCAAGTGAGATAAATGTGAAAGTGGGATAAAATTGGGTGAGGGAGCAACTCGTAACTTTATCCTCGTTTCTGCTCACTCCACCAATGTTAAAAACTGAGCAAGGGCAGTGTTAGCAAATAACTGCCCTAAAATAAAATGTAGGTCAACATGTTTCAGCAAACATCATGGACACGTTTGTCCTTGCCTTCTTCAGGATCTAGGTAAGTATTTGTGCTACTGCGATGTGCAAACTAAATATGCAAACTAGAAGTGCTAAAATGTGCAAATCCAAAAAATAAAGAAACGGAACATGATCACCTGAATTCCTAGGTGTCAGCTATCTTCCTGTGTGTGGTTCAAAAGGATTCCACTCAAAAAGAGAAAGCAACCATATAGACAGACAGATCTGTAACAACAGGTGGTATCCAAATATTCATGTGAAAACGTAAGGAAAATCTGCCATACGTTACTTTAAATGTTAACACCCAAATCGAGGGTTGATTGTTATTATACATAATGAGAACAAACATTATCTTCAAAATGCATAGATGCAAATACCTCCCTGCTCACCAGATACACAGGAGTACAACGCCTCACGCCACCTGGCAGCGGCTCAGGAAATTAGGGAAGCACCGCTCTAAAAGAACAAATAACACGAACCAGCCGGCAAGAGTATTTATGTTCAAGGAAGACGTAGTATACACAAAAAGAATGAGAGGGAAAGAAGATTGGCTGTCCGGTATACTACCAAATATGTGCTCGGGGAGAGAGAGGGCACAAGCGACCAAGACGCCATTTGCGCAAGGGAACAGAGTTGTAAGAGATCGCAAGTATCCCAGCAAGGAAAACCTGCATGCTTCCAAAAGGCGGAAAAACAGAAGAGCTCACCTATCCGTCGGTACTTCCGACAGGGGAGGTACCCGAGGACTGCGAGTGCTGCCATTTTATGCTGCTCCGTGATTGGTTGTCAGAGTGTCACATGCTAATAGTCACGTGAGCGCAATATTTACATCGCGGCCCCTTTCACCAGTTCCTTACCAACTATTTCTGTGGCAGTTGCTAAATTTCTGGGTTGGGTATGGGCTTTCAGAAGGAAATCTCTTGCACGATAGCAGGCTTGACGAGATTAATCCAGGCCTTCCTTGTTCTTTGAACCAGCTAAAGAGAATGTCTCGACCTTGTCTTTTTGGGCTGGTATTGGCTCTATAACCATATGAATTTTGAGGTTTTATTGATGAATTTTAATATTATTGAAGTCACAATGCTTTATCCTTTTAAATTTTTTGAGGTTGTAAATATGTTTTAAACTTGTTATTGTGGATCTAATGGTTTTAGATGTATCATGCTTTTATGAGTTTTTACCTCGAATAAAGCAAATTTGACTGACTGACTGATATCAGCTTATCGCTGTTACAGTTGGTAAATTTGTTCTGAACCCACGGTCTGTTGGTACCAATATCAATTTCCAGGTATTTTCTGGTTTGAGGACATGCCGGACAAGAGCCACATGGATGGTGGCCCACGACTGGAGGGAGGTCCCAGAGAGTCCCCAGAGTTCTGGATGGCTTGCTTCTGGGTCTAGTGTGTATAACCTGATCTCGTAAATTGGGGTCTCTCTTGAATGAAAACAGTGGTGGTTCTATTGACTCATGGCCAGAGTTGAGAATAGGCCAGTGTTTCCTGTTTACCTTTTGTATTTTGTTAGACATGGTGCCAAAGGTATTGACAAACGTCAATCTCTGCAGAGGTGGTTTAGGTACTGATGGTTCCAACAGAGCCTCGTGGTTATTGTTTTTTGCACGTTTAAGTGAACGGCGTACCAGTTTGGGTGGATATTTCCTCAGGCAGAGTTGATTTTGTAAAGCAGTAGAATGTGCCTTGAAACCTGTATCTGTGGAGCAATTTCTCTGGACTCTCAGGAATTGTCCGTAGGGAATATTATCCCTAAGAGATCTAGGGTGATGACTGTCGTAAAAGAGTAGGGAGTTCCTGGCCATGGGCTTCCTATATAATTCAGAGTGTAGGCTAAAGAGTTGAGGAGTTATTCACCCTCCTTACTACAGTGCACTCTATTAGTATTGCTTGCCTTGTACGATGTGTACTGTTTACTGCTAGTCGCCGTAGGAATTAGATTTGACAGCACTCTCCTTGTTGACGTCTTACCCATATGACATGGAGCACGTGACTTTTGAAAAACCTATCACTGAGTCTCTTACAAATTCAGTCTTCTAAGCCAAAGCCCACAACATTGCGATCACATGTCTGATATCACATGTCATGTGGTTAGCCAATCGCTGAGTAGGATAGACTGGAAGGGGCCGCGATGTAAACATTGCGCTCACGTGACTATTAGCATGTGACACTCTGACAACCAATCACGGAGCAGCATAAAATGGCAGCACTCGCAGTCCTCGGGTACCTCCCCAGTCGGCTTGGACGCCGGCAGGAAGTACCGAAGGATAGGTGAGCTCTTCTGTTTTTCCGCCTTTTGGGAGCATGCAGGTTCCCCTGCTGGGATACTTGCGATCTCATACAACTCTGTTCCCTTGCGCAAATGGCGTCTTGGTCGCTTGTGCCCACTCTCTCCCCGAGCACATATTTGGTTGTATACCGGACATCCAATCTTCTTTCCCTCTCATTCTTTTTGTGTATACTACGTCTTCCTTGAACATAAATACTCTTACCGGCTGGTTTGTGTTATTTGTTCTTTTAGAGCGGTGCTTCCTTCATTTTCTGAGCCGCTGCCAGGTGGGGTGAGGCGTTGTACTCCTGTGTATCTGGTAAGCAGGGAGTTATTTGCATCTATGCATTTTGAAGATAATGTTTGTTCTCATTATGTATAATAACAATCCACCCTCGATTTGGGTGTTAACATTTAAAGTAACGTATGGCAGAATTTGACTATGTTTTCACATGAATGTTTGGATACCACCTGTTGTTACAGATCTGTCTGTCTATATGGTTGCTTTCTCTTTTTTAGTGGAATCCTTTTGAATCACACACAGGAAGATAGCTGACACCTAGGAATTCAGGTGATCATGTTCCATTTCTTTATTTTTTGGATTTGCACATTTTAGCACTTCTAGTTTGCACATTTAGTTTGCACATCGCAGTAGCACAAATACTTACCTAGGTCCTGAAGAAGGCAAGGACAAACGTGTCCATGATGTTTGCTGAAACATGTTGACCTACATTTTATTTTAGGGCAGTTATTTGCTAAAACTGCCTTGCTCCGTTTTTAACATTGGTGGAGTGAGCAAAAACGAGAATAAAGTTACGAGTTGCTCCCTCACCCAATTTTATCCCACTTTCACATTTTTCTCACTTGCACTGCTAATCAGTCACCTTTGTCCAGATCGCTGACCTAGTGTACTTCGACCATCAGGAAGGTCGTGTAGATGATAGAGGATGCTCCACCTGTTCCTCTTACATCACTCTTGACCTTGCAGCACTTGGTCTGAAAGGAGTCCCAAATGATGAAGGGCAGATCCGAGTGGTGACTGAGGGGTTTTCCTTTACTATCAAGGCTGTAAGCAGGATCACTGTACTCCGCTTTTACAATACATTATTAGTTTTTGATTGCTGTCGTGTTTTCAGACTTTTGTTGTAGCACTTACTGGTAGTCCATTCCTTTCTTCTTTAGACGCATAGATACCTGTGTGTTAGTTACTTTTAGAAAGTTTACATTTCTTTGCTCTTACTGTTCTGTGTGCCTTGCAGCCTGTCTCCAATACACATCTGGAGAGGCTGACAGCTATACCTTTTGCATTCCCTCTAGACAGCCACAAACGCAGGAAAGGTGGGTGTGACAAAAGACTGTAATCTAAATCCTACTAGTGGGCCAGCAGCACTGGTTGTGCCACCCACACAAGTAGCCTTTCAGACCTGTCTCAGGACTGCTGTTGCAAGGCCTGTGTGTGCAGTTTACTGCCACTTCAACTTGTCATTGTTTGAAACCACTTGCCAAGCCTTAAACCCACTTTGTATTACACATAGGTCACCCCTAAGTTAGGACCTAGGAGGTTCTAGGGGCAGGGTGCAGTGTAAGTAAAATGTAGGACATGTACTTTTATGTTTTAAATGTCCTGGTAGTGACAAACAGCTAACTTTGTTTATCACTACTCTGAGGCTACTCTTCTCAGAGGCTAGCATTGGGAACTCCTTAAAACACATTTACACTGTAATTTTTAATTGGAAAGAAGTAGCTGAATCATGTTTCATATCTTTGGAAAGGTAATTATAAGTCCTCTTTAATCGTAAAGTTGGATTTAACATTACTATTTTAGAAATGCCACTTTTAGAAAGTGGACGTTTCTCTGTTCTTACTGCTCTATGTGCCTTACATCCTGTCTCCAATACATGACTGGGCTGGGCGACAGCTACACTTTCTGCATTCCCTCTAGACAGCCACAAATGTAGAATGGATGGGTGTGACAGAAGATTCATCTACATTCATCTGCATTCTGTTAGCCTTCTTGGACAGGGAGGGGGAGTTGGAGCCGACACGTACATCTGAATCAGCAGTGTCCTGTGTCCCGCACAAAGGGTTGATTCCCCGCACTCCACAGATAGTCTGGCAGACAGGGCTAGGATGAAAGGGGACTTGTGCATTGAAGTCACCCCCCACTACAAAGGCACATTTGGGTATAAGTACTGGGGTTCTGACCCAACCAAGACAGTACACTGCTGGACCTCATCCTATGGGTTGATGGATATTCTGATCAGAGATACTATTTCCAAAAGAGAAAAAATACTCAAAGAGATTAGTGAGTTGGAGGAGGAAATCAGGGAGGTTAACCAACCCGAGTTTGCCCCAAAAAAATATTAAATACTCAAAGAGGCCCTACAATAACATAAATTGTACATCAAAGAAAAAAGATTCATAAACCTGCACAGAGATGATAATTACTATTAAAAAGGTTGGGAATTTACCTATGTGAGGAAATCCGACAATATTAGACCTAAAAATGTTGAGAATATTAATTAAAACAGTGCAAAGAATCTGCGTTCCACTGCTGTCTCCTGCGAGTCTGACACATCGAGTGTCTCAAGCATCACTAGCCATGAATCATCCAACTCTGCAGCACCACAAACATCTACTTCTCTAAACAAGTCACTGTTTTTATTGGTACTACAGAGGTACCTCAGGGAAAACCGACAGTCTTATCAGAGGCCGCACACATACACAAAAAAAGGAGAAGGGGACAAAACAGATGTAGGCGAAAAGCAAAAGGAGAGTGACCACGAGATCCAACTCAAGAAGTAAGAAAAAAGTAACTCATGTGTTAGATACGGGTGATACAAATACTGGCAGTGATGATGTGACAGTTGTCAACCTATCTGATTTCAGTCTTGCCAAACATCAAATAAACATATTGAGCAAAGGTACCAGCTTTGTCTCTACTACTATGCCAAATTTCACAGACATACACATCAATCTCTTCAAATTTATTTGCAAGTTAAAACTAAACAAATTTCTCAAAGAGAAGGGAGTCCCGCAGTTTCCGGTGCTACCAGAACTAGTGACTGTGACATGATGATCAGGGACTTACGAGACATTGAGGACACTACAAACACCACCCCTTCACTTTCACAGATACTGGAGGACTTGGGCATCAATTCAAATTTAGACACAGCCAGCAGCTTGAAATCGAAATCAACTTTCACATACAGATTAGAGGACGAATACACTACGGGCAACAAACATGCTAAACACAGTATCACCAAGGAAGAGAGACAAGCACTCCTCACACTATCACAGACATATGACATTACAATCAAGGAGGTTGACAAAGGAGGGAACATTGTCGTCACGAACACACACAACTATATCACAGAAATTTACCGACAGTTAGCAGAAGAAATGGCGATCAAAAAGCCTTACTTGCATTGTTTTAAGGCTACCAACCTAATTATAGAACTAAGGTTAAAACATTGGAGGGAATGATCGGCCACATGCATCAAACGATTTTGGAGTCGCAAACGGTGCAAATCTGAAAATTCGGCCGTTTGCGATTCCAAAATCACTTTTTGGTATGCATGAAACAATTTTTCAAAAACCGCAATTTTTTGCAATTCCTAAAAATGCGATTGCATTAAGGAATCGCATTTGTGCGATTCCTTAAATGCAATGCATGAATGTTTAAAGAAATGCGAATTTGCAAATAGGAGGAGCAAATTAACACGAGGTTGACCCTCGTGTTAATTTGCGAAATCTTTCAAAAAAGCTCAAAAAAGTATTTTTGAAAGTGTCATGTTACACACACACATGTCCTTTGGACATGTGTGTGTGAAACTTGCACTTAAAAAAACATTTCAAGGGTGCAGGGGGGGTGGGTCCTTTGGACCCCCCTCAGCACCCTTGAAATGCATCAACAAATTGCGATTCGCAAAAAAAAAAATGCAAAAAGGCATTGATTCCTATGGGCCTCTAGGCCCATAGGAATCAATGTAATGCCATTCCTTAATTGCGATTCACAATTAAGGAATCGCAAATACAGAAAATTAAGAAATCCCCAAAACTTTTAAGATTTCTTGATGCATAGGATTTTGCAATTCCTAAATTGCGATTCCTTAATTTTCGCAATTTAGGAATCGCAAAATCCTACAATGATGCATGTGGCCGGATGTCTCCTAACGGATATGGAATTTAAATATTTGTTCAACCCTATGCCTGGAACACTCAGCATTTACATTTTCCCAAAAATACACAAACAGGACAGTTTTCCACTGGCAGACAGATAATATCAGTTATAGGCTCACCAACTGAGAAACTGTCAGAATTCATGGTCCTATATGTACACCCCTTTGTATACAATTTACCATCTTGCATAAGAGACATGAAGGACCTTTTCAATAATCTGTCACACTTTGAGTGGTCTGAATTGAAAATTAGGGTGACTTAAGATGTAAGTTCATTGTACACCAGCATCCCAAAGAAAGTGGGGATAACAGCAATTCAACATTTTCTTGATACAAGCGATGCCACCTTAGCTTAACACTCAGAGATGATCATTGAGTTGATTTCAACTGTTCTAGAAATAATATCTTCATCCACAATGGCGAATAGTTTCGACAGACTCAAGGTTTTGCTATGGGGTCCAAATTTTCCCCATTTTGTGCTAATACGTACTTGTTTTTCTTTTTTTAGCAGAAACACATATAGAACCATTGCCCACCAGATATGGTAGAACACATAGTCTCTTGGGGTCGATATATAGTTGATGTCCTCATGCTTTGGTCAGGGGACACACACTCACTTATAAGCTTCACACCACATCCTAACAACAATGACTACAACATCATGTTCACATATCAACTTAGTACCACCAATTTTGACTATCTTGATGTTACTTTTTACATACAGGGTAACAGGATTAGTTCCAAACTCTTTAGAAAAACCAACTGGCTGTAATTCTATATTGCACGCCACAAGATCAGATCCTTCATCACAGATCAGTGCAAAACAATATGGTGAAATAATAAGGGCCAGTTGTAACTGTTGCTCTGACTCCATGTTCATAACTGAATTACAGACTATGGAAAGCAGGTTTTGACTTGAGGGTACCCTGCAAACATACTCCAGATGGCTAAGAACAAAATTAGCAGAGTGAAAAGAGATACTCTCCTCCTCAGCACTGGGCCCCGCAGGGTATGGAAATGTAAGCAACTAGCACTCATCACCTGCTACTGCATACTTGCAACACAGATACCCAGTGCCATGAGCAAACATTAACACTTTTTACAAGCTGGCCATACCCTGAAGGATGCCAACAGAAAATGACCTACCAGAACCTACAGCACGGGACACACATCGAGGAACACCTTATGCCAGAGATATACCAGCAAACCTGACAAACCACATACTTGGCTAACTACCAATCAAGGGTTTCTACAAGTGCGGACACTGTAACATCTGGATATGTGCTCTAAACAAGACAACTACCTTCCAATACATTACCAAAAGGACACACCAGGGCACCAACTTCATCAACTGTATTACAAGATATGTGGTTTACAGCATTGTCTGCGAGTGTGGCCTTATAAATATATGCAGCAGCACTATCAGACCTCTTAGAGAACACATCCAAGAACACATTCGGACAATAAGAAATCATAACAAAGTGCACTACAATACTACACATGGGGTCAAAGAAACACTTCAGAAAAGGTTCCGCAGAATTGATGTTGCGGGCACACAATGTCCCAGAGGAGGGGACTGCATCCACGTTCTAAGATGTCTTGACAGTAGGTGGATTAACAAACTTCGAGCAGTGGAGGGGGCTCTCAATATAGACAGGGACCTTCATGTAGTCCTAAAATAGCCCAATACCTGCGACACAACACCTGCATCCGGCCAAACACTGTAGATTGTAACATGGCATTTTATGAGGGTAATACCAAATGACAGGAGCTAGTGCCTCAACTGGTAATACATCTAACCAACTTCCTGTTCACATATATAGCATTTTCATGCTAAACCCACATATCTATGAAGATCTGATAAGATTAGATATGTCTCTCCCCAATGAAAACTAGACGTGACAAGTTTGCAATTGTCTAAATTGTTTTCTACAGGTTGCCACCAACAACTTTTTGTTCTATGTGACACATTGCTATTTATATTGTACTGTGTTCTTTATCACCAACATCTATTTATTTGTTCAATTGCTCACAAACTCTATTTCTCTATTCATATATATGTTTTGTTTCATAATTCAACCATGGGTACAAATTCCATATTCGTACAGACACCCCGACCCCTCACTTCAAAATGGTTGGGGTTTTTACCTTTCTTTCCTTCACGTTTCACTCGTAAGTCCTACATTAGTTTCAGTGTCCTCTCACAATAATTTTAACAGTGAATGCGTCACTGGCCGGCATTCTCTGCACCCTGTCCAAACTTCAGGAGACCGTGTTCTAACTACCAGGTAAGCCAATGAGGATACTATTCTATAGAAATCCAAGTAGCCGAGGTGTAGATGAAGAGGATGGTTCTTTATTGATGTAGTCCTTAGATTATAATGCGAGCCCCACCAGGAGCAGCTCCCTTGCTACTCAGCACATACTCTCAACTGACACTCCCCAGGCATCCCGAACACTCTATGACCTCACCACACATACCAACATTCTACAGCACATCCACACTGGCACCACACATACCAACATTCTACAGCACATCCACACTGGCTGGGCAGCAAGGACCATGAATCAGGAAAGATGCATTGCACTGAAGATCAGATACAACACACCTTCCCCCTTTTATAATATCAACAGAAAGATAAATCAAGAAGTAGATATATGAATAATATCAATGGTAATGGTAACACATACATGAAGAAGCAAGAAACGACTTGAAGGAAGCTAGCAAGGGAAACACAAAACATTAAATGAGGATAGGCAATAAATCCTATGTATGAAATGCTAAGGAAACCTTACAGCGGTAAAGAAGACAAATGCAGAGAAGTAGTAAATGAGAGTGACACAAGATCTTCCCTTTTTTAAGGCCACAATGGAAAGAAAGTATAAAAGATACCAGGTGCAGAAAAAAACAGCAAATATTTTGCTGGAAAAAGGAAGAAGTGTAAAACAAAGAAAACACCTAGAAGAAAGGAAAATTAGAATAAGGCAAAATTCTCACCGTACATAGCAAAACTGAATGAAAAGACGAACAAACAGTAGTAAAAGCGTTCACAGCACACCACGACACACCAGTTGGCCAGACTAGCATGAAGATAAACTTAGAACCAGAACATTAAAAGTAGAAGCAACAACCAGAAAAACAAGAGGTGCTCCCAACAATAGAAAATAAACAGAATCTCGTAAGGAGAAGGGTGAGAAGAACATCCACTAGGAGTACAGACAAAAGAAATTTGAGGGGAAACCTCAAATGCCGGACCCACAGAAGACTTTTGCGCAAAATTGAAAACTGTGGCTGACAAAATTCATTTGATCATTTCAGTAAAGATCCCACGTAAAGGAATTTTGCAAATCAAATCATGTACAGAAAAGTAACGTTCACTAAAAAATGTAAGTAACAGCTCCAGGAATCCTGCAAACAAATTCATGTAAAGAAATATTACCTGCACTAAAAATGTAGGTCATATACGGAACTTGTAAAAAGTACAGTAATGTATAGCAAAGAATGCAAGTGACGAGTCCACACAAAGTAACATGTTAAAAATGACAAGTTGCATAGCCAGCAGGCTATAACATAATACAAACCTCAATTCAGAGAAAGGATCCCTTAATGAAACTTTAAAGCAAAGCAACAATATGCTATGTAATGTAAAATAAAACGTGAAATGTAGGTGACAAAGTCACAGTCACAAAACCATTAAAACTCATATGTGTCTGTAAAGCTTGGAGGCAATGCATAGTAATGAAAATAAAAACAGGAAGCATTGCATAAGAAGCACACATGAAGTTGAACCTTAATGGATGACACATTTAAAGCATTTGAGCATTTGGCGATAACAACACACTAGCAATATGCAAAAACTTCATGTCGCAACAAAATACATTATAACACCGAACAAATGCAATTTAGCAATGTGGTTGACATGAAAATGGTGGACATTCCAAACTTAATATAACGTAGTTGTAAATGCTTAGATACCAAATAGTACAGCAGGCCAAGTAAAAAATGGCACAGCTTGATGAGTGACGAGTCAGCTGAACTCGAGGCAAGAAACGAGAATGGACAGTTGCTGTGAAATATAGTAAGGGCAGAACATTTACCAAGGAGGGAAAACAGTACTTGCAGTGACGAAATGGAGACAGCCACTCCGATGTCTTCAAAATGACAAAGCATATTAAAGGATGGCTGCACGTAGTAAGAAGCGCACTGGGCGACCAATGGGAGGTCGCTGGTGGAGCTCACGGGGTGCCAGTATGCCTTTAAAATGAAGTTCAAACCTTGGGGTAATTTAGGAATTTTCAAAATGTCATTGGTCCATCAAGAGGCACATGTAGATTCTTTCAGATCGTTGCCAAATGTTGTAAGGGTAAATAAATCTATGTAGAAGAGGTGTAGATGAAGAAGATGGCACTTTATTGATATAGTCCTTAGATTATAATGCAAGCCCCACCAGGAGCAACTCCCTTGTTGCTCAGCCCATACTCTCAACTGACACTCCCCAGGCATCCGAACACTCTATGACCTCACCACACATACCAAAATTCTACAGCACATCCACACTGGCTGAGCAGCAAGGACCATGAATCAGGAAAGATGCATTGCATTGACGATCAGATACAACAGGCCACTATGCTGTAAGGTTTTTGATTTCTTCATTCCTCCTTGTTTTTAGACTTATCAAGGTCTCGGGCTGCACACATATTTCCCACATGATGCTGATTTGGATCTTACTATTTAACTCAAATACTGAGGTAATTCTATTTTCAATTTACAGGTGCTTTTACTTACACCTTAGGCACTGGCCCTTCCTAACGTATAGCATAGTTCACAAACAATATAACTTTTAAATTTATGCGACTTCAAATGACCCAGGCACAATTATGGACATATCTTTAGCAAGCATTGTCTCCGGTACTTGAGTGTTGATTCACCCCATCTCTTCTTTTATACTACCCTACCCTATATTGCCCTGATTCCCAGGTTTTCAACCTCGCCACTGGACACACATTTGTGGCCCAGTGAACTAGCAATTTTTTTTAAATTGGATCACCATTACAGTTCGTCTGAGACCAATTCTGGCACTATTGGTCTCAACCATTTTGGTTTAGATCACGCTGTCCTAGTGACGTTTATGACCAAAATACATTTTATCCAGTGTTAACTTTCATTCAGAGACAACACATACCATTTTCTCTGTATAGTTACTTTCCCAGCTTGCAGAACTATCCTGCTCTAACTTCACTGCAGTTGCTCAAATTAACCGTTGATTGAACTATCAACTCTCTTTCAATCACTTTTTATTCAAGTGACATCAGCTTACTGTGAAATATACATTTGTTCACTTTTCCAAGGTTTTTTCTATTTTACATCTTCCGTCCAATTTTATATTTTCAAAGTTGAATTTCAGAAATAACTTGCCGCCCTCTTTTGCTTTTTCTACGGTAAAAGTGTTCTTGATTTTGCTGAAATAGACTTCATATTGACCTATTGTTATCTCAACTATGCAGGTATATTTCACTCATAGTTTATAATTAGCACACACGTGTATCTCTCACATCACAGATTTCATAGTCTTTGTGCACAAGCTCTACTCCCACCCAGGGAATTCTAATTGGAGGCACTGGAATTTTTCTCTACTTGACATGCAAATTATTTAACGCTTCCCCGAATGCTGACTTGTTATAAGGCTCTTTCCTAAACCTATCCTTAACTATTGGGGTTTCTCTACTGTTCATTCACAAAACTAATTTTCCCTATGCCATCTATCGCGCTGGTTAAATTATCTATACAATACGATGTGACTTGGACACCTTTGGTGATAGACATCATATCAATCCTCTACTTGTGTCCCATTCCATCTATACACATTTTCAAGTACCATTTACTAAAATCATTTTGCAGCCTTGAGGGAGTCTTTTGATGAAACACGTGTCGCTGCCTTCTTAATGAATAATGTACTTCTACAGAACCGCCACATGTCAGTAGGTACGGTTATTCCAGGCGGTCTCAATGACCATTATGAATTATTGTGTTTTCTAGACTAGTGTGATATCAATACATAGATTGTACGGGAGTACGCTGGAATCTCTTTCTTTTCTCTCTTTTGTTCCCTTTCTTTCTCTTTCTTTTTTACTCATGTACCTCTGTTTCTTTTATTTAAGCACTGTCAAATTTTACATCTCTAAAGACAATTCATCCCCATGCCTTTATTCAGTGGGGTTTCTCACTTAGGTGGTAGAACTCATTTTTTATCACTTCACCATCATTATGAGTATTTTTTATTTAGTTATTTGGTTGCAGTTTCAGTACGCCTACAGTGCCCTGATAGTGCGTTATATTCTTCTTCCTTTTTTCCGACCTCTTAATGTAACAATAGGGAGTTACTGCTATCGAGCAGGTGCCAGTCATTGCACTGGACCGGCGTCCCTTTCTATGTTTTTCACTTCTTCTGAGTTGCTAGGTGAGTCATTTGTTTTCACCATAGTCCGTTTTTTAGTTTCAGTCATGCTTCAGCATATACAATCCCTGAGTTCCGCACCACGTGACACGCTGGGCGGACTCAGATCGGGCACCCATGATTGTTTGGCGGCGTTCGGACACTCAGGTACGTTACGGATGTCCAGTTCATTTTAGCATAGTATTTTTCTGTAATTTTAAAGTCGAGTAAGCCAGGAAGCTTTCATTCTTAGAATCCTTTATTCTTTGCAGAAACTCTTGACGGGCGAGTACAAAACCACTGACTTTTTTTTTCCCGTTTCGGGTAAGCTGCATGCACGTTCTTTTAATAACACTTCTACACGCTTATTGTCCACTGAACTAAGCCCCTGGCTTCATTTCTTTTCACCTCAGGGCAGCAGGACTTGTTCCTCTTTAGAAGATTATTTTTGTGTTCGGGGTGATTTACCGGGACATGCTGCATCTGCGACAGTGTTCAGTAAGCAAACTCAGTATTAGTCAGTTTCCTTCACTCAGCAACTTGTTCCATTTACATAGGTGGTTTCTCAGTTTGCATGCACGATGGTTTGTTAACTGTTTGTTTGCACTTTGGATTTAGTTGTTTCTTCTTGGGTTTGATCAACATCGCTTCATTTCATATTTAACCACGTTGCTTGGTGGGTGTACGTATATCTTCTTTCAACCACGTTGTTCGGTGGGTGCACGAATATTCACTTGAAACAGGAGCGGTTGCGCTCCAAATACATTAAATTTAGTACTTCCTTTCACACGTTGGTACTTTCCCGGCGGCACTCCTCAGCCTTTCAAACTTTAATATGTAATCCATGACAGTTTTGAAATATAGACTTTTCTGTTGCTGTTTTTGTAGATCCTGAAAAAGATTTCAACATTGAACGTCGACATTTCAAGATTGTATATCGTATACTCTTTAACTCCTACATCCCCTGACGAAGGGTTTCTTTTGAACCCGAAATGCATTGGTATTTTGGACATTAAGCTATGATTTTTTTACGCCATTTTCAATGAAATATGCAATGCAAATTGTTATTGTGACCTTATGAATTGCTTCTGTTTACACAGGGACGTGTGTGTGATAAGTATTACAGTGCATAATCTGTATTCAACAGTTTTATTGTCCTCTTTACAAATACCTTATGTTACAAGAATAAAATACATTTGTATTAGCAGTACAAGAAAACGATGAACATGTGTTTATACTTTTAAAGGCAGATTGCCCAATAGCTGTTCCTCTAGTAGCTCAGGGCTCTCCTTGGGCTCATATTTACACAGTTGATACGTCTAGGGAGCAGGGCACGCCCCCTTATAACTGGAGAGCACGCAAACATTGTGTACATAGTGAAGAAACTGGATTAACTTTTTCAATAAGGTGTGCAGGTCCACCCTCTGCATAGACTATATTACCTAGGTGTCCAACTGTGGACCAGCACCCATAAGTTAAACATGTCCAGGCAGGACATTTCAAACTTGACCACCAACCAAGCAGAAACTAAGGTTTATTCATCCGAGGATGAAGAATCAATATATGCATTGGTTAAAGAAGTAAGGGAATATGGCACATCATCAGGCTCTACGACACAGCAACTACGACAGCTAGAATATTTAATGAGAAAAGAAATAAATCAGAGATTACATGCCACAACTTTGATAGAATATCACAAAGTGAGACGTATACCCCGTGGATTGAGGATTGCTCTTCGCCCGATGCTTTTCAAATTTGATAAATCATTCATGGCACGTTGGTATGCCATTCTTAATAAGTGTTCGTTGGACCTTATTCTACTCATTATCGAAGAGATTTCAACTTTACTTGGGGAACTGACGTTTGATATCAACAAATTAAAAGATGAAATTAGTCATCGCATGGAACAAGAAGACTGGAACCAAGTACTAGAGAAGATCAATAAGAATCTGGACGCTCATGCAAAAGAAGTACATGAAAGGAAGTTCCGCCGGGACACGATAGATTATAAACTGGACAAAGTTTATACGTGGGCCGAGAAATATGCTCAGAGGAGAGTTTTTAAAAAACCAGGAACATCGTTTTCAGAAGAGAGCATTGTAACAGACCAGGATTTATCACTACAGAGGCCGGCTGCATCTTCTTTACAAGTCACCAGGGCAGCAGCGGAGGAAACAGCAACAACCTCAGGCAGTAATGTGTCTTTTTTAGTGGAAGGCCCCATGACAAAAATTCCACCGGACAAGAATGTAACAACCCCAGGCGACGCGTCAGGCGTGGAAAAACCAAAAGTCACAAAGGAGCAAGGAAGACCACAGAGAAATGTGAAAAAATGAATTCTCTGGTCATAAACATCTCTAACAGACAACTTACTATTGAAGAGGAACACATACTCAATAATGGAATATCATTTGTTCCTTCTTATACTTTGAATGCTCTGGAGACGGAGGTTTCTCTTTTTAAATTCATGAGAAAAGTCAGATTAAGGTGGTCCTTCACCATCAATCCCAACACTGAAGAACAGACACAGGAACAACGAAAATTCAGACCTAATAGCAGGTTTCTATCACCGGTCTCACACAAAACACTTGATACATTTGAAACATTGGTTAAAAAAGATCTGGAGAGCTTCAGGTATGGTCCACCACGACATCCGAATCTCACCACCAAAGAAAGATGCACATTGAATAAATTAAGACAAGACAATTCTATCACATTTCATCCGGCTGATAAGGGAGGGGCCCTTGTAGTGCTCGACACAGACTTTTACAACCAAAGAGTCAATGAACATGTACAGGATGAGGACACTTACATACTTTTGGAACATGACCCCACCAAAGAACTGATTGGAGCACTGAAAGAATTATTACAGAATGCCTTTGAATCTGGTGTGATTGATGAAAACACCAAGAAATTTCTGCTGAATCTTACACCTAAGGTCCCTACCCTGTATATGTTACCAAAGGTACATAAACACAGAACCTCACCACCATTTCGTCCCATAGTGGCAGGGTGCGGATCAATTCACGAACCACTGGGTAATTACCTGGACTTTTACCTACAACCTCTAGTACAATCCTGGGTTACCTATATTAAGGATACAACTGATTGTTTGAAGAAACTAGAAACCAAACGTCATCTTTTTCATGAAGAGATCTGGCTATGCACCATCGACGTGGTAGCGTTGTATACTTCCATCGCACATGACGAAGGTTTGGAGGCCACAGAATGGAGGCTATTGCAGTCAGAAATTGATCACCAAAAAGGCACCTTTCTTCTCGAACTGTTGCATTTTGCGCTGTACCACAACTACTTCTCATGGCAGGAAAAGTTTTACCTTCAACGTACAGGAACCGCGATGGGATTTCCGGGAGCACCATCCTATGCTAACACTTTTATGTCCCACTTTGAGGAACAATTTATAACAACTAACCCTCAGTGGCAAACGCACGCAGCGTTATTTATTGGCTACATTGATGACATCCTGGTCATCTGGACAGGGACCAGAGAGTCACTAGAAGAAAGTATCATGATACTGAACACTTGTAACCCCAGAATCAAGTTTACCCATGTGATTGATACGGAAAAGATTCATTTTTTGGATATTGAGATACAAAAAACAAGCACGGGCCTAGAGACCACGGTGTATAAAAAACCCACTGACGTAAACAACGCTCTTTTGTTTTCGAGCGCACACCCATACAGCTTAAAAAGACATCTCCCTATTTCTCAAATGATGCGTACCAAGAGAATCACATCAAACACCCATCACTGTCAAGAATTGATACAAAAGCAAACTCAGGAATATAAGGACTGTGGGTATCCGGATGACATACTAGGGGAAGCAGCCCTTATTACATCACAAAAAGCACGTGAGGAACTTTTGATACCTCAAATTAAAACTCCTTTGAAACGTGAAGTATACGTCCTGAAGAACTCTGTTCAAGCGTCTGAAATCAAAACCATCATCAGAGACCGATGGGAATTAATAGAGAATGAACCTGATTTTACTCAAGTATTTCATGGTACTCCACTTTTTGCGCACACAAGAACTAAGAACCTACGAGAATTTTTGAAACCATCAAAAACCACAATCAGATCTAGGGAAAGGGGCATGAGGAAATGTTATAATTGTGGCCAATGTGGCAATGTCATCACCGGAAATCAGTTCACGCATCCACACACAGGCCAAAATATAAAACTCAGACATAATGCGGATTGCACCACCGAGGGAGTAGTGTATGCTATCAAATGCCCGTGTGGGCTAGTATAAGTGGGGAGAACAAGTAGAAAAATAAAAACACGTATAGTAGAGCATAAAAGCCGCATTAGGAACCAGAACCTCAACTCGTCATTAGCCAGACATTGGGTAGAAGCTAAACAGACCATTCCCCAACTTAGATATACGATTTTGGAATGCATTAAACAAATATCTGGAATAGATCTTAACACACTTCTAGCCAGAAGGGAAACTCACTGGATAAAAACTTTAGGCACGGTTATTCCAGGCGGTCTCAATGACCATTATGAATTATTGTGTTTTCTAGACTAGTGTGATATCAATACATAGATTCTACGGGAGTACGCTGGTATCTCTTTCTTTTCTCTCTTTTGTTCCCTTTCTTTCGCTTTCTTTTTTACTCATGTACCTCAAATTTTACATCTCTAAAGACAATTCATCCCCTTGCCTTTATTCAGTGGGGTTTCTCACTTAGGTGGTAGAACTCATTTTTTATCACTTCACCATCATTATGAGTATTTTTTATTTAGTTATTTGGTTGCAGTTTCAGTACGCCTACAGTGCCCTGATAGTTCGTTATATTCTTCTTCCTTTTTTCCGACCTCTTAATGTAACAATAGGGAGTTACTGCTATCGAGCAGGTGCCAGTCATTGCACTGGACCTGCGTACCTTTCTATGTTTTTCACTTCCTCTGAGTTGCTATGTGAGTCATTTGTTTTCACCATAGTCCGTTTTTTAGTTTTAGTCATACTTCAGCATATACAATCCCTGTGTTCCGCACCACGTAACACGCTGGGCGGACTCAGATCGGGCACCCATGATCGTTTGGCGGCGTTCGGACACTCAGGTACGTTACGGATGTCCAGTTCATTTTAGCATAGTATTTTTCTGTAATTTTAAAGTCGAGTTAGCCAGTAAGCTTTTATTCTTAGAATCCTTGATTCTTTGCAGAAACTCTTGACGGGCGAGTACAAAACCACTGACTCTTTTTTTCCCGTTTCGGGTAAGCTGCATGCACGTTCTTTTAATAACACTTCTACGCGCTTATTGTCCACTGAACTAAGCCCCTGGCTTCATTTCTTTTCACCTCAGGGCAGCAGGACTTGTTCTCTTTAGAAGATTATTTTTGTGTTCGGGGTGATTTACCGGGACATGCTGCATCTGCGACAGTGTTCAGTAAGCAAACTCAGTATTAGTCAGTTTCCTTCACTCAGCAACTTGCTCCATTTACATAGGTGGTTTCTCAGTTTGCATGCACGATGGTTTGTTAACTGTTTGTTTGCACTTTGGATTTAGTTGTTTCTTCTTGGGTTTGATCAACATCGCTTCATTTCATATTTAACCACGTTGCTTGGTGGGTGTACGTATATCGTCTTTCAACCACGTTGTTCGGTGGGTGCACGAATATTCACTTGAAACAGGAGCGGTTGTGCTTCAAATACATTAAATTTAGTACTTCCTTTCACACGTTGGTACTTTCCCGGCGGCACTCCTCAGCCTTTCAAACTTTAATATGTAATCCATGACAGATTTGAAATATAGACTTTTCTGTTGCTGTTTTTGTAGATCCTGAAAAAGATTTCAACATTGAACGTCGACATTTCAAGATTGTATATTGTATACTCTTTAACTTCTACATCCCCTGACGAAGGGTTTCTTTTGAACCCGAAATGCATTGGTATTTTGGACATTAAGCTATGATTTTTTGACGCTATTTTCAATGAAATATGCAATGCAAATTGTTATTGTGACCTTATGAATTGCTTCTGTTTACACAGGGACGTGTGTGTGATAAGTATTACAGTGCATAATCTGTATTCAACAGTTTTATTGTCCTCTTTACAAATACCTTATGTTACAAGAATAAAATACATTTGTATTAGCAGTACAAGAAAACGATGAACATGTGTTTATACTTTTAAAGGCAGATTGCCCAATAGCTGTGCCTCTAGTAGCTCAGGGCTCTCCTTGGGCTCATATTTACACACTTGATACGTCTAGGGAGCAGGGCACGCCCCCTTATAACTGGAGAGCACGCAAACATTGTGTACATAGTGAAGAAACTGGATTAACTTTTTCAATAAGGTGTGCAGGTCCACCCTCTGCATAGACTATATTACCTAGGTGTCCAACTGTGGACCAGCACCCATAAGTTAAACATGTCCTGGCAGGACATTTCAAACTTGACCACCAACCAAGCAGAAACTAAGGTTTATTCATCCGAGGATGAAGAATCAATATATGCATTGGTTAAAGAAGTAAGGGAATATGGCACATCATCAGGCTCTACGACACAGCAACTACGACAGCTAGAATATTTAATGAGAAAAGAAATAAATCAGAGATTACATGCCACAACTTTGATAGAATATCACAAAGTGAGACGTATACCCCGTGGATTGAGGATTGCTCTTCGCCCGATGCTTTTCAAATTTGATAAATCATTCATGGCACGTTGGTATGCCATTCTTAATAAGTGTTCGTTGGACCTTATTCTACTCATTATCGAAGAGATTTCATCTTTACTTGGGGAACTGACGTTTGATATCAACAAATTAAAAGATGAAATTAGTCATCGCATGCAACAAGAAGACTGGAACCAAGTACTAGAGAAGATCAATAAGAATCTGGACGCTCATGCTAAAGAAGTACATGAAAGGAAGACCCGCAAGTTCCGCCGGGACACGATAGATTATAAACTGGACAAAGTTTATACGTAGGCCGAGAAATATGCTCAGAAGAGAGTTTTTAAAAAACCAGGAACATCGTTTTCAGAAGAGAGCATTGTAACAGACCAGGATTTATCACTACAGAGGCCGGCTACATCTTCTTTACAAGTCACCAGGGCAGCAGCGGAGGAAACAGCAACAACCTCAGGCAGTAATGTGTCTTTTTTAGTGGAAGGCCCCATGACAAAAATTCCACCGGACAAGAATGTAACAACCCCAGGCGAAGCGTCAGGCGTGGAAAAACCAAAAGTCACAAAGGAGCAAGGAAGACCACAGAGAAATGTGAAAAAATGAATTCTCTGGTCATAAACATCTCTAACAGACAACTTACTATTGAAGAGGAACACATACTCAATAATGGAATATCATTTGTTCCTTCTTATACTTTGAATGCACTGGAGACGGAGGTTTCTCTTTTTAAATTCATGAGGAAACTCAGATTAAGGTGGTCCTTCACCATCAATCCCAACACTGAAGAACAGGCAGTGAAGTAGTGTGGCTCACTGGTTAGAGGCGGCAGACCCGAGAGCAGAGGACGGCCCGGGACCAGGGTTCGATTCCCGGCGCGGCAGATTTCTGGACCAGGGTCAGCGGACTCGATAATTCTCTCGCCTCGGTGCCCACTCTGATCAGCGATCACACTCGGCAACTCTGGGCATTAGCTTGCCTCATCTTCACTAACGGCCCCACCAGACCGCCGGGGATGCCTGGTCTCACCCTGGAGATACCCATTAAGGGACCATCTCTCAGGGAAGCCAGGAAGGGTTTCGCAGCGGTCGAAGCGCCTTGGGACCCTACGGGTAAGTAGTGCGCTATATAAATGCCTATACATACACAGGAACAACGAAAATTCAGACCTAATAGCAGGTTTCTATCACCGGTCTCACACAAAACACTTGATACATTTGAAACATTGGTTAAAAAAGATCTGGAGAGCTTCAGGTATGGTCCACCACGACATCCGAATCTCACCACCAAAGAAAGATGCACATTGAATAAATTAAGACAAGACAATTCTATCACATTTCATCCGGCTGATAAGGGAGGGGCCCTTGTAGTGCTCGACACAGACTTTTACAACCAAAGAGTCAATGAACATGTACAGGATGAGGACACTTACATACTTTTGGAACATGACCCCACCAAAGAACTGATTGGAGCACTGAAAGAATTATTACAGAATGCCTTTGAATCTGGTGTGATTGATGAAAACACCAAGAAATTTCTGCTGAATCTTACACCTAAGGTCCCTACCCTGTATATGTTA
Organism: Lissotriton helveticus; assembly: GCF_964261635.1. Lineage (NCBI taxonomy): Eukaryota > Metazoa > Chordata > Amphibia > Caudata > Salamandridae > Lissotriton > Lissotriton helveticus. The sequence continues at coordinate 598,227,064 of NC_136063.1, read as the reverse complement.
CCAAAGGTACATAAACACAGAACCTCACCACCATTTCGTCCCATAGTGGCAGGGTGCGGATCAATTCACGAACCACTGGGTAATTACCTGGACTTTTACCTACAACCTCTAGTACAATCCTGGGTTACCTATATTAAGGATACAACTGATTGTTTGAAGAAACTAGAAACCAAACGTCATCTTTTTCATGAAGAGATCTGGCTATGCACCATCGACGTGGTAGCGTTGTATACTTCCATCGCACATGACGAAGGTTTGGAGGCCACAGAATGGAGGCTATTGCAGTCAGAAATTGATCACCAAAAAGGCACCTTTTTTCTCGAACTGTTGCATTTTGCGCTGTACCACAACTACTTCTCATGGCAGGAAAAGTTTTACCTTCAACGTACAGGAACCGCGATGGGATTTCCTGGAGCACCATCCTATGCTAACACTTTTATGTCCCACTTTGAGGAACAATTTATAACAACCAACCCTCAGTGGCAAACGCACGCAGCGTTATTTATTCGCTACATTGATGACATCCTGGTCATCTGGACAGGGACCAGAGAGTCACTAGAAGAAAGTATCATGATACTGAACACTTGTAACCCCAGAATCAAGTTTACCCATGTGATTGATAGGGAAAAGATTCGTTTTTTGGATATTGAGATACAAAAAACAAGCACGGGCCTAGAGACCACGGTGTATAAAAAACCCACTGACGTAAACAACGCTCTTTTGTTTTCGAGCGCACACCCATACATCTTAAAAAGACATCTCCCTATTTCTCAAATGATGCGTACCAAGAGAATCACATCAAACACCCATCACTGTCAAGAATTGATTCAAAAGCAAACTCAGGAATATAAGGACTGTGGGTATCCGGATGACATACTAGGGGAAGCAGCCCTTATTACATCACAAAAAGCACGTGAGGAACTTTTGATACCTCAAATTAAAACTCCTTTGAAACGTGAAGTATACGTCCTGAAGAACTCTGTTCAAGCGTCTGAAATCAAAACCATCATCAGAGACCAATGGGAATTAATAGAGAATGAACCTGATTTTACTCAAGTATTTCATGGTACTCCACTTTTTGCGCACACAAGAACTAAGAACCTACGAGAATTTTTGAAACCATCAAAAACCACAATCAGATCTAGGGAAAGGGGCATGATGAAATGTTATAATTGTGGCCAATGTGGCAATGTCATTACCGGAAATCAGTTCACGCATCCACACACAGGCCAAAATATAAAACTCAGACATAATGCGGATTGCACCACCGAGGGAGTAGTGTATGCTATCAAATGCCCGCGTGGGCTAGTATACGTGGGGAGAACAAGTAGAAAAATAAAAACACGTATAGTAGAGCATAAAAGCCGCATTAGGAACCAGAACCTCAACTCGTCATTAGCCAGACATTGGGTAGAAGCTAAACACACCATTCCCCAACTTAGATATACGATTTTGGAATGCATTAAACAAATATCTGGAATAGATCTTAACACACTTCTAGCCAGAAGGGAATCTCACTGGATAAAAACTTTAGGCACGGTTATTCCAGGCGGTCTCAATGACCATTATGAATTATTGTGTTTTCTAGACTAGTGTGATATCAATACATAGATTTTACGGGAGTACGCTGGGATCTCTTTCTTTTCTCTCTTTTGTTTCCTTTCTTTCTCTTTCTTTTTTACTCATGTACCTCTGTTTCTTTTATTTAAGCACTGTCAAATTTTACATCTCTAAAGACAATTCATCCCCTTGCCTTTATTCAGTGGGGTTTCTCACTTAGGTGGTAGAACTCATTTTTTATCACTTCACCATCATTATGAGTATTTTTTATTTAGTTATTTGGTTGCAGTTTCAGTACGCCTACAGTGCCCTGATAGTTCGTTATATTCTTCTTCCTTTTTTCCGACCTCTTAATGTAACAATAGGAAGTTACTGCTATCGAGCAGGTGCCAGTCATTGCACTGGACCTGCGTACCGTTCTATGTTTTTCACTTCTTCTGAGTTGCTATGTGAGTCATTTGTTTTCACCATAGTCCGTTTTTTAGTTTTAGTCATGCTTCAGCATATACAATCCCTGTGTTCCGCACCACGTAACACGCTGGGCGGACTCAGATTGGGCACCCATGATTGTTTGGCGGCGTTCGGACACTCAGGTACGTTACGGATGTCCAGTTCATTTTAGCATAGTATTTTTCTGTAATTTTAAAGTCGAGTTAGCCAGGAAGCTTTTATTCTTAGAATCCTTGATTCTTTGCAGAAACTCTTGACGGGCGAGTACAAAACCACTGACTCTTTTTTTCCCGTTTCGGGTAAGCTGCATGCACGTTCTTTTAATAACACTTCTACACGCTTATTGTCCACTGAACTAAGCCCCTGGCTTCATTTCTTTTCACCTCAGGGCAGCAGGACTTGTTCTCTTTAGAAGATTATTTTTGTGTTCGGGGTGATTTACCGGGACATGCTGCATCTGCGACAGTGTTCAGTAAGCAAACTCAGTATTAGTCAGTTTCCTTCACTCAGCAACTTGCTCCATTCACATAGGTGGTTTCTTAGTTTGCATGCACGATGGTTTGATAACTGTTTGCACTTTGGATTTAGTTGTTTCTTCTTGGGTTTGATCAACATCGCTTCATTTCATATTTAACCACGTTGCTTGGTGGGTGTACGTATATCTTCTTTCAACCACGTTGTTCGGTGGGTGCACGAATATTCACTTGACACAGGAGCGGTTGTGCTTCAAATACATTAAATTTAGTACTTCCTTTCACACGTTGGTACTTTCCCGGCGGCACTCCTCAGCCTTTCAAACTTTAATATGTAATCCATGACAGATTTGAAATATAGACTTTTCTGTTGCTGTTTTTGTAGATCCTGAAAAAGATTTCAACATTGAACGTCGACATTTCAAGATTGTATATCGTATACTCTTTAACTTCTACATCCCCTGACGAAGGGTTTCTTTTGAACCCGAAATGCATTGGGATTTTGGACATTAAGCTATGATTTTTTGACGCTATTTTCAATGAAATATGCAATGCAAATTGTTATTGTGACCTTATGAATTGCTTCTGTTTACACAGGGACGTGTGTGTGATAAGTATTACAGTGCATAATCTGTATTCAACAGTTTTATTTTCCTCTTTTTCCTCTTTACAAATACCTTATGTTACAAGAATAAAATACATTTGTATTAGCAGTACAAGAAAACGATGAACATGTGTTTATACTTTTAAAGGCAGATTGCCCAATAGCTGTGCCTCTAGTAGCTCAGGGCTCTCCTTGGGCTCATATTTACACAGTGGAGAGAATAAAGCATCTTAAACACTACAAATTCTGAAACAAGAAGATCATTATATCGAACATAAACTTCCATCATGGACTGTGAGTGTGTGTGTGCTTCAGTTTTTCTGTTAAATATAACCAACCGGGATTCCTGTGTTACAGCCACTGAAAAGCACCATAAAAAAGAAATGTTTCTATGTTCTCACGAATAGCATTGCAGTTACATAAATGTGCTACTATTTATGTGCATGATTGGATGGCATAGCCACCGTTGTTTCTTTATGTTTAGAGCTAGGATGAAAGGGGACCTGGGCACTTCAAGGAGCTGCTTTGAAGTCACCCCCCACAACAAAGGCACATTTTGGTATAAGTACTGTGGCTCTGATCCTACCAAGACAGTACACTACTGGACCTGTGAAGAATTCTGCGAGGAGTAAGGACTACTGTGCTACAAGGATAGACACTGCTTGACTGATTGTTCCAAGAAACTGATTCACTGCTCTGGTGAGCTGCCCCTGCTGCCTGCTAATCTCTGCCCTGCTGAGGACAAGGACTGGACCCACATTACTTGAAGCCAGTGTGACTCCAATGGCTTGCTGACTTGCCTACTGTTTTCTGAAGTCTCAGGATCATAAAATAATTCTTGTAAGTCTCCTGGTGCTGCTGGGCTTTGCCATCTGTGAGTCATAGACTTGTATGAGGTGCCCCCTATAGTCCTGGGCCTCTGAAATGGTTTTTGCAGTTTTGCAACATAACCAACGCATTGTCACCATTGCACTGATCGGAGCTGATGCAATGCCCTTTGACGCCAACACAATGCTGATCCAAAGACATCACAGCGCGGCTCAATGATGAGTCAGTGCCGATCCAAGGTCCCAACAGCGAGGGTAAACTCAGACGCAGCGCCGGTCTGAGGTCACGACTGTGAGGCTCTACGTTGATGTATCAAACTTACTGCGTGAATTGGGACTAACGAATCAGACTCTCGACTACTAGGCTATGCTCCATTCAAGGTACTTTGTCAGCAGAACCTCTCTAACTCCTGTAGCTGTCCTGCCCTCTATTGCAGTCAGTCTCAAGTTTGGATTTACACCAGTCTAGCGCACCCTCAAGTAACCTTTTAGCGCTATGGACTTTAAAGCACAATTTTTGTTTTATTCCTTAAAAATTCATAACTCTGATTCTACTTATGTCCTGTCATGTCATGTCACAGGTTTTTATATAGCGCAACTTATCACCGCAAGGTCTTATTGGATGGTTGTTGTTTTAGTCTTGTTTTACTCAGAAAAATATTCTCTATTTTTAAAACCTGTGTGGAGTCTTTTTGTGGTGTTTTCATTGTATTACTGTGTGTGGGTGTCTGTGTTGCACAATTACTTTACACATTGCCTTTTTGGATATGCCTGACTGCTCTGTGCCAAACTACCAGTGGGCGAGCACAGGTTATCTTTTATTGGGCATCTAGCTTACACTGACTAGAGCGGTGGTTCCTGCTTGAACAGGATGCATATGTCTGCCAACCTGAAACCCCATTTCTAACATTTGTCATATTAGAATTATTCTTTAGAGGATATCTGGATCTTAAAACCACCTGGTTGTTGGGTGTCATCAACAGTTGCCCAATGTTTTACTTTTATTCCATTTGGTGCACAAAATGTACATTATAAACCAGCCCTCCTTTTCTTACAGTGAAACTATATAGTTATTGTGTATAGTGTACAGGAAATGACTGGCATAGAGTGTACTGTTGAATAATATTTCATATGGTTTAACATACTGTAAAGAGCTCTGCTTTCTTGCTGTTCAATTGTTACTATCTGAAACAGACATATGCATCATGCTTGTCATCCCAGAAATATGACCAACCTTCTCAAAGTAATAAACATCCTTAGGCTTTAGGGTAATGATGGCCCTAAGTCATTAAGCTAGCTCAGTCGGTTAATGTGCCTATTAAGTATATCTCTGTGCATTTGATATCAAGGTTTCAATACTAGCAGAACTGAACCGTCATTTCACACTTCCCCTATCACTATGGGCCTGATTATAGGGTTTTGTGGGTGGCCTGCAGTCCGCCAAGTTGGCAGAGTGCTTTATTCCCACCATCCTGACAGGCTACCACCTGCCGAATTTAGAGCTCATCACTGACCCAGCAGTGATCTCTGCCCCTTCACAGGAGCCACTGTCATGGTGTTTTTTCTGAAGATACTAAACGTATAGGAGATGGAGTTTGTTTTTGGAAAACCAATAACTAACTAACAAGCCCCACACCAAGTGAGTTTTTTACACTGAACTTGGAAATTATTATTTTAATGTTTCTGTCTCCACCTCTTGAGGTTTTTCTGGAAAGTTGTATTATGTCAGACCTAAAATAACGTTCATTAAAATCCAAAGTCGTAATAACTAGGTGCCCTTACTGGTTAAGGGCAACTTTTTGTGCCCAAATGAGAAGAATTAGAGTTATTTGGGCTTGTGTAACATTGGTTTAGTAAAATAGGCAAGCTAAGTAATCAAGGCCACCAAAGCTTTAATCTATAGTGCTGGGGGATACTATACGTCAACCAGCATTATAGTAAAAGCATTATTAGCACATGACAACAAGACAAAAGCAAGTGCTTTGACAAAATGGGAAGCTGATCCTAGAGTATGAAAATTATTGAGTTCAGTCTAGAGCACCAACAATAAAGGTCAAATAAACAAAAGCATTTTGGGGCAGAGAAAGTAGTAATCCGGTAGTACTTTATTAAGGTGTCTCACATGCCTTTGAGGATTGGAACCATAACAACAAATAGTAAATATTCAGGGGCTATTCACAGCTGCAGCTCCTCCGCAATGGCGAAGGAGCATCGCCCCACTAGTTCTGAGCCAGCAGCTGAAAAATAAAATTGTATTTTATTACCATTTTGGTTTTCAGGTGCTGGCTCAGCCATGTGTATGTAGGGAGGTGTGTGGCAGGGCCATTGGAGGGAGGAGGAATGAAGGGCTATGTGCACTTCTAAGTGCACATATCTGTTTGGCCGCCCTAAGATGGCCGGCCAAACAGACATGCTCATTTAGGTTTCTCCACCCAGCTGTATTCTACAGTTGGTGGAGAGCGTCAAAGGTCAAACTAGACCGCTCATGCCAATCCCGGCACTGCTCTCATTCAATGAGAGCAGTGTCTGCATTGGATGGGGAGTCTGTCCAGAGACTGAGAACTGAGGAACACCAAAGCTTGAGACGGCCGGCAGGATCAGGTAAGTTTAAAAAAAAAAAAATGTATTCAACCCTTCCCCTAACCCCCTCCTTTCTGCTGCCTCCGCTACTGCTGCCCCAACTGCATATTGGCAGAAGCTGCGGCTGGCTATTCAAATACAATTAGTGCAAACACAGAGGATGGTGACAGTCTTTGCATTTTTAATAAGAAGGAGTTGGACATTTCTAGGCCAGTTTACAGACAGTTAAGAGTGCTCTTCAGCCATTGAGCTGGTATGGTTATCAGATGCACACTGGGAGTTCCTGAACTCCCCTCTCACTGCAGAGGAGGTACAACAGGCAAGTATTGGTCTCCCCCAGGTGATGCTCTCGGTCTAGATGGGCTAATGGCCGCTTTTTATAAAGAATACTCTGACATTTCAATCCCCAAGCACCTGGACGTCTACCACAATGCGCTAGAGGTGGGCTCACTTCCCCCATTGATGCGAGAGGCTGTAATATTCACGCTTTTCAAGCCTGATAAGCTAGCTAACCACTGCGACTCTTACCGCCCCATCACTCATCAACATAGACAACAAAATGTTCGCTACGGTACTGGCAAACAGGGTGCAAATCCTGCTCCCAGTACTGATAAGACCTGATCAATCTGGTTTTATACCGGCCCGATCTACAACCCATAACCTAAGGACCATGTTTGCAGTCATGCACTATCTATATCCCCATACCCCTGCAGTGGCTCCCTGCTTGATGCCACAAAAGCCTTTGACACTCTAGAGTGGGAATATCTGTTCCCACTGCTGCTTAGACTAGGTCTCGGCTCCAACTTCATTGCACAGATTCGCCTTCCCTATACCCTGCCCACCACCGGAGTGTACCTCAAGGGGAAAATATCAGAACCTTTCCCGGTCAGCAGAGGCACACAGCAGGGATGCCCACTTTCCCGTCTACTTTTTGCCAATGCGATGGAACCCCTGGCAGCACAAATCCATCAACACCATGCAAATCAAGGGCTAGGATTCACAACCCATGGCCTTTGTTGTATCCCTATATGTGGACGACATTACTCTTTTTGTGGGCCACCCCGAGCACAACATTTCCCCACTAATTCACCAAATCATACGATTTGGGGACCTGTCCAGAGTTCAAATTAACTGGGCTAAATCTGTGCTATTCCCGTTAACGGAGGTTGCGGCTCCATTCCCTATGGAATACCTGCTCCAGTGGGCTGCCGACCCCATTAATTATTTAGGTATCTTCGTCAGCAGAAATGTCAACTTTGGTAAGCCAACTTTCGCAGAGCCATGACCTGGTTTAAAGACCGTGTTCCATTGTTGTCAAAGCTCCCGCTGTCCATGGCGGGACGGATCGCCATTCTGAAAATGGTTGTATTACTTAAATTTCTCTATCTATTCATGAACATCCCCGTTCCAATCACACAGGCCTTTTTTAAACGTCTCCGCTCTAACCTCATCAAGCTAGTCTGGGTGGGACAACAACCCAGTGTAATGTATGAATTATTAAGACTGCCACTATCACAGGGAGGGACGGGTGCATCAGACCTACAATTATGTATTGTATTGGGTGCAATGGCACGTTGGCGCTGGGGGGTGCAGGAAAAAGGGGGGGAGAGGAGAGGTCCTCCTGTGACCCTGATGATGTTGTCTATAATGGCGTCAAGTCTTAGCTGTGTTCCTGATGTATGCACTCTGCCTATTTTGCCATTTTTTTAACCTCATGTCTGTACAATGTCAACAAGTCATAAATAACGTTTTTTTTAAAAATGAGCATACACATGCAAACAGCATTTGTTCGTGCCTCTCTTTTGAAACTGTTAGTTCAGACAAGACATAGTTGTTGTCTTTGCAAATGCTTGTTTTCTTGCAATATTCTCCGACCTGTCTTTTTATATTCACTCCCTCCTCTTTTTTTCCTGTTTTCCTTTTCCTCTCCTGCTCTGGGTATGTTTATCTTTTAGTTCTTCGTGACTGTTTCTAGGAAAGATCATTTTCAAAGAGTTGACTTTTGAAGAGACAGTGTGTCATTGCTGAGGCAGCATAAACTGCAGAACGCTGTATATTTTTCACTGGCAGAATAAATAGGACCTTACCACAACAACTAATAGGAGCTGTCGGTGACGTAAGACTGGACTTTCAATTCCAACAGCCAGGAGAACATGCTTGAGGCCCTGGGGACTCTTCCATGGAAAACATATGATGAGTCGAGGGAAGGACCTGACACAGTGCCAGACCGCAGATACAACACTTGCCCTCTTTCCTCTCTGTTATTAATGTGGTTCATTAGTGACTCCATTCCAAAATGATTCACTACCCAAACTTCAACAAGTTGTACAGTGTTCTACTCTTGCAAGAAAGTATACATTTCCTGTTACTGCCGTTCGAGCCCAGGGAATTAAACAATGAACTCAGCCATCCGTATAATGCGGCCGCATTCTCTGTACTCCAGGATGGGAACAGAGCACACTGCACAGTTCCTTTGGGAGCCAACCCACATTATTTTGTATCATTTACACACAAGACTGAACTTGGGCGCTTCATGTATTGATCTGACAAGAACTGGTATTGCTCATCTAACCACCTTACACTTTGAAATGCAGGATTGTATCATTGGATTTGGCGGTAATTTTCTGTCGAGTTAGTAAACAATGCACTTTCGTTGACATTAGACAACGGGGGATAAATAGATGAGTTTGCACTTTCTTTGTCTAAGGGGTTCGAACTTTCGTTATTTATTCCAATATCTGACATTAATTTCACAAATTGTATTGAGTGTGTAAGTTATTTTAATCACACTTCGTTAGAGTAATTTACTCACTTTTGCTCAAAACCAATCCATTTCTTACTCTGTTTGTAACCTCGTGAAATACCTGTGATGTTGTTGTAGTTGGCAATGCGGCTTGGCATTCCTCCAAGGGTATTTCCAATATTTCTCAGGGCCTTTACTTTTTACAGCAACTGATAACGTAATGTAGCCAAAGCCCCTGACTGAGGCACAGTAAATATAATTTGACCAATGCCTAATTTCGCTCAGAAGCCCTGGCCGGGGCTATTGAATGTCGGCATGCCAAACTCCGAGACTGGGTAGTTTTGATTCCTCCCCACCCTTCGTCCATCCACCTCCAGACACTCCCTGTCACATCACATTCTTGCAGGTTCTTATTCATCCTTGCTTTCTCCCTTGGTCACTCTTTTTCCGTTTTTCCCTTTCTACTTTTTTTTCCCTTATTGTGTTTTTCTCTCTGGGTCAAGGTGAGACAAGGAAAAATAAGTGCTGGTGCCCAAAAATGAGTGATAGTGGGACCCACCGGCAACTACCAGCTCAAATGAATCACCGCAGCTGAAACAGCACAAGCCATTATGGGCCATGTAAAGTAGATAACAGTGAAAATGTCAACTTTGACCCCCATTTGAGCATCATGAGATTTTTGGATCTTCACATTGTTTGGCAAGAACAAGCAAACCTTCACCTCATTCCACTCTCTCTCAACCCTGAACTTGCAGAGCAATTGACCAACCCTCTCACCTGAATTCAGTGCTTGCACGCCATATGCTGACTTATGCTGAACACAGCATAACATCACACATTTAATTTCCATTGCCAGATCACCCAGAGCTTCCCCTTGCCCCATCTCTACTGGTGCTAACTTCGGCTCCTCCCCGCAAGTCAGATACTTTATATTCCACTTCAACAGTTGTGGTCCACTTCATCTCCTCACTGACACCTATGCTCTGTACGGCAAACTCAGGGGCGAGTTCACAGCAGTGGCGGCTGGCATGTACTGAGACTGGTGAGGTGGGGGGCACCAAACAAAATAAATAAAGATTTTAAAAATAAAATAGACTTGCCTCCCTAACATACAGCATGACGTCCTACTCTCTCAGGTGTATTCTGGAAGCTCCGGATGCAGGAAACTGCACTATCCAATCCTGTTGCTGTACTCACAGCATGAGAGCAGCACCACAATTGGATAGAGCAGGCTCTCTCAGCACTCCTAAGAGCACTAGAGACCTGTGCTTTCTCTAACCCAGCTGTCTAAGACAGCTAGGCTAGAGAAGTTAAAAATGCGCATATCTGGCTAGCCATTCAAAGACGGCCAGCCAAAGAGACATGTGCATTTTAAATCGAACAGTTCCCTGCGGCTGCCACTCTGCAACACTGGCGCCGTCCCATCCTGACACTTAGGGGCCCATTAGTATGTCGGGCGGATCTCCACCGCCCGCATAGCGGTAGCGATCCGCCCATCATTTCCTCCCGCCGGATGTAAATTCCCCCCACCATATTACTATGGTGGGGGGGACCCCTGCGGATGGAAAGACCGTCCTCCGGTTTTCCGCCCGGTCGATGAGTCGACCGGGTGTAAAAGCTGTTAATATGATGGCGGTGTCTGGTAGACACCGCCATCCATATTATGATACATGCGGGGTTATGCCTTTCCGTGGCGGCAACCACCACGGAAACGCCTGCGGTCTTCTACATTGGGGGCCCGTAGTGGGCCCCCAGGGATTCTGGGAGGTGGCAGGGCACATGGGGGGTACCTATGGTACCTCCTGCATTTCAATGTACAACGTGGCAGGCACAGCACGGTGCCTGACACGTTGTGCATTGAAATGCACAACTTGCATTTTTGGCATTGTGGCGGGCGGTGCTTTGAATTGTGCTGGACCGCGGCATGCATTGTGGGCGGTCCCATTTTTTGGGGGTTATGGGAAGCGCCCGTCATGCTAATGACCCCCTAAGTTCGATATGGGTGGCCGAAAAATAAAATAACAATAAATAAACTTGATTACTATTTGATTTTTATGCTCTGGGGCAACGCTCCACTGCTCAAATGGTGGAGCCGCCCCTGGGGGGGGGGACTTGCACTAGCACACTGCTGTAGTAGTCTTGGAGTTCGGGAGAAGGACAGGTTTAATACTAGAATACCCACAGCAAAATATTTGGGAATAAGGCACACAGAACCCACCAGACCACATGTACCACATACTGGATCACTGACATTCCAGGACTTCACCTCCACTACCGTTGGGCTTCCCCTTAAAACAGTAGTGCCAGCTTCTTTACTGGATTATCCATAAATACATCACAGACCATCATATGCAGGACCTCTGAGACGATAACAAATATTTAGCTCTCAGAAATATATCAATCACTCACCATAATTCACTCCCCACTGTCTAGAATTGCTGTTTGCATTACAGCCATCTTTGTAAGATTCTGTGAAACCTTTGGTATGACCCACATACGCAATTATGGACTGAAACCCTTACATGCAATATACTCCCACTGTATATGACACACATGTCAATATCAATACAAATTAATGTCATGAAAAGTAAACAGTGTCAGAGAAATGCTGAAAAAAGAGTGGTATGCAACATAGTGAGGACTGGATGCATCAGTGAGGGTCCTGTCCTGAAGCATCTACTTGTTGCTCTGCAGTTATCAGACCACAATTTTCAATTAAATTCATAAGGTGACATTTTTCTGTTTCAAAATAGAGTCTGTCTGCTGGACAGGTAAGGTGCAATTAATATGTACAGTCATGAAATGCTATTAGAAATTAACATATTGTATTTTGAGAAAATAGCCAATGAACTTGAATGTAAAAATGTGTATAAATTACAGGAGTGATGAATCTCCTCTATTTTAGTCTTTGTAGATATATCGTAGGTGTGCACCCGTACGGAGCTACTACCTAAGGACATGCACATTATTTTTCAGGAACAGGATGAAAAGACCCATATGATTCCGAAATAAATACTTTTCCACTGGCCCACTTGAATCAGAGCTCTGGGAAATCTCAGCAAGATAGAGAGACTGCAGGACCACATCCAGTGTAAGATGCTCAACATCAACATTTGCCCTGTCAGTGACATTCATAACAGGTGGATGCAAGAGGGTTAAACCTCCAGAAATTGTTTACATCCATGCAGTGGTGTTACTCCATGATAAATAAACCAAGTAACTGAAATCAAAACAGTAGCTACAAGGGGTAAAAGGGGGGAAACAGTGTTGAACCTTGACACTGTGCACTGGACATAGCTTGGAAGCGTTAAAGGTAATGATGATTTGCTACTGACAGGCCAGAAGACTATCATAGTGTTATCAAAGCACGCCTTGCATTAGAATGATGTCCAGTCCCGTTACTGCATGACTGCATATATACACTCAGTCCAGGTGTGTAAGGATCACAAGTGCAGCCGGTGCAGTGTCACCGGGCTCAGGTGGATAATGGGCCTCCTACATCCCAATTACTGGTTGTGTTTTTTACTATCAAACATGGGGTCCCAATGTGTTTGCTTCCGTTAGGGTCTGCGCAGCTCTTGCTCTGCCGTGGACCCAAGCTGAGACATACATCTTCAAATGAACAAAAACCGAGCAGATTCAGAAAGAAAAACAGAAATGGGGCCCTCAAGGGTTATTCCATTGTTTGCAGCATTTTTCTTCCTTTTTCTTTTAAGTCATCAGGAAGTTTTGGAACACTCCGGAGAAGCTGGGACTGTTGCAGCTTCTCAGGAATATTCCCACGCCTAAACATTAGCACATTTTGAAACATAGAAAGTTGGGCAGATTTACAAAATCATTTGTGGGAAGTGGAAGTTGTACTGGAGGAGTATATTTTACGTATTCTCCAACGTTCAATATAGCTCTAGTAAAAGTGCAAAGAGGGCATAGTTCTTTCAATTTGTATTAATGTTATATTTCACAGCTCAAACAGCAACCGGGGGCTTGGGAGTGGGGGGGAGCCTTTTCTTCTCCTTACACTAGGCCCCATGACACACCACACACGCCATTGCCTGGCAACACACCCAGCCCCTGACAACTGGGAATAATTAATATTCAGGTGACGTCATGTATTTCAGCACACAATAGTTCCCGTCAGTGTTGAAAGATGCACGGATATTTTGCAAACCAGCGCAGACACGTGAACACTCCTTACAACAACAAAAAAACGTGCATTAAATGTTGTCTCTCGAGCTCCGATGTGATCATGTTCCTTAGTAAGATGCTTACACAGTGATTAGTTTCGTAATGTGATGTGAAATACACGGTTGCTGGGCTGCAGCTGACCTTGACCTCAAAACTCCACGGCAACTTTCAGAAGTGCCCGCGGTTCTCCTCGCTTTAGCTACGGCTGTAAAGAGGGATAGAGCTGGGATGAAAGACATGCTATCACGTACCTGCGCCTGCTGCCGCTCAAGCACCAACACGCCAGCAGCACCGCGGCCCCGAGAGTCAGGGTGTACACGCTGAACAGCCACTGAAAAGCTTTTTCTTCACCACTGAAGAGCATGGTTCCTTGGCCGGCGGCGCCGTCACACCTCTTCAAAGCCGAACGCAGGAGCTCCGCGGATGTACTCGGCCCGTTCCCAGCTCCGCTTCTTCCTGTGAGGGCGAGGGACTGGATTTTACAACTTCTGTGGTGCTAGAAGTGAACTTTTTTCCTGCCCGCGGGTTGTGTGGGAAGCTTCAGCTCAGATTGGCTGCGAGAGAGCCGGCTCCTCCCAGCTGTGTACACTGCCAAAGGTCGGTAACCAAAGCGCTCACTCTTCACTTTAATGAGCGAGATTTCTTATTTCATTGCTACGCGTACGCAGCGATCAAACAGGTTGGGCAGGAATTACACAGACCATTAAGATCTTTTCACTTGATTTACAAGCAACGTCGCACAAAAAGTGTGTTCATTTCGATTCTAATCAAGCATTTTAGCACATAGAGTCGAGACAATCCAACTGCTAAAACTAAGTGCAACCGTGAGTATATTAGAATACCTGCTAACACTGGGACCAAAAGGAGATAGGAATGTTCATGTTCAAAATGACCATAATGATGATTTAAGCAAAAATGACACAATATCAGCAGCACTTGTAATGCCATCACAGGAAATTAATTCCCACGTCTCCTATGAGAGAGCTACACTGCCTGAGCTGGGTTCTGGACTGTGAGAGGGAAAAGTAGGATGTAGAGTAATGAAGATTACCGACAAGTAATCCAGCCCTCAACCCCTTGTCCACTCAACCCCATCACAGTCATGACATGTATGTAGGATCTAGCTAGTACCCAGCGGGTGCCCGATGAGGCACACAACATAATCACAAGACACAAATTGCACAACAGTCTTGATGGAGATATCAGGTTTCAGAGCTCTAACACATTTCAATGTAGAAAATGTCCATCAGATCAAAGAAAAAGTGGGATAAGATGCTGCAAACAAGTAATACCAGACCAAAGTAAGCAACTGTAGAAATTGGACGTTTTTCCATGCGTCCTGATCCAAAAGAAACAAACAAGACATCTGTTTTCCTGAAGGGATCTGTGTGAGACAGATAAACTCTCACTGCCCTACCAAAGCCAGCAGTATGTTGATATTGTCCAGCTGACCGCGAATCATCAGGGGGAAAATGGGAACAGTACTCAGAAAAGAATGGAATTTGATCATAATTTTGGTTTTCAAAGATGAAGAAGGCCTCAACATGAGACATTGTGATACGAACTGCAAGTATAATTCCCTGCAAAGAAGAACTCCAATCAACCTCGAATGTTATGCCAAAGTAATTGCCACCAAAAGTGCCCAATGAAGAGTAAAAAAACTTTATGGAAACCTCTGCAAGGGTTCAAAATGTTAATTCACGAAAGCTGGTAAAACTAAAGGAAGACCCCAAGAAGAAACCATTAATCTAACTCTCAGTCTTGCCATCTCAAGCCCTTTAAGAACTCGAGAGCCATACTCCTCTACAGAAGAAAATACCCCACCAGGCGATCTGAAAAGTACAATCACAACCAAGTGAACTCACAACAAGGATGGGACCAACAAACTTCATCACTAAATCTTAGGTAGCCTAAAATATGCACACGCATATTCAAGGCACTACAACACTTAGGCCCCCTACCTGAAGAGTCGCGTTTCCTTCCATCAACCACCCAGACACCTCCACTGTGCAGGACTCCTACTCAAACACATCCCATGCATAAACAAAACCACATCAGGAGGATGGGCAATCTCTTACGTTCCTCCTAAAGCATGGAACAGGCTACCTCTCCACACGAGAGCCTTCTCCTCTCTTCTTGAATCTCAGAAGAAGCTGAATACCTGGCTTTTCAGTTAACCAACCTACCAGAGGCAGGGATAGATACACACACCTGCTAAGTGCAAGGATACCCTCAAGGGTGATAGTGCATTTTACACATTCACATAATATAACAATTAATCACAGTGTAAAGAAAACACTTTCAGTACTCACACCAGGTACTGCAATGTTTTGTGAGGTCTGTAGGATTTTAGGGTGAAATACTTTCTGGACAGATTTAGAGTCCCCATAACCTCAGTTGATATACCCAAACAAACCAGTCCTGGGCTTTCAGCCTCCATGCTGCCAGCCTCAATTTGGCGAACTGTGATGGGGTAGAACTAGCATTCTCAGTGGAGAAGGAGACAGCAGGATCTAACACTGAGCTCTTAAATAGACATAAAATTGGAAGCACTGGCCAGAATGGGACCACAAGAATCACAGACACCCCTCCCTTTTGATTTTGTCCAGTACTCGGAGGATTATAGGGAACACAGAAACTGTAAATCATGACCCACTGAGCCATAGAAACAACAGAATATCCACTCCCCAAAACCATTACTCCCTCCCCCTTAAGCAGAACAAAAGCAGTAAAGCATCTTGAAGAGATACACCTGCGCCCATACTGTAATTAAACAAATGAATGACACTCTCCCGAAAACCTTGAAACAGGCAGTAGTTCATTGATAATGAGAACACCCTCAAAGTGTCCACTTAAATGCTCTCGATCCCCGATAGATTGGTTGTTTGAATAGAATAAAGGTGAATCTCCATCCAAGACAGAAGGAAACATGTCACGATTAGTAGTTCTCAGCAATTGGTTCCCCTTGTCTGTCCATATAGAACTGGCGGATTTTGCGTATCGGCAATCCGCGGATTTGCGTATTTGCGTATTTGCGTATTTCGGAAATACGCAAAATCCGTGGATCCTAGCGTATTTTTTTTTTTTGTGTTCGCACGGGTTTCTGCACGTTCGCGAGGGTTTTATTGTACAAAACGCTCGCGAACGGGCAGAAACCCGTGCGAACACAAATGCATAGGCCTCTATCCAGCATCACAGCTGATTTTCGACGGTAGATTTGGGAAGAAGGCACATCTGCCCAGCCTTGACAACGCTCACGATTGTTTTTGGGCTGATGAATGAGTCACTGCATTTGAGCTTCAACTAGTTCCAGCGACCATGTGTGTGTTACTATGAAATGGCGCCGAAGGGCGCAGGGGTCCCTTGAGTGAGCTGTCCATCATAGTGGGTAAATGGCGGGAAGACGGTGCCCACCGCAAGTGTGTGGGCGGGGCCAAACGGGCGGGCTCCCATGCGAGTGCACATGCCTCTTGTGTGTATATAAGGTCCGAGACCGATCAGACCAGCAGATGAAGATACAGAACCTCCTGGTCACAGGAACAGCACGGGGATTGCGCTCGTGAAAGGCAAGGATGCAAAGGCCTCTATCCAGCATCTCAGCTGATTTTCGATGGTAGATTTGGGAAGAAGGCACATCTGCCCAGCCTCCACGACGCTCACGATTGTTTCTGGGCTGATGAATGAGTCACTGCATTTGAGCTTCAACTAGTTCCAGCGACCATGTGTGTGTTACTATGCAATCGCGCCGAAGGGCGCAGGGGTCACTGTCTATTTTACAATGGCGCCAGCAAGCTGCCAGCGCCGTTGTAAAATAGTTACAAAGTTAGCTTGCACAGGAAGCATTTAGATAAAATAAAGCAGGTGCTGCTTTATTTTATCTAAGTGCTTCCTGTGCAAGCTAACTTTGTAACTATTTTACAACGGCGCTGGCAGCTTGCTGGCGCCATTGTATACACGAGTTCGAACCCGTTACGTCCGCGGATTTTTTTTTCCGGATTTTGTGGGAAATCCACAAAATACGCGGATTGCGGATTTCCCAAAAATCCGCAAATCCGCGGGCGTAGCGGATTTTACGCCCACGCTTAATTCCGACACAATTTAGTTATCACATTATTCATTGGGCTGAAAAGGCCTGGAAATTATGGAAGACTGGGCAGTGGAGATAGGGCTCACGCAAAGCACAATACAGCTACAGCAGTCATAATCACTTTAGGTTCTTATGAGCATTTCTGAGGTAGGTGTGTGTGAGTCAGTACATAAGACTTTTTCTAATATGAAACACGCGCCTGGCGACATGTTGCTTATTTGCTGTGTTTTTTCACTTCACATTATTTTGACCTGTTCATCTGTCCCTGCACCTTTGTTTTTTTCTTTTTTCAATGTCTGCAGACGCAATCTAGCTCAATGTTCCACAAATACACAGTCTGTCATATCCTCTGGGACTTCAGTCAGAGACTGAGCGGGGTTTATCTTCAGTCAGAGACAAACAGTCATATACTTCTGAGCTAGGACACCCAGAAGGCGAGTCCTGAGTTTTACCGCCATGGCAGTAGAGAGAAATACACACCCTGCACAAAAGCCAAAAATGGCACAATAATTTATTTTTGTAGTCAGAGTATCAGATGAGATTTCCTTTTTTATGCTATATGTATTTTTTATGGAATTATAAAACATGTATAAGTGTACTTACCCAATATTACTAATACCGAAGACATACATTATAATATTGACTTCATCCTTCAGTTCAGACAAGATCTCCCTCTCTGCTCTGGGTTTGTCAGGCACTTGAACAAAACAATAAAAGGTATTCAAACGCACAAAACATGATGATAGCTTGTTTGATATTAAAAGCTATTCCCTGTTTTGATTTAAATTTCATTTTTGAACCCTTTTATACAATGGCTGCAGTACTGAAAGCAAACTTTAGAGCACTATTAATACAACAACATACAGCAAAGGGATTCCCCAACACCAGGGTGGAGTAATTTTTGTCAGAAATGCACAAGCTGCATACACCTTTGAAATATGTTACTCATGGGTAGAGTTTGATCTTGCAGACTAAAACACAAGGCAATTGTATATAGATAAGGCTTCTGCTACATCTGTAGAATATGAACCGCATCATTACCTAGAAATCTGATTAGGATATCAGAAACATCAAGCTTGCTTTGGTGGACTGCTAGAAATGGGGCTCTCTAGTTGGCAGTAATATACACCCTGTCCAAGTACGGACCCTTTCTTCTAGTCTGGGTAAAGGAGGTACACACACAAGATAAACCCTGCTCGCCCACTTGGTAGCTTGGCACAAGCAGTCAGGCCGGAATCAGAGGCAATGTGTAAAGCATTTGTACATAGAACACACAGGAACACAGGGAAAACTCTACAAATGGACACCACACCAGTTTAGAAATATAGCAACTTTTTTATCTAAACCAAACAAGACCAATATGACAAAAATCAAAAATAGAAGCACATATATCACTTTTTAAAGGTTTAAGCAATTCACTCCATAGAAATCTATGGATGTGTTGTTTTAATACCAAGTAATTTTGATGCGTCAAAATCTGAGATGAAAAACAGACGCAAAGGAGGGAAGCATCAGAAAACACAGCGATGCGTCGATTCTTGAGTCCCAGAGGAATGGAGGCATCAGTTCTGCTGCACGCAGGAGAAGTGTTGCGTTGATTCCTTACTGCAAGTAGAATAGATGTGTTGAATTCTGAAAGCGGCTCCTTACTGCGGGGCGATGCACTGGAAACTTGGTGGCATGCATGGAAAATCCAGACATGATGGGGTCAATGTGGCAGCTGAGAAACAGGCCCTGTGTTGATTCATCGAGCCACGAGCTGATGATACATCGATTCCTTCAGCCGCACATCAGGGCCTGCCCTGGAGTCTTAGCAGGGGTCTGGGACGTCCGATACATGGTGCTCTGGACTCAGGCTGAGGCAGTTCTTCCAGCTGCAAACAGGCGCTGCATCGATTTATTTGGGCTGCACCGTGGCAATGCATTGGTTTTACAACTGCACAACAAGCTTGCAGCAGAAATAAATAACAGTGCTGAAGGGCGATGCATGCATTTTCAGCTCTTGAAGCAGTAAAACCACCTCCAAGGGGTGAGAACCAGAGTTGGCACCACTTGGCAGGTCAGAACTCCCAGCAGAAGAGTTCAGGGGAGATGCAGATGAAGTCTTTGACGGCCCTGAGACTTCCAACAGGAAGCAAGCACACACAAGCCCCCTGGAGAACCTTGATAAACAGGATAAGAAAGTACAGTCCAGTCATTCCTTTGCCCAAGGCAGAAGCACCAATCAGCAGGCCAGTACGCACAACACAGCAACAGTAGAGTGGCAGTTCTCCTCCTACAACTTCTCCAGCTCTTCTTCTTGGCAGAATCTCCTCTTGATCCAGAAGTCTTCTCTATAAGTGGGGTTAGAGGTTCAATACTTCTGCCCCATTTTGCCTTTGAAGTAGGCATACTTCAAAGGATAGTCTTTGTAGTGCACAGATCCTGCCTTGCCCTGTCCTGGCTCTAGACATACTACAGGGGGATGGAGATAGCATTTTGAGAGGACAGGCTAAGCCCTATTTAGGTTCCAGTGAAAACTCCTCCCACCACGCTTGCTCAGGAAGGTCCATCAGCCAGGTGTTGGGCAAACAGGATATGCAGGGCACACCTCAGCTCCCTTTGTGTGACTGTCTAGAGTAAATGCACAAAACAGCCCAACAATCAGTTTAAATCAGATGTGGATTTCACAGGCAGGCAGATGCACAGAATGGTAAAGCAAGACAATGCCCACTTTCTAAAAGTAGCATTTTCAAACACACAATTTAAAAACCACCTTCACAGAAAGATTTGTTTTTAAATTCTGAGTTCAGGGAACACAAACTCAAAATCTCTAGCTCTTCCCAATTGAAAGTTACAATTGTAAGATGTTGCAAGGCAGTTCCAATGAACCTATGGGAGAGATAGTCCTTGCAATAGTGAAAAACAAATTTAGCAGCATTTCCCTATCAGGCCATGTAAAACACACCAGTACATGTCCTACCTTTCACATACACTGCACCCTCCCCATGCAGCTACCATGGGCCTACCTTAGGGATGTCTTACATGTAATAAAATAGATGGTTTCAGCCTGGCAAGTTGGTGCAATTGCCAGGTTGACATTGCAGCTAAAATCTGCCCTTGCAGACACTGCAGTGGCAGGTCTGAGGCATGTTTGCAGGGCTACTCATGTGGGTGGCACAATCTGTGCTGCATGCCCACTGGTAGCATTTGATGTACAGGCCCTGGGCACACACAGTGCACTTTACAATGGACTTACCAGTAAATCAATATGCCAATTATGGATAGCCAAACATAATCACAATTTAAACAGGAAGCACTTGCATTTTAGCACTGAACAGCAGTTAAAACCCCCCAGCAAAAACGAAGTCCAGAATGCAGTAAAAATGTAGGAGGCAGGAGTAAAAAGACAGTAAAAGCAAGCCAAGGATGCCAGGGCTGACATGTGTCCCTTCCAGATGAAAGCAGGGAGAACAACCTAACCTCCTGGGAGTTCTCATCACTAAGTTGGAAGAACCTGAACAGATCATCAGCATTGGAGTACCAGGGTGGTGTTTTACCAATATGGACCACCTCAACAGTTTTGGGTTCTCACCCTTCATCTGCATCAACCATCTGAGGGGCCTGTGGTCTGCCTGAACCCGAAGGTGAGTCCCAAACAAGTAGGGTCTTAGCTCCTTGAGCGCCCAGACCATAGCAAAAGCTTTCCTTTCAAATACGCTCCACCTCTGTTCCCCTGAAAGTAACCTCCTGCCAATGAAGGGTGCAGGTAGGTCCATGCCCTCTTCGTTCAGCTGTGAGAGTACAGCCTCAAACCAGATTACTCTTATGGGCTGCTTCCTGGAAGTCAGCTCAGTCAAGGGGGCAACAACGGTGCCACAGGGTCGTAACACAGGCCTCCGCGGTGCGGGGGGGCCCCTTAGCTGCAGGGGGCCCCTCAGCACAGAACTACGGTACATTGCAGGGGGGCCTCTTAAACTTTTGTTAAACCACTTGCTTTGCCATAGCCCTTGACAAATCACCTGTAATAACGGGTGAGACCTAAAAAGGCTCTCACCTCAGTCTGGGTCTTGGGGAGGCTCCAAAGCCAGAATGGTGTCAATCTTGGGTTGTAGGGGCACCACCTGCTGCTTCCTATCTGGTCTCCCAAGTAAATCACAAGCACCTGCCTTATCTGGCATTTACTGGCCTTGTTATGGAGGCCTGCCTTCTGCAGGGCCTTCAACACTTCCCAGAGGTGGTGCAAGTGATCCTCCCAGTGCGAGCTGAACACTGCAATGTCATCCAGGTAGGTGACACTGAAATCCTCCAGCACAGACAAAACCTGATGAGCAACCTCTGAAAGGTGTATGGGGGTTGGGAGCACACTGCCTCACAGTCCCAGCACAGTTTCCCCCTTTGCATCCTGGTAAATACAGTACACAGTTCACACTTACCTCAAAATTAACTGGAGTTTTTCACCAAAGTTGGTGCAGGCATTTCTGTATATCTCTAGACACATGTTTCTGGGTTGAGCCCTTCATCAGTAAAGAGCAGCAGTTTAAGAGAGCAAAGAAAAATAATCTGGGGTGGCTGGAAAGGCTGACAAGTTCCTCTCTGTCCACAGTACCACTCACTGGCACACAGGTGCATCTGAAAAAAGCTTGTCAGCTTGCTGGCTCAAGGGAGCCTTTTAAACAGAATGGGAGTTGGAGCACACTGCCTCACAGTCCCCGCACAGTTTGCCCCTTTGCATACTCAAAAATGCAGTACACAGTTCACAGTACAAAGTTGGTGCCGACATTGCTGTATATCTCCAGCCGCCTTTGAATTGTGACAGACGTGTTCTTCAACCCGAAAGGCATAACTCGGAACTGTAAGTGCCCTTCTGGCATTGAAAATGCTGACCTCTCTTTGGCCCTATCGGTTATGAAACTCTGTCAGCACCCAGACATTAAGTCAAACATACTGAGGAACTTGGCAGCTTCCAGTCGATCGATGAGCTCTTTAGCTCTGGGGATAGGGTGCACGTCAGTCTTGATGACAACATTGAGCCCACAGTAGTCCACACAGAACTGCAGTTCAGGCGTGGCACTGTGTGCAGCAGCCTTTGGGACCAAGACCACTGTGCTGGCCCACGGACTGCTGGAGGCTCTATCACCCATTACAATAGCATCTTGGAAACCTCTACCTTGATACTGGCTTTGACCTTGCCAATCACCCTGTAGATTTTGTGTTGCACAGGGGGACTATCCCAAGTATCCACATCATGATTACACCAATGGGTGACTCCTGGGGTTAAGGAGAACAGAGAGGCAAATTGGCCCAGCAACTGGCGACAGTCATTCTGCTGTTCTATCATCAGTGTAGGGGAGATGTTACACCCTCCACGGACCCATCCTTCTCCTTGGCAACAAGAGGTCAGGAAGAGGTTCACTCTCTTCTTCCACCCCATCAACTGTTGCTAAGAGCATGGTCAATGCTGACCTCTCAAAGTGTGGTTTGAGGTGGTTCACATGTAAGACCCTTAAAGGGTTCTTTGGAGTCTGCAAGTCCACCAGGTAGGTGACATCACTCTTGCACTCCTTCACCTCAAAGGACCAGGACAACTTGTCTCTTAGAGTGCAAGGCTCTACTGGGGCCATGACCCACTCTTTCTGGCCCCAAAATGCTGATGACCACCAGCTCAAAAGGGGTGCTCACAACAGGGAAAGTTTGGAGTGGAGCCTAACATCTCCATCCAATCGTGCCACTTGCCTGGCAAGTTTGGTAAGACCTGCAATGCGCATCAGAGTGCCTTTGTATATGGGACCAAAAGAAGTGGGAGGCAAGCCTTTCACATGTCCTGCCAAAAGCACACCATGAGCCAGACCCTGTAGGAAGGCTCTGAAGTGCTGGGGTACCACCAGCACACGGGCTGGCCCAGGCTAAGCAACCTTAGGCTGGCTATACACGAAACCATTCTCCAGATAGATCCAATGTGATCCAGATACCTTGCCAGCTGCCTGGTCTGCAGCCATCTGCCGCAGACCCTCAACAGAAGGGTGTTCCTGCTGCTCCTTGCAGAATTCCTACCTGGTGGTACCCCTTCTTGCTGCCAATGGGTCGAATCAGGCAAGTCTCCCAGTTTGGCCAATGGTTCCCTGTAGGCCCTGGGGTATCCCGCTCAAGGCCAGTCTCCTCTCGGACCATGTGAAGTTCTTCAGTGGGTTTCCCATGCCCCCCTCCCCATCTCTTTCTGGCAGGCACCTGAGCCACTCTTTCAGGCTCCAGGTCCTTCTGAGCACCCTTACTGGCTTCCATAGACCGAGTGGTCATGCATGCCCACTCCGGCAGATCCACCATCTCCAAGTGTTACCTGTGTTCCACCTCACTCCATGGGAATCCTCCAGGTCGTTACCTATAAGACAATCAACAGGCATGGATGGACTGATAGCTACCCTCAAGGAACCTGAGACCCCCAACCAAAGGGAACCTGCAACGCCTTATACTGGTGAACAGAAATGTCCACTGCAACTAAATGATGAAACACATTAGGGACTGCCTGCTCTTCAGACCCCAGGTGACACCTTACAGATGTCACGCTGGCTTCGGTTTCTCTCAGACCTTCCACGCTCTGACCATTGTTGGTCACCCATTGCCTCTACTTTTTAGTGTTCTCAGGCACAAGGGTCCTCTGGACCATCTCACTATCCCCTAGTGAGGCAAGTGTCATCTCAGCTGGCTCCCACCCTTCTCCTGGAACCAACTTCTTCCCAAGCGCTACACTGGCCAACCCCTGTGACTGCCCACTGGTGGGTGGCAGTGCCTGCTTGGGGCATTTAGGATCCCCCTTCATGTGACCTTCCTGATCACAAGCATAACACCTGCAGGAACCCCTCTCTGTTGGTTTCCCAATAGAGATCCAAGGTATCTTGTCACCTGGGGGACAGGAAACCTTACCCTGCGAATTAGATTGGGCTCTTTAGAAAACTCCCCCTGTTTACCCTTGTTCCCTCTACTATTCTGCTGGGGACCCTGCTCACCCTTGGCAAAGTCTCCCTCAAACTTCCTGTGGGCCTTGGTACATATCCAGTGGTCCGTCTCCTGAGCAAGCTTTCTGGGGGTCAGTCAGCTTACTATCAATAAGATGCTGGCACAGATCTGGAAAAGAAAGACTATACAAGTGCTTTCATGCAAGTAAAATATACAGCCCATGATAGTCTGTTACCTGACTGCCCTCACACAACATCCAGTGCTCTGCAAAAATATTCTACTCATTCAAGCCAAGTTTGAGAATCAGACTTCTTGTATGTCCTAAACTTTACCTTGTACTGCTCTGAGGTGAGGCCATACCTAGTGATCAGGGCGTCCTGCATGGCAGAGTAGGTGAGTTTCTGTGCTGGCCCTTTGGCTGTCAAAGTGTCCCTCTCCTCTGCCTCAAAGCGCTTCCAAAGACCTGCCCCCCTAGTGTGTGTCAGGGATCTGGTACATGTGGAGAGCTGACTCATACCTCAAAACAAACTGTGTATGGCATCCTCCCTTCTGTAATCCTTTACTATATACTTAAGAATGTACACCCTCCCCTCAGATTGCACTGGAAGTACGCTGCCACCATTTGTACTGGACTTTGCCAGTTGGCTTTGATGTACAGCTCCTTCATACAAAACTCATGTGTCAAAATCAATTTATTTTCCTCCAGAGCAAGGATCTTCTCCTTCTCCTTTTCGTGTTGCTTTTGATCTATTTCAAACTTTTTGCTTTCTATTTCAAACATTTTTCGCTCCATTTCCCATTTAAGCTTCCCAAGCCCCAGCTCATGCTCTTTGGCCTGTCGCCTGTCCTCTAGCTCTTCTAGGGTCAAACCTCTAAATGACATACTGCTGCCAGTCCTAAAGGGTGCTCCCCCCATAGGCATGTCCTGAGCTCCAAAATCCCATTGTTGGCTCTGTACCTCCACATCCACATCCTCATTCTCAGCCTTACCAGCTTCTCTTGGTTCCCACTAGGCAATAAGCAAGTTTTCATTTAGTCTTTGCTAGCACAACCTTTAACAGACAACTAAGATCTTTGCAGATTTGTTTAAGTTGAGGTACCGTATAGGATCCCAGTCTCTCTATCTCAAAAACAACCACTGCAACTCCAACTGTTGGCTCACCAGACTGAGACATGATTTGTAGATCAAAAGTTCAAGGGTTGTCAGGAACAGGAAATATCAAAAAGCATTATGTGGTCATGTAATAGTCCAAAAACAAGCGGAAGGAGGAGCACTCAACTAATAATCTTAGTAATCTATGAATCAATCTTAACTTAAGGGTGCATCACTACTCATTGTGTTGGCTACACAAAATGTGAATACTGTGCAAAAATGTAGACAAAGGACTACATGCAGTGTGCACTGTTCCTGGAGAATCTAAATTCTCAATAAATACATTCGACTTTATCAATGTGAATAAGTGACACACAAAAACAATTTATATACTTTCAAAAACTTGTTTTAGTTTTTTTGTGAAACTTCACTGGTTTAAGTATCACAATGCAGTTGTGTTCATTAACACAATCATTGATTATATATTTAACTTAACAATTATATATTCGTATCATTATACATTTAACATCATGGCATGATACTGTCGACATTAACATTGTTCCTGTGTATGGTCCATAACATACTGTACATCATATTTTAAGTCATTTATGTACAACAAATCAGATTTTGGAGAAGCGCCGCCCAATGCATTTTGGGAACCGACGTTCCCTTCTTCAGGGGCACAGAACCTAAAAAAACAAATGAATCAAATAACCATCTATACTATATGCGTGATATTACCTGGTAGATAAACACAAGGGGTATAATTCTCTATAGCATACTTAATAAACTCCCATGTTAAAATCCCAAGTGGAATAACTATTGTAAATAACATGTCACTAATGTCAGCATATTTGTTTTCTTGCACTCCAATTTAACTGCAATGTACACTGTCGCATGTATTAGTAGGTTATCATCTGGGATACTTATAAAATTTGAACCATTGTTTCAATGAAACTATAACATTACAGTGTATTCATTCGGTTGTATTAAATGATCAAGCCATTAACGTTCCCAGTATGTATTCCTGTGGTTCTATCTCATATTTAATATACCTTATGACATGTTTAAAAGTTATCATATATATCGTTTGTGTTCTAGCTTTCAATTTCAAACTGTAACAGCTAGTCATAGAAATCACATACTGGCACTAACCTGCAGCGTTATAATGTTTCAATGGCACTAGATGTTCCGAACAATGAGATGTACTGGACAGTTCTGCAGCAACTGAACCTATTAAATATTAATGTGTTTACCTACACACGATGTGTTGCACTCAATGTTTTAAACGTAATCAGCGAGTTAATATATCAACATACCTCCAAACGTGAAAAACGACTCTCACTACATTATTCAATATCTTGATCGATGTTTCAGGTCTCTGTTTATTTCTGCAATAAATATATATATCCAAAAATGAAGTGTGTTATATGTAGCACCTTTTAATGCTATGCCTGTGTAAGGCGTTCTAATTATTGCTATGAGTACCTTTAGGATTTCGTATTTCCAACTTGCGCGCCTTAAGAGGTATCTGGACCTATGAATATTTTCGGCAGCCCACGCAGCAACCCCTTGCACACGCCTAATCCCTGCTGATGAGCGTTAATGAACACGAAACACGTGTCCAGGGATGGCAAGCACACCAGTGAACACCCTCAAGACTTTAAACTCGGGTAGAAGCGCACCCGCTGATACCGACTACATCGACCATCATGCTCCGGGGTCACACGCTGATGGGACGAGCAGTGTGCGACCTCATTCGGACTTACTATTTATACAGGCTCCCTTGAGCCGGTGGAGGTGACGACCTCGAGACAACGCACCTGCGCGCCTTAAGAGGTATCTGGACCTATGAATATTTTCGGCAGCCCACGCAGCAACCCCGTTCACACGCCTAATCCCTGCTGATGAGCGTTAATGAACGCGAAACACGTGTCCAGGGATGGCAAGCACACCAGTGAACACCCTCAAGACTTTAAACTCGGGTAGAAGCGCACCCGCTGATACCGACTACATCGACCATCATGCTCCGGGGTCACACGCTGATGGGACGAGCAGTGTGCGACCTCATTCGGACTTACCTTTTAATGCTATGCCTGTGTGAGGAGTTCTAATTATTGCTATGAGTACCTTTAGGATTTCGTATTTCCAACTTGAACTTCTCTTGTTTTCAAAACGGATCGTTTATCGCGCTGAATATCTGGAATGATTAAAAAGGACTAATCATTCTCATGCTTTCATGACATTGATTTCGGTACTGTTGTTAATATTACCAAAACCTTTCAAATAATTAATGTGTCAGGCTTACCTCATTCCCTTTAGCATTCGTTTTCTATGTGTCTTCCGTGGTTCTCCCAAAGGAGCCGCGGAAGGATACCATACAGCTTAAAAGAGTTCCTACCTTGATTGTCATCACATGATGAGGCCAGGATCTATGGGACTTGTAGTTTAGAAAAACTGCCTGTCATGGTGTTCATCCAGGGTGTAGTAGTTACCCTGTCACCTTTACCTGAGGATTCAGATATTACTGAATTATTGGAAAAAACGCCTATGCCTACCACGTTTATGCCGGCGTGATATACAGTTAAAGTGTCCCTAGACTCTTTACTCTATTATATGGCCCCACGTATGTTGATGTTAAAGTGACCATCTATTTGGGTTGTTCTCTCGCTGGGACGTTGTCAATCATCGCTAAAAATATATGCCAAACCATAAGGTTGTGCACATAACGGTGTGTAGATAGTGGATGGTATCTCAATCTACACTTTCATATACTCTCCTATATCATCATTATCGGTGGTTTGTCCGGTAAAGTATCATTAGGTCGTACAAAGAAGTTTTAGTATGCCATGCATACACTGGCTTCCTTGATGCGTCACTCATAGAAAGGAATAAATAAAGGAGATAAACTGGTAAAAAATGAGTTAGTTATGTGGTTTGCCTGAAGTTCCAGTACAATTCACTGTTAGAAACCTTCAGTGTTCATAACTAGTAACCTATGTTATGTGATGCTAATATCCTGTATAAACTTGGAAAAATCAGTGATATACATGTCGCCGTACTGACACTATCTATACTTGAAGCTAATTTATATAACATGTTAACTGTCACGTGATGCTACATTCTAATTTATTGGTCACATCAGTTAAATAAGAATTGTGATAATATTCATAATAACCACATTTAAATACATACATTGACATACAATATACAGTTACTGAGTCATAAGGTGTTTAACAATCATAGGTAATTATGATAAAACAGTAACAACTACCTATTGTTGTATGTTCATGATCTGTCAAATTCGTAATACATGTCATATCTGGCTCATAAAAAACAACTGAAATCTACTCTGTCATTAAGACCTCGTGGTATCAATGTGCATAAATAATCAATCCAGAATACCTCGCTTTGAAGTAGTTTGGCACTATTGTCCTGTCCCTCTTTTCTGGCAACCACCTCTACTATTTGTGCTCTCAGTTGAGCTATATTGTGTTTCTCATCTAGCCAATGATTCGCAATGGATGTAGTTCTATTCTTACACCTAAAATTGCTTTTATGTTCTGTCAGTCTGGTTTTAAGTTTACGCTCAGTTTTCCCTATATATAGCTTTCCACACGGACACTTTAAGCAATAGACTATGTTACTTGTGTTGCAGTCCGATGAATGTTTCAATGCTATTCTTTTGCCTGAAGTAGGGTGTATAAGAGTATTGCCCGTTATTATGTTGTTACAGTGTACTCAATTTTGGCATCTCGTAGTTCCCTTGTGTACTTGCGGTTCAGGGGGTTTGCTAGGAGATCTTACTATGTCCATAAGATTCCTTCCTCTGGTGTAGGCAAAGATCGGTTTGTCCATAAATATTCCCTTGAAGTCATTTTCGTTTTGTAATAGCTCCCATCTATTCAAAATAATACTTCTGATTTTATTGGATGCTGTCGTATATTTAGATACAAATGTGATCCCTTTCTTTTGTTGTCGAGAAGTGGGAGATAATAATGATTGCCTGTCCCGGAAATCCAATCTATCAATGCATTGATCAAGAATGTCCGTTGGGTACCCTCTCTCTTCAAATTTAGTGCGATGTGTTTGCACATGTCTGGCAAATATTTCTTCATTAGCACAGATCCTTTTGATCCTTAGGAAATGAGAATACGGTAGGTTTGTAATGAGACTTTTCGGCTTCATCATGTGATGACAATCAAGGTAGGAACTCTTTTAAGCTGTATGGTATCCTTCCGCGGCTCCTTTGGGAGAACCGCGGAAGACACATAGAAAACGAACGCTAAAGGGAATGAGGTAAGCCTGACACATTAATTATTTGAAAGGTTTTGGTAATATTAACAACAGTACCGAAATCAATGTCATGAAAGCATGAGAATGATTAGTCCTTTTTAATCATTCCAGATATTCAGCGCGATAAACGATCCGTTTTGAAAACAAGAGAAGTTCAAGTTGGAAATACAAAATCCTAAAGGCACTCATAGCAATAATTAGAACGCCTTACACAGGCATAGCATTAAAAGGCGCTACATATAACACACTTCATTTTTGGATATATATGTTTATTGCAGAAATAAACAGAGACCTGAAACATCGATCAAGATATTGAATAATGTAGTGAGGGTTGTTTTTCACGTTTGGAGGTATGTTGATATATTAACTCGCTGATTACGTTTAAAACATCGAGTGCAACACATCGTGTGTAGTTAAACACATTAATATTTAATAGGTTCAGTTGCTGCGGAACTGTCCAGTACATCTCATTGTTCGGAACATCTAGTGCCATTGAAACATTATAACGCTGCAGGTTAGTGCCATTATTTGATTTCTATGACTAGCTGTTACAGTTTGAAATTGAAAGCTAGAACACAAACGATATATATGATAACTTTTAAACATGTCATAAGGTATATTAAATATGAGATAGAACCACAGGAATACATACTGGGAACGTTAATGGCTAGATCATTTAATACAACCAAATGAATACACTGCAATGTTATAGTTTCATTGAAACAATGGTTCAAATTTTGTAAGTATCCCAGATGATAACCTACTAATACATGCGACAGTGTACATTGCAGTTAAATTGGAGTGCAAGGAAACAAATATGCTGACATTGGTGACATGTTATTTACAATACTTATTCCACTTGGGATTTTAACATGGGAGTTTATTAAGTATGCTATAGAGAATTATACCCCTTGTGTTTATCTACCAGGTAATATCACGCATATAGTATAGATGGTTATTTGATTCATTTGTTTTGTTAGGTTCTTTTCCCCTGAAGAAGGGAACGTCGGTTCCCGAAATGCATTGGGCGGCGCTTCTCCAAAATCTGATTTGTTGTACATAAATGACTTAAAATATGATGTACAGTATGTTATGGACCATACACAGGAACAATGTTAATGTCGACAGTATCATGCCATGATGTTAAATGTATAATGATACGAATATAGAATTGTTAAGTTAAATATATAATCAATGATTGTGTTAATGAACACAACTGTATTGTGATACTTAAACCAGTGAAGTTTCACAAAAAAACTAAAACAAGTTTTTGAAAGTATATAGATTGTTTTTGTGTGTCACTTATTCACATTGATAAAGTAGAGTTTATTTATTGAGAATTTAGATTTTCCAGGAACAGTGTACACTACATGTAGTCCTTTGTCTACATTTTTGCACAGTCATGTAATAGTCTGCACTATGAAGTAGTGTTCACCAATCACTTATATTAAGTACAATCACAAGTCATATCTTCACCGCTGACCACCAATGTTAGAAATGGAGGTCTCTAGTTGACAGTGGTATGCACCTTGTGTTAGACCTGGCATTATTGGCGTGAGTCTCCCTTTCATTGTGACGGATTGCCTCCTCTGTTTTTATATGTTTTTGCTGGGTTTATGCTTTGGGCACTGTGCCACTGCTATTCAGTGCCACAGTGCAAGTGCTCCCTATGTTTTATTGATGTACTAATTGGTGATTCCATGATTGGGTTATTTGATTTACCTGTCAGCCCCTAGTACAGTGCACCATGCGTGCCCAGTGCTTGTAAATCAAAGGCTGCTGGTGGGCTTGCAGCACTGGTTGTGCCACCCACAGAAGCAGTTTGTAAAGTGTGTCTCAGGCCTGCCATTGCAAGGCCTGTGTGCAGTTTAGTACTGCCATGTTGACTTGGCAAGTGCACCCACTTGCCAGGCCCTAAACCTTCCCTTTGCTTCATATTAGACAACTCATTGGTAGGCCCAAGGGCAGGGGGCATTGTAGGTATAAGGTAGGACATACTCTGGTGTGTGTAGCATGTCCTAATAGTGAATTACAGCCATGTTTGCTTTTCACTATTGCAAGGCTACCTGTTCTCCATAGGCTAGAATAGGCAGTTAGATTATAACATTCTTATAATCCTAACGGACTCAGGGAACATGGTAGAAATTCAAATTTAGTATGCCTGAACTCAGAATGATAAAATACATATTTTAGTAAAGTTGGTTTTAATATTCTGTGTTTGAAAATACCACTTTTAGAAAGTAGGTATTTTCTTGCCTAACTGTCCAGGCCTGCCTCTGCTAGGTTGTGTATAGCTTGTCTGGGTTTGTGAGTGACATGGCTGGGGGATTCCAGGAGACAGGCTGGGGCGGCCCAGTGGTGAATACAGAGATCTGCATCTAGATGAGAGGGAGGAGTTGCACCTGGGGCCTGAATAGGGCTGGGCCTTCCCTCTACAATGCTGGCTCCACTTCCTGTCGCTTGTCTGATGTCTCTGTCCTGCACTGTGAAAGGAGAGAAGGAATCTTGTCAAAAAAGTGCTCCAGAGCTGTACCTTCCCTCCCCTGTGCTGGCTCCACCTCTTGTGGGGCATCTGATGTCTCTGCCCTGCTCAGAGAAAGGAAGGAGAGAGTCATGTAAACAAAGCGCTCAGGAACTGGTTTGGACTAGGCAGAGGCCTCTCTGCCTTCAGTGAACACATGATTTTGGGGTATAAATATTGGGACCCTGATCCCAAGAAATTAGATCACTTCTGGAACAAGAAACCATTTGCCAAGGAGAAGAACCAAGGAAGCTGCAGAAGTTTCACTGCCCCTCTGCCAGTGTTCTGCTTGCTGGGTTGGCCTGCAGTGTTTGCTTCATTGCCAAGGAAAGGAGAAGGAACTTTTTAAGGACTTTCATCATCTACAGAATATTCTCCAAGGGCTTGAACTGTGCTTGCCTCCTGCTGAAGTCTCAGGGACAAAAGACTTCACCTTCAGCTCCCCCAGTGAATTTCCTTGCTGGGAATTCTATCTACAGACGTTTGCGTGTCGCTGGGAGCGGGAAGCGCGACGTATCGAGAGGAAGCGTGTCGCTACCGTAGCTGAAATCGTCGCATCGCCGGAAAAGCGAGCCTTCGTGGCATCTCCCTGGAAGCGTATGTTCATCAAAGCTGCCTGCTGTCGCATCACCGGAGGAGCGTGACGCCATCGAGAGAGTCGCCATCGCATCACCGGAGAAGCGTGTCGCAGGGCCTGTTGTGGCTACAAATTACAGAGTTGTCGCAAGGCTGTCAGGGCGCCTACACATCATCATCGCAGCATCATCGCATTGTTGCATCAAGGGCGCCATCTTCTCGCATCGCAACCGGATCATCGCATCACATCAAGGCGCCATCTTGCGTAACACAACAGGCCCACAGGCCGAGAATCTTCTCATCACCTCCGCACCGGTAAGGATTACGACACATTGCCTCCTCTACGCAAGCATTGAGGCACGACGCATCATTTCTCCCAGATCACGGAACCAACGCATCTTCCCTTTTGCGAGCCTTTTGTTTACTTTGCGTTTTGCATCCAGGTACTTTGTTGAGAACTTTGTCGCATTTATCATCAACTTGAACTAAGTAACTTTGATCATCTTTAAAGCAATCTTAAGTGTAGTATTGTGGATTTTTGTCATTTGTGTTCTTGTGTTAAGTCTATATAAAAAATACTTATTTTTATAAAACCTGTGTTGTGTCCATCTGTAGTGTTTCCACTGTATTACTGTTTATATTCACAAATGCTTAACACACTGCCTCTGAGATAAGCCTGTCTGCTCGTGCCAAGCTACCAAGGGGGTGAGCAGGGGTTATTAAGGAGTGTAATACCCTTATCCTGACTTAGAAGTAAGGGTCCCTATTTGGACAAAGGTGAATACCATAGCCAACTAGAGACCCCCAGATCGAACACCTTGTCCAAATGGAGACCCTTCATTCTAATCAGGGCAAGGGAGTTACGTACCCAAGATAAAACCTGCTCACCCCCTTGGTAGCTTGGCACAAGCAGCCAGGCCTATCTCAGAGGCAATGTGTAAAGCAATGTTGTACGTAGAACACACAGGAACACAGTGAAAACACTACAAATGGACACCATACTAGGTTAGAAAAATAACCAATCTTTATCTAAACCACACAAGACCAATACGACAAAAATCCAGAATACAAGCACATATATCACTTTTGAAAGGTTTAAGAAATTCACTCTGTAGAACTGTATGGATGTGTTGATTTTAGCACAAAGTAGGTTTGATGCATCAAAATCTGAGATGAAAAACAGGCGCAAAGCAGGGAAGCATCATAAAACACAGTGATGTGTCAATTCTTGAGTCTCAGGGGTATAGAGGCGTCAGTTCTGCTTCACGCAGGAAAAAGTGTTGCGTTGATTCCTTACTGAGAGGAGAAGCTATGCATCAAATTCCAAAAGTGGCTCCTTACTGCGGGGTGTTGCGCTTGAAACTTGCCCCTCCATGTGCAGTGAGTGGAAAAGCCGAACGTGCTTGGGTTGATACAGCAAAAGAGGCGCTGTGCTGATTCTTCTAGCCACGAACAGGTGATGTACCAATTCCTTCAGCCGCACAGCAGGGCTTGCATCAGAGTAGGAATGAGTCTTTCGGACCTCGTCTACGCCGTGATCTGGAATCAGGCTGCAACAGTTCTTCCAGCTGGGAATAGGTGATGCCTTGATTTTTCAACCGCATCATGTCGATGCATAGATTTTTCAACTGCACCGCAAGCTTGCAGCAGCAAAAATAGGTGGAAGGGCGATGCATGGATTTTCAGCGCTTGAAGCAGCAAAACCACCTCCAAGGGCTCAGAACTGGAGTTCACCCCACTTGGCAGGTCAGAACTTCCAGCAGATAAAGTCTTTGATAGCCCTGAGACTTCCAACAGGAGACAAGAACATATAAGCTCTTGGGAACCTTGACAAGCAGGATAGCAAAGTACAGTCCAGTCCTTCCTCTGCCCTAGACAGAAGCAGAAGGCAGCAGGCCAACACAACTCAGCAACAGCAGAGTGGCAGTTCTCCTCCAACAGCTTCTCCAATTCTTCTTCTTGGCAGAATCTCCTCTTGATCCATAAGTCTTCTCCAAATGTGGGGTTACAGGTCCAAACCGTATTCCCGTTTTGGCCTTTGAAGTAGGTATAATTCAAAGGATAGCTATTGTGGTGCACAGATCCTCCCTTGCCCTGTCCTGCCCCAGAGAGGCACAACCCTATTCAAATGTCCATGACAACTCCTCCCACCACTCTAGCTCAGGAAGGCCTATCAGCCTGGTGATGGGCAATCAGGATATGCAGGGCACACCTCTGCTCCCTTTGTAAGACTGTCTAGATTGAATGCCGAAACAATCCAACTGTCAGTCTGAACCAGACGTAGATTCCACAGGCAGCCAGAGGTACAGGATGGTAAAGCAAGAAAATGACCTAAAATGTGTCCAGTGGAGCGCACTCCTTTGTGTGGTTCAAGAATTGGTTGTCGCTGGTTAACCAAGTAAGTGGTGCAGTCATGTTAATCCTCCTGAGTATGAGGATGGAAATTAGAGTGTAAATAGTTGCTGGCCTCTGTCCCAGAGGTGCATGCCCCTGTGCACTCGATTTCAATGTATACCATGTAAATACTCTCTGTCATTATTTTCAGAAATTCCTTTAATCTTTCAATTGTTCAGTTTGGCAATCTTTCTTAATTATTCATGTCCAATACATGTAATCATATGTTATTTCATCATAACATCCATCATTAATTACTGGACGTTCATCTATGCCCAATGAATTTCGGGCGGATAGCCCTTCTTCAGGGGCTCTATAGATCTGTAGCTTTGGTGCAGGATCAATCACCGTAAACTCCGTTCTAGCTAATGTGAATTAACAAATCATGTGTTCGATCATCCCAAGTAAAAAGTTTACGAAGGTAATTCTAAACTCCGGAATGTGACACAATTAAAAGATTAAAGGAATTTCTGAAACAATTGACAAAGAGTATTTACATGGTATACTTTGAAATTGAATGCACAAGGACATGCACATTTGGGACAGAAGTCAGCATCTATTTACAAAGCAAGAAAATGCCCACTTTCTAAAATGATAAAAGGACCATTGATCGACAGAATGTTGTCACCCCAGTACAGAGATCTGTGCATAAGTCTTTCAACAGAAAGAATGGTGGATTTGCTATTTTGATTCGCACATCAACCTTAGTTCTCAATAATAATATATCAATACAATGTCATACACACTAAACAATATGGAGTGCTGCTTGGCGTTGGATGCACATCCACCTCGGGCATCAAAACACGACCCCCTTCCCAAACGTCCGTTCAGAATGGAAGTCCCCACAATAGGAAAAGAAACACTAGTGCACTTCCAAAACAGTCTCTTTGATCCCTTCGCTATTTTAGCGTTTCATCAATAATCCAAGTCTTTGGTCAAGGCAGTCAATTTCACAGACACCAGATGTTGTGGAAATTTCAAGCCTTTATTTGTTTCACTTTATGGTCCACAGCCGACGCGCGTTTCGCCCCCTTTGGGCTTTCTCAAGGCTGTCAATCATACATGTAACAAAAAAAGAAAGAATACATATACTAAGTACTAAGTGTTATCTTAAACACATAAAAACTTGATAAATCACCTATACATTTTATGCATGCAAGATCGATTTGTTGATATGTAATGGCCATTTTTTGGACATTCACCTATTGGATCTATAATGTAATTGTCAACAACCCCATATCATGGAACCGTTGAGAATATCATATAATTAATGTTAATCGGAGAAACCAAGGGAGGCCGTGCAACCCAAGTAATCCAACCATAATTCACTTAGCCCCGTGCTATACAATGTGCATAATATTGCACAAAGAACCAATCAAAACATAAACCACAATTTATCACCTATGTGAATTACCACCAATTTCGTGTTCAACCAAAAAGACAAAAAAGAGAGAGAGGGAGGTAATTAATTCTGACCTATGTGTCTATTATATAACTTTAAACTCCCAAATAACCAGGCTATTGGTCAGAGTAAAATATTTCTGCTCACCTTTGTGTTGTGTGCAAGTAATCCTCAATTCCAAAATATATGTACACTTTTGGAGATAATACTCATATTATTTTATCCAATCGATCTAAAACATAAACTGCAGACAGGAAAAGCTGTCGTCATTCACCATTGTTTAAAACCTATTTAAAAAGTATTTACTTATCATTGTTTCTTGAAGTTATAACAAAGTCCTACCTTAGTCTGAGACTTCATTAATGTTGTTGCAGGATCCTAATGTTTTCTTAAATCGTGGTATCAATTTTCCCATAAACTGTCTTAGTGTGGAGCCATGTTACGTTCCACAATCTGGGAAGTAAATATTGCATCAATTCAGATCACAGCGCCCATTATGGACAATGTTGACATCTATTAATGTGAGTTCTCGGCTCTAGGTACCGGCTAATACTAATTTAATATTGGCATTTATATATATATGTGGCCATGTCAATCTACACTCGCAATTTGTAAGGGTTAAAATTTTATTCGGTAAGTATTGTAAACATTTAGAAACACAGCGCCCACATTGGACAGAATATTCATATTC
Source organism: Lissotriton helveticus (assembly GCF_964261635.1). Classification (NCBI taxonomy): domain Eukaryota; kingdom Metazoa; phylum Chordata; class Amphibia; order Caudata; family Salamandridae; genus Lissotriton; species Lissotriton helveticus. The sequence continues at coordinate 598,189,649 of NC_136063.1, read as the reverse complement.
TTATCTAAATCCGCCCCTTATCTTAAATTTATATTGTCCTTAATCTTATGCCTATCTATATGCATTCTTGTTATTTGGTAGCCACATCTTTAAATAAACACGATAATTTATAAAAAGACGTCTATTTCGAAATACCATTTGGCTTAGACGCCCGTGTGTCCGCCCAACAATCATGGTGCAATCCATTCTATATCGCTCGTTCTTAAATAATTTCATTATATGTGCCCACTTCGTAACCATCACTTAAGGTGACTCCCAAACATCATTACACATTTTCCGCCAGTCTCACCTCAGCACGAGTCGTAGTTCACCGTGTACGCCGTCCCTGCAACCCGGCGGCATCAACTTCCGCGTTGTTCGCGGCTTATTTTATTTTCCCTGCCATATCATACGTAGAGACTGAGAACGGACTCTCAGTCTACTCGTTTCTCGTACTTCGACCTACCACGGCGGCCATTTCTTAATATTCGTCCGTTCATGAACATAATCCAAAACCTACCACTACTTTTAAAAATTACCCCTTGGGTTGGATATGATTGGAATTTGCACAACATTCCTCGTAACTCCGAATGTTTCATGCCCTTAATCATTTCAATACCTATTACGATAGTCATATCAAATCATTCTTTTTTCCATTTTCCATTTATCTATACCATTTTTATGTTACTAATCATTACATATATAGTATGCATTATTCAAACTACGCAATGTTACTCTTTTTATATAAAACATGTGTCGCTTACCTCATTGGTTAAACACATTTATATGCTCTTTCACATCAGGGATTAATCCAGCAATTTACAAACCCCACTTTTCATCATTGGGTTAGAGAATACCTCATACATTACATATGTTGATGTATTATATTGTCATACCTTGGTAGATTTTTTTCACAGAATCCACTTGGGATAACCATATTTATTCATCATATTCAATCTTTTAAATGCAGGTCCAACACTAATTAAAAAGAAAGGAGTTTTTTAGTTTATAGAAACACAAGAACTACAGAAATTCTACCAACTCCTTATCCTTATCCCCTCAGAAGCGGTCGCTCCCCACGCTGCTCCCTGACCTGCCTACCTCCTGTGGTATCGTAGCGCTAGAGTCCCTGATTGCTCTTTATTCCCTCGCATTGCCCATACAAGCATCTGTGCCTGAGTGCAGTTTTCATTTTTATCGTAGCGCTTCTAATCGTACCTGACTGCATATTAATTTGTTATTGTAGCGCTATAGCGAAAGTGAGCTTTGAAGTGTTTTAAATTGTGCCGCGCTGCCTTTTGCCTGTATACCTGAGCTGTGCTTGCCTGTGCGGTGCATTTGCCATTATCAGCGCGTTCTTTTGATTGTGCCCCAATCGTGTTTGGCTTTTGGCTTCCAGCCATTTTGTTGTTTGTTGTGTTGCATCCCTGGCCGGCCCTCGAGCCCGATCCCGCCTCCCAGCTGACCCTCCCTCCCACTGATTAGGCTCCGCTCTCGTGTTGTTGCGCTGTGACTCGCCCTGATCCCCTCAGAAGCGGTCGCTCCTCACGCTGCTCCCTGACCTGCCTACCTCCTGTGGTATCGTAGCGCTAGAGTCCCTGATTGCTCTTTATTCCCTCGCATTGCCCATACAATCATCTGTGCCTGAGTGCAGTTTTCATTTTTATCGTAGCGCTTCTAATCGTACCTGACTGCATATTAATTTGTTATTGTAGCGCTATAGCGAAAGTGAGCTTTGAAGTGTTTTAAATTGTGCCGCGCTGCCTTTTGCCTGTATACCTGAGCTGTGCCTGCCTGTGCAGTGCATTTGCCATTATCAGCGCGTTCTTTTGATTGTGCCCCAATCGTGTTTGGCTTTTGGCTTCTAGCCATTTTGTTGTTTGTTGTGTTGCATCCCTGGCCGGCCCTCGAGCCCGATCCCGCCTCCCAGCTGACTCTCCCTCCCACTGATTAGGCTCCGCTCTCGTGTTGTTGCGCTGTGACTCGCCCTGATCCCCTCAGAAGCGGTCGCTCCTCACGCTGCTCCCTGACCTGCCTACCTCCTGTGGTATCGTAGCGCTAGAGTCCCTGATTGCTCTTTATTCCCTCACATTGCCCATACAAGCATCTGTGCCTGAGTGCAGTTTTCATTTTTATCGTAGCGCTTCTAATCGTACCTGACTGCATATTAATTTGTTATTGTAGCGCTATAGCGAAAGTGAGCTTTGAAGTGTTTTAAATTGTGCCGCGCTGCCTTTTGCCTGTATACCTGAGCTGTGCTTGCCTGTGCGGTGCATTTGCCATTATCAGAGTGTTCTTTTGATTGTGCCCCAATCTTGTTTGGCTTTTGGCTTCCAGCCATTTTGTTGTTTGTTGTGTTGCATCCCTGGCCGGCCCTCGAGCCCGATCCCGCCTCCCAGCTGACCCTCCCTCGCCCCCGCCCCCTCCATTAGCTACATATGACAAATGCCTGTTCGCGCAGCGTTCACGCGCAGCGATCGCGCCCCATGCGCGCCGAAGGTACGCCAAAGGTAAGCCCGTCTACGCCCATCCGCGCCTGGCCTGCGCCCAGCGCCATACCCCCTCGTCCCCGCACAACCCACCCCACCCGCATAACATATGACGCCGCTACCCTCTTTACCCTTAACCCCGAACGCACACCACAATGCTACCAAGCTGCCCCAGGACACACCCATGGACCCTTCACCTGCCACTCCTGCAAGTTCGCCTGTAACAGGACCCTCAACAAATCCACTAACTCCAAAGACAGCTCCGACTCTAACCACCTGAAGTGCATCCTGCTGAACACCCGCTCGGTCCACAAACACGCCACTGAACTCTGGGACCTACTCGACACTGCATCGCCGGACGTCGCCTTCCTCACAGAAACCTGGATGAACGCCTCTTCAGCGCCCGACATCGCCATAGCCATCCCAGACACCTACAAGATCATCCGAAAAGATCGCACCAACCAAACAGGAGGAGGCATCGCCATCGTCCATAAGAACACCATCCGCATCTCGACCAGCTCCGACGATAACCTCGCTACCGCCCAACACCTTCACTTCCAGATCGACACCGACCCCAGGACCACACTTAGAGGCACCCTCATATACAGACCACCAGGAACCCGCACACAATTCACCGAAGACATCACTGACTTCATCAGCCCACACGCCCTCCCCTCCGAGGACTACATTCTACTGGGAGACCTCAACTTCCACCTGGAAAAGAAAAACAACAGAAACACCACCACACTCCTGGACAACCTGAACAATCTCGGTCAGAAACAACTTGTTGACACCCCCACCCACCTTGCCGGACATACGCTCGACCCTATCTTCACCTCCAGCAAACACATCTCCTTTAATCACACCACAGCTCTCCAGTGGACGGACCACAGCTGCGTTCACTTCAGTTACAAAAAAACCTCGACCCACAACCCCCCACAACCTATTCCTCGAAGAAACTGAAACAAAATCCCTACTGATCAACTCTTCACTTCACTTAACCAACACCCTCCTGCCATGTCATCGGACCCAAACCAAGCCGCCAGCAAACTCACACAATGGATCACCCACAGCGCTAACGAATTAGCACCCTTGAAAAACCACCATATCAAACAAGGTAGCAAAAAGGCCCCCTGGTTCAACGATGACCTTAAGAAATCCAAGAAGGTTCGTCGTACTCTCGAGAAAACCTGGAGAAAAAACCCTACCACTGACAACCTGACCACCTTCAAGGACGCCACCCGCAAACACCACCAATTGATCCGATCCACCAAGAAATCAGCATTCAAGGATCGACTCGACAACAACGCCCACAACAGCAAGGAACTATTCAACATCGTCAAAGAATTTACCAACCCCACCGCCGGCACCAACGACATCACTCCCTCACAAGACCTCTGCGACTCTTTATCCTCCTTCTTCCACAACAAAATCACCGACATACATAACAGCTTTGAAAACCAGCCCGAAGAACAGTCCACTCCACCCACCAAAACAGCACCCTCACAACCTTTGTGCCTGGAACCCAATCACTACGGAAGACACCATCCGCCTGATGAACTCCATCCACTCAGGATCGCCAACCGACCCATGCCCCACCACATTTTCAACAAAGCAGACTCCATCATCTCACCCCATCTCCGCGATGTCATCAACTGCTCCTTCAACTCCGCCACCTTCCCAGAAAGCTGGAAACATGCCGAACTCAGCGCCCTTCTGAAGAAACCCACAGCAGACCCCTCTGAACTCAAGAACTACCGCCCCATCTCCCTCCTCCCTTTCCCTGCCAAAGTCATTGAGAAAGCCGTCAATAGCCAGCTCGCCGCCTTCCTCGAAGCCAACAATTCCCTCGACCCCTCACAGTCCGGCTTCCGAGCCAAACACAGCACCGAAACCGCCCTCATCGCTGCTACAGACGACATCCGAACGCTACTGGACAACGGAGAAACAGTTGCCCTCATCCTACTTGACCTCTCGGCCGCCTTCGACACAGTCTGTCATAGCACCCTCATTCAACGCCTCAACAACGTCGGAATACAAGGAAAAGCTCTGGACTGGATCATCTCGTTCCTCGCCGGAAGAACCCAGAGAGTCCGCCTCCCCCCATTCAAATCAGAGGCCACCGAAGTCATCTGCGGCGTTCCACAAGGATCATCACTCAGTCCCACCCTCTTTAACGTTTACATGAGTCCCCTCGCATCCATCGCGCGACAACACAACCTCAACATCATCTCCTATGCAGACGACACCCAGCTGATCCTCTCCCTCACCAAATACCCAAACAACACCAAAACCAATCTTCACGAAGGAATGAAAGAAGTAGCCGAATGGATGAAGAACAGCCGTCTAAAACTAAACTCGGACAAAACGGAAGTCCTCATCTTAGGATCATCCCCCTCTGCCTGGGACGACTCATGGTGGCCACCGGCACTGGGTACAGAACCCATACCAACAGATCATGCACGTAACCTAGGCTTCATCCTAGACTCCTCCCTCTCGATGACCAGACAAGCCAACGCCGTCTCATCTTCATGCTTCAACATCCTTCGCATGCTCAAAAAAATCTTCCGTTGGATCCCCACCGAAACAAGAAAGACAGTTACCCACGCTCTGGTCACCAGCCGACTGGATTATGGAAATACCCTCTACGCCGGAACCACAGACAAACTACAGAAAAACTCCAACGCATCCAAAACGCCTCAGCCAGACTCATATTGGACATCCCCCGTCAAGCTCACATCTCCGGTCACCTGAAAGACCTCCACTGGCTCCCCGTCAACAAGAGAATAACATTCCGCCTCCTCACCCACGCACAAAAGGCCCTATACGACCTAGGACCCGAATGCCTCAACACACAACTGTCCTTCTACACACCCACCCGCCAACTACGATCATCCAATCTAGCCCTCGCTGCAATTCCGCGCATCCATAGGTCCACCATGGGAGGAAGATCCTTCTCCTACTTAGCGGCCAAAACCTGGAATTCGCTCCCCACTCACCTCCGCCTCACACAGAACCACCTCTCCTTCAGAAAGCAACTAAAAACCTGGCTATTTGATAAGTAATGCACACTCCCTCCCTCAAGCGCCTTGAGACCCTCTGAGTGAGCAGTGCGCTATACAAATTCCTGAACTTAACTTAACTTAACTTAACTTATCGACATTAATTCCCATCTCTACGGCGCGCAATAATATAATCCATTTGCTTTCCTTTTGTCGCAGTCTGGAGGTTCTATTTCTACCTCGGCTACCCACTGGGACTGTGTCGATACCATGGAATCCTATTTTATGGATTTCTGTTTTACTGTGTACCGTGTTGAAATGTGTCGCTAATGGGTATTGGGGATTATTATTCCTTATGGCCCGGAAATGTTCTTGAATTCTTTCTTTCAATGGCCTCACAGTGCTACCAATATAGATCTGGTTACATATACATTTTATATAGTACACGACATGTGTTGTGTTGCAATTGATGAACTGATTGACCTCATATGTTTTCTTGCTATTATATTGAAATTTCATTGTTCGATTCATTGCAAAACAACAAATGCAACACAAACCACATCTATAAAAGCCTCTCGATCTTGGTGGAAACCAATTAGTCTGCCTCCTAGGGGGAATGTAACTCGGACATAGTTCTTGTCTGATAGTCCTACTTTTTTGAAAGGTAATGGATGGCTTATTACCTATCTTATCTTGTAGGGTAATATCCTCCACAAGTAAATGCCAATGTTTATTCAGTATTTTATAAATATCCGTACTGACCATACTGTAAGGGGTTATGAACCTGATCTTTTTATTGATATGTTTTTTAGGCCGTTTGTGTTTCAATAGTAAACTTCGGTCTTTCAAATTAATTTTACTTCGGGCTTTATTGATAATATCTGCTCTGTAGCCCCTGGCCAAAAATCTATTTTCCACCTTATTTAATTCTTCTTTAAGTTTCTTAGCATCGCTACAATTTCTTTTTGTTCTTATCATTTCCCCATATGGAATTGCTTTAATCTGTGAAAAAGGATGTAGACTTTTTGCATGCAGTACTGCATTGCATGCCGTTGTTTTTCTATATGGTACAGACAGTAGTTTACCACCCTCTGCTTTTATGGTGATATCCAAAAAATGTATGTGCGAAATGCTTTGTTCTTTTGTGAAACTTAGGTTGAAAGAATTCATGTTGATGTAATTGAAAAATGTATCTAACTCCTCTTTTGTCCCTGCCCAAAACATAATCATGTCATCAATGTATCTGCCTAAGTACCGAATATTCTCCAGCAGATCTACAGGGCCCTTGCGCCAAATGTGCATCAGTTCAAAAAAGCCCATATACAAGTTAGCCATGGACGGAGAGAATTTCGCGCCCATGGCTACACCTTTTGTTTGGCGAAACCAATTTCCATTGTGTAAAAACACATTACTGTTGAGTACAAGTTCTATCATTGAAACGAGCATTATAGAATGTTCATATGTTTCAATGGGACGTGTGTCCAAAAAATGACGTATGGCTATTAAGCCTGACTCATATGGAATACTTGTGTATAATGAACACACGTCCATTGTGACTAAATAGTGTCCTTGTACCAAATCCACATCTGCAATTTTATCCAAGACATCACCCGTGTCCTGAATAAATGAAGGTAAATTTGTCACCAAAGGCTGCAGGAATAAGTCGATATATTCTGAAATCTTTTCCGTGAGAGACCCTATGCCTGCTATAATTGGTCTTCCTGGAGGGAAATCCTCCCCCTTTTTATGTACCTTTGGTAAGCAGTACATGTACGGATATGTGGGAACGGCATTAAAAAGATATTTCATTTCTATGTCCGAAATTAAACATTTGTCATGCCATGATTTTAAATGGCTCCAGATATTGTCTTTTACTTCTTTGATGGGATTTCCGCCAAGCTTGGTATATGTCGTGGTATCATTAAGTTGCCTGTCCAGTTCTTTAATATAGTCCTGGTGATTCATCAAGACTATATTTCCTCCCTTGTCAGCCTCTCGGATGACAAGGGAGTCTTCTTTTTTAAGATTTGACAAGGCCCTACGTTCATCAGCCGTTATGTTCTGTTTCTTATACTTTTGGTTCTTGTAAAACCTGTCTTCCAATTTGTACAAATCAGTCATAACATTGTTGTTAGAAGCGGCTGTCTCTAGTTGGCAGAGGTATACACTTCTGACAAATAGGGACACACCTTTTCTAGTCAGGGCAAGGGGATCACACACTTAGATAACCCCTGCTCACCCCCTTGGTAACTTGGCAAAGCAGACAGGCTTATCTCAGAGGCAGTGCGTTAAGCATTTATGACCACATACAGTAATAAAGTGAATACACTACAAATGGACACGACACAGTAGTATTATAAAAATAAGTATTTTTATATAAGGCTTAGCACAAGACCAAATAACGACAAAAAAATATACCACAGTCTTAATAAATACTCTTGGAAGGAAAAATAATAGTTCAAGCACGGTTTCTTCTTAGCACAAAGTCTTTAGTATCAAAAGCAACTCTTCTTCTTTACGACACAGTTCTTGGCAACAATGTAACCCACACGGGAGTCACACGACGTCGAGGCAAAGTTAATCCAAAGGTTCGGCGTCGACCGCGAGGAGCGCTACGTCGAGCCCGGAGTCGCACAGACCCCCACAACACAGTACCTTGGAAAAGTAAAGCACTCGATGATCAGCGGCGTCGAGATGTCCGGCGTCGCGTCTTCGGCGTCGATCGGGCCTCGGAGTCGGGGCGATCTGCAGCGGCGTCGACCGAAGTCAGGCAGGAGCAGCGCTCACGAGATGAAGCAGGATACGGCGTCGTCGATGTCGATGTTGCAAGAGTGAGCAGCGCTCACGGCGTCGAGAGGGCTCGAAGTCGATGCGATCAGCAGCGGTGCAGACACGAGGTCACTTGGAGCTGGAGCCGAACTCACTACTCACTGGCGTTGTTGCTGGCGTCGATCGGGCCCGGCGGCCGGCGTCGAGGCACACTTTCTGTTCTGCACAGAATTCCTCCTTGGAGGGACCACCATCCTGCTGCCAATGGGTCAGCTCGGGCAGGTCTCCCAGTTCAGCAACTTGTTCACCTGTGGGTTCCAGGGCATACCCCTCAAGGTCTGCCTCCTCCTGTACCACGGGAACTACGGGGGACGGTTTCCCGCGCCCCCTGCCTCTTCTCTTCACAGCTGGGTCCTGGGCCATACTTTCAGGCTCCAGAACCCCATCAACACCCTTACTTGCTGTCATGGATCGAGTGGTTGCACACACCCACTCTGGCACACCCAACATTTTCAAATGTGTCTCCCTCTCCACCTTAGCCCAAGGGGAGTCTTCCAAATCATTGCCCAGGAGACAATCAACAGGCATGGCGGGCCTTACAGCAACTTGAAGAGTACCTGAAACTCCCCCCCATTCAAAGGAAACTTGAGCTACCTCACACTCTCTCTGGGAGTTGTCAGCAGCTATCACAGGGTAGAATGCGTGGGGAACAACCTGCTCTCTGGACACCAAGTGACACTTGACAGCTGTCACACTCGCTCCAGTGTCTCTGAGAGCTTCCACTCTATGGCCATTAATGGTCACCCACTGCCTATATTTCTTAGTGTTACTAGGCAGAGGGGGTGGAGGGACCAATTCCATGTCTCCTAGAGAGACCAGGGACATCTCTGCGGGACCCTCCCCACCATGGGCAACCATCTCCTCCCCTCCCAGGGCTACACTCGCCAACTGACGGGGAGCTGCACGTGGTGGTGCAGTAGAGTTCTTCAAGGGACACTGAGGATCATAAAAACGGTGTCCCACCTGCTTACAAGCAAAGCAGGTCATTGGGCCCCTACAAACAGGTTTACCTGTCGGGGCCTCTGATTTCTTATCTGGGGGAGGCTGGGAACCCTTCCCTTGGTTCCCTTGGGGATTACTTTGGGGCCCTTTCTGGAACTCCCTCTGTTTGCCCTTGCCCCCCCCACTCTTCTGCTGGGGACCCTGCCCACCTTTGGCTGAGTCTCCCACTGGACCCTTGTGGACCCTGGTACTGACCCAGCGGTCCGCCTCTTCAGCAAGTTTTCTAGGGTTAGATATCTTGCTATCAATAAGGTGCTGGCGCAGCTCTGGAAAACAGTTATTAGACAAGTGCTCCCAAGCAAACAAATCATAAAGAGCATCATAACTTTCCACTTTGCTGCCCTTTACCCAACCATCCATGGCTCTGCAAAAATATGATACATATTCCACCCACGTCGTACCAGGCAATTTCTTACATTCTCTAAAGGCCTGTCTGTGCTTTTCTGGGGTTAGGCCATACCTTAACATTAAAGCATCTTTCATATGAGCATAAGACATCCTATCCTCAACAGGCATGTCTAACAGGGTATCTCTTCCCTCATTCACGAAGCGACCCCACAACCCCGCTCCCCAATCCTTCTCAGGGACCCGGTGGGCCAACAATGCTAACTCATATGCTTTAAACCATTGACCAATATCTTCATTCTTCTGAAAATCTTTGATCACATCTTTAGGAAAATAAAACCTACTTTCTGCAGGCACAGATGGGATGCTGCCACCAGAGGGATTCAATTCTAACTCTTTAGCTTTGAGCTCCAATTCCCTCATCTTGGTATCACGCTCAAAAGCTAACTTCTCTCTTTCAAACTCTAACCTTTTGATCTCCATATCAGCTTCTCTCCTGCCTCTTGCATTCTCTATTTCCAACTGCCCATTTATCTTAAGTTTTGCCATTTCCATGTTGTAAGCTCGCTCTTTCTCCCTTTCATCTCTTTCTTCAGGAGAAAGACCCTTGGAGGAAACACTGCTGCCAGGAGGGGATGTGGGCCCATTCACTGGCACCTCCTCCTCCCCTTCCCCTGGCGGTACCACCACCGCATCAGAGGGATCTCTGGATTCCAACCAGGCCTCCAAAGCTTTGAGATATTCCTCCTTCGCTGAGATGCCTTTGGTAGGGACTTTAAATTTCTTGCAAAAGGATTTCAGCTCCTTTAATTTGTAATCCTTTATCTTACTCCTATCAAATTCCTCCACAACAACAGGGGCAGTGACTCCCGCATCACTCATGGTCAAAACTGGCAGTTTCAAAAATCAAGATCCAGGAAAGCGGAGAACAAAAAAATAGAATATCCAACCAAAACAGATTGTGGCTGTGCTATGGTCTGCTTTCACTATGTAGCGCACACTAATCACTGCACATGGGTCATAAATGCAAAGTTCAAATCCTCACCGCTGACCCACCAATGTTAGAAGCGGCTGTCTCTAGTTGGCAGAGGTATACACTTCTGACAAATAGGGACACACCTTTTCTAGTCAGGGCAAGGGGATCACACACTTAGATAACCCCTGCTCACCCCCTTGGTAGCTTGGCAAAGCAGACAGGCTTATCTCAGAGGCAGTGCGTTAAGCATTTATGACCACATACAGTAATAAAGTGAATACACTACAAATGGACACGACACAGTAGTATTATAAAAATAAGTATTTTTATATAAGGCTTAGCACAAGACCAAATAACGACAAAAAAATATACCACAGTCTTAATAAATACTCTTGGAAGGAAAAATAATAGTTCAAGCACGGTTTCTTCTTAGCACAAAGTCTTTAGTATCAAAAGCAACTCTTCTTCTTTAAGACACAGTTCTTGGCAACAATGTGACCCACACGGGAGTCACACGACGTCGAGGCAAAGTTAATCCAAAGGTTCGGCGTCGACCGCGAGGAGCGCTACGTCGAGCCCGGAGTCGCACAGACCCCCACAACACAGTACCTTGGAAAAGTGAAGCACTCGATGATCAGCGGCGTCGAGATGTCCGGCGTCGCGTCTTCGGCGTCGATCGGGCCTCGGAGTCGGGGCGATCTGCAGCGGCGTCGACCGAAGTCAGGCAGGAGCAACGCTCACGAGATGAAGCAGGATACGGCGTCGTCGATGTCGATGTTGCAAGAGTGAGCAGCGCTCACGGCGTCGAGAGGGCTCGAAGTTGATGCGATCAGCAGCGGTGCAGACACGAGGTCACTTGGAGCTGGAGCCGAACTCACTACTCACTGGCGTTGTTGCTGGCGTCGATCTGGCCCGGCGTCCGGCGTCGAGGAAGCGGGACACTGGAGCCGTTACTCACGATGTCGAGCTGGATTTGGCGGCGTCTGTCGGCGTCGAGATTGCTGGATTCTTTCAGAGGTGCTGGATTCACAAGTTCCAGCAAACAGCACTTTAAGCAGATGAAGTCCTTTAGCCCTGTGACTTCAACAGGAGACTGGCACTCTTCCAGCCCTTGGAGATTTTCTTAGCAAAGATTGAGAGTACACACACAGTTCCTCTCTCTTGGTTCCTTGGCAAAAATAAAGAAGCAATGCAGGATTCCCCCAACAAACAGCACTCTGGCAGAAGGGGTAGGCAGTCCTTAGATCAGCAGGCTTCTTGTCCTTGGTTCAGGTTTCCTTGTCAGAAGTGATCTAAATTCTTGGTTCAGGGGTCCTTCTCTTATACCCCTTTTTGGCTTTGATCCCTTTGTCCATGCAGGGGAATTTCCCCCCATCTTGGGTTTGTTGTGGGTGTTGCCAGGCCGAAGCACCTGGCCTATTCACTGTGTAGGGCAGAGTTTTCAGCCGCCCACCAGGAGCGAGCCAGCATTGTCACTGGCAGGGGCAGGGCCATCAGTTGCCCGGCAGGAGGTGGGCCAGGAAAGTCCCAGGCAGGCACAGAGTCATCAGTCGCCTGGCAGGGGGGCGGAGCCAGCATTGTATCAGGCAGGGCAGGCTATCAGGAGCTACTCTTCCCCTACTCTCAAAGCAAATGCCCCACTCATCCCACACTGACTCATTCAGACCTCTGGAGCCACCCAGCTCCTGTCACACGCACACCAGAACCAGCAGAGACCGGTAGACAGTTAGACAAGAAAATAGCTACTTTCTAAAAGTGCTATTTTCAAACACAGAGTCCAAAAACCATCCACCCAAACGGATGCGTTATTAAACCCTGAGTTCAGGGATACCAAACTCGACATTGCACCATGCTCCCCGAGCCCGCTAGGATTATAGCATTAATAATCCTGGCAGCCCATTCTAACTGATGGAGAGCAGGTAACCTTATAATAGTGAAAAACGAATATGGCTGTAATTCACTATTAGGACATGCCAACCTTGTCAGGCTTGTCCTACCTTATGCTTACAATGCACCCTGCCCTTGGGCCTACCATAGGGGTGACTAACATGAAGTTAAGGGAAGGTTTAGGGACTGGCAAGTAGGTGTACTTGCGCAGTCTGCGTGACAGTACCAGACTGCACGTGGTCTAGCAATGGTAGACCTTCAGACATACTTTTACTAGGCCGCTCTTGTGGGTGGCACAACACGTGCTGCAGGCCCACTAGCAGCATTTGTATTTACAAGCCCTGGCACTCCTGGTGCACTCTACTAGGGACTGACAGTAAACCAAATAAGCCAAACATGGAATTCAATCAATACAGCAATTTCACATAGGGAGCACTTGCACTGTGGCACTGATCAGCAGTGGCACAGTGCCCAAAGCATATACCAGCAAAAACATCGTAAACAGAGGAGGCAAACAGAAAAAAAATGGAGGAGAGACTCATGCCAATGATGCCAGGTCTAACAATTGTGTTGAAAAATATCAATGTTGTTTCTACCTTGAATTTGTGGAGTAAATTTTGATTTTGTTTTTAGGCCACTATCTATAGTGGCAAATGTATACAGATCTAAGTCTGCTGCAACTGCCTCCAGGCTTGGAGCTTGAGAAAGCCCGAAGGGGGCGAAACGCGCGTCGGCTGTGGACCATAAAGTGAAACAAATAAAGGCTTGAAATTTCCACAACATCTGGTGTCTGTGAAATTGACTGCCTTGACCAAAGACTTGGATTATTGATGAAACGCTAAAATGGCGAAGGGATCAAAGAGACTGTTTTGGAAGTGCACTGGTGTTTCTTTTCTTATCTGTGCATAAGTCCATTGTTTTGCGCTCCCCATTCCATTTCAGTTTAAACCAAGCCATATGCAGATCAGTTTTGACCCTGCTCCCAATGGTAACAGTACAGCCTGAACTGTCAGGCCAGATCCCCCCTGGATCAGAAACAAGTATCCTAGGACCGGTTTTGAGGTTTAACCCCTCATCAGGGAGGCTAGCTTGACTCAAGTGGCATGGAAAGAATGGGACCCACGTCTGGGTATACCTGTCCCACTGGAGGTGACAAATGCAAAAAGAACAATTGATGGCCAGAATGTTGAACAATGTCAAGTACAGCGATCCGGGCCTAAATCCATAGTTTTTTTGCTCATTTGCTCACAATGCAATTCCAGTTTAAACCCAGCCCTATGCAAATCAGTTTTGACCATAATCCCCATTGGAGCAGTCCAGCCTGAGCTGCCAGGGGAGAGATCCTCCCTGGACTAGAAACAAGCATCCTGGGACCAGATTTGGGTTTCACCCCTCACCAGCCAGGCTAGCTTTACTCCAGTGGAATGGAGAGGACGAGACCCATGTCTGGGCATTCCCATCCCACTCGGGTTGACAAATGCAAAAAGATCAATTGATGGACAGAATGTTGAACAATATCAAACATTCACCCCAGAGCAATGATCTGGGCCTAAATCCATTGTTTATTTGCTCCGCATGCCATTGCTGTTTAAACCCAGCCATTGCAAATCAGCCTTGTCCCTGTTCCCCATGGAAACAGTCCAGCCAGAACTGTTGGGCCAGGTTCTACCTGGACCCAGACACAGGCATTCTGGGACCGGTTTCGGGGTTCATTCCTCATCAGCCAGGCTACCTTGACTCAAGTGGCGTGAAGAGCACGAGACCCATGTCTGGGCATACCCGTCCCACTCGTGGTGAAAAATGCAAGAAGAACAATTGATGGACAGAATATTAAACAATGTCAAACATTCACCCCATGACAGAGATCTGGGCCTAAATCCATTGCTATTTTGCTCCCCATGCCATTCCAGTTTAAACCCAGCCACCTGCAAATCAGTCTTGGACACTGCTCCTTATGGGAGCACTCTAGCCTTAACTGCTAGGCCAGGTCCTCACTGGACCAGAAACAAGCATCCTAAGACCGGTTTCGGGATTTCACCCCTCATCAGCCAGTCTAGCTTGACTCAAGTGGCATGGAGAGAACGAGACCCATGTCTGGGCATACCCGTCCCACTCGTGGTCACAAATGCAAAAAGAACAATTGATGGATAGAATGCTGCACAATGTCAAACATTCACCCCAGTACAGAGATCTGGGCCTAAATCAATCATTTCTTTGCTGCCATGCCATTCCAGATTAAATCCAGCCATATACAAATCACCCTTGACCCGGCTCCCCATGGGAACAGTCCAGCCCGAACTGTCAGGCCAGGTCCTCCCTGGACCAGAAACATGCATCCTGGGACCATTTTCGGGGTTTCATCCCTTTACCACATGTAGTGAAGAGCAATCCAGTGCTACCTGGCCTTTCCATCTGAATATGACGAATCTGAATGCTCTGGAAATAAGTCCGTTGTTAAAACAGTTAGTGACTATATATAGACAACTTTGACAGTATGCTTTGCAGACTACAGGGACTGGAGTATTAGTTCCAGGTACTGCACACAAATCACATCTTGCAGGATATGCAATTAGCGCACAGATTATCGATGCCATTATGGCAAGGACCCTAGAAAGTGATACAAGAATGCGTTTTAGATTGTTTGTAAATCTATTCAGTTTGATTCACACATAGAATGCTAACTAAATATGTTCAGCTTGGTGGGGTACCACCTGTAGAAGAGTGTGCCTCAAGGGGAACACCCTTTGGGAGTATTTACGCTACTATGCATGGCACCCTAATTGGCAGTGTTCTAGGAGATGTTAAAACAAATACAGAACAAGCATGGAGCTACACCAGTAGTGGAGTTAGTAATAAAATTAATAGGTAATTTTGAAACGGTCACTTAGATGGCTTTTAGTAACGTTAAAGGGGGAGCAGTGGTTCTGGCAGTATGCCATTGTTCGGTTGCTGTTCTATTTCAAGCTCATGAATCAGAGCTTCCAAACTTATTTCAGAAGTATACACCTCAATGGGCCAAGATATCTTGGGTTCTAGAGCTGCAAAATGGCAACTCAAAACAAAAAATATGAGCCTCAGGGTTCTGCTAAAAAGAATTGTTGCACCGGAAACTAAGGAAAAACAGAAAGTGACACAGAAAACCAGCACTGGCTACCCACTACAGCAGGAGTGCAGTAGTGTTGGACATCATTTTAGGGGCATTGATAACCTTAAAAGCAAGGTCCACATTAGGTCCATATTAGTATTCTGACAGCCATTATTCTTGTTCTTTTTAGGACATAGTGGAGAGTAAAAGGACAGCTAGAAGAAGACAAGCTGAGTATTTCAGAAAGGACAAATATGTAAGACAGAAAAGAGAAAGGGATCCTGCATGTGAATTTGAGCTGACAGTGAGGAAGGCAGAAAAATGTTTGGATTCTAAAGCTCATTTTAATAAAACAAAAGTAGTAGGACTGATAAAGAACAAACATGCTGTAGAAACAAAGCGTACTACTGCGGAACGGGACTTGGGCTGTAGGGCTGCTGTATACTCAGCAAAAGTAATTATAGTTTGACAGACTCTCAAACAGCATTTGGTGGTATCTCCAAATGAAGGATATATACAGGTTAAGACACCAGATGGACATATAATCTCTCCATATAGAGTTTGTACAGTAGAAATTGAAGGAGATATATTGTGCAAAATTAAAGCAGTATTCTGGTCACATTTGTCAAATGCCTATAATATCGTACTTGCAGTGGATTATTGGCCTTCATAATTTACAAGGGCTGCACCTCGAGGTGAAGAGGTAATAGTGCAAGCATTTTCTCTTTAGTACCCGATGAACTCAAGGAAAATATGCCCACAAGCAAGCTTGAAAACAAGCTTCAATATGCATAGAAACCAACTATGGAGGGACAATGTATTAGTACGACATGTGATTATCTTAAGCAGTAAGCCCCAAGTTTAGGCACAAATATCCATTACAGCTAGAAGCTAAGAGCAATTTAAAGTTACTACAGCTAATTACAGTATAAAGACTATAGAGAATGAACACTGCTCCTTTTCCAGTGTTGAATCCTGATAATTCATATAGAATAGTTTTTGATTTTAGATACTTATATGCACAAACACAGACACATGCAATGCAAAATCTTCACAGTACAGGACTGATGACAAACTTCAGAAAAAAAATACAAAATAACATTAGATATCTGCTTTCAACCTCCTGATTTATGAACCCGTTTTTGTTGCCTTTAGGACTCTGTGCACATTATCACTGCTAACCAGTGCAAGAGGGCTTGTGCTCTTTCCTCGAAACATGGTAGAATAGGCTTACACCCAATTGGCCTTTTCAATTTACTTGTAAGTCCCTAGTAAAGTTGGACTCCAAGTACCCAGGGCTCATAAATTAAATACTATTAGTGGGCCTGCAACACATGTTGTGCCACCCACTTCTATAGCCTTGCAAAAATGTCTCATGCTTGCAACTGCAGCCTGTATCTGCAGTTTTAAACTAAAATTTCGACCTGGCAAAAGAAACTTTTTGCCAGGCCCAAACCTTCCATTTTAATGCATATGTCAGCCCTAGGGAAGGTCCTGGACTAGTGGTGGCTTGTGACATTTGAAAGCGGTGAGGCATAAAAGTTGCAGCTGAGTGCATTGTGACGTGCAAGTGCAGCGAGTAAGCCCTACCAGCATAAGAGGGTTGTGGGAGTTCTGCCCCAATACAATTTTGAAAAAAGAGTGGCAATATGTTGCATTTTCAAGCAAACTTGAGAAAGCAAAAAGGTTAATAAAGCAATTGTGAAAAAGTGGTTATTGCATGTTGGAACGTGGGTTATTAATAGTGGTAAATATGCCGCTACCACTGGCAATAAGGCTACTAACATTGTCTATGGCCCAGTATAGGTCTCAAAAAATTATTCCCATGCTCAATCCTTGGTAGTTTGGCTTGCGAGCAGACAGGCTTAACTTAGAAGATAGGTATGTAAAGCATTTAAACCACCATTTCAGTAAATAATTAAGACAAAACACACAATAAAAATCCCACACCTAATGATAACAATAGGAAATATTTTTGTCTTTAAAATAACATAAAAATGACAAAAATTCAATGGAAGGAACTGGAGATATGAATTTTTTGAGAATAAACACTTTTTAGTGGTTAGAAACCAATAACTCCTCTTCTGGATATCTGGTCGCACTTAACCAGGACAAAGTAAAAGTTTGAGGCTGACCGCAATGGAGCCCTGCTACGATACCCCACGCAGTACACAATACCCACCTCCCTGGACTGGAAACAAGCATCCTATGACCGGTTTTGGGCTTTCAGACCTCATCAGCCAGGATAGCTTGACTCCAGTGGCATGGAGAGCACGGGAAACACGTCAGGGCATACCCGTCCCAATCGGGGTGACAAATGCAAAAAAAATAATTGATGGACAGAATGCAGAACAATTTCATACATTCACCCCAGTACAGAGATCAGGGCCTAAAGCCATAGTTTTTTTGCTCACCATGCCATTCCAATTTGGACCCAGCCATATGCAAATCAGTCTTGATCCTGCACCCAATGGGAACAGAGCAGCCTGAACTGCCAAGCCAGGTCCGCCCTGGTCTGGAAACAAGCATCCTAGGACTGGTTTCAGGCTTTCAGCCCTCATCACCCAGGATAGCTTGACTCTAGTGGCATGGAGAGCACGGGACCCACGTCTGGGCATACCCGTCCCACTCGGGGTGACAAATGCAAAAACAACAATTGATGGAGAGAATGCATAATAATGTCATACATTCACCCTAATACAGAGATCTGGGCCTAAATCCAATGTTTTTTTGTCCGCCATTCCAGTTTGGACCCAGCCATATGCAAATCAGTATTGACTCTGCGCACAATGGGAACAATCCAGCCTGAACTTCCAAGCCAGGTCCTCCCTGGACTGGAAACAAGCATCCTAGGACCGGTTTTGGGCTTTCAGCTCTCATCAGCCAGGATAGCTTAACTCCAGTGGCATGGCGAACACTGGAGCCACATCTGGGCATACCGATCCCACTCTGGGTGACAAATGTAAAAACAACAATTGATGGACAGAATGCAGAACAATGTCATACATTAACCCCAGTAACGAGATCTGGGCTCAAATCCATAGTTTTTTTGCTCACCATGTCATTCTAGTTTGGACCCAGCCATATGCAAATCAGTCTTTACCCTTCGCCCAGTGGGAACAGTCCCGTTCGAACTGTCAAGCCAGGTCCTCGCTGGACTGAAAACAGGCATCCTAGGACTGGTTTCGGGCTTTGAGCTTTCATCAGCCAGTATAGCTTAACACCAGTGGTATGGAGAGCACAGGACCCCCGTCTGGGCATACCCGTCCCACTCGGGGTGACAAATGCAAAATCAACAATTGATGGACAGAATGCAGAACAATGTCATACATTCACCCCAGTTCAGAGAACTGGGCCAGAATCCATTGTTTTTTTGCTCACCACGCCATTCCAGCTTGGACACAGCCATTAGCAAATCAGTCTTGACCCTGCACCCAATGGGAACAGTCCAGCCCGAACTGCCAAGCCAGGTACTCCCTAGATTGGAAACAAGCATCCTAGGACCGGTTTTGGGCTTTCAGCCTTCATCAGCCAGGATAGGTTGACTTCAGTGGCATGGAGAGCACGGGACCTACTTCTGGGCATACCCGTCCCACTCGGGGTGACAAATGAAAAAACTACAATTGATGGACAGAATGCAGATTAATGTCATACATCCACCCCAGTACAGAGATCTGGGCCTAAATCCAATTTTTTTTTGCCTGTCATTCCAGTTTGGACCCAGCCGTTTGCAAATCAGTCTTGACCCTGCGCCCAATGGGAACAGCCCAGCCCAAACTTCCAAGCCAGGTCCTTCCTGGACTGGAAAAAAGCATCCTAGGACCAGTTTTGGGCTTTCAGACCGCAGAAGCCAGGATAGCTAGACTCCAGTGGCATGGAGAGCACGGGACCCACATCTGGGCATACCCGTCCCAATCTGGGTGACAAATACAAAAACAACAATTGATGGACAGAATACAGAACATTGTCATACATTCACCGCAGTACAGAGATATTGTCCTAATCCATTGTTTTTTTGCTCACCATGCCATTCCAGTTTGGACCCAGCCATATGCAAATCATTCTTGACCCTGCGCCCAATGAGAGAAGTCCAGCCCGAACTGCCAAGCCTGGTCTTCCCTCGACTGGAAACAAGCATCTTAGGACCCGTTTCGGGCTTTTAGCCCTCATCAGCCAGGATAGCTTGACTTCAGTGGCATGGCGAGCACAGGGCCCACGTCTGGGCATACGCGTCCCACTCGGGGTGACAAATGCAAAAACAACAATTGATGGACATAATGCAGAACAATTATACATTCACCCCAGTACAGAGATCTGGGCCTACATCCATCGGTTTTTTGCACACCATCCCATTCCAGTTTGAACCCAGTCATATGCAAATCAGTCTTGATCCTGCACCCAATGGGAACAGAGCAGCCTGAACTGCCAAGCCAGGTCCGCCCTGGTCTGGAAACAAGCATCCTAGGACTGGTTTCAGGCTTTCAGCCCTCATCACCCAGGATAGCTTGACTCTAGTGGCATGGAGAGCACGGGACCCACGTCTGGGCATACCCGTCCCACTCGGGGTGACAAATGCAAAAACAACAATTGATGGAGAGAATGCATATTAATGTCATACATTCACCCTAATACAGAGATCTGTGCCTAAATCCAATGTTTTTTTGCCCGCCATTCCAGTTTGGACCCAGCCATATGCAAATCAGTATTGACTCTGCGCACAATGGGAACAATCCAGCCTGAACTTCCAAGCCAGGTCCTCCCTGGACAGGAAACAAGCATCCTAGGACTGGTTTTGGGCGTTCAGCCCTCATCAGCCAGGATAGCTTAACTCCAGTGGCATGGCGAACACTGGAGTCACATCTGGGCATACCGATCCCACTCTGGGTGACAAATGCAAAAACAACAATTGATGGACAGAATGCAGAACAATGTCATACATTAACCCCAGTAACGAGATCTGGGCTCAAGTCCATAGTTTTTTTGCTCACCATGTCATTCTAGTTTGGACCCAGCCATATGCAAATCAGTCTTTACCCTTCGCCCTGTGGGAACAGTCCCGTTCGAACTGTCAAGCCAGGTCCTCCCTGGACTGAAAACAGGCATCCTAGGACTGGTTTCGGGCTTTGAGCTTTCATCAGCCAGGATAGCTTAACACCAGTGGTATGGAGAGCACAGGACCCCCGTCTGGGCATACCCGTCCCACTCGGGGTGACAAATGGAAAATCAACAATTGATGGACAGAATGCAGAACAATGTCATACATTCACCCCAGTTCAGAGATCTGGGCCAGAATCCATTGTTTTTTTGCTCACCACGCCATTCCAGCTTGGACCCAGCCATTAGCAAATCAGTCTTGACCCTGCACCCAATGGGAACAGTCCAGCCCGAACTGCCAAGCCAGGTACTCCCTAGACTGGAAACAAGCATCCTAGGACCGGTTTTGGGCTTTCAGCCTTCATCAGCCAGGATAGGTTGACTTCAGTGGCATGGAGAGCACGGGACCTACGTCTGGGCATACCCGTCCCACTCGGGGTGACAAATGAAAAAACTGCAATTGATGGACAGAATGCAGAAAAATGTCATACATTCACCCCAGTACAAAGATATGGTCCTAAATCCATAGTTTTTTTGCTCACCATGCCATTTCAGTTTGGACCCAGCCGTATGCAAATCAGTCTTGACCCTGTGCCCAATGGGAACAGTCCAGCCCGAACCGCCAAGCCAGGTCCTCCCTGGACTGGAAACAGGCATCCTAGGACCGGTTTTGGCCTTTCAGCCTTCATCAGCCAGGATAGCTTGACTCCAGTGGCTGGAGAGCATGGGACCCACGTCTAGGCATACCCTTCCCACTCGGGGTGACAAATGCAAAAACAATTGATGGACAAAATGCAGAACAATGTCATACGTTCACCCCAGTACAGAGATCTGGGCCTAAATCCATTGCTTTTTGCTCACCACACCATTCCAGTTTGGGACCAGCCATATGCAAATCAGTCTTGACCCTGCGCCCAATGGGAACAGTCCAGCCCAAACCTCCAAGCCAGGTCTTCCCTGGACTGGAAAGAAGCATCCTAGGACTGGTTTCGGTCTTTCAGCCCTTATCAGCCAGGATAGCTTGACTCCAGTGGCATGGAGAGCAAGGGGCCCACGTCTAGGCATACCCATCCCACTCGGGGTGACAAATGCAAAAACAACAATTGATGGATAGAATGCAGAACAATGTCATACGTTCACCCCAGTACAGAGATCTGGCCCTAAATCCATCGCTCTTTGCTCACCACACCATTCCAGTTTGGACCCAGTCATATGCAAGTCAGCCTTGACCTTGCGCCCAATCGGAACAGTCCAGCCCGAATTGCCAAGCCAGGGCCTCCCTGTACTGGAAACAAGCATCCTAGAACCGGTATCGGGCTTTCAGCCCTCATCAGCAACAATAGCTTGACTCCAGTGGCATGGAGAGCACGGGATCCACGTCTGGGCATACCCGTCTCACTCGGGGTGACACAAACAAAAACAACAATTGATGGACAGAATGCAGATGCAGAACAATGTCATACATTCACCCCAGTACAGAGATCTGGGCCTAAATCCATTGTTTTTTTGCTCACCACGCCATTCCAGTTTGGACCCAGCCATAAGCAAATCAGTCTTGACCCTGCGCCCAATGGGAACAGTCCAGCCCGAACTGCCAAGCCAGGTCTTCCCTGGACTGGAAACAGGCATCTTAGGACCAGTTTCGGGCTTTTAGCCCTCATCAGCCAGGATAGCTTGACTGCAGTGGCATTGAGAGCATGGGACCCACTTTTAGGCTTACCCGTCCCACTTGGGGTTGACACATGCAAAAACAACAATTGATGCACAGAATGCAGAACAATGTCATACATTCACCCCAGTACAGAGATCTGGGCCTAAATCCATTGTTGTTTTGCTCACCATGCCATTCCAGTTTGGACACCGCCATATGCAAATCAGTCTTGGCCCTGCGCCCAATGGGAACAGTCCAGCCCGAACTGCCAAGCCAGGCCCTCCCTGGAATGGAAACAAGCATCCTAGGACTGTTTTCGGGATTTCAGCCCTCATTAGCCAGGATAGCTTGACTCCAATGGCATGGAGAACACGTACCATGACTCACAGTAAAAGTTACATCATCTTCTTGGACCTTCGTACACAACCACTGCAAAAACACCCTCTTGTGTGAGGTGTAGTACAAACCAACATACTATAACGTACTATAACAACTTTTTAAGATATGACAGATTTCACCCCAAATCATTGCTTGATAACCATTGGGACAATTCCTGAGGCTCATAAAGAATGTAATGTTCACACGGATCTTAAAGAGAAGGAATATTTGACTAAAGTAATAAATAAAACCATTAAAAGAGCTATCAATAATCCACGTGAACAACTACTCCAAACTTTTGAAAGAACTGTAATGGACCTCCTCATCTGTGTAACTACGTACAGCACACACTTTAATCAGATGGAAAAGATATTAAACAAACTTTGGAGGATCCTTAAATCAGGTTCTTTAAAATCCATGTTTCCCTTTAGATGTGGGCAATTATTGAAAGACTTATTGATCCACACCAGACCCAGAACAATACCACTGGTGAACATATTGAGGACATCTTGAAACCTGCTTCCCTTTGCTGGGCATTTTCCATGCTGTCATTGTCTGACCTCTGACAAGAAAAGCTAAGAAACTTGACACAGGCTTGAAGACACCTTGGAGTTTGAAACACCACACAAACTGTAATTCCTCAGAAGTCATTTACATGAAAGTATGTCCTAACAAACTGAAATATATAGAAATGACAACCAGTAAGATTTGGGTAATAATAAACGAACATTGAAGCACTATAAGGTGTAAAAAGACAGCCACAAGATTGCTGAAACTGTTTTGAGAAAAAACACTCAGAAACGTTCTGGAATGGTATTTAATTGACAAGCTACCCAATAAATTTGGAGATTAAAAACTGTTCCAGTTAGAACAGTGATGGATATACCACCTGAAACGTTCGACCCATGGGCTGAATGATGACATATAGTGGCCTCAGTAAATAAGTTGATGAATATAAAGACACGACCTGCAAATACTGATTCAAAATAAAATACGCACCTTCTGGTATGGGTTCCTTGAAAAATCCTATTCAGAAATATTGAAGTTCAAGGAAATAACTGGCATATTTGACAAGACTTTTCTTTCAATCAGACCTCATTGTGTTGTAGCTAAATGGATACCGAGTAGATTATCAGTCAGCTGATATATTTGGTTGTGACATGAAAAGATATCGAGCAGAACTCTGTGGCAAATATATAAGCCTTTTTGATTTTGGTTAACCACATAAATATCATCAACTGTATACGTATTTGAGATGAGCCTAGATATATAATTGAATACAGCATGGAGACCAACAAGTTGAATGTATGTATATAAAAGAGGCCACGTACTGCGATCAAACAGATATATGTTGTCAATTCACACAAAACTAACACTTGTAAGAGATGAGAAATCATAAAATCAAACAAAAAAAGCAATTATTCTTGGAAATAAGGCACATTAATATATTGACAAATACACAAAAGAGAGGGTCTGAGGGACAGTTTAGGGACCTACTCGGATTAAATCCCCCTAATACTATTACCCTGATCTTAGAAGGGCTCAATAATTTCACCCATTTTCAATTCTGGGGACAAGTCTCTTCCACAAAACTACAGTTTAGTTGTTCTTATGGATTACGAAGCAAAATATTTTGCAGGAATACTTTTAGAAGAGCTGCAGGAATGGGCCACAGAGAAATCTTTAATTCCGGTTAACCAGACCGGCTTCGCAAAATCGGTGGGGATAACCTCCAACATCTTAACAATGGGCATGCTAATACATAAGGCTGAAACAACTAAAATGACGATTCACTCTTGTTTTATAGAGTGTAAGGCTGCCTTTGACCCTATAAATCGGAACACCTTACAGTCCAAATTAAAGAGATTGAGGACACCAAGACCACTGTGAGACCTGCTGATCAACCTGCATATGGAGACCTGGATTCAGATAAAGTTGGGACATGGTTCACTCCTGTCAAGACGTATAGCAACCAACAAGAGTCTTAAACAGGGCTGTGTTTTAGCTCCCAAACTATTCCACTTGTTTTTAGGGGACTTACTCCTGATCCTTAATAGTTGCAACTCCCACGCACCAAAATTAGGAGGGCTATTATTGCCGTGTCTTCTCTATGCGGACGACATAGTCCTAATCAGCCATAAAAAAGTTGGGCTACAACATCTTGTGAATGCAACACAGTGATACTCGGATGAAAATGGACTGGCAATAAACTTGGAGAAAACACAGACAATGACAATCAGTAAGAACAAGAACAAGTCATACACCTGGTTTTGGGATAATGCTTGTATCGAGGGCACAACAGTATATACATATCTAGGTGTATAAATTGATAACAGTGGCCAGTTTACTGCACAGAAAATGGGCATTAGAGGTAAAGGAGTAGCCTCAGCAATTGCTCTAAAAGCATTGAACAGTAAACTTACTGGCCCCTCTCTCCTGCCTCTGACACAAGTAATACGAGCTAAACTGCTGCCAACAATAACTTACGGGAGCGAAGTACTGAGAGGTAGAGATGCCAAGATCCTGGACAACACAGTCACAGTTGCGTATAGGATTATCTTTAGCTTGCCCAAACAAACCTCACCGGCTCAAATTAGGTTAGAGTTTGGCGTCCAGAAACAGCTCCTGTCAAGACAGAGGGTGTACATAACTGTGTGGGATAAAATGCGTAAAACCAAACAAGGAACCTTAAATGACTATTTATGGAAGGAACTAGAACAACACCGAGCCTCACCGGCCGCGAAGTATCTCAAAAGAAGCAGTGCGAATCTTGGCTTACATCAGCTTTGGGACACCCTCACAAGCCATATCAGGAAAACAATTAAACATCTCCCATGGGTTGAAGACAAGGCATCACTTGCAAAAAGGTAACACGGCTGGAAGGTCCTGGACATGTATTCCACACAGGCACCGGGGAGCTACCTTAATTTGGGCTACGCAAAAACAACCAAAATGAAAATTTTAAAGTACAGGCTGGGTCTGTTACTCTGTATCGGGCACTTTCCACACTGGTTAAAGGATAAGGAGGGCTCCCTCTGTTGCTTATGTGGTATGGTGCTCTGAGGACATGCCGCATTTGCTGTGTTCCTGTGACAAATTGCTGGAAGAACGAATCTGCTAAAATTCCACTTTAATCAACGTGGAATTCATTCACGAAGACAGGCAGTTCTTGCCTGCTTCGCACCCTACGATCCTCAGCTGAAGTGCAGTCTTGTAAGGTTTATGAAAGCAGTGGAAAAGAAAATGCCAAGACTTGACTCTTAACTGACTTTTAGATGTTCCTCGCATTCCACGATCCTCAGCTGAACTGTAGTCTTGTTAAGTTCATGAGGGTAGAGGAAAAGAAAATGTTAAGACTGGTTTCGTAATTGTCTTTTGGATCATTTTCGCACTCCACAATCCTCAGTTGAACTGTAGTCTTGTGTAGTTCATGAAGGCAGAGAAAAAGTAATTGCCAAGACTTGATTTTTAATTGTCTTTTAGATACATTTTTAATAGAATTTATATCTTTTCACAGTCGTTAAAATTGAGATCTTATGATTTTAATTGGAAAGGAAAAACTATGTGTGATGATATATTGTTCATTTGTATATCGATGTAATTTAAAGGTTGTCGTATATTGTTTTTTTTATACATAGACTCAAATTTTAAAGCTTGTATTGCAATGGTTTTAATTAACTATGCAAGTAAAACTAACCTGTCAAACTGTCAAAAAAGCAAGGAACACTTATTATAAAAAAAGCTCCAGAAAGAGCTAAACACTAGCCCTTAGTGAGTCCATTATTAAAAGAAAAAATGAGTTCTTCCACCAGACCTTGACCACATTTAAATCAGGGCAAATAACTCTGGTCAGAATGTAAAAGAATGGTGATACATTTTCTCTCTCCTCATTCTTCCTCTGTAATAGTAATGCTATAACGCTACCTTCCATACAGTTCAGGTCCTTACTGCACCCAACATTAGCGTCAAACTCCATTTATCATCAGCCTCTATTGATGACTTAACGTTGACGGGATTGCATAACCTGACACAATGAAACAAACAATCAGAGAAGCGATGAAACGGAGGTCTTGAAATTTTGGCCACCTGAACACTCTAATCGTTGGGCAACCAGCAGACAGGGAACAGCATAGGTGTGTTCTCTGGCACATCTCCTTGACAGAATAAGCAGGTCCAGGAGGAAACTAGTCTGTTTGTTTGTGGGTAACCTATTCTAGGTGAGGGCAGATGGCACAAAAGTCACCTTCGGGGCTGTCTTTCCTAGTCGCAATGGGCTGAGAGTGATATTTTATGGCAATGGCTATTGCCTGTATCTTATAATGGTTTTGAATGTCTGTAGGATGTGGTGGATTCAAGAAACATGGAATATAATCCAAAAATATCTCCAAACATTATTAAAAAGCAATCAAGATCTATATCTATGACCCCACGTATAGCCATTGTCATTATATCATGTGTGGTCTAATGACAGCTTAATCCTCATCCTGCTACAGTTCTTCAGTGTGTGACAAGGAAGTGTCTCCTTCTTCTGACCAGTATTAGTTCGGAACACCGTTACTTTAGGGTAGGAGTATGTTTAACTGGTGTGTGTGAGTTTGTACACCTAAGCATGCTCAAGTGTGGAGTGCGTTTCAGGAGAGTTTTTGCAGTAATTTGTGCAATTGTTTCACCATTCCACATAGTTTTGTTCCATAGAGATTGGATTGGGATGCTCTATGGTTTTTGTGCAACAAGCAAGAAAAGTTTATCGCAGTACCTATGCAGCTTGGGTAAGTGTTCTACCTTTACACATAATAAGTCACTTATGACTTCTTTTTCCTCCCTGTGTTGAACCTGTTTCCACACAGGTCTATCTCTTACAGCAGAGATTGTGAAAGGTGAGAGCATTTGTCATCATTTGACTGCATGGAATGCATGTGTAGTTAGGCAGGCATTGTAGTGGTTCCAAAGAAAGCCATAATGGGCGTCTTGAACGGGCGAAACATACTTGGGCATTATATCTCATCCTACATTTGAAACTATATTTTAATCGTATCTTGGATACCCATAATAAAAGCAGAAATTTCAGGTATATCTTAGTATATTTTTTTCTTAAATTACATCCCTGTGATTATCGAATACCCGTTCATATAAGAACTCCCAGGGATGGTTGAGTATGCCACCGTGGTATTCACCTACTGTGGTGTGGAACGTTTGAAGCATGCCACCATGAGTTGTGGGTGAGGTGATATCTCCAAAAATGTTCTTTTGATCCAGGTAGATTTCACCCTGGATGAAGGTTTGTATAACCTGGACACTGATAGTGTGACTATATTTAATAAATAGGACATATACTTTTAAACTTTTCATATCCCGGTAGTGAACATTTCCTAAATGTGTTTTTTTACCAATACATCACCTACGTCTCCCATAGGAAAACATTATGGGGTCGATTCCGATTCGGGAAAAAAACGTCCGTACGATTCGTATCCGGAGCCCTCTCCGTACGAATCGTGAACGTGCCGTACAAATCAACGAGTACGATCCGGACCAGGGGATGAGGACGCGATTCGTACGGTCCACGTCAGGTAAGGGCGATTCGTATGGAAAAGCACACATTCACATACACACCGAACGGTGCATGCAGCCCATGATCACAGGGGTGCGGTGCGTACCCCTGCGGACATGGGGTGTACGCACCCTACCCCGCAATCGCAGGGTGTACACACCGTACACCCAGAGAACATGGGGTACGGTGCGTACACCATGCGATTGCGGGGTACTGTACGTACACCCCATGATCGCAGGGGCGTACCTGGGGGGGGGGCATTCCATACCTGTTTAGAGGCGAACTCTGCTTCTCCGGAAGTTTCTGGCTCCCGTAAAAAAAGTGTCATACGGTGCGTACCCGACACGATTCGTACTTGCTGGGTCAGAAAAAACAGCCACGAACCATACGGATGTAGCGTACAGAGGGTTCAGAGGGAGATTCGTACGGGGATTTGATATGTACGGACTCTGTACGATTTGTGCGGAGTCCTGCTCCTGGTACGAATCGTACTTCGTCGTACGTACGGGGGACATTGCAGGGTACAATTCGTATGGGAAAAACGCTCCGTATGGCTATTCGTAGTGGTTTTTCCCAAATCGGAATCAACCCCTATATGTACCTTGTTACATTTATTAAACTGTAAATTCCAACTGGGAACAGGTAACCAGTTTATGCTTGGTATCTTTGGAATTGTAATGAAAAATCCTCTCTTCTGGTAAAGTCAGATTTGAAATTAAAGTTTGGAAAATGCCACTTTTAGTAGTTTGGCATTTTCCTGCCTTAGCCATTTAGTGCCTGCAGCCTGTCTCTTGTTCACATGACTGGGTGTAGCTGACAGTTGGGCTTTGTTTAATCCTCCTACACAGACACACACAATAGAGAGCTTGAGTGTGCCTGGATGGACCATCACTGGCAGGATGGGAGGGAGGAGCTGGGCACAGCCCTACTTGTACTTGAATAGACTGTGTCCTGCCCCCACACAAAAGGTTGCATATCCTCTGTTGTTAGTCTAGAGCATAGGTCTTCAAACTGTGGGGCGCGCCCCCCTGGGGGGGCGCAGCATCTCCTCAGGGGGGGCGCGCATCCACCCCACCACTTCTCATCCATTGTTCCTTTCAGCGCGAATTGCCACGTAAGGCTGAAAGTGCTTAACCCCCCGCTGTCGTGTCTCAGCTCGAGCTGCTGGGGGCACGGCTGGGCAGTGTCTGGAGTCTTATCTCCAGCACGCCTAGGCTGTGCCTGCCTGGCTGGATTTCTGCAGCCCTCCCAACAAGCATTTGCAATGCAATAGGTCACGCATTATTAAAGTTTGAGCTATTGGCATTTCTAATAATAATGAAACACCAATAGCTGAAACATTCAGTAATGCGAGACCTATTGCATTACTATTGTTACTACTAGTTTTGAGGCTATTTCCCAAACCAGTGGGCAAGAAACAAAGTAAGTGGCCCAAAGTCTAAGAAACAGTGGGTATTCAGTGGCGCCCCAAACAAGGGAATGCATTTGAAATGTCATTGGCTGAGATGATGAGGAACTAACAACCCCCTGGAAAAGAAGCCTGGTCTATTTATAAATTGGCATTGTAAAATTTCACCTCATATCCTAATTTGCAGTGAAGAGTTCACCCTGGTGTATAATATGAGTGGGTTTACCGGGCAGAGTTCGGCCAGAGAAATTTAGCAGGTAGCAGAGATTAACAGCACCACTGAGCAAGAAGGAAGCAGAAACAGTGATGATTAAATACACAAAACAGCAAAGCCCCACAGGCCTGTTGTGAGCTTTTCCACTTTGCCAACAAGTAAACAACCAGCCAAAATCTTTCTCTTACCACTGATGTGACTGCTAAGCAGGATGCAGCATAAATTATTCTCTGAGTGATCCAGAGTCCTTTGCTTTTCCTAAAATGGTCTCTGGGTTTACCCTCCAAATTTGAAGGATGAACCACATTCATGTGGGCACATATGCAGTACTGATTCTGAGCTGGGGTTGAATGTCTATCTGACATTTGGTGAAATGCTTAACATTGAAAAAAGCACTCCACTGACTGGGCAGGGGCGGGGGGCAGCACTAGGCATGGGGCCCCTGTGGATCCCTACCCCCCTTCTCTGCTCTCATGAATCTTTGGCCCGGAGTAGGGTCAGTAACTGGTCAGGCAGGTAACAAAAAGGGTTTCCAGATAGCGGCCTTTAACGAGTGTTCTGGGGGAGGTCCGCCAGAAACGTGTCTCACAATAATTGTATCACTGGAGATGCCGCTGTCGCAGGAGCGGGGGGTCTTTTTAAGGCAACGCCATGATTAGCTTTCCCTTGTTGTTGTTGCGACAGCAGGAACCACACCACCAAGAAACACCAGTACTGCCACATTTGTTATTATTCTAGGTATTTACATCACAGGTGCCATAGGTGCTGACTGTGGTTCTGGGGACCTGGGTCAGAGTCCTGGCATTGGCTCAACATCATGTGATCCTGGACAAAATCACTTAATTTACCAGTGACTTACAAAAAATGAATTTGACCTTGATTAAAGTCGCTAGTGCTTGTTTAACATGTTCCAATCCCTAGAGCTGAGTCCACGAGCTGAGTCAACAAGCCTAATATAACAAATATTGTGAAGTATGCCTATCATCTGTCCTCACTTCCTTCGTAGACCAAATTGAAATGCTTTCTTGTGCAGCTATTTCTGATAATTTGGAAGGTGATCTTCTTTATAAGCCAACTATGCTAACAAATTGACTCTCAGTGCTGCTAGAGAATAAAGCTTTATATATCCTCTTGAATCACTTATATCACATGTGTATGTAAATGTCTCCTAGGCCTTCTTGGAAAACTGTGGCTGGCCTCCTACTGGCATGGCAACACCTGGCCATACTCCACATGATCACAGATGTTTCAATTGTGTCTGAAAGCATGTTTTATGGAACCCCTTTTTCTGATATCTTGTCTACGGGTAAGGCTGTGGCAAAACAGCCAGAGACAATGACCGTGGAGCTGGGGAAGCAATTCTTGGTGTTTGCTCAACATCCTGTGATTCGGGGCAAATCACTTAATCTCCCTGTGCTTACAAAGAATGAATGCGTGTCTGTGTAATGTAAAAGATGCTCCTGTAAAGCACTCTAATACCTTGGGGTCATGGTCGCTCTTTAAAACTGAAGAAAATATATTACAAAATGTTGTGAGCACTCCCGTTTCCAGGTACTGTTCAAGACTGGAAGTGGAGAACAACCTGAGGATGTGGAAAAGCAAGAATACATCCACACATTGTCCGTCTCTGTGGAGAAAAAGAGGCACACCCCTCGCCTGTGTTTTGGGAGTGTTTTCACTAATGTATCCTAAATTTTGTGTTTTATGTGAAAAATAAAGCACCAATATAATTTTTTGTGCTCATTTTTTCTTGGAGACTTTTTGTTTGAACTTTATATTAAGCACAAGCACTACAAAAACTTTCGTTTATTAAACACTCTTACTTTATTTAACATGATTTGCCTTGCACGACCTGGGCTCTGCAGGAGGGAATGGCCATCAATGATGCAGAGTACCAGCTTCCGGAACATTTTTGTCAGAAAGTGGTGGTGGGGGGGCTCGATGTGTAAAAAGAGTTAGATGGGGGGGCTCAGCCGACAAAAGTTTGAAGACCTCTGGTCTAGAGCAAAGAGAGACAGCAAACTTTGCCTTTCTTTGTTATTTTAACACATTTTTCTTGAGAAGTAACAGGTAATGGCACAGTTGCATAGTTTTGATTCTAATCACAGTATAAGAATCTTGGCAACAGTAATAGCAATCAATAAAGTAGCTGCATGCAGTGGTTAGACACATATGCATCATGTGCCAGCACTGTGGGCAGTCAGTCGCACAGAAGCGGTGAGGCAGGGAAAGGGAAGAGAAGGGGAGGTGGGGGAGTGGCAGCCTCAATAGACTGTTGCAGTAGGTAGGGAAATCAGACAGACCTTTAGTAGGTATAGAAAGGAAGGTTCCTAGCCAAGAAGGGGGTGCATGTCAAAGGGAAACCCTAATGCGGCTCAACTCCTTGGGATGGAGGGGGGAAGCAGCCAGAATTAAAGAAAGATCAACAAACTTAGTGGTAACCCTATGCTTAGTAGGACTAAGGAGCAGCCCCTGTAGACAGACTGCAGTGGAAATCTCATTTACATGTGCCATTGCCTGTTCCCAACCCCCCCGCAGATGGGGGCAGCTCTACCCCATATGATACATATCCGCTCCCATCAGGCCACACCTGGGCCATTGCAAGTAGGACCCAGAATAGAATGTATTCATCCTCTTGGGAGTGAGGTATGCCCTGTGAAATTGATTAACATAAAACGAGCATTATTAGAAATTTGGGGAACACCAGAGGGTATTTTTACACAGTCTGCTTCAGATAGCGGGGTGTTGACAACAGCTGCCCAAACATCTCTAAGGTTGTGAAGTGGAGCATGCAAGTCTTCCAACAGTGCTGTGTATAACCCCGTGATAACTATGTGCCTACCCAATGAGGTACAGAGAGTATGGCAGCCCTGCAGGGCGGCCAATTCTGATTGTCCATAATACCACTGTTGCCTTAAAAGCACAGTGAGCGCCCCGGAAAACTGGGCGTGTCCCAACAGCAGTTCATAGGCCACCTGCAAGCCCTCAAAGGACGTCAATACTCCAAACTCATAAACATCCCCAAAGGTCACCCACACCCCCAAAATATGGGTAACATCTTCCTGAAAGAAGCAGAACTGCCAACAAAGGGGCAGGCCGTGGGAATAGTAGGCGGGCACCCCCGCTTTCTATAAATACCATGCTCAGCAGTATTTAGCAACAGGTTGCAAGGTACAAGGTTCAAATTTAACCCATTTAGTCTTGAGCAAAAGTTGCGACTGCCAGGGTGGGGGCATGCCCCCCCTCCACCAGTGGGCCATCCAGTGTTCTATTGGCAATCCATCTAGTGACCCACTGCAACTAGGCCACCGGATACTATGCCTTAAAGTTGGAAAATGCAAAACCACCATCCTCAGCAGGGCGCTGGAGCTTCATAAGGGCCACTCTATGCCTACTCGCAACCCAGATGAAATCAGTAAACAAGGTGCACATATTTCTAAATTTACACAGGGGATTAAGATGGGGAGGGTGGCAAAATTATACAGCAGCCTGGACAAGGCTACAATTTTGGCAATCGATACCCACTCCCACACTGGGGAAATAGCGCTTACATTGCATACGGAACAACGCATGCAATTACAACGCAGTAGTTACAATGACCACGTTGTTACAACGCGAACCATTACAACACAAGTCGTTTCAACGACTTGCTATAGGGGCACACTAAATTAAGGAATAGTATATTTACTATTCCAACACCTTCCCTACTGTTGTGCACACCAGAGCTGTAATAGTAAATTATACTATTCTTAAGTCCAGCACGCCCTCTATAGCAAGTCGTTGAAACGACTTGCGTAGCAATGGTTTGCGTGGTAACAACGTGGTTGTTGTAATGACCGAGTTGTAATCGCATGTGTTGTAACGCATGGGATGTAATGACATACATTCCCACACTGATATGGAGAGAGTTTTCCAGAAGCTTAGCCCTCTGTGGAGCACCAAAGGCACTCTGCCCAGGCTACCCTCTAGCAAATCAGCCTCCATCCTATAAAACTGGGCCCTCAAATACCGAAAAGTGGTAGTCTCCCATTGAACCCATGCATGGAAAGACAGCCCCCATACCCCTGATGCAAAGAGAACACACTAGTCTTCTGGCAATTTACTCACAGGCCTAATAGCTTCCCAAAGTCCTCCAAAAAATGATAGGCTCCGGGGACATCAAACCGATGGGTATGAAGGAAGAACAGCATTTTGTCCTCATACAGTGCAATGTCTCCTGCCAGGTATAAAGTCCAACTGATCAGTATGTATAAGCATGTATAAGCTCATACATATGGGGCAGCAACAGCATGGCCAGAACCTGTTCTGAGCATTATAGTTGATGTTTAACATCGACAGTGGCTGGTAGAAAGCAAACTTCTAGGGGTAGGCGGCCTGTTTTTTTATATTTTTTTATACAAAAACAATTGGCCTAGAGTTCAGTTCTTGAGTGTGTGAATTAATTTGCTGACTGAGTGTGTACATCAAATGCTTAACACTGTCTTCTGATTCTGCCTTACTGCTCGACCACTCTACCACAAATAGAGAGTAAGGTTCTATCTAACTTAACCCTCTGCCTACCTCTGGGGTCACCTAGACTCTATACCTCATTTTGGTGTAGTATATATAGCAAAACCAAAGGGGATAATGGACGGAGTGTTGAACATTGCAAGCACTCACCCCCAGTCAACTGATCTGGGTTTAATTCATCATCATTCTTTAGCTCACTCCGCCACACCATGGCCATATGCTCACTTTGCCACTGGATTCAAGCTACCCTGGCTGATGATGGCTGATTAGCCAGAAACCAGTCCTGAATCTGAAATTATGGACAAACAAAAAAGAAAACTCACTGTGCTTGAGGAACATTGCAATTGATGTGCATCTTGACTTGTTTTCTCTGATGCTGTATTAACCAGTAAGCTTAAATGCTTAAAGATCTCTTCAACGTTTGAGCTTAAAATGATAATGTTCTTGTATTTTGCTGTCCGTCATCTTTCACTCAGCAGTGGCACATTGGGAATACTTTCGGGACACTGCGTCGTCCTTTCCTTGATTTGGAAGGAGTGTGGCGTTCATGTGACAGACCGGGATTGCGAGGTCCGAGTCGACGACGCGCCCGCTGTTCTGATGAGCGGCAGCTGTCTGCAAGCAGTGGAAAGGAAATATATATAAATATATATGTGTAGCACAAAATCCTGCAGTACGCCAACATGCTCCAGCGCAGCAATTACAGGTACGAACCACTTGAGGGACTCCAATAAAGTTTCTCAGTGCTTCTTTTATTTAATGGCATCCAGTCAGACCTGGCCAGTGCCCCAGCATGACGCGTTTCGAAGATCCAGTCTGTCTTGATCACATGACACGCCACAATTCTCGTGATACTTAAATGTGAAACTAAAGATGGTAAAGGCCAATAGAATGCATATGAGTCAATTCATCAGTTCTAATGTCACATAATCATAGACATAGATAAAAGATACTTTCCATGTACATATGTTTTTAGGATATAACAAATATGCTTCACATTAATGCAAATTGCAAAATCTAAATGCATAAATAAATATTGAAGATAAAATCAATAAATATAGTTTCACACATACAATGTAAACACATGTAATGACGTTAAATAAATAGTGAAGGGAGATAAGCATGTCTACTATTGTACAAATAACATTTGACAAGTCATCATGTATAAATATGTGCAAATGAAGCAAATTTCCTATAAACATATGACACTAGTGCAAAAAATGTATCTTTAGGATCTAATAATAGATCAAGACTCATGTGCAAATATTGCCTAAAAATGTGCTAAAGTGCTGTAATAAAAGTGCAAAATGTGCAAGTGAAAACATTTATATAAATTGAAATTTTTGGGGGAATAGCAGCAGTAATATATGATATCCCGGAGCCCCGGGAATTATGCCCATAGATAAAGGACAGGAAGAAACATAGCAGCAGTTACCCCTAAAAAACTGTGTATGTAATGAACCATGAAGTCAAAAAAATTATACACAATCAATGCTAATATGATGAAATGTTAATTATTCGATGGCAGTGCCCAATGACTAAACTCGTCATCATGAACAACAGGGAACTAAATATTTATAAAAAGGGAACCTAAAATTGAAAAGGAACTCCCAAAGGGGTAGTGAGAATACATAGCTAGATAGAAAACTGAAAAGACTCCGCAATTAAACTTCAAAAAGTATCATACTGCAAGAAAGAACTGTGGGTTCATATATAAGGATGATTAAGGGAAGACAACGGACTGTTTTATAAAAAATGGTGTAGATCCTCCCCCATGTTGAGCCCGTTCAGCATCATAGTATCGAGCTCCAAGATGAATCTACTTCCAATTGTCTGAGCTGACGCTCACGGTTTCCTCCTCTAATGTTTTTAGGAACCACCCCTATCACAAAGTAGTCCAGATCTTTTAAGTTGTTATTATGGGCTAACATAAGGTGCCAGGCTACAGGATAGTTTGGGTCTGAGTTGACTACTGCCCTCAGACGTTGGAGTATGCAGTTGTAGACCTGTAGCTTAGTGCTACCCACATATCTTAAATTGCAAGTGCAACGTAATACATACACCGCATAATCAGTGCGACATGTGTAAATGCATCACATTTAGTTGGTATGTCGCAGAATGGGGTCCAATATTCAGTAGTACTAGTTCCAAATTTGCAAGGCCTACAGGAGCTGCATTTCACAAACCCATTTTTGTGTATCAAGAAGGAACCTGAAGTCTTAACTCCAGACTAGTTCTTACCAAATCATCGCGCATGGCCCTGGACTTTCTGAAGGTTAATACAGGTGCACTAGGTAGTAATAATGAGAGTGTTAAATCCGTTCTTATGATGGGCCAAATTTTCTGCATTATCTGTCTTAATTTTTTGTGCTGTTTAGAATAAGTTATAACCAGCCTTACTGTTTGGGTTTGGGTCATATGTATGTATATATATATATATATATATATATATATATATATATATATATATATATATATATATATATATATATATGTATTGCCTACTGGCGGTAGCCAGTATGTAGTTATAGTTACAACCTAGTTTCCATAGGGAAAGCATTTATTGATTTGCTAAAAACATTGGCGTCGTGTTACGAATCTTTGTGATATTCTCCCAAAAAAAGTCTATCCAAGTCAGGTCCTATCCTGAAAGTTTGGGGGTGGTTCGTAAAGCGGGGGCTGAGAAAAAAGGGGGGTCCCAAAACGCATTTTCCCATGTTAATTTCCATAGGAGATTTTGCAACGAGTTACAGCCCGAACTGCTGAACAGAATTACCCCAAAATTTGGCAAAAAGGTAGAGCTTGGTTCAGAAAGCCACCTTTTTTTTAAATGGTGTAAATCCGTTCAGTAGTTTTTGAGAAATTCAAAAAATAAGAGTCAAAAAATCAATTTCCCATAGGAAACTTAGGGCAAGGCTACAGCTGAAACTACTGAATGGAATTACCCCAAAATTTGGCAAAAACGTAGTGCTTGGATCAGAAAGAGACCCATTTTTTAAATAGTGTAAATCTGTTCAGTAGTTGCTGAGAAATTAGAAAAATAAAAGTTTCGATATCTGTGCGGAGCATAAGTCCCGAGCACGAGCTTCACTGTGATTGGCTGCTAACACTCCAAGCTAGGAAGTGTTGGCAGCCATCTTGTGACTCGGTAGAAGCGAGTCACAGAAAACAGAGAAACAAAGGTATAAAACAAGAGAAGAGGACAGGGTAGAAACACCCTGACCCCCTAGGCCTGCTCAGGGGTGTCCAGAAGGACCCCCAGGACAAAAAATTTTTTTCAAAAAAAAGTTTTTGGGCGTAATTCACGCTAGGGTCGCAGATTCCCACTTTTTATTTTAATGAGGCCCCTGGGCGGGCTAGGTTCCGGGGGCATTTCTTAAAAAATAATAATGGGTCCTCGCTGGGGCTGTGGGGGCCCACTGTGGTCCCTGCAGCCCCGGGGCGTCACTCATGTTGGGAGGGGGTTGCGTGGCCCCCCTCCTGGAGCCCTCCATGTGCTTGTAACTTTGGGGTCATTTGACGAATCTTTACGACATTTTCCAAAAGGTTTCTCTTTTTTGATCAGCTGATATCTTGAAAGTTTGGGGGTGATTGGTCAAAGGGGGGCTGAGAAAAAAGGGGGGTCGCACTACATGTTTTCTCAATGCATTTTTCATAGGAGTTCTTTAGACAAGGCTACTGGTCAAACTGCTGAATGGAATTATGCCAAATTTGCCAGGGAAAAGGGTCTTGGTCCAGGAAGACCACTTTTGTTGAAATGTTGTAAATCCGTTCAGTAGTTTTTGAGATATTAAAGGAAAAAGAAATATATATCTGGGAGGAGCCTAACTCCTGAGCACGAGCTTGCCTCCGATTGGCTGCTAACACTTCAAAGCAGGAAGTGTCCTCTGATTGGCTGCTAACACTTCAAACCAGGAAGTGTTAGCAGCCATCTTGTGCCTCGCATCGAGTAAAAATATAAAGAAAAGGTCCCGGGGGCAATTTAATATACCAGAGGTCTGTGTGAGGTAACCCTTTCATGCTCCCTCTGCCCAACATCACCACTTCGCAGCTATGCCTTTAAAAGCCAGTCCATCGGCTCACAGCTCTCTACCTTTGCGAGCTAGTACTCTGCTGTGGCTCTACCACTGCAAGCTACTAAGCTGCAGTTCCTTTTGGGAATGAACGGCCCGTAGTTCTCCCTCTGCGAGTTGAGCCCACAGGTCGCAGTTGTCCCTCTGTGAGCCTGGGTGCGAACTGTTAATAAGTCACACTATATGAGCATTTAAAAGCCATTTTGTGATTCAGTCTGTCAGCTGGCATCTGTCCGAGGCATCTCTGAAAACATACCGGAGCTCTGTTTGTGCGAGATACCCCTTTCACGCGGTGTCTCCCTACATCAGCAGGTAACGTACCCTCTTCTCACATCACCAGCATACCCCCAACAACCTTCTTGGGCCCGCAAGCCTCTCTGTGCAAACCACTTGTCGGCTCACAGCTCTTCGGGTGCACCTTCTCGGGACCACAGTTGTATCTGTGAAGCTAAGACTAGAAATATACCACAGGTCTCTCTGCGAGTTACCTCCTTCACGCTCCCTCTCCCCACATCACTGTTCTGCAGCTATCCCTCTGGAAGCCGACGGCCCGCACCTTTCTCTATACCAGTCAGCCCACAGGTGTTCCTCAGCAAGCTGGCCGCAGCTCTCCCTCTGCGAACTGATGGGCCGCGGTTCTCCCTCTATGAGCCAGCCAGTTGGCTCGCAGCTCTTCATCTACGAGCCAGCTTGCCGGCTCGTAAGTCTCTGAGAACAGCTGCAGTGAAGGCAATGATCAGGCAGGTCGGACATCCAACACTGATCAGACAGAAGGAGCTCCTTGTCCGCCATCCCTCCTCACCCCCACCCTCCAAAAACAAATGTGACAGTCACGTTAGGGAATCTGGAACGTAATAAATTGGGTAATGTCATACAATTATTAATAAGAAGATGCTTGTGAGGTTGGACAAATAAGAATCTTAGCCATGTATGGATTTACATATAAAACATTTTATTAAAACAAAACAACAACAAATAAAACTATGTACAGCCATGGTGTGTCATCGCTGGACCATTTGTGAATCAAAGCCTGCAAGACAAAAAGAAAGATAAGATGGTGCGTCATATGTCCAGCAAAGGAGAGAGAGAAAGAGTGAGAAAGAGGAAGAAAGAAAGAAAGAGTTAGAGAGAGGAAGACAGAGAAAGAGAGAACGAGTGAGAAAGAGTAAGAGAGAAAGAGTGAGATACAAAGAAGAGAGAAAGAGAGAAGCAGTGTGAGAGAGAGGAAAAGAGTGAGAGAAAGAGTGAGAGAGAGGAAAAGAGTGAAAGAAAGAGTGAGAGAGAGAGAGAGAGTAAGATACAAGGAAGAGAGAAACAGTATGAGAGAGAGGAAGAGAGAGAGAGAGGAAGAGAGAGAAAGAGTGAGAGAGAGGAAGAGAGAGAAAGAGTGAGAGAGAGGAAGAGAAAGAGAAAGAGAGAACGAGTAAAAGAGAGGAAGAGTGAGAGAGGGAGAGAGAGAGAGAAATAGTGAGAGAGAGGAAGACATAGAAAGAGTGAGAGAGAGAGGAAGACAGAAAAAGAGAGAAAGAGTAAGACAGAGAAAGAGAAAACGTGAGAGAGAAAGAGTAAGATACAAGGGAGAGAAAAAGAGAGAAACTGTGTGAGAGAGAGGAAGAGAGAGAGAGAGAAAGAGTGAGAGAGAGGAAGAGAGAGAGAGAAAGAGTGTGTGAGAGAGAGGAAGAGAGAGAGAAAGAGAGAAAGAATGAGATACAAGGAAGAGAGAAACAGTGTGAGAGAGGAAGAGAGAGAGAAAGAGTGAGAGAAAGAAAGAAAGAGAGAGAAAGAGTGAGAAAAAGGCAGACAGAGAAAAAGAGAAAACGTGTGAAAGAGAGGAAGACAGAGAAGGAGTAAGACAGAGAAAGAGGGAAAGAATACAATACAATGAAGAGAGATGCAGTGTGATTGAGAAGAACAGAGAGAGAAACACTGTGGGAGAGAAGAAGAGAGAGAGAAGAAGTGAGAGAGAGAGGAAGAGAGAAAAATAAAGAATAAGAGACAGAGGAAGCGGCAGAGAGAAAGAGTGAGAGAGAGGAAGACAGAGAAAGAGAGAAAGAGTGAGATGCAAGCAAGAGAGAAAGAGAGAAACGGTGTGAGAGTGAGTAAGAGTGAGAGAACCAGTGTGAGAGAGAGGAAGAGAGTGAAAGAAAGAATGAGAGAGAGAAGAAGTGATAGAGATAGAGAGAAAGTGTGAGAGAGAGAAAGAAGAGATGGAGAGGGAGTGTTGACACTGGAGAAAATATTTGCAGATCACCTTTCTGCCCCGGTGTGTCTCCACCACGTGCAGGGACATAGTGCACCCTCAAGTTTAGTCATCTAAAAGATAGTATAGAATTTGTAATTGCAGAGTACATACAA
This sequence comes from Lissotriton helveticus, assembly GCF_964261635.1. NCBI lineage: Eukaryota > Metazoa > Chordata > Amphibia > Caudata > Salamandridae > Lissotriton > Lissotriton helveticus. The sequence continues at coordinate 598,148,825 of NC_136063.1, read as the reverse complement.
CTGCACACGCTTGATTCTCTGTTTCGCCACTGCGCACTCAGGCTGCTGCACCCCATCCGCTCCCACTGCTCGGAGGTGTCTGTGCGCTTTTGTGTGCTCAGGCTGCTGCACACTATCCACTCCCTCCGCCCAGAGATGACTTCCTGCTGCTGCGGAAAGAAGCCTCTCTGCTCAACTTCCGCCACTGGCGTGTGTGTAAGAGGGTCCACCACATGCCGAAGCAACCTTCTCAGGCATTGCGTACTCACGCTAAAGTAGAGCGCACAATTCAGAGTGGGTGTTGATTGTCAGGATGGCCACGCATCATCGCAGGTTCCACACGTGATCAGCTCTGGTGGCACTGAGTAGCGGCAGTTCCGTGTTGGGGGGATGTCAATTCGTGAATCACAGCCTGTTAGATAAAAAGCAAGATAAGATTGTGCATCATGCATCCATCAAAGGAGAGAGAGAGATTGAGAGAGAAAGAGTGAGAGGAAGACAGCGAGAGAAAAAGAAAGAAAGAGTGAAAGGAAGACAGATAGAAAGAGATAAACAGTGAGAGTTAGAGGAAGAGAGAGAAAAAGAAAAAAGAGTGAGAGAGATGAAGAGAGAGAGAAAGAGAGAAAGAGTGTGAGGAAGAGGAAGAGAGAAACAAAGGAAGAGTGAGAGAGAGAGAGAGAGAAAGAGTGAGAGAGGTAGAGAGATAGAAAGAGTGTGAGGGAGAGAAAGGAAGATATAAGGAGGGACAGTGAGTGCCCACACTGTTGACAAACCCCACACAGCTCACCTTTAAGCCACTGCTGTGTCTTCAGCCACGTGCTGGGACCTAGTGGAGCCCTCAAGCTCCCACATCTGAAACATAGTGCAGAATTTGTAATGGCAGAGTATATACGACTGCGTATGCTTAAATCGCTGTGCCGCCTTTGTGCATCCAGGCTGCAGCACCCCATCCACTTCCGCTGCCCAGAGGTATCTGCCTGCCACTGCACACCCAGGCCTCACTGCTCACCTTTTCGCAGACAGGGCACCCTCCACATCATGTAGCCTCGCTCCGCAAGCCAACAAGTCTTACATTTGGTGCTGCGTCTTGATTTTGCCATGACGAGGACATACTAGTGCACCCATCATCATCGCAGGTTGTACACCCGCTCAGTCCTTGTGGTGCCACTAACTCAGTGACCAGTGAGGCCACGCATGAGGTGGTAGGCCCCCCCGCTGTTCCATGGCTCAGGCCTACAATGCGGTCCAGAAGGGCACACAAAACATGAGGTATCCGGACCACGAGGACGGGCCATCACCGTGTGGCTCTGCCAGGCGCAGGGTTATTAGTAGGGTCACGTGTCCTGTAACACCTGTGTTTGATGGGTGTAGGGTATATACCTGCCATGAGGGTGTGGCTGTGGCATACTGACAACTAGACCTGTGACCAGCAGATCACTACAATGAAAATCTGGGCCATGTAGCGTTGTTGTCCTTCCCTGTAAGCGTAAGCGGAGTGGGCTGGCCTGGCCTATGCCAGTCCTGCATGAGGCTGCGAAGAATGACTACGGAGCTATGGGCATGGCTCCGTCATGAGCTGTATGAGGAATCAACTGATGCGGGTGTCCGTATTGTGGTGCTGCCGTCATCCTGGTTGCACGCGCCAATGTGTCACTCTGTAAGGCAAGTCCCACAACATGGTCAACACGGAAGGTACGGGGACTCACTGACCCTATATTCATCCATAGTTCCACACAAGAAAGATGGTGGACATGACACATCTGTGTGGATATGAATGTTTACTTCACATTCAGTGGAGTCTTGCAGCTGTAGCAATACAGGACCATGGAAAGTTCAAGTTTCAGTTTTTGGCACATGGAGGACAGTCAATTAGAGACAAACTCATTGTCAGAGTTAGGCTGCGCCAACATATGAACTTATACAATCATTCTGCCAATCTTCACGCACTTATAAATTCACTATACACTCTCCTCACAGTACTCTAATGATCCAGTCTCTACGTACGTACTTGTACAATGACCGAGACAAAGTTACAAAACCAAAGTTTTCCCCCACTGTCAAAGGTATTGCATACGCTGTCCAGAGCACAATATAATGTGGTAGGGCCCAGGGGCAGCTTGTTGCATACATAATGAACACACGGACACAGATAGATAGTGGAACTGGGTACGGGCACGTGCGCTAGACTCCTTTTTATTACCAGGGTCACATGCGCAGTGACGTCTGTGCTGGATGCGTGTGGGTGAGTGTAAGTAATCATTGGATCAGATACAGAGATTCAATCATAAAGGGTCAATAATTTGTGCTGCACTAAGATAAGGGCACCAGATTTGAAATAATACACAAAAGATACTGGACTGTGTCATCTCCAATCGCGACTCGATGTGAATTGTGAGCCCTGCTATCCACAGTGTAGATTGAAGGTAGTAGTCAGTACAGAATGCTTTTAGTCAATTTCTCTTGACAAAATTGAAGGACATAGAGTACAATTCTCTCTCCAATAAATAAATCAAACCTCAAAGAACGAGAGAGGAAGATGGCGACCGACTTACATCGCCGTGAGGAGGCTCCGCTGAGTCTCCCCGAATCAAACTTTGTATGGATAGCCGTGAACGGAGATACCAAATGCAAAATCTTCCTGTAGCAGATGTGACTGAGGAACGCATTTAAATCAAAGGAAAAAACCTTGGAGCAAGAAATGCGGCTGAAAATCGCAATTGAGCAAAATCCACCAATACTCTTCATCGCTGCAATCCTTCCATGCCGCGAAGACGCCGTACCCGCTTGGTGCTCCTGGATGGGGCCTGACCTGCGCGGCTCTCTCCCGGCGTGTCTTCGTCTCAGAGGACTGTGGTACGAGCTGGCTGATCTCCGTGTGGTGGGGAGGAGACAAGTACGGACCCTGTGCGGCACCCGATCCTGGAACAGAGACGACTGCGGCGGTGGAGTGAAAAGCTGTATCAGGACCACGATACATTGTTGCACTCAGCTTGCTACCCAAGTAAGGATGACCGGCAAAGGGGTGAGAGGAGGCAAGGGCAAGGCCGCTGCCATATCCCTTCAGCCAGGCGCAACTTAACCAAACACTTTACCTGGATCCATGTGCTTGGGTAAGAAGCTGGAGAATTTGAGTATGGGTGCAAGAGGCAAAGGAGGGGGGAGAAAGTGGAAAGTATGGGCAAAATTCTGCAGGAGAAAGAGAAGGATTTAGCCACTAACTCCATGGGGAAAAAGACTAATACAAGGTTACCCAAAGATACTGACAATCTGCAACCATTAATCTCTAGCAGTTTTGTGGTAGCTGGTGGCCTTGGGAGCAGTAAGCAGGGTAGCGGCGGCGAGCAAAGGGTAAGCTGAGATACTCCTGCAGGAGAGGGTTCAGTGGAGGCAATCCCGATAATCACAGGGGAAACTGATGGCTCTGAAGGTACTATGGCCAGTAGACACAGTATCCCTCCCTCACAAATGAACTCCATAACCCCGGCAAAGGGCGCTACTGGCAGTACTTCCCTCCCCCCTCCAGTGTTGCACGTTGCCCAACCAGTATTAGATTGGAGCCAGATGACGTCAGACAACCAGGATAAGTTCTTCTCACTAACCGAGGAATCTGAAATAACAGACCGCAGTATCCCCTTGTCAAGCGGGGAAGAAGGCAAGAAATGGTATAGCAGTCCTAACACCGGCAGTCGCATATCCAGATCTGGAACCAAAAGGCTTCAAAAAAGCGAAACAGTGACCGGACGCAAAGGGACAATGATGTGTCAGGGAATGAGAGTACTAGTGGGATGAAATGGGACTATAACAAAACCCCTCTCACCCTTGTCCCATCCCCTTCCATGGCTTCGGGAGCTTCTCCAATAAACAAACCAGAGAGCGGTGGAAATGGTGGCAATAAGGCAGAAGAACATGGTGAATCCGCTTTATCAGATGTTCTCAAGTCCATAAAAATCTTCCAAGACGATGTCAAGGCAGACAGTCGATGATCCTGCATGGCTGCCAAAAAACTGCAGGGTGCTGTCAGAAAGGTGGGGAAAACCTGTGCCGACATAGCTGATCGAATGCCCCTGGTGGAGGGCAGAACGGAACAGCTGGAAAAGGATGTATCGAAACAGCATGACGAACATGAGGGGCTGGTAAAGACTTGATGTGGAAGATGGAGGAGCAAGAAAATCGGCAGAGACGCAATGACCTCCGCTTTTTAGGGATCCCGGAAGGCGCAGAAAAAGATGATCCCACGAAATTCATGATCAACTTGCTAAAAGGAGCGTTCCCAGAGCTGCAATCATGGGACCTGGACAGGGAGGTTCAAAGAGCCCATAGATTCCCACTGTTCCCTGGCAAGCATGCATCCACATCTCAACACCCTCGAGCCATGCTGCTATTCTTTGGAAACTTTATCCTCCGCCAAACCTTGTTTGACCTGGCCAGGCCAACAAAGAAGCAAACATTCGAGGGAATAACCTTTTTTACTACACCCGATCTCGCCCATGCCACAGTAGAGCAGAGGTGGAGGCTCCGACAGCTCTTTGAGCCATTCCAGAAGTGTATTTGCACAGGCTAAAAATAGTCTTCAAGGGGGCGGTACGCAGCTTTGTCTCCGAATTACAGGCACAAAAATATCTTGAGGAACTGGCGGGGCAAAAAAAATAAGCTCACTAAAGTACTCTTGCCTTAATGTAAGTCCAATTGAACTGTACACAGTTAGACGGGCTCCAATACGAGTTTGATGCACTGCCCTTGTCATTCTAGCGAAGCATCTCTTTTTTTTCTCTCTCTTTTTTCCTTTTCTTTAAACAAGGGCAAGGGGGGTTCGCTTCCATGTTTGATGTACTGTGGTTGTTTGTTTTTTTGCTCTGTTTGATTGCCTTTTGTTTTTTTCTTTTCTTGCAGGGAGATAATTTCTACCTGTAAAGATTTTGCTTCTATAATATAAATGTGTGGAGTAGGGTAAAATATAGGTGTTGGGGAGGCCCAGCGGGCTCGCGAGGCTCTGAACGTCGGATGTTACACACACCTGGCTCCGCCAGGTAACCTCCAAAAATGGTGGTGGGTGGGGGGCAGACAGGAAAGGATACAGAAAAGGGGGAAAAATGCGGAAGGTTTCATGGAACACTTTAATATAACAAGATAGGCCTATTAAGAATATTATCGATGAACATTTGTTGATTAAATGATGTTAAGAAAACACAAATGGTGATGGTAGCACTGCAATCCTGGGGGACAAACATTGTTTGTTTGCAAGAAACACATGTTGAAGGGTCTCAAAGGTATATTCTTAATACTCTAGGACAGTGGTTCCCAAACTTTTGACTCCTGAGGACCCCCATTGAGTCACCACTGGAAGCTGGGGACCCCCAAGCAATTTGTAGGATTTAAATTTCAAACATTAAAACTGTAATTCCGAAAAAAATTAACATACATGTGCGCACAAAACAAATACTCAAATTACTAATGATTTTAGGGGCATATTTACAAGCCCCTATCACCATGGGAACATCACTTTTTGAGATGTTTCCGTGGCGATAGGGGCTTTGCCTTATTTACAAGGCAAAGTTAAGCCACTTAACGTGGCTTAACGGTTCCTTGTAAATAAGACTCCCTTTCACACAATGCTTAGTGTGAAAAGGGTGGGAAGTGGGTGTTGTGGTGGGCGTTTCCTCTGCAACACCCATTGATTTTGACGCTGCCCCCTATTTACAAGAGCAGCATAAATGGGAAGCAGTGCCAAAGTTAAGACCAGGGAAAACCTGGTCTCAACTTGGCGAAACAAGGAGAAATGAAGTGCTTCATTTCTCCTCGTTTTTGTAAAACGCATTGGATTGTTTATGTTCAGGAAGGCGACCCTTCCTGCACATCAACAATCTTTAAAGAAAATGACATTTTGTAACTTCCATTTGTGATGCATTAAGCAGCACACATAGATGTGACAAAATGACATTTCAAGATTGTTTATGTGCAGGAAGGGGGACCTTCCTGTACATAAACAATCTTCCCCTGTTAAGTGTAGCGCCAGCGCAGGGGAAACGCAGGGCTGCACCATACTCTTGTAAATATGGTGCAGCCTGCGTTTCTGAAGGAGTGGAGTGTATTTTTAAGTCAAGGAGGCTGGTCTGGAGAAGCACAAACTCAGGATTCAGAACATAACACAGTGGTTAGCATTGACTTTAACAATAAAAATGTATTTCCACCCAAATAAACCTTTTAAGAAGCATAAGGATACTGAAAGACTGAGAAAAAACATAAGTCCCTAACTTGTACCTTGCAGTTTGCAAGCAGCTGTTTGATGACAGTTTTTTGGTCACTGTGCTAGATTACGATTGTCACTTATGAACTGCACAGTAACAAAAGAATCTCTCTGACAAAAGCAGTAACCGACTGGCCGATTCATATCAAATACTGTTTTTTAAAATGCATGGTACACGTTCTTTGCAGTAGGCATATTAACCCTCTGTGCTACATTAGTTCAGTCACAGCTGCCACTGGACAAAACTCTCATGCCTCTCCAGCAGGGAAATTAATCACTGTCATTATCTTGACACTTTTATTGTTCTTTGAAAACTGCTAATTAAACAAGATACTTTGCAGTGCTTTTAAAACTAATGCCTGCGGACCCCCTGGGGGCCCGCGGACCACAGTTTGGGAAACACTGCTCTAGGATATTGGCTGATATGTGCCACATCACAAGGAGCTAGGGTAAGGGGGTTGCTATTCTTGCAAGGGGAAAGGGGTTAATCTTTAATCATTCTAAAGCTGATAAATTCGGCCGCTGGGCTATGACAGAATGTCAATTTGGGAGTGCGCAGAAGATGACCTTATGTGCTATATATGGAAGCAATCATGATGAGGCCTCAGTTATTGAAGAGATCTCAAATGAACTAATGCATTGGACTTTGCCACTAGTGATTTAAATCAATTTGCCTCATAATAGGTCACTAAATGAGGATTGGCACTAAACATGGTGTAAACCCAAGCTTTTTAAGGCATTGAAACAATTGTGCTGGAGTTATGGTCTGGTTGATGGCTGGCAGGCTTCAAATCCTGATGATCCAGGGTTTCCATATTTTTCCAACCCACATCTTACCCATGCAAGACTAGATTACTTCTTAACTTCTAATTCAATTAAATCCAAATGCCAGATAATGAAACTTCCCCGGAACCTGTCGGATCACAATCCTCTCATCTGTTCTCTTGAGGTGGACACTAGAAATAATATACCTAACACATGGACCTTCAAGAAATCTCTGCTTTTAGATGAGAATTACTGTTGTCATATGAGGGAGTGGATCCCAAAATTCCTATCTGATCATGAGGGAAGTGCCTCAATTGAAGTTATCTGGGACACGCTAAAAGCAGGGATCCACGGGAAGACCATGCAGTATTCTTTAAAAACTAATAAACAAGGTTGGATAGCTATGCAGGGGCTGCAAGACAATCTGACGAGGGCTGAGGAAGAACTAATAAGCGGTACAAGTGACAGTAGTTTAATCAGGAAAGAAGAAGTTTTAGAACTGCAGAACCAAGTAGCAATCGTGAAAGCTCAAATATTGAATGTCTTTACAGAAAAAGCAATTAAGAAAGCACTAGCCCAAAAAGAGAGGGTTTATGAAGCCAATGAGCACATTGGACATCAACTAGCAGTGTGCATGAGACAACAGGCCACCTCGAACTTGATCCGTGTAATTCAAGATCACCAGGGGTCTAGGGTGGAGGATCCCAAACTCATAAGAGATGCCTTTTGGCAGTTCTATCAAAACTTATATGCTGGAAATGGGGAGGCTGATCAGACAAACATTGAAAACTACCTGGATAACTCCAGGCTTACTAAGTTTGATATAGAGTATGCAAACCGCTTAGAGGAACTGCCCTTGGAGGGGGAAATCCTGGGGGTAATTAAAAATTTACCTGGAGGGAAAGCTACGGGGTTAGATTGCATCCCATCTGAATTCAATGTTTTATTCTTAAACCAGATTTATCACGCACATCTTTAAAGGAGGCACCCCACCGAATTCTTGGTACCGGGCAAAGGTAATCATCTTTCCAAAAAAAAATAAACCCCCCGAACAGCTTGGGTCATACCGCCCCATTACCCTCATCAACTCAGATTCTAAAATCTATGCAAAAGTCCTAGCCAATAGAATTGCCCCTTTAATCTACAAAGTAATTTCGCCAAGCCAGCATGGCTTTATTCCTGGTAGATCCACCATTAACCATGTTCATCGGGTAATCACATTGTTTGATGGTATGGAGGTGGCAGGGGACCCTATGGCGCTGGTTTTGCTTGATGCGGAAAAAGCGTTCAATAGGGCCTCCAGGCACTTCCTCTGGGCTGCACTGGCTAGATTTGGGATACAAGGAGGGTATATCCAGGCAGTTCAAAAACTGTATGTAAACCCTAGGGCTGTAGTGATGGTAAATGGCAGGCTAACAGAAGAGCCTATAATATCGCGTGGACACGACAAGGCTGCCCGTGCTCTCCACTGCTCTTTGCGATCTATATTGATTCATTTATCAGGCGACTAGAGGAGGATAGGCCAATTAGACCAGTAATTTTAAAATGCTTCCCCTCTAAAACGCTTGCCAATGCGGATGATATCGCTATTGTAACAATCGATCCAATCATGGCTATGCCCGCAATAGAGGAAGAGACAAAGCAGTTTGGATATGCACTTAATCAGGGGAAAACCCAGATTGTTTTAAACAAAAACTATGGGGTGAGGGATGATCGGGTGGCGGAACAAGCAACTTATCTAGGCATCTGTATTACATCCGATCTCGAAAACCTGGTTAATGTCAATCTAAAACTGATAACCACTGTAATACAGAATGATCTTAAATGCCTAGATAATTTATACCTTTCTGTTATAGGCAGAGTAAACGCGATTAAGATGGTCTTCTTCCCCAAAATTCTGTATTTCCTGAGAGCCATCTGTTTAGAATTTTTGGCGTCCGGGCTGAAATTAATTGATCGGATGTTTTCCAGCTTTATCTGGGCATATTCACAACCACGGCGTGCCCAGAAGCTCCTTATCCTTCAGAAAAATCATGGCGGGCTAGGTCTCTTGAATTTACAGGCTTATTATTGGGCAACCGTTATCTTTTAAAGGAAGGACCTTTTGGGAAATAACGGAGAAAATGGAGAAGGGGATGCCTACACATCATCTACTTTCCAATTTCTGCTAGGTAGGGAGAGTAGTGGGTACTGGTGGAGACATATACATGGCAGCTACCACACAAAAGTTACATTTAAAACATTATTTAGCGGGTTCAAACTTTGGAAATCAATTAGGAAAATGCTGGGGATAGGAAGACTCTCATTCTACACACCTATAAAAAACAACCCTGATCTGCATGCAATTTTTAATGACAATTATATGCTTAAATAGCACGAAGCAGGGATTAGTCAGGTAGGCTGCCTCTTTTCCTTTGCTGGGATATATTCCTTTGAAGAACTGAAAAATAGATTTGGATTAGACTGGCGCAACTTTTTTAAATGCCTTCAAATCAGAGATTTCCTGACGTGAAAGACAGGTGGGAGAGGGGGTATGGGAAAAATATAATTAATAGATACACTAGTATCTGATGTAGGGAATAAGATTGGGGGCATATACCTACACATTATGGCAATGTTTCCTGACGATATGGAAAAAATATCTCTCGAATAATGAGTCTAATTATGCCGTTGAAATGTCGCAATCAATCTTATTGTCTACCAAACTCCAGGCGCAATTTTTTAAAACATGCTTCTTTTTATATTACAATCCGGACAGAATAGCAAAATGGGTGTCCAGTCCGAGCACATGCTGCCCTAGGTGTAATCTTTATAGTGCTGACTGCATACCTATTTTCTCTTCCTGCGAGGGTCTAAAGGCGGTCAAACAAGAAATAGAGAAATTCCTCGCTACAATTTTAAACGATACAATTGTACTATCTAACGGGAGTATCTTACTGGGGGCCGTAGATCCCGAAAGCCCCAATATAGGCCATGTACTTATCTTTATTGCAATGGCAGAATTCAGGCTTTGCATTCCCTCTGCATGGCGGGATAACAATGCTCCATCGTTTCAACAATGGTTAGCCAGATTCCTTGCTATTGCAAACGTCGAAATTGCCATTTATAAATGCAAGGGCAAGACACTGCGGAGAAAAGGTCTAAAAATGTGGACTCCCCTGATAGCTTGTATCCAACTCTTGGCTTTATAGAGTGAGTTAAACCCTTAAAGACTTAAAACAATTAGATATGGGTATCCCAAGGCAGGTAGGGTTTGTTCTCTTGGCTCTTTGCTTTTGTTTTACTAAACCGCTTACTGTATATAACCATGTATTTCTGCATGTAACTTTTTTTTGTATATAGTATATATTCCTTCCTGAACTTGAATTGTGAGCCCTGCTGAGTACAGTGTAGGCCGGAGGCAGTGGTCAGGAAGAGCCCACAGACACGTGGCATTGACTTGAGCTGCATGGAGTTAGTGGTAGGTGTGGCGCTCAGCGTATGCGCAGCCAGCGATGATGCATTGTCTCTTGCCTACTGGACTGCGTCATCTGCAATCGCGAATCGATCTGAATTGCGAGCCCTGCTGACTGCAGTGTAGGCCTAAGGCAGTGCTCAGAAAGGGCCCACAGTCATGTGACGTTGACTTGAGCTGTATAGACTTAGTGGTAGGTGTAGCGCTCAGTGTGTGCACAGCCAGCCATGATGCAATGTCTCTTGCCTACTGGACTGCGTCATCTGCAAACGTGGCTCGATCTGAATTATGAGCCCTGCTGTCTGAAATGTAGACTGCCATTCAGTGTTCGTTTGCACTTGAAAGATGAATTTGGTCATTGTAGTAAAGCTATAACTGATATAAAACAAGTTCTTGAAGCAAGGATACTAAAAGGATATTGTGTAGGTTTGAGGGGTGTTATACCTAGTTGCCTACTGCACTCTGTAATTAATGAATGAAGACTCAACTGACTGCAGTGTAGGCAGGAGGCAGTGGTCAGCAAGGGCCCTCAGCCACGTGGCATTGAGTTGAGCTGCACAGTTATTGGCAATTCAGTGTGTGTGCAGCCAGCGATGATAAGTGGTGTACTGAGTTAGTGGCACCTGAAGCAACCAGCATGCGCGCACCCTGCGATGATGCATGGTCTGGGCGGGCTGTACTGGCAGCACTGTCTTTTGCCTACTGAATTCTGCCTTAATAAATCCACATGGTGATGACTTTTAGTGCAGTGAGTTAGTGGCACTTGAAGCATTCAGCATGTGTGCACCCTGCGATGATGCGTGGTCCGAGCGGGCCACACTGGGAGCAATGTCTTTTGTCTAATTAATTCTGCCTTAAAAAGGCCATGACTTATGGTGCAGTGAGTTAGTGGCACCTGAAGCACTGAGTGTGTGCTAACCCTGCAATGATGTGTGGTCCAGGTGAGCCGCACAGGGAGCAATATCTTTTGTCTAATGAATTCTGCCTTAATAAGGCCATGTGGCATTGACTTCTGGTGCACTGAGTTAGTGGTACCTTTGGTGCTCAATGTGTGTGCAGTCTGCGATGATGCATGGTCCGGGGGGGCGCACTAGGAGCAATGTGCCTTGCCTACTGGACTTCGTCATCTGCAATCGCCACTCCATCTGAATTCTGAGCCCTGCTGTCCGCAGAGTAGATTGAAGGCAGTAGTCTGTACAGACATAGGTCTGCGGTGCTGTGCCGCTGGGTTCGCAGGGGGCCTGTGTCATGGAGGCCTGCGGTCATGGCAGCAGCCACGTGGCAGGGTGAGGGCCGCTGTTCTGGCAGATGCTTTGTCCTTCCCACAAGTGAACCACGCTCAGAGCCCCAGCCTATTTATTCATACTCCAATGCTGGAGTGGTGTACGTTGGACCAGCCCACTCCTCTTCAGCTTCCAGGGGGGAACTACACAGCTACATGACTGAGATCTTCTCCACTGCCTGAGGTAACATAGTTGCTTCTATTGTCCACAACACAACAAGCACCAGCAGTATATGTACACATGGAGAGGTTTGTGCTCTGCATAGTGAGGTCTGTCCAGCACATCATCGCTACACTTGGTATTGTGTGCATTATTATTGATGGGTGACTTGCGTCCTTCACACATACTTGGTTGCCACATCTGCCTACATTCAAGTATTGTGTGGCTGAGGGACCATGCCATTTCTGGAAGGTCTCCTGTCCTGTTCTGCCCTGCCTCGGTGCTAGTAGGCAGGGGGTGGTCCAGGAGGGACATCGTGAGGCTGGTGGCAGTGGGTGTTGTAGCTTTCTTGGGTGTCGGCGCCGCATGATCAGTAACTTTATGACATGTATTGCCTTCAGATATGATTCTGGGCTGGGCTCCCTCTCACACTGTAGATAGGTGTCCTGGTTCACACCAGTAAAAGGCAAATGTTAGAATCCTACTGATAACGTGGCTTATTGCCTGTTTTTGGATCGCACCTCAGTTTTGGCTGCTCGTTGAATATATCAGGAAGTGGTGCTTTTGTGTTATTTGTGCACGGGAACGCCTACTCTGCATATTATAACCGTTAGTTGTTGCTCTCATTTGTGGTGATTTCTTTTGCAGAAACTATTGCTGGAAAACTGGGGATATCAGCTGTTTTGACTAGGTTGAGAATGGTATGATAATTTAAAATCACTGAAAAAACATACGTTTAATGAACATTATAATTAGAAATTAGCATTTAAAAAACCTTTGAAATTCATAGAAAAAACTATAGGCTTCCGGGACTTTATAGTTACAAATTAGCATTTAAAAACCCTTTGAAATTCACTGAAAAAACCATAGGTTTCAGGGACGTTATAGTTAGTTCGACATTTCACTCATACAAAACCATAGAAATTCCACCGTTATAGTTACTTGAGCTAACTATAAATCGCGCCCCCGCAATGCACTGCTGATGACGTCACTTATTACATCATTCATGACATGGTCAGTGACATCACTGATGACATCATTGATGACATCTGAAATGACATCACTGATGATATCACTGATGACATCATCCATGTGAAAGTCTGATGCACCTCTTCACACCTTAACCCCTTCGCTGCAAGGCCTCCCCCCCCGTGCTAAGCCTTTTTTTTTGGCTATTTGGCATAATGCACCCTCAGGGCCCTGTAACGTTTTGACCACATAAGGTATCTGCGCCAAATTTGTGTCCTTTTCTTCCAACATCATGGGGATTCTAAAAGTACCCAGGGTTTGTGGATTCCCCTGGAGGGGTCCCAGAAATTAGCCAAAATACAGCAAAATGTTTATTTATTTTTTTAAATAGAAAAAACTGGCTGCAAATGAAAGCGTCTGGGTTTTGCCCTGCAAATGAATTCCGGGCAAAATCACAATTTTTCCAGCTTTCAGGGAATGACAGACTTTTGTCGAAAAACCAACATTTTTGACACAGTTTTGGCCTTTTTCAGGGACATAGCCTATTTTTGCTATTTTTTGTGCTTTCAGCCTCCTTCCAGTTAATGGTAGAAATGGGTGTAAAAGCAATAATGGTTCATGGAAAGCTATACATTTTAGAACAGTAGATAAAATTGTGAATTCAGCAAGGGGTCATTTATGTAGATCCGTCAAGGTTTCTTTATAGAAACTAACAGTTAAATGTAAGGAAAATTAAAAATTTGTTGAAAAAACAGCCTTTTGTGTGAACGTTTTCACCTGCAACTTCTTCTAATTATGACAGCTTTTTAAAATCAATATATTGTTACATCTGCTGGACCTTCCTGGTTGTGGGGATATATAGGACTTGTAGGCTCACAACGAACCCGACGAACCCAGAGTCAAAAACTGAGCAGCAATTTGCAATGGCTTTTTATTATGTGACATGTATATAGCAATTATTGTGGGAAAATGTATACATGGAAAAATCAGTATGAAAGACACTTATGTATTTCTGAAATGGGAACAAATTATAGAGTTTAGAAACAGTACATATTTGCACATTTTCAAAATTGGGAATACTCATACTAGCATGAGAATTATGGGTGATTTTTCAAAATGATTACTTTTTTACACAATGTCTTTCATTTGGAAGGGAGAAATGCATCAAAAATCAATAGATAATAACAGTTGCTTTACAAATCTAAATCACCCTAAATGTCCCGATAAAAATGGTACCTCACTTGTGTGGGTAAGCATAGTGCCCACGACAGGAAATGGCTCAAACCTAACGTGAACACACCACATTTTCACAATGAAATTGTACACTTTTTTTGCAAAGTGTTTAGCTATAGTTTCTGTACACTAGCTCTGCCGGCACCTAGGGAAACCTAGCAAACCTATACATTTTTTAAAACTAGACACGCAAGGGAATACAGGATGGGGTGACTTGACTGCCTCCCACCAGGTTCTGTTACCCAGAATCCCTCGCAAACCTAAACAATTGTCCCCCCCAAAACATTTCCCCCACATTTCTGTGGTTGAAAGTTCTGGAATCTGCGTGGATCCACAAATTTCCACCCCCGCGTTCCCCAAACTCTTCCAAGAAAAATGGTATCTCATTTGTGTGGGTCGGCCTAGTGACCGCGACAGGAAACAGTGCAAAACAGAACGTGGACACACCTCAATTTCGCAGTGAAAAATTACCCTTTTTTGGCAAAGTGCCTAGCTGTAATTTTTAACCATAACTCTGCCGGCACCTAGGGAAACCTAGCAAACCTATACATTTTTAGAAACTAGACACCCAGGGAAATACAGGGTGGGGTGACTTAGCTGCCTCCCACTAGGTTCTGTTACCCAGAATCCCTTGCAAACCTATAACATTGTAAAAAAAACACATTTTCCCCATATTTCTGTGGTGGAAAGTTCTGGAATCTGCGTGGATCCACAAATTTCCACTCTCCCTGCGTTTCCCAAAGTCTTCCAAGATAAATGGTACCTCACTTATTTGGGTCGGCCTGGTGCCTGCGACAGGAAACGGCACAAAACGCAACGTGGTCACTCCTCAATTTCGCAGTGAAAAATGAACCTTTTTTGGCAAAGTGCCTAGCTGTAGTTTTTTAACCCTAGCTCTGCCGACACTTAGGGAAACCTAGCAAGCCTATACAATTTTGAAAACTAGACACCCAGGGGAATCCAGGATGGGGTGACTTGACTGCCTCCAACCAGGTTCTGTTACTCAGGATTCTTTGCAAACCTAAAATATTGTCCCAAAAACATATTTTTCCCACATTTCTGTTGTGGAAAGCTCTGGAATCTGCGTGGATCAACAACTTTCTACCCACCTCGCGTTCCCCAAAGTCTTATGAGAAAAATGGTACCTCACTTGTGTGGGTCGGCCTAGTGCCCGCAACCCTAGCTCTGCCGGCACCTAGGGAAACCTAGCAAACCTATACATTGTTGAAAACTAGACACCCAGGGGAATCCAGGATAGAGGGACCTGACTGCCTCCCACCAGGTTCTGTTACCCAAAATCCTGTGCAAACCTAAAGAATTCTTTAAATAAACGCGTTTTCCCAACATTTCTGTGGTGGAAAGTTCTGGAATCTGCATTGATCCACAAATTTCCACCCACACCGCGTGCTATAAAGTCTTCTGAGAAAAATGGCACCTCACTTGTGTGGGTCTACCTAGTGCCCGCAACAGGAAATGGCGCAAAACGCAACGTGGTCACACCTCAATTTTGCTGTGAAAATGTACCCTTTTTTGGCAAAGTGCCTAGCTGTAATTTTTTAACCCTAGCTCTGCCGGCAGCAAGGGAAACCTAGCAAACCTTTCAATTTTTAAAACTAGACACCCAGGGGAATCTAGGATGGGGTGACTTGACTGCCTCCCACCAGGTTCTATCACCCAAAACCCCTTGTAAACCTAAAAAATGGTCCCCAAAAAAATATTTTACCCACATTTCTGTGGTGGAAAGTTCTGGAATCTGCGTGGATCCACAAATTTCCACCCCTCCGCCTTCCCCTAAGTCTTTCAAGAAAAATGGTACCTCACTTGTGTGGGTCGGCCTAGTGACCGCGACAGGAAACAGTACAAAACGCAACGTGGACACACCTCAATTTCGCAGTGAAAAATTACCTTTTTTTGGCAAAGTGCTTAGCTGTACTTTTTGAACCATAACTCTGCGGGCACCTAGGGAAACCTAGCAAACCTATATATTTTTAACTACTAGACACCCAGGGAAATCCAGGATGGTGTGACTTAGCTGCCTTCCACCAGGTTTTGTTACCCAGAATCCCTTGCAAACCTATAACATTGTAAAACAATATATATATATTTCTCCACATTTCTGTGGTGGAAAGATCTGGAATCTGTGTGGATCCACAAATTTCCACCCACCACGCGTTTTCCAAAGTCTTCCAAGAAAAATGGTACCTCACTTGTGTGGGTCGGCCTAGTGCCTGCGACAGGAAACGGCACAAAACGCAACATGGTCCCACCTCAATTTCCTAGCTGTAGTTTTTTAACCCTAGCTCTGCCGACACCTAGGGAAACCTAGCAAACCTATACAATTTTGATAACTAGACACCCAGGGAAATCCAGGATGGGGTGACTTGACTGCCTCCATCCAGGTTCTGTTACCCAGAATTCCTTGCAAACCTAAAATATTGTCCCAAAAAACCTATTTTCCCCACATTTCTGTGGTGGAAATCTCTTGTATCTGCGTGGATCAACAACTTTCTACCCACCCCATGTTCCCCAAAGTCTTATGAGAAAAATGGTACCTCACTTGTGTGGGTCGGCCTAGTAACCGCAACAGGAAACGGCACAAAGCGCAACGTGGTCAGACCTCAATTTCGCAGTGAAAAATGACCCTTTTTTGCCAAAGTGCTAGCTGTAGTTTTTGAACCCTAGCTCTGCCGGCACTTAGGGAAACCTAGTAAACCTATACATTGTTGAAAACTAGACACCCAGGGGAATCCAGGATAGGGGACCTGACTGCCTCCCACCAGGTGCTGTTACCCAAAATCCCTTGCAAACCTAAAGATTTATTTTAAAAAAACACATTTTCCCCACATTTCTGTGGTGAAAAGTTTTGGAATCTGCATGCATCCACCAATTTCCACCCATCCCGCATGCTATAAAGTCTTCCAAGAAAAATGGTACCTCACATGTGTGGGTCGGCCTAGTGCCTGCGATAGGAAACGGCACAAAATGCAACGTGGTCACACCTCAATTTCGCAGTGAAAAATGATCCTTCTTTTGGCAAAGTGCCTAGCTGTAGTTTTTGAACCCTAGCTCTGCTGACAGCTAGGGAAACCTAGCAAATCTATACAATTTTGCAAACTAGACACCCAGGGGAATCCATGATAGGGTGACTTGACTGCCTCCATCCAAGTTCTGTTACCCAGAATTCCTTGCAAACCTAAAATATTGTCTCAAAAAAACTATTTTCCCCACATTTCTGTGGTGGAAATCTCTTGAATCTGCGTGGATCAACAACTTTCTACGCACACCGCGTTCCCCAAAGTCTTATGAGAAAAATGGCACCTCACTTGTGTGGGTCGGCCTAGTGCCCGCGACAGGAAAGAGCACAAAACGCAACGTGGTCACACCTCAATTTCGCAGTGAAAAATTACCCTTTTTTGACAAAGTGCCTAGCTGGGGCTTTTGAACCCTAGCTCGGCCGGCACCTAGGGAGACCTAGCAAACCTATACATTGTTGAAAACTAGCCACTCAGAGGAATCCAGGATAGGGTGACCTGACTGCCTCCCACCAGGTTCTGTTACCCAAAATCCCTTACAAACTTAAAAAATTGTCAAAAAAACACATTTTCCCCACATTTCTGTGGTGGAAAGTTCTGGAATCTGTGTAGATCCACACATTTCCACCCATCCCGCATTCCCCAAAGTCTTCTGAGAAAAATGGCACCTCACTTGTGTGGGTCGGCCTAGTGCCCGCAGCAGAAAACGGTGCAAAACGCAACCTGGTCACACCTCAATTTTACAGTGAAAAATGACCCATTTTTGGCAAAGTGCATAGCTGTAGTTTTTTAACCCTAGCTCTGCCGGCACCTAGGGAAACCTAGCAAACCTATACATTTTTGAAAACTAAACATCCAGGGGAATCCAGTATGGGGTGACATGACTGCCTTCCACCAGGTTCTATTACCCAGAATACCTTGCAAACCTAAAAATTGCCCAAAAACACATTTCCCCCACATTTCTGTGGTGGAAAGATCTGGAATATGTGTGGATACACAAATTTCGACCCACCCCTTGTTCCCCAAAGTCTTCTGAGAAAAATGGGACCTCACGTGTGTGGGTCGGCATAGTGCCCGTGACAGGAAACGGCGCAAAACGCATCGTGGTCACACCTCAATTTCACTGTGAAAAATTACCCTTTTTTGGCAAAGTGCCTAGCTGTAGTTTTTGAACCCTAGCTCTGCCGGCACCTAGGGAAACCTAGCAAACCTATGCATTTTTAAAAACTAGACACCCAAGGGAATCCAGGATTGGGAGACTTGACTGTCTCTCACCAGGTTCTGTTACCCGGAATCCCTTGCAAACCTAAAACATTGTCAAAAAAACAAATTTTTCCCCACATTTCTGTGCTGGAAAGTTCGGGAATCTGCGTGGATCCACAAATTTCCACCCACCCTGAGTTCCTCCAAGGTCGTACAAGAAAAATGGTACCTCACTTGTGTGGGTCCGCCTAGTGCCCGCGACAGGAAACGGCAAAAAACGCAACATGGTCACACCTCAATTTCGCAGTGAAAAATGAACCTTTTTTTTCAAAGTGCCTATCTGTAGTTTGTGAACCCTAGCTCTGCTGACACATTAGGGAACCTACCAAACCCACATATTTCTGAAAAGTAGACACCCGGGGCTTCCAGGGAGGTATGGCTTGTGTGAATCCTCCAAAGTTTCCTTACCCAGAATCCCCTGCAATCCTCAATTTAAGCTGAAAAAATCACTTCTTTCAGACATTTTTGTGTGGGAAAGTGTGACATCACCGGGCTCACACAAATTTCCTACCACCCAGCGTTCCTCCAGGTCTCCCGATAAAAATGGTGCCTCACTTGTGCGGGAGGCCTAAGTACCCGCGATAGGTAAGGGCCCAAAACGTAGTGAGGCGACATCAAAATTGCCAATCTCAAAACCACCTGGTTTTGCAAGGAGGTTAACAGGGTTTTTGGCCCCTTGCTCAGCGGCCATCTAAGGAAACCTACCAAATCCACACATTTCCTAAAACTAGGCACCTGGGGGCTTCTAATGAGGTATGGCTTACGTGGATCCCCCAATGTTTCCTTACCCAGAATCCCCTGCAAACCTCAATTTTAGCTGAAAGAAATCACTTTTATGACACATTTTTGTGTGGGAAAGTGTGGCATCACCGGGCTTACACAAATTTCCTACCACCCAGCATTCCCCCAGGTCTCCCAAAACAAATGGTGCCTCACTTGTGTTGGAGCCCCAAGTACTCGCGACAGGCAAGGGCTCATTTCAGTTCAGGGCTATAATAAGCAAGGTAGATTATTTAGATATTATGATAAATGATGAGGATTATATAATATTGATGTAACTGTCCACCTTTTTTTAAACACTGGCTCCATTTCAATTGTTTCAGGGTGACGAACAAGTAAGTAATATTGATGAATAAGACATAACACCAACATTCTAAGTTACAATTGAATGAGGTACGTTCATATCTGAGTTGAAGTTTATATCAAATGAATCACAAAATGGTTGAGTACGCATGATGTTTAATGATTTGGGTGGATGCTTTGTATATATAGATTGACCAATAGGCAGGACTGAAGATAAATTAAGTTTGTTTTACTCCTTTTTGTTGATTATCATGATGTAAAAAAGGGTTGTGATTCTTCTTTCTTACTTTTCCAGCCCTGATGATGTCCTAAGGCGGACGAAACTCGTTGGCTACGTGTAACAATAAGTTGTATTTATGGATGAAAGGATTGTAATAACTGTCACATTGGATTGAATTCAGCCCTGATGATGTCCTAAGGCGGACGAAACTCGTTGGCTACGTGTAACAATAAGTTGTATTTATGGATGAAAGGATTGTAATAACTGTCACATTGGATTGAATTACCAAAGAAGCTTTTTTGGGGGGGGATTTTTGGAATTTGTAACCTCCTGAACTTTACTTGCATTTGAATACTGAAGATTAAAAAACTTGAAGAATAAAGAAGAAAGGAACTTATATGAACTATAATATTTGATTCATTCATTTTGAATACAGACGCTCCTTTCATTTCTATTCTTTCATTTGTATTTCTGGTCTTAACGGTGGGCCATAGGAAGTGGAGCGCCACATCTTAAAGAATTATCTAATTGAACTACCATTAATAGTTCACCGGTGCATACTGAGTATCCCTCACCGTTGTTGATTTAAATATCATTTATATACTCCAACTCTCACATGCACTGCGTTTTACATATGTAGTTACTGGGATATGTAGCACTGAGATATCCATTCACTCACCAACACACCCATACACACACTCACCCACTCATACAGCTGTGTCCACATGCACTCTTGAACCCATACACCCAGTGAATGAAGCACTCACACATCTATGCACAGAGTCACACACCTCCCACCCACCCACCCACACACTCAGGCACCCATACAAATACTCAG
The DNA here is from genome assembly GCF_964261635.1 of Lissotriton helveticus. Taxonomy (NCBI): domain Eukaryota; kingdom Metazoa; phylum Chordata; class Amphibia; order Caudata; family Salamandridae; genus Lissotriton; species Lissotriton helveticus. The sequence continues at coordinate 598,128,303 of NC_136063.1, read as the reverse complement.
GCAACCAATCATTAACCCATAGAGACACTCATGTAGCTACCCACCAACCAATGCAGGAGCTTACACAGCAATAGACAGACTGAAACAGACATTCACACAGTTTAGTCACTAACCATTGCATTCAGTAAGAGACATTTAATCACTCACTTATACAGTCAGTCATGCACCTACAAAATACTCCATCCAGACACTTATACACCCACTTATTCTTCAATACACTTGGCCAATATATATATAAAACATATTTAAACTTTACAGAAACACCCAGTCACTGGATGATGTCATCAGTGATGTCATCATTGATGTAATTTGAGATGTCATCAATGATGTCTTCAGTGATGTCACTGACCATGTCATGAATGATGTAACATGTGACGTCATCAGCAGTGCATAGTGGGGGGCGCGAGTTATAGTTAGCCCAACTAACTATAATGGCGCAATTTCTATGGTTTTGTACGAGTGAAATGTCCAACTACCTATAACGAATTCACACACCCCTACTACTGCAGGAAAAAGAAACTCTCATGTTCCCACCACTGCACACAATGCAGGACAAAGCAACCCTCATGTTCCCACGACTGCAGACACTGCAGAACAAAGGAACCCTGAAGTTCCTACTCCTGCAAAATTATAGGTATCTTCCAACCATAGATATTTAAACATAAAAGGAACTTATCCTGAAGACCTGGTTGTTTTCCAGCCCTTAGCCCTCTACTGGTAGCTGCATCTGCCACCCGTAATAGTGCCGGGACACCCCCGTTGGGGGTAGCTGAGCGTTTTACAAGTTTAAAAAATAAATAAATCCCTCGCTCACTGTATCATCCAACCCATTCCCACACATAATAGAGTTCACAACCCAGACGCTATACACAGTCTCAACATAAACCATGGCCAAACCCCACTCCTACACATAAGGAGATTTCATACCATTCCCACACACAATGGGCTTTACAATTCGCTCAGGGTATTTTCCAACCCACTAGCCACACATAGTCACAAAATAAGACCTAACCCAAACACACTCCTACAAATAAAAAAGTTTCAGAGGGCACCTCAAATGTAATGCACTCTCTATACTGCAAAACAAAACATATGCGCTCATCCAAAAGTGCAATCCCATCCTCTTACTTCCCACATTAATCACTCACCATTGCAGACAACAGTCCTCAAGGATGGTAAACAACCAATTCATCAAAATCACATTACAATATTTATAGGCTTGGTTTTAGTAAAAATACACTGCGTCCAAGACAGTAGCTACCAAAACAGTCAAGTGACCGGTGAACATCATCTCACCCTTGGCCACCGTAGGAATGTCATAAGTATGAGTCTACCTCTGACTTCAATTCATCACTTTCACAACACCTCCTCTTGCCGATGGACCCTGATCACTTCCGTGCGATAGCTGCCACGGAAAACTTTTCCTCATGGTGACCACTAGCGCTTCAGGCCACATAACGAGTGTTACAAAGATACAGCGCTGTCGCCCTATCACGACATTTACGCAGCCAACATAGCCAAACCTGGCTAGCTGATGGCACACGCTACTTCAGTTCCACACGACTACTACGATCCACAGCCGATCTTCGCCGATCTTCGAATGGTGGTATGTACGTGTTGAATCAGCTCAGTGCGACTGTACTGAGTTCCACTGCATGTAGTGATGTCACAGCGGTTCCATCGCTGAAATTGATCATTAGGGGAACAACAATGCGGTAGTTGTAGGACATGTCGGCTGGCAGGTGCTGCGGCTCGTGCCCCCCTGAGCTCGCGAGTGACAGCCAGTAGTGTAGATTATATACAGCCATAAACACCTGCACGTACATCAGAATGCACTCCAGTATGGTAAGAAAAGTGCCGTATGAATTCAAAGTATAACATAGATGCTTGCATATGTGCTGCTGACGCTCGATCCAGAGCTCCGATCGGTAGCACACCAGCCTGTCAAAGTGCACGCTGGCGCCACCCACACGTCTCAACAGATCTCATTGAAGGACCCGCAAGTGCGTCCTTTATAATTTTAAACATCCCCAATATGTTTACAACCAGCGCAGTAGATGCAATACCCAGCCAAACACTCTTCTGGGCCCAAATTATGCTCCAGAATGCCAAATGCCTTATAGTTATTACGTTGCCCAAATTACTGGCTCCCCTCCTCAGTTACACTGCGGCATACACTTCTGATTACTCATGGTTCAAACTTGAAGCAAGTTGAACATGAGTCCGGGCAACAGCGCTAATCCAACCAGACCGTACAATCTTCGTACACGATCTCCTCTTTCCGAAATTATTCACATGCTGTTGCAATGTCGAAACAGGTTGCCTCACCATAAGCCACTCACAGCGCAAGCTTTCCCAAATAGCTGTACTAATTACATACAGCTCTGCCGGCTCATTGAACGTGCACTTCCCAAATCAAGGTTATTGGCTGGTCATAGAATAAGTGCTACCAGTTCTAATTTCAGATGACTGCAGGGTGCAATATTACATATCCTTAAGGTTGAACACCCAAAACTTAAATTCTGCAGGCATTCTATCTTCGAGCCACATAGGTCAAACACCATTTCTGTTGGCTGTCTGTTTCAAGGTACCAGGTCAAAAGTCCAAAACATCAAATCTGTAAGTTGTTTATGTTCAAATCACTTATATAAAACACCCAAAATGTCAAATCTGTAGGCTGTCTGTTGAACTAGACACTGGTGGGGCATCCAAGGCATTGGTTAGCTTTCTCTTCAGACTCAGCTAGCCTCTATTAGGCTCTTGTGCAGTTCATTCAATTTCTTAACTTTTCAAAGGTGGCTCTTTTTTCCATTCATCCCCACTTTTGTAAACACAGTAAGGCCTTTTTAGGTAATCAGTCCAGTAGCCAGTAGTGCAGATTATGTAAGTAGGTTTATTCAGTTACAAGTAGGATGATAAATATTGTGTCCTACCAGGACACTTATTCCAACTGAACACTCATATGAACCATGCACTCATGAACATTCTGTTACATCACATTCTCACACGCTAAGCAGCAAGGAACTAGGAGACAACAGGATATAACAATGACATTTACTGAAATCTTCTCCCATACTTTGGAATAAACTTTGGGGTTGGCAGAGGGCATTCCAGGGACCATCTCCTGGAAACCATGAGCATAAATATATTTGGGCATTAATATGGAAACCTTCGGGAAGGGTATGCATGCATACCCTTTAGAATTAGAATATACATTTGCCACAGCAAACTATTCAACTTAAATCAACTTCCGACAACTTTAGCTTTTTGCGTAATTGTGTATTGCAGGAATTCAGTCGCCAACGTGTTGATCCTTCAGTTTCGCTACATGCTTCACAATACCATGGTATATAGTGCCCAAAATACATTCCACATTTTTTCAGAAATGTATTTTAGACATATTTATGTATTGTTTGGCATACATATAATTGACATTTTTTATTTAGTGATTTTAAGGGTCCTTACGTTGTACCCAATGCAATCCAGTTATGAAGATGGTCTTGGTTATTTATTAGGACACAGACCGAAATGTAAACATGCGTTTCACTTCTTGTAGTAAAAATAAAAGGACATTTTCTAGCATTCTTACTCAACATGTTTCTGTCTTTGGATTATTATTATCTATCATCAATAGCAGACCAATGCTCGCCTGCATACAATTATACATATCCACCATTATTTCTTCTCCTCTTTCTATAAATGCTCTGTTTGCTAAACTGTGTACGCCTTTAATGCTCTGATTGTTATCCTTGATCCAATGTTTTTGCTAATTTATTGCATTTCATATGTACACCAATAGTCATATATTTGCATTCAATTTGTATTTAATTAATTCTGCATTCATACTTACTTATTCAATCATGCCTAGTACCCCTCCAGGGGTATAGTCCATCAATCAGGACTCTCCAGCTATCTCTGTTCTGGGCTTTTCTTTCAATCTGACTTCAGGTGTAACTCATCTTCTTGCAGGCAGCCAGGTGTCTTTTGTTCTTTTTAATCTTTTCTTTTTCTGTTGAGGGTGCCAGGTGAGGGCTTGCTTGGTGGTGTTTGACCCGGGCTTGCAGAGGGTGTGAGCTATCCAGCCCCAGCGTATTTTCATGATTTCTCCATGAGTAGGGAGTTGGAAAGTTGGCTGCCATAGGTCGTTGTTCCTGATGGTGTTTGGCCAGTGGATTTGGAAGAGTTTCCTCAGATAGGTGATAATGAAGGTCTGCACTTTTTTGTTGGAGATAACTGTTGCCCTCCAAGTTTCTGCTCCATACAGAAGGACTGATTTTACACTGATGTTACAAAGGCTGATTTTGTTTTTTGTTTGCTAAATGAAGGCAGCCCTACCTTTGTCGATTCTTGTCTTGACAATGGCGACTGTGCCACCCTGCTGGTCTATGACACTTCCCAGGTAAGTGAAGGCCTCAAACTCTTCCAGTGCATCGCCTGTTAGAATGACTGCAGTTTTGTTGGCCATGCTAACCTTAAGGTTATTGATTTTTTCCCTGTGAATATTGAGTCCAAACTGTGATGATGTGGCTGCCACTTTGTTGGTCTTCTCTTGAATCTTCAGATGGGTATGGGAGAATAGTCTGCAAAGTCCAGGTCATTGAGCTGCGTCGAAGGTGTCCATTGGATCCCTTTCTTCTCCTTGCTGTGGGTGTCTTGATGATCCAATCTATGGCCAGCAGGAAGAGAAAAGGCGAGAGCAAGCAATCCTGGAGGACTCCACTGCTCACTTCAAAGGTTTCCATGAGTTATCCTCCATGAACTATTGTCATATAGCTACTGTATATCTTTATAATGTGTTAAGTTAGCATAGGCTCATTACATGTTTAAACGCCATTTTTCCTTTTTCTGCTTTTGCACACTACACTTAATTGTTGATTTAGCTTTCAACCTAGTAGTTCGTTGTGGTTTACAGGAGAATAATATGTTATTACTCTGATATCAGCTTTGCTTAATAAACTATGTTTGTACAGAGAGTGCTGAAGCTTCAGGAATAACACGATACAGAATTGTTATGAGGTCTGATCTTCGCGCCTTCATAGATATAACATAAGTGCAGCTTCTGCCAACTTTGGGCTTTAGGCGGGTTTTATATTGCTTTGCTTGAAGCACACAAACACACTTGATGCGGTTCGCATGCAGAGAGAGCTGGTGTATGCTGATGTGATCTCTTCATTCTAGGATCCTGAGGTATGGGCCCGCCCTGCTAAAACCCAAAGAGACCTTCTTAGCTATTAATATAATATGTGAGTTAGGGAGGGTGAGAAATAAGTGTTGTTAACCCTTATTCATTACAGCATGTTAACATGCTGTTACCATTTGCTTTCTATGGACTAGTAACTATGCTGATAACTTTGCTTCTGATAATATGTTTCCTTGTATTATCTAAGATACTGCGCCTGAGAAAACGGCATTAGTAAATAAATATTTCAAATGTGCACGTTTCCTCATTTACTCCACGTTCTGGTTTGAAATGATTGTGTAACGAAAGAGTGCTCATGTGTTCCACTTAACCTGAGGTATTGTAAGTTCATGTTCTGGTTTGTCTAAACATTGGACTGCAGCTAGCTCGGTAAGGGGTTGGTTTGGTACTAACGTGAGTTTTGGGTCACCCTAATTCGCTGAGGTTCCAATCCTCTGTGCACAGTTCTGTGGGAGAACAGAAACCCGGCTACATGGCGCCCATACGTTGGTGGTCTTATATCATGACACTCGAGTAGTATATCGTTCAAACCTTAACGCCGTCACTGTCGTTTCCGGAAAACGGCGGTGTCGGAGAAACCTACCTATTTTTTGAAATAGGTCTTTTCAAGCTTGAATCTATCTAAAACGGTTACTTTGAATTACTACCCAGTTGTGCTACAAAGTTTCCTTTGTTTTTCAATAGTTCCGGTGTAATCATGGCGCAGGCTGTGGCCATCCCGCAGCATAGTCGCATTGCGGTGCGCAACCATTTACAGGCTTTCCAAGTCCCGTTAGATGGCTTGGCTGTGATTTTAGTGGTGTGTGCAGATCCGGCGTACCCTTTCGAACTGTTTTATTCGTGGGTAACGTTTCCGGGAGTGGACGCAAATTCTGGTGTGTTCCACACCTACACACCCTCCCTTGTACCGGCTGAGTATACACCGTACAGGGCACTGGAAATACCTATTGATCATTGGCAGCATCGCGTTTGGTTTGATGGCGCCCTACCCCACTATTTGTCCGCTGCGAGGTTAGGTCCTTTGTCCATTCCAGGCACAAATTGGCCTGCATTGGGTGGATTCACCCCACACCCGAATCACGGCGCTTGTCCCCTTGCGGATATTCGCAGACTACATGTTGTCTCGATTGCCGTGATTCGTGCATTAGTACAATACATAGGTTGTCATCTCCCGGGAGGTCCCCCAGGGGGTCCAGCCGTTCAAACGGAACATGGCGGTTTAGGGCTCAATCCGGTTATGGTCAATTCGGTTTTTGGTAAGCGACCCGATGATAAAGATGAATTCCCTTTCTGGCTTGCCGAGAAATTTGACCAACTGGAGGCTGTGTTTCCGAATTCTACTCCTGCTGATAAACATAGAATGTTGACGATTACTTTGCCTAAGGATTTAACTCCTGAACTTGTTGACTGTGAAAGTTGGGGGAAAACTTTTGCGGCTGTTTATACGAGGTGTTTCGGCACCCCGTCTATGTCCGTACTGCCTACGATCGTTAAGCATGTTCAGGATGATCACGGACCGGAAGCAGCGGTTGAATTGGGTATGCACCTGTGTGGTTCTTTTGAGATTGTTAGCAATCTCATCCTCTCCAATATAAAGGGAGATGCGGTGAACTTTCAGGTGTCGAATGCTTTGGCTGCTCTACCCGATGCTGAAAAACCCCGACAGTTAGCGAAGATTGTTGTGGCCGCATATAAAACTATAGGTCGCACAAGTAAAGGTCTGAAATATTTTGCTATCCAGGAGAAAAAACAACCACAAGGGCAGTCTGCTACGGCAGATGTCCAGCCCAAGTCCAAAAAACAAAATTGGCCTAAAAATCAGAAACAGGGGAAGCAACAACAGCAGACTCAGGATTCTTATCCTGCGCCACAAGTTCCTGCGCCGACAGAGAGAGTTTATGATTTGCGCGATCGCGCGATGATTAAATCACCTGATCGATTTCAGGTTTCTGATCAACGCTCTCCTCGTTCCTTTCAGGACTCATCGGCCCCAAAGACCGGTGGAGGAGGAGGCGGAAGGGGACGTGGTGGCCAACAAGGACGTGGCCAGTCCCGCCAGACAGAAGGCGCAGGGAAGCAGGAGGATTCTACGCCAAAGAGACCGCAGTTTGCGAAAAAGAAAGTCGCAGCCTTAACAGCGCATCGATATGCCACAGATAGTGAGAACGCGGCTTCAGAATCTGACGTGGGCTCTGACCTTGCTGGACAGCGCGGCGGAGATTACCATAGTGAGAGAGGCGCTGCGTCCACTACTGAGGGTGACAGCGACTGATGTCTACGGTGTAATAGAAACAGCCAATACAAGACTTGCTCCCCCTGAAAGACTTTATGAAATTGTCCTGTTAATTGAAGGTGACATACAACGTACCATCAAAGGGGTATTTTGGGAAAATCTTTCTTCTACGTATGATATTTTGCTTTCGGAGGCTGACTGGCCCCCACCTTTTGTGCTCGCGGCGCCGCGAGGGGAGGAGGTGATCCTCCCCAGTTTCGCGAACACTGTCTCGAAAGAGCATGCGCAGCATTTTGCAGAAAAGTGGGCTCGGGCTCTCGCACCGGCTCTGTACCGAAACCAATGTGGTTGGGATAAATTGTCCCCGTGCCACGAGATTCCTTTGCGGTCTCAGCCGCAGCCTCAACCTCAATATCCCTTACGACGTGAAGCCAAAGCTTCCGTCGCAGAAATCCTTGAACAATTGGAATATCAGGGAGTCATTGAAACGTGTGTGTCACCGATGAATAATCCTCTTTTTACTGTGACCAAGCCTGACGGATCGTATCGTTTGGTATTGGATTACCGACATTTGAACTCGCATTGCCGTAACTGTGCAGTACAGAATACTCACGGCTCTGCCCTGGTGGATGGTCTAGTGCGTAAGCGTTTTAAAACAACGCTTGACATATCCAACGGTTTCTATGCCCACAGATTGGACAGCTTTAGCTCCCAATGGACCAGTTTTACATGCGCTGGGGTCTAAAAACAATTCCGGCGTCTCCCAATGGGCTATAAGAATAGTCCTGGTATATTTACCGCACGCATAGTCTCTCTTTTGGAGAGAATCGACCCAGATGCTTGTTCGTATGTGGATGACATATATATCTCACAGACGACGAAATTTGGGAGCATCTGTGTCGTGTAAATTCAATTATTTGTAACTTTGCAGATATGGGTTACAAATGTAACTTTGCAAAATCGCACATTGCTGAGTACACGGTGTTGTTCCTGGGCTATGAGCTCAACAATGAAGGTAGAGGTTTGGCTTCTCACTTCTTGGAGAAATGCGCACAGTTGCGCGCTCCTGCAACACTGAAAAAATTACAGTCTTTACTGGGCTTTTTACATTTCGGGAGGACATACATTCCGGAATATGCCCAGCGTATCAAGCCTTTGTATGCTTTGATACAACCAACTTTTTCAAAATCATGCTGGCTGCCTGAGCACTCAGCCATCTTGCAGTCCTTGCAGGCTGATCTGCTCGCTTCTAAGTTCTTACTGACTCGTGATAACCATACCAACCTGGTGATAAGAATAATACCGGGGACAGTGGGTTTCACATACCTCACTTTTAATGAAGGAGACACAGTACCTATTGCTTACAAGTCACACTTGTACATTTCGGCTGAGATGCAATTTCCCACTGTGGAAAAGGTTTTAACAGCTGTGCAGATAGCGATTCTTAAGGAACGAGCTCTGTCACAGGGGAAACACATGTTGGTTGTTACACCCTGTCCTCATTTGGAGGCAGTCACGAAAACCAGTGTACCAAATTCAAAAGCTTTGCACCCTCGGTGGATTCAGTGGGCTGCATCCTTGACGTCCACGGTTGTCACGTTTATTTTTGACGCCTCTTTACGGTCGCAAGAGTACTTGCAGTATGAATTTGTTCATCCTGCTCCTCTAGCTATGCGACCTTTGGAGGACTTCCATTGCATCATTTACACTGATGGTTCGGCGCAGGTTGCGCATGGCTCTAAACATGCCTACGTTTCTGCATGCGCCATTGTGGTCGGTGCCATGTTGAACGATGAGTTCATATCCAGGGAAGTGCACTCGCTGCCTCTGGGAGATTGCACCGCACAATTGGCAGAGCTTCCTGCTCTCTTACTAGCGTTGGAGTACGCTGATCCTAGTGTTACTACTCTTATTGTGAGTGATTCTTACTACTGTGTCCAGTCTTACAATGAAAACTTGTTCTTTTGGATTCAGAATGATTTTCGTGATTCCAAGGGTAGCACAATAAAACACAAGATGATCTGGGTTCGAGTGGCGGAGCTTAAGGCTACGTTGCCGCTTGTTTTTGTAATTCATACTCTTGGCCACCAGCGTGTTGGAGTCCACGCTGTCGGTAACTCGCTTGCTGATGAAGCAGCGAAATCAGCGTTGTCTACATACTTAGTTGCAGCTGTTACTCGGTCCAAAAGTAAGATTGATAGAGACATCTTGGCGGCTGTTGCTGCCACTGAGAAGGGAGGTAAACATCCTACGGGGTTCCCTTCGAAGTACACATACCACTTAAGTCCCGAAAAGGTTCCTTTTGTGAAAATTCCTGATGTTGGGGAACGTTTGATTCCCAACTCGGATCGCAGGGCTGACTTGATTACAGCGGCTCATGAAGGTGTGGCGTCTGCGCATGCGGGCATCTCGGCCACTGTAACTCAATTACAACAACGTTTCTGGTGGCGGGGACTGTACAAACAGACGCGTGATTATGTCCTTCTTTGTGACATTTGTCAGGAGATTAAACCTTCGACTGCTGCGCGTCCGCCACAGACACAGTTGTACATTTCTAATAAACCGCTAGGTTGTGTTTATTTAGATCACTGCGGTCCTTTTTCCTCTGATACTGCGTATAAGTACATCTTAGTAGCAGTTGATTCATGCACACGCTTTGTGTGGGTCTGGCCCCATCGCAGCGCTGATTCACGGACTGTCATTAGAGATTTGCGTATCTTTGTAGGGATTTTTGCCTGTGGTACCTTTCTTTCAGATCAGGGTCCGGCTTTCGCCTCTAAGGCGTATAAGGATGCCATGAATTCGTTGGGGGTCCAAGTCAAGTTTTCGTCTCCCTACAGACCTGAGGGTAATAGTGTAGTGGAGCGAATGAACCGTGATTTAAAGCAATCTTTGACAGCTCGAGTTATAGGCACTGGCAGAAACTGGCTGACCCACCTCAATGGCGTGCAGCGTGCTCTTAATAATCTCCCTAGAAGGTCTCTGGGTGGGCGGACCCCATACGAAATGCTCTTTGGCATCAAGATGTACGTCCCTGACCTTGACGGTCTAGACTGCGTGGCTCGCGCCGCAACCTTTGAAGTAGATGAACATTGTAATGTTTTACAGGATCTACAAAAGACCAGAGACAGTCTTGCAAAGGAACATTTGCCCTCCACGTCGGATGCTGCGTTGCAAATCCCGGTAGTCGGCTGGCTACCCCAAGTTGGAGAACTGGTTCGAGAGAAGATCGATAACAAGAAAGAATTTGGTCCTTCTTACCGAGCTCCGGTTCCAGTGCTTGGAGTGAAGGGCACAAGAACAGTTATTTTACCACCACTTCCTGGTCGTAAGGAAAACAGGTTTATCTCAATTGACAATGTCAAGATACACAGAGTGGCCGATTCTTCTTAGCATGACACCGGCTGTTTCCTGTCCTTCCATTGTGAGAAATTCAGTTTTGCCCACTGCTTCTAATCATGATACTGTAGTGGCCATCGAATTACCTGCAATGTCCAGTCCTTTATTAAGTACTTTGCCTGGTACAGACCATGATGAAATAGACTATACTTACCCCACTGACTTGTCCATGCCTGACCTGCAAGCCCGTTTGGCCACAGAATCCAGATTTTCATTTGACACTGTTTCCAATGCCTCGAAAATACCCTCATGTTTTGCAGTTTATGCCAGCTTATTTAAAAAACATTTTTCAATTCCCCCTTGGACATATATTTGGCTGGTGCTTTTTTCAATTTACCTTTTTATGTCAATTGGGTTTGTATTTTATTTTTTCCGCTTGGTAAATGGACACTATGTCAAGGAAAGAACATGCATTCGACATCTCAATGGAACTTTGGCACCCCTTTCCTCATCGCATTCTGCACAGAGACTGAGAAGAGACTTGACCTTTGTTAACATCACTGCTTGGCCTGTCCTTGATGGGATAGTGTGGGATGCCGTTAGATTTCAAATTCATGGCCCTACGGAGGTTGTTAATGTCCCTAATGTGCTTAGAGTTAATATGGGGGATGTGGTGAAACAAAACATACGTTCTGATGATTGGGATGTTCAGGCCGTAGAGTCTTTGTTTTCTGATTTGAAATACTATGCTGCCTTTGATGCTGAAGATTTGTACTTAGAATCTGCTAATTATGGTGATTTGTTTTGCTTTCAACATTTTGGCAATCACTTCTTGCATAAAACAACATCCAGGAGGAATACTGTAAATTATACACAATGGGAGCATTGCCCAGCTCCTAAACAAGGCAGTTCAAGTACTTTTTTGAAAAAGTACACTTATTTCACTGACTTCAATCAGTCTAATCCCGAGTCCTTTTATTTCAAAATGACACAGAAGCCTATGTCCAAGGTTAGACTTACCGATACCAAATTATTGTATTCGAAGTCCTTTCTTGATCAGCTGGCTGTTGGCGGCTATGAATTATGGATTGAAACTATTGACCTGAAGTCAGTTTGGGGTTCTAAAGGCTGGCAGGTACAAGGCACTGAGGCTTTGCACCGTGCATGTCTCATCCCAAATCAAATGTTGTTTTTGAATTCCTCTATTTCACAAACGACGTGCTTTGGATTGGCTACTTCTAAAAAATTAAATTTTCCGGCAATCCCAGAGTTAGAAGAATATTTTGGCTGGAGTAATTATACACAGTTTTCGATTAGGGACTTACATACCTTTTTGCTGAATTCATCCTTTAACATATCCAGTATGGACTCTAAAGGTTGGCTGGTGTGGCACAGAAGTGCTGATTCATGCCAGCACCATTTTCTGGGTTTGTCTAAAGGCTTTACACAGGTCAGACCTGATCCACGTTTTGACACTGAACATTCTGTCACAACTTACTCTGTGGGCAAATTATGTCAAAGTTGGCTGAAACATTCTAAATTGTCAGCAGTTAAATTACATCTTGCAAACTGAATAATGATGTTGATTTAAATGATTTTATAAAAGGCCCGGCTAGTGGTAGAACAAAAAGATGGATATATGCTGTTTACAATGAAATCTGGAAGACCTCACAAATTGAGGCAGCGACACGACTTAGAGCTATAGATCAGGCAAATCTAGAGAAAGTGCTTGCAGTGGTTGACAATAGTATTAACATGCTTTCATCCCGCATTTACACTTTAGATAATATAGTATCTTCTGTAGTGGATATTGTGCATGATGAAGTATTTGAAACCTTAAAACTTAAAACCCATCTTTTCCCTGCCAATTACAATTATTGTTTCTAGCTTAATTTTCCCCCTCCCTCCGGTCTTCTGCCTTCTAGGGTCTTACAGCAATTTACAGCGCGGGGACACACTGTTTTAGTGTAACCAGGCGCTCTATAAATGGCAATATTATTTTTTTTTTATTATTTGTGTTGTACCATGGTCAGAATCAATTACGTTCTATCATGCAATTTGCATGGACCCTTCAAACACTCAAATCTGGCAAGGTGCCATGGACCTACATGAATGTTTCTTCTCTCTTTGCCCCCTTTAATTTAACTGACAAGCAGCGCTTGCTTTCTATGCGAGATGCTTCTTTTTCTATGTTACATATTGAGAGGTTAGAGTCATTACCTTTTTCTGTGGCAGAGGCCTCCGCTGCAACGTGGCTTATCCACGGTTTGATAACATTACCTTTTGCTTTGTATAAATTTACAAACTGTATGAGATATGTTGCCGTAGGTCGCTATGAGCCTTTAGGTAGTGCATTTCTCCATGAAGTGTGGTCCCTTCCATTCACTTATAGATGTTTGAAAGACGGCCAGGAAGTTTATCTGAATGGGGAGGAATGTACAGAAACACCAGATCACTCATTGATGTGTAGGCACATACAATTACACGGTTCGTGTAACCAGGACCGGCCAAACTTAGCCTGTGTTTTAAAAGGGACACCTGTACCAGCAATCACCCCGACTTTTACCTTATTGGGGAACGGAAGTTATTTACTTTTGAATAATGAAGATTGTTGCGGGTTAATTAAAGGTGTAGCTTATGTGGTCACCGTAACTGAACGTGTAGTTTGCTGCAGAAATGTCCTGTACCCACCCACACATGAAAATAGGGATGTTTCCATCTGGCCACGCATCCCAACCTTGAAAGCAGAGTTCAGCGGCATGAGCAGAATAAGGGCTCTATTGTCCCAGAAAGAAGTGGCCTTGAGTTCGGCTCGGGAGACTTTCGTTCTTCACATTGCTAACACCCGGACTGAGGTTCAGGCCCTTTTAAATACTGATTTACCGTTGCATTTCGGCGAAATGGTACATTCTATCTTTAACGCGTCCTCCACAACTGGGCTGGCGCATTTTTTTAAAACAGTTAGCAGCGGCCTTGTAACTTCATTTGAAAAAATATTTGGAGTCGTCCCTGCTTTCTTCCATTCCATTTTTTCGAGTATGTTTGGTGGCTTCCTGGTTTTACTGGCACTAGCGGCAGGCGTTCTAGTGGTCGTTTGCTTCCTTAAATATGGATGCCCCACATGTGGAAGAAGCCGCCCAGTCCCTTCTGGCGCTGTTTCGCAACCGGATGCTTGAATATTATGGCACGCTGCCGCTTGCGATTTTAAGCACGGCATATGGATTATCGTTTCGATTTTCCTACTTCACCTGTGTCCAGCCTGTGTTTCATTGCCTAAGCTGTGATTTCGACTGGGCCATTGATTTGTGTCTCTGCGGACCGGTTTCTCCTGACGTTGACTTTAATCAGCTGATGAGTCCCATCGTTACTCACGAGTTGGTTTTTACTGGCGAAAGGATTATGGCCTTAGCAGCGATGCATGGACTAATGGGTCCTTGGAACATACTCACAGCGGCACAAGATTTCTTGGCACTGAGCTTTCTTGAAAACCCACCGAGTTGTCCTCTGATGGTGATAGAGGCTCCGGTACTAGGAGAACATGTATGTTCTTTCCCGCTTTTAAATTGGATGGCGGTGATTTCATGTTGGAGGCTGTTGCTGCATATTTTTCGTATTCAGTCTTGCCTTAACTTTCTTTCTTGATTTATGATGATGCCACCTTTTTCATTTAATTTTTTTCACCTCCCAGTCCTATTGACTTGAGTGCTATTTGCCACTATTCACCTCCCAGTCCTATTGACTTGAGTGCTATTTGTCACTATTCACCTCCCAGTCCTATTGACTTGAGTGCTATTTGCCACTACATAATGACGTTTTGAATTTTTGGTTTTGTAGTCTTTTCCATCACTTTATATGATTGTAACGTTGGTCATCGTTCTTGAACTCTGCTTTCATGAAGTTGCCCTTATCTTATCTTATCCGTCCTCGGATCATGGGGGGGTGTCATATAGCTACTGTATATCTTTATAATGTGTTAAGTTAGCATAGGTTCATTACATGTTTAAACGCCATTTTTCCTTTTGCTGCTTTTGCACACGACACTTAATTGTTGATTTAGCTTTCAACCTAGTAGTTCGTTGTGGTTTACAGGAGAATAATATGTTATTACTCTGATATCAGCTTTGCTTAATAAACTATGTCTGTACAGAGAGTGCTGAAGCTTCAGGAATAACACGATACAGAATTGTTATGAGGTCTGATCTTCGCGCCTTCATAGACATAACATAAGTGCAGCTTCTGCCAACTTTGGGCTTTAGGCGGGGTTTATATTGCTTTGCTTGAAGCACACAAAGACACTTGATGCGGTTTGCATGCAGAGAGAGCTGGTGTATGCTGATGTGATCTCTTCATTCTAGGATCCTGAGGTATGGGCCCGCCCTGCTAACACCCAAAGAGACCTTCTTAGCTATTAATATAATATGTGAGTTAGGGAGGGTGAGAAATAAGTGTTGTTAACCCTTATTCATTACAGCATGTTAACATGCTGTCACCATTTGCTTTCTATGGACTAGTAACTATGCTGATAACTTTGCTTCTGATAATATATTTCCTTGTATTATCTAGGATACTGCGCCTGAGAAAACGGCATTAGTAAATAAATATTTCAAATGTGCACGTTTCCTCATTTACTCCACGTTCTGGTTTGAAATGATTGTATAACGATAGAGTGCTCATGTGTTCCACTTAACCTGAGGTATTGTAAGTTCATGTTCTGGTTTGTCTAAACATTGGGAATTTGTTATGACCAATGAGACACTGTAGCTAGCTCGGTAAGGGGTTTGTTGGGTACTAAGGTGAGTTTTGGGTCACCCTAATTCGCTGAGGTTCCAATCCTCTGTGCACAGTTCTGTGGGAGAACAGAAACCCTGCTACACTATCTTGCAGGACATTCCCTCTGAAGAGTTTCTGATGATTCCTACGAGTTTATCTGGCACACAATTGTGGTGGAAGAGTTTCCAAAGGTTCTCTCTGTCTGTGTTAACAAATGTCTTCTCACAGACAATCATCAAGATCCCCAAGAAAGGTGATCTGAGTAACTGCGCAAACTACAGAGGGATAACTCTTCTACCAACCCCAGGCAAAATGTTCAACAGAGTCACCCTGAACAGAATGAAGGAACAAGTTGACACTGAGTTGCGAGACCAGCAAGCTTGCTTCTGCAAAGATAGATCCTCACAGACGAGATTGCAACATAGTGAAGATCCTTGAGGAGTCGATGGAATGGAACTTCCTCGTCTGTTACGCATTTATACCTCCTCATAATGTGTGTTCACACCATTTATATTGTTGAAGAAAATATTAATTCCCAAATCTCTTTACTAAATGATCCCCTTGGTTGCTGTTTACTTTAGTAAAAAATACACCTATGTCATGGAAAGTTAAATGTCATCTATCGACTACGGCAATACTGTGTCATCCACTAGTGTGACCAGACAAACATGAAAACAGGCCTGCCGAAGATGGTGTCAGTAGGTGCAGTCGCTGACTGAGCTCTCTCCCGCTCCCTGAAAACCTTGCGTGAGAATGAGAAGAGAATAAGGAAGAATCAAGCTTGGTGGATCGGATCTATCGAGTAGCTGAACTGAATTGAATTGGACGGAATAAACAACTAGATGGCATCATGAAACGGTCGTGAGAAGCCTGAGAAATCTGAGGCTGAAAACTCAGCTTACTTTCCGGATTGACTCTGAGACTAATACTGATATTCGGCTTTGAGATGGATATTTAAGTCATTGCAGATACCGCCGACACTGCCATCAGCGCTCCACAGTAGGAGCCGTTCCGTGTCGTGTCAAAAGAAAATCCTACAGACCCTCAGGGATTCCGACGGCTGCCTTTCAACCCCCCGCTTCTATACCACTCATTACTTCTAGCAGCTAACAGCTAATCTTCGACTTTGGTTGGCCTGGTGATCGGCCTGGCGATCGGCCTGATGGAAGGTGAGGAGCGGGGTGCGGTGTATGGTGGTGATAAGATTTGAAAAAGGCTGACATTGCTCTCGCTCTGGCATTGTATTTCACCGAAAAGTACTTTTAAAGCCTCGGCTCACCAGCTTGTCTCTGTTAGGTAAAAAAAAAAAAGGGGACAGCTACAGCCGTAATAGCCGTGTGCGGCGCCTCAGCTGCAGTTTTTTCAGCCTACTTTCAAAGCGCACTGGCTCCGGCAGCGTATGTGGGGAAGTTCGGCGCTTGGGATATCATCTACGACTATCATCTACGGTTGCAGGCAGTGTGTAAGCAGTGAATTAACCAGTGAGCAACGAACTCGTAATAATACTGCAATACAATACTGTATTAAAATATCAGCATTAAGCGCTAAATGTTAAAGGCATTGACCGGGTATTACTGACAGCTCTCTGTTCCACTTCGCTCCGCTCCTTCTGTCAGGTCAGCTGGGAACTTGGGAAGGCTGTGATCCTGGCTTCGATCTCCTCTGCCAATCACTTGCTTGGGGGCTGTCAGCGGATATTTGAGATCTGAGGCTTCAAAACAAAAAATACGGACTCTACTCTTAAAGTGCAAGTGCAAGTACAAGATTTTTACAACATTTTACAATGCAAGAAGGGCTTCGGTGGAAAATCCAAGAGCACTATTTTAGGCGCTTAAGCAACTTTGCACGAAAGCGGCTGGTGGGGAGAGAAACTAAAATTAACCTACCATGTGCTAAGAAGACCGCAACAGTAACAGTGACAGTGACTAAGGCATCCATTAAGTGCCAACAAATCGACAGGCAGCAGGCACAGACAAAGCGAAATTTTGAAGGTGTTACAAGCAGATTTGATCCTCTATGCCAATTTAACTTCCAAATACAAGCACATGATCAGCATATTATATTGAACATTTGGAGTGTATTAAACGTGCTAAAACTGGCAAACTCAGGGCAGGAATCATCCCTCCCACAATCAGCTCAGACAATATTAACCAAGCAGAACGAGGAGAACGGGACTTATGAGCACACTACAAGGTGAGAGGAGACAGGGAAAATTAATGAAATGGACATAGAAAGGGTAGAGTGTGGCCAGTCTGGCCAAAAGGAGCTATGTGAGCTATGCGAACAAAGTTCGGTGCCTGACCTACCTGACCTACCTATGCCTCGATCAAACACTCTGGTGGTCATCGGAGCACAAGATATAGAAGAACTTGAACCTAAAGAGAAAGTACAAGATGCACAAGAATCAGATAATGCTCATATCTTGAAGCCAATGCAGCAACAGACTAGAGGAACCAAAGCCAAGGAAGTAAAAAATAGAGAGCAAGAACAAGATAGAGGGAAAAATAAAGAAAAAGGCAAGGAGAAAGAAAAAGAGAAGGAGAAGGACAGAGGCAACAGAAGGGGCCCGGAAAAAGAGAAAAATAAAGATAAAGATAATGATAAGGACAAAGGTAAAACCATGAGTTGCAGAGAGCAACAGGGAGACTATGAAAAATCTAAGAAGGACAAGAAGAGTGACAGAGATGCAGCTAAAGGTAATGGCACAGAACTAGATAAAAGGAAAGAAAAAGTCAAAGAGAGACATAAGGAGAAGGAGAAGGAGAAAGACTCTGAAGACACCGAAGAGATGGAACTAATGGTTAAAAAAGCTAAACAGCTGCAAACCATCAAAGATTTGAAAGCAAACGCAAAAGCAACCTCGACGGGGCAATCAACTACATCACAGCCTAGTATATTAAACATCTTTAGCCCGCTATCCAAAGTGGGGGTAAATAAAGGGTCAAGTCACGAGGTAGCAGTCCAGGTCTCAACGAAACAGAGCAGGGCAAGTGAAACACCTACTTCGGGGATAACGGACATGTAATTCCGAAACCCCCTCTCGACAAATTGCCTTTGTTGGAAACTGATTCACATTCAGATGAATCTGATGTAGATATATATGAAACTGGAATCTCGATTTCTAGCGAGGCAAGTGATGTCAACAAAGGCCAAGACCATGATTTATCAACCCAGGAAATATCAGGTTGCTCTGGTATAAGGAAAGTGAGCGATCCTGGGAAACGAAGTACACCAAGGTAAAAACTGGAGAAAAGAAAAATAAGGAATAAATGACTAAACAAATCTGCCTATGAAGAAACCACCGATCAAGGAAGTAACCTAGAATCGACCAATCCTCGAAAAAACTTAAAACCTAAAAAATCAAAGGAAACAATAGTGTTTCAAGAAAGTGGGGAGTATTCAACAGGGGATATCTCTCAATATGATGAGGCAGGAGAAGCGGATGAGCCGTCTTTGAAAGAAATATTAAGCTCAATAAGGAAACTTCATAAAGATGTTAAAACGGACACCCAAAAGCATCATCTAGCTATCCAAAAGCTGCAAGGGGCTGTAAATAAGGTGGCCAGCACCTGTCTAGCAATATCTGAAAGGATGGTGTCAGTTGAAACACGAACTGACCATCCAGAGAATGATGTTACTTATCTGCAAAGACAAGAAAAAAAGCAAGAAGGAATCATACAGGACCTATTGTTAAAGGCCGAGGAACAGGAGAATAGATCGAGGTGAAATAACCTGCGATTCCTGGGGCTCCCAGAAGGCGTTGAAGACAATGACCCAAGGGGGTATGTAATTAGACTTCTTAAATCATCCATCCCTGAACTGCAAACCTGGGAACTAGAGAGAGAAGTTCAATGAGCCCATCGCTTCCCCCTCACTCAGTCTAAGAAAACACAGAACCAATTTAAATTTCCAAGTGCAATGTTGGTGTTTTTTGGAATTTTTTTACTTCGGGACTCTATATATGATCTAGCCCATCCTACAAGTAAGAGAGAATATAATGGCACCACATTTTTTGTTAGACCAGATTTTGCCCACGCAACTGTTGAAAGGAGGTGGAGGTTGAGGCAGCTATTCACTCCTTTTGAGCAGATTGGTGCTAAAGTATATCTACAAAACCCTGCTCGACTGAAAATAATATTTAGGGGGTCAACCCGCAGCTTCACAAGCGAAGTACAGGCTGAAAATTATCTCAAAGAAATTACAGAGATTGCAAAAAGTAATAACGGGAAATGATTAAGAACTAATTCTTTCCTTATGATGTGGATCGGACAATAAGTATCATATTAAAAATATTTCTTTCTTTTGTGAAAAATATGGGGAGATTAATACCAATTGCTACTCAAATACGAAGTAACACATGATTATATTAACAATAGGAGTACAAACGCATGTTCTCAAAAACTTTCTCCCAGTCTAAGTATAGTATTCACGCGGGGTTGGGGGGGGCACTGAGGCGTACTGGTCAACGGGCGCCCACACCTGGATCCGGCCAGACCCAGGATGCCTCAAGAGGAGGTAAGGGGGGGGAGAAAATGGGGGAAAAATTCATCATCAGAAAAGGAAAGGAATCAGAAATGGGAAAAAAAAGAAAAATTATGCGCATAGTCACAATTAATGTATGTGGTTTAAACGATGCAAGAAAAAGAAGGGATGTGAAAGAATATTTTAAAACATTGCAAGCTGACTTAATCTGTGTTCAGGAAACGCATATTGAGATTTCTCAGAAATTCATGTTGGAACAATTGGGGCATAAAGTATTGACTTGTACAACTCAGGGCACTAGAACACGTGGGGTAGCAATATTAGCACGGGGAAATAAGATCACACTAAAAAAACAGCAGGCAGATAGATACGGCAGATGGGTCTTAGCTGAGTGTCAAATGCAAAACTTTAATTTTACTTTATGCTCTATTTATGCATCAACAGTTGATGACCCGGAGACCTTTAATCATATAAATTCTCAATTACCTAACTGGCCTCTCCCCATCATACTGTGTGGTGATTTAAATATAAATGACCTAAATGGGTTGTGGACAAATGATCCCAGCAAGTTTATTGGCAAAAAGAAGAAAAGCCATAGAGCGCTGATACAGCTTATGCAGGACAATGGGCTGATCGATATTTGGGAACAAATAAATGGAGGGGGAGGCAGTACATACTATTCTGCCCCCCATAAAACTTTAGCTCGTCTAGACTATTTTTTGATTTCTCCCTCGCTGATACCGATGGTGAAGGTTAAAAAAATGCCTAGATTGATGTCAGACCACAACCCGCTTTCCATGGAGATCTCTTTATCAAATTTACAGAAAAGGGTAACCAGCTGGACATTTGAGAGAGCTTTGTTACAGGATATAAACTACGTTACTCATATGGAAAGCTGGTTAAGGGAATTCCTGGAAAATAACAGGGGTACAGCGTCACCAGCAATAGTGTGGGACGCTCTGAAGGCAGATATTAGGGGTGAAACCATAAGTTATTCTCTTAGATGGAGTAAGCTGGAAAAAGAAGCTATTGAGAAGAAGATACATCCAGTAGCAATGCTAGAGGAAGAGCTGGTAAGAATTATAAGAAGAAAAGAGGATGTGACAATAGTTACGGAAAAACTAGCTCTGGCTAAAGCGGCAGTGGGTGAAGTATATGCCTCAAAGGCGGCTGGAAAATACCTAGCCAGGAGGTAAGAGCAACATGAGTATAGTGAACAAGTAGGACGAATATTAGCGATTAGAACCCGACAGGCAGCTACTCAGGGGCAGATAACAGAAATGATCACGGAGGCAGGGGGAATAGTAAAAACACCAAAGGAAATTTGTTCAGTATTTCAGAACTTTTATAAGAAACTATATAGCCAGGAAAGTGGGGATCCAGATGCAGAGGAGATTGAGGAATATTTAGAGGCTGCCTCCATAGATAAGCTCTCAGAGGAGGATAAGAACACCTTGGAGATCAATTTTACCTCAGAAGAAATACAAAGAGCTTTTAAGGATCTCCCTTCAGGGAAAGCATTGGGACCTGATCTAATACCGCTAGAATTATAAAAGAAATTCTTTTCAATTTTAGAAATAGACATTAATAGACTTATGGTTTCAATACAAAATGGAGCTACTCCACCGGGGTCATGGGGAGAAGCGCCAATGGTGGTTTTTCTTAAAAAGAATAAAAGCTCTACTGATCCTGGGTCATACAGACCAATTAGCTTGATGAACAGCGATACCAAGGCCTACTCTAAAATCTTGGCAACTAGGCTGAGTTTGGTAATTGGGAAGGTAGTTTCTCCTTGGCAGCACGGGTTTATACCGGAGAGGGGTACTGCCGACCACATTAGAAGAGTATTTGCGCTGTTGGATGGTACGACTGCCTCACGAGACCCTATGGGCCAGATGCATCAAGCATCCATTTTGCGATTCCTTATTAGCGGAAAATAAGGAATCGCTAATAAGGAATAGCAAAATGGAATGCATCAAGCAATCACTACAAAAATAGCGATTCCTTAGAATTCCTTAATTGCGACTCACAAATTGGGAGTCGCAATTAATGAATACCTCCCCATACATTCCTATGGGCCTACAGGCCCATAGGAATGTATTGGAGATTGCATGAGCAATTAGCGAGTACCAGTAGGTACTCGCAAATTGCTCATGCAATTTCAAGGGTGCAAGGGTGTCAAAATGACACCCTGTTGCACCCCTGATTCTGATCTATGCACATATGTTGCGCACACACATGCCCTTAGGGCATGTGTGTGCGCAACATGAAACTTTGAAATATGCACAAAAGTGCATTTTTCAAAGTTTTTGCACATTACCATGAAGTTGTACTTCGTGGTAATTTGCGTGCCCTATTAGCGAATTCGCTATTTTTGAAACTTTCATGCATTGCATTTAAGGAATCTCAATTTGAGATTCCTTAAATGCAAACAATCGCAATGTAGCAAATTCTCTATTTCCGATTTTTGCATTTGGGATGATGCATCCCAAATGCAAAAATACCGGTCGCAAAGGGGCAGATTCTGAGAATCTGCCCCTTTGCGACCGGTTTTTTGCTTGATGCATCTGGCCCTTTGTCCTTAATACTGCTAGGCGCTGAAAAAGCTTTCGATAAGGTCTAGTGGGGTTTTCTGTGGGCAACAATGAATAAATACAATTTTGGGAAAATATGTATAGGAGCACTGAAAGCCCTATATAGAAGTCCGAGTATCAGAATAAGAGTGGCGGGAGAGCAAAGTGAGGTAATAAAAATTGATCGTGGAACCAGGTAAGGATGCACTTGCTCCCCACTGCTCTTCGCCTGTTATATAGACTCATTTATAAGACATATAGAAAAAAATAAAGACATCTGCCCAATTGTGTTGAATGGATATGAGACCAAAATTTTGGGATATGCAGATGATTTAGCAATTACATCATCAGCACCAACTACAGCGCTAGGGGAAATTGAGAAGGAGGCTAAAAGGTATGGACTTCTGTCAGGGTACAAATTGAACCAAGGGAAAACACAAATAGCCGTAAATCAATTTGCTGTGATTAATGACGAGAGAGTCACAGAGTCTGCGGTCTATTTGGGTGTCACTATAACGTCTGATTTATCTAAGGTTGTGGAGAAAAATTTGACCCCGGTAATTAAAAAGGCTAAACTAGATCTAGAGAGGATGGACAATTTACATTTAACAATTATAGGTCGCTGCAATGTTATAAAGATGTTGTTTTTGCCCAAGATTTTATATTTTTTCCGCACAATTCCTTTAATATTCACTAACAATTGGTTTAAAGAAATTGAGGGGATTTGTAATCGATTCATATGGGCTAAGGGCAGAACTCGAAGGGCCATAAAGCTGTTGGCACTCTCTAAAGATCGGGGGGGTCTTGCAGTACCCGACTTCAAGGTTTACTATTTTGCTTCAGTTCTTCAGTATTGTAGAGGACTCCTAGGTGGGAATACGAAAGATATCTGTAGGGGCAGCACTGGTATTCCGGATATATATGATCTGCTGCTACTGGACTCTAACAAGGGACTTCTCACATTTAAGGAGCTAAACTACTATAAAAGAACGAAGTTTAAGGTGGTGGGCGCGGCCATTTCAGTTTGGTCAACCATCCGGAAGAAAATTAAACTAGGGAGAATGAATTTTTATACCCCTTTGTATATGAATGAGCTGCTCCCACAGGTGTTCCATGATCAAGTGATGAGGCGGTGGGATAATCTCGGGGTTGGGACAATTGGAGATATTATGGACCAGTCAGGTTTCATATCATTTAAAAGGGCGCAACAGCTATATAAATTGGATCGTAGAGATTTTTTCAAATATTTGCAGATCAGATCAGTTTTGCTGAAAAAAAAAGCAGGTGTAGCGATTGCTGGGTCCTGGGGGCGGGGTAAAGGTCAACTTAGAAAGCCCCGTCGCTGGAGTGTGCCTGGGAGAAAGTGTAGGACAGGCCGAACGAACTACAGGAACCAGCATGCCCAGGGACAAGTCGGCGGAGCCACGAGACCAAGCACTCTTAAGCACCTCCCTTCTTTCAGAAAGGTGCTTGTCAATCGATCCGGAAGCCGTGGGAAGGGCGGATGGTGTTCCCCGCCGGATTTCAGCTAGAAGCTCGAAGACTGCAGAGGGGCTGAAACCGTTTTCCAATCTGCTACCTGCATAACTGATAAGTACTTTTGCCGAACGGAGGCGGGCCCGCCTCCGTTACAAACCCTGTGTTCTTGTGGTACCATAGTTAGTTAGGGACTCGTTTGGTACCGTGCACCTGATTGTATCTGGACCCTGGTTGCACCCTGAAGATTCCAAGTGGGAAACTCGTCTGCTACTAAGACGGGGTTTTGCCTCCTTTCGGCCCGCTACTCCCAAGAGAGGCATTCTGGGAGACGTAGTTCTTGTGATGTTCCGAGTGGGAATCCTTGAACGAGAGACAGAGACTCTTTCCTTATTTTTGTTTTGAGCACCCTTAGACTTCCCTGGAGAACGGCTGTGTTCGGCTTGTGCATTAACAGCCGTCACAGTCTCTGTACTTTTACCGCTACAGGCCTTGGTCCGGAACCTCGTAGCTGAGGAACAGTCTACCATTCCCCGGACTCGTCTATACCTGAGGAGTCAGAGGGCTCTCTGTCCCGCAGGAGTTCCGTTGTTTGTTCTATCCAAACGGCCTGGGTGGTGTGTGATTCTGGTAAGCTTCAGAAACCGAGGGGGGTTATCGGTATTCTCAGTCTCAGAGGCAGTGGTGATAACATTGTTCCTTTGCTCTTCCTGGACAGATGGAGTGCCCTTGTCTATCCCCTGCCGCCATTTGACCAGACCCAGAGGGATCCTCAAGATTCACCATTACCTGTTTTTTATTTTATCCACTTACCCTTTCCCTGCTGGGTATGTGTTCACACAGTGAGTGATCCTTCACTGTGGGATCCGTAGCTGGTAGGGACTGGGGGACTTAGCATCCGACGTCGTTTCTGCCGGACATCCCGAGCAAAGGTTAGTGGCGAATATATGCTTGCGCTGCTGCCAATCCCCGACAGATTGACAAGCCCAAGTTTATAAGCCGGCCCAAACGATGAATATAGAAACAGTGTTGGCTTCCGTGGTGGAAGGCTTGGCTTCCCTGCAGCAAGAAGTAGCGACATCTAGAGCAGAAAACCAGACCCTGCATAAAGAAGTAGGCACACTACGGAGAGAGGTTGCAGGGCTATCCCGGAAAGGGACAGGGGGGAGTCCTTTTCTGAAACCTGCTACCTTACCTCCTCCTGGCACCAAGACACCTACACCTCTGGGAGCAGAAGGGGGTGGGTTTTTTGTTCCTCCTCAAGTAGCCCCTACCACGGCACCCACGACGGATCCAGTTCATACTGTTCACGTCGTGCAGACAGTGGGTGTTCCTTTGGCCCCGCCTGAACGCTTTTACGGGGACCCCCGAAAATTCGAGACATTCCTGAATCAGTGTAGGTTACATTTCCTATGTAAACCTGGGGTTTTTCAGGACGATCCCGCTAAGACCGCATTTATGATGTCCTACATGGGTGGTAACGCTGCTAGTTGGACCATCCCCTTGTTGGAGAGAAACGACCCAGTGTTGCACAATTTTCCTGCTTTTTGTGTGGAACTACGAAAGCTTTTTGACCGGAAATCCCATATGCTGACCCTGGATCGGGAACTGCTCACCATACGGCAAGGTTCTCAGGACTTGTTATCATACATTACCTTGTTCAATAGGCTGGTGGTCAAAACTGACTGGCCCCCTACTAAACGTATATCATTGTTCTACCAAGGCCTCCGAGGGGAACTAAAAGATGTCCTGGCACAAGTGGTCCAGCTTCCTGACACGTGTGAGGAATTCATTGATCTCACAGTTCAGTTGGACCATCGGCTCTTGGAGAGGAGAGGGGACAAAACCAAAGGGGATAATCGTCCATTCTACCCTCGCTTTAAAGGCCCTACGGAAGAACGTGCCAAAACGACTGAAGGCCCTGAACCCATGCAGATAGGCGGAATTCGTGGTCCCTTGACACAGGAAGAAAAGGATAAAAGACGCCGTCTAAAACAATGTTTGTACTGTGGGAAAGGCGGTCACTTTATTAAAGAATGCCGAGCCAGGAATGCAGTACCTGAAAGAGCCCTCGTTCCAAGGGTACAAGCCCTCCTACAGTCCGATAAACCGACGGAAAACTGAAGAACCCAAATCAGGAGGAGGTCTCTGCCTTGAGTTGTTTGCCACTAACGATCTCCCCTTCTCTTGCTAACACATTGCATCCTGCTGTGGCGCACATGAATCTTCAGGTCACCCTATGGGTCACACCTCAGAAAGCATTGAACATAGACGCTTTGGTAGATTCTGGAGCCACCGGAAACTATATCGATCAGGAATTCGCTATGAGGATCGGTATCGCCTGTGAGAAAAAGGAAAAACCTGAATTGGTAAAAGCCGTTGATGGAACCGTTTTGTCATCTGGTCCAGTGGCTTACCACACTCGTCCTATGCTGATGCAAACAGGCCTTAATCATCAGGAACATATCCAGTTTGACCTAATCGACGCCCCCCAATTTCGTCTCATATTGGGGATGCCCTGGCTCACTCTTCATGATCCAAAGGTCAGCTGGGCTGCACGCACCATTACACTGTCCTCCGAGTATTGTCAGGAACATTGTATTCACGATTCCTCTGACACTTGCATACCTGAAACATCACCGTCTGCATGTTTGGCCACTGCATGCTCACAAGTCCATTATTGTTGCGCTACCGTACTTCCCGTGGAATATCAGGCATTTCTTCCTGTGTTCGATAAACAACAGGCTACCCATTTGCCCCCACACCGGGTGTACGACTGCCGGATTGACCTTGTACCTGGAGCCGACATTCCATGCAGTCGGGTCTATGCCATGACTGAAAAAGAAACACAGTATCTGAAGGCGTATATAGAGGAGAATCTAGCGTCAGGATTCATCAGACACTCGACTTCCCCTGCTTCATCTCCCATGTTCTTCATTCCGAAGAAGGACTGCGCGGAATTAAGGCCCTGTATCGACTATAGAGCCATTAATCGAGTGACCATCAAAAACCGATACCCTCTCCCCATGATACCAGTGCTCATGGACCAGCTAAAGGGGGCCAGATTCTTCACCAAACTCGATCTCCGTGGGGCCTATCATCTGGTGCGCGTCAAAAAGGGGGATGAGTGGAAAACAGCATTTCGCACAAAGTTCGGTTTATTTGAATACAGGGTAATGCCCTTTGGGTTATGCAACGCCCCCGCTGCGTTTCAGTTTTTCATGGATGAAGTCTTGCGCGGGTGTCTGGAGACCTATTGCATCGTCTACATTGACGATATTTTGGTGTACTCGTCTACCCTCTCTGAACACGTCATGCATGTGAAATCTGTGCTAGGCAGACTACAACAGAACTCATTGTATGCAAAACTGGAGAAATGTTTGTTCCATGTTCAGGAGGTGTCATTCCTTGGATATGTGATCAACGCACAAGGCTTTTAAATGGATTCGAGCAAAGTGGACGCAATCATCACTTGGAGTACCCCGAAGACCGTTAAGGCTGTGCAGGGCTTTCTCGGTTTTGCGAATTATTACAGAAGATTCATAAAGGACTTCTCCAAAATCATACACCCAATATCCAGTTTGTTGAGGAAGAATACTCCGTTTGTCTGGAGTGAGGACGCGGATGCGTCCTTTCAGTATCTGAAAAAGCAGTTCACCCAGGCTCCCATCCTGCGTCATCCTGATCCGCAACTACCATATATCTTGGAGACTGACGCTTCTCAATATGCGGTCGGAGGCGTGCTATCCCAGCGACATCCAGTCACCGGTCAAATACACCCAGTTGCCTTCTTCTCCAAGAAGCTCTCGCCCTGCGAGGTTAATTACACCATCACAGATAAGGAACTACTCGCCATCAAACGGGCATGTGAGGAATGGCGTCACTATCTCCTTGGAGCGGTTCATACTGTGGAGATTTATACGGATCACAGGAATCTGTTATTCCTGAAAACAGCGAAGGCCCTTACTCCAAGACAGCTAAGGTGGTCCCTGTTCTTTTCAGACTATGATTTTATCATCAAGTACAAACCCGGACCCCAAAACGGTAAGGCGGATGCACTGTCACGTTTAGTTGATGGAGAACCGGAAGGGGCAGATGAAGCTGAAACACCTTTGATTCTCAGGGAAGCGGAAACGAACGCTGGATCTGTAGCCCTTCTGTCCGCTAACGACTTCCTAGAGGATGTTAAGATAGCCTTGGCGGGGATGAACCTACAGGAATAGATACAGGAAGACCCAGAACATCGCCTAGAAAAGGATGACCTCGCCTATCACGGTACCACCTTGTTTGTGCCTACAGAAGCCCTGCGGCAGCAAGCGTTGGCTTGGTCCCACGACTCCGTCTTGGGAGGCCATATGGGAATGTACAAAACCATAGCCAGTGTAGAACGTTCCTTTTGGTGGCCCCAGTTAAGAGAGGACGTTCGGTCCTACGTAAGGAATTGTGCTGTCTGTGCACAAGGAAAGGCAGTACATACTCGACCCGTGGGTCTGCTTCGACCATTACCCATACCTCCCCAACCCTGGCATACTCTCTCCATGGACTTCATAGTTGAGATGCCCCCCTGTGATGGGATGACAGTGATCCTGGTTGTCGTTGATCATCTGACAAAGATGGGCCATTTTATACCACTGACGGAAGTACCCACGTCTTCAGAACTAGCGAAGGTGTTTCTCCAACATGTTGTAAGGGCCCACGGACTCCCCAGAGTGCTGATAACAGACAGGGGCACTCAGTTCACGTCTCGGTTGTGGAAGGCGTTGTGCACCACCTTGGACATCGATGCCCGTCTTTCATCCAGTTACCACCCTCAGACGGATGGCAAAACGGAACGTCTGAACCAGACGTTGGAACAGTATCTTCGTTGCTTCTCCCTGCAGAACGAGATGGACTGGACTGTACTCCTATGGATGGCAGAATTTGCATACAATAATGCTGTGCACTCAACACTGGGTTGTTCTCCTTTTTTTTGTCTCCATGGGTTTCACCCGAATGTCCTGCCCTTTGAGTGGCCTATTCGCTCCCCAGTCCCTAGCATTCACGAACACCATGCACATCTCAGGGCAGTGTTGATAGATGCAAGACGTAGTCTGGCCGATGCTCAGTCCGCGCAGAAACGCTTCGCTGACAGGAAGAGGGCGGTTGAGCCGAGCTATGGGGTGGGAGACAAAGTGTGGCTCTCCACTAAGAACCTCCGCATCAAAGGGAATTCCAAACTGAAGCCCAAATATGTGGGTCCCTACGTCATAACGGAGGTGATTAACCCTGTTGCGGTCAGGCTCCTGCTCCCGGAGGGTTGGAAGATCCCCCCTGTGTTCCATGTTTCCCTCCTCGTCCCTTGCCCTCTCAGTACGAGGCTCCCGGAGAGGCCCCTTCCCATTGAGGTGGACGGGCAGGAAGAGTATGAGGTGCGCGCCATTCTTGACTCCAGGATGGTGAGGGGCGGAATCCAATATCTGGTGGAGTGGAAGGGGTATGGCCCTGAAGATCGGTCTTGGGAACCCGTGGGTAATCTGCACTGTCCCGAGTTGGTTGAGCGTTTCCATGCCCTGCATCCGGGTAGACCGGGTCGACCGCCGAGTCGGCAGTCCTCGAGAGGGGGTTCTGTAGCGATTGCTGGGTCCTGGGGGTGGGGTAAAGGTCAACTTAGAAAGCCCCGTCGCTGGAGTGTGTCTGGGAGAAAATGTAGGACAGGCCGAACGAACTACAGGAACCAGCATGCCCAGGGACAAGTCGGCGGAGCCACGAGACCAAGCACTCTTAAGCACCTCCCTTCCTTCAGAAAGGTGCTTGTCAATCGATCCGGAAGCCGTGGGAAGGGAGGATGGTGTTCCCCGCCAGATTTCAGCTAGAAGCTCGAAGACTGCAGAGGGGCTGAAACCGTTTTCCAATCTGCTACCTGCATAACTGATAAGTACTTTTGCCGAACGGAGGCGGGCCCGCCTCCGTTACAAACCCTGTGTTCTTGTGGTACCATAGTTAGTTAGGGACTCGTTTGGTACCGTGCACCTGATTGTATCTGGACCCTGGTTGCACCCTGAAGATTCCAAGTGGGAAACTCGTCTGCTACTAAGACGGGGTTTTGCCTCCTTTCAGCCCGCTACTCCCAAGAGAGGCATTCTGGGAGACGTAGTTCTTGTGACGTTCCGAGTGGGAATCCTTGAACGAGAGACAGAGACTCTTTCCTTATTTTTGTTTTGAGCACCCTTAGACTTCCCTGGAGAACGGCTGTGTTCGGCTTGTGCATTAACAGCCGTCACAGTCTCTGTACTTTTACCGCTACAGGCCTTGGTCCGGAACCTCGTAGCTAAGGAACAGTCTACCATTCCCCGGACTCGTCTATACCTGAGGAGTCAGAGGGCTCTCTGTCCCGCAGGAGTTCCGTTGTTTGTTCTATCCAAACGGCCTGGGTGGTGTGTGATTCTGGTAAGCTTCAGAAACCGAGGGGGGTTATCGGTATTCTCAGTCTCAGAGGCAGTGGTGATAACATTGTTCCTTTGCTCTTCCTGGACAGATGGAGTGCCCTTGTCTATCCCCTGCCGCCATTTGACCAGACCCAGAGGGATCCTCAAGATTCACCATTACCTGTTTTTTATTTTATCCACTTACCCTTTCCCTGCTGGGTATGTGTTCACACAGTGAGTGATCCTTCGCTGTGGGATCCGTAGCTGGTAGGGACTGGGGGACTTAGCATCCGACGTCGTTTCTGCCGGACATCCCGAGCAAAGGTTAGTGGCGAATATATGCTTGCGCTGCTGCCAATCCCCGACAGCAGGTAATTGTAAGTTTATTAGGGTGGATTTGATGGAACTTGTTCGAGATGAAGAGGGATGTTCAATTTCTCAACTTTATGGTGCATTATGTCAGTATAATGAGGATGATAGAGTAAAGGTATTTGATAAATGGAGAACTAAATTAAGTCTTGTTGGGAATGAGAGTGAAAAATCACTTATGTTTGGAAATACTATCTTAAAGGTTGCAAACCTGCAGGCACAACACTATAAGACCATGTACGAATTATACTATACACCGCATAGAATAGCCTGTTGGGGGGGTACGAATGGGATTTCTTGTCCAAGATGTCAAAGTTTACAGGCAGACACGATACACATGTTTGCATCTTGTCCTAATCTAGATCCCTTTAAACAAGCTATCGAAAAATTCTTTAAGGATGAATTGGGGATCTTTATTAAGTTATCTAATGAGATCATGGTTCTTGGGGTGTCAAAGGAGGGGCAGGATGTACCCCATCAAGAATTCATGTTTATTGCAATGACGTTGAGCCGGCTATGTATTGCAATGGTATGGAAAGACCCTAATCCTCCATCATTTCAACAATGGCTCTCAAAATTATTAGCTATTTATACTCTGGAGAAACCTTGTACGAAAAAAAAGGTGCGAGGGCAAGGTAGCTTGGTAAACGGGTTTGGGCCCCAATTGAAAAATGGAAATTAAAGCTAGATGATTAACTCAACAGGGAGGAGGGACATGCTCATTTAGATGAGATTATAGTTGGGTGTGCTGATATTGTTAGATCCCCACTTTTTATGCTTTTCTTCTTCAGATCTCTCAACTTTGCTTTTTTTGAATATTATCTTCGTATACATTTTTTTTTTAGCATCTCGTTGTTTGTTTTAAGATACTAGGGGCCCGATGTAGGTAACACATTTTTACCGATTCTAAAATACCGATTTTTACCGAATCGGTATTTTAGAAAAGGGAAATGATATGTAGGTCAAAAATCGGTAAAAAATACCGAATCGGTAAAATTCGGAAACCCCGACCCAGTATTTACCGAATCGGTATTTACCGATTCGCCAAATACCGATTCGGAAAAACACATTGAAACCTATGGGCCCGGATGCCCATAGCAATGAATTGAAATTACCGAATCTGTATTTAACGAATCGGTAAATACCGATTCGGTAAATACCGAGTCGGGGATACAAAATATCAGGCAGTTGATGTATCAACCAATCAGGTGCCTCCACCCCGCCCCTCAGCCAACCAACAGAGCAATCTCCCAATCCTGTGCATCCACTCCACCCCACCCCACAACCAGGAAGTGACCACACCCATGCAGGTACAGCGTACCTGATCACACAGGAGAGCAGTTACACAGAGACCGGCTGTTGTGAAGCTGAGCTCTGCAGGACAAACAAATGGATTCCCAAGACTCCCAGAGGGAAGGTGCAGATAGGAAGAGGAAGATGAAGTTCAGCACAGGTGAACTTCAGGTGCTGGTGGAGGAG
Source organism: Lissotriton helveticus (assembly GCF_964261635.1). Classification (NCBI taxonomy): domain Eukaryota; kingdom Metazoa; phylum Chordata; class Amphibia; order Caudata; family Salamandridae; genus Lissotriton; species Lissotriton helveticus. The sequence continues at coordinate 598,095,978 of NC_136063.1, read as the reverse complement.
GTTGTCAAGCACTACCCCAAAATCTTTGGAAAGCAGTCTCTGCAGGTACCAGAGGCTGTGAAGAGGAACACCTGGCTGGGGATCCAAACCAAAGTTAATGCAATAGGAGTGACAACCAGGGAAGTGGACGATCTCAAGAAGAGATGGTATGATCTAAGGATCATAACCAAGAAGAAATTGGCAGCAAGGAGTAAAGAGGCCAATGCTACGGATGGAGGCAAGAACAGGGCACCTGCTCTCACAGATCTGGAAGAGCTTGTGGAGTCCACACTGGACATGGAGATTCTATCAAATGTGGAGGTGCCAAATGTTTTGTAATTTTTCGGTTTTAATGTGGAAGAATGGGCTCTCTCTTAGTGATGGAAAGATGAGAGCACGTGTGCTTTGTTAAAATACCCCTCACACACTAAAAAAATCCGTTAGTGTCATGCTTCATCATAGGGGTCTTCCCGTCCCTATAACGGGGCGGGGCGTGCTACGACCAGACGGACTACGCGGGAGCACTATAATTGTGACAGAGCTATGTGTGGGTGCAGTGGTGTCAGTGAAGTGTAGGGATCTTACTAGTGAAATGCAAAAAATACAAAAAAGTTTAAAAATTCCCTGGCTAGTAGAACAAATACATTTTATTGGTATCTCTAGCTGGAAATATTAAAAAGGGGATGGAAGGTAGAGCGATTACTGGCTACCAAGTCGACATGTTTCATAGGCAGTCCCCAACTGCCTACTCATCAGGACCGTTCAATGATCCCTACTAGAAAAATAGCTCAGTTCTACAGTGGTATGCCTACTGTCCTATAAACATATCAGCAAAAATAGGCTGAATATTTCCGCTTCAGGGCATGAGCTGGCCCTAGTGAAGCAATGCACCAAAAATCAGTGCAGAAAAAGTGACCAATGGTCTTTTTACGTTAGTTTGACTGTGCCCCATGAGCCTGCAGGCGGAGGAAGTTTTTTGCTCGGTTGAGTTACCGGCATGGCAAATCGCTCCTCGGAGCTGCATGGTAGGGATGATAGGCGATTTGCCATGCCGGTAACTCAACCGAGCAAAAAACTTCCTCCGCCTGCAGGCTCATGGGGCACAGTCAAACTAACGTAAAAAGACCATTGGTCACTTTTTCTGCACTGATTTTTGGTGCATTGCTTCACTAGGGCCAGCTCATGCCCTGAAGCGGAAATATTCAGCCTATTTTTGCTGATATGTTTATAGGACAGTAGGCATACCACTGTAGAACTGAGCTATTTTTCTAGTAGGGATCATTGAACGGTCCTGATGAGTAGGCAGTTGGGGACTGCCTATGAAACATGTCGACTTGGTAGCCAGTAATCGCTCTACCTTCCATCCCCTTTTTAATATTTCCAGCTAGAGATACCAATAAAATGTATTTGTTCTACTAGCCAGGGAATTTTTAAACTTTTTTGTATTTTTTGCATTTCACTAGTAAGATCCCTACACTTCACTGACACCACTGCACCCACACATAGCTCTGTCACAATTATAGTGCTCCCGCGTAGTCCGTCTGGTCGTAGCACGCCCCGCCCCGTTATAGGGACGGGAAGACCCCTATGATGAAGCATGACACTAACGGATTTTTTTAGTGTGTGAGGGGTATTTTAACAAAGCACACGTGCTCTCATCTTTCCATCACTAAGAGAGAGCCCATTCTTCCACATTAAAACCGAAAAATTACAAAACATTTGGCACCTCCACATTTGATAGAATCTCCATGTTTATATGAATCGTTCAGGAGGGTGATTCTATCTCAACCTCTACGCTTCCTCTATTGATCTTTTGAGTCCACACTGGAGCCAGAGTGCGTTGTGGGGATTGGTGATGCAGACAGCTCAGCCCGAGCTGCATCAAAGAAAGGTAAGGGACATGCCCATCATTCCTCACCCCTTGCCTGTGTCCCTCCCCCAATGTGGCTGTGTTTTGAGGAAATCCAGTACAGACTTCAGTATTCACCTGCAATGCATTGTGGGAGTGGTAGTCATAAGAATACCCATCAGAGCAGTAAACATGAAATAATGTCAGGCATGCCACACAATACAAATAGAGACATGGAGGAGCAGGAAATAGTGATAATATAATGTGATTTAATAGTGAATTACACGGTGAAAGCACCACTAAGACACTGTCCATATCTGTCCACAGGAGAGACATCACACAAGTCAATGCAGGAGAGGGAGAAGACACATCCCCAAAGGGATAGGAGTGAGCAAGAAGGCAGGGATGCAGGGCCCAGCACTGCAACACCTAAAGCACCCTGCACACAAGCAGCTGCCACACCAGAGGCAGACACCATGCAACTTGAAGCATCTCCTGTGCTCCTAGACTCACCACAACATGAGTCACAACAACTTGACACACCAGCAGACACAGAGGTGTCAGACATCTGCAGGCCCAGGAGGCATGACGTTCCCCCGCTAAGGATCCTACAAACACCCTCCGATGAGGAAAGGGAGGGTGAGGAGTCAATTGAGCCAATTACAGGAAATGCACCAGGTCTTACATCCACTCCTGTCAGTCGATCCGGTGGCACAAGACGTCGTAGGGTCCGGGAGGCAAGCGTGAGTGGCCGTGATGAGGGTGTCTTCCATGGCCTTGAGACCACAATGGTCAAGGTGCAGCGCCTGCAAGCAAAAGCTATTAGTGCAGTGCACAGACAAATGCGCCATGTGAACACAAATCTGGATAACATGAACAAGGGAATAACAGCAATGGTGGACAGCATGAGGGACATGGCCGATGGAGTCAGGGACATGTCACAGTGTGTGATGTCACTCTGTGAGGAACTACATGAGGACCACGTCCAAAGGCGCAGGGTGAGGCATTGCATGCAACAGCAGACAAGGGGCATGCATCGTCTTGCAACTACGACTTCACTGCTGTGTCGCCGTTCAGTTGTGATGCAGGAGGGGCTGGTGCACTGCTGTACCGATCTCACGAGGGGGATTGGGAGAGTCACTACAGCAATGGAAGTGCTGCTGACAAACCAGGCAGCCACCACAGGAGCAGAAGGTTTAGGGGAGACAGATAACTCCAGTAGCAGGAGCAGCACCCCTATCCCTGAAATACGGAGGAGCAGCAGACGCCAGACTACCGGCGCTGGCACAGCAGACTTGGAACTAAGCCAACCTCACGCATCACGCAGTGCTGGTCATGGGCGCAAGCAGTGAGTCTGCCAAATTCAGTTGGACATGTGAGGGTGAGGTAACCCCCGTCCACCCAGTAGTGCTAGGCACACTAGTATGTTACAATTGTGTCTTCAGACATTTAACGTAGTGCCAAATAAACTACTTGCATTGCAGTACAACACGTGCTTTGTCTCTATACTTACTCAAAAGTAGTTGTGTGTGATCTCTGCCCGTCTCTGTCTTCCGTCTGTGGGTGTAGGTACTCCTACTGTGTTGGCTGCTGGTAGTGCCTGCTCATCGTCATGGTCTTGATAGTCCTCCAATTCCACCTCTGTGCCCTTCTTAGTTGCGAGGTTGTGCAACATTGCACAGGTTGCAATGATCTAACAGCATGTTACTGGTGAGTACTGCCGTGCCCCACCACTTTTGTGGAGGCAGCGGAACCGGCTCTTCAGGAGCCCAAAGGTGCGCTCCACGATGTTCCGGGTGGATTTATGTGCCACATTGTATCGTCTCTGGCTGGGGGTTGTGGGGTTGAGGTAGGGTGTCAGGACAAAGGAACGGAGTGCATATGCACTATCCCCTAATGTGAGAGAGAAAAATACATTACTCACAGGCACACATTGACATACGTCTGCGTCATCTATCAAGGGAGTGTCACACAGTAATTTACCTAGCAGGTATCCTTCCCCGAATTCACCCGCTGTCAGGCGGGTGTAGATCCCACTGTTTTGGAATATATATGAGTCGTGGGTGCTTCCTGGGTACCTGGCCACTATATCTGTGATCATGTACTTTGCATCACAGATTACTTGTACATTAATTGTGTGTGATGACTTCCTGTTCCTGTATATGTGCTCAGTGGCAGCTGGGGGGCATATTGGGATGTGGGTCCCATCAATGCAGCCAATCACGTGTGGGAAATTTGCCATGAGGTAAAAGCCAGTCTTGGTCCTGAGCAAGTCCGCATCAGTGTCTGGGAAGTGGATGTAATGCTCCATTCTTTGCATCATGGCATCCAGGAACTTTCTGAAAAAACGCGACAGGCAGCTCTGGGACACCCCACCTACCACAGCAACAACACTCTGGTAACTCCCAGATGCCAGCAGGCGTATGCTACAGAGCACCTGCATGTGGGGTGGGATGGCGTGGGCCCTTGGTTAGGGTGGTCCAGGAGTGGGTGCAGGTCCCTGATCAGGTCCATGATGGTTTGGGGCTGCAGTCTGTATCTTTGCAGTTTCTCTGGCTCTGTCAATTGGAAGAGTGTAATCCTCTGCCTGTAGACCTGCTCCTCCCTTCTCCATTCCCTCTCACCTGCTGCCTGTAGCCTTAGCCGTCTTGCTATGACGTAGAAAGCCGCCATTCTGGTTCCAGTGTTGCATTTTGGGGCCCTTTTTTATAGGCTGCAGCTAATTACCACCTGCTTTCAATCCATGTTAAATACCGATTCATAAATACAGAATTTTTGTGAAATTCGGTAATTTATGGGTCATTTACCGACTCGGTATAGTTTCCGATTCGGTAATTTTACCGATTCGGAACATTTACCGACTCGGTATATTTTGCGATTCGGTAACTTTTCCGATTCGGTACTGTAACCGATTCGGAAATATTTCCGAGCCGGTAATCTACCGATTCGGAATTTTTACAGAATCTGTGAATTTTGGGCGACCTACATCTCAATGTCCAAATACCGGTCGGTAACGGCCGAAATTACTGATTTTCGGCCGTTACCGACCGGTATTAGGCTACCTACATCTGGCCCTAAGTCTTAATTGAAGAATATTTGTTGTATTAGATATATATATCGAATTGATTAATTGTTTAAACAGTTTTTTTCTCTGATGATGAACAATAAAAAAAATTTTTTAAAAAGAAAACAGGCCTGCCACTGCAGTCTAACTGCTGCAGTTTTAATCCTGCAGCCCAACTTTTGAATTAACTCTATTGACATGAGAAAACCTTCCTTTTAAATAATATTTTCATCCCTGCCTGGGCCTTGCAACTCACAAGGCATGGTGCATGTTTTTAAGGTAGGACATGGAGAAATATAAAGTTAACATGTCCCTAGACTGACATACGCCCACACACTATTTTCACTGTAGCAAGACTGGCTGGCCCATATAGACACAACGTAAAACAGGATCAAATAATAATTCTGATATCTCTGATACAGAACTAGCTAGAAATATGATTAAGCCGATCTTTTTGATATTTATTAAAAGTCAAACTTTTGGTGACGGTCGATTTTAAGTAAATATGAAGGATACGTTACTTTTAGAAATTTAAATTTTCCAGCTTGAAGGTCATGAATGCTAATTTGCATTAGCTGACCAGCACTAGCCCAGTGAGTGTTTAGCCCTAATTAGCTGTGAAAGCTGACCACAGATCAAAGACAATGGCTTGTGTGGGGAGGCTTTTTCTCCTCCCCTTTCAAGAAGAACAGTTGGGGCATACCCAGGAATTTAATTTACTTCAAAGTGGTCCCCCCTGTCACAAGCAAATGTTAAGTGACACTTGGAAAGTTCCCAGATATTTCCCTCCCAGTCAGGCAGGCACTAAACCCAGTAGGGGCAAAGCAGGCCCTGGAACTGGTGACCACCGAGGAGGGGACTGTATATTACCCTTGCCATACCTCTGGATGGGCACATAAGCTCTGTAAAAGGGGAGAAGGGTTTTCCCATCTTGGATGTTAGGAGTGAGGCCACTGTGGGATTGCTTGCAGCAGGACAATCAGGAACTCTGGTTACATGTGTACATTTTTGCCACATTTGTTTGGATGGGGTCAAAAGTCAGCCCCACCCACTAGCTAGTAGCAGGCATAAATGTGGCCCCCGAAGCCATCTCTTTAAGACACTTTCTGGACCTGCAAAAGAACACAAGAGGACTAGTCATATTGTCTATAACCTGAGAAAAGCACTGAAGGGCTGGTTCTGCTCCCTCTTGTACCAAGGACAAAGAGATGGACTCCAAGAGTCTGTTGGATGACCTTCTGTGTAGATGCAGGGATACAAAAAGCTGCAAGAGAGCTTTTTTCCTGAAGAGCTCAGCTGACCAGTACCAACTGGACCTGACCTTGCTTATGGTGGAGCGAGTCTTGACCCCCAAGTGCTGTTCCTGAGTTCCCGAGGTCCTAGGGCCCTTGGCTATGTCTAGCTGGAGTTCTCCTATCATCTATGAAAATATGAGACTTAAAAAATATTTGGACTTGCAGACCCCTGGAGGACTGGGATGGACCTCTTCAGCCTATATATCTGAGGCACAACTTCGTTTGGCTAAGATGCTCCTCCCATTCAGAGCTTCTGTGCAGTCAGTAACAAATCCAATTGACCAGATCCATGGTGAGAAGGTATTTTATTCTCATGGAACTCAACATCGGATACACGCTGCAGTTTTTCCCCATTGAAAAATGTAAAACTCTAAAAACGAAGAAAATAAAATCAACCACAGAAATGTTCATAAAATAGCAACCAATGAGGTTGTTGGATTGCTCAATGTGCAAGGTACTAAGCATGAATAAATGCACTGTGATGATTTTTTGTTTGTTTTGGTGTTTTTCTGGATTTGTTAACAAAAAAGGACACTAATTTGTTCAAAAACGTTTGCAGATATGCCTGCGTATTTGAGGTTCTATTGATCTAAATTTAGATCTACAAATTGTGTTAGTGAACAAGGAAATTTTCTTTACTTTGACGGCAATATCTACCCCCCCCCCCCCCCCCCCAGGTAACCCACACATCCTTCCTTTGGGCCAGGGTATGCCCCTGAACTATCTTATACATCCTGTGGTATGTGTTTTAAAATGTTGGTGCGGGCATCCCTGCAGCCACCATAATACAAGACTGAAGGGACTATCTCGGCTGAAGTTTAATATTACATCCGCATTGTGGCACCGCCGGTAGCTACAAAGTGTTGTTGGAATTTCTCCATATATTACCTTTCCTCTGATTATTGCGGTCGGATCCCATTCGCTGTTATTGGTTAATAGTATTCCTGTGCATTTGGACACTGTTGTGCTTTTACAAATTCTCTTGGGCCGGGCTTTTCAGATCTTTTGACCACATAAAAACTTCTGAATACCATTTAGGGATCATCACACCTTTTTCTTTTTCTATTCAGTCGGAATATCACTCCGATACTACTTAGACTACTCTGGCCGGAATTAGATATAACATTGCCCGCATCATGGGACTGATTATTCCCTTGACATACAGTAGGATTTTGTCCGTACAGGAACTTTTTGCCCTGATGAAATTCCTTTAAAAGGAACTAAACGCATTGGCTGTTGTCCTGTCATCTTTTATCTTAAAGAAGAATAAAGAATATTGAAAAGACCATATTGAATTAAGTGTGACTTCATCCTTGGTGCTGCGTCCATCTTTTCTTCAATTTATGTTTCTGGACTTCCAGTGAGACCCAACTGCAGCAGGTCTCGGAGGCTGCTTGCACAGGACCTTGTTACTATGTGGACATTATGATTGAGGTGCTAAACGTTTAGTCAGCTGCAGTATCTATATCTGTTTACATTCTGTGGAACGTTTTTGTTGGATACAGGTTTTGGTACCTTTCATCTTGTAATGGATGCCTCACCAAACATTTTCAGTTGCCAATCACATCGTTTGGAGTCTCCAGTCTTTCAAGGATTTGCAAATTCTGTATTGAAAAGCCCCATGTTGCTGCTAGTTTGTGAAACAGCACCAAACTTACAATCAAAGCAAACACTCCTTTACAAAGGAAACTGTACAGTATGTAGCAGATACATTGAGTGTAATATGCTTTGTACTATCATTTTTTTATGTGCAGAAGGTCATGATAATGAGTGTTTTATCAAATGTGTTCCTTCATGATGGTTTTTTATGATGCATAATCTGGCACAATCTTGTGGATCTGTGGGGGTATGATGGCAGATTCATGGTGGTCGTTGGTTATCTTGTGATGGTGAGTGTGCAGGAGTAAGCTGATGGGTGTATGACTTCATGATGGTGGGATAATTTGTATATGATGGCAGCTGTATGGCTGTATGACAATGATTGTGTGAGCATAACATGGTGGTTGTGTGGATGTATGGTGCTGGATGGTTGGTTGCAAAAGAATGTTGTATAACACCACCTGATCGTGTTTGTGTTGGTGTATGATGTGGTTATCTAGATGTATGATGGTGAGTGTGTTGGTATATGTTGGTGGGTTTATGGGTGTGTGATAACATGTTTAGGATGTTGGGAATGTGAGTATCTGAGGGTGGCCTTGTGATGATGGGTATGTGGTGGTCTGACTGTGTATTTGCTCCATATGATTGTAAGAGTGTGGGTGTATGATGTGGATGTATTGCATTATGATGTTAGATATTTAGATTAGAATGGGGTTACACAGGCTAATAAGGGTGGATGAGTGGTTTCATGATAGCAACTGTGGGCCGTATAATGGCAGGTGTATATTAGTGAGAATTTCACCAAAGGATGTTGGGTGTTTTGTATGATAGTTGATGTGTTATTATATGATTCTGACTGTGTGGCCAAATGATTGTCAGAGTATCATCGTATGGTGGTGGGTGTATGGATTCTGATGTGAATGTGTTTGTATTTGATGGTGGTATCATGTTGGTTATGTGGAAGTTTTATGTTAGGTGTGAGGTCATGATGGTTATCTGTGAGTGTGTGATGTTGGTTGTGTGAACGTTCAATATAGAGTGTGCTGATGTATGACGTTGAGTATCTGGGTGGTTAAAAGAATGTAAGTATGTGACTATTTGAGGGTTTGTAAGAGGCGGTCTGGTAGAAGGTGTGTTGACATTTGATGAGATTGGTGGAAAGGTGTGTGATTTTTGTCATATATGTACCTATATACTTAGGTTAGGTCAGAGTTTCGATAGAAAAGTGTTCTTTTTCTTAATAACTTTGATATTATTTAACAAATCTGAACAAACTTTCTAAAAACACATTCAAATTTGGGTTCAGTTTGGCACAAAAATAAAGGGGGAGGGTCAAAATTTACTTTTCCCATTTTAATTTCCTTAGGATTCATTGCTCTCCTCTGCAGAACAATACAGTTGAACAAAATTACTCCAGATTTTGCATGAAACTGGGATTTTACTCAGGGAAGGGAATTTGCATGGATTAGTGTAAATACATTCAGTAGTTTTGGAGACAGTGGCATTTTGAAAGTGTTTCAGGTAAGCAATAAAGGGTTAAATTTTAGAGCTATTGGGTCAGTTATTCCATGGATCTGCCATGGATTTGAGGACCCTGTTAAAAAATAAAGGCCTGCTTATGGACTATGGAGCTTTTTCTCATTTTGTCCATTCTGTATTCATGAATACAAGAATCTGCCACACTTTGATTAGCTGGCTGTCAGAGAAACATTTCTGTGCAGCCAGCATTGTCCAACCTGATGCACTGAGAACTGTGCTGGAGAAACTAAAAGCAAAAAGGGCATAAGGGAGAATGGTGTTATGTACCTCAATATAGGCCTAAATAGCTACATGACCTTTCACCTACACTTGTCCTACCTTGCTCTGCATAACGGTTCTAGCACTGACCTTATACCCAGCTATGTGCTGAATAAACTGTCAATCATTTTCCTTGAAACTAGCCAAATTTATCATGCATGAGGATTCTTAGAAATGCATGTATGTATAAAAGTCATGGTCATCGTCATCATAGGGCGAAATAACTACTTTGCATAATTGTAGGTACTGATTTAGGCTCATTTACATAATCGTACTCACAACAAATCGATTGTGTTAGGAACCCAAGGCATAAGGTATAAAGGAACTATACCTACACTAGATAGACAGAGGAGAAGCTTCGACACGGACACAAGACACTGAGGTCCCTGCACGCAGAAGGTGCATCACGCACTGGTCTGACATCCCTCACGGGGTGTCTAACTCGAGACCAGTTGGGGTCCTTCATTCTTTCCAATCAGGTTGTGGTAAATAAATAAATAATACCCTATTTTTGACTAGACATATATCATAACAGATAGCTCAATAAATAAGAATCAAGATTCGAGGTAGTAGGAGTTTTGCAGGTTTAATACAGCATAAGGACAGGAACAGGACAACCTGCATAGGAATAGGATGACAGGGCCCAGCAGCTGCTGGGGCTGGGTCTGGGATGAGCGCGCTAACTTTTAATAACAATACACGAGCATATATACATAGCGCAAACACATAGCATTACATTGCGGTAGGCGTAGCAGTGGGTGGAGCAGAAGGCGTGACGCGTAGCAGTCGCGAAAGATAAGGGTAAAAAGAGGTGTAACTGGGCGTATACATAGACATGTGGTGCAGACGTAACAGGATATGTCATGAATGGGGCGGAAACATAGGAGGGGGCTACCTAAGGAGCCGGGACCTCTAACCTGATGGTGCGCGCAAACTGGCAATGACGTGTTACTAGGAGAAGCTGGGGGCTATGAACTCTGTGCTAGGAGCAGAGACTAAAGTCTGGAGGGTCGGAGCGACATGTACCTAAACCCTATCTGGTATCTAATGTTTAGGGAACATGTTGATATAAACTAGAAGTCATGAGGGGAAAAGCTAATTGACTCTAAGACCAGAGCATGCATTTATTCTACATGTAGTGCGTGATGAAGAATATTAAATGACCATTAAATACAGTATTTCTCTTAACATGGAGCCGCATAGACTAGACAATGACGGAAACTATTGATGCAGTTCAGTAGCTTAGGAATGCAGAGAAGGAGGACTAAACTGATAACTGGAATCATAACATAGTCTTGGCAGACTCAGAGGCAGAGCCAAGCTGCACTGGGCACTGCGAGGCAGGAAGTAAGTGAAAGGTCGAGGATACAGGTGGGGGCTGTATCGCTCCTCAGCGAGGCTTCAGGAGACAGGAGCTGAATCTGATGTCCGGGCCCTGTTGAGGCCTGGAAACGGGGACTTTATAATGAAATAACGTGCACACTGAGAAACGTGGCAACGTAGCTTTACATAGGCCTGATATTCGTAGTATTCACGAGGACTGGAAACTAGCATACTAGAGGAGGACACAACTATAATTGCGTCATTAATCGGACATGGGGAATAACATATGCATATTGGTCATGCACACATAACATATGATGGATGACACGTAGGGACACAGAACATGACAAAATTTACTTTTCCACATTCCCTCCTTGTCACTACGTTCCCATCAGGAAACATCAATATTCATGATACCATCTATCATTTCATACAGTACCATTTGTTCATCTCGAATTGTCTTGGAACGGGATTTAGAACGAGGCTTGGGACTAGGAATACAAGAGGTAGCACACATGCCGCAAATCGCAGGGCCACACTGTATACAGAGGCAGCAGCTGAATATGATCGCTACTGCGATACCTAGAAAGGACAGGACTTTCCATCCCCAGGCGGAAATTATATTCCAGAACCAACCGGACCATGTCCAGGTGCCTGGATCTTGGTGTAACAGATGGGCAATTTTATGAAGTCTGGTTATAGCTGAATAAACAGACGGCGCGTTATTTGGAATGAAAATGCAACAACTGGATCCGAGGACTCTACAGGCCCCGCCCCTATCGGCCAGTATGACGTCAAGGACGAGACGATTCTGGAGCACAACAATTCTCATAAAGGATTGCTCTTCAGTTAAATTACCTAGAGCGGAGGCAGTCTCATCTACTACTGCTTCAAGGGTTCTTGTTAACCTACGGATTAGCTTACTGTTTACAACTGTACCTAAATAAGGGAACACACCTTTATCAATATCAATGAATTGCTCTGCAGCAGTTTCAGTATAATCGACAATCGGGAGGTTTCTCTTGTGTCTAGTATGTACTAGGAAGGAATTCCTATGGTAGTCAGGTGGGGCTAGAAAAACAGGTGGCAGTAGGAAGGCAATGTAACAGGTTCCCTCCCAATCGAGGGGCAAACGAACATATGCGGTCTGACCACAAACAAAATAAGAATGACGTGAAGCTTTAAAAATAGATTTCCCACTGTCACTATACTTGATAATAGTGGTACAATCACTATGTCCTACGTGTACAGAACCATGATTTCGGACACATAATTCGCCTTTGACTGGTAGTACTGAAATAGCAGGTGAGTCTGGAGTAGTATCAGACTGAACATTCAGGACCATGAAATTCGACGAATAGTTACCTAAATTATACACTTCATTTTCTAGATCTAAACCTGTTCTGTGAGGGAAACCTTGCTTGTCTGGGAAACATGTACTGTTAAGAAAAGACATATCTGTTGAGGATGACGTTAACGTGGACCATGCTCCACACGAACCATTATGTGAAAACGGATAAGGAAAGAGTGGCAGAACTCCCTTTGACGTCTGGAAGGGGGGGAGTCGACCACACACCCAACAATTAGTGGCATTGCTGGTCTGGTGTGAATAATGTAACATGCGGATAAATGAGTTATTACGCATAGCGAGGCGGTATGAATATTCGTGAGGAGGCAGATCACTAAACGTGTGTTCTACGGTAACATTAGAATGCTTATTTACATGAGGAACTGGAAAACACAGGAAGAATGCGTAACTAGTGCAGGAAATCATTATGCTGATAAATAATATGAAACTTAGAAAAACGATACATCGGTTTGAGTTTGAAATAACTCTCTCACTATGGGGGTCTATTTTATACATGTCAGAAACAGTCTAACCGTTTCACCTAGGGGAGGACTTAGACAATCAAACTGACTGACTTATTTTACTAGACCGGAGTTTTTGCTTATACTCCTGCTGCGGAGTTTTCTCTACCAAGGGGGGTTTTGAATCAATGTCATTTGCGGGACAGTCCTTAGGAACAATGTTTTGACAAGTCTTGATATCCTGGGAAATGTTTTTAAAAACCGGCTTTAATCCGTAGAATTTCTTGACGTGCGAAAGATGCACCCAGCCGCGGCGTCCTTCCAATTTCACAGCTGTACGGGTGGTGAGGAGGACCTGACGGGGCTCCTTCCAACGTGGTTCCAGCGGACTTGATCTGTCAAAGTTCCGGACGAGCACCATCGAACCTGGAAGGATTTCATGCGGTGCCACCTCGGTATTGTCTGGAAATGCGGCGGCAACCTGTGAACGACATGAGTTGAGGGCAGACATCAAGGAAGCTAGGTAATCTGTCAGCATATTACATGAAACAACAGTAATACTTCGGGGTCTAGGAGTACCCCACATGTTAGGGGGGCGGCCGAAAACGACCTCATACGGGGACAGACCTGATCTGGAATGTGCGACCATGCGCATATAAAACAAAGCGACTGGCAGAGCTACTAGCCAGTCCACACCCTTATCTTTACACACTTTTGCAATTCGAATTTTCAGAGTCTGGTTATGTCTCTCGACTAGACCGGCTGCTTCAGGATGGCGTACACAATGAAACTTCCACTGGTACCCTAACAACAGGGAAACGTGCTTCATCAACTCAGATGAGAATGGCTGACCGTTATCAGAATATACGACTCTAGGGAGTCCATATCGAGGGAAGAATTCACGAACCAACTGTTTGGCAGTGGTCGCGGCTGTGTAATCTGGGACTGGATAGGCTTCTGTCCATCTGGACAAAGCGCATACAACTACAAGGACATACTTGAAACCTCGACATCGCTCCATCTGAATATAATCCATCTGGAGGACCTCAAAAGGGTGGTCAGGAGGCTGGAATCCCCCTTGTTCCACCGGGACACTTTTACCTGGATTAAACTGACAACATATCATACAGGTACGGACTTTCTGCTTGGCTGCAGCTCGTAAATGCTTGTTAAACCAAATGTTCTGGATACTGTCTAACATTGCTTTTTCTCCTAAATGTGCTGGACTATGTGCGGTATTAATAATGACTTGAACCATAGAGTCGGGGAGAAACCATGTGGTCCTACCCTTTGTTAACCATCCTTGATCTGTCTGGACCCCTCCTTGTTCGGACCATTTCTTGATTTCATCGGGAGTAGCATGTAACTGGATATCTATGACATCTTGAGTAGGGTCCTTAACTGTCATACATGTAATCGGATCTGGAGTGTGTGTCATGTTAACTGGAATGTCTAGAGTCTGTGCTGTAAGCTTGGCTGTGCGATCTGCTAGATCATTACCTTGGGAAATAATGTCAGTAACTTTCGTATGTGCTTTGCATTTCATGATAGCAATAGATGTCGGTAAGTGTATGGCATCTAACAGAGCTTGAATAAGGAGACCATGCTGAATCTTGGTTCCATGAGAAGTCATGAAACCTCTCTCCTGCCAGAGCACTCCAAAGTCGTGTACAACTCCAAATGCGTAACGTGAATCTGTGTAAACATTAACTTTCAGGTTCTTGGCGTGTATACAGGCTTGTGTCAGAGCAACTAGCTCTGCTGCTTGAGCGGACAGGGTATCAATACGGTGTGTTTCAATAACTTCGGTGTCAGTAGTCACTGCATACGCGGCGACTAGTTCTCCTGTACTAGTTCTCATACATGAACCATCCACATAAAGTGTCAGGTCAGGATCTGGTAACGGAATGTCTGTCAGATCTTGTCTTGGCTTTGTCGTAATGTTAACTACTTCCACGCAATCATGTGTGGCTGGATTTGAATTAACTGATGGTAACAGTGTAGCAGGATTCAGGATGTTGCAGCGTCTAATTTCTATGTGTGGCTGAAACAGTGTCAATTCATAACCTGTTAAACGTGCAATTGTCAAGTGCTGAGTTTGTGTTCGGTTTAAAAGAACTTCCACGGAGTGTGGGACTTGTACTGTCAAGGAGTGTCCTAAAACTATGGAATCACTTTGTCTGATAGCTAGTGCTGTGGCTGCAACTGACTTGAGGCACGCAGGCAACGCCTGGGCGACTGGATCTAGTGTGCTAGAAAAATAAGCACAGGGCTTGTATTGTCCTGCTTGATCTTGTGTAAGAACAGATAATGCTGTACCTTCACGTTCAGTAACGAAAAGTGTAAAAGGCTTACTGTAGTTCGGTGTAGCTAGAACTGGAGCTTGACATAAAGCTTTCTTTAACTCGTTGAAACTCAGTGTATGTTCAGATGTCCAAGGGAGGACAGTCGATACGGCTGCCTCCTGTGTCGTTAACTGTATCAATGGCTTGGCTAGAAATGCATACTGAGGAATCCATTGTCTGCAATAAGAAGTAAGGCCAACAAAGGCACGTACCTCCTTCTGGGTCTTGGGCTGAGGAAGACTCGCTATCAACTGGATACGGTCTGGTGTCAACTGCCTACCCCTCTTGGACAGTAAGTGTCCTAAGTAGACCACTTGCTGGACACAGAATTGAAGCTTCGAAGGGGACACCTTGTGCCCCATCTCGGCT
Organism: Lissotriton helveticus; assembly: GCF_964261635.1. NCBI lineage: Eukaryota > Metazoa > Chordata > Amphibia > Caudata > Salamandridae > Lissotriton > Lissotriton helveticus. The sequence goes on along the minus strand of NC_136063.1, from coordinate 598,080,549 downwards.
AGGAAATACAGAACCGTGAGTGACGCTCGCTCGCAGTCACGTTCAGAACGGGCTGTGATCAGTAGATCATCGACATACTGGAGCAGGGCAGTGTCAGTTGGCATGTGAATGTTGTCTAGTTGTCTCTTGAGTGCTTGACTGTAAATACTAGGGCTTTCTGTGAAACCTTGAGGAGCGCGTGTAAACATATAGCTCCTTCCATTTAAACAAAATCCGAAAAGAAACTGGCTGTCTGGATGGATGGGAACACTAAAAAATGCGTTCTTGAGGTCTATGACAGTGAAGAACGTGGCTTCGGAATCAATGGCTGTCAATAGGGAAGAGATATCTGGGACAACTGGGTACTGAGGAATAATACATTTGTTAAGTTCTCGTAAATCAATCACTAATCGATATACTGGGGGTGCATTTGGATCAGTACGTTTCATGACTGGAATGATCGGAGAATTGCATACATTGGAGTCAGTTTCTACAACTACTCCTTGAGCCATGAGCTCGTCTATAATTTTGGATAAGGCTGCTACAGCCTCAGGTGGCAATCTATACTGCCTGATTCGTGGTAACACTACACCTGGTTTCAGGGTCACACGATAGGGTGTGATTTGCATATAACCTACATCAGTTGGACCTTGCGCCCATAAATGCTGCGGAACTTTAGACAGTCTTGAATCAAAATCTCGTAATACATAGTGACCCTTAAAGTCACGTAGGAACAGACGTATTCCCTCTGGGGAACAACATATAACTGCACCTAACTCTTTCAGTGTTTTAATGCCTAATAGATTTTCTGGACATGACTTAGTAAGTAACAGATCAGTAGTGCGGGACAATGGACCTACTTCTAAAGTGACTGGCTTTGAAATCTCATTAACGATAGGCTTTCCTGAAAATCCAAGGGAAACATTTCTTGAGCCTGAGAGCGGAGCCCCTGGAACTTCGGCGTGACTAATTGTAGTCCTACTTGCCCCTGTATCAATCAAAAACTTTCTGTCTTTCCCTAATACTTGACTGTGAACATAGGGACCTTCTTGATCTACAGGTATCTCGATGAGAGGCAAGCCTACCTCCCTCTCTAGGCTGTTTCATGAATATGGCTGGTACTCTGGATACTCAGACTGTGCATACTGGTACATTTGCGATGTAACATGCTGTGTTGCAGCAATAGGCTGCGGTGCTGTAACTGTCTGTGGTGCATTCTGTGACTGAGGAGTCTGTGTAACTTGTTCTTGTCTAGGCGGACGTGGTCTTTCTTTAGTCTTACCAGTAGCTATGTTATGTTTCAGAACTGCACACTCATTTATAAAATGACCTGGCTGTTTACAATAATTGCAGTTCCCTTTAACGGGAGCTGCAGGATGACTGGCTTGATTCGGACCCCTCTTCTGACTGTCTTGAGGAACAGATTGTGCAACTAGTACTTTCATCTTCGTGTCTTTCATACGTTTTCTCTCGTGTTCTTGTTCTTCTCTGATTCTATTCTGGTGATACTGGAGCATCTGGAGCATCTGGGACGGAGTATTTGCTTGCCAGGTGCTTTCGACTTTCAAAACTCGGTTTTTAATTGGTGGACTTGAATTCTCGACTAATTTAGTAACGAAAAGGTGAGGGTATGACTCACTACTTGTCTTGAGACCACTGTTAATACTAAAGCACTTTTCAAACCTAGAATAAAAATCACTAATATCTTCATCTTGTTTCTGTTTACAGGCTGAGATTGCGTCCCAGTCTTCTTTTCTCGTTGTTAATAATCTGGGTAAAACTTGAATTAATAATTCTGGTAATTCTTTACATTTCTCTCCAAGACCAGTACCTGGTACACGTATCTTATCTTCTGCTTCTAGGACTGCCCAATCTATCTTTTTCTCTCCCACCTCCCATTCTTTTTCCTTTAGCTTTTCATACACCCCTGCGGGTAGCAGAACCTTTAAAATTTTAATGATATCTGGGTAAGTGTATTCTCCCATACGGAGCATGTCTTTTAATTCTCTATGGAACCCTGCTGGATCTTTGTCATGACAGGGAATTAATTTCTTCATTTCGAGGAGTTCCATCTTTGTGATCGGAGTGTATACAAACACTCGCTGCATTTCGCCACCCGTTCCTCTGACTGGGTGGACTTCTCGTAACGGATTCTGTCTGTCTATGTAGAATGATTTACTTTCTGGGGGTGAAACATGAACAAAATGCGGGTTCAAAAACGTTCTATATTTATGACGTTGTTCTAAAATGACACTAATTAAATCGGTACCTAGACCTCTCCATCTATACTGGAGTAACTCGTTCAAGATATCATGTAACGGACCTGGATCAGAATGTTGACCCTCATACAGAGTAATGAGGTGCTGAATCATATACATACCCACCAGTCGCTGCTCGGCTGGGGGCATTTTCAGAAACATTTGTGCCACTATTTCGTCTGGAAAAGTGGTAGAATCAGTAATCCATCTGACTGCTGATCGGACTAGTTCCTGTTCATGCATAGTACTTAACTCACTGTAACCGATTCGTGATTTCAGAATGTGATCGGTAGCTTGAAATACTTGTTCTAGGGAACCTTGTTCTGGTGCTGAATGATGGAAAGTAGACTTGTGTTCTAGACGTAAATGGCGATCTGGAAATCTAGGTTTTCCTACATACGCTATTCTGGCAGTATTCTCATCGTCTTCCTCTTCAGGATCAGAGGTACTTTCTTTCTCGCTTACTTGTGCGGCTTTACGCTGTTCGTGTATCTTTATTATCTCTCTACGGATTTTCTTGTACATACTCTCCATGGCACCAATGGTATTGTGCTTTCCTTCGGCTATATTATCACTCCACTTTGTTAGAGTTTTCATTTCTTCCGGGTCTTTAGACGGGTAATCTTGTTCTCTTATCAGACAGTTAATTAAAAACTTTAATATCATGCGCTGAATCTCGGCTTTCCTTTGAGACATGGCATCACTAATACTTTGTGGGTCATCCCCTGTACGGATGAAACGATATATCCTGTCTAGATCTTCTTTCATACCTGGCAGGGTGACTAGATACTCGGTCACTCTCCTTACGCGTACGGAATATAAAACCATATTAAACTCGCCTGGAACTGGGTCATAGACACATTCGCCAAGGGTTTGCCTGATTTCTGCAACAGACTTATTACTCTTGGGAGTACGCTGTGATGCTTGAGCATGTAATTCGAGTGCTGATAAACGTTTGTATGGCGGCGGGGTTTGAGGAAGACCTCCTCCTGCGGCCCCTAGACTAGAATCATCAACTGATGCTTTCCGTCCTGGCAGGGTCGGTAATTGTAACGTGGGCTGGACTTGTATGGCGGGCTGACCCAGGGGGGCTGTTAAGGGCACCCCGGTGTCTGGAGGAGCAGGAATTACCTGATTTACAGGGACTGGCGGAGCGCGAACAGGATTTACATATTCGGGGACTGTGTCGTCCAGATAGGACGAAATAAAAATATCAGCTGCGGTCGGTTTGTGACGTAGCTTGGTCGGAACTAGTGGTGGCGGGAAATTACTGGATGCCTCCGGGGTCGCTTTTGGCAAGCCCTCGGCAAGAAGAGGATACATACCCTTAATGAGGGCATTCCTCTGTCTGTCTGATTGCTCAGTTCTAACTCGTTCACCTATCTCGATTAATTCTCTTTCTTGGGCTCGTTCTTGGGATTCTCTACTTAATTCTGACTTTCTGATTTCTTTTTCGGTTCTTTTATGAGCTTCTTTGCGCCATAACTCGATGGCATCTTTCTGTGACTGTCTGGCTTTCTTTTTCCATAATGCTTCTTCTACTCGCATGATGCATTCGGCATCCCATGTACCCGATACGGGCCATCTATACTTTTCTTCTAACTGTTTGGTATACTCTACCCATAAATCTAGATACAATATGGCGCTTATGCCATGCTTCTGATACATAAAGTGACCTGGACTGTCCCTGGGCGGGACGGGAACTGCTGCTTCCAGCAGACCCTTTCTAGTTTTTAACTGACGTAACTTGGAAAATATGGGCATGACTGAACTGTAATCTAGACACAATACAATACACAATAAACACGATACTTATTTCCCATTCATACCACGACATTAGAATACATGAAAAACATTTAAAATAACAGTTCGAACAGAATACTACCTGGAGATATTGAGAACAGAACACATGAATTTTCTCGAGAACAGAACTGACTAGAACAGAAACGAGATGCACTGCTGAAACAGTACGAAACTTACCGGTCTCTTAAAGAGACACGTCAGGACCCGCATCCACCGAAGTGGACACTTCGTTTGTGGGACTGTGTACCACCAACCCACAGACCAGAGTCAATTAAATTGACCCTGTCTAGATACCACCCCAGTAACGGTACTCACCGGGCAGCAAGAACGGAAGGCCTCGGACTGGACTGGACTGCTACGACGATGACGACGAACTTCGGACTTCGGACTTCAGTTACGGGTGGACCTCCGGATACCTCGGACCTTGGACTCTTGGCTTGGGCTCTGGTCGGGACTCGCCGCGTTCCTCCACCGTCTCGTCTGGATGCTGGACCGCCTCCTCCGTCTCCTCCGTGGGCCTGAGGGATACTTGAGCAGAAATATCTGCCACTGCGCAGAAGAGTTCCGTCACGACTGCAGAGGGTCAGGGGGTCGGCGTGGCTTCACCGACGCGTGGGGAAAGGGCAAGTCCCTATTCGGGCGCCATTATGTGGTAAATAAATAAATAATACCCTATTTTTGACTAGACATATATCATAACAGATAGCTCAATAAATAAGAATCAAGATTCGAGGTAGTAGGAGTTTTGCAGGTTTAATACAGCATAAGGACAGGAACAGGACAACCTGCATAGGAATAGGATGACAGGGCCCAGCAGCTGCTGGGGCTGGGTCTGGGATGAGCGCGCTAACTTTTAATAACAATACACGAGCATATATACATAGCGCAAACACATAGCATTACATTGCGGTAGGCGTAGCAGTGGGTGGAGCAGAAGGCGTGACGCGTAGCAGTCGCGAAAGATAAGGGTAAAAAGAGGTGTAACTGGGCGTATACATAGACATGTGGTGCAGACGTAACAGGATATGTCATGAATGGGGCGGAAACATAGGAGGGGGCTACCTAAGGAGCCGGGACCTCTAACCTGATGGTGCGCGCAAACTGGCAATGACGTGTTACTAGGAGAAGCTGGGGGCTATGAACTCTGTGCTAGGAGCAGAGACTAAAGTCTGGAGGGTCGGAGCGACATGTACCTAAACCCTATCTGGTATCTAATGTTTAGGGAACATGTTGATATAAACTAGAAGTCATGAGGGGAAAAGCTAATTGACTCTAAGACCAGAGCATGCATTTATTCTACATGTAGTGCGTGATGAAGAATATTAAATGACCATTAAATACAGTATTTCTCTTAACATGGAGCCGCATAGACTAGACAATGACGGAAACTATTGATGCAGTTCAGTAGCTTAGGAATGCAGAGAAGGAGGACTAAACTGATAACTGGAATCATAACATAGTCTTGGCAGACTCAGAGGCAGAGCCAAGCTGCACCGGGCACTGCGAGGCAGGAAGTAAGTGAAAGGTCGAGGATACAGGTGGGGGCTGTATCGCTCCTCAGCGAGGCTTCAGGAGACAGGAGCTGAATCTGATGTCCGGGCCCTGTTGAGGCCTGGAAACGGGGACTTTATAATGAAATAACGTGCACACTGAGAAACGTGGCAACGTAGCTTTACATAGGCCTGATATTCGTAGTATTCACGAGGACTGGAAACTAGCATACTAGAGGAGGACACAACTATAATTGCGTCATTAATCGGACATGGGGAATAACATATGCATATTGGTCATGCACACATAACATATGATGGATGACACGTAGGGACACAGAACATGACAAAATTTACTTTTCCACAAGGTAATGGGGTTGACTCTTTCCTAGGGGATGCTTGACTTCACACCCACATACATGCTAGGTACACTTAGTTAGGGTTAGCATTGTGGGAGTACGCTTGATTACTGTCATGATTATATGCCTGCATATATTCACTTAAGTGAGCACGATACACTGAGCAAAAAGTACTGCACTGTTTCAAAGATCCCTGAAGGATCAAAGGTTGTAATTTTCAATGATTTCCAGAAAATATTCAGTCCTTGGTAAGGTTAGCAGGATTGTGGTGGCATTGTGAGCTAGCGGGTCTAAAAATCGAACAAATCCTTGGAGATGTCCGGAATGAGTCTAGACACCACTTAGTTTATGTTGTCTAAAAGCGCAGTTCCTATGTGTTTTCAGGAACTACACAGCAATGGGGAGTCTGCCCTCATCCCCAAACCCATGTGGAGTGGTACCAAAGGGACCACCCAGGCTTGGTGTGGCACGGTTACAACAAATTTTTTACAACGCACTACCATTACATCGCAACTTTTACCACGCAAACCATTACAACGCATTGCGCTGGGGGGAGCTCTAGGATAGGGAATGTATTTAATATACTATCCAACACCTTCCCTGCTATCCACGGGGACTGGAGTTGGAATAGTAAATTAAATAATTCACTATCCAGCGCCTAAAAGCATTATGCGTTGTAATGGACTGCGTGGTAAAAACCGCGTTGTAAAGGCATGCGTGGTAAAAGCATGCGTTGTAGTGACACCAATCCCCCAGGCTTTGATATTAAAAATTAAAAATCATTTTTATCACATGATTGGTTAAACATGTGCTGCATTCACAAAACCTGGACAATCTGTAGAATCTTGAAACCTTACAAGACTCATTAATCCTAAGGATTTTTTTTTGGGGGTGGGGGAGAATATGGTGCACTACAGCTGCAACTTGCTAACTCATCTTGCACATAGCCTTTGGACATGTCATCCCGGGGTTGGTACCTTGAGTCGGTTAAGGGTTCAAATAACAACAAATACTCAAATAAATAATTCATACTACATTCATAGTTATCTCTTTCAAAGTGGTAGAGGTAGTGTGATATATAATTTCACCTGGAAGATTATTTACATTTGTAATTGCATCTGTCTTATGAAGGGTGAACATTGCATGATCATTTCATGTGTTGTGTACAGCTGTTTTGTGGTGTTATAGGTGAGGAAGGTAGTATAAGTTTGGCTTAAGCGAAAAAAAAAATTCAATGAAAAATTACTTACATATAAAAAAAACAACGACATTTGCCAGTTATATATAACTGGCATAAGGCAAGTTTCTCTTTAGAAGACCTAGAGAGGTCAAAATATATTGGTACCTGTGCATAGCCAAATACAGTTAATCTGACTCACACTCTTTATTTTTCACACTCATGTAAATTATTTAATTGATTGTTATTTTTATATACATATAATGTATTTTTGGTAATTAATAATGTTCATATTAAAGTTTTATATTTGTTGTAAATTAATAGGATTATTCATATATGGTATGTGTTTGAAATGAAGTACTTTCACTACCGTTCCTTAGACTGGAGTGGGAATAGTAAATCTTACATCTCTGAAGTCCAATACTTTCCCTACTATTGCACAGACTGGAGTGGGAATAGTAAATCTTACCCCTTTGAAGTTCAAAGTTTTCAATACTGTTGAACAGACTAGAGTGGGAATAGTACATTTAACCCCTCCCAAGTCCAACGGTTTATCTACTGTTGCACAGACTGCAGTGGGAATAATGAGGCAGCTGTACAACCCTTCCAATTTGTAACTCGCAACTTGCGTCGTTTTGCGGCACACAATTTGCGACTTTCAAAATGGAATTTATAACAGTGTCTCAGATTCCTAATAAGTTGTAAATTGTTTGCCTCATTAATATTCATGAGGCAGGTTCAAATTGCAACCCCATTGGAATGGCTAGCACTGCCAGGGATGGTGGCCTGCTGGGGTCAGTAGACCACCATGTCATTGACTGCTTTGAAATAAAGCAGTTTTTTTTAATGCATCCTGTTTTCCTTAAAAAATATTTTCACTGCCAGTCACAAAGACAGTGGCTTACCACCCTTTTGAAATGGGTGGTAAACTGCAAGTATTTTGCAACCACAATTGCGGTTGCAAAACATTCGTACATTAAAGTATGATTTGCTATTAAGAAGGGACGCCCTTGGCACGTCCCTTCGTAATAGGGAGTCACAAACCCTATGTTGCTAGTCGGTAATAGGTTATCGACTCGCAAAATAGTGTAAAATACATATTTTAATAATAGTGCCACATTATATATGTGTATATAGACATTACCTGTGTCGTGGCGTTTTCGAGGGGACAACTCTATGTGTTGTGTGATTTGAAACGGCCGTGAAAGCGCCCCGCCCCATGGAAGCAGACAAATGCTCAACGTCAACGTCAACCGGTGTGGAGCAGAAGATGGAGAGGAGGTGTGAAGGCAAAAGTTAAATGGTGCAGCAGGATGAGCACAGAACATTTCACTCACCCACTAGGGTGTCACATTGACTATTATTTTGCTACATGCAAGCGGACTCACTTGAGGGAACTGCACAAGAACTACAGAAACCGTCAGGCAGCAGTGCTGTCCACGCCCAACGGGCGGGTCTTCAGTGATACCAGGTGCTTGTTTTACAGCTTGGTGCTTGCAAGTCATTCAGCCCTTTGATGAAGTGCAAGGAAGCACGAAACGCATCGGCTAGAGAAAGACTGAGTGATGTTCTTGCTATCCTGCTGTAGCTTTTGTCTATTGCACCCGAAGATTTACCTACCTGGGTTGTGGGGGCAACTCTCTGTGTTGTGTGATATATATATATATATATATATATATATATATATATATATATATATATATATATATATATATATATATATATATATATATATATATATTACCTACTGGCGGTCGCCAGTAGGTATATATAGTTAGGATTTTTTCTCTATGGGTTTTTTGAAAATTCTATGTCTAATAACTTTGGCGTTTGTGGACGGAATCGGCTGAAATTTTCAGGAAAATGGCACATTTTGTTTCTGAGCAGCCCTTGAAAATTTGGGGGGGGTTCGTCCAGTGGGGGCCGAGAAAAAAGGGGGGTCCCAAAACGTGTTTTTAACATTGAGTTTTCCATAGGGCGGTTGGCCTCACTTTTAGCCCGAACGGCTGAATGGATTTGCACGAAACTTGGCAAAATTGTAGGGACTGGTAGCCCGATGTGCCTTTTGTAGGTCTCAATATATGTGCTCCAGTGGATTTTGAGAAATTAACATTTAAAAAAAGATATATATCTGTAACAGCGGACCGGTTAGCGCTCTGGTTCGCGGACTTTTCGCGCAACGGAGCTTTGTGAAGCGAAGCTGATTGGTTCTCCGGCGTCTGTCAACATTCCAAACAGTCCGTAGCGGCCGCCATCTTGTCTCTCGGTAGGATCGAGAGACAAGAGGAGGTCAAAACAAAGGGGGAAATAACTATAAGGGGGCATAGTAGATCCTCGCTGACCCCCTAGGTTTGATGTGGAGGTTTTAAAAGGGCCCCGCGGGGCAAAAAAAAATAATAAAAATAATAATTGAACGGCTGAATGGATTTGCACGAAACTTGGCAAAATATTAGGGACTGGTAGCCCGATGTGCCTTTGCTAGGTCTCAATATATGTGCTCCAGTGGATTTTGAGAAATTAACGTTCAAAAAAAGATATATATCTGTAACAGCGCTCCGCTTCGCGTAACGGAGGTTTGCGAAGCTGATTGGTCATTCTGTCACTGGGCTATAGTTGGGCTACATCTGGCTGATATTTGGGCTACATTTGTTTTTTTGTGTGTCTGGCGGCCATCTTTGGGCTACATTGGGCTACATTGGGCTTCATTGGGCTACATTCGGCTAATTAGCAAATAGCTCATCGCAAACTAGGAATGGTAAAGAATCGCTATTTATTCCTTAAAGTTCGCTATTTAGGAAATGCAAATAACTTTTATGATACATATGGCGGTTCATCTCTAACAAGATAAGAAGCATAGGGATAGATTTATGATGACTGGCGCATCACCAGGGATGTGTTAGTCATTCTGTGCCGCTGTTCCGTCACCTATGGTGTGCTGCATTTACAATGCGGCGCATCATGGGGCAAAAACAGCACAGATGCGTGATGTATCTGTGCCGTAAAGGTGGCGCATTGCTGGAGTTGTATCGCAAGTGTGATGAAGCTCCAGCAAGGGTCGGGGGTGCCCCTGTCGCAGGGTTTCTGTTCTCACACAGAACTGTGGACAGAGGATTGGAACCTCGGCGAATTAGGGTGTCCCAAAACTCACGTTAGTAATCAAAAACTATTTAGCAAGCTAGGTACAGTGTCACATTGGATATAACAAACTCTCAATGTTTAGACAATCCAGAATATGAACTTATAGTACCTCAGGATACGTGGAACTCATGAACAGTCGGTCGTTATATATTTCTTAGAAACCAGAACATGGAGTTAAGAAGAACACATGTGTATTTGAAATGTTTATTTACTAATGCCGTCTTCTCAGGCGTAGTACCTTAGATAATAAAAGTACACATATTATCAGTAGCAAAATTACCAGCATAGTTACTAGTACATAAAAAGTGAATGGTGATAGTATGTTAACATGCTGTAAATGAATAAGAGTTAGCAACACTTATAAGCAGCCGCGGGCCGTGGAGGGAGTTACGGTGAGGCAGGGAGGCGGGGAGGGGGAGAAGCAGGGTGGAGAATACAAGTACACATATTATCAGTAGCAAAATTACCAGCATAGTTACTAGTACATAAAAAGCGAATGGTGACAGTATGTTAACATGCTGTAAATGAATAAGAGTTAGCAACACTTATAAGCAGCCGCGGGCCGTGGAGGGAGTTACGGTGGGGCAGGGAGGCGGGGAGGGGGAGGGGCAAGGTAGAGAGGGCTCCACCCTGCTTCTCCCCCTCCCCGCCTCCCTGCCCCATCGTAACTCCCTCCACGGCCCGCGGCTGCTTATATCTCACCCTCCCTAATACACATATTATATTATTTGCTAAGAAGGTCTCTTTGTGTTGGTTTAGGGCGTGTCCATACTTTAGTGTCTTAGATTTGAAGGAATCACATCAGCATACACCAGCTCTCTCTTCATGTGAACCGCATCAACTGTTGTGTATGTGTGTTCGGCAAAGCAATATAAAACCCGCCTCATGCCCAGAATTGGCAGAAGTTGCACTTATGTTATGAGTATGAAGTCGTGGAGATCAGACCTCATAACAATTCTGTATCGTGTTGTTCTTGAAACTTTAGCACTCGCTGTACAGATATAGTTTAACAAGTAAAGCAGATAGTAGACCAATAACATATTATTCTCATGTAAACCACGATGAACTACTAGGTGGAAAGCTAAAGCAACAACTAAGTGTCGTGTGCAGAAGTTGCAAAAAAGGAAAAATGGCGTTTAAACCGGTAATGAGCCCATGCTAACTTAACACGGTGTAAAGATATCCAGGACCTAGATGACACCTCCTCATGATCCGGAAACGAACTGAATAAGATAATAGAAGTGCCATCTCATGAGAGCAGATTGCAAGTTTATATGTGGACGGTCCGCAAGGTAAAGCATTAAAAACTAGGAAAATTCAATGCTAAAGAAAAATAAAACAGCCAAGTACTTTATCGAGTCTTAAGCCAATAGGCAAGGTAAATAATAAAAACTTGACAAATAAGTCAATGAATTGTCAATGAAATGCTAGTACTCAGCATATCAAACATGAAAAAGGTCTATGACATAACTGTGTATGCAAAATAAGCTGCAACAGCCTCCAATAGGAAGTCACCGTCTTCATCCGAAAACAGTTCAGCCATCCAATTTAAAAGCGGAAAAGAACATACGTGCTCTCCCAGCACCGGATCCTCTATCACCATCAGAGGACAGCTCGGTGGGTTTTCAAGAAAGCTGTGTTCCAAGAAAGACTGTGCTGCCGCCAGTAAATTCCAGGGACCAAGTAGTCCATGCATCAATGCCACAGCCATAATCCTTTCGCCAGGACAAATCAACTCGTGAGTAATGATAGGAGTCATCAGCTGATTAAAGTCGACGTCAGGAGAAACCGGTCCGCAGAGACACAAATCAATGGCCCAATCGAAATCACAGGTCAGGCAGTGAAATACAGGCTGGACACAGGTGAAGTAGGAGAACCGAAAAGATAATCCATATGCCGTGCTTAATATCGCCAACGGCATTGTGCCATAATATTCTAGCATGCGATTGCGGAACAGTGTCAGCAGCTGCAGGGTCGGAGGTTGCATAGGAGGGACATCCATATTTAAAAATGTAAAAAAGCACAAGAGCGTCCGCTGGTAATGCAAGTAAAAATGCAATCCACGAACCAGAGTGGAGAAAATGGAATGAAAGGGAGCAGGGATGACTCCAAAGATTTTCTCAAATGAAGTCACGAGACCACTGGTAACAACTTTAAAAAAGTGTGCCAGGGATTTTGTGGAGGATGCGTTAAAGATAGTCGGAAACATGTTGCTGAAATTGAAAGGCAAACCTGTGTACGGGTGTTCGCTATGTGAAGTACGAAAGTTTCACGGGCCGAACTCAAGGCCACCTCTCTCTGAGACAAAAGAGCTCTTATTCTTGTCATGCCGTTGAAACGTGTCCCAAGGTTGGTATTTGTGGACAGATTGAAAACTCCCTATGTTCATGTGTGGGAGGAAATAGAACATTTCTGCAGCAAATAACCCGTTCACTTACTGTTACGATAAAAGGAATACTTTTTAATTAACTCAGAACAATCTTCATTATTGAGCATCAAATAACTACCATTTTCCAACAACTTGAACGTGGGGATGATAGCAGGAACTGGCGTGCCTTGCAACACGCAAGCCATATTTGGTCGGTGTTTGTTGCATGAATCGTGTAACTGTATGTGCCTACACATTAGTGAATGATCTGGCGTCTCAGTGCATTCCTCTCCATTCAGATAAACTTCTTGATCATCTTTGAAACATCTGTATGTGTATGGAAGCGACCAGACCTCATGAACAAAAGCACTACCTAAAGGTTCATAAAGACCTATTGGTATATATTTCATACAATTTGAAAACTTATATAAAGCAAAAGGCAGCGTTATTAAACCGTGGATAAGGCATGTTGCCAAAAAACCCGCAATCCTCTGCTGATGATGTCACTGAGCATGTCATGAATGATGTAATATGTGACATCATCAGTAGTGGATTATGGGTAATAGTATCTCTAGTTTACTCCCCTATAGCTGTCTTTCTTTTAACATAAGTGTGTGTTTCCTTCCCTTATACTTACTGTTTTTGGTTCGCTTCCAGTTCGCGTACCAGCGAGCGAACTAGGAAGCGAACTAAGAGAAATAGAGGTTGGCACAGTTCCAAATATTGTACCAATTTTTTAATAACGGGGAGGTAGTTCTGAAAAGAACTTTTTTTTTAATTTTTCTGAACATTTTTTTACTGTTTTTGAATTTTTCGGAACAGTTTTATATTTTTTTGGGTTTTTCTTGGAGGGGGCAATGAAAACGATTCATTGTAAAGGGCTCAACAGGAGCAACAAAACAAAAAAAAGAAGTATTTATTATTTTGGGCGTTTCGGACAAACTTGCATATGATAGTCAATAGCTCTGTTGATCAGAGTGATGCTTCTTTCTCCGTAGGAAATGAATCCATCGCAAAATACGCAGGTGTGTTTTACTTCACCAAATCTCATTTGTATATTTGGCACCATCTCCCTGCCCTCTGGTCCCGTTACTTCCGGTACAACAGATCTTCTGGCCATAATAGGGAGATTATCTAGGTCGTTCCGAAACTGTGCAGCACTGTAGTTGTTAGGATGCCACCTAGTCATATGGCGATGCATTGTGTAGTTTCCGAAACTGTATTTTTTGTCGGTCCCTCTGGACAGTCTATCTTGACATATAAGGCAAGTTACGTATCTTGCATTTACTTTTTTCTGACCTTTGGGAATTTTAAAAAATTGCCAAATGAAGTTTTCTTTCCGGTGAGACGTCTTGGGCTGCTCAGGCAAAAACTGCCTCTCTTCGTGCTCGTCCTCCTGTTCCTCTTCTTCTTCTTCTTGTTGAATTACAACTTGAGCAGGTGGTCCACTCTTCCTTGGATGTGGTGGAGGTGGTGGGGAAGCACCAGCTGAAGCTACTAAAGAAGCCATTGCTCAGTGATCACAAAGGGTCTTTCTCTCACAATGATGAAAGTCAGAGTGAGGAAAGAAGGAGGGATTTTCATCATTTGGGAAAAACAAGAGTTCTCAACCAATCAAAAGTGTTCATTTTAGATTATATGACCTAGTCTTACATCATTAGGAAACCAAAAGTGAAATGAACCAATGAAAAGTGTTATTACCAAGTCACATGACTTGCTGTGTTTACGTTAAGCGCTTTGCAGGGCCTCCCGGTTTGCTTCCAGAAACCTGCGCTTTGGCACTCGCTTCGCGTACCAGTTTGCTAACGTAGCACGTCATATGACGTATCAAGCGACAACGTGGAACGTCATGCGGACGGGAGGCGTCACGATGTTGTTTTCTAACGCGGCACTTGCGGTAAAGAAACGTTTACCGGCTCGCGGTCTATTTCGCGGCATCAAGGTCAGCTAACGGGAAGCTTCCCGATTCGCGAAGCGGGAACGAAGAAAAAAAAATATTTTAAAAAAAAATTATTCATAAACATATAAAATATATTTTTGGATTTAAAGAAGAATACATTTTACAGCTACAGATATTAGCTGTTAAAAAACCAATGAAATTCACAGAAAAAACCATAGGTTATAGACCATATATAGTTAGGAATTAGCATTTACAAAACCTTGAAAATTCACTGAAAAAACCATAGGTTATAGACCATATATAGTTAGGAAATAGCATTTAGAAAACCTTATTTTACTCACACAAAACCATTGAAATTCCATATATAGTTAGTTGCACTAACTATATATCGCGCACCTGCAATCCACTGCTGATGATGTCACATATTACATCATTCATGACATGGTCAGTGACATCACTGATGACATCACTGATGACATCTCAAATGACATCACTGATGACATCACTGATGACAACATCCAGTGACTGTATGCTTCTGTAAAGTTAAAATATGTCTTACATATTGAAGAATGAGTGGATGTATAAGTGTCTGGATGAAGGATTTAGTAGGTGCATGACTGACTGTATAAGTGAGTGATTAAATGTGTCTCACTGAGTGCATGGGTTAGTGACTAAACTGTTTTAAATTGTGCATCATTGTGTCTGTTGTTTTGTAATCTGATGCATGTGTTGATCATTAGCTATATGACTAACTATATGGGTTATTGATTAGTTGCCCAAGTATTTGTATGGGAGACTGAGTGTGTGTGTGGGTGTCTGGGAGGTGTATGACTCTGTGCATAGATGTGTGAGCAGTTGATTCACTAGATGTATGGGTTCAAAAGTGCATGTGGAAACATCTGTATGGGCGGTTGACTGTGTGCATGAGTGTATTGGTGAGTGAATGGATATCTCAGTGCTACATGTCAAAGTAAGTACATATGTAAAACACAGTACATGTGATAGTTGACATATATAAATAACTGTGCATAAGAGCCAGTGAATGTGTGAGTGGCTGTATGGATTATTGTGAACTTGTATCAGGGATTGTATAACAGAGTAAATATGTGTTATTATATGTTCCAATAAGTAAGGTGTGTATAACTATATAGTTGAGGAAATCGAGGTGTGATTGATTCTTTGCAAGACTGACTAGGTGTGTGAGTAACTCCATGGATGAGTGACAGTCTGTGAGTGTCTGTTTACACTGAGTGTATCTAAGGTTATATTAGAGTCTGAAGAGGTTCATTGTATCATCACATGAATGATGTCATCAGTGATGTGATCAGTAATGTCAAATGAGATGTCATCAGTGATGTCATCAGTGATGTCATTTGAGATGTCATCAGTGATGTCATCAGTGATGTCACTGACCATGTCATGAATGATGTAATATGTGACATCATCAGCAGTGGATTGCAGGTGCGCGATATATAGTTAGTGCAACTAACTATATATGGAATTTCAATGGTTTTGTGTGAGTAAAATAAGGTTTTCTAAATGCTATTTCCTAACTATATATGGTCTATAACCTATGGTTTTTTCAGTGAATTTTCAAGGTTTTGTAAATGCTAATTCCTAACTATATATGGTCTATAACCTATGGTTTTTTCTGTGAATATATATATATATGTATATATATATATATTACCTACTGGCGGTCGCCAGTAGGTAGTTATAGTTAGGATCGTTTTCCATAGGAAATCCGCAACATTCTATTGGGAATAACTTTGGCGCCGAATGAGGGATCTGCCTGTAATTTTCCTTAACTTTGCCTCGCTGCGCTCCGCTCCTTCCCTGAAAGTGTCGGGGGGATCCGTCAAGCGGGGGCCGAGATAAAAGGGGGATCCCAAAACGTGTTTTCCCCAGGTTAATTTCCATAGGGCGGTTGGACTCACTTTTAGCCCGAACGGCTGAATGGATTTCCACCAAACTTGGCAAAATTGTAGGGACAGGTACCTCGATGTGCCTTTGCTATGTCTCAAGATATATGCTCCAGTGCTTTTTACGAAAATTAAATTTGAAAAAATATATATTGGGCTACATTGGGCTATATATATGTTAGAGCCCAAATGTAGCCAAATGTAGCCCAATGTAGCCCAAAGATGGCCACCAGAGAAAAAAAAACAAATGTAGCCCAAATATCAGCCAGATGTAGCCCAACTATAGCCCAATGACAGAATGTCCCAGAGTGTTCTAAAGAACAACTAGAGCGCTAACAGTCTTACTTATGACAAAAGTATGGCACACCTGAAGTCATCTTGATTGGAATAAAGTGTTAACACTTAAAACATTTAATTTGCAAAGGAACAAAATGAGGGGGTTCATTTTGCCATAGAAATTATGATTAGTGCTGAAGAAAGAAAAATTAGGGCACATTTTGATTGACTTCTCAAATCCTCTTATATTTCATTAAAAAAATTCTGATATGCAGTCCCCCAAGATGGCCACCAGAGACAAAAGAGCCCAAATGTAGCCCAAATATCAGCCAGATGTAGCCCAACTATAGCTCAATGACAGAATGTCCCAGAGTGTTCTAAAGAACAACTAGAACGCTAACAGGCTTACTTATGACAAAAAAGTATAGCACACCTGAAGTCACCTTGATTGGAATAAAGTGGTAACACTTAATAAATTTAATTTGAAGAGGAACAAAATGAGGGGTTTCATTTTGCCATAGAATTTTTTATATATATATATATATATATATATATATATATATATATATTTATTTAATCACCAAAAAATCACTTAATGTCCGCACTCGCTCAGTGAATTAAATTAGGGTTTACTAAAGCAGAGACTTACATACAGCCCCTCTCACCTACGCGTTTCGAACGCAGGTCTTGATCACAGTGTTGCCACTAGTCCATCCACTATTTTTTATTTATATACCTTCCCACCCACCAGCATATAATGATGCATTCTGGGGGAGGTAGTTTCAAATATCATTTAGAAACAATATCGTTTGTACAATCTTAACTCTGTAACATTTTAGACTTATATTAATCACTTTGTTCAATCTCATATTGGTTATACAGTATATTATATTTTGAGATGTCATCAGTGATGTCATGAGTGATGTCACTGACCATGTCATGAGTGATGTAATATGTGACGTCATCAGCAGTGCATTGCACGCACAAGTTACAGTGAGTCCAACTAACTATAACGTGGGAATTTCAATGGTTTTATGCGAGTAAAATTTCCACCTAACTATAACTGGTGTGAAACCTATGGTTTTTTCAGTGAATATATATATATATATCACCAAACAACTCCTCCTATCCTGAGAAGCAGAGGCCACATGGGGAAATACTGCAGGAAACTCTTTATTCGGACTGGAATTGGCATGATGCATTTTGGCCATCTCGGCCTTCTTCGGATGCCCTAGTGTCCAGGTTGCTCCCACACCCACGTTTTTCAATCACCTGCACCTTTCCCATTGGTGGGAACATGCTCCACCCAGTTCTCTTACTTGTGTAACTGTTGCAACAGATATAAACTGCAACTCCCAGAGTTCATTAATTCAGGTAGGTACTACATGGGGTTTGAAATATGATGCCTCATTGAGCTGGCGTGGTGCAGGGAAAATCGTGATGTGGCCAAATGAAAAATCCTGATTGGTGTACAATAGGAAGGCTTCCTTGAGTCCCCATACATTCCAGCCCCAACATTCAAGTGTCCGCAGGGCAGGAAGAACAATGTATCCTGTCACTTCGTGCAGTCACGAACTGCGATGCAGCCGCTCTTGCTTTGCTTGCGCTGTGAGGCATGCCGGGTCTGATCCAATACCTTGGAAAGTGACAAAAACAGCAGCAGAGACCCGGCCAGCTTTCAGAACATGGCCCCTGTAACGCGCCACTGGCCGACGCGTGTAATATCACCAAACAACTCCTCCTATCCTGAGAAGCAGAGGCCACACAGGGAAATACTGCAGGAAGCTCTTTATTCGGACTGGATTTGGCATGATGCATTTCGGCCATCTCGGCATTCTTCGGATGCCTTAGTGTCCAGGTTGCTCCCACACCCACGTTTTTCAATCACCTGCACCTTTCCTATTGGTGGGAACATGCTCCACCCAGTTCTCTTACTTGTGTACCTGTTGCAACAGATATAAATTGCAACTCCCAGAATTCATTAATTCAGGTAGGTACTACACAGGGTTTGAAATATGATGCCTCATTGAGCTGGCGTGGTGCAGGGAAAACCGTGAAGTGGCCAAATGTAAAATCCTGATTGGTGTACAATCCGAAGGCTTCCTCGAGTCCCCATATGTTCTAGCCCCAACATTCAAGTGTCCGCCAGGCAGGGGCAGGAAGAACAATGTATCCTGTCACTTCGTGCACTCACGAACTGCGATGCAGCCGCCCTTGCATTGCTTGCGCTATGAGGCGGGCCGGGTCTGATCCAATACCTTGGAAAGTGACGAAAATAGCAGCAGCGGCAGAAAACAGTAGAGACCCGGCCAGCTTTCAGAACGGGGCCCCTGTAACGCGCCACTGGCCGACGCGTGTAAAATCACCAAACAACTCCTCCTATCCTGAGAAGCAGAGGCCACACGGGGAAATACTGCAGGAAGCTCTTTATTCGGACTGGAATTGGCATGATGCATTTCGGCCATCTTGGCCTTCTTCGGATGCCTTAGTGTCCAGGTTGCTCCCACACCCATGTTTTTCAATCACCTGCACCTTTCCCCTTGGTGGGAAAATGCTCCACCCAGTTCTCTTACTTGTGTACCTGTTGCAACAGATATAAACTGCAATTCCCAGAATTCCTTTATTCAGGTAGGTACTACACGGGGTTTGAAATATGATGCCTTATTGAGCTGGCGTGGTGCAGGGAAAACCGAGAAGTGGCCAAATGTAAAATCCTGATTGGTGTACAATCCGAAGGCTTCCTCGAGTCCCCATACGTTCTACCCCCAACATTCAAGTGTCCGCCGGGCAGCGGCAGGAAGAACAATGTTTCCTGTCACTTCATGCAGTCATGAACTGTGATGCGCTGTGAGGCAGGCCGGGTCTGGTCCAATACCTTGGAAAGTGACGAAAACAGCAGCAGCTGCAGAAACCAGTAGAGAATATATATATATATATATATATATACGTGTGTTTGCTTGTATAAGTCCATATTTATATATGGTATTAAATATTATTTACATTTATTTAATTTACATTCTATGTATGTTATATATTAAAATATTTTAAACTCTCTCTTTCTATATATATATATATATATATATATATATATATATATATATATATATATATATATATATATATATATATATATATATATATATATATATATATATATATATATATATATATATATATATATATATATATATATATAAACTTCCCACTATTGCTGGTAAAGGAGTCAGGCTGTTGCGGGCGGTCGTGTTGCAGCCACCAGCAGGCTTAATTATTCACTCCACAAATCTTCCAAATGTCGAAGAAAAACAGGACACCCAGAGCTCCAATTCAAAGAATTTATTAGGCAGATGAAAAAATCTCCACGACGCGTTTCGCCAATACGGCTTGGTCACGCTCGTCTAGTGGTGCTTATAGCCATTTTTAAATAACAAACACCCTCGTGCACATGTTACAATAAAGGAAAGTGGAAGACATCTTGTAATGGCTTTGATATACAAACATTATTTTGTATTGTGGTATATTACTACCCAAATTATCTTCGAAATGTTATTGACATATTCTTGTCCAATATTCACTAATATAGGTTAGTATTACGGCATAAACTTACAAATGCATAATATTTATCTTATAATGTTTAAATAGGTATAGACATTGCCAACAAAATTCTAATGCATACACATGTTAAATCTCATAATATTGTACCTTACGTTATGCTCCAATATATTTTCATTTACAGAGCGTTCCCATTTTATTCACTTCTTAGAAAGCAAGGCTGTGATTGGCTCCCTGAATATACTGGGGCCCTATTGGTCAGAGTTCGCTGTTGCTAAGATACCATGACAAACTGTTTACGTGCCTTAGTAAGCTAACGTACTGTTATTATCTAGCATCACTTTATACGATCTAGATATGCATATTGTAACCAAAACAGTAAATCGTTTAATAGTTATTAGTTACAAAACCGCCAACCCCATGTCGGGTCTCATTAGCTAAGGCGATCATTGAAACAAATCCAAACGGGCAATTGTTAGACCATAGTTGATGTATAGCCCAAGTGGGCAATAAATAGTTGATAAAGAGCCAGTGAGTTCATAAAACACTTTCTAGGAAGAGTAAGAGAATTTTTATATAATCATAGTGAATAATAATTTCACTAAACCACCACAGAATCGTGGCTATTGTCCCGCCCAAGTGGGCAATTGTGTCAAAAGAGAGATTATAACCATTGTGTGTATAGCTCTGCAATGTAATCCAAACTCCTCCGCTTCCCCTTGATACGTGAAATCTAAAAATAAGAAATGGTACTGTTTAAAATCAAGTAGACTGCAGACAGTATATACATTGTATAATATCATAGAATCAATCACTCATGTAAATGTACAGCTAACTCTTCACTCATATTAAATCCTTTTGGTATCAAACATTCAAAATCCGCAATATACTTGGAGTCCAATTTCCTGAGGGACAGTTCTCGATTGCCTCCTCTTACCCCCAGATCCACACAATCAATGACTACCAACCGGACAAGTTTTTCATTTTGCATGTGTTCTGCAAAGAAATGTCTTGCAATGGGATATTGTCTGTTGTTGTTATGTATGGCACGTAGGTGTTCAAGCACCCTTTTCTTCGCTTCATGTTTTGTGCTGCCTACGTACCATTTGTTGCACGGGCAGATTAGTACATATACACTATACGGTGTATTGCATGTAAGATGTTTACGTATAGTAAACTCTCGATTGGTGTTAGGAACAGTAAGTGTCTTGCAGTGATAGCTATGTTTGCAGGCTTTACACTTCCGGCAGTACTTGAAACCTGCACTGTCCTGATTTTTCAAAACAGCTAATGAGGTGACATATTTAGGACTGAGCTCATCTCTGAGGGATCTCCCTTTATGGAAGGTAATTTGTGGATTATCACTAAGATATTTTTTTAGGTGAACATCCGTCTGTAAGGTATGCCAGTGTTTTTTAAAAATCTTTCTCACCTCATGCGCTTGTCCAGAAAAGGTGGTGATAAATCTGACTGTCTCTGGTTCCTTTGTCTCTAATCTGGGGTTTAGAAGCTCCTCTCTATTTTTAAGAGAGACACGTGTTTTAGCTGTACTGATCATTTTCTGGCTATAACCCCTGCTTCGAAATCTTTGACACATAATCTTTTCCTCTTCCTCATAGGATTCTTGAGTACTGCAATTGCGCTTGGCGCGAAGTAGTTCACCATAAGGTATACTGCACACCAGATTCCGGGAATGACAGCTGGTGGCATTAAGTATGCTGTTTCCCGCAGTGTTTTTGCGAAATAATCTGGTGTTAAGTTGATTGTTAATAACTTCCACAAAAACATCAAGATACTCAATTTGTTGATTATTGATCGGTGTGGGAGCAACCTGGACACTAAGGCATCTGCCTAATAAATTCTTTGAATTGGAGCTCTGGGAGCCCTGTTTTTCTTCGACATTTGGAAGATTTGTAGAGTGAATATATATATATATATATATATATATATATATATATATATATATATATATATGTACTAAAATATGATATGTTTGTATGCTTTTATACGATATTAGTGTGAAATGATATCTCTTTTTCAATATTTTTATACTTACTATTGTAAGTATAGCGAGAAGATATTTTTGTAAATTATATTTTTTACACAATATTTTTGGTACACAATATTATTGTTGTCGATATTCTGTCAGTGATCCTGAATAAATAGTCATTTCATCTTACTTCACTAATTGTTACAATAACTACAAAGGGATCTCCACAATTCACTTATACTCAAACATTTAGCAATATTGGTAAATTCATTATTGGTAAATTCAGGCCTATTGGTATTAGTCGACATTTCCAGATGCTCTAAAAATGTGCAAAGCATAGTGTCAAGTTTGACCACCTCCTTCACAATCATTATATGCTCCAGGATATTCTCAGGTGAGATATAATGTTGCTGAGACTGGTTGATTGGCAGACTGCACCATCTCATGTGCAGGGGATCATAGAAGCTTGGACAGTGTGAGGGAATGGGTCATGAGCAGTGGCGGCTCCTGTGCTATGACGGAGGAGTGTCGCCCCACTACTTTTGAGCAGTGCAAAGTAAAGCAAATATAAAATGATAATAACTGAGTTATTATCATTTTATGTTTCCTTTTGCGGGCGCCCGGGTGGGAGGGGCTGTTGTCATGCGCACTTTACCTGTTCTTCATGCAGGCTACATTACAGCCTGCATGGAGAACATGCCGAGGCCTGCATTCCCAGGTTGAGCGTCAAACCAAGAAGCTCAAAATCAATCACAATGCTGGATTGCAGCGTTGTGATTGCTCTGGGGAGCCTGGCTGTTTTTCCTGGCTTCCTGTTTCTCAGGTCCCATGAGGGGAGCAGAAGGCGAGATGCGGGAGCCGGTGGCAAGGAAAGGGTATATATATATATATATATATATTTGTTTGCATTGTGCAACCCCATGCCACTCCCCACAACCCCCGCCCGCCCTGCCTGCCATCCGCTGGTCATGCCGGCCGCCACTGGTTATGAGGCTTCAGCCCTCCACAGGGCTTGGTCGCCCCACTCACTGCTGCCGCTCCTGCCTGCCTTTGCCGCCTCCTGCCTGCAGATTCCTTCGCTCGCTGCCCGCTGCTCCTGGGAATTTCCCGCTGCTCCTGGGAATTTCCCGCTGCCCGCTGCTTCTTGGAATTTCCCGCCGCTGCCTCCCTGCGGCCCCGCCCCCCTGTGATTCCATTCGCCGCCCTGCTCCCGCCACCCAGCTGCTCCTCCCTCCCGGCTCCTTACTTATGACGCCCCCAGAGCGACCGCGCAGAGGACGCGCGCAGCGGGAGCGCCGATTGAGCGCCGAAGGTGCGCCAAAGGTAAGCCCGTCTGCGCCCGTCCGCATCTGGCCCGCGCCCAGCGCCAGGACCCCTGGCCCTCCCCGCCGAGGCAAGACGACCCGACTGACCTACGACGCCGCCACTCTCAACGCACTCAATGCCGGCCGGACCCACGCCTGCTGCCGAGCCACCCCGAGACGCACCCACGGACCCTTCACCTGCTGCACCTGCAAGTTCACCTGCCTCCGAACCTGCCCCGCACCCGCCAAGACAAACACCAGCAGCAACCTCCTCAAGTGCATCCTGATCAACACCCGCTCCGTCCACAGACACGCCGTGGAACTCTGGAACCTCCTCGACGCTACATCACCGGACGTCGCCTTCCTCACGGAAACCTGGATGAACGCCTCCTCTGCACCCGACATCGCCATCGCCATCCCGGACGGGTACAAGATCATCAGGAGGGACCGCATGAACCACACCGGAGGTGGCATCGCCATCGTCCACAGGAACACCATCCGCATCACGACCGACGCCAACGACTCCTTCGCCGCAGTCAAACATCTCCACTTCCAGATTCACACCGACCCTAAGACGACCCTCAGAGGCACTCTCGTCTACAGACCCCCAGGGACCACGCACACAATTCAGCGAAGACATCACAGACTTCATCGGCCCGCACGCCCTCCCCTCCACTGACTACATCCTCCTCGGGGACCTCAACTTCCACCTGGAGAACAACAAGGACCGCAACACCACCGCCCTGCTGGAAAACCTCGCCAACCTCGGACTCAAGCAACTGGTCAACACCCCCACCCACTACGCCGGCCACACGCTTGATCCCGTCTTCTCTTCCAGCAAGTACATCACCTTCAGCCACGCCACCGGACTCCACTGGACCGACCACAGCTGCGTCCACTTCAGCTTCAAAAGATCCACGACCTACCACCACCCGCAACAGGTACCTCACAGGAATTGGAGCAAGATCACCGCAGACCAGCTCACCACCTCCCTCAGCCAGAGCCCACCCGCCAACACAACGGACCCCAACGAAGCAGCCCGCAACTTCACACAGTGGCTGACCGCCTGCGCCGACGACCTCGCGCCACTAAAGAACCCTCCCAGCAGACCCAGAAGCAAGAAGGCATCCTGGTTCACCGACGACCTCAAGGACTCCAAGAAGACCTGCCGCACCCTCGAGAAAGCCTGGCTCCTCGACCGGACCACCGACAACATGACCGCCCTCAAACACGCTACCCGCAAGCACCACCAGCTCATCCGCACCACCAAGAAGAAATCCCTGAAGGAACGACTGGACAACAACGCCCACGACAGCAAAGAGCTCTTCACTATCGTCCAGGAGTTCTCCAACCCCAGCACCGGCACCAACGACATCACTCCGTCACAAGACCTCTGCGACTCCCTCGCCTCGTTCTTCCACCGCAAGATCGCCGACATCCACAACAGCTTCGGCGCCCCACCCACGCACCCAACCGTAGAACCAACGCCCCCCACCGCCACCCTTCGCACCTGGACCACGGTGACCACCGAAGACACAGCCCGCACGATGAACACCATCCACTCCGGATCACCGACCGACCCCTGCCCACACCACGTCTTCAACAAGGCCGACTCCACCATCGCACCCCAACTCAGGAACATCATCAACGCCTCCTTCAACACCGACACCTTCCCGGAGAGCTGGAAGCACGCCGAGATCAGCGCCCTCCTGAAGAAACCTACAGCGGACCCCACCGATCTCAAAAACTTCCGCCCCATCTCGCTCCTCCCTTTTCCTGGTAAAGTCATCGAGAAGATCGTCAACAGACAGCTGACTGCCTTCCTCGAGACGAACGGATCCCTCGACCCCTCGCAGTCCGGCTTCAGAGCCAACCACAGCACCGAGACCGCCCTCATCGCAGCCACCGACGACATCCGGACCCTGCTCGACAAGGGGGAAACAGTGGCCCTTATCCTCCTGGACCTCTCCGCTGCGTTCGACACGGTCTGCAACCGCACCCTAGTCCAGCGCCTCAGCAACATCGGTATCCAAGAGAAGGCACTGGAGTGGATCATCCCGTTACTCGCCGGAAGAACACAAAGAGTCCGCCTCCCCCCGTTTCGCTCCGAGGCCACCGAAGTCATCTGCGGCGTCCCGCAAGGATCTTCACTCAGCCCCACCCTCTTCAACATCTACATGAAACCTCTCGCAGCCATCGCACGCCAGCACAACCTCAACATCATCTCTTACGCCGATGACACCCAGCTGATCCTCTCCCTCACCAGAGACCCCGACACCGCCAGAACCTGCCTACATGAAGGGATGAAAGACGTCGCCGAGTGGATGAAGGACAGCCGCCTGAAACTGAACTCGGACAAGATGGAAGTCCTCATCCTGGGATCTTCGCCCTCCGCCTGGGACGACTCCTGGTGGCCCCCAGCCCTGGGCACCGCACTTAAGCCAACCGACCACGCACGCAACCTGGGCTACATCCTGGACCCCTCCCTCTCGATGACCAGACAAGTCAACGCCGTCTCCTCATCGTGCTTCAACACCCTGCGTATGCTTCGCAAGATCTTCCGCTGGATCCCGACCGAGACCAGGAAGACTGTCACCCAGGCACTCGTCACCAGCCGACTGGACTACGGAAACGCCCTCTACGCCGGAACCACAGCCAAGCTACAGAAAAGACTCCAGCGCATCCAGAACGCCTCCGCCCGACTCATCCTGGATGTCCCCCGACGCAGCCACATCTCCAGCCACCTGAGGAACCTGCACTGGCTCCCCGTCGACAAGAGGATCACGTTCCGGCTCCTCACCCACGCACACAAGTCTCTCCACGACCTGGGCCCCAAGTACCTCAACGACCGCCTGACCTTCTACACGCCCACCCGCCAGCTACGGTCCACCAGCCTCGCCCTCGCAGCCGTACCACGCATCCGAAGAGCCACCGCCGGAGGAAGATCCTTCTCTTACCTGGCTGCCAAGACTTGGAACTCCCTCCCCATCCACCTTCGGCTGACCCAGGACCATCTCGCCTTCAGGAAACAACTCAAGACCTGGCTGTTCGAGCAGTAGCATACCCCTCCCCCAAGCGCCTTGAGACCCTCCTGGGTGAATAGTGCGCTATACAAATGGCATAATTGATTGATTGAGACAGACTGGGCGAGCTGGGAAATACTTTGTCTAGGTGGGCAGACATGCTGGCCAGGTCACCTGGGACTTTGTATGATGGTCCACAATCTAAAACATCCCAAGTGGAGAAGTGTGGCTTACTGGTTAGAGGAGGCAGACCTGGAAGCAGAGGTCAGCCCGGGACCAGGGTTCAATTCCTGGCTCGGCGGGGTCTTGAGTCCTAAAATGTCCATGGACTCGACAATTCTCGCTCCGGTGCCTACTCGATTCACGGGATCACACTCTGCGACTCTGGGCAATAGCTTGCTTAATCTCCACAACGGCCCCTCGCGGCGGGATGCCTGGCTTTCACCTTGCGGATACCCTACCGGGGTTATCCCACAGGGGAATACCAGGACGGGTTCCCTAAGCAAGCGCTTAGAAACCGCTTGGTGATTTGCGCTATATAAATTCCTGTACAATGATGTCACGGAGCATAAAAAATCTGAACAATTCATAAGTCAAATACAGTTAGAGTCTTTCAATCCAAAAAATTCCAAAAAAGTATAGCGAAGGGATTATTGAAAGATGTGGTATTCAAATGTTTCTTTTATTCGCAAATCAAGTTCATCAATACTTACATCAGCCCAGTGAATGCGTTTCATCCTACATACACTCAAAATCCCATCTAGATGGAAAAGAAAATATCTGTAGTCGATCCTATTATCTCCACATATAAGTCCTAACAGTAAATATAAGCCCGTCACATGCGTAGGTGCGGAGTAACCACACCAATCTAAAACATCCCAAGTTGAGGTACAAAAAAGAAATAGAAATGGCCCAACATTCGTAAAGCGTGAGGACCCAGAATCCAAAAATGTAATTGATCAAATTTCTAGAGCCAAGTTGATAGTCCCGTCATCTCTAAGAGCAATTCACCGAATGTCCATTCAGAGAGAAAACATGTATATTGCTCACCTCATTGTTTTCACAGCCCTGAGGAAGGCCATGTGGGACGAAACACGTTGGCTGAGCTGCTGCATGCATTCATGAACTTGATTTACGAATTAAAGAAACAGTTAAATACAGCATCTATCAAGACTCCCTTCACTATACTTTTTGGATTTTTGTGGATTGAAAGACTCTGACTGTATTTGACTTATGAATTGTTCAGATTTTTTATGCTCCCTGACATCATTGTGGTTCTTGACAGAGGAACCTATGTTTCTCTTATATATGACTTCTAAGTAGTGGGGTCCCGCCTGGTTGAGCATTATTACAGTATCAGATAATTGAAGAATAACTATACCGGTGCTGCTGATTCTTGCCCACACTACTGTTTGTTTTGACTTTACTCTGTGTGATGGTGGCTGGCTCACTACAAAGGGCAAAGAGGACGTGTACTGAGAGTTGGCAGTTCCCCTGTTGCCCGCAGCAATGCTCACGGACAGCTTTTCAGGATCCTAAAGGACCATTGCCATGCCCTTCACTTTTTGTTAAAATACATAAGGGTAAGCATTTTGCGCAGTTATCCGTTGTTTAAAAAACATGTGGAATTGAGAACCATCAAACTTTTCATATCTCTAAAATAAACATTAACCATCTTCACCATCACTATATGAATGCGTTATTTTTGTGAATGCTTCATTTTGGCTCTCTATATACTATTTGCATACCTTTTCCCTTCATGAATGTTTCAGTACAAAATTATTTACCTCTGAGGATAGCCAGCAAGCCAGTGAGTATAGCAGATTATAGCATATTGTTTCAATATCAAAGCAAATTTTTGTGTTTTCTAGCCTGTATTTATAGATAAGGACACCATTAAATTTGTCATGTATTTATAGATAAAGACAACATTAAATTGTCCTGTGTTGCTGAGCATTTAACATATGTAGACATATGCATTATAAAAAGCTTAATTGCTCTGTCACAGAAAATAAATAATCCAGAACAGTGAACCAGTAAATTACAACGAGTTTTTCAACTGCCAATGGTGATTGTTGTGCAGTGTATGTCTCTTTAACTGCACTGCGCTACATTTTGCATTCGGGCTTTATTGTGACTTAGCATACTGCATTCAGACCCATCATGGAGTTACACTGCTTCAGCCCATTGGGAGCCAAACAGTATATCTTTTTTTAACAGCTCTCATCTGTTTTTAAAATTTAGCTCTCATCTGTTTTTAAAATTTACCGGAAATCTACTGAAAATGCATCTTCTTCTGCAATAATAGTTTATGAAAGGTATTTAGCCTAAAGCAAATCTGTGAAATATGGAAGCTGAACCGTTTACAAAAATACCATTAGGTGCCTTGCCTGTTCAGTTACCAAATGACTGCTGCTTGGTTAACGGCAAGCCTTAGTCGGAGGCCTTCTGCTCTACTATTTAATTAAAAACATCATTATCATTTTCTGCGAGTTGTTGAGCAGTAAGACTGCTGCTCTTTTCAAGCATTGTTTTTTAAATGGCTGTAAATGGGTTAATTGCCAATCAACCGAGTCCTCATTACCAGTGGAAGCAAGATGACGATACCCAGGGACAGAAAGGCAAAGCTGTTGGCGTCAACACCTTTGCAATGCCGATATAATTACTGTAAACTTCCAACTTATCCGTGGTTTGAGTTTTACATCAGCTATGGCGCATATTACTTTTCTGTTATTCTACTTGTTGGTTCAATTTCTGGGATAGCGGCATAACTTTCCCAAAATGTGCGGGTTACTCATTATAATTTTCTCTGCTTTTAGAAGTTGTTAAACAGGTGTTTTCCATTTGACCATGAGTAATCCTGAATATGACTGAGTAATCCTGAATATGACTGGGAAGACTGGGCACCCTGGAATCGCTGTCTCTGCAGGCGTATCTCTCACGCACTTGCGCCTTGAGACCCTCACGAGTGAGTAGTGCGCTCTATAAACCCCTGAATTAAGGAGATTGATTGATTGTGGTGGTGGCTGACCGCTGTCTAGCACAACTAGAGTGCAAGTACTCCGCTATGGGGTGAGATAATCAAATGTGAACACAGGCACCATTAACATAGATCCTGTTTATCACGTAAAATGTAACATTCTGTCAAGGGCTTTTTGTGAGTTTATTTTATTTTATCTAATTTATTTTAGGTATTTGAAGGAGCATGGGCCTAGCTCCAAGGACTTGATGAGAATGGGAGACTAGGAATATGGAGAGTATTTTAAAAATGATATACCTAGAACTGTACCTAGGACTGAGTTGTGTTTTGTGGGATGTAGTTGAAATCAGATTTCAGAAATCAGGATCTGATTTTGTAGTGAGTGATAAACACGCATTTGAGACGGTTCACTGGAGTTATTTTGACCTCTATAGGTATTTCGATGCTGTGTTCTGTATTGTAGGGTGTGTGAAGCTAACATTATCTGCGTGTTGTCTTCTAATGATGATATGTGAGGCAGTGGTGTTGTGTGATGTGAAAGACCACCATACCTGCTGAAGCAAGACATGGGTGAGTGGAACATCAATTGACAAACAAGAAAGAGGTTGTTGGGAAAATAGGCTTAGTGTAGCTAATACTTTTAGGTATAGTGGAGTGTAGTTCATAGCTGATCCTGGTGCTTGGACTGCTGCGCTGGTACCTATCACAAAGCCCTACCTCCTATCGCCACACAGACATGCAGCAGATGATTGGCAAGGGCAAATAATGCCGGTACTCCATGTGTCTCATGTGGACTGCATTAAGAGATGGTTCACTGACACAACAATATATCGAGTAAAAAACATAGAGAACAAAAATATCGACTCCCATACCTAAACAGGTAAGTACAAAAATATCGACAAAAATATTGATGTAAACAATATAGATGAATAAAAATCGACCTACTTTAAATACAAAATAAAATAATATATAGTAAGTATATTAAATATTAAATATCATTTTAACAAAATAAAATACATTTAATATGCAAATGAATAAAATATAGCAAATAAAGTTAATAAAAAAAGAAATACACAAACATAATAATTTATACATATTAATAAATTAATATTTTGAATTTATGTTAAAAGTTTAAACTAATATAAAAAATAATGTATATTAATGATTTAAAATATAAAAAACTAAAATGTATAATAAATTAAAACATTAAACGAGTAAAAAATATATACGTTTAAATTTCACAACACAATCAGTGCAACAGTAGGGAAAGTGTTGGATAGCTAAGGGGTAAAAAAAACGATTCCCACTCCAGTGAGTGCAATATTAGGGTAAGTGTTGGATAGCGGAGAAATTAAATCTACTATTCCATCTTCAGTGAGTGCAACAGTAGGGAAGGTGTTGGATAGCAGAGGGGTACAAATTACTATTCCCACTCCAATGAGAGCAAAAGTAGGGAAAGGGCTGGATAGCGGAGGGGAACAAAATACTATCCCCACTCCAAAAAAGTGCAACAGTAGGCAGAGTGTTGGATAGTGGAGGGGTAAAAATTACTATCCCCACTCCAAAGAGTGCAACAGTAGGGAAAATGTTGGCTAGCGGAGGGATAAAAATGACTATACCCACTCCACTGTATGCAACAGTAAGATAAGTGATGGATTGCAGAGGGGTAAAAATTACTATTCCCACTCCAGTGAGTGCAACAGTAGGGAAAGTACTGGATAGCAGAGGGGTAAAAATTACTACTCCCACTCCAGTGAGTGCAATAGTAGAGAAAGTGTTGGATAGCGGAGGGGTAAAAATTCCTATTCCAACTCCAGTGAGTGCAACAGTATGGAAAGTGTTGGATAGCGGACATATTAAAAATAAACAGACAATATTTAAAAAATGACAACAAATATATTAAATATATGAAAAGAAAACATATTATAATATTAATGACATATAACAAAAACCTACAAATAATATATAAAATAAAAATACATTTATAAAAACAATTCTTTTAAACTAGAAAATATTTACAAACAAAAAAATAATTAATACCTAAACGTATTTCTTTTATTTCCTACCCTATAACACCACACCAATAACAAAACACTTCAACATTTTTTATTAAATTTACTTCCAAAAGTTTACATAATTGATAATCAATTAAAACATATTTTTAATTAAAAAACTAATTAACATTAATTGACTACACACACTTTAAGCAAATACATGGAGATGATGGACTTAGAACTGAAACTTTTCTGACACTCACACTCAGTCACAGATCTGGGTTGAATCCACCATCGTTATTTAGCTCACTTCCCCAACGAATTTCAGACCAAGCTATATGCAAATCAGTCTTGACCCTGTGCCTCATCGGAACAGTCCAGCCCGTACTGCAGAGCCATGTCTTCCCTGAACCAGGAACAAGCATCCTGTGACCGGTTTCGGGGTAACACCCCTCATCAGCCAGGCTAGCTTGAATCCAGTGGCAAAGTGAGCAAGGGACCTTCATCTGGGCATACCTGCCAACTTAAGGTGAGCAAAACAACAGGGGTGAAGTGAGCCACTCCAGACTGACAGCCTGCCCTGATGGGGACTCGGTGTCCCGTGAGCCTTCAGTCCTCCTTCGCGCATAAGAAGTTCCCACATTCCCGCAGTTGTTGTAGCCACAAAACAACAGGGGTGAAGTGAGCCGCGCCAGACTGACAGCCTGCCCTGCTGGGGACTCGGTGTCCCATGAGCCCCCGGTCCTCCTTCATGCATAAGAAGCACCACCAGTCCCATGGCGTGGGATGCGTGGGGGACGCGCCCGTGTAAATTATGGGCCAAGGGTGGGCCCGCCACGTCCGTCATCCCCCGGAATAGGCCGGGCTGGACCGCCCCCTTTCATTCAATTTAAGATCTAAGCTGGGGCCACCGGCAAGAGGAAAACAAGGGCTGCAGAACCCGACTCTGGACTCCTTCCTGATCAGAGTGGCTGACGTCCTCTCAAAGGAAAGTGAGATCACCAAGCGGCGCCTCTCGTTGGAAGTGGTAAGACTCCCTATTATAAATAACATTCAAGAGGAAGTTAGGGAAGGGGATGGTCATTTGTTCCCCAGGATCATTCCAGCTAGCACTTCCTCCTCAACGGTGACATCTAAGAGGGAGCCTTTAAAGGACATTAACTCGACAGAAATTGATTGTAGCCGGTCTAATGAGCCTCCGGGCAAACGGAAGAGGTGAAGGGCCAAGTTAGGCACCACAAGTAACAGTAATATTAACGGAAAGGTCCCTAAACAGTGTAAAAATATGGTGACTGTGACAAACCAAGTGAGAAGGGATACTATAACCACAACTGCCACACTGGCATTCGTTCATTCCCCTTTAGAGGATGCTTACACTGAAAAAAATGGACCTTATCTTGCGTACCATCTTGCAGCCAATCACTGATAGGCTAACCAAGATAGTAGACGTTCTTCAGACCCTCTTGAGAGACAACCAAAGGCTTTTACAACAGTCGGCAGACTGTGGACTTGGCCTGAGTAATCTGTATACTGGTACACAGGGGGCTACTGGAGATACAGACATTCCTACTATAAAGGCGCTACGGTCAAAGGACCAAGAAAGGTCCAGAATAGAGAAGCCCTCTTTAAATCTTCAGCAGCATGGTCCTCCAAAGTGGGATAAGATCCTACTGACTGTACTACCAGGAGGAGGGACACAGGGATGGGACAATCCAGCTCTCACCTATGAGGAACAAAGGGGTCCTTGCTGGGATAGAAATGGTCCCATGAATGCGAAAGGTATAAGATCCATGGAGGGAACACAGTCTGGATCACAAGGCGAATACCTGGACCTACCTCCAGATGCGTGCCCGTACGTCATTATCTTAGCCAGCACGCCTGAACTCAAACAACATCAGTACGAGTCAGCATCGCAGCTGATGGATAAGGCCTTACATTGGCACTCCAAATTCAGCAGGATGGAGCTCAGGCTATATAATCATATTATAATGGCAAGACGAGTGAAATGGGTGGGTACAGGTGTAAATCTTTAGGGGGAATTGTGTTGTGATAAATGTTAACACTCATAGGATGGTGCAGCATCTCTTACATGTATTACCAACTGGGCCCATCCCAGAATCACAGATTTTTGCACTGCTGCTTGGCTTCTTTTATAAACCTTTACAACCAAGAAGGCACCCTAATAACCCACAGGCAAGGTCCCCACCTAATGTACCCCATAATCGGCACTATGTTAATTGGTCATTGGTGCAACTGAAAATCAAATGTAACCCACTAGGTGACCTGGAAGCATGTGACTGCCTCCCTAATCAAATTGCAATGCAGACCCCGAGTACCGCCCTCCCTTGTATGATAACATTTACCCAGGCTCCCGAACGGCCCATTCTGACTTTTATCTTGTGGAATGTAGCGGTATTCAGGATGAAATCACAGGATCATGCATGGACACAAATCATTTTAAATCATGACATTGTGTGTTTCCAAGAAACTTGGGAGGTGAAAACAATCAGCATAGATGGGTTTAGATCTTACCAGACACCGGCACTACCATCCCAAGTGGTTTTCAAACACTTCATCCTATTATCACACCTTATTGTGTGGAGGTAGCCAAGAAAGAGATTGGCTACTAATGAACCTGTTTAATAACAGCTTTGCTGGCGATATGGCGGGAGTAATAGATCTAATCGAGAAAGATATACACCAACTGCAAGAAGGTAACACTATTCTGCTAGATATCTTATGGATGGAGGATTTTAATATTCATACATGTAATAGGTCACACCTTCCTGTTTGTGGTATCACAGATGACCAAGGAGACCCGATATTCCATTTTGTTCATAATGATTATGGCACTTCCTTAAATAGATTATTATTGATCCATAATCTAGAGATAATAAATTCAGACTATACTTTCTGGGCTTGATTCCGTAGGACAATAGTAGATTTTATTTTGGAGTCCGAATACCTAAGAACTCAGGTTTTCTCTTTTAAGACAACAATGTATCCCTTTAGCAAACACACGGCAATTAGCTGTCAAATACCCTGGGATAGGAAGACCTCTCTATCAGGTGAACGAATTCCTAAACCCTCTGTTGTGAGGAAAAATTGTATCATATGAAAGTATGAGAAAGAGGATATACCAAACCTTACAACCAGGATAGTGACCATCATGACACAGGAAATCACAACCTGTCTAGACCTACTCTCACACCCAGAGGAATTAGCTGCAGTGTTTGAGCGAATTCTAACAAAGATTCACGATACATTGTTACACCCCTGTAGGAAAGCGGCAAGGGGCCCAGTGCGCTGGCTTAACGACTGTTGTACTAAGGCGCACAAAGATCTTCATACTACCCTCCGAATGAACCCAAGAGGCACGTTACTGATTAAATCCCTATTCCATATATATAAAATAGAAAGAGAGAATAGATTAGGGGAATTCAAAGTAGAGGTGTGGGAGAAATAATTAAAAGCAGCTACTCTAATATATAGTAAGGACTTTTGGTGCTTAATCAATGCCCTGTTTGTGAGGGAAGAGTTTGATCCATCATTAGACCAGCATGTGACGGAGGATGATTGGATAAGCTACTTTTTGGGGGGGTTTTGGTATTGAAAAGGAAATCTTAGTAGAGGAATCTCCTTGTCAATTTCGACTGGATGGACTTCATTTATTTTTTACTTTAGAAGAAATTAAAGTGGCACTTAATCAATGTAGCACTTTGAGGGCAGCAGTCCCTGACGGGGTACCCAGTGACTTTTTTTAAACAACCATGAGCTCTGGACCCTGTTATTTACTAACACTCTTAATGCAGTGTCCAAAACTAGCCCCCCAGACTCTTGTAAAAAGACTGTGATTATACCGAATTTTAAAAAGGGGGATAAGGCACTAGTGAAAAATTATCGCCCTATTTCGCTTTTATTTTATTTAGGAAGTTTTATATAGCACTAGCCTGACCGGAAGGTATCGGATCGCTTCACATAATTACAGAGCAGTGCAAAAGAAACACAATACAGTAAAGCAAGACATTCAGGATACGAATAATAGTATGGAGAAAGAAGAATGGATCCATTAAAGGGTTTTGGCATTCCGCATCCGGGAGGGGAGCACTGTCATTTTAGACACTCCAAACTGTTGCTATCTGTTAGATAAAGAGCGGTCGAGGAACAGAATTTTGTGCTGACTTTTGAATTTAGGGAAGGAAGGAATAGTTCTGATGTGAGGGGGGATAGAGTTCCATATTTTGGGTGCATTTCCGGCAAAGGATCTGTCCGCGTTTTTTTGTTTTCGAGCTTTAAGCGGGATCAGAAGTAGGGTGTTAGAGCTTCTGAAGTTCCTGTTCTGACCTGCTTTTTTAAGTTTGGACGCCAGATATTCGGGTTTGCCTGTGTGAAGGGCTTTGTGGGTGAGGCAGGCTGTTCTAAAGTTTGCCCGCATTTCTATTGGTAATCACTTGAGTTCTTTTAGTGCTGGAGAAATGTGGTCAAATTTCTTTATTCCAGTGACCATTCTGGCAGCCGCGTTGAGGGTTGTTTTCAGAGGAGCAAGATGTGTTTTGGCTATTCCAGAGAGGATTGCATTTGCATAGTCAAGTCTTGCCACCACCAATGCTTGGGTGCCTTGTTTGAGATCATTGGATGGAATGAAAGGTCTTATTTTGCTTAGTAGCTTCAAGTTAAGGAAGGCGCTCTTTGTTGAGATCTTGATGTGTTAGGTCAGGTCTAGTTTGAAGTCAAGTGTGATGCCTAATTATTTGACGGAGTCAGCTAGGGCGAGGTTTCCATTGAGCGCGCCAATGTCTTTTAGCCACTCGATCATTTGTGGGTTCTCTTCTTTGTTCGAGATGAGGAGTAGTTCAGTTTTGTCCGGATTCAACTTTAGGTGGTTGCTTGACAGCCAGCTTTGCACTTCCTTTAGTGTTTCAATGAGTCTGTGAATGTCTTTGGAAGAGGAGATTTCCAGGTATATTTGGATATCATCCGCTTAGAGGTGGAAGGGGATGTTAGCATTTCTGAGTAGAGTGGAGAGGGGTTCCATGTGGATGTTAAAGAGTTGAGGGGAGAGCACTGATCCATGGGGCACTCCCCTCTTGACTGGGTGAAGATCGGACTCAAAGCTTCTGATTTTGATTCTTTGGGAGCGGTTGTGCAGGAATGAGGAGAACCATTTGAGGATGATATCATCTAGACCAGCCCTTTCTTTGAGAGCTTTGAGGAGAAGATTATGTTCAACTGTGTCGTATGCCGCCGATAGGTCGAGGAGAATGAGGAGGCAGCATTGGTCTGAGTCTAGTGATTTGTGTATGTCATCAATTATGTTGAGGATTGCGGTTTCCGTGCTGCACTCTTTCCTGAATCCTGACTAATGAGAGTCGAGGAGGTTAGTGTTATCCAAGTGCTGTGTTAGTTGTTTGAGTACACATCTTTCAAGGATTTTGGAAAGGAGAGGAAGGTTAGAGACGGGTCTGAAGTTGTTTAAGTCATTTATGTCTAGGCCTGTTTTTTTTTAGGAATGGAGTGACTTGTCCCACTTTCAGTCAGGTGGTTTCTTCTGAGATAAGCTGGTTTGATTATCTTTTGTGATATAGTAAATGAGTCAACCCAGACTTTCTGTATCTCCTCTCTATTCTCCGTTATGGTATTGCCCCATAGACTTATTATATCAGAATCCAGACTATCTTTTGCAGTCACCAGAGTATTTTACCAGAAGGCCACCTCCCGCTTCCAGCCTCCCCCTCTGCTGATGTATTCTAGAAACTGGGCCTCCTCCACCTCTCCCCAACACTGTCTTCCCCACCATGATAACAATTGGTAGTATTTAAATCTTGTGAGGGAGCAGCCAGTTAAGTTAGATAAAGATTCCCAATCCAAGAGATGAGTGTTAACGCAGCGGTCTCCCCACTTTCCCAAACCTGCTTTCTTCAGTGGTTGTGCCAGCCTGTCTAACAAGCAGTCTGGGGTGCCCAGGGAATCCCAGATTGGGGCTTGCATGTTATAGTAGGGGATCCCCAGCATCTTCCGAATATGCAGCCAGATTTTGAGAGCCGCCTGTAAGATCTTCAAGCAGCCCTTTTAGAGTCTCAAAGTAAAGAGAAAACAGAGTGTTTACCTGTGGTCATGACCTATGACCCGATGGCAACGAGGATTCGTCAGGCCATAAGAAAACATTGGTCCCTTCTATCTACATCAGATTATAAGATGCCTCCACCCCGCTTTGCCTTCCGAAGGGCCCACAATCTTAAGGACAAATTGGTCCATCCCAGGATGATGGAGAAATCAGAAATGGAGACAACCACCGTACCTAACGGCCATTCCCCGTGTGGGAACTGTTCGGTGTGTCATCTTACGAACAAGAGTACTACAGTTGTGTTACAATCTGGAAGGGTATGGACACTGAACCATTTCAGTAATTGTAATACTACCAATGTAGTGTATAGGCTGAGATGCGAATGTGGCCTTGAATACATCGGACTTACTACGCGTAAGATCAAACTCCGCATTCAAGAGCATATGAGTACGATACGACAAGGTAAACTGACGACTAAGTTAGTGCAGCATTGCCACCGCAATAAACATTCTTTCACTTGGGTGGTTCTGGAAAGAGTGGTGGGTGAGGCACAGTCTATGGAGAGACGGTTAATGACAAAAGAAGCACGCTGGATATACCAGGAACGAAGTGAACAGAGAGGATTAAATGAACTCCTTGAATGGAACAACTACGCTGAACAACTTGCATAGATGTTCCGAGGCTTAGCAACCTATTGTACGGTATTAAACTCATAACGCACTGGTTTTCCTACACTCCTTCGGGGTTTACTGTTCAACGGTGATAATGAATACCACTTACGTTGATTGCCGGGCTGCCGTGGGGTTGGGCCTTGATTTAAGACACCCATAAACCTAGGAACATAGGTATATGTACCTTAGGGAGCATGTCAAATCGTGATAATGATTTACTGGAAGTTATTATTATACTACCATAATATCTAAATATGACATGAAATCGATGCACAATATTCCCATATTAAAAATGTGGACTCCCTTTAAACCATCAGGCTCAGGGTACACTTAATCATTATCTAACACACCCATGAGACTGTTCGAAAATGGCTCCATCGAAATTAGTAGGCGCCAGGGACACATAATATTAGCCTTTACACCCGTTAGACCGTTCTAACATGGCCGCGCAAGTCAGATGACTCGGTTCGACCTATGAGAAATGGGTAAGATCGGCACATGTAATGTAAACAAACCGTCGACCAGCCGATTGTTTAAAACGCTGCTTGAAAGCAGATACTCAATGATAGAAAATCAGAATATTGCTCTAAATGATGGGAGTAACAATTGTAAATACTGTGGCAATGTTCAAAAGGAGGCCACGCAAGACATGTGAATGTAATGACCAATCAGAGCTGGGCAAGAACGGCGTTTGGAAAGTAAATAGAGTGGACATCATTCGTTCGGCGTTCCAGTGCTGAGAAGACGCCGAACGACTATTCTCCACTAGTAAAAGCTTCGAAGTGGTCAGACATGGTTGGAGTATACAAGACGAATTTGGTGAGAGTAGATATGCGATTTTAATTACTGCCCTTGTGGCGTTTTTCTCCCTAGATAAAAGTACTGAAGGGAGAAAGGACCATACTCACCGTCTGGGAGTTGTGACTTGATATTAGAAAGTGGTTTCTCTTGAATGGTATGAGAGAAACACTGGCCAACTGGGTAATTATTATCCATTATTGTGTAATATTCAAAGTTTGCGCTGTAGTTAATACACATTGGAACAGTAGGCAGTCCCTCATAC
This sequence comes from Lissotriton helveticus, assembly GCF_964261635.1. Classification (NCBI taxonomy): domain Eukaryota; kingdom Metazoa; phylum Chordata; class Amphibia; order Caudata; family Salamandridae; genus Lissotriton; species Lissotriton helveticus. The sequence goes on along the minus strand of NC_136063.1, from coordinate 598,041,238 downwards.
TTGTGTTTTTATTTTGATTTACAGCACTCAAAGCACAGTGTTTTTGGCAGTGGCAGCTCAATATTTTTTGCCCTGAAGAAATTGCCTGATAAAGACCAAGGCAATGAAACATGTCGGCTATTGTTTGCAACAAGAGAATGCGAGTAAAAGGTTTCTGTATCTTGTTTGCACAGTAATTTTTTCGTTATATGTTGAATGTTGTTAGTCCTTGTCACATATAAGTCTTGTGTACACTGCACCATTCACTGTCTCTTTTCCTTTGGGTTTCGGACACGTTTACGTTAAGCTAGGTGGCACCGATGATGAGAAGAGGGCCATCCTGGTGAGTACCAACCAGGGGTCCCATTGGTGGTGCGCCCGTGAGGTGCCATCTAGCTATTCACATTTTTTCAAATGTTGTCCTTCTAGTGAATGTATGTCCTGTGCTGTTTCGTAATGTGTTGATCAGAGTATGGCTATCTTTTATTATGGCAATAGACTGGAACACGGTAACAATCTCTAGAGTTAGAGGTGTGGCTGGAAGGATCATTTGACAATCCATATGTGTTCACAGGTCTGGATGTAAATTGCCTAAAGAATTAGGTCATTTGGTTTTGTTGATTTACTGAGTGGAGGGCGACCTAGTTCTGCACTTCCCTCTTGACTCCTAGTATTGGTTCTTATCTGCTTCACACAATTGTGGCAAATCCCTCAGCCCTAACCAAGCCTCTATCTCCTCAACTCCACAATAGCTATCCTCTTGATATAACCCTCTAATAAACCCCCTTGCTTCCTCCCTAATCTTTTCTTCTTCTAGCAACAATGCCCCCGAATCCTGCTGAATGAATGAGTTGATAATATTCCTACTCCGCTCTGATCTCGTCTTCCAGGCCAAGAGAGCACCACACTTCTCTCTGTACTCAAAATTTTTCAGCCTGCTAACCTCCCACCTATCCTTAACTATTTTATCGCCCCTTGCTTTAAATCCTGACTGTAGTTCTAGGAGTTCTTTTTCCAGCCTCAGGATGTTGTCCCTATCCGCGATGGCTGCTACCTGTAGTCGTAATTCTTTCTGCTTTATAGTTTCCAGGTAATCAGTATCTCTTTTCTTAGTTAACTTCCTTCTATAGGTCATCTGTGAACTAAATATACCTCTCAAATAGGCCTTAAAAGATTCCCACACCAGTTGCTCTGTGGCAGTGCCTATATTAAAACAAAAAAACTCTATAATACTTTCCCTAACCTTAAGTTTACTTTCCGCATCCAACAAAAGTGTTCTATCCAAGGTCCATCTGACCTCTATAGGCCTAGCCCTCAAATTAATTACTAGTTCGACCACTGAGTGGTCGGACAGGCCAGTTGGAATATGAGATACAGACACTACCTCCGGCAGTATAACACGATCTACCAAAAAATAATCAATTCTGGTGTACTGTTTATATTTTTTGCTATAAAAGGAATATTCTCTGGCAGCTCCATATTTAGCTCTCCACACATCCTGTAGGTTAAAGTCCCTCATTATGTTCCTAAGAGCTGAAATTTTTTTTTTCGGGACACTGTATTTTGCTCTAGAAGTACGGTCTAATTGATTATCGAAAACTAAATTAAAGTCTCCCCCCAATATCACCGGTGCAGTGTGTTGTAATAACATACCCCCTAATTTCAAAAGGAAACTGGAATTATCCTCATTGGGACCATAATATACCACACATGTGTAGGAGAACTACCTATGGAGAGGGCTGCCACCAACCATCTGCCAGACTGATCGGTGTCCCATTTCAAGACCTTAAACCCCTTATTCGCTCTAACGAAGATGGCTACACCCCTTGAAATACCCTTTTGCCTGGAACATAGTACCTCTTGGACCCAACCTAATTTTCCAAAAACTTGTTTGCACAGTTTATCCTCTAGATGCGTCTCCTGTAGTAGATACACATAGGCTTCAGAATTTTTTTAATATTCACAGACCCTAGATTGTTTTCTTCTACCCCCTAAACCGGTAAGATTCCAGGAGAGGAATTTATTACTAATAACCCTACTAACAGCCATATCTGAACTTAAACCAAAACACGCCCACCTTCCAGAGCTCCAGCCAACAACCTAGCAATTTTGCAACATATGAGGACATTTTTTTCTTTTTCACGCCCCCCCCCGTGACCCCTCCCAAACCCTCCCCCAGGGAACCCACCCATCTACCAGGCGCTGTTCGTGCCTATATGGAGCCCCCCGCACCCTCGGCACCTTTGGCACTGCAGCTGTTTATTATTTTATTTTTTGTGGAGACAATGAACCATTTATTTATTATTATTTTTTTATTGTTATTCCCCTTCTTCTTTTTTTTTTAAGACTTTAGATAAATTCCAGTGAAAAGGAAACAAAAAAGAAAAAAGACTATACACCCTTCTTTTTTTTTTCTTTTTGGCCCCCCTTTCCTTTTCCCCTATAAACCATCACCCAGTGTCAATCTCAATATCGATCCAGTGTCAATCCACCTGTTTATGTCTTCTGTTTATGTCTTCTTCTAATGGCTTGGAATATAACTATTTCCTCATCTGGGCCAAAAGTTCGTCAACTTCCTCCGGGTGATTACAATTGTGCATTTTATTGTTCCACATCATATTTAGGAGAGCTGGAAATTTCATCTGTACTTGTGCCCCCAATGACCTAAGTTCTGGCATCCTAGAACCTAGTTCCCACTGTCTCTGGGCTGTCCGGCCTCCTATATCAGATCTAATTTGATATGGGTTGGCTCTATAATGGAGGGTGGAATGTGTGAGACACCTACTTAGATTTAATTCCTTGACACTATATGTCTGGAAATTAACAAGAATCTTTCTAGGCGCCTTCCGGTCAGGGTGCAACCTAAAGTGGTCTCTATGCACCCTTTGAATCCCTGCCTCAAGATCAATGTCGGGTCGATCTTTCAGGACCCCCTCCCGTAATAAATTTACACACAAATCCCTTGATGTCCTCCACTTCCTCCCCCTCCGGGATTTTCTAAATTCTCAAGTTATTCCTACGGGTCTGCATCTCCAACCTCTCCATATCCATCACTAGAGACCGGTTCTGTGCCTTTAGAGTAACGATATCCTTAGAATTCCCCAATGTGGACTCCGATAGCATAGAGACCTTACTCTCCAATGCACTGGTCCTCATGCATATATCTTCTAACTTAGTCTCCAACGCGTCAAATCTATCATGCAGACCACTTTGGTTAGCCTCAGAGACTTCAAACTTGCTCATTAGGTCTTGTCTCAATGCTTGAAATAAGAGACTGATCCTGTCCCCCTCTAACTCAGTATTAGCTGAACCTCCTAACTGCTGAGGGACAGGACTGCCTTGGGACAACCACTGGACCTGTGTCGAAGTATGAGCCAGAACCTGAGCCTGAGCCTGAACTGCGACAAAAGACAGGGACTGGGACTGAGAGTGAGACTGGGACTGTGTTGAAGGAGTCTGTAGTGCCTGAGTCTTACTAAGGCCAACTGAGGCCAGGGGCAAAAACGGATCTGCGGGTTCAACCTGAAGCTCTACTGGCTCTATAGGCTCTATTGGAGGAGCTATTGGGGGGAGATTACTGGCGCGGGACTGCCCGCCACACTCATCCCCGCTTCTGGGTTAATCGGCCGCATCTTGGCGGTGACTCAGCCTTGCTGGATGCACGTTTGAAGGAGCATCAGCAGCAAGCCAGGGGTGAGTATTTGGGGAGGGTGACTTTGGCTGGGAGTATCTGCATGTGTACAGAGCCTGTGCCGGCGCTGGCTTATGTGATGTTGGTGGTGTGATGCAGTGGCATGTAAGTGGCTGCTGGGCTGGGTGCCAGTGTCACGCATTTGCCCTACCTGTACTTACAAAGGGAATTTTCAATGCTGTACATTCCCTTTGAAGTCTGAGTTGCGCTCTTCAGGTTTCTTCTGCATTGGGGTAGTCTGGGGAATCCCATCGGGAGGGAATGGCAGTGTTCTCAATCAGAGTGTGCCATCATCAATGCGTCCATTGCATGCACCCAGATTGTGGAGGCCTAGACATCTGGCAACAATGTGCACCAGTCTTTGGACCCCAAAGTACAACATGGTGGGTGGCATGGGCTCATCACCATTGTGGAATGTCATGTTGTAGTCTATGCCTGTGTTGTCCCCTCCTGTTCCATCCAGATCTGTCAGTGGCAACAAGTCGTGTGCCCCCATCATGTCCCTAGGTGTGCGCAGAGCTAGTTGTGTGTCTGGTTGAAGGGAGGCACAAGCAGGGTGTTGTGTGCTGTGTGGTCATCGCATGGCTCAATCATGAGTGAAATTCCGAGTTCCACGCACTGTTTGAGTCTAAATAGTAAGTTGCCCCTATGTGATTGTACAGGGTGGAGTGCAACATGTAGATTTGGTCATGTTTTGTAATGCATTGCTTGCATATATTTGTTCTGTTGCTACCACTGACCTGACCCTACATCTCATTCCCTCTCATGCAGAATCTCCTGTCCTCACAGAGGGACAGGAGCTGGACACCAGTGAGGATGAAACTAGCACAACAGCTGCAGAGGAGCCCAGTGACACTGATGTCACCAGCGCCTCAAACAGGGACAGGAGTCTGCTGGAGGAATCCCAGTCTGAGACGCAAAGTACCACATCATCTGACGCCAGCGGGGATGCATCCATGTTGGCGGGCACAGGGAACAGGGACTCTGCATCATCTTCAACCACACAGCAGCCAGTGCCCACCCTCCCAGCCACTTCCTCTGGTGCTGCCCTGGTCCGCCTCCGTAATCTGAGTAAGAGTTTCCTTCACTTCTGGCACTGCTGCCCCTGCCCCTGTCCCCCCTGCTGCCATCAGTGCTGAGTCTGTGGAGCTTTTGTGCCAGCTGTGTGTAGGCCACACAGCTCTCCTCAATGCCTTCATTGACCATGACAAAAAATTGGCCCAGATGGTTGCTTTCATGGAGGGCATACATTAAGACGTGGGTGGGCTGCACCGGACTGTCCAGGCTTTGTCCTCCACAGTGATGTCTGCCCTTCAACAGGCACATGTTCCCAGTCCAGCTCCTGTCCCTTTTTCCAACCCCCTGGTAGTGGCCACGTCTGATGATAGTGACCACGTTCCACAGACCACAAAGTCATGATACAGCACACGAAGCACACAGCAGCAACAACCCAAACGGTCCCGGCCGCAGACACCAACCCCTCAGAAGACCAAAGCCACCTCAGAGCGCAAAGACAAAATCCCATCAGGCAACACCAAAGCCCAAAGAGCAAAGAAGCAGAACTCAAATGCCTCAGAGGCATCCCCAGTTAAGGACTCTCCTGTCTCTAAAGCATCTCACAAAGAAGCATGCAGTTTCTGTGCCCACTGAGGAGGCATGGCAAGGGTACTCCTAAGAAAGGTTTCAAGGCATATTCACCCACCACCTCAACCCCCATTTCTAAGCCCAGTAAAGCAGGGGAAGGAGGGCACTGTAGGGGTAATGTCCACTGGCCTTGTCCCTCACTGCTGTTTTGCCCTTACCTGTGCAGCTTCTCATGTACTCGCTCTGCACTTTGCCGTGCCCCCTGGCCTTGTCCCTCACTGCTGTTTTGCCCTTGCCTGTGCAGCTTCTCATGTACTCGCTCCGCACTTTGCCATGCCCAATGGCCTTGCCCCTCACTGCTGTTTTGCCCTTGCCTGTGAAGCTTCTCATGTACTCGCTCTGCACTTTGCCATGCTCACTGGCCTTGTCCATTGCTGCTGTTTTGCCCTTACCTGTGCAGCTTCTCATGTACTCGCTCTTCACTTTGCCATGTCCACTGGCCTTGTCCGTCGCTGCTGTTTTGCCCTTGCCTTTGCAGCTTCACATGTACTCGCTCTGCACTTTGCCATGCCCACTGGCCTTGTCCCTCGCTGCTGTTTTGCCCGTGCCTGTGCAGTTTCTCATGTACTCACTCTGCACTTTGCCATGCCCACTGGCCTTGTCCATCGCTGTTGTTTTGCCCTTGCCTGTGCAGCTTCTCATGTACTTGCTCTGCACTTTGCCATGCTCACTGGCCTTGTCCATTGCTGCTGTTTTGCCCTTGCCTGTGCAGCTTTGCATGTGCTCACGCTGCACTTTTCCATGCCCACTGTCCTTGCCTCTCGCTGCTATTTTGCCCTTGCCTGTGCAGCTTCTCATGTACTCACTCTGCACTTTGCCGTGCCCACTGGCCTTGGCCCTCTCTGGTGTTTTGCCCTTGCCTGTGCAGCTTCTCATGTACTCACTCTGCATTTTGCCATGCCCACAGGCCTTGTTCCTCACTGCTGTTTTGCCCTTGCCTGTGCAGCTTCTCATGTACTCACTCTGAACCCTGAACTGGCCACTGGCCTTGCTGTTTTGCCCGTGCCTGTGCAGCTTCTCATGGACATACTCTGAATTTTGCCCTGGACACTGGCCTTGTTGTTCTCTGCTGTTTTGCCCTTGTCTGTGCAGCTTCTCATGGACATACTCTGCACCCTGGACTGGCCACTGGCTTTGCTGTTTTGCCCTTGCCTGTGCAGCTTCTCATGGACATACTCTGCACTTTGCCCTGGACACTGGCCTTGTTGATCACTGCTGTTTTTCCCTTGCCTGTGCTGATTCTCATGCATATGCTCTGCATTTTGTGCCTTGGTCTTCTCTATTCTTGGTGCCTATCTGTGCAATATGTGAAAAAAAGGACAGTTACTCCTGTTGTCTGTTTTGTCAGTGTCCTTACTGAATAATGTTCTATTGGTGTGTTTACATGGTTTACTGTGCTCCATGCTCTGTGTGCCACTTCAACATTGCCAATGTCTTGGCTCGCTTACTTTTTCTTTTTTTAAGGGGGTGACAGGGACTTCAGTTCTTCCTGACCCTGATACTTGTGGTGTCTATGATGTCAATTGTACATGTAATGCAGTTGTAATTTTCATGATTTGTTAATGTTAGCTATTTTCTTCACATGTCAGGTTGGGGGGCACTGCCAGCACAGAGTGTGATTCTATCCACAGGATTGCAGGCAGGCTGGCCAGTGTCATCATGTATGTGTGTTCTTCCTTTATGTGTGCCCAGCAGTGTATGAATGTGGTCATCTTGTGATGGTTAGTCCTCCTGGTACCATGTCCTATTTTATATGTGTGCTCTTGGGTAGTCAAGAAGTGTGCAGTGTGAAGGGGGTTACTTTGTTGGGAGTGTTGATGTGTGTGTGCCCCTGCATTGTCAACTACACACATGTGTTACCCAAGAATTGAATGCCTGTTGTTTGGATTGTTCAGCCCTGTAGATGTGGTTGTATGCACATGTGTGAGTTGTATGTTGTACACTGTGCAGTGTGTTGGTGTGTCCCTGCAGTTCTGTCTGACTCCTACTTGTTGTTTTTGTCACTTGTGAGTATGCAGAGTTTGTGACTGGCACGTCAGTGTTGTGGTTTGTTGATCATCCATATGTCTTGATACTGTTTGTGGAGACTGTGCAGACCTGTTGCTCCACACTGCCATTGTGGTTGTGTTTTCTCATGCCTTGCTGTCACATGGTGTCTTTTTGCCTCCAGTGGGGCATGTTGTGTGTGGTGTCATGCCATCTCCTATCTGTGCTTCAGATGCCTACCCATTGTGGGTCTGCACTCCCTCTATTTGTGTATGGTGCACTCCTGCCATGTCCACTACTGACGTACAGTACACTTCACTTATTGTTTTATTTTTATTTTTAAATATCTTTATTGGTCTTTTTCATATTATTCCTTTCCCTCGTGGTACATGGCAAAGCAAAATTATGAGGAATACAATATATATATCCGCATGCAATCGTCATCAGAACAACATTATATTAAAACAGCTGCTCCTACTACCGCAGCATGATTCCACATTCACAATCTCATTTTCAAATAAACAGTTTCTCATACATTGTTGCAATTGCCTGCCCACCACATATCTCAACAGCCTCCATGTGCCTACGCTCGAACAAAGTTAAAAAGAGAGGGACATATTGCTAACTTCACATGCTAATATTACCCACATTATTTAAGTCCTGTGTGTCTAATGGACACAACCTTATCAGGCGCTGGAGATCTACACATGTGGCCTGTTCAATATTACAACGGAGTGAGCTTTGCCAAAGAGAAAAAGTGAGGATGAATGATTATATCAAGAGATACATCAATAAAGCATATTTTATCTAAGTTAACGTACTGAGCAACACAACTAAAGGGCTGCTATCTGTGCAGTACACTTCACTTAGATGTCAGCTGTCCCCTTGGTTTACATATGTGTGCCTCCTCATCACTTCATTTGTGACACTGTGCTTTGTGATGCAGTTCTTTGGCCCGAAGCAATGTGCCACTCAGGATATTTCCACAATTGTTTATTTGTGGTGTTCTTGTGTTGTTTGGCAGTCATGGTTGCTCATCTGCTGTTCAACTGTGTGTGCTGCCCAGTCCTCTGGTCTCGTTGATTCCACCTTTTTATCCCAAACTTGTGCATCTGTTGTTGTGTTGGATGTATGTGTGTTGGCTGTGGTATTGCTTCACACTTGCCAACAAGTCACCCCTCCGCGTCCTGGTCACATATCTTCCGCGAACATGCAACAATGTCTTGGTCACGTCACCGCAGCGGTGAACACAAGGGAATACATGGGCAAAATGCAGAAGGCAGGGCCAGTGCCAGACATGGGCAGGGCCCAAAGACCTCAGGGACACAGCTCCTCCCACCACACATCAGCACATCCCATGAAGGCACATGCCATGTGCCCGTCCTGTGCACCCCCATGCACAACAACAAGCCAGGTCATACCACACAACAAACAACCAGGGAGACAGCCACTGCAGGAGTGGCTGCACAGGAACCGCAACACACAGCACAGAAGCACAGGGCCAGTGAAATACACACACCACAACACCACCACACTCATGGAAATAAAAATGAATACAAGCAGCAAATGAACATACACAAGGAACAAACATACAAATGGACACACAGCCTGCATAGTCACACATACATACCACAGACTGACACACAGACACATACACAGTGAAGGTTCTTCTTTTATATTAGATGGCAGCGGCACACAGCCAACGCGTTTCGTTCCCCAGTGCCACGGGAACTTTGTCAGGGCTGCAAATAGTTATAAAAGCACATAAATATACAAATATTTAGACTGTAACCAAACAATAAACCTTACCACATTTTACAAAATTATAATAAAAAACAGAAACTAACACAGGAAGACAGTCTGACATCATAAACTTAATTTGGCCCAAAGACCCAGAGCATACAGAGAACTGGGGAAAAACTGTGTCTCATTTGGTAAGTTTCTACATAAACAACTAATTATTTTACATTGGAAGAAATCACATCAAAAAAAGATACATTTAAAAATTCTGGTGGGAATATGTAAAATATGCAATCACTAGACAAAAAGGAACAAGCACAATGAAGGAACTCATTTAATCTATAGCAAAGGTTTACATAACAAAACATGATGCGACAAAAGAGATAAAGATATCAGGTTTATAACATAGTAAGGAGAAAAAAATATAAAAGATAGAGAGAAATATTAAATATTGTTAAGCGGTAGCGTCATCGAGATGGTAGCCAAATGTCATCCTACAATTTAAACTCTGATAGCCACCAGCAGCGTATAAAAGAAGTTGGGACAACAGACCCCGTAGTATCCAAATTTATCAAAAGGGCAAACCCAAACATATACGCGACCACGGGAGGTGCATCAGCATGTGGAGAGCTAACCGCCATACAGCGTGCTGCAGGCCGGCAAACGAAAAAAATGGGGCCATGCATCCAAGCAATAAATAGATAGGTATGCACCGTTGGTACTGTAAACCCAGAAATAGGGCTTACCACTCTGTACCACAAGTAAGTAAGTAAAGGGGATGACATTTGTAGGATGACATTTGGCTACCATCTCGATGACGCTACCGCTTAACAATATTTAATATTCATTTTCACTTTTCAGACTGGCTATCTCATAGAAAACTGTTTGGCGACCCTAGTGGGAGCCTTTGCCATGTGAGTGATATTGTCTGTTAGGTTATTTATATGCTTCTGTGGGGTAATTGCTCAATTGGACCTTGTTCCCCTAAATTCATATTGCTTGCTTTATTCAACTTTATACTGCCTATCATACCAGGCTGACAAATTCTATATTTTTTGGATATTGCCTTTATAATCTAGACTTCCTTTGATTGCTTGACCCTCTTATATAACCCTGCTCAGGTATTTTTGTTTGTTTTGTATCTACAAAGTAGAGAGTTGAGTAAAATTGGTATTTTCTCCTTTTTTCTTGTGATTTTCTACTACTGGGATGTCTGAGAAGGAGTCCTTTTCTAAGCAGAGCTGCACTATTATATATACCTACTGTTGCTCAACCCAATTAGGACCGGCTAAGAATTACATTACTAAGGTGAGAACTCCGCCTGCCTTATGGAATTCCCATAGGGGAGGGTGGATACGATTGGTGGATATACTTCTTGTCTTTCATCTTTCTTATGGGGGTCCGTTCTTATTGCTGCTTCTGGGGGTACTCATCCGTATGGGGAGAGAGGCGATCCTTCTCGAGATGTTTTTCGTTGTTCCCTGCGTTATTCATGATCCCTTTTCGTGATTTACAGCGCGGCATATCCATGCTTGGATCTATCACGTCCTCGTATATGCACCGATAAGACTACTGTTTTACTATCGGGTGAGACTGCTTTATCGTTGTGGCCGTTAATCCACTCTGCGCTTATGCATTTTTTACCCTTGCATTTCTACTGTTTTTTCATCCACTCACTCCAATTTTATCACTCCTTGCAGGTCTCATATCTGTTTTTCCTTTTACATGCTATTCGACCCCGATTAGATATTTCTCTAATGCTACTTTTCCATTATGACATTTACTTCTAGGATGATGAATGTGTTTTTCATATGACTACTTCTTCAACAAAAATACGGACATTTATTGTTCTCTGGTTCGACTAAAAGAAGTCCTCACATCCTACAAATAGGTGAGACTGGTACTTATCACTATTCATGACTTTTTAAATTAAGCGACTTCCTTCATATAAGGGTCGGGTATTTTTTAGCATTTATTTAGAGGACATATGGGTCTAGTGTATTCTTACATTCATTTAGAGGAGAGGGCTCATTTCCCCTTCCCCCTTCCCCCTTTTTCTGTTCCGCATGTCTACCGCTTCTTTCTTTACCTTTCTCTCTATCTTTTATATATTTTTCTCCTTACTATGTTATAAACCTGATATCTTTATCTTTTTGTCGCATCATGTTTGGTTATGTAAACCTTTGCTATAGATTAAATGAGTTCCTTCATTGTGCTTGTTCCTTTTTGTCTAGTGATTGCATATTTTACACATTCCTATCAGAATTTTTAAATGTATCTTTTTGTGATGTGATTTCTTCCAATGTAAAATAATTCGTTGTTTATGTAGAAACTGACCAAATGAGACACAGTTTTTCCCCAGTTCTCTGTATGCTCTGGGTCTTTGGGCCTAATTAAGTTTATGATGTCAGACATATTGCAACCTGTGACAATTTGTTTTAGACCCAATTTACATGTGTGTCATCTCTCTATTTCAATGTGATTATAATATGTCTTGGGCCTTTTTTGTATATATTTTTATATTTTTTTATTTTTGTATCTCTTCCTGTGTTAGTGTTTCTGTTTTTTATTATAATTTTGTAAAATGTGGTAATGTTTATTGTTTGGTTACAGTCTAAGTTTTTGTATATTTATGTATTTTTATAACTATTTGCAGCCCTGACGAAGTTCCCATGGCACTGGGGAACGAAACGCGTTGGCTGTGTGCCGCTGTTATCTAATAAAAAGAAGAACCTTCAAAGAATTCACTTCTCTCTTGATTGTTTATTTAGTGCACCTTCCTTTTGCCTTTAATTCTCACTTTTAAATAGCGATTATAAAATCTTGGCTAGATTCATAACCGATAGACTAATGCTGTCTATTTCCAAAGTGGCCTATTTAGATCAACACAGATGTATTCCTATGCTAAGCATTGGCCTCAAAACACATTACCTGATTGAAGCTATATATTTATTGACTGTACAAGAGAGTTCTATTGTGATCCTATTATGGTCTTTTGACCTAAGGGGGGGAATTGTATCTTTATCATCCTTATATAGGATGGATCTAGCAACCCAACTCAGGAGGATAGTAAGGTAACTTTACACACCCTCTTCTTCTTCAAATATATTCAACTCTAGAGTATGGAGGATCTGTGTCAAATACTAGAGGTACATGGCTGTGGTGCCCTCTCTTCCCCATTCTTTTTATATGTTTCTAGTGCCATTGCCATTGGCAATTCAAATATTTCAAATGATAATTAATGAGATGGCCAAAATAACACTATATGCTGATTATGTTGTGTTATTCCTATAACGGACTGAGGCAATATCAACGAGGCTTCTGACTGAATTTCCACCCTTACTGATACTGGAGATTAATAAGCAAGCAAGTCTAAACCCCTACTATTTACTAATATAGTTACTGTTCTTCCAGAAATTCTTCAGATAGATTATATCAGACGCCCTAAAAGATATCTAAGATTGGGGGTAGCAAATAGTATTTTGGAATGATATGAGCATAACTTTGTTCCATTAATTAGAGAAGTGACTACGCTAAAGTATAAATTGAAGCATCTGCCACTAAAGGCTAGCCCCTGTTAGAATGTTCCTTCTTCTGCTTTTTGTTTTCTTATTCCCTACTTCACGTGGTGTGCTACCATTACTCTGACAGCCATAAATTGCGCCTCATTATACTGTGGTCAGTACATCGGGAGTCAATCAATCAATCAAATTTCCTTTATTCAATCTGCAGTAGCAATCATAAAAGTACAGTAAAAACAGTTAAAACAGTTAAAAGCTTCAATAAATACATGAGCTAGCCAATAGCTACAAATTCATATATAACAATAAAATAACCTCAATACAAATCTAGACAAAGTGATGCATACAGTACAATTATCTCAAAGTTACATATACAGTAATGCTTCTCTAGCTTCTTTAAAATTTAAAGACAAAAAATTAGGGATATTTAAGATTAAGGAATAAATGGGTGTGAATGATCAGCGTAGGAGCTTATCCTAATCAAAAATAACACATAAAAACCTCAATTTTAGCGTCCACCATGTTAGAAGGAAATATACGGGGCCACCTAAAACCTTGAATCTAATCATCATCATCCTAAATATCTTTATATAATTGGTGTATACAATCATGAAAAGCACATTATAAAGAAAGAGTATTAATAAAATAACGCTATACACAGAATTACTGATATTTCCACAAATTAGCAAAATACACCCCTGCCAGAAACCAAGATAAAAGCAGAGGATTTTAGGCGAGTCTAATAACTGCAGGTACAATAAGGCTGGCCTCACTTGATTGAAATTCAAAGGCACAAAGAGAGAGCAAACATACTATTGTCTTAAGGCTGACCAGTTAGGACAAATAAAAAAAAACGTGTAAAGTGTCTAATGCAGTAGTCAAATCACATGTGCAAAAAGGGCGGTTTGATGGTTTATGCCACCACATCATCACTGCAGAAACAGGGTTAATCGAAAGTACGTTAACAGTCTTCTGTGCTACACTGACATGTCCAGAGTTAATCACATTTCCATTGTATTTGTGGATTTCATCATCATAAAGTGCTTGTAACTGTCTTTATTTTGGGCAGCTTGGAGCCTTACCTCTCTTGTGGATAGCCTAAAGGTCTCATTGACCAGAGCTAAGTCCAATTTACAAATCAACTCTGGAGTGCTGAACAGCTGCGGTTTGCCCAACGCCCCTAGAGTTGTTTTGACATAGCTTAGCCATGGTATGTGGTGGCTCAGAACCATATTCATACAGTCAGTCACAATCTTTCTATAAAATTCAAACTTACTCTTAAGCCAAATAGAGAACCAAAGAAGTATTAGGCAAAGTTGAATAAAATCAGATATCACATCTGATTCGATCTCTTCATGCACAATTTCCTGTGGCACACTCTGGGGAATTTGTAATAACCTCCTATAAGATTTGTTTTCAGCTGTTTGTATTGGGTGACCAGGTTTATATCCCCAAATTTCTGTACCAAAAGCCAAGGTTGGGATGCACTTTGCATTATAGAGAAGTAATATTGATTTATTGTGGCTATGTCCTAATCACTTTGCAAAGGAGCCTATGCCATGATCTACCCTGTTAAAAAATTGTATATGCGCTCTTGCCAGAGGTCCCCTGTTTCATTGATAATCCAGAAAAATAACAAAATCTATCTGCTTTACCTAGACAATGGTCCATTATGTAGTGGATTTTCGATTTCTCATTTTTTGGCCCTTATATCATGGTATACGACTTAAGATAATTAATTTTCAGTCCTAAATCCTCCATGAACTCATAGAAGAGATTTAATAACAACTGTAAACCATTTGATGTCTGCACTATAAGAACAGAGTCATCCGCATGCAATAATGCCGGTACCTTTCTAGTTCCCACCTCTGGAACGTCCCAGCAGTGTTCTATTAAAAATTGGTCTAGCCTATTAATAACAGAATAAAGAGCATAGGGGCCAAAATACAGCCCTGACAGACCCCCTGCCCTTACTGAAATTGCATAGTGCTGTCTCCTGTGGGGCCAATCCTCACTGAAGCCTCTAGGCCAGTGTGTAGATGGAGCAGAAAGGCTACAATGGCATCATACTCCCCAATGTCCCTCAGTCAAATGCTGTGCTGAGGTCCATGAAGACCAGGTGTATGCTGCTATTCTTAACATTTGTATAGTTATTAACCACCAGACAGAGATTAAGATTCTGTTCAATTGTCCCCCAGCCTGGCTTAAAGCTGCATTGTATATCGGGCAAAATTTATTTGCAATCAGACCAGTTCGCCAATCGTTTTAGGAGAATCCTGCCCAGAACCTTTACCTCAGCATCTATTAATGATATAGGCCAGTAACACACTGAGTCTTCATGGATGCCTTTTTTTGAAAACAAGTATCATAATTGATTGTTTCCATGATGTAGGAATATGGCCATGTGCTACAGAATTCAGGTGTTGAACGATTAGTGGGGCCCAGAGGTCCTTACATGATTTTAAAAGCTCTCTGGGCTCTCCTTCAGGTCCTGGGGCTTTCCCTAGTGTAATTCACGGAATGCCTTTCTTACCTCCTCCATTTCAAATGCCAGCATCACCCCCACTCTGGCACTGAATAAGAGTTAGGGATGCAGTCGCTGGAATAAATATTTTCGAAGTGCGCAACCCAATTCTTGTTTGGGACAGTTTGTCTCCTGTGTGATGGGGTTATTTCATTGAAAAGAAGAATGGTTCACAACTCTTCAGAAGGCTAGACTATTTCTCTCTTCACACAATAACTTTAAATCCTCACATGCTATTTTGGTAAGATGGTTCTTCCTATCCATTCATACTTGTGCATAATTCCTTCTGGCCACTTTAACGGCCAGCGCAATCCTTGGCATTTGTTTTCAGGGCCTGTTTTGAGTCCTTATAGGTCTTCATGCGGAGCTTGTCAATATATTTGTGGCCTTCCTTATTAAGTTTCAATTTGGGACTAAGGAGAGCTTTCTGTACTTCACTGCAAATATTGGAGCATGTGTTTGGAATGGCCTGGTCTGTAGAGTTGCGGTTTAGACACGCCTCAAAATCCTGACTGCACAAATTAAACCAGTTTCCTAAAAAAATCCTCATGGACTATCCGGCCGCATCCTATCCACCTGCCCTGCTTCTTTAGTATAAGAGGATTGTTAAAAATGTTAGAAATTTTCTTCATTAAACCACTCAAGCCAAGTTTACCCAAAAGGGGGTTATGGTCACTGAAAATACTCCAAAAGGTCCTGAATCCCACTCGAAGTGAGTACAGATTCGCAGAAACATAGATAAAATCAGTGGTGGAGGTCGCTCCCCCGCGCTTAAAGGTTGGTACCGTCGTATGTGAATCATAATTGTCAATACTTAATAAGTTAATAAGATTAAGGTATGATAGGACGGGGTTAAGCATATCACCCTTATGCGAATGGCTAAAAGGAACCTGTTCGCAACCCACTTCAGAGTCTGCGTCCCACTTGTTAATAGTATAGGTTGAACATGGGTGTAAACTAAAATCCTCCCGTAAAATAATAAAAATGAAAATTGGCCAGTCTGTCAAAACCTTTTAAAAAAACTATCTTAGCTCCACTTACAGAGCAGCCTCTGAAGAGGGTGAATTATAACCATTTATGATTAAAACCTTCACCTTTTTAGGAAATGATATCAAAACTCCCAAAATTATCACTGAGTCAAAAGCTATCTGTTCCACTTCGTAACCCCCCTCAAGCTCACAAAATTTGCTAAAACTCCCTAGCCCTTCCATAGTTGGAGGCCTCTACATTTACTCGATAGATGACAAAGCCATCCATAACTAATTGTCCCCCTACATCCCAGGTTTCCTGAAAGCACAGAATGTCAAAGGATTTACATATATCTCGTCCCTTCTCATCCACCAGGAAGGAGCTTAAACCAAATATATTCCTCCTGATTACATTCAGCAAACCCTCAGGGGATTTCTGGGGTACCATGGCTTCTTTTGATGTCCCTGTTGTTCTTGTTTCTTCTGATCTCCCCCCCTTTCCGAGTAGATTACCTGGTGCTGTGTTGGTTCTGATCTAACAAGTCAATCAATGTCTGATAGGGCATCATAACGATTATGGTAAAGATACTAGCCTGGTCCGCAATTAGGGGAGCCCTTACTGTGGTCCATCCCATATAACTGGCGGGTTGAATAGGGACTCTTTGTGGAAAATTAGGTCTATAAAAATAACCAAGAGGGAGCAAATCAATATTACTTGGCTCTAAATGTGTGCTTATGTTTTACAGTAAAAGACTTTTAGCCAGGTATGGGGAGTTAAAGTTACCAATGATACCGTGCCCTTGGCAGTCCGCAGCCTCGGGCCAATCTCAAGATATTTTTGGCCTGTGAAAGTGGGAAGCCTCTATGCGAGGCCAGCCAATTTAAGATTTTGTTGAACAGTTCTTCACGCGCTTCCTTGTGATATTTTCTTAACCTGGGAGCCCCTACAAGGATGACTACATAAGGACATGCAGCAAGGGGTAGGCCTATTACTGGTTGTTTTTCTTCTAGTAATTCTTCTTCTTCAGTATGCTGCCCCATCTGCTACTCTGACTCTGAGTTGCACTCATACCCACAGGTGCTTCTTCATAGTTGCATCCCCTGGGACCACCCTGAACATGAGGTCTATTTTGATCCCATTCAGAATTTGTAGGGGGTTTGGGAATTGGATTAAGTGTATAACAGGAGGGCTTATTCTTCAGGGTTTGCACTAGCAATCCTAGCTGGCTCATACCATCATGGGTTTCATTGATTGGGAGGGGAGGAAATACTTCAAGATTCCCTTTAATGTTTTTAAGGTTCTGTAAGGCACAGTCTATGGTGTCCAGTCTAGCCAAAATCGGTTGCAATTCCTCCCGTAGGATAGTGGAATTTTGTTCAATAAATCCCACTTCCAAACACCGAATCCCCCCTGGTATCATTGTCATGTTTTTTCCCCACCACTAGGGTTTCCCAATCTATGGGAGTTGGGAAAATTCCTTGATCCTTTGTGGTCTTAGTGAGCTTAGTTGTCTGGGTGGCTTTTCTTTCATTGTTTGGTTTTGCGGGTTGCTTGGCTTGCTTAGAGGCCTTAAGGGAGTGGCAATTTTCAGAAGAAGGAGCATTTGTGGACAGTAAAACACCCTCAGGAGCCTCAATGACTGAGATCTGGAGCAGCTGTATTGGGCTTATTTTGCTTAAATAGGCTATCATTTTAAAAGAAGCAGGAGTGTTAATTTCGGTACTTAAACCTGCTGCTGAAATGAAGGGCAATTGGGGAGGTGTGGCTTGGACAGCCAACATGGCAGACGGAGCCTAACCGGGCTCTGCATGTCCACACCACATAATCCTAATTACTCCGCCTGAATCCTGCTCAGTGTAGCATATCGGTCATCGGTATTGTTACATCAGCGGCCGGAACAACATTTCTCGACGAGAAGCACGAGGCAGCAGCTTTTGGCTAGCGCGTTGCTAGTCGGAGCTGCCAGAGGTGTGGCATGGGCCTGACCCTAATGGAACCCATCCTTAATACAGCTCCTGATTCAAAGCATTGCTGAGGTTTGTTGGGCCAGATTGGGCCCAGGAGGTGAGGTGGGCATCCAGTGCTGGGAGAGGCAGTGGTGCGCCACTGGCGGTGCCTGAGTCCCAAGGATCGCAGCAGGCCTGCTGTTGGTGCGGGCCTGTTGGGTGACGGCCGCTGGGCTCCCCGAAGTAATATCTGGCCGCAAGTGTGCCTCCCTATCTGGCTTGGTTCCCCCCGGCGGCGGGGTGCACTCGGGCCTGGACGCCGGTATGGGCGCAGCATTGATATGGCGCCCAACGAAGACCTACAGTGCTGCATGCCGCCCCACGCAGCCCCGTGAGGCCATACACCTAGAAGATCCTGGCTGCCCTGAATCTCCCCCATCTATCTCTGCATCCCATGGGGGGTGGTGTGCCTGGCTGGCTGGCTGCCGTGGTGTGGTCCCAGGGCAGGGGGTGGCCGCCCCAACCCTATTGGACTTCTAAGATCCTTTCCACACCTTGCTGGCCATAACTGAAGGGCCTGGATCGTGTCCTTGGGCCGGGTGCATGGAGCTTCGCTGCTGGGCTCGCTCTGGCGCTACTTGTAGAGGGGGTGCCCCACCATCATGGTCTGGGCTAAGACATTGGGCCTGGCACTGAACAGCTTGATGGGGGCAAGTAGCGGACTGGTGGTCCAGCGAGTCTGGTCACATTAGAAGGCCTACTTGGCTGGCCGTGGGGGCTGCAGAGGTGGATGAGCTATGCTGGTTGCAGCTTGTGGCCCAGGATGTGCTGGATTCCGTGAGGACAGGCCCAGGGTGTTCCCCGTGGCTCCGCCATTAAGAAACATTTGTAAAGCCCCGAGGCCTGTTGTGAACTTCCCTATTGAGAGGCAAGTTCCCCTGCTGCCGGCTCCCTGGGACAACGGGTTAGCCATCCCACAGAGTGCAATCATGGGAAAAAACAAGCCGGGTGGTGCAGGAGCCAAACAGAGCACCCTCGACCACTACACTATGACCCCAGGTGGAGGTGATGCGAGTGCAGCCGTACAATGCAGCGCTCTTGGTGGCTATCACAGAGGGCAGAGACAAGCTTGATGCCAAGATCAGTGTGGTGGGATCTGAGATTTCCTTCCTGCGCCAGTACCTCAGAAAGGCAGTGGACTGCATCATGGAGGTGGAGGTGCAAGTCTCTACAGTTGAAGACACTGTAACTACCCTACAGAAGAAAGTCCACAAACTTACTGTGGTGTTGCAAGAGCTGGCATCTCGGGTGAAAGATGCAGAAGGCCGTGCCAGGTGCAATAACCCCCGCTTTGTGGGCTTAAAGGAGCTGTGAAGGCCAATCCATGAACTGCTTTCTCACCCAATGGCTTAAGGAGCTCTTACCAGAGTACATGCTATCCACCTGCTTTGTAGTTGAGAGAGCCCATCGGGCATTGACGTAGAAACCGCCTCTGGGAAAAGCCCACGGCCAGTAATTGCTAAATTGCTCAACTACGCGGATCGGGATGCCGTATTGCAATTCGCCAGATCGCACAAGGACAAACTCTTATTTGACTCCCGGCCCATAATGATTTTCCCAGACTATACCTGTTTACTACAGTAAAAAAGACAATCCTTTGAGGCGGTAAAGTGTAGGTTACGGGACCTTAATATCCAGTATTTGCTCCTACACCCACCAGGTTGCGCGTCATTTTTAACTCCAGGTCGCCTGGATTGATGAACAGACCCATCTGAAGCCCCACTCCCAGCCGCCGCTGGAGTAGGACTCGTCCGGAGGCTCGCAGGGGAACAGACCAAAGAGGACAAAATCAAAACGGTGACACAGATCTGGCTCTGACCGACGTTCCTCCAGTCCCGAAGAGACATCTTGATCTGGACTGGCAGAAAAGGTTCCCTGGCTCTAATACCATACCGACTGTTCGACATTTGGAATATCTTGCTCCATACTAAACAATGAGTTGGCATGGGCAACAGGCTATGAGGCTGCCTAGCCCTAGACATTATTACCCCATGTTGAAGTTTTATGGGAGGGTTGGGAACCATTGGCGGTGGGGGTCTGGGTTCCCCCGTTGGGGGTCTGGGGTGTCCTTCACCTCAACAAATGCTTCTTGTTTATGGCAGTATCGGGGGAAGGGGGGCTCACAGAGTTTCTTGGTTTTAGTTTTTGCACAAACACAGACACATAGTCCAGATCCCGCTACGCTAGGTCCGCAGAATGCGTACATTGATGTTAGATGACTGCACAGGCTCATATGGGGACCTGACCCTGGTATCCTGGAATGTCAGGGGGTTGGTCAATAAAATCAAGAGGGGCGCCATCCTTTGCCAGGCCAAGCTCTACGAGGATGACATCCTTCTCCTACAGGAGACTCACTTATTGGGCACGAAGGCTCCCTGCTTGGCCAGATTTGGATACCCCTTGCTATATCACGCAGGGTTCATCCGGGGATCCAAGGGACCACCATTCTCATTCACCATCATGTCCCCTTTGTCCACATAAAACACTGAGTAGATCTGGCTTGACGTTACGTCATTTTATCAGACACGCTATATGGGGAATACATTAACTTTGGTAGTATTTATGCTGCCCCTCTTTTATAGAATGCATTTGTCAACAAAATTTCCCAGCTCTGGGGTGAACTCCCAGATGGTTTGACCCTTCTGGGAGGAGACTGAAATGATGTCATCTCACCACTAGATAGGAGGCGTGGGTCTGACTCAGGCCCCTCTACCGATACATCAAAATTTCACCTGCTTGCCACTACACTGGGATGGTCGGACATCTGGCATGAGCACCATCCAGCTGAACTGAATTACAAATACATATCCACTGTTCAGGGCTCCCTATCCCGGTTAGACTACATGTTCACACCACATAGCTACATTCACAGGTTCTCCCACTTCCCTAGGGGGCTGTCAGATAATTTTCCTGGTTATTCTCAAACTCCATACACACTCCCATAAAACCCCCTTAAGGTGGCACATGTCCACATGGCACATCCGGGATCCCGACTACCAGGATACACTCACCAGGGCAGTCAAGGAATATCTTGACGTGAACATAGCCTCGGCCCCATCCAAGGGTACCTTAAGGGAAGCCCTAAAGCCCACAATCTGAGGGGTTGACATTAGTTATCGTACGAATGAGAAACAGAAGCAGAGTTTATCCATGACCCCAGCCTCCCCCCTCCAACGCAACATACTTCAAACACAACAACATAAATAGCAACCTCTAATGGACGAGGCAAAATAAATCTGGCTGGCCTCGCAACACTGGATATATCAATGGGGGGACAAATCAAGCAAAATGCTTTATAGGCTATGCCAGGCGGGGAAGTCCGCTGCCAATGTGCCAATTATCCAAGGTGTAAATGGCGCCCTATACTCCTCCTCCAAGGTGGCTGCTGAGGAATTTGCACACTATTTCTCTACATTATACGCACAGCAAGAACAGCTGTCGGAGGCTCTCATAGCTGAATTCCTCAGAGATATCCCGCCGGAGGCTCACCGACCAGGTGCGAGACCAACTAGATGCCACGATCACAACTGATGCGCTGAGGGCGGTGCTGGTCGCAATGCACCCGGGGCGGGCCCCCGGCCCCAATAGATTCCCTTTTGAATTTCTTTGACCGCATATGTCTGCACTAGGCCCACACCTGTTAGAGTCAATACATGACACTCTTGATCAATGCCGGTTACCCTGGTACTGGTGGCACGTGAAAATTTTTCTCTTCCTCAAGCCAGGTCGCCCACCAGACAAGCCATCCTCATACCGTTCCATCTCTCTCATTAATTTGGAGCCCAAACTCTTGGGCAAGGTCCTTGCAGATCGCCTGCGGGCTTGCGTAAAATATCTGATACACCCTAATCAATCCGGCTTCATGCCACACCGAGCCACTCACCACAATATTCGATGGGTCCATAATGCCATGGCTATGGCCCCAAAGCCAAGGCACCTGAGGGCCGTATTACTAGCCGATATTGACAAGGCTTTCGACTCCCTCAGCTGGGTGTACCTCTTCCAACTTCTTGAAGCTATCAATTTTGGCCCACGCTTTTTAGCATATGTCTGCTGTACACAAATCTCACGGGTTCAGTCCGCATAGATGGGCATCGGTCGGCCCCCTTCCCTATCCGCAGTGGGACGCGACAGGGCTGCCCCCTGTCCCCGCTATTATTCACCCTGGCTTTCGAACCCTTGGCGGCATGGGTACGCAATAACCTGGTGCTCTGGGGCTTTGAGTGGCCAAAGTCACGATCTGACCACATCGCGCTTTATGCGGATGGCGTCCTTTCCTTTGTGACCGACCCATGGATTTCGGGCCCACGAATCCTGCAGATCCTCTGAGTCTTCGGCCATACCACTGGGCTCACACTAACCCCTCTAAATCTGTGCTATTCCTGGTATGTCGGGACCAGGGACAAGGAGCCTGGGTAGCACACTTGGCCAATGCGACCGAGGGCTTCAAATATCTGGGTATCTTCATGTCACCTTGCCCAAAGATTTCGTGGGCACACAACATAAATCCGCTTGGAGGGAGCAATATGGTGCTCTCTCCCACTGTCTCTGTACGGGCGCTCAGCGATTTTCAAAATGGTTTCGCTACCCAGAGTTCTATATCGGCCGCAGAACTTCCCATACCATATACCACGATCCTGGTTTGCACAAATAAACGCCTTCTATAATAAATTCCTATGGAATGGCGTCGTGGTTTGGGTGGCACTATATACTTGTACACAATCAACATACTGCAGCAGCATCGCGGCGGCGGATGAATATGCATATTATGCAGCTTCCCACCTGTTCATCATAAACAAAAGGTGGTATAGCTCACCAACGGTGTTAGCAGCACTTGAACAGGCGGCAATGGGAGGTATCCCACTTCTTCAGCAGTTATACAACGCACAGAGCCTGGACTTCTTACCCCATGCCAGTAGAACAGTGGTCCGGCTTTGGAGGTACACAGTTAGACAAATGGGATGGGGTGGCCGCATGACCCAGCCCACTCCCTTGTGGCACTGTACCCATCTCTGCCCAGTGGCAGAAATAATGGGATTACGCAAATGGAACCTGGTGGGCATATCCACCCTAGGGGATGTTATACAGCTCACTACTCTAAAGTCCTTCCACCAGTAACAAAAGGAATTCCAACTGCATAAGATGCAATTTTAGGGCCTGGCAAGATGACATACCAGATCTAACCTATTATGAATGGGCTGAAGCCTTAGCTAGTCCCCGGGGTGCGGCACTGTCCTCACGTTATCGCCTCATTCAATATAAATGCATACGTGTATACTATACATAATCCCGTCTCTGGAAGATGGGGGTTATTCATTCCCCCCTATGTCTGTGCTGCGAAAGGGAAGAGTGAACATTTATACATACAGTCTGGAGCTGTACACCACAACAGCCATTCTGGTGCAAGAGGTTTCAGGTACTTTATATTTCTGTAGGGATAGGCAGCAGTGCACTTCCAACCTAACACATTTCAGCTCTCTCAGGAGCCTTGGTCACAGGTGAGTTATTTCCCTTTTTGAACTGACCACGTGTCTCTCCTGAATGGGACCATGAGGGCCAAAAAAGCAAAATGAAGCGCGGTCTCCCGCACTTTATTTCTTTTCATCCCTCGGATGGGCCAGGTCCCGGGGGAAATGCCTAATTATGATAGGGGGGCCAATGGAGGCCCCCGCTGCCCTGGCGACCACCACCTCCCTGGGTGATAGTGATTAAATACGGGGGGCACGTGTCACCCTGCAGCCCCGAGGACCGCCACATCCACAGGACTTGATTGATTTAAAAAAAGGCGTGGGTGGGCTCCTGCCTCCTATGTAGCCCAGGGGACAACTACTTCCGCAGATCCACAGTGATTAAATGCGAGGGGCAAGCAACACCCTCAGCCGAGGGAACCACCACCTCCCAGGGGCTATATTCATTAAAAGCCGGGGACCACGCAGCTCCCCACAGCCCCAGGGACCGCCACCTTCCCTGGGACTTTAGTTGCTAAAAAAGGGCACCCTCCAGGAGTCCTCCTTGGCTCTGGGAACCACGACAGCTCCGAGCCGGTTCCAGCAATGTCCCAGTGTGCCCACCCCCGGGACATTGCAGTTTGCTATGGCATGGCGGGAACACTTCTCCTGCCATGCCATAGCAAACTATGCTTTGCTTCATGGATGGGAAAGCAGAAAAGATGCTCTTGCATCCATGAAGCAACACAGAATTGCTTTTGGGCAGAGGGAGCTGCATGTATGCAGCTCCCTCTGCCCAAAAGCAATGCCGACTCCTGCAGGAGGTGTGGAGCCGGCAGGGACTGTGGGGGCCTAGGAGATCCCCCACGGTCCCCAACGATGTGGGCATGCTTGGGAATGGAGTCCCTGGTGTGAAAAATGGCCTGGGAGGTGGGCCACTCAGCCAACTCCCTTTTTAAAAACATTTTTCCAAATGGCCGGGCCTCGGGGAATGTGGTCCCTAGGGCCCTCCTCCTTTAAAATACATTTTGAAAAATGGCCAAACTCCGGGGGATGGGGTCCCCATGGCAAAAAAAGGCCTGGAGGAGGGGGCACACTCAGCCCCCCTCCCTTAAAAAGTGTTTAAATAAAAAGATAATTGGCTGGGGGAAAACATAGAAAAGCCCAGCCCCAGGGGAAGGGGTCCCTGGGGCATATATCAGCCTCAGGAGGGGGGCCACGCAGCCCCATCCCTTTTCAATTTAGAAAAAAATAAATAAGTCAGGCCCCGGAGATGGGATGAGTGCATGGGTAGTGATCAGACACCTAAATTTGTACAACTAGCAACTAACCCATACATTCACTGAGACACCTAATCATTCAGGTATACAGTCAGTCATGCACACACTGAGTCATCCATACAGTCACTCATACACCCACTGATTCAACAATACACCTTGGTATATATATTTAACACTCATAAACTTTTAAAAAACACTCACATTCAATGGAACAAGTGCTCAGGAATTCCGCTGCTTAAGACTTATAGGAGGTGCCAGGAAGGCTTCTTGGCCCCCAAGGTCCCTCAGAAGTAAAGTAGACTTCATACCCCAACCAGCAGTGCACCACGAGGCATGTTTGCAGAGTAGTAGAAAAAGGGGGCGTGGCCTCATGAAAACCTCTTAGCCATCTGTATCTGACTTACTGGAGGTAGCAGGAGGGCTAATTGGCCCCCAAGAATGTCCTTGGGGGCTAACTACCCCTCCTATTACCTCCAGTATGTCCCACACAGCAGGATAGCTGACAACATAGGAGGAGATCACTCTCACAATTACTCACTCACACAGTCAATTATATATCCAACACTCAGATATACTGCCTTTCACATATGCAGTTACTCACCCATATACCATGAGATACCCATTCACTCACCGACACAGCTAAATGCACACTCACTCACTCATACAGTCCCTTACAGATGCACTCATGAACCCATACACCCAGGGATTCACCCACTCATACATCCATGCAGGGAGTCACAGACCCCCTCACTCACCCACACAGACACTCAGGAACCCATACAGATACTCAGACAACTCATCAATAACCCATATAGACACAATGTACCTACTCACCAACCATGCAACCCACTTACACACCAACTGACAGACTGATTCACAGATTCATGCAGATTAGTCACTCGCCCATACATTCACTAAGACACATTTAATCACTCATTTATACAGTCAGTCAAGCACTCACTAAATTATCCATACAGACACACATACACCCACTCATTCTTCAAATACACCTTGACGAATATATATGTATAAATATATATACAACATTCTTACACTTTTTGGAAACACTCGGTCACTGGATGATGTCATCAGTGATGTCATTTTAGATGTCATCAGTGATGTCATGAGTTATTTCACTGACCATGTCATGAGTGATGTAATATGTGGCTTCATCAGCAGTGCATTGTGGGGGCGCGAGTTATAGTTAGCTAAGCTTACTAACACAGCTGCATTTCTCTGGGTTTGTTTGAGTGAAATGTCAGTCTTTCTATAGCATTCCTGACACCTGTGTTTTTTTCAGTGAATATATACCTATATATATATATATATGTATATATATATATATACATATATATATATATATAATTCAATTGCAGAGTAGCCCCATGAAGACAAGCCACAAGAAATTATTTTACTCGCATTTATTCTTTCCATCACTTGCCAGCAGACGAACTTGAAGGTACAGGTCACATCAGTTCTTGATATTTGCCAGATGCATTTCAGGATACCAAAATCCTTTCTTCAGTGGCTCAGGCAGGGGAAATGAAAGCACTCTCGTAATTTGCACTTTTAACTTGTTACCTCAGTGGGTGTGGCTTCTGTGCAAAGCTCTCTGGTCGTTGTAGTGCTTTTATTAATTGTTCCTCTTGTGAGGGAGGCTTTCTGTCCCAAATTCCGCCTATTTAAATTATTATCCAAGTGGAAAGGTGAAACTGTCTCTCCCTTTCATCTGCCCTGCTTTGCAATGATGAAAAACGATTTTCAAGCAGCGTCGTTCTGCAGCGCGCTGCTCCCCTTCTTTCCAAGCTGCAGGCTGTACTCTGAAGCCTACATGGACCCGCCTTCAGGCGGTGAGCTTGTCCTCGTGGCTGGGCAAAGCCATAAACATAATTCGATTGCAGAGTAGCCCCATGAAGACAAGCCACAAGAAATTATTTTACTCGCATTTATTCTTTCCATCACTTGCCAGCAGACGAACTTGAAGGTACAGGTCACATCAGTTCTTGATATTTGCCAGAGGCATTTCAGGATACCAAAATCCTTTCTTCAGTGGCTCAGGCAGGGGAAATGAAAGCACTCTCGTAATTTGCACTTTTAACTTGTTACCTCAGTGGGTGTGGCTTCTGTGCAAAGCTCTCTGGTCGTTGTAGTGCTTTTATTAATTGTTCCTCTTGTGAGGGAGGCTTTCTGTCCCAAATTCCGCCTATTTAAATTATTATCCAAGTGGAAAGGTGAAACTGTCTCTCCCTTTCATCTGCCCTGCTTTGCAATGATGAAAAACGAGTTTCAAGCAGCGTCGTTCTGCAGCGCGCTGCTCCCCTTCTTTCCAAGCTGCAGGCTGTACTCTGAAGCCTACATGGACCCGCCTTCAGGCGGTGAGCTTGTCCTCGTGGCTGGGCAAAGCCATAAACATAATTCGATTGCAGAGTAGCCCCATGAAGACAAGCCACAAGAAATTATTTTACTCGCATTTATTCTTTCCATCACTTGCCAGCAGACGAACTTGAAGGTACAGGTCACATCAGTTCTTGATATTTGCCAGATGCATTTCAGGATACCAAAATCCTTTCTTCAGTGGCTCAGGCAGGGGAAATGAAAGCACTCTCGTAATTTGCACTTTTAACTTGTTCCCTCAGTGGGTGTGGCTTCTGTGCAAAGCTCTCTGGTCGTTGTAGTGCTTTTATTAATTGTTCCTCTTGTGAGGGAGGCTTTCTGTCCCAAATTCCGCCTATTTAAATTATTATCCAAGTGGAAAGGTGAAACTGTCTCTCCCTTTCATCTGCCCTGCTTTGCAATGATGAAAAACGAGTTTCAAGCAGCGTCATTCTGCAGCGCGCTGCTCCCCTTCTTTCCAAGCTGCAGGCTGTACTCTGAAGCCTACATGGACCCGCCTTCAGGCGGTGAGCTTGTCCTCGTGGCTGGGCAAAGCCATAAACATAATTCGATTGCAGAGTAGCCCCATGAAGACAAGCCACAAGAAATTATTTTACTCGCATTTATTCTTTCCATCACTTGCCAGCAGACGAACTTGAAGGTACAGGTCACATCAGTTCTTGATATTTGCCAGATGCATTTCAGGATACCAAAATCCTTTCTTCAGTGGCTCAGGCAGGGGAAATGAAAGCACTCTCGTAATTTGCATAGGCTTGTCTTCATGGGGCTACTCTGCAATCGAATTATATATATATATATATATATATATATATTTTTTTTTTTCAGTGATGAAGGCGGCAACGGCGAAACGCGTTTGTAACCTTGCCAAAATTGCAAAGAGACTGTAAATAAATCTTGGCGAACCACGCGAGAGAGGCTCAGAGTGCTCTTTTTTGGAAAAGTCCCGAGGATCGAGGGACCTGGTGTTGGAAAAATATATATCTATATTACCTACTGGCGGTCGCCAGTAGGTATATATAGTTAGGATTTTTTCTCTATGGGATTTTTGAAAATTCTATGTCTAATAACTTTGGCGTTTGTGGACGGAATTGGCTGAAATTTTCAGGAAAATGGCACATTTTGTTTCTGAGCAGCCCTTGAAAATTTGGGGGGGGGGGTTCGTCAAGGGGGGGCCGAGAAAAAAGGGGGGTCCCAAAACATGTTTTTAACATTGAGTTTTCCATAGGGCGGTTGGCCTCACTTTTAGCCCGAACGGCTGAATGGATTTGCACGAAACTTGGCAAAATTGTAGGGACTGGTAGCCCGATGTGCCTTTGCTAGGTCTCAATATATGTGCTCCAGTGGATTTTGAGAAATTAACGTTCAAAAAAAGATATATATCTGTAACAGCGGACCGGGCAGCGCTCCGGTTCGCGGACTTTTCGCGGTACGGAGCTTTGTGAGGCGAAGCTGATTGGTTCTCCGGCGTCTGTGAACATTCCAAACAGTCCGTAGCGGCCGCCATCTTGTCTCTCGGTAGGATCGAGAGACAAGAGGAGGCCAAAGCAAAGGGACAAATGACCATAAGGGGGCATAGTAGATCCTCGCTGACCCCCTAGGTTTGATGTGGAGGTTTTAAAAGGGCCCCGCGGGGCAAAAAAAATAATAATAATAATAATCGAACGGCTGAATGGATTTGCACGAAACTTGGTAAAATATTAGGGACTGGTAGCCCGATGTGCCGATGCTAGGTCTCAATATATGTACTCCAGTGGATTTTGAGAAATTAACGTTAAAAAAAAGATATATATCTGTAACAGCGCTCCGCTTCGCGTAACGGAGGTTTGCGAAGCTGATTGGTTCTCCGGCGTCTGTAAACATTGCAAACAGTCCGTAGCGGTCGCCATCTTGTCTCTCGGTAGGATCGAGAGACAAGAGGAGGCCAAAGCGAAGGGGCAAATGACCATTAGGGGGCATAGTAGATCCTCGCTGACCCCCTAGGTTTGATGTGGAGGTTTTAAAAGGGCCCCGCGGGGCAAAAAAAAAAAATAATAATAATAATCGAACGGCTGAATGGATTTGCACGAAACTTGGCAAAATTGTAGGGACTGGTAGCTCGATGTGCCTTTGCTAGGTCTCAATATATGTGCTTCAGTGGATTTTGAGAAATTAACGTTCAAAAACAAGATATATATCTGTAACAGCGCTCCGCTTCGCGGAGATAAAATTATATCTGTATTACCTAGCTGTTGCTAACACCAGTTAGCGACGGCTAGTAGGAGATAGCGACCATCTTGGGCCCCACTTTGTATGTGAGTGATATTTATCACTAATGACATGCAAAGTGGGCATGCCAAGATGTTAGCGACTGGAAACAGTCGCTAACATCGCTATCTCCTATTATCAACTTTTGGAAATATTCGCGATAAGCGCGAATATCTCCAAAAGCTAGCACCTGCCCTGAGCAGTTCTTAGCCATGTTATCCAATGGGAGGTGGATAACATGGCTAAGAGCATTAGCTCGGTAATGCATGAATATCGCTGAGTTTTCAGCGATATTAATGCATTGCGGTCGTTTTTTATCGTATTTGCGATAAACCTTGATAATAGCAAGGTTTATCTGCGATAATTTCTGACGATGCTTAGCGGTAAAAAAATCGTTGCTAAGCATCGTTAGGGATAAATATCGCTTAACTTTGGTAATATGCCCCAACGTCTGTTAACGTTCGATTCGAAGGAAATCAGGAAGTGTTGAAAAACATTGTCTGCGCCATCTTGCCTTTTTTTAAATGCCACACTTTTGTCGTGCACGGCAGTCATTTTAGATGCCTTGACCAGACCCACTCTGTGCACGCTGTCGATGCTTAGCATGGCTCCCCACCTTCGCAAGCATCTCCCCCAGGCAGTGGTCACCCCCGCTCTCTGTCTTATGCATGGGTAATAAACCACCCCCCATCTGCGCTGCTCTTCCCTGAGAATCACACCCTGTGCCCGCCCGACACCTCCCTTTCGCCCTATTCACTACCGCACCCTCTGACACTCCTTTTCCTCTGTGTCCGATTGTCCAGGCCGGTCCTAGGGTATCAGCTAGCCCTGCAGATGTAGTTTATGGCCCCAGCTGTAAAGAATCACCCCTCTTCAAAGGAGTTATAGTAGATCAAGGCCCACACTCGATGAGATCCGTCACAGCAGACGCGTTCCTATTATCTGAAAACCATCCTGTATTGTGATTGGGGAGGGGACCGAGCCTGAAGCGGAAGATTCCAGGGATGACTCTTTGTACATCAAAGTTTTTACAATTATGTGTCACATTAAAAATATATAGCACTCCAACAAAGTAGTAACATTATAAAACTTTAATAACTTATAAATATATACAAGAAAACAAAAACAGTAATAACATATAAACATTTTTAGGGAAAAACAACGAAGTAGCGGTCGGCTGTGCGAATAGTCCCAACGCAGCACAACGTCCAGATTTCTGGCGTGGGGCGTCGCGGGGGGTGGGTCATCAGTAGCAAACTGTTGTGCGAATAGTTCCAAGGCAGCAGAACGATGGCACCAAGGTGATGTCCAGTAAGTTGCCGCACTGGTTTTGGTATCCTACAATGCTGCTCCGAATAACGGCGTGGGGTGCCCCGGGGGAGGCGGCGTGAACGGGCCTCTCCAGGTGGAGTCTCGTCTGTTGTAGTGGGGCGCCCCTTTACCGTTTCAGTTGCCATTCCGTCCGCTTTCGGCGTGGGGCGCCCCATTAGCCTGTGAGATGGGGTCAGTAGCGGACCGATGTGTGAATAGGCCGGAACCAGCACAAGGCGCCAAGATCCGGATGTCACCGTGGTGGTTTCATAGTTGAGAGGCACTTCATCTGCAGTGGGGCGCCGAGATCCGGATGGCACCGAGGTGATGTCTAGCAAGTTGCTGTACTGGTGTGGTCATCCTACAATGCTGAAACTCGGCGTGGGGCGCCCCATTAGCCTGTGAGATGGCGTCAGTAGCGGACCGATGTGTGAATGGGGCAAAGGTAGCGCAAGAATATTTTCTGAATAGAAGACACCACAAGGCGCTGAGATGCCAAGATCCGGATGGCACCGAGGTGGTGTCTAGTAAGGTGCACTGGTGTGGCCATCCTACAATGCTGAAAGTCGGCGTGGGGAGCCCCGTTGGCCTGTGAGATGGCGGCAGTAGCGGACCGATGTGCGAATGGGGCCAAAGGCAGCGCAACAATATTTTTGGAATAGAAGAGACCACAAGGCGCTGAGATTCGGTTAGCACCGAGGTGGTGTCTAGCAAGCTATGCAGCTGAGTTGCGTGCGCACTTGCGGCGAATAGGTCGAAGGCAGCACAACAATGTTTTCTGAATAGAAGACACCACAAGGCGCTGAGATTCGGTTACCACCGAGGTGATGTCTAGCAAGTTGCCGCACTGGTGTGGCCATCCTACAATACTGCTCCGAATAACGGCGTGGGGTGCCCGAAGGGGGGGGGGGCCTTCCTAGGTGGAGGCTCGTCTGCTGTAGTGGGGCGCCCCTTTACCGTTTCAGTTGCCATTCAGCTGAGTTTCGGCTGCTCTTGATGCTACAGTGACAGGCGGCTGCAACAGGACTCTCAAAATGGCGGCCTGTTCTTTGGATTTGGGCCTGGTCCACTAAAATGGCCCTGGGACACCTTAGAACTCGGACGCTCAAATTTTTTTTCCTTTCCTCTACATGCAGAAAAGGTAAATGCCCGGTACGTTACACGCTTCATCTGCCACGATGAACTCTCCAGAGGAACCGAAAAAAAATATAGTTATGGTAACTATACCATGCATCGTCATATGGAGAGGTGGCACCAATTAATTATAGTGCTGCATAAAAGAGAGATTTGGAGGAGAACCCCTGACCTGCTAGTACATTCATCAAAGAAGTGGCACTGACAGCATCAGAGGCAAGGGAAACGGTCCCAAATATTTAGAAGAACTTTGGAAAGATTAAAATGACATGTTTAGATTGTGGCAAATTAATTTCATGTGGACAGATGAGTGTTACTCTAATAAATACAGCATATGAACATCATCATAGTCGATGGTTGGTAGAGACATTTTGACTATATCCTGGACCTGCCCGTCCTCGCCCAAAATGGCGCCGGAATAAATGGGACTCGTAACTCCTTGTTGTGTACTGGTTGCAGAACCTTGAAATCACGAGATACGTATGCAGTTTTGAAGCACATGGCGGGCGGGGACGAGAATTGATTGAATATTTCGACATCCCTATTGATATTAAGTTCTGATGTGTTATTGATTACTGTACTATTGAAAGTTCGAATTAACGTCACCCATGGTACTTGCCCGCAAATGTATATCTAGATAATTTTATTGTAACTGGCCCTGTCGTATTTTAATTATAAAATGTACATCCACCAATTCCGTAACTGTTAGACACCTTAGTTCTTGCAACCTAATGGCCCGCCCGTTACGTTCCTCTACAGTGTAAATGTCTACTCATCATATACGATTACAGTTTGCTCCGTGGCCGGCCCACGTGGTTATAGGCTCGTATTTGTATAATGAAATTTTCACAATAAAGGTTTTTAAAAGAAAACATGGTAGTAGTATATACATTGGTAAAGTTTTTAATAATAGTCACTGTTTTAGAATCATTAAAAGGCAAGTGAAATAAAGCAGACCAATTACATGAAGGGTAAAAGGTATAATACGAAGGAACGCAGTAAAGATAAATGGTCAAGGGCTGTTGTGTTTTCTACTCCTGCAACATAAAGTGATCGATAAGAATCTCATATTCAGGCGTATCGGCGACTAAGACAGCAGGTCGACCCTCTTTTGCTCAACGGCTCCGTCATGGGACGAAGAAACGCTCTTTTTCTCGAAAAAAGAATATATTTTACTTGCAGGACAGTTGTAAATTTTCCGGGAAAGTACATTAGCCTGGAACATTATAACATATATTTAAGAAAAAATAATGTTCGGAAGTAATAAAAAGCGTAATTTTTAGGTCATATGACCAAGCCTTTCATCATTAGAATAAGAAAAGTAAAATGAACCAATGAAAAGTTTTATTAACAAGTCACATGACTTGTTATGCTTACGTTACGCGCTGCGCGCCCCGGATGACTTCCGGATGCGCTAACGCGGCGCGTCATATGACGCATTACGCGACAACGCAGGTCCAGAATATAGTCAAAATGTCTCCACCAACCAGCGGTCGGAACACAACCCCTTTCAGCAGGCTAAATAGTTCTGTTAAATGACAACAGAAGGGACAGGCAACAAGAACCATCAGTCAAAGAGGGGAGGGCTAGTTCTTCTCTACCGGGTTACATTGGGGCGCTACCGGAACTGATCGAATTGGTAGTCTACAGTGTTTCTGGATGTTTCAGACTGAAGCTGGGGTTAGCATGAGAGCAGCACCATTTCGTAGCTCCGTCGTGGCCATACCGCAACCAATCATGGCAGCCGCTCTTTATCGTTATTTTGGGCGGGGTGGGTGGCGGAGCCGAGCTGTTTTGCAGCCATCATTGTGTGGAGTTCAGTTCATCTCACTAGTTTTGTATTTGTCATGAGGGGTTGTTCCTAATGTTTCTATTTTAGCGAGGTCAAAAAGAGATCCCATTAGTGGCCTACTGATTTTGCTCGATTCCTTTTCTTTTTTTTTACACGATTTTTCGTTATCTGCAAAGACTAAACAGAGTATTGCGACTCTGTGTTTGTTTGTAAATAGAGAATGAACCAAAGAGAACCAATTCTAAAACAGTAAATACTTGGATAACAATCAATCAAATGGAGAGAGAAGCAGGCACGACGTATTACAACGGGGGCAAAGGCCTGCGTTAACTACCCTTCACTATGTGCAAAGAGAGAGTACTCCTAATAGAAATGAGGGGGGGGGCACCATTCAAAGCAGATCAGTGTGCATAAACACGAAAATGTTTTCACTTACCACGTACTTGACATTCGACAGCTTATGATATTTGCTATTAAAAAACCATTGAAATTCACTGAAAAAACCATAGGTTATAGACCATATATAGTTAGGAATTAGCATTTACAAAACCTTGAAAATTCACTGAAAAAACCATAGGTTATAGACCATATATAGTTAGGAATTAGCATTTAAAAAACCTTATTTTACTCACACAAAACCATTGAAATTCCATATATAGTTAGTTGCACTAACTATATATCGCGCACCCGCAATCCACTGCTGATGATGTCACATATTACATCATTCATGACATGGTCAGTGACATCACTGATGACATCACTGATGACATCTCAAATGACATCACTGATGACATCACTGATGACATCTCAAATGACATCACTGATAACATCTCAAATGACATCACTGATGACATCTCAAATGACATCACTGATGACATCACTGATGACATCTCATTTGACATCAATGACCACATCACTGATGATATCATTCATGTGACAATACAATGCATCTCCTCACACTTTAATATAACCTCTGTTACACCCAGTGTTAAATACAGAGTATAATTTTTGAAACCATTGACACACCAATACTAGTTACTACATACGCACTCAGTGATTCCTATGTTTACACACACATTCACTCATTTACCCATACAGTCATTCATACATACAATCACTCATCTTTACAACACTATCATATGCACTCATACACCTATACAGACTCTCACACTCTGTCACTCATCCATGGAGTTACTCACACACCTAGTCAGTCCTGTAAATAATCAATAACACTTCCATTTTCTAATCTATACAGTTAAACATAGAGCACCTTACATTTTGAAACATATACTAACACATACTTACTCTCTTATACAATCATTGATACAAGTACACATTGATCTGCACAGAGTCACACACCTCCCAGCCAGCCACACACACACTCAGTCTCCCATACAAATACTTGGGCAATCAATCAATAACCCATATAGTTACTCATATAGCTACTGACCAACACATGCAGCAGTTTACAGAACAACAGACATAATGATGCACAAATTAAGACAGTTTAGTCACTAACCCATGCACTCAGTGAGACACATTTAATCACTCACTTATACAGTCAGTCGCGCACCTACTAAATCCTTCATCCAGACACTTCTACATCTACTCATTCTTCAATATGTAAAACATATTTAAACTTTTCAGAAACACACAGTCACTGGATGATGTCATCAGTGATGTCATTTGAGATGTCATCAGTGATGTCATCAGTGATGTCACTGACCATGTCATGAATGATGTAATATGTGACATCATCAGCAGTGGATTGCGGGTGCGCGATATATAGTTAGTGCAACTAACTATATATGGAATTTCAATGGTTTTGTGTGAGTAAAATAAGGTTTTTTAAATGCTAATTCCTAACTATATATGGTCTATAACCTATGGTTTTTTCAGTGAATTTTCAAGGTTTTGTAAATGCTAATTCCTAACTATATATGGTCTATAACTTATGGTTTTTTCAGTGAAAATATATATATATATATATATATATATATATATATATATATATATATATATATATATATATATATATATATATATATATATATATATTTAAAATACTACCTACTGGCAGTCACCAGTATGTAGTCATTGTTAGGTTCATATTTCTAAAGGAAAAGTGTTTTTTGACTTATATCTTTCGTATAGTTCGATGAAACTTCACAAAATGGTGCCAAAAAGTGTCAAGTTAGCTCGTGTTGTGCATGGGAAGCCTTGGGGCGATCCGTAAAAGAGGGGGCTGAGAAAAGAAGGGGGAGCAAAAAAAGTGTGCTTCCTAAGTAATTGTCATAGATCTGTAGACACGCCTGCAGCTCAAACCGCTGATTGAAATTACACCACATATGGCAGAACGCTAGCTTTTGGCCCACAGGTAGTGCTTTTTAGGTCGAGCGTAGCGAAGGGACCTCTAGTATACTTTAGTATACTTTGTAAATGGGACAGGGGAGGTGCACGCGCTTTCCGTCTCGGATCTCGGATTTGACCTCGTGAGCGCGCATGTGTGCGAGCGCGACTCTGCCATGCGCTTTGGAAAACGAAACCTAAGAGCCGCGCGACGTGAGCTGTCTACGGTAGAAGCTCACGCGCGCGGCTCTTAGGTTTCGTTTTGACTTTTTATCTGACCACTTAAAGCCCTGCTGTCTGTGCTTCTGTTCAGCGCCTTGACCCTATGCGACATGTATATGGCCAAAGAAAATGTGGTCACGCCAGAAAGAGAGGAACCGCGCGAGCTACGGAGGCAGCCTGCCGTGCCTCTCTACACCGGGCCCGTGCTGCGTTTAAAATACTGGTGAGAGCTGATGGCGGCTGGGCATGGGTGGGTAGCCGACAAGAATGCATGCATACAGGCTGCCATAATCTTAAATTATCCGTGCTACGCGAAATCAATAGAGTAGAGAGCGACTTTTCACGACAATCAGCACCCGACACACTCAGTCCTCATTTAAGACGGCCTGTGCTACGCGAAACCAGAGAGTTGTGAGAGACTTTTAACTACATTCTGTGCCTGTCACACTTAATCCTCATTGCCGTTTTTGCAGGCACATGTTCACACATGGCAAATGCTAGCTACCGCTCCCTATTTTGGAACAATACTTTGTCTTGGCTGGTGGTCGTTTTTATTTTTTTATCGATTTTTTTTTTTTTTATAGATTTAATCATATACTTACAGTAAACATCAGCGAACAAATACAAGGCCAAAGACTGCTCTACAGAGTCTATTTCGTGAGCTAAGAGCATTGACCACAAACCAGTAGACGACTTACTCAGTGTCTTCTACATAGAGACAACTCATTGCCATTTTTATTTGTAATATCAATACATCTAAGTCATGTAAATACAAAACATATTGCATTACAAATGCTATAGGTATCACATTTGCGAAAGTTATAACTATTGGCATTGTAAATGACAAAGCTATTAATTTAGCTATTTAAAAAAAAAAAAAAACATAAATAAAAACTTTGCCATTTACAATACCAATAGCTCAAACTTTCCTAATGCGAGACCTATTGCATTGCAAATGCTTGTTGTTATTTGGTGTAAATCGGTGCAGTAGTTTTCTGAAATTAAAATAAATCCAAATTTGTATATCTGTGGCCCCGAAATATTCACAACAATTTTGTGATGAATCACGAATCTACGCACCAACAGGAATGCCATGATTGGCTGGCTGAAGCTTATCCATAGGGTTGCAGCCACCATTTTATTTCATTGAACCAGTCCCCGGGGCTCAAATGAAATAGGAAAAAGTGGCTTAAGGGGACAGGTTGGATGTAGGGGTCCTTGAGGGACCCCTGATTTGTATAATATGTCAATAAACAGGTTTTTCCTCACATGCAATATTCGCAAATCCGCCACAACCATCAATGTGGTCCCCATGTAATGTCACAAAGAATTTGCGAATACATTCACACACCCTCTCATACACTCATACACCCACTCATACACCCACTCTGAGACTCAAGCACCCACTGGCAGACCCACTGAGAGACTCATGCACTCCCTCCCAGACCTACTCCCAGACCTACTCAGACACTCATGCACCCACTCATACACCCACAGACAGACTCATGCACCCACTCACACAGCGACTCGTGTACCCACTCACAGACCCACGCAGTATCTGCTCATTACGCTTACAAATAACGTAGGTGCCAATTTGTGGGTTGAATCTGTAATTAATCAGAATCATCTGTAAATTAAGAAAAACTATTGAAATTGCAACCAATTTTGTTAACTTATCTGATACGTCATCTTCTGTAATTGCTACTCAGTCAGCTAACTAAAAACTCACAATTAATCAGCTTCTTCAGTAACTTTGATGCTACCAGGCAGCGATGATCTAATCAAACTCACTATTCACCAATAAAAACATGATTGCCTTAACTGAACATAACCAAGTGTCACGGTGTCACCTTTGCCCGAAATCCACGAGAGAACAGGGTGCAGGGTGGGAGGATTCTCACCAAATGAGTCCCTTTCTGTCTCTCCAGCAAGAAGTACACCACCATTCTGGAAACTACTTGCAGGAGGAGGACACAAAGTATATTGAACGTGGTTTCTTTAAGTCTTCACAGTGCACCGGCGACTTTCCAGCGTCTGATGAACGCAGTGCTCCGGGAACACCAGACTTTTCCGTCTGCGTATCTGGATGATATTGTGGTGTTCAGTCCAACATGGGAAGAGCATTTGAGATACCACCAACTGGTTCTGCAGTCCTTCCGAGACGCCGGGCACCACATCAACTCAATAAAATCCTGGGTTGGGTTTCATTCTGTTAACTACCTTGGTTATGTCCTAGTCAAGGGGGTAATAGCACTACAAAAGGAAAAAGGGAAGGCAATTAGAGATACCCCATTCCTCACTACAAAGAGAGAAGTCAGGGCCTTCCTGAGACTACTAGGATATAACCTGCGGTTCATTCCCCAATACTCAGCGATAGCAGCCCCATTCACGGATGTACTCCAATAAATCGTGAAGTCCTAGACCTTAACACAACCCTCTGAAGAAATGTTGAAAGCCTTTAACCAGCTAAAATATGCCACCACCACCAGCCGGGTACTAGCCTCCCCTGACTTTTCTAAACCCTTCATCTTACATACAGATGCTTCCGAGACTGGGATAGGTGCTGTTTTATCACAAGTCTTGTCCTCTTGTATAGAACATCCCCATCTCTTCATAAGTAGAAGGCTGTTTCCCTGGGAAGAGAAATATCCCACCATAGAAATAGAGTGTTTGGTAGTAAAATGGGCGATCAACAAACTCAAATATTACCTGGATGTCAGGTCCTTCACACTGTATATGGACCATGCCCACTCCAATGGATGAGCAGAAACAAAGGTCATAACCCCCACATTCTGTGTTGGTTTCTGTCCCTTCAACCATATGTGTTTGATGTAAGACATAGACGGGGTTCTGCCAACTAGAATGCAGACTTCTTATCAAGAGTATTGCCTCTCCCCGAATGGGAGAAGCCTTGGGAGAGGGTGTGTCGCGGTGTCACCTCCAGGAGGGATCCACCGAGAAAACAGGGGGCAGGGTGGGAGGAATCTCACCTTATGAGTCCCTTTCTGTCTCCCCAGCCACAAGAACACCACCATTCCGGAAACGACTTGCAGGAGGAGGACACAAAGTATATTGGACGCGGTCCCTTTAAATAGAAGCGGAAGCCTGGAGAAGAGAGACGTCAGGATGACGTAGACCGGAGCTGGCCATTAAAGGGAGACTCGCTTGAGGAAGAGGGGGAATCTGGAAGCATCGGAGTGTGTTGGAAAGTCGAGGAGCCGAAGGAGCCGAGAAGCGCGAGAGGGAGAGACCGAGCTTTGCTGTATACATCCACCATGATGGTAGTACCGATGAGAGAGCCAGGAGGCCTCCGAGACGGTGCTACGCTGAGCCACGCTCCAGGAGGAGCATGGCTTCAACAGGTACGGGAGCGCATTACCGGGTAGGTGGGAGGAAGCCGGCTGTTTAATGCCCGTCCCGACATTCCGCATCAACCCCGGACTCCCTGCACGATTACTCGCCTAGTTTTGTGTGTGACACTGCACCGGTGATCCCTCACTCCTTTTCTCCTTCACTCATTGATATTCCCGGAACCTCACGGACGCCATGTTTTTGTCTCTCTTTCTCCCTAAACCCGAGCCCACCAAGAGGACCTGATCCAGGGGAGAGAGGACGAGCTAGGAGGCACTGTCGCTGGGGTAACAAGAAAAAGGGGAAGAAGAAGTATTCTTCTGTAGGCCGGCGACCACAAACCCGGTTCCGAACACGGAGGAGGATAAGAAGCATTATCCCCACCTAAACAGACTGGAGTATTGCAAGAAAAAGATAAATGGAAAAATAAAACCTGCATTGAAACGTCCTTTTGTCTCCTTTGCTCTTTGCCGCTCCTTATACCAAGTTGATAACCAAGTTGATAAATTAGTAATATATCCACATGACTCTTTGGATACAAAAGCTAAAAACATTCCAAATTCAAAGGTCAGCAGCCCTACTCAGATTCACCTATCAAAACTAAGAGCCTCATTATTAGTACGGTGGTCCACAGAATAGCAGTACTCGCGGTGGTGGTCCAACCATTGTCACCACTGCGGGTCCATCTGCCGATTTTTGAGTGCAGCAGACAGACTGCTACAGGATCGCTGCCTCTGCCGGGTAGTGGTGCAGCAGACAGGGGCAGCAATATGCTGGTGAACCCACCATGAAAACGGTTGAAAAGAGGCAACTAACTGGGACCCTGCCACTCTTGGGCCTAGGGGTGCATGCGGAGGTCGTATGTTGGGCCCCCTAGAATTGCACCCCTGTTCCTGTGCTGTGTGACATGCATGACAAGCAGGAACGTGCTGCGGGTGCTGTCAGGGAGGGGGTCTGCTGTTAAGGTACTTATATAAGCCTAACAGACCAGAGCCATGAGACCACAGCAGCACCGCCGACCGCCCACCCCCATGAATTAAGGTCATAATCCGGTGTTCAGGAGCACTACAGGCTTGACAGTCCACCTGTCCGTGCAGAGCTGGTGGGCCGACAGAAGGACCGCCAAGCTCGTAGCCAGGCCCTAAGTTGGGACTATTTTGAACCTTACCTCAGTAAATGGAGGCTGGAAAAACTGAGAAAACATAGACACAATAACAACAATTTACTCACAAATGACAAACAAATTACAATTTCCTATTATCAAGAAAAAGGTAAAAATTCAAGGCAATTATCAAATAAATCAGAAGCATTGAATCAGTGACCAGGAACCATCAAGCATGTCCCAGAGCATAATGACCAAGTTATAAGTCATGATAATCCTCCATGTATAACACTGTCAGAAACTAATTCTGAAGAAGGGACAATCCTTCTCTCCTTATGTACAGCAATTTATCAAAGAATATATCTGAAACTGAGAAAGCACTGAAACTCAAGGTAAAAATAAACCAACCCTCCTATTCTTAGCCTATGATTGAGAACTTCAAGAACGAATTTGTCCAAGGACTTGCAGAAGGTCTTAACAACTTTGCAAAATCACCTCCACAACCAAAACAATATCATCAATTTGCTCTGCCTTCAAGTATCTACAGTACAGGTCTCAAACTAAATAATACATAAAGTCAACTGCCATACTTCTAAAATCCTAATCAAGCTTCTTCAGAACCTTTTACAGTTTGCCCGGCCTCAAATGGCCCTGAAACATCTAAATGATTTCACTTTCTTATACCAAAAGAACAGCTTATGGACAGACAACAAGACCTTAACCCAACTCCTTCCAAATTGACCCTCCCGACCATTTCAAATTCAAAAGAAGTCAAGTCAAATCAACTTTATTCGGTGCAGAATGTACAACCATAAAAGCATACTAATTATTAATTTCTTCTTTAACATATAACATTATTCAAATAAAAGCATTTTCAAATCAGTACACATTAAAAAGACCAATATTTCATAATCATGTCATAGGTTACGTTAAAATAGCATTTTTGCAGTGCTTAAGGAGCAAAATAGCATTCATCTTAGGGATGCATGAAGTGCTAAGTGTTAACATATATCAGGTAAAGGAATACATGACACATATAGTGAAATGTGCTGGCATATATCAGGATAAGGGACAAATGACACAACTAGGTGCAGTCATCAGGTTTTTCAAATGTTAATGCATCCAAATGTGAATAATCCTTTCTTCTCCTGATTGCCATTTGTATAAAAGAAAGACAGAATTAATCGTTTTTACATTATCCAGGCTACATAAAAAGTTAAAAGCATGTTTATAATAAAAAATTATATTGGATAAAAAAAATGGTTTTAAGACAGATTTCCGGATATCCCTATAAAAACTACAAAAAAAGTATAAAATAGAAAGTGGACTTAGGGACTTTCCATCACACAGACATGTAGTGTAGTTCCTATATTCCCAATAGGCTCTGCACATTGGAATAATATATTCTATAGATGTGACGTAAGACTTATGTCTACTAGGTCTCTATCGAATATATTAAACTTAATTGTGAGTGCCAGCTAGCTCAGAGGTCACTAGAAACTTTCTTGAATAAACAAGAAGGGATTAGTTTCTGACAACCACAGGACAACTTTGTTTCCCCAAGATAAAACGTATCTTCAGAGTCGTGGAAACAATAGATAGATATTTTACTCAGTCATTAATGCATGCTTTGTTTCACCAGAGGTGCAGAGAAATAGAGAGACGGGCGTTTTCAATAAAAGTATTTATTGAACAGTCTTCTTTCTCATGCAGAAGAAATGAACTGATACAATCGTAATACTGGCTGTAAAGTATAATGCGTACAGCAGGAAGAGTATTATAAAATAATGCTGTAAAAGCATGGTATGGTTTCTAAGCCATCAAATACATACATAAATAAATAAAGACTAAAAGTACTCAACTGGTGCTTCTAAAATATGAATACCCTGATGTACCTAACCTAAGTCTAGTATGAGGGAAGAAGTAAGTGTGGTGTAGCATAAGTTTAGTATTCTTTTTGCCAAGAACCTATCCAAGATTTTTCTTAGGTTCTAATCAGCTCCGTACCTTGGTTTAGAATGAAGGAGGTCTGGTATCCCTCTGTCTCGGGACTCGATTTCCCAACACCCCGCAAGGGGAGCTTGGAAACACTGGAGATGGATTTCTCAGCTGGAGAAAAGACAGCGTCTCTCTCAGTGCGTCTGCTGGAGGGTCGGCTCCCTTCGGCACTTGCTGTAGCAGGATGCGTCGGCAAGTAGATAGTCGAACTGCTCCAAACCACTGTGTGTTTGCTTGGCCAAATGTGGGCATATTTATACCTTGAAGGTGCCGAGTTTGTCGTAAAGGTGGACATAATAATGTCATCAAAGAGTCTCAGTTCTTTGAAAACTCCATGAGTCCCTAACTGCTGAAGACGAGTTTTCCAAGAAATCGTTGTGGATTTTCGGAACTAGTGGAAGTAGCCATGGCGTATTTGGACTGCATGAGCTATGTCTAAATATGGTTATGATTTCTATGCCTATATAAGGATATGGTGATTTATACCTATATAAGGGCACGAATTGGGAAAATTACACTAGGGTCCTAAAATGCTATACAACAGACACTTCGGGAGATTATGACACTACTTTTCCATTCTAGGAAATGCTATTATATAGTGCAGTGTGCCAAACCTGGGCCTGGTTAGGTACAACCTATGCTGAGTGTTTCTTACCATAGTTAGATATGTTTGTGTGCCCAATACAGATGGTCATTCACAATAGGTAATAAAACTTTGTTTTTGTCTGACATCAGCCTCTCTTGCACATTCCCTGGCAGTGATATATCTTAATTTCAGATCATTTTCACTATAATCCTGAATGGACACAGGATCCGTTCTATCAAAATCCAGCTTGTTAAAAGGGTGTAGCTATACTCTAGCCAGAGAATTTTTCTACTTTGGTCGAGGACCAAGCAGTCCTTAGTAACTTGGTCTCATCTTTCGCCCTAATCCCTTGCCAGCAAGTGAGTACCGCCGTATTTATAAGGTCACTTAGATAAGGTACAGACAATTCTTTATGTAATATATAATTTGTGTGGAATTTGGGACTGCCAACACTCTTTTTAAAAATGTGTTTCCTTGAATTTGTAAGGAAGCAGCCTTGGCTCTCCCCCATATAGGTGCCCCATAGCAAACGCCTGTGACACACTATACAGGACAAGGATTTCCCGTATGGGTTTATTTCCTTTTTTAGCAGAAAATCTGAAAATACCCTCCGTTGTTCTTAAAAATTTCAAATTACAGGACTCTATGTGTGTCTTCCAGGTACCTCTTCTATTAAAAAG
Organism: Lissotriton helveticus; assembly: GCF_964261635.1. Lineage (NCBI taxonomy): Eukaryota > Metazoa > Chordata > Amphibia > Caudata > Salamandridae > Lissotriton > Lissotriton helveticus. The sequence goes on along the minus strand of NC_136063.1, from coordinate 597,997,288 downwards.
TAATCCTAAATATGAAAAGGTTGAGACTCTATTTATAACAGCCCCTCCCACAAGGTGTTGTCTGTTCTTCAGCTTATTACTCCTGCATGTCATGACAAATGTTTTATCAAGGTTTAGCTGGAGGTCTTTTTCAGACAAGTACAGTGCGAATTTTTCTATTAGGCATTGCAGTACTTTCGCTGTCCTTAGTAACAGGACAGCGTCGTCTGCATATAAAAGTATTGGAGTGCGGCGTGCTCCAACTTTTGGGGCATCTACAGTTTGCTTTTGTAAGAAAGGATCCACATTATTAATATATAAAGAGAATAGGAAAGGAGCTAAAACACATACTTGTCGTATTCCCCATGTTACCCTGAAATCAGAGGTACATTCACCCATTGTACCAAACCTTACTCTAGAGGTTAAGAATGTGTAAAGCTGGGATAAATATGCAATAATATCGGTTGGGGCTCCTAGCTCTTTCAATGTTTGCCATATTTCGGCATTATTAACAAGATCAAAAGCGCTAGTGAGGTCAACAAAACAAAGTTGTAAAACCCCTTTCTTGGCTAGGGTATATTTCCCTATCAGTAACTCCAAATTTACACATTGTTCCACCATTAAAATACCCCTTCTGAATCCATACTGGGTCTCTGTTAGAATGTTATTCTCGATGGCCTAGTTTTCTAATCTACCCAACTTGATTCTACCCATCAGTTTGGAGGTTGAATCAAGATAGGGATATGGGACGGTAGCAATTATACTTCCCTCTGTCCCTTATTTGGAAAATAGGTACGATAAAGCTTTCTACCCAGCATACAGGCAGCACCCCTCCTAAGGTAGCATTAAAATCATTTAATTAGATGGGGGTCCAAAAATCAATGTTGTGTTTGAAGACGTCAATGGGTACCCCGTCTGGTCCAGTGGCTTTCCAAATGGCGATTTTTTTGTAGGGCAGTTTTAATTTCAGCTGATGTTATTGGTGGTGATTTTACGGGTTCTACTTGTATAAAATTACCATTATTGCGTTTGGCGTCTTTAACAGCTTCTGGATTAAAAATATGCTCAAAATGCGTTGTCCAGTCTTCCGGGGAAACAGCAATATTAGTTTTCACTGCAGTATTCCCGTTAAAAAAGGATGTTCAATAGTCTTCCACAATAAGGCTGCATTTCATGTCTCTGCAACCTGGACTAATCTTTCTAAGCGCTCCTCACAAATCTAAATTTTCCTTTTATTCAGATTATTTGTATAACCTTTCCTCAAGGCACTAATTCTGGCACTATCCCTAGGTTTTGCTTTTAGTGCTGTTTTTAATTCCCTATTTACCCTTGAGTACTCCTGATTAAACCATCTGGGGTTATGGTCATGTCTCCCTTCTTCTTTTTGGATATTAGGTCACCCGCTATTTCGGTAGAGATATTACAAAAAGGACTTATAATGGCTGAGTCTATGGACGAACTATCCAGACAGATATTAATATCTTTTTGTTTTTTTACTGTAAGATTATCCATAAAATTGGTTGGGTTCACACCTGACCATTTTATGGAAACTCCTTTGTTACCTTGGGTTTTTATGTTTATATCTGCAGCCCTGCCCTTATCTTGTCGAGACAGGCTAAGCATCAGAGACATTATTAGCAGATGGTGGTCGCGAAGCAGATTTACACAAATCAGGAGTTTTTCCACCAGACCCCTGGAATAAGCTGATACAATAAAGTGATCGATATTCGAGGATGACCTAGCCCCTACATATGTGTGAATAGTTGCCTCTCCATCAGGGTTATCTGGTTCTATAACTGCTAGATTGTGTTTGTGAATGATATTGTTAATTGCTTCCCCATAGGGATCATGTGGGAAATGGGAAAATCGGTCACCAAAATGGTCACAGTATCCACATGATTCTCCCGCTACAATTTTGCATTTATCACAAATAAAATCACCTGCCGAAATAAGTATATACTTCCCCCCGCTTCCTTTATAAAACAATCCAGGTCTTCTTCTAATGACTTGATAACCCTGGATCTTGCGTTATCAAAGATATTATTATAAAAATGTATTACTATTATAGCCTGTTTCCCCCTCCGAATAAAGATATAAAAGCTGATAATACTGTGACATAATGTTGACTTTCCTTCGTATTAATGGCAAGATTATGGCGATTAAGGCCGCTAAACCTCCTTCTGCTCTCCTTATTCTTGAGGGGCTAGCATTAGTACAGATTCTTTGAAAACCGTTTATAAAAAGGCCTCAGTATACCAGGTTTCCTGTATTAGTATAAGGGCACAACCCTCTATTGATTTTAACCAATATTCGTTGTTAATCTTATTTTTCATCCCTTCCACATTCCAGGACAAACTACGTAAGGATTCATGGGTTTGTATACTAGATTCAACTTCCGTCAAATTACTAGTAAAAATATTGTTTTTATGACTAGCCAATGGCTCACACAAGACCTCCCTATGAATTTGTACACAAGGATCGGACTTGTTATAGGTTGAGGTACAATCATGGGTTCAATCTAGTGACTCGCCCACGTTCCCCCCTGTCAATCAATCTCGCTACATCTCTTCAGGGGTGCATACCTATTATAGGAAGGAGCGATTTAGATTGAATTATACATGTGAGTTGCATTAACTTTGCTATGACTAGGCCTGTAAAAAAAGCCAAGTGGAACAGCGGTTGTTAGACCTGGCACCATTGGCGTGGGTCTCCCTTCCATTTTTTGTTGTTGCCTCCTGTGTTTTTGCTATGTTTTTGCTGGTCTAGATGCTTTGCGCACTTTGCCACTGCTATTCAGTGCCAAAATGCAAGTGCTTCCTATTGTAAATTGTTGTAATGGATTAGTGACTCTATGATTGGCTTATTTGATTTACTTGTCAGACCCTAGTACAGTGCACCATGTGTGCCCAGGGCCTATAAATCAAATGCTGCTGGTGGGCTTGCAGCACTGGCTGTGCCACCCACAGAAGCAGCTTGTAAAATGTGACTCAGGCCTGCCATTGCAGAGCCTGTGTACAACCTGGAGCTGCCATGTCGACTTGGCAAGTGAACACAATTACCAGTCCGTAAACCTTCCCTTTTCTACATGTTAGTCACCCCTATGGTAGGCCCAGGGTACCTCCATGGGCAGGGTGCATTGTATCTAAAAGGTAGGACTTGCCCTGATGTGTGTGGCATGTCCGGATAGTGAATTACAGCCAATGTTGTTTTTTACTATTGCAAGGCTACCTGTTCCCATAGGCCAGAATGGGCAGTTTGATTTTAACATTTTATAATCCTAACTGACTCAGGGAACTAGGTAGAAATTCGAGTTTAGTATGCCTGAACTCAGAATGCTAAAATACATCTTTTAGTAAATTTAGTCATCAATGGAGCGCAGACCGCAGTTCTACAAGTACCTACTTGCACCCACTGGGGTGAACCACTCAAGAACTCTATGTACCAGATTCCCGAGGGGCGATCCGGAGGAGGGGCTAGCGGTGTGCGCTCCATTGCGATTGCTTATACAAATTGGCTCCCTTGAGCTTTGAGCCGACGGGCTCCTGGATGTCGCACCTGCGTGCCGGTTCGGGCATCGATGCCATTGACGGTTGTTTGGCGGCCTTCTCTTCCACCCCTAACTATTTTCTCTACTGATGAGGGAAGTTATCCCGAAACCCGAGCCATGTCTCGGGCGATATCCCAAAACCCGGGACATGTATCGGGTCTAGAGATCATCAGTTCTACAAGTACCTACTTGCACCCACTGGGGTGAACCACTCAAGAACTCCATGTACCAGATTCCCGAGGGGCGATCCGGAGGAGGGGCTAGAGGTGTGCGCTCCATTGCGATTGCTTATACATCTTTTAGTAAAGGTGTTTTTTACATTACATTCTGTTTTTGAAAATACGACTTTTAGAAAGTAGGTATTTTCTTGCCTAAACATCCAGTATGCCTCTGCTAGGTTTGTGTATTCCATGTCTGGTTTGTGAGTGACAGGGGGCTGGAGAGGGTCTTGGCTACAGCAGTCTGATGGGTCAGGGCTGAGCTGAATAGGACCTGCATTGAATAGCGAGTGGGGGCGGAGATTTCCTTTCACTGACCTGAGCCCTCATAGAATAGAGAGTAGGGGGAGGAGATTTCCTTTCAGCTACATGGGCTAGGTCTGCTCTCAGACAATGCTGTCTCCACCTCCTGCCAGGAAGCTGCACAAATGTCTTTTTGACTGTTCACAGGCACCCTTCAGAGGACAAAGGATTTACTTGTATAAATATTGGGGCCCAGACCTTTAGATCACTTCTGGGAATCAAGACAAACCCTTTGCCAAGGAGAAGAACCAAGGAAGCTGAAGGAGGAGACTGTCCCTGTGCTGTTTTTCTATTTCTGGGGTTGGCCTGCAGTGGTTACTTTATTGCCAAGGAAAGGAGAAAAGGAACTTTGTGTGTACTTTTACTATCTTGAGGAAGATCTCCAAGGGCTTGAAGTCAAGCTTGCCTCCATCCTGAAATCTCAGGGATACAAGACTTCACCACCAGCTCCCCTGGATTCCCTTGCTGGGAATTCTACCTGCAGAAACATGCCTAGTATTGTTTGGGCCCTCTAAGAAGACTGCGTGTCGCTGGGAGTTGGAAGCGCCACGCAATGAAGAGAAGCGTGTCACCGCTGCAGCAGTTGCCGTCGCCTTGCCAAAGAAGTGTGCCGCCGCCGCAGCTGTTCGCTGTCGCATCAACGGCGAAGCGTGTCACATCACCGGAGAAGCATGTTGCAGCTGCAGAGATCACTGTCACATCACCGGAGAAGCGTGTTGCAGGGCCTGTCGCGGCTCAAAAGTTACCGACTCATTGCATCCAACATTATAACATCAAAGACGCCATTTTGTCGCATTGCACCGGATCATGGCATCGCATCGAAGTGCCATCTTGTCGCATCGTAACTGGAACGCAGTAAGAAACCGACGCATCACCTCCTCTCCGGTAAGGAACCGACGCATCACCTCCCCTGCACTGCAGTAAGGAACTGATGCATCACCTCCCCCGAAGCAAGGAACCAACGCATCACCTTCCCTGTGACCCTTTTGTTTGTTTTGCGTGAGGCAGCCAAGGAACTTTGAGAGTTAAGTGTTGCAATTCCCATCTACATTGAACTAAGCTATTTTCTACCATTTTAAAGTCTATTTTTGATTACAGTATTGTGGATTTTTGTTGTTTGGTCTTGTGTTAAGTCTAGTAAAGATTACTTATTTTTCTAAACCTGTGTGGTGTCCATTTATAGTGTTTTCACTGTATTACTGTATGTGTTCACAAATGCTTTACACACTGCCTCCGAGATAAGCCTGTCTGTTCATGCCAAGCTACCAAGGGGTGAGTAGGGGTTATTTAGGAGTGTAGCCCCTTTACCCTGACTAGAAGCAAGGGTACCCATTTAGACAAAGATACCTACCTCTGACAACTAGAGACCCCCATTTCTAACAGCGGTTATTTGATCATACTGATTAAAATGTATCTCAGTGGTATTAGTTAGAAATACTTCCATCAAATTCCCTACCAACTCTGTGCTGCGAAAATTTACCACAACCCAGTCTCCCTGACATAGTTTTCTGGAGTTGCCAACCCAGCTCACTCTCCTTAACATTATAATATTCTATTGCAACATATTGATACCAAAGTTTGTCTTTACAGAAATCCAGTGTACCACTTGATTTTTCAATGACTCATATGATTCATAATTTTTGTCAACCTATTTTGGAAAAAATTTCAAAGCAATAGCGTATGGAGTCGCCTGGGGGGAAGATGTAACGGCGCCTCAGTGTTATTGTAAGATTGCATAGTCCTATTCAATTTATCCGCCTGGTTAATTTTTACTGATCTTAAGGAAGGGGCTTTGTCGTCTTTAATGGGCCTTAGATCTTGGGAGGATCGTGTCTTTTGCCAATCCCTTGAGGATAGAACTGGAAAAATCGTTCTTTGCTTAGGTTCACCAGCCGGGGAATGGGGACCTAAAATTTCCTTAGGCCTTGTGGCTGGATTATTAGCAATAATGGTCTTGTTCAAGTTTTTTTAAGGTAGTATTTCAGAAACCAAGGGGCCGATTATGATGGCGGACGGACCTGAGTCCGTCCACCACCATAGAGTAGGAGGGACCGTCCGCAGGGGCTGCGGCGATCCCTCCGTGCAGATTAGGATGTGACCGCCAGGGTGGCGGTCACATCCTCAATCTTTAACATTGCGGCGGGTGCAGCTTCAAGCTGCACCCGCCACAATGTTAAAAATGCATGCACGGCATTTGCGTGCACAAAGAAGCAGGCACCGCGCGGTGCCTGCCGCTTTGTCCAAGCAAATGCAGGGGGGTACCATAGGTACCCCCCATGTGCACCCCCCCTTCACCCAGAGGGCCCGCAACGGGCCCCCGAAGTGAAGGTCCGTATGCTTTTCCACGGCGGAAAAGCCGCTGTGGAAAAGCATACTTTGTACTCCATCCTAATATGGATGGCGGTGTCATCCGCCGGCCCGGTGGATGCGGGAAATCCGCCATCGTAATTGGCCCCCGAGTCTATAAGAAAAGTCACATCTTTTTGAACAAATGTTATTTCTGACATCAATCATCACTCAATACTATCCAATTTGCCATGTAGGTTTTTGAATAAAGTTTCCAAATGTTGTGGCCTTTGTGTATTATTTGTTGAATTGCTATCCCCCTTTGACACCCCTGCATTTTGTCCTCCTTTTTTGCCTTTTGCTTAGATTTAGCCTTCACTACTTGGTTCTCCTTGAGGCCATTATGGGGTACTTGTTTCGATTTTTTTGCTGGCGGGGAGAGCAGGTCTGTGTTATTGGACAGCACTGAAGTCCCCAATGCGGTTGTTAGAATGCAAGGGTTGTCCAAATTTGGGGCAATGTCCGTATTAGTTACATCGGTAATAAATAATTCTATCTCAGAATCCTTATCTCTCCCGCTACTCACGAGTACTGTGGAATCACGCCTGCCCTCTGACACAGATTCTTTCAATACAATATCTAATGCAGTTTTGGTGGCAGCAAGCTGTTCCTCAAAATGAACAATCTTGCTATCAATCAACCCCATAGCGGTCTTCAAGTACTTTGTGATAGGTGCATTGTTGGTGGGTGGTTTCCCTGCGGAGGACGGTAATTTCCTATTGCCCATACTCCTGTAGAGGGGGATGATCACAGGGTGGAGCAAAACAAAATATTGTATCTCCTCACAGGTAGTGATAGTTAGCGGCTCCTGTAAGACAAAGGGGGATGGTCCAGCCTCGTTCTGCTGTGGATGGGTGCTCGCCCTTGGCCGGGGCACGTCCATGCGTGTCCCTTGCTGCGGGCCCCTGGATGCAATTTAAGCACCTCCTGGCGTGTACGATGGGGTTGGTGGTGAGTGTGCCACTTGGCAGCATGGGAAATGTAGTCCCTCTCCCCGTGGGCAGGAATTATCAGGAGAAACAATCCGTCAGCAACTGGTGGCAAAAGGAATTTTGCTCCCGCTCTGCGGGAACCCTGGCTGCAATTTAAGCGGCTCCTGGCACAGACATTGGCATTGGCGGCAAGCGTGCCGCTTGGCAGCGTGGGAAATTTAGTCTCTCTCCCCTTGTGGGCAGGAATTATCAGGAGAAACGATCCGTCAGCAACTGGTGGCAAAAAGAATTGAGCTCTTGTGCTGCGGGAGCCCTGGTTGCAATTTAACCGCCTCCTGGTGCGTACAATGGGGCTGGCGGCGAGTGCGCCGCTTGGCAGCATGGGAAATGTAGCCATTCTCCCCTGTGGGCAGGAATTTTCAAGAGAAACTGTAGTGTAGTTCCTATATTCCCAATAGGCTCTGCGCATTGGAATAGTATATCCTGTAGTTTAGACGTAGAACTGAGGTCGACTAGGTCTCTACCGAATATACTAGACTTAATTGTGTATGTGCCAGCTAGCTCAGAGGTCACTAGAAACTTTCTCGAATGAAAAAGAAGGGATTAGTTTCTGACAACAGCTTAAAACATGACAACTTTGTTCCCGAAGAATAAGAAATATATCTCTAGAGTCGCGGAAACAATAGATAGTTTTTTCTCTTAGTCATTTGTGCATGCTTCGTTTCACCAGAGCTGCAGAGAAATAAAGAGACGGGCGTTTTCAATAAAAGGTATTTATTGAACAGTCTTCTTTCTCAAGCATAAGAAATGAACTGCTACAATCGTAATACTTGTTGTAAAGTACAATGCGTACAGTACGAAGAGTATTATAAAATAATACTGTAAAAGCATGATATGGTTTCTAAGCCATATAGTACATAAAATACATACATTGATAAATATTGACTAAAAGTACTCAACTGGTGCTTCTAAAATATGCCTACCCCAGTGTACCTAACCTAGGTCTAGTACAAGGGAAGAAGTAAGTGAGGTGTAGCTTAGTTTCAGTATTCTTTGCCAAGAATCTAATCCAATAATTCTCTTAGGGTCTAATCAGCTCCGTACCTTGGTTTTAGAATATAGGAGGTGTGGTATCTCTCTCTCAGGACTTGATTTCCCAGCAACCCGCAAGGGTAGCCTGAAAACACCGGAGCTGGATTTCTCGGCTGGAGAAAGTACAGCGTCTCTCAGTGCGTCAGCTGGAGGGTCGGCTTCCTTCGGCACTTGCTGCAGCAGGGCGCGTCGGGCAAGTAGATAGTCGAACTGCTCCAAACCACCGTGTGTTTGTTTGGACAAGTGTGGGCATATTTATACCTTGAAGGTGCAGAGTTTGACATAATATTGGAAATAATAACGTCATTAGAGACTTAATTCTCGGAAAACTCCATGAGTTCTTGGATAAATTAATATTCATGCAGGGGGAAGTCCCTGACTGCTGAAGGCGGGTTTTTCCAAGAAATCATTGCAGATTTTCGGAACTAGTGGAAGTAGCCAAGCCGTATTAGGACTACTTGAGATATGTCTTAATATGGTTATGATTTCTATGCCTATATAACAATACCGTACTTTATACCTATGTAAGGGCATGAATCGGGAAATTTACACTAGGGTCCTAAAACTCTATACAACAAAACGATCCATGGGCAACTTATCTAAGGTGTACGCTCTCTTGTCCTCAGCTGTCGCATGGTTTCTGGAAAGACCGTCAAACTTGAAACCTTCTTCAATCAATCAATCAATCATAACACTTGTATAGCGCGCTACTCACCCGGAAGGGTCTCAAGGCGCTTGGGGGAAGGGGTCCGCTACTGCTCGAACAGCCAGGTCTTGAGTTGTCTTCTGAAGGCGAGGTGGTCCTGGGTCAGCCGAAGGTGGATGGGGAGGGAGTTCCATGTCTTGGCCGCCAGGTAGGAGAAGGATCTGCCTCCGGCGGTGGCTCTTCAGATGCGTGGTACGGTGGCGAGGGCGAGGCTGGTAGACCGTAGCCGGATGGTGGGCGTGTAGAAGGTCAGGCGGTCGTTGAGGTACTTGGGGCCCAGGTCGTGGAGAGACTTGTGTGCGTGGGTGAGGAGCCTGAACGTGATCCTCTTGTTGACGGGGAGCCAGTGCAGGTCCCTCAGGTGGCCGGAGATGTGGCTACATCGGGGGATGTCCAGGATGAGTCGGGCGGAGGCGTTCTGGATGCGTTGGAGTCTTTTCTGTAGCTTGGCTGTGGTTCCGGCGTAGAGGGTGTTTCCGTAGTCCAGTCGGCTGGTGACGAGGGCCTGGGTGACCGTCCTCCTGGTTTCGGTCGGGATCCATCGGAAGATCTTGCGAAGCATGCGAAGGGTGTGAAAGCATGATGAGGAGACGGCGTTGACTTGTCTGGTCATCGAGAGGGAGGAGTCCAGGATGAAGCCCAGGTTGCGTGCGTGGTCTGTTGGCTTGGGGGCGGTGCCCAGGGCTGGGGGCCACCAGGAGTCGTCCCAGGCGGAGGGTGATGGTCCCAGGATGTGGACTTCCGTCTTTTCTGAGTTCAGTTTCAGGCGGCTGTTCTTCATCCACTCGGCGACGTCTTTCATCCCTTCGTGGAGGCTGGTTTTGGCGGTGTCGGGGTCTCTGGTGAGGGAGAGGATCAGCTGGGTGTCGTCGGCGTAGGAGATGATGTTGAGGTTGTGTTGGCGTGCGATGGTAGCGAGAGGTCTCATGTAGACGTTGAAGAGGGTGGGGCTGAGTGATGATCCTTGCGGGACGCCGCAGATGACTTTGGTGGCCTCGGATCGAAACGGGGGGAGGCGGACTCTCTGTGTTCTTCCGGCGAGGAACGAGATGATCCACTTCAGTGCCTTCTCTTGGATGCCGGTGTTGCTGAGGCGTTGGACTAGGGTGTGGTGGCAGACAGTGTTGAATGCTGCGGAGAGGTCCAGGAGGATGAGTGCCGCTGTTTCCCCGCTGTCGAGCAGGGTTCGGATGTCGTCGGTGGCTGCGATGAGGGCGGTGTCGGTGCTGTGGTTGGCTCTGAACCAGGACTGCGAGGGGTCGAGGGAACCGTTCGTCTCGAGGAAGGCGGCCAGATGCCTGTTGACGATCTTCTCTATGACTTTAGCAGGAAAAGGGAGGAGCGAGATGGGGCGGAAGTTTTTGAGGTCGGTGGCGTCCGCTGTTGGTTTCTTCAGTAGGGCGCTGAGCTCGGCATGCTTCCAGCACTCCGGGAAGGTGGCAGTGTTGAAGGAGGTGTTGATGACGTCCCGGAGTTGGGGTGCGATGGTGGAGTCGGCCTTGTTGAAGACGTGATGGGGGCAGGTGTCTGTTGGAGACCCGGAGTGGATGGTGTTCATCGTGCGGGCTGTGTCTTCGGTGGTCACCGTGGTCCAGGTGCGGAGGGTGGCAGTGGGGTGCGTTGGTTCGGTGGTAGGGAGTGTGGATGATGCGCCGAAACTGTTGTGGATGTCGGCAACCTTGCGGTGGAAGAACGAGGCGAGGGAGTCGCAGAGATCTTGCGAAGGGGTGATGTCGTTGTTGCCGGTGCTGGGGTTGGAGAACTCCTTGACGATGCTGAAGAGTTCCCTGCTGTCGTGGGCGATGTTGTCCAGTCACTCCTTCAGTGATTTCTTCTTGGTGGTGCAGATGAGCTGGTGGTGCTTGCGGGTGGCGTGTTTGAGGGCGGTCATGTTGTCAGTGGTCTGGTCGAGGATCCAGGCTTTCTCGAGGGTGCGTCAGGTCTTCTTGGAGTCCTTGAGTTCGTCGGTGAACCAGGGGGCTTTCTTGCTTCTGGGTCTGCTGGGAGGGTTCTTCAGTGGTGCGAGGTCGTCGGCGCAGGCGGTCAGCCACTGTGTGAAGTTGCGGGCTGCTTCGTTGGGGTCCGATGTGCTGGCAGGTGGGTTCTGGCTGAGGGAGGTGGCGAGCTGGTCGGCGGTGATCTTGCTCCAGCTCCTGTGAGGAACCTGTTGCGGGTGGTGGTGGGTTGTGGTTTTTCTGAAGCTGAAGTGGACGCAGCTGTGGTCGGTCCAGTGGAGTCCGGTGGAGTGGCTGAAGGTGATGTGTTTGCTGGATGAGAAGATGGGATCATGCGTGTGGCCGGTGTAGTGGGTGGGGGTGTTGAACAGTTGCTTGAGTCCGAGGTTGGTGAGGTTGTCCAGCAGGGCGACAGTGTTGCGGTCCTTGTTGTTCTCCAGGTGAAAGTTGAGGTCCCCTAGGAGGATGTAGTCGGCGGAGGGAAGGGCGTGTGGGCTGATGAAGTCCGTGATGTATTCGCAGAATTTTGTGCATGGTCCCGGGGGTCTGTAGATGAGAGTGCCTCTGAGGGTCGTCTTTGGGTCGGTGTGAATCTGGAAGTGGAGGTGTTCGGCGGTGGCGAGGGTGTCGTCGGCGTCGGTCGTGATGCGGATGGTTTTCTTGTGGACGATGGCGATGCCTCCTCCGGTCTGGTTGACGCGGTCCCTCCTGATGATCTTGTATCCATCTGGGATGCGACGGCTATGTCGGGGGCTGAGGAGGCGTTCATCCAGGTTTCCGTGAGGAAGGCGATGTCTGGTGATGTTGTGTCGAGGAGGTTCCAGAGTTCCACGGCGTGTCTGTGGATGGAGCGGGTGTTGAGCAGGATGCACTTGAGGTCGCTGCTGGAGTTTGGCTTGGCGGGCGCGGTGCAGGTTTGGAGGCAGGTGAACTTGCAGGTTGTGCAGGTGAAGGGTCCGTGAGTGCGTTTCGGGGCGGCCCGGCAGCAGGTGGGGTTCCGGCCGGCATTGAGTGCGTTGAGGGCCGCGGCGTTTTAGGTCTGTCGGGTCGTCTTGCGGCGGTGGGCACCAGGGGTCCTGGCACTGGGCGCGGTCCAGGCGCGGACGGGCACAGACGGGCGTGCCTTTGGCGCGCCTTCGGCGGACAATCGGCGCGCCCGCTGCGCGTGACCGCTGCGCGTGACCGCGGTCGCCATTTATGGCGAAGTGGGAGGGAGGAGCAGCTGGGAGGCGGGAGCAGGGAGGACACAAAACAAAAGGGGCGTGGCCGTGTGAACGGCGGCGGGAAGCGGGGTGGGCAAGGCACAGGGGGACGACAATGAAATTAACACAAGGCAATAGTAACGCACACAGGCACAGGGGACAACAGCAGAGATGAAACAGAAGGCAATAAAAACAACAGCAAAGCCACAATACATTACGAAGCACGGCGGAGGGGCAGGGGGCAGCGAGGCAGGCAGCTAGGCGGCAAAACAGCACTTCTTGGCTTCTTTGCAGCCTTCTAATCAGACGGCATTCTAAAAAATACTTAAACATTTTCCAGAATTTATTAAATTAACAACACAAAAAGTACTTTGTTTAAAATGTATGGTAACAAAACAGTGGGAAGAGGAAGTTACTCGTACTGCATGGTCGACTGCAAAATGGACCAATAACATCCATGCTAGGCAAACAAATGCTGGCTGAATGAGTTTTAATTATTAAATCCATTCCTAATTCAAAATATCTAACAATTCTATGATGCTCAAGAAACAATTTTAATCTTACCCTCAATTAAATGAACTTAGTAAGTCAGTCAAACAACATAATTCGATCTTAGAAAATAAGATCATAAAAATACTGTACATCATACAATACATATTCAATAATATATTACAGTTTCAGTAATTAAACACAGATAAATACAGATAAAAACCTTGTAAAAAGCTGTAGCTAAAAACCCTCTGTTAAAACAGAGTAAATCCATCAAATGCATGGTATAAAATGCAAAAACAATACCTAAATACAGTTAAAATGCAATTTATAAGGCAATCAATCTCCTAGTTGTTAAAGCCATACATAAGTACGATGCAAGAGAAAAGCTTATATAAGGGTCGGGGAGTATTTGGAGAAAAGACAGAGCTGGGCAGCATTGTACAAAGTTATATTTCTGCAATAGAGGGAGGATATACTTTTTACGTTCATGCATATAGAATTTACAGAAAATATCAGATGGAGATTAGATTGAGGGAAGGTACCATCACATGGACAAGTTGGCAATTCAGTCATTGAGGAAACTCCTGCAGGATAGCCCAGCATGCACGGGATGAGAGTTAATCTAAATCACTCCAATACGTATCAATGGCGGATGTTTGTAACAAAGACCAGGTATGAGTTTACTTCATCAGGAATAGTAAGAAGCCTCAGATATATTGCTACCATGGCTTTGTTAAAATTTTGTGCATGTCTTTCTTTTCCCCTGTGCATTTTGGAGCAAAATTTTATTTTAGCTTTCGAAATTGCATGGCAGTTGAGTGGGTTCTTATGAAGAGATTCAAGACCCAATTTTGCCAATTTTGTTTTGTACATATTCAAGCCATGGTACCTTATGTGCCTGCTCAAGGGTTAAACAATCACTATTAAGATTCTGAGTTAGTCCCACCGTATCCGTATGCCAGATTGAGTGCCATAATAGAACCAGGGCAAGGAATATTAAATCTGAGGTATTCGGGGCGTTCACTATTGATGCATGTTAAAATTCAAACAGATTTTGGGAAGGGTCAATCATTTTTTATAAAAAACATCTTCTTTTCATTGTAACACATCAGCCTTCATTATTCCCCAGATCCCTGCTCCATATGTGGCTGATGTGACAACTTTAGCAGAATATATCTTTTTAATTGGCTCCAATGGCTTTTTATCCATGAAGGAAAATATGGCCATAATACTCTTTTCTAATGCATTACATCTATTCGTTATCATATTTGCCCATATTCCCGAGATGTTAAATAGAACTTCTAAATAGAGAAAAGACTTCGTGATTTCAACTCTACGATAAGCAATATAAAAAGAGGGTGGTTTTCTTGGTTGTTTCCCCGCAATTAAGATATAGGTTTTTGATTTGTTGACCTGGAGATTCAATAAAGCCATGTAAGACTCATAATTATTAATATGCTTTTGCAGCACTAAACCAGTCCTGGCAATCAACACGGCTTCGTCTGCATATAGCAATATGGGAATGTGTTGCTTATTTATCATGAGGACATCAGTTATGGAGTAATCCACTGCTGCTTCTATGCCACTAGTTTAAAGTGAGAATTCGAAGACGGGCAGAGACACACCCCTGCTTGACACCCCTAGGATGAGGTAATGATCTAGTACATTCCCCCTGACTGCCATATCCAACGCACGCAGAAGATTGGGAGTATAATTTATGTATAAAGGATATTATAATTTCATCCACACCCACTTCTTTCATGCTGCTCCATAATTTGCTATGTGAGACACAATTGAATGCCGCCAAGAGGTCCATAAATGCCATATAAATATTTCCTTCTTTAGCTTGGGTATACTTAGCTGTAATCAGATTCAAGTTTAAACACTGATCCAAAGTCCCCATTACTTTTTTTAAAACCATATTGAACCAGTGTTAATATATTTTTGTCAGTAGCTCACTCCTCTAATCTGTTTAATAACAGGTGGCCCACTAATTTAACTTTTCCGTCCAATAGGGAAATGGGCCTATAGTTTTTGGGCAATGATTTGTCCCCTTTCTTATGTATTGGTACAATAATGGTCTTTTTCCATGAGACTCTGCGACCCGCTACCATAATTGCATTGAAAACATTCGTCAAGAATGGGATCCAGAGGTCCGGGTTTTCAAAAAAGACGTCAATCGGTGCCCCATCCGGGCCTGGGGCTTTAGTGTTGCTGCATTGCAACAGACCACATTTTATCTCCGCCATACAAAAGACAAAGGGGTATGCAGGTCATTGGTTAAAACATCAACATTTAAATGTTCCCTTTCTGAAACTGACCCAAATAGATTTGTGTAATGATCAACCCAGGCATCCTCTGCCACATGAACATCTAGAGAAGGTCCTGTGTCTTGGCTCAGGAATGGGGTATTGATTATAGCCCAGAATTCTTTTGGATTTTTTGAGAATGCAGCGAGTTTTAGTTTATCCCAAGCATCCTCCTTTAAGGCAATAAGTCTAACCTACCTACTTTCCTTAAATTGCGAGCGAAGATAAGTGACCAGAGCTTTGTCTCTTGGCATTTCCTTTAGTGCCATATGTAGTTTACTGAGTGCCTTGGTGAAAACAGTGTCAGACCAGCACGGGACCATGGTTTGCTGCTTCCTCTTCTGGGACCGTAAATTCCTTTCCACGGCATTCAGCAATGAAACAAAGGCCTGCACTATATTCGTTGGTGTACTCTAAAGGTCTAAGCAGGTCAATAGTTCCTGTTGAGTACACCCAATTATATTTGGTATTAGTACAGCTTTATTTATCTTCACCCATTTAAGGACTATACCGGTCCTTCTTGCGATGGTTCGCACTGGGGTTCTCCTACCAGGCAGATTAAAAAAACCCTCCTATCCTTAGCCTTTGATTGAGAACTTCAAGAATGAATTTGTCCAAGTACTTGCAGAAAGTCTTAACAACATTGCAAAACCAGTTCCACAACCAAACAATATCATCAATTTGCTCTGCCTTCAAGTATCTACAGAACAGGTCTCAACCTACATAATACAGAAAGTAAACTGCCATACTTCTAAAATCCTAATCAAGCTTCTTCAGAACCTTTTACAGTCTGCCTGGCCTCAAAAGAAACATCAAAAGTATTTCATTTTCTTATACCAAAAGAACAGCTCAGGGACAGCCAACAAGACCTTAACCCAACTCCTTCAAATTGACCCTCCAGACCATTTCAATTGCAAAAAAAGTCAAACTTGAAACCTTCTTGACTTCTTTGCAGCCTACCAATCACAAGGCATTCTAAAAAATACTTAAACATTTTCCAGAATTTACAAAATTAACAACACAAAATGGACTCTGTTTAAAATGTATTGCAACAAAACAGTGAGAAAAAAAGTTACTCGTACTTCATGGTCAACTGCATGGCCGACTGAAAAATGGACCAATAACATCCGTGCTAGGTAAAAAATGTAAAAAAAAAAGTGAGTCAAAACCCTGTTAATGGTCCATATACACTTCTTCACAATGACATTGATCATTTCAAAAATACTCTCAGAAAGGGCTGTGCAACAAAGAGGCAAGTACATTATCCTGTATCAGGAAACCAACTGAGCCCTCAATCCAGAATTGATTAAACTTGATTGAATAACTAAGCAACTGGAAAAGTTTAACAGTATTCCTAATCTGTCAGAATGTGATGTAACTACAGAGAAAATATCTTGATCTATTAATAGAATATAGCTGGAACTGACAGATAATTAAACCTATATTTAGACCAACTAGGAAATGTCTTAATAAATACAGGAATCCTGGTGAGCCTCTAGTTATACATTAAACAATTATACTACTTTTGAATTACCAGTGAGAAACATCCCAAAGAAAGCCCTAGCGGAGGTCTCCTAACATTAATCACAAACAGAAAAGATTTGGAAGGGACTACAGTAAAACTAAACTCTTCAAACTTCCTATCTACATTGCTGAAAATAAGTTATTAATTATTAATTTTAATCATACACATGTATTTATCTTTGAATTAGTTGGTATATCTCATTGACACCCACTCCCATACCACAGTTATAATAACTGGGGACTTCAAGGAATATCTGCTGCCAATAGTACATCATTCCTTAATAAATAGTACACTCAATTCTCACTACAACATACCACTTGTATGGACTAAGGAAAGACAATCTAATCCAAGTCTTGACTCCAGTTTCATTAAAAATATTCATCAGCTCCTTAACCCCTAGATCCTCAGCACTGCACTGTTGCAGTAGATTAGAACAGGGCTTAACAGCACTATACCAATTAAGCAACATTGCACTCATTAATTATACTTGCAATTGTATTGCTGCGCCATAAGGTAATTTACAGAAATTGTTTCAGAAATTACTGCTAGCATCTCAGACTATCCATATTTAATTGGGGGAAGAGTGCTTCAACCATTACCAAACATGACTTACCCCCACTTGATTCGGTATTCAAACTTAATGGGATGATTCATCAACAAGTAATATGAAAATAAAGCATATGTCTTTTGTCAATGACTTGCTACTATCCTCTTCATACAGTCGTGTATATGATCCAAGATTCCTTCAACACAGAGACAGCAATATATGAATCTCCATTGTGATGCAAGCATAAATAATTCTTACCTATGATTTAGAGTAATATATGTACTAATTCTACGAATAGATGATAGCTGGATAAATGAAGTAAAAGAAGAATCCGTGTGCCGTCTTTTATAACAAGAAGAATGAGACCCTAGAACACATTGGAGCCTATTCACAAACTGCACTTTTTAGTACTACAAAATGTGCTAGAAAATTATAATCACAAACCTACTTGTGGAGTTTACGCCTCCACCTCCCCCGTCTTTTGCTGTGTAGAGATCTGTGCAGACTCTCAGCACATGTAAAATATGCTAATAGTAATGAAAGGAAATGAAATACCAGCATTTGTAAAGTGCACAGCTACTTTCAGAGAGGTGTCCCGGCGCTGGCGGCGGTCAGGAATATTGAGCAAGCTATTGCCCAGAGTCACATGGTGCTGGGATAACCTGCCGCCAGCATCCGGGATCGAACCATGTACCCTGTGGTCCGGAGTCAAGCACCCTGGCCGCTGCGCCACACCTCTCCCACCAATAAACATTGGAGGGACAAGGGAGTGGTTGTAAAATTGGAAATACTTAATGCAAAAGGGGAGGGAAATAGGGAGAAGTAAGGAGGAGATAAGGAAGCGGTGTACCACCCAGAAAAGAGTAAGCCATTGCAGTTCACAAACACCACTTCTAAAGTTATTGTCCCCAAAATGGTCTAAAACAAATCCAGCTCAAATATGAAGTAAGTACAGCCCACCATGCCAACCTCTGGTACTACAACACCCTCATATAGAAATAAATGGAACTCGGTACTTAAAATTAACCCCAATTGAAAATAGTGCTAAAAAATGTAATTTAAAAATATTTATAATTTACTGTTTAGTAAAACATAAAAATATAGGGGATATTTTTTCTTTAATTCAAATTTTTTTTAATAACGTTCTTCCATTTTAAAATTATTGTAACATATGTTATTAACTATATTGAAATTACGTTAAATTCATCATATTCTTCACTTGTAAAAAATATTAATGCTGTTTAGGTAGGTGGTAATTTATGTTTTATTTAAAATTTGAAAAATGTATTTTAATGTAATTAATATATGTACCTTAATTAAAGATTTATTTAGAAATGTAGTTATTAGTCATGTAGCATTTTTCTGTTTAGCTCTACATTTAAAGTAAATATATGAAAACAATTCTCTGTATGATAAAGCATAGGGAAAAGTTCTCTTTACAATGCTATGTGGGAATCTTCACACCAGTGTTGGAATTCTCGGCATGCTGAAGCATAGGGAATTATTAAAAAGTTTATTAAAACTCGGAAAAAGGTTGTAAAAATATGTATTCATATTTAATGTACAATGATGAATTTATTTTAATTTTAGAACTACAGAAAAAATGCTGCAGCACTAATAGCATTTTTTAAAATCTTTAATTGGTATAAATATCTTAAAATATATTAAAATTGTTTTTCTCAATTTTGCATAAAAAATAAATTTGCACTTAAATAAAACAATAATATACTTTTTATTGTGCAATAATAATTATTAAAAATTATGTATGAAAAGTAATTTAAGTATATGTAATACACATTATTTATTTACTTCTAAAATGGACAAAAGGTCATTAAATAATATATAATCAAATCTAAAAATGTTTACCTTGGTTATATTTTTAACATTCAATTATAATTCTTCATATTTTTAACTATTTTAAATAATGTAACATACATAACATTATTTCCTTTGGGGGTTACATTTAAGTCCATTATTTAGCATGAGAGCGTGCTGCAGTACCTGGGGTAGGCACTGCAGTGTGTGATGCTTGACATTTTTCCTGCATTTTAGTACTAACTTACACTTTATGGTAGGCTTCACCCCTTTTTACAGGTATTGGAGGTGTGTAAATCTACACCTTTGAATAATTTTACACATTTTCTGGACAGCCAAAAGTAGTACAGTTAATCAAAAGTGTACTAGTAAAGTTACAAGTGTAAACTGCTCACAAATGTAACTTATCTTTGTGAATAGCCGAGCATTCCATCCATCATTTGTTTCTGCAGCACTTTTCGCCCTAAATGGGATGGGTATGCCCAGATGTAGGTTCCTTGCTCATTGTGCCATTGCATTCAACTAGCGTGGCTGATGACAGGTGTTACCCCGAAACCAGTCCCAGGATGCTTGTTTCCAATCAGCGAGGATGCGGCTTGGCAGTTTGGGCTGGACTGTTCCCATGAAAAGCTGGGTCAAGCCTGATTTGCATATAGCTGGCCCAAACTGGGGTGGCGTAGTGTGCAAAAGAACAATGGATTTAACCCAGATCTCTTGACTAGGGGTAAACATTTGTTTCATTCAGCATTCCGTCCAGCATTTGTTGCAGCAGCACTTTTTGCCCTAAGTGGGATGGGTAAGCCCAGGCGTGGTTCCCTTTCTCACTATTCCTCTGGTGCCACTGGATTCAAGCTAGCCTGGCTGATGAGGGGTCGTAAACTGAAATTGGTCCCAGGATGTTTGTTTCCAGTCCAAGGAGGTCCTGCCTTGGCCATTCCGGCTCAACTGTTCCCATGAGGAGCAGGGTCAAGATTGATTTGCATGTGGCTGGGTCCAAACTGTGGTGGCGTAGTGAGCAAAAGAATGATGAATTTAACCCAGATCTCTTGACTGGGGGTGAATGTTTGATTCATTCAGCATTCCGTTCATCATTTGCTGCTGCAGTACTTTTAGCCCAGATTATCTGCATATTTCCTAAACCCCTACAGATTTTCAAATTTTAAAGCTGCAAATATAAGTCAATAAATCTTTATTTTGGCACATTCAGCCATAAAAGAAACATTAAAACAGTAATTCATGGCACTTTAGATAAGAAGAAAGGAGAGGTTTACATACAGTTGGGATGGGTATTGAGGAAATACAATAAAATCCATAATTAAGTTAAGAAGGCAAAGTATAAAAACATATTTATAAAGATACATTTATACGATTCCAATGTTTGGTTCATAAAAGCAATTCATTATTCTACCAATATTTAAAAGAATCAGAGCAAAACGCATCATATGCAACTACTTAGACACAGATTTGACCAATTATAAATCCAAACCCTGCTTCTTATGTACATAGCTTACCGCCAGAAAAAATCTGCTGACTCAAAAGACAATAACTTGTTTCGTGTCACTTTTAATGACTCTGTAAGCTTCATTGTACCTATAGCATTGCACAGTGGCTTAATCCACCTTTTCCTGGCTGCTGCATAAGCTGCACAGAAAAAGAGGATATGATTGTCATCTTCTTTAATTCTAAGCTGACAACACGTACATGTCTGACTTAATGTTGTTTGAGACCACCTTACTAAGGTTACATTTGTTTTCAATATCCCATACCTAAACATCAGATATAGGCTTTTGTCCAAAGGTGGACGGACCTCATCTAAGAAGTCCTCAAGGTATGGAAAATCCTTGAAGGCCAAGAAGTTACTAGTAATGGATCCATCAGCATGACTATTTGGGAGATTATCTAATATGTACGCCCAAAATTTGACTTTCACCAATTTTTTGCAACTTTGCGTCAGCCACAAGGGCTCTTCCCAGAAGTGTGACAACCCAATTTTAAACAGCCATGTTCGCACATGCGCCAACCATACATTAGAATTATAAGAATCCAACTTCATTATTTCCAAGAGGCCAGCTCTATAATCTCCAAGTTCTGGCGAGCACCAAAGTCTCACCCAATAGGAGAGTTGGCGTAGGATTGCATGATGGTCTGTCCGCTTCATACTTAAATCTAACATTAGGGGTAATAATGGGGTCCGTTTGGGTATTTTTAGCAAACTCCTATAAAAAGAGTTTTCGCTTTTCATAAAAAGATTCCCAGCTATTGTGCCCCAGATTTCTGCTCCGTATAATGCGGCAGTCTGGGCCTTAAACTTAAATACTTCTAATGCTGGTGATACTGATTTGCTAAGACTCGCCCCATGTTTCTTTATAATCGGCAGTGAATTCTGTGTCAGTATCGTTTTACTCTTCTCTGCTTGGGTTTTCCACGTATTCTTTGAATCTAAAGAAACTCCCAAGTAGGTAAAATGAGATACTAAATCTAATTTTTGGTTGTTTAAAATGCAGTTCCCTTTGAAAGTTTTATGCGGATTTAAGGCCATACATTTAGTTTTTTTTACATTAATTTCCAAACCTTTTTTATTACAGTAGGTTTGGAATGAATTAAGCAATGCTTGCAGACCTTTGGGCGTCTGTGAAATTAGAATGGTGTCGTCCGCAAAGAGGAGTGCAGGGACCCTTTCTCCGTTTAGTTTGGATGCATCATTAATGCACTCCTCTAAATGAGTTGGGATGTCATTGACAAACAGAGAAAAGAGTGTGGGGGCTAAAACACACCCATGGCGAACTCCACGCATTATTGGAACAGGTTTAGTCAATTCTCCGTTTCGTCCCCAACGCACTCTTGCTTAGTGTTATCATGGAGTCTTATGATCTGATGTAATAAACAGTCCGGCAACCCCAGCGAGTGCAGACAATCCCATAGACGATCACGCAAAACTAAATCAAAAGCAGCCCTCAGGTCTACAAATGCCACTTAAATATGGCCTTTTTCTTAAAAAAACATATTTCCATATAAGGCAACAAAATCTAAAAACTTGGTCTATCGTGCTTATACTACATCTAAAACCAGCTTGGAACTTAGTAAGTATGGCATTCTCATCCATCCAAGAATTCATATGTGTTAAAAAATGCCTGGAGAATTTTTTTATAAACTATCCATTAAACTAATAGGGCGATAGTTTGACGGGTCATTTCTATCGCCCTTTTTAAAAATTAAAATAATTTCCGCACCCCTCCAACTGTCAGGAAAATCTACACCAGCTGCTAGAATATTAAACAGTTTATCAATATAGGGTGCCCAGATGTTAATCTCATGTTTGTACAAATCACCTGGGATTTTATCAAGGCCAGGTGCCTTACCACTTTTTACTAAATTAATAGCTAGCTCAGTTTCTTCTAGTGTGAACTCTAAAGTGTCAGTACTAACTGGGTACCAGAGCTGCTCCTTTTCCTTAGACAGCATGTGTAGGGGGACTTCATACAGATGGGTAAAATGGTCAACCCAAGTCTGTTCATCAATGAACACATCTTGAGCTGACCAACCTGCATGATTCCCGTTTGCCACTAGTCTCCAAAATCCCACATTATCTTTTGTCTTTGCTGCCAATAACATATTCTCCCAGCATTCCTCGTCCCAATTTGATCTGGCTCTTGCCTGGGTCAGCTTATATTCCTTTCTTGCCATCCTAATCACTTCTGGTACTTTACTTTTTATGGCCTCTATGAGTAATGCCTTGCCCACTCGGCAATCCTTGTTGTACCACGGATGGCTACCTACTGAACCAGTTTTATTGTGACAATTTTTCTTGGGCATTTTAGTAACATAGGGTATTAGTGATTTAAAGAACCCATTATGAAGATCAATAAAAGCATTGTTCCCTGCCAGTGAACTTGTATATCCAGAAAATGTGTCAGCTAAAAGTGAATAGATACCTGCTAACACTTCACCTTGATCTAATATTTATGCCCATTTGAGTGACTGTCTATTGTTACTTAGTAGTGGGGCATCATCAACAATGTTATCCAAAACGCAGATCTTCGTCACTGGACTATTACTGGGGAAAAAGGATTGATCAATTAACAATTGTAGTGGGCGATCATCACTTTCATACCTGAGCATACTCTCAAAATCAATCAAGTAAGGCCAGAGATCAAAGGATACTAGGATGTAATCTATACAGCTTTGAGAGTTGTTTTTAACAAATGTCGCAGCCTTTAGGGAATCCGAGAGGGGAGGCGACCATTACAGGCCCTCAGCCCATATACCGTTGCTAATCTTACTATTTGAACTGCTAGAGCTGTGTACCGCACCACCTCGATGTTAGAGAGGGGTGGAATGTTGTTAGCCCTATCCTCTTCTACAAAAACATCCCCAAAACCTGCTATTGGCTCATAGTTACAGTTCAGGTCACCACCTATTAACAAGGTTGGTATCTCTTCCTGGCTATTTATAACGTTGTCTAGTTTATCCAGGATCTGAGACTCCTTGGCTAGACTACAGGGCCTATTGTATACATTAAAAAGGAGGATACTCCTCCCCTCTTTCGTGACAACTTTCAGACCGAGTATGTCCACTGAGTCAATAATTAATACCGTTATACTAATCTCAAGAGATACCTTAACCCATATGGTGAGTCCCCCTGAGGGCCTACCTCTAATTGAGGGTACAGCCGCTATGTTAAAGGTCTTATAGCCTACTCTATGCGGCGTAACCAGAGCCCAAGTTTCCTGTAAGAAACAGATGTCACTGGAGTCTATGTAATTACTCCATTCAGGATCACACAAATTATTCGTCAGACCCGCTATATTCCAGGAAGTAAATTTTAAGTTTTGTCTAGTGCAGCCCACCCTTTCTACACTTGGTGTAACCAAAGTTAACTCATGCATCGTGTTCTCTGTAGCAGTGTTACATCTTCTATAACACCCAGTGTTAGTGGCGGGACATACTCCGCCTGTACCTCAGTACCTATTGTCTCCCTATTCGGCACTAGGGCAACTGTTTTGCTTTGGGGACCGAGCAATTCATTACCTCTGCAACTTTCCTTAGTTGCCTCTACATCAAGAGTTAAAGACATTGATGAATTTAGTCAATCAACCATCTCCAGGGTGGGTAAATCCCAAAATCTATTGGAGATATGAAGAGGCAATGGTGTAACCAACCTTCTGCCCATTCCTTTAATAGTTGATCGATAAAAATACCCAAGTGGGAGGGCTTGGATATTATTATGAACCATATGTGTTTCATCACAAACTCTCAGTAAGTGGCGTACTGTATTAGGTCGATTAAAATGTATAACTATACAGTCCCCCTCTATATCTTTCTTTTGTTCACCAACCCAGCATACCCTGCGGACCATAATGATCTCGTTCATTTTTTGTGGACTGAATCCTTTAAACTTTTGTAACCAATCCACAGCTTTGTTCCTGAGTGTATGCCAAGTTTCTATTTGGTCTCTCTTTAACGCAGGTAGTCCTGTCAAAACTGAGACATATGGACAGGCTGCTGGGGGTAATCTGAGGTTATCACTACTGGGGATAACACTAGGGTCACTTGGCTTTGGCGTATGTGTAGGCAGATTGCTACTGCTGGGATTAGCCAAACTCCCTGGAACTTGGACCAGTCTTCTACCACCCGAAACATTATATCGGGATTCTGCCTCATTTGGTACTTGGATACACATGCTTGGGGTGGACGTTTCAACCAAGGGAGCTGTCACAGGGTGCACCGCAACATTCGTGCTTGTAGACACTTCTTTGTGATTACTAGCTTTGCACAGGGTTTTCTCCACAAATACTTTAGAACTTTCCTCGAAAATATCTTTCCCCTTTTTAATTGTAACTTCCAAGTCCCTTAACCCCAGATTTATGCTTAGGATTTTATCATCTAGTTCCTTCATTCTGGGACCCATATGGTCTTTTAATTGTTCCTGAAAAGAGTGTAAGGATAATTTAACCATATTAACAACAACAGATTCCATTGTCTCTACTACATTATCAGCACCAATGGTATACAAAGGATATGCCATCTCAGTTTGTGTGCCGAGCGATCTAGTTTTAGGGTTTTTGTTAGCAGTTGGATCAGCCCGACTAATCACTGGATTCTGGTTTACCCCACCTCCTCCCTTTTTATTGTAAGACCTTGTCCTTGATAAGATAGGCTTTGCTTTACTTTTCTCCAATGTCCCTTTACGTTCCCCCCTCTGCCTAGTCACCATCGGTGGTGATAATGATACCTCTAGATCTGACTGAATACTATCAGTAGTGTGAATCAGGACAGCTGGTGTCCTTTCTGGTGTGGGCGCCGGGGGTACAGTGTGCTTAGCTGATATAAATGATGAAAGTATAGGGACTGAAGGGCTAGTAGCTTGATATGGAACTATGGCTGAGGGGTCCAGGGACAATCTTTTTTCCACAAGTGCAATCTCATGACTAATGAGTGATTCTGCACGGAGAAAAAAAACGTCCAGGGTGCCAGATAAACATTTTTGGTTGCTCATTTCGATGCACAATGTTTGAAAAAAAAAAATGTCCCTCTTCTAGCTATCTGTCTATACAGGGGGAATAGAAGCTAAGCAATGACAAGTATATCCTAGATAGGATCAAGACTTAAAATAAGGCAAACAACCCCCCCAACTTATCGCCAGTGCTTGAGGAAGGTCGAGTCCATTATAAGAGGGCGTACTACTGCCTATATGTCCTCCACTCTTCGAACGAATAACATATAACAGATAACCAGTCCTGGTGCTAATTGTGATATGAGACGAAAAGGGACTAGCAATAAATCTGTCAAGTCTTCAGAGTCACAAATACCTATTTTGCAGACCAAAGGGGGTGGCTCATCCAATCCTCGTTCGGCCCCGGTCGGCCACAGACGGTCCCGCTCTGGTCCCGGGCTTCTCCCGGCGCGACCCGCGCGCAATCCCGCGACGCGGGGACTCTGTGGAACTTTAAGCGCCTCTGGGCGCGATGTGGGCGTTGGAGGCTTCCGCCGCTGGGGCACCTGGTTGTTGCAGTCCTCCCTCCGTGGCCGCGCCGCGTTGGTGGTAGCTGCGGCAGCGGCAGCGGCGAGGGAAGATGTGTGGCACCGGCAGCAGGCTTGCAGCAAGGGAGACAGGTAAGTGGCCACACCAACAGCACAGATAGAGACCTCAATTCCCCCCAAATATAAGAAATGTCAAGACACAATTTTATTATACTTTCAAGAGTAAGTCAAAGGTTCTATTGTCTGTCTAATGAAATTCCTAAATGTGACATAAAATTACATACAGATGTCACGAGACAAAATGATAATGTTCTTGTAATCACTTTTAACCACACTAATATTGCTACCACTCTTATCTTCCCACGCTCTGTAGTAGGTGCATGTTTTCAAAAACCTTCATGCAGATATTTCTGAATAAAACTCACATGGGTACATTCACACGTCATCAGGCCTTGCGTCCGCCAGCAACAGTAGCACAGTCTAACACTGGGCATTAATACCGGTTGTACTGTTTCACCCAGTATTTGACACATCGAACGCCGGTGTAGTTTTTTTATTTAGCCAGGTGACATGTTTAACTGAATAGAATTTTTTATGTTACCTAGGCGTTTTGCCCCTCTTCCACTCCACTCCATTCCATTAGATATAGCAAATCATTTGCTGGTGAATTTTCCTCCATTGCCTCAAAGTGTGCACCTAATTGTTTTCAAAAGTAGCGTAGTTGTCAGAACATGAATATTACGCGGCAACATCGCAAAAAGACCTATGGTCCATCTTAAAATGGGATAGTTATATAGCTACCTTCAATCGTTTTTTCGAACTGAATAGTAAAATATCATTATTCCGAAGTATGGGGCTCATTAGGATGGCGGACGGAAGGACGTCCGCCGCCCTGGAGTAGGCGGAAAAAGCCCTTTTCCGTCCGCCTGCCGCGGACAGTCCGACCGCCATATTAGGATGGGAAAAACGGTGAAAACTCCGTACGCGGCGGAAGAGAACGCACTGCCGCGGAACTACACCCGACCCCGCGGCAGACGTAACCAATCCTGAGACACCGCCGTACGGAATGACGTCTCCGACCGTGCCCCAAATCACGATGGCGGAAAACACACAAAAAAACGCTGCGGAAAAACAACCTGCCTGAACACGGCGGATTCCCCACAGCGAAGATACAACACATTGCAGAGATACCCACCACAAGCAGCTCGCCCACATGGACCCAGCGCTACACGCTTTTCCAATACTCTTCGCGATCCTGCACCAGCAAGTCATGGACCATCATCGACGACGACGCAGGTACGCTACACACCATTTACTGTCGGAAGGGGAGTATCTGGCAGAGCTGTGACGTTGGGAGGGGGAGTGTCATGTCACAGGAAATACATTGACGAACGCACCAAAATATACACAATTGAAGTACACAACCAGGAATGACAGCGAAAAACCAAAAAACATGATTTATTAGCTTTATTCAACATAATAGTTGCATATCAGAAAATCCAAGAGCATGGGCATTGTGCCCAACAGAGCAGGTACATCATTGGCAGTAAACGAGAGGGCAGAATGCAGTATCAGAACAGCAACAGGGCATTGTGGACAACAGAGCAGGTACATCATTGGCAGCACGTGAGAGGGCAGAATGCAGTATCAGAACAGCAACAGGGCATTGTGGACAACAGAGCAGGTACATCAGAGGCAGCACGTGAGAGGGCAGAATTCAGTATCAGAACAGCAACAGGGCATTGTGCCCAACAGAGCAAGTACATCATTGGCAGCACGTGAGAGGGCAGAATGCAGTATCAGAACAGCAATAGGGCATTGTGGACAACAGAGCAGGTACATCATTGGCAGCACGTGAGAGGGCAGAATGCAGTATCAGAACAGCAACAGGGCATTGTGGACAGCAGAGCAGGTACATCAGAGGCAGCACGTGAGAGGGCAGAATGCAGTATCAGAACAGCAACAGGGCATTGTGCCCAACAGAGCAGGTACATCATTGGCAGCACGTGAGAGGGCAGAATGCAGTATCAGAACAGCAACAGGGCATTGTGCCCAACAGAGCAGGTACATCATTGGCAGCACGGGAGAGGGCAGAATGCAGTATCAGAACAGCAACAGGGCATTGTGGACAACAGAGCAGGTACATCATTGGCTAGCCAAGAACGTGTGTCAAGCGACCCGTCACAAGGAGATTAACAAAACATAGGTGGTTACATTCGTCAATCTACACACAGACTTAAATGACATGTGACTGATGGCAACTAGACCTCACACCACTGAATCTGGTGGACTGCTTGAACAACTCGCCCCGGACACACCGCCAGCACCAGCAACAGGAGTGTGAGACACAGCCACCGATCTACTCACTGACACATGTGCCATAGACCCAGACACACCGCCAGCACCAGCACCAGGAGTGTGAGACACAGCCACCGATCTACTCACTGACACATGTGCCATAGACCCAGACACACCACCAGCACCAGCACCAGCACCAGGAGTGTGAGACACAGCCACCGATCTACTCACTGACACATGTGCCATAGACCCAGACACACCGCCAGCACTAGAAACAGGAGTGTGAGACACAGCCACAGCTGTGGTGACTGATACATGTGCCATAGACCCAGACACACCGCCAGCACCAGCAACAGGAGTGTGAGACACAGCCACCGATCTACTCACTGACACATGTGCCATAGACCCAGACACACCGCCAGCACCAGCACCAGGAGTGTGAGACACAGCCACCGATCTACTCACTGACACATGTGCCATAGACCCAGACACACCGCCAGCACCAGCACCAGGAGTGTGAGACACAGCCACCGATCTACTCACTGACACATGAGCCCTAGACCCAGACACACTTGCCGGACATGTCCCTGTACACTGACCAACAAATACCATGCCTGCACCTGACACATGTGAGTGAACAGCAGCTGAGCCACTAGGACCACTGCAATGGTGAGCCACAGGGCTGTATGGGCCAGGAGGCAGGGTGGCTCTGGGAGCTGGGGACAGCTGTACTGGAGCGACATTGGGGTGTTCAGGTTTCACTGGTGTGTGTCTCCGTTTCTTTGTGAAACGTAGGGGTACCCCGGACATGCCTGGACTGGTAAGTGGAGTGGCATCACCAGACATCAAAGGTGAATCATGTGCTTGCGGTGGTCTGCTCTCTGGGGACGTGCTGGACCCTGCCTGCCGTTTGCTGTGGGCCTGCCTTCTGCCCTCTGCATCATGTGTAATGGGTGATGCAGCAACAGTGTACTCCTTCCTCTGCTTTAGTGGGCTGTGGATGGGAGTAGAGGTATGGGGGGACTCGACCGCTGATACATGTGTTGTACGTTCCTTAAACATAATCCTCAGTGCAGCCAGGGGAGAAATATGCCTGTCCTTGATGGTGCTCGTGTCCATGGGAGAACCCTTGGCCATGGGATGTGGCTTGGACGTCGGAGTTGTCCTGTCCCTGGAATGGCCCTGATCCATTTCCGGTGCCCTGTCCCTGGGTGCAGACATGTCCATTGTAGTGTCCCTCTCCTTTGAAGCTACCCTGCTCTTGGGAGGTGCCCTCACCTTGGTACTGTCCTTGTCCTTGGGAGTGTCCCTGCTCTTGGGAGGTGGCCTTTCCTTGCTACTGTCCTTGTCCCTGGGAGTCTCCCTGCTCCTGGGAGGTGGCCTTTCCTTGCTACTGTCCTTGTCCCTGGGAGTCTCCCTGCTCTTGGGAGGTGGCCTTTTCTTGCTACTGTCCTTGTCCCTGGAAGTCTCCCTGCTCTTGGGAGGTGGCCTTTCCTTGCTACTGTCCTTGTCCCTGGGAGTCTCCCTGCTCTTGGGAGGTGGCCTTGGCTTGGGAGTCACGTTGGTGGGGGATGGCTGTGTAGCATGTGAATCCATTTCCATACACACCCCTCCATGATCATGTCTGTCAACTCCAGTGTTGGACACGTCGTCTTCAGATAAAGAGATCACAGGCTTATGGGATGGTGTCTGTGCCCTCCGTGCCCTGCCTTGCTGCCTGTGGCTGCTCCTAGTGTAATAACCAGAATAAGAGGCCTGGTCTGAAGACTCACTCTCCCCTGTAACATCAAGTGGTGTGGATGGTTATACAGAAGTAGCACCCTGTCTATGCGACTGTACAATGGCTGAGGACACAGTGTTTGCCAATGACTGAACTGTTCTGTGGAGACCAGCAACATCGCCATGCATCCCCTCCATGAATGCCACCACCTGCCCCAACTTCCTATTGTGGTCTTGGAATGCATTGATCATGTTGGTCTGCCCTACACACAGCTGTTGCAGCAGATCAACAGCCTCTGCACAAAGTGCACTTTGTGTCACTGGGGCAGGGGCGGCGGTTCCTGCACCGAAGGCAACTCTGCTCCCCCTCCTCTGGCGAGCACGAGCAGTACATGTTGCAATGGGTGGCAGTGTGGGCCCTGTGTGCTGTGTCCCGACTGAAGGTGTCGATTGCCCACTCCCTGTTTGTGCCAACAGTGCGGACTCACCAACACTTTCTGAGGATGAGGGCGATGGTGTTTCCATATGCGAGTCCTCAGGGACGGTCCTGTCCCCCTCTCCGGGGCAGCCCTCTTCAGTGTCAGTCTGCGTGTGTGCGACCTCTGATTCGGAAGCATTGCCACCACTTATCTCCGTCGTCTGCGGGTCAGTGCCCTCTGCCAAAGCTGAAATAGAGAGAAACGCGGTGTGAGTAAGTGCCATACACACGTACTGAAGGACAACAGATCTAGGATTCAATTACATACATTGTACATGTAGCACACATCCTGCACACGTCCCACCCCATACATGTCATGCCATGGGACCACAGACCTCAACGGCATGTCCTGGAACCCTTAAACTACCAAGCAAGTGGGCTGTCCACCTGGCGGACATGGATGCCAACGCCTACTCCGCTAATGGCACCAGCATGGTATTTCAGCTAAACATACGCACCACGGAAGCCACTACTGTGTCCGAGCAGCAATACATGCATTGCAGGCCCAAGTAACATACACATACAATCTGCTTACCGCTACTTTGCTGTGATTCCCCACTCAGCTGGGCGGACAGGTCAGGATGCGTCACAGCAATGATACGGAGCATAAGAGGGGTCATGGTGCGGCGGGCCTGACGTGTAGATCTTGGAATCATCCCCAGTGTCATCTCCGCCACATTCTTGCTAAGCCTGGAGATGTCGTCCCAGCGCTTGTGGCAGTGTGTGTGTCGTCTATTGAACCCCTCCACTGCCCGTACATCACGTGCTATCGTCCTCCACACGGCCTTGCGAACGTGCAGCTTTACCTGCCATGATGGGAGACAAGAGGGTAACGTAAGTGGACAGTATGACATGCACAAACATCACAGGAACACGATTCAACATGCATCCATGCTCAGCACTACACATGTAAAGGTCCCACTGCACACCGGCAGGCCTGCAGAAGACAGGAGCCACTGAACACCTCATGACCAACAACATGTACACCACTGTACTTACCACCTGTCCGGGTGCACCGTAGAGCCGTTGGTAGTGGCTGAGCACACCGTCCACAAGGACATCCAGCTCCGCTGCGGTGAAGGGACGCGACCGGCTCTCTCGCACTCCCTCCATGGCAAGGTCTTGGACTGTGGCCCAACAGCAGCAGCCGTAGGTCAGCTCAGCAGCAGCAGGTCGAGGTGATGGTCACAGGCAGCAGCCGTTGGTCAGCTCAGCAGCAGCAGGTCGAGGTGATGGTCACAGGCAGCAGCCATAGGTCAGCTCAGCAGCAGCAGGTCGAGGTGATGGTCACAGGCAGCAGCCGTTTGTCAGCTCAGCAGCAGCAGGTCGAGGTGATGGTCACAGGCAGCAGCCGTAGGTCAGCTCAGCAGCAGCAGGTAAAGGTGATGGTCACAGGCAGCAGCCGTTGGTCAGCTGCCTGTGCACGTGCCGTCACGACACACATCGGCAACCGCAAGTGCGCACTTCCGCGACGGTTGCATCTTTTGCAACAATGTTCAATCAGTGGCGCCACCATGGCGGTGCACACCTTCTGCGGGGGAGGTGCAGGCCAACACTTCCTTCTGATGATGTCAATGGAGAAGGCAGTTCATGACCCCCCTTACAGTCACGTTGCATCATGCACCGTACACCGTCCGAGCCAGGCATGTCACCCACCGCCGGGCCGGCCCGGTCAGCCACCGCCGTGCCGGCCCGGTGTTGTAAATAGCGTCATCCATTCCGTCTGTTTTCTCTGTTTCTTATGTGGAACTTTAGTGTGTTCCTAAAGTCATGATTCTACTTAGGAATTGTTATGCTGGCAGTTGGTGCCTGGCCAGATGGTGATCAGCTTGTTTATTTCTGTGCTGCGAATGAACCTAACATGTACAAGTTCCACCTGCGTGATTCATCTATACAAGTTAACTACACCCGGTCACCCACCGCCGTGCCAGGCCCGGTGCACAACCGCCGGGCCGGCCTGGTCACCCACACCCACGGTGGGTGACCGGGCCGGCCCAGCGGTGGGTGACTGGCCTGGCACGGCGGTGGGTGACCGGGTCGGCACGGCGGTGGGTGACCGGCCTGGCCCGGCGGTGGGTGACCGGCCTGGCACGGCGGTGGGTGACCGGGCCATCTCGGCGGTGGATGACCGGCCTGGCCCGGCGGTGGGTGACCGGCCTGGCCCGGCTGTGGGTGACCGGGCCGTCCCGGCGGTGGGTGACCGGCCTGGCCCGGCGGTGGGTGACCGGCCTGGCCTGGCAGTGGGTGACCGGGCCGTCCCGGCGGTGGGTGACCGGCCCGGCACGGCGGTGGGTGACCGGGCTGGCATGGCGGTGGGTGACCGGCCTGGCCCGGTGGTGGGTGACCGGCCTCGCCTGGCGGTGGGTGACCGGGCCATCCCGGCGGTCTGTGACCTGCCTGGCCCGGCGGTGAGTGACCGGCCTGGCCCGGCGGTGGGTGACCGGGCCGTCCCGGCAGTGGGTGACCGGCCTGGCACGGCGGTGGGTGACCGGGCCAGCACGGCGGTGGGTGACCGGCCAGGCCCGGCAGTGGGTGACTGGCCTGGCCCGGCGGTGGGTGACCGGGCCATCCCGGCGGTGGGTGACCGGCCTGGCCCAGCGGTGGGTGACCGGCCTGGCCCGGCGGTGGGTGACCGGGCCGTCCCGGCGGTGGGTGACCGGCCTGGCGGTGGGTGACCAGCCTGGCACGGCGGTGGGTGACCGGGCTGTCCCGGCGGTGGGTGACCGGGCCGGGCACGGACGGTGTACAGTGGATGATGCTACGTGACTGTAAGGGGGGGTCATGAACTGACAACTCCATTGACATCATCAGAAGGATGTGTTGGCCGGCACCTGCCCCGCGTAAGGCGTGCGCAGCCATGGTGGCGCCACTGATTGAACATTGTTGCAAGAGAAGCATCCGTCCCGGAAGCTTGCACATGCGGTTGACGATGTGTGACCATGACGGTCCGTGCACAGGCAGCCAATGGGAAGAGGGAACGCGGGGCGCGTATGCCCATTTGGAAATCGCGGAAGCTGTGCACCGCCATGGCGGCGCCAATGTTGTTATTATTTGGACCGCTGCACCGTGCTGTATAGTCCGCTCTTGCGTTATGAGGGTTGTGACCGTGCTGGCAAAACTGCATATGTCATGCACTATGTTATGTGTGTTCATACTATGCCCATTGATGTGCACACAATGTGCTACACATGTGCATGTCGACGTGTTGATGTCTTGTATTTCCCTACACACGTTTCAAATACTTCACATCTACACAGTACATCAGGCCTGTCTCTCCACATTCTGAATCTGTTGTCAGTGTGTAGTTAATGTGTGCTAATAACAATGGTGGGGTCCACATGCATTCTCTGTATGCGTATGTGTGTTGCCTGTTTGACCATGCATGTAATGAGCGGATGGTCACCATTGTCTGTGTTGTCATTGGTGCATGATGACATGGAGTGTGTGTAGCATTATTGTGTTTGCACGTGCATGTGTGTCTGTGATGTGGCTTCTACAAAATTGGGTCCTAACACATGTCTTCTTGGCAGTAATGTTGACATGAGACCAAGTTGCATTGTACAAGTTGACGCACTTCATGTTGCTAGTGGCAGCACATTGTTCATAGGGCACTCCGTATTGTCGTAACTTTCTGACATGTCAGACATATGACTATTGTCCACAACATTTATCTTCTTGCTAGTGTTGGCTTACATGTGATGGAGTTGCACAGCCATGCGTTGTTTGTAAGTTGACTTATATCACGTCTACTCCCACACAGGAGGGCTCCAAATGTCCATCGGCCATACACTGTGCTGGAGGATATGGTTGACGAGGAGGTGATCAGGAAATTCCGGCTAGATCGACGTAGATTGATGGAGCTTGTAGCCCAATTGTCTCCTCATCTGCAGCCACGAAGGACGTATCCTGGTTCCATTACACCCACAGCTAAGGTGATGGCGGCACTACACTTTTTTGCTACTGGCACCTTTCAGTACACAGTTGGACATGCCGGCGGGATGTCACAGTCCATGTTCAGCATGGTACTTCGGGATGTTCTAAAAGCCATGATGCTGTACAAGGATGACTACATCCATTTCCCCCGGCCGGCAGAGTTGGCAGCAGTCAAAGCAGACTTCTATCAATCAATCAATCAATCACCGCATTTGTATAGCGCACTACTCACCCGGAGGGTCTCAAGGCGCTGGGGGGAGGGGGGTCCGCTACTGCTCGAACAGCCAGGTCTTGAGCTGTTTCCTGAAGGCGAGGTGGTCCTGGGTCAGGCGGAGGTGGATCGGAAGGGAGTTCCAAGTCTTGGCGGCCAGGTAGGAGAAGGACCTTCCTCCAGTGGTGGCTCTTCGGATGCGGGGGACGGTGGCGAGGGCGTGGCTGGTCGATCGAAGCTGGCGTTTGGGAGCGTAGAAGTTGAGGCGGCTGTTGAGGTATCCTGGTCCTTGGTTGTGTAGGGCTTTGTGTGCGTGGGTGAGGAGCCGGAAGGTGATTCTCTTGTTGACCGGGAGCCAGTGCAGGTCTCTCAGGTGTCCGGAGATCTGGCTGCGGCGGAGGATGTCCAGGATGAGTCGTGCTGATGTGTTCTGGATCCGCTGGAGTCTTTTCTGGAGTTTGGCGGTGGTTCCGGCGTAGAGGGAGTTGCCGTAGTCCAGTCGGCTGGTGACGAGGGCCTGGGTGACCGTCTTCCTGGTCTCGGTGGGGATCCATCGGAAGATCTTGCGTAGCATGCGCAGGATGTTGAAGCACGACGAGGAGACGGCGTTGACTTGTCTGGTCATGGAGAGGGAGGAGCCCAGGATGAAGCCCAGGTTGCGTGCGTGGTCAGTTGGTTTGGGTGCGCTGCCCACGGCGGGGGGCCTCCAGGAGTCGTCCCAGGCGGAGGGTGAGGATCCCAGGATGAGGACTTCCGTCTTGTCTGAGTTCAGTTTCAGGCGGCTGTTCGACATCCATTTGGCTACGTCTGTCATCCCTTCGTGCAGGTTGGCTCTGGCGGTGGCGTGGTCGTTAGTGAGGGAGAGGATCAGCTGGGTGTCGTCGGCGTAGGAGATGATGTTCAGGTTGTGCTGGCGTGCGATGGCTGCGAGGGGGCTCATGTAGACGTTGAAGAGTGTTGGGCTGAGCAAGGAGCCTTGAGGGACGCCGCAGATGACTTTGGTGGCTTCCGATCTGAACGGAGGGAGGCGGACTCTCTGTGTCCTTCCGGCGAGGAAGGAGGTGATCCACTCCAGTGCCTTCTCCTGGATTCCGATGTTGCTGAGGCGCTGTACTAGGGTACGGTGGCAGACAGTGTCGAAGGCCGCGGAGAGGTCCAGGAGGATGAGGGCCGCTGTTTCTCCGTTGTCAAGCAGGGCTCGGATGTCATCTGTAGCTGCGATCAAGGCGGTCTCGGTGCTGTGGTTGGCCCGGAAGCCAGACTGCGAGAGGTCGAGGGAGCCGTTCGTCTCGAGGAAGGCGGCCAGTTGCTTGTTGACGGTCTTCTCGATGACTTTAGCCGGGAACGGGAGCAGCGAGATGGGGCGGTAGTTCTTGAGGTCGGTGGGGTCGGCTGATGGTTTCTTGAGTAGAGCGCTGAGTTCGGCATGCTTCCAGCTCTCCGGGAAGGTAGCGGTGTCGAAGGAGGTGTTGATGATGTCCTGCAGGTGGGGTGCGATGACAGCGTCGGCCTTGTTGAAGACGTGGTGGGGGCAGGGGTCGGTCGGAGATCCGGAGTGGATGGAGTTCATCGTGCGGATGGTGTCTTCGGTGCTGATCGGGGTCCAGGCGCGGAGGGTGGTGGTGGGGGGCGGTGGTTCCGTCGTGGCGTGCGTCGGGTGAGTGCTGAAGCTGTTGTGTATGTCCACGATCTTGTTGTGATAGTAGGAGGCGAGGGAGTTGCAGAGGTCTTGCGAAGGGGTGATGTCATTGTTTCCGGCGTTGGGGTTGGAGAGCTCTTTCACGATGTTGAAGAGTTCCTTGCTGTTGTGTGCGTTGTTGTCCAGTCGTTCTTTGAATGCGGTTTTCTTGGTGGCGTGGATCATCTGGTGGTGTTTGCGGGTAGCGAGCTTGAGGGCAGTCATGTTGTCCGGTGTTGGGTCTCTGCGCCAGGTTTTCTCGAGTGCTCTGCAGTTCTTCTTGGAGCTCTTGAGTTCGTCGTTGAACCATGGGGCTTTCTTGCTTCCGGGTCCACTCGGCGGGGTCTTCAGCGGGGCGAGGTCGTCTGCGCAGTCACTGATCCATTTCGTGAGGTTGGTGGCCGCTTGGCTGGGGTTCGTTGTGCTGGTGGGAGGGTTTTTGTTCAGGGAAGTGGCGAGCTGGTCTGCAGTGATCTTGTTCCAGCTTCTGCGGGGAGCCTGTTGCTGGTGATGGTGGAGCGTGGTTTTTCTGTAGCTGAAGTGCTGTGGTCCGTCCAGTTGAGTTCCGTGGCGTGGCTGAAGGCGATGTCTTTGCTGGAAGAGAAGATCGGGTCGAGTGTGTGTCCGGCGTAGTGGGTGGGGGTGGTCACCAGTTGCTTGAGTCCGAGGTTGGCGAGGTTGTCCAGCAGGGTGGTGGTGTTGCGGTCGTTGTTGTTCTCCAGGTGGAAGTTGAGGTCCCCGAGGAGGATGTAGTCAGCGGAGGGGAGGGCGTGCGGGCTGATGAAGTCGGCGATGTCTTCGCTGAATTGTGTGCGGGGTCCCGGGGGACGGTAGATCAGGGTGCCTCTGAGGGTGGTCTTGGGGTTGACGTGGATCTGGAAGTGCAGGTGTTCGGCGGGTGCGAGGGTGTCGTCGGTGTCGGTTGTGATGCGGATGGTGTTCCTGTGGATGATGGCGATGCCTCCTCCTGTCTGGTTGACGCGGTCCTTCCGGATGATCTTGTAGCCGTCCGGGATGGCGATGGCGATGTCAGGCGCTGAGGAGGCGTTCATCCAGGTTTCCGTGAGGAAGGCGACGTCTGGGTCTGTGGTGTCAAGCAGGTTCCAGAGCTCGACGGCGTGTCTGTGGACGGAGCGGGTGTTCAGCAGGATGCCCTTCAGGTGGTTGCTGTTGCTGCTCGTCGAGGTCTTGAGCGCTGGCGGAGTGGAGCCGGTCCGGTTGCAGGTGAACTTGCAGGCGTTGCAGATGAAGGGTCCGTGGGCGCGTCTCGGTGTGGCTCGGTAGCAACCCGGGGTTCGGCCGGTGTTGAGAGCGATGAGTTCGGTGGCATCGTAGGTCCGTCTGGTCGGCTTCCGGCGGTGGGGGCCAGGGGTTCTGGCGCTGGGCGCGGTCCAGGCGCGGACGGGCGCAGACGGGCTTACCTTTGGCGCACCTTCGGCGCTCATTCGGTGCTCCCGCTGCGCGCGTCCGCTGCGCGGTCGCTGAGGGGGCGACATAAGAGGGGAGCCGGGAGGGCGGGTCAGCTGGGAGGCGGGGTCGCGTCCACCAATCGTGTGGCGAGGGGGCGAGGGCGCCGGCAGGAAGTGGCGGGAAAAACTTCTATGCACTGGGCCAGATATCACACGTAGTGGGTTCCATTGATGGCACACATATCGCTCTGATTCCACCTCGGGCATGTGAGCCGGTATATAGGAATAGGAAGCACTTTCATTCGCTCAACGTGCAGGTGGTGTGCCTGGCCGACAACATCATCTCCCATGTGTGTGCAAGATTCCCAGGCTCCACACATGACTCCCACATCATGCGGAGCAGCATTGTCCCCCAACTGATGGCAAATCTGCGTCCAGGATACGCGTGGCTTGTTGGTGAGTATGCTGTGGGGACATTTGTGATTTCTGTGTGGCATGGAGTACCCACCAATTCTGGTTGTGCTATTTGTGTCTGTCATCCCCCTACATAGGCGACTCGGCGTACCCAAACCGGCCCTGGCTCCTGAGTCCCATACGTAATCCTACTACAGCGGGTGAAATGCGCTACAATGATGCCCATGGAAAGACACGTAGAGTGGTGGAACGTACTTTTGGACTGCTAAAGTCCAGGTTTCGTGCCTGGATAAGACCGGAGGGGCCCTGCCTTACTCACCAGGCAAAGTATGCAGGATCGTGATTGCCTGCTGCATGCTCCACAACCTAGCAGTGCGCAATAACATTGAACTGATCTTGGACCCTGAAGAACAAGAAGTTCCTCGGCCTCCCATCCCACCCATGTCGACTGATGAGGATAGTGCTGAGGAGGAAGGTGTGGACCAGAGGCGTCAGCTCATTGATCGCTATTTCCCTTGAATGTTATGTTATGTTATGTTATGTAGCTTTTATATAGCGTACGGCTACTCAGCAAGAGTGTCCCGACGCTTTCCACCAGCAGCTCAGAGTCAAATAACACAACACAGCTAAAAACAGAAGACATCAGAGAAAAATAATAAAAGCAAGAGGCAATGACAACAAACTAAGAATTAAAAAGCCAGGTCTTCAGGCCCTTCCTAAACTGGAGCAAATTGGCAGTGCTGCGGAGTGGAAGTGGAAGCAGATTCCAAAGCTGGGGAGCTCTGCAACTGAAAGACCGCCCTCCAGCACGGGCCTTCCTCACCCGCGGAACCACAGCTTTAAAGAGGGATTCCGAGCGGAGAGAGCGGACTGGACGATAAAAAGTCAATCTCCGCTGCAAATATCCAGCCCCTGATCCATGCAGAGCTTTATGCATCAGGGTCAGGGATTTGAACTGGATCCGCTTCCTGATGGGGAGCCAGTGAAGCGTCTGAAGCAACCCGGAAGCTCGAGCTCGTCTGCCTAGGCCAAAAATCGCCCGGGCAGCAGAGTTCTGCACCACCTGAAGGCGCTGGACCAGGTAATCAGGGAGGCCAAGAAAGAGGGCATTGGCATAGTCTAGCCTTGAGCCGACAAGAGCCTGCACAGTAATCCTCCTGTGCTCCTCAGACAGCAAGGGCAAAAATTTGCGGAGCATTTTCAAGATTCCGTAGCAGGTGCCGGCCAGGCCAAGAATATGAATTCGTAGCGACAGCTGGTTGTCAAGCTTGACGCCCAAATTTTTGGCCACCAAGGAAGACTGTGCTGGAGGGTTCATGTCGGACGGCCACCAATGCTGCCACTCCGGATCGACAACGCAACCAAAAAATAAAATCTCAGACTTGCCCGAGTTGGCCCTCAAACTGTTCCGCTGGAACCAGTCGAAGACCAGTGCGAGGCAGTCCCGGATTCTCTCTCCATCAAACTCTTGGTCTTTCCCGCATGTGAAGAGGAGTTGCGTGTCGTCGGCATAAGAGACGATCTGGGCCCCGTAAGCCTCCACCAAGGCCGCCAAAGGGGACATAAAGATGTTAAATAAAGTGGGGCTCAACACAGAGCCCTGTGGAACCCCAACTCCCAATGGCGGCATCTCGGCGGAACTCTGGGAGACCCAGACCGTCTGGCGCGGCCTTCAAGGAAAGAAGTAAACCACCTGAGCACCGTCCCCCTAAGGCCGATGTCATAAAGCCTGGCTAAAAGTGCCTTGTGGGGGACGGTGTCGAAAGCCGCCGAAAGGTCTAACATGACCAGCATGGCCCTACCGCCGACATCCAGGGTCTCCCTGAATGTGAGTGACTACCTCATGTGCCGGTTGACAATGCGTTTTGTATGTTTGCTGGTGGTGTGTGGATGTGGTGTTCATCAGCTGCCTGTTCTGGTATGTTATGTTTGCATGTGTGTGTGTTTATTTCTCTGGACATGCAAGTCTCCATGATGTGTGTCCTCTCATCCACTGATTTTGTGATGGGTGTGATTTGTGGAATTTTATACTGCTGTGTGTTGTGATGGTTGTGATTCACTTACCTGACGTGTGTTTGCGGTCTCTGATTTTCCCTAGGTCACTCCGACAGCGGCAGGATTCTGTACGACATGGTTCCCTGCACCTGGTCAGGTCTGTTTCTGAGACAATCATGTGAATAAACATAGAGTCAACACAGCATTGAGTGTGTAAGTGAAATTTATTTACAGGTTGTGCATTGGTGCTGGTGGATATATACAAGTAAGTGTTGGGTGGGGGAGTGTGAGTTGAAGGTCATGGTAGATGAAATGTCCGTGCTGACACCACATTGCGTGATGTCCGGCTAGTCCAGCAGACCTGTGCCAATACTTGGCGTGGTGGGACAGGATAGTTTGCGGGTGGATGGCAGCCTCAGGCAGTGTTAGAGTCATTGTCGGCCCCTCTTAGAGCATGTAGATGGAGCATCCCCACTGCTCTCCCCTCCATCCAGCCTCGGACGGCCCCTCCGTCTTGGAGGTGGTGCGGAGTCAGCTTGTGGGGCGGGGTGCTCAGGGGCCACATCCGTGTCCAGGGGCACAGGTG
Source organism: Lissotriton helveticus (assembly GCF_964261635.1). NCBI lineage: Eukaryota > Metazoa > Chordata > Amphibia > Caudata > Salamandridae > Lissotriton > Lissotriton helveticus. Next base: position 597,956,618 of record NC_136063.1, on the reverse strand, counting down.
GCGGCGGCGGTGGTGTTGCTGACCGTGGCGGCTGGACAATTGGTTGAGGGGGGGTGTTGCGTTCTAACCATACCCTCCACAGTGATGTGTGCTGGGCCACAAGGTCCAGTAATTGGCCAATGCGGCTGTCAATGGACCGCAACACATTGGTGTTATCAACCATGTCCTGGTGTGCACGATCAGCATGTCCCTGCCCACACTCATAGGAAGCCTGGACTCTGCCTAGGGCTTCCAGTGTCTCAGCGGCAGGATGGGGTGGGTGTCCTTCCCCAGCTCGCCGGTGTGAGGTACTCCTGCTTGGGGGATGTTGCCTCGGCTCTCTCCTTTCCCGTCCACTCTCCCTGCTTGCCTGGGATGTTGATGGCCCTGCGTCTAGCGGTGGGTCAGGCAGGGTGGCACAGGCAGGAGTGGTGGTAATGGTGGTGGTGGAGGTGGTGGTGGTGGTTCTACAGCTCATTGTGGCAGGTGTTGCAGGAGTGACACAGGCCACGGTTGTTGAGGCAGGGATTTACAGTGTGCCAGATGGCCCTGGCAGTGTGCATTGACTCACTTCCTCCTCCGCACCGGAGCTGGCTGTGGCATCGTCCCCAGAGAGTCCTGGATGTGAGTGAGGAGAATGTGGCAGTGGGTTGCTGGTTCCACCAGTCAAATTGCGATCACCTGTGGGAAAAAAGTTTTGATGGTCAAAACTTTGGACATGACATGTTTTGATTGGCATACATTACTTTTCAGTGACCTCTCTCACATCTCTCACACACACCCCACCCTCCACCACCCTCCCTGTGGACATGGGGGCCTGTTGGGAGTTGTAGTGCTGGTGTAACACATACCCCACCCACCTGTAACACATACCCCACCCTTCACCACCCTCCCTGTGGACATGGGGGCCTGTTGGGAGTTGTAGTGCTGGTCTAACACACACCCCACCCACCTGTCACACACACCCCACCCTCCACCACCCTCCCTGTGGACATGGGGGCCTGTTGGGAGTTGTAGTGCTGGTCTAACACACACCCCACCCACCTCTCACACACACACCACCCTCCACCACCCTTCCTGTGGACATGGGGGCCTGTTGGGAGTTGTAGTGCTGGTCTAACACACACCCCACCCACCTCTCACACACACCCCGCCCTCCACCACCCTCCCTGTGGACATGGGGGCCTGTTGGGAGTTGTAGTGCTGGTGTAACACACACCCCACCCACCTCTCACACACATCCCACCCTCCACCACCCTCCCTTTGGACATGGGGGCCTGTTGGGAGTTGTAGTGCTGGTCTAACACACACCCCACCGACCTCTCACACACATCCCACCCTCCACCACCCTCCCTGTGGACATGGGGGCCTGTTGGGAGTTGTAGTGCTGGTCTAACACACACCCCACCCACCTCTCACACACACCCCACCCTCCACCACCCTCCCTGTGGACATGGGGGCCTGTTGGGAGTTGTAGTGCTGGTCTAACACACACCCCACCCACCTGTCACACACACCCCACCCTCTACCACCCTCCCTGTGGACATGGGGGCCTGTTGGGAGTCGTTTACATTTTGGTGAGTATGTAGCCCACATGCATAGGTTAGGGCCTGGGAGCTTTTTCTTCTCAGTTGTGTGAGGCAGGCCATGTCTTTGTGCTCGTGGTGCTTGGTTTTTACTTACCAGCCTCTTCTCCTTCTTCAATTCCTTCCATGCTCTCTGGGTGCAGTATGCCCAGCACCTTTTCTTCCCAATCAGTATAGGGTATGGGCTCCGGGGGTGTGCCGCCACAAGTGTGATGTGCTCGCAGATGGTTTTTGGCACGGATGCCTTTGACCCTGGTTTTTAGGTCATGCCACCGCCTCTGGATCTCGTGCTTTGTCCTTGGCACGGTCCCTGACGCATTCACCCGAGTTACTATCCTGTACCACATGTGATTTTTCTGGGCCACGGTGGTCTGCTGGACTAGTGTCCCGAATAAGTGGGGTTCAACACGGATGATTTCATCCACCATGACCTTCAACTCTGTCTCCGTGATTTTTTTTTTTTTTTGGGATGCCATGGTGTGTGGTGCTCAAGGTGTGGGTTGATTGTTTTGGGAGGTGCAGGTGTGTGGTGTGTAGGAATGGTGTGGTGAGTGTTTGTATGGTGGGTGTGTTTGGGTGGTGGTTGTATGTGTGCAATTTCTCTCTGCTGTTCGTCGTCTCGGGCCTCTTGCTAGCAGCTATGCTGTGATGCAAAGGACTGTGGTAGTGGGTGGGAGTGATTTTATAGTCTGTGTCGTGGTTGTGTCCCAATGGTTGATGGCAGTCAGGTGCAAGGTGGGTGTGTTGACTTGAGTGGATTAGTAGGTGCTTGGGGGGTTGTCATTGTGGCTTGTGATTGGTGTGGGTGTTTCAGGTGGGTGGGTGTCCTGTGTAGTGTGTTTTGTATTTACTTCCGTCAGCCATTTGTGAATTGGTTTGACGGTAGGGATGGTGTCCGTGTAGTCCTTCCGCTGGGATGCTGGATTTCTCGTAGCATTGTTTCCGCAGCGGTCGTGGATGGGGGTGATTTCCGTGGGACTGGCGCCGTTATCCTAATCGCGGGTACGAAGCATCCGCAGGTATTGCGGTGGCTGTGCCTGTTCCTGCGGTCATGTTCGTCCGCGGCGGACGGAGTTTCTTGGGTTCCGACCGCTTGCGGCGGTCTCAGGTGTACTCTGTCCGCCGCGGACGGGGTTTGCTGTACTCCGTCCGCCGCAGACGGTGTTTAATGGCATTTTTATCCTAATCGCAACGGCGGGTTCTCCGCGGCGCGGTCGGGAGTATCTTGGCCGCGTCCGTGGCGGACGGATCCCGTTTCCATCCGCCATCATAATCGACCCCTAAGTCTTTTTCAGTGTTCAATTTGCAACCTAGTCTGAATTCAACATAAAAATAACGAAATACATGCCAGCTTCAACTCTTTTTATGATTTTTACAGGAACAGAGCTATTGAAAATTAAGAGCTGTGCAAATTATACCGATACAAATTATTAGTAGTAAACTCTAGGTTAGCACAATACTGTGAAAAAATAGGTCAAATATCTTCACCTCTCAAGTAGGCACAGAAGTGAAAAAAACGTAACCTCCGTGCATGTAACTCAAACCAGGTGGATTTGGTGATAGCGTGACAGGTATGAATGATGTGTTTATTTTTGTACATGAAAGGGTGCCCCATCAACTATTTCAAGTATCATACGTTTTAGCATATAGAGCTCATGTCAACGACAACATCGTTAATCCGTCGACTTTATAACTGAAAAACAAAACACTTCAACAAAATTCGCTAGTCAAAAAACCTTAACGCCGCGGTTTCTACCAGCGCAGTCTGCCACGAACAGCAGTTCAGATGTTTTGCAAACAAACTTTCGTGCGTTCAATAATTAAAACACACAGCAGCTTGTGGTATGTTCTGGGAATGGCTCTCACTATATATAGTTGGTGACAAAGAGAGGGGGCCGTGATGTGACCGAGGCTTGCTAACATTTAAATCCTCAGTTCTTCCTCTGTTACCTTGACTGGGGTAAAGTTGGTTCCCAAGGTAAAAACTAAGTGGTCTGCTGGCATATGGTGTAACCTCCATTTGCGCGCTAAAAGCTGGATGCTGTTATTGTGAAACAGATGTTGTTGAGTGCAGCAATGCACAACCGAGTCTGTCGAACAGCTGGGGCTCCTCCGTGGCCCATATAGCTTGAAATAAACATGGCCCTATGCTTGGCAAAAGTGAAAGAAAGCACATTTCCATTTGTTAGGAGCTTATCAAAATGAAGAATAAATGATTTTCGCCATAAACGGCTTCCAGTCACCAGAGTAATCTCCCCGGAAGCGTGCGTGATGGCCTCGTAATATTCGGAGCACCCTTTGCCAGGCGAGGGCTGCGGTTGCGTTGACAGATAGTGCAGATGGAAAATAAACATCTGGCTCGATCAAGGGAGTAGACCAGAGACAAGCTTGACGAATATTATCTGGCACGCCTCTCCTTGCAGGAGGCAGACGACTGCCACAGGACCGACAGCACTGGCATCGTCTGGTGCTGTCCTTATGTGGTTACTTATGTGGTTACTGACCATGAAGAGAGATGATTAGTATGCTCTCTCCAAGGAGGAGCGCTGCAGATGCTCGAAAGAGACGCCATTCCAGCTCGCTGCGATGTGCCTCGCGACAGCCCGGCTATGCTTGCAGCAGAGCATTTTGAAATTGTTTTTCATGCTTCGGCGGCATTTGGTAGCCGCAAAGTTTTTTGTATTTGTAACAAAAAAGGGAAATCGCTCCAAGTTTTGGAACGTGAATTTAGTTGCATCTGTTTTCTTTGAATAGGGCTGGCGAGGCGTCACATCTGCCCAATGAACTGGAAGCATTACAAGGCCTGCTATCGATGGGTGAGGACCTGTGAAATTCTTAGAAAGAAAGTAAGCGCTTAGAGTAATTTCACAAATAAAGCTCTAATTTTGATATAGAACTCAATACTTTAGGAATCCATGCCTCGAAGAATTGAGAAAAAATATTGACACCGTGCACCATAAACGGATCATTTATATGAAATTAACTGAATTATTCCACATCAAAGGTGGGAGTCTACACTTTTAGAGGAGTCTCTTGTAGACATTCCGGCTTCCTCGATGGGATAGCGAAGCATAACTTTAATCTGGCGAATACTCCGAAACCAAAGGAATAAAAAGGAAGTGGAAATACACAAATCAAATATCAACTGGACACAATATCATGACAAGAATATTGAGGGACAAAATATCGAAAAGTTGGTTTCTATAGATTTTCAATATGTAACATAACACAATGATAGTCAAGATAATCAGTAGATTTGTAGAGCGCTTCTTGTCACTTGTGAGGGTATCCAGGCGCTGGCAGGGTTCAGTTGATTAGCCAAAATGCCAGGTCTTCAGGGACTTTCAGAACTCTGGAAGAGATGGGAGGTCGATAGATGAAAGGATAGTTTATTTTATGTTGTTGATGCTAGGTAGGAGAAGGATCGGCCTCCGCATCTGCTACGCCAAATGCGGGCAGGGGTGAGGGTTAGAGAAAGGGATGCAGAGAGGAGGTGTCTGGTGGGTTGATGGAAGTTTAGAAGGTGGTTTCAGCAGGCTGGTCCGCAGTGGTGTAGGGCCCTGTATGCATGGGTCAGGAACTAGCATCTTTTCTGGACATGGAGCCAGGGAAGTTCCTTGAGGTAGGGGGTGATATTGGGTTCATCTAGGGAGATCCAGGATGAGTCTGGCTGAGGGTTTCTGTATGGTCTGTAGTCATTGTTAGAGGTGAGCTGCGATCCCTGCAAAGAGAGCGCTGCCATAGTGAAGCCGGCTGGAGACGAGGGCCTGGATGATGGTGCATCTTATGCTTTGGGGTAGCCTTTTGAATATCTTGCAAAGCATGCGGAGGATGAACAAGTAGCAATAGGACACAGAGCTGACCTGAACCATCATGGTTAGCTTGCTGTCCAAAATGATGCTTAGGTTCCTTGCATGATCAATGGAGGTAGGCTTAGGTCCGGGTTCTGAGGGCCACCTTGATTCGTCCCATTGGGACCTTTTGTTTCAGAAAATCAGCACTTCTGCATTGTCAGTGGAGCTTCAGGCATTTGTCCTTCATCAAGTTTGGAATGTTTGTCATGCAGTTGTGGAAGTTGCTCTTGGAGTTGGTGGTATCTTTGAAGAGGGAGAGAATGAGTTGTGTGTCATCAGTGTAGGATATGATGTTGAGACCATGGGTTTTATCAATGTTGGCCAGAGATGTCATATAAGTGTTGAAGAGGGAGGGCTGAACCAGGATCCTTGGGGTATTCCACAGATGATTTCCTTGGGTTCGGAGATGAAGAGGGGAAGGCAGACTTTTTACATTGTTCTGGTGCGGAAAGAGGCAGTCCATCTGAACAATAATCAAAAATTGACCCAGTCCTCTAGGCAACACCGAAATATGTGAGACTGTAAACAGTTCTAGATTGTCAAAAGAGCATTCTAATTATATCTCTAATTATAGAAGTTATAACTCTGTTTCAGTCTATTGCCAAAACTAAAAATAAGCCCATCTCTGATAAACAGAAACCCGACCAACACAGTACAAACATCCACTAGAGGGACAACATTTAGAAAAAGGTGTGAATAGCTAGATGACACCTCACGGGCGCACCACCAATGGGACCCCTGGTTGGTACTCACCAGGTTGGCCCTGTTCTCATCATCGGTGTCAAATAGCTTAACGTAAACGTGTCCAAAACCCAAAGTAAAGAAGAAAACAGTGAATGGTGCAGTGTACACACAACATATATGTGACACGGACTAACAACGTTCAACATATAACACACACAATACTGCGCAACAAGATACAACTCTCTCTTTATTTATATTTTCTTGTTGCATTGCAGTAAACATGTAATATAAAAGGGGGAGTTATGAATACTACCTATCGTCTCATACTCAGCCCGCAGCCGACATGTTTCATTGCCTTAGGTATTGTATCAGGCAATTTCTTCAGGGCAAACGTAAATTTAAGGTGCCACTGCCAGCAATACTGTGCTTTAAAATGCTGCAAATCAAAAACATAGAACACATATATATATATATATATGTAGACATTTGCCGGTAGCATTACTGCGTATTTAACTCTACATTGCACCCAGTAATAGACAAAAAATGCTCGTTACCTAGAGACATCTTTAGCTTTCATACCATTACCAATCTGGCTCTGTGAAACTCTTAGACCCACTTCCAGTCGGTAAGTGTGGTCTTGACTCCCTTCTATGTTCGCCTGGACAGGAGACACGGAGGGAAGACGCCATACGGGCGCGCATTAAAACCAGCTTTTCTAGTCTCACCGTCTTAACGTTATGTTGTCCTGCATCTGCGTGCTTACTAGTGGAGGGACTTCAAACGGCGTTTTCTCAGCACCGGAGCGCCGGGGCTAAGACGCGTAGTGTATTTATCTGTATTTCCGCATTGTATGGCTGTGATTGGGCGGTAATGCCACGTGAGTGGCAAGACGCTGATTGGACCCGCAAATCACGTGACCGTCCCAACCGGCAAGCACCCGATGTTATAACTCATTTATACACTAGCATTCTATTATATTTTTGTGCGTTCTATTATAATTTTGTGCGGTGGGGCAATCATAAAGACAGAACACAACGACCTCCGCGGGGCATATAGAGGATCGGAAAGCATTGCCGGTCCTCAAGCACAAATGCCACATAATAGATCCCAGGAACTACGGGGGCCATCTTGGAACAGTGTAGCTTCACGAAACTATAGCTGGCTACAAGGGAGGAACACACCTCAGTCTGCTAATTATCACCCACCTCGCTTAATTCCTGAGTCCCATTGAGAACCTAGTGTATTTAAGCCCAGGCATTTAGGTGGAGGGATGTTTTCAGTATTTACAGTTTAAATGGATGAGGGCCAGCTACACTGGGTGTCTGATATAATAATCAAAGGTACTAAGTAGCACATAGAATCAGATAAATGAATAATTCCTATATTTACAGTGTGATATATATGTCATCGGATTTTAGATTATTGAGCCAAGGAACAACTATGTCATCGTAGCTTGTTCCATTCCAGTAACTCGTTAAGTCCTTGCTGTTCGCTAGATTCCTGGAAAATCCAGCGCGCTTCTTTAGTTGCCAACCGTTTTTCCATAGACTGTGCCTCGCCCGTCACTCTTTCCAGTACTACCCATGTAAAGGTGTGTTTGTTACGATGACAGTGTTGCACTAGCTTTGTCGTTAGCTTGCCCTGTCGTATCGTGCTCAAATGTTCTTGAATACGAAGCTTGATTTTACGTGACGTAAGGCCGATGTATTCAAGGCCGCACTCACAGCTCAATCTATAGACTACATTCGTAGTATTGCAGTTGCTAAAATGATTTAACGTCCAGGTTTTTCCGGATTTTAGCTGGATGGTATTGCATTTATTCGTGATGTGGCACACGGAACAATTACCACAGGGGTAGTGGCAGTTAGGCACCGTCGAGGCTTCTGGCTGTTTCTTCTCTATCATCCTGGTGTGGACCAGTTTGTCCTTTAGATTGGGGGCCCTTCGAAAAGCAAAACGGGGAGGTGGCATCTTATGGTCCTGCGTGCTAAGGAGAGGCCAATGTTTTCTGATGGCTTGTCGGATTTTTGTGGCCAGCGGATCGAAAGTCATGACCACCGGTATACATTCAGATTTTTCTTTTTTGTTTGGCTCTAAGAGTGCTGTCCTTGGTGTGTTTAGCGCCCTTTTGTTGGCTTGACGGATTATTTTGCGTGGATAGTCCCGGGCTTGTAACCTATTACTCAGGTCTATGGCTTGTTCCCTATAAGCCTGAGTCTTCGAGCAGTTCCTCCTGTACCTCATGAATTGACCCACCGGGAGATTGTCCCTGAGGGCTCGAGGGTGGTAGGATTGGTAAGCCAGGAGGGAATATCTGTCTGTCGGTTTCTGGTGTACTCTAGTTAAAAATTTTCCCTCCGAGGCCTCAATATCCAAGTCCAGATACACTGCATTCGTCCGGTGGTAGTTCCAAGTAAAACGCAGACTCCTGTCTTGCGTATTTAACCAGTTAAGAAACTGGAGGAGACGATTTTCTTCTCCTGACCAGATGAGGAGCACGTCATCGATATAACGTTTCCACAGACGTAGATGTTCTTTGAAAGGGTTATGATCTGGATCGATGACGTGCTCCTCAAACTGCCCCACATAAATGCATGCCACACTCGGTGCCATTGTAGCTCCCATTGACGTTCCCGTCACTTGGAGGAAGAGCTCGTTATTATAGCCAAAGAAATTTCGTGTCAGGGCTAACTCTACACATTGTAGGATAAAACTCTGTGGCGCATCATAAAACCACTCTTGCTTTCTGAGTGCTTTAGCAGTTGCTACTAGGGCCGCTTCCTGGGGAATACACGAGTATAGCGACTCGATGTCTATGGTCACGATATACTCTGTGGCAGGGTTGTAGGTCATTGAGTCCAGGACATTTAAAATATCCGCAGTGTCTTTGACATAGGAAGGTTGAGTTATTACGGATTCGCGTAGATAGTAGTCTGCGAATTGGGACAGGGGTTCTAGAATTGACTGGATACCCGACACGATAGGCCTGCCAGGGGGAGGCCTGGCAGGCTTATGTATTTTTGGGAGAACATAAAAGGCAGGAGTCCTCGGGTTGGTGTTAACGAGGAACTCCGCCTCTTTTGTACTTATCCATTTCTTTTCTTTTGCATTAGCAACGAGGTTCATAATGATCTCTTTCAGTTCTGGTGTTGGATCTCTAACAAGAGGTTGGTAGTTAGTTCTGACGTTTAAGAGTCTTCGAACTTCTGCTTCGTAATCGGACGTGTTTAAAATCACGATGGCACCGCCCTTGTCCGCGTTCTTGATGGTTATTTTATCGTTGTTCTGCAAAGATTTGATGGAGTTCCAATTTTCTTTCGTCATATTTCTGAAACCCATAGACTGGTTCTTATTTTCTATGTCTTTAATTTCTTCCAATACTTTGGCTTCAAACACTGCGGTTTCTGGGCCGAGCGTAGCAGTTGGAGGGCAGAAAGTGGAGGGTTTTCTTAAGTTGGAATTAAAACCTCTGCTTTCTTCTGTTGGTTGTTTACAAAAGAATTTCTTAAGCTTGATGCGGCGCATTGTTTCATGGAACTCAGTCCGGCATTTGAAGGCATCGTGGTTCGGTGTAGGAACAAAGCCTAACCCTTTATTTAATACCTCCTCTTCTCCGTTAGTCAGATGGTGGTCAGATAGATTTACCACAATACTCATCATAGTGGTTTCTTTCCTCTGCTCCGCGTCATTCGTGGTGAGGAGGTTTGCCATTGTTGTTGTTGTGGAGGTCGATTTCCCCGTCCTCTTCCTCTTCCTTGCTGTTGTTGGAATCCCGGGCCTTTGTTGGATGCTTGGCCCTGTTCTAAAAAATTCCTCAGCAGGGTGTTTAGATCGGTGTTTACTGATGCGGGCTGATTAAATCTCACTCTGCTGGTACTCGGGGCTGGTTCAGTCCATCTGAAAGCAATGAGTGCTGTCTCAATGCTGTGGTTGCTACGGAATCGACATTGAGAGTAGTCGAGTTTGAGGTTCAGCTCCAGATGTGAGGAGAGTTGTTGGTTGACAGCTTTTTCTAATGGTGCAGAGTAGAAATATCGCTGCAAAAATATTGTGGGACAGAAATATTGCCGCAAAAATATTGTGGAGAAGAAATATTGAGAACAAAAATAGAGTTGACAAGAATATCGACTGACAGGTAAGTAATATCGGTTAAATAAATATCTTTGTAATACATATCGTTTACAAACATATAGTTTACAAAACTATCAATTTATTAATAATTTTAAGTATTTTAGTGTTTTTAATAAGAATTGTTTGTTATTTTATTATATACTAGCAGCCCGTCCCGATGTTGTCCGGGGATGAAATAGAATGTCTGCAATGGTCTTAATAGGCAAGGTAAATTTATTTCAATATTTCACGGTAGACCACATTTTTGGGATGTAGAATACATTGGTTTGTACATTTCCTGATCGAGAGAGTGCGACATATAACTGTCCATGTGTGAAGCAGTCTTCTCGTAAGTCGACGCCTATGACTTTGTATGTTTGACCTTGTGATTTGTTAATGGTGGAAGCAAACGCAATGTTAAACGGGAACTGAAAGCGTTTAAATTGAAATGGTAGATCAGTAGGGATCATGGGTATGCGGGGGATATGAGCTAACTGTCCTGCAGCTGGCCCAGAGAGAATAGTTGCTTTAATGACATATGGCAAAAGACTTTTAACTTGTAGGCGCGTCCCATTGCATAGATTGGGTGGGTGTAGGTTTCTTAATAACATCACAGGAATTCCGACTTTAATTTGGAGTGTATGAGGTGTAAGTCCGGAAGGGTTAAGTGAGTTTAGGAATTCCCGAGGATAATGCACGGCGTCCTGAGTATCTAATACTGTATCAATGGATTTATAGACCTTGGCGTCAACCGGGATTTGTAGTAGTATGTGTTCATTGATATGGTTGACAGTCGAGTTTCTCGCTGCAACTATAGCTCTTTCGCAAATCCATGTGTAGTCTTTTGTGAGAATATGCTGAATGTCAGGGTATACATGGTATATGAGTTCTGGGGCCAGATGTAGGACGGCAAATACCGGTCGGTAACGGCCGATTTCGGCCGTTACGGACCGGTATTTGGATTTTCAGGTGTAGGAGGCTTAAAGATTACCGATTCGGTAAATTTACAGAATCGGTATTTACAGATTCTGTAAATTTACCGAATCGGTAATTTGAAATGTAGGTGGCACTGAAAACAGTGCCACAGGGCCTTAGAAATTCGTTATTTACCATCAAATACTATTTGATGGTAAATAACAAATTCCTGTGTACATGCACATCTGTGCATGTACACCTGTGCCATGTGGCACACATACATGCCCTGAGCGCATGTATGTGTGTCACATGGCACACAAGCCTGAATCAGGGGTGCAACAGGGTGTCAAAGTGACACCCTGTCCCCCTTGTAAATTCAGTAATTTTACCAAATCAGTATTTACCGATTCGGTAATTGACATTGGTTCCTATGGGCCTCAAGGCCCATAGGAATCAATGGCAATTACCGAATCGGTAAATACCGATTTGGTAATTACCGAATGTTACAGATTCGGTAATAAAATCGGAAAAAATACCTAGATAGCATTTACCGATTTGTAAATACCGAATCGGTAAAATTCAGTATTTACGAATCGGTAAATGCCTTTTCCCTACATCGGGCCCCTGGTAAGGTACAGACCGGTGTACCTAAGTTTTGTATGTTAATATTCCCATTTGTGTTAGGTACTTCTCCATTACCCAGCTGTAGTAGAAGATCAGAAAATTGAGTATCTCCACCTCCTAAATGTGTCCTCATGTTAGTGCGTAAGGTATGAGATTGTACAGAGTTCCAGAGGTGTGATGCTTTTAAGCATGCTTTAAGTATATCTGCACGCGTTCCTCTTGGAACCACAGGAAGAGTTTGTCTGAAGTCACCAGCAAACACAAAAGTAACACCACCCATAACATTTTTGGAACTCCTAATGTCTTTTAGAGTTCTGTCGACGGCCTCTATATGTGAGCGGTGTGTCATAGTACATTCGTTCTACATGATAAGAGGCACATTTTGAAGCAGCGTGGCTAAAGGTCCGTTTTTCCGTATAGAGCATGTTGATTCCTTTTCCGGGGAAACTGTTAAAGGTAGTTTAAATGTTGAATGTGCGGTTTTCCCTCCAGTTAGCAAAGTTGCAGCTATTCCAGAAGAGGCAACAGCAAGCGCCAATAGTCCTAAAGAGCGTATTTTGGCAAGTATGAGGTTTATTAAGTACGTTTTGCCAGTACCTCCAGGGGCGTCTAAGAAGAATATTTTACCTTCTTTGGTCTCCACACTATGAACTATGCTGTGGTAGGCGAGTGTCTGATCAGGAACTAAGTTTGGCAAGTGCTGTTCAAGGTATTGACGTAGGTTGTGTATACTATCTGCGTTTTCTGCATGGTTGTACGGTCTATAGATCGTTCTGACCACTGCTGGCATGTTGAAATCTGGTATTTCTCACCTAATATATACAGTGAGTCTTCTATTTGTATGAGTCCTTGGTTAAAGATTTCATTGCTGATTGCCATGGAGTTATCATCTCCTTGCTGACGCACAGTGTGCAGTATATCTTCACATAGATGATCTTTATATTCGTCCCATAAAGCCATGGGATCTGATGGGTTACAAAACAACAGAATAGTGACAAACAACTGACGTAGTTTTGACGGAGAATCAGAAAGTGCAGCATCACCTAATGTATGCTTCCAATATTCGGCTTCTTCAATAAGACCGAGTTGTTAACATGCGGCTTGATAGATAGGCATTACTTGGTCATTAACGGTCAAAAGACTATTAAACCCTGTAGGTCCATGAACATGTTGTAAAAGAATGCATAAGTGGAAGCACTCAGATTGGTTTGGGTGAATACTGTACATCCTACCAAGAGCAGAGTGTTTCTTTACCCCAGGGTGGCCTAATACCTCTTGTCCACGTTTACTAGGTGTAAATGTAGGATTAGCCCACGTATAGTTTTGCCGCACTTCTTGGTATAGCAAGTTTTTAGCAAAAGTGTCGGACTGACACAATTTGAAGAACGCAGTAAGGGTTGTGGGCGCTGGGTTCAGTGCCACATGTTGTAAGTTTTTCTCTTTGAAATATACTCTTTGTCCATTAGGTAGATGTATGGCCAGATGTGTGACAGTGGGATGCCTTTCATGAATCTGAAACTCCAGAAGCCGCCACACTGCCTCTGAGGAGCTAATATAACGGCCATTGACATATGTCTCTATCTCATTGTGTTTGTTTCCGATAGTAGCAGTTGCCTGATCAGATCCTTTGTTAATATATTTGCAAATATATTTAATAGCTTTAACTGATTGGCAGTATTCAATATTAATGTGAGCATTAAAACTGCGGCACAGTGCAGACGAATATGGAACCACCCACTGATTATTGACAGTGACCTCTCGTCCTCTGACAGTGATTGTGACAGTATGTCCACCATGCTCAGGGCTTCTCCTACGGTAAATGGGATAACCATTAACACCAGTTTCGGTCTCATTAGTGAGAGGTCGTGGGTATTTCTTAGTACAAATTCCGTTTTTCATACACGGTGAAAGAATGTTGTGTTCACCACATGGGCCATGTAGCATGTTTTTCTTAACGATCATGAATAGTAGTTGATCGGTGACAGGATGAGGCAGCTCAGCGGATATAATGTGATCAACCTCGTCTGGCTGTATTTTTGGCTCAAGCCACAATGGGATGGGTACGTGAGGCAGGCCTCTTTTTTGCCATTCTATAGTAAATATGTAAGCTTTAGCAGCACCAAATATAGCCCTTTGTGTCAGCAGCTTCATGAGTGCTTTCACCTTCAAATTGAAGACACGCGCGACGATGTCATGTCTATCTGATGCTCTTTGTTTTGTGAATAAGTGTTCTTTAATTTCTGGCCACTCTGGATTGCAAGTGAATGTGACAAAACAAATTGGGTCTCCCATACTGCCTGACGTATGTCATGACATCTTGCGTCTTTTCGTGCATGTACCTTGGCGAGCCAGTGAACGTAGCTGGTAATATAACGTGCTATCGAGAGCATGAATGTTCTGATCTTGATTAACGGCATCCTTTAAATTTATGTAGTAGTCCGCGCATAGTTGTGTTTGATTATGCCGGATAAAGTCCAGTCTTTCCGTGATCATCTTTGCCATCATATCCACAATGTATTGATTAAATAAATTGCGGAACCAATGTAAGGTATTGAAAGTCCCGGATCTAACCATAAGAGTATAGGCATAGTACTGCATGCATGTCACTGTTTTGTTAGTAACTGAACAGGTTTGGAGTATATTCAGACAATACCCATCCTCCCCTCTAGGGAATAGAATGGGGTATTGTAAAGGATCATATGATCTATGCAATTCGGAAACTTTACGTAATATGCCGTCCCGGGTATGTAAGACAATGTCACGGGGCCCTTTGTTTTCGTTTACTAAAAGAACAGCAACCTCATCCGTGGTCGGTGCATTATATGTTCCACGATGTGCATTTGGAGGAGGTTTATCAGCGTGGATAATTATTTGCAAGTCATCATTTTGGAAATTCATCTCATAGTTGTACTTCAAGGACTGAATGTAGGTGTTATGAGTGTGTAGTGTGTCCTGTAGTTGTTGAATAGACTGTATGTTTAAATGTGGCACCATGTGTGACCGTGGGTCTAGTTGTTGCTGTTGAGATTGGAAATATATTTGTAAAACTGTGGAGGCTTGCCTTCTTTTGGAAGCAGACTGCCAATTAAGTGGTATACCTGTCCATGTATTTTAAATGTAGGCATGACATTCCCTTCCCTTACTTCATTTGCCCCAAAGGATGTCATTTGGAAGAGAGTATTGTAACGGCGTGTGTTTGTTAAAAAATGACTTGAAAGTGGATGAATCCCATCCAGTAGTTGTCTAATGAGTACAGGTGGATCTTGAATGTTGCTGATATGTACCTTTCCTGAGCAGCAGCAAAGTCCTTGAGGTTCTGCTTTCAATTTAAGCGTGTAGCACTTGTTACAGACATTGTCCATGTTGCCAATGTTGACATGTGGATGGTTGATGTAGTCAATAAGTGGGTTGTACCCGAATGCAGATCTGACAGTGTGTACAGTGTGTGGCTGTTATAGTAAATGGAGTTGTGGTTGTTGTACTTGAGATTGCAGTGTTCTCCATAATATACTTGGGGTTTCCTGTCCTGTATGTTGTGTGTTTGTGCTGCTGACCATCAATGAAAGTGTGAGGTATGTGTGTTTTAATCTTGTTTGTCTCTGTAGTAGTGGACGTGGTGGCCAGTGCACTCCTGTGAGCAAGACATTCTGAACGGCGCATAGTTTGTTCACTGAAAACAGCAGAGGTTGATGAAGCTTACATGTTTGGTAACAGTTGCTCATGTGTGTCCTGGCTTTCCCGTATCCGCTCATTCTTCTGTGCCCGTGTTTTATATGTTGTTCTAGAAAGTTGTGTCTCCCTTTTTACCATGTTTGCTTGCCCCTGGAGTAGCGTTTACAAATAGAATGATTATGAGTGTGCGTCTGACATTGAATCTTTTGGAATGTTTCTCTTTGCGATAATCTGTGTTGTAGGCAGCGGGCCAAATTGTGTAATGAGAACCATTACATGCAGGAAGTTGCACAATAGTTAGCCATCTATGTCCACATACTGTGTGCACCTCGGAGTAAGATGTAGTTGCAGATGTATATAGTGTCCATGTCCTCCCTCCACGTGTGTAAGGCACACCCGTAAGGCACATCCGTTAGAAGCCGCTCCCTGTCCCATACGTGAAGTAGAATGAACGGTGGGACCGACTATGTTAAGGAAATTCTTTTTTTTTACAGAGTACAGAAATCGAAACCGTCACGTATGCAGCATTAGGTAAGGCATTTGGGTTACTATGAGAAAAGATATGATGAGTCAGAGGCCTTGTTTAACAATGATATTGAACGTCATCTTTTACCTGTTCAGTTCATCTGTGCATAGACTGTAACGGTAGGTGTACATTGCTGTGCAACATGTGCTTCCGCTTGTGCAGTCAGTGGCAGGAAGCCGCCGAGTGATATGTGCCTCAGCAGCGATAACGTGTGCCTCAGCAGCGATAACGTTTCCAGCCTGTGTCTGCTGTTGGGTGCTTTGGGGTATCCGCTTGTGCAGTGAGTGGCAGGAACAGGCCGAGTGATAAGTGCCTCAGCAGCGGTAACGTTTCCAGCCTGTGTCTGCTGTTGAGTCCTTTGGGCTGACAGTACCCGACTGCACCCGACTGCGGCCCTCTCGATGTGTGCCTGGTTTGCAGTCCTTTGGGCTAAAGGTGCTGCCTGGTTTGAAGTCCTTGTTTGTCTGCTGTAGCCGCACTTAGACGCCCCACATGGCGTCAACGTCCAACGCACCAAAAATTGCCAAATGCACCGCCCACTGTTATTGGAACGGTAGTCCCACCCTGAATGCTTCTCGCAAACAGTGGAATCCTGCTTCGTTTAACGCTTCTCGCAAGCGGTGGAATACAGCTTTGTTTATGAACGCTTGGTTTTGACGACTGCCGCGCACATCGCTGTACACACATGCCCTCAGCACAACGCACATGCCCACAACAGAGTACTCTGAACGCTTGGTTTTGACGAATGCCACACCCACATCCACACGCCCCCTGCACTCGCTGTGTATGCACACGCCCCCCACACAACGCCCACGCCCACAAAGGAGTACTCTGAACGCTTGGTTTTGACGAATGCCGCACCCACATGCACATGCCCCTCTGTACTCGCTGTGTATGCACACGCCCCCCTGCACACGCCCCCGCACAACGCCCAACCCCACAACGGAGTACTCTGAACGCTTGGTTATGAATAATGCCGCGCCCAGATGCACACGCCCCCCTGCATTCGCTGTGTATGCACACCCCCCCCTGCACACGCCCCCGCACAACACCCACGCCCACAAGTGGCTACTCTGAACGCTTGGTTTTGAGGAATGCCGCGCCCATCGCTGTAAACGCACACGCCCACAACGGACTACTTTGCCCCTAAATTTCTTTTACCCTTCGAATGTATATGGTGGCCTGCTGTATAGCCTATGTCCATCTGCTGAAACTGTCCTTTCCAATGCTGTATTGGGTGTTGTGATTGGCGCTGTAGTTCCTGAGCTTACCCGCCTCAAAGGTGTGGGCTCTCTCTTTATAATATTAGAAAGGATTTTAGAGTTTTACTAGTTATTAATTTATTTTAAGTTTAATTCTGCGTTTTTAGTTCCGTAGTAGGTTGTGGGTTTATAGAGGAATAGGGTGGGAAGTAATTTAACTTTATAAGATTTATTGGATAATTAATGTGCTAATTGATTACTTAACAATAGTTTAATAATTAGTTTTTAATTAATTGCAATTAGTCAATTAATAAATAATTAGGTCAATTGCTTAATTAATTTTAGGTGTGTGTTGTGGTGTTTATATGTGTAAATTGTGTGAAGGGTGGTAATTATTAAAAAATGTCTTGATTAATTATCAAATACTTTTAAGTTAATTATTATCAATTAATTAGTTATTATTAATTGTAATTGTGTAATTAATTTTAGGTGTGTGTTTTGGTGTTAATATGTGTAAATGGTGTGAAAGGTGGTAAGCAATTAATTTTTTATTGTTTAATTAATGAATAATAATAAATTAATTTTAAGTGATTAATTTTTTATTGTGTAATTAATAATTAATAATAAATTAATTGTAAGTAATTAATTAGTAATTATTACATTTAATTGTGTAATTAATTGTAGTTGTGTGTTGTGGATTATATAGTGTTAAATAATGGGTACATAATTTGTAAATTATTTTTGTTAATAGTAATATATTTAAATTCATATATTAATTATGTTAATATTGGAAATTAAATGTAATAAAAATGTTGATGGTTTCATTTTTTATTGTTTTGGGATCCAGCGCTTTCCCTACTGTTGCACTCACTGGAGTGGGAATAGTACATTGTACCCCTCTGCTATCCAGCGTTTTCCCTACTGTTGCACTCACTGGAGTGGGAATGGTGATTTTTACCCCTCCGCTATCCAGCATTTTCCCTACTGTTGCACTCACTGGAGTGGGAATAAGAATTTTTACCCCTCCGCTATCCAGCGCTTTCCCTACTGTTGCACTCATTGGAGTGAGAATAGTAATGTTAACCCCGACGCTATCTAGCGCTTTCCCTACTGTTGCACTCACTGGAGTGGGAATAGTAATTTTTACCCCTCCGCTATCCAGCGCTTTCCCTTCTGTTGCACTCTCTGGAGTGGGAATAGTACATTTTATCCCTCTGCTATCCAGCACTTTCCCTACTGTTGCACTCACTGGAGTGGGAATAGTAATATTTACCCCTACGCTATCCTGCACTTTCCCTACTGTTGCACTTACTGGAGTGGGAATAGTAATTTTTACCTGTTCTCTATCCAACATTTTATCTACTAATGTTCTTATTTTGTTATTAAATGTATGTATTATTTTTTTTAATAGTTTAATGTGTTAATTAAATATAGAATATTTTATTTTAAATTATTTATATATGTGTTTATTTTATTTTTATATAATTTAAAAAGTTTATAAATTAAATAAAGATAACAGTTAATAAAATGTATTTAAGTAAATATATGTATATGTAAATCTTTTTTTGTTTTGTGTTTATATTTAATAAATTAAGTGTATTTGTTATAATTAGCTTAAATATATTAAATTAAAATTATTTTGTTAATATTTGTAATATTTTTTAATTCATTTATTTTAATTTATGATATTTTTTACATCTATATTTTCTACATCGATATTTTTGAGTCAATATTATTGTACTTACCTGTTTAAGTATAGGAATTCGATATTTTTGTAAATTATATTTTTACATCGATATTTTTTTCAAGTATATTTTTGCAATCGATATTTTAACATGTAACCTTTTCTAATACTTTGGCCGGGATCAGGGAGACCGGTTGGTAGTTGTAGAGTTTTGCTGGGGTCTGTGATGGTTTCTTTAGTAAGGCGTAGACTTCTGTGTCTTTCCAGTCCTTGCAGAACGTGGCCATGACAATTGAGGTGTTGAACAAGATGGTGAGTATGCAGCTGATTCTGACATTGGCTATGTTGAAGATGTGGTGAGGGAATGGATTGGTTGGGTTCCCTGAGTGAACCTAGGTCATGATGCAGGGGGATGTCCTGTGGTTCGAGCTGGCTCTGTTCCGTTAGTGGATGTCAGTGGTGGTAGCAAGGATTTTGTTTTGCTTGAAAAAGTCAGTGGCCTTTGGCTGAGGTTTGAAGTTTTCTAGGTGTTGGCAATCTTGTCATAGACGGAGTCTGTAAGGTTGTCGCAGAGTTCCTGTGAGGGGGTAATGTTGTTTAATGCAGCTGGAGGGTTGGAGAATTTTTTGACGATGTTGAAGAGCTCTTTGCTGTTATCGGAGCTGGATTCAATGCATGAGGCAATACCTTTATCTTCCATTCTCTCAACTGTCTGTGGTAGAGATTGAGGGCTGTCTTGAAGGCGGTCCCTGCTTATGCGCCCACTACATTTCAATTTTTTATGGTGTTGTGTAGGGGTTCTCAGGTCTTCAGTGTATCAGTGTACCAGCTAGACTGCTTGCAAAAAAAAATGCAAGATCGGGCTCCTGTGCTTGCTTTATAATAAACCCGGGTGGACCAGGTCCCAGGGCATATAATCTATTTAGGAGGGGGGCGCAGAGGCCCCCCTCCTAGGGATTATTAAAGCCCCGAGGACTGCCACCTCCACAGGTCTATTACTATTATTAATGTGGGCAGGCCCACTGGACTCACCCACAGCCTGGGGACCGCCACCTCCCTGGGGCTATTGCGTCTTATGTGGGGGGCCTTGCAGGGACCGCCACCTCCCTGGGGCTAATTGAAGCAATATGAGAGGAGCCTCGTGGACCCCCTTCTCTGGGGATTACCACCTCCCTGGAACTAATTTAAATAGTATGGGGGACCTGGTGTGCCCCCGTGGCCTGGGAACCGCCACCTCTGTGATGTGCATGCATATTAAATAAAAGCGAGGGAGCCCCTATGGCCTACCCCACAGTGCCGGGAACCGCCACCTACCCGGGGCAAAAATAAATAAATAATGATGTGTGGGGGGCTCCGGTCCAACCACAAAGCTCCGGGGACCATCACCTACCTGAGGCACCAATACACTAATGAAGGGGGTCCATTGCCTACCTGTTAGAATTGAAACGTTACTGTCCCATTATTCATATTTCATTCTGTATTAAGTTAGCATTCATGGCGCCATTCCTATTAGCAGCCGCCATTTAGTTTTTTGATCGAATGTAAATTTCTTTCTTGTACCATCTGCTTCAGTGGAAATAACCTTGCTTGTTCCTTTATTGTTCAAGGCTGAACTTCGTTACACTAATGAATAGCTTGTTCTGTGTTTGCTTACATTTCTTTGTATGTGCCCTACTCCCACTGTTCAGAGAGACGGGCATGGGCTGATCAACCTTGAGACTAAGATAAGGTGTTCTCGGTCTCAGGATGGTAGCTTATCCTTCTGTACCTCCTTTGTTAACTTGCTCCAACTGGACATTTCCAGTCTGGGTGGGTCCTGTTGGGTATCGGAAATTTATAATATCTTGTTTTATGTTGGGGGGAGACAGCTATCTTGTGAGGCTGGTCAGACTGGGCTCCACTGCAGTGCTATACTAATAAATAACTTGGTTTGTATTCTCTACTGTTTCTCCGACTCCTAATTTCTTGGAAGGTAGAGAGGTGGTTGCGAGTGACCCACGGGACCCGATTCAGGTCACTTCCTTCAGTCGGCACCCGAACAGGGACCCACCAGGTGGCCCATCCTCGCCCGCAAACGGGTGTAGAGGAAGAGGCTATGTCGGGTCGGATGGGCGGATCGGGGATCCCCACACGATAGAGCTTAGTTATCACAGCTGCTCTGCCTTTCTAATTGGGTGGTGCCTCCCCTAGTGGTCATCCCGGCTGGGTCCTCAAAAGGCAAAACCCTTGGATCTGACCGTTTGGTCCGAAGAGTTGGCAGTGGAGAATAACTTTGTTTGACCTGTGTGCACCCGGTGAGTTTGTCTTTATTCTTGGCAAATATGGCGCCATTCTTGAATGATCTTGGGTATGGTCTGAAGACCATTACCTGGCTTTCATTAACTTGGTAGGTCTGTGGACCATTTGGATACAGAGTGTCTGTGGACACTCTGCCAGGCAACGCAATGAATTTGGCTTACTCTTGAAAATTCCTAGGGGTTGAGCCTGTCTACTTGGTGCAGTCTGAGAACTGACACTTGGTTGCCTTTGTTTGATGTGGTCTGAGGGCCAACTCTTTCGATAAATAAAAAAATTTAAAAAAGAGAAAAAGGGGGGTAGTATATTTGCAAGTTATTCGTCTGGTACGAGTAGTGAACGTGTCTTATATCAAGATGCCTTGTTTGAACAAATTGTGGTGTTTGGGGTGCCTTTCTTGCTCCGCTGAGGCTCGACTCGAGGAAAGATAACCTGCACCTCCGGAAGGCACTCCGAACTTCGATATGTATACCAAGTACCGCATTGGCTCTATTACGCTTAGTACACTGTGGCACAAATATACGAGGGACAATGCTGAGCTGCAGTGGCCACTGACAGGTACCTTTGATGAACAAAAACGGAATTTCCTACAGGCTAAATTGTTTATAAAATGAAGTAGGCAGTTGATGTTTGATTCTCTTCAGGTATGGCAAAAAGAAGCTAGGCAAAGGTGCATGAAAGCAGAAAAAGAGGTCCCGGGAGGGAAGATGCAGACAGTGACACAGAAAGCAGTAGCATAAAATAGAGAAAAAATTGGAAAAGGCATAGAGTGTGCTGATAGAAAGTTTCAATTGCAATGTGTCAAATCTTATGTTGAAATAAAGGAAGGCAATACATTTGTGGAGGAGCTGTTAGACGCTCGACCCCCCACCTCCCAATGCTCCGCAGAGAATATACCCATTTATCCTGACGTCTCAGTCTTCTTCCCCTCCTGCTTCCACCTTCTGCTCTTGTACTGGTTGCTTCGGCTATGGCACCTCTTGCATTTTCTCTAGCTTTACCTGCCGCAGATTGCACTGGTTACAAGTCTCCCTGCTATACCTATCGTTTCCGCTCCATCCCTCACACCCTCAACGCAGTTATTAATAAAGTTAGTGCCTGCCCCTTTATCTGGTGTGTCTTCCTTAAATGTCTCTTCCCAGACAATGCTGAGTATGGGGATGCCGGTGCGTGGACCGGGCAAGGGGAAATGGGCAGCAGCCCGCAAATGAATGGGGCAGGTGCTGATTTGATCTGATGTGGGGAATGAGTAGAAAAGGATGGTGGCTGTTCAGGCCGCACAGTGGGCCCGGAATGCGATTTACCGTGTGGAGGATGTGTAGAGTGTGGTGAAAGATTATGAGCGGTTTGCGCGGCAACATGCCCTCAAGCATATGTCGGCCACATTAATAGTGTTGTGGGAACAGTGTTTCAATAGTGTTGTGCCTCAAATAATATATGACATCCGAGACCGTGTGTATGCTGCCGACATAGCCCCTAACAATGTTTTAGTAATGTTGCTCCACTGATTGGTTACCGAGGTAGGTTACAGCAGAAAACCACAACAACAGTGTCTCAGTTCCCAATGAGGGAAGTACACCCTATTTTCCACCCTGAGGTACCAGAGTTGCACAATCAGAAGGATGTTGTTATCAGACAGTGAGTAGAAGCCCACTTTCAAGAACAATAGGTTTACACTCCATGGAAAAGGAGTGAGGTTTTAGCTCTTAAGGGTCAGTTGCCAGATCCTAGGAAAAATCAGACTGCATATTACAAAGAATTGACAGAGGCTGCTTCTTCAACAGTGATGACGTTGGCAGATGTTGAGATGTTTTTCAGCATGTTGGTACCAGTGGATATTGGGAGGCAGGTGCATACACAGGAACACGCTGTGGATTTGGGTGGTACTTGGGATGAGATTAGGGCATGGGATAAGGAGAGGAAGCCGGGTGAAAAGCTAGGGCTGAGATACTAGCTTTGCCGAGTCGTATCATCACTTACATGCCTTCCCTAATGCCACCTAGACGGGTATATTGGGACAAGTTAGCAGCATGTCGCCAGAAGAAAGATGAAAGTGTGTCTGATTTTTTCACTAGGTTTGAAGGTGTATTTTTGGATTTCAGTGAGCAGGGTTTATCAATAGAGGGAGGTGTCCGATTCTTCGTTAACAGATTTGTTACAACCCTGCTTCCCAAGATTGCAACTTGGTTACAGGCTTCGGAGAGCCCTTGGACTACATCCTCCCCTTCAGTTATATTGAGTTTGGCACAGTATTATGAGCATAGGAAAAATGAAGAAAAGGAAAAGGTGGAGAATAAGAATAAAGAGTTGAAGATAAAGGTGTTGATGCAGCAGGCAGCTAGGGGGAATGGCAGGGGACATGGCATCGGTCCGGACCAACAGTTGCCCCGTACTAGCAGGAATAGTGCACCTGTGGGGTCGAACCAATGTGCGTATTGTAAAAAGGTGGGACACTAGTGAGGTGAGTACCCAGAATTGTTGCAGAAAGTTGCAGCCTCAGAGGACGGGGTCGTGGTGTAGGTGGTCTTGATGAGAACCAGGCAGATGAGTCGCCACAGGGTCGCTCTAGTCAGAACTATTTTGATGGCTTTCGAGGAAGACAGTACTATCATGATGATTATGATATGGACGAGGTGACAGAGGTGTCTTACAGCTAGGACAGCCAGGGACTGGGTAAGGGACCAGTTCAGATACCTGTAGATCAGCGTGGTCCTTATGTCACAGTGGATTTGCACGGCTCGGTTAAAAAACATTTAGTGGATACCGGTGCAATGAATAGCTCTGTTTCTCGTTCGCTGGTCCCCAGGGCAGCTCTGTCTGGCCAAAACAATGTTTCGGTAGGCTTTTCAGGTGTAATGGTTGTGAGCTCCATTTCCAAACCCCTTGCTTTGACTATTGGCCCCTTTACTGTAGATCCGCCATTCTTATTGACAACAAATTGTGGAGAGAATTTATTGGGATTAGATTTGTTGAAAAAGTCACACACCACAATTTTTTGCTCTCCGGATGGTGTCTATATGACGATAGGACCAAATATAGCTAGTTCGAAACAGTGTTTTTCCAAGGATGCGCCACTCCCTGCTGAATTCAAAGATGTGCTGTCCATGTTCTGGGCCACAGGTGATATGGACATAGGGTTGTTGCAGATACTCCCAATCTCTATTAAGGTCAAAGATAATGCTGTGTTGCCTCGTATTCCTCAGTATAAAATATCCCAGGCAGGGAAGCAAACCTTATTGCGGATTATACAGGATTTGATTAAGTCAGAAGTGGTTGAGGGGACTGCAGCAAATGTGTGTTATAGTCCCATTCTTAAGAAGGCATCCTTGGATTTCTCT
The DNA here is from genome assembly GCF_964261635.1 of Lissotriton helveticus. Taxonomy (NCBI): domain Eukaryota; kingdom Metazoa; phylum Chordata; class Amphibia; order Caudata; family Salamandridae; genus Lissotriton; species Lissotriton helveticus. The sequence goes on along the minus strand of NC_136063.1, from coordinate 597,932,149 downwards.
GATGCTCATCCTGATGTCTAAACACTTTGTTATTGATTTGTTTTTGGTTAACAAAATAGTGGTCCCTCAGTTCACAGTGGTCCCCGACATCACTGCCCTTCTGACGATGGTCCCTTCTACTGCCAAATTATTTTCTGTGTTTGATTTGAAAAACGCTTTCTTCAGCATTCCCATCCACCCAGATAGCAGGCACATGTTCGGATTTGCCCTGGCCGGCAGAAGTGTTGGATTCTGTTGCGCTCCTCAGGGCAATACTGAAAGTACTCGCATATATAGTCAAGCTTTAAAAGGCCAATTGGATTCCCTCACACTTCTCCCGACTAATGTATTATTTCAGTATGTAGACGATCTCTTAATAGCTTCTGATACTGAAGAAGGTTGCAAAGTTGCACCGGTCAAATTATTACTACATCTGGCACAGAACGGACATAACATGCCCCTTTCAAAGTTTCAGTATTGTTAACATGAGCTGACCTATTTAGGTCACCTACTGTCGAAGGAGGGAAGGAGACTAACACCTGAACGCATTAGTGCTATTAATAAAATGCCCTTCCCTAAAAGTCAAAGGGATGTGGGGGCCTTTATTGGCATTACTTCATACGTTCGACACTGGATTGCTAATTATTCTTTACTAACAAAACCACTGTTGCAGCTAGCCACTAAAGATGTGCATGAACCTTTACCCTGGACGCCTGAATGTCAACAATCTATTGAGCCATTAAAAGTTGCGCTTTACTCTGCACCTTTGCTGGGCACCCCAGGTTATGCTTAACCGCTCATGTTGTATGTACACGAGATGCCTGGCTGTGTGCTTTCTATTTTAATTCAAGCCTTTGGAGGTAAGCAGAGGCCGTGTCCTTATTTTTCTGTTCTTCTTGACAACATCGCGAGAGCTCTCCCGAGCTGTCTAAGAGCGGTCGTGGCTGTAGTTGTCTCTATCCGACAATCGGCATGGCTCATACTTGATACTGATCTCACAGTTATGGTACCGCATGCTGTTGACATGCTTTTGAACAAAACAACGACACAGCCCCTTACCAGTGCACATCTGACAGGTTGTGAGCTGATCCTCTTTGCACCACATGTCACGATTAAAAGATGTGCCACTCTGAACCCAGCCACGTTACTACCCCTACCTTCTGAGAGTGAGGACAGTGATCTACATGATTGTATTTTTCGAACAGAAGAAGAGACGAAGGGACGAGTAGACCTGACTGATGTTCCTTTGTCTGCCCACAAGGGTAACTATATGTTGATGGCTCCTGTTTTAAAGTATCAGATGGCACTACTTCCACAGCACATGCTATTACTACGCTACTTACCGTAGTTGAGACATCACATGTCCCTTATCAATCAAGCCAAGATGCAGAGTTAGTTGCTCTGCTTCGAGCCTGTGAGTTAAGTGAGGGACTGACTGTCAATATTTATACTGACAGCGAGTACACCTTTGGAGTTGCCCATAATTTTGGGAGGCTCTGGGCAGAGAGGAGATTCTTGACTTCACATGGACTAAAGATCCAGAATGGTCCACTGATACACAGGCTTTTGTCAGCTCTGACACTTCCCTAAAAAGTTAGCAATAGTGAAGTGCAGTTCCCACAAAGCAATTACTGATGGTGTGGGGAGGGGAAAAGCATTTGTAGATCAGACAGCTAAGGAGACAGCCAGATCTAAGATGAAGAGAATGTTTGTGGCAGATCCTGCTAGATGGGTAGCCGACAATGCAATGTTTAAGGATACATTAGAGACTGTTAAAGAGATTTAAAGCGAGGCAACAACTGAGGAGTTAGCAATATGGCAGGAGAGAACAGGACGTTTAGACGATGAAGAGTGTTGGACTGATAAGTCAGAAAAGCAGCGATGGATGTTACCAGATGCATATGTACTCCCTGTGGCAAATCGAACTCACTGTGGCGAAGCGAAACAGGAGAGAGCTGGAGAGAGAGGCGGTGGCTGGAGTGCAGTGGGAGAGTGGCAGCCGCGGGGAGGCACGTCAGCCGACAACCGCGAGCCGCATCCCGCAAACCCGCAAATTGCCGAGAGCCGTCGGAGAGAAGCACCCGTGTTCCACCAGCCAGGCATTACCTGCGGACCTGCTCCGGCGTTTGGGATGCCCTGCTCTGCCCAGCTCCTGTTCTGGCGTTGGGAGCGGCTGGGTCGGCTGGCCGGCTCGGCCACTGTCAGAGGCACCCCAACCACCGGTAGCAGCAAGAGGGCAGCAAAGAGCCGAGTGCCGTACGCCAGAGAGCCAGTTCACGAGCGGAGAACGGCAGCATGCGCCATAGGCACTGTGCTTCACCGCAGCACGCCACGCCACGCCGGACCAAACGCTGAAACCCCCCCTCCACTTGAGGAGGAGGAGGAGGAGGAGGTAAGGAGTCCGGGGTGTGCGGTGGTGGATTAACCCGTGATTAACCCGTGAGCCCCTCTGAGCCCCTGTGTGCTCCCCCTGTGTGCTCCCCTGTGGGCCCCTGTGAGTCGGGAGCCGCGAAAAACTGTGAAGGGCCGCGGAGGTCCGTGTGCAGAGTGCAGGGGACTGCCATCCACCGCGGCATGGCACGGCTGTGGTGGGGACCCGGAGGTGACCTGGAGGCAATCCGGTGAAAGACTCTATCTGCTCTAAGGGCTGAGGCTGCGGGACACGGCAAGACTGCGGTTCTGGTTTGGAAAAAATACAGAGAAATGGGATCTTTTATTTTCTAAGAATGCCAGCAATGGTTTGATTGATCGATTGTAGCGACCACGAACACTTTGGATCAGCAGAGGGCATTAGAGAGCTGAACGCCAGGTGACTCGGCTCTTTGGCTCCGGCTCTAGCTGTGGGTTGCAGGACGTGGGCTGTAGTCCGTAGGCAGCTGATCTCAAGCCAGGGTGTGTGCTCAGTCGTGTTCTAGCCCGTCCAAGTCCTGGTCAGGATCGGCCCGAGCCCGGAGGCCCTGAGTGGTGAGGCCACTGGAGGTCTTTCTTTGCACTGTTGCTGGCAACTCTGACGTGCTATTCCTGGGTTGTCGCAGGCCTATCATCTGGTGGCTTGTGGTGGCTTGTGACGCCTGCAGCTCTGGTCTCCTCACTCTTGAGCCATAGTCCCCGGAGAGCACCGGAGGGCACCTGGGAGTAGTAATACTCGCGGTATTGCAATGGAGAACTCCAAGCTGCTTAGGAGACTACCCAAGAGAAAGGGCACAGTCTTACGGGTTGTCTCCCCTGAGGCCAACCAGCAGCAGTTGCCGCCACACCAGGTCAAATCCCCTCAAACCGGTGGCTCATTGTCGCAACGTCGGATTAGTGACTTCTTCGACACTGCTCCTCAAACAAGCTCTCAAGCAACATCCCAGTATGGTATGGAAACAAACGCGGATACCCTGGGCCATGACAAACATTCTGACTCCAGTCCTGTTCACCCCAAAAGTTTACTTTCGGATAATTTTCATTCATCATCGCCTAAAGCTCCGGAATCATTTGAGCACCACCAGTTAAGTCTGCTTTCCCAGGAAGCTGCAATAATGACACAGGTCACCACTACTGTTTTACCGAGTGTATCTCCTACTGGCCTGGGGAGCCTAACGGACTTAGCCTTGGACTCAGACTCTACTACTCTCACCACAAACACCACTATAATAAACACGGCGGCCAAGCTACAAGTCCAAGCACAAGTTCACGGCAGAGTGCCATCTTCCCCTACAAAATCTGATGATAACCGCAATGCGGTAGATATGATTCCTAAGCCCTCATCACAATGCAGCCCAGGTCCAGATCCTCTCCAACTCATCCAGAAGGACTTTCAATCGTTAAAAAAGAGCTTAAAGTTTGAAAGCCCCCTGTCATCTAAGCGATTCTTGGCCTCTTTAGAAGCGCGTATCGAGGACTCCCTTGCTCATACACTGGGCCTTGGCTCGCATCCCAACTCCCCTAGTATTACGCAAGATGATCAAGAACTACCGGTGTTTGTCTCCCAGGGATCTATAAATTCTATTTCGGTCTCGCTGACATCACTCCACGTAAAGCAAGACGCAATTGCTGCAGCTATGCGTTGGCAATCTCAGAAAATGGAACTGCAGGTTGACCTAATTCAAACTTTGGCTTCAACACTGTCTGACCTGGGCTCCAGATTAAGCTCTCTTGAAAGGTCTGCAGGGCTACAGGATAACACAAACATCTGTCCCTGCTCTCCAATAATAAATAAACTTTCCGCCCTCCCAGAAATCTTGGGAGCATTATTGGACAGCTTGAAAAATAACATTGACGGAACCAAATTAGTGAATCTCCCTCAAAAACTCCAAACTTCAATCTCTCTCGAGGAGTCCTTAGAAGCTGATACATTGGTTGGCTCTCCATCTGGGAGAAAGAGGACCTCGCCGCATCTTGAATCAGATCCTAATAGCTTGGCTTGCTCCTCTCTGGGGATCAGCCCAAGCAATCTCCAAGCGGGCTCGGAACGACTCGACTTGAGCAGCCCCGCACTGATGAAATCAGCGATGCAGCGGCATACTTTCACTAATACAATCCAGAAAAATACGGCTCCCACCTGTTCGAATCTCCCAATGAAACCTCCTTTGTCAAGGAGAGAGAGAAAGAAATTGAAAAAACAATCCAAGAAACAACGTTTAGCAAAGAGGAGAGTGGGTTTCGAGGGGCCAGTAGCTCCTGGTACCCCAGATATTAAACCTAAAGACCTTCCTTATTTCCCAATTTTCAACCTGGCTTCAAGACCGAAGATGAAAACCATCGGGACAAGCACGACTCAGGTGTGCAACAAGGATACCATAAAAAAAAAAACAGGACCACCGATACAGGATCCACCCGTGGGAATACCTTTGGCTTTGGGAGCGACCGAACTTCATATTATAAGGGCAAACTTCGGTTCCCTGCCAAACAAAATCAACGGAATACCATCCTATGACCTAGGCCTTGGGAGCATGAACAACACATGTAAAGCCAGCAGCAGTTATGCAAGAAGCTCGGAACAGCCAAACTAATGGCCAGGATCAGGTAAAAGCTTCGACAGGAGATCCTCAAACTGCATCAGAGGGAGCAGTAAAGGGCTGCCCCATGTGCCACCTACCTGAGGCTCCAACCAATGTCTGCGGGGACTCTTCTATACAAATGCAGAGGCCCCACCAGCCCCAATTTATCTATGCCCCGGGAGCACAAAATCCTCAGGAGGGGAATAATCATTCATCAGGAGCACAACCTCAACAACTGGAGGTGCTTGTATCTTCAAGCAAACTGGTCAGGAGTCTGAATCATCAAAGCCCGGAAAATGATGTTGAACTTGTTTTTTTTCCTCATTATGCCCATAAGGGCCCACACGACATCCTTAACAGAAATAATCTTCTTCGGCTATTCAATAACATTCCAGCACTGTCTGGGGTCAATTCTTCGGACCTTACTTTAGTCAAGTTCTCCTCAATACCAGGCAAAGGGGGCTCAGAGGCAACCGTGACAACGTGGTCCCGGGAGTCCATAAGGGATGCAATCCTAGGTGAAGCAAGCACATTTGAAAACTGGGGGATTGAATTATGGGTGCCAACCCAACAAAAATATCCTCACACCCTCCTTCCATCGCTCCCTGCAAGGAAGTATATTAGCATCCTAAAGGGGTCCCGGGGTGCAACCCATGCCTGGCTCCCAGAAGCAACGAAAGCGGACAACTTTATAAACATCTCATGCAACAGCAATCATCGCATGGTGAGCTGCAAAACGAGTCGCCATGCCCGCGCTTCCGTTGAATATCACGGGCCCCCTCACCCAGAGCCTGCAAGCACATCTGCCCGGCAGTGTCCCTCCTAACGGGGAAGTCAACTGGTCGAATCATAATCTGACTATCACGTCCTGGAATGTGGCTGGGCTAAAGTCAACTTTTGCCTCCAAATCAGCCGTGGAATACCTGAATAAAAGCGATATCATCTGCTTACAGGAGACTTGGTCCCTAGCTCCAACACCTTTTTTCGGCTATTATGAACTCTTTCAACCAGCTACTCAGGCCAAAACACACGGAAGACCCTCAGGGGGCCTCTCTATTTATATTAAGCACAGATGCAAGATAACGGTGACCCCTATTCTTCGGAACTTAATGACAGAGCAGACAGTATTAATTAACGGCCTATCATCTTCAGGCAGGGTCTTACCCATGCTTCTAATCAACTGCTATCATAACTCAATGAAAACCACAAAAACAACCGCTACAGAGCGATTGATTAAGCATTTAGCAGATCTGTTACTGGAATTTGCATCAGCAGAAGTTCTGCTAACAGGGGATTTTAACATCAAAGGTCTGGTTACCAATGTGGGTCCGGCCATCAGAAGTAAAGAACAAGAAGCCATGATTACATTCCTAACCAATCACAATCTAAGCTCCGCAAAACAAATTAGACTAGAACAGAATCCCGGGACTTATTTTCCTCCAACCTTCAAAAACATCTCTACAATTGACTATATTTTTCTCTCACCGTTTTTAGGAAACAATCTAACTAGGATGGAAATCCCTTACCGTCACGAGAGTGACCACAACCCCTTAACGGTAACAATTAAATTGTTAGTGCCAGCCGCCGCAGAAATAACATCTGCGGGGCACACAACGCAAGCTGAATTCCACACTTTAGTCAGGAAAATCAAATGGTGATTCATCAGGTTCTACCAAGGTGAGCACTTGGCTTACAGGAGAGACTCCAAATTTTAGGCACAGCTCTTCAATGGACTTACATCTTCGGTGGGACAGCGCAATCAGAAAATTGCAAAATTTCTTAACGGGATCCGAGTCCCAACAAAAGTCTTACGAGGTACGCCCGAAGCGGATCTATGGCCCAGAGCTAACCACCAAAAGAAAAGCCCTTAGGAGGGCTGTGCGTCTGCACAAATTGAATGGTACAGCGCGCTGGGCCTACAATATGGCATTACTGCGCAAGTCCTTCAGAAAATCAGTATGGGCTGCGAAGAGATTAAAAGAACAAAAAGAGTGGATAAAAATATTCGCACTGTTACAGGGCAAGAACCTATCCCAGTTCTGGAATTATATGAACAAGCTCCGCTCGTCGAATAACAACAGAGGGAACGCAGTCTGTGAAGAAGTCTGGGCCCAGCATGTAATTCAACTATACGGCAGTGACACGTCGGACTCCGTGGCGACCGATTTAAGAGATAATGTCGATCCAACGCTGACTGAATCCCATGAGCTGACCTCTGCAGCCGAAGTCTCCAAATTTCTGAAGGCAATGAAAAACGACGGGGCCCCCGGGCCTAATGGCCTTCCAGCAGGGGTTTTTAAATGTGCGTTGGCAGAGTGGGCCGAACTTCTTGCCTCATTGTTTAACAACGTGTTTATGACCCGCCAGCTACCAGACTCTTGGCTCGGCTCGATTTTATGCCCCATTTTTAAGAAAGGAAACCCCATGCTCCCAGCAAACTACTGACTTATTGCCCTACTAGATCTTGAGGCGAAGGCATATGCCCGGTGTCTTCTTAAGCTCTCAGAAGATTGGGTAGCAGAAAACAATATTCTACCTTACTTTCAAACAGGATTTTCGCTACTCAGCATCCACCATAGACAACATCACAACTTTGGCTTTCCTGAGTCAGCAGGCGGCACAAAAAAATCATCTTCCACTATATTGCTGCTTTATTGACTACAGCGCAGCCTTCGATAAAGTGTCTCGCGACATTCTATGGAGGAAACTGGACAAATCGGGGATTCCACAGAACCTGCTAGGAGCCCTTATCTCACTGCACAAGAACACCTGGGTGCAAATTAAAACTAGCCCCAAGACAGTCTCCAGAAAAATTGCCATCGGAGACGGTTTGAAGCAGGGCTGTGTTCTCGCCCCGCTTTTGTTCAATCTCTATACTGCCGATCTGGGAACATATCTGAAGAAAAGAAATTTACTCCCGCCAAAGCTGGGTCCTGCAAAACGGGATCTGCATATTTTACAATATGCTGATGATATTGTCATAATGGACCAGACAAAAACAGGGCTCCAACGAGCATTACGTAAGCTTCATACATATAATACGGCCAACGTGCTAAAAATCAACCAAGATCAACTCAACAGCAAAATACAATTACCTAGGAGTATGGTTCTGCGAGACCTCAAGATCAACAGCTCATTTAGCTGCCATGAAAAAAAGAGCAGGTGCAATAACATACTCCCTGACTCGTCTGAATCAGTCTCTGAGCAGCCCCTCTGCAGAACCTATCTTAAAAGTGATCAAATCCACACTTCTCCCAGCCTTAAACTATGGGCATCAGGCCTTTCCCGGTGCATGCTGTGTCAGCCTTCACCATGCCCAAGTTTCCATTTACAAAAAAAATCTTTCATCTCCCGAAACTCATTCAGAGAACAAGACTACGTCTGGAGCTGGGACTACAAAGGCAGTCCATCTACTGCGAGGCAGATACTTTGAAATATTTTATAAGGTCATCAAAAGCAGCAGATACCACCCTAAAATTCTGCCTAAAAGAGATCTTTACCAGCCCTGGAAACCCATGGAACCGTCAAATGACAAAGGCCATTAAATCATTAGAGATTGACAGCCCCCTGCTAACCTTAGACACAATCCCATACTCAGTGTGGAAAAAAGTAATCAATAAGCAGGCAAAACTAATTTCCCATCGGATGGACCTTCAGGCTTTAAACGCACCAACTGTCTTGCTTCCCTTGAATGTCTCATACCAGCCTGGGGTACCGCAATTCTATCTACTGGAAAACCTGAACGCAGTGGCACGGAAGAACATATTGTCTATGCGCCTTCTAGGCCTGTGCTCTACGGCCTCCTACAGTTGGGCTCCTTCAAAGGAGGGGGGGGCCTGCAGACTGTGCTCATACCACAAAGAATCATGGCCGCACCTACTGTGTTGTTGCCCCGCTATGGATGGCCCCAGAAGGCATTTATTAAAACCTTTATTTTTAAAATGGGGCACTAGGTCATGCTGGGAGGCGACGGCTCTGCGTTTTACCTCCACAGATATTCAAGCGCTTGCCAGGGTTGGAAAGTTTGTGAGACTCTTGGCAAATTTCTTTTCACCCTCCTCGGCTCCTACGCTTCCTGCCCCCCCCCAAAAACTTATTACTGACTTTTTTCGTCCCCTTGTCTACCACTTCTTGTTCTAATCTTTTCATTTTTGGACTTCAATAGTAACTTAACAATGGTAGTTTTAAAATTGTTTTTAAACATATAGATTTTTTTAAAACGACAGTGTATTTCTTCAGTTTTGTTTCTTGATGCGATAATTGTGCTAATATGGATATTTCAATGCAATGGTTTTAATTAACTGTGCTAAACAAATAAACTAAACTAAACTAAACTACTCCCTGTGGTCACCACGGCGCATGGGCTAGCCCAAATGAGTGCGAAGAGAATATGTAAATTGTTAGAACCTGAATGGCAGAACAATAACATCCCTAAGGTAGCTGCTCACCTGGTGAAGTACTGTATGGTCTGCATGTTACATAACCATGGGAAAGGTACTCCCACACCATCTGGTAATTTTGCACCACTTTCCTTCCCTTTCGAGGTTCTCCAGATGGATTTCATCAAAATGGAACAAGTTAACAATTTGAAATATGTGTTAGTGGTAGTTTGTGCATTCAGTAAATGGATTGAAGCTCACCCCACTAAAGAGAACACAGCTGTGACAACGGCGAAAGCACTCTTAAAATAGTTCTTCCGGTGCTTTGGATTGCCCCATTTGACTTGGAGTGACAACGGAAGTCACTTCAACTCAAAGGTTATCCAGTTGGTGTGCGATGGTCTGCACATCAAGCAAAAACTTCACTTAGTGAACAACCCCCAGTCGGCAGGTTTGGTTGAGAAGTACAATGGTACTCTCAAACTGAAGTTGGCGAAGATCAAAGCAAGCACAGGATTGCAATGGCCAGATGCGTTACCCCTAGCCCTGTTGTCCACAAGGGCAATAGCCCATTCTAGAACAGGATTGTCCCCATATGAGGTTGTTTTCAGCCGCCCGTAAAATGTCTGGGACATCCCGCGACCCCGCAGTTTTTCAGAAATAGAAATACCCTTTGCTTGTGGACTACTTGTGTGAATTGACTAAAAATGTGCGTTATATTCATCAACAGATTCACAAGGCTCTTCTGCCAATACCTGGGGGGCCAGGTCACAGTATTTGACCCTGTGACTACATCCTGGTCCGAAAATACTAGAGGAAGGGAAGTTGGGAGCCACGCTTGAAAGGACCTCAGTAGGTCCTCCTCGTCACCCGGACGGCAGTTAAGGTGGATGGCTGCAAGTATTGGATACATTCGTCCCACTACCGGAGAATCCTGATACCTCTCCCCTAAGACCAGTGGGTCCTCGACAGCATAGGGGACCACAAGACAGAGAAGGTGCCACGCTTTGTCCTTTTTTCCGATGCTCGACTGACATGGGCATAAACGGAGGTGGAGAATGATGCTGTTTTGAATGAGGTGGTCCCCCCAGAAGTAAGGGCTGCCCAGGATCCTCCTCCATCTGAATTTAAGATCCTTTTCTGTGATGAAACAGTGCCCGGAGTGGCTAGATACAATTTACGCCCCCGACGGAGGTTCAGTGCACCAAAGGAAAAGTCAGATATGCAGGGACGGATTGCATGGATGAAGAATAGGGTGTATGTACCTCATCTGCAATACCTACGATAGACCAGGGAAAGGGAGATTGGTGCATTGTCCAAGACACTGGACCGGATAAGTTAAGGGTGTCTTCCCAGGAGGGAAGGTGCCCTAACCTGAGCTAAGTGGATTTTTTCAGAAAGGGCAGCAATCACACAGCTCCACTGAGAAGTGCTCAATAGCACCACCCCAGATGAACAATAGGAGTCTACCAGTAAGGCTCAGACGGACGCTGGACTTTTGTACCTCTCTACTTTGTTTTATCATCGCTGGCTCCATTGTATGACCTTTCCTCTGGTAGTCTGAATATATATATATATATATTCTGTTGGCCTAAACCTCCTAAACTCACTGCATTTTAACATACCTTTTACACCATATTTTGTATCACTATTTGTACTTTTGCACACTATATTTGCACTGACAATTCAGGTTGGACACAGACTCATAAAGGTCCCTTTGGACTGATGTTTAATAGCTTGATAGGCTGCTTAAGTGAATCATCAACCACTTGGGTTTTATTCTCATTTTGCCTAGCTTGCACAACAGCGGATATCTTGTACATGCAGGGAATTATTTAAAATGTTTTTATTATTTTTAATTCTCCTTTTTATCTAGCTCATACTTTTACTAAGAATTAATACACTTACAAATGTGTTTTTATATTCTTAAAGTATTTATGCTATTTATTATGTTGCTGGTTGTGGTTTGAATTCTATTGCCATGGCGGTTTCAATGAAATGCTTAAACCAACAGGTATTTTGTCTATGTCTACAAACCCATTTGTATTGTAACCAATCGTGTACCAGGTTACTCTGCACTTTGCACTTTAAATGTGTCATTGTTACTCCCAATGTGTCATGTGATCAAGGCCTCTTGGTAGGCTGAAACGCGTCATGCAGGCAGGTTGCTGAAACTTTAATAAAATTACACACATGCACCTTCAACTGGGTCAGCGTTTGTTTGTTCCTGTGTGGTTCCGATGATTGGGGGATCGCAGGAGCTCCCCAGGCAAAATTCCCATGATTTACTTCACCAGGATTGCTTCTCCGGTATTCAAGCTGACCTCTCCTTCGGATCGTGGCTAAGCAGCAGGAAGCAGCTCTTTTGGTGTCCCGGAAGTCACTAATCGCTCCGGTCAGGAGCAGCTGCAACAAGCCGCTGGACCGCATCTACTGTTCCCGAAACTGAAAACGAGATCGGCGCTGAGAGTCGGACAACCCTGCAAGTGTTTAGGTACTCGCTGTGGTGGGAATTGCTGCGTACTGTCCAGAGAAGGAGTTTGCAGGTGGTGGACACGGGTATTGTGCCATATGTCTGCTCGCCCAGTGAGTTTACATTAAATATTGCACTGATAACAGCGCCATGTCTGCAGATGCCTTGAGGAGTAGGGAGGAGGCGGCCCTAGACTTATTTTATTATTCCCCGGCTGGGGGGTCTACTACAAACATACAAACAGTGACTGTATCTGAAGGGAGTACAAGCCTACGTGACATGTTCAAGCAGATTGAGAAGTTAATGAAAGCCAAACAGGCTAAATGGTGGGAGCATCGCTCCCTGAGCAGATACCTGGAGGTGGGATGCATCCCTCGTGGACTTAGGATCATGCTGGTGCCCAGCTATGAGCAACCAGACCCCAACATGCTCAATGAATGGGCCGAGTGTAATTTAGAGTCATCGCGCAAGCTGGTCACTATCTTAGTGAAATATGCAGAAAGTGAAGGAGAAAATTGATGAACTTAACAGTGAGATCAACGCCATGGAAACTGCGGCAGATGGTGCCAAGTAAAGAGATGAAATGCACATTAGACTACGCAAAGAGGAGGACATCATAAAAAAGAGGAAGGCATACAAATTTCAGCGAGATAAGACGGACTATCAACAGGGCCGCATCTTTACTTTCGCAAAGAAATTTGATGCCATTAAAGCTTCAAAAAATCCTACTGTGCAACCCTCCACTGTAGTCAGCTCCAGCGCTACTCAAATTCCCCAACCAGCGTCCTCACTATCAGACCTCAGTTCGATACCTGATAGTGAGTCAGACACTGAGCACAACAAAAATGCCACACGATTGGGGTTTACCAAATATTCCCTAGCACAAGAGGTGGACTGCTTGCGTCAGGACCATCGAGAAACCCTACGACCCAGGAGGCCAAATCTGAGCAGCACAAAAGAAACAATCAAAAGCACAGAAAACGCCGACAAGCAGGTTTCAAATGGCAAACCCAAAAGAAAAAACAATACCAACAGAAGATGGAACAAAAAATGAATATGTTCCAAAATGACAAAGACCTAACTGGACTTGGTTTATCAGTTCTCAATCTTACCAACACCAACTTGAGTCAAGCTGAGTTAAAAATCCTTTCTCTTAGTCTTACCTACAGCCCAGCCAGTCATTTGAATTATGGTAAGACCCGGATTGTTCTCTATAAGTATACACGCAAACTCAAATTCCAGAAGTATTTCATGTCTAAAAAGACAAATTCTAAGCCAAACTTGACTCCAACCACAGAGATGACACAAGGACTGTGTGCTAATGACTTAGATCTGCTGCAAGATCTACAGCAGCTACACAATGAAGTCTCCTGCTCTTGGCACTACGGAAGAACATCTGGTCTTAAACATCCCTGGCAACACCAAATTCAAACCCAAATCTATCTTTACTCCCTTAATGTTGCACGATAACATTGACATCTTCCATGAACTCTCTATCTCACAAATTAAAAAATTATATTTTGCAACCCTACGGGAAAAGCACAAGTACACAGCACAGAACAGCTGCTACACCCAGCTTATTAGGAAACTACAGACCAATGATAACATCATAGTCCGTCAATCGGACAAAGGGGGAAACGTAGTATTGTGGCTCGAGCACTCTATTTGGAGGAAGCCTATAATCAGTTCAATGATCCTCTCTGCTACATACGCTGTGATGTAGTCACCGTGAAAAAAGCACAAACAGAATTCTACTCTCAACTGATTGCATGGAGAAGTTCAGGATTACTGAGTCAGGATGAACTTAAATTTCTCAAAAATGAGCACCCAGTAATTCCTGTAATTTACTTCATTCCCAAAGTTCATAAATGTGCTGACAAGCCGCCAGGTAGACTCATCATCCAGGCGCGCAATGGCCTATTGGAAAACACGTCTGTGTACATTGATGCTTTTTTACAGGAACATGCCAAGGCCTTGCCTTCCTACGTACAAGACACAGGTGACTTTTTGAGGAAACTTGATGGATTGTCATGGGACCCTGAGTACTGGTTGATAACTTTGGATGTTACATCCCTCGCCACCAGTATTCACCACCTTGACGGTTTGAAAGAGGTGCAACAATATTTGGGGAGGAGACCTATTCAGATGTTCGAACACAACAAAGTGTTGCTTGCCATGATTTCTATCTGTTTGAATAACAACTTTTTCATGTTCTTTAATCAGCATTTTCAGCAGGCTAGGGGTGTCGCTATGGGGGCCTGCTTTTCTCCCAGCTATGCCTGTTTGCATATGGGCTGCTGCGAGGAGCAGGTCCTCTATGGTGCACACCACGATACCTTCACTGAACATGTAAATCAATCGTAACGGTATATCGATGATATATTTTTGATATGGCACGGTACTAGGCAACAGGCACTGGATTTCATTGATTTGATAAATGTCAACACACTTAACCTCAATTTCACATCCAACATAAGTCAGTATCACGTTATCTTTTTGGACGTAGAAGTTGTCAGAAACAACAAGCGGGAGACACAGCTTTACAGAAAGCCCACTGCAGGTAATACTGTGATGCACGCCAAGAGCCATCATCCTGCGCACCTGATACGCAGCATCCCCTAGGGGGAAATGTTGCGCATCAGGCGCATATGCAGCACAGATTCCGAGTGTCATTCAGCACAGGAAGCCAGCAATGCGAGTTTCAAGCTAGGGGGTATACTACTCCCGTCATTGACAGGGCGATCACTAAGGCAAACCAAATTCCCAGGAAAGAGGTCTTACTGTACAAAACACCAACATTAGCAACAGAAAAAACCAAACAGCCAGTCAGACTTATTTTGACTAACACACGCCAGAACCAAGCACCCCGAAAAATCTTAAATAAAAATTGGAGCTTGGTACGCAATGACCCTGTCATTGGGGACCTAATGGTAGTCAGTCCTGAAATTACTTTCAGGAAAGCTCGATCTATGAGCGATGCATTAGTCAAATCAAGTCCAGAAATTGGCACCAGGAAATCTTGGCTGCAAGCTAGCAAAGGCTTCAGGAAGTGCTCCAGCTGCAAAGCTTGCAGGTAAGGTATCAGCAAGACCAAGTTCAGGATCCCCTTTTGTGACACCCCATGGCCTTTCACTAGACAGCTCACCTGCAAGACCGAGTTTCCCGTATATGTGCTGGAGTGTCCTTGTGGCCTGCAGTATGTTGGTAGTTCCAGGTTGCAGGTCCACAAACGGAAACTCCAGCACATCAGGGCAATCAATGTCAGTGATGTCTCCTATCCAGTCGCACGCCACTTTAAAGAACGGCATGATAACAAGAGTGAGCTCCTTAAATAATTTGTCATCAACTCGGTTCTCCCCCTCAGACGAGGAAGAAACCGGGAGGCCCTCTTGCGTGCTCTGGAAACCAAATATATCCTGGAGCTTGACACCGTGGGACATATGTAGGTAAAAGTGAAATTCCGAATTCTTAATACCTAATTTTACCAATCCGGTATTAAGAAATCGGAATCTCCGACGTAGGTAAAAATTCGGTATTTTTTACCGAATCGGTAAAATTCGGAAAAAAAATGACCGATTCCTCGATACCAATCGGTATTACCGAATCTGTAATTACCGAATCGGAAATTCAAAACACCAGCAATTGAGGAATCAGCCAATCCTGTGCATCCACCCCACCTCCCAACCAGGAAGTGGCCACACCCATGCAGGTGCACTGAATCAGAACCTTCTGGATAGGCTGGTAGTGCAGAGGAGAACAGAGGAGCCACTGGGAGAAGTTTTCCTGCAAAACCTGTACAATGGCTAGCAAGGACACAGACAAAGAAGGAGGTGAAACGAAGAGGAAGCTGAAAATCAGTGAAAGGGAGCTTCAGGTCCTTATTGAGGAGGTGGTGAAACAACATACCAAGTTGTTTGGGAAGCAGTCCTTGCAAGTGGCTGAATCTGAAAAAAGGAAGATCTGGCTGGGAATTCAGGCACACGTGAATGCCATAGGACTGACCCCCTGGGAAATTGAAGTACTCAAAAAAAGGTGGTATGATGCCAGGAGCATCACCAAAAAGAAGATGGCGGAGATTAAAAAACAAGCCAGCCAGACAGGAGGAGGAAGGAACAGGGCACCTGCCCTGACTGCACTTGAGCAGCTTGTGGAGTCTACCATAGAGCCAGAAAGTGTCTGCGTAATCGGGGATGCAAACAGCTCAGCCAGAGCTGCCACCAAACAAGGTAAGAAGCATGCACACCAATCGGCACACCCTTCCCTATTCCCCAATGAGGCTGTGTGAATCCCACTCCAGTACAGGTTTTAGTAAGCACCAGAAATGCATTATGGGAGATGTAGTCAGTGAAACATGTATCATGACACTCATCACACTGATCGACAAGGCATGTGACACACATCAGTGATAAGCAAACAGAGGACATTAAGATACTGTGCCAGAAATGAAAATGTAATATTGCTATGCAGGGCTGCCTGACTACTGAGCTAATGTACAGTTTCTGTCCACAGGCGAGACATCGCGCAGGTCTGCTCAAGACAAGGCAGGAAGGGCAACCCGGAAGGAAAGATCAGAGGAGGCCAGTGCAAGTGCAGGCCACACCACACCACCACCACCACCGGCATCACCACCACTGCCAGCCTCACCACCACTGCCAGCATCACCACTACTGCTAGCATCACCACCACTGCCAGCATCACCACCACTGCCAGCTTCACCTCCATTGCCAGCATCACCTCTACTGCTAGCATCACCAGCAGCTACACCACCTGCAGTAGCAAGACCCAGGAGGCATGCTGTTGCCACACTCCAGGAGATGGAGTCTTCCTTGGAAGACACCAGGGGGGGGATCTCAACTGTGCCAGTGGATGGCAGTAATGCTGGGTCACAGTACACCTCAGAGAGAGCACACACAGGTGCCAGACACCGCAGGGCTAGGGAAACCAGTCCACCTTTGCAGGGTGAGGAGCATGGTGTCTTCGTAGGGCTGAAGGCAAACATTGTCAAGGTGCAGCGCCTGCAAGGGAAGGCAATACAGTCTGTACAGCGCAAATGAAACACCTCAACACCAACATGGTGAACATTGAGAAGGGCATCAGCACTATGACCTCCACGCTGACTGAGGGCATGAAGGAGATGGCTGAGGGCATGAGGGACATGTCCCAGTCAGTGATGCTGCTGTGCAGCAAACTTGATGAGGAGAGGATGGCACGGCGCAGGGAGAGGCAGAAAATGGAAAACCATACTAAAGCAGTGAACTGCCTCTCAACAGCCACTTCTCTGCTCTGCAGGAGCTCCGTGGCCATGCAGGAAGGGATGGCGCACTGCAGCCGGGATGTCTCTAGGGGGCTTGTCAAGGTAACGACTGCACTTGAAGTGCTGCTAACAACTCAGGCAGACAATACTGGCGCTGTCGATGTGGGGAACAGTGAGGAGACGACCAGTCACAGCAGCATCACGCCCCCTGCAACTGAGACCCGGAGGAGCAGCAGGTGGCAAGGGGCTGGCACTGGATCCATAACCAGTGAAGACAGTCTGCTGATGGTATCCAGCAGTGTTGTGCGTGGCAGCAGACGCTAATGCAGCCCACACTTTCTGTACTGAATTGGGTGAAGTAACCCATGACTTCCTCTTAGGGTTGTCACAAATTGGACTGGCAATTTGGGCCCTTTGTGTAGTGGCGTAGTGCCCAAATATTAAAACTACGTCATTTACAGACAACAACTGGCTGTGTCTCCTTACTTACTCAAAAATAGATGCGTATGATCTCTGCCCATCTTTGTCTCCCATCTGCTGCTGGCGCCACTCCTGCTGCATTGGGCTGTGGCTCAGCAAATTCATCATCATCGTCCTCAGAGTCAGTTAATTCAACTTCTGTACCTTTCTTTTTCACATTTTTTTTCCCTCATTTGCCGTCTCGCCACCCATTTCTTCTAACTGAGTCCGCCCCTGGGAATTTATCTCTTATGCTGGTTAGAGTGTTGAGGGGAAGCTACACCTATTTTGAGTCTGGTCGTGTGTCAAACTGCCTTTCTTGACCAACTGACTCACCAGGCATATCCACCTTTCACTCTGTTATCGACCTGGAGCACCATAAGTTTTGTACCAGCGAGATAGGCGCAGGCTTAATCATCGAAAATCTTACCAAATAATAAAAAATCAGCCAAAAGCTTCAGGAAAAGGTACCCAAAACCCTCGATTTCTCTTAGAATGATCTAGAGTATCAAGCTTAGCCACAACCCTCATGGCTAGAATCCAATCCATTAATTTAGGGGAGGATGTAGAGACCCACAACTTACAGATCTCTCTGCGAGCTAGCAATACAGCATAAAAAATAAGTCTTACATTATCGTTCAAACATTTGTTTTCTAAATTATATCTCCCCGTGATTATGAATTCGGGGCTTACCTCCATTCGCAGGTTCAAGATTCTGGATAGACAATTACTTACGTCCAGCCAGAATTGTCTTATATTTGGGCAATAGACAAACATATGTAGATCATCGGCATTTAAAGTGTTGCACTTCGGGCATCCCACTGCTTTGCCCGTTTTAAATTTGGGTAGTCTTCGAGGGGACCAATATGCCCTATGGATAGTAAAGAGAAGATTCCGCCTTAAATTTGCAGGTTTAACAATACTATAGAGCATAGACATCGTTACTTGCCATTGACTCTCCATCGCGATCTTCGGCAAGCTTTCCAACCACAGGGCCTCCGGAAGCACAAATGGTCCATCTTCCATTTCTGGTATCGTCCAGTACCATGTGGCTACTTCCTTCTTGAAAGCCCCTTACCCTAACTTGGTCTCGAAATCGTTCTGAGTCCCAATCACAGTTTCTAGATTGCTTGCCCAGCTCTGTATCTGTATGTATTTATACCTGGAAAAAGCTTGACCCCATTGTTGTTGACAAAGACTCCAAGAAATTAATTTATCATCCTGAAACAAGTCTTTCCATCTTTGTAGCCCATCCTCTTTCTTTAACTGAGAAGCCAGAGCATCCTTTGTCCAAAGTGGAGCTCCAGGAGAATCCCATATTGGGGCCATGAAACTAAAATAAGGCAATTTCAATGTTTTCCTTATTTTATACCATACTTCCGCCAAGTCTCGCAAAACCTTTAGTCTCACCTTTTTAAAAAATTTAGGGTCTGCAAACTTATATAAAAAACCAAAATCGTCAAGCCCGTTACATTTTAACAGTGCGCCGAATGTATCTCCAATCGTGAATTTAGTTAGGGTACCAAACAACATCCTGCAATTCTTTAAACAAAAAGCCCACGCATACATTTGTAAATCTGGTGCAGCCAAGCCGCCTTTGTTAGTTCTCCTCCTCAACTTTTTCCATGATATTCGTGCACCTTTTGATGCCCATATAAATGAAGCTAACTCACTCTGGACCTTAGCCAACCATTCTTTTCTAAATCCCAGCGGTATAGTCTCAAACAGATAGGTAATTTTCGGTACAATAACCATCTTCACAAGATTGGTCCGTCCATACAGTGACAAAGGGAGATTCATCCATCCTTTTAAAGTAGCCGTAATTTCTTTCTTGATCTTAAAAAAATTGACTTTAGCAAGATCTTCAATCTTATGAGTTATCCTAATCCCCAGATATCTCATTTCAGATTTGCTAGTTACCCCTTCTGTGCTTAAATTCCAGGCCATTATTTCAGTTTTATCCTGATTTATTTGATAGCCTGAAACTTTTCCAAACTCTTTCGTTATTTTCAACAAGTTATCCAACGAGTGATGTAAATTAGAAGAATAAATAATAATATCATCCGCGTATAGGCCCAGTTTTTTTGACCAATCTCCAGCTACAAAGGGGGGTATCTCTTCTGAAGCCCTTATCTTACAAGCCAATGGCTCTATATATAGGTTAAAGAGTAAGGGCGACAGAGGGCACCCTTGTCTGGTGCCTCGCATTACTTTTATGGGGAGAGTAAGGTTTCCATTAACTAAAACACGTGATGTCGGGGAGCAATACAGAGAAAAAAGAGATTGAGTAAAATTCTTATTGCAGAAGATCTTTCAGATATGTAAAATTTACTCGGTCAAATGCCTTGGCGGCGTCTAGTGCGAACACTGCTAAGGGAGACTTTTGACTAGAAGCCATATCAATTATTCCAGCCAAGGTAAAAGTAAGTTCCTTCAAGTATCTCCCCTTAATAAAACCTTTTTGATCCTCGTGAATCAGTTTCTGAATAACCTTAGCAAGTCTGTCGGCTAAAATTTTTGCGAAGAACTTATAATCGCAATTCCAAAGTGATATTGGTCTATAAGCATCTAAGCTACTAGGAGATTTCCCTGGTTTAAGTATCAAGGAGATGGTTGCCTCATTCCATGAACTAGGTATAGTTACCTCTCCTTTAAAAATTGATTTGAATAATTGACAAAGTGTAGGAGAAATTACGTCGACTAAAGTTCTATATACTTCAGCCGGAAGACCATCAGGGCCAGGTGCTTTCCCCCTTTTACTCTCCTTAATCACTTTAGCCACATCATCTAGAGTAATTTCTTTATTTAGTATTCCCATTAAATCATCAGAAAGAGGTTTCAAAAAGTTTAGCCACTCTTCTATTTCAGACTTTCTTGGATGAAGGTCTTCTGCGTAAACATTTACAAAATAGCTATGGAAGGCCTCCGCAATTCCTTTGCTGTCTGTTATTCTTTCTCCTGTGTCAACCTTATTGATTTCTTTTATATGATTGCATATTAGATCTTTCTTAGCTTTCCACGCTAACAGTTTACCGCAACCCTCACCGTATGAAAAGTGAGCCAGCTGACTAGCTTCCCAGCGTTCTTTGACTCTTTGTGAAAGTACTGATGTAAGCTCTATTTTTAAATTCTGGAGCTTATTTTTAACTTCCTCCTCAGTACCCTTACTCCCTAAGCGACTTCCACTACCCTCCCAAAATCGTATTTCTTTTTCCAAGTCTAAAATTTTGCTGTAGTAAGACCTTCTCTTTTTAGCACCCTGAGTTCCCAATCTCCCTCTCAGAAACGCCTTACATGTGTCCCAGACTATGTCTCCTTTAGCTGATCCTTCATTTACATCTAAGAAATCTTGTAATTCTATTCTTAAAGTTTGTAAATAATCCTCATGCAATAAAATAGTGCGGTCCAATCTCCAAATAGAACTCGACCCTTCTAATCCTAATTCTAAATCTAAACTAACCGCTGAGTGATCTGAGATGTGTGCTCCCAGGTGTATCACTTTTGTGACCCGATCCTTCAACCTAGTATCCAATAAAAAAAAGTCTATTCTTGAGCTGTGGTTATATTTTTTATTGCGAAAAGTAAACCCTAGCTGCTGGCCTGCTTGCGATCTCCAAATATCGCATAAACCTTGCTGCGCCATAATTAACCTTAACATATCTGACATTTTACCATTCACCACAGCCCGACTATTTCCTGTCCTGTCTAACTTGGCATCTAACACTGTGTTGAAATCACCGGCCAAAATTAATTTTCCTGGGAAATCCAATAATTCTGTTGTTAAATTATTTAGGACCGATGGGTCATCGACATTTGGTCCATGGTTCCCAGCTACTACCAGAGCTTCCCCTGCCACTCTTATCTTGGCAATCACCCATCTTCCTCTTTTGTCCGCTAACTTCTCTTCCAGAACAATATCAGCCCCTTTCCTAAACAAAATTGCCACACCTTTAGTTACTAACTCTTGAGGTGTGAAAACAGCATTAACAATCCATTTCTGTGTAGAGAAGATCTCATTACTTTCTTTTTCAGTTAGATGGGTTTCCTGCAGAATAATCACCTGGGCATGGGAATCCTCCAGGTATTTCAGTATCAGTTGCCTTCTAGTTTTTCCTCGTAGGCCATTAACGTTCCATGTGAGGAACTTTAGCTCCTTAATTTTAGCCCCAGTCATATGAACTATCCCATAGTTCTCTTACTTTTCGGTGGCAAATATGCTCCTGAGGGTTTTTTCCTCTTTTCTTACTTCCCCTCCCTCCCAACCCTCCCCTTACCACCCCCCTACCCCTACCCCCTAACAGCCTTACCCCTACCTCATCTCCTCCCTCTTCTTTCTCCCTGGAAAACCCAACCAAAATTCCCAAGGCCTAACCCGAGGCCAGTGGATGCTACAGTGGTGGTAAAAAAAAAACAAAAAAACAAAAAAAACTTGTGATTATTTTTGTGAGTGTTTCAGCAGCAATCTAAGCTATCTAATATTATACTTCTTGACACTGATCCAGAAAGGCGTCCACCTCTTCAACTGCACGGAACGTATGCATTTTATTACGCCACATTACTTTTAAGAAAGCAGGGAATTTCAGTTGGACAGTTTCCCCCATTTCTCTTAGAGGCACCATGCGCTTCCCTAATTCCCATTGCCTACTTGCTGTAGTTGGTGATAAATCTGACCTAATGTCTACTGAAGTTCCATCAACGACTATATTCTTTTTCTTGAGGGCTGCCGTTAGAATCTTTTCTTTTAGGTTATACGTAAGGAAATTGATTAATATTTTCCTTGGTTTGGAACGATTTGGATTCAACCGGAAGGGGTCCCGGTGAACTCTCTGAATGTCTCGTACCAGCATTTCTTCTGATTCCTCTAACTGTAACTCAACCTTTAGCAATTGTACTACAAAGTTTTTTAAGTCTGACCCCTCCTTTCCTTCCGGTAATTTTAGGATCTTCAGGTTGTTGCGCCTTTGCATATTCTCCAATCTTTCGACTCTCTCATCAGTCTCTCGTTCTTTAAATTTCAAAGCCTCAATTTCCTTGCGATTATCCACAATTCTCCCCTGCATCACCTTTATCTCTGATTCAATCACTTCTGTGCGAGTGCTTAATTTATCTAACTTATCTTCTAAGAGACTACATGAAGCACTTATACGCTCCTGGTTTTTCTTTGAGGCTTCAAAACCCATATGGATGTCTCTTTCCAGCTTTCTTAATAATGCCAATACCGATTCATCTGGTATATCTAAGCCATCCTGCTGAGAATCAGCCTGCCTTGTGTCCAGCACACCCTGAGAGGTTAGAAGTCCATCCAGTTTCCCCACCTCCGTCTCCCCTTCTATCATTTCTTTAGCTATTCCTCCTACTGCTCCTGCTACAGTTACACCCTCCACTTCGGGTATTATATTAAGCTGTTGAGGCTGTTGAGGGTTCTCTATCTCCGGTAACTCTGTAGTGGGTGACAGTACTTCTTCTTTCTCAGACTCCATCTCAGCTACCAGAGCCTGAAAAGGGTTTGGAGTTAAATGTATGGACCAGTCTAAACTTCTGTACCTTTCTTAGTGGCAAGGTTGTGCAGTATAGCACAAGTTGCAATGATTTTGCAGCAGATGATGGGTGTGTACTGACGATGATGGGTGTGTACTGACGTGCGCCTCCGCTTTTGTGAAGGCAACGGACTTGCTTTTCAATAGTCCAAACGTGCGCTCCACAACGTTGTGTGTTGATTTGTGTGCCACATTGTATCATCTCTCACTCGGGGTTGATGGGTTTAGGTAAGGAGTGAGGATAAATGACAGCACAGCATAAGTGCTATCACCTAGGTGAGAAAGAGAGTGCCATTAATTACATACACCAACACTTTCATTTGCAGGATCCATCAGGGGGTGTCACAGTGATTTACCTAGCAGGTATCCTTCTCCAAATTCTCCAAATTCTCCAAATTCTCCCGCAGCCAGGCGTGTGTAGATCCTACTGTTCTGGAAGATGTATGAGTCGTGGGTGCACCCTGG
The DNA here is from genome assembly GCF_964261635.1 of Lissotriton helveticus. Taxonomy (NCBI): domain Eukaryota; kingdom Metazoa; phylum Chordata; class Amphibia; order Caudata; family Salamandridae; genus Lissotriton; species Lissotriton helveticus. The sequence goes on along the minus strand of NC_136063.1, from coordinate 597,908,618 downwards.
AAAATTGGCCACGATGTCGGTGATTATGTTGGCAGCATCGCAGATTACCTGGAGTGGGTGGATTTTCTATTTCTGTTGATATACTCTGTGAATGCATCAATGCACCCTATAACATGCGGGAACTGTACCATTTGGTAAAAGTCCGTCTTGGTTTTCAGCAGTTCCGCCTGTCTGTTTGGGAAGCTTATGTAGTGATGCATTCTCTGCATCATGGCATCCAGGAACTTCTTAAAGAAATGGTACAGGCAACTCTGTGACACCCCACCTACCGCAGCTATCACCCCCTGGTAATTGCCAGATGCAAGTAGGTGTAGGCTACAGAGCACCTGCACATGTGGTGGTATGGAGTGCGCCCTTGGTGTTAGATGCTCCAGGAGTGGGCGCAGGTGTCTTATCAGGTCCAGGATGGTGTGGGAGTGTAGTCTGTACCTTTCATGGATCTCTGGCTCAGTCAGTTCAAAGAATATGATACGCTGTCTGTGAACGCGCTCCTCCCATCTCCAGATCCTCACTCGTGCTGCCTGTAGCCGTAGCCGCCTTACAATTACGTAGAAGGCCGCCATAGTGATCACCCTGTTGCATTTTGGGACTGTTTAAATAAATTGCACCTGATTCCCACCTGCTTTCAGTCAGTGTTAATTACCGACTCCTAAATACCGAATTTCATGAAATTTACAGATTCCTTATTCTCGATTCCTTCCCTACAACGCGTATGCCTATATACCGGTCGGTAACGGTGAAATTTAACAAATTTCACCGTTACCGACTGGTATTGGGCCACCTATATATGGCCCCAAGACTCCGCAGGGCTTGAACTCCAGCGAAGATTTCTATACATGCCTATAGGTTGGTCCCCTCACATTTTACCATCATGTATTTTACACATTTACTCTGTTGGCCTAAACCTCCTAAACCCACTGCATTTTAACATATCTTTTACACAATATTTTTTATCACTATTTGTACTTTTGCACACTATATTTGCACTGACAATTCAGGTTGGAAACAGACTCATAGATGTCCCTTTGGACTGATATTTAATAGCTTGATAGGCTGCTTAAGTGAATCATCACCCACTTGGGTTTTATTCTCATTTTGCCTAGCTTGAGCAACTGCGTATATCTTGTACATGCAGGGGATGAATTAAAATGTTTTTATTATTTTTAATTCTCTTTTTATCTAGCTCATACTTTTACTAAGAATTAACTACATTTACAAATGTGTTTTTATATTCTTGAAGTATTTATGCTTTTTATGATGTTGCTGGTTGTGCTTTGAATTCTATTGCCATGTCGGTTTCAATGAAATGCTTAAACCAACGGTATTTTGTCTATGTCTACAAACTCACTTGTCTTGTAACCAATCGTGTACCAGGTTACTCTGCACTTTGCACTTTAAATGCGGCATTGTTACTCCCAAGGCGTCATGTGATCAAGGCCTCTTGGTAGGCTGAAACGCGTCATGCAGGCAGGCTGCTGAAACTTTAATAAAATTACTCACCTGCAACTTCAACTGGGATGGGCATCTCATATTACACACCGTTGGTATCGCCAATATTTCTACAAGTTGATCTATGGGATAGAGTGGTGTATAATTGGAGGGGGAGAGGAATAAGAGTGGTGGGGGATTTGTATTCTGATAGCTCTGTTAAAAATTTTGAACAATTACAGACACAATATCAGCTCCCCAGAGAGAATTTTTCTAAATATCTGCAGATCAGGGAGTTTTTAGAGAATAGCGGCATCTCTTTTCAATCAAACCCCCTGATTGAGGCTAACTCAAGAGGGGCAAAGATTGGCATTTTATATAACTTGATGTTAAACATAAAATCTAATGATATTGAGCAGCAGAATCTTAAATGGGGGACTAAATTCAAATTGAAATCTCGTTGGGCATGGCGAAAGACTTATTCCTGTCTGCAAAGCTTTCTGCTCAACACTTCAAATCACTATTTAATTTATATTATACACCTGATAAGGTGTCTAAATGGCCCGGGGACGCGATTGGGAAATGTTTTCGTTGTGGTTACATTTCTGCAAATGATGTACATATCTTTTTTGCGTGCCCATCGTTGGCTCCCCTCCTATCGCAAATAGAAAGATGTTTATGGGAAATTGTAGGTAACCTAATTCAACTATCTGCAACACAGATTCTTTTGGGGGTAGAAATGGGATCAATGGATATTGGAACCGCGAAACAGCACGCTAAACTAATATTTGTAGCGACTGCTGTCTACAGACTGTGTATTGCATCATACTGGTTACAACAGGAACCACCTTCATTTGTGGAATGGCGGTCTAGATTCTTTGTAATTCATAATATGGAACATAGTCTGTATGCGCTTAAGGGTACACGGAAAACGAAACTAGGAGAACAAATATGGGGTTTAGTCACACAGTATCTTGAGTCATAAAATAGGGCTATATCTCCCTTTTAGTGCCAACTGGTAGAATCAAGTTAAATGTCTTAATTCCTATTTCTCAGTAGACCAATGTGTTATGTCTTATTTATTGCTCTTTTTTTTCTGTTTTTCTCCTCTCTTTATCTGGATTACTCATAATATACTTTGTAAACTCTGTTTGGCCTAAAATGCTTTGCTTTAACATGTGTAATATTCTAATATGTTATGATCTATTCTGTGATAATCTTAGTCTTTATTGTATTAGAATGACTCATACCAACCGATTCATGTATTTGCCAAAAATAAATAAAATTAAAAAAAAAAAACTTCGACCGGGTCAGCGTTTGTTTGTTCCTGTGTGGTTCCGATGATTGGGGGATTGCAGGAGCTCACCAGGCAAAATTCACGATATATATATATATTACCTACTGGCGGTCGCCAGTAGGTATATATAGTTAGGATTTTTTTCCTATGGGATTTTTGAAAATTCTATGTTGAATTGGCTGAAATTTTCTGGAAAATGGAACATTTTGTTTCTGAGCAGCCCCTGAAAATTTGGGGGGGTTTCGTCAAGCGGGGGCCGAGAAAAAAGGGGGGTCCCAAAACATGTTTTTAACATTGAGTTTTCCATAGGGCGGTTGGACTCACTTTTAGCTCGATCGGCTGAATGGATTTCCACGAAACTTGGCAAAATTGTAGGGACTGGTAGCCCGATGGGCCTTTGCTATGTCTCAAGATATATGCTCCAGTGGTTTTTACGAAAATTAACTTTGAAAAATATATATTGGGCTACATTGGGCTATATATATGTTGGAGCCCAAATGTAGCCCAATGTAGCCCAATGAAGCCCAATGAAGCCCAAAGATGGCCGCCAGAGACAAAAAAAAACAAATGTAGCCCAAATATCAGCCAGATGTAGCCCAACTATAGCCCAGTGACAGAATGTCCCAGAGTGTTTTAAAAAACAACTAGAACGCTAACAATCTTACTTATGACAAAAGTATGGCACACCTGAAGTCATCTTGATTGGAATAAAGTGGTAACACTTAATACATTTAATTTGAAAAGGAACAAAGTAAGGGGTTTCATTTTGCCATAGAAATGTTATATATATATATATATATATTCACTGAAAAAACCATAGGTTATAGACCATATATAGTTAGGAATTAGCATTTACAAAACCTTGAAAATTCACTGAAAAAACCATAGGTTATAGACCATATATAGTTAGGAATTAGCATTTAAAAAACCTTATTTTACTCACACAAAACCATTGAAATTCCATATATAGTTAGTTGCACTAACTATATATCGCGCACCCGCAATCCACTGCTGATCATGTCACATATTACATCATTCATGACATGGTCAGTGACATCACTGATGACATCACTGATGACATCTCAAATGACATCACTGATGACATCACTGATGACATCTCAAATGACATCACTGATGACATCACTGATGACTACATCCAGTGACTGTATAATTCTGTAAAGTTAAAATATGTCTTACATATTGAAGAATGAGTGGATGTATAAGTGTTTTGATGAAGGATTTAGTAGGGGCATGACTGACTGTATGAGTGACTGATTAAATGTGTCTCACTGAGTGCATGGGTTAGTGACTAAACTGTCTTAATTTGTGCATCATTATGTCTGTTGTTCTGTAAACTGCTGCATGTGTTGATCAGTAGCTATATGATTAACTATATGGGTTATTGATTGGTTGCCCAAGCATTTGTATGGGAGACTGAGTGTGTGTGTGGGTGGCTGGGAGGTGTATGACTCTCTGCATAGATGTGTGAGCAGTTGATTTACTAGATGTATGGGTTCAAAAGTGCATGTGGAAACAGCTGTATGGGCAGTTGACTGTGTGCATGAGTGTATTGGTGAGTGAATGGATATCTCAGTGCTACATGTTAAAGTAAGTACATATGTAAAATACAGTACATGTGAGAGTTGACATATATAAATAACTGTGCATAAGAGCCAGTGAATGTGTGAGTGGCTGTATGGATCATTGTGAACTTGTATCCAGGATTGTATAAGTGAGTAAATATGTTTTAGTATATGTTTGAATAAGTAAGGTGTGTATAACTGTATAGTTGAGGAAATGGAGGTGTGATTGATTCTTTGCATTACTGACTAAGTGTCTGAGTAACTCCATAGATGAGTGACAGTCTATGAGTGTCTGTTTACACTGAGTGTATCTAAGGTTATATTAGAGTCTGAAGAGGTTCATCGTATTATCACATGAATGATGTCATCAGTGATGTGATCAGTAATGTCAAATGAGATGTCATCAGTGATGTCATCAGTGATGTCATTTGAGATGTCATCAGTGATGTCATTTGAGATGTCATCAGTGATGTCATCAGTGATGTCATTTGAGATGTCATCAGTGATGTCATCAGTGATGTCATTTGAGATGTCATCAGTGATGTCATCAGTGATGTCACTGACCATGTCATGAATGATGTAATATGTGACATGATCAGCAGTGGATTGCGGGTGCGCGATATATAGTTAGTGCAACTAACTATATATGGAATTTCAATGGTTTTGTGTGAGTAAAATAAGGTTTTTTAAATGCTAATTCCTAACTATATATGGTCTATAACCTATGGTTTTTTCAGTGAATTTTAAAGGTTTTGTAAATGCTAATTCCTAACTATATATGGTCTATAACCTATGGTTTTTTCAGGGAATTTTCAAGGTTTTGTAAATGCTAATTCCTAACTATATATGGTCCATAACCTATGGTTTTTTCTGTGAATTTCATTGGTTTTTTAACAGCTAATATCTGTAGCTGTAAAATGTATTCTTCTTTAAATCCAAAAATATATTTTATATGTTTATGAATAATTTTTTTTTTAAATATTTTTTTTTCTTCGTTCCCGCTTCGCAAATCGGGAAGCTTCCCGTTAGCTGACCTTGATGCCGCGAAATAGACCGCGAGCCGGTAAACGTTTCTTTACCGCAAGTGCCGCGTTACAAAACAACATCGTGACGCCTCCCGTCCGCATGACGTTTCACGTTGTCGCGTGATACGTCATATGACGTACTACGTTAGCGAACTGGTACGCGAAGCGAGTCGCAAAGCGCAGGTTTCTGGAAGCAAACCGGGAGGCCCTGCAAAGCGCTTAACGTAAACACAGCAAGTCATGTGACTTGGTAATAACACTTTTTATTGGTTCATTTCACTTTTGGTTTCCTAATGATGTAAGACTAGGTCATATAATCTAAAATGAACACTTTTGATTGGTTGAGAACTCTTGTTTTTCCCAAATGATGAAAATCCCTCCTTCTTTCCTCACTCTGACTTTCATCATTGTGAGAGAAAGACCCTTTGTGATCACTGAGCAATGGCTTCTTTAGTAGCTTCAGCTGGTGCTTCCCCACCACCTCCACCACATCCAAGGAAGAGTGGACCACCTGCTCAAGTTATAATTCAACAAGAAGAAGAAGAAGAGGAACAGGAGGACGAGCACGAAGAGAGGCAGTTTTTGCCTGAGCAGCCCAGGACGTCTCACCGGAAAGAAAACTTCATTTGGCAATTTTTTAAAATTCCCAAAGGTCAGAAAAAAGTAAATGCAAGATACGTAACTTGCCTTATATGTCAAGATAGACTGTCCAGAGGGACCGACAAAAAATACAGTTTCGGAAACTACACAATGCATCGCCATATGACTAGGTGGCATCCTAACAACTACAGTGCTGCACAGTTTCGGAACGACCTAGATAATCTCCCTATTATGGCCAGAAGATCTGTTGTACCGGAAGTAACGGGACCAGAGGGCAGGGAGATGGTGCCAAATATACAAATGAGATTTGGTGATGTAAAACACATCTGCGTATTTTGCGATGGATTCATTTCCTACGGAGAAAAAAGCATCACTCTGATCAACAGAGCTATTGACTATCATATGCAAGTTTGTACGAAACGCCCAAAATAATAAATACTTCTTTTTTTTGTTTTGTTGCTCCTGTTGAGCCCTTTACAATGAATCGTTTTCATTGCCCCCTCCAAGAAAAACCCCAAAAAATATAAAACTGTTCCGAAAAATTCAAAAACAGTAAAAAAATGTTCAGAAAAAAAAAAAAAAGTTATTTTCAGAACTACCTCCCCGTTATTAAAAAATTGGTACAATATTTGGAACTGTGCCAACCTCTATTTCTCTTAGTTCGCTTCCCAGTTCGCTCGCCGGTACGCGAACCGGAAGTGAACCAAAAACAGTAAGTATAAGGGAAGGAAACAGACACTTATGTTAAAAGAAAGACAGCTATAGGGGAGTAAACTAGAGATACTATTACCCGTAATCCACTGCTGATGATGTCACATATTACATCATTCATGACATGCTCAGTGACATCATCAGCAGAGGATTGCGGGTTTTTTGGCAACATGCCTTATCCACGGTTTAATAACGCTGCCTTTTGCTTTATATAAGTTTTCAAATTGTATGAAATATATACCAATAGGTCGTTATGAACCTTTAGGTAGTGCTTTTCTTCATGAGGTCTGGTCGCTTCCATACACATACAGATGTTTCAAAGATGATCAAGAAGTTTATCTGAATGGAGAGGAATGCACTGAGACGCCAGATCATTCACTAATGTGTAGGCACATACAGTTACACGGTTCATGCAACAAACACCGACCAAATATGGCTTGCGTGTTGCAAGGCACGCCAGTTCCTGCTATCATCCCCACGTTCAAGTTGTTGGAAAATGGTAGTTATTTGATGCTCAATAATGAAGATTGTTCTGAGTTAATTAAAAGTATTCCTTTTATCGTAACAGTAAGTGAACGGGTTATTTGCTGCAGAAATGTTCTATTTCCTCCCACACATGAACATAGGGAGTTTTCAATCTGGCCACAAATACCAACCTTGGGACACGTTTCAACGGCATGGCAAGAATAAGAGCTCTTTTGTCTCAGAGAGAGGTGGCCTTGAGTTCGGCCCGTGAAACTTTCGTACTTCACATAGCGAACACCCGTACAGAGGTGCACACCCTTTTCAATTAAGATTTGCCTTTCAATTTCAGCAACATGTTTCCGACTATCTTTAACGCATCCTCCACAAAGTCCCTGGCGCACTTTTTTAAAGTTGTTACCAGTGGTCTCGTGACTTCATTTGAGAAAATCTTTGGAGTCATCCCTGCTTCCTTTCATTCCATTTTCTCCACTCTGGTTCGTGGATTGGCATTTTTACTTGCATTACCAGCGGACGCTCTTGTGCTTTTTTACATTTTTAAATATGGATGTCCCTCCTATGCAACCTCCCACCCTGCAGCTGCTGACACTGTTCCGCAATCGCATGCTAGAATATTATGGCACAATGCCGTTGGCGATATTAAGCACGGCATATGGATTATCTTTTCGATTCTCCTACTTCACCTGTGTCCAGCCTGTATTTCACTGCCTGACCTGTGATTTCGATTGGGCCATTGATTTGTGTCTCTGCGGACCGGTTTCTCCTGACGTCGACTTTAATCAGCTGATGACTCCTATCATTACTCACGAGTTGGTTTGTCCTGGCGAAAGGATTATGGCTGTGGCATTGATGCATGGACTACTTGGTCCCTGGAATTTACTGGCGGCAGCACAGTCTTTCTTGGAACAGAGGTTTCTTGAAAACCCACCGAGCTGTCCTCTGATGGTGATAGAGGATCCGGTGCTGGGAGAGCACGTATGTTCTTTTCCTCTTTTAAATTGGATGGCTGAACTGTTTTCGGATGAAGACGGTGACTTCCTATTGGAGGCTGTTGCAGCTTATTTTGCATACACAGTTATGTCATAGACCTTTTTCATGTTTGATATGCTGAGTACTAGCATTTCATTGTCAATTCATTGACTTATTTGTCAAGTTTTTATTATTTACCTTGCCTATTGGCTTAAGACTCGATAAAGTACTTGGCTGTTTTATTTTTCTTTAGCATTAAATTTTCCTAGTTTTTAATGCTTTACCTTGCGGACCGTCCACATATAAACTTGCAATCTGCTCTCATGAGATGGCACTTCTATTATCTTATTCAGTTCGTTTCCGGATCATGGGGAGGTGTCATCTAGGTCCTGGATATCTTTACACCGTGTTAAGTTAGCATGGGCTCATTACCGGTTTAAACGCCATTTTTCCTTTTTTGCAACTTCTGCACAAGACACTTAGTTGTTGCTTTAGCTTTCCACCTAGTAGTTCATCGTGGTTTACATGAGAATAATATGTTATTGGTCTACTATCTGCTTTACTTGTTAAACTATATCTGTACAGCGAGTGCTAAAGTTTCAAGAACAACACGATACAGAATTGTTATGAGGTCTGATCTCCACGACTTCATACTCATAACATAAGTGCAACTTCTGCCAATTCTGGGCATGAGGCGGGTTTTATATTGCTTTGCCGAACACACATACACAACAGTTGATGCGGTTCACATGAAGAGAGAGCTGGTGTATGCTGATGTGATTCCTTCAAATCTAAGACACTAAAGTATGGGCACGCCCTAAACCAACACAAAGAGACCTTCTTAGCAAATAATATAATATGTGTATTAGGGAGGGTGAGATATAAGCAGCCGCGGGCCGTGGAGGGAGTTACGATGGGGCAGGGAGGCGGGGAGGGGGAGAAGCAGGGTGGAGCCCTCTCTACCTTGCCCCTCCCCCTCCCCGCCTCCCTGCCCCACCGTTACTCCCTCCACGGCCCGCGGCTGCTTATAAGTGTTGCTAACTCTTATTCATTTACAGCATGTTAACATACTGTCACCATTCGCTTTTTATGTACTAGTAACTATGCTGGTAATTTTGCTACTGATAATATGTGTACTTGTATTCTCCACCCTGCTTCTCCCCCTCCCCGCCTCCCTGCCTCACCGTAACTCCCTCCACGGCCCGCGGCTGCTTATAAGTGTTGCTAACTCTTATTCATTTACAGCATGTTAACATACTATCACCATTCACTTTTTATGTACTAGTAACTATGCTGGTAATTTTGCTACTGATAATATGTGTACTTTTATTATCTAAGGTACTACGCCTGAGAAGACGGCATTAGTAAATAAACATTTCAAATACACATCTGTTCTTCTTAACTCCATGTTCTGGTTTCTAAGAAATCTATAACGACCGACTGTTCATGAGTTCCACGTATCCTGAGGTACTATAAGTTCATATTCTGGATTGTCTAAACATTGAGAGTTTGTTATATCCAATGTGACACTGTACCTAGCTTGCTAAGGAGTTTTTGATTACTAACGTGAGTTTTGGGACACCCTAATTCGCCGAGGTTCCAATCCTCTGTCCACAGTTCTGTGTGAGAACAGAAACCCTGCGACAGGGGCACCCCCGACCCTTGCTGGAGCTTCATCACACTTGCGATACAACTCCAGCAATGCATTCGCCGAGGTTCCAATCCTCTGTCCACAGTTCTGTGTGAGAACAGAAACCCTGCGACAGGGGCACCCCCGACCCTTGCTGGAGCTTCATCACACTTGCGATACAACTCCAGCAATGCGCCACCTTTACGGCACAGATACATCACGCATCTGTGCTGTTTTTGCCCCATGATGCGCCGCATTGTAAATGCAGCACACCATAGGTGACGGAACAGCGGCACAGAATGACTAACACATCCCTGGTGATGCGCCAGTCATCATAAATGTATCCCTATGCTTCTTATCTTGTTAGAGATGAACCGCCATATGTATCATCAAAGTTTTTTGCATTTCCTAAATAGCGAACTTTAAGGAATAAATAGCGATTCTTTACCATTCCTAGTTTGCGATGAGCTATTTGCTAATTAGCCGAATGTAGCCCAATGAAGCCCAATGTAGCCCAATGTAGCCCAAAGATGGCCGCCAGACACACAAAAAAACAAATGTAGCCCAAATATCAGCCAGATGTAGCCCAACTATAGCCCAGTGACAGAATGACCAATCAGCTTCGCAAACCTCCGTTACGCGAAGCGGAGCGCTGTTACAGATATATATCTTTTTTTGAACGTTAATTTCTCAAAATCCACTGGAGCACATATATTGAGACCTAGCAAAGGCACATCGGGCTACCAGTCCCTAATATTTTGCCAAGTTTCGTGCAAATCCATTCAGCCGTTCGATTATTATTATTATTATTTTTTTTTGCCCCGCGGGGCCCTTTTAAAACCTCCACATCAAACCTAGGGGGTCAGCGAGGATCTACTATGCCCCCTTATAGTTATTTCCCCCTTTGTTTTGACCTCCTCTTGTCTCTCGATCCTACCGAGAGACAAGATGGCGGCCGCTACGGACTGTTTGGAATGTTGACAGACGCCGGAGAACCAATCAGCTTCGCTTCACAAAGCTCCGTTGCGCGAAAAGTCCGCGTCCTGGGCCGCTGCCCAGTCCGCTGTTACAGATATATATCTTTTTTTAAACGTTAATTTCTCAAAATCCACTGGAGCACATATATTGAGACCTACAAAAGGCACATCGGGCTACCAGTCCCTACAATTTTGCCAAGTTTCGTGCAAATCCATTCAGCCGTTCGGGCTAAAAGTGAGGCCAACCGCCCTATGGAAATTAACATGGGAAAAACGCGTTTTGGGACCCCCCCTTTTTTCTCGGCCCCCCCTTGACGAACCCCCCCAAAATTTTCAGGGGCTGCTCAGAAACAAAATGTTCCATTTTCCTGAAAATTTCAGCCAATTCCGTCCACAAACGCCAAAGTTATTAGACATAGAATTTTCAAAAATCCCATAGAGAAAAAATCCTAACTATATATACCTACTGGCGACCGCCAGTAGGTAATATATATATATATAATATATATATATATATTACCTACTGGCGGTCGCCAGTAGGTATATATAGTTAGGATTTTTTTCCTATGGGATTTTTTAAAATTCTATGTTGAATAACTTTGGCGTTTGAGGACGGAATTGGCTGAAATTTTCTGGAAAATGGAACATTTTGTTTCTGAGCAGCCCCTGAAAATATGGGGGGGTTCGTCAAGCGGGGGCCGAGAAAAAAGGGGGGTCCCAAAACGTGTTTTTAACATTGAGTTTTCCATAGGGCGGTTGGACTCACTTTTAGCTCGAACGGCTGAATGGATTTCCACGAAACGTGGCAAAATTGTAGGGACTGGTAGCCCGATGTGCCTTTGCTATGTCTCAAGATATATGCTCCAGTGGTTTTTACGAAAATTAACTTTGAAAAATATATATTGGGCTACATTGGGCTATATATATGTTGGAGCCCAAATGTAGCCCAATGTAGCCCAATGAAGCCCAATGAAGCCCAATGTAGCCCAAAGATGGCCGCCAGAGACAAAAAAAAACAAATGTAGCCCAAATATCAGCCAGATGTAGCCCAACTATAGCCCAGTGACAGAATGTCCCAGAGTGTTTTAAAGAACAACTAGAACGCTAACAGTCTTACTTATGACAAAAGTATGGCACACCTGAAGTAATCTTGATTGGAATAAAGTGGTAACACTTAATACATTTAATTTGAAAAGGAACAAAATAAGGGGTTTCATTTTGCCATAGAAATGTTATATATATATATATATATATATATATATATATATATATATATATATATATATTTATATATATATATATTCACTGAAAAAACCATAGGTTATAGACCATATATAGTTAGGAATTAGCATTTACAAAACCTTGAAAATTCACTGAAAAAACCATAGGTTATAAACCATATATAGTTAGGAATTAGCATTTAAAAAAACCTTACTTTACTCACACAAAACCATTGAAATTCCATATATAGTTAGTTGTACTAACTATATATCGCGCACCCGCAATCCACTGCTGATCATGTCACATATTACATCATTCATGACATGGTCAGTGACATCACTGATGACATCACTGATGACATCTCAAATGACATCACTGATGACATCACTGATGACATCTCAAATGACATCACTGATGACATCACTGATGACAACATCCAGTGACTGTATGTTTCTGTAAAGTTAAAATATGTCTTACATATTGAAGAATGAGTGGATGTAGAAGTGTCTGAACAAAGGATTTAGTAGGTGCATGACTGACTGTATGAGTGAGTGATTAAATGTGTCTCACTGAGTGCATGGGTTAGTGACTAAACTGTCTTAATTTGTGCATCATTATGTCTGTTGTTCTGTAAACTGCTGCATGTGTTGATCAGTAGCTATATGATTAACTATATGGGTTATTGATTGGTTGCCCAAGTATTTGTATGGGAGACTGAGAGTGTGTATGGGTGGCTGGGAGGTGTATGACTCTCTGCATAGATGTATGGGTTCAAAAGTGCATGTGGAAACAGCTGTATGGGCGGTTGACTGTGTGCATGACTGTATTGGTGAGTGAATAGATATCTCAGTGCTACATGTCAAAGTAAGTACATATGTAAAATACAGTACATGTGAGAGTTGACATATATAAATAACTGTGCATAAGAGCCAGTGAATGTGTGAGTGGCTGTATGGATCATTGTGAACTTGTATCCAGGATTGTATAAGTGAGTAAATATGTTTTAGTATATGTTTGAATAAGTAAGGTGTGTTTAACTGTATAGTTAAGGAAATGGAGGTGTGATTGATTGTTTGCATGACTGACTAGGTGTGTGTGTAACTTCATGGATGAGTGACAATCTGTGAGTCTGTGTTTACACTGAGTGTATCTAAGGTTATATTAGAGTCTGAAGAGGTTCATCGTATTAGCACATGAATGATGTCATCAGTGATGTGATCAGTAATGTCAAATGAGATGTCATCAGTGATGTCATCAGTGATGTCATTTGAGATGTCATCAGTGATGTCATCAGTGATGTCATTTGAGATGTCATCAGTGATGTCATCAGTGATGTCACTGACCATGTCATGAATGATGTAATATGTGACATGATCAGCAGTGGATTGCGGGTGCGCGATATATAGTTAGTACAACTAACTATATATGGAATTTCAATGGTTTTGTGTGAGTAAAGTAAGGTTTTTTTAAATGCTAATTCCTAACTATATATGGTTTATAACCTATGGTTTTTTCAGTGAATATATATATACATACATACATACATACATACATACATACATACATATATATATATTATATATATATATATATATATATATATATATATATTCACTGAAAAAACCATAGGTTATACACCATATATAGTTAGGAATTAGCATTTAAAAAACCTTATTTTACTCACACAAAACCATTGAAATTCCATATATAGTTAGTTGTACTAACTATATATCGCGCACCCGCAATCCACTGCTGATCATGTCACATATTACATCATTCATGACATGGTCAGTGACATCACTGATGACATCACTGATGACATCTCAAATGACATCACTGATGACATCACTGATGACATCTCAAATGACATCACTGATGACATCACTGATGACATATCAAATGACATCACTGATGACATCTCAAATGACATCACTGATGACATCACTGATGACATCTCATTTGACATTACTGATCACATCACTGATGACATCTCAAATGACATCACTGATGACATCACTGATGACATCTCAAATGACATCACTGATGACATCACTGATGACATCTCAAATGACATCACTGATGACATCACTGATGACATCTCATTTGACATTACTGATCACATCACTGATGACATCATTCATGTGATAATACGATGAACCTCTTCAGACTCTAATATAACCTTAGATACACTCAGAGTAAACACAGACTCGCAGATTGTCACTCATCCATGAAGTTACACACACACCTAGTCAGTCATGCAAACAATCAATCACACCTCCATTTCCTTAACTATACAGTTAAACACACCTTACTTATTCAAACATATACTAAAACATATTTACTCACTTATACAATCCTGGATACAAGTTCACAATGATCCATACAGCCACTCACACATTCACTGGCTCTTATGCACAGTTATTTATATATGTCAACTCTCACATGTACTGTATTTTACATATGTACTTACTTTGACATGTAGCACTGAGATATCTATTCACTCACCAATACAGTCATGCACACAGTCAACCGCCCATACAGGTGTTTCCACATGCACTTTTGAACCCATACATCTATGCAGAGAGTCATACACCTCCCAGCCACCCATACACACTCTCAGTCTCCCATACAAATACTTGGGCAACCAATCAATAACCCATATAGTTAATCATATAGCTACTGATCAACACATGTAGCAGTTTACAGAACAACAGACATAATGATGCACAAATTAAGACAGTTTAGTCACTAACCCATGCACTCAGTGAGACACATTTAATCACTCACTCATACAGTCAGTCATGCACCTACTAAATCCTTTGTTCAGACACTTCTACATCCACTCATTCTTCAATATGTAAGACATATTTTAACTTTACAGAAACATACAGTCACTGGATGTTGTCATCAGTGATGTCATCAGTGATGTCATTTGAGATGTCATCAGTGATGTCACTGACCATGTCATGAATGATGTAATATGTGACATGATCAGCAGTGGATTGCGGGTGCGCGATATATAGTTAGTACAACTAACTATATATGGAATTTCAATGGTTTTGTGTGAGTAAAATAAGGTTTTTTAAATGCTAATTCCTAACTATATATGGTGTATAACCTATGGTTTTTTCAGTGAATTTTCAAGGTTTTGTAAATGCTAATTACTAACTATATATGGTCTATAACCTATGGTTTTTTCAGTGAATTTCATTGGTTTTTTAAAAGCTAATATCTATAGCTGTAAAATGTATTCTTCTTTAAATCCAAAAATATATTTTATATGTTTATTAAGAATTTTTTTTAAATATTTTTTTTGTTTCGCTCCCGGTCCGCGAACCGGGAAGCTTCCCGTTAGCCAATTTGATGCCGCGACCCGGTCCGCGAACCGGTAAGAAATCAACATAGTGACGGTATCGCGTTGCCGCATAATGCGTCTTATGACGTACTGCGTTAGCGACCCGGAAGTGCCCCGGGGCGCGGACCGAGGCGCGAAACGCAGCTCCCCGGAAGCGATCCGCGGCGCGTCGCGAAAGCGCGACGTATCGCTTTGCCGCGTAATGCGTCTTGTGACGTACCGCGTTAGCGCACCCGGAAGTGTCCCGGGGCGCGGACCGAGGCGCGAAGCTCAGCGACCCGGAAGCTAACCGGGGCGCGTTCCGCAGCGCGTAACATGAGCGTGAGAGGTCATGTGACTTGTTAATAAAACTTTTCATTGGTTCATTTCACTTTTGGTTTCATAATGATGTAAGGCTAGGTCAGGTGACCTAAAAATAACACTTTTCATTGGTTGAGAAGTATTGTTTTTCCCAAATGATGAAAACCCCTCCTTCTTTCCTCACTCTGACTTTCATCATTGTGAGAGGAAGACCTTCATTACTATATCAGAAATGGCTTCAGTACTTGCTTCAGCTGGTGGACCCCCACCACCACCTCCACCTCCTCATGGGAAGAGAGGACCACCTCCCCAGGTGATGACTAACACTGAGGAGGAAGAGGAAGAAATGGATGAAGAGGAGGGAGAAGAACCACAGTTCTTAGAAGAGGTGCCCCGAGTTTCACATAAGAAAGCCAGTTTCATCTGGCAGTTTTATTCGATCCCTCCTGGCCAAAAAAAGTCAATGCGAGGTATGTCACCTGCCTCATCTGTAAAGAAAAATTATCCAGAGGGACGGATAAGAAATATAGTTACGGAAATCATACAATGCACAGGCACATGACAAGGAAGCATCCACTCAATTATAGCCGGGCGGAAATACGGGATTTGCAGGAAAATCCAAGATCAACTCCTGTGGCCAGATCAAGAATACCCATTTCATTGACACCAGCAGAGGCACGGGAAACTGTGCCAAATATACAAGAAAATTTTGGCCACATGATACACTCTTGTATGCACTGTCGTGCGTTGTTAGCATGTGGCAACATGAGCATAAATGCTATAAACCTGGCGTATGAACACCATAATTGCCCTAACCGCCCCCAGTAATTTTTTTTTTGCTCCTGTTGAGCCCTTTTTAATGCCTGTTTTTTGTTGTTTCCCCCCCAAAAAAAAACCAAAAAAAAAATAAAATCGTTCAAAAAATACAAAAAAAACAAAAAATGTTCAAAAAAAAAAAAATATATAAAACAACAAAAATATTTAAAAAAAAGTTCTTTTCAGAACTACCTTCCCTTTCAAAAAAAATTGCTAGAATGTTTAGCACTCTGGCAAGCTCTATTTCTTTTGGTTCGCTTCCCGGTTAGCTTCCCGGTACGCGGACCGGGAGCTAACCAAAAATTTTTTTTTTTTAAAAAGAGTAAGTATAAGGAAAGTAAACAGAGAGTGATGTTAAAAGAAAGACAGCTATAGGGAGTAAAGAAGAGATACTGTTTAATAGATCTATTTAACGAAGAAAAGACGGAAGAGGGTATAATTGTGAAAAACAAAATAGATAACGAAGTGAAAGAAAAAAAAAGAGAGTATAACATTAACAAAGAAGAGTTTCTTGGAGAATGTGAGTGAATGTTCAAAATAAGATTAAAACATGAGGAATAACAGAGAGAAAAAATAGAAAACAGAAAACAAAAAATAACAGAAAAAGATTAATTGAAACAGCAAAGAAATGTAAGTAACATAGAGCCATATCATCAACACAGGCAATAAAAGTTTTGCAGCTTTTATTGGCAGAAATGTGTCGCTAAAGCTGCTTTTGCGGCAGAAAACTGCCGCTAAAACCACTTTTGCACCAGTTTTCTGCCAATAAAAAGAGCAATAATTTTATTGGCTGTGTTCATAATATGCCCCTTAGTGTGCTTCAACTACACAGAGAAAGCATTATGAACAAGTACTGATAGAGTGATCAGTCAAAGACACTAAGAGTAATAGAGACGGAGTGAGTGAACAAGAGTGAGGAACTATGAGAAGAGAGGGACTGAGAAAAAGAGTGGAAGGAGTTGAGTAAGTAGGTAATAGAGAAAGGAATGAGGAAAGTAGCAAAGGCAGGAAACTGAGGGTTAAAGAAATGAAGCAGTGGAACTAATAGAAGTTAAATGTGATAGAAATGTAATGAAAAGAGTACAAAACATTTACCTTATAATTGTTGTTAAATTACTCACTTTTTGTTTTTATACTTTCAATCTGTGAAAGAGAGAACAAACATTTGAAAAATATTAAAACATGTATTTAAAAATTACAAAAGACAAGGGAAAAGATTGAAGGACAAACAGTTTTTCAACAACTTTGACACTTACAGAAGCTTCTGCTTCTACACAGTCCTAAAGATATACATTTTAAACTAACAGTATCGTGATGCAGATGAAGTGAGGCCTATCTTAAAACATGGTGCATCTTTTGCATTGCTGTTGTCTCAGAAAAGTGTCGCAAGACACTAAAATTTTAAATGATTACTTCAGGATGCCAATAAGATGTGTCCTATCCAGAGGTTTGTTTGAGGTGAGGCCTACTCAGGGTTGCAGATGAAATTTCGAGTTGTTGAAGAGAACAGAGGACATAATACATGTGAAGGTCTACCAATGAAGTGAGTCATGTCCACTGCACTCTTGAACAAAGTCCAAACCTCCTATGTTTCCCTGGACAGACCTAAACTTGATCTGCACAATGTGATTCATAATGATAGGAAACACAGGTGATGTAAATGAAATACGTGCAATTTATTTTGCTCATTTCACAATCACATCACTTGTGTTTCCTTTGCTTAGGTATCTCATTGTGCAGATGTAGTCCAGCATATGAAAGAATACGCAGAAGTGCAGCACTGCATGCAACAACTTTGACACTTACAGACGCCTCACCTTCTCCATGCCTCCTACACAGTTCTACATATACATCATAAATGCAAACAGTACAGAATTAATTATACATGTTAAATGGTTTATTTTTGCTGTTCTCAGAATGTATCAAAATTCACTAAAAACAGTGACTTGAAGGTATTCATCATATAACAGCGGGGAAAAAAACCACAATCAAAATGATTGTGTTTAAAAAACCCATACAACATAACAAATCAGAATTCAGAACTCCTTAAAGTTAACTTACTTTCCATGACGTCAAAGGATGTCCTATGAACAGCTTACACTCTGTTGTGCTGTTATTACTTTCAGCCCGCCACTTTCTGAAAGAAAATCTCCATCGTTTTTAAAAACATGTTACATGCAATAAATGACTTCTTGCTCTCTACCACAAGTTTCCACAAGGCCAAATCTTGTCAGACCCATTTATAACTCTTGGATTTCTTGTAAGCCAATCCCGTCATTGGCATTTCCGCAACTTTCAGAATTAAAATGTTGAAGATAATTTTCACAATCCTGGAATAGTAATATCTTCCCCTTCTTGCTCAGTCATGTTCTACATTTCCTATGACACTGATACTGCTTACTATGAAGCAGACTTACACTACCTCTATGACTACTACAATTATTTAATTCTCTACATCATTTTTAATCACAAAGCAATGTAAAACAGTAGACAGCATTGCAGACTTACATTCCCTCTACTTTATGTTTTGATTGGCTGCTTCAATTAGCTTATAAAAAGAAATAGTTTTTCTGAACTCATTCAAAGTGCACTTATTTCTCCATGACGTCCAGTCTTATGGTTAGAAGTTATGTCTCTGAACTACACTTATCCTCAAGGCCAAATTGTGTAGGAGCCATTAGAACTTCTTGAAATTCCACAGAGCACATCCCGAGATTATTTCCCTAAAATTTTGGTTTTAAAAACACCAGGTAAGAGTTTTTAAGGTCATACGGCAATTTTTTAAAAAAAATTAAAACAGAATCGTTGCAGAATGACCAGCCATTTCTAGACTTTAAATAAGCTGTGTAATGTCCTGATATTATTGAAGGACCGTCATGATATATAATTGCTGCAGTTACAAAAGTCCTTCCTGATATTGACAACTGCGAAGCTACAAAATTTTTAATTAAAGTTGTCAATTTTGTTCCATCAGGCCTACATCGTTGGAACATTAAAATGACATACTGGCCATATGTTCGTATAAATAATGTGGACATCATTTCAGATTTACATTGGCTACACTCCATGTTGTGATCAGCTGCTTTTACTAGCTTATTAAAGGAGACTGATTTACTGTCTGGCAAAGTTAAATATATAAATCTTTCTGAGTCTACACTAGTAGTACTTGATACCATACAGTTCTCGCAGTCATGCTGCCATTGATAAGAAAGCCCAAACAGCTGATCTACATCTACACCTTCAGCATGTAATACATCAAGCATATACATTAAAAACTCCTGACAATCTTGCTGAATATTTTGAGAGAATTGTGTTTGGCCTGAACATCTGTCTAACAGATTTCGAATTTCAGACACACTTTCTATGTTTGTTCTATCAGTGCTACATTTCTCTAACACAGAATTTAACAAACTGCAAAATGTTTGATCAGAATTGACCACAATCTCTTCTTTTACATTTTCTAGAGAAAACAAAACAATAACCACTACATTAGCATAGCAGTTGACACCAGAACTGTTTTCAAACTGAAAACCAACAACATCTTCAACAGAATCCTTTTTGTTTCTGCTTGTAATTTTAGGTTCATTGACTTTTTGTCTTTTTGCTACAACCTCCCCAGTATTGGTCACATTTCTTCGTTTCCGGCCTACCACACGTTTCTCAAACAAAGGATACTGAGGCAAATGTGGCGCATACTCTCTTCTTAACCTATTGTATTCCTTAACACAATCTAGATCCGCACAAATGTTTGTGACATCACACTCAATCAAGTACAATCCCGATAAAGTTCTAACTCGTGACAATGCCACATATGCCATACCCTCCTTGAACACAGAACTGCCAATATTCACCAATGCACTGTCTACACTTAAACCTTGCGATTTATGGATTGTCACCGCATATGCCAAGCAAACAGGAAACTGCTTACGGCGAACATATAAGTCTTTTACAAGCAAAAATCTAGCAGAACAACGACCAATTAGCTGTACTTCCTCAATGCCATCAAATTTAATTTTTAAAAATTCAATTCCATCTCTATTTCTGTATTTCACAAAATCAACAACATTACCCATTGATCCATTTACCAGACCTCTTTCAACATGTAAATTCCTTCTTAAAATTATACGGCAGTTCAAGCACACATTCAGAGTCTTTTCAAAACCTGCAGTTTTAGATATACTCTTCTCTAATGAATCCAATTTTGTTTTCAGATTCTCAGACAAAATAATTGTTGATCCCATATGCTCTACTCTGTCAATAGCTTCCAGTTTCACAATCTCTTGCTTTTCTAAATGCAACATTTTGTTGTTGAATTTGGCAGATTCTGCAAGAGTTGGCATCAAACATATTCCAGATTTCTTCTCAGTAATTTTCTGAAAAATATTCTCAGGCACAACATCTTGTTCTGGATATAAATTTGACAGTAATCGTGCATGTAAAGCTTCTTTCCCATGCTCGGTCACTTTTCCAATTCTAACATCTTGTAGAATAGTCTTGTAAACTTCATCCTTCGCCTGACGCATATTTTCATGCAGTTCAGCATAATTGAAGTTTAACCATATATTGACGTTGCCAATGCTCCCTAGGCACTTCCTGGTATCTTCATGCGTGAGCATTTTGAACACAGGTTGCCCTTTCACTGGTGTCAGCTGCAAAAGATCTCCGAAAACAATGATGTGTTTGCCACCAAATAACACATCATACTCTGTTTTGAGAACTTCTTGCATTCTCAAATGCACAAAGGCAAGCATGACATTGGAAACCATGCTTACTTCGTCAATGATAAGAAGTTTCATTTTCCTCAAGATTCTTGAAACTTCAAAACAAGCATCTCCAGATAGCTTGTGATATTGTAATTTGTTGTCATGCTCCACTGGCAGCATCAGTAAACGATGTAAAGTAATCCCTTTAATGTTATGTGCTGCCAGTCCAGTTGGAGCGGTGACAACACAAGACAGCGATGACTCTGTCCTTTCCTGCAAATAGCATGAAATTGCTTTAATGAGGAAACTTTTTCCAGTTCCCGCTTCTCCACTCACGTACAGTCGGACAGGCTTCAACGATGTACATGAGCACTCTTTCTTGTCATGACTTAATCCATGATCAATTTGCATGGTAACTTCGTCATATATTTTCCTCTGCTCAACGTTGAGTTGTCTTTCCAACTCTTCTAAGTTAACCGCATCCTCCTGAGCATGTGCCATGGCTCTTTCCACTTCATTCATGGCAGTGGCAGCTTCATTTTCGATAACAGGTCCTCCTAGTGGATCCTGACTCAATGAAGCAGAACTCTGACTGTCCTGAGAACTGTCTCTGGCAATCTCGGCTGCAATCGTTGCTTCCTGCTCAATTTCCGCATTCAACATTTCTACATATTTGGGAAAAGCAGGACATTCTATGGTCTCCTTGGCGGCATTGAAAGAGTCTTCGTAACAGAGGAAATCTCCAAGCAGTTCCTCTTCTGCACGCCAAGGCTTGAAAAGTTGCAAAAGTGCTAAATAGAAAAACTCCTTTTTTTCAGGAGATTCGCCACTCAATTTTCGATGGTTTACCAAGTGGCATTTTCTTTGCTTGACCAGACATCCCTCACTTCCTATTACAGCATACACTCCTTTCTCAGTATCTTCTTTGATGTTCCTCTTGAATATGTAATTTTGAAGAACCTCATACAGACAAACATTGTCGAGGTGACTGCTTCTATTTGGATAATATGTATCCAACATGTTGGTCTTCAAAATGTCGGTACTGTTTGGCTCCTTTTCCGCCAAATACTCAATTTTCCGCACAGGTTTGAGAACTGGATTACGCGTTGCAGCAAGACCAAGACTCGCCCAAATGATACTCCTGGACTTGGCATAGAGACTTGCTGAAGACAACCGGTCAGAGCATTCGTAAGCTCCAATTTCTCGATGCGACAACATCTTCAGACTGAAACTGTACAACTTCTTGCTGAGGCTCTTTTCATGGGAAATGTCCTCCCACATTTACCTCAATTCTGTCTTCTCTTTTTTGGTGATGTAAGACGTCACATACCGAGCCACAGCCATACAGTTATCAGCCACAAACTGTATATCCATGTTAGCATTCCACATGGACAAAATCACCGGGTTGTAGTCGTTGATGTACTTGGACTCTTCGTTCCTCTTCAAATTGTATGTGTTTTTAGGTGATTTCTTCATGACATTGTGTCGCAGCGAAGACATCAAACTGTTTACTCTTCCTTTAGAAATCACCGGTCGTGGAAAGCCGAAACGACATTTAGTGTAGAACTTGTCCTTGTTTCGGAATTTACGACGGCAGTACTTTCCACATCGATGGCTTTGGAAACGCAGAACTTTTTCTCTTAGGCTTTTCTTCTCCTTTGCGTTTGGAACAGCACACGTAGAATACTGTTGGATGAAACTCATCACTGAGTCTTCTGGATCCGTTCCAAATTTAGGTGCATCCTTGATCCACAGCAACATATGTATATGAGGAGCACCTCTTGCTTGGTACTCCTTTCTCCAGAAGAAATCCAACACCTCTCCAAGAGGTGGATTCTTCTTATTCATGATGAAAGACATCATAGCTTCAAATCTATGATTGAAGTACCTACATACATTGACTGGATCCAAAGAGCACAGTTCTCCGGGTGTCTTGAATTCGATGTTATCTACGTTAGCATTTGCCTCTCGTAGAAATTCAAGTAAGTCTTCCCAGCCATACTCGGCACAGCTCAGAGTGAGGAACCATGTGGGAGTACCTAAGTTCCTCAGCATACATTTTAAATCACCATGACGACGGTACCAGTACTCATTAGTACCACGCAGACACGCCATGAGATTAATCAGGTGAGAATCCAAAATACTGTCTTAGACATTGACTTTATCCATAAAGTCACTAGCCGAGATGTTTTGCATGTGTATACCACTTTTCAAGATGTGGTTCACTGCATATGACAGTCCAGACAGATCGCTTTCAAACAGGAGATGAAACAAATAGGGAATGCATTGTCGAAACCTAGCATCTCCTGCATACAATCGCAAAGTCCGGTATTCAGAAGCAGGAATTTGATGAGGTCGCTCATCATATCTTCCTCCCTGACCTGTTGGAAAAAGCTGTGGGAAACACCGAGCTTCCAAACTTTCCTCCCAAACACTAATGGGACTCCCTTTCGCTTGTTTCATTTGAAACAACTCAATAGCATTCCCCATGACTTCCTTGGAATGCAAAGGATGAACACTATAATGTTCATATATTTCTTCACTAGTACAGGGTTCTACTTTCTCAATTTGACCAGCACACAAATCGCTGTCCTCTTCCTCACTTACTTCCTCTTCTGCAACATATACATTTTTATAGTATTTATTATATTTTTTCAAATACAATGTTGCCCTTTTGACTTTCCTAACATCTACTAAATCTTGCCATATTTTCTTATTCTTTGTCGGAACCCCATTAACTAAGATAACAAGAGGTTCCTCTTCCACTTTTTCTACTCCAATTGTGTTAATGTTTTTCTTCAAATCTAGAGGCAAATAAACAACTCTTCCCTTTAATCCTCTCTGTAAATCTGATGGAGGCAATTTCCCTGTCTTTGGCTCCATTCTTACAATAGCCTGAAAGGGATGGATACTTTGAATCAAAATAGATTCATAAGTATTTAAATCCTTCAATTCAGAAGGAATCTCAACCAATTCCAGATTATTATGAACTGTTCTAGCAGGCCTCTGGTTTTGATTTAATTTGCAACAACAATAAGTACACACACGTTGATCCAATCCCAAATCAAAACAATTTTCTACCATCAAGTATGTTGCGAAATCCTTCCATTCACTATTATTTTCCCTTTCACTTTTTGCATATAAATCCACTAACTTAGTCTGATTCTTATAATAAGTGCGTCGACAACACACACAAGTGAAATTAGGCCTCTCACTTGATTTCACCTGAAACGTCGCAATTTCCTTCTGAAAATTATCTGTACTGGAAACCTGTACACTATCTTCCACATTACCCTCTTCTTCTTGGTCAATTTCAACATTCTCCTCTTTACTTCCAAAGTAACAAAACTCAATTTCTTCACATATATTCTTCACATCTATTTCAGAACCATGCAAAAGAGCAGCGCATAATTGTTTAAGCATAATTGCTGGACTCTTAGCATAATACAACATTCTAACTAATTTCCTCACTTTATTATGATGCACTGCTAGCATCCTGAAATGATGAAAAACACTCTGGCATACTCTCCTGGAAAGACAAGCCAGTGAATGACCATGCAAACCTGTCACTTCTCTCACTCTGCAAGGATCTAATTCTTGCAACAACCTTATTTTCTGCTTCAAACTTTTCTTATTAAATGACCGTACAAAATCACAAAGCAAATTGATGGAATCCTGTCGCACACTACAAATACTACTACACTTCCAGGTGTACACAGGACCCTTAGCACGTCTTCCTAAAACCTCATTACCTAACACCTCTTCTGTCTCTGTTGTCACAAGTTTTTCTTTTTCAACTGGACAACCATCTTTCACTTCATAAGCACGACCACTGGTGTCAACTGCATGCACCAAATCATTATCCTGGAAATAACTCTCCTCATTAAAAAATGCCTCACAGCTTGAACTATGCATCCATTCTCCAGAACAAACTTCACAAAAATTACTACGATTAACTATTCTCTTCCATCTACTATTTCTTTTGAAATCATAAATTGCCTTGTTTAGCTTCCTAATTCTATTGATTATCAAAATAAATAACTTACGTTTAATTTCAAATGCCTGATCAATAACTTTCTCAACTTTTTTTTTCTCTTATAAAAAACCACTTTCTGTTGACCTTTCTTAATATTTTTTAACAAATTGCCAATTATCCTGTTGCGGAACATTCGTTTACGAATGTCCCTAAACTGTTGTTTCCTTCTACTATCATGCACAGAGTTATCTCTTGCTCTAGCAGTAACATTTTTGATTGGCCTTTCCTTTCCATTTGAATTGGTTCTCTTTTTCTGGACTGAAACATTTTCTGTAGTAATATTTTTTTTACGACACATATTTCTTATGAAATATTTTGTGCTCTTACCCGGTGCTTTCTTCGTGACTTGACAAATCTTTTTGTTAGAGGACTGCTGCATATTTTGTTTCACCTGCTGTCTTTGACGTTTTGCAGCCTTTCTCTGTCTTTCTATTGTTGGCATGGTGAAATCTTGAAATGATCTGCAGTTGAATCTGTGGTAAAATATAATAAAAAATGTTATTAACCACTATTACCAAACAGTAAATCAATAACAGTGATCAAAAAATTAACACACTACTTGACATTTTAAATAGAAGATTTTTTAGTCCTTGGCAAATTTACAATACAGAAATAGCAGAAAAGAAATGACATTTATATTTATGTTACCTGTGCTATTTTATATGTGAATCTGATCTAATTTTATGAGCATATTTTAATATTTTATTGAAGACACTACACATAACCTGTTTTTGAAGGTGTCTTTATTTTTAAATTAAACGGTTTACATTTTTACTTTTTATTAATTATAAATTTTAAAAATAAATGTTTATAGTTCCATAGGCTCAAGCAGGTCAGCTTCCCACCCTATGTCATATAATTCGGACAAATCTGCATCCTCATCACGTTCTTCTTCATCCTCAGGATTTAAATCATCCAAGGGATCAACATCCACTGATGTTTCAATTACGAGTTCAATGATGAGGTCAAAATCAACTGATTGCAGATTGTCGCTCATGTTGATGTTGTCTTTATCTTTAAAGAAAGATAACAACAATGAGATGTTGCAGAGTAAGAGACAAATCTCAGAGATTATAATAGTAAAATTGTTTAACAAGAGTAATATTTTGCAGCTATTATTTAGCCATGTCCAGCAATGCTGAGCAGGTGAAGACTATGTCTAATTTTTCAGTGAACAGGACTCATCTCTTCTTAACCTTGGATAAGCCTCACCGACTCTGTGTCCCTTGCACATACTTAAATGTAAAGGGGCAGATTTATGTTAAATGGCACATCCCCAGGCATGCACCAGTTAACGTGCACCGCTGCTCTGCCACCCATGGTGTGCCGTATTTACAATCAGATAGGAGAAAGCTGCGTCAAAACCCTGCGCCTGCTTTAAGCAGGCATAGGTCTTGACGCAACATTGTGGAGATGGGGCACCCCTCAGCCTTGCTTAAGCTGCATCGCACTTGCGATACAACTCCAGCAATCACTACCTTCACAGCACAGATACGTCACGCATCTGTGCCATTTTTGCCCCATGATGCCCCGCATTGTAAATGCAGCACACCATGGGTGGCGGAACAGCGGCGCAGGATGACTGACACATCCCTGGTGATGCACCAGTCATCATAAATCTATCCCTAAGCTTCTTATCTTGTTACAGATGAACCGCCATATGTACCATCAAACTATTTTGCATTTCCTAAATAGCGAATTTTAAGGGATAAATAGCAATTCTTTACCATTCCTAATTTGCAATGAGCAAATTGCTAATTGCAAGTTACCCATTCATTTCCATGGGCTAGGAGGCTCATAGGAATGAAGGTTTAATTTGCGATTAGCAATTTGCTCATCACAAATTAGGAATTTTTCCAAGGGTGCAGGGGTGTCTCAAAAACACCCTGCTGCACCCCTGAAAAAGAAATTTGGGGGCATATGGCACACATACATGCACTAAGGGCATGTGTTGGCGTCATATGGGACCTTTTGTTTTTGGGAAAAAAAGCTTTTTGAAAAGAATTCACAAATTACCACCAACTAGAAGTTGGTGGTAGTTTCCAAATCCTTAATGTCATTTTTTACATATTTTTTGTTTGATACATTGCATTTAAGTAATCGCAAAATTTGCAAATCCTTCAGTGCAATCGCAAAATAAGGAATAGCAAATTTTGCTACTCCTTATTTTGCATCAAACTTGTTTGATACATACCATTTGTCTAATTAACATTCGCAAAGGCCGAAATTCGCAGAATTTTGATCTTTGCGAATGCTAATTAGCTTGATACATATGGCCCCAAGTGAGGCCTGTCTTGCAACATGGTGCATCTTTTGCATCACTGCTGCATCGGTTTCATGTGGTACGTTTTTTTTACACCATGACATATCTGCCTAAATGCATCAATTTGTAATTTTGTCGCCTCATAGCAAATCTTTTGCACCGCCGCTGCATCATAAAAGTGACGCACAGTGGCGCAAAAGAGGCATACACCTATCATAAATCTGTCCCTAGCATTTTAAATGATTAATCCAGGATGACGATAAGGTGTGGCCTATCCAAAGGTTTGTTTAAGGTGAGGCCTACTCAGGATTGCAGATTAAAGTTACGCTTGATGAAGAATACAGAGGAGATAATACATGTAAAGGCCTACCAATGAAGTAAGTAATGTGCACTTTATTTCGCCAGTCATCATAAATGTATCCCTAAGCTTCTTATCTTGTTACAGATGAACCACCATATGTACCATCAAACTATTTTGCATTTCCTAAATAGCGAATTTTAAGGAATAAATAGCAATTCTTTACCATTCCTAATTTGCAATGAGCAAATTGCTAATTGCAAATTACCCATTCATTTCCATGGGCTAGGAGGCTCATAGGAATGAAGGTGCAATTTGCGATTAGCAATAAGCTCATCACAAATTAGGAATTTTTTCAAGGGTGCAGGGGTATCTCAAGAACACCCTGCTGCACCCCTGAAAAAGAAATTTGGGGGCATATTGCGCACATACATGCCCTAAGGACATGTATTGGCGTCATATGGCACCTTTTGTTTTTTGGAAAAAAATGCTTTTTGAAAAGAATTTGCAAATTACCACAAACTAGAAGTTGGTGGTAGTTTCCAAATCCTTAATGTTATTTTTTACATATTTTTTGTTCGATACATTGCATTTAAGTAATCGCAAAATTTGCAAATCCTTCAGTGCAATCACAAAATAAAGAATAGCAAATTTTGAATTAAGGACATTTTAAGTAATTTCCACATGTGCAGTGTTTTCAAATTATGATTTGAAAATCGTTTTTGGGGAAAAGGAATGGTTTGCAAATTTATGACAAGGACATAATGGTGTATGCTTCTCTATAAGGCATTTCAGTGTCTCTGATGTCATTTTTCCCATATTACATTATAAGACCTTTCCCCATGGAGCACATTCCTTGTAAATATGCTCCCACCTGTGCATGGTGAATTTAGATTTTGACTGTTTGAGTCACATAGCCATGTTAATAGTGACCCAAAAAAATTGGAAACGCTTTAAAAAAACACATTCATGTGTCTTAAGGACATTTTAAGTCATTTCCCCGTGGACAGTGTTTTGTAAGTGGCGCAAAAGAGTCATACACCTATCATAAATCTGTCCCTAGCATTTTAAATGATTAATTCATGATGACGATAAGGTGTGGCCTATCCAGAGGTTTGTTTAAGGTGAGGCCTACTCAGGATTGCAGATTAAAGTTACGCTTGATGAAGAATACAGAAGAGATAATACATGTAAAGGCCTACCAATGAAGTAAGTGATTTGCACTTTATTTCGCCAGTCATCATAAATGTATCCCTAAGCTTCTTATCTTGTTACAGATGAACCACCATATGTACCATCAAACTATTTTGCATTTCCTAAATAGCGAATTTTAAGGAATAAATAGCAATTCTTTACCATTCCTAATTTGCAATTAGCAAATTGCTAATTGCAAATTACCCATTCATTTCCATGGGCTAGGAGGCTCATAGGAATGAAGGTGCAATTTGCGATTAGCAATTAGCTCATCACAAAATAGGAATTTTTTCAAGGGTGCAGGGGTATCTCAAGAACACCCTGCTGCACCCCTGAAAAAGAAATTTGGGGGCATATGGCGCACATACATGCCCTAAGGACATGTATTGGCGTCATATGGCACCTTTTGTTTTTTGGAAAAAAATGCTTTTTGAAAAGAATTCGCAAATTACCACAAACTAGAAATTGGTGGTAGTTTCCAAATCCTTAATGTCATTTTGTACATATTTTTTGTTTGATACATTACATTTAAGGAATCGCAAAATTTGCAAATCCTTCAGTGCAATCGCAAAATAAGGAATAGCAAATTTTGAATTAGGGACATTTTAAGTCATTTCCACATGTGCAGTGTTTTCAAATTATGATTTGAAAATCGTTTTTGGGGAAAAGTAATGGTTTGCAAATTTATGACAAGGACATAATGGTGTATGCTTCTCTATAAGGCATTTCAGTGTCTCTGATGTCATTTTTCCCATATTACATTATAAGACCTTTCCCCATGGAGCACATTCCTTGTAAATATGCTCCCACCTGTGCATGGTGAATTTAGATTTTGACTGTTTGAGTCACATAGCCATGGTAAAAGTGACCCAAAAAAATTGCAAACGCTTTAAAAAAACACATTCATGTGTCTTAAGGACATTTTAAGTCATTTCCCCGTGGACAGTGTTTTGTAAGTGGCGCAAAAGAGGCATACACCTATCATAAATCTGTCCCTAGCATTTTAAATGATTAATTCATGATGACGATAAGGTGTGGCCTATCCAGAGGTTTGTTTAAGGTGAGGCCTACTCAGGATTGCAGATTAAAGTTACGCTTGATGAAGAATACAGAGGACATAATACATGTAAAGCTCTACCAATGAAGTAAGTGATGTCCACTTCATTGCGCCAGTCATCATAAATGTATCCCTAAGCTTCTTATCTTGTTAGACATCAACCGCCATATGTATCATATAACTATTTTGCATTTCCAAAATAGCGAATTTTAAGGAATAAATAGCGATTCTTTAGCATTCCAAATTTGCGATGAGCAAATTGCTAATTGCAAATTACCCATTCATTTCCATGGGCCAGGATGCCCATATGAATGAAGGTGCAATTTGCGATTAGCAATTAGCTCATCGCAAATTAGGAATTTTTCCAAAGGTGCAGGGGTGTCTCAAGAACACCCTGCTGCACCCCTGAAAAATATATTTGGGGGCATATGGCGCACATAAATTTTAACAACATTCCATTACCTCAAAAACGATTTTCAATTCATAATTTGAAAACACTGCCCACAGGGAAATTACTTAAAATGTCCTTAAGACACATGAAAGTTTTTTTTAAAAGCCTTTGCAAGTTTTTGGGTCACTTTTAACATGGCTATGTAACGCAAACAGTCAAAATCTAAATTTACCATGCACAGGTGGGAGCATATTTACAAGGAATGTGCTCCACAGGGAAAGGTCTTTTAATGTAATATGTGAAAAATGACATCAGAGACACTGAAATGCCTTATAAAGAATCATACACCATTATGTCCTTGTCATAAATTTACAAACCATTCCTTTTCCCCAAAAACGATTTTCAAATCATAATTTGGAAACACTGCACATGAGGAAATGACTTAAAATGTCCTTAAGACACATGAAAGTGTTTTTTGATTGCCTTTCCAGCATGGTTGGGTCACTTTTAACATGGCTATGTAACACAAACATTTAAAATCTAAATTTGCCATGCACAGGTGGGACCATATTTACAAGCAATTTGCGCCACAGAGAAAGGTCTTACATTAAAATGGGAAAAATAACATCAGGGACAGTCAATTGCCGTACAAAGAAGCATACACCATTATGTCCTTGTCATAAATTTAAAAACAATTCCTTTTCCCCAAAAACAATTTTCAAATCATAATTTCAAAACACTGCACATGGGAAAATTACTTAAAATGTCCTTAAGACACATAAAAGCGTTTTTTAATTGCCTTTGCAGCATGTTTGTATCACTTTTAACATGGCTATGTAACACAAACATTCAAAATCTAAATTTTCCATGCACAGGTGGGAGCATATTTACAAGCAATTTGCGCCACATAATTCATAATTTTTTCCTTAAAGCACACTATTCTCTATCTAAATTAAAGAAATATTTTCTCACCTTAGCAAATACTTTGAGTTTGAAAACAGTCTCAGAAACACACCAATTTGTCTTCAGCAGAGCAAAAGGTATGCACTCCAGAGTCTGCAGCTATCAAAAGCACAGAAATGCTGTAATTCTTCACACATATCTCTCATGTCACCCAATCAAAACTCTTCCCTCACTTTTTTTCAAATGAAAACCCTTCCCCCCTCTGCCATTTCATGCCTTTTCTGCATGGCAACCACTTCTTGGAAGACCTCTGGTGTTTGCAAGTTCACACAACAATGTTGCAATTGAACTCTGAACTCTCAGTGCACCTGCGTATCCACTGCAATCTTTCATTTAATGATTTTTTATTGACCACTCAAAATACATCTTTCAAAGAACACATCCATGCACCCTAACTTTCTGTTTTCAGCAATCAAAATCCACCAATCACTGTTACTGCTTCATGAACACAGAAACTCCACAGTTTTTTTCATTTTAAACTCTCATTTTTTCAACTGCCATTTCATTGCCACACTTCATCTGACTGCAGGAGAACCTCCTCTCACCATGTTTTCTGTCTGGATTGTTGGACATAGTTATATTCACTGGGCTCACAGGTATGCTGAGAACAGAAAATTACCTAACCTCAATTTACAAGATGTGGAAATTAAGTGGTTTGGCCACAGAGGATTAAAATGTCACCAATTGATACCATTGGTGAAAACCTTTATGCATTTGCCCAAACCTGACCTGTTAATTGTGCACTGTGGAGGTAATGATTTGGGCACTTTGACTGGGGTAGGTCTGGAAATGCTTTTAAAGGACACCTTTGAGCAATTGATGGCACTTTTTCCTCAGACTGCCTTGGTATATTCAAATATATGCCAAAGACAGAAATGGAGGTGGTCAAACCAATTTTGTCCACAAATTGAGAAGTCGAGGAAGCATGTAAACAAATCTGTTTCAGCTTACATGAGAGACCATGGAATGGGCTCCATGTACAACAATAACTTGCGTTACTACATGCAAGATATCTACAGAGGAGATGGAGTTCACTTCTCAGATGAGGGCAACAGAATTTTCACTCTGAATTTAAGACTGTGCATTGGTACCTACTTATAAGTACCTAAATGTACCATAAACCCAAAAGCTCTTCTCAGAGCTACCCTACATCTGATCACTCACAATTATTATTTTACTCTAACATTTTTCACTAATTTTCAACAAAGTACGCTCCCTGGGGCGCTACCCGGTACGCGAACCGGGAGCTAACCTCGCGAAATTTTTTAAAAAAATGTTTTTTTTCGCACATATAAGCCTCCTCAGCCACCCTCACAAAACCTAGGGGGTCAAGATAAGTCTACCGTGCCCCCTTCTACCCATTCTGAACATTATTTGCCCTCCATTTTCTATCTTAATTCGACCGAAACACAAAATGGTGGACTCCCGTAACGCTTAAGGTTCGCGAACCGGGGCGCTCAACGGTTCGCGTACCGGGTCGCTCCCTGGGAAGCGCACCATCAAAAAAGGTGGGAAAGTAGTTCACAGAAAAGCCACTGGAGACAATTTCACCAAATATAGATTAGCTCATACTACATACCAATCCCTACCATTTTCACAAATTTGATTGGAATTCCATTTAGCCATTTAGCCTGTAGACCTCTCTAAATACCCTGAGGTAAATTACTTCACAAAACACATCTGAAGTGTTGGAATTGACACCCAATTAATATGTTACTTTCATTTTCTACTTTTTTTACCTGACATTTCATTGGTTATATACCTGAATATATATAAAGGAAGAGAAGAAAACACAGCCATTTTGACTACTACTTCTTGGTGTACATTTCAATAGTATTTTCACTAATTCCTTCAACTTCTTTCTAAAGGTAAGTTTTTATTTTTAAAACTGAAGTATATTGTGCACTATAAGTTAATATGGTAAACTTTTTCTGATAGTTATATACTATCCCTCTGTAGTAGTTATAGATTTAGATAGACTTCTCTGTTATAGTTATGGATGGAGTTAGGCTTCTCTTGTATAATTATGAATTTACTTACGTTAAATCACATACACTTTTTTATATTCCTACTTCCACTCTGATACTATACACTGCCCAAAGATAAATTCACTGATAAAAACTGCCTATCTAAAATTAATCCCAACAGTGCCCTATCTCTACTAATATATATTTTTTTAATCTAAATTTCAGGCAAAATGGAAGGCGAACAGAAAGTTGAATTTCAAATTGTCCTGCAAGAGAGCAGCCAAGAAATCATTGATGAAAATGATATTGAATTTTTCGATGAAACTTGGGACAAAGAACTACTGCAATGTGTACAAGCAGTAGATAACCTCCTTGAAAATGAGGACATTTTACACCCTCAGAGACTACAATGTATATTCAATGATAATTATGAAATTTCTGACAATGAAATGTTAGAAAGTTTAATAAATTATGAAACACAATCACAATAAAAAAAAATGCTTAAAAAATAAAGAAAATAAAAAATAATCAACAAAACCAACAATCAATTAACATACAGCATTTAAAAAGTCTATCATTCATTTTTCATTGCAGTACGCTGCCCAGAACGCTTCCCGGTTCGCGGACCGGGCGCTACCCACGCAAAAAAACAAAAAAAAAAATATTTTTTTTTTGCCCCGCGGGGCCCTTTTAAAGCCTCCACATTAAACCTAGGGGGTCAGGGAGGATCTACTATGCCCCCTTATGGTTATTTCCCCCTTTGTTTTGGCCTCCTCTTGTCTCTCAATCCTACCGAGAGACAAGATGGCGGCCGCTCCGGACTGTTTAGAATGTTGACATACACCGGAGAACCAATCAGCTTCGCTACGCTAAGTTCCGGTACGCGCCCCGGTCCGCGAACCGGGGCGCTGCCCGGTCCGCTGTTACAGATATATATCTTTTTTTAAACGTTAATTTCTCAAAATCCACTGGAGCACATATATTGAGACCTACAAAAGGCACATCGGGCTACCAGTCCCTACAATTTTGCCAAATTTCGTGCAAATCCATTCAGCCGTTCGGGCTAAAAGTGAGGCCAACCGCCCTATGGAAAACTCAATGTTAAAAACACGTTTTGGGACCCCCCTTTTTTCTCGACCCCCCCTGGACGAACCCCCCCCAAATTTTCAGGGGCTGCTCAGAAACAAAATGTTCCATTTATCCTGAAAATTTCAGCCAATTCCGTCCACAAACGCCAAAGTTATTAGACATAGAATTTTCAAAAATCCCATAGAGAAAAAATCCTAACTATATATACCTACTGGCGACCGCCAGTAGGTAATATATATTACCGCCCTATGGAAATTAACATGGGAAAAACGCGTTTTGGGACCCCCCTTTTTTCTCGGCCCCCCCCTTGACGAACCCCCCCCAAATTTTCAGGGGCTGCTCAGAAACAAAATGTTCCATTTATCCTGAAAATTTCAGCCAATTCCGTCCACAAACGCCAAAGTTATTAGACATAGAATTTTCAAAAATCCCATAGAGAAAAAATCCTAACTATATATACCTACTGGCGACCGCCAGTAGGTAATATATATATTACGGTCGCCAGTAGGTATATATAGTTAGGATTTTTTCTCTATGGGATTTTTGAAAATTCTATGTCTAATAACTTTGGCGTTTTTGGACGGAATTGGCTGAAATTTTCAGGATAAATGGAACATTTTGTTTCTGAGCAGCCCCTGAAAATTTGGGGGGGGTTTGTCAAGGGGGGGGGCCGAGAAAAAAGGGGGGTCCCAAAACGCGTTTTTCCCATGTTAATTTCCATAGGGCGGTTGGCCTCACTTTTAGCCCGAACGGCTGAATGGATTTGCACGAAACTTGGCAAAATTGTAGAGACTGGTAGCCCGATGTGCCTTTGCTAGGTCTCAATATATGTGCTCCAGTGGATTTTGAGAAATTAACGTTCAAAAAAAGATATATATCTGTGACAGCGTCCCGGGTAGCGCTCCGTTTCGCGTACTTTTCGCGTTACGGAGCTTTGCGAAGCGAAGCTGATTGGCTCTCCGGTGTCTGTAAACATTCCAAACAGTCCGTAGCAGCCGCCATCTTGTCTCTCGGTAGGATCGAGAGACAAGAGGAGGCCAAAGCGAAGGGGCAAATGACCATAAGGGGGCATAGTAGATCCTCCCTGACCCCCTAGGTTTGATGTGGAGGCTTTAAAAGGGCCCCGCGGGGCAAAAAAAAAAAAAAATCATTTTTTTTCATGGGGTGCGCCCGGTTCGCGAACCGGGAAGCGGTCTGGGGAGCGTACTACAAGGAAACAAGAATGATTGACTTTTAACTTATTGTATGTTTATAGACTTTTTTTGATTTCATTTTTTTTTTGCCGAGTGACGTCTCGGCCTATCTCCACGGGATGCAGTCCCTACCATCTCGGCGTTTAAGCCCAGGGGGACCGGTAGTGTGGGAGAGATAACGTCTGTTAACGTTCGATTCGAAGGGAATCAGGAAGTGTTGAAAAACATTGTCTGCGCCATCTTGCCTTTTTTCAAATGCCACACTTTTGTCGTGCACGGCAGCCATTTTAGATGCCTTGACCAGACCCACTCTCTGCTCGCTGTGGATCCTTAGCATGGCTCCCCACCCTCGCAAGCATCTCCCCCAGGCACTGGTCACCCCCGCTCTCTGTCTTATGCATGGGCAATAAACCTCCCCCCATCTGCGCTGCTCTTCCTTGAGAATCACACCCTGTGCCCGCCCGACACCTCCCTTTCGCCCTATTCACTACCGCACCCTCTGACACTCCTCTTCCTCTGTGTCCGATTGTCCAGGCCGGTCCCAGGCTATCACCTAGCCCTGCAGATGTAGTTTATGGCCCCAGCTGTAAAGAATCACCTCTCTTCAAAGGAGTTACAGTAGATCAAGGCCCCCACCCGATGAGATCCGTCACACCACACGCGTTCCTACTATCTGAAAACCATCCTGTATTGTGATTGGGGAGGGGACCGAGCCTGAAGCGGAAGATTCCAGGGATGCCTCTTTGTACATCAAAGTTTTTACAATTATGTGTCACATGAAAAATATATAGCACTCCAACAAAGTAGTAGGATTATAAAACTTTAATAACTTATAAATATATACAACGCAACAAAAACAGTAAATACATTTAAAAAATTTTTTGAAAAAGAAGCAACAATGGTCAGTAGCTGTGTTTTGTGCGAATAGTCCCAAGGCAGCACAACGTGCTGAGTTCTGGACGGCACCCAGGTGATGTTACCTGGGTGCCGCACTGGTTTTGGGTATCCTACTGATGGAGCAAAGCTTCGCATTTGCGACTTGCCGAATTCATGAACCTCGTTCATGTGTAACAACGTAATAATTTGTACGTCTTACTTACGTTTATTTCATGTTTAAACGAAGTCCATGAAGCTTGCTTATGTGTATTACTAATACGATTAAATTGAGTCAATAAAATGGCCGCTGTTTTGAAATAAGTGTCTGCGCATGCGTCAGTCACACTCACGTGTCCTGATGTGTTTGCAGGTTTGGAGGGAAATAGTTGCGCATGCGTAATGCATAGCTTTGCCAGTATCGTGGTGCTGCTTGTGCCACTGCTCTTGTGCTCGTATATATGTAGCTAACATTTAGACTGCATAAGTATATTTTTCTGTGATAAGTTGAAAGTACAAACCCAATGATGTGTTTTCATATCATTATTTCTATGTATTAATTTGTTCTCGCTTACTTTTCATGTACCGCGGGAAATGGGGGTCTGACTGAGCCGAATGCCATCTTGGAGGTCCTTATTGCGCATGACCGTCCGCCTGGGGAGAAATCAACCTTGGTTGGTGGAACTTAGCCAGCTGGCAGGGATGGGCAAGATGCTCCTGAGAAACTGACCTGCGAACTCAGCAGGACAGAGTCATGTGTCCCCATTTTGAAACAATGTACACTTGTCACTGTATTTCCCTGGACTTTTCTCGTGAGAACCCCAATCTCGCTAGGCGGTACCCTGAGATGCAAAGTAGGCATCCTAATAGTGTGTTCTGATTGGTGTGTTACCCAAATC
Source organism: Lissotriton helveticus (assembly GCF_964261635.1). Lineage (NCBI taxonomy): Eukaryota > Metazoa > Chordata > Amphibia > Caudata > Salamandridae > Lissotriton > Lissotriton helveticus. The sequence goes on along the minus strand of NC_136063.1, from coordinate 597,871,297 downwards.
CTACCTTAGGACCAATCCAAATTGAGGGATTCTGACACTTTGCAACATTGGGGGGTGGTACACCGTCCCCAAACTGTATATCTACCCTGGGTTCACCTAGGGAAATTGTCCGACTTGTCTGGTTTAGCTGACCTGTCACTGACCCATCATACTCAATAGGTGACTGAAGATACAGAGAGCTGCGGAGCACTCTGTCCGAAATTGACCATAGACTAAGGTTCTACTGAACCTTAAAGTGCTGGTGAAGCACTTTGCTGGGAGTTCGCTGACCCAATCGGGGTCTTGATCGATAGCTGCAGAGAGGGTGGAGCGCAGGCGTTGCTTCCAAACTGCGGGTGCGGTCCTGTCCTGAGCGGTCCTGTCCTGAGGGTTTCCTGTCCTGTCCTGAGGTCCTGTCCTGATTCCTAATCTGAGGGTTTCCTGTCCTGTCCTGGGTGTCCATTCTGCACCTGCTGTCCATTGAGGGGTATCCTTCCTTGAGGGTTTCCTGTTCTTAACTGACCCGTGGCCAGGGTTTGGTTTCCACACCAGTCTAGGTAAATATCGCTCTAAATTCTTTAAACTTGCACCTTTCTATTTTTCTGTCTTTTGCTTCAATAAAGAGACACCTTTGCATATGTTGATTTTTCCATGCTTTTGCCGCAAATTATTGAAACGTAAAGTCAGTTGCATATTTTCATAACGTGTTCCCATGTTACCCTACCTGTTAGAAATCATATTTTGCATTGCAGTTTGTCATTTCCTGATATGGTCTAGAACGGCCTTACTTAAACTGTCCAAAGAACTTTTTCCTTAAATGCATAGCGTTTCCTGTTGCATCTCATATTAGCATTTCCATGATTACCCTGACTTTATTTCTCTATAGTTATGTACTTTTCGTTATCTTGATTATTGATTGTCTTATTCTTGTAAATCTAATGCTTACCGAGAACGAACTTTAGATAAAGATTTTAAACCTTCCAGTTGTCCGTGGTCATTTACAACAGTATTGAATGTCATTTTTGAGTTTGTATTTTGCTGCCTTTTCTTTTACAGCTAGCTCCCTGATCCGTTGTGGTCATAGGTACCCGTGTCGGTGGATGGTAAGTCGGGTACGCTGAGAAATAACAGTAGGGAATTCACACAAATTGGTAGCAGCCCGTGAAGTCACCCGGTCAATGTATATTGTGAATTGAAATATATGGGCCCGAAGCCGGAAACGGCGAAATTATTGGTTGGGTGACCTTGCGCGCTCTATCAGTTTTTCTGGCTAGCAGAGGATGGTTAGGGACTAGCTAAAGGTTAGGCAGGATTAGTTAGACTAGTTAAGTCGGTAGCTGCTAGTATATTAATGCTGCTATAAGAGTGGCCGTTCCGAGGGACCTGATCATTCTCTTGTGAATACGCTGCTTTGAAATTCATGAATTGTTTTATCATTGTTATTCTTGTTCTTATATTGTTATATGTATTAATCCATGCATTTGTAAACCGTCTCGTTCATTGTTGTCCGAACTCCTAGGGGAATTGAAAAGGAAGTGGTGAATAGAATCCATTGCCTTGAGGTCGCAGGCTCGAGGAAAGTTAGGTGCAGGTTAGGATAACCGGGAAGCACTAACTAGGGTTTTTCTGAATACGTGTGTGAATAAATGTCAGTAACGAGGTTCATTGGCAAAATTCCCATAGTGGCGTAACCTAGTGAGGGTCACATCGGAAGAGTAGCAGGTTCATCGGAGCTTGGGTGAAAGCAGAGGGGTCCGCTGGGAAACCTTAGACTCGGATATATCCCGGAGAAGTGGATGAGTTTAGGGGAATAACAGGTTCAAAGATGCTAGAGTGAAGGGTAGGCGGAAGAGATCTACCCGCAGCGTGTGAAAAGTAAATGGAAGTAGTTTACTTGCAGTAAAATAACTCTTTCTCTGTCTAGACACTTGAGCACTGTGGCGAATGTGTATTCGTTGTAAAATAACCAAGCACTAAGCACTTTAGAAAGAAAGAAAGTTTCCGTTACCTTGTGAAGGGAGGGAGTCAGCCGCGAAGCGTCTCTGACGTCACTCCGTGCCGCGCTGGGATTGGTAGAAACAGCGGGCGGGTAGCGGGGCTGGAATTGTGAAGGAGGGGTGAGCGCCGGAGCGTGAGGACAGTCTCACGAAGGGGCCGCGCACCCATTGGCCGAAATTATTGGAACGCGTGCACCCCATTGGTTGCACGAAATTGCAAGACGCGTTCTGATTGGAGGTAACTTTGTAAACAGAGTTAAGCGTAGAAATCGTATGTGGCACTCGTATTGTCCAGAGACTAGACCCGATCCAAGAAGCCAAGGGTTTGAAAGGGATCAGTGGAAAGCCAAGAGATACGATATTATGTACGGAACTAAGAGAAAAATGTCCCTTGTAAATAGGGTAAAGAATTATTTCAAAACGGACAAACCGATTAAGTCCAGAGAGGGCGTTATTGTCCCGCCACCGAATACTCCCGCCTCGTTCATGATGTTTGACCGAGGGTACAATACCTGTGTGTGGTTGGAAAATTGGGTAAAGTACACAAAAGATGACGGGATATTGGCTTTTCCGTTAGACGGTACTTTCAATGGTAGGATTTTATTTAATTTGAGAACCCGCATGAATGAATTGCATCCCAGACCGAGACTAACACAGTATGAGGCATTAGAGGAATGGGAGATTGAGGCTTTTGAAAGAGAGAAACCCCGGTTGGACAAAGGTCTGACCAGTGGTACCCAAGGCTGAAACAAGAGACCAGGGATAAAAGGATGAAACAGTGGAGACAGAGCATGATTGTTGAGGGTCTGTTTCCCATGATGCCAGCGGGTACCCCTTCTGCGGGAGAGAAAAAGACAGAAAAGAGTAAGCATTGGGGAGTGCTTGGGGAGTCAGACGATGAATTATTAGATGACATTTTTACTCGAAGCCCGCCCCCTTATAATGAGGGAGCCCGACCTTCCAGTACAGGAGAGAATCCCCAGCGTCCATCCATTAAGGAGGAGGACAGATCCCTAAGTAGGGGGGGAGGTGGTCAGGTACTGCCCTATTTTGAGAATCCCGGACCCGCGGAGGTACGAGATATATATCCTAGAATGCCCGTGAGCCCGGAGGAAAAATATTCCCGTGAAAGAGCCTTTTTCCCCAGACCACTTTATGAAAACGAAGAAAAACAATTAAGTTCAGGAATGCCCTTTTTGCAGCCTCCATATGGGGAAGAGCGCAGACCATTTGGCACAGGAACTTTGTTCCCAAAACCAAATTATGGTGGAGGACCAAGTGAGACGCATCCTACTGCCCCGAGTTTTACCCCTCACCTGACCCCACAGATAATACCTGACCGAACCTTAGGAAGAGTACTAGATGAAAGGGAGCAAGAGGCCATAGCTAGACAGAGGACAGAAATAATTCAGAAGATCTCCCAGTTAAATGCCAGTCCTGAGGCTTTGACTATTCCGGTAACAATCGGACCAGTGGTTCCGTTGTATGGGAATAATCAAGGAAGTCCAAACCCTCCAGTTATGAACCCAATCATGGCCCCGCCGAGGCAGGAGCCCCTACTGATAGACGATCAGTCCAGTGAGTGCGAGTCCGAAGTTGTGTTCTTGGACCTGCCAAACAAACAGACCGGGAAGGGAGTGCAGAAGAGGCATAATCCTTTTAATGCGAAAGAAATTAAACTAGAATCAACGACAGGTACTAGGAGTGTTTCTTTGGTAACTCCGGAAGAAATTGAAAATTGGAGTCGTGAATTAGAAAAACAGACTCCGCAAACGAAACCTTTAGACCTCTACAAACTGAGGGTAGAAATAGAGGAATTAATGGCAGGAAATGTGGGATTAGACAGATTAAATACCTACTCTGAAGAAGAGTTGCTGTTTATGTGTAAAAGCCTTACCAGAAGTACCAGAGTACTCCACGAAAAGCTGGCAGACACTGCAGCTAGTATGGGGGTAGATATTTCAAGATCCAAGCCCTTGCAAAAACCCTACAGAGCTGAATACTCAGACAAAGATATAGAGAACTTGAATGTGTCAGGGAAAAAGTTGCAGATTAAAGAGTTGCTAGCAATTTTGCAAAAATGGGGAGACGTGGAAAAATGGAAAAGCAGGTGGGCACGAAAGAAAGATGAGGCTCGATCCAGACAAGCGACCCCTGAGTTCCCTTTGAGAGAAGTAGACAAGCCCGAACAGTTATGCCCATGCGTGAAGTACCAGGTGGGAGGTATGTGCACGTTCCATGGCCCAGACAGGATATTGTGTCCTTTACTAACGATTTCCCGAAACTGCGCGAAAAGCCAGTCGACTGGTACCGGCAGGTGGAAAGGTTCGTAAAGGTGCAAAAATGCCTGTGGAAAGACCTGGATGGATTTTTCGACATTGTGGTCCCGGTAGATCTATGGACCGAGTGTAAAATAGCCATAGGCTGGCCTAGTGAGGAGTACCCGAGGGACTCTAACACAGGGGAGCCGTCGATTGAAGTGATGAAAAAATACGAACAAGTAATTCTGCATTTGAAAAATAAGGTGCCCGCAAAGGAAACTGATTGGACCAGGATAGATAGAACCACGCAGGAGAGAGACGAGACAGTGCACTCCTATTATGAAAGGCTGTTGCAGGTGTTTAAAACATACAGTGGTATAGATAACATCGAGATGAAGGATATGACGCATTTCATTTACAGGTTTGTAAATGGTTTAAGGCCTGAAATTTGTCAGTGGATAAAAGATAACAAAATTTGTTGGCACTCCAAAAAGATAGACGAGGTCCTGCGGTACGCAAAGTACTGCGAGGACGAGATGGCAGAAAAGAAAAAGGCTCTCAAAGAAAAGGTCATGTGGGCTCAAGTGAAGCTCGCAGAACAACAGGAAAAACAGTTGAGTAATATGGTCAAAAACACTCAGAACCAAGGTCCTGGGGGTGGGGGAGGAGGTAAGCCCCGGCCCAAAATGAGCAGGGAAGAGGCTATGAAGAAATTTCCCTGTCACCAGTGCGGGGAAATTGGACACTGGCGTAACGAGTGTCCTTACTTGCCTGACGATAACCCCAAAACACCTGATTTAACTCCACAGACGCAGAAAGAAAGACCAAGAAAGACTCAACCACAGGTAAAAACGGTTCAGGTGCCCCGAGCTCCAAAGCAAGTACATAGGGGAAAAGCGACAGAGGGTGATGAAATAGAAGTCTGGGAAAGCAATGAGAACAGAAATGCAGCAACTTCGCAGTATTTGTTAAACGATACCTTCCTTTGTGATGACCAGTACTGACGGGGCCTGAGAGGGGAGGACGAGGAGTGCGTACTTGGCGCCTCCTTGCCGGTAGACCAGTCCGGACCATACATTGAAGGGAAGGTTGACGGAAATGATGTCACTTTTCTGTTGGACACTGGCGCTACCCGTTCTACTGTGAGAACAGTGGACGTTCCTAACCTACCCCTCTCGGGAGAAGCCATCCAAGTAGTGGGTGTATCTAATCAATTGATTAGTACTCCTGTTTCCAAGCCCATGGAGATCTCAATTGGAAACTTTAAGGAAATGCATAGATTTGTCGTTTGCGACACCAGTCCAGTGAACTTACTGGGACGTGATTTGCTGTGCAAAATGAACTGTACCATCTTTTGCACACCAAAGGGTGTTGAAATTCAGAATCCAGATGAAGACGGCATTTATAAATTAATGTTAATCAGACCTGACTCAGAAATTAAACGAATGACCATGCAGGATTTGCCCAAAGAACTCCAAGAAGCAGTGAAGCCAGAAGTATGGGACTTTACTGGGAAAGATGTAGGGTTAATGAAAAACGTGGACCCCATACAGATAGCCATCAAGGACAATGCAGTATACCCCAATACTAAACCCTACAGGATGAATGCAGAAGTGAGAGCAGGTGTCACTCTGGAAATACAGAAATTGCTAGAAGGAAACATCATACAGGAAGTAATGAGTAGCCCATGCAACTCCCCGATTATGGGCATCAAGAAGCCTAGTGGCAAGTACAGAGTAGTGCAGGACCTACGAAAAGTCAACAAGATAGTGGTCCCCTGCTGCCCTATTGTCCCGAACCCAGCAGTGATTCTGTATCAGATTCCCTGGGATGCTGAGTGGTTCACTGTGATAGACCTATGTCATGCATTCTTTTCCATTCCCTTGCATCCAGATAGCAAATTTATTTTCTCATTTGCCTTCAATGGTCACGTGTATGTCTGGAACCGGGTCCCTCAAGGGTACACAGAGAGCCCCTCTATCTTTAATCAGATCTTGAAAAAATGTTTGGAAACTTTGGTCTTACCTGGGAACTCTGTCCTAGTGCAATACATAGACGACCTCTTGGTGGCGTCTAAAAGTCATAGGGATTGTGTGATTGACACCATTGCCCTACTGAATCACCTGAGTGAGAAGGGACATAAAGTGGCCCCTGACAAACTACAGTTTTGTGCAAAATCAGGGAAATATCTGGGGCACCAGATAGAGAAAGGTGTCAGGAAAGTAACATCAGAAAGAGTGAGAATAATTCAAAAGATGCAGTTACCCCGTACTCAGAAAGAGATCAGAATGTTCATGGGAGTGATAGGATACTGCAGGCAATGGATTCTGGGATTTGCAGTCCTAGCTAGGCCCTTGATAAAAATGACCAAGAGAGGAACACCAGATATTGTAGAATGGGATGATGAAAGCTTAACAGCCTTCACCAAACTGCGAGATTGTCTGTGTACAGCCCCTGCGTTGGGAATGCCAGACTATTCCAAGGAATTTGCCCTATTCTGTGACACTCGCGATAATTGCGCGTTGTCAGTCCTGACTCAAGAACATGGCACAACCAGAAGGCCTGTGGCATATTTCTCTGCCACCCTGGATCCAGTGGCTGCTGGATTACCAGGTTGTCTGAAAGCAGTAGCTGCTACCTGCGCAAGTTTAGAGCAGAGTGAGTCCATTGTCATGGGACATCCGGTAACTGTGTATGTCCCACATGGAGTGGTAATTTTACTGACCAGGACGAAGACTCAGTATCTCACCCCTAGTCGGCTGACTAAATACGAGAGGATTCTTGTGGGTGCTGCAAATGTAAACATTGTTAGGTGCAGTATTCTGAACCCCGCCACTCTGCTCCCAGACCCAATGGATATGGAAGGTGGGGTGGATGATGAGCATGATTGCATTGATTTAACAGAGTTCAACACCAAGCCACGCCCAGACATTAAAGAAACACCATTGCCGGTGCATGACAAGGAATTATTTGTAGATGGTTCATGTCTAAGACATGAACAAGGAGGCCTGAGTGCTGCCTATGCGGTAGTCTCCTTAACCAAAATTGAAGAAGCAGGTTATCTATTTGACGTAAAGTCTGCACAAGTAGCCGAATTGATCGCTATGATAAAAGCTTGCAAAATTGGGAAAAACCTACGCATAACAGTGTATACTGACAGTCAGTACTGTTATGGAGTTGTACACGACTTTGGCCAGTTATGGCTACAGAGGGAGTTCCTGACTTCATCAGGTACCCCTATTCGAAATGGAAAAGTTGTTCAAGACCTTTTAGAGGCAATCCAGTTACCAAAGGAACTGGCAGTGGTAAAGTGTGTTGCTCATAAGAAGGGCACGGACACTGTATCACTGGGAAATGATTTTGCTGATCGAGTGGCCCAATGGTGCGCCAGGGATCGGTATATCATAAATCCAAAATGAGGGGGGCCAGGAACCAGCTGCCAACTTCAAGTGTTTGAAGAAGTGCCTACATGGGATGAAGTGAAAGAGTGGCAGCAGGCGGCACCTTGGCAAGAGAGAGAGAAGTGGAAGGAAGATGGGTGTAGACCAAGACGTGTGGATGGTGTCATCTTGGGCCCAACTGGTATGCCTGTGTTACCTAGACACTTACTTAGCACGATGGCGAGATTGATACATGAAGGATCACACATTGGTAGGGACGCCATGATCCTAGTGTTCCAACAGACTTGGTACAGTAAAAAGTTCAGGAAAGTAGCAGAGTCCCTCTGCCAGAGGTGCCTGCCATGTCAAAGGATGAACGCAGGCAAGAAAACTGCGGTGGAACTGGGAAAAATTGGGAGGTCAGGGGGTCCCTTTGTGAGAATACAGGTTGATTTCATCACCATGCCCCGTTGTGAAGGGAAGCGATATGTCCTTGTCATGGTCTGTTTATTTTCGAAGTGGGTGGAAGCCTTCCCTACTCCCCAAAATGACGCAATGACAGTAGCTAAGTGTTTGCTGAAAGAACTGATACCTAGGTTCGAGGTTCCAGTCACTATTGAATCAGATAGAGGCCGACATTTTCAGAATGATGTGATCAACGAACTCTGTAAGGCCTTTGGAATCTCACAAAAGCTTCACTGTGCATACCGTCCAGAGGCTTCTGGAATAGTGGAACAAGTAAATGGAACTATCAAAAACAGACTAGCAAAACTGTGTGATGCATCTGGCATGACCTGGGTGAAGGCCCTGCCCTTGGTCCTGATGGGACTCCGAAGTGTTCCTGACCGCAAGACAGGCCTAAGTCCCCATGAAATCCTGATGGGAAGAGTGATGAGACAAGCATGGGTACCAGGAAGCAAACTGTTGAGTATTACTGATGATTTGGTGCTTGAATACTGCAAGAGATTAGGTGACCAAGTGCGTTCTATCTCTCGCCAGATCGGGGAAGACGCCATCCTCAATCCAACGACTCCTCTCCACAAACTGGTCCCGGGGGACTGGGTCAAGATAAAGAAGCATACTCGGAAGAGCTGCCTGGAGCCCAGGTGGGGAGAGAAGCGTCAGGTGATCCTGGTAACAACCACAGCAGTAAAGTGTGCAGGGGTTCCACATTGGGTACACGCCAGCCACACCCAGAAGGTATTACCAGACGAGGAGCCTGAAGAAGAAGGGCGTCCAGCAGAGGACTCTGCAGGAGCCAGACCAGAAGTAGCTGACGACGTACAGCCTAGTACCAGTCGAGCGGCAGAATCAGCAGACGTTGGCCCAAGAATAGTTGATAACGAACTACCAAGAGCCCAGCCTGCTGAAGGGGTCCAAGAAGCTGAGCCAGAAGTAGCTGAAGACGAGCTGCCGAGCATATGGCCAGAGGAGTGGATACCATTGATTGATCTCACTGAAGACCCCATTCGAACAAGTGAGAGACTTTGGGAAGGTAGAGAGTGGACTAGAGAGGAAAAGCAAGGCACAGGCGAAGAACCTCAGGATCTTGAGATTCACATCAAAACTGAGGAAGGAGAAGGTCAGACAGGGACAGAACAAGTGAAGGATACAGAGCAAGTGATTGATACAGAACAAGTGAAGGATACAGAGCAAGTGATTGATACTCCTCCACTGACTCCTGATGTCGAGAAGGGACAGACTAGACATAGCGTAATAGTTCGAGCAGAAGAAAGTCCAGAGATCGAAGTGCTTGAACAGGATCAGATAGAATTAGAAGAACGTGTTCAGGAAACAGAAACAGAGACATTTGAAAACCAAACCAAAGACTGTCCTGAACAAGGCCAGATTAGTAACCAGGCAGAAGAAATAGATGCTAGCCCTGGAAACAGTCAGATAGAAGAGGAAGAAACTGAAACAGAATTGCCACAAACTAAGGAGAAGGGCAAGGGAAGAAAACGAAGTCCAAGTACCAACTAAAAGACTTAAGAAAAGAAAGCACATTGAGCCTGGATTTGTCAAGAAATTGAGGCTAAGGATAAAAACGGTAGAAGAAAAACGTGCAGAAGAAAGGAGAAGTGCTCGCATAGCTAAGCAACAAGAAGGTACCTCCAAAAGAAGGAGTGATCGAATAAAGAGACAAAACAAAAAGTACAAATCACCTGAATGGATAGCTTGTAGCCCGGTGGCAGCGGGCTAACGCGCATCTTGGAGCGCGAGCATTTGCATTTTTAAAAATCTTGTCTCTTATGCTGATTGCGAGCCTTTTTACCGACCTCTACCTACCCCTCGCCCTGCTGATCGCGAGCAGCGGCAATTGTGTTTTTTTACTTCCTTTGTGGCCCCGCTGAGTACTAGTCGCCACTTGTTCTCCACAGCCTGCCTAAAGCCACCTACCTCCGTGGGCTGTCCGCTTAACGGCGACCCCCGGTGACTGTGGGCGCCATTTTGGGTTGGGCAGCTGGCCTGAACACCTCAGCCACTCCCCCTGACCGCATCACTATTTAGGTTCCGCCCTGCCCTCGCTCCTTTGATAGCTTGTAGCCCGGTGGCAGCGGGCTAACGCGCATCTTGGAGCGCGAGCATTTGCATTTTTAAAAATCTTGTCTCTTATGCTGATTGCGAGCATTTTTACCGACCTCTACCTACCCCTCGCCCTGCTGATCGCGAGCAGCGGCAATTGTCTTTTTTTACTTCCTTTGTGGCCCCGCTGAGTACTAGTCGCCACTTGTTCTCCACAGCCTGCCTAAAGCCACCTACCTCCGTGGGCTGTCCGCTTAACGGCCACCCCCGGTGACTGTGGGCGCCATTTTGGGTTGGGCAGCTGGCCTGAACACCTCAGCCACTCCCCCTGACCGCATCACTATTTAGGTTCCGCCCTGCCCTCGCTCCTTTGATAGCTTGTAGCCCGGTGGCAGCGGGCTAACGCGCATCTTGGAGCGCGAGCATTTGCATTTTTAAAAATCTTGTCTCTTATGCTGATTGCGAGCATTTTTACCGACCTCTACCTACCCCTCGCCCTGCTGATCGCGAGCAGCGGCAATTGTCTTTTTTTACTTCCTTTGTGGCCCCGCTGAGTACTAGTCGCCACTTGTTCTCCACAGCCTGCCTAAAGCCACCTACCTCCGTGGGCTGTCCGCTTAACGGCGACCCCCGGTGACTGTGGGCGCCATTTTGGGTTGGGCAGCTGGCCTGAACACCTCAGCCACTCCCCCTGACCGCATCACTATTTAGGTTCCGCCCTGCCCTCGCTCCTTTGATAGCTTGTAGCCCGGTGGCAGCGGGCTAACGCGCATCTTGGAGCGCGAGCATTTGCATTTTTAAAAATCTTGTCTCTTATGCTGATTGCGAGCATTTTTACCGACCTCTACCTACCCCTCGCCCTGCTGATCGCGAGCAGCGGCAATTGTCTAGTTTTACTTCCTTTGTGGCCCCGCTGAGTACTAGTCGCCACTTGTTCTCCACAGCCTGCCTAAAGCCACCTACCTCCGTGGGCTGTCCGCTTAACGGCGACCCCCGGTGACTGTGGGCGCCATTTTGGGTTGGGCAGCTGGCCTGAACACCTCAGCCTCTCCCCCTGACCGCATCACTATTTAGATGGCCCCTTTCCGTCCGCGCAGCGGACGAGCGCAGCGGGCGCGACGTAGGCGCGCCGGAGTCGCGCCAGAGTTAAGCCCGTCTGCGCCCGTCCGCGGCCGGCTGGGGCCCGGGCTCGGTCTCCATGCCCTTTCTCCACTCAGGTATTCCTCAGCTTTTCTTCATTCACTTTGGCACCCTCGTTCACCGCCTGCTTCTCTATTGGAACGCATTGGCTCACTTGGCCTACGCAACCCCACCCCGGTTACCTTGTACCCTGATACTTCCGCCCCTCAGCTCCATCCTTACTGTCCTACCCTTACTGTGATGCCCTCTAGATCTGCCAACTCTCTCCCTGGCACCCCTGACGATTCTAAGCCTGGTGCTTCTGCGATCCTTCTCAATACCAGGTCTGCGGTGGGACACCAACTCGAGCTTTTCCACCTGCTCGACTCACGACAGCCCGACCTGCTTTTCCTGACGGAAACATGGTTTAGGGATGACTCGCTCCCATGTTTGCTGTCTATACTTCCTCCCAACTATTCGGCCATTAGGATGGACCGCCCAGGAGGGAAGACGGGGGGCGGTGTGGCCCTAATTACCCGTTCGGACTACCTTTTTCAAACCCTACCCTCCCCCGTGATTCCGGCCGTGGATTGCCTGGTAGTCCGTTCCTCTTCCTTCGGGGTACCTTTAACTTGTATCCTTCTCTACCGTCCGCCCAAATCCACTCCCGAGTTTCTATCAGCCATCGAGGATCTTTTGGCCACGCTTGTGGTGAATAATTCCGCTATACTGTTGCTTGGAGACCTGAATTATTGGCCGAATGACCTGGCGGAAGACATCAGATCCAAGGAGTTTACGGCTTTGCTCACTAGCCTAAACTTTATTCCTCAGCTTCGCACGTCTACCCACATTAAAGGCCACCAACTCGATCAAATCTGGTCTCTTAACATCCCTATGGACCTTCCAACTATCGCCCCGTGCTCTTGGTCCGACCACTCGCTCATCTATTTCACGGCTAACCTTGGTCGACCGGCCAAACCCCCTCTGCCCAAAAACATCTGGGCCAGAAAATGGGACAAGGCGGTCCTCCCCGCAGTTTGCTCCGCCCTTGCGGCCACCAGTCCTGAGCTCTCCGACCTCCCTCTCCCCACCCAACTCTCTACCGTTAACAACTGGCTGCTAAAGGCGTGCAACTCTACTGTCCCCCTCAAGAGAGTGACCATCAAGCGCGCCCATGCGGCTAACCGTTGGTTTACCTCTGCCTTAAGGGACAAAAAGCTCGCCACCCGCAGAGCTGAACGTGCTTGGCGCCGTTCCTATTGTCCCCAGCTTAAAACTCGCTTCGTTCAGTCTATGAAGGAGTATAAACATGACATCCTAAAAGCTAAGAGGGAGTACTTTTCAGGGAGAATTTTGTTGGCTGACAACCAGTCTAAGGAGATCTTTGCCACTGTCTATGAGCTTGCTGCTTCTGACCGGGCGACCCTTAAAATCCCTCCTTCTCAGATGCTATGCAACACTCTTAGCTCTTATTTCCTTGATAAGATTGCCCTCATTAAGGCTAACATTCCCCCTTCACCTTCGGACTCCTTCCCTGTCCCCCCTACCCTACCCACCCCCTCATTCACTGAGTTTCCCCTCCTCACCCGGGATTCTTTGCTTCCTCTTCTGGCCCGGACTAAATCGGGATCACCTCTGGATATAGGTCCAGCATTTGCTCTCAAAGAGCTCTTTTCTAATTGCCCTTCTCCTCCTCTGACCGTCATTAACCACTCCCTCAGTAGTGGCACTGTTCCCTCCGCACATAAGTCGGCAGTTGTCATCCCGATTCTGAAAAAGGCAGGGGCGGATCCATCTCTTCCCTCCAACTACCGCCCCATCTCTCTCCTCCCTTACCTTGCGAAGGTCTCAGAGGCCCACGTCACCCGGTCTCTCAGTGCCTTCGTAGAATCCACTGGCGCCCTTTCCACCCGACAGGCGGGCTTCCGCCCGCTGCACTCAACTGAGAAGGTGGTGGTGTCAGTGATGGACCAACTTAGGGAGGGGATTGACACTGGCCGGCCACAGGCCCTAGTCCTGCTTGATCTGTCCGCCGCGTTTGACACGGTGGACCACGGCATCTTGTTAACCCGTGTCCAAGCGGCGGGCATTGGGGGCACGGCCTTTGCCTGGCTGCGCTCCTTTTTGACCAACAGGGAACAGGCCGTCCAACTGGCTAACTTTACGGCCCCCCCTCGGAAGGTAACCTGTGGAGTACCACAAGGCTCGTCCATATCTCCTTTATTATTTAATTTATACATCTCACCCCTCATTATTTCTTTACAGCAGATGGAGGTCTCGGTGTTCAATTACGCCGATGACCTCCAACTCATTTTTGACCTCTCACCCTCCCCTTCCTCGTCCACTAATTTCCAAAAGGTTATGATTTTTATCCAAGGGTGGATGAACTGCAACCACCTCAAATTAAACCCGGACAAGACCGAGTTGGTCTTGACGGGGGGTGGTTGCAGCCCTTGGTCCCCTTCCTTCTGGCCCCCTTCTCTCGGTCCCCCTCCCCTCCCAGCTCTTAAAGTTAAAACTCTGGGCATTTTCATCAACCCACAGCTTACCCTCCACACTCAGATCAATTCTGTGGTGTCTGCTTGTTTCCTGTCCCTCTGGACCATCCGGAGGGTTTCACGTTTTTTTTCTGCGGCTGCTCTTAAGCTCATTCTCATGGCCATGGTGCTGTCGCGCCTTGACTATGGGAATGTCATTCTTAATGGTGCTCCGGCTTACCTCATTCACCGACTTCAACTGATTCAAAATCAGGCGGCTCGCCTGATTTTTGGCCTCTCAAGGTCCAATCATACGACCCCTTTGCTTCAGTCTCTTCACTGGCTCCCTGTGAGGGAGAGGGCGCTTTTCAAGCTGGGCTGTACTACCTATCAGGCCAGAGCTGGGACCGCCCCCTCTTTCCTGTGTGAAGCTATCTCCCCTTATGTTCCGTCCAGAGAACTCCGCTCTTCCCACTTGTCCCTTCTGTCAGTCCCTCGTTTTAGGAAACAGAAGGCTGGTGGGGCCAGATTTGCCGTGCTGGCCCCATCGTTTTGGAACTCACTCCCACTTTCCCTTAGAATGTCTCCCTCCTACCTGGAGTTCCGTAAGCAATTGAAGACTTTTCTGTTCTCCAGGTCTGTTGCAGCTTAGCTCGTTCCCCACTGACTCTCGGCTATCTAGCGCCATGGAACCGGTTTCCGGTATAAGAGCGCTTTACAAATATTTTAAAATTAAAATTAAAATTCAAAATGGACGCTCGTTTTGGAGGAATTTGAAGATCTTGATCTAACTGACGAGAGCGACGGAGAACCCGTCCCTGAGTACTCCGCCGAAGAAGAAGACGAGCCACCGTGAATTTGCACAAAGTAAGCTACTCGTGTAAAGTCACAAAGAGGGGTCGAGAAACTTCTTCTGAGCCAAAATGTATGATTCAAGCGTGAATGGTAGACCTAGTCGCAGCTGTTGCAAAACATGCTGCAAGGTATGTGTATGTAGTATAGTTATACTGATATTAGTTTGGATAGGACTAACAGTGTTCATTCCCTTTGCCGTGGGCAAAAATACTAATATTTACCCTACTGAAATTGTAAATACTGACAGTGAGGAGCTGACAACACAGACTGTAGCAAGACTTGAGAGAGCACTGAGACAAACAGAGCAAGACTTAGAAGCATCAGATGAGGGAGGACTACATTATCATGGAGTTAAGAACAGGACACATTTAAATGTTTTCGCAAACTTGTTAATACACTATGTAGAGACTACGGAAATTGAAGATTGCTATGTCTGCATGAAGCTACCTACCTCTGTAGCTGAAGGCGTGACATACCATCACTTGCCACTGACATATGGAATCTCCTGTAGCATTTTAGCAAGCTTATTTTACAAAAGAGGACCGTTACAGTACTATTACTCTAACAATGACGTGATCTTTTCTGAACTTCCTATACGTGGGAACTTGAATCCTGTACATACCAAAAGTGACGTTACTCGCTATATGGGAGAATACTTCCTGACTATAGGTAATATCGACATAGGTGACGCACACAGAGATAACTTGACTTGTTCTTTGCGTGAGCAGGAAAAGATGTTCCTGAACATGGCAGAGAAGAGGAGAATAAAAATACAAAGAAAGGCAGATGACGAAAGACAGAAAAGACCAAGATGGGCAGAGAACATGGAAGGCACCTCAACTGGTGGGGCGGGTCCTGCTCTGTTGCTGGATTTTGAAAAGAAAGGCAAGCTATGTCTTCACCGCGAGAAGACTAGCTATTATAATAACATTTTCATTGGTTCCAGTGAATGTGAACATAATTACAAGGTAATTGGAGGATGGGGTTTCAAAAATGGGTCAGAGCCTGTGTTTCCTGGAATTTATTATATTTGTGGGGACAAGGCTTATTTCAAATTGCCGGATCACTGGTATGGAAGCTGCTATTTTGCCATTGTCTTCCCGAAAATATACCATGTGAATGGAGTTGCTGGAAGCAGTGAAAATACTAATGGCTTAGTGCGTAGTAAAAGAGAAAGCGTAGGTGAAATAATGGGTAGTATTTTCAGTGCACTGATACCTGGAGTGGGAGTGGTTCTGAACACTCACAGAATTTGCAAATTGTCCACTATAGTGGATGTGTTGTCTACTGACACAGCTGATGGGTTTCTGCTGGCCAATACCGAAATGGTTGCGATCAGATCAATGGTTTTGCAGAACAGACTTGCTCTTGACACCTTATTAGCAAAAGAGGGCGGAGTCTGCCGGATGTTGAAGGCGCAACATTGTTGCACTTATATTCCGGACAAAAGTGTACAGCTCAAAAGATACGTGAAAAACATTACTAATTTGGAAAGGGAACTCAAACCACTCGAGGTTGATAGTGCCTGGAAGAGACTGGTAGATGGTCTCTCAAATGTAGGTCATTGGCTTGCTAGTTTAGGTAAAAGCTTATTGTTTAAGGTACTGATGCCAATTGGAATTATAGGTCTCATCCTATTCTTCATATTTGTCTGTTGCAAATGCCGTAAGCACACCAGAAAACATCAAGTGAATGCTAGAGGAGTGAAACGAAGTGTGGATGAGCTTGAATTGGAGGAGATAAATAATCAGATCTACAAAAGGGTGAAGAATTCTCACCCTACCAAAAATGAGAAAGAGAAGTTGAACAGATTGTTAGAAGAGATAGAGCTGTATAAGGTGTGAGAAGTTGGCAGCTGGTTCCATTTATTTTGTGATGATAGTAAATATCATCAAAGAGGGGATTGATGAAGCAAAGCTTCGCATTTGCGACTTGCCGAATTCATGAACCTCGTTCATGTGTAACAACGTAATAATTTGTACGTCTTACTAACGTTTATTTCATGTTTAAACAAAGTCCATGAAGCTTGCTTATGTGTATTACTAATACGATTAAATTGAGTCAATAAAATGGCCGCTGTTTTGAAATAAGTGTCTGCGCATGCGTCAGTCACACTCACGTGTCCTGATGTGTTTGCAGGTTTGGAGGGAAATAGTTGCGCATGCGTAATGCATAGCTTTGCCAGTATCGTGGTGCTGCTTGCGCCACTGCTCTTGTGCTCGTATATATGTAGCTAACATTTAGACTGCATAAGTATATTTTTCTGTGATAAGTTGAAAGTACAAACCCAATGATGTGTTTTCATATCATTATTTCTATGTATTAATTTGTTCTCGCTTACTTTTCATGTACCGCGGGAAATGGGGGTCTGACTGAGCCGAATGCCATCTTGGAGGTCCTTATTGCGCATGACCGTCCGCCTGGGGATAAATCAACCTTGGCTGGTGGAACTTAGCCAGCTGGCAGGGATGGGCAAGATGCTCCTGAGAAACTGACCTGCGAACTCAGCAGGACAGAGTCATGTGTCCCCATTTTGAAACAATGTACACTTGTCACTGTATTTCCCTGGACTTTTCTCGTGAGAACCCCAATCTCGCTAGGCGGTACCCTGAGATGCAAAGTAGGCATCCTAATAGTGTGTTCTGATTGGTGTGTTACCCAAATCCTACCTTAGGACCAATCCAAATTGAGGGATTCTGACACTTTGCAACATTGGGGGGTGGTACACCGTCCCCAAACTGTATATCTACCCTGGGTTCACCTAGGGAAATTGTCCGACTTGTCTGGTTTAGCTGACCTGTCACTGACCCATCGTACTCAATAGGTGACTGAAGATACAGAGAGCTGCGGAGCACTCTGTCCGAAATTGACCATAGACTAAGGTTCTACTGAACCTTAAAGTGCTGGTGAAGCACTTTGCTGGGAGTTCGCTGACCCAATCGGGGTCTTTATTGATAGCTGCAGAGAGGGTGGAGCGCAGGCGTTGCTTCCAAACTGCGGGTGCGGTCCTGTCCTGATTGGTTGGGTGACCTCGCGCGCTCTATCACTACAATGCAGCTCAGAAAAACGGCGTGGGGCGTCCCGGGGGGTGCGGGGGGAGGCCTCGTCAGTAGTGGTCTGTTGTGCGAATAGTCCCAAGGCAGCAGAACGCGCTGAGATGTGGATGGCACCCAGGTGATGTCCAGTAAGTTGCCGCACTGGTTTTGGTATCCTACAATGCTGCTCCGAATAACGGCGTGGGGCGCCCCGGGGGGGGGGGGGTGAGGCAGCGTGAACGGGCCTCCCCAGGTGGAGGCTCGTCTGCTGTAGTGGGGCGCCCCTTTACCGTTTCAGTTGCCATTCCGCCCGCTTTTGGTACACTGTGCCAAAATCCGCCATTCAGCTGAGTTGCGCCCACTCTTGCGGTGCAGCGATAGGCAGCTGCCACAGGACTCTCAAAATGGCGGCAGGCTCTTTCCTTTTTGGGCCTGGTCCACTGAAATGGCCCTGGGACACCTTGGAACTCGGACGCTTGTCTGCTAGGTCTTGAACCCCATTCTCGAAAGCGTCCCCTCAGCCTTGAAGATTCTACAAAAGTCTTGGGGGCCCCCGACTCCTGCAGGCTTCCGGTGGGGAGCGGCTGCCATGATTGCTCGCGGAATGACCACGACGGAGCCACGAGATGGTGGTGCTTTCATGCTGACGCCAGCTTCAGTCTGAAACATCCAGAAACAAGGTGGGGCTTTCATCGTTTGGGAAAAAAAAAATTTTAATCCAATGAAAAGTGTTCTTTTTAGGTCATGTGATCAAGCCTTCCATCATTAGGAAACCAAAAGTAAAATGAACCAATGAAAAGTTTTATAAACAAGTCACATGACCTGTTATGCGGCATAGGGCTATAAAAAGCGTAGAAAATCCGTTGGCACGTGAGGCGGCGTCAGTAGCGGACCGATGTGCGAATAGGCCGAAGGCAGCACAACGCGCCAAGATCCGGATGGCACCGAGGTGGTGTCCAGCAAGTTGCCGCACTGGTGTGGCCATCCTACAATGCTGCGCCGAAAGTCGGGGTGGGGCGCCCCGTTGGCCTGTGAGTTCGCGTCAGTCAGTGGGGGCTGTTTGAGGATCTGACTGCATTGGAAAGCAATGTGATGCTGTGCGTCGCCCCCAAGATGGAGGTTCCTCGGCTGCAGTGGGGCGCCCCTTGGTGTTTCACTCGCTATGCAGCTGAGTTGCGTGCGTACTTGCGGCGAATAGGCCGAAGGCAGCACAACGCGCCGAGATCCGGATGGCACCGAGGTGGTGTCCAGCAAGTTGCCGCACTGGTGTGGCCATCCTACAATGCTGCGCCGAAAGTCGGCGTGGGGTGCCCCGTTGGCCTGTGAGGTGGCGTCAGTAGCGGACCGATGTGCGAATAGGCCGAAGGCAGCACAACGCGCCAAGATCCGGATGGCACCGAGGTGGTGTCCAGCAAGTTGCCGCACTGGTGTGGCCATCCTACAATGCTGCACCGAAAGTCGGCGTGGGGCGCCCCGTTGGCCTGTGAGTTCGCATCAGTCAGTGGGGGCTGTTTGAGGATCTGACTGCATTGGAAAGCAATGTGATGCTGTGCGTCGCCCCCAAGATGGAGGTTCCTCGGCTGCAGTGGGGCGCCCCTTGGTGTTTCACTCGTTATGCAGCTGAGTTGCGTGCGCACTTGCGGCGAATAGGCCGAAGGCAGCACAACGCGCCGAGATCTGGATGGCACCGAGGTGGTGTCCAGCAAGTTGCCGCACTGGTGTGGCCATCCTACAATGCTGCGCCGAAAGTCGGCGTGGGGTGCCCCGTTGGCCTGTGAGGTGGCGTCAGTAGCGGACCGATGTGTGAATAGGCCGGAACCAGCACAAGGCGCCAAGATCCGGATGGCACCGAGGTGGTGTCATAGTTGAGAGTTCTGAGAAGCGGGGGGGAGGCGGCGCAAACGAGTCTCTCCCTCCATGTGTAGGCACTTCATCTGCAGTGGGGCGCCGAGATCCGGATGGCACCGAGGTGGTGTCTAGCAAGTTGCCGCACTGGTGTGTGTTGAAAAGATGAAAGGTCCACAGCAAGTCTATGTTCCTTCAGTGGAGCGCCGTCTAGCTGAGTTTCGCCCGCTCTTGCTGCTACAGCGACAGGCGGCTGCAACAGGACTCTCAAAATGGCGGCCTGTTCTTTGGATTTGGGCCTGGTCCACTAAAATGGCCCTGGGACACCTTAGAACTCGGACGCTCAAATTTTTTTTCCTTTCCTCTACATGCAGAAAAGGTAAATGCCCGGTACGTTACCTGCCTCATCTGCCACGATTTACTCTCCAGAGGAACCGAAAAAAAATATAGTTATGGTAATTATACCATGCATCGTCATATGGAGAGGTGGCACCGATTAATTATAGTGCTGCACAAAAGAGAGATTTGGAGGACAACCCCTGACCTGCCAGTACATTCACCAAAGAAGTGGCACTGACAGCATCAGAGGCAAGGGAAACGGTCCCAAATATTCAGAAGAACTTTGGAAAGATTAAAATGACATGTTTAGATTGTGGCAAACTAATTTCATGTGGACAGATGAGTGTTACTCTAATAAATACAGCATATGAACATCATCATAGTCGATGGTTGGTGGAGACATTTTGACTATATCCTGGACCTGCCCGTCCTCGCCCAAAATGGCACCGGAATAAATGGGACTCGTAACTCCTTGTTGTGTACTGGTTGCACAACCTTGATATCACGAGATACGTATGCAGTTTTGAAGCACATGGCGGGCGGGGACGAGAATTGATTGAATATTTCGACATCCCTATTGATATTAAGTTCTGATGTGTTATTGATTACTGTACTATTGAAAGTTCGAATTAACGTCACCCATGGTACTTGCCCGCAAATGTATATCTAGATAATTTTATTGTGACTGGCCCTGTCGTATTTTAATTACAAAAGGTACGTCCACCGATTCCGCAACTGTTAGACACCTTAGTTCTTGCAACCTAATGGCCCGCCCGTTACGTTCCTCTACAGTGTAAATGTCTTCTCATCATATACGATTACAGTTTGCTCCGTGGCCGGCCCACGTGGTTATAGGCCCGTATTTGTATACTGACATTTTCACAATAAAGGTTTTTAAAAGAAAACATGGTAGTAGTATTTACATTGGTAAAGTTTTTAATAATAGTCACTGTTTTCGAATCAGTAAAAGGCAAGTGAAATAAAGCAGTCCAATTACATGAAGGGTAAAAGGTATAATACGCAGGAACGCAGTAAAGATAAATGGTCAAGGACTGTTGTGTTTTCTACTCCTGCAACATAAAGTGATCGATAAGAATCTGATATTCAGGCGTATCGGCGACTAAGACAGCAGGCCGAGCCTCTTTTGCTCAACGGCTCCGTCATGGGACGAAGAAACGCCCTTTTTCTCGAAAAAGGAATATATTTTACTTGCAGGACAGTTGTAAATTTTCCGGGAAAGTACATTAGCCTGGAACATTATAACATATATGTTTAAGAAAAAATAATGTTCGAAAGTAATCAAAAGTGTAATTTTTAGGTCATATGACCAAGCCTTTCATCATTAGAATAAGAAAAGTAAAATGAACCAATGAAAAGTTTTATTAACAAGTCACATGACCTGTTATGCTTACGTTACGCGCTGCGCGCCGCGCCCCGGATCGCTTCCGGGAAGCTGCGCACCGGAGCACTTCCGGATGCGCTAACGCGGCGCATCATATGACGCATTACGCGACAACGCAGGTCCAGAATATAGTCAAAATGTCTCCTCCAACCAGCGGTCGGAACACAACCCCTTTCAGCAGGCTAAATAGTTCTGTTAAATTACAACAGAAGGGACAGGCAACAAGAACCATCAGTCAAAGAGGGGAGGGCAAGTTCTTCTCTACCGGGTCACGTTGGGGCGCTACCGGAACTGATCGAGTTGGTAGTCTACAGTGTTTCTGGATGTTTCAGACTGAAGCTGGCATCAACATGAGAGCACCACCATCTCGTAGCTCCGTCATGGCCATTCCACGAGCAATCATGGCAGCCGCTCCCCACCAGAAGCCTGCGGGAGTCGGGGGCCCCCAAGACTCTTGTAGAATCTTCAAGGCTGAGGGGACGCTTTCGAGAATGGAGCCCAAGCCCTAGCAGACAAGCGTCCGAGTTCCAAGGTGTCCCAGGGCCATTTCAGTGGACCAGGCCCAAAAAGGAAAGAGCCTGCCGCCATTTTGAGAGTCCTGTGGCAGCCGCCTATCGCTGCACCGCAAGAGTGGGCGCAACTCAGCTGAATGGCGGATTTTGGCACAGTGTACCAAAAGCGGGCGGAATGGCAACTGAAACGGTAAAGGGGCGCCCCACTACAGCAGACGAGCCTCCACCTGGGGAGGCCCGTTCACGCCGCCTCCCCCCCCCCCCCCGGGGCGCCCCACGCCGTTATTCGGAGCAGCATTGTAGGATACCAAAACCAGTGCGGCAACTTACTGGACATCACCTGGGTGCCATCCACATCTCAGCGCGTTCTGCTGCCTTGGGACTATTCACACAACAGACCGCTACTGACGAGGCCACCCCCCGGGACGCCCCACGCCGTTTTTCGGAGCTGCATTGTAGGATACCAAAAACCAGTGCGGCACCCAGGTAACATCACCTGGGTGCCGTCCAGAACTCAGCACGTTGTGCTGCCTTGGGACTATTCGCACAAAACACAGCTACTGACCATTGTTGCTTCGTTTTTCAACAAAATGTTTAAATGTATTTACTGTTTTTGTTGCGTTGTATATATTTATAAGTTATTAAAGTTTTATAATCCTACTACTTTGTTGGAGTGCTATATATTTTTAATGTGACACATAATTGTAAAAACTTTGATGTACAAAGAGGCATCCCTGGAATCCTCCGCTTCAGGCTCGGTCCCCTCCCCAATCACAATACAGGATGGTTTTCAGATAGTAGGAACGCGTGTGGTGTGACGGATCTCATCGGGTGGGGGCCTTGATCTACTGTAACTCCTTTGAAGAGGGGTGATTCTTTACAGCTGGGGCCATAAACTACATCTGCAGGGCTAGGTGATAGCCTGGGACCGGCCTGGACAATCGGAAACATAGGAAGAGGAGTGTCAGAGGGTGCGGTAGTGAATAGGCCCCCTCCGAGTCCGCGCCATCACACCGTCCCTCGGGGGCCTCCGTCAAGCGGTTCAGGGAGGCACCGCATCACATTGTTTTCAAATGCAGTCACGTCCTCAAACAGCCCCCACTTACATTGAGAATAGTGAAGCTGTAGCAGGTGCAAATAAGCTTCAGATAGTCTAACAAGCACTCCTCAAAACTTTGAACTATCAGAGTGCATGAGTTTCATGCTCGATCGATTGAGCTAGCCGGATCGGGCAACAAAAAGTATAAAATAGTTATGTAAATAGTTATTTAATAAAACGTTTTACCCTGTTACTTTGCTGGTGTGTTGTATATATTTATAATATTTGCATAGGGTTTGTCGTTATTTTGGGCGGGGTGGGTGGCGGAGCCGAGCTGTCTTGCAGCCATCATGGTGTGGAGTTCAGTTCATCTCACTAGTTTCGTATTTCTCATGAGGGGTTGTTCCTAATGTTTCCATTTTAGCGAGGTCAAAAAGAGATCCCATTAGTGGCCTACTGATTTTGCTCGATTCCTTTTGTTTTTTTACACGATTTTTCACTATCTGCAAAGACTAAACAGAGTATTGCGACTCTGTGCTTGTTTGTAAATAGAGAATGAACCAAAGAGAACCAATTCTAAAACAGTAAATGCTTGGATAACAATCAATCAAATGGAGAGAGAAGCAGGCACGACGGATTACAATGGGGGCAAAGGCCTGCGTTAACTACCCTTCACTATCTGCAAAGAGAGAGTACTCCTAATAGAAATGAGGGGGGGGGCAGCATTCAAAGCAGATCAGTGTGCATAAACACGAAAATGTTTTTACTTACCACGTACTTGACATTCGACAGCTTATGATATTTGCTATTAAAAAACCATTGAAATTCACTGAAAAAACCATAGGTTAGAGACCATATATAGTTAGGAATTAGCATTTAAAAAACCTTGAAAATTCACTGAAAAAACCATAGGTTATAGACCATATATAGTTAGGAATTAGCATTTAAAAAACCTTATTTTACTCACACAAAACCATTGAAATTCCATATATAGTTAGTTGCACTAACTATATATCGCGCACCCGCAATCCACTGCTGATGATGTCACATACTACATCATTCATGACATGGTCAGTGACATCACTGATGACATCACTGATGACATCTCAAATGACATCACTGATGACATCACTGATGACATCTCATTTGACATCATTCTTGTGCTAATACGATAAACCTCTTCAGACTCTAATATAACCTTAGATACACTCAGTGTATACAGACACTCACACACTGTCACTCATCCATGGAGTTACTCACACACCTAGTCAGTCATGCAAAGAAACAATCTCACCTCCATTTCCTCAACTATACAGTTATACACACCTTACTTATTCAAACATATACTAACACATATTTACTCTCTTATACAATCCCTGAAACAAGTTCACAATGATCCATACAGCCACTCACACATTCAGTGGCTCTCATGCACAGTTATTTATATATGCCAACTCTCACATGTATTGTGTTTTACATATGTACTTACTATGACATGTAGCATTGAGATATCCATTCACTTATCAATACACTCATGCAGACAGTCAACTGCCCATGTAGCTGTTTCCACATGCACTCTTGAACTCATACACCTAGTGAATCAACTGCTCACACATCTATGCACAGAGTCACACACCTCCCAGCCACCCCCACACAAACTCAATCTCCCATACAAATACTTGGGCAACCAATCAATAACACATATAGCCTCTCGTATAGCTAATGATCAACACATGCAGCAGTTTACATCACAACAGACATACTGATGCACACATTCAGACAGTTTAGTCACTAACCCATGCATTTAGTACGACACATTTATTCACTCACTCATACAGTCAGTCATGCACCTACTAAATCCTTCATCCAGACACTTTTACATCCACTCATTCTTCAATATATTAAACATATTTAAACTTTACAGAAACACACAGTCACTGGATGATGTCATCAGTGATGTCATCAGTGATGTCATTTGAGATGTCATCAGTGATGTCACTGACCATGTCATGAATGATGTAATATGTGACATCATCAGCAGTGGATTGCGGGTGTGCGATATATAGTTAGTGCAACTAACTATATATGGAATTTCAATGGTTTTGTGTGAGTAAAATAAGGTTTTTTAAATGCTAATTCCTAACTATATATGGTCTATAACCTATGGTTTTTTTCAGTGTATATATTTATATATTACCTACTGGCGGTCGCCAGTAGGTATATATAGTTAGGATTTTTTCTCTATGGGATTTTTGAAAATTCTATGTCTAATAACTTTGGCGTTTGTGGGCGGAATTGGCTGAAATTTTCAGGAAAATGGCACATTTTGTTTCTGAGCAGCCCTTGAAAATTTGGGGGGGGGTCGTCAAGGGGGGGCCGAGAAAAAAGGGGGGTCCCAAAACGTGTTTTTAACATTGAGTTTTCCATAGGGCGGTTGGCCTCACTTTTAGCCCGAACGGCTGAATGGATTTGCACGAAACTTGGCAAAATTGTAGGGACTGGTAGCCCGATATGCCTTTTGTAGGTCTCAATATATGTGCTCCAGTGGATTTTGAGAAATTAACGTTTAAAAAAAGATATATATCTGTAACAGCGGACCGGGCAGCGTCCCAGGACGCGTACTTTGCGCGCAACGGAGCTTTGTGAAGCGAAGCTGATTGGTTCTCTGGCATCTGTCAACATTCCAAAAAGTCTGTAGCGGCCGCCATCTTGTCTCTCGGTAGGATCGAGAGACAAGAGGAGGCCAAAACGAAGGGGGAAATGACCATAAGGGGGCATAGTAGATCCTCGCTGACCCCCTAGGTTTGATGTGGAGGTTTTAAAAGGGCCCCGCGGGGCAAAAAAAATAATAATAATAATAATCGAACGGCTGAATGGATTTGCACGAAACTTGGCAAAATATTAGGGACTGGTAGCCCGATGTGCCTTTGCTAGGTCTCAATATATGTGCTCCAGTGGATTTTGAGAAATTAACGTTCAAAAAAAGATATATATCTGTAACAGCGCTCCGCTTCGCGTAACGGAGGTTTGCGAAGCTGATTGGTCATTCTGTCACTGGGCTATAGTTGGGCTACATCTGGCTGATATTTGGGCTACATTTGTTTTTTTGTGTGTCTGGCGGCCATCTTTGGGCTACATTGGGCTACATTGGGCTTCATTGGGCTATATTGGGCTACATTTGGGCTCCAACATATATATAGGCCAATGTAGCCCAATATATATTTTTCAAAGTTAATTTTCGTAAAAACCACTGGAGCATATATCTTGAGACATAGCAAAGGCACATCGGGCTACCAGTCCCTACAATTTTGCCAAGTTTCGTGGAAATCCATTCAGCCGTTCGAGCTAAAAGTGAGTCCAACCGCCCTATGGAAATGAAGGAAATGAATGGGTAATTTGTAATTAGCAAATAGCTAATCGCAAACTAGGAATGGTAAAGAATCGCTATTTATTCCTTAAAGTTCGCTATTTAGGAAATGCAAAAAACGTTGATGATACATATGGCGGTTCATCTCTAACAAGATAAGAAGCATAGGGATACATTTATGATGACTGGCGCATCACCAGGGATGTGTTAGTCATTCTGTGCCGCTGTTCCGTCATCTATGGTGTGCTGCATTTACAATGCGGCGCATCATGGGGCAAAAACAGCACAGATGCGTGATGTATCTGTGCCGTAAAGGTGGCGCATTGCTGGAGTTGTATCGCAAGTGTGATGAAGCTCCAGCAAGGGTCGGGGGTGCCCCTGTCGCAGGGTTTCTGTTCTCACACAGAACTGTGGACAGAGGATTGGAACCTCGGCGAATTAGGGTGTCCCAAAACTCACGTTAGTAATCAAAAACCCCTTAGCAAGCTAGGTACAGTGTCACATTGGATATAACAAACTCTCAATGTTTAGACAATCCAGAATATGAACTTATAGTACCTCAGGATACGTGGAACTCATGAACAGTCGGTCGTTATATATTTATTAGAAACAAGAACATGGAGTTAAGAAGAACACATGTGTATTTGAAATGTTTATTTACTAATGCCGTCTTCTCAGGCGTAGTATCTTAGATAATACAAGTACACATATTATCAGTAGCAAAATTACCAGCATAGTTACTAGTACATAAAAAGCGAATGGTGATAGTATGTTAACATGCTGTAAATGAATAAGAGTTAGCAACACTTATAAGCAGCCGTGGGCCGTGGAGGGAGTTACGGTGAGGCAGGGAGGCGGGGAGGGGGAGAAGCAGGGTGGAGAATACAAGTACACATATTATCAGTAGCAAAATTACCAGCATAGTTACTAGTACATAAAAAGCGAATGGTGACAGTATGTTAACATGCTGTAAATGAATAAGAGTTAGCAACACTTATAAGCAGCCGCGGGCCGTGGAGGGAGTTACGGTGGGGCAGGGAGGCGGGGAGGGGGAGGGGCAGGGTAGAGAGGGCTCCACCCTGCTTCTCCCCCTCCCCGCCTCCCTGCCTCACCGTAACTCCCTCCACGGCCCGCGGCTGCTTATATCTCACCCTCCCTAATACACATATTATATTATTTGCTAAGAAGGTCTCTTTGTGTTGGTTTAGGGCGTGCCCATACTTTAGTGTCTTAGATTTGAAGGAATCACATCAGCATACACCAGCTCTCTCTTCATGTGAACCGCATCAACTGTTGTGTATGTGTGTTCGGCAAAGCAATATAAAACCCGCCTCATGCCCAGAATTGCCAGAAGTTGCACTTATGTTATGAGTATGAAGTCGTGGAGATCAGACCTCATAACAATTCTGTATCGTGTTGTTCTTGAAACTTTAGCACTCGCTGTACAGATATAGTTTAACAAGCAAAGCAGATAGTAGAGCAATAACATATTATTCTCATGTAAACCACGATGAACTACTAGGTGGAAAGCTAAAGCAACAACTAAGTGTCGTGTGCAGAAGTTGCAAAAAAGAAAAATGGCGTTTAAACCGGTAATGAGCCCATGCTAACTTAACACGGTGTAAAGATATCCAGGACCTAGATGACACCTCCCCATGATCCGGAAACGAACTGAATAAGATAATAGAAGTGCCATCTCATGAGAGCAGATTGCAAGTTTATATGTGGACGGTCCGCAAGGTAAAGCATTAAAAACTAGGAAAATTTAATGCTAAAGAAAAATAAAACAGCCAAGTACTTTATCGAGTCTTAAGCCAATAGGCAAGGTAAATAATAAAAACTTGACAAATAAGTCAATGAATTGTCAATGGAATGCTAGTACTCAGCATATCAAACATGAAAAAGGTCTATGACATAACTGTGTATGCAAAATAAGCTGCAACAGCCTCCAATAGGAAGTCACCGTCTTCATCCGAAAACAGTTCAGCCATCCAATTTAAAAGCGGAAAAGAACATACGTGCTCTCCCAGCACCGGATCCTCTATCACCATCAGAGGACAGCTCGGTGGGTTTTCAAGAAAGCTCTGTTCCAAGAAAGACTGTGCTGCCGCCAGTAAATTCCAGGGACCAAGTAGTCCATGCATCAATGCCACAGCCATAATCCTTTCGCCAGGACAAACCAACTCGTGAGTAATGATAGGAGTCATCAGCTGATTAAAGTCGACGTCAGGAGAAACCGGTCCGCAGAGACACAAATCAATGGCCCAATCGAAATCACAGGTCAGGCAGTGAAATACAGGCTGGACACAGGTGAAGTAGTAGAATCGAAAAGATAATCCATATGCCGTGCTTAATATCGCCAACGGCATTGTGCCATAATATTCTAGCATGCGATTGCGGAACAGTGTCAGCAGCTGCAGGGTGGGAGGTTGCATAGGAGGGACATCCATATTTAAAAATGTAAAAAAGCACAAGAGCGTCCGCTGGTAATGCAAGTAAAAATGCCAATCCACGAAGCAGAGTGGAGAAAATAGAATGAAAGAAAGCAGGGATGACTCCAAAGATTTTCTCAAATGAAGTCACGAGACCACTGGTAACAACTTTAAAAAAGTGCGCCAGGGCCTTTGTGGAGGATGCGTTAAAGATAGTCCGAACCATCTTGCTGAAATTGAAAGGCAAATCTGAATTGAGAAGGGTCTGCACCTCTGTACGGGTGTTCGCTATGTGAAGCATGAAAGTTTCACGGGCCGAACTCAAGGCCACCTCTCTCTGAGACAAAAGAGCTCTTATTCTTGCCATGCCGTTGAAATCTCTCCCAAGGTTGGTATTTGTGGCCAGATTGAAAACTCCCTATGTTCATGTGTGGGAGGAAATAGAACATTTCTGCAGCAAATAACCCGTTCACTTACTGTTACCATAAAAGGAATACTTTTAATTAACTCAGAACAATCTTCATTATTGAGCATCAAATAACTACCATTTTCCAACAACTTGAACGTGGGGATGATAGCAGGAACTGGCGTGCCTTGCAACACGCAAGCCATATTTGGTCGGTGTTTGTTGCATGAACCGTGTAACTGTATGTGCCTACACATTAGTGAATGATCTGGCGTCTCAGTGCATTCCTCTCCATTCAGATAAACTTCTTGATCATCTTTGAAACATCTGTATGTGTATGGAAGCGACCAGACCTCATGAAGAAAAGCACTACCTAAAGGTTCATAACGACCTATTGGTATATATTTCATACAATTTGAAAACTTATATAAAGCAAAAGGCAGCGTTATTAAACCGTGGATAAGGCACGTTGTCAAAAAACCCGCAATCCTCTGCTGATGATGTCACTGAGCATGTCATGAATGATGTAATATGTGACATCATCAGCAGTGGATTACGGGTAATAGTATCTCTAGTTTACTCCCCTATAGCTGTCTTTCTTTTAACATAAGTCTCTGTTTCCTTCCCTTATACTTACTGTTTTTGGTTCGCTTCCGGTTCGCGTACCGGCGAGCGAACTGGGAAGCGAACTAAGAGAAATAGAGGTTGGCACAGTTCCAAATATTGTACCAATTTTTTAATAACGGGGAGGTAGTTCTGAAAAGAACTTTTTTTTTATTGTTTTTGTTGTTTTATATTTTTTTTATTATTTTTCAGAACATTTTTTTACTTTTTTTGAATTTTTCTGAACAGTTTTATATTTTTGGGGGTTTTTCTTGGAGGGGGCAATGAAAACGATTCATTGTAAAGGGCTCAACAGGAGCAACAAAACAAAAAAAAAGTATTTATTATTTTGGGCGTTTCGTACAAACTTGCATATGATAGTCAATAGCTCTGTTGATCAGAGTGATGCTTCTTTCTCCGTAGCAAATGAATCCATCGCAAAATACGCAGATGTGTTTTACTTCACCAAATCTCATTTGTATATTTGGCACCATCTCCCTGCCCTCTGGTCCCGTTACTTCCGGTACAACAGATCTTCTGGCCATAATAGGGAGATTATCTAGGTCGTTCCGAAACTGTGCAGCACTGTAGTTGTTAGGATGCCACCTAGTCATATGGCGATGCATTGTGTAGTTTCCGAAACTGTATTTTTTCTCGGTTCCTCTGGACAGTCCATCTTGACATATAAGGCAAGTTACGTATCTTGCATTTACTTTTTTCTGACCTTTGGGAATTTAAAAAAATTGCCAAATGAAGTTTTCTTTCCGGTGAGACGTCCTGGGTTCCTCAGGCAAAAACTGCCTCTCTTCGTGCTCTTCCTCCTGTTCCTCTTCTTCCTCTTCTTGCTGAATTATAACTTGAGCAGGTGGTCCACTCTTCCTTGGATGTGGTGGAGGTGGTGGGGAAGCACCAGCTGAAGCTACTAAAGAAGCCATTGCTCAGTGATCACAAAGGGTCTTTCTCTCACAATGATGAAAGTCAGAGTGAGGAAAGAAGGAGGGATTTTCATCATTTGGGAAAAACAAGAGTTCTCAACCAATCAAAAGTGTTCGTTTTAGATTATATGACCTAGTCTTACATCATTAGGAAACCAAACGTGAAATGAACCAATGAAAAGTGTTATTACCAAGTCACATGACTTGCTGTGTTTACGTTAAGCGCTTTGCAGGGCCTCCCGGTTTGCTTCCAGAAACCTGCGCTTTGCGACTCGCTTCGCGTACCAGTTCGCTAACGTAGCACGTCATATGACGTATCACGCGACAACGTGAAACGTCATGCGGACGGGAGGCGTCACGATGTTGTTTTCCAACGCGGCACTTGCGGTAAAGAAACGTTTACCGGCTCGCGGTCTATTTCGCGGCATCAAGGTCAGCTAACGGGAAGCTTCCCGATTCGCGAAGCGGGAACGAAGAAAAAAAAATATTTTAAAAAAAAATTATTCATAAACATATAAAATATATTTTTGGATTTAAAGAAGAATACATTTTACAGCTACAGATATTAGCTGTTAAAAAACCAATGAAATTCACTGAAAAAACCATAGGTTATAGACCATATATAGTTAGGAATTAGCATTTACAAAACCTTGAAAATTCACTGAAAAAACCATAGGTTATAGACCATATATAGTTAGGAATTAGCATTTACAAAACCTTATTTTACTCACACAAAACCATTGAAATTCCATATATAGTTAGTTGCACTAACTATATATCGCGCACCCGCAATCCACTGCTGATGATGTCACATATTACATCATTCATGACATGGTCAGTGACATCACTGATGACATCACTGATGACATCTCAAATGACATCACTGATGACATCACTGATGACATCTCAAATGACATCACTGATGACATCATGACACACCAATACCAGTTACTACATACGCACTCACTGATTCCTACGTCTACACACACATTCACTCATTCACCCATACAATGACTCATACATACAGTCACTTATTATTACAACACTATCATATGCACTCATACACCTATGCAGACAGTCACACACTGCCACTCATCCATGGAGTTACTCACACACCAAGTCAGTCCTGTAAAGAATCAATCACACTTCCATTTCTTCATCTATACAGTTAAACACAGAACACCATACTTCAGTGACATCACTGATGACATCACTAATGACATCTGAAATGACATCACTGATGACATCTCAAATGACATCACTGATGACATCATGACACACCAATACCAGTTACTACATACGCACTCACTGATTCGTACGTCTACACACACATTCACTCATTCACCCATACAATTACTCATACATACAGTCAGTTATTATTAGAACACTATCATATGCACTCATACACCTAGTCAGTCCTGTGAAGAATCAATCACACTTCGATTTCCTCATCTATAGTTAAACACAGAACACCATACTTTTCACACATATACTAACACATACTTACTCTCTTATACAATCACTGATACAAGTACACATTGATATGCACAGAGTCACACACCTCCCAGCCAGCCACACACACACTCAGTCTTCCATACATCCAGTCATTCTTCAATATGTAAAACGTATTTAAACTTTACAAAAACACACAGACACTAGATAATGTCATCAGTGATGTCATTTGAGATGTCATCAGTGATGTCATCAGTGATGTCACTGACCATGTCATGAATGATGTAATATGTGACATCATCAGCAGTGGATTGCGGGTGCGCGATATATAGTTAGTGCAACTAACTATATATGGAATTTCAATGGTTTTGTGTGAGTAAAATAAGGTTTTGTAAATGCTAATTCCTAACTATATATGGTCTATAACCTATGGTTTTTTCAGTGAATATATATATATATATATATATGTATATATATATATATATATATATATATCCGCCGACAACGTTGTTTTAGATTTTAAAATAACAACAAGTGAATCTGCGGCTGCGAAACGCGTTGGGTGAAACGCCAATAAAGATTCACTGGGAAATGCAAATGGGCCTCAACTTGTTGTTATTTTAAAATCTAAAGCAACGTTGTCGGCGGATTTTCGGGGGTAAGGCGAAACCCCGTTGAGGCTCGCCAGAAAACAAGCGGCGCAGGCTGAATTCGCCATCACAGTCGGGATATATATATATATATATATATGTATGTATATATATATTCATATATATATATATATATATATATATATATATATATATATATATATATATATATCACGAAATCGTGCAGTACGCCAATGTGCTCCAGCGCAGCAATTACAGGTATGAACCACTCGAGGGACTGCAATAAATTTATTTGATGGCATCCAGTCAGCCTGGTCAGTGCCCCAGCATGACGCGTTTCGACAGATCTTGTCTGTCTTGATCACATGACACGCCACAGTTCTCGTGATACTTAAATGTGAAACTAAAGATGATACAGGCCAATAGAATGCATTTGAGTCAACTCAACAGTTCTACTGTCACCTGATCATAGACATAGATAAAAGATACTTTCCATATACATATGATTTTAGGATGTAACAAATATGCTTCAAATTAATGCAAATTTCAAAATTTAAATGCATAAATACATAAATAAATATTGAACATAAAATCAATAAATATAGTTTCACATATAAAATATAAATACATGTAATGACATCAAATAAATAGTGAAGGGAGATTGTTGTATAGCGTTTTAGGACCCTACTGTAATTTTCCCGATTCATGCCCTTATATAGGTATAAAGTACTGTATCCTTATATAGGCATAGATATCATAACCATATTAAGACATAGCTCAAGTAGTCCTAATAAGGCTTGGCTACTTCCACTAGTTCTGAAAATCTACAACGATTTCTTGGAAAAACCCGCCTTCAGCAGTCAGGGACTTCCCCCTGCATGAATATTAATTTTTTGAAGAACTCATAGAGTTTTCAGAGAATTTTGGGGCTCATTAGGATGGCGGACGGACTTGCGTCCGTCCGCCACCCTAGAGTAGGAGGGACCGTCCGCATGGGCTGCGGCGGTCCCTCCGTGCAAATTAGGATGTGACCGCCACCCTGGCGGTCACATCCTGGATATTTAACATTGCGGCGGGTGCAGCTTCAAGCTGCACCCGCCGCAATGTTAAAAAAGCATACATTGCATATGTATGCAGCAAGCAGCAGGCACCACGCGGTGCCTGCCGCTTGCTGCATACATATGCATGGGGGTACCATAGGTACCCCCATGTGCACCCCCCACACCCCCTTCACCCAGGGGGCCCGCAACGGGCCCCCGCAGTGAAGCTCCGTATGCTTTTACACGGCGGAATATCCGCCGTGTAAAAGCATTTCTTTCTGTGCATCCTAATATGGTGGACGGTGTCTGAGAGACACCGTCACCATATTACAGCTTTTCCGCCGCGGTTGTAAGCCAACCGCGGCGGAAAAGCTGCGGACGGAAACCAGGACCCACCAGCCATCCTAATGTGGCGGTGGGTCTTTGGTGGGTCCGCTGCGGTTTTTCCGCATCCTCCGGGCCGGCGGTGGATTCCGCCGTCCTAATGAGCCCCTAAGTCTCTAATGAGGTTATTATGTCCAAACGTACGTCAAACTCGGCACCTTTAAGGTATAAATATGCCCACACTTGTCCAAACAAACACATGGTGGTTTGGAGTAGTTCGACTTGTAGTGTAGTTCCTATATTCCCAATAGGCTCTGCGCATTGGAATAATATATTCAGTAGTGTAGACGTAGGACTGAGGTTAACTAGGTCTTTACTGACTATATTAGACTTAAGGTTTGCCAGCTAGCTCAGAGGTCACTAGAAACTTTCTCGAATGTTCAAGAAGGAATTAACTTTCCTGATTAGACAAGAAGGGATTAGCTTCTGACAACCATATAACATGAAAACTTTGCTCCCTTAGAATAAGAGTGTATCTCTAGAGTCGTGTGAAAACAATAGACAGCTATTTCACTCAGTCAAGTGTGCATACTTAGTTTCACCAGAGTGCAGAGAAAAGAGAGACAGCCGTTTTTCAATAAAAGATGTTATTTATTGAGCAGTCTTCTTTCTCATGCAAGAGAAATGAATTGCCACAATTGCATTACTCATAGTAAAGTAAAGTGCGTACAGTAAAAGGAGGATTATAAAATAATACTGTAAAAGCATTGATATGGTTTCTTAGCCATATGATACTTTAAAATAGATAAAATATATATACATATATACATTGACTAACGTACTCAACTGGTGCTTCTAAATACGCCTACCCCGGTGTACCTGACCTAAGCCTAATACGTGGGAAGGAGTAAATAAGTAGCAGTTTAAGCTAAGTTTGTTTTTGCCAAGAATCTGACTCAAGAATTCTCTGTAAGGGTTTAGTCAGCTCCGTACCTGGGTATTTAGAAAGCAGGAGTTCTTGTATCTCTCTCAGGACTCGATATCCCAGTAACCCGCGAAGGTATCTGGAAACACCGGAGCTGGATTTCTCGGCAGGAGAAAAGACAGCATCTCTCTCAGTGCGTCAAAAGGGAGTGGCAGCGTCCGTGGGCTCTCGCATCAGCTGGGCTCTCGGGCAAGTAGATCGCTGCTCCAAAACCACCACCGTGTGTTTGCTTAAGGCAACGTTGGTATATTCATACCTGAAAGGTGCCGGGTTTGACGTAAGGTTGGACATAAGACGTCAATAAAGATGTCTCTAAGAACTGGCCGTTCTTACAGTGCTTTACAGGAGTTCTAGGACGAAATCAAAACAACGTTTTTCAGAGACCCCACGCTCCTCGTGAATCCCTTCGAGGACAGCGGTCACATGGATATCACCCCACGGGAAAAGTGCTGACATTTACTACAGCGCCGAGGTATCAAACAAAGCGGGGAAATCTACAAGGCTGATTAACCAGGTAGGAACCCTGGGTGACAAATATATTTCACAAACGGACACTTGTATTTCCAACTAAAATCGTTTTGGCAGAACTAACCATTCGCCAATTTCTCCTATTTCAGTGAGTACCCGCGTCCTGAGAATAACTATTGTGGACAGCACCCTCACTTTAACAAGTAAGCATTAACATGTATAAGCTTGCATAGAAGTTTGGTTAAATAAGAAATGAGCCTCAAACCATGCAACCCTGTACATCCCTTCACAGGACTGGCCGTACTCCGGGTTCCACAGTCGACCTCCACTTTAGATAAAAGTAAGTTCACCCACACTTTGTTCCTTTAGAAAGAAAGAATGGCATTGGGACGTTTTGGTGATGGATTGTCTTTTTCGTACAGATTGATGTTTATATTTGGATAACTGGTTGCTTCCACGAGTGATTTTCGTAACCCCAGACTGCTCCAAAAACTTTAGAGGTAAGACAAGGGGGCTGGAGTAATGGAGGTTGTGAGTAAGGTTACCAGCATTTCTGATATGACCCTAAAGGAAGGCTTTTGTTCTCCTTTCCCTCACAGCTATTTGTCCTGATGAGAACTCCGCGACTGGTGTGAGTTCGAAACGCGTAGACAACTTTTTGCCATCTAAACAAAGGAGTAATAGAAAAACTTTCATGAAAAGTTTTATCATTGAAAAATGTATTGTATATGGCTTACTGTAAATATTTTTGATTCCAGGTTTTGTGTAAATGTATGTTGATGTGTATGGTTGTGAATGGGTGAGGGTATGAGTGTTTCAAAATTCAAATTGTTTTTGATAATAATTATGACATTGTTGATATTGTGTAAAAAACTTTTGTGAATATTGTGTAAATATATGTATAAGAGGTCGTTTAATGTATGATGAATTGGTGATATATTAACCAATAATCCTTGTTCAAAAATTTTAAATAAAATAAAAGATTCATTCTGACACTAGCGTGGTATTTGACCATAGTGCACAAGTCTTATGGTCTAATGAATTAAAAAAGAAGGAGTTGTGACAGTATTGGCATTCTGTTGTTCATTGATATTTTGTGGCTTAGCCTTGCTGTTGGGGGCCCAGACCCAGTGGTGGTTTTTGATTGTATTTGCAGGCACTGGCTTGTGTGGTTTTCCAAGTGAAAACATTGTGAATAATACATATTGTGGGATTAAGGACTAGTAGTAAATAGGATCCTACGTCCGGTGGTCTGTATTTATGTGTTGTCGACCTCAGTCTGTCCTTTATAGAGTGACTGTTTGTGAGTATGTCTGAAAAAGAAACCTTATCTTACAGTGAGGAACATATAAAAAACCTTCTTGCAGCACCTCCTTTATTCGCTTCTGCGTCTTTAAGTACCTCTGCACAAAATCAAAATGAAACAGATAAACTAATCCGTCTAAAGAAAAAACAAATCCGAACGGACCTTCACGGACATTTTCTATTGCAACATCTTAGAGCCGGATCCATTCCAGGTGGTTTACAGATCAAGAATGTCCCCGTAATTTTTACAGAGGACCCAATTTACAAAAAGGGCTACAGCTACATTGAGACGAAATGTAGCCGTGACCTAATGACTTAATTTACCCTTTACCCAACCTTTCATACTGGCCTGCTGGTATATACTCTTGACAGTATTTAAATTGGAAAGTTGT
This sequence comes from Lissotriton helveticus, assembly GCF_964261635.1. Lineage (NCBI taxonomy): Eukaryota > Metazoa > Chordata > Amphibia > Caudata > Salamandridae > Lissotriton > Lissotriton helveticus. The sequence continues at coordinate 597,834,214 of NC_136063.1, read as the reverse complement.
TATCGGAATTGTTAATATTCTGTGTATTATCCATTCAATGACAGGTCTTTCTGACATTGTCAATGGTAATCTCTCAAGTTTTTCAATGCTCAGAATCGTATAGTCTGCTCCTTTTTGTTCCAAACTGATTTGTGTATCAGTAAGGTTAAAGATAGAAAATAATGACGTTGTGTTGATTAAACGCCAGGGCACGTAGCCTGAACGCAGATTTTGCAACGTCCAGCCAAGCTGTACAATAGAACGTAATTGGGACTGACCGTGTTGACCGTGTTGTAACATTAGTAAGTCCTGCTCTATTATATCAATAGCAGATGATACAATACTGTCCTGTGAATAAATTCTGGAAGACAGAGTCATTAACCCATTGTCCACAACAGAAAGTGATTTTTCCAAATTAATACGGTCAATTTCCCGTATTTTCTCTGCTGTTTCAATTTGCATTACTTTCCAAGCTTCGTTGTATTCAGTGTATACACCGGCCGCTATGAAACGTTTTTGACGCTGTTTGCATGGTCCCATTATGAAATCACGCAAGTCAGCGCCGTCTTTAAGTAAAGTCAAGTGTTGCTTGATTTCTGCCAGTGTGGATGTCTGTAGCCATTCGAGGCAGAGTTTACCTACACTGTATGTTGTAACTATCCCCGGATGTTGTCTCTGGGAGTATCTAGGGTCTGGCCTGGTCAATTTGAACCCCTGTATTTTGTTCAGGAATCTATCTTGACAGTTATTTGTGTCTGGGCCAGATCAACAATTTTTTTCCAATCAGGATGTGTTCTGTTTTGGTTAAAAATATGGGATAGGTCTATCTCAACATCTGTAGTGCTATTATTGTCAGGTGTTGGCTTTGGAATAGACGGTTTGTTTAAGTCTTTAATTTTGGCTAGGCCAAGACAGGTTGTCTGTTGAATGGTATCATTCAAGAATATAATTTGTTCTGGGATCATGCAGGCTCTAAATAATGATTCTATACCTTGGACCTGCCAATCTTTGGTATCCCAGATGGTTTTTGTTTCAATGTTATTTTTCCAAAAAATCAAAACCAAATGTAGTCATTTTTTCATAAAATGCTTCTGAATAGATTAATTTAGTGTTTGTCAGCATTGTTTTCATTCCTGTCTTATTTAACAGTTTGAAATAAAATGTTTCTGCATCACTTGTGTTAAACCCTGAGAAGTATGGGAATTTCTCGTAAAATGTTTTAGAACTACCTTTTGGAGGAGTTGCACAATGTTCCCATTGATTATAATTAAAAACATTTCTAGGCTGAGCAGATTTATGCAAATAGTGATGTGCAAAGTGGTTGTAGCAGTACATTTCTTCATAATTTGATGAACCCTGTAAATAATAATGTTCTGTAAATTTTGCTGACATTACTAAATCTGACATCATTTCATTAATGCTTTCAAAGTCCCAATCATCATAGAATGTACTCGGTTTTACAAAGTCACTTAATGAAACCTTGTACTGATGTGGATATTTCAAGAGCTCGACCGGGCCATAGATTTCGTAATCAGTTTTGTCCCAAGCTACCCCACCGGGTATTGGATTGGCTGTGACATTCAGTGGTGATAGTTCTCTTTTCTCGATGTGAGATGACTTGTGTGGCTTTAGGACCAAGTTGATCTTCTGACTTGCTGTGTCCATTGTACTGTATTTTCCCTCAATGAATTTTTCCCAAACAAAGAACCATGATGAGCCAAAGCAGGAGGAAAAGTACACCTAACACAATCCAGAATTCAATCCATGGAGAAATCAGATAGGTTTCTTTGAGTTGATGAAAGAGTTCTGTTACTTTGTCTTTAAAAGTTTTTGTTGTTGGCTGTTCTTCAGGCTCGCTTGGATCCTCAGAAAAGTCATCGAAATTGATGAAGTAGCCAGATGCAGTTCTGTCAATTGTTGGAATCGCTTCCGGATTTTCATTTGCTTTTGGAATTTTCTTTGTTTCATTAGCATAGTCTGAGGCTACATTGTTGTAGACAGGTGTTTCTTGATGAACTGTTGTAATTTGGGTTTCAAGAGGCACAAGTTCCATGGCATTATTGCATAGTCCTTTTTTATTCACTGCAGGTTTATCGAATGTGATTAGTCTCTCAGTTTGAACCTCTTGAATTGTAGCAAGTTTTGGTGTTCTGCTATTTCTTGGGAGTCCACTGGGCCTACTACTTATTATTGGCCAGATGATTGTGGTTTTACCAGGTCAATGGATACAACTCGGTTCTCCTTTTTACCAGCAAGGGGCGGTAGTACAACTGATCTTGTTCCGCTGAAAGCTAAGACAGGTACTGCTTTTCTGTAAGAAGGCCCAAATTCCTTCTTCACCACGATTTTCTCTCTGACCAGATCCCCAATCTTCGGAATCCAGACAGGCCTTGCTCGGACAGGTGGTTTATCTTCAGTGGCTGTTGGCTGCTGTTTAAACTTTACGTTGCTCAGGTCTTTTCTTGTTTCATTTAAGTCCTGTAAAATAGCCAAACGATCTTTGATATCAAAGCATTTTTCTACTACCACTGAAGTCTAACTATCTAAGTCCTGAATATGCATTCTAGTACCGAACAATAGTTCGTACGGACTGAAACCTTTTAGAGAATTTCTTGGCAGATTAAGACTACGTTGGACACTTGTTAAATGTTGGACCCACCCATCACCCGAACCTAATACCCTCGCCGTTATAGATTGCTTTATGTCTCGGTTTTTTCTTTCCACTATCCCATTTCCCTCAGGATGGAAGTGACAAGAGTACCGCAATGCAATGCCCATGCTGGTCATGGCCTCCTTATAAGCTCGAGAGCTAAAAGCAGGACCCTGGTCAGAATGTAGCATGCCAATTGCGTATGTGCCGATATAGACTCGCAAATCTTTTATAACAGTTCTGGCATCAGCCGAGCGCTGGTGTCTACATTTTTAAGTGAATTTAGTCTTAAATTATATAAATTGGGACGCATTTTTCCTGTTTGATTTTGCGTTTTGATCACCTTATTCTATCTAATATGGGTCCTGGCAATGCTCCGGCCGGTTCGCCACTGCGATCTCTGTTGCAGTATGGACAGCTCATTGCAAATTTGTAGTTGTGCAGGCTCATTCCTGGCCACCAGTATTCTGATTGTAATTCTCTCAGAGATTCTTTGATCATCTGATGCCTTAGACCTAATCCCATGTGTGCTTCTTGGATCAAGAAGATTCTCCTATTCGTGTTTGGAATTACTCTATCCCCCACTCCAGGGATTCTAGCAAAAGGAACGGAGTTTGCATCGATTATGTATGTATAATTGAGTGGATAGTTCACGGGTAATGCTGCATAGTCGCCTTTTGAAGACGTTTTTACCCCCAGCATGGTTTCCCCGTCTATGTATTTTTCTGAACGCTTTTTTGTGGCTACGGAAGCCGATTTAGTTGCTTCCGCTGTGGCAGCCAAAGAATTCCCTGCAACATGAACGCCATCACGCTGATGACTCAGTGTATGTATCACGTGAGTCTTTTGTAGGTCTTTCTGCAAAAGAACTACCTGTTCCCAAAGCTTTTTATGCTTTATTGTGGCACCTGTGTCATCTTTGTAACCGTTTTGAAGCCAGTTCTGCAAATCATTATTGTAGGATTTGACGCAGTATTGCGAATCGCACACTATTAGTGTGTGGAATTCGCGATCGGCAATATCGAGCGCCATTTTTAAAGCTAATAAATCAGTTCGTTGACCTGAATTGTCTTTTATGGATTGAGACATAGTTACCAGTGGTCTCAATTTACCTTCGTGCCACCGGTTTTTAACAACCGAGCACGTAGCATTGTAAGCTTGCTTTCCCCAAACTGAGGGTTGTGCAGATCCGTCTGTATATATTACACAGGCGTAAAGTTGTATGGGCAGAATTTCGATTGGTAGAGGATATTCTTTTTCATATGTTAAATGTTTTAGTTTTTTCATTTCCGGGTCAAAATAGTATTTCACTTTTTCTGTAGCAAGAGAATTTTCCCATTGTATCCATTTTGGATCTAATGCCCCGGTAGTTAAATTGCGTGGGCTTGTTAACGCCTCAAAGGCTGATTCTGCTGTTAAAACAGTTATCCTTTTTTCTTGGGCTTGGTCTCTTTCGTTTGCTACAGCTGTTTGAACCGCATTTACAACATTTTCCGCAAGACTGAATGTTTTTTCAGCTTGTGTGTACAAGTGTGATTTGAATGCTATTGGTACCCTTTCTCCCTCATTAGAGGTCAGGTACGTGAATCCGCATCTTCCTGGGTTGACTCGGATTACAAGGTTGCGTGTGTTTTCGCTAGCTTGCAATTTTGTTTTAGCTAGCATGTCTGTTTGCAATGATCTCAAAATTTCTTTGTGTTTTTGAGTCCAATTGATTGGTTTAAAATCAGGTTTTATTAATTCATAGAGAGGTTTAACCCTCTCTGCATAATTTAGAATGTAAGTTCTTCCGAAATTCAGGAAACCTAGTATTGATTGTAAGTTCTTCAGCGTTTTAGGTGCTTGGAGTACAGCACACTTTTCTAAGAAATTGTCTGCTAGGCTTTTGCCTTCACTTGATAATTCATATCCTAAAAACAGGACAGTTAGATGGGCAATTCGTGACTTTTTAAAGTTGAATTTGTAACCCTCTGCTGCGAACCCAAGTATTATGGTGTTCACTCTTTTCAAGTGAGTATCCAAGTCATCATCTGTTAGATAGATGTCATCGACATAAGATAATGCCTCATCATCATATATTTGTAGTAGCTCTGTTACTTTTGCTGAGAATAATCCTGGGCTATTCTTGAATCCCTGTGGGAGTCGACAGAAATTTTGCTGCGACCCCATTATTGAGAAAGCGGTCAAATACCTGCTTTCGGGTGCTATGTTTTGACAAAAGAATCCATTAGAGATGTCTAATGTTGTTTTGTATTTTTTGCGCACGATGTTATTCATTAGTGCTGCACTGTGTGAGTTTTGTACTGCAAATGTCTTGCAACATGAGTTAAGGTGTCGGTAGTCCAAAACTAGACGATATGAATTGTATGGCTTGGAGACAGGAAACAAAGGATTGTTCATTTGTGAGGTGCATGTTTCAATCACCCCCTAGTATTCAAGTTGATCTAAGATCTCCCTGACTTGTTTTTTAGCTTCTTGCTTAATTGGGTACTGCCTTTGTGCAGTTGGTTGACATTTTAATTGGATTTTGTGAGGAGGAGAGTCCTCATCCCATCCTACATGATTTTTATATAATGCAGGAGCTTGGGCTACTGCCCATTTTCTTGCATATGTATATTTTTTATGAATTGGAATATGATTTGAGAAGGCAGGCATAATCATTTCTTCGCCATGAGGGCACTCCCTGACAAACTCTGGTGGCCAGTCTTTCTCAGCTAAAAGGATGTCATAGCCTTTGGAAAGGTTATCCCAAAATAGACCCCTTACTTTCCTAGTCTTATCTCTATACGTAATGTTGTATCGTATATTTTATGAGGTTCGCTAACTCTGGTATCTGCAGTTTCCACCTGAATGTATTCATTCGTGTCTACTGTCTCCAGATGATTCATCAGGATCCTGCGAGCTATTGTCACTTCTGCTGCGCTGGCTAGCATTGTCTGGGCCCACTCTCCGTTTTTCAGTTGTGTCCTCAGTATCCTCGGCATGTTTAACTATTTTAATGCTGGCTACCTTCTTTCTTGGAAATTGTAATTTTTTACTTTGATGAGCAGGTTCCTTGTCTTTGGACTTGATGTGCTCTTCCCTGTGTTCTGACCGTCCCCTTCTTTCCGATTTCTGCGAGGAAGTCTGAAAAGATCGAGAGGGACGTGTATCAATGTCTTGATATCTATCAGGTTTCTTCAGATTATCCCTATTTCTAAGGTTGTATCTTTTCTCAGAGGGCTCCCTCTGGGGAGACTTGTGTCCTTGGTCCGGAGACCTTTCTCTCCGCCGAGGAGACCTTCCTCTGGACTGGAATCTTTTTTCTTTGGGAATGGATCGTTTATTTCCATCCCAGCTCTTTTTTGGAGTGTTTAGATTATTTTTAATAAATATCTTTTCAGGATTTTCAGTTAGTTGGGGTTTTACTGGTTTCCCACCCAAACTATCTCTACCTAGTTCTTCATAGGATTTTTCTATGATTCTGGCATGTTTAATTGGTTGGTCTGCTATATCTGTTTCTTTCAATTTCTGGCGGATCGCCACAGATGCTGCTTCTCCTTTTATGTTGGCTAATAATATAGCCGAGACCTGCCTGAAGTCTTTCAGTAATTTCATACCCAGAGTTAAAGCAGGTTCTGCACCGTATTCATTTTGAATCTGTCTTAGCACATCTGGTATTATCGCCATGGACGGAACACCATGTGTTTTTGTGTAAATGGAAGCAAAACTGTGCCCCAAGTGTCACAGTCCTCCACATGGGTGCAATCCCCATTGGAAGACAGATAGTCAGAATTCTGTGTTTCTCAGTAGGGGTAGTATCCGGAAAAACTGCCTCTATTTGAGTTATTTTTTGTGCTAGCCAGAAGGGAATTTGTTCCCGTTTTGCGTGTACTTTACCCAGACAAGATTGTATGTTCTGTGGTGTAATTTTGTTTGTGTTTCCCTGATGAGGGGTCAGCTGGGGAATGTTAATAGCTGGTTGGACTGTTGAAGTCCGCATTACATATTGGACTAATTGTCTATGTATTTTAATTAGTACTTTTAGCTGGAGTAAAAGTTCTGGTCCTGACATTTTTTCAATGTCTGGATGTGGTGTGTAGCTGGCTAGAACCCACCACGTTGCTCCTGGTCTACCTAGTGGACCGAGCCTGGTGATGTGATTGTTATGTTTTAGGGCGCCTTTAAACCAGAGCAGGTGCTATTGGTATTATAATGGGATTTCAACCTCCTCAAAAGGAGTGTATTCATCCGGAGGTTCCTCAATTTTGTAATAGTGGAAGTCGTGTTTGACAGCGTTTGCTGCTGGAAAGTTTATCCATGAGTAGAATACCTCTGTCTGTCGATATTCATGGGCCTCAATTACGAATACGACTATTCCACCTCTCGGTGTTAGTCCATTTTCTATAAGTTTAAGAGTTATAGTTTTTCTTATGTTGACCGGAATGATTATAACATTCGGGTCATTCTGTAGGAGACTCGTGTCATCCTCTAGGAGTTGAGCTGCTATTCTAGCTGTCTCCCTTTCTTCTTCATTTTCCCCCATTTTATTGGCAGAAAAGTTTTTGTTGCAGATCAAGTTTCAAGGAAACAAAGATTAGATGCACAATATTTTTGGAACACTGTATCCTTCAACGTTGACTAAACCAAAAACTATACATAGGAATCTCTTCCTACTAATTTCCGGCGGATTTTAACCTTTTACCCACTCCAGACGTCTTTTGGAGTATTTACGGGAAAAGGGTCTGTGTGAAAAAGCACGACTGAGTTACTCTAACGTCTTGCGTTAGATTTATCGCCTTACCAAACGTTGGGCGCCATGTAGTGTAGTTCCTATATTCCCAATAGGCTCTGCGCATTGGAATAATATATTCAGTAGTGTAGACGTAGGACTGAGGTTAACTAGGTCTTTACTGACTATATTAGACTTAAGGTTTGCCAGCTAGCTCAGAGGTCACTAGAAACTTTCTCGAATGTTCAAGAAGGAATTAACTTTCCTGATTAGACAAGAAGGGAGTAGCTTCCGACAACCATATAACATGACAACTTTGCTCCCTTAGAATAAGAGTGTATCTCTAGAGTCATGTGAAAACAATAGACAGCTATTTCACTCAGTCAAGTGTGCATACTTAGTTTCCCCAGAGTGCAGAGAAAAGAGAGACAGCCGTTTTCAATAAAATATGTTATTTATTGTCCAGTCTTCTTTCTCATGCAAGAGAAATGAATTGCCACAATTGCAATACTCTTAGTAAAGTAAAGTGCGTACAGTAAAAGGAGGATTATAAAATAATACTGTAAAAGCATTGATGTGGTTTCTTAGCCATATGATACTTTAAAATAGATAAAATATATATACATATATACATTGACTAACGTACTCAACTGGTGCTTCTAAATACGCCTACCCCGGTGTACCTGACCTAAGCCTAATACGTGGGAAGGAGTAAATAAGTAGCAGTTTAAGCTAAGTTTGTTTTTGCCAAGAATATGACTCAAGAATTCTCTGTAAGGGTTTAGTCAGCTCCGTACCTGGGTTGTATCTCTCTCTCAGGACTCGATATCCCAGTAACCCGCGAAGGTATCTGGAAACACCGGAGCTGGATTTCTCGGCAGGAGAAAAGACAGCATCTCTCTCAGTACGTCAAAAGGGAGGGGCAGCGTCCGTGGGCTCTCGCATCAGCTGGGCTCTCGGGCAAGTAGATCGCTGCTCCAAAACCACCACCGTGTGTTTGCTTAAGGCAACGTTGGTATATTTATACCTGAAAGGTGCCGGGTTTGACGTAAGGTTGGACATAAGACGTCAATAAAGATGTCACTAAGAACTGGCCGTTCTTACAGTGCTTTACAGGAGTTCTAGGACGAAATCAAAACAAAAGCAAGGGGGATTTCCCAGGTTGCTGGAGGTTTGGTTTGTTTAGAGAACTCGTTGTTTTTTCCAGGAGACCGGGGAAGTAGCCTTGCTTAATGTGACTGCATGGGCTACGACTAATATGGATATGATTCCTTATGCCGTTATAGGGATATTATTGATTATAGCCGAACAAGGGCATAGAATAGAAATATCGATTTAGGTTCCTAGATAAAAACACAATAGACTATCTACTTGCCCGATGCGCCCTGCTGCAGCAAGTGCCAAAGGAAGCCGACCCTCCAGCTGACGCACTGGGAGACGCTGTACTTTCACCAGCCGAGAAATCCAGCTCCGGTGTTTCCAGGCTACCCTTGCGGGTTGCTGGGAAATCGAGTCCTGAGAGAGAGATACCAGACCTCCTACATTCTAAAACCAAGGTACGGAGCTGATTAGACCCTAAGAGAATTCTTGGATTAGATTCTTGGCAAAAGAATACTAAAACTGAGCTACACCTCACTTACTTCTTCCCTTGTACTAGACCTAGGTTAGGTACACTGGGATAGGCGTATTTTAGAAACACCAGTTGAGTACTTTTAGTCATTATTTATCAATGTATGTATTTTATGTACTATATGGCTTAGAAACCATATCATAATTTTACAGTATCATTTTATAATACTCTTCGTACTGTACGCATTGTACTTTACAACAAGTATTACGATTGTAGCAGTTCATTTCTTATGCTTGAGAAATACTTTTTATTGAAAACGCCCGTCTCTCTATTTCTCTGCACCTCTGGTGAAACGAAGCATGCACGATTGAATTGATTGATTGATGAGTGAAATAACTATCTATTGTTTCTGCGACTCTAGAGATATATTTCTTATTCTTGGGGAACAAAGTTGTCATGTTTTAAGCGGTTGTCAGAAACTAATCGCTTCTTGTTCATTCAAGAAAGTTTCTAGTGACCTCTGAGCTAGCTGGCACATACACAATTAAGTCTAGTATATTCGGTAGTGACCTAGTTGACCTTAGTCCAACGTGTAAACTACAGGATATACTATTCCAATGCGCAGAGCCTATTTGGAATATAGGAACTACACTACAAGATAACCATTTCTACTATTGTTCAAATAACATTTGATAAGTAATCATGTATAAATATGTGCAAATGAAGCAAATTTTCTGTAAACATCCGGCACTAGTGCAAAAAAAGTATCTCTGAGATCTAATAATAGATCAAGACTCATGTGCAAATATTGCCAAAAATTATGCTAAAGTGCTGTGTTTAAAAGTGCAAAATATGCAAGTGAAAACATCTATATAAGTTAAAAAAAATTTGGAATAGCAGCAGAAATATCTGTAATCCCGGCGCCCCGGGAATTATGCCCATAGATAAAGGATAGGTGAAACATAGCAGCTGTTACCCTAAAAAAAGTGTATGTGATTAACCATGAAGTCAAAAATTGATACACAATCAATGCAAATATGATGAAATGTATCGAGGGCCAGTGCCCAATGGCTAAACTCGTCATCACGGACAAAAATCAGCAGAGAACTAAATATTTATGAAGGGGAACCTAAAATAGAAAAGGAACTCCCTGAAGGGGTAGTGACAATGCATAGCTGGATAAAACACTAAATGGACTCAGCAATTGGACTTAGAGAAGCACCATAATGCAAGAAAGATCTAGTAGGTTTATATATACAGGTGATTAAAGGAAGACAACTGACTATTTTATAGAAAATTGTGTAGATCCTCCTCCATGTTGAGCCCGTTCGGCATCTTATTATCGAGCTCCAGGATGAAGCTACTTTCCAATTGTCTGAGCTGACGCTCACGTATTTCCTCCTCTGATGTTTTTAGGAACCGCCCTCATCACAAAGTAGTCCAGATCTTTTAAGTTGTTATTATGGGCTAACTTAAGGTGCCTGGCTACAGGATAGTTTGGGTCTGAGTTGACTACTGCCCTCAGATGTTGGAGTAGGCGGTTATAGACCTGTGCCTTAGTGCTACCAACATATCTTAAATTGCAAGTGCAACGTAATACATTCACCGCATGTTCAGTGCGACATGTGTAAAATCCATCACTTTTAGTTGGTATGTCACAGAATGGAGTGCAATATTCAGTAGTACTAGTTCCAAAGTTGCAAGCCCTGCAGGAGTTGCTTTTCACAAACCCATTTTTATGTGTCAGCAAGGAACCTGATGTCTTAACTTCCGGACTAGTTCTACTAAATCATCCCGCATGGCCTGGACTTTCTAAAGGTTAGTACAAGTGCACTAGGTAGTAATAATGAAAGTGTTTTATAATGGGCCAATTGTTCTGCATTATTTGTCTTATTTTTTTGCGCTGTTTAGAATAGGTTGTTACAAGCCTTACTAATTGGGTTTGGGTCGTATTAGAAATACTAGCTTCAGAGGGGGTCTCAGGGTCAAAAATTATGCTGTCTGAATGTCTTTCCTGAGATGAGGCATTTGCTCTATCCAGTGCTTTGATAAGGTCTTTCTTAGTATAGCCTCTGTTTAAAAATCTAACCAGTGCCTCCTCCTGAAAGACTGTTAAGTCTGTACTATTGCTACAGATCCGGCGAATCCACAGAAATTCTCCATTAAGGATACTGTGCATTAAATATTTGGGACGGGAACTGGTTGCATGAAGAACCGAATGATATATATATATATACATATATATATATATATATATATATATATATATATATATATATATATATATATATATATATATATATATATATATATATATATATATATATATATATATATATATATATATATATATATATATATATATATAAATACATATATATATATATATATATATATATATATATATATATACATAAAAAGTACTAATTTGGCCCCCCCATTATGGAAGAAGAATAGCTTTTTGCTGCATTGCGTTTCTTGCAAACTGGGTCTTGTTGTGTAGCTAAGAAGAAAGTGTTCCGTGCTGTTTTTGTTTTGTCACTGTCGTTGATTTTGGGAGGGGTGTTCTGGGTTTTCGAGTGCTATTATAATACCCCATTGTGTGTTATATACAAGGTTTTTCCTCCAGGTCATGCCAGAAGAGAAATGCCAAGTAATGTCTCTCTAGATACGCACCGGAAATTCTTCGGTGAAAGCAAAGCTTGCTATCCTACTGACTCTGTTACAAGTTTGTTGACTGCTTACCCCCCGTCACCATTTAAATATGCATATGTTTGCCCACCCCAAATTGTAGAGGTAAAGGGTGAGTACGGGATAGGATATCCCGGTCCCTGTTTGTACTATAGGAAGCCACGAGGGAAGGGATACCAAGGTTGTAACATTAATGTGTATTGTGATAACAAGTATATGGAGGAACAGAACGTTACTTTAACAGAGCTACATTATCAGGATTTGACAGTCACTCAAAAAACAAGTAACTATCCTTGCTGCCCAATAGTAAATAGTACTGACGCTTTCTCATATATAAATTGTTCTGGACTGATACTGTTCAAGAATACAATGTCTTTAGTGAGGAAATATGGGGAAGATTACTAGAAATGCTCCTGTAGATTACCAAGGTCCACTTTATGCACACCCAAGATTTTACTTCCTGTCAAATGGTACGCACTCCAATGTTCATAATGGTACCAAAGACGTGGCTTTGGGAATGGTGCTTCCTCTTGGGGTACCTTGTAAGTGTAGCAAACAACATCTAAGATGGGTTAAAAGGACCTTAACAATAGAATTTTGCGATGGTGTGACAGACCTTGAGGTGAATAATTATAGTAATTGTATCACCTTTGGATATATACTTTCCTCTATTATTCAAGGCTAAACTTCATTACACTAATGAATAGCTTGTTCTGTGTTTGCATACATTTCCTTGTATGTAGTCCTACTCCCACTGTTCAGAGAGACGGGCATGGGCTGATGAAACTTGAGACTAAGATAAGGAGTTCTCCTTCTCAGGATGGCAGCTCATCCTTCTGTACCTCCTATGTTAACTTGTTCCAACTGGAAATGTACAGTCTGGGTGGGCCCTGTTGGGTATTGGATATTGGAAATGTATAATATCTTGTGTTATGTTATGTTATGTTATGTTGGGGGGAGTCAGTCCCTTGACAGCTATCTTGTGTGGCTTGTCAGACTGGGCTCCGCTGCAGCGCAATACTAACAAATACCTTGGTTTGTATTCTCTACTGTTTCCCTGACTCTTCATTTTCTTGGAAGGCAGAGAGGTGGTCATGAGTGATCCGGGTGAATTGATTCGGGTCACTTCCTTCATACCCCCAGAGACCCCCACCTCCTGGGGCTATCTATATATATTATGGTGGAGCCATACATGGCCCTTGGGACCACCTCCCTCTAAGCCCAGCTCCAGCAATGTCCCAGAGTTTCCACCCCCGGATTAGTGGGACAGCTGCTCCATCCATGCCATAGCAAACAGTGTGCTATGCTTTGAGCCAAGGAGCTGCATGTTATAAGCTTCTTGGGTGTAAAAAGGAATGCTGGCTCCCGCAGGAGGTATGAGCCGGCCAAGACAGCGTGATATTTCAGGATCCCCCGCGGTCCCCCACGAGATGGCCTTGCCCCGGGGATGAGGCCACAGAGCCACACTCTGCAAATGCACCTCCTGGCGCGCTCCTGGTAGGGGAATGAAGTCCCCTTGGCTCATGAGGGTCCTTAGGAGCCAAGAAGACCTCCGGTTACCTCCAGTTAGCTCCACACAGTGGGATTGCTGAGAGTCCTGAGTGAGAGACTTTAGTCCTGAGGGCCTCAGGACTAAAGTGGACTTCATTCCGCCAGCAGAGTGGTGGAGCAAGGGGGCATGGCCTCGGATGACCTCTCAACAATCCAGCTTTGTAGGTCTTTCTAGAGGTAACAGGAGGGCTAGTTTGCCCCCAAAGACCATCAAGAGCCGAAGGGACTTTATCCCCCAACTAGTCGTGCATTAGGAGGTGCGTTTTCAGAGTGGTGGAGAAAGGGGGTTTGGCCACCAAAAACCTCTCAGCAAACCCACATTGTGGAACTTGTTGAAGGTAACAGAAATGGGTAGTTGGCCTCCAAGGGCCATCAATAGCTAAGGGGACTTCATCCCCCTACTAGTAGTGCGCCACAAGGAGCGTTTGCAGAGTGGTGGAGAAAGGGGGCATGACCTCCAACGATGTATCAGAAATCTAGCTGTGTGGGACTTACTGGAGGTAACAGGAGGGTTAGTTTGGCCCCAAAGACAACCTTATGGGCCAATTACCCCTTCTGTTACCTCCAGTAAGTCCCACACAGTGGCATTAGTAAGAGGTGTTTGGAGTACACACCCCCTTTCTCCACTTCTCTGTAAATGCGGCTTGTGGTGCACTACTGATTGAAGGATGAAATTTACTTTACTCCTGAGGGACCTTGGGGGCCAAGAAACCCTTCTAGTACTTCGTGTAAGTCCTACACAGTGGGATTCCTAATTACTAGTTGAAGGCCCAGCCCCCTTTCTCTGCCACTCTGCAAACACAATTACTAGTTTGAAAAAACATAGAAATTCACTGAAAATAACAATGGTTACAGGCAAGTTATAGTTAAGTCAGGGCGGTGAACTCCACTCCGCTCGCGGAGTTTGCAGATTTTTCGTCACTCCGCGTTAAGCGAAGATCAAAGTTTTTTCCCTTGCTCGCGATTATCAATGTGAAGTTGGCAAGCGCAAGCGAGGAAAATCCACCTCCCTGCAAGATTTTCCTTGTTTGCGATAGACAACTTAAAGTTGGCAAGCGCAAGCGTAGAAAACAACCTCCCGGTGAGATTTCTCAAGGCGGGAGGACAGATTTCTTATTGCGAGTGTTCCATCATTGTGGGGATCTGGGGATTGACTCTATTGTGAACTGCAACTACCAGCATGCAACTGGTCATACTCCCACTGGGGCAGTGAATAAGAATTGGCAGGAAATTGTGCTTACGCCCACTGGGGCAGGACTTTAAGAAATATAAGCAGGTGTTTCACATTGTGACTGCTGTTTTCTCTGCATGTGTCTGTGAACAAGAAGAGTGTGTTGTCTGAAACGCGTCTGGCATTTTTGATCATGATCTGAGACGTGAGACTGAATCCACTACAGTCCTCAAATTAAAAGGTGAAAACTCACCATTTGTGGCGTCTTCATTTAGGGTCAACTCTTCTGTTGGATATTTAGAGGCTGCTCCAGCCGCAAAGACGCACGCTGCTGATTGTGCGGATCTGTGGAGCCTTGGATCACGAGGAGCTAAGGGAACAGCGGGTCCATTTTGAGTAACACAGTATTGGTAGTGTCTTCAGCTTCTCCCACTCCGATGAACCCACTGGAGGAACATAGGCAATACTGTGAGGTACGGCAGCACCCACTGGGGGATTGACTCTATTGTGAACTGCAGCTACCAGCATGCTCCTGTGCATACGCCAACTGGGGCAGTAAATAAGAACTGGCAGGTTATTTCCTTTGAGATGTTATCAGTGATGTCATGAGTGATGTCACTGACCATGTCATGAGTGATGTAATATGTGACATCATCAGCAGTGGATTGCGCGCAAGTTATAGTTAGCTGAACTAACTTTAACAGGGGAATTTCAATGGTTTTGTATGAGTGAAATGTCCAGCTAACCATAACATGTGTGAAACCTATGGTTTTTTCAGTGAATTTCTAAGGTTTTTTAAATGATAATTCCTATCTATAACGTGGTTGAAACCTATGTTTTTTTCAGTGAATTTCTGAGGTTTTTTAAATGCTAATTCCTAACTATAACGTGCCTAAAACCTATGTTTTTTTCAGTGAATTTCATAGGTTTTATAAATGCCAATGCTTATATCTATTAATTTTTATATTTTTTTTTTTTATTCTAATTTAGTAGATTTTTTATAATAATTATTTTTAGCTATTTTACTTTTTAAATTACTTTACACATTTTTAATGTAAAATAATAACAACCAAATAGCACTAAAGCAGGCTTAATAGTGCAACAGCAGTGACAGAGTGTTTGGTGGAAGTGTAAGGATACAGACTGGGGAATTGAAGGTACAAAAGACAAGGGTGCAGATAGATAGAAGACTGCATTCATACTGTATAAGGGTTTGAAGCAGCCCGTGTCTTAAGGCCTACTTCGCTGCATAAGTACTGGCAAATGACTGAATCAATAGAATACTGTAAAGAGAGTGTCTGAGTGAATCTATAAGTGCTTGAGTTTTAGTACAGTGAATGGATAAGTACATAGTGCTCAATGCTTTATTATTATTAAACAATAAAATTATTCTTCAGACATCTCATATTTTAACACAGCTTCTAAAAGGAGTTCATCTGGTACTTCTTCGAGATCATACTGCTGGTTTGCCATTTCAGAGTTTATAGCTTCCAGTAACTCTACGTGATCCAGTGCTTCCAAAAAATCAGCATCATTGCTTACATTTTCAAAATCACAGGTGATATCTGCAGTACTGATGTACTCTAATTCAGTCTCGCTGTCTGTTATAGGTAGATTTTGTACTTCAATTAAACTGTTGCTCATTTTCAATGTGTCTTCGGTCATATTCTCCTCTTTATCCATAACAAATCTGTTATGTTCTAGGTCCTTGCACAAAAACATAAACACTTCACTTTAACAGTTTTCTTAGTACATAATACAAAAGTAGGGTTATCAACTATTTTGGCCCCAAAGAAATATTATGTAAATACCATTGTCTAATAACATTCCAACAATAACGTTTTAATACTTCATAGGGTTATATGAATATAACTGCTTATAAACATAGCCTGTAATTAAGTTTTTGTAAAATTCGAAACCAGTCACTGCTTATGACTATGGAAAATGACTCAGGCTCTTATACTACAATGCAGTACTAAAATGTAGAATATGTCTATTCACCTTACCCCTTCCAAACTAGTAAATGTGTTTTAGTAAAATGCAAAGGATACTGTTGCTTGTCTAGAATAACACTGTGAATCTGTGTGTATTTAGGTACCATTCGCACACTAGTTTTTGAATACTTCATGTGTTTTCACACAGATCAATCCTTAAAGACCTATCCAGTACTCACCTTTTAACGTAATTAGAAATTAGCCATTGCTTATATGTCAAAAATTCTCACAGCAACAGCTATAGAACCCCCCTTCAATACAAAGTATTGTGTATAATGAGGGCATATATACATATTGAAGAAAAGCTACACACAGTAACTTATCCTATCTTTCTAAATATGAAAGTGTATTTGAAAACACACTCTGTGACGTATTTTATGTTGAGCAATTTGGTCTCTTTTAATCCTCAAAGTCCCTGGTCTCTACTAGCCAAGCATGTATTTATTTTCAATGCCATACAGGTGCGTTGCAGAGACCTGTTCTCAAGCCATGTCCCATTTTATACACTATGACATCTTAGCCTACCACTGTCTCACTGTAAGTAATACCTTCCTTAATCTTCCCAATGCCCCAAGTGCCATCACACCTTTCCGAGGGTAGCATTACGATTTACAAATGCTAGCATTTTTTTTAATTAAGAAGCATAGTAATAACAAATATTAATCCGCTTTTTTTCTTCTATTGTAAACGATATTTTTTTTATGTCTTCTATTTAGATGTTTTTAATCATGAGAATGCAAAAAACACAGTTTACCGAGTAACACTTTTTAAACTCACCAACGTATGTAGATAATAATGACCTTATACGTGTTACTATGAAAATCGAAACCTTTACAGCTTCACAGTTTGTAACTTTTCCCAACACGTGCAGAAGTAAAACAGTTAAAAAGTCAGCACGTGTAAACTGTAAAACGTGACATCTACATAGGTGGAGCAAATCTTCCTTCCATAGACTATTAAAGAACCAAAAGCTATATAAACCACACCTACTGTGCAATTAGTTTCATTTTCGCGAGTTATTTCTGAGTCGCCAGTCTGTGATGTAGATTCCCTTTTATACCATTGGATTCTTCTTTTGCGTCAACAAACATATTCCGGACTTGTAAGTTGTTTCAATATGGCATAGGCATAGTACTTAGTTATAATGTGTGGCTATTTGTCAATATTTGAACATTTATATCTAGAAAAAAATGTTATTGCATGTTTTTCACTTTTTGTCTGTAACGTCAGCAGCTTGTTTTAAAAAACAGATAGATTACAACAAACATTGCTCCTTTTCTGGCTCCTTTTAGCTTATATATTGTGACTTTCTATATTATAATGTTGACACTGTACTTTGCTTGAGAGGTGCTGGTGACCCGTCGAAGCAAACCATAAACATTTACAATCAACTGTACCATCTTCCAGTTGTTACTGTGTTTTCCCCTAGAGATCATATACTGTTAATATGTATATTATAACATTAACAGTTATGCTGATCTCATACGTTGGCACAAAGAGTAAAGATATATAAGCAACGTCACCGGCTTTTGGTTTTTAGTCTGTTCCCCCCTTGTGATCATATACTGTGAAAATATATACATATATCTTATAATTCTCACAGTAAGTAAAAAATGTTTTCCCCTTTTGGGAGATCAAGCGATCTCAAGTTCAAACAATCACCTCATTCAGTCAGGATCTCACAATCAACTCCAAAATATCAACTCATTGCCTAGGAAGGCAGGAACACGCGTTTAAAAAGCGACCGTGTGATGCACGAGGCTGTTTACCAAACTTTAATGGCGATCGCTTAGACGCAAGAAAAGCACTCCGGGAATATCTGCCTGGCAATTACACAAGGTATGCTCCGAATCGGATTTAACGATAGGTAAATCTAGTTAAGAAGTTTTATAAGCGCAATAGGTGGGATCATAGAGTAGAGTAAAAGGATCAAATTTTGTTGAGGATTATATTAAATACAATTGTGCTTCTTTTTACTCGACAATTGCGGGTTAATTCGAGAATTGCGGGCTAAATTAAAAGAGCAAAACAACCGCAATGTAACACCTGTCGAAATTATGTTTATAAACTTCCCGAGGGTAAAAATAATGGTATTCTCCATCTGATGAAACAGAACTGTTGCTGGTTTATTTCATGAATTACGAGTTAATTTAAAATAGTAAAATACCCTTAAAGAAACAAATGTCGACACTGGGTGTATAAACTACCCTAGGATAAAAATATTGGCACTTGTACCCTGTGGGATACCGAACAATAACTTACGAGAAATAGTTTTTCTTGTATTTATTTAACATGCAGCCATGAGCGCTAGATACCCGGGTGCAACGAGATTTCTACACAATAAAGGTCTCCCCTATAAGGAGAGCTCTAATGTGAATGTGGAATATAGTAGTTGACAACTTGAGTGTAATAAGTACTAAGTCCGTGACTCTTCTTTCAAAAACAGGGAGGGGAAACAATAACGGTGGAAATAGAACTTATGGGACCACCAAAGCTATCATACAAGTCAAGAGCTTTGAGGTAACTATTTATGACACGAGGTGTGTGAAGAAACGATTTTTGCTAACCAGTATTAATATTGAGCACTAAACAGAAATATTCTCCTTTTTAAAAAAAAAAGGGATTAGAACGAGGACATTGTGATCAAGGATATTGAGATTTAGACATGGCAATATTGAAAAACATCCTGCTCTAAAGTAATCATCATATTTTAACAGTTAAAAAAATCTAACGGCCAAAAAAGGTGGCTGGAGTGATTAGATTAGTGATCACGAAGGAGGGTGCATGAATTAACCAGCTGTACCCTTTCATATTCAACAGTGATGTGGGAGATCGGAATTTATCATAAAACGACCCCAAATAGGACGAAGTCCGGATAAATTATAAATCACCCAGATGCATTTGCATAGGTGAGTGATATTTGAAAATGCAGATACCATGTTTAAATGGAGCGAAAGTGCCGTGTGTGTCATAAAGTGCCGTGTGTGTCATGGAATGTAAGACTGTTGTCTAGCTTTGAGCCATTCCTGGGAAATGCACTATACAATAGGAAAGAACACCAATAGATGCGGCCTCTTTAATTTGTTAAACTATGAATTGATCGGTTAAATTGTGAATTGATTGAGTATATTGAATATATACATGTCGCGTAAAAGAAGACAGAACAAAAGAAATGTTTTTGTATTTTATTTTTTTGTGTTTTAAAAAAACATGCATAGTTTATTATCATGCTGTAGAAATGTCGTGAATCGTTATGAGGTAAAAAACATCACTAGAAATGTCATATTGGTGAATTCATTGAGCAGCTAAACGACTTAGAGTATAGGACATGAGAAAGAGACTGTTGGTTCTGTTTATTATTGTCCAAGTAGTATGTAAAAGGTTATCACCAAACTGTTTGCTAAAAGTAATGTTTTATGTGTATTAGGTGAAATACTGATTGCGGAGAAAACTATACACACTGTCCTGAGGAAGGAGGCTAGAATCACCACAAGCTTCCGAAACGCGTCGACGCTTGATATAAGGGTTACATTTGGAGTTGTCAACGAATAGTTGGGTATAAGGAAAATATATCTTCCCAAGGTTGTCAACAAAGTGTCCAAATTAACAATATTGAAGACAAAGTGTATTGTCTTGTCCTACATTTCTCCCATTCCACTTTAGGTGGTTTTAACATGTTTTGTGTAGGGTTTTAATTGAATATTGTATATGGATTCATGTCCTTTTTATTAAAAATAAAAGTGTATATTTTTATATGAATTAGGTTTTTCCTTTTGTTGAGTATTTCCCAAGCAATGAGTTGATATTTTGGAGTTGATTGTGAGATCCTGACTGAATGAGGTGATTGTTTGAACTTGAGATCGTTTGATCTCCCAAAAGGGGAAACATTTTTTTTCACTTACTGGTATATTGGAGCTCTATTTCCCTTTGGGTTACATTGAGCCCCTCTCTTTGGTTTAACATTATAATTCTCACAGTCATGATCTCAGAGGAATTTATGACCCGTCGCCACGAAGATCAAACTTTTTCACCTCCCGGAGAAAAGAAGTTCAGTAAATAATTACCGCTCGAAAGTATTTCATTATGGAAGTTCTGATAAATAGATAACTTTATTTTCCTTTTCTTTTTACTGCAACAATGGTATCAATCGTTATATTGTAATAGATTGTCCTATTGTTACAGAAGAGGAATAGGAGATTTTTCAGCGCCATCTGTAATCTATATCTGTATATATTTTTTTACAGGAAACATATTTTACGAAATTGCACAATAAAAAATATAGCTATCATACATATTTTGTTACTTTAAATATTTGATAAACCCTACATTTATGAATGTTATTTTATAATTTCTATTCTTACTTGCAGTTCCTATTCACCTTCTCCCTAAAGAATATATAGGACCAGTACTGTATATTATAAGAGTACCATACTATTTATTTTTAAGTGAGTATGTGATTTGTTAGCGGAACAGTGTGCAACCTCTAAGCACTAAGACAGAACGTTCCTGAATTCTACAGAATACAAATTTGAAAAATAATAATGCATACATTTCCATGTAATATGAAGTCACTTGTATTTAACTGTTTTTTACTTGTTCTCTTGACCTCAGATAATGTAGTGTGGGAGTGTTTGCTGTAGCACTTCTATTCAGCTTTATCAAAAGTAACTGATTTCCTCTTACATTATCAACAATATGGGGCAACACTTTTACAAACTGTAGCAGAAAAAAGGAGGGTGTGGCCACACTTAACTGATATTTTATGAAATTCCATTTTTAATTCTCACCCCTTTCATATATACAGTGACAGTTTCTGAAGAAAGTTTATTTCAAACCTAGATTATATTTTTTGCTGCGCAACCACACCTCCCCATCAGAAAAGTAAACACCACATTATAAGTAAATAGTACTCCTAAGAAGTATGTCACCCGCAAACTTGATTAAAAAAACCAGCGCAACACACTGTCATTTTTCCGCCGTGATTTATACACCACACGGCAATTATATAAATGACCCTTGAAAAATATAAAAAAATTAATTTCCCTCATAATCCCTCTCCACCACCTTATGAGCACTGTACAGAGTTAATAGTGTTCCTAACCTGCCCTCTACTACTTTCTTTTCCCACACTCCTTTGGAAGTGCGTCACAAAATCACTGACAACAGTCGACAGTTCCCACCCAATAAGGAGCAAACTTGTGCTCTGAACACTTTAGCCAATAAAATGTCCATGTTGTTCCACAGAGGAGGAGGAAATGACTATAAAAGACTCAATAAAAATATTTTGAAAACTTGTCCATATTATTAAATACCTTTACAGTCAACAAACTTGTAAGCAGACTACACACTTTAAGTTAAAAACACCCTACCACAACTAGTTTTTGAAACGCATTGTAAAATAAAGTGCGTCACAAAATGGCTACATACATGGTAAGTGTATGGTAACGTCACGTAGAAAATAAAAGCCAATCAAAATTACCAGGAGGAAGGTACACGTAACCACACAACAGCCAATCAAATGTTTTTCAAAATCTGCGCTAGGAAAGGGATTGGTTGCTAATACATCTTCTTACAATGCTTCACAACCAATCAAAAAGAGGTGTTGAAAGTATATTTTTTTAACATACGAGAAAATCAGATAACCATGCAAGTACACACAGTGAGAGGCAATTATTAAAGATGACTTGCTTTCGTAAGACCCCGAAAGACTTCTTCCAGAATAACTACGCACTTCACTGCCAGATTGACTGATTATCCAGGCTCTCAAGCCTAAACACGTCACAAATCATCTCTCATCACTTTCTCTTCTTTTTTAGTGTATTGTGTGAGGCAGACTGCGTGTCCCTATGACTAAAGCCCTCGAAGGCCCTGGAGACTGCCACGCCCCAGGGCCAGCTCCTGCAGTGTCCCGGAGCCGCGCAGCCCCCCTCCCAATATTTAAAAGCCCCGGGGGGTGGTGGTAAATTCATCGAGGCGGAATACGTTGCTACAGCCCACTCCGCTTACGCTACCAGGAAAACACAACAACACTACAAGGCCCGGATTTCCATTATAGTGATTTCTTAGTTCCAGGTCTAGTTGTCAGATTGGTACACACACACTACCTCATGGCTGTTATACACGCACACCACACCCATTCAGCACATACGTTACTACACACATGACCCTACCTATAAAAAAGATGGGGCACCCGTGCTGTACGCCATTTTAGAGTTGCTCCCATCGCAAGCACTGTGATGGCCCGTCCTGGTGGTTTGGACGCCTCATGTAAGCCCAAACTACCGAACAAAGGGGCCCACTACCACATGCCTGGCCTCTTTGGTCACTGAGTTAGTGGTACCAGAAGCACTGAGCGGGTGAAGAACCTGCGATGATGATGATTGGAGCACGAGTATGTCGTTAGCCATAGAAATATCAAGATTCAGCACCATATGTGAGACTTCTTAGTGGCAGAGCGGGACTGCATGATGTAGAAGGTGTCCTATCCGCGAAAAGGTGAGCAGTGAGACCTGGGTGCGCATCAGAGGGAGTCGAAGGGCTGTAGCACACTGGATACAAAAAAGCGACTCAGCGGTTTAGAAAAACGCAGTTCTATATAGTGAATCAAATTACATGTATATATTTTTTTCCAATAGCAGGAACGTTTTCATAATTGCTCAAACGCCCGGAATATAAACTATACAAATAGTTCTTATAGTTCTTATAAATGTGAGAAGGAACGTGTGTGAAAGGGTGATGTTATCCAACTCCACATTAGGATAGTAACAATTACCAATCATAACATCTTTCTTTTACTATCTTTTAGATGTAGAGCTTCAGGGTGCATTATGTCCCAGCACGTGGTGAAAAACACACTGGTGACAGAAAGTTGAGCTGCGAATATTCTTTGCAGTCACTCTGTCACTTCCTCTCTCCTTTGATAAAAAAATTACACACAATGTTAACTTCCTTTTTATCTTACAGGTTGTGTTTCACAAATTGGCATCCCACCCAACACTTCTAAAACTCAATGTTCGAGGATTCTGCGATGATGCGTGGCCATTGTAACAACTTCTGAGTAAGCTGCTTCGACACGTAGTGCACCCTCTTTGAATGAGGCCAATGACTCAAGGTGAGCAAAGAAGCTTGTTTCCAAAACAACGACAAGTCATCAGTCAAAGGAGAAAGTGGGGCTATACTATTACTATCTTTCAGATCACTAAATTTGAGGGTGCACTATGAACTACCACATGCTTGGACACAATGGAGGCAAAAGGTGAGCTACGAGTATTTTCTCCAGTATTAACTGTTCCATCTATAACTTTCTCTCTCCCATGTTTTAATGTCGTTTTTTCTCACTTTCTCTTTCTTACTTTCTCTCACATCGTTCCTCTTTCTCTTTTAAAGTTATGGTCGCTGCTATCCACTCTGCGGTGCACAACCTTACCTAAGTACTAGTAGTGAACTCTGTCGGCCACAGTGAAGCCTGCTTCGACATGTAGTGCACCCTCATCGAATCACGCTAATGGCACTAGGTAAGCAAAGAAGCTTGCTTCCAAAACAATAACAAGTTATCTGTGAAAGGAGAGAGTGGGTAGAGTCCAGCACATTCACTACGTAGAAATATACAATTACTCCCGAGCAGTCAGAATAGATAGGTTACAACGGTCTGACAAACAGATCTACAAGCTTCTTGCGCAACTTTTGTGTCACTTCTAACATGGGAAAAGGTGCGCAAGGAGCTTGTAAATCTGCCTCTGACTTCTCGAGAAAAACACTCACCTCCAGACTCTGCGAGTCAATGAGATGCAACAGTCTAGGTACGCAGGGGCAGGTCTACTAGAAAGTACCGCAGCGTGGCACCGTAATCCCTTTGGCTGCACCACCCTACGGCACTTTCAGAGCATACGAATGCAACATATTTACAAGAATATGTCGCGTTCCTGTGCTCTACCCTCCGCTGGCGCACAAACAGTTGCCATGCGCCGGCACAGGCACCATTGCACCATGGTGCAAGGATGCCTGCGCCAAGAGGAGATTGTTTTTGTGCAGGAAGAGGCACCTTCCTGCACAAAAATAATAACTAAAGGCATTTTTTCTCTTTCAATGCGTGCGTAGAATGCAGCACGCATTGAAAGAGGAAAAAAAACTAGGAGAAATGAAAACATTTGTCCTCGTTGCACCTTGCTACGCTACCTCTAGGGTGACGTTGCATTCAGGTGCATCTCTGTACAATGTGTCTTGTTGCATGGTAGCACCCACAGCAAAACCCATGAAACGCCCCTTCACCGCAAAGTGCGCGTGTGAAGGGGTCATATTTACAAGGAGAGGAAAAGTCACGCAGGGTGGCTTTTCCTCTCGTAAATATAAAGGAGTCCCCTGCGCCACCAGTACGTCACTGAAAGTGACGTACTGGTGGCGCAGGGAGCTTTTAAATCTGCCCTGCAATATCGAGAACTCACCGCTATGCATTGGGAGTGTATGTAATATACTACTTTAGAAGAAAAACAGCGCACAAACACCTCCTTACAGTGGAAGTTAAAAAAATACATTATCCTGAGTATACAAATAAATAAAGCGAAAATATACGTGTGCAGTTCTATGTACTATGGTATTACAAAGTCTATATTCTATCTTTCAGATCACTAAACTGGAGGGTGCACTATGAACCAGCACATGCTTAGACACACAAGAGAGGCAAAAGGTGAGCCACGAATATTTTCTTCAGTATTAACAGCTCCATTTATAACTTTCTCTCACCCACGCTTTAATGTCGTTTTTTCTCTCTTTCTCTTTCACATCATTTCTCTTCCTCTTTTAAACTTATGGACGCTGCTGTCTACTCTGACGTGTAGAACCAAAGCTAAGCTGAAGTTGTGAATTCTGCTGGCCACAGTGTTTACACAAAGTAAGCAGAGCAGCCTAAATATACAATACCTCTGATTAAATGCATTACAAATAAAAGAGCTTATTTACAAGCCCCTTGCGCCACTTTTGCGTGACTTTCAACATGAAAAAAGTAACACAAAAGTGGTGCATGACTCTTGTAAATAAGCCCTAAAGAATATTCTCCTGCATAATGACTTGTGTGTGTGTGTGTGGGATTTGTAAAGCGCACTGCTGCCCGTAAGCGTCCTGGCGCTGAAGACCGCTGGGGAACCCGTCCTGGCTTTCCCTGTGAGATGGTCCCTTCTGGGTATCTCCAAGGTGAAACCAGGCATCCCCGGCGTCTGTGGGGAGCCGTTGTAGAGATGAGGCAAGCTTAATGCCCAGAGTTGCCGAGTGTGAGCCCTGGTTAGAGTAGGCACCGAGGCGAGAATTATCGAGTCCGCTGACCCTGGTCCACAACCCTGCCGCGTCGGGAATTGAACCCTGATCCCGGGCCGTTCTCTGCTTCCGGGTCTGCCGCCTCTAACCAGTGAGCCACTCCACGACCATTGAGCCACACCACTCCACTATCCACTTGATCTCTCACCTAATACTGTCTCATCTCTGAATCATTTTAAACACCTGTTGATCTGTAATTTAAATCTGACGCAGTAGGCACTTCCGTACAGACACCACTTCAATGCGGCCCTGTAACACAAGTGAAATGTACCAGGCACACTGCACACGTAAAATCCTAGTGTTACCTTGACTTGGAATGTTTGACCTCATTTAGTCACACTGATCTAATTTTAAACACTAATTTTATTTTTTGTTTTGCAAATTACCTACCATACGTCTATTGGAGTCCACATCACATTTTGTTTATTATATTCTTTAATTAAAGTTATGTTTCTAGTTCTTTATTGTATTGTTACCTTTAAGTTACATTTCCAGTTATTTATTGTTGTTTAAATAAAAGTTAATTAAAAAAAAATATATACGTCTTTTTGTTTGGAAGGGTTGCGGTCCCCAATAGAAATTATATTTATAATTTGAAGTATAAATCTGAGACTAACTCTTTAAAAGATCTGTACCAGAGTCTATAGCTACAACTAACGGTACCAATCCAAAACTTTAAAAGTACAACGCCATTACCAACATAGTGTGGTGAACTTCTAACCTCTGTGCCCACGTTTTCCATGAACTGTTACTATGGTAACAGGCAGAAAGCCGTTTGGGGGTAGGGTTGAAAGGTACTGGCTGTACAAAAACCATTATATTTACCCTAGATCCTCTACAAGACAGAAAGGAAAGCAAAGTAAAACAAAACACTATACCAGATTTACAACCCCCTTGCGCCACTTTTGCGTCCAAGGCCCCAGCCCCCTACAAAATTAAAAGTGTGTGGGCCTCAATGACGCCCCTCAAACCCCAGGAACAACCACCCCCCAGAGATTTCTGTATTGTGTGAGGGGGGCTCCGTGGCCCTCTGCCTGGTGCCCTCGAGAGCCCTGGAGACCGTCAAGCCCAGAGCCAGTTCCTGCAGTATCCCGGAATGCCTACCCCTGGGACACTGCTGTTTGCTATGAGAGGGCGGAAGTCTCCTGGCTCCCGCCCTCCCATAACAAACTTAGTTTGAATTTTGAGAGAAAGAGTAGTGAAATCTGTTCTCACTTTCAAAATCCAAACAACTAACATACTGCTCCCCCTGAGAAAAAGCAATCTGCTTTCCTATTTGGAAGAAAGAGCTCTCTCTACCTAATAGGAAAGCAGCTTCCAATGACAGGGTGGGAGCCAGATATTGTAAACAGCAGTGTCCCGGGGCTGTGCACCCCGGGACACTGCAGGAGCCGGCCCTGGGGGGTGGCGGTCCCCAGGTCCATCTTGGGCTCCAGGAGGAGGGCCATGCGGCTCCCCTCCAACACTTTCAAGAAGCCCCGGGGGTGGCGGTCCCCGGAGCTGAGGGGGCCGCCGAGCCCCCCTCAATTAATATTTTAAAGCCCCGGGGGTGTCGCTCCCTGGGACTGGGGCGGTCTCAGACCCCCCTCAGTTAATATTTTAAAGCCCCGTAGGGTGGTGGTTCCCGGGAATTAGGGGCCTCCGAGCCCCCCCACAATTAATATTTTAAAGCCCCGGAGGGTGGCGCTCCCCGGGGCTGAAGGGACCTCAGAGCCCCCCTCAATTAATGTTTTAAAACCCCGGGAGTGGAGGTCCCCGGGGCTGGGGGGACTTAAGAGCCACCCCACACATATACATTTACATTTACTGCGGGGGCCATAAAACCCCGCCGCACATATTTTTTAAAAAAAGCCCAGGGGGGTAGCGGTCCCCGGGGCTGGTGGGCCCCTCTGGGCCCCCCATTATAATAAACTACATTGGCCCCGGGACTTGGCCCCCTGGGGGCTAATTAGCACTAAAGCGGGCTTCAGGTTTTCTTTTTTTTCCCACGCCATACGCGTATACTACGCGCATGCCGCGATTTAAAAAAAATATATACATTTTTTTTAGCCCTTGGGGGTCCTTGTAGGACCCCTGATCAGGCCTAGGAGGCAGGGTGTGTCTACCCTGCCCCCTTTGTGTCTTTTGCACACTTCTTTTTCTGTTTTCTTGTGCCTCGGTTCTACCGAGACACAAGATGGCTGCCAACACTTCCTGGTTTGGAGTGTTGACAAACAGTTGACAGCCAATTAGCATGCAGCTCGTGCTCGTAGTGGTACGCCTACAGTCCTCAGACGGTACTTTGTCTATAGATATATCTATGATTTCACTTTTGATTTTCTCAGGAACTACTGCACGGATTTGCACCATTTAACAAAAAGCGGCAGGGGAGACCTAAGAGTACCCCCACACATATACATTTACATTTACTGCGGGGGGGGCCATGAGCCCCCGCCGCACATATATTTAAACAAAAGCCCTGGGGGTAGCGGTCCGCTGGGCTGCGGAACCCCTCTGGGCCCCCCATTATAATAAACTACATTGCCCCAGGGACCTGGCCCCCCGGGGGCTAATTAGCACTAAAGTGGGCTTCAGGTTTTCATTTTTTTTTCCACGGCATACGCATATCCTACGCGCATGCCGCAATTTAAAATAATATATATATATATATTTAGGCCTTGGGGGTGCTTGTAGATTTACACCATTTAACAAAAAGTGTAATCTGCGAACCAAACTCTACCTCTACGCCAAATTTGGTGTAATTCCGTTCAGCAGTTCGGGTTGTAGCCTGTCTTAAAGGTCCCTATGGAAAATTGCAAGGGGAAAACACGTTTTGGGACCCCCCCTTTTTTCTCAGCCCCCACTTGACGAATCAACCCCAAACTTTCAGGCAAGGAGCGGAGAGGAGCAGACCATCTTCTTGGAGAATTTTGCGAAAATTCATTGACCGGCGCCAAAGTTATTCCAAATAGAATGCTGCGGATTTCCTATGGAAACTAGGTCCTAACTATACCTACTGGCGACCGCCAGTAGGTAATATATATATATGAGTACATGATGTATCCTACTTGGAGTTGAGATATATAATTTTGCCACATTGTGTCACGTTTGGGATATACACTAGTGTTGTTCCCTATCGGTACATTATTTAGTTGATTAAGGGAAATCGCTGAGTTTGCCAATCTATAGTTTGTAAGATCATGTTGCAACTTGCTTTGATTGTCTGAGTTATTGTCGGTGACACGCCGATACACGGCGAGATCAGTTAATTTTCACCGACTTGGGTTATTTTTCACATGTGTATAAAACACGTAGATTATACTTTAACCCACAATGCAACTATACGATGATTTCATTGTACAGAATGGTGTTCGAAATGTATATATTGTAAATATCTGTAAATAGGGCGTTGAAATGCCATGACATGCTGATACACAGCAAGATTGTTTTCATTTTTCATTTAATAATATGAAAAGAAAGGCATTAGTATATCGCAGGGTTACAACACATTGGAATTATGTTTATGTGTTTTAGTATTTACCCACTTAATAATGGCCGCCCTGTTGTAAATATTTGCACATTGTCCTTTTTCCTTTTCTTCGGCACTAAACAGGAAGTGAAATGTATATAGTGTGTCGGGTAACGAGGCACAAACTAACACTGACGAAGGACTAGAGGTCTGAAACGCGTCTGTTTGTTTTTGTCAGAAGCCGAAATAAACTTTATGCAACATACCCCCGTGAGTGCGTTTTCGTCTCGAATGAAGGGTCGAATGGAGCTTCTATATATATATATATATATATATATATATATATATATATATATATATATATATATATATATATATATATTACTATTTTTTTTCCTTCATTTTAAACATTTAATCAAAGGTCCTTGGCAAATGCCAGACCTAAAAGTTGGGTTTAGTTTATCCTGGCCTAGGAACGTGTTCAAACAAGCGTTCTTTAACAGGATGTATCATATTGCAAGGAACTGTTATTTTGCACCAATTATCGGTGCTTTTATGCAGCAGCAAAAGATTTACAAACCAACAGGCCTTTACAGTCTGTTTAAGTTGCCAGTAGCGACTCTGGCCGGTTTGTACCACGTGGGCCCATAATGTTCCCCTTCAAAATTACTCTGCTATTTTTGGGTAACAAAATTGATAATTCGAAGACCTTTTTAATATGTCAATATTTTAGAATGAAGATAAACTTTTCTACGGATCAGCATACAGACACTATGCAGTGAAGTTTCACAAGTCATAAAATTGTCTTAGGAGAACAACATATTTTAGGAACTTTCAAAACATCTTCACCATTGCAATAAAGTTGTAGACAGATGTACGTTTTGTGTAGTGGCAGTTTTTTTTTGCAATACAAACTGAAGATATCCTTTCTCCTCGAAGATGTAATTCAGGCAATTAAGGCTGGGGAGCAAGATTTTTATTAGCATTTATTGTGATTTATTAAAATATGGATGCCACGCAATTTGCCCTGGGGCTTGAATAGGAATGCCAAATATTGAAAAACATTTGAGGAACAAAAGCCCAATTAAAACCACCCATCACACATGCAGCCCAGCCTAAGTGAGTTTGCTATGTGTGTGATTTCCCCCACAGACCTCCGAGGAAAGGAGAACAGAGTGATGGAGCAAAAGACATTCCCTAGAGCTCGAGGAGCACTTGAAAGGGTGCCTGGCTCTGAACCAGTGGAAGGCCTCTAACGGAGACGCTCAGTAACCTCTGTTCTTTTGTTTACCTCAGTGTTTTCTATTCTGAACTTATACAGCTGGTGTGGGGGCGCTTGTATACAAGTCTAATTTGTGCATAAAGGAGGTGATGCCTTCAGCGCACTGTGCATGCTAAAAGCTTCACATATGAAGATGATTGAAATAAAATCCCCAAAGCCCGTGCATGTTTGAACAGTAGTTTCTAAATCTAAAGTTGGACTCTAAGTTTGACTTTTTGTTTCAAAAGACAATAATGTTTGTTTTTTAGTTCACAAAATTGTATTATTATTCGAAACAAGAGATAAGTAGTACAACAAAATATTGTGAATAGTTTTATAAGCCAGTTTGATTGTGAGAATTATGTAATTGATCTCCAGTGATGTCCTTATATACAGAGCGAATAAAACAGGAGCAATGATCAAAATATCAAAGATGTATATCAATCGGCATACTTATCATCTAGCACACCCATAGAGTAGAATTCATTAAAATAATATATTGTGCTTACTGGAGGATAGCAAAGAAAAATAGAGAAGAAAAGTTAAAGTAGGGAAAGAAGAACAGCACACCAACCTAAAAATCAAAGAGAGCCTCATCACCAGTCATTCTCCCATGCAGTGCTGAAATCGTTGAAAATAGAAAATGTGCTCACAAACCTAATCATGTGTCAGTGTTGTTAATGAAAATAGATGACAGTGCATATTGTTGGGGGGTTAACCTTTTTCAAGATACATGTGTAATTTAGTCCAAATGGGACAATTCACTCAGATCCATGAATAATAATCAAATACTATGTTTTGTGTGCCTCTGATATATTGTAACCATTCCCACCAAGCATGAATGGAAGTGTTACTTAAATCTAGATATTTCCAGTGACCCAGTATAGATTCATGAGCTAGTGAGAACAAAAAACCTAATAACAAGAACTCTTTCTTATATATAACAGCATTAGCATTAGCTGTAGAAGGTATCAGACCTGTATAAGAGAAGGATTCTGGGGGGCGTGGCTTACGCCCAAAGAAGATGGCGGTTCTTCCTTAGCTCTCCCGTGAGGTGGAGACGGAGACCGGACCGACGCAACTTCTCTTCCTGTAATACGGCGTCTCACATGAGGTTTATGCCGTAGGAAGGTTTTCTGCACCCGGTGACTTACTTTTGGAGGCTCTGCTGTCCCTGTTACGAACTTTCGCCGCATTGTGAGTGTCTCCCGTAGGTATTGTGGCAAAAACCGCCATTTTGTACTGACTGCCGACGGAGCACTGTTCCTAGCGGTTTCCTCATTTCTGCCTAAGCCGCTTCACGTTTGTCACCAATGACTTCTCTCACATAGCGCTGTGCCCCTGTGCATCACTAGCGAGCCCGGAAAGCCTCCTTTGACCAACAGCCTTCTTTGTGACTAAATCACCCACAGACTGCCGCCATTTTGCTCAGGGCTGCTGCTATAGTCGTTGCTTAGCCGCGATTAGTCAACTGTAATGATGCAGCGCTGAAGCATTTCTCACGCATTTCGTCCCTGTCCTGTATATATTCGTGGCAATGTTTGGAGCATTTTATGGCTTTCCCATTATTTTTTACTTCACATATGAGGTGTTAACTGTTTGCTTCTCCTCAGCTACTGCTTCATACTACCAACTATCGCTACTTTTGCTCCTATGACTCACCTTCAATGATTTTTCATTACCATGAGCCTTCACTCTGCTTTCAAGACCGTCAACGTTTATCTTATTGCATGACTGTCTGCCTATATGCCTTCACACTTAATGGTATATTTCACAATTACTGTTTCAATGAGCTACTGTTGTTGTGCTATTTAGACGGCCTTATTAACAATATTAGGTTTACTTTGGCCTTGTCTCTTGCATAGACCTGTTTTATTTAATTGTGCTTAGTGTTCTATTGATTTTATTACCTCATGGTAACCTGCATATACTATTTTCTATATTCCTTGAACTTGCTTTTACTGTTGGTCTCGCACATTGTGGATTCATTTCTATTATTAATTTTGCTCTGACTTTTTGCTCTATATTGTCACAAATATCTCTCATGATCTTTCCACTACTGCACATTTATGCTCTCCTTCTTTCAGCAGGCATTTATGTTGTTTTAAGCCCTTAGAGTTTTGTCTCCCTTTTCTTACTGAATTTCATTTCTTCATGTGACTCCTAACATTTACATGGGGAGACTCTCTAAGTAATTACATAAACCTTCCCCTTCTGCACGGAAATTTTTGGTTCACACAAGCTCTCGCTATCAGTGTTTATCAATGGAGGAAACACCTGACACGCCGTTTTCTGAGGCCTTATCCACATCATCTACTTCATCAGCGTCTAACACCACCAAGGGCTCCATCAAGAGACTGAAGAAAGATCCTCCCTCTCCCCCAAAGTAAACCACTTCAACCACAATGGATCTCTTACTGGACGAAATAAGGGCCTTGCGTCATTTCATTGAGGAAACCAAATCTACCCTTCAAATGCTCTCTGACAAATGGTCAAATGTGGACAATATGGTTACTGCTTTGGAACAAAATGTTACTTCACTTGAATCTTCTGTATCCAAAGTAGATCCATTATGTGCACAAATTTCAGTCCTCCACAAACAGGTTGAAAATTTGGAAAATAGGAACAGAAGAAACAATCTACGCATTTATGGCCTTGCGGAAAGTTCAGAAGAGTCTGATCCTATTGCTTGTTTCAAGTCCTTTTTGCCAAAACTCCTTCACTTGCCAGAAGATACCAATCTCAACATACAAAGATCACTTCGTTTAGGCTCACTTTCTGGTGGAATATCTTCTTCGGCTGCAAGGAGACCAAGAGGTGTTATCCTTTATTTCTTTTAATACACTGACCTTCTTATGGTCCTATCCGCTGCAAAAGCCATGAATCGTATCACTTGGTCGGGGAACCCTCTTTATTTTTCACAAGACTATGCTAAGTCAACGGCGGACCGTCGTAAAGAATTTTCTTGGTTTCTTTTCCTCATTTCCAATTCTATCGAATTGCATACCGTTGGTTCATTGCACAACTTGGTTTACATTTTTTATTGTTATGTTATAATTGGCTTTTGATGTATTCTTTCGCTTTTTTCATATGCCTCTAAAAATTGTATCTTGGAATGTTCGAGGTTTGCATTCTCCAATTAAGGGACAAAGGGTTTTAACACACCTAGCCAAACTCGGAACAGATATTGCTTGTATACAGGAATCCCATCTATCTGCTGAGGAATCTGTAAAGTTGAAAAGAGGCTGGGTGGAGGAGGTTTTCTTTTCCCCGGGCGACGGCAAACGTAATGGTGTCCTTGTTTTATTTCGAAAATCCCTTTCTACCATAATATTAACGAATTGCATGGATCAGCTAGGACGTTGGATTTTGGTCAAATTCATAGTTGATAATGTACCCATATCTCTCCTGAATCTTTATGCTCCTACAACTGGTGATGCTTCTTTCTGGTCCTCCCTAGCTCCACACATCACACAATATTATGATGATAACTTCATACTAGCGGGCGACTGTAATGAAGTTTTTGACTCTTTTTTGGATAGATGCTCCTCTACTGCATACATTCCCCACAAATCGCATAAATCCTTCACACAACTTATTAGCCAATATAAACTTTTTGATGCTTGGAGACTCTGCAATCCCACCCTGAGAGAGTATTCCTTTTATTCCTCATCTCACCACACTCAATCAAGATTAGACTACTTTTTCATTTCACATCACCTTTCACAATCCCTTACTGCAGCGGATATTGGTTCCATTCTGATTTCTGACCATGCGCCAGTCACTATGCATTTAGATATATTGCAAAAACCCACTCTTTCCCGGAAATGGCGCTTCAATAATTCCCTTCTTCTGGACTCGACTTTTACAGCTACCTTCACTACCTTTTTCCAGGAATTCTTCCTGTTGAATCAATCTAACGATAATTCTTTTTCCGTAGTTTGGGATGCATTCTCAGATTTGTTTCGCGTGAACGGAAAAAAGCACAACAAATAACCAATGACCTTTTATCCAAAATAAAATGACTAGAACATTTGTATTACACTTCACGGTCACAGGAATGTCTAACTGAGCTTATCAAGGCTAAATTTCAATTTAACAAAGACACCACAAACAATGCCTCAAATTTCTTATTACGGTCTAGTGCTAAATTTTATGGTGGCCAGAATAAAGCTGGTAAATTACTGGCTAATTACTTAAAAGTGAAACGAAATAAAATTAACATAGATTCCATTTTCGGTCAAGATAGTCTACTGAAGCATAATGATGATGAAATCCCGAACGAATTTCTCCACTTTTACAAATCACTTTACTCCTCTGAAACATTTTCCTCTGATCAATCCATATCCCAATTCTTATCCGCAATACAACCTCCTTCTGGTAATCCTCCCGATTTATCCTTGTTGGAATCGGACCTTACACAGAAAGAACTTCTCCATGCTCTGAAAACTCTTAAAAAGGAAAAGGCCCCAGGCCCAGATGGCTTTACAGTGGAATTCTTTACTCACTTCTCAAACTTACTTATACCCAAATTACATACTGTTTTGTCTACTTTTATGACATCTGGCACTTCTTCTGGCTCCTTTTCTGACGCTCTCATATACATTATTCCTAAAGATGGTAAAGATCCGCAATATTGAAAAAATTATCGACCCATTTCTTTAGTAAATATTGATTACAACATTTTTTCAAAAGCTTTAGCCCTTCATTTGGAATCCTATTTACCTGATCTATTAGGACAGGAACAATCTGGCTTCGTTAAGGGCAGATTACTTTCAGATAATACCAGATTATTTTTTATATTCTCTCTCAAACTTCTCACTCTTCTCATTCCCTCGCGGCTATTGCTTTGGATACAGAAAAAGCATTCGATAGGGTTGAATGGCCTTATCTTTTCCATGCCTTGAAGTGGTTTGGCTTTGGTCCCAAAATCTCTACTTTGATCTCACTTCTATATTCTCATCCAAGAGCAGCGGTTTCGGCAAATGGTGGTATCTCTTCATATTTCTCACTTGGCAGAGGTGTACGATCTTGCTTTAGAACCTTTTTTACTACGGATTCGCCAAAATGATAATATTCATGGTTTTACTTTCCAACAAACTACTGTTAAAATGGTAGCACATGCTGATGATGTTCTATTGTTTATTTCTCAACCTAAATTATCTCTTCCTGCCTTCTTAAATGAGGTTCAGTCTTTTGCACAAATCTCTGGTTACAAGCTAAACAAAGACAAGTGTGAAATTCTACCCCTTCTAAATTTACCTTTAAGACTCACTTTACTGATTCGGGTTTTGCGTGGAACCCCAAATCTATTAAATACTTAGGTCTCCATTTTACACTCTCCCTCTCGGGCACAGTTACCCGTTGTATGGAGGATTGTGTACAGAAAAAAAACTACTCTGACCACGAGATGGCACCCTTTATATCTATCCTGGTGGGGTAGATTAGATGCCATCAAAATGATGCTTTCTCCTATAGTTCTATATACCATTTCCAATATTCCATTATATATCCCTTTGAAACATTTTAAGAAACTTAATTCCATCATCTCTACTTTTCTATGGGGACACAAAAAATCAAGACTGTCTATATCAAAATTGATTCGCCCAAAGTCAGAGGGTGGAGTGAACTATCCAGACTTCCCCCTATATCACAAATCCTTTCTATTAAACCAAGCATCAAGGTGGCTGTCTGATCCCTCTATGCCTTCTCCTCTTTGGACTAGTCTTGAGCAGTCTTTTATTTCTCCTTTTTCTTTCAAAGAATATCTTTCTTTTTCTCGCAAGCCACAGTCTTTATCTACTCCTATCCTCAAATATACATATAAAATGCTCCCCTCCTCTCTTTTATCTTCTTTTTTTGACCCGCCGATTTGGCATAAAACTTCTATTTTAATAATGAACAAACCGTTCTTCTGGAAATCTTGGAGAAAACAAGGTCTTATCTGGGTTCACCAACTGTATGACCAAGGACAGATTCTTTCTTATTCACGTGCTGCTACTTCTTTTCATTTTCCTTCTACCTTTTGCTCGAAATATTCTATGCTGACACATGCACTTCAACTAGCCTACACTAAATACACTTGTTCCCCTACTATCTCTTCTCCTGACCCTTTCACCGTTTCTGCACTAAGACCCTTGTTACTCCATGGTACCAGAGCTCCTCATCACATGCAGATTTATTTCACATGCTTTTTGATTGCACCTCAGTTCACAACTTTTGGATCAAAGTATGGTCTCAGATCAACCTTATCCTCTCATCAAATCACCCTTTTTCTATCCCACACATTTTCTTAGGTAGCATTTCACCTATCTGGGAACACTGTACCTTTAATGTAAGAATAGTAGACCTGTTATTGGCAGTGGCCTTTCAGCAGATAACCACACAGTGGAAGGATTCTACCAAAATATCATTTCAGGCGTGGTGGTATGCTGTCTGTTACAATCATAAATTAGACACAACGTTTGTTTACCCAATACATTTAGCTTCAAAACCGAGAGAAATCTGGGATCCTGTTACATTATTTCTTGATATAAGTGCTAGGCGTTCTTTGTCTCGAACTCCCTTTCAACAAGAAGTTGCTAAACCTCCATAACTTCCTCTAGATTGATATTTCTTTTTCTTTCTATTCTTATTTACCTCATTTTACTCAGATGTTTCCTATTTGTTCACTTGTTATATGATTATCACTTGCCAGTTATTTCTGCATTTTGTTTTGCTCTATTCAACTGATTACTTTGATGCCAATTTCAACTGTTACACTGTATGTTTATTTATATGCTTTTTATCTTATCTGCATTAATAAACTTGTCTTGAACTGAAAAAAGAGAAGGATTCTGGAGGGACAAAGTTGTAGATATCTTGAATAATGAATACATGTTGTCGCAGAATTCACTTAGAAGTGGGCAAGTGAACAACATGTGGGCAAGATCAGCTGTAGTCGTTTTACAGTTTTGGGCTCTATCGACCGACATGACACAATTTTTGCCAGTTTTTCAGGTGTCAAAAAAGTAATTTGTAGATGTGAGAATCTGGTGTGAGCCAGGTTGGGAATGATTTTTTTCTTTTGGTGAAAGGGTGTCACCATATTTTAGACCATATCTTATCTGTCAAATGAAATTTATGCTCCGCATAGAGATAGCCGTTCTTGTTTAGCTTTTAGTAAAGTAAAAGTCATGGGCTCTAACAAGCTATAGATTTTGGATACATAATGGCCTCTCTTACAAACTTAATTAATATGTGGTACAATAGAGCGGTTTTGATGTGGAAAGAATGGGTGTTTGGATATAACTACTTTCAGTCTCAAGAAAGTGTAAAAATCAGAGTTAGCTATTCCATAAATATATTGTCAGCTCTTTCTTTGGTGTCCAGAACTCTAACATAGGAAACACCTTTTTCACTTCCCCTCTGCTTTAGGGAAGTATATATATTAAAATTGAATCTCTTATTGTACCACAGCTATGTTATATTGGAGCAAGTGGCGCTCCTCGAGGGAGTGCTGCGGGCGGTGGGCGGGGCGGAGGAGGGGCAGGGTGGGTAAAATCTGGCATACGGCCGAACCGAGTTAAGTACATGAATAAATAAATTAAATGAATTACATTGTACGCGCTGCAACCCGATTGGCGATGCAGCGCGTACAATGTAAAGTGTTTTATTTAGTTATTTATGTACTTAACTCCCCAACACATATCTGTTACAAAGAACCTTCAATGGGCGGTCCTCAGATTTTTCCCTTTTCAGGGATTATCCTGATATTTTGGAAGAGTCACAAATGGTTTCCATGAGGGCTGGGATGGATGTATCTGCTTGCCTTGTTATGATCAAGATGTCATAAGCAAAAGTTGCCATTTTAAAACTGACAAACTAATTAGAAACCTAAGTGATACTTGAATTATAATTTATCATGGACAGCAATGGCTCGATGACCAACAAGAATAATGCAGGGGATAGAAGACAACCTTGTCGGGTCCATTGTTTCAGATAGAATAATTCTGATAGATTACCACCAATTCTAAATCTTCCCTTTTGATGAGAGTATAGTGAAAATAGATCGAGTTCTTACAATTTTTTATGTTATCTTGTCATGATGAGTCTTTTTTTAAAAGCTCGGGCATGAACCCATCTGAATCCAATGTCCATATGGCATTTGCCTGAAAAGAGAATTGTCTTCTTACCGGTTGCTGTCAAGCTTCTTTCAGAATTTGAGAGTTACTTTTTTTAATAGTGAAACTGATGTTTGCCTCTAGATTTGGCAGTTATTAGTTCCAGAGGCAAATTGCCACGGGCTAAATTTACAAAAATTAGTTTACTCAGAAGTCCTCGAGAAATGCTTGTGAGTTTGGTAAAGTTACTCAGTTTCTGATAAAACACAAAAATCCGATTGCTACTGTGCCTGTGTATGCTGATATTTGTGTGTTTAATAGTCAATATGTGTGTCTGTTGTGAACATGGTTGGCTGTAGGTGTTCTGGTTTCCATGCATGCTGATGGGATTAATATGTGACTCAACTTGTGCATCACTCTTAGTCCGAACTCCAAACCTTGGCTTTGTCAAAGGTTTTAATTTGATAGATTGCTTATACACCCAGTTCAGGAGAGTGACCAGAGTTCACACATGAATGTCAGCCAGCGTGATATGTGCATCAGAGGCTTTATCTTGGACTTCCAGCCATTTTCGTTATGATTCCCTTATCATCCCCATCTCCTTCCTGAGATGTGTTCAGGCCCCTTTCTTGTGATCTATCACTGAATCAAGGAGCAACCTTTTGAAGTGTAAAGTGTGAGTCTCTTTCTCTGTTCCTTCAGTACAATGCACAAATCTGTCTGAGGGATTAATCTACTCCTCATGTCTTCACCAGGCAAACCTCGGCTTCCCAAAATGAAACCCAGGGTCCTTCATGTAATGTCCCATTGCAGGCTTACTTGCACTCAGTGCACATTCATGGCATACATAATCTCCAGTACTGTTACCTCCATGCATTGTGTGACTACAGACAAACATACATTCCACACATACATTCAATCTGCACACGATGCTCAGTACTGTAGCTTTTCTGTATTGTACCAGTGTGTGTTATTTGTAAACCAAACACACACTGGCAGCACACACACACCAACCATGTGCCTGCAGCAAAACACAATGGGCCATATGTATCAAGCACTAATGCGTTCACAAACGCCAAAATTCACAGAATTTCGGCATTTGCGAACGCATTAGTGCTAAATGGTATGTATCAAAGAAATCTGCGTGCAAAATAAGGAATCACAAAATTTGCAATTCCGTATTTTGCGATTACATTTAAGGAATCGAAAATTTTGCGATTCCTTAAATGCAATGTAAGAAGCATAAAAAAATGCAAATTGGCCTTAAGGAATTGCAAATTACCACCAACTTCAAGTTGGTGGTAATTTGCAAATTCATTGAAAAATTTACTTTTTTGCATTTTTCAAAGTGCAATGTGAAGCACATACATGCCCTTAGGGCATGTATGTGCGCCATATTTGCACCCATGCTTATATCAGTGGTGCAACAGGGTGTCCCTTGGACACCCCTGCACCCTTGAAATTATTCTCAATTTGCGATTCTCAAATTGCGAATCGCAAATTGAAAATAACTTCCCATTCATTCCTATGGGCCTCCTGGCCCATAGAAATGAATGGGAAAGTATTGCTTAATTGCGATTCAGAATACTAAGAAATCGAAAAAAATTGTGATTTTTTACATACATCCCTATTTGGGATTATCAAATAGCGATTTCTAAAAAATCGCTATTTGAGAATGGCAAATCAGGTTGTTGATACATATGGCCCTTCATCTTTCATGTATTGTACTTCTCGCAAGCACACATACAAGCAGTACATGCTTTTTATTGCACAAGCACAGCATAGCATCTTTCGTAATGTATTCCTTGCAGTCATGCATATGCCAAGGGCATGCACTAACCACAGATGCACTTCACAATATTGCTCTACCTTTGTATTTTTCTGACAAAAATCAGCATTAGGGACCCAGGCAACAGTACATTTGAGCACTTAGAGCAAGGGAACATGACATTTACGAGGCAGAGGGCATTTCTGGCCCAACAGCACTCTGTCAATCTATTCAGCGGCCAGAAAACATTTGGCTGTTGCAAGATCATCTTTTCCATATTGAATGAAATGAGCACAATTTAAGCATTATTTCCTCAGGTATACTTGCTCATATGGAAATATAACAGACACTTATGGCCTCATTATGTGTGTGGTCAGAAAGTCTCCGAATGGCATTCAGATTTTCCTAACACATGCCGGAACCCATGTTTCTGACCGATTCAGAAATATTTCCGACTTACCGATTATGATAGAAGGTAGCCATTTGGTCTTAGCGACTCGGTTCCAACCAGCATTTGAAGACTCCGAGTCTATCGGAGCCGAATCATACAGGTCTATGGACTGCATTTCCGGCCAACGTATTACAATGTCGAATTCTGACAGCCTTCCCAAATCGGTCTGTCCGACATTAAACAGCTGTCTGAAACTGAATTCGAGGGACTCTAGTATTCCCCCTTCACCCGGAGGCCTCCAGTTGAGGCACGTGGGGGTACATATGGGACCCCTCTGTACAACCATGCACAGTGTGACAGGCACCATGAGGTGCCCGCCACAGGGTGCAAGGTTTTCCGGTCCAACCCCTTATTTCAATGGGAGCCTGTGTTGTCGCCCGTAACACAGGCTCCCATTGAAGTTAATGAGAGTCCGACTGAATGGTGTTCGTAATCAGTTGGTCAGACTTCCCGAACCCGAGTCGGTTGGAAATCATTCCGCCAAGGAGCTGCTCGGAATGCTTTCCAACTGATATCATAATGAGGCCCTTAGTGTTGCAAGAGTTTTGTATTTTGTGAAAAGAGAAGATTGGGATGTAGAAAAAAAATCAGAAGCCCAACCACCCATCTCAACCCCTATCATTTTGAAAGTTGATGAAACAAAATGGAGCCTGTTTCACAAAGGTGAATGAACAAGTGTATATTTACACATGTATATTTACTCCTATACATAGGTGTAACTGCTATTCGCCTTTTCTGAGTGGAGATTTATACTGAGGTGTAGACTTAGAAGTCTTCATCCCATTAAAAGATTATGAGGTGGAGCCTCCTGCAACAGAAGTTACAAGTGTAAAAATACTACGAGCAACCTTTTGAAGGCTATCTCTGCCACTGGGGAGATCAGCCTATCTAAGGCGGCTACTCCATGTGGGCAGAGGAGCTTCGTTATTAGGAGAAGCAGAAACATAAAATGGTATTTGTAATACCATTTTATGTTTCTGCTTCTTGCACTGTGAGAAAGCAGAAGGGTTTGGTTGGGGGCAGGTGGGTGGGAGGTTCTGCTCTGGGGCAGGGGAGGAGTGGCTTGCCCACTCTGAGGGCGCTGACTATTTGGTCAGCCCCAGGGCCGATCAAACCACTCATATGCACTCTCTCGTTTCTCCATGAAGGCTGCATGCAGCCTCCATGGATAAAATGGCCTCCCCATAGACGCCTGTGTGGTCGGCATCCCAGCCAATCACAACGCTGCCATTGCAGTGTTGTGATTCGCTAAGGGGAAGGGAGGGAGGCTGTCTGCTTCCTATGAGGAGCAGAGAAGATGCGGGATGACGTGGGACCGGACTGGGCCAGCGAAGGTAATTGAACAATTTTTATTTTATATTTAAAATTAACCCCCCGGCACGGCCCCTGCCTCACCACCTGTAAGTCATGCCAGGCCTGATTGCTGCCTATGAGAATGGAAAGGTAAATTGAATACCATTCATTACTCTTTAAAAAAAATACATTGTGAATATGTTTATGTATAACATACATGTAAAATCATTTAAAATATTAATTTACAGAAAAATATTACCATGTAATAATAAAATCGCAGCAACTTAAGTTATCAAATTAAAAGCGTATTACATTTTAAAATGCACTTTGTGTCTATGGTGTAGTACATTATGAACCTGATTTGTAAGCAGAACGTTCACTTCCTCATGTTCTTGCATGGTTTTGTTTTATGCTCCATATTCTGTGTTCCATGATATTATTTTCCCTCTCTGTGTGTGGACTCCTCAAATAAAACATTTTCTCACCTTCTTTGCTTGGTCTGCTGAGTACTTCACATTGTTTTCTAGTACATCACTTGTTCCTTTCCAATGTTCACACATTTACCCCTCTGCTGATAAACTACTCCCAAGAAAAAACGATTTTTGTGAATGAGGATCAAGAGCCCTGGGTTAGGATTTTATAAGTGGTCCACACAGGCATCCCTACCACCATTTTTGCACCATGCGTCATGCAAGGTGCATTGAAAGTCTTCAAAATAACTAACAACTTCCTCCTCTCAGGATCCAAGGAGTCCATTCATGACCTGGTACCATCTTTTAAATTCAAAGTCTTCAATTAGACTTCTAAGACCTCAAATCTCACTGAATTTTAGCACATGTAAAAATAAGCCTTCGAAGGAATTACCATTGAAGTTGTCCGTCTCCATAAAAATAAGACCATTTTCCATCTTTTTATGGCTTTACTGATATTCGTTTAATTTTCGGTTAACAGTCTCTTGAGCATGTTACAGACCTGTAGAGTTGTTTATGGTGTTACCCTTTGGCACACTTCACATTTGCCTTTGAAACATTTGTCATAGCTATGGTTGAAATTTTATTCTAATAGCAGTGGTTGCGTCTCTTCTGGTTTTTTTTTTTATGACTGCACCTATGTAATTTGAGTTCATCTGTTTTATAACTTTTTATGACAATGAAACTTGCAAGAAAATTAGTGTATTGACATACTTAGGTGCGGCATAGTTTTATTACCACTGAGGTATAAGCCAAAAGCCTATACTGAGCTGTCCTTTCCCCTGCAAGTGTTAACAATGGAAAGCAACAGGTTTTCAACAGATGTTTTCTTCAGTGCATTTCCACACCTCAGGGGATTTCCTCTTTGGTATGGTAAATCACTAGGTTTAGCATTGTTTCATATTGTGTTTTTAATCTGCCCTACCTCAAAGTAGGTCAAAAGAGACTGATGCATTTTCATCAATGGACATTGCCTCTATTTAGAGAGATCGGATTACCAAACAATCGGAGCTGTTGATTGCAAATTTGGCCCATCAGCACTTATGTTTAGGACCAACACTTATTTTTCTTCATCAGACGGAGGTCCAGAGTAAGAAAGAGAAAAACATATAAGTAGTAAAGCAAAAGGATGAGAAAAATGGGAAAACTGTGCCAACAAAAGAAAGAAGGGATAAAAAAAAGAACCTGAAAGAGAGGGATAAAAGAGGAGGGAGTGTATGGTGGTGGATGAAAGAGACATAGGGCCTGATTTAGATTTCGGCAGACAAGTTACTCCAGCACAATGATGACGGATATCCCGTCTGCTGAAATATAAATCCCATAATATCCAAATGTATTAGAATATCCATCACCATTGTGACGGAGTAACCCATCCACTGTAATCTAAATCAAGACTAGGTTGCCTTGGTATTAGCTACACCTTCGTTCAATAGCACCACCACTTATTCTTTTGCAGCTAAACCACTCACTCACTGTGACCTTAAATCAAATATTTGAATGCTGAGACAAAATAAAAAAGATCAATATTCTCTCCAGTTATATAATTCACGAATGGCTGCACCACGGCTAAAGAAATGTCATTATGAATATTGGTCTATATGTGAAAAGAGTCTCAATTGCAATGTCGTTTTGATAACCTTCTTGTATACGACCATGAGCAAATAATATTAAGGTGTAAAATATAACCATAATATTTTAAGTTGGGTTAATTCTAAGTAATATTTGTCTAAACATATCTGAATTGGCATAGCTATAAATACGTCACTTTCATTTCTAATTAAAGTGGCACATTCTGCTTGTTCAGAAATCTAGTTGGCTATGGTTTTTGTGGGTGCTTTAAATGGAAATATAGAATTGCAGGGACTCACTCTTTAGAGTACCTGTTTGCTCCTGAGATGTGCTGGTACTCACCAATTAAATATATTGCAGCAATGGTGACAAGTGCAGGTACTCTCACTTTCAAATTCAAGAAGTGCAGGCAACAGTACTGGGCAGTACCTGCCCATTTCAAGCACTGCTTTTCAGAAGTGATGAGAGAATGATTAAGTCTCAAATGGGAAGGGTTGTACTAAGCAACCATTGGGCTTTACTTGAGTTCCACTTGGGAAATGTCTGTGTAGAATCCATTAAGGTTGGCTTTAGTGGAGAATTGGAGAGAGGACTGTATTTGTGAGGAGGATTGGCTGAATTTTATGTGGCTATCTTCACGGGCCCAGATACTGGCCTGTCATAATCCCAGGCGCAAACTGCAAACCTGCTAATTAAAAATTCTGTGAGATACCATAATTAACAGGTTTGCAATTTGCATCTGATTACAACAGCACTTGCTTTCTTCAATTCTAAGATGTATAAAGCTGCATTATGTCCTGTTTGACCTATTGACTTCCACAAGGTCTTACTGGATGAACGTCAGCAGACAATCGTCAGTCAAAGCATTATATATGCAAAACGTGGAATACTGCGTAATCTAGAAACAAAGTGTAGTCGATACCCAAAATGGGATTAGTGGCCATTGTTAATCACGGTTTATGCATCAATTTTTTCAGTCTCAGGGTCATGTTTGTC
Organism: Lissotriton helveticus; assembly: GCF_964261635.1. Lineage (NCBI taxonomy): Eukaryota > Metazoa > Chordata > Amphibia > Caudata > Salamandridae > Lissotriton > Lissotriton helveticus. The sequence continues at coordinate 597,789,233 of NC_136063.1, read as the reverse complement.
AAAATGTCACACTATGCGGCACAGAACGACATCTTACTTCACTGCATTACATGACAAGGAGAGAGCGTAATACGCCATATGAAATATTACATGCCACATTCCTGTCTTCTCCTTGTGCTGGGGTGCTATGTGCTACCGAGCGCCAATGCAGGCACCCTTGGAGTATGGTGCAAGTGTGCCTGTATTGCAGGAATGATTCTTTTTTTCAGGAAGGGGCACCCTTCATTCTACCTTCTTCATGAAGGAAAATGTCACTGGGGTATTAGGTGCAAATTCTTGATTCCCCCTCAATCTCCTGATAGCTTTCCTAAAAATCATGTTTACATTTTTATTAGGCAAGGGGCTCCTATAGGCATTAACTCAGACAGTGCAGACAAGCATGTTAAGATGGATATTTTTCTAGATTCTTGTGGCCGTATTACAATAAGTGCCCTGGGGGTGCAATGCACATTTGCGTGCCCTCAGGGCACTTTTGTAGTATAGAAGGGGGCGCAGATGCTGTGTGTACCCTTCTGTAATACCGGCAGTGCTAGTACACTTAAAGCTACAATTAGCTCTGTCCCTCACTCTCTCCCTGTCTCTTCAGCACAAGCGCCAAGAAACCTTCAGGTGTTAGTAGCGCTCTACAAATTGCTTTAACATAACATAACATAACAAAGCACCAGCGCTACCATCAGGGGGCATTCCCTCATTTGCATAGGGCTGTGCCCTATGGAAATGAGGAAATTCCTTTGCCTCTGCACCCTCGCCATATTATAGATATGGGGGCAGACGCATGATTGTTCCTTACATGAATGAATGTGCATTTCCAATTGGAATTTACGATTGACTAGAGGAGATGATATTAGAGAGATCTCTAGGGGCCAGATGTAGGTAGGACTCAGTTACCGATTTTTAATTACCGAATTTTACCGATTCGGTAATTAAAAATCGGTAAATAAGAATGGGGGACATGTAGGAACATCCAATGTTCCTTTTACCGAATCGGTAAAAATCTGTATTTACCGATTCGGTAAATACCGACCGGTAATGCCCATTCATTCCTATGGGCTTTGCAGCCCATAGGAATGAATGGGCATTACCGATTCGGTATTTACCGAATCGGTAAATACCGAATTCCACAAGGGTGCAGGGGGTGTCACTTGACACCCTCTGGCACCCCCAAAAGAGGCTCGGGTGCCATGTGGCAGGCATACCTGCCCTAAGGGCAGGTCTGCCTGTCATATGGCACAGGTGTGCATGCACACATGTGCATGCACACCGGAATCGGTATTTTACCATCAAATATATTTGATGGTAATATACAGATTCGGTAAGGGTTGTGGGACTCAGAAGAGTCCCACCTACATATCAAATTTATCGAATAGGTTAAAATACCGATTCGGTATTTTACAGATTCAGTAAATTTACCGATCGGTAAATTTACCGAATCTGTAAAATATGTGGCCCTACATACCATTTCGTGAATACCGGTCGGTAACGGCCGAAAATACCGATTTTCGGCCGTTACCGACTGACCTACATCGGGCCCTAAATTCTTATGTTATTATTCTGTATAGCTCTAGCTAAACTCTTGGTGTGTATGATTTTGGCTCACCTACATTGCAACAAGAGATTTGGGCCGGCAGTGTTAACCCTATTTCTTTACAGTATTGTCTTCAGGGTAATCTGTATTAGCTTGATATCAATTTTGTAGTAGAGTTGTACAATTCCTGGTGCTCATTGGATGACTAATGGGACCCTTATATCCAACCCTACTCTGCAAAAAACAAGGTCCATCAGAGGACAAAGAGAGTGGTAAAATAAATTTTTGCATTTCCATACATCTGTAGTTTTAGGCCCAGTAGACACTACAGCATAGGTATCCCACAGCTCACACTCCAGAAATAGTTTTGGGAAAAAGAACAACTGGTTTCAGAGCTAGGTCTAACTAACTTTAGCTCTAGTTCAGCAGTTTAGGGACAGATTTGATGTGTTCTCTTAGGAGTGGCAGAGCATATTATTGTGGTCTAACAAATGTAAGCATACCTAGTGTACAAAGTGTTTGCCTTAATGATTGACAAATGAGAAGCTGGTGCATTGCTTACACATTAGGAGTTTGACTGCAAAATACATTACGAGCTCAGAGAATTGGGGCCTAATGTTTCATTGCATTTTGTGGTCACCGAGTCAGTGATTCTCAAATTCACAGGTTTTGTATCTGCATAATTCAAGGATGGAATGTGTGTAATGTGTGCTTTCAATGGATGTATCTAACTATGAAAGTCATTTTGCGAGACTGTAAAGTATTTCTGACTAAAAAATAAATCTTTGCAACTCATTCTGAATAGCTTTCACCCACCCCATGTTCCCAAATCAAAAACCTTTTTAGGTTTAACTCTTTTTTTATTTTAAAAGATCGAGTGAACACATACTCCTGCCTGCATCCACAGGCCGGAGAGGCACACTTCAATGCTCAACTGACAACTGTTGAAACGGAAAAAGAAGGAGCAAGAAAAAAAGACGTAAGAGAAAAAGCTAAAAAAACACAACAGAGCATGAAAACACCCTTTCCTCCCAAACTTATCACCCCCATAGGTATCATTCAGCTTGCATTGGGTGTCATCCTGTTCTCTGAGGCTTTCCCATTGGATTTTTCTTGGACACTCGCCTGTCTTAAAATTACTCCTTTCACATGTGTGAGAAGGGCTCTTGTGGAAGCTAAACGACCACCCTGTGGTGTCTGGGGCATATTAACCCTCGGTACTCCTTAGCTAGATAGGTCAACATAAGGCCCCAGTCACATTCACATGCTTTTCCTCAACCGTTGGGGCTAGTACTGGATTTTTCCAATCCAGGACCTCCCACCCAAGAAATCCAGACTTGCCAGGACGGTTCTTTGCCAGTTCCCCATTTGGCCTGGCCCACAGTCAGCACTGCGCCTATTGCATGCTTATTTGTTTGCCCTGTAGCGCCCTGGAATAGGTTGTTTAAAAGCATGAACTGTTCATTTAACAGACACAAGCTGCTTCAAATAATAATCACAGTATTGGAATGCACATGCAGGGGCCCAGTCTGCTCTCCTTTGCAAGGCACCATCCATGCATTTCAGCAATTCTCAGGGAGGCCCAAATGGTGACTTGCCTATTTAAAAGTCATTAGGCTGGTCATTTTTCAACCTTCTACAAATGGAAAGTTTGCCATGCGACCTAATAATTCACAGGACACGTCGCAAATTGCATCCTTTTACAAATCAGTCAGTGGTCAATTTGCTCATCTTGGTATGGAAGCAAGGATTACTGCAATGGGGCTATAATGGCTTGAAGAAGAAATCAAATGGTCCTGAAGCCGAAAATGAACACTAAAACCTTCCAGAAGGAACATCTGGCAAAATGATTCCCCTGGCACTCAAATTCATTGTCTACGCTCTTTGATGGACCATTTGAGTTATGAGATTTGGGCACATACAGAGATCACTGTTCCATCACTTGGCTGATTTTCAAAAAATATTATCCTTTACCATTGATTTATACCATGCTACACCAGGTGCTGTCAATTATGATGTATAACAAATTAGCTCTATGAGGGGTGTACTACTTGGGAGTAGCATTTGGAGCATGTTAAACAGGGTGATATGTGTGAGAATTATTTCCTCGCTAAATTTGAGTTGTTTGAGGCTGCACAGTGCTCTTGTAGCATTAAATAACTTAGGGCCAGATGTAGGTAATCCAGATTTACCGATTCTAAAATACAGAATTTTACCAATTCGGTATTTTAGAATCGGTAAATGGGATGTAGGTATTAATTCTGTAAATTTTACCGAATCGGTATTATTCAGTAAATACCGAATCGGTATTTACCGATTCGGTATTTCCCATTCATCCCTATGGGCCTCCAAGCCCATAGGAATGAATGGGAATTACCGAATCGGTAAATACCGATTCGCTAAAATGGGGAACACATTCAAGGGTGGCAGGTGTCACTTTGATACCCTGTTGCACCCCTGAATAGTGCATGGGTGCACAGGTGGCACACATACATGCCCTAAGGGCATGTATGTCTGCCACATGGCACTGTTATAATTTGCAAAAATGTGCTTTTTTTAGGGTTTTCGATATTTACCACCAACTTGTAGTTGGTGGTAAATAACGAATCCTGAAATGGGAAAAGCACTCATTTGAGGGCTCCCTACATTTAGGATTCAGTAATTTACCGAATCGGTATTTTAAGGAATCAGTAATTTCCGATTCCTTAAAATACTGATTCGGTAAATTACCGAATCCGTAAAATGGCCACCTACATCTCAAAAGCCTAATACCGGTCGGTAACGGCCGAAATTCGGTAATTTCGGTAAATTAGGCTCCATATTCTGTGTTCCATGATATTATTTTCCCTCTCTGTGTGTGGACTCCTCAAATAAAACATTTTCTCACCTTCTTTGCTTGGTCTGCTGAGTACTTCACATTGTTTTCTAGTACATCACTTGTTCCTTTCCAATGTTCACACATTTACCCCTCTGCTGATAAACTACTCCCAAGAAAAAACGATTTTTGTGAATGAGGATCAAGAGCCCTGGGTTAGGATTTTATAAGTGGTCCACACAGGCATCCCTACCACCATTTTTGCACCATGCGTCATGCAAGGTGCATTGAAAGTCTTCAAAATAACTAACAACTTCCTCCTCTCAGGATCCAAGGAGTCCATTCATGACCTGGTACCATCTTTTAAATTCAAAGTCTTCAATTAGACTTCTAAGACCTCAAATCTCACTGAATTTTAGCACATGTAAAAATAAGCCTTCGAAGGAATTACCATTGAAGTTGTCCATCTCCATAAAAATAAGACCATTTTCCATCTTTTTATGGCTTTACTGATATTCGTTTAATTTTCGGTTAACAGTCTCTTGAGCATGTTACAGACCTGTAGAGTTGTTTATGGTGTTACCCTTTGGCACACTTCACATTTGCCTTTGAAACATTTGTCATAGCTATGGTTGAAATTTTATTCTAATAGCAGTGGTTGCGTCTCTTCTGGGGTTTTTTTTATGACTGCACCTATGTAATTTGAGTTCATCTGTTTTATAACTTTTTATGACAATGAAACTTGCAAGAAAATTAGTGTATTGACATACTTAGGTGCGGCATAGTTTTATTACCACTGAGGTATAAGCCAAAAGCCTATACTGAGCTGTCCTTTCCCCTGCAAGTGTTAACAATGGAAAGCAACAGGTTTTCAACAGATGTTTTCTTCAGTGCATTTCCACACCTCAGGGGATTTCCTCTTTGGTATGGTAAATCACTAGGTTTAGCATTGTTTCATATTGTGTTTTTAATCTGCCCTACCTCAAAGTAGGTCAAAAGAGACTGATGCATTTTCATCAATGGACATTGCCTCTATTTAGAGAGATCGGATTACCAAACAATCGGAGCTGTTGATTGCAAATTTGGCCCATCAGCACTTATGTTTAGGACCAACACTTATTTTTCTTCATCAGACGGAGGTCCAGAGTAAGAAAGAGAAAAACATATAAGTAGTAAAGCAAAAGGATGAGAAAAATGGGAAAACTGTGCCAACAAAAGAAAGAAGGGATAAAAAAAAGAACCTGAAAGAGAGGGATAAAAGAGGAGGGAGTGTATGGTGGTGGATGAAAGAGACATAGGGCCTGATTTAGATTTCGGCAGACAAGTTACTCCAGCACAATGATGACGGATATCCCGTCTGCTGAAATATAAATCCCATAATATCCAAATGTATTAGAATATCCATCACCATTGTGACGGAGTAACCCATCCACTGTAATCTAAATCAAGACTAGGTTGCCTTGGTATTAGCTACACCTTCGTTCAATAGCACCACCACTTATTCTTTTGCAGCTAAACCACTCACTCACTGTGACCTTAAATCAAATATTTGAATGCTGAGACAAAATAAAAAAGATCAATATTCTCTCCAGTTATATAATTCACGAATGGCTGCACCACGGCTAAAGAAATGTCATTATGAATATTGGTCTATATGTGAAAAGAGTCTCAATTGCAATGTCGTTTTGATAACCTTCTTGTATACGACCATGAGCAAATAATATTAAGGTGTAAAATATAACCATAATATTTTAAGTTGGGTTAATTCTAAGTAATATTTGTCTAAACATATCTGAATTGGCATAGCTATAAATACGTCACTTTCATTTCTAATTAAAGTGGCACATTCTGCTTGTTCAGAAATCTAGTTGGCTATGGTTTTTGTGGGTGCTTTAAATGGAAATATAGAATTGCAGGGACTCACTCTTTAGAGTACCTGTTTGCTCCTGAGATGTGCTGGTACTCACCAATTAAATATATTGCAGCAATGGTGACAAGTGCAGGTACTCTCACTTTCAAATTCAAGAAGTGCAGGCAACAGTACTGGGCAGTACCTGCCCATTTCAAGCACTGCTTTTCAGAAGTGATGAGAGAATGATTAAGTCTCAAATGGGAAGGGTTGTACTAAGCAACCATTGGGCTTTACTTGAGTTCCACTTGGGAAATGTCTGTGTAGAATCCATTAAGGTTGGCTTTAGTGGAGAATTGGAGAGAGGACTGTATTTGTGAGGAGGATTGGCTGAATTTTATGTGGCTATCTTCACGGGCCCAGATACTGGCCTGTCATAATCCCAGGCGCAAACTGCAAACCTGCTAATTAAAAATTCTGTGAGATACCATAATTAACAGGTTTGCAATTTGCATCTGATTACAACAGCACTTGCTTTCTTCAATTCTAAGATGTATAAAGCTGCATTATGTCCTGTTTGACCTATTGACTTCCACAAGGTCTTACTGGATGAACGTCAGCAGACAATCGTCAGTCAAAGCATTATATATGCAAAACGTGGAATACTGCGTAATCTAGAAACAAAGTGTAGTCGATACCCAAAATGGGATTAGTGGCCATTGTTAATCACGGTTTATGCATCAATTTTTTCAGTCTCAGGGTCATGTTTGTCAAAATGTCACACTATGCGGCACAGAACGACATCTTACTTCACTGCATTACATGACAAGGAGAGAGCGTAATACGCCATATGAAATATTACATGCCACATTCCTGTCTTCTCCTTGTGCTGGGGTGCTATGTGCTACCGAGCGCCAATGCAGGCACCCTTGGAGTATGGTGCAAGTGTGCCTGTATTGCAGGAATGATTCTTTTTTTCAGGAAGGGGCACCCTTCATTCTACCTTCTTCATGAAGGAAAATGTCACTGGGGTATTAGGTGCAAATTCTTGATTCCCCCTCAATCTCCTGATAGCTTTCCTAAAAATCATGTTTACATTTTTATTAGGCAAGGGGCTCCTATAGGCATTAACTCAGACAGTGCAGACAAGCATGTTAAGATGGATATTTTTCTAGATTCTTGTGGCCGTATTACAATAAGTGCCCTGGGGGTGCAATGCACATTTGCGTGCCCTCAGGGCACTTTTGTAGTATAGAAGGGGGCGCAGATGCTGTGTGTACCCTTCTGTAATACCGGCAGTGCTAGTGCACTTAAAGCTACAATTAGCTCTGTCCCTCACTCTCTCCCTGTCTCTTCAGCACAAGCGCCAAGAAACCTTCAGGTGTTAGTAGCGCTCTACAAATTGCTTTAACATAACATAACATAACAAAGCACCAGCGCTACCATCAGGGGGCATTCCCTCATTTGCATAGGGCTGTGCCCTATGGAAATGAGGAAATTCCTTTGCCTCTGCACCCTCGCCATATTATAGATATGGGGGCAGACGCATGATTGTTCCTTAAATGAATGAATGTGCATTTCCAATTGGAATTTACGATTGACTAGAGGAGATGATATTAGAGAGATCTCTAGGGGCCAGATGTAGGTAGGACTCAGTTACCGATTTTTAATTACCGAATTTTACCGATTCGGTAATTAAAAATCGGTAAATAAGAATGGGGGACATGTAGGAACATCCAATGTTCCTTTTACCGAATCGGTAAAAATCTGTATTTACCGATTCGGTAAATACCGACCGGTAATGCCCATTCATTTCTATGGGCTTTGCAGCCCATAGGAATGAATGGGCATTACCGATTCGGTATTTACCGAATCGGTAAATACCGAATTCCACAAGGGTGCAGGGGGTGTCACTTGACACCCTCTGGCACCCCCAAAAGAGGCTCGGGTGCCATGTGGCAGGCATACCTGCCCTAAGGGCAGGTCTGCCTGTCATATGGCACAGGTGTGCATGCACACATGTGCATGCACACCGGAATCGGTATTTTACCATCAAATATATTTGATGGTAATATACAGATTCGGTAAGGGTTGTGGGACTCAGAAGAGTCCCACCTACATATCAAATTTATCGAATAGGTTAAAATACCGATTCGGTATTTTACAGATTCAGTAAATTTACCGATCGGTAAATTTACCGAATCTGTAAAATATGTGGCCCTACATACCATTTCGTGAATACCGGTCGGTAACGGCCGAAAATACCGATTTTCGGCCGTTACCGACTGACCTACATCGGGCCCTAAATTCTTATGTTATTATTCTGTATAGCTCTAGCTAAACTCTTGGTGTGTATGATTTTGGCTCACCTACATTGCAACAAGAGATTTGGGCCGGCAGTGTTAACCCTATTTCTTTACAGTATTGTCTTCAGGGTAATCTGTATTAGCTTGATATCAATTTTGTAGTAGAGTTGTACAATTCCTGGTGCTCATTGGATGACTAATGGGACCCTTATATCCAACCCTACTCTGCAAAAAACAAGGTCCATCAGAGGACAAAGAGAGTGGTAAAATAAATTTTTGCATTTCCATACATCTGTAGTTTTAGGCCCAGTAGACACTACAGCATAGGTATCCCACAGCTCACACTCCAGAAATAGTTTTGGGAAAAAGAACAACTGGTTTCAGAGCTAGGTCTAACTAACTTTAGCTCTAGTTCAGCAGTTTAGGGACAGATTTGATGTGTTCTCTTAGGAGTGGCAGAGCATATTATTGTGGTCTAACAAATGTAAGCATACCTAGTGTACAAAGTGTTTGCCTTAATGATTGACAAATGAGAAGCTGGTGCATTGCTTACACATTAGGAGTTTGACTGCAAAATACATTACGAGCTCAGAGAATTGGGGCCTAATGTTTCATTGCATTTTGTGGTCACCGAGTCAGTGATTCTCAAATTCACAGGTTTTGTATCTGCATAATTCAAGGATGGAATGTGTGTAATGTGTGCTTTCAATGGCTGTATCTAACTATGAAAGTCATTTTGCGAGACTGTAAAGTATTTCTGACTAAAAAATAAATCTTTGCAACTCATTCTGAATAGCTTTCACCCACCCCATGTTCCCAAATCAAAAACCTTTTTAGGTTTAACTCTTTTTTTATTTTAAAAGATCGAGTGAACACATACTCCTGCCTGCATCCACAGGCCGGAGAGGCACACTTCAATGCTCAACTGACAACTGTTGAAACGGAAAAAGAAGGAGCAAGAAAAAAAGACGTAAGAGAAAAAGCTAAAAAACACAACAGAGCATGAAAACACCCTTTCCTCCCAAACTTATCACCCCCATAGGTATCATTCAGCTTGCATTGGGTGTCATCCTGTTCTCTGAGGCTTTCCCATTGGATTTTTCTTGGACACTCGCCTGTCTTAAAATTACTCCTTTCACATGTGTGAGAAGGGCTCTTGTGGAAGCTAAACGACCACCCTGTGGTGTCTGGGGCATATTAACCCTCGGTACTCCTTAGCTAGATAGGTCAACATAAGGCCCCAGTCACATTCACATGCTTTTCCTCAACCGTTGGGGCTAGTACTGGATTTTTCCAATCCAGGACCTCCCACCCAAGAAATCCAGACTTGCCAGGACGGTTCTTTGCCAGTTCCCCATTTGGCCTGGCCCACAGTCAGCACTGCGCCTATTGCATGCTTATTTGTTTGCCCTGTAGCGCCCTGGAATAGGTTGTTTAAAAGCATGAACTGTTCATTTAACAGACACAAGCTGCTTCAAATAATAATCACAGTATTGGAATGCACATGCAGGGGCCCAGTCTGCTCTCCTTTGCAAGGCACCATCCATGCATTTCAGCAATTCTCAGGGAGGCCCAAATGGTGACTTGCCTATTTAAAAGTCATTAGGCTGGTCATTTTTCAACCTTCTACAAATGGAAAGTTTGCCATGCGACCTAATAATTCACAGGACACGTCGCAAATTGCATCCTTTTACAAATCAGTCAGTGGTCAATTTGCTCATCTTGGTATGGAAGCAAGGATTACTGCAATGGGGCTATAATGGCTTGAAGAAGAAATCAAATGGTCCTGAAGCCGAAAATGAACACTAAAACCTTCCAGAAGGAACATCTGGCAAAATGATTCCCCTGGCACTCAAATTCATTGTCTACGCTCTTTGATGGACCATTTGAGTTATGAGATTTGGGCACATACAGAGATCACTGTTCCATCACTTGGCTGATTTTCAAAAAATATTATCCTTTACCATTGATTTATACCATGCTACACCAGGTGCTGTCAATTATGATGTATAACAAATTAGCTCTATGAGGGGTGTACTACTTGGGAGTAGCATTTGGAGCATGTTAAACAGGGTGATATGTGTGAGAATTATTTCCTCGCTAAATTTGAGTTGTTTGAGGCTGCACAGTGCTCTTGTAGCATTAAATAACTTAGGGCCAGATGTAGGTAATCCAGATTTACCGATTCTAAAATACAGAATTTTACCAATTCGGTATTTTAGAATCGGTAAATGGGATGTAGGTATTAATTCTGTAAATTTTACCGAATCGGTATTATTCAGTAAATACCGAATCGGTATTTACCGATTCGGTATTTCCCATTCATCCCTATGGGCCTCCAAGCCCATAGGAATGAATGGGAATTACCGAATCGGTAAATACCGATTCGCTAAAATGGGGAACACATTCAAGGGTGGCAGGTGTCACTTTGATACCCTGTTGCACCCCTGAATAGTGCATGGGTGCACAGGTGGCACACATACATGCCCTAAGGGCATGTATGTCTGCCACATGGCACTGTTATAATTTGCAAAAATGTGCTTTTTTTAGGGTTTTCGATATTTACCACCAACTTGTAGTTGGTGGTAAATAACGAATCCTGAAATGGGAAAAGCACTCATTTGAGGGCTCCCTACATTTAGGATTCAGTAATTTACCGAATCGGTATTTTAAGGAATCAGTAATTTACCGATTCCTTAAAATACTGATTCGGTAAATTACCGAATCCGTAAAATGGCCACCTACATCTCAAAAGCCTAATACCGGTCGGTAACGGCCGAAATTCGGTAATTTCGGCAGTTACCGACCGGTATTGGGAGACCTACATCTGGCCCTTTATCACTAGAATCCTGTTTAAGTATCTGGATGGGTCCATGAAGATATTTCATGTTGTTCACTAAATCTGAACAAGATTCTTACTGTTCTAACATGCACATTGTACTTCCCTAATTTGGCAGACTGTTTTGTGGTGTTTGAAGCACCTACTTGATTACTTGTGGTATCTGGCTGTTCCTTGTTTGTGTGGGTGCATGTGTGGAACTTTTCATTATTCCTAGCTCTTAGAGTGTTATGATGGGGTTTCGAATGTTGGAGTCTTAGGTGTTGGAGGACTTGGAGCAGCGGTTAGAAATTGGGATGGATGAGGTCAGCTAATTGTATTTCTGATTACATTTCTCTAAGATCACTCGCATGCCTGTGATCCTTTTTTACTACACCGGTGATTAGCGGGCACTGATGAACCCTTTGAGTATTGTTCATGAATCTAAAGGACCTCAACACCCAACGCACACTAAACAGACCCGGACTTTGAATAGAAGCTGAGTTGCCACTTCACCTTGTGTTCGAAGGTGTTTATTTCTAACTTTTTGGTGAAGGCCAGCGGTCCAAGTTAGTGTATTTTACTGCGCTCAGCCCAACATATACTTCAGAGTGACTATTCACCCATGTGGCAATCTGCCTGCCGTTGCTGCCTCATGACTGTTCTTTGATGTGCACCTTTAGACTTCACACGCTTCCTCCATCTTCTTGCTGGGCAGTTCAATCTTACATCACCCATAGGCATCGCAGTAGGGTACTCTGTTTGGGGGAGAGTGCATTTAGCTTTTGTCTTAGTAGCACCGATCTATGCCTGCTGCCCTTTGGTCCACTGTATACGAACAGAGCCACCCAATAATCCCGTGAGGACTGGGTATAATCAATAACACATACACAATTATCCTCAAAGGAATCGTTTTCACCAATTTCAACAATTCATATTGTCACAGAAAGTGATCAATCATTTAACTGGAAGCAAGGTACATACAGTTTCTCATACTGTTTTATTATTTTCAAAAGAGTCAAAGAATGAATGTATCAACATGGCAACAGAATACTACTATAAGTAATTAATTTCCAGTAGTATTTTTGACACCTTCTGCACATTACATGGAAAAAATAAAATACCATGCACCATCAAATATAACACAGTCATGCGAATTTATCTAACATCAATGATATTAGAAACGGCAGAACGGCGTCATGCGTCGACGTTTCGGTCCTCCTTGGTTAATCAATCCATAGGACCATCCTCAGGACCCGTTGCACATAGTATATCACTAACCACCAGCCGGTGGATGTGACGCCTCAGAGGCAAAAATCTTTTTAAATAGATCTATCAACTCACTCCTGTTTAACAACTGGGACGCTCCAATGCCCACTCTTCGATGTATTCTTCAATTATTTTTCTTTTAGCGCACACACGTCTCTCTTCCTCATGCCTTCGCGGTCAGGGACCCCTGACCGCGAAGGCATGAGGAAGAGAGACGTGTGTGCGCTAAAAGAAAAATAATTGAAGAATACATCGAAGAGTGGGCATTGGAGCGTCCCAGTTGTTAAACAGGAGTGAGTTGATAGATCTATTTAAAAAGATTTTTGCCTCTGAGGCGTCACATCCACCGGCTGGTGGTTAGTGATATACTATGTGCAACGGGTCCTGAGGATGGTCCTATGGATTGATTAACCAAGGAGGACCGAAACGTCGACGCATGACGCCGTTCTGCCGTTTCTAATATCATTGATGTTAGATAAATTCGCATGACTGTGTTATATTTGATGGTGCATGGTATTTTATTTTTTCCATGTAATGTGCAGAAGGTGTCAAAAATACTACTGGAAATTAATTACTTATAGTAGTATTCTGTTGCCATGTTGATACATTCATTCTTTGACTCTTTTGAAAATAATAAAACAGTATGAGAAACTGTATGTACCTTGCTTCCAGTTAAATGATTGATCACTTTCTGTGACAATATGAATTGTTGAAATTGGTGAAAACGATTCCTTTGAGGATAATTGTGTATGTGTTATTGCCCTTTGGTCCACAGCAGCTTGTGCTGCTTGCGCTGAAGGCTTTTACTCATGCTGCCTCTCTTCTTGGTCGAGTGAAGGCACATGCCGCACCGCCATCTTGGAGGTAGGGGTCCAATGTTTAGAATTTGACAACACCTATATTAGGCAGATGCTAGTGCAAACCAACAGCCTAACAAGGGCTAGCTGCAAGAGTAGTTGGCAAACTTTGATCATTTTAAATACTTTTAAAATTCTTACAGGGATTCTTTTTGGAAGGGGAGTGCACTTACATTTTGACCTATTTGTGCAGATCACTGCCAACTGTCTTTTAGTCCCCATGTGCAGAGAGGGATTTAACTCGTGCTTCCTCTCTTCCTGGTTGGGTAAAGGCACATGATATCCTATGTCTAGATTGTAAACATTGCCATTTTGAATGCAAAACAGACTTAGGACCACGATCAGTCTCACTTAGCAGATGCACTTATTCCACCTCCCGAGCTAAAACAAGGGCAAATTATGAAGGCGCGTAAAAGCTGTTATGTATCCTGTTAAATGTCCGTTCCCTCATCAAACATAGTTATGAGTTCAAGACCAGCATCCCTGATTTGGTAGTCCCAAAGGATTCACCTCATTTAGATTAGACTGCGAAAATCGGATTGCGATCATTTACCATGACAACTTAATAATGACTTATGAGGAAGCCTCTCAAACAGATTGCGAGGCTCTCATTTTCAACGGCAAATTCAGTTATACAGTAGAGTTTAATGGTCTACTTATTTATCAACCACCAGGCCCTACAATCAAATTCCTGCACATGCTCAATGAACATATTGCATCCTGCATGCAGGAGCCTAATTTTACAATGAAAGCTGATTTAAATTTTCATCTAAAGGATTCAACTAATGCAGATACAGAACAATTGTTTGATAAATGTAACTGTTTTGACCTAGACCAATTAGTCAATCCAGTTACTCATCTAGTGGGCCATACACTAGATGGCATCATTGCTAACAATAAGGAGTTAAAAGTCGAATCTATCTTACCTCTATCCTGGACTGATCACAAAGCCATAGTTTTTACATTAACAGCTTCAACCACAGCTACACCAATTAATGCAGCTCCGCAGACTGTTAACATTCCAGCCTGGAGAAACATAAACAGCACCAAATACTTGATTTGATTCTCAGCTTATCCCAGCAAAGGATCCTAATGTAGCCTCTTCCAACTACAAGGACTGGATTAACGCAGCAGTATCTCACGCAGCAGTATCTCAATCAGTCCCTCGAAAAACCTTTTAGAAAACACAGAAATAAGCCTACGGCCCTCTGGTTCTCACTGGACCTTAAACTTTTTAAACAAAATTGTGGACATCAAGCATGTATGTGAAGACAAAAATACTGTGAGACAGAGAAAACAAATACAAACAATGTATATTAGAATAGAAAAACGTGATTATAGATACTAAATCAAAATACATTACCGAGAAAATTAATTTTGGTCAAAAACTAAGCTAAGGATCTTTTCAAAATGGGTAAAACATTGTCTAATCCTGATACCCTTAATACTTTGGTGCTCTACCAAACTGTGTGCAACAAAATTGCAAATTTTTTCCAAGAAAAGGTACAGGAAATACAAAGTAAATGTAACCCCAGCCAGAACACAAATTTGGTGTGAAATAGGTTCAATAGCTGACAAATTGCATATGCTACTCTTCAGGAGGTCACCTTTCTCAGTGAGGAGAAAGTTAGACTGCTGATTGAGCCCACCAAATCTGGCTCTCCATCAGACCCCTGTCCACCAATAATTTTGCAGTCAGTAACCAATACAATTTCGGGCCATCTGACTAAATTCTAAATACAGCTTTCCAGGCAGGAATCTTCCCAACCGACTAGAAGAAAGCCTCCATTCTTCCCCTGATGAAAAAGCCCTCACCTAACCCCAATGAGGTAAAAAAAACTATTGACCAATTGCCTGGCTTTCCTTTAGAGCGAATATACTGGAAAAACACCTTAACTCAGAACTCTTGACATTCTTTGATGAAAATGAGATCTTAGATAGAGCACAATACAATTTCAGGAACAACCGCAGTACAGAGTGGGTCGCTGCATCTGAGGAAATCAAAATGATTATGTACTTTGTAAGGAAAGCAGCAGTGATCCTGCTGGATCTTTCTAATGCTTTTGAAACTGTCTCCCACTCAGTACTATTTAAATGGCTTGAAACAACAGATGTTGGAGGGCGACCCTTGAGCATTTTACAGCATTTCTCTATAATAGAGAACAAACAGTAGATCTAAGAGACTTTACTTCTGTATCTTTCACATTAC
Source organism: Lissotriton helveticus (assembly GCF_964261635.1). NCBI lineage: Eukaryota > Metazoa > Chordata > Amphibia > Caudata > Salamandridae > Lissotriton > Lissotriton helveticus. The sequence goes on along the minus strand of NC_136063.1, from coordinate 597,773,585 downwards.
CATGTGCTGTCCCTCAGAGATATTTGCTGAGTCTGACCCTTTTTAATATATATATGGCACCTCTGGCCAAATTGATCAGATCCTTTGGCTTTTCCACTGTCTTCTATGTGGAAGGTATGCAAATTGTAGTCTCGATCTCAGGGGATCCTACAGAGGTTGCTAATCATTTCAGTAATTGTATGTGGGAGGTCCTAGGCCGGATGGGGGACAATTGTTTCAAGCTAAAATCTGAAAAGTCAGAGGTCTTGCTTTTTAGAAATAAAACGGCTTTTTGGAATCGTGCATGGTGGCCTCTAGATTTTGGCTCCCGTCGCTCTCCAGTCTCCAAGGCTAGATTTCTAGGGGTAATTCTCTATAGCAAGCTCACATTTTCAGACCTATTTAATCAAATTATATCATCATGTTTTTACCTTCTAAGAACACTGAAAAAAATCCTCCCGTTCATCCCTTTTGATTTACAGAAAACAGTAATCTCCTCATTAGTGCTCTCTTTGATTGACAACTGTAATGCCCTCTATATGATTATACAGAAAAGGCAGATGAATAAATGGAAAACCCTTCAAAATGCAGCAGCGCATCTCCTGAAGATTCCAAAATATGCTTCAGTCTCTCATGCCATCGAGAGGTTACACAGGCTCCCAGTCAGGAAAAGAATAGCCTTTAAAGAATTTAACTCGGCACACAAAGCACTTCACAATTCGGGCCCATGCTATCTGAGAAAGTTTTTCCGATGGTATTCCCTGGAAGATTACTCTGTTTTGGCTTCATTAAATTAATGGTTAGACCCAAAAATCAGGAAAGCTTCCAGGGGAGGAAGAATTCTTTCGGATGCCATCATTTAATTGTAGCATGCACTGTCTTTGCACTTCAAAGCTCAACACACTCTCCTGCAGTTCAGGAAACAACTTAAAACCTTGCTCTTTTCACAGGCCCTGTGCCTTTAGTAGCATATTTTTGTCATTTTTGCAAACATGTGTTTACCATTTTCATTCCAGATGGTAGCACCAAGACGCCCTTGGGCAATTCACCACTTTGGAAACTATCAATATCAATATCAATGTCGCACTGACTTCTTTATTTGGACTGCAACAGACAAGTTACCTTCTATTGTGAACAGCTGCATTGCGTTTGGCTGCAACCACAGGCCAACGTTTACGTCATCCTGTGGCATTGCAGTAGACACCAACTCTTTGTTGGGGTTGCTCAGACAAGTTATTTTCTATTGTGTATAGCTGCTTCACGTTTGACTACTAATAGTCATCAGTCGCTACATGTGGATTGACAATTTATTAAAAAAAAAAAATCCGTTACTGCCAAATGGACTAATTTCATTTCTACTAGGTCACGCATTGGAATTGATTGTTGCTGGTGCTCTATTACTAGTGATCGTCGTAGATTGAGTTACCTCTCTAATGAAGATTACACTATTTTGCAACATTTTTTGCTCACTTTGCAAATTGCAAATATAAACTTTGGGTTTCGTGTAGTACATAAAATACTGGTGTTCTCTTCTGGGCTCCGGTATCTTTTCGGATAATGGTGTTGTTTTATTTTTATTTTGTTTTTGCTATTACTAGCATTAGTGATTTTGTCACAGCTTTCTATACATTCGATTTTGCAGAACATAAATGCTCCCCCATTTGTTTTATTTATGCCTGGTGAACCTGTGTTGCACTGGGAAAAATGGAAGAACATTTTTAATCACTACCCTATGGTGTGTGGTACTTCGCTGAGTGAAGCACTGAAAACATATTTACTTATGCACTGTTTAGGTCTGGAAGAGCAAGAAGTATTTGAGCATTTGCCCGCCCTTTCTGAAGAAAATTCAGTGGATTTAAATGAATTTTAAATTTGTTTTAAAAAGTTGGATATTCATCATTGCCCAAAAGTAAGTACTGTGCTGGAATGCTACGTTTTTGTTAAACACATGCAGGGAGTGGGTAAATCTGTCGAAGAGAATATATCATCCTAACGCAAACTGGCTTCCACTAATAATTTTGGGTCTTCTTATGAGGAGTGATTTCAGGATCAATTCATGTTGGGTTGTGTCATGGAAAAGATCAAAGAAACATTGTGGCAGAAAGATAATCCTTTTTTATCAGATGCATTAATCAGCGCCAATCATATGAACACTTCATGGCCTATATGGCAACAATAAAAAAACAAAAAGGCCCTTCGGGAACTGGGGGATGGTAACACAAATTGAATGGTTAAAACACAGCAGTATAAAAGGGATGAACTAAATCAATCTAAGAAGGCTCAGAGCAAATGTTTTAGATGTGGGAGTTTCATTCACTTGGCGAACTTTAAGGATTGCCCAGGTTGAAAAGTTGTTTGTTAAAAATGTTGGAAGAAAGGACATTCTAGCAACTGTTGTAGATCAAGTGCTACTAAGGAGAAAGAAAGAGAAGTTGATTACACTTCAGAGAAAGAAGTGAGAATGTTCATCAAATTTTGGTCAATGGTGAAAGCAATCGTTTTGATGAGGAATGTGTTGATGATGCTCTGGTTTATATTCTACGGTTCTGGATCCCAGATTACTCTTATTCCAAAAGTTTTCTATGACTCAAAATTTAAAGGCAAAGTTCAAATATTCCAACTTGACATCAAGTCAAAAAGATATCATGGTGAACCTATCAAACATTTGGGTTATTGTAAAGGGTGCATGACATTTCTAAGGAGATTTGTTGCAGGGAGTATTTATGTTTCAATAAAGGGAGACTCTATATTTAGCTGGTTCCATCAAAACGATTTGAGGGTATATTTGGATCTTAAGGAATCTCCATCTGTCAGATTAAAAGAAAAGGTAACCTGAATTAGAATATGAGAGAGCTTTTCCCTACTTCTTTAGGAAAGAATTACACTGCTTAAAATGATATTGACTTCACAACACATGAGCCTAATTCTGTACCCTGAGTTGGTAAAGTGAGGAATGTTCTTCTTAAATTGAAAGATGACATTATTCGTGAAAGACAAGGTCTAAGGTCTAATGGCATGATTGAGGAAGTAGAACGTTCTGAATGGCTGTTCCCATTTGTAAGAGCACAAAGGGTCAATGGTGAAGCAAGGCTATGTGTGGAGCTAGGGGAATTGAATAAGCTTGTGATTGTGGATCATTAACCTTTACCAAACATTACTGGGTTGCTCAGTTCATTAGGGGAAGTTAAATACTTTTCTTCCCATGATTGACGTCCGTCTATAATCAAATTAGACGGCATCCATTGCCACAGAATCTGGCAGGCTTTGCTACACCTTTTGGTACCTTTAAGCATGTGAGGATACCATTTGGTTTAATTTTGGGTTAATCTGTTTTCCAAAGAATGATGAAGGTGTTTTGAATGGTGTCCAAGGGGGTAAGAGTTTATCAAGAGAATGTTTTAGTTTATGGTAATGATGTTTGAGAACATGATGAGCAGTTGGGAGAAGTACTTGGAAGATGTGATGACATTGGTTTAACTTTGAAACTTAAGAAATGAAAATTTTATGTATCCGTTATAGAATATTTGGGTCATTATATCTCTGCTAAAGGAATTCAACTGAAGAATGTCATTAGGAATATGCAGTGCCCTTCAAATATGGACGACATTTCTGGCAATGGCTGAATATTATGGGAAATGTGTGGCTAATTTTACTGAGAAAACCAAAACTATGAAGAACTTGTTTGAAAAATAGATAGGGTTTGGTTGGAATTAGGAGTGTGAAGGGGAGTTTGAGTATTTGAAATCATGCTTTAGAAATGCTCCCTGTTTAGGCAGCTTTGAACCTGGTCAGAAACCACTCTCTCATGAGCGATGCCAGTTCCAAAGGTTTGGGAGCTGTTCTTATGCAATCCATTTATCTCCAGGGGTTTGAAGGGTGATGAGATGCGTTACTCTTCTAGAGAAGGAATATTTAGCTATCTATTGGGCTGTAAGAAGTTGACGAGGTTTTTGTTGGTTGATAAGTGTGTTTGAAGTAAAGGCTGACCACAAACCTTATTTTTTTTTTGGGGGGATATTATATAGCGGAAACTCAACCTGAAGGTATCAGAGCTCTTTAATTGAGCACCAGTTATGTTACCGACAGACACATTCATATTGTTAGGCACAGGGAGATTAGGTGATTTGCCTAGAATCACAGGATGTTGAGCGTCTCTGGTGAGACTCAAACCCCGTTCTCCAGCTTCAGTGTCGACCGCTCTAGCCATTAGGCCAGATCCTCTCCTTTAAAGGAGGGATTTCAACCAAAGGAATTGATGCTCTATCGTGCAGAATTTGTAAGTTGGCGGTGGCACACCAATTATTTGAGTTCAATGTGGTCTATGTGACAGGTGTGAAGGACACATTAGCGTATTGTTTTTCAAGATTGTGTGTTGATGACAAAGGGGAAGATGTTGGTGATGTCTTCGATGGGGAGTCTTTTGGTGGAGAGTTGAAGGTGTATGAAGGAACAGTTGCGTCATTTCAGAGGAGGAGTGGTTGATGGAAACTGAGAGTGACCAATTTATGCAAAAGGTGTTGACTTTAATGAATGAGAGATGAGATTTTAAAATGTAGAATGAAACCAATGGGTTTGCGTAGATTGCCATCAGGCCCCTGGAGAGAGATTGAATTGGACATTGTTGGTCCTGTTTGGAGAGGAAATAAGGATCAGTACATTTTAAGTTGTATAGACAAGTATTCTTGGTGGCCTGAAATAAAGATTGTAGGGTCAATTGGGACACATGTTGTGCTTGCTTTCTTGGAGGAAAATTTTGATAGAGATGGATATCCGTCAGTGTTGTTGATTGATAATGCTGCGCAGGGGAGATGGAATAGTTCCTCAAGACTAAAGACTAAAAAAAACAGTGTTGTATGAACCCGAATCTAATGGCATGACTGATAGATTCAGTTTCTAAAGGTGACATGCAGTGTGCTGTGCTAAGTAGAAAATGTGGAAGCAGGAGTTGGTTAGCAAGTGAGAGTACATAGGTTGACTCCACTCTCAATGTTGGGGATGAGGCCTTTTGAACCTTTTAATTGTTGTATGCCCAATAGTTTGTTCTGCCCAAGTTAGGTTGGTCAGAGAAAAGGAGATAATGTTGGGCAGACATGACTATGAGATGTGTGGAGGGTAGGACAGGAAGAGAAAGCTGCAAAAGAGAAAGGAGAGTATGATGATCGGAAACGGGTTAAAGTGACCAAAGTGCAGGACAGTGATAGGTTAAGGTAAAACTACTTGGTATCAGCATGGGTACTTCTAAATTTAATGAAGATGGTGAAATTATTCAAAAATGCTATAAGAACTCAGGGCCACAGAGTTTGGAACTCAGGCGAAATTGTCAAATGTAATGCTTTAATCAGTGAAACGTGAATCAGATCACAAACGTTATATTGATGCATACAATATCGAAACACAAAAATATCAGAAAATAAAGTGTCTTCCTATACTTAACTAATAAAACCGCACATATTGAGAAAACAAATTTTGTTTTAAAAGATATTGACTTTTACTTATATCGAAAACACAAATATGAGAAGCTAAAATATTTCTCAACTTTAAATATACAAATAACATATTAGAAATATTGATTCACACAGTTTGAACTATATTAACTATATTAACATTGCCAAAATAATTACAATATCATTAATTTATATTTAAAAAAATCGCTTTTCACATAAAACAATTATGTAAAAAAATATAAACCCCTCAAAAACAACGAAGTCCATACCAATAAAACAAAAAGCATATTGTCTTGAACTACAAACAATCCTATGTCAATATAAAGGTGTAAGTGTAAGTGACTAATATAGAGATCGTACTAGGAAGCACGAGAGAAATATATACACAAGAAATGTACATGAATGGATAGAGAACTTGGGAAGTTCTGTAGATGATTGTAAATAGTGTACATAGTGAGATTGATGATTGAAAAACTAATTTTTCATTTATCAAAAGAGAAAAAGAAATGACAGCATGGATAATAGCTATTGATTTCAATTTAATATGGTGATCAAAAAGTACTTCACTATGAATACAAGAACTCAAATTAGAGTGATGATGTATGCCATAATATGATTTAACAGTATTGATAATAGCTATTGATTTCAATTTAATATGGTGATTAATAAGTACTTTACTATGAACGCAAGAACTCAAACTAAAGTGATGACGCATGCTATAATATGATTTAATTCAAATTCAATCAACACAAAAGTGTACTTCACTGTAAATAGTGTTTGAAATTCGAAATAGAATCTTTTCACTCAAAAGAATGGCGCCCATCTTTTGGCCATAATCTGTAATCAAGGTTGACTGTCTAGAGGAGCAATTGAAAGGGAAAAAGGGCACGCTCACCAAGTGTTTTTAAGAAGGTCTAGACACCAAGGACTCGATGGTCCAGTGGAAGGCTGCAGAAGCCGAAACGCGTAGGCCGTCTTATCTTGCACGCAATCTTGCATATGGTGTGTAAAAAATCTATTTTTTGTGAAACTACTTGCTGCTGCTGTCGCGTGACTTCTGCTAGAAGGGAACCGGAGGGCTAGTAGATTCGAAGCGATATATATATATATATATATATATATATATATATATATATATATATATATATATATATATATATATATATATATATATATATATATATATATATCAAAACAAAACCCTTTCAGGCATAGAGTGACGCATAAATTATGCAAAAAAGAAAGCCATTTTACCAATTCAGAGCTGTAATACTGTGCCTGGAGTGATAAATGGCTTTTGTCATTTTACAGCTCGGCAAGGACAGCATTATATATATATATATCCAGCAAACACTTCTCTCTGACATAAAGAGAATGCACCGAGCCCCAATTTGTTGTTTTCAGCGCGTATTTATTTCAAACGAAATGCGGCAAACAACACCCGACGCGTTTCGAAACCCGTAGGTTTCTTGGTCACGGGTCAGATTGGAGTTTACCATGGTCACATGATAAATACAAATCACATTTCAGCATAATCAAAAAAGGACTACAGCGGCTATACTTTCTTTAGGTAGAGAGACCACCATTTTGAAACGGGTTAATAGCTTGAGAAAAACAATGAATCTCATATCAACATTGTTAAATAGTATCTCAACATAAAAGATAATATCCACAAAATTAATTCATCCCTTTCCTTAGTCATGGAATGAGTTCAGGTCAATGCCAAATACATATATAATGAAATTAAACATTATTTTGCAGGAAAACCTACACGGCACAAATATGTATTGTGATTCAATTCCGCCCAAGTGGGCAATAATGGCATCGACACCATAAAATAGAATAAAGCAAAACAAATTTCGCCCAAGTGGGCAAATTATTGATTTCATTCTTGCATCCAAGTCCATATATCACCCATACAGGTGGTCTCAATCTGCTTAGTGTTCAACATATAGCAAAAAACGCCGTCTCCTAAAATAAATCAAATAAGTGTATCAATATAAAATTCTTAAAACCATGTCATAAACACAAACTTGTCGAGAGGCAACATAATCCGTCTTTAGAATATTTACAAAATTATAACATTCAGCAATTCAGGTAATAGTTACACATCTCAGCCGAGATGGACTGATAACTCTTCATCCTTATTGAGACCCCCTGGCTGTGCCGTTTCATATTTAATAATAAAACGTGATTCAAGCCTACGTAGTTCTTGTAATCTATTCCCTCCTCGTTCAGAGTTAGGGATTCTTTCAAGGGCACAAAATTTGAGGAGAGTGACATCTTTGTTATGATAATCCTTAAAATGTCTCGCGACCGGGTACTGTTTATCTTCATTGGCTATAGCTCGCATATGTTCTAATACACGTAGCTTGACCTGCTTGATGGTGCTTCCAATATAGGTAAGTTCACATGGACAGGTTAATGCATAAATGACAAAGTCAGATTTGCAGTTGAGGTGTTTAGTGATGAGAAAGGGTTTACTAGTTTTAGATAACGTTATCTGTTTGCGATTAATGCTATGCTTGCAAGCTTTGCAAGAGGCACATCGATAGAAGCCCTGAACATTGTTTTTAGATTCCTTATCATCAGTTACATTACTACTGCACAAGACATCTTTAAGCGCAGGGCATCTTCTAAAGGTGACACTCGGGTATTCTTCGATATCCTTCTCGAAAGCCTCGTCTATCTTGAGGACATTCCAAAACTTGAGACACATCCTGACCTTTTGGGCTTGATTGCTAAATGTAGTAATGAACCTTAGAGGCTCTGACTCGTTTACAGTCACCTCTTTTTCTGCAAATAGATCAATCCTTTTAATGTGTTTAACCTTGTTACATGCCGTTTCAATAACTTTTTGGGAGTAACCTCTCTCCCTGAATCTTTGTCTCATAGTGCTCATTTCATTTGTAAAAGAAGCGTCTGTACTACAGTTGCGTCGTGCGTGTAACAGCTCTCCATATGGAATGCTGTTGATCAAATTTACTGGGTGACAATTAGACGCATGTAAAATACTATTACCTGCCGTTTTTTTGCGGAATAGTTTGCTTTTTAACTGATTTTTGTCAACTCTGAACGAGGAGGGAATAGATTACAAGAACTACGTAGGCTTGAATCATGTTTTATTATTAAATATGAAACGGTACAGCCAGGGGGTCTCAATAAGGATGAAGAGTTATCAGTCCATCTCGGCTGAGATGTGTAACTATTACCTGAATTGCTGAATGTTATAATTTTGTAAATATTCTAAAGACGGATTATGTTGCCTCTCGACAAGTTTGTGTTTATGACATGGTTTTAAGAATTTTATATTGATACACTTATTTGATTTATTTTAGGAGACGGCGTTTTTTGCTATATGTTGAACACTATGCAGATTGAGACCACCTGTATGGGTGATATATGGACTTGGATGCAAGAATGAAATCAATAATTTGCCCACTTGGGCGAAATTTGTTTTGCTTTATTCTATTTTATGGTGTCGATGCCATTATTGCCCACTTGGGCGGAATTGAATCACAATACATATTTGTGCCATGTAGGTTTTCCTGCAAAATAATGTTTAATTTCATTAAATATGTATTTGGCATTGACCTGAACTCATTCCATGACTAAGGAAAGGGATGAATTAATTTTGTGGATATTATCTTTTATGTTGAGATACTATTTAACAATGTTGATATGAGATTCATTGTTTTTCTCAAGCTATTAACCCGTTTTAAAATAGTGGTCTCTCTACCTAAAGAAAGTATAGCCGCTGTAGTCCTTTTTTGATTATGCTGAAATGTGATTTGTATTTATCATGTGACCATGGTAAACTCCAATCTGACCCGTGACCAAGAAACCTACGGGTTTCGAAACGCGTCGGGTGTTGTTTGCCGCATTTCGTTTGAAATAAATACGCGCTGAAAACAACAAATTGGGGCTCGGTGCATTCTCTTTATGTCAGAGAGAAGTGTTTGCTGGATTTTGGAGGTTCGCGACCTCGCCGGTAGCCCGCCACCTTTGAGAAGGCAGAGGTCATAGCGAAGTACGTTTTTGACCTATATATATATATATATATATATATATATATATATATTCGGCATAGAGACGTCCAGCAGCGGCATACAGCAGCAAAACAGACGAGGCAAACCCAATGTTGTGAGTAGTGGTTTTTAATTGCTCATCACCATACCGCCATGACACGTTTCGGTGCAAACAGCACCTTGATCACATGACCATATATATATATATATATATAATTTTTTTATATAGTAGGTAGTTATAGTAGGACCTAATTTCCATTGGAAAAGCGTTTTTTACTTGCTTATAACTTTGTTGCCATTTGCCAATCTTCACAAAATTTTACCAAAAATGTGGTACAGTATGTCTAGTTCAGCATGGAAAGTTTCAGGGTTGTCTGTCAAGCAGGTCCTGAAATAAATAGGGGTCCCTTGCAATTTCCCATAGAGTCTGAGCTACTGGACAGAATTTCAACAAATTTGGCAGAGAGGTAGCTGTTGGTCCAGAAAGAACCCATTTTGTGATTTGGTGTAAATCCATTCAGTAGTTTTGGATATGTTGGAGAAAATTCAAATTTGTATATCTAGGTGCACAAATACTTCGCAACTATTTTGCAACAAATCACAAATGTGTGTGCCAACAGGAATGCTGTGAGTGGCAGGCTGCAACTTGTGTAGAAGGTTGCAGCTGTCATTTTAAGTAACTTGACACCGTTTGCAGGGCTGAAACTAAAGACAAAAAGTGATGTAAGGGGTCAGAGAAGAGGAGCCCAGATCCCATGAATGCAATATAGGGATATTTCAGAGACCACTTAGGAGTAAGATATGTCAGAAAATGCCCACATGTGATAATCACGAATTTGTCATGATGCTCAAAGCAGCACCAGTGTAATACTGTGATAAACTTGTGAATATCTCTGCAAAAACATATTCATACCAACTACAGAAATGCTTAGACATTCATGCATTCATTCATACATCCTTTCAGGAAGTCATGCACCTACTCAGAGACCCATTCAGACACTCACACACCTACTCAGACACCCACTGAGACACTCATATACCCACTTACAGACCCACTCAGACACTCATTCACTCACTCACAGAGCTACTCAGACACTCATGCGCCCACTCACAGACCTACTCAGATACTCACATACCCACTCACAGACATACAGAGACACTCATTCACCCACTCCAAGAGCCACTCAGATATACACACACCCACATACAGATCCACTCAGAGACTCATTGACACACTCAAAAACCCACTCAGAGGGTCATGCACCAACTCACAGACCCACTCAGACACTCACATATCCACTGGCAGGCTCATGCAGAGACTTATGTACTCATACACAGATCCACCCATAGACGTATGCACCCACTCAGACACTAACACACCCCACTCAGAGACCCACATACACACACACAAACCCACTCAGAAACTAACACACCCATTGGCAGACCAACTCGGAGACTTGTTCACCCACTCACAGACCCATGCAACCACTCACAGGCCCACTCAGAAACTCATGTACCCACTCATTCATGCACTCACTCAGAGATTCTGTCAGACATTCACAAACCCACTCCCAAACACTCAGAGACTCGTGCATTCACTCACGGACCCACTCAGAGACTCATGCACCCACTCACAGACCGACTAGGAAACTAATGCACCCACTCACAGACTCACTCAGACACATGTTCACCCACTCACAGACTCACTCAGACACTCACACACACACACTTAAAGAGCCACTCAGAGACTCATGCACCCACTCACAGACTCTTTCAGACACTAACACACCCAGTCAGCTGTAAAGAGTCACTTATATAGTTGTGAATTTTAAATGTGCTGGTGCCTATTGAATGTCTGATTTTGTTTGGGTATTCATGATGCATCTAAAAAACGGCATTTAAATGAAAATGGACCTGTGTTTGGAAATAGGGTCACTACTTTTGTATTTATTCTGTGAAGGTGATAACTACACATAAAACAGGATGCAGTATTTCAAGTTGTTACAGAACACCCTGCTGCCTTTCTCTTTGAAGTGAACTCCATCACTTCTCTATATTTATATCTTCCATGTTAAAGCACAGTTGTTGTAGATAGAGCCAGCCCATGTTATGGTCTCTGAGGAATGCAGAAACTGTTTTATTGACTTTTTTTAAAAGGTGTTTTATATAGTGCGAACTAGACCCGAGACATCGGGTATCAGAGCCCTTTACATGAGCACCAGTTTCCTTACAGACGGACGTATTCATTTTTGTTAGGCACAGGAAGATTAAGTGATTTGCTCAGAATCACAGGATGTTGAGCGTTGTTGCCGAGACTCGAACATGGTTCCCCAGCTTTGAGGTCGACAGCTCTCCCTGCAAAGCTACATCCTCTCTCCTATATGTTCCCAGGCTTTTTCTATCTGTGGACATTAACTCATTTGACCACTTTCATTTCTGCCTTTGGCATATGTTGGAGAATACTAAGACAGTCTGTGGGAAAATTACAATTAATTGAGTAAACATATCCTTCATTAGAATGTCCAGTCCTATCCCAGTAGGTGTGTTTAGATCAGTGCCACCACAGTGCACAATCATGAGGTGAGGGTGTTGGCAATCCATAATGCTTTCACCCAAAGGCAGAAATTGATTCCATTTTAACTCTCTCCCACCAATCTAACTCACTGGCAATGCCATTCTTTCTAGCACACTGTTTAGTCCAAAGGGCAAAGCTATGACCCACAATCCACACCCTAACCATTTTGAAGGCAAGGAGGACTAGTACAGAGGAGAAGGCTGGAGTAGAATGACACTGTTTTCAAAAAGAAAGGCAGGTAAAATGGAGGTCAGGTTCTGGTTTAAAAAAAGATATATTTGATTACAATATGCAGGTAGATAAAATGAGGTTGTGATTATTAAGGAAAAGTAAGTTGGTCTGTGATTGGCTCTGGTAAAAATAAAAAATAGCAATGCATTCTTTGGTATGCTTTTAATTGCAAACAGCCAACCACACATGTTGCAGATGAGTTTGACAGTAATGTGCTGCTTCTAGAAAGTAATGTGAACTTGTGGTCTACTGGTTCATCAAGGTTTTCTAAAGGGGGTTGTTATGGAAACTCTGCTAGGAGAGTGTGGGGCAAGAGCATTAAACTGATTAGTTTGTTATGTCGTGTATTTCTATAGGTTCTGAATCAGTCCCCCTATTCCTGACCCTATTCTGGTTAAACTAACTATCAAGTTAACTAACAGTCAGCCCATGAGGCAAGAAAACCCCCATGATGCAGATACCGTTATCTGACGCAGTCACACTCCGGCACAGGAACGTGTTATCTGATTAGGTCATAACGCTTGAGATCTAATTAGACAAGCGACATTCCTCCAGCCCCTGATAAGGCATACGACGTTCTCATAACAAATCAAACCTATGACAACCTGGAAAATCCGTGCGGCCATTGTTTTGATTTCACAGAGAACTTTAGTAAAGAATGTGCTAACGAGCAAGTCGTATGACATCTTTATTGACGTATCTATGTCCATCCTTACGTCAATCTCGGCACCTTTAAGGTATAAATATTGCCGACCTTGCCCTATGCAAACACACGCGTGGTGACAAGACGGAGCAGCCACACTTGCCGAAGCCGAGAGCAGAAGCAGACCCCGCTGGCAGCAGCCCCGCCTTCCTGACGCGCTGAGAGACGCGCTGCTATCTCAAGCCGAGAGACCCAGCACCGGCGCTTCCGGGTAGCCCTCGCAGGCAGCCTGGAATATCGAGAGCAGAGAAAGAGATACCATTCCTCATTCATCCTAACTTCCAGGTACAGAACTGAATAACCCCTCACAGAGAATTCCTTAGTTATTCACTTGGCAAAAACAAACTTAACTTAAACTGTAACTTTCTATTCCCGCCCACGCATTAGACTTAGGTCAGGTACACGGGGTAGGCGTATTTAGAAACACCAGTTGAGTACGTTTAGTCAAATGTATATGTGTATGTAAATATATTTTAATCATTTTAAACATCATATGGCTCAGAAACCATATCAATGTTTTTACAGTATTATTTTATACTATTGCTTTTAATGTATGCACTTTACTTAACTATAAGTATTGCAATAATATCGATCCATTTCTCTTGTACGAGAAAAGAGACTGATCAATAAATAACACCTTTTTATTGAACACGCCCGTCTCTTCCTTTTCTCTACATTCTGATGAGACTAAGAATGCACGTACTGACTGAGTAAAATAATTGCCTTGTGCTCACACGACTCTCGAGATTGACTCTTGATTAGGGGAGAGCAAAGTTGTCATGTTCTATGGTTGTCAGAAACTAAATCCCTTCTTGTCTAATCAGGGAAGTTAATCCTTCCTTGAACATTCGAGAAAGTTTCTAGCGAACTCTGAGCTTAGCTGGCAAACCCAAAAATTAAGTCTAGTATCGACAGTAGTAGACCTAGTTAACGTCTGGCCTAGGCCTTTACTGCTGTAGGTACTATTCCAATGCGCAGAGCCTATTGGGAAAATAGGAGCTACACTACATGGCGCCCAACGCCTTTGGAAAGGGCGATAAAACTAACGTAAGACATTTAGAGTAACTCAGTCGTGCTTTCTCACTCAGACCCCTTTTCCCAAATACTCCAAAGACGTCTGGAGTGGGTGAAAGGTAATATCCTCCAAAACCTCGCAGGAGGGAACTCCTATGTATGGTTCTTGGTATAGTCAACGTTGAAGGATACACCGTTCCAAAATATTGTGCATCTAATCTTTGTTCCATAAGAAACCTGATCTGCAAACAAAAGACATAAGCTTCCTGTCGGTAAAATGGCAGAGAGTGATGATGAAAGAGAGGCAGTTAGATTAGCAACTGAACTCGCAGATGCTGATGCTACCATGCAAGCAGCAGACGCGGATATAATACTCATTCCGGTCATCAAAAGGAGATCTATAACCTTAAAACTTATAGAAAATGGACTGACACCTAGAGGTGGCACAGTCATATTCGTAATCGAGGCACACGAATATCGGCAGACAGAGGTATACTATTCATGGATACATTTTCCGGCAGCAAATGCTGTAACAAAGTACTTCCACTATTACAAAGTAGAGGAACCTCCTGAAACGTACACTCCTTTCGAGGAGGTGGAAGTACCACTCAAATTCCAAGAGCATTTGCTCTTATTTGATGGCGCCCTAAAACATAACAATCACATTACAAGGCTCGGTCCTTTAGGAAGACCAGGAGCAACGTGGCCGGTCTTAGCCGGATACACACCACATCCAGACATCGAAAGAATGCCTGCAGCAGAGCTATTAATACAGCTAAAACAACTACTAAAAATTCATAGACAATTAGTTCAGTATGTAATGCGGACTTCAACAATTCAACCAGCGATTAAACTTCCACAGCTGACCCCTCACCAGGGGAACACAAATAAAATCACACCACAGAACATCCAATCCTGCCTAGGTAAAGTTCCAGCTAAACGGGAACAAATACCATTCTGGTTGGCACAGAAAATCACCCAAATAGAGGCGGTGTTTCCTGACACCACCCCGCTGGAAAAACACAGGATTCTGACTATATGTCTCCCAATGGGAATCGCACCACACATTGAGGACTGTGACACTTGGGGTACAGTCTTTGCTTCCATCTACACAAAAACGCATGGTGTTCCATCCATTTCGGTAATACCAGATGTGCTAAAACAAATTCAAGATGAATACGGTCCAGAACCTGCTTTAACTCTTGGTATGAAATTACTAAAAGACTTCAAGCAGGTCTCGG
Organism: Lissotriton helveticus; assembly: GCF_964261635.1. NCBI lineage: Eukaryota > Metazoa > Chordata > Amphibia > Caudata > Salamandridae > Lissotriton > Lissotriton helveticus. The sequence goes on along the minus strand of NC_136063.1, from coordinate 597,758,370 downwards.
CTATATTATTAGCCAACATAAAAGGTGAAGCAGCAAACGTGGCGATCCGCCAGAGGTTAAAAGAGACAGATATAGCAGACCAACCAGCTGAAATTGCCAGAATCATAGAAAAATCCTATGAAGAACTAGGCAGAGATAGTCTAGGTGGAATACCAGTAAAACCGCAACTGACTACAAGTCCAGAAAAAATATTTTTTAATAATAATTCACCAAAAAAGAACTGGGATGGAAATAAACAATCCAATCCTAAAGAAAAGAAATTCCAGTCCAGAGGAAGGTCTCCGAGGCGAAGAGAGAAATCTCCAAACCAAAGACAGAGGTCACCACAGAGTGACCCCTCTGGGAATAGATATAACCTTAGAAATAGGGATAATATTAAAAAACCTGATAGATATCAAGACATTGATACACGTCCCTCTCAATCTTTTCAGAATTCCTCGCAGAAATCGGAAAGAAGAGGACGATCAGAAGAGCACGCCAAGTCCAAAGACAAGGAACCTGCTCAGCTAAAAAAGAAATTACAATTTCCAAAAAAGAAGGTAGCCAGTATCAAGGTAGTTAACAATGCCGAGAATACTGAGGACACAACTGAAAAACGGAGAGTGGGCTCAGACAATGCTAGACAGCGCAGCAGAGGTGAGCATAGCTCGCAAAGTCCTTATGAATCATCTGGAGACAGTGGACACGAATGAATACCTTCAAGTGGAAACTGCAGACACCAGAGTTAACAAGCCCCACAAGATATACGAGATAACATTACGTATAGAGGGAGATAAGACTAGGAAAATAAGGGGACTATTTTGGGATAACCTCTCCAAAGGCTATGACATCCTTCTAGCTGAAAAAGACTGGCCACCAGAGTTTGTCAGGGAGTGCCCTCATGGCGAAGAAGTAATTATGCCGGCCTTCTCGAATCAAATACCGATTCATAAAAAATACACACTTGCTAGAAAGTGGGCAGTGGCCTTAGCACCTGCTTTATATAAAAATCATGTAGGATGGGATGAGGATTCTCCTCCTCACAAAATCCAGTTAAAATCACAACCAACTGCACAAAGGCAGTACCCAATTAAGCAAGAAGCTAAAAAACAAGTAAATGAAATACTAGATCAGCTAGAATACCAGGGGGTGATTGAAACTTGCACCTCACAAATGAACAATCCTTTGTTTTCGGTCTCCAAACCAGACAATTCGTACCGTCTAGTTTTGGATTACCGACACCTTAACACATGTTGCAAAACCTTTGCAGTGCAAAACTCACACAGTGCTGCACTAATGAATAACATAGTGCGCAAAAAATACAAAACTACCTTGGACATTTCCAATGGATTCTTTTGTCAAAACATAGCACCGGAGAGCAGATATTTAACTGCATTCTCAGTAAATGGCACTCAAAAACAATTCTGTCGGTTAGCCCAGGGGTACAAGAACAGCCCGGGGGTATTCTCAGCGAGAGTAACAGAATTACTACAACTATATGATGATGAAGCAATATCTAATGTTGATGACATTTACCTAACAGATGATGACTTGGAGACTCACTTGAAAAGAGTGAACACCATAATACTTGGGTTCGCTGCAGAGGGTTACAAATTCAACTTCAAAAAGTCCAGAATTGCCCATCTGACGGTCCTATTCTTAGGATATGAGTTATCAAGTGAAGGTAAAAGCCTGGCAGACAATTTCCTAGAGAAATGTGCCGTAATCCAAGCTCCTAAAACACTAAAAAACCTACAGTCAATTCTAGGCTTCCTAAATTTCGGAAGAACATACATTGCAAATTACGCAGAAAGGGTCAAACCCCTTTATGATCTAATTAAACCAGACTTTAAAAGATCCAGTTGGACTCAAACACACACAGAAATTTTGAGATCCTTACAAACAGACATGCTAATTAAAACAAAATTAGAAACACGTGATAACACACGCAATCTTGTGATTCGAGTCATCCCAGGGAGATGCGGATTCACATACCTGACTTCTAATGAAGGAGAAAAGGTACCAATTGCATTCAAATCACACTTGTACACAGAAGCTGAACAGAAATTCAGTAATACAGAAAAAATCATTCGTGCAGTTCAAACCGCAATAGCTAGAGAAAAAGACATAGCTGACGGTAGACATATAACAGTCAGAACAGCAGAATCAGCCTTTGAAGCATTAACAACACCGTGTAATTTACCAACAACAACATTGAATCCGGAATGGATACAATGGGTGAATTCAATCACAACGGACAAAGTATACTACTACTTTGATCCAGAATTAGAAGAATTAAAAAATCTAAAATATGAACAGACGTATCCTCTGCCAATCGACATTCTGCCTCTACGACATTACGCCTGTGTAATCTATACAGACGGACATGCTCAACCCTCCGTTTGGGGAGAACATGCATACAACCCCACATGTGAGATTACAAAAGAAGTGTGGCGCGGAGGTAAACTAAGACCTCTATTAACAAAATCACACTCAGTAGAAACTAATTCAGAACTACAAACTGAAATAATAGCTTTGAAAATGGCGCTAGATAATGCGGATCGCGAATTCCCGATGCTTATAGTGTCAGATTCATATTACTGCGTCAAAGCATATAACAAGGATTTGCAGACATGGATTCAGAACGGTTACAAAGATGACACAGATGCACCAATAAAGCAGAGACTGCTCTGGGAACAAGTAGCTCTTTTGAAAAAAGAACTACCAAAGACTCACGTGACTCACTCACTGAGTCATCAACGTGATGGCGTTCACGTTGTAGGGAATTCATTGGCTGAAACAGCCGCAGCGGCAGCCACTAAATCGGCTCCCGTAGATCGAAAAAAGCGTACATTAAAATACATTGACGGTGAAACAATGCTGGCGGTGAAAACGTCATCAAAAGGCGACTGCTCAGCGTTACCGATCAACTATCCACTCAATTATACATACATAATCGATGCAAACTCCGTCCCTTTTGCTCGAATCCCTGGAGTGGGGGATAGAGTGATTCCAAACATGGACAGGAGAAACTTGTTAATCGCAGACGCACACATGGGCGAGGGTCACAGACACCTTAAATTAAAAGATTCTCTGGAAGAATTACAATCACGGTACTGGTGGCCAGGCATGAGCCTGCACTACACCATGTTTGTAAAAAACTGCCCAAACTGCAACAGAGATCGCAGTGGGGAGAGAAGCAGTTTAATACCTCGTCGTATCAAGGCAGATAATATTACCAGCAAAAAGAATGGCTTGCGATTAACATATACAGGCTAGTTTCCACTTATAATGTAGATCACCAGCACTCGGCTGACGTCCGGACTATTATACAAGATTTGCGAGTCTAAATGGCATATACGCTAAGAGCATGCTACGTTCGACCATTGTTTTCACTCAGGCAATCCAGCCTGGGGGGGAAACATGGCCAAATGAGCACAGCCCAGCGGGAATCTTCTCACTTCCTTCCTGAGGGTACGGGATGGTGTAAAGAAAAAACCAAGGCAGAAAGCAATCTATAATGGAAAGGATATTAGGTTCGGGAGCTGGGGGGGTCAAACATCTAATAAGTGTCCAACGTAGTCTAAATAACTTGCCAAGAAATTCTCTGAAGGGATTCAGTCCGTACGAATTATTATTCGGAACTAGGATGTTGATCTCTGACCTTGATAGTCAGACTTCAGTGGTAATAGAAAAAACCTTTGATGTCAAAGACCGTTTGGCTATTTTGCAGGACTTAAACAAAACAAGAAAAGACCTGAGCAACATACAGTTGAAACAACAGCCAACAACCACTGAAGAATCACCACCTGTCCCAGCAAGACCTGTCTGGATTCCAAAAGTCGGGGATCTAGTCAGGGAGAAGATCGCGGTAAAGAAGGAATTTGGGCCTTCTTACAGAAAAGCAGTTCCTGTCTTGTCTGTCAACGGGACAAGATCAGTTGTACTACCGCCACTTGCTGGAAAAAAGGAGAACCGAGTTGTATCCATCGACCTGGTAAAACCACAACATGTGGCCGATAACAAATAGTAGGCCAAGTGGACTCCCAATAAGTAGCAGAACACCAAGGTTTGCTACCAGTACAGAGGTCCTAACAAAAAGGCTCATCACATTCGAAACGCCTGCAGAAGAACAAGAAGGACTATGCAACAATGCAATAGAACTCAGACCTCTGAAAACCCAAATAAAGACATTTAGCAGAGACACACCGATCTATACTGAAGTACCAAGTGAAAATGCAAGGAACAAAAATCCTGAAGCAATTGGAACAATTGACAGAACTGCATCCGGGTACTTCATCAACTTCGATGATTCCTCTGACGGCTTCAGTGAATCAAAGACACAGCCATCATCAAAATCCTTTAAAGACAAAGCGAAGGAACTTTTGAAACATCTGAAAGAAACATATCTGGTTTCTCCATGGATTGAATTTTGGGTGGGTTTTGGTGCATTTATCCTCATACTTTGGCTCATCATGGTATTTACTTTGGGACGCTTCATTGAGGGAAAATATGCTAAAATGGACACAGCAAGTCAGAACATCAACTTGGTCCTCAAACCACACACATCTTCACACGTCGAGAAAAGAAAACTTTCTTCAGAACTTTCTTCAGCCAACTTCACAGCCAATCCTATACCTGGTGGGGTAGCCTGGGACAACACTGACTATGAAATGTATGGTCCGGTCGAGATCCTGAAATATCCACACCAAATCAAGATCTCTTTGAGTGACTTTGCAAAACCAAACTCATTTGCTGATGATTGGGACTTCGAGAGTATTAACAACATGATGTCTGACTTAGTAATGTCTGCTAAATTTACAAAACATGATTATTTGCATGGTTCTACAAATTATGATAGTATGTATTGCTATAACCATTATGGTAACCATTTTTTGCATAAATCTGCACAACCTAGAAATGTTTTAAATTATAATCAATGGGAACATTGCGCTACACCTCCAAAAGGGAGCTCTAGAACCGTGTATGACAAATATTCATATTTTTCAGGTTTTAACATAAGTAATGCTGAAACATTTTATTTTAAATTGTCAAACAAGACAGGGATGAAAACCATGATAACCAACACAAAATTGATATATTCAGATTCATTCTTTGAAAAAATGAATACATTTGGATTTGATTATTGGGACAAAAATGTTGATTTGAAAAGTGTTTGGGGTACAAAAGAATGGCAAGTACAGGGTTTAGAAGCTTTGTTTAGAGCCTGCATGATCCCAGAACAAATGATATTTTTAAATGACACTGTTCAACAAACCACCTGTCTTGGCTTAGCCAAAATCAAAGATTTAAATAATCCGTCTATTCCAAAGCCAACAATGTTTAGCAATAACTCTGATACAGATGAAGAGATAGACGTAAACCATATACTAAACCAAAACAGAACACATCCTGATTGGAAACAATGGTTGATCTGGCCCACAGATACAAATAACTGTCAAGATAGATTCCTGAATAAAACACAGGGTTTTAAAATGACCAGGCCAGACCCTAGATATCCCCAAAGACATCACCCAGGGATAATAACAACCTACAGTGTGGGCAAATTATGCCTTCAATGGCTACAGACTTCCACACTGCCTGAAATTAAGCAACACCTAACTTTACTTACTGATGGTGCTGACTTGCGTGATTTCGTAATGGGACCACGCAAACAGCGTCAAAAGCGTTTCATAGCAGCCTCTGTATATGCAGCATACAATGAGGCCTGGAAGGTTACTCAAATTGAAACAGCAGAAAGAATACGGGAAATTGACCGTATCAATTTGGAAAAATCACTTTCTGTAGTGGACAATGGGTTAATGACTCTGTCCTCCAGAATTTTTTCATTGGACAGCATTGTGTCTTCAGCAATCGATATATTATCGCAAGACTTACTGTTATTACAACATGGTCAGTCACAATTGCGTTCCATTGTACAGCTTGGCTGGACGTTACAAAATCTGCGTTCAGGCTATGTGCCTTGGCGTTTAATCAACACAACGTCACTATTCCAAATCTTTAACCTTACTGATAGACAAATCGGTATGGCGCAAAAGGGTGCTGATTATACAATCTTGAGCATTGAAAAACTAGAAAGATTACCAATGACAATGTCAGAACGACCTGTCAGTGAATGGATAATACACGGAATCATAAATATTCCAATCTCAACCTTCAGGTTTCAATACTGCCAAAAATATATACAGGCTGGCATGTACGAGAAATTGGGAAAGGGGTACCTTAAAACAACTTGGAACCTGCCCTATTCACATGCATGAGTCAGTAATAAAGGACAGAAAGTGTTTCTTAGTGGCAACAATTGTGCTATGTCACTAAGCGGCACGCTTCTGTGTAACGGAATTAGTTTGCATGGAGCCTGTGAAGGGAATTCATGCAACCTTTCATGTCACCAGCAAGGCGCACCTGCAACTGAAATAGAACCATTCTTTCAAAGACTCTATAATGGGAGTTACATTCTTATTGTAGACCGCAGATGTTGCAGTCTTATGCCCGGGACTCCTTATCTAGTAACTACAACGGCGAAGGTCAAGTGCTGTGGACGCTCTTTATTCCCCAGCTCCTTTCCAGACAGGGAGGCAAGGGCATGGCCCAGTTTGAAAATTACTTCTATTCGAATAGACACTTTAAGCAGAATGAAAACAGTGCTTCTTCAGACGCCTACAAGGCTCACGTCATCAAAAGAAACGTATGATCTACAAGTCGCAAGGACGACTGCAGAGATACATACATTATTATCAACTAATTCCCCCGTACATTTCGCGGAAATCCTAAGCGAAATCTTAAATATTTCTGATACCACTGGGGTCTCAAAGGTATTTAAGACAGTATTTTCGATGGCATTAACACCATTCAAAGCCATACTGGGTATTTTTCCAGATTTCGTCCATTCGATTTTTGGCGGACTTCCCCTGATCCTGGGACTAATTGCAGGAATCCTATTCCTAGTCCTTATTTTTCGTTATGGCAACCCATGTCACAGATCAAACTCTCGCGACAATGGAAGATACGATCCTAGCCATTGGATACCGGGACCGGATATCAAAAATCCTGGGACTCTCCCGGCTTAGAGACCTGAACATGACTTGGTTTCTATCATTTCGACCAATGTGGCAAAGGTGTGTTTTACCTGTACTAAGGTGTCTGCTATGCGGAGAAGAATGCGTGTTAGACACCTGTCTGACGCTACAATCGGATGCGCCAGTGGATGCAGATACACTGTTGGTTCCTACCAAGGTTCACGCTTTGTGCTGCCCTCAAAGGCTGCCAATCCTGATGATGGCATTCCTGGAATCTTCACCACTGCGATTGAAGAGTAGTGAAGTTCAAGATGAAAGCAGCATCAAACAGGTACGACCTTCTGTCAGCAATGCGAATCAGAATGTCAATGGAGACAATCATGCGCACGAATGCATGGTTACACCTATTTCCGACTTAGTGGAACTTTCCCATGAAGCTGTTGACAGTTTTTTCGAAAGCCTGAATGATATGATGTTCTCTCCAGAACAGAAATAGAGACTTTTGAGTAAACTCGCACACGGCGTTCCCTGAATTCGGCCTTCAACTTTAAAAATAAAGTCACATGAACAATTTCACTCCAGTTCACGGACAGCAATTTTTTCAGCATGCCCCTTACAAATATTTTTCTACATATTTTTTCCCGGGACACTGATCTTCTGCTTAAAGTAAGAAACTATTCCTAGAGAACTAAAATTTCTATTTTTAGATACTTTATAGACTTTAGCTGCCCGCTGGTAGGTTCACAAATATTTTATTATGTGATGAAATGGTCTCGGACTTCCTTTCTGTATAGCCATATTAAGAGCCATTTCATGTGTATTTCTCATATACCGATAAGCAATAATGCATAAAAATGCGTGTTTACTTTTGCATTTAATTCATAGCTTAAGTGCATACAATATATATGACTGCAATTTTTCAGTATATTTGAAAATTTCGAAATGCATTTATGTATTTTGGGGTGGTAAGGTATACACTATACTCTATAGTATGTTGTACTATGTTATACTATGCATAGATTAGTAGATATGACCATAGTTAGCGTGGAGTGGGTGTCGTGTATTTCTATAGGTTCTGAATCAGTCCCCCTATTCCTGACCCTATTCTGGTTAAACTAACTATCAAGTTAACTAACAGTCAGCCCATGAGGCAAGAAAACCCCCATGATGCAGATACCGTTATCTGACGCAGTCACACTCCGGCACAGGAACGTGTTATCTGATTAGGTCATAACGCTTGAGATCTAATTAGACAAGCGACATTCCTCCAGCCCCTGATAAGGCATACGACGTTCTCATAACAAATCAAACCTATGACAACCTGGAAAATCCGTGCGGCCATTGTTTTGATTTCACAGAGAACTTTAGTAAAGAATGTGCTAACGAGCAAGTCGTATGACATCTTTATTGACGTATCTATGTCCATCCTTACGTCAATCTCGGCACCTTTAAGGTATAAATATTGCCGACCTTGCCCTATGCAAACACACGCGTGGTGACAAGACGGAGCAGCCACACTTGCCGAAGCCGAGAGCAGAAGCAGACCCCGCTGGCAGCAGCCCCGCCTTCCTGACGCGCTGAGAGACGCGCTGCTATCTCAAGCCGAGAGACCCAGCACCGGCGCTTCCGGGTAGCCCTCGCAGGCAGCCTGGAATATCGAGAGCAGAGAAAGAGATACCATTCCTCATTCATCCTAACTTCCAGGTACAGAACTGAATAACCCCTCACAGAGAATTCCTTAGTTATTCACTTGGCAAAAACAAACTTAACTTAAACTGTAACTTTCTATTCCCGCCCACGCATTAGACTTAGGTCAGGTACACGGGGTAGGCGTATTTAGAAACACCAGTTGAGTACGTTTAGTCAAATGTATATGTGTATGTAAATATATTTTAATCATTTTAAACATCATATGGCTCAGAAACCATATCAATGTTTTTACAGTATTATTTTATACTATTGCTTTTAATGTATGCACTTTACTTAACTATAAGTATTGCAATAATATCGATCCATTTCTCTTGTACGAGAAAAGAGACTGATCAATAAATAACACCTTTTTATTGAACACGCCCGTCTCTTCCTTTTCTCTACATTCTGATGAGACTAAGAATGCACGTACTGACTGAGTAAAATAATTGCCTTGTGCTCACACGACTCTCGAGATTGACTCTTGATTAGGGGAGAGCAAAGTTGTCATGTTCTATGGTTGTCAGAAACTAAATCCCTTCTTGTCTAATCAGGGAAGTTAATCCTTCCTTGAACATTCGAGAAAGTTTCTAGCGAACTCTGAGCTTAGCTGGCAAACCCAAAAATTAAGTCTAGTATCGACAGTAGTAGACCTAGTTAACGTCTGGCCTAGGCCTTTACTGCTGTAGGTACTATTCCAATGCGCAGAGCCTATTGGGAAAATAGGAGCTACACTACAGTTAGTTAAAATTACAGTGGTTTACACTCATTATTTATTATGGAGGATTTATTTGCTTAGTCACATAGATATAATAAACATTAGAGGAGTTGCAAAGTATGAAGAGTAAAAACCCAAATATGTTTTTGGACTCCAGTACATATTCACAAATATGTTTTAAAGTTTCACAGGAGCTGTTCTGAGATTCATGATGAATTTGTGAATATGCACAAAACGATTACCAGATTGAGATTCTTCACTGAAGTGGAAGAAAGTGTTTAGAAATACTGACCATTGAGAAGAGAGTTAAGAAATGTAAAATATGAAAGGGACATTTTGACTTGTTACCTCGACAGTAACTCTGGGTGCAAAATCAAAAAGGTTGCCATTAATGGTTGCTTTGTATGAGAGTGGTATACCATCCTTATGCTTAGTTTTAACATTTTCTCTGAGACTTCAGTCTAATTGACAACATCCCAAACAATTCCTAATCAACCAAATCAATTTACAGGTACGTGAATTGCAATGTAGCTAAACATATATGATTTTAAAGGTATGTCTATACATGAGGTTGGAAAAGTCTGTACCATGTATACAAAATTATTGTGAGTGTATGAGGGATCTGTTAGTGGGTGGTTTTTTGAGGGTTTATAAATGAGAGGGTGTGTGGCTGGCTCTGTGGGTGTGTGAGTGAGTATGTGAGTGTCTGTGTCCGAGAGTAGGTGTGCAAGTAATCCTTTTATCATTTGCTGTCCTGGAACTGTAGCGTGTGCATGTGTTGTTTTACTGCATGGTCGAGATGGCATTAAAAATTCCTTGCTGAGCTTTAAACTTTGTTTTTATGATGTACTAGTTACCCTTAAGGCAGGGTGTAGGTAAGTCATAGAGCAGGGTGCTATGTGCTTACAGGGTGAGATATCCACTTTAAAGTCTCAGTGAATCACATGTGTACTTTGAGACCCCGAAGCAGAGTTACTTATGCTGTCTTTCACCCATACGACAAGTTATAAAAATATTCTTAGAAAAGCAGAGTTATTTACCTAGCCTGTGAGAGAGAGAGAGAGAGAGAGAGAGAGAGAGAGAGAGAGAGAGAGAGGCTTGTAGATATTTAGTGACATGCTTATACAGAACTGATGTATGCAGCAGTAACAGAGACACTTGCATACACATTTTTAAAAGCCAACACTCAGTAATAGAGGAAGTAAGTAATATAAACAGCTGCTTATATAGGCATGAAGAGATTGTAACTTAGTTACTTTCATATTCAGTGACACACACAGAGACGGACAGATACACCTATTTAGATATGTACTGAAGTAGTGATACTCCAAATCACCCATGCAAAAACATGTGTTGGTCCTGTTACCGCAGAGCCTTTGTGTGCAGTTTTAGTGCTAGGTGAAGTTGGCATTTAACACTCCTTGCCAACCTTTAAACGTTTACCACATATGTCATCCCTACAGTAGATTATTCCTAGGCCATATGTCAGAGTACTATGTGCTGAAGAGGTAAGACATACACTTTGACAGTTTAGTTAGTCGCATGTGCAATTCCAGATCCTCATGCCCAGCTAAACGGCCACCCATACTGCAAGTCACATACGTATTTATAGAAGCATACAGGCACTCACCCACCCAGTCAGATAGAGACAGAGGCCCTTACACATTTAGACACATGCCCATGCAAAACTTATGTATACAGCAGTAACAGAGCCAGTTGCACACACAGTTATATACCTCAACACTCAATAATACAGCCAGTAAGCAATTCATACAGCCAGTTCCATACACATGTAGAGACTCATATACCTAAAGATCAGAGTTGCACTGCGTTTTAGAAATGTTTTATACAAGCAATAAATATATCTATAGAAAATGTTCAAAATCCTTAAAGAATCTTCTCTTTATTAATGCTTCTTATATGCACAGCAAAAACCAGATAACGCGTTTCGTACAAATGAAATAGACTTCTTCAGGGCTGTAACATGATGAACATACACAGTATATAAATCAAGGACACCAACACTATAAAAAATATAAGACATCACAAATAGAGAAACATTGCCTACTAACATGCTAAAATCCTAACAGAAGCGCCTTAAAAATGTATTGGTATGACAGCATATACCATGTGTACAACACTGACATAACATATTAACTATGCGTACCATATAAATTATAATACATATTTCCATGTTAAGTGTACACAAGACAAGAGAAACACACAGAGTGGTGGGGTTTAAAAACAAACAATGTAGATGACATTGATCCCATCATTTAAAACGAGAGGATCCTGAATTGCTTGAGAGAGCAAGTACTCCTGGGCATTGATCCCCTCTGCCTCTATCAAAGCTGAAATGTTCTTACTACATATCTGAGTATCATAAAGTGTTTGGACGTCAGATCATTTTTACAACAATGTGCATTGTGGTATGTTTTCTTAGAGTCAAAATATCCTTGCATCCACCCAAAGTGCCACCCTGCAGTTCGGCCAGCCGATGACAGAGAGTCAGCAAATGTGAAAGGAAACAGGCGGGGTGACAGACCACTAAGGACACATGGAAATATATAAAATGAGCAGAAAGAAGCCAAAGGGAGAGAGAGGATACAAGAGCGCAGAGGTTGGTAAATACCACAATAGCCGTGTCGAAAAAATATTTTGGGGAAAGTCCAACTGGATAGAATTGTCTTTAGTACATCTGTATTACCCGTAGACTATAAATATAAGAATTCCTGACATAATCCATCTAATGTGGAAAGTAAAATGTAAACATGAGAACAAAATCAATCATATTCCTTAAAATAGAGTGAAGATTCAGGGAATAGGTAAGCAGTGTATGGGGTATGTAGAAAGTAGACTCTTTAGTAATACATACCAAATGGATTACAAGGGAGGTCATGGATTAGATGACATCCCTTCCATGTAATAATTCTGCATATATGTGTTCCATATGTATATATGTACATACATTCCAATTATATTTCTGGAAAAGGGCAAGTCCATTCTAGGTGGAGCACCTATGGATGTAAAAAGAATAATTCAAGCCACTTGAAAACTAATTAACAAATTTAAAGGAGACACAAATAAGCATGCATCCCCTATGCATTCTAGTAAAAATATTGTGGGACACTGAGGGCCTGAGTATGGATCTCACTTGGAAAGCCCTCCGTGCGACATGGATCTGGAAGGCTTTGCTAGGAATTATGCTCCGAGTACGATGCACCTGTATGATGATGGACTTGGTTTTTATTTATTTATTTATTTATTTTATTTATATGCTTCTATAGCGCCTGAATAAACTCCCGAAGGGGTATCTCTGCGCTTTGCCAACTAGGAAGAAAAACCTGCATCTGTGCCCGGACAGTACTAATGAATATTGGGGGAATAAAATTAAATGCTAGAAAATAGGTAGGTTTTCAGGGTTTTTCGAAAAGACAGGTGGTCAGAACTGAGCTTTAATGAGAGGGGGAGGGTGTTCCACAGGACAGGCCCTGTGTATGCCAAAGCCCTGCCTCCTTGGCGGGTTTTTTTAATTTTAGGAACCTTAAGGAGCTGGAGATTGCTCGATCGTAGTGAGCGACCAGGAACATAAGGTATAAAGGCTGTAGTAAGAAATTTCGGGCCTATCCCCATCAGGCATTTGTGAATTGTACACAAGATTTTAAATTTGGTCCGCAGTCGCACTGGCAGCCAGTGCAGTTCCATCAGCAGTGGCCGGGAGGGAGTCCTTGATGGAGCATTCATGACTAACCTCGCGGCCGTGTTCTGGACCACCTGTAGTTTGTTAAATTGGCCTTCATTAGATGACAAAAGAAGGCCATTACAGTAGTCCAGTCTACTGACGACCAGAGCCTGGACCAAGGTCTTTCTGTGATGATCTGGGAGAAAAGGAAACACCCTTCTCAACAGAGAGATAACCCCAAAACAGGTACCAGCAACCTGGTTGACATGATCTTTAAAAGTCAATGACTGATCAAATAACACTCCCAGATTCCTAATAGTCTGTTTGGGGATAGGGGCGGCTCCTAGTTCACGAGGCCACCACTCACTGGACCATAATGTTACTGCTTCCCCATAAAGTACAACCTCTGTCTTGGTCACGTTGCACTGTAAGCAGTTGTTGGCCATCCATTTGGAAACTGCCCTCATTCCTTCTGCAAATGTTCTTTGTAAAGCAGGAGAGAAGGTCTTAAAGGGGAACAGAAGTTGGGTGTCATCGGCGTAGGACACCGGTGTAAACCCAAAGGATCTCACTAAGTCAGCCAGGGGGGCCACGTATACATTAAATAATGTAGGGCTCAGGCATGAGCCCTGTGGCACACCCCTGGTGAGCTCCCTGGCGGTGGATTTGTGGGAGCCCAATCTGACTTCTTGAGAACGCCCCGAAAGAAAGCTCTCCATCCAGGACAAGGCCACGCCTCCCAATCCTATCTCTCTCAGACGGCAGAGAAGCAAATCGTGAGACACCGTATCGAAGGCAGCGGATAAATCCAATAGCACCAGAATCATCGACCCTCCACTGTCAAGCGTCATTCTGATGTTATTGGTGACAGCCAGTAGGGCGGATTCGGTGCTATGGTTGGGCCTAAAACCAGATTGTGAAGGGTCTAGGCCATCCGCTGTCTCGATATAGTTAGAGAAGTGGGTGTTCACGTGCTTCTCTGTTAGCTTGCCGATGTAAGGCAGGAGAGAGATAGGTCGGAGGTTTGTTAGATCTGTCCAGGGTAGGGTCGCCTTCTTCCTGATTGGGTTTACTACCGCAGTCTTCCATTCCATGGGGACTTGGCCTTTGGCCAGGGAGGTGTTGATAACTGCCTGGATCGAGGGGCCTAGGATGGAAATTAGAGGGGCCACCATTTTAGCCGGAAGGAGGTCGTTGGGGGAGCCTGTTTTCATATGGCCAATAAGGGTTGCCAGGTTTTGATCTGTGACGGGAGGAATGACAAACAGGGAGTTTGTAGTCTGAGTGCTGGTTTTAGTTTCGGGAATGGATATGGGAGCCCCAGCTTTAGAGGTTAAAATTTTATCATAGATCAGATTAATTTTTTCCTCGAAGAACTCAGAAATTTCGTCACAGAGTGGTTGAGAGGCATCTTCAGTACTTTCAGTGGCTGTAGGTTTAATAAAATTATGCAAAATTTTAAACAGTTCACGCGGACAGTTTCCAGCCTCCTCCAGTTGTACGGAGAAGTGAACTTTTCTGGCTGATTTTATTTTTTTATAATATGCTGACTGAGCCTCATGAAAGGTTTTCTTGGCCTCATCATTTTTAGAAGATCTCCATGTTTTTTCTAAGCGCCTGCATTTTTGCTTTCCCTTTCTAAGATCATCTGTATACCATTTCTCCTGTTTGGTATGGGGGAATTGTTTATGTAGTTTGAGGGGAGCAAGGGTATCAATAGCGGTTTTTAGGGACTTGTTAAATTTCTCTAATGCAGACTCAGCAGTGTCTGCATCTGTGACAGTCGGTTGCACCCAGTGTTTGTGCAAATTGGTCACTGAGATTTTATGCCATTCCCGACGAAGAATTGGTGGGAGCAGAGTTTTCTGAGGTCGTTTGATCGGTCCTGCCAGATAAAACTCAACCAGAAAATGATCTGACCAGAGGATCTTTTTTGCAGGCAGACATCGTATTTTAGTGCTATTGGAAAATATAAGATCAAGGGCATGGCCACCTATGTGTGTGGCACCGTTGTTGATTATTTTAAGTCCCAGATGAGATAGGTCGGTTGTTAGGTGAATGGTTTCAGGCAATTCTGGAATGTCCATGTGTATATTAAAATCCCCGAGGAGGATAAAATCTTCCTTGGCTTTCATGTGGGGGGCAAGTGTTTCCAGAAGGAGCAGGGGAAAGTCGGGATTGGAAATAGGTGGACGATACAAAAGGGCTCCTTTCCAGGATGTACTTCCTAGTGTGATTTTAAAAATCATGATTTCCATCATTGGACTACATATTTTATCTAAAATAGTTGCCTTAAACATGTCCTTACATATAATGTCTAATCCACCCCCTATTTTATTGGGCCTATCCACATGCATGATTCTGTACCCTGAGGGAACACCCAACACAACAGCAGGTGTTGTGTGGGGTTTCATCCAGGTTTCAGTAAAAAAACAGAGATCAGGTTGCTCTGTGTGAATGAGGTCCCAAATCTGTAGTTGGTGTTTAGGCATGGAACGCACATTTAAAAGAAGACATTTAAGTTCCGGGGGAGTTATGGTGATAGTAGCTTTGCCATGAATACTGTATTTTGTCGAGTCGGACTGAAAACGACATTGGAGGCAAGAAAAACTCCCCTCAAGCTGTTTACATTGTAGCCGTGTATCACAGCTCACCCTGGGCTGTAACAGTCGGAGGGTTTGGGGTGTATAAGTGACGAGGTTAGTACTTTCGGTGTCGGGAATCATAGTGGGGCGCTTTGAGACCTCTGCGCCTCTGTCTGCCTCGTCCTGTCGCGGACGGGCGCAGACGGGCAGCTCTTTGGCTGGTCTTCGGCGTGGCTCTGGCGATGCTGCGCGCGATCGCTGCGCGCTCACAAGAGGCGATGGCTAAATAGGCCCTCCAGATTGGTGCACTAGAGCGCTGACCGCTCGTGGAGTGTCCCGGCAGGAAGTGACTGGCTCTCCCTGGCCCGCCCTCCGCGCAACGGTACTGGTTACCGCGTCGGAACGGGGCGGGTCAGGAGAAAAGACGAGCACAGGCTTCCTTTTAGTAAGTTAATATCGTTTCCCTCCTCCTTATAATCAGGAAAAAGGGCTATAAGGTTTAAATCACCCCAGAGTCAATATGTGCGTGGTGAAAATGCGTGTCACAGGTATCAGTGCATTATTTTAAAACATCGTTCGTGAATCAACAAATGTAATTTTTAAAAGCGAGTAATTTCTAAAAGACAGGCAATTCACGTTTACCCACCAAAAGTAGAGAAATGCACGGGCACAAACGCAGAAGCTTGAATGGCTAAGCGGAGTAGAGACTCTGCCACCGCCTCACGTCCGCAGCTAACACTGATCAAGGCTCCGCCTAAATAGGCCCTCCAGATGGGTGCACTAGAGCGCTGACCGCTCGTGGAGTGTCCCGGCAGGAAGTGACTGGCTCTCCCTGGCCCGCCCTCCGCGCAACGGTACTGGTTACCGCGTCGGAACGGGGCGGGTCAGGAGAAAAGACGAGCACAGGCTTCCTTTTAGTAAGTTAATATCGTTTCCCTCCTCCTTATAATCAGGAAAAAGGGCTATAAGGTTTAAATCACCCCAGAGTCAATATGTGCGTGGTGAAAATGCGTGTCACAGGTATCAGTGCATTATTTTAAAACATCGTTCGTGAATCAACAAATGTAATTTTTAAAAGCGAGTAATTTCTAAAAGACAGGCAATTCACTTTTACCCACCACAAGTAGAGAAATGCACGGGCACAAACGCAGAAGCTTGAATGGCTAAGCGGAGTAGAGACTCTGCCACCGCCTCACGTCCGCAGCTAACACTGATCAAGGCTCCGCCTAAATAGGCCCTCCAGATTGGTGCACTAGAGCGCTGACCGCTCGTGGAGTGTCCCGGCAGGAAGTGACTGGCTCTCCCTGGCCCGCCCTCCGCGCAACGGTACTGGTTACCGCGTCGGAACGGGGCGGGTCAGGAGAAAAGACGAGCACAGGCTTCCTTTTAGTAAGTTAATATCGTTTCCCTCCTCCTTATAATCAGGAAAAAGGGCTATAAGGTTTAAATCACCCCAGAGTCAATATGTGCGTGGTGAAAATGCGTGTCACAGGTATCAGTGCATTATTTTAAAACATCGTTCGTGAATCAACAAATGTAATTTTTAAAAGCGAGTAATTTCTAAAAGACAGGCAATTCACTTTTACCCACCACAAGTAGAGAAATGCATGGGCACAAACGCAGAAGCTTGAATGGCTAAGCGGAGTAGAGACTCTGCCACCGCCTCACGTCCGGTTTGCTCGGACTCCCTATGAACTCAATGGAAGCCTGTGTAACGAACACGTACATAGGCTTCCATACCAAAAGGGGGTGGGTGAGGAAAAATGTACACCCTATGATGAACACCCATGGTGCTCACCACACTGTGCATACATGGAAAGGTGGGACCCATGGGTCCCTCCACGGGACTGGTTCGCAGGGCCCTGGGTGAAGGCGGGCTTGCGACAGCCCCTAGAAGTCCAATTCCCACAGCTGTTTCATTTCGCTCGGACCGAGTTGATACACTGTCCGAATCATGCATTGCACTCACACCTTTAGAAGCTGGCTCCATTGCGCCGCATGATTTGCCTGCGAACGAGTTGGATGGGCCCAATTCAGTCAATGTGTACGAGATCTTCGCATCGTACTTGGTTGTTTGGAATAGTTGGAAACATAGGCTCCAAATAAGATTTGCTCATTCCGGAACCCATCTGGAAGCCTTCCTAGCGAGACCATACTCAGGCCCTAAGTTGGAACTTCCCTTCTACTACATATAAGTCACCCCTAAGGAAGGGTATACCTAGGCCATAGGTCATGCTGCTATGTGCTTGAGAGGTTCGACATATACTTTGAAGTTTTAGTCATCAAATCCTCATGCCCAGCTAAAGATCCAGTCTACTACCCATACTGCAACTCACATACATATTTACAAAAGCAGAGTCACTCACATCTTCACTCAGAGACAGAGGCACTGACACATTCAGTCACATGTCCATACAGCACCTACATATCCAGCAGGAACATAGCCAGTTGCACACACAATTATAAACCCTGAAACTCAGTAATAGACCTAGTAAGTAATATATAAAGCCAGTTACATACACATATAGAGACCAATAGAGAAACAAGACAGCTTGTCATACAGCTTTAGAGTTAATTACACATGGAATAAAACACCCAAGAAGGGACCGATACACCTATGTAGATGTGTAAAGACGTCCCAATGCGGGCCCCCATGGACTCCAAGGGGGTGGGGGGTGCACATGGGGGGTACCTATGGTACCCCCAGTAGTTCCATGCACAGCATGGCAGGCACCGCGCGGTGCCTGCCATGCTGTGCATGGAAGTGCACAGCATGCCTTCCTGCCATTGTGGCGAGGGGTGCTGAGTGCACCACTCGCCACAATGGTAGGAATGTAGGATGTGCCCACCACTGTGGTGGGCGCATCTTAATGCTGGCCATGGGACCCCCGCCCTTATGGCGGGCGGTCCCTTTTACCGGTAGGATGACGGGTGGACAAAGTCCGCCCATCATCCTAATGGACCCCTATGTGTGCAGTATTATTGCCAGGTTGACTCGGCATTGATAACTGTTCACTAAGCCTTAACCTTTCCTTGTACTAGATATAGGTCACTCCTAAGGCAAGGTGTACGTATACCATAGGGCAGGGTGCCATGTCTTTGGGAGGTAAGACATGTACTTTGAAGTTTCAGTGAGTCCCATGCACACTCTCAGACTCATATGCCCAGCTAAACATCCAGTGTCCCACCCATACGGCAATGTTCATATATATTTACAAAAGTATAGAGACATTCATCCAACCACTCAGACAAAGATAGAGGCACATACACATCCATTTATATGTACATAGAGAAAGTTATGTATCCACCAGTGATAGAGCCAGTTGCACATGCAATTATAATACTCACTAATACAACCGGTAAGTAATCCATACAGCCACTTACATACAGATATAGAGACCAATAGCGATACTAAGACAGCGACATAGTTGCACATCTAGTGACACACCCAGAGAGGGACTGATACACATTTATATATGTATTGATTACAGATACTCCTAGTGATACATCTAGACAAGTAGCCCTTTCAACATGTGTTGGGCCTGCTACTGCATAGCCTGTGTGTGCAGTTTCACTGCCAGGTCGACATGCCAGTTGTCATATCTTAAAGCCTCTTTTTTCTACAAATAAGTGACCCCTAGAGTAGGCCATATGTAAATATGCACTGATGCATACAATAACACCCAGACACACTGTAATGCTTTCAGTACCACAGACACACTCAAGCACACACTCATGTGTGCACATACACACCAAAGCACGCTCTGACATATACAGTAACACCCAGAAATGCACATATCCATACACTGACACACTCAGGACACACTGATGCATACACTGACATACCCAGATGCACACAAACACATAAAGTGACACTCCCAGGCACACACCTATGCATATACTAACACACCCAGGCACAGACTGATGCATATAGTGACACAGCCACACAAACACTGACACATACACTGAGAGCCCAAACACACACAGATACACACACTAAAACACCCAGTGGTACACTGATCCATACACTAAGACACACAAGCACACACTGATTCATACAATGACACACCCAGGAGATATTGATGCATATGTTGACACATCCAGATACACTCTGATGTGTGCAGTAGAACACCCAGGCCGAAATTTATAAATACACAAAGACACCCAAGCAGACAATGATGAATACACTGATACATCCAAGGGCACACTTTTACATACACTAAAACACTGAGCCACACAATTATGCATACGCTGACACATGCAGTTACACACTGATACATCCACTAACATACCCAGGCACACATTTATGCAAACAGTAAAACATCTGGGTACACACTAACACATGTGCTTTATATCTAATAGTAGTTTTGTGCCAGTTATAATAATACAACTGTGATTTTTAGCATATGTTTGTCTATATTAGTTCATTAACTGTAGGTAAAACAACGGATTAATTATTTGTAGTGGGTGCAATGCATAGTGTCACTTAAAGTACTGATATACTTTGCAATATTGTTTTCTACAGTCTATGTGATTGTTTTTCTCCCACTGTTCAAGAATGAATCATTATACAGTACATCGTTTATGGTGTACAAGTATGAAAGTTGAGAATAGAAAAAAAGGGAAAATTATATGTTTCACTATAATGTAATATTCTATTACAGCATAAAGAATGTGTACTGTCTTCTTTCGGGAATTTTGTAAATGTAATACTGACATAGTTTTATTCTTTTTTCAACAGTGGCTGGAGAGATACGTCTTTAGATGTGTCACGGACTCGTAGTGCCACATAAATATTTCTTTGATGTACCCTTGGAGAGGGTCTTGATGCATAAAGAGCACTCGATATGCTTTGCCACCACTCTCTTTTGCCTAGAGGGGGTGATAAAAAACTCCCATGCAATTAATTGTCGTTTTGCTGGGAGTTGCCCCTCCAATGAATTGGGTTCAGCAGAGTGTAGAAACTGATCTTCACTGCCACCAGATCCTATTTTCTTGGTAAATAATGATAAATGTAGCAACATTTAATTGAGGAAGGAAAGAAAGCAGGTGCTCGAATAATGAAAGTGTTATACACTTTATTGGTTGTGTTGTATAAGTCCAAAAGCTGAGAACAGTAAAAAGGGGATTGAAAATTATTTTCTGTAATGTGAAATACTATTACATCATAAAAATTGTCTACTGTTTGGTTTACTGAATGAACATATGCATTGCAGAAACTAAGGGGCAGGTTTACAAGCCCATTGCACCACTTTTGCGTCATTTTTACCATGTTAAAAATAAGGCAAAAGTGGCCCAAGCGGTTTGTAAATCTGCCCCTAAATGTTTATCATGGAATTTTGCAAAAAGTACAACTAACTTATATTTATGTTTTTAAACAGACATATTACTCCATCTATTGGAGTAAAGTAATTTTCTAATTACTTATTTCTGTATATTTCTACAAATTTACATTGTCAAGGTATACACCAAGGTAGAGTGTCATAGAGCCACTGACACATCCAAACACACACTGATAGAGTCACTCATACCTTCAGTCACTCACCCATTTAGCCACACACTGACATCCCTTAACTTCCTGACACAATCAATCACACACCAATTCATTTACTAACACATGTACTACCACATGCACTCACTTTTCCAAACAGAAACTCCCATGCACTCACTCGTACAAGTACTAACTCATGCACTCACTCACCCATACAGTCACTCCTACATCCACTCAAACACCCATACAATCAGTAACACACCCAGTCACTCTCCATATAACTACTGACACACCTAATCACTCACCTAAACAGGCACTCACATACCCACTCACAGACCCATATGCCCGCTGACAAACCCAATCACTCAACCATATAGCTACTGATACACCTACTCACTCACCTATACAGTCCTTGACTCACTCACCCACACAGTCCCTGATACATGCACTCACTCCCCCAGTCACACAACTCCACAGCCACTGATACACCAACTCACTCACACATACAGTTACTGACACACAGACTCACTCACCCAACCATACAGCCTGTCTCAAGCTGACTCACTCACCCATGTAGTCACTCACTTGCCCATACAGTCATAGACATACCCACTCACAGAGCTGCCAAACAGTCACTAACACTCACTTACTTATACTGCCACTCATACCCCCTCATACACCTTTAAAGTCACTGGTGCACTCACTCACTAACCTATACAGCTGTTCACATATGCACTTACTCAACAATACGGCCTACCACATACCCATTCACTCAGTCAACCATACAGTCAGTGGCACATCCACTCACTCACCCATACAGTCACTGACACATGAACTCACTCGCACATACGGCCACTCTCACACCCACTCACACATCCTTAAAAATCACTAGCACAACTACTTACTCTTGCATCCAGCTACTATCATACACTCTCCCATACAGATACTCATGCACCAATTTACATATAAGTACACTTACTCACACACCTACTCACTCACCAATATAGCTACTGATGCACTCACTCACATATCAATACACTTACACAGTCATTCAGAACTATACAGCGACTGTTACACTCACACACTTGGTTACCAAGTCATAAGAAAAAGGTAAAACAAAGATTAAAAATAAAGAAAAGGGGACAGAGTAGAAAGACCCTGACCCCCTAGGCTGCTCAGGGAGTCCCACACGGATCCCCAGGCCAAACAAAAGCTTTTTTTTTAAACAGCCAAATTTGCGCTGGGTGCAGGAATCCGGCAGTGTTTTTTCTTAAAAGAAGCATGGGCCCCTGCAGCCCTGGGGACTGCCACCTCCCCGGGGCTTAGTTAATTGTATGCGGGGGCACCTAGCCCCCCCATAGTCCCAGGGACTGCTTCCTCCTGGGGCTCTGTTAAATGTTGGGGGGCATGGTGCCCCTCCTGAAGCCCTCGGTGGCCCTAGGAACCACCCCCAGGGCCTGTCCTGCGATGTACCTGGGTGCCCACCCCAGGACATTGCGATTTTACACTGATAGGGCGGGAGCTGTGAGGCTTCCGCCCTGTCATTGCAAACACTGCTTTGCTTCATGAAAGCGAGAGCAGGAAACCTATTCTCACTTCCAAAAATTAAAGCACAATTGCTTTTGGTCAAGGGAAGCTACATGTTAGCAGCTGACCTTGTCCAAAAGCAATGCCGGCTCCTGCAGGAGGCAGGGAGCCATCAGGGACGTGGGGGTTTTGGGGCTCCCCCCATGGTCCTCAGACCTATGGCCCGGGCCCGGGGGATAGGGTCCCCAGGGCCAGAAGTGGCCTGGGAGGGGGGCCACTCGGCAACCTCCCCTTTAATTAAAATACATATTTTTTTTAAAGGAAGGCAGGCCCCGGGAGATGGGGTACCCTGGGCCATAATTGGCCTAAGGAGGGGGGCCACGCGGCCCCCTCCCCCCAAAAAAAGAATAAAAGAAGAAGGATGGCCAAGCCCCGGGTGTTGGGGCCCCTGGGGCCAAAATTGGCCTCTGGAGGGGAGCCACGCTGACGCCCTCCCAGAAAATAACAAAACATTTTAAAAAAAGATACCTGCAGCTCGCAGGGGGCCCCGCTCCCTCTGTGCATGACTCTGCAAACACCCCCCTCTGGTATGTTCTAAGTTGGGGAATTAAGTCTCCTTGAATACTGAGGGTCCCTTGGGGCCAACTAGCCAACCAGGTACCTCCAGTAAGCGCCACACAGCTGGATTGCAGAGAGGTGGTCCGAGGCCATGCCCTTTCAACACCACTCTGCAAACGTGACTACTAGTTAAAGAAGTGTTTGCAATGTAATAGGTTTTTGCGAGAATTAAAGCTATTGGTATTGTAAATGCAAATTTTCTTTAGTAATGTGTTTTGGAGTGGAGGGGATGTATGTTGTGTATAGTGGAATTATGTGGTATGTTGTGCAGTGAAATCATGCGGTATTTAGTGTATAGGAATTATGTAGAGAGGGATTATGTGTTATGGAGAGTAATTATGTGGTATGGTAGTCTGTGTTGTCAATGTCAATGTCAATGTCAAATATTCTTGTAAAGCGCACATCTCACCGGAAGTTCTCATGGTGCTAGCAACAACAAAAAAGTGATACGGACAGCAACAAGAGCATTAGGGCGAGCTTTCTGAGTGAAAAGCCAGGTTTTCAGCTTTCTACAATCAGTTATGGACGAAAGGTGTAATGGTAATTTGTTCCACCGCATGGGGGCAAGATAACAGAATGGACTGCCACTATTGCGAGAAGTTCGAATACGAGGCTGAACAA
Source organism: Lissotriton helveticus (assembly GCF_964261635.1). NCBI lineage: Eukaryota > Metazoa > Chordata > Amphibia > Caudata > Salamandridae > Lissotriton > Lissotriton helveticus. The sequence continues at coordinate 597,734,420 of NC_136063.1, read as the reverse complement.
GGTGCAGTATTGGTGCCAGACCTTAAGGATCTTCCACGTATGTACCATTGGAGTTTTAATGCAAGATATTTTTGGCCAGTATCATATATTGTCCCTTGTGTGAGACTTAACATTTTGAAATGGCCTCTTTGACGTACTGGGAGCCAATGAAGGGTTTTAAGGTTAAGAGCAAAGGGGGATCTAGGGGGAAGATCAAGGATAAGTCTGGCTGCGGTATTTTGAAGAATCTGAAGCTTGGAAAGCAGGTCTTCATTTGAGTGCCACAAACAAGGCATTCCCATAGTCAAGTCGACTAATGACAAGACCCTGCACCAGAGATTTTCTAGCTTCAATGGGTAGCCACTTAAAAATTCTGCAGAGATTACGCATAATCCCGTAGCAGACACCCAGAACCTGGTTGACATGGATTTTCATAGATAATGAACTGTCAATGGTAATTCCTAGATTACGTACTAATACCTTGGGGGAAGGACATGGGCCTAATTCAAGAGGCCACCAATCATGTGCCCAAAATTCCTCTGTTCTGCCAAAAAGATGATCTCTTGAAATGTGATCACGTGTCAATGTAATCAGAACCAAAGGTGACAAGCATTTGGATATCATTGGCAAATGACACGGTCCCAAAACCATATCATCTGATGATACTAGCTAGAGGTGTTAGGTACAAATTAAACAACATGGGGCTAATAATAGAGCCCTGTGGGACACCAATAGTGACTGGACGACTACAAGAGGTTATCGAATCGACAAGAGCGGTGGTTGTGCGATCCGCCAAATAACTCTCAAACCAGTCTAGGGCCTTCCCTCTGATACCTATCTCCCACAGCCGATGTTTCAGGATGCTGTGGGAGATGGTATCAAATGCTGCAGATAAATCCAAGAGAACCAGGATTGCTGATTCTCTTTTATCCAATGTGAGCCTCATGCTATCGGTAATCTCAACAACCGCCGTCCCCTTGCCATGCGCAGACAAGAAAACCTGATTGTGAGGGATCCAGGAGACCATGTTTCTCGAGATGGGCAGTGAGACGTTTATTTAATGCTCCAATACATTCCCAAAGTAAGGTAGCAGTGAGATAGGCCGATAGTTGACTGGTAAATTAGGGTCAGCCGAAGGTTATTACGGATAGGCTTGACTTGAGCATGTTTCCACCGAGTAGGAACTTTGGCTTGCTCTAGTGACATATTAAAGAATACAGTTAATATATCGGCAAGTAAGGGCATAATCTTTGTGCAGAAACGGGATGGAAAGGGGTCCACTGGAGAGCCGGATTTAATCTTGAAACATTCTGACACTTCAGTAACGGTTATGGATTCAAACTCAATTAGCAGGGGAACATCATTTATTTCAAGCAGTGGAGGTGCCATAGACATACTGCTGGTTTGATGCAGGTAATCAGTGTCATAATGAGGAAAAGATGAATAAATTGTTTTAATTTTATTATCAAAAATGGGTGATACAGAAAAGAGGACTGCTCAATCTGAGGGGATGTGAACTCTTTCAGTATTTTATAGAGTTCCTTACTGGAATGTGCGGCCTTATTTATTCGCTGAGTTAGATATGATTTTTTGCCAATTTGATGTTTTTTATATAATTGAGATGAGACTGTCTGTAGTTCCTACGATCTTCATCAGTTTTGGTTTTACTCCACTGACGTTCAGCTATTCTACTAATTTGTTTTTCAGTTTTCAACATTGTCGTAAACCAGGGTGAAGCTTTACTTTTTACTATGACCTTGGTTAGAGGGGCAACCGTATCTAATATGGATATGATGGAACTTTCTAAAATAGTTCAGGCCTGTTCCACAGTATCGGAATGGCATATCTGCTGTTGGTTGAAATGAGCTGAGAAAGCGTCTGGAGTAAGTTTACGCCAAGGCCGAACTAAAATACTTTTGTTCAGTCCAGGTTTCCTACGAGAATTTATGGGCTTACAACATTTTTAAAGATAGTGGACAGTCCATAATATTGGAAGTATTGTGTTGTGGAGTGGTAACCTCAGGTTTAGTCTTCCTCTTTTCCATAGAAGCTCAACTATGAACGCAGTAAAAAAATAAGGAATTACTAAGGAGCACCTGTGGACCTAGTCAGAGGTATGAGAAGGGCCACTGGAATTATGTGACTGTTTGGCTGCACCAACTTTTGCACAATTATACATTTTCTGCATTAACAACATAATTCATCATCTGCTCCCTAATCTGCTCAAATGGCTGAAATGTTACCAAAAATGCAGCGACAAGTGTTACAGCGTGGTGGAAGACCCTTTGCAAACCTAGAATGGTCACCTGTTACTTATTGATAAATGTGGGTATTAAATTGGTACTAATGGTGTGCAAGCCACTCTTGCTTCCTTCTGCGTCTCTCTTGCCTCTTTCTGCATTTCTGTTGCTTCTTTCTGCACATTTTTCTTTTTCTGCACCCTTTTTCCTCTTTGTACAACTCTCTTGCCTCTTTCTACACCTCTCTCCCCTCTTTCTACACCCTTCCTGCACCTTTCAGCACCTCTGGTGCTTCTTTTTGAAGTTTTCTTCTTCTTTCTGTACCCCTCCTGTCTCTTTCTGTATCCCTCCTGCCTCTTTATGCAACTCTCCTACCCCTTTCCACACACCTATTGCCTCTTTTTTTTCCACCTCTGTTGGTTCTTTCTGCACCTCTTTTGCTTCATTCTGCATTCCACTTGCCTCTTTCTGTACTCTTCGTGCCTCTTTCTGCACTTCTGTTGGTTCTTTCTGCACTGCTCAGGTTCTTTCTGCACCTCTTTTGCTTCATTCTGCACTCCACTTACCTCTGTTGGTTCTTTCTGCACTGCTCTGGCTTCTTCCTGCACCTCTGTTACACATTTCTGCACCCCTCTAAACTCTTTCTGTACCTCTCTTGCCTCAGTATGCCCACCTGTTCCCTCTTTTTGCTCTCCTTTTGCCTGTTTTTGTAACTATCTTGCATCTTTCTGTAGTTCTCTTGCCTCCTTCTGCACCTCACTTGCCTCTTCTTGGACTTCTGTTGGTTCTTTTGCACTGTTCTTGCTTCTTTCTGTACCTCTCCTGCAAATTTCTGCACCCTCTTGCCTCTTTCTGTACCCCTTTTACCTGTTTCTGCACCTCTCTTGCCTCTGTCTGCACCTCTGTTCCCTCTTTTTGTACCTCTTTTGCCTGTTTCAGCAACTCTCCTGCCTCTTTCTGTAACCCTGTTACCTGTCTCTGCACCTCTCTTGCCTCTGTCTGCACCTATGTTCCCTCTTTTTGTACCTCTTTTGCCTGTTTCAGCAACTCTCTTGCCTCTGTAAGCAATTCAATTGCCTCCTTCTGCACCTCTGTTGCTTCTTTATGCACTTCTGTTGCGCCTTTCTGCACCTCTGTTGCTTCATTCTGTACTTTTCATGCTTTTTTCTGCACCTGTCTTGCTTCTTTCTGTACCCCTGTTGTCCCTTTACGCACTCGTCTTCCCTCTTTCTGTACCCCTGTTGTCTCTTTCCGCACTCGTCTTCCCTCTTTCTGTACCTTTCTTGCCTGTTTCTGCATCTCACTTGCCTTTTCTGCACTTTTCTTGCTTCTATCTACACCTCTGTTGCTTCTTTCAGCAATTCTCTTGCCTCTTTTTGACTTCTTTTGCCTCTTTCTGTACTTCACTTGCTTCTTTCTGCACTTCTCTTGCTTTTTTCTATACCCTATTGTCTCTTTATGTACCCCTTTTGCCTGTTTCTGCAAATCTCTTGCCTCTTTCTGGAGTTCTCTTGCCTCCTTCTACACCTCTGTTGCTTCTTTCTGCACTTCTCTTGCCTCTTTCTGCACCCCTGTTGCTTCATTCTGTACTTTCCATGCTTCTTTCTGCATCTGTCTTGCTTTTTTCTGCACCCCTGTTGTATCTTTCTGCACTTGTCTTCCCTCTTTTTGTAGCTTTCGTGCCTGTTTCTATATCTCACATTCCTCTTTCTGCACTTTTCTTGCTTCTTTCTAAACCTCTGTTGCTTCTTTCAGCAATTCTCTTGCCTCTTTCTGCACTTCTCTTGCCTGTTTCTGCACGCACCTGTCTTCCCTCTTTGTTCAACTCTCTTGCCTCTTTCTATACCTTTCTTTCTTCTTTCTGCACTTCTCTTGCCTCTTTTTGCACCCTTGGTGCCTCTTTCAGCACTTAGGTTGCTGCTTTCTGCACTTCATTTGGTTCTTTCTGCACTGCTCTTGCCTCTTTCTGCATCCCTGTTCCCTCTTTGAGAACCTCTTTTGCTTCTTTCTATGCTTCTCTCTCCTCTTTCTTTCTGCACCTCCCTTGCTTCGTTCTGCAGCTGACTTGCCTCTTTTAGCACCTCTGTTGCTTTTTTCTGCAGATTTCTTGCCTCTTTCTGCACCTCACTTGCCTGTTTCAACAGCTCTGTTGTTTTTTCTGCAGATCTCTTGCCTCTTTCTGCATCTCACTTGCCTGTTTCAGCACCTCTGTTGCTTTTTTCTGCAGATCTCTTGCCTCTTTATGCAACCCTCTTTTTTCTCTTTCTGCACCCTGTTCCCTCTTTCTGCACCTCTGTTGCCTCTTTCTGTACCTCTGTTACTTCTTTCTGCACTTCTCTTCATTATTTCGGCACCTCTCTTGCTTCTGTATGCATCTCCCTTGCCTCTTTCAGCCCCTCTGTTGCTTTTTTCTCTAGATCTCTTGTCTCTTTCCGTACCTCACTTGCCTCTCTCAGCACCTCTGTTGCTTTTTTCTGCAGATCTCTTGCCTATTTCTGCCTCCCTATTTTCGCTTGCTGTACCTTTCCTGCCTCTTTCTGCATCTCTCTTGCCTGCTTCTGTACCTTTGTTGCCTCTTTCTGCATTTTTCCTGTCTCTTTCTGCATCTCTGTTGCTTCTTTCTGTACTTCTATTGCCTCTTTCTGCACCTCTATTGCTTCTTTCTGTACCTCACTTGCCTCTTTCTGCACCTTTGTTGCTTTTCTCCTGCTGATCTCTTGCCCCTTTCTGAAGCCTACTTACCTCTTTCATCACCTCTGTTGCTTTTTTCTGCAGATCTCTTGCCTCTTTCTGCACCCATTCTTTTCTCTTTCTGCAACTCTCTTGCCTCTATCTGCACTCCTGTTCCTTCTTTCTGCACCTTTCTTGCCTGTTTTGGCACCTCTCTTCCCTCTTTCTGTACCTCTGTTGCCTCTTTCTGCACTTCTCTTGCTCTTTCTGCATCCTTCACGCCTCTTTCAGCACCTCTGTTATTTCTTTCTGCACTTCTCTTCCTTCTTTCTGCACCCCTCATGCCTCTTTCTGTACCTCTCTTGCCTCTGTGTGCACCCCTCTTACCCTTTTCTGCACCCCTCTTGCCTCTTTTTAGTTCTTTCTGCGCTGCTCCAGCTTTTTTCTGCACCTCACTTGCCTCCTTCTGCACTTCTCTTGCTTCTTTCTACAGCTCTGTTGCTTCTTTCAGCAATTCTCTTGCCTCTTTCTACACTTCTCTTACTTCTTTCTGTATCCCTCCTGCCTCTTTCTGCAACTCTCTTGCCTATTTCTTCACCTATCTTGCCTCTTTCTGCACTTCACTTTCTTCTTTCTGCACCTCTCTTGCCTCTTTTGGCTACTCTGTACTTTTTTCTGCACTTCTCTTGCTTCTATCTGCACCTCTGAGTTAGGGATAGTTTTAATCCCCCTGCCCTGTTATGTACTTGGGTCTTACAGGGGAGGTCATATATATATATATATATATATATATATATATATATATATATCCCTTCAAAGAGCCCCTGAGCTCAGAGACGCCAACCCACAGAAGAACAGGAAACTCCTTTTATTAAATGCAACCGGCTCACATTCCCGGTAATTCATCAGTCCCTTACGCGTTTCGATGCACCTGCATCTTAATCATAGGGCGGGGAAAGTCACCAACACGGAAAACGGACTACAATCATTTTCACCCATTTGATGTGACCACCTTCCAATCCGTGGTATTCTGGGTATTGTAGTCCCAATTAATGCCCTCCAGTGGGGTCCGTGTGATTGCACCGCCTGATGAAACAGACAGGTCTGTGTGGCTGTTAAAAATGACGGCAGTCACCTTTCAGCACAGAGGGAATCGCTAATTAAACCGGAACACTTTCCTGGGGCCCACTGGAGGGCTATTACATTGAGGAAGACAATTGGGGTTTTTTAATCAAGGACAATCACACGGACCCCACTGGAGGGCAGTAATTGGGACTACAATACCCAGAATACCACGGATTGGAAGGTGGTCACATCAAATGGGTGAAAATGATTGTAGTCCGTTTTCCGTGTTGGTGACTTTCCCCGCCCTATGATTAAGATGCAGGTGCATCGAAACGCGTAAGGGACTGATGAATTACCGGGAATGTGAGCTGGTTGCATTTAATAAAAGGAGTTTCCTGTTCTTCTGTGGAGTGGCGTCTCTGAGCTCAGGGGCTCTTTGAAGGGATGTTTGGACACGGCGGCCTCGGCCGTGGGAGATTGCACCGCCTGATGAAACAGACAGGTCTGTGTGGCTGTTAAAAATGACGGCAGTCACCTTTCAGCACAGAGGGAATCGCTAATTAAACCGGAGCACTTTCCTGGGGCCCACTGGAGGGCTATTACATTGAGGAAGACAATTGGGGTTTTTTAATCAAGGACAATCACACGGACCCCACTGGAGGGCAGTAATTGGGACTACAATACCCAGAATACCACGGATTGGAAGGTGGTCACATCAAATGGGTGAAAATGATTGTAGTCCGTTTTCCGTGTTGGTGACTTTCCCCGCCCTATGATTAAGATGCAGGTGCATCGAAACGCGTAAGGGACTGATGAATTACCGGGAATGTGAGCCGGTTGCATTTAATAAAAGCAGTTTCCTGTTCTTCTGTGGAGTGGCGTCTCTGAGCTCAGGGGCTCTTTGAAGGGATGTTTGGACACGGCGGCCTCGGCCGTGGGAGATTGCACCGCCTGATGAAACAGACAGGTCTGTGTGGCTGTTAAAAATGACGGCAGTCACCTTTCAGCACAGAGGGAATCGCTAATTAAACCGGAGCACTTTCCTGGGGCCCACTGGAGGGCTATTACATTGAGGAAGACAATTGGGGTTTTTTAATCAAGGACAATCACACGGACCCCACTGGAGGGCAGTAATTGGGACTACAATACCCAGAATACCACGGATTGGAAGGTGGTCACATCAAATGGGTGAAAATGATTGTAGTCCGTTTTCCGTGTTGGTGACTTTCCCCGCCCTATGATTAAGATGCAGGTGCATCGAAACGCGTAAGGGACTGATGAATTACCGGGAATGTGAGCCGGTTGCATTTAATAAAAGGAGTTTCCTGTTCTTCTGTGGAGTGGCGTCTCTGAGCTCAGGGGCTCTTTGAAGGGATGTTTGGACACGGCGGCCTCGGCCGTGGGAGATTGCACCGCCTGATGAAACAGACAGGTCTGAGTGGCTGTTAAAAATGACGGCAGTCACCTTTCAGCACAGAGGGAATCGCTAATTAAACCGGAGCACTTTCCTGGGGCCCACTGGAGGGCTATTACATTGAGGAAGACAATTGGGGTTTTTTAATCAAGGACAATCACACGGCCCCCACTGGAGGGCAGTAATTGGGACTACAATACCCAGAATACCACGGATTGGAAGGTGGTCACATCAAATGGGTGAAAATGATTGTAGTCCGTTTTCCGTGTTGGTGACTTTCCCCGCCCTATGATTAAGATGCAGGTGCATCGAAACGCGTAAGGGACTGATGAATTACCGGGAATGTGAGCTGGTTGCATTTAATAAAAGGAGTTTCCTGTTCTTCTGTGGAGTGGCGTCTCTGAGCTCAGGGGCTCTTTGAAGGGATGTTTGGACACGGCGGCCTCGGCCGTGGGAGATTGCACCGCCTGATGAAACAGACAGGTCTGTGTGGCTGTTAAAAATGACGGCAGTCACCTTTCAGCACAGAGGGAATCGCTAATTAAACCGGAGCACTTTCCTGGGGCCCACTGGAGGGCTATTACATTGAGGAAGACAATTGGGGTTTTTTAATCAAGGACAATCACACGGACCCCACTGGAGGGCAGTAATTGGGACTACAATACCCAGAATACCACGGATTGGAAGGTGGTCACATCAAATGGGTGAAAATGATTGTAGTCCGTTTTCCGTGTTGGTGACTTTCCCCGCCCTATGATTAAGATGCAGGTGCATCGAAACGCGTAAGGGACTGATGAATTACCGGGAATGTGAGCCGGTTGCATTTAATAAAAGCAGTTTCCTGTTCTTCTGTGGAGTGGCGTCTCTGAGCTCAGGGGCTCTTTGAAGGGATGTTTGGACACGGCGGCCTCGGCCGTGGGAGATTGCACCGCCTGATGAAACAGACAGGTCTGTGTGGCTGTTAAAAATGACGGCAGTCACCTTTCAGCACAGAGGGAATCGCTAATTAAACCGGAGCACTTTCCTGGGGCCCACTGGAGGGCTATTACATTGAGGAAGACAATTGGGGTTTTTTAATCAAGGACAATCACACGGACCCCACTGGAGGGCAGTAATTGGGACTACAATACCCAGAATACCACGGATTGGAAGGTGGTCACATCAAATGGGTGAAAATGATTGTAGTCCGTTTTCCGTGTTGGTGACTTTCCCCGCCCTATGATTAAGATGCAGGTGCATCGAAACGCGTAAGGGACTGATGAATTACCGGGAATGTGAGCCGGTTGCATTTAATAAAAGGAGTTTCCTGTTCTTCTGTGGAGTGGCGTCTCTGAGCTCAGGGGCTCTTTGAAGGGATGTTTGGACACGGCGGCCTCGGCCGTGGGAGATTGCACCGCCTGATGAAACAGACAGGTCTGAGTGGCTGTTAAAAATGACGGCAGTCACCTTTCAGCACAGAGGGAATCGCTAATTAAACCGGAGCACTTTCCTGGGGCCCACTGGAGGGCTATTACATTGAGGAAGACAATTGGGGTTTTTTAATCAAGGACAATCACACGGCCCCCACTGGAGGGCAGTAATTGGGACTACAATACCCAGAATACCACGGATTGGAAGGTGGTCACATCAAATGGGTGAAAATGATTGTAGTCCGTTTTCCGTGTTGGTGACTTTCCCCGCCCTATGATTAAGATGCAGGTGCATCGAAACGCGTAAGGGACTGATGAATTACCGGGAATGTGAGCCGGTTGCATTTAATAAAAGGAGTTTCCTGTTCTTCTGTGGAGTGGCGTCTCTGAGCTCAGGGGCTCTTTGAAGGGATGTTTGGACATGGCGGCCTCGGCCGTGGGAGATTGCACCGCCTGATGAAACAGACAGGTCTGTGTGGCTGTCAAAAATGACGGCAGTCACCTTTCAGCACAGAGGGAATCGCTAATTAAACCGGAGCACTTTCCTGGGGCCCACTGGAGGGCTATTACATTGAGGAAGACAATTGGGGTTTTTTAATCAAGGACAATCACACGGACCCCACTGGAGGGCAGTAATTGGGACTACAATACCCAGAATACCACGGATTGGAAGGTGGTCACATCAAATGGGTGAAAATGATTGTAGTCCGTTTTCCGTGTTGGTGACTTTCCCCGCCCTATGATTAAGATGCAGGTGCATCGAAACGCGTAAGGGACTGATGAATTACCGGGAATGTGAGCCGGTTGCATTTAATAAAAGGAGTTTCCTGTTCTTCTGTGGAGTGGCGTCTCTGAGCTCAGGGGCTCTTTGAAGGGATGTTTGGACACGGCGGCCTCGGCCGTGGGAGATTGCACCGCCTGATGAAACAGACAGGTCTGTGTGGCTGTTAAAAATGACGGCAGTCACCTTTCAGCACAGAGGGAATCGCTAATTAAACCGGAGCACTTTCCTGGGGCCCACTGGAGGGCTATTACATTGAGGAAGACAATTGGGGTTTTTTAATCAAGGACAATCTCACGGACCCCACTGGAGGGCAGTAATTGGGACTACAATACCCAGAATACCACGGATTGGAAGGTGGTCACATCAAATGGGTGAAAATGATTGCAGTCCGTTTTCCGTGTTGGTGACTTTCCCCGCCCTATGATTAAGATGCAGGTGCATCGAAACGCGTAAGGGACTGATGAATTACCGGGAATGTGACCCGGTTGCATTTAATAAAAGGAGTTTCCTGTTCTTCTGTGGAGTGGCGTCTCTGAGCTCAGGGGCTCTTTGAAGGGATGTTTGGACACGGCGGCCTCGGCCGTGGGAGATTGCACCGCCTGATGAAACAGACAGGTCTGTGTGGCTGTTAAAAATGACGGCAGTCACCTTTCAGCACAGAGGGAATCGCTAATTAAACCGGAGCACTTTCCTGGGGCCCACTGGAGGGCTATTACATTGAGGAAGACAATTGGGGTTTTTTAATCAAGGACAATCACACGGACCCCACTGGAGGGCAGTAATTGGGACTACAATATCCAGAATACCACGGATTGGAAGGTGGTCACATCAAATGGGTGAAAATGATTGTAGTCCGTTTTCCGTGTTGGTGACTTTCCCCGCCCTATGATTAAGATGCAGGTGCATCGAAACGCGTAAGGGACTGATGAATTACCGGGAATGTGAGCCGGTTGCATTTAATAAAAGGAGTTTCCTGTTCTTCTGTGGAGTGGCGTCTCTGAGCTCAGGGGCTCTTTGAAGGGATATATAATATATATATATATATATATATATATATATATATATATATATATATATATATATATATATATATATATATATATATATATATATATATATATATATATATATATATATATTACCTACTGGCGGTCGCCAGTAGGTATATATAGTTAGGATTTTTTCTCTATGGGATTTTCGAAAATTCTATGTCTAATAACTTTGGCGTTTGTGGACGGAATTGGCTGAAATATTCAGGAAAATGGAACATTTTGTTTCTGAGCAGCCCCTGAAAATTTGGGGGGGGGTTCGTCAAGGGGGGCCGAGAAAAAAGGGGGGTCCCAAAACACGTTTTTCCATGTTAATTTCCATAGGGCGGTTGGCCTCACTTTTAGCCCGAACGGCTGAATGGATTTGCACGAAACTTGGCAAAATTGTAGGGACTGGTAGCCCGATGTGCCTTTGCTAGGTCTCAATATATGTGCTCCAGTGGATTTTGAGAAATTAACGTTCAAAAAAAGATATATATCTGTGACAGCGTCCCGGGTAGCGCTCCGTTTCGCGTACTTTTCGCGTTACGGAGCTTTGCGAAGCGAAGCTGATTGGCTCTCCGGTGTCTGTAAACATTCCAAACAGTCCGTAGCGGCCGCCATCTTGTCTCTCGGTAGGATCGAGAGACAAGAGGAGGCCAAAGCGAAGGGGCAAATGACCATAAGGGGGCATAGTAGATCCTCCCTGACCCCCTAGGTTTGATGTGGAGGCTTTAAAAGGGCCCCGCGGGGCAAAAAAAAACAACAACAAAAAACGTTTTTTTCGTGGGGTGCGCCCGGTTCGCGAACCGGGAAGCGGTCTGGGGAGCGTACTACAAGGAAACAAGAATGATTGACTTTTAACTTATTGTACGTTTATAGACTTTTTGTGATTTTTTTTTTTTTTTCTGCCGAGTGACGTCTCGGCCTATCTCCACGGGATGCAGTCCCTACCATCTCGGCGTTTAAGCCCAGGGGGACCGGTAGTGTGGGAGAGATAACGTCTGTTAACGTTCAATTAGAAGGAAATCAGGAAGTGTTGAAAAACAATGTCTGCGCCATCTTGCCTTTTTTCAAATGCCACACTTTTGTCGTGCACGGCAGCCATTTTAGATGCCTTGACCAGACCCACTCTCTGCACGCTGTGGATCCTTAGCATGGCTCCCCACCCTCGCAAGCATCTCCCCCAGGCACTGGTCACCCCCGCTCTCTGTCTTATGCATGGGCAATAAACCTCCCCCCATCTGAGCTGCTCTTCCTTGAGAATCACACCCTGTGCCCGCCCGACACCTCCCTTTCGCCCTATTCACTACCGCACCCTCTGACACTCCTCTTCCTCTGTGTCCGATTGTCCAGGCCGGTCCCAGGCTATCACCTAGCCCTGCAGATGTAGTTTATGGCCCCAGCTGTAAAGAATCAACTCTCTTCAAAGGAGTTACAGTAGATCAAGGCCCCCACCCGATGAGATCCGTCACACCACACGCGTTCCTACTATCTGAAAACCATCCTGTATTGTGATTGGGGAGGGGACCGAGCCTGAAGCGGAAGATTCCAGGGATGCCTCTTTGTACATCAAAGTTTTTACAATTATGTGTCACATAAAAAATATATAGCACTCCAATAAAGTAGTAGGATTATAAAACTTTAATAACTTATAAATATATACAACGCAACAAAAACAGTAAATACATTTAAACATTTTTTTGAAAAAGAAGCAACAATGGTCAGTAGCTGTGTTTTGTGCGAATAGTCCCAAGGCAGCACAACGTGCTGAGTTCTGGACGGCACCCAGGTGATGTTACCTGGGTGCCGCACTGGTTTTGGGTATCCTACAATGCTGCTCCTAAAAATGGCGTGGGGCGTCCCGGGGGGTGCGGGGGGAGGCCTCGTCAGTAGCGGTCTGTTGTGCGAATAGTCCAAAGGCAGCAGAACGCGCTGAGATGTGGATGGCACCCAGGTGATGTCCAGTAAGTTGCCGCACTGGTTTTGGTATCCTACAATGCTGCTCCGAATAACGGCGTGGGGTGCCCCGGGGGGGGGTGAGGCGGCGTGAACGGGCCTCCCAGGTGGAGGCTCGTCTGCTGTAGTGGGGCGCCCCTTTACTGTTTCAGTTGCCATTCCGCCCGCTTTTGGTACACTGTGCCAAAATCCGCCATTCAGCTGAGTTGCGCCCACTCTTGCGGTGCAGCGATAGGCGGCTGCCACAGGACTCTCAAAATGGCGGCAGGCTCTTTCCTTTTTGGGCCTGGTCCACTGAAATGGCCCTGGGACACCTTGGAACTCGGACGCTTGTCTGCTAGGTCTTGGACCCCATTCTCGAAAGCGTCCCCTCAGCCTTGAAGATTCTACAAAAGTCTTGGGGGCCCCCGACTCCTGCAGGCTTCCGATGGGGAGCGGCTGCCATGATTGCTCGCGGAATGACCACGACGGAGCCACGAGATGGTGGTGCTTTCATGCTGACGCCAGCTTCAGTCTGAAACATCCAGAAACAAGGTGGGGCTTTCATCGTTTGGGGAAAAAAAATGTTTTAATCCAATGAAAAGTGTTATTTTTAGGTCATGTGATCAAGCCTTCCATCATTAGGAAACCAAAAGTAAAATGAACCAATGAAAAGTTTTATAAACAAGTCACATGACCTGTTATGCGGCATAGGGCTATAAAAAGCGTAGAAAATCCGTTGGCACGTGAGGCGGCGTCAGTAGCGGACCGATGTGCGAATAGGCCGAAGGCAGCACAACGCGCCAAGATCCGGATGGCACCGAGGTGGTGTCCAGCAAGTTGCCGCACTGGTGTGGCCATCCTACAATGCTGCGCCGAAAGTCGGCGTGGGGTGCCCCGTTGGCCTGTGAGGTGGCGTCAGTAGCGGACCGATGTGCGAATAGGCCAAAGTCAGCACAACGCGCCAAGATCCGGATGGCACCGAGGTGGTGTCCAGCAAGTTGCCGCACTGGTGTGGCCATCCTACAATGCTGCGCCGAAATTCGGCGTGGGGCGCCCCGTTGGCCTGTGAGTTCGTGTCAGTCAGTGGGGGCTGTTTGAGGATCTGACTGCATTGGAAAGCAATGTGATGCTGTGCGTCGCCCCAAGATGGAGGTTCCTCGGCTGCAGTGGGGCGCCCCTTGGTGTTTCACTCGTTATGCAGCTGAGTTGCGTGCGCACTTGCGGCGAATTGGCCGAAGGCAGCACAACGCGCCGAGATCTGGATGGCACCAAGGTGGTGTCCAGCAAGTTGCCGCACTGGTGTGGCCATCCTACAATGCTGCGCCGAAAGTCGGCGTGGGGTGCCCCGTTGGCCTGTGAGGTGGCGTCAGTAGCGAACCGATGTGTGAATAGGCCGGAACCAGCACAAGGCGCCAAGATCCGGATGGCACCGAGGTGGTGTCATAGTTGAGAGTTCTGAGAAGCGGGGGGGAGGCGGCGCAAACGAGTCTCTCCCTCCATGTGGAGGCACTTCATCTGCAGTGGGGCGCCGAGATCCGGATGGCACCGAGGTGGTGTCTAGCAAGTTGCCGCACTGGTGTGTGTTGAAAAGATGAAAGGTCCACAGCAAGTCTATGTTCCTTTAGTGGAGCGCCGTCTAGCTGAGTTTCGCTCGCTCTTGCTGCTACAGCGACAGGCGGCTGCAACAGGACTCTCAAAATGGCGGCCTGTTCTTTGGATTTGGGCCTGGTCCACTAAAATGGCCCTGGGACACCTTAGAACTCGGACGCTCGAATTTTTTTTCCTTTCCTCTACATGCAAAAAAGGTAACTGCACGGTACGTTACCTGCCTCATCTGCCACGATGTACTCTCCAGAGGAACCGAAAAAAAATATAGTTATGGTAATTATACCATGCATCGTCATATGGAGAGGTGGCACCGATTAATTATAGTGCTGCACAAAAGAGAGATTTGGAGGACAACCCCCGACCTGCCAGTACATTCACCAAAGAAGTGGCACTGACAGCATCAGAGGCAAGGGAAACGGTCCCAAATATTCAGAAGAACTTTGGAAAGATTAAAATGACATGTTTAGATTGTGGCAAATTAATTTCATGTGGACAGATGAGTGTTACTCTAATAAATACAGCATATGAACATCATCATAGTCGATGGTTGGTGGAGACATTTTGACTATATCCTGGACCTGCCCGTCCTATCCCAAAATGGCGCCGGAATAAATGGGACTCGTAACTCCTTGTTGTGTACTGGTTGCACAACCTTGATATCACGAGATACGTATGCAGTTTTGAAGCACATGGCGGGCGGGGACGAGAATTGATTGAATATTTCGACATCCCTATTGATATTAAGTTCTGATGTGTTATTGATTACTGTACTATTGAAAGTTCGAATTAACGTCACCCATGGTACTTGCCCGCAAATGTATATCTAGATAATTTTATTGTAACTGGCCCTGTCGTATTTTAATTATAAAATGTACGTCCACCGATTCCGCAACTGTTAGACACCTTAGTTCTTGCAACCTAATGGCCCGCCCGTTACGTTCCTCTACAGTGTGAATGTCTCCTCATCATATACGATTACAGTTTGCTCCGTGGCCGGCCCACGTGGTTATAGGCCCGTATTTGTATACTGACATTTTCACAATAAAGGTTTTTAAAAGAAAACATGGTAGTAGTATTTACATTGGTAAAGTTTTTAATAATAGTCACTGTTTTCGAATCAGTAAAAGGCAAGTGAAATAAAGCAGTCCAATTACATGAAGGGTAAAAGGTATAATACGCAGGAACGCAGTAAAGATAAATGGTCAAGGGCTGTTGTGTTTTCTACTCCTGCAACATAAAGTGATCGATAAGAATCTGATATTCAGGCGTATCGGCGACTAAGACAGCAGGCCGAGCCTCTTTTGCTCAACGGCTCCGTCATGGGACGAAGAAACGCCCTTTTTCTCGAAAAAGGAATATATTTTACTTGCAGGACAGTTGTAAATTTTCCGGGAAAGTACATTAGCCTGGAACATTATAACATATATGTTTAAGAAAAAATAATGTTCGAAAGTAATAAAAAGTGTAATTTTTAGGTCATATGACCAAGCCTTTCATCATTAGAATAAGAAAAGTAAAATGAACCAATGAAAAGTTTTATTAACAAGTCACATGACCTGTTATGCTTACGTTACGCGCTGCGCGCCGCGCGCCGCGCCCCGGATCGCTTCCGGGAAGCTGCGCACCGGAGCATTTCCGGATGCGCTAACGCGGCGCGTCATATGACGCATTACGCGACAACGCAGGTCCAGAATATAGTCAAAATGTCTCCTCCAACCAGCGGTCGGAACACAACCCCTTTCAGCAGGCTAAATAGTTCTGTTAAATGACAACAGAAGGGACAGGCAACAAGAACCATCAGTCAAAGAGGGGAGGGCAAGTTCTTCTCTACCGGGTCACGTTGGGGCGCTACCAGAACTAATCGAATTGGTAGTCTACAGTCTTTCTGGATGTTTCAGACTGAAGCTGGCGTCAGCATGAGAGCACCACCATCTCGTAGCTCCGTCGTGGCCATTCCACGAGCAATCATGGCAGCCGCTCCCCACCAGAAGCCTGCGGGAGTCGGGGGCCCCCAAGACTTTTGTAGAATCTTCAAGGTTGAGGGGACGCTTTCGAGAATGGAGCCCAAGCCCTAGCAGACAAGCGTCCGAGTTCCAAGGTGTCCCAGGGCCATTTCAGTGGACCAGGCCCAAAAAGGAAAGAGCCTGCAGCCATTTTGAGAGTCATGTGGCAGCCGCCTATCGCTGCACCGCAAGAGTGGGCGCAACTCAGCTGAATGGCGGATTTTGGCACAGTGTACCAAAAGCGGGCGGAATGGCAACTGAAACGGTAAAGGGGCGCCCCACTACAGCAGACGAGCCTCCACCTGGGGAGGCCCGTTCACGCCGCCTCCCCCCCCCCCGGGGCGCCCCACGCCGTTATTCGGAGCAGCATTGTAGGATACCAAAACCAGTGCGGCAACTTACTGGACATCACCTGGGTGCCATCCACATCTCAGCGCGTTCTGCTGCCTTGGGACTATTCGCACAACAGACCGCTACTGATGAGGCCTCCCCCCGCACCCCCCGGGACGCCCCACGCCGTTTTTCGGAGCTGCATTGTAGGATACCCAAAACCAGTGCGGCACCCAGGTAACATCACCTGGGTGCCGTCCAGAACTCAGCACGTTGTGCTGCCTTGGGACTATTCGCACAAAACACAGCTACTGACCATTGTTGCTTCTTTTTCAAAAAAATGTTTAAATGTATTTACTGTTTTTGTTGCGTTGTATATATTTATAAGTTATTAAAGTTTTATTATCCTACTACTTTGTTGGAGTGCTATATATATTTAATGTGACACATAATTGTAAAAACTTTGATGTACAAAGAGGCATCCCTGGAATCTTCCGCTTCAGGCTCGGTCCCCTCCCCAATCACAATACAGGATGGTTTTCAGATAGTAGGAACGCGTGTGGTGTGACGGATCTCATCGGGTGGGGGCCTTGATCTACTGTAACTCCTTTGAAGAGAGGTGATTCTTTACAGCTGGGGCCATAAACTACATCTGCAGGGCTAGGTGATAGCCTGGGACCGGCCTGGACAATCGGACACAGAGGAAGAGGAGTGTCAGAGGGTGCGGTAGTGAATAGGGCGAAAGGGAGGTGTCGGGCGGGCACAGGGTGTGATTCTCAAGGAAGAGCAGCGCAGATGGGGGGAGGTTTATTGCCCATGCATAAGACAGAGAGCGGGGGTGACCAGTGCCTGGGGGAGATGCTTGCGAGGGTGGGGAGCCATGCTAAGGATCCACAGCGTGCAGAGAGTGGGTCTGGTCAAGGCATCTAAAATGGCTGCCGTGCACGACAAAAGCGTGGCATTTGAAAAAAGGCAAGATGGCGCAGACAATGTTTTTCAACACTTCCTGATTTCCTTCGAATCGAACGTTAACAGACGTTATCTCTCCCACACTACCGGTCCCCCTGGGCTTAAACGCCGAGATGGTAGGGACTGCATCCCGTGGAGATAGGCCGAGACGTCACTCGGAAAAAAAAAAAAAAAAAATCAAAAAAAGTCTATAAACATACAATAAGTTAAAAGTCAATCATTCTTGTTTTCTTGTAGTACGCTCCCCAGACCGCTTCCCGGTTCGCGAAGCGGGCGCACCCCACGAAAAAAAACAATTTTTTTTTTTTGCCCCGCGGGGCCCTTTTAAAGCCTCCACATCAAACCTAGGGGGTCAGGGAGGATCTACTATGCCCCCTTATGGTCATTTGCCCCTTCGCTTTGGCCTCCTCTTGTCTCTCGATCCTACCGAGAGACAAGATGGCGGCCGCTACGGACTGTTTGGAATGTTTACAGACACCGGAGAGCCAATCAGCTTCGCTTCGCAAAGCTCTGTAACGCGAAAAGTACGCAAAACGGAGCGCTACCCGGGACGCTGTCACAGATATATATCTTTTTTTGAACGTTAATTTCTCAAAATCCACTGGAGCACATATATTGAGACCTAGCAAAGGCACATCGGGCTACCAGTCCCTACAATTTTGCCAAGTTTCGTGCAAATCCATTCAGCCTTTCGGGCTAAAAGTGAGGCCAACCGCCCTATGGAAATTAACATGGGAAAAACGCGTTTTGGGACCCCCCTTTTTTCTCGACCCCCCCCCAAATTTTCAGGGGCTGCTCAGAAACAAAATGTTCCATTTTCCTGAAAATTTCAGCCAATTCCGTCCACAAACGCCAAAGTTATTAGACATAGAATTTTCAAAAATCCCATAGAGAAAAAAGCCATCACACCGTCCCTCGGGGGCCTCCGTCAAGCGGTTCAGGGAGGCACCGCATCACATTGTTTTCAAATGCAGTCACGTCCTCAAACAGCCCCCACTTACATTGAGAATAGTGAAGCTGTAGCAGGTGCAAATAAGCTTCAGACAGTCTAACAAGCACTCCTCAAAACTTTGAACTATCAGAGTGCATGAGTTTCATGCTCGATCGATTGAGCTAGCCGGATCGGGCAACAAAAAGTATAAAATAGTTATGTAAATAGTTATTTAATAAAATGTTTTACCCTGTTACTTTGCTGGTGTGTTGTATATATTTGTAATATTTGCATAGAGTTTATCGTTATTTTGGGCGGGGTGGGTGGCGGAGCCGAGCTGTCTTGCAGCCATCATGGTGTGGAGCTCAGTTCATCTCTCTAGTTTCGTATTTCTCATGAGAGGTTGTTCCTAATGTTTCTATTTTAGCGAGGTCAAAAAGAGATCCCATTAGTGGCCTACTGATTTTGCTCGATTCCTTTTGTTTTTTTACACGATTTTTCACTATCTGCAAAGACTAAACAGAGTATTGCGACTCTGTGCTTGTTTGTAAATAGAGAATGAACCAAAGAGAACCAATTCTAAAACAGTAAATGCTTGGATAACAATCAATCAAATGGAGAGAGAAGCAGGCACGACGGATTACAACGGGGGCAAAGGCCTGCGTTAACTACCCTTCACTATCTGCAAAGAGAGAGTACTCCTAATAGAAATGAGGGGGCAGCATTCAAAGCAGATCAGTGTGCATAAACACGAAAATGTTTTTACTTACCACGTACTTGACATTCGACAGCTTATGATATTTGCTATTAAAAAACCATTGAAATTCACTGAAAAAACCATAGGTTATAGACCATATATAGTTAGGAATTAGCATTTACAAAACCTTGAAAATTCACTGAAAAAACCATAGGTTATAGACTATATATAGTTAGGAATTAGCATTTACAAAACCTTGAAAATTCACTGAAAAAACCATAGGTTATAGACCATATATAGTTAGGAATTAGCATTTAAAAAACCTTATTTTACTCACACAAAACCATTGAAATTCCATATATAGTTAGTTGCACTAACTATATATCGCGCACCCGCAATCCACTGCTGATGATGTCACATATTACATCATTCATGACATGGTCAGTGACATCACTGATGACATCACTGATGACATCTCAAATGACATCACTGATGACATCACTGATTACAACATCCAGTGACTGTATGTTTCTGTAAAGTTAAAATATGTCTTACATATTGAAGAATGAGTGGATGTATAAGTGTCTGGACGAAGGATTTAGTAGGTGCATGACTGAATGTATGAGTGAGTGATTAAATGTGTCTCACTGAGTGCATGGGTTAGTGACTAAACTGTCTTAATTTGTGCATCATTATGTCTGTTGTTCTGTAAACTGCTGCATGTGTTGATCAGTAGCTATATTAGTAACTATATGGGTTATTGATTGATTGCCCAAGTATTTGCATGGGAGACTGAGTGTGTGTGTGGCTGGCTGGGAGGTGTGTGACTCTGTGCAGATCAATGTGTACTTGTATCAATGATTGTATAAGAGAGTAAGTATGTGTTAGTATATGGTTGAAAACGTAAGGTGCTCTATGTTTAACTGTATAGATTAGAAAATGGAAGTGTGATTGATTCTTTACAGGACTGACTAGGTGTGTGAGTAACTCCATGGATGAGTGGCAGAGTGTGAGTGTCTGTATAGGTGTATGAGTGCATATGATAGTGTTGTAAAGATGAGTGATTGTATGTATGAATGATTGTATGGGTGAATGAGTGAATGTGTGTGTAGACGTAGGAATCAGTGAGTGCGTATGTAGTAACTAGTATTGGTGTGTCAATGGTTTCAAAAATTATACTCTGTATTTAACACTGGGTGTAACAGAGGTTATATTAAAATGTGAGGAGATGCATTGTATTGTCACATGAATGATATCATCAGTGATGTGGTCATTGATGTCAAATGAGATGTCATCAGTGATGTCATCAGTGATGTCATTTGAGATGTCATCAGTGATGTCATCAGTGATGTCACTGACCATGTCATGAATGATGTAATATGTGACATCATCAGCAGTGGATTGCGGGTGCGCGATATATAGTTAGTGCAACTAACTATATATGGAATTTCAATGGTTTTGTGTGAGTAAAATAAGGTTTTTTAAATGCTAATTCCTAACTATATATGGTCTATAACCTATGGTTTTTTCAGTGAATATATATATATATATATTACCTACTGGCGGTCGCCAGTAGGTATATATAGTTAGGATTTTTTCTCTATGGGATTTTTGAAAATTCTATGTCTAATAACTTTGGCGTTTGTGGACGGAATTGGCTAAAATTTTCAGGAAAATGGAACATTTTGTTTCTGGGTAGGCCCTAAAAATTTGGGGGGGGTTCGTCAGGGGGGGCCGAGAAAAAAGGGGGGTCCCAAAATGCGTTTTTCCCATGTTAATTTCCATAGGGCGGTTGGCCTCACTTTTAGCCCGAACGGCTGAATGGATTTGCACGAAACTTGGCAAAATTGTAGGGACTGTTAGCCCGATGTGCCTTTGCTAGGTCTCAATATATGTGCTCCAGTGGATTTTGAGAAATTAACGTTCAAAAAAAGATATATATCTGTAAGCGCGCTCCGGGCAGCGCCCCGGTTCGCGTACTTGACGCGTAACGGAACTTCGCGAAGCGAAGCTGATTGGCTCTTCGGTGTCTGTCAACATTCTAAACAGTCCGGAGCGGCCGCCATCTTGTCTCTCGGTAGGATCGAGAGACAAGAGGAGGTCAAAACAAAGGCGAAAATGACCATAAGGGGGCATAGTAGATCCTCCCTGACCCCCTAGGTTTGATGTGGAGGCTTTAAAAGGGCCCCGCGGGGCAACAAAAAAAAAATTGTTTTTTTTGCGTGGATAGCGCCCGGTTCGCGAACCGGGAAGCGGCCCGGGGAGCGTACTATGAGGAAAAAAGAATGATAGACTTTTCAAATACTGTATGTTAATTGATTGTTGGTTTTGTTGATTATTTTTATTTTTTATTTTTTTTTAAGCAATTATTTATTGTGTTTCAAAATTTAATAAAATGTCTAACATTTCACTGTCTGAAATGTCGTTATTTTCATTGAACATAGCTTGTAATGTTTGAGTGTGTAAAATGTCCTCATTTTCAAGGAGGACATCTACTGCTTGCACACATTGCAGTAGTTCTTGGTCCCAAGTTTCATCCATAAATTCTATATAATTTGGATCAATTATTTCTTGGTTGGTCTCTTGCAGGACAATTTCAAATGAAACTTTGTGTTCGCCTTCCATTGTGTCTGAAATTTGGATAAAAAATATATTAGTAGAGATAGGGCACTGTTGGGATTAATTTTAGATAGGCAGTGTTTAACAGTGAATTTATCTTTGGGCAGTGTATAGTATCAGAGTGGAAGTAGGAATATAAAAAAGTGTATGTGATTTAACGTAAGTAAATTCATAATTATACAAGAGAAACCTAACTCCATCCATAACTATAACAGAGAAGTCTATCTAAATCTATAACTACTACAGAGGGATAGTATATAACTATCAGAAAAAGTTTACCATATTAACTTATAGTGCACAATATACTTCAGTTTTTAAAATAACAACTTACTTATAGTGCACAATATACTTCAGTTTTTAAAATAACAACTTACCTTTACAAAGAAGTTGAAGTGATTAGTGAAAATCCTATTGAAATGTACACCAGGAAGTAGTAGTCAAAATGGCTGTGTTTCCTTCTCTTCCTTTATATATATTCAGGTACATAACCAATCAAATGTCAGGTAAAAAAAAAAATAGAAAATGAAAGTAACATTTTAATTGGTTGTGAATTCCAACACTTCAGATGTGTTTTGTGAAGTAATTTACCTCAGGGTATTTAGAGAGGTCTACAGGCTAAATGGCTAAATGGAATTTCAACAAAATTTGTGAAAATGGTAGGGATTGGTATGTAGTATGAGCAAATCTATATTTGGTGAAAGTGTCTCAAGGGTTTCTTCTGTAAATTACTTTCCCACCTTTTTTAATGGAGCGCTTCTCGGGGAGCGCCCCGGTACGCGAACTGGCGAGCGCCCCGGTACGCGAACCTTAAGCGTTACGGGAGTCCACCATTTTGTGTTTCGGTCGAATTAAGATACAAGATGGAGGGCACATAATGTTCAGAATGGGTAGAAGGGGACACGGTAGACGTATTTTGACCCCCTAGGTTTTCTGAGGATGGCTGAGGAGGCCCATATGTGCGAAAAAAAAACATTTTTTAAAATAATTTCACGCGGTTAGCTTCCGGTTCGCGTACCGGGTAGCGCTCCGGGGAGCGTACTTTGTTGAAAATTAGTAAAAAAAGTTAGAGTAAAATAATAATTGTGAGTGATCAGATGTAGGGTAGCTCTGAGAAGAGCTTTTGGGTTTATGGTACATTTAGTTACTTATAAGTAGGTACCAATGCACATTTTTAAATTCAGAATGAAAACTCTGTTCCCTTCATCTGAGAAGTGAACTCCATCTCCTCTGTAGATATCTTGCATGTAGTAACGCAAGTTATTGTTGTACACGGAGCCCATTCCATGGTCTCTCATGTAAGCTGAAACAGATTTGTTTACATGCTTCCTCGACTTCTCAATTTGTGGACAAAATTGGTTCGACCACCTCCATTTCTGTCTTTGGCATATATTTGAATATACCAAGGCAGTTTGAGGAAAAAGTGCCATTAATTGCTCAAAGGTGTCCTTTAAAAGTATTTCCAGACCTACTCCAGTCAAAGTGCCTAAATCATTACCTCCACAGTGCACAATTAACAGGTCAGGTTTTGGCAAATGCATAAAGGTTTTCACCAATGGTATCAATTGGTGACATTTTAATCCTCTGTGGCCAAACCACTTAATTTCCACATCTTGTAAATTGAGGTTAGGTAAATTTCTGTTCTTAGCATACCTCTGAGCCCAATAGATGTAACTATGTCCAACAATCCAGACAGAAAACATGGTGAGAGAAGGTTCTGCTGCAGTCAGATGAAGTGTGGTAATGAAATGGCAGTTGAAAAAATAAGAGTTTAAAATGAAAAAAACTGTGGAGTTTCTGTGTTAATGAAGCAGTAACAGTGATTGGTGGATTTTGATTGCTGAAAACAGAAAGTTAGGGTGCATGGATGAGTTCTTTGAAAGATGTAATTTGAATGGTCAAAAAAAAATCATTTAATGAAAGATTGCACTGGATACGCAGGTGCACTGAGAGTTCAGAGTTCAATTGAAACATTGTTGTGTGAACTTGCAAACACCAGAGGTCTTCCAGGAGGTGGTTGCTATGCAAAAAAGGCAGAAAGGGCAGAGGGGGGAAGGGTTTTGATTTGAAAAAAGTGAGGGAAGAGTTTTGATTGGGTGACATGAGAGATATGTGTGAAGAATTACAGCATTTCTGTGCTTTCTATAGCTGCAGCCTCTGGAGTGCATACCCTTTGTTCTGCTGAAGACAAATTGGTGTATTTCTGAGACTGTTTTGAAACTCATAAAGTATTTGCTAAGGTGAGAAAAGATTCATTTAATTTAGATAGAGAATAGTATGGTTTAGGGAGAAAATTATGAAGAAAGTTGTGTATTTAAAATGTTGCTTTGTGTCAAGTGTTTTACAAATAGATTTTGTTTCTTTGAGTTACATAGCCATGTTAAAAGTGACCCTTAAAAAAACGCTTTCATGTGTCTTAGGGCATTGTAAGTCATGTCCCGATGTATGTAGGTATAAAATTGATTTCTATGATGTGTTTAAAATCGTTTTTTGAAAAATATTTGTTTTCTTGAAATGTACTGTTAGAGCTTCATAGGTTGCTTGGGGCATATTTATAAGGCATTTGAGTCTCTCTGATGTTATTTTTCCCATTTTAACTTAAGACCTTTCCCCGTGGAGCAAGGTCCTTGTAAATATGCCCCCATCTGTGCTTGGCAAATTTAGATTTTAATTCTTTGACTAACATAGCCATGTTAAAAGTGACCCAGAAATGGTGCAAGGGCCGTAAAAAAACACTTTCATGTGTCTTAGGGCATTGTAAGTCATTTCCCCTTGAATGTAGGTATATCATTGATTTTGTTGCTGTGTTTAAAATCGTTTTTTTAAAAATATTAGGTTTTTTGAAATGTACTGTTAGAGCTTCAGAGGTTGCTTGGGGCATATTTATAAGGCATTTGAGTCTCTCTGATGTTATTTTTCCTATTTTAATTTAAGACCTTTCCCCGTGGAGCAAGGTCCTTGTAAATATGCCCCCATCTGTGCTTGGCAAATTTAGATTTTAATTCTTTGACTAACATAGCCATGTTAAAAGTGACCCAGAAATGGTGCAAGGGCCTTAAAAAAACGCTTTCATGTGTCTTAGGGCATTGTAAGTCATTTCCCCTTGAATGTAGGTATATCATTGATTTTTTTGCTGTGTTTAAAATCGTTTTTTAAAAAATATTAGGTTTCTTGAAATGTACTGTTAGAGCTTCATAGGTTGCTTGGGGCATATTTATAAGGCATTTGAGTCTCTCTGATGGTATTTTTCCCATTTTAATTTAAGACCTTTCCCCGTGGAGCAAGGTCCTTGTAAATATGCCCCCATCTGTGCTTGGCAAATTTAGATTTTAATTCTTTGACTAACATAGCCATGTTAAAAGTGACCCAGAAATGGTGCAAGGGCCTTAAAAAACGCTTTCATGTGTCTTAGGGCATTGTAAGTCATTTCCCCTTGAATGTAGGTATATCATTGATTTTGTTGCTGTGTTTAAAATCGTTTTTTTAAAAATATTAGGTTTTTTGAAATGTACTGTTAGAGCTTCAGAGGTTGCTTGGGGCATATTTATAAGGCATTTGAGTCTCTCTGATGTTATTTTTCCCATTTTAATTTAAGACCTTTCCCCGTGGAGCAAGGTCCTTGTAAATATGCCCCCATCTGTGCTTGGCAAATTTAGATTTTAATTCTTTGACTAACATAGCCATGTTAAAAGTGACCCAGAAATGGTGCAAGGGCCTTAAAAAACGCTTTCATGTGTCTTAGGGCATTGTAAGTCATTTCCCCTTGAATGTAGGTATATCATTGATTTTGTTGATGTGTTTAAAATAATTTTTTGAAAAATATTAGGTTTCTTGAAATGTACTGTTAGAGCTTCATAGGTTGCTTGGGGCATATTTATAAGGCATTTGAGTCTCTCTGATTTTATTTTTCCCATTTTAACTTAAGACCTTTCCCCGTGGAGCAATGTCCTTGTAAATATGCCCCCATCTGTGCTTGGCAAATTTAGATTTTAATTCTTTGACTAACATAGCCATGTTAAAAGTGACCCAGAAATGCGTCATTCAAATGCATATGATGGCTGTGCGCCTCTTTTGCGCCGCTGTGGGTCACTTTTGGGTAAAGGATGCACCATGTTGCAAGATAGGTTTCAGTTCATCTCCAGTAAGATACCATCAGTTTAAAATGTATATAATTAGCAATGTGTAGGGGGCATGCAGAAGCTGAAGCTTTTGTAAGTGTCAAAGTTGTTGCATGCAGTGCTGCACTTCTGGGTACTGTTTCATATGCTGGACTACATCTGCACTATGAGATACCTAAGCAAAGGAAACACAGGTGATGTGATTGTGAAATGAGGAAAAGAAACTCCACATTTTTCAATTACATCACCTGTGTTTCCTAAGTTTACGAATGACATTGTGCAGATGAAGTTTAGCTCTGTCCACGGACACAAAAGAGGTCTGGCCTTTGTTCAAGAGTGAAGTGGACATGACTTACTTCATTGGTAGGCTTTCACATGTATTATCTCCTTTGTATTCTTCAACAAGCGTAAATTTGATCTGCAACTCTGAGTAGGCCTCACCTTAAACAAACCTCTGGAGAGGCCACACCTTATCGTCATCCTGAATTAATCATTTAAAATGTTAGGGACAGATTTATGATAGGTGTATGCCTCTTTTGCGCCACTGTGCGTCACTTTTGTGACGCAGTGGCGGTGGAAAAGATTTGCTATGAGGTGACAAAATTACAAATTGATGCATCTAGGCAGATGTGTCATGCTGTAAAAAACCCGTGCCACATGAAACCGATGCAGCAGTGATGCAAAAGATGCACCATGTTGCAAGACAGGCCTCACTTCATCTCCAACAAGATAAGAAGCTTAGGGGCAAATTTATGATGACTGGCGCATCCCCAGGGATGCGCCAGTCATCCTGCGCCGCTGCTCCGCCACCCATGGTGCGCCACATTTACAATGCGGCGCACCATGGGGCAAAAACGGCACAGATGTGTGACGCATCTGTGCCGTAAAGGTGGCGCATTGCTGGAGCTGCATCACAAGCGCGACGCAGCTCCAGCAAGGCTCAGGGGTGCCCCATCTCCACAATGCTGCGTCAAGACCTATGCCTGCTTCAAGCAGGCGCAGGGTTTTGACGCAGCATTGTCCTAAAAGTGACTGAGTGAAATCTCATAGATTTCACTGAGCCACTTTTAGGAGGCGTTCCTGCGCAGGAACGCCCCCCCCTGCGCAGGAACGCCTCCTTATGGCGCAGGGTTTTACAACGTGATGCATCTCCTAGATGTGTCACGTTGTAAATAGGGCGCATTGTTTGCACCGCCGTTGCGTCAAATAAAGTGACGCATCGGCGGCGCAAGGCCTTCATAAATCTGCCCCTGAGTCTTCTGTAAATGTCAAAATTGTTGTATACACTGCTCAACTTCTGTGTACTCTTTGATATGCTACACTCCATCTGCACTATGAGATACCTAAGCAAAGGAAACACAGGTGATGTGATTGTGAAATGAGGAAAAGAAACTCCACATTTTTCAATTACATCACCTGTGTTTCCTAAGTTTACGAATGACATTGTGCAGATGATGTTTAGGTCTGTCCACAGAGACAAAAGAGGTCTGGCCTTTGTTCAAGAGTGAAGTGGACATGACTTACTTCATTGGTAGGCTTTCACATGTATTATCTCCTTTGTATTCTTCAACAAGCATAAATTTGATCTGCAACCCTGAGTAGGCCTCACCTTAAACAAACCTCTGGATAGGCCACACCTTATCGTCATCCTGAATTAATCATTTAAAATGTTAGGGACAGCTTTATGATAGGTGTATGCCTGTTTTGCGCCACTGTGCGTCACTTTTGAGACGCAGTGGCGGTGCAAAAGATTTGCTATGTGGCGACATATTTAAAAATTGATGCATCTAGGAAGATGTGTCATGCTGTAAAGTCCCGTGCCACATGAAACCGATGCAGCAGTGATGGAAAAGATGCACCATGTTGCAAGACAGGCCTCATTTCATCTCCAACAAGATAAGAAGCTGAATCTTCTGTAAATGTCAAAATTGTTGTATACACTGCTCAACTTCTGTGTACTCTTTCATATGCTAGAGTCCATCTGCACTATGAGATACCTAAGCAAAGGAAACACAGGTGATGTGATTGTGAAATAAGGAAAAGAAACTCCACATTTTTCAATTACATTACCTGTGTTTGCTAAGTTTACGAATGACATTGTGCAGATGAGGTTTAGGTCTGTCCACGGACACAGAAGAGGTCTGGCCTTTGTTCAAGAGTGAAGTGGACATGACTTACTTCATTGGTAGGTCTTCACATGTATTATCTCCTCTATAGTCTTCAACAAGCGTAAATTTAATCTGCAACCCTGAGTAGGCCTCACCTTAAACAAACCTCTGGATAGGCCACACCTTATCGTTATCCTGAATCAATCATTTAACATGTTAGGGACAGATTTATGACAGGCGTGTGCCTCTTTTGCGCCGCTGTGCGTCACTTTTGTGACGCAGCAGTGGTGCAAAAGATTTGCTATGTGGCAACATATTTAAAAATTGATGCATCTAGGCAGATGTGTCATGCTGTAAAGTCCTGTGCCACATGAAACCTGCGTCAGTTTTCATATAGGTGTTTTGTTGCAAGGTATGCATTAATTTGCAAGAAAGCCCTGTAAAACTAACATAGTGAAATTTAGAAGATTTCACTGAGTCAGCTTTATAGCATTGCTGAATCAAATCCTTACGCCTGTTTGAAACAGGCATAAGAAGTGATACACCATGCAATGTGAGGGTTCCTCCTGTGCATTGCAGTAGACATGTCGCGCTTATGACGTGATTCCTGCAATGTGCTGCTTTTGCGGCACAGATGTGTGACGCATCTGTGCTGTTTTTGCTCAATGGTGCTCCACATTGTAAATTCGGCACACTATGGCTGGCAGAGCAGCGGTGCACATTAATTGGTGCATCCGTGGGGATGCGCCACTTAGCATAAATCTGCCCCTGTACATTTAAGTATGAGCAGGGGACACAGAGTCGGTGAGGCTTATCCAAGGTTAAGAAGAGATGAGTCCTGTTCACTGAAAACTTGGACATAGGCCTCACCTCCTCAGCATCGCTGGACATGGATAAATAATAGCTGCAAAATGTTACTCTTGTTAAACAATTTTACTATTATAATCTCTGAGATTTGTCTTTTACTCTGCAACATCTCATTGTTGTTATCTTTCTTTAAAGATAACGACAACATCAACATGAGCGACAATCAGCAATCAGTTGATCTCGACCTCATCATTGAACTCATAATTGAAACATCAGTGGAAGTAGATCCCTTGGATGATTTAAATCCTGAGGATGAAGAAGAACATGATGAGGATGCAGATTTGTCAGAATTGTATGACATAGGGTGGGAAGCTGACCTGCTTGAGCCTATGGAACTATAAACATTTATTTTTAAAATTTACAATAAATGAAAAGTAAAAATGTAAACTGTTTAATTTTAAATTAAACACACCTTCAAAAACAGGTTATGTGTAGTGTTTTCAATAAAATATTAAAATATGCTCATAAAATTAGATCAGATTCACATATAAAACAGGACAGGTAAATGAAGAAGAATTCCATTTCTTTTCTGCTATTTGTGTATTCTAAATTTGCCAACGCACTAAAAAATATTCTATGTAAAAATGTCAAGTAGTGTGTTAAGTTTTTGACGACTGTTATTGATTTACTGTTTGGTAATAGTGGTTAATAAAAATTTTTATTATATTTTACCACAGATTCAACTGCAGACCATTTCAAAATTTGAAAATGCCAACTAAGGCTCGAATTAGAAAGGCTACAAAACGTCAAAGACAGCAGGTGTATCAAATACTGCAGCAGTCCTCTACAAAAAAAAGTTGTCAAGTCACCAAGAAAGCACCGGGTAAGACCACGAAATCATTCATAAGTAATATTTGTAGTAAAAAAAGTATTACTACAGAAAATGTTTCAGTCCAGAAAAAGAGAAGCAATTTAAACGGAAAGGAAAGGCCAATGAGATAACTCTGTGCATGATAGTAGAAGGAAACAACAGTTTAGGGACATTCGTAAACGAATGTTCCGCAACAGGATAATTGGCAATTTGTTAAAAAATATTAAGAAAGGTCAACAGAAAGTGGTTTTTTATAAGAGAAAAAAAAAAGTTGAGAAAGTTATTGATCAGGCATTTGAAATTAAACGTAAGTTATTTATTTTGATAATCAATAGAATTAGGAAGCTAAACAAGGCAATTTATGATTTCAAAAGAAATAGTAGATGGAAGAGAATAGTTAATCGTAGTAATTTTTGTGAAGTTTTTTCCGGAGAATGGATGCATAGTTCAAGTTGTGAGGCATTTTTCAATGAGGAGAGTTATTTCCAGGATAATGATTTGGTGCATGCAGTTGACACCAGCGGTCGAGCTTATGAGGTGAAAGATGTTTGTCCAGTTGAAAAAGAAAAACTTGTGACAACAGAGACAGAAGAGGTGTTAGGTAATGATGTTTTAGGAAGACGTCCTAAGGGTCCTGTGTACACCTGGAAGTGTAGTAGTATTTGCAGTGTGCGACAGGATTCCATCAATTTGCTTTGTGATTTTGTACGGACATTTAATAAGAAAAGTTTGAAGCAGAAAATGAAGTTGTTGCAAGAATTAGATCCTTGCAGAGTGAGAGAAGTGACAGGTTTGCATGGTCATTCACTGGCTTGTCTTTCCAGGAGAGTATGCCAGAGTGTTTTTCATCATTTCAGGATGCTAGCAGTGCATCATAATAAAGTGAGGAAATTAGTTAGAATGTTATATTATGCTAAGAGTCCAGCAATTATGCTTAAACAATTATGCGCTGCTCTTTTGCATGGTTCAGAAGTAGATGTGAAGAATATTTGTGCAGAAATTGAGTTTTGTTACTTTGGAAGTAAAGAGGAGAATGTTGAAATTGACCAGGAAGAAGAGGGTAATGTGGAAGATATTGTACAGGTTTCCAGTGCAGATAATTTTCAGAGGGAAATTGCGACGTTTCAGGTGAAATCAAGTGAGAGGCCTAATTTCACTTGTGTGTGTTGTCGACGCACTTATTATAAGAATCAGACTTAGGGGTCCATTATGATGTCGGGCGGATTGCCTCCGCCAGGCTGGCGGTAGCCACCGCCGGCCTGGCGGAGGCAATCCGCCCGACATCCATTGCCCAATTCCCCCCCGCCACATTAGGATGGCGGGGGGGACCGTTGCGGTGAAAAACACCGCCCGCCTGTTTTCCGCCCCGGTCGCCTTGCGGCCGGGGCGGAATGTGTTTCATATGGTGGCGGTGTCTGTTAGACACCGCCAGCCATATTACAATGCGCATATTGTCAGGCCTTTCCGTGGCGGCAAGGCCGCCACGGAAAGGCAGGCGGTGATTGCTGCGGGGGCCCCCTCTGGGCCCCCAGAGTGACGGCCAGAGGGGGGTGGCACACGGGGGTTACCTGTGGTACCCCCCTGCATTTGCATAATCGCAGCGGCAGGCACCGCGCGGTGCCTGCCGCTTCGATTATGCAAATGCGTGCATTTTGTTTTTCACAATGTGGCGGGCGGTGCAGTGAGCACCGCCCGCCACAATGTAAACTTGAGGAATGCGCCCGCCACTGTGGCGGGCGCATCCTAATGCCAATGTCGGGACCCCCGCCCTTTAGGCGGGCGGTCCCGATCTCCGTTGGGGTGGCGGGCGGACTAAGTCCGCCCGTCATCCTAATGGACCCCTAAGTTAGTGGATTTATATGCAAAAAGTGAAAGGGAAAATAATAGTGAATGGAAGGATTTCACAACATACTTGATGGTAGAAAATTGTTTTGATTTGGGATCGGATCAACGTGTGTGTACTTATTGTTGTACCAAATTAAATCAAAACCAGATGCCTGCTAGAGCAGTTCATAATAATCTGGAATTGGTTGAGATTCCTTCTGAATTGAAGGATTTAAATACTTATGAATCTATTTTGATTCAAAGTATCCATCCCTTTCAGGCTATTGTAAGAATGGAGCCAAAGACAGGGAAATTGCCTCCATCAGATTTACAGAGAGGATTAAAGGGAAGAGTTGTTTATTTGCCTCTAGATTTGAAGAAAAACATTAACTCAATTGGAGTAGAAAAAGTGGAAGAGGAACCTCTGGTTATCTTAGTTAATGGGGTTCCGACAAAGAATAAGAAAATATGGCAAGATTTAGTGGATGTTAGGAAAGTCAAAAAGGCAACATTGTATTTGAAAAAAAATAATAAGTACTATAAGAATGTATATGTTGCAGAAGAGGAAGTAAGTGAGGAAGAGGATAGCGATTTGTGTGCTGGTCAAATTGAGAAAGTAGAACCCTCTACTAGTGAAGAAATATATGAACATTATAGTGTTCATCCTTTGCATTCCAAGGAAGTCATGGGGAATGCTATTGAGTTGTTTCAAATGAAACAAGCCAAAGGGAGTCCCATTAGTGTTTGGGAGGAAAGTTTGGAAGCTCGGTGTTTCCCACAGCTTTTTTCAACAGGTCAGGGAGGAAGATATGATGAGCGACCTCATCAAATTCCTGCTTCTGAATACCGGACTTTGCGATTGTATGCAGGAGATGCTAGGTTTCGACAATGTATTCCCTATTTGTTTCATCTCCTGTTTGAAAGCGATCTGTCTGGACTGTCATATGCAGTGAACCACATCTTGAAAAGTGGTATACACATGCAAAACATCTCGGCAAGTGACTTTATGGATAAAGTCAATGTCCAAGACAGTATTTTGGATTGTCACCTGATTAATCTCATGACGTGTCAGCGTGGTACTAATGAGTACTGGTACCGTCGCCATGGTGATTTAAAATGTATGCTGAGGAACTTAGGAAGACCCACATGGTTCCTCACTCTGAGCTGTGCCGAGTATGGCTGGGAAGACTTACTTGAATTTCTACGAGAGGCAAATGGAAACATTGAAAACATCGAATTCAAGACACCCGGAGAACTGTGCTCTTTGGATCCAGTCAATGTATGCAGGTACTTCAATCATAGATTTGAAGCTATGATGTCTTTCATCATGAATAAGAAGAATCCACCTCTTGGAGAGGTGTTGGATTTCTTCTGGAGAAAGGAGTACCAAGCAAGAGGTGCTCCTCATATACATATGCTGCTGTGGATCAAGGATGCACCTAAATTTGGAACAGATCCAGAAGACTCAGTGATGACTTTCATACAACAGTATTCTACGTGTGCTGTTCCAAATGCAAAGGAGAAGAAAAGCCTAAGAGAAAAAGTTCTACGTTTCCAAAGCCAAAGTTGTGGAAAGTACTGTCGTCGTAAATTCGGAAACAAGGACAAGTTCTACACCAAATGTCGTTTCGGCTTTCCACGACCGGTGATTTCTAAAGGAAGAGTAAACAGTTTGATGTCTTCGCTACGACATAATGTGATGAAGAAATCACCGAAAAACACATACAATTTGAAGAGGAACGAAGAGTCCAAGTACATCAACGACTACAACCCAGTGATTTTGTCCATGTGGAATGCTAACATGGATATACAGTTTGTGGCTGATAACTGTATGTCTGTGGCTCGGTATGTGACATCTTACATCACCAAAAAAGAAAAGACAGAATTGAAGGATATGTGGGAGGACATTTCCCATGAAAAGAGCCTCAGTAAGAAGTTGTACAGTTTCAGTCTGAAGATGTTGTCGCATCGAGAAATCGGAGCTTACGAATGTTCTGACCGGTTGTCTTCAGCAAGTCTCTATGCCAAATCTAGGAGTATCGTTTGGGCGAGTCTTGGTCTTGCTGCAACGCGTAATCGAGTTCTGAAACCTGTGCAGGAAATTGAGTATTTGGCGGAAAAGGAGCCAAACAGTACCGACATTTTGAAGACCAACATGTTGGATACATATTATCCAAATTGAAGCAGTCACCTCGAGAATGTTTGTCTGTATGAGGTTCTACAAAATTACATATTCAAGAGGAACATCAAAGAAGATACTGAGAAAGGAGTGTATGCTGTAATTGGAAGTGAGGGATGTCTGGTCAAGCAAAGAAAATGCCACTTGGTAAACCATCGAAAATTGAGTGGCGAATCTCCTGAAAAAAAGGAGTTTTTCTATTTAGCACTTTTGCAACTTTTCAAACCTTGGCGTGCAGAAGAGGAACTGCTTGGAGATTTCCTCTGTTACGAAGACTCTTTCACTGCCGCCAAGGAGACCATAGAATGTCCTGCTTTTCCCAAATATGTAGAAATGTTGAATGCGGAAATCGAGCAGGAAGCAACGATTGCAGCCGAGATTGCCAGAGACAGTTCTCAGGACAGTCAGAGTTCTGTTTCATTGAGTCAGGATCCACTAGGAGGACCTGTTATCGAAAATGAAGCTGCCACTGCCATGGATGAAGTGGAAAGAGCCATGGCACATGCTCAGGAGGATGCGGTTAACTTAGAAGACTTGGAAAGACAACTCAACGTTGAGCAGAGGAAAATATATGACGAAGTTACCAAGCAAATAGATCATGGATTAAGTCATGAGAAGAAAGAGTGCTCATGTACGTCATTGAAGCCTGTCCGACTGTACGTGAGTGGAGAAGCGGGAACTGGAAAAAGTTTCCTCATTAAAGCAATTTCATGTTATTTGCAGGAAAGGACTGAGTCATCGCTGTCTTGTGTTGTCACCGCTCCAACTGGACTGGCAGCACATAACATTAAAGGGATTACTTTACATTGTTTACTGATGCTGCCAGTGGAGCATGACAACAAATTACAATATCACAAGCTATCTGGAGATGCTTGTTGTGAAGTTTCAAGAGTCTTGAGGAAAATGAAACTTCTTATCATTGACGAAGTAAGCATGGTTTCCAATGTCATGCTTGCCTTTGTGCATTTGAGAATGCAAGAAGTTCTCAAAACAGAGTATGATGTGTTATTTGGTGGCAAACACATCATTGTTTTCGGAGATCTTCTGCAGCTGACACCAGTGAAAGGACAACCTGTGTTCAAAATGCTCCCGCATGAAGATACCAGGAAGTGCCTAGGGAGCATTGGCAACGTCAATATATGGTTAAACTTCAATTATGCTGAACTGCATGAAAATATGCGTCAGGCGAAGGATGAAGTTTACAAGAATATTCTACAAGATGTTAGAATTGGAAAAGTGACCGAGCATGGGAAAGAAGCTTTACATGCACGTTTACTGTCAAATTTATATCCAGAACAAGATGTTGTGCCTGAGAATATTTTTCAGAAAATTACTGAGAAGAAATCTGGAATATGTTTGATGCCAACTCTTGCAGAATGTGCCATCTTCAACAACAAAATGTTGCATTTAGAAAACCAAGAGATTGTGAAACTGGAAGCTATTGACAGAGTAGAGCATATGGGATCAACAATTATTTTGTCTGAGAATTTGAAATCAAAATTGGATTCATTAGAGAAGACTATATCTAAAACTGCAGGTTTTGAAAAGACTCTGAATGTGTGCTTAAACTGCCGTATAATTTTAAGAAGGAATTTACATGTTGAAAGAGGTCTGGTAAATGGATCAATGGGTAATGTTGTTGATTTTGTGAAATACAGAAATAGAGATGGAATTGAATTTTTAAAAATTAAATTTGATGGCATTGAGGAAGTACAGCTAATTGGTCGTTGTTCTGCTAGATTTTTGCTTGTAAAAGACTTATATGTTCGCCGTAAGCAGTTTCCTGTTTGCTTGGCATATGCGGTGACAATCCATAAATCGCAAGGTTTAAGTGTAGACAGTGCATTGGTGAATATTGGCAGTTCTGTGTTCAAGGAGGGTATGGCATATGTGGCATTGTCACGAGTTAGAACTTTATCGGGATTGTACTTGATTGAGTGTGATGTCACAAACATTTGTGCGGATCTAGATTGTGTTAAGGAATACAATAGGTTAAGAAGAGAGTATGCGCCACATTTGCCTCAATATCCTTTGTTTGAGAAACATGTGGTAGGCCGGAAACGAAGAAATGTGACCAATAGTAGAGAGGTTGTAGCAAAAAGACGAAAAGTCGATGAACCTGAAGTTATAAGCAGAAAGAAAAAGTATTCTGTTGAAGATGCTGTTGGTTTTCAATTTGAAAACAGTTCTGGTGTCAACTGCTATGCTAATGTAGTGGTTAATGTTTTGTTTTCTCTAGAAAATGTAAAAGAAGAGATTGTGGTCAATTCGGATCAAAGATTTTGCAGTTTGTTGAATTCTGTGTTAGAGAAATGTAGCACTGATAGAACAAAAATAGAAAGTGTGTCTGAAATTCGAAATCTGTTAGACAGATGTTCAGGTCAAACACAATTCTCTCAAAATATTCAGCAAGATTGTCAGGAGTTTTTAATGTATATGCTTGATGTATTGCATGCTGAAGGTGTAGATGTAGATCACCTGTTTGGGCTTTCTTATCAATGGCAGCATGACTGCGAGAACTGTAGGGTATCAAGTACTACTAGTGTAGACTCAGAAAGATTTATATATTTAACTTTGCCAGACAGTAAATCAGTGTCCTTTAATAAGCTAGTAAAAGCAGCTGATCACAACATGGAGTGTAGCCAATGTAAGTCTGCAATGCTGTCCACATTATTTATACAAACATATGGCCAGTATGTCATTTTAATGTTCCAACGATGTAGGCCTGATGGAACAAAATTGACAACTTTAATTAAAAATTTTGTGGCTTCACAGTTGTCAATATCAGGAAGGACTTTTGTAACTGCAGCAATTATATATCATGACGGTCCTTCAATAACATCAGGACATTACACAGCTTATTTAAAGTCTAGAATTGGCTGGTCATTCTGCAACGATTCTGTTTTAACTTTCAAAAAAAAATTGCCGTATGACCTTAAAAATGCTTACCTGGTGATTTTAAAACCAAAATTTTAGGGAAAGAATCTCGGGATGTGCTCTGAGGAATTTCAAGAGGTTCTAATGGCTCCTACACGATTTGGCCTTGAGGATAAGTGTAGTACAGAGACATAACTTCTTACCATAACACTTGACGTCATGGAAAAATAACTGCACTTTGAATGAGTTCAGAAAAACTGTTTCTTTTTATAAGCTAATTGAAGCAGCCAATCAAAACATGGAGTAGAGGGAATGTAAGTCTGCAATGCTGTCTACTGTTTTATATTGCTTGGTGATTAAAAGTGATGTACAGAATTAAATAATTGTAGTAGTCATAGAGGTAGTGTAAGTCTGCTTCATAGTAAGCAGTATCAGTGTCATAGGAAATGTAGAACATGAGTGAGCAAGAAGGGTAAGATATTACTAGTCCAGGATTGTGAAAATGATCTTCAACATTTTAATTCTGAAAGTTGCGGAAATACAAAATGACGGGATTGGCTTACAAGAATTCCAAGAGTTATAAATGGCTCTTACATGATTTGGCCTTGTGGAAACGTGTGGTAGAGAGCGAGAAGTCATTTATTGTATGTAACATATTTTTCAAAACGATGGAGGTTTTCTTTCAGAAAGTGGCGGGCTGAAAGTAATAACAGCACAACAGAGTGTAAGCTGTTCATAGGACATCCTTCGACGTCATGGAAAGTAAGTTAATTTTAAGGAGTTCTGAATTCTGATTTGTTATGTTGTATGGGTTTTTTAAACACAATCATTTTGATTGTGTTTTTTTTTCCCCGCTGTTATATGATGAATACCTTCAAGTCACTGTTTTTAGTGAAATTTGATACATTCTGAGAACAGCAAAAATAAACCATTTAACATGTATAATTAATTCTGTACTGTTTGCATTTATGATGTACATTTAGAACTGTGTATGAGGCATGGAGAAGGAGAGGCTTCTGTAAGTGTCAAAGTTGTTGCATACAGTGCTCACATTCTACGTAGTCTTTCATATGATAGACTACATTTCCACAATGAGATACCTAAGCAAAGGAAACACAGGTGATATGAACAGGTGATATGATTGTGGAATGAGCAAAAAAAATTGCACGTTTTCCTATTATATTACCTGTGTTTCCTAACATTACACATCACATTGTGTAGATGAGGTTTAGGCCTGTTCCAGGAGACAGAGGAGGTCTGACATTTGTTCAAGAGTGCAGTGGGCATGACTCACTTCGTTGGTAGGCCTGCACATGTATTATCTCCTCTGTATTCTTCAACAAACCTGAATTTCATCTGCAACCCTGAGTAGGACTTACCTGAAACAAATCTGTGGATAGGTTACACCTTATCGGCATCTTGAAACAATCATTTAAAAAGTTAGGGTCAGATTTATGATGGCCGTGCGCCTCTTTTGCGCCGCTGTGGGTCACTTTTGTGTAAAAGATGCACCATGTTGCAAGATAGGTTTCAGTTCATCTCCAGCAAGATACCATCAGTTTAAAATGTATATAATTAGCACTGTGTAGGGGGCATGCAGAAGCTGAAGCTTTTGTAAGTGTCAAAGTTGTTGCATGCAGTGCTGCACTTCTGCGTACTGTTTCATATGCTGGACTACATCTGCACAATGAGATACCTAAGCAAAGGAAACACAAGTGATGTGATTGTGAAATGAGCAAAAGAAATTGCACGTTTTTCAATTACATCACCTGTGTTTCCTAAGTTTACGAATGACATTGTGCAGATGAAGTTTAGGTCTGTCCACGGACACAGAAGAGGTCTGGCCTTTGTTCAAGAGTGAAGTGGACATGACTTACTTCATTGGTAGGCAACAAGCGTAAATTTGATCTGCAACCCTGAGTAGGCCTCACCTTAAACAAACCTCTGGAGAGGCCACACCTTATCGTCATCCTGAATTAATCATTTAAAATGTTAGGGACAGATTTATGATAGGTGTATGCCTCTTTTGCGCCACTGTGCGTCACTTTTGTGATGCATTGGCGGTGGAAAAGATTTGCTATGAGGCGACAAAATTACAAATTGATGCATCTAGGCAGATGTGTCATGCTGTAAAAAACCCGTGCCACATGAAACCGATGCAGCAGTGATGCAAAAGATGCAGCATGTTGCAAGACAGGCCTCACTTCATCTCCAACAAGATAAGAAGCTGAGTCTTCTGTAAATGTCAAAATTGTTGTATACACTGCTCAACTTTTGTGTACTCTTTGATATGCTAGACTCCATCTGCACTATGAGATACCTAAGCAAAGGAAACACAGGTGATGTGATTGTGAAATGAGGAAAAGAAACTCCACATTTTTCAATTACATCACCTGTGTTTCCTAAGTTTACGAATGACATTGTGCAGATGAACTTTAGGTCTGTCCACCGACACAGAAGAGGTCTGGCGTTTGTTCAAGAGTGAAGTGGACATGATTTACTTCATTGGTAGACCTTCACATGTATTATGTCCTCTGTTCTCTTCAACAACTCGAAATTTCATTTGGAACCCTGAGTAGGCCTCACCTCAAACAAACCTCTGGATAGGACACATCTTATTGGCATCTTGAAACAATCATTTAAAATGTTAGTGTCTTGCGACACTTTTGTGAGACAACAGCAGTGCAAAAAATGCACCATGTTCTAAGATAGGCCTCACTTCATCTGCATCAAGATACTGTTAGTTTAAAATGTATATCTTTAGGACTGTGTAGGGGGCCTGGAGAAGCAGAAGCTTCTGTAAGTGTCAAAGTTGTTGAAAAACTGCTTCTCCTTCAATCTTTTTCCTTGTCTTTTCTAATTTTTAAATACATGTTTTAATATTTTTCAAATGTTTGTTCTCTCTTTCACAGATTGAAAGTATAAAAATAAAAAGTGAGTAATTTAACGACAATTATAAGGTAAATGTTTTGTAGTCTTTTCGTTACATTTCTATCACATTCACCTACTATTAGTTCCACAGCTTCATTTCTTTAACCCTCAGTTTCCTGCCTTTGCTACTTCCCTCATTCCTTTCTCTATTACCTACTTACTCTACTCCTTCCACTCCTTTTCTCAGTCCCTCTCTTCTCATAGTTCCTCACTCTTGTTAACTCACTCCGTCTCTATTACTCTTAGTGTCTTTGACTGATCACTCTTTCACTACTTGTTCATTATGCTTTTTCTGTGTAGTTGAAGCACACTAAGGGGCATATTATGAACACAGCCAATAAAATTATTGCTGTTTTTATTGGCAGAAAACTGCTGCAAAAGTGGTTTTAGCGGCAGTTTTCTGCCGCAAAAGCGGCTTAAGCGACACATTTCTGCCGATAAAAGCTGCAAAACTTTTATTGCCTATGTTGATAATATGGCCCTATGTTATTTACATTTTTTTTGCTGTTTCAATTATTCTTTTTTTGTTACTTCTTCTTTTCTGCTTTTTGTTTTTTCTCTCTGTTATTCCACATGTTTTAATCTTATTTTGAACATTCACTCATATTCTCTAAGAAACTCTTCTTTGTTATTGTTCTACTCTCTTTTTTTTCTTTCACTTCCTTATCTATTTTGTTTTTCACAATTATATCCTCTTCCCTCTTTTCTTCGGTAAATAAATCTATTAAACAGTATCTCTGGTTTAGACCCTATAGCTGTCTTTGTTTTAACATTACTCTCTGTTTACTTCCCTTATACTTACTCTTCTTTTTTTTTAAAATTTTTTTTTTGGTTCGCTCCCGGTTCGCGTACCGGTGAGCGAACCAGGAAGCGAACCAAAAGAAATACAGCTTGCCAGAGTGCTAAACATTCTAGCAATTTTTTTTGAAAGGGGAGGTAGTTCTGAAAAGAACTTTTTTTTAATGTTTTTGTTGTTTTATATTCTTTTTTTATTTTTCTGAACATTTTTTGTTTTTTTGTATTTTTTGAACAGTTTTATGTTTTTTTTGTTTTTTTTGGAGGGGAAACAACAAAAAACAGGCATTGGAAAGGGCTCAACAGGAGCAAAAAAAAATTTTACTTTCTGGGGCGTTTAGAGCACTTTTGATTTTCAAATGCTCTGTTGATTAAGTTAATGCTCATATTGGCACATGACAGTAATGTACCGCAATACAAACAGGTAATCTTCATATGGACAAAGTTGTCCTGAATGTTTGGCACGGTTTCCTGTGCCTCTGGTCCTGACAAAGATACCTGTGTTGATGTCGTGGCCACAGGAGTTGGTGGGTTGTCCTGCAGGTCACGCATCTCTGCCCGGCTGTAGTTTAATGGATGCCACCTCAGCATGTGACGGTGCATGGTGTAGTTGCCGAAGCTATACTTTTTTAAGGTGCCTCTAGATAAGTCCTCTTTACATATGAGGCACGTCACATATCTAGCATTAACTTTTTTCTGCCCTTCAGGGATTGAAAAAAACTGCCAAATAAAACTAGTTTTACGATGAGAAACCCGGGGCTCCT
This sequence comes from Lissotriton helveticus, assembly GCF_964261635.1. NCBI lineage: Eukaryota > Metazoa > Chordata > Amphibia > Caudata > Salamandridae > Lissotriton > Lissotriton helveticus. The sequence continues at coordinate 597,693,462 of NC_136063.1, read as the reverse complement.
CTTCTAAAAACTGTGGTCCCTCTGTCTCCTCTTCCTCTTGTTCATCCTCTTCCTCCTCTGTGTTGCTGATGAACTGTGGAGGTGGTCCTCTCTTCCCATGAGGAGGTGGTGGTGGTGGTGGGGGTCCACCAGCTGAAGCTACCAATGAAGCCATTGCTCAAATATCAAAAAAGGTCTTCCTCTCACAAAGATGAAAGTCAGAGTGAGGAAAGAAGGAGGGGTTTTCATCATTTGGGAAAAACAATAGTTCTAAACCAATGAAAAGTGTTATTTTTAGGTCACCTGACCTAGCCTTACATCATTAGGAAACCAAAAGTGAAATGAACCAATGAAAAGTTTTATTAACAAGTCACATGACCTGTTACACCTATGTTACGCGCTGCGGAACGCGCCCCGGATCGCTTCCGGGGAGCTGCGCTTAGCGTCTCAGTTCGCGTACCGGAGCACTTCCGGGTGCGCTAACGCGGCGCGTCATTAGACGCATTACGCGGCAACGCTATACGTCGCGCTTTCGCGACGCGCCCCGGATCGCTTCCGGGGAGCTGCGCTTAGCGTCTCAGTTCGCGTACCGGAGCACTTTCGGGTGCGCTAACGCAGCGCATCATAAGACGCATTACGCGACAACGTGATACGTCGCGCTTCCACGACGCGTCACGATGTTGATTTCTAACGCGGCAGTTGCGCAAACAGAACGTTTACCGGTGCGCGGACCGGGTCGCGGCATCAAATTGAGCTAACGGGAAGCTTCCCGGTTCGCGAACAAAAAAAAATATTTAAAAAAATTTATTAATAAACATATAAAATATATTTTTGGATTTAAAGAAGAATACATTTTACAGCTACAGATATTATCTTTTAAAAAACCAATGAAATTCACTGAAAAAACCATAGGTTATAGACCATATATAGTTAGGAATTAGCATTTACAAAACCTTGAAAATTCACTGAAAAAACCATAGGTTATAGACCATATATAGTTAGGAATTAGCATTTAAAAAAGCTTATTTTACTCACACAAAACCATTGAAATTCCATATATAGTTAGTTGCACTAACTATATATCGCGCACCCGCAATCCACTGCTGATGATGTCACATATTACATCATTCATGACATGGTCAGTGACATCACTGATGACATCACTGATGACATCTCAAATGACATCACTGATGACATCACTGATGACATCATCCAGTGACTGTGTGTTTCTGTAAAGTTTTAATATGTTTGATATATTGAAGAATGAGTGGATGTATAAGTGTCTGGATGAAGGATTTAGTAGGTGCGTGACTGACTGTATGAGTGAGTGAATAAATGTGTCGTACTAAATGCATGGGTTAGTGACTAAACTGTCTGAATGTGTGCATCAGTATGTCTGTTGTGATGTAAACTGCTGCATGTGTTGATCATTAGCTATACAAGAGGCTATATGTGTTATTGATTGGTTGCCCAAGTATTTGTATGGGAGATTGAGTTTGTGTGGGGGTGGCTGGGAGGTGTGTGACTCTGTGCATAGATGTGTGAGCAGTTGATTCATTAGGTGTATGAGTTCAAGAGTGCATGTGGAAAAAGCTACATGGGCGGTTGACTGTGTGCATGAGTGTATTGATGAGTGAATGGATATCTCAATGCTACATGTCATAGTAAGTACATATGTAAAACACAGTACATGTGAGAGTTGGCATATATAAATAACTGTGCATGAGAGCCACTGAATGTGTGAGTGACTGTATGGATCATTGTGAACTTGTATCAGAGATTGTATAAGAGAGTAAATATGTGTTAGTATATGTTTGAATAAGTAAGGTGCGTATAACTGTATAGTTGAGGAAATGGAGGTGAGATTGTTTCTTTGCATGACTGACTAGGTGTGTGAGTAACTCCATGGATGAGTGACAGTGTGTGAGTGTCTGTATACACTGAGTGTATCTAAGGTTATATTAGAGTCTGAAGAGGTTTATCGTATTAGCACAAGAATGATGTCAAATGAGATGTCATCAGTGATGTCATCAGTGATGTCATTTGAGATGTCATCAGTGATGTCATCAGTGATGTCACTGACCATGTCATGAATGATGTAATATGTGACATCATCACAGTGGATTGCGGGTGCGCGATATATAGTTAGTGCAACTAACTATATATGGAATTTCAATGGTTTTGTGTGAGTAAAATAAGGTTTTTTAAATGCTAATTCCTAACTATATATGGTCTATAACCTATGGTTTTTTCAGTGAATATATATATATATGTATGTAACATATTTAAACGTTACTGAAACACACAATCACTGAATTATGTCATCAGTGATGTCACTGACCATGTCATGTGTGATGTAATATGTGATATCATCGCAGTGCATTGCCGGGACGCGAGTTATACTTAACTTACCTCAACTAACTATAACGGACACATTTCTCTGGTTTTGTCTGAGTAAAATGTCCAACTAACTATAATGTCCCTGAAACCTGTGTTTTTAAAGTGAATATATCCATACATATATATGCCAATAAAAGAAGATCTTATAAAAAAAAACATTCTGTTATAAATTAAAACAATCCACTAATTAAAATCTTTATACTTAAATTTCCCACTACAGTCAGTGCAACTGTTGTGAAAGTGTTGGATAGTGGAGGGATAAAATGTACCATTCCTACTCTAGTCAGTGCAACAGTAGGAAAGTGTTGGATATAGGAAGAGTAAAAATTACTTTTCCCACTCCAATGAGTGCAACAGTAGGGAAAGTATTGGGTAGCGGAGGGGTAAAAATTACCATTCCCCCTCTGGTGAGTGCAATAGTACGGAAAGTGTTGGATAGCGTCGGACAAAATTTACTATTCACACTCTAAGCAGTGCAACAGTAGGGAAAGTGTAGTATTACGAAGGGGTAACAATTAATATTCCCACTCCAGCCATTCAAAATAAAAACAAATAAAATATCAACAACAAAAATTAAAAAACATAATAAATTAAAAATAGATAAATAGGTTAAAAACTAAAACACAACTATATTTAATATTATATTTTTTTAAATAAAACATATTATATTGTTAAATACATGTGACAAATACCTACAAAAAGTATATTAAATACATTACTTTCAAACAAATACCTAATTTTTAATTAGAAAACATTTAGAAACAAAAACAATATTACGTGAATTTCGTTTTTTCCCCACCCTATAACACCACACAATTCACCACCAACATCGAAATTTTTAAAAAATGTACTTCCATAAATAACATAATTTATTGCCAATTAAAGAAATATTATTAATTAAAAACAAATTAAAACTCATACAAATTAATAACTTCCCACACTTTACTCCAATAATCTCCACACCCCACAGCTAAAATTAAACTGTAAAAAAATTAATCACACATTTAAAAATTATTTTCAATTAAAAAACTGATAGTATTTAACAACTAATTATAAAGTAAGTAACAATAATTTACTCCACACCCTTTAACCCTATGAAGGTAAAGCCTACCAGCAAAAATATTACCCTAAGTAAATATCAATTAATTAACTAATTTTAATGATCTGCTTATTATTAATTACTTAAACATATATTTCTTCCCACCTTTTAAACCTATAAACCGTGCAACGCACACCTAAAATTAATTACACAATTTCCATATATAAAAAAAATGTTTGTAACTTTATTTACCTTTGGCATATTCTAACAAGCATCAGGTACATGTCAATAATACAATGTTTAAAATACACAATGCAAAGTACACATTACGGTAGATTCTTTACCGTTCTCAATAAAACCCCTCTACCTCCATATACATTCATGTAATCACCTCTACAGCTCCCATGTCAAAAGATATATAGGGCTCTTGTTTGTGAGGTGGCAGGGGAATTCATCCCACTCCTGTGGGGACTATTCCCGGCGATGGTTGTGACGAGGTGGAATTCTCAATATTTAATTGTCAATTCATTTATTAATATTAATTAACAACTTATTATTAAATAATTAAAAACAAATTACTTCCTACCCTTTCCCCTATAAACCCCACAACCCACACTTAAAATATGTACACAATTACCATAATTAATTACCAATTAATTAATGTTAATCAATAACCAATTAATAATTAATTAAAAATACATTACTTCATACAATTAACACTATAAAACCTCAATTAAATAAATATTAATGCATAAAAAATAATCATTCATTTATTATATTTAAATTACTTCCCATCCTATTCCTCTATAAACCCACAACCAGCTACGGAACTAGAAAATGCAAAATGTAATTAAAATAAAATTCATAAGTACTAAAAGTGTAAAACATATATTAAAAAACGCAAACAATTCTAATGCAAAAAAATACATCACATACATTTAAAATATATACTAAAATACATAACACTAATAAAACAAGCAATATTTTAAACAACTATAATTTTTCAAACAATATTAATGATTTCTATATTTTCTAAAAATATATTTCTTGCCTTAAAATCTATATTCTTGACCACGATATTGCTGTCGATATTTCTGTCACGATATTTACAACTCGATATTTGTGTAAGTTGACATATCTAACTTGATAGTTTGTCTGAATTCGTCTAGAGCCCTAAACCTAATATCTGTGTGAAAAAAACTTGTTTTGCTCATTTCCGAAGGAAATACTGGACGTTTTACAGCTTTGATTCCATCAAGATGATTTCAGGTGTGCAACACTTTTATCATATATACAGAATGTTAAAGATTATGGGCCTGATGTAGGTGGCAAATACCGGTCGGAAACGGCCGAATTCGGCCGTTTCCGACCGGTATTTGGCATCTTGAGATGTAGGGGGCCAGATTTTAGAGATTCTGTAAATTTACCGAATCGGTAAATTTACAGAATCTGTAAAATACCGAATCGGTATTTTTACCGATTCGGTACCTTCTAGATGTAGGCGGGACTTCTCAGAGTCCCTAAGGCCTTACAGAATCGGTATTTTACCACCCAATCCAATTGGGTGGTAAAATACCGATTCCAGGTGTGCATGCACATGTGTGCATGCACACCTAGCCATGTGACAGACACACATGCCCTTAGGGCATGTCTATGTGTCACATGGCAAACATGCCCGTCTTTGGGGTGCTAGAGGGTGTCAAAGTGACACCCCCTGCACCCTTGCTAAAATCGGTATTTACCGATTCTGTAATTACAGAATCGGTATTGCCCATTGATTCCTATGGGCTTCAAGGCCCATAGGAATCAATGGGCAATACCGATTCGGTATTTACAGAATCGGTAAATACCGAATCTTAAAGATTCGGTATTTACAGATTCTGTAATACCTACATCTCCCCCCTTCATATTTACTGACTCTTAAATACCGAATCGGTAAAATTCGGTATTTAAGAGTCAGTAAATATGAATTACCTACATCTGGCCCTTAGAGTGGTAACGGGGGCATAGGCTCAGACAATGGAGGACAAAGGGAAGGAAGCAGGTGCAGAGGCAGTGAGCTGACTATGAGAGGTGAAAGGTGCAGTGTAGCACAATGAACCATACAGGGCGGCAGGAAGGGCAATTGCAGAACAAGGGACCCTGGAGGAGAGGGGGGGAGGTGAGTAAGGGCAGCAAGCCAACCATGCAGGACAAGTGACTGAGGTTGTGGCGGCACAACAAACCATGAAAGGCAAGAGGGAGGGGTAATGCTAGCACAATAGGCCACACAAGGCAGGCAGAGCACAGTTGAAGCACCTTAGACTGTTGAGGACAAGAGGTAGGGGGCAGGGGCCCACACACAGACCACAAAGGACAAGTGGAGGGGAACAGGAACAGTAAGCTGACCATGCAGGGCAGGTGGTGGGGCAGTGGCAGCACAACAGAACTTTGAGAGCAGGAATGAGGGGGCAGGAGAATGCACACAACAGTGAAGTGCAGGGGGCGGGGATGTAAGAGGAGATAAGAGGGGCAGTAGTGGGGCTAAAAACCATGGAGGGTAGGTGGGATGTGGCAGGCACATTCCAATATATCATGGAGGGCAGGAGGCAAGTGATGCGTGGTAAACTCAGACAACAAATGGCAAGGGGGAGGGTGGCTGGGGCAGGAACACCCTGACCATGCAGGACAGATGGGAGGCACAATGGTAACACAATGGACCATGCAGGATTAGCAAAAGACAGAGTGGTAAAACAGTCGACCATAGAGGGCAGGAGGGAGGGAGTAAGAGCACAGGTGTGGACATTGGAGGGCAGGCGGCAGGGGCAGTGGCCACAAGCATACCATACAGGGCAGATTGGAGAGGCAGTGCAGCACAACAGACCCGGCAGGGCAAGCAGGAGGGGCAAAGACAGGTATAGAGAGCATGGGGCAGTGGCACGTACAGGGACAACAGAGGGAAGGTCAAGGGCAGAGGCAGAAAGCTGATCATGCAGGCCATGTGGGAGGGGCAAAGGCAGCTCAATGGAACACATATGGCAGGTGGGCAACAGGCAGTAGTGGGCAGGAAGGACGGAGCTGGGACATGTATAGGAAGGGAAGAAAGGAGCAGGTAGGGGCTGGACTCAGAGGACAGGGGCAGCCTACTGACCAAGCAGATCAAGTAGGAGGGGCAGGAGCAGCACAATGGACTATGGAGGGCGGAGGGAGGGAGGGGATTGGTGAATGGACTTGCATGATGGAAGGCAAAGGGAGGGGGCTCCCAGGCAGTAATCTGACCATGATGAGTAGGTGGCAGAGATGGTGGCAGAACAGTGGACCATGGAGGCCGAAGGTGCAGTGGCAGCTCAAAGTACCATGGAGCACAAGAGAAAGGGGACATGGGCATGCACATGGACAACAGAGGGAAGGTGGAGAAGGGCATGTGCAGCAAGATAACCATGCAGGGCAGGCGAAGGGGCATTGGCAGCACAATGGACCATGCAGGGCTGGAGAGAGTGAGCAGGAGCATAGACTCCATAAATCGAGGGTGGGGAAGGGGGCAGCAGCAAGGACGAGGTGAGTAGGATCTGCAAGATAATCCTGAAAGGCAACTGCAAGAGGGGCAGTGGCAGCAAAAAAGCCCACACAGGGCAGGAGGGAGGGGGCAGGGACAGACTTGTACAACAGATGGCAGGTAGGAGGGGTTAGAGGGAGCAAGCTGACCACAGGCAATGATAGGTGGAGGTAGGGTCATGTTGATGGAGAACAGAGGGCAAACAGGAAGGGAGCTAGGGCAGCAAGGTGATCACAGAGGGAAGATAGCAGTGGGTTTCCCACAAGCAGGGGGTTGGGATGTGACAAAGACCTGATGTAACTGGATAAACCCTGTGCTCAGTGGAGGTGCTGGCTGAATATGTAAAAAGAAATCCTAGAAATTTACTGGAAAATCCAAAGATTAAGTAGATAGTATAGCCAGGTATGGTAATATGATCTTCCCTTACATTAAAAAAGCCATAGACATTAACTGAAAAAAGCAATGGTTTAATTAATGTTATAGAGGGAGCGGATGTGGCCTAACAGCTAGGGCGGTAGACCTTAAATCTGGAGAACAGGGTTCCAGTCTCGGCAACAATGCTCAGCATCCTGTGATTCTGGGCAAAACACTTAGGGGCCTATTAGGATGGCGATCGGAAAACTACCCCGACTGCCATGGAAGCGGAAAACAACTTCCCGCCGGTACCGTTGATAAAAACGGCGGTCAAATTAGGATCTTCCGCCAAAAAACACAGACAGCGGCGGAACGGGTCCAAGAAAAACTGCCCGTAGTGGGTGGTGATGGCCAAAATCCGTCCACGGCGGTCGGATTTGCTGCGGAAAAACACCAACTCGCCGCAACCATAGCGGAGACACAGCACGGGAAATTAGGATGTCCTCGATGGTCCTGCGGTACGTTCCACTGTTTCTGACCGCCGCGGTCGCACACTGGAATGAATGGGAGAGCCAGTGGAAGAGCTGCAGCATAGCCACCGCTGCGGACAATCTGTGGAAAATATGGCAGACAAAGCAAAAAACCCACAATAAGGCCAAAAAGTGCACACAGCAAACTAGCCATGCCCCCCAAATACACAAAACACACCCCAATTACACAAACACATGGCAAAAAGAAAAATACCATTCCTAGGACAACACACACAACACACTTGACAGCAATACCCCATTTGGACACACCCACTTAGCTGAGTATAAAACCAGCCCCTTCCTTGACCATAATCGTTTGCAACTTTCCAAGACTGAAGGCCACCAACCCTCACAACAAAGGATAGGCAAAGCAACACACCAGTACTACTCACACCACACACAGCACCACCACCATTTCCACACCTGCACCACCAACCCCCTGCACATCACACGCCACACACATCACTACTACACCCACCACTCACACCCCTGCACCCACAAACACTTTGCAGACCACACACCATGCCAACACATAAAATGCCCAAATTCGCAGACAGTGAGTTGACAGTCGTGGTAAATGAGATAGTCAGAGTGGAACCACAACTCTTTGGTAGCCTGGTCCAACAGATACCATTAGCCACAAGGATACAAATGTGGACAAGGATAGTCCAAAGGATCAATGCAGTAGGGACCACCCGCGGTCAAAAAAGGAGATCATGAACCGGTGGCACGTTCTGAAGAGGGTTGTCAAAGAGAAGAATAGCAAGAACCGTGAGCTGGTTGGGAGGACTGGCAGTGGCCCTCCCATTCCACCAAAACCATTCACACCATGGGAGGAAAAGGTGCTTGCCATACTTCATCCAGAGAGTCTCACAGGAGTAGGCTGAGGAGTGGAGGCTGGTAAGTACAAACAAATGACTACCACCACACTGATATGTACTGTCTTGCTCAACTACAAAGCTACACCACCTAGCACAAATTAAATTCATCTGCACCACACACTCCCAAAAACATGTCTCACAGATCCAATATTCACCCACTCCCATTCACCACAAACGTAGCCATCAACATTACCTTGGGGGCATGTGTACAGGTACCTAGCACTACAACTCCCACCATGCCCCCTTGTCCCACAGCATCAGCAAGATGGAGATCTCCCCCCACCCCACCCAGAAGCATGTATCAGCCATTATACAACCCTCATCAAACTAAAAGGTAGGTATCCATATTCCCTGGGAGGGTGTCTGTGGGTGGGAGGCCTGTACTACTATTCCCACCATGCCCCCTGGCCCACAGCCCTGCAAGATGGAGCCCTCCCCCACCTCACCCAGAAGCAGTTGGAAGACACTGCATTGTTCACCTTTACCCAACAGGTAGGTCGCCACATTCCCTGGGAGGGCTGTTTGGGGGGAGGCCTGCTCCACTACTCCCACCATGCCCCCTGTCCCACACCCCAGCATGATGGAGCTCTCCCCCACCCAATCCAGAAGCATGTGTCAGCCATACATTACCCCCATCAAACTAACAGGTAGGTAGCCATCTTCCCTGGGAGGGCTGTTTGGGGGTGGGAGGCCTGCACTACTACTCCCACCATGCCCACTGGCCCTCAGCAGGACGGAGCACTCCCCCACACAGAAGCAGTTGGAAGCCATTGCATTGTTCACCTTCACCTAACAGGTAGTGAGCCATCTTCCCTGGGAGGGCTGTTTGTGGGTGGGAGGCCTGCACTACAACTCCCACCATGCCCCCTAGCCCACAGCCCAGCAAGATGGAGCCCTCACCCCACCACACCCAGAAGCAGTTGGAAGCCATTGCAGTACACCCAACAAACTTACAGGTAGGTAGTCATCTTCCATGGGAGGGTGTCTGGGAGTGGGAGGCATGTACTACTACTCCCACCATGCCCCCTGGCACACAGCCCAGAAAGATGTAGCCCTCCCCCACCCCACCCAGAAGCATGTGTCAGCCTATTACATTACCCACAGCAAACCCACAGGTAGGTAGCCATCTTCCCTGGGAGGGCTGTTTGTGGGTGGGAGGCCTCTCCTACTACTGCCACCATGCACCCTGGCCCACAGCCCAGCAAGATGGAGCCCTCCCCCAACCCCACACATAACCAGTTGGAAGCCATTGCAGTACACCCAACACACTTATAGGTAGGTAGCCATCTTCCCTGGGAGGGTTGTTGGTGGGTGGGAAGCCTGCACTACTACTCCCACCATGCTCTCTGGCCCACAGCACAGCAAGATGGAGCCTTCACCCCACCCCACCCACAAGAAGTTGGAAGCCATTGCAGTACACCCAACACACTTACAGGTAGGTAGCCATCTTCACCACAGTGAGGGTGTCTGGGTGTGGGAGGCCTCTCCTCCTACTCCCACCATGCCCCCTGGCCCACAGCCCAGCAAGATGAAGCCCTCCCCCACCCCACCTAGAGGCAGTTGGAAGCCTTTGCAGTACACCCAACAAACTTACAGGTAGGTAGCCATCTTCCGTGGGAGGGTATCTGGTTGTGGCAGGTCTGCACTACAACTCCCACCATGCCCCCTGGCCCACAGCCCAGCAAGATGGAGCCCTCCCCCATACCACCCAGAAGCAGTTGGAAGCCATTGCATTGTTCACTTTCACCCAACAGGTAAGTAGCCATCTCCCTGGGAGGGCTGTTGAGGGGAGGCCTGCACTACTACTCCCACCATGCCCCCTTTCCCACACCTCAGCAGGATGGAGCACTCTCCCACCCAGAAACAGTTGGTAGCCATTGCATTGTTCACCTTCACCTAACAGGTAGGTAGCCATCTTCCCTGGGAGGGCTGTTTAGGGGTAGGAGGCCTGCACCACTACTCCCACCATGCCCCCTGTCCCACACCCCAGCAGGCTGGAGCACTCTCGCACTCGCACCCAGAAGCAGTTGGAAGGCATTGCATTGTTCACCTTCATCTAACAGGTAGGTAGCCATCTTTCCTGGGAGGACTGTTTGGGAAGGAGGCCTGTACCACTACTCCCACCATGCCCCCTGTCCCACACCCCAGCATTATGAAGCACTCCCCCACCCCACCCAGAAGCATGTGTCAGCCATTACATGACCCTCATCAAACTAACAGGTCGGTAGTCATCTTCCCTGGGAGGGCTGTTGGGGGAGCCCTGTACTGCTACTCCCACCATGCCCCCTGTCCCACACCCCAGCAGGATGGAGCACTCCCCACCCAGAAGCAGTTAGAAGCAATTGCATTGTTCACCTTCACCTAACAGGAAGTGAGACATCTTCCCTGGGAGGGCTGTTTGTGGGTGGCAGGCCTGCACTACCACTCCCACCATGCCCCCTGGCCCACAGCTGAGCAAGATGGAGCCCTTCCCCACCACTCCCAGAAGCAGTTGGAAGCCATTGCAGTACACCCAGCAAACTTACAGGAAGGTAGCCATATTCCATGGGAGGGTGTCTGGGAGTGGAAGGACTGTACTACCACTCCCACCATGCCCCCTGGCACATAGCCCAGAAAGGTGGAGCTCACCCCCACCCCACCCAAAAGCATGTGTCAGCCTATTACATTGCCCACAGCAAACTCACAGGTTAGTAGCCATCTTCCCTGGGAGGGCTGTTTGTGGGTGACAGGCCTGCACTACCACTCCCACCATGCCCCCTGGCCCACAGCCCAGCAAGATGGAACCCTCCACCCACCCCACCAAGAAGCAGTTGGAAGCCATTGCAGTACACCCAACAAACTTACAGGTAGGTAGCCATCTTCCCTGGGAGGGTATCTGGGTGTGGCAGACCTGCACTACTAACCCCAACATGCCCCCTGGCCCACAGCCCAGTAAGACGGAGCCCTCCCCCACACCAGCCAGAAGCAGTTGGAAGCCATTGCATTGTTCACCTTCACCTAACAGGTAGGTAGCCATCTTCCCTCGGAGAACTGTTTGGGGGAGGCCTTCAACACTACTCCTACCATGCCACCTGTCCCACTCCCCAGCAGGATGGAGCACTCCCCTTACCCCACCCAGAACCATGTGCCTGCCATTACATTACCCTCATCAAACCAATAGGCAGGTAGCCATCTTCCCTGGGAGGGTTGTTGGGGGGAGGCCTGCACTAATACTCGCACCATGCCCCCTGTCCCACACCCCAGCAGGATGGAGCACTCCCCCATCCAGAAGTAGTTGGAAGCCATTGCATTGTTTACCTTCACCTAAGAGGTAGGTAGCCATCTTCTCTGGGAGGGATGTTTGGGGTTGCGAGGCCTACACCACTACTCCCACCATGCCCCTTGTCCCACAGCCCAGCAGGACGGAGCACTCCCCCACCCAGAAGCAGTTGGAAGCCATTGCATTGTTCCCCTTCATATAACAGGTAGGTAGCCGTCTTCCCTGGGAGGACTGTTTGGGGGGAAGCCTTCACCACTACTCCCACCATGCCTCCTGTCCCACAGCCCAGCAAGATGGAGCCCTCCCCCACCCAACCCAGAAGCATGTGTCAGCCTATTACATTACCCACAGCAAACTCACAGGTAGGTAGCCATTTTCTATGGGAGGGTGTCTGTGTGTGAGAGGCCTGTACCACTAGTCCCACCATGTCCTCTGGTCCACACCACAGCAGGATGGAGCAGGATGGAGGGCTGTTTGTGGGTGGGAGGCCTGCATTACTACTCCCACCATGTACCCTTGTTCCCCAGTAGCGCAAGATGGAGCTCTCCATACCACCCAGATGCATGTGGCATATAATGGCCCACCTCAAACAAACTAACAGGTAGGTAGACATATTATTCTGTCTTATGACACCACTGAGCAGGATGTAAGCCTTCACCACGCACACACAGATGTGTCACATTACAAAGCCTAATGTGAGCACGTAACAGGTAAGTAGCCAGTACATGCACCCACACATTTGTCACAAAAGAAATTGTGCCATATGACAACACCAGCCCTCTCATTGCCCAAATATGCACACCGAGCCCATTTCCATGCACAGGGTGCACACAGCTAAGCAACGGAAACAGTCACAGCTACTAAAGTGTCACACTCCAATGCAGATGTAGAATAAAGTCTGGGCACAAACATGCACAGCACCTATTGACATGTGTATCGCCATGGGGCCAGAGCAACAAGGACCATTAAAAAAATAAGAAAGCATGTGTGGTGGTACAAATCAAGATATGCACATGACATAACAAAGATATGCAGGAAATGGCAATGGCCAGTCCATGCCCAGATGTAAACATCTGCCAGGTCAGACAAATCAACAAAGAGTCCTCAATGAAAAACATGTGCCAGTCCCTAGATGGCATAAATTATGCACGGGTCGCATGGTATGCATTGACACCTCACACCATGGACAAGTAATGCATGTACCACTGCATCATATCAGGAGGCAGAGTAGTGCACATAGAAAACAATGTGATGATCAGTCAATTGTGTAGTATACAAACAGTGAATGACACAGAGCTAATACAGAGCTTGCGGGGTGCACTACAATGACCATTTCCGATCTGATCCACACGTGACCAAGAACTCACTGCAGAGGATAACACCAGCAACCTGCAGAGCCAGTCTCCCCCGGTACATGTATTCTCGGATGTTGACTCCCAGGATCCTCTGGACGATGAACTCGATGCTGGCCCATCTGGTGTGCCAGGAAGCAACAGGTCCCAGGACCCAATAGTCCCCCCCACAATATCTGCTGCTATAACAACTTCATTGCAGACCCCTGCTAATATGGCCTGTGGGCCACCGCCACCACCACCACCAGTGCTGCCTGCAACATCCTCCCTGTATCAGAGGATGACCACCTCACACCACCGACTGAGGACGGCAGGGAGAGGATGCGGGTGCACACTATGGTGAGGCAACAGATCTGTGGCAGCGGAGTAGGTGGGAGGGACAGGGTCACCCACAGACACCAGGATGCTGGGACCCAATCCCTGGACCACATCACCAGAGTCCTTGGCACTTATGAACAGGACCAGGGACAAACAGGTCGGTAGTATGAACTGTTATGTGAGCTCATCCTGCTGATGAAGTCCATTGACACCCGCATGGGACAAATTGTGGACCTATTGGGCCAGTAAGTGGCGGTACTGAGGGACAGGCCTGCGCCACAAACAACACCTCCACCTCCCTCTGGTGGGCCGCAGGATGACAGTTCCCCATCCTCCCCTGCGCCCCCAGAGACGGGTGATTCCTGAGGCCCCACTGGCCATGCAGCAGGGGCCCCTCCCAAGCGACGAAGGGGCAGTCCTAAGAAGACCCTGGGTTGTATCTGGAGGAATAGCACCTGCCACATGCCAGTCACAGAGCCAGCCCTGATGGCAACCCTCTTCACCACTGCATTGACTCTTTGGACTTTCCTTCCCCACACTGCCTTGTGAATGGGATCTGTCTGTTGGACTGGGTCGCCACATCCATGTGGTGACTACCTGATTACCTCATGTACCATGACTGTCAAATCACTGCCTAACCAATCATCTTATTGTAGATATCCACCCCCCTGTCACATGTCCCCATTGTAAATAAACACGCCTTACAGACACATGTTGTTGTGTCAGCTCTGTGTTTATTCCAGGATGTACAGTCTTCACCATGATTACAATGTACCAGGAGACTGGAGTGTATGAAGGCAAGGAGAGGTTGAAGGCACCTAGGGAAACACAACAGAACAACATTCACTGGTCTGGGTGTAGCATCACAGACAACACACTACACCCACCATCCAGATAAGCCAACATGTATATGTCACAATGGGCAACAAGTGTCAATATACACGTCCTGTAGATGTCCCCAAATGACCAGTTCCGGAAACATTGCCAACCACTGCTGAGTCTACAACTGGCTGCTGTTACAATTCTCACATACCCCTTCACGACAGCAGCAATATCATCAGACAATGGGTATGTTATACATTGTCGCCCACCTTTAAGTGAAGTAGCGGGTGATAAGCTGTTGACGCAGGTAAACACCTTCCTCTTCTCCACTGTCCTCATCACTGGACACGGGTTGGTTTACAGGTACGGGCCTTGGGTCCTCATCATCATCCAGGAGCAGGGGAATCTCCTTGTGAATGTCTAAGTTGTGGAGCATGCAGCATGCCACTACAATCTGACACACAGTCCTGGGCGAGTATGCCGGTGCACCTCTGCTCTTGTCCAGGCAACGGAAACGTGACTTTAGTAGACCAAAAGTACGCTCCACCACACAACGTGTCCTCCCATAGGCCTCATTGTAGCGGACTTCAGCCGGGGTCCTCAGATTCTGCTGTGAGCTCAGGAACCAGGGATGGTTGGGATATGCAGAGTCACCTAGGTATGACAAACACAAATAGACATCGCAATGTCGCTGAGGCAGAGGGCAGCAGGTCACACACCCAGCACACCATACGACTAGGCATACTCACCCACAATCCATGCACGCATGGAAGCAGATTAGCCATCTGCTGGGGCACAATGCTGTTATGCAGGATGTAGGAGTCATGGGCTGAGCCTGGGAATCTGGCACACACGTGGGAGATGATCATATCTGCCAGGCACACCACTTGCACATTTATGGAGTGGTAATGTTTGCGATTCCTGTAAATGTGCTCACTTGCCTGTGGTGACACAAGACCGACATGGGTGCAATCAATGGCACCAACAACATGGGGGATGTGCCCAAGGGGATAGAAGTCTCCCTTCACAGCAGGCAATTCAGCACCCCTGGGGAAATGGATATATCTGTCCTTGTATATCATCATGGCGGACAGAACATCACGCAGCACCATGCTGAACATCGGTGGTGATTTCCCACCTGCGCTGGCAACAGTCTGCTGGAACGTTCCAGTGGCAAAAAATGCAGGGCTGCCATCACCTTATAAGTTGGGGGAAAGCTGTTGGATATGTCCAGCGAGGCTACAGGTGGGGCTCCAACATATAACAGGGTTTTTAGGGTGGCTCTATCAAGACCGAATTTCCGGATGATCGCCACATCCTCCATGTCCTCCAGCACTGTCATGTGACAAAGCAGATTTAGCCTCCTCCTAGTTGAGATGAAAGTGGACACATGTCAATGCAATACATCATGAGATGGGCACAGAATCTCACATTCTGGATGACACAATGCCAACAATGACTGCCATCAAAATTGAGTTACAGACCAGCTTACATGAAGGGACACCTTCATCTACACAAAGGGCACACCTGTCAACTCACACAAAACAAGTACCTCAAACACCACCTTGGTCAATGTGATTGTGCATAGGGATATGGCCACATTACACATGGGCACGCTTGGGAGTATAGCATCCAGCATATGTGTAACAAATCAACCCCACTATCTCATACCTAGCAGCTGTACCTATCACCACTTAATGCCTAATTTCAACCTGGCACTTATCCACAACACAATGACAACAGTTGGCGCAGAAATGATGATTGTGTGCATGAGCAGAGAAAAGAGGTCATTCCAAAAAGTACATCATTCATTGAGAGGAGAGAGGGAGTACAGGCCAATCTACAAAATCACATACACAAACATGGCATGTGTATTCACTAGTGGAGTAAATGGAACATTGGCATTGTGTGCACAATGATGTGCTATTGACCATGTGGCCACTGCACACTGTTGATGTGTGCAAGATGGCCATTGCCATTGTATGTCACCCAAATCGTGGTAGCTACCTCCTGGCCCCAGCGGTGTGTCACCAGAACAACCCCCCATTCACACAGATGCGGTAGTGATAGGCATGGCGACAAACCCAAATGGCACTGGGTATGCTCCGCCACCCAAATCGCGGTACCTCATGTGATTGTATGTTACCCAAATCGTGGTAGCTACAGCCTGGCCCCAGCGGTGTGTCACCAGCAGCCCCCATTCACATAAGTGCGGTAGTGATAGGCATGGAGACATGCCCAAATCGCGTTGGGTATGCTCCACCACCAAAATTGTGGTAGCTTCCACCTGACCCCAGCGATGTGTCAAGAGGACCCCCATTCACACAAGTGTGGTAGCGATAGGAATGGAGACATGCCCAAATTGCGGTGGGTATGCTCCGCCACCCAAATCGTGGTAGCCAACGCCTGGCCCCAGCGGTGTGTCACCGCCATGGAGCATGCCCTTACAGCCAATGGGAACATTGATTGTGGTGGCATGATGCAATTATGAAAATCGCGGTAGGTGTGCTCCGCCACCGGGTAGGCGGACATTGGATGCATTTGAAAGATACACCATCGTGGTAGCGTGCACCGGGCCCCTGCGGTGTGTCACCATCATGGAGCATGCATTTACAGCCAATGGGAACGTGGATTGCGGTGGAATGATGCAGTTTTGAAAATCACGGTCGGCGAGCTCCACCACAGCGGAGGCGGTCATTGGATGCATTTGAAAGAGGCAGATCTGGACCACCAATTGCTGCAGCTTGGCAATTTTGAAACCACCACAGAGGGCTATATATGTGTGGGAGGGAGCCTCACATTTCCAATGATCCCAGAGCCTGCTGCCAGAGACCCAAGAACTGCTGCTGTTACCTCCCGAACCTGCTGCCAGAGACCCTTCATCTCCTGCTGCCTCCAGGGACTGCTACATGAGACCCCTGACCTGCTGCTGTGCCTCCAGTGCCTGCTGCCAGAGACCCCTCATCTGCTGCTGCTTCCAGGGACTCCTGCCTGAGACCCCTGACCTGCTGCTGCTACCTCCAGAGCCTGCTGCCAGAGACCCCTCATCTGCTAATTCCTCCAGGGACTGCTGCCCGAGACCCCTCACCACCCAATTCTGCTGCAGTTGTCTCATGTCCAGAGTGATGGCAAGGACAGAGAAGAGCCGTGCCAGTCCATTCACAAGCGAGGAGTTGGAGGTCCTGGTGGACGAAGTGCTCACACAGTACCCAAGGCTATATGGTGCCCCAAATGTCGTGGTAAGTCCTTAAAAGTGGGGGTGTAGGGCAGGGGGTCACACATGTAGTTGGGCTGATGCAGTATGTGCCTGAGAGTGTGGGGTTGTGTCATGCACTTCCAAACACGCTGTCTCCAGGGGGAAGGTATGTGTCCCAATGCCACAGGTTTCCCTACCTGCAGATGTAGGTATGAGTGACCTATGTTGTGTTGTCAGCCATACAGTGATGCAGAAGGTTGTTCATGCAGGAGTCAGGACAGTGATTGCTTGGCTGAATGGCTGTGTGTGCCCCTGTTGTCCATCTCAGTGTGAGCCCAGCTGGCCAGCACAGTGCCCGCCCACAAAGTCAAGGACACATCACTACACTTACAGTGTATTACATCGGTATTTTATCATTGCACTTCAGTTATACACTATCTCAGCACTGTAGATTGCACATGACTGGCCTTGTGTTGAGGAATTTCTATTTGTGAGTTCATGTCCCTCAATGTGACATCCATGACACAGTTATCTATTCACAGGGCAGGGACATTGAGTGCTGCGCAGTTTTGGACACAGTGAGTACACCCCCAGACACAGGTTGATATGTGATGTATGTGTTGCTCAACCCAACAATGGACTGGAGATGCGGGCAGGCCATATAGGGGTTTCAGTGTTGGCATCCTGCATGTGTGTGAGATGTGCAGGGACTGTGTTCCCCCTCACAACTGGGCTGGCAAAGAACGTGGCCTACAGGATCTGAGGCCCCACTCAGCGCTGTACATTCAGCACGGAACCTGGGCGTGCAATTCGATTCATCCCTTTCTTTCGATGACCACGTCAGGATCACTGCCGGACAGTGTTTTGGACTCATTAAGTCTTTAAACAATTTTTTTGATCTCCTCCCCATTGCAGCTCGAAAATCAGTCACGGTAGCTTTGATACTCTCCCGACTTGATTACTGTAATGGTTTAATGGCGGGAGTGAAAAAGTCCACCCTTAAAAAGCTGCAAAGCATACAACATGCAGCTGCTAGATTGGTGCTGGGACTTCCCAGAAGGTCATCAGCTTCAATGGCGCTGAACACTCTCCATTGGCTACCATTACACAAAAGGATTCTTTTCAAACTTCTCCTTACTGTTTTTAAAACTATGAAAAACTCAGGACCCCATTACTTCGCAAAGCGCTTCATACATTACAACCCCTCACGATGTTTGAGATCCTCTGGTACTAATCTTATTACCATCCCAAGATTTAAGTATAAAACCAGGGGCGGGAAAACCTTTACCGTCCTGGCAGCTAGGGCATGGAATAATCTACCTGTCAAGCTTAGATTAACTGACAAAGAGAGCACCTTTAGAAAACTCCTAAAGACATGGATCTACCAACAATCAGACACCTCTGTACTGGCAGCTATCTAGTTTTAGCTTTCTCACCATGTACCATCTCTCCCGTACTCGCTGCATGCTAACTCAGCGCCAAGATGCTCCTTCCGGAGCGAATGTCTGCGCTCTACAAATACCCATAAATATCAAATATCAAATGACCTTCGGGCTGCTTGCTCGCATTGGGCGTTTGGCACAGCGCAGCATGACACCACTAATGGGCCGCATATTGGCGGTGACTCAGCCTGAGCTGGATGCACATTTGAAGTAGCATCAGCAGCAAGCCAGGGGTGACCCCTGACCCTGCTCCAGGGCCGGTTGCTCCACACACTGTGCGGACCCCCGTGAGTGTGCCCAAAGTCCCCCTCTACTGCCGCGAGTTCGCCGCTGCTCCTGCAGCTGAGTATTATTCGCTTTGGTATTGTGCTGTGCCTGTTTTTACTGTTCATCTTTTTCTGCTGCCTTTGACTGTTTATTTTTCGTAGTTTTTACTGCCCCCTGGCCTCTGTTTTCCCGCTCTTCCCCCCCGCTCCCCGATCCCCGCCGCTGCTCTCCTGCGGCCCGCCCCTTTCTTTTCTGTATCCCCCCCCCATTCACTGCTCTGCTCCCACCTCCCAGCTGCTCCTCCCTCCCACTTGGCCATTTATGGTGGAGTCCACGCAGTGGTGAGCTGTGACCCCTGACCCTGCTCCAGGGCCAGTCGCTCCACACACTGTGCGGACCCCCGTGAGTGTGCCCAAGGTCCCCCGCTAATGCCGCGAGTTCGCCGCTGCCCCGCAGCTGAGGATTCTGGGTCTGGTAGTCCGTGTCTGTTTCTGCCCGTGATTCGCCGCTGCTCCTGCAGCTGAGGATTATTCGCTTTGGTATTGTGCTGTGCCTGTTATTACTGTTCTACTTTTCTGCTGCCTGTGACTCTATATTTTTCGTTGTTTTTTACTTCCCCCTTGCCTCCGTTTTTCCCGCTCTTCCCCCCACTCCCCACCGCTGCTCCCCTGCGGCCCTGCCCCTTTCTTTTCTGTATCCCCTCCCCATTCGCCGCCCCGCTCCTGCCTCCCCAGCTGCTCCTCCCTCCCACTTGGCCATTTATGGCGGAGTTCACGCAGTGGTGACCTGTGACCCCTGACCCTGCTCCAGGGCCGGTCGCCCCACACACTGCGCGGACCCCCCTGAGTGTGCCCAAGGTCCTCCGCTACTGCTGCGAGTTCATCACTGCCCCACAGCTGAGGATTCTGGGTCTCGTAGTCCGTGTCTGTTTCTGCCCGTGATTCGCCGCTGCTCCTGCAGCTGAGGATTATTCGCTTTGGTATTGTGCTGTGCCTGTTATTACTGTTCTACTTTTTCTGCTGCCAGTGACTCTATATTTTTCGTTGTTCTTTACTTCCCCCTCGCCTCCGTTTTTCCCGCTCTTCCCCCCGCTGCTGCTCCCCTGCAGCCCCGCACCTTTCTTTTCTGTATCCCCTCCCCATTCGCTGCCCCACTCCCGCCTCCCAGCTGCTCCTCCCTCCCACTTCGCCATTTATGGCGGAGTCCACGCGTACGCACAGCGCGCGCGCGCAGCGAGCGCACCGTTTGTGCGCCAAAGGCGCGCCAAAGGCAAGCCCGTCTACGCCCGTCCTCACCTGGACCGCGCCCAGCACCAGGACCCCTGGCCTCCTTCGTTGCCAGCCCACGCGACGGACTTACGACGCATCCACCCTCCACGCACTCAACACCGGCCGAAACCCCGCCTGCTACCAAGCCAACCCGAAAGGCACCGACGGACCCTTCACCTGCCAAGCCTGCCAATTCACCTGCCTCCGGACCTGCACCGCACCCGCCAGGCCAGGCACCAGTAACAATCACCTCAAGTGCATCCTGCTCAACACCCGCTCCGTCCACAGACATGCCGTCGAACTCTGGAACCTCCTCGACACAACAGCACCGGACGTCGCCTTCCTCACGGAAACCTGGATGAACGCCTCCTCAGCCCCCGACATCGACATAGCCATGCCGGATGGCTACAAGATCACCCGGAAGGACCGCGTCAACCAAACGGGAGGAGGTATCGCCATCGTCCACAAAAACACCATCCGAATCACGACCAACTCTGACGACACCCTCACCGCTGCCGAGCACCTTCACTTACAGATACACACCGACCCCAAGCCCACATTCAGAGGCACTCTCATCTACAGACCACCGGGACCACGCACACAATTCAGCGAAGCCATCGCAGACTTCGTCAGCCAGCACGCCCTCACCTCCTCAGACTACATCCTCCTAGGGGACCTCAACTTCCACCTGGAGAACAACAATGACAGCAACACCACCACCCTGCTGGACAACCTCGCCAACATCGGACTCAAGCAACTGGTGGACACCCCCACCCACTACGCCGGCCACACGCTAGAACCCATCTTCTCCTCCAGCAAGCACATCTCCTTCAGCCACTCTACCGGACTTCACTGGACAGATCACAGCTGCGTACACTTCAACTTCAGGAGAACCATGACCTACCACCACCCGCAACAGGTTCCCCGCAGAAGCTGGACCGAGATCACCACCGACCAACTCATCACCTCCCTCAGCCAGCACCCTCCCACCAACATGAGTTGCCCTCCTCATTCAAGAGTGGCTCAAACGTTGTGTTAAAATCTCCCTCTATAATCAAAGGTAGGGATGGCTGGTTACTCTCCAGAAGATTGTCAAGTGCCGCTAAAACACCCGACCTTTTCCCTCTTGAGCCATGCACAAACATATTGTATATTACTGCTATCCCCTTGGAGCCCCTAGACAGTCTGATTGCCTGAATGCCATGATTGTGGGTTGGGATAGTTTGAATATTCAGCCCCCTATCTTGCCTCACCCACATTGTCAGACCTCCTGATGGTCTCCCTCATAATCTTTTAATAGTTGGAATATAAAAATCCAAACAGCCAGCACAAAAAATGGGTACCTCTGACCAAGTATCTTGTAACAGACAGACGTCAAACCTCTCCATTAAAGCATGCCGCTCTGGGGATCCCACAGTTGAACCTAATCCTGCAATGTTCCATGTCATGAGGGTATTCATTACTGATGCCCCTTTGTCCGCTGATTTGATGTTTACAACTGGTATGCTTAGACTTCGGGTACTATCTTGTATAATCCCTACTTTTTGGTTGTTTAACAAGGGTTCCACTCCTACAACTTGTTCCTGCTCTACTAATTGGGAATCAGACCCAAATGAAATTGTTTTGGGGGCCACCTCCATAGTCAGTTTTCCCTGCTGCCCCCTATCCAGATTACCCGCGAGTCAATCAATATTTTCCAATGTTGATTCCCCCCATAGGCCTGGGAGGATCGGACCCATGTTGGCGAACATTATCACCTCCCCTCGATGGGCGACTAAACTGTATGTTTGATATTCCTGGTGCACTAGTGCGAAATTCTAGGGCAAAAAGATTTTCCACTATATGTGCCCTAGCTATCGTAAGGTCAATGCTATTCAGGGAATTTGCTGTTGCTACTAGCCTAGGGGTTCTAACTATGTCTTCACTAATCACCTACCGGCACCCTCTCACATGCCTTGTCCAGTTGATTGATTTATTTATTAGGGAATGATTTATTTATTAGGGAATCCTCACTCTCTGGCCTGTTTGTCATGGCAAGTTTTGGAACATTCACCATGACAATTTTTGATGAATTTTGCGTTTCCATAGAACTGCATGCCAAATGCATACTTTCCTCCCTAGGCCTTGGCTGGGTAAGACGTAATGCCCTAGTGCCGTTCTGATATACCTGAGCCCTGACAGAGTTTGTTGGTAAATAATTTCCGATGTTATTATTAATAGGGTTAGTCTGGATAGGACTTAGGGGGTGCTCGCGGGCGTGTTAAAGATGACAGTTTAGTCCCGTCCCTAGGCCTACCTGAGTTAAATGTGGCACCAGAAGCCTGTGTTTGATTTGAATGTGGGGGGATAAGTATACCTTCCCTTGTGGCCCTTGGTTGCAATTGACCCGAGGTCAAAGTTTTCACTAGCATAATTAGCTCCTCAATCTGGCCTCTCATTACACCCATTTCTTTCCTCATTGCACTAATCTGTAAGATTAAATCTTGGTAGACCTTACATGGTTTTGACCCACCCTGGTGTGGAGTGTTCGGGGATAACTGATGTACCCCCCCCCATCGCCTCCTGATTCATTAGTTTCAATATCTTGTAGTGGGAGGTACCTATTTGTGCACTGCAACACTGTAGCAATTTGGTCTATATTGGCTATATCCTCATTGGACAATTCTCCCTCATTTGTGCTTTATCTGCCTTTCTTGCATCTCTGGAA
The DNA here is from genome assembly GCF_964261635.1 of Lissotriton helveticus. Lineage (NCBI taxonomy): Eukaryota > Metazoa > Chordata > Amphibia > Caudata > Salamandridae > Lissotriton > Lissotriton helveticus. The sequence continues at coordinate 597,670,113 of NC_136063.1, read as the reverse complement.
CGGTATACAACGTTTTTAACACAATTTTTACAACGCACTACCATTACAACGAAACTTTTACAACGCAAAATCCATTACAACGCATGCATTTACAACGCAGTCATTACAACGCATGACACTACAACGCACACCACTACAACGCATACCATTACAACGCAGTATTTACAACGCATACCATTACAACGCATACATTACCATCCAACACTTACCCTACTGTTGCACCCCCTGGAGTTAGAATAGTAATTTTAACCCCTACACTATCCAACACTTACCCGACTGTTGCACCCCCTGGAGTTAGAATAGTAATTTTAACCCCTTCACTATCCAACACTTACCTTATATGCAAAATAGTGTAATGCGTTGTAATGGTATGCGTTGTAAATGTACTATGCGTTGTAGTGGAATGCGTTGTAAAGGTATTTTTAAAGTATTCGTTGTAATGGTATGCGTTGTAATGGTGTGCGTTGTAATGGATGTTGCGGTGTAAAAAATGCGTTGTAATGGTATGCGTTGTAAAAGTGTGCGTTGTAACGTCATACATCCCTCTGGAACATAGCCAGAATGGTAGTAATGAGCATTTTATCTGCATGTGCCAACTTGTTAGTAGGTGAGTCCCTCGATGCTTGCCTCATTGGCTCTAGCTCAAGGATACCCTCACACTCTTCTATCAGGGTGTCTATCCTATCTAATACACAGTTACTACTTGCATGTGTTTGGAGATTCCTTGCCCTTTTGCTTTTACCCCCCCTAAGCCGATTTGAGCTAATGCTTCCTGTCTCTCCTCCATCCTCACCCACACCCAGCAACTTTCTTTTACCCATTATTAATATTGTCAAGCTTGAACAGGCAGGGTTCGATATACAACACTCTAGCACAACTTGCTATAATGTGACACTTGTTAGCTAGGATATAAGGTGGTAAAATAGATCCAGTCTTTACAGTTTTCTGTGATGGGTCAAAGTCTCCAAATAGAACAGTCACCGCAAAAATAGCTACAACAGTACCTGTGGGCGGTGTCAATCACAGCTCGATCTCCAGTTCCATGCTCTGGCCAACAAGGCAAAACAGACGTTGGAGGGGTAGCCCAGCCCTGCCTCTTCCTGCCACTGATGGACACGGACGGGCCGGCCCTTGGCCCGGGCTTCGCCCAGGCAACGTCAGGGCACGCCTGTGCGCGTCCCGTGCTGCGGGATGGCCGCGCTGCCTAGGAAGGCCTCCTGCGACCTCCGATAACGTCCTCTCGCAGCGCCCTGCGCCACGCAAAGCCTTCTGGGAGTTGTGGCCGTGACCGCCTGGCCGTTCCCTTCAAGGCGTGCGGTGCGGCACGGCGAAGCAGCTGGCCCCGGGCAGAGCAGGTGAGTACTGTGCAGAGAGTTAAGTGGAGCCATTCCCATCACTGCGTTAGTCCAAGGTTTTGGTGTGTCAATGGCATTCATCAGGACCCACTTCTTGTCACTCTGCTATTTGTGATGAAAGTAATAAGTTTTAAAATACCATACTTAATTCTGATGGCATCAGTCTGAGTGGTACCAGCTTCAATATGGTCCACTATTAAAAGGGTACTATTAATATACCACCACCTTCATTGGGGTCCTTTACTGGTGATCCTCCAAGTTCTTAATTCCTTGGAAAGCCTCCCATATCAGCAATGCAGGGCGCGCAATGAAATCCGTTTTATTTATTTAATTGTTTCCTTACCTCCGATCATCCATATTCCAGTGTTTACTACCCCCCACCCTGCCCCTCGCCCGCCCCGCCTTTCCACCCCATGGAACTCCCTCCACGGGCTGTGACTGGTGTACACTATATCTATTAGCAAAATTGTAAGAGTGAACAGTGCTTAATTTGAACAAGGTAGAGACTGAGTGGAACAAGTGTGAATTGTAGGCATGTGTTACAAATAGGTTTTGGTTCAAATCAAAGTCCTATTGCCAAAATATGTAAGAAAAAGTAAAGTTTATGTTTACAGTACATCATTCATCTGTGGATTTCTGTGCACAGGCTGACATTAAAGTGTTGTCAGTACTATTGACAGCATTCATATAACCTGGAGATTTATAAGGTAGAGATATTTATTTCCAGAAGTTCAATACAAATCTGAGACATTATACATTGTTGAAAAAGGCATCATCTATGGGTGACTCACTTACAAACGGTTTTGTAAAAGGATTTTAAGTTTTGTTGTAAGGCGTGTACACCATTCTACTCATTTCAAAAAATCTATTTATACTGACATGCCTTACCAGTGGCTAAAACTGTTGGCTTAAAATTATGTCAAATTAGGTATTTACCAGTTACATCTCATTTAGGTCAATATTGGCCAACCACTTTGAACGGAATTTAAGGTTTAATAAAATGCTGACTCGATTAATGCTTTTTGAGATATAAAGTTTCTTACGCACCTAAATACCAGTAATAAAAAAAAGCCTAATCGTTGCTAAAAGTGGCTGTTTTCACAGATATGCATTATGTCATGCATGTTGCAAAGGTTTAAGCATCTTATCAGTGACTTCCACTGGATACTAGCCCACAATGTCCATTTGATGCAGGTCATCCCGATTCTTCTGACTGCTTTAGTAGTGTAACACTGCAGACTGACAGAGACTCTCAATTCTGTAGACATTCAATACACCCAGCAGGCAGTTCTGGCCTTTCTCAGAGTTCCACTCAATTGTTCCTGCAAGCCAGTGTAGGAAACTATCTTTAAAAAACTCTGGGACGAAATCTGAGGCAGCCTCAACTCATCAGTTTCCCGATGATTGATTATAAGATGTAAATGTCTGAAACAAAACCATTAACCTGATTATGGATATGCTAGGATCCTACGTTCAATAGATACATTTATACCTTCTCAAGTGAAATGTTGCAGAGGCTTAGTAGATTACAGAAATATGAAAAATAGAGACTGTTCTATGGATTTCCAGAATTATGATGTTTCAGTAGTATGATTTAATAAATGAGCACAGTCTGTAAATATAGGGCCCGATTCACAGAACTAACTTAAGACAAAATCCTAAACTTACTACTTTTAGTTTTCACAGAAGTTAGGATTTTGTCTTAAGTTTGTCTTAAGACAGACTTAAGTTAGGATTTTGTCTTAAGTTTGTCTTAAGACAGACTTAAGTTAGGATTTTGTCTTAAGTCTGTCTTAAGTCTGTTTTAAGACAAATTTAAGACAAAATCCTAACTTCTGTGAATACCAAAAGTAGTAAGTTAAGGATTTTGTCTTAAGTTAGTTCTGTGAATCGGGCCCATAGAATCTGCAACCGGATGACACTTTCACTTATTTTCAAAGTATTCAAACCCTACTAGGATAAAAAGAGAGTTTAAATGTCCTTTGAATGCCCTAGGAGAAACTCAATGGTATCGCCGATTTATTTGTTTCTGTGTACACTCTAAAATGTCGTCGTGTGTGGGGATTTTACATCCGTATTCCCAGTGCTTAAATTGGAAAGTATTAAGTGCCAGGGCCTAAGATATTTCTCTGGAAGTCCCTGCAGTCTGCATGGCCTACATTATCTGCCAACGCTACCAACAACACCTACTTACCATTACAGTCCTACAAATGCATTGATATGGACGATACCAGATGGCCCAAAGCTACAAAAATGGGCAGAGCACCCTGGGATTATTTTGTAATTGTATATTGAATTGTTAAACATTTTACTCATGTGCGTTTATTAGAAATAGACTGACAGCAACCGGTAAACACCAGAACAAATTAAGCACTAACTTTTTTGGGTGCGAAATTTAAATGCGCAATATGCATGTGAAAAAAAACATTGGGAAGGTCTGTCTCTCTACCACTCGCCTGGGAATACCCATGTCACCAGATTAATTTAAAACCTGAAAAAATCCCAATGGTATGTTCTATCTGCGGCCGAAATTGTACCATTTTATCTTAATTGGATGTATATAAATGGCATAAATGACCGCATATCATAGATAAATAATACAATTCTGCCATATACTCTCGGAGATGTCACTTTACTACACTGAAATGTAACTGGGGTGCTAATCTATTATGAATCATGCTCAGTCTTAAACTTGTAAGAAACCCAAAAAAAACTTCCGTGCAACTTTGTACCTAAACTTCAAAGTTAAGGATGGATATAATTCGCTCTCTAAATGTTGTTGTTAAACTACGTCAGTTTATCTGCTGTTGTTAACACTGTAGCAGCCTCACTGCTGTACCTGAGGCTACTGGCGTGGGGAAGCATCGCTTAAAAAGTAATTTAGCAAATACGCTGTACCTTCCCTCCAGTGGAACCGAAAGGGAAAGTTGTAGTGAACAACGATTGTAAGCAAAATGCGCCTTGGGTGACGCTTAGAACTCATTTCTTTCAAACCAGCAATAACTTCTGGTGCTATTGGTCCTGAGGCAGCAGCAGTCAACATTGTTTAAAAAGGCTCCCTTATGGTGTACTCATTAATTAACTGCACTGTTTGTTGATTCTAGATTGATTCAATTTGTTCTCTGGAGAGCATTTTGGAAAGTCTGTCATGGCTTGATACAGAAATTCATCTTCAGGCCCTAAATCCCCCGGATGGTGCTGCTTTACTGGGACATATAGGAGATGAACTGAAAAATAGAATTTGTCAGATAAAAAAATGGTAATCAAAATATTTCAAATTCAGATGTAATTTTTGAAGATTTTCCCTGCAGAGTAAGAAAATATACCTGAAGCCAGGTTTGACTGACAGGAGGGCTGTAGCACGCAGAGAACCAGGCAAATGATATGCAAAGCAGATAGGGAAGTATCTGCTGCTAATTACTCGAAAAATCATTTAATTAAGTTGTTTGCCAATTGAGGGCTTGCTTTTAGTGTCCTATAAATATTTAAACACGTATGATAAACTTTGTGTCTTATTAGCACTCTTGCAAATAGCATAACATGTTCTTGGGGAATCGCTCGACGATGTTTTTAATAATCCAATGAGCCATTTGTGACTGTAATTCTCATGAATATTTAATAGAATTTCACTTCATATTTTCGTGTTAGTTATTTTGATATATTCAGAGTATTAAGAGTATTACTGGTAAGAAGTTCGCATTTTACAATTTCTAAAGTCTACCAAAATTTGCGATCCTTCTGGTACTGGGTGTATGTATGTACACGTATATGAATTACGTGATTTACACTTTTGAAAATTACCTACATTTTTCACAATGAGAAATAAGGAGAATCAAAGTAAGGCCATAAAAACAGCATAATTATATAACCACACTGGAAATCATTGGTCCTTTTACAAGCATTATTTGAAAAGTAGGAAAGACTGCTTATGGTAGGTTTACTGTTACAATTTATGTGCATTTTAAACTTTTTAGATATTCATAAAAGCCGTAGGTTTGCATGCATGCTCTTGCTGCCCAACACTTACTCCTGACAATTGAGTGATTGATACCCGAGAAGAAAAGTCCCCTCCACTAACACCATGGCTATGGAAAACAATTCGACTGTGCTCAGAAGGCTAAAAATAGGTAAGGTGTGCAGAGGAAATCACAGTTTCCACAAAAGCCTCAGGGACTTTTTCTGTACCCAAAACATTTCTCATAACTAAAAAGTAACGCACACGTCAAGCACGTCAAGATTTTAAAATGTCTAGTATTTCGGAGTTTTCAAAGTTTTTATTTAGTTGCTTTCAGCTACTTTTGCAGAAAAGTGGTTTTAGACATAGTACAATGATAAATCTTCCACTTACTGACCATTTTTGCCTCTGTTCAGCTACGAAATATCATTAATACACTGAATAGTCACATCATAAAAAGACCCTAAACAACCACCCAAACCACTTTTTGCGAAAGTAGTGGCAGACAAAAACCTCAAAACACCCCAATAATAATGTATAATAATGTATGAACAACCTAACAAGTTTGTATGACAAAAAAAATTTAGCCACTTGTCTCTTCTCTCTACAAGAAGACTCTACTTCGTATTTGTACAGGTGCATCATTGGAGCTCTTTTGGTGTCATAAAGGCAATTCCTACGGCGAGGGGGTCTACCAGTCTTAGCACCTCTAGCATGTAAGCACATAAAACAAATCCTCCATCCCAACTTCTAGACTTTCATAACGAAGCAATCGAAAGGTTATATTTGTCCTTGTCCTGGCAAATATGGAAACCCAACATAAAATGTAAAATCCCATCTTTCAAGCCAGTTATGCAGGACTCTTCCCATCACTTTACAGACAGGAATACTTAAACACCCAATCCCAGAAAGCACCAAGATTCTCTGTTCTTGAGAGCTCCTCAAATTTGTCAGATATGTTGTGGGTTTGGTGATGCACTAAACAAACTCGCTAGTTGTAGGGTACAAGGGTTACAGCTAAAATTCTCTTTTTTATCAAGGTTGACATGGCGCTTATGGGCAAGGTTTTTGGGCTAGATGTTTGAATTTCAAGGCCTAGATCTTTAGCTTTAGATTTAAGTGTGGATGGCATGACCATACCTACTTGTTCTCTTCACGCCTTGTGGATGAGGTGAGTTGTGATGGTGGCTGAACGTTTTCCTGCATATTTTAAGGGCGCCATTTTCCCTCTTTCCTGTATGGATTTACAACTAATATTCAGTTTGAATGCTTTCATAGAAAACACCGAACTATCAGGGGTAGTCTTTCCCAAATGTTCCTTTCAATAAGTGTGTGGCCAGCGCCGAAAAGATGGCACTGTTGAGGAGGAGGCCCCAATCCCTGTTGGGGTTTTGGCCAAGGGATCAATGGAACTTGGGTGTTGCGATGCACCTTGCCTCAAGGAGCAATGTAGAACTGGACAGGGAGCTGAGCAATCTCCCTGCTGAGGATGACAAACCCTGCCAGTGCACGTCATCGATCTGAAAGTGGGTTGCCCTTTTGATGCTGTGACAATAGCCACTTTGGGCCTCCATAAAGATTGAGTTGGTGGCCACATGTAAAGATGTGACCCAGTGTTCTTGCACTGGGGCCCAGGGACAAAATCCACAAGTCATCTGTAATCTGGGCCAAAGACTCAGAGGAGCATAGAGTTTCACCACGGAAGACTGCTATGATTGGCACGTTGTGGGATGGTTCCCAGAAGGATCTTCACCTAGGAAAAACAATGGACTGAACAGTGTCTTGGAGCACTATATGGAGAAAGTCTCTGAAGGCAAGTGCCGGTGCTGGGAAATGATGAGGGTGTATGAAGGTAAGGTGTGTCCCCCTCACCGAAGACCCTACTGCGGAGCCAGTTTCAGTGTCTGAAAACCATGCATAACCCAGGAGACTAAAATGGTGGGTAAAAAGGAAGCCCACTGCTAATTCGAGTGGCATGCTGCAGATCCACATAGGCTACACCAAATCAAAGACAGTGTGTAGAACTGCCAGCATAAGGTAGATGATTTCTCAAGAACACTTAGCATGAATGCAATACCGTCAGCCTATCCAAGACTACACAAAGCCAAACAAAATGTAAACTTTTATAGGTGGGCCCTCCAATAGTGAAGACCACACACACACACACACACAAACACACATGAAGAAATCAGCCTCAGACAGGCCTCATGGGGATCTTCACTCTTGCTGGGGAGAGGGAGTGGAGAAAGAAACCAACAGAGACTGATTCAGGACAGGTCTCTTTCGTAAATCAGGAAAAGCAGTTGCATAGAGGATAAACAAAATATTCCTTTTATGAGGTAGATACAATGCAACACCTTTTGGATCTGGAAAAACACTGAGCAAGATCTTCACAACTTCAGGAGAATACAATTCAAGAGAAATCAGCAATGAATGACATTGTGAAATACATTTGGACAAGTGGCAATAATGTGAGTGTGAATAAAGTAGCTACCTCTTATTGTAATGTAATGTTGAATGAAACAAAGAAAGCAATAGCAAAATTATCCTCTGACCTGAATGACATCAGTGGAAAATGTCATAATATAGAGGACCTGTTGAGAAGAAATGATGTTGCCATAAGGAGTGTGAGAGAAGTTTTACATGGTATTGATGTGGAGATCTTTTGGTCTAGACTGTTCAAGTTGGGGTGAGCAGTCAAAATATCGATTTTTTTATGTTGTGATACAGTAATATTGAGTTTTTTATATCGTAGGGACAGAATATCGAAGTCAAGAATATTATTGACCAGAATATCGACCTTAAGGTAACTAATATTGTTTTTTTATATCTAAGTAAGTAATATCGAAGTCAATAATATCTAAGTAAGTACCGTAATATCGGTAGCAAAAATTTTGTTGTTAACAATATCACTATTTATATTAGTGTTTTGTATTTTAGTATGTATTTTATATATATATATTTTTAAGTATATGTATTAAAAGTTTAGAAATTCGTATTTTTTCAAAGTAAATTTTGCGTTTTAGTATCAGAGCGGGTTGTGGGTTTATAGGGGAATAGGGTGGGAAGTAATTTCATTATAATTAATTAATTATTACATTTTGATTTATTGTTATCCATTATTAATTTACTAGTAATTAATTAATAATTGGTAATTAATTTGTATTGATTAATTTACAATCATATTTATTATACAAAAATGTATGTTTTGCTATTGTTAATTAATGAATTGCTAAATAATTATTAATTGGTAATTAATTTGAATTCATTCATAAAAATTGATAATGAAACTAATTATGTACATTTTTATGTGTAGTGGGTTGTGGGTTTATAGAGGAATAGGGTGGGAAGTTTTTTAATTATCATATTTTTTATTTTTATTTTTTGGTATTGATAATTAATGTATTGTTAATTATTATTAATTGGTAATTAAGTTTTTTAATAATTGATTATTTATAATTAGATTAATTATAATGAATGTATTCATATTTTTTATTGTTAATTAATTTATTGTTAATTTAGTATTAATTGGTAATTCAATTTTAATAATGTATATTCACATTAATTATGTTAATTTTTATGTGTAGCGGGTTTTTGTTTATGGGAAATAGGGTGGGAGGTAATTGTATTTTATTTAAGTAATAATAATATAATTTTATTGTTATTTAATATTAATTTATTAGTTAATTAATTTTTAATGTGTTATTTATTTTTCAAAAATTATTTAATTAATAAGTATGTTATTTAGCCCCTACGCTATCCTACATTTTCAACACTGTTGCATTCACTGGAGTTGGAGTATTAATTTTAACCCGTACGCTATCCAACACTTTCCCTACTGTTGCATTCACTGGAGTGGGAATAATAATTTTTACCTCAAAGCTATCCAACACTTTCCCTACTGTTGCATTCCCTGGGGTGGGAATAGTACCCTACGCGATCCAACATATTCCCTACTGTTGCACTCCCTGGGGTGGGAATGGTAATTTTAAACCCTACTCGATCCAACATTTTCCCTCCTCTTGCACTGTTTGGAGTTGGAATAGTAATTTTATTACCTCTGCTATCTAATATTTTTTGCATTATTTTAGTTAATGTAGTATATAATTAATATTAAAAAGAGGATTTTCTTAATTACATTTTTATATATATTTATTTATATTATGGTTTTATGTGTATAGATGTATTTATAATTTATATGACATTTAAAACAATTATAAGTTATTAAAGTATGTTTTAAAAATTATTAGTAAGTATATATATTATATATCATATGTATATGTTTATATTATTTTTACATTATATAGATATTACTTATAATTTTTAAATATTTTAAAATATTTTCAACTATGTTTATTATAATTATATGCATTATTTATTTTATTTTATATTCTTTTTTTATCTAAACAAAAAGATATTTTTAACAATTATATTTTTGACATCGATATTTTTTCCCCCGATATTTTTGCACTTACTATAATGTAGATAGGATGTCGATATTCTTGACTTTGATATTCTCGCGTCGATATTTCTGTAGGTCGATTTTCTGTCCGTCCATATTCTGTCAGATATTTTCAAGTGGGGAAGCTGACCATTTAATTTAAGGTAAATTAACATTGCTGATGACTTTTCGTTAGATGTTAACGTGAAAACACTCTATAAAATAACACATACTCAAAATGTGCAAAATGCACGAGGCAATAATTTTTTACTGATTGGCCACAGTTGTAGTTCCCTTTTACAAATAGAAGCTTTAGAAATTGCAGAATTATGCACAAATGTGTTTGAAAGCTTGACCTTAATGTGACTTACTTAAATTCTTCATCATGACTGCAAAAGGTTTTATAAAATGTATTATTTTCCATAAGCTGCATGTTCTTGTTTGCGCCAAGCTTGAACTTCCTATCTCTCTTGTGATCATATAATACTGAATAGAGGATTTCATATTATAATAATAATTATCACTTACATGAAATACAAAAAGCTTTACCTAACCAAAAATCTGCAAGTTAATGTTGCTGTCTTAAGTACAGTTCATTGTTATTCAAAGAAACATTGAAAAAATTGTAGAATAGACTCTGCATTAAACTTCCTTCGAAACCAAGGTTAAAGATACAAATGTTTAGTGATGTCTGTTGCATATTTGATAATAGTTAGTCAACTTCATGTGTTTTCCATGGGAAAAGAAGAATGAATCCTGCTCACCATCGAAAGATGTCTTTCCATTGGACTGATGTGATCTAACATTCAACAATGTTAACTACATGTTTTCTTGTCTTTTATATTAGTGCGTGTTTGTAGTTGGAGTTAGAGACACTGCTTAGATGCTCCAAGATCCAGAGAATGTGTTGGAGAGATTCAACCATCCTTTCCTTGCCTATTGTCCCTGACAGTTGTAGCTACTTCTGCATCTGTTGGCCCATATTTCTCTGTTGAGGCTTTGGATAATGAAACTCAGATGAGTTTCATGAACTGCTGTTTATGAGGAGTTTGACTACTTTTTTATTTTAAATGCGTATTTGGGGTTTTATGCATAGGGTGAAACAGATGCTACATTCATCACAGCAGGCAGAGAGTTGCCACAACATGCGGCACATGCAAAAGCCATTTATTGACCAATGTAACAAGTGGCATAATCGTGCCAGTTTTGGGAATGTTATTAATAAACTCTGTTATAGCAAATTAAACATTGATTCCTAACAAAGTAAACAAGCTCATGCGACTGCATGGAAGAAGCAAGGAGTCAAATCATATAGGAAGAGGGAGGAAGACAGTTCAGAAAGGCTCACAGCAAGTGTTAAAAACAAATATTATGTGCAGTCATTTCACCTAGGTGTGGATGGGGAGGGGAAAGGGACCCTAACCCAGGATGGAATGGGCAATGGAGATGCTGTAGATACAGGGGAAACAGTTGTGCACTCTGAGGGATGTATGATGTGTTAATCGCGTAACTATGAGATCCAGTAGGCCCCACGTGCTGCATGAGAGGCACTCACCCCTGTGCATGTCAACATGCAAAGTTCCGAATGTCATAGGGCTAAGTGTCAACTCAAGCAGGGCCCACATCAATCCCGGCTTCCACATTGATCAGAAAGGTCTCATAGCGCTCAACACTGGTGAAGGAATTCCCCTGCAACTAGAGCCACTGGAGGGTGTGAGTCTCTGCACAAGTCCATGTCAATAGGCTGTCCTGTGGCAGAGGACGTGCTCGCTGGCGGCACGCGCATTTTTAAAGTTATTTACTTGCTGTCTGGCTGACTACTAGCTGCTGGATCCTTGCCTCCGCTGATTAATAGCGGCGAAATCCTTCATTAGTCTTTTAACAATCCCGCCCTACCCGCCCTGTTGACCCCGCCCACCCTGGTCACCGGGCTACTTAGGCTCCGCCTTTTCTCGCCTGCCAAACTCGAGCTGTCCTGTGGCAGAGGACGTGCTCGCTGGCGGCACGCGCATTTTTAAAGTTATTTACTTGCTGTCTGGCTGACTACTAGCTGCTGGATCCTTGCCTCCGCTGATTAATAGCGGCGAAATCCTTCATTAGTCTTTTAACAATCCCGCCCTACCCGCCCTGTTGACCCCGCCCACCCTGGTCACCGGGCTACTTAGGCTCCGCCTTTTCTCGCCTGCCAAACTCGAGCTGTCCTGTGGCAGAGGACGTGCTCGCTGGCGGCACGCGCATTTTTAAAGTTATTTACTTGCTGTCTGGCTGACTACTAGCTGCTGGATCCTTGCCTCCGCTGATTAATAGCGGCGAAATCCTTCATTAGTCTTTTAACAATCCCGCCCTACCCGCCCTGTTGACCCCGCCCACCCTGGTCACCGGGCTACTTAGGCTCCGCCTTTTCTCGCCTGCCAAACTCGAGCTGTCCTGTGGCAGAGGACGTGCTCGCTGGCGGCACGCGCATTTTTAAAGTTATTTACTTGCTGTCTGGCTGACTACTAGCTGCTGGATCCTTGCCTCCGCTGAATAATAGCGGCGAAATCCTTCATTAGTCTTTTAACAATCCCGCCCTACCCGCCCTGTTGACCCCGCCCACCCTGGTCACCGGGCTACTTAGGCTCCGCCTTTTCTCGCCTGCCAAACTCGAGCTGTCCTGTGGCAGAGGACGTGCTCGCTGGCGGCACGCGCATTTTTAAAGTTATTTAATTGCTGTCTGGCTGACTACTAGCTGCTGGATCCTTGCCTCCGCTGATTAATAGCGGCGAAATCCTTCATTAGTCTTTTAACAATCCCGCCCTACCCGCCCTGTTGACCCCGCCCACCCTGGTCACCGGGCTACTTATACGTACCTCATGTGTCAGCGCAGCGGACGAGCGCAGCGGGTGCGACGGAGGCGCGCCGGAGTTGCGCCTGAGTTAAGCCCGTCTGCGCCCGTCCGCGGCCGGCCGGGGCTAGGGGCATGTTATACTGCTCATTCTGCCCCTTTTATTACCTATTCCTCGGCTACCTTGAAACTCTTACAAGGTAAGTGGCCACTTCCACTTGCCATTAGTAGTAATATCTCCGCCCTCGGCCTTGTCCCTTCCATTCCGGTGTTTTGCCCTCCCCTTCCTTCCCCTCTTTCCTCCCTGTCCTTTATTTTATTAAACACTAGGTCAGCGGTGAAACACCACCAGGACCTATTTATCTTGCTTGACTCCCAGAAGCCAGATATTTTGTGTTTAACGGAGACGTGGTTTGGCGATTCATCATTGCCCGCTCTCTTGGCGGCTCTTCCTCTTACCTATGCGGCCCTTAGGGTCGACCGCCCTCCAGGAAAAAAAGGAGGCGGTGTGGCGCTTATCGCCAAAGCTGAGTACAACTTCCAGCTTCTTCCTTCTGCCGTTATTGACTCTGTCGAGTACTTTGTAGCTCGCTCTGATACTTTTCCCCCTCCTCTTATCTGCTTTCTTACCTATCGCCCCCCCCAGAGCACTCCTCACTTTATAACAGCTTTTCAGGACCTAGTGGCCACGCTGACGGTCAATCATGCCTCCATCCTTATATTGGGGGACTTTAACTATTGGCCAAACGATCCGTCAGAATGCCAGGCTTCGAAACAATTTACCGATCTGCTCCAGTCGTTAAACTTTGTCTCACGTGTTCATGCTCCCACACATACCGGTGGACATGTGCTCGACCAAGTTTGGTCCCTTAATTACCCTATTTCCTCTGTATCAGTATCCCCTTGTCCATGGTCCGACCACGCCTTCATTTTCTTCACTCTTCACCTTAGTATACCAGCCAGGAGCTTGCGGGAAAAAAACATCTGGGCCCGGAACTGGAACCGGGTCGATCTAATCTCACTGTCATCTTCCCTCCTAGCCTCTACGCCTGACTTAGCTGGCTTATCATCGTCAGCACAAGCCATTGGGATTGACACCTGGCTTGCGGGAGGCTGCGATTCAGCGGCCCCCCTACGCCGGATTTCAATTAAAAGACCTAAGGAGGCGAACCGATGGTTTGATACTAATTTAAAGGAAAAGAAACTGTCCCTTCGGCGTGCCGAAAGACTTTGGAGAAGGGAATACTGCCCCCATCTGAAAACCTGTTATTTAACATTGCGGCAGAAATATAAAAAAGCTATCGTCGAAACTAAAACCATCTATTTCTCAGCAAAAATTTTAACAGCAGAGAATCAACTGCGAGAAATTTTCTCAATAGTTAACGAGCTAGCTTTTTCAGATAGGAGCGTATGTAAACCCCCTCCCACTCAAGCCCTCTGTGATTCGTTAAATTCTTATTTTATTGATAAAATCACTAATATCAAAAACAACATTCCCCCTCCCTCTGTTTCTTATGTTGAGCCCTGCCCACCAACCCTGCCGCCTTGTTTGACATCAATCCCCCTTATCACGGAAGCAGGGTTCCGGGAAATATTATTCAAAGTTAAGTCAGGTTCTCCTGCTGACATTTGCCCGGCACGTATCTTACAGCAAATTTATTCAGTTTGCACACAGCCCCCGATCGCCTTTCTCAACAGCTCCCTCTCACAAGGGATTGTGACTCTGGCCCTCAAAGTAGCCACCATTGTGCCCATTCTGAAGAAACCAGGGGCCGATCCAGTTATTTCAACTAACTATCGGCCTATTTCTTTACTGCCATACCTGGGTAAGGTGCTTGAGCGCCATGTCGCCGCAGTGCTCAGCACCCATGTTGAGGCTACGGGAGGCCTGGCGTCCTGCCAGGCTGGCTTCCGCCCTAAACACTCCACTGAGGCTGTGGTGGTGTCGGTCCTAAACAATCTCAGGGAGGGCCTGGACCAAAATAAACATCAAGCACTGGTGCTCCTCGATCTTTCCGCCGATTTCGATACGGTGGATCATTCCATCTTGCTTTCACGTATCGGAGCGGCGGGAATCAGGGGCTCAGCACTAGTGTGGCTCTCGTCCTTCCTGCGGGATCGCACACAGGCGGTTCGGCTGGGAGATTTCATGGCAGCCCCTTTGAAGATCACTTGTGGTGTTCCCCAAGGTTCCTCTCTATCTCCCTTATTGTTTAATCTCTATATCTATCCCCTTATCTTTGCACTTCAGCAGCTGGAGGTCGCTGTGTATAATTATGCGGATGACCTCCAGCTGGTTTTTGATCTCTCTTCTTCCCCTCACGCTATCTCTAACTTTCAATCTATTATGATTTTTATCAGGGACTGGATGAGCCACAACCATTTGAAGCTTAACCCAGATAAAACTGAATTGGTGCTCACTGGTGGCTCCTCCAGTCCCTGGAACTCTTCTTTTTGGCCCTCCACCCTTGGTTCCCCTCCCCTTCCCTCTTCTACGGTTAAGACTCTTGGTATAAAAATTAACAACCAGTTCACTATCCACTCACAAGTCTGTTCTGTTGTTTCTTCTTGTTTTCTGATGCTCCGAACTATCCGCACTGTCTCCCGGTTTTTTTCCCCTTTGGCACTTAAACTTATCATGTCTGCCTTGGTGATCTCCCGGCTAGACTATGCCAATGCCCTCTACAACGGCATTCCGGCATATAGTCTTCGCAAACTCCAGCTTGTGCAGAACCAAGCAGCCCGGCTGGTGTATGGCCTTCCCCGTTTTCACCATTCTACACCATTGTTGAAGGCACTGCACTGGTTGCCGGTTCGGCAACGATCTCTTTTCAAGATTGGGTGCATGGTTTTTCAGGCACGGCAGGGTACGGCCCCTGCTTTTATTTCTTCTCTTTCAACTGACTATGTTCCCGTTAGACACCTTCGTTTGTCTGATCGGTCCCTTTTGCAGGTCCCTCGGTATACCAGGAAAAAATGGGGAGGTTCCAACTTTTCCTTCTTGGCCCCTGTATTCTGGAACTCCTTGCCTGACCATCTCCGAGCGATAAAACAATACTCCCTCTTTCGCAAGGGCCTGAAAACCTTTCTGTTTGTTCAGGCCTTCCCACTCTAATGATCCTCTTCTCTTTTGTTCCGTATGCTGCCAAAAGCGCCAAGAAACCGTTATGGTGTATGATGCGCTATACAAGCTTTTTAAATTCAAATTCAATAGGTGACAGAGCCAGTGCCAAAGATCAGACCAGACAGGCACCTTCCACGCTGTGGTCCCTTGGTGTTTGCCACATTAAAATAGCCAGTGAATGCTGGGCAGTCTGTGCAGAGAAGAGGGCATAATACTTGATAGGCAGGCCGTCAGTAACCTGGGTCATATGCTGGGTGATCTGAGAAAACACCGCACAATTCTCCTCCATCTGTAGGGGCTCTCTGAATTCAGCCTGTAGCAGGGGATTCAGGAAGGGAGATCCCGTACAAGAACCCGGGTATACAATTGGGAGACAGGGGAAGACACCACATACTGCCCCCGGTAATAATAGCAGAAGGCTGAATTGATGGCCAGCTAGGAAATAATGGGCATACCATCAAGTTGGTGAAGCGCCACAATGGAGGTGCAGTGCTGTTCTTCCCGGGTAAGCCATGCTAATAATTTGCCCGAGCAATCGTCCTGAGCATGCTGTAGGGCCGTCCTCTTCCGATGGTCATGTCGATTCAATGATGCCTCCACATCAGTACGCTGTTTGCGCAGCCGTTGCAACCGGGTAGGTGATGCCGTCCAGGTGCCAACCTGTATTTCCAACAAGTGAAGGTCCTGTTCAATAGTGACAAGGTGTTCAGACAGGCGTTGGCGGATACCCCAAGAGGCCGCCAAGAACTGGCCTGTAAATCACAACCTAGTGAGCACCCCACTCCACTGGGATGAAGCAGGACTATTGCTGTCTTCAAAATATCGAGTGAGACATTCTGTCAGAGCTTCGCGTAAGGGAGTATCATAAAGAGTATTAACCTGCAGCCGCCAAGTAGGTATGATGGGGCGGTGTCTGCCTCAATACAAAGTAAGCAGGACAGGGCAGTGGTCCGACAAGGAGCATGCCCAGTTGACAAGAGACCTAGATGAGCTGAGCTCAAGGAGAGATCGATCCTAGTGTGTACATCATGTACAGACAGTAAAATGATCTAGTGGTTGACCCATACGCCATGTGTCATGTAGGCTCATACGTGTGCCACACTGATCAAAGTGCTGTATCATGCAGGTGTTTGCCACTGTATGCAAGAGGGGAGTGGAGCAGTCAATTTGTAAGTCAGTCACACATTTAAAATCACCCCCCCATAACCTGGGGTGAAGCGGGTCATGGATGAGCGCTTGGGTAAGTACATCTAGAAACCCTGCTTGGTTGGTGTTGGGGGCGTGCAGAGCCGCCACCAGGGTAAGGGGAGTCCTGTGTAGGTGTCCCTCTAGTATCACATACCACCTATCCATGTCCACCCACTAGCCACAGAGGGCTCATGGCTAGGGGGACCCTCAGGGCAATCCAAATTAGAGCACCCCTCGCATAGGCTGACATAGTGGTCCTGTAAATCTGCCCTCTTCATTTAGCGCACACCTTATTAAATTTGGGTGCCATGAGATTGGTCTGCTGGAGCATGGCAATGTGGGCATGCCGGCATTTGACGTATGCTGAAATGAAGTATCGATTGGCTGGAACGGCCATACCACGCACATTCCATGTAGACATTTTATATTGCTTAGTATGACAATCAGGTGTCAGTCCAGGCATAGTTATGGGAAGAACTGGGTGTGTGTGGAGACATCTTACCTCCCCCACCACATCTATTTCCCACCTGTACAAGACCTCCCAGGCTGATGTAGATACCCTTGTAGGGTATGTCTAAAAACAACACATCCCGATAGAAGCAGATTCAGACCTAACTTACGAATTGAAACATTAAATAGTCAATACAGCATCTTCCCTCCCAGGTTACCCTAAAAGGCTCAGCCCATGAATCCCCATCCCAAAAACAGTAACAAAAGAAGAATAAGAAAGCAAAAGCCAGAGTCCACTTGGGAACATTGACATGGTGTGACATAATAGCAAGAGATCATAGTCTTGTGCCCAGGCGTTTGTAGAAAGGAAGTAGGGGTACCCAACCCAGAATAATTGAGAATGGTGGCACCCGGAAAATCAGGAAGGGTAAAAAAGGAGAGGATTCACTGTCCCAATGAAGCAGGTCAGATGAGGTAATCAACAGATCTCAGGGCGACCTTAGGAGCCCTGGTGCTGGAGGTGGAAGATGCCTTAGCAAAGCAGGCATCGGAGCAGAATTCCTCAGGCGGCTTGTCCCACTGGGGAGCGAAAGGGTTGACATGATGAAGTGCGTCTGCCTCAACCATGCGTAACCTGTTCCACAGCCACTTGTTCTTGATCCGGACATGTGCATGGTGTGTTGTGCCGCCTGTGCCTACATTTTGGTGTCACCCAGGTCTCCTCTCTTTCTATGTCAGTGGCAAAATCCTTTGCATTGAGCCAAGTTAAGACATTTTCAGGAGTTCAGTTTAAATAATTCCTATTTGTTTCATTACATAGACCTTGGTGCAATAGTGACAGGCATATAATACAGATCATAAATGATGTACACTACATATAAAGTAATTTACTTTAAAAAGGTACATAGATAAATATAACAAACAGATTAAAATACAGGTTAAAAAGGAGAAATACCCAGTTAAATATAATTCACATATTAAAAGTGATATTAATATATCTCATATGACAAGCATCCACAAGCATTCAATCATATTCTAACTACTGTATGTTTTATACAAATCTTAGATTTACTAAAATTAGTACAATAAAACTATAACATCAATCCAACCACCCCCAGTTACCCCTAATCAAGAAAAGCAGTCAGAAATAAAGTGTCAAAATATTCCACTTGCACAAGTATATCACAGTAGTACTCATTCCAGACATCTTCAGGGGTAGAGAAGACATGAGAGGAATCGCTGTTGATAATCTTGAGTTTCTCCATGAACAGTGGTGCATGTCGGATTTGCAGTTCCCACAAGAGTTGCTTGAGTTTCTTGTGGGAGCCGTGTTGCTTTGGACCTCCAGAGTGAAGTCAGGATAGGCCGCAATAGATGTGTTCTCAAATTGCCACGGGTCCGTTCTTGCAAAAGAGTTGGAGGATAAGGTCTTGGTCACAAAAGTTGAGAAATCCTACAATGAGGGGGCGTGGCGGTGCTCCTGCCTGAGGTGGGCTGCCCAGAGCACAGTGCCACCTCTCCACAGAGAACAGGGCAGTAATCCTATCTTTGAACACAGCATCCATAAGCCACTCCTCAAGAAAGAGCTCGTTGCTGGGAAGTTCTGATAACTCCAGTAACCAAATAAATAGGACATTATTGCACCGAGAGCGCCTCTTTGCATACTCCACTATGCAGTGTAGGGAATAGAGATGCCATTTCTTCCTGCACCGCATCTAGCTTGACCTGTAATTAATGCACCAAAGGGTACAGTTTATTGCTGATTCTGATTCATCAACCCTCTCGCCCTGTTTGTGGTGGTCCACCTTAGGAGGCCCACATTGAGAGATACTGCATCGATTTTTGCTCCCAGCGAGGTCTGGTAACCATGATAGCATGTTGAACCTTCTCAAATTGCTATGAATGTTTATGGAGCGTGGTTTTGAGGTGTTGCAGAGCACTCATAGCTGGAGCAGGCAGAGACAAAGAGGGGAGCCCCACGACGGACACACTGGGTAATGCCCTGCTAGATCTGTTTTTCCCCATCAGGATGTGAGACATAGGAAATGCACCACTGTGTCCTTGAAAGTGATGGCTTTAGAGTCCACGAAGTGGCCGGGGAAAGAAGTGATGCAGGCCTCTCTCCTCAGAAAGAAACAGTCAAGGGATGAGGATGGCATTCAGGGGCATGGAGGGTAGCCAGCCATTGACAAATCTCCAGTAGGCAAACTGCCTTCTCGTACCGTTCTGCCACTCTTTGTTGTGCAGGAAGCACCACAGGTAGGTCATCAGCGGAGACCAGGGTTTTACAGTGAGGTTCACTTCGATGAGCCCCAGGCCTCAGGGCACCCAGTAGTCACTGCCTTCAAGTGGGTATTCCTGAAGGAGCCAGAGGACCACCATGGCAGGTCACACTCAGCAGTATGCAGCCTCGAGCTAGAGGGGCCCTCCATAGCAATGTCCAGGTGGACCTCAAATCAATCAAGCACCCCTCTAAAAGTACCCAAGCTCACCACCGCTTCCGATGCAAGGATAACAGTAGAGCTGCAGTGGCACTTTCTCAAATGGCACCTCTCTTTAGTGAATTGTGGTAAGCCAGTGATGCAGATGGCCCCGTCTGCAGGCCAGCAGGTCAGTCATCAGCCACTGGACAGTCTTCCTCACTTGCAGGCACCTCCAGAGCTAGAGCCAGGTGAATGCAGGGCCCATGCTTAAGAGT
Organism: Lissotriton helveticus; assembly: GCF_964261635.1. Classification (NCBI taxonomy): domain Eukaryota; kingdom Metazoa; phylum Chordata; class Amphibia; order Caudata; family Salamandridae; genus Lissotriton; species Lissotriton helveticus. Next base: position 597,650,078 of record NC_136063.1, on the reverse strand, counting down.
AGCAGCCCTGCAGGTCCACCCAATCCAGTGGCGACCCCAGCTAGGTCACCGCAAGCTCCCAAGTGGTCTGGAAAGGCACGAGCAAACCCTCAGATGGTGCAAAGCCGAGGCCACATGGTCCAGCAAGGGGCAGGCTGCCATGTGACTCCCCTAGCATCCACCGGCCCTCAGTTCCTACCAGCAGGGACGTCGCAGTTGGGGCCCCACTGCAGAGTCCCACCTCAAAGTAGCCCCCAGGGGGCTCAACAGTGCTGGCAGGTTCCACAGTCAAGGCAGGGGCTGGGCGAGGCCACAGATAGTGCCACCCACAGGTCCAGTGCGGTGCAAAGTGTCGGGCCACCTCAGCATGCAGGCACACCCAGAGCAGGACCGACATACAAGAGCCGCAGCCCCGCAGGGTCACCCAGTACAGTGGCGGCCCCTGTCAAGTCCTCACACAGCAGGAAGCCCAGACACAAGACCCAGCAGAGGGCAGGCTGTGATGTCCTGCAACTCCCCCCAACGTTCACCGGCCCTCAGCTCACATCAACCAGCACATCACAGCTTCGTACGGCCTGGGCCTCACAGCAGTGTCCTACTTCTATGTAGCCCCCAGGGCTTAGCAATGTTGGCAGGTCCTGCACTCCAGAAGGGGGTTAAGCAAGGCTGCAGTTGGTGCCACCAACAGGTCCCAGCGCGGCGCGAAGTGCCAGTTCCTGCTCCACGAAGCAGTGACAAGGGAGGCTTACCAGACAGAAATTCAGGCAATTGGGGTCTCTCTGCTCACCAGCTCAGGGGATTGCTCCTCATTCCCCTGTGATTTAGTTCATGCCAGCTCACATGTATGCTCCAGGGTAACTTGCAGGAATGGAGCATGAACAGGGTGCAGGCCGTCACTAGCAGGGCTCTCCAGCTCTCGCCACCCCATTCTCCTTTCGGGCCCAGGGCTGAAGAAATTGTGCCACAAGGTATGACAGGCCCTCGGAAGCCAGGCAATGGCCACCTCAGGAGGCTACTACCACATGTGAAACAGGATAGTGATCAGGCTTGGCACGGAGCTTCTCAGCAAGCATCTGATGCAGCAGCTATCTTGGCCACACCCCAGGAGTTTTACTATTTGATTTGATTTCACCTTAAATTCTCCTTTAATCACACTCTTTTCTTGCACCCTTTGTGAGTTCTATTAGCTTTTGATTTGATTCTGAGCTTTTATTTACAATAGTTATTCATTCCTTTATAAAACACACTTATAAGTTTTCATTGTAAATGGCTATAGCCATTAAATGCATTTCTGTAAACTAAGTTTATCTGACTTACTAATTGAATAAAAATATCAAAGAAATGTACTAATCTCTTAATGAGAATAAAGGTTTTCGAAACCAATCCAAAACTCTCGTTATTGACTGAATTTAAAAACTGGTTCAATTTGATGCTGATTAATATGGATTAAGGATTTGATTTTGCTTCCATTCAAAAACGGTGGCAAATATCTGTCACCTGTAAGAAGAATTTGGGATGGAGTTGGAGCCCATTCTTGTAAGTCACAGGTTGAACTAGTACTGGAAATTTTTAATTTTGGACTCTTTCCACACTATCAGATTTCTTGAAATCTGGGAAAAGATTAATGGGGTATTTATGTGGAAATCTTTTGGTCTAGACTGTTCAAGCATGTTCTCCTGCGTCAAGACCTAAAAGGTGTTTGGACAAAGTATCACATTTTAAATATCTTGATACCAGAATCTCATTGCAATAATTGTGACAGAATATAACATTGACAGATAAGAAGATTGCTTTTTAGCGTTGTTTTTAATGTCATTGCTAAAAATATTGTGGGTGAAAATATATATTAAGTAATATCATTTTTTTACTAAATGTTTGTAATGTTATACATGTTATTTATTGTTTAATATTTTTTATGTTGGAATGTTGTGTATTTGTTTTTAATTTAGCAGTTATGTTTAGTTTTTAATAGAAAAGTTTAAATAAACTTATAATTTCAGACCTTTGTTTTTAAAAACATTTTGTACATCTTGTTTTTATTTTCAATTGCTTTCTTTTTTAGCAGCAGGATGTTGGGTTTACAGGGGGAAAGCGTGGAGAGAGTATTTATAATGTGAAGATTTAAAAATAAAACTATACATTATACATCTTTAAAACAAAGTTTTTAGATGTAATATTACCATTTTAGAAAATTAATATGTTATATTTTGTGATTATGTGTGAAATCTGCAGTTTTTTATTTATTTAAATATAGTTAATGTTTAATTGGTTAGAAATTATTTTGTCGTTGCTAAGTACAACAGTTACCCTAATGTAGTATAGTTTTGAGAGGTAGTAGTGTATGTAACATCTTTATTGTTCTACATTTTCCCCAATGAAGCTTCCCTTGAATTGGCAATAGTGCATCTTACCCCTTTAATATCCAACACCTTTCACAAAATGGCTTAATTTGGCCTGGACATAATATATGTTACCCCTTGCTTGTCCTCCACCTTCCCCACAATTGTGTAAATTGAAGTTAGAGTTGTAAATCTGACCCTTTCAATGACCAAAACCTTCCCTAAAATTGGTTAGGCTAGAGTGAGAATAGTAAATGTGACCCTTCAATGTATAACACCTTCCCTAATTTGGTTTTATTTGGGATGACAATAGTACATTTTACTGCTTCTATGCCCATTATCACCCCCAAAATGCTTTAGAATGGAGAGGAAATAGAACACCTGATCTCATCAAGGTACAACAACTTCCCTAGTGTAGTTTTGATTGGGAGGAGAATAGTAATTCGTGCCCCTTCTATGCCCAGCACTGACCCCAAATTGGTTTAAATTGGAGTGGGAATAGTAAATTTGACCTCATGAAGGTCCAACATTTTCCACAATGTAGTTTAGTTAGGAGTGGAAATATTATACCTTTCCAATTTAATGTTAAACATCTTTCCCAAAATGGCTTAGCTTATAGTAGCAATAGTAAATCTGAGCCATTTAATGTTGAACACCTTCCCTAAAATGACTTACTTTTGAATGGGAATAGCAAATCTGACTCATTTAAGGTCAAACATATTTCCCAAAAGGGATTAGTTTGGAGTGGGAATAGGAAATCTGAGCCCTCCACTGTCCAACATCTTCCACAACACAGTTTATATTGGAGTTTGAAAAGTAAATTTGAACCCTTTAATATCCAGCATCTTCCCTAGTGTAGTTTAGTTTTGAATGGAACTAGTAATTCATACCCTTTTAATGTCCAACACCCTTCTCCCAAACTGGCTAAGTTTGGAGTAGTAATAGTAAATCGGACCCCTTAAATGACACATTTAATGTCCAACAACTTCCCCAAAATGGCTTAGCATGCTAATAGTATATGTAATTGTTTAGATTGGAGTGGAAAAAGTTGGTTTAAATTGGAGTGAGAATATTAAATGTGACCCCTTCAAAGTTGAACACTTCCCTAAAATTGTTTAGCTTAGTGCGGCAAAGGTACCTCTGACCCCTTCAGTGTCCAACACATTCCCTAGACTAGTATATTTTGATATGAGAATAATAAATGATATGTCTTCTCTGTTTAACACCTTCTCCATAATGGTTTAGATTGAAGGATGGTTAGTAAATATGACCCCATCAATGTCAAATAGTTTTGGTGTAGATTGGGGTGGAAATAGTAGATGTGACCCCTTCAATGTAATAAAAAACATTGTATATTCTGTAGTGTTGGGTGGTTTATAGTGTTTGTATGCTTTGATAAATAAAAAAAACACTTTTAAAGTTTTACATATGTTTTATTAATACTTTTTAAAATTATTGCAGCACATACATGTATATAGTTTATTTCTTTATACTGTTTCACATACATCTGCATTACCATACATTTACTTATTTTTTTTTATGTTTTGAAACATGTAGTGTAATTTTTCAACTAGTTTTTTGGTCAGCGTGAAAATCTTTCCTTATTATGAAAGTGTGTGTGTTTTTTTTAAAGGAAATTATTTTAGTTACTTTTTAATTCCATTTTATTGTCCAGTTTTCAGGCAGTGTTTTTAATTTATTTTTGTTTTTTTTATAAATTTTCAATGACTGTGGATTAATTTTGTGAATTTATTATTCAGTTCTTTCATTTTTGCATTTGTATTACTTTTTGTCATGTCCTCAAGTACCTATAACTTTTCTTAACAGACAGATCCACCAATCATTGATTATGACTATCGGAACTGATGGTTTGTTTTTAGTAGACCAGTCTGACAAACACATGTGATGACTTGGAGCTGAAGTTTAAGTACACCAGGCAGTCCTAGCATTCAGAACCGGAGGCAACCACAACTAACCACAAACACATAGCAAGGTTGCAGGTGGCTCATGAAGATTATTCCACCAATTATAGTTCATGGCCACTTAAATTATTTTGATAAAAGGAATCTGAAAGATAGAAAATGTGCTATCACCCATCACTTGTTACTTTGTTTTAGCAGTGCCTGAAGTCAAAACATGTTAGATTAGTGCCAAACAGCACTTTGATCTACTGCTTTTGGTTAATCAGCGACTCACATGGAATTTATTGGATCGATATGCCTGTATGCCTGCCTTTTAGAACCTGTTAATCAGCCTCTATTCAGTCCAGTCCTTGGTCTTTGATTGACATTTTAGTTGAGAGTACACTTGTTGGGAAATACAAGTTAAGCCCAGCCAGCACAAGTTGAACAAAGGCTTTCTAAAATGTATAATTTCTCAAAATCGTTAAATATTATTGTAAACTTCCAAATAATGTAGAAGCTTGAGAGTAAACTGCAGACATGTAGCAACTCGGAGGTGTCGCTGCATAACAACTTGATGTGGGTCCTGATAACGCTCCACTACCAGGTTGTAAGGTACTTAGATCAGCAGGCCTAGCTTATAATGTCATTTTTCATATGATATATATGTATATGCATACATATATGCACATTGTATGTAGCTGTCCTGGGATGTTAAAGAGCTAGTTGTCAGCACAGTGCTGAGAGGGGGTATGACCTCTAGAGAGCTCAACTGATGTTGTATGGCTGATTTGTCTAGCAACATAGTTTCAACTCCAAATTTCTGAATTGAGACACCATTAGATTTTCCAGCTTCAAAAACAAGGGACTACAGTATTCCATCAGTTCCTTGTATAGGCCTCTATTGGCATACCACCCAAAGGAGTTGCAATGATTTCTTTGGGCATTGTTTTAACAACTCCTTGTTGAAACTTCACAGGATTAAGAGTTGTCATGAAGTTTTATGCAAACAGAAGCTGTTGCGTCTCTTTTTCTTCTTTTTATTTGGGAAAGATCCAAGATGAAATTTCTTTCCTCAATAATTGTAAAGTGCTCAATTTGGTTTGTGCTACACCCACCTCCATTCCTCTCATTATTCTGTGGTATTCTTTGATGGTGGCTTATAATAGAGTTTTTACAGTTGCCTCTCACGTCGTCATCCAAGTGACCTTCAATATTTACCAATGATCCTATAGGGTCTGGGAGTTTTCTGAGATTGATGTTGTGCTGTCTCGATGAACTCTTCAATTCTTTCAATCTCAGCGCTGATGGACCCCATCACAGATGACAAATAGTAATAGAAGATGTGACCTTCAAGGTACCCTCTTTGCGCACTCTGGAAGGGGGTCACCTTTCTGTTCCCCATGTTTAAATAAGAGGCCTACCTTTTGCTAATGTGAGTAAACAATGGTGGAACAAAGGGCCAAGGGGGTGGCCCAGCCCAACCTTACTCAGGCTCGGACGGAGGCAGATGGGCCCATGTTGTGGGAAGAATACTGTGTTAATAAGCACCCAGGTGGTGCAATTTCGCCCTGCCCTTTCCTCTTTTGGTGGGCTTTGTGAGCCTTGAAGCACCTGGTACTGGATTTGTTGAATGACCTTCACTGCAGGCAGAAAACGCCATTTATAAACACCCAGGCAGTGCGATTTAGTCCTGCTCCGTCTTTTTCTTAAGTGCTGGGCTTCGAGGGTCTTGAAGTTCTGGCCTTGCTATGTGTCCCACACTGCTGGCAGAAAGCGATCTTTATAAGCGCCCAGGTGGTTTGATTTGGTTCTGCCCCAACCTCCTTCTTAAGTGCTGGGATTTGTGGGCCTTGAAGTCTTGCCCATGAGTTTATTGTATGTATATTACTGGGTTAAAATCACATGACTAGAAAAATATTGAAAGCGAGTATATGTTTTTACTGTTTTACAGTAATAGGAAAATTTTAAATATTGTTTACTATGATATTGTTTATTGTATTGCGTTTTTTTCATTATTTGTGAAACTTATTTCTAATTATTTTGAAAAAATATAATGATCTATTTCTTAGGTAGTGCTTGTTGGGTTTACTGGGTGAGTAGTGTTTTTTTCAAGGTTATATTTATTTCAAAAGACTCTTATTTTAAATATTTCAGATTTTTGTAATTATTATTTCTATATTATTTACAATCTATTTTTAGTAATTTGTTGGATTATGTAATATATGTAAGTTTCTAGTTGGGATATTTAATGGTGGAGCGAGTGGACAGTGATTAAATGAAATATTTATGAAATGATAATCACTGGTGAACGTATTATTTAGGCACAATTTTAATAGGAAAATCTGTTGCTTTGTTTTCATCAATTTAATTAATACAAATATTTGCTTATATTTTTCAGAAACATGTTTTACTAATTATTGTATTGTCTAATGTGTTGTGGTGTAGATGTGTAGTGTTATTCTTAAACTGCTTAATAACTATTTTTATATTTTATATTTTACATTTGTCTTTGTCGGCATTGCTATTTGTTTGAACATGTTTTATAATTTTTTTATAATTTAATTTTTGGGGGATGTGAAGGATTGGGTTTGTAGTCTGAAAAGAAATGTGCATTCATTTATATTAATTGATTCATCTGTACATTCTATTCATTTTCAGATGGGCGTTTTGTATTCAAACTACAAATTGAAAAATGATATTGAGGTATGTGACATATGAATATTTCCTATGAAGTGATATTAATTACATTTTTAATATGGGCTATTTGATATATTGGGGGTATGGGTGGGTTGTGTGTTGTACAAGGAATTATTAAATTGTAATCATATTATGATTTTAATATGTAAAATATAAATATTTAGAAACCAATGTTTTAAAATTATTTTTTACTAACATATTCGTATTTTGTTATTTTTATGTGGAATTGGATGTGGGATGCTTTAATGATAATTATTTGTTTTTTAAATATCAAATAGTTTAACTAGGTGTGGACAATGCCTTTATACTTGAACATTTTAAAACATTTGTAATAATCTTTTTTTAAAGAAAGCTTTTTATTTAATATTTAGGCATTATACATCTTTAATTTTACTTTTATATAGTTTTAAATATGAATGTATATTATCTGGGTGTACTGACTTTGACCCTTTCGATGTATGCCCATCCCCCAATGTTTGTTTGACTTGTTAGACTGGAGATAGAATGGTAAAGCTACTCCCCACCAATACATTCCCTTTCCCTAATGTTTTATAGATGGGAGATAGAGTAGTACATATGCCCCATCCAATGTATTCCATGTGTTCACTTTACACAATGTATGCTAGACTGGAGTTAGAAAAGTAACCCCCCCTCCAATTTATGTACGTTTATGAACGTTTGTTAGATTTGAGTTAGGATAGTAAATGAGCCCCCCCATCAATGTAAATTCTTTACCGAGAGCATGTTAATTTGGAGTTAGAATAGTACATGTTAACTTACCCAATGTTTGCACTATCTCAAATGTTTGTTAGATTTGAGTTAGAAATAGTATAAAACATTGACCTCCACCTGAATAGCAATTCTTTTCTTAATGTTGGAGTGAGAATAGTAATTCTTCCACTCCCCCCAAAATATGCAACTTCCTCAATATTTATTACATTGTAATTAGATTAATAGATCTGCCCCATCCCATTTGTTAACAATATTCCCAGTGCTTGTTAGATTTGAGTTAGAATAGTACATCTGAGCTCCCTAACCACCATGTAACTACTTTCCCCAATGTTTGTTAACCCCTTGCATGCTGATGACGGCCCCCAGCAGTCATGCACTACGGCGCTTATGTGTTGATGACGGCTGGGGCCCGTCATAAACCCGGCCCACTTACGATTTTACCACACAAGCGAAGAATCGCGGCCGCATGGAAGGGGTTAATCTAGAGTTAGAATAATAAACTGGATCCCCCACAATATTTGCTCATTTCACCAATGTTTACTAGATTGAAGAGAGAATAGTAATATTGACCCTCCCCCTATGTAAGGCCGTTTTGCTTTCATTGTAGCACTGTAGTTGGAACAGTTTATTTGTTTTCTTCTTTATTAGTTTCCTTTTTGATGGTTTAGTTTTGGAATCATCAATTTACTTTTTTTATTTTAATAACAATAAACCCTAAAAGCCAAAAAGCCCAAAATGTCATTGCATCATACAGTCACAGAAACAAACATCACACCAATCATGGAAATCCTTAATCTTTACAGCAAAGTTTTAAACAGGGAACATGCCAACAAGTAATGGAGGGGTTGGGTGTTTCCCTCAAGTGATGAAGTCCAAAAAGGCAATGTTTGATTTTCAAGTAAGTCTTTATTTGTAATCAGTTAGTTCTCTCGAAATTGGAGATTTTACGGTCAACCAATGTGTTTCGTTTTCAAGATGAGAACTTCATCAGGGCTCAATGGGCGTGTGACCCTCTGGTAGGTGAAGCAAATATATTGGAAATTATTTCACTCCAAAGGTGTAGTGGATGCAGTTCAACCTAGCTCCAACTAGACCTCTTGCTTAGGGCTCGAATATGTGATCCATCAGTCAAGTCGGTATTCCAGGCAGTAACTCTGGCAAAACTAGGGGTATCACAGGGCCTCGTCCGCCTTAGAGAAATTTCTCAGATTAGCGGTTACAAGTACTGGCATCATTTAGCAACTGTGAATATGATAATGCAGGTCTAACTCGAGTAAACTTAATTTCGCTCGAAACAGGATTTTAAAAGTGTTTACGCAGATGTTTATAAAATGGACAAATACAAATACATTGTAATTGTAATCTTGTTTGGAAGAGTAGAATCACACAAACAAGGAGTACAAACCACATCACTGGGCCAACACTTAGGTCCTCGCAAAAGATTAGTCAACAAGTTCAACCTAAAACAGGTTAATAAAAAGTGATGAGTGTTAGACATTTCACATAACAGATATTTCTCAAACATTCAATCAGTAGATTTGTTTAGCACTTAGGCCATCATTACGATGGCAGGCGCACGTAAAGGCATACGGGACCGACTGCCGATGTTGCGGCGGTCCAGCCATGCAAATTAGGATGCACCCACCACACTTGCAGGCGCATCCTGTGCCTTTTACATTGCAGGTGGATCTGCTGGCTGCAGACCCTCTCGCGTGTAAAAGGACAGTGCACAGCATTGCCATGTACTACATGGCAGGCAACACTTGGTGCCCGCCACGTAGTGCATTACAATGAGGGGGGTACCATTGGTATCCCCATGTGCACCCCCCATCCCCCCAACACCCTGCGGGCCCGCAACTGGCCCCCAATGTTCAGGTCCGCATGCCTTTCCATGCGGGCATCGCCACCATAAAAAGGTCAATTGAAGCCTGCATCATAATATGAAAGGCAGTGTCTTGCAGACACCGCCACCATATTGTGTCCCTTTTCCGCCCGGTCGACAATTCGACCGGCGGAAAAGCGTCGGACGGTCTTTTCATCCACCATAGTGCCAAGGGAGAACCAGGGATAGATCGCGGTAGCCACCGTCGGCCCGGCGGTGGCGACCGCCCAACATAGTAATAGGCCCCTTAGTGTCACCCGCGAGCGTATCCAGGTGCTGGCTGGGTCCAGTTGATTTGTCAAATAGCCAGGGCTTCAGGACTTTCAGAGCTCTGGAAGACAGCAGACATAGTGGTTTTTAGCAGAATATAAGATCTCACAGATGGTTTCTGCAGTGCGCATGATTTCCACTCAGCACATTTCTGAGTGATAAATACATTCTTAACCCAAACTATGTCTGCTTTAGCAATACTCTCTGGTTTAAAAAACAAATCAGGACCATGGTATTCTGAGGACATGGACAGGACACTAACTCTAGTTTTAAAGAGACAGACACCCATAGTGTAAGTGGCCTCAGTTGAATAATGTCTGCCACAAAACCTTCTTACAACTCTTTATAGATGATACATGTGGTTGAACCTTTGGGTAGCATGAGTAGGTTTTTCAAGAAAGGGCTTTCAACAGCTTATAAAGCAGTGATGCTGACATACTCCAGATAGCGCTACTATACTTTGAAATGGACACACATTTAGCTTTATAGATCTGAAGCATTGCTGCCACACATTTATATCCCAATCTAGCAGTAAAATCAAAATGCAAGCAATGCTCCAGGCAATGATGTGTCTCTTGGCATTAACTAGGGTGACCAATTAACTGAAGAGTTAAACAGAATACCAAGGTAAGGGAATGTATTTACCGTACTAATGATACTGCGTTTAGTAATATGAGGACTCGCATTTGGTGGATTTAGGTCCTGCTATTATTGTGTGGATCTTTATAACATTAGCACTCAGGTATAAACTATCCATATAGCTAACAAATGTATTTAATAAAAACTGTATACATTGGGCTGTTCATGAAACTAAAACAGTATCATCGGCATAGAGAAGTGTCTGAACAGGATGACCTCCTACCATAGGCATATCCTACCCTCTGCAATCAAGGTCAGATCCAGTTTATTCTGTTATAAAGAAAATAAAAAGGGGGACAACATACAGCCTTGTCTAACACCAAGTTTAAGTGAAAATTGCTCAGTGTATTCTCCCTTGTCACCATACCTTACTGAATGAGACATATTAAGATGAAAATCACACAAAAAGGTTTATATTTTTATCGATCCCCATGTCCATCATAATAAGCCACAGCTGTTCCCTATTGATGGGATCAAAAGCTGAAGATATGTCCATAAAGGCCAGATATACCTCTTCTGATTTAGCCACTTTATATTTGTTTGTAAGTAAATATAAATTGATATATTGATCCACTGTCCTTCTGCCAGATCGAAAGCCAAACTGTTCTTCTGAGAGAACATGACTGTTGCTGGCCCAATACATCAAATTGGAGTGAACCATTTGCTCTATCACCTTGACCACCAAGTCTATCAGCGAGATAGGAAGGTAACAATGGTGATCACTCTAGAGCCTTTTTTAAAGACCAGTATAATATCTGATTTAGACCAAAGGTTTGGGTGACTATGTCTAAGCTGCACATTGATATAAATGGTGAGCCCATAAAAAGACACTGGATGTAAACAATTCCAAAGGGATGCCATCGGGACAATGTTTTTTTTGTTTGGAAGCCCAGTGATAATTCCTCTCACCTCTTCCTACCCAAAGACTAAGAAGTAAAAACCACAGAAAGTTGACAAAGAAATCCGAGGCACAGTGTCAGTCAGTACAGAGATCGGGCATCATAGAAGGCCTCAAAATGTCTAATCCGGGCTTCTGATGGGATATGTTGTGTAAGCAAGGAACCCGATTCAGGCTTCAATTACAGGTGATTAACAATCTTCCAAAATGTAGTAACATCCCTACAAATACTAGCACCAATCAATTCCTACCAGGGGTTCAGCTTCAAAAATCAATTCCTTTTCTGCACAACAAATTTGTAAGAATGACAGCAAGAGGTTACATTAGATCTATCTCTTGGGGCCTCTTTAAGAGCCTTCATAAAATCTCTATGGGCCTTGGAACAAGAGTGATCAAACCATCTAATGGGATCGGACAGAGATTGCCTGGCAGAAGTGAGAAACCCCACACACCCACATGCACCATCCGGCAGTCCTCAAAAGATCTCCCATGCCGTGCCGGCCCTATGAGGAGCAACTGCCCGATGATGAAGCATGACACCCCTCGGGGTGTGTGAGGGCAATAGAGGACAACAAGTGGTTTTTCCACCTCACTAATGGGTCACAATTACCTAGGTTGTCTTTTTCATTTTTTCTCTTCACCTTTCTATCTTTTTTGCACGGATGACTATTTGCACCCCGACGCGTGGGTGACTTTTTGTACCCCGCTATAGGAACAGTGTCCCCCTTTTTAAAACAAATGTAGGCATTGGGAGCATGGACACTGGACCTTTTTTTTGTGTTCAAATCATTTTTATTAGGCAAGAAGAAAATAAGGAAAAGAAAAGCAAATGTACAAACAGTAATGCAATACAATCATGTCATTACACTTCAGTGGTCAAAGAAAAATAAATTAACACAGAGAATGATCCAAAGCCACACCGTCATTACTGAATACAATTTTGAAACTCATACAGATAGTATCGATACTTGAGGTGACAATATATACAGTAGACGCCAAATGACTGGTTATGAGAATCACAATTATCGTTCAGCAATACAATAATACAATAAAACATCCTAGTGATCACAGCGTGGGCTCAAATTAACAATCGGTTTTCAAAAATATACAATGTATAAGCAACCGTCGTGCTACTGCGCCTATCAATATAAGAAACAGGTTGTGCAACCAGAATGGACTCAACAAACAGTGTGCAGGAACTTCCTGTTGAAATATGACCATGTGTCCACCAAGTGACGGATCTGCTATGGCGGTTTAAAGTAAAGGGAGGCTGAGTCTCTTGCTGGTAACTTGCCACGGGGAAGAGTTCAGGGCCGGATTGTCTACCCCTCTGATACAAGCTAACCACTCCTTCCAGGCATTGAAAGAGACCTCGGAAGCTGCCTTCCAGTGACAAAGGACGACCTTGCACGCCAAGGTGAGGAACAGGTCAAGGAGTTGGCGGTCGTGGTCTCTTACTAACAATGGGTCAGTGGCCCCCAGAATTAGGTAGATGAATTCCCTCGTCGGTTTGATGCTAAATATGCGTTCAATATAGTCAAAGACGTTGTACCAGTATTTATGCAATAAGGGACAGTGAAATAGCATGTGTGGCAGGTCCCCATCAGCTAGGGAGCAATTCCAACAAGTAGGGGTCTCTCGTAGAGTGAGTTTAAACAGTTTCTGGGGGGTCCAGAACACCCTATTGAGTATCATGTATTTGGTCTGTGAGAGGATTGGTGACACTTTGTGTGTGAGGGCTGAAGCATGGATCTTATCCCAATCAATAACTATTCCGGTATTGTTAGGTTCTGCTTCCCATTTGACTTTGTTGCGTCTCAGTGTGTTGCTCAGTTTCGGCGTGAGCAACTTGTAAACTTTAGATACAAAATGACCTGAAGATTGTAGGTGAGGGAGCATCGTTTTTAACCACGGTGTCGATTGTATGAACGTGCGTGTAGATATAGCTGACTTTAGCTTTAGGAAAGCATGGAAGTCAATTGGTTCAAGGGAATGTTTAGATTGGATAGTTGAGAAAGGCAACATCATGTGTTCGTCGTAGAGATCTGAGACTACATTAATTCCTTTGTCTGACCAATGCTTCCAAAGAGGGGACGAGCCATTAATCTTTATGAGTGGGTTACACCATAGAGATGAGAAAGCCGACTTCCCTATCTGTAGGCCGAATTTATGTGTTTGGTCTAGTCTGAGAAGAGCCCTTTTGGTGTTGAGCATGATGTATTTGGAGTGCGTGAGGTGTGACAGGTCCATGGTTAGTATTGCTGCAAGAGGGGCTTTACCTATGACAGCCTTCTCTATGTTGATCCACAACGGCGTGTAGCCAGGTGTTTCATAGAACCAGGAAACTCCCTGTTTACATTAGAAGGCCGTTTGATAGTTCCTGAAGTTAGGCAATCCTAGTCCACCTTTTTGTTTGGGGAGTTGCAGTTTTTTCATAGCGATTCTGGGTTTTTTCCCTTTCCATAGGAAATTACTAAATAATTTGTTTATTTTTTGTAGAAAGTCGTCCGTAAAAGTCATAGGGAGCATGCTTGCCATATAATTGATTAAGGGGGTGACCATCATCTTTAACGACTCCGCTCTACCCCACCATGACAGGAATTTCGGGGACCACCCTTCCAGGAGCTTGCTTACTTTTTTGAAGAGTATATCTTCATTGATTTTCAGTGTCATGATTAGGTCCTTCTCAAATTCCAGGCCAAGGTATTTGAAGCTCTTTGGCTGCCAGGTGAGCCCAGAGTCGCCTAAAATATTTCTATTACTCATGTTATTTAGCAGTTTCACCTCAGTTTTTTCCTTATTCAGGGAGTACCCAGAAACACCGGAGAACTCCTCAATCGTGGAGAGCAACGCAGGTATAGCTCTATCAGCCTGTTCACTGAGCACTAAAACATCATCTGCGTACGCCGTGAGTTTAATAACACAGTCATTGAATGGGATTCCCGGGATGTCCGGATTCTCCCGAACACGGTACAGAAAGGGTTCAATTGCCAGGAGGAGTAGGGATGGGGACAAGGGGCAACCTTGTCTGGTCCCTTGCTCTAGTTTGAAAGGTGAGGAGAAAGCTCCACCGGCCCTCACTCTAGCAGTGGGGCAGGCATATAGCGACATTACCATTCTAGTAAAAAGAGGGCCCAATTCGAATTTATGAAGCACCGCTTCCAGGTATGTCCAGTCCACCTTGTCAAACGCTTTCTCTGCGTCGAGTGTTATCGCAGCAGTGGGCGTGGAGAGGAGCTTAGCCTTTTCTATTACGTGAGCTAGGATTCTGGTGTTGTCACTGGGCAATCTATTTTTCAGAAAGCCGGCTTGTGAGGGATGGATAAGGGAGGGCAGTACTCTCTGAATGCGCTTTGCAAGGATTGATGCAAAAAGCTTGCAATCCAAGTTTATTAACGATATGGGTCTATAGTTTTTGGCGAGTTTAGAATCTTCCCCTCTTTGGGAATCACGGCTATCACCGCCTCGGCCATCGTTCCCTTTACCTCACCCGTATCACTAATCTCACTAAATGCGTTCAGAATAGGCTCCGTAAGCGTGAGTGAGAAGCATTTATAAAACGTTGCCGTAAATCCATCGGGGCCAGGGGCTTTCCCACTCTTAAGGGACTTGATCGCACTTGCAACCTCAGCCTCAGATATCGGTTTGTTTATGGACTCTTGCTCTGAGGGGGTAAGTGTTGGTAGTGCGCACTTGGCGAGGAAGTCCACAACTTTCCCTTTATCCACATTTGTATTCTTGGCATACAACTTCTCATAGAAATCTTTGAATAAATCGGCAATTTTATCGGGGTCCGAATTGGGGGTGCCTTTGTCATCCATTAGGGAATTTATCGCGTTCTTTTGAATTTTAAATTTAAGGTAGGCAGCTAATCCTTTCCCCGCCTTATTAGAGTCACAGATTTTAAAGTGTTTCCTCCTGTCTAGCCAGACTCCCGCTCTTTCACTCACTAATTTATTATAGGTATATTTCCGGTTGGTCAATTCAGACAGTGATTTTGCACTTCTGCTGTGCAGGTATTCGCGTTGGAGTATAGAGATGTCTTTTTCCAGAGTTAAGAGGGCGGCATTATGATTTTTGTTTATTGCAGATGATATCTTTATGATCAGTCCCCTTATTGTGGTTTTTAGAGCTTACCATCTAATTAAATCAGAGGTGTCACCTTTTTTTATTAATTATTAAGAAGTCTTTTGGGGCGCCTTCTATGGTTTCTTTATGCTTCTTGTCATTCAGAATGGCGTCATTAAGGCGCCACATTGACTGACAAATTGTTGGCTTAATATTCGATAGAGTTAGTGAAATGCAAGAGTGGTCAGAGACGAGTCGTGGTGCAATGTCTGTTTCCTCTATTCTGGGTACGGCGTTCCTAGTTATGAAGATGTAATCAATTCTCGAAAACGAGTCGTGAGGTGGAGAATAGAAAGAGTAGTCTCTGCCATCGGGGTGTTGTATACGCCAAGTGTCTATCATGTGGAATCTGTTGCATAGCTTAGTGAATTCCTTATGGGCTTTGCCTGGTCTGAAGACGCATTTAGAGTCCCTATCCAAGGCCGGATCAAACGGAAGGTTGAAATCACCTGCTAGTATGTGAACTGATGAGTCTGGAATAGTGTCTATCTGTTTTGTGATTTCTGACCAGAAGGAAGGCTCATGTGTGTTAGGGGTGTATACCGTTGTGATGTAGAATTCGGTGTTGGACACTGGACCTTTAATAGCTCCTTGGCCCCCCCTCTTTTTTGTGATAAATTATGTACAGCAGTTCAGCCGATTGCCATTACTATGTTTTTTCTGTCTTTGTTTTTTCTTATGGGCACACGAGGCATTATCACATTGACTAGGCCCTTGACTGTGGATTCTGCATCTGTAATAACCGTGGGCGGAGAACTACGCTCCGTTCGCGGAGTTTGCGAATTTTCGGCAACTTCGCACTTTGTGGCGAGCGCGAAGTTGTCGACTACTTCACAATCTACAGCGTAGCGTAGTAGTTTTTCTTCCTTGCGCGCTCGATAGCATTCTCGCGTGCGCGGTACTGACTTACCGTGGTACTGCGTTCGCTTTCTCGCTTTTCTCTCCCGGTCACGTTCGCTACGATGTTTGGAATCCGGCCGCACAATCCCATGCGACTTTGAGAACGCAAATACGTCATTCGGAAGCGCGAACATGTCATTGGGACATGCGATCCTCCTTGCAGCGCCATGTTGGTAAGATCGCATTTCCGAACACGCAGAAACTACAATCTGGCACAGAATATCTCCCGAGCATGTCAAAATCTTCTCAAAAATGTTCATTTAACTCCTCAGATTGTGATTTGGCTGTATTTCTTTGGGCTAGGAGTCCTCTTTTTGTTTCTACTCTTTTTTTCAAGAGAAAGGAAGTGCCCCTGAGTCTCCAACTTCCTGTTCCTGTCCACCAGGCTCCTCCCAGTGCTTTGTCCATGTGGTGTTGTTCACTTTCATTTGGATTTAGGGCTGGAAGGATCACTCTTTGTGTATCTCTGCTGCATCATAGCATTTAATTGGATTTATTGAGGAATTTTGGATTTGAACTTTCCTTTTACAAGTAAGTTTGAGAATTGAGAATTGGTGTACTGTAAATGTTTGTTTGGTTTGGGTTTTTTCTTAACTACAGTTTTCTGTGCTTCTTAATCTTTCTTAAAAATTATTATTGAGGGAGGCCTGTACTTTCATGAGGGGCCAAGTTGTATGTGTTTGAAATTTCATCCAGTACGCCTAGAGGTACCCAAGGGTCCACCCATGTTTCTGTTGTGTCTGTAAAACATCATGGATAGCATTGGATTTAATTGCATACGCTGTTGTAGTTGAATTAAAAAAAAAAATTTAATTAGGTAACCCTAGTAGTTCGTGTAGTTAGTGTAGGCCTGCTTGAGTTCATTTACTTTCTGTGGGTGGCTTGGCCAGGTGGTGGTGGCCATTTTGTGTTTGTAGCCACTGTATTTTTGCCATAGGCCTCCAAGCTTGTGGCCTACTCTGCCAGTAGGCCCAAGGGTACTACTAGAGTCCTCATCATGTGGGTGCATGAAAGTTGTTCAACTGATTTTGGGTGTTTAAGTTGTAAGTGTTACATCATAGGTCATGGATGGCTATGGATTGATTAGCAAAATGTTTTTTTGGTGTTGAATTGCAGGTTTTGGGTGTGTGTGGAATAATATGCGCACTAGGTAATCCTAGAATTCAGCTCGCGTAGTTTTGGTAACTTTGCACAGTGCTACAACGCGACCTTACAGTTTTTGTTTTCTTTGCGCGCTCAATGTGCATGCTCGCGCACGCGATAACGACGTTTTGTACAGTTCGCGCTGCCGAACACGCCGAATTTGCATTCTCGCGAGCTATATCTCTCGAGTTGCCTAAAACGTTCCAGAAAATGTAGATGCTGTTCATTTTGCTAAAAGAAACTCCTCAGGTTGTCATTTGCTTGTAGTTTTTGGAGCATGGACCACTTACTGTTTCTGTCCTCTATGTACTTTGTTATTATTTGAGGGTGGCCTGACCATGTGGGCGGCTTGGCGGGCATTTTATCAAGCAGCCAACCATTGTCCTTTTGCCATAGGAATGTATTGTCTGTCTTCTCTTTCTTTTCATGTTTTTGTGGGTGGCCAGGCCATGTGGGGGCGGCCATTTTGTGTTTGGAGCCACTGTGATTTTTTTTGCCATCGGCTTCCAAGCTTGTGGCCTACTCTGCCAGTAGGCCCAAGGGTACTACTAGAGTCCTCATCATGTGGGTGCATGAAAGTTGTTCAACTGATTTTGGGTGTTTAAGTTGTAAGTGTTACATCATAGGTCATGGATGGCTTTGGATTGATTAGCAAACATTTTTGGGGTGTTGAATTGCAGGTTTTGGGTGTGTGTTGAATAATATGCGCACTAAATAACCCTAGAATTCAGCTCGCGTAGTTTGGGTAAGTTTGCACAGTGCTACAACGCGACCATACAGTTTTTGTCTTCTTCGCGCGCTCAATGTGCGTGCTCGGGCACGGGATAACGACGTTTTGTACAGTTCGCGCTGCCGAACACGCCGAATTTGCATTCTCGCGAGCTATATCTCTCGAGTTGCCTAAAACGTTCCCGAAAATGTAGATGCTGTTCATTTTACTAAAAGAAACTCCTCAGGTTGTCATTTGCTTGTAGTTTTTGGAGCATGGACCACTTACTGTTTCTGTCCTCTATGTACTTTGTTATTATTTGAGGGTGGCCTGACCATGTGGGCGGCTTGGCGGCCATTTTGTCAAGCAGCCAACCATTGTCCTTTTGCCATAGGAATGTATTGTCTGTCTTCTCTTTCTTTCATTTTTTTGTGGGTGGCCAGGCCATGTGGGGGCGGCCATTTTGTGTGCCTCGTGGTTAGGTTTTTTTGCCGCAGGCCTACAAACTTGTGTGATTTTTTTCTGCCAGTAGGCCTAGAGTCCCAGAGATAGTCAGCGGGATGATTGATGTAGCGTTGTCCATTTTTTGTCTGTTGAATTTAACATCATTTAGGGAATGGGTGGCAATGCATTGAATTTTCAAATGTGGTGTTTGGGGTGTAGTTATTTGTTTGGGTGAAAAAAACTCTAAGTGCCTTTGTTGTTTGTGTTGTTGTGTAACTTTCAAACCTTGTAGCCATGGGGATTTTCTTTTTTGAATTAAGCTGTGATGCAGGCATCCTCCTTTTTCTGGCCATAAAGGGAGGGATATAGGCCTGCTTGACTTTATTGTTTTCTGGCCTTTGCCCTTTACCCATGTACCTGTGATGAGAGTTCCCATGTGGAGCTGGGGTGGTAGTAGTAGTGTGCTGTTTTGTTTTTGACAAATTGGCCTGTGTCTTGCCATTGTTCCTGGTGGCTTACTACTGTTCACATCTCCATTGCTATCTGCTGCAGGTCACTGATGCTGCATCCATCCGAAATGATGCACAAATTAAGGATAAACAAGTTTCACTTCCACTACATTAGCTTTTTAGTTCTTTGCTATTCTTACTCTTACTGGTTGTACTAATACTTCTAGTAGTAATTAAAATTAAAGCTAAAAAAAATCCACATTCGACTGATGTTGTTAACTTCTGCCTTCTTTGCTTGTAGGTGCTGAAGAGGAGGTGTCATCATTCATCACCTGTTCTACTGCCAGACGGACGTCCTTCTGTACTACGTCACGTGTAGTGTGACTAACCTGACAAGACATCATTCTCAGCAACTTGTGCAACTGAGTGCTGCTGCTGACATCTGAAGAAGATGGGCCCAAAGAAAGCAGGTACCAGGTCCTCCAAGACCAAGAAAGTAGCTGAGAAGAAGGAAGAACAGAAGAAGAAAGTGACACTTAAGTCTGGTGTTGACCCGAAAACCTTTTTTGGGCAAAAAAAAAGTACGCCTGCAGCAGCAGTGACCGGGGTCCAACTTGGGGCCAGCACCTCCGCATCAGTGGGCCCAAGCCACCAACCCAGGCCCAAGCAGATGAGTGGGGAAGAGGTAGCCAACCTAATGGTGGAAAGCAGTGATACTGAGCCTGAGCTGAACTTATCACTATCTCAAAGTATTACACATTCCACGCAAGAGGGAACACAGCAGAAAAGTGGTGAACAACAACCAGCGCCCGCAAAAGTAGATGTTCAACCTGAGCCACCACCCGCAACAGTAGTTGCTCAACAACAACCATCTCCCGCAGTAGTAGTTGCTCAACGAAAAGAACAACCACAACCACCGCCCGCAATAGTAGTTGTTCAACAACCACCTCCCGCAATAGTAGATGCTGAACGAAAAGAACAACCACAACCACCGCCTGCAATAGTAGGTGTTCCACAACCACCGCCCGCAATAGTAATGTTCAACGAAAACAACAACCACAACCACCGCCTGCAATAGTTGTTGTTCAAGAACCACCACCGGCAATAGTAGTTGTTGTTCCTCCCGAGTTCAGGAAATTGAGCCTGATGCAGAGCAAGAAGATGAGGCAGCACCTCATGCAGGAGATCTATTGTTTTCCAAATCCCCACCAAGGAAAAGGAGGGTTAGTCCATTGAGTTCTTCGCCAAGCATCCCTTCTGATGATCTTGATCTCAATTGGGAGCCACAACAATCTCAGCATGAGAGGGAGAGACATCCCAAGAAGACCAGGCTAGGGAAAAAGAAGGTTCCAGGAAGCCTACCACTTATGGAGTGCGATGTTGAGCAGCCGGATAATGATGGTGATAATGAGTCAGACCTAGTCATCACAAGCATTACTCCTGGCCCTGAGGACATGGAGATCAACATTTTAACCCTATCAAGAATGGCTGCGACTAGGGATGTAGCACGCATACCACCAACACAGGCCACACCAAAACTACCTCCAGCTTCCATTTTTACATTTGCACACAGCCGGCAGCGTCCTACATCCAGCACAAGTTCCACCTCAGCAGAAGTAGGTAGTGGTACTACTGCGCAGCCACATAGTGAAATTCACCACACAACAACCTCTAGTTCATCCGGCATTGGAAGTGGCACCTCTAGCAGGAGACAAAAGTTAAGCTCCCCAGTGTGGGACTTCTTTACAGTTAGCACAAATGAGGAGAACATTGCTATATGCTCCATTTGTCATTCCTCTGTTAGTCGTGGTGAGCTTGGTACAAACTATGGTACCGGAGGCCAAATGACCCATATGAAAAAACACCACGCAATCAAGTGGGAGGACCACCTACGTCTCATAAAAGCAGGAACCATTAATGTTGGTGGGGAAGCAGTAGAAGGTCCACAGGTCGAACAGGAAGAAGAGGGAGACATTCTATCTGGTAGTGGTACACTAAGTACCCCTATCCAACTCCCCAGCACTGCAGTGGTAGATCCCACATCCTCCGCATCAGCAACATCTCTGTAGCACCAGAATAAAAGTAACCCGGAGACACCAAGGAGTACGGGTGCAAAGTCTGCGACGCGAATGACAGCATCGGGCACAACAGAAAGAAATACCAAGCAGCGTACCATTGTTAGCATGTTTAGGCAGGAAGGAAAGTACGAGCGCAACCACCCAATAGCACGTTTGTACAATGCTAAGCTTGCTAAAATGTTAGCTCTGGACCTTCTCCCTTTTTCTTTTGTTGAAGGGGTGGGTTTCCTGGAATTTGTATCAACCCTCTGCCCAAAATGGCATGTTCCCAGCCGCTACTATTTTGCCAGAGTTGCTGTTCCAGCACTACACCACGACGTGCTGGGATTGCTTGGAAAAGCCTTGCAGCAGAGTTCTGTGCTTAGTATCCACCTGACAACAGACATGTGGACCAGTAGCCAAGCCACTGATTACATGTGCATCCCTGCACACTGGATCTCTTTTACAGGTGTTAGAGACAAGATATCTACAGGCATTGACACTACTGAGATTTTTAATGATACTCGCAAACATGCTACTGTAGCCATGTTTGCTATGGAGACATCGCATACTGCTGCAAACATTTTGGATGAGTTCAACAGCAAGGTCTTTGAATGGCTGCCACCAAGAGGCCTCAATATTGGTTTTGATGCCACCGACAATGGCAGTAATGTAGTTAAGGCCATGGACGATGGTGGCTGTTTTAGGGTCCCGTGTTTGGCACACTGCATTAACATTGTGGTTCAAGACTTTCTGAAAAATGAAAGCAAAGTCAGCAGCTTACTGACCATTTGCAGAAGAATCTGCACACGTTTCAATCATTCTTTTAAAGCCCGGAAGCAGCTACGGGTCATTCAACGTGAGTATAGAATGCCAGTGAAAGCACTCATCCAGGAGGTACCAACACGTTGGAACTCTACTTATTACATGCTTGATCGGCTGTTTGAACAATACATACCACTTAATGCTTATGTCATGACAAGAAGATCAGGGGATCCAACTGGTGTTATTAAAGCCATGACAGTTGAGATGTCGCAATGGGACCTCATTAAATGCCTGACAGAGATGCTACTTCCTTTTGAGGTCTTCACACGTGCAGTCAGCAGGGATGACTGTACTATGAGCCAAGCTATCCCATTGTTGTACATGCTGGAGCAAGAGCTGAAGGAGGTGTCTGAAACATACGAAGGTGTTGAAGGAAAACTTGAAGCATGTAATTTGGCGAAGTCCTTAGCCGGCCGCTTATCTCAGAATACAAGGATTCAAAATAAGATTGTGTTGCATCAACATTACATTACTGCCACAATTTTGGATCCACGGTACAAATTATTTGTGAACAGTAATGCAGTAATTCCTTTTTCAGAAGGGGATGTTTCCAAGTACAAAACTGTAATAGCCGAGGAAGCCACTGATTTAGAAAATGAACGGCTCTCAATTAGAGGCCTGCCAGTGCCAGCCCAGGACAGTGCAAGTACTACTGAGCATCCTACAGAGTCAAGTTCTTCTTCACAGCATGCGAGCAGTGTGTTTGCTTCCCAGCAGTCACCAACACAAACAAAACCAACAACAGCACCAACAGGATCTGATTCATCAGACACAAGCAAAAAATAGCTGCTTGGTTTCTACTGAAAGGGATGGGTAAGTCCGTTGCTGTCGCAAAGCAAAAAGAGGACGAGCAAACCCGAGCACCAATGAACATTGAGCGGTTGGTCCAGGCCTATCTGGATGACACAACATAGGTGTTCATGGAGCAAAGCCCATTGGTGTATTGGTATAGGACAAGAAGCCAATGGCCACTGCTCAGCAGGCTGGCGATAAAGTATCTAGCTTGCCCTGTTGCAAGTGTCTCTTCTGAGCGTGTTTTCAGTGCTGCTGGTGGCATTGTGACTGTGAAAAGGACCAGTCTCTCGCCCAAAAGCGTGGGGAGGTTAACCATGATCAAAATGAATCAGCACTTGATACCACCAGACTACAAAGTAAGTGAATCAGAGCTGGAAGAGGAGAGCGAGTCGGAAGAAAGAATTAGTGGGTTACAGGACCTACTTCTGTCGGAAGAACCACCAGGGTTTGAGGACGAGCTCCTCTTCCCTGACAACTAGGCTTTGCTTGCAGTGCCAAACTTAATCATCATCAATCACAGGTAAGAAGAGAAGTTTGCTAGGAGGTATAATGGAGGAGAGACTGGTAGTACAATTAGGAAAAATATGACTCAGTGAGGGGTACCGCATCTATCTGTTGGCATGATGTTGTTACTTGTGACGTACAACAGTAACCCCACCACAAAACAACATCATAGGTGTACGTTGAAAATAAATAACATTTATTGATGTACATAAAAAAATATCATCCTAGTCCTCTCCTATCCCACCCCTATACCCACCCTAACCCCAACCAATATCCAAGTCCAAAGAATGTCCCACAAAAATAAGTTAACCCCAACACCCAATTCCCACCCACCAACAAAAGTATTAAAAAAGAGGCAAATGAACAGGGTCCATCACAATCGGCGGGCTTTAAGGTGTTTGTCCACCAATATCTTCACACACTCCTCTAATTGATCCTCCAACTTTGACACCCGGAGGAGAATCTTTTGCCAAAATGCACGGCACTTACATTTGCATCCATATGGGGGGCGGCAGATGTTGTTACATGCCGGCAGTGAGCGGATACCTGACGACGGCGCCGTACTCCTGCAGGTGGGGCCTGGCTGGGGCCTGGGGCATTGATAGAAGCAGCAGCTGCTGCCTCTTCCTCCTCCTCAGCCTCAGCCACCAGCCGGCGGTACTCCTCAACAATGGCCTGCAGTTTCCTTTGCCAGGCCCTGGCTGCCAACTCCTTCCTTGATGGTTTTTGTTGGGAAGGAGTATGAGTATCTATAAAAAAGAAACAGAATTGTAACTAAAACTCTTCCAAATTAATTCAACACATAGTGGCATAGTAGCACTACCAAGCGCAGTACATACAAATGGTGGCAACTTTTAGTATCTATCTAATCTATCCTCCTGCTTCCCCTGCCTGTAACTTTTGTTGAAGTTTTTTCTGGCATTATACTGGCCCTAGTACTATGGGTGGACTTGAGTACACAGAAGAACACCAGTCTTTTTTGTATCTCCTTTTATATTTTCAAAGTAAGACTCTGCTTCCAGTGACAGTCTCCACCTATGATGAATATAATACATTTAGGGGGAAAACAATCAATAAAAATAAATGTCTATCATTCTTTATTATCGCCTTAGCTGGTTTCACTTTCACCAACAACCACCCATGCGTCCACTCCTTCCTTGCCTTGGGTTTCCTTGTCACAAACTCCGCTTATGATTCTTGCTATCCACTATATCCATGCACCCATATTGTTTTGCCCAACCAGGCATGCATCTTCTCTTTCACCTTCCAGTTCTACCCATCCTTCAACAACCCATGCATCGGATTCATATCAGCCACGTGCATGAACCTTCCAAAGTATCCTTCTATGGTCTTTCGTCCTTCCTCCTTCCTCCCTAGTTCACTTCTTTCCCTTTTTGTTCAACACATCCCTCAAGGTCATCTGATCTGATTTTTAGTCTTCTCCATAACTTTCACAGCTGAGTTGGAGTCTGATAGAAGAGGCCTTGTTTACTCAACTCACGCTGGTAATGCTGCAAAGGGTGCCTTCTTCAACCATTGTATATTGTCCAGTACAATTTCAAATTCATACTTTCTTAATAAGTCTCATAGCACAGTGAGGGAAATGTTCCCCTTCCACCTAGTAATGCAAATAAGTAATGAATATAACTTACCACCGCCCACGGCTGAAGTTTCCTCCCCCACTGTTGCTACTGCAGGTGCCAAAGCCACTGTCCCCTCCTGGGTGGCATTAGTATCGCCGCTGGCCCCGTCGGCAGTGGCACTGGTCATTGGTAGTGAATGTGCACCTATAAAAGCAAGTACAACTTTTGAGATGCCTTCACAACTTCCCCTATTTTACTAGTTGTATTTCACCAGGAAGGAAGATTGAAAATACAGTTACGTACAACATAAAGCATTGTAAGTGTGACTAGTCCAAATTGCGTACTACTGTACAGCAGTCATTAGACAGAGTTTAGTTTTACTTTATTAGATGGTCCCTAGGGTCATCTAATCTCTACTCCTACTCTAGTCTTTGGAACGTTAGCCTGAGCCATGTAACCTTTTTAGAATGATCCGGGTCTACTATTTTGCCCATGTTGTTACCTTGCAGCTTGTTTCAGTAAGAAAGACACCTTTGAGGCCACATGAGTGTTGCATACAATTAAAGAGGTTGACTTACTTACTTACAGTATTGTTAACCGCCTCCGTGCGGCGCCGATTCCGCCCCTGTGCTGGACATTCCAGAACAGGGTGCGGTCGTGACAGAACCGTTCCGTCATCAGCACAGCTCAGCCGTGACTGATGACGGAACGGTTCCGTCACAAGCATCGAAGGGGTTAATCCCTTTTGCTTATCCATAATGTTACACTTTTTTTGCATGACTGCTATAAACTGGCATAGTTATTCACTGTCTAACGTGCAACATTTTTCTCCTAGGCAGATGAGAAGATTGCCTTCTACGAACCAGAGATTAGCAGAGCTTTCGAAAGATGCATGTGTAACCAGTATACGTTCAACGGTGAGGGGTCTCCCACAATTCCCACAGTTCTCTATCGTGCACTAGTTGTACAAAAATGTATAGTATTTAATCTTCTTTATTGTGCATGGTGGAGCTGGATATTTTCATGGAACAACTTACAAGTTACAACTAAGGGTGGGCGTAGTTCGCGAAGTAGCGCTACGCGAAGTTACGCGAAGTGCACTTCGCACTACGCGAACTTCACGTAGCACTACGCAAGCTGCGTAGTAGCATGTTCGCACTGTGCAAGATGCGTTTTAAATGATAGCACAGTGCGGACAAGCATCCGGCACTGTGCAAGCATTGAAAACGGCATCTTGCACAGTGCGAGCTGTAGTTTTCTGCTGCTCGAGTAGATTATTACTCGAGTGGCAGCTTTCTCAACGCGAACAGGTAGTTTCTCATTGAGAGCGGTCGCGAGCATGCGCAACCACTCACAATGAGAAACCTGACCTCCTCGCGTTGAGAATCTCGCCGGGATGTCATTTTGCTTGCTCGCGGTCGCGAACATGACGTTCAGGACCGCGAACAAGCAAAAAATGACCGCTGCACTACGCTACGCTGCACTACGCATGTTTGCACTGTGCTACGTGCAGCTCGCGTAGTGCGAAGTTGCGAAAACTTTGCAAACTCCGCGAGCGTAGCGTAGTGCTTCGCCCAGGGTTAGTTACAACAATACAAAGCTTGTTGTTAAAAAAATAAAGTTTTTGAACTTGCACATAGACTCTGTGGTATATTTTGAGTGTCTGGGGTGTTGTGGACTTAAACGGGTGAATGAGCGAAAGGGTGTTCTTCTGTTCTGGTTTGTGTAAGAAAATCATTGGGTATATCTAACTATCTTCTTGTGGGGGTCGGGACGGAGTGGGACAAATGACTATGACTGAGACACTTAGGTAGGTAGACTGTCATTGAATTGTGGGTTCTTCTGACTGAGTTCTGTGACTAGGGTGTAAGTAAGGTCCAACCTCCCTATCACCAACATCCTATTTTCTTGTGCATAGTTCTGTATGTGCCTGTACAGAGAATAACCGCAACAGTAGTAGTAGTATAATAACCTAACAAAAATTAGTAGGCAAACATCTGGTTGCGCATTTTTGGGGTGGGAATTGACAAAGACTAGAGATTACAGATGACAACGCAAAAGACAGGAGTGTACCCAGTGGCTACAGCTATTCTATCACAGCTTTATTCCAAAGAATACCTTAACTAAAGAGTGGCCAACAGGGCAAGCTTAGCTAAAGACAGTCTAATAGTAGTAGCACAAAGAGTCATCGGGCAGAGGCAGTTTGAAGGAATTTAAACTAGTCAGGGATGGCATTAGATACCCAAAATTTGGAAAGCAAATTGAAGACCAAAGAAGGTTTAGCTAACATTTAATTAGGAAGGAGGCTTAATAGGTTTGAAACAATAAGGTGCGTTAAAAAGTTAGGGAAATATAATTCATAATAATATAAGCACTGGAGGACTTACTGTGGCCAGCAGCAGGATCCTCGGTAGAGGAGTGCTCCTCTGGTGGTTGTCCCGCCGACTCGGACCCCGTCTTCGTGCCCCTGGGGGGTGCTGATCATGTGAGAAATAATAAAGAAAGAGAAACATTGAGTGCTGTGAAACAAATACATCATTCAAAAATCCTCTCAAACATTTTAGGAAACAACAATTGCAATAAAATTTACTTCGAAGTCTAAATGACTACTGGCTTGCAGGATTCACAGACCGTCTACTTATAGAACACTAATCAAATGTTCCATAAATATTCTGATTGCAGAATATACTAACGAAGCCAGTAGCTCCTGACCTACTCCACCTATTCCAGAATCCAGCCGGGCCAATTGTTCAGTAAGTCGGCATTTCCATTTTATTTTTGCCCGCAAACATGCATAGATGAGATGGAGGAGTAGGACACATGCATACATTTGTGCATACACAAAATTGTTGGTTGCTTGCGTCATATGAAGTGCTACTGACTGACGTGACAATGCTTTTGCTGCTAAGCCTACCACTCAGTAAACAAACTGCAAACCGGTTCTATGGAGGGGTGGGATAAATAAGAACGAACTAAGCATTCAGTGACAGAGGAGGCGCCGCGCCATGCAGACCGTTAAGAAAATATGAACCAATACTATCGATCCACCACTACTTCACTAAAGGACAATGTAAGGACTAGACTCTAGCAATAGTATTAACTAACTTAAGTTCTCTAAAGTAATGTCTAACATCAATAATCACCAGCCAGAGCTAGCGCACAGTTACAAACCAGTAAGAGAAGTGGCGAGCGAGCAGCACCTGTGTCATACGGTAACAGAAGATTTTGAGACGGAATTGATCTGCAATGTAACTAAGCGCACAAGTAATCATGTTACTTATTCGTCCAAGAATTATACACAATACTTATACTACTATATATACATATATTAATATTACTAGCTACTCACCAAGCCCCATGACCTCGACACCTAGCAGGTCCAACAGGTCCTGCTCCCTGTCTAGAATGTCTGCCCACCGGTGGGCCAGCTGCTGGTGGGTGCGCCGGATATCTGTGCGGCGGAAGACTGCCCGGCGCACCTTCGCCCACCGGCGGTGACGCTCCTCTGGGAGGTAACCAGACCTGGCCTGCCGCCTGCTGCCAAGGTCAAGGGGAGGTGGCGCTGGATAAAAAAAACAAGGGCAGCCACCTCCGCCTCCCCGAAAAGATTCCGGGCCTTCACCCCTGATGGTCGCATTCTGCCGCAAGGCAGCCGGCTCTTGGGCGCAGGCGCCTTGCCCTTCGAGCCGGTTCTGCTGCTCCCCTTTGCCATGGTTCTGGGGTGGAGGTGGAGGTGGAAAAGAAAAGTTAGAACAAAAGGAAAAAAAGTTAGGGGGAAGAAGTAGGAGCTTAAATAAAGAAGTAAAATAAAAAAGTAGAAAAGTTTAAAAAAAGGTGGAAAAGTAGAAATAAAATGCAAAATATAAACTTAGGGACAGAGAGAGATAGATGATAAGTAAAAAAAGTAAGAAAAACTGTGAAAATAGGTAAAGATTACACAGATATAAGGTGGATAGAAAACTAGGCCCAGAACCATAGCATAGAGTGTGAAAAACAAGATGGCCGCGCCCATCGCGACCACGTGGGTAAGTTCACGCGTGATTTCACGCATACACGCACTTTGTCAGCGTGAACAAGTAGTTGTGTTCCCGAACAAGACGTGCACCGCGCGAACACGTTATACGCGACCCAGAAGAGGAAATAGGGGACCGGAGCGGGCGGGACAATTGAGAAAACAAGATGGCCGCGCCCATAGCCCACCACATGGGTAAGGTCGCACGCTACAATCCCCCGAACACGCAGACAGCGCCCCGAACACGCACAACGCGCTCCTGAGCAAGAAAAACGGCTCACGAACGGGACCAGCAAGCTACTACGCACGCTCGCGAAGCTACGCAAAGCTCGCGTAGTGCGAGAACGTCTTCGCGTAGCTTCGCGTAGCTTCGCGTAGCGCGACTACGCGTACTACGCCCATTTCATGGTATACCGGAATGTGGATCCTATTGTAATTACCCCCCACTAAATTTCCGTGAATATGAGCTGGAGGAAGCAGCAGTTTGAGGGTATGCAAGGGTCATTTCCCCTTAGACATCCCTCCAGCCACCCCTAAGGTTCCTTATTTTGTGGGTTGTGGGTAGTCAATTGAGCAGGAACAGTCACAAGCTACACTGACTGTCTTCTTCTTACCTTTTTTAACACGGGTTTAGTCCCGGTACAACCAAGTGGGATCCGCAGCCATGCTGCAGGGTATTTTAGCATGAGGGAGCTTGGCAATGGAGTGCCGGTATTTTAATTCTGTGCGCAATATCAATTAAATAAAAAATGTTGTTATACATTTTGGTATAAATAAAAATTGACCTACCTCTTATGATTCGAAACCATTGTGGCTATGCGCATGCACGGGGGAGTACATTCCCTATTAATTCACATGCGCGGTTGAGCGCGGTTGATCCCTGTTTTTACGCATGCGCGCTATATGAGGACAACCCGACAAGGGTTCCTGCTCTTGCCATCATTGTTCAAACTATCAGCAGACGCATGGAGGGGGTAGGTGTAGAGGAGTCTACACCCCGGGGAAATTGTAAGTAGATCTAAATGGCATGGATTAGGGACATGGTGAGCGAATTGCTCATCACAGCTTGTGCCACATCCCTGTTCCTGCATTTTTCGGTTTATTTTATCTTTCTTGTTTTAACAGCCCGATAATGTGTGGGCGTTCCTTGCTCTCGCCGGTGGAAGTGTTTTCATAACATGGCGAGGTAAGCACATTTTTAGAACTAACCACCTTATGGTACCGTTATAGGACGGTGCAAGATTCGCATTTAATTACCAGCTGTTGAAACTTTCTGGGCATTTGCCGTATTTGAGATATATGGAGGTTACGGGTGCTATGATAAATACAATTATTTAATGACTTGGCGTGTTTTGCAACATTGTACTGAGTCAGGCCCTGTTGATAATGTTTATATGTCTCCTGTGCTTGTACTTTTACTTATTGTTTGATATAAGTGATGTGCACACAGATGTGACACATTCATGAGGCATCAAGTTGTAACTGATGCACTTATCTTTTGTTTATTTTGCTTCTGTTTCCTAGGTTTCCATTAGGAGTGTTCTTTCATCATGAAGCTGTAGCCATATTATAGGTATACAGGGTACTGCCTCGCCCTGTTTGTTTTAGAGGGTTTAATAATTGTTATCACGTGCACTTTATATATTATTGCTCTGGTCCTGAAGAAGCACCAACGACGCTTGTGGCGATGCAGGCACGAAACGTATTGACCTATGACAGCCGGGCATAGTGTGCCTCTGGGACAAGATTTTATTTATCTGCCAAGGGTTTACAATCCATGCATTCTTTGCATGTTTACCCTTCATTTTAAAAGTAATTTTCACCAACTTGCACGTACACCTTCTTTCACCCTCATTAGACCCATACACCACACACCCACATGCACCATCCGGCAGTCCTCAAAAGATCTCCGATAAAGAGACCCTTCGGGGGACCCGTAGGGAATTACAGCGCCGGCCCTACGAGGAGCAACTGCCCGATGATGAAGCATGACTCCCCTCGGGGTGTGTGAGGGCAATAGAGGACAACAAGTGGTTTTTCCACTTCACCAATGGGTCACAATTACCTAGGTTGTCTTTTTCATTTTTTATCTCTTCGCCTTTCTATCTTTTTTGCACGGGTGACTATTTTGCACTCCGACACGTGGGTGACTTTTTGTACCCCGCTATAGGAACAGTGTCCCCTTTTTGAAAACAAATGTAGGCATTAGGAGCATGGACACTGGACCTTTAATAGCTCCTGCCCCCCCACTCTTTTTTGTGAGAAGTGAGAAAAGACCTCACACTCTCACTGATAGTGATAACACAGAAACAGCTGAGAAGGTGATTTGTAGGAATTCTATAAAGGTGCCCATGCATGCAAGAATCAGTTTAAAATGAAAAATGTCGTAACATATGCCTTTTCACCTTAGTCTGTGTAATTGGTCGTTGGTAGTCTCCAACCCTTGTGATAAATGTATGGTAAAAGCCTTATTGGTAGCCCAGGAGAACGAAAAACAAAGCAGTCAACAAGTTATGATCACTCCATTAATCCCAAAGGACCTCATAGTTAAGTAGAGAGGAAACCAGAGCAGATATTGCTAGAATAAAATCAATCACATTAAAACATTCTCTCCCGGTAAAAGTAGGCATATCCATGTTAGATTCAGGATCAACCAGGCCCTCAATTAGCATAGAAAAATTATATTTATAGATGACTTAGTTCATCAGTTCTCCGAGGTATTGTGAATAAAATGTGAATCAACAGGAGTTACAAAGGAGAGAAAAACCTTTCTAAACTGTGATAATTGTGACAAAGATATTAATAAAAGTAACCAGTAAACCAACAGAAGTATACCCACCCGCAGAGTTAAGATGCTTAAGAAAAAGACCTCTTACAGAACTAATGTGGTCAGCAGTTTGTTGAGTATTGCTGGCTTTGTAGAAATTAATGACTAGGAGTCTGCACGAGTTAGAAAATGTCAACCAAACTGCGAGTAAATTTGGTGATCCAATATCCAGCCGCTGAGTTTTACCGTTTAGACTGAGGGCTTCTAAACCCAAGAGACCCCCCCCCCTTTGCACGCCCAGATTGTGAAGTATGTACCAGCCAGAAAATCCATAGTAACCATCTAAAAAAAGGCAATTGCAGATTTCCCAAGTTTCTTGTAGACAAATATCTTTACAATTAAAAACTCCAAATGGAGTCATCTCTTTTGTGCACTTTTCCTTCAATGTTCGAACACAAACTATCAAGGGTTGAAAGAGGTCCATCCTTAGTGATTGTTTCCCTCAATGTAATAACCAAAGGTTTGGAAGAAGGGAGGGACAGTCAATCATTTCCATCCAAATTAATGAAGGTATCAAAGAGTTACTAGTAAGGATATTACAGAATTCCTTAGTACATTGTGGCACACTAGTATAAGGCATCGGAGTTGGGCAAGGAGCAGGTATATTTGGGTGTATATTGGGTTCACTGTGATTTTTTGCAGACTTAGATACCAATTTTCGAACCTCAAGGTCATACTGCTGCCCCACACAGAGTTTCAAACTCTGTTTTCTCATCGGGGCATTGGAACCCTTGTCAAAATTCTGTCCAATCATAATATATTTAGAATCTCTGTTACTGCGGGCCAAGTCAATGCGCACCTATCGCCACAGCTGTAGAGCAGGAACGCACACGAATCAGACCCGAGTCAGTGCGCCCCTGCTCAAGCCGAACATGTACTCGAAGCAGGCAGGCCGAGTTAGTGTGCGCCTCCGTCAGCGAAAGGATGGGCCTGAGAGC
Organism: Lissotriton helveticus; assembly: GCF_964261635.1. Taxonomy (NCBI): domain Eukaryota; kingdom Metazoa; phylum Chordata; class Amphibia; order Caudata; family Salamandridae; genus Lissotriton; species Lissotriton helveticus. Next base: position 597,617,424 of record NC_136063.1, on the reverse strand, counting down.
CAAACAACCAACCCTGAAAAGGGTCACCCGCACTCACCTCTCCTCCGACTGCCCGTCACGCTGGTCACCGGCTGGTTCTGGAGCACCTCAGCCGCGACTCCGCCAATATCTCCTTGTCTCCAGCCAGCATCGATGAAGCCTGGACCCGCAGCCTCACGACTGGAGAAACGATGGCAGGCAACTATCAGTCTGGGCAGTGGAGGCAAGGCGGTACGCTCGACCTGAGCAGTGGATGCTCACAACTCCTAGGCATCAGACAAGCCAGCAAGGTCTGTATTCACCGAAGTAATCTTTGCTGTAGAATTTATGTTGTGTTCACATTGAAAGCTTAGAAAGTAGTGGATGGACGGGCATAAGAAGGGATAAGTATCAATAGAAGATCCCAAGCCGGGGAGCTTCGCTATGGTGTTCATACGTGGCGGCCATCTTTCTCGCTCCCTCCCACGTCATCATAGTCGAGTTGGGAGCTACAGTCTTGCGGTTATCGATCTGGTGATACAAATTTGGAGGCCATGATTAGTATCTCATCTGATCAGTTGTATAGGAGTTATTATCTAAAAACATCAGAGGCCTGAAAAATGATGTGGTCACTGGACCATATTTCTAATTTCCATTGCTGAGAAGATTTTGATCATGATAACTCCAGTGCAATCCCAGAGTTCTGAGGTAATGCATGTAATGTCTGGGGGCTGCTTATTTTAAACCCCCCCCAACCTTAATTTAAATACTGGACTGGGTCATTCAAGTGCATTATCATCACCACACATGTTTTTCTCCTTTATATAAGGCAAAAGCTGCTGGCAAAGGTACATGCGGCGGATTTGTTGGTCACCTCCCTCTCTGATCAGAGATAGAGCTTGAGAGGCATGTTTAAGTTGAGTAGTGGAGTCCGATCATGGCTCTTATTAAGAATATCTCGCATTCCATGTTTTTTAATGTAAGACTGCACACGTGGGGCTGTGTGAAGACTACACTGGCGCTGACTAGAGCTCTGCACACGATGTGAACGGGACTATGGCATCTGTAGTGCATCATGTCCATGCATTAACTCTTTAATTGGCCTGAGCTCAGAACATTGGAGCTCGGGAACTGCAAACGACCATAACTGCCCGTGTGCAAACTTTGCATGCTGAAGCTGATGCGTGATGCGTTGGTCCTCCCCGAAGTTTCAATGGGGCATTCTCCAGGCTCTGAATAATTCTCCAGGCTGCGAGCATTCTCTTGGGTCACTAACTCTGCCTGGTCATGACATTGTCATGTCATGCTTAGCACTCACGATAAATGCTATTGGCTTTTGTTCGGTTCTGCTAACGTTGCGTGTATACCATAGAGGGTGTATTTCCGACCTTTGCACGCCCTCTCTATAAACGTTTTCCACGTCCATGCTTTTATTGTGTCTGTCACCAGTTTCTGGCACTTGCGTGATTTGCAGTAATTCACCTTCATGTAAAAGTACATGTGTCAATAACATTATATGATTGCGTTTCACAGGATTTTAAATTAGGGGTGTAGTTCAGCACGGCGGTCTGTTTCTTTGACTGGATATCTATTAACTTGAACCAATGTTCCAGAATGTTTCCAGGTTTTCAGTTAGTCTAACTGCTTTTCTATGATCTAATTATATGTACAAAGTTATACATTGTTACCGATTGCCTATATATGAATAGTTCCAAGAAATAAAAGCTATTTTATTTGTATTGATGTATACTTTCTTTAAAAGAACTTCTAAGGGTGAACTGCACTGTTAGGGCTCAATTACGAGTTTCTCATCTTCTCAGTGGTAAATTTCTTTGGCCGCAATTCAACATACTGGGCAGTATTTCCCTATGAGATAACGAAGATTACAAGTAACTTCCCCCGGAATGGGGAATAATTTATGGATCCTGGATTACCGGGTCCAATTCTGCATGTCTTTCACCCTTTTGGGGGAAATAACGGGTCCACATAAGCAAAATATTTACCATCTTCTCGGAAAATGTGATAATTGTCACAGGGGCCTTTTCTGTTGCTTGTGAGGTGTGAAAGTAGAGTGGGGTACTGCGGGAAAAGTTCCTTTTTTCTTCAGCTGTGGGCAGATTTTTCTGCTCCCCCTGGCTGAACTATGCCAGTTGGGGGCCATGTGCAGAAGTTGCTCACGCCCCTGCAGCCACTCAGAGAACACCGGTCCGATGTCTCTGGACCTCAAATTATCAGGTCCTCAGACATCTGGAAAGATGCAGTTGTCTGGGGAGGTTTCCCTCCTGAGGATACCACTCAGGCAATTTTTAATCGAACCCTTAGTAATCTGTACCAAGCAGTTCATATTCTCAGTCACACTTGGAAGTCAGCATGAGTGAGATATACATGAAGAGTGGGAGGGTTTTGTAAAGCATAATGATATTGGTTGAGTAAGGGCGGAGGAATACTTGAAAATGGAGCAGATTGAGCATGTACATAAGCGATCAAGGATGTACTAATATGCACAAAGATTGTGTTATAAAACTGTTGGCAAAGGAACTAACGCAAAGTTTGGGCATACATGAAATTGGGTTGAATTTAACTAATAGCATCTTCAAGTAACCCAGCGACTTCCTTCTTCCATTATAAAGGAGCCAGAGACGAGACATGTTCACTAAAGGAAGAAAACTTGGGAAGACTGCACTGAATTACATTAGTTAAAAGTTTTACTTCTTCGGTGACAGCTTGTTTTCTTGTGTGTTTTAGAGTTATCTCTTTAGGATTGTCATTACTGTGGCATTATTGTTTCCTTTGTGGATTGTTTTGTCATGGGGCATTTTCATGTGCATTTGTCAATTTCCCTTCTTTGGGTGTTGTCTTTCACTCTCTGGATGCATTGGGGTGCTTCACCTAAAAATGGAGGTAAAGAAGGAATAATCAAAATCCTGTAGAACAGCAGTGGCGGCTCGCAGTGGGAGTGCTGCAGGGCAGTGAGGCAGGGGAGGGGAAGAGTGGGGAGTAGTGGAGTCGGACAAACGACATCCATTAGTAAAGCAAGTAAATAAGTAAAACTATTTACCTTGCGCTCTCTGTATCACCGAGCTGGCGATGCAGGAGCACAAGGTAAATAGTTTAATTTATTTATTTACTAGCTTTACTCGAGGATGTCGTATGTCCAACTCCACTACCCCCACCCTGCCCCTCCCCCGCCTCACCACCTGCAGCACTCCTAATGCGAGCCGCCACTGTAGAACAGTACATTTAAAGTTGCTGCTGAATGATATGGCTACATACCAACAGACCCCTTGATTTCTTTGAGAAATGAGGGGTCACAAAAAGATGACAAACATATGCTGTCTGAAATATACAAACTCCTTTGGCCTGCAACACCTCCAGGGAAAATATCTGTGCAAAAGGATTGTAATACATTCTCTCCCAAGAAATGGGTTGAGGGCAACGCATTCACCATAATAGGTTGCAATTTCCCCGAATGTGCCCGCGTTGCTTGTTTAATGGTGCTCCATGACGCAAACATGGAAAGTCCACTCATACATTAATATGGGCCCAGTTCATCATTGCTCAAAATGGATATCTGACACGGTCCCAACATATAAAACACAGCTGGGCAAACTGTGAGACCTCTTGGGTTAATATTCTCAGCTTCATTAGATCACAAAGTAGACGTTTCTGAGAAGGCATAGGGCCCATGTATAACTTTCGAGTCCCAGGAATTGAAGGAGCCTACATGCCCTAAAAATCTGCAGATACTTCAGCTCACAAGTAGTTAGACTACCGAGCAACACATGACAACTGGCTCATAAATCTGTGCCCCTGAGTATAGAATAAAGCAGACTACATTGAAAAACAAGACAATCCCTTAATTAAACTGTGTAGCCTTCTAGAGAAACAACACTTGATACTCCTTAGGAGAGAGGGTATTTTCTTTCCCTCTTTTTAAGTCGAGCCTAACAGCCCATGAGCTGCTGGAAGACCTATTGTATTCTATAAATGACTTTGCTCCCACCTGCTGCTTACCATTGGTTCAGGCCTCTATCGATCTTCATCGCTGCCGCCTAATTGCTTCTTGCAGCCATATGTCACTTCCGTTTTTGGCTGAGGATCACCGGCCACGTACAGTTTTTTTACATCTGCATTGATTTTCTGTTGCTTAGGGAGAACAATTTTTTTTATTGATACGAACCAGAAAGATGGCAGAGTGTCTATGACTTTTTTCGCAGATTGGGCTTGTTCTAAAATGTCGTTCCATTCCATTTACATATGTTTGCGCTTTATTAAGTGTGTGAATTAATGAGATATATCACGACCGAAGTCTGAATCAGTGACAGCATGGCTGTAAAAACAAATAATCTTTAGTTCTAAAATCTTGGTTCCCATTCTATTTACATATGCTAGCGCTTTACTCATTGTGCTATTTAATGAGAGATATCCCGGCCGAAGTATTAATCAGTGACAGCACAACTGTAAAAGGAAATGAGCTTTCCATTCTGGGCAAGCGTTGCCTAGGAGGAGTGGTGGTGCTTATGGTTGCGGGGGTACTGCAGTGCCTTAGTCTACCAGTCTTTTCCATTGGATCCTTAAATCTCGAGCACTGCGCTATCGGGACTGCCCAAATAGAAACCACATTGTTGCAGAGACACATGTGCATGTACAGCAAGCATTCGGCTTCTACTAGTCCTCTCCTGCTTTTTTCAAACAGCCTGACCTCAAGCTGTGTCTGCTGGGACTGTAAGTGTGATTTCAGAGCATGACACCCCTGCTTCACTTATCCCTCCCCTGAGCTGAGCACTATTACACCGGCGTTTCCGCTGCCAAGTGGACTTTTGTCCCCCAAGAACTCATTGACCACACATTGAGAACATACTTCCATTGAGGCGGTAAAATAGTTGTTTGCCCTGCCCACACTAGTCTAGCTGCCTGACCTCTGCTTGCAATTGCAGTCGCAGAGGCTGCGCCCGAAGGGGGCTCAAGAGCCAGCGCCATATTCCAGCATCGCGCCCCCGGACAAAAGCAGCGGGGGACCACAGGTTGGTGTGCAAAGCGGGACAAAGGGCAGAGGAAGCCCCCAGGACCCCCCTAACAATCCCGAGTGGCACAACCCCCCCCTGGCCAATTGGGGCCGGGGTGGGATACAAACCCCCCAATGGGAGGGGCCCTACACAGGGTAAGGCGAGTCGGGGGGGCATATAGGCGCTGCTCCCCCAAGCAAGCTCCTATCTTCAAGGAGCGGGGGAGCAGCACGGCATTGGCACAGGATCTTGACCTACCCACCCACACTTAAGGAACAGCAAAGTTGCAGGGCTGCGGAAGAGACAAGGCGTGGCGAAGAACTACACTGATATCGGTTGGTACGGAGGCACACCGGAGGGCGGTGTGCCAGAATGGGTCCACTCACCTTCAAATTCCTCACGGCTGGGTGAGTTGGCCTAAGGACAGCGACTCTGCGATGCCTCACGGCTGGGTAGCTTGGCCTACGAAAGGAGGGGGTAGCAAACGGTGATGGCGCTCGCAGCCCAGCCCAAGCCGGATGGCAGGGCACAACAAAGTCGGACAAGGTAGCTAGGTGGCCTAACTCCGGGACAGAAGCTACTCCCTTCCCACGCAAACTGGGCGCAAAAACCCAACCTACAAAATAAACGGCCTAGGAGGGCCAAGAGCCAATACCAAGGTAGTTTATTATGACATAACATGCAAAGCGCAAAGTATAGACATGTTTCCTTGTTCCCTAATAAACTGTGGCCAACAAATGACCATCACAAGACAAAAATGTGTAATTTGGCTTTTCTTGGCGAGACAGGGGGTACGGTGAAGGGAGATATGATTTGGCATACCTATGGGAGTGGGGCAGAGTGCGGGGGTTATGATTATAACTGCAACACCCGTGAACACACGCCTTTACAGCAAACTCATTAGCTGCACTGTGCCCACTTTATGGCAACACGCCTAACTTTGTCTTTTTTTCCATTTCCTTGAACTGATCATCTCCACTTGGCTTCGAGAGCAGTAGCACTAATTTTTCAGCAGCCTTTGGAGAGAAGCAACAGGAGGTTGGCTTGTCTCTGGTAGCGACTTTGAAGAACCGGGTTTTCTTAAAACCCAGCGGTGCCTGGGACACACCAGAAGTCTTCGAGTTCTCCTGTCTTGGAATACAGAGACACGGAATACTTCTAGGTGGCGTCAGAGATCAAATTTATTAGCTGCAGCTAGTAACAGTGAACCAAGCAATACAACACGGTGTACAACTCATGAGACTGCTCAATTTTCATAGAGCAAGACATCACTTTTTATGCTGTTTTTGATTAATTATGAATGCACACCCACTGCGGCAAATTCTGACCAATGAAATACATTTTCACATACATTATCACATTCCAAAAAGCTCACTTTACATTGTACCAACCCACAAGTTAATTATTAGGACTGTCCCAAATTCAATTTCCACAAGCCGGACAAACCCATAATTGAAAGCACTACCCATGTAATGAAAAGTCGTAAGGAAAGGAACAATTCAGATGTTGAGTAGGATAAGATATGTGCAAGAAACTAAAAGTTAACGATATCCTGAACATTGATTGGTAATCTCAGACAACGATCAAGTAGGAAAATTGGCTTCGTGAAAGGTCAGTTTCAGGTGACAGAGTCAGCATCTTGCAATTCACTCGCAAGTCGAAAAGGGCCTGTTAATTTGAAGGGATTTGTACAGCGCTCGTACACCTGGCGGTTTCTTGGCGCTCACTGGTAACAGCTACTCAATGGGTCGGAAGAGGGAAAGGTGAAGATTTCAGGATGGGAAGGCTTGGGTAAAAAGGAAGGTCTTGAGATCTCTGCGGAAGAGGGGGTATTGAGTGCAGGATCTGAGGGACAGTGGGAGAGAGTTCCAAAAAGCTGGGCCCGTAGTAGCAAATTTGGAGCCACCCCATTTCTTCCGCTTGAAGCGGGGAACCACGAGAAGGTGGTGGGAGGAGGATCGGAGGTCTTGTGAGGGAGTATAGGATTGTATAGCCGAGTTGATAAAGGAAGGGGCAGAACCTGTCCTGGCTTTGAAGATGGTGCAGCCGAGCTTAAATAAGACGCGCTGCCGGACAGGGAGCCAATGAAGGGAAAGGAGAAGAGGAGTAACATGGTGTGATTTAGAGAGGTTAAAAACCAGCCGAGCGGCCTGATTTTGAACCAGCTGGAGGCGCCTCATGAGGTAGTCAGGCATGCCATGGTAAAGGACATTGCCGTAATCTAGGCGCGATGTCACCATGGCCAGAAGAATTAGTTTGAGCGCGTCTGGGGCGAAAAATCGTGAGACTCTGCGGATAGTCCTGAGTGAGAGAAAAGCTGAGGAAACCACAGCAGAGACTTGGGAGTGTAAAGAAAGTTGGTTATTGATTTTGAAACCAAGGGTTTTAACAGAGGATACAGGAGTGGGTGGGGGACCTAATGATGGGGGCCAGAAGGAGGGGGACCAGGGACTGGAGCAACCACCTGTCAACACCAACTCCGTTTTATCGGGGTTGAGTTTCAGGTGGTTGAAATTCATCCAGTCCTGGATGAAGGTCATGATGGACTGAACCTTAGACATGGACTCTGGGGCAGAGGAAAGGTGGAAGATGAGCTGGAGATCATCTGCATAGTTGTACACAGAGACCTCCAGCTGCTGTAAAGCAAAAATAAGGGGGGCGATGTAAAGATTAAATAAAAGGGGGGATAGTGAGGAGCCCTGAGGGACACCGCACTGGATGGGTAAAGATTCCGCAGAGAACTCTCCCAGACGAACCGCCTGAGTCCGACCGCTCAAGAAGGAGGACAGCCACAGTAGGGCTGTTCCTCGGATTCCCGCCGCCTCGACCCGTGAAAGTAAGATGGTATGGTCCACGGTGTCGAATGCGGCGGAAAGATCTAAGAGGATCAGGGCCTGATGTTGATTGGTGTCCATTCCTTGTCGGAGGTTGTCCAGAACCGATGTTATGACGGACTCAGTTGAGTGGGCTGGGCGGAAGCCGGCCTGTCTTGGGGCCAAGACACCATGACTTTCCACGAAGTCACTCAGTGTTTTGACCTCATGCAAAATGCATACATGAACAACGAAGCCCATGCAACTTTGTTAGTTCGTTTACCTCCATAGGCCTACTTGAGGGCAACACAAAATGGCGTCACGAACAATGCAAACAAAATGTAGTCCGGTCCCGAAAACCATGGAACCTCAGACCCTCCTTTTGCCATTAGGTAAGCAATGACCTAAACTCACGTCAATCTGACTCCAGGTCTATATCTATTCTCATCAGGTCATCAAGGTGTTGCTGTAACATCATCTTATTATCCTTCGCTTCTCTCGGGACAGGTCTTCTCATACAGATCATAGCACAAAGGCCACAAATGGCGGGACCACACTGGATGCATAAACAACACGAGAAAAGGATAGCTAAAGCCATACCAAGGAACATCAGAATCTTCCATCCCCATTTGGACAGCAGTTCCCAAAACCATTCTATCAACGACCAGTTCCCTTCGTCTACATGTATAGACTCAGCAAACTTATGTAACTTCAAGATGGCTTGGTACACTGTCGGGGCATTATCTGGTATGAAAACGCAACAACTAGACCCGATCAATTTACATACTCCACCTCTATCTGCAATTATAATATCTAAAACAAAGCGGTTTTGTAATGTCATAAGGCGATCTGCTTGGAGCTCAGCTGTAATATCGCTAAGGGCACCTGCAGTCTCATTTATCGTGGCCTCGACCACTCTCGTAAGCTGACGAATATTCCTACTATTAGCCATAGGACCCCAAAAGGGCAGAAAACCCTTAAAGAAGTCTCCAACTTCTTGGGAGACAGTATCTTTCGCATCGATAACACCTCTATCATATCTTGTCTTGGGGTAATTGAAAGCAGCTGTATACGTAGGGGGAAGCAAAAATGCCACATAACATGTGCCTGAAAAATCAGAAGGCAACCATGTATATGCTCTGTCGTGACAAACAAAATACGTGCTTTTAGCTGGCAGGAACGGTGGAGATTTCTGGGACGTATAGACATAGGTGTGAACACACACACTCTTACCAAGCTGAGCTCTCGGATTTGACCATTACCTTGCAGACAAAAATGACCTCGGTGGGGTACAATGCAAATAGGAGGAGACCTTTTCTGTCTCTCTTTCTCTGTCAGACTAATGCTTTATCCAGTCTTGTTCCAACCAACATATGCTCGTACCTCATCTTTAGGGATAGCATTATATGCATCAATATCCCTGATCATATCTACTATTCCCTGTGTCAAGGCATTTTTACTCGCATTATCTTTGACGGAACGTACAGGAGATGCTTCATTCGCATAGATAAACATTGCTTGGAGTGCTCATACTGACCCATTAGGCGAAAAAGGCAAAACTAAATATGGCATTCCCTTGTCTGTCGTATGTGGCATAAGACCACACACCCAGCAATTCGTGGTATGTACAACCAGCTGATGCTGATGCAACATCTGTATAAACGAATTGTTCACAAATTCTGATCTTCCTGTCTGTTCATGTTCAGGCAACGTGTGAAACTCATCTGGGGAAACAGTAGAAAAAGAAAGAGTAGGTTGGGTGGTAGATGTAAGCGTCTGTTGTGTAACATAGACAATCCAACCCACGCAAGCCAATGTAATATTCAAAAGCATTAGAAAACACAATATCAAAAAAAATTGTTACGGACCAATGTACACATTTTCACTTTAGAATCAATTCTCTCAATACCCTTATCAGACTCAAAAGACTCCATCCTCTCATGTGCTGCTCACGGCTATTACCTTCTTCACTTAAGTGTGCGTCAAGATCGTACTAACGACCATGAACCACAGACCTTATGTCAATACGCAGCTCACTCCTTAAGGCTGTACCGCGACCCTGCAGCTGAGTCCGGATGGTGACTCGAAAAAGAAAAAGAAAAATAGTCTCTTGATCTGACAAGGTGTAATTCACTACATAAAAAAATTCAATCTTTATTTGTCCATAGATTCAGTCTTTCTCGGTCTTAAATTGTAGCGCTCTTTACCAGGCACAGTTTGCTCTTGAAAAAGGATTTCCGGATTCGTTGTGTCGAGTCTCAAATGGGAAGACACAGCAGCTTGCAGAATGTCGTCATCCTCGCGTTCTGACTGAGTCCATGTCAAATGTGCATCACTAAAAGGTACAAATCTGGGAATTCTTTCACATTCGGAATTGGCTATACCATCCCTCACCCACTTATCATACGGTAAGGGCAAAGGACCTCTTTTGCAATGGGTGGCATGCACCCAGTTTTTTTACCACCTACCCTAACAGCAGTTCTAGTGGCCAAAAGGACCAAATGTGGTCAACTCCATCTTGGTTCCAAATTCTTAGTCCGTTGGAAATTCTTCGTCAAGACAAAATCACCAGGTTGAATAGTATGGCCTGGATCTGCAGTAGCTGTCGGCAAACTGTCATAGACCTGTTGGTGGAGAACACGTAATTTCGCAGTCAAGTCATGTAAGTAATCCACCAACATAGGGTACTCAATCTCACTGTATTTCTTAGGACGAGGCACACCCCAAACATTTGCTGGACGACCAAAAACTATTTTGTATGGGCTAAGTCCCACACGAGAATGCACTGTCGTCCTTGTTGACAAAAGAGCCAACGGCAAGGCATCTGGCCATGTAAGACCATTGCTAGCTTGTTTTTTAGCCAATTTTAGCTTCAAGGTGCCATTGTAGCACTAGACTAGTCCAGCAGACTGGGGGTGATTCGCAGCATGGAATTTCTGATTGATACCCAAACCAGCACACACTTTCTTCATGATCTGGCCTACAAATTCACTCCCATTGTCGCTCCATACAATTCTCGGCAAACCATATCTAGGGAAATACTCTTTGAGCAAAACCTTGGCTGTAGACAAGGCAGTATTATCCTTCAGGGGGTAGGCCTCTATCCATCTGGAAAAGGCGCAAACAACCACAAGGACATACTTCAAATTATCGCATCTCTCCATGTGAATATAATCTAGCTGTATCAACTCAAACGGATACGTCGGAGGAGCAAAATGACCAGCTGGAGTTGGGGTTCCCTTTCCAGGATTGTACTTCAAACAAGTCATACAATGTTTAACCACATTCTCAGCACATTTAGGAATTCCAGCATTCTGCCACACTGGAGCCAACAACTTGCATATCCCTTTCGAGCTAATGTGAGCCATTCCATGAGCCATAGTAACCACTGGGAGCACATACGCATCAGGAAACAACCATCGCTGGTGTTCTGACAACTCAACTCAACAACCCGTCGAATACAACATACCCGTACTTTCTCTCCACGTACTCACTTCCTTTTCTGTAGCTTCAGCCTGAATTGACTTCACACTTTCTATTGTGTCTTCACACATTCCACCAGCCATAACCCAATTAGCAGGGCCTGCGACATACATACGGCTCATCATGTCTTTCGCCGTTTCCTTCCCAACTTCATCCGCAAACGCATTTCCTCGACCTACATCATCCACAACTTTCTTATGGGCACTACACTTCACAATTGCAATCTGCTTTGGGAGAGTAAGTGATTCAAGAAGCTCATTCACTAACTGCCCATGCTGTATTTTCGTACCATGGAAAGTAAGAAATCCTCTCTCTCTCCACAAACACCCGAAACTGTGGGCAACACCAAACGCATACTGGCTATCAGTATAAACATTCACTCGCTTTCCCTCTGACAATACACACGCTCTAGTCAATGCAATCAACTCTGCTGCTTGCGCAGAATTCTGTGCTATGTGTGCTGTTTCAACAACTGTATGTAAAGTTGTGACAGCATATGCCGCAGTCGTCTTACCATTCGGAAGCTTGAAACACAAACCATCTACCCATAAGATACCATCAACATTCGTGAAAGGAGTATCTTTTAAATCGACTCTAGCCTTCATTTCCTCCTCTGTCCGGAGAACACAATCATGCAGTTCCTGAACATCTGTCTCTACAGAAATCGGCAACAACGTAGCTGGATTCAACACATTGCACCTTTTAATGTGCACATGGCTAGCCAAAAGTGTCAACTCATTACCTGACAAACGCGCACTAGTAAGGTGCTGTGTCTTGGTCCTATTCAATAAAGTATCCACTGTATGTGGGACCATCACAATCAGCGTATTATCCAATACCAAACAAGCAGACTGTCGGATAGAAACAGCCGCTGCCGCTGTAGCTCTCAAACAACTCGGCAACGCTTTAGGTACCGGATCTAACGTCGCTGAAAAATACGCACATGGGCGTTGCTTGTCTCCAAATTGTTGCGTTAACACTGACAATGCACAACCTTCTCTCTCGTGAACATACAATGTGAAAGGTTTACTGTAGTCTGGAGTACCCAATACCGGAGCAGAACACAATGCATCACGTAATTCAGAAACACTTTTCTGACATTCATCAGACCAAGGGAGAGGATACGGAGTATCTTTAAGAGTCAATGCTAACAGAGGTTTCGCTAGCAATGAGAAATTCGGAATCCACTGCCTACAATACGATATGATACCTAAAAAAGCACGCACTTCTCTCTGTGTGGATGGCACACTCATTTGGGGAATCGCTTGAATTCGTTCTGGGGTCAATCTTCTTCCCTCCTTCGACAAGAGATGACCTAAGTAGGTTACTTCTTGTCGGCAATACTGTAACTTGGAAGGTGACACTTTATGATGAAGGTCAGACAAATGTCGTACCAAAGAAAGAGTAGCCTCTTTACAAATCTATTCGTCATCAGCAGTAACCAGAAAATCATCAACATACTGGATAAGAGTAGCACCAGTAGGCAACACAAAATCATCAAGCTGAGTTTTCAACGCCTGACTATAGATGGAGAGACTTTCACAATAACCTTGAGGAGCTCTCTTAAACCGGAAGCTTCGGCCTCCTAAAGAGAAGCCGAAAATATCTCTACGCTCCTCGGCGATCAGAATACTGAAGAAAGCATTCTTCAAGTTGATAACTAAAAACTAGGCTGCTGAAGCAGGAATCAGAGTCAACAAAGCAGTGATATCAGGGACAACAGGAAACTGTGGCACAACAATCTTGTTGACCTCTCGAAGGTCAATCACAAACCGATACACAGGTGGCTGAGAAGCATCTGTACGCTTAAGGACAACCAAAACAGGACTGTTACACACATTACCTCTCGTTTCTTCAACTACACCCTTCTCAACCAAATCATAGACAATCGCTAGAAGAGCTCTCTCGCCATCGCTCGATATTTTATATTGGGGAATACGAGGTAGCCTAGCATTCGACTTAAGGGTAACAACATAGGGTGGAATCTGCAAGAGACCAACATCATTGGGACCTGTAGCCCAAAGTGTATCAGGAAGAGAACGCAATTCCAGTGGAAGACAATCTTTAGACAAATACATCGGAGAAATCACTTTCTTACCCAAGGTAAGATGTACTCCCGCAGGAGAGCAATGTAATGTTGCATGCAATCTTTTCAGCAAGTACAAACCCAATAGATTCTCACCACAACCAGTCGTTAGAATAAGTGGAGCTTCCAATTCACAAGGACCAATAGAAAGGGACAAAGGACTAGAAACCGGATTACGAACTGGGGCGCCAGAAGATCCTACTGAAACATTGGTCAAGCCAGACAAAGGTGCGCCAGGAAATTTAGAGTGCATAATAGAACTCTTCTTCGCACCAGTATCCAAAAGAAAAGGTTCTACCACACCTGATGTAATCACTTCAACATAAGGTCCACTCTGGTCTACTGGAACTGGCACTACTCCCTCTCTTTGCCCATGGCTGTCCTAACTATCATTATAACCAGTACTCTCACTCTCGACACAATAATCCTCAACATAATACTGTGCAGACTGAACAGTCGTAACATTCTGTCTGTCAAAATAATTCGCAGAATTCTGAAGGGAAGAGGAACGCTTACTCTGGGGTAACACACCACGTCCCCTACCCCTAGGAGCTTGCTGGAAACCACCACGACCTCTCTGACCAGATACGCCATTCGCACGCTGTAACAAAGCCGGGCAACTATTCTTGAAATGACCTTCCTCTCTACAGTAAGCACACTGATTAGGTCCAGGAAAGAATCGCGGAGCATAAGGCTCAGGCTTCTGTAACAATCTCTGGAACTGTGGAGGTCGCTGAAACTGAGGCTGATTCTGACGAGGCGGATACGCTTGCTGCAAAAGAACTTTTGTCTTTAATTCTTTAGTCTTCTTCTCTATTTTATCCATCTCATCTTTATCCCTATTCTCATAATATTGTGCAGTAGCCAATATCTGGGCCGATGAAGAAACAGCCCATGAACTGTCAGAGTCCTTTAACTTATTAGAAAATTCAGGAAGCAAATTAAAGACAAATTTGTCCATGAACAACCTTTGACCACCTTCCGTACTCATGTCCTGACCACTATGATCGATTAACGTCTCCTCAAACCTTGTGAAGAAATCAGACACACTCTCATCTTTCTTTTGCTTGCATGCTGCTAACTTATCCCAATTTATTCGTAAAGGAGGCATCATAGCTTTCATTAAATTAATAATCCTACCAGGTAATTCTGCAGCTAAAGGCTCAGGTTTGGCACCTCCTACCTGCCGACCATCTGCAGCAACAATATTAGCCCACGTATTTCCTAATTCTTGCGCATGATTCTCATGACGAATCTTCGCCCACAAAGGTTGAGGAACTACATTACCCATCAACATATCTATGTCAGCTAAATTCATAATACACGCTTCAACTGTCTGAGACAACTCCTTGTAATAACCGGCAGGATTTTTACGGGGGTCAGGCAAGGTTTGCTTAAGAGCCAAGACCTCTGCTCTCTTCCAAGGAACATGTACCCACACTCGCTGAAAATGTGCCGGTACACCCTGAATACCCTGATTAACACTAGCAACAACTTCCTCTCTCCATACTGGAGGAACCTCGCTCATAGGATACTGCTTCACTTTCCTCCTAACAGAGGAATCAGGTTTGTATAATGTCTGAGGCGGTAGTCTAGACCTAAAAACAAGTATCGTCTCTACGGCTTCCTCAACATCAGACTCCACTATCGCCCCTTTAGCAAATTCGGACTGAACATCAAGCACGCACTGCGTAATTGGACCCAACTCATTATCTTCACATTCCTGGCGGAGAAAAGTACACATTACATTAAAAACATACCTTTGCTTCGGCGGATCCCACTGAAAGAAAACATCCATAACCGCTTGTAAATTATACCTAGAAACATTTAAGATCCATCTACGAGCCAAAAGATCCAACACTGCCCGTTCCTCGGGACCAGAAGCAGACTACGACTCTGCTTACGTTCCGAAACAGGGGTCATACTCAGTGACCCAAACAATGGAGAAAACAGATTAGCAACAGTCTCAGAATAAGTATTTGGAGGCAAAAGAGGTGTAGGAACAAGAACAGTAGGAGTCGAAGATGCAGAAATAGAAGGCAAAGGAGTTTGAGGCAAAACTGGTAGCAAAGCTGGCAACCCTAGAGTGGGTTGCACAGTTGGAGGCAAAACCATCTGTTGAGCACCGGGTGGCTGAACAACAGCAGGAGGTTGAACAGCAAAGGGTGGAACAACCGGGGGTAATGGAGGTGCAGTAGCACCCTGCAAATAAGGGGGTGGTAATCTCAGTAAACGAGAGATCAAAGGATCTTTTTCAAGATCTTCAATTACTTTCGGAGGAGAAGACGGCAAGGCCGGATAACATTTATCTATGGCCATGTAACGCTGTCTATCTGAAACTTCACTTGCGCGCTCTTCTCCATATTCCCTAAACTGCCTAGCAGCTTGTAGCACTGACATATTCTTATCTTTCCTATCTCTTTTTGCTTGCTTAATTTCTCGCTGTTTGGCTTCCTTACTCCAGAGGCGGAAAGAGTCAAACATTGCCGGTCGGGCTTTCTTCTTAAATAGCGCAACTTCCAGATTATCTAAAATATTTAATTCGAAACTACCATATTGGGGCCATCATAAAACAGCATCTTTCCTTGTATAGCGGACCCACACTTCATTATAAGTGATAGGACCCACTCTGTGTTTTGAATAGAGCTCATAAGTCGGAGTTCCAACCGGAGGTATCAGACACGAATCCTCCAATCGGGAATCCCTGTTGCAACCACAACTAAACCATTTCCCAAATTTGCTAGGACCAGGCATCTTATAGCTCACTAGTCTAGCTTCCAACTTCAAGGGGTTATCAACTACCGATACACTCGTAAATATACGAGCCCCTCGGCTTCGATTTTTGCAAAAATCAAATCAAAACCAAGAACCAAAACAAAGTCGTGGGAGCGACCCACTTATACTTAACCAAAGTATCTGTCACGCCACCAGAAGACCGTCTATAGTCTCGCTTTACAAAGGATCAATCAAGGGTCCAAGATAGGGCAACAGTCAGGGCAGCACGCCTTCGTAGCAGGCGGAAAGCGGGAAGCCTCGCAGAAAACACCTTCGGTCCACGTCGACATGCAGGGGTCGATGAAGTGGCGGCCTTCCTCCAGAATTTCCTCACGTGGCTCCTCACGGTCCTCAGGCTTGGACCGGTACCGCTGGAGTCGCCCCACGTTGGGTGCCAACTGAAGAACCGGGTTTTCTTAGAACCCATCGGTGCCAGGGACACACCCGAAGTCTTCGAGTTCTCCTGTCTTGGAATACAGAGACACGGAATACTTCTAGGTGGTGTCAGAGATCAAATTTATTAGCTGCAGCTAGTAACAGTAAACCAAGCAATACAACACGGTGTACAACTCAGGAGACTGCTCAATTTTCATAGAGCAAGACATCACTTTTTATGCTGTTTTTGATTAAATACGAATTCACACCCACTGCGGCAAATTCTGACCAATGAAATACATTTTCACATACATTATCACATTCCAAAAAGCTCACTTTACATTGTACCAACCCACAAGTTAATTATTAGGACTGTCCCAAATTCAATTTCCACAAGCCGGACAAACCCATAATTGAAAGCACTACCCATGTAATGAAAAGTCGTAAGGAAAGGAACAATTCAGATGTTGAGTAGGATAAGATATGTGCAAGAAACTAAAAGTTAACGATATCCTGAACATTGATTGGTAATCTCAGACAACGATCAACCAGGAAAATTGGCTTTGTGAAAGGTCAGTTTCAGGTGACGGGGTCAGCATCTTGCAATTCACTCGCAAGTCGAAAAGGCCCTGTTAATGCATACATGAACAACGAAGCCCATGCAAATTTGTTCGTTCGTTTACCTCCATAGGCCTACGTGAGGGCAACACAAAATGGCGTCACGAACAATGCAAACAAAATGGAGTCCGGTCCCGAAAACCACGGAACCTCAACTTCCTGACTTGTATGTCATGGGGACAGCATGATGTGTCTGCTGCACGGGTGGCTGGACTCCACGAACTCTGGTCCAGCCTTTTCTCCCCAAGCACTGGCTCTTGCCTATCTTACCTAGTGCTTATGTGGCATAGCAACATGGCCACATAGGAGTTTCATTGAATGACTATGCATTACTTTGCTGCCTCCATTAGGCCAGCTTCATCGTCTGGTGTGATATTGAAAACTGCTCAGATAAGTTCTGTTTCTCGATGTTAGACTTTTAAAATAGTTAGTCTTTTAGCTTGATCAGTCCTGCTGTGCAGCCG
This sequence comes from Lissotriton helveticus, assembly GCF_964261635.1. Lineage (NCBI taxonomy): Eukaryota > Metazoa > Chordata > Amphibia > Caudata > Salamandridae > Lissotriton > Lissotriton helveticus. The sequence goes on along the minus strand of NC_136063.1, from coordinate 597,599,846 downwards.
AGAGACAACTCCAGTAAACCGAACAGCATCAACAGATTGTAACACCTGGCAAACAATATTTCAATGTGTTAATATACTTTCTGCTGCTGTGTGTGTATTTGTGTATGCTAAGTGGCACGTTTGAGTCATCTTTTGTTTCCTTATCTATTTTAAAAACGATTTTCTGAATATTTGTGATTTTAAATGGTGCAGTATCTCCCTTTTCCCCAAGATAGTGGGCGTCCGCAGGGGGGCAAGGAGGGCCCCCCCCCCCCCCCCCTGGATCACCCGGCCTGCCATACCGGTGCTGCCGTGGTGTGTTTTAAAAAGTAATTGTGTGGGCAGTGGCATTTTTATTTCATTTTTAACAATGGATTGATCTTTTAATTTGTGAGCAGGCCTCTTCATTATATAATTTTAGGCCAGCAGCACCAAATCCCTATGACATCATGACTGCAAGATGGGACGCTCATTTGTTGCAAACTGCAGGAGCTTCAACTGCTGTAATTATAAACGTGCTGGTGCCGGCAGAGCGGAGACAGCCTCACATCTCGGGACCATCGGCCCAATCAAATGTCATTGATTAGTCACAATTAAATCAGGGTATGCTAAACAGCTTGATGCTTGTGACTTTGGGACGCCGAGATAGAGAGGAAAGGAGAATTTGCTTATAATGTAATGGGACTGGAAAGGGGCAAAAGTGACGTTTTCATGTGCGTATTGCTGAATAAACAGGCCCCATCGACTGCGGGGCCCAAGCCTGCCGACAGCCTGTTCCACAGAGTCGCCAATCTCACTGGAAATATGAATATGCTCTCCCTACATTAAGCGTTAAAACAGCAATTGGGCTTTGTTTTTATTACACCAAGAAGTTTTTTTTGTACCTTATGTCGAACTGGTGATGTTTTTCTACTTCACTGCTTTTTATGCTGGTGTGAACCAAACACTGGAAATATGTTTTCAATGCGTTTTGTATCAGTATTTACAATGGAGGGTGCTTTAAGCTAAGCTTTAGATATGACACATTGGGTATGTTTGAAAGTAAGGTTGAAATGTACACATTTTCTTTTTATTGATGTATTAAAGCCACGTAAAGCTGGGCAAGCAGCCTATAGGTCAGGTTGCTGCCTACAGATCAAGACACCATTACTGTAGTCTCATTTATACCTCTTAGCTTGGTGTGACCTTGGGCAACTCACTTGATCTGGAGGAGGGGGCAGGCAGTACTGTGTACACAAGACAACGGAACCATTGAGAGAAATAATTTGGACCAGCTACCTTTCACGATTATGTCTCTGCAGAATCTGCTGGAATGTCTTTCATGAACTTCCCTTTTGAGTATTAGATTTCAGTTGTGGTTTATGTTGCACCAGCGTTTGTGTTCAAATTTGCACCTCATGATGCCACATAGCAAGGACCTTGAGTCTCACATTTCTGGTAGGAAGGTTGAGAATGAATTGGCTTGTGTCTCATTTGCCCTCGATCAATTTCTTGTTACAACCTGTGCTTGCTTAAATTAAGATCTGTGTGGCAGTGAAATGCAGAGACATGGGGTACAGGGCTACAGGGTTTTTCACGTTATCCGTGAGCCCTGAGACCTGCTGCAGTGATTCGCCTCACCACTTTTAAATGTCACTAGCCGCCACTGAGTGGAAAGCCTAAAACTCCACACGTGATTCCTCATTTATATGAAGAAAACTCATAATTGGAAGTATTTGCCTCACCAGATAAATAACTCACTCACTCACTCTCAGTATTGGTATTCATACGGTTTAGTAAAACCTCAACTCACTTTACCCCATTTGTGGTCGATGCCAAAGTCATAAACTACATTTTCAGCAAAAAGAACTAAAAACACTGGCCGTGATTAACTACAGCACTATCGAAATGAAGTTTTCAAAAACAATGTGCAATGACGATGCTTATATTAACTGACATACATTGTGAAGTTTATTTTTCCCCAAAAAGTATACTATAAATTATTGATGAAAAAAATGAATGTGTCCGTCTGTAATGCAACTGGTGCTCATGTAAAGCACTCTGATACCTTTAGGTCGAGTTTGTGCTATATAAAACTACAATAAAAAAAAAGCAAACGTTGCAGATGTTGTAGAGCTCTCTCAGTGTTCAAGGCGCTTCTAGGTTAAAATGCGTATACCTCAATTGGCTAACATCTCATCTCTGGAACACCTTTCCTGCTAACAATAATAAACACCTGGCTAGTCTCTACATTATGATTTCAAGTGATTTCTGCTACAAAGTATACTGGTTTCTTTAAGCAAATTGAGACCCTGCCTCTCACATTCCTTCACAGTTCACCTTATGCAATAATGTGCTGCCATACCCCTGCCTCATCACTGTTGGAAAATCTCTCCAGATCGCACACACAAGACCAAGGGCCATATGTATGAAACTTAGGTTTTGCGATTCTCAAATAGCGATTTTTAGAGAATCGCTATTTGAGAATTGCAAAATGCTATGTATGAGGGATTTGCAAATAATTTTGCAAATCCTACATATTCCTTATTTGCGAATCGCAAATTGGAATTCGCAATTAAGGAATACCTCCCCATTCATTCCTATGGGGCTAGGCCCATAGGAATAAATGGGAAGACATTCCCAATTTGTGATTCTCAATTAGAGAATCGCAAATTGAGAATGCAATTTCAAGGGTGCCAGGGTATCAAAAGGACACCCTGTTGCACCCCTGAAATGTGCATGTGTGCACATGTGGCACACATACATGCCCTAAGGGCATGTATGTGCACCACATGGCCCTTTGAAAAATGCAAAAAAGTGAATTTTTCCAAAAATTTGCAAATTACCACCAACTTGAAGTTGGTGGTAATTTGCGATTCCTTAAGGCCAAATTGCATTTTGTGCTTCTTACATTGCATTTAAGGAATCGCAATTTGCGATTCCTTAAATGCAATCACAAAATAAGGAATTGCAAATTTTGCGATTCCTTATTTTGTGAGGCAGTGTTGCTTTCATACATACCATTGAGCAAAATTGCGAACGCAAACGCCAAAATTCTGCGAATTTTGGTTTTTTCAATCACAATTTGGAATTATACAAATGGCCCCAAAACTATTATTTATAGTCTGAACCTCAACCCACAGATGTAGTAGCTTAAACTAACCACTTTAAAGCAAGACAGAGTGGTCACAAAGTTGCCACATTGATTTTATTCACACCCAAAAACATTAGTGCCACTTTACAGACTTTCCCAGTGAAGCACTACTTTAATTTTTTCTCGTCTTTGAGTAGTATTTTTTCCCTCAGGTGAGGAAGTTCACCATAATTTGAATTGAGTTGTTTCCAGGTGTTTACAGCGGAACACAATTGGATTGCATCTAAAGGCAGTGCAAGTTTCTTTTACTGGAAAAGTATGGTGTTCGGTGGGGGAGAAGACGTGGCACTATGGCCAGAGATGCTAAATTTGGAACTGGGGAACCAGGTTCAGCCTTCTCTCCTAAGGGAGCACATTCCCATGCTATACCTTAAAAGGCCCTGCTAGACCTTAGAAGCCCTGGTGTCTTAGCACCAGCATGTCCCTAGCTGTGGCAAGAGTGGGTCGACCTTGTAGGTCTGTCCACCATAATCCATACTGAAGTTCACCTTCAGTCTTGTGGGCGGGACTTCGAAGCAGCACACGCTAGAGCGACAGTGACTCAGTCACTGAGATCACAGGACCCTTGAGGCCAGTCCGCCTCACCCATTGGTACCTCCATTGGCCATGTTTTAGCAGGAGTAGTACAACACACCAGGGATCGGCAATGCAGGATTTGCACGCACACCAAACTAAGTTTGCAGGTTTAGGGTCTCTGCTTCATGCACACACACTTTTAACATGTACTGTTGCTTTTGGGCCACAGAATTATGAAGCAATGGAGGACAAAATTATGTTGCAGTGTTAACTAAATTATGCAGCAAAAATAGGGCTGCAGCATAATGCGGTAATTTTCTGATGCCAACTGCTGGAAGGTGTGAATAATATATACCGAAAGCCACAAAAGAAACAGATGGCTGCAGCACAATAAACCTATGGTGTATGAGATCATATGCAGCCTGCTGCCTGCTCACCAGTGTTTCTTGTGCCCCACCTGGCACACATCATGTCACAGGATGGTGAGGACGTTACCGTTTTGCCTCCCCCAGTGGAAACATTTCTGCAGACGCCCATGATGTCTGCATTGCTTTTCTGTTGCTTTGGAAGAACTATTTTTTTTAATTGATACGAACCAGAAAGATGGCGGAGTGTCTATGACTTTTTTCGCAGATTGGGCTTGTTCTAAAATGTAGTCTTTTGTTAAAAAATCTCAGTTCCCGTTCTGTTTACATATGCTAGCGCTTTACTCAGTGTGCTATTTAATGAGAGATATCCCGGCCGAAGTATTATTCAGTGACAGCACAACTGTAAAAGGAAATGAGCTTTCCGTGCTGGGCAAGTGTTGCCTAGGAGGAGTGGTGGTGCTTATGGTCGTGGGGGTACTGCAGTGCCTTAGTCTACCAGTCTTCTCCATTGGTTCCTTAAATCTCGAGCACTGAGCTTTTGGAACTGCCCAAATCGAAACCGCACTGTTGCAGAGACACATGTGCATGTACAGCAAGCATTCGGCTTCTACTAGTCCTCTCCTGTTTTTTTCAAACAGCCTGACCTCAAGCTGTGTCTGCTGGGACTGTAAGTGTGATTGCAGAGCATGACACCCCTGCTTCCCTTATCCCTCCCCTGAGCTGAGCACTATTACACCGGCGTTTTGTTGCCAAGTGGACTTTTGTCCCCCAAGAACTCATTGACCACACATTGAGAACATACTTCCATTGAGGCTGTAGGTAAAATAGTTGTGTGCCCTGCCCACACTAGTCGAGCTGCCTGACCTCTGCTTGCAATTGCAGTGTTTATAACTGCAACACCCGTGAACAAACGCCTTTACTGCAAACTCATTAGCTGCACACTGCCCACTTTATGGCCACACACCTAACTTTGTCTTTTTTTTTCATTTCCTTGAACTGATCGTCTCCACTCGGCTTCGAGAGCAGTAGCACTAATTTGTCAGCAGCCTTTGGAGTGAAGCAACAGGAGGTTTGCTTGTCTCTGGTAGCGACCTCCTGACTTGTATGTCATGGGGACAGCATGATGTGTCTGCTGCTCGGGTGGCTGGATTCCACGAGACTCTGTCCCAGCCTTTTTCCCCAAGCACTGGCTCTTACCTATCTTACCTAGTGCTTATGTGGCATAGCAACATGGCCACATAGGAGCTTCATTGAATGACTAGGCATTACTTTGCTGCCTCCATTAGGCCAGCTTCATTGTCTGGTGTGATATTGAAAACTGCTCAGAAAAGTTCTGTTTCTCGATGATAGACTGTTTAAATAGTTAGTATTTTTGCTAGACAAGTTCAATAAATCGAGCAGCCTCAAGAGATTGTAACACCTGGCAAACATTATTTCAATGTGTTAATATACTTTCTGCTGCTGTGTGTGTATTTGTGTGTGCTAAGTGGCACGTTTGAGTCGTCTTTTGTTTCCTTATCTATTTTAAAACCGATTTTCTGAATATTTGTGATTTTAAATGGTGCAGTATCTCCCTTTGCCCGAAGATAGAAAATCACTGGATTGTTGTTGCCAGCACTAACGTAATAAAAAAAGTAATAATAGAGCATTCATACGTTTAATTCTCTCTTAAATGCTAATATCCTAGCTCAGTTGGTTAAATGCCCAACGTAGAGGTGTTTATAATTTTTCAGTTTTGTGTTAGTATTTCTGCAGTACACCTCCGAGTTTTGTAATAGCGCCGATTAATCAAACATCAAGAGACAGTTGTTTGTGTCGTGCTCTGTAAGGTCTGTTTTTATTATATTTTCAATTCATATGAATGTTGGAGTGAGAAATACTTGCGTGTAGCATTGTTGTGTGTTTTTTTGTTTATATTTTTAATACCAGCACGTGATATTTCATGAAGTATTGACTTTTACTTTATACTGATATCTGACTTCTGCAGTGAAAAAAAGCGAATTTACTAGTGAGCAGGTAGAAGAAAAGTTGATGGTTCTCTGGCTCCTCAAATGTTTAGTGAAGCTGAGTACTATAATTGCTTTGAAATGTACTTTGAGGTAGTTGTTTAAAGCAATATCTTGCTGCTGAAGGTCTTCAGGTCTTTGTTTGTTGGTATTTGGGAAATAATAATTAGTAAAAAAAAGAATAAGCCCATGCACTCATATTTTAAGTATATAAGTAAACTGCCATTGATAAATTAAACTCGGTCCAGGATGATAAATTGATTTTCGATTAAGGCAAACGACTTACTTCTGAAGTAAAAGATCCAGTACTATATATTATTATTATATTTAAGTTTATAAAGCGCGCAGCTACCCGGAGGTTTCCCGGCGCTAGAACCAAATGAGGGAGATGGCAAACTAAAAAGAAGGAAGGCAGTTACAGGTTAAAAAACTAAGTTTTCACCTCTCTGCGGAACTTGAGATTACAAGGTTCGGTGCACAGCGATAGGGGAAGGGAGTTCAAAAGGGAGAGAGCGAGCCAAGAGAAAGAGCGGCCACCCATTCTAGCTCTTTTGATTCTGGGAACCAGGAACCTATGCTGATTGGATGAGCGAAGAGTACGGGGAGGACAGTACTGCTGAACCAAGGTTTTAAGGTAGGGTGGGGCCCGGCCAGCATTAATTCTGTGCATAAAGCAGAGGGCCTTGAATTTCGTACGGCTTTCGATACGGAGCCAATGCAGGTTACGTAGGGAATTAGAGGTGGAAGATTTATTAGGAAGTTTACAGAGCAGCCGTACCGCCATGTTCTGGACTGTCTGTCTGTAACCTATGGACTTCTAAACCCAGAGATCTTAATTTTAATCCTACATTGACGATGTTCAGTTTGTGTAAATTCTGTGCATATCAATACGTTTCAAACAAGAAATTCAAAAAATGGTGCATATAGTATATCTTCTGGCAGATGGGATGGTAATCAATTTCACTTTCAATTTAATTTGCACATGAGGTCATTCTGCTGCATTCTTTAATTCTGTTGTTTGGGGAAATTGCTTGTGAATCTCCACAGGCACCAATCTTTATGTGACAGACGTCTTGCCTCTTCCTTTCTGTGGTAATTCTTGCGATACCTTCTCTCCTCTTGTAGGTGGCACCTTTTGCCTCTCACGATACGCCATCCTGCCCATGAAAATGATGACAAGGAGCCCCATAAAGGGACCAGTTCTGTCTCCTAACATCAGTTTTTTAGTTTTTTTAACACCTAAAGCCACAGATCCGGAGATTAGCTCCTTCCTATTTGTTTTTTGACACCAAAAAGGCGAAGCTATCCACAAAGTTCCACACCAGACAATTCATCTCCACACATTTCCAAGCCACACCAAACAATTCAGCACCCAACCAAATAATTCAACTCAACAACAGAAATACACAACACCCCACATACAGCCAATCCACATCTCAGAATTCCACATCATGGCACAAACTCCAACAGCACAACACATAATTGAACTCCACTGCATACCATTCCACAAAACAAAATATCTTTCCACATAATTACACTCCATAGCACACAATACCACTCCACATAATTCCAATACACTCAATGCCATATAATTACTAAGCGATGGACGGAGCGTTTGAGCAAATCAAACACTCACCCCCAGTCAACTGATCTGGGTTTAATCCATCACCATTCTTTAGCTCACTCAGCCACCCCAGTTCAGACATGGCCATATGCAAATCAGTCTGACCCTGTGCCTCATGGGAACAGTCCAGCCCGAACTGCCAAGCCATGTCTTCCCTGGACCGGAAACAAGCATCCTGGGACCGGTTTCTGATTCATAATCCTCATCAGCCAGGCTATCTTGAATCCAGTGGCCAAGTGAGCAAGGGACTCACGTCTGAGCATACCCTGCCAACTTAGGGCAAACAAAGCGATACAAAAGGGGATGATGGACGGAGCGTTTGAAGATATAATTACTATCCACATAATTTCACTGCACACCATGTCACATAATTCCACTAAACAAATTCACTCCATAAAATTTCACGCCACACAGTTCCCAAAATAATTCCAATCCATACCATATAATTCTACTACACACCACATACATACACTCCATAAAACATGGGTAAAGGACATTGCCATTTACAATGCCAAAAGCTCTAACTCAAGCAAATGCAAGACCTATTGCATTTCCAATGCTAGTTTCTACTTCTTGTTCAGACATGCACTTTTTAAAATTCTTTCTCAATACTGATCTCCTATCTCATCCTTCCACACTTCACCACCCCACAACGGCCGTAAGCTGTAGGTGGGTGCATGTGATCCAAATACCTACAAAGAGAATGAAACCATAAAGTTTCAGTGGAACTGTAAACAGACACATAATTACCATCTTACCAGAAACTGTAGTGTAGTTCCTATATTCCCAATAGGCTCTGCGCATTGGAATAATATAGACAGCAGGACTGAGGTCATCTAGGTCTCTACTGACTATATTAGACTTAATTAGGTTTGCCAGCTAGCTCAGAGGTCACTAGACACTTTCTCGAGTAAACAAGGAGGTGTTAACTTCCCTGAATTGACAAGAAGGGATTAGCTTCTCACAACCGCATAAACATGACAACTTTGCTCCCTCAGAATAAAGAGTATATCTCCAGAGTCGTGTGAAAACAATAGACAGCTATTTCACTCAGTCAATAGTGCATGCTTAATTTCACCAGGAGTGCAGAGAAATAGAGAGACGGGCGTTTTCAATAAAAGTTGTTATTTATTGAACAGTCTTCTTTCTCATGCAAGAGAAATGAATTGCCATTGCAATACTTGTCATAAAGTAAAGTGCGTACAGTAAAAGGAGTATTATGAAATAATACTGTAAAAGCATTGATATGGTTTCTTAGCCATATGATACTTTAAAATAGATAAAATATATACATACATAAAAACATTGACTAACGTACTCAACTGGTACTTCTAATATACGCCTACCCCGGTGTACCTGACCTAAGCCTAATACGTGGGAAGGAGTAAGTAAGTTGCAGTTTAAGTTAAGTTGTTTTTTTGCCAAGAATCTGAATAAAGAAATCTCTTAAGGTTTTAGTCAGCTCCGTACCTTGGTTTATAGAATGAAGGAGGTTTTGTATCTCTCTCTCTCAGGACTCGATCTCCCAGCAACCCGCAAGGGTGACTGGAAACACCGGAGCTGGAATTTCTCAGCAGGAGAAAAGACAGCGTCTCTCTCAGTGCGTCAAATGGGAGGGTCGGCTTCCTTCGGCTCTGCATCAGCTGGGCTTCGGGCAAGTAGATAGCCGCTCTGCTCCAAACCACCACCGTGTGTTTGCTTAAGGCGACGTTTGTATATTTATACCTGAAAGGTGCCGTGTTTGACGTAAGGTTGGACATAAGACGTCACTAAGAACTAACTGTTCTTTCTGTACTCCAGGAGTTCTTGTGCAAAATAAAACAAAAGCAGGGGGAATTCCCGGGCTGCTGGAGGCTTGGTTTGTTTAAAGAACACGTTGTGCTTTCTAGGAGTCTATGGGAGTAGCCTTGCCGTATTTGGACTGCATTTGGCTATGTCTAAATATGGACATGATTCTTATGCCTTTATAAGGATATGTTTCGTTATAACCACATAAGGGCATGAATCGGGGGTATCTAATTAGGGTCCTAGATAGATTCACAACAAAACCACAGCACTCAATAAGAACTAGGCAGAATAGGACGAGATATTTTCCACATGTGGTAAATACCATTACGCCATGTTGAGGTATTTATCACATTTGGTAATTATCTCCTATTCAGACTTCTGACTGTGAGTCATAACATACAGAATCACTATATAGCACACTGAATCCTTCATGTTTTGCCTTTTTCATGGCCCTATTCCCCCTGAAAAATTTCAGTAGGTTTGACCTGCCCGAATCTATCAGGAAAAACTGTGAGAGTGTAATACTTATTATCCCATATTTCCTAAGTGCGATCACTGTGCAAACAAGTATTTGCCCAGCAATTGGAATTTAGCCCTGAACTTATAATGAGAGCCCAAGTAGTTTTCCTGTGAGTGAATAGGAAGGGATTACCAATGTTTGACTATAAGAAATTAAAACAACAGCCTCTCAGTCAATATTTGTGACAGCTGGTGAAAGCTGTGTCTTCTGATGACTTTTGACCTTGCTCTCGAAGATGTGGAACTGATTATTGACTGAAACAATGAGATGCATTCATACCTCTAATGGCAAAAGAGGAATGAAGTTAAAGAGTGAAAGAAACTGGTACTAGATGACAGTATGTGGCTATGAAATCTGCCAAATAATGACTTGTTTATTTAAGAAGTTTTAGTTTGCAAGAACATGACCCATCAGGGTTTAAGAGAGCTGTACATCTAGCAGTCAAGTCATAAATACAGAGGAAAAAGAGCAAATAACAAGCAAGAAGTGATACAAATACAATATACTAATCAGCCTGGCAGATCCAAGATGCAGAGGTTTCCACAGGAAATAGTCAAGCTGAGTGACGTCAGGACTACTAGTGAAGGAATATATTTAACAAAGAATTTTTACTTCTTTTTTGAAGGAGAAAGTCAATGTTTTTTTGTCTTAGTTTAAGGACACTGTGCTTTCCATTTATTTTGGGTCTAGGCCGGAGAAGGAGCAACAACTTCCACCAGATAGTTTGATTTTTTTGGGCCAGACAGATGAGAGTGTTATTGTGAAGGGCCATGTGAGGCATGCAAGCTATCTTCAACTAGATTCTTCCATGAAACGGGAGCCATTTTAGATGTTTTAGGGCAGGTGTAATGCGGTTGAATCTTCTAGATCCCGTGATGAGCCTAACAGCTGAGTTCAATGAGGCCCCTAATGGAGCCAGCTTTACTTTGGGCAAGAGTAGCACTCACATAATCCAATTGTGAAATGACAAGTGATTGGACTGCTAACTGAAAGTCATTAGGGGAAGGAAGGGTTTGATTTTCCTTAGTTTGTTCATTTGGAAAATGGCTTCCCTAGTGGTTGCACTGATATGATCTTGCCATTTCACGTATTTGTCCAACATTATACCTAATAATCTAGTAGAGTCAATGATGTTGCGAGAGCAGTTGAGAGCTGTGAGTTGTTTGAGACATTCTTCAATGGGTCAGAGTGATTGTGAGGGACAATCAAGAGGAATTCTCTTTCAAGTATAAACACAAATTCCTATGCACGCACAATATCACATTTGACACATAGTAATGTAATCGTTAGTTAGGTCAGTATGATCCTAGAAATTATTCTCCAATTCTTCTGATGAGAGCAATTTTCTCTTTATTGCTCAAGCAATGTCACGCCAGCCGACACGTGTTTCGTCAGAGTTCAGATTGCTCTGACTCTTCAGGGCTGGAAATAAAACAAATACATATAATACTGAAATTTCTATGATTAAAAGCTCGGTAAAATACATGATTTCACATAAAAGTGGCAACAATCAGAAATACTAATTGATGTTGTATTTCGACATTATACGCAACACATTCTAGCCCCATGAACAAAGAAGGGGGCTACTAATTCTTAAAATATAGGGGTTTGAAGACCAACAGGATCGTCAATATGCAAGAACAATTGTTAATTTCCACAGCTATATTATCTAAACAAAAGGAGAATTTCAACATTAATCAAGTTTGCACATTTCATTCGTGTCTGTGCCGTGCACATGCAAAGAAAAGGTGATTGTGTGACAAAAAGAAAAATCACGGCGGATCATGATGCATTTGAGCTGTAATACTGCATATTCTCGTACAACTCTGTAACTTATCAGTAAAACACATTAGACATGACCTAGAATAATTCCAATAAAGAAAATACGGTGTGTTCGTGCCCAAAATAATGTGTCAAACAAGGTGAAAATTGCAACGTTCAAGGTGCAAGTTTATATAAAAGATGGCGAAGAACAAAAGAATAGACCCTTCACCTAAGTTGAAGTGAGCAATAATAGCAGATGACTAAAAGAAGGCATGCCGAACATACCTTAATATTAATGATGGCGTGTAATGTACTTCCTATCAACAAGAAGGATGCATATGAGTAATGCTCTTGATACGGCAGAAAGATGGTCTAACTATGATGTATAAACCGACCCGATTTTAAAACACGAAACTTACCACTTAACCGGTGTTAATTCCAACCCGGTAAGGGTGTCTAATTGGTTTCTTCCAGTGCAAATCCGCACTCACGTCTTCATAGATCTGGCCAAATCCCCATGGTAGTATATATAGAAATAAAAATACAATGGGTCTCAATGAGCAAATGTCTCTTCCCGAATGTTCTATAACACATCTTAAAGTAGCAGGCAGCCTTCAGCGCCAACAATCGACGGAAACGAAGTGAAACATCATTAAGAAACTATATAGGAGCCTAGATAGTCTTAAGTTACCTATGAAGAATGTATTAACTCTCTGAGCAAAACTCTAGACCATCGATAAATTTATATCTCGTAGGCTAATGTCAATTACGACCATGTTGTCTGTTAGGATCACCTTTAATGTAAACCATTCCTATGTAGACAGACCGAAAGGAATTCCTATTTCTATAATATAGTTTACCACATGTAAACCATCTTATTAACATTCTTTATTGGTTAAATTATGATGGGAGCTGCTCACCTTTTGAGAAAAGTTTATTTACAATTCAATGCGCCGTGATTAAAAAGCCAAACGAAACAGGAACAATTCTTGTGTTAAGTTATTTCAATCCTAGAAAACGTGTGAGAAATATATATATCAGGGGGACTACTGCCTGTGTCTCAAATCACAAACAATAATTACGGAGAAAAAAGAACAACTAAGGCAGGGCTCGAGTCGGGGTACCACGCGGGTGGACGGCGTCCCCCAACTTATTTTAACGTATTTTACAGGGTGGACGCCGTCCCCCCTGACCAAAAGCTGGACTGGACAATGATGGTGTTACTTACTGGACCGGCGCACCGCCGATCTCCCAACCTTGACCTCGCATCCTGCTTCCGCCTCTCTCCACCCCTCCCATCTCCCTCCCCTGCCCACTCACTCGCTACCCATCTCATGCTCCCTCTCCTGAAGTCTGTGCCCCGCTCTCCCCTCTCACAGATGCTCCCCCCCCGCGCTCTGTTCGTGACCTGCTCACCCCCCCCCTTTGAGCCTTCACACTTTCTTAACTACGAGGCGCGCATCCCTTCCGCATTTCTCGTCCCCTCACTCCTCTCTTCCCGTGACTTCATTCACCCCCCATACACCCAGGGGCGAGCTGCTACTGGTGCAGTGGCACCGGGGCCGGGCCCACTGAAACGTGATTATTACTGTATTTCTATGTGTTTTTCGTGACGTCACTTCCTGTCGTGACGTCACATCCTGTCTCTGAGCGTCCCCCCACTTCTTTATTTAGGACTTGTGCCCTGAACTAAGGGCTCAGGTGCTTACTATTTTGAAAACACCGTCTCAGCGCGAAAAATCTTCTAACATGGTAGTTGTTCGTGTTTACATCTCAGAACGTCCAAATATTCCTGGACCTACGAATATCCAAGCACAGTATTTATAAACAAGCCACTCGCTACTTGCTACCAAATCTGATTCCGAATGAATATATGATCTCTAATCCCATACCTACTAACACATCTGACCGCGAGTCCGGCGTCTCGCGTGCCACTGCAATGGTGTGGATCTAGTACGGAACTGAAAGGTTTGCCGCGCTAGTATTAAAGGGGCACTCCTCCCCAGTGCGTGGAGACTAGAACGTCACAGTACACTTCCGGTGGTACGGAGAATCGTCCCCCCCAGAAGTGAGTAAAAACGAGTAAATCTGGTCACATAATTGCATGTGAGAACGCTGTGATTTAAGCGGAATTCATGTCCAAACGAAAAATTATCACAAGAAAAGAAAAATACTTGCGTAGGTTGCACACAAAAAATAAGAGAGAGAACCACAACCAATAATGTCTGTAACGATCTAAATCTTGAATAAACCCCGTTTCGTGTATATGAAAATAAAATATATACACATATGAGGCCAGAAATATCCAAAACTCTATAGTTACCCAAGTGTTCTAAAATTGTAATCTCTGCTTATATCCAAAGTATGCAGATCGATTTAGTAAGAATAATATTCATTTGCGAGTAATATGTTACATAAGAACCGTCTATTGCCCCCACGTTGTGCCTCCTCAGTGACCAAATTAAGTGACATGTAATGCATGCTCATTCTTCTCTCTACATGTAGATCATTGTCTCACTTAATTCTCGTCATAAGTAGCCCGTAGTACATGTTACAGGTTAAACATATAACGAAGCCTTAGTTACCAGCCATATTGAAACCTAGTACGCATTAACCCAGGAAAAATTGCATTTCCGAATCACAATTAAGACCCCGTTTTACTGAATCCAAACGCATTATCCATAAAGCCTCCGCTCTACGGAGTCTGAGTTCCCTGTTTCCACCTCTAGGGTTTTGCTCTGTCACTTCAATCCCCAAAAAAGACATTTCCTTGTGGGTATTCTGGGCTGGGCAAAGCGAAGCATGGATTGCTGCTGGATATCTAGGGTCCCCATTTTTTAGCGCTCTTATGTGTTCCGTGATTCGTTCTTTTAAGGGTCTGATGGTACTTCCCACATACTGTTTGTTACATTTGCACACCAGTAGATATACTACATATCTCGTGGTACAGTTAATGTTTTGCCTGATTTCATAACCCTGGTTGTTAGGTCCTTTAAACATTTTAACTTTATGTTGGGCCCATTTACATACATTGCACAACCCACATTTATAAAAACCTTTGGTGTGTGGTGTTAACCACGTATTGTTCTCTGGTGTTCTCGGCAATGAAGGACTAAGCCTGGTATTTAAAGTCCTCCCTTTCTTGAATGTAATCAATGGTGGAGCTGGTATTTCTTGGGACAGAATATTATCTCGTTCAAGGATCCCCCAATGTTTGTTGAGAGTTTTCCTTAATATCTGGTTCATTCCGTTGTACTCAGTGATCATGCGTACTAAGGTTTTATCTGATTTGTTTGTGGTCCCACCCCTGAGTGTGTCCGTTGTTGTAACTTCAGCTATTTTTTGGCCGCTTTTGACAATGTGGTATTATCGTAACCTCGATTTTTGAATCTCTGTTCCATATCTTTCACAGTATGTTAAGCATGAGGTGATTGCGGGTCAAACATTGTTGAGTTTTCAGTAAGCTGCAGTTGAGCGTGTTGATATCTTTGGGTGAGGACATTTTCAAATGCAATTGTGTTTAATCAGCATACATGGGGTAATGAATGTTTCAGAGCTTCAGCATTTTGTTAAGAGGTTCGATGAACAAGTTGAATAATGTGGGTGAGAGCCTGGAACCTTGAGGAACTCCTATCATGACCAGTGTATTTTTAGATAGGGTTTGATTGACTTTGATTTTTTGATCTCTATTGGAAAGGAATGAAGCAAACCAGTTTAAAACATGACTGGATAACCCCATCCGTCTTTAAAGAGGTCAATCAGTCTGTCATGTTTGACAGTATCGAATGCAGAGCAGAGATCAAGAAGTATACACAGGCAGGTTTCATTCTGATCTAGCAATCCGAGGGCATCAATAACAATGTGTGTTAGAGTCGTTTCAGTGCTTTGTTCCATTCTGAAGCCAGATTGGCAATGGTGTAGGAATTGAAAATGCTCAGTGAGGTTGCAGATGCTTGAATTTCTTTGGTAGCTTTTCTAGCGTTGGCATGTTGGTAATTGGACGAAAATTGTTGAGGTCGGATAGGTCCGCATTTGTTGTTTTATTTAGAATATGAGTGACCTGTCCTATCTTTAAATAATCAGGAATCATGCCTTGAAAGAGAGAGAAGCATTGACAGTCTTAATCCATAGAAAAAATATGGAAGTTCTAAGCTCCTATATGAGCTAGGTGGGCAGAGGATCATTGAAGTGGTTGGAGGGTTTTATTGATGTTATTGTTGTGAGTATATCAGCTTCATAAAGGATTTTGAAGGCATTCCAAGTAACATTGTTTGTTGCAGTATAGCAAGTATGAGGGAATCTAATCAGATACAGCCCTGGGAGGAGACTGGGCAGGACCTGGCTTAGCAGAAGTTGAAAGGCGAGTTGCAATTCTGATTCAATCCTCCTTATCTTATCAATAAAATAGGTCTAGAACTCTTCACTGATTGGCAGTGACCGGTTAGCCACAGAGCGGTGGTTAGATTGGCAAATTGCTAGTTTGACAATTTCAAATTGGTTTTTGGGTCTGTTTTTGGCATTGTCTAGTTGCACCCTAAATTATTCTGCATTTGAACCTCAGATTTCTTTGTTGTAGGAGCTTGTTATTTATCTCAGATGATTGAGTTGTGAGCTGGAGGGTTAGATTCTCCATGACCTCTCAGCAAGACTTACATTGCGCTTTTCCTTGTTTAGGTTGCCATTGAACCAGGGTTTGGAGTGCCTACTGGGTTTTCTTTTTAGCTGCTTTGGAACAATCATATCAAGTTGTCTGCCATGGATTCAATACCCTGAGGTTCAAAGCCCTGAGGAGCCAACTGTGCAGAGCAGCCCAGCGGTATGCCAGGTCACACTATGAAGAGGTTGGGGCATGAAAGTCGTGAGGAGCCAACTGCACAGAGGCGGTCAGCGGTATGCAGGGTCGCCCTATGAAAGGGCCAGGGCATGAAAGTCCAGAGAAGCCAAATGCACAGAGCCGGTCAGCAGTATGCCAGGTCACCCCATGAAGAGGTCAGAGCATGAAAGCCTGGAGGAGCCAACTGCACAGAGCCGGTTAGTGGTATGCCAAGTCACCCGTGAAGAAGCCAGGGCATGACAGCCCTTACAAAGCCAACTGCGAAGAGATGGTCAACAGTAAACCTGGTCACACCATAAAGAGGCCATGTGTTAGACCTGAGACTCTTGAGGTCATGTTTCCCTAAACATTTTGCTTTTTTTCTCCTGCTTTTTTCTCCTTTTGCTTATTCTCTGCTTGTGGCCATAGGGCTCTTTGCACGTTCCCACTGCAAATACAGTGGGAAAGTGCACACACCCTTCCTATGCATGTTAGGAACGGGTGCTTGAATAATGTTTCTGGAAACATGTGTCAAGCC
Organism: Lissotriton helveticus; assembly: GCF_964261635.1. Classification (NCBI taxonomy): domain Eukaryota; kingdom Metazoa; phylum Chordata; class Amphibia; order Caudata; family Salamandridae; genus Lissotriton; species Lissotriton helveticus. Next base: position 597,582,797 of record NC_136063.1, on the reverse strand, counting down.
TGTCATTGCAGGTCTGAGCGTGCACAATTGCATTTATGCTCAGGGTGGTCTTCCTACGTCATTGGCCGATTCTGTATTATATTTTGCTTTTTGTTGGTATGGTCATTGGGGTAAGCAAGATGCACACAAACCCTTTTCTTTCTTGTTCTTTTCCACTCGTCCCATGGTGAAATCCAGCTGATTGGGGTCACAACAGACCTGACTGCCTTGATTCCCTTTTTTCAAGCTAAGGCTAAGATAATCATGTAATTACAGAGACCTTCACGTGCAGTAGTGAAAACAGCAAGCTCTAACTGCATAATGTGGTATAGACAAGAATGTAGAAGGTAGTCTTTCTTATTAATGGAGAAAAAGTGTTGCAACACTAGTTACAGGACTAAAAGTAGTGAGTAGGTGGCAGTCGCAATTATTGAAAGGACGATCAATGGCCATGGACTCCAAAACAGGCATCACTTGCCTATTACTGTCTAATGAGCTAGATTTTAAATGGATAAGAACTCAAGCAGAGAAATAGAGAGCTGAGAAGAATGTATGTGAATCTACAGCATTTGGCATGCACTCAACCTTAAATTGTGAGACAAACACACTTCCTCATTCTTGCAAGTCTTGGCAGTAATACTGGCACCAACCCTGTATCCTTTGCTGCAAAACACGGAGATGGCAAAAATATGGAATTGCAGTGTTTTATAAAATATTGTGACAATATACCCGCATAGGGACTATTTTTAAGAAGCAGCTGTAGCTCAAGCACACTCCCTGAAAGAGCCCGTCATTCCGGTTAGGCAATCTCCACCTCATTGATACTGATTCCAGAAACCATTTTTACCCTTGGAGTTTGGCTACTCCAAGAAAGTTCACATTATACCTATTGTGACTTTGCTACTATATAGAAACATTGAAACAACTTCCAAAAACCTTTGTTTGCCTGAAGCTCATTGACACTCCACAAGTGCGCTAGTCTGAATTTGCTATAATATTATTGCCTCTTCAGGGAAAGAACAGGTTCCATGAGCCTGACTCCGTCCCAAGATAACCAGCAACACTCTAAATGTAAAACCATTACCACATACCACATAGTAAAAATGCCCATGATGTCCTAGAACAGGGGTACTCATAGTACGGCCCGTGGGCCGCCCGCGGCCCGGCAAGCCTTCCTTGGCGGCCAGCGGACCTTACAGACATGTACCAGTTAAAAAAAAAAAAATTCTCGAGTGTCAGTAAACACCACCGGTTGAGGCAGCCTCGACTCGGAGAGGCTCTGCTCTCTGGGGGCCGAGAGATTCCAGCCATAGAGTGGAGCTGCAGGGGCCTCGGAAGAGGTGTAACAGAACAAAGCCTCATTAAAAAAAGTTAATGGTCTTTAAAGACCTGTGAAATGCTCCGGCGCGGTTGTGAGCGGTTGTGAGCGCCAGGCAAGCTGTCTCATCCCGGGCTGACAAGGGGGAGGGGACGATTTTAAACTCAATGGAGGAGGGAGACAGAGGGTGTGAAGGAGGGAGACAGAGGGTGTGAAGGAGGGAGACAAAAGAAGAGGGAGGGCGACAGAGGGAGGGAGGGAGACCAAGGGAGGGAGGAAGAGAAAGAGAGAGAGAGAGGGAGACAGAGAGAGGGAGGGAGACAGAGAGAGGGAGGGAGACAGAGAGGGAGGGAAACAGAGAGGGAGGGAGACAGAGAGAGGGAGGGGGACAGAGAGAGGGAGGGGGACAGAGAGAGGGAGGGAGACAGAGAGAGGGAGGGAAACAGAGAGGGTGGGAGACAGAGAGGGAGGGAGACAGAGAGGGAGACAGAGAGAGGGAGACAGAGCGAGGGAGACAGAGAGAGAGAGACAGAGAGAGGGAGGGAGACAGATAGAGGGAGACAGAGAAGGAGGGAGACAGAGATGGAGGGAGACAGAGCGGGAGGGAGACAGAGAGAGGGAGGGAGACAGAGAGAGGGAGGGAGACAGAGAGAGGGAGAGACAGAGAGAAGGAGGGAGACAGAGAGAGGGAGACAGAGAGGGAGGGAGACAGAGAGAGGGAGGGAGACAGAGAGACGGAGGGAGAGGGAAAGGGAGGGAGACAGAGGGAGGGAGACAGAGAGAGGGAGACAGAGAGGGAGGGAGACAGAGAGAGGGAGGGAGACAGAGAGATGGAGGGAGAGGGAAAGGGAGGGAGACAGAGGGAGGGAGACAGAAAGAGGGAGACAGAGAGAGAAAGAGGGAGGGAGGCAGGGAGGGAGACAGAGAGACAGGGAGGGGGAGGGAGACAGAAGGAGGCAGAGGGAGGGATGGAGACAAAGATGAAGACAGAGGGAGGGATGGAGACAGAGGGTGAGAAGGAGGGAGACAGAGGGTGAGAAGGAGGGAGACAGAAGGTGAGAAGGAGGGAGACAGAGGGTGTGAAGGAGGGATACAAAAGAAGAGGGAGGGCGACAGAGGGAGGGAGGGAGACCAAGGGAGGGAGGAAGAGAAAGAGAGAGAGGGAGGGAGACAGAGAGAGGGAGCGAGACAGAGAGAGGGAGGGAGACAGAGAGGGAGGGAGACAGAGAGGGAGGGAAACAGAGAGGGAGGGAGACAGAGAGAGGGAGGGAGACAGAGAGAGGGAGTGAGACAGAGAGAGGGAGTGAGACAGAGAGAGGGAGGGGGACAGAGAGAGGGAGGGGGACAGAGAGAGGGAGGGAGACAGAGAGAGGGAGGGAAACAGAGAGGGTGGGAGACAGAGAGGGAGGGAGACAGAGAGGGAGACAGAGAGAGGGAGACAGAGAGAGGGAGACAGAGCGAGGGAGACCGAGAGAGAGAGACAGAGAGAGGGAGGGAGACAGAGAGAGGGAGACAGAGAAGGAGGGAGACAGAGATGGAGGGAGACAGAGCAGGAGGGAGACAGAGAGAGGGAGGGAGACAGAGAGAGGGAGGGAGACAGAGAGAGGGAGAGACAGAGAGAAGGAGGGAGACAGAGAGAGGGAGATAGAGAGGGAGGGAGACAGAGAGAGGGAGGGAGACAGAGCATTCATGTATTTAACCAGCAAGTTCAACTATGTCTCACGCTCTAAGTTTTGGGACATTTTAGTAAATATAGGTGTCGACATAGGTCTGGTTTCCTTTCTGAGGCTCATACACCCCAATCTTTCTGCCTCTGTGAGATATGGTAATGCTGGTGAATGTTCAGAACAGTTCAGTATTAAGCGAGGGGTACACCAAGGATCCATCCTCGCCCCAATACTATATCTCCTTTATAAAAACGATCTGGAGAAAACATTAGTTTCGGTTGGGGCTGACGTGCCGCAGGTGGAGAATAAGACTGTGCGAGCGCTCCTTTAAGCGGACTACACAGTCCTTAGGGCAAGGGCTGCGATCGATCTAAAAAACACTAATTTCTAGCGATGTTAACTTTATGAAGGATTTGGGGTTGGAGCCAAACTGTAAGAAAACTATTGTTCTGATTTGTGGCCCCAAAAACACTAAGTCCTGTAGCCTGAATATAGAGGGTAAAAATCTTGAAAGGGTTAGTTCCTTCCTGTATTTAGTTCTGGACTTTGATGAACATTGTACGTGGCATACCTGCATAAGAAATAGAATAACAAGATTTACACGCACAGTTGATACCACTTATTTACTTGCAATGTCCATTGGAAAAAAGCCCATAGCCCCTATTTGAGAGATTTAGAAGCGTAAATGTATTCCGAATTTAACATATGGTATGGGAATCTGGGGATGTAGGGATGAACTTTATATGCAGCTGGAAGAGAACCGATTTTGCCATAGAGTTTTAGGAGAGCCCCCTTCTTCGCTGCATTTTCCCCTCCATTTGGAGTTGGGTCTTGAGTATGTCCAAGATACTATAAATGTGGCACCTTTAGCTACCTGGAGTTCCATCTGGACAAATGAAGAAGCTGATTTTAATCGGGCAATAATTAGAGACTGTCTAAACTGTACCTGAGGCCTTTGTATCTCCTGGCTCCAATACATTAAAACCTGTTTTACCGAACTTGGTTATCCTTCTATGTTTGAGCACCCAGTTCAAATTGTTAAAGGGTAAATCGACAGCAGGTTTTGGTGAGCTTCCGAAAATATAATGATCTGTCCAGGGAATTGACTAAAGTAGCCAAACCCACCGTCAGGGATTATTGCCTTATACAAGTTCCTCCATACATTGCACCATATCTAATACATGTAAATAATGTACATGAAAGGAATCTGTTATCTAGATTCAGGCTGGGATCTTTTCGTTGGTTGATATGCTTCCCCCTGGATCAGTATTCTTCAGAATCTATTATGGTCTGCCCCTGTGATGAACATTCGAGTCAAACCATTTTACATTTTGTATTTTTTTTGTCAATTTTATCTTTCATGTACCAGGAAATTTTTAATACCTCTCTTGCGCAGACACAAATTTTCTAAGTGCAAAGTGGATTTGTACTTTTTGCAGTAACTTAAAGATTTCGATGTCTGTTTTGCTGTTGGCAGCTTTTTGAAGTGCATTTTAGCAAAGAAAAGGAGTATGCTGTTTTAATTTTAATGTATTTTATCACATTCTGTATGGAATGCATTGGTATAGCTGCTAAAATGTTTACCTGATTTGCTTACTACTTTATAGGACTGATTTTATTATTCATGTATTTTTTGCACTATTAGATAATATTTGCTACTATTTACAAACCAAGGCGTTTTGCACTGTCACTTTCGTTCACATTTGATAAATCTGCTGTTACTTATCAAACCATCTGTTTTGCACTGAGACTTTAGTTCTTAGAAAAAGTACTGTACTTGTGAGCTGTTGTATTTTTTCTTTTTTTTCTTTTTAACGGAAAATGAGTGTGTATTTGCTGTGACAAGATTGTTCCTATATGATGTTTATATCTATGTTTATCTTTTATGTCTTGACTTTTGAATGGGACACAGATAGCAGGAGGGAGGGAGACAGAGCAGGAGGGAGGCAGGAGGGAGACAGAGGGAGGGAGGGAGGGAGACAGAGCGAGAGGGAGGGATGCAGAGAGAGGGAGACAGAGAGAGGGGGAGGGGGAGGGAGACAGAAGGAGGCAGAGGGAGGGATGGAGAAAGGGATGTAGACAGAGGGAGGGATGGAGACAGAGGGTGAGAAGGAGGGAGACAGAGGGTGAGAAGGAGGGAGGCAGAAGGTGAGAAGGAGGGAGACAGAGGGTGTGAAGGAGGGAGACAGAGGGTGTGAAGGAGGGAGACAAAAGAAGAGGGAGGGCGACAGAGGGAGGGAGGGAGACCAAGGGAGGGAGGAAGAGAAAGAGAGAGAGAGAGGGAGACAGAGAGAGGGAGGGAGACAGAGAGAGGGAGGGAGACAGAGAGGGAGGGAAACAGAGAGGGAGGGAGACAGAGAGAGGGAGGGAGACAGAGAGAGGGAGGGGGACAGAGAGAGGGAGGGGGACAGAGAGAGGGAGGGGGACAGAGAGAGGGAGGGAGACAGAGAGAGGGAGGGAAACAGAGAGGGTGGGAGACAGAGAGGGAGGGAGACAGAGAGGGAGACAGAGAGAGGGAGACAGAGCGAGGGAGACAGAGAGAGAGAGAGACAGAGAGAGGGAGGGAGACAGATAGAGGGAGACAGAGAAGGAGGGAGACAGAGATGGAGGGAGACAGAGCGGGAGGGAGACAGAGAGAGGGAGGGAGACAGAGAGAGGGAGGGAGACAGAGAGAGGGAGAGACAGAGAGAAGGAGGGAGACAGAGAGAGGGAGACAGAGAGGGAGGGAGACAGAGAGAGGGAGGGAGACAGAGAGACGGAGGGAGAGGGAAAGGGAGGGAGACAGAGGGAGGGAGACAGAGAGAGGGAGACAGAGAGGGAGGGAGACAGAGAGAGGGAGGGAGACAGAGAGACGGAGGGAGAGGGAAAGGGAGGGAGACAGAGGGAGGGAGACAGAAAGAGGGAGACAGAGAGAGAAAGAGGGAGGGAGGCAGGGAGGGAGACAGAGAGACAGGGAGGGGGAGGGAGACAGAAGGAGGCAGAGGGAGGGATGGAGACAAAGATGAAGACAGAGGGAGGGATGGAGACAGAGGGTGAGAAGGAGGGAGACAGAGGGTGAGAAGGAGGGAGACAGAAGGTGAGAAGGAGGGAGACAGAGGGTGTGAAGGAGGGAGACAAAAGAAGAGGGAGGGCAACAGAGGGAGGGAGGGAGACCAAGGGAGGGAGGAAGAGAAAGAGAGAGAGGGAGGGAGACAGAGAGAGGGAGCGAGACAGAGAGAGGGAGGGAGACAGAGAGGGAGGGAGACAGAGAGGGAGGGAAACAGAGCGGGAGGGAAACAGAGAGAGGGAGGGAGACAGAGAGAGGGAGTGAGACAGAGAGAGGGAGTGAGACAGAGAGAGGGAGGGGGACAGAGAGAGGGAGGGGGACAGAGAGAGGGAGGGAGACAGAGAGAGGGAGGGAAACAGAGAGGGTGGGAGACAGAGAGGGAGGGAGACAGAGAGGGAGACAGAGAGAGGGAGACAGAGAGAGGGAGACAGAGCGAGGGAGACCGAGAGAGAGAGACAGAGAGAGGGAGGGAGACAGAGAGAGGGAGACAGAGAAGGAGGGAGACAGAGATGGAGGGAGACAGAGCAGGAGGGAGACAGAGAGAGGGAGGGAGACAGAGAGAGGGAGGGAGACAGAGAGAGGGAGAGACAGAGAGAAGGAGGGAGACAGAGAGAGGGAGATAGAGAGGGAGGGAGACAGAGAGAGGGAGGGAGACAGAGCATTCATGTATTTAACCAGCAAGTTCAACTATGTCTCAAGCTCTAAGTTTTGGGACATTTTAGTAAATATAGGTGTCGACATAGGTCTGGTTTCCTTTCTGAGGCTCATACACCCCAATCTTTCTGCCTCTGTGAGATATGGTAATGCTGGTGAATGTTCAGAACAGTTCAGTATTAAGCGAGGGGTACACCAAGGATCCATCCTCGCCCCAATACTATATCTCCTTTATAAAAACGACCTGGAGAAAACATTAGTTTCGGTTGGGGCTGATGTGCCGCAGGTGGAGAATAAGACTGTGCGAGCGCTCCTTTAAGCGGACTACACAGTCCTTAGGGCAAGGGCTGCGATCGATCTAAAAAACACTAATTTCTAGCGATGTTAACTTTATGAAGGATTTGGGGTTGGAGCCAAACTGTAAGAAAACTTTTGTTCTGATTTGTGGCCCCAAAAACACTAAGTCCTGTAGCCTGAATATAGAGGGTAAAAATCTTGAAAGGGTTAGTTCCTTCCCGTATTTAGTTCTGGACTTTGATGAACATTGTACGTGGCATACCTGCATAAGAAATAGAATAACAAGATTTACACGCACAGTTGATACCACTTATTTACTTGCAATGTCCATAGGAAAAAAGCCCATAGCCCCTATTTTAGAGATTTAGAAGCGTAAATGTATTCCGAATTTAACATATGGTATGGGAATCTGGGGATGTAGGGATGAACTTTATATGCAGCTGGAAGAGAACCGATTTTGCCATAGAATTTTAGGAGAGCCCCCTTCTTTGCTGCATTTTCCCCTCCATTTGGAGTTGGGTCTTGAGTATGTCCAAGATACTATAAATGTGGCACCTTTAGCTACCTGGAGTTCCATCGGGACAAATGAAGAAGCTGATTTTAATCGGGCAATAATTAGAGACTGTCTAAACTGTACCTGAGGCCTTTGTATCTCCTGGCTCCAATACATTAAAACCTGTTTTACCGAACTTGGTTATCCTTCTATGTTTGAGCACCCAGTTCAAATTGTTAAAGGGTAAATCGACAGCAGGTTTTGGTGAGCTTCCGAAAATATAATGATCTGTCCAGGGAATTGACTAAAGTAGCCAAACCCACCGTCAGGGATTATTGCCTTATACAAGTTCCTCCATACATTGCACCATATCTAATACATGTAAATAATGTACATGAAAGGAATCTGTTATCTAGATTCAGGCTGGGATCTTTTCGTTGGTTGATATGCTTCCCCCTGGATCAGTATTCTTCAGAATCTATTATGGTCTGCCCCTGTGATGAACATTCGAGTCAAACCATTTTACATTTTGTATTTTTTTTGTCAATTTTATCTTTCATGTACCAGGACATTTTTAATACCTCTCTTGCGCAGACACAAATTTTCTAAGTGCAAAGTGGATTTGTACTTTTTGCAGTAACTTAAAGATTTCGATGTCTGTTTTGCTGTTGGCAGCTTTTTGAAGTGCATTTTAGCAAAGAAAAGGAGTATGCTGTTTTAATTTTAATGTATTTTATCACATTCTGTATGGAATGCATTGGTATAGCTGCTAAAATGTTTACCTGATTTGCTTACTACTTTATAGGACTGATTTTATTATTCATGTATTTTTTGCACTATTAGATAATATTTACTACTATTTACAAACCAAGGCGTTTTGCACTGTCACTTTCGTTCACATTTGATAAATCTGCTGTTACTTATGAAACCATCTGTTTTGCACTGCGACTTTAGTTCTTAGAAAAAGTACTGTACTTGTGAGCTGTTGTATTTTTTCTTTTTTTTCTTTTTAACGGAAAATGAGTGTGTATTTGCTGTGACAAGATTGTTCCTATATGATGTTTATATCTATGTTTATCTTTTATGTCTTGACTTTTGAATGACGAATATAGAAAGATATTGAAATTGAATTGATTGCATTTGGGATGATGCATCCCAAATACAAAAAAAACGGTCACAAAGGGGCAGATCATGAGAATCTGCCTGTTTGCGACCGGTTTTCCTTTTGATGCATGTGGCCCTTCTTAGTAACATTTTGCAAACTGCATGTTATTTTGTGGAAAAGGAAGAACTGAACTCACTCTTAGGCAAGTTCTGTTGCCTGTTTGGATCAGAGGAGAGACCTGCTACACATTTTGCAACAATATTTTTGCCTTTTATACTAGTGCGTGTTCCTAGTTAGAGGCAAGGAAGTTGAGACTTTATCATATTCATTCTACATGGAGATTCCCAGACACCCATTCCATTTCCCCTTTTTGACTCTTGTGGCTCCTGCTGCTGCTGTTCTTCCTTTGGCTTATTATCGATGTTCGATTTTGACAGATTGCTACTGCAACTGCATATTACTGCTAGAATTATTGAGACTCGGCTGAGTTTCAGCCACTATTTTAATGAGACGTTCCACTGCTTAAAATTGATTGAAATCTATATGCTCTCTTTGTCTCACACCTTTCCTTTGAAATCAAAGACTTCATGAGTTCTACTTATGCTAAATTCTGTCCTGTTCTTTAGAATAGGGTCTTTTTCCTTTATGAAACATGTGTGATGCATTATTTGATGATTTATTCTAACCATATTTTTATGACATTTCTGTGAGTTTACTTGAATTATATTGACTAATCTGAATAAAAATATTAAAAAGAATCTTACTAAAACTCTTAATGAGAAATGCACTTTAAAAACAAATTTAGGCTCTCATCATTAACTAAACTTAGAGTTAATATTGTGATTGAACCTATTATGATGAAATAGATCCTGGTTTAAAAAACAGTGGCAAAGATCCATCACCTGAAGCGAGAGGTACTTTGAAGTTGATGTGGGAACGGGGCTTGACCCTGAAATTAAGGTTAAGAAAAGGTTTAACCATATTATTTAAATTTTTCCCCACCTCCACGTTATCATGCAGAAATATGGTTCACACCTTGTAGAAGGAGCTATACAAGAATGGCCCAAGTTAGAATAAAATACCGGAATCCTGAAATCTGATGCCAGGAGCTTGAAGAACTGACAAGGTGTGATTTTCGAAGGTGGTGATTGTTTTGGATGTGTTTGTATTAATAGTGTGACGTGTTTTATATATTGTAATTGTGTTTATTGGAGTATTATTGAGATGAGAGTGAATGGTTGGATGAATGGAGATATCTAGTGTTTTATATGTAAAGAAGTTGAAGAGTTTGCGGCTGGACGTAGCCTAAGATTCCGGGATATTGAGACAAGTGTAGAAAACACTTAAGTAGCCAGGGTCAAATGGTATTTCTTGACTGCAGATTTTTGTGGTGAAGAGTATGAGACACCATCACCTACACAGTTGAGATAGGGACACTAATGAACTGTTGTGATTGTTCTAATATTCTGTTACAATGTCCTAGCACACATAAACCCTTATAAAATTTAGTTCATAACATATAAGCAATAAGACAACAATAATCGATCTTTCTTGTTCTTTTTTTTCATTTCTTTTAGTCCAGATGTTGCCTGTTGCCTCTGTTGTTCTAATATTGATTGATATTAGCAGAACCTGATTGTGCAAAGAGTGATTTCCCGCTGGTCGAGATCTCACTTGCTAATATGAAATTCTTTTTGTGTGGTAAAAGTCAGAGGAGGTCAAAATCTTAGTATTCCAGTTGTTGAAGTACTATTTGTTTATTTAGCTAAGTGAAAAATAATTATTATATATTTGTTATTGTCATTTTAAAGATTTTTGTTGAATTGTGCAATTACGAGAGAAATCCTTGTTCAGAAATGCGACGGCAGCAGCTCCAATGGCGGCTCGCTTCTCGGGGATGCAAGGCGCTTTCCTCAATGCGGTGCAATGCGACAGTTCCAGCGGCGACACCCTTGTTCAGAAGTGCGACGGCAGGCCCAGTGATGGCGACATGCATCTACCTCGTTGCGAGACTCTTCTCTTGATGCGGTGCAGTGCGACAACTCCAGCGGCGACACACTTGTTCAGAAGTGCGACGGCAGGCAGCAGTGACGGCGACACGCTTCCTCTTCGTTGCGGCACGCTTCTCTCGGTGCGGTGCAGTGCGACAACTCCAGTGGCGACACCCTTGTTCAGAAGTGCCACGGCATCAGCAGCGACGGCGACACGCTTCGATCTCGTTGCGTCCCACTTCCTGCTCCTTGCGACACAGAGTTCCTCAGAAGGCCCAAAACAGCAGGCACTTCCAAAAGAACTCTGGGGAGCTGTGGGTTGAAGTCTGTTGTCCCTGAAACTTCAGCAGGAGGCAAGCTCTTTTCCAAGCCCTTGGAGATCCTTCACAAGTTGAAAGCAAAGTACACAAAGTTCCTTTCTCCTTCCTTTGGCAGTAAGGCAACCACTGCAGGCCAATCCCCCAAGTAGCACTTCAGCTTGGGAATAGTCTCTCCTCAGTTTCTTCAGGTTCCTCTCCTCAGTAAAGGTTTCTTCTTTTAGTTCAAAGTAATCTAATTTCATGAGATCAGGGTCCCAATATTTATAACCCAAAATCCTTTGTTCTATGAGGGGACCCAGTCCAACCCAGTTCTGAAGCACTCTGTTTACCAGACTTCTCCTTTCCTTTCACAGTGCAGGGCAGAAACATCAGACGCCCCACAGGAGGTGGAGCCGGCATTGTGGAAGGCAAGTATAGTCCTGGAGCATTTTGTTGACAGGACTCCTTCTCTTCTTTCAGTGTGCTGTGCAGAGACACCAGCCGCTCCCCAGGAGGTGGTGCCAGTATTGTGGAAGGCAGACACAGCCCTATTCAAGGTTCAGGTGCAACTCCTCCCTTCTATCTAGATGAAGATCTCTCTATTCACCACTGGACTGACTCATCCTGTCTCTTGGAATCCCCCAGCCCTGTCACTCACAAACTCCAGACAAGGAATACACAACGTAGCAGAGGCAGGCTTGAAAGGTTAGGCAAGCAAATACCTACTTTCTAAAAGTGGTATTTGCAAACACAGAATGTTAAAACAACTTCACTAAAAGATGCATTTTATCATTCCAGGCCTATTAAACTCAAATTTCTACCATGTTCTCTGAGTCAGTTAGGATTATAAAATGTAATAATTCTAACAGCCCATTCTGGCCTATGGAGAACAGGTATCCTTGCAATAGTGAGAAAAAAATGGCTGAAATTCACTATTAGGACATGCCACACACACCAGGGCATGTCCTACCTTATACTCAGTCTGAAAGCAGGCTATGGTTATTCCATTACTAAAAAAGCCCAGCCTGGATCCTGAGGTCTACGCCAACTATAGGCCTATCTCCCTCCTGCCTGCCTTTGCCAAAATTGTGGAGAAACATGTACACACATCTCTCTCCAATTTCCTTGAAACCCACAACCTGTTACATTCTACTCAATCCGGCTTCCGTACCAACTTGAGCACCGAGACGGCGCTATTGGAAGTGACGGAGGCAATCAAGGAGGTATTGGATGTAGGAGGCAAGGCCATGCTGGTGATGCTCGACCTGTCGGCGGCCTTTGACACCGTCCCCCATGAGGGTCTCCTCACCAGACTCAGGGAAGTGGGTCTGAGGGGGACGGTGCTCAGCTGGTTTAGATCTTTTCTAGCGGGCCGCTGCCAAACGGTCTGGGCCCCTCCTTGTTCCGCTGTAGTGCCGCCATTGGAGGTCGGAGTGCCCCAGGGCTCTGTTCTGAGCCAGACCCTCTTTAACATCTTTATGACCCCTCTGGCGACACTGGCGGAGTTGTATGGGGCCCAGATCGTATCATATGCCGACGATACCCAGCTCCTCTTCACTTGTGCGAAGGGGTCGGAGTTTGACGGAGAGAGCATCCGAGGGTGCCTTGGGGCTGTTTTTAAATGGTTCCAGCTAAACAGCCTCAAGTGCAACTCAGATAAATCTGCGGTGCTCTTCTTCGGCTGTCGGTCTGATCCGAGCTGGCAGGATTGGTGGCCTGTAGATATGTTTTCTCCATCAGCTGCATCTACGATAGCCAAGAACCTCGGTGTGAAAGTCGATAACGGCTTGACGCTGAAGTCCCAGATTCTTGGCGTAGCAGGAACATGCTTCGGCCTCCTTAAGATGCTCCGTAAGTTTCTTCCTCTGCTCCCGTTGGCGCATAGGAAAATCACGGTGCAGGCCCTCATTGGGTCGCGGCTTGACTATGCCAATGTCTTGTACTTGGGCCTGCCGGAGTACCTTCTTCAACGTCTACAGGTGGTCCAGAACTCGGCTGCTCGGGCCATCTTTGGCCTACATAGCCGAGCCAAAGCATCTGACCTCTTGCGGTCTTTACATTGGCTGCCTATCCGTAAACGGATAGTCTTCAAGGCACTTACTCTGGCCTACAAGGCCTTTCATGCTTCCGGGGCCAAATATATTCAAAAACAGCTGGCTCTCTATCTTCCTGTCAGATCTCTTAGGTCAGCGTCGCAGTCTCTTGCTGCGGTCCCAGTCATAAGAAGAGCACGGACTGGGGGCCGGTCTTTCAAGCGCCTGGCGTCGCAGCTCTGGAATACCCTGCCAATTGCTCTTCGCAGGAACTCCAATCTGTTGGCTTTCAGAAAGGACTTGAAATCCTGGCTATTCATTCAGTAGGCCATGTCCCTTTTTCGCCTGCCCTTTTCGCATCTGTTGTAGGTCATAAAGCGCCGGGACACTCCCCGGAGTAGCCGAGCGCTATATAAAACACCACCTAACATAACATAACATAACACTTACAATACACCCTGCCCTTGGGCCTACTATAGGGGTGACTGATATGAAGAAAAGGGAAAGTTTAGGGACTGGCAAGTGGGTGCACTTTCCCAGTCAATGTGACAGTACCAGACTGCACACAGGCTCTGCAATGGCAGGCCTTAGACACATTTTACAAGGCTGCTTCTGTGGGTGGCACAACCAGTGCTGGAAGCCCACCAGCAGCATTTGGATTTACACGCTCTGGGCACACTCAGTGCACTATGCTAGGATCTAACAAGTAAACCAAATAGCCAAACATGGAACCACTGATTAATACAACAATTTATAATAGGGGGCACTTGCACTGTGGCACTGGACAGCAGTGGCACAGTGCCCAAAGCATCTAACACCAGCAAAAATACATGAGGCAACAGCAAAAATGGAAGGGAAACCCACGCCAATTTTGCCAGGTCTAACACGTGTTCCCTCCAGCTGAAATGTGGAGAGAACTACCCTGACTCCTCGGAGTTCTCATCACTAAGGCGGAAAAATCTGGACAGACCATCAGTGTTGGCGTGTTCTGTACCAGGGTGGTGTTCCACCGTAAAGTCCATACCCTGTAGGGAAATGGACCACCTCAACAGCTTTGGATTCTCACCCCTCATCTGCATCAACCTTCTGAGGGGCCTGTGGTCTGTCTGAACCCGGAAGTGAGCCCCAAACAGGTATTGTCTCAGCTTCTTCAGTGCCCAGACCACAGCAAATGCCTCACGCTCAATAGCACGCCACCTCTGTTCCTGTGGAAGTAACCTCCTACTGATGAAGGCTACAGGTTGATCTAGGCCCTCCTCATTCATCTGTGACAGGACAGCCCCCACATCATGCTCTGAAGTGTTTGTCTGAATGATAAACTCACTTGAAAAGTTGGGTGCACATGGCAGCTTTCAGGGCCTCAAAAGCTTTCCGACAGGTGTCAGTGCAAATCACTTTCTTGGGCTGCTTCCTGGAAGTCAGCTCTGTCAAGGGGGCAACAATGTTGCCATACCCCTTGACAAACCTCCTGTAATACCCGGTGAGACCTAAAAAGGCTCTCACCTCTCTCTGGTATTTGGGTGGCTCCCAAGCCAGGATGGTTTCAATCTTGGGGTGTAGGGGCACCACCTGGCCGCTCCCAACTTGGTGTCCCAAGTACACCACGGAATCCTGCTCGATCTGGCACTTACTCACCTTGATCGTGAGGCCTGCCTTCCGCAGCGCCAACAACACTTCCGAGAGGTGGCGCTGATGTTCCTCCCAACTGGCACTGAACACTGCGATGTCATCCAGGTAGGCAGCACTGAACTCATCCAGTTCAAACAACACCTGGTTGACCAACCTCTGAAAGGTGGCAGGGGCATTCTTCATCCCAAAGGGCATAACCTCTCCTTTGCCCCATCAGTCAAGGTGATCTGCCAGTACGTAGATGTTAAGTCAAACGTGCTGAGGTACCAAGCAGCCCCTAGCCGATCTATGAGCTCATCAGCTCTGGCGATGGGGTGCATGTCAGTCTTCGTGACTGAATTGAGCCCTCTGTAGTCCACACAGACCCGGAGTTCGGGTGTGGCACCCAGCGCTGCAGCCTTCCGGACCAAGACCACTGGGCTGGCCCAAGGACTGCTGGAGGACTCAATCACCCCTAGCGCAAGCATCTTTGAGACTTCCTCTTTGATGCAAGCCCTTACCCTGTCAGTTACCCTGTAAGTGTTATGCTTCACAGGTAAGCTGTCTCCTGTGTCCACATTATGGACGCACCAATCTGTGACACCAGGAACCAGGGAGAAGAGATCAGAAAACTGTCCCAGCAACTGGCGGCAGTCATTCTGTTGCTCATGGGTCAGGGTGGAAGAGAGGTTAACACCATCCACTGACCCATCTTGCTCTGAGGCTGACAGGAGGTCAGGAAGAGGCTCAGTCTCCTTCTCCATCCCAGCATCTGTTGCCAAGAGCATGCCCACTTCAGACATCCCTTTAAGTGGGGCTTAAGGCGGTTGACATGTAGGACCCTCAAGGGGTTCCTTGGATATCGCAAGTCCACCAAGTAGGTAACTGGACTCTTGCACTCCACAACCTCAAATGGTCCGGTCAACTTATCTTGGAGCACGCAGGGCTCCACTGGGGCCAAGACCCACACTTTCTGACCCGGTTGAAGCTCTCAAATACTTGGGGTGAGGTAATGCACTCCTTGTTTGACGTTTTTATTGTTAGTAGTGTGATTTTCACATTTGTCGGTGGTGCATAGGTAGGCTACCCTGCTGAGCTTTCAGGGTTAGTTGCGACAATGCTATGACATGTGCTTCCTGTATCACAGGGACCAATCCTTCCTTGCACTCCTTTCTTCTTTCACTTAATTATTACTCCACATTTTCAAATGATGTTTACAAATTTTATTATCATTTCCAAACGTTTCTTTTTAGCGAGTCTTTCATTCTTTATACTTCATTTTTCATTTTCTATGCATTACATTCCACATTGTATTTTGTCCCAATGCATTTCAAGCATAAAGCCCTTCCTCAGGGGATTTCCTTTATCTGAAAACATCATACGTCATATTGAGTACTCGGTAAATCATAATAACATGTTGTACTTATGTAATAAACAACCTCTACTCGTATTTTGTCCACGGGGGCCGTCACTGTCCTTAGAGGTATGGCTTCCGGGTACCGGGTGGCATGGTTCACCAAGACCAAGATGAACCTGTTGCCCATGGCTGTCTTGGGGTCCAGTGGCCCCACAATGTCAAACCCCACCCGCTCAAAGGTGGTACTGACCTCAGGGAATGGCTGGAGAGGAGCCTTGTGTTTCCTCACACTATTTCCACTTGCCTGGCAAGTCTGACATGTCCTGCAATGAGTGTCTGAACTCTAGCGCATTTGGGGCCAATGAAAGTGATTGACAAGCCTTTCAAGGGTCTTCTTTTACCTCAAATGTCCTACTAATGGCACATCATGAGCCAGCCCCAGTAGGAAGGCTCTGAAACTCTGGGGTGCCACCAGCACACAGGCTGACCCAGGCTCAGCAACCTTAGGCTCACTATAGAGGAGACCATTCTCCCAGTAAATCCAATGTGATCCTGACTGATCACCTGCTTTCTGGCTTGCAGCCTGTTGCCGTAAGCCCTCAAGAGAAGGGCATTCTCTCTGCTCCCTGCAGAATTCTTCCCTGGAGGTGCCTCCTTCTTGCTGCCAATGGGTCAGCTCAGGCAGGTCCCCCAGTTCAGCTACTTGCTCCCCGGTAGGCTCCAGGGCATCCCCCTTAGGCTCTACCTCCTCCTGGGCCGTGGGAACTTCTCTCTAAGGCAGGTTCCTGGGCCTCCTTCTCAGGCTCCAGGTCCTCATGAGCACCCCTACAGGCTGCCATTGACTGGGTGGTCATGCACGCCCAGTCAGGCAGACCCACCATCTTCTCACAAGGTGAGCTCTTTAAATCGTTCCCCAACAAACAGTCAACAGGCATGGCGGGCCTCATAGCTACTTGAAGAGTACCAGAGACCCCCCCCCACTCAAAGGGAACCTGAGCCGTTGGATAGCGGCTCTCCGTGTTGTCAGTGGAAACAACTCGGCAAAATGCATGAGTGACAATCTGCTCTTGAGACACCAAGTGACACCTGACAGCTGTCACACTGGCTCCTGTATCTTTAAGAGCCTCCACCTTTTGGCTATTGATGGTCACCCACTGCCCATATTTCTTAGTGTTCCTGGGCAGCTGAGCTTCTGAGACCATCTCACAGTCTCCTAAAGAGACATGGGTCATCTGTGCGGGACCCCATCCACCTTGGACATCAATCTCCTCCCCCAAGGCTACACTAGCCATCTGCCTGGGCAGAGCACCGGTGGGTGCTGGTTTACCAAACAGGCGGCACCTGGTATCATTAACCTTATGACCCAGGTTGCCACACTTGTAACATTTTAGGGGTCCCTGTTGAACAGGACTACCGGTCGGGACCCCTTGTTTTCTCTCAGGGGGAGGCTGGGAACCTTTCCCTTGGTTCCCTTGGGGACTATTTTGGACCCTTTGCGGAACTCCTTTTGTTTACCCTTGTCGCCCCCACTCTTTTACTGTTGGCCCTGCCCACCTTTGGTTTAGTCTCCCATGTGACCCGTGTGGCCCCGGGTGCTCACCCAGCGGTCTGCCTCCTCAGCAAGCTTCCTAGGATTAGTCAAACTTGCTATCTATCAGATGCCGGTGCAGCTCTGGAAAACAATTATCAGACAAGTGCTCCCATGCAATCAAATCAAAGAGACCTTGAACATCATTAACCTTGCTACCCATCACCCAACCATCCAATGCTATGCAAAATAAAGTGGCATATTTAACCCAGGTACTGTTTTCTAACTTTTTGCATTTCCTGAACCTCTGTCTACAGAGTTCAAGGGTCAAACCATATCTAGACATTAATGCATCCCTCATGTGGCTGTATGAATTGTGGACTTCAGAAGGCAAGTCTAACAGTGTGTCCCGCCCCTCACTAATGAACCTTCCCCACAACCCCGCTCCCCAATCTCTCTCGGGACCCGGTGGGAAGACATGGCTACCTCGTAGGCTCTGACCCACTGACCAATATCATCATTTTTGTAAAATTCCTTCACCACATCTTTGGGAAAGTACACTTTACTTTCCACAGATACTGATGGTAAGCTGCCACCAGAGGGAGTAACCTCTAAACTTTTGGTTTTAAACTCCAACTCTCTCAATATGTCTGTGCATTGGGGCTGTATGTACTCCGGGCTCCCGCAATCAGAGCATGGTCTGGCTGTGGCCATGCCTGAGTCAGTTTGGGTGTAGGGGCAGCGCGCCATAGGACTTGGATTCCCCGGTGAGCCTTAGTGGTGCCGGGGCACAAGCACACCAGCGGAATGGAGCGGAATCCTAGATTGCCTACTGCCAAGAAGCGGGGCCCACCTGACCTGCTGCTGGGGACCTCACGGCAGGCACCAGCTCACAACTGTGTTGGGGCAGCGCACTAACTGTCATTAGGCTTACTGTCCTGGTCTGCACTCAGTTAAAAGTTTGGTGCAGACAGGACACTTTTAATACGTGTAGTTATGGTGAGAACTATTACTGATATACTAGATCAATGAATACGAAAAGGAGGCAATTAATAAAGCCTTCATTGGAAATTGAAAGTTGGTATATAGGAGAGGCAATCTACTCTGGACGACCACTTCGGGTTTTTGGCTTTAAAACAATGAGAGATCCTGTTTCCGGGTGTTGTAGCATGATTAAGTGCTGCAAAGAGACAGTGTCAATGCCAAGTTAGGCATGCACTGAAATAATTTCTTTCCTTTGTAAGCATCTCGGGCCTCATCTACTAAAAAGCATTCATTAAAAATGGTTGCAATTTGGAACTGACGTTTACCAATTGCATTTGGATTTTATGATCAGACCTATATATTGATAGGTCCATTCACAAAATGCAGAATCTTAGTGAGTTGCAATTCACCCTACCTCATAAATATGAATGAGGTAGGCAGCAAGTGGTTGTCCAGCGTGTTAATTGATTGAGGACCAAAATATATGGATGGTAAGTGCAATGAGATAAGTATAGATTTATTATTCTTAACTCCTCATCTACATACCTTGAAGATATATACAGCCGAGGTATGCATACCATTTAGTGGGGTACCAATAATCGTCTTTTATTCAGCACCAAGATGCCCTCCTCGGTGGATGTATGCTTTACAAATGCATCTGTTATGTTATATTAGGGTACATATATGTTAAGAATAGTCAAGCTTTGCTTACCCCAAGAAATGTACCTTCACGACATATTTGCCCTCAATATTCTTGACACAATATTTTATCCACAAGATATTTTGAATCCGATATTTTGTCAAACCACAGCATGTTACGGCCCCCTGTGATTGACTATAATTACTGGCATTGTGACCTACTGTAGTCCACAAACCACCATGCTTTTCCATAAGCAATCTTTTTTTAAATGAAACCTGAGTTCCTGAATGCAACATGGAATGTGTTTAAAAAGAAAAATGAAATGCTTTGAAAGCCCTTAACACGCCCATCCAAATACCATTTTGTAATGATTTCCTAAACTCATAAAAAGATTGTGGAAACTATTTCCAAATTGTTAAATTGGCTTTGCACATTTTAAAAAGGGTTTAGCATTTAAAAACCCTCCAATTTACTGAATCAGAGGTTAGTACATGAGGCCCACTGATTTGTATCCCAAGTAATGTTTAAGCTGTGCTTAACCAACCACCAACATACTTATGATTACTGTTGTCCTTCTACTGACCAGACAAGAGAAAAGGAAGGAAACTGACTGAAGAATTTAATTAGGAAGCTATTTTTACAGTGTTTGTAAAAGGCAAAAGTTATGTTTAAATAAATTATTATCTGTGAGTCCAGTTGTCAGGCCATTTGTTTTTCACAAATCTTTTATTACATTTTTAAATATAACATGGTCGTATCAATTATTCTTACATTCATAATGCAAATGATTAAAATGATGTTGTATATTACCATAACAGTAAGCAATTTTACCCAAACATAGTTAAACAAAGCAATTTATAATCTGAAGTAAAACTAACTAAAATAAAATCACCTCTTACCCCCATATCCCAACAAACCCATAAGGAAAGGAACATCAAAGGGAAAAGGGGAAGAAAACAGGAATGGGAGACTAGGAAAGGGGCTTAAATGTCTCTTGGAGTAAGATTGTGGACCATTCAACGATGTGGGTAGCAGATCCCCTGAGGTATATTAGCGTAAGATCAGATCTGCCCTACAGGGTCAGGTCACTGCCAAAGTGGTAACATCGGACTTCATAGGCGGGAATATGGAAGTGCCCCTGTCATTGTTGCACTCTGTGGCCAATTTGTGACACCTATTATTAGGAACATTTGCAGTTGTTATGTGATCCTCTTTTGCTTGTTTGCTTTATTCTATGATATCCTTCCTCTTTACCTTTAGATGAAGTACCTGCCTATGTCATTTTTGATTGTCAGTTAATAGCAAATTTTGTGGACAGTAGCAATTTAAATTCACAAAAATGCAAAGTCCTTTCTTTCAATTGACCTTATTCAGATATCACAACTTGTGTGCCATGTAGCTTTGAATTTTCGAATCTGATTAGGTGCTATCATTCTCACTTCAAGGTCTTCACGCGGTTGCAGCGGTGAACCAACATTTGAATATCTCCCTATCTATTTAGGTAGAACTGTTAAAACCACATATTTTAAACATGTGTCCTCACCCCAGTTTTATCTCTTTTCCGGCCTTACATGGTATTTTGTTTTACTATGCGTAACATATATGGACAGAATGTACTGTAGCATTTCAGTCAGTTCTCTATATGAGAAATGCCTCATGGTTGCTATAAAAAAGGAGCGTTCACAACACAGTATTTAACAACGTAATCAAGCAATATCCACATATTTCAATAAGGCTGTAATTGAATCCATCAATAATCTGTGCACATGATATGGCACGTAGTGGAGCTGAAGATTTAACATGTCACTGACATTGAATTGTACATCTATAAAAGATTCAGGGCTTAATTTATATGCTGTTGGAGAGGAAACACTATTGCAAAAGCAACGGTGTTCCCTTTCCACCAACATAGTGGTCTACCCACCCGAAATGCAGGCGGACCATAGTTTTTCCATGGTGGTGACTACTCTATCGGAGAGTTGACTGTATGGTTGTCCACCTAATTAGGATGGGTGGACATATAGTCATTCTTTACTGTCAGTTAACAACAGGTAAACCCTGGTAATAAGGGACAGGAAAAAACAGTGAGGGACGAATTCTAATTTCTGGTGTGCGACCCGATTCTCCGCCAGGGCGACATAGTAAATTACTTTGTTGCCCTGATGGAGGTAGCGTTCTCCAAACTTGGAAATGACCGCAAAGCAGGAGGTCATTTCTAATGCATTGGTAGGAACCACCCTCACAGCGGTTGCTGTCAATGCTTTTTGTAGTTTGGTGCAAGGCTCTGTCAACATGATGGAATCATGCGCCAAATATATATTTTTTTTTCAAAAAGAAAATCCTGAAGTTTAATTTTCTTTTTGAAAATAAAAAAGATACTGCCCCCCTCATTATGGAAATCATGGTGAGGGGGCATTTAGTTATCGTGATTGTCCCTTACCACCAGGGTTTGCGTGGCCATGATGGACAGTAAAGAATGGGCATATGTCAACTCATCCTAATTGGGTGGAAGGACAAATAGCTGAATTTGGTCATTGTAGTGATGATGACGTTACAGGGGGGGGTTGGTGGACTACTATGTTGACAGGAAGAGAACATTGTCATCATTACAATGGGATTCCCTCTCTGCCAGCATATAACTCAGGCCCTAAATGCCACCGTCACCATGGGAGATGTCTCTGATGGCGAGGGGGGCATTATCTTTTTATTTTCAAAAATAAAATCCTGCTTCAGATTTTCTTTTTGAAAAGAAAAAAAGTTTAGTGCAAGGCTTCATTATATTGACAAAGCCCGGGTACCAAACTGCAAAAAGCATTGACAGGAACCACTGTGATGGAGGTTCATGCCAATGCTTTAGTAATTACCGTCTGCTTGGCAGTCATCTCTAAATTTAGCAGGTGGCATCTCCATCAGGGCAACAGAGTAAGTTACTCCATCACCCTGGCATAGCAATGGGCCGCCCACCAAACATTGTTTGGCTCTAGATTAAGTTAGTTATCAACCTTACTTAAGAATGTAAGGTAGCTCATTTTTTGCCACAGGTAAATATATATCTAATAAACTTAAAGCTAAAAATACAAATGCTTGACTGGCATCAACTACAACTGTGACTTAGAAATCAGCATTGCATTTCCTCCAATTACGGCCATTTTTTGGTTTGTTACTAAATCTCAAAGGCTGTCTGATACACCAGTTAACTTGCACTACAGAAAATTTCAGTAACCTTAAAGCAACTCCGACTTATTAGAAATCGCACAGCCACAGCGTGGTTAGCTCAAGCACTGATTGGGACAATGTAGATCTATATTTTTTTGAGGGACTGCAGTCACAAAAACAGCATCCATTACACCATTAGGTTGCTTAAGTGCAATGGGTTTGTTGGTCGATTGGCAACATTGCTCTGAATATAACTGGTCTAATAGCAAGAGACCTAGGGGCAGATTTATGTCGGACTTGCGCCACGTTTACGCCGCCGTTGCGTCACGCAACAGCGGCGTAAACGTGGCGCATCCCTGCGACCCATTTACAATGTGACGCATCTAGGCAGATGCGTCACGTTGTAAAGCCCTGCGCCACCTGTGGGCGTTCCGGCGCAGGGTGGGCGTTCCAGGGCCGGTGCGCCTCGCAAAAGTGCCTGCGTGAAATCTACAAGATTTCACGCAGGCACTTTTAGGCCAATGCTGCGTCAAAACCCTGCGCCTGCTTGAAGCAGACGTAAGGCTTGACGCAGCATTGGACAGATAGGGCCCCCCAGAGCATTGCTGGAGCTGCGTCGCGCTTGCGACGCAACTCCAGCAATGCGCCGCCTTTACGGTACAGATGCGTCACGCATCTGTGCCGTTTTTGCCACACGGTGCGCCGCATTGTAAATGCGGCGCACCATGGGTGGCGGAGCTGCGGCGCACAATAACTGGCGCATCCCTGGGGATGCGCCAGTTATTGTAAATATGCCCCCTGGTATTACAGGATTTTTTCTGTGAGAAGTTAGAACCACTGACTCCCCATCGATACCGGTGGCTGTGTTTCTTTTTCTACAGTCACAGACATCGAAAATGTTCAACTGAAAGTTTACTTTGGAAAAAACTTGAATATAAGTTTACAATTCAATGTAAATCTAATTCATGGATATGTCAGAAGCTTTGTTGTGCCGGGAGCCAACAATCTTTGCTCCTCTTTGTTTCTGATCCAAGCCGCAGCTCGTAATTCGGGCAAAATGTAGTTTGGAAAAAGAAAAACACCGCATTTGATGCCATTTAATGGTGTTGTCATATTAGCTACATTATGAAGTAACATGTCAGATCCTCTTTTGATTACTCGAATACATGTTGCAACAGTAGTTCCCAGAGAGCACAGGACCCAGGAAAAGAACTAGAGTTGCTCTCTCCTGATCATGGCCTTGCTACTTTCTCATCTGAAATGTTATCCATCTCCCAAAAAATAGGGAGCTATGGATCTGCATTGATTATGTAGCACTAAACACAGTGGGCCCGATTCACAGAACTAACAAGACAAAAACCTAAACGTACTACTTTTGGTATTCACAGAAGGCATTAGTAAAGTTAGGATTTTGTCTTAAGTTTGTCTTAAGTCTGTCTTAAGTCTGTCTTAAGTCTGTCCTAAGTTTGTCTTAAGTCTGTCTTAAGTCTGTCTTAAGTCTGTCCTAAGTTTGTCTTAAGTTTTTCTTAAGGTTGTCTTAAGACTGTCTTAACACTGTCTTAAGTCTGTCTTAAGTCAAACTTAAGACCCAATCCTAACTTTACTACTGCTAAATGCCTTCTGTGAATACCAAAAGTAGTAGGACAGACTTAAGACAGACTTAAGACAGACTTAGGACATACTTAAGACAGACTTAAGACAAACTCAAGACAAACTTAGGACAGACTTAAGACAGTGTTAAGACAGACTTAAGACAGATTTAAGACACAATCCTAACTTTGCTACTACTACTAAATGCCTTCTGTGAATACCAAAAGTAGTAAATTTAGGATTTTGTCTTAACCCCATCGATGCTGATGACGAGCTCAGCTCGTCATGAGGTACACCTCTCGTACGCTCATGACGAGCTGAGCTCATCATGAACCGCGGGTTTTTTAAAACTTCAGCGTATAGCGGGAAAATGCGCCGCACCCGTTAGTTCTGTGAATCGGGGCCATACTAGTCAATGTGCAATTAATTCTTCCTATCTTTGCCGTCTTGCTGGATCTGATCTAACAGCATATTAGATACACCATGCTCCATCTCTGGGAAGAGTGGGATGATATCAGAGAGTGAGGTGGGCAGAAAATGCCACTTTGCCAAACCAGGCCTTCACGAATATTTGGCTTTTACTTTAAGGTATACAATGATCCTGACTGATTTTACATGTTTTAGAAACAAAGCATTCAGATAGTTTATCATCTATTTGTCATTCTATACATAAATGATCTGTTAATTTTGACTGCAGCCAGTAAATGTGGCACACAAACTACAACATTATTGCAAATGTTGCACCAAAATTCCATTGTTTTTCACACTAAGCCGGATTTCAGAGCTCACTGGAGGTATCAAAAGTACAATTATTATTGTTTCTACATTAAAGCTTCTGCTTATGGTGTTGTGCCGGTGAGTGTTGGGCTCTGCTGGGGGGCTCATCTTCATTGCTCAAGCCATGCTGCATCTTCCCTTCAGCATCAACATCACGCTGGTGAGAACATCAAGTCCCAGGGTGCAACGCAAGACTAGCCAGGTGTCGCCAGGTGATGCTAACGAGGGGGAGGCACTTCACCATCTCTGCGCACAAAGTGCCGCCTCTTCCCCCATGGTGTGGGACGCTTCTGTTTCTGGTGTTGTGCTAGTTCGTGTTGGGCTCTGTTGGGGGGCTCATCTTCATTGCTCAAGCCACGCCACATCTTCCCTTCAGCATCACTATCACCCTGGTGGGAACATTAAGCCCCAGGGTGCAAAGCCTGACTAGCCAGGTGTCGCCAGGTGCCACTAATGAGGGAGAGGCACTTCACCATCTCTGCGCACAAAGCACCGCCTCTCCCCCTGCGGCGTGGGACACTTCTGCTTCTGGTGTTGTGCCGGTGCTTGTTGGGCTCTGCTGGGCGGCTCATCTTCATTGCTCAAGCCATGCCACATCTACCCTTTAGCATCAACTTCACCCTGGTGGGAACATCAAGTCCCAGGGTGCAACGCAAGACTAGTCAGGTGTCCCAATGTACCACTAACCAGGGGGAGACACTTCACCGTCTCTGCGCAGAAAGCACCGCCTCTTCCCCCGCGGCGCAGGACGTTTCTGCTTCTGGTGTTGTGCTGCTGCGGGTTGGGCTCTGCTGGGCGGCTCATCTTCATTGCTCAAGCCACGCCGCATCTTCCCTTCAGCATCAACATAACCCTAGTGGGAATATCAAGTCCCAGGGTGCAACGCGAGACCAGCCGGATGTCGCCAGGTGCTGCTAACGAGGGGGAGGCATTTCACCATCTCTGCGCAAAAATTGCCACCTATCCCCCCACGGTGTGGGATACTTCTGCTTCTGGTGTTGTGCCGGTTCTTGTTGGGCTCTGCTGGGTGGCTCATCTTTATTGCTCAAGCCACACGGCATCTTCCCTTCATCATTAACATCACACTGGTGGGAACATCAAGTCCCAGGGTGCAACGCGAGACTAGCCAGGTGTCCCCAGGTGCCGCTAACGAGGGGGAGGCACTTCATCATCTCTGCGCACAAAGTGCCGCCTCTCCCCCCCGGCGCTGGACGCTTCTGCTTCTGGTGTTGTGCCGGTGCATGTTGGGCTCGGCTGGGGGTCTCATCTTCATTGCTCAAGCCACGCCGCATCTTCCCTTCAGCATCAACATCACCCTAGTGGGAACATCAAGTTCCAGGGTGCAACACGAGACTAGCCAAGTGTCGCCAGGTGCCGCTAACGAGGGCGAGGCACTTCACCATCTCTGCGCACTAATCACCGCCGCCTCTCCTCCCGCAGTGCGGGACACTTCTGCTTCTGGTGTTGTGCCAGTGGGTGTTGGGCTCTGCTGGGGGGATTATCTTCATTGCTCAAGCCATGCCGCATCTTCCCTTCAGCATTAACATCACCCTGGTGGGAACATCAAGTCCGAGGGTGCAACGCAAGACTAGCCAGGTGTCGCCAGGTGCGGCTAATGAGGGGGAGGCATTTCACCATCTCTGCGCATAAAAATCCGCCTCTCCCCCCCGGCGCAGGACGCGCGTGGGCCAAGGGCTTGCCCGTCATTGCCAGGAAGAGGCAGGGCAGGGCTACCCCCCTTTCATCTGTTATTCGACCAAAGAGAAGAGCTACTCATTGCTGAACAAGGTACTGTGTTGACTTGTGATAATCCTCTTTCCACATGGAGAAAACCTGTGCCGTTTACAGACAGCTAATACTTGCTACTTAGGGGAAAGCTTGTGTTGTATTACTGCCTTTGACTTTTGTTTTAGTTGACCTAGAAGAAATACTGTGCTTAACCAAAACATTGATGATATAACAATGGTAAAAAGGAAAGCCATGGAAGGAATGGGGGGCAAGTGGAGCTCCAGGTGGGGCGGGTAAGGAGAAAAAGGCGAGGAAAGCCCTTAAGAACGTTGCCAACAATTGTGTGATTGATAGAATTGAGTCTCTAATCACAGAATGTGAAGGGATATTAGAAGCTGAGTTGCCCACATCTGCTGGTGTTATTAATCCCCCACTTGAGAAGGGTAGTAGCCAATTGCGCCCAGTTATAATACCTTCCATGTTCCAGAAACCCCCCGTAATCACGCCTCATGCAGTAGTGAGGCTACTTACTCGAAGGCAGGACAACGGAAAGATATTTCCCCCAGCATACAAATTCAGTGGCCCACAATGCTACATGTCATTTAGGGGCCCGATGTAGGTAATTCTTATTTACCACTTCTTAAATACCGAATTTTACTGATTCGGTATTTAAGAAGTGGTAAATATGAAGGGGGGAGATGTAGGTATTTCAGAATCTGTAAATACCGAATCGTTAAGATTCGGTATTTACCGATTCTGTAAATACCGAATCGGTATTGCCCATTGATTCCTATGGGCTTTGAAGCCCATAGGAATCAATGGGAAATACTGATTCTGTAATTACAGAATCGGTAAAATTACCGAATTTGCAAGGGTGACAGGGTGTCACTTTGACACCCTGTTGCACCCCTGTCCCTGGCTTGTGTGCCATGTGACACACAGACATGCCCTTAGGGCATGTCTGTGTGCGACATGGCACAGGTGTACATGCACAGATGTGCATGTACACTGGAATTCGTTATTTACCATGGAATAGTATAGTAATTTTACCGAATCTGTAAAATTACCGATTCGGTAAAATTACCGAATCTGTATGTTTTTCACAGCCCTACATACCAATGTCCAAATACCGGTCGGAAACGGCCGAAAATCGGTATTTTCGGCTGTTTCCGACCGGTATTTAGACACCTACATCTGGCCCTTAGAGCCTTCTGTTACCATCTGTTCTAAACGATTTGCAGCATTGGCTGATGTGCATGATTGTTTTAGGGAGTCAGCACCTCAATGTGTAACCCCAAGCCTTATTGAGAGTTCCACCAAGATAGTTGAAACTGGTGCCTCCATACCCCAAGATCCTATGCAGATCGTCAACTCACATAGGATGGAAATAGGCACAATGAGACTGATGACTGAAGAGTTAGTGGCCATAGTTAAATTATTAGCCCCAGAAAATATTTTGCATACATCAGCAGCTAGACTGCCATCTAATTCCCATTTCCAAAGGGCACTCATAAATACACATAAAGAAGGAGTTATAACATACAAAGGTCCCTCTTCCCCTTCCACAGCACCCGCCCATCAGGCCCATAAGGCCCCCATTCATAGACAGGTGGTTCTCTCCCAAGCCATCACACCTAACAGCCAGTCAAAATAAACCTCTTTTTCAAGATAATACTAAACACATTAGACCTAATAACATATCAGTAAACTTACGCTTGTGCCCCAAAGATTCTAGCTAATCAGGTAAACCATCTATTTTTCTCCTTGCACAGACAAAAACAGTCTTCATGGTCAATGTCCCCAAGCTCAATTCGCTTAGTGGCTACGAAAATGAAGAATCTTTAAAAAACAAGGCTGTTCATTGGATCCGCCATATAAGGGGTTGCTGATCATTGATACAGGAAGACATAGTCAGGGCACGGAGACCCACGTCCTATAATCAATCGTAGGACTGCAGTGATCTTACCCTGGTTATGCCCAATCTGGCAGAAAATGTTTTGGCATTAGAATACAGGGCTTGCCCTCCGTGCTCTTTGGCTATTCAGTTTAGACATTTCCCAGTAATTGCTGCTGTTAGGGTACAGGGTAGCACATCAGAGCTGCCCGCAGAAGGGGGGACCTCACTAGAAGCTATTGATTGACTGAGAACCGATCCTATCTCACACCTTGAATCGCAACCTATTCTTTTCAACAGAAGTTCAAGTAACCTCCCGAGTATACAGCGATCAACTGCTCTTGACCGATCATTTACTAGCTCGAGTCTCACCGACTACACTAGCTACCATGCCAACAGGGCAAGGGATCAGAGGGCCGTTATATATATGGTTACCCATGTGGATACTCCTGGTGCTCTCCCTGTTTCATTGTCCCAGACACAAGAAACTCTCCTATGCGAGCCAGCCCTGATTCCGGCCCCTTACTCTCAGCTTTAGATCACTTCCTGGAATGTAGCCGGGCTGTATAGTAAACTGTTATTGCCCGACTGGAACAAACTAATAGAAGGTCAATACATTTGCCTTTTCCAGGAAACCTGGAGTTTGGTTCCTCTCTATAAGTCCGGTTATACTTGTTTTTTTATACCAGCTGTTACCATTGGGAGAGGGTGCCTCCCGGGAGACCTTATTATTTGGGTTAGTATTGCTCTGGACTGCAGACTCACTGAACGTCGGTGTGCGAGCTCAGACATAATGAGGCTCACTATTAACGGAAACAGAGGAGGTGTAATTCTTGAGTTGTTTAACGTATATGTAAGGGGGACAAGAGGGGGAGTGTCCTCATCTATTGTTTCAACTCTGGAGCAGGATCTATCTAGTTGCCCGCCTGACTCACATCTTGTGATCACGGGAGACTTTAATTGTTCTTTTGAGCCTCTTAGCCGAGAACATATGCTGGAGCTAGAGGAAGAGGATGCAAGGTGGGGCAATCTACCCCTAAGTATATCCCCCATTAAAAGATGGTCTTGGGTTGCAATTCAGTTGAATGCACTTATTTTGGAATTTGGGTTAAGGGCTGCCAATGAAAGAACACTGTCAGATGCTGTAGGGGCCTGCACATATGATAGAGTCGGTAGCCTTTCTCGCATTGACTACATCTTAATAGATGTAAGACTTTGGAGAAGTATGATTGACATGGAAATAGTTCCTACTATCGACAATGACCACACTCCATTTTGTCGGATCATGAAGGCCCCTGGTCTTCCTCTCGTCCTGCCTCTGGTGTTAGCACTATTATGTCGACTAAGGAAGTGGCCCCATCTAACTGTAGAAGATATCTTCAATAGCCCAAAGTTGTTGCTAATGAATTAAAAATGGCTGGTATTAATCGAGTTCTGGAAGAAGATATTGTTGGTTTACAGGAGTAATCTTGCAAACTGGACACACCAGAGAAGGATTTGGGCATCTATATGAGAACTGTAGAGCAGCTGGTGTCTTTCTTCCAAATAGCAGCTAGTCGCAACTCCCATAATGTGCAACCAAAAAGTGGGCAGACATGGTTCTCTAAGGTCTGTAGCCAAAAAAGGAATCCTCTAGCCCTTGCTATTAAAAGTAAAAACTGTCCTCGGACCAATTCACTAGGAAGGAGTACAAAGCAGCTTTGCTCTGTGCTAAATCGAAGTGGAAAGAATCCCACTGTCCTCCTTATATGTGAATGGGGTGGTTAGCTTTCTTCAGGAAATTCCAGCTGATCCCCGGCCCTGGCAGGAGATAGGGTACCTACCCTCCTGATTGCAGACGATACACTGTTGATTTCTGAGACCCCGGGAGGGTTACAAAGACTCCAGGATAGGTTTCAGTTCTTATGTAACTCCAGGGGGGGTGTTTATCAATACCACTAAGATCAAATTGACGACATTCAACCCCTATAAGCCTTTTAGGCATAATTTTACCCTGGATGGATCACGTTTGGAGAGAGTCAGCACGTTCGATTACCTGGGTATTTGACTCTCCGAAACAATGCACTGGAAATTCCACATTAACAAGATGCTCCTGAACCATAAACGTGTGGCTGGGGCAATAGATAGAGAACATCGCTCCTCACAGAGCAGACCTGTTGCCCCGGCGCTCACGATCTATGATGCAAAGCCAGTTAGTTTGGCCCTCTATGGTGTCGAACTGTGGGGTTTCGGCAACATAGATGAGATCTGTAAATCCGAACACAAGTTTCTTAGAGAATCAGTGACCCGTCCTCGAAACGCACCAATCAAGCCCCTGATGAGCGATATGGGTAGACGCTCTTAATGAGATTTTGCTAGACTATGACCTCTGATTTTTTTGGGGACGTCTACTGCGGGCTGCCGAACTCACCAAATATGCTGCCACATTTAGAGAGGTAAATAATTTCGACGGTAATCACAGGGTCAGCTGGATAAACAATGTTAAGAAATTAGTATTCGCCCTAGGCCTTAAGGAATCCTGGGAAAGCCAGAACCCACCTACTAAGGTTGAACCTACTGGGCCTGTGTTGACACACAGAAATTCAGTAAACCCAAAGCATGAAGGTTTATCCAGAGACCAAGAGATAGGGCACTCAACAATGTAGAGTTTAGAGTTGGCTCTCTCTTGGTTTGTGAACTAACTGCAAAGTGGAGCCCTCCTTATCACACAATTGCGGGCTGTCCCTGTTGTGAGGCACCAAAAGAGAGTGTGGCCCACCTTATGTTTGCATGCCCAGCATATACCCAAACTAAATCCATATGGCTAAATCCAATCTGTAGACAGCTGGGCACTTCTGATCATTATGTTGCTCTGCGAATTCTGAATTCAGACCCAAGAACCCTTGTTTGCTTGTGGTGTGGCAAAGTACCTTAGTTGCATTTGGCTTGTCAGGTCCAAATTCTTATGCAGGGAGGTCTGATATTACATTTTGGTCTTTTTATTATATTTCAGAATTGTCCTCAAATAGTTCAAATACAATTAAATGCATTGTCACTTTATTTAATTAATTTTTATATATCGATCACATTTTATTATTTCTTGGAAGTATGAATTAATTTTCCATCTTGAATTTGGGATTAGCCCGTTATTGTCTATAATCATTATCAAAATGAATAAATGCTAATATACTATGCCCAGATGGAATAGTCGTAGCTAGCTTTTAATAATGTCTTTATGATAGCTTGTATCTTTTATTGTTGGATTGCAAGAATGATGATGCTTTTATGATACTTGATATCGAAATAAACTATTTGACTGACTGACTGATATTACCATCTCTTGTGAGGAAGCATGGGGGAAACACCCGACCTTATGGGGAGCGGGCTATGATGGGTAGAAGACAGTGGAATGGAAGTAACAAGTAATACATTAAAAGTATTACGTGACAAAAAACATGCTCCCACCTGAAAACAGAAAGCACTTGTTTGAAAAAGTTTCGTGGTTTAATCAGATATTAAACCATCATTAACAATTACTTCTCTAGTTTTGTATCCCCTATATGCCTTACCATGTCTTGTTTTGTCTTCTGGTTTCCTGCATTAATGGTGTAATTATTCGAAACAACAAGCTAGTATGATTCTTATTAATCCGTTTTGTTGCTTTTTTATTCATATACAATCAAAAGCATATCCAATAATCTTAAGATTTTGATAAATAGCAATTCTGATTTGTATTTCCTTTCAACAAATGTGTTTGTGGTCGACAGTATTTATTTGGGTTCACCCTAATGCTTGTTTGCACTTGTTTTGATGGTACGGGCCACTGGATGATAAATGGGCATGTAATCCTACCCTGCCTCAGTTCATGTGAAACTGGTATCCTGACGTTTTGCTTGGTCTTGCCGTAATGCTAATCTAATGTGTCTGCAAAGGCCTCTGCTTGTCGCTGGTAATGCTGTGCCCAGAAACTGTTCTTTATTATTATTTATTTAATTTTTTTGAGATACATCAGGAGTTTACACATTCATCCAAATAACACAATACAAATATCCAATCATAAAACCTTAAATAATAGCCATATTGATCATAATAAATCAGAAGGAAAAAAAAGAATAACCTTGGATTAGACAAAACATTGGAGATCAGATACAGTATTCTTTCATCAATAACTAGATAATCACTGGAGTGTCCATAAAGCAGTAAAATATAAGTTTGGATAAAGCTGAAAGTATTGCCGAAATTAAGGCTACTAATGGTGATTTGGCATACTAAAGATCAAATCCAACGTCGCCTGCCATATCTATAATGAGCTAGGGTGTCTATAGTGCATTAGGTCCAATATATTAGGCAAAAATATCAACATATGGGTCATAATTAATGTTTGTTTGCTTTTTTTGTTTCTCCTGTTGTCTTAAACCATTTTTATAAAGGGAAGCTAAAGCATCTATAGTGCAATAAAGTGCTGTAAAATAGGTGTCTTAAGTGCAATAAAGTGCTAACGAGTGTACAAATATGTCAACACATACAGCAATAGTTAAAATTTCTGCATATTAAGGCAACCTTTAAAGATTTAAGCTCTTATTTAAAATTCAGTTGAAATGAGCCGCCCAGACTTTCTCAAACTTCTTAATCCCTCCAATTCATAAGGCACACAAGTGCTCACTATTCCTGCCCTGTTTCATTTTACGGACCCATTCACATTTTGTTGGTACCAGGTCATATCGCCATCTCTGATACAAGAATGACCTGGTGACTGCCACTGAATTATATAATAATTTAGTCAAGTTATCAGAGAGATGTAAAGACGGGTCATAGCTAAGGACTTTCAGCCAATTATTGGAGTCTATTATTATAAAACATTCAGCCTCCAGATGACGAAAAATCTTATTTCAGAAGCTCTTAATTGAAGGGCACTGGGCTACAATATGCGTCGAATTGGTTATCGGATGATTTAAACAGCGAAAACACTGACCGGATTGGCTGGGGTAAACCTTAGATAAAAAATTTAGGGTTCTATATAGAAACCATTTACTGAAAAATAGCATCCGGCACCAATTTGCTACACTTAATGTTGTAAAGTTACGTTTATTTAAATTTGGACCACATATTCGCTGTAACCTCCAAGAGTTCGTGTTTTTCCCGTTTTGTAATTGCTTTCTCTGAGAGATCCGAACCCCTGATAGGGGCTAACAAATGTTTCCACTACCCTGGTGTCCTGACTGTGAATTCTTCAAAAAGAGCATATACCAGATTTTTGTGTTTAATAATCTGTTTCAGATCCAGATTGTTAAGGGAACCTGATAAGGATATTAAATGACCCGATAAGAAGGAAATCATTCGGAATTAGATCGTACATTTCGGAAATGTTAAACCACCTATCGATCCTTATAAAATCTGAGATCTTCCAGAAACCGGCATGAACCCGTTTTTGAATAATTTCGTTCGATTCTCTAGCCCCAAATACTTAAGTGAGTTCAGATAACGGAATGAAGTGTTAATAACTGGAATTGTATATCTTCTATAGAGGTCCTGACGTTTATAAAAGAACCACTGCATGTACTTATAATGCAATATTTTAGGGGGATTTCGAAATTTTTAATAGACAGCATATTTGATGCTCTTTACAGATTAAATTCATAAAAAAATGTACGAAAAGTCCTGTATTCAATCCTGACTTAAACCTGGACATATATTGTGCAAAATATGAAAAAAATAATCCCTGAGATTAGGGAGAGCTAACTCACCGTTCTCCACCGCGTCATTTAAAAAATGCTTAGTGCTATTCGGGGATTTTTTTTCCCCAAATAAAGGATGTAAACATAGACTCTAATGTGGCAAAAAAAAGGTGCTGTTAAAACCCTTGGAATTGCCGGAAAAAAAATTAAATAGTGGGCGAACCGACATCTTAATTAGGGAGACCCTTTCTATAATAGATAACGTGAGCAAGTTCCATCGAAGCAGTAAATTTAAATCATACAAGTCAACGATTCGAGACGACAAATAAACACCCAGATATCTTTTTGATTTAGAATTTAGATAGGACAAAATGTCAGAATGTAACACATGGCGCTTGCATCCACACTTGATTACTTCAGTTTTCTTTTTATTGGTTTCATACCCTCTGAGCAGTTCAAACTGCTCAAAAACCTCGATGACTTTTGCTTGGTCCCCCATATCACCTTTAATTATAAGCATGATATCATGTGCATATAACTTTAGTTTCCCCATAGTAGGTAAATGGGGGCGAATATCTACATTGTTTCATATAGCGATTGCCAAAGGTTCAATACAGAAAGCTAATAAAACGGAGGACAATGGACAACCTTGTCTGGTCCCTCGTTTTACACCGTTTTGTCCAGCCTTAGAGGCATTCACAATAATATTGGCTTCTACATTAAGATATATTCTCTGAATCAACTCTGTGATCTTTGGAGGTATACCAAAACTGGAGAGAATGTGGAATAAAGCCTCCCAGAAAACAAGGTTGAACGCCTTCTCTGAGTCTAACAGAAGGACCAATGCTGGTATTTTCATGGTCTGGTAATATTCCAATGCCTCTGCTAGGTAATGTGTGTCAGTCCCAAGCTGTCTCCCTGCTATAAACCCATTTTGGTCTGAGTGTATCAAATTCGGGGCTATAACATTAAATCTGTTAGCTAAAAGTTTGGTGATGATCTTATGGTCAAAGTTTAAAAGTGTGATTGGGCGATATGAATTGGGGTGTTCGCAGTCTTTTCCCTTTTTAAAAAAAAATAACTACATTCCCTTTTTGGAATGAAGGCAAAATCAGGCCTCCCTCTAAGATTGAATTATCAACCAGAAAAAAATATTCTAAAAAAAATCTGAACATTTTTTTAAAATACTCAGCCGAGAGGCCGTTCGATCCACAGGCTTTGCCATTTGGGAGGTTTTTTATGGTATCCCCCAACTCTTCTCTCAAGAAAGGGCACATCATTCTACTTTTATCGGCTTGAAAAGTACCGGAATTTCCTGTTTCTGGAGAAACTTGTCAAGGGATGCCTTATCAATTGGTTGTTGTGACCATAAATATTCTTATAGTGTTGAAGCATTATGTCCCCTATGACTACAAGATCTTCACTTTGGGTGCCAGCTACAGGGCATCCTGAAGTATTAATCTGGTTACTTGCTGCCTGCTCCCCAGCCTGCCATGCAAGGAACCTCCCAGTGAAATTGCGCTCTTCATATACTGTTTGCCTATGATTACTATTTACTGTTTTGCAATCTACAAGATTCGGTAAGATCCTCTTTGGCCTGATCGATTTTTCGTTGATTGGGGGCCGAGGGATTACTGAGAAAAATATCATAGCACTTCTGAGCCTCTTGTTCAAAATTGAGCTTTTTCCCATCTTTTTTTCTAGAACTTTCAGCAGCCTTTCCAATAGCTAGGCCCTGAATATAAGCCTTCAGAGCGTCTCAGATAATGTTGGGAGGAGCCGTCCCCTGATTTCTTGAAAGAAACTCTTAATCTCTGTTTTACAGAGTAGTACCCACATTTCTTCTGAAAGATATTGCCGATTTAAAGTCCATCTCTTAGCATAAGCTGAGATTTTACCTAACTCGGGCTCTAAAATGAGCATTGCGTGATCTGAAAATCCATACGGGAGGATTTTCTGCTGTCTAAAAATCGAGGAATTAGACATAAGAAAGAAATCGATGCATGAGGAGGTGTGAAATCTTGCCAAAAAGCGGGTATTGCAATCTCAGTTTATAGCCAGAGTTTTCCTATAGTTTTGAATAATTTTACAGGTTTTAGGTTTTATTTGTTTTTTAGAAATGGCTGAGAAATCCATTTTTGGATTCTCTAGGAAATTAAAATCTCCCCCTATAATCACTTCCCCATGAGTTTGTATTAGGGATTCTATATATGGTGCCGGATTATGCACTACTGGGACATAAATGCTAGCAAAGGTAAAAATCTATTCCCCAATTTCCAGGTCGCCCAACACCACCTACCTCTCCGATCACTTACAAAACTAACCACCTCAGGTTAAGGTTTTTTTGCCTAAGAAAATCACCATACCGTGATGTGATGTGAATGAGGAGGAGAAGCCCTGGTATGCTGCCCAGGACCTAAACATTGAAAAATCTGCTAGCTTCCCCTCTGGAATGAGATTCTAGAATTAAAATAACTGCCAGATTTTCTATCTTTATCAATGGACTGCATTTTCTTATTATTATTGAGTCTTTTTACATTAAAAGAGACCAGCTTAAGGATTTCCTTTCTACCCATTAACTGACTGCATGGTCTGGTCTTAAAGGGGACGCAAGATGGGCTAAAGTGACCTGGAAGGATACAAGATCATTACTCCCCCACTTGCCCTAACAACATATAGATTTAAAGGTAAAATTTGGATGAACCTAGAATTTACAAATGGATCTCTTTTTTCCCTCTTGCTGCCCATTCCACCCCCGTGGACCCCCTCCTCGAAAAGCTGCGGTGAGCAGTGCATCGCCCCAGCTCATGCCTGACAGGCTTACCCAATTCTCCAAAACGGGCACCTTGACCTTGTGCCAGGAGCTGCCGGCCTACACCCCCCCCCCATCCAGGACGTGAAGAGAAAAAAGGGAAAAAAAGGAAAATAAAAGTGAGACTCAAAAAAAGAAAAAAGATAGCATCCCGCAATACTCTATAAGAAAGAAAATAGAATACCAGACTCAAAAAGGAAGAAGAGTAGACAAAAGAGCAAATGCATAACTGATTGTAACTGTAGCTATAAAGGCCCTAAGCTAAAAAATCCAAGACTTGCTTGGAGAGATTTGTTGCAGTAGTTCCTGTGCTTTGGGGATATTGTAAAATACATGAAATCTACCTTTAACAAGCACATTTAGTTTGCTTTGTTGTGCAATCATTGCCTGTGCCCCTGTTCTTTAAATAACTGCAGCATTTTGACAAACATAATGGGACATCCGAGTAAGTGAACTGTCGCTGCTTTATGACCTTAGATAGAATTTGTTCCTTGACCCTGTAATCCCCAAAGTTAACAAGGATTGTTCACCGGAATTTAGCGTTGGGGGAGATGCGCGGGCACCAGGTGGACCCTCATAATAGTCAGGTCCCCATTAAATTCCAGAAGTACATTTTTTTAAATGAACGAGTCGACCCATTGCAGTGTCTGCTGCCCCTCGAGGCCTTCTGGGATACAGAGAATATGAAGATTACAGCGCCTCGAATGATTCTCCAATTCCTCTCATTTGAACTCCATTGTGGATTTTTGGCTCTGATAAGCAGCGACTTTGTCATTCATAATACCGACCTGGTCCTCTAACTGCGAGATTCCTGTCTCCACTTCATGAAGTCTCGCTGGAACCCAAACCGATCAATTTTAGAGAGGCAGGCGTGGATGGCAGCAATTTCCGTGGATTGAGAGGTTTTGAGCTCTCTAATCTCCTCCAGATTTTCACCTGAGGCGGAGGCCTGGTGAAACACTACTCTACTGTCTCTGCCTACTGTGTTTAACTAATCTGTGCACCTGAGGCGGAAGCCGGGTGATAGCCTGCATACAATTTTAAAATATTGTGTTATTTTACCCCTTTTTATTTGCGGCTTAATTTGTGTATTTTAAACTGCCCACTGCTTAAATCCACATATCGCATTGTTTGCGCGAGCCCCTCCGAGCTCACAGACGATTAAGGTGCTGTGGCCGGAGACGCGTGATCAGCCCCCTCACGATTTCTGGTGAGAAACTACAAGTCCCAGCGCCCTAGCGCTGTAGAAGGGACTACAAAGGAAGATGGCCACCGCTTCGCGCAGCGAACGGGAGCAGCGGGCGCGCCATAGTTGCGCCGGAGTCGAGCCTGAGTCCAGCCCGTCTGCGCTCGTCCGTGCCGAGGATGGGCCCAGGGCCAACCGCTATGCGCAGGTGATGAATCTATCTAGAGGGGACATTCTAGCTCTGAATAAAAATCTACATATCAACTGCAACCATGTACTCAATGTAGATAAGTGGGTGGGTCCTATCAGTTGCCCTGCCTGCAGACATACCTTGGAACCCCACCACTTTAATATTAAGAAAGAGACATCCAAGTATATGAAGTGTGGTTTGATAAATGCACGATCAATGTGCAAAAATTCCCTCCGCATATTTGATATGATCAATGAAAATGAGCTTGATTGCCTATTTATTACAGAAACCTGGCTTCGTGAGTGGTCCAACCCAGAAATAGTGCATGCCCTACCCCATGGTTTTTCTATTTGCAGACAAGATCGCGTAGAACAGCGTGGGGGTGGCTTGGCTATCATATATAGGGACACTATTAAATGCTCAGTTAGGGAGCTTCCAGATATTAGAGGAGCTGAGAGCCTGAACTTCTGCATACAAGCGCACGACACTTTCACTTTCTTGGGGGCACTACTATACCGCCCTCCCGGCCAACCCACGCAGTTTCTTGCCAGCATAGGGGAAGGGCTGGGTGATCTGACCCTCAGGTACGCAAATTTTACCCTTCTAGGAGATTTGAACCTCCATTTAGATGACCCTAATGACCATTACGCCTCTAGTTTCAAAGAAACGTTGCAGGTTCTGGGACTAATGTTAAAGACTCTAGAAGCAACTCATGAGGCGGGGCACACCCTTGATTGCATTAGTTCCAATCTAGATGAAATGACGGTAAAGGGCCCCGTACCACAAGTTTGGACGGACCACTACTTTATTGAATTCAATATTGAATTAAAGGGGAATGAGATGATGGCAAAGGAGGTAGCAAAAAAGGGGAAAACCCTACCTTGTTGGGGAAAAATCATGGAGCACCCTGACCTTGGTAGATGGGCCAAGGAGAGTAAACCAACTATCTCAGGGAACAGCACGATAGACTTTCAGAGGTTTGAGAGATGGATGACAGAGATTGGGAATAAGATCAGAAATCCAGAAAGAACTGGTACCATAGGGAAAAGGAGACTATCCGCTCCCTGGTTCTCAGACAAACTTAAAGAACAATTAGTGGAAGTCAGAGTTTTAGAGCGAAAGTGGCGACGGAGGTATGGGAATAAAGCAAAGGAGGTATATAAGAGTGCAAGGAGATCATATCATGCCTCTATTAAAACTGCAAAAATCAAGTATTTTACCTCCTGCTTCGAAGCATCCAACAACAAACAAAAATACATTTTCAAAATCGTTAACAACTTCACTAAGCCCAAAGTCCTAACCCAAGAGATTCCACCTTCCCAGACTTTGTGCAATGACTTAGCCAACTATTTCACCCAAAAAATAGACACCCTCACAAAAGACATTCCACAATTTGAGAAAGAAGAGCCTGGGAATGAAACGGATATGAACCTGCATCAACACAGATGGGAAAGCTTTAGCCTCGAAGATTCCCATCAGGGAATATCTTCCCTAAAGTCAGGATCCCCTTTTGAACCCTGCCCCCCTACGTTGCTTAAATCCATAATACAAGAGGCCAATCCATGTATTAATTCCATCATCAACTCGTCCCTCCAATCAGGGGAGATCCCCCCACAATGGAAGGTGGCGGCAGTGAGACCGCTGCAGAAAAAGGATTTACAGGACTCTACTACCTTGTCCAATCTGCGTCCCATCTCCCTTCTCCATGCTATCTGTAAAATTATAGAATCTTATATCAATAAACAATTTATGGCATTTCTGGAAGGAAATGACATCCTGCATCCCTGTCAAGCAGGTTTCAGGACCCTCCACTCCACCGAATCTGCACTTCTGTCATCTACCGAAACTATTTGTGCTGCACTAGATCAGGGAAAGATGGCTGTCCTGATCCTATTAGATCTCTCTGCAACATTCGACACGGTTTCCCATGCTATCCTTCTACATCGCCTTGCTAATGCAGGCATAGCAGGAACCGTGCTCAAATGGTTTAAAAACTATCTGGCGCACAGGCGTCAGATGGTTATGCTGGGCAATCTCTGCTCCGAGGAAAAAATTATGAAAACAGGGGTTCCGCAGGGCTCAAGCTTGAGCCCCACTTTGTTTAACCTATATATGGTCCCCCTACTTAAACTAATTTCTTCCTTCAACATTAGTACAATTGCCTATTCCGATGACACCCAGCTGGTTTTGACTCTTGATAAGAATCAATCTAATGCTGAACTGACATTGAGAGAATGCTTGTCAGCAACCTTTAAGTGGATGACACTCAACCACTTAAAATGTAATTCGGCTAAAACAGAGATTGTGCCTTTAGGTCCTAACAACTGTTTCTCTCCGCAGGATTGGTGGCCTGAAAAGGTAGAAGCCCCCTCAAAGACTATCAATGCAGCACGAAACTTGGGCATTAAATTTGACAACACCCTGTCAGTTAATCAACAAGCCAAAGAAGTAGCAGGGGTATGCTTTAGTATCATTAGGGGTCTTAGAAAATTCTTTGACCTGCTCCCTCTGAGTGCCAGACGGATGGTGGCTGTAGCACTAATAACATCCAGGCTGGACTATTGTAACAGTCTGTATGCAGGGCTAAATAAATCAGCCCTGCACAGACTTCAAATGGTCCAGCACGCAGCCGCTAGGTTGGTCTTCAGACTGCCCAGAAAGTCCTCGGCCTCTGCAGCATTGGATGCCTTACATTGGCTCCCGGTACATAAGCGCATCCTGTTTAAGGCCCTCACCATCAGAACAAAACAGACATAAGGTGTTAATGCATAATATCTGACAGTGCATATGTCTCCTAATATATTCACAGATACGGTATATCCATCCGTTCCCTGAAACCCCAGAAACAAGAAGTCCTGAGGAAGGTGCCACGATATCAAGTGACAAGCACCGAAACGCGTCGACGCACTGTTTTGATCCAAAAGAATCCAACTAGGGCCAGATAGAGCTTTAGATGGGCATTAGATTCTTCCACTAAAGCTAGAGAGTAACCAAACTGTCTATGGCCATTGGATCTTGTTAAATATAGTGGCAGAAATATTAAGTGGGCCACTTAGATATGAGGGGTTTGTTGTAATTATGTTTAGTTTGTTGTTTATTGTGAATATATCTTGATTGCTTTTCCATTTATTGTGTATCATAATATTATGTTGTTGTAACATTGTTTAATAATATTTCTTAACCCACCGAGATACTTAATCTTGGTTTTTAATTATTTTGGATGAATTTTATCTTGTCTTTATTGTTTATTTATATGCAATTCGAATAAATCTAGATTGTAAACAAGACTATTTCTTTGTGGAAACCCATCCTTATGTTTGTCTGAATACCTATGACATACTGTGACCTCTCCTTGTATAACAAGAAAGGCCTGTGTGATAAGTAGACTATTCGACTCCAGGGATCCCCCCTTTGACTAACCCTCACCATCACATACAGAGTCTTCTATCATCAAGGCCCACTGTATTTGCGCAAGTACTTTAGACAATACCATCCGTCACGGGCACTCAGGTCCTCCACAGCAAATTTGCTCCATGTTCCCAGGTTTAGGCTGATGACTAGGGGAGGAAAGTCCATAGCAGTTATTGGCGCCAGGGCATGGAACAAATTACCTCCGTCAAACTGCAACAGGACAAAAATTCAGAAAACTATTAAAAACATGGATCTATTCTCTGTCCGCCGACAGGTAGTTTTACCTTTGAAACTCTGCTGTTTACTGACAACTAGGAGTCTAAGCGCCAAGATGCTCCTTGGAGTGGTAGCGCGCTATACAAGTGCCAATTCACATCACATCACACAGCAAGCTCTTAGCATCCCATTGCAGGGAAAAAGATCTATCATCCTGTGAAGAAATTTCCTGAATTGATTAAGTCCCAGCTTTAGATTGCGCTGCAAATGTTACAGCAGATGCCAAAGAAGATACGGTATTATCAGGAATTGCCTGCCCATCGTCTTCAAGAGAGAGTAAATCCAATCAGCCCGTCCAGGGGAGAATTGAACTTGAGGTTGTAAAA
This sequence comes from Lissotriton helveticus, assembly GCF_964261635.1. NCBI lineage: Eukaryota > Metazoa > Chordata > Amphibia > Caudata > Salamandridae > Lissotriton > Lissotriton helveticus. The sequence continues at coordinate 597,540,798 of NC_136063.1, read as the reverse complement.
AAACAGCGCTACCACTACAGAGAGACACCTCCTTAATGGAACCTGCAAGTTGTTCAGCTGTTGGTGGAACACTCTCCGCTCCCTCTAAGCCAGATTTTAACCCAGATTTAGCTTTGGAAAATAGAGGGTATTTTTTAAGTTCCTCAGATTTCCCAGCCACAGCATTGCCCCCGGGAGTCAACCCGTCTGGATTCTTCAAGCTTTGCACAGCTAAGGGACCAGCCCCAGGAGAAATAACAGGGACAGGGCTGATACTCGTGTCCAGATCAGCGGAGGCCCCCCTGATAGTGTTTCTGGGAGAGCTCTGCAGTGGCCATCTCAGAGTTTTCAGTGGGCAGTCCCAGATCTTTCCTCAAAGTTTTCTGTGCGATTAGTAAGGGCTGCGGCTTGTCTGGCGTGCTCTTTGACCCTCTGAACAGAACTGGGGAATCAAGATTGGATGCAGCTGTATTTCTGGAGAAATTTCGCATATTGAGAGTCCCGAAAGTTATTTACTACTTTACCATGAATGATTAACAGAAAATACCGAGAAAGGAGAAAGAAGGCTTATGCGCCGAACTCCCCCAGCGACCCTCTACCAAGTAGCACAAAATCCGCACGCACTAACAGGCAGCATGCACATGCACTTACCCCTTGGAGAGAAACCTGGCGACCCTTGATGGCGCAATAAAAGCAAGTTTCTGAGATAGCCTGCTTGAATACTGGGAGGTACCGCTGCCTGCTCCAAAAGGATTTTTCTTTTAACAGTGCGTCCTTAATGTCCTTGATATACTCCAAAATTGTCCGAGAGCAACGTAGCAGGGATCAGGAAAAATCAGGAGCTTGGTTTGTGGTAAGGCTCCCACCAGCCTGTTTTTAAATACCGATTTTGAAATGAAAAAGGTTTTCCAGTTTTCCGCTTTGTCCCTGGACTGCCATTTTTTTCTCCTCCTGCAGCCGCTTCCTGCCGTCCAGGAAAGGAAATTGGCCCCACGTCGATGTTTGGTTTGTAGCGGGCAGCAGAGCCTCACTGACTCCTGTTCCTGTTAAAAAAATCGGCTGCGGCCAGCACGCAGCATTACAGCATCTCTGCCGGCATCCTGGAAGTGGAGGGGGGTGTGACTTAAGGCGTGATCAGCCAGTCAGCATTTCTGCCACCAGATGGGAGTTATACTGCCCATGACGCTCAACTTGATTCTTCACCCAGAAACTGTTCTGTGAGGAGAGGGCCAGCATGCCCCCGTAACAAGCATAGAACTGCTGCTCAAGCCAAGGTTAAGTCACATAAAGCTATGTTGGTGGCGTACCGAGCATTTGTGAATCAGTAGTATTACCAGGCCTTTATTCCTGTGTGAGAGGAGAAAGTAGTCTACAGACTCCACTTTTATGTACACCCCAGACCCGTGCATTGACATTTGGTATGCATGATGGAGGCGTGTATGTGTAGTGGATCTGCAGCACATCTGTGGTAATAAGACTTTTGTGTGCGGTGAGAGTTAAGAATACAAGGACCAATGTGATGCATGTTGGATGGCCCATGGCTTAGCCTGGCACAAGCTGGTGGGTGGATTCAGCAAGCCCATGCAAAGAAAATGTACTGACCATTCATATGTTGGAGGATGGAGACACAAACACTGAAGTGAGAGACTAGTGGAGACAAGCTACCCTTGGGAATCAAATTAGGTTCTTTCTAAGCACTGCTATCTGATAAATGGTAGAGTGGAGGGGTTGGATTGCAGTATCTGTTGTTCAAAAGGAGGAAGTTTCTAGGCTGTGCCTGCCTTTTGTCTGTCCCTGATAATTGCAGCAGTCAGCTGTAGAGATCTCACACTCCCTTGTGTCCTTGTTTTGGATTCACCTGCTTGGAGACAGCATCATTGCTATCTTGCACAAAGGTTTTATCTAAAATGCAGCCTGAAGATGAAATTTACAGAGATCCAACCCAAACTGGTCGTGAAGCTTTAGACAGTGGATCACATCCACTGTCTGGAAAATAATATGGAAGAGGGGTCCAAAGTGGAATCCAAACTTCTCCACTTTGCTCCAGTTCCATGTTCTTCATGATCAGGGAATTCAGTACTCCACGGAGTACTCAAACCAGTCTTGCAAACTAGTATTGGTGTCTGCATGACAGTCAGCCACTCAGAGGTTAGGGGTGTCACCTGAAGTCTGCACACAGTGCTGGAGGAGCTGAGGTTCTGCCAAAGGCCTAGAAACCTGCCTCCTCAAAGAGGAAAATTCAAGGATTGGTCAAGCAGGAGGAGACTTGCAGGAGGAGAAGCCCGGAGTGTTCCTGGCATGAGGACCTCTGAGAGGAGGATGACAGAGACAGGAGGATAAACCAAGAGTCACCCATGTTGTGAGAGGCTTCCCATGTCTCTTGAGTTGTTCCAATTGTGATATGTACCAAGAACAAAGTCAGGAGTGATCTGTTCTGTGAGGTGTACCCTGATTTCCAAGCAGCTCCCATTCTGAACTACCCAAAGATTTTTACAACCAGACCATTCGGCATCCTGCAAAGGGATCAAGAGACTGGTGTTGCCACTGCCTGAACTTGGAGCAGAGATTGTGATTGGGCCAAAGGCTGCAACTGAAAAATAAACACCTGCTGAAGTGTGTGCCTTGCGCTGTATCTACTGTCGCTGAGTACCCATTTGCAGGCAGTCCGAGAGACTACAACTACTGAAGTTGAATGCCTGCCGTGCATGCTCCTGTCAGTTCCACTGAAACTGCAGCTCCACCTAGTATTTTAAGGCAGGACTACTGTGACTGGCACAAAAGACGGAGAGCCAGATTTATGAAGGGCTTGCATTGCGAATGCATCACACAAGGCAACGCAAGGCAACGCAAGCCTTTCAATCAGATTTTCTATGCCACACCGACCCACCTTGCTTGGTTCTGCATGAGAGAATGAGTAATGCAAGGCAGCACAAGTCGTTACCTTGCATTACCGTGTGCCGGGAAGGCATTCTATAGATGGAGCTTGGTGGTTGCCATGCATCCACTCATGTTTTTTGGTGTTTTCCGAGATATACTCACACTAGTAAATGTGGAAATGTGTTAAAATGTTATGCTTTCCCAGCTGAGGCATAACAAGAAGAAATATCTTAATTTCTCCTGAAAATGTCCTCTTTCTATGTGTGCTGTATTCTGCAGCAAACATAAAAATAGGAAAATGCCTCAGAGGACTTTTGTACCATTACACAAGAGTGCCTGATTTGGTGCTAGGCTGCACTCAGTGAACCAGCACAGAGAGAGAGGGCAGAAATGTACCACATGTTCGTAGCTCTGTGCCCGTATTATGTATGCTGTGCATTTGCCCCGTTAGTCCTAGGCGCACCTTTCAAAAGGTGCGCCCAGCACTAACTAGGAAAATGCACCGCATTGCGGTGAATACTCTGCCCCTAGGGCAGCTGCGAACTCGTACTGGCTTAGGGGCAGTGCATTCATGTGAAAAATGGAGCAGCTGCTGTAAAGTCGCTCTGTGTTTTCACAGTGCAGGCGGCAACCTGCTTGCACTTTTAAAGGGATTAGAGATCTCCTTGCAGGCGGGTACAGTGAGTGACAGCACCTGGCTGAAAGGGCCTGTTTGGGGGGTCCATGGGACCCGCTTTACCCCCACCAGAGGGCTGCCATCGGGGGCACACTGACAGTGCGCCACCTCCTGAGAGCTTCTTAGCCTCCTCTGTGCCCGTTTCTGTAATACGGAGCGGGCACAGAGGCAAATGGATTCTCTCATTTGCATGTGGCCATGCCTCTTGGAAAAGCGCTGGTGCTGTATGTGCATCAGCACTGTCAGTATTACAGAAGGGAACGCAGAAGCATCTGTGGCCTCTTCTGTAATACAAAAGTGCCCTGGGGGCGCACAAAGCAGGCGCAAATGCATGCTGCTCCCCCGGAGCACTGCTATGATATGGCCCCTGATGCATTCCTACCTCTCCCATTTCATGGAAGCCAGTAAATTGTCTTGCTTAGTTATGTTCTATCAAATCCTGGTCAATCTGCCCCTGAGTGTCCAGAGAAATCTGGCAAATTAAATAAAGGTCTGTGAGAAGGTGGTTGCTTGACAACTCATGCAGTTTGTTGAAAAATCTGACGCTTTACATCCGGCGCAGTCTGGGTTTCACGCCTCTTATGGCACGGAAGCAGCACTGGTTGAGATCTCTGATGCCATTCGCGATTACTTGGATGCCGGTCGTAGAGCAGCTTTGGTAATGCTCGACCTGTTGGCAGCATTCAACACGATGCCGCATTCCAAACTGCTCACCCGTCTCACTGAGATTGGTGTCTTCGGTGCAGCCTTGGGCTGGCTGAGGTCCTTTCTGGAAGGGCGGGCTCAACAGGTCTGGCTGTGGTTATTGGGTGTGTGAGGAGGACTCCGTTGTATTCAATTAAACTGTGTTACTAAATCGGTGCTGTGATTAATAAGGATAGTCACTCCTTGTTTGAAATTTGAGTTATGATTGGTGTAATGGCTCATCTAATCACGCACTTTGCACTTGGTGCTCTGCACCTTATTCTTGCTCATATGCTTGTTCACTCTAATCATGAATCTTTTTTTATAGTTTGTACAAAGTTTTTAATTCAACTTATAATTTTCACCATTATACTAGATACATTCAATTTGCAAACGATAATCATTTATGAATATTGCATTTCTACTTCTAACATTGTTCTACTGATACTCATTTCAGCATTACATTGTAATGTGGCCATAAAACATTTTCAATAGACTTTCAGTAAACCCAATGCATTTCGGCACCTCATTGGTGCCTTCATCAGGGGAAAATCTGTAAAAAATAAATATATTCAGAATGTAAGAGGTCTTGTGTTGTGTTGTTGCCCATGGGAGTTTGTTATCAGTGTATTTACATTCAATTCATACCTGTAAGAAACTATCTTTCACAAAAAGATGTAACCACCTTAATGTCACCGGAACCGCTATGTTTCTGCCAATAAAGAAAATAATGAAAACTCATTTGTAACTTCTCTTCCTTACTTCAATAATAACTTCTCGTTATTACTGCTCACTGCCAAATGTACAATAAATACATACCTTACTCTGATCTCTCAAATTTAAGCCACTGCAAATACAAATGATAAATGATTCACACTTAGTTAGTGTTTCCCTCATTACTGTGTAATCACCACAAACTCAGTTTAGCTATGTACATACCTAATTCTCTCGTGTCACGTTTCATCTGAAAATGTACCAGAAAATATATATCAATAACTTCAACTTCCGTAATGGGACGTTATCGTCAATATATTTAAACAATCCCCTCTCTCCGTACCTCTGTTTTCAAAAGTCGCTCCATGTAAGAAAAAACTGGTCTTGACTCTCTAACGTTCCCGGTCTCGAACGCACGCCGCCATTAATACTCGTGTGATAACACCCAGCAGGGTGATGCAAAATAAATGAAGGACTATAACCATAGAGGCTTCATCCGAATATTTCCACCTCGGGCGCCATCTTAGTGTGGTCATTATTTGTCAAAACTCTTTGAAATTCAGGGATACTCTGTCTACTTCTTCACTTTTAGCCTCAAATATATTAGTACTGAGAAAGAAGAAAATGAAAATAAAACAGTACTTATAATAGTCGTGCCGCACCTAACTCATCCGTGTTTATTGGAACTTCCCAATTTGTATCGCTGTCAATTTCACTATAGACATACTCGCCGACAATTCCACATGCTATATACCTCTCGCAAATATCGACTTGCACTACTGCAAAAATAAACTTCTTAGATAAGTGCAATGTGTTGAAATGTCAGGTGTTGTATGTTGTGTAGTCTGTTTTGGCGAAATTTTCACGGTGTTATAATAAAACCTACTCAATACTAACAAAGTTACATCAAGGGCATTATAGAGTGTCAATTACTGTTCAAAAAATCACATTGTATACTGTATTATATGCTGTAATGCTCACTATGTTATAACCATCCTGATTTATAGTTAAGGCTAATTCAAAGACATCGTATTGTACCATTTACTATTCAAATGTTTGTTGTGTCCTTGTCTCATTTTACTAATAACCCTGCCTAATGCCGGCATCTAATTTAGATTCTCAATGATCACTGTTAAATGCCTATATTAAGGCTTGCTGCTTTATTTCTTCTTCCTGTTACTTCTTTGATTTTTACAAGTAACACGATAAATCATATTTGTCATTGAGCCCATTGGGGGACATCGTGTTAAGGTACTTGATCCAATATAATTCTCGTTGCAGCAATTTTTGGTGATTATCAATTCCCGATCTAATGGGTACTTGTTCTATTATAAAGAAACGTAGCTGAGAAATAGTATGATTTGCTTCTCTCCAATGAAAAGCTAATGGGGAAGTTAAGTTCATGTTTCGGATCCTGCTCTTGTGTTCCGTTATTCTTGTTTTCACCTTGCGCTCCGTTTTTCCGACATACATTTTGCCACAAGGGCATTTAATTCCATATGCTACATTTTGTGTATTACAGTCACTAGTATGTCTCAAGTTTATTTGTTTGCCAGTGGTTGGATGGGTATTTGTATTTCCTAAAATGACATTATTACAATTTGTGCAATTATAACATCTGATAGTCCCTCTATATGTCGTTGTTGGTACTGCCACTTGTGTTCGTTTCAGTCTCTCCCTCAAATTTTGTCCTCCGGTATAGGCATGTAAAGGTAGTTCTTTAAATAATCCTTTGAAGTCTGATTCTGATGATAATAATTCCCACCTTGTGTTAATAATTCTCTTTATTGTTTTCGATTGGGTTGTGTATTTGGTTACAAAGACCATTCTTTCTTTTGATGTTTTACTTCTGGGTTTGAGTAGTTCCAATCTGTCAATTTTCAATACTCTCTCTATCTGCTCTTCCAGTTCCAATTGTGGATATCCTCTTTCTACATATTTTTGTGCCTGTCTCCGAATTGTGCTTTGACACGTTTGTGAATCAGAACAAATTCGTTTTATCCTTCTGAATTGTGAAGCTGGAAGATTTTTGACTAGACTCTTAGGATGAAAGCTAGTGTAACTCAAAGCATTATTACGGTCTGTTGGCTTAGTATATAGTTCTGTGGTGAATCCACTGTCTGTTTTGATGATTCTCACATCCAAAAAATCCATCTGATGTCTATCTATTTTGTAGGTGAATTGTATTCTTGGGTCTGGCTGCCACCGGCTGCGTCTACTTTGCAGGCGGTCACGACGGGTGTCCCTCAGGGGTCTTCTCTTAGCCCCCTGCTTTTTAATATCTATGTTACTCCTCTGGTCTTTTTGGAAGAGGAGTCGGGGGCTAAGGTGATAGCTTATGCTGATGACACTCAGCTCCTCTTTACGTGGGGAAAGGGAGAGGACTCAGTCTTGCCTGTTCAGAAGTGTCTGACTGCGGTGTTTGAGTGGCTGACGAGGGCACAACTCATGAGTAACGAAGACAAATCCGAGATCCTTCTCTATGGCAACTTCTCCCCTGCGTTCAGAAAAACGATTTGGCCTCTTGGTTTCCCCTTTCCTTCTTCTAATGGGAAATCTGCACAAAATCTAGGAATATGGTTTGAGGATAACCTCTACTTTTCGGCTCAATTAAAGAGCATCTCGTGTAGCTGTTTCAGCTTTCTTAAAACACTTAAGAAGTTTCTCCCTCACCAGCTTAGATCTGCTAAAGAGACGGTTGTTCGGGCTCTGGTCCTGTCTCGTTTGAATTATGCTAATGCCCTGAATGTTGGCATCCCAGGATACTCCATGAATAGAATTCAGGGTATCCAGAATGCAGCCGCCAGGCTGCTTCTGGGAATCGCTAGGAGGAGCGGTGTGCATGTCCATCTCCATGCCCTGCACTGGCTGCCCGTGGCAGAGAGGGTCAAATTTAAATCACTGGTGATAGCTCACCATGCACTTTATGCTCTGGGGCCCCGTTATCTACAGAAACGGTTCTCTTTCTATGTCCCGCCAAGACAATTCTGATCTCCCACCCTTCTGTTGGCTAAAGTGCTGCGTTTCTCCCGCCACAAACTAGGTGGCAGTTCTCTGGTTGTCAAGGCCTCTCAAGCCTGGAATGCTCTCTCGTTTCTTTTCAACAACACGCAGGATCCGCTAGCTTTTAAGAAATTACTAAAAACGTATTTGTTTCCGTAATTGCTGATTGTGATGTCAGAGACGGTTAGACCTGGCACCATTGGCGTGGGTCTCCCTTCCATTTATGTTGTTGCCACATGTATTTTTGCTGGTTTTAGATGCTTTGGGCACTGTGCCACTGCTATTCAGTGCCACAGTGCAAGTGCTCCCTACTGTAAATTGATGTACTAATCAGTGGTTCCATGTTTGGCTATTTGGTTTACTTGTCAGGCCCTAGTCTAGTGCACTGTGTCTGCCCAGGGCGTGTAAATCCAAATGCTGCTGGTGGGCCTGCAGAACTGGTTGTGCCACCCACAGAAGCAGCCTTGTAAAATGTGTCTAAGGTCTGCCATTGCAGAGCCTGTTTGCAGTCTGGTACTGTCATGCTGACTGGGTAAGTGCACCCACTTGCCAGTCCCTAAACCTTCCCTTTTCTTCATATCAGTCACCCCTATGGTAGACCCAAGGGCAGGGTGCATTGTAAGTATAAGGTAGGACAAGCCCTGATGTGTGTGGCATGTCCTAATAGTGAATTACAGCCATTTTCATTTTTCACTTTTGCAAGGCTACCTGTTCTCCATAGGCCAGAATGGGCTGTTAGAGTTATAACATATTATAATCCGAACTGTCTCAGAGAACATGGTAGAAATTTGAGTTTAGTATGCCTGAATAAAATTCATATTTTAGGAACGTTTATTTTGCTAGGCTGTGTATTCCTATGTCTGCTTGTGTGAGTGACATGGCTGGCGAATTCCAGGAGACAGGCTGAGTCACCCAGTGGTGAATAGAGAGATCTGCATCTAGATGGGAGGGAGAAATTGCACGTGAACCTTGAATAGGGCTGTGCCTGCCTTCCACAATGCTGGCTCCACCCCCTGGGGAGCGGATGATGTCTCTGCCCTGCACACTGACAGTAGAGAAGGAGAAGTCTGGTAAACAGAGTGCTTCAGAACTGGTTTGGACTGGGCAAAGGCCCCTCTCCCCTCAGAGAACAAAGGATTTTGGGGTCTAAATATTGGGACCCTTATCCCATGAAATTAGATCACTTTGGACTACAAGAAGAAACCGTTACCAAGGAGAGGAACCTGAAGAAACTGAGGAGAGACTATTCCCAAGCTGAAGTGTTGCTTGGGGGATTGGCCTGCAGTGGTTCCTTACTGCCAAAGGAAGGAGAAAGGAACTTTGTGTACTTTGCTTTCAACTTGTGAAGGATCTTCAAGATCTTGGAAAAGAGCTTGCCTCCTGCTGAAGTGTCAAGGACAACAGACTTCACCCCCCAGCTCCCCAGAGTTCCTTGGAAGTGCCTGCTGCTGTTTTGGGCCTTCTGAGGGACTGCGTGTTGCAAGGAGCTGGAAGTGCGACTCAACGAAGAGGAAGCATGTCGCCATCGCTGCTGCTGCCGTCGCAACTCCGAAGGAGGGTGTCGCCGCTGGAACTGTCGCATTGCACCACATTGACCAAGAGCACCTCGCATCGCCAGGAAGTGCGCCGCTATCGGAGCTGCTGCCGTCGCATCTTGGATGTTGCCGCTGTAGTTGTCGCATCGAGCGGAAGCTTCACGCATCGTGGGAGAAGAGCTTCGCCACTGGAGCTGTTGCCGTCGCATCGTATGGGTGCTGCAGTCCACTCATTGAACCGAGAACTTCTCGCATCCCCGAGAAGCGTGCTGCATCTGGAAGATCTTCACGTCTTTATTTCTTTGTATCTGAACTTTGCCGCATTTCCCATCGCTTGTTGTGGAAGCGCAACGCAACTTGAGTTACATTGACGCCGAGCGTCACATCTAAGAACTGAATTGACTAAGCTTAAATCTACCATCTTAAAGTAATCATAGTGTGTATTTTTGTTGTTTATGGTCTTGATACGGCGGGATTTCTCCTCTAGAGTCTGCTTCCCATTCTCTAGAATCCCATCACAGGTCGACTGGACCTTTTTACCTGTCATGGAGTGAATAAGGCAACCTAGTTGACACTAAACAGATCAAATTCAAAATACCCAATTGCTTTCCCCAAAGAACCACTGACTAAAGACTGAATTTAGAAGGTTTATTACATAACCAAAAATAACTGGAGATACAGGCACCTCAGCAAGAGGTTCAACAGATAAACAGGTACTAATACAAACATAATCCTACGGAAAAGTCTCAGTCGGCTAATGAACAGAACGAGAATCAATTCCAGGATCATCAGGCTAAACAAAATTGCTATCACTTGAGTTCTGGTACTCATCAGGATAATAGACATAAATTCAGGTTAGTCTGTCCCTACTCTATACTAGATGACATCCCTACTCAACAACCGCCCGTCCTATCCAAAAGGTGTCAGCCGTGGTGACTTCCAGGTGAAGTTCGCCCACATTCTCTTAGACTATCATGCTTGACTTGCATCTATGCCCTTTGCCCATCTGACCGCTCTCTCTAGCTGCTCAGCTCGTCTGCTCCCCGTCCACCCTCGGGGCACTGTCCCTAATACCAAACCCCAAAATGTTAATGTCACGCCTTCTGGTACGCCCCTCCAGAAGGTGTTGGGTTCTGTAAATTTCCACATGGCATGAGTCCATCCTTGTCCGTTCAGACGTCCTTGGGTCTCAGGCTCTTCATCCTTTCAAGTTGCTTCTGTAAATTCCCAGTCTACTCCTCCATGTCTGAGTCTAGCATCCTAACGCTTATACACAATGGCACATCTATTCTACTATCTGCTTGATGAGGCGCCTGCAAAGAAATACGCACATAACTCACAGTCTACAAATGTTGCAACATTTTCTAAAAGGTCTTTCATAAGCATTTCTATCGTTTATATGTTTAAGCAAGACATTTTCCTACAGGCCTGCGCCATTTCCATTTACTAGGCCTCTGCTGGTTATAGGCCCAACGCTTTACATTAGCACTTTCTTGGTTCACTTAGGCCTCCAACCTTAACGACAAAAGCATTGACTCTAACTTAAACTAATTATCTAGTACATAAAGCATGATTATACATTTCGCTGTAGTTCATCCAAAGGCACGTTATTAATCTATTAAACACTTCTATCATTAATGAAAGATTTCATATCAAAACACTTCTACATTGCAGTAAGCATGGAATTGCACCTTGTAAAGCTAGTTCTGCACATTTTCAGATGTCAATTCATTCAAATGCTTTGTCATATATCGCATCTAAACATGATTAAAGGTCCTCTATATATCCGGGTGCTGACTACTTGTACATATGGTGCACCTCTACAAAATTCACTTTATATGGCGCTCTCTCAGTTCCCCCCTTTGATGACCTGTGTCATCACCACCCTCACATCATACTCAGGGTAAGAACTGAACTAAACGGAGCTTGTGGCCATGTTCCCTCGCTTGAGCATCTCCAATGCTCTCAAACTGCGGTATTGACTGTCTTGCATCCTTTCCATTCGCATCTCTTGCGCTCTCATTGATCTCGCCAATCTGTTCGATTTGTACCATTTGTACAACCTCACTAGCCCCCACAAAGCAATCACACATGCCACTGCTATAATGAGGGGTTTCAGTACAAATCCCAGGAAACCCTTCCCTAGGTTAGCAAACCAGTTTCCAACCTTTCCAAATCCCTTACCAACGGTCTCCCATGTATTCTCTTGGGTCAAATCCTCAATCTCATAATGGATTGCAATAATGTTGGAAATATATGTCTCCAGATCCTTAGAGTTGTCTGGTATATAAGTGCAACATTCCTGAACCTTCAAACGTTTACAGACTCCGCCCTCTTTTGCTAGGATGACGTCTAGAGCAAGACGGTTCTGTAAAACCATTGTCCTTATCGACAACATCTCGCCCTCCACCAGCACCAATGACTTGGCTGTACTCATTGACAGTTCATCTACGACAGTTGCTAACCGCCTTATCTTGATGTCATTTAAAATGACTCCTAGCATGGGTATTGTTAGATCTGGGGTTTCTAGTTGGCAGAGGTAGGTACCACTGTCCAAATAGGGACCCTTGCTTCTAGTCAGGGCAAGGAGATAACCCTCTGAGATAACCCCTGCTCACCCTCTAGGTAGCTTGGCACGAGCAGTCTAGGCTAACCAAAGGCAATGCGTAAAGTATTTGTACCAACACTCACAGTAACACAGTGAAAACACCACAAACTGACTCCACAACAGTTTAGAAAAATAAAGGTATTTTTAATCTAAACTACACAAGACCAAAACGACAAAATTCCAACATACACAGTTCAAGAATATGGTTTCAAAGAGAGTTCTTAAGGTTGCGTTGGAATTCTCTACATTGCAATAGAATTCTCTACAGATGCGTGAAAAGTTCACAGTTGCGTCACGTTTACTCACAGTACCTTTTAGTTGCAACAAAGTTCCAAAAGCAGAAGCTGGTGCGGTGGAAAACAAGCGATGCGTTGCTCCTGAGACCCTGGGGAGGCGATGCGACAGCCCCGCTGCAGCAGCGGGCGTGTTGCGACGAATCCGGTCTGTATGGGGAGGAAGGCCACTTGTGTGGATTCCGGTGCGTAGGTTCCGTAGGAAGTCTGTTCTCGCAAAGGCACGATGCGACGATCTCGTAGGGGCTGCGACGATCTCCGGGGCGACGATGCGCGGTCCAGCGGGGATCCTCTCTCTCGCAGCTCCTCGATGCGTTGATTCTGCGACGATGCTCGCAGCGACGTGATGCGGTCCACAAGCAAGCGGTGTGGCGTTCTCACCCAGCGACGACAGGCTCTGCGACGATACTCGCAGCGATGTTCGATTCTCCTGCACCGGTCTGGTGCATCCCGCAAACGAAGGATGCGACGTCTCTGGCAGCGGCGTCAGGCGCTGCGACGATCTCGACCTCCGTAGCGGCGGGAAACTTCTCGCACTGTCGGGGATGCGCTCCGCAAGCGAGCGATGCAACACTTTTCAGTTTCAAAAGTCACTCAAGCTTAGTTTCAAGCTTCCCAGCTCAGGTCCAACCTCCAGAGGCCCCACAACTGGATCAAGCACTCTAGGAGGGACAGAACTCTCTCAGCAGAGTTCAGGGAAGCTGGGGGTGAAGTCCTTTTGTTCCTGGGACTTCAAAACAGGGAGCCAGCTCTTCTCAGGCCCTTGGAGATTCCTTCAAGACAGGGGACACAGCTCAGCAGCAAAGTCCTTCCCCTCTCCTTGGCAGCAAAGCAACAGGTCAGTCCAGCAGAGCAACAGCAGGACAATCTTCCTTCTTCAGTTTCAGCTTTCTCCTTGGCAGAGGTTCCTTCTTGATTTCCAGGATTATCTAATTTTCTGTTGTCAGGGGTCCTGTACTTATACCCCAAAAGTCTTTGTTCTCTTGGTGCATGTGGGCCCTGAGCCCGGCCTGAACCAGTTCTGGGTGGATCCTGAGCACTTTGTTTTGCTGGCTGCATCTTTCCTTTCAGAGTGAGGGGCAGGGTCCTCAGCCGCCCAGCAGGGGGGTGGAGCCAGCATTGTGGAAGGCAGGCACAGCCCTATTCAGCCCAGGTGCTAACTCCTCCCACCACTCCAGTTGCAAATGCAGTCATTCAGCCTAGTGCTGACTCATCCATCCTGCTGGGGAATTCCCCAGCCCCTGTCACTCACAAACCAGACAGTCAATACACAAACAGGCCCAGGCACACAGAAGGGTCAGCAGCAAACAAAGAGTATTGTACAGAGTTCCCCAGTGGGAGCTAGTGGTTTAGCTCAGTTAGTCTTTTCTCTCAGTAGTTATGAAGGGATAAGTGCATGGTGTAGACCCTTTTCAGAATATAAGGATACCTCACACAGGTTACCGACAGGACAACAACTGTTGTCCCAGCCGATGGCCGTCCAGCGTCATCATCGGTATCCTGCTCCTACGGCAGGCTGGCGGTGCAATGCCCGTCGGGCAGCAAGGGGAGCTGCACTTTAGTGGAGATCTTTTATTCCGAGCCAACGGGTGTGTGTGTGTGAGGGGCCTATAAAGTGCAATAGTGAGCATGGGGGTGTGTGTTTCTAAAAAAAGTCAGTCGAGTCCATTGGGCATTATTTTAATGGTCAGGCTCGCTGCTTTATTAAAAATAAGGGGTATTAAGGAGTGATGGGCAATGGGACCAATCCTTATTCAACCCTTGATGTGAATGCGGTCGACATGTTTCTTGCCATAAGGGCAATTCGTCAGGACCTTAGTGCTCATATGATTGCTGGAATCCTCTTAACTAAGAGTACCCCGGTATACGACCTGTGTAGTGTCGTCCAGAATTGGTTCCATGCGAAGGACCTCCTGGGAACTAGAGAGAAATAAGCAGACATTAATGATGTTAAAGCGCGTTGTGTACAGAATACATCATATAGTGCCTGTATTCAAAGTGACTTCTAATGCGTGCCCAGTGAGTAAAAACTGCCTGTTTCATGACAGAGTTTAGTGGTACTGTGAGAGAAAAGTGGTTAAAAAATCCAGAGCGCGTGAAGGACACGTTCTGTGTTGGGCTGTCATGCTGTTTTGTTATAGCATGCATCTTAGTGAAGAGGCTGGGCTCACGGCTATACAACGTGCTGAGTAGGGTGTGCAACCAAAATTCAAGGCCAGTGATAATGTTACACCCTAACACAGTCAGGTGGCGTGAGGAGCCTATGTTTAAGAATATATGTAGACTAAGGAGTTTAGCCATACAAACAAAAAACCGCAAAGATAAAACCGATCGTGTATAGTTTGACACTCTGTCTCTAGGTGGGGTCGGTGCTGGCGTGGTGGTCGTGATCACCAGCGAGTATTAAAAACAAACAAAGTGCCCTGCTCGACAAGTGCGCGTGAGCGAGGACAATGTCAGAATCAAGGATACGCTTACCAGTTGTAATTTCTCCTGAAGGCCTCACGAGCTGTCCAGGTGGGGCCAGCAGCGAGTGAGGAGTTCCTACAGGGAGAGTAAGGCATCCCGCGGGATCGTTAGAAAAATACGAGCCTTCACGCGGAACCCCGCGTGAAGGAGCCCAGCTAAGTAGTGACTTTCCGCGCGTCTGGCAGGGAGCACGCGGGGTTTCAAGGATTAGCTCAACACCTTACCTCAAAGGTCGCTGATGGCAGGCATCTCAGCACCTACCCCTCCCACGGTGAACCGAAGTCAGGACAGCCAGCAGGGTAGTTAGGCAATGTCCGGTGCAGATAAGGGAGAGTTGAGCGCGCACCAAGGGGGCGTGTCCCTCCGGTTGCTAGGCACCGGCACGCGGGAGTGGAGAGCAAAGAGGGGTTAGCTCAAAACAGCGAGGCCAGCACACTGCAATGCGGGGGCCATCTTGGAACGGGCAGAGTGATCTGGTCTGTCATATTGGTAATCGTATAGGGATGGACAAAAGAAGTCCAGAATGATAACTATCTGGCGAGTGTTGTCCAGGGCACCCCATCGTTCAATCCCAGTTCGTCGCACTGTAGTCGATGTACCCATCTTTGTTCGAGTCTGAAGAGGGCTTGTTGGTTGAAGTTTGGTGAACATTCAAGGACAGTCCACCTAATGTTTTCTGGGAGATGATGGTTTTCTTTGCAGTGTTCATACAGCTTGGTGTGTGATTTGTGACACCGAATGTTGCTGTTGTGCTCCATTATTCGATGTTTAACTGGGCGCATGGTCATCCCAATGTACAACAACTCGCACGGGCAAATCAACACATAAATACATCTAGAACTGTTACAGTTGGTATGTTTGTTCATTGTCCAAGTGTAGTTGCTTTGGAGTACAATGGTCTTGCCCTGGATGGTCTGGGGGCATACAACGCAGGACCCACAGCGATAGTGCCCAGTAACTGGAGGAAGGTCCCAGAGGGTATTGACAACTTGGGTGTTAGTTTTCTTAGGACGGGTGTGAATCAGAGTGTCCTTAAGATTTGCCGTCCTTTTAAAGGCAAAGCGGGGGCGCGGTATCTCCATCCCAGCAGAGTTGAGAATGCCCCAGTGTGAATTGATTGTTTTTTTGAAGAATGAAGAGTGTTTCGTGAACGAGGTCACGCAGGTAATCGTGTCGTCTTGCTCCTTGGGATGTACTTCGAGCAGAGCCTCTCTATTGTTGTTAAGGGCTCTTTTGGTGGAGGTTTTCAAAAGACGAGTGGGGTAGCCCCGGTCCAGAAGCTTGGTTTGTAAGGACTGCGCTTGCTGTTTGAAATCAGTGATTGAACTGCAATTTCTCCGTAGGCGGAGGAATTGGCCGAAAGGTAAATTGTCCCTTAGGGATCTAGTGTGGTGGCTGGTATAAGGCAATAGACTGTTCCTGTCAGTGTCCTTTTTGTATAGAGTGGTACTGATAGTGGTTGGGTCCAGTGATATAGTAAGGTCCAAAAAAGGTATGGATAGATTGGAGATCGTGCCCGTGAACTTTAGAAATTGGTCTTGTTGGTTTATCCACGTACAGAAGGCCTCACATGTCATACGGTCACCCTTCCAGAACACCAGGATGTCGTCGATGTACCGACGCCAACACGTGAGGTTTTCACGGTATGGATTGTGTTCAGGGGGGTAGATGCACTTCTTCTCAAATGATGCCATATAGATACATGCCAGGCTCGGCGCAAAGGTCGAGCCCATCGATGTTCCACGGACTTGGTGGTATAAGTTGGATTCATATTTGAAAAAGTTCTCAGTAAGTGCAATGTGTGCCAACTCCATTATGAAAGATATCGGGGTGGGAGACAGCCACTCCTCTTGTCGTAGAAGGGAGTCCACTGCTTCCAGCGTGGCCTGTTGAGGAATGTTTGTGTACAACGCTTCCACGTCGAGGGTAAGGAGGAGATCGATGTCTTCTCTGCCATCCATGTCGTCAATGAGACGTAGCACATCTCTGGTATCTTGAAGGTAAGACGGGATCGATTTGACCAGAGGCTGGAGAAATGCATCGCAAAATTGGGACAAGGGTTCTAAAATAGAACCGATTCCGGACACAATCGGTCTTCCTGGGACTGGGGTGGTGCCCTTGTGTATTTTGGGCAGAGTGTAAAAATACGGTGTGACCGGGTCCGTTGTTACCAGGAATTCTGCCTCTTTTTTGCTGATCCATTCATTAGTCTCTGCTTCAATGACAAGAGACATCACGGTAGTAGTCAGTCGATTGGTGGGATCCTCAGTCAGTAGTCTGTAGTGGGTTGTGTTGGCTAATTGGCGTCTGCACTCCCGATCATAGTCGTCATAATTTTGTATGACCGTAGCTCCCCCTTTGTCAGCTTGCTTGATGACGATAGAGGTGTCCCTGCCAAGGGAGGTGGCTGCCTGTCTTTCAGCATTGGACAGATGGTTAAAGGGTTTGATTGAAGGTTTCTTCTGCATGGTTCTCAGGACTGCTCTTTCAAAAGTCAGGACCTCTGGTGGTACCATCCCGTCAGACGGGGTGAAGGCCGAAGGTTTCCTTAGGCCTGTGTCCTCACTGGGGATTTCTGGCCGATTATCAAAAAAGGCTCGGAGACGTATCTTTCTGAAGAACTGCTTTAGCTCAATCATTTCCTGAAAGGAGTCAGGGATCGGGGTGGGGACAAATCCAAGGCCTTTTTCCAGGACACTCTTCTCTGTAGTAGAGAGGGTTCTTTTTGATAGGTTCACGATCAAACTCGTCTCCCTCTGGTTGTCGCGCTCCTGGTTTCCACCCCAGTCGGCTCTGGCGTCTGGTCCTGCCAATGTACTCCCTTGTTTCCGCCTCGCTTTCGCCCTCTTCCTCTGCCCCAACCTCTGCCTTGAAAAGGAGGCGGATTAAGAGGGTAGAATTGCGGGGGGCCTTGTGAATAGAAGGGATACTGCCACGGTGGTGGTAAATGGGGTGGGCCATGGAACACTGGACCTTGATGATATCCCTGTTGCCAGGGACGCGTGGGTCGTGCATTTCTCGCCGGGTTGCCACCACTGGAGTCACTGCTTGTGGAACCCCGTCTGGTGTCCGTGCTTGAATTCTCATCCGAAGAGTAGGTGTTCTTCTTCGCTTTAAAATCATCTTTGTTGTGTAAATATCAACAAGTAATTGTATTTCTTATAAGTTTAATGGTATAAAAGAAGCACAGCCTGCATGTACATCCACTGTCAATGAAGATCCTCGTTAACTGACTTCCAACACAGTTGGAGTTAACAGTATATTAACTGTACATTGAGCATGTCTCGAGTGATGCACAATTGAATAACAATATCACTCGAGACCAGATTGAAATATAAACAATAGCACGAGTCGGCGCGAGTCCACACAGATAAATGCACGAGCCGAGCCTCGCACTCAGTATGTACTCGCGCCGATCCGTGCAGTGTAACACAACACACCTTCCCCCCTTATGAAAAAAAACATTGTATATTATATTTTCTTCATAATAAACGCAACAAAATCAGATAACCACTTTGGTTTCTTAGTGACTCTTTTTGGTAATGATATATTTGCATTTTGACTGATGATACTGTTATCTGAAAGCGTAGTTGTGGTGAGAGTAGGATTTTGATTGGTGAAATCACTAGTAGAATTGCAAGGTAAGACATCTGTAATATGGGAGTCTTCATCCAAAAAGGAGAGATCAGGATGTTCTGGAATAGGTTCATTACAGTAAACATCCTTATTTGCCTTGAGGATTGCAATTCTATTCAGGTTCCAAACTTTATTGTTGGATAATCTTACAGAGTTTTTTAAAACTTCTGAAACTTCAAAAGGACCCATAAATGAACTTTCACCTTTCTTGACTTTCCATGGTTTTTTGACTTTTACCATCATACCAACTTCTACTTTGGGATCTTTTTTTGAACCGCATTTCTCATCAAAGTATTTTTTGTTTGAGAAATGAGTGCGAATGAGGTTTTCTTTGACTACTTTTAAATCCACTTTGGAAGGAGTGGATTTCACTAACCATGAGGGGTTCACTTTTGTCCTAGGAATTCTCCCTCTCATGATCTCAAAAGGAGAGTATCCAGTCATAGAATTTGTGGTTGTTCTGTACATCCACACCTTCTTAAAAATCTCTACTTCCCATGTTTTATCATCATTATTTGTGATTTGTATGGCTCCTTTAAGAACTCTATTGAATCTCTCTATAACCCCATTTCCACTGGGATTATATAACGAAGTAGTGGAATGAACAATGCCAAGTCTTGAAAAATAGTCATTAGCTTTCTTGGACATAAATTGTACACCATTGTCGGATATTATTTTTTCTGGTAATCCTTCCTCAATAAAAACTTTATCTAAAAAACACAGGACTGAATCAGTATCTATTTTCTGGACAATTTTGATAACAGGCCATTTTGAGAAAATGTCAA
Source organism: Lissotriton helveticus (assembly GCF_964261635.1). NCBI lineage: Eukaryota > Metazoa > Chordata > Amphibia > Caudata > Salamandridae > Lissotriton > Lissotriton helveticus. The sequence goes on along the minus strand of NC_136063.1, from coordinate 597,521,539 downwards.
TGGCAGCTATAACGTACTTGGATTCGTAACCAATGGGACCCATTATGTCTATGGCAATGGTTTCCCAAGGATTACTGGGAATATTATGTGTACCCATGTTGGGTTTCAATGTAACTAAAGATTTGTCTGAATTGGCACATGCCACGCAATTTCTGACCAATCTTTCAATAAACATGTCCATCCCTGGCCACCAAAATAAGTGTTTGACCTGTTGTTTGGTTCTAACCATGCCGCTGTGACCTTCATGACTTTGTAGAACTATAGTCTTTCTTAAACCTATTGGAGGCACAATACGCTCGCCTCTTTTAATGATGTTCTCACAACATGAGAGTTCTGACCTTATTTCCCAGAAGCTTCTCAATTCTGGACTCAAACACTTCTTATCAGGCCAATTACCTACTATATAATCGGCAATATTTCTTAACACTGCATCATCTTCAAACTTCTCTTTCCACAAAGTCTGATCAATGGAAATGGGACCCTCATCATGGATCATTGCAATCTGAAAATTGTCCCATTCATTATGCAAATCTTCTTGAATAGGTAAAGGCATTCTAGATAAAAAATCGGCAGAAACATTTTCTCTTCCTGGTAAATATTGTATATTATAAATGAAATCTTGCAAACGCATTGACATGCGTGCAATTCGGGCTGAAGCTCTTAACATGCCTTCTGTAGTAAGTAACCGTACTAATGGTTTATGATCACTTCTAAGAGTGCATTCCTTACCCCAGACAAATATCCTGAAATGTTCTAAAGCCCAAATGCATGCTAAAGTTTCTCTTTCTATTGTGGAATACTTTTCTTCAGCAGGAGTAAGTGCCCTTGAAGCATGTGCAATGATCACTTCTTTTCCTTCCTTATTCTTTTGAGAAAACACAGCACCTAGTCCTTTTGCGCTAGCATCAGTGGTAATGATGTTTTCTAGAGAAGGATCAAAACATGATAATGCACTTGCTGAGCAGATAGTATTCTTTACATCACAGAACTCTTTCTCACATTCACTAGTCCACTCAAAAACAACTCTATTTTTGATTAATTGTCTGATATTATATGTTCTGCATGAGAAATCAGGTACATACTTAGCGTAGAATTCAACTAATCCTAAAAAGGACTTTACATCATCTTTAGATAAAGGATGAGGAGCCGATTTAATAGCTTCTAGAAGTGAAGGTTTAGGCTTGATGCCTTCTGCACATAATTCGTGGCCTAGATAATTTACAGAATGTACACCAAATTTGCATTTCTCATGCTTAATGGTAAGGCCGTGTATATTAAGTGCATTTAATACTTCTTCTAAAGCCATAATATGTTTGTCTTTATCGTCATTGAATACCAAAATATCATCTTGGAAACAGATGGCATGTTTACAGTCTTTCAAAATATCTTGCATGACTCTCTGGAAAATTGCAGCTGCGGACGCCAGTCCAAAAGGCATTCTGTTGAACCTGTAACATCCAAATGGTGTAATAAATGCTGTCAAATCTTTACTCTTTTCATTTAGCTCTATCTGGTGATACGCAGCAGATAGGTCGATAGTTGAAAAAATATTAGATCCCCCTACTACAGATAACATTTCAGAAATACGGGGAAGAGGAAACTGGTCTATAACAATATTATTGTTAAGGTGGCGAAGGTCAATGCATAATCTCACCTTGCCATTAGCTCGCCTGGCAACCACTATGGGCGAAACCCATTCGGAGGATTCTATTTTATTTATTATACCTCCTTCTACTAAAACATTTAATTCATTCTTGACTTCCTCTCTGACTGCAAAAGGAATATTTCGGGCTTTATGTATTTTAGGACAAGCATTATCTTTTAAACGAATTTCATGTTTGAAGTTGGTTAATTTTCCAATGTCTTTAGAAAAAACATTTGGAAATTTACTCAGCATCAAAGAAGAGATGCCATTTTGTTCGTCAATCAACATCACTGGAGTAGGACTATTAGGATCCAGTACAATGTCAAGTTTGCCACAGTCAAACCAACTTAGAACTGAGGGACCCTTCTTTGAAACATATAGTTTTGCAATGCATTTTCTGTTTTTGAATCTGAAAACTAATGTCCTGAATCCTAAAATATCTATTCTTCCACCAGAATATCCTTCAGGATTAATGTCACTTTCTTCTAAGTAACTGCATAGCCTAGGTACAAATAATTTTTTCCAGACAAATTCACATACAATGGAATAAGGTGAACCAGAATCTGCATACATGTTAATCTTTACACCTCCGATAACCATGTCACACAATGGCTTTTTCTTGATGGAATGGTTATTTACATTTAAGACATTAGAGTCTTTTATGTTTAAGACAAATAAACAGTCATTGGAGTCATCTGTGAAATCATCCTCATCGCTATTCTCATTCAACTCAATGCATTTGACTTTCTGATTGACATTACTCCTTCTGCAGGCAGAAGTAAAATGTCCTTTCAAACCACAATTGGAACATTTCTGTTTTAAGCCAGGACAAGTTTTGTCATTAGCCAAATGTGATTTGCTGTTGCACCTAAAACATTTGAGATTACTTCTTGAGGCTTCAGGATTTACTCTAGAAGGGAATACTTGTTTCTTGTTGAAAGTATCTCTATTTTTTCTTTCATATTTTTGATTAATTTTTGCAACAACATTCTTACTGACTGAAGCATCATTCCCTTTAACCTGTATTGCACTTCTACAAGAAAGTTCAGCCTTTCTAACAATTGACAATATAAAATCTAAGTTCTCATCACCATTAATCCAAAGTCTTTCTTGTATGGTATCATTTTTAGAGTGCATGACTACTTGATCTCTTATAAAGTCTTCTTGTAAGTTTCCAAATTTGCAATCTAGAGCTAAGGTTTTCAGAGATGAAACAAAATTATCTACAGTCTCTTCACTTAACTGTTTTCTCTGAAAAAACTTAAACCTAGAAATTCCTATGCATACTTTGGGAGAACAATATTTATCAAAATCATAAATAGCTTTGTCAAATACATTCATGTCACCACTAGCTTGTGAAGTAGGAAGTTGATTGAAGGCTTTTAATCCTTCAGGACCCAAACTGTGTAAAAAAATACCTTTCTTTTCTGGAGCTTTCATTTTACCATTTGCATCCAAAGTCTCAATATAATTTAAGAAGTAAGCTTTCCATTCAATCCAAGGCATGCAAGGGGCACTACCAGCAGACCAATAACTTTGTGGAGGGGAAAGAGTATAACCTTGAGCACACATAGTGATCAAAATAAATAGTGGTTTTATACTGAATATTATTAGCTAGTAAGTAATTAGTCTTAGTAGATAAATTAATCAAATAAAGTACTTGGATGTTGTGAGTCTTGAGAATTCAGAATAATTCCATGTGTTCATATGTAGGTTTATAAAATTTTCTTGTACCTCAGATCACCATCCGTTTGTTTTGTACACACGAAGATGTAGGAAAAGATAAATGAAGTTACCTTGTCGGTTTCTATAAAATAAGAAAACCAATGAAAAGCGGGTTTTTAGTTTTCATGTGAAATGGAGCAATAGCTTCCGTTTTGTTATCATCCAATCGGTGTGAAGGAAATGTGATGTTTATCCAATCCGTGTGGAGGAAATGCGATGAGAAAACTCAAACGCGCACATTCACATGCAGATGAAATAAATCCTTCTTCCTCGGTCGGAAATTCAGTTTTTACTTCCGCTTTGTTATTATCCAATCAGTGTGAAGGAAATGCGATGTTTATCCAATCCGTGTGGAGGAAATGCGATGAGAAAATCAAAGCGCGTACATCCACACGCAGATGAAATAAATCCTTCTTCCTCGGTCGGGAATTCAGTTTTTTACTCGAAATTGAGTTCTTCAAGTGATTGGTGATAGTTCAAGTAAAGGTACAAATTGAAACGAGTATTTTTAAGATGTAAGTGGATTTCCGAAAAATTATGTAAATAAGCATAAATCCGGGCAGGAAGTGCTTCTCTCAGGTTCAATGCTCCATCCTCCGTCGCCAGATTTGTTGTGTAAATATCAACAAGTAATTGTATTTCTTATAAGTTTAATGGTATAAAAGAAGCACAGCCTGCATGTACATCCACTGTCAATGAAGATCCTCGTTAACTGACTTCCAACACAGTTGGAGTTAACAGTATATTAACTGTACATTGAGCATGTCTCGAGTGATGCACAATTGAATAACAATATCACTCGAGACCAGATTGAAATATAAACAATAGCACGAGTCGGCGCGAGTCCACACAGATAAATGCACGAGCCGAGCCTCGCACTCAGTATGTACTCGCGCCGATCCGTGCAGTGTAACACAACAATCTTTAAGGTAGGGGTATACCTTCTCCTTTGCGAATTTGGCTATGTCCTTCTCCAATTTGGTGGTTTTCTGTTTGAGTAAGAAGTCGTGGTGGTCAATCATCTCTTGGTTGATCTCAGAGAGTTTTGTAGTAAATGCTGTTTTGTTGTTCTTTGAAGTAGCGTTCTTCATGGTCGCTTCAAGGACAGAAATTGTCTCTTGTAGTGCTTCAGATAATCGTCTCGCAGTTTGGCTAATCAGAAATAGCAGGTCCTTGGTGCATTTCCAGGAAACCTGGCACCAGTCTACTTTAAAGCGTTTGTCATCAAGGAACAGTCTGGGGATGATGTTTACAATTAGGCCCTGTGGTGCTATGTTGCTCCTCAGGTACTCTGTCATCATAATCCCATGGATCGTTATTCTAATCAGTTCTTTCTTCATTTCGCTTAGTATGGACCACTCATCAGAGGAGGCTCCAGATGTGGCAGCAGGGGGATTGTTGAGTAATGAAGGCGTGTTCCTTAGTGTTTCAGCTATGGTGTCTTCATCAAAGCTGAGACCTGGGACATCCTCCATATTGAAGTGCGGTATGGGAAGGGTGCCCTGTACTACGTGAGCCAGAACAGAGTGTCAAAACAAGGTGATCTTAGCGCAAGATATACTGTGCGGTTTGGTCCAGGGGAAAGAGAGCTCCTCGCCCCTGGTAACCTGTGGCAGAAGTTTCCCGTGCGACAAGCATGCCGAAATTGGTATCAAACAAGGATTTAAAAACAACCTTTCCTAAAAGATGTGTTATTAAATTCTGAGTTCAGGGATACTAGATACTTATGTCCTATCTTGTTCCTATGGGAAGAAATGCTGTTAACCACTGTAGCCAGCATCCCCCATGTTAATATATGGAGCAAGATAGCCTTACAATAGTGAAAAACGAAAATGGCTTGTAATTCACTACCAGAACATGTTACCTGCACCAGTACATGCTCTACCTTTCACATACACTGCACCCTGCCCAGGGGGGTACCTTGGGCCTTCCATAGGGGTGGCTGATGTGCACAAAAAGGGAAGGGTTAGGCCTGGTCAGTGGGGACACTGACCAGGAGGACATGGCAGTTCTAAACTGCCCATAGGCACTGCAGTGGCAGGCCTGAGACACCATTTTAGAGCTACTCCTGTGGGTGGCACAATCCGTGCTGCAAGCCCACTAGTAGCATTTGTCATCACCAGCCCTGGCACACCCAGTGCACTTTACTAGGGACTTCATGGTGATACAAATATGCCAAACATGTATATTCAATCAGAATAACAATTTACACAGGGAGCACTTACACTCTGGCACTGATCAGCGGTGGCAGAGTGTCCAAAGCATCTAAACCAGCAAAAACGAAATCCAGCACAGCATCAAAAATACAGGAGGTAGAGGCAAAAAGATAGGGGGAAACCACGCCAAAGATGCCAGGTCTAACAGGTATCGCTGCCCCAAACACGTCTCCAATTATTGCTCCAGCACTCTCCCCCCGCTTCACCCTCCTCTGAGACCCTCCCTCTAAGAGAGCAAAATCCTCAGTGTGGTAAATTTTGGGAAAGATAATTGCCAGGTAACACGTTCCTAACCACTTCTCTGGCAATCTCACATACGCATTCCTTCCGCAGACAAAATACACAGTAGGAATCACCTGAACCACGCTCTTCAGGAAGTCTTTTATATAATACTCTAATGTGAAGGTGTGGTCACACGTAGTCTGACCCACGTACACATTTTCATAATACGTCTGTGGTCGATGAAGACATAACTTTCCTTTCTGTACTGCATCTAGAGCTATTGGACCATAACTCCCTCTCGACTTATGCTGTTTCTCTTCTTCGGTCTAATCTACCTTGCCTTGACCTGAATCTCGCAACTTCTTTTGCCTTGTGTACCTATCTTCCACCTGCTCAATGAACTTATTCTCTATCTCGGATAGTGAACAGGTCAAGTTGTGTCGGTGTGCATATGGGGTGTCTAGCTCTTGAGTGGGAATGAAAAAATATCCAAGTCTGTCCTCTGACTTATAATAGTCCCACTTGTTCAAATGCTTGTAATTCGGGACTTCTGGTAACACAGCATCATAATTCGAAAAGAAGTATTCAAAGTGATTTCGCCCATATAGGATACTTATCAGCAAACTACAGGATATCCCATATGTCAATGGAAGGTGATGGTATCTGATACCCTCATCTACTGAAGCTGGCAATTGCATACACACATAACAGTCTTTTGCATTCATCGCGTCAATGTATTCATACAGCAGCTTTGCATATGCATTCTGTCCAAAATTTCCTTTCGACAGATCTGTATGTAACCTATGACTTTCTGCAGCCAGCAAGGCCTTCTCTCTTCTTTCTCTTTCTTCCTTTTGGCTAGGGGTAGTAGGTGTTGAGGTCCCCCCACCTTCTCTACTTGTTTGTGTGGTGCAAAATAGGAAACGGAAACTACTATAACTATAAGGAGAATCACTCCAGCTAAAAGAGTGCCTACTATGCACTTGGCTCTACGATTCGGGTTCCCAGGCGCCATGGTCTCAGCACAAAGCAGTTCGTTCTCGGAAAGCACCCAAAGTCTCTTTCTCTGCTATTCGAGTTTCCTGAGCCACATCTGGCAGCTTGAAAATTTTGTTTCAGTTCTTCTTTTGCTTCAATCAACAGACAGCCTTAACCCTTCTCCGTCCTCTGTGGAAAGTCCCTAAATTTGTTCTTCTTCCACTTGGCTCTAGGTTAAGTTAACAGCTATTGACAAAGTCTTTTCAAAAGTCTTTCAAGCAATTCGAAGTTCAAGCAAAGTTCAAAATTCAAAATTCAAAGTTCTCAATAGTCGATGATTATACTTGATCCGATTGCCTGCAACACATAATCTAAAAGTTCCATGCGGAGCACAACTTCATCATAGACTGGCATATCCGGGACAAAGGTAGGGAAAATCAGTCTATCCAGGAGTAAATCACGTATCTTGCTCAGGAGAGGGGGATTAGGAATAGTGAGTGTCAGTATACCTTCAATTTCAAGTCCAGGTACCAACAACATCACTTCCAGCTTAACATTGGGGATTGTGCTGATCACCGTCACTGTCCTCACCCTCCCGGACCTCAGTACTCCTGGCATTGGTAGCCCTAGCATTTGCGAAAGGGTAAGTCCACTCTGGAGTAGCGTATCTTCCGCAAGGTACTCGCACTCTCCTTGACCTTCTCGGACCCCCTTGCTCAGCTCCTCCTTCTTCCCCTTCCAGATCAGATTCCTCAGACACAGGGGCAAATTCTCTTTCAGAAACCAGTCTCACATTTCTTCGCCTCTGTCTCTCAGGCCAATGAGCTTCTGCACCTCTTGCTCGTCTGCTTCTCGTTTGCACACCCTGCTCGTCCCCACTCTCAGGCTCTTCTGCACTCAGATCACCTTCTCCGCCCCTTCCCTCTTCTTGGGCAGATTCGGTGTCACTGTCGTCGTGATCATAGACAGCCTGACTCGGGGAAACTCCAACTTCCACTGGCACCTCCACAGCTTGACTTGTCCCCTCCCCCGGATCTTCTTCTTCGTTATTGTTTTCGTCTCTGAGGGGAGCTGTTTCTTCCGCGGGTGCTGGAGCTCATCGGGTGTGAGAAGCATGGACCCCATTTGGCAGTCCACCAACTTTCACAGATGTCGTGGTTATTAGGATAACCTGGAACGGACCTCTCCAACGCACATCCAGGCAGTTTTTCCTGACGTGTTTTCTCACAAAGACCCAGTCTTCTGGACACAGGTCGTGACAAAGGCGCTAGAAGCCGGAATTTCAGCAGCCTGCACCTGAAGGGACAAAGAACGCATGACATCAGAAAGTCCTCTGCAATAGTCAAGAATGACATCATCTGTGATATTCAGCAAAGCAGTCGTAGGAATCGATGGCAATCTCATAGCCCTCCCCATCAATATTTTGTGAGGTGAGAGCCCTGTCCTCCTATCTGGGGTACTACGCATACTCATTAGTACCAACGGCAGTGCCTCGGGCCACTTCAGGGATGTAGATGAACACACCTTTGCCATTCGGGCTTTCAAAGTCCCATTTATCTGTTCTACAATGCCAGACGCCTCTGGACGATAGCTACAATGCAGTCTTTGATCAATGTTCAGGGCAGTGCAAAGCATCTTCACAACTTCACTATTAATATGTTTTCCTCGGTCCGATTCCAGAGAGGTCGGGACCCCGAATCGTGGCACCAATTCCCTCAGCAATAGTTTGGCTACCGTGAGTGTATCGCACCTACGAGTGGGATATGCCTCAACCCATCTAGAAAACACACACACAATCACCAGGACATACCTAAGGCTATTGCACCTCGGCAGTTCAATGAAATCTATTTGCATCCTGTAGAAAGGTCCGCCGGACCTTCCAATGTGACTCAGTGTAACTGATGTTCTTTTTCCCACATTTATCTGTTGACATGTTACACACCTCTGGCACACTGCTTCTGCAGCCTGTCTAAACTTTGGGTTGAACCATGTCTGCCTGAACACACGACACATCGCATCCCTCCCCAGATGCACAGGACCATGCATCTGTCGTGCCATTGCGCTCACCAATTCATTGGGCAGCACAGCTCTTCCATCAGCAGAAACCCACATGTCCAAGTCTCCCTTGACACAGCCAGCCAATGTCCACACCCTTTTCTCATATTCCGACGCTTGTCCTTGCATGTCTCTCAACTCTTCCCATGTGTCTGCCATCTCAAGCATCATGCTTAGTTCAGTCCTTTCCCTTGGTCCTTCAATGCTTTGTTTAGTAAAAGAATATCCTTGCTCCGCACAATAGCGTGCAGCTTCATCAGCATATTTATTTCCCATTGCCACAAAGTCACTTCCTCTGGTATGAGCCGTACATTTTACCACTGCTATTGCTGCAGGACCCTGCAAAGCCTCCAGCAATAACCTGATGAATTCGCCATTTCTGATTGGGGAGCCCGATGATGTCATGTAACCCCTCTGGGACCACACTGACCGAAGTCATGAACCACCCCAAATCCATATTGGCTGTCAGTGAAGATAGTGATTCGAATTCCATTGGCTGCCAAACAGGCACGTGTCAATGCAACTATCTCAGCCACCTGCGCGGAGTGTACTCCTTCCAAGCAGGCTGCTTCAATTACTCCAGAAATGGTACAAACAGCAAACGCTGCTCTCAGCTGACCAGTATTGTCTCTTATGCATGAGCCGTCGACAAAGTAAATTTCATCAGGGTCTGTCAACGGCACATCAACAATATCCGGCCTAGGTTTGGTACACAGTTCAGTTACATCAAGACAATCATGGTCTTCCCAATCATCATCTATATCATTTGGTAATGGCAACAAGGTAGCAGGATTCAAAACAGAGCACCTCCTGAGAGTCACATTCTCCGCAGCAAGTATAACCTGCTCGTAGCGTGTGAGCCTATTGTTGGTCAGGTGCTGCGTCCTGGTCCTGGTCATCAGCAATTCCACAGAATGCGGTACATGCACTGTCAGTGGATATCCCATCACTATACTTTCGAATCTTTCAATGCTGACACCTGTTGCAGCAACGGATTTGAGACATCCGGGCAACGCTACGGCTACTGGATCTAGGGTAGCCGAAAAGTATGCAACTGGTCTACGGACTCCTCCATGATCTTGCACTAAAACTGCCAATGCACATTCCTCCCTTTTACAGCAGAATAATGCAAATGATTTATTGTAATCAGGCATTCCCAGAGCGGGAGCCCGACACAAGTCCTCTCTCAACTCAAGAAAAGCCATCATACAGTCTGAGTTACATGGTACCGGATCACTCACGTCCTTGAGCGTCAGTTTCTGCAAGGGTTTCGTCTTCAGGGAAAAGTTAACAATCCATTGTCTGCAGTAGCTAACCATGCCCAAGAACATTCTAACCTCTCTTTGTGTCGAGGGCACGTTCATTCTCATGATTGTTTCGATCCTGTCGGGTGACACCTTCCTCTTTCCCTGCTCTATTCTGTGACCCAGACACTGCACTTCTTGCAGGCAGTACTGCAACTTGTTGGGGGACACCTTGTGTCCGTTCCTTCCCAAATGGTTCAGCAAGGCAATGGTATCAATCCTACATGCATCTTCGGTGTCTGACGCAACAAGGAGGTCGTCTATGTACTGTACGAGAACTGAGTTCTGTGGCAGTACCAGACTCTCCAAATTCCTTTTCAGCAACTGATTAAAGATCGATGGGCTCTCTGTATACCCTTGAGGAATTTGACACCATGTTAAAACGCGACTCTCTATTTTGAACGCAAAAAGAAATTGGCTTTCTTCATGCAATGGGATGGAAAAGAAGGCTTGACACAAATCAATCACAGAAAACCATTCAGCTTGGAACGGTATCTGGAACAGTATCACTGATGGATTCGGTACCACTGGACAGCATGGGACGACAATGTTGTTAATCTTTCGTAAATCCTGCACTATCCTGAATTTGCCACTTGGCTTCTGCAGACCCATTATCGGAGAGTTACAGGGACTGCCCATAACCTCCTTCAGGATCCCTTGTCTAATCATGGACTCAATCACGGGTTTTATACCTGCAAGTGTATCTGGGGTCAATTTGTACTGTGGTGTTCTCGGGAATTCAGCATTTGGTCTCACTTGGATTCGGACAGGCTCTACCCCTTTGATCAGTCCAATCTCTTCTCCCGTAAAGTCCCACACCTCCGGCGAGACTAAATCCCTCAAATCCCATGGGAGTTCATCCACAGTTATGGCAGGGTACAATTCAATGCACACTTGCGTATTTGCAACCTTAAAATCAGCATCGTCATCATTAGTCTGCAATTCTACTCCCTTTGGGGTACAATAGATGGTGCAATTAAGTTTACACAAAAGATCTCTTCCTAACAGACACACAGGACTGGAATCACACACCACGAACTGGTGTTGATCTCTAAAGCTTCCAATCTTCACAGGGACCGGCTCAGTCAGGGGGTTTGTCATTCTTCTGTTTGCTACTCCTACCACTTGTATGGTCTGTCCTGAGAGGGGTAAGTTGGGAACTACCGCAGACCGCACAGTGGAGCGAGAAGCGCCCGTGTCAACCAAGAAGGTGGTGGGATGTCCATCTACATCTGCCTCCACAAACGGTCCTCTCTGATCTACCTCCAGTACTGCTCCAAGGGTACAACCCTCCTCCCCATCCTGGTACCGACCTGTCACTGGGTCAAAGTAATAGCACTCATCCCCTTCGACTATGAAAGGCATCTGGTGGTATACCTTGTTCCCTGCTGAAATCTTTGGTGGCTGGGGAACCTGAGCTCTAGGGGCTGAAGACCCCCCTTTCGTCATCTGAGGCTTAGGCACTGTCACCTTCCGTGCCGGAGGGGCTTGGTCTTCCTCCTCCTCCTGCTCCTGTACCTGATTGTCTGGGTTATGGGGACACTCGCATCTCCAATGCCCGACCTCGTGACATAGATGACACCTGGTCGTCTTCTTCAGAGCCTCTATGTCTATCCTAGGTCTCGGACCCTCTTCCCCGTCTTTCTTCTGTCCCCCTGATCTCCTTCCCATGGTGCCATTTCCTGACTGACCCTGTCCTCCTGCTTGCATCTGGACTAACATTAGTTTATCCTTAAGCTTCTTTGTCTTCGAGTCTATCTCATCACTGCAGTACCTCGCATATATCAAAATCTCATCTAGAGGTTTGTTTTGCCAACAGATCAAATGCTGCTGTATCATAAGGCAGATATCAGGCCTCAATCCCAGCACAAACTTGGATACGAACTGTCCCATATCCTTCGGATCCATCACATCTAATCCGCTGTACTGCTTGAAAATCAGCAACAGCCTCTCATAAAATTCATGCACCGTCTCTTTTGGTTCCTGCCTTGTACGGTCTATCTTTACCCAATCGATGTCTTGTGGGGGTACTTTAGTTTTTAGCCACGTGATCGCCTGCTTGTACTTTGCCATCACCCTAGGTGACGGTCCATTCGTGGCACTATCTCTCTCTGGCTCTGCAGTGGGCCATTCGACACTGACTTTGCATGCTAGCCATAAATCACTTGGAGCCACAATATCAAACAGTGTGTTCAAATCAATCCACAGCACCTTAGAGATTTTAACAAACCTCTCTACCTGCTTGTACCATTCCACTGGACTCTCTCTCAACTTTGGAAATGTGTTCGTAAAAGCAGCCAGGTCTCCCCTGCTCCAGGGTACATTTACATATCCCCCATGAGCCACCTCCCGCAAGGGGTACGCTTCAGCGTGCATCAACCCTCCTCCCGGGGATGTCTCGATAACACTCCGTCTGACTGTCTTTTTCTTTGACCACCTTTCCTCCAATTTCTCCAACTGGGACCATGTCCGGATTCCAATTATCAGTTCCCTAATATGGGTTTTTAATCCGATCACCCTCTTTTCTTCTAGATCTTGATCTGAATACTGTAACCTGTGGCCTCCCTGTAGGGCTTTCGTTTTTGTCAAGTCTACCACATACTTGTTTGCCAATTCAGAAAGTTTCTCATGAGCTGTCCCGGCCTTCCGAGTAACATCTTTTGCCACAAACAACAACTCATCTGGTTCGTAAAGTTCAATCCTTTCTAGGGGCAGTGTACCTTCCACTATTTCCTCTACTTCTGATTTTAATCTCAGCACATCTAACCTCCTTGCCTTTATTGCCGCTCTCAATGTGCCTTGGCTAGAGGTTTCCTTAGAGTCCCTTCCGCCACCTTCCTGACTCCCTCTCCTGTTCTCTTCAGGTGTATTAGGAGGAACCCTTCTACCTTCGCAACTCTTACAGTCCCACTCCTGCCGCCTATCTCCGGAGGAATGATGAGACGTCTCCCTGCTCCCCACACCTCCATTTTCCCACTCCTGCCTGCTTTCGCTAGCTGCACAGTGAGAACCCATCCTATTCTCTTCGTTCTCTGACCCAAACACATTCCTTGCTCTGTCGCTCTGGGTGTCCACAATTGTTTCCCAAGTTCTCAAATCTGGCCTTAACTCCCTCATCGACCTCGGCCTTGGTCCTCTCAAATCCATCGAATCCCTCCAACCTCTTTTCTCCTCCGAGGAGTCTGCCGATGCCACCAAAGGGGTGCTCCGTTCTACCGGTCTGGGTAATGTCTTCCACCCATCTGCCGTATCAGTTCTACTTTCTCTAGCACTCCTCTCGCTCCCCATCTTTGGTGGACTCCCTCCTTGGGTCTGTTCTGGATTGTACACTGATACTATAGGACCTATGGTAACAGGTACCGTCAGGGCATCTGGCAATTTCTGAGAATGGGCACCTTCTTCTACCCTAACTTTTTGTACTGTAAACCGTCCCACTACTCTCGACACTGGGGAGGGTGGGGGTGTCCTTTCTCCCTTTTCTGGGGTAAACGTGTCCCCTGGGGTTTCCCATCTGTTCCCCATTGGACCCCCGCCTTCCCCTACTGGTACTTCCCAGTGCTTTGCCGGTGCTTGCGTTCCCTGCAACTCTAGGTTGTATGGGGGTGGCCTTTCTGACAACAGCCTCTCTATCAGGCTGTCGTCTGTCTCGCTTTCCTCATCCTCAGTACTCTTTTTCTGCCCCTCGCCTGCACTTTCCAGCAACGGATACAACCTATCCCCTACAAATGGTCTGTACCCTCCATCTCTTTTCCATGGCATCCCATCTCGCATCTTGAACCGCCCTTACCGAGCGTTTCACTCTCTCTTGTCTCCCATCTCTGTTCCTGTCGTGGGCTGCCCTTATCCATGCATTTAGTGCTTCGAACTGTGTTGGTCTGGGCAAAGGTCGCTTTCAACTGGTATAACACTTCTAATCTAAACGTTCCATATTTAGGAAAAGTCAATTCCTCGTTTCCATCTGTCATCTTACACCAATTATCGAGCCACAATATGGTATGCAACCCAACATTCGTTGCCATGTAGTAAGCTGGAGTATCCTCGGGTGGAGCCTCCTCCCCACCCCGAGGTTCTATCCTGTTTTCTCTTTTGAACCATTTTCGCAATACCTTAAAACATTTCATAATGAAAACAACACATTTCCTTGTTTACAACCCTCGCTGTACTTCCTGATGACAATCCACCAATCCCAGCGCGGCTTCACGCCAACCGCCCTATCACAGCGCGGCTTCACACTAACCGCCCTATCACAGCGCGGCTCCTTCTGACGTCACTCGCCTCCGTTTCGCAGCAGTTCCCCTCCTCTCTCCGTTCTTCTCGCGGTCTCTCATGCGTCCCAATCATACACTGAAAATGATTACTTCCGACCAAGCAACCACTTCCCTGACTGTACGGCCACAGTCTAACTGTAATTGTCACCAACTGGCAAATGTCTGTCTGCGAACGACCGGACAATCGCCACTCTGATAGGTTACAAGTTCACGGTAACTTCCGACCAGCATCCGTTACCCACACACTCACACACCCGTTCCCCCTATCTCGGTCCTGTGGGCGATCAATGGTACCTCATGACCCCCTTTCACAATGGTCGACAATTACTTTGGGTGTTCGATACACCCAAACCACTTAAACTGCCCTTAAGCTTAAGATTTTCACCGGTTGCGCGCGCTCACAACCTGTCCTCTTTCACACTACAGACATTCAACTCCGCAAGACAATACACATACAATACAACATGACACCGCAATCTAACAACGCATGACCCTTTTCATACTCACTCTCCTCCGAGCTGCTGCTGTCTGCCGCACTGTTACTCTCCGTCAGATTCCATGGAACGCCATCTGCCATCCGCGATTTTCTGGACACTCATCCATGGGTTCTATGGGCCTCAGGGAAATCTCAACCTACGTCTAGCTTACCCTCGCTCCGAAGATAACCATCCTACTCTGCTACCAATTGATACGGCGGGATTTCTCCTCTAGAGTCTGCTTCCCATTCTCTAGAATCCCATCACAGGTCGACTGGACCTTTTTACCTGTCATGGAGTGAATAAGGCAACCTAGTTGACACTAAACAGATCAAATTCAAAATACCCAATTGCTTTTCCCAAAGAACCACTGACTAAAGACTGAATTTAGAAGGTTTATTACATAACCAAAAATAACTGGCGATACAGGCACCTCAGCAAGAGGTTCAACAGATAAACAGGTACTAATACAAACATAATCCTACGGAAAAGTCTCAGTCGGCTAATGAACAGAACGAGAATCAATTCCAGGACCATCAGGCTAAACAAAATTGCTATCACTTGAGTTCTGGTACTCATCAGGATAATAGACATAAATTCAGGTTAGTCTGTCTCTACTCTATACTAGATGACATCCCTACTCAACAACCGCCCGTCCTGACCAAAAGGTGTCAGCCGTGGTGACTTCCAGGTGAAGTTCGCCCACATTCTCATTCTCTTAGACTATCATTCTTGACTTGCATCTATGCCCTTTGCCCATCTGACCGCTCTCTCTAGCTCCTCAGCTCGTCTGCTCCCTGTCCACCCTCGGGGCACTGTCCCTAATACCAAACCCCAAAATGTTAATGTCACGCCTTCTGGTACGCCCCTCCAGAAGGTGTTGGGTTCTGTAAATTTCCACATGGCATGAGTCCATCCTTGTCCGTTCAGACGTCCTTGGGTCTCAGGCTCTTCATCCTTTCAAGTTGCTTCTGTAAATTCCCAGTCTACTCCTCCATGTCTGAGTCTAGCATCCCAACGCTTATACACAATGGCCCTTCTACTCTACTATCTGCTTGATGAGGCGCCTGCAAAGAAAAACGCACATAACTCACAGTCTACAAATGTTGCAACATTTTCTAAAAGGTCTTTCATAAGCATTTCTATCGTTTATATGTTTAAGCAAGACATTTTCCTACAGGCCTGCGCCATTTCCATTTACTAGGCCTCTGCTGGTTATAGGCCCAACACTTTACATTAGCACTTTCTTGGTTCACTTAGGCCTCCAACCTTAATGACAAAAACATTGACTCTAACTTAAACTAATTATCTAGTACATAAAGCATGATTATACATTTCGCTGTAGTTCATCCAAAGGCACGTTATTAATCTATTAAACACTTCTATCATTAATGAAAGATTTCATATCAAAACACTTCTACATTGCAGTAAGCATGGAATTGCACCTTGTAACGCTAGTTCTGCACATTTTCAGATGTCAATTCATTCAAATGCTTTGTCATATATCGCATCTAAACATGATTAAAGGTCCTCTATATATCCGGGTGCTGACTACTTGTACATATGGTGCACCTCTACAAAATTCACTTTATATGGAGCTCTCTCAGTCTTGTGGTAACTCTATATAAAGTCTACCTATTTTTGATATAAAACCTGATATTTTTTATATAAAAAGTGTTGTCACTGGGTTACTGTATGTGGTCACAACTGCTTAACTCACAACGCCTCTGAAGTAAAGCCCTTCTGATCGTGCCAAGCTACCCAGGGGGTGAGCAGGGGTTATTTTAGGAGTGTAATCCCCTTATCCTGACTAGAGGAGAGGGTCCCTATTTGTCACAAGTACCCACCTGTGCCAACTAGAGACCCCCAAATCTAACAGAGACTCCTCTTGGATCCGCGCTGGGACACTCTCTGGAGTAGCTATTGCGCATTATGAAAGGATTTAACATAACATAACATAACATAACATAACATAAAGCCTTTTGCCTGGATAAACTTAAATTGTCTAAAATAATTTACCTTAATTACGCTTCTCACCGGTGAGGTAGTCCATCTCTGCCTAATTAAAGCTTGTATGCAGTTCATCCAAGTGACTTATGAAGTTGCTGAGCTCCAACAGTGGTAAGAGTGGGGTGCACTGCCTCACTGAGGATTGCAGATGAGATTACAACCCTGTACCTAAACTCTCTTTTAAATTGTGCAGTATTTCATTTTTTTGTGCAATTCAAGTATTTTGTTTTGATGTAACAGATAATCATTTCGCTGAGCAATACTTTATTGTGTCTGTTAGTTGATTGTTGAGTTCTGAGCTCCTGCCCACCAAACTGCCTCCCCAGGAAAACTTTGACTGCTCATCTTCAATACCCTGAGAGTCAACTATAGAAATTGAGTACTTGACCCATTTTGCAGAGCCATAGTAGGATGCACTGCAAGATACCAATAGCAAAAACACTTCATGCATCAGTGTGGGGGCCCAGTAGCCCCTCTCTGTCATCTGAATGGGATCTGACAGCACTTTAATCCGATTAACCACACTTAGATATCAACATCTCTATAATATGATCAGGAACCTAGAGTGAGTATCTGTATCCTCCCCTTGATTGCCCAGTGTGACGTCCTTGCGTTTTGCATTATATTTATCCAGAGAACACTGGGTTAGCCCCACAGGGATAAATATGATTCCTTCCTTTTAACAAGCAAAAGCAAATTATGGAGTGTTTGCTTCCAATCAGATGTGTTTGCTTTTTAACTGGTGGGCAGAAACCTCGGCTCACATTGCTCTGAAGTCCTTGTTTGCAACTTGACACTTAGTCAATATGTTGGGGTGCACATTCATTCACATGTGTTCCCCATCTATCTGAGCAAGTAAAATGATTGCCTACCAAGGAACATGAGAAAGGATTTCCCCAGGACCTTCTGCAGGTGGTGGCATATGGCTGCAACATGGTAGCCCCAAAATCTATACTGGTTCACACTGATCGTAAGTGATGTTTATTCAGGACCATGATGCTAAAAGTATCTATTTTATTTTAACCCCTCCGCTGCGCTGAAGCGCGGAACGTTCTATTGCGCGGGCGGGGCCGCGACGTTCAGCGGACGTGCGCAGCACTACCGAGGTAGTGCACGTGATGTCCGCTTAACGTGCGCAGCATTTAACGGGTTGAAGAAAGTGGAACTTTTGGGGTTTAGAATAATTGCAGGGGACACTTAAATGGTTTTGAAGATATACAGCTCGTGAAATATTGGCCTTCACTTCACATTGAGTGAGAAATCTAGGGGCAGATTTACAAGCCCCATGCGCCACGTTTACGCCGCTGTTGCGTCACGCAAGGCGGCGTAAACGTGGCGCATCCCTACGAGGCATTTACAACGTGACACATCTATGGAGATGCATCACGGTGTAAGGCCCTGCGCCACATGAAACCTGCGTCAGGTTTCATGTAGGCGTTCCGGTGCAGGGGGGGCGTTCCATCGCAGGAACGCCCCTGAAAAGTGACTCAGTGAAATCTACAAGATTTCACTGAGTCACTTTCCCAACGCTGATGCGTCAAAACCCTGCGCCTGCTTGAAGCAGGCGTAAGGCTTGACGCTCACCATAGGGCAAGTTGGAACAGTGCTGGAGTTGCGTGCCACTCGCAACACAACTTCAGCACTGCGCCAACTTTACGCCCAAGATGCGACACGCATCTGTTCATTCCTGCGTCATGATGCGCCGCATTGTAAATGCGGCGCATCATGGGTGGCGCAAGGATGAACTTGCGTGCCGTATCTTTCCTGGCGCATCTCTGCCGATTTGCAGAGATGCGTCAGGCAACGTAAATCTGCCCCCCAGTGTTTTCGTGCTATAGCCATTTTTTGCAGTCAAGTCTTGGTGGATTTCTTAAACATCATCACTAAGCATAAGTCTATTTGGGGGGGAAAAATTTATTAGAATGGAACTTTCTTCTGTCATCTTCATACCCAGTCTAAGTTTTGAAATTAGATTCATGTTAAATGTAATTAGTGGTTAGAAATCAATCATTACAATTCACAACAAAATGCATAGTATTTTAAAATAAGTAGTGACTTTTCGCAGCATTTCTACTGTGCTTATACATTATTCCATCTGTGTACCACACATGTATTCACTTGTGCTCAGAAAACAGAGTACGTGTTTGTATTTATGGCAAGGTGTCAGACACACGGTTTCACTGGAGGAATATTGGAACTTCAATGTTGCTCCATCTAACCCACATTGTACTGCGAGAAGGCTAAAGAGGTCATCCCTAAAAACACAAGGGAACGGGAAATTGGGAAAAGCACAGATCACTGTGTAGCACCCTCTCTTGTAATTGCTATGAATTTGACTCTTGCATTTGAGTACTGAAAAGTATAAAAATCAACATTTATTATATAGTCCTCTGAACTGAACTATCTTAGATTGTCTAAAATACTGTGAATTATATACATTCTAGGGTTGAGTAGCACTCTGCGGCTAAGTGTACCTGTAAACATAAATAACTTGCCTGCAACATATCATATGAAATGTTAATCAAAAATCTAACACTTATGTACTATGGTGACATATGCATAAAGAACCAAGGGGCATATGTATCAAGCCCTTTTCCCGTTCGCAAATGGGCCAATTCTCAGAATCTGCCCATTTGCGAATAGGAAAAGGCCTTTTGGGATGTGTCATCCCAAAAGGGCATCGCAAATTAGAGAATCGCAAAATTTACGATTCTCTATTTTGCGATTGCATTTAAGGATTTGCACATTGTGATTCCTCAAATGCAATGTATGAAGCACAGAAAAAGTGCAATTTGGCCTTAAGGAATCGCAAATTACCACCAACTTCAAGTGGTGGTAATTTGCGATTTCTTTGAAAAATGCACTTTTTTGCATTTTTCAAAGTGCCATGTGGCGCACATACAATGGGAAGGTATTCCTTAATTGCGATTCGCAATTTGCTAATTACAATTAAGAAATGCCAAGGAATCGCAAAATATTTGCAAATTTTTAATTACATCCCGTTTTACGATTCTCAAATAGCGATTCTCTAAAAAACGCTATTTGAGAATCACAAAAACGGTATTAGATACATATGCCCCCAAATCTATTAACTACCTTGAGTGACATTTAATGCAGTTTAAAATGTATTCAGAAAACTACATCAAGTATGTAATTCAATGTCTTTAGAACAATTGGGATTGTATCACCCCACAGGTAAAAGTGTAACTTTATTTCAATAGAATCCATATGAAATCATGCCTGCTTTGAGCTCATGTCCAAGTCCATACAGACACAGGTGGCAGCATCAAAGAAGCAGTCCCACTGAAGAAATTCAGCCAATACTATGAAGAGGAATTTCCAGAGACTATCATAGTGCAATTTTGTCTTCAAACTGAGTGGGACACGAGCAGACAAAAAATGGGCATTGAGATGCTAAGAGCACCTTGATATACTGGCACATTCTAGTTTACATTTGTTCTCATGTGGAATGTGAGCTGTACTATGCTGGCTCAATCTTGGTTTGGCAAAGTTACATCAAAAACATACTATGTTGGCATCCCCCTTAGAAGTACAGGACATTTACATGAATCTGAATTCAATAATAATTTTATTAAATCAATATTCAAGATATTACTGAATTACTAAATGTAAAAAACCCTAAATGCACCTCATGGTTATCTACACCTGCCTTCAATAGCCACCGTGAAAAAAACTCTAATTCTGACCACAAGTAATGTATACTGTGTTGGTTTCCTGATACAAGGGAACAGCTTCAAAAAGGTATAATCCGAATAAAACCAACAATGCAAACAGGTGCCACAAAAAAATGCAGACAGCAATTGATTATGCAGCTGAATGCCACTTTTTGCTCATGTCACAGTCTGCAAAACAGCTACGTATTGTCAGACATGTGGTTATTAATTTGGAAGAGCTACACCCCTGCCAAATCAATAAACCCACTCTGGTTCTGTCAAAACACAGTGTAATGTCTGGTAGAAATGAAACAAGCAGGAGGCAATCCACAGAGAAATGTGTGCGAAGATCAAGGAATACCAACAATTTTAAAATATGGACCAAAACACAATAACATTTTCAAAACAATTTGGAAATATAGAGAAAGCTTTAATAAGCAACAATACACCAATATTAGATTATAAAAGTAGGGTAAGGGGAACTGGAGATATGAATTTTTCATGGTTTTCGGCAAACTCTCCTAAGAAAGAGATACTCCAGCACCCCACCAATAGGCTCTTAAACCCAGGGGTCCATATTGTGTTTTTTTCGGAACTCTGCCTAAAAAAAGGTCAAGCACCATGTCAAAGCAGCAGTTCACGTTGAACTTTGAACTAGGAACAATACTAGGCTAACTGCAGTAGAGCACAAAAGGGATGCACCATATGAATTATCCCTTGTGAAAGGTTTTACCTTCAGAATTAGACTTCCACTGCTGGGAAAGATTCTTCTGGTCAGTCCTGCAGCCCTTAACTCCACAGTGCAAGCTTCTGAGCACCAGGTCTCTCTCCAATCAAGTCTCCAGCAGGGTCAAGTCCTCTTTAGAGAGCTGAGCCCCCTTGGAGTCAAAGGTCCTACAACTTTAGTGTTCTTGAAGCAGATAAACAGTAGGCCAACCACTTGAACCTTGGAGACCGGGTTCAGACCTGGGTGACAGTTGGATCAAGGGACCCTTGAGGCCTTGTGTGATTCCTCTTCTTTCAGCAGGAGTCAGAAGCCAGGTTCCTTCTTCCAGAAACCTTCTTTAGATGAAATAATTCCAGGTCATGAAATGTTCGGAAGAGGTAGCGGTTAAGATTTAAAATGTATCCCATGCATGAGCCAGGACTGAAGAAATGTGTCCAGACAATCCTAAACATTTTTGTGCAATCCCCCACCTTTTTTCCAGCACTTCTTCTTTTCTGTAGTGTACAATTACCCAGGAGCCCCTGTTTCTAGAAGTCTGGACCAAGCTGCCACCAGGCAGACCTGTGTTCAGTGCTTGTTTTTTCCCTACCTGAAAGGGATCAAACTGGTTTTCCCTCTTATTGTGGCTGGAGCCTGACTGTCTATGAGGGCCTTGAAGATGACTTAGAGTATCCCTCCCTGACATTTCCAAGTCAAAAGAGGTAATATTGAAGCTGCTATTTGTTCTGCCAAATGCACGGCCGTTTCCAGGTGTTTTGCCGCCCTGGGCGAGAATTGAAAAATGCCGCCCACTCCCTTTTAATACCATCACTCTCTCCCCCCATCATCCAGGCTAGAAGCCTCAATCATTTCCTGCTTTGATCGAGTTTCTATTATGGTCTTTTGGGTCTTTTTGAAGCATTGCACTAACACATTGGTGTTGGTTGGCACACAGCGATGCTGTAAATCACTCTAGCTTGCTCTCACATTCCCTCAAATGTGAAAAGGTAAAATGTGTCCCTTGGCAGGATATCACATTCTTTGAAAATCCAACCATGAAGATGAGTGCAAGAGGGCCCTTGCCATTATCTCAGAGGCACCACCTCGGAGTATATATTGGAATGGTCCACCACACCTTAGACACACTTATGGCCTGTGTCCATCATCTCACATGGGACATCAATCAGTGGTAGAGGCAATTAAGGAGCCTTGAAATGGCCTCTAGTCTTGCCACTCATTTAGATGCTGGTCATACCTGGCTAGTAGAACAATAGATCTAACCTGTCCTTTGTCTGGCTGAAAGTAACTTATGAGCTAGAAACAAGATAACGTTTCTGTGTGCCTCTAGAGCTATCAGAACAGGTACTTACACCTGTTCTGGTTCTATAGGTTTTCTGTACGGTAGACCTTCCTCCCAGACCAAGCTTTAATTTAATTTAATTTAATTGTGGGTTTATATAGCGCTAGGAATCGACTCCCGGAGGAGTATCTCCACGCTTCGACCGCTGGGGAACCCATCCTGGCTCACCCTGAGAGATGGTCCCTCATGGGTATCTCTAAGGTGCGACCAAGCATCCCCGGCGGTCTGGGGGGGCCGTTGTGAAGATGAGGCAAGCTGATGCCCAGAGTTGCCGAGTGTGGTTTCTGACTAGAGTAGGCACCGAGGCGAGAATTATCGAGTCCGCTGACCCTGGTCCACGACCCTGCCGCGTCGGGAATCGAACCCTGGTCCCGGGCCGTTCTCTGCTTACGGGTCTGCCGCCTCTAACCAGTGAGCCACACTTCTACAGCTAAGCTTTGACTGCTAACCACCCCAGTGGCAACTTGTTCTTTGACCACCATGCATATGCCCAGTAGAGTAGGACACTCTTCCTGTGTTTGTTTGAACTTCCACGTGTAGCTCTAACAATGACCCTGAGTCAAATACAAGAGTGACCCCAGGGGCGTCAATGTCTGGAACAGAGGTAGCGGGCACCCTAACAATATATTCTCAGACCCTGCCCTGGTTTGCACTACAATACACTCTCTAGATCCTTCACCTCCAGGTGTGGAGACAACCTCAGCCTAAAGCTGAAATGCTGCCTGTGATCTCGACAGCAATGTTGTCCAGGAAATGCAGGCCTCTGGCCATGGCACTAACTCAGGCACAATTAGGTTATTGCAAAGCAGGCACCCAGCACCCTGTATCTGTTTCACATCTATGTTGACCAACACCATATAGCTGTTTACCTCTAGCACACGTCTGTTTGTTTGCAGTGGCTGCGAGGAGAAGACTCGGGCAAGCTGCCTGAATTCACGGGCACCGGCGGCAAACTGAAAATTATTGCTGTGGGAAGTGGCACGAGGCAGCCCTTAGCCTGCTGCTGCAGAGTCAATGGCCGAGGCCAGACACACAGCGCTACGGCTGCCTGGATGAAGATCAGATCACCAAGAACAGCGAGCTAAGTAAAGTAAATGTTGCCACCCCTACCCGAGTATCTGTAAGAGTACTAGATTAGTGACCTTCAATTTCTGGTCCAGTGACCTGACTGTGCCGTATGTTTAAAGTCTTCTTAGTGTTTCTCGTTGCTGAAATTAGTGCATTTTCTGATTATGTGCTTCCCTCATCTTTATGTTGCTTGCCAGAAAGTTTTTCATACAGGCACCACCATAAAATATTGAATCGAATGAAAGAGACTGGATAAAAGCCTGAAGTAACAAGCATTTGCAATGCAATGGGTCTCACATTAGGAAAGTTTGAGGTATTGGTATTGTAAATGGCAAAGTTTTTATTTATGTTTTTTTTTTTTAATAGCTAAATTAATAGCTTTGTCATTTACAATGCCAATAGTTATAACTTTCGCAAATGTGATACCTATAGCATTTGTAATGACTAAGACCAACACTGGGCTGGACATTACATTGTGTTTTGTTGTAGAACCTTGTAGCCGAAAAACATTGCTTTTTCAGTATTTTTTGCTGTGCTATTAAAGGACTTCTCTTTTTCTAAGACCAACACTGGGCTGGACATTACATTGTGTTTTGTGTGTTGAGTTTTGAGTCTCTGCTCCACTCCTCTCCTACACCACCTCCTTGAGAAGCTTTTGACTGCTTGTCCCTGCTACTCAAAGTGGCAATAAAGATGTAAGACACAATAGGACGCTCCCCAGGAAACCATAGGCAAACAAACTCAACCACCATTGTTGTGATACAATAGCCCCTGCCTGGTCTGTGTCCACCATTCCCCCCCTAAAGGTCCAAAGGTTATGCAGTAACCGGGCGTTGGGAGTTCTGATCAGGACTCACTGTACACCCTGATCCAGCGTACCAGAGCAGAGACAGGGCAATCGGACATGCATTGAGAATCTCAATCTGACATGCATTGAGAATTTCGGCAAAGAATCCTTGGATGGCCTGATAAAGAACCCTGAACTTTTGTTCCCTTTTGAGTACAGTCTGACAAAATGCACTTAAACAGACTGACAATAGTTCAAACAGAACGTTGGTCCTACCGTTCGTTACCTATGACTTTAGATATCTAATGGCACCTTTGAAACAGCACGTTAGTTCCCCTGAAATTCTGGAATACCCTCTGACCTTGCCTGGATCAGGAGCAGAAAGTGTAGAGGCCTGAAGGCAAGTATTGGGTCTAGAGCAATATAGTGGCCTGAGCCTTTTACAGATCCTGTGAAGAAGGGCAGATGGTCGATAGCCCTGACAACCTGCCCGGACTTTACTGATCACAGGTTATTTTGAGGGAAGCTTGCAGTGCGGTGAAACTGGTGCTCAGTTGAGAGGATAATTTGTTGTACTGCCAAGTCTGTCTCAGAAATGTCAACAATAAGGCTATCGGTAAAGGACTGTGGCGGGACAAGTCCACGCAACGCCGCCGGCCTGCGACCAGGAAGTCAGGCAGGCCGGGCGGGACAACCGGAAACAGGAAGTAGGAGGGCGGGAGCCTACCCCGCCTCCCACGGAAGAGCCGCGATTGTTCTGAGCACCGGAGCAGGCAGGAGCCTACCCTGCGCCCCGGTGCCAAAGAAGGGAGGAAGAGTCCTGCTGCCGGTGAGTGGGGCTTCGCTTTGTTGCTGG
This sequence comes from Lissotriton helveticus, assembly GCF_964261635.1. NCBI lineage: Eukaryota > Metazoa > Chordata > Amphibia > Caudata > Salamandridae > Lissotriton > Lissotriton helveticus. The sequence goes on along the minus strand of NC_136063.1, from coordinate 597,496,189 downwards.
GCTGCGAGGGCGGGGGACATGTGTGTGTGCGCGCGCGCGTGCGGCGGCGGCCTGTGTCTGTGTGTGAGCGTGCGTGCGTGCGTGTGTGTATGTGTCTTGGAGTCTGTGTGTATGCGTGTGTGTGACTGTGGGGGGGGGTTGCCTGTCTGGGTGCCTGCGTGTCTGTGTGTGTAAGTGCGTGTGCGCGCGTGTGTGTGTCTGTGTGCATGCATGCACGTTAGGCTGGGAGTATGGGAGGGAAGTGCACGGCGCGGCGGCGCAGGACAGAACGTGCGCGTTCACGCACACGAATCCAGGAAGAAAGCGCGTACCACTTTCTTGTCCGTCCTTCCCCCCAGACTGATCACTATACGTCTCCAGCTGGACACATGCATCCTTGCGGATGCATTACCAGCGAGACCCAAAAAGGAAGTACAAAGGCATTTTATCTTCCAAGGCTCCATTAGAATTGGATGTGGTGACTAAGATAAAGGAATAAGCTCTTATAATTGAGTGCCATAAATTTCCTTGTTTGAATAATTGGGCATTTTTTAACCACGAAAACGGTTCAGGAAAAAGTTTCGTTGTTCCTTTGTGTTTGTTCTTATGTATGTAGATATTGTAAATATTGTACAAATATACATGTTAAATGTGGTAAATGTGTGTATATATGTATGAAAGAAGTTAAAAAGTGAAAATTAATTTTCCTTATGAAAAAAGATATGGTTTACTAAAACAAGTTATGCAAACCACTTTTTTGTTTGTTGAATTTATTGAACTGTCTAGATGGTGACTAGATGAATGAAGAGAAAAGTATATTTTGAGATTAATTCAAGGAGTATTTAAAAATACAGAGGACAGATAATCTTTGGTATTGGTCCTATATTAGATTTTTCAGAGAACATTACCATAGGCATCATTGTTGTAAAGTTTCTTTTTTTTTCTTTTTTCTTCTTTTTTTTTGCTTGCCAGAAAGTGTCACTCATAGTCCCTGAAACGTCACTCATAATTACACTGAAATCATGCACGTCACATCACACATAGCATTAACAAGAAATCAGCCATCCCAGGAATAGAATGATGTCTAATTATCTCTGCAATTAGTGTAATCCTAATATATTAACTCTATTATAGCCCTTTTATCATCATAACTGATTGAACCACATGTTAGGCCCTAGTCATAATAATAACATAAAAATATGGGCAGATATTTACATCTCCAGCTAAAAGTACTTTTCTTTTAAATTCGCAAACGTTCCCAGAGGTTTGCCTAAAAAGCTGCCCCAGACAGAGATTTTGGTGCGTCCTGGGAACTCATGATACATATCCCAAGGGCTCCTCTTCCACATGTGCACAACTCTTCTTGCCTTAGAATTTTGGCAGCTATGGTTTAATGGCGTGCCTGAATGACCCGGCCCTGCACGCACTTCAAACCCCTCTCGGCTCCGGACAGACACGACCGGGGCGCTCAACTTACTGCTTGCTTACTTATTAATAGTCTGGGCCAGGTTATAACTAACTGACCAGGCCTTTAGCCCCCTATATTTTTTTACATCTACCTGCCTGCCACAGACGACCCGGATCCCACCCCGGACTCCCCCGGTACCTGATAGGCCTGCAGGAAGCAGCGGGAACTCTGTCTCTCTGCCGCTTGCTGGCAGCGCGCACACAGCCTGCGCCTGTGGCGCCAAATGTTACGTCAATGGTGGAATTGAAGGCGCGTTACCTGGCCTCACGGGAATGTCACTGGGATTGCATTTGAGACAGTCATGCAAGGATCGCAGCTAATTTTTGATGATAGATAAGATATGGGGAGAAAGCACACCTGCCCAGTCTCGATTGAGCTCAATAATTTTTTAGGCTGTTTAATGCGTTACTGAATTTGAGCTTCAACTCAGGCAAGCACCTGCTTCATTTATATCTGTAAGTGCTTCCTGACTGTTGAGGTTCATTTTTTTGCTGCGGCCGCCGGCCACCCTCCACTTTCTGCTGCCCTAGGCAGCCGCCTAGGCCTGCCAAATGGTAGAAATGGCCCTGGCCAAATGCTCCTGATCACACCCAGAGAGCTAATCCCAACTACGTGGTTAGCAGTTAACATCCTTTTACCTTTCCGGGGTCTAGTGGCAAGCCACTTTTCTCTGAACCAGAGCCATTAACTCCCCAAGCCATGGATGTGTATTCCAGCTCTACAGTTGTGATTAGTGGCATAAGTGGGTTTAAGTCAGTTCTGGCCAAGGCAGCCTGAAGTGCAATAAAAAAAAAACTTTTCTACATAAGTGATCGTAAAATTGATTTTAAAAATTAAGTTAGATTTCAAAACTAAGAAGGCAATAACTGAAACATTTTTCAAGCCCTTTCCTAAATGGAGATGCCAAATACCGATCCTAATCCCACCTACGCCTAAAATCCCACCTACGCCTATAGTGAAATTGTGTTTGAGTTTTATTTCACTGTGAGGGTACACTAATCCCAAAATGTAGTGTGTCCTATTTGTATATATTAGCACCATGCCCTGTAGGACTATAAGACACACTTAAGTGTGAGAGGACTTATAAATATATGAAAATATAAAATAGGCTTTTCCTAAATGACAAATGTATTTTTCCCTGCAAAGTGTTACTTACCTGTATTTATACTGTAGCCTAGCCAGACCACAGCAGTGCTGGCAGAAACATATTTTTCTTCATACATGTGGGCTGTGTACACACTGCAGCATACATATGGTATTTAACTTACCCTGCCATAGGTGCTAATAAGGCACCGTTTACAAAAGATTTATAGGGAAGTTAAATAGTCCAAATTGGGAGTTCCAATGTTCAACATATTTTCAGAGAGGAAGCACAGGTCCTCTACTACTGTTTAGTAGTGATAAAGTGCGCACAAGTTGTAAAGCCAGCAAACCCAGACGTACAGAAATTGAGGGACCACAAATAATTGGGTAATTTCTTGCACATGTTAAAAGATTTTAGTCACAATTCACGTTCCTTAATCTTGAATCCTTAATGTTTGTGTCCTACATTTTCAGTGCACAACAGTAATGCAATAGCAACAACATACTGCTTTATAAAGGTTTTACATCCGTGGGTCCAGTGCACTTGTCTTGCAACCTGGAGTACCTTTATTAAAAACAGATGTGCCTTTTAGAAAGTAGTATCTTATTTCAGCCTTCTCGTATGGTGAAGTAGCATGCTCCACAAAGCATTAGCCCTCATGGCAATACTTCACTTACCACGCCACTACATCCAAATTTTGGAGGTTTTATCATGCCTTTGCCTCTAGACACCAAGATTCTATTGGGATCACAAAGCAGAAGCTAGCTTTTAAGCTTGAATGAGGAATTAATGATTCTAGATTCAGGAACCAGTATTAGGATCTAAGTTCAAGTTGTGTATTTGAAGGAAGCCAATGCAAACCGCTGCGCATCAGAGAAATAGGACAGTGCTTAGGCATATTTGCTGCAGCTCTCTCTGTAAGGCCTGGAACTTACTGATATTGCATTTTGAACGACCTACCAAGAAGGAAACTCAGTAGTAGATTTTAACCCTATTATGGTCTACCAATATTTGCTCTGATGCTCTCATTCAAAAGAAGTTGTTACCCTCTATAAGAGTTGCAATTTTTATTTTGAGGATTCTACAATTGCATTACTCATGAAATTCTGATCCCATGGTTTTGATGTCATCTTTTGGCTGGAGACTGGACTTGCCCACTTGCATCACTTTACACTTGTCTTTCTCATTTGGTTCCACTAATATAATATGTGCCCAACCCTCATTTATCGAATTGTAATGCATACAGCGTTTTACTCGACTGATGGTATTTATTTACACACTGTTCATGCTATAGATCTTTATTCAGGTGAAACAACATATTGGTGTCATCTGCATAATTATGAAAGATAACACCTTTTTTCCTAAGGGAAATTGTAAATATGGTTGTTTGTAAACATTGCGCAACAGTTGAGAAAGACATGAGCCCTGGTATACTCCATATTGAACGCCACTAGCTATTCATGATTCTTTCTTCTCCTATACAAAGTCATGCATGCTTGTCTTCAATGAATGATTGAAATTGGTGACTTGCTTCCCTGAAACCTACACCACCTTTATGAATCTAAACAGTTATATGCGGGGTCAAGACTATCAAAACCTGAGGAAACAGCTAACAATATCAAGAGAGTGGAGTGACATGCACACAAAATTTTCAGACAATTATTTTGCATTTTCAACAGTGTATTTCTGAATCCCTTAGGGCGGAAACCCAGATTTCAAATCTCTTGTTTTCTACGTGTATATGTGTAAGCCTGAAGGTGGGTAGTTTGGGGTGGATAGTTGAAGCTTTGTTGGTAAGTTATATTTGAGATGCGTGGTTAGCTAGACGCTTCACAAGAGTTGAAGGATGGGTTTTGGAGCAAGGGTGTAAATCAAAGTCTTTCAGGGTTTCGCGTATATTTTCAGTCCCAATGGAGCTCTTAACAAACACCTCCAAGAAAGGATCCAGTTGTTTACCACCTTCCTTAAGAGTATTGAATTGACACTTTTCTGTTGGCCAGAAGGCAGCATAATAATATTTCAGAAGTAATTTGTGACTCAAAATAATTATGCAGTTGCTGGCACACTTTTTCAGAGATACTTCTTGGAGAGATGGGGGATTGTGAGATATAAAATATATGTAACTTTTTTTTAATGTTCTGGTCCTATATGCTGCTCCTGCAATCTTCTTTCAGCTGAATTTATTTTTCTCTCTGCGCTCCTTCCTGGTTGCCAAATAAGTCACCTCTAACTCGCTGGACCAATTCTTCCTTCATTTCTCTTCCTGTTGCTTACCACACATTTCATCCTTTTAACGTTATGTGTAAACCACTTACTGTGGTGTTCCTCTACTGTACTGTGACTCTTGATGATTTGGAGAACATCATTATTGGTGAAGGAGTCCATGGTTGCTTCATACGAGGTGACTAATTTTGTAAATTCAAGAATATCTGACGGCTTGTGTCACATGGTATTGGCCTACTTGACAGATTTGGTCTTAAATAGGATGAGCTTTTGTCCTGGTGGCACACTTTCTGAAGAGGAAGTTGACCCTTGTTGTGAGCCAGCACCTGTATATGCTGTAAAAAGCCCACATGTTTAAAAGTCGTCCAGAGGTCAGAACAATCCAAAAGCCATAGATTTAAATCCTTGCTTACAAAAGCTTAGTATGTGGAGTAATTTGTGGATGAATATGATCTAGAAGATCCGCTTCAAATGATCCATCATTTCCTGGTGCGCTGTAGTTCACTGTTGCCAACAGTTCTCTGGTGTGATTCAGAGTAAATTTGAACATGAGTTGCTACAATTTTCCAGCCCATATGGGATTCATGGACAATCGCTGCCACCATTGGCGGCTGGAAACATTGTGACTGAAAGAAGCAAGTGAGACAGTAGCCACAAGGACGATGGTCTGATGTATGCAATGTGAAAGCCAATCCTGGCTTTTCCCTTGACCAAAATTGCGTGATACAAGGCAAATCTTTTATTTTACCAAGCTGGCTACTATTTGGGCCACTTCGTTAGTGCCCTTCTACACCTGTCGAACACAACCACGTGCACCCATACACAGAAGGACACACTCTCAGTCACACACACACTCAGACAGTCATGCAGATCAGTACCATTCACGAGTCCAACAGCCACGGGTGACACTGCTTTGTTAACCACTTCAGTTCACAGAGCAGTGTCACCCATGTCATCGCACAAACTGGAATGACAAGGGGAGCAAAAAAAACTATGGCAGTTTGGTCTGGACTATTCCCATTGGGCACAGGGACAGGACTGATTTGCATATGGCTGGGTTCAAACTGGAATGGCACAGGGAGCAAAACAAATTACGGATTTAGACCCCGATCTCTGTACTGGGGTGAATGTATGACATTGTTCTGCATTCTGTCCTTTCAACTGTTCTTTTTGCATATCGCACTCTGTGGAGCATTCAGTTGGAGGGAAGAGAGCCAGTCTTGCAATAGAATAACCTAGGGTTTACTGGCACACCATCAAATGGCCAGTTCAATCATGACCCAGCCACCTTGTTGTAAATGCTCTGTGAACTCTGCAACAATGATTGGGAAAAAAAGTTATCACTTTAAAAGACACAAAACACTCACCACCACAGAGCACAAGTGTCCGCCACTCCAAGTAAATATATTTAACACCACACGTGCACAGCATTATCTGTAACTACAGAGTGAAAGCGACTCCTCCCAAATCCCTCGCACCTCCAACCAGTTTCCAATACAAAATAATGGAAGGTGGTAACCAATGCAATCTCCTCTTTGTCTTTGCTGGCCCGCCCTGCCCATAGCTCTCTATGCTTCAAGTGCTCTACGTAATTACATCCAGGGGGCACAGATTACTCACCAATGGACATGCAAAGTGAATAGCACTGGAAACTAGATGACACCCTGCACCTGACGTAACTGCCCTAGCTTGTATCCCAGGGGAGGGAGAGGAGACCTCACACTCATGCATGTACAGTTGCATCAAGACAACGATCTAGAGGCAGCCAACCCACCAATCTATGAGCCAGCCAGACTTTCTTAAGCAGCTCTTTCATTCCCTACTCTCTTCTCCTCTCCTGGCCCCGGTCATCAAGCTAATATAGACCAGTTGCCCCTGGCTGCCACTCCTCCTTCATTTCAAAAGTCTGTCAACTCAATAAATGCAGTAATCGTCGGGCTGGGGGACACAGACATAACATCAAACCAAATCTCTAGAATCAACATGACCTCGCGGATCAAACATTTACTATGCACAATTCAGGGTTTCTCCACTTTTTTGAGGGGAACTCCTCTTCCCTGTTGTAACATTGTCTCCGTTTTCCTTACTGTCTCCTCCCTCACCCAGGTTTAGTATCGTAATGAATTTTAAATACTGTGCTAGAAAAAATATATTTTAGCCAAAATATTGCCAACACAAAAATGAACAAGGTAAGTATACATAGATAAGTATAGGTTTACTAAACTCAACAAATATGTACCTTAACAATATATACATTTTCAAGATAGGTAAACGTGGATTAGGAGTAGTAAATGTATTCTTACCAATACAAATTCACCTCCACGATATTGTGGTTATCACTATTTTTACTCATGCTATTCTTGCAGCACAATATTTCTTTATTCAGTATTCTGACTTCTAACTGTCACCCATATATTTATGTTTCCCTTATGTTGCATCTCACTGTTATCTAGTGTTGCATTTTCTAAAATGCAAACATTGCTTGTGATGATGTGTGCTTTGTGATTCGTTTAATATGATGTACTTTCCATGTTAAGCTTTTTACATTTCTATTGTGTTATGGAGCATCAGCCAGTGCTCTGAGATAAATAGCACATGACAGAAAAGCAATTATAGCAGCAGTGGAATTTCGCAGCTTGAAATGAAGGCATTCTTATTTTATTAATTTTTACAATTTTTAAGGAGTATCAATGCAAGACATAATGAATGACTCTCGAACATATTAAGTAGGCTGAAAAATATGGAGAGACATGCACTGTGATTTTCTTGTCTGAATTACCCTGGATCTGGGATTCTGTATCTATCTGTAAAATGAGTTCCCTATCTGGCAAAGCCCTGGACTTGGTTTCAGCCAGATGGAAAGACAGAAGGACAAACACATCAATTATTAGACTATAAGCTTTTGGCCTATCATTTAGTGCTGAAAAAATATGGCCCTGCAATCTCCCCATTATATTCCGTTTCAAACAGAGATTTAGATACTGATTATTTTTTGTTATGGTTAATGAAGACTGATCGGAAAGTTTATTTCTTCTGAAAAATTGGGCTTGACAGCTTTCTGGTGACCGTGTAGTCATGGCCACCACATCTGACAAAGTGACACACTCGGGTGCTCGCTCCAGAAATAAAGTCAACCCATTAACATTTTGCTATTTAGATAAATTAAAATTCAGATTTTGTAATATTTGTTTCTGAATGAATCTATAATAAAGCGTTGTGGCATAAAAAGCCTAAAAGGCCGCTTTGTCCAACTGATGTTAACTACCTTGCAGGTGGCACTTTCTGTCCGGTAGTTGTTGAGCTATGTTCCTGAAAGTGTTACTTATTAGAAATGATCAAAAAATAAGTAAAACATAAAATATGTAAAATTTGGTCATAAGAATGGAACCACCATCATTGTAAGGCGCAACAGAAATAGGGACTTTGACTCTCGGCAGAAGCTTTTTTTTGTCCTTGGCTGTCACAGCGATGCAGTATGACTGCCCATAGCTGCAAACACATTTCTCGAATAATGCCATTGCAGCCATCTCGGTAATGTCAACACGGAAGTCAGACGAATGCACGTAATCCCGCGCTGTCTCGCGCTCTGCTCATTAGAACTGCCGTCAGATCTTCATTAGAATGAATGGCGTCTGATTCCACGAGCCAGTCACAACAGAGCCACCTTCCTGCCGCGGTGTCATCCTGCAGATGACAACGTTGGCCATTATGAATGACACTCCACAACCCGTTACTTCCTGCCTCAAATTGCAGTTAATCTTTCATCCAAACGGTACACATGTGCCGCTTTAAGTGGGCCGTCACAGCAAGTGCCCGGTAATGCTGCAAGCACATGGAGACTGACAGAAGGTAAATTGCTTGTCAGGAGTTCTGTATTTCAATTCACAGCATATTCCAAGCACGTTGCGCGGAAAGCTCTCCACAACAGCTGCTTTCATTGCTAACTATTTCTGATGTAAATGTCAATAAAGCTCCAGGCCCCTTCATATTTTTGGCTGGAACTGTCCATCTTGCGCTATGCAGGCTGGCAGCCCGAGTTTCATTTATCTACTCTTAGGAGCATGTCCTGTAATAATGATTGTCTCTGGAGACCGTTTAGAATGATTGAAAGCAGTGTTTGGGACAAAAGGTTGCTGAATTTCATTGCTGGATAGGACTGACGTTTGCTGCTTTAAAACATCCTAACCCGTCAGGGGAGGAAAGCAGAGCTCTGTTAAACAGCGCCTTCTTGACAGACAGTGGCGCCTCTCTGCTGGTAGGCCCAGGGTTTACCCCATTACAGTAAAGCAATGCATGCATTAGGAAAGTGCTAGGGTTTATAAAACAGTTTGGGAGGGCCGGGGATGCTATGCTAGGGGGCACATTTGAGCAGCATGTGACTTTGTAAAAACATTTGCTTTATGCCTCCACATTTCACAGTAGTGACACCAACATCTGACCATTTAGTACTTCAGTGCACACAAGTTCTTTTTTATTTTAGTAGATCTCAGTGGGTGCGTTGACATTCTATCTTTTCCATAAGAAGGCAAACATGATTTTCAAGAAACGATTTTTTGACACTTAAATCTATAACTATATCATAACGCAAATTGTCACAACTGTTACTTTAAAAACATATATATTTTCTAAACTGATCTTTTAAATTCGGAATAAGGAGTGGGTGATGCACGGAAATGAAGGAATAATGCAATCAAAGGTTGAGCTACCAAGCCGTAGAAAATATTCACTCAGCATCTGGCTTTTTGGCAGACCCTATCGGCAGTTATGTCGGTGGCTTTGAAGCTGGTCCCTGCCTGAGCAGTTGCCCATGGTAACACTACAGATGGGTCCTAGGCTTCCCAGTCTCTCTTGTTGCCTCTTCCCCACATTCGCCATTAGTTTCAAACCGTCCGTACAGTTCTACCCATTGTTAACCACATGCATCTCTGCCTTGCAATCTATTTGTGAGAGACTGAAAAAAGCACAATTGTCAGATACATGCTTATAAGTGTGCAGTAACCCTATGTGTTACGCCCTTTAACACGCACACACAAACCCACGCACGCGCGGGCACACCTCCTCATCCCCTCCGTTTCTGCCCAGGATTTACTAGAATAACACGCATTGGCAAAGCTAGTCGGTCTGACGTTGCTAAATTGGTGAGATGGTTGGATTTTTTTTATTGCAAACATATGCCCAAACAAGAAATAATGCCACAGCCTAAGTGTGGCAACCATATACTTGCAAAACAGAACTGGGGGATCCTGGCAGGCTGTTGTACTCTGAATATGTATAGTAAAGTTTTTCAGTTTTAATGCACATTAACAGGAAAAAAATATTCGTATTGGAGCAAAGAAAAAGTACTATAGGCTTTGAATTACTGTAAGACATAGCCTTAATATAAAACACAAAGATGACAAAAAAGTAAAGGATAAAGAATGGAAAGGGAAAACGTATTGGTATAGTAAAGTATTAGCCCACTTGCATTGAAGTGCAATTCTTTTGAGGCCGCTGTGCACATATGATTGGAAAAATAACATCGCTCACAGTGTAACAGAGACAGTGGCAGTGGTTGAAGTGAGCTGCCACAGTGTCCCATGCTGTGGTGGACCCAAGCTAAATGTGAATGAAAGTTGAACAGACCACTTAATGAAGAAGACTGTCTCGAAGCCCATCTACGTGATGCACTTTTTTTTTATTTATGAAGCTTTTTATTACTTGAGACTGGCCAGACCTATTAAATAACTGAGAAATGGCAATAAAGCTGCTGTAAACATCGGCCTCCCGTCATAGAGCTTGACCTTGACGAACTTTTAAACCCCAGTTAGAGTGAAGTGAATGGCAACGTTAAGGATGAACTAGATCTGACGGAGGAAGGAAAACACAAAACAGGTCCGACCTACAAGATGTTTGTCTCCTTTGCCTTTATCATCTATTTGTCAAACGTTTTAAAATGATTTTGAACTTTACGAAATTTAAGAAAATGTAATGGTTCACATTCTTTTTTTAAAATTTGTAAATTTTTTTTTTTGTCCTCATTCTCCACCCAACTAGCTCCATTTTACCCTAGAGATATCCACACACTGCCTCAGTATACTGGATAAGTAGGTTACTGGAGGTTATAACTATCGCCTACCAGAGTTACAGGATATTCACAAGGTTTAAATGGAAGCCTATGGGCAGCCCCCATACCGGGTTTAGCCAACATAGTGTTATCAGGGCACCACCTGATAACTCCGGAAATATTTACAGAGTAGCAGGGCAGCGTAATTATAGGATCGGGGAACCCCCCCCCCCCAAAAAAGAAACCCTGTCTACTCTTTTGGTGTTACCCCCACTACAAAAATTTCCAGAAGACTCGCTTTTTTTTATTGCCTGCTCTCAAAAGGTCCAGCCTGGAGACTTGTAGAACTGATGCCTGCCAATCCACCACAGAAGGAGATAAAGGTTCCTTCAATTTTTTACATATTTCTCTTCTCGCCAGTAAAATGGCATAAAAGAGAAGCTGTTTAGCAGGACCTGTAGCTCCTTCCATCAGGCCGAATATAACCAGCGAGAGATTAATTATAATGGGGCAGTCCAGAGATATTGTGAGCGATTTACCAATAGCGTCCCAAAAAGAAGACAAATCTGGACAGTCAAAAAACATATGAGTGCCCGATGCGGCTATTGTTCCACACCTCATACAAGATACAGGGGGGCCCTTTGAGAATTTTGAAAGTCTCTGGGGTGAATAATAAGCCCTATGCAGGGTGAAGAGATGATTCCTATGGAGCCATGCTGGTTTAACTACCTCCCAGAGTGTTTTACAGGAGTTTAGCCATAGATGTTCATTATCCTGGTCCGGGAGGGAACTATCCCAGAGCTGGTTAGCCAGTTGAAATTCACCCTCTACCTCTTCCAATATTGTGTGGTACCAAAAAGAGACTTCCTTCTTTCCCGAGGATTTGCTAACAAGCTGGAATTCTAGAAAGTCACCCCTCCGATTGGGTATTTACTCTGGTGACTGTCTGCGACTGGGCCCAGCTAGCCATCTGTAGGTATTTCAACCTGGAGAGCCCAGGACCGACCCTCTTCCTAAGGGATTCCCACAAAACAAGGGTCTCTTCCACGAACAAATCACCCCAAACTTCCACCACACCTTCCCTCAGGGGTAAAGCCAGTCTATCTTTAAGCCATCCCGGGCCTCCTGGTGTGTCCCATAAAGGAGCCATGCTGGAAAAATATCCTAATGCTACCGTGCTTCTCATCTTAGCCCATGTTCTAGCTAGGCTCTGTAAAACCTTTAACTTAATTTTTTTGAAGAATTTAAAATCTCCAAATTTAAACAATAAACCCTCATGTGGTAACATGGCCCCACTGAGCATGGCCCGAAACATACACCCCACACCTACATTAGTAGGCATCTTCGGTAGCATACGAGAATGGGTGAGCGGAAAAGCCCATGCATACAACTGAAGATCCGGAGCAGCTAGGCCTCCCTTCTCTCTTCGCTGCCTTAGTTTTTTCCAGGCGATCCTTGGCGTATGGTAAGCCCAAATAAATGCATTGCACTTGGGGATGCAGTGCTCACAACGAAATTCGTTTGATTTATTTAAATGTTTACTTACCTGCAAACCTCCATTATCCATACATTACTAACCCCCACCCTGCCCCTCCCCCTCCCCACGTCACCGCCCCGGCAGGTACTCCCCTACTGACCGCGGCTGACCCAGAGACCTCTCCAAAGTCCTGGGCCAGTTTAGTAACCAAGGGAAGGGCTGTATGCAAATCAGAGGAGAAGATCAAAATATCATCTGCGTACAGGGCTACCTTCCTCTCCCACTCTCCATACCTAAAGGGCTTGATGTTAAGATCATCCTGCAATAATTGAGCAAAAGGTTTGATATATAAATTTAATAGGAGAGGGGAGAGTGGGCAGCCCTGACGCGTGCCCCTCGTGATTTTCAGCGGGTCTGATAGGATTCCACTTACCAAAAGGCAGGCAGAGGGATTTTGATATAGCAGCCCTATCGCTCGGCCAAATTTTTCCTCGATATTAAACTTACCCAAGACCTCTGACAGGTATAACCAATGAAGCCTGTTGAAGGCTTTGGTAGCATCAAGGGTCAAAACGGCCAAAGGGAGTGATTCAGTAGATGCAATATCAATAGCACCAATCAAATCATAGGTCAAGTCACTAAGTTGTCGACCCTTAACAAAGCCTCTCTGATCCTGATGCAAGATGTCACCTACCACCAGCTTTAGCCTTTTGGCCATAACAGAAGAAAAAATGTATAGTCGGCATTAAGTATCGATATTGGTCTATAAGACCCACAATTGGATGCAACCTTGTCAGGTTTAAGAATCAAGGTTATGGATGCATTGCCCGGTGAGACTGGAGGAGCTCCCCCTTCCTGAAGTATCCGATTAAAAAGAACAGTCAAGACAGGAACAATTTCCTTAGCCAGGACCCTATAGATTTCTGAGGGGAGGCCATCGGGACCTGCCGCGTTCCCCTTTTTGCAGCTTACAATAGCCGCGTTAACCTCCTCCTGTGTAATCTCCAGATCAAGGTGAGCTCGCTGTTCTATAGTTAGGGAAGGCAGCGAGATCTTACTCAGCCAGGTATCCGGGGGGGGGGGGGACATGGCGGCAGCTAGCTGAGCGGCCGCTGCACTCTGGCTAGGCTCCCGCATCGACCTCTTGCTCCCGGCATAGAGATGAACTGATTCTGCTAGTTTTTTTGTTTTTTTGCAAGACCCTACGCTTTTTTGATCTCTTGTCAAAAAGACTTTTAAAGACTTTTGTCGATTTTTGCGTCTTTCTGAAAATGCCACCAGCTGCCTGCTCACTATACGCTGTGTTGTGGCTGATCATTTGTTAGACCTGCCCGCCTGGCGGCTCTGAATCGAGGGGGTATACACCGGACCCATACTTGAAGACGTTTTTTTTTTCTCTCGTCTTCCAAGGTTTGTGTGTGAAACCGAATACGCTTGGGGGTTGCTACCGCCGCCCCCCGTTACCTCATTTGTTGCGGTGGAGTGCGGCAGCTCTGGAACGCCGGAGGGGTCGTAAAGTTCGTGGCCTCCTCCTCCGGGGCGTTCGGGGCAGTGTTGGAACCAGCGCCTCCGGCGTTTCTGGGGCTGCTGCTGGCGGAGGTAAGGAGGATTGTGCTGGCGGATGGGATAGAGGCGCAGACAAGGGGGACACAGGGGAGCAAGAGCAGCTGCTGCATCAAAAGAGAGGAGTACCACAGGGAGAAATCTCGGCTCCAGTGTCACCACAGGTTAGATTAACCTCCCCGGGCTCTTGTGTTACAAAAAAGGGCAGGAAACATGGCAAGAGGATTCAGAGCCATAGGGGGGTTATAGTAGGTGCAGACTGCCCCTTCCCCGAGACCAGCAAGTTTGCTAGGAGCCAGGGTTCCTCTACTGGCACTACGAGAGATAACACCTCTACATTTTTGTGTGGTGAAGTCAAGGCAAAACAAGCAAAAACGCGCAAGCCTATAGAGGCTACTCTGGCCCTTAGCACAAAAGTAACGCCTTCTTTAAGGTCTTATTTTAAAGTTTTGCCACAAGTTTTGAACCTGGTAAAAGAGGGGGTAAAAGAAGGGGTTTCCTGTAAAATGGTATCCGGACAGGTCATCCCTCCTTTTGGAGCCCCCGATATGGAAGAGCAGGCGGGGGTATCATCAGTGACTGACATTTTTCAATCTAAAAATGGGGTCGCAGACACCATTTCCAAGGTAGTGAGCTGCATAACAGTGCCCCTTGAGGTGGGCCCAAGATCGGCGCACCCAACAGGGGGAATAACAGTATTCCAGCAAGACACAACTCCAGGCATAAGTAACCCCCAAGATGGTGCAGACCCCTCGGGAGTCTCCTTGGAATCCCTGATTACGGCCCTATCTCTAGATATCAAAAGGGGGTTTGAAGTCTCTACAGCTAACTAAACTGAAATGAGGAGCTATTGTGAGTCCTTGGAGAGTAAAATCGATGCACTAAATTCCAGAACAGTAGCTTTGGAAGCCACGGTGGTGGGTTTGACTGCCCATCTCGGTAAAGCAGAATCAGATATTGCAAACCTTAAAAAAGAAGATGCTGTCCTCTCTGAGAGAATGGAAGTATTGGAGAACAACGTTTGACGCAATAACCTACGTATTCTTAATGTTCCAGAGGGGAGCGAGGGAACTGACATCAAAGAGTACGTAATTACCCTCTTAAAAGAAGCTCTAAATCTTGATCAATCTATAGAAGATCTGGGAACAGATATTCAAAGAATACATAGGGATCCTTTTAGAAGGAACCCACAGAGGTCTAAGCCTAGGAAGATTCTGGTTAAATTTCATACTTACTCTTTAAAAGAACTAATCCTTAACCAAGCATTAAAACAGAAGACTTTGAGTGCTAAGGGTTTCCCTTTTCAGATAAGATCGGACCTGTTCAGGGTAACCCTGGACAGGCAGTGGGAGTTGGGAAAGAGACTGGAGGCCTTCAGGAAGCTTGGGGCGGTTGCACAACTTAAGTTCCTGGCTGCCCTTAAAATTATGTACAACAACAAAATGTATAATGTTATATCTGTACTAGCTGCTGATGAATTGTTGTCAAGACTCTCGGACCTAGGTAGATAGTAAGGCCCGGCGGGATAGCTCTAGAAAGTGTTCGGGTTCAGTTCTTAGTAATCCCATTATTTCTGCTCTCCGAGTTTTCTTTGTTTGGACTAGGAGCAAAAGTAAAAACTGAGGTCCTAAGATTAGGCATGTGATTCTACCTTCTATGTGTATTGAAAATTGGTATCTCTACTCTTCTTTTCTCTTTTTCTTGGTTTTAGGGAGCAGGGGTCACCGGGAGCCTGCAGGGTGTAACTCTCTTTACCTAGTCTGGATAGTTGGGGTATGGGTTTCCCGGGGGGGGGCAGATATGGGTATAGGTATAGGGCACAGGGGTGGGTGTTGAAAGGTAATCCTGTTTGTTTGTTTATACCTGGGGTTTCACGCTCTTGCTGAGACGCTGCTCTGACCCCCACCGGGACCGGGACCGGCGCTCCAGCCACAGCCAGACTACCTCCCCAGCATTCCGCTCGCGGCAAGCACGCCGCTGACGCTGCAACCACGCGCCAGGAGGCGCTTAAAGGGTTGTTTGGGGCCGAGTCCCCTGTGATCCTGTTTGTTTTTTTGTACCTGGGGTTTCATCCACGCTTTCACGCTCTTGCAGAAACACTGCTTTGACCCCCAATGGGACCGGCGTTCCAGCTACAGCCGGACTACCTCCCCCAGCATTCCGCTTGCGGCAAGCACGCCGCTGACGCGGCAACCACGCGCCAGGCGGCGCTTAAAGGGCTGTTTGGGGCCGAGTCCCCTGTGATCCTGTTTGTTTGTTTGTGCCTGGGGTTTCATCCATGCTTTCACGCTCTTGCAGAGACGCTGCTCTGACCCCCACCGGGACCAGGACCAGCGCTCCAGCCACAGTCGGACTACCTCACCCAGCATTCCGCTCGCGGCAAGCACACCGCTGGCGCTGTGATGTATTTACTATGGGTACTGTATCGATCCCCCTATTTCTGACCCTTGTCTGGTTAACAATTAACTAGCAGCCTTTCAACTGCACAAAAACCCGTTATCTGATTAGCCATACAACGGCACAGAAACACGTTATCTTATTAGGTCATAGCGCATGCCATCTCATTAGGCAAGCACTATTTCTCCAGCCCCCTAATAGGCATACGGTGTTCTCAAAACAAATCAAACCTACAGCGACCTGGGAAATCCCCGCAGCCATTGTTTTGATTTAGCCGAGAACTTCAGTAAAGAATGTGCGAACGACCAGTTCGTATGACATCCTTATTGACGTATTTATGTCCATCCTTACGTCAATCTCGGCACCTTTCAGGTATAAATAATACCGACATTGCCTTAAGCAAACACACGAGGTGGTGACAAGATTGGAGCAGCGAGACTTGCCGAGGTGCCCAGCTGACAGCGAAGCCCACAGACCCTGCCCCTCCTTTCTGACGCGCTGAGAGAGAGACGCTGCCTTTTCTCCTGCCGAGAAATCCAGCTCCGGCGCTACCAGCCGCCCTTGCAAGCAGCTGGGATATCAAGCCCTGAGATAGAGATACCAGCCCTCCAGCCGTCTAAATCCCAGGTACTGAACTGAATAACCCCTTGCAGAGAATTCTTGAAGCAGACCCTTGGCAAAGCAAACTTAACTTAAACTGCTACTTATCTACTCCCGCCCACGTATTAGGCTTAGGTCAGGTACATTGGGGTAGGCATAGTTAGAAGCACCAGTTGAGTACGATTAGTCAATGTATATATGTATGTATCTATTTTATCCATTTTAAGTATCATATGGCTAAGAAACCATATCAATGCTTTTACAGTATTATTTTATAATTCTGTTATTACTGTATGCACTTTACTTAACTATAAGTATTGCAATAATAGCGATTCATTTCTCTTGTATGAGAAAAGAGACTGATCAATAAATAACATCTTTTTATTGAACACGCCCGTCTCTTCCTTTTCTCTACAATCTGGTGAAACTAAGAATGCACTGAACTGACTGAGTAAAATAAGTTGTCTTTTGTTTTCACACGACTCTAGAGATATACTCTTGATTAGGGGAGAGCAAAGTTGTCATGTTCTATGGTTGTCAGAAACTAAATCCCTTCTTGTCTATCCAGGGAGGTTAAACTCCTCCTTGTCTATTCGAGAAAGTTTCTAGTGAACTCTGAGCTAGCTGGCAAACACTAAACTTTAAGTCTAATATCGTCAGTAGAAGACCTAGTTAACCTCTGTCCTACGTCTATACTATTGAAGATATTATTCCAATGCGCAGAGCCTATTGGGATAATAGGAACTACACTACATGGAGCCCAACTGTTTGGATAGGCGATAAATCTAACGTAAGACATTAGAGTAACTCAGTCGTGCTTTTTCACACAGACCCCTTTTTCCCCATAATACTCCAAAGACGTCTGGAGTGGGTGAAAGGTAAAATCCGCCAAACTTAGTAGGAGGAGACTCCTATGTATGGTTCTTGGTTTATTCAACGTTGAAGGATACACTGTGCCAAAATATTGAGCATCTAATCTTTGTTTCCATAGAAACCTGATCTGCAAATAAACAAAATAACTTTCTTGACAGTAGAATGTCAGAAGCAGAAGAAGAAAGGGAGACAGCTAGACTAGCAGCTCAACTCCTAGCGGATGACACAAGTCTCCTACAGCAAGACCCGGATGCAATACTCATCCCGGTCAACATAAGAAAATCTATAACTTTAAAACTTATAGAAAATGGGCTGACACCGAGAGGTGGTACAGTCATATTCGTAATCGAGGCACACGAATATCGGCAGACAGAGGTATTCTATTCATGGATAAACTTTCCAGCAGCAAACGCTGTAACAAAGGACTTCCACTATTACAAAATAGAGGAACCTCCTAATGAGTACACTCCTTTTGAGGAGGTGGAAATACCACTCAAATACCAAGAGCACCTGATCTGGTTTAATGGCACCCTAAAACATAATAATCACATCACCAGGCTCGGTCCACTAGGTAGACCAGGAGCAACGTGGCCGGTCCTAGTCGGATACACACCACATCCAGACATTGAAGAAATGTCTGCACCAGATCTTTTAGCACAGCTAAAACAACTAATTAAAATACATAGACAATTAGTCCAATATGTAATGCAGACTTCAACAGTCCAACCAACTATTAAAATTCCACAGCTGATCCCTCATCAGGGGAACACAAATAAAATTACACCACAGAACATACAGTCCTGTCTAGGTAAAGTACCCGCAAAACGGGAACAAATTCCATTCTGGTTAGCACAAAAAATCACTCAAATAGAGGCGGTATTTCCAGATACCACCCCGGTTGAGAAACACAGGATTCTGACTATCTGTCTTCCAATGGGAATCGCACCACATGTGGAGGACTGTGACACTTGGGGTACAGTCTTTGCTTCCATTTACACAAAAACACATGGTGTTCCATCCATGTCAGTAATACCAGATGTGTTAAAACAAATTCAAGATGAATACGGTCCAGAACCTGCTTTAACTCTTGGTATGAAATTACTAAAAGACTTCAAGCAGGTCTCTGCAATATTATTAGCCAATAAAAAGGGAGAAGCAGCAAATGTGGCGATCCGCCAGAGGTTGAAAGAAACAGATATAGCAGACCAACCATTTGAACTTGCCAGAATCATAGAAAAATCCTATGAAGAACTAGGAAGAGATAGTTTGGGTGGGAAACCAGTGAAACCCCAACTAATAGAAAATCCTGAAAAGGTATTTATTAAAAATAATCTAAACACTTCAAAGAAGATCTGGGATGGAAATAAACAATCCACTCCCAAAGAAAAAAGATTCCAGTCCAGAGGAAGGTCTCCTCGGCGGAGAGAAAGATCTCCGGACCAAGTACACAAGTATCCCCAGAGGGAGCCCTCTTAGAAAAAATACAACCTTAGAAATAGGGATAATCTGAAGAAACCTGATAGATATCAAGATATTGATACACGTCCCTCTCGATCTTTTCAGACTTCCTCGCAGAAATCGGAAAGAAGAGGACGGTCAGAACACAGGGAAGAGCACGTCAAGTCCAAAGACAAGGAACCTGCTCATCAAAATAAAAAATTACAGTTTCCAAAAAAGAAGGTAGCCAGTATTAAAGTAATCAACCATGCCGAGAATACTGAGGACACAGCTGAAAAACGGAGAATGGGCTCAGACAATGCTAGACAGCGCAGCAGAAGTGAGCATAGCTCGCAAGATCCTTATGAATCATCTGGAGACAGTGGACACAAATGAATACATTCAGGTGGAAACTGCAGATACCAGAGTTAGCAAACCTCAAAAAATATATGAAATAACATTGCGTATAGAGGGGGATAAGACTAGGAAAATAAGGGGTCTCTTTTGGGATAACCTCTCCAAGGGCTATGACATCCTTCTAGCTGAAAGAGACTGGCCACCAGAGTTTGTCAGGGAGTGCCCTCATGGCGAAGAAATAATTATGCCTGCCTTCTCAAATCATATTCCAATTCATAAAAAATATACACTTGCAAGAAAGTGGGCAGTAGCCCAAGCTCCTGCATTATATAAAAACCATGTGGGATGGGATGAGGACTCTCCTCCTCACAAAATCCAGTTAAAATCACAACCTACTGCACAGAGGTAGTACCCAATTAAGCAAGAAGCTAAAAAACGGGTAAAAGAGATCCTAGATCAACTTGAATACCAGGGGGTGATTGAGACTTGCACCTCACAAATGAATAATCCTTTGTTTCCTGTCTCCAAACCAGACAATTCATATCGTCTTGTTTTGGACTACAGACACTTGAACTCATGTTGCAAAACTTTTGCAGTACAAAATTCGCATAGTGCTGCACTAATGAATAACATAGTGCGCAAAAAATACAAAACAACATTAGACATCTCTAATGCATTCTTCTGTCAAAATATAGCACCAGAGAGCAGATATTTGACCGCGTTCTCAATAAATGGCGTTCAAAAAAATGTCTGTTGTTTGCCCCAGGGGTTCAAGAACAGCCCAGGATTATTCTCAGCAAGAGTAACAGAGTTACTACAAATATATGATGATGAGGCATTATCTTATGTCGATGACATCTATCTAACAGATGATGACTTGGATACTCACTTGAAGAGAGTGAACACCATAATACTTGGGTTCGCAGCAGAGGGTTACAAATTCAACTTTAAAAAGTCAAGAATTGCCCATCTAACTGTCCTGTTTTTAGGATATGAACTATCAAGTGAAGGCAAAAGCCTGGCTGACAATTTCCTAGAGAAATGTGCTGTAATCCAAGCACCTAGAACACTAAAAAACTTACAATCAATTCTAGGTTTCCTAAATTTCGGAAGAACTTACATTATAAATTATGCAGAGAGAGTTAAACCTCTCTATGATCTTATAAAACCAGATTTTAAAAGAATCAATTGGACTCAAAACCACGCAGAAATTTTGAGATCTTTACAAACAGATATGTTAGTTAAAACAAAATTACAAACACGTGATAACACACGCAACCTTGTGATTCGAGTCATCCCAGGAAGATGCGGATTCACGTACCTAACCTCTAATGAGGGAGAGAAGGTACCAATTGCATACAAATCACACTTGTACACAAAAGCTGAAATGAAATTTAGCCCAACGGAAAAAATTCTAACCGCGGTACAGACTGCTGTAGCAAAAGAACGAGCCCTAGCACAAGGTAAACGAATAATCATCGTGACACCGATACCAGCCCTGGAGGCGGTAACAAAGGCAAGCATTCCGAATGCTAAAGCACTCCATCCGAGATGGATACAATGGGCTAATTCTCTTGCTGCAACAGACGTGGCATACAAATTTGATCCCAACTTAAAAACACAAGAGTTTCTCCAATATGAATTCGAATGTCCTCCGCCGACCGAAATTCTGCCTCTAGAACATTACGGCTGTATAATATATACAGACGGATCAGCACAACCCGCAGTGGAGGGTAAGCAAGCTTACAGTGCTGCGTGCGCGATTGTTAAAGGTCGCTGGCACGAAGGTAAATTTAAACCAGTGGTCACTAAAACGCAATCTCTAGGAGACTGTACAGCTAAAAGAGCAGAACTGCTGGCATTCAAGATGGTGCTTGAAAATACCGATCGAGAATTCCCCACACTCATAGTGTGCGATTCATATTACTGCGTCCAATCTTACAATGAATACTTGCAGATCTGGGTTCTGAATGGTTTTAAAGACGCAAAAGGTAACACAATCAAGCATAAAATGCTTTGGGAACAAGTAGTTCTTTTTAAGAAAGAACTACCAAAAACTCACGTGATACATTCACTGAGTCATCAGCGTGATGGCGTTCACGTTGCAGGGAAATCATTGGCTGAGACAGCCACAGCGGTAGCAACTAAATCGGCTTCCGTAGCTACAAAGAAGCGTGCAGTAAAATACATTGACGGTGAAACTGTGCTGGCAGTAAAAACGTCATCAAAAGGCGACTGCTCAGCGCTACCGATCAATTACCCACTCAATTATACATACATAATCGATGCAAACTCCGTTCCTTTCGCTCGAATCCCTGGAGTGGGGGATAGAGTGATTCCAAACATGAACAGGAGAGGCTTGTTAAAAGCAGACGCACATATGGGTGAGGGTCTCAGACACCTTAAGCTAAAAGATTCTCTGGAAGAATTACAATCAGTGTACTGGTGGCCAGGCATGAGCCTGCATCATCACATTTTTGTAAAAAACTGCCCAGACTGCAACAGAGATCGCAGTGGCGAGAGAAACGGTTTAATACCATGGCGTTTCACTCCAGAATGTATCAAATCAACAAAAAAATAAAAACCCAGTATGAATAATGCGTCATATTAACATGTAGAGACTATTTTCACTTATAATGTAGACCCCAACTTTCGGCTGACGTCGGAACTGTTATACAAAGATTTGCGAGTCTATAATGGCATATACGCTAGAAGCATGTTACGTTCTGACCAAAATCTTTCCGGAGCTGGGTGGGTCTAACATTTAATAAGTGTCCAACGTAGTCTAAATAACCTGCCAAGAAATTCTCTGAAAGGACTCAGTCCGTACGAACTATTGTTTGGGACTAGAATGTTAGTCCAGGACTTAGATAGTCAGACTTCAGTGGTTAAAGAAAAATGCTTTGATATCAAAGATCGCTTGGCTATTTTACAGGACTTAAATGAAACAAGAAAAGACCTGAGCAACATAAAGTTGAAACAGCAGCCAACAACCACTGAAGAAAAATCACCTGTCCCAGCAAGGCCTGTTTGGATTCCAAAAGTCGGGGATCTGGTCAGAGAGAAGATCGCGGTAAAGAAGGAATTTGGGCCTTCTTACAGAAAAGCAGTTCCTGTCTTGTCTATCAACGGGACAAGATCAGTAGTACTACCGCCCCTTGCTGGTAAAAAGGAGAACCGAGTCATATCCATCGATCTGGTTAAACCACAATCATGTGGCCGATAACAAATAGTAGGCCAAGTGGACTCCCAAGAAGTAGCAGAACACCAAAGTTTGCTACATCCACAGAGGTTCAAACTGAAAGACTGATCACATTTGAAAAATCTACCGTGAAACAACAAGGACTATGCAATAAAGCAATGGAACTTGAACCTCTAAAAACCCAAATCAAAGCTTTTCATCAAGAAACACCGACCTACGATGATGTAATTACAGACTTTTCTAATGAAACAAAGCAAAATCAAAAAGCAAAAAGTAATCCAGAAGCAATTGGAACAATTGACAGAACGGCATCCGGCTACTTCATCAACTTCGATGATTTTTCTGAAGATCCAAGTGAACCAGAAGTACAGCCATCAACAAAAACTTTTAAAGACAAAGCAAAGGAACTTTTTCATCAACTAAAGGGAACCTATCTAACTTCTCCATGGATTGAAATTTGGGTGACATTAGGTGCATTTGTCCTCATACTTTGGCTCATCATGGTACTATGCTTGGGACATTTCATTGAGGGAAAATATGCTAAAATGGACACAGCAAAGCAGAAAATCAACTTGGTCCTTAAACCACACACATCTTCACATGTCGAGAAAAGAGAACTTTCTTCAGTGAACTTCACAGCCAATCCTATACCAGGCGGTGTAGCATGGGACAATACTGATTATGAAATCTATGGCCCGGTTGAAATCCTGAAGTATCCACATCAATTTAAGATCTCGTTAAGTGACTTTGTAAAACTAAGCACATTTGCTGATGATTGGGACTTTGAAAGTATTAATGATATGATGTCTGACCTAGTAATATCTGCTAAATTTACAGAACATGATTATTTGCAGGGTTCGTCTAATTATGATCAAATGTTCTGCTACAACCACTATGGTAACCATTTTTTACATAAATCTGCACAACCTAGAAATGTTTTAAATTATAACCAATGGGAACATTGTGCTACTCCTCCAAAGGGTAGTTCTAAAACATTTTATGATAAATATTCATATTTTTCAGGGTTTAACACAAGTAATGCAGAAACATTTTATTTCAAATTGTCGAATAAGACAGGTATGAATGCTTACAAACACAAAATTGATATATTCAGATTCATTTTTTGAGCAAATGAATACATTTGTTTTTGATTTCTGGAACAATAACATTGAAGCAAAAACTGTTTGGGGTACAAAAGATTGGCAAGTACAAAGTATAGAATCATTGTTCAGAGCCTGCATGATCCCAGAACAAATTATATTTTTGAATGACACTATTCAACAAACTACCTGTCTTGGCTTAGCCAAAATCAAAGACTTAAACAAACCGTCTATTCCAAAGCCAACAACGAACAGTAATAGCTCTATAGATGTTGAGATAGACGTGAACCATATTTTAAACCAAAACAGAACACATCCTGATTGGAAACAATGGTTGATCTGGCCCACTGATACATATAACTGTCAAGACAGATTCCTGAACAAAATACAGGGGTTCAAATTGACCAGGCCAGACCCTAGATATTCCCAAAGACAACATCCAGGGATAGTAACTACTTACAGTGTGGGCAAGCTCTGCCTTCAATGGCTACAAACATCCACACTGCCAGAAATTAAGCAACACCTAACTTTACTTCAAGATGGTGCTAACTTGCGTGATTTCATTATGGGACCACGCAAACAGCGTCAAAAACGTTTCATAGCGGCCTCTATATATGCAGCTTACAATGAAGCTTGGAAAGTAACTCAAATTGAGACAGCAGAAAAAATACGGGAAATTGACCGTATTAATTTGGAAAAATCACTTTCTGTTGTGGACAATGGGTTAATGACTCTGTCCTCCAGAATATATTCAATGGACAGTATTGTGTCTTCAGCAATCGATATAATATCGCAAGACTTACTGATGTTACAACACGGTCAGTCCCAATTGCGTTCTATTGTACAACTTGGCTGGACGTTACAAAATCTGCGTTCAGGCTATGTGCTTTGGCGTTTAATCAATACAACGTCACTGTTTAATATCTTTAACCTTACTGATACACAAATCAGTTTGGCACAGAAGGGTGCTGACTATACAATTCTGAGCATTGAAAAACTTGAGAGATTACCTTTGACGATGTCAGAACGACCTGTCATTGAATGGATAATACACGGGATAATAAATATTCCGATAACAACTTTCCAGTTTCAATACTGCCAAAAATATATACAGGCAGGCCAGTATGAAAGGTTGGGTAAAGGGTACATTAAGTCAACATGGAACTTGCCCTATACACACACATGTGTTAGTAATAAAGGCTAAAATGTGTTTCTTAGTGGCAATAATTGTGCAAGGTCACTAAGCGGTACACTTCTGTGTCAGGGTATTAGTTTGCATGGAGCCTGTGAAGGGACTACAAATAACCTTTCATGTCACCAGCTAGGCACACCTGCAACACAAATAGAACCATTCTTTAGGAGACTCTCGAACGGGAGTTACATTCTAATTGTAGATCGCAGATGTTGCAGTCTGCTGCCCGGAAAACCTTATCTCATAACCGTGACTACGAAGGTCATGTGCTGTGAACGAGTATTGTTCCCAAACGATGCTCGAGACAGGGAGGCAAGGTTATGGCCCAGTTTGAAAAAAATTTCTATTCGAATTGATACTTTAAGCAGAATGAAGACTGTGCTCCTACAGACGCCAACCCGGTTAACGTCATCAAAAGAAACGTATGATCTCCAAGTTGCAAGGACAACTGCAGAGATTCATTCACTGTTATCAACCAATTCCCCCATACATTTTGCAGAAATACTGAGCGAAATCTTAAATATTTCTGATACAAGTGGAATCGCAAGTGTATTTAAGACATTGTTTTCGGGAGCTTTAACCCCATTCAAAGCCATCCTGGGTATTTTTCCTGATTTTGTCCATTCCATCTTTGGCGGACTTCCTCTCCTTTTGGGACTAGTGACAGGCATCCTATTTTTAATCCTGTTACTTCGCTATGGCAAACCACGTCACAGACAAGACACCAGCGACAATGGAAGAAACTATCCTAGCCATACGCTACAGGGACCGCATAACTAAAGTCCTTGGAATAGCCCGGCTTAGAGACCTGAACATGACTTGGTTTCTTTCATTTAGACCGATGTGGCAAAGTTGTGTTTTGCCTGTATTAAGGTGCTTGCTATGCGGCGAAGAATGCGTGTTGGACACCTGTCTGACACTACAATCGGATGTGCCAATGGACGCAGAGACTTTGTTGGGTCCGGTAACGGCTCATGCATTGTACTGTCCCCAGCGGCTACCAATCCTGATGACGGCATTCATGGAGACTTCACCACTACGATTTAGACCCCTCCACTCCACCGAGGCGGTCATAGTAGCAGTCATGGACACCCTCAGGAAAGGCGCTGACAAAAATACCTTCCAAGCCCTTGTCCTATTAGATCTCTCGGCGGCATTTGACACGGTCGATCATACCATCTTGATCGACCGTGTCCACAACGCCGGTATTCAGGGATTGGCCCTTGACTGGCTCAGATCTTTCCTTCACCAGCATTCACAGTCCGTTCACCTCTCCACCTTTTCCGCGTCCTACACTTCCCTTTCCTGCGGCGTCCCACAGGGTTCTGCACTATCCCCTCTCCTTTTTAATTTGTATCTCCAACCACTTTTAGCTTCCCTCCGCAACTCCCCGGTCCCAATTTTTAACTATGCGGACGACCTTCAGTTAATCTTTCCCATAGACTCACACCCTTCCTCCCGTATCAACTTTCAGTCTACCATGCTGACCATTGCGGAGTGGATGTACCACAGCCACTTAAAGCTGAACCCCACCAAAACCGAGCTCGTCCTGGTAGGAGGACCCAATCATCCATGGAATGCCACTTTCTGGCCTACATCCTTGGGGACAGCACCCACTCCTGTGAGCTCAGTCAAAAGTCTGGGGGTGATCATTTCCGAAGACCTATCAATGAGACCGCACATCAACGCGGTCACTTCTGCCTGTTTCTTCCACCTCAGGCGGATCTGTAAGATCAGCAGGTTTCTTACCAAAGAAGCCCTAATCCAAGTTGTCATCGCGCTCATCACCTCCAGGCTTGACTATGCCAACATACTGTATGCAGGAATTCCTGCATGTCATCTTCACCGACTTCAGCTGGTGCAGAATCAGGCTGCTCGCCTGATTTTCCGCCAGCCCAAACATCAACACGTCACTCCCCTCCTCCGCACTCTTCACTGGCTTCCGGTTTCTAAACGCTGCACTTTCAAACTGGCATGCACCACTTTTAAGGCCCTTTCGGACGCAGCCCCCTTGTTCATCTTTTCAGCCTTGTCCCGTCACATCCCCTCTAGAGCTCTTCGCTCAGCATCTCTAAACCTCCTCGAAGTCCCCCGTTTCAAAAGAAAAAAGCATGGTGGCCTGAGCTTTTCTGTTCTGGCCCCCTCCACCTGGAACTCCCTACCTCCTTCTCTCCGTCTCTGCCCAAAGTATGACTGTTTCCGCAGATCTTTAAAAACCTTGCTCTTTCAAGCCGCTTATGATTAACCCTCTCATTCTGGATCAACGCAATATGTCAAAGAGCGCCAAGAAACCGATGGTGATAGTGCGCGTTATAAATAATTTTAATAGAATAATAGAATAGACGATTGAAGAGTAGTGAAGTACAAGATGAAAGCAGCATCGATCAGGTACGACCTTCTGTCAGCTATGCTGATCGAAACATCAATGAAGGCAATCATGCTCATGAATGCATGTTAATTAATTTTTCCGAGTTAGTGGAACTTTTGCAAGAAGCAGTTGACAGTTTTTTCGAAAGTCTCAACAATATGATGTTTTCACCAGAGCAGAAAGAATGACTTTGAGCAAACTAGCACACGGCGTTCCCTACACCCTGAATTTGGCCTTCAACTTTGAAAATAAAGCAATAAGACATTTTCTCACCAGTTTTTACGGAGAGCGGGACCATTTTTTTTCTCCTTCCATTTCCAAAAATATTTACGAGTTTTTGGGACACTTATCTTCTGCTTAAAGTAAAACTATTCTTAGAGAACAAATTTCTATTTTTAGCTACTCTAGAGACATTAGCTACCCTCTAGCATGTTCACAAGTATTTATGATTTTGTGATGAGATGGTCTCGAATTTTTTCTTCTGTATTAAGAGCCATTTCATGTGTAATTTCCGCATTTCGTTCATGCTGATTTCAAAATATGCGTATTAGATTTAGCATTATTATACTGCTTGAAGTGCATATAGTAACTATAATCATCTTTTCGTGTATTTCACATTTCCAATTTTCAAAATGCATTGGATTGTATTTTGGGGTGGTTCGGTATACACATGCACTACTAGTTTTGTTTACTATGCCTAGATTTGTAAATATGGACATAGATTACGTGGAGTGGGTGTGATGTATTTACTATGGGTACTGTATCGATCCCCCTATTTCTGACCCTTGTCTGGTTAACAATTAACTAGCAGCCATTCAACTGCACAAAACCCGTTATCTGATTAGCCATACAACGGCACAGAAACCCGTTATCTGATTAGGTCATAGCGCATGCCATCTCATTAGGCAAGCACTATTTCTCCAGCCCCCTAATAGGCATACGGTGTTCTCAAAACAAACCTACAGCGACCTGGGAAATCCCAGCAGCCATTGTTTTGATTTAGCCGAGAACTTCAGTAAAGATTGTGCGAACGACCAGTTCGTATGACATCCTTATTGACGTATTATTTATTTATGTCCATCCTTACGTCAATCTCGGCACCTTTCAGGTATAAATAATACCGACATTGCCTTAAGCAAACACACGAGGTGAGGACAAGATTGGAGCAGCGAGACTTGCCGAGGAGCCCAGCTGACAGCGAAGCCCACAGACGCTGCCCCTCCTTTCTGACGCGCTGAGAGAGAGACGCTGCCTTTTCTCCTGCCGAGAAATCCAGCTCCGGCGCTTGCAGCCGCCCTTGCAGGCAGCTGGGATATCAAGCCCTGAGATAGAGATACCAGCCCTCCAGCCTTCTAAATCCCAGGTACTGAACTGAATAACCCCTTGCAGAGAATTCTTGAAGCAGACCCTTGGCAAAGCAAACTTAACTTAAACAGCTACTTATCTACTCCCGCCCACGTATTAGGCTTAGGTCAGGTACATTGGGGTAGGCGTAGTTAGAAGCACCAGTTGAGTACGATTAGTCAATGTATATATGTATGTATCTATTTTATCCATTTTAAGTATCATATGGCTAAGAAACCATATCAATGCTTTTACAGTATTATTTTATAATTCTGTTATTACTGTATGCACTTTACTTAACTATAAGTATTGCAATAATAGCGATTAATTTCTCTTGTATGAGAAAAGAGACTGATCAATAAATAACATCTTTTTATTGAACACGCCCGTCTCTTCCTTTTCTCTACAATCTGGTGAAACTAAAAATGCACTGAACTGACTGAGTAAAATAAGTTGTCTTTTGTTTTCACACGACTCTAGAGATATACTCTTGATTAGGGGAGAGCAAAGTTGTCATGTTCTATGGTTGTCAGAAACTAAATCCCTTCTTGTCTATCCAGGGAGGTTAAACTCCTCCTTGTCTATTCGAGAAAGTTTCTAGTGAACTCTGAGCTAGCTGGCAAACACTAAACTTTAAGTCTAATATCGTCAGTAGAAGACCTAGTTAACCTCTGTCCCACGTCTATACTATTGAAGATATTATTCCAAGGCGCAGAGCCTATTGGGATAATAGGAACTACACTACAGCGCGGCAACCACGCGCCAGGGGGTGCTTAAAGGGCCGTTTGGGACCGAGCCCCCTGTGATCCTGTTTGTTTGTACCTGGGGCTTCATCCACGATTTCACGCTCTTGCAGAGACGCTGCTCTGACCCCCACCGGGACTGGGACTGGCGTTCCAGCCACAGCCGGACTACTTCCCCCAGCATTCCGCTCGCGGCAAGCACGCCGCTGACTTGGCAACCACGCGCCAGGAGGCGCTTAAAGGGCTGTTTGGATCCTCGTCCCAATGGACACGCGCGGGGCGCGCTGAGAGAGGCCCGGGACTAGGGCAAGGCCGTCTGCGCCCATCAGAGGCCGAAGGAGGCTGGGATAGGCCACCCCCCTTGGTTATCGCAATCACAATAGACTATAGACCTTGACTGGGTAGGCTAACATATGCACTTTAACTTGCTGACACCCGGTGCTAATGTGTTGCTTGACTAGCATTAAGGGCGTGTATTCTATTGTTTATATAGCTTAGTTATTGCAATAGAAGGTCTGTAATAGTTACGATTATAGACCAAAGAGTAGGAATATTTTGTATCTGGTTTGAGAACAGGCAATATCCCTTCCAATATAGTCCAATATAGACCGCCAAACTAATTTTACCTTTGAACTGTGAATACTTGAGAGCTTAAACATAGCACACCACCATGAGCAAGCAAAAAAGCATAGCAGGGACTCTCAACAACTTTATTTTAAGAGCTGAATCCATTATAACTCATGAAATTGCTCTTGCTGAAAGAAGATTATCCCTTGATCCATCGAAACTCCCTACATACAAAGAATCTGTCAAATTCACCCGTTTTATTGCAAACGCTGACGAGTAATTGCATTGTATCTATTTCCCCTATTTCAGGAAGTCCTGTGGCAAACCATTCCTCAAATGTTAAAGTACAGACTGAGGTGGAAGTGCGATCAACCTCATCTATAGCCATAAGGCTACGAAGGTTAAGACAGGGAGGTGCAGTGAAGAATAATACAAAGAACACATTACAAGGGAAAATAAATACCAATAAGAATGGGCAAACAGGAATGTTTAATAAAGGTGAAACAGAGTTGGTAGAACGCATGGGGCCCACAAATAGATCCTTTGGAACACAAACTGAAACTGAAATTGATAAATACCCTAACAAAATAGACAGTACTGTTGAGAATTTAGAACATATTGTTGCAGATATCTTTAAGACCATCTTAGCCTCTGTCCAGTCCCAAATAAATGAATCCTAGGGTACTAAAATGAAGGATTTAGATGACAAAATTGTCGACATCAATCAGGCTATAAATAATCTCGATATCTTGTTCAAGAAGGGGAGAGATAATATCAAAGAGGGGGCTAAATCACTCTTAGAGTACAGAAATAGTAAAGACAAATGTAAGGATGTGAGCCCTGATGGAAATACATCAGTTCAATCCAGACCAGACCCCATGAACAACATTGATACTGTGGAAGGAAGAGTATTGCCATAAAGAATAGGAGAATCTCAATCTAATATATCTCGCCCAAGTGAGAGACGGGTTGTCCAAACTATAAAGAGATCAGATCATTCCGACATTTGCAATCCAAGGGTACCAGCAAGGAGCATAAAAGAAACCGACTTGATCCCCAATTGTGATAATTTATATTTACCCCCAGTTGCATGCCCGTATGTTTTAATATTAAATGTCGTGCCGGCCCTAAGGAAGGATCAAACTGAAACGTGGTTAATTCTTAGGAATAAGGTCGTAGACTGGCTCCAAAGGTATAAAAGATTTAGTCCATATAAAATGAGCGAAATCATAATGGTGCATAGGGTAGGGTGGGTGGGGGCCCACACGAAAAACATTGAAGGCGACTGTGTTGTTGTAAACTTTAGACATCCCCATATTATTCGAACCTCCTAAGAACCCATGAAGAGACCTCGATACAGAAAACTAACATTCATGCGCTCCCACTGGGGTACTTTTATAGACCGGATGGGGAAGAATTCCGTAGGAAGTGTGATAACTCTTTCCCCCTTCTTACATCAAACAGGTTCACAGAACTATCTTCCTTGGAGGCAGTCGATTGACTGAATCCTCTAATAGTCTTGGGAGATGGAACAGAGAGGAAGGGGTAAAAGTGGGCTTAGATATTACATTGCAGATTAATGTGTCGACAGTACAGGAGGTAGTTGAGGGCGGGGATGGGCTAGTGATTGAAAATATTATACAGAATGAGGACGATGAAGTGGCTCTGTTAGGAGAAAATATGTGTTCAAGTGATACCCTGTTAGATGAACATCCCATAGCTTGGAGTGGTAATAACTCACCAGGATTAAAGCTTATTTCATGGAATATAGCAAGGCTTAGGAAAAATACTAGCGACTCAGAATGGAACGAGTATATCGAAACAAGTGATATTTGCCTAATGCAGGAAACGTGGGTGTTCGATACCCCGCATAGAGTGGGGTATAGAACGTTCAATGTTGACGCAGTCCCCTCCGTAAGAGGTAGGCCTTCGGGGGGGCTTGTAATATGAGTAAAAGTAATCCTTGAGATTACAATAACAGTATTAAATACTACCTCACTGGATATACTCGGTTTAAAAATCAATACGAAGGACGGAAGGGTGCTATACTTATTTAATGTGTATAACAGACCAGGCCCCCTATCAAAAGAGTCACGATAATAGAAAAGTTGGACTCGTTCCTAAGCCATCTTGATGAGAAACCAAGTATAATACGAGGTGGAGATTTGAATTGTAATTATGAGCCAATTATAGGGCTTGGGGATATTTTCGAAGACGAAGATAGTGTTAATAATATCCCTATGTTATATAACACTAATCCGGTTCCCTGTACCGTATTAGCAGTTCAAATCTTGAGGCTAACAGCAACTCATGGTTTGAGAGCATGTAATGGAAGATTACCTTCGGACCCACTAAAAGCTTCTACCTTTTGTAGGAATAATTGCCAAAGCAAAATAGATTTTGTTATGGTCTCTCTCGACATCTGGTCCTACGTAAAAGACCTTGAGATTATGCCTAGGATTGAGAGCGACCACCGCCCACTCCAATTGTCAGTTTCTAGTAGCTTACTGCCCAGTACATCTAAGAATAATACAGTAGTTAACAAGGCAAATGCTAGCAGTTATGTCATATTAGCCAGCAATAACCACCGCTCATTAAAATGGGCCCATATATTGGAACATGAGGAAGCGCTGACAGAAATTTATAGTTTATTGGCTGATACTTTTGTAGAGCATCTAAATATTCCACTTAAAGGGAGTACATTTGTAGCTCTACATAATGGCTTCTTTAAATCACTATTACCACTGCTAACTAGAAAGCCAAAAAAAGTGACCCAAAACTTTAAAAATATGTCAATTAAGAAACCATGGTATGACAAGGATTGCCACATTGGTAAGGCCAGGCTACTACAAGCAATTAAAAAAAAGGATTCTACTGAGATTAAGGAGGCTGCAAGAAAATACAAGAGAAAGCGAGGACAAATAGGGATGAGGAACGTTGGTCAGACCTAATCATGGCTGCTAAGAATAAGGACCAAGTGGGGTTTTGGAGATTGGTGGTGAAAGGGAACCACATGGGAGTAGTGGTCAGGGATGTCTTTCTGGACGAAACAACTTGGGTTCAACATTTCACCCAGTTATACAGGGCGCCAGAAAATATTGGGGTTCTGAACAAAGATATAATACCGTTAAACCCGGGTGCAATTGAACTGGCGTTTGAATTGGAAGAAACCGTCCTAGCCATTAATGCAGTTAAAGGTGGGAAGGCACCCGGACTTGACAAAGTTCCGGGTGATTTATATAAGCACGAAATCGATGTGTGGGCACCTTACATTAATTATTTATGCAATGCCCTAGCAGCTGGTGCAGATCTGCCGGATAGCTGAAAGGGGCGGAAATCGTATTCATTTTTAAGAAGGGCGATAGGAATGATCCAGGGAACTATTGCCCCATTAGTTTAATGGATATTTTACAAAAAATGTATGCAAGGCACATTTTAGCTTGTATTAATATATGGATAGAGAAAAACTCAGTCCTCACGATGTTTCAAGCAGGCTTTAGACCTAGAATAAGTACTGTTGATCAGGTTTTTCGATTTTGTTGCTTATGCTGGAAATATGTTAGCATAAGGAAAGGACACTTGTATGTTGCATTTGTAGATCTTAGGGCTGCTTTTGATCTCATACCACGCGAATTATTATGGGAGTCACTATATGCTCAAGGGCTTCCTGATTGTCTTCTGAACAGATTGTAAGGTTGCATGAAAATAACTATGCCAAAGTCAGATGGGGCCCAAACGGTGAATTAACAAAAGCTATCCCAATTTAGAGGGGAGTACGCCAGGGATGTAGGCTGGCCCCCACATTATTTTCATTGTTTGTTAATGATATCCCATTATACTTGGAGGGCTGCAATAACGATGCACCTAAATTGAATGGATATAAGTTTCCTGCCCTTGTATTCGCAGACCACACTATATTGATATCTCAAACGCCCAGAGGTCTGCAATCCCTTCTAAATTCATTTCAAACGTATTGCAACAGAAAAGGCCTTGAAATTAATACTAAAAAGAAAAAATACAGGGCCATAAATCCCATAGAACCTTCAGGCAGAATTTGTCCTTAAACAACGAAAAAATAGAACCTGTGCAGGATTTTACTTACCGAGGAGTCTCACTGGATTCAAGACTACTGTGGAAAACTCAAGTAGAAAACAGTAGAATGTTACTAAAACAGAACACACTGCCAATTATGAAAAAACATGGGAAGAGCCTTAGTAAAGCTGTTTTGCCGGCACTTGAGGTCTTCAAGTTCATGGCCCAGTCTACTGCATTATATGGGGAGGAAATATGGGGGCCTATGTGTAAGAATGTTTTCAGAAGCAGTGAAAACAAATTTTATAGGGCACTGCTGAGATTGCCGATAAATACACCATTAATTCCTGTAATGCTAGATATAAACATGAAACGCACGGACCATTATGCTATCTTGAGACCATTATCATTGTGGGTGAGACTCTGGTGTACACCAGAGCTAGTTGACTATAGAAATGGCCTCCAAGAAATTATGAGAACAGACTGTAATATCACAAATGTTTGGTTAAAACACGTGCGTACATGGTTAAAAATAAATGGCTTGGTACAGTTTTGGGAAGAGCCTTCAATACTGACCTAAACCTCGAAAAAAGTATTGAAAACTGCATTTTGGTCATATATTGATTGCAGTACGTTAAATGATCAAACAGGTGGAACCTTGACAAGTAATTTCCTTGTATTCAAAGATAGTTTCTATTTTGAACAGTTTTTAGACGAGGTTCAACCACCTTTAGCTAAATCATTATATATGAAATTTAGGTATGGAACCTTGAAAACAAATAAGACTATAGCAAGGTGGACAAGTACCTGTAAAGAAAAGACCAGTGAATTATGTACCTTGTGCCAAAGTAATTCAAATGAGAATGAGTCCCACATTCTCTTCTTTTGTCCATTCTATGACGCAGTTAGGAAAAGATGGATTAAACCTGTTTGTTGCATCTTAGGCATGCGCTCATATAAAGATGCAGAAAGGATCCTCAAGGCCGACACCATGCAGGTGATAGTTTTGGTGTTAGTAGATTCCTATTAGCTGCATGTTTTTTACGTACCAAAGTAGGTCTGAAGCTTTAAAGATATTAGTAAATCTCTTTAATGTAATTGGTTATAAAATGCTGCTGCTACTTGTGTACATATATTTTTAGTTCTCATCGTGTTATTGCTATTTGGGAATTGATGATGAGATGGATCTAAGCAATGTTTTTTAAAGTGTTTTTTATATTTAGATGCCTTTTTAGCCTATTTAAACTATTTTTTTATGTTACGATTTGCAACCTGTATCCGTGTTATCTGTAAGATATGGATAGCTCACATCCCCCACTTACCTGCACTTTAAAATTTGATCTGGGCACCCGCCGCTTGAGCGGGAACACTCACTCCCCCCACACAGCAGCTCCATCTTGGCTGGTGAGGCAGGCCTTACAACAGTGGCCGCCATAGGCTGGGAGGCGCTCCAGTCTTTGGGCCGGGTTTGCAGCAGGCGCTATAAAGGTGAGACCTGCTCGCGCGCTTGTAAGGACTCCAGAGGTGATTACGGCCTCTGTGTAACGCGCTGAGCGGGAGCCTTTGCTTGTCCTGCTGGAATTCATTACAAGGACGCAGGCAGCATTAATCTGTGACTTTGATCATTTTTTTAAAAAATCGCCGCATATTTTAAAATCGCCGTTTTTTACCAGGCTCACATCCCCCACTTACCTGCACTTTAAAATTTGATCTGGGCACCCGCCGCTTGAGCGGGAACACTCACTCCCCCCACACAGCAGCTCCATCTTGGCTGGTGAGGCAGGCCTTACAACGGCTGGGAGGCGCTCTAGTCTTTGGGCCGGATTTCCACCTCCTATAAATTTAATTGGCCATGCTGGCGCGCAGCGACGGCGCGCAGCGGGCGCACCGATGGCGCGCCGGAGGTGCGCCAGAGGTAAGCCTGTTTGCACCCGTTCGCGCACGGTCGGGCCCAGGGACCAGGACCTCTGTCCTACCATTTGCCCCCCCACAAACATACTCCCGCTCGACACTCCTTGCCCTAAAGGGGGTAATTCCATCCTCATGCAGCCATTCTGTGGACCTTGCGCTCCACCGCTTTTCATGTCAGCACTGTTCTTTTAGGGCGACGGAGGTGGTCGAAAACAAAAGGAAAATAGAGGTAGATCTGAAAATGGCATTGATAAACTGCCGTTCATTACCGAAACATGCCATCGAAATCTCCCTTTTAATTCAATACCTTAACCTTGATATTCTTTTTATAACAGAAACGTGGCTTGGATCCAATTGTGGCCCAGATATCGTCCAGGCACTCCCGCCTGGATACCTGATCCAACATAGGGACAGAGTGTCCAAGGTTGGGGAGGGATTGCCATCCTTTATACGGATCATTTAATTTGCCGTGTGACTGGTAGCTCTATTCCAGATTGTGATAGTGCGCAGTTTTCTATTACATTATCTCCAGAACTGTCATTCTCCGGTCTTTTGATCTATCGTCCACCTGGCCCAATAGGACAATTTCAGGAAGAACTAATCAAAACTATTCTAGATTTAGCTAGTACGGTTTCTAATTTTATAGTGCTGGGAGACCTGAATCTCTACTTTAATAATTTCTCAGATCTCACCGCAATGGAACTGACTAAGGATTTAGCCTCCTGTGAACTGAGTTTAATAGTCTCACATCCCACTCACTCCAAAGGGAACCTTTTAGATCCCATATTTTCAAACATAGCGGAGTTAACTTCAGCTGAGCCATATCCGATCCCTTGGTCAGACCATATGGTTATTCCTTTCATATGGAAGGCATATAGACCTAGTCCAACTATACCTTCTCACAAAGCCTTAAGTAGGCGCTGGACGAAACTAGAGCTAAATGAATGGCTAGAAATATTGAAGAAGAACGAGCCTCTGGGTAATCAGGACATAGATAGGGCAAACAAAGACTTCAATCAATGGATTAAACAGTCGTTGCATACCGTGCTCCCAAAAAAACTTATTACAAACAAGAAAGGCCCTACTAAACAACCCTGGTTTAATTCGGACCTAAGGTCCCTTAAACAGGAATGTAAACGGGAGGAGAGGCAGTGGCGGAAACATTTTGATGAGGAGAAGAAAAATAAATACAGATCCACCATAAAAAATATAAATCTGCCCTTAACATGGCCAAATCCACTTTTTATGCAGGAAAAATTGAGGCTTCCGCAAACGCCCCGAGAGAGATGTTTAAGATAGTCAAATCTCTGCTGAAAGCCCCGGACCCGTCATCATCTTCTGATGAATCTGGTGTTCGTTGTGACGAATTAGCACATTTTTTTGCCACCAAAATTCAAAAGATCCATCTCTCCCTTCCCCCCCTACCTATGGGTGAACTAATTCCCCCTCTGGTAGGTGGGATTGATTCTATCTTGCCTCAGCTTTTTATTTTCTCCCCACTCAGTGTAGAACTTCTACCCCCTCTCATCAATTCCATAAAGAGTGGTTCTCCGCTCGATCCTGCCCCTATGACCATCTTAAACTCGGCTTTGCCCCACATTAGTACGCCCATCATCAACTTAGTCAACACTTCGATTGAGTCAGGCACTGTGCCACGAGACTGGAAGTTGGCTATGGTCAGGGCTTTGTTAAAAAAAAAAACCTTGACCCTGACGATTTTTCTAACTATCGCCCCATCTCCCTTCTCCCTGGCATTAGCAAGCTGACCAAAAAATGGGTGAACAAACAGCTGGGTCTTTTTTAGAGACCCACAACTTGCTCCACCCAACTCAAACAGGGTTCCGGAGAGGGCAGGGAACCGAGATAGCACTGTTGAGAGTGGTCGAGGACTCCAGGAGGATTCTGGACGCTGGTGGCAGCGCGGCCATTATCCTCCTGGACCTCAGTGCCGCCTTTGACACTGTCAATCACCGTGTCCTCCTATCTCGCCTTGGAAGGATCGGGGTCACGGGCAAGGCCTTGTGTGGCTCGAGTCTTTTCTTAAAGACAGATCTTTTAAGGTCTTCTCGGAGAACAGTTGTTCCCTTCCAGTACCATTACAGTGTGGGGTGCCACAGGGCTCCTCCCTTAGCCCCACACTGTTTAATGTGTACATGGTGCCTCTGGCGGAAGTAGTGGCCTCCTTTGGAATTCAATTAGTAAGCTACGCTGATGACACCCAGCTAGTTGTCTCTTTGAATCAGGTAGAGCCCCTTCCGACCAACCTTTGCAACTGCCTGGAAGCAGTTGCAAAATGGATGGATCTAGCCCATCTTAAGTTTAACGAGGGAAAAACTGAGCTGATGCTACTGGGGAAACGAGCCACATTTAACAACTTGACACTCTGGCCTTCCGGCATGGGGCCCGGGCCCACTCCAAAGACCGAGATTAGGAGCCTCGGATTTTGGCTGGATGCGGAGCTGTCATTCAAAACCCAGGCAAGGAAGACAGTAGCTACTTGCTTTGGGTTGCTGAAGACAATCCGCAAAATCCTTCCTCAGCTACCTGAAAAAGCCAAGAAAACCATAGTCCAGTCCCTCATTCTATCTAGGCTGGACTATGGGAACGCGCTTTATTTAGGAGCCCCTGTCTCGGTTATTCGGCAACTTCAGGTTGCCCAGAACTCTGCAGCGAGGCTACTTACGGGTGCTAGCTATCGCTCCTCAGCTAGACCCGCGCTGAGTGTTCAGCATTGGCTTCCGGTGAGGGAGCGGGTTCACTTCAAGACCCTCGGTACGGTCCACAAAACACTCTATGGGAGAGGTCCCCCCATCCTGGATGACATGATTAGGCCTAATAAATCATCTAGGAACCTTCGTTCCAATCAGCAAAATCTATTAGCAATTCCCAGGATTGATAGGGCCCGCACAGGGGGCCGTCTTTTTTCGTATAATGCGGCTAAGTTATGGAATGCTCTTCCTCCATCCCTCCGACAAGAGCCTAACTTACTTGCATTTCGAAAGAAGCTGAAAACTGTTCTGTTTCCCAGGATCTAGAGTCTGGGCTTCCGCATTCCTTGCAATCCACTTCCCTTTGGTCAGTCCTAAGCGCTGGGATGCTCCAGAGTAGCCATGCGCTATACAAGAGCCTCTACAATACAATACAATACAATACAATGATTCCTGTTTCTCCTAGATCATGGTCTTTTGATCGTTCCTTATTGTTGGAAGATGAGGAGATCTCATCTTTAAGTACAGAGACAAAGTGGGTTATTGAATTGAATATAGATTCAACTTCAATAGCTTGTGTATGGGACGCCTATAAATCCTTCTTAAGGGGCCAAATTACAAGCAGGGCTGCCTAGATTAAAAAAGTATATAGAAGTGAAGTCTTGACTATTGAGGTCAAAATTGAAAAGTTGCAATTTGAACTAGATCAATCCACTAGTGCTTCCGTTGAAATCCGTAATAATGTTCAAGACAGATTGATAAGATTAAAAGGTCAGTTAGAAACAGTGTTAAATACACTCTTACTTCGTAGGTGGGAGGCGAGTAAAATTGCCCATTTTGAGTACGGTGAAGGCGCAAGTAGGCTCCTCGCATGGAAAGCGAAGACCGATCAAGCTCGGAATAATATTGGGTCAGGTATACAAGGCAATTTAACGTTTACATTGGATGAAGATATTCGGAGGGCCTTGCAGTCGTTTTTCCAAGATATTTATAAAGAAGATAGTCGTATTGACCCTTCCCGTATAGATACCATGGTTTACATTCTTGTTGAATTCGATGTGGAAAGTTCAAAATATGTACTTTGCATCCTCACACGTTTATTCAGAGCTATAGTTTATTCAAGTTCAGACTAAATGATATATAAAATGGAAGAAAAGATGTCTGCTGTCAACCAATTTTTTGTCCTTAAGGACTTGGTGACTATCAATATTTGGGAGCTGGCTGCCCCTGACACTTACACATTTATGAAGTGGTCAGTAATGGAAGAGAGTGCTCGATTGATTACATATCTCCACTCCTCGCTTATAGCAATACTCCATGGTATAATTATTGCTAATTGTTTGTTGTTTTTATATTAATGTTATATAGAAAAAAATTAAAACCTAACTACATTCGGAAACTGCCCATAAACTGGTTAATGTAAATAATGGAAGAATACATTTGTGTCAACATGAAGGAGTGAATATCAGCTACACTAGTAAATAACCAAGCTAATGTAAGAAAGATACAGGTGTAAATATTTTAATTTGGTTCAAGTGCCATGCTTAAAGAACTTGTGTATGAACAGGGTCCGTGTATTCAGTCATTAGAGACAAAAATAAAATGAACGAATGTCAGAAATGTAAATCTAATTTCATTCAAAGCAATTAACTATATCAATCACTGCTTTCCAAAATAGGATCAGGAGGGCCGAATCAATGCCAGATTTTCAGGATAACCGTAAACTACATATATCACATTGGTTGAGTTTTATAAATAAAAAAATATTTTATGGCAACAGCCTAAAAAGTTGACATGAATCTGGGCATCCTAGACCTACACTTGGTCTCCCGTGAATTAAATAAATAACTATTGAAGTGTGCAGACAGTGAGATGCCAAATACGCTTGTTAGCCAGTTATGTTATATGGTTATTATAGGGATTTGTGAAGTGCAACTTATCACCTGAGGAGTATCCAGGTGTTGTAGCAGGTGTGAAGGTTGTATGCAGGGTCTTAGTTGAACAGCCAGGCCTTTAGCATCTTACAGAGTACTAGAAGCAAGGAGGAGTCCCTTAGGTGTAGAGAGAGGCTGTTCCATGTTTTGGGTGCTAGGTATGAGAAGGCATGCCTTTCCGCTCTGCTTCTGCGGGTGTGTCTGCAAGAGAGAGAGGGGAAATAGTATAGGTGTCTGGTGGGCTGGCGGATGTGGAGGCGAGAGTTGAGGTATGTTGGTCCAATGTTGTGCAGTGCTTTGTATGCATGTGTAAGGAGTTTGGATTTGCAGCGTTTGTGTATTGGTAGCCAGTGGAGATCTCTGAGGTGATGTCGGTCTGCTGGGGGAGGTCCAGAATAATCATAGCAGCGGCATTCTGGATGGTCTTAAGACAGAAGAGGAGGTGGTTGGGGCTTCGGGCATAGAATGCATTGTTGTAGCCAAGTCTGCAGGTGATTAGGGCTTGAGTGACAGTAGGTTTGGGCTTATTGGGAATCCACTTGAAGATTTTTTTAAGGATGCTTAGCATATGGAAGCAGGAGAAGCTAACTACGTTCATCTGTGCTGTAATGTTGATTAAACATCTAATACAATCCCCAGGTTACGAACGTGGCTGGTAGGTGATGGAGTAGTACCAAGCTCTGATGACCACCAGGCGGAGTCCCATGGAGAGTTTTTGTTCCTGAAAATCAGCACATCTGTCTTACAGTGTTGAATTTTTAGGCAGTTGGTTTTCATCCGCTCTGCTACATGGATCATGCATTTGGTGAAGTTGCATCTGGTTATGGGGGCTTTGTATGACATTGAGAGGCGGAGTTGGGCATCATCGGCTTACGAGATGATAGAGATTCAGTGGGATCTGATCACATCCATGAGTGGTGTCATGTAAATGTTGAACAGGGTGGGACTGAGGGATGATTCTTGAGGGACATCACAGATCACATAGCTAGTAGGTGGCAATACCCACCAAACCAAGATATTATTGTAAATCTTGCTGACTCACACTAAACTATGACCATTCAAGGACAAATTGATTGTGAATAAAATTGAAGTAGTCCTCCAACCAAATATAAAGAAATCTACATTTTCCTTTCGAAAGTTGAGTCCATATGTCCGCCCTTTGTTCGGTAAATCCAGGAACATATTGGTAGCATTAAGCTACCTAAGCCAAAAAAAAACACAAGATGTGAAAGCTAATCTCATTTGACAAGTAACAGTTCAGGAACATATCGAGAGCACATTATTGTGGGCTACACAGTGCACATTTCATATTATCTTACACTATACGCCACAGAGTGCTTTGGGTGGAACGATATGAAGCCTGTGTGCAGAATTATATTTCTTGAGGATAAAATATGAAACAGTTATTTTACAATGTGATCCGTCATGCAACTACTAGTGAAGGCTTTGAAAATCCTTAAAACGTGACAAGAAAGTTGTGCACTCACTGCCTTAAGTATCTAACAAAATCCTCCAAAAATGACAGAATTTGGGAGGAGCACAGTATATGTAGGTTGTAGGTAATCATCTAGGTTTGTTAATTTTGTCTTGGTCCAGTTACAGGAAAACGTCTTCAGGATGCAGTATCCTAAAACCACCCCACCAGGAAAACTATGTGAGAAGCTCAGTCTGCACTAAAGAGCTGTATTAATGACTGGTGGAACAACACAGCCACAAATGTCATGTGCTAAACACATAAGCACACTGACATCACTAAGTCAGGCACAAACAGGGGACTAAGGGAGACAGGTGTAACCCACTTTACTTGTTTAGAAAAAATGCGGAGAGACTACAGTTAAACCACGCCAACCTTACAATCCTACAATGAATGCCTCGTACATTACTAAACACACTACATTACCTTTACACAAACAGAACATACCTCATACAGAGCAGAACCAACATCAACTGAACCACACAAAGACAATGATGACAGTAACTACCCACAAGAGCATGGTTACTGCATGTGTTCCAAATATTCACCAACAGATGCAAGACATACATCCAAGAATACAATAAGGTAGGTGACAGTCAAAGACACCTATATCACAGTGACACTAAACTGAAATGTGAAAAAGAACTACTTCCTGTAAACCCCAATATGCAGACAGGACAAAATCAAAGACACAGCCCCATTTTGAGGTAAATGCACAACACAGCTGAGAATGTCAGCATTGCAGATTTGCAGCTGTCTAGCCACTGCAAAGATTGGCAATTCTAAGACACCCGATAAAGAACCGAACATATCCACATAGAAATGGGGTGTGCCCTAACACAGACATCAAACAGTTCCCCAACATATACAAGTTTACTAACGAACACATGGCCAACATCAGTTTCATGAGGCAGTTAACTGACAACCTTGAACCACATTACTTGATGCATTGTAGCAATCACGAGAAGCAAAGCAGAATGCTAGCTACCTTTCATAGCATGACGTACCGCAGGGAAGGAACCTTACAACAACTAGAAACAAAACTGAGTGAAAAGCCTTGCAGATACTCCACAAAAGCAATCTACTATCAGGAGCATGATAAGACATACATACATATTGCCAAGGAAATTATTTTAGATTTTAGGACAGTAGAGTTACACTTACATATATATACTTACCCACACAATAGTTTTGTAGTCAATGTTCTGGCTGTGATATTTTTGTAGCTGCATAGAAATAAGTCCTTAATAGAGAGGGGTAGGCCTATCAATCAATCAATCAATCAATCAAGGAATTTTTGGAGCGCATTACTCAGCCGTGAGGGACTCAAGGCACTAGGGGATGCTGCTATTGCTCGAACAGCCAGGTCTTGAGTAGCCTCCTGATGGTAAGTAGGTATTGGGTCTGCCGTAGGAGGATGGGGAGCGTGTTCCAGATCTTGGCTGCGACGTAGGAGAATGATCTGCAACTGGAGGTTGCTCTTCGGATGCAGGGGACGGTGGCGAGGGCGCGGTCGGCAGAGTGGAGCTGGCAGTTCAGGGTGTAGAAGGTGAGTCGTCTGTTGAGATATGCTGGTCCGGTGTTGTGGAGTGCCTTGTGTGCTTGGGTGAGGAGCTTGAAGGTGATCCTCTTGTTGATGGGCAACCAGTGCAGGTCTCTCCGGTGGTGTGTGATGTGGCTGTGTCGCAGGATGTCAAGGATCAGGCGGGCTGAGGCGTTCTTTATGCGTTGCAGTAGTTTCAGTAGTTTGGCCGGGGCTCCCGCGCAGAGGGCGTTTCTGTAGTCCAGCCTGATGCTGACGAGGGCCTGGGTAACCATTTTTCTTGTGTCAGTGGGGATCCATCTGTCGATCTTGTGGAGCATGCGGAGGGTGTTGAAGCAGGAGGATGAGACGGCGTTGACTTGCTTGGTCATGGAGAGTGTTGAGTCGAGGACGAACCCCAGGTTGTGTGTGTGGTCGGTGGGCGTTGGTGCTGTTCCCAGGGCAGTCGCCCACCAGGAGTCGTCCCAGGCTTAGGAGGTGGTGCAAAGGATGAGGACCTCTGTCTTGTCCGAGTTCAGGTTCAGACGGCTGTTCTTCATCCATTCGGCGACGGCTTTCAGTCCTTCATCGAGGTTGGTCTTGGCAGTGAGGGGGTCGTTGGTGAGGGAGAGGATCAGCTGTGTGTCGTCGGCGTAGGAGATGATGTTGAGGTTGTGCAGTCTGGCGATATGGGCGAGTGGGTCCATGTAAATGTTGAACAATGTTGGGCTGAGAGATGATCCCTGGGGTAATCCGCAGGTTATCTTGGAGGCTTCGGAACGGAAAGGGGGATGCAGACGCTCTGGGTTCTGCCAGGGCGGAAGGAGGTGGTCCATTCCAGGGCCTTGTCTTGGATTCCTGCGTTGTGGAGGCATGTGCGTAGGGTGCGGTGGCAGAACACGTCGAGGGTGCTGAAAGTCCAGGAGGATGAGGGCCGC
The DNA here is from genome assembly GCF_964261635.1 of Lissotriton helveticus. Taxonomy (NCBI): domain Eukaryota; kingdom Metazoa; phylum Chordata; class Amphibia; order Caudata; family Salamandridae; genus Lissotriton; species Lissotriton helveticus. The sequence goes on along the minus strand of NC_136063.1, from coordinate 597,451,653 downwards.
CGTTTCACCGCTGTCTAGCAGGGCCCTGAGGTCATTGGTGGCAGCGATGAGGGCAGTTTCAGTGCTGTGGTTGCTGCAGAACCCGGACTGGGATGGGTCCAGGATGTTGTTCTCCTCGAGGTAGTGGGTCAGCTGTTTGTTGAAGGTTTTCTCGATGACCTTTGCCTGGAACAGCTTCAGGGAGATGGGCCGGAAGTTCTTAAGGTCCCTCGGATCTGCCTGGGTTTCTTGAGCAGGGTGTAGATCTTGGTGTGCTTCCAGCTCTCTGGGAAGGTTGCGGTCTCGAAGGAGATGTTGATGGCCTTGCAGAGATGGGGTGCGATGATGGGGATGGCTTTGTTGAAGATGTGGTGTGGGCAAGGGTCTGACATGGAGCCGGAGTGGATGGTGTTCATGATTTTGATGGTGTTGTTGTCATTGATGTTCGTCCAGGTGAGCAGGTGGTTGTTGTGGGTGATGGTCGTGGGATCTGAGGTGTCATTGGCTGTTGTGGTGGTCTGGTCATCGAAGCTGTCGTGGATGTCTGTGATCTTGCGATGGAAGAAGGTGGCCAGGGAGTTGCACAGGTTTTGTGATGGTGGGATGTCGTTGGTGTTGGAGCTGTGGTTGGAGAGTTCCTTCACGATATTGAAGAGCTCTTTGCTGTTGTGTGCATTGTTGTTGAGGCGGTCCTAGAAGGAGGTCCTTTTGGCGGATCTGATGAGGTGGTGGTGTTGGCGCATGGCGTTCTTGAGGGCTGCGTGGTTCTCCGGTGTCTGTTCGTGGTGCCATTTCTTCTCTAGTCTTCAGCAGGTTTGTTTGGATGTCTGGAGGTCCATGGAGAACCAGCTGGCATTCTTGTTGGTGTCAGTGTGCACCACAGTGATGGGGAACACTCAGTGTTGTGTAAAATACCCCTCACACACCAACAGGTCCCTTGGTGTCATGCTTCATCATCGGGGTCTTCGCACCCCGCTAAGGGGATGCGGCACGCTACGACCTGCGACTACGCGGGAGTGTTGACAAGTAATGACTATGTGTGGTGTGTGTTGAGTGCACGTGAGGGGATTAATGTGAGTGAAGGGTGTGGTGAAAATTAAAAAGTACCTGGCTAGTGGGTGTAGTGAAAAAAACTTTATTCCATACCCCTAGCTGGTGCTGTTAAAAAGTGTGCAAAAGGCGAGGTTCAGAGTCTTAATTAGGGACTAGACCTCTGGTGTGCGTCGACATGTTTCGGAACTGGTGTTCCTTCTTCAGGACGGGGCACAACTTCCCAACCCTACTCACGTATTTCTATTAAAAAGTGTAATTCTACTTATTAAAAAGTGAAAATGATCTCACGAAGGCTATCAATGTGCCTACAGCGGTATCTTCGGTTCATGCAATTGCATGCCCTGAAAAAAAGGAAAGAAAATTCACCTTTAGTTTGGTAGTCAAAAAAGACTGGCTCAGACAGGTGCAGTCACCTGGAGCCCCAAACAGTCAAATTGACCTGTAAGAAAAAGGGACATACAAAACACACAACATAAAAGACACACTAGAAGGTTTTTTTGTATATGTTTTTCATTTGGACATACTCATTGTCACTGTTGTGAATTGCGTCATGAGCATATCCAGAAACATCAGGGTAGGTAGGTGGATCCACAATCTGTGAGGGTAAAGAAGTGGTTTCAGTACTGTGACTCCTATTACTCACTGTTGGACTCCACATTAGATCTGGATATCAGAGAGTTGCTCTTGTGTTCCATATGTATACTCACAAAATCCGCCTAAATTGGCCTCCTTCTACCACCCTGTGCTGCTCCGCCGTAAATGCGAATGCACGCACCATGGTGGTATATATTAGCGATTCAGGCGGTCTCTCATTCGCTGATTAGCGGAAATCGGATTATGGCCTAAAAAGGTACATCCGTGTATCCGCCTATCATGTCACATGTGTGTTCTACATGGGGCATGTGTCCTTGCGTTATTGGTTTATTGCCGGGTTTTTCAGAAAACCAAATAAGGAGTGTCCGCTGCCCTGCCAATTGCATGCCCAGACTGTAGTTGGTATCGACCACAGCCCTACTGCGCAAGCCTCGTTGTTGAAAGACTCGCAGAACCAGACGCGCATGCGCTATGGAGCCCTTGGTTTTCTGGTGATAGGCGCATGCGTGAAAGCATCACACTGGTCGTGCGGTAAAACAGGAAATGTTTTTGTTTTACACCATATCGGGAAACTGTTTTTACTGGTCATTTATTGTTTTCTAAAAGGCGCGCGCATGCGTGTTGCATGTTTCTTTAGCCCTGGTGTTCTAATCAACTACGCACGTGCCGATGTGTCGTTTGCACTCATCTCGTGCGGTGTCTCTGGATGGATGTTGCTTTGTTATATATTTACTGAGTGTCATGGCGGAAAAACATTGAATAAAAGAGGCATGTGCCAAGGAGTATTACTAATAATACCGTGTTGGTCCATTAGTGTGCGTATTTCTTTCCCATGACTCTTTAAACCATATCCAGAGCAGAAGACAATATCAGAAATAAGTTGGTTATTCTTCCCCTTTGACCTTCACCCAAGTGGAATGACAAAAATGTTGGATTATGGTCCAGTAATTTGGCTCCACGGAATGTCATCATTAAGTCCTGTGACATGGGTTCCCAAGCGGAACACCCACCGTTGTTCTTTCTGGAACAGGCCTGTGTCAGATGGTAGACGTTCGATGACCGTCCAGCGTAAATCGTTGATACAGTGCTGAAAATCCAAAAAATGTGACGCCATCTTCGTGGTAGTTTTTTTACATGTTGCTTTTGTGTTCGCCTATTCTTACTTTGACAGGTCGGGTAGTCATGCCTATATATTCCAGACTGCATGGGCACGTTATCATGTATACCACGTTCTTCGTGTTACAGTTAGAGAACTGGCGCTGTTCCCATGATGTGCCATTCCTAAAAGTTAGGGTTTTGCTTTTTTTAGTTTGATGACAGCAACTGCAATCACCGCAGGGAAAATGTCCTTGAACCCCAGTCACATTCTGTCTTCCTGTGGTATTCAGTCGTGGTCTGGTATGTACAAGCATGTCTTTGATGTTTTTGCCCCTGCGGTGTGCAAGCATTGGTTTTTCGAAAACCAGGTCTCCACAGTTCAGTATTCCCCAGTGTTTGTTTATGATTTTTGATACCTGGTTTGATATGGACGTATATGTCGTTACGCAAATAGGTCTTTTGTTAGATTCCTTATCTTTAGGATTGTCTTCTAGAAGTGCCTCCCTGTGGTTGTTCCTTGCACGTTTCATCGCTTTTTCAATGGTTTTGGCAGGATATTGTCTCTGTATCAGTTTGGTTTTCAAATCTTTTGCCTGTTTGTTGAATTGGTGCAGTTCCGTGCAGTTTCTTCGGAGTCGCAGGAACTGACCATACGGTAGGTTCTCCCTCAGGTGTCTGGGATGGAAGCTGTCGTATCGTAACAAACAGTTTCTGGAGGTGGGTTTAAAGTGGGTGGTACTTTTCAGTCTTCCTTCCTCCGTGTATATATTCAAATCCAGGAAGATCATTGATGTGTTGGAGACAGTACTGGTGAATTTTAGGTACTCATTTTGGTTGTTGAGCCAAGTCACGAAGCTGGTGGCACTATTTGTATCCCCATTCCATATGATGAAAATATCATCTATGTACCGTTTCCAGGTATCAATCTGGGCACGGTACGGGTTGTCTTCATGTAAGATCTTATACTGTTCCAAGTGGTGGACGTATAGTCCAGCTAGACTTGGGGCGAAGGTGCTCCCCATGCTTGTTCCATGGGTCTGTAAGTATAGGGTATCCTTGTATCTGAAAAAATTGTCTTTCAAAGCCATGGCGATGCATTCCAATACTAGATTTCTTGGTGTCTGGTATTTCCATGCATTACTGTAGAGGACTTCCTCTATGATTTGTAGTGTCTCCTCATGAGGCAAGCTCGTATATAAGCTCTCCACATCGAGGCTGAGCAGGAGCTGTGTGGAGGGATCAAATTCCTTTTGTTCCAGTAACTGTAATACCGCTTTGGTGTCTTTCAAATACGTATTCGTTGACTGTACCATTGGTCTAAGGAAAGCGTCAGAGAATTTTGACAAGGGCTCCAGAATGGACCCGATCCCGGAAACAATTGGTCTGCCCGGTGGACTTTCGATGTTTTTGTGTATCTTCGGGATACAGTAGAAGTATGGTATTTTTGGAGTTGGCTGTTGAAGGAAATCCGCTTCCTTTTTGCTAAGCCAGTCATGGGCTAGGCCTTCCTCTACCATGCCGCAGATCCGAATCCGAAGTCCTTCCGTTGGGTCTCTTTCCAACATTTTGTAGTTCCGTTCATCAGATAATAAACGTAGGCACTCCTTGTCATATGCCTCCAAGGTTTGCAATACTATCGCTCCCCCTTTGTCTGCTGGTTTAATAACGAGCTCGTTGTTGGTTGACAGTTCTCTGAGGGCTTGTTGTTCATCACCACTTGTGTTATAGAAGACGTTGTTCCCTTTTGTATTAAGTTGGTTAACCTCCGTAGTTACTGCCTTTTCAAAAGTTAGGATTTCCACGGGAATTGTAGAATCCGGGGGGGTGAAGGTAGATTTCAACTTCAATCCTGTGTCTGTTTTGTCTTCCGGTAAGGGTTTGTCCTTAAAAAAAGCCTGTAGTTTTAGTTTCCTAAAGAAGTCCTGTAACTCTTTGTTGAGTCTGAAGATATCTGGTTTTTGAGTTGGTACAAAACCCAAGCCTTTGTTTAGAACAGTCTCTGTGTTGACGTTAAGGTCATGGGTGTGAGATTCACAACTAAGTCCCTCTCTTGCTGGTTGACGGTTGGTTGGGAAGCGATCCCGTCATGCTCCTGGTTGTCCGGGCGTTGGGCTGTTCCTGATCTTCCCAAGCGACTGTGTTGCCTTTCCGGTTCCTGCCTCGTGTGTTCTGGCGTGCCCCTAAAAAAGGTTGCTGTGGCCCTCCATATTGCTGTTGTTGGTCAAAGTAACCATTACTGTATTCTTGATTCCATACTGGTCCAAACTGAAAGGGGTTGAATTGTGGTGGGCCCATGAATTGTGGAAATTGATTCTGTGGTTGGTACCCACGCCATCCCCTTTGTCTAGGGAACTGTTGTCTCCTTTGTCTCCAACCTCCTCTGCGTTGTCTGTTTCCTCGATTTCCACTTGAATTGGAACCTGAGGACCCATTATCAGAGGTGTCGCTATCTGCATCGCTATAGGTGTTTTTGGAGACATAATCCGCCTTAGTATATGGGTATGCATTTTCGGGGGTGAATTTTGCCACATCTTTGGTTAATTTATTAGTTTTACTCTGTTTCAGGGTAAACTCAAAGTCAGTCATTTGTTGATTTAGTTCCTCGAGTCTAGTTTTCAACTCCTCTGGTGGAATATATGTTCTCAGTTGGACCTCTATTTTATTGATTTCAATTTTCAATTCCTGCGTAATCCTGGTGGCTGTCTTGATTATGAGAACCAACCAATCTCTTGAACAGTGCCAAGAGATCAATGACCACTCTTTCTTAAAAATTAGATCGTCTTGGAAGATGAGTGGTTCAATTTTGACAATTAGGCCGGGTGGTGCCATTTTGTTACGAAGGTACTGAGTCATGAACAGTCCGTGTAAGGCTGCTTTGATTTGATTACGTCTGAGGTTCAGCAATTCATTCCAGTCATTTGTTTGCGGGCCTGTTTCTTGGTTACATAGGCCTTCAAAAAGGTTGGTATCCGATAGGATCCTGTCAATTTCGTCCTCTGCGAAGGTGAGGCCATGTTCGTCTTCCATTTCAGATGAACCGCTGGCTTCTTTGATTATACCTAAATGTGTGTCCCTATGTGTGTGTCAATATATGTCTGGAGAGATTAGCTCCCGCAGCTGCGCGCTGCCTTAAGACTAAATTATCAACGAAGGGAGGTAGAGAAAAGAGATAGGATTCCTTCTCCACAGGCACTGATAAATAAACAAGGAGAATCCTACTGCCAGTGTGCACCACAGTGATGGGGAACACTCAGTGTTGTGTAAAATACCCCTCACACACCAACAGGCCCCTTGGTGTCATGCTTCATCATCAGGGTCTTCGCACCCCGCTAAGGGGATGCGGCACGCTACGACCTGCGACTACGCGGGAGCGTTGACAAGTAATGACTATGTGTGGTGTGTGTTGAGTGCACGTGAGGGGATTAATGTGAGTGAAGGGTGTGGTGAAAATTAAAAAGTACCTGGCTAGTGGGTGTAGTGAAAAAAACTTTATTCCATACCCCTAGCTGGTGCTGTTAAAAAGTGTGCAAAAGGCGAGGTTCAGAGTCTTAATTAGGGACTAGACCTCTGGTGTGCGTCGACATGTTTCGGAACTGGTGTTCCTTCTTCAGGACGGGGCACAACTTCCCAACCCTACTCACGTATTTCTATTAAAAAGTGTAATTCTACTTATTAAAAAGTGAAAATGATCTCACGAAGGCTATCAATGTGCCTACAGCGGTATCTTCGGTTCATGCAATTGCATGCCCTGAAAAAAAGGAAAGAAAATTCACCTTTAGTTTGGTAGTCAAAAAAGACTGGCTCAGACAGGTGCAGTCACCTGGAGCCCCAAACAGTCAAATTGACCTGTAAGAAAAAGGGACATACAAAACACACAACATAAAAGACACACTAGAAGGTTTTTTTGTATATGTTTTTCATTTGGACATACTCATTGTCACTGTTGTGAATTGCGTCATGAGCATATCCAGAAACATCAGGGTAGGTAGGTGGATCCACAATCTGTGAGGGTAAAGAAGTGGTTTCAGTACTGTGACTCCTATTACTCACTGTTGGACTCCACATTAGATCTGGATATCAGAGAGTTGCTCTTGTGTTCCATATGTATACTCACAAAATCCGCCTAAATTGGCCTCCTTCTACCACCCTGTGCTGCTCCGCCGTAAATGCGAATGCACGCACCATGGTGGTATATATTAGCGATTCAGGCGGTCTCTCATTCGCTGATTAGCGGAAATCGGATTATGGCCTAAAAAGGTACATTCGTGTATCCGCCTATCATGTCACATGTGTGTTCTACATGGGGCATGTGTCCTTGCGTTATTGGTTTATTGCCGGGTTTTTCAGAAAACCAAATAAGGAGTGTCCGCTGCCCTGCCAATTGCATGCCCAGACTGTAGTTGGTATCGACCACAGCCCTACTGCGCAAGCCTCGTTGTTGAAAGACTGGCAGAACCAGACGCGCATGCGCTATGGAGCCCTTGGTTTTCTGGTGATAGGCGCATGCGCGAAAGCATCACACTGGTCGTGCGGTAAAACAGGAAATGTTTTCGTTTTACACCATATCGGGAAACTGTTTTTACTGGTCATTTATTGTTTTCTAAAAGGCGCGCGCATGCGTGTTGCATGTTTCTTTAGCCCTGGTGTTCTAATCAACTACGCACGTGCCGATGTGTCGTTTGCACTCATCTCGTGCGGTGTCTCTGGATGGATGTTGCTTTGTTATATATTTACTGAGTGTCATGGCGGAAAAACATTGAATAAAAGAGGCATGTGCCAAGGAGTATTACTAATAATACCGTGTTGGTCCATTAGTGTGCGTATTTCTTTCCCATGACTCTTTAAACCATATCCAGAGCAGAAGACAATATCAGAAATAAGTTGGTTATTCTTCCCCTTTGACCTTCACCCAAGTGGAATGACAAAAATGTTGGATTATGGTCCAGTAATTTGGCTCCACGGAATGTCATCATTAAGTCCTGTGACATGGGTTCCCAAGCGGAACACCCACCGTTGTTCTTTCTGGAACAGGCCTGTGTCAGATGGTAGACGTTCGATGACCGTCCAGCGTAAATCGTTGATACAGTGCTGAAAATCCAAAAAATGTGACGCCATCAAAGACTGGCTTGTACATACCAGACCACGACTGAATACCACAGGAAGACAGAATGTGACTGGGGTTCAAGGACATTTTCCCTGCGGTGATTGCAGTTGCTGTCATCAAACTAAAAAAAGCAAAACCCTAACTTTTAGGAATGGCACATCATGGGAACAGCGCCAGTTCTCTAACTGTAACACGAAGAACGTGGTATACATGATAACGTGCCCATGCAGTCTGGAATATATAGGCATGACTACCCGACCTGTCAAAGTAAGAATAGGCGAACACAAAAGCAACATACGTTGTAAAAAAACTACCACGAAGATGGCGTCACATTTTTTGGATTTTCAGCACTGTATCAACGATTTACGCTGGACGGTCATCGAACGTCTACCATCTGACACAGGCCTGTTCCAGAAAGAACAACGGTGGGTGTTCCGCTTGGGAACCCATGTCACAGGACTTAATGATGACATTCCGTGGAGCCACATTACTGGACCATAATCCAACATTTTTGTCATTCCACTTGGGTGAAGGTCAAAGGGGAAGAATAACCAACTTATTTCTGATATTGTCTTCTGCTCTGGATATGGTTTAAAGAGTCATGGGAAAGAAATACGCACACTAATGGACCAACACGGTATTATTAGTAATACTCCTTGGCACATGCCTCTTTTATTCAATGTTTTTCCGCCATGACACTCAGTAAATATATAACAAAGCAACATCCATCCAGAGACACCGCACGAGATGAGTGCAAACGACACATCGGTACGTGCGTAGTTGATTAGAACACCAGGGCTAAAGAAACATGCAACACGCATGCGCGCTCCTTTTAGAAAACAATAAATGACCAGTAAAAACAGTTTCCCGATATGGTGTAAAACGAAAACATTTCCTGTTTTACCGCACGACCAGTGTGATGCTTTCGCGCATGCGCCTATCACCAGAAAACCAAGGGCTCCATAGCGCATGCGCGTCTGGTTCTGCGAGTCTTTCAACAACGAGGCTTGCGCAGTAGGGCTGTGGTCGATACCAACTACAGTCTGGGCATGCAATTGGCAGGGCAGCGGACACTCCTTATTTGGTTTTCTGAAAAACCCGGCAATAAACCAATAACGCATGCCCCATGTAGAACACACATGTGACATGATAGGCGGATACACGGCTGTACCTTTTTAGGCCATAATCCGATTTCCGCTAATCAGCGAATGAGAGACCGCCTGAATCGCTAATATATACCACCATGGTGCGTGCATTCGCATTTACGGCGGAGCAGCACAGGGTGGTAGAAGGAGGCCAATTTAGGCGGATTTTGTGAGTATACATATGGAACACAAGAGCAACTCTCTGATATCCAGATCTAATGTGGAGTCCAACAGTGAGTAATAGGAGTCACAGTACTGAAACCACTTCTTTACCCTCACAGATTGTGGATCCACCTATCTACCCTGATGTTTCTGGATATGCTCATGACGCAATTCACAACAGTGACAATGAGTATGTCCAAATGAAAAACATATACAAAAAAACCTTCTAGTGTGTCTTTTATGTTGTGTGTTTTGTATGTCCCTTTTTCTTACAGGTCAATTTGACTGTTTGGGGCTCCGGGCGACTGCACCTGTCTGAGCCAGTCTTTTTTGACTACCAAACTAAAGGTGAATTTTCTTTCCTTTTTTTCAGGGCATGCAATTGCATGAACCGAAGATACCGCTGTAGGCACATTGATAGCCTTCGTGAGATCATTTTCACTTTTTAATAAGTAGAATTACACTTTTTAATAGAAATACGTGAGTAGGGTTGGGAAGTTGTGCCCTGTCCTGAAGAAGGAACACCAGTTCCGAAACATGTCGACGCACACCAGAGGTCTAGTCCCTAATTAAGACTCTGAACCTCGCCTTTTGCACACTTTTTAACAGCACCAGCTAGGGGTATGGAATAAAGTTTTTTTCACTACACCCACTAGCCAGGTACTTTTTAATTTTCACCACACCCTTCACTCACATTAATCCCCTCACGTGCACTCAACACACACCACACATAGTCATTACTTGTCAACGCTCCCGCGTAGTCGCAGGTCGTAGCGTGCCGCATCCCCTTAGCGGGGTGCGAAGACCCCGATGATGAAGCATGACACCAAGGGGCCTGTTGGTGTGTGAGGGGTATTTTACACAACACTGAGTGTTCCCCATCACTGTGGTGCACACTGGCAGTAGGATTCTCCTTGTTTATTTATCAGTGCCTGTGGAGAAGGAATCCTATCTCTTTTCTCTACCTCCCTTCGTTGATAATTTAGTCTTAAGGCAGCACGCAGCTGCGGGAGCTAATCTCTCCAGACATATATTGACACACACATAGGGACACACATTTAGGTATAATCAAAGAAGCCAGCGGTTCATCTGAAATGGAAGACGAACATGGCCTCACCTTCGCAGAGGACGAAATTGACAGGATCCTATCGGATACCAACCTTTTTGAAGGCCTATGTAACCAAGAAACAGGCCCGCAAACAAATGACTGGAATGAATTGCTGAACCTCAGACGTAATCAAATCAAAGCAGCCTTACACGGACTGTTCATGACTCAGTACCTTCGTAACAAAATGGCACCACCCGGCCTAATTGTCAAAATTGAACCACTCATCTTCCAAGACGATCTAATTTTTAAGAAAGAGTGGTCATTGATCTCTTGGCACTGTTCAAGAGATTGGTTGGTTCTCATAATCAAGACAGCCACCAGGATTACGCAGGAATTGAAAATTGAAATCAATAAAATAGAGGTCCAACTGAGAACATATATTCCACCAGAGGAGTTGAAAACTAGACTCGAGGAACTAAATCAACAAATGACTGACTTTGAGTTTACCCTGAAACAGAGTAAAACTAATAAATTAACCAAAGATGTGGCAAAATTCACCCCCGAAAATGCATACCCATATACTAAGGCGGATTATGTCTCCAAAAACACCTATAGCGATGCAGATAGCGACACCTCTGATAATGGGTCCTCAGGTTCCAATTCAAGTGGAAATCGAGGAAACAGACAACGCAGAGGAGGTTGGAGACAAAGGAGACAACAGTTCCCTAGACAAAGGGGATGGCGTGGGTACCAACCACAGAATCAATTTCCACAATTCATGGGCCCACCACAATTCAACCCCTTTCAGTTTGGACCAGTATGGAATCAAGAATACAGTAATGGTTACTTTGACCAACAACAGCAATATGGAGGGCCACAGCAACCTTTTTTAGGGGCACGCCAGAACACAAGAGGCAGGAACCGGAAAGGCAACACAGTCGCTTGGGAAGATCAGGAACAGCCCAACGCCCGGACAACCAGGAGCATGACGGGATCGCTTCCCAACCAACCGTCAACCAGCAAGAGAGGGACTTAGTTGTGAATCTCACACCCATGACCTTAACGTCAACACAGAAGACTGTTCTAAACAAAGGCTTGGGTTTTGTACCAACTCAAAAACCAGATATCTTCAGACTCAACAAAGAGTTACAGGACTTCTTTAGGAAACTAAAACTACAGGCTTTTTTTAAAGACAAACCCTTACCGGAAGACAAAACAGACACAGGATTGAAGTTGAAATCTACCTTCACCCCCCCGGATTCTACAATTCCCGTGGAAATCCTAACTTTTGAAAAGGCAGTAACTACGGAGGTTAACCAACTTAATACAAAAGGGAACAACGTCTTCTATAACACAAGTGGTGATGAACAACAAGCCCTCAGAGAACTGTCAACCAACAACGAGCTCGTTATTAAACCAGCAGACAAAGGGGGAGCGATAGTATTGCAAACCTTGGAGGCATATGACAAGGAGTGCCTACGTTTATTATCTGATGAACGGAACTACAAAATGTTGGAAAGAGACCCAACGGAAGGACTTCGGATTCGGATCTGCGGCATGGTAGAGGAAGGCCTAGCCCATGACTGGCTTAGCAAAAAGGAAGCGGATTTCCTTCAACAGCCAACTCCAAAAATACCATACTTCTACTGTATCCCGAAGATACACAAAAACATCGAAAGTCCACCGGGCAGACCAATTGTTTCCGGGATCGGGTCCATTCTGGAGCCCTTGTCAAAATTCTCTGACGCTTTCCTTAGACCAATGGTACAGTCAACGAATACGTATTTGAAAGACACCAAAGCGGTATTACAGTTACTGGAACAAAAGGAATTTGATCCCTCCACACAGCTCCTGCTCAGCCTCGATGTGGAGAGCTTATATACGAGCTTGCCTCATGAGGAGACACTACAAATCATAGAGGAAGTCCTCTACAGTAATGCATGGAAATACCAGACACCAAGAAATCTAGTATTGGAATGCATCGCCATGGCTTTGAAAGACAATTTTTTCAGATACAAGGATACCCTATACTTACAGACCCATGGAACAAGCATGGGGAGCACCTTCGCCCCAAGTCTAGCTGGACTATACGTCCACCACTTGCAACAGTATAAGATCTTACATGAAGACAACCCGTACCGTGCCCAGATTGATACCTGGAAACGGTACATAGATGATATTTTCATCATATGGAATGGGGATACAAATAGTGCCACCAGCTTCGTGACTTGGCTCAACAACCAAAATGAGTACCTAAAATTCACCAGTACTGTCTCCAACACATCAATGATCTTCCTGGATTTGAATATATACACGGAGGAAGGAAGACTGAAAAGTACCACCCACGTTAAACCCACCTCCAGAAACTGTTTGTTACGATACGACAGCTTCCATCCCAGACACCTGAGGGAGAACCTACCGTATGGTCAGTTCCTGCGACTCCGAAGAAACTGCACGGAACTGCACCAATTCAACAAACAGGCAAAAGATTTGAAAACCAAACTGATACAGAGACAATATCCTGCCAAAACCATTGAAAAAGCGATGAAACGTGCAAGGAACAACCACAGGGAGGCACTTCTAGAAGACAATTCTAAAGATAAGGAATCTAACAAAAGACCTATTTGCGTAACGACATATACGTCCATATCAAACCAGGTATCAAAAATCATAAACAAACACTGGGGAATACTGAACTGTGGAGACCTGGTTTTCGAAAAACCAATGCTTGCACACCGCAGGGGCAAAAACATCAAAGACATGCTTGTACATACCAGACCACGACTGAATACCACAGGAAGACAGAATGTGACTGGGGTTCAAGGACATTTTCCCTGCGGTGATTGCAGTTGCTGTCATCAAACTAAAAAAAGCAAAACCCTAACTTTTAGGAATGGCACATCATGGGAACAGCGCCAGTTCTCTAACTGTAACACGAAGAACGTGGTATACATGATAACGTGCCCATGCAGTCTGGAATATATAGGCATGACTACCCGACCTGTCAAAGTAAGAATAGGCGAACACAAAAGCAACATACGTTGTAAAAAAACTACCACGAAGATGGCGTCACATTTTTGGGATTTTCAGCACTGTATCAACGATTTACGCTGGACGGTCATCGAACGTCTACCATCTGACACAGGCCTGTTCCAGAAAGAACAACGGTGGGTGTTCCGCTTGGGAACCCATGTCACAGGACTTAATGATGACATTCCGTGGAGCCAAATTACTGGACCATAATCCAACATTTTTGTCATTCCACTTGGGTGAAGGTCAAAGGGGAAGAATAACCAACTTATTTCTGATATTGTCTTCTGCTCTGGATATGGTTTAAAGAGTCATGGGAAAGAAATACGCACACTAATGGACCAACACGGTATTATTAGTAATACTCCTTGGCACATGCCTCTTTTATTCAATGTTTTTCCGCCATGACACTCAGTAAATATATAACAAAGCAACATCCATCCAGAGACACCGCACGAGATGAGTGCAAACGACACATCGGCACGTGCGTAGTTGATTAGAACACCAGGGCTAAAGAAACATGCAACACGCATGCGCGCGCCTTTTAGAAAACAATAAATGACCAGTAAAAACAGTTTCCCGATATGGTGTAAAACGAAAACATTTCCTGTTTTACCGCACGACCAGTGTGATGCTTTCGCGCATGCGCCTATCACCAGAAAACCAAGGGCTCCATAGCGCATGCGCGTCTGGTTCTGCGAGTCTTTCAACAACGAGGCTTGCGCAGTAGGGCTGTGGTCGATACCAACTACAGTCTGGGCATGCAATTGGCAGGGCAGCGGACACTCCTTATTTGGTTTTCTGAAAAACCCGGCAATAAACCAATAACGCAAGGACACATGCCCCATGTAGAACACACATGTGACATGATAGGCGGATACACGGATGTACCTTTTTAGGCCATAATCCGATTTCCGCTAATCAGCGAATGAGAGACCGCCTGAATCGCTAATATATACCACCATGGTGCGTGCATTCGCATTTACGGCGGAGCAGCACAGGGTGGTAGAAGGAGGCCAATTTAGGCGGATTTTGTGAGTATACATATGGAACACAAGAGCAACTCTCTGATATCCAGATCTAATGTGGAGTCCAACAGTGAGTAATAGGAGTCACAGTACTGAAACCACTTCTTTACCCTCACAGATTGTGGATCCACCTACTTACCATGATGTTTCTGGATATGCTCATGACGCAATTCACAACAGTGACAATGAGTATGTCCAAAGGAAAAACATATACAAAAAAATCTTCTAGTGTGTCTTTTATGTTGTGTGTTTTGTATGTCCCTTTTTCTTACAGGTCAATTTGACTGTTTGGGGCTCCAGGTGACTGCACCTGTCTGAGCCAGTCTTTTTTGACTACCAAACTAAAGGTGAATTTTCTTTCCTTTTTTTCAGGGCATGCAATTGCATGAACCGAAGATACCGCTGTAGGCACATTGATAGCCTTCGTGAGATCATTTTCACTTTTTAATAAGTAGAATTACACTTTTTAATAGAAATACGTGAGTAGGGTTGGGAAGTTGTGCCCCGTCCTGAAGAAGGAACACCAGTTCCGAAACATGTCGACGCACACCAGAGGTCTAGTCCCTAATTAAGACTCTGAACCTCGCCTTTTGCACACTTTTTAACAGCACCAGCTAGGGGTATGGAATAAAGTTTTTTTCACTACACCCACTAGCCAGGTACTTTTTAATTTTCACCACACCCTTCACTCACATTAATCCCCTCACGTGCACTCAACACACACCATACATAGTCATTACTTGTCAACGCTCCCGTGTAGTCGCAGGTCGTAGCGTGCCGCATCCCCTTAGCGGGGTGCGAAGACCCCGATGATGAAGCATGACACCAAGGGGCCTGTTGGTGTGTGAGGGGTATTTTACACAACACTGAGTGTTCCCCATCACTGTGGTGCACACTGGCAGTAGGATTCTCCTTGTTTATTTATCAGTGCCTGTGGAGAAGGAATCCTATCTCTTTTCTCTACCTCCCTTCGTTGATAATTTATTCTTGTTGGTGTGTCTGTTGGTGGGTTTCTTGATTGGGACAAGGGTGTTGGTGCAGTCTTTGATCCAGTGTTTGAGGTTTCTGGCGGCGGCGTCTGGGTCAGTAGGGTCAGCGGGTGGGCTTTGGGCGAGGGCGGTGTTTAGCTGGTCTTCGGTGACTTTACTCCAGCAGCGGCCGGGGATCTGTTGGGTGCGGTGGTGCGCGGTAGGTTTCTGGAAGGTGAAGTGGATTCAGTGATGGTCGGTCAAGTGGAGTTCGGTGGTTTGGCTGAAGGAGACGTGGGATCTTGCAGAGAAGATGGTGTCAAGCGCGTGGCCGGCGTAGTGGGTGGGCGTTGAGACTAGCTGTCATAGCCTGAGGTTCGCGAGGTTGTCGATTAGGGTGGTGGAGTTGGTGTCGTTGTTGTTCTCGAGGTGGAAGTGCAGGTCTCCGAAGAGGATGTAGTCCGTGGAGGTGAGGGCGTGCGTACTGACGAAGTCGGCGATGGAGTAGCTGTACTGAGGTCAGGGTATGGGGGGTCTGTAGATCAGAGTTCCTATGAGGGTGGTGTTGGGATCGGTGTGGATCTGGAAATGCAGGTGTTCAGCGGAGCTGAGCGTGTCGTCGGTGCTGGTCGAGAACTTGAGGGATTGACTTGTGGATGATGGCAATTCCTCCTCCTATTCCGTTGGCGCGGTCTCTGCGGGTGATATTGTAGCCGTCCGGGATGGCTATGGCGATGTCCGGTGCCGAGGAGTCATTCATCCAGGTCTCTGTTAGGAAGGCGATTTCCGGGGAGGATGTGTCTAGCAGGTCCCAGAGTTCGATGGCGTGTTTGCATGCCAAGCATGTGTTCAGGAGTATGCACCTGAGGTGGTTGTGTCTTGTTCTGGCGGGTGGATTGGTGGGTCAGATGCCTATGTCAATTTCATCTCTGTCTTAAGTAACCGCTCATACATCATAGAATTATCGACGCAACCCGGCAGGGCCCCTCAAAACACTGTTATCTGTGAGTGCTATGCCCATATAAACTGTCATTATTCCTCAGAAGGCTAAAGACCAATTGCATCTTTATAAAATGCATTGTATCATTCAAAGGCCTAACACAATTGGCACTATAATAATATGTCATGAGTGTGTACGAGCATAAAAGGAAGGTGAGGAACATTTGTTAAACTAAGAAGTGAAGTCACCTGCGTATGGAGGCCAGACAGTTTCCTACATCTGATGTTATGAGGAGAAAAGTTTTGGCAAATCTGTACTATGACTTATGACCAGAAATACTTTTATGCAACTATAAGTTACAGTACTTTCGAATTAAAGAATCTTAGATTTTCTCTGCATTGAAGCTAGGAAACTCCCCATTTTATTTGGCTTTCAAATCAGCTCCTCACGGAATAACCACACGGGGAGCGTCAGTTAGATTGAGAGTTTGTTAATAACCCACAAGCATAACTTGAACTTTCATGAGGTCTAAAATGAAAATATATAGATTTTGAAACTATAAAAAGAAAATCCTCAAACATGTTCGCTGATTGTATATTAAGTAAAGAGATTATGTGTGCTGCGAGCATTTTCATTTGAGAGTTTTGAGACATCTTTTGGCATTGTTTAACAAATAATTTGTGTATTACTTCATAGTCCTATTTGTACTATTTGAATGACCTGCTTGTAAAACAGTAGATGAAGTGGCCTCCTCCCCCGAGTAAGATTATATTAAGTATTCTTTCATTCAATGTCTTCATGTGCACAACCACCAACGTTTCTCGGGCCTCTGTGACAACTTCAAAGACCAGACACTTGACTCCGAAACCACCTTCTCCTCCAGCAACGCCAGCCAGCCCACCGTCTCCTCCTGGACCTCAGTCACCACCAAAGACACCACCTCGACCATGAAAGACACCCATTCAGGGAAACCCACAGGCGCCTGCCCACCACACATCTACCATAGAGCCGCCACCGCCATCTCTCCAGAACTATGACGCATCATCAAGACCACCTTCAAGACCAGCGCCTTTCCTAATGACTGGAAATGCGCAGAAGTCAGACCCCTACTCAAGAAACCCTCAGCAGACCTCATGGACCTCAAGAACTACCAACCCAACTCCCACCTCCCCTTCGCGGCCAAAGCCACGAGAAGATTGTCAATGCTCAGCTAACAAAATTCATCGAAGAAAATTCCATCCTCGATCCCTCCCAATCCAGATTCCGCAGCAACCACAGCACAGAGTCCGCCCTAATCGCTGCCACAGACGACATCTGCACCCTCCTCAACCAAGGACACACCCCGGCCCTGATCCTACTCTACCTCTCGGCAGCTTTTGACACCGTCCCCCACCGCACACTCACCGCCAGAATCCACGAGGCCGGCATACAGGGAACCACCCTTGACTGGATACGCTCCTTCCTCACCCGCAAAACCCAAAGGATCAGTCTACCACCCTTACTCTCCAAACCCGTGGAAATCAACTGCGGAGTGCCCCAAGGATTGTCACTCAGCCTCATACTCTTCAACATCTACATGGCCCCCCTCGCCACCAGGGTCAGACAGCACAGACTCAGCATAGTAGCCTACGCCGATGACACCCAGCTCATCCTCTCCCTCACCAAGGACCAGACTCAACTTCCAGGAAGGAATGAAGGACATAGCATCCGGTATGAGCAGCAGCTGCCTAAAGCTCAACTCGTAGAAGACAGAGGTCCTCGTCCTCGGACCATCCCCCTCTGCATGGGACAACACCTGGTGACCCACCACCCTCGGCAACCCTCCCACCCCCACGGACCATGCCTGAAATCTGAGCATCATTCTTGACTCCTCCCTCTCCATGACACGACAGGTCAACGCCGTCACCTCCAGCTGCTTTCTCACCCTCTGCATCCTCCGAAAGACCTTCAAATGGATCGGCCCTAAATCAAGGGAGACCATCACCCACACATTCATAACCATCAGACTGGACTACAGAAACGCCCTCTACGCCGGGATCAAGAAGTCTGTGCTCCACAAACTCCAGACCATACAGAACACTGTGCCAGACTCGTCCTTGGCATCCCTCGACACGAACACATCACCCAACTCCTGCGTAACCTCCACTGGCTCCCTGTCAAGAAGAGGGTCACTATCAAGGTGCTCACCCATGCCTACAAATGCCTTCACAACACCAGAGCCCGATACCTCAACGAGAGAATCTCTTTCCACGCACCCAAGATAAACCTCCGATCCGCCAACCTCACCCTCATTGAAACCTCGTACATCCGCAGGGCCAGAACAGGTGAAAGAGCCTTCTCCTACATCGCTGTCAAGACCTGTAACGAGCTCCCGGTCGACAACATTCGCACCCGCTCCCTGAATATTTTCAGGAAGACACTCAAAACCTGACCCTTCGACTGAGCGGAGCTGCTCCTGCCACCCTCCCAGTGCCTTGAGACCCTCACGGGTGAGTAGCCCACTTACAATTCCCTGATTGATTGATTGAGTTTGGAGCTAGAACTCTGGACATTTCCTTTGTTTTAATTCTTTCAGGAATATAGTTAGATTTCACATTCAAATGAAACCCTTGGTGTGGTGCACAAGGAAACAGCAAAACCGTATAGTGATAAAGTATTATATTCACGCAAACCATACAAAACCGAGAAACATTTTCTTAAATTGTGTTATCCGTAAACCTCTTTATGTATCTACATAATAAAGCTGTTAGTGCAGTTAAGCATATTTTTGGAAATGAACACAGGCTGATCTAACGTGAAAGGACTGTTTATTTTCAAATAATGTGAATTCATTATACACCTTCTTTAACACATTTTATCCACTACCATACATGGCAAAATGGTGGCTGTATGCATTTGTTTAATTCACGTTCTCTGTTTATTTATTTTTTACCAAAGAAGCAGTAGGCACACATAGGGTTCAATATTCACGTACCATGTTAATCAAGCATGTGATACATTTAGTTTCTCTGTGGAAAACAAGGCATTTGTACCTTATTAGGACTAAGAAAACAATTGAATTTGAAACTATCACTAACAGAAACTGACAAGGATGTCTATGAACTTATTTTTTTTAATTCCCTTACAAATGAAGACACAGAATGATTGCATACGATTGTTATTCAGAAGTTTAGGATCTATATCTACTCCTTAGGCCATATTAATAGCTGGACCTTGCTGGAAATATTGTTAAACCCTCCCGCTACTATGTTTAATTTGTACATTCCATTGTAAACAAGCATTGGCAATGCTAATAGGTCTGGCTTTATCATAGAGGAAGCCAATAGCATGTGCTTGCTCCCATATTGTAAAGTAAACTGTCAGATAATAAGACCATTACATTTTAAATCTCCTCTACTGAATTCTTTTAACTAATTAACAATAGCAAGTTATTTACTACAAGTACAATGTTACTCACTCAAAATGATGTTGTCACTTCTACAGAGAAGTCTCATTATACCAACAGGTAAATAGTAACTTCTGTAACATTTTGTTTTTTGCTTCCAAGGTTTGAAATATAATTCATGCAAATGAAGCTTTGGGCACTTTCCCACTGCTGATCAGTGCTAAAGTGCATAAGCTCTCCCTATTGTAGATTGTTGTATGGAGTAGTGATTCCATGATTGGCTGATTTGGTTTACTGGTCAGACTCTAGTACAGTGCACCGAGTGTGCCCAGGGCTTATATACCAAATGCTGCTAGTGGGCTTGCAGCACTCGTTGTGCCACCCACAGAAGCAGCCTGTAAAAGTGTGTCTCAGGGCTGCCGTTGCAGAGCCTGTGTGCAGTTTGGTACTGCCATGTTGACTGGGCACGTGCACCCACTTGCCAGTCCCTAAACCTTCCCTTTTCTTCATATCAGACACTCCTATGGTAGGCCCAAGGGCAGGATGCATTGTAAGTATAAGGTAAGACAAGCCCTGATGTGTGTGGCATGTCCTAATAGTGAACTACAGCCATTTTCGTTTTTCCCTTTTGCAAGGCTACCTATTCCCCATAGGCCAGAATAGGCAGTTTGATTATTACGTCTTACAATCCTAACTGACTCAGGAAACTCAGTGGAAATTCGAGTTTATTATGCCTGGACTCAGAATGATAAAATACATAGTTTAGTGAAGTTGGTTTTAACATTCTGTGTTTGAAAATACCACTTTTAGAAAGTAGGTATTTTCTTGTCTAACTATCCACGCCTGCCTCTGTTAAGTTGGTTATTTCTTGTCTGGAGTTTGAGTGACAGGGGCTGGGGGATTCCAGGAGACAGGGTGAGTCAGCCCAGTGGTGAATAGAGAGATCTGCATCTAGATGGGATGGAGCAGTTGCACCTGGAACCTGAATAGGGCTTTGGCTTCCCTCTATGACTCGATGTGTCGCCGCTGCAGCTGACGCATCAAGTCGAGACTTCTCGCAACATCGGAGAAGCGTGCCGCATCTAGAAGAAAAACAACCTCTTTATTTATTTGCACTGGATTTTTGCTGCATCTCCATCGCTGCAACACTTTCGTTGTAGAAGCGTGACGCATCATAAGGTACATTGACTCAAAGTGTCACATTTTAGGATCCAAAGAGAACTAAGCTAAACCTACCATTTTAAGTATAGTATTGTGGATTTTTGTCATTTGTGGTCTTGTGTTAAATTTATATAAAGAATACCTATTTTTAATATAAATCTGTACTGTTGTCACTTAATTACTGTATGTGTTCACAAATGCTTTACACACTGCCTCTGAGATAAGCCTGTCTGTTCGTGCCAAGCTACCAAGGGGGTGAGCAGGGCTTATTTTAGGAGTGTACCTCCTTACCCTGACTAGAGGCAAGGGTCCCTATTTGTCACAAGTACCTACATGTGCCAACTAGAGAACCCCAAATATAACAGCATGTATTTAATTGGAATATTTAATTTTATTGTAAGTCCCTTGTAGAGTGGTATACCATATACACAGGAACAGTAAATTATATGCTAGCAGTGGGCCTCCAGCATTTATTGGGCCACCCACCTAACTAGCACTCTAAAACATTTCCCAGGTCTGCCATTGCAGCCTAAATGCAATGTTACACTGCCATGTTGACTTGGCATTTAAAATTGCTTGCCAAACTTTAAACTTCTCTTTTATTACATATAGGTCACCTCTAAAGTAGGCCCCGGGTAGCCCATAAGGCAGTGTGCGTGTAATTAAAAGGCAGGAAATGTACATTTAAGATTACATGTCCTATTAATGAAAAACTCCCAAATTCTATTTTCACTCTAATGAGGCGTCCCCATCCCATATGATAACATTGGGGATTCCTTATTAAGCTGTAATTGATTGATTGATTGATTGATTGATTGTGGGTTTATAGAGCGCGTAGTAACCCGGAAGCATCCCAGCGCTAAGGACCAAGACAGCGGAAACAGAGGGGATTCCTAATTGATAAGAGGTTGGTCTGCCATGTTTGGTACCTAAGAAATTGTAATGATAAATCCCCTTTAATGACAAACTCAGATTTTTCTTTACAATTTTGAAAATGCCCCTTTTAGAAAGTTGACATTTTCATGCTCCTAGGCCTGTGTGCCTGTAGTCTGTCTCTGATGGTATGTCCGGGTTGGGTGACAGCTGGGCTTTGCATATTCCATCTAGACAGTCACACACAATGAGACCTTAGATGAGACTTGAGGGGCCATCCCAGCTGGATGCAAGGGAGGACCTGGGCACAGCCTCACTAACACATGAATAGGCTGTATCCTGTCCACGCACAAAGGACTGGATAGCCCCCTGTTGTGAGTTTGGAGTCAGGGCAGGAAGGGAGGACCTCTGTGCACTTCAAAGGCCTGTCTGTGTAGTCTCATCCACTTCAAAGGCACCACTGAGTATAAAAACAGGACCTCAGACCCCATCACTTCAATACACTTCTGGACCTGTGGATACTCTGCCAGAAAGAAGGACTGTTGTGCTGCTTAAGGACTGCCACCCTGCTGAACTGCTGCTCTGGAAGAACTGCTGTCCTGCTGTCCTGACTTGCTGCCTTCTGCCCTTCTTGCCTGGTGAGAAGGACTAGACCTTCATCACTTGAACCCAGAGTGACTCCAAGGAGTAATTGGAGGGCCTCTTGATCTGAAGTCTCAAGGACATAGAAGTGTCCACCCACCCTGCTTCTGCACCTGAACTCTGCCATCTGTGAGTCTGCCCTGCCAAGTGGTACCACCCCAGTCTTGGACTCTTGGAAATGGGCTCAAGGTGTTGCTCCAGCAGAAATAACACTTCATTCTTGCTGCGGAGATCAGAATCAGTGTATCTTCACCACTGCTTGGGCCAGCACCAATGCATCACCGCCGTTGTGAGAATCGGAACAAGTACCTCGCCGCTGCGTCGTGGATCAGAGCCAGCGCATTGCCTTTGAAGCCACCACTGCACAACATTCTTTCTGGTGTATGGTCCTCATATCCTCATAGACAACAGCCTTCATGACAAGGACGAACCTACGCATCTCAGCACCCCGCTCATCAGAGTGACTGTGCAGATCAGGACCAGCTCACCACTGCGGCGTTTATCAGTACCAATGTATCACCTTGTCTGCACCCCTTATCTTCACCGCCGACAGGATTCTCGATGTCGATGCATCCAGGACTAAGGTACTTTTGCTCAGCTGGCCAAGCTGGAACCTTTGACTTTGTCCTGGTTCAGCGCAACCATATATCTCTTGTTGGCGCTTTGTGCTTTTTGGTGTTATTTTCATTTAAAACTTTAAAACTCAATATCTTCAGTTCTACTTATTAGACTTGTGTTGTTTTGGTGGCAAATAATTTATTATATTGCAATCTATATTTCCAAATTGGTTTGGGATTTTTCATGTGTTGTGTTTTCAATTTGTTACTGTGTATGTGCTGAAAACATGTTTTACACATTGCTGTTAAATTAAACTTAACTGCTTTTGTGCCAAGCTACCCAGGATTAAGCTAAGGTTAATTTAGTGACTTTTTGTGGTTCACCCTGCAAGGGTTGCGGCGGTTGCTTGACTAGAGCTCACACCCCAGTCAAAACACAACTCAATTAAGCACAGTTAGAATGGAAACATTTCTGCCAGAAACACTACATAGCAACATGGCAGAACTTTTTGTCACCTCAAAAGTTGTAGGGAGAGGAGGTGGAGATGGTGATCAGCAATGAATGTTTGTCAGCTCACTTCAATTTAAAAAAGCTGCCTTGTGAAATCATCTTTATCAATGGTCCACATAAGCGTTGATCTTTCTTTTATGTTCATTTTTAAATATCGATCAATACTTAAGTGATTAGTCAAGCAACTCACTTTTATGTAGCAACATTATATGAGACTCCTAGCCGTCATAATATGAGCCAAGTCTTTTGAACCAGACCTAAAAAAAATCTTAAAAACAATAGTATTTCTTTGTTGTCGTCAATATAAACAAATAAAAAAATAAGGTAGTAAAAGATTTGGAAAATGAACAATAGGATGAATGATAGTTTCAAAATGCCCAGAAAAAAATGCTAAGAGTTTTCTTGGGACAGATAACAAATGCTAATTGTTACCTATCTCAGTAGTGCTCGTTTTAATGATCTTGGAAGAATGAGAGAGTAGGTTTACTTGCCAGGGCACAGCAGTCAGCTGAGTTAGCATACTGGAGTGTGAGGGATGACTCAATAATGAAACTTCCTTTAGCAATCCATTTCATGGTCCTTCGATATTAATCTGCATTATGCATCTCTCTTCATGTCCATTTGAAGCAGATAGAAACTATATGATTGCTGGTTGAAACATTGTTAAGGTCAAATAGCTACACTCCGATGAGACATTTAATTAAATTTAGTTTTTAGGATTAAAAGGAATGTAATTATACCTTCAGAAACAACTTGACTTTAACATGCATATATGTAACTTCTACTTGGTTAAGAAAGTCACTTGTTTAGAAATTGTCAGTTTGCAGGTTTGTCCTACACCCTTCGTGTAAGAATCCCGCTTTGTGTGGTCTCTCCATGTTTTTTGATTTTATGAGACCGAATTTATTGGTATATTTTGACTTAGAGAAGTTGCTAAACATTTCACTCTTCTCCAATCTCTTTCCACAGTCGGAATGGTTGGAAGTTGGGTCCTGGCAAGGGCAGAAGTAAACCTTTTTCCAGAGCGGTGAACAAATTAGGTGGTGCAATCAATCAGATTTCATGAGCAAACGTTACATATCCTGTATTTGTAAGGGGCATGTTCCCTCCAGGGTCGCTTGACACTGAAAAAACAATGCTTATTCTTGCCCAACTTAATGGTAATAATTTTATAAGGCTCGGAAGGAAGAAAGGTTGAAACGACCTGCTGCAATCTGAACCTGTGCTCATGTTTATTTTCTCATATGACAATGGAGTTCACATAATTTTGCAAGAAGTACTATTTCCAGGTGTACTTTGGTAAACATTTTCAAATTCCTGAAAATTGTACATTTCCACCAATGCAAGGACATATATCTTCAGGTGCACCATTGCGCCTCTCATAATTAACTAGGCCCCCAACATATTTTTCTGTTGCCCATTATGGTTTTAGACTGATTCACTGTCATTTTTGTAATACTGAAAATGCATCAAAAACGTTTTAGTAAAACAGGGAAATGGTAAATAAAGTTGCGGAACAGACTAGCAAGTCTCTTTATTCAACTTGTCATTTTTTTAAGTGTACATTTGCTAACTAAATTAACGAATCGTGCATTCAGGCGTTTGTGTGTAGTAAGGTCGAATAATGTGAGCACTAGAATTAGCCACACATTGTTACATTTTGCAAAAGCACACGTTTCTGAACTGAAACTGTCTTTAATAATGCTCACTGAGCCCACAGCTCACTGCCTTTCACTACAGTACTAGCCCTAACGATAAAGGTTCTGCATTAATAATTCATATATGCAAGTTTGAACCATTTCCATAAATAAATAGAAATCCTCCTTTAGTGGCAATTATTTCAGACAATGTTACTATAAATTGATAGCCAGTAGTGTGTCTTTCAGGGAGCTGGGCCTACTTGTCCATTTCAAAGATTGTTACCCTTTACCCCCTACAAAAGGTCCTGGGCATCAGGCGTTAGAAATTCCACACCTATGGTTCTTATGACTGTGAGCGGCTGTGAGACCTAGAATGCCATGGACCCTTTTAGTCCTTTTATTGCTCCATTTATATTATGTGGTGTACCACATAGATATAAAGTTTAGAATATATTGCACTATCATATTGTTGGAAATTCATCCTGTGCCCTGGGCACCCACCAACTTTTTTCTGACTGGTACTGGTGGCGACTGACTGACCCTGGGCTCTGCCTAATCAGACCCAGACTCCTTTTAAAAAGTAAATTATGCCCAAACTCGACTTTGGTGTTTGGGGCACTACAAAATGGATAAAGTACAATGTTTAGGCATATTAGGTACCCCTGGGGTCTCCACTTGGTGTCCCAGGGGTGGGGGATCAGGTATTTATAAGGAGGACCCTCATAAAATGAGTTGTATATGCCCTGGGTAAGTAAAATTACACATTTCACTCCCCACATTGTGATAAAGTGCTGCCCAAAATCGACTCTGATGGTAGGAACACTGTGGAGGGAGGATCTGCAATATGTTTACATATTCAGAACCCCTAAAGCCTCCTCTAGGTGTTCCTGAGGTTGGGCCCTGTAGATATATGTAGAGTACTTATAAAATATGCTTTTATAAGCACTGGTGCTGGAAAAATTGCCCACTTCATTTTTCCCATTGCAAATCCCCTGCCACTTAGGTTTACATGGCAGAAAGTTATTAACTAAAAACGTTTGATAGGAGAAGACTAAAAATCCCATTCAAAGACTTCCCTGAATGGTATTAATAATAGGATGTATTTAGCCAGCTCTTCTCTCACTGCAGGAAAATCAGCCATTATGAATTTTGAAGAATTGGTGCTCTCTGGGACAAAATAGTGCCACACTCTGCAGGAAGTGGTCAGACCTTTGGGTGCTACCCTGCAGCCCATTGGACAGGATTGACCTCTTGCCTGACCCAGAGAAATGGGAATAAGTATCTGAGAAGGGCAGAGCCCCTCAGATATGCTGCTTGAACTTAAGAAAGCAAGACGGGCCATGCTGGAAGTTTGATGTGCATTTCTTAAGGCTAGTACCCTGAAGACTGCACCTTCTGCACCATCTGAAACTACAGCCTGTTGATTACCTTGCTGTAAAAATAGCTGCAGGTTAACAGAGCTCACCTGGAACATCACCACCAAGAATCCTCAATCTGGAGAACTACTAGTAGATTTGTAAGGGTTTTGTCCAAGTGGATTGTGGGAACTGAAGTCCTCAACTTTCTAGTACCATCTTGGAGTTTCCAGACCCTTGGAGTGAGTTTGAGACAATCTGGGACCCTTTGGGGAACTTCAGGAAGAAGTTCTAGAAGTTTTTAGAACTTTGGAGCAACTTTGGAACAAAGCTTCATAAGGGGACCAACTAAACCTGGCCAGCCAAGCCACCTGCCTTTAACTGCAAGTTGGCCTGCCGTCTAGGTTTGCCCTGCCGAAAAGCTCCGTAGGTCCTACTTCCAGAGTTTGACCGAGAGTAGTCAAAATCTGAGGCCGGCGAACCCTCACCAAATCCAGTCCGGTGAAGAACATCGAGGGACCCTGCGAGAAAAAGCTCTGTAAAAGTTTCTACGTCCGAACGAAGAAAAGTTGACCGGGAGCAACCGCGACAACCAAGCTTCCTGCCTTCAACCGCATGTTGGCCTGGATCCTTGATTTGTCCTGCTGGAACCCTTTGGAGTTCGGACTCCCATAAGTTTGACCGGGAGCTCATCGCAAGGCAATCCGGTGAACCCTCACTGAATCCGGACTGGCTGAGAGCCTCAAGAGACCCGGGAAGAAAAGCTCAAGAAAAGTTTCCAAGTCAGAAGGTAAAAACTTTGACTAAGACCTACCGCAAGGGGTAGCTGCCCAGGGCTCCATCACGGTCGGCCTGAAACTTTGACTGTGACCCAGTCTATCACGACCAGATGTCCCAATAAGGAGCTGTGGGTTTCTATGTGCTAGAAATTGCTAAATGTTTGAAAATCCATGACTGCGGTTCCCTACATTGGATTTTGGTTGTTTGGGTGTCATTATAAAGATAACAATATTTTCTATTTGTATAAATTGGTGTTGGAATTTTATTTTATATTGTGTCTTAATTATTTACTGAAATGGTGTTTTTAAATGCTTTACATACCTGTCTTTAAAGTTAAGCCTGCCTGCTCGCAGCCAAGCTACAAAGGGTTGAGCATGGGAGTAATTTTCTAAGACATATTGTGAGCCCTATACTTTGTTAGTGGCCTTATTGCCAGTGGCAGATATACATTTGTCCCTACTAATAATCCACTTTCCTACATTTGGTGCTCAGAGGTGTGGATGAGGACTTGTGTTTAAAAAGTACACCATTCAGTAAGTGAATTAAGATGGTAAAAAGCCTCTAAATTGCATTAGAACAAAACTTTTGAGTTTGATTTTTGGAATTTGGACTAAACTGTTTTTAATCCATTGTTTTGATTTTTCCAAATTGTTCGAAGTCTGTTGTGCCTGGTTATTGTGACCCAAAACTAGGGAACCATGGAGCTGGACCTGGCTAAACAGTCCCGGGTAAGGAAGGCTGATCTTAGGGTACAGTGTAGGCTGAGGGGGCTGCCTGCCGCCTGCAAGATTAGGAATGCAGGGTTGCCTAAATCCCTAAAGGCCTGGGATGGGGTAGCTGAGGAGATTTCAGTGAGATGGAGGGTGCTCCCCCCAACCTCACCCAAGGGGAGGAGGGTGAGTATATTGCTTCTTCCATCTTCTCTAGTTTTAGCCATATGATTCCAGATGGTGGGAGGGGGGAAGGGTCCCTTACTCAGAAACCACCACTGTACCTTGCAGAGAGACAGCTTAAAGCTCAATTTGCTTTGATAGCTTTGGAGCAGGAGAAATTGGAATTAGCTAGGAAGAAATGGGAGAGGGAGGAGAAAAGAAATGGTGGCAGTGAAAATGATGAAGATGTTGGGATGTCCAGGGGTGGTGGTTTGGATCATAAACCTATCAAAGGTATAGTACCCAAGTACACCAAGGGGGATGACATTGACAAGTGGCTAGCAACCTTTGAGAGGGCACTTAAAATGAGTAGTGTTCATTCTAAGTATTGGGATGCACTCCTGTGGGAGTTCATTCCAGTAGCTGGGAGGGATAGGCTCCTGACCCTGAAGGGGGAGGATGCAGAATCATACCAGCAGATGAAGGCGTGCTTAGTCAAGAGATTTGGTCTGAGTCTGGAGCAGTACAGGGTGAAGTTTAGAGGTTCCCAGAAATTTAGTTCAAAGTCTTGGATAGACTTTGTGGACGTTTCAGTGAAGGCACTAGAAGGCTGGATTGTTGGTAACAAAGTTGACACATATGAGGGATTGTATAATTTGTTTGTGAAAGAACATATTTTGACTCATTGTGCAGAAGAGAAGTTACGCCAGTATCTAGTGGGGAAAGAAGAAGGTAAAACCAGAAGGAGCCCTCCAAATACCCACAAAAACCTGCACAAGGAGGGGGGCCCAATCCAACCCAAATTCAAAGGGAGGGGGTATCAGGGAAAGAATGGTAGGTTCTTTGATCTCTCAAAGGTAGGTAAATGCTTTGAATGTGATCAGCCAGGGCACAAAAAGGGAGATGCTATCTGCGCCAAGAAGATCTCACACTTACACTGGCCATCCACAGGGATTGCTAGAGTAAGTGTAGGGGTGGAGAGTGGTGCCCCAGAGTAAGGTGGTGGAAGCAACCTTAGAGTCCCTGGGTGGGGTGAATATCATAACCCTTGCTGCTTTACCTCCAAACACGGACAAGTATAGGCAGAGGCCTAAAGTGAATGGGACTGAGGTTGAGGCTAACAGAGACACAAGAACTAGTGTAACTATGGTCCTGGATGAGCTGGTGCTTCCAGGGAGGTTGCTACCTGGTAAGTTTTACCAGGTGACTTATGCAAACAGCACTACCAAATTCCATCCTATGGCTGTGATGGATTTAGAATGGGGGGTGTGACAGGCTCTATGAAGGTAGCTGTGTCAAGGGTGCTCCCAGTCCAGTATTTACTGGGCAATGATCTTGAAGCCTCTGATTGGTCAGAAGTGTAAAGAGGACTCGATATGAAAATATTGGAGCTCCCTGAGTGGGTATGTGCTGTGACTAGGTCACAGACTAGCCGGAAGAGAGGGGCTAGACCCTTGGACCTTGGAACAGAGGGCCAAGCATCCAAGAACAAGGGTACTGGGCCTGGTGATCAACCCCAGGGAACTCCAGAGTTGCAGGAAGAAGCTAACCCTGATGGGGAGGATCTGGGCTCTGGGGGAGGGACTCCATCATTGCTAGAACTGTCAGATTTGTCAGAACTGACAGGACAGGTGGACCCTCCAGAGAAGAGTACAGTAAGGGACAGGGAGACTGCGCCACCCTTGAGAGCTTGAGGTGGATTGCTTCTAAGCAAGAGGAGGGGGATGACAGTAGGTTTCACAAAATATACTGGGAAGAAAGCCTGCCTTATACTGAGGCCTGAAACATCAAGGAGGGGCCACCAGGAGGTTGGTGATGTCCCAGAAGTACAGAGTTAATCCTGACTTTGGGTCATGATATCCCCCTAGCAGACATTTGGGACAAGCAAAGACATGGAACCAGTTGGTGAACCATTTCTACTGGCCCCATATGTCTGAAAAGGTAAAGGAGTTTTACAGCTCCTTTGTCACCTGTCAGGCCAGTGGCAAGGCAAGGGGCAAGATAATGGCTCCCCCTATACTACTGCCAGTGGTTGGGATTCCTTTTGAAAGGGTAGGGGTGGACATTGGTGGTCCCCTGGACCCACCTACTGCATCAGGGAATAGATGTATCTTAGTGAGAGTGGATCATGCCACTGGTACCCTGTTGCAATGCCTCTTAGAACCATAGATGCTCCTGCAGTGGCTAGTGCACTGCTTGGTGTGTTCACCAGAGTTGGTTTTCCGAAAGATGTGGTGTCCGATAGGGGCATGAACTTTCTGTCCAGTTATCTGTCAGCTATGTGCGATGAGTGTGGTGTTAACTACAAGTTCACCACCCCTATCACCCACAAGCAAATGGTCTAGTTGAGAGATTCAACAACACCCTGAAGGGCATGATAAATGAGTTGTCAAAGAAACTCAGGAGGAGATGGGATGTTCTCCTCCCATGCCTACAGTTTGCCTACAGGGAGGTGCCACAGAAAGGGGTTGGTTTCAGTCCTTTTGAGTTGTTGTTTGGACACCCTGTGCGGGGGCCATTGAGCCTGCTGAGAGAGACTTTAGAGAAGCCTCTTAAAGAAGCAAAGGACAATATGCTTGACTATGTGCTAGGCCTGAGATCTAGAATGGCAGAGTACATGTACAAGGCAAACCGGAAATTGGAGCCTGGCCAGGAGCTCCTGAAGCACTGGTATGATCAGAAGGCTACTATGCCTGAGTATACTCCAGGACAATTGGTGTGGGTGTTGGAGCCCGTGGCTTCCAGGGCCCTCGTGACAAGTGGAGTCAGCCCTATCTAGAAAATAATGATGAGGTTACCTATTTGGTTGAACTTGGCACCCCCAGGAACCCTCATAGGGTCCTGCATGTGAATAGATTGAAACCCCACCATGACAGGTCAGACATGACCATGTTACTGATCACTGATAAGGGTGTGGAGGAAGAAACTGAGCCTGTGCCCGACCTCCTCTCCACTATTTTGGAAGATGGATCAGTGGAGGGGGTTGTCCTCTCTCCCAAGTTGACAGACCAGCAGCACTGAGACTGTAAGCAAGTGCTGGAGCCGTTTGCTGATTTGGTCTCCTTGACCCCAGGCATCACTAAGTGGTGTGTGCACCACATTGACACTGGTGACAGCCTACCTGTCAAAAATAAACTATACAGGTTGTCTTACCATGTCAGGGCCATCATTAAAGCGGAGATTGCTAAGATGCTGGAATTGGGGGTAACTGAACCGTTTGAAAGTCCATGGGCCACTCCAGTGATGCTGGTACCTACACTTAATTCTCAGGGGGGACCCAAGGAGTTAAGGTTCTGTGTGGACTACATAGGATTGAATGCAGTCACAAAGACTGAAACTCACCCAATACCTAGATCTGATGAGCTCATTGACAGGTTAGGAGCTGCTAAGTACCTGAGTACTTTTGATTTGGCTTCAGGTTACTGGCAGATTGCCCTCACTGATGGAGCAGAGGAGAAGTCAGCATTCTCCACACTAGAGGGACATTATCAGTTCAAGGTAATGCCCTTTGGCTTAAAGAATGCACCTGCCACCTTCCAAATTTTGGTAAACAAGATGTTGTCTGGGTTGGAACAGTTCAGTGCAGCTCACCTCGGCGATATATCTGTATATTGTTCTACCTGGGGGGATCACTTAAGCCAGCTAAGGGAAGCGTTTCAGGCCATGCAGCACGCAGACCTGACTATTAAGGCAAGTAAGTGCCAAATAGGAAAGGGTTCTGTGTTTTCCTGGGCCACCTGGTAGGTAGGGGCCATGTACAGCCTATTCAATCTAAAATCCAAACTATTTTGGATTGGACATCTCCTGTTACCCAGACTCAGATCCGGGCATTCCTTGGACTGACAAGGTTTGTTCAAAATGATGGGACCATTGTGAGGCCTCTAACAGAACTCACTTCCAAGAAAAGGCCCAAAAAGTTGGATTGGATCCCAGAGTGTCAGAAGGCTTTTGACACTCTGAAAGCTGCTATGTGTTCAGCACCAGTGTTGCTGGCCCCTGACTATCACTCAATCAATCAGGGGTTTATAAAGCACGCCACTCACCCGTGAGGGTCTCAAGGCACGGGGAGCAGCTCCAGATCAGATGAAGACCCAGGTCTTGAGGTCCTTCTTGAATGTGTGCAGGGTCGGGGAGCATCTGATGTTCACAGGGAGATCGTTCCAGGTCTTGACCGCGATGTAGGAGAAGGCTTACCCACCGGTTCTATTTCTGCGGATGTGGGGGACCTCTGCCAGGGTGAGGTCGGCGGAGCGGAGATTCTTCTTGGGTACATGGGAATATACTCTCTCGTTGAGGTATTTGGGATTTGTAGGCGTGGGTGAGGAGTTTGAAGGTGAGCCAGTGGAGGTCTGATAGGTGTTGGATCATGTGTTCGAGACACAGAGTCCCGAGGATGAGTCTGGCTGTGGCATTCTGGATGGTTTGGAGTCTGTGTAGAAGGGTTCTGTTGATTCCGGCATATAGGGCGTTGCCGTAGTGGAGTCTGCTGGTTATGAGTGTGTGGGTGACGGTCCTTCTGCAGTTGAGGGGATCCGTTTGAAGGTCGTGCGGAGGATGCGGAGGCAGTTGAAGCTGGTGGAATCAATGGCGTTGATCTGGTGGTTCATGGAGAGGGAGGAGTCGAGGATGATACCAAGGTTTCGTGCATGATCTGTAGGGGTGGGTGGGTTTCCGAGGGCGGAGGGCCACCAGGTCTTGTCCCAGGCAGAGGTGCAGGATCCGAGGATGAGGACCTCGGTCTTCACTGAGTTGAGCTTCAAACAGCTGTCTTTCATCCAGGCTGCCACGTTCTTCTTTCATTCCTGGAAACAAAGTCTGGTGTCTTCGGGCTTCTTTGTGAGTGAAAGGATGAGCAAGGTGTCATTGGTGTAGGATACAATGCTGAGGCCATGCTGTCTGATGATGGTGGCGAGGGGGGCCATGTAGATGTTGAAGAGGGTGGGGCTGAGCGATGATCCTTGGGGTACTCCGCAGTTGATATTGGTGGGCTCAGAGAGGAACGGAGGGAGTCTGATCCTCTGATTTTGGCTGGAGAGAAAGGATAAGATCCAGTTGAGGGCGGTTCCTTGAATCTCCGCGTCGTGAAATCTGGCTGTGGATGTGCGATGTGAGATGGTGTCAAAGGCTGCGGAGAGGACTAGCAGGATGAGGGCAGCAGTGTGACCCTGGTCGAGTAGCATACGGATGTCGACGGTGACTGCGAGGAGGCAGTGTCGGTGCTGTGGTTGCAGCGGAATCCAGACTGGGAGGCATCCAGGATGGAGTTTTCTTCGATGAAGGTGGTCAGTTGGCCGTTTACGAGTCTCTCTGTGACTTTGGCCCTGAAGGGGAAGAGAGAGATGGGCCGGTAATTTTTCAGGTCTGTCGGACCGGCCGCTGGCTTCTTGAGGAGCAGTTTAACCTCTGCCTGCTTCCAGTCCTCTGGGAAGATGCCGGACATGAGGTAGCCGTTGATGGTCCATCCTGGTTTGGGCACAATGGTGGCAGCAGCCCTGTGGAATATGTGCGGTGGGCTTGGGTCTGTAGGGGCTCCTTAGTGGTGCGGAGGTGTTCCTCTGTTACCTTGATCCAGTTCCTTCGTGTCATGCACGGGCGGGCTTGGGTGTAGTGGTAGTGTTGTAGGTAAAATGGATGCTGTGGTGGTCCATCGAGAGGGGCTGGGTGGTGTGTCTGAAATGGAAGTTTGTCCCTCCCACGAAGATGGGGTCGAGGGTGTGTCCAGCTCTGTGGGTGGGTGTGTTGACCAGCTACTTCAGTCCAAGGTTGCTGAGGTTGTCGAGGAGAGTGGTGGTGTCGGGGTCGTTGCAGTTGTCCAGGTGGAAGTTCAGGTCCCTGAGTAGAATGTAGTCCATGGAAGTGATGGTGTGGGGAGTTGCGAGCTTGGCGATGGTAGTTGTGGACTGGGTGCAAGGTCCCTATGGTCTGTAAATGAGGGTGCCATGTAGCATGGTCCTAAGGCTGGATCTGGAAGTGGAGGTGTTCTGTGTTGGAGTGGGGGTCACTCGTGCTGGATGTGAAGAGTTGGAAGGGGGTCTTGTATACAATGGTCGGTGGGGGTGGTCCTTTCTCTGGATCAAGTAGCCCTCGGCGATGGCAGTGCGGATGCCGGGCCGGAGGTGGCGTTAGTCTAGGTTTCCGTGAAGAAGGCGACGTCGGGCAAGAGGGTATCGATCAGGTCCCAGATCTCTACGGCGTGATGGTGCAGGGAGCACATGTTGAGGAGAATGCATGTCAGGGTTTTGGCGGCATATGCACCAGGCGGGCCTTTGGCGGTTGTGGTGGTTTTGTCGATGGTGAAGGATCTGCGACAGCGTCTGCACGAGAACTGTCCATTGGTGGTGTTAGGAGAGTAACTTTGGCAGTCATAGTGTCTGCCGGGGTTGAGTGCGTGGAGTGCGGTGGTGTTGTATCAGTGGGATCCCAGAGATCCAGGGTTCCGGGCGCTAGCCGCGGTCGAGTCGCGGACGGGCGCAAACAGGCTTGACTTAGGCGCCCGCGGTGCAACCGCACAGCGGTTGCTATTAAGTAGGGGAGGGGGGGATGGACGTGCAGCTGGGAGGTGGGAATGGGGGCGGGTTATGGCAGGAATCGAGGCAAAAGAGTACAACAACAAACGATAAGGGGTAACGGTGCTAAGTGGCAACAATAAGGGCACAATAACAAATAAAAAGTAACAAAACAGAGGGATAAATACAATAAAAATAACAAGAGGAGCACAGCAATGAGTGGGCTACAAGGGGCACAATGCGGGGTAAAAAAGAGAATTTACTAGCACAGGCAGCAGCAAGGAGCAGTCTTGAACCCTGCCAGGGTGGGACTGCAGGCAGAGAACAGCACAGCGGAGCTGCTGGGGAAGAGCTCACGCTCCCAGCAGAATTTGTGATTCGGACAGATGCTTTAGGACAAGCGATAGGGGCAGTGTTGTCACAGCTAAATGAAGAAGACCTTGGTCCGCTAGTTACCTTTATTAGCAGGCGCCTTCTTCCCAGGGAGCAGAGTTGGAGTGCCATAGAGAGAGTAGCTTTTGCTGTGGATTGGTCGCTAGAAAAGTTGAGACCATATTTGTTTGGGACTCACTTGTTCAGACTGACCACAGGTCTCTCAGGTGGTTCATGTATATGAGAGGGGAGAATCCCAAGCTGTTAAGGTGGTCCTATCCCTACAGGGAATGGACTTCACAATGGAACGCAGACCTGGGGTTGCCCATGCAAATGCGGATGGACTCTCCAGAGTTTTCTACTTAGCTGATGAGGACTACCAGGGTGTAGTTTAGTAACCAATTACCTTTCATTTGGGGGTTGCTATGTTGGAAAGTCATCCTCTGCCCTGGGCACCCCTCAACTTTTTGCTGACTAGTACTGTTGGTAAATGACTCTGACTGACCCTGGGCTCTGCCTAACCAGGCCCAGGGCCAGTGGTATGCTGAAAGGGACACATTTAGAATACAGTGAATGCACCTACATACACGAGGGTACACTATGGGTTGGGGTATCCCTGTGAGTGGCATGGCCTACCATATAAGGTCCTAGCACATAGTAGGGCTGGGGGATAGAAACCACCTATCTGTACCTATTATATCATAGGCCATGGCAGTTTAGAGACCAGCAGCCCTTTCTGCACTTGCATGTGTGCACTGCTGAAGCCTGAGGTCAGTTTAAAAGTAGCCCTGTGTTGCAGGACTGCTTTTAAAAAGTAAATAAGTAAAAGTAAAAAAAAGTAAATTGTGCCCAAATTGTGCCCAAACTCGACTTTGCTGTTTGGGCACCTAAAAATGGATAAAAGTGACATGTTTGGGCATATTAGGTACCCCCGGGGTTTCCCCTAGGTGTCCCAGAGGCGCGGGATTAGGTATTTATGCGAAGAACCCTTATAAAATAGTTTTAAATGACCTGGGTTAAGTGAAATTGCACATTTCACTCCCGACATTGTGATAAAGTGCTGCCCAAAATCAGCTTTGGTGGTAGGAGTATTGTGGAGGGAGGATAGGTGTTCCTGGGGTGGGGGCCCTGTAGATATATGCAGAGTACTTATAAAATATGTTTTTATAAGCCCTGGTGCTGGAAACAATTTTTCCCATTGCAAATCACCTGCCACATAGTTTAACATGGCACAAAGCTATTAACTAATAAATATTGATAGGAGAAGACAAAACAAAACCATTCAAAGACAATCCAAGAATGGTATGAATAAATCCAACAATATGATATTGTTAAATTTCTCCTAAAATGTTCAGACAAGAAGTTAAAAGACTTTCTTGTTTGTAAGCCAAGATTCAACCTTCCAGTGGTCTGTTCTGATTGGTCAGAGTTAAGTGGATTAGCCAGGCTTCCTTAAAGAGGTGACAAAGAGCCCCTGGGTTTAACCAGCTCTGCTGGTAGGGCAGTGTTGTGTTACACAGGAATGCAAGAGCAGGGGAAGGAGTCGTAAACTATGGACTTCAAGGGAAGGAGAAGAAATCAGTGTAATTTACAATTCAACTCTTTTGAACCCAGACCAGATGCTAGGCTTAAGGAAGGAATGAGCAGATGCAAGGGGGAGAGACTATAGAGATTACCCATCCTAGGGGTGTGTTTAGCCAGATCTTCTCTCTCTGCTAGAAAATCAGCCATTATAAATTTAGAAGAATGGGTGTACTCTGAGACAAAATAATGCCACACTATGCAGGAAGTGGTCAGACCTTTCAGTGGTAACCTGCAGCCCATTGGACCGGAGAGACCTCCTGCTTGACCCAGAGAAATGGGAATACGTATCTGAGAAGGGTAGAGCAACTCAGGTCTGCTGCTTGAACCTTAAGAAAGCAAGACAGGCCATGCTGGAAGTTTGATGTGCATTTCGGAAGGCCAGCACTCTGAAGACTGCACCTTCTGCACCATCCGAAACTACAGCCTGTGGATTACCTTGCTGTAAAAAGGACTAAAGAGTGGACTCCCTGCCAGTTACAGGTTATTAGAGTACACCTGGAACATCATCACCAAGAATCCGTAACCTGGAGAACTACCAGTGCATTTGTAAATGTTTTGTCCAAGTGGATTGTGGTAACTGAAGTCCTCAACTTTCAAAGACCATCTTGGAGCTTCCAGACCCTTGGAATGAGTTTGAGATACTTTGGGGCCCTTTGGGGAACTTCAGGAAGAATTTCCAGAAGTTTGGAGAACTTTGGAGCAACTTTGGAATAAAGCTCCAAAAGGGGACTGACTCAACCTGGCCAGCCAAGCCACCAGCCTTCAACCGCGAGTCGGCCTGCCGTCCAGGTTTGCCGTGCTCAAAAAGCTCTGTAGGTCCTACCTCCAGAGTTTGACCTGGAGTAGTCAAAATCCGACGCTGGCAAACCCTCACCAAATCCGTTCTGGTGAAGAAGATTGAGGGACCCTGCGAGAAAAGCTCAGTAAAAGTGTTTAAATCCAAACAAAGAAAAGGTGACCAGGAGCAACTGCGAAAACCAAGCCTCCTGCCTTCAACCGCGTGTCGGCATGGATCCTTGGTTTGTTCTGCTGGAACGCTCCGGAGGTCAGACTTCCATAAGTTTGATTGGGAGCTCTTCACAAGGCAATCCGGAGAACCCTCGCTGAATCCAGTCTGGCTGAGAGCTTTGAGAGACCCCGGGAAGAAAAGCTCCAGAAAAGCTCCTAAGTCAGAAGGTAAAAACTTTGACCCAGACCTACCGCGAGGGGTAGCCACCCAGGGCTCCATTGCAATCGGCCTGAAACTTTGACTTAGACCCAGTCTATCGTGACCAGATCTCCCGATAAAGCGCTATAGGTTTTAAAGTGCTAGAAATTGCTAAATCTTAAAAAAAATTAATATCTCCGGTTCCCTACATTTTTGTTGTTTTGGTATCATTTTAAAGATAAAAATATTGCCTATGTTTATAAATTGGTGTTGGATTTTTACTTTATATTGTGTTTTAAATATTTACTGAAATATTGTTTTTTTAACACCTTAACCGCGGCCATTATTTCGAGGCAGTGCGGCTGTTCCGCGGAGTGGGCGGGGCCCCGTCGGCCATTGGACGTTTGCAGCACTAGCGAGGTAGTGCTCGTGACAGCCAACGGCCGACGGCAGCAGGAAAGGGGTTAAATGCTTTACATACCTATCTTTGAAGTTAAGCCTTCCTGCTCGCAGCCAAGCAACCAAGGGTTAAGCATAGGAATAATTTTCTAAGCCCTGTTTTCCGCCCTACGCTGGTTAGTGGCCTTATTGCCAGTTGCAGATATACATTTGCCCCTACTAATAATCCACTTTCCAACACATATCATAGCTAGAATAATAGCTATCATATTATCATAAAGCTAGGTAGGAATATAAAGATAAGCATAGGTTTTCAATGGGTAGCTGTGTAATATGGGCCACTATACCCATTGAGGGGTTCTGGTGACATCATGAACTACAAGGCCAAAAGTCGAGTGGTTTGTAAATGTCACCAGAACCCTGTCTATGGGTCTATGATACCACCAGAACCCATATTACACGTTAGTTTTTATAGTACGTTTATTTTGGTGTCATTAGCTTGAAAACACAGATTTCCTCAAAGAGTGACTATCAGTAGGCTCTGATTAGACTTAGAATATATTTTTAGATTGGTTTCATAAATGGATGATAAAACAGTGGGCAGTGCTGAGGGTCAGTACTGTTGGAGAGGAAATTACATTTAATTAAACGAGAAACCGAAAATGACACTTTCTGGAAGAAAATTATTGAATGTGCACCAAATACACGTTATAGAAAACATGACGAAAACAAATATTTTTACTTACTGCATTATAAAAGCATGCAGGATACGTGTAGTTTAGATTATGCTATTCGAATAAGTAACAAAGATTGTGATTTACTAAACAAAATACCTATATTTTATTAACTTGTGTTAGAAAAACGAGCAAACGGTGAACTCTCACGTTATTAGGTTCACCTCTAATTGTTTCAAAATGTCATTTATATGGATGAATAATCCAATGAGATGTATCAAATATTATGATTAATCCTGATTATGGTAGTGAATTTTACTAAATACTTATGTGTGTAACTGTGTGCACCGAAAATGACGAAAGAAACCTAGGTGGTACACATTTATAATTAATATTACTTATACAAACCTTTTAGAGAATGTATTTCACATCTATCATATTACTTGTTTGAAACGACAACTTTAATATGTACATTTGAAAGTATTTACATGTTGGTACTTACAGAAAAATTACAAGTACCCTATACTGACTTGTGTTATTTGTAATCAAACTATATCATCCTAAAAGTGCATCAGAAGTTATGCTAAATTGTGACATCTTCATGTTGTCTTATGAATGTTTGCTTATAATTCTATATATCCTGTATTATATTAGCCTACATTAATTTGGGCCTGAATGCTTTTATGAAATCTTCTGCTTCACTAAGCTCACTATTTGTGAGAGCATTTCTCAGTATAACAATGTATGTGCAACAGTGTTTTTCCTACTGAGATCTCATGTACTATACTAAATATTTGCTACATTCTTGTTACTATGTTAGGACATCTACCTGGAAAACTGTCTCATTGAACTCTCTCTTAGGCTCTAGTTAAAGGAGCATTGTTCTAATGTTTCACAAATTGGATGGCTTATGGACTGTGTAATTGTCCCACCTATTTCTCTGCATTTTGTGTCTTCTTTATTTCGCCTGACACAACAATGGACCGAGTGGTCTTGCCAAATGAGGTGATTTCAGGAGGTGTTAGCCCTGGAAACTCTAAGAATATAATATCGTCTGATTTAACAGGTTTGGGAAGTCTTGAGCATTGGGCTTTAAGCATTCTGCATTATTACTGCGATTTGCGGCTTGATAGTGGCGGGAGCCTGCTGTTCTGCATGCATGCTGATGATGAACTGCTAAAGGAGATTTGTAGAACTTACCTGGCAAATTAACTTGACTGATGCAGACTCTTTTGGCCTCTTTCCTGAACTGACGCATATGCTATATGCGCTTAGTGGTCTCTTTCTACTGGACTATTTGAACTGACAAATTTGTTTCTCTCTCTGAACTTTTTAGCTTTTGGTACTGATTTGATTTTTATTAATCTATCCTATTACCTAATGCAATCTATTGATGCACTTATCCTTCTAAATTTGATAAACTAAACTAAATTTACTAATTTGACTCAGTTGTCACGATTTATCCTTACATAATTGAATGTTCTTTTCCAATTTGCGTTTAGTAATGATTAGGGCTGATCATATTAGAGAGATTTCGGAGCAACAAATCCTAATTTTATTCTTCTCTATAGCTTTAGCTGAAATCTTGGTGTGTATGGTTTTGGCTCACCTACATCTATTCAGGAGATTTAGCCCAGCAATGTAAATCATATACCTTTGTAGTATTGTCTTGAGGATAATCTACATGAGCTTGGTATCAAATTTGTAGTTCAGTTGTCCAATTCCTGGTCCTCATTGGATGAGTTGGGACCCTTGATATCCAACCCCTCTCAGCACACAGCAAGGTCCATCGGAGGACCAAGAAGAGCATGGTAGATTTAATTTGGAAAATTCCCAGCTGTAGTTTTGGGCCAAGTAAAAGCTACAGCAGTGGGTTCAGTCAGCACTTGGAATTTGACAGCAGCATTTACCTCATAACTATGACTTTGCTTAGTTCGCAACATTAGCAGATTTCAGCAAATATGTTGTTTCTAGGTCAAATGAATGAAAATATTACAGCCAGAGAATGCACTGCATAATTTGCATTTTCTGTGCTGAAGAGGTGGAAAATGTATGTGGGGACCCATGGATGGGGTGGGAGGTGGGATAAGGGGTTGGGGGGTAGGTGAGAGAAAGGGGAGGTGTTTAGGGCAACTA
Organism: Lissotriton helveticus; assembly: GCF_964261635.1. NCBI lineage: Eukaryota > Metazoa > Chordata > Amphibia > Caudata > Salamandridae > Lissotriton > Lissotriton helveticus. The sequence goes on along the minus strand of NC_136063.1, from coordinate 597,410,910 downwards.
CTGTATGCACTGACTCCCTGTCAGAAAAAAATGGAGAAAGAGGCTTGCCTGCTGCTGCAGCCTAAACGGCATGTAAATGTACAGTGAAGAATTACTGCACAGTAAAATAATGTATGGTTCTCGTACACCTCAATAAAATTGGTGTGGAAAACTTACCCATTGAAATCAGGTAGAGTGGATTTCTATGAGGTAGATTGGGCCTAAGTGTGTTTCCTCAAGGAAGATTAGTCTTTCATCTGAAACAGTATTACATATCATTTAAGATGCCAATTAGTCTCTTTAAGATGCCCTTTAGGCTCTTACAAATGTCAGATTATCAGTTTAACAGACCCCTTTTGCAATAGGTTAGTGAAGTTGTATGTCTCTTAGGTTTATGACACTTTGTGAGCAGTGGGCCCACTACAGGCTCCTGTGTTTTTGAGCAATCTCTGGATTATAAGGCCACATTGTTCAACAAATGTCTATGCATCCATGTGTGTAACTGTGAAACCCTTATCCCAGCCATGGCAGCTTACCCATCAACGGACCTAAACCATAGGGGTGTAACCTGTCTAACGGTATAGGTTGTACATGGGATGGGGATATAAATAATCCTTCCTCCCCTCCAACCATTGAACATATAGTAGTATATTAACAGAAACTGATTGTGCTGAGAAACATCCTTTTCCGACCTGAATAGCAATGCCTACTGAGTTATCTAAGTTCTTTTTCTTGAATTTCTCCGTTTTTTGCTTACTCCATTAACGTTTCTATGATATGTCATAATAAGCTGTCATGGCTGTTTAGGGGCATACAAGCAGGGTGAGAACGGAACATTTGCAAAATTAAGAAGTGAAGTCACCTGTGTATGGAGGCCAGACAGGTCCCTTCCTCTGATGTAATGAGGAGAAAAAGGTTTGGTAAATCTGTACTATGCCTTATGACCAGAAATGCTTTTATGCAGCTTAAAGTTAGAGTACTTTCTAGAGAAATAATCTTATATGTTGTCTGCACTAAAGTTAGGAAAATCCCCATTCTACTTGACTTACAATTCAGCTCCTCTGCAGTTCTGTGGGTCAATTCCTAGTAGTCATTCTCCGAACACTAGAAACATAAGTAGTTCACTATCCTGCTCACTCTGACTTAACCCACTAGATTGTATTTGTTTGCTGCCACTTTCAGGAGCCAGTGTAGCCCTATACTAATCTATAAGATTACTCCTGCCCACTCTTAATCCCTGGGCCCAGAAGCACACATATACCGTTTTATTATACCAGGAGAAATAGTCCTTCCCTCTATTTATGCTAAATGACCAATAACTGGCATTACATATTCAGTCTACAGGCTCTGTACACAAGCATAATATCAGCAAACCAGACAGGTCATCAGTGGAGGCACCTAGGGCCAGATGTACGACCATTGGAATTTGAGGCTCGCAAATTGCGACAAATAGCGATTTTCAATTTGCGAGTCGCAAAATCCAATGTACAGCAGTGTCTGAGACACTGTTTGCGATTCCCAATGGGGTGGCAAATTGCATGCCTCATGCATATTAATGAGGCTGTTGCAATTTGCGACCCCATTGGGAATGGCTGGGACTCCCAGGGATGGTGGCCTGCTCGGGTCAGCAGACCTCCATGCCTGGGACTGCTTTTTAATAAAGCTGTTTTTTTTAAATGCAGCCTGTTTTCCTTAAAGGAAAACGGGATGCATTTGAAAAATAAAAATGAAACTTTTTAGTTTAATTTTTTAAGTGCAGGCAGTGCAGTTAATAATTTTGCCAAACACCGGTGAGTAGAGAGAATCAATCAATCAATCAATCATGGCATTTATAAAGTGCACTACATACCCGTGAGGGTCTCTAGGCGCTAGGGGGGGGGGGGGGGGGGCGGGTGCTGCTACTGTTCAAAGAGCCATGTCTTGAGGAGTCTCCTGAATGTTAGGAGGTCTTCGGTCTGCCACTGGCGGATGGGGAGGGTGTTCTATGTCTTGGCGGCGAGGTAGGAGATTGACCTGCCGCCGGCGATTACTCTTCGGATGTGGGGAACGGTGGCTAGGGTGCGGTCTATGAAGTGGAGCTGGCGGGTGGGGGTGTAGAGGCTGAGTCTGCTTTTGAGGTACGCTGGCCTGGCGTGTGAAGAGCCTTGTGTGTGTGGGTGAGGAGTTCGAAGGTTATCCTCTTGTTGATGGGGAGCCAGTGCAGGTCTCTCAGGTTGGGTGTGATGTGGCTGCGGCAAAGGGATGCCGAGGATCAGGTGTGTGGATGCGTTCTGGATGCGCTGGAATCGTTTCAGGAGTTTGGCCGGGGAAACTTCGTAGAGTGCATTTCCGTAGTCCAGTCTGCTGCTGACGAGGGCCTGGGTCACCGTCCTTCTTGTTTCGGTGGGGATCCACTTGAAGATCATGCGAAGCATGCAGGGGGAGTTGAAGCAGGAGGAGGAGACGGCGTCGACCTGCTTCGTCATGGAGAGGGTGGAGTTGAGGATGACCCCTAGGTTGCGTACGTGGTCGGTGGGTGTGGGGGGGTCGTCCCAGGCTGAGGGGGTGGATCTGAGGATGAGGTCCTCCACCATGTCCGAGTTCACCTTCAGTCAGCTGTGTCTCATCCAGTCGGCGACGGCCTTCATTCCTTCATGGAGGTTGCTTTTGGTGGTGTGGGGGTCTTTGGTGAGGGAGAGGATCAGCTGGGTGTCGTCGGCCTAGGAGATGATGTTGAGGTCGTGGTATCGTGCGACGTGGGCGAGTGGTACCATGTAGATGTTAAACAGCATTGGGCTGAGGGATGAGCCCTGGGGTATGCCGCAGATGATCTCGGTGGCTTCCGTGCGGAAAGGGGGAGGCGAACGCTCTGTGTTCTGCCGGAGAGGACGGAGGCCGTCCAGTCCAGGGCCTTCTCTTGGATTCCAGTGTTGTCGAGACGTGTTCGTAGTGTGCGGTGACAGACCATGTAGAAGGCGGCTGACAGGTCCAGGAGGATGAAGGCCGCAGTTTCTCCGTTGCCGAGCAGGGTCCTGATGTCAATGGTGACGGGGATGAGGGCAGTTTCAGTGCTGTGGTTCCTGCGGGACCCAGACTGGGACGGGTCCAGGATGCTGTTCTCCTCGAGAAAGCTGGTCAGTTGTTTGTTGATGGCTTATTCGATGACCTTCGCGGGGAACGGGAGCAGGGAGATGGGCCGGAAGTTCTTGAGATCCTTGGGGTCTGCCTTGGGTTTCTTGAGTAAGGCATTGATCTCTGCGTGCTTCCATCTCTCCGGGAAGGTCCCTATCTTGAAGGAAATGTTGATGGTTTTCCAGAGATGGGGTGCAATGGTTCTGCTTGCTTTGTTGAAGATGTGGTGTGGGCAGGGTTCTTCCGGGGATCCGGAGTGGATGGTGTTCATGATCTTGAAAGGGTCGTCGTCAGTGATGTTGGTCCAGGCAAGCAGGCGGTTGGTGCGGGTGGTGGTCGTGGGAGCCGGGGTTTCAGCAGTTGCCCGGGTGGTGACGGAATCAAAGTTGTCGTGGATGTCTGCGATCTTGTGATGGAAGAAGGTGGCCAGCGAGTCGCACAGGTCTTATGACGGTGGGATGTCGCTGGTGTCAGGGCTGGGGTTGGCGAGTTCCTTCACGATGTTGAAGAGCTCTTTGCTGTTGTGTGCGTTGTTGTCTAGGCGGTCTTTTAAGGGGGTCCTTTTGGTGGATCTGATGAGGTGGTGGTGTCTGCGGGTGGCTTTCTTGTGGGCTGTGTGGCTTTCCGGTGTTAGTTCGCAGATCCTGTTTTTCTCGAGTTTTCGGTAGGTTCGCTTGGAAGCCTGGAGGTCTTTGGTGAACCAGCTGGCTCTTGTGCTGGTGTGGGTGTTGCAGGGCTTCTTGAGCTGGGTGAAGGTGTTGGCTCAGACGTTGATCCACTGTCTGAGGCTACGGGCTGCGGCGTCGGGGTCAGTCGAGTCTATGGGTGGGCTCTGGGGGAGGACGGTGGTTAGCTGGTCCTTGGTGACTTTGTTCCAGCGGCGTCGAGGCATCTGATGGATGCAGTGGTGTGTGACAGGTTTCCGGAAGGTGAAGTGGATGCAGCGGTGGTCGGTCCAGTGGAGTTCAGTGGTGCGGTTGAAGAAGACGTGGGGGCTTGCTGAGAATATGGGGTTAAGCGTGTGGCCAGAGGTGTGGGTGAGTGTTGTGACGAGTTGTCTGAGTCTGAAGTTGGCGAGGGTGTCGATCAGGGTGGAAGAGTTGGGGTCGTTGTTGTTCTCGAGGTGGAAGCTTAAGTCCCAGAGAAGGATGTAGTCCGTGGAGGCGAGGGCGTTTGTGCTGACGAAGTCGGCGATGGAGTCGCTGAACTGTGGTCGGGTCCGGGGGGTCTGTAGACGAGGGTCCCTCTGAGGGTGGTGTTGGGGTCGGTGTGGATCTGGAAGTGCAGGTGTTCGGCGGTGCTCAGGGTGTCGTCGGTGCCTGTCGAGATTTTGAGAGTGTTTCTGTGGACGATGGCAATTGCTCCTCCAACTCTGTTGGTGCAGTCTTTGCAGGTGATCTTGTAGCCTTCCGGGATGGCTATGTCGATGTCGGGTGCCGAGGAGGGGTTCAGCCAGGTCTCCGTCAGGAAGGCGACGGCTGGGGCGTTGGTGTCGAGTAGATCCCAGAGTTCGATGGCGTGTTTGCGGGCAGGATGCATTTGAGGGAGTTTGGTTCTTCGGTAGGTGGGCTTTTATTCACCACAGTCTCGCAGCTGCTAATAGTCTAACAGAAACAGAACACTTGTGGAACTTGATTAGCAACAACGTTTTATGCATGGACTATTAGACTTAATGTGGCAGCTCGACTAATAGCAACCATTCCGACCTAATCCTTCCCATGGACATGGTTTAGTGGAAAGAAATGATTAGCCTTAATTATAGTTTGATGATTTTATTGAATGTTTGTTTTGTTTTTTCTATTTTATGATTGTATGTTTTTTTACCGTGCCTTAATCTGTTTCTGTATTGATTTGGCTATGTTTATTTGTGTACAGTTTGATAATTTGCTTGACGATGAACCATGTTGTTGGACTTGTCAATAAACTTGAACTTGAATTCCCCCAAACACCGGAGAGTAGAGCAAGTGTGTGGTGATGTCACTGGAGGAGCATGGAACATGGTGTCATCTGTAGAATGTGTGATGTAGAAGTGTTTCATGCCTCTCCTTGACAGCTATGTTCTGTGCACATTTTGTATCAGATATGCCTTCTTCTTATCTACAATAAATACTAATCCCTATTCAAAGAAGGGTGGAAATTTGTCATTACATATTTGGCAACGAGCAGAACTAAGGATTCATTGGGAGAAGTATTGTGAGTACAGCGGTGAGACAGATATTATATGGACAAAATATTAGTGGTTTTCTAAGGCACAGAAACACACTAATTGGTGAAGTGAGTATCAGAAAAGTGCTAGTTGGTGTGTTAAGTTTCAAAATTTGGAGACAGTTTAAGAGTCTTGCAGCAATGAAGAAGGGCTCATGGGAGGCATTTCTTTTCTTCATTTAAGCGTGTGCACTCCTCTAGCTTAGGTTTCTAAAGCAAGGGTCCAAACATGCCTGTCTCTATGTGCTTACTTGAGCATTCAAGAATATAAGGCTTTAAGGAAATTCTTGTGCCCCATCTAAGTACAACATATTACCTCTTTTTGTTTATGAAAAAGCAAAATAAGGAAAACAATAATATGACCAACTCCCCAGATGAGAAGCAACAGCAAGACAAGAGAAAACAAAGACAACAAATGAAAATTACAAGTATGAACAAATAACATTATGCATACAAAGATGGTATCTAAGGTAATACAAAAAAATGCAGAAAGAATTAAACAAAAACTAGAATTTATCATTGTAGCTTCCAAGGGACACGTCTAACCCGACTCGACCTCCTTGGCGCTTCACTTGGCACAAAAGATTCAGACGTTGGAGAAGAGGGCACATCAACATTTCTCCTAGTACAGTTTGAAGAGCCAAGGTATCTATTGGCTGCTGCATGGACTCTCACAACTTTCCCTGCATTCCACCAATGCCCACCGTTTACCATAACAGCACCACCACATACTTTCTTGACACAGACAGGATCACCAATGGATGCACTATCCTTTTTAACAAAATTGGTGTTTCTGATATGAACCATGTCCCCAGGGTGCAAATAAACAGGCTTCTCAGACTTCTTTTGATTATACCTGTCGGACATCTTCCTCTGTGCATCTTCAACCCTGGATTCCAAGGCAAAATGATCCACCCAGCATGACACTTTGTCACAAACAGTTCTTAAAAGCCAAGCTGGGTATAAGGCAGAAGTGGATACCCGACCTCTGACAGACACAAAGGGTGCTACCTTGGTAAGAGAGTGTGGCGTTGTGCGGTAAAACCACAGCAAGGATCTAACTGCACCTTCCACATCATATTCATTGTGATTTGCCTACTTAATGCATTCCACAATGACCCTGTTAATCCTCTCAACCAAACCATTGGTTTGAGGATGCCCAACTGAGCTTCTTAAATGTTTTACCCCAGATTCACTCAAAAACTCACTAATTTCCTGATTCATGATCTGCACACCATTATCAGAAACAAGCGCTTCTGGGAATCCTTCCCTCATAAAAATCTCTTAAAGGAAATGAATTGCACTGCTGGCCGAGGAAGAAGCACAAAACTGGACTTCAGGCCACTTGCTGTGGAAGTCCATCAACATAAACGCAAAACGTAAATGGTGAGGAAGAAAATTCAAAGGACCCACCAAATCAATCCTCAAATCAATCCCCACTTTAAGCCATGTCTTTTCTGGAAAAGGAATGGGCTGTAAAGGAGGTGTAACAACTTTAAAACCTTTCTCAGCGCTACAACAGACAACATACTATTTGACTCTTAACTCAATGTCTTTGTCCATAGAAGGCCACCAATAGTGCAGTCTGACTCGCCTTTTTGTCATGGTCACCCCTAAATGTCCATCATGTGCACAGTCAACCAACTTGGTATGTACATTAAGAGGAAGAATGCACCTACCATCCCCCATGATGATCCCATCTTCAACGGACAGTTCGTCAGCAACTTTCCAGAAAGGTTGAATTTCAGGTGACACACATCTCTCTCTTGGTCACCCATTGACAATATGTTTGTTATCTCTTACAATAATAGAGTCTTCACACAACGCCTTTATCCATTCACTCTCACTGCAAGCCTTATTTTCTACTGCATCGACAAAAACAATAAACCAGTCCTCCTTGTCTTCATCCACATCAAGTACATCATCCTCACTTATGGGAAGTCTGGACAGCAAACCTACTCTGACATTTTCCTTACCTGGGATGTGCTTAACCACAAAATCATACTGTAGAAATTTAGTAGTTAGCCGTTCAATACGAGGCGTGGCATATTTGAGAGCCCCCCCCTAGAATGTACACAAGGGGCCCATGATCAGTTTGGATGATACATTTCCTGCCCCAAATGTAAGTTCATCAACTTTTCACATGCCCAATAGCACGCCAAAAGCTCCTTTTTGATCACAGAGTAATTTAGCTCTGGATCGCGCAGTACTCTGGAAGCGTAACTAATGGTAAATTCACTAATACCTGAAAATTGAGTCAAAACAGCCCCTAAATCATAGTTACTGCCATCAACTGTAATGATACAGGGAACAGTCGGGTCATATGCACTAAGGGTTTTCGCATTAACCATCTCTGACTTGACCAAGTCAAAAGTCTCTTGACAGTTCTCATCCCACTCAAAAGTGACATTCCTCCTTAACATGTTTGAAAGGACCTTCATTTTACTGGCATAATCAGGTATGAAACGTGAATAAAATTCACACAGCCCCAAAAGGAGCATAACTCATCTTTGTTTTTAGGATGAACATTCAACAACCTGGCCTCGGGCTGACACCTTTAGCAGAAACTAGATGTATCAAAAATTCTATTTCTCTCTTCCCGAACTCACACTTGTTTTTGTTTACAACAATCCCCTTCTTCTCAAAAATACTAAGCACAGTCCTCAAAACCATATCATGTTCTTCTAAATATTTAGAAAAGATCAGCACATCATCTTGAAAGATGGCTACACCCTTTACATCCTGAAGCACTGTCTGCATCATGCGTTGGAACACGGAAGCCACAGAGGCAAGTCCAAAGGGCATCCTACAAAACTGAAATGAACCAAACGGAGAGTTAAAAGCTGTATAGTGGCGAGACTCACCATCCAACAAAACTTGATGGTATGGAGAGGCAAGATCTAGCTTGGAAAACCATTCTGCGTCCCTCAGTTCTTCCAACAGTTCACCAATTTTTGGAAGAGGATGTGAGTCGACCCAAATTTCTTTGTTAAGACTTCTCAGGTTGATGTACAAACGTATATCGCCATTCCGTTTGCGGGTGACAACCAAAGGTCTTAACCACAAGCTACATTCTACAGGTTCAATGACCCCACAATTCTTCAATTTATCCAATTCCGTCTTAAGATCTCCGCTAAGGCTAAATGGCACAGACCTGACCTTGTGCTTGACCAGTATAGCGCCTTTCTTAACTTTGATCTTGTGCTTGAATCCTATCTTTCCAAGAGAGCTGAAAATACTTTGGGGAACTCATATTCTAAACAGAGAAAGTCAGGTTGTCTTTGATACCCAAGACCTGTTCGCTGGTGCCAGTTCTTAATATCATGCTGAAAAGCCCTTGATGGTACCAGCCAAGGATGTTTAATCCACAAACCTCCACATAAATGTTACTCTGTATCTTGCACCCCCTGAATTCTAACACATCCTCAATAAACCCCTCCAAATCAATTCTACATCCCTCGTAAGAGACAGGTGCTCTATCAGGAGGAAAGAGAGATCTGTCCCCTCAAGATTTCTTGAACAAATCATATGTATTTATTGTTATGCGGGCACCTGAGTCTGCCAGCAACTTCAAACAAACTCCACCCACCAACACATCTACATAGGGGTCTACACAATCAGACGGATCACCAGAGACTACCCCTTCATCCATGACCGCAACAATCAGGTCTTGAAAATTTTAGACCAGATCATTTTCACATAATGGTTCATCCTGTATTTCACAATTAACTTTGTCAGTTTTACTAACATTAGGCTGACACACTTTTGCAATATGTCCTACTTTGCCACACCTGTGGCACTTGGCATTCTTACCTGGACAAATCTGTTGTCTTTACCATATGGAGCATACCCACATCTATAGCAAATGTTAGTTCTTTTGAATAACTCTTTATAATTTGGCTTGACTTTACGCAAAGTGTTGCTAGTGGCATTGCAGCCGCAATCGCATTTACAGATTCCTTTGGGGTGGAATTCACATTAAGCTCTTTGATCGATAGTTGTGCTAGTTCAACACTCTTTGCTACCTTTATGACCTCTTCCTGGTTAGGGTTGCCCATAGTAAGCAATTTCTGTTGAATCTGCTTGTCCCAACAATGTGCAATGAATTGGTTTCTGATGAGCTGGTCACAATATTCCCCAAATTGACATTCAGCGCAAAATTTACGCAAAGCACTCAAATAGGAATCAACATTCTCACTTTGTACCAGTGCGCGCTTAAAATATTTGTGCCTTGTGGCAAGATGGTGGGTGCGTGCCCAGTGCGAGAGTTACTCCCTGTGTTGTTTGACCGGTATTTAGTGGAACTTATGCCCAGTTGATCTTTAAAAAAAATGGGATTGAAACGGAATCGTAACCTTATTCATCGCCCGAATGATTATCCCACAATATTTACATGAACTATTGTTATGCGCAGCAGCGGGGTTCAGTATTGGCATTCTGAGAAGCCGGGCTTCCCTACGAACACTGCGGGCGTGGTTTGCCAGGAGCCAGTGGTTGAGCGTGATCGCGAGGCAAAATAGTATGGCTCCACAGAGAATTGCACCGAAGGAAGGAGCGACTGGCTCCAAGACAGCTGTGGCATCTTAAAAGTTGCCTGCCCCTAAGGAACTGGATTCTGCACGCACTCCTGTTCAGGAGAGAGCAGAGAAAGCGGAGAGGGCAGGGAGCAAGAACGAGACTCCCGGCAGCGAACGGTGCCTTACAAATGGGGCTATGAGAGCGAAGACGCCAACGGTTCCGGGGATGTTTTCCGGTAAAGCGGTAAGCGGAAAACAGGCAAAATCTTTGTTGGAGAAAACACCAAATAAACTGAGAAATACAGGCACTGCTACTAACACTGTTTGCAACAGTGTATCGGATATTGCAGAAGGGGTTTCCTTATCTGATCTCCCCATTACTTCAGAGACATGTAACCTGCCTAATGTTCCTGATGCTTTAAACGCTCTAACAGGGGAGGCAGAAGCAATGTCCGATAGGAAAGAACAGGAGGGGGCAGTGGATAAAATTGTTCCTTTAGCCCTCAACGAGTGCGTCCGTGAGCAGCAGGAATCAGGGGATACAGTGCCCAGTACTCCAGATGGAGAAAACATATTTTCTTTAGCAGAGGTATCCGACCTTAACAATGCTAGTTATCCTGACAATACAGGGATGATAGTGATAGCCCCCCCATGATAACAGACACATTAAGGAGGGTTATTAGCCGGTCTAGAAGGGAAAGGAAAAGTTCTGATGGTCCGCGGCACGAAAGCTCTCATTCAGAAACCAACGAGCACCTGCCATGGGACTATTCCACCATCCAGCTGGGAGCTGAGGGAGGGGCAGGGCTTTGATTTCAGGATAATGATCCCAGGGCCTCTGGCAGTAAACCCGACCCGGTCCCTTCCATAGGTTTAATATATGCTACGCTTAAGGCAATGCAGGTAGAGGCTCGCCAGGAGCATAAAAGAGCCCAACTTGCGACCAAAAACATTCAGGGCGCAATTCGCAAAACAACAAAAGCCTGCACCGAGATTGTAGCAAGCACTACTGCCTTGGAGGAACGCGTGGTGGGACTGGAGGCTGGTTTGGAAAGTACAGAGCAAAAAACAACTGCAAACGAAGCCAGAATGATGGATATTTTGTGGAAACTGGAAGAATCCGAAAACAGGCAGCGGAGAAACAACCTACACCTGCTGGGTGTTGAAGAGAAAGCAGAGGGGCGCGATGTACGAGGATTTGTGTTGAAGCTTTTTAAATCTGCCTTTCCTGAATTATCACACTGGAACTGGGAGGCAGAGATCCAGCGAGTACACAGATTTCCCTTGATGTTAAAAAGTAATCCTGGCCCTAACCCAAAGCCTTGAGCAATTTTTTTTTTTTTAGAACTTTCTACTGCGGCAGGCGATGTTCGAAAAGGCAAGACCAGACACAAGGAGAACAGCTGAGGGGCAGACATTTTTCATGCGGCCAGATTTCTGCCACACAACAGTGGAAAGAAGATGGCGGTTGCGGCAGTTGACCAGCCCCTTCCAAAAATTTGGATGTGAAGTGTACTTAATGAACCCTGCTCGGTTGAAAGGTATTTACCAGGGGAGGGGGAGGCTGTTCACCCCCAAGATTCAGGCTGAGAACTACCTACAGGAACTAACTGGTGGTTGATCGAGTCTGAGATTTCCTGCTTTTCGTGTCTCTTTAAAGAGAGAGGTGGAAGGAAAAGTGATATGGGCATATTGTTGACTATTGTATTTCCAGGCTGTTTTAAAATGGGCTGGGTTCCTTTCTTCGGTTTTTTAGATAGGTTGGGAGTGACAGAGGGCGCACAGTGGAACGCGGGAGGCATCACAAGGGTCTGAGGACCTTTTTTGCCTTAGTGAAGGGTGTGGGGGGTGCGGGTCGGGGCGGGGGAGGTGGATCCTATTTGGGAAGAAGGAGTTTTCATGTAGTGTAGTTCTGAATTGTTTAGATATTTTTCTTTTGACCGTCAGGGATATAATGTATCTAGACACGCTTTTCATTTACAATGGGGTGTATTAGGATAGCTTCTATCAATATTTGTGGAATAAATTACCCTGTATAAAGGCGCAGGGTAAGGGAAGATATCCGAATCTTGAAGGCAGATATTATCTGCCTCCAAGAAACACATATAGAAGCTAGCAATAAATAAACTTATGGATCTTGATGGGTTTCAATTATTCTTATGGACAAGGCAAGAGGTTAAAACCAAAGGTGCTGCTATATTTGCATGCCGGGGTATGGCTAACTTCAAACGATCTCTTTCGGATAAATATGGCAGATATGCAATTGTACAATGTTCAATTGACAGCAGTATGTTTACACTATGTTCCGTTTATGGACCGGTATTAGATGATCCTGAATTTTATAATTGGTTGAGCTTAGAACTGGTGGGTTAGCCATCCCCAATTATATTATGTGGTGATTTTAATATAAATTTGGGCTGTGCGGTATCTAATCACCATGAGATAAATTATCAAGGGCGGAAATCGAAAGTCTATAAGTCTCTTTCCCAATTAAAGGCGTTGCATGGGCTAGTAGAAATATGGGCACAATTGGAGGGAAACGACCCAATGTTTACTTATTTTTCTGCTCCGCACAGAACCCACGCAAGATAGGACTATTTTTTTATTTCTCAATGTATGGTTCAGGGTAGTAAGATTACTAAGTTTCCCAGAGTTATGTACGACCATAACCCTTTGGTACTTGAAGTGAATATTAAATGTAAAAAATTAGTAACGAGCTGGACTTTCAATAGGGCCTTGTTAAATGACAATTCCTATAGAGATCGTATGGAAAAGTGGATTACAAGGTTCTTTAATGAGAATATGGGAAGTACGGGTATTCAAAATGTTTGGGACACCCACAAGGTGGGGATCAGGGGTGAGATGACGCCGTTTGGTTGGGAGACTCAAAAGAAAGAGGATTAAGATCAATGAGTTGTATGAAGCATTGGGGAAAGCTGAGACCAATCTTGCTAAGGTGTTATCAGTAACCATGGTTGGAATTTGCGAATTCGCGCAAATTCGTAATCGTGATTTGCAAAAAATCCGCCAAATTCCGCAATACGTGAATTTTAGTTTTTTGCGTGTTCGCAAGATTTTTTTACCAGTTTGGGAACGAGAACTTGCGCATGCGGTCGCAACGGTCGCGAACATGTTGTTTCCACTTAACCAGCCTGCTTGCGATGCCTTTTTCCTGTTTCGGTCACAATGACGTGTTCGCGTTTGCAATTTCCTGTTTCGGGTCGCAATGACGTGTTCGCGATCGCGCCATCGCTCGGCCAGCTACCAAAATCTCGCAGCGCACGCGAACAGGGAGGAAAACTCATCAGCAAACGCAGAATCATGGTAAGTCAATGCCGCGCATGCGAGATTGTATTTTTGAAGCTCGACCAAGAAAAAAAAATCCACCAACTCCCGAATTGCGGATTTCTGGGCAATTTCGCACGATTCGCGGATCGCAAAATTGCCAAAAATTCACAAATTCCGCGAGCAGAACACATTTTTTGCCCATACTTAGTTATCAGAGGGTGGGGAGGCCAAGACAGCAAAAACTAAGATTACAATCGCAAAATCTGCCATAACCAAAATTTAATTTGCCAAATCCACAGGAAGATATCTAGCCTGGCGGTCTAAGCTCCATGAGAGCAATGAAAGGGTGGGTCATATGTTGGCTGTCCCGGCTAGAGAAAAGGAGGCACAAACACAGATCACAGGTATTTTAGATCCAGATTTTGGTTTAGTAACTGATGCAGGAGCAATTCTTTCGGCCTTTCAGAAATGTTATCAGAAGTTATACTTGGAAGATATAAGTGAAAACTGTGGGACCCAAGCTGAAATTAAGAGATATCTTAGCTAGGTTAAATTAGACCAACTGACTTCGTTAGACCGGAATATGTTGAATGCTCCAATTAGGTTGGAAGAAATACAATCTGCTATAGACTCACTTCCACCAGTTAAAGCTGTCTGGCTCGATTACTTACCAGGCACATTTTATAAGATCTTTCGAATTCAGCTGGCTTTAATAATGCTGGAGATGTTTCGCTTAGTACAGAGTGGAGATACTCCTCCTGAGTCTTGGAAGACTGCAAGGATCGTTATATTTTTAAAGAAAGGGTAAGTGGCGACTGACCCCGGGTCATATAGGCCCATTACTCTGATAAATAGCGACATTAAAATCTAATCCAAGATTTTTGCTAATAGATTGGCGTCAGTTATAATAAAAGTGGTATCTCCCCAGCAACACGGCTTTGTGCCCGGCTGGGAAACTATTGACCATATTCGTCGGACAATAGCATTATTTGAATATACCAAGGTTACAGGAGACCCTATGGCCTTAATTCTGCTGGATGCACAAAAGGCATTCAATAGGGTCTCCTGGCCTTTTTTATGGGTTGTCATGAAGTATAATGGTATAGGGTAAGGATTCATAAGAGCTATTCAAAGTATGTATAAAGATCCAATTGCGAGGATTGCATTGATGGGAGCTCAGTCGGGCATAATTAACACAACACAAGGTGCGAGACAAGGCTGTCCGTGCTCCCCCCTGTTATTTGCCATCTACATTGACCCTTTAATTAGGAAAATTCTGGAAGATCAAAGAATTCAACCTGTTCATGCTAGAGGGGGAGATGTCAAAATTTTGGCATATGCCAATGACCTAGCAATTATAACAGCTGCTCCCCTCTCTGCTCTAGAAGAAATAAATAATTTAACATCGCAATTAGGCAATGTATCTGGTTATCACCTGAATGAATAAAAAACTCAAATTGTCATTAATGATAAAATCACATTAGTGGATCAGTGGATAGTATCAAGTGCTAGATACTTAGGTATAGAAAAAAGCTCCAAATCTGAGGATATCGTTGGTATTAATCTGACACCATTATTACAGAGAATCAAATCAGAATCCCGATAAATGAATAACCTATATTTGACATTAATTGGGAGAAGTAATGTCATTAAAATGATATTCTTGCCCAAAATCTTATATTGTTTTAAAGTGATTTATTTAGATATAAATAAAACCTGGTTCCAGAAGCTAGACCAGTTAGTTTCATGGTTTCTATGGGCTGGGCAGCGCCCAAGAAGGGCTCTTAGATATATGACTTTAACCAGAGACAGGGGAGGGTGGTCCGCCCCTAATTTTCAAATTTACTATTGGGCAACCGCGCTGAAACAGATGGGGGAACTGGTAAAAGGGGGAATATATGGGATGTGGGGAAATATCAATTTACCATCTAATTTATGGGATAGAAGCTAGAGGACTCTTTATGCTCCATTTAGATTTTGCCTATTTCAAGAGGGTCAAATTTAAGGTTTTGCTTGGTGCTTATAGGGTCTGGACAGCTGTCAGGAAAAAGTTTGGGATTGGGTGGTTAGATATATATTCCCCTCTAGTAAATAATACACTACTTCCGGAAATATTTCAATATGTATACTTCAAACACTGGACTGAGAAAGGTATTCTGTATATAAGGGATCTTATATCCAATGCTGAAAAACTCACTTTTGAGGTTATAAAAGAGAGATTTGGGATCGAGAACAAATATTTTTTTAAATATTTACTGATAAGAGACTTTGGGCCAGATGTAGGTGGCCATTTACCGGCCGGTAACAGCCGATTTCGGCTGTTACCGACCGGTAAATGGGTTTTTGGGATGTAGGGGGCCAATTTTACCGATTCGGTAAAGTTACCGAATCGGTTAATTTGCCGAATCGGTAAAATACCGATACGGTATTTTTACCGATTCGGTAACTTCTAGATGTAGGTGGGACTCTTATGAGTCCCAAAGGCCTTTCAGATTCGGTATTTTACCACCCAATTCAATTGGGTGGTAAAATACCGAATCCTGGTGTGCTTGCACATGTGTGCATGCACATCTATGCCATGTGACAGACAGACATGCCCTTAGGGCATGTCTGTGTGCCACATGGCACACATGCCTGTATTTGGGGTGCTAGAGGGCGTCAAAGTGACACCCCCTGCACCCTTGCTGGAATCGGTATTTACTGAATCTGTAAATACCGATTCGGTAATGCCCATTGATTCCTATGGGCTTCAATGCCTATAGGAATTAATGGGCATTACCGAATCAGCATTTACAGAATCAGTAAATACCGAATCTGTAATACCTACACCCCCCCCCTCTATTTTACCACTTCTTAAATACCGAATCGGTAAAATTCGGTATTTAAGAAGTGGTAAAATAAAATCACCTACATCTAGTCCAAAGTCACCAAAAAACGTATTTCCCGGAACAGAATCCCTTTATTAGATTCGATCATCGAGGGTCAATCTACAACATCTTCTCTATATAAACTTTTAAATGAGAAGATGGGCGATGATTTAGCACAACATTTTGACAGATGGCAATTGTTAGATTTGGGGGTCTCTAGTTGGCACAGGTAGGTACTTGTGACAAGTAGGAACCCTCTCCTCTAGTCAGGACAAGGGAATTACACACCTAAAATAACCTCTGCTCACCCTCTAGGTTGCGTGGCGCGAGCAGTCAAGGCTTATTTCAGAGGCGTTGTATGTTAAGCAGTTGTGACCACATACAGTAACCCAGTGACAACACTACAAAAGGACACCACACAGGTTGTATATAAAAAATAAGTAAACTTTATATAGAGTGACCACAAGACCATAAACAACAAAAATACACACTATGATTACTTTAAGATGGTAGAATTAAGCTTAGTTTAGTTCAGTTCTTAGATGCAACACTCTGCGTCAATGTACCTTAAGTTGCGTTGCGCTTCCACGACAAGCACTGTTGCAGCGATGGGAAATGCGGCAAAGTCAGGTGCAAAGAAATAAAGACCTGAAGATCTTCCAGATGTGGCGCGCTTCTTGGGGATGCGAGGAACTCTCGGTTCGATGCGTGGACTGCAGCGGCAACACCCTTACGATGCGACGGCAACAGCTCCAGCGGCGATGCTGTTCTCCACGATGCGTAAAGCTTCCGCTCGATGCGACAACTACAGAGACGACATTGAAGATGCGACGGCAGCAGCTCCGACGGCGGCGCACTTCTTCGGGGATGGGACGTGCTCCTGGTGGATGTGGTGCAATGCGACAATTCCAGTGGCGACACCCTCCGGCTTCGGAGTTGCGACGGCAGGCACAGCAACGGCGACACGCTCCGACCTCGTTGCGGATTCTTCTCCTGGTGCGGTGCAGTGCGACAACCACAGCGGCAACACCCTCCTTCTTCGGAGCTGTGACGGCAGCAGCAGCGACAGCGACACGCTTCCCCTTCGCTGCGGCACGCTTCTCTCCGATGCGGTGCAGTGCGACAGTTCCAGCGGCGACACCCTCCTTTCTCCGGAGTTGCGACGGCAGGCACAGCTACGGCGACACGCTTCTTCTTGTTGAGTCATGCTTCCAGCTCCTTGCGACACGCAGTTCCTCAGAAGGCCCAAAACAGCAGCAGGCACTTCCAAAAGAACTCTGGGGAGCTGGGATGTGAAGTCTGTTGACCCTGAGACTTCAGCAGGAGGAAAGCTCTTTTCCAAGCCCTTGGAGATCCTTCACAAGTTGAAAGCAAAGTACACAACGTTCCTTTCTCCTTCCTTTGGCAGTAAGGAAACCACTGCAGGCCAATCCCCCAAGCAGCGCTTCAGCTTTGAAATAGTCCCTCCTCAATTTCTTCGGTTCCTCTCCTCAGTAAAGGTTTCTTCTTGTAGTCCAAAGTGATCTAATTTCTTGGCAGCAAGATCACTATATTTATACCCCAAAATCCTTTGTTCTCTGAGGGAGAGGGGGCTGTGCCTAGTCCAAACCAGTTCCTGAGCACTTTGTTTACCAGACTTCTCCTTTCCTTTCACATTGCAGGGCATGCACATCAGACGCCCCACAGGAGGTGGAGCCAGCCTTGTTGAAGGCAAGTACAGTCCTGGAGCACTCTGTTTACAGGACTCCTTCTCATCTTTCAGTGTGCAGGGCAGACACATCAGCCGCTCCCCAGGGGGTGTAGCCAGCATTGTGGAAGGCAGGCACAGCCCTATTCAGAGTTCAGGTGCACTCCTCCCTTCCATCAAGATGCAGATCTCTCTATTCACCACTGGGTGACTCAGCCTGTCTCCTGGAATTCCCCAGCCCTGTCACTCTCAAAAACCAGACATAGGAATACACAAACTAGCAGAGGCAGGTTTGAATGATTAGACAAGCAAATACCTACTTTCTAAAAGTGGTATTTGCAAACGCAGAATATTAAAATAAACTTTACTAAAAGATGTATTTTATTATTCTGAGTTCAGGCATACTAAACTCGAATTTCTACCATGTTCTCTGAGCCTGTTAGGATTATAAAGTGTAACAATTCTAACAGCCCATTCTGGCCTATGGAGAATAGGTACCCTTGCAATAGTGAAAATCGAAAATTGCTGTAATTCACTATTAGGACATAGGACATAGGCCACACACATCAGGGCTTGTTCTACCTCATACATACAATGCAACCTGCCCTTGGGCCTCCTATAGGGGTGACTGATATGAAGAAAAGGGAAGGTTTTGGGACTGGCAAGTGGGTGCACTTGCCCAGTCAGCATGACAGTACCAGACTGCATGCAGGTTCTGCAATGGCATACCTTAGACACATTTTACAAGGCTGCTTCTGTGGTGGCGCAACTAGTGCTGCAGGCCCACCAGCAGTATTTGGATTACACGCCCTGGCACACTCAGTGCACTAGACTAGGGTCTGACAAGTAAACCAAAGTAGCCAAATACGGAATCACTAATCCATACATCAGTTTACAGTAGGGAGCACTTGCACTGTAGCACTGAATAACAGTGGCACAGTGCCCAAAGCATATAACACCAGCAAAAATACATGAGGCAACAGCAAAAAATGGAAGGGAGACCCACGCCAATGGTGCCAGGTCTAACAGCAATCAATTGTACAAGCCGGGCAGGGAGAATGTGAAGATTTTCTCTTGTTCAGCCAAACGGCATGTATCTCAGCAAGTCTGCAGGTTCAATCTTATAAGACATGGTGCAACTTTTAAATAACTCATGCGCGTATTCATCGATGGGGGGGACCTCAGGGATACATTGCTCTCAGTTTGGGTTGCTGGCTGCAGACAGTACACATATGTTTGCCACTTGCCCCGGTCTGTCTCAATTGCTGGCTAAAATCGAACAGCATTTAGAATCTATACTGGGATATTTTATCTCATTGACCCCCCAGGTTATAATGTTAGGGATTTGCAATCAGGAAATGGAGGAAGCCGATAGGAAGCTGGGGTATATCGCAATGGCTGTATTGCGGCTTTGCCTGGCTACTGCGTGGCTCGATCAGAATCCTCCTTCGATACATGTGTGGTTTAGTAAATTATTATTTACTTATAACTGAGAGATTTCTGTGTTTAGGAGATGAGGAAGTAGGGAAAGGGCAAAGGGTGAAAAGATATGGGAACCATTAACTAAATGGCTAAATAAGGATTAACTGTTAATGTGATGTGAAGTACCCCTATGTTTGCTTTGGTGTATTATTTGTTTTTGTGGGGATCCACCGGGTTGGGGGGAGGGTGGATAACATTTTAAATCTGGACATCGGATAAATATATATATTTTTCCCATGTGATTATGTACAACATTCTATTCTGTGTTTCTGATGTCCTAATAAAAATAAAATTAAATAAAAAACATTTGTGCCTTAACACAACTAAACTAGGTTGCACATCAAATGTGATAACAAATTTTTTAACCGCATCTTGATATTCATCAATGACTTTGCCCTTCCCCAACACAATGTCAGGGAGATGTTTGAATACTTCTCTTCCCTCAAAACATGAGGAGTGAAGGAAAAGGCACTTCTTCCTTTCTGCCCTGAAACATGAAGCCCCAATAGCATCCAAATATGTTTCGAATGAGTCAAACCACTGCCTCCATTGGATTTGAGGAGCACCTGGACTTTCCAAAAATGGTGTTGGAGGATTGACAGGTTGCATATTTGCAAGTAAAAACGTCTAGCTGAAAAATTCAACAAAACCAGCACAATTACTATTAGCCTTATACAATAAGTATAGCAAAGTATATGCACTAATATCAAAACAGCGCAGGAGGAAAAAAAAAAATATAGGCACAGAGATTCATTGAAGAAAAAATGTCACACTTGCAGTTGCAGAATAAAAGGTTGACCTTTACAAAAAAACATTAACGATTATTAATGTCAAAGCTTCACCACGTCCAGACCTTGACTGCAGGCAGATTTTTCTGAAGAGAGATACACAAAACCATTGCGTGGACAGAAGAAAAACTACGATTAACGTTGCCAAAATTTTAAAAAACTGGCACACACCCTTGAGTATTGACGTGACAATATTTCAGGGCATTGAAGTGCTAGTCAATAACCTCTTACCGACAGGCTCAGAAGCGCGATGTTCACTTGTCCGTATACCACACAGCTGTGAACGAACCAGAGCTCCATATAAATGTAGTCATTTCAGACGTGCAGCCACTCCCAGAGAAGGAACACTCACAACGCTGAAAATCCACCAATAGCACTGCAGCGTGTCAGAGCATTATCAGTTACCACACGCAGGAAGAGTTGAACAGACTGATGACGCTGAAGAATCACCAAATCCCCTTGCAGGATTCCAATGCATCATCAGTTGTTGCAGGCAGATCGAGGAGTAAGAGCTCTGGCCCCTAACGATTATGGGCAAACTGGGCACAAGACAAGAAGCTCAATGAAAGCAGGCACACCGGGAGTAACTCAGACGTGTTCATGACAGATAAACAGTCTCAAATGCACTCAGCAACAAACCCCTCCCGTGGACCTCCTCACCAATTTCTTCCTTAACATCTTCTGGATACCACCAACAGCCGCGGGAGAAGAGCTAAACCATCTTCTCTTCTTGAATTCATACAGCTGCTGGAGGAGGCCCGAGCAGGGGTGCCAGGAGATATGCGCCGAATATAGCCATTCGAAATTCAAGCAAATGTGCTTCCAAATCAGCAGAGGTCTGACAGCACATTCTTCTGCTTGTTAAATGTTGCGGTGGCTCGCCCGCTCGTCCCCAAAAATGATGTTGTACCCCCAGACACAAGATATCATCATATGACACAGAAGTCAAGTCTTAAGTATATATTTTGTAGGAACAACGAACCACCGCTCCTCTCATGACAGGCGAGAGGCAGCAACTGACAATTATGGAATCCCCCACACACAAGTACTATGGTAACACATAGTGGTTCTACGTAGAACCATAAACACGCACATCCAAGTACAACAGAAATCTTGCTTGAAATTACAGATAAATCTTATTAAAGAAAGGATTTGTCCTCACAGTTTTCAACTCCTTTGAGACTTCTTCTGTGACAAATCCTAAAAAAGGATTGAAAGTAAAGTAGGGGTGGGCAACAGACTCCGCTTAGTTTTTCCATACTGCACTCCACTTAGAGCAATGACTTTGGTAAAAACTCTGCAACCACCACCTGGTGAAGTTTACTGGCATCCGCCGCTCGACAACTTGAAGAATAGACCACACCTACGACGAAATCAAGAGTCGTCCATAACATTGTAAAGTGAGGGGAACATTCAGACCTTTTTCTAGAGGCAAACCCACCCCATTGCACAGTGGATAGGATCTCTTTAAGGACATTCTTTTCCTGCACTCCCATTGGTCATTATGTCAACATGAGAGAGTGCCTGTGAATGGCTGCTGTTTTGTAGTGTGTAGTATCCTGTTCATGTTAATGTTCTGCAATTTTCACCACCTGCTCAGCTAGTGTGAATGTGCTGTGTGCTGCATTGAATGTTGGAGTGATGATGCGTTTTGGAATGTTGGGTGCTCGTGAGGTGAAGTGGACAGTTGAGAATGGGCAGAACAGGAGCCAGGCTGCTCCCAGTGGGGCTGCTTCACATGAGCGTATCCACATGTAACCTTCTTCAATAAGCCATCTTAAACTAGATCCTACCTGTGTGGACCTCGTTACTACATTATTTTGGCGACGAGTTGGTGACTACCTACGTGCCAGAAAGGGATTTCAGGGACCTGACAAACAAAAGAGGACCTGAATATGAAGTTTCCTACAGAGTATACAGATGCTGACAATGTAACGTATATTACAAAGATGAGATATCCACAGAAAAGCAAAAGTGAGAAACCAAGATGTTCTTCACAGCACAACAAAGATGACAGGAAGAAAGCAATATGCTCCTTACAGAAACTGAAGATATTCACAAGAAACAATTGAAAATGAAGCACATTGCCCTGCAGCCCCACTAGTGTCTTAACATCAGGCAGCCCCAGTCTAAGTGTGCTGCGCTCATTGACATTTTTAAAAGGACTTTGGATTTTCAACATCAGTCTGTAGTACTTTCACTACAATTTACTGGCAGCTGTCTATTCAACATGTTGGTCTGCTGGATTACATTCTTCCAAAGCAATGGTATATCGTGTAGCAGTGAGTGCAAGGACATTTTATTGATGCTACAACCTGAAGGGAAATATGGGATGACTGTGAGTGGATGTATCGATGTATAAAAGGGTGTGTGAGTAACTGTGGGTGAGTGAGTGGCTGTATTGGTGAGTGAGCGGATATGTGAGTGGCTCTATGTGAGTGATTGTATGGGTGAGTGAGTGGGTGTCTGAATGGCTGTATAAGTGAGTGAATGGGTGAGTCAGTGTCTGTTTTACCGGGTGTTTGGTTAAGTGAATAGGTGTGTGAGTGGCTGTAATGGAAAATGAGTATCTGTTTTAAATGGCTGTATAGGAGAGTGGGCAGTTATAAGAGTGCTTCAATGGATGTGTGAATAGGTATATAAATGGTTGTGTGAGAGAGTGTGTGAGTATTTGTAAAGGTGAGTGAGGGGTTGTGTTTAGAGACTAGGGTGAGTGAGTGGGTGTGCGAATGGCTGTATGGTTGAATACATGCGTGTGTGAGTAACTGTATGGGTGAGGGTGTGACTATATAAGTGGCTGTATGGGTACGAGACTGGTTATATGAGTAGCTGTATGAGTGAGTGAGTGGTTGTGTGACTCGCTCTATGGATGAGTATGTGGTTGTGTGAGGACTTGAATGGGTCTGTGAATGGGTATGTAAGTGGTTGTATGGGCATGTGAATGGGTGAATGAGAGGTTGTATAGGGGTGTGAGTGGGTGTGTGAGTGCTTCTATGGATCATGTCATCAGTAATGTCATTTAAGATGCAATCAGTGATGTCAGCAGTAATTTCACTGACCATGTCATCAGTGATTTAATATGTGAGGTAATGAGCAATGCATTGTGGGGGTGGAATTTATAGTTAGTTCAGCTAACTATAACTGGTGAATATCACTGGTTTTGTACCAGTGAAATCTGAGCATAGCTGTAATGTCCCTGTAACACTTTATATTTTCAGTGAAGTTCTACATTTTTTTAAATTTTATTTCCTAACTTCTGATAGTGAGTGTGTGAGTAAGTACACATGTGTCAGTATGTCTCTGAGTGGGTGTGTGAGTCTCTGAGTGGGTCTGTGAGTCAGTGTGAGAGTATCAGAGTATGTGTGTCCGAGTGCTCTCAGTTTTGCCCTCTTCTGCTCTGTTTTGCCTTTTCTGCATGCTTTTCTGCCCTCTGCTTTGCCTTTCCTGCTCATTTTTCTTCCTCTGGTTTGCCTTTTCTACTTTTTTTCTGCCCTCTTTTTTTGCCTCTTTCTGCTTGTTGCTGACCTTTATTTTGCCTTTTTCTGCTAGTTTCTCGCATTTATTTGCCTCTTATTGCTGATTTCTGTATTCATCCTCTTTCTGCTCCCTTATGCTCTTTGTTCTTCCTCTTTCTGCTGGTTTCTGACTTTTACTTTGAATATTTCTGCTAGTTTCTGGCCTTTAGTCTGTCTGTTTCTGCTAATTTCCTGATTCTTATTCTGCCTCTTTCTGCTCATTTCTCACCTTTATTTTGTATCTTTCTGCTAGTTTCTCACTTTTATTTTGTGTTTTCTTCTTGTTTCTGACCTTTATTCTGCCTCTTTCGGCTTCCTTATGACCTTTATTTTGCCTCTTCCTACTCATTGCTGTTCATTCTTTTGCACCTTTCTGACATTTCTTACCTTTATTTAGCCTCTTTCTGTTCTTTGCTGACCTTTATTCTGTCTCTTTCCGTTCGTTTTTCACCTTTATTAGGCCTCTTTCTGCTTGTTGCTGACCTTTATTCTGCTACGTTTTGCTCACTTCTGACCTTTATTCTGCCTCTTTCTGCTCGTTTCTGACCTTTATTCTGCCTCTTTCTGCACATTTCTCACCTTTTTTCTGTCTATTCTGCTCTTTTCCCTGGGACCGCGGGGGATTCTCAAGGCCCTTCAATGCAAGCATTCTCCTGGCTTCTTGTCGAAGCCAGCATTGCTGCTGCATAGTGGGAGCTGCTGGAAAGGTAGCTCCCTCCATCCAATCATTTCATCTCTTTCCCTGACCGCATGCCTTCGAACAGGGACAGAGATGAAACCTCTTTTTCCAGCTGGCGGGAGCACTTTGACCGTTCGTGCTCGCTGGAACCAGAGTGTTTGCTTTTGCTTGGCAGGAGCTGTCAAAGCTCCTACTAAGGAAAAGTAAACAGCTATATTCTGGTAGTGGACACCCCAGGACAAGGACATAGCAGGAGCTGCACCTGGAGGGTGGCAGACCCCATGGCCATTTATGGCTCCAGGAGAGGGGCTGTGCAGCCCCTCTCTTTACTTGTGCATGGGGCCCA
The DNA here is from genome assembly GCF_964261635.1 of Lissotriton helveticus. Taxonomy (NCBI): domain Eukaryota; kingdom Metazoa; phylum Chordata; class Amphibia; order Caudata; family Salamandridae; genus Lissotriton; species Lissotriton helveticus. The sequence continues at coordinate 597,386,446 of NC_136063.1, read as the reverse complement.
AGGAGTTGGTGGTTTCCGGGGCCGAGAGCAGTTCAGGAGAGGGGCCCAGGCCCCCCGGAGGTGATGGTCCCCTGGGTTCAGGGGGTCCATGCGGCCCACCCAATAGTATTTGCTTGCCCCCGGGTAAGTGGTGTCCCCCGAAGGCTACTAAAGCCTGAGGAGGGGGCCCATGTGCTCCCTCCTTCATTATTTAAATAAAGCCTGGAGAGGTGGTGGTCCATTGGGCTCTAAGAGCCTTAGGAGGGGAACACTGTGTGCCTCTCTCTTTTTTAAATAAATTCCCCTGGGATTTGGCCCATCCAGGGGCTTCATAAAAATAAGTGCGGGAACACCGCCCAGTTTTTTCTTTTTAAATGTTCACCACAGATTCGCTGCTTTGTGGGAATCGGCTAAAGCTGAGTCCCAAGATGGCTGCCAACACTTCCTGGTTGAAGTGTTGGCAGCCAATCAAATTTCAGCACAGCATCCTTGGAGGATCTGCGTCCCTATATATACAAATTTGTTTTTTTTTTATCTCAAAAGCTACTGAACGGATTTAGACTAAATAACAAAAAACACTCTTTCTGGATTAAGAACTAGCTTTCTGCTGAATTTTGTGTTATTCCCTCCAGAGGTTCGGACTGTAGTCATGTTAAAAATCCCTACGGGAATTATCATGGGAAAGTCACTTTTTTGCCCCCTCCGCTTGATGGACTGCCCAAAAACTTTCTATGCGAAACATGATTAACCAGGTCACATTTTCTTAGAACATTTGGTGAAGATTCATCAAATGGAGCCATAGATATAGGCACATCAAAGAAGACTTTTCCTACGGAAACAAGGTTAAATCAACTGCAAAACATTATATAAATGACCAAATTAATGAAACTTAAAAAAAACACATTTACTACAAATATTGTAAACCAATAATAATTGTAGATATAATAACACAACATTAAGAGAAGCATTGAAGTCTGGGAATAATAGATATGCTACTTCCACTCAAGTTTATGCAACATTTACTATTCCCACTTCAAACAGGTCAGCAGTAGGGAAGGATTGGGCTTAGGATGGGTAAGATGTACCATTCCACTAGAGTCTGTGCAACAGTAGGGAAAGCATTGAACTTCAACGGCGGTACATTTACTATTCCAACTCCATTCTGTGCGACAGTATTGAAAGCATTGAACTTCGAAGGGGTAAGATTTACTACTTCCACTCAAGTCTATGCAATAGTAGGGAAAGTGTTGGATTGTGGCGGGGTAAAATATATTATTCTAACTTCAGTCCGTGCAACAGTAGGGAACTCATTGGACTACAGAGGGGTTAAATCTACTATTCCCACTCCAGTCTGTGCAGCAGTAGGAAAAGCGTTGGACTTCGGAGGAGTAATATTTACTATTTCTATTCCAATCTCTGCACCAGTAGGGAAAGCGTTGGACTTTGAAGGGGTTACATTTACTATTCCCATCCAGTTTGTGCAACAATAGGGAACGCGTTGGACTTCAGAGGGGTTAAATTTACTATTCCCACTCCATTCTGTGCAGTAGGTAAAGTACTTCACTTCAATAGGTTTAGATATTCAAATAAACCTATTAATTTAGAACAAATATATAACTCGTAATATGAACATTATTGAATAATACAAAAACAATATATATAAAATAAAATGCAATTTTAGCAATTTACACGATTATTCAAAATGTAATAAGTAATTATCAGTTAAAAAAGGTTAATTATTTATTCCCCAATTCAATTGCAACACTATACCTTCACAAACCAAGCAGCCCACACTTACAATATAGCAAACATTAATAAGTATAATGCAATTTACATAATTGATAATCAATTAACTAGTTTAGAAACAATTAATAATTGTCACTAAATTAACATCCAATCCTACACCCCATCAAATCTAGAAACCAACAACTGAAATATATCAATATTACATAATGTGCATACTTAATTATTTATTAAATAATTAATAACAAATAAATATTGATAATTAAATATTACTTAATTTACTTCCCACCCTTTATCCCTACAAACCCAACAGTTGACACCTAAAAAATAACTAATATATGAAGTTATTACACATTCATTAGTAATTCATTGTTAACTAATTACTACTTGGTTGACTTTCCATCCTTTACCCCTAAAAGCCACATATCCCGCACCTGATATATAATAACAATTATAATTATTACACAATTTACGTAATTAAGAATCAATTAAATAGTTAATAATGAATTAATATTTAGTTGTCAATTAATTATCACTTCATTAACTTCCAACTCTATCCCCCTGCAAACCTAGCAATCTGTGTCAACACTATAAATTACTATTAGCAATTAAATTGAAAGCTATAAATCACTTAAATTTAAAAACTATATTTAAAAATAGTATTAACAAATGTTCACATAATAATGACGCATAAAATTAGTATATGAACTAAAACACATTAATATAGTTAAAAAAAAGGTTATTGTACAACTACATTACGAAAAATGATAATAAACACAACGATATTCTTAACAACATTATTACCTAGAAAAATCACAATTCTTGACAACAATATTTCTGCATCACAATATTTTTGGATCATGATATTTTTTTTAATGTTTCTGTATCTCGATATTTACAACTCAATATTTTATCCAAATCCCACTCCACTATACGCTATTTCACTGTATGAAACTACACTCTACGCCACTCAACTCGACGCTAATTGAATCAATGCAATTTAACCCCAATCCACTGTGTGCCATTCAACTGTCTGCTGTTCCACTCTTTGCTACTACATTGTACCCCACTCCACTCTACATCGCTCCACTGCATGCCACTGCACTCTATGCCACTGCTCTGTATTCTATTCCAATCTGCGCTGCTACAGTTTACACCACTCCATTGTACACCACTCGACTGTATTCCGCTCCATTCTACGCTACCACACTGTACACTATTTCAATGCATGCTAGTCTACCAAAGGCTTTTCCACTCTTTGCCACATCAGTGTGTGCTATTCTGCTTTCCGTCATTCTACTCTACCCCACTGCACTCTATACCTCTCCACTCTGTGTTGCTCCACTCTACTCCATGTCTCTGCATGCAACTCCACCTAATGCTTTTCCACTGTACACCACTGTACACCACTCCACTCTATGCTATTCTACTCTATGCCATTCCACTATATGCCACGCCACTGTATGCCACGCTACTGTATGACACTACACTGTATTTCACTCCATTGCATGCTGCTCCACTCTACGCTACTCCACTTTATAGCACTCTGCTGTACGTATTTGTTTTTTTTACGCCACTCCACTGTACAACACTTCACTCTACAACACTATACTCTACTCTATTCCACTGTACCCAAGTCCACTCAATATCACTCCACTCTATGCCACTTGACTATATGCCACACCACTGCCCCATAATGCACTGTATACCTGTCCACTCTTCCCCACTCCACTATACACTTCTCCATTCCATTCAACACCACTCCACTGTACCCTACTACACTCCATGTCAATCCACTGCACTCTGCTCAGCAGCACAATACTCCACTCAACAACAGTCTATGCCCCTCCTCTGTACCACTCTATACTCCACTGTAAAGCACTGCATTGTACAATGTACTCATGTCAATACCAGTATGCAGCACTCTATTTTATAGCACTTTACAACACTTTACACACAGCACTTCTTATACCCTTTTAAGAAAGCCACTATCATGTTATGTCCAGTTAAAGGTTCATTCATTTGAAAATGAGCTTCACCCCTGGTAGCTATGGCACAGAGCAGACAAGCCTAACTTAGAGAAAATGTATAAAGCACTTGGCTCCATCTGAGGAGTGCTGCATGACATCAGATAGGGCTTTGACAAGGTCCTGGCGAAGCTGTTTGTGTTGGCTAGAAAATCTCAGAACAGCAATTTTTTCAATTTTGCATCCAGGGAAGTCCTCTAACCAGCTGGATGCTAACGGCTCGTTCGCCCAGTAAACATTATCACCTTCAGAGTCTTTTTTATTTTAGCTCCTAATGCTTCAGCAGGGCAAGGATGCAGGCTGTGCTTGATGCATCCTCCACAAGACCAAATACCTTCTCACTGAGGTCTCACTGAAACAGACATGCTGCTGCACTGAATCTCCAAGGAGGGGACACCTGTCTCTTCAGCCCAGCAAGGATACACCTTGACCAGATTGGTTTGGCAGTTTCTCATTATTTTTTGGAGTTCTCAAAATCTAAGAATTGTCTAAGGCCCAGCTATTCAGATATGTTGTGACTAGTCCAATTAGACATAGCCAAGGGTTCCAGGACCTCAGGAACAACACTTGGGTTCAAGTATGACTTAAGCAGAGGGCACCCCTGAGACTTGGCGGAGTTAAAGGGCAATCCAAAGGACTTTGGTGCAAAAAGCAACCACAAGAAATAGCCGATAGGGGGCTTCAAGGTAGTGCCTTGGGAGTCCTTACAGCAGGGTCCCTGGATGCAAGTGATGGTGCCCAGTTATTCATATGGACAGTTGTCAGCCTAAGCAACCGGCCCTTGCCAGGCAATGCTCCCCCTCTGGGTGTGAGTTATTTTCCTGGACTATAGTTTCCATATGTGAGGTGAACCATCACCACCCCCTTTTCTGTATCCCTCCAAAGGTTTGGCACCAAGTTTTGTGTATTCTTGGTCTTCATTGGGTAATTAGATGGGCAACCAGGTTAGGTCATGTCATCATTGGCTGCACTTAGATCGCCTGTAAAATAACCCATTACCTTAGCAAATAAACCTGCAACATACTCCCTTCAAACCAAAATTGGTGAAATCTGAGTCATTGAATTGTAGACTTTTCCTTTGCATGTATTTATTCATTGTGTATGTGTGTGGGCATGTGTGTGTACGCACACACACTTAGGTATGGGATATCTGCACTGTGTGGATGCCTGCGTCGCATGCAGGGCAACAATTTTGGAAGGCGGTGGCTTAATGTAGCATTCCCATGACAGACTGCACATCCTTCTATCCATTTTATTTATTACATATGATGGTTGGGACTGGGAGAGGGGGATGGAGAGGTCACATCTGTATAGGAAGGCCAAAGCCCTTCAGTGAAGTCACTTCCAGGGTAGGGGTTTCCACTTTATATACAGCACCACCCCAGTGGTCGTCATCTTTCGGTGATTCGGTACTGCAGGACCACTTACCCTAATTGACATGTTTATGAGTACTTGTCTGTTGAGAGTGTTGTGATGTTTTATATGTCTTTTGTTCTGTGTGGCAGGCGTAGATACAGGGCTATCCAAACAATTATGGTTTCCAGGTTTGGGGTGAATCCCCAAAGGTTTGAAACCAGACGATGAGTATTCCTGGCCCTTATTGGCTAATTTGACGGGCAGCCAGCTTAGGTCAGATCATCACTGACTGTATTTGGATCATCCCTAAGTTAACTCATTACCATATCAAATAAACCTGCAACATACTTTCTCCAAAACAAAACTGTTTGTAAGCGTGTCTTTTGCATGTATGTATTCATTGTGTGTGCACCTGGCTATGGGTTATCTGGGTTATGGCGCACAACATGGTGAAACAGTTTTTAACATATTGAATTCCGCATGTTTTTCCTTTTTCCGTTTTGCCTATTTTCGGAGACTTTTCCCCTCAGTAAATGTCTTTAATGCATCAGGGGAAAATGTTAGTATGTGGTAATTATCAGTCAACTTGTAAGTTGTAATTCTGTTTGCACAGGGATCGGAATTTAGCCCTTAACTCGTGATGAGAGCACGGGCCTTATTGGTACCAGAAATGAAGAAGCAATGTTTTGAAAGGATAAGTATCACTAACTGACTTAATGATTGGTTCATGAATAAATAGAAGCATAGACCAATTTGCTGTTATTATGCAATAGCTCATTGAGGACATTGTTTTTATCTAATAAAGCTTACACGACACGGAATATTTCACGTTACCACCAAAGCAACATTTCAGTGTAAAAAATTGATGCAATAAGAAAGCCGTGTGCACTTTCAACAATACCCGCTTGGTTTGACCTTGCTAGCTCAAATTGAGATTTTGTACTGCTGCACTTGGGGGCAATTTGGCCATGCAAATTGGTGCGCAATGATATTCATCAGGAGGCAATCGTGCTTTTTGACTTCGCAGTCCATTGAAAAGTGGCTATTGCAGGGAAGCAATGTTAATGCTTCTGCTAACAAAAAGGTTCGATTTGGGTCGCTTATTTCTGTGAAATGTGATACCATATGATGAAGTTTGACTGCGATTAACATACAAACGTACGAGGAATATTTTACAGAGGTAGAATAAATTAATTTTTAATTCATATGAATGTCATTTTGAGCTGCATAAAGATTTTATGTACATCTTTATCTGTCTATCTAGTTGGGCATTTATAAAGCGCTAAGTTCATCTTAAAGGAAAGTGTCTTAGTGGTATTTTAAACAATTTTTGTTTTCTCCACAACTATGAAACAACCCGTTTCGTTTCTACTACAACAAGAGGTGAGTTCCAATACATCACATCTCTCATGAAAGTCCCATCACCCAAATCCGTCGTGTCTGTAATACTTAAACCGTTTGCCCCAAATGTTAATGTGTTTCCGCGGGCAGTCTCTTGATTGGTAACGTGGTTGCTTCATTTTGGTATGTCAGTCTTCCTTATTCGGCCATTGTTGGGGGTCAGGGGGACCGCCATTTGCGGTTTATATCCGTTTTTGCCACAACCGTGGCCACCTTCACCATTATCCTTTCAAATCTCGGACCGCCCAAATCTTCTAATATGCCCAGCAGGCCCACTCATGGGGTAAGTTCCAAATGTCTGTCCAGGACCTGTGACAGTGATCTCTCCACCACCTTCCAGAAGCCCGTTATCCTAGGGCAAGGCCATACCACATGGAAAAAGTCTGCATCAGTCTGGGCGCATCGGAAACAGCTTGCTGCAACATTAACCCTCCATGCCGTAGGTGTCTGGGTGTGAGGTACCTGGCATGGAGGTAGTGAAGTTAGATCAGCCTCATCTTGGAGGATGTATCTATCTTACAGGGTGCCAGACGGGTTTCCCGCCGATCTATCTCATTCAGAAAGTCCCACCCAGGTCTCCCGTCTTTGTTTAAGTGTCTGATAGTCATATGGGGTGTGAGTTACTAATGTGCAGTATATGCAGGACATTGCCCCCTTTCCCAGACGGGCCACTAGGAATTTAGCCTCCAGTGAGTTGAAATCGGGGTTGTCAGTGGTTTTCTAGGTGTAAAGAGAGTGCATGGCAGAGCTATAAGTTTTGATACAATTGAGTTTAAGCTAGAGCTAATTGTTGGTGCAGGTGTTGAAAGGAACAGAGGTGCCCATCTTGCCAGACATTGCAGAGAGTTGTGAGACCCAGTCTATCCCAGGTCAGTAAAATGACCAGGTGGGCCGTGTACTTAATACCCTGTCAACCACTGTAATCAGTTCTGTGAGGTGATGGGGAATAATGTTCCGTAGAGCAGACCCATGATGGCATCCAGTCCAAGATGTGAGACCTCCAGCTGTTATGCTGGATCATTCCACTCCACTGTCAGCCAGTTCCTTATCACTGTCTGCTGTAACAACCAATATTATAATTTGGCATCTGTCATACCTAGGTCTCCGTCATTGACCAACTTTCTACATTGAAACATGGCAATGTGAAGTGAACAGCCAGCTCATTTGAAATTACGGATTGAGACATTTAATTTCCAAAACGATTGATCTGCGTTACTGAGAAGCAGGTGCTGGAAAGTAACATGAAGGTGGGGTTGTTTTGTGTTAAGTGTGGGGCTGGCGCCTCCTTAGTGTGTGTGATTCACTGTTCTCTCTCTATGCGGTGCAAAAGGTGAGGGGAATACACACCCTGAACCCTCCCACTCGACCGTCTGTACAATCCGCTCTAGAACTGTAACACTTGTCTTATGCACACGCTGGTATCCTTGACATTAGTGTCAAAATTATACAAATCCTGTATTCATCACATTTGTGTAGTAAGGAAAACACAATAAGATCAATTATTGCTAATGCTTTTCAATAATAAGTTGTTGGGTGTTCTGTTGTTCCTTTATTTCATACCCATTTGCCTAGCCAAAACGTGTTTCGTCGTGGGAAGTATCCCAAACGACTTCTTCTTTAGGGCTGACATTAAACGGACGATTTTGTCTAATTTTCCCTGCCAGTTGTACTTCCGTCCTGGCTGTGTGTAAATATTCTTCCAGTTAACTCAATGTGTTTATTCCTCAAGCTATGATGTGCCTGACGTTAGTTCTGTGTGCAGTGTAGTAGTTGAGTCCGTAGTGTCCAATATCACTTCGGTTGGGTGGAATCACTGCCACAGATGAGTTTCTAAGCGTGTACGCTTTTCCACTTCATGCCGCTCCATGCGTTCTACGGGTGACCCGGGTCACATTGAGTTAATGGGAAGAATATTTACACTTAGCCGGGACGGGATGGAAGTACAACCAGCGGGGAGAAATAGACAAGATCGTCCATTTATTGTCAGTCCTGACGAATTCGTTTGGGATACTTGCCACAACGAAACACCTGTTGGCTGAGCAAATTCGTATGAAATAAAGGAACAACAGAACACCCAACGACTTTTTGTTGAAAAGCATTAGCAATAATTGATCTTATTGTGTTGTCTCTACTATGCATATGTGATGAATACAGGATTTGTATAATTTGGACACTAATGTCAAGGATACCAGCATGTGCACACACGTGTTAAAGTGCTGGAAAGTATATATAGGCCTGGGGAATACTGTCATCTTGAACAGCACTATTCTCCTCCGTATGTTGAGGGGGAGGTGGTCCCACCTCTGGAAATCCTGCTTCATCTTAACGGCTCCACATAAGATCCAGATCTCTAGTAATATGTAATCCTAGGTACTGAATGGTGAGTTTCTTGACTGGAATGGAAGATTGCCAATAGATGGTGCTTTGGCCCCAGTGGGTGGGAACAAGGAGCGATTTGTTCCAGTTTATTTAAGGCCAGGCACTGACTCATAGAGGGACAGCTTTTCCAGGAATGCAGGGGCCAGAAAGATGCAGGTCACTAAGAAAGAGGAGGACATCATCAGCCTAAAGGGCCATCCTGTTCTCCTCCATATAGAACCCCCGCCACACCCAAACCTGAGGGTCGCAGCAGATGAGATGCACCAACGGCTCAATGGCAAGGGGGAAGAGAAGTGGGGAGAGAGGGAAACCCTGCCTGGTCCCACTATGAATCAGGAATGGCCCTGAAAGTGTTCTGTTCACCCAGACCTGGGCCATCATAGTGGTTTATTGCAGTCACAAGTGGGTTAAATTCTTCTGACCGAAGCCCATGCAGGTCAGGACCTCGAATAAATAGGACCAATCCAAAGAGTCAAACGCCTTCTCAAAGTCAACTATAAGGAGCATGCCTAGATCTGGGATGACCCCAGTATGGGCCAGGGCTGTCTGCACTCTCTGTATACAGTGCCTAGTACTTTGGCCAGGCATCAAGCCACATTGATCTGGGTGGATCAAGAAGGGTAGGGCTTGCTGCAGGTGGGTGGCTAGAATTTTTGTATACGTATTAAGTTCCATATTAGTTCAAGAGATTGACCTGTAGGAAGAGCATTGGTCCGGGGAAAATATCTGGAACTACGCGGCCAGAGCCACGAGTTCCAGAAGCCCGCAAGTGTAACCACATTTGCCTGAACAACAAATTTGCCTTAACCACGCATATGCATGGCTAAGGCAAATGCGCTCTAGTGTTTGTAATGGCTGGAGACTTGAAAGAGGATTGTCGGGAAGCGGACATGTGCAGGTAAGTGGGGCTGAGGCCGGTTCTGGGGGTAGTTCATGGTAGTTTTCAGGGATTAGGGGTTTAGGGTTGTTTTCAGTGGTGGGGGTTTGGGGTTGTATTCAGGGGTGGGGGGTTCAGGGTAGTTTTAAGGGTGTGGTTTCGGGTAGTTTTCAGGGGTAGCGAGTTTGGGGAAGTTTTCAGGAGTGGTGAGGGTTCGGGGTAGTTTTCAGGGGTGGTGGGGGTTTGGGTTGTTTCTAGGGGCAGAGTTTGGGGTAGTTTTTAGGGTTGGAGGGGGTTCAGGGTAGGTTTCCGGGGTGGTGGTCGGTTCAGAGTAGTTTTCAGGGGTGGTGGGGGTTTGGGGTAATTTTTAGAGGTGGGGGTTCAGGGTTGTTTTAAGGGGAATTGGGGGTATGAGGTAGTTTTAAGGGGTGAGGGGGTTTAGGGTAGTTTTCATGGGTGGGGGTTCATGGTAGTTTTCATGGGTGGGGGTTCGGGTAGTTTTCAGGTGTGGGGGTTTGGGGTAGTTTTCAGGGGTGGGTTCATGGTAGGTTTCAGGGTTGGGGGTTCATGGTAGTTTTCAGGGGTGGGGGTTTGTGGTAGTTTTCAGGGGGGATTTGGGATAGCTTTCAGGGGTAGTTTTTAGGGCTCAGGGGGTTGCGTAGTTTTTAGGGATTGGGGAGGGTGGGTTGTTTTTAGGGCTCAGGTTGGTTTTCAGGAGAGTGGGGGTGGATTTAGAACTCAGGGCGGGGTAGGGGTCGGCAGGTCAAGTCTTAACCACAGAAATGTGTTTACCATACATGCTTTAACAAAGCATAAATCGTTGTAAAGGCATGCGTGGCAAAGGCATATTCGTGGTTAAGTTAAGACTTGCGTTGTACTGACTACGTGGAATGGACATGCTTGGTAAACGCATGCTTGGTTCCATCACACAACCTTACTACAGCGGTTGCTCAGCCTTCAGAAGGACCACTATTGTGGCCTTCTCCAGCTCTGTGGGGAAAAGCTTGGTGTTTGGGGCATCATGGGACATGTCCAGGAGGTAAGGGCCAAGGGATTGAGGAATTTATGGTAGAATTCTAGGGGGAACCAATCTGGTCCTTGAGTCTTCCCAGACTTCAGATGTGTCACCGCTTTCATAACTTCCTCTTGTTTAGTTTCTACTAATTTGTAGGATCTGCATGTTTGTTAGACAAGATAAACTTTGGGTGAGGTGCCTAGACTGATTCTGGGCACCCCCGCAAGATATGTCAACCGAGAGATCAGCTATATCGCAGTGCCACTATACGTTCCCTTATCCATTCCAGGGAGCGAATAGTTTCTGGTAACCACTGAACATGACATTCCTGACCTCTCAGGGATCATGGAAACAGATCAGAACCTTTTGCTGAATGTCTCGTGCTTACTTGTGCTCAGATACATATACAGAATACACAGTGGGACGTTTTCAATATATTTATACCCTGTATTTGGAATTCGGACACGCCGTGGGAGCTTGTTTGCTCACCTGTCCCGTTTGTGCCTGCACTGCTCGCCGCTCCCGCTGCGCGGGAGCCGCTTCGTGGGAGGACCCACCAACGCTGACCTTCCAAGCCTGATTCCCGGAAGAGCTGTGAGCCGGGTAAACATCTGTGGAGGCTGCAGGGGTAGCGCGGCAGGGACTCACTATCCCAGGAGTCCCTGCTGACCTCGTGACATCTGGTCTGCGCCCCCCTGCGTGCCCCGCCCCCGCCGGCAACCGGTAAAAAGGAACTGGAAGCCTTAACACACTGTGACCCTGTATTTGGAATTCGGACACGCCGTGGGAGCTTGTTTGCTCACCTGTCCCGTTTGTGCCTGCACTGCTCGCCGCTCCCGCTGCGCGGGAGCCGCTTCGTGGGAGGACCCACCAATGCTGACCTTCCAAGCCTGATTCCCGGAAGAGCTGTGAGCCGGGTAAACATCTGTGGAGGCTGCAGGGGTAGCGCGGCAGGGACTCACTATCCCAGGAGTCCCTGCTGACCTCGTGACATCTGGTCTGCGCCCCCCTGCGTGCCCCGCCCCCGCCGGCAACCGGTAAAAAGGAACTGGAAGCCTTAACACACTGTGACCCTGTATTTGGAATTCGGACACGCCGTGGGAGCTTGTTTGCTCACCTGTCCCGTTTGTGCCTGCACTGCTCGCCGCTCCCGCTGCGCGGGAGCCGCTTCGTGGGAGGACCCACCAACGCTGACCTTCCAAGCCTGATTCCCGGAAGAGCTGTGAGCCGGGTAAACATCTGTGGAGGCTGCAGGGGTAGCGCGGCAGGGACTCACTATCCCAGGAGTCCCTGCTGACCTCGTGACATCTGGTCTGCGCCCCCCTGCGTGCCCCGCCCCTCGCCGCCCTTCCTATAATACCAGGGGAAAGCACGCTCTGCGGGACGCAGGCGGGACGCCGGGCGAAGCCCGGGCAAAGGGCGGGCCGTCTGTGGCCGTCCGGGGCCAGCAGGGGCCGGGACGGGCCACCCCCCTAACAATTCAGGTAAAACCATTCATTTATTGACACGGGTGCCATAACATTATCTTCGTGAGTACTTATGTCTTCATTTTCTCCAATGTCCACTCGTTCAGGTAGAAGTTCTAGAAGAGGTGGGAACTCTACAATATGCACGATGGACAACTTCATTACCCGTGCGGTGTCTGTTGTAGAAAAGGAAATTATTATGGCAGAACGTAGACTATCCCGTGAATTCCTGGCACAAAAACGTTCTTCCTTAGGATCACTAGCACATGCCATATCCCCAGTGAATACAACTTCATTTGAACCTTTAATTCCTATACCAACTGGACATTTGCAACCTTGCGCAGTTGATGCAAGGCAAGTTAATGGCGTTTTCGACATCATCCCTGACTCTGCACCTACAAATATAATCCAAGGTGGAACCATTACAAATAATCGTTCGAATAACACAACAACTGATCCGCCGGCACTACCTGTAATTTTGGTACATGATACGCCACCAGGGCTAGCAATAACATCCCCCTCGCCAAAGACAAGACGAGTTGTTATTAAAAGAAAGAGAGTGGTTACTCCGAGGAAAGCTTATAGATTAAAAGCACTCAAGAGAATCCGTAGGAACTACATGTATGGAGGTTCCTACTGCAAATCTACAGAACCTAAAACCACTAACATGAGGTCGGAAATAAGTGATTTACAAGTGGAGGATGACCATGATGTTTCACTCGGCCAAACAAGGGATTTGGAACCTACAAATTGTAAAAAAAATTCGTTAGCCATAAATCCGACTCTTGACCAGATCGAATCACTCATGTCAACCTTGCTCTCACCAGTCATTGAAAAATTAAAAGGGCTAACAGAGCGACTAGACAGATTCGAACAAACATCATTAGACAATTTTTTCGCTGTGAAATCTCTGATAAAATTACACTCTAAAATCGGAGGAGACATCACAAGGGCAGATATAAGCCCCTCAGTACCAAATTTAATACATCAAATCCGACGATCTAGGAATGACAATACGGCAGACCAGAATGAAACAAACAATGCTTTAAGGGGAAGTCAATCTGAGTCTGTCGAGGCTCACCCAATTAATAGAGGAACCCAGCTGACTGCTCCCCCGAAACCTGCCCCACGTAAAGTAAACTTGGTGAACTCAATTACTACCACTCAAGTCTTGGCACCATCTAAACCGGACGATGTGATAGAACCTTCTACCCGTTCTAATAATTCTGGCTCGGACAACAACGCTCAAATGGCTAATCATACCAGAGTCAAATCAGTATTGAAAAAGATCCCAAATGCACACCTCCCACCGGGATGTCAACCATATGTAGTTGTGCTAACTGGGGTCCCTCCCTTGAAACCTAATAAAAGGGAGTCTTACGACGAGCTGAAGAATAAGACTTTATATTGGCTCAGAGAAAACAGACCCTTGCCACATTCTGTTAATTGCCAGGTTATCCAAGTCCGAAGAATTAGCTGGTTGGGCACTAGACCGAAAGATATAGTAGGGGACTGTATCTTGGTTAATTTCAAGGATCCCTCTGTTGCTCACCTTATCTATGGACAAAATCAAGGAGGAGGCCATTTGGGAATCGGCACTCGGGATCTTAGTTATTTTTATCCTATGCAGCGGCCACAAGACACAAGAGATTCATCTCGGTTAGGTCTGCCAAATAACAGGTACTCATTCTTTGATCCTCCGACCCCAGTAGGAAGAATGTTCCCAGGAAACATGGATGGGGACAAAAATTGGTCATGGTGGGGTAATTGACAAGAAGATAATGATGGCCTACATGGGTCTTTACCCCCCTTGCCCAATAGTCAAACAGGGAACCATTGTGTAAAAGCAACTGTAAATGCATGTGACATGATCACACTTAAAGACAAGATTACTAATTCCTCTGATGACGACCAGCACGTTGGGAATGTTAATCCCAAGATAAAGCTAACAGGGAAAATACCCGGGAGAAAAGCAACTGACAAACAAGGATCTGTTCAAATTGCTGATGGTGGTACCAATGGTTATGGTCCACCAGCAGCATTAACATCGTTTAATACAGTACACTGGAATCAGGTACCTATATTGGAACCCCCGGTTGATTTTAATGAGGGAGAATCTTTGTCCATAAGCCACCCAACCAACCAAGAATCCTGCAAGCCCAACCAAGGCATAAAGATACTGTCATGGAACATTGCAGGATTGTCCAGGAATTTGAGTGACAGAAATTGGAGCTCCTTTATGGAGGAGCATAAAATTATACTCTTGCAGGAAACATGGGCTATTAACATTGTTCACAGACTTGGTTTCAAGACATTTTTCAAGGGGGCAACCGCATCTGTAAGAGGCAGACCCTCTGGGGGTCTAATAATTTGGATAAGTATATCGCTAGATGTTGTTGTATCGCCCCTGTACTTTGCTTCCAAGGATTTACTTGGCATCAAGTTAACCACTAGGAACTTGGGAGATGTATACATGATAAATGTCTATAATAGACCCTCTCCAAAAAATAAATTATCAATGGTTATTGAACAGCTTAGTTCCTATCTGGTTAAACTAGAACCTGAATCACAAATATATATAGGTGGGGATTTTAACTGCCAGTTCGAGCCCCTATTGGGACTCGAAAAATTATTGGAAAATGAAGATAGAGCGCTTGAAATCCCCCCCTTAGACAATGTAAAATGTGCAAAATGTACAGTGGCTGCAATGCAGATATACGAATTGACTGTATCCCATGGTCTGCGGGCATGTAATGGTCGATTGGACCCGGATAAACCAGCTAATAACACCTTTAGCAAGGGGCTGTCTAAATCCCTGATCGACTTCATGCTTATTTCAACTAATCTCTGGCACTTATTGTTGGCTTTTAAGGTCATGGATAGACCAGAGAGTGATCACTTTCCCTTGCAGTTAGGGCTATCATCTGACCCTTTTCTGGCTCATGTTAACAGGTCGGGAAGTGAGAGCGGGGTAGTAGAGGTAGCCGTCTCTAATAATAGGAAGGCAATCAAATGGCCTCATATCTTAGCAAAAGAAGAAACTCTCTTGGGAATTTACAGTATCTTCTCAGATATTATCTCCCAATACGGAAACATAAGGATGGGCTCCCACGATGTCCTGAAAATGCATTACCACTTAGTGGATTCACTAACACCTCTTTTGAGTAATAGTTGCACAAACAAAAAAGTCAACATAAACAGGCAATTGGAACTAGAGACACCATGGTACAATAAACAGTGTCAACTAGCCAAAACTAATTTAATTACTGCCGTGAAGTCTAAAGACCCACCGAGGGTTAGAGAATGTAGAAAAGCATATAAAAACCTCATGCAAAATGCAAAAAGGGAATGGGATGAGCGTATCTGGGAAGACCTGTTGAGTGCTGCTAAGAGACATGATCAATGTACTTTCTGGAATCTAATAGCCAAAAACAATAAAAAAGGTAGCTCCAATAGGGACTTTTTCCTGGATGAAAAGGTTTGGTTTGACCACTTCGTGGTTTTGTATGACCAAACAGGGTCTCCTGCCGAATATAATGATCTTGGGTTTCTTAGCCAGAGTACTAATCTTGTGCAATTTAGCACCAATGAAACTTTGTGTGCAATAAAAGCAATAAAGGCGGGTAAAGCTCCAGGACCGGATAAACTACCTGGTGACTTATTCACTCATAATATCGAGGTATGGTGCCCCTATATAAATTACTTGTGTAACGCAATTCTATTAGGAACCCCGATCCCTGAAACGTGGAAAGGGGCCGAAATAGTAACTATTTTTAAAAAAGGGGATCGCTACAACCCGGGTAATTACAGACCAATTAGTTTAATTGACATTTTACAAAAAAATTTTGCCAGACATATTTTAAATAGGCTTTTAATATGGATTGAAGATTTTGAAATCCTTTCTAAATTCCAAGCTGGATTTAGATCCAAGACCAGCACTGTGGACCAAGTGTATAGATTCATGTGTATATGCTGGAAATATGTTAAGATAAAGAAGTGTAGCATATATGTCGCATTCATGGACCTACGCTCAGCGTTTGATCTTGTTCCCCGCCACTTATTATGGAAATGTTTAAAACAGATGGGTGTCCCGGATGAATTGTTGGTCAATCTTATAAAATTGCATACTGATAACTTTGCTAAAGTAAGGTGGGGAAGAAATGGAGAACTCACCCGACCCATTCCAGTGAAAAGGGGGGTGAGACAAGGGTGCGTATTGGCCCCAACCCTCTTTTCGCTGTTTGTAAATGATATTCCCCACTACTTAGCTCAATGCAACCACGATTCACCTAAATTGTGTAATGAGGCAGTTACAGCACTATTATTTGCGGATGATACCATCCTGATATCCCAAACTCCTAAAGGCCTGCAAAATTTAATAAACAAATTCAATAGTTATTGTGAGTTGAAGGGGTTAGAGATCAATTCATCAAAAACGAAATATATGGCAATTAATCCTTCCAAATCATTTAAGAAGAATCTGGCCCTAAACAATACCAAACTTGAATATGTAGATTCCTTTGATTATCTAGGCATTTTGCTGGACAGCAGAATGTCTTGGACAAACCAATGTGACAAAAGCAGGTTAATATTTAAACAGAATTCTCTCCCCATTTTAAAGATTCATGGTGGGAGCACATCTAAAGCCATAACTCCTGCGATCGAAGTGTTTAAAGCAAAAGCTCAATCTGCAGCCTTGTATGGGGCAGAGATTTGGGGGCCTTATGCAAAAAAAACATTCGAGGCTGACGAAAATATGTTTGTGAGACGTGTACTAAGACTGCCTGTAAGAACACCCTTAGTACCGGTCTACTTAGATATTAACATAAAGCGTACAGACCTCCTATGTTGGTTGCGACCATTGCTTTATTGGGTGAGATTGTGGTCTACCCCTGAACTTGCCGACTATCGAGCAGGTCTATTGGAAGTTAGGGAGCTGGACTCCTTTAACTCAATTAGGTGGTTGAGACATGTATCTTACTGGCTTAATGAAATAGGTCTATCACACTTCTGGGAATCACCAGCTACATCGATCACCTCGCCTAATACTTGTAAGAACCAACTAAAATCTGCCTACTGGAACTATGTAAACATACATGTACATGAACGTGCTACTGGTACCTTAACACACACATTTTTGCAATTTAAGGACCATCCCTCATTCGAACATTTTATGGACGAAATTGAGCCACCATTGGCTAAATCTGTTTTCCTCCAATTTAGATATGGGGTCTTACAGATTAACGCAATCACCTGTAGATGGGGGAAAGCAAACAAAGATCCAAATTGCACTTCTTGTGATTTAAAAACAAAAGAAGACGAGGCTCATATCCTCTTTTTTTGCCCGCTATACGTAGCACCTCGGAAAAAATGGATTATACCCCTTTGTAAAAACCTGGGGATACGTTCATGCAAAGAGGCAGAGCGTATACTTAGATCCTCGAATAGTAGGCTAATAGTATTTGGTTTGAGTAGGTACTTCCACAGTGTTTGCATAATTAGGAAAAAACTTGGAATGGTAATATAGGAAAAAAGTAATTTTATTTTATCCTTCTGGCTTTTAACTATTTATTTATAATTGTAATAACTGTTCTTAACAAATGGTCTAGTAAAAAACCCTGGTATGTATATTACCCTTTAAACGTATAATTAATGAACTAACCTGTAACTATATCTTGCACCGCCTGTATTTTTGTATTTTATGAATGGCTGCTTAATGATTCCAATTAATTTTTAATGATGATTATGTGTAATGCGTATGATATGTGTGTTGGCTTCATGACAAAGTGTCGAATAAAGCTTTTACAACAACAACAAAATATATTTATTGAAGCAATGTTATTATTGTATAGATTACATGTGCTGCAATAATCAATAGACAGAAGATTAGCGATGTTATGGATATGTAGATAACTGTGTCGCCCCCTGGATGAAGATACAATGACATTTGTACATAGTACGCAAAGATGCCTTCTACATAATGCTCGAGGCATCATGATAATGTTTTGCGAAGCTAGATGTGTGAACAAAGTACTTTCAGAGAAACAAATCTAACATTGTAGTGCATGCAAATATGTGCAAAAGTTCACGGCAGAAATGTTATTGTGAAAAATAGGACAATATAAGAAATGAACAGCTTCGCAACATGGGCCTAACAGGGAACATAACACTCTAGTGCCAGTGGCTCATCTAGGTCGCCCTGGAGAGTCATGGGGAAGTGTGGGAGTGGGATATCTTTGAAAAGTGAGTGTTCTTGCTCAACAGATGGATGAGGAAGGTTATCATAGCACTAGCTTCCATAAGAAGCGAATGCTGATGCAACCTCTGTCAAGGTACGGTGAGAAATGTTTGGTGGCTCCATGACTATGGGAATAATCATAGAAGTTGTATCTTTGGTTGCTAACTAGTACAGGAGCCAGATTTGCCCCCACATTCAGATACTACGATAGTTGAATTTCCAATGTGGTTATTTGACCTGATTTAGCTTTCTCTTGACATCGGAAAAAGCTCTGTGCCAGCTCCCTGATGGTGGCTTTCCCCGCCACCCACAATGTCCCTTGGGAAAAGACTGGGTCCCTGTTGTAGGTAAAATAGCTTGAAGTTCAGTTTCCATTTATTGGGTGCATCAGGCATCAACCAGATACCCGGTGTTGATTTGCCAGAATGGACAGAGTGCCCCACTCGGTCCACCATAAGAAGGCATGAAAGGAGAATGGTCTGAGATTCCCAAAGTGGAGGATCTTTATGCGCAACAAAAGCAGGACATCTACTGCAGGGAGAAGGAGGAAGTCTATGTGGGTAAGTATTTTGTGAGCAGCGGAAGTGTAGATAAATTCTCTATTACTGGAATGCCACACTCTCCACAGGTCTCAAAGCCCCATAGAGACCAGCCAAGTTGAGAACTGTCTTGTGCAGGATAGGAGTTGCCGTATGGGGTCCCGTATGATCAAGAGCAGGGTCAGGGGAGGCACTAAAATCACCGCCTATAATGGTAGCCACAAGCGGGAATGCAAGGATCATGTTTTGGATTGCATCTACGGTGTGGGTTGGATGATCAGGTGGTATGTAGGCACTCAGAAAGTTATAAGGGTGTCCCTCCTGGTGACTCTCCACGAAGCAGCCTTGACTGTCTGAGACTGTGCCGATCACTGTGATGAGGAAAGACCTATGGAGTAGTATGGCAATCTCCTGAAAGTCCCTTGCAAATCCTGCATTGTACACTAGGTCATACCCATATCGCCTCAGGAGGGGACATTGTATCCTCATCATATGCATCTCCTGTAGCATCAATGCAGCCGGCGTGAAGCGTTTGGTGTATTGTAGGATGGCCATCCTCTTGATGAGGCTGTTAACATTCCATGACAAGAATGTAAAGCATGTCTAGTAGAAGCAGGACGGGTGATAGGTAAGTGGAGTTGAACCCAACCGTGTAAGAGAGCTAGGGACCCAGGACAGGCAGTGGACAGGACCGGGGTACAGTGTGATGTGATTCTACATTGGTAGCGACGGAACGATAAAGAACATAAACAAAACAAATGCTGGTAAACCCCCCCATCCCTCCAACTCCCGTCTCCCCATACTTCACCCTATGAGGAATCTGTCACCAGAAACATTTGTGAACACACACCATCAACTACAGATTTGGCTAAACGGGTTGCAGGGTCCGCTTCCTTATCAGACCTACAGAGATAATTGCTAATATGCTAATATCTGTATCCCCTGTAGCCTCTAATGCTGGGTGCAATCGAACAGTAGTCAGGATATAGTTTAAGGAAATTTTAGATTTGTAGCCCATCCACAGCCTTAGCTTATCTCTCTGGGGGTCAAATTTTAAGTTGTGCAGGGTGCTGTCCTACCTGCATCACTGGGCCCTGCCACAATCTGAAGATCGAGAGGGGCTGCAACCACCCTTTCTGTCCCTACGTGAACAGGTTCTTCTTCAGTGTTTGGCCACCAGCTGTTGGCAAGCATGGTCTGCGGGGCATTGGGCCTGGGAACCACACACTTCGGAGAGGTGGTCATTCAGCAACCCATTACCAAATCTCCTAAGGGGATTAAAAAAATAAGGTTTTCGAGGCATGTATAACCTTTAAAGTTGCAGGGAAGATAAGCATGCATTTTGTATTCATGACCTGTAACTTTTGTTTGACGTCATCAAACGATCTCCTTCTTTGTTGAACAGCTCTGGTATAATCTGGAAAAATCATAAGATGATGCGAGACATGGGTCAGGGTGCCCATCATTCGGGCCTCGTGAAATATGCATCTCTGTCCCTATTGTATGGATATGGGCTAACAGAGGCTGGAGGTCCGCCCGGGATGGGTGGGGTGGGGGTGGATGCTGGGACAGAGAATGATACGCACTCTCAATCACAAACCAGGGGGGCAGTGGCCTGGCTACCATCCATGACCTGAGCCAGGATTCCAGGATCTTATCCAGATGTAGGCCTTCCACATCCTATGGAAACCCGATGAAGCGCAGGTTTCTCCATCTAGACCTATTTTCCACAACCTCTGCATTAGCCTTCACGGTGTGGGTAGTAGTAATAAATTTAGACACAGAGCGCTTAAGCATGTTCTTTTTATCTTCCAATGAAGAGCCCGTCAATCTGCTTTGGTGACACTTCATGCGACATTGCGTGAGTCCAGGATTATGAGCATCACATCCGCACCTACCTCCACCACCTTGGCCTTGACCACCTCTCGGGAGAATTGGATGACTTATAAGACAGTATTCAAATCAGTAGGGTCAGGGTGTTGAGGTTCAGGTGAGGGTTCCACCTGTAGATGTTGGATTGTGAATATGTCCATTCTTGTATGGGCCTAGGTCCTGGGTCTTCTGTCCTTTATCATCTCACAACCGTTTGATACCAAGGGGAGAGGCAGACGTTCTGCCAGTAAGATGCAGTGTCTCTTCCTTTTGAGCCCTGGGTCTACAAGTCTGGTTCTCGGGTTTGGGACCCCCAAGGGGGAGCCTCGGAAAGTTCAGTCAACCAGAATGAGGAAAGAGGGGAGGGCCCCTGCTCAAAGATCTCTGCAAATGCTCAGTGTGGGACATTCTGTTGAAGAGGAGCACCGAGATATCTTATTTTATCACAGGGATGTAAAGTGTTGTCTGAATCCTAGGGGGTCTCTGTATAATTTGGCAGTACTGAGTTCTCCCAATTATGCCATAGTCAGCCCTACCTCTGTGACTTGCCCTCAGGGACTCCGGGGTCGCTGCTCACTAAGGGGCAGAGAAAAGGGCCCACCACAGTGCTCCAGGCAGGTCCAATGTTGTGGGCCTCTAATGGTTGTAGAGAGAGCTAGGCCCTGACCCTCTTGCACCCGGGATCTCACAGGGTGGGGAAGCATGAGGAGCCAGAACCCTGTAAAATGGGGGGGTATAGGCGATAGTCCACCAACCTCTACCCATAGCAGCACACAGATGGTCCTCCCCATGCCGAGCAGGCTGGCAATGCATGAAGTGAGTGAGGATGCCCCCACCATGCAGCACTGCAGCACAGCAAGGCAAGGCCCGGGTAACTGAAGGGCAGGAACATGCCAGAAGGCCACCTCACAAGCTCTTCCCGCAGCTAGCCAGAGCCCTGCCATGAAAATGGTCAGATGAGCAGGTGCCCCATGGTGCAAAGGACAGCCAAGTATCTCTCATGGGGACTGCAGCACAGCAATCTTGGCCCAAGTGGCAAAGTCCAGCAGTCATTCAGTCCTCTGGCTGCCTCACGGTGGCATAAAGTTAGCAGATGGCAATGCAGGATTCCCCAAAACTCAGCTGAGAGAGGAGTCCCCGGAGCATCTCCAAAATGTGCTCGCTATCTTACCTGCTTCAGCCACGACCCCCCACCCCTTGTCTTGGAGCTATCTTACGGGGAATCCTGAAATAAAGAAAAATAATATTTACTTCCAGGTCAACTAGAATGTTCAACACATATAAATGAGATCATCATCTGTCCTATTTGTTGCTTAGTAAATATGTATAAAGATCAGTACGCACCTCTACAATAACACGGAGACAAACAGATTCATAAACCTTAAGAACTAAACTTTCTGAAACACACGAAAATCTATATCGTAGTCCTGAGCTGTAAATACATCTTCTCACTTGAAGGCACTTACATAGAACCCGCTATTCCCATTTGGAGAAGATATCTGACAAGTGTGGACACTTGGTAAAATGCAAAGACAGGCTATAAAATGAACTAGGTGGAAGGAATACTTGAGTGTGACATTCTCCCAACTAGGGTTGTTCTGCTTACAGTATGCAGGAGAGATGTGACTTCCCTACAACCATCTGAAAGGTGGTATCATCGTCAAACAATTTTTATTACAAGATACAAATGATATTTTAAATACAATTTGAGATTAAAAAACCTAATCAGAGATGAATCATAAACAGTTAATACCCGTGCAGTTCATATTTGCTTTCCAACACCTTTAGATTCATAAGCTTCTAACAATGTCCCCACAATGTGTCCTTCTTAATCTTTTAGAAAATGCTGATGATAATTTATGAGAGACTGATTTTAACATAATTTGGTAACTGGTCAAGTTTCCACTAAAGGCCAACAGGGCCGTAGTGGGCACCTGCGTTTCCCCAGTGAGCCGGAGAGGTGGGGGCCAGCTTTCAATCTTTGGGGACCAATTTTGTTACTGGGGTCCGGTTTTGCAGTAGTGCTGCGATATCGTCCCCCTGTAACAAAACCGGTGGCAGTGCTTAAGCGGAAGCAGTGCTGCTTCTCTATAGCATTCGTGCCCACCTCCCCCCGCGGCCGGTCCAGCAGAATTGCCAGGCCTGGTTTGTGTTCCCAGTCTGGCCCTGGAGACCAATAGAGGGCTGGTGCCGGAGCATCAGAACTGCAAACTTGCTACCTCTTAATTAGTGGGAAATGGAACAACAACCCACTGTACTAGGGAGAAACGAACTATGGGGGAGATTTACAAAATCTCCCTGCAACGCAGCGCAGCCCCCCACGAGGCTGCACTGCGTTGCGCAACAGGGAAGGAGCAGAAGAGCACCATGGGGCATATTACCAACAACTAGCGATAATTATCGCTATGTTGGTTTAGCGGGGATATTTTTATCGCCGAACTGCGGCGATTTTTATCGCTTAGGAGCCTTGATATTATCAAGGTTTATCTCCTAAGCGATAAAAATCGTCCGAAATGCATGAATATCGCTGAAAAGTCAGCGCTATTCATGCATTACCGAGCTAATGCTCTTAGCCATGTTATCCACCTACCATTGGATAACATGGCTAAGAACTGCTATGGGGCAGGTGTTAGCTTTTGGAGATATTTGCGCTTAGCGCGAATATCTCCAAAAGTTGGTAATTGGAGATAGCGATGTTAGCGCCTGTTTCCAGTCGCTAACATCTTGGCACGCCCACTTTGCATGTCATTAGTGATAAATATCACTGACATGCAAAGCGGAGCCCAAGATGGTCGCTATCTCCTACTAGCTATCGCTAACTGGTGTTAGCGACAGCTAGGTAATAGGGAGATAATTTTATCTCCGCTTTCTTGGCTTTTAAAGCGGAGATAACCCCCTTGATAATATGCCCCCATATTTTTAAAGATATGGCTCTCTCCTCCTCTTTCCATTACGCCGGTGCGGATTTCAGCTGCTGTGCGCCATGCGCTAAGGTGTGTCTATGAGTGTAGCATAGGTACAAAATACTATGCTATGCTCGATTCAAAGCTTTTCCCACTTTGCATACATGCTGCACAGTGCAGCACTTATGCAAAAACCCAATCTACTGTTTTTAGTAAATTGAGTTTAGCGTGAGAAACCTTGGGTGGTTGCATAGAAATGCCCATGCATCACCCTTGGTATGCCCTCAAGGCACATAGTAATGCAAAGTAGCGCAAAGGGTTGCTTTCTTATTACTTTTACGTTATTTCCTGCGCTAAACAAGTTTAGAGCTGGAATAAATTAGGAAAAAAGATTTTGTGCCGTTTTGCGTCACCTTTGTGCCACAAACATGGCACATAATCTTAGTAAATCTCCCCCTATATATGGAAAACAGTAGGTGAGACAGCGAGAAACATTGTTTTAAGTCATTCACAACTTTTCACATGTGAATATTCAATGTGAGGGCACCTGTTACTCCCTGCCAATTCTTCAGCTGCTGGAGTAGAAACTCAGCTTGCTGGAGGCTTCAAAGGGCTAAAGAGCAGTAACTTCAAGAGTCATCTAATGGCACTTTTGTTGTATGCAGGGTAAATTAATCTTCTCTACCAAGAATGGAACATTTACATTCTCTGTTTAATTGCAGGCTGCAAAGTTGAAGTCCAGAAAGCTTTTCAAACTGTAATTTTAACAAACTATGTTCGGGCTGGTATATGCACTGAATAATAGAGAACCTGGAAGAGAAGGAAACAGAGGGGCATATTCAGGGCCGGACTGGGAACCACAACCGGCCCTGGCAAAGGGTTCGGCCGGCCCCTCCTCCTCACTCGGGGGGGTTGGAGGTGCCGCAGAGCTCTTTGCCGGGGCCGGTTTTCGGCCGATTTGGTACAGGGCCGATTTTGCAGCTTGCTGCAAAACCGGCCCTGAAACAAAAACGGCCCCTAGGGGCCCCAAACCGGCCCCTCACCCATGAGGGGCACCGGGAGATTGCCCGGTGCCCATTATGGCCAGACCGGCCCTTGCCATATTTGCAAGGAAATGGCAGAGCGTGGTGCTGTGACAAATTTTGCAGCACCGTGCCCTGCCATTTCCAAAACACACGAATGCGCTGTATTTACAATATGGCGCACCCCTGTGATTTCCCTAGATCTGGTGCTAAAAATAGCTGCCTAGCGCCAACACAGACACCCTTTGGCCATAGTGCAAGGGTGCCTGCGTTGCAGGAAATGATTGTTTATGTGCAGGAAGTTGTCCCTTTGCGCCACCAGAGTGTCAGTAAAAGTACCGTTCCAGTGGCGCAATCCCCTTGTAAATATGCCCCAGAATCCTTAATTACTGTGCTAAGTTACTATTTTTATGGTTACAATAGTGGTCAGGAGGTAGTGCTTTTGAGGGAATGATTATTGGCATACTATTATTACATCAGTCTTACAGTTATCTTCAAGCTTCAATATGCCGGAGCCTTGATAAAATTTGATAAAAAAGTTACATATCAGCATTGTGCTATGACACCAGACTGAAATCCCACTGCGTATATCTCCGTGTTTTGCCAGTCTACAGATGGAGCTCTCATACTAGTGCCAAGCAAAGAATGCTGAAATGACAGATGATCACAGATGAAAACACGTAACTGCAGCATTCATTTAAATAATGTTGACTATGTACATAGATTCACTCACAGCTCTGAGTAAGGTAATCTGGTGCTACACCAAAACATGCATATGATGGAGCAGGGTTTTCGCGAAAAATAAAACCTGTTTGGATTAAACCCGCAGTAACATTTACTAACTGTGTGGAGTGAAAATCATGCGGAAAAAGGCCTAACATGAGGAAAAATGCCATTGCGCAAGCGCGTACTAAAGTAATAATAGTAGGCCGCAAATGCTTTTTGACTAACGAAAATAAAACGGACTAATGCTGCTTTTATGCAGGTTATTAACTTTTGCTAGGAAATTGGTAATAATTAATATGTGTTGCGCAGGGTCCCTGATGCAGCATTGGGTTGGTGCGTAGAGAAAAAAGCATTTTAAGTGAATAATAATATCTGTGTTTGTTTTGTAGAAGTATGGTTTTCTATTCTGCATGGCAAATAATGGGTCAAGAAGTCTTTAGTAAAAACATTTAAAAGATGGAAAATCAAGAATGAATAAGGAGGTGGAACATTATTCTGTCCTTCAAGTCTTGAGTGCCTGTTAAGACCAGTATGAAAGAACAATGCGACAAACAGAGGGAAACTTCCTCTGCGGAGAGGCGCTCAGCGAGAAAAAGATATACAAAGTTGGCAATATTGCTGGAGCAGAGGAAGAGAAGAATTGCAGAGGCTTGAATTTGTATTTC
Organism: Lissotriton helveticus; assembly: GCF_964261635.1. Classification (NCBI taxonomy): domain Eukaryota; kingdom Metazoa; phylum Chordata; class Amphibia; order Caudata; family Salamandridae; genus Lissotriton; species Lissotriton helveticus. The sequence goes on along the minus strand of NC_136063.1, from coordinate 597,360,238 downwards.
TTGGGGTGGAAGTTTATGTCATTGATTAAACAAAACAATTAGGCATTTAGTAAGGTGGACGTGCTGAGTGTGGTGTGACTATTCACACCCTTCCTTAACTAATCAAATGTGAAGAAACCCCTTAACTAGATACATGTGTATTTTGGACATTTGGGTTTTAGGGTATAATTGAGGGGCCTGGTGGGAGGGGTTTACAGACAGACTCGTGAGACTGTTGGGAGATCGTCGCTGTTGTTGGTTTGTTGTCCTGTTCCTGTTTACTGATTCCTGACTTAGTCTTTGCCTCTTCAAATCTTTTTGAGGGGCCTTGCTGCTCTCATGGCAACGGAATAGATTTCCTTATTTCTATATTGGTTAGTATAGGCTTAAATCTGAATTTGCATAAACATTTGCAAATGTATTTTATTATCTGAACCTTTTGTATCTTTGCCTATCCACTCCTTAATGCATTGGCATTGATATGAATTTGATATTTTCTCTTCTGATTTTGTTTGCCTCATGATGATTTATTGTTCATGCTGTATGTTTGTACCAAAGTGCAATATTTCACATTATTTAGATAAAGATTATAAATTTACAAATGAGTCTGTCTTATTAGGAGTGATTTATTCAAGACTTTTGATTTGCCAAATGTAATCAACTATATAAAGATTGCATCGCCAAATTTGGTATAATAGAGACAAGAGTACATATTTTGGAGATTGTTGAGTTTGGTGTAGTTGGAATTACACTAACCCAGCGTGAAGGGACTATGATGGGTAATGGAAATTGGGTCTTGCCTTTAGGACATTTCTAGTCCTGAATCACATAAAAAAACATGAGTGCAGAGGACAAGTTACAGCGTACGGGACACAGCAGCCCCTTCACCATCTGCAGACTGCTTGATTGTTCTTATTTTGAACTTCTTGAATTCGTTCTTTTACTGACACTTTTTACCAGTGCTTATTTGATCTGGAGGGTTCCAGTGCTGGCATCAGACTTAATTGTCAACACAGACACTTATGGCAGGCTGCCACATGGTGGTGCTGATTGTCTAATTTACACATCAGCAACAAAAACAGTTATTTGTTAATTTAATATCCATTAAAAAATACTAATACCAGCCATCCAAGCTATACTTATGGCTTCGGGAGCCTGGAATAGTCCAAATTGTCACACTGGTAGGAGTATGATGGTTAGTAGTTGTTTTAGTACTGTCATTGGCAGTGCTGGCAGGGGAAATGGGTGAAGAAACCTTCATTAGTCTCCTGGAAAAAACCCTGACACGCATATTTTTACAAATTAAGCATTGCACCATGTTTGCCAAGGGTCATATTACACAAAGTGAACATTCAAAGTGCAAGTTTGAGATGGGCCTTCTCCACAGCTTTGAGTTCACACGTTTTTGTAAGAGTTAAAAAGGGATAGCAGTAGCCCTTTACTCCTTTATACAATGGTAAATGATTGTTTGTCAACTGAACTTTAAATGACTGAGCTGCCTTGGGCTGAAATGTTGCAGTCTGTGTTGACACATCGGAACGAAAAACAACAACACAACACAAAAAATACCAACACAGCAAAAGCATACCCCAGAACAACACAACAAAACAGTATGTAGCACACTCATCACAGTAGGAAACAACAAAATAATATAATAAAAATGCAGTACAAAAGCACAATAAAACACACCACATCAGTATCACAACAAAATGATATAGACCAATTATGCATACATATTGTTGTCCCACATTTCCACCTCCATTTATCTGCTTTCATAATGGAATTGCAAAAAGTGATTGGACCAAGCACTGTCTTACCACCAGAGACATGTAAAAGCACCAGTCAAAAATAGTTTGTGGTCTGGCTCCAAAGATCTGATTTTAAGTTCAGTGGTAAGTGAAAATCCTCCAGTTCTAGAACCTCTAAATATGGATTAGAATCAACTGGCTGGATTTACATGACAGCACTGCCCCTGTGATGAAGGAAATACAGCTGGTTAATGTCACTCTTTCGGAAATAGAAGGATTTTCACTTAGTACCAGAAAGTAAAACAGGCCCCAAGTTTTCAGTTCTGTATTTTTTCATTTTTTACGTCGTCATTTCACATGCATTTGTCCATCTAGTACAAATAAAGCAAAAACAGATTACATTTGTTGTATTAAATGCTAGCTCAGGGCTGGGAATAGGGAAGATGATAAGATTCTGAAAATACTAATTACAAATTACATATCTGCTGCCTGACCAGTGTCTCCAATTACAGAATTGAGGCATGTGATCCACCCAAGGCCACTGGTGAGGCGCCTATGTAGAGTACACATTTGCTATTGTGCATGCATTACATTACATGACAGAAATGATCATCCACTACATTATCATAACCACTGTATCAAAGTATAAGTATTATGCAAATAGGTAGGTACTTACCTTGTTGATGTAATGGTAACCGATCAAGTGAATGTAATATTTTTGTCAGCCAATAATAACGACCTCATAATAATAATATATAACCCTTATGCAGTGGTTGTTTACAATTTACAATGTAAACAAGTGTACATTAACAGTATTTTTTATGTGAATGAAATTGACACTAAACAATCACGTTCACATAAAAAAAGTAGAAGGCTTTAGTTCTATTTTAGGGTGTGGGTGCAGCCTCTGTATATGTTCTACCTGATCAGGGAGCTGGTTAAACTAGCTAGATTGCTGTTATCTCTAAAGCAGTGTATCCTCAGCACCTTGTAACTTTGTGTATACATGCTACACCATAGCAAGCTAAGATGCCCCATCCCAAAAGCGTTACTGTACAGCACAACTTTTTGTAAGGCAGACCTAGGCTGGGCTGCTCCAGTAATTCTCTAGATGTTTGTTTCAGAAATATGTGTTCCCAGATGGCAATGTGAGAGCTGTCAGACCATCACTGGGATTAAGGAAAGAGCCATATGTATCAAGTATGGGGGGTATTCGATGCGTTGGGAAAATCTGGGATCTATTTTATGGGATTTTGGTGTAGAGCAGCACGTCAAGGCACCTTGCTGCACCACCCTACACAAAAGTGAAAATGCATGAATGCACCATATTTAATAAATAGGGTGGGTTCCTGTCCTTTTTGCCTGCGCTGGTGTCGTTTTGGGATCCTAGTGCCCATGTAGGCACCCACGCACTATTGGGCAATTGTGCCTCTGTTGCAGGCAATATTGTTTTTGTGCACAAAAACAATGTTACGTGACACATTCCGGCAGAATGCAGCATACCTGGAAAGAGGAAAACATGAAGAGAAATAAACATATTTTTCTTTGTTACTCATCACCTCAGGAGACGCACAAATTTAGCACTTACTCAGGTATACATCACTTTGTAAATCTGGGGCAGCGTCAAATTCCATGGGTGTAGCGTGAGAACTCCCGCTCGCAATCCCACTGAACGCCTCTCAGGTGCAGAGTAAGGCTGTGCAGCGATTTGCTCTGCGTCACCTTATGATTTATGAGGCCATGCATATTTATGAGAGCCTTGCATCATGCATGCAATACTTTACGTGGTGCACAGGTGATGCAGGGCTCTCATAAATAAGCACCCTGGGGATTCATGTTAAAACCAACAACTAAAGTGTTACTTAGAAAATTAAGGGTATACTGGAAGAAAGAAAACATCAAAATCATCAAAAGTACCTTGGGCATAGTTAGTTAATTTCATTGTGAGGGAAAATTCTACCCAGCATGTTTTTGCACTTCAAATGGCCACCAAAAATCCTGGAATCATCTAACATTTTATTTTTGCAAGGACTCCTCTTTTACTTTTAACAGTTGGGAACTAGCACCTGGCAGCTACCATTTTTCTGCACCCTTGTTACTCTCTGATACATTTCAGTTGAAGATAGACACATGATCTTTGTTGTAGCTTGTGGATGCATTGGCAATGTGATTTTTTTGCAAATGAGCAACACTTCCATAGCTTCGAAATGTGTGTCAAGGTTGTTGAACCGGTTGGTGCACCAGTTTGAGCAGACAAGTATTTTCTATGACACCAATTCCTTTAAAAATCAAATGTCTACATAGAAGAGAGCCGTCAAAGATGCTCTTATTATCTCACCTGGGGCTAAGTGCTAAATACACGCCAAACTCAGAGTTGTGAGCAGCGATCTACAGTCTAACCCAATAACAAATATTTTCTCCTCCTCTTCAATAACTTGTATGATTTTTAGAGGAAACGTGCCTGTTGCTCAGTTTTTAATTATCTGGTGGAATATCTCCAACCTTGGGGCTTTTAAGGAGCACCCAATCACTCTCACCTTTAAATTCCATGATGATGCCAAAGAAAGCAAAAAGGCTGATAGACACATTTGCAGAGGGGTTTTTGCTAGGGGCCCACAAAAAATCAAAGCAGGATCAGATTAACCTGTGTTGTAAATTTCACGCCTTCACTCCATCTCTAATAGTGTCAAATAAGTGATCCTCAACAAACATACAATCTGCAAAGCAGATCAAAGACATTGGAGCCCCCTACTGGTACTTGAGAGAGATCAACCCCCGTTCATAGCATTACTATCAGTAGTAGGCTGGGAACTCTGTTGGGAGCTGTCCTGTGTAGAGATATGTCCTTCCCCGCAGGACCTGTAGCATTTGAAAAGACAGAAAAAAATAACTGTGATTGATGAAGGGCGGAGAATGTCCCTGTGCAATTATGCCACAGAAATTGTGTAGTACTTCTAACTGTTTTTGTGTCCCTATAGCAAATGCTCTGTTGGGGCAAACTCATGGGAAATCACGGTGTGTGCTGAAACACAGAAGCTGGACCGTAACTCAACTTGGTTGCTTCCGCTATTCGTAGTCTCCTTGAGAACACTTCCCAATATGTGGATTATTTACAGAGGCCCTTCATAGAGACACTTCCCTCTTGTGCTTGTGACAGCTGTGATTTCCTGCGTATTATAGATGTAATCACATGGGAAGATGATTACCTACTTCGGGGCCTAGATGTCTGCAACCTGTACACTTGAATTCCACATGATTTAGGCATGCAAGCTAGATCCACTTCTTTAGAGCCAGATCTCTATCTTATTTATTACATACACAGATGATCCTAGACATGGTTTGGTTTTGTCTGAACAATAACTTCTTTATTTTTGATAAGACACCCTACCGGCAAACCCAGGGTAGTGCTATGGGGACCTGCTTCACCCCCTGCTGTGCATGTTTATTCATAAGCTGGTGGAAGGAGCAGTTTGTAACTAACATCCATCATTATGATGACCATGTGCTGCTCTGGACTCGCTACATTGATGATATTTTAATCGTCTGGAAGGAATCTAAAAACTCAGCCCATGATTTTGTTACTAATTAAACACAAGTGACTTAAACCTTTGCTCCACAAGTAATATCCACAAAAGTACCATGGAACCTAAAAACTCAACTCATGATTTTGTTACTCAATTAAACACAAGTGACTTAAACCTTGGCTCCACGAGTAATATCCACAAAAGTATCTTGGAATTCTTGGATCTAGAAATAGAGATCGCTGGCTCATGCTTACAAATTAAGCTGTTCCACAAAAAAAACAGGTGGCAGAAATTCACCGAAAAAAACCCAAAGGTTAAAGTAACATTATAGTTAGGTGAAAATGTCACTGCAACATTAACATTTTGAACAAAAAAAACACGGAGATTCACCCGATATAATTAACAGAGCTAACTATAACTACTACCCCCACTATGCACTGCTTATGACTTCACATATTACATCACTCACGACATGCTTTATGGCATAATTTATGACATCACTGATGAAATCTCAATTTACATCATTAACTACATCACTGATTACATCACTGACGACATCTACCAATGAGTGTGCTAGTTTGTTTTATAGTTTACATAGTTATGGGTAACTTCCATATTACTTCTCCAATTAATTCTGTACTGCCTGTGTCCAGCTAATGGATGTATGAGTTTGCAAAATGCATTTGCTCTAATGCTGTCAATTTGTGTTCCTTTTTAACCCTGTTGAGGCCAAAGTGTTTGCTGGAATATAGAGAGGAATTTTACAAGCCTAATTCTCCAAGCTGTTTTTGTCAGGTTCAATGTCTCTGTAATAGCCTGTCTACGTGTCTGCACCTTCCGGTTGTTAAAAGGTCTGGATAAAAACTGCATTCTTTCTCTGAGGAGCATAAAACATAGACATATGACATACGTGTTTATTTTTCTTTATTGAAAAAATGTGCAATTAATGTCTGCGTGCTGGATGTGCCAACTTTGACAGTTAGTCCAGGGTTGGCAGGCCCTCAAGCAGGCACAGCATAAACTTGTATTTAATATACTTTGAGCAATTTGTACCCATATACCCCTGTTGACCTTTCTTATTATAAGTGTTTATCACCATGCATGCATGGCTTTGCCATGCTAGCATGTTTTTTCATGTGATCTGCTAAGCTTATGAGCACTGATGGCAATAAACGTCCTAAACACTGCATGAGCAACCTGCTGGTTCCACAGTTATCTTGCCTGGAGCGTATCTAAATCATTTTCCAGGAAACAATGGTGTGGTGAATTACTGGACCCACTTACAATTTCTTGCCAATTAAGATTGTCCAGAGTACCTGGCTTTGAAACTCTAAATGTATGACACAAAGAGAGGAATGCATGCTGTCTGGCAATTTATTTGTTTTAGCAAGCTGAATTCGTCATGGAGCTGGGCAGGCTATGCTGTTCTTGGAACGTGAAAAATGTACATATATTTTTAATCACTAGGCCCTTCAGGAGCAAGATATCAATCCCATGGGTTACTGATGTCACTAACTTCGCCTTCATAACCTGGAGGATTTGTTCTAGGTTGCAACTCATAGGTATTACGTGGCATTTGTAAATGCTCATTGCAGGGCCTAGGCTTTATTTCTGATCATTTGTTTTTGCTGGACCACATTTCTTCTTGAATCGATCCAGAAGTCTAGATACTTATATTCTGATAGTTTGCTGATGTTTTTACTTCTTAGCTATATTATCAGAAGAGACTAGCTCAATATGACTTTTGTGTTAGGACTCTGACTGGTTTTGTCAGTGGGCACATTGTGGGTGCGTTCATGAAGCCCTCACCCACCAACCTAGTTGGTGGCATGCCTCATCATCGGGCCCACCCAGTGAGACCTAATGTGTCCCGGTTGTGCTACGACGCCTGATTACAGCGGAGCTGGTATGTTACTGAGAGTGCAGTGTAGGGTGCGTTTGTGAAGTGACAGTTAAAACGGCTTGGCGGGGGTCCCAATACCCGAGGGTAAATTACACTTTAATAATTGGGCCGCCGTCAGCGGTTAAAATAAGGCTGGAGGATGTTAAGGTGGTGAGTTACGACCTCCTACATCCATACGTGGGTCGACATGTTTCAGCCAGTGCCTTAAATATCTGGCTAGTCTCTTCTGATAATATATATAAACCAACGGTGACACAGACTAGCTTTCTAGTCCTCCCTCTCTCTTTTGATACGTCTACTTTACTTCTTAGCTGCCAGGCCCCTTTCTTATAGACTCTTTTTCCATAGACGATACTTGTTGACTCTTTTGCTATAGATGATTACTTCTTTTTTTGCCAAATTCACTTCAAGCCTATTGGACCTTTTTGGAATTGGCCCTTTCTGAAGGGTTATCCCCAACTTTTTTGTCTTTTTCCTCCAATTTTTCTGACCCTGTTTTTGTTGGCTATAGGATTCTGTGCACTTTACCACTGCGCATCAGTGCTAAAGGGCATATGCTTTCTGTGTAAACTGGGATTCTGATTGGTTATCCATGATTGGCATATTTGATCTACTGGTAAATCCTTAGTAAAGTTCACTGTGTGTTCCCAGGGTCTAGTTTATCGATCAGTCGCTGGAGGCCCACTTTTATTTTACTTAATGTCACCAAATTATCTACATTTAGTAAATGAGGCAGTGGCCTGCCTCTCAATTTTGGTAGGTGCGAATTAACAAGATCCAGTGTTAGTGTGAGATCTGATATGTATAAATTAAATTGCACACAAATGATAATGTTTGCAAATCATATTTCATTGATAATTTATCTTTTGTGCATCACCAGTAAAATGTCTTCATTTGTTTTGATCCTATTTAAATCTTTGAATCCACACTTCAGAATTGCAAAACAAGTGCTTCATTTTTGCTTTCCCAACTGCTGAATTTGTACAGTTAATTTACAGGTATTTACAGGATTGTCACAAAATTCACTTTACTATTCTTTCTCAGACTTTTAAAGTGAGAGGAATTTGTAAACACCACTCTCCATCTTGAGCAGCAATTTGTTAGAATGTATTGCCTGACATTTCACCTCTGTCATTGAAGCAGGAAACGGGACAAGTTAATGCATCTTTATTTAATGCATGGACTTTCGTGACCTACCACAAATCGTCCGCTCACCCACCAGTGGTTAGCGAACTACAGTTTAGGAAACACTGGTCCAGGTACTACTATAAAGGGAGTACCACTAGTGTGTGATGGTGGTTTCAAACGAAAACATTTCTATGAGCCTCTAATGCCTGTCTTACATACTTTTGGCATAACCCTATGATGAATGGATAAATACAATGGGAGCTGAACCTTCAATTGGAACTTATGATGGTTGTCTATAAAAGGAACGGCCCTCCATAAGAAGGATCTAAACAGTCTGACGGTCCCAAGAAAGTTGAAAGAAGGGAATTGGTTCTCCTTATTATTGATCTGATTGTGTCACAATTATTAGCGGCCAACACAGGTAGTGTATTATGGGTAGGTTTCAATGAGTCTCATAGTGCAAGATATTTCTGTACCTGTGGATAGAGGAAAAAACGTTATTACCCCTATGGAATTTCCCACCCACGTACCAATCCTCAATAGCAAGCACACAGAACAAGGTGCACACGTGGGCACGCATGGAAAGCTATGGTTTCCTCACATGAGGATATTTGTAAATCGCCTAATAGTCAAAAGGCCATACATGAATAGTAGGAAACATATGATCCATAGATTTCCAATTTTCTTTTAAAGGTGAAGGGTATCGCCCCAGTATGGGTACTTAAAGATTGCTCTGACCTCTAATACTACATTTTGCATGCACATTTGTACTATTTCATCTATACACATACCGTACAGGACTCATCAGCCGGTCAGCTCCACATTTATTAGAATAACAGAAATATATATATGAAAATAGATAAATGTTGACATTTTCATTTTTAAATAGCGCTTTAGTTAAAATAGAGTGCAAACGGCTGGTGAAGCGCAACTCTCTGGCTCAGTAAAAAAGACAATTAAAATTAATATTTCAAGGGCATTTATGGTTCCAGTTCTTGTGATTTAATTAAAAAAGTGTGCTCAATGGATTTTGGAGAGAAATAGCATAAAATAACAACTAACAGACATGCCAAATGTTCAAGGCATCTGCTTTAGAATGTAACTTCACAATGTAACTTTAGTGGAGTGGAATGCGTTTGACTTGGGAAACGCCATTAAACTGAGTTTGAATCCTTTTCCAAGAATAGTTCATCATGCATCAACACACTTCTCAAAGTGTCAGAGGACTTGTCCCACTTTTTGCTCCAATGTTACTTTCCTTGCACGTATCTTAAAATGTACATATATCTTGAAAACAGCTGGACGGATTATCCGCTTCCGGACATCATGAATTACTGCCAATTCACAGCAGCTTGTACAGAAAACAATGGATTAAACAAGTTTCAATTATGTTTTTCATTTTTCATTGTGAAGCAAACACACACTTATTTCACAAAAATGCATAAAATACGAAATGGGATTATGAAACGAGTAATACTTTGCGTTTATTTTTTTATTCTTGCGTTTTAAATATAATACGAGAATGATTTAATTTAATGGTATTCTGACTTTTAGTGAGACAATGTTAGAAATGCATACATTTTTTAGAAACTTTTAAACAATGAAAGGATGACCGGGGTAATGAAATGTGAAATATCGGCAGTTCTCCACAAAGTAGCTTCTTGATGTAGGTCAAATCAAGTAGGGAAATTATTTGATAGCTACCCCCAGGCAAATGTAATTTTGATAGTTTACACGTGATATTTTTGACTGCATGGCAACAATCCCTTGATGTGAAACACCGAAAGGTGTCATATCTTTTGAAAATACTTGGGGGCATATTACCAACATTAAGCGATATTTATCGCTAACGATGCTTAGCAACGAATGTTTTAACGCTAAGCATCATCAGAAATTATCGCGGATAAACCTTGCTATTATCAAGGTTTATCGCAAATGCGATAAAAAACGGCCGCAATGTATGAATATCGCTGAAAAGTCAGCGATATTCATGCATTACCGAGCTAATGCTCTTAGCCATGTAATCCACCTCCCATTGGATAACATGGCTAAGAACTGCTCAGGGCAGGTGTTAGTTTTTGGAGATATTCGCGCTTAGCGCGAATATCTCCAAAAGTTGGTAATAGGAGCTAGCGATGTTAGCGACTGTTTCCAGTCGCTAACATCTTGGCACGCCCACTTTGCATGTCATTAGTGATAAATATCACTGACATGCAAAGTGGGGCCCAAGATGGTCGCTATCTCCTACTAGCTGTCGCTAACTGGTGCTAGCGACAGCTAGGTAATAGGGAAATAATTTTATCTCCGCTTTCTTGGCTAGTCTTTTGACGGCATCTAATAGTGTTTGACTATTCTGCACTGTCTCCAACTTTCAGTTTATGTCATTAGTATTGGAGCACATTTCAGAGTGGGGCTAGTGCTGGGCAGTGGTGTGAGATCTCCCACGAATAGAGAAGTGGAAAAATCCTAAATTGACTAATCACACAAGGCTAGCAAAAAAGCAAAACCGGTTAAGCTAGCATGCGTTCTTTTGTGAGTTGGGTGAGGTGATCTAGTACCTGAAACTGGGATCCAAAGATGCACTTGAGCTCATATTGCTAACTATATGAATATTGTGTGGTATAGTAATTTATAGCAAAAAGATAGCGGTCCCAAATATCGAGTTCAAATTATTAAAATGTAAATAAAAAGATTGTCTAATATATATTTTAAAGTATTTAAAATTCTAATAACTTCTAATTTAACTATTGGTTATGTAGAGTTACTATATGTGATGTGTTAACTTAATGATGAAATTGTTGAGAATGAAGTCCAATTATTGAATGTAGAGGGGCTAGGTAACGCTGTAGATTTGGGTTGCACTAATGGATTTTGACCGAAGTCTATATTTTTGCCCCCCCTGCCTTTTGGCTCCATAGACATATTCTAGAATACCGGTTCTATACTTGCTTCTGAAAATCCATAGGGACTCAACTAACCCTCGAGGGGGACCTATTGTTCCCGTTGTTGCTAGTCTTCTTGAGAACACTTCCCACTATGTGGACTATTTAGTAAGGCCCTTCATTGAGACACTTCCCTCTTATGTCCGTGACAGCAGTGATTTCCTGCGTATTAGAGATGTAATTACATAGGAAGATGATTACCTACTTATGGGCCTAGATGGTTGCAACCTATAAACATGCATTCCATATGACTTAGGCATACAAGCTAGCGTCACTTCTTTAGAATCAGAACTCTATCTTATTTATTACATACAAAGATGATCCTAGACATGGTTTGGTTTTGTCTGAGCAATAACTTCCTTATTTTTGATGAGACACTACAAGCAAACCCTGGGTAGTGCTATGGGTACCTGCTTCACCCCATGCTATGCATCTTTTTACCTGAGCTGGCGGGAGGAGCAGTTTGTAGCTAACATCCATCATTATGATGACCACATGGTTCGCTGGCTAGCTACTTTGATGATATTGTAATCATCTGGAAGGGATCTACAAATTCAGCCCTTGATTTTGCTACTACATTAAACACTAATGACTTAAACCTTAGCTTCACGAGTAATATACACAAAAGTATCTTGAAATTGTTGGATCTAAAAACAGAAATGGCTGATTAATGCATACCAACCAAGCTGTTCCAGAAAAAAACAGCTGGCAGTAGTGTGCTTCATGTCACCTGCAATCACCTAAGAAATGTCATTTACAGCATTCCCTACAGGAACATGATGATGTGGCTTTTGAAGAGGAGAAACAGACCATGATTAAGAGATTTCAATCACAATGCTATAACTAAAATCCTTTACGCTGCCTCTGCCAAAGTGGACAGTGTAAACAGAGAGCCCTATTAGTTGCAAGAAATAAGACCTCCACTGAAGCAGAACCAGTAAGATTCCTTACAACATACAACAAACAGGCTCACAATGTTAAGATAGTGCTACACAAACATAGGTGGGTGCTACACACTGATAACATAATATGCAAATATGTGACTAACCACCCTGAAATCGCTTTTAGAAGGAGCAAGTCCATTAAGGTTGTCCGCTGTAAGAGCATGATTTCTTCAACAGGTGGGGACTAAACTCCTATCAGACCTGTTGGTTTTAGGAAACTGTGCTTTACTATGCCTGATACCAATCAGGAGTTCAATATTCTAAAAGGCCTCACATGCAGCTCAGATTTATTTGTGTTTGCCCTGTAGTGTCCCTGCAACTTATACTACATTGGTAGTACTATACACAACGTGCAAAACATTTGTTGGAACACATGAGGGCAATTACCCGATGTGACAAACGGTATCTGGTTGGAAGACACTTCAGGGATCATCATGCAATGTTCTTTTGCAATTTTTTGCAGTTGGCCATATCTCTACCTATATCTGAGGTGCTGACAGGGTTGTGCACTGCAAAGATTGGAGTATCTCGATACATAATCAAATTTGCTACTTTGCAACCTGTGTGCCTGAACCTGGATGAGGGTGTTGCTTGAATATGAATTTACCTTGAAAAAACAAAGACAAGGGGTGTTTTTCAAAACAGAAACAGTTGGTTTAATCAAACACTACAGGCGGGAGTGCAGCATACAGAAATGTGCCTGGGGACTGACTCAAAGTAAAATCATTTTGAATGTCTTTTTATCCATTTTTAAAAGCATCATAAAATCATTCTTAGATCCTGTTTCAGGAGTGGAATGTAGGTCTTGTCATGAAGCCATAAATTACTCACACCCGATGATAAATGCAGGGGCAGGTGGGTCTCGACCTTGCAAGGACTCAATGAGAGCCAGTAGGTAACATGTCCGGATGCCTGGCATGGGAAACACATGACCACTGCATGTGTAGTGTGTGTGGGTCCTGTTTGGCTGAGTGTTTCTAACTTCAAGTGGCATATAACTTTATGGTGTATTGGGAACGCACACCCCTCGGGCCATACAAATTTTATTTGGCTAATCTCTCAGGAACATTGTGGTGTTGCTGCCTATCTTGGGGACCAATCTGAGTTTTTCCTGTTCGCACGTTTGTACTACTGTTTACGTGCCACCCCAACTGTGATCTGTCAATCATTAGTGTCTTCCCTAGTGTATAGGGCCTGCCTGACCACGTATTTCTGTCTTGGAGTGGATGGAGAAGATTCGTGAGGGGATTTCGACAACATTAATTTGATTTCGGTTTTGTACATACACGTCTCATAGCGTACATCAACATCAATATTAACAAGGGAATATCAGTATATTTGGGTTATTTGTGTGATGCAATTTAATCTGTAGGTTTTCGTACAACGTGCTATATCTGTATTCACAGCTTCTCTAACTGTCTTCCTGCTTCATTACAATGGTTTTAATCTCTTTTTTATTTTTCACACAGGTGTATTGGGGAGCATTGCAAAGATAATAGGTGACCATTTAAGCTACGCAAGAGTTCCCTTGTTTATAATCTCCTATTTTTACTCCTTGTTTAAAGCATCTTTGCCTGACAATTTATTTCATTTATGCATATAGAGTTCGCACCATAATGTCTGCTAACTTGGAATGCGTTTTTTTTAACTTTGGCTATGATTACCGATAAACCTCTTACCTTTGTCTCAGGATTACAAGAGTCATGGTACATTGGGTTTTATGATCATACAGTTCTCTGCATATTTGGACCCATGGTATGTTCAAACTGCATGCTTTGAGTTGAGTTTTGGGTTAGGTGTTCTTATTATTTCTCTTGGCATTGTTTAATATAACGGTTATGCCCACTTGGGACAGAAATTACTGAGCATGACATTAATGTGCAGGAAATCATGATTCAGTTTGTATAATAGTAATTGAAGAAAATCTATAGCAAAGCACCCAAATGTGTGCCTCCTTGGGCTCCATAATTTCATTAGTCATGTTGGCCACATATGTGTTAAAATGCACTTTGGTGAGTTGCTATTAATAGCGATCTGAGCACACTAACATTATTGTTTATCGTCTTTTTGGGGTATTCGATCAGGTTTTGACATATTCCTATGAAATTGATGCATTGAAGGGAATATTACCCCTCCCTTACTACTGTAACAAGCCTGCTGGTGCTTGATCTGATTGATTAACGTTATGTTTCACACAATTCTTTCTCTCTCATTTATTGCTCTGTATAAAATTGTTTTTTTAAGTATACAAGGGATTTTAAACCATTCTAAGCTCGCATTGACTTTAGTAACAATATTGTTTAGACAGTCCTTTGTTTATTGTCACAAATTTTCTGTGCACGTAACTGTTTATAAGTCTGTCTTTACATGCAAGTTCTCACTTGTGATCAAGACAACAGTGGTTGCCGAAACGCAGGAGGTTAACTCTTGCGAGCGAAGACTTTATGTTTTATATTTATCAGGCTCTCACATCCAAACACACGCCACAATCAACGGGGGATGAAGGGCTTTTTTTATATATATTATAAATCACTGAAGAAAACAAAGGTTACTGGGATATTATAGTTAGGCTGACGTTTTATCCTCACAAAACCATAGAAATTCAGCAGTTATAGTTATACATATGGTTATATTTATGTCAAGAAACTATAACTCGTGGCCTAAAGTTACTTAATGGTACAAATTATAGTTTTATCAGATAGGTATAACTATAAGTAAAATTATAACTGCCAAATTTCAAAGGTTTTCTGTGGGTAAAATGTCAGCCTAAATAAAATAATCATGAAACCTTTGAGTTTTTTCAGCGAAATTCTTTGTTTTTTTAATGCAAAGTATTATCTAATTACTGTACTTTAATACAACCACCGAATCACACAGTCTTCAGTATGGTGTGTGAGTGGGTTTTTATTGGGCTCTAGATCCACTGAGCTTTTACAGATTTACAATGGTGTTACCCTGTGTGCCGCAGTGGATCAGGCAATTGTTTGCCCATGAGGGGTCCCTCAGACTCCCATCTGTGTGTATTCTGACCCCTTATTTGTGTTTTTATTTATGTTTTCTCCCCAGGGCCCCAGCCAAGAAACAAAATGGCAGCCACAGCTTTCCTTTCAGGTTGTGACAAGCCAATCAGGGCCCTGTTTTTCACTGGATCCACGGCTAACCGCAGGTACCTGCGGATCTCCCAACTACTTAACAGATTTACCCCAAATCACAAAAAGCACAATCTGTGGACCAAGATCTAGCTTTCTGCCAAATTCGGTGTAATTCCATTCAGCAGGTTCCGGTTGTGGCTGTGTCTAAAACTTGTAAAATCGCAATAGACATTGCATTGGCAAAAACGTTTGTGGGACACCCACTATTATTTTACCCCTGATTGATGAAAAACCCCAAAACATTTCAAACAGCAGCTGAATTAACTTTGGTACTATTTTGAAAATTCCTTCAAAATCTCTCAAACAGAGACAGAGCTATGAGCGAAAAAACAAACACTTTGTAAAGAGGAAAAGTTGGTCCTAATAATAACTACCTACGGGATATCACCAGTATATTGTTGGGTGGATAAATGGCACTGTGCTAATCATATGCTTAAAAACTCTACTAGAAAAATTAAACTTGAGGTAAGCAGATTCAGTGTCACTGATGTTAAAGGGTGCTTCATATAAAGGAGCTGTTTTCTGCCTTAACTTGCGAACTACCAGGAGTTAATTGCTACCTGTCGTGCATACGTTTTGGAGCACTCTTAGCCTGAAAGGATATAGTCTTGACTTATATTGAGTGCTCCCCTGTGTCTGGACAAAGGTATACCTCTGTGAAGAGCTCTAATTAGAGTGAAACACGTGTTAGGGATTGCATTAATATTGTAGATTGGCTTTGGTGGTAATGTACCAATCTAAAGCTGTAATACTGTTCCTGGAGATGTAAAGGATGTTTGTTATTTTTGAGCTCGGCATGAATGGTGCTTAATAATCCTATGCTTAAAGACTTCGTTAAGATGGGAAAAGGCCTTATCGCTTTCTAGCTTGTCATGGATGGTACTGTGCTAATCCAATGCTTAAAATCTCAGTTAGAAAAGCAGACATTTAAAATGAGCAGATTCAGTGTTGTAGAGTGATTCATATGAAGGAGCTGATCACCAACTATATATGTATATATATATATTCCTATATTTATGACATCAATAGGGGATAGAGGTGAATGAGGGTTTTTTAATACATCCTCCCAAATTTACACACATAGACAGTAGAAAATATAAAGTAAACCAAAGCAAAAGAGAAGCAAATGTGTTAGTGCGATAAACTTACGGACAAGATCACCCTTATCTTGGTCATAAGACCCACATTTCGTAGCATGCTTCATGTTCTGGATAGTTGCTTGTATGAATACAGTCAACTGAAGTTGAGAGCTCTTGCATAGTTATATTGGATGTTTGGCAACAATCTGAATATGGAAGAAATAAAATAATCTAGGGTGTCACCGAAGAGGTACTTTTAGTAAGAGTGTCCCAGTTGAGGTTAAACACAGAAAGGGTGATATAATGGCATGTTAATTATTGCTACGTCCTCCTGTCAACATGTATCAGTCAACAATTAAGCATTACCTTTGATATATGTAATGTTAAGTGTATGGGACAGTGTGCAACAGGCATACATAAAACACACAAATATATTTGCAATGATTAGTGATGAGGCATAGTTCATTCTTAATAATAGAAGGAGAAATTAGACAAGCTAGAGTCAGACCTGAGCATATATTGATGTAAAAGCCTTCCTAGTGCCAGATTGCATGTGTTCACCCTTATGCATCACTGCAAACATATACTGAGGAATACACTTCTAGTATGCTCTAAAAATGGAACAGTGGTCCTAATTATCCTTACTCAAAGAAAATCAGGCCCTATAAAAGGTGGGTGAAGACATATCCCTGTAGTCAAATATAGAATGCAAAATAAATGAGTGTTTGTTTTTTTACAATAACTTGAAGCTGGGAGAGAAGGGGGATGGTAATACAAACAATAAAGTAGATAATAAAGTAACAATATGCCCATCTTACCTTATCAACTAAAATTGTGTGTGGTCACAACTGCTGCCCCCCATCTTTCTGAAAATGACTCTCTGAAGAAACTGGATCTTTTCAAACCCATTCAGGATGCAGGAGTAGCATGCAGACAATGACACTGGGTGCATTCATGTGACACCATGAGACCATGTCAGGGTGCAATGCTGACATGTCATACGCCTGCTGTTCTCAATACTCAAAGTAATCCCATAAAGAGATTGAAGAAGATTGAATATTTTTTCAGCACTGGATCAGACATCCAGTCCCTAAAACTTTTGTGAATGGTTCCTCTACGCTTAACTAATTAAGATGCATTAAATTTCAGTAGCAACTCCTGGAGGGAGTGCTGCGGGGCAGTGGGGCGGGGAGGGCTAGGGTGGGAGGTAGTAAACTCCGGCGTACGGCCGAACGGAGGTAAGTACATAAATAAATAAAACGAATTACATTGCGCACGCTGCATCGCCATTTGGCGTTGCAGCGTGCACAAAGTAATTCGTGATTCTCAGCCACAAAATGGCTTTGTACATCAGGGCCTTAGATGGGATTCAAGTTTCAATCTCTAACGAAGGTTGTAAAGTATACAGTAGCCACTAAACAGCAGCTACCCAACACCCACCACATTAAATCTTGTGTGAAACTTGTTGCATTAGAACTCTACTACTTTTTATATTCTCAGTCCATGCCTTGTAGCCAAAAAGTTGTGTGTACGAGAAAGGCCATCCTGATCCATATATTTATGATTATTAAAATCTCATGCATTTCTATTGACAAAGGTCCGCAAAAGTTTGCTTAGTGGCCAAAATGTGTTGATGGCAGTCCTTTGTTGCAAAGTGAATATGGCCTGATCAACACATAGGTTCAAAGCTTGGAAAGTGAAAAAAGACATTCTAAGCTGACAGCCATAGCTAAAAAATGCATTCCAACGGAAGTCAGTGAGACACGATACATCATGTATGAACAATGAATACACCTAGATTCATTTGATAATTAGCAGTGGACAAAATGTTGTCAAAGGTAAAATGTACAAATACTTTAATGTAGTCAGCACTGCCTCAGTTTTATTTAGGCTGAGTTTAAGAAACATTTGCTGACATCCACCACCAGTGGAGAGGAAAACATGAACTGAGGTGGTGTTGATGGTTTTGAAGATGCCTCATTCACAATGAGGATAATGTAGGTATAACCTGCCTACATAAGAAATCGTTCCAGAAATTTGAAAGAAAAAGATTTGGGATATAGAACAAAAATTGCTCACATGACGTGAGCCCAGTGTGCAGTTCTTTAGCACCTAGATCACACCAAGCTCACAAAGTGATCTTTGGAAATACATTTGGAATGTAGCTGCCCTGATCCTAATCTACCTCCAACAGTCTTCTAAACCACAGCTCATCTCATCCTTACCAACAATATTTCTAAAGCAGGTATCAAGACCAACACTCTTGTCTGGCTCCATGCCTTTCTGATTGAAAGATCTCAAGCTGCTGATCTTTCTCCATTTAGTTCTTCTCTTACATGTCGTCTCTTAGACTTACACTATTTAGTTTTAATGCAACTTACTTGGAACTTTTTCTCCCTCTTTTGGCCTTTTCCACATGGCATATGATGGCAACGCCCAAATCGCCAGAACTGATGGTATTTTGGGTACTACTTAATCTAACGTTCAGTCCTCTCTGTCAGCACTTCCCTCTCGGATGAAAACCAAGTGCTTCAATCTCATTACAGATAAATGAAGGTTCTTATTTTTGGTGGCCCTCTTATTATCTATTATTTCTGAAAATCTGCAAAAAATGCATTATTTCTCTTTGATAAGGTTCTCTCTTGTTCTGATCACAGTTGCTGTATTTCCTCCACTTGTTTCTCTGCATCAGATTGCTCTACAAAATCATTCCACAACTGCCTTTTGATTGTTTCAAACCTTGGGTGCAATATGTCATTATTTAATGTTGGCAATACATAAATTATTTCTGCATGTATCTTCCTTCTTACAAGATCCACCAGTTACAGATTATTCAAAATGGAGCAGCGAACTCATTCTTGGACTTCCTGCCCTCACCTCCATTACTTTTCATCTTTTGGGATTCCTATTGTCAAATACTCCTTTTGTAAGGTCATTTCTTTCTCTCACACATCTATCACCAATCCTTCTACAAATAAAAGTAATATTTTCTGTATTCCTTTGACCAATATCTTTAGTTCATGCTCTGTGCTCTTGTGTGGTCAAGCTCCGTCAGGTCTTCTGCATTAGGAAAACCTGCACTGGCGTTTGTTTCTTTTCAGTTAAAACACTGGATCCTCATCTTCTTCCATGCATCTCCTTGCAAATCAGTTTGACAGTTTTAAGCAGCATAAGCAACTTAAACCTTGTTTGTTGCCTTACATAGTTAGTTCGCGACCGCTCGCATTGAGAAACTGCCTGTTCACGTTGGGAAAGCTGCGGCTCGAGTAAAAATCTACATAAGCGGCAGAAACGGTAAGCTTGCGCTGTGCATGGTGCTGTTCGCAATGATTGCACAGTGCGGACAAGCATCTGGCACTGTGCAATCACCGCGAATTACATTTTCCTACCGTACTCTGCCGCTTGCACTTCGCATAGCTCCGCGTAGTGAACTCCACGAATTTTGCCCAGGGTTAGCCACAGTGCAGTGTGTCACATGAGGTAGTGGAGGGTGGAAGGAGGAGGCTGTCTCTCTCCTACTAGAATAAGTGTCCAACCTGTGGAGTGCTTTTAAATTAAAAAAGCGACCAGACGTATGTGAACCATCAGCAGTAAAGGCCATTTAAGAAATGCAGAGGCGGATGTTTTGCAGAACACGGGTAAGTAATGTTTGGAGTGTGTGATATTCACGGGTGTCTAGATTTGTGGGTGTTTTTTTATTTGCTTGCAGTCTTTGGATATGAGACCTGGTGTCCAAACTGTTCTTTTGGTTAATTAGTTTTTTGGTGTCTTTTATTTTATTCTGTCCTGACTAATGCTGACACACTCGTAATTTTACTTTTACTTAGCTGTAAGCCTTAGCCTCTTAAGATGGTGACCACATGTATGTGAACCATCAGCGATAAAGGCCATTTAAGAAATGCAGAGGCAGGTAGGTATAAAGGACTAAGATGGACTGCTGACCAAGTTTGTTGGTGGTCTTGGGATTAATGAGGTTGGAAGTTTTGCAGAACACTGGTAAACACTGTTTGGAGCCCGTGTGACTCACGGAGACAATATTCCTATTTTATATCAGTTGTGGGTCACTTAATTGGAGCAGCTGCAAAGCGATTTCAAATACATTGCTGGTTTGCTAATGAATTTATACACATACACAACAGGACAATTACATGTTTCTGTGTTTGTTTGTTCGGTCTTGGTTCACAATCGGAGTGTTGAGCTTGGCAGGAAGTCTCAGTTCGATTATTTAGTTCCATGCTACCTTCAGCTTCCTGCGAAACCTTGGCTGGTGGGAAGTGCCCAACAGGTAAATTTCAGTGCAAACTATTTTCCATGTAGAGAGTGTTCAGTGTTGTGCACTGTGCATAGAAAGGAAAGCCTGAAAAGTTCTAGTGTTTGGATGTTTGCATTCCCATTGTAAGGTTTTTAGTTTATTGCTGGCTGTATGACTGTTGTGGTGGAGTGACCATGGATTCATGGAACTGGGCTGTCCTGTACAGTGGATTTTGAGCTGGGACTCTCATACACATGACATTCTATCTTCAGGAATGGGATCTGGCAGCAGGCACATGAGTGTTACTACTTCCAATAGTCACAAGGAAAGGGTATGCCAGGTCTCCAAATACACACAATAATAATTATCTAACACAGGGATAAGATAGCTCCTTTGGTTAACACACTTCTTGTAGACCCATGCATGTAATCTGGCAGGTCTTGAAACCCAATCCTGTCAGAACCTATCAACGTTTCATCCTTCTGAGGTTGATAAGTACCACATATTGAGTAAAAGCACATATAGGATTCAAGCCCCAACAGACAGACTCATCTGCTTGAGCTACAGAAATCAGCAACTATTTTGGGAGATAGAAAGTCTTCAGAAGATGTTAGATGTGTCTGTATTGCGATAGGAGTGCCCACTCTGTGGTAATTGTACTATACTCTCACAGTGTGCAGTAAAGAACCAGTGCAGTGTAACAGCAGCCTGTGGCGTTGACAGCAATAAGAGACCAATAAGAACTTTGTTTTGATACATTTATTTTAGAAATTGTGGTGGAAAAGTACTATTTTACGCCAATTTTTAAAACTTTTTTCAGGATGGGGAGAGTTGAAACCCCTAGAAAATGTCAAGTACACTTGCTACTGTTGCTAGCATAAGAAAAATGTGTTGGCTAGTTTTACGCCCTCACCACTTTCAAATTCCACCAGCCGCCACTGCATAGCATATTTACTGTGTACCATCGAATAACCTAACACAGTTCAGACTACTTCTATAGATCTGGTCCATCATCATCGACTTCACAGCTACTGCACTCACAACATGGTACATCTGACATTTAGGATTTTTCTCCTCAGTAAACTTGTGCTGTTTGTTTCCATATTCTCATGCTTACTTGGAACACCATCACCAAAATTCAGAAATTGCACATGAGTCGTAAGAAACAGAATAAGATAACTTCTTCAGAGATTAAGAGAAAAAAATAACATGCACCCTCATTGATTCTTGTGGCTGTAAGTTAACTTTCTATGTAGCTATCAGACTATAGGAATATATTGTGTAATAAAACATGATTACATGCTATTATGAGCATACTTATCTACTTCACTCAGTATCAGAAGATGTAACTTTCAATTTCCAAGTGAATATCATATGCCCAGGATGCTTTAATAATTTTCCTAGATAACAATGTGCTAATAGGCTGAGCCAGGGCATGATTTCCTAAGTCTTAACTGCTTACCAGTACATTTAACAATGGACCATACCCCCAGGCTTCTATTTTATGGAACTGTCAATTCAATAGCAAAGGGTCAATCTTTACCGATGCTACAGACATTTATTCCTCAAATATGTAGCTGTTCTCACACACTCCAGGTTGCCTGCATTAAGACTGCAATAAGAATAGTCCATTTAAATATCGTTTCTACCACAGATATAATTTGGCTATTCAATTCAATGGGAATTTTTATTACTGCTGTAAATGGTAAGGAGAGACAGAAATGCCCCACATTTATTTGCAGTGATTGTGAGTTAATTATAATTACAAAGAAGAATGCCAAATTTCCTTCCTACGTGTGTTATGCTAAAGCTTGATGTGCTAAAAACGAGATAGCCTCACAGATGGAGTGTAAGTTTAAGGGTCGTTGAACATCATGAATTTCCTCAATGTATCACAATTACAGAAACACCTGTGCTAAATAACTTCGTGTTGATCCAACTTAGAAATTAAACATTTTAACAGAACAAAAATGTTCACACTACATGCAGAAAGCAGAGCGAACACAATGCGTGTGATTTCAATTAGCGAAAACCAAATGCTTTCGCACATTAATAATCAGTAGACCACTTTTGTTGTAGTTAGAATGCTATTTTTTTCATCAGGCATATATTATTTGCAAGCCTTTTAGTTGCTAAAATATTTGAGACATTCATTCATTCAACATAAAAAAATTATTAAAGGAAATACACATCAATAAAAGCATTTTGTTCGGGTAGGGTAGCTCAAGAACTGCAAATCACGCACCTTCCTCACCTGGGGGCAGATGTATCAAAATACCTTTTTGCGATTCTCAAATAGTGATTTTTTGATAATCGCTATTTCAGAATTGCAAAATGGTGTATCTACAAAATCACAATTTTTTTGCGATTTCCTAAAATTCCTTATTTGCGAATAACAAATTGCGAATTCGCAAATAAGGAATAATTTCCCATTCATTTCTATGGGCCAGGAGGCCCATAGGAATGAATGTGAAGTTATTCTCATTTTGCGAATCGCAAATTGAGAACAATTTCAAGGGTGCAAGGGTGTCTTAAATTACATGTGTGCGCATATGGCGCACATACATGCCCTAAGGGCATGTATGTGCGCCACATGGCACCTTTACAAATGCCAAAAAGTGCATTTGTAAAAGAAATCGCAAATTACCTCCAACTACAAGTTGGTGGTAATTTGCGATTTCTTAGTGTAAATTCGCAAAACCTGAATGCTTCATACATAGCATTTAAGGAATCGCAATTTGCGATTCCTTAAATGCTGACGCAAAATGAAGGAATCGCAAAATTTGCGATTCCTTAAGTTTGCGATGTCATTTCAATGATACATCGCATTTTCCTTTTTTTTGTGGCAAACGCTGCTATATTGGGAATCGCAGCGTTTGCGACAAAAAAACTTTGATACATCTGCCCCGTAGTTTCAGATGATGGCGCTCCTACCTGCCTTACCACAGCCCTGGCGTATGATAGGCAGTAAAATAATTATTGTGGTCAAGGAGATAGGTGCCGTAAAGACTACAAATTAGCAATATTGTGCGAACTGACGGCAAAACTCATTTGACACATCACAGGATATTTATTATTCCATTTTTCTTTGTTAAAAACAAATGCAATTCATAAGAATCGGGCATGCGACGTACATCATGGTTAAGCAGCAGAATTACATGATTCATATATTTCCCTATTGTTGTATAAACAAATTAATATAAAAGTTATCAAACATGCATAAGAGTATATACAAAACATACAAAAGGAATCAGTGTGTGTATCCATTATGAAATGGTTCTCAGATTTTCCTCAAATAGTTGCGCTCAGAAATAGTTTGTTTAATGGTCATCTCTTACCCCAGGCATGTCTAAGAATTGTAGCCAGCATTCTCTCCTTGGTTTTGTGTGGGTGGTATACTATCAAGCCAGTGTCTGTCTACACATAGTATAGCCAGCAATATTGCAGCAAATCTGATACCTGCATATTTAGGTTAGGTATCATGGGGAGAGTCTACTATCGCTATCACATGGCTGGCATACATAGGAGTGAAGAGCAGTTTACTTAATTCTCGCAAATATCAGTCTAATAGCCTTGAATTTTAGTGCTGCATATGAAAATATGTCAGCATTTAAATTGGAACATATCAAACTGTGAGAATTTTGACGATTCGCACAGGCAAATATTCTTTTGGGTGTGTAACAAATTTCTTGTATAAATTTAAAATGCTGTCCACTAGCCTAATGCTGCTCCACTGCCTCCCCTGCTAACTAATAACAGGCGGAGAGTTAAATGGTCTTACTTACAAGGTTCTTCAACTAAACTTGCAGGTATATATCAGCAGGCTCTACCACAGTTGTTAGAAATGGGAGAGACGGGGGATAAGGACACCCAGCAAGATTCTCAGATTAGGCCCTTGGAAATTCATAAGCAGTTGGTTGTCAAACTGTCTGACGTGTTCTACCCCAAAGGAAGTTAGAAGGCAAGCCCAGTTGTAACCCATCCCTGGTATAACGCCACCTGTCGGAAAGCAAAAAAAGACCTGCTTACCGCAAAAAAACCAAAGGATAAACCAAGCATTAAGCATGGCTGGCTTAAGCATAATTAGGTTATCAATAGGGAAAAGAAAGAATGGGAGGCAAATAGATGGGAAGATTTAAGATCAGCACTCTCACGTAGGGACTCTAAATCATTTTGGGCTATTGTTAGCTCTGGAGGGAGTGAAGGTGGATCAGCTCCCGTACCGAACATAGCAGTGGCGGTCTGGGAAACCCACTTTGGAGCTCTCTATGCAGATTCTGGTGAAGAGGCTCCCTCGCTCCATACCCCAGGACCCCTCCATGAGTATTGATTGGCGGGGTCTTTGGAAATTACGTTAAGCGAGGTTGAAATTGCAATAGCCAAACTCCTACCTAATAAGGCGCCTGGCCTAGATAAGCTGCCAGGGGATCTATTTAGGTCTCAACCAAAAATTTGGGCACCATATTTGGGTGTTCTATTTGATGCAATACTAAAGGGCATGGACCCGCCTGATACTTGGCGTGGAGCGGAGATAGTCCCTGTCCATAAAAAAGGCTGTCCTCTAATGCTGTCTAATTATAGGCCTATCAGTTTGTTAAACACCACACAAAAACTGATGGGAAGGATTATTTTAGACAGAGTTTAGGGGTGGATAGAGGAAAATGAGATTCTGAGTACTCTGCAGGCTGTGTTTAGGCTGGGTGTTTCAACCCTAGACCAGATATTTAGACTCCAGGTATTGTTTTGGAAAACAGTGATAGTGGAGGGTGGCAGCCTCTACCTCATCTTTGCTGACCTACGGGCCGCATTTGATCTAGTGCCGAGGGACAAGCTGTGGAGAGTATTACTTGATCTGGGCTTACCCATTTATTTATTGATTGTCCTAATTAGACTCCACACTGATAAACATGCTCAAGTCAGGTGTGGAAGGTACGGAGAACTGTCGGCCCGCTTCCCTGTGAAGAAGGAGGTGCGCCAGGGGTACGTCCTGGCCCCAACCTTATTATGTCTTTATATAAATGGGCTAGTAGACCATTTGCTTGGATTAAAGGATAATGATGCCAGTAGGCTAGCCTCTGGTCGGGTGCCCGCATTGATGTTTGCGGACGACACCTTGTTGTTGTCCAAAACATCAATGGGTATTCAACGTACCCTGGATGGTTTTGCTGCATTCTGTGCACTGCTCGGTCTAGAAATAAACTGAGATAAGACTAAGTTTATGATTTTAATCCCTCAAAGCAGACCCGTCCAAATCCACTTTTGAATGGAACTCCTTTGGAAAGAGTTAAGACCTTTGAGTACCTAGGCATTACTTTAACGGAACATCTGGACTGGGGTTTCCATTCAGCAAAGGCGGCCCTTAGGTTATCTCAAGTGGTCGGTGGAATTGGAAAAGTGCACCGACTTTCTGAATTTAAGCCAGCGGCCCCGGTCATAGAAATCTATAAACATCAGGCCAGAACGGCTTCTATGTTCGGGGCGGAACTATGGGGACACCAAAGAACAACAAGCCTCTTGAAGGTAGAACATACCTTCATGAGGAATGTATTGGGCTTACCAGCCAGCACACCGCTTGTTCCCCTATGCATGGACTTGGAGCTAGATCCCATAGAGGAGGCAGTAGCACTACGGCCCTTGATGTACTGGAAGAGACTATGGTCAGTGCCTGAATTAGTCTCCTATAAAGAAGAATTCCGAGAGGTTTGGGCTACGTTAAGATCTAAGAATATTCCATGGCTCTTACATATCTAGGTACTTAGTAATAGGATTGGCTTACCTGAGCTGTGGGACAATCCCGAAGAAACCTGTCCAGGGATATCTAAGACAGAGCTGGTCCACCACTTTAGGCACCACAACTTATTATCTCTTCATAGATGCACCACAGTGGGAAGACTAACAGCAGAGTTCCTCCAAGTAAAAACAGAATCTAAAAAGGAGGAATTTTTGGACGTAATCTATTCCCCACTCGCGAGGAAACTTTATATGCAGTTTAGGATCGGCAGTCTCCCACTTAGGGCATTTACCAGTAAATAGGCTAACACAGAGAACACCATGTGCCCGGCATGTAAATATAAGCGAGAGGATGTATTCCATGTCCTGTTTTTTTGCCCTGCCTATCACGTTATAAGGAAATGCTGGCTGATCCCACTTTGTAGAAACTTAGGCTTTAGTCAATGTGCCCAAGCCTGTAGGGTTTTAAAGTACGACACCCATCCCTCAATTGTCTTTGCTGTCTCACGGTTCCTAATTGGTATGTGGCACAGACGAAGAAAAATTTTGTAAAGATCAAGTGGAATTATAATATTGTATTTACTGTACATTTGGATAACTACTAAAGTTTAATTCAATTTTATATGTCTCAATTTTACTGGATATGTTATTTATTGTTTTACTTATCCTTTGTTGATTGTATGTATGTATTTTACCTGCACTTTTATGGTCCGTGGTGACTGAAATAAAGTTATCGATGATGAAAATGATGAATCCTGAGATGAGAGACATGAATGAATTTATGACCATTACTTAAACTTTTAATAATTTAATCTGCCCTAATTAACTTCACAATTCTATCAGTTCAGCAACTTGCCAAATGTTGTAGATTATCAGGTTATCCCTGCTGAAAGATGTGAGCAATCGTGACAATTGCCATTAAGGGCTTATTTACGAGACTGGTGGTCCACGGAGCGCAAGACTCTCGTGGGCGCGGCAGTGGCAGCCTTCCACCACCCAATTACAATTAGGGCCGTCATATCGCCATTGCCCCACCGCAGCCACCAGGGAACCGTCATTTCCTGGTGCTGGTGTGGTGTTGTCGAGTCAGTAATCTTCCTCTCTGCCACGGTTTTCATGAAAACCATAGTCGAGAGGAAAAAAGGGTGCCTCATGCCCTTTGGATGCGCACAGGGGGCACAACATGTGCACCCCTGTATGCACACACAGTACTTCCTGCATGGCATGAACTTTACAGTCCATGCCGAATAGGACCTGTTTTTGGTGTTCCCATTGCTGTGCCCATTTTTAGAGACACCACCATGGGAATGCGAAAACAAAATCCAGCCAGACTGGAGGAAACTCCTAATCTGGTGGGCGGCCCGACCACGGGTGAGGCAGTGCTGCAGCAGGGCGGACTCAGTGCCACACTGCCAAACTTGTAATCAGGCCAACAGTTTCTTGGTAAATGTTGTTCCAGATAGG
Organism: Lissotriton helveticus; assembly: GCF_964261635.1. Classification (NCBI taxonomy): domain Eukaryota; kingdom Metazoa; phylum Chordata; class Amphibia; order Caudata; family Salamandridae; genus Lissotriton; species Lissotriton helveticus. Next base: position 597,332,393 of record NC_136063.1, on the reverse strand, counting down.
AAAAATATGCCAAAAATCTGGGGGTATCTATGAAAAATGCAAGCATCTCCAAATGTTTAAAAAAATTGTGTATGACAGCAAGTGTGGTAAACAAGTGACCAGTAGAATCATCATATGGTTGATCCATATGTTGAAGTGAAGGTCTAACCAAGTTTGGTGCATATGTATTACGTGAAAAGTCAGGGTGAAATGGGTTATTTTAGAGAGAAGCATCATTTTTCAATTTGGGAATATGGAACTTTTGGTTTAATGGGATCATAAGTAAGAAAATGTTGTTAATGTTTTAAAGTGTGTTCTTTTGAACTGTGATGGACTGAAAAGGTCAGGATAGGATAAGAAATCAATGTGAAAAGCCTGCAAAGACCATGCACCACTTGGAGTGGACAATGATTGCCTAAGTATAATAGAGAAATACTCCCAATATTAAAACTTAAGAGTTCCCTTTCCCCCTTATATAAAGAGAATTGTAGTAATTGTAGGGTGTGGCTGAGTTTTTCTTTTTGCCATATCAAATGTGGCCAGGCAGTGTTGATTTTATGGATAAAATAAGCAAGAACAAGCAATGGAGAAGCTTGAAAAGGAATACAAATTTAGGAACTGTAGTAATTTTTTATAACATTGCAATGGCCTATAATACTCAGGAGAATATGACTAATTTTGAGAGACTAAATTGAGAAGGCACACAAGGCTTCATAATTTAGATCAAACATTTTATCAATCCAAGTAGAAATTCGGGCACCAATATAATTGGCCAATGAAACATATAATAATCTATGCTCTCAACTTTACAATTATTTAAAGTTTGGGTTCTATTTTTGTTGAGACGATATATTGAAGCTACTCCAAAGAAACTTGCCTAGTGCTCTTTGGAAGACAGAGCTGTTGCTGAACTGTTAGTAAAAACAGCCACCTCATCCACATAAGCGGTTATCTTAAGATCAGTTCTATTACTCTTCAATGATGGAATGTTAATAGAATCCCGTAGGCCATTAACATATGGTTTGAGGTATAGAGCAAACAGCTTAGGAGATAAAGGGCATCCCTGATGAGTCCCTCTATATACTGAGAATATATATGTCACCATTCACATACAAGCAATATGGGCTGACAGTCCCTGATAGATGGATAGAATTATATCTAAGAAGAAAGGGCCAAAACCAAATCTAATTACAACCTGCCTGAGGAAGGGCCTGGAGATCCCATTGAATGCCTTTTATATGTACAACAAGATTGTCCCAATCTGATTGGCCAGTTACTGTGGTTATATCATAAATAGCTGTAGGCAAATTTGTATGGGCAGGAATATCACGTAAGAGGACAATGCCATGCTGCATAGGATTACCCATTCATTTATCTTGAACGAAATTCTGTTGGGAAAAAGTTTTGTGTACACGTTAGAGTTACAATGTATCAGTGAAATAGGCTGATTAGGCCCACATTGTTTGGGATCTCTGCTTTTTTTCAAAGGAAATTTACAATATTTGTCTTCTACCATGAGGAGGGGGAGAGGGAAATCCTATTAAAATGAGTGAAATAAGTGTAACCAGAAGGACATAAAAAAAGCAGAGAATGTCTTATAAAATTCTAAGTGGATAGAATCTAAACCAGCCATCTTGATGGCTTCAGATCATGTCTTTAATGATGTGTTCACTAAATCTGGCTTCTAGTAGAGCTCCCTAGACATTAGTCACATGACGCAAACCATTGGCTCTAAATAAGTTAATATCTGTTCAGGAGTAGCAGAACTATCATCTTGATATAAAGTAAAGTATTACTCACAAAACACTGAAACAGTGGTTTTCCTGCCCTCAATGTCAGTCTTCTACAACATTTTTATAGTCTCAATATAATTATGAGTAGCTTGCGTCTTGAGTTTCAAAGCTAAAAAGGTCCTATATTTTCAGTATACTTAACCACTTGGCTGCTAAGGGGTGTGGGAGTGGGTCCATTGACTTTCCATTGAAATCAATGGAAACTCCATGACGAGTTACCCTTGTCATTAGCACTGAAGGGGTTAAATGAATTAGGACAATACTAAGGGGCCGATTTTGATGTTGGGCATAATTGCCTCCTCCTGACACTGACTCGGTCCTGGGATGGACTGTCAAACGGTCGGGGGTCCCGACTGCCTAATTAGGATGTGACCAAACACTGTTTGGTCGTATTCCTAAATCTCCCTATGGCAGCATGCATTACGAATGTGAACCAGCTGTAATGCATGCTCCCATAGGGAAATGGGAGGTGTGGTTAATCCCTGCACCCAGTGGCAGGCCCCTTAAGCAGCCTGCCACCAAGTGCAGGGATCAACAGGGGGGCACCAAAGGCTACCCCTCTGCCCCCAAGGGGCCCTGCTGGGGGCCCCCAAACACGCTTCCCGACATCGTTTTCATGTCGGACAGGCCGGTATGGAAATAATGTTGGAAACCGTGCATCGGATTCCCAAGGTATGAAGGCCTCACTTTTGGGATTGTGGAAAAGTAAATTTTGCCATGTTCTGTGTCCCTACGCCTCATCCATCATATGTTATGTGTGCATGACCAATATGCATATGTTATTCCCCATGTCCGATTAATGACGCAATTATAGTTGTGTCCACCTCTAGTATGCCAGTTTCCAGTCCTCGTGAATACTACGAATATCAGGCCTATGTAAAGTTATGTTGCCACGTTTCTCAGTGTGCACGTTATTCCATTATAAAGTCCCCGTTTCTAGGCCTCAAAAGGGCCCGGACATCAGATTCAGCTCCTGTCTCCTGAAAAGCCTCGCTGAGGAGCGATACAGCCCCCACCTGTATCCTCGACCCTTCACTTACTTCTTGCCTCGCAGTGCCCGGTGCAGCTTGGCTCTGCCTCTGAGTCTGCCAAAAGTATGTTATAGTTCCAGCTATCAGTTCAGTCCTCCTTCTCTGCATTCCTAAGCTACTGAACTGCATCAATAGTTTCCGTCATTGTCTAGCCTTCTCGTCTCCATGTTAGAGAAATACTGCATTTACTGGTCATTTAATATTCCTCATCACGCATTTCATGTAGAATAATGTATGGTCCAGTCTTAGAATCAAGTTAGCTTTTCCCCTCATGACTTCTAGTTTATATCAACATGTTCCCTAAACATCAGATACCAGATAGGGTTTAGGTACATGTCGCTCCGACCCTCCAGACTCTAGTCTCTGCTCCTAGCACAGAGTTCGTAGCCCCCAGCTTCTCCTAGTGATACGTCATTGCCAGTTTACGCGCACCATTAGGTTAAAGGTCCCGGCTCCTTAGGTAGCCCCCTCCTATGTTTCCGCCCATTTCATGACATATTCTGTTACGTTTGCATCACATGTCTATGTATACTCCCAGTTACACCTCTTTTTACTGTTATCTTTCGCCACTGCTACGCCTACTGCAATGTAATGCTATGTGTTTGCGCTATGTATATAAGTCCATGTATTGTTATTAAAAGTTAGCGCGCTCATCCCAGACCTAGCCCCGGCAGCTGCCGGGCCCTGTCACTCTGTTCCTATGCAGGTTGTCCTGATCCTGTCCTTATGCTGTAATAAACCTGCAGAAACTCCTACTACCTCGAATCTTGACTCTTATTTTATTGAGCTATCTGTTATTCATTCATTCATTCAAAAATAGATCCGGTATTATTTATTTATATACCACATAATGGCGCCCGAATAGGGACTTGCCCTTTCCCCACGCGTCGGTGAAGCCACGCCGACCCCCTGACCCTCTGCAGTCGTGACGGAACTCTTCTGCGCAGTGGCAGATATTTCTGCTCAAGTATCCCTCAGGCCCACGGAGGAGACGGAGGAGGCGGTCCAGCATCCGAACGAGACGGTGGAGGAACGCGGCGAGTCCCGACCAGAGCCCAAGCCAAGAGTCCAAGGTCCGAGGTATCCGGAGGCCCACCCGTAACTGAAGTCCGAAGTCCGTCGTCGTCAGTCCAGTCCAGTCCGAGGCCTTCCGTTCGTGCTGCCCGGTGAGTACCATTGCTGGGGTAGTATCTAGACAGGACCAATCTAAATTGACTCCTGGTCCGTGGGTTGGTGGTGCCCAGACTCACAAACGAAGTGTTCACCTAGGTGGATACGGGTCTTGATGCGTCCCTTTTTGGGACCGGTATGTTCCGTACTGTTATAGCAGTGCATCCAGTAACTCTAGTCTGTTCCGTTCTCGAGAAATTCTTGTATTTCTGTTCTCAGTATTCCAGGTAATATTCTGTTCGAACTGTTATTTATAATGTTGTTCAATGTATTCCCAATGTCGTGGTATGCCTGAATTGTTTTCCCAATTGTTATTGTTTTTCGTGTATTGTATTGTGTTCCGATTCAAGTTTACAATGCCGCTCTTTTCAAGATTACGTCAGCTAAAAACTAGAAAGGGTTTATTAGAAGAAGCAGTTCCTGTCCCGCCCAGGGACAGTCCAGGTCATTTTATGTATCAGAAACATGGCATAAGCGCCATATTGTATCTAGATTTATGGGTAGAGTATACCAAACAGTTAGAAGAAAAGTATAGATGGCCCGTATCGGGTACATGGGATCCCGAATGTATCATGCGAGTAGAAGAAGCATTATGGAAAAAGAAAGCCAGACAGTCACAGAAAGATGCCATCGAGTTATGGCGTAAAGAAGCTCATAAAAGAACGGAAAAGGAAGTCAGAAAGTCAGAGTTAAGTAGAGAATCCCAGGAACGAGCCCAAGAAAGGGAATTAATCGAGATAGGTGAACGAGTCAAAGCCGAACAGTCAGACAGACAGAGGCATGCCCTTATTAAGGGTATGTATCCTCTTCTTGCCGAGGGCTTGCCAAAAGCGACCCCAGAGGCATCCAGTAATTTCCCGCCACCATTAGTTCCGACCAAGCTACGTCACAAACCGACCGCAGCTGATATTTTTATTTCGTCCTATTTGGACGACACAGTCCCTGAATATGCAAATCCTGTTCGCGCTCCGCCCGTCCCTGTAAATCAGGTAGTTCCTGCGCCTCCAGACACCGGGGTGCCCTTAACAGCTCCCCCGGGTCAGCCCGCCATACAAGTCCAGCCTACGTTACAATTACCGACCCTGCCAGGTCGGAAAGCATCAGTTGATGATTCCAGTTTAGGGGCCGCGGGAGGAGGTCTTCCTCAAACCCCGCCGCCACACAAGCGTTTAACATTACTCGAATTACATGCTCAAGCATTACAGCGTACGCCCAAACATCAGTCTGTTACAGAAATCAGGCAAACCCTTACCGAATGTGTCTATGATCCAGTTCCAGGCGAATATAATATGGTTTTATATTCATTACGTATAAGGAGAGTGACCGAGTATCTAGTCACCTTGCCGAATATGAAAGAATATCTAGACAGAATATATCGTTTCATCCGTACAGGGGATGATCCAGAAAGTATTAGTGATGCCATGTCTCAAAGGAAAGCCGAGATCCAGCTCATGATATTAAAGTTTCTGATCAATTGCCTAATAAGAGAACAAGATTACCCGTCTAAAGATCCGGCCGAAATGAGAATCCTGACAAGGTGGAGTGATAATATAGCCGAGGGTAAGCACAAGACCGTCAGTGCCATGGAAAGTATGTACAAGAAAATCCGTAAAGAGATAATAAAGATACACGAACAGCGTAAAGCAGCACAAGTAAGCGAGAAAGAAAGTACCTCTGAACCTGAAGAGGAAGACGACGAGAATCCCGCCAGAATAGCGTATGTAGGAAAATCTAGATTTCCAGATCGCCATTTACGTCTAGAACCCAAGTCTATTTCCCATCATCAAGCACCAGAACAAGGTTCCCTAGAACAAGTATTTCAAGCTACCGATCACATTCTGAAATCACGAATCGGTTATAGCGAATTAAGTACTATGCATGAACAAGAACTAGTCCGATCAGCAGTCCGATGGATTACTGATTCTACCACTTTTCCAGACGAAATAGTGGCACAAATGTTTCTGAAATTGCCCCCAGCCGAGCAACGACTGGTGGGTATGTATATGATCCAGTACCTCATTACTCTGTATGAGGGTCAACACTCTGATCCAGGCCCGTTACACGATATCCTGAACGAGTTACTCCAGTATAGATGGAGAGGTCTAGGTACCGATTTAATTAGTGTCATTTTAGAACAGCGCCACAAATATAGAACGTTCCTGAACCCGCATTTTGTTCATGTCTCACCCCCAGAAAGTAAATCATTCTACATAGACAGACAGAATCCGTTACGAGAGGTCCACCCAGTCCAAGGGGCGGGTGGCGATATGCAACGAGTGTTTGTATACACTCCGATTTCAAAGATGGAACTTCTTGAAATGAAGAAATTAATTCCCTGTCATGACAAAGATCCAGCGGGGTTCCATAGAGAATTAAAAGACATGCTCCGTATGGGAGAATACACTTACCCAGATATCATTAAAATGTTAAAGGTCCTGTTACCCGCAGGGGTGTATGAAAAGTTAAAGGAAAAGGAATGGGAGGTGGGAGAGAAAAAGATCGATTGGGCAGTTCTAGAAGCTGAAGACAAGGCACGAGTACCAGGTACCGGTCTTGGAGATAAATGTAAAGATTTACCAGAATTATTGATTCAAGTTTTACCCAGATTATTGACAACGAGAAAAGAAGACTGGGATGCAATCTCAGCCTGTAAACAGAAACAAGATGAAGATATTAGTGATTTTTATTCTAGATTTGAAAAATGTTTCAGTATCAACAGTGGTCTCAAGACAAGTAGTGAGTCATACCCTCACCTTTTTGTTACTAAATTAGTCGAGAATTCAAGCCCACAAATTAAAAATCGAGTTTTGAAAGTCGAAAGCACCTGGCAAGCAAATACTCCGTCCCAGATGCTCCAGATGCTCCAGTACCACCAGAATAGAATCAGGGAAGAGCAGGAACACGAGAGAAAACGTATGAAAGACACGAAAATGAAAGTGCTAGTTGCACAATCTGTTCCTCAAGACAGTCAGAAGAGGGGTCCGAATCAAGCCAGTCATCCTGCAGCTCCCGTTAGAGGGAACTGCAATTATTGTAAACAGCCAGGTCATTTTATAAACGAGTGTGCAGTTCTGAAACACAACATAGCTACTGGTAAGACTAAAGAAAGACCACGTCCGCCTAGACAAGAACAAGTTTCACAGATTCCTCAGCCACAGAATGCACAACAGACAGTTACAGCACCGCAGCCTATAGCTGCAACACAGCATGTCACATCGCAGATGTACCAGTATGCACAGTCTGAGTATCCAGAATATCAGCCATATTCATGAAACAGCCTAGAGAGGGGGGTAGGCTTGCCTCTCATCGAGATACCTGTAGATCAAGAAGGTCCCTATGTTCACAGTCAAGTATTAGGGAAAGACAGAAAGTTTTTGATCGATACAGGGGCAAGTAGGACCACAATTAGTCATGCCGAAGTTCCAGGGGCTCCGCTCTCAGGCTCAAGAAATGTTTCCCTTGGATTTTCAGGAAAGCCAATAGTTAATGAGATATCAAAGCCAGTCACTCTAGAAGTAGGTCCATTGTCCCGTACTACTGATCTGTTACTTACTAAGTCATGTCCAGAAAATCTGTTAGGCATTAAGACACTGAAAGAATTAGGTGCAGTTATTTGCTGTTCCCCAGAGGGAATACGTCTGTTCCTACGTGACTTTAAGGGTCACTATGTATTACGAGATTTTGATTCAAGATTGTCTAATGTTCCGCAGCATTTATGGGCGCAAGGTCCAACTGATGTAGGTTACATGCAAATCACACCCCATCGTGTGACTCTCAAACCAGGTGTAGTGTTACCCTGGATCAGACAGTACAGATTGCCACCTGAGGCTGTAGCAGCCTTATCCAAAATTATTGACGAGCTCATGGCTCAAGGAGTAGTTGTAGAAACTGACTCCAATGTATGCAATTCTCCGATCATTCCAGTCATGAAACGTACTGATCCGAATGCACCCCCAGTATATCGATTAGTGATTGATTTACGAGAGCTTAATAAATGTATTATTCCTCAGTACCCAGTTGTTCCAGATATCTCTTCCCTGTTAACTGCCATTGATTCCGAAGCCATGTTCTTCACTGTCATAGACCTCAAGAATGCATTTTTTAGTGTTCCGATTCATCCAGACAGCCAGTTTCTTTTCGGATTTTGTTTAAATGGAAGGAGCTATATGTTCACACGCGCTCCTCAAGGTTTCACAGAAAGTCCTAGTATTTACAGTCAAGCACTTAAGAGACAACTAGACAATATTCACATGCCAACTGACACTGCCCTGCTCCAGTATGTCGATGATCTACTGATCACAGCCCGTTCTGAACGTGCTTGCGAGCGAGCATCCCTTACAGTTCTGTATTTTCTAGCCGAGATGGGGCACAAGGTGTCCCCTTCGAAGCTTCAATTCTGTGTTCAGCAAGTGGTATACTTGGGGCACTTGCTGTCCAAGAGGGGTAGGCAGTTGACACCAGACCGTATCCAGTTAATAGCGAGTCTTCCCCAGCCCAGAACCCAGAAGGAGGTACGTGCCTTTATCGGCCTTACTTCTTATTGTAGACAATGGATTCCCCAGTATGCATTTCTAGCCAAGCCACTGATACAGTTAACGACACAGGAGGCAGCCGTATCGACTGTCCTCCCTTGGACATCTGACCATACACTTAGTTTCAACGAGTTAAAGAAAGCCCTATGCCAAGCTCCAGTTCTAGCTACACCGAACTACAGTAAGCCTTTTACACTTTTCGTTACTGAACGCGAAGGTACAGCATTATCTGTTCTCACACAAGATCAAGCAGGACAATACAAGCCCTGTGCTTATTTTTCGAGCACATTAGATCCAGTCGCCCAGGCGTTGCCTGCGTGCCTCAAGTCAGTTGCAGCCACAGCACTAGCTATCAGACAAAGTGATTCCATAGTTTTAGGACACTCCCTGACAGTACAAGTCCCACATTCAGTAGAAGTTCTTTTAAACCGAACACAAACTCAGCACTTGACAATTGCACGTTTAACAGGTTATGAATTGACACTGTTCCAGCCACACATAGAAATTAGACGCTGCAACGTCCTGAATCCTGCTACACTGTTACCATCAGTTAATTCAAATCCAGACACACATGACTGTGTGGAAGTTGTTAACATTACCACAAAGCCAAGACAAGACCTGACAGACATTCCGTTACCAGATCCTGACCTGACACTTTATGTGGATGGTTCATGTATGAGAACTAGTACAGGAGAACTAGTCGCCGCGTATGCAGTGACTACTGACACTGAAGTTATCGAGACACACCGTATTGATACTCTGTCCGCTCAAGCAGCAGAGCTAGTCGCTCTGACACAAGCCTGTATACATGCCAAGAACCTGAAAGTTAATGTTTACACAGATTCACGTTACGCATTCGGAGTTGTACACGACTTCGGAGTGCTCTGGCAGGAGAGAGGTTTCATGACTTCTCATGGAACCAAGATTCAGCATGGTCTCCTTATTCAAGCTTTGTTAGACGCCATACATTTACCGACATCCATTGCTATCATGAAGTGCAAAGCACATACGAAAGTTACTGACATTATTTCCCAAGGTAATGATCTAGCAGACCGCACAGCCAAGCTTACAGCACAGACTCCAGACGTTCCAGTTAACATGACACATACTCCAGATCTGACTACATGCATGACAGTTAAGGACCCTACACAAGATGTCATAGATATCCAGTTACATGCTACTCCCGAGGAAATCAAGAAATGGTCTGAACAAGGAGGGGTCCAGACAGATCAAGGATGGTTAACGAAGGGTAGAGCCACATGGTTTCTCCCCGACTCTATGGTTCAAGTCATTATCAATACCGCACATAGTCCAGCACATTTAGGAGAAAAAGCTATGTTAGACAGTATCCAGAACATTTGGTTCAACAAGCATTTACGAGCTGCAGCCAAGCAGAAAGTCCGTACCTGCATGATATGTTGTCAGTTTAATCCAGGTAAAAGTGTCCCGGTGGAACAAGGTGGTTTCCAGCCTCCTGACCACCCTTTTGAGGTCCTCCAGATGGATTATATTCAGATGGAGCGATGTCGAGGTTTCAAGTATGTCCTTGTAGTAGTATGCGCTTTGTCCAGGTGGACAGAAGCATATCCAGTCCCAGATTACACAGCCGCGACCACTGCCAAGCAGTTGGTTCGTGAATTTTTCCCTAGATATGGACTCCCTAGAGTCGTATATTCTGATAACGGCCAACCATTCTCATCTGAACTCATGAAGCACGTTTCCCTGTTGTTAGGGTACCAGTGGAAGTTCCATTGTGTACGCCATCCTGAAGCAGCCGGTCTAGTCGAGAGACATAATCAGACCCTGAAAATCCGCATGGCCAAAGTCTGTAAGGAAAAAGGTGTGGACTGGTTAGTAGCTCTGCCAGTCGCTTTGTTTTATATGCGCATGGTCGCACATTCTAGATCAGGTCTGTCCCCGTATGAGGTCGTATTCGGCCGCCCCCCTAACATGTGGGGTACTCCTAGACCCCGAAGTATTACCGATGTTTCATGTAATATGCTGACAGATTACCTAGCTTCCTTGATGTCTGCCCTCAACTCATGTCGTTCACAGGTTGCCGCCGCATTTCCAGACAATACCGAGGTGGCACCGCATGAAATCGTTCCAGGTTCCCTAGTGATGGTCCGGAATTTCGACAGATCAAGTCCGCTGGAACCTCGTTGGAAGGAGCCACGTCAGGTCCTCTTGACCACCCGTACTGCCGTCAAGTTGGAAGGCAGAAAAGGATGGATCCACCTTTCTCATGTTAAACTTTTTAAAGGATTGAAACCGGTTTCTAAAAACATTTCCAAGGATTCCCAAGATTCTAAAGACTGCCAAAACATTGTTTTAAAGGACTGTCCCGCACAAGACATTATTACAACCCCTCCCTTGGTAGAGAAAACTCCGCAGCAGGAGTATAAGCTAAAGCTCAGGTCTAGTAAAATAAGTCAGTCAGTTTGATTGTATAAGTCCTCCCCTAGGTGAAACGGTTAGACTGTTTCTGACATGTATAAAATAGACCCCCATAGTGAGAGAGTCAGTCTAAACGCAAACCGATGTATTGTTTTTCTGAGTTTCATATTATTCATCAGCATTATGATTTCCTGCACCAGCTATGCATTCTATCTGTATTTTCCAGTTCCTCATGTAAATATGTCTGCTAATGCTACAGTAGAGCACACGTTTAGTGATCTGCCTCCTCACGAATATTCATACCGCCTCGCTATGCGCAACAATTCTTTCATCCGTATGTTACATTACTCACACCAGACCAGCAATGCCACTAATTGTTGGGTGTGTGGTCGACTCCCCCCTTTCCAGACACCGAAGGGAGTTCTGCCACTTTTTCCTTATCCATTCTCACATAATGGTTCGTGTGGAGCATGGTCCACGTTAACGTCATCCTTAACAGATATGTCTTTTCTTAACAGTACATGTTTCCCAGACAAGCAAGGTCTTCCCCACAGAACAGGGTTAGATCTAGAAAATGAAGTGTATAATTTAGGTAATTATTCGTCGAATTTCATGGTCCTGAATGTTCAGTCTGATACTACTCCAGACTTACCTGCTATTTCAGTACTACCTGTCAAAGGCGAATTATGTGTCCGTAGTCATGGTTCCATACATGTAGGTCATAGTGAATGTACTACTGTTATCCAGTATAGTGACAGTGGGAAATCTGTTTTCAAAGCTTCACGTCATTCTTATTTTATTTGTGGTCAAACCGCATATGTCCGTCTGCCCCTCGATTGGGAGGGAACCTGTTACATTGCCTTCCTACTACCACCTGTTTTCCTAGCCCCATCTGATTATCACAGAAACACACATCTAGTACACATTAGACATAGAAGGGAGTCCCCAATTGTCGATTATACTGAAACTACTCTAGAACAGTATACAGATTTCAATAAAGGTTTCTTCTTCTTTGTAGGACCTGTCCAGAATAGTAAACTGATCCGTAGGTTAACAAGAACCCTTGAAGCTGTAGTAAATGAGACTGCCTCTGCTCTAGGTAACCTAACCGAAGAACAATCTGCTATGAGATTTGTCGTTTTGCAAAATCGTCTCGTCCTTGACGTCATACTGGCCGATAGGGGCGGGGCCTGTAGAGTCATCGGATCTAGTTGCTGCATTTTCATTCCAAATAACGCGCCGTCTGTTTATTCAGCTATAACCAGACTCCATAAAATTGCCCATCTGTTACACCAAGATCCAGGCACCTGGACATGGTCAGGTTGGTTCTGGAATATAATTTCCGCATGGGGATGGAAAGTCCTGTCTTTTCTAGGTATTGCAGTAGCGATCATATTTAGCTGCTGCCTCTGTATACAATGTGGCCCTGCGATTTGCAGCATGTGCGCTACCTCTTGTATTCCTAGTCCCAAGCCCCGTTCTAAGTCCCGTTCCAGGATAATTCGAGACGAGCAAATGATACTGTATGAAATGATAGATGGTATCATGAAAATTGATGTTTCCTGATGGAAACGTAGTGACAAGGAGGGAATGTGGAAAAGTAAATTTTGCCATGTTCTGTGTCCCTACGCCTCATCCATCATATGTTATGTGTGCATGACCAATATGCATATGTTATTCCCCATGTCCGATTAATGACGCAATTATAGTTGTGTCCACCTCTAGTATGCCAGTTTCCAGTCCTCGTGAATACTACGAATATCAGGCCTATGTAAAGTTATGTTGCCACGTTTCTCAGTGTGCACGTTATTCCATTATAAAGTCCCCGTTTCTAGGCCTCAAAAGGGCCCGGACATCAGATTCAGCTCCTGTCTCCTGAAAAGCCTCGCTGAGGAGCGATACAGCCCCCACCTGTATCCTCGACCCTTCACTTACTTCTTGCCTCGCAGTGCCCGGTGCAGCTTGGCTCTGCCTCTGAGTCTGCCAAAAGTATGTTATAGTTCCAGCTATCAGTTCAGTCCTCCTTCTCTGCATTCCTAAGCTACTGAACTGCATCAATAGTTTCCGTCATTGTCTAGCCTTCTCGTCTCCATGTTAGAGAAATACTGCATTTACTGGTCATTTAATATTCCTCATCACGCATTTCATGTAGAATAATGTATGGTCCAGTCTTAGAATCAAGTTAGCTTTTCCCCTCATGACTTCTAGTTTATATCAACATGTTCCCTAAACATCAGATACCAGATAGGGTTTAGGTACATGTCGCTCCGACCCTCCAGACTCTAGTCTCTGCTCCTAGCACAGAGTTCGTAGCCCCCAGCTTCTCCTAGTGATACGTCATTGCCAGTTTACGCGCACCATTAGGTTAAAGGTCCCGGCTCCTTAGGTAGCCCCCTCCTATGTTTCCGCCCATTTCATGACATATTCTGTTACGTTTGCATCACATGTCTATGTATACTCCCAGTTACACCTCTTTTTACTGTTATCTTTCGCCACTGCTACGCCTACTGCAATGTAATGCTATGTGTTTGCGCTATGTATATAAGTCCATGTATTGTTATTAAAAGTTAGCGCGCTCATCCCAGACCTAGCCCCGGCAGCTGCCGGGCCCTGTCACTCTGTTCCTATGCAGGTTGTCCTGATCCTGTCCTTATGCTGTAATAAACCTGCAGAAACTCCTACTACCTCGAATCTTGACTCTTATTTTATTGAGCTATCTGTTATTCATTCATTCATTCAAAAATAGATCCGGTATTATTTATTTATATACCACAGGATTAAGAGTCGGTTCTAACTGGCCAACAGGCTCCTTGAGCCCGTCAGATGCCAGCCAGAATAACTGCCGCTTTCAATTCCAACCGGCCACATCTTTATCAGCCGGTCGGAATTGAAACCGACGATGGTGGTTGGAAAGCTTCTGACCAAAGGTGGGAGACTTTCTGATCTCCATCGTAATAGGCCTCTAGTGGTCTTATGAGTCACTTTTTCGAATAATTTCTTTTTGAGCTGCATTTTAAATGTAATTTATTTCTCGCAGAGAGAGTGAGGATATATTTTGCAATGTGCAGGCATGATCAATTACCAGAGCAAGGAGATATGTGATAGGTTCCAAAGTCTCCTGCCTGGATGTTTTTCCTTTGGTTTTGTAAATGTAAGAGTTGCACCTCTAATTACTGCCTTTAAGCAGTACTGTACACTGCCAGGAGTTGTTGATTTCAAATAAAATCCAATTATTCAGTGAAGGTTTTAGGCATGTATGTTTGATTTTAATGAGAAGGTTACTAGCAAATAAAATAGATTGAAACATTCTAAACGTTCTCGTATATTTTCAAAACCAGTGAGTTGTGATCTGAAATTATTCTAGGATGCAGCGGTATTGAAGCATAAGTCCCAATTCTGTGCAACTATAATACAATTGATGAATGAGAACATTTTGTGTGAAGCAAAATAATATGTAAGACTGGCTCTATAAGGATAACAAATATGCCAACAGTCTATACAGCCATGAAAAGCCATGTTATGGTGAAGCATTGAACAGGAGCTTTTCATGCACAATGAGCCTCTATAAGTGGTAGATTTCAAATCGGGGTTAATCATTACATTTATTTCCCCGCAGATGATCTAGGATCTTTCCAAAATGACCAATTCGAGTGGGAGCTGGTGAAAAACATATGTATCATGTGTGTTGGGTATATATATATATATATTATATAGCAAGCAGCCAGAACCATAAGTAATTTTTGCAGTAATCCATTTACCATTGGTTTCTATCTTAAATGCTATTGCATTACCAGGTGTGACACTCAGTCACCGCAAGTTTAGTAAAGCCTAACTGTCTCAAAATGATAGCTGTCATATTTTGTCAGATGTGGCACTTGTAGACAAATAATCTCTGAGGTGATGTACCAAACATTCATCATCAAACTCTGCAGCTTCTCTGTTGTAAAACTCTTATGAAATTTGTAGTAATACAACAATGTTGTGACTTTAAGGTTGTAGTAATTCATATATAACTAGCAGCCCGTCCTGACGTTGTCCGGGTATGAAATAGAATGTGTGTAATGTGTGTATTTGGCAAGGGCAATTTATTTTAAAATCTCGTGGTAGACAATTTTTTTTGTTTCAGTAGAATAGGGACGGAGAAGGGCCAGCTGCAGCCCTGGTTGATGTTAGCAGGCGCGTGTAATTGGTGTAGTGATCCGCCGCCTGAGCCCGGCTACAGCCCTGGTTGATGTTAGCAGGCGCGTGTAATGTCGTTGAATGAGAGAGTTATCAGCCGCGGGTAAATTCGTTTAATGAGAGAGTTCAGTGACAGCGAGTAGGAGAGGCTGCAGTAATTGTCCCCGCAGACACGCTCATTTGCGTGTTCCCCCGCTTGAGGCCCAGATGCAGGCCTGTTTGATGTTAGCAGGCGCGTGTTCCCCCGCTTGAGGCCCAGCTTCATCCCTTGTTGATGTTATCAGGCACGTGTAATTAGTGTACTGATCCGCCACCTGAGCCCGGCTAGAGCCCAGGTTGATGGTAGCAGGCGCGTCTAATTTCGTTGAATGAGAGAGTTCAGTAACAGTGCGCAGGAGAGGCTGCAGTAATGTTACTTACCAGGCCTCCAGCTGAACGCGTTTGTCATGCCCCCAGCACACGGCCAGAGCAGACGATCTTCTGATTAATGTACGACCCACATGCCATTAAGGGCGAAACGTAGCACACGCCCCCAGTGTTTCTCACGCCCCCAGCGTGCCCCTTGATGCGGCGCAATTGCGTTCACATGGCATGATGGCCGGACACACGCCCCCAGCGTTTCTCCCGCCCCCTGAGTGTCACGCCCCCAATGTGCCCCTTGATCCTGCGCAGCATCGTAATTGGCGCTTGTATGTACGACTCACATGGCATGAAGGGCGGACACACGCCCCCAGCATTTGTCACGCCCCCAGCACACGCCCACAGCCCACGATGTGATGGCCGTACCACACGCCCCCACCGTTAGTCACGCCCCCAGCCCACGCCCACAGCACAACGCAGACACGCCCACAAGGGACTACTTTGCTGGCACAGTTCTTTTACCTTTTAAATGTATATGGTGTCCTACGGTACAATTGTATGTCTTGCACTGTATGATTGTGATGATCACCACTGTTTCTTGAAAAGTTAATAAAAACAATAAAAAAAATGTATATGGTGGCCGCCTGCATAGCCTATATCCTTCTGCTGCAACTGCCCTTTCCAACGCTGTATTGGGTGTTGTGATTGGTGCTGTGGCTACTGAGATTACCCGCCTCAAAGGTTTGGGCACTCTCTTTATAATATTAGTATGGAATACATTCTGCTGCTGATACTTTGAGACTTCCCTTCCATTCTTTTTTGAAAACCATACTAAACTTTTACTCCTTCTATCCCTAGAGATTATAGGAACTCTCCTATCTTTACTAAGGGGAGCTCCTCCTGAATAGGACCTAGCACCCTTGTTCTAAAAAAAAATACGCTAAGGAATGAAAGTAGGATATCACACTACCCATAACGAAAGAAAGAAAGAATAATCTTTACGCCCTATAACGAAAACTAATAAGAAGGGTTGGTAAATAAATAAACGAGCAAACCCCCAAATCTTTTCAATCAACACCGGATCTGTTTTCATGATGCCAGTGGTCCAGGAACACATTAGCACCAGCGTAGGAAAATGCAATATAAAGTGCACAAATTATATATGATCTTTGGTTGATCAGGTTTGTGTAAACAAACACCTGTCTCCTGCAGCCTGAAGAGAAGCAATCTGCTGTTGCAGCTGCCATCAATGATCTACCATGGAATGGCTGAAGTCTAACAGAACAAAACATGTGTGTCAGGCCAACTTCTCTGTTTTAGATGGGTGTGCTATTTGATACCTCAATTGTTGAATGACACCAACATAAATGAGAATAGCAAGATGGTTTCTTGCAGTAGTCTTGGGTTCGCAAAACAGAAATTGGTGTGCCTGCTGACAGTCTATGTCCCAATCTCCCAATTCTGAAAAAGCTGTCTGAAAAGTTGCACAATAAATTTGTGTGGCTCGTGCCCTTTAGCACTTTCCACTATCCCAAGTGGACAAAGATTATTCCACCTCATAGGGTTGACAACATCTTCCAAATTACCTGCCTGGTTTTCTGAAACTTTTGTTCCTCCTGTCATTCATTTTTGGATCCGGGGAGTTGTGTCTTCCATTTTGCCTGTTTGCTCCTCCACCTCTCTCACTCAAGCACCAACAGTTGCTATATGGCTAGAAATGTGAGATGTGCTGTTCACATACCTGCATGATTTTTACTGTAGTCTTCTCAATAAGAATCTAATGGATCAAAAACCAATGCAAGGGTGGGTGTGTTGCAATTAAATTCGCTGAATTTTTGGCTGTCTGGAGCCCTCTACTGCAATATCAAATTACTATGCTGCATAATACCAAAGTAAGGCTTCCTCCTCTTTGTTACTTGAGTTGTGATGCTCTGATCTTAAATTAGATTAGAGTCAAGATTAGCGTTCTCCATGAGATCCCTTCATAATTGGCTGTATTATAGTTTTGCCAGTTTCGCTCCCCGAGTCCTTTATATCGGAGTCATAACCCTGCTCTGAGAATTCTGTCAACCCCAAGAATTCTGCCAGGTTACCTGCGGAAAATAGTTATTTTTACTAACCTGTGATGATACAGAAGGCAGGAGTGATAAAGTTTGCAGGCCCTGGGCTCATGTCTGATTGGTTGCTGAGCTAGAAGAGCGAGTGTCAGTATACCAGTTCTGGTGCAGTTGGGGCACCATGTCAGGAATTAGGAAAAAAGGAAACAGTACCCGTACCTAGGGAGGCAAAGGCTGCAGAAGATTTGTGAGCTACAACTTTCGTTAGAACTAATGCCTCCATTCTGGATGGCAGGTGCATAAGTAGGAAGCACAGCTGCTGGCATTTTTGTCACCACCCATTCAGGCTAGCGAGTCCTAATTAAAAACAGGATGCTGTTTAGTGCCACAGTTAGCCATAATAATTGATGCACCCCTTTGGCGGATAGGAGCTGCATTTGAGCTGTCGATGGAGGAAGGGGCGGCCGTCTGAACCAGCTGAAATGAAGTTGTGGGTCTCTTTCAGCATGTAAAGTAAATTCCAGGGGAATCATTGGGCGATACCACTTGAAACAGAATTATACTTCTTTGGCCTCATGTTAGTGAGCTTGCTCAGGTACGGGGGCTTCTTGCAACCTAAGTGCTCACTGTAACTCATATTGGTATTTTATTTATTTGTGTTTTGGATGTTTTGAAAAACACAACAAATACTAAGCGGTCACCACACATAACATTTTCAGCAATTCAAAAATACATGAAAATGGCAACACACAAGAGTGTGTAAGTAAGCATGCAACTTATGAAATAATGGAAGACAACCCCTCACCGAACTTTAAAATACCATTTTGTCCAACCTAATATAAAGTATTGGATTTTCAGATCAAAGACACATTTTTCACTATAAATATGTAACAAGTACCATATGTAAAAAGCCCTTTTGTCCGTTTGTGAGAGCAAAAAGGAGTTTTCTAATAAATCAAACACAAATTGTGATTTGGTAACACATTCCTGTATCACAATTTATGTTTGTGATCAAATACCGATTCTGTCTTTTGTCATTTGAATGGGAGTGTTGAAGGCGACCCTTCAAAATACTAAAATGAATTGGTATGTATTTATATTTTGAGGATGAATTGCAGTTGCAAAACATTACTGTTTTACTGACACCTCAAAGGAGGTAGGAACAAATTTGTAAATGGAAAGGGGTCCCCAAGGGACCCCTCCCTCTTCGTGAATGTTGAAAAAGAATGTTTTAAAGAGTATGCAGTGGTCCAATGGACCACTACCCCGATGGACCACTGCCTACTCTTACAAAATAAATATTGCACTTTTCATTGTTTTTAATTAAATGCATCCTGCTTTCCTTTAGGAAAACGGGGTGAGTTTAAATAAAAAATTGCTTTATTTAAAAGTAATCATAGACATGGTGGGCTGCTGAATTCATCAGGCCACCAACCCTTTGTTGACTCTGATTCCTCATGAATTATCATGAGGTAGATTGAATTGCGACCCATTACGATTCGGTAATTTGCAAACCAACCTATTAGTACATAGGTCACTTCACAAATTACTACACTGGTTGCAAAAATACTGGCCGCAAAGTGCGACCAGTATTTTGCCACCAGTTTTAGATACATCTGGTCCCAAGTACTTTAAGTTTGAATATGTTCCAAGGTTCACAAAGGGGCGTTCAAAGAACATAAAAACCCTTTTGGTTATGCAAACAGGATCCTCTTTGTCCTTAGTTAGTTTTGTGTAGTACATTTTCACAATGAGCTGAGCGCTGTAACTCGATTTTTATTTTAATTCTTGCCTTTTCACTGCTGCTGAGTGCGAGCAGCTTCAATCCTCATCCGTCCCGCTGACAACGAGCGGTGAACAGCAAACTTTGAATTTTAACTGCACTCCCCCTATCCCGCCCTCCTGACCCCTCCCATCACGGCGTCACAGCCTTTATAGACGGCCCCCATGCGTCAGCGCAGTGGACGAGCGCAGCGGGCGCGACGTAGGCGCGCCGGAGTTGTGCCAGAATTAAGCCCGTCTGCGCCGGTCCGCGGCCGGACGGGCCCAGGGGCCAGGGATGCTGCTACCCTTATACCCTACTCCCCCGCCGCTCTCAAGCGCCTACATGCCTTCGCCAGCTCTCTTCCTCTCGACACTTGGACGCGCATCACATCTCTTGGCATTGCTGGTACCTCATCCCCCCATCTTGGGTCGACGCCAGCATCTGTGGCTCCGGCTCCCATTGAGTCACAAGTACGGGTTTTATACCTAAATACTCGCTCTATGGTTAAGCACCAAGCCGACATCCTGCACCTGCTTCTTACCGAGAGTCCTGATGTCCTACTGTTATCAGAGACCTGGCTCACTGATGACTCACTCCCTGACATCTTGGCTGCACTGCCCCCAGACTACTTCCTGTTAAATACCAACCGCTCAGGAGGTCGTGCTGGGGGAGGGGTGGCGGCGGTCATACGCAAGGACCTGAAGATCATTACTTCTGCGGTAATGACCCTGCCGGAAGTGGACACCCTGGTTCTCAGTCTTGGGACGGAGGCAGGGGCAGTCACCCTCGTGGTACTCTACCGCCCCCCCCACCCGATGCCGTCTTTTCCTTCAGCTTTCATTGATCAACTCACCAACATTGCTACCTCCTACCCCCGTACTGTCATCATTGGCGACTTTAATTATTGGTTTCAGCACGAGGACGCTGGCCCGCATGCTTCCGAATTGTTCGAGGGTCTTTCGAGCCTGAATTTTACTCAACTGGTCAGGTCGGCCACCCATAAGGGCGGCCACATCCTCGATCATATCTGGATCCATGGGGTCAAGTCCTCCCACCCACTAATAACACCTTGTGTGTGGTCGGATCATTTTATGATCGATACCACAATATCGGCGGTTGGCCAGATTAGGGTCCCCCAGCGGGAGGGCGGCATGGCTCGCAAGTGGAAAGCTGTCGATTCCCCCAAACTGCTAGCCCACCTGTCCCAAACCTGTCCTTTGCTACCTAATGACACTGGCCCTGATAAGCTCTACGGGTCGGTAGCAGACTGGCTTACGACAGCCAGCGACATCTTTGCCCCTCTAACCAAGTTTCCCCAATCCCGGCTTAGCAACTCCCACAAATGGTTTACCCCCCATCTTAAATCCCTCCACCTCGAACTCCGTCAACTCGAGCGCAAGTGGAGGAGAGATTACCACCCCTTAAGTAGAGATGCCTATGTGGCCGCCCGCAATAGGTACAAACTTGCCATTCTTACAGCAAAGAAAACGTATGCATCAGGAAAAATTTTATCGGCCCCATGTCAACCCAAAGAAATCTTCAAAGTCCTCAATGAATTTACCTCCGACCCCAGGACGCTCCCCACCCAGGTTGCCACACAGGAAGCATGCAATGCTCTTAGCACCTATTTTGTCGAGAAAATTGTATTGATTAAGGACACCATCCGAGTTACTTCCCCCGGCGCTGGCTCTGTTTCGCCCCCCCACAACTCTTCTTCATTTTCACAATTCCCTCTCTTAGACCCCACTTCTTTGGCCACTCTTGCCACCCGCATCAAGTCTGGATCCCCAGACGACTGCTGTCCCCCGTCCATACTCCGGGCTATCTGCCACTCCTTACCCAACTGTATCCTCCCTCTGTTAAACTCTTCTCTCTCTTCTGGCACGGTGCCTGGCTCCTTCAAGGAAGCCGTTCTGGTCCCCCTCTTGAAGAAGCCAGGGGCGGATCCCGCCGTTCCAGCAAATTACCGTCCTATCTCTCTTTTACCTTTCTTTTCTAAAATCCTGGAGGCCCACGTCACCACCTGTCTCTCACAGTTTACGAGAGTTCCAACTTCCTCGAGGCCAACCAGGCTGGCTTCAGACCCGGCCACTCTACGGAGACTGTGATCTTGGCGGTGCTGGATGCCTTGAGAGAGCCGAGCAGGCGGGCATCCAGGGCCTGGCGCTGGACTGGGTCAAATCTTTTTTGACCGGCAGGTCTCAGACCCTCAGCCTGGGTACCTTCAGGGCTCCCAGGGAGCACTCACCCTGTGGGGTCCCCCAGGGCTCTTCTCTATCCCCTCTTCTTTTCAATCTTTATCTTCGTCCCCTTCTTTTTTCTTTGAGGCAGTGGGACGTTCGCGTGTTTAATTACGCGGACGACCTGCAACTCATCTTTTCTCTTAACTCCCCTTCTGCTATTCCCAATTTTCAGGCAGTCATGTCCCACATCCTCCAGTGGATGGGCCATAACCAGCTAAAATTGAACCCCGGGAAGACGGAGCTCCTCCTTCCCGGTAGGAGCGCCACCTCCTGGGGGCCACAATTCTGGCCGGCGGAATTGGGTCCCTCTCCCACCCCCGTGGCCTCGGTGAAGAGCCTAGGGGTCACAATCGACTCCGGTTTATCCCTGGGGCCACAGGTGGGGACGGTGGTCTCGTCCTGTATCTACCAGCTGCGCAGGATCAGGAAAGTGGCATCCCTCTTCACACCCGATGCCCTCCTGCAGGTCATCATGGCTCTCGTCCTCTACCGCTTAGATTTTTCTAATGCAATCTACCACGGTCTGCCTAAGACATCGGTAGCTAGACTGCAAGTGGTGCAAAATCAAGCGGCGAGATTGGCCCTAGGGATCCCGAAGTGGCAGTCCGCCAGGCCCCTCCTGGCCAAACTCCATTGGCTCCCCGTTACCGCAAGGTCGGCTTTCAAGATCGGCTGCCTTATTTTCAAATCACTAACTGGGCCTTGCCCCGCCTTTGTGAAATCTTTGATTAGACCCTACTGCCCGCCCCGGAATTTGAGATCCTCCCATCTTCACCTTCTGACCGTCCCTTCTTACAAGCTTTGTAGATCCGGAGGCCGGAGATTTGCACACCTGGCCCCCAAGCTTTGGAACTCTTTTCCCTCTTCTCTTAAAGCCTCTAACTCTCTTACTCTTTTCCGTAAGTCCCTAAAAACCTGGCTCTTTCCTCAATCTGGTTAGTCCCTCTGCACCCTCTAGGTCTATCCAGCGCCAGGAAACCCATGGTGTCAGTGCGCTCTATAAGCACCCCTTACAATACAATACAATGCTATTTAAATCCCCTTTCGTTCCTAGGGATCCACCTGAGTGCTGTTTTGTCTTCAACCCACTTGTTTTATGAATTAACAAGGTTTTCATCAGGACAACATCAGATCATCAGTCACCGCTCTGTAGAAAAGAAACTAAGGGGTCCATTGGGATGGCGTGCAGCCTTTTGTCCGCCAGTCACCCTAGCGGTGCTGGGACCAGCTGCCAATAGTGCGGCAGTCCCTCACCAGCAATCAGGATGCCACCGCCACAGTGGCAGTGGCATGCCCAATCCACAACATTGTGGCGGGCGGTGCTCACAGCACCACCCTTCACTGTGCTATGGATGTACCTTGTGCATTTGCCACGTTGCACATGCAAATGCATGTGCACCCCCCACCCCATCAACACCCTTGGGGCCTGCAACGGGCCCCCACAGTCATGCATTGCATGCCTTTCCATAGTGGCAACGCCGCCATGGAAAGGCACTAATCCGCCTGTATGCTAATATGAATGGCGGTGACTTCTAGACACCGCCACCATATCCAGCCCCTTTTCTGCCCAATCGACTGTTCGACCGGCAGAAAGCCGGAAGACGGCCTTTCTGTCTGCCGAGGTCCCCCCGCCATAGTAATATGGTGGAGGGGAAATGGGTGTCGGGCGGTGTATAACGACGGGCGGATCGCCATCACCATATGGGCGGTGGTGACCCGCCGAACATTATAATGGATCCCTAAGGGTCTGATTTATATCTTGGTGCTACTACCGCCGTCCCACTGCAGCGGTGGTCCCAAGTAGTCCATCAAGCTGACGAAGGTCCACCCGCCGTCTTTAGATGTTGCGGCAATAATAAACAGGAGATCGTCGTAGCAGCGGTCTTCTCTGCTGGCTAAAGATACTCTATTTCCGTCATGCCACAGGATTCCACCCAGCAGATTTAGTTACTCCCATTGTGCTGGCGGTCTCTTGGAGGCTGTATCCTAATGGAGTGAGGCCATGGTGGTGTAGATACATGTAAGTACAACTTATAATCAGCTCAATACACATATATGTTGTGAATCTGTGAGTATATATATGTATTTAATGTGTGCTGCACATAGTTGTACAGATAGATATTCACACCAACAGCATACCCACACTATTGAATGTACACCCACATCCATTACATAAGCCTAACTCAGATCCTAGCG
Source organism: Lissotriton helveticus (assembly GCF_964261635.1). Taxonomy (NCBI): domain Eukaryota; kingdom Metazoa; phylum Chordata; class Amphibia; order Caudata; family Salamandridae; genus Lissotriton; species Lissotriton helveticus. Next base: position 597,308,691 of record NC_136063.1, on the reverse strand, counting down.
ACAACAGGGTGGCTGAGCATTGTGGTCAAGTAGCAGCAGCATAGATGGATCTGGACAATGGCATTTAAGAGCGAATCCTTGGTAGTACCCTGAAAAGAAGGCTTTTCACCTCTTTTTCTTCCATTCTGCCAAATCGAGATTGGAGGTTTCCCCACCATAGGTGCCTCGACGGAAAGGCACATCATAATCTGGATGGCCGGAATCTTGGCCTCACTCCCTCCAGCGTCTGCCTCTGACACTATCAATGAGAGAAAAAGTCTGGTGGAGGCAGCAGGATTGAGGTGGTCTTCCCTTCAGTGACCAGCCAACATCTAAATCGAGAGTGTGGGCTGTAAGGTGGCAGGCGGGAAAACTGCTGACAAAGCAATGGAGGGACCAGTCCCACCAAGATCTAAATTGGGCTGTAAGTGTTATTGCCATTTATCATGTTGTTATAAAAAAATTATACGAAAGTGCAAGGAAAATAAAAAGGGATGAGATTTGTCTATGGGTTACTCGAAACTATTAAAACAACTGTGAAAGTTCACATTATATATGAGGTGGAGAATAGGTGGACCTCTAAAAAGGTGCGCTTAAATGACAGTCCTACCACAAAGAACCTCAGATAGTGGTTGGAAAACTCTCTCTTCAAGGATCCCAAAAAAATGTAAATACTACTCTGGCACCTAATTTTGAATGATAATTGGAAATTAGTGCATGGAAGCACAGAGGACTCTCGTCCTGTGATTGATATGTGAAAAATCAATCAATCAAGAGTATTTGTAAAGCACGCTACTCACCCGCTAGGGTCTCAAGGCGCTGGGGGGGGGGGGCTGCTACTGCTCGAAAAGCCAGGTCTTGAGTTGCTTCCTGAAGGAGAGATGGTCCTGGGTGAGTCGTAGGTGGGTGGGGAGGGTGTTCCAGGTCTTGGCCGCCAGGTAGGTGAAGGATCTTCCTCCGGTGGTGGTTCTGCGGATCCGTGGGACGGTGGCGAGGGCGAGGCTGGCGGAGCGGAGCTGGCGGGTTGGCGTGTAGAACGTGAGACGGTTGTTGAGGTATTCGGGGCCCAAGTCGTGGAGAGCCTTGTGTGCATGGGTGAGGAGTCTGAACATGATCCTCTTGCTAACGGGGAGCCAGTGCAGGTCCCTCAGGTGGGCGGAGATGTGGCTGTGTCGGGGGATGTCCAAGACGAGTCGTGCTGAGGCGTTCTGGATGTGCTGGAGTCTTTTCTGTAGTTTGGCGGTGGTCCCAGCGTAGAGGGCGTTCCCGTAGTCCAGACAGCTGGTGACGAGGGCCTGTAAGCAGAATTTGACGAATGACATACAATGTTCCCTTTACTTGCTTACAGACCAAGTGTGTGCTTATGTGTAAGATCACCTCTGTGAATGAATGCACTTATTTATTTTATGCTGAACATCAGTGATGTCATTTCTGATTTCATTAGCGATGTCATCATTGATACCATTTAATATATCATGAGTGACGCAATTTGTGAGATGATAAGCAGCATGTAGCGGTGGTGCAAAGTATAGTTAGCTCAAATTATAACTGATGAATTTCATTTTTTTTTGCTTTTGTATCATTATAAGTCCTATCCATATTGTCAATCTAACCTTAGTTTTTTTAGTGACTGTATATATATATTTATATATATATATATATATATATATATATATATATATATTCTGGACAAATAAAGCAGCAGCCTTAAATAATTAGCGTCTCCCACGGAGGGAACTGAACATCAAAAGGCCAACACTGAACTACGAATACCATCATGCACGATAGCAAGAGCCAGCCCGCTGAGGTGACCACTAGGGGCATTTAGCTATAAGTAGCAAGAATGGCGAGTTCAACTGTTTGACCGCATGGACGCTGAGGCAGATCTCCCCTGAAGAAGGTCAGGGAATGACCGAAATGCATCGGGATAAACAACGCCGCAGCTGCAACATAAAATAAATGGTTTTATCTGCTGGAATGAGTGCTGCTCACTTCTTTCTCCGTGTGAGAAACTCCGCTTGATATATATATATATATATATATATATATATATATATATATATATATATGAATCCACAAATGTCCGCCAGTCTCCCAGCCACACACGGCGGCGGGCTCGAGTGAGGAGGCGATCCTCGTAATGTTCAAAGAAACAACTTATGAATCACAAAGTTGACTCGAGCCCAGGTCCTTTTAGCGTGTTATTTATTCACACACAGAATGCCAAACAACACCCGACGCGTTTCGGTGCAGCCGCACCTTGGTCACGGGTAACGGTGTTTACAAACAATTACATTTTTAAAGTCAAAAAATATAAACATAAACGTAGGACTACTCGTCCTCACACCAGTGTTAGTTCAACCACAGTTGTGGCGGCCATATTTGAATGTGTAATTGGACACAGATATAATATACATTATACAATATGTACAAAAGAAACTGTATAAGGATCACAGAGATTAATGTAACTTTAAATTAATTTGTTACAATTTACTCAAAGGTTAAACCCTTATGTCAAATCAAAAAGTTTTTTCAAACGTTTCTCAAGATTGAGCCCAAGTGGGCGAATGTACCAATGCTCAGATACATAAAACATAACAATTCCGCCCCAGTGGGCATGACTGCATCATACCAGTCAGTGATCTCAATGTCCTGGAACTTCAACATTTTAGTTGAATTCCAAAAGTTTTCAAATAAACAAATGTATAGTCCTGTGATTCCATCCAATTAAGTCAAATCGGCAGCAACCAGTGGTATTACGTAATCCCTGTGCGGCGACACATATGTCTCCTACAAACATAAAAAAATATATAATCACTTTAAAATATACTCAAATAGTTAAACATCCAAGACAGCTTCAAATTCATGTTTTTAAGTGATTACATTACTAGAGTATCATCAGTACGTAACCCGTGACCAAGGTGCGGCTGCACCGAAACGCGTCGGGTGTTGTTTGGCATTCCGTGTGTGAATAAATAACACGCTAAAAGGACCTGGGCTCGAGTCAACTTTGTGATTCATAAGTTGTTTCTTTGAATATATATATATATATATATATATAACCTACTGGCGGTCGCCAGTAGGTATATATAGTTAGGACCTAGTTTCCATAGGAAATCCGCAACATTCTATTGGGAATAACTTTGGCGCCGGTTGAGTAATTTGCGTGTAATTTTCCAAAATTTAGGCCAGCTCCGCTCCGCTCCTTCCCTGAAAGTGTCGGGCGGATTCGTCAAGCGGGGGCCGAGAAAAAAGGGGGGTCCCAAAACGTGTTTTCTCCATGTTAATTTCCATAGGACGTTCAGACACGGCTACAGCCGAACCGCTGAATGGAATTACACCAAACTTGGCAAAATGGTAGGGGCTGGTACGCAGACGTGCCTTTTGTTTAAATGGTGTAAATCCCTTCAGTAGTTCCTGAGAAAATCAAAAGGAAAAATATATATATATATCTGGGCGGAGCCTAACCACACATCTCATCGTGAGATCTGATTGGCTGTCAGCACTTCATCCAAGAAGTGTTGGCAGCCATCTTGGGACCAATATACATGATAGAACCTCATTAATAAGCATTGCAGTTAATAGAAGGTTTTAGGACTTTAGTTACATTATAAATCATTTGTTGATGGTACCATACTCATTTTAGGAATTGTGGTGTGTTCTAAGGTGATTTTACCATGTGAAAAAGCCTTCTGCTGGGATATCATGAATCATGTTTGAAAGAAAACTATTATCTCATGCTTTTCCCACAGTGGTTTGGAAGGGGATCTATAAGCTAAGCTGAAAGCATATTTTCTGTAAATTCACATTATCTTTCTCAGTCATGTGAGAATGAAGTCTGACATTCTCAGTAAAACATGTACATCCAACAAGGACAGAGACTGTCAGTTGATTCCTTTGTGTTCTACTGCAGCCTCCCAGAGTGTTCTAAAGAACAACTAGAGCGCTAACAGCCCTACTTATTACAAAGGTATGGCACACCTGAAGCCATCTTGATTGAAATAAAGTGGTAACTCTTAAAACATTTAATTTCAAAAGGAACAAAATGAGGGGGTTCATTTTGCAATAGAAAGTATGATTAGTGCTTCAGAAAGAAATATTAGGGCACATTTTGAGTGACTTCTCAAATCCTCTTCTATTTCATTAAACAAATTCTGACATGCAGACTGAACCAGGAACTTTGAATACCAGCAGCAGACTTCCCTGGTGAGCAGTAGCTTTACTACAGTGATCTAATGAGCAACTAGAGTGCTAACATTCAGAATTTATGGCAAATGTGTGACACATCTGAATGCCTTCTTGATGGAACCAAAGTAAACAAGAATTGAAAATGCAATAGATCTCGCCCTCGTTTAAGTTAAAGCCATTCTGTTTGTAATGAGGTGGCTTTTTAGCTTTGCTTTTATTAGTGTTTTTCAAACTTTCATGTAAATAACATGCATATGTATGCATATATGTATATGTATGCATGCATTTCTATTTCTATTTATATAGATATGCAGATTATATATGTTTATATATGTATGTATATATATACACACACATACATATATATAAATGCATATGCATATATATGCATATATATGTGTGTATATGTGTGCGTGTAGAGAGAGGTAGAGAGGTAGAGGTAGAGAGGTAGAGGTAGAGAGGTAGAGACTAGTAGAGAGAGGTAGAGAGTGAGTAATAGAGAGTAGAGAGTGAGTAGTAGAGAGTAGTAGAGAGCAGTAGAGAGAGTAGCAGAGAGTGAGTAGTAGAGAGTAGTTAAGTGAGTAGTAGAGAGTAGTAGAGAGTGAGAAGTAGAGAGTGAGTAGTAGAGAGTAGTAGAGAGTAAGTAGTAGAGTGAGTAGTAGAGAGCAGTAGAGAGTGAGTAGAAGAGAGTAGTAAAGAGTGAGTAGTAGAGAGTAGTAGAGAGTGAGTAGTAGAGAGTGAGTAGTAGAGAGTGAGTAGTAGAGAGAGAGAATAGTAGAGAGTAGTAGAGAGTGAGTAGTAGAGAGTAGTAGAGAGCAGTAGAGAGAGTAGCAGAGAGTGAGTAGTAGAGTGAGTAGTAGAGAGTAGTAGAGAGTGAGTAGTAGAGAGTGAGTAGTAGAGAGTAGTAGAGAGTAAGTAGTAGAGTGAGTAGTAGAGAGCAGTAGAGAGTGAGTAGAAGAGAGTAGTAAAGAGTGAGTAGTAGAGAGTAGTAGAGAGTGAGTAGTAGAGAGTAGTAGAGAGTGAGTAGTAGAGAGTGAGTAGCAGAGAGAGAGAATAGTAGAGAGTAGTAGAGAGTGAGTAGTAGAGTGAGTAGTAGAGAGTGGTAGAGAGAGAGTAGTAGAGAGTGAGTAGTAGAGAATAGTAGAGAGTGAGTAGTAGAGTGAGTAGTAGAGAGTGAGTAGTAGAGAGTAGTAGAGAGAGAGTAGTAGAGAGTAGTAGAGAGAGTAGTAGAGAGTGAGTAGTAGAGAGTAGTGGAGAGTGAGTAGTAGAGAGTAGTAGATAGTGAGTAGTAGGGAGTGAGTAGTAGAGAGAGAGTAGTAGAGAGTAGTAGAGTAGTAGAGAATGAGTAGTAGAGAGTGAGTATTAGAGAGTAGTGGAGTAGTAGAGAGTGAGTAGTAGAGAGTAGTGGAGAATATTCCAAAGTTTGGCACAGCACCACTTGCACAACAAGTCCAATCAAATCATATCACTTAGAGTCCTTATTGAAGCGCTGAATCTTGGTGTATATTCAAATGCTTTTATTTTCCTTAAGTTTATGTACCACAGCCAGCCGACGTGTTTCGTTCTGTACAACAGAACTTTTTCAGGGTGTTCTTATTTCCTTCAAGTTATGTCGGTATCCTGTTGTCATATAACTAGATATTTCTTCCAAATGTTAGACGAGACGTAAGTACATTCTTATTCAAAGTGACTAGGTATCAATTTTACCCACACAATTCGGGCAGACTTGAGTAATTTATAGCATCCTCAAAGTCAGTCTTTCAAAAATTCCAAAGTATAGGACATGATAATCCAAATCCAAATGTTTCTCAAGAAAATTCATTTTCAATCGTTCTGAATATCGCGATTTTAAAAAAAAAAGAATTGGTGCCAGGGGGGTCCTTGTGGGACCCCCTGAGCAGGCCTAGTGGGTCAGGGTGCTTCTACCCTGCTCCCTTTGCGTGTTTTGCACCTTTGTTTCACTGCTTTCTTGTGCCTTCGTTCTACCGAGGCACAAGATGGCTGCCAACACTTCCTGGTTTGGAGTGTTGATAGACAGTGGCAGCCAATCAGCATGCCTTCCCGAGAAAGCTGCATGCTCATTGGCTGTCAACACTTCTAACCGGGAAGTGTTGGCATCCATCTTGTGCTAGTGTTGACAGACAGTGGCAGCCAATCAGCATGCCTTCCCGAGAAAGCTGCATGCTCATTGGCTGTCAACACTTCTAACCAGGAAGTGTTGGCATCCATCTTGTGCTCGATAGACAAAGGCAAAGGAAAGCAAAAAACACAAACGTGAAGAACACAAAAAGGGGGCAGGGTAGATACACCCTGACACTCCAGGCCTGCCCAGGTGGTCCCACAAGGACAAAAAAGGACCAATTTTTTTTTTTTTTTAAACCTGGTCTGTTTTTTAAAAAATTACCCCACGGGGGGACCAAATCGTGGGGGCATAGTGATAAAGAAGTGTGGGGGGGCTACAATACCCCCACACTTCCCCAGTGACTGCCGCCCCCGGGGCAAAGCAACACAGCCCCTTGGCGCATACTGGAGGCTCCTGGTGGGCTAGTTGGCCCCCAGGGACCCCCAGTATGCAAGGGGAATTAGTTCCTACTCTGCAAACACGCCAGGAGTTGCGCTGCAGAGAGGTGTAAAAAATAGTGTGGCCTCATTACACCTCTCTGCAATGCAGCCCCCTGGCTTATACTGGAGGCTCCTGGTGGGCTAGTTGCCCCCAAGGGATCCCCAGTATGCAAGGTGAATTAGTTCCTCCTCTGTAAACGCGCCAGGGGTTGCGCGGCAGAGTGTTGTAAAAAGGGGGCGTGCCCTCTGAACACCTGCCTGCAAAAATGTAGTAAATCAGTATAAAAAACAAATTAACACATTTAACAATTGTCATTTAAAAAACCGTTGAAATTCTATGAAAAAACCATAGGTTTCAGGCCTTATATAGTTAGGAACTAGCATTTAAACAATCTTGCATATTCAATTAAAAAAACATAGGTTTCAGGCCTTATATAGTTAGGAATTAGCATTTAAAAAACCTTGCAAATTCACTGAAAAACCATAGGTTTCAGGCATTATCTAGTTAGGAATTAGCATTTAAAAAACCTTGCAAATTCACTGAAAAAACCATAGGTTTCAGGCCTTATATAGTTAGGAATTAGCATTTAAAAAACCTTGCAAATTCACTGAAAAAACCATAGGTTTCAGGCCTTATATAGTTAGGAATTAGCTTGAGAGGTCATCAGTGATGTCACTGACCATGTCATGAATGATGTAATATGTGACATCATCAGCAGTGGATTGCTGGTGTGCGAAATATAGTTAGTACAACTAACTATATAGGAGCAATTTCAATGGTTTTGTATGAGTGAAATGTCCAGCTAACTATAACACCCCTAAAACTTATAGTTTTTTGAGTGAATTTCAAAGGTTTTTTAAAAGCTAATTCCTAACTATATAAGGCCTGAAACCTATGGTTTTTTCAGTGTGTATATATATATATATATATATATATATATCACTCTCCTCCATTCGCCATCAGCGGGGCACTTTGTGGTCGGGTGCAGTAACGCGGTGGCGTACCGCGATAAATATCAGGCTCCAATTTTTCCTTCGTAGTAAGGAAAGAAATAGCACTCGCGAGGGTTTCTTGGCTCAGCAGTAGTTTATTGACAAACGCGTTTCGGATTTACATCCTTCGTCAGTGTCGCAGTTTCTAAACTATTTACTAGCGGCCATTTTTTTATTAAAACAAACAATATATATATACCCACGATGTAATACAAAATGTTGTAAAGGTTAATGTGTTGTATGGCATACGTGGTAAAGACATGCATAGTTAAGGAATGCGTGGCGACATGGTACATACAGGTAGAAGCCTTCTTAGATTTCAATGATGACTCAGTAACGCATTTCAATAGCTTAAAGAATTTCTTTAGACCTTTTTAAATTAAACATTTATGAGCCTTGCCTTAGCAATAAAGATGCCTTTGCATGATTATATGGTAATTGCTAGGTAACGTGTGAGTTTTAGCAGTATTTTGACTTTGAAGTTTTGCAGAGCCTTATCAGTGCTAGACAAGCATAACTTAGGATATAAGTGAAGGCAGATTTTGCTTTATCTAGACCTAAACAGGGGTTCTAGGCCAATTGAGAATAAATGCAGGTAAACTCTTAACATGTATGGTTAGAGGACTACCTGCATTGGGGTAATTATTCCATTACTATTGCAAAATTAATATTGTTTTGTTCAGTGAAGGCACACCATAATGTATCCTTTAAGGAAGAGAATGGCAGTATTTTGTCCTTCAAGTCAGGCTTAATGATGAGGGCTTATTCGAGGGAATAACATCCCTGAATTATAATTCACAAATTGTGCCTATTATTCCCAATTAGAACATTGGAATGTGGAGCACTTAATTGATTACAATGGAGTGCTCCGGGCTCCTACGGGTGAGTAAAAGTCCACAGAGCAACATTCCAATGCTGTTTTTGTTCAGATCTGCTGCTGTGAACAAAAGCCTCTCAGAGCCCAGGGGATTTAAACCCCCTAGCGCTCCAAGAGGCCTTTGTTTTTAGCAGTTAGAACATTCTGCCCTCTAGGGGCGGAATGTTATAATAGCCTTAATGCCCTCCTAGTGGGCTCTACCGGCCATTAAAGGCCCACTCCTTGTTGAAGGCCCTCATCGACGCTAGAGCGAGTCTTTAATGGTCAGTAAAGCAGGCTAGGTCGGGCTGAATTGAAAATTATCAGATGGGGTATGGCAATGGGTACTCTAATGCTGGGTGCCAGTTGGACTTATTGAATCTTAGAAATCTGGCCAAGACATCTGCCTTGATAGAAAATGATATTTACTTGAATGGGTTAGTGATGCTGAGAATTTCTGGTATTGAATATGAGGATCATGAGTTTAGGATACTGTCATATGTCGACAATGTTTTGTTACTTTCATCTTAGCATAAAGAACTACTTGCTTATGTCCTAAAGCGAATAGATCAACATGCCAAACATTCTGTTTGTAATCTAAATGTATGTAAAAGTGTACCCGTCTCTTTGTTCTAGTTAAGAATAAATGGGGAATTGAATGGTTGGGAAGTTACGTGAAATGCAAAGGAATAATAGTGCATGATCTACATACTAAATAAAAAGTTAACTATAAGAAAGATTGCAAAAAGTGGGTGAGGATAAATGCACATCCAGAGGGCATGGTTAATACTTTAAACATGTGGATTGGTTCATAACTACCATACTAGCTATCCAAAAAATGGGGTATTGGCTGCTTATAGCGTATTTTTTTTTTATGTGGTAGTGGACAAATAAGTAAGTAATTTTATTTTATAGTTAATTAAAACCTTTACAAGCAACTGTCAATTGCACAATTACATAATAAAAAGTGCACATTACCGTTATGGCAAATCAATGATAAAAAAGCCACTATTAAATAAGAGAGATAAACTGTATTAAAATGCGGCTAATGATATGAGCATAAAATTTGTCTGAGCGCTGGCCTGGTCCCCGTTTGAAAGTGCAAAATGTGCAGGAAGGTATCTTAGGCCTTGGGAAAGCAAAATAAAGTAAAGTGCCATGTGGGCAGGTGACTTCAGCCCAAAGGAGTCCGGGTGCTAGTTAAAATTTGTGCTTAGTGTATGCCGGAAAGTGCATGATGTGCTAAGCTAGTGTTCATGGCAGATTAAACATAAAATAAGTCAATAATATTGACTGGTAGCTATTGCAGACCTGTGGTTAGCAGCATGGCCTTGCTATTCAGCCTCCTAATTGTGTGCTTAGCAGCAGTCTAGTTCAGGCGGCCGGTAACAGTGTACAGGTGTACCGGGAAAAGTACTTGGTGCAAGAGCGGCATTAAGAGTAGGTGCAAGGCATCAGGAATTGGCCCGCCACATGGCCTTGAGCTATCTTATTCATCATTTCAATTCAACAATTGTTTATAGCCTATAAGACAGAAAAACAGTAGAACAGATAAATTCCTAAGAGTCCATTAAAAGGATACACAGAGCTAATTGTACAAAAGGTGGGATTTTATGGAAGCAACTGAGCCCTGCTAGCTTATTTGTAAGATCGTTGCTGCTGTCTCTGCAACTTTAAGTCCCTGGTCCAGAAATTAGCAGTAGGGATCGACTTGCAGGCTGGAACCTCGTTCCCTCCGGATAACTTGGTCCTCTTGAAGTGCAGGAAGTGCACAGATTACCGGCACTGAGCTTCTTGATACGGTGATGGTGTGAGCATGGACCTTCTCTGTAAGGCTATGAGAAACAGGGGGAGAAAGAGGCTTAATGAGACTAGGTCGGCCTCTATAGGTTCAGTACAAAACAGGGTGGATCCCACTTGTAGGGCCCTTGGACCTAGCTCAGCTAAGGTGTATGATTACTTTGAATCAGTTTGCCTTCTAGAAAGAATGATTTCTTTCTAGTGTCCCCTCACTCACCGGGGTTTCCCCACGGTGACATGCTTCATCATTGGGGCCATCCCAGTTCTCTACGAAAAGGGGCGTGCTGCGACTCACGAACTACGCAGGAGCACTTTTAGTGTGAATGACTATGTGTGGTGCAAAAAAATAGTGGAGTGGATGTGTGTGAGTATTAAAAATACCATACTTAGTGGGCCTAACTGTTTTATTGAGCTCCTATGTAGGTATATTAAAAGTGGGGTTGATGTCACTGTAGGGCAACCTATAATGTGATTGACTCAGTGATCGATATGGTCGACATGTTTCATGCCACCCCTGGCATTTCTTCGGGACCTTGCAGGGACCAGCCCTGCATACGCCACTCCTAAATCCCAATTATGGGAACAGTGAATTTATGACAATAAGAAGGTGATTTCTGCATGCATTTACATTGAAATACATATGTTCCTCTTAGCTAAAAGGTGTTATTAAAGCGAAAAATTACACTTCATGATCTCGCTGGGGGGTCAATTTCACTTATGGGACACACTGTTCCTGTCTCGTGAAATCGCGCAAATCTACCTACTCCGTACCTCAACGGGACCGCATCTTCCCGGGGAGGTACGGAGTAGGTAGATTTGCGCGATTTCACGAGACAGGAACAGTGTGTCCCATAAGTGAAATTGACCCCCCAGCGAGATCATGAAGTGTCATTTTTCGCTTTAATAACACCTTCGAGCTAAGAGGAACGTATGTATTTCAATGTAAATGCATGCAAAAATCACCTTCTTATTGTCAATAATTCACTGTTCCCATAATTGGGATTTAGGAGTGGCGAATGCAGGGCTGGTCCCTGCAAGGTCCCGAAGAAATGCCAGGGGTGGCATGAAACATGTCGACCATATCGATCACTGAGTCCATCACATTATAGGTTGCCCTACAGTGACATCAACCCCACTGTTGGAACCTGAGATGACAGGTCACCTAGGGTAGCCTGGCCTAGGGTAAGACACAATCACTAAAGGCACATGTGTAAAGGTTGCAGAACCACCCAACAGTAAATCAACGCAATTCCACTCAAAAAGGACGCTACACCAATGTTTGGAAAAATACGAGCTTGTTTATAAAAATATACTTTGCTCTCTTGTCTTTTGATATCTCAGTTTAACACAATACAGTTTGTCATGAAAATATTAACACTCTAAGAATTGCCAAATCTTGACATTAAACAGTTTTCCAATTTACTACACATTACATTCAGTCATAGGTTTGGTAACTTCCTTAAATTTGTTAGAATAGTCACTCTACTTGGCTCTATAAGGTTACATCACATTACCGTAGCTCCAAAAGAAGCAGTTCCTATACTTCTCTGGAAACAGTTTACTCATTTACCCTTTTCCCACTATTCAACCAGAAGAATTGGTGAGCTTTTCTCACTTTAATTGCTCTATATAGGCTCCTCACCAGTTCTGACAATAGTAAAGGGGGGGGGGGAATTGGAAAAAGATAGTCTGATTACCGAGGGGAAACCTCCTGTGTGGAAAATGGAATCTTAATAGTTCCTTAAAAGAGACTTGATAACATTCCCCAGCATTAGCCCATCTCTTATTTTGCCAATCGGAAGTCTTGTTCCCTTGTAGATGACTCACTGGCCTCCAACTTCCCACTCTCACAACCTCCTTACTTGGTCTCAGTGCGTGGGGCCCCTGAGGCCGGTATCTCTGTCTCACAGTGAGGAAGAGGAACCAATCTCCTCGGGCGCTCGATGCCACCCTTCGCCCCTCCTCCCCTGCTCAAGGCCGCTCCTCATTGAGGCCTGAGTAGGGAAAAGAGACCCACGAACCAGGAAGCGCCGATGCGCACTTCCCGCCACTTCCTCCAGGACCTTCTAATACCACAGAGAAGCGCTGAACTTCGACGTCTCCCCCACAGCGGTGCGACCACGCATGTGCGGGAGACCAGCGTACCAAGTCCGGAGTCTGCCCCGGCCGCCTGCTGCTGGTAGAGGCTCACCTACGGGCCTGCTCGCTCCTAGGCCCCTCCTGTTAAGGGTTAATGACACTGTCTGGGGCATGCGTGAAGGCGCCGAACTCCGGCAATCAGCCCCCGCCTCTCCTCAAGTCAGTAACGCCGCCTCAACACTACAGTTGATGCCCCCGGGGTCCTGCTCACGGCGAAATCGGCGCTGTTCACCAGGAATCCGGCACCCCTCTCCTTTCTCTAGATCACGGGTGAAATAGGTGATTTGCCAGCTACACGTCCGGTAAGGGCCCTCAGGGTCACAAGGGCATTAGCCTTCTTTACCACCCAAGGGGATGGGAAATAGAGCTAGATCTTCTCACGCATAAGCTCCCATTTCCTTTCCCTATCAGGGATCTATTTCTCTCAATACTGTACAGAGGCTGGTGACGGGGGTGAGGGACACTCTTCCAAAGTCTCTTCAACTGGGCAGAGGACTGCGCTCCACAGCGCTGCAGTCTCCTTCTCCTACACACACCCCTTACTTCTAGACTAGGGGATGGTCAGGCGCCCAGGGTCTCCAGTAATCCCATACAGCGGGGACAAGTCAAGTAACCCAAGGGAGGAAGGGTGGTGAATCAATAGGTCAACCCTTTGACTATCCTACCCCCACCTTCTGCTACAGCCTGTCCTCCAGCTGACTCTCTCTGGTAAGACAAAATGGCTGACCAGCATTCCGCCTTTTATAGGCTGACCCTCAGAGGTCCAGAAGGGACCAGAAGGTTCTGGAATGCCCTACTCTATCCTATGGGACAGATTCTAGGTTTGTCAGTTGGGACAGTTGGTAGCCACCATTTTGTGACTCCAACTATATTCCTGTCAGAAAAGGCCTCTAGGCCTGAGGTGAAAAACTATGAGGGTGAAAGAGCACCTATCCCCTTGACCAACACCTTAAAAAAGCTAGTGGACACAAAAATTAATAAAGGTATGAGGGCAAAAAGGGGACAAAATAAATAATAATTTTGGAGGGACTACGCAAAAAGTCAGACAGGTCTAACACCCACTTTTAATATACCTACATAGGAGCTCAATAAAACAGTTAGGCCCACTAAGTATGGTATTTTTAATACTCACACACATCCACTCCACTATTTTTTTGCACCACACATAGTCATTCACACTAAAAGTGCTCCTACGTAGTTCGTGAGTCGCAGCACGCCCCTTTTCATAGAAAACTGGGATGGCCCCAATGATGAAGCATGTCACCGTGGGGAAACTCCGGTGAGTGAGGGGACACTAGAAAGAAATTTTTCTTTCTAGAAGGCAAACTGATTCAAAGTAATCATACACCTTAGCTGAGCTAGGTCCAAGGGTCCTACAAGTGGGATCCACCCTGTTTTGTACCTTCTCTGTAAGGGTCATGGAACTGAGTTCCTCGCTGCATCTGGAACTCTATTGTCTGCTAGTCCTTCTTTCCAATTCTTGAAGTGGACTTCTGTGGCTACTAGGAATTTTACCAAGCGGCAGCTCAGTTGGACATCATCGCCAAGGAAGCTTGCCAGCACCGCTTGCCTGCAGGACCGTATATGTTTTTGTTGAAGAGCGGTCTCAGGAGGGTCCAGCATTCCTGTAGTAGCTCCCCGCATATGGTGATGAGGTGTACTATGTTCTCTTTGCCATCCCCACAAAGTCGGAAAATTGCTGGCATCGGAGGTCGTAACCACAGCGGCAAGTGATTTGCAGAGGGCAGTGTAAAATCGGCATATAAGTAACCAGACGTAGATTGGTTAGGATCTGTAGATGTTTAATCGGTCAAGATACCAAGACAATAGCGACCCCAGCCACAGCACTGGCCCCGGCGGGTGACAGCTTCACACTGTCCCCCAGGCGCTCGTCTTGGAACGCTGGTCGCGGTGACATTCTGAGTGATGTCACCGCGAGCCGCTCCATTGTCAGCAGAGCTACCGGGGGAGGAAAGTGTGGAAGATACCACACATCCCCCTTCCCTGCGGAATGAAACATAGGAATAGAACAGTTACAGAAAACATTACATCATCACATACTGTTCAAAATGCCTGGGTGGTCTAATCACTCTCCGGCTAGTCCTCCCACCTGGGTGAGAGATCGGCCAAAGTTTCCTGGGAGGGAAGCCCATGTACCCCATGTACCCCTCAACGTCGTCCTGACTCTCCCTGTCTCTACCTGAACCTTGACCGGATGGGCGAAACCTCACTACTCTTCCCAGGTTCCAAATCTTTCCTTCCTGGGTCTTTACAGCATTCTTGAACAATTTGGTTATCTTGGTGGGCCTACTATATCCTGACCACCTTGCCCTGCCAGTGGGTGTCCTGATCTTAATGTCATCCCCTACTTTGAACCCGGCCTCCTGTGTAGAGTTGAGCCTGTCAATTCTTTCTTTCCTCTCGACCATGGCTTCTTCCTGCCTCACTAATCCTTTCGCTTCTTTGGAGTGGTCTGACCAACCCTTATGCCACCCCATCCACCATGGGGACAGTTTGGTGTTGGGTATTCTTCCTCGGAGCAATTCGAACGGGTGACCCCCGTCGTCTGGTGCGGGGTGAACCTATATGCTTCTATACGTCTCCATACTTCTTCTTTCCAATTCATGCCGCTGGCCTTGGCTAACTGGATACTCTCCTTGAGGGTTTTGTTAAAACGCTCTACCATGCCATTGGTTTCAGGGTGATACAGGGCACAACGCTTGTGTGTGATTCCTCTTTCTTCAAGAAAGTCCTTCATCTCCTTCGAACACAGTTGCACCCCATTGTCCGTGAGCAGGCTGCTGGGCATCCCTTCCCTTTCAAACAAACCTTGAAGGAACTCGATGACGATCTTAGTTGTGATTTCGCTCACCAACTTCACCTCCGGCCACCTGGAGTACAGATCCATGAGAACCAGAATGTACGGCGTGCGCACCTCTCCCGTCAATGGACCTACGATGTCCAACGCCAACTCTTCCCAGGGTCCCGATGGCGGTGGCCTGCACACCATTGGAGGTGTCAGTTGCTTCAGCACTTTGTCGCTGACGCTACACGGAATGCAGTCCCTCACCTTCCTTTCAATTGCTAGGTCCATGCTTGGCCACCAATAGTCTTCTCTCAGCCTTTGTTTGGTCTTGGTGATGCCCAGGTGGCCATCGTGAGCCATGTCAATAAGATTCTCTCTCACCGTCTCAGGGGGTACTAACCTCGTCCCCCTGAATAGACACTCATCGACCACGGACAATTCATCCTTTACAATCCAGAATGGCCGCAGAGCCTCCACACGTTTATCTTCATGTTTCCATCTGTCTTTTACTCTTCTGCACACCTCATCTAAGACTTCGTCATCCTTCTGTGCACACTTCCAAGTTTCCTCACCTATCGCTCTCTGTATGGCACACACATTTTCCATTTGGTGATCTTCCAAATCATCTTCCATCCTGTCATGCGCTTCATTTCCCTCATTTTCTTTCACCAGCCTCGATAAACAGTCCGCTGCCAGATTACGAGTTCCAGGGACGTACTCAACGTTGAAAGTGTACTCCTGGAGGCCAACAACCCAACGCCTGATCCTACTGGAGATCGCATTCAGGCCCTTCTTACTGAAAACCTCCACCAATGGCTTGTGGTCAGTACGCAGGATGAACGTTGTGCCCCACAGGAAATCCCTAAATTTGCTCAATGCCCAGAATGCTGCTAAGGCTTCCTTTTCGATCACGGAGTAGTTGTTCTCTGACTTCTGAAGGGATCTTGAGGCGAAGGCTATTGTTTCTTCTCCGTCTTTGCCTACTTGTGTGAGCACCGCTCCTAGCCCTTTGGCACTTGCGTCCGTGGTGACTATTGTCGTACGATTGGGTATGTAAGAATTCAGGCTGGGTGCTTCTGCAAGAGCATTCCTTACATCCTCGAACTCTCTCTGACACTCCTGATTCCAGTCGAACACCGTCTCTTTTTTTAACAACATTCTGATGGCATATGTTCTCCCTGCAAGGTTCTGTATAAATTTGCCATAGAACTCTAGCATCCCCATGAAAGACTTGACCTCGTCCTTGCCCTTCGGGGGTGCCAGATTTACAATGGTGTTCTGGAGCTCAGCCTTGGGGCGGATTCCTTCCGCTGTCACTTTGTGTCCCAAGAAATCAAGTTCAGCACACCTAAACACGCACTTTTCTCTCCTCACTGTTAGTCCTTGCGACCTAAACCTGGTCAACACTTGTCTCAGTCTCTTATCATGCTCTTCATGGTCTCTGGCAAACACAAGCACATCGTCCTGGTAGCATACAACACCAGGTATCTCCTTCAAGATGTGTCCCATGAGCCTCTGGAACACAGCTGCCCCAGATACCAACCCGAAGGGCATCCTCTTGAACTTGTACGCGCCCATGGGTGTCACGAACGCTGTGAGTTCTTGCGACTCTTCATGAGGCTTGATTTGAAAGTAAGCTGAGGTAAGGTCAAGTGTGGAGAATACTCTTGCACCCTCTAACATGCTCATCATCTGGGTGATGTTGGGCAGTGGGAAGCGGTCGACCACGACCTCCTTGTTCAGGGCCCTAAGGTCAATGCACAACCGAACCGACCCGTCCTTTTTCTGTGCGGCCAAAATGGGTGCCAGCCATTCTGTCGCTTCCACCGGTTCAATGACTCCTGCCTTGCACAATTTCTCGAGTTCCGTCTTCACCGCTTCTTGGATGGCAATGGGTAGTTTCCTGACTTTGGCTACTACTGGCTTCGCGTTTTCTTTCAATTTGATCTTGTGGCAGTAGTTCTTCAAACATCCCAGCTCTTCCTTGAATACTTCCTTGAACTCTGTCACTAAACCTTCTTCCGGCTCCTGTATCTCTTGTATCAGAATCTGGGGATTGCTGTTAGGATTAAGGTATACCTCTAATTCCTTCTGCGCTTGCCAACCCAAAATGGTATCACCGACAGTAGACACATACACTTTAGACAATGTTGTTCTGTCTTTGTATTCAATAATGTCCCAGAAATATCCTTTCATTGAGATGGGGCGACCCGCATACCCCCCGGGCCTCACATCCATTTTCTTCAAGATTATCCTCCCCTTGGACACTCGTGAAAATTCCTTCGCACTGATAATTGTTATCCTTGAACAGTAATCGAACAGCGCTTCCAATTCGGTGCCTTTTACTTTTATAGTGTCTTTAGGGCTGCAGACCTGGCCTTCCTCAATTTGCACAACTATTTCATCACATACTGTGTTTGTTCTGTCCTTACCCTGTCTACTGAATCCCTGTCCGCTTTTGCAAAACTGCCCGAAATGGCCCCTCTTCCCGCACTTGTTGCATGTGAACTTGAGGGCAGGACACTCTTTATCATTGGCCATGTGCCCTTGCTTCCCGCACCTGTAACAGGCACCCTTGAACGACCACTCCGGTTTGTTCTCTTTCTGCTCTTTGTTCACTACTTGCTGGCCCTTGATCACAGACACCGCCTCCACATCAGTCACAACCTTGCTTACATTGGGTTTGTCGTCACTTCTCTTTTCCCCACTGTCCTGTTTTATTTCACTGACGCACTGCAGCATGTGTTCTACCTGCTTGGCCACTATCAAAACCTCTCTTAGGGGTGGGTCATCCTTAAGCCACAATTCCTCCCATACACGTTCCATCCTGCAAGCTAACACGAACTGGTCCCTAATCCTTTCCTCACTTGCACCACCAAACTTGCATGTTGCAGCAAGTTTCCTAAGGTCTGAGACAAAATCCTCTATAGATTCCCCTTCCTTCTGTACCCTTTTCCCAAAGTGATATCTCTCCATTATAGTGCTAGTCTTCGGGAGATAGTGCAAATCTAGTTTCTTTAAGCTTACTTCTAGCACATTTAGACCTCTCGCTTCTTGCACACTTAGATCTGGGAGGTGATCTAGAATCTCTTCTCCCTCTGCCCCCAAGTAATACGCCAATAGTGCTACCTTCCTCTTTAACCCAAGATTTGGGCCACACACAGTAGCATAATTTAAGAACACCTTTTTCCACTTTTTCCACTGAATTGTGGGTTCCCCTGGGTTAGTCAAGAAGAAGGGGGCGTTACACTCTGCATGCTCAATGTGATACAGAAAACCTTCCCGGGGTAATGAGGGGAAAAGCTTGTACTGAGTAGTGCGGGGTGTACTAAGACATAAAATGACTAGCAACAGTAGGCAAGGCAAAGCACATGCACCTATCTAAATAGTTTGTCTAAACAGAATACTAGTACTGCACTCTTACAGATGACATAAACAACCTCAATATTCAACCACTTGGTGGCACTGTGGCGTGCGAGTCTGTTCTCACTGGGGCGAATCAAACTTGAAATCCGCCCAGTTGTTGTTTAAACACATAACATTCCCAGTCTGAGGAGGAAGACATGCCAATACTTTCCTTGCCACACCAGTGGTCTCAGAGAGTCTCAACCCCTGTGAGTAGATGGCGAAGGAGCATGGGGAAAGGCACTGGTGAGTCTTTATGTTATGCAAAGAGCGGGGATTCTTCTTCCGGCGATCTGAAAATCCAAGTCTCAAAGCTCCCCTGGAAATAAGTCCGGGCAGCGCGCCACTCGCACTCTTCGTTGTCTCCGTTGCATCCAGACCGGCCCGTGCTCAAGCGCCGTGCAGGGCCTGTGCCACTACCCGCTGTGACAGATGCAATGAGAGGTGCAATTGGCCCGACTTATAAGTCAGAATCCTCTTCACCTCACGCTGCTAGCACATTCACCAGTCTCTAATCCACGCCGTACTTCAAACTTCCAGCAGACCCTTCATGCGATTAAGTCCGCAACCCTATGTCCGGTGATCGTAGCCACCGCTCTTTTCCTCTGATGGGACGTGAAACTTCCGTTAACCCTCACAGCCGCCCCACTTTCTCTCTCGTGACGTCTACCACCTTATAGTGTCCCGTTAGCCCTTCACGCATAGGTGACAGCACAGTCCGCCCGCACACAGCTGACTTTACTCACAATACGATAATTCCTCTTCATAGGTCGGTACTGCTGCTTGGCAGTTCTCCCCGCCGATGTCAATTCGCCGTCGCTCCACTTCAGATACCATCCACAGCGCTACAGTCTGCTTCTTCTGCATACGATATTCTTCCTCAGTGTCAAAACTCCTTTACCTCTCATGCGTGTTGAGGTCGCTGTGTCCGAATGACCCTCGTCGCCAGCTTCACACTGAAATCGGTCCCAGGATGCTTGTTTCGGTCCAGGGAAGACATGGCTTGGCAGTTCGGGATGGACTGTTCCGATGTGGCACAGGGTCAGACTGATTTGCAAATGGCTATGTCTGAACTGGGGTTGCAATGTGAGCTAAAGAATGATGATGGATTAAACCCAGATCAGTTGACTGGGGGTTAGTGCTTGCAATGTTAAACACTCCGTCCATCATCCCCTTTGGTTTTGCTTAGCTCGTCTCTTGTTAGCCCAAATTCTAGCCTTATTTGTGCGGGGGATGTATATCCTGGCAAGCCAAATATCATTTGCAGTGCTCTTGCTACAGTACTGTCTAATGTAACAGCATCCCTCCCTCTCATAGCTTTGCTACCATAGGTAATAGACTGAATTAATTTTGCCTGAATCACCCTTGTTAGAGAGAGGAAGCTTGGGCCAGTGATCTTATTTTTTGTATTCCTTAGCGCCACTGCTGTCATTATTCCTCGCCTTTTTATGGCCTCGCATTGGGGCTTGTAGTTGCCTTTATTGTCGATGATAATCTCCAAGTATTTGTATTCGAATACGGTCTCCAGCTTGCGCGATACCAAGTACCAGTTATTTGTTGTTTTTGTTTTGTGAGTGTTAACACACATAACTTTGTTTTTTTCTAGGTTGATGATCAGCAGGTTGGTTTTCGAGTATCGCGACGTGATGTCCAGCAAACATTGTAGTCTCACAGGGGTCCGGCTAATAAGCACCAAGTTGTCTGCATAAAATAGGTTGGAAAGCTGGAAGTCCCCTAGCTTGGGTGCATGCAAGTTGCTTTCATTCAACAGGACTGATAGCTCTGCCATAAAGAGATTGAAAAGTGTCAGTGCAAGCATGCAGCCCTGTTTTACCCCGGTACTTGTTGGGATCTTCCTTGTTAAATATTCTCCAGCACCTAGTTTTACTTACACCCAGGTGTCACTATGCAAGAGGATTGGCTGGTTTAAAAGCAGCGGTGGAATGTTCAGTTTTTTAAATTTATGCCACAAAAGTTTCTATTAACATGATTGAAAGCAGAGCTGTAATCAATATAACACAGGTATAGTGGTTGTTTTATTGTGAGTGCTGCGTCTATCATTAAAGAAAGAGCTAGGAATGTTAGTTGTCGTCCCCAAATTTTTACAAAAGAAAGTTTGGTTGAGTGGAATTGCTGTAACTTCTGTAACCCAAGATGTTAGTTCCTGAAGTAATCGGCCCGGAAAATATTTGGCTTTGTTGTCAAGTAAGGCTACTAGTTGGTAGCTTCTTGGATCTTTCCTGTTTATTTTTTTGTAAATTGGGGAAACAATTGCGCCCCTCCAAGATGATGGTATTGTTGATGTTTGCAGGACTTTTTTAAACATTGGTTTGAATACAGCGGCCCAGAATTCCGGCTCTTGTTTAAACAGTATGGGTGGATCCCGTTTGGACCTGGCATGCCCTCGCGTCTGCCCTTTGCAATTCTTCTCCAGAGTTGTGCAACCAAGATTGGAGTTTCCAGTTCTGCTATTTGATTGTCGTTGATATGCAGTAGTTGGGCTTCAAGGTCATGTGAAAGATTGTTTGTCCCAGGTCGGATTTCTTGAGCTTTGATAAAGTGAGTCGAGGAAAGTTATTGAGGCCTCTTCTGTGATGTGTGATTCAATGCCCTGGCACCGCTCATTGGTCGGATTGTTAATCTTTTGCCAGAACTGTGAGCTGTTGTTGATTTTGGCATTGTATAGGAGTTTAACCCATAGTCTCTTCTGCTTCTTTTTTGAGTCTCATGTCAGCTTTCTGCCGTCATCCTTTAGCGGTCTCAGCTCCTGTTGGGCAGCGGGATCTGTCCTCATTCTTCAAAGAGCTCGGTTTATCGAGACTCCTAACTTTTTTAGTTCAGTGTTATTTCAGAAATTTTGATATCTGCTGTGCTTCTGAACTTGGGCAGCTCCTTTTGGTCCCAGGTTTCCCTTTTTTGTTCCAGTGTTGGTTTGTTATGTTTTTGTGAATGTCTACCAGCTCTCAATTATGTCTGGTTCTGCTGCTCTTGCTTCACCCAGTACCTGCTTTGCATTAGAGAGGAGACTTTTTGGGTCATCCTTTCTACATTTTATCCGTCTCTCCTTGACGGTGTACTCCACTGTGTGCATTAGCTGATGGTGGGTGTGATTATGAGAGCGCCTCAATCATGATTTCCTGGGGCAAGATGTCGCTGTAATCTAGCAACCCAATGTGGAGATCCCTTGCCTTTGGGTACAAACCGCACAAGAATAATGTGAAGTCTATTGTAGAGCTGGCCACTGCATTGTGGAACGTTGCTGCCTGGGGGGGTCTCCTGAGAATCTGCCATTAAGTGCATGAAAGCCCAGCTCTTCCAGTATTGTTAGAAGCCTCTTGATTATTCTAGATTTAAAGGCTCTTATTTAGACATTAATTTGTACAAATATGGATTCTCATTATGTCACCTCTCACAGTGGGATTTCTGACAGAATATCAATTCCAATAATATTGTGGTACATAAATATTGAGGCAAAAATATTGATTACAAAACTATTGATTCCCTACACATATAATGGTAAGTACATAAATATCGAGAAACAAAATATTGCTTTACACTAATATTGTTTAAAAACAATCAAAATAGATATTTTTTTATATGTAGTTTAAAAAAGTAAATTTAAAATATTTTAGCATATAACATAAATATTATATAGCTTTATAGCCTGCCGTAGCGGGCTACACTGGCTATTAAAGGCCTGTGTTAAAGGCCTGAGCCAAAGGCGAGGGACTGTAACAAGGGACCGGCACTTTAATAGCCGATATAGCCCTGCTATGAAGGGCTATAAGACTATTAGAACATTCTTCCACTAGAGGGCATAATGTTCTAACAAATAAAACAAAGGCCTCTTGAAGCTCAAGGGGATTTAAATCACCTCGAGCTCCAAGGGGCCTTTGTAAAACATTTGAATGTTTCTCTGCGGGCCTTTACCAGCCCGTAGAAGCATGGAGCACTCCATTGTCTACAATGGAGCTCCCAACATTCTAATGTTCTAATAAATCTTATCCCTCCGAAGTCTATCACTTTTCCTACTGTAGCGTGGACTGGGGTAGGAATAGTAAATCTTACCACTCCAAATTACAATGCTTTCCCTACTGTTGCACAGACTGGAGTGGGAATAGTACATTTAACTTCTCTGAAAGCCTGTGCTTTCACTACTGTTGCATAAACTAAAGTGATAATGGTATATTTATTTTTCCCAGACTTCAAAACCTTTTTAATATTGTATATATATATTTTTTTTTGTTTGTTTACTTGTATAATATTTGTTTCTATATAGATATTTATTTTTAATTGGTTAATATTTGTAGTAAATGTATATTTTAGGATTTTATAATTTTTGTTATAAATAATTAATTTGTTCTTTTATTAAATGTTTTGCAGTTGATTTGCTGATATTTGTTTGTGGTTTTTACAGGTTTTTAAAGATGAACATTTGAAAAAAGAGTCCCCACAAGTTAATATAAAGTAAAATATATATATTTGAATAATAGCGTTACATTATATATATGTAGATATAAATATACACACATATATATGTGTGCGTTTATATAAGTATATATTTATGTATGGTATTTCATGTTATTGACAGTTATATAATCTACATTAGAATGTTGAGCACTCCATTGTGGACAATGGAGTGCTCTGGGCATGTACGGGCCACTAGAAGCCCACAGAGCAACATTCTAATGTTTTTCATTTTTCATTCACAGCTACTAATGTGAACCAAGGCCTCTCGGAGCCCAATGGGATTTAAATCCCCTTGGGCTCTGAGAGGCCTTTATTTTATTTATTAGAGCATTCTGCCCTCTGGTAGCAGAATGTTCTAATAGCCTTATAGCCCTCCGTAGCTAGGCTGTACTGGCCATTAAAGTCCCGCTCCCTTGTTAAAGGTCCCCGCTTTCGGCTCAGGCCTTTAACGCTGCAGCTGGCCTTTAATGGTCAGTATAGCCCGCTATGGCGGGCTATAAGGCGATATTATTTCCACTCCAGTCTGTGCAAAAGTAGGGACTGCATTGGACTTTGGATGGGTAAAATGTACTATTCCCACTCAGCCCAAGCCCAAGTGTTGGACTTCATAGGGGTAAGATTTATTTATTCCCACTCCAGTCTGTGCAACAGTAGGGAAAGCATAGGACTTCAGAGGGATTTAGTTTACTATTACCATTCCAGCCTGTGCAACAATAGGGAAAGAGTTGTACTTCAGAGGCGTAGAATTTCCTATTATCACCCCAGTCTGTGCTACAGTAGGAAAAGCGTTGGACTATGGAGGAGTACAATTTTCTATTCCCACTCCATGCTGTCCAACAGTAGGGAAAGCATTGGACTTCAGAGTCATTCATTTTAGTATTCCCTCTCCAACCTATGCAACAGTAGAGAAAGTGTTGCAAATGGAGGGGTAGAATGTAATATTCCGACTCCAGTCTCTGCAACAGTGGGAAAGAGTTGGATGTCGGAAGGATTAACTTTACTATTTTTACTCTAGTCTGTGAAACAGTAGGGAAAGCGTTAGACTTCAGATGGATTACATTTATTATTCCCACTCCAGTCCGTGAACAGTAGGGAAAGAATTGGACTTTGGAGTAATTAAATTAACTATTCCCACTCCAGTCAGTGCAACAGTAGGGAATGCGTTGCAATAGTAGGGAAAGCATTAGACTTCAGAGAGTTAATTCTTACTATTCCCACTCCAGTCTGTCAAGCAATAGTGACACGTTAGACTTTGGAGTGGTTACATTTACTATTCCCACCCCAGTCTGTGCAACAGTAGGGAAAGTACTTCACTTCAAACACATAACATATTTTTAATAACCCTATGAGTTTACAACAAATATAAAACTCTTAATATAAACATTATTAATTTTCCAAACAAAAAAAATATTAAAATAAAAAACTGTTAATTGATTCACATGAACATTATACAATGTATTACTGAATTATCAATTACAATTGTTTTTAAATATCCAATATATAATTAACTTTCCACACTATACCCCCACAAACCTAGCAACCCACATTTAAATTATAACTAAAATAAATAAGTATAACACAATTAACATAATTAATAATCAATGAAATATTTATAAATGCATTAATAATTTATTGTAAATCAATTATTATTTAAATACCTTCCCATCCAATGCCCCTACAAACCAAGCAGCCCACACCTAATATATAACTTACAAATATAATTATTACACAATTTTCATAGTTAATATTCAATTCAATAATTAATACATTAATATTTAATTTATAATTAATTATTCATTAATTTACTTCCCACCGTAGACACCTACTAATCCAGCAACATGCACCTAATATATAACTTAAAAATAGGAGTACATTTTTTTACATAACTAATAATCAATAAATAATTAATAATCAATTATTAATAAATTGTCCATTATTACCTAATTAACTTCCCACCCTATGCTCTTACAGACCCATCAAACTTCACATAATCTATAACTAAGAAAATTTAAATATAACACAATTAACAAAATTAATAATCAATTGAAGAATTAATAATAAAATCATAATGAATTGTTAATTAAGTAATAATTACTCATACAAACGTAGCAACCCGCTATGGCACTAAATTGTTATTAGTACAATATGGTGTCAGGGGGTGGAGCCGAGCTATGCCTCTGCCGTCAATAAGGGATTATGGTGGCTTACAACGCTCGCCTGTTGGAATTGCAGCAGAATCCCCCACAGGTTTTACCCCGACCACTGTCATCCTAATACAGCAGTCAGACTGAAACCTACAATGTGGGGCGAAAAGCCTTTGATAGCTGGTGAGATGCTTTCCGCCGAACACCGTAACCGGGCCCATAAAGATAATTAAAAAGCAATACTTTTTACAACTATATTATTGATAATGATGTTAGCAACAATATTTATGAAAACGATACTACATACCTAAAATAAAATCGATATTCTTGACAACAATATTTCTGTGTCACAATACTTTTCTAACTTGATATTATTTTTCCGATATTTCTGTAACTCGATATTTCTAAATCAATATTTTCTAGAAGCACCCTCATAGTGGCCTATGATGATAAACACATAATCATGCAGTACACCTCAATCCATTCCACTTTAAATAATTTCAATCCATCCCACCTTACTCCAAACAACTGCACCCCACTGAATCCAATCCATTCCAGTCCAATCCAATCCACCCCACTCCAATACAAACCACTCATGCCAATCCAATCCACCACACTCCCATCCTCCCAACTCACCCCATTCCAATCTGCCTCACTAATATCCAAAACAATCTGCCCCACTCCAGTACAAAACAGTCGCCCCTGCTCCAATCTGCCAACTCCAATCCAAAACAATCTGCCCCACTTCAATCTGCCCCACTCAATCCAAAATAATGTGCCCCACTCAATCCAAAACAATCTGCCCCACTCCAATTTGCCCCACTCAATCTAAAATAATCTGCCTCACTCCAATCCAAAACAATCTGCCCCACTCAATCCAAAACAATCTGCCCCACTCTAATCTGCCCAACTCCAATCTGCTCCACTCCAATCCAAAAAAACAATGTGCCCCACTTCAATCTTTCACACTTCAATCTGTCCCACCCCAATCCAAAACAATCTACCCTTATCCAAAACAATCTGTCCCACCCCAATAAAAACAATCTGCTACATTCCAAGCCAACATAATCTGACACACTCTAATCTAAAACAATCTGCCCCACTTCAATCCAAAACAGCCACCCCTGCTCCAATCTGCCCACCCAATCCAAAATAATCTGCCCCACTCCAACCTGCTCCACTCAATCCAAAACAATCTGCCCGCTCCAATCCTAAACAATCTTTCCCACTCAGTCCAAAGAATCTGCCCCACTCCAATCCACATCAATTAATCTAAATACATTCCATCACAATCCTTTATACCCCACTCCATTCTACCTTACTCCATTCCACCCAAAATCAGTCTACCCCACTCCAATCCATGCCTCTCCAATCCACCCCTCTCCAATTCCCCCACTCCACTCCAACCCATTCCTGTCTACCCCACCCCAATACAATCCTCCCTCCCCATTTCAATCCACCCGACCCCACTCCAAACTAATCCACCCCATCCAGTCCACCCCAGTCCAATCCACCCACCCCACTCTATTTCAATCCAACCAACTCTCCCCAATCCAAATCACTCCATCCCACGGCACTACACCCCACTCAATCCAATGCATGCAGCCCATCACACTCCAGTACATTGCCCCCAAGCCAATCCATTCCACCAAACGTTAATATAATCCATCCCACTCCAATCCACCTTACTCCAATCCAATCCTCCTCACTCCAAATACAATCCACCCCTTCAGGCCAGTCCAATCAACCCCACACCAATCCACCCAATCCAATCCACCTCACCCAATTTCAATCCACCCCTCTTCAATCCAATCCACCTCATTCTGTACACCCACTCCAATTCACCCCACTCCAAACAATTCAACCCAATGTACCCCAATCCAATTCACCCACTCTCCTCCAATCCACCCCACTGTACCCCAATCCAATCCACCCCACCCTAGTTAACTCTACACCACTCAATTCAATGCAAACAGCTCACCACACTCCAATCTACCCCACCCCACCCCAATCCAATTCAACCTACTCCACCTTAGTCCATCCCCCTCCACTCTACGCCACTCCACTCAATGACACTGCACTCTATGACACTGCACTCTACGAAAGTCTTAGCCACTAAACCACAGAACTGTACTTGGCTCTACTCTACTCAACTCTACGACACTCTACTCCCCCTACTCAACTCTACAATATTCTACTCCAACAAATCCAGTATAAAAAACTGTATTCCCCCACTCTACTCTAGCACACTCCACCTCACTAACTTTTAGGTTTACATTTATTTTATTGTTGCATATCTCCCAAGGTCCGACCTAGCTTCAACATTCCCCCAGGACAACCAGCTATGCAACATTATAAAAGAACAGTAACACAAAATAGATAACACACCTCCCCCCAAATCCCTATCCCCCCCTCACCCCCCCCTCGGGTTTTTAATTGTTGAGAAACCACTATCAAAGATATCTGAAGTAGCCACCTAAGCAACAAAGCCATTCTGTTCTTCTGTCAATAATAATATTTTGAGATATTTAGGGCAAGTGAGTACTATAAATTCCTGGGTCAATAGAGAGAGAGAAATGGTCTCGAGATTTCTCTGAAGGTGTCCCCTAGGACTCTTAGTGTAGAGGTCAATCTCTCCATACCCAATAAGTGCCAGAAGTGATGTAACCATCCCCGCTTGATTGGTGTCTTGTCGGTTCCCCACAGAGCCAGAATCATCTGGTGAGCCGCCCGAGCGCTAGTGTCATGTTTCTGACGCAGGTGGCTTTGACCGCATTGTCCTAGGACAGTGGGGACGGTCAGGTGTCCTAACAGTTGGTTGGCCATGCTTGACCGCAGGACAGGGCGAGAACATCTTGTTCTGTACATATGGGCGAGAACATCTTGTTCTGTACATATTTCTGTATGTGTGACCGGAAACTTACGCTAGGTGCTAGTTTTGCAAGAAGCTTGTGGCTTATTTCGGCAAGCTAAGTTGCAAAACAAGACTTTAGTGGAAAGTCCCCGAAATGTGTCAATCTACCTCTACACCAGCTGGGTCTTGTGTACGTGTGTGTGGGCGTTGGTCCCGATTCTGTGGAAAATTACTACTTCACATTAGGCCAATTTACCACGTTATTTTTCAGTGCGGCAGAAATGCATTTTTCAACATTATTGTGGCCTAGTGCATACTATTAGCCCAAGGCATGTCTTTTTGGCCTTTGCCTTGGGTCTATAACCCCGGGATTCAGGTATTTTGTGGGATCTAATTTGTTGGTCATGCATAGCAAACTTGAGGGATTTCAGCAATCTTCCTCTCAGATCTGGTGGGAGCGTGAACTAGGGAAAGAGCTTTCCCAATGGGAATGGGGGGTCATATACTACTGGGCATGGCACACAGCGACAAACACCTCAAGCATAGAAACTGCAACAAAAATCACCACGTACTGGTACCTCATACCTGAGCGCCTCCATAAAGGGAATCCGACACAGAGTAAGCACTGTTGGCGGTGTGGGGAGGTCATGGGGTCCTTGCTGCACATCCTATGGGAATGCCCTAAGCTACAGCAATTCTGGAAAGACATTTTGGATTTGATTGTTGGGCTCTTTGACACACAGATCCACTGATTCTGAGCGTACACACTGCTGGGTCTTCCAAACGAATTGACATATCTCCTTAAGTATGCAGCTTATACAGTTCTGTTACCAAGCGTTGATCCGACTCTTTGCAGATGAACCACCTCTCAAACTTTGTCAGGGGACGATGGGCTGCCTCTCTAATCTGTGGTTGCATCACCCAGTGCCCAACCTTTTTTTACCGAAACCTTCTGGGATGAAGTTGTCTGCCCTCAGGGCAGTGAATGAAATGGGGCCCTCCTGGTCAAAGAGCTGTCCCACCGACTTACATCTGGGATCAAGCCAATTCTGGAATAACGCTTCCAGTAATCCTGGAGTGAAATCCGGGTTTCCAACTATCAGTGACAGAGGAGAAGGGAAGGAAGAGAGACCATTTACCTTGACTACTGCATCCCACACTCTTAGGGTCAGCGACACTATCGCAGACAAGTGCAGGCTAGAGGGTCTGTGTGGTAAAGCCAGGAAAGGAGTTTTCCACAGGGATGTAGCAGCCAGTGCCATATCCATGAATAGCCATTTCTTTTCCGACTCCGGATGAGACCACTCAACTATGTACCACAATTGCGCAGCTCTAAAGTACGTAAGAATGCAGGGGACTCCCAGACTACCCTCGGCTGGGGTCTTCCAGCTAAGCTCCCAGCGCATTCTAGGGCGGTGGGCAGACCAAACTAAATTTTGAATGGCGCTCTACAGAGGTTGGATCGAGACGGGGTGGCAACAGAGGCAGGGTCATGAAGACATCGAGAATTCTAGGAAGAACCACCATTTTCAGGGCTGCTATATGCCCAAGCAGGGAGAGAGGATACAGACCCTATGTTGCCAGATCTTTCTGGATTCTCGAGAAAGGATCTATAGTTAACCTCCACTGTCTCAGGTAAAGTGGAGGTAAGTTGTATCCCCAGGTATGATATGGTGTTTTGCCACATTATGTGGAATGACTCGGCAAGAGAGTCCTTGGTGGCTTGCAGCAGTGTAAGGCTTAGTGCCTGCATCTTAATGAGATTTATTTTGAACCCCGAGATCGCCTCAAACCTCCCTCAGGAACGCTGGGAGAGACCCTCATGGGATACCCAGGGAGACTATGACATCATCCGCATACAATGTAATGAGGTGCTCGTTGCCTCCAGACCTCAGGCCCTTGATAAGCGGGTCGTCATGCATCCGTTCCACGAATGGCTCCATAAAGAGCGTGAAGAGCAACAGGGAAAAAGGGCAGCCCTGAAGCGTTACCCGAGTGATGGGGAAGCCCTCGCACCTCCAGATGTTCACCCTCACCTTGGCTCTCGGTTCCCCGTACCCGTTAAGGATCCATGCCCGGAACCGTTCCCTGAACCCAAACCTTTCCAGCGTCGCCTCCAGGTAGGGCCAGTGCACCGGATCAAACGCCTTTTTGGCATCTATAGAGAAAAGCACCGCCTCTCACCGAGTACAGGCTGCCTTATCAATAAGGTGCAGGATCCGTTTTGTATTGTCGGAACACTGGCAACTCGGTATGAAGCCAGACTAGTCAGGGTAAACTAGGCCGGGCATATGAGAAGCCAGACAAGCCGCCCAAATTCCGGTACACAGTTTGGTGCCTACATTTAAGAGTGAGATGGGTCTGTAAGGCCCACACAGCCGAGGATCCTTTCCAGGTTCAGCTATGACCACTATCATTGCCTCCTTCATGAATGGGGGCAAGTCTCGGGGCTGGTAATTCCATTGAAGACTCTAGTGAGTATGGGGCTATTGAGGGACAGAAAGCCTTATAGAGGCCCGCTGAGAATTCATCTGGGCCCGGTGATTTATGCAGCTTCAATTTGGAAATCTCCGTAATAACTACCTTAATACGGATGGGGCATTCCAGTCCTTCCGCCTGCCCCTTTGTTAGACGAGGCACCTTATCCCTTTCTAGATATTCCCGGGTAGCTTGGTCCGGTAGATCCTGCGCAGCGTACAGTTCCTTGTAAAAGGTGCAGAATCTCTCTGCCATTACTTTCTGCCCTCTCAACCACCAACCCAACCTTCCCCAGGGGCAAGTCCACCGTGTTAGCTTGGCGTTGACCCTTTAGTTTGTTTGCCAATAGTCTCCCACATTTATTTCCCCCTAAGTAAAATACATGCTTGAGGTGCAAAAGTGAGTCCAGAACCAGGCTCGCCAGATGTTTTCTGGCCGCTTCTAGTTGGCGTCAGGCTCTAGGAGCCCCAGTACGGTAGTGTATTCTCCCTAATTCTCACGTTTGTCGTTACAGATTGTCCCGCTTGTCCCAGCGTTCCTTGCTTTTGGTCGCCAAGATAGCTATCAGTTCTCCTCTCTGTACCGCTTTCAGAGTTTCCCAGATGATAGGGATGGCAACCTCTGAAGAATCATTAAGCTCCATGTATCTCCTAATCACACTATCTATCTGCTCAACAACTGCTGGTCTACGAAGTAAGGTCTCGCTGAGTCTCCAGTGGGGGACTGCAGTTAAAACTTCTCAGGTGCCCAGGTAGTGATCCAGCCTAGCGTATGACTTGTGGATGTGTGAATAGAATTTATAGTCCCGGGTCTGTGGGTGTTGATGACGCCAAATGTCGATCAGACCCAGTTCCTCCAGTTTGAGGATCCCTTTAGTGCTAAACGCCCCTGACATCCCGGACCCCTAAGTAGACCTGTCCATGGTGATATTAAAGACCAGATTAAGGTTCCCCCACAGCACCACCTATCCATCTTGCATAGCCATGATTTCTTCTGTAGCTTCGCTCTCCTCTTAACAGGCTGTTGAGGCCCTTGACATTTAGGGTTAAGGTCCTAAGACCCTGCATTGCTGCCCTGGGTAACTCCCTTCCCCATGTCACTTGCCTCTACCATCTCCCCCTGCCCCCCTGGCTGTCACCCAGCGACTGAGCTACCCCACAGTGGTCTGCATGTAGTACATTTGTTTGTAGTAGACACCCATGAACAAAACCCAAAACATTATTAAGTATCAAACTTAACCATCGTCCCTGTGTTAGGGAGCGGGGCAACATGCCCATCCCTCCACCAGTGGTAGAGTCCCTGAAAAGGAAAATTACCAAGTCCCCAAATATGTTGTCTCTCTGGCTAATGCCCCCCCTGCCACCCACCTATGCCATAAGTGAGTTCGCCTCAAGAGGGATCACCAAAGGAGGTGTCTTCTGCCAGCATGTTGCGGAGGGCTCGCCTCTTAGACACCATGGCTCTCTGATCAGGGTCTGTGCCCCCTCGTTTGGCGGGGACCCTGTGCCATCGTGACGTGTTCTCCATCCAGGGACCTCTTGTGGGGGGGCTCACCGTGGCTCCTCCGGGAGCTTCAACTTTAGCAGTGCACAGGCCTCCGAGAGGGAGCGAAACTGATGTAGCTGATCTTGCCACCATAAGATGATCCTAAAGGGATGGCCCCATCCATAGGTCACCTTCTCTTCGCATATAAAGGTTGTGACAGAACGGAATTCTCTTCACTTCTGGAGTGTTGAATCTGCCAAGTCCTGATACAGATGCAGGGTCTTACCCCGGAATCACACCGTCGCTGCATCTCTGGCCTTACTGAGGACCTGCTCCTTCAGAGGGAAGCTGTGGAAGGATGTCCAATACCCGGGAGGTACCGGGCCTCATCTGCCCACTATATGGGTGCAATCCAGGCAGATCTCGGTGGCTTTGGTGTCCCCGAAGATGTGAGCGAATAGCTCAGAGACCTAGGCCTCGATGTCCCCTTCCTCTGCTTCATGCAGGGCACCCCTAATGCATATGTTGTGTCACCGTGATCGATTTTCTAAATCATCCGCGTGTGCCTGTAGGTTGAGCTGCTGATCGGTCAGTCGGATGATTTCCTGTTGGAGCTGCTCAATCTCCTCTTCACGCGAGGACTCTCACCCCTGATGGCATCATTTCTTTGTGAACTGCTTACAGTTCCGCAGTGAGGTTCCTTTTGACCACGAGGAGATCATCTCAGAATCCGGTAAAACGGGCCTCCATGTACGGGCACTTTACCGGCTCCTCCAATTCTTCTGAGACCAGGGATGCTGCTCTGCTTGGGCCTCCCTGCAAGTCGCCCTCCTGCGCATTAGTTTGCTTCAGTAGCATATCTTTGGTTGAGGCCCCCGTCTTCTCTCTTCCAGCCGCCATCATCCGCAGCCTCCTCATGCTTCCCAGCCTTCTCGATTAATTGTGCAGCCTTTTCTACCTATATTGCAGCAGCCAGGGAAAGGTAATGTGCACTCCGTTGGGTAGATCCCGATAGCCCCCCTTGGGCAGGGGCCCCTCTGCTCAGTCAGTGAGGATCTCCACCTCGGGCCGCAGCCTCCTTGCCACAGGGCGCCTTTGCAATGCGAGGTCTCAGGCCTCACCATGCTCCAGCCCTCGACAGTGCGCTTCCTCAATGGGGGGCTGGTTTCCTTGCAGCTAGGTTAACCCAACCACCTCTCAGAGGTAACAAACAGTCCAGCCTCCTAACGCTGCCCCCAGTGCTATCCTCTGTGTTTGTGCATGGGGGGTGGTAGCAAAGCCTGGAGGAAATGGGTGCCAGTCTCCGCAGCCGCCAGGGCCCCATCGGCCCCTCTCACCTCTTGGTTCAGGCAGGCTCAGGCCCCTGCTCTGCTTCTTCTGGGACACTCCTGCGCTCACCTACTTGCTTTCGTGCCGGGGAATCTCTAGGTGGATCGCTGACACAAGCCTCTCTCACTGATGTCCCCGATGTGCAAGTACTCCGGGGACGTGGACTGCCTCCCCCCGTGAAGCTCCGAACTATGCCTCGCATGCACTCTAGCAGCCGCAGTCAGCCAGGCCTCGGGTGCCGCACCGGCAGGAGCATCTTGCTCTGCTCTTTGGGCACTCTGGCGATCTCTCGGCAACAGGCGAAGGCTCCTCACTTGCCCATTAACGATGCTGTGAGTCCGCTACTCCTGAGGTGCCAGCTACTTGGGCGGCAGGGAAAAGCGCTCGGCGGGGCAGGAGAGATGAAGTCTTGTGACCTACTCCATCTCCATCGTGCCCACACCCCACCACTATGGCTAAACAACAGCCACACTGGGGTACAACATGGCAAAAAAAACAATGTCAAAGGCAATAGCTTTTGTATATTGGAAACCTATTGCCTTTGCTTGTTTGTTTTTTTGTTGCATTTTTATATTGCTCATAGTCGACCCGGAGGTATTGGAGCACTGTATCAGAGCACCAGTTGTATTACAGATAAAGGCATTCATTTTTAGGCATGGAGAGATTAAGTGATTGACCTAGGATGTTGAGCCTCCAGCCGAGACTCAAAACCAGTTCCCCAGCGTCAAAGTCAGCCTCTCTGGCCATTCTGCCAAATCCACCCCAACCTTAGTCAGCTGTAATCAGTTGTATGTTGCTGGAACTTTAAAATAATATGTACATAATAACACATGAACAGCATTTGTTGATGGGTGTAAACTAACTACAGCGCATACCACAATAATATAGCACACCTCAAAATAGTGACACAATAAAACATAATAGGGCTGTCGGAAGGGACCGGGTGGGAATCCTGTCAACAGTGAACAGCTCCCCGCAAGCATAGAGGTACTCACCTGGGACAGAGGATCATCAACCAACAACATGTGTAACTCTTGGTCCGCGTCTTTGTTGCAGGAAGACAACCACCACCAATCAGATGCAGCGTTAAGGGAAGGAGATCCCAACAACCAATCAGAGACGACGCTACGGGAGGAAGACCACAACCACCAATCCGGTTGGAGGATTCAAGAGGAAAAGGCCAGGCTGGACGGACACCACGGTGACGTCACGGGAGCCGAGAGAGGACGCGGAGAAGACGCCCAAGAAGTCGGAAGAAACAGAGAACGAGAGAGAAGAAACGCGGCAACGGAGGAGCCCACGGAAGACACTGGTGACCTGGAGGAGTGGTCCGAGGAGTGGTGGATCCCGTCTCCCCCCAAGGAGGGCGCAACCGCCGCCATAACTCAGGAGAGTTACGGCCCGGACGGTGAGTGACTCGGGACATTGGGCTTAGTTGGAGCTTAAACGGAAGCGGGAGGGAAGTGGGAGGGAACGTGTAGGGAGGAGGGCGGAAAGGGCACTGTACATAGAGCACACCAGGCTACTTCATCCGTAATACCCTATTGCCCTCACATCTCCCTGAGCACTACCTTCTGGCACTCCACCTTTGCTTGATCTCAGTCCTTCCCCGAAAGTAGGAAAAGCCTCCAGCAGTATAAAAGGCACAAGAAAACGTCACCGGGTGAGGTGAAGGTTAGCCTCTTCTTTAGAGTCCTGAGAGCAGACTTCTGACCGTCCTCCTTGTCTTTTTTTTTAGCATCCTGGGGGTCGGCAGACATCAAAAGAACCGTGAAAGGAAGAAGAGGACCCTGAACATACCAGTCAAGACCCAATTGTACCAACATAAGGACTCTAAATACCAAGAAGACACTTGAACCATCCTTAATACTTTAAATAAACACCACAATTGATAGAACACTAAAGCCTCCTAGCTTCTATTTCCGCCCGTCCCTCCCACAGGGCACAACAAGGCAATGAAAGAAGAAGGCAACACAGCATCCATAGTACAACACAACAGGACAATTCTGTTGTGCAACACAAACACATCACAAAAAAGTACACAACATATGTCCACTGCAACAAAATGCAGTAAAAGAATACAAAACAACCACACACCACCACAACAAAGCAAAACAACCTACAAAGCAAAAAACATATTACAATGGAGAGAATCAAGACAGTGACGTAACACAGTATAACACAATAATGCATTTGAACAACAGAATAACAACTCAATAGAACAAATGACACCATAAAGTCCGACACAATGCTCAATAACACAACAGGCCACTTTTACAACAACGATGTGCTGTGAGGCAACACAAAAACATTGGAAGAATTATAATCAAACCACCCCACAATTGAACCACAACACTGCATCACAACACTAAACAACAATGTTACCTAATATAATAGAAATGCAAATGTGTGTGTTTGTTTTACTTTGTGTTGCTATGTACGTTTGTAGTGCTGGTTACTTATGTTGGTACATCGTGTTGTATTGATCTGTTGTTGTGTTTTTATGTTGTTATTGCACTGCTGATTTGTTGGAATGTTACCCTGTGATGTGATGCATATTTGTTGTTTTGTGACTATTGTGTTGTTATATTGTGCTATATGTAGAACGGCTGTGTGTATATTGTGCTATCACAAGGTGTTGTTGTGGATTTGCTTTACCGCAACTGTGGTCTATCTGCTATAGTATTCCTAAATGTTCTTGGTATGCATTACCACCTCCTTAAATATGGCTCCATAATACGGCAGAAGATGGTGTTTGCTTACCAACCTTACTTAATAAAAGCATACAAAAGCAAATGTTTTGTTATTAGGTCATTAGTCACTTTCGGACTTAAACTAGTCCATATCAGCTTCAGGAAAAGAACCAGCCTCTGGTCGAGGCTCCTTCTAAGTACACCCTTTTCAGTGACTCAGTTTCCACCTCTTAGGGCACATCTCACTCTGTTAGCTTAAGCCTAAGCTCACACACAAGATTCTGTTAACTTAGGCCTAAACTCACACCCAAGATTTAGCATCCACCCTCTGTTGTGCTTTGTCTGTGTTCACATTATGCAAATACCACGTACATATGTATGTTGTACAGGTTCTACATAGCTGTACTTCTCCATCAGGTATCTACTTTCATAAAACATAATACATACAACTTCAGTTGCTCCCTGAGCATCTCTTCTAAGAATTGTTTGCCATAGACGGGGCTTTCAAAAACATTAACTAAGCAAAATATTTCAGCATATTCATATCAACATGCAACTGAAGGGATGATTGATTTAATTTACCTCACAACATATCAGTCACTGAAGAAGAAAACAGTCTAAGTTCCCAGGTGAAAATAGAGATTGAATATTTATTTATGTCTATATATATATATATATATATATATATATATATATTCATCTCAAAATCCTTACTGTACTAATGTACCAAAGGAAAACCGCACTCCAGGCAGCTTCAAATGCAAGTTTCTTTATTTACAGCAACAGACGCGTTTCGGCGTATAGATATATATATATATATATCCTCCAAAAGCACTCTGTGAACCAACACACCGGCGAACAGAGGGAATGTAGGTGTGTATATATATCACCTGTCAATCTGGCACAAGATAAGCAACGCATTCGGTGCAACAAGGTGCAAGCAACCCAATGGATTTTAGATTTGGGAAGGTTGAGTAACTGCTGCCATTACCACTATGGAGTATACTTACCTTCACTACAAGAACCATAATACCACTGAGCAACACACCCCAGTGGGTGGGACTATGTAGTGCTTTAAAAGTATGGAAATGCAAGGCAGCTGATTCTCTCCTCCATAGCCTGCCATGAGGAAGGGAGGAATGTCTCCAGAAAGGCGTCGGCAAAAGGCTTGAAGAGACACTGCTTGTGTCCGTGCGCTGGGCTCGTTTTTGCCGATTGAATCAAATAAAGGTGAAACCTAAACTTCGAGTGGGCGCTTTACTTTGTGAGCAGTTTTCATGTGGATGTTTAGTGGCCCGCTCCGGCCATGAAGCGGCCCCCCTGCTGACGGGCAGGTCCAGGTGTTCTAAGCGATAAGACACCATACTGGAATGGCATCACCTGTCAATCTGGCATAGGATAGGCAACGCGTTCAGGGTAACAAGGTGCAAGCAACCAGATGGATTTTAGATTTGGGAAGGTTGAGTAACTGCTGCCATTACCAAAATGGATTATACTTACCTTCACTACAAGAACCATAATACCACTGAGCAACACGCCCCAGTGGGCGGGACTATGTACTGTTTTAAAAGTATGGAAATGCAAGGCAGCTGAATCTCTCCTCCATAGCCTGCCATGAGGAAGGGAGGAATGTCTCCAGAAAAGCGTCGGCAAAAGGCTTGAAGAGACTGCTTGTGTATGTGCGCTGGGCTTGTTGCTGTAGATTGAATCAAATAAAGGTGAAACCTCAACGTCGAGTAGGCTCTTCACTTTGTGAGCAGTTTTCGTGTGGATGTTTAGTGGCCCGCTCCGGCCACGAATCTGCCCCCTGTTGACGTTGCAGGTCCGGATGTTCAAAGCCACAGGGCACCATACAGGAACTGCATCACCTGTCAATCTGGCACAAGATAAGCAACGCGTTTGGTGCAACAAGGTGCAAGCAACCAGATGAATTTTAGATTGGAGAAGGTTGAGTAACTGCTGCCATTACCACTATGGATTATACTTACCTTCACTACAAGAACCATAATACCACTGAGAAACAAGCCCCAGTGGGCGGGACTATGTACTATTTTAAAAGTATGGAAATGCAAGGCAGCTGGATCTCTCCTCCATAGCCTGCCATAAGGAAGGGAGGAATGTCTCCAGAAACGCATCATCAAAAGGCTTGAAGAGGCTCTGCTTGTGTCTGTGCGCTGGGATCGTTGCTGCCGATTGAATCAAATAAAGGTGAAACCTAAACGTCGAGGGGGCGTTTCACTTTGTGTGCAGTTTTCGTGTGGATGTTTAGTGGCCCGCTCCGGCCCGAAGCTGCCCCCCGCTGATGGTGCAGGTCCGGATGTTCAAAGCAATAGTACACCATACAGGAACGGTGTCACCTGTCAATCTGGCACAAGATAAGCAACGCATTCGGCGCAGCAAGGTGCAAGCAACCTGATGGATTTTAGATTTGGGAAGGTTGAGTAACTGCTGCCATTACCACTATGGATTATACTTACCTTCACTCCAAGAACCATAATACCACTGAGCAACACGCCCCAGTGGGCGGGACTATGTACTGTTTTAAAAGTATGGAAATACAAGGGAGCTGAATCTCTCCTCTATAGCCTGCCATGAGGAAGGGAGGAATGTCTCCAGAAACGCATCTGCAAAAGGCTTGAAGAGACTCTGCTTGTGTCTGTGCGCTGGGCTTGTTGCTGCCGATTGAATCAAATAAAGGTGAAACCTAAACGTCGAGGGGGCGTTTCACTTTGTGAGCAGTTTTCGTGTGGATGTTTAGTGGCCTGCTCCGGCCACGAAGCTGCCCCCCCGCTGATGGTGCAGGTCCGGATGTTCTAAGCAATAGTACACCATACAGGAACGGCGTCACCTGTCAATCTGGCACAAGAAAAGCAACGCGTTCGGCGCAACAAGGTGCAAGCAACCTGATGGATTTTAGATTTGGGAGGGTTGAGTAACTGCTGCCATTACCACTATGGATTATACTTACCTTCACTACAAGAACTATAATACCACTGAGCAACACGCCCCGGTGGGCGGGGCTGTGTACTGTTTTAAAAGTATGGAAATGCAAGGCAGCTGAATGTCCTCCATAGCCTGCCATGAGGAAGGGAGGAATGTCTCCAGAAACGCTTCGGCAAAAGGCTTGAAGAGACTCTGCTTGTGTCTGTGCGCTGGGCTCGTTGCTACCAATTGAATCTAATAAAGGTGAAACCTAAACGTCGAGTTGGCGCTTCACTTTGTGAGCAGTTTTCATGTGGATGTTTAGTGGCCCACTCTGGCCATGAAGCTGCCCCCCTGCTGACGGTGCAGGTCTGGATGTTCTAAGCGATAGGACACCATACAGAAACGGCGTCACCTGTCAATCTGGCACAAGATAAGCAACGCAATCAGGGAGCAACAAGGTGCAAGCAACCCGATGAATTTTAGATTTGGGAAGGTTGAGTAACTGCTGCCCTTACCACTATGGATTATACTTACCTTCACTCCAAGAACCATAATACCACTGAGCAACACGCCCCAGTGGGCGGGACTATGTACTGTTTTAAAAGTATGGAAATACAAGGGAGCTGAATCTCTCCTCTATAGCCTGCCATGAGGAAGGGAGGAATGTCTCCAGAAACGCATCTGCAAAAGGCTTGAAGAGACTCTGCTTGCGTCTGTGCACTGGGCTTGTTGCTGCCGATTGAATCAAATAAAGGTGAAACCTAAAAGTCGAGTGGGCGCTTTACTTTGTGAGCAATTTTGGTGTATATGTATATATATATATATATATATATATATATATATATATATATATATATATATATATGTATATATATATATATTCACTGAAAAAACCATAGGTTATAGACCATATATAGTTAGGAATTAGCATTTACAAAACCTTGAAAATTCACTGAAAAACCATAGGTTATAGACCATATATAGTTAGGAATTAGCATTTACAAAACCTTATTTTACTCACACAAAACCATTGAAATTCCATATATAGTTAGTTGCACTAACTATATATCGCGCACCCGCAATCCACTGCTGATGATGTCACATATTACATCATTCATGACATGGTCAGTGACATCACTGATGACATCACTGATGACATCTCAAATGACATCACTGATGACATCACTGATGACATCATCCATTGACTGTAAAGACATCATCCATTTCTGTAAAGTTTAAATATGTTTTACATATTGAAAAATGAGTAGATGTAGAAGTGCCTAAATAAAAGATTTAGTAGGTGCGTGACTGACTTTATGAATGAGTAAGTGATTAAATGTGTCTCACTGAGTGCATGGGTTAGTGACTAAACTGTCTTAATTTGTGCATCATTATGTCTGTTGTTCTGTAAAGTGCTGCATGTGTTGATCAGTAGCTATATGAGTAACTATATGGGTTATTGATTGATTGTCCAAGTATTTGTATGGGAGACTGAGTGTGTGTGTGGCTGGCTGGGAGATGTCTGACTCTGTGCAGATCAATGTGTTCTTGTATCAATGATTGTATAAGAGAGTAAGTATGTGTTAGTATATGTTTGAAAATGTAAGGTACTCTATGTTTAACTGTATAGATTAGAAAATGGAAGTGTGATTGATTCTTTACAGGACTGACTAGGTGTGTGAGTAACTCCATGGATCAGTGGTAGAGTGTGAGTGTCTGTATAGGTGTATGAGTGCATATGATAGTGTTGTAAAGATGAGTAATTGTATGTATGAATGATTGTATGGGTGAATGAGTGAATGTGTGTGTAGACGTAGGAATCAGTGAGTGCGTATGTAGTAACTAGTATTGGTGTGTCAATGGTTTAAAAAATTATATTCTGTATTTAACACTGGGTGTAACAGAGGTTATATTAAAGTGTGAGGAGATGCATTGTATTGTCACATGAATGATATCATCAGTGATGTGACCATTGAAGTCAAATGAGATGTCATCAGTGATGTTATTTGAGATGTCATCAGTGATGTCATCAGGGATGTCATTTGAGATGTTATCAGTGATGTCATTTGAGATGTCATCAGTGATGTCATCAGTGATGTCATTTGAGATGTCATCAGTGATGTCATCAGTGATGTCACTGACCATGTCATGAATGATGTAATATGTGACATCAGCAGCAGTGGATTGCGGGTGCGCGATATATAGTTAGTGCAACTAACTATATATGGAATTTCAGTGGTTTTGTGTGAGTAAAATAAGGTTTTGTAAATGCTAATTCCTAACTATATATGGTCTATAACCTATGGTTTTTTCAGTGAATTTTCAAGGTTTTGTAAATGCTAATTCCTAACTATATATGGTCTATAACCTATGGTTTTTTCAGTGAATTTCATAGGTTTTTTAATAGCAAATTTATATAGTTTTTAAAAATAATAAATTTTAAATCTAATTTTATATTGTATAATTATGTCATTTTTTTTTTTTTTTATTCTTTTTGGTGCGCTCCCGGGGCGCGGACCAGTGAACGCACAGGTAAGCGCAATCTTGCGGCGCGCCCCGGGGCGCGTACTGATGAGCGTCCTGATAGCGCTATTGCCGCGAACGAAAACAACATTGTGACGTATTGCGTAGCCGCCACGCCTTGCATCATAAGCGCGTATCGCGTAGCCGCGAGATGCGTCTTATGACGCACCGCGTAAGCGCACCCGGAAGCGCATACGATCGCGCAACGTAAACGCCCTGATGCGCTTACGAAACACGCCCCGGGACGCGCCCCGGGGCGCGTAGCGTAAGCGCGTCAAACCATGTGACTTTAAAATAACACTTTTCATTGGTTCATACCTTTTTTTTTTCCAAATTGTGTGAAACCCACCCATTTCTCTCACTATTGCTTTGTACTTGGAGAGAGCAAGAGCTGTTCTGTGTACTTTGTTCATCTCCTACTTTTCTGATCTACAGCAATGGCTGCAAGAGAGTCATCCAGCAGTGATTCCGACGGATTTTTAGATGAGGACCCTCCTCAGCAGAAGAAAAAAACCCATTTCATCTGGAAATTTTATGACATCCCTGAAGGACAAAAAAAAAGTCAACGCTCCAAAAGTAACCTGCAAAATATGTGGTAGTACTTTAGCCAGAGGCAATCCTCTGAAAAAATATAGTTTTGGAAATGCTAATTTAATCAGGCATGTGAAAAGAAGACACCCTAACAACTTTGCCAGGGAGAGTGTCAGAGAGCTGGCACGGAATTTACCCACAGATGGCGGCAGCACCTCCACTGGTGAAGCAACACCTTCGGGACC
Source organism: Lissotriton helveticus (assembly GCF_964261635.1). NCBI lineage: Eukaryota > Metazoa > Chordata > Amphibia > Caudata > Salamandridae > Lissotriton > Lissotriton helveticus. Next base: position 597,266,286 of record NC_136063.1, on the reverse strand, counting down.
ACCCCGTGGAAGAATGGTCCCTAACATTCAGCCGGTGTTTGCAGGCATCAAATTTCTGTGCACAGAGTGTGACGAACTGCTCTGCTATGGGGAGCAGAGTGTTGAACTCATTGCCATGAAGAAACAGCAACACCGCTGCCCTGCCAGTCCCTAAATTTTCAAATTTTTTTGTTCCTGTTGAGCAGTTTTGGAATCCCTGTTTTTGTTTTTCCCCTGACAAAAATCCAAAAAAATATAAAATCGTTTTAAAAAGTCTAAAAAAATATAAAACAACAAAAACAAAAAAAAGTTCTTTTCAGAACTACCTCCAATTTATAAAAAAATGCTATTTTTTTTTTTAAAAAGTGTCATTTTTTATCTCCATGGTACGCTCTCCCGTCAGGGGGGTGTACCCTGCCCCCTTTTGCTCATTTCCCCCTTTGATTTTTGCCACCTCTTGTGTCTCAATCCTACCGAGACACAAGATGGCGGCCGCTGCGGACTGTTTCGAATGTTTACAGACACCCGAGAACCAATCAGCTTGCCGTGCGCAAGTCGCGTGGCGCGCCCGGAGCGCTCCCAGGTACGCGCACCGGGGCGCGGCTCTAGATATATATCTTTTTTTAAACCTAATTTACTCAAAATTCACAGGAGCACATATCTTGAGACCTAACAAAGGCACATCGGGCAAACAATATCTACAATTTTGCCAAGTTTCATGGAAATCCATTCAGCCGTTCGGGCTAAAAGTGAGGCCAACCGCCCTATGGAAATGAACATGGAAAAAACACGTTTTGGGACCCCCCTTTTTTCTCAGCCCCCCCTTGACAAACCCCCCCCAAATTTTAAGTTGCTGCTCAGAAACAAAATGTTCCATTTTCCTGAAAATTTCAGCCAATTCCGTCCACAAACGCCAAAGTTATTAGACATAGAATTTTCAAAAATCCCATAGAGAAAAAATCCTAACTATATATACCTACTGGCGACCGCCAGTAGGTAATATATATATATATATATATATATATATATATATATATATATAACTGAAAGGGCCAAACAACCAGTCAGACTGGTCCTTACTTACATTCGGCAGTACCAAGCACTGCGTAAGATTGTTACAAAAAATTGGAACTTGGTCTGCAACGATCCAGTCATTGGCAATTTGTTGTCTTCTAGACCTGACATCTCGTGTAGAAAGGCGCGTTCACTAAGCGATGCTTTGGTTAAATCTAGCCCGGAAGTACTTACTAACACTTCGTGGCTTCAAGCTAGCAAAGGCTTTAGGAAATCCACCAGTTGCAAGGCTTGCAAACACGGGGTGAGCAAAACAGAGTATATTACACCTTTCTCAAATGTCCCCCGTGTGATCCAAAAACAACTCACGTGCAAAACGGAGTTTGCAGTTTATGTGCTGGAGTGTCCCTGTGGCCTGCGTTATGTGGGTAGTACCAAGCTGCAGGTCCACAAGCGGATACTCCAGCACATAAGGGCCATCAACACCAATGACGCAACTTGTCCTGTTGAGCGTCACTTTAAGGATCAGCACAATAACCAAAGGCATCTACTCAAATACTTTGTGATCGATACGGTCCCACCCCTTCGCAGGGGAGGGAATCGGGAGGCAATGTTGAGAGCACTTGAAACCAGGTATATACTGGACCTGGATTGCAAGTCTCCATCGGGCCTCAACACGAGTGTTGATTTCTACACTTGTTTGTCATCACTTATTTCAGGCCTCTTACCTCCTTGTTACTCGTAGTTTAAAGTTCCATTACAGCCACTCTCCCATAGGGTAAAATGATGTATTTACAACAGCCCCGGAGAGAGCAATCTAGGAATTGGTAAAGGTTCATGGTCTCCTTTCTGAACATAATTCCGTGACTCTAACAACATCATGCACACTTTATTGTATCCTTAAACATTGAATGTTTTTTATCATAAAGATAAACATAGAAAAAAAGAGATTTTTATTTGCACAGGTCTTTTGCACTTCTGAAACTTACCTTTGTAACATGAGTTAGTTGTATAATTAATGTTGGCAGTTTATCCAGGGACGTTTTTAATTGTTCTTGACAATGATGGATTGTACTCACTGGGGTTATATCATGTTTGTAACGCCTAAAGCTGTGAATTGATCATGCAGCTGAAAAAACTACATTATATATGAATTAATAGCCTATTTTGAGAAATTCTGGGGCTACATTCGTTGCATGGGCTATAGATTTCACCCACTTGGGTTTTATTTGGTGAATTTCCTTTTTGGATTTCACTGTGATTCTAAATGCAGGAACTCCAATTAATTTTTTGTCTACCATGTTATCGGACTTCAATGTTTAGTATTGTTGGTTATTGGTATCAATGGTACTATTGACTGTATCTAATTATTTTATTTCTTGTTAGATATTGTGAAATATATTTTTTACTTCATTATGAAGATTTAAATCTATGTACTGGTAAATACCAAAGTACAACGTTGAGTATGTTGCGCCCAGTACTTTCTCTATGCTTAACAATTTTGGCTATGGTTTCTACCAATCATGTAACAGGTTTTTGCACACTTGCACTTTAAAAAGAAACGGCTGCTTCATTAGCGTCATGTGACCAAGGCCTCTGGGTAGGTGGAATCCTTCTAGAGGGAGAAATACTGGAGGTGCTGGTTCGAGTTCTTTGCAGCATATATATATATATATCCATACTAATATTATAAAGAGAAAACCCAAACCTTTGAGGCAGGTAATCTCAGTAACCACAGCACCAATCACAACACCCAATACAGCATTGGAAAGGGCAGTTGCAGCAGAAGGACATAGGCTATGCAGACAGCCACCATATATATATATTTTTTCAAAGTTTTATATAGCGCAAACTTGACCCGAACTGAATCAGGTATCAGAGCGCTTTACATAGCACCAGTTATGTTACATGAGGACATACATTTATTTTTGTTAGGCACAGGGAGATTAAGTAATTTGACCAGAATCACAGGATGTTTGGCGTAGTTACCAAGACTCGAACCCAGATCCCCAGGTCCGAGGTCGAGCGCCTTAGCCGTTAGGCCAACTCCTCTGTACTTTTAAAAGGTAAAAGAACCGTGCCAGCAAAGTAGTCCTTTGTGGGCGTGTCTGCGTTGTGCAGTGGGTGTGGGCTGGGGGCGTGACTAACGCTGGGGGCGTGTCGTACGGCCATCACATCGTGGGCGTGTGCTCGGGGCGTGACAAAGGCTGTGGACGTGTGTCCGCCCTTCATGCCATGTGAGTCGTACATACAAGCGCCAACTACGTTGCTGCACAGCATCAAGGGTCATGCTGGGGGCGTGACTTGCTGGGGGCGTGTGTCCGGCCTTCATGCCATGTGAACGCAATTGCGCCGCATCAAGGGGCACGCTGGGGGCGTGAGAAACGCTGGGGGCGTGTGCTAAATTCCACCCTTCATGCCATGTGGGTCGTACATTAATCAGTAGATCGTCTGCTGTGGCCGTGTGCTGGGGGTGTGACAAACGCATTCACCTGGAGGCCTGGTAAGTAACGTTACTGCAGCCTCTCCTGCGTGCTGTTACTGAACTCTCTCATTCAATGAAATTACACGCGCCTGCTACCATCAACCAGGGCTCTAGCCGGGCTCAGGCGGCGGATCAGTACACTAATTACACACGCCTGATAACATCAACCAGGGCTGCAGCTGGGCCTCAAGCGTGGGAACACGCGCCTGCTAACATCAAACAGACCTGCATCTGGGCCTCAAGCGGGAAACACGCAAATGAGCGTGTCTGCGGGGACAATTACTGCAGCCTCTCCTACTCGCTGTCACTCAACTCTCTCATTAAACGGATTTACCCGCGGCTGATAACTCTCTCATTCAACGACATTACACGCGCCTGCTAACATCAACCAGGGTTGTAGCCGGGCTCAGGCGGCGGATCACTACACCAATTACACGCGCCTGCTAACATCAACCAGGGCTGCAGCTGGGCCTTCTCCGTCCCTATTCTAATGAAACAAAAAATTTTGTCTACCGCAAGATTTTAAAATAAATTGCCTTTGCCAAATAAACACATTACACACATTCTATTTCAAACCCGGACAACGTCGGGACGGGCTGCTAGTACATATATATATATATATCAGTGAGCAAGGGCACAGCCGGTGCCCGAAACGCATTTGACTAGGCTTTGCATCCTGCATGCACCAATAAACGATATTCACTTATGAATCCAGTCTGGCTGTGGCGTCATTTGGTGTCCCTGTTCGTGTCTGCACGGGAAGTGCATTGAGGGACAGGTTGGAGTTCATATATATATATATATATATATATATCCACACGAAAACTGCTAACAAAGTGAAGCGCCAACTTGATGTTTAGGTTTACCTTTATTTGATTTAATCGGCAGCAACGAGTCCAGCGCACAGACTCAAGCAGAGTATCTTCACGCCTATATATATATATATATATATATATATATATATATATATATATATATATATATATATATATATATATATAGTATATATATATATATATAAAATCGAAAATTCTTCGTTTCTTTAACGGAAGAAAGCACACGAACACCGTGATCTCCAAGTAGCCGTTTAATGAAACAGATCAAAGGCAATCATCACTCTACGCGTTTCGGGTCGGAGACCCTTGCTCACGAGTAATTTTCATTTTTCTAAGTGCAACTTTAAATAGTCATGTGACAGTTGTGTTAACAATAAAAAAGAAAAACAGACTATAACTGTTGTTCTCAGAATTAAATCATAAATGTGAATAATACATTTCTTACACACATGTTTTTAGCGAGTAATTTCGTATGAATCCTACTACTTCTTTTTGAATGCAAACACCATTCTGAGTCTTTGGCTGTTTGGTTTTGAGGGATTTAAAATTATTCAAAAGATGGTTTGCAACGAAATCTCTCGGTGAGAGTACTGTTTGGCTGTCTGTTAATGTACCAATGGGACAACATCTGCCTAGCAGTCCTAATTAAATCTCTCGGACAGAACACTCACGAAATCTGAGGTGGAACTGCTATCTAAGGGCTTGAGTATTTGTCCATCTAATGTTTTTAATTATACTCAAAGCAAAGTAGATCTGTTCTTTTTCACCAGAAAGTTGCGAATTCATAAATGGTATGCGACAAAAGTTAATATCGAAGGGCCAGTAAAGACAGACAGCCCATGACCCATTACAATAGCAGAAGCAAATTTATTACACACATTACAGGTGCTAACTGGTGAGAAGGATGAAAGCAGTAGTCCCTACGATCAATTTCAAGCAGACAATATTTCCTTAGGGATGAGTGTAGAAAGTGGCTTTAAACCTAAGTAAATTTTTCTGCCACAAATAAAAGGTGATGTGATCGATGTCTTTGAAAGAGGTATGAACAAAGAGTTGCAACACATAACAAACCACACGAGACAAAAAGGCTGGAACAACACAACACCCACACAAAGAAAGGCTTTAGAGAATTTGAGAAATGACAATTCTATCTTCATTAAAAAATCAGATAAAGGTGGTAACGTAGTGGTAATGTCGAAGAGTAAATACATTGATGAAGGGTTAAGACAACTAGGGGACACCACGAATTACAGCAGAAGTAATCATATGGAATACGAACAATCAACAAAAGCTTTTAACATTCAGTTGAATGAGTGGATAACAAGAGGGCTCATAGAAAAAGAAGAATTCAGGTTTCTAGAATGCAAATATCCTAAACTCCCTGCCTTGTATCTTCCTTCGAAGATTCACAAGGACAAAAATAATCCACCAGGGAGACCGATAGTTTCGTCACGAGGGAGTTGTCTAGAAAATGCGTCTAGATACGTAGACTACTTCCTACAAGGCCCAGTCCAGAAACTGCCGGCATACGTTAGAGATTCCGGGGATTTCCTTAGGAAAATAGGAACTATCGACTGGGAACCTACTTACTCCCTTCTAACGTTAGATGTAGTAGGATTATTCACATGTATCCCACACCAACAAGGATTAGATGCATGCGAGATTTTTCTATCAGAAAGATCCATCTCCTATGTAGAACACACACAGATGTTGTTGGAAATCATGAAGACCTGTCTAACTCAGAATTTCTTCCTATTTTATGGTAAGATCTACAGGCAAACCCTGGGCCCTTGTATGGGAACCTGCTTTGCGCCATGCTTTGCGGGGCTATTTATGGGCCTTTGGGGAAAAAGAAGTTGTATACAGGAAGCCCATATATATTGAAACAGTTGTCCGATTGCTAAGATACATTGATGTCATTTTCGTTGTATGGAGGGGAACTGAAGCAGAAGCAGCCAAATTTGTAGAATCTCTCAATGAGAACCAACATAATTTAAAATGTACAAGTCATTGGGAGAAAGACAGCATGGAATTTCTCGACCTTAAGCTAAAAATAACTAACAACAAATTGGAGAGCACCCTGTATAGAAAATGCACGGCAGGGAATAGCTTACTCCACGCCCAAAGCTGTCATCCAAGTGCTCTCATCAGGAGCATCCCGGTGGGCGAGCTATTAAGAGCGAAACGAAATTGCAGCACAGTACAAGGTTACATAGAGGAAGAGAAACAGATGTCTGAAAGATTCAGAAACGGGATATTCAGAAAAGATCATTAATAAAGCAAAGAATGCAGTTTCAGAGAGAAATAGAGAATCATTGCTCTCAGAAAGAAGTAAGAAGGAGGAGGACGGGACAGAAAACACAACCCGGTTCATTAAAACCTACAGCAACCAAGCTTACATGATCAAAAAGAGCCTAGGTACATTTTGGCCAATCCTGAAAACTGATTCTGACATTACAAAGCATGTAGAGCTGTTGCCTCAAGTTACTTTTAAAAGGACAAAATCCCTAAAGGATCAACTCTGCAGAGCAGTTGAGAGTAAAAAACCGAAAATATCTGGAATACAAGGCTTTTACGCTTGTAGAAGCTGTAAGGTATGCAAAAACTGTCGCAACAGAAAGGAAGTGACCCTATCACCAGAAGCAGAAAAATTCAAAATAAAAGAACACACCTCATGCAACATGGACTATGCAGTCTATGCCTTGTTCTGCCCATGTGACATGTGTTACATCGGCAGCACTATCAAAAAGGCTAAGCTTAGAGTGTTAGAACATTTACGAGCAATAAAAAATGGCGATAAGTCATATCCAATTGCTATACACTTTCAGAGTCATCATAAGCAGGAGACATCATTGCTAAGTTTTTGTGTGCTAGACATGATCAAATTGGATGAAAGAGGTGGGAATAGAGTCCAAAGCCTGCGGAGGTTGGAATCAAGAATTATCATACAGTACAAAACAATGACCCCGCTAGGGCACAATTGCGATGAAGAGCTAGAAGTACATCTGGGTTAGCTAGAAATGTTCCAGTCAGGTTTTTTTAGAAAAAGAACAGTAATGTGCCATATTGTAAGAAAAGTTATATCATACAAATGATAAAATGAAAATGTTCTATAGTCTTGGAGCTTGCTAACAGTAGTCCGCACAATATCTAGATTGTTGATAAGAAATAACGATTTATTTGATCTCCTGTAGAAAATAATTCTAAGACACACTTTTGAATATATTTATTAGTTACAGTTTGTTTTGTATTCTTTCTTTTCTTCAGAGCACATGAGAGAAAAGAAGCGGTATAACTTGGAGATATCTAAAAGAAACCTTTTTCCTGAATGCACTACAGTTTAAGACTAAGAGCTGTGATTCTGGTTGTTGAGGGAATTGCCCACTAGGGCATGATAACTATCTTGTCTGGTTCGAAGAACGAGTGGGATGAGAGAGCGATGACAAAAGGGTATGTCACCAAGCCCTTATGGAAAATGCTGTTATTTATTTAAGATGAGGGTGCCCACTTGGGCTAGGTACCTCGTGTTTGCCTGACTATGTCCTTAATTAGGACTACTAGGCAGATGTTGTCCCATTGGGACATTAAAAGAGAGGCAAACAGTACTCTCACCGAGAGATTTTGTTGCAAACCATCTTTTGATTAATTTTAAATCCCTCAGAACCAAACAGCCAAAGACTCACAATGGTGTTTGCATTCATTAAGAAGTAGTATGATTCATACGAAATTACCCGCTAAAAACATGTGTGTAAGAAATGTATTATTCGGATCACTGACATAATATCGAGGGACAGAATATCGACTATCAAAAATATCGGCGACAAAATATTGACAGACATAATATCGACTTTGTATCTACAAACAGGTAAGTACAAAAATATTGAGTAAAAAATATCGTTTACAAAAATATAGTTTATGAAAATATCGACTTTATTAAAAACAATGTTATATTAAATTAATATTAAAAATTAATTAGTAAAATATACTTAAAAATACTTAAATTACCTTATATTAATTAAATAATTAATTAAAGTTATAAAAAAATAATTTTACAATCATGTTTGTTAAAACATGTATATATAGTAACATAATATAATGAAAAAATATCCAATATTATTACCGTAGGATAGCGGAAGTGTAAAAATTACTATTCCCACTCCAGAGAGTGCAACAGTAGATAAGGCGTTGGATAGCGTAGAGGTAAAAATTACTATTCCCATTCCAGAGAGTGCAACAGTAGGGAAAGCGTTGGATAGCGTAGGGGTACAAATTACTATTCCCACTCCAGAGAGTGCAACAGTAGAGAAAGCGTTGGATAGCGTAGAGGTAAAAATTACTATTCCAACTCCAGAGAGTGCAACAGTAGAGAAAGGGTTGTATAGCGTAGGGGTAAAAATTACTATTCCCACTCCAGAGAGTGCAACAGTAAGGAAAGCGTTGGATAGCGTAGGGGTAAAAATTACTATTCCCACTCCAGTGAGTGCAACAGTAGGGAAAGCGTTGGATAGCGTAGGGGTAAAAATTACTATTCCCACTCCAGTGGGTGCAACAGTAGGGAAAGCGTTGGATAGTGTAGGGGTAAAAATTACTATTCCAACTCCAAAGAGTGCAACAGTAGGGAAAGCGTTGGATAGCATAGGAGTAAAAATTACTATTCCCACTCCAAAGAGTGCAACAGTAGGGAAAGCGTTGGATAGCGTAGGGGTTAAAATGACTATTCCCACTCCAAAGAGTGCAACAGTAGGGAAAGCGTTGGATAGCGTAGGGGTTAAAATTACTATTCCCACTCCAAAGAGTGCAACAGTAGGGAAAGCGTTGGATAGCGTAGGGGTTAAAATGACTATTCCCACTCCAAAGAGTGCAACAGTAGGGAAAGCATTGGATAGCGTAGGGGTTAAAATTACTATTCCCACTCCTAAGAGTGCAACAGTAGGGAAAGCGTTGGATAGCGTAGCGGTAAAAATTACTATTCCCACTCCAGTGGGTGCAACAGTAGGGAAAGCGTTGGATAGCGTAGGGGTAACAATTACTATTCCAACTCCAAAGAGTGCAACAGTAGGGAAAGCGTTGGATAGCATAGGAGTAAAAATTACTATTCCCACTCCAAAGAGTGCAACAGTAGGGAAAGCCTTGGATAGCGTAGGGGTTAAAATGACTATTTCCACTCCAAAGAGTGCAACAGTAGGGAAAGCATTGGATAGCGTAGGGGTAAAAATTACTATTCCCACTCCAGAGAGTGCAACAGTAGGGAAGGTAAATACTTCATATATTATTTTAAAAAATATATATTAATATCTATAAAAAATTAATTAAAAGTAATTACCAATTTAATATAATATAATAATTAATCAATTAAAATTACAAATTACAATTAATTATTACTATTAGTTACCTATTCAAATTAATTACAAATTAACAATAAATTAATTAACAATTAAAAATGAATTAACAATTAATTCAAATTAATACATTGAATTATTTAAATAATTATGAATAATTTACTTCCTACCCTATTCCCCTATAAACTCACAACCCGCTACTGAACATAATTAGCAATTCATCAATTAAATAAAATTAATTGGCAATTAAAATTTAATTAATTACCCATAAAAAATTAATTAACAATTAATTAAAAAAAATACCAATACATATTTTTACATATTTAATTAATTATAAATAAATTACTTCCCACCCAATTCCCCTATAAACCCACAACCCGCTACAGAAAATAAATTAGTTAAATTAACATCATTAGCAATTAATCAATTAATTACAATTAATTGCCAATTAAAATTTAATTAATTAACATAATTAGCAATTAATCAATTAATTAAAGTTAATTGACAATTAAAATGCAATTAATTAACATAATTAGCAATTAATCAATTAATTAAAATTAATTGACAATTACAATTTAATTAATTACCAAATATAAATTAATTAACAATGAATTCAAAATGAATGCTAATATATAAATTTACATATTTAATTATTTATAATTAAATTACTTCCCACCCTATTCCCCTATAAACCCACAACCCGCTACAGAATTAAATTACTAAAAAATTTAAAAAACATAATTCATTAATTAAAATTAATTATAACATAACTACACACTTTTCACACATATAATAACATAACAAACACTATAAAAAAATTCGATATTATTAAAAATTCGATAAATTTAATAACCTATATTATATACTTCGATATTTTAACTTTGTATATTTTTAACATTCGATATTACATTACTGACCTTAAAAATGATATTTTTGATGTCTATATTCTGTCCATTCGATATTTTGTCCATTCTATATTTTAAACTCGATATTATGTCCATTCGATATTTTTTACTCGATATTTTGACTGTTTACCGTATTATTCACATTTATGATTTAATTTTGACAACAACAGTTATAGTCTGTTTTTCTTTTTTATTGTTAACACAACTGTCACATGACTATTTAAAGTTGCACTTAGAAAAATGAAAATTACTCGTGAGCAAGGGTCTCTGACCCGAAACGCGTAGAGTGATGATTGCCTTTGATCTGTTTCATTTAAAGGCTACTTGGAGATCACGGTGTTCGTGTGCTATCTTCCGTTAAAGAAACGAAGAATTTTTGACTTTATGGTACGAGGTTCGCCACCTCGCACGAACCGCTGCTGGAAAGAGGCTGTGACATGGCGCTGCTCAGCGGCTGCTGAGCATAAAGAGTTACCGGAATATATATATATATATATATATATATATATATATATATATATATATATATATATATATATATATATATATATATATATATATATTCCCACAATGTGATTCCTCTACTCATCAATCAGCCTCATTTTCACAATACATTTCATAAAAGCACCATTACAGTTTTAGTTAGCTGAGCTAGCTATAACATAAGACCCTGCACTGTTCTCCTTATGAACTCATAAATTGCATCACTCATGACATGATCAGTAACATCACTAATGACATCACTTATGGCATCACCAATGGCATCTTCCAGTGAGTGTTTTCTAAACATTTATGAGAGTTAAACATGTATACCAAGCTGCTACAAAGGTTAAAACAGTATACTTTGTGTACTACTAATGAGTGATATCATTTCTAACATACATTCAAGTTATAATTATAATTTTACAATTTTTTATGTTTGTGCATTGTAAGTTAGCCTTATATAAAAACAATAAATCTGTTTTTCTAACTGTAAATTATCCTTAAGCTTTGTTTTTTGCATCGTAAATTAATGGTTTTTATTTTTTAATAAAAATATGTTTCATATCCAAGTGTGGAGTGTCATTTATTGGAGTGTAGTAAAATGGAGTGTATAATACAGTACAATGAATGAGTGTCATAGAGTCTAGTGTCGTAGAGTGGATTATTGTAGAGTGAAAGAGAATGGAGTCGAGTAGAGTGGAGTGACGTAGCGTACAGTGGAGTAAAGTGTTATACAGTGGAGTGGTACAGTCTGTTGCATTATGTGATGTGAGTGGCTTTGTGACTGTGCGTATCCATATGTGAATGGGTGTCTGACTGTCTGTATGAGTGTGTGAGTGGCTGTATGGGTATATAAGTAGGATTGTTTAAAGCTGTGTGGATGATGATACACTGTGTGAGTGACTGCATTGGTGAGTGAGTGGATATGTCAGTGGCTGTATGGGTGAGAGACAAGCTGTATGAGTGGCTATATGGGTGTGTGAGCGGATGTGTACATGTCTGTATGGGTGAGGGGGAGGGTGTCTGAATGGCTGTTTTAGTGAGGGAATGGCTGTGCAAGCGGTGCTAGGGGTGAGTGAATGGCTGTTTGAGTGGGTGTTTGGTTAAGTTACTTGATGTGTGAGTTGTATTGTAGAGTAAGTATCTGTGTGAATGAATGTATGGGCAAATGAGCGGATGTGTGAGTGCTTGCATGAATGTGTGAATGGGTATGTACGTGGTTGTGAGGGTGTGTGAGTGAGGGTGTGAGTCGGTGAGTCGGTGAGTGTGTGAGTAGCTGTATGGGTGTATGTATAACTGTGTGAGTGGCTGCATGGGTGAGTGACTGTATGGGTAGCTGTATGGCTGAATGTCTGTATGAGTGAGTGGGTATGTGAGTGCCTCTATGGATGAGTGAGTCATCATTGTTTGAGTACTTGTATGGGTCTGTGAATAAATATATGAGTGGTTTTGTGGGTGTATGAGAGGTTGTATAGGGGTATGAGTGGGTGTGTGAGTGCTTGTGTGGACGATGCCCTTTTATCCAACAAGAGTCAACAGTTTTGCACAAAATATCTACCAAACTGGAGTTCTTTCTACTGCTTTATCAATAAGTGCTATCTCCTTGGGTAAATATCCAGAGCATATTCTACACTACTGCTGTGTAATGGAACACAGGAAAATGTCACCTGTGAACTTGTGTGCGTTTTGACAATGTGATTGTTCCTGCTGCATCTTTATCCAGAATTATGTGATAACATGAATCCTCCTATGGAGAACACAACAAGACTACAAAGACATAAATCTCCACCAAACAAGGGTCCTTAATCTTAACTATATGAAGTAAGTGGTTCTTTGTGGAGATGGCCTTATATGCCTCTGCATCAAGAACTCCTCACCAAAATCGGCGGGTAACATGCTAGGGGGCCGCTTGTGAAGCATTCCATCATCCTAGTAAAAGGCAGGAAGACCTTTGGATACTACTGAGGTGGGTGGGGCAAATGGGTGAAACTTCCAAGTGATTTCCATATTTGCATAAACTTAGCAATTTAAAAGGTGAACCATGGACTCTGCTCTCAGCAGGAGAGGGCAAGAAAGAATGCACGTGTCACAGTCACATACAGATTGTACTCCAATAGATCAATGATGTAGTCACCTCCACAAAGGAGTTGAGATCATTTTTTAAAATGGAATTGCAGAGAAAACACACTTGATTTGCCAAGCCCAAGAGTTGAGATCATATGCCCTTTACAGATGTGCAGCTTCAACGGGGCACCTGTTATTTGTAAATAAGTTCTTCCTGTTAAGGTTTAATTTCTGTGAAATGAGCATCAGGGCCAGAATGGCTCCGGGGACCCAATCCCGTGGAGGCCCAGCCACAACTTAATGGAGGAGGGGAGATGCGTGGCACCTCTTTCCGGGCTGATTTCAGCCACGGGACCCCATCCCCACTACACAGCTCCGAGTGTGCAACAGCAATAGTTTCATCTCTGAAAGACATTCAGTTCGAGTGGGCGGAGCACTTTGGCCGTTTATGCCTAATGGAAACAGAGTGTTTGCTGTTGCTTAGCAGGAGCTGTTTGCTGCTTCCAAGAAACAGCAAACAGCTATGTCCTGGAGCAGGGTACCCTAGGACAGAGAAGGAGTTGGCCCTGGAAGTGGCATTCCCCAAGGCCCTGAATTGCTCCAGGATGGAGGCTATGCATCCCCCCTCCTTTTGTGTTGACGGGCTGGCCCCCGGGAGGTGGTGATACCTGGGGCCATATATGGGTGGGGGGCTGCGTGACTCCCCTCCCAGTATTATTTCTTTTTTAGACCTTGGGGAAGTGGTGGTCCCTGAGGCCCATGGGTCTGTGCAGCCCCCTGAAAATTATTTTTATTGCCCTGGGAAGGTGGTAGTCCCCAGGGATTTTTGAAGGCCAGGAGGGGGAGTCAGCAAGGCCCTCCTCCATTATTATAATCAATCAAAGCCTAGAGGAGGTGGTGGTATATATATATGTATGTGTGTGTGTGTGTGTGTGTGTGTGTGTGTGTGTGTGTGTGTGTGTGGGTATGCACATATACATGTTTACATTTTTAAAAAAAGGTTAAATTGCTTAGATACAGTTAAAACAAACGTATTTTCCCTATACACACTAAGTTTAAACTACTCAAACTTTAAAAAACTTGACGCTAGAGTTATAATTTTAATTTGCAATTTATCCACCACCTTCAAATTATTATAAGTAGCAGACCTCGTTACATACTTGTTTCGGCTTGTTAACGAGACAACACATACTATAACTTGCCACTCTACTGTGCACTATGTTGTGACAAATAATGTAATTGGAGAATTTATAACTGTTATTCTGAATGCTATGATTTCATATGCTATAAGTTATGTAGTACACAAGGGTATTAACTGTGCATGGAAAGCACATGAGTTATAGTTAATGTAGTGTGGCGAGTGAGGTTACAAGACTGTGTTTGGTGGTCTGTAAATTATAAATTCAAGTTATAAGTATAACTTTACAATTTTTAATGTTTGTGCATTTTAAGGCCACCCAAGAGTTTTTAGAATTCAGTAAGCTCGCAACTGCACGCACTAGGAGTGCCTGGCAAAAGACTACACTTTAGAATTACAATTGTGGTTACCTGTAAAAGTGACAAGGAATTTGTGATCTTTGCTGTTAGCCTGCTAATGCGATTAGGAGTGCCTGGTAAAGGGCTCCTACACCAAATGCCACATTGTCTTGAACAGTTTTTAAATGCCACTTGTTAATAAATTTCGCTTTTAATTCACTTACTGCACTTCCCTAGTCTGCTCACGCTGCTCACTCGCAACTTGGTGCCTCCCCGTTCCACCACGGATTGTTCCGATTGTGTGGAGGGAGGGAACACCAACCAGAAGCGACTCAGAGCTCACTTCCGGCGAAGCCCTGATCAGGAGGTTAGCAGTTAAGCTGCCTCCATAAAACCAGATGCAGGGCACAATGCTCAGCAGACGCGCTTGAGACCACCCAAGAGTTTTTAGAATTCAGTAAGCTCGCGACTGCACGCATTAGGAGTGCCTGGCAAAGGTCTCCACTTTAGAATTGCAATTGTGGTTACCTGTAAAAGTGACAAGTAATTTGTGATCATTGCTGTTAGCCTGCTATTGCAATTAGGAGTGCCTGGTAAAAGGCTCCTACACCAAATGCTACATTGTCTTGAACTGTTTTCAAATGCCACTTGTTATTATATTTCGTTTTTAATTCACTTACTGCACTTCCCCACTCTGCTCACGCTGCTCACTCGCAACTTGGTGCTTCCCCGTTCCACCGCGCATTATTCCGTTTGTGTGGAGGGAGAGAACACCAACAGGAAGCGACTCAGAGTTCACTTCCGGCGAAGCCCAGATCGGGAGGTTAGCAGTTCAGCTGCCTCCATAAAACCAGATGCAGGGCACAACGCGCAGCTGGCACCCCGCTGTTGTGCCGAAGGTGCACCAAAGACAAGCCCGTCTGCGTCCGTCCGCGCCTAGCCGTCACCAGGAGCCAGCCCCCCTGCTAGTTCTCCCTCGGACCCGATAAATAAGGAAGCGCCGGCTACACATATTCCAGACAAGATCTAGTAAGATTCAGGAATAATAACAGTCCTATGCTCCCAACAAACAAAGAGTGTAGCTCCTCTCTAATTATAGAAGGACCTTTCGATTGCAAGACATGCAAATTTCAGAGCATAACATCTACTTGGCCCCCCAGCATCGCCACAACCCACCCCCAGTGTAATCGAGAGCCCAAACCCTGTCCTATTATCAATCAATCAATCAATCAATCAATGACACTTGTAAAGCGCGCTACATACCCGTAGGGTCTCAAGGCGCTGGGGGGGGGGGGGGGGCCGCTACTGCTCGAACAGCCAGGTCTTCAGCTTCCTCCTGAAGGAGAGGTGGTCTTGGGTCAGGCGCAGGTCGGGAGGGAGGGAGTTCCAGGTCTTGGCAGCCAGGTAGGAGAAGGACCTTCCTCCTGTAGTCGCTCTTCGGATGCGGGGGACGGCGGCGAGGGCGTGGTTGGCTGATCGAAGGTGGCGTTTGGGAGCGTAGAAGTTGACTCGGCTGTTGAGGTAGCTCGGGCCTTGGTCGTGTAGGGCTTTGTGTGCGTGGGTGAGGAGGCGGAAGGTGATTCTTTTGCTGACGGGGAGCCAGTGAAGGTCTCTGAGATGTCCGGAGATGTGACTGGTTCGTGGGATGTCGAGGATGAGTCTGGCTGAGGCGTTCTGGATCCGCTGGAGTCTCTTCTGGAGCTTGGCGGTGGTACCGGCGTAGAGGGCGTTGCCGTAGTCCAGTCGGCTGGTGACGAGGGCCTGGGTGACGGTCCTCCTGGTCTCGGTGGGGATCCACCAGAAGATCTTCCGTAGCATGCGTAGGGTGTTGAAGCACGCCGAGGAGACGTTGTTGACTTGCCTGGTCATGGAGAGGGAGGCGTCCAGGATGAAGCCCAGGTTGCGTGCATGGTCTGTTGGTTTGGGTGCGGAGCCCAGGGCGGGAGGCCACCAGGAGTCGTCCCAGGCGGAGGGTGAGGGTCCCAGGATGAGGACCTCCGTCTTGTCCGAGTTCAGTTTTAGGCGGCTGGTCGTCATCCACTCGGCTACCTCCTTCATCCCTTCGTGCAGGTTGGCTCTGGCGGCGGCGGGGTTGTTGGTCAGGGAGAGGATCAGCTGGGTGTCGTCGGCGTAGGAGATTATGCTGAGGTTGTGTTTGCGTACGATGGCCGCGAGGGGGCTCATGTAGACGTTGAAGAGGGTGGGGCTCAGAGATGATCCTTGAGGGACGCCGCAGATGACTTCGGAGGCCTCTGACTTGTACGGTGGTAGGTGGATTCTCTGTGTTCTTCCGTCGAGGAAGGAGATGATCCATTCCAGCGCCTTGTCCTGGATTCCGATGTTGCTGAGGCGCCGTACTAGGGTGCGGTGGCAGACCGTGTCGAATGCCGCGGAGAGGTCTAGGAGGATGAGGGCCGCTGTTTCTCCATTGTCCATCAGGGCTCGGATGTCATCGGTGGCGGCGATGAGGGCGGTCTCGGTGCTGTGGTATTATCAGTGAACAGGAAAGAACACAGCACGCCCCACTAAATGAAATTAAAAGAGGCTGGAACTGCTTTCTGGCCAATGTCAGATCACTACCCAGGCATTCAACTCACATATGGGATCAGACATCTTCCACTCTTCCCCACATCGGATTTCTGTCTGAAACTTGGACCAAGCACTGCTCTAACCCCGAAATTGCTGTTGCAGTTCCTGTGGGGTGTCCTACAGTACAGTAGAGAAGAGTGTTGTAAAGTCTATTGCCATAGACTGGAGTATTGTAATTTGGAATTGAGGAGAGTAGTGTATTGTACAGTGCAGAAAAGTGTCATATATTGTAGTGGCATGCTATTCCATATAGTAGAGTCAAGTATCATAGACTGGAGCAGCGAGTTATATAGTTGAATGGCATGTCAAACAGTAGAGTAGGGTATTGTAGATTGTCATAAAGTGGAGTAGAGTGTGTTAGAGTAGAGTAGGGTGAAGTAAAGTGACATAGAGTGAAGAATCATAAAGGGAAGTGGCATAGGGTGCCGTGGAGGAGAGTGTTGTAGAGTGCAGTGTTGTGTCATATAGTGGAGTGCCGTATCCTAAAGAGATGTTGAGTGTTGTGTCGTCAAGTGTCATATAGTGTAGTACACAGGCATAGAGTGAATGACCATAGAGTCGAGTAGAGTGGCTTTGGGGCACATGCATCATTGCTTTTTGCGGTCGCAAAGGTGCAGATTCTGCGAATCTGCCCCTTTGCGACAGCAATTTTTGCATTTGGGATGCATCATTGCATGTGAAAAAATCGTTATTTAAGTAATTCCAAAATTTGAGATTACCTAAATTGCGATTGCATTTAGGGAATCGCAAATTGCGATTCCATAAATGCAATGCAACACCCAAAAAAATTGCAATTTTGCTTTTAAGGAATGCAAATTACCATCAACTTAAAATTGATGGTAATTTGCAAAAACTTTGAAAAATGCACTAAAGTGCATTTTTCAAAGTTCTATGTTGCACACAAACATGCCATTGGGGCATGTGTGTGCGTGCAACATGTTTTTAAATTGCGCTTTCAGGGGTGAATCAGGGTGTCTTTTAGGCCCCCATATCACCCTTGAAATTGCATGCGCAATTTGCGAGTACCTATTTCGTACTTGCAAATTGCGCTTGCAATTCCCATTGACTCCTATGTGCCTTGGGCCATAGGAATCAATGGGATGCCATTCCTTAATTGTGACTCGCAATTTGCGAGTCGCAATTAAGGAATATTAAGGAATCACATTTTTAGGGGGAATCCTTCATGCATTGCATTTTGCGATTTCTAAATAGCGAATCGGTAACATTTGCTACTTAGAAATTGCAAAATGTGGGATTGATGCATGTGGCCCATAGAGTATGGTATTGTAGAGTGGAGTTGCTAAAAGTGGAGTAGAGTATTGTAAACTGGAGCGGCATAAAGTAGAGTATAGTACAGTGGTATAAGGAGGAATAAAGTTTAACAGAGTGGAGTATAGTGGAGTGTATAGTGGAGTGGTGTACACTGGAGTGGTGTAGTGTAGAGTTTAGAAAAGTATCATAGAGTGGACGGGCATTTCATAGACTATGGTGGCATGGAGCGCAGTAGAGTGGCGCAGCATACAGTTGAGTAAAGTGTCATAAATTGGAGTACTGTGCTGAACAGTAGAGTGATGTGGGATATCATACAGTATTGGGAAGTGATGTACATCACAGTAGGATAGAGTGACATACAGTCTAGCTGATTTTGGTAGAGTGAAGAGGTGTACACTAGAGTACAGTGTAGTAAAGAATGGCACAGTGAATTGGTATACAGAGTTATAGAGTACAATGGCATTGAGTGATGTAGAGTAGAGTGGCATACAGTGGAGTAGTGGAGAAAAGTGGAGTACTGTGTCATAGTTGAGTGGAGTAAAGTATGGTGCAGTGGCATACAAAGAGTTGGGTACAGTGATGTATAATGGACTAGAATATCATAGAGTAGAGTGGAGTATTGTGTTGTACAATGGCATAGAGTATAGTACAGTGGAGTAAAGGCAGGAGTAAAGTATCAGAGAATGTCATATATCAATCAATCATGTGTTTGTTGAGTGTGACTACTCACCGGTGAGGGTCTAAAGGCACGGGGGGGGAGTCACAGGGTCCTGTCCATCAAGGACGTGGTCTATCGAAGAGCCATGTTTTGAGGTATCTCGTGAAGTTGGGGAGTGAGATCGACTGTCTGAGTTGGAGCGGGAGGGCGTTTTAGGCTCTGGCCGCGAGGAAGGAAAAAGAGTGGCCTTCCAATCTGGACTTCCTATTGCGAGGGTCCACATTGTAGGAGAGCTGGGCCAATCGTAGGGTCATTTGGGGTGTGTGAAATGTGGGTCGGCTGTTCAGGTATACCGGTCCGGTGTTGTGGAGGACTTTGTGTGCAAGGGTGAGAATCTTGAAGCTGATTCTTGCCTCGATGGGGAGCCAGTGGAGTGTGCGCAGGTGCTGGGTGATGTGGCAGTGTTGTGGCAGGTTGAGGACTAGACTGGCAGAGGTGTTCTGGATGATTTGAAGGTTGCGTGTGAGGTTTTTGTTGATTCTGACGTAGATTGTGTTGCTGTAATCGAGTCTTCTGGTGACGAGGGAGTGTGTGACGGCCTTCCTGTGTTCGAGGGAGATCCATTTGAAAGTCTTGCGTAGGAGGCAAAGGGTGTGGAAGCTGGAGGATGTGACGGAGTTGATCTGGTGGTCCATTTTGAGTTTGGAGTCCAGGATGATTCCGAGGTTGCGTTCATGGTCCATGGGGGGGGGCGGGCTTCAGAGGGAGGTGGGCCACCTAGTGTCGTTTCAGCCGTTGGAGTGTGGGCCCATGATGAGTACTTCCATTTTGTAGGTGTTGAGTTGTAGACAGCTGCTCTCCATCCATTTGGTGACTCCCTCCATGCCTTCTTGAAAGTTGTGTTTGGCTGCTTTGGGTTCGTTGGATAGGGAGAGGATAAGTTGGGTGTCATCTGCGTATGAAACAATGTTGAGCCAGCGGGTTCTAACTATGGGGGCAAGTGGAGCCATGCAGATGTTGAACAATGAAGGGCTGTGGGAGGATCCTTGGGGTATTCCACAGGTGGTCAGTGGGGAGTTTGAGAGGATGGGAGGGAATCTTACTCGTTGCATTCTGCCAGAGAGGAATGAGCGGGTCCAGTCGAGGGCCTTGTCCCAGATCCCTGTGTCGTGCATCCTGCATTTTAGGATGCATTGAGAGACTTTGTCGAAGGCCGCTGAAAGGACAAGGAGGATGAGGGCTACTGTCTCTCCTCTGTCCAGGAGGGAGCAGATGTTGTCTGTTGCGGCAAGGAGGGCGTTTTCCGTGCTGTGGTTCTTTCTAAGCTGGATTGGGAGGAGTCAATTATGTTATGCTCTTCGATGAAGGTGTTGAGTTGGCTGTTGATGGCTTTTTCAATGACTTTTGCTGGGAACGGGAGCAAGGAGATGAGATATGGGTCTGTAGTTTTTGAGGTGGTAGGGTCCACCGAGTGTTTCTCCAGGAGGGGGTTGACCTCAGTGTGTTTCTAGTCATAGGGGAAGGAGGTATTCGCAATGGGGGCAAAGCATGGGGGCAATGGTGTCAGCAGTTCTGTTGAAGATGTGGTGGGGGCAGGGGTTCGTTGGGGCCCGGGAGTGGATTGACTTCACCGTCTTCAGTGTGTCTTCAGTGGTGAGGGCTGTCCAGCTCTCAATCATTTGCTTCAAAGTGTCGGGCAGTTAGGTGTGGGTTCTGTGTGTTGGCAGTATTTGTCGAAATTGTCGTAAATGTTCTTGATTTTGTGATGAAAGAAGGTGCTGAGTTTGTCGCAGAGGTCTTGTGAGGGAGGGATGTCTGTAGACTCTCTGATGGGTTGGGCGAACTCCTTGACGATGCTGAAGAGATGTTTGCTGTTGTGTGCATGCGTGGAGATTCTGTCTTCGATCGCTTGCTTTCTTGTATTTCTGATGAGTTGGTGGTGGGCGCTGGTGGCAGCTCTGAAGTTGTTGTGGGCTTCTGTAGATCTGGAGTATCTCCAGGCCTTTTCTGGGCAGCGTCCTTCAATAAACTCCCATTCTTCTGCCCGCACTTCGTCTGATTTGCGGGTTGGAACGTCTCAAGGTTCCATACCTGTGTGTTTCTTATTTTCTTCTTTATTGATCTCCCAATCGATAGGACATGTATTTTTTTTTAATCTTGAGAGTTATACCACCGAATATAGTTGTATGCAGGGTGCGCCACCTTTCACAGAAGCGGGTGGTGTGTCGCATTTGATAAGTAACGAACGTATTATGCAGAACTCTGAATATCTTTTTATACCGGGCGCGCCAGGGACATAAAAGCAGGTGGTGATACCCATTGAAGAGTAATCAATACACAATATAAAGACATCTACTTGGGACACGGATTGCTCGTGCCCTTGAAGATATTGGAAAAAACTCTTAAGAGAAGACTGTGGACTTTATATAACCAGAAGCACAAAACATTTCTGGTATTTAATGCACAGTAGGACAACAAGCGTTTAGCCAATCGCCTTAATAAAGTCTAAGGGGGAGACAAAACATGTGTTGGCATAGTGGCAGTCTGTTATGATGGATGTAACAACCACGAGGAAATAAAATGACATCAAATCGAAGAAACTGCACAGTGTGGACTCTGTTTATCTCGCATTTTTTGGAACATTAAATGATCTTCATAAAGTGGCAACATTGTTCAAGATACAGACGTGTATTTGTGGTCGGAAGGTAGTTTTTCAACCCATAATTTGGGAGGGTGTGCTGGATAAGTGTTCTTTCTTTTCAATTAGTTTGTATACACACCAGGTCACTGCTGTGTTAACAGCATCCTATGGTAGTAGGTGCTTTAGAGTCAAACGAGCACCCCAGTAGGAACTGAAGAATATTATTAACTCACACTGTATTACCATTGATGTGGAAACTTTTTTTGTTATTGTTTGATTGTGCGGCTCTTTTTCTTTTAGGGAAACACTACTACCTCTTTATGTGTAATATATGGTGAAATAGTGGACAGTGAAATACTGTACAGTGGAGTGTAGAAGACTGGAGTCAGATAGAGTGGAATAGCGTAGAATAGAGTGATGTACAGTAAATGGAGGTAGAGTTGAGTAGGGAACAGTTGATTAGCAAGAGTGGGGTGGCATACATTGAAGTGGCATAGCGTAGAGTCAATAAAACTGTTATAAGTTGGAGTGACGTCTCATACAGTAGAGTGGAGGACTATGTCATACAGTGTTGGAAACTATCGTAGAGTGTAGTAGAGTGTTGTACAATAGATTGTACATGCATAGAGTCTAGTGCAAATTTGGACATTGGAGAGTACAGGGATAGAGGGGAGTTGAGTGTAGTAGAGTGGCATAGAGTTGTAGAGTTTTGTAGAGCGGAGGTATATATTTGCATGCCCTTATTATTTCACTACAGAAGTTTGCATCATCTTGAAATGCATAAAATGCTATGGGCCAGATGCATCAAGCATCCATTTTGCGATTCCTTATTAGCGAAAAATAAGGAACCGCTAATAAGGAATAGCAAAATGGAATGCATCAAGAAATCACTACACAAATAGCGATTTCTTGCGAGTCGCAATTAAGGAATACCTCCCCATTCATTCCTATCGGCCTAGAGGCCCATAGGAATGAATCGGAAGACAATCTCAATTTGCGAATGGCGATTCGCAAATTGAGATTGCGATTTCAAGGGTGCAGGGGTGTCCAAAGGACACCCTGTTGCACCCCTGAATTTGATCTGTGCACATATGTTGCGTACACACATGCCCTTAGGGCATGTGTGTGCGCAACATGAAACTTTGAAAAATGCACAAAAGTGCATTTTTCAAAGTTTTTGCAAATTACCATGAAGTTGTACTTCATGGTAATTTGCCTGCCCTATTAGTGAATTCGCTATTTTTGAAACTTTCATGCATTGCATTTAAGGAATCTCAATTTGAGATTCCTTAAATGCAAACAATCGCAATTTAGCGAATTCTCTATTTGCGATTTTTGCATTTGGGATGATGCATCCCAAATGCAAAAATACCGGTCACAAAGGGGCAGATTCTGAGAATCTGCCCCTTTGAGCCCGGTTTTTAGCTTGATGCATCTGGCTTTATATGTCTTTCAAATTTTGTGGTCATTCGTCATATAGGTGGAAGTTGTTACGGAGCTAATATCCAAGGAATTCCTATCTTTGGGAATACTAACTATAACTACAGAGTGACAGATTTAATGTGATTTCCTTCTTTTTATCTTTCGTATTTGCTATGTATTTGTTTATTAGTTTACATATTCATGTAATGATGCATGTGTCTTTTAGTTTTTCATGCAGACATTCTGAAACTTTTCATCTGCAGTGTAGTTTATTTTTTGGGCTTCCTTGCTACTTTTAGTAGGATTCTGATACATAGAAGCCCAAAGTGAAAGAAAGCCAATCAATGTTGTTGTAAAAATTAGGATTATTTTTTTTTCTAATAGCCAATTATCATGTCTTCCATATAGTAGTTTGGGTACCTCAGTGCTAAGCCATTTTTCTATTTTGTTGCACATGAATACATAAGGAAGAGGTTTTGTGTTTGGCTTATTGGGCACAATTTTATTTTGTGAGCCAGAAGGCATTCAAAGAAATCTTATGTACAGTAAGATGTATACTATTTGTTATGTATTTTCTTTGTTAGGTTTCCATTAGCATGTGCCCATAAATGGGTCTTTCAGATGTTCATGTAGTAAATCTGAAACTTTACATATGCAGTCTAGTTTATATTTGGGGTTTCCTTGCTATTTTTTTGTAGGATTGTGCGACATATGAAGACCAAAATGAATTAAAGTCAATCATTGCTATTGTTATTGAAATTGAGATTATAATTTTTTTCCTAGAGGCCAAATAACATGTCCTCCAAATAGTAGTTTGTGTGGTTCACAGCCAGGTCAATTTTTCATTTTCTTCCACAGAGGTGCATAAGAAAGATGGTTTTTGTTAGGCTTGTTGGGCCAGTTTTATTTTGTGAGCCAGAGAGAATGCAAAGAAAACTTGTGTAGAATAAGTTGTATTCTATTTGTTGTATATTTGTTTATAGGTTTACAATAGCATATGACCATAAATGGGTCTTTCAGTTGTTCGTGTAGTGAATCTGAAACTTTACATTTGTAGTCTAGTTTCTTTTTTGGGCTTCCTTGCTAATATTAGCAGTCCTGTGATAAAAGATGTCACTAAGATGAAAATCCTTCTAACTTAACCCCTTCGCTGCTAGGCAAAATACTGAATTCCCCAAGGGGTCATTTGTGTAGATCCATCAAGGTTTCTTTATAGAAACTAACAGTTAAATATAGAAAAAATTGAAAATTAGTTGAAAAAAAGAACTTTTTGTGTCAACGTTTTCACCTGTAACTTCTTTTAATTATGACAGCTCTTTGAAAGCAATATACCGTTATATCCGCTGGACCTTGTTGGTTGTGGGGATATATAGGACTTGTAGGTTCACTAAGATCCCGACGAACCCAGAGTCAAAAACTGAGCAGCAATTTGCAATAGCTTTTTATTATGTACCAGGTATATAGCAATTATTGTGGGAAAATATATACATGGAAAAATCGGTATGAAAGACACCTATGTATTTCTGTAATGGGAACAAAATATGGGGGCACATTATCAAGAACGGCGATAAAATTATCGCCGCTTTAGCGGCAGGAAACTGCCGCTAAAGCGGCGATAATGGGCTTGATAATATGCCCTTGTGAATTCCCATAGCAGCCCAGGTTAACACCAGAACCTGGGCTGCTATGGGAATTCACAAGAGCATATTATCAAGCCCATTATCGCCGCTTTAGCGGCAGGGCCGTTCTTAATAATATGCTCCATAGCGTTTTTCAAAATGACTTCTTTTGTACACAATGTCTTTCATTTGGAAGGCAGAAATGCATTGAAAGTCAATTGGAAATAACAGTTGCTTTACAAACCTTAATTACCCTAATTCTCCCGATACAAATAGTACCTCACTTGTGTGGGTAGGCATAGTGCCCACAACAGGAAATGGCTCAAAACCCAACGTGAACACACCACATTTTCACTATGAGAAATTACCCTTTTTTTGTCAGGATCACACTCCACAGGATCCACACGCAGCAACAATGCTCCACCTCCGGACCCTCCGAACACCCTGAAGTATAAACACAGGGTGTTCAGACGATACGGCGAGGGAAAACTACCCCAAAAGGGGAAAAACCCAAAAGAATAAAGAGGAGAAGGAAAGGGCAGCAGGGAAAAAGAAACTGGAAGACAAAAACACAAAGGTTAATACATTCCTTAAGTCCTACACTCATTAAAGTCTCACTAAAATGTAACCTTAGAATCACCTGAAAAGAAATGCGCCCATACACCTAACTGCTGATCCTCTCTTTCCTTTCACCCTGGATAACACAAATAAAAACATAAGGTAAGAACATGAAGTGTGACCCACCATCTGTCTACAATCTGTTCACCCTATCTAGTAACATACCCCAAAGCCTAAACAGCAACCTCTAAAGAAACAGGTTCATTGCAGATGATTGAAAACACCAACAGAAGAAAGGCAGCGTTGCTGGAAAGGAAGCAAGGCTCTCTTTTATGCAGTTCATGAAATCCTAAGCTTTCACGAAGGTATATAAAGGTTCCTTTAAACAAACGTCATTCCATGAAGTATAAACCAAATACGGTATGATGTAGTTCCTTCACTACCATCATCCGCTTTGGTATTTGCAAGATCCAATATTACAATAGGAACTCCAATGGCACTTTTCATGACGGTAGCGTGGAGGTCCTTCAATTCCCCCCCTACACTCCGCCACCGCAAAACAGGTAGGAAAGCGTAATGGGTAGAAAGTCCGCTGATTGCAGTCTCAGCGCGAGACCAAACAAGCCTCTGGCACCCAACACAGTATGTAAATCCCCACAGCCGCGAGGCAATTCAAAACATGGAGAACTCCGGAAAATGATTAAATGAACGCGCTAGCCAGCGCGTGTGACACAAATACCGGGATAAAAGAGCTTTCTCATCCGAATCTTGGAACTCCGCTAGGTATCATTGGAAAAGGTCCGGAACAAACAGAGGAGCAGCCGCTCCTCCGTAAACAGAATCACAAGCCCTGAGTTCCTGGCTCTACCCCGTGATATCCTGCTCGCCGGGGATTCTGGGTACAGTGGTTCCAGGCCCAATAAAGCTGGGTGATGTAGTTTATTGCAGGCGCGGTGACCTGCTACCTGACATTTTTGGCAAAGTGCCTAGCTGTAGTTTTTGAATCCTAGCTCTGCCTACACCTTAGGAAACCTAGAAAACCTATATATTTTTTAACACTAGTCACCCAGGGGAACCCATAATGGGGTGATTTGACTGCCTGCCACCAGGTTCAGTTATCCAGTATCCCTTGTAAACCTAAAAAATGTCAAAACAAACACATTTTCCCCACATTTCTGTGGTGGAAAGTTCTGGAATCTGCAGAGATCCACAAATTTCCACCCACTCCGTGTTCCCCACAGTCTTTTGAGAAAACATGGTACCTCACATGTCTGGGTCAGCCTAGTGCCCGCGACAGGAAACGGCGCAAAACGCAACATGGACACACCTCAATTTCGCAGTGAAAAATTACCCTTTTTGGCAAAGTGCCTAGCTGTAGTTTATGAACCATAGCTCTGCCGGCACCTTGGAAAACCTAGCAAACCTATCAATTTTTTAAACTACACACCAAGGGGAATCCAGGATGGGGTGACTTGACTGCATCTAACCAGGTTCTGTTACCCAGAATCCCTCGCAAACCTAAAAAATTGTCAAAAAAATACATTTTCCACACATTTCTGTGGTGGAAAGTTCTGGAATCTGTGTGGATCCACAAATTTTCACCTATCCTGCGTTCCCCAAAGTCTTCCAAGAAAAACGGTACCTCACTTGTGTGAGTCGGCCTAGTGCCCGCAACAGGAAATGGCGCAAAACGCAACGTGGACATAGCTGAATTTTGCAGTGAAAAATTACAGTTTTTGGCAAAGTGCCTAGCTGTAGTTTTGGAACCATAGCTCTGCCGGCATCTACGGAAACTTAGCAAACCTATACACTTTTTAAAACTAAACACCCAGGGTAATCCAGGATGGGGTGACTTGACTGCCTCTCACCAGGTTCTGTTACCCAGAATCCCTTGCAAACCTACATAATTGTCCAAAAAAACCACATTATTCCCACATTTCTGTGGTGGAAAGTTCTGGAATCTGCGTGGATCCACAAATTTCCAGCCGCCCCGCGTTCCCCAAAGTCTTCTATGAAAAATGGTACCTCACTTGTGTGGGTCAACCTAGTGCCCGCAACAGGAAACGGCGCAAAACGCAACGTGGACATACCTCAATTTTGCAGTGAAAAATGACAGTTTTTGGCAAAGTGTCTAGCTGTAGTTTTTTAACCATAGCTCTGCCGGCACCTAGGGAAACCTAGCAAACCTATACATTTTTTAAAACTAAACACCCAGGGGAATCCAGGATGGGGTGACTTGACTGCCTCTCAACATGTTCTGTTACCCATAATCCCTTGTAAACGTAAAAGATTGTTTTAAAAAAAACACATTTTCCCCACATTTCTGAGGTGGAAAGTTCTGGAATCTGGTGGATCCACAAATGTTCACCCACCCCGCGTTCTCCAAAGTCTTCGTAGAAAAATGGTTTCTCACTTGTGTGGGTCGGCCTAGTGCCTGCGACAGAAAATGGCGGAAAATACAACGTGAACACACCTCAATTTCGCAGTGAAAAATGACCCTTTTTTGGCAAAGTGCCTAGCTGTAGTTTTTGAACCATAGCTGTGCCGGCACCTAGGGAAATGTAGCAAACCTATACATTTTTTAAAACTAAACACCCAGGGGAATCCGGGATGGGGTGACTTGATTGCCTCTCACCAGGTTCTGTTACCCATAATCCTTTGCAAACTTAAAAGATTGTTAAAAAAAACACATTTTCCCCATATTTCTGTGGTGGAAAGTTCTGGAATCTGGTGAAACCACAAATTTCCACCCACCTCCAAGAAAAATGGTTCCTCACTTGTGTGGGTTGGCCTAGTGCCTGCAACAGGAAATGGCGCAAAAGGCAACATGGACACACCTCAATTTCGCAGTGAAAAATGACCCTTTTTTGGCAAAGTGCCTAGCTGTATTTTTTAAACCATAGCTCTGCCGGCACCTAGAGAAACCTAGCAAACCTATGCATCTATGTCAACTAGACACCCAGAAGAATCCAGGATGGGGTGAAGTGACTGCCTTTCACCAGGTTCTGTTACCAAGAATCCCTTGCAAACCTAAATAATTGTCCAAAAAAACCCGTTATCCACACATTTCTGTGGTGGAAAGTTCTGGAATCTGCGTGGATCCACAAATTGCCACCCACCCCGCGTTTCCCAAAGTATTCCGTGAAAAATGGTACCTCACTTATCTGGCTCGGCCTAGTTCCCGCAGCAGGAAACGGCGCAAAACGCAATATGGACATAGCTGAATTTCGCAGTGAAAAAAAAACGTTTTTGGCAAAGTGCCTAGCTGTAGTTTTTGAACCATAGCTCTGCCGGCACCTAGGGAAACTTAGCAAACCCATACACTTTTTAAAACTAAACACCCAGGGGAATCCAGGATGGAGTGACTTGACTGCCTCTCACCATGTTCTGTTACCCATAATCCCTTGCAAACGTAAAAGATTGTAAAAAAAACAATTTTCCCCACATTTCTGCGGGGGAAAGTTCTAAATCTGGTGGATCCACATATTTCCACCCACCCCGCATTCTCTAAAGTCTTACAAGAAAAATGGTTCCTCACTTGCGTGGGTCGGCCTAATGCCTGCGACAGGAAACAGTGCGAAATGTAATGTGGACACACCTCAATTTCGCAGTGAAAAATGACCGTTTTAGGCAAAGTGCCTAGCTGTAGTTTGTGAACCATGGCTCTGCCGACACCTAGGGAAACCTAGCAAACCAATACATTTTTAAAAACTAGACTCCCAGGGGAATTCAGGATGGGGTGACTTGACTTCCTCTCACCAGGTTCTGTTACCCGGAATCCCTTGCAAACCTAAATAATTGTCCAAAAAAACACATTATCCCCACATTTATTTGGTGGAAAGCTCTAGAATCTGCGTGGATCCACAAATGTCCAGCCACCCCGCGTTCCCCAAAGTCTCCCGTGAAAAATGGTACCTTACTTGTGTGGGTCAGCCTAGTGCCCACAACAGGAAACGGCGCAAATCGCAACGTGGACATAGCTGAATTTTGCAGTGAAAAATGACAGTTTTTGGCAACGTGCCTAGCTGTAGTTTTTTAACCATAGCTCTGCCGGCACCTAGGGAAACCTAGCAAACCTATACATTTTTTAAAACTAAACACCCAGGGGAATCCAGGATGGGGTGACTTGACTGCCTCTCACCAGGTTCTGTTACCCAGAATCCCTTGCAAACCTACATAATTGTCCAAAAAAAACACATTATCCCCACATTTCTGTGGTGGAAAGTTCTGGAATCTGCGTGGATCCACATATTTCCACCCGCCCCGCGTTCCCCAAAGTCTTCTATGAAAAATGATACCTCACTTGTGTGGGTCAACCTACTGCCCGCTACAGGAAACGGCGCAAAACGCAACGTGGACATACCTCAATTTTGCAGTGAAAAATGACCGTTTTTGGCAAAGTGTCTAGCTGTAGTTTTTTAACAATAGCTCTGCCGGCACCTAGGAAAACCTAGCAAACCTATACATTTTTTAAAAACTAAACACCCAGGGGAATCCAGGATGGGGTGACTTGACTGCCTCTCAACATGTTCTGTTACCCATAATCCCTTGCAAACGTAAAAGATTGTTTAAAAAAAACACATTTTCCCCACATTTCTGAGGTGGAAAGTTCTGGAATCTGGTGGATCCACAAATTTTCACCCACCCCGCATTCTACAAAGTCTTCCAAGAAGAATGGTTCCTCACTTGTGTGGGTCGGCCTAGTGCCTGCGACAGAAAACGGCGGAAAACGCAACGTGAACACACCTCAATTTCGCAGTGAAAAATGACCCTTTTTTGGCAAAGTGCTTAGCTCTTGTTTTTTAACCATGGCTCTGCCTGCACCTAGGAAAATGTAGCAAAACTATACATTTTTGAAAACTAAACACCCAGGGGAATCCAGGATGAGGTGACTTGACTGCCTCTCACCAGGTTCTGTTACCCACAATCCCTTGCAAACTTAAAAGATTGTCAAATTTGGGCAATTTCCTGTTGCAGCCACTATGCCTACCCACACAAGTGAGGTACCATTTTTATCTGGAGTCCTGGGGGAATTCTGGGTGGGAGGAAACGTTTGGATCCACGCAGATTCCAGAACTTTACCACCCAGTAATTTGAGAAAAAAGTGAATTTTTCGGCAAAATTTGAGGTTTGCAGGGTATTCTGGGTAGGAGAATGATGGGAGACCCACGCAAACCATACCTCGCTGGACCCCCCCGGGTGTATAATTTCCAGAAATGTGTGGGTTGGGTAGGTTTCCCACGATAGCTGCCGATCCCCGGGCCAAAAACTCATGGGACCCCCCATGCAAAACCAAGTTGGGTCGTGATAGGTAATTTTGATGTCACCTCAATAGGTTTTGGGCCCTTGCCTGTCGCGGGTCCTTGAGCCACCCATGCAAGTGAGGTACTATTTTTATTAGGAGACCTGGGGGAATGCTGGGTGGGAGGAAATTTGTGGATCCACGCAGATTCCAGAACTTTCCCACAGAAATTTGAGAAAAATTTGAATTTTGGGGTGAAATTTGATGTTTGCAGGGGATTCTTGGTAGGGGATTGATGGGTGACCCACGCAAGCTCTATCTCCCTGGACTACTCTGGATGTCTAGTTTCCAGAAATATGTGTGTAAGGTAGGTTTCCCGAGATGGCTGCCGAGCCCCGGGTCAAAAACTCATGGGACCCCCCTTGCAAAACTAGGTTGGTTTGTAATAGGTAATTTTGATGTCGCATCAATAGGTTTTGGGTCCTTCCCTGCCGCGAGTATTTGGCCCACGCGGACAAGTGAGGTACCATTTCTATTGGGATACTTGGAGAAATGCCGGGGGGTTTGGAAATTTGTTGTTACTTTCTGCAGTGTGAAAATATGGGCACAATAATGCATGGTTAATGTCATAGTCACATTTTGAGGTTTGCAGGACATTGTGGGTAAGATAACTTTTTGGGATCCACAAGAGAGAAATCACCATGCACTCCCATGGGTGTTTAGTTTACGAAAAAACCTACAGTTGTTAGGTTATTCTTAGATGAAATGTACAGCTTGGCAGAGAGACAAGGATTACTGCACAACCATCTATTTCTCATGCACACACATACTGGTTGGATTTGGCATGAGCACGAGTGATGGTTCAGTACATAAAATTTTACTAACAAGAGATTTCACAAAAATGAAATGCACTGTCAATAATTGAAAGGACAAAAAACGGAACCAGTGACTCGCAGCTCGTGAGCTGTAAAGTCACTTCAAGGCACCAACCGCTTTACAAGCCATTCACACACTTTTCATACATGATACACACAAGACCATTCACACCACCAGGCACAAAACCAACACATTACAACATTTACAAAAAAGGACAAGGTACACCCTGCTTGACAAAAACTGAAAAAACACATTTTTATGCACAACCACCTATTCTTCAAACACACATGCATACTGGTTGGATTTGGCACGAGGGTGAATGATGGTTTCAGTATATACAGTTGTATTAACCAGAGATTTCACAAAAATGAAATGCACTGTTATTTGAAAGGACGAGAAACTGAACCATTGACTCACAGCTTATGAGCTGTAAAGCCACGACAAGGCACCAACCTCTTTATAGGATATTCATACACCTTTCATACGTGTGACACATACAAAACCATTCACGTCAGCTGCCAGCCGAGCACATTACAACACTCACACCAGCAGACAGCGACATTCAAGGGCCCATCACTTTCACACGCCCACATTCCTGACACAGCAACCACATCAGCTCACGGATTGCGTTGAGTGGTGTTTGACTAGCAGTGTGTGTAGTGACCAGCAGTTAGTCACTACTCACACACCGCCAATCAAGGGCCAGTCCCTGCACACCACACCGCCAGTCAAGCGCCAGTCCATGCACTCCGCCAGCCAAGTGCCAGTCCACACACACCGCCAGCCAAGCGCCAGTCCACGCACACCACACCGCCAGCCAAGCTCCAGTCCACGAACACCGCCAGCCAACCACCAGTCCATGCACACCACACCTCCAGCCAAGCACTAGTCCACGTGCACCGCCAGCCAAGCGCCAGTCCAAACACACCCCCAGCCAAGTTCCAGTACAAACACAAAGCCAGCCAAGTGCCAGTACACGCACACCGCCAGCCAAGTGCCAGTCCACGCACACCACACTGCCACCCAAGCACCAGTCCACGCACACCGCCAGCCAAGCGCCAGTCCAAACACACCGCCAGCCAAGTGCCAGTACAAGCACACCACCAGCCAAGCCCCAGTCCACACACACCGCCAGCCAAGCACCAATCAAAACACACCTCCAGCCAAGCACCAGACCACTCACACCGCCTGACAAGCGCCACTCAACGCACACTGCCATCACATTTAGGATTTTTTTTTATATAAATAAGAAAACACAAACAAATTGCAAATAGATACAAATCTACTAACACAAAATCTGAAACTAAATACACTACACAAATGCCAACCTTGAAACTGAACAGAAAATATTAAACAGGCAGTTCACTTTACCACATATGGATGCTCCCAAAAATTATTTAGAATGTGGTACATTCTAAAACAAGCAAGTATACACAGCCCAGAGTTAGAAGGACACTCGGGGCAGTACATACGAGTCTCCTTCCGTATTCCTCTTTGCCAACAGACTCTACATCTCCTACTGGGAAAGTCTTTTGAGGGTGTGGGAGGAATGTGATCAGGAAAGTGGCGATCTTTCGATCTTGCATCATCCTCCACCACTCCAGCTCTAGGAACACTTGCCTGTTCCACTAAAACAAGGCGGCCTATTACAGACTCCTGAAACTTAGCAAAAGTCATCTTTGACTCAGGACAAGAATCCTGGAACACAACAAAAACATTAAAGGTTGCCAAGTGGAAAAGATGGTTAGCCAACTTCTTGTACCAAGTGTAAGCCTTACGAAGAGCAGCGTAAGGTTCCAACCTCTGATCTACTCTGTCATCACCACCCATATGCCCATAATAGTCTAAAATGCACACAGGTTTGCGCGTTTCAGCAACCTGACCCCAAACAGTCACAGGTGCAGTGCTTTCATCATGGATGGTAGTCAGCATGTAGACATCTCTCCCGTCTGAAAACTTTACAGCTAGAAGCTCCTCGCAACGCACTGCACTGCACTGCACTGTCCCCACACAAGCTTTTGACAAACAAGTTCTTTTGGGAAAACTTTACGGTTAGAGCGGCTTGTGCCACAAGCAACAGTGTCCACTTTGGCCAATTCCCTGAAGAACCGCACACCAGTGTAAAATGTATCTACATATGAATGGTGGCCTTTGTTAAAAAACCTGCTACCAAGTTCCTACACAATTTTCTCAGTCACTCCAAAAGTGGCCGGACAACCAGGGGGGTTAATCCTGGATTCCTTACCGGTGTACACCCTGAAATTAGAGACATATCCAGTCCTACTGTCACACAGCATATACAGCTTAATTCCATAGTGTGCCCTTTTACTCGGAATGTATTGCCTAAAAACTAAGCGGCCCTTGAACAACATCAAAGACTCATCCACTGCAATTTCTTTCCCTGGAGCATGGATCTCAGAAAATCGATCAGCAAAGTGATCAATGACAGGCCGAATCTTAAAAAGACGGTTACAATCAGGGTAATCTCATGGCAACGCTAAACCATTACTGACAAAATGCATCATCCAAAGCAGAAGCAAATACCTATCACGACTCATGACTGTCAGAAATATAGCAGTTGCCATCAAGGGACTAGTAGATCAATATGAAGACATTGATGGCTTCCTTAGCAAGCCCATCAAAAAACTTTAACACCAAGAACTTCTTCATCTCTTCCAGATTTGTAGGAGTCCATTGGGTAGCTCTAGAGTGGGTCTTAAGGTTGGCACTGTTGTCCCTCAAAAACTGTTCAGCATACAAATTAGTCTGCTCAACAATCTCTGCCAAAAATACATCGTCCATAAACAACTGAAAAAAATGTATCGGCAAAAAGTTTTCAGTATTCACTCTACACCCTGGAACACCAGTAAAGTCTGGCAATGCCAGCAGCACCATGCCTTAGGCAACCCAGACCTCAGCACTTTCAACGGGAAGCCTTGCAGCCCCAGGCTGCAGCCCAGATGCCTCTTGCTGCACTATACCAACGGGAAGCCTTGCAGCCCCAGATGCCTCTTGCCCCACTTTATCAACGGGAAGCTTTGCAGCCGAAAGCTGCAGCCCAGATGCCTTGCAGCCACACTACACCAACAGGAAGCCTTGCAGCCCCAGGCTGCAGCCCAGATGTCTCTTGTGGCACTATCGGCACATCAATATCCTCCTCTAAAATAGGCACTTCATCTGTACTAAGAGTAGCTTCATCCGCACTGAGAGTAGCTTCATCATCTGAGGATTTCATGTGGAGAGAAAAATCACTGCCTGAATCGTCCCCTGCCTCCTCTGACTCAGATACAGAGTCAGTCTCTGAACCATGGTCAGAGGAAGACTCAAAAAGCATACCAACAACCTGCTGAGCAGTAATCCTGCGGCTAGCCATTATCCTTACTAAGAAAGGAGACTGCACAAACAAGTAAACAACAACCAACACTGTGCAAAATAAGTAAGTAAAAAAAGTGTACCATTATCACAAAGATCTATATACTCAAAAACGATACGATTCACTTACAAAAGACAGCTACACTCACCAGCACCTACTCTGCAGAGACACAGCAAAAACCAACAATACCCCACTAGAAAGAAAAAAACAAAATCAATTACTCACAAGAAAACAAAATACACATCCAGCACAAATGCAAAAAACACTCAAAAAACAGAAGCAAACATACTGATATTATTACACCATTTGCAAAAAACAAATTCATGCAGAGAAATGAAACTCATTTACATTGTACAAAAAAAAGTCTCTTACCAAACACATGCAACTACACAAACAGCAGAACCACCGGTAACGAAACCGCAACCTGGAACAGTCTAAAGAGCAAAAGCCTTCAACTAGAACAAAAAAGGAGAAATACAGCATTACAATTGCAATTCTCAAAAAATAAAACAATTAACATTATAACACGCTATGTTACTACTCAAATGGTCATTCAGCCAGATGGGCCTTCAAATAGAGCTGAGAAAAATAGGGGGTGATCTTGCCCAAGGGATCGTGTGAGGTTGTCTGCAAGGCCAATCTGCCCCCCAGGTGGGGCAGAAAACAGCAGACAGAAATTTGCCAACCGTGCAAAAGTAATAAATCCCTAGTGCCTAGTAGGGTTTTCTGCCTCCCCCCTCCCGCCTAGGGCAGAAAGGCCAAAAAAGGGGCAGATCAGTCACCAGACAGCAACCATGTTGCTTCCATTAGTCACAAAACAAAATCCCTGGTGCCTAGTGCGGTTTTCTTCCCCCCTAGGGGCAGTAAGGACAATAAAACAGGCTGTTCTGCCTCCACAGGGGCAGAATACACATATAAAAAAATCTGCCCCCTGGAAGCGACCCTTGGCCAAGGGGTGCTTCCATTTTAATTTAAAAGTCGTCCCTGGTGTCTAGTAGGGTTTTCTGCCCATCCGGGGCATAAAGGCAAAAGAAACCAGGCTAATCTGACCCTGGGAGGGGGGGCAGAATACGCATACAAAACCAATATGCCCCCTAGAAGCAACCCTTGCCCAAGGGGTCACTTCCATTTCATTTTTAAAATGAGTCCCTGGTGTCTAGTGGGGTTTTCTGCCCCCCCCCCCCCGGGGGCAGAAAGGCCCAATTAAGGCCCAATAACAATGCCGGGCAGAGTACACATAAATAAATTGCCCCCTGGAAGCGACCCTTGCCCAAGCGGTTGCTTCCATTTTTATTTAAAATAATTCCCCGGTGTCTAGTGGGGGTTTCTGCCCCCTCCCCCCCAGGGGGGCAGAAAGTCTAAAAAGAGGGCCGTTCGGCCCCCGGGAGGGGGGCAGAATACCCATTACAAAAAATTGGCCCCCTGGAAGTGACCCTTGCCCAAGGGGTCACATCCATTACAATTTAAATGAAATTCCCTGGTCCCAAAAAAATGGGGCGATCTGCCCCCAGGGGGGCAGAATTCCCAAACTAACAAAATTGCCCCTATGGAAGCGACCCTTGCCCAAGGGGTCGCTTCCATTTAAATTTACAAATAATCCCTGGGTCTAGTGAGCTTTTCTGCCACCCCCCCACCCCCCTGGGTCCAGAAATGGCCCAAAAAAGTCTGATCTGTCTCCAGGTGGGGCAGAAAAGTCGTTAAAATTAATGGCCCCCATAGGAAGCGACCCTTGCCCATGGGGTTGCTTTCTTTCAGCAAAAAAGGATATCCCTGGTATGTAGTGGGGCATTCCTGCTCCACGATCGCGTTGCTGTACGCAATCGTGAAGCAGGAATGCCCTGCATTGAGACATCAAGGGAAAGGAAATACTCTTTCCTCTCCCCCGATGCCTCAATGGGTCCCCAAATGCCCCCCCCCCGCCCCACCGGAGTGGAGGAAACTTACCTAGCTCCTTCGCACGCCTGGAAGCGAATGGCTTCCAGGCGTCCCAGCACTTCCTGATGATGTCGGCACGCGTTGTGCGTGGTGATGTCATGGGAAAGCATGGGGGGGTTGGGGTGGCAGCGGAAACTCTTCTGCTGCCTTCCCCCTCTGTGGGGGCAAGATCGATGCCCCAGGGGGGAGCGCCAGCGCTTCCCCCTAGGGCTGTGCTCATGACTGAGCGGTTCCATCATAAGCACAGCCCAACTGATGCTCATGACGGAACTGCTCCGTCATGAGCATTGAAGGGGTGAAAACAAACACACTCTACTTACCTGTAGTACCCAAAAGTGTCATCCGTGCTCCCTAATATCTAATGCTGCCAATTTTCAGCAAAATCTGACTTGCTATTATAGCGCTAGGCAAAGTACAAAGGCCTATGTAAAATGCATTTGATTTCAAGCTCTTTTTGGGGTCCCTTTTTGCGCTGCACCCCCTTGACCAAAAGCCACATAATTTTCTGTCCTCCGACAATAAAGCAGTTGCAAAAGGCTTGCAAGTTATTATGCTCATTAATCAAACAGGTGCAAAGGTATTAAAGGACATAAATCCTACTTTATGGCTTCCTTCCAAATAGTGATTTGTATGGCATGTATCAATGTTGTGTGACTGAAATCCAGTTGCATTACATTTTACTGATCAAAACATGGGCGGTGAGCCATTCGCAAAAGGAAAGGAGTCCCTTTGGAATCCCTTCCCTTTGAGAATGTAAAAAAAAACATTGTATATAAGACCACTGTCTACTCTCAAAGAAAGTTTTAAAATGCTACAAACTTTTTGAAAAAACATGGGCTTGTTTTCTTTAAGGAAAGTGGACTTCACCTGAAGGAAAAATTTCTTTAAAAAGTGATCACAGACATGGTAGTGTGCATAGCTCAGAATGTTTCATCCCTGTGATGTCCACCAATCCTAGTGAGTCACAGTTTTCCACCTAAATCATGAATATTGAAAATGGAGGTTGAATTGTGTTGCACTACGATTTGAATTTTGTCAACCGACCAAGTTGCACAAAGGTCATTCTATAAAATTCAACACTGGTCGATGAAATACTGGTTGCAAATAGTGGCTAGTATTTTGTGATAAGTGTTTCGTTCATCTGGCCCTTGAATGTTTTCTAATTTGTGCAGATCCATCACCGGGGTAGTTAAACAGGGCCACTGGAATTATGCAGTAGGGGTGCACCAAATTATGTCAGGGTTGGCTAAATTATGCAGAAACAATGGCCATTAAGCAGCATAATGAAGCACATTTTTCAAAGTAATACTTTATTATCTCCTATGTTCATATGGTAATACTCTCTAGGCAAAGATTTTACATCAATAGCACATGTTTAACAGGCAAATACAGAAATAAGCAACTGAAAGATTACTAGTTAACCTGTGCAGAGGGCCTTCCACTGCACATGAACACATGTTGCAATGTTTTTAGTAACTTTTGATCCATTTGAGCTGTAACTTTTTTTAAAAAAAATATGCAGAATATGCAGCAGATGATGGATTGTTTGGGAAAAGAGGCAAATTCACAATTATGTAAAAAAAAAAAAAAAAGCACCGGCCACAGAATTGCACAATTCCAGTGGCCCTGCAGTTTAAAGGGGAGATGGGACAAATATGGATTCATTGGCTAATTGGTTTAACACTGTGTGGTGAGACTGCACCAAAGGATTAGTTTACTCTTGATATGTCAATTTTGTGCCAATCCATCAAAAGGGGGAAAAATGAAGGGAGCAAATAAAAGTTGATTTATTTGTGACTTTGGCACTGTTTGATGAATTTGCATCAAATGTGGAGGGCAGTTGGTAAATTTGACCCAGTGCAGCTGTTTCTGGTTTTGTGCAGATCCACTGAGGGAGTTGGCAGTTACAAAAAAACTTTTTTGAATTACTAGTAAATGTGGCGATTTGTAAGACATTTGCTAAATACCAAACACATTTAGTCTACTGTTGGGATTTACTATGGAATCCAGATTCAACTGGGGGAATGTGGCCTAAAGATGTTCATTTGAAAATAACATTTGCACTGTGTGATGAACCTGCACAAAAGTATAAATACACATGTACACACATACATTCTAGCAGAAGCTTGCAAGAATTGGTTTTCTACTAGTATGTCAAGTTTTGTGCCAATCTATCAGACAATGCATTCGGCAGAGCCTTAGCGTTTGTTGTCTGCTCTTGGTTTTTTAAATGTCCTGCAGGCCCATCAAAGGGGAGTCAGGTTTAAACAGAGGAGAGGTGGGTTAAACGAAAGCTGACTTTCAAATACATTTGACATTACCTTTGAATACACATGAAACTTAGCAGACATTTAGAAGATTTAGCTTTCTGTTGGTTACACTAAATTTTCAGCAGATCTTTCAGAACTGGGACAAAGATAAACGGGCGCAATAAAAAGTTTCATTTACTAATAAGTCTTGGGATTGGTTGATTAATTAGTGTGGAATGTTGTACACCACAAAATAAACTAAGTACAAGTCCATGCAGGACCTGTGACCAATCGCTTCTGCACATGGCTGAAGGTAGTTGGGTGCAGAGCCTGGCAAAACACCATGCACACATTGATAGGGTACATGGCAGGTGACTTTAGTATATCATAACAAAATGCCTCATTGACAAAACACAATGGAAAGTTAGTGACGCTTTGGTGAACACAAAACTGAAAAAGCCCCGAAATTCCCTAGTTATGCCATGCAACGCACACTCACCATAACTCATGCCTCCATTGTACTCAGACACCCCTCAGTCAATGGTGTGTGAAAAAAAAACATGAAAGGCTCTATACAAAGGGCAAAACTTCAGAGAGTTATGGTGTGCATTGCATCACATAACTGGTGAAGAAACTATCTAACAAATGTATGTATTTACATTCAGGGATGGATTCTACAAGATCCCTTGGGTGTAAACTCCATCAGCAACACAGCCATTTTTCCTGCTGCCATGCCCTACTACAAACATTCAATGCTAAAATAATATTAATGATAATAATGCATTGTCCTCTTTTCGGTTCAAAAACTGGGTAAAATTTTCAGGATGGTTTAAAATCATTTAAGATAAGGTCCTTCCAGTTCATGCAAAGAAGGTATAATTTGATAATAAGTAGAATGCTCCCTAATTCTCAATTTTAATGAGTGTCATAATGAATCCACTGTGTGATGTGACTAATCCAATGATTATGAATTCCGTAAAGAATAGGAACAAGGCGAGGGTTATCCAAGATGGCGGAGTGAGGATGCCCTAGAACACAGCTTGCCGCCGGGGCTCTCGCAGACTTACCTGTTACTCGGATCTGTTCAAGGCTATTCATCCCTGCAAGTGGCTTCGAGCTTTGTGGAGTTTATTACTTTACAATCATCTTCGCTTCTTTTCCTGCGGAGCTATCGGAGGGGAAAAAGCACTAGCGGACGCCAGCGCAGTGAAGGTACCGCCACCGGCATTTGTTACTGTATCTGCATGAGAGGTGCAGATGGCAGTCAGCGTTCTTCGGTGGAGCGGCTTCCCTGTTACGTTGTTGCTCCTTAGTGACGTCGCTTCGTGGATGCACTGAGCTGGCGCCGAATGCTCTGGCTCTGGGTGTTTCGCCGATTAGGACAGCTCTCGACTCCCCGCCTCACACAGCTAATCCAGGGCTCTGCATTCGGCTGGTGGCGGCTGCGGAGTGGACGTGTGCCTTGGACTGCAGAGGCGGACGGGATGGCTCCAAAAAAATTGCCCAGGTCTACTTGAGCGACCAAACCGGCTGTAGCAGACCAAGCTGCAATATCGCCAGGGCGAGTGACAGTAACCGCTGCTGGGACTACTTTGCTGGCAGTATCACCTTCTCAGCCGACTGCTGCAGCAAAATCACCGGCGAGAGGCACAGGGACTAATAAACAGGTACTACGTCCTCCTGTGTTGATTGTTGATAGTACTCTTCCATCTAAAGTAACATCTAAAGTCACATTAACTAAATCTAAATCTATCAAGGAAGTAAATATCAACTCGGACCCTTTTGCAGATCATAGCTGGGGGGGTCCATCAGACTTGGTAAAGAAAAATGACAATGAGAAGGAGCATGAGGGGTCTAATGTAACTACCTCTCGAGATAAAAATGATTCATCTAGCATTCTAGCTCAACAAAGTACTTTAGAGCTAGGAGTTGCTCTTGACTCTATTCCTAAGGAGCTGAATACACTAGCAGCTAGTGTTAAGGCGGTAGCTGCTGGTGAGGGGCTTCAGGAGCAGGAACTGGACACAACTAATCCTTCTGGAACTACTTTGGGGATAAGCATTATCAACCCATCAAATCTGACTCCGCTACCTTCTGAGGGGGCTGCGGCTGCGGCCCGGGATGATGAGGTCGAGGGTGAGTGTGAAGGAGACTGCTCCGCAGAGGGCTCTGAGTATGAAGAGGGAGAGGAACATGAGATAAGGGGCAGAACGGCAGCAGAGATAGCTAAATTTATCGCAGATCGAAGGGGTAAAGCTAAACAGAAAAAAAAACAAAGAACTGGAATAAGAAAGGGAAAAGAACACCAGCAGAAGGGTTATCCTTAATTAATCTTGCTTCAACCACGAAGAAAAATTCCAATCTGGATAATAGCCCTCTCAGAAAATGGATGCAGGCTAAGGGTCTTGTGAAGAGTATTACTCTTCGACTTTCAGGCTCGGCCCTATCCGCTGATGAATCTCAGGTAAAACAGCTGGACACTCATTCTTTACGCCTAGCTCATCCTGCGTCTGCACCAGGATCAGCTCTGGTTACAGATTCTGTCCCGTTTCTCAGCCCTACTGGTCTTACAACCAGTTCTATACCGGCAACTTCCCCTGATAATCTTGAATCATCCTGCCATGGCCCCAATACACCAACATGTGTACCCTCTGATTCTTCCTGCAATATCTCTCCAGATGGTTTTGAGAAACAATGTCCTGAGATGTCCCCTTTTGAGGTTATTTTACACACTTTAACTAGCCATCGTGCTGAGGCGCAGGAACATTTTTTGCAACTACGGGGGGACAATACCAAACTTCAGAACTCATTGACTGAATTGACCTCCAAGTTAAGTGGGATATCGAAGGAAATAGAAGATCTTCAACAAAGAGTAGTTGGTATTGAAGAGAGTTCAGCCCACACTGAGACTTCACTAAAGGATCATGAGAGCCAGATTCTGGCATTACAGCTGAAGGTCGAGGACTTGGAAAATCACCAACGCCGATCAAATTTGAGACGCTTTGGTGTACCGGAGGGTTTGGAGGGGTCAGACGCAAGGGCATATGTGGTGGCACTACTAAGCAAAGCTCTACCTGATCTAGCTGACTGGGACTCGGACTCTCAGGTCCGGAGAGCCCATCGTCCCCCCCCATTTCAGAAGAAGAGGGACAGTAAATACCCTAGGACCTTCATAATTTATTTTGGGAATTTTCTCCTGAGAGAGGCAGTAGCTCTCAAAGCACGCCCCAATTCTCCTATTAAATATGAGAATATGTCTTTATTTGTTCACTCAGATTTGAGCAAACATACGATGGACAGGAGATGGAGATTAAAAAAGTTTATTGACCCCTTCAAAGCTATCAGGGGCAAGCATTTTTGCAAGAGCCTGCCCGTCTCAAAGTTATTAAAGGTGCTCACACCTATTATTTTTCGGATGAGAAAGAGTCGCAGAGTATGCTACCAAATTTGAGCTAATGGGTGGGCTGAAGATGAAAATGAGGGTCTACTATATGTATAAATAACTTTTTTGATGTATTTTTCTGTGTGTTCACTAGCACTTGGGGGGAAGGAGGAGCTTAAAGAAAAGCAAAAGAGGAAAGGGAAGAAATAGTGGTTAGGGGATGGAGGGGGAAAAAAAAGCGGGAATGGGTGGTCGGATAGCCCCGGTGCTTCTGTGTTCTGTGCTGCTCCTTTAACGGCAGCAGAAATGGAAGGGGCTCCCTCTGGTTCTGGGCTGAGGGAGAGGGGGGGTGGGGGGTGGGCCCAGGTTCTCCGAGGGGTGGGTGGTATGGGAGGGGTTAAAATTTCTAAAAACTCAGCACATTGTGATAAAAGTTTAAACTTGAAAGGATGGTATCACTGTTTTTTTTGCTTATTTTCATTCCTTTATAATATACAGTTTGGCAAAGCTGATTTAGATCATATACTAAAATGCATACTTTAAAATGTTTAGCATGGAACGTAGCCGGCCTAAATAATAGGAATAAAAGAAGACTTATATCCGAAGAACTAAGGCTTTATAACCCTCAGCTAATTTTCCTATCTGAGACACATATTTCGTATAAAGATAGAAAACTACTTAATCAGCTGGGCTATGAGGTTATAGTCTGCTCTTCTCAATTGGTTTCTCTCAGGGGGGTTGCCATATTAAAAGATAAAAGATCTAAAACTGAAATAATCAGATCTGGCACCGATAAATTGGGTCGGTGGGTGATTGCGCAAGTCTGCATTGGTAATTGTAAATATGTACTATGTGGAGTCTATGGCTCCAATAGAGATGAAGCTTTTGTTTTTGATGAATTAAATGTGGACTTATTGGACTGGGAGGGGGAGCTAATCATGATGGGGATTTCAATTGCATTATTGATTACAAACAGGACACCACTAGACCGGGGACTCGTCAACGTATGCATAAAGTCAGGGCTGCTATTTTAGATTTAAGCAGGGTACATAATGTTAAGGATGTATGGCGCTCCCTATACCCTGCTATCCCTGGTCATAGGTTTTATTCAGCTCCCCATAAACTCTGCACGCGGATTTTTATGGCTTGGGCAACGGATCAAATCATTCAGAATAGTATTATGGAAATTTGCCCCCGGGTGTCCTCGGATCATAACCCTATTCTACTAACTTATAGCTATGATGACGGTCAAAATAATTCCAGATTGTTCTCGTTCCCTCGCTATCTATTGACTGACACAGTCTATATCTCTCAACTTAAGCTCCATCTGTGTGAATGTATTAAATTAAATCTTCATACTGCTTCTCATATTTGTGTTTGGGATACATGTAAGGCCAGTATCAGAGGTCATGCGCAACAATACATTCTTAAACAGAATTCTGAACGTCGCAAAGAGAATAACAAATTAATAGCAGATATTAGGGAGTATGACATTTTATTGGTTAAGGCACTTTGTTTACAATCTACTAATGTTCTAGAAATAGAACTAAAATTGGGATCATTAAAATCTAATCTAAAAACTACCTTAATGGGAAAAAAACTGTGCCAAAATGCTTAAGACCAAAATTCAGCTCTATGAAGGAGGGGATAAGATCGGTAAGTTATTGGCGTATAAAGTGGCAGATGACAGAGCCCAGACTCGTATTAAATGTATAAAAGGCCCAAATCAAATTGTGTATAATCAACCCGTGCAGATCTTGTCTCAATTCAGAGATTATTATAGTACCCTTTATACTCCGGAGAATCAACCCCTTATATCTAATATATTAAAATATTTAGAAAGTAACTTTAAGGAAAAATT
Source organism: Lissotriton helveticus (assembly GCF_964261635.1). NCBI lineage: Eukaryota > Metazoa > Chordata > Amphibia > Caudata > Salamandridae > Lissotriton > Lissotriton helveticus. The sequence continues at coordinate 597,222,028 of NC_136063.1, read as the reverse complement.
TAATTTTCCAGGCTTGGAAACTCTTTCGGATGATATTAGCGAGGTGGAACTGAGACATGCTATTATATCTCTGCCAACAGGGAAAGCTTCAGGGGAGGACTCAATCCCGCTGGAAATATACAAAATTTGCATTGAGGAAATAATTCCTCTTTTTCTTCTTGTAACACAGCATATCGGGTCAACTGGGAAGGCCCCGAATTCTTGTAATATTACGAAAATAATCTTCTTTTTAAAAAAAGATAAACCAGCGGAGGAATGTGGGTCGTATAGGCCAATTTCTTTGATCAACTCTGATGCGGAAGTATTCGCCAAAGTGTTGGCAAACAGGTTGGCCCTGATTGTCCCTGGGATTGTTACCGAACAACAGCACGGTTTTGTACTGGGCAGAGACACAACAACTCACATCAACACAGCTATCACAGCCTTCGACATTGCGGAAACTGAAGACTCCCCACTCTGTATGATTTTATTAGACGCCGAAAAGGCTTTTGACCGAGTGGGGTGGGATTATCTGTGGTCGGTCTTGTCTTTTATCGGTCTCAGGGGCAATATGGTTAGCTGGATTCGGGCCTTATATGACCAACCTATGGCTAAAATCAGCTACTCAGGTCTACTATCCTCTGCTTTCTCCATACCATGGGGCACTCGTCAGGGGTGCCCGTTATCACCTTTGCTCTTCTCAATCTCTATGGAGCCATTTCTATCTGCACTCCTGGCTCAGCCCAAGATAATCCCATTTAGCTTTGGACCCCACTGCTTGAAAATCACCGCTTATGCGTACGATATTGCAATCTACTCATCAAATGTCATAACAGCATTAGAGGGTATTATGGTTGAAGCAGAAAAATTCAGCAATGTTTCTGGCTACAAATTAAATACGAATAAAACTCAGTTAGTGGTTAACTATAAACTATCGGGGGGAATTATGGGGGTTTGTAGGGCAGCTAACTATCTGGGGGTAAAAATATCATCTAAGATTAATGATATAATTCCCATTAATTATGATGTGCTGGTTAAATCAACTAAACAGCTTCTTAAAAAATTGCATAAAATACCATTAAACATTATAAGCAGAATAAACTTAATTAAAATGAAAATTTTGCCGAAATTTCTTTATCTTTTCCGTTCTATTCCTTTGGCACTTAACAATATTTTTGTCAAAAAGTTAGATGGAATTTTAGTAGCTTTATTTGGGGTTATAAGAAAGCTCGAAAAAGCTTATCTTCATTAAAAGGATCAACTGATATGGGTGGTCTTTGCTTCCCGGACTTTAAACTTTATTTTTGGGCGACTTTTATAGGCCGCCTTCGTTCCCTACTTAACCCTGAGCTTAAAACTTTTTTTTTTCATACCATAATGTTGAATCTGGAAGCAAGAATGTTTCTACTTAGATTGAATGACCCAAATTTTTACAAAAGAGTCAAATTTTAGACAGCTCGAGATACTGCTAAAATCTGGTTTAGTATGATGCGTTTTTGTAAGACCTCCTTTTTTCACTCAAAATTGAGGCTTTGGGATAACCCAGGACTTCCGGGGATATTTAATGATAGTAGGGCTAGTGTTTGGGCAACCTATGGTATTCTAACCTTAACATGTATGGTGCTTATGGCTTTCTAGATTTTGAGACTCTAAAACGTTTGTACCATCTTACGGAGTCCATGAGGTTTAAATATATTCAGGTACATGATTTTCTGCTACGTCGGATGAAATTCTTAACTGTCTCAGAATCTGATATCTGGGATTGCCTTTATTCATCTAAAACCAAATCGATAATAAGCACTGGCTATAATTGTTTAACTTCTTATATAAAACAAGATTGCTCTAAATTAGCGGAGAAGTGGAGCTCTAAACTCGGATTGATGATCTATTCGGATCAGATTTCTCACTCTCTTTCTAAAATTAACAGTTTGGTTCATTCAGCTAGCCTTCGACTGCAACAGTTTACAACGTCTTGTTTGTTATACCATACCCCGGAACTGATTCTTAAATGGTCTTCAAACCCATTATATATTGATCGTACTAAATGCCCCAAATGTGATACAGTTGGTGCTAATATAGAACACATGTTATTTTCTTGCCCACAATTGAAGGATTTTTGGCTTAATCTGGATAAAGCTTTGAAGCTTAAACTAATAAAACCACCAGTATTATCAGCTTCAATTGTACTTTTAGATATACACAGTACTACGTTACCTCAAAAAGCTTTAATTACTATTCTGTTATCCTGTGCCAAACTTACTATAGCTCGGGCATGGATTTCGCCACAGCCACCGCAGATTATGCAGTGGTGGTCTCTGGTTAATGAAATCCACAATATGGAAGCCGGATTAGCCCGTATTAGGGGTACCAGGGCTATGCTTAATTTTGAGAAAATTTGGGGAAACTTTATTTAATAATTTATTTGTGGAGAATTTGCTTCTTTTTATATTGCATGAATTTATGTATATATTTTTTTATCTGTTTTTTTAGTATTATATGCCTTTCTGTATAAGTCTTATGTATAAATTTTGATGGTATACTGTTTTTGCTTGAGTTTCACTATGTGCTGTTAATAAAAATAAAAAAATAAAAAAGAATAGGAATAAGGCACTGCCCCACTACTTGATGCCATCAGTTCAGAACTACACTTAGTATGCAGTCAGTGCCTGCAGCCCGAGTGAACATAAAAGACCAGAGACTTTACTACACAAAGTGCCTCGTGGCTCAACCGGGATGCGCACCCATTTTCTGCAAACCTGATGGTGCTTAACTCTCTCAATAGGAGCCTGTAGTGGCAGTGATGAACATGCCTTTAGCAGCCAATTGGACCAAAATGGAACAGAAGTACCACCATATCCTCTCAGAAATCCCGATTGAACGCCTTAATGATGGGTGGAACGGGGGAGCAATTCCCATGGGAAGGCACTAAGGGCCCGATGTAGGTGGCCATTACCGGTCGGTAACGGCCTAATTCGGCCGTTACCGACCGGTAAATTGGTCATTGAGATGTAGGGGACCTTTTTTACAGAATTGGTAAATTTACCGAATCGGTAAATTTACCGATTCTGTAAAATACCGAATCGGTAATTTTACCGATTCTGTAAATCTCACATGTAGGTGGCACTGCCAACAGTGCCACAGGCCTTTAGGAGTCGGTATTTTACCAGCCAATCCAATTGGGTGGTTAAATACCGAATCCAGGTGTGCATGCACATCTGTGCATGCACACCTGTGCCATGTGACAGACAGAAATGCCCTTAGGGCATGTATGTGTGCCACATGGCACACATGCCTGTAATTGGGGTGCCAGAGGGTGTCAAAGTGACACCCCCTGCACCCTTGCAAAATTCGGTATTTACCGATTTGGTAAATACCGAATCGGTAAAGCCCATTGATTCCTATGGGCTTCAATGCCCATAGGAATCAATGGGCATTACCGATTCGGTATTTACCGAATCGGTAAATACCGATTCCTTCCGATTCGGTAATTATAAAAATAAAATTACCTACATCTGCCCTCCTCTTTTTTACCACTTCTTAAATACCGATTCGGTATGATTCGGTATTTAAGAAGTGGTAAAAAAGATTTACCTACATCGGGCCCCCATATCCGGTGTAGATGGGAAGGGCTTTCTCAATCATTCCTCTCATCTTTCCTGAACACTTTGAGTGGTACATCTGCCTGTCAGCATGACTGCCAAAAGTGAATCTTCCATTGTGTTGTGAGTTTGAAGGACTTTTCATAGACTGTCAGAGGTGGCACACCCTGCACAAATTGAACCCTGACAGACAGTTATATAGCTCAGCAGTAGAAGGCAAAGTGATACTTACTACCCTAACTACCACCTTTTTGTAATGTGCATCAGGGCACTTCTTGCGAAGGGATTATTTTACAGTCCTTTGCATTATGGTGACGTTGTTCTTGTTAGACCTGGCATCCTTGCCATGGTTTCCCCTGTCTTTTTGCCTCTACCTCCTGTATTTTTGGACTGTGTGCTGGATTACGTTTTTGCTGATTTAGGTACTCTGAGCACTTTGCCACTACTGATCAGTGCCAAATTGCAAGTGCTCCCTGTGTAAATTGTGATTATGATTGGTTATCCATGATTGTCATATTTGATTTACTGGTAAGTCCCTAGTAAAGTGCATTGAGTGTGCCAGGGCCTCTAAATCAAATGCTACTAGTGGGCTTTCAGCACTGGTCGTTCCACTCACATGAGTTGCCCTGTAAATGTGTCTCAGACCTGCCACTGCAGTGTCTGTGTGCACAGTTTTCAACTGCCATCAAAACCTGGCAAGTGCACCCACTTGCCAGGCCCTAACCTTCCCTTTCCTTACATGTAAGGTAGGCCCTAAGTACCGCCATAGGCAGGGTGGAGTGTATGTGAAAGATAGGACATGTTAAGGTGTGGTTTGCATGTCCTGGTAGTGAAATGGTGTGCATTTTGTTGTTCACTATTAAAAGGCTATCTGTCCCATAGATTGACATGGGAACTGTGTTGTAACAGCGTACAAGTGTAAATTTCCATTGGGACAAGATAGAAATTTGGAGTTTACTCTCTTTGAATTCAGAATTTAATAACACACCTTTTAGTAAAGGTGGGTTTTTAAATTGTATCTTTTAAAATGTCACTTTTAGAAAGTGGGCATTTTCTTGTTTAACAATCCTGTGTGCCGCTGCCTGTTTGTGTATTCACCGTCTTGTTTTGGAGTGACAGGAGCTGGATCGTGCATTCACTCTAGACCAAAGGTCTTCAAACTGTTTTGCTCTGAGCCCCCCTAAGCAAAATGCTTTGAAGTTAGGCCCCTCCTCCAAAACTATATGGCAAGGATTTGGGGAGGAGAAAGGATGATCACAGGGGATGAGGATGATGAGATCATTTCAGGAGTGCTTTTCTGTAGCTCACAATCTGGATTAAGGTGTGCTTATATAAAAGCAACAGCATCAAACAAGAACAGAATTGACCAAAAACACTACTGCACATAATTGGGGTGCTGAGGGCCCCAGTGTACTGCACCTGCTGTACTAGTAATAGCTGTAGCCCTGATAAGCAGACTATCACCTGTGGTAAATAAATAAATAATACCTCTCTTTTTGAATGTATAAATGAATAACAGATAGCTCAATAAGTAAGAGTCAAGATTCGAGGTAGTAGGAGTTTTGCAGGTTTAATACAGCATAAAGACAGGGACAGGACAACCTGCACGGGAACAGAATGGTAAGCCCTGGCAGCGCTGCCAGGATCTGGACAAGAAGGCTAGGAAGGAATAACTTTTTAATAACAGTCCATGAGCATATATACATAGCGCAAACACATAGCATTACATTGCAATAGGCGTAGCAGTGGGTGGAGCAATAGGTGTGACGCGTAGCAGTCGCGAAAGATAAGGGTGAAAAGAGGTGTAACAGGGCGTATACATAGACATGTGATGCAAACGTAACAGAATATGTCATGAATGGGGCGGAAACCATGGAGGGGGCTACCTGAGGAGCCGGGACCTCTAACCTGATGGTGCGCGCAAACTGGCAATGACGTATCACTAGGAGAAGCTGGGGGCTATGAACTCTGTGCTAGGAGCAGAGACTGAAGTCTGGAGAGTCAGGGCGACATGTACCTAAACAGTATCTAGTATCTGATGTTTAGGGAACATGTTGATATAAACTAGAAGTCAGGAGGGGAAAAGCTAACAGACTCTAAGACTGGAGCATGCATTATTCTACATGTAGTGCGTGATGAAGAATATTAAATGACCATTAAATGCAGTATTTCTCTTACATGGAGACGTAAAGGCTAGACAATGACGGAAACTATTGATGCGATTCAGTAGCTTTAGGAATGCAGAGGAGGAGGGCTGAACTGATAACTGGAATCATAACATACTCTTGGCAGACTCAGGGGCAGAGCCAGGCTGAACCGGGCACTGCCAGGCAGGAAGTAAGTGAAGGGTCGAGGATACAGGTGGGGGCTGTATCGTTCCTCAGCGAGGCTTCAGGAGACAGGAGCTGAATCTGGTGTCCGGGCCCTTTTGAGGCCTAGAAACGGGGACTTTACAATGGAATAACGTGCACACTGAGAAACGTGGCAACGTAACTTTACATAGGCCTGATACTCGTATTATTCACGAGAACTGGAAACTGGCATACTAGAGGTGGACACAACTATAATTGCGTCTTTAATCGAACATGGGGAATAACATATGCATATTAATCATGCACAGATAACATATGATGGAGGACGCGTAGGGGCACAGAACATGGCAAAATTTACTTTTCCACATTCCCTCCTTGTCACTACGCTTCCTTCAGGAAACATCAATATTCATGATACCATCTATCATTTCATACAGTATCATTTGCTCGTCTCGAATTTTCTTGGAACGGGATTTAGAACGGGGCTTGGGACTAGGAATACATGATGTAGCACAGATGCCGCAAATCGCAGGGCCACATTGTATACAGAGGCAGCAGCTAAATATGATCGCTACTGCAATACCTAGAAAGGACAAGACTTTCCATCCCCAGGCGGAAATTATATTCCAGAACCAACCGGACCATGTCCAGGTGCCTGGATTTTGGTGTAACAGATGGGCAATTTTATGAAGTCTGGTTATAGCTGAATAAACAGACGGCGCGTTATTTTGAATGAAAATGCAGCAACTAGATCCGATGACTCTACAGGCCCCGCCCCTATCGGCCAATATGACGTCAAGGACGAGACGATTCTGGAGCACGACAATTCTCATAAAGGATTGTTCTTCGGTTAAATTACTTAGAGCAGAAGTAGTCTCAATTACTACTGCTTCAAGGGTTCTGGTTAACCTACGTATCAGTTTACTATTCACAACTGTACCTAAATAAGGGAAGACACCTTTATTGATATCTATATATTGTTCTAGAGCAGTTTCAGTATAATCGACAATCGGGAGGTTTCTCTTGTGTCTTATATGTACTAGGTGGGAATTCCTATGGTAGTCGGGTGGGGCTAGAAAAACAGGTGGCAGTAGGAAGGCAATGTAACAGGTTCCCTCCCAATCGAGGGGCAGACGAACATATGCGGTTTGACCACAAATAAAATAAGAATGACGTGAAGCTTTGAAAATAGATTTCCCACTGTCACTATACTTGACAATAGTAGTACAATCGCTATGTCCTACGTGTACGGAACCATTATTTCGGACACATAATTCGCCTTTGACTGGTAGTACTGAAATAGCAGGTAAGTCTGGAGTAGTATCAGACTGAACATTCAGGACCATGAAAATCGAAGAATAATTACCTAAATTGTACACTTCATTTTCTAGATCTGACCCTGTTCTGTGGGGAAGACCTTGCTTGTCTGGAAAACATGTACTGTTAAGAAAAGACATATCTGTTGAGGATGACGTTAACGTGGACCATGCTCCACACGAACCATTATGTGAAAAAGGGTAAGGAAAGAGTGGCAGAACTCCCTTCGGTGTCTGAAAAGGGGGGAGTCGACCACACACCCAACAATTAGTGGCATTGCTGGTCTGGTGTGAATAATGTAACATGCGGATGAAAGAATTATTTCGCATAGCGAGGCGGTAAGAGAGTTCATGAGGAGGCAGATCACTAAACGTATGCTCTACTGTAGCATTGGCAGACTTATTTACATGAGAAACTGGAAAATACAAGTAAAATGCATAACTGGTGCAGGAAATCATAATACTGAGAAATAATATGAAACATAGAAAAACGATACATCGGATTGAGTTTTGACTAACTCTCTCACTATGGGGGTCTATTTTATACATGTCAGAAACAGTCTAACCGTTTCACCTAGGGGAGGACTTAGACAATCAAACTGGCTGACTTATTTTACTAGACCGGAGTTTCAACTTATACTCCTGCTGTGGAGTTTTCTCTAACAGGGAGGGTGCAGTATCATTGTTCTTTGCGGGACAGTCCTTGAGAATAGTACTTTGGTAATCCTTCAAATCCTGGGAAATGTTCTTTGAAACGGGTTTCAGTCCATAAAATTTCTTTACGTGCGAAAGGTGCACCCAGCCTTTGCGACCCTCCAACTTCACGGCTGTACGGGTGGCGAGGAGGACCTGTCGGGGCTCCTTCCAGCGTGGCTCCAGCGGACTTGAGCGGGCAAAATTGCGAATCAAGACCATGGATCCGGGAACGATTTCATGCGGTGCCACCTCGGTATTGTCTGGAAATGCGGCGGCAACCTGTGAACGACAAGAGTTGAGGGCAGACATCAAGGAAGCTAGGTAATCTGTCAGCATATTACTTGAAACATCGGTAATACTTCGGGGTCTGGGAGTACCCCACATGTTAGGGGGGCGGCCGAAAACGACCTCATACGGGGACAGACCTGATCTGGAATGTGCGACCATGCGCATATAGAACAAAGCGACTGGCAGAGCTACTAGCCAGTCCACACCTTTCTTTTTACATACTTTGGCGATGCAGATTTTCAGGGTCTGGTTATGTCTCTCTACGAGACCTGCTGCTTCAGGATGGCGTACACAATGGAACTTCCACTGGTATCCTAACAAAAGGGAAACGTGCTTCATTAACTCTGATGAGAATGGCTGGCCGTTATCAGAATATACGACCCTAGGGAGTCCATAACGGGGGAAGAACTCACGAACCAACTGCTTGGCAGTGGTCGTGGCTGTGTAATCTGGGACTGGATATGCTTCTGTCCACCTGGACAAAGCGCATACAACTACAAGGACATACTTGAAACCTCGACATCGCTCCATCTGAATATAATCCATCTGGAGGACTTCAAAAGGGTGGTCAGGAGGTTGGAATCCCCCTTGTTCCACCGGGACACTTTTACCTGGATTAAACTGACAACATATCATACAGGTACGGACTTTCTGCTTGGCTGCAGCTCGTAAATGCTTGTTGAACCAAATGTTCTGGATACTGTCTAACATAGCTTTTTCTCCTAAATGTGCTGGACTATGTGCAGTATTGATAATGACTTGAACCATAGAGTCGGGGAGAAACCATGTGGCTTTTCCCTTCGTCACCCATCCTTGATCTGTCTGGACCCCTCCTTGTTCGGACCATTTCTTGATTTCTTCGGGAGTAGCATGTAACTGGATATCTATGACATCTTGAGTAGGGTCCTTAACTGTCATACATGTAGTCGGATCTGGAGTGTGTGTCATGTTAGCTGGAATGTCTGGAATCTGAGCTGTAAGCTTGGCTGTGCGATCTGCTAGATCATTACCCTGGGAAATAATGTCAGTAACTTTCGTATGTGCTTTGCATTTCATGATAGCAATGGATGTCGGTTAAGCATGAGCGCAAAATCCGCTCCGATCGCGGATTTTGCGGATTTTCGGCAAATCCGCGATCCGCGAACTCTCGCGGATTTGCCGAAAATCCGCAATCCGCGATCGGAGCGGATTTTGCGGTCAAAAGTTCAAGCGCGCCTAATTAACGATGGCGCCGGCAAGCTGCCAGCGCCCATCCTGCAATAGTTACTTAATTAGCTTCAACAGGAAGCTCTAACAGATAAGATACAGCAGGGGCTCGAGCGCCTGCTTTATTTTAGCAGTTGGAGCTTCCTGTTGAAGCTAATTAAGTAACTTTTGCAGGATGGCGCTGGCAGCTTGCCGGCGCCATCGTAAATTACTTCAACAGTGGTGTCTTCTTGAATAAATATGAAGGGCAGGGTTCATTCGGGCACGACGGTCCTGGCACAATTAAATAATTAATCTGCTGCTCTGATCGGTCTCTGACCTTTTATACACACAAGAGGCATGCTCGCATGGACGCCCCGTCCGTTTGGCCCCGCCCACACACTCGAGGTGTGCACCGTCTTCCCGCCATTTACCCACTATGATGGACATTTCACTCAAGGGACCCCTGCGCACTTCGGCGCGATTGCATAGTGACACACACTTGGTCGCTGGAACTAGTTGAAGCGCAAATGCAGTGACTCATTCAGCAGCCCAAAAAAAAACGTGAGCGTTGGGAGGCTGGGCATCTTTGACTTTTACGAGCGCAACCCCTGTGCTGTTCCTGTGACCAGGGGCTTCTGTCTCTTAATCTGCTGCTCTGATCGGTCTCTGACCTTTTAGACACACAAGAGGCATGTGCGCTCGCGTGGAAGCCCCGTCCGTTTGGCCCCGCCCACACGCTCGAGGAAGCCCCGCCCCCAAATCCGCAAATCCGCTGAATCCGCGGATTTTGCGGATCCACGATCCGTGAATCCGCTGAATCCGCGAATCGTGGATCCGCAAAATCCGCCCATGCTTAATGTCGGTAAATGTATTGCATCTAACAGAGCTTGAATAAGGAGACCATGCTGAATCTTGGTTCCATGAGAAGTCATGAAACCTCTCTCCTGCCAGAGCACTCCAAAGTCGTGTACGACTCCAAATGCGTAGCGTGAATCTGTGTAAACATTAACTTTCCGGTTCTTAGCGTGTATGCAGGCTTGTGTCAGAGCAACTAGCTCTGCTGCTTGAGCGGACAGGGTGTCAATACGGTGTGTCTCAATAACTTTGGTGTCGGTAGTCACTGCATACGCGGCGACTAGTTCTCCTGTACTTGTTCTCATACATGAACCATCCACATAAAGTGTCAGGTCGGGATCTGGTAATGGAATATCTGTCAGATCTTGTCTTGGCTTGGTCGTGATGTTGACTACTTCCACACAGTCATGTGTGGCAGGATTTGGATTAGCTGATGGTAACAGTGTAGCAGGATTGAGAACGTTGCAGCGTCTGATTTCTATGTGTGGCTGGAACAGTGTCAATTCATAACCTGTTAAACGTGCAATTGTCAAGTGCTGAGTCTGTGTTCGATTTAAAAGAACTTCCACGGAGTGTGGAACTTGTACTGTCAGGGAGTGTCCTAATACTATGGAATCACTTTGTCTGATAGCTAGTGCTGTGGCTGCAACTGACTTGAGGCACGCAGGCAGAGCCTGGGCTACAGGATCTAATGTGCTCGAAAAATAAGCACATGGCTTGTATTGTCCTGCTTGATCTTGTGTGAGAACAGATAATGCTGTACCTTCACGTTCTGTGACGAAAAGTGTAAAAGGCTTACTGTAGTTTGGTGTAGCTAGAACTGGAGCTTGGCATAAAGCTTTCTTTAACTCATTGAAGCTAAGTGTATGTTCAGATGTCCAAGGGAGGACAGTCGGTACGGCTGCCTCCTGTGTCGTTAACTGTATCAGTGGCTTGGCTAGAAATGCATACTGAGGAATCCATTGTCGGCAATAAGAAGTAAGGCCGATAAAAGCACGTACCTCCTTCTGGGTCTTGGGCTGAGGAAGACTCGCTATTAACTGGATACGGTCAGGTGTCAACTGCCTACCCCTCTTGGACAGTAAGTGTCCTAAGTAGACCACTTGCTGGACACAGAATTGAAGCTTCGAAGGGGACACCTTGTGCCCCATCTCGGCTAGGAAATACAGAACCGTCAGTGACGCTCGCTCGCAGTCACGTTCAGAACGGGCTGTGATCAGTAGATCATCGACATACTGGAGCAGGGCAGTGTCAGTTGGCATGTGAACATTATCAAGCTGTCTCTTAAGTGCTTGACTGTAAATACTAGGACTTTCTGTGAAACCTTGAGGAGCTCGTGTGAACATATAGCTCCTTCCATTAAACAGAATCCGAAAAGGAACTGGCTGTCTGGATGAATGGGAACACTGAAAAATGCGTTCTTGAGGTCGATTACAGTAAAGAACGTGGCTTCGGAATCAATGGCTGTCAATAGGGAAGAGATATCTGGAACGATTGGGTACTGGGGAATAATACATTTATTAAGTTCTCGTAGGTCAATCACTAATCGATATACTGGGGGTGCATTTGGATCAGTCCGTTTCATGACTGGAATGATCGGAGAATTGCATACATTGGAGTCAGTTTCTACAACTACTCCTTGAGCGATGAGCTCGTCAATAATTTTGGATAAGGCTGCTACAGCCTCAGGTGGCAATCTGTACTGTCTGATTCGTGGTAACACTACACCTGGCTTGAGAGTCACACGATGGGGTGTGATTTGCATGTACCCTACATCAGTTGGACCTTGCGCCCATAGATGCTGCGGAACATTAGACAATCTGGGATCAAAATCTCGTAATACATAGTGACCCTTAAAGTCACGTAGGAACAGACGTATTCCCTCTGGGGAACAGCATATAACTGCACCTAACTCTTTCAGTGTTTTAATGCCTAATAGGTTTTCTGGACATGACTTAGTAAGTAACAGATCAGTAGTACGGGACAATGGACCTACTTCTAGAGTAACTGGCTTTGATATTTCATTTAAGATAGGTTTTCCTGAAAATCCAAGGGAAACATTTCTTGAGCCTGAGAGCGGAGCCCCTGGAACTTCGGCGTGACTAATTGTGGTCCTACTTGCCCCTGTATCAATCAAAAACTTTCTGTCTTTCCCTAATACTTGACTGTGAACATAGGGACCTTCTTGATCTACAGGTATCTCGATGAGAGGCAAGCCTACCTCCCTCTCTAGGCTGTTTCATGAATACTGCTGGTACTCTGGATACTCGGACTGTGCATACTGATACATTTGCTGTGTAACATGCTGTGTTGCAGCAATAGGCTGCGGTGCTGTAACTGTCTGTTGTGTATTCTGTGGCTGAGGAATCTGTGAAACGTGTTCTTGTCTAGGCGGACGTGGTCTTTCTTTAGTCTTACCGGTAGCTATGTTGTGTTTCAGAACTGCACACTCGTTTATAAAATGACCTGGCTGTTTACAATAATTGCAGTTCCCTTTAACGGGAGCTGCAGGATGACTGGCTTGATTCGGACCCCTCTTCTGGCTGTCTTGTGGAATAGATTGTGCAACTAGTACTTTCATTTTCGTGTCTTTCATACGCTTTCTCTCGTGTTCTTGCTCTTCCCTGATTCTATTCTGGTGGTATTGGAGCATCTGTAATATCTGGGACGGGGTATTAGCTTGCCAGGTACTTTCGACTTTCAAAACTCGATTTTTAATTGGTGGACTTGAATTCTCGACTAATTTAGTAACAAAAAGATGAGGGTACGACTCGCTACTTGTCTTGAGGCCACTGTTGATGCTAAAACATTTCTCAAATCTAGAATAAAAATCACTAATGTCTTCGTCTTGTTTCTGTTTACAGGCTGAGATTGCATCCCAGTCTTCCTTTTTCGTTGTTAACAATCTGGGTAAAACTTGAATCAATAATTCAGGTAATTCTTTACATTTCGCTCCAAGACCGGTACCTGGTACTCGTGCCTTATCTTCAGCTTCTAGAACTGCCCAATCTATCTTTTTCTCTCCCACCTCCCATTCTTTTTCCTTGAGCTTTTCATACACCCCTGCGGGCAGCAGAACCTTTAACATTTTAATTATATCTGGATACGTGTATTCTCCCATACTGAGCATGTCTTTTAATTCTCGATGGAACCCCGCTGGATCTTTATCATGACAGGGGATTAATTTTTTCATCTCTAAGAGTTCCATCTTTGTAATCGGAGTGTAAACAAACACTCCTTCTAGTTCGCCACCCGTTCCTCTAACTGGGTGGACTTCTCGTAACGGATTCTGTCTCTCCATGTAAAATGGTTTACTTTCTGGGGGTGAGACATGAACAAAATGCGGGTTCAAAAACGTTCTATATTTGTGACGCTGTTCTAGAATGACACTAATTAAATCGGTACCTAAACCTTTCCATCTATACTGGAGTAACTCGTTCAGGATATCATGTAACGGGCCTGGATCAGAATGTTGACCCTCATACAATGTAATGAGGTGCTGAATCATATACATACCCGCCAGTCGTTGCTCGGCTGGGGGCATTTTCAGAAACATTTGTGCCACTATTTCGTCTGGAAAAGTGGTAGAATCAGTAGTCCATCGGACTGCTGATCGGGCTAGTTCTTGTTCATGCATAGTACTTAACTCACTGTAACCGATTCGTGATTTCAGAATGTGATCGGTAGCTTGAAACACTTGTTCTAGAGAACCTTGTTCTGGTGCTGGATGATGGAAAGTTGACTTGTGTTCTAGGCGTAAATGGTGATCTGGGAATCTAGATTTTCCTACATACGCTATTCTGGCGGGATTCTCGTCGTCTACCTCTTCAGTATCAGAGTTACTTTTTTTCTCGCTTACTTGTGCTGCTTTACGCTGCTCGTGTAACTTTATTATTTCTTTACGGATTTTCTTGTACATACTTTCCATAGCACTGATGGTCTTGTGCTTACCCTCGGCTATATTATCACTCCACTTTGTCAGGGTTCTCATTTCGGCTTGATCTTTGGACGGGTAATCTTGTTCTCTTATTAAACAATTAATCAAAAACTTTAGTATCAGGAGCTGGATCTCGGCTTTCCTTTGAGACATGACTTCGCCAATGCTTTCTGGATCATCCCCTGTACGGATGAAACGATATATTCTGTCTAGATCTTCTTTCATATTCGGTAGGGTGACTAGATACTCGCCCACCTTTCTTACACGTAATGAATATAAAACCATATTATCCTCGCCTGGGACTGGATCATAGCCGCATTCATTAAGGGCTTTTCTTATTTCTGCTACAGACTGATGTCTGGGCGTACGCTGTGACGCTTGTGCATGTAATTCGGCTGACGTTAAACGCTTATGTGGCGGCGGGGTCTGAGGAGGACCTCCTCCTGCGGCCCCTAAACTAGAATCGTCGACTGATCCTCTTCGTACTAGTGTGGCAGGAAATTGAAATGCGGGCTGAACTGGTATGGCGGGCTGGACCTGGGGGACCGTAGCAGGTACTGCAAGGGGTACCCCGGTGTCTGGAGAAACGGGGAGTGCCTGATTTACAGGGACTGGCGGAGCGCGAACAGGATTTGCATATTCTGGGACTGTGTCGTCCAAATAGGACGAAATGAAAATATCAGCTGCGGTCGGTTTGTGACGTAGCTTGGTCGGAACTAATGGTGGCGGGAAATTACTGGATGCCTCTGGGGTCGCTTTTGGCAAGCCCTCGGCAAGAAGAGGATACATACCCCTAATAAGAGCATGCCTCTGTCTGTCTGACTGTTCGGCTTTAACTTGTTCACCTATCTCGATTAGTTCTTTTTCTTGTGCTCGTTCTAAGGATTCTCTACTTAATTCTGACTTTCTGATTTCTTTTTCGGTTCTTTTATGAGCTTCTTTGCGCCATAACTCGATGGCATCTTTCTGTGACTGTCTGGCTTTCTTTTTCCATAATGCTTCTTCTATTCTCATGATGCACTCGGCATCCCATGTGCCTGACACAGGCCATCTATACTTTTCCTCTAACTCTTTGGTATACTCTACCCATAAATCTAGATATAATATGGCACTTATGCCATGCTTCTGATACATAAAATGACCTGGACTGTCCCTAGGCGGGACAGGAACTGCTGCTTCCAGCAGACCCTTTCTAGTTTTTAACTGACGTAACTTAGAAAACAAGGGCATGACTGAACTGTAACTGAGACACAATACGTAATTACACAATAAACACGATAACTACTTCACACTCATACCACAACATCAAAATACATGAAGAACATTTAGAATAACAGTTCGAACAGAATACAACCTGGAATACGGAACACAGAATACATGAATTTTCTCGAGAACAGAACTGACTAGAACAGAAACCAGATGCACTGCTGAAACAGTACGAAACTTACCGGTCTCATAAAGAGACACGTCAGGACCCGCATCCACCGAAGTGGACACTTCGTTTGTGGGTCTGTGTACCACCAACCCACGGACCAGAGTCAATTAAATTGACCCTGTCTAGATACTACCCCAGTAACGGTACTCACCGGGCAGCAAGAACGGAAGGCCTCGGACTGGACTGGACTGCTACGACGACGGACGACGAACTTCGGACTTCAGTTACGGGTGGACCTCCGGATACCTCGGACCTTGGACTCTCGGCTTGGGCTCTGGTCGGGACTCGCCGCGTTCCTCCACCGCCTCGTCTGGATGCTGGACCGCCTCCTCCGTCTCCTCCGTGGGCCTGAGGGATACTTGAAGCAGAAATATCTGCACATGCACGGTATGGTTCCGTCACGGCTGCAGAGGGTCAGGGGGCCGGCGTGGCTTCACCGGCGCGTGGGGAAAGGGCAAGTCCCTGTTCGGGCGCCATTATGTGGTAAATAAATAAATAATACCTCTCTTTTTGAATGTATAAATGAATAACAGATAGCTCAATAAGTAAGAGTCAAGATTCGAGGTAGTAGGAGTTTTGCAGGTTTAATACAGCATAAAGACAGGGACAGGACAACCTGCACGGGAACAGAATGGTAAGCCCTGGCAGCGCTGCCAGGATCTGGACAAGAAGGCTAGGAAGGAATAACTTTTTAATAACAGTCCATGAGCATATATACATAGCGCAAACACATAGCATTACATTGCAATAGGCGTAGCAGTGGGTGGAGCAATAGGTGTGACGCGTAGCAGTCGCGAAAGATAAGGGTGAAAAGAGGTGTAACAGGGCGTATACATAGACATGTGATGCAAACGTAACAGAATATGTCATGAATGGGGCGGAAACCATGGAGGGGGCTACCTGAGGAGCCGGGACCTCTAACCTGATGGTGCGCGCAAACTGGCAATGACGTATCACTAGGAGAAGCTGGGGGCTATGAACTCTGTGCTAGGAGCAGAGACTGAAGTCTGGAGAGTCAGGGCGACATGTACCTAAACAGTATCTAGTATCTGATGTTTAGGGAACATGTTGATATAAACTAGAAGTCAGGAGGGGAAAAGCTAACAGACTCTAAGACTGGAGCATGCATTATTCTACATGTAGTGCGTGATGAAGAATATTAAATGACCATTAAATGCAGTATTTCTCTTACATGGAGACGTAAAGGCTAGACAATGACGGAAACTATTGATGCGATTCAGTAGCTTTAGGAATGCAGAGGAGGAGGGCTGAACTGATAACTGGAATCATAACATACTCTTGGCAGACTCAGGGGCAGAGCCAGGCTGAACCGGGCACTGCGAGGCAGGAAGTAAGTGAAGGGTCGAGGATACAGGTGGGGGCTGTATCGTTCCTCAGCGAGGCTTCAGGAGACAGGAGCTGAATCTGATGTCCGGGCCCTTTTGAGGCCTAGAAACGGGGACTTTACAATGGAATAACGTGCACACTGAGAAACGTGGCAACGTAACTTTACATAGGCCTGATACTCGTATTATTCACGAGAACTGGAAACTGGCATACTAGAGGTGGACACAACTATAATTGCGTCTTTAATCGAACATGGGGAATAACATATGCATATTAATCATGCACAGATAACATATGATGGAGGACGCGTAGGGGCACAGAACATGGCAAAATTTACTTTTCCACATTTTGTTGTTCACTATTAAAAGGCTATCTGTCCCATAGATTGACATGGGAACTGTGTTGTAACAGCGTACAAGTGTAAATTTCCATTGGGACAAGATAGAAATTTGGAGTTTACTCTCTTTGAATTCAGAATTTAATAACACACCTTTTAGTAAAGGTGGGTTTTTAAATTGTATCTTTTAAAATGTCACTTTTAGAAAGTGTGCATTTTCTTGTTTAACAATCCTGTGTGCCGCTGCCTGTTTGTGTATTCACCGTCTTGTTTTGGAGTGACAGGAGCTGGGTCGTGCATTCACTCTAGACCAAAGGTCTTCAAACTGTTTTGCTCTGAGCCCCCCTAAGCAAAATGCTTTGAAGTTAGGCCCCTCCTCCAAAACTATATGGCAAGGATTTGGGGAGGAGAAAGGATGATCACAGGGGATGAGGATGATGAGATCATTTCAGGAGTGCTTTTCTGTAGCTCACAATCTGGATTAAGGTGTGCTTATATAAAAGCAACAGCATCAAACAAGAACAGAATTGACCAAAAACACTACTGCACATAATTGGGGTGCTGAGGGCCCCAGTGTACTGCACCTGCTGTACTAGTAATAGCTGTAGCCCTGATAAGCAGACTATCACCTCTTCTTTCACTCCTTTCCCACCTCGTCTGACCATCACTTCAAACTTGAAAAAAGTCTGGTCTCTTTCTGAAAGAAAATTAAATGCTGCATGTTGCCCCCCTTTTTTGTGCCAAGGGCGCCATTTCTGCCCCAATGCAGCAAGGAAAATGAACCATCAGGCCCACTTTGTATTGAAAAGCATTCATAATTATGATGTAGTGGGCCCCGGGGCAAAAGTGTCCCTGCACTGGTTTCACCAATGATAGGTACCGTCTTGCTATTGTCTCAGACGTTTGTTAACAACATGGGCTCTCATCTCCACCATCCCATCTCTCATCATCCCTGTCCATCCCATCTCTGTATATATAGTTGGACAATATGAGACTTCATTAAAGGGCAAAGTATTTACAAAAACTCACATTTCTGACTGAACATTCACATCGTTATTGCAACTATGATAACTTTGTTGTACTGTAGCTAGCCTCAACCCTAAGCCACTTCTTTTTAGTTTGACCTTGGCTGCTTGTCCACATCTACCCTGAGAGCCAACACCAGTAGTACTCACAGCTTTGATAGTTCTTGACTGTCCCTGCCACTGATAGGCTTAAGTAAAAAGTCTGACCAGTAGACAGACATTTGTAATAAACCTTCTACATATATAGCGCGCACACACACACTTTTCTCTCTTGCATGTGCACAGGAAATAACACTTACAAATGTGTAGCTTTTTCCGAGACACGCACAAGCAAATACACATTTTAAATTGCCCTGCTACATATAGAGCTCTTTTTCCTACACACAAACAACTACACACACAAAGAATCAGAACCAGAATACATCTGCTATACAATTAATCAAAATCATTACAACAGCATATCTTTCAACATTAAAGTGCAAGTAAAATGTGAAGAAAAATAATCACCCACTTTCCCCACTGGAATACACCTTAAGGCTGTGTAAAGGCTGCATCCATGGGCAGGCACGAAGACGGAGAAATCACTCTCATATGAATGCAATCAAATGTTCAAATTCTGGTCCTAGAACCTGTGAGATAAGCAATCTTCCATGGGTGTAATTTAAGTGCTTTTCAATGTTTAGCTTACAATGCCTTATGTAGTAAATTTAAAAATGCTGTGCTAAACCAATTAACGCTTTCCAGGCATACACTAAGCATGTCTTAATTAATTAAGTGCTCCTCAAGTAAGATGAAGACACTGCAATGCCACCACCTTTCCCTCTGTTTTACAGGAAACAGCCCCTTTCTTAACATAGAAAACTAAAATAACTCGTTACCATTTAAAACTATATCTTTGAGTGACCATATCAAAAGCATACCATCTTTACACTTTTTTAATGTTCTTTAACTGCTAAATGAAGACAGCCTGGAAACTCGAATATCACAATTCCAGGCTGTCTTCATTTACATGTAATTGCACACCCATTTCCTCTCCCATGGGAACACTTGCACCCCCCCCCCAGGGGGGTGTGCTCCACAGTTTGAAGACCCCTGCTCTAGACAGTCACAAGGAGAGTTGGAGTGTGTTCTGCCTTTCTTGTGTGACTTACAGTGAGGCTGAATAGACCTTTCTGCATTTAAAGTTGTGGGAGGAGTTTTCACTAGTACCTGAATAGGCTGTGTCTGCTCTGCACAATGCTGTCTCCACCTCATGCAGTGAAGCTCGACTAGGGAGGACAGAACTGTTTTTTACTGAGCTCAGATACTGTTGCAACAAAGACTACAAAGAAAAAATGGGGTATACATATTGGACCTAAAACCCAAGAACTTTAGATCACTTCTGGAATCAAGAGGAACCTCTGCCAAGGAAGAAGAGCTTGTAGCTGTGAGGAAGAGACTGCTCCTTTACTGTGAGTGCTGTGCTGGGTTGGTCTGCAGTTGCTGCTTCTACCAAGGAGAAGACAAAGACTGGAACTTTGCTGTGAACCAGTTTGTGAAGAATCTTCAAGGGCTTGTGTGTGCTTGCCTCCTGTTCTGAAATCTCAGGGACACAAAGACTTCACCGCCAGTCTCCTTTGACTCCACTGATGGACGTTCTGGCCTGCCAGGTGGTGCCTGTCCCAGTTCTGGGCCTCTGGAGGTTGTTCCTGTTGCTGGGAGTGGCAAAAGCTTAAAGAAGCCAAGAAAAACGATATATTGCCCTTGTAGCCCCTTTTTTTCTGGTGCCACACAGGAAGAATTTCCATGCACCGCCGCCATGTGGCCAAAGAATCTACGCAGAGCCTGTCTGCGGCTGAAAAAACTGCTGCACACCGAGTCCAGTGCACTGACCTCCGAAGTCTGAGATCACCGTACCTACTCTGACACAGGCCCTGCTGTGCAGCTAAAAGAATCGACGCATCATGGGACCACAGAAGAAGAAATTCATGCAGTGCCCGTTTGCCACCACTGCATCAACCTCCAGCAAGTCCAGATTTCCATGCATTGCACCTGTGCAGCATGTTTTCCAACGCATCACCAGCAGACCAAAATCGTCTTGGAATCGACTCTTCACTTCCCCCTACATTCCGGATTCAACGCATCACTTCTCCGTCGTGCAGAAGAACTGTTGCATTGCTTCCACAAGGACTCAGGAACTGATTCATCACTGTGTTTTTCGATGCCTTCCTTCTCTGTGGCTGTTTGGCCTTGTAAATGTTGATTCACCTAAAGGTACATTGTGTAAAATCATGCATCCACACATTTCAATAGACAGAATTACTGTTGTTTTGGTCTTGGTTGGTTAGGATAAAGAGACTATATTTTTCTAAACTGGTGTGGTGTTCATTTGTAGTGTTTTCATTGTGTTACTGTGTGTCTGGGTGGAAATACTTTACACATTGCCTTCGGGATAAGCCTGTCTGCTCGTGCCAAGCTACCAAAGGGGTGAGCAGTAAGTGTGTAACTCCCTTATCCTGACTAGAAGGACGGGTCCCTACTTGGACAAAGGTGCATACCTCTGCCAACCAGAGAGCCCTATTTCTCACAGTTCCTACTAGGTCAGCGCTTGTGTTCTGAAAGAATAGATAGGGCTGAGTGCAGGGATAGGAAGTGTTGTGCGCCCCCTCTCCATCCCCACCATAGGCTTGGTATCCTACCAGACACAAATTGTGTGCATCATCTATCTAGAACAGAGGCTGTGTACACCTTGAGCAATTTATAAACATACAAATAATTGTGGGTTTTTTCATGCACCAAGTGCACTTTTGCTTTAATCATTATACCTTCAGATTGAAACAAAAAAAACTCTAAAAATGGGGTCCGAAGTCCTTAGGTGAAAAGAGTTCAATTCCCTTTTGCGTAGTTTGCTTTCACTGTGGAATGTTGCAAAAACGATAACATTCGAGATGCTTCCCAGCTGAACAGGGCAGCGTGACATTGGCCAGCGTGCCACATTTTTTAATGCTTCAGGTCGGATCTCCATCAGTGTGTCACGGGTCCCATGGTAGTCTTATAAAAGTATTTATAATTCAGCATACATTATATGAAGGTCTCGCCTGCTCTGGACTTGAGCCCAGTCGCTTGGCCTTCTCAGTAAATCACCTCCCATTCTGCAAGTAGGCGTGGTCGCCCTTCCAAACCAAGGTTGGGGTCAATGGCAGGGCAGTGAGCGCACGCGGGCAGCTGTCTGCGCGGTACCTGGCCCGTGCATCTGTCCAAGAGGACGCTTTCCAGCGCTGCCAATCCGCTGACCTTGACAAGCACAAATGTTTACATAGTAAACAAAATATATTGTTTTCTGAAATCATGTTGCAGATCAGCTGCATATCACGTTTTTTTTTATAGTTATAAAAAATTCAGTTCTTGTAAAGGCTGCTATCCATTTTAATTCTGTTGTTTTAATAAATACAACGAACAATTTCTTTTTGACAGGGCACTGCTTCATTGAGACTACACAGCAGCAGGCAGCACTTGGCCCAGACCTCTGATAACGTTCTCAACTCCCTACTAAGCCCGAGTCCTCGACAGCCTGATATTTTCTGAAATACAAAAAAAAAAGCTGTTACATTGGCACAGGCTGGCGATATTTTCTGAAGTATTTGAACAATTGCGGCGTGACGTACTCGTCTAAACTAGGATACGAAAGCTTCAGACCGCAAAGTGCAAACTAGCGTTTCCTCGTCTCCTCTGCCAGTTTCTCTTCAGACTGATGCTCTGAATAGGTTTGTTAAATATGCGGCTTCGTCTGCCTGGGGAGCCAGCCGTTCTCGCAGCAGACCAGCGTTTTCCTGTCCCGGGAGGCGGCGGCACTCCAGAGACGAGATTTCACATGGGCTACCTGCTCCAGCTTGTCTAAGCAACAATGATGCCATATGCGAGGCTGCGGGAAAACAGATGCTGTTTTTCCATTTGTGAAATCACGTTGTTGGAAAGTAGTCAGGTTTTCAGTCTCTGAAAGCCCATCTAATCAACCTACAGAGACAGTGTGAGCTTCTTCGGAAATATTTGACAATATTTCCTATTGTTGGTGACTAGAAATATATGTAATTATAGAACAGCAGCAGTGCACCTACAGTATATGGGCCTGTGTTAACCATGCTGCCTTTGATTGGGAAAAATGGAACCTGCCATTTGCATAATCAAGAGGGGCATACAAATCAGCTCGTGCCAGACTGCTTCCAGGCAGGGAGCAATTGTGTTGTGCAGAATCTGAATCCTGGCTGTTGGATAAATATTGTTTGCAAATGTGTTTGACCCCTTTCAACAGGTACATGATTCTGGTATTTAACACAAATAAGGTAGGAGGGACATTTCCCCTGCTTTCGGTGCCCGCGGCTCTTATAAGACGCATAATTCCCAAGGAGAGAGCAGTATGGTGACCGCAAACCTACCTCTTCAAAAGAATAGAGAACACCCTGAAGTCCTCAATTTTCTCATTACGGCAGTCATCTCTCTAAAACGATATCTGATGAAACGAAATATATCTTTACATTTCGTTAATGATTCTGTGAGTGCTGAATTGTCTTTGACAATATAGACAGGTCATGATGCTAATGTGCATTGGGACATACACCACATAAAATAAGTGCCCCACTCCCATCAGCTCAATCAAGTACATGATTTATCATTTGCTTGGTTAAATTAGATTGGCTCCTGTCGAGTTACGCTCAAGGCAGTTGGTTGAAAACCTAGCCTGGCTTTGCCACCATCTGATGCATCACAGTCATATCTCATTTATATTATTTATGCTGTCAGGTATAAAGAATCAAGGTCACCTGATCTATGCTTAACATGCGGGAGCTATGACATTGTATCGTCAGTGATTTTTTGGACGTGATTGAGAGTCTCCCAGAAGCAACCCTTCCAAGAAAGTACCTTTCCTAGAATGAACTCTTACCCCAGCGAATTCGTCCCAACCCATTACTAGCACTTATCTTGCTTTCTCTTCTTCACACATAGCTAAGGACCCTGGCTAATTGCAAAGGTACAACCCTGGCTTATTGCAGGAAAGTAACAAGAATGGGATCCAACACTTGCAATTTGCAGGTTCAGTACTAGGCCTGGGCGGTGACCTCTGCTCCATTTGTGGAGTTTTCCACACTCCGCAGAGCACACAGAGTTCTGAAAAACTACGCTCCCTGTTGCAGAGCAGAGTTTTTTCCTCACTGGTGCTTGCCAATGTCAAGTTGACGGGCGCGAGCGAGGAAAATCCACCTCCCGGTGAGATTTCTCCATGCAGGCGGTCAAATTCCTCAACGCGGGCGGTCGTGGATGGTCTTAACCACTCGTGTTGAGAAACCTTCTGTTTGCATGGAGAAAGCTGCCACTCAATTAGAAAATCTACTCGAGCAACAGGAAAAGAATCAGCACCCTCTTGCGCTGCACTTGGTGCTGTTGGTGTTGATGTTACAGCATGGGATAAACACCCAGCACTTAAAATCAACATGAATGGCATGACCAAATGCACTGTTCTGCTTGCAGAACTCGGCGTAGTGCGGGCACGTTTTTTGGTTACTTGTCGGAGTTCCGCAAGAACCCCGCCCAGCCCTATTCAGTACCCTAAGGCTATACGTTTACAAATACTCTGCACTTTATTTTATTGTCTCGTGCTTTTTTTTTTCAATGTCATTTAAAGTGGTCCATTAATTCTGATGGGCCTGGTAACACTACCTACCAGCCCATTTAAATTATGAGGTCAATAAGAAGATCGTTGAGCATTTGTATTCCACCTGAGGAATTCACCTTTTTCAAGCAGAAAAAGTTTTCAGAGGAAATGGACATGATAAATTCGATTTATGCTTGCTTTTTTCCCCAAATCCTAATTTTCATTATTTCTGTTCCCCCAGAATTACTGGGACCCTCGATGCTAGAATATCTTGCGTATCTAAATAACAGGCATGATTTTGTGCCAGTCGTAATGAGGACCTAAAATTGCCATTTCCTTCCATTTTGATAAAAGAAAATAGTTAGAAAATATTTAAAGAAAGACAAACCCTGATGAAAATATTTCTTTTCATGATACATTTTACGTACTCATTGGTTTTACTACTTTACACTTGTAGAGTAACAAAACCCTTAAAATAATCCAGTTACAGCCTAGTGATCTCTAGACAGCATGTGAGATGGTGACTCAATCTCTAGTGTAAATATTCACCTTGTCACAACATTACCAATGGCATCAGGTGGTCTGTAAATCTTGTCTCTTTTGAGGCTTTTAATAAAACTCCTCGAGTTATGTGGCCACCCTCACTTCCCTCTCTCTTTTTTCAAGTAATTAGTCCTCGAACAGCCATAAAGAAATTTTTTTTGGAAAAGCAGCATGAGAGAGGTCTAATGTATTCACACATGCAGCGCTCAATGTCTTAGTAAGAAAAGAAGGACATTAATGCAGGCTCTTTTGCCATCGAAAAGGTGGTATCAAAGCAGGGGAAGTGTCAGTTTAGTCCATATATTATTTCTATGACACAGAAAAAAATACCGGGGGGGGGGACGTAGATTTACAAACTTGTCATCCAGTGCAACCAGTCACTTTGCTGTGCTGCGTGACAGGGAAAGGGCAGGAATGCACTGTATTTAAGTCAATAAGGTGCATTCCTGCCTTTTGTCCCCTATGCTGGCGCCCTTATGGCAGCCCACAGCTAAAGCAGGCACCATTGCGCAAGGGTGCCTCCATTGCATGCAAGATTGTTTTTGTATAGGAAGGGGCACCTTCCTGCACAATGCAACCCTGAGAGGCATATTCCTCTATGTCTGCGGCATAATGCAGTTCATATAGAAAGAGGAAGTACCAAGGAGAAATAAAGGTATTCTTAAGGAGAAATAAAGATATTTCTCCTCGATATACCTCCCCGGGAAGGCGTATCTTTTTGGTGCATTCCCAATTCTGGTAAACCTGGGAATGCAAAAAAATCCATGGGAGTTATGAGGGAACACCCACGCAACACCCATGGAACTACTTCCCAGGGCAGAGTTGCTTTGCTCCAGGTTTATGGAGCCACTCAGGGCCACGCAAAGTGGGCTTGTGTGGCTTCATAAATCTCACTTAAGGTTTGCATCGCACATTCATAATGTTGCGTGGTACAAACGTGATGCAAACGGGGTCTTAAATATGGCCATGCGTGCCTGTGGTAGTTGTGAGAAGCAACTGTAAAAGACTAGTTTGGCCACTAGGGGGATGGCAGGCGGAGGGTAACAAAGAGCACACAGGAGAAAGAGGTATGGGGAAGGAGGAGCAAAAGGAGATGTTGGTTACATGGAGGAGGGGTTACATGGAGTACAATGAGGAACAGTGAGACACACATGAAGGAACTAGGAGAAACAGACAGAGAGGACTATGCTTTTTAAAGTAATCCCTCATGCAGATCAGTGCATGTGTTGATTATGGCACTGGCTGTATAAAATCTCTAGTCATTAGTGATGCACACCATGGTGGTAGATGGGCAAATGAGGTTACCACAGCCACTAAGAATTTAGGGGGACATGCACCAATTTAGGTTTTTGCGATTCCTTAATTGCCATTATTAATGAATCACAATTAAGAAATCGCAAAAGCCTATGCAAGTAGGAATCGCAAAATAAATAGCAATTCCTAAACATTCCTTATTTGCAACTCGCCTTCAGACCCATCGGAATGAATTGGAAATTGCATGAGCAATTTGCAAGTACACAATAGGTGCTCGCAAATTGCGCATGCAATTTTCAAGGGTGCTAAAAGGATACCCTGTTATACCCCTGATTTTGAAATGTGCACCCATGTTGCACACACACATTTAACCTGGAACTTTGAAAAATGCACTTTAGTGCATTTTTTAAAGTTTTCGCTAAATACCATGAGGTTTAATTTTTCTTTATTTATCGGACCCTATTAGCGAAATCGCTATTTTACGTGCCATCTTGCATTGCAATAAAGGCATCGCAACTTGTGATTCCTTAAATGCAATCACACTTTGCCATTTTTGCATTTGGGATGATGCATCCCAAATGCAAAAATACCGGTCGCAAAGAGGCAGATTCTGAGAATCAACCCGTTTGCGACCGTTTTTTGCCTTGATGCATGTGGCCCTAAGCTGATAACGCACTTAATGATATTTCATTATCCCCTTTGGATCTCACTTTTTTATTTTATCCCGGACAGCGTTACATCCTCCTCAGAACCTGACTGAGTTACCAACTGCAAATATCAGACTAGATGGGTAATTGAGGTATTTGGCAGGCCAACCGGGGCAACTCTTTAATATATTGGAATGGTTACTTCTTGCAAATATATACATGAGGCAGATCAAAAATACCTTGGATCACGTTATGAAATCAGATTTGATGTCAAAGGATCAAGACCCTCAAAATCACAGTGGCACTCTACCTATACCAGAAAACACATCACAACATAGGGGGTATCACTTTAAATAAAACAGGCCTATTGGCTTTATCAATGGTTAACCATATGCAGGAACAACACACCATACTTCAAAAACACCACCATTTTGTGCTTAAATACAATAAACAATAATAACAATGTGTAAATGTTCTATTAATGTCAATAAAGCATATCAACCATAATCAGTGATCACTATCAACATCATATCATATCAATAAAATATTTTAAAATGAACATAAAATGAACATAACATGTGTTTGTGTGCCTTTTTACAGGGAACTGTGCTCCATGAATCTGTATTTTACTTACTCACTTTTAGGCCACATTAAAAATGCAGCCATAGAACAAATCGTGGAGGGTGTTGCACTCTAAGCTATAGAACTAAAGTTCCAGCCTTGGGAATGCTTGAATTCAACTTGAAAGCCAAATTGGGTCATAATTGTATGAACCCTGCACTCATAGGGTCAGTTTTTCATTTGGGGAGGGGGCTGCTGCATCTTCTGCAGCCCCCACAGCATCGTTGGTGTTGTCCCTGCCCTCCTGGTACCACCGTGAGTCAGGAAACTGCTTGGCTTTACAAACCCCACAGTGCATTATGGGTTGTTCCCTCGCTGGTGAGTGAATTTTATATGAGCAACTTTGTCCATGAACCTTTGTTGGCACTGCATGGCCTCTCACCACATGACTTCTCCATCCAGGCCTAGTCTCTCATGCTCGGGTTCTTTCCTCAGCCGGTGTGGGAGCTATCCTGTCCTCCTTCTCCAGCCCAGGGTCGATGCAGGCGGGGGGGCAGTTTGCCTGGTGCCCTCTATCCCCACAGACTTGGGAGAGGGGTGTTTTTGGGGCAGTTCTGTGCTCTGGGTCCCACGGTTGGAGTCTTAAGGCCCCTTGATTTTCTTCATATCGGTCCCCAGGGAGAAAGGGGACCCCGGTGGCAAGGAGTGGAACAGTAAGGGAACCCCATGCAAACTCTCTCTCTCCAAGTAAAATAATTAATTAAAGCTTGTGCTGACCCCTGGGCCTGTTCCCACCATCAAGGTAGAATACAGACAGGTGTAGGAGCATGGGAAGAGGTCAATGGTCACCAACCTTAAAAAGGACTTTACTCTGGCTCCTTTGGATCAATTTGGATAATTGTGGGCTCATTTTGCTCCTGGTAGCTGGCTCTAGCCACCAGTTGAAGTTTTAGCAGACCCCCTCACCTCCAAGGTGATGTAGTTCAGAGGGAGCTGGTTCCATTGGCTCCCTGCGCCAGCTCTGCTTCTGGTCTTTTGTCACTGGCCCTTGGAAAGACCAATTGATCCTGGGGCAACTGGAGGCATAGTGCTTAGACCTTTTGGGTATCAGGTGGTTTGTCCTTCCAGTTGTCCATTACTCTCACAGTTCCAGGGTACCGGAGCCACAAGCACAAACAGCACTGCCAGCTCTTTCTCTAGCTTGTGTAATAGTTTTTAAAAGGGGGATAAAAGCTCTAGAAGCCAGACCCCCTCAACAATACTAGGGATCCACAACACCTTTCCACCAATGTCCCAAACCTTTTGCAGTGCATGCTAGGACAGTTCATGATGGTGTCATCCAGGAGAAACTGGTCACATCTGGTCTTTGAGTCTCATCTCTGAACCTCTCTGACACCACTCCCAGGGCCCTTCCATCTAAAAGTTCAAAGAGGAGCCACCTCCTATGTTGTCTCTAGTTGTCTGGGCTCCTCATTTGTTCAGTGGGCCGGGGCTGTCCTCAGCCATTGTACAGTGTGACAGGTAATTAACAGATGCAGATTTTCATCCCTATCCCTCCATCCTCAGGTGCTGAGGGAACCACAGTTAATTACTCCTTTCGTGTGGGGCAGCCTTTGTTCACTCTGCTGGGGAGAAATATAAATATCTTGTCCCAGTAAGGTGACAAAAGGCTTGCGCTCGGATCCTGAGCGGAGCCAGAGAAATATGACAATTCTGTATGACACATAAAATGTACATGTATGGTCTTGGGACCTGTGAATATGAACTATGGGCAACTTTTCCACCCTATTTTCATCCCTCACTGGACTTTGTAGGCATAAGGGAAGAGAAACTGCACTCACAGATTTCCCTCTATGTAGGTAATTAAGTGTCACTGCAGACAAAAATGTAAATCACACAAATTTTACCTATAAGTGTCCACTAATATTATAACACCTATTCTATGTCAATATCTACCCATGCAGAGTTTCTCTGCTCCAGGCTACCTGTGCTCAGTTACCTGGCTGCGTATGACGGTAGTTTCACACATGCAGCCCGCACACATGTGCACAAGAATGTGCACATGTGCTCACATGGAACCAGCCAGGTGCCCCTTACCCTAGCTGTGCAGTCCATTTGCTATGTGATTACCGTGGGTGAGACACATGTTGTGAGGCTCAGCCACTGTAAAAAGTCCAAAACCAGATGATCAAAAAAACATAAAATCTAGACGTATTAATGGACGGAATACATTTTGCAACACATTTCTACTTGCAATTGCATTGTGTAATCACATAGCAAACAGTTAATAATAATAGGCAAACTATTGATACTTAATATTCTGACCTCAGAGGAATGGAAGGCTTTAGCTTGTCTTCTAAGAAAGCTGGAAAATTGTGAATTATTTACCAGGTGTATAAAATGTTTTTTGTGTTTAAATAAGGGACAACAAATTCCACTGATTTTGCCCTGTGTTGTGTATAAAATGTGTTTTGTGTTTAAATAAGGGACAACAAATTCCACTGATTTTGCCCTTTTTGCCCTTTTTATGAGTCTTTTTACCACTGATAAATTTCGGGAAGTCAGTCAGGAGAACATAGGAGGTAATTCTGATTCCTAAGCAAACTCCTGTTTGCAGAGGGATCATCTTTTAACCTCACAGCTTGTACTTATTACCTAAGTGTATCTGGCAAGTATTCAGAATTGTGACCTTTTGATGCTAGTTCCAACAATTAGAGAGTAGGCAGACTAGGTGGGAAATGATAATGTAGAAGTTGCCACAATGCTCAGAAAATGTTATGTACTAACCCTATAACATTTCAATGGCATATTCAATCATACAAACCTAATTTTTTTATGTGAGCTTTTAACCTCTTGAGCGCTCATGTCGAGCTCAGCTCGTCATGAGTCACGGCGCTCCGGTGCTCATGACGAGCTGAGCTCGTCATGACCGCGCCCGTTTCTTGGAACGCTCACACGCTGGGCTGATTCCCCTGCTGTGCGGAACGTTCCATTGGAACGGGCGCGGTCATGACGAGCACAGCTCGTCATGAGCACCGGAGTGCCGTGGCTCATGACGAGCTGACCTCATCATGAGCATGGGGGTGCTGTACGCGCCCCCCAGCACAGCGGATGAATCCCGCCAGCAGCGAAGGGGTTAAGAAGTTCTCAGCCACAATAAAGCCCTTTTTTGAATTATGCAGATTTACCAGCCTCCCACATGTCTTGAGAGAATGATTGCTAGATAATGCTTGATATTTCTCCAAATAATCTCGGAGGACTGAGTCATAAACTATCTATGCCTGTTTTAAGAGAGGCCTTCCATAGGATTATCAGTTTTCTATTCAAAGTGATTAGTCATGAAGAATTGCAGTCAAGAATGAACAGTGAATTACCACACCAAACTCTTCTGTCTTCTCTACCATACTTCCCTCTTATCCTACATTGAAAATTATTAAATAATAGAGACACTTTCAGAAACAGGAACACATAACAGACAGATTCTGAATCTGGCTTTCAGGCAACGTGGCACTCTGTCAACCAGGACATTAAAAGACATGAGAATTCTGTCAATATCGAAGTATTTCCAGTCTCAGCATGTCACAGCATGATCTGCCTAATTAATATTAATTTAACAGTTTTCTATTTGGAACCACCTGTAATTGACTTGGAGCACAGGGAAAGTGGCCTGCAAGGCACAGAAGACCCCTATCCCTGTGTTTACATTTCCAAATAGGAAACTTCTTTTTCTCAAGTAGCCCATGTTCCTTAAAGGAACAAGTGATGGTTTAAAAATGTTTCCCATTTGGGAAGGCATTGGGGTTAGCAGGCAGTGGCCTCTAGCCCACTGCCTAACTTCCCTTTGCGAATCAGCAATCACCTCCTTTGATGGGTTGGTAACGTTTTAATAGTGGGCAACCACATTTGCAGACATAACCATTGATGTATTACATTGCAAACCACAAATAGGGAGGGGACTTCTCTTTCAAGTACTCTCTTAATTGTGATTTGGAATGTCTTGCAAAACCCCTTTTGAAATCCAGGAAAACGTTTCTGATTCACAAAAGGGGTTCAGTACATTTGAAAATAATGCTGTGGTTCCAAACTGTATGATCTTGCAAATCATAGAGTTGGTCGCTGCAAAATGCTATAATACATCAGGTCCTTATTCCCACTGTGAATCGTCTGACCCAAGTGATATATTCTTGCATTGTTTCTAACCTCAAGAATTTCATCTGCAGCATCACTCTCCACATTATGTCACCTGTTATAACAGTAGCCCTCCCGGAATTCTGAATCCTAGATACTAGATAAAGCAACTGTTAGAGCTTGGAGCCAGGACAGGGGAGTCAGAAAAATCCAAGAACTTCAAAGAGAAACCTCTAGAAACTTCTCCTAACTTCAAAAGAGGCACCAGGTAAAATAATAGGGCCCTCAGACCCACTCATTAGTTCTCTTTCTGGACCTGTGGAAGACCTCTCAGAGAACTTTCTGCTGCTGTGACCTGCTGTGTACTCCACAAGACTGCTTTGCTGCACCTTGAAGGACTGCTTTGCTGCCTGGAGACTACCTTGAGCCTTCAGAGGTCAGCCCTGATGTTTGAGCCCTGAATCTTCACCTGAACCTAGGACTACCAGTGTGACTCCAAGGGCTAATTTGCTGGTCTCCTGTTCAGAGCCCCAGGAACATAAAAGGCTCCCACCATCTTGAACCCACACCTGGACCCCGCTTTAGGGTGTCTTGAACCACCAAACGTTGTCCCACCAGTCTGGACCCTTGCTTACGGTGCTAAAGGTGCTGAGATAGCCAAAATCCCAAACTTAGGACTTAGTAGTTTTTTGGCTAAAAACTGTTCTAAGAACTGAAGGATGATCAAGACCAACTTGCTCATTGATCTGCCCAAGGTGCATTGTCTGTGGGCCTGAAATTGCTGCTGATCATGCTACATTCTTCTCCATTGCAGCAAATCCATTTCAGCAGTCCTTCATCAAAGGAGTATAAAACATCCTGGATCTGTCTATGATTAGAGCCACCTGCCTCGTCTGCTGTAGATTTTCGACTAAAGGACTAAGTCCGAATGTAGAAATCTTGGTTTAGAGACTACCCGATGACAGTGCACTCTCCTTGGACAATGCCTGCTGCCTTACCTTGCTAAAAATTACCTTCTTAGAACTTTATTGTTGAAAATTCTTTTAAATTCAAAGGTAAGTGCTGTTAGCGCTCAATCCACTTCCTGTATCTGAACCATGCTCCATCACAGTCGATCATATTTTTCGACTTTGACTCAGTCTCATTTGACTAGATGTCCATGGTTGGTGATCTTTTAGGCACACGTTATTAGTAAAACTTTAAAAACTCATAACTCCGGTTCTACTGATTTTATTTTTGTTGTTTGGTGTCAATTAATTTATAAAAATTTACTATATTTTTCTAAATTGGTGTGTGATTTTTCCTGTGTTGTGTTTTCACTTTATGACTGTTTGTGTGCTGCATAAATACTTAACCCAATGCCTCTAAGTTAAGCCTGACTGCTTTTTGTGGCAAGCTATCAAGGGTTAAGCACAGGTTAATTTAGTGACTTTTTGGTTTCTCCCTGCCAGGGATTGTGGCTGTTGCTTGACCAGGGCTTACACCCCAGTCAACTAATAACATAATTTTTCACAGGAACCTTAAATGTGTTGTAACTCACAGGATGATATTTAAAGAAGTTGAACAGAAACATTTTAAAATCTTTTGAAACTTTGGGTCAGCACAGATAAATGTAACATCTTCTAGCAATTTGTTTTGAGCATGCGGTGTCTCCAGCCAGAAGGATATCATTTCGCTACTGATTGGATTATTTGAAATTTTGGAATTTCAACAAGATAAGCTCATTAGGGTGTATCACCCTAATTGTGAAATATTGTCTCAATTTCTTACTTGAGAATGTAAAGCTTTAATCTGGTGCAATGTTCTAAGTACTGTATGAGGTATGTTAAATTGCACTTTCTTTTTACACGTAGCCAGAGCTATTAAGTAGGTGCCTTTAACACATGCTCCCATGATCTGATACCTAAAACAAGTATGGGAATATCATTTGCCAGTATATCTTGAAGACTATGCAGGAAACGTAGAACTGAAAAGAGTGACAAAATAGCCTCAAATAATGGCAACCTGCCTTTGACACTCTGGTAACCTATTATGATAACATTATGAAATTCCGTTTTTTTTTCACCCAACACAAATGCAGAGCATGTCACCTGTGCATCAGGCAGGTTTCCAGTAGGCAAGTCTGTCTGCTCCGATGCCAACAACACAATTTCAATTTTGAACACCTATTATATGTTAATTTAATCTATACATCCGACTATTCATTCAAATCCCAACAACTGAATTTCAATCTAATATATTTCTTTGAATGGCCTATTTTCACCTTCCATTCAAGGATAAATCCACATTGTTTCTCAACTTTGAAAACCTTTGACAATGTGTAATATGGCTTTCAGAAAACCTTTTCTGGAGCCACTCTCCCTTTTTAGCTTTTTACTGATTGTATGGTGTTGCAAATAGTCAACTTCTAATATCAAATTATTCTCTAACTGATTGCTTTCATCTTTTAGTCTGCCTGTTTTGGTGTCTCTCTTCTTATATCTATAGGATAATATGACGCATCGCACTCACAGCTGTAATTTAATGGCATCCTATATGATCTGAACTGAAAAATAATTTTGAATCATTTAAAACTCAGTATTTTGATTTCAAGTTTCTTACACCATGTTTTATATAAGTGAATTGTTTATAAAGTTCATGCCGAAATCCCCTGCATCCACAGAGCCAGAACTAGGGGCAGATCTTTCTCCTACATCATGGCCAAGACCTGGAACGAACTCCCCCTCAGCCTAAGACGAAGCCCTACACTGCAAGTCTTCAGAATGGAACTCAAGACCTGGCTCTTTGGATGACCTAGTAGCTGCCCCCCCCTCAGCGCCTTCAGACCGTTACGGGTGAGTAGTGCGCTCTATAAATCTCTGATTCATTGATTGATTGATCCATGCAAGACACTTTGAGTTGTTTGTCAGAATATAGAGTACACAATATTGTGGGGCAAAATATTATGCAATGTCATGAACCCTTATGTCATGAAGATAAGTACATATTGATAGATATAGATATACAATTCTTAACGCCACCTCTAAGAACCTTAAAGTTATGTTTATATATATATATCATCAAAGTGCAAACATGTGAAGTTAAATATTGTTAACCAATACTTACCTACATATACTTACCTTCACAATATTTTGGCTTTCAATATTTAGGCTGTGATATTTTGACCCCTTGACCATTTGTACTGGTTTAGTTCTGGCAGGTGCTTCATCCAAAGTTTGGACTTTGAGAACCTTGGCACCACATGAGAAACTCTTCCATTAAGGACAGAGATATTATCTAAAAAAATATAATCAGTGTGTGACAGCTCATGATGTATTCAGGAATATCTTTTAACGTCTTTTATCATTAGCACATCACCAAACGTTGATTACATTTAGAGTTTCTATTAGGATCCTGAACTCTGTCAGGCAGAACATTCTGATGATGTATTAATCGTGGTGCACAGAGGTATGCTGTACTCTCCAGCAAGAAACAAATATTCCATTAGGGCACATCTCTCCTGCACCCGACTGTCGCACTGCGAAACAGGAAATCATTCATTCGTGAAACACTTCCTCCAAAGTTACATCTATTTTATTTTATTTATTTAGAGTTTTGTATAGCGCGAACAAGACCCGTGGGTATCAGAGCGCTTAACATCGAGGAAGGTTACACATTTCCAGTTCGGTATCGATATACAACAGATAAATAAGAGATAACAGAGACTATGGCTATAGAGAGTGTCTAACTATATATATTCCAAACACATGTGCAAACGGTAAAAAGAAGTGATAGAGACCATTATCAATCGGTAAGTTGAGGTAGAGGTTATATAGATTATATAGTTTGGCGGATACAGCCGAGGCTTGTGTGTGGCGTCAGTCTCCTGTCAGAGATAGTGTTCATGTGGAGGCCACCCTTCAGTTGATGAAACAGTTCATACCAGCGATCTGTCGGCTTCCCTATGCAAGGTATTTACTCATCATTAGGCTTTTCATTTCACGTTTAAATTGTACAATATTTTGAATCTTCCTAATGCTAGGGGGGAGTGAATTCCAGACTCTGGGGGCAGCTCCAGAGAATGCTCGGTCATAAGTCTTTTTCTTTCGGAAGAAGGCTGGTCTCAACAGCAGCTCATTGGCGCTTCTCCCTGGTCTGTTTCCTCCCGATAGCTTAATTTTCTTGGCTAGATATCCTGGCGTGTTATGGTGCACCGCTTTGTGAGTAATACATGCTATCTTCATTTGAACTCTAGCCCCATAAGGTAGCCAGTTTAGTGCTTTCAGGTGAGGCGATATATGATCAAATTTCCTGGATCCAGTGATGAGTCTTGCCGCAGCGTTGAGACAGGCTTTTAGTGGTGCTGTGGAAGTTTTAGGTAGGCCAGTTAAGGTAGAGCAACCATATTCGATCCTGGATATTACTAGGGATTGTATAGCTAGTTTTAGATCTGCTTCTGAGATGAAAGGTTTTAGTTTTCTTAGGTAGCTCAGATGGAAGCGGGCACTTTTTGCCATTGAATTAATGTGGGCTTTCATGTCAAGTTTCTCATCTAATGTGATTCCTAGTGATTTGGCTGAGTTGACTAGGGTGGGTGTGCAGTTTAGCGCAGTCACCAATTTGGTCCATTCCTTTATTTCAGGGTGGCTCCTTGGAGGTGAGATTAGCAAGAATTCGGTTTTCTGGGCATTTAATTTCAGATGATTCAAAGTTAACCATTGTACAGTCATCCTTAGTGTTTCATTGATTAGATCTATGTCTTCAAGGGAGGCGATCTTTAAGTATATTTGCGTGTCGTCTGCATACATGTGGTAGGATATCTTTGATTTCCGAAGAATGTCTGTGAGGGGTTCGACATACAGGTTGAATAGATCTGGGGATAGTGTTGAGCCTTGCGGGACCCCAATTGCGTTAGGACATGGGGCTGAGATTGCTTGGTTAACCATGAATCGTTGAGATCTGTTACTTAGGAAAGAGTTGAACCATCTCAGGACGTTTCCGGATAATCCCATCCTGTCCTGTAGCCTGATCAGAAGTGCCTCATGATTTACCGTGTCGAACGCAGAAGACAGGTCGAGGAGAATCAATAGGCATGCTTGATTTTGGTCTAGGGCTTGTAGTGCGTCGTCAGCAATGTGCATGATCGCTGTTTCTGTGCTGTGCCCTGTTCTGAATCCTGATTGGCATTCGTCTAGTAGGGAGAACTTGGTGATGTGTTGCTTCAATTGGCTCTGCACGCATTTCTCAATTAGTTTGGCCAGTAGAGGGATGTTAGTTACTGGTCTATAGTTATTCGGATCTGATGCATTCGCTGTCGGTTTTTTGATTATTGGAACTACTTGTCCTGTTTTTAGGCAGTCAGGGAGGATCCCTTGTGTAAGTGAAGCGTTTATTATTTTGGTCCAGATTGGAACCACAATGTGGCTTATTTCTCTTACACATTTTGCAGGCAAAGGGTCATGATAGTGGTTATTCGGTCTGATTTCGGACAGCGTTTTGGCGATCTTGTCATGGTCATATAGTTCAAATGTGTCCCAGTTTGCTTTATTTTTTGTCTCACTTTTTGCCTTACTCTCTGTTATCATGCCGGTCTCGCTCGTCGGTCGAGGTTGGGTCGGGAGGATACTTGCGGCCATTGCGAGCTCTACCTCTAGCGCTTTGGTCTTCTCTAAGAAAAATGTGGAGAATTCCTCGCAGCTTAATGGAGTTTTTGCGTTCTCTTGAGTTGATTTGGCTTGTTTATCGGATTGCTGCTTTAGGATCTCGAAGAGTTTTCTTGGTCTGTTTTTGGCATTGTCAAGTTCTGCTCTTATAAATTCTTTTTTGGAATTGATTACCTTTTTGTTATAATCCTTTCTGATTTTTCTGAGGGCTTTCAGCTCTGGTGAGGAAGGGTGTTGTCTCCATTTTCTTTCGGCTGTTCTCAGCTTGCGCCTGTCTTCATTCAGAGACCCACTGAACCACGGATTCTTTGGCTTATCTGTGGTCCTTTTCAATTTTAGTGGCATAGTTTCATTGACGATATTTCCAATTGAGGTTAAGTAGTGATCAGTCAGTTCGCTTACATTCTGCATGTCGCTGGGTGGCTTGAGGCCTCTCTCGCATCTTTCAGCCAATAGCTAAATGTTCGCTTCTCTTATATCTCGGATCAATTTTTTGGTCTTGTGGGGTTGCACAGTCCTACCCTTTTTCACTGAGGGAATCACGAATGTTATGGCGTGATGGTCAGACCAATCACAAGGGTCTATAGCACGGATTGATGTCTCTTTGTTTCTTGAAATAATCCAATCTAAGGTCGCTCCTTGCACGTGGGTAGGTTGGGTGCATGCTTGTGTGAGGTTTAGTTCGGTGAGGAACTCTTTAACCAAATTAACCAGTTTGTCATTGCCGTCGTCCCAGTGTAAATTAAAGTCTCCCAGGAATATGTTGTTGACTTCTGGATTGGAATTGGCCGTTATGATCTCTATTAGTTCCTCTGTGAACTTGGCGTTTTCTCCTGGTGGGTGGTAAAATGCATGCAAGTTGCATTTTTGATTGCTTGAGGATTTTATATTCAGACCCAGATATTCACATGATTCTAAGGGGTCGGCTTGTATCAAGTTGACGTCTATCTCTGATCGGTGAATGCAGGCTATACCTCCTCCTATTTTTCTTAGCCTATCTAATCTCACAATGTTATAGTGAGGTGGTACTAGGAGATCAATAGCAGGAGCAGATGATTCCTTTAGCCATGTTTCCGTAAGTATTGCCAGGTCGATTTCCTTACTGATGATGAGGGCTGCTATATCTGATGCATGTTTAGTTGCTGAACGACAGTTGAGTAGAAGGCACTTCAATGGTTTATCCGAGTTAAGGAGGTTCCCAGTTTCGGATTCAGTTGCTGTTAACTGGATATGTTGTAGATTGAGGTGGATTGCTTTCCTGTCATTCTTTCTGGAAGTTCTATTAGAATCAATTGGTACAGTTTTAATTCTCTCCTCCCTCTCCCAGGCTGGTTGATCATAGGTTCGGAGTAAGGCCAAGGTTTCTTCATTTGATGAGGGGTTTATCCTGTCTGGTCTCATTATTCTCTGTTTATCAATGTTAGTCCAAAAACTTGAATCATGCATCTTTCTTAATATTTCACCACCACGGAGACAGCATATTTGTGCTTTGCACTCTCCAGCAAGCACATGTAGAAGTGGATAGGTATCTATTTCAGTTAGCAGGGTACATAACACACTGCCCTAATATTAAAATGAATACCATGCATCAGTGCTTATTTGAGCCGGTGGTTTCCACTGCTTAACCCGCACTGAATTATCAACACCAATGCTTTTCATGAGAACCAGTTAAGGACACATTAATTTATGCTACACACGGAGAGATTAAGTGATTTGCCCAGAATCACAGGATGTTGAGTCAACACCAAGACTTTAACTTGGTTCCCCAGTTACAAAGTTGCCAGTACTGGCCATTATGCCACATCCTGTACCCCCCTTTATGGTTAGAAGTTGGTTCTGTTTATGGCAGTGCTAACAGCAGAAATGGGCCGACGCAAGATGCGTCCTGACAAGAGCCCGCCACCTAATTTTTCACAAATTAACCACTACCATGCTTTGATGAAAGATTGATGCCTCTATGGTCTCTCTGCATAATGCACAACCACCTCATACTCATTGTAAGGTAAATTCACCAGATTTTTTGTGAGAAATGTTCCGCCTATAGTTATAGATAGTGTGCTGCAACAATGTTTTTTAACTCAATTTCAGACAGTTCATTTTCTTGGTGAGCCTCTTGGAAAAGTGCAACTGTGCTGTCAGTTCCATTTAATGGACAACTTTTTAATTCCTCATCTGGTTGTTCCTGGGACAGTTGACACTCCAGCAGAGAATCCCTATATCTGCCCCTTTTCCAGATCCCAATTATGTATTTTCCAATGTCCTGATCCCCTCAATAAACATAGAGAAAACCCCATTTCTAGTTTGCATTCTTATCCATTATAATTGTTGTTATACTTTGCACAGTTTTGTGCCTTTGGTGTCTAAAAATTCAAACTATAAGTATAGTTTGCTGTGATGATGACTATCCCATTTATTCTGTAGCTTACCATGTCCTTTTCCACCCTCTGTTAGACAACGTCCCTCCATCTACTTCACAAAGGGCCACATGTACGACTGTTTTTAGTGGGTACAAATGAGAAATTGGACCATTTGCAGCCGCTAAAAAGGGTTGTAGCATGTACCAAACCTATTGTGCGAGTCGGTAAGCTGTTATCGACTTACAAAATTGGTTTTGCGAGGAACAATTAGGAAGGGCCATGCCTAGGTTGTCCTTTCCTAATAGCGAGTCGCAAGGGGATGTAAGATTGTTTTGTGACCGCAAATGTGGTTGCAAAACAATTGCATTTGCTACTAATTTCAAACTGATGGTAAGCTAGTAGCCAATGGGAAGGGGTCCCTTGACCCCTACCCCTTTTGATTGGCAGCAAAAATGCTTTTTAAAAGCAGGCAATGGTCCCATTGACCAGTGCCAGCTCTTAAAAAATGAAACTGATAGTTTCCTTTTTATTTTTTAAATGCATGCTGCTTTCCTTTAAGGAAAATGGGTTGCATTTAAAAAACACAATGGCATTTTCGAAAAAGCAGTCACAGACATGGTGGTCTGCTGACCCCAGCAGGCCACCATCCTATGAGTGCCGCACATACCCAATGGGTCGCAAATTGTGGCCTGCCTCGTAAATATTAATGAGGCAGGCTATTTGCAACCCGTTTGAGAATCACTAAATGTGTCTCAGACACATTAGTATATTTGATTTTCCGAGTCTCTAATTGGGAGTCACAAAAAATTGTCTGCCCCTATGTGTCTTAATGACCGCATCTTAAATAGTCTCAGCCGAAATTGGGCAATGCACTTTTATCAATCTTTTCACATTTATTCCAGACAATCTGTGACACTTTTAGGGAGTCATCGAATATTTAACATAGTATTCCATTTGGCAGAAAATGTGATTTTAAGAGGTCAAAATGCAACACCACTTGAATAAATGCAGTTTGCCCTTATATTGAAATAATCATCCCATGCTTTTGAGTGAACAGGTTATGATCTCTAACTTCTACATTCACCATTGTGTGAGTGTAGGTGGAGCTCACTCCCATGAGAAACATTAGGCCTTGATGTAGAGTTTGATGGATACGCTACTCCATCACAAATGTGATACATATCCCGTCCTCTGTATAATAAGTGCTTAATATCCTATGTACTTGTGATATGGTGGATAGAATTTCCATCACGTTTGTGACGCAATAGTCCATCTGCCAAACTCAATTCATGCCCTAAAAAGTAAAGTGCTCATACTGTATATATTTCCATTTTCTCTTATCGGCTTACAATTCACATACACAATATATAACACAGGATGAACTCTAATCAGGAAAGAACAATCCCCTCACACAGTATTGGATCGTTACATTCCTTTGGTAAATATGACATTCAATAATTTATTTTAAACCTTTATACAAGTCTATGGCTATTTCTTGCCTCAATTCATTAACAATGAACTAAAGAAACTACAAGCTGGGATTGTTGTCTATTCTTCACCCAAAAGTCAGTCTGAACCCGGTCTGTGAATATTGTTACGCTTGATTGGAGCTTGATGGGATAAGCTACTCAGTGCGAATGAAGACAATACATTCAATCTATACTCACGTTGATATTCTCTTCTCTTTATGCAGATACCTAAAGTGCACATTGGGTTCTGTGGCTCCTCATACACAAAGTGATACATGGAATGTGACCACTCGTCATCAGGAGTAAAATCACCAAACACATTCAGCAGAGGAACCTCCAATATAGAGTGGCACCTCACCTCAAAATCCCAAGATACAAGAAAACAAACAAGAAAAAAAACATGGGTGGCTCATCCATCTCTGTTTAAGCAGCCAAACTATGGAACTCTTTACCCTCCAACACAAGGTCCACAGACAACCACCTTATCTCAGAAAATGCGCTAGACGTACAACGTGGGGGTTTCCAATGGACATGGACGGCGAGGAGGAGGCAGCCACAGCAGGTAAGTGCCTTTTTAAAAATATTAGAACAAATTATGGAGGCTGTGTTCGCAAAGGAGCACGGAGTAGGCAAAGCTCTGTAAACTCTACTGGCGGAGCAGGGTTACCCGCCCGGGCTTAATTTAAATCCAGCACTCTTCTCGACTGTAATTAGAGTGTGAGATCCAAGATTTAGGCAGCAACACCACATTTCCTTCACTGAGGTGGAGAGAAAAAAACCGGGCAGATATGGTGCATATGTCTTTTGTTAGCAGATATACGATTACTGTTTTCATCTAAATGAGGCCCCAAGTCTTCTTTGTTCTACAATGGGGTGTAATTAGTATGCCCAAGACATCACACAATCCCTTACCCTATCCATAGTATCCAAGGACCTTAAGCTTCATCTCCCAACTTCATTTTAGCCTCTTTTTCCTGAACATGTTGTACTAATTTCTTGAGGCACATCTAAACCTCATTGATGTTCCGATGCATTCCTGTCATTCAAACTTCCATAGAAATTATCAGGCATGGCCGGTACAAGTAAGAGCGGTGGGGCCATGGGGCTGAGAGGGGGTAGTTGATATATGACGGGATAGGGAACAGAAAAGAAATAAAACCACTTACCTTGCGCTTGTCGCATCGCCAATCTCTATCCTGTTGTCTGTCAACTTTCCCCACACCTTGCCATACCCTACCACTCTTACCTGTACCGGTTGTGCCTGGAAATTAGGTCTTCCTTTGTTTTGTTATGGACTTTCAGTACAACATCGGTGCCTGTTCTATTCTGGGCAGGGGTTCTTCCCTCCCTCTCTACTCCTCATTGCAGCATGAGTTCTTTATTTGATTAGTTATTTCCTAAAGCACACAAGTAGTCTTTCGGGCCTCCTAATGCTAAAGCAAAAAAATAGAATGTTAATAAAATGGTTTGGTGCGAAAGTTAGTCTGTGGACATTAATCTTCATGATGCCTAAACAATTTTTACATTTCCTCCCTCCAATTGAAGAACAAGAAAAACAATGACAAAGGTAGAATTAGAAAATGGGTATTGCTTAAAATGCAGGCTCAACACTAAATATTGCATCACTATGTCTAGGACATAAAAATTGCATTTGAAATTTAAAAGGGATAAACCACCCATTCAAATGTGAGAAAATAGTAAATCATTGTAAACACTCACCAATTATGATACTCTTAAACTGCAGACTCCTTTTGCTATCCCATCAGAATATCAACTACAAAATATTGTGGGTTCAAAATATCAAGGCCTAAATATCAAGGACCTAACTACTGTGATGGTAAATATATAGGGAAGTATAACAAAATACTAGACTTAGTTCCACATATATGTATATTGACAATATATTATCTTCAAGGTACATGGATATGGGTTTAATAATAGTAAATGTGTAGTTACCTGTATACATTTACCTTCAGAATATTTTGGATGTCAAAATCTAGACCATGATTTTTTTTACCCCATGATATTTTTGTACTAGATATTCTGTTTTACAGTCCCCAAATTAGCAGTCGGGAAGCATGAACCAGGGTAAGAGTGTATATGGTCAAACCATTAATGATTCAGTAGAAAAATAAGAAATTTCTAGGGGTTGAAATTGGAACAAATGAGTGTTTTTTATTATTGGTCATATTTTAAAAGCTACTAAAACAGTAAATCTGATAATACATCTGATCTATGGCTCTGTATCGAACCCAAGGATCTTAGATTCAGATCCAAGGGGAAAGACCTGTCTTTTCATTCTTCTCAGGTTAAAAAATGAGTACCATGTATGTTGGGTAACAGCAGTTGTGCTGTCAAGTGTACAATTGATGCAGACAATCTACGAAGGCCATTGTCTGTTGTTATACAACTAAAGTAATTTTTTTTACTACTTTGCTATTAAAGACCCTTTATCCATTGTGGTAGATAAC
Organism: Lissotriton helveticus; assembly: GCF_964261635.1. Classification (NCBI taxonomy): domain Eukaryota; kingdom Metazoa; phylum Chordata; class Amphibia; order Caudata; family Salamandridae; genus Lissotriton; species Lissotriton helveticus. The sequence continues at coordinate 597,179,016 of NC_136063.1, read as the reverse complement.
GTTCAATACATTATTTTTACTTATATTGCAATGCTTTTAGCAGACAGTTACTGTGAGAAATTGGCTTATTAGTAACATTGCTACAGAGCGGAGAGGCTTCACTTAGATAAAATGTGGAAAGTATTTAGAAATATCAAAACAGTTAAAAAGTAAAAAACCCAAAACAATGACTTTCCCATTCCAATTTAGTAAAATAGGGAATGATTTGTTGAGTAAATTGAAAAAATGACAAAAATTCAATAAGGGTAACTGGATTCATAATTTGTTTTAATATTGTAAGTAAAAATAGCCTCAAAAAGCCAAAGTGCCAGTGGTAATCAATGGTTACAGTATAGAATGAAGTAGCGGCTCGCACAGGTAAGAGCAGTCAGGCGTGGCAGGGTGGGGGTGGTGAAAGTCGACAGATGACACGTTAAGTAACATTAAATAAATAAATCAATAAAACCCCTTACCTTGAGCTCGCTGCATCACTGACGATGTGGCGAGGGCAAGGTAAGTGGTTTTACTGATTTATTTAATATTGCTTAACCCGTCATCTGGCGGCTTCCACCACCCCCACCACCACCCCGTCACCCAACCCTCTTACCTGTGAAAGCCGCTACTGATAGCATGACCTATGTGTGATTTCTGGCCTGTGATTGTCCATGGGTCTTACACACCAACCAAGTTTGACTCAGTCAGAGGCTTTACCTTGGGAGTTTTACTTTTTTCTAGAAGTCAAAATCCTTCAGCGGGGCAAGGCAGAAGACGGTATCTGCAAATGACTCCACAATATCTGATAGGAGATGAATGAGGTTACTGTGAAGTGGTTGATTTTGGCTGAAAAAGCTCAGAATGGGAAAATTCAAATTTCACATCCAAGGAAGTCCTCTCTGTGGTCACATACTTTTTGTGCCTTCCCCCGGGTAAGATTTTTAACATCAGGTTAGTCTCTTTAACAGAGCTTGGAATCATCCGGTGGGGGCAAAGCTGAAGGCTGTATCTGAGGAGGCCTTAACATGGCCTTCCCTGCGAAGTCCCACTGAATCAAATTTGCAGCTGTGGATTAGCTCTTAGCGGGGTGGCCTGTTTCTTCAGCTCAGCTGTAAAGCACCTTGAAAGGACTGGCTTGGCAGGTTTGTCTCTGTCCTTTGAAGTTCTCAAGTCCAAAAAGTTTCTAAGTTCCAGGTTGCCAATGACTTTACGATTAGTCCACTTAGACACAGTCAAAGGCCCCAGCACCTTGGAAACAGCACTTGGGGGGTCAGGACTCACTCCAGCAGAGTCCACCAGCTCAGTCCAGGTCAGGGTGGCACTATTCACTTGGGCACTTCAGAAATAAATCTCTTTCAGCTTGTTGTATCTCTGCAGCATACACAGGAGGTCACCAACTGACCCTTGAATTCCATTTATTTGTCATGGTGATAGGTTGGAGTAGGTCCATCCCTTAAGGTTTCCTCGCAGACCTAAAATAGCAGGTGTAGTCCTTCTTGGGTTCTTCCACAGGTCTAGTAGCTTTCTGAAGAAGGTCTCTTGGGATGCCATGGTAATGCCTGGCACTAGCTTGTGAGTGAGGGATCCGGCCTCCCCATAACTAATAAGGTAACATTTCCGGCAACTCTACCTACTTTTACAGCAGTTCACGTGTGCCCTACTGCAAGTAATCCCACCGTGCCCCTCACTCACTAAATCCAAGATGAAGAAACTTTTCTCCCCTGGTTTTGAGCCGTTGTGCCCCCCTTAACTGTGATCATGAGCAGCCTCATCCTCTGTGGTCATTCCAGATCAGTTCTGAGGGAAGATTTCCCGCCACTAGGATGGGTGCCTGCCTGATTAGCAGGGTAAAAGACAGGGTATATGCTGGTGTCATCTGACATATGCTTGTGACAGGGGAGGCCCATTTGAAGTAAAATAAGTCCCTGGGTATTGCAAACCTGTTCCCCAAGCCAGAAGAGCAAAACACCTCCCCACACTTACACCACAGCCTCTGCCTCTGCTCAAGGAGCAGTACTGACACCTCATAAGGGGTATTCACCAGCTGTGTGATAGTTGGTGTCTAATGCAAATTAGCCTCCAGGAGCTTCATGCAGGAAAATTTAACTTTCTATCCCCTTCTTAATAAAAATCCAACTGCACCATTGTGTTGTGGGTTTCAAAAAATATTTAAAACAACCCTTGATTTCGCTGTCTAGCTCTTCCCTAGCATGAGGTAGCAGAATTCATGTTAAAGTTTGCTTTCAAGTGTGTCTCTATGGGCCAGCCAACCTCCCAACCAAGAAAATAGCTTTCGATGCTAGTCACTGCAAGGACATGTTGACTTTAAAGTTTTAGATGTCCTACTTTTTAATACCATGCATCCTGACTTGTGGTCCTAGAAGGCCCACATAGAGTTAACATTTTAATATTTAAAAGGGAGGTATTCTCCTGCCCAAAGGGTTTGTTTCAACAGGTTTGGTTGCAGTTTTAAAAACAGCAGCAGCAAGGCTACAATGTTAGGCCTGTAGTCATGTTTGTCTTGTCAATCAGTGCTGTAGTAAATTGGTGACATTTAACTTTCACTCTACACTGAATGTACTATGGGCACAAAATACTAAGCCTTAGTCAGAAAGTACCTGAATCTCCACAGAAGCAGAACGGATGCTCAGTTCCAAATGCCCAACTACAGGTGCAACCCGCCTACAGTTTCAGGCAGGATTCACCAGCAGGGGGTAAAGGGGAATTGGATACAGAAGAGACTACTCCGAATGTGGTGATAACTCTCTCCCAGCCTGGGTGCTTCTTCTTTGTGGAAATCCACGCTAAATCCATGAAAGGAAGGATACCTAATGCACAGAAGAGGGAGACAACACATTAATAAAACTACTCTACACTTTCCTCAATTCCCTACTAGTTGCTAAACTAGAGCACCTACCCAAGTATTCAGGAGTTTTAGCTTCTCTTCAAATTTAAAACCCACATGTAATCCAGGGAGAGAAGGATATCTGATGCACAAATGAGGGTGACAACATAATAATGAAACTACTCTAGACCTTCCTCAACTCCTTACTAATTGCTAAGCTGGAACACCTACCCAAGCATGTGGGAGATTTGGTTTCTCTTCTAACAAGCTTTCTAAACGAGAAAACTGGGATAGTAGTTATACACAGCACCAATCTACATAAGCTCAATTGAGACTCTAGTTCTGCATGTCTGTACTAGTGCTTCAGTTTCTGAAGGCTTTTGTAGGCTTCTCAAGATTCATATTATTAGATTTGGTACTTCCACGGTAGTCCAATGTTCAATGAAGAGGCATGCAAAAAGGAACAGGGGAAGGAAAGGCAGGAAGGAAGGAGAAAAGGAAAGGACACCAAAAGGGAGGTAAGAGGAAAACTGTGCAGAGAGAACTCCCCTCCACTAGTTCCAGTCTTACTGACTTTCTTGACGTGAAGACCTCTTGGATACTCCTGTCAACATGATGCTGGACTTCCTGAAGGGAAATCTTCCTTGCTGAATCTGCAAGACGCTGCTCGCCTTCTGCCGGGGAAATGCTATCTGGAAACTCTGCACTCCCAAGAGACTCCGCTCTCAATACGCTGACGACTCACTGACAGAAACTGCAATTATTAGGAGCAACTAAATGCTTCGGATACGGAGGGAGAGCAGCAGGAACTGGAACTGCTATTTACCAAGTAACTCGCTCCCTATAAGGCTGCCTACTGTAAAATACGAGCGGGGGAATTCTCTAATAGAGGATGACTCTATTATCCAAATAGTTTGTTGGACACCATGACATTCTGAGGAGAAGGTGCACCGAACGTCCTCTCATAAACGGGTTCAAATTGAAGTGCACAGAGAAGAACACACGCTCGCGTTTGGAAGTCTTTAATTCACGCGAGAAATGACTGCACAGTCTGGGAAAATGTGGGAGCCATCTTGAAATGCTGGAGCCCAATCTATTTCAGCAGAGTCTTCCAATGATGAATCATTGGAAGTTTCACTAAGAATCCTCTTCTGTGTTTTTTTCTTCAGCCTGCTCTGGGTCAGAGAAACTATATTTAACTGGTTCCTGACAGCCTTATAGGAAATTTAAAAATGCTAATTAGGATTTTATCCAATTTGGAAATAGTTTGGTGGCAGAGCACATGTGTTGCGACTGTCTAGCATTGTCCCAGTACACAGAGTTAAAACAACATCAATCCACCAAAAAGTGGGGATGTTCATGCAAAAGGAGGTACTTTCTCACACGTACTTACTCAGCCATTGCTGGCAGTCTAATGACACGCTTTCTATGGTGCTTACCAATTACTAGAAGTACTAAAGACAATGTGGGTGGGTGCCAATCACCCAGACAATCAATTGCCTCTCCCTCCTGCTCTGAAGAAGCCATATACGCATTCATGGAGATCATTCCTCTATGAAAAAGAAGTGTAAAACTATGAGTGCATCTTCAGAAAATTCATGTATAGAATTTTTCTCACAATTAGAATCATATAAGGCTACATTCATCAATCTGGACATCCACAGAGTTACAAAAAAATTATTTTATGTGTGCTAGTGGTATGTACTACAGTGGGTGAGCACTAAAATACTCTGTATACTCCAAGTTAAATTATGCACAGGTGGACTGGAGATACACATCATTGCTGATGGGGTGAGCCTTGGTGGTTAGTAGAAAGAGGGTCATGCGCAACATGTCCCCTCTCTCCTTTGCATCGCCGCTTACACTAGTGCTTGCACTGGCATACCTGCCTACATTTCTATTGCTTGGTGATGAATAGGAATAAAGCTAATGACATTTCACTGAGTGAGCATTTGAAGTCTTCCCAGGAAAATATGATCCCTGATCCAGGTGACTGGGGGCAGAAGCATTTTATGTGAGCCAAAGCACGCTGAAGCAGCAAATGCACTCCCTTTGCAATGGTAAATCTTGCAGTGCCAAGCCCTCATCACAAAGGTCTGTCTTTATTGGGACTGAGTGCTGTGCTGTGAAAATATGTACACACTTTATTGAAAGTTATCTGCACAATGCAAATCTACCTGTGACTCTGGCACTCAGTTAATTTGTTAAGGCAATCAACAACTCTCTGGTGGCTTCAGAAAAAGGATGGCTTCAGAAAATGGATACCATAAACAAAGTGATCTGGCAGTACTACAGCTATTACATTGTAGCTGCCTTAAAGAGAACCTGCCGTTTGATAGAAGTCACATTTGATGGTTCTAGTGACATATGCATCCTGTTGTGGTTGTTGTGGCCACCTTGAATCCTCCACATTTGGATGAGTCCATGCTCACATGGAAGCTGTCCACAAAGACTTCTGAAGTCACAAGAGCTTCCAGTTTGAACTGACGATGTCTAGCTGCAGTTCCCTAGATTATAAACAGCTATTATTAGTATTCAAACAATTGGAATACAAAAAGGAACTTCTAAACATGACAAAGAAACTGCTGGCACCAAATTGATGAATAACATTTCTTTTGAAATGTTTTGAAAGACTAAAAAGACCTCAATCCTTACTCCATTTCTTTTCATCAGTAACAGCCAATGCTATAATTGTATATGTACAATTAATTTATGTGCAGCTATTGTATAAATATATTTTGAAAACTTTGTAAATTATTTTCAACATTCTATTTCTCTTTTCAGCATTTTTTAATCACTTGACATGAAGTTTGAATCGTGGTGTACATCTTTCTGCTGCCAGAGAGAAACTATGTTTTTTCTACATACATTCCGTCGCCCTTGTGTGCTCCAAGTATTTCATTGTTGCACTGTGAGATGGTTAGAAGAGCTGCTCAATGCCAGAAGGCTCTGCTAGGATGTGTGTGATCATGATGCTTGCCGGATCTGGTGGTGGGTTCAGAACAATTCCACTACCCAAATTGACATATAGGACGTAAAAAGGAAGAAGTAAGTTGAACCACAACTGAATATAAGCAACATGGAGTAGAAAGTGAACCAAACCAACCAGAATGGTATAAAACTGTACATAAGCAAATACAATTTAACTTTTTAAAATAAAAATGAAGATGGGGGGGGAGGACGGGAGGGAGAGGGGGAAAAATTAGGGATCAGCTAAACCATTAATGAAAAAAATAACCATAAGAGGTAACTGTGCATAATATCATAAAGAAGGAACATGAAACTGAACATACGAAATAGATCAAGCAGCCAACCTGGAAAGGAATGTTGTGAATGGTAACCAAAGTAAATCCTTTTAAATCAATAGAGGAGTAGAGGTGGCATATGCGAGGTCTGTTCTGTGATGATGACATAGCAGGTTCCATCAAGCTTAATACAAGATTTTAGCATTGTCCTTCCAATTGGTAGTAATAATCTGAAAGGTAATAGCTATAAACAAGTCAACAAATTTACCACATCTCCCTGGGTACTCCATATGTGAGAGGACCCACCCAAAAAGTCTTGAACAATATCAAAAGGAACACTGGTAGATAAGATTTAATTTAATTTTCTCCAAATGAGCAACCAGAAGCTCTTAACCAGAGGGCACAGAAAGAACATATGAAGTAAATCACTATTCTCATGAGAGCAGGACCAGCATTTCATGACCTCCAATAACTTGAACCTATGTAAATCCAAAGGAGTAAGAAGAAGCCTATTGTAAAAATAATATAGAGTCTGCGTTGTACTTGCTGAACGTGAGGAGGTATGGATTTTTGCCCAAATGGAGCTCCAAGTCTGAAACGAGAGTTCTTGTGCTACGTCTTTTTCCCATTGAAGTTCTAAGCTGGATTTGCTTCTGGGGACAGTAGAATGAGATAATATCTTATAAATAGTGGATGCCTTAAGCTGAGATCTAGTGAAGAAGTATGTGTCTGAGTATGAGAGTCTAAGGAAGAAGTCTGGGCTAGAAGTTGAACTATAGATGGTCTAAAGATAGAATAATAGGAAGCATGTGAAAGGGATATGCAGTATATCTTTTGGATCTCCTTGAATTCCATAGAAAAGCCAGCGGTCAACAAGTGCTCAAATATAATTATGTCTTTGTCAATCCATTCCTTCCAGAAAAGAGCTCTCTTGTTACTCTTTAGGTATTAGTTATGCCAAATAGGGGTGTGTGCAAAGATGTCAGAGTGAGAGAAATGAACTTTAAACAGGGAAGTAGCCACTGCAGTGGTATGCATGAAATTAGGAGATAAAAAGCATCTAGCGGGTTGAGAGAGGCGAGCTGCAGCATTGAAAGCGAATGGGTCATGTTGTGCTTGTTCTATTGAGCTCCAGGAGGTTGATGGTAAATATAGAGAGTTGGATAAAAAGGTCCAAACTTGTTTAAGGGTAAATGCAGTGATAATGTCTAAGGTTAGGAAAGTTAACTCCTCCTAATTCTTTGGGCAGTGGAAGTTTGAAAAGTGAAATCCTAGTCTTGCGGTTATTCCATAGGAATTTAAGAGCGATTGAACTATAGATGGTCTAAGGATAGAATAATAGGAAGCAAGTAAAAGAGATATGCAGTATATCTTTTGGATCTCCGTGAATTCCATAGAAAAGCCAGCGGTCAACAAGTGCTCAAATATAATTATGTCTTTGTCAATCCATTCCTTCCAGAAAAGAGCTCTGTTGTTACTCTTTAGGTATTAGTTATGCCAAATAGGGGTGTGTGCAAAGATGTCAGAGTGAGAGAAATGAACTTTAAACAGGGAAGTAGCCACTGCAGTGGTATGCATGAAAGTAGGAGATAAAAAGCATCTAGGGGGCTGAGAGAGGCGAGCTGCAGCATTGAAAGAGAATGGTGCATGTTGTGCTTGTTCTATTGAGCTCCAGGCCGTTGATGGAAAATATGGAGAGTTGGATAGAAAGGTCCAAACTTGTTTAAGGGTAAATGCAGAGTGATAATGTCTACGGTTAGGAAAGTTAACTCCTCCTAATTCTTTGGGAAGTGGAAGTCAGAAAAGTGAAACCCTAGTCATGCGGTTATTCCATAGGAATTTAGGAGCGGTTATTGCTTTTGAAGAAAGAAAGTGGGAGAGTGATCAGGATCATAGAGAGATAAAAATTGATGATTGGAAACAACATCATTTTACGTGTGGTTAGTCTACCCCACCAAGACAAAAAACGTAGGGACCAACTTCCCATGAGTGCCAAAGGTTTTTTAAGTATATCTGCAATGTTGATTTTAATGGTTTCTTTGATATTATTTGTTTAGAGGACGCCTAAACATGAAATAATTTTGGAAGTCTATTTGAGCGCCGTACCATGAAACATGTGAGAAAAACAATGATTGTTTAATGGCATAACCTCGGATTTGTCAATATTACGTTTATATCCAGAAACTAGAGAGTATTGTTTTAGTAAAGAGAAAGAGGTAAAATAAAATATTGTCTGCGTATGCAGTAAACTTAATGTCTGAGTGTTTGAATTGGAATCCCATATAAGTTTGAGAGCGACAAAGTTTTTCTAAAAAGGGTTCTAGGGCAAGAATAAATAAAAGAGGGGATAAAGGGCATCCTTGTCTAGTTCCTCTATGGAGCGAAAAGTATTTGGATTGACACCTATTCACCCAAAAAGAGATAGAGGGAGACGAATACAACACTTGGATGTCCTGTATCTAAGAATAGGAGGGGAAAATCCATGCCATTTTAGTGCTCCAAAAATGAATTCCCAGTTTACTCTATTGAAAGCTTTTTCAGCATCTATCGTGATAGCAGCATCCGGTGAATCCGCCTTGGAGGCTAAATGAATAATATTTGAGAAAGTCCTGGAATTGTCTGTGATGGAACGCCCTTTACAAATCCTGATTGATATATATTAATCATGTCCGGGATTACCTTATTGATGTGAAGGGCTAATAATTTGGCAAAGATCTTACAATATGTATTGATTAGGGAAAGGGGTCTGTAGTTTTTACAATAAGAGGGATCTTTGTCTTTTTTAGGGATCAGACAGAGCATCCCTTGAGTAAAGGAACCTAACATTTTACCAGTGCCAAGGAAATAATTTACGAGAACTAATGTCTGAGGGACCAAAATGTGCTTAAAGTGAAGGAAGAAACATACAGTAAAACCATCAGGACCGGGTGTTTTATCTTTGGGAAGTTGACTAATAGCCTTTATAATTTCTTGTTCCAATATAGGACTATCGAGAGCTGTGAGATCAATGTGGTTGTCTGAGGGTTTGGGAATGGTGTGAAAGAAAGAATCAATTTGATCGGCAGAGGGGGTTGACTCAGGAGTATAGCGGGGAGTATAATATTCAGTAAAACATTCAAGTATCTTGGCATCTGTAGTTTGTCTGATTCCTGCACTATGCGTGATGGCAACAATCTTTGATTTTTGTTTTTTAAATTTTAAGATAGTTGGCTGAGGGCTTCACCAGATTTGTTCCGGACGCCGTACATTTTAGCATTAAATTTAAGGAGGTTGTTACTGGCATTATCCCAAGATTGCTTGTTGTATTGCATTTTGGTCTTAATGAGATTGGACAGAGTCTTAGAAAAGTTTGAAGAAAAGTATTCATGTTCTAGGGCCTTGATTTGTTTTAAAATTAATGTTGCATCACTAAGTGACTTCTTTTTTCTTCCGGGAAACAAAATCAATTCATAAATCCTCTGGCAGTAGCTTTGAAGGCATCCTTATTGAAGTGAAATTGTGAAACAGAGGGGAGATTGTCATTAAAAAAATTCCTACATCAACTGTGAAAATTGTTCCACAAATTGGGTGTCTAAAAGAAGGACATTGTTGAAGCGCCAGTGTCTTGAGATGGGTGTAAAAGTAGGGTAATGCATGTCTAATATGATGGGGCGTGATCATATATGAGTATGGAGCCAATTTCCACATTTGTCATGAGTTGAAGGGATGATTGGTTAAGATATATGTAGTGAATTTGGGAATAAGACTTGTGCGCAGGGGAGAAGAAGGAATATTCTAAAACATCAGGGTGAGAAATTCTCCATGCATCCGACAACCCTCTAGATGTAATAGCCTTAAAGGAGCCATTAATTGATTGCATTCACCTCCCAAAATTAGGTTTTCAGAGACATGAGAAGAGAGGAGTAGAGAAATTATTCCAAAAAGCTAAATCAATACCACTGGGACCATAAACATTGCCAAATGAGAATTGAGTATTGTTGACTATACCATTTAAAAAAAGCCATCTACCATTATTGTTGTAGGTCTCCTTTAGTAAAAGTACATTCAATGACTTTTGAAACAAGATAACTACGCCATTCTTATTGTTAACTGCTCAGGAACAAAACAATTCTCTATCCCATTGTTTACGCAAGGAGAGCAGATCTTGTTCTTTAAGATGTGTTTCTTGCAATAATGCTGTATGACATTTCAATTTAGCAAGATGGGATAATGCATGTTGTTTTTTTAAGTGTATTATGGATACCCTTAACATTCCATGAGATAATACGTAATCCACTGATCGAAGAAAACAAATCCAAAAAAAGAACAAATATCAAAGAAACTTAAAGAAAGAAAAATAGCTAAATTGCAAAATCCAGAATGACCTTAAATGGTACAAATCCTGAAGTGAAATTAATCCCAAAAAGAGAAGAACAGAAAAGGACCAGAAAATAAGGGGAAAAAAGAATTCAGAAAAAGGAAAGAGGGAAAAGCAGTTGGCTTGGTGAACCCAAGTATACATGCCAGGTAAAAAGTAGAAAAACGTAATTACTAAAACAAAACCATCAAAATAAGGAAAATCTAAAGTATAATAAGGACATACAAAAATGGATAAAGGAAGTGATGGAAGGGATAGGTAAGAAAAGCGAAAGGAGAACACAGTCTCCTTTGAAATGTAGCATAAGAGAAGATGACAAAAAGCCAATAGGTTTCAGTCATAGAATTCACAAACAAGAAGAACATTGTTGTGGGCGGGGGGGGACGAGTAGGACAAAGGCCGCCCCAAAGCCAGACATCAGGAAGGAACAGAATCAATGACAACAAGAATTCAGAACTCTGTAATCATGAAACATAAACAGAACAGGGGCGGCCTTAGGCATGTGCAAGCTGTGCACCTGGACAGGGCCGCCACACCAATATATATCCTTAATATAATATTCCTCTGAGGATGGATACATATTTGGGTGGCGGCCCCTGGCAGGGATTTGGCGGCCTCCGGCTCTGTTCCACTTCCAAACACCCTGACCCCCCCTTTTCACTTGCCTCCGCGCCTGAGTTCCTCCTGGTTCCTGATTGGCTTCTTATTTTCCCTACCCACTGCTGGCCCGCTGGTCCAGGCGTATAAAACATTGCAAGCAAAATGAAGATAATTCGAGTACACAAATCTGGTTATTCGAAACGAAAGAGAAAGGCGGCTCAGCAGGCTTGCTTAGCATCACAGGAAGGAGCAATGTGGCTCCTCCTCCTAAATGTTATCGTTCTTAAAACGAATTTGGAAGGGTAAGAGCAGCCGCAGGTAATGGTCATCTAACGCCTTTTCTGGACGTTTTATTAAAACACCTTCCTGAGCTCCGGGGGGCTCTGTCCCACCAGGACCCCTTCTTCCTGGGCCCCCTACCTACGCTCCGTGCCCAGGGCCACCATGAGCCTAGAGCCGCCCCTGCACTGGATCAACACAATGGAAGGGGACATACCAAACAATGAGGGATGAAGCATACATCACAGAACAGATGGACAATGCAAACAAGAACATCAGCATTGAACGAGGTACGAAGAAGAAACCAGTGGAATAAAAGAGAGGATATGTAAGAAAACATTCAAGTTTTGCTCAGTTCCATAGATTCTCCATTATGAACGTGAATACATTTCCTAAGTTCAGCGGGCTCCCCGAAAGTAACAGCTCTGTCTTTGTAAGTTACTTTGAAGAAACATGGATGGATAAGGCCGTAGCAGGGATTCATGGTGCGCAGCATCGGTCTGAGGTCTAAAATCTCTTTGCGGAGAGCCGCAGTAGGTTTAGAGACATCTTGACTAGAGAATATTTTTTGGCCAGACCATAGCATCTGTTTGTGCTGCTTGGCTGCATTGAGAGTCATCATAAGATCAGAGTGTAATAGGATTATTCCCCGTGGCTTGTTTGAGGATGATGCATTCTGAGGGCCTATCCTGTGAGCCCTTTGAATATTGAGATCAATAGATTTCGGCAAACCAACTATCTGGTGGATGTGCATCTTCAGAAAAGTGATCACTTCCGAACCTTTGGAGCCTTCGGGAATACCATAAACATGACGTTTGTTGCGCCTATTACGGTTTTTCAAATCCTCTGTAGATATCTTTAGTTGTGCTACCTATCAGGAAAGAGTGTCCACTTTGGCGACAACATCCCAGGTGTCACTAATTCTTTGTTCCACATCCAAGAGCCTTGAGTCTAAACCAGAACATTTTTCCTCAATTCTTTGAAGAGCTGTAGTAGTGTCTGATATAAAAGGTTGAATGTTGTGCAGTTCATCCATAATATCCTCCAAAGTCAGAGGAAGTGGAGATTGTGTTAGGTAGGATGGATCTTTTTTTACTTGCTTATTGGTGTTGCCCACCAAATCTTTGTGACCACTGATATTGGACCCAGTAGCCCCGTGGCTCGTCCTGAATTCCTCCAGAAGCGGTCGCTCCCCACGCAGCTCCCCACCCCGACTGCAGTGGTATCGTAGCGCCTCAATCGAACCTGCCTCTCCTCGCATTTCTATTTCTTTTTTCATTGCTGCCAATTTAATATTTAAATTATTTAGCCTCGCAGCGCGCAGTCAGTGGAATCGCATTGTACCTTAATTGTAATCAGCTCACTGTATTATCAAGCGCGCAGTCAGTGGAATCGCATTGTGCCTTTAATTGAATCCATTTCACTGTATTATCATTGCATAGCGTTGTTTCCGAGGTATTGCCCCAATCCAGTTTCGTTTCTGGCCTGCTTGTAGTTTGTTGGTCTGCCTCCCTGCCCGGACCTCCACCCCGCCCTCCGCCTCCCAGCTGACCCTCCCTCCCACTGATACAACTGGCCCTACCCTCCGGCATCTTCTCTGTGACCGTCCTGAATTCCTCCAGAAGCGGTCGCTCCCCACGCAGCTCCCCACCCCGACTGCAGTGGTATCGTAGCGCCTCAATCGAACCTGCCTCTCCTCGCATTTCTATTTCTTTTTTCATTGCTGCCAATTTAATATTTAAATTATTTAGCCTCGCAGCGCGCAGTCAGTGGAATCGCATTGTGCCTTAATTGTAATCAGCTCACTGTATTATCAAGCGCGCAGTCAGTGGAATCGCATTGTGCCTTTAATTGAATCCATTTCACTGTATTATCATTGCATAGCGTTGTTTCCGAGGTATTGCCCCAATCCAGTTTCGTTTCTGGCCTGCTTGTAGTTTGTTGGTCTGCCTCCCTGCCCGGACCTCCACCCCGCCCTCCGCCTCCCAACTGACCCTCCCTCGCCCCTCCCCCTCCACCATCTATTAATGACGGATGCATTTGCGCGCAGCGTTCACGCGCAGCGGACGCGCCCCATGCGCGCCGAAGGTGCGCCAAAGGGATGCCCGTCTGCGCCCGTCCGTGCCAAGCCCGCGCCCAGCGCCAGACCCCCTGGCCCCCGTACCATCAACCCCACCCGCATTACTTACGACGCCTCCTCCCTCTTAGCCCTTAACCCCGGCCGACTCCACAACTGCGCCCAAGCCGCTCCTGGACACACCCATGGACCCTTCACATGCATCTCCTGCAAGTATGACGGCACCAAGACCAACTCCTCATCCATGAACACCAAACAGAGATCTGACCCCAACCACCTAAAATGCATCCTGCTCAACACCCGCTCGGTCCACAGACACGCCATCGACCTTTGGAATCTACTAGACACCATCTCTCCGGACGTCGCCTTCCTAACAGAAACATGGATGAACGCCTCCTCAGCCCCAGACATCGCCATTGCCATACCGGAAGGATACAAGATCACCCGTAAGGACCGCATCAAGCAAACAGGAGGAGGCATCGCCATCGTCCATAAGAATTCCATCCGCATCTCAACCAGCTCAGACGCCAACCTCGCTAGCGCCGAACACCTTCACTTCCAGATCCACACCGACCCCAAGACCACACTCCGAGGCACCCTCCTTTACAGGCCACCAGGACCCCGTGCACAATTCAGTGAAGACATCACTGACTTTATCACCCCACACGCCCTCCCCTCCGAAGACTACATACTACTGGGAGACCTCAATTTTCACCTGGAAAAGAGCAACAACAGCAACGCCACCACCCTTCTGGACAATCTGGCCAACCTCGGACTCAAACAACTTGTTAACACCCCCACTCACTACGCAGGCCACACACTCGACCCCATCTTCACCTCCAGCAAACATATCTCCTTCAGTCACACCACAGTTCTCCATTGGACGGACCACAGCTGTGTTCACTTTGTCTACAAAAAGACCACAACCCACAACCTTCCTCAACCCACTTTGCGAAGAAACTGGAACAAAATCACCATCGACCAGATCTCCTCATCGCTGCTTCAAATCCCCCCGGCCCACTCTTCGAACGCCAACCAAGCAGCCACTAACCTCACTCAATGGCTTACCAACAGCGCCGACAACCTAGCACCTTTGAAAAAACGTCAAATCAAACTGTTAGTTCCTGACCAGCTATACCCATTCACTGCAGGAGCGAAGATAGCCCCGTTCCTCTGAACCTACCACTCCGTGGCGCATACCATAAATAGTACCATGAGCCAACAGAATAGCAAGGGACAGGGGGCGGGAATAAGGGAAGGACAGACAAGGAATCCCAGATCTTCTCTCCTAGGGGTAGAGTCCTACTGCAGGGACCACGTCACTCCACGTACATTATCACAAGGAACAGTTTGGAACACCGTCTGCACACAAAAAGCAGATATCAGCAATATGAATACAAAAAAGCCCTCTTTCTCCCCTCATGCACCCACACACCACCCTATAACACTCCTCCTTACCACCGTTACTTGTAATAGTCGCAGGGCGGAGTACTCCGTCCTGGAGTATATGATTCCAAAGCCAGCAAGCAGAATGCAGGAGAGCAAAAGCAGAGGTCCGGGACCAAAAAAGGAGGGGAGGGTGGGCGAGACGGCAGGGATAAGTGCCACAGGTAACCAGAGACCAAATGGGGGACAATGGAAAAGGAGGAAAAAGTCGTTAGAACGACTAAAAAAACCTCCTTTTAACTGGATTTAGTGACTTTCTAGCATACCGCCTGGAACAAAGACCGAATTCGGGTCAGAACGGGATCTACTCGCAGCACAACACAAGCTCCGTTGTGCGCTCTTCCAATACCCGGAAACGCCTGAACCAGCACTCCGCCTCCGCACAAAGAGGTGGACAGCCTGCACAAGAGGCGGAAGTGCGGAACAGCGTCTGCGTCACCGGGACCAATAATCAAACAGCAGGAACAACCGGACAATCCAGCCGGATCACCCGAGTTCCACAAGAAGCGCCGGAGCCCCAGCACCTCTTAATCCCAGCCGGGATAAAAGTCACCCCAAAGCAAAAAAGTGAGAACTAACACACAACACAGACAAGACGAACAAACAACTAACCTCAGGGACCCAAATACAAAAAACCAAACAGGAGGTCGAGGGAAACAAGAAAATAGGAGGGGATAGGGAGGGTCTGGGTTGAACAAGGATTTACAGGGATTAACAGGAGCCAACACACAAAATGGGGAATGCCACGAGCTCGTGAATGCAGCAAGGATCCTAAGGTACCAAAACAGCTCCCAGCACGAACCAGGAACCACAATTCAAGATAACGAGCACCGGGAACAGGGAAAACAACCCTTTTAACCCCGCCCGGCTCGTCACATGGGTGCTGTGTACATGGTAAGAGAAAGAGGACTTCCAGGCCAATTCCTAACAGTACCCCCTCCCAACGATCCTCCCCACAGGGCAGGGCTTAGACGGATGTTGCCGATGGAACATACGGATCAGGCGAGGAGAGTGCACTCCCCCAGCCGGCTCCCATGTACGGTCCTCGGGGGCATACCCTTTCCAGTCTATCAAATAGAAAAGACGCCCCTTTCGTCTTTCTGAATCCAGGATAGCCCGAACCTCATACTCTTTCTGTCCGTCCACTATTACAGGGGGAGGAGGTGGTATGACCTGTGAGGATGGTATATAGGGCTTCAGCAGGGACGTATGAAATACTGGATGAACCATATAATCTCCGGGCAGATCTAATTTCATGGCAACGGGATTTATAATCTGTATGATCGGGAACGGTCCTGCATACCTAGGTTGTAATTTACGGGATCCCCCAAGCCTCAAATTCTTAGTTGCTACCCATACCTGGTCTCCAACTTGATACCCAGGTGCAGGGACACGATGTTTGTCCGCCTGCAACTTCATAGTAGCCTTAGCTGTCAACAACTGCTCCCGGGCAATCGCCCATATCTTGCCCAGACGGTCACAAACGTCATCTATGGCTGGCACACGTCCCGTAGGCTGAATTGCCATCGCCCTGGGATGATAACCTAATGAACAGTAAAAGGGTGTCATGCCTAAGGCTGAGTGCTGACTGTTGTTATACGCGAACTCAGCAATAGGAAGAGCCATCACCCAATCACAAGCCAGTGATGTCGTTAAACACTGAAGGTACTGTTCCATGGTCTGATTGGTGCGTTCGGTCTGTCCGTCAGATTGTGGATGATACGCGGATGACAATCTGACGTCCACCCGCAACACTGAACACAATTCCTTCCAAAAATGTGAAACGAACTGAGCCCCCCTGTCTGTCACGACCGCAGAAGGCAACCCATGGATTCGCACAATGGAAGACATGAAAACCAAAGCCATTTCCCTGGCTGTAGGGATCTTCGGAAGAGGAATAAAATGAGCCATTTTCGTAAACAAGTCAACCACCACCAATATAGCAGTAAACCCAGAAACAGACGGAAGATCGGTCACAAAATCCATGCTGATGGTATGCCACGGAGAAGGGGGAACCTCCAGAGGTTGCAACAGACCCGATGGTTTACTATGTGAAGGCTTACTGATGGCACATACCGGACAAGCCGCAACATACCCCTGTACATCCTTGGCCAATGAATCCCACCAAAACCATCTTGTACACATCTCCTTAGTCTTAGGGGTCCCAGGGTGTGCCACCAAGGCGGATGAATGACACCACTCCATGACCTGATCTCTTAAAACAGGGGGTACAAACAACCGATCCTCATAATACAACAATCCATCCTGAACTGATGCCTGAGGCAGAGACAACCATGGTGTAAGATCCATCTCACGCAGTTGACGCTTAACTGATGTAATAAACGCCTCGTTTTCCACAGCCCCAACAATCCTGTCTTCAGATATCATAGGCCTACTCTCTTTTTCCTGAGATAGCTCTTTGGGATCCACATGGATACGGGACAAGGCGTCAGATTTAACCTGCTGCGCTGCTGGTCTATACGTAATGATGAAGTCAAACTCATTAAAAAAAAGAACCCACCGCATTTGGCGTGGCGTCAAGGCTCGCGCCGAACGGAAGAACTCCAAATTTTTATGATCCGTGTAAATGGTAACGGTGTGTCGTGCCCCCCACAGATAATGCCTCCATTCCTCAAAAGACAACTTAACTGCTAATAGCTCCCTTTCAGCCACAGTATAATTGCGCTCCGCAGGCAGTAGGGTCTTAGAGAAGTAGGCAATAGGATGCATACAACCTGTCTCGGCCACTCTCTGGGACAGCACTCCACCTACTGCACACATTGACGCATCCGTCTCCACAAAAAAGGGTAGAGCCGGATCAGGATGGATCAACACGGGTGCCGATGTAAATGCCCCCAACAACCGCCGAAACGCCCCCTGCGCCTCTGGAGACCACTCAAAGGATACCCCTTTACGTAACAGCTGAGTCAGGGGAGCCACAATATCTGAGAAGTGCGAGATAAAACGCCTGTAGAAATTGGCGAACCCCAACAACACCTGTATATGTTTTACAGACGTTGGAACAGGCCAGGTGATAATGGCCTCGATCTTTCGCGGATCCATCCGCACCCCTCCAGCAGACACCACAAATCCCAGAAACTCTACTTGAGTAGTACTAAACTGGCATTTTGTCAGTTTCGCATAAAGATGGTGCTCCCGCAACTTGCGCAAAACCTGGACCACATGTTGCTGATGCTCGGCCCCTGTCTCCGAAAAGATCAGTATATCATCTAGATACACAATCACGCTCCGATCCAGGAACTCCCGCAACACCTCATTTATGAAATACTGGAATGCCGCCGGCGCATTACATAGCCCGAACGGCATCACACAGTATTCATAAAGGCCATGTTTTGTTTTAAAAGCAGTTTTCCACTCATCCCCAGTTCGCACACGCACCAGATGATAGGCGCCACGCAAGTCCAACTTGGTGAACACCCTTGCGCTGCGCAGCTGATCTAGTAACACGGGGATGAGTGGAAGCGGGTATTTATTTTTGACAGTGGCTTTATTTAGTGTGCGGTAATCCACACACGCCCGCAAAGTCCCTTCTTTCTTCGGAATAAAAAAGATAGCCGAAGAAACGGGCGAACACGATGGACGAATAAACCCCTGACGTAGCATCTCATCAAGATACACCTTCAAGTGCAACTCCTCCGGCTCAGAGAGAGCATACACCCTACTACAAGGAAGAGGTGCCCCAGGAATAAGATCGATCTTACAATCGAATGATCTATGTGGGGGCAAACCCTGCGCCTCTTCTACATCGAATACCTCCCTGAACTCCTGATATTGCAAAGGCACTGTGTCCATACCAGTGGCAGCACAGGACAACGACAACTCCTTTTCACCTGCATCCTTATAGCAGTGCTTCAAACAATACGAGGAATCAAGAGACACTAGCCTTTGTACCCAATCTATCCTGGGATTGTGCTCCTGCAACCACGGCACGCCCAAGACCATCCCGAAAGAGGGAGCATCAATGAGGTCAAAACACACCATCTCCGAATGCCCATTCTCACACACCAGACACAAAGGCACCGTCCGTTTAGTAATAGAACCCGATGTCAATTCAGTGCCATCAATCGCCCGCACAGGTTCCGGCTGGTCCTTTACACAACATGGAACATTCAATTTCTTAGCCAACGTAATGTCAAGGAAATTGCCTGTTGCCCCTGAATCCAACAAAACCGATACCGGCACTTTTCCACTGTACAACGCCAAATGAGCATTAATAATGAAGTGCCTAGGGGCCATATCTACTGCTCCAAGTACACTGTACTGTTGATCCTTCCCTTCATGATACAAACAGGCCACTCTCTTTCCATAAGAGGTTCCAGAGGGTTTCACGGGACATTCCCTCGCAAAATGCCCACCCTGGCCACAGTACAAACAGAGTCCCATCTCTCTTCTTCGTTTCTTCTCCTCATCGGACAAAGGCCCCCTTACTCCACCTATCTCCATAGGTTCAGACACACTCTTTGTCTCTCCTGCTCCCAAGGACTTATGATCGGGCCTCACAAACCCTCCCCTTGGCGCCTGATAACGGCTTTTCTCTCCCCGTCTCTCCGCTAGGCGATGGTTAAGTTTAACTACGAGGTCAATAAAAGCCGCACAGTCAATAGGGGGGTCTACGACCTGTGAGACTATGTCCTTTAGATCTTCGGACAGTCCCTGATAAAATAAAGAAGTCCTCTTATCTTCGGGCCAATGTGTCTCTGACACCAAGCGATTAAAGGTGGAAATATATGTCAATAAATCCTGGCGCCCTTGTCTTAACTTTAATAATTCTGCGTCACTTGCCTGCATAAAGGCGTGCTTTGCAAACAAACCACGCATTAGTTCCTTAAATGCAGGATAGTTTGTTAATACCGGATCATCCCTGTCTACGAGAGGTATAGCCCACTGTGCCGCTGTACCAGCCAAGTATGAGATTGTGAACGCCACTTTAGCCGAATCATTAGGAAAAGCAGTAGGTTTGCACATAAAGTGCAGTTGACATTGGTTCATGAATGTGCCAAATTTGGCGCTATCCCCTACAAACCTTTCAGGTGGTGCCAAAGGAACCGGAACCGGAGTATTCACGGTAACCGCCACCGGTACCCCCCCACTGGCTCCCTGCCCTTGCCCACCAGAATATTGGAAAGTGGCTGGGTGTATCACCTGGGCCTGAGGAGTCCTAAGCTGCACTCTTTCCCTACTAAGTAGTGCCCCAACCTCTTGCTTCATAGCCACGTTCTCTTGTCGCAACTCATGGATCTGGCTTTGGAGGGCAGTCAAGGCACCCATGACATCCTGCAAAGTGGGGGTAGTACCAGCCGTAGCCCCCACGTCCTCATCCATCGTCGCTCAGGCAGTGCAATTATTACGTGGGCTCGTTATTCTGTTAGTTCCTGACCAGCTATACCCATTCACTGCAGGAGCGAAGATAGCCCCGTTCCTCTGAACCTACCACTCCGTGGCGCATACCATAAATAGTACCATGAGCCAACAGAATAGCAAGGGACAGGGGGCGGGAATAAGGGAAGGACAGACAAGGAATCCCAGATCTTCTCTCCTAGGGGTAGAGTCCTACTGCAGGGACCACGTCACTCCACGTACATTATCACAAGGAACAGTTTGGAACACCGTCTGCACACAAAAAGCAGATATCAGCAATATGAATACAAAAAAGCCCTCTTTCTCCCCTCATGCACCCACACACCACCCTATAACACTCCTCCTTACCACCGTTACTTGTAATAGTCGCAGGGCGGAGTACTCCGTCCTGGAGTATATGATTCCAAAGCCAGCAAGCAGAATGCAGGAGAGCAAAAGCAGAGGTCCGGGACCAAAAAAGGAGGGGAGGGTGGGCGAGACGGCAGGGATAAGTGCCACAGGTAACCAGAGACCAAATGGGGGACAATGGAAAAGGAGGAAAAAGTCGTTAGAACGACTAAAAAAACCTCCTTTTAACTGGATTTAGTGACTTTCTAGCATACCGCCTGGAACAAAGACCGAATTCGGGTCAGAACGGGATCTACTCGCAGCACAACACAAGCTCCGTTGTGCGCTCTTCCAATACCCGGAAACGCCTGAACCAGCACTCCGCCTCCGCACAAAGAGGTGGACAGCCTGCACAAGAGGCGGAAGTGCGGAACAGCGTCTGCGTCACCGGGACCAATAATCAAACAGCAGGAACAACCGGACAATCCAGCCGGATCACCCGAGTTCCACAAGAAGCGCCGGAGCCCCAGCACCTCTTAATCCCAGCCGGGATAAAAGTCACCCCAAAGCAAAAAAGTGAGAACTAACACACAACACAGACAAGACGAACAAACAACTAACCTCAGGGACCCAAATACAAAAAACCAAACAGGAGGTCGAGGGAAACAAGAAAATAGGAGGGGATAGGGAGGGTCTGGGTTGAACAAGGATTTACAGGGATTACCAGGAGCCAACACACAAAATGGGGAATGCCACGAGCTCGTGAATGCAGCAAGGATCCTAAGGTACCAAAACAGCTCCCAGCACGAACCAGGAACCACAATTCAAGATAACGAGCACCGGGAACAGGGAAAACAACCCTTTTAACCCCGCCCGGCTCGTCACATGGGTGCTGTGTACATGGTAAGAGAAAGAGGACTTCCAGGCCAATTCCTAACACAAACTAGGCAGCAAAAACGCGCCCTGGTTCAACGATGATCTTAAGACATCCAAGAAACTCTGTCGCTCCCTTGTGAAGGCCTGGAAAAAAGACCCAAACACCAGCACCAAGGACGCCCTCAAAAACGCCACCCGTACACACCACCAACTGATCCGGTCTGCCAAGAAAGCTGCACTTAAAGAACGTCTAGACAACAACGCCCACAACAGCAAGGAATTATTCAACATCGTCAAAGAATTTACCAACCCCTCAGCCAACTCCAACGACATCACTCCCTCTCAAACCCTCTGCGACTCCCTTGCCTCGTTCTTCCACAACAAAATCGCAGACATCCACAACAGCTTCGACAACCAACACGGAGACCAACCCACCCAACCTTCTGCCGTACCCTCACCCCCCTTGAACATCCTTACTGATTGGAACCCAATCTCCACTGAGGACACCATCCGCCTGATGAACTCCATCCACTCAGGATCCCCCACAGACCCATGCCCTCACCATATCTTCAACAAAGCTGACTCCATCATAGCACCACACCTCCGAGACGTCATCAACTGCTCCCTCAACTCTGCCACCTTCCCGGAAAGCTGGAAACACGCCGAACTCAGCGCCCTTCTGAAAAAACCCACAGCTGACCCCACCGAACTCAAAAACTACCGCCCCATCTCGCTCCTACCATTCCCGGCCAAAGTCATCGAGAAAGCCGTCAACAGCCAGCTCGCCGCCTTCCTCGAAACCAACAAATCCCTCGACTCCTCACAGTCCGGCTTCCGAGCAAAACACAGCACTGAGACCGCACTCATCGCAGCAACAGACGACATTCGAACCCTACTGGACAATGGAGACACAGTCGCCCTCATCCTCCTTGACCTCTCCGCAGCCTTCGACACAGTCTGTCATAACACCCTCCTACAACGCCTCAGAAACATAGGAATCCAAGGAAAAGCTCTGGATTGGATCACCTCGTTCCTTTCCGGAAGAACTCAGAGAGTCCGCCTTCCACCATTCAAGTCAGAAGCCACTGAAGTCATTTGCGGCGTACCACAAGGATCTTCACTTAGCCCCACTCTCTTCAACGTATACATGAGCCCCCTCGCGACTATCGCACGCCAACACAACCTCAACATCATCTCCTATGTTGATGACACTCAACTGATCCTCTCTCTCACCAAAGACCCGAACACCGCCAAAACCAACCTACATGAAGGAATGAAAGAAGTAGCCGAGTGGATGAAACACAGCCGTCTGAAACTGAACTCAGACAAAATAGAAGTCCTTATCTTAGGCACCTCCCCTTCCGCCTGGGATGACTCTTGGTGGCCAGAGGCCCTTGGAAAAGCACCCATCCCGACAGACCACGCACGGAACCTGGGCATCATCCTGGACTCCTCACTCTCGATGAACAGACAAGTCAACGCCGTTTCATCATCGTGCTTCAACATTCTTCGCATGCTCAAAAAAACATTTCGCTGGATCCCCACCGAAACTAGAAAAACGGTCACCCACGCACTGGTCACGAGCCGACTGGACTACGGTAACACTCTATACGCCGGTACCACCGCAAAACTTCAGAAAAAACTCCAACGCATCCAGAACGCTTCAGCCAGACTCATACTAGACATCCCGCGTAAAGACCACATTTCTAGTCACCTGAAAAACCTCCACTGGCTCCCCGTCATTAAGAGAATAACATTCCGTCTCTTAACCCACGCACACAAAGCACTTTACGAACTCGGACCCGAATGCCTCAACACACGACTTTCCTTCTACACCCCCTCCCGCCAGCTACGCTCCTCCAACCAAGCCCTTGCTGCCGTAACCCCGCATCAACAAAATCACCATGGGAGGAAGATCCTTCTCCTACCTGGCAGCTAAAACCTGGAACTCACTCCCCATCCACCTTCGCCTCACTCAGAACCACCTAGCATTCAGAAAGCAACTTAAAACTTGGATATTCGACAAGTAATTCCCCACCCTTCCTCAAGCGCCTTGAGACCCACTGGGTATGTAGCGCGCTATATAAATTATTTGACTTGACTTGACTTGACTTGTTGGAATGTATGGGTTCCATGTTAACAACAATATATATCCAAAAGAGCAAATAAACAACTCTCTCCAGGCACAGGAAACCAAGTCCTCACCACAATATGACAACAAGAAATTGCACTAACAATGTAATTCAGATGAGGACCTGACTAGAAAAAAAAACATTTCCAGCATAGGCACAAAGCATTAGTTCCATATAAGGTAGAGATAAAGGCATGAAAAAAATTAAACTGCTACAGAAATGCCAGTTGTTGTACAGTGACTTTTGTTATGAGGGAAAGAGTTCAAAGGGGCAAAGAACACAGACCAGAGGGCCATTTTGCCGCGTTGTCTACAGGAAAAGGAAAGGTGAGGCAGATGCACAAAATGGCAGCTCCATAGTGATGAGCAACTGAGGCCAGATAGAAATGAAGGGAACAGTGTCCAACAAGCCGTTTCAGGTCTCAAAAGCTTGCCTCAGTGCTCCCCACCACTTTTGATGCTGAAATCCATCAAGATATTGCTGCACCGTTAATTCTTTAGCAACTTTCTTCACCTCTGAACATTTCCCGATACCGCAGAGCTGTCTCAGGAAGCAGCCATTTTATTGCGCAGCCGCTGAGTGAGTCAATGGTTTGTAATGGATGGATTAGGTCGTCAGTTTTTTGGCTCTATTGAGAACCCTTTTAATTAGAGGGCTTTCTTCATTATGTATCAGCAACTAGAATGTCGGTCTGTTGGGTACTTGATGTATGCCCATGCTTGACATGAGAATGTGGCACTGGATCTCTGCAACACATATTATAGGGGGCTTGATGGTTCAGTCTATATGTTGCTCAACACCATGATGTGTTCCTGTGATTTCTCAAGGTAACCTGACCAAGACAGTATGCTCACCCTTTTCTGCATGTTCTGTCAATATATCTTCCCAGCTGTAACAATTCCTTAAGAGCTATCCTTAACTCAGTTTAATATATTAAATGAAAAGACCACCAATTTGTGTCCTACTTGGCTATAGCGAAAGAAAGGGAATTGATTGCAGTGAAGGGCTTTCCTACATCAATAAATTTCCTTTGCACTTCCTCTTGTTCCATTCGGAATTTCCCTCTTCTTTTCCAGCTGTTTCTTCTCCCTTCTTGGTTTATATGTCTCCCACTTCTCTCGTCCAACCTACCCATTCCTTCCCACATCCTGGCCCTCTTTTCAATCCTGTCCTTTTTTTTTCTTCCCCCTTCCTTGTCTTGTCTTTTCTTCATCCATTTTCTTTCCCATTCATTTTGCCATTTTTACATGCCCACGATTTCCCATTGTCCTGCCCCCCTAAAGTCTTGTGTACTAAGATGTACTGCTTTATATAATAGCATCCTTTAAATTAATAAAATCTGTCACGAAAATATGGCCTTTATATAACATCTTCGATTCGCAACTCTCCTTTTTTCTACCAAATGGCTCGCTTCTTCCTTCCCCGTTTTTCAGTGTGCCTTTTATTTCTCTGGGTTATACCCTCCCAAAGTTGCTTGCATGTGTACCTTAATCTCTATTCATGTATTTCTGCAACTTGCACACAATTCATTGCAAAGATCACCATCTCCCCGTTTTTGAGAGCCATACCCCTGCAACCTCATAATTCCTTACTTCATCTATTAATCCCACCAGACATCTGCATGAACTCACACCTAACTCCTGTAACTAGAGAGAACGCATGAAGTGGGTTGCTTGAGTGGAGGAGACTTCTTCCAATAATCAATAACACTAGACTATCCACTAAAATTGTATGCCTGAGCAGCGCACTGTGCAGCGTAAAGCACTTCAGCGGGGTAGTAAGCGCTATATAAATTACAATAAAATCACATAGTTCTGTGAAATGATGCATTCCAAGTGAATGTGGCTATTTGGTTCTATTATGCATAACATGTGGTGCTGTATTCCGGACATCAGTATGCCCAAATATAAGTGCACATTTCGACTACAATAGAAAGAACCGTGTTTGCTTTTCTAACAAATTCAGTAGGGAAACAAAATGTGGCCATGTAGCAGTTTGAGTCATTTGCCCTGTTTTGGTGACCGAGTTAATTAAAACCCCGATGTACATACAGCTGGTACTCTTCGTCCTAATGAAGAATATTAATTTCCGAACATGTGTGGCCGTGGCCGCATTGCTACAAATTACTGGACTCGTTCCTTCATCCGTTTCCAAGAAAGTCTCCCCCGGTTAGTTAGGAAAAAAGAGAAATATGATGCTTTAGTCCTTATCGGAATAAATTACACACATCAATCAGAGGTAGCCTAAATTAAAATACACATTTGGCAAACAAATAAGAGCGTCGCTCTCATCTCTGAATCAAAATGATTTAATGCCAGAGCTGACCCCCCACTGGCCGACATGAAGGTCGTTCGTTGTAAGTGGCTTGAAGCTCACTGAGAAATGGTGAGGAGCCTGTTAGCGCCTCGGCTTCCTTCATCCTCTCCCTGTCTTCACAGGATTGTTTTCGGACAAACAGCTGTGAGTTATTATACATGACTAAAATATGGAGAGTTCCTGTGCTCGAATGAGGGTGCAGTATTTGGAGGATGAGGTCTTGTTGTCACTGCTGCGACAGTCTAACTTCCGAATGCAATCCTAAAATGTGTTTATCTTTAAAAATGTGGAAAGCAGATGGTTTTATGACTCTAGGTGTAAATGCAGATGACACCAGGGCACCATACCTGTTTCACGGATTAGAGCTATCTAGTGAGGCTCAAGATGTCTTCCTTGTAAGAGAAGTGCTGTAAACATCTCTTATTGCTGTCCGTGCTTCAGGCCTGGGCATGAGAGAGAGAGGTATTCAACAAAGCCAGCAGCAGGCCGGGTAAGCAGTGGCGCCTTCATCCTGGGAACCAACGGCTTGACCAGTCAGGCAGCCTCGAGAGGAAACTGATCTCAGCTGAGGGAACACAGAGAGGTTTGTTCTCTATTACTTTCGGCGAAATGGTCGCTTAAAGATTGGGCTGCCTGTGAATGCTAACCCTCTTACCATTACCATTTGCATCACTTTCTGCTGCTAAACTTATTTGAACAGTTTGGAATGCTTCCCTGAAACTGGGCATATTCTGTTCTCCTCAGGTGTAGTTGGGTGAATGCATTCTTTAGTATCAAGCGTTTAACCGGTATTTTAATAAAATGAGGGCAGATTAACTGGAGATTAACTGCTTTCTGGAAACCGAGCAGAACATCTGGAAAACCATTCGAACCTAGATTATTATACATTTATTAACCTTTGTGTGTTTAGAAAAAGGGAGGTTTTTCATTCACATTTTCTATTCTTCTCAAGCCCAGACTTTAACTCCCAAGAAGCCAAGTTGATTCCCACCAGTATGTGGAATAGTTTGCAGCACAGCTCTCTGCCAAAGTGAATTTGTTGGTGGCACTCAGCCCGGGAGTTTTAAGAAATCAAATAGCAAATCTCATTCTCTACGGCGAGCTGAATTGCGAATCACATTAATGTTGTGCAACACAGGCCACACCAGCGAAAGGATTGTTTCGACAGTTCGTAAATGATCAGAGTGATAATTTTTTCAGTCAATTTAAATAGTGTACTTAACTATTTAAACGTTTTTTGATGCGTGTTATAGTGGATTTTACTCAGTAGTGGCTGCTACTGGACGGGGTGGTGGGCTAGGGGGATGAAAAAAAGGACTTACCTAGAATGGCCGGCCGCCGCCTCTCTTCCGTCCTCTTCCTTCTTCCTGTCTCCAGTCCCGCCCGGCAGCAGGCAGCACCCTGGTGAACAGGCTCCCCCGAGCCAACCACAACGCTGCAATGCACAATGTGGTGCAAAGACAGAATCTTAGGGCCATATGTATCAAGCTAATTAGCATTCGCAAAGGCCGAAATTCTGCGAATTTCGGCCTTTGCGAATGCTAATTAGACAAATGGTATGTATCAAACATGTTTGATGCAAAATAAGGAATAGCAAAATTTGCTATTCCCTATTTTGCGATTGCACTTAAGGAATTGCAAATTTTGCGATTCCTTAAATGCAATGTATCAAACAAAAAATATGCAAAAAATGCCATTAAGGATTAGCAAATTACCACCAACTTCTAGTTGGTGGTAATTTGCGAATTCTTTTCAAAAAGCTTTTTTCAAAAAAACAAAAGGTGCTATATGACGCCCATACATGCCCTTAGGGCATGTATGTGCGCCACATGCCCCCAAATTTCTTTTTCAGGGGTGCAGCAGGGTGTTCTTGAAACACCCCTGCACCCTTGGAAAAATTCCTAATTTGCGATTAGCTAATTGCTAATCCAAATTGCACCTTCATTCCTATGGGCCTCCTGGCCCATGGAAATGAATGGGTAATTTGCGATTAGCAATTTGCTAATCACAAATTAGGAATGGTAAAGAATCGCTATTTAATAGCGATTTTGTACATACATACCGTTTTGCATTTCCTAAATAGCGATTCCTTAAAATTCGCTATTTAGGAAATGCAAAATTGTTTGATGATACATATGGCGGCTAGTAACTATATGAAATTATGTGAAAGTACCAAAATTACACTAATTACTCACACGTAATTAAAATTTCACCCAGGCCTAGAGTCTACCTACCAATTCATTGATTTCAATATTATTAAAACTCTCTCAACCTGATGTACACAAATGTTATAAAAAGTGCAACATTTGCGAATCCTGTTTCCAAAATCCCACTGCATAGTGTGTGATGCACCCATTAACATAACTGCTTTTACTAATTTACAAAAACTTGCTAAAACCCTTTGTGAATTATAGGTTTACAAAGAAGTAGAATTCCCTACTTAACGAGACTGACCTAGCCTACAGGTAAATCAGCCAGTGCCTGATCAGCTTGTTTGAAAGGTTAGTGTGTGGGCCGGTTTTAGGTCTCGCCTATGCAGCCTTGCATGCGCTGCTTGGAAAGAGACCTTTAGAAATCGCTCCAGGTTTGCAGGCAAAAACGTGCACGCGTTGCATAGCTTTAAATGGCAACGCGTGCATATTTGGCGATTCCCTTGTAGGAGCGAGCGGCGCCATGTGTTAGCAATTATTGCGCTCACTCCCGCAAGGGAAACGCTGCCTGCTCTCGGCCGCACTCCCCCTGACCCCCTACTTGTGCGAGGGCACTCGACCGCACTCTCCCCCGTAATTGCGCGAGGCACGTGCGCTGATCTTTCGAGTCCTTCCCGGGCTGTGACTCATGCTTGCACGTGGGGCGCAGGGCTATTGTTGATGTCTTCCTGTTCTGACACCCTGGATGTTTCCAGTTCTGCCAGAGGAGACGAAGGAGGGGCACTGGGGCTTGCGGGGACATTCTTGGCACCGTGAACGCCGATGGCGTGATCATAAAATCGAAACCTATCGGATTAAGGACACAAATGTAGGCACGTGAATTGCCTTATACAGCGTTCCCTGCCGACTGGATCGTCTCTAGGTGCCCAGAAAAGCACGGGTTAAGATATGGCCCTGAAAAATTGTATTTTTGAGAATCCTTGGGCCTTTAAGGGGAGAGAAGGCGGACAGCGAGCGATAGAGAACAGACAGGGAGAGATTGAGAGGGCGAGAATTAGAAAGCGCAAATGAAACAGAGAAAGAAAATTATTTGAGTGATGGAGAGACAGAGTTTAAGACGCGCGCTGATTCCTATTGAATACAATCTTCATAGAAAATGGACCTATATGATAACGGTGAAACAACTCCTAGTAGGGCAAATTTTAACAACATCCAACATGATACTGGTAAAGGCCATAAGCCAACAGAACAGTAAACCAAGCCTATTCTATGTAATGCTCTAAAAATCGCAATTCTTTGGCTCTGCACTAAGAGTCTGCAACAACAATATACTTCGCACTCAGAACACCATCTCCATACAGTGCCACCCAATAAATGGATGAAAACAAATCCTGGTACACAGCCCACCAGATTCACACTCTCGGATACGTTTTGGCGAAACTTTAATCACGCTGGTGAACTGCGTGAAACCAGCACATTTCACGTTATTCTAAATTAGTAGACTTTCACATTGCACAATTTCACACCATAGTTTATGCATGGAAAGTACGTTTGAGCAGGAAATACCTCCCCAGGACATTTTATTCTTGAACCAGTGTTCGGCTGGTATTCTGTGTGACTTTCTTCAATAAGAGATATGTTCTCTCATAAAAAACTTTTGCCAAATACTGAAAAACCACATCTTGCACTAAAACGCCGAATTTCGAGAATTATTCGCAATATTTTGTGGGGGAAATGTAAGCTGTTTCGCACACCCTAACTCTTGACTACCAGCACACTCTAATTTTCAACTAGAACAGCAGGGAAGGGCAAACTGAAAAACCCTTCCTCCTGTGACAGGCATTAAGTTATCCATAATGTGAAAGAACATTCTGAGGATCTTATTGTTAAGGCCAGTTCATTTTTGTAATTATTGTCCTCTGTGCCAGGATACAGAATCTGCAATTTGACATACTGTATGCGTTTGCTTCTCTGTAAATGCATTCCTACTTCTACAACGATGTGGCCCCTGCAATGTAAACCTCAAATAAATAAAAGGAAGTGCACATCAAGAGAATCACCTGAACGCAAAACCTGAATGCTGCGGCAACCTGTGAACGTACCTTGTGAAGTGCCAACTACCTAGGACCATAGGTGATCAATGTTTTTTAATGACCAATTCCTACTTTTGTGACGTTGTTCAAATGAGAAAAACACACAAAAGCTGGCAGAAGGAATGCTAATATATAGTCAAAAGCACTGGCAATCCAACTCATGATTTCTACTGTGCCACTCTAGACAGAGGCTCACCTTATGCAAATCAGAACTGATCCTGTTTCGTAAGACTAGTCCAACCCGAAATGCCAGGGAAGCCCCCCTCTGGAAGGAAATACCAGCAACCCCAGACTGGATTCAGCCTTATTAGCATCACCCAGTACAGGAGAACTTGGTTCCTATGACACAGACAGCAAAGCACCCATATTTGGGCATACCCGTGGCAACCTAGGGTGTTACATCAAACAAATACAAGGTGATTGCAGAACTGCAGTGATGAATCCACCATCACTGCAGTGGGATAAGGAGAGGAATCTGCTACTGACCATATTGCAGTACATCAGCCACCACTACAGATCTTCTGCGGTCTCCTCTAAAATCTGGATACAATCTGATAGATTCCCTTGGTTCTATGCCCACAGATAATAGGTTCCACTGTAGAGCCTGCATTTGCTACCTGGTATGTTTCACCTAGCAGGCCAGTAATCCCTGAAGGCTTAGTCATACGCACTCTGAACCAGGACAGAGGCTGAAACAGCGGGATCATAGCACGAATGTCAACGACTCTCCACTCCGGGCGCAAGGCACAAACCTGTACTGGATCCAGAGTAGCTCGGAGGAATGGAAGTGCCTATGAACGAGTCAGCCATGACTTCTGCATGTTGAAAGTGACCTCTAATGATGTTAGGAGGTTTGCTGTTGTCTGAAGGTGGTTGACAGTCTGTGGTGAGTCCACATTCAATAGACAGTTATCAAAGTAGTGGAAAAATGGTACCCCAAATGGGGGGTAACTACTGCTTGCTGGAGGCTCCAGACCACAAGCCCCAGCCTGACTCATGGCAAGAAGGGCAGCTGACACCATTGCTGTGCCAAGAGGCACTTGAAAGCACGCTCTGTGTCCTCGCAGCACGGGTCGAGTCCAGGCGCATGCTTGGGCCAGTATGCACCCGTCTGCAGACAAACAAGACTGGACTTTACCTTTTTGTTTTACTCTATGGGGCCTCTACTTAGGTACTGTGATATTACTGTTATCTGTCAGTGAGTGAGTGTCTTGCCCCTGTCTTGCTGCATTATGGTCAAACGAAAAGTTCCCCGCTAATACTGGCAATACTACTCTGGATGGTTACATTAAGAAAGCAGAGGGTGCCCGAAACAATGAAATAGAGGACATAGAACAATGCCTATCTGCCACCGTAGCCTCAGCCCCTGGTACCTTATTGCCTCCCGAAACAATTTTGCGGCTTCCAAATGAGGCCACATCCTCAATTTCTGACCTGCCACAAGATGTTCCTTATAGGTCTGTTGACCATTTAGTTGGGCAGGATAGTAGCCAACTTACAGCATCTCCCCCGACACAGCCGCTGATGGAGCTCCCCCAACTATGAGGAAATGCCACAGGGGGCAAAAAAAGGGCTCCCTCGACTTGTCTCTCAACCTGCTCTTGATGTTGCCACTTGCGCTGTATTTCCTAACACGCTCCTTTCGGTGGCCTTGGCTACCTTCCAAGAGAAACTGCTTAAAAGTGTTACGGGGTTGATTTAAACTTGCTTTTACCTATCACCAAGCATTTGGGAACAATTGATGAACTTTTGCTCGGCTTAAGGAACTCCGTCACTGATGCTCCAGATGCTCACCTATCCCAGCCTCTGCCTGGACCAGGACATACACAGCTGGTTGCCCCTGCCCACGATAACGGCTTAAGCCCTCCCACAAGTGATGTTACCAGGAGCAATACTCATAGTGGTGCCTTCATGCTACCTCATTTTAGCCATAACCATCATGCATTCGACCAGAACCCTATGGATGGTATACCGCCACCAGCCAAGGCATTGTCTATATCTAGTATTCCTCAACCGCAGCTATCCTCCTCCCAGAATAAGACAGCTATATCACCACTTGACAGCCCAGAGAAAAACAGTCACCGAAGATTTTTGTGACCCAGTAACTATTAACTTATCACCAGCTTATTGCCCATATGTGGCAGTTTTGGTCAATGTCTCCCCTTCGCTTCCAGGCATAAATGAACCCCGGGAGGTGTTAAAGAACAAAGTTATTAACTGGCTCCACTCAAAATATATATCCCCGCTTAGCAGGGCCTATCAAATTTTGATGACTAGACGAGTGGGATGAATTGGCCTGCTAAGGAAAGTCTTCAAGGGGGATTGTTTTACATTAATTTTAAGCAACCCAGATTTGTAGAGTCCTTATCAAGGTTGATGCCAATCGCTAAATATGCTAGAAATATTGCTTTATTCCCACTGGGCTTATTTTATCGGCACTTATGAGGCACAGTATCGCTTTCTAGTGGTAAATCAAACATTCAACAATTGGCAGGGCACAACTTCACGTATATTCCCCATTTAGTCTTGTCCAACAGGTATCAGGACTTGAGTTCATTGCAAGCTAATGACTGACTATCACAAGGGGAATTTTTTCCTCCGCTGCTGTGGGGACAGACATGGGCTAATTCACTGAAGTTAATAGCAGAATCATTCAACTTTAATTCATCATGTATACCTGATCTGAAGGCTGCACCACAGATATTACTTACCGGCCATTTGTAAATGTTAATGCAGGTACCTGTGGCCCCGCTCAGCTTCTCCCTGTGGAGCCCCCTCTGAGTACCATCCGAATGGGTCAAGAAGGTGTATATAAATCTGTTACCTGGAATGTGATTAGGCTGCAGAATAAGTTGGGTTCCCCAGATTGACTACGTATTACTTCTCTTTCTGATATTACATGCATTCAGGAAACCTGGAGTGTGGACTTAATCTATGTTGAGAGTCTCTCTTCCCATTTCCTGGATTCTATACAATCCTCAGCAGGGAGTGCCTAAGGCGACTACAGATTTTCACATCTAATAAGTTACCTGTTACTGTTAAAATGCCTTCATCTGCTGGCCTCCATTCCCAGTTTCTGCGGTTATCAACTAATGGTGGTCCGAATTAGTGAAAGTCACATTTTATATTAATGTATTTGATACCTCATGCAGTAGGGTGCTTCATGCTCTTGATGTGGGATTGGAAGCCTTTCTGCATGCTATTTATTCCTACTTCGTTTTGATACGGGCAGGTGATTTTAATATTCAGACAGGCCCCCTCTCAGCGATGGAGATATGTGGACTCTTTGGCCCTTATGGGGTCGGCATTTCACATTTTCCTTATCATGACTATGGGTATGCATTGAACTCCCTAATGTTTAAATATGACCTTCTTTTGCTAGATTGCAAATGCCTAGTATTGGTAAAATTTGCAACACTATCATTGATCATGTCCTGATTTCCATCTCTGCTTTTGGCCGTGTCTGTACTACTAGTATTATCCTGACTGTAATGAGCGACCATTATCCAGTAGTACTACCTTTTTTAGGTCTCGCCTATGCAGCGCTGCTTAGGAGACCTTTAGCCGTCGTTCAGCTCTTTTTCCAAGCACATACTTGTGGTTGCGGCAGCACACAGCTTGCGGGAGTGCCCAGCGGCGCGCCACAAGCACGAGTATGTGCTTTGAAAAAGAGCAGACTGCGCGCACACAAGTACTCGTTAATTAACTTTCGCGGCCGCAGGCCCGCGCTTGTGTTTCAGCACTTGTTTGTTTTCAGTGGCTCCTTTAGCTTCTGCAAGTTGCTTTTGTGTCAGGGGAAAATATCCACTCTTCTCTGACTGTGACAGACTGACCTGTGACTACACTCTGCCTCAAGGACACCAACGCCTCACTTGACTATTAAGCCTGCTTTCTTAATGGGTTGAGTCAATAAGGTCTGAAGTGCGATTGTCTTTTGTCAGCTTCCATTGGTGTTAAATGCTGTCTAGTCAGCTACTGTTTAGTCCTGAGACGTGCTTCACTTGCTTCAGTTTTTGGTTAAACTCTGATGTTTGGGTCCTGGGACATCAGCTCTTTGCCTGGTGGAGCTGTGGGGTCTGTACTACATGGATCCATAATCGACAGGCTTTCCTTGGGGTTATGTTGTCGAAAACATCCAATCTGTGTTAGCAAGAGACAGCAAATGCCTTGTGATATATCACCACAGATTATGTTTTGAATGCTTGAGCATGCGTGAGCAGACCACTAGATTATTTCTTTAGCTTCATGGCACACTCAGCAGGCCCGAGTCTGCAATTCCAGTAGAGGCCAGATTGTTTCAGAGACCAGAATTATGATGGGTGCTATTGGTTTACTTTTGTTCGACTGTGAAGGCATCTTTTGGGCCTTTTGTTGTAAAAACTCATCGAAGGTACAGCACTTGAGCGGCGTGTGACAGTGTATATAAGCTGTGCTGTTTATCAAAGGTTGGGCTGTGCAAATGGATGTTACAAAGGCAAATGTGGACCTCCTCCACGGAGACAGGACAATCACATCCGAGTCACCAAAACTACTCCATATATGCCATATATGCCATATATGTCCGATTGCTATTCTTTCACAACGCCTCCTTCTCAGCATCTTATTCACTGTGCTCTTTAAAGTGGCTGAAAAGTAAAAGTGGAGAAACTGCTTAGAAATTAGAAAGTGGAGAGTAGACAATTTAAAACGGCATGAAAGCGTCTGTCTTCTAAAGCAAGCCCTTGTACAGCTCACATGGAGCTTGCTGCTGATGACATTCAGGTGTGGGTGGATCGTCAGGCACAAGTGTGTAAGTGTGAGTGTGCATCTGCCCCACCCCTTTGCTGGATTTCACAACGGTTCGTCCTCCACACTGGGTTCATGAATATCAGTGGTGTTTGTCCCACATGCTTGGTGGAGGGTACTCGGGCACACTGGTCCACTTGTCCTGGAGAGTGCAGGCTCGTCTGATGAGTAGATGGGGCTAACGGGGTGCTCGGCCTGGATAGTACCCATTTCTGCTCCGCTCTCTCCATTTGTCTCCTAGTCCAGCCCTTCTCTCTTCTTTTGTTATCAGCAGTTCGGCCCCATCTCATCCTTTATTTCTGCTCCCTTCCCTCTGCAGCCCATATTGACCCACTCCTGTCCCACCTCTACCCCTGTTTCCTTCTTCTCCTTTTCCCCTCCTCCACTGTACTATCTCCCCTCGGGTGTCCCTGCTCCTCTCTCCATCACCATTTCTCTCTCTCACTCTTTCCTATTACCTCACTGCTCTTCTGCCTTTGTGTGCTTACCTCTCCTCAACTGCGCCATTCTTCCTCTCTCTCTCCCGCATTCTCACTGTCAGCCTCCACTCTCCGGCCAAGTCCACTCTTCATTTACTTCTACCTCCCCCACAGCACCACCTGCAACCATCTCTACTCTCCCCGTCTGCAGGTCGCACAATGCCGCAGGTGGCACCGTGCCGCAGGTCGCACCATGCCCACCCTGCCCCATCTCTGTTCGTCATGCATCTCCTGCTCACCGCCGCCCTGTCTTACTGTGCAGTTATATAAAAAATGAGTGATGCCACAAATATTCCAACTTTGTGTGATCAGCTTCTCAATACAGGTTCTTTTCTTTCTGGGATTCCTAGTCCTTATTTTATATAAGGGATTAAGAAAAGACCTAGGGGCCCATTAGAATGGTGGGCGGATTGCCCCCGCGAGGCTGGCGGTAGCCATCGCCGGCCTGGCGGGGGCAATCCGCCCGCCATCCTCACCTAAACTGCGCGGTGCCTGCCGCTTTGTTTATGCAAATGCATACGTGCATTTTTAGCTAAGAGCACCGCCCGCCACAATGCTAAAAATGCAGGATGTGCCCGCCACAGTGGCGGGCGCATCCTAATACCCCCCACAGGACCACCCCCCCCTTATGGCGGGCGGTCCCAATAACCGATAGGATCCGCCCGCCATCCTTATGGCCCCCCAAGTTCCAGAATGCAATTAAAAATACCTAGACTGGAACAGCTAGCCTCATATGGACCCGCGAAACTTGACAGGACAGACATGGGTAATGAGCTTGGTCTTTCACCCCACCACTTTCAAATGTTACTAGCCACCACTTGGTTTTCCCACTAAGCATCATATTCTACGGGAAACAGACATTACAACACGGGCATTACATCTTAATGCAATTACAATCTTTTACGACACAAAATACATTACAACGCAGATGTTATTGCTACGCATGCTATTACAACGCATCTTCAGGTAATTAATATGGTAAGTACTGTTTTAGTTATTTAATTCTCTGGTTTTGTATATTTTACTTAAAATAAAGAAATGTGCAGAAAATTGTTTCTTACTATGGGCCGAATATAGATGACCCCACCCACCTACTTAAAGTACAGTCCAACCTGGTGGAGGTCACTTCACCTATTATTATAGGGGGAGACTTTAACGTCCTGCTTGATCCCCGGCAAGATCGTTCTAACTACTCTCAGCATTTTGCTGTACCGCAATCTCGGCGTGCTATGGTCAATATGATGCACAAGCTTGGCTTAACAGATGCCTGGAAGGCTAAGGGGGGGTCTGGACCTGGCTTTACATACTTCAGCAAAAAACACGGCCAAGCATCAAGACTGGATTATATTCTGGTCGATAGGTCATGTCTAGAGGCGCTGGAGGATATAAAAATACTCCCTATCATCATATCTGACCACGCACCTGTCATGTTCTCGGTCCTAATTGGAAGGGCTAGAACCACAACATCACCCAGGTGGACTCTAAAAAGGGCGGCATTAAATAACCAAGAGATAGTTACTACTGCCAGAATATCTATAGATACATATTTTTCCGATAATATCGGTTCTACTCTCCCCGAATTTGTTTGGGATGCCTGGAAACCGCATATTAGAGGCCTCCTCCATAGTCTGATCAGTTCGAAAAATAGGGAGGAGGCGAGGAAACTTAGGATTTTGGAAGACAAAATAGCCTCGCCCACACAATCTATCACTGGTCTTAGAGGAGTTGGAACTCCTCCGATCAGAATATAGAGGGCTCTTAGGTTGAAAAAAAAAGGCCCAATGGGATGTACATGCCATGGAAAATTATGAGTATGGAGAAAGAGCTGGGGCAATCCTGGCAAGTAAGATCAGAGCGGACCGGGTGAGGAACAACATAGATAGGCTAATGCTCGATGATCAGGGAAATATATCCTGCCATCAGAAGGACATGGAAGAGCATTTGCTCACCATGTTCTCTAACCTTTATGAGGAAGAACCGTCTCCAAGCCCTGAGAACACTCTACGGTGGCTGGACAGTAAGGCCCTGCCTAGCCTGACCAACGATGGTCGAACCATGCTCAATAGCCCCTTTATGGAGGAAGAAATCAGGGATCATATTAAAAAAATAAAAAACTACAAAGCGTCTGGGCCGGATGCTCTCCCCGGCGAAGTGTATAAAGTCTTCCAAGATCGCCTGGTGCCAAGGCTATGTGAGCTGTTCAACTATGTCTACAGTTCGGAGGGTAGGGCACCAGCTTCGTGGAAGGAATCCATTATTATACTCATATTAAAGCCAGGAAAAAGATCCCCTTAAGGCAGATTCTAACAGGCCTATCTCCCTGCTAAACGCTGACTATAAAATCTTTATCAGTGTTTTGGCAGGGAGATTGGCAAAACTGGCCCCACAACTTTTTAGCCCTGACCAGAAAGGTTTTGTACCTGGAAGGTACATTTATGAGTTGACCCTGCCGTTGATTGGCAGTATAGATTTAGCGGTGGCACGGGCGGAGCCCTTGGCGGTTGCTGCATATGATGCGGCAAAGGCCTTCGACCGTGTCAACTGGGGATTCTTGTGGAATGTACTCAAAGTTATGGACTTTGGTAGGACCTTCATTCAAACACTGCGAGGATGTTATGAGGGCACCTCTGCCGTAATGTTATTGAATGGTCTTCTGACATCAAGCTTTAGTATAAGGAGGGGTACCAGGTAGGGGTGCCAGATCTCGCCCCTCCTGTTCGACCTTTACATTGAACCCTTGGCACAGGCATTGCGGATCGATGATTTAATTACACCTTTTAGAGTCAAGGAATATAGCTGCAAGTTGGCTCTATATGCTGACGATCTCGTGGTCTATACCAGCAATCCGGCGGAGGCACTCCCTAGAATTGAAGAGATAATGACTGATTTCGGCCTCCACTCGGGATACCAAGTTAACAACTTGAAAACGGAAACAATGTGCTGGGGGGTAGTTAACTGGGAAGGCGCTCGAAGCAGCCAGTATAGATATCTGGGCATAATTATAACATCAGATCTTAACAGTATAGTTCAAACCAATACAAAGTAGGTAGGCAAGGATAGAGATCACCTCTTCTCTAGATGTCAGAACCTCCCTCTGACAATTTATGGCCGAGTTAACCTGGTCAAGATGGTAATTCTGCCCAAACTAACCTACCTGTTTAATTTGATACCCCTGATTTTTCCTTATAAAGTTTTGACGAGTATTCAGGGAAAAATCAGCAGTTTTATCTGGGCTAATAAAAACTCTAGGTTATCATGGGAAAAGTTGAAAAGAAGACTGTTAAAAGGGGGACTCGCTCTTCCAGATGTACATTGGTATGCTCTATCTTTTCAGCTGAAAGACATCCGAAGTCTTCTCTCAAGCCCTGATGATTCTAACTGGGGGAGGATTATGAATATAATGGTGGATCAAGAGGGAGGTGGGTCTGGGTTTCTGTATGAATTTGGAGCAGCAAAGTTCTACAAAAAGGTACGCCTCAAGGTATTAAAACTAGCTCTTTCTGTATGGAACATAGTCAAAGGAAGGTGGGGTATAAAATATTATTCTGATTTTGCCCCAATTTGGGAATCCCCGGGTCTGCCCCCAGGCCTCAGGGACAGTCTGTCCCTTCCCATCAGGAGAGCAGGAATAATAATTTGGTTGGACTTAGTAACATCAGAAGGGGTCCTCCCTTGGGAGGCTTTGAGATCTAAGATCGGGGACTCCTTCTCCAGATTTAAATACATCCAACTCTGTTCCAGGTTTTCCGCAGAGAAAAAGAACATCGGCGGTAACTGAGAAATTGAGTCTGCTTTCCTATCCCCAGGGCCTAGGCCTAGGAAGAGGGAAGTTGGATTCTGGTAGAGGAAAATGCTGGAGGCAGAGGAACTACAGTCTCCCCCACTATATCGTGTCTGGAGCTCCTCTAGGCTTGAGGTAGTTTCACCTACTTTATATGATACATCTCTTCAATTTCTTTAGAAATCTGTCAGGTCTGCTTCTCTTAAAAAAATCATTTCTATACCATAAACAGGATATATTATACGCCCAAAAAAATAGCGAAGTTTGTAAGTCCATCTCCTCTCTGTCCAAGATGTGGACTTGTTGACAGATGATATTCATATTTTCTATGATTGTCCTGTAGTGGGCCTTTTTTGGGGTAGAGTGGAGCAGGCTATGGAGAGCATCTTTAAAGTAAAATTAAGCCTGAACATAGCTAGAGTTATGTTTGGCCTGGATGCGGACCTTATCAGTGGTTTATTTTTTTGTTTCATCCTAATTGCTCGAAGAGAAATCTGTAAGATTTGGAAAGGTGCCAGCACTCCACTTTATGAAAACTGGCTTCGTGCAACATTGAGATTTGCACGGTTAGAGTCTGTAATGGCACATGATGTAAATATCACGGTTTGGGAATCTTTTTTAGAATGGGGAATAGCAATGAGGCTGGCTTAAAACCCTGAAGGTCCTATGATTACACCATGCCTTGGTATAAAAAGGCAGGCCGGGTTGGCCTCAGGTGAAAGCAAGAACTCTGGCCCGGGGCGCTCAGGTCAAAAATGGGCTGTAGGGGATAATTTGCATTCTCTAGTGGTGAAATGAGGACCAAATTAACAATAGTTAAATTGTTACTCAGATTAATGTAAATAAATGATACTCAGATTAATATTATTGATTGAAAATAGTAATTTTTTAATAATGTTTAATAAATAAATATTTTATCAAATTAATTTATTACATGGGAATTATGATTATTTAATACTTAAAAACATGATTGATAACATTATTATTTAAATACTCAGGTATTATTCTTAAAAAAATATATATTTTAATACTAAGGTTTTATTTTAAAAATAATGCAAACATATTCTAAAATTTCTAATAATAATTTTTAATTTTGATAAAAATGTATAAAAAAAATAAAAATACTCAGAATAATTTAAATGATTAAATGTAGAATTAATATCATTTACATTTGCAAAAGATGTTAAATAAATAAATAAATAAATACAAATTAATTATTACATGAGTATTACATATTAGTATTTTTGGTTCACAAGAGATGTTGAGTAATTTGGAGATATAAGGGGGAATGGCATTATGGATGGATGTGTGGACTAGGGAGAAAATATTCAACTCTATTCATGCTGCAAAGCAGAGAGTGTAATAGGCTAAAAGAATGGGGTTCGTGTATTCATAAATTAAATAAGAAAAATCGTCATGGTGGTCGAATGCTGTGCAGCTATGCGAGAGGCAATGTGGAGTTTTAGAAGTCATGCAAGATCTGTGTTGCTGAACCCCATTAATGAAATCAATAGTGAGTGGATGGTAGTTTTAAACTGAGCGGCGTTGATCAACTTATGAACCTCATTGAGATTCTGCTAGTGAAAGTCAGCTGCACTGGCAATGTAATTTAAGTGTGGGCTGAAAGAAAGGTTCTGGTATATTAAAAAAATAATAATAATAGATTAATTAAAAAATAAATTCTTTTTGAAGCATTTCAAAAATCAATATTATATTTTGTTTTAAAATATTAGATAAAGTAATAAAATAGTAAAACATTATAAATTAAGAAAAAAAGTTTCCCACGTTTTTACATTGGATTGAATAGAAAGAATTGTCCTTCATTTATGTTTACGTTTCTATAACAGATAGATGCATAAACATCATTAATAATATTCAGAGGTTGATCACGGGACAGACGAGAAGGTCTAGGGAGAAGCTGAAAGGTAAGTTAATGCTTATTTCATTTTATAAATATACAAAAAAGAAAAAAGAAAAACAGAATAATGGTGTTTATTAGTAAATAATAGATTTCAATTAAAAAAAAGCTTGTTTGTGTTTAAAAATACTTTATTTAATTTTTATAAATAATTTGATAAAAAATAAAAAAATATGTTTATTTAAATGTACAGTACTTTTTAAATATACATGTATTGAAAAATTATTTAAACTGTATGTTTATTAAAATAAATTGTCTGTTTTTTATTTTTATACAACTAGCGATGAAGACACCGCGTTAATGTGAAATGTGGAAATCTCCATTAACAGGAGCGTCACTGGACAGAGCTGAAGCAAAGAAGACCTGCGTTAAGGTAAGAGATATTTTTTAACTTGACATGCATAGGGGGTCATTATGATGTCGGGCGGATTGCCTCCGCCAGGGTGGCGGTGGCCACCGCCACCCTGGCGGAGGCAATCCGCCCAACATCCATGCCTACATTCCCCCCCGCCAGATTAGGATGGCGGTGGGGACAGCGGCGGACGGGAAGACCGTCCGCCGCTTTACCGCCGCGGGGTAATGGAATAATATGGTGGCGGTGTCCTATGGACACCGCCAACCATATTACAATGGCCACATTAAGGGGCCTTTCTGCGGCGGCAATGCCGCCACGGAAAGGCATGCGGTGTTTGCTATGGGGGCCCCCTGCAGGGCCCCCAGGTGATGCCATCTTAGGGGTAGGACAGGGGGGTACCTATGGTACCCCCCCACATTTGCATATGTAACGCGGCAGGCACCGCACGGTGCCTTCCGCTTTGCATATGCAAATGCATTCTCTTATGTTTTGCATTGTGGCGGGCGGTGCAGAGAGCACCGCCCGTCACAATGCAAAACATGTAGGATGTGCCCTGGACTGTGGCGGGCACATCCTAATTCCCCCTACGGGACCCCCGCCCTTAAGGCGGCCGGTCCTGATCTCAGTTATGGTGGCGGGCGGGCAACGTCCGCCCGCCATCCTAATGACCCCCATAGTTTCAGAGTAAAATTTATAGTAAGGAGAGATGAGGGAGTTTATAAAATGTTAAAAATGTATGTTATTTGCAGTTAAATTAACAAATCCAAGAATGTAGCCAGCGGTTGCCCATGTCGGGTCACGTGTGAAATTAAGTTAAAAGGATTAGATAGATTTATAAAAGGAAAAAAAAGTGTAATTCATAATGAAAGTAGTCATTTTAGTACAAATGCATGGTTAAAAATGCAATTACTTAAATGAAAAAAGAAAAGAACGAGGATCATCGCATCGTCTGGATTTTGATACGAGTTGGATTCTTTGGCTTTCTTTCATTTTTTTAAAACATTGGATTTCGGAAATTGAAAAGCAATTCCTTTTTTGGGGATGGAAAAACTTTAAAAGTTGTGGAAGCTAAGTGAGGAATCTGATATAATGGAAAATTAGGATTTAAAGGAGTTTGTTTTGCAAAAAAAAGATTTGTTTTCCATTTTTGACTGGATTGCGAGGATGGATTTGGTTTATTTTTCAACAAAGGACTTTGTTTTTGAAGAAGACATGGTTTCCATTTCAGTCTGGATTGCAACGATCGATATATTTTTGGGAGAAGGCATATTCATTTGGGTTTCTGCTTTAAATGGTATATGTTGGACGTTTTCAAAGTTGGGCACATGGAACTTTAAAAAAAGGTACTATTGGTGACAAAAATAAATTCGGAATTTCTCCATGTGGATTATATTCTTTGGAATAGGACTCTTGGAGAAGAAATATACGGAGAATAAGCCCAAGAGTGGAAAAAAGAAGGCTTCCAAAGGTAAGGTGACCCAACTTAAATTTTCATACAAAAAAAAATGCCAATTAAAAAAAGACTATGCATTTTGGGCAAAACAGGAAAGTGATAGTGTTTAGAGAGTTAGTAATGTAAGATGTGCGCAAGACTTTCCAGGTAGTCTGAAGCCACACACAACCTAAACTGTTGTAGTGCAGCCAATAGTCTTCAGACTTTTCCTTAGATTTTTTTAAAATTCGTGGGTTCAGACTGCCTGTTAATGCTTGTGCTAATCTAATTTCTTGGCAACTTTGCTCCTTCCTCAAAATTTCCCCAAAAAGATAGAAATTGGGGTGATGTTTTCCAATTGAACGATTGAAGGAGTTGTGCCATCCCACTATGGCATTGTTTGTTTTTGAACCTCCTTCTAAGCAGGTCGAGTAGCAGTACCACCACTCCACATGGAAAGGTGGCTTCCTCCTGCGACCGGACCTGCTTAGATGCACAATTCATGTGTCTTCAAAATAATTTAGTAGTGGTGCCAATTTTTCTTCTTTTGAAATAAAATACTCTGATTCTGAAATTGCAGTGTAGTATTCGTCTACACTTTCTGGAGGTACAAAGCAAAGTGAAGTTAGTTTTTTTAACTCAAATTGTAGTTTGCTATCAGAAATGTAATCTTCAACTAAGGATATTTTTTGTATCTTACGCCAAAATGTCTGGGAAAAGTGGAAAAAACATCCTTGAATTTGGGTATCCGTGTACATTTTGGTAATAGCATTAATCATTGCGAATTTATAATCAGTAATTACTTTTCCAGGACTTTTGTTAGAAGTTTTAGATTTACCCACTGATAAAAGATCAGTGTATGTCGATGATTGCTTATCTGGTAGCAAACTGTACACTAGGGGGACTCCTGTGTTGTTAATTTGAGCCTGAATAGTGTATATTTGGGTGAATGGATGGGGTGTGCTTTTAAACGTGTCATCGATCATCCAAATATCACTATTCTCTAACCTAACAAGATTATGGAGTGTACTGAAGATTAGGATTCTTTTTTGAGAGTTTTTATTATCATGCAGAAGGAAAGGTTCATTAGAAACAGTTAGAGATAGTACGGAAGGAATAATTATATCAGAATAGGATTGTGGTGTTACTCTTAGAGGGTTACTTTCCTGTTTTTTAAGTTGAATAATTCGTCTCAGGTGAGGAATTATGGGCAAACTGCATGCAACATGTGTGGGCACGTGTTGTGCAACCTCCCTCAAAATTGACCCACAGGTGTCACTGGAGGTGGTTGCCATTTCTTTCCTTTCATTAATTATTTCCCTAACCTCTATCTCCATTGCAGAGTGGTTATGGTCAGTGGTTCTTAAAACAGAATCACCAAGTGTAACATCTCTGCCTGTGCAATCGGATGAGTAGTATTGAACACACCTCCAATGACACCTAGGCTCAGTAAGTCTCTCCTTACAATAAATATACCCTGCATATTTCAGGAGCCGGTTTCCTCTGCTAGATTTCACGTATTGTGCTTCTTCTTTGGAAGACATTATCTGCAATGATATTAAAATTGAAGAAAAAAAAGTTAGATGGTGTTCTATTTTTGATGTTATAAAATAGTAGTGATAATGTGTTTTCTCATTTTAATATGCTTACCTTTTATTAATGCTTGTGTTGCTTCTTTAGAATTGTTTTTTAAAAGTTCATTTTTTCAGGTGTGGTGATTATTTCTGCTAGAGTTAAAAAATAATGTAGGTTTTTAGTCATTGAATTAATTACACTGTGTTTGCTGCT
The DNA here is from genome assembly GCF_964261635.1 of Lissotriton helveticus. Classification (NCBI taxonomy): domain Eukaryota; kingdom Metazoa; phylum Chordata; class Amphibia; order Caudata; family Salamandridae; genus Lissotriton; species Lissotriton helveticus. The sequence goes on along the minus strand of NC_136063.1, from coordinate 597,134,383 downwards.
AGGCATAGAAAAAAAGATAATGTATTACCAGTTTTATTTTGGGAAAAAAGAATAACAGTTTTAAGTTACTTTACATTGTTTAAAAAGTGTGATTATTTGCCAAGAATTTTTCATGAATCATGCACCCCTTGGACTTTAATTAGACATTTTTACCACTCCACTAAACATCATTTTCACAGAGAAAAGCACCCTTTGGAGTTTGAATAGTAATTTAAACACCCACACTATCCACCATTTTCTAAGAGCTAGCACCCCTTGGACTTTGATTAGTAATTTATACCCCCCCCAGGTATCCTGCATTTTCTATGAGGCAAGCACACCATGGACTTGGAATAGTAGTTTAAAAATGTTCACTATCCATTATTAACTATGAGAAGAGCACCCTTTGGAGTTGGAATAGTAATTTATACCCCTCCATTATCCATCATTTTCTGTGAGACAAGCAGCTATTTGAGTTGGAATTGTAATTTGTATCCATCAACTATCCAGCATTTAAACTGAGGAAAGCACCCCTTAAGAGTTTGAAAAGTAATTTATACCCTTCCACTATCCATCATTTTCTATGAGACAATGCCCGTTTAGAGTTGCAATATTAATTTATACACCTCCCCTATCCAGCATTATCACTGAGGCAAGCACCCCTTATGTTTTGGAATAGTAATTTCTACCGCTTCACTATCCAGCATTTTCTGTGAGTCAAGCACCCCTTGGATTTGGAATAGTAATTTTAAACCCCTCCACTGTCAAGCATTTTCTCTGAGACAAGCACCCCTAGAAGTGGGAATAGTAATTTTTAAATATATCACTATCCTGTTTTTTCTATGAGACAAGCACACTTCTGCGTTTCAATAGTTTTTTTAATTCCCTCAACTATCCTGCATTTTTAAATGTGACAAGGACCCCTTGGAGTTTGAATAGTAATTTATACCCCTCCACTATCCTGCATTTTCATTGAGACAAGCACCCCTTTAGGATTTGGAATATTAATTTATAGCCCTTCTCTTTCCAGCATTTATTATGAGAAAAACACCCTTTGGATTTGGAATAGTAATTTATACACCTTCACTATCTAGCATTTTCTTTGAGTAAAGAACACCTTGGAGTTCGAATAGTAATTTATACACAACCACTATCCAGCATTTTCTTTGAGGCCCGCACCCTTTGGAGTTAGAATAGTAATTTATACCCCTCCACTACCCAGCATTTTCTTTGAGACAAGCACCTATTTAAGTTGCAATAGTAATTTATACCCATCGACTATCCAGCATTTAAACTGAGAAAAGCACCCCTTTGGAGTTGGAATAGTCATTTATACCCCTCCACTATCCAGCATTTATTATGAGAAAAACACAATTTGGAGATGGAATAGTAATGCATACCCCTTCACTGTCCAGCATTTAATTTGAATCAAGAACCCCTTGGAGTTGTAATAGTAATGTATACACCACTACTATCATTTTCTTTGAGGCAAGCACCCTTTGGAGTTGGAATAGTAATTTATACCCCTCCACTATCCAGCATTTTCTGTGAGTCAAGCACACTTTTGAGTTGGAATACTAATTTATACCACTCCACTATCCATAATTTTCTATGAGACATTCACCATTTTGACTTGTTATAGTACTTTATACACCTCCACTATCCAGCATTATTATTGAGGCAAGCACTCCTTATGATTTGGAATAGTAATTTATAACCATTCACTGTCCAGCATTTTCGGTGAGTCAAGCACCTCTTGGTTTTGAATTAGTAATTTTATACCCCACCACTGTCAAGCATTTTCTGTGAGAAAAGCACCACTTTGGAGTTCAAATAGTTTTTTTTAAACCTATCAACTATCCAGCATTTTTTGAAGTGACAAGCACCCGTTGGAATAGTAAATTTATCCCCCACAACTATACAGCATTTTCTCAGAGACAAGCACCCTTAGGAGTTGGAATAGTAAACGAGTAGTAAGCATTATATCGGTGTGACAAAAATATATTGGTGTGGGAATAGTAATTTTAAACCATACCAATATCTAGCTTTTATTATGTGACAAGCACCAATAGCATTAAAAAGCATTTTCTTTTTTATTCTGCTTTATTTATGCTTACCTATTTTCAACTTTTCTCTTGTCTTTTACTCCTTTGGATTTAGTATTTTGACAACTTTCCTTTCTGGAGTTTTAATCTAGTAGTGATAAAAAACTGAAAATATGTATTAATTTCTTAAAACTGTTTGTTCTTTTTTTGAGCAATGCGTTATTTATTACATTTTAGCATTTTTTTCAAAAATGACTCACCATAGTATGATCTTTTTGAGTAGTAATATAATGCTCATTTTTGGTCAATACTATGGTTCTTCTGAAAAATATAAGGTTACAAGCTAGAATGTTTCTGTTTTGATTTTTGTTATTTACAACTGTTCTTATTAATTAAAAAAATAGTTTTATTGAAAAAATTCACCATGAATTCGAGATTGATAATTAAATCAAACCACTTTTCTGCTTTTTAAATATTGCAAGTAACACTAGTACAAATTAAAATTATTTGTCAAGCAGTAGCACTTTTTTTTCAGAGGCAAGCTCAAATTCGAGTTGCTATACGATTTAAGAACTCAGCTCTATCCAGAATTTTTCACGAGTCAACCTGCATTTCGTGCATGAATTGTAATGTAAAACACACCATTATCCTTCAATTTAACTGATGCAAGCACCCTTTAGTTTTGGAGTAGGAATTTTCACTACAGCACTATCCTTTTTTCAAGGTCATATATTTTTATTGTATCCTTACTGATTTTTATTTCTTCCTTTGCTTTTAGGTAATTTTGTTATTTAATTCGGTTTGATTTCTTTGGTAGACTTTATATCTGTTAGAGGGAAAACATTTTTTATTTTTATTCTTACTATTTTTTACATTTGTGGGTTGCTAGTGTGAATAATGTTGTGTTGTTAATTAACTGATTTTTTTTAAATCACTCACCGTTTTAGGGTGTTTGTGAGTAGTAATAAAATGCAGATCTTGGTTTGAAAATATGGTACTTATGAAAAAAAAAGAGTTCAAATTGTTAATATTCTGCTTTTTTGTATTCCTTTTTCAATTGTTTACTTTCTGTTCTGACTAATGTTTAGTTAAGAAATACCCCTTGCACACGAGATTTAAGATTTAAAAACAGTTCTTTCCTGCTTTTTCTATACTGCAAGTACAAATATTAGTTATAATTTAATATCACAGCACTTTTAGCTTTTTTACTCTGAGTCAAGCTTACGTTTGAGTTTGACAAAAAAAGAAAATTGCCCTTTCCAGCATTTTCGCAAGTATAAACAGCCATTATATTCGGATTCATAATGATAACCTCATTTTTATACAGCATTTTTAATATAGCAAGCACCGCTTGGACTTACATTAGTAAATATTATCCCTCAACTATCGTGTAATTTCCTTGAGGCAACCACCCTTTGGATTTGGTATGCTAATGTTAACTCTTCCACTATCCCGGTTTTTATCTGAGGACAGCACCCATTATGAGTTTGTTTATACAATATTTACATGGTACTATCATGCATTTTCTAATAGGCAAGTGCCACTTGATGTTTAATTATTACTTATATATATAAAAAAAAGGAATTTTTTCACTGTGACTAACATCCCTTGAAGTTGGTTTAGAAAATAATTACCCACCACATTCCAGCATTTTGAATGGGGTAAACATCCCTTATACTTGAAACAGTAATTTTTCTGCACACAACTATCCACGATTTACACTGAGGCAAAGACACCTTTGAGTTGGAATATTAAACATTAGCCCAAAAATATCCTTCTTTTTAACTGAGCCATGCTCTCCTTTGAGTTGGAATAGTTTATAAATCCACCAAAACTATCCTGCTAATCAATGTAACAAATAAATGTAATTATTACTTTTTGTATTTTTAATAATAATTTTTTAACAGCGTTATATAATCGAATCACTTACTAGTGATATGGTGAAAAGGAAATATGGTACATCTACTTCCTCTATAAAACGATTGATTTTAAAATGTTCTGAAAAAAGATGAAAATTACTTGAAATATATTTCTTTTATATTACTATTGTTCTATACATATTTATCTGTTTATTAAAATACTTACTTTGAAAATTTGTGAGGAGGTATCTCAATGTATGAACTCATCGCCTTCCTGGTCACTGGCAAGTGACCCAGACTCTGTCCCCTCTGCTTTCAGGTTCATCACATCTCTGATCCAGTCTTGCATCCACCCAGACACTTTCCACTTGGACGCAAGCAGTGCTTTGCAGCAGATCCCCATTGAAAACGACGACGAAACCCAACACCAAAAGATACCTATGCACCCGGCTTCCCTGGGTGAGGTAACTCGAGTACTCCGGTGCTCCCGTGGGTATTGACTATAGAACCTCCTAGTTCTAAAGGGGTTTGCTCCAAGTCCTCTTCGAAGTGCCCTTTATCTTTAAAATTCCAACAGCGACTTTCCCCATGGAGGTTAATGGTGATTCGCAGCTGTGTTTAGACACTGCACGCGTCCCCCGTGGGTCCTCTGTGTCACTACCTTGGGTGGTTCCTGGTGGCCCCAGCAGTTCTAAAGGCTCTAGGCCTTATCTCAATGTCAGTTGTGGTTCTTATACTACTTTCTTCATATATGGTTTGGTACGCCCCTAGGGCTCAACGTATATTGTGCTAATTTACTGTGTGATAATTGAGTTTACTGAATGTATTTTTGCCTCAAGCCTCATAAAGAGACTAGGGGGATGTGTTTAGAATAAATACATATATTATGTATATATACCTGATGTGGTTCTCCTTCCATTTGGTCATTCACAAGATTATAGACTGGTAAAACAAGCTTCTTTACATCCCTTCAAGACTTAGCCTGAGGGCTGCTCTCCACAGCTACCACTAGGATAGCTTTCTATTAAGGTTGTATTTAACCTACTATCAATGGGGGTCGTTTGGACTGGTTCAAGGTGCCCACTAGAAGAGTGGATAGCATATGCCAGGCCAGCTTCTTACCGTGCTGTATTGATGAGTGGCTGCATGTATGAGTCACTGTATGGGTGAATGAGTGGATGTGTGTGTAGACCTAGGAATCAGTGAGTGGGTATCTAGTAACTGGTATTGGTGTGTCTATGGTTTAGAAAATGGTAGTCTGTATTTTAGAGTGGGTGTATCAAAGGGTATATTAGGGTATGAGGAGGTGCATCAGATTACCACATGGCTGATGTCATCATTGATGTAATTTGAGATGTCATCAGTAATGTCATCAGTGATGTCACTGACCATGTCATGAATTATGTAATATTTGACATCATCAGCAGTGCATTGCGGGGGTGCGAGTTATAGTTAGCTTAACTAACTATAACGGCTGAATTTCTCTGGTTTTGTATGAGTGAAATGTCCAACTAACTATAACATCCCTGAAACCGTTTTTTTTTTCAGTGAATTTCTAAGTTTTTTTAAATGCTAATGTCTAACTATAACGTCCCTGACACGTATGGTTTTTTTTCAGTGAATTTCAAATGTTTTTTAATTGCTAATTTCTAACTATTCCTACAGAGGAAGGACATGTGCATAAAGAGGAAGAAAATCACAGAAAGAAGGAAAAGAAATGCAGAAAGAGGCAACAGAAGTCCAGACGATGAAGAAAGTACAGAAAAAAGCAAGAGATATGCAGAGAGAACCAACAGAGGCGCAGAAAGAGGCCTTGTTGCAAAGTCATTCTGTGCCTCAAACTTTTTGCTGGCTGGTACTGGTGGTACCGGACTCTGACTAACCAGGCCCGGAGCCAGCTCTATCCTGAAAGACATTTAGAATACAGTGAAAACACCTACATACACTAGGGTACACTATGGGTTGGGGTAGCCCTGTGATTGGCATGACCTCCCCTGTAAGGCCTAGGTACATAATAGAGCATGGGGGGTTAAAACTACCTCTAAGTCAGAGGTGCAGAAAGAGGCAAGATAATTGCTGAGAGAAGCAACAGAGGTATAAAAAGAAGCAAGAGAAGTGCAGAAAGAGGCAAGTGAGGTACAGAAAGAAGCAAGAGCAGGGCAGAATGAACCAACAGAGGTACAAAAAGAGGCAAGGGGTACAGAAAGAGGTAGGAGAGGTACACAAAGAGGCAACAGAGGTACAGGAAGTGGCCGGAGGGGTGCAGAAAGAAGGAAGAGACGTGCAGAAAGAAGCAACAGAGGTACAGAAAGAGGCAAGAGAGATACAGAAAGAGAAAAGAGGGGTACAGAAAGAGGCAAGACGGGTGCAGAAAGAAGTAAGTAAGGTACATAAAGAGCCAAGAGCCGAGCAAAAAGAAGCAACAGAGATGCACAATGGGGACAGTGGGGTGAGAAAGAGGTAAGAGGGATACAGAAAGCAACACAGAAAGAGGCAGCAGGGGTGCAGAAAAAGGGTACGGGTTTCCAGAAAGAGGCAAGATGGGTACAAAAAGATGGAAGAGGTGTGCAGAAAGAGGCATGAGGGGTGTAGAAAGAAGCAAGAGAGGTGCAGAAAGTAGCAACAGAGGTGCAGAATGAGGGACAAGGGGTGGAGAAAGAAACAAGAGAGGGGAGAAAGAAGAAACAGATGTGCAGAAAGAGGAAGAGAAATTGAGTAAGAGGCAAGATAGGTACCGAAAGAAGCAAGAGAGGTGTAGAAAGTCACAAAAGAAGTGCAGAAAGAAGTAACAGAGGTGCAGAAAAAGGCAAGATGAGTGCAGAAAGAGAAGAGGGGTGCAGAAAGAGGCACGAGGGGTGTAGAAAGAAGCAAGAAAAGTACAGAAAGACACAAGATAAGTACAGAAAAAAGCAACAGAGATGCAGAAAGAGGGAAGAGGTGTGGAGAAAAAGGCAAGATGGGTGCAGAAAGAAGCAGACAGTTGCAGAAAGAAAAACAAGAAGTATAGAAAGAAGGAACAGGTGCACAAAGAGGTAAGAGGAGTGCAGAAAGAGGTACAAGGGTACAGAAAGAAGCAGGAGAGGTACAGAAAGACACAAGATAAGTGTAGAAAAAAGAAACAGACATGCAGAAGGGGAAGAGCGGTGGAAAAAGAGGCAAAAGGTGTTCAGAAAGTAGAAGAGATGTGCAGAAAGCTGCAAGAGAATTGCAGAAAAATTAAGAAAGGTGTAGAAAGAAGCATGAGTGGCTTGCACACCATTAGTACCAATTTAACACCCACATTTAGCAATAAGTAACAGGTGACCATTCCAGCTTTGCAAAGGGCCTTCCACAGTGCTGTAACACTTGTTATTGCATTTTTGGTAACATTTGATCCATTTGAGATAGAAACAAGGCTTTTTTTGTTCAAATCTGCAGATTAGGCAGCAGATGATAAATGATGTGGCTATTGCTGAAAATGTATAATTGTGAAAAACTTGGTGCAGCCAAACAGTCGCATAATTCCAGTGGCCCTGCTCATACCTCTAACTAGGTCTGGAAGTGCTCCTCAGGGATTCCTTCTTTTTTTGTCTCATTGAGTTCATAGTTTAGCTTCGATGGAAACGACACAGACTACCATACCACATAATTACTCTCCATAACAAATAATCCCACATTACATAATTTGTTTAAAATAAATACCACATACATAACGTACATCCACTCCACTGTGAAAAACATTATCAAAAAACCCTTACATTTACATCGCCAATAGCTCTAACTCTCACAAATGTGAAACCTATTACATTGCAAACACTTCTTTAACTAGTAGTCACATTTTTAGAGTGGTGGAGAAGGTGCTGGGCCTCCGACCAGAGCTCAGGAATTCCACTGTGTAGGACTTACAAGAGGTACCAGAAGGGCTTCTTGGCCCCCAAAGACAGTCAGTAGTAAATTGGACTTCACCCCCCATCCCAGTGTCTACCAGGTGGCACGTTTGCAGAGTGGTGGAGAAAGAGGGGCATGGCCTCCGAAGACGTCTTAGCAATCTGTGTGGGACTTACTGGAGGTAACAAGAGGGGTAGTTGGCCACCAACAACATTCTTGGGGGTCAACTACTCCTCTTATTACCTCCAGTAAGTCCCACACAGCAGGATTGCTAAGTTGTCATAGCAGGCCATGCCCCCTTTCCCCACCACTCTGCAAACACACTTCCTGGCGTGTTCTAGGATGGGGATTAAAGTCTCCTTCACTGCTGGGGGTCCTTAGGGGCCAACTAGCCTACTTGATTCCTCCAGTATGTCCCATATAATGGGATTGCTGAAAGCTGGACACAGGCCATGCCCCCTTTCTCTCCCAGTCTGTAAACGCCCCTCCTGGCGCGTTCTAAATTGGTGGATTAAGTCCCCTTGAATACTGAGGGTCCTTAGGGGCCATCTAGCCACCAGGTGCCTCCAGTAAGTCCCACACAGCTGGATTGCTGAGGGTGGTCTGAGGCCATGCCCCCTTTTTACACTACTCTGCAAACACACCTCCTGACGCACTGCTATTTGAGGGGTGAAGTCCACTTTAGTCCTGAGGTCCTCAGGACACAAGAGGACCACATCGCCCCACAAGCAGTGCGCTAAGAGGTGCATTTGCAGAGTGGTGTAAAAGGGGCGTGCCCAGGACCATTCTCTGCTGGCTCTTTATTTTTTCTTTGAAGGGGGGCTGTGTTGCCCCCATCTTTCTATATGTTTTGGGCCCTATGGTCCCCATCCCTCAGGGCCTGCAAATTTAAACAAAAACATGGAAAGGGGGCCATGTGCCCCCGGCAGGGCATGCCCAATTCCTTATTTTATGTTTTAAAGGGAGGGGAGGCACGTGGCCCCCATCCTCTGGGGCATGGCCAATCATTGGGGACCGTGGGGGGAGCCCCAATGCCCCCACTGTTCCTGCTGGCTCCCCGCCTCCTGCCAGAGCCAACATTGCTTTTGAGAAAGGGGAGCTGCTAACATGCAGCTCCCCTTGCTCAAAAACAATCCTGCTTTGCTTCATTGAAGCTAAGCAGAGTTTGCTATGGCGGGGCGTGAGGGGCAGGGTGGGAGCCGGGCTCAGGCCCTGCCATAGCAAACAACAATGTCCCGGGGGTAGCCACCCTGGGACATTGCAGGAGCCGGCCCTGGGGGGGTGGTGGTCCCCAGGGCCATCAAGGGCTCCAGGAGGGGGGCCGCATGGCCCCCTCCCAACTATTTACAGCTCCAGTAGCCCCTGTAACGTATTAAGAAGATTTAATCGAGAACTGTGCTATTACGTAACATGCAATTTCTTTCTCATAATTTATCACATTTCCATCACTTCCTGAAGGCATACATGATTATTAGTTAAAATCATACATGATATAAAGAATATTAAAATAAAGAATTGGAATTAAGAATAAAGGCCCATATTGCTGTAGTACTCATCTAGTATTATGCCATGTTTTATCTTTCAGTGAATTGTGGGCCCTGGCTCACTGGAACATGTTTTATGATTATACCCTGAATGGGCCGCTTACAGATTCATGTTTTAGGCTTGTAACTTCTTTTATCTAATGATGGTTCATTAAGATATATTGGAACCGCTAAAACACATTTCATGATTATGCCCTAAATTGGCTTAGTTACAAACTCTTCATTCTAAAAGTATACCTGTATGTGTTTGTAAAATTTCTAGATCGAGGTTGGGCATCAATATTAAATATCATGATATAAGAAATAGAGAAAGTCAATATAAAAAACTAACCAAATATTAAGGCCACAAATTGATGACAAATATAAGAAAGCATCAATATTGTAATCTCATTCACAAAGAAGCTCTTCTATATAGTTTACTTTAGGAAATTCTAATAGCCTAAGTATACTGCTAATACTTTTTCAGTATTCAGACCAAAAGGTGTTTTTGTTTGTAGGTCCAGAATATATCTGGACTCTAACTGTCTAACCTTGGCTATTCTATCTCCTCCTTTCGTGAATGGGTACCTGATCGAGACAAACATTTTTAAGTAAATCTCTATTGCTGTTATGATAGATCTCAAATGCCTCGCCACAGGAAACAATTGATCTTTATTCATGATGGCTCATGCATGTTCTAAAATCTGTTTTTTAGTTGGATTTCGGTGTCGTGTCAGGATAAGGAGCTGGTTTGCACATTGCCACTTCTATTGTTTTGAAATAAAACAGTGGGAACTTTGAATTTGGCTGAAACATTTCTTTTCTTGGATGGAATTATGGGTGCTCCATTCCTGTTAAATTGAAGCCGCCCTTGTATGGGACTATGGCTCCCTAAATGGAAAAAGTGTTTTCTCTATTTAAATGGATGAGGGAGCATGACCCGCTTGCCTACCCTGCATGTGAGGATTTTCCCAGGATTTTTGCATATCTGAGGCAAGTTAGGGCGATGCGAGCAGCATCTGGCTGCCCCCTTTCTGTTCTAGATTCCACTGTTTGTACTAAGACTATTTTACTGTGACACTGCGCGGAATTTATTTTCAACATTGTAATGCATGCAGTCACTTTATTCAACTGGCATGCTTGTACTTAGAACATTACAAGCTATTCATGATTATGCCCTAAATTGACTTAGTTACAAACTCATCATTCTAAAAGTATACCTGTATGTGTTTGTAAAATTTCTAGATTGAGGTTGGGCACTAATATTAGATATCATGATATAAGAAATGGAGAAAGTCAATATAAAAAACTAACTAAATATTAAGCCCACAAATTAATGAAATATGTAGGAAAGCAGCAATATTGTAATCTCATATACAAAGAAGCTCTTCTATACAGTTTACTTTAGAAAATTCTAATACCCTAAGTGTACTGTTAATTCTTATTCATTATTTATACCTAAAGGTGTCTTTGTTTGTTGTACAAAATATATCTGGACTCTAGCTGTCTCAACTTGGCTATTCTATCTCCTCCTATAGTGAATGGGTACATGTTCGAGACAATAATATTTAAGTAAATCTCTCTTGCTGTTATAATAGATCTCAAATGCTTTGCAACAGGATACAATTGATCTTTATTCATGATGGCTCGTGCATGGTCTAAAATCTGTTGTTTAGTTGGATTTCTGGCACTGCCAATTTAATTCAAATGGAATAGATTTTATAGGGTGTATTGCAGTTCAATAATATTGTTAGTTCTTGGTTTGCCACATACTGGTACTGGTAAGTGTGTTTCTTGGGAATGTTTTCACATGCTTTGCATTTGGTACATTAAAAAAACCATGTGATATTACCAATTCTGATTCAATTGCATCTGTGGAAAGATGATGTCACACTAGTTTATCTATGATTAAGTGTCTCTTTCTATAGCTGATGCTAGACTGTTCCTGTTTAGTATTGCCTATAATAGAATTATTTTTTAGAATGTGTCAATTCCTTCATATAATGTGACTAGCAGTACCTGCATCTGCGGAAAACGTGGTAATCATTCTAAATTTCAATTCTTTCACATTCTTGTTGGACTATTCTAAAAGTAAACTTTCTCTCTGTTTTTGTCTGCTCTTTCTAGTGCACTGTGTAGCACCATTCTCGAGTATCTCCTTGTTGTGAATCTCTTTAAAGCTTCATGTGCTGCTTTCTCATAATCTTCTATTCTGGATCAATTTCTCTTTCATTGGAGTAGCTTCTTCCATAAAATAAAAAGGTAATCTATGTTGTACCAACTTACTATGTGGTCAACCCGCACGTTGTTTGTTTCTGACCAGGCCACCTGCTTCTCTCACCAGCCCCCAAAAAGATTTGCATAACTAGGGGTGAAGTAGGTGCCCTTGGCTGTTCCATGTAATTGTCTATATAGGTGTTTCTGGAAAAGAACGATAGTGTTGTTAAGATAAAAGTTTACAAATCCTTCTAGAATGATGTTGTATTCAATGAATTTTAATGATCTTCCCTTAAGGAAATAGTGCATTGCCCTTAAGCCATTTTCATTGGAGATACAGGTATACAAGCTATTTGTGTCCAACACAATCATCTGCATGTGTATTGTTCCCAGGTAGTATTTGCTATTAAGCTTAACCCTCTGGATGTGTTGGACAGCCCCAGGCCATCCGACATCACGGTGAGCTGTTGCGTTGGACAGCCGCGAGCCGTCCGATCTGTGCACACACGGGAATTCCGCCCCCATTCAAAGGGTTAAAAAGCCTTTGGTATCCTGGATATATGATGACAATGCTGTTACAAATTCAAAATGGAAACTATCAACATATAGAGACGTGTTCTGTCATGTTGCCTTGTGATAAAATAATTGGGTGTCCCAGCGGAGACTCCTTATTTTTATGAATTTTAGGGAGACGCCATGTGAGTTGTGAGTTGTCATCAGTGATGTCACTGAAAATGTCATGAGTGATGTCATATGTGAGGTCGTAAGCAGTGCATTGCAGGCGGGAGTTGTTGTCGCTCACTAACTAAGGCGCCTATTAGTATGGCGGACGGACTTGCGTCCGTCCGCCACCCCCGAGGTGGAGGGACCGTCCGCAGGGGCAGCGGCGGTCCCTCCGGTGGAATTAGGATGTGACCGCCACCCTGGCGGTCACATCCCATATATTTAACATTGCGGCGGTTGCTGCTTTAAGCAGCACCCACCACAAAGTTAAATATGCATGCTGTGCATTTGCATGCACAAAGCGGCAGGCACCGCGCGGTGCCTGCCGCATTGCGCATGCAAATGCAGGGGGGTACCATAGGTACCTCCCATGTGCACCCCCCACCTCCCCTTCACCCTGGGGGCCCACAACGGGCCCCCAAAGAAAAGACCATATGCCTTTCCGTGGCGGCATTGGAAAGGCATGTTCTCAAGCTCATCCTAATATGGCTGGCGGTGTCTGATAGACACCGCCACCATATTAGAACTTTTCCGCCACGGTTGGAAGGCGACCGTGGCGGAAAAGCGGCGGACGGTCTTCCCATCCGCCGATGACCCCCCAGCCATCCTAATGTGGCGGGGGGCTTTTTATTTACCACAGCGGTGAATCCGCATCCTCCGGGCCGGCGGTGGCTTCCGCCGGCCCGGAGGATGTGGATTCACCGCAATTCTAATCGACCCCATAAATGGCTAAATTTCACTGGTTTTGTACCTGAGCCAAACTAGAACGTCCCTGTAACCTTTGTTTTCTTCAATGAATTCCCATGGTGTTTTTATTCCATTTCCTAACTATAACATCCCTATAACCTTTGGTTCTTTCAGTGAATTTCTAAGGTTTTTTAAATGATAATTCATAACTATAACATCACTAAAACCTTTGTTTTTTCAGTGAATTTCTATGTTTTTCTAGATAGTAGCTGTGTTTGCAGAGTGGTGTCGACCAGCTCACAGCACTCCATCTGTCTCGGACTTACTGGAGGTAACAGAAGGGATTCCTGGCCCCCAAGGACCCTCAGCATCCAAGGAGACTTCATCTCCCCACCAGCAGTTCACCAGGATGTGTCTTTGCAAAGTGGTGGAGAAAGAAGGCAGGGTATCTGACCAGATCTCATGAATCCTGCTGTGCAGGACTTTTAGGAGGCACCAGGAGGACCTATTGGCCCCCACGGTCCCTTAGGAGTAAAGTGGACTTCATCCCCAACCAGTAGTGCACCAAGAGCCGTGCTGCAGAGTCGTGGAGAAAGGGGGCGTGCCTCCGAAGACCTCATAGCAATCCCGCTGTGTGGGACTTACTGGAGGAAACAGGAGGGGTAATTGGTCCTTGGATGCACATGTGCATTCCAGTTAGATTTATACCAGAATTAAGGGCAGTTTCCATTGGAGGAATATGTAAGGACACAAAAGAGGACCTGTCAATAACTTCAGCAGCCATCTTACTTTGGCATCTGTTGTTAGGTGGCTATGCAGGCTTTTTGAACACAATATTTGCTGTATGCTGTAATATCCAATCACACTCCAATGCTCATATAGCCCCTGAAGCCCCAGCACTATCATATATATAATAAAAGTCAATGACATTGCATATGTCAAGTCTCCTTAATAATTTTTGCTCTGTATGAGCAGTCCATTAACCCTTCAGAGACATCACTCACTGTGTCTTGGGTGTAGTACTCAATCCTGCTTGTCCGCATACACCGCCTCCATGCAACATTGGAGATACAAATTGATGTATCTCTCGCCCATGCCACAGACTTTGATATCAGAATATCATGCAATTATTCCAGTAGGGGTCTACTTAATAGCTGTACTCCTCCTGAATTTGAATAGTCCCCATTCTCATTGGCGGGAGGCCAATACATCTAAATCCTCTGCGATGGTTCAGGCAGCCTTACTTAACATCCGTTTCATGAAGTCCATCAAATGGCCACCAAACTCTTGCTGGGCGGGTGTATGTTCATGAGAATGGGCTCATGTAATATCAAAACAACACTACAAAAGAAATTAATACATACTCACGGGGTGCATCAGTTTCTATATTTGTTTTTAATTATGCAGTACTGCAGCACTACCTAGGGAGAACTCCATACCTTTAAAAATAAATTAATAAAAGAAATAAAAAAATTAAAATACACTGTACTATTCTATATTTCACAAATATAGTATGCTACAGAGTATTATGAATTCTTTACTACTATAAATGAACATTTACACTCCAAAATCTACATTCCTGCTACATTATATCTAATCCTTTCTCCCCCTTCACGCTTCATTTGTTTAAAGTACCAAAGTCCACTCTACATCACTCTAATCTATGCCACTTCACTCTACCCCACTCCACTGTATGCTGTTCCGCTCTACACCACTCCACTTTATGTTACTCCACTATCCACAACTCAACTCTATGCTAACCCACTGAACACCACTTCAGTCTAAGCCACACCACTTAGTACCTCTCCACTGTATGCTATTAAACTCTATGCCACTCCAATCTGACACTCCACTCTATGCCACCCCACTCTACGCTATTCCACTGTATGCAACTCCCCTCTATACCACTCCACTCTATGCTATTCCACTCCACTCTTTGCCTTTCCAATCTATGCCACTACACTGTATTATATTGCTCCCTCATTCTATGGTAGTCCACTGTATGAATCTCTACTCCACTCTACTCCATTGCACTCTACACTATTCCACTCTATTCCACTTCACTATACACCACTCCACTCTATGCCATGGTACTGTATACTTTTCCACTATACACATCTCCATTTTATGCCACTTCACTCTACAAAACTCTACCCCACTACACCTTTACTCCACTCTAGACTATTCCACTTTACACCACTCCCATGTACACCACTACACTGTGCAGTACTCCACTCTACACTATTTCACCATATGTTACTCTATTCAGTCACTCCACTATACTCCCTTCACTCTACACCACTCCAATCTATGCCACTCTACTGTATGCCACTCCACTGTATGCTCTTCTACTCTATGCCACTCCAGTGAGTGCCACTCCACTCTATTCTAATCCATTCTATGCTATTGCACTGCATGCCGTTGCTTCTACGCTGCACCTCACTTCACTCTATGCCACTTCACTGTACTCTATGCCAGTCTATGTCTCTCTACTGTATTCTAATCCACTGTACACCAATCCACTCTATGCTACTCCACTCTATGCCACTCCATCTCATCCTATTCCACTGTACAAAATGCCACTCTGCCATACTTCACTCCACTCCACTCCAGTCCACGCCACTCCACTGTACACCACTTGCTGTACCTTACTCCACTGTACACCGCTCCATTCTACTAACCACTGGTCTACTGAAAGCCATTCCACTAAATGCCATTCCACTCTATGCCATTACAAAGTACACTACTATAGTCTTCCACACTCCACTCTATGCAACTTCACACCACAACCCTTCACTCTACACTATTCTACTCTATACCAATCCACTCTGTGCCACTCCCCTTAATGACAATCCCACTCTACCCTTTCCACTGTATACCACTCAACTGTACACTAGTCCACTCCACGTCACTCCACTCTATGCCACTCCACGCCACTCCTCTATAAACCACTCCTCTTCACTCAAAGCCACTCCATTTTATGTTGTTCCACTGTATGCCACTCTACTCTACATCACTCCAGTTTACGCCACTCCACTGTCCATCACACTACTCTACGCTACTTCACTATATACCATTTCACTTTACTTCACCCCTTTGTATGCTATTCCACTCTATGCACTCCCACTCTACCCAACTCCACTCAACAACAGTCTACACCCCTCCACCCTACCACTTTATATTCCATTCTGTAGCACCTCACTCTACAACAGTGCTCGCATCATTGAGACTTTACAGCACTCTTCTCTATGCCACAAAACTCTACATCAGTCTAAATACTCTACTCAACTCCCTCTGCACTGTGCCACCCTAATTGATCATATTATACTCTGAGTCTCTACTCCACTGTACTCCACTGCTGCACTCTATGCCACTCTAGTGTACACTTCTTCTTTGCCTCTCAACTCTACAACAGTCTATGTCACTCCATTCTACTATACCGTGCCACACTCCACTCTATTTCACTCCACTGTACAACACTGCAATCCACTCTGTGGCACTCCACTCTCCTCCACTCACTGACGCTTTTCAGCTCTCTACAACACACCACTCAGCTTTACTGTACAGCACATCATTCCACTCTACTACACTTTACTCCTCTGTATGTTCGACCCCTCCACTCTACGCCACTTCATGACACTCTACTCTACAACATACTACTCCACTCTATGCTATGCCCCTTTACTGGACTCTACTCCACTCTACAACACGTTACCCCACTCTATGCCACTCTATGACACAACACTCTATATCACAACTGTCTACCAACTTCACTGTATATGCTCTGTGGCACTACACCATACTATACTCCACTCTATGCCCTTGTACAATCCTCTACTCCACTGTACGCACCTACACACTTCTGTCACTCTAATTTATGACAGTTTACCCAACTTTACAAACCTCTCAACTCTAGTACACTCCATTCAACTATACTGTACAACACGCCACTCTACTCCACTCTATGACACTTGCTCCACTATGCTATGCCACTCAGCCCTACTCTACTCCACTCTACTCCTGTCTATGACACTCAACTTTATTGTACAACACTCTCCTCCACTTTATGGTACAACACTCCACTTAATGACATTGCACTCAATAACACTGAACTCTATGATTTGAAATATATTATTTATTGATTAAAAACAAAAATAATTCAAATTCAATGAAAAACTCCAAAGGTTATAGTTAGGAAAACGTTATACGTTCTTTCTATAGAAACTCAAATTAAGCTATGCAAACATTTGAAATTCGATATAGGTATGGCTTTATTTAAAATGTGCCCATCACCTTGAAATTACTATAACTTTAGTTATTCTTTTTTTACATACCAAAATTAAACTATACAAGTATTAAAATGCTAAAGTTACACTTATAACTTAAAGTTATAATTTATGCTGCACCTTCAAATTATTATAACTTGTGCACCTCCAAACCATAACTGAAAAGAGAACATATAATGGACGGAATGCTGAACAATGCAAACATTCATCCAAATGTCAACAAATCTGGGTTTATTCTGTAGTGTCTTCTAAGTGTATTCTTTAAGTGTTCTTGTGGAATGCATGATGTAATATTATTGGCATTCCATGAATTGCGGGCATTCAGTGGGAGGCGCTTACGACGATGGTGTGTGCCTAGGGCAGTTCGTCGATTGATGGTTAAATTAATCCATAAACGAGTCCTACCTGTGTCTGTCCTCTGCTTATGACAGACTTTCTTTTTGACAACGAGCGCTGGCGGACTACCCACACCAACTGATGTGCTTTTCCCTGGTCATCGGCTCCTTTTCAGGAGTGTGCCCCAGCCAAGGTACGACATCCAGTAGGGGAGCTATGGCACACATATCACCGTCTTTTCCAAGGTCCCTTCCCAGGTGAGGACAAACTGGGAGCAATAACTAAAAAAAAAGAGAATTGAAGGGAGATGAACTTGCGTGTCAGCTCCTCTAGCTGGAACGCAGTGTCTTACGCCGTCCAAAGATAACAGCCCATTGAAGGGTGCAGCTGAAACGCAGCATTTGGCAATTTCGTGCCTAGTAGATGTGTGGCACATTGGCCATGGCAGCTGACTCCGGAGCACAGGGCTTATGGTTCGATTGCCAGCGCCGGCGGCATCTCAGCTCAGCACAGCATCATGTGACCCTGGCAATAGCTCACTTATGGGTGATTAGTTTGCGCTTTACAAATACTAGATTATATGTTTTTTATCCTTGCTGGACTGCATCTTTGGCAACACGCATTTGCACGCTTCTGCGTCACAGCCATCTTTGTTAAGGTGGTCTTCGCCTCTCTTCGCCTCACTGATCCTGATCTTTCATCGCACATTGTAGTGGAATCTCTTAAGGATAAGCATTGTTTCCTGTTGATGCTTGTTATGTGAAAAGTTCTTTGTGTCCTCTTTTTGTGGTTAGGAGCATTCGCTGACCCGCACAGCTTACTTTTTCCACCAGGTTTAAAAAGAAATCACATTTTATTACTTTTTTCTGGTCTATTCTAAAAGAAAATATATTTAACTCTGTCATTGCATCTCCTGCACATTTTTCTTCAATCAAAATTTGTTTATTTGACATTTTTAGTTTTTGCCAACATATCACCGAGTATATTTCAAACCATTCCATACACTGTAGACTAAAAAGCATAAATCTTTAGGTGTTTTGCGCGGACATCTTTTCATTAATTATTGCTAATGCAGGCAGTGAATCCACTACCACCTTTTCTTCAAACACCTGGAGAACCAAGTGTTTCATTGAAGAAATGGTATGCGGTTTTTGAAACTTTTAAACTTATTTAGGTGCCCTTGGAGCCTAACTTTATCACGCAGAACAAAATAAATATTTGTTACTACACTCACTAGGTTTTGAAAGTAGAAAAACTTTGAAACATCTCCCAGAGGTTACAATTGAAGACAGCGGTGAGAAGTTAGACGAGTTTCAATAGGCAGTGAAAAAGCTTCAAGATAGAAATATACTGGCAGAGCACACACTTAGCTTAATCAAACACATCAAAATGATGACACAGGATTTTTATTCATTCTTTGTCTTAAATTTTCTTCTTCTTGTGCCCCGCCTGCCAACATGTGTTTTGTCGCTTGGGGTATTCCCCACGACTTCATCAGGGCTGTATTACTTGAAATGGGAACGAGAAAAATATATGGGATTCAACAAATAAGGAGCTGCTGTGCTATAAAAATTAACAGGATTCACAGAAGTATTTGCTGCGACGGAAGTAGAAATGGCATGGAGATATCGACAAGTGAATTCTCCAGGAATACAGCCCTGATGAAGTTGTGGGGAACACCCCAAGAGTCCAAGCACATGTTGGCTGGCTGGGCACAAGAGCAAGTAAATTAAAGACAAAGAATGAATACAAATAATGTGTCAGAATTCTGATGTGTTTGGTTAAGCTGCGTGTGTGTTCGGGCAGTGTATTTTCTTTGCAAAGAAGACCACGAGTGGTCTTAAGTAAGGCGTTGGGTGATTCCCCCTACCCTTGGTGCACTACCATTTAGATAAGTATAGACTTACGCATTCCCATAAGGAGAGAGCACCAGGGAAGTCAGGCAGATCGTCACCCACAAGGTTGTATCACAAGCTTCAAGGTTTGATGTACAGCCCAGTATTGTGGTTGTCAGACATAATTCTGTGTCAGAATTCTGATGTGTTTGGTTAAGCTGCGTGTGTGTTCGGGCAGTGTATTTTCTTTGCAAAGAAGACCACGAGTGGTCTTAAGTAAGGCGTTGGGTGATTCCCCCTACCCTTGGTGCACTACCATTTAGATAAGTATAGACTTACGCATTCCCATAAGGAGAGAGCACCAGGGAAGTCAGGCAGATCGTCACCCACAAGGTTGTATCACAAGCTTCAAGGTTTGATGTACAGCCCAGTATTGTGGTTGTCAGACATACATTTTCTAAGAGGGTACAAAATTGTGGAGAAGATTCTGATGCATATATCATAGCTTTGAGGAGATTAGCAGCGGATTTTCAGTTTGAGAATTTTACAGGTCAGTTGGCGAGGGATCAATTTATTGGACATTGCAGTGATAAAACCATCGAGCAAAAGTTGCTGTCCTTAGGAAACTCATCGCTGAATCTCACCATCAGAACTGCCAAGAGCATTGTGTTGTCTTAAATCTCCGTTAGGGAACTGGAGAACATAACTTCTGATCCAATGTCAGTTGTGAAAACTGATGCATCATACATTCTGAAAAACCTGCCTATTCTTTTTTCGCAGCATGACATGTTTTCGTTGTAATGGTTCACATGGAAAAGGGAGAAAACCTTGTCCTGACAGAAATGTTGTATGCAGACAATATAATAAGCATGACCATTTTGCCAAAGTATGCCAAAGTCAGAAGTCCAAGGGAAATGTTTCAGTCAAATATGTATCTGATGAGAGTGAGGTGGATGATGAAGAAAATATTGGTAGAAAATTGAGACACATGTTTCTAGTGGTCAAAATTAATATTGTCACTACAGGTGACCCAAGTACGTGTGTTGACCCATATGTTGACATCAAGGTGGGTGACAAGGTCGTAAAGGTACTTGTTGATTCTGGATCAAGCATATCGATGATCACCCAAACCCTATTCAACAAGACTAGGCCCCATAGAGCGCTGTTACTACTACACCGCAAGGCTGTATATTATGAAGTGCGCAGTATGGACTTGTGTTGGTACATTGATGATATTTTAGTATTTAAGCAGACCCTCCAGGATATCGCGATTTCGCGATTTGCCGCGAAATCGGCACTTTTTTAAAAATGCCACGATTTTTACAAAAATGCCCCCGAAATCGGCATTTTTGTAGAAATCGCGGCATTTTTCGCTATATCCTGGGGGCCTGCTTTATGTGGCTATCGCCTGTGAAAGACATCCAGTGCTGAGTTTTCTACGCCACGCCCAGCCTTCACTGCCACGCCTGTCTGCCCACACCATTCATGGAGCATTCTTCACTCCGATGCTGCACCAAAGCTCCTCGGATACTCAGCAGCAATGGAGAGGCACAGCGGGATAGCAACCCTCACACCTCTAGCCCTTGATGACCTGTTAAGAGGTGCTTCGAAGGTGACTGAGAGGGAGGGGCTGCAGGTTCAGGAGCAGCGACATCTATTCACATGCAAACAGCCCTGAATGTGTCATGTCTCTGCTATTTAGAGGGGGGCTCACACATTCCATTTCTACCCAGGGCCCCAAACATCCGAGACTCGGCCAGATTACACCCCTGATTACACTGAGGCAGCACGTGATTCTCTTCACAGAGCGTAATTACTGTCACTAAATTGTAAGCAAACCTCGGTTCTTCAAACATGCAGTCTAAAATGTAAGAAAATAAAGAAATGGCACAATCGCACCCACACTGATTAACAAAGTATGGAGGACAATCAGTTCAATCAGTTCTCTTAGAGTATCTCCTGTAAGTACTGTACATCACAGTGGGGGATGGCATTTTGGACAGAGAGCCTGTCTTCTCGTTGTCTTGTGCAGGAGGGGGCGAGGAGCCCAAGATGATACTAGAATACTGCATGCCCACCCCTGTGCCTACCCTGGTGGATCCTGTTCCCTCTCCTGTGATGGCTCCTGCCCTCCCCTCAGTGATGGCTCCTGTTCCCCCATGTGGTGGCTCCAGTCCACCCCCCCCCCGCCTGTGATGGCTCCTGTCCCCCCATGTTGTGGCTCCAGTCCACCTACACCTGTGATGGCTCTTGTCCCCCCCTGTGGTGGATCCTGTCTCCGCCCTGGGTGGCTTCTGTCCCATTCCTGGAACGGCCCCTGCAGCGAGGGTGAAGTTCTTGATGGGCCTCTTCTCAAAAGGGCTCAGCTCAAAATTAATATGGAAAGGTCGGCGAGTAAGTAAGTGAAGGGATGGGTGAATGGCTGGATGAATTAGTGAAAGGGTGAATGGATGAATGAAAGATTGAATAAATGGATAATGAGAGAGGATGGATGGATTGATGAGAGGGGAAGGATGGAGAGAAAATGTAAATAGCTGGATGTATGGGTGGAAGGGTAGCTGGATGATGGATGAGGGGAAAGATGGATGAGGGGAAGGATGATGGATGAGGAGAAGGATGGATGGATGGATGGAGGGGAAGGATGGATGGATGAGGGGAAGGATGGATGGATGGAGGGGAAGGATGGATGGATGAGGAGATGGATGGATGGATGGATGGATGGGTGAGGGGAAGGATGGATGATGGATGAAAGGAAGGATGGATGAGGGGAAGGATGGATGGATGAGAGGATGGATGGATGGATGAGGGGATGGATAGAGGGGAAGGATGGATGGATGGGTGGGTGAAAGGATGGATGGATGGATGATGAGGGGAAGTATGGATGATGAGGGGAAGGATGGATGGATGGATGATGAGGGGATGGATGGATGGTTGATGAGGGGGTGGGTGAAAGGATGGATGATGAGGGGAAGGGTGGATGGATGGATGATGAGGGAATGGATGGATGATGAGGGGGGTGGGTGAAAGGATGGATGGATGATGAGGGGAAGGATGGATGAATGATGAGGGGAAGGATGGATGGATGAAGAGTGGGTGGGTGGGTAGATGGATGGATGGATGATGAGGGAAAAGGATGGCTGGATGATGAGGGAAAAGGATGGATGGGTGATGAGGGGAAGGATGGATGATGAGGGGATGGACAGATGGATGGATGGATGGATGGATGATGGGTGGGTGAAAGGATGGATGGAAGGAAGGATGGCTAAGTGAAAGGGTCGATGGAGAGAGAAAGGGAGGATGGATGGATGACTAAAATAGTGGATGGGTGGAAGGATTAGTAAGTGAAAGGATGGCTGGATTGGTGAAAGGGTAAATGGCTGAATGGATGAGTGAAGGGATGGATGGGATGAAGAGTGGATGGATAAGTGTACAGATGGATAGGGTGAAAGGGTGGATGGATAATGGAGATGAGTGAAAGGATGGATGAGGGGATGGATGAAGGGATGGATGAGTGAAATGATAGATGGAAGGATACATGATGGATAGGTTTGCAAACGGTTGAATATGTTTGGAAATGGCTGTGCTTACTTATATACTATTGCGCGACCTCTGATGTGTCTGTAAAACGTACCTATTGTCCTGAAGTTTTGTCCTGAATTTTGAGCTCCTGTCCTGAATTTGTGTCCTGAATTTTGACCCTTTGTCCTGAATTTTTATACTCAACGTCCTGAATTTGCACCAATGCCAGTTGGTCACCCTATTCGCGGGCTTGGAGATGGAGCGCCGTGCAGAGATGTCTGTCCCTCAAGATAAACAGACAGAACCACTCAGCCGAGAGAGCTGAGGCGCACACGGGACGGGGTATCTGCAGAGGCGCGCTGGACAAGGGATGAAGTCAGAGGGTTGAGCTCACCTATTGCAGACCATTTCTCCCTGGGAGTGAGCCATGGGAAAAATCCTAGAGGCGAGATATTTAACACGGGCGTCAAGTGGCCCCATGTCATGGGTGTCAACTTCAACCAGTCCCCGCTTTTAAATCGGAGACGATTTGCAGGCTGACATTTTGCAACGAAACTACAAGTACCAACATGCAGTTCGCTACTGTTTAACAAGTGACCACTTGGCGGTTTTGACTGCTCTTTCTCTAGTGTTTAGGTCTGTCGAACGGGCATCCGGTGGGATATCAGGTCGTGTTCAAAATACACTGTATTATTTAACGTGCTTACTAATAAAAGGGGCGATAGGTATAGCCTTCATTAGAGCAGCAGGTACAGTGGCACCAAGCTCTAAGGCTATTGCAAGACACAAACTGACCTGCAATGGTACGCCTCTTCTGGCGCAGGGATTTGCAACGTGACGCATCTGGGAGATGCGTCACGTTGTAAATACCCCACACCATGGTGCATCTTTTGCGCCGCCGATGCGTCACAAAAGTGACGCAACGGCGGCGTAAAAGCAGCGCAAGGGGCTTGTAAATCTGCCCCAAAGTGTCTACATTGTAAAGAAACCAAATATACATAGCTTCATGTTGTTAAATAACTAAAAAAACTAAGATATCTGTGTTTGTTGTAGGAAAAATGGCCACATAAAATGCCGCAAAATTGCCGCTAAATTTCCATATTTGTGCCGCTAAATTTCCATTTTTGTGCCGCTAAATTTGCTAATCCATGCCGCTATATCCTGGGGGGTCTGTTTAAGGGACACAGGATTGCTGGTAAAATGTATGTAGCATGGGCCTAGATATATTAGGCTAGTTTCACCAGGGGCTTTTCAAGATGGTTCTTGAAACCAGGCACAAGTGAGCAAGTGTTGGGTATCAGGGATGATCAAGATTTAGAAAACCTCATGAATAAGTACCCCCAGGTATTCTCTGGTGAGTTGGGCAAGATCAAAGACTTTAAACATAGAATTGTTGTAAAGGACGGAGCCAGACCACGGAACATGAACTTAGGAACGTACCCTTCAGCATTCGGTCAGATCTAGAAAAAGAGTTGGACACATTATGCAAAAAGGGAATCATTGAGCCTGTCGACTGCTCATTGTGGTTGCCACCTTTGGTGGTTGTACGTAAACACAATGGGGAATTGAGAGTATGTTTTGACCTCCGTTGCTTAAACCAAGAGAACTGGGTTGATGCCCATCCATTACCTAATATTTCAGAAGTATTAGCCAAACTGAAGGAAGCTAAAATCTTTACAAAGCTGGATTGTATTATAGCGTCCGTAGATCTACCTCCATCATGGGCCTACACTGTCCGGGCTAGGTCAAAACTGGGGTGGCGTGGTGGGTAAAACAATTATGGTCTATACCCATTCATATTGTTTCAACATTCTGCCCATCAATAATTATTTTTGCCTATGTGGGAAGGGTATGCTTGGACGTAGGTCCTGTGCTCAGAAAGCCACTAGAGTCAAGCTAGCCTGGCTGATGACGGGTGATACTCTGAAACTGGTTCCAGGATACTTGTTTCCTGTCCAGGGAGGACCTGGCATGGCAGTTCGGTCTTCACTGTTCCCATGGGGGCAAGGCCAAGACTGAATTGCATATGGCTGGGTCTCAACTGGAATGGCATGGTGAGCAAAAAAATGATGGATTTAGGCCCAGTACTCTATACTGGGGTGAATGATTGACCTGGTTTCAGCATTCCATCCATCAATTGTTCTTTTTGCATTTAACTATAATTGGAGCCTTCGCCATTCATTGGTTATACCATGTCATATGACCGGACATGATGTGACGCGATAAAAAGGCAGAGCCGACACGCACAGAGCCAAAGGAGCCAGCCCGCCCACCCAGGCCAAACTGCTCAGCAAAGTATGGCAGGTGCTGGTCGCGGTGACAGGGGGGCAAGAGGCTGGCGGTTTGCTGCAGGCGGCTGACTGTTGGTCGTGCCAGAAGCTGCAAAGGACCTTCGGAACCTCTCACTCGTGCTTGTTTTTCCCCCGTGCCTCATGCTCTGTGGTGCTCTCTGTGAGCTGGAAGTGGCCAGCGCACTGTAGAGAGCAGATATGCCCCCAAGCTGGCCATGGTTCCGCCCCCCAGTATAAACATGAGCAAGGCAGGGAGAGCTCCAGGAAGCAGCGGGCAGGTCCATCAGCTCACAGAGGTGGCCAGCATCCGGCCGGTGTGGCTTGTGTCCGCTGCCCCTCCAGCGCCTCCCCCAGCATCAGCCTCGGCATCCAAGCCAACTGGTTTTAACCCTTGCATTGGCCATGACCGATTCCAGAGGCTCTACAAAAAATCAAGAGGTGAGCCAGCAACAAACGGGCACCAGTCAAAGATAATTAAAGTAATAAACAAGGGCACAGGCCGCAGGGTAATCTAGCTAGGCACAGTCACCTGAAGGGACACAAGGCCATAAGGAGGCCAAGTAAAACTCATAGAGTGCCCATGTCTGTGTGAACCCCAGAAAGGCAGATGTAGAGATCAGTAGGAAGCAACGACCAGCCTGGACAGTGCTGGTACCTCGTTTTCTCCACTCATATCTACCCTCTACTACCCCTCGCCACCCAACACACTCTGGTGTTATTGGACCCTCCTGATAGACCCCGCCCCCTTATACTCAGTCCTCCTCATGGTGCGGAGGAAAATCCACTGTGAGTTGGAAGGCAGACAAATTCCCACCTACAGGTGGCGAAGAGTCATAAAACCAATGATCAATATGCCAGCATGCAAGAACGGAAGTGTTTGTGTACCCCCATTCACTCACTGCGATTAACACTAATGAGAGGAAGAAGAGGCGGTGCAACTACACCAATTTACAACCATTGTACGATGAGACCAGGAAGACCAAGGAAAGAAATAGTGATGAATCGTAGGAAGCACAAAAAGGAAAACAAGAAAGAGCTTATGGAAATGGCACTATCAACTCCAACACTCAAGCAACAGAATTCCACTACAGAAACTTCAGCTGTTTTGCTTTTGCCCTCAGAACAGGACTTAAGCCCCTTCAGTTACACACCATTGGAACTAACCTCAATATCACCTAACCGGCTACCCATAATGGACAACAAACAAGTAGTAACTGTATCGAGAGCCCACAAGACAACACTCACAGACACTTTTTTAAGAACTGTCGCACAAAATCAACAGCGACAAATGACTCCACCAAAATGACGGCTTCAACCATACAGTCTAGCCCAGAGACCATAGCAGGCGAACATGTGCACTGATTCACGCCCACCTGTTCACACAGGGTGCCTATTCACATTCAGATGTTCCATCTAATGCGGATGAGCCATTCACTCCTGTAAATCTCAAGTCAAGGTCAGTTTTCAGTCCATTGAGGAAGTCAACTTTTAGCTATTATTCCGACACGGCCATCGGTCACAAACTCCTCTCCAATTACGATCTCAAGTGACAACTCTCCTATGAATCTGAAGCTCTCCCCACTTCAGGAAATCAATAATTCTGACATTAACAACACACAAATTCCTGGCACCAATAACATCTCCAGCCCCCCAGCAGCGCAATGGACCAGGGCTTCTCCGGAAATATAAACCGTCCTACACCAAAGACTCCACCAGACCTATACAAGCACGACCATCCCTGCAGGATTCCAGGTGAGCCAAATGACCTCTCACTACTAGATTTATCCTTCTTCCGATCAGATGTCAACAGGAATAGGAGCACACCACAAGCCTCCGAAATGGTGCTGAATGAGCCAAATTTAATCTGGCCCCAACTTCTCCAAACCCTACAATCCACAATCACTGCACTAAATTACCTTTCAAACAAATTGGATCTGCAAGTTGATCCCTTAAATGCATTGCAGTGCATACAGCAGGGATAGACAGTAAACTGGAAAGCTCTAACAAACTGGTAACAAAAGCGCAGTCAAAAGTTAACCTGGTACAATCAGTATGCTGCTGTTCCTCAAAACGGTGCTGACAAAAATCAGGAAATCGTCTATAGGAACTAAGGGATTAACATGTCACTTACATCTAACTGACCCAGTTGTGCCGAACGTCTCAATGGCTCATAACACAAAGACGGAAATTAGCACAGGAAATAAAACCCCCAGTTTGTGGGCTACAATAGCTCCTAAAGAAGACATAGCGGTTGCAACGTCACCTGACCATCAATCAGTAAGTCCTAAGTGCAGAAATTCCATGGAACCCAAGATAACTAATTCAGATCAAGCAGAGCTGAGGGTAGAACTATTGACCTCGACAAAGACAATGACAACATTGGGCAATGGGGATGTCAGGTTACGCAATGAAACCATGAACGAACCACTGCAAAAATGACATCTGAGCAAGAGGATAAAAAAGACACCGAAAGCAGCATAACAAGGCCCGCCATGTGACCCTAAAAACAAACTGTGACCCCTTCTTAACCCAGAAAAGCAAAACATGAACTTGCTACACAGGCAGCGAAAGTTGATCCTAGATCTTCTTCATTGCAACTGGCCACAATGCCGCCCCCAAAGGTAGCAGCTGGATATATAGGCAATAAGTCACTGGAACGCAGCCATTGCTATGAACCAAGGCAAACCTCAGCGTGCACTGGAAAGGTCCCCCGTAGAAAAAACAAACCCTGACCCCAGTAGAGCCAAACACAGAGCTGTGTCAATATTATCCCGATGCCTTCTCCACCAGCAGATCAGGTGCTCCAACATTCAACATGGACAAAGGAAACGCAACAACAGCGAACCAAAGACTGGTTAGAAAAGTGGTTGCAGATCGGCACAGAGATGATACAAAGTCAAGAGGCAACGAAAGCATGTGGATAACAATTGCGAAAGACCTGGGCACTGCAAAAGCACGTAAGGACGACCCAAACAAAGCGACTTATCAGCACTATGATTACCACGACAGATGCAAGCAAGTAGCAACCACAGACTTAAGCAGGAATTAACCTGCCTACAAAGGGGACAGGGTTAACAACACGGACCCTCGACAGGAACGAGTTGCCACAAACCAAACATCCAGATTGCTATTTATTACAGAGTACCACTCCCACTGCCTGCACAACATCTTAAACAGAGGGAACATCGTTAACCTTTTAAACATGAGCACAGGTAACCACATATCAATTTCAAAAATTGAGAGAACAATTGTTTAAACTGTATACAGAGATGATTGCTGATTGAAATAATTTTGTATTAATAAACAATAAAGCATTTAATAAATACTAAAATAAATCTGAAAGTGTGACATCCCCTTAACCTTTGGTTTTTGTCAGTGAATGCTTAAGTTTTTTTTAATGCAAATTAAGATATTATTACCATAACTAACTATAATTTCACTTTAACCTTTGTTTTTTAGAGAATTTGTAGTTTTTTTTTAAAAAGGTAAAGTAAAATTTCCTTTTCATGTAAACACCCACCACAAGCCAAGCATGGCCTTTCTCCGTGCGCAGGGAAACCCTAGATAACATGCTAGCCATCATAAGACTATTGTTTTCGACAATGTCAATCAGGGTAGTTTGTGAGAAAGTTGAAGGCCTTGAATTTACCAGAGCAACACTTTACAGCTATCCGATTATTTCACACTGAAATGTAGGTCAGAGTAAAACTAGGAAATGGATCAATCACCTTTAAAAAGATTCCAACCAACTATTTCATCTATTTAACTAATTTGGGGGCCCTTTTATAAAGTGCAAACATCACCCGAAAGTACAGGAGCGCATTATATTATCACCTGTTACTACACAATATATTGCTTTTCTCAAAAAAAGTCATAACACTTTTACAGAGTTTCTTTAACTTATATTGCACAGCTGCTCACCAATCTAAACTTACGAAAAAATGATTATTAATCACATAGGCAAAAAATATTGCATGTGCCTATGTTTGTTCACTCTTAATGTCACTTCGATTTACATAATATATATGGACATTTCACACACATCAGTACATGTCCTACCTTTCACATACACTGCACACTACCCACAGGGGTACCTTGGGCCTACCTTAGAAGTGACACACATGTAATAAAAGGGGAAGTTAGGGCCTGGCAAGTGGGTGCAGTGGCAGTTCTGAGACCCCTTTCAAAGGTTGCTCCAGTGGGTGGCACTATCAGTGCTGCAGGCCCAGTAGCAGCATTTGACCTACAGGCCCTGGGCACACAGTGCAATGTACTAGGGACTTAGCAGTAAGTCAAATAAGCCAATCCTGAAAACACCAACCCATATTCACAATTTACAGAAGGAGCACTTTCTTTGGCACTGATCAGCAGTGATAAAGTGCCCAAACATCTAGGCCGGAAAAATCAAAATCCAGCACACAGCAAAAATACAGGAGGCAGAGGCAAAAAGACAGGGAAAAACTATGCCTAGGATGCCAGGTCTAACAGGTTTCCATCATGAATTGTGGTGCAACAGCACACAGATGTAAGGTAAGGTTTGACCTCTACATGTCTTGTGCATATACTTGTGTACTATCAAAAGACCCTGCAACAGCATTCCCACTATTGAGTTGACATATGCCGCCATATCTATCACTTTAGGTGACAAGGTAAGAAGTAAGGTGGTTGGCAACATGACCTCAGCCTTTAATTTCAATTTCCTGAATTGCTTCACCACAATAATTTCAAAAGCTGAATACAGAGATTTCAGTCACAATCAAGAACAATTTCTTTATGTTTCAACCAGGAGGTTTGCAGTGCGCTACTCACCCTTAAGGATCTCTAGGCAGTGGGGGGGGGGGCAAGGGTGCAGCTCTAGATCATCCGAAAAGCCAGGTCTTAAAGATCTTCCTAAAGGTGTGCAGAGTACGGGAGCGTCTGATGCTGACTGGGAGCTCGTTCCAGGCTTCAGCTGCAATGTAGGAGAAGGCTCTTCCACCCGCTCTGATTCTGTGGCTGTGCAAGGTTTCTGCCAGGGTGAGGTCAGAGGATGCGGAGGTTCCTTGTGGGTGCGTGGAGGAAGATTCTTTTGTTTAGGTATTTGGGTCCGCTGTTGTGGAGGGATTTGTAGGTGTGGGTGAGTAGCTTGAAGGTTACTCTCATCTCGATTGGGAGCCAATGGAGGTCTTGCAAGGGTTGGGTGATGTGCTTATGTCGTGGGATTCCGAGGTCGAGTCTGGCCACTGTGTTCTGGATGGTTTGGAGTTTGCGTAGCAGGGATTTGTTGATTCCAGCATAGAGCGTGTTTCCGTAGTCAAAATCTGCTAGTTATAAGTGCGTGGGTGACGGTCTTTCTGACTTCTGGGAGGATCCACTTGAAGGTCTTGCAGAGGATGTGGAGGGTATTGAAGCAGGTGGAGGTGAAGGTGTTGATCTCTCAGGTCATGGTGAGGGAGGAGTCTAACATGATGCATAGGTTACGGGCATGGTCTGTGGGGGTTGGGGTGTGCTGAGTGCGGAGGGCCACCAGGAGTTGACCCACGCGGCGGGGGAGGGTCCGAGGACTAGGACTTCAGTCTTCTCTGAGTTGAGTTTCAGACAGCTGCTGCTCATCCAAGCTGCAACATCCGTCATTCCTTCTTGGAAGCACAGTCTGGTGGTTTCGGGGTCCTTCGTGAGGGAGAGGATGAGCTGGGTGTTGTTGGTGCAGGATACAATGCCATGCTGTCTGATGATGGCGTTGAGAGGGGCCATGTAGTGGAGAAGCGTGGCTCAATAGTTAGAGCAGCAGACCCTGGTGCAGACGTCTGGCCCAGGACCAGGGTTCATTTCCCGCCTCGGCGGCTCTTGGACTCAATTTCTCCGGACCTGATAATTCTCGCCTCGGTGCCTAGTCTAATCATGGGTCCCACTCTGTGACTCTGGGCAATTGCTTGCTTAATCTCCACAATGGCCCCAGCAGCACTTGGATGCCTGGCTTCACCTTGGGGGTGCCCAGGAATGGACATCTCACAGGGAAAGCAAGGAAGGGTTCCACAGCGGTATACGTACAGCGCCAGGAGACCCCGAAATGGGGTGCCAGTTGCGCTTTACAAGTACACACACATTTACATGTAGATGTTGAAGAGCGTGGGACTGAGCATTGATCCTTGTGTTACTCAGC
This sequence comes from Lissotriton helveticus, assembly GCF_964261635.1. Lineage (NCBI taxonomy): Eukaryota > Metazoa > Chordata > Amphibia > Caudata > Salamandridae > Lissotriton > Lissotriton helveticus. Next base: position 597,103,074 of record NC_136063.1, on the reverse strand, counting down.
AGTTGATCTTTGTGGGTTCAGAGAGGAAAGGAGGGAGTCTGATCCGTTGTTTTCTGCTGACAAGGAAGGAACAGAGCCAGTCAAGGGCAGTTCCCTGTAACACGGCATCGTGGAGTCTGGCTGCGAGGGTGCGGTGGCAGATGGTGTCGAAAGCAAAGGGGAGGTCGAGTAGGATGAGGGCTGTGGTGTAGCCTTAGTCGAGAAGCATGCGGATGTCGTCTGTAGCGGCAAGGAGGGTGGTCTCAGTGCTGTGGTAGCTGCGGATTGGGAGTGGTTGAGGATGGAGTTCTCTTCGATGAAGTTTGTCAGCTGGGAGTTGATGATCTACTCGTTAACTTTGACTGCGAAAGGAAGCAAAGAGATGGGTTGGCAGTTCGTCAGGTCTGTCGGGTCTGCCGAAATTTTCTTGAGGATCAGCTTGACTTCTGCGCGTTTGCAGTCATCTGGGAAGGTGCCGGTTCCGAAGGTGGTGTTGATGTTGCATTGTAGTTGGGGGGCATGGGTCCGTGGGGGCTCCTGAGTTGGTGCTCTCCATGGTTGTGCTTGTATCTTCGGTGGTGACTGGGCTCCAGGCGGTGATGGTGGGGTGGCTGACGTCATGGGAGGGAAGGGTGGTTTCTGAAGTCTGCTCATTGAGGTAGCTGTAGAGGGATTTGATTTTCAGGTGAATGTAGGAGCTGAGCTTGTTGCAGAGGTCTTGGGAGGGAGTGATGTCTGTGGCTTTCTGTGGGGCTTGGTGAATTGCTGGAGGATGTTGAAGAGTTCTTTTGAGTTGCTGGAGTTGGTGAGGATTTTGTTCCGGATGAAGCTCTTCTTTGTGGATCTTATGAGTTGGTGGTAGTCTGTCATGGCATTCTGGTATGTGGTCTGGTCTTCCATGGTTTTGCAGTTTCTCCATCATTTCTCGAGACGTCTTCAGGAGCGTCTGACATCATGGAGGTTTGGTGGTGAACGAGGTGGCTTTCAGGGGGCATTGTCTGTTGGTGGTACGGAGGGGTGCGAGCTGGTCTGCGCAGTTGGTGATCCACTGGTCTAGTTCCTTGGCTGCGAAGTTGGTGTCAATCGAGGGGGGTACTGGTTGAGGGTGGAGTTGAGGTGTTCCTCTGTTACTTTGTTCCCGTTCTTTCGTGGAGAACAAGGAGTTCGTTTGGGAGTTGTAGTGGTGTAGAAAGAGAAGTGTACACGGTGGTGTTCCGTCCAGAGGGGCTGTGTGGTATGGTTGTGATGGAGCGAGATTCAGAAATGTTTTCATTTCAACTCGTGAAGTCACACTTCCATAACAAGAATTAATTATGCTAATAATTTGTGCTATATGTGTATTAATTCAACCTAGTTTAAAGTTGCATTATAGAAACACGAGGGTCATTAACATGTGTGCTCATAAACGTGCATTATGTTGCATTTCCTTGTATGTAAAAATATTAAATTAAAACCTGTGTATTGTAGTGTCATTACTAATAGCGGCTGTTTTAAAAAATGGCATGTGCTTATTTTGCTTTTCGTCTATGTGGTGTCACTCTATTCTTTACAGGTGCATAATGATTCCTGTTGAATTAAATGAAGAATGGTAGATATAAATGCTGCTTTATTTGTGTGCTACAGCTAGGTAATTTAGACTAATGGGTTAATCATTAGCATTGGAGGGTGGCAACAGAATGAACTGTATTACTCGCATTAATTATTCTTTTGTGTTTGTTTATATAATAGTTTTCTTTTGGAGAAAAGTGGTTCTGGGCCTAGTACATTCGTGTTTGCTAAAATTCTGCTCGGAGCAAGAGAGAGTCCATGATGAACGAGTTCCTCCTACTGAAACATTTTTTGTCGTGATGAGCTGGGTTTTCCTTTAGTCGAGCAAGGCCAAGGCCAGGAACCGGCAAGAGCCTGTGACAATTTCATATCCGAGGAAGCAAATGACTTTCTTTCGCTTCATGTTGCGAATTGGAGGAAGCCTCGTTGTTCGAAAACTAGAGACAATGGACTCTAAGAAAGTGACGGAACTGATGTTCTAAAAAATGTGGTGACACGAAGCTTGTCACTTTTCAGCCAATTGGACTCCGATTTCAGCAGAAAATTACACTTTTACTTAGATTAGCTTAGTGTAGAAAGGTATCAAAACTCTTCCCCCGTGGAGGGAAAAAGCTGCTTCTTGCTAACCTTTGACGAGGGTGTCATGCAGACGAACTTTTCTTGGAGCACGTAAGAGTCTTCATAGACTTTAACTTGTATTCTTTATTATAACAAGAATAGTTAGGGACTTAGGGTTTGATTATGCTAAACTGTTATTTTCTATTTTGAATAAAATTTCTAATTTTCATAATACTGTCAATACCATTTGCAATGACTTTAATAAAATGCTTTAATAAACATTTCTAATACATTTTCCAAATGAGTAGCTAATAAAAATCTTACTTTGGAAAACAAGCTGGTCTTGTTATTTCATGAGTTTAGGTTACCATTAGCAAGATCTTATCGACACAGTGGCCTAATTAATTTGTAGGTTTTGTAAAGTGTGATGAAATTCATTTACCGCGGTTGTATATAAATGAATATATTTGTGAATAGGTTAATTAGGTCACATGAGTCAGTTGGTCAAAATATGTCATGTCAGTTTATGGGCCTTGTGATTGATATATGATTAATGGTGTATATGTGGAGTTGGGTAGCGTTGATTATGACATATTTTCTATAGCCCGCTGGATCAATTTCCTGGTAGCAGACTTGATGGTTGCTATGGTAACCAATATGCTATATGGTAGTTACATAGGATCGATGATTAACATATGTTGAGTTCGTTCTCTTGTTACATGTAGTCGAAAGGTTTTTTCCTGTAGTGTGAAAAATCCTAGTTGTACCAGTACAGAGTGGTGTGACAAGAGTGAAGTCACACAGCGCACTTGATTGTTATATAGCTCCTATATATCCTTATATCGTGTTAAGTTAGCATAGGTACATTTGAGATTTAAACGCCATTTTTCCTTTCTTGCAACTTCTGCACACGACCCTTAATTGTTGACTTAGCTTTCAACCTAGTTGTTTGCCGTGGTGTATGTGAGAATAATATGTTATTGCTCTGATATCAGTTTTGTTTAATAAACCATGTCTGCACGGAGAGTGCTGAAGTTTCAGGAGCAACACGATATGGAATTGTTATGAGGTCTGATCTCCACGCCTTCATAGTCATAACACAAGTGCAGCCTTTGCCAACTTGGGCTTGAGGCGGGATTGATATTGCTTTGCACGAGAATTGTTAACACACTTGATGCGGTGCACATGCAGAGAGAGCTGGTGTATGCTGATGTGATTCCTTCATGCTAGGACACTAAGGTATGGGCCCGCCCTAAAACAACCCAAAGAGACCTTCTTAGCTAATAATATAATATATGTGTTAGGGAGGGTGAGATATAAGTGTTGTTAACTCTTATTCATTACAGCATGTTAACATGCTGTCACCATTCGCTTTTTATGTCTTAGTAACTATGCTGATAATTTTGATACTGATAATAAGTATACTTGTATTATCTAAGATACTGCGCCTGAGAAGACGGCATTAGTAAATAAACATTTCAAATGCACATGTGTCTTCTTTACTCCATGTTCTGGTTTGTAATGATAATATAACAAAAGAGTGTTCATGAGTTCCACGTACCCTGAGGTACTGTAAGTTCATGTTCTGGTTTGTCTAAACATTGGGAGTTTGATATGTCCAATGAGACACTGTAGCTAGCTCGGTAAGGGGTGAGTTGGTTGCTAAGGTAAGTTTTGGGACACCCTAATTTGCCGAGGTTCCACTCCTCTGTGCACAGTTCTGTGTGAGTACAGAAACCCTGCAACATGGCGCCCAACGGTTTCGGTGGTCTTATATCATGACACTCGAGTAGTTTATCGTTCATGCCTTAACCCCTTCACATCCGTTTCCGGAAAACGGGGTGTCGGTGAAACCTACCTATTTTTTGAAATAGGTCTTTATTCAGGCTTGATTCTTTCTTAAACGGTTTCTTTGAATTACTACCCAGTTGTGCTACAAAGTATTCTTTGTGTGTTCTTGTTTCCAGTGTTGTCATGGCGGCGGTGGCTATTGCGCAGCGTAGTCGCGTAGCGGTACGCAACCATCTTCAGACGTACCAGGTCCCAGTAGATGGGATGGCTGTGATTTTCGTGGTATGTGCAGATCCGGCGTTTCCTTACGAGTTGTTTTACTCTTGGGTTACGTTTCCGGCTGTGGACGCTAATTCTGGTTTGTTCCACTCCTACACCGCCTCGGATGTCCCGGCTGAATATACGCCGTACAGGGCATTGGAAATACCTATTGATCATTGGCAGCATCGAGTTTGGTTTGATGGCGCCCTCCCCCACTCTTTGTCCGCAGCGAGGTTAGGTCCGCTCTCAATTCCAGGTACGAATTGGCCTGCGTTGGGTGGCTTTACCCCGCACCCGAATCACGGGGCTTGTACCCTAGCAGAAATTCGCAGGTTACATGTTGTTTCCATTTCCGTGATTCGTGCTTTAGTGCAATACATCGGTCGACATCTTCCTGGTGGCCCCCAGGGGGGTGCGGCCGCTCCCATGGAACGAGGCGGAATGCGTCTCAATCCAGTGATGGTTAATTCGGTTTTTGGTGCGCGTCCAGTTGACAACGATGACTTCCCATTCTGGCTAGCAGAGAAGTTTGATCAACTGGAGGCGGTTTTTCCGAATTCTACTCCTGCTGATAAACATAGAATGTTAACGATTACTCTACCGAAGGATATAACTCCTGAACTTGTTGACTGTGAATAGTGGTATTTGGATATATCACAAGTGTTGTGGTCGTACAACACGTGTTAGGGATATAGGTGTGTTAGATAAAATGTATGCATAGTGAGGATTGTCTATGAAATCGTAGCTTTGAGTATAGGGACAATGAGCCCGTTCTAAAACTCACTGTGAAAAGAGTAATAGAATATATTCAAGCTTGAGTGAAGGGTAAAGTAACGTCGTTTATTTTACTGCCGATTCAGGTTATCTATGGCTGGTTAGAGTCCTGCCAGGATTTCATGAGTGTATGATTAGGGATTCCGTTTGGAAGTGCGTAAATGATTCTGTAATTTCGTTCGAGTCAAACTATGAATTGTTACTTTAAGTACATTCGGAGGGAAACGCGTTCGCTATTACCTGTTTGAACGGTAGAGTAAAAATTTACTTTATCGGCAAATGTATATTCTGTGAGAATAGCGTTGTCTATTCCACGCAAAGAATCTCTTGCATGACTGTAAACTGTCACTTTATTTAGAGAAACAGATAAATGGTTTGTTCTTTTTGTCATTATTAAATAAAATTTCATTGAGAAAAGCGTTCTTAAAATGGCGCTGTGAAAAGTTTTTGTGAAGGAGGGGTGGGCGCTGGGAGTGAGACACGAGAAACCGCAGCGGCTGTGTACGTCACACGGTCCGCGCTGTGATTGGGTAACATAAGTCAAAGCTAGTGCTCTGATTGGCTCACGTGATTTTGACGAGTTGGACGCTGATTGGCTTTTGCAGAAAGCTCTGTTTTTACTGGTCGAGTAAGGTGGTGACGTAGCTCGGATCTGATTGGCTTGTTGGTGTGTTTCGCGCACGGATTGGCTGGTGTAGCGGAACAACCGGGAAATATTTACGATCATTTCTGACTAAACGGATTTGATTTAAAAATGAGCTATTATTATAAACATGTTGGGAAAAAGACTACAATGCTTCAAAATTAAAAATTTTTATTTCACCTGACAAGAAAATACAAACGCGAGGTGGTAAATTACTTCATAAGTACAAGACACCTGCAGCGTACATGGAAGGCGAATATGGTTATCATACTGTTCTGTGGTTTGATGTTTGGAAAAATTATACAAAGGATGACGGCGTATTGGCTTGGCCGGATGATGGTTCATTTAATGTAAAAGTTTTAAGAAATTTGAGACAGAAGATGTCAGCTCTTGTATCAAAGCCTAGACCAACACAATTTGAAGCTTTAGTTGAATGGGAGAATGAGATGTTTCAACTTCAGAAAGAAGCGAGTGGGATAAAAAGACCTCCGAAAACACCGAGTTACAGAAGGGAAACGCATGAAGATAGAATGCGTATGTGGAGACAGGCAGATATGTGCGATGGTCTCTATTTAATTAGAGAAATGGTTTTAGGGTCTCCAGGTGAAAAGAGAACTGAAAAGAAAAATAATGCAGTCGTAGAAAGTGAATCTGAAGACGCAGTCTTAGAAGAAATTTATACGACAAATAATAAGAATGCCCCATTGAGACAACCTCATTCATGGTCTACTCCGATGGTTTCTACCGGAACCACTCCAAGTGCACCTCTTCTAAATGAATCACCCAAATTATACCCAGATAATTGCTCGTTCTTTTATGATTTTCAATAATCGAATAAAGATAATTGACTGACTGACTGACTACCCAGATAATTGTGATTCTTTTGAAACTCCAGAAAGATACGAGACAAGAATAAATTCAAGTGCTTTTAATGAAAACAGTAATTTTTCTGAATTTCCAGCAGAAAGGGAAGCCCCTAGAAATTTAACGAGAGCTGCCAGAGATGAGGAAGTTGCAAAAACTTCAGAATACTTACGATCAAAAGAAGAATTAATTCGGCAGTTAACAAAAGGGATGGAAGCTGTGACAGTTCCAGTAACTATTGGTCCTGTTCAACCTGTTTTTGATCAGGGAGAAATTAAACAGCCAGGTTTGACAATTCCACTAAATGCAGAAATCCAAAAAGTAGCTGAAAAATTTTATTCGGATTTGTCTGAAATTCATCGTGAGAAAACAAAAATGCCTGATTTAACTTTTAATCAAGGTTCTTTTAACCAGTCACCAATGGGTGCAGAATCGGATGTTAAGACTCCTGAAAAAAGAGAGTCAACTTCAAAACTTGATGTTGCAAAATTAAAAGCAGATTTGGAAGAATTAATAATTGGCACAATTGGTCCTGACAGTTTAAAGTATTATCGAGATGATGAACTCCTGTTCATCAGCAAAAGCATTCAGTGGAAAACAAAAAATAAATATGATCAATTAGAAGAACTGGCAGCAGAGTTAGAAATCGATTTGAGCAGACAGAAAAATCTGGGAAAACATTACAGATTAGACTTTACGGAGAAAGACATTGGGAACTTCAACACAATGGGAAGAATTATGCACATAAAAGAATTGATCGTCTACATTAAAAAGTTGGGGGACTTGAGTAAGTGGAGAGTGAAATGGACCAAAAAGAAGGATGATGAAAGGTTGGAAAAACTGTCTAAACAGTTTCCAATGAGAGAAATTGCAGGTGGAGGGTATGTTCATGTCCCATGGTCGAGACAGGATATTTTGCTTTTCACAAATGATTTTCCTCGGCTGAGAGAAAAGCCTGTGGAATGGTACCGTCAGGTTGACAGGTTTATTAAGGTTTCAAAAGTTCTGTGGATTGATCTGGATGGATTTTTCGACATAGTTGTCCCATCAGATCTTTGGACAGAATGCAAAATTGCTGTAAGTTGGCCCAAAACAGAGCCAGACCAAATTAAAGAAACAGGAGCTCCAGCACCAGTGGTCATGGATCTTTATGAAAAAGTGATTTACTGGTTGAAATAGAAAATTGCCCCAAAAGAAGTTGATTGGGTAAAAATAGACAGGACAAATCAGGAACCAAAAGAATCAGTTCATTCATTTTATGAAAGGGTATTATTGGTTTTTAAACAGTACAGTGGCTATGAAAAATTTGATGAAAAGGACATGAGTCATTTTATCTACAGATTCGTTTATGGTCTTAGACCAGAAATTGGAGAAATGATCAGGAATAACATTGTCGGATGGCAATCGAATTCAGTTGACGATATTTTGAGAAAGGCAAAATACTGCAGTGATGAATTGGAAGTGAGGCAAAAGAAATTAAAAGAGAAAGCAATGTGGGCTCAAGTGAAGGTGGCTGAGCAACAGATTGCAAGCCTTGAGAATAAAAATGTGAATTTTGGTCAAAATCAGAATCAGTTTCAGGGTCAGGGTAAGTTCAAAAATAATTTCAACAAGCCAAAGTTTAATGCTAATATTGAAGAGTTAAAACAGAAATTACCTTGTTTTAATTGCGGCGAAATTGGTCATTGGAAGAACGAGTGTAAGAATCCGCCCAGGAAATTTAAAAATATATCATTAAACCCACAGATGCAGAATGATGTTGATCTGCAGCAACAGCTACAGCTACAGCGTCAACTGAATGACCTGAGTCTTCAGCGACAGCTACAACAACAGTTAGCACAACAACAGAATCAGATTCCACAGCCTCCTTTTCCTAGTTGTGGGGGAGGTCAAAAATATAATCCAGGTACTGGATTCAGCGGAGGTGATCAGGTAATAAGAGCTCAAAGTCAAAATGTGCACAATACATCAGGACAATTTTTGTTGACAGGCAACCAAGGAAGCGATTCAGATGACTGCTTCTGACGGTGCCCGAGAGAGGGGGAAGAGTGTGTAATTGGAGCCACTCTTGAGGTTGACCAGTCCGGTCCATTTGTAAATGGAAAAGTAAATGATGTAGAAATTACTTTTCTTGTGGACACTGATGCTACCCGTTCTACTGTTAGATCAGTGGAAATTGAAAACCTACCTCTCTCTGGGGATAACATCCAAGGAGTCGGAGTAAGTAATCAACAAATCAAAACGGATCTTACAGAGCCTGTGAATGTTGAAATTGGCAGTTTTAAAGACAAACACAGATTTGTAGTTTGTAACAGCAGTCCAGTGAATTTACTGGGGAGAGATATATTGTGCAAAATGAATTGCAGAATATATTGCTCACCTGATGGAATTGAATTGCAAACCATGGAGGAAGATGGGTTGTACAGATTGACCATGCTGATGGTTGAGGCAGAAGAAACAAAATTGTTTCCTGCATTTGATAAAGAAAACTTGCCAGAAGAGTTAAAAGAGACAGTCAAAGCTGAAATCTGGGATTAAACAGGAAACGAAATGGGTCTGATGAAGCATGTTGAGCCAATCAAAATTACAGTGAAGCAAGGAATAGAATTTCCAAACATTCCTCAGTACAAAATGAAAGCTGAAACAATTGAGGGTGTCATTCCTGTAATTGAAAAATTCATTAAACAGGGAGTTTTGAAAGAAATTGTGAGTAGTCCTTGTAACTCACCGATTATGGGGATCAAAAAGCCAAATGGAACATATAGGATAGTTCAAGATTTGAGAAAGATTAACCAAATTGTTGTTCCTTGTTGTCCAGTTGTTCCAAACCCAGCAGTCATTCTTTACCAGATTCCGCATGATGCTGAATGGTATACTGTCATTGATCTTTGCAATGCGTTCTTTACTGTTCTATTGCATCCAGAGAGCCAGGAAATCTTTGCTTTCAGATTTCAGAGAAGGACCCTCGCATGGTGCAGAATTCCTCAAGGGTATACTGAGAGTCCTTCTATCTTTAATGAGTTGTTAAAGAAATATTTAGAAGATCTAAATTTGCCTGGCAGATCGACATTAGTCCAATACATTGACAATCTGTTGGTCGCAGCAAAAACAAGAGAAAACTGTGTTACAGATACGATTACTCTTTTGAATCATCTGGCAGATGAGGGACATAAAGTGTCTCCTGCAAAATTGCAGTTTTGTAAACAAGAAGTAAAATACCTTGGTCATAGAATTGCTAAAGGAATGAGACAGGTGACAATTGAGAGAATTAAAATGATTCAGGGAATGCTTCCTCCAAAAACACAAAGACAGGTCAGAATGTTTCTGGGAATGGTTGGTTACTGTCGTCAATGGATTAGTGGATTTTCAATAATTGCCAAACCACTACAGAGACTGACAAAATCAGACGTAAAAGATCCAATTGTCCTTACTGAATCTGAGTTGGAAGCTTTTGAAAAGTTAAAAAGAAGCCTATGTGAAGCTCCAGCTCTGGGCATGCCAGATTACGAGAAAGGATTTGAGCTGTATTGCAGTGAAAGGGAAGGATGTGCATTGTCTGTGTTAATTCAGAGACATGGAAACTTGAGGAAACCTATTGCTTACTTCTCAGCAGTCCTTGATCCAGTTGCAAAAGCATTACCAGGTTGCTTAAAAGCAGTTGCAGCAACAAGTGTTAGCCTCGAGCAGAGTGAAGGAATCATAATGGGATTTCCTGTAAAAGTCTATGTTCCCCATTCAGTTGAGATTCTCCTCACAAGGAGCAAGACCCAACACCTGACAAGCAACAGGTTGACAAAATATGAGAAAATAATCCTGGGATCAGACAATGTGTCAAAAGCAAGGTGTGTGAATTTAAATCCTTCTACACTGTTACCTGATACTGAAAATATTGATGAAAATGATGTGGAGCATGAGTGCTTGGATGTCATGGAATACTGTACCAAGCCAAGGCAGGACATTAAGGATGTACCATTGCCTGAGTCAGATTATGTCTACTTTGTAGATGGCTCCTGTCTGAGATCAGAGGGAGGTATTTTAAGAGCAGCATACTCAGTCTGCACAGTAGCAGATATTGAAGAAGCATCATGTCTTGAAGGAATTCGTTCAGCACAGGTGGCTGAATTAATTGCTTTGATTCGTGCTTGTGAATTGGCAAAGGATTTGAGAATCACCATAATAACAGATAGCCAATATGGGTATGGAGTTGTGCATGATTATGGACAGCTCTGGTCCCAGAGAGGCTATATGACATCAGCAGGTTCACCAATTAAAAATGCAGTGTTCATTAAAAGATTAATTGATGGCATACAGTTGCCAAAAGAAATTGCCATAGTAAAGTGTGCAGCTCACAAAAAAGGTGAGGATTTTATCACCAAAGGAAATGCTTATGCAGATGAGATTGCCAAGTATTGCGCAAGAAACAATTATGCGCTTAATCGGGAGAAAAATAAAGAATTTGTTTCGATTTCACTGATGCTAACATCTGTTGTTGAGACATGGCAGGATATCAGAGATTTGCAAAATGAGGCTGATGATGAGGAGAAAAATACATGGTTGAAAGCAGAATGTAGACAGCGAGATGAGGATGGAATTTGGACTTACAAAGACGGCAGGGTAGTTTTACCAAATTGCATGATTGCTGATATGGCCAGAATGTATCATGGTCCTGGTCATATTTGAAGAGATTCAATGATCAGACTTTTCAAGGAAACTTGGTTTAATACCAAGTTCAGGATGATTGCAGAGTCTCTCTGCCAAAGGTGTTTGACTTGTCAGCAAATGAACCCAAACAGGAAATCAGTTGTGGGATTGGGAACCATAGGTCGGGAGGGTGGTCCTTTCACCAGATTACAAATGGATTTCATTGAGATGCCCAGACACAACTGTTTGCAATATGTTTTGGTGGTTGTGTGTTTATTTTCAAGATGGGTAGAGGCATTCCCCACACGTCACAGTGATTCAATTACTGTAGCAAAATTGCTTTTACGAGAGATTATACCAAGGTATGGTTTCCCTGTGACTATTGAGAGTGATAGAGGAGGACATTTTGATAACAGGCTGTTGAAATTAATCTGTGAAGCATTACACATTGAGCAGAAGTTACACTGTGCATACAGACCAGAGGCATCTGGAGTTGTAGAGCAAATTAATGGAACTATAAAAACAGAATTGGGAAAATGTGTCTTGCTACAGGCATAAAGTGGACAGATGCTCTTCCACTTGTTTTGATGTCTTTAAGAAGTACACCAGATAAAAAGACAGGTCTGAGTCCTCATGAAATTCTTATGGGCAGAGTCATGAGACAAGCATTTGTACCAGTAGGAAAACTGTTGAGCATTAATGACAGTGCAATTTTGGAGTATTGTAAAAGGCTTTCTGACGTCGTGACTTCTGTGTCTAATCAGGTGGGAACTGAAGTACAGTCAAAAGACAAAGTGCAAACACATGATCTGAGACCTGGAGACTGGGTCAGAACAAAAGTTCACTGAAGAAGACACTGTCTGGTGCCGAGGTGGCAGAAACCAAGGCAGGTGATACTTGTAACAACGAATGCTGTGAAGTGTAGAGGTATAAAAAGGTGGATTCATCCGAGTCACACTATTCCGATACCTACACCTGAAAACTCTGACGAAGAGAGTGATACAACAGCTGATTCAGATTCTGAAGAAGAGGCTGAAAGAAAACCAGATACTGAAGATCGACAGAGAGGTCGACATCTGGAGAAACCATCTATAAATGGAGATTTGATTGGAAAAGATTTGAAAATAATCGAAAAAGATGATGAAGATCTTCTAGAAAAGGTGTCAGCAGAAGAAACTGATAAAGAATCAGGAGGGGTAAAAGAACCTGATCAAGACAAAGAAAAGGAAGCAGAATCAACAGAAAATGCTGATCAAGTTCAGAAGCAAGACCAGGAAAGTATCGAAAAGCAGAAAACAAGCTCTGAAAGAAGGAACAAAGAATCCGGAACTGGGAAGTTAAAGGTGATTGAAGAAGTGGAAGAAGACGAATTACCGAGTACCAGTGATGGGAGAAAAAGTACTGTTCCTAACGGAGTGAAGTTGCCGATTAGAGAAGATCCTGAGTCAAGAATTGAAATTTCTGACAGTGATTCTGGAGAAAGTGATGAAGAATGTCAGAGGGAAGGAGTGAGGAAAAGATCCTGGAAAACAGAATCTAACGTGATTGAGCCAAAAAGAAAATTACTGAGAAGAGGTGATACCTGGCCGAATGAAAACGGAGGGTTGAGAGTCAGGTTGATAAAAAGATCAAAGGAGCAAGTAAATGAGATTACAAGTCAGGAGGATCCTGAAAAGAAAGCAGAAAAAGGAAAGAAGATAGAAGTGATTTCTAGAAAAACAAAGAGAGTTTTGAGACCAAGTCAAAAATATAAATCTCCCGAGTGGGCTTATATTATAATCCCACCTGTAATTTAGATAAACAGTAGCAGTCAGGAAGAAATTGAGGACAATAGTGACAATGATTGAAGTACTAATCTGTTAGAATTTAGGTTTCTGTTTTTGGCATAAGGCTGAAGAAATTGTGTTAGGTGACACAAGGTCGAAGAAATTGTATTTAGCTGGAGAATAGCTTGTGACGCAAGGTCGAAGAAAAAGTTGTTAGAAGGTTTTGAAAAAAAAAAAGAAAAACATTTTTTTAAAGGGGGGTATTAGGCTTTATATTAGAAATGTTTGAACATTTTTTGTTTTCTCTTTTTGCAAATAAGGCTACTAAAAAAATTAAAAAAAATAATGCCTTCTGCTATGACGCGTGGTACTTCGAAATGTTCACAATTGTTGACAGATTGTCCACTGACACAGCAGGTGGTTTCCAATTAGTGGATGTTGAGGTCATTGCGGTTAGGTCGATGGTGATGCAAAATCGCCTTGCATTGGACATACTCCTAGCAAAAGAAGGAGGAGTCTGTGGCATTTTACATGTACAGCATTGCTGTACTTATATCCCAGACGAGAGCAAGAATATTGAAATGTACATTAGAAACATCACAGAGATGCATTCAGAAATAGTTCCCTTAGAAGAGGATGATTTTTCAGAACGTCTTTCAAAAAGATTTCAAGCTATCAAAACCTGGTTTCAAGAGATTGGTGGTTCAGTTCTTGGCAAGATTCTAACACCTTGTTTGTAATAATTTTTATGATAGTTTTGACAAAGATCAGTTGCATGTTACACAAGAGGAAGAAGCACATGAGGGAAAAGAGAAGAATTTACAAAATCAGAAAGGAACAGGAGAGGGAGGTGGAGCTGGAGGAGTTACGTAGAGCTCAATATGAGAGTTGCAAAGATTTTGCCGAAACAAGTCTTTAGAAATACTAACACAGTGAAATTGAAACATATTCGTTTGAGAACAATTTTACTAAATTTTTGGGTGTGGTGTGGTGATTTGGAAATCACCAGATGAGGGAGTTGATGGAGCGAGATTCAGAAATGTTTTCATTTCAACTCGTGAAGTCACACTTCCATAACAAGAATTAATTATGCTAATAATTTGTGCTATATGTGTATTAATTCAACCTAGTTTAAAGTTGCATTACAGAAACACGAGGGTCATTAACATGTGTGCTCATAAACGTGCATTATGTTGTATTTCCTTGTATGTAAAAATAATAAATTAAAACCTGTCTATTGTTGTGTCATTACTAATAGCGGCTGTTTTAAAAAATGGCATGTGCTTATTTTGCTTTTCGTCTATGTGGTGTCACTCTATTCTTTACAGGTGCATAATGATTCCTGTTGAATTAAATGAAGAATGGTAGATATAAATGCTGCTTTATTTGTGTGCTACAGCTAGGTAATTTAGACTAATGGGTTAATCATTAGCAATGGAGGGTGGCAACAGAACGAACTGTATTACCCACATTAATTATTCTTTTGTGTTTGTTTATATAATAGTTTTCTTTCTGAGAAAAGTGGTTCTGGGCCTAGTACATTCGTGTTTGCTAAAATTCTGCTCGGAGCAAGAGAGAGTCCATGATGAACGAGTTCCTCCTACTGAAACATTTTTTGTCGTGATGAGCTGGCTTTTCCTCTAGTCGAGCAAGGCCAAGGCCAGGAACCGGCAAAAGCCTGTGACAATTTCATATCCGAGGAAGCAAATGACTTTCTTTCGCTTCATGTTGCGAATTGGAGGAAGCCTCGTTGTTCGAAAACTAGAGACAATGGACTCTAAGAAAGTGACGGAACTGATGTTCTAAAAAATGTGGTGACACGAAGCTTGTCACTTTTCAGCCAATTGGACTCCGATTTCAGCAGAAAATTACACTTAGATTAGCTTAGTGTAGAAAGGTATAAAAACTCTTCCCCCGTGGAGGGAAAAAGCTGCTTCTTGCTAACCTTTGACGAGGGTGTCATGCAGACGAACTTTTCTTGGAGCACGTAAGAGTCTTCATAGACTTCAACTTTTATTCTTTATTATAACAAGAATAGTTAGGGACTTAGGGTTTGATTATGCTAAACTGTTATTTTCTATTTTGAATAAAATTTCTAATTTTCATAATACTGTCAATACCATTTGCAATGACTTTAATAAAATGCTTTAATAAACATTTCTAATACATTTTCCAAATGAGTAGCTAATAAAAATCTTACTTTGGAAAACAAGCTGGTCTTGTTATTTCATGAGTTTAGGTTTCCATTAGCAAGATCTTATCGCCACAGTGGCTTAATTAATTTGTAGGTTTTGTAAAGTGTGATGAAATTCATTTACCGCGGTTGTATATAAATGTATATATTTGTGAATAGGTTAATTAGGTCACATGATTCAGTTGGTCAAAATATGTCATGTTAGTTTATGGGCCTTGTGATTGATATATGATTAATGGTGTATATGTGGAGTTGGGTAGCGTTGCTTATGACATATTTTCTATAGCCCGCTGGATCAGTTGAAACAGATGTTGTTCCCTCATGCAAAGATGGGGTGGTGACGAGCTGCTTCAGTCCGATGTTGGCGAGGGTGACCAGGAGGGAGGTGGAGTTGGGGTCACTGAGGTTGTTGAGGTGAAATTTCTGGTCTTCAATGAGTATGTAGTCCATGGAGGTGATGGCGTGGGGTGCGATGAGGTCGGCAATAGTAGTGGCAAAGGAAGTGCGGAGGCAGGGGGTCTGTAGGCAAAGTGCTGCAAAGAGTGGTTCTGGGGCTGGTCTGAATCTGGAAGTGAAGGTGTTCGGCGGTGGCGGAGGAGTCGCTCGTGATGGAGAGTCAGAGGGAGTTCTTGTGTGAGATGGTGAGTCCTCCTCCTGGGCAGTTGGGACGATCCTTTCTCTGTATCTTGTAGCCGTTTGAGATGGCGGTGGCGATGTTGGGGTTGGAGGATGTGTTTGACCAGGTTTCTGTGAAGAAGGCGACGTCTGGAGAGAGGAATTTCGAGGATATTCCAGATTTCAATGGCAAGTCTGTGCTGAGAGCGCACTTCAGGGCTTCGGTGGTGTTGGTGTCTGGTGTGAAGGCAGCGGCCATGGTGGTGTGGAGTGTAGTGAAGGTTCAGCAGTGGCTTCAGGAAAACTGGCTGTGAGTGGTGTTTGGTGTCACCAGCTGACAGGTGTTGCTCCTTCCAGGGTTGAGTGCAAGGAGGGCAGCTGAGTCGTACCGGTGGGTGGCCGGAGGACCAGGGTCCCTGGCGCTGGTCGCGGTCGGGTCAATGATTGGCACAGATGGGCTTGCCTTTGGCACGCCATTAAATAGTGGAGGGGGAAGAAAGTGCAGCTGGGAGGCAGGAGTGGGAAAACCACCAAGGGGCTTAGGGGTCACGGAGGGCACAAAATAGGAAGGGGGGAGCAGAGACAAGAATAAACCCTGGCAAATAAAAATAAGATAGGCCACAGAAAATAAGGCACCAGGGCAGACTCAAACCCCTACTGGCAGAGGGGTGGAAGGGCAGCAGCGGAGGCACAGTCAGAAGAGCTGCAACGGGCCGAGAGCTAGGTCACTGAGTAGGAGGTCACAGGTCCTGCCCAGACGTCCACGCAGCGGCCGCCATTAAATAGGGGAGGGGGGTTGGAAGTGCAGCAGGGAGGTGGGAGGGGGAAAACTGGAAGAAGGGAGGGGCGCAGCGTCACGTAGTGCGTGTAATAGGAAGGAGGCAGCAGAGTATCGAAGGGCGGAAGGAGAAAAAATAAACGAAGGCAAGATCAAAAAGTGAGGCGAGAATAAAAACTGGCAAATAAAAATAAGATAGGCAACAGAAAATAGGGTACCAGGGCAGACTCAAACCCCTACCTGGCAGAGGGGTGGAAGAGCAGCGGGTGTGGCACATTCAGTGGAGCTGCAACGGGCAGAGAGCTGGGTCACTGAGCAGGAGATCAAAGGTCCTGTTTGATAATTTAATATATTTTTTGTATGTAAAAAAAAATTGAGATATCATTATCAACTTGGAAGCAACATTGATAATTAAAAATATACATAAAGAGAAAGAATTTAAAAATAGAAATATTTTTATATTTATATATTAGCATTATCTCAGTAACAATAAATAATATAACGACATTGACTAATAAAATCCTAATAGTATAATTGGAAATTTTAACAAGATAATCTTGAAAAGAAACATAGATAAGTGAATTAGATGCTGTGGAAGAAGATTAATTGGAAAAGGGGGAAAAGAAAAGAAAAAAGAACTACATAATTATACTCAAGGATTATAATTTGTTATATAATTATATCACGCACAATGGTTATGTGACAAATACTCTAAAGCGGCAGATAGGCATCAATTTTGCACCTGTAGAAACGAATTATTTAAAACTAAATTGTGTATAATCGAACGTGAGAATCTTGCATGGCAGTGTCTCATTTACTTCATTGAAGTCTTGTTCACAGAAATCTCTTCTAAAAGAATTTAAAATACAAATGTGAAACGTAACAAGGTAGCCAGTGAATTTAAAACAAGCATTGGCGAAAACAATAGCTCCAGCCTTGAGCGTACTTTTTTTTTTTTTTTTTTTTTTTTTTTTTGCAAACACATCGTATACAAAAAATATTTTTTCAAGCGAATAAAAAATATTTTCAAATGTGTGGTACCGCAGACCGAGCACACAAGCCCTGGCACTGAAGAGATGACTGAAAACCTCGGTGTATGTATATATGAATGTATTTGTTCTGCGATTTTATGGGGTAAACTTGAGGCTACTAATCAACAAATAAAGTCGTTCCAGGTCAGATTTAAAGAGCACTGAGTTATGCTTTGGGACAGCGCTTCTAACTAAGGGTTTAAAGCACTGCATATGCGAGCACGTTTGTAAATATTACAAGGGGCAGTTTTAGTTCGTTGGAGTGTGCCAGGAACTCCCTCATCAGTGTGATTATTACAAGGAGCACGGAGTCCGGGGCGCCACTGAATTGGCCAGTGTTTCGTTAAGAAACAAACCTTGTGAGAACGCCACCGAGACTTTTCTAATGGTAATTAGAATACTCTAGAGTCAAGGTAACGTTTCCTGCTAAAGGGACACAAATGGATAATTGTAAAAGGAACCTTTTGTCCCCTGCAAGCTCTGTGTGAGCAGGTCTTCGCTTGCACTGAGCAGAGAGGAAAGGGCAGCATAATGAGGTAGCTGCACTGATGAGGTGGAAATGAGGTGGTAGAAATTGATCGATATCATTAGACTTATCTGCTTGGCAAAAGAGAAATTGAATTGGAAGATCTGTGTCAGGCAGCCAGAGTAATCATACTTATTTTAGCTAATGTTGACTTACCAGCGGTTACAGTCCATACATTAAAGCCAGTCCACCTCGTTATGGGCCATAATTGCTGTTAAAGCAAATGCTGAAAACTAAGGGCGCACTAGGTCGTCTCTAGATTATTTTTAATAGGACAAGCACACTTTATTTGTAACCTCCAGTTAGGGCCCATTTGAGCGTCGCGTAGGACATGTGGAAACCCGCATATGTGATTTACTAGACTGCAGCTGTCTTACACGCTGGCACGTGTCTCGCAATTACAGGCGTGAGTTACAAGCCCTCATATCAAACACATCGGAAAATGAAGAAGAGGGGCTGATTCGCGGGCAGTCAGATACAAAAAAAGTTGTTGTATGTAACATGATTATTACAGCATTTGGGGCTGTGTGCTGAACTCGTTCTGAATGAAACACTGCTGACTACAGTCCATGCAATAACTCGATAACTGCGCGAGTTAATGCACGAGTTCTTGGCATTATAGGCCAGAAGAAAAGGCCCTGTCATGAACAAGAAGCGCAGGCACAGACATGAGACATGTGGTTGTTTTGAACAGAACCGGGCCATCTATTTATGTATCTACTAACTCAGTAACTATATTGTATTGTAGGTATATAGGGGCAGATTTATGAAGGCCTTGCGCCGCCGGTGCGTCATTTTTAACATGGGAAAAAGTGACGCACCGGCGGCGCAAGGCCTTCATAAATCTGCCCCATAGTGCTTACTACCCCTGTTTGTGGTGCTGAAACACTTACCAACACGGATAGCATACTACACCGTGTACGGTATGTGGTTAGGAGTTGTCTTTCCTCTGTGCCTCTGTGGGAAGGGTTTCCTTGTCATGCATGAAGACCAGCAAGGTGCTATTATCATGTTATGGGGCACAGCACTTGGAGGTGTGATGGATCAGGAAGTGGGAGAGATAGACCCGCATTTTGTGCCCTACTCACAGTTCCATTTAGCTCGGTGGGTGCCTTGATTATGTCCACAATGTTTCGTTTTAGTTCTCTATCACATTTCCAGTGCTGACTGTGCAGGAGGTCTTCCACTCTAAGAACCTATGGATCTGGATGAGGTAACAGGTACCAAGAAGGAATGAAGGGAGCAAGAGATAGGCCCAGGTAGACCCAATTACATTCTTCCCTGATGTGACTGCCATTTCGAGACTTCAAGTGAAGAGATTGTAGTGTAGTTCCTATATTCCCAATAGGCTCTGCGCATTGGAATAATATAAACAGCAGTGTAGAGGTAGGACTGAGGTTATCTAGGTCTCTACTGACTATATTAGACTTAGTTTTGCCAGCTAGCTCAGAGGTCACTAGAAACTTTCTCGAGTAAACAAGGAGGAGTTTAACTTCCCTGGATAGACAAGAAGGGATTAGCTTCTGACAACCATATAACATGACAACTTTGCTCCCTCATAATAAGAGTGTATCTCTAGAGTCGTGTGAAAACAATAGACAGCTATTTCACTCAGTCAATTGTGCATACTTAGTTTCACCAGAGTGCAGAGAATAGAGAGATGGGCGTTTTCAATAAAAGGTGTTATTTATTGAGCAGTCTTCTTTCTCATGCAAGAGAAATTAATTGCCACAATTGCAATACTTATAGTAAAGTAAAGTGCGTACAGTAAAAGGAGTATTATAAAATAATACTGTAAAAGCATTGATATGGTTTCTTAGCCATATGATACTTTAAAATAGATCAAATATATACATACATAAAAACATTGACTAACGTACTCAACTGGTGCTTCTAAATACGCCTACCCCGGTGTACCTGACCTAAGCCTAACACGTGGGAAGGA
Organism: Lissotriton helveticus; assembly: GCF_964261635.1. Classification (NCBI taxonomy): domain Eukaryota; kingdom Metazoa; phylum Chordata; class Amphibia; order Caudata; family Salamandridae; genus Lissotriton; species Lissotriton helveticus. Next base: position 597,083,160 of record NC_136063.1, on the reverse strand, counting down.
GTAAGTAAGTAGCAGTTTAAGTTAAGTTGGTTTTGCCAAGAATCTGAATCAAGAATTCTCTCAAGGGTTTAGTCAGCTCCGTACCTTGGTAATAGAATGCAGGAGGCCTCGTATCTCTCTCTCAGGACTCGATATCCCAGCAACCCGCAAGGGTATCTGGAAACACCGGAGCTGGATTTTCTCGGCTGGAGAAAAAAACAGCGTCTTTCTCAGTGCGGCAAAAGGGAGGGGCGGCGTCCGTGGGCTCTCGCATCAGCTGGGCTCTCGGGCAAGTAGATAGCCACTCTGCTCCAAACCACCGTGTGTTTGCTTAAGGCAACGTTGGTATATTTATACCTGAAAGGTGCCGGGTTTGACGTAAGGTTGGATATAAGATGTCAATAAAAGATGTCACTAAGAACTGGCCGTTCTTTCAGTGTTCGCAGGAGTTCTAGGACAAATCAAAACAGAAGCATGGGGAATTCCCAGGTTGCTGGAGGTTTGGTTTGTTTAAAGAACGCGTTGTACTTACTAGGAGTCTAGGGAAGTAGCCTTGCCTGATTTGGACTGCATGGGCTATGACTAAATACGGATATGGTTCTTATGCCTTTATAAGGATATTATTTATTATAACCACATAAGGGCATAAATCGGGAATATCGAATTAGGGTCCTAGGTAGAAACACAACAAGATTTGCCAAGATGCACTGTATTATATTCATACTTTGTACCATGGACATTGTGTAGGTGCTCTGAACATGCGGCTATTTGGAACTGGCAGTATGCACTATGTCGGAGTCCTCTGGTGACCCCGCTATGTGTGGCACATCTCTCCAGTCTTCAAATGTCTGTTCAATTAGATTTGAGAGGTTAGTTAAGCAGGATGATGTTGCCTGTGCCCGTGCACTCCAGTTGCCTGCAAGAGACCGCAGGACATTTCATGCACTACATGACTGCTCTCTGGATGATAAAGGATCAGGGAGTGAGCGGATATGAAATGTCAAATAGTGACACAGGTTATATCAATTTGAGAAAGGATGGACAATCATAATGAATAGAGTTGCTGTCCTCCATTTTGTCATTAGAGGTAGGAGGGGTGGCAGACATTATTTACTATGGCAGTGATGTGTGGGGAAACACTGTAGTTAGCCTCCCCCATCTCATCAGTCAGGAAGCGGGTCTTCACGTGTTGAGTAGTAACAGCTGGTTCTAATATTGGGTTAAGAGATATATCTTGGAATAGCATAGTTATGGAATGGTATTGTTATAATTTCCCATCTGTGTGTCTATTGGATCATGGTGAAGCTATTTGGGGCGGAGGTCGCCAGCTTCAGTGGGGTGCCTGTTTTGTCTTAGAGTGGTGTGCTGGTTAGTTTAGTTAGTTTAGTTTTAGTTTTACAGAGCGTGCAGATAACATTAGAGTCCTAACACTATACTAGGAAAAAACAGTGCATGCAGAAAACTGTATAACTGAAATAAACAGATTTTCAAGGCTTTGCAGAAATGAAAGTGATTGCCTCCTGACCTCTTTGTATGGGATCTCAGCATGTCAACCAACAGGCCTCTGATGAGAGGAGAAGTCTAACAGGACAGTGCTTCTTTAATGAAATATTTACACAGTTAGATGTACCTCCTCTGTAAACTTCTTCATGGCAGTACAAGAGGGCTTTAAAGATACGATGTTTAGCCACAGGTACTCAGCGCAAATTGGCAAGATGATGAAACATCCTGGCTGATCTTGGAAGTCCTAAGGCAAGCCTAGCTGCAGCGTTCTGTATCAATTGGAAACGCTGCAGCAGGTATGCAGGAAGACCTAGATAAAGGGTATTCAATAGTTTAAACGACCAGTAATATGTGTCTGCACCAAAGTTCTCAGAAGGGGGCTCGGCACAACAGGGAGATATTTTTCAACATCTTCAAAAGGTCATAACATGGCACCATAAGTTAGTTGATGTGTTCGAAGTTTAACTTCACATCAAAGGTAACACCCACAATTTGTGCACTAGTTCCAGACAACAGACAGGGTCCTAAACATGGAGGCCACCATATAGGTGAACAGATATGGGAATTCCAAACACCAGGACCTTTGTCTTGTCAGCATTTAGCCTTTAAGGAATTGACATCCATCCAGTTGGACTCTGATGTAAGGCAATATTTGAATTCGTCTTAGATGGACACACAAGCCACAGTACAATCTGGGCATCATCAGTGTATAAATCGAATTGAAGGCCATTGGATCAATGAGATTGGCAAGCAGCATCGCATATATATTTTGAACGTTTGGCTCAAGGATGAACCTCTGTGGCATGCCACAATGCCGATATGGAGGAGCAGATTCAAATGAACAGAGTTGAAGAGCTTGGGTCCCAGTCAGGACTGTTACATAGCTCAGGACCACAGCATTTTGGATTTCTTTTGCTTATGATGTAACAGTAGTTGGTTGCCAAATAAAGGCTAATGGCATAATCAAGCTTGGAGATTATGAGTGAGAAGATAGCTTCTAGTTTTGGTTGGTATCCAAAGTCTGGGAAGATTCAATGCAGGATTTTATTTGTGAACATTGGGTCTTTACAGCCTTATTGCGCGTGCTATCAGGTATATAGCTGAGACTATGATTACTTCTGTCTTGACAAAGTTAGTGGGGCACCATGTTTTTGGGGCCATATATGACTTTCATATATAGTCAGCCTTTTCTGACATTGTCTACAGGTCATGATCTCTGCCTTGTGGTGTTGAGCTTTGGGTGATTACTCATCATCCTTGCATCTCTAGGAGAGAGGCAGTCACCTTGACTTGTAGAGGTCTTTTCGGCCAACCATCTTTAGAATTATTTGTACATCATTTATATAGCTACCAGTAAGGTTGAACAATATGATCAGGTCTGGTAAACGGTTAGGTAGATTTTGAACAAGAGACAAGAGACGATAGATCCCTGAGGAATGCACAATGTTGGGTATGATGAGGAGGTGTGAAATGTGATAAGAATACCAAGCTCTGTTTGTATTTGAGGTAGTGTGAGAAGCTGGCGTGGTATATAATGTCCACTAATGTAAGTGGGCACCTTGCACCAGTCCAGACAACACTTATGGATGATTTAAGAGGTCTTAGAAAACCTTAGAAAGCTATCCAAGTGGTAGCTGTGGAGAGCAGCCTTCAGGCTTAGTCTTGAAGGATTGTAAAGCAGTTTTACCAGAATGCAATCTTATAGCATAGAGTAAATGAAAAGAGAAGCACACAGTAGTTATAAAAAATATGTATTTAGTATATCCCACTATCTAGTATGTTACAGTATCTCCTACGCAGAGGGGACAGAGACTGGGTCACTTATGAGGGACCAGGGGCTTGGCAGAAGAATGCCTACTGTTGACGAGTGCTTCAGGATAGTTGACGGGGACCTTGATTCTGCAGCTGCGTAGACCAGGCGATGTCGAGGACAACCAGGAGCTGGATACGAGCTGTCCCATGAAGGATGTAGATTGCTGAAGTGTCGGTGTCCCACGGGAGCACCAACAAGCCTTGGCAAAGGAAATCCTTGCAGAAGGGCAAAGACGTTTACGGTTCGAACCAGCAAGGTCCAAGGGACTCACCACACACAGGAGAGTCAGGGCAGGCCAGAGCAATCAGGGGATCCCAATAAAGGCAAGATTTATCCTCAATTGGACCCACAAGCTGGAGGCACAGGAATCACGAGAGGACCTGGAGCAGCTTCACAAAACAACAGGCCATGTTGCACTTGGTGCGAGGCGGTTGAAGATCTTTGCAGGAGAAGTTGCCAGAGATTGGGGCTACTCGGAGCCCAATGCACTTGTTGCAGAATTCCCAACAAGCACTTGCACTTGCCACAGCACGTGAGGCACAGGGGCTCAGGTATTGCAGACCCCACAATGGATTCTAGCCTCAAACTGTGAGAGGGCAGCTCGGGTCTCGAGGGACGTAGAAACTCACCCCCTGTGTTGCTGAACCCTTCAGAGTCCGTAGGAGCTCGGAATCAGTAGACCGATCAGCAGTGTTGCGGTACCTGTGAATGCAGGGGAGGTACTCCTTAAGTCCACAGGAAATTATCTGCAGGTGTCTTGGATGCTCCACAGGCCCTTCACGGATCCTGTATGGTGCACAGGCACATACAATGCAGCAGACTGAGAGGGAGACGAAATCAGGCCCAAACGAAGACCAGCGAAGTCCAGAGTGCCCAGCCGGTCAAAGTGCAGTGGTTTCAGTTCTGAATCTTGTCCATGACTAATCTAAGATCCTACAACCAGGTAAAACCTTAAGTACCCACGGGAGAGGGTTAGAAAGATTCAGGGAACCCCCCCTCAGAGGGAACCCCTCCCCCTGTTCAGGTTCTGGACAGGGGGAGGTTACTCCCATATCCTTTGTCCAGTTTCGCACCAGAGCTGGGGCCAATGGCTCCCAGGACTGGTTTTGTACTGAACTATGCACAGGGACATCAAATGTGCCCCTCATGCAGACTTCCAGGTGCTGGCTAGCGCACCCTACCCAGCCTTAATACACTAATTCCTGTCTGGGCGGTGGTCACACCTCCCAGTGACAGGATGCCTATTGTCCTGACTTCCCCTACTCAAGCTTGGCTCAGCAGCAGGAGGGCAGAAATGGGTCTCTGGTAGGCAGCAACAATTTTGTGCTGTCCGGATCTAGAAGGCTGGTACCGGAAAAACCAAGAGCCCACCAAGGGCCTTCCTGGTGGGTGGAATCATACCTCCCACACTTGTTACCAGTGTGGGGGTATGATTTGACACCAAACACAGTAGGGTTTGATGCAGCCGTTTTCGAGATGGTCATCACGCGGTCACACATTGCCCCTCTATACTAGTATATGGATGCTTCACTGAGAACCCGGGAGACTGGACTTCGTAGGCTTCAGGGGTGTCCTGCTCATGCAGGGGCACCCTCTCACATATAACCAAGCACCCTACCCTCAGGTTTGTAAAGGCCTGCTATAGGGGTGACTTATAGGTTTTAAGTTCAGTGACCCTTAGATATAGTAACCTCTAACTTTAGTAAGTGGTGCATGCACCAACTTACACAGGCTGCAATGGCAGGCCTGTAGTTCCATGGGTGGCATAATACATGCTTCAGCCCATTGGAGGCCTCTGGGGTACCTCTGCCCTGGGTAAGAGGGTACCATATGCTGGGGACTGACAAGGGTACCCCAGTATCCAATCTGGAGTGTACCTAAGTACATAACACAACAGGTTAGTTGTGTCAAAACCAGCATCACATTAGGCAAAACATGGAGGTAACCACAGGAAGCAGATCCTACTTTCTTACAGGTAGGAGGTAACCATTTAATGCATTTTCATGCATTCTGAAATAATGGAGTCTGTCTAGTAGTGACTGATGTGGGTCAGAAATAGATGCCACAATAGGCCCAGAAACATTATGGTGGTCGATCAATTTTCCTCCACTGTGAGTTTTAGGTAATCTCATATGCAAAATAGGGACTATTTACTGATAAATAGGAGGGATTTAGGGAGGAGCAAGAAAGGATAAAGGGAAGTTTAGGGAGGAGTTTAGGGAGGAGTTTAGGGAAGGACCTGTACCTACCCACAAAAGAGTAAGCCCATCAATATTCACTACCTACACTTCTATAATTACTGCAGCCAAAAAGGACCCAATACAGTGTTAAATGTACTCCATGGTAAATACTTTCACAATATTAGTAGGGCAACCTAAGTTCCGTTTTCTCATTGAACTTTCCAATTCGAATTACATGTATGTGTAATCACTCTTTTTTTTTCAATTACTTTCCATATCTTGTTTTCCAATTAATTTCCAGACTGTGGCATCTTTTTCTATAAGGTTCTTTTTTGTTAAGTATCCAGTTCCATCACACTTAAAACAGACCCAGCCAATGGGTTTCATCCCTTATAGGGACTTCATCAGGGCAATTTGATTTATCTGATTAACTTCATGGAAAAAGACAGCAACGTCTGGAAATTGAAAAAAGAGACATTTAAGGTAATTGTAAACAAAAGAGTGATTGCAGGTATAGGCAATTCGAATTGGAAAGTTCGATATGAACAAGGAAATTAGGTTGCCCTCCTAATATTGTGAAAGCATTTACCAAGGATTGAGTTGTGTGGGCAGTCAGAACTCTAGGAGTGGACATAAAAGAACTATAAGATTGGGATATTTGACCGGTGCGGTCCAGAAACTCGACTGCTGGCTGAAATTGATAAAAGTACTGCAGCTAAGAGATGCAGTTACTTAAGTCCCAGACATGGGCAACCTTTGGTACTGCAATACATTCCCATGTATAATAATGGAGAGATTGATTTAAATAGAACATTACAGGAAAGAATATTACAATTGATACATTTCATGACATTAAAAAAATATATAAAATAATGTTTATGTTAAAAACCTTACACATACATTAAAATGAAATTATTTAAAATACTTAATTACTTTTTAAATTAAATACATAAATGTTATTATAATATTATTTTTAAAACAAATATACTTTTTTAAAATGTGTTCTATATATACTTGTTAGCAAATGTTACTACATATTAAAAATTATAAACATTTTATTTTTGGTGGATTTTTTTAAAATTCATTTTTGAAAATAATTTCAATGTAATTGCATATGTTTAAATTAATTACATATTTAATTCAAAATGAAGTTAATAGCGCTGTAGCATTTTTAAATTTGTCCCACTTTTTAAAAAAATCTGCAAAATTAATATGATGTAATTCTAAGAATAAAGGAATAAAACAATTTGTATTAATTTTAATAAACTTTTATGCATTTTGCTGTACATTACCACAGGGAGAGCTACACCCTGATCACTGAGGTCTTTGCCATGTGTGCAGAACCTCAAATATGGTCATAAAGTCATTGCTAGTAGTAACTTTATGGTTGTATATGATGTGTTTACTGACACCACCACCTGCATCTGGGGGTGGGGAAAATAACTCTACACTTTAGAGTGACTTTACACTTGTAAATGGTGAATAGCCAAAAATAGTAAATGTACTAAAAATGGTAAGAGTAAATTTACATGTGTAGGTTTGCTCACATTTATTTATTTTATTTATTTATTTTGAAAGTTTTATAGAGCGCGAACATGATCCTTACGGATATCAGAGCGCTTTACAGACAGAGTGTGACTAAAAGTTACAATAAAGAAGCAGGAGGTCAATAAACATACAAAGTACAATATAAAACTAGTCACATGAAGGAAGTATTGAGTTACCAGATTACATGCAAAATACAATCAAAATAGTCCGAGGAGGAGAAGTATTGAGTTAACCGAATACAATAGACAGAGTTCATGAAAATTTGGCTAGGAGGAGAGCTTTTACTTCTTTTTTGAAGGATGCTGTAGATGAGATAAGTCTGATTTCTGGAGGGAGGGCATTCCAAATCCTGGGCGCCATTCCTGAAAAGGAACGTTTGTAGGTTTTTTTCTTGTGGAATCTCTTAGGTTTCAAAAGAAGATTGTCTGCGCTTCTTGTCGCTCTTGATCCACCAGATATTGTCAGTTTCTGTGCGAGATAACTGGGGGAGTTGTAGTGTAAGGCGTTGTGGGTCATACAGGCTATTTTCAGATGTATTCTGGCTTCGTAGGGCAGCCAGTTTAAAGCTTTTAGGTCAGGAGTGATGTGTGACCTTTTTTTCGAGCCTGTGATAAGTCTGGCTGCAGCATTAATAGAGGCTTTTAATGGTGCTATAGATGAAAGGGAGAGACCACAGAGTGTTGCACTGCCATATTCCACTCTAGGGATGACCAAGGCTTGGACTGCAGTTTTGAAATCCTTGGGAGGAAGGAAAGGTTTCAATTTACGCAATGTGTTGATGTGGAAATTAGCTCCCTTCGTTGCATTGCTGATGTGATGTTGCATGTGAGATTACAGTCGAGTGTTATGCCTAACGATTTCGCGGAGTCCACAATAGTAGGTTGAACGTTGAGAGCAGTGAAATGATTGAGCCAGGGCTAAATGATGTGGACTTTGGAGGGAGGTGCTATTAGGAGGAATTTTGTTTTTAACGCGTTAAGTTTGAGGGGATTCTCTGCTAGCCAGGTCTGAGTGTTCCTAAGCGTTGTGTTGAGTAATTTGATGTCGTCGATGGTGTTTATTTTGAGGTAGAGTTGGGTGTCATAAGCGTACATGTGGAATTGAACATTAGATGCTTGGAGTAGTGCGGTAAGAGGTTCCATGACTAGATTAAACATAGTAGGGGAGAGGGAGGATCCTTGGGGGACACCCAGAGTAACAGGAACTGGAGAGGACATAGTGTTATTAATCTTGAATTTTTGGGTCCTGTTGTGCAGAAAGGAGGTGAACCAATTGAGAACTGTCCCTCAGATACCCATTCTGAGATTCAACAGATCAAGTAGATTCTCATGCTTGACCGTGTCGAAGGCTGAGGAGAGATCGAGTAGTATGAGGAGGCAAGAATCATTCTGATCCAGTACTTGAAGTGCATCATCAATGATGTGGGTCATGGCAGATTCAGTGCTATGGCCTTCTCGGAAGCCTGATTGGTATGGGTTGAGGAGGTGAAAGTGCTCGATGTGTTTAGTCAATTGAAGGTGCACGCATTTTTCTAGTAGTTTGGCTAGGGTAGGGATATTGGTGATAGGGCGATAGTTGTTAAGTTCAGAGGGGTCGGCTGTGGGTTTCTTCAAAATGGGTGAGACCTGCCCCACCTTGAGGGAATCCGGGATGCATCCTTGTTGAAGTGAACTATTAATGATTTTGGTCCAAAGGGGGAGAAGTAATGGTATAAAGTCCTGAACGGCATTTGCGGGTAGAGGGTCAGTGAGGTGATTGGAGGGCTTCAGTGTGCTGAGAATCTTGGAAATATTATCTTCAGAATACATTTCAAAGGATGACCACGAGGCATTGTTTTTTAACTCAATGGGCGTTTTATTGTGTGCGCTAGAGTAGAGATTTAGATCAATAAGGAGTTCATTCTTGATGTTGTCTGTCTTTAAGTTAAAGAAGGAGGAGAATTCTTCACATGACGGCAGTGCATTAGAGGTGTTTGAAAGAGATTGAGGGACATCTCTGGATTGAGTTTTTATTAACTCGAACAGTTTTTTAGGTCGGTTTTTTGCTTGATCAAGCTGGAGGCTAAAGAAAGCAGTTTTTAAGCGTTTGATTTTTCTGAAGTAAGCGTTTCTTTTTTTCTTGAGTGTTTTTAGGTGCAAAGCAGATGGGACAGATCTCCAGTTACGTTCTGCTTGCCTCATCACTCTTCTGTTGTCATTCAGTAATCCGTCAAACCATGGTTTAGAGATTTTTGAAGAAATATTCTTTAATTGAAGGGGGGCAGCTGCGTTGATAATAGAGGACATCGAATTGAGGTAGTGATCGGTAAGAACCTGAACATCAACAACGCCAATGGGGGGTAAGAGAAGATTGTGGTTGGGGGAGGGTAGAGAGTTGGGGTTGAGTTTCTTCAGATCTCTCTTCCAGACCTTAGGTCTGGTGGATTGAGCGGGAATGAGCTTAATTTTTTCAGTAATGAAGAAAGTGATAATGAAGTGGTCAGACCAGTCACAGGGTTGGATTGACTCGATTTGGATGGAGTCAGCTTTGGAGATGATAAGATCCAGGATAGAGCCTTTGTCATGGGTGGGGCTGTTGCAGATTTGTGTGAGGTCTAGGTCATTGAGGAAGTCTTTGAGACAATTGACTAAGGAGTCGTTGTGGCCGTTCCAATGAAGATTGAAGTCCCCCAGGAAAATCTGTGTATGTAGACGTCCAGTGTTCGTTGTGACCAGATCCATGAAGTGCTCAGAGAAGGTCAGTTTGTCTCCTGGAGGATGGTAGAGAATATGTAGGGAGCAAACAGGGTTAGCTTCGCTGATGCTATCAAGACAAAGGTATTCACAGGAGGAGAATAGAGGAGAACTAACTCTATTGACTGCCAGATTTCTACGGTGAATACACGCAAGTCCACCCCCTGTTTTGCCAACTCTGTCTAGCCTAATGATATAGTAGTTAGGGAGAACTAGAATGTCACTGAGTGGTGAGGAGGAGTCTGATAACCAAGTTTCGGTGAGTATGATCAAGTCTAGGTCATGTGCGATGATGAGGTCTGCAATGATTGAGGCATGTCGGTTTAGAAGAGTGCATTTAAGCTGAGGAGTGACGAGGGAGGAAGAGGGGTCGGGAGTGAGAGAGACTTTTTTTAGATTATCAGGCACGATACCTCTATCGTTCTGTTTGGAGGGCCTGTGGGGATTGAGAGGAATAGTAGGGATGGGAAGATATGTGGGGGCTGCGAGGGTCAGGGGTGTGATATCATATGAGTGTAGGAGAGAGCGTATGTCGTATGAAGAGAGAGGGTTGACGCTGCGATGAGGACGGGTGATAGAGTCACGTGAGGGGATAGATGTCTAATAAAGAGGGTTCTGTTTGCAGGGAGGAGGGGGATGGGTGAGGGGTTTGGAGGGTGACGAAGTTTTAGGGGGTAAAGGGTTCCTGAGTTGATTAAAAGATAACTCCTTGAAGGAATGGAGATCATCTTTTATTTGAAGAAGAGTAGTCATAATCTTATCCAAGGTGAATATTGGAACATTAGAGGTGTTAGTGTTAGAGTGATAAGAGGATTGGGATTGGGGCTGTGAGACTCGGTTAAGAGTGAGATCAGATGAAGGTAAGTGCCGCCTTCGATACCGTCAACACCAGCATTCTCCTTCATCGCCTCAACAAGATGGGAATCTCGGGGAAGGCCATGCTCTGGCTCCAGTCATTCCTGGAGAATCGCTCCTTTAGGGTAGTTGAGGGTACTACCTATTCAAAAGTCTGGCCCCTGGATCAAGGTGTACCTCAGGGCTCTTCATTGAGCCCTACTCTTTTTAACATTTATATGCAGCCGTTAGCTGATATAGTGCACTCTTTCGGTCTGGATATAATAACCTACGCCGATGATACGCAATTAGTCGTATCTATGAATCAGGCAGACTCTTCCCCTTCCAATCTAAGTAACTGCCTGGTAGCAGTGGCTCAGTGGATGGCAACCTCGCATTTAAAATTAAATGGCGAGAAAACTGAGCTCATGGTGTTAGGTAACTCAACCATTCCCACTCCTTTGTTAGACTGGCCACCATGCATGGGCCCTACGCCTCAACCAAAATGCCATATAAAGAGCTTAGGCATTTGGCTGGACTCCAACCTCAGCTTCATGCAGCAAGCTACCACTCTTTCTGCCACATGCTTTGGGCTAATGCGTATGCTGAGAAAAGTGTTGCCTCTTCTCCCTTTTGAAGCCCGCAGAATAATGGTTCAAGCCATCATTTTGTCCCGCCTAGATTACGGGAACTCCTTATACTTAGGTGCCCCCGCTTTTACAATCAAAAAGCTACAGGTGACTCAAAATGCTGCAGCTCGCCTCCTGTTAGGCCTCAATAAACGAGACTCAGCCACCATTGCCTTAAGGAAGCTGCACTGGCTTCCGGTTAAGGCCAGAGTGCTGTTTAAATCTCTCTGCTTTATGCACAAAGCCATGTGGAAGAATGCCCCAACTATGATCTGTTCCCTGGCAAAACCCTACCTTCCTCACAGGCCCCTAAGATCCAGTACTGCCTTCCTGGCTACTGTCAACAAAATCAGACGGACCAGATGGGGCGGACGTTCCTTCTCCTGGAACGCCGCAAAAGAATGGAACTCCCTGCCCTCCTCCCTTCGCAGTGAACCTCACCTTTTAAAATTCCGGAAGGATTTGAAAACCCACCTGTTCAGTTAACCTCTCTTTCCTTTTAGTATGACGGTACTTAGCGCTACGAGGCCTCCGGGTTGTTTGCGCTCTATAAAACCCGATTAATAATAATAATAAATAATAAAGGTGGGGAAGGGGGTGAAGATGAGTGGAGAGTGGTGCACAATGGAGGAAAAGGTGGAAGGGAACTGGAAATGGCTAATGGAGGGAGGAGAGGTATGATGGTTGGAATAATATTGGGAAGAGAGAGGTCACAACTTGGAGCCAGCGGTGGAACGACTACTGTGCATGGTGTGTGAGAGGATTCAGTGGGAGGGGAATGGTTTCTGTTTGGAGCAATAGAGGGATCGACAACTGTGCAGGGTTCTTGGGGGGTTTCAATAGGAGGTGAATGGTCAACGTTAGGAGCCAGAGACGGGACGACTGCTGAATAGGGATTGTGAACGGAAGTGGTACTCGGTAGAGGGAGGACTAAGGTGTTGTTATGAGATAGGGGGGGGTGGAGGGGGGAGAGAGACAAGAAGTGAAAAGGGCTGTGGGCACAGTGGGAAGCCTGAGAGATTGTGCAAGAGGAGAGTTAGACGACGAGGTAGAGTAGGTTGGTGGCGAGAGAGGGTTAGGGGAAGAGAGTAGGGGGGTGCTGGAAGGTGAGAAAGAGAGAATGAGGGAGGAGTGAGGAGCAGCGATCAAGGATGGCAGGGGGGTAGGGGATGGGAGGGTAGCAAGGAGGGTAGGGGAGGTGGTGGCCGGAATGTTGGGAGAATGGGTCAATTGGGTAAGTTGGGAGGATGTAGGAGGATTAGACACATAGGGCCAGATGTAGGTAACTTCTATTTACCGACTCATAAATACCGAATTTTACCGAATCGGTATTTATGAATCGGTAAATATGAAGGAGGGAGATGTAGGTAATTTTTTTGTGAATTACCGAATCGGTAACATTCGGTAAATACCGATTCGGTATTGCCCATTGATTCCTATGGGCCTTGAATCCCATAGGAATCACTGGGCAATACCGATTCGGTATTTACCGATTCGGTAAATACCGAATCCTGCAAGGGTGCAGGGGGTGTCACTTTGACACCCTCTAGCACCCCGAATACAGGCACGTGTAACATGTGGCACACATACATGCCCTAAGGGCATGTCTGTGTGGCACATTGCACAGGTGTGCATGCACAGATGTGCATGCACACCTGTATTCGGTATTTTACCACCCAATAGGATTGGGTGGTAAAATACCGACTCTTAAGGGCCTGTGGCACTTTTTGAAGTGCCACCTACATCTCATTTACAGAATCGGTAAATTTACCGATTCGGTATTTTACTGATTCTGTGTATTTACCGAATCGGTAAATTTACCGATTCTGTAAATGACATGTCCCCTACATGCCAAATCCTAAATACCGGTCGGTAACGGCCGAAATCGGCTGTTACCGACCGGTATTTGGGCTCCTACATCTGGCCCACAGTCTTTTATAGTGGAGAAGATGTTATCAAAAAGATTTAGACTGCGGTCTGTGGATTGAATGAGAATAATTCCGTTGTTGTAGATTGTGAAGGTGGCTGTGGCGTGGAAGAATTGTGATGGAGCAGTGTAGATCATGAGACCGTGTGCTGATTTCTTCGTCGAGGAGATAGAGAATAAGGCTAGGAGAGTTTTCCTCCATTGGGCTCTATGTCTAGTGAATGTCTAGTGAAGAGAATGATATCAGTGGTCGTAATTCCATTATGTGGTGTGAAGTAAGGGTCAGCAAAAGGCGTTTCTGGGTGAGATTTAAGAAAGTTGTGTTTGTAGCGTTAGGCAGATTTTTTGGTGAGTTTGGGAGGGTAGATGATATTGTATAAGTGAGTGCCTGTAGTTTCCATTGTGAGAATAGTGAAACCAGGATAGAGGGGAGAAGACCTGTGTAATAAGGATGCGTAGAAACAGGGGACGGGAGGAGAGGAGAGGCTTAAATCATAATTTGAATAGTAAAGGAGAGTGATACCTCATATATGTGTATGTCTACCTTTGTGAATAGCCCCAAAAGGCATTGGGCAGTAATGAAGTGAATTTTATACCATTCTAATGGTTCACTATCCTGAGTAGAACTCAACACAAAATAACCTGGGCCAGAGCTAAGGGTACTTTCTACCAATTGCCCACTCACCCTATGTTACTATCGGTGATAGAAACATACCACTGTGTCCAACTGCATACAGAACTAATCTGTTCTAGCATCCCAAAAACCAACATTCTGGAACAAGAACCACATCAAACGAAATACTGTGTGTTAACCTAAAGTAGTTGGAAAAGAGGAAACAGCTTTAAAGTGCTCCAATAGCTCCTGGTGGAATCTATGATAGAATCCAAAGTCATGAGTACCCTGCAAAAGGCCAAATAGTGCAAGGTCGAGGATGTTTGCAGAAGCTAATAAAGAGAAACATTCTACTAAATAAAGTTATAGAGGCAAAGGGTAGGCATAAATGACCAGTTCACCTAACCAATTATAATGCTGTTTCCCAGTGTTTATGAACAGTTCCAGGAAGATCAGATGCTAAACCCTGATGCAGCAGACTTCTGTGTGAGTACTATACACAAAGAACACATAAACAACATGATTTCTCAAAGGGAAATGCAAAATACAATTTTAAAAACGATATTACCTCTTGTAACTCTGCAAACATCTTTTTTCTCATACTGATGAGTAAATGAGCTGTAAAATCACTGAAAGTATCATTTTAAAACCAAGGGCTGGGGGTACGCTTGTTTGGTATTTTGATAAAGAATGCTTTCTTTATTAAAAACAAAAAAGTTCTACGTTTTAAGTGGTAATGCTTTGGTTCAAATTTTTCTGATATGAATGAGAATTGGCTTGAAATTGGAATTATATATGTGTCTCTGTCCTGCCAAGCAGCCTTTAGCAATGCTGATCGTCACATTTAACACCTGTAAACAGTGTGGCCCAGGCCTGCAATATTAGTTAAAGATGTGTGGCTCTCACAGAGTTTCACTCAGTGTAATTCCACGGAGTTACATAAAAACTCCTTGAGATACTTTTGGAAGAATTAATTTTTACACCCCGCTTTTTAGGAATCCAGCTATTCCCTTGCGCTAAAAGACCTTTGGGATTCAAGTTGCTCTCACAAAAGCTTCAAGCTCCTTGTCAACAAATCTGTGAAAATAATCTCCCTGGAAGAAGACAAAGCAGCACTAACCAGGAGGTCCCATGGGTGGTTCATGAGTCAAGGCAATACTAACGCCTTACCACAGACATACCTCAAAACCGGCTTCTCAAGGAAGGCGAAGGAAGACTTCATGCGGCTGAGGATGGGGGTAATTCCATCAAAAGAACATCTCCCCCGTGGAAAGGCCTGGAGTCCAACCTTGAGTGCAGGCTCTGTGATAACCCAAAGGAGGACGTCCTGCACTTGTTATGTAGTTGCAAGGCTTTAGATAGAGCCAGAAGGAGTCAACTTACACAGCTCTGGAACCAAAGCTGTGTGCGAACTCATCGTCAAGCTTTGCTGATTAGCTTCAAGGGAGAAGATATCCAACTAGCCTGTAGACTAGTGCGCTTTATGAAAATAGTTAACACGACCCTAAACCCAGTGGCTAGTGTCTGAACTTAATTTATTGAGTCCTGCTCTGGTACCTTAAGACAATTCTTTTTTGATAACTAAAAGACACAGTAAACTGTGAAAGACTTCTCATATAAATACACAATACTGTACTAGATCTATCAAGATCCGTTCTGGTACTTTAAGACACTTCTTTTTTGATAACTAAAGACACAGCAAACTGTGTAAGGCTTTTTATACCAGTCCGCATGATTTGTTTTTCTCCTTTCTTCTTTTTTTTAATTTCTCTATTGCTGTTATCTGCTTTGTAAAACTCTTTGACTATGCATCGCTCTCTTTTTCTTTGAGTAATTGCAAAGATTTTTATTAATCACGCAATAAAGATTATTATTATTATTAAAAAAATAAAGCTCTTCCAGAAATTTTCCACGATGTGGTTATGTCACTTTTGGAGGATCTAGGCGTTAGGAGGATGGGGTACCTCTTCGATGCAGGAGGAATAATGTCATTTGAGAAGGTTCAAGCCAGTTATGGGGTTAACTGGATAGATTTCTTGAAGTATTTACAGAAAATGAGTGTTTTAGTTTAAAAAAAATTGGGGGCCAAGAGGTTTTACTAAAGACACTATATTGGAGGAAGTGAGGCATATGGAGGGCTGCACAATTTGTCGGATATACATTGATCTGAATCAAATGTTGCAAGAGGACTTTGAGAAACAAGCTGGGAAATGGGAACAGAAACTTGGTGTAACAGGTGATTGTTTTTCAGAATCTTTAAAACTAGGCCAGACTATATTGTGCTTGGCCGGGCTACAGGCTAAACAGTATAAAACAATATTTTGGGGCAGATCTACAAGGAAGTGCTGCAGCGTACACCGCAAGCCCTTTTACTGCGCCATGCTGCGGCACAACCGATTCATAAAAGGGGGTGGTGATGGACAGAGTATCTGAATTAAGCAGAACACTCCTACCCAGTCAAAAGATCAGGGCTTGATCCATCACCGTTTTTTAGCTCACTGCACCATCCCAGTTCAGAACCTGGCTACATGCAAATTAGTCTGACCCTGGCCCAGTGCATCATGGGAACAGGGCAGACCAAACTACCAAGCCAATTCTTTACTGGAAAGGAAACAAGCTTCCGGGGACCGGTTTCTGGCATTGCAGCCGTCTTCGGCCCGGCTTGCCTGAATCCTGATGGTGCAGTGAGCAAGGGACTCACATCTGAGTATACCCTTCCACACTTGTGGTGGCCAAAACGATTCATAAAAGGGGGTGGTGATGGACATAGTATCTGAATTAAGCAGAACACTCCTACCCAGTCAAAAGATCAGGGCTTGATCCATCACCGTTTTTTAGCTCACTGCACCATCCCAGTTCAGAACCTGGCTACATGCAAATTAGTCTGACCCTGGCCCAGTGCATCATGGGAACAGGGCAGACCAAACTACCAAGCCAATTCTTTACTGGAAAGGAAACAAGCTTCCGGAGACCGGTTTCTGGCATTGCAGCCGTCTTCGGCCCGGCTTGCCTGAATCCTGATGGTGCAGTGAGCAAGGGACTCACATCTGAGTATACCCTTCCACACTTGTGGTGGCCAAAACGATTCATAAAAGGGGGTGGTGATGGACAGAGTATCTGAATTAAGCAGAACACTCCTACCCAGTCAAAAGATCAGGGCTTGATCCATCACCGTTTTTTAGCTCACTGCACCATCCCAGTTCAGAACCTGGCTACATGCAAATTAGTCTGACCCTGGCCCAGTGCATCATGGGAACAGGGCAGACCAAACTACCAAGCCAATTCTTTACTGGAAAGGAAACAAGCTTCCGGGGACCGGTTTCTGGCATTGCAGCCGTCTTCGGCCCGGCTTGCCTGAATCCTGATGGTGCAGTGAGCAAGGGACTCACATCTGAGTATGCCCTTCCACACTTAAAGCTCTTCCAGAAATTTTCCACGATGTGGTTATGTCACTTTTGGAGGATCTAGGCGTTAGGAGGATGGGGTACCTCTTCGATGCAGGAGGAATAATGTCATTTGAGAAGGTTCAAGCCAGTTATGGGGTTAACTGGATAGATTTCTTGAAGTATTTACAGAAAATGAGTGTTTTAGTTTTAAAAAAATTGGGGGCCAAGAGGTTTTACTAAAGACACTATATTGGAGGAAGTGAGGCATATGGAGGGCTGCACAATTTGTCGGATATACATTGATCTGAATCAAATGTTGCAAGAGGACTTTGAGAAACAAGCTGGGAAATGGGAACAGAAACTTGGTGTAACAGGTGATTGTTTTTCAGAATCTTTAAAACTAGGCCAGACTATATTGTGCTTGGCCGGGCTACAGGCTAAACAGTATAAAACAATATTTTGGGGCAGATCTACAAAGAAGTGCTGCAGCGTACACCGCAAGCCCTTTTACTGCGCCAAGCTGCGGCACTACCGAGGCACAGGGATGCAACATATTTACAAGAATATGTTGCATCTCTGTGCTTTCCCCTGCGCTGCAGCACAAACTGCAGCCATGCACTGGCACAGGCACCCTTGCACCATGGTGCAAGGATGCCTGCGTCATGGGGAGATTGTGTTTGAGCAGGAAGGGGCACCTTTATGCACAAAAACAATCACTACATGCATTTTCCTTTTTCATTGTGTGCTGTAGAATGCAGTACGCATTGAAAGAGAAAAAAACAAGGAGAAATGAAAAATTTCTCCTAGTTGCCCCTCGCTACGCCACCTCTAGGGTGGCGTAGCATTCAGACACATCTCCAGATTTACGATTTCTCATAAATCTGGAGATGTGTCTTGTTCCATGGGTGTTGCATGGGAACACCCACAGCAACATCCATGGAACGCTCCTTCAACACAAAGTGCTGCGTGTGGAGGGGGCGCAGGATGCTTTTCCTCTCCTTGTAAAAATAGAGGAGCCCCCTGCGCCACCAGTATGTCACGAAAAGTGACGTACTGGTGGCACACAGGGCTTGCAAATCAGCCCCTTGATCTCTATATACACCCAGTAAAATAGCCAAATGGGTGGCTCAGTCGGTGTTCGGTGCCCTTGCTGCCAAAGTAAAGAAGCAGATTTAGAACATATGTTTTGTACCTGCCCTTTTTTAGAAATCTTAAAAAAGAATATATCGAAAACATTTTAGAACAATCCCTGAAATTAAGAGTAACCCTATTGCCTGAATTAATGCTGATGGATGTTTGTAGTGAAGGAACAATGAGATTACATCAATACTTTTTTTTGGGCCATGGGGGTTGTTGAGAATATGTATTGCATCAGCCTGGTTGGACCCATCGGTTCCCACTTTCCGTCAATGGTTTGCTCAGCTTTTATCAATAATTAATCTTGAAAAGAGAGTTTATGAATGGAAGGGGTGGAGGGCTAAAAACTAGGAAAGTGTATATGGGCACTGATTCATCGCTGGGAAAATGATTTAGAGATGGGATAAGATGAATTATGAATTGTTTGTAATGACTGTAGATAAAAGTATATTTATGGATTTTAGCACTAGATAGCTCCTGGACTCCTATTTTCTTAATGGTATTTTTTATGGTGTAATCTCCTCATATATTTTATGCATTTATGCATTTGACGTTGATAAAATCTCAAATAAAAATATTTATAAAACAAACACCTATTCTGAGCACTACTTTTTTTTCTTGCTAAAAACATGTTCTGACCTCAGAATAGCAGACTCTGCCTCATTTAAATTTGGAAGTTGATGTGATTTTCAGGTGGTGGGGAGAACACTAGCTTGGATTGGATACTTTATACGGGCAGGCTCTGCTGTTAATTGGGGAACTCATAGCATACGTGCTCCCACAAAGAATAAGCCCAAACTTGGCATTCTGCATGCCATGTGGTAATCTGGAGGCTGGTTGTTGGAAACCACACTAAGCTTTGTCTCATACCTGTGAGAAACTTGTTCAAGATCCCACAAGTTCAAAGGTTGAACTTCAACAAACAGAAGGCCCAACTCTGACCATTAAGTGGTGAATACAGGGCCGGACTGGCTACCGGGCATTCCAAACTGCCCGGTAGTCAGTCCGGCCCTGGGTGAATAATGAAGGGATGAACAGGAGTGCGTCCACAACTCTTCTTTTGAAATGTGCAAGAAAGCTCTGGAGCTATATGCACTAAAAATTGTGGTCACAAAAAGTCATTGTAATTTGCAAACTGATATTTTATCATCACTAAATATTTTCCAAACTGACCTATATACGAATAGGACAGTTCACAACGTAAGAAATCCGAGTGGGTTGCAATCCAAACTACCTCATTATTATTCATAAGGTAGTTGGCAAATTGCTACTCTTTGGGCTTGGTGGCCGTCACAGGGATGGTGGGCTAGGGCCAGCTGACCACGTCTGTGACTGCCTTTAAATAGAGCAATCTTTTTTATAACTGCAGTTTAGTTTTCCTAAAGGAAATAGGGCTGCATTTAAAAACAAAATGTGTTCTTGTTTTAGAAAGTTTGTTGGAGAGTTGACAGTGATCCCTGGGACCCTGTCTACTCCTGCACAAACATTTTCTTTACAGTCACAAAGGGGAAGCGGCTCCAAAGAGACCCCTTCCCTTTTGAAAATGGGTTATGTGAGAAAGAGGATTACCAGTTCAGGTGGATGGTAGGCTATTCAAAGTAATAACTGCACTGTTATTGTTAGGTCAAGCAAAGGTTTCAGTAATTTGAACCTCAGCTCAGCCCCTGGTAGATAAGGCACAGAGCAGACAAGCTTAACTTAAGGAAATGTGTAAAGCATTATAAGTACTGAAACAGTTAATAAAGTCAAAAAAACAAAAAAATGCTACACCAATTTGTAAAAGTAGAGCATAATTTAACTGAACAAAATAACACCAGAACGACACAAATCCAACAAGGTCAACCAGAGATGTACATTTTTAAAGTTTTACACAAAAATAAGACCAAAAGTGTATGGTGCCAACCGTAGTCATTTGGTTTGTTGCTAGTCTCGATTTAATGCTGCGATGGAGCGTGGGTCAGGTACAGAAATCTGGTTCATCTTGGTTGGAAGTTTTACCTTCTGACATCGTCTCTGAAATGGAAGTCCAAAATCCTCAACCTGATAAGACAAAACGCTGTAGCCAAGAAGGGCTCCATGAGGCCTGATAGCCATCAGATAAGGTTCCAGTGAAGCAGTTGACTTCTGGTGGGAACGCTCTGAGCAGGAGAATTCACTATTCACGCCCAAGAAAGATAGCTTAGCAGTCAGATACCTGTGGCACCTTTGCATTGTCAAGAGTTCTACCTTTGGACTTTTTTGGAGCTTTGATTTGTCCAGAGAGGTAAGGCTGAAAGCTGTAACCGAACAGGGCTTCATTAGACCAGAGAGCACCTCTTAAACGTACTTGCTGCTGCAGAAAATCTCAGAGTGGGAGCAACCTCGATCTTTGGCCCAGCGGTAATGCTTTTTCATCAAAGTGATTTGGCAGGATTGTCCCGGTCCTTCTAAGGCCTTTAGAATCAAATGTTTCTAATTCCCAGGTTTTTCAGGATGTTAGGTGGAGTACATTTTGATACAGTCAAGGGTCCCAAGACCTCAGGAACAGCACTTGAGGGCCAAGTCTCACTTCTACAGAAGCCACCAGCAGGGTCCAGTCGGGCTATTCAGGAAAAGGTCTTTTAGCAACTACTGTGTCACCGATGCTTAACAGGATGTCATCCAATTGACCCTTGGAGTCCAATTAATTTTTGTGGGTACAAGTGGAATCAGATTCACCTTCTCAGGTCTCCTCACGGGTCTCAAAAGCAAGTGCAGTTCTTCTATCTTCAACAAGTCCAGTATTGTTCTGAAGAGGGTTCCCATAGGTGTCACATTTATGACTGGCACTAGCTTGTGGGTGGCGGTGACTCCTGGCCCCTCCTTAACCAATAGGAAAAAGTAACGTTTCCAGGGGTAATCCTGCCCACATTTGCAGCAATTACTGTGGGCCTTACTGCATAACAAATCCCACAGTGCCCCTCTTAGCCTAGTATGCCAGAATCTTTCTTCCCCTCTTCTGTGGTCACTCAAAACCAGTTCTGGGGCAGCTCTTATCCCACTAGGATTGGTGTCTGGCTCACAAGTGGGACAATGGATGGGTAGGCCCAGATGTTCGCTACATCTGTCTGTGAGAGTGTAGGACTCTTTGAAGTTAATTAAGCTCCTGAGAACTACCTAGATGGTCACCATGTCAATATAATAAAACTCCTACCCACATCCAAGGCGTTTTTTTTTCAGGTCTGGGAGCAAGTTCACACCTCGTCAAAGGGTGGTCTTTGGTGTCAGTTGAAGGATTATGATAATGGGTTTCTAGAGGCTTAAGGGCAGGTAAAAGGTGACTTGTTAAAAGTATCTTCTGTAAAATATTTAGTACAAATGTGACTTTGCCAGTGAGTTGGGCTTGCAATAAATATTTTTATAAGTCCAAAAGTGAACTTTGTAGGAGTTTCCAAGGCAAATATAACATTATTTAATTTTAATATTATAGTCCTAACCTTTCCTATGGAACAGCTAACCCTTCTACAGTATAAAATAGATATTGGGCCATGTGACTGTAAAAACATGTTTTATGTTAAACTTTTACATGTCCTACCTTCAAATACCATGCATTCTGCCTTATTGGGCATTACGTTCTACTTAGGGGTGACATACAAATATTTAAAAGGAGGGTTTTGACCTGTCAAAAGGGATCATTTTGACAGGTCGAAATTGCATCTTTAATACCACACAATGGTATGCCTACAGTCATGTTTCCCATTGTCACTCCTGTGATGTGTGCTGTAGTGACATTTAAATGACAGGACCTGGGTGAACTTTGTGCCACATACTATGGGACTATAAGTAAGTTAAATATGCCTACTAGGAGTACAACCCCAGTTTTTGCGTTTCAGGAGTCAGAGCAAATGCATTCAGTCTCAGTATATAGAGTCCAAACACCAGCAATACAATCTATCAATATTTGGGGGATCATGCAAAAAGGTGCATTTTCTAATAGGGTAAGACCAATTCAGGAGTAGGTAACATTTCTATGTTTTGAGACTAGATTACGGTCACAAAACTTTGATGCTGAGGTACCTATTTAGTATTTGGTCGAACCACCAAAACACACTCCTTCTAAATATCAATGTAAATCCTTTTTAAACACATTTAGCTATTTGAAAACACTTTTATGAACCACTCTGGGTGTTGAGTGCATAAAAAAGGGGTTTCAGCTTCACAAACCATCTCATTTATAGATTTGGAAGTTTTGCAAATGCTAAAGCCTTTCATATGTATGGCCCCTAGTTCTTTGCTTAACTCTTGGTGAAACATGACACTTAGCCTCTTTCTTTCTCTTTCCCTTCCCCTACTTTAATTCTATATCTAGGAAGAGGGAGCAACAGCACCTCTTTCCCAATTGTTTTCACACTAATTTACTGACATGTAACTTTATATTCATCAGCTTATAATTGCTTAATGGTGTTCCTTCCTGCTAATAGCCTCAGACCTCCTTGGTGGTTATAAAGTAGACTGACTACTGTGAGTTAGTTTTTAATATTGTGTCTTTGTCAAAGCCTTATTTGTCTTCTCACTTCTTTTTGCCTGTGTAATCTTTTTTAAAGAACTCGAATGCCTAGTTTAGGCTTTGTCTCCTTTTTTGATTTCTCTTAGAACTCATACCCATTCTTGTATTTGAAATGCAGGCCAGGCGTTGAGGATGTTTACGAAAAACTATCTGACCGCTTTGCTCCTTTCATGTGTTAAATCCCTGAAAGCAACACAATCCTTCCTTTACCAAGTCTAAAGTATATTTTCGTTCTGTGCTAATATTTTTTTAGAATTACCTGTGATGTATAAGTAACCCAAACAAAATGGAATTTATTGCCCCAGTTCCTAATGGTGCCAGTGTCAAAACTACAGCAATTTTGAGTTATGGCTTTTTACCTTGAAAGAATGTTTGGTTGCTGAAGTCAAGGTAATACGGTGTACCAATAAAACATCTTAAACAGTGTGCTGTGGATTATGTCACCAGAGAAGGCCACACTGTCAGAAGACCCCTCCTGGATATAAATGCCACCTGAGATTCAATGAAGTGACCAATTGTCAATGACTTTTTAACAGTGCACATTAATCAACTCACTATCCTATCAATCGAATAATGAATAATTAAGGGTACAAACTGAATCAATGGGGGCTTCGATGTTTTTGCAGAATAGGTTAGAATGAATCAGATGTTATGCTGTCACTCCTAAAGACCTATTGGATAACGTTGTCATGATATAAAGGTGGGTACCAGCTGCTTAATGATAGGCCACTTTGCAAGACCCGCACTGTTAGGCACATCTTGGGTGATAGTTTGTGGACCTATAATGTAATAATAAAGCCAAAGCTTAGAGGATAGGAGCAGCAGAGTGGGCCAGACTCAGGAGTGGCAGCAAAAGCTGGAGGAAAGCCTTAAGGCTTGTGGTAGATGATATGAGAGGTAAATAAAAAAATGACCTTGATTGCTGGACGAGCAAGTTTCAAAGACTGGTGTGTGTGTGTGTTTTTGTCTATGTGTAGTTTTGTGTGTGTTCACATCCACATCTGTGTATATTTGTGTGTGTCCCCGCTGGGTGAATTTACGTGTGTGTGCATTTGGTGCGTGTATGTTTGGGCTTTATGGGATGTTCCTAGTGTGGTGTGCCTTTCCATCCATACATCTGATGGCGCCAGGCAATGTGGGGGTCATCTCTGACATAATGAAGCAGAAGTGTGAGAAACGTTTGGCCATGCACAGCCGAGGCCCGTGCAGGTAAGAGCGAGAGGCTGAAGGGGTAGGGTTGGTGGGGATTCAACAGATGCCAACCAGGGGAAATTAAATAAATAATTAATTTTCCCTCGTCGTCATCTGTCATCTGTCGGAATCCTCCCCCCACCCTGCCCCACCGTTCTTACATGCACGGGATGCGGCTGGCCATGCGTAGCATACTTGGAGCAGCACTTGCTTGAATAGGCCCACACCTGGGATAATCATGGTGATTCTTGACATACTGGTGGAATCCTTGGAATGATGATGCCCAGACCTCACATCATGCTTTCTTTAAGATAATGATGACAAAACTAGGCACTTTGAAGGTATCTCTGGAATGATGTGCCCACACCCACAAATGAATGGTTCTTTTTGGCAGTTTCTGAGTATTAGCATAATGGTGGTCATTGATTGTATCTTTTGAACATCATTGCATGTCTGTGAATATCTGTTGTGTGAGTCCAGGAATAATGGTGAACTCATTTTGTAAATTGTTGGAATCTCATGGCAGATCCATTGTAATTCCTGGCATCCTGACTTCATTTTGTGCATGATTAAGTGCATCTTTCCAATGATGGGCGACTTAATGCATAATGGTTGGGATTATTGGTATATTGAAGTTATGTCTGCTGTTGCATTTCTTAGCTTATTGTGGCCCTCCTTGGCATGATGAAGTTAATCTCTTATGTTAAGTTGGCCAGGCCATAATGATTGCCATTATTATCATTTTGTGGGCATAATTTGCATTGTGGAACCACCCTGGAATAAGGTATGCTGGTGGTCATTCCTGGCAAATTCTGGATGCCTTTGTGATTTTAGCCACAATATTTCAACTCTTGCAAACTGAGACTGCTGTAATGTACAACATGATGAGTTGCATAGTAGGTACTCACTTTTATTCAAAATGCTGACCACCATTTCTTAATGTTATTCAGTTATTCTTGGCATGTTTGGCATACCAATTTAAATTGTGTACTTTTGTCAGTCTTTTTTGACACATACCTATGCATTCTTTCTACTGTATGGCCTTTTAATGTACTTATTTCCCTTTTACAATGATCATACCTCCACATTAAATAATCTCTAGTAGTAACTCTAGGATGTGCATGGTTCATTTGGATTTATCACAATACATCCCAGAAACATTGTTTGGAGTCTTGTTATTTACGGATGTGCTAAGACAGCAGTTCCTATTTTCACTGTTTCAATTAGGAATTAAAAATACTGAGGGGCTGTTACGCTTGAATATCTTTTTCTGCTTAACATTTCTTGTGATCACATCAATATGACAACCAATAGTTACCTTCATGTTAATAATGAAAAAATGTTTTTGTTTACTTATTCATTGTTTGTGATTCCTAATCAGCGTCTATTTTATTATGATTGTCTGTGCTACATTATCAGTGTCATAGATTTGCATATGGACATCTGGTTATCATAACAGTACTACCTCCATTTCTTATATAAGGCATTCATGATATCAGAAACATAGCACCCACATAAGAAGCAAACACCTCTACACCAGGACATTGTACCCGACTTGACTTGGGAAAGAATCTTTTTTGACTGTTCTGCGTTTTTCCATTAATCAATTAGGGCCCAATTATGAGTTTGGCGGTGGGACCGCCAGTCTGCTGTGGTGCTGGGATCAATTACACCGCCAAGCAGCCGGCCTTACCTCCCACCATATTCAGAGTTTCCCATGAGGCTGGCGCTACAGTGGCAGTGACATGACAGCGGTACGTTGCACCGCTGTGTTGGTTCACGGAATGCACATGCATGCCCCAGAAAGTGAATGCAGCCAGTAGGACATAATTCATTTGTATTAAATATTTTGCAGTTTGATGTAGCATGAACATGACCAAGGGCATTGGAGTCCTTTACATATTCAACAGTGACAGTACACAGGCACAATCAACCTTGGCTCAATATTTGGCCTCATCATTTACTGCCTTTCCGTCGACTTGGCATGGTGGTGTCTCTGCTGTTTCTGCTAATTCTTGCAAAATCATGCACAGTTTTCGCAAGAATTAGCAGAAACAGCGATGAAGAGGAGGAGGGCAGCACGGGGACGCCGCAGTTCAGGTAAGTGGTTTATATTTACTTATTAGTTGTGTAATTTATTGGTAATAATATAGGGGGGTGGAGGTGGGTGGCGTAGCGGCGCAAAGCAGAGGGCCACAGAGTTTATTTGCCCCTCCGTGGCCCTCCGAGTAGCCCCACTATGCCCATTACGCCCAGGCTTATTCTAAAGCCAAAGGGTGCCAACACCCACAGATACAGAGCCTGAATTCCTCACCTTTCCTGGATCATGTGCTTGGTTCATTTAATTCACAAAAGAGGGTAAGGTCTCCACCAATTAATTGTGAGATCACTTGTGAACTATTTCTGTTACTGTGCCAAACAGATTTGTTTTCAGTTATATTTCCAGATGCCAGTGCTACTACACATTATGTGAATTTGTTCCACATGCAGCTACAGTAGTGCACATCCATGGGCACTTCCTATTGTCAGTGGTCCCCTTTTGTCCTCATTATACAACCACTACTGATAGGCGTATTATGCCTATGCCATCTTAGTTCTTCATATTTTATCCTTTTCTGTCTAACAACTATCTTTTTTGGTTCATTACCTTTCTGTACTAGATTAGGTATTGCAGGTAACGGCCTTTTCAGGCTAAATTGAGCCTGTATAATCCTTAGATATGAAACATGGAATTTTAGGCTAGGAGCCCTATTCTGGATAGTTTACCCCTATGTTTTTTTTCTCTGTTCACCATTAAACATTCATGTTTATTTCTCTTAGACAAGGAACAAATGCCTCCCTTTTTGGGGTCTCTGTTCCTCTCTACAGTGTCTTAACTCCTATTTCCACCACAGCATATGATTTTACATTACTACAACATTTTTGCTTTTAACTGCTTAGCCATGTTCTGTTCTTTTATGACCAGGTCCATGTTTCCAGGCATGTGCTTGGTGATGATACACCTGTATATATATTGGTTGGGTGAACTGCAAGTCTTACTATGACAATTAGTTGTCAATTGGGATAATGCAACATTATATACTATTTTAACAGTTTGCAGTAATGTGTTCTTTCAGCCTTGAAAAAGGCATATGTTGACGAAACATGTACCTAACGTGTTTTGCATTTATCAGTAGCAAATATTGTATATTTTAAAGAATCATAATTATGAATATTAAAAATGCTGTGTTCTTATCTGATTGCAAATTTCAGAAATATATTATGCGCATGAACAAAAGAATGTCCAGGAAATATTTTTACTTTTGTTGGACTTGGCCCTTCTGGCAGGTTCACCCATGAACTTTTTGCCTTTTAGTGTTACATAATTATAATGATTTCTGGTCTTTGCGCACTTTAGCACTGTTGCGCAGTGTAAAGTGCGTGCGCTCTCTGAGTGCGTGTGTGAGAGTGGCCTGCCCTCCCATAGGAATGCATGGGGAATGTGTGTCCCTGGTAGTTCCTGATGCGTAGAGAGCGCAGGTGCGAGTTTGGTATGTGCGGACTCGTGTGATTAAATGCTGCGCGATGATGTGTGCGGCATAAATGTGTCTACTGTGTAATTTATGTGAATTGGCTGTCTGGCTTGTGATTGGCTGGAGCTGGCTGGTGAGCCTGGCTCCAGGAGTCAGGATGGGTCTGCCCCGGTGGTGAGTGGAGAAATCTGCTGGCTCCGCCCTCTGTCGTGCGACTGATGACCCTAGCCTGGCCAGAAAATGGGAAGAGGGGCTGAGCAAAACAAAGTGCTCCAAAACCTGCTGCGTCTGGTTTTTCCCCCACCCTGCACCCTAGAGACAAAGGGATTTTGTGTATAAAATGAGGCTGTGACCTCATGTTCAATGTTCTTGTTTCCTGACTTGAATCTACCAGGGGCGTGCTGCTGCTGGGGCCCAGGAGAAGGCAAGGCCTCCTTGGGCCCTGCCCAGCCCCTGGATGCCCTGGAAGCTGGAGGACTTCTCTGGGATCCTGGTTGAGTGCTTTTGAGGTTGCCAAGGCTTGTTCAGGCTGCCCAGCAGCATGGGAGCGCTGTGCTGTCTTTCTTTTAAATCCCCCCACTGGTCCCTGCAGCAGGCGAGGGGTTAATTGGCACCATCTGTCTGCTCTCCAAGCTCGTGGCCGTGAGGAGACTGGGGAGGCTCGTGCCCTGATTCCCGCTGCCGCGACGGCGTTTTTGTGCTGCTTTTGGGGCTATTGCCATGCAGGTGCCACCCTGCATTAGGCCCGCAGTTATATATTTTTATGTAAGGGTGCCACCCCTTTTGATAGGTGCCTTAACGGGTGCCCACCCTGTTTCTACTTTTATCTTATGCCTCGAGGGTGCCTACCCCTCGTTATTTGCCCCTGAAGTATTCCGGCGTCTCGGCAAAACCGGAAGCCAGGCCCGAAACCGCCTGACTGTGGGAGGGGCCTGGATGAGGTCACTTCCGCTTCCCCCTGCCTTGCCATTCTCCCAGGCCAAGAGGGAGACCGGAGATGCTGCCTGCCGCCCTACAAGGTGCTGGTTCTGTGTGGGGAGGCCGGGAACCCACCCCACCTCCCCGAGTTGCTGCAAGACGTCCCAGAGCCTTGCGGGCTCCACTTTAGAAGTCCCGGTCCCGAGATGGGGGACCAGGTGAAGCGGGCCGGGCGCCTTGTGAAGGCGGGGCTCTCATGTGGTGAGAGAGCCCCGCAAAGCCCTACCGCCGCAGGAGAAGCAGAACCGCCGGAGGAGCCCCCGCCAGGAAGTCCAGCCCGGTGCATGAGAGAGGGCTGGGGGGGGCTCCGTGCAGGTGAGTGATGGTGCCTGATGAAGGCACAGTGGTGTGCCCCCGGTTAGAGCGGCCCTGTCTTGCAGAGGGCTGCACCTGCAGGGGCCATAGTGGTATTAAGGGGCCAGAGAGGCCCAGGTCTTTCCCCCGTGGGATACAGCGATTGGGGCATGATAGTCTTAGGAGCCAGAGTGCTCCAATGCGCACTGTTGATTCAGAGCCCAGATGGCTCCAACGAGGCCCCCACGTATTTTTAGAGTCCCCGTGAGGAACCTGGGGACACATTGAGTTTAGAGCCCGTTTTGGCTCCAACCTGGGACACATCTGTTTTAAGGGCCAGAGGGCCCCCATGCACACAGTTATTTCCAAGGTCAGGTGGCTCCAGCATTTGTATGCAGTCTTTGTTGCTGAGGGTTAGCGAGAGTCCCTGTCGCAGTTTTGTCCTCAACTTCCCAGCAATTAGTGGGCAGCTGCTCCATTTAGGTTTTCCTTTTAGGGACATGTGTTCTTCTGGACTTAGGAGTGAGTCGCACTCCTTCATCGCTACCTTGGCCTTCCCCAGCTGCGCAGCACTTAGTGCCAGCTGCAGTGTTTAGGCCCTGTTCTGTCCCTGTCCTCAGCTGCCCAGCAAGTAGTGGGCAGCTGCTACGTTTAGGTATTGGCGCAGTGGCGCAGCCTGGACTTTGATGTGAGTTATGTGCTAGATGTGACTTCTGCACTAGATGTGATTTCTGTGATAAATGTGATTCATGTGCTTCTTAGGGTGCTAGGAAATATACTGTGTGTAGAATGTTTTGCGCACCCTGTTCTGATACCTCTAGACATATGTTTATGCTTAGGAGGTTGTTTTATCTAGTATGGGTTATACTAGCGTGTTCATGGTTCCCTGTGTGATATATGCCTAAAGTTTTTCGGATTGCGCAGGTGGTACTTACCTTTTGCCAGTGGTTACTGGTTGTGGTCTACAGTTGCTATTTGGCGCTATAGTTATTATATGTGCTATGTGCTAGTTCTAAAAGTGCTTATTCCTGACAGTGGCCCATGTGGCCCTGTCCCATGTATATAATCCCCTGTAAATTCTGCCCGTTCCTATGGCACATTGTAAAGTGTGTGTTTCTTATCTAATGTGTTTGGTATAATACAAAGGCTATTTTGATATAACCTTATGTGGAGTTTCCTTTGTGGTGGGCCTTGGGTGTTGTTGCTGGGTGCGTGCTCAAATACTTAACTTACATTGCCTCCAGGATTAGCCTTGCTGCTCCTGTCATGTTACCTAGAGGGTGAGCAGGGGTTATCCTTGGCGTGTAACTCCCTTGCCCCGACTAGAGTGGTGGTTTCTGCCTGGCTTTGGCGCAAGCCTTAGCCAACCGCTAACCCCATTTCTAACAACTTTCAACAAACATACCCACAAACTAAGGAATGTCATCAATGTATTTGTTTGAGCGCGTACCCTTTGAGGTTCCTCTCCAGCCATGGAGGATCTTTCAACAGGTTCAGTAGTCTACACAGCAGTAGGCTACATTTGTTGCAGCACTTCCTATCACCACATGCAGGGACTTCTTTCTAAATTAACATTAAATAAAAATTGATGGAAGCAAGTATGCAACCACAGTTGCTGTAGATCTTGTAGTTCGACCTGCTGCTACGGCTGTTATTTCATGATACACTTGGAACCACATAATAATATATATCATTAACGTTTTTTAGTGGGGAAATCTCTACTGCTGTCCTAGGCCTGGGCCTTTAAGAGGGATGCAGCCTGCCTGCTGTTGATCCTGTGAGTAATCTAAGTGGTAATACTGCTCGATCAACTTTCAAGATCTAGCTAGATCTGCTACCTAAAGATTGAGATAGTTTTTTTTTTTAAGTTCGACAAATCTTTATGGTACAATAAAGCATTATGTACAAAACAATGCAAATTTTCAGTTAGCAGTGCACTCTGGATTCGTACATATAGTGTCAATGGTGTACTTTCCCCTTCCATCCCAACCCAATCCTTATTTATTTCTTTATTTATGCTCTTATATAGCGCTGGAAGTCAATCCTCGGAAGGGTATCTCCGCGCTTTCGTATGACCAAAAGAGCCAAAACTAAGAATTATACAGTGAGATAAGGGGGAACTAGTAATGGTACAGAGAAAATAATGGGGAACAAATCTAACAGGCGACAAATAAAAAAGTTTTCAAGGACTTCTTGAAAGATTGAAAGTTGGTTGTATTTTTGAGAACAGAGGACAATGAGTTCCAAAGGATGGGGCCTTTATAGGATAGGGCTCGCCCTCCCTGCCTGGCTTTTCTTATCCTAGGAACCTGGAGTTGTTGCTGGCTGCTGGATCGCAGAGTTCGACTGGGTATCTAGGGTTTGAATATTTCTTTTAGGTATTTGGGTCCATTGCCCTACAGACATCTGTGAATTGTGCAGCAGATTTTAAATTTTACACGCTGTCTGATTGGCAACCAATGGAGTTTTGTCAGCAGGGGGAGTGAGGCAGATCTTGGCTGGGCGTTGAGGACTAATCTCGCGGCAATGTTCTGAACCACCTGTAGTCTCTGTAGCTGTTCCTCATTTGCCAAGACCAACAGGCCATTGCAGTAGTCCATCCTACTTATAACCAAGGCTTGGACGAGAGTCTTCCTATAAGAGTCTGATAAGAATGGGAAGACTCGTCGTAACAGACCAATGACCTGGAGGCAGGAACCTGCTACTTGATTTGTGTGTTCTTTAAGTAGGAGTGTTCTGTCTAGGCGCACACCAAGGTTTTTGACAATCTGTTTAGGGCTTGGTGTTGGTCCTAAATCCTGAGGCCACCAACCCGGGGACCACAAAA
Organism: Lissotriton helveticus; assembly: GCF_964261635.1. Lineage (NCBI taxonomy): Eukaryota > Metazoa > Chordata > Amphibia > Caudata > Salamandridae > Lissotriton > Lissotriton helveticus. The sequence goes on along the minus strand of NC_136063.1, from coordinate 597,051,552 downwards.
GTGTGGCCTCCCCGAACAGCATTACCTCAGTCTTGCCTACATTACACTGGAGGCGATTGATGGCCATCCAGTGAGATATTGCCCTCATTCCGTCCGCAAAAGATTTTTTTATTGCGGGCGTTAAGGTTTTAAAAGGGAACAAAAGCTGAGTGTCGTCAGCGTACGACACAGGGGTGAACCCATAAGATCTTACGATATCCGCCAGGGGAGCCACATACACGTTGAAAAGTGTGGGGCTTAGGCAAGAGCCCTGTGGTACTCCCTTGGTGGGCTCCCTAGAGATAGAATGGTGGGAGCCCAATCTCACCTCTTGTTGGCGGTCCGAAAGAAAACTCTCCAGCCACGAGAGAGCCACTCCTTCTATTCCCCTCTTCTTCAGACGACCGAGAAGTATCTCATGGGACACAGTATCGAAGGCAGCGGATAAATCCAACAGCACTAGAATCATTGAGTTTCCCCCATCCAGTGACATCTTGATGTTATCAGTCACTGAAAGGAGGGCAGATTCTGTGCTGTGGTTGGGCCTTAATCCAGATTGAGAGGGTTCTAGGCCATCCGCTGCCTCGATATATTTGGACAAGTGAGTGTTTACATGTCTCTCGGTCATCTTACTGAGGAGGGGTAGGAGAGAGATAGGTCGGAGGTTGGAGAGGTCGGTCCATGGAATTGCTGCGTTCTTTCGGATTGGGTTCACCACTGCTTTTTTCCATTCTGTAGGTACAGATCCTTCCCTAAGAGAATAATTGATCAGTGTTAGAATATGAGATCTAAGCAGATTTTGCAGAGAGGTAGTTATTTTGGCTGATAACAGATCGTCTGGAGATCCAGATTTATATAACTCATTAGGGAGGTGAGATCTGAGTCGTTGACTGCTGGGAATGCCGTGAGTGTGGTTTTACTCCGTGTGGGCAGGATGGAAGGGGGGAGTGAGTTGTTACTATTATGGTTGGAGACCATTAGGATTTTATCATAGATCAGGTTGATTTTATTTTCGAAGAACAGGGAGATTTCGTCGCATAGTTGTTGGGAAAAGTCATCAGGGCTTTTACATGCTGTTGGTTTTACAAAGTCTTGAAGGATTTTAAATAGTTCCTTGGAACGATTTCCAGCTTCTGCGAGTCGTAGAGAGAGGCTATTCCTCCGAGCAAGTTTGATGTTTTTGTAATATCTAGCCTGGGCATCATGATGTGCTTTCTTGTTTTCTTCAGTACGAGTTTTTCTCCACTTCTTTTCCAACCTCCTACAGTTTTGTTTTTCTATTCTAAGCTCCTCGGTGTACCATGCTTCCTGTTTGGTGACAGGGTATTGTTTGTGCAATTTTAAAGGTGCTATGTGGTCAATTGCTTCTTTAAGAGGCTTATTGAATTTGGTTAGAACGGTCTCTATACTGTCTGTCTCTGTGGGAGTAGGCTGCTTCCATAACTTTTGCAGTTCCTCTGCGGTGACTTTATACCATTGTCGACGCCAAACGGGAGGTAGGGGGTTTTTATTGGAGGGCTTGGCCACTTTGGATATTGAGAATTCCACAAGAAGGTGATCGGACCAAGTTATTTGGGTCGGAGAAAGGCAGTGTATTTTGGGGAAGTTGGTAAAAACCAGGTCGAGAAGGTGTCCACCTGTATGGGTGGGCTCATGGTTTTGTAACGTCAGACCGAGGGAAGATAGTTCAGAGATCAGGGACATAGTTTCAGGGAGTGAGGGATTGTCAGCGTGGACATTGAAATCGCCAAGAAGGAGGAAATCTTCTTTTGTTTTGAAGTATGGGGCCAAGAGTTCCAATAGTGCGAGGGGGAAGCCTGTGGAGGGCCCTGGAGGGCGATAAACTAAGGCTCCTTTCCAAAAAATGTTAGTGGCATATTGCATTTTAAAAATTATGATCTCGAAAAGAGGGCTGTATTTCTGTTCTAATATGATGACCTTCAGGTGTTCTTTATGCATGATGGCTAAGCCACCCCCTGTTTTCTTTGGACGGTCAAAATGAGTAAACTTATAGCCAAGAGGAACTCCTACAGCGATTGCGGGGACTGTGTGGGGTTTCAGTGTGTATTAGGTCCCATACCTCGAGTTGGTGTCTAGGTAGGGAGCGAACATTTAGAAGGAGGCATTTTGTCTCCTTTGTCCCTCTAGGAGTTTCTTCCTTTTTATTTAGCTTCTCAGTAATAGGTTTTGTATAGGAGGCTTGATATTTGCAATATATACAAGAGAAAGGGCCCTCAGGGCACGGACAGGAGTCTCTGGAGCATTCTGGGAGAGGGGTAGGTCTAAGGTGTAATAAAGTTTGAGTCGAATACCTGAAGTGAGGGGGCCTTGCGGAGGTAATAGGCATGGGAGTTGGGTCCATGTCCCCTGGCCCCGTCCTGACGGGCGCAGACGGGCAGGACTCTGGCACGACTCCGGCGCAGGTCCGGCGCGTCCGCAGTACGCGTCCACTGCGTGGAGTCGTGACCGTTCTTTTTAAAGCGCTGCTAGAGCGCGTCACCCGCCTGGCCCACACCCAATATGGCCGCCACTAAACCGGGATCCCAGCCCTCGGCGTCGATACTCGGCCGAGGGCGGTCCGGAGGCAGGGAAGGGAGAAGGCACACAGAGCGCTTAGGAGCGCTGACGAAGTCTTTAAAGTCTTTGAATCTCTAGCGCGTATTATTCAGGCGCTACCAGTCACACAATGTTAAAATACAAAGTAAGAGCTAAAATCTTTGGCGCTTATTAATCAAGCACAGCATATCACGCGATGTGAAAATACAGAGTAAATGCTAAAATGAACAAAGTAACAGAGAGAGACCTCCCGGCTTCCGCCTCAGGAGGGAAAAGGTGGCTTCTGATTACCCCCCCCCAACTGCCACTCCCCTGAAACCTCCAAAAATTGCAGCCAAAAAACAGACAAGGTCGGTCAAGACGTCCATAAATGAGTTCAAAGTGTGAAAGTCCACTCGCCAAGTGAGTCAATGTCTCCGGAGCGTTAGCAAATGATCACTTCGGGTCAGTAGAATTGCCCCACCGCCCCCAGCCCTTATGCAGCCTCAACCCACATTAAATAACTTAAACAGCAACATTCCCTACGCCTTCTCATACCCAATTCACATCCCCTGCACGGTTCCCTCATCAGCCTCAACATTTTCCTCACCCGTGTGCTGGTTCAATAAATAAGTTCTACAAACACAAGAAACCCCTGTACCCGGGACTTAAGTTAGCAATCATCTAACAGGCATGAGAACATCATATGTAGGAATCCTCAATCATAAGATTCAAAACGTACCCCCTCTCAATTCTATGGTTGGGTATATATTCTCTAATGCCCTACTAATGCCGATTCACTGTTTGTGACTACTAATGGGAAATTCCAGTGTGTGTTCAACTCGACATACCCTATGATGTCTGCCCTATTGGGACAATACATCCATCCACACACAAACCGTCAACCCAAAAAAATGTGTGGCGGAGAGGAAGGCACCTCACGGGCGAACACCATCGGGGAAATTGGCAGATGTTACCAATACTTTGCCCCTTTCTCATCATTGGTTGCCATTCCTTTTCCAAAAAACAATGGTGTCACAACACAAAACGAATTGTGAAACAAATAATGTAAAACAAAAGGTGCTGAACACGGAGCTCAGAGCATAGCTCCCTAACGTGACAAACACAATAGAGTGACAATAAAATCAACAGTCACACCAACCATGACTACTTTATTATTGAATATGGTATGCACTGCTGAATTAAAAAGGCTGGTAGCTTACTGCCGCATACCACTACCTGTAACCAACATGTTTCACTGCACAATAAATGTTATGGGAGATTCATCAGGGTTAGCACTCTGTCACTGCACCAGCATTGGACATCTTTTAACCAGGAAACTGTCGAGTTGAAAACACACAGTTAAAAACACATTAGGACCCATTCTGAACCAGACTTCTATCCACATATTTTACATAACTGTGAAAAAAATATTGATTTTAAGGGGAACATTACCCTTAACCAGCCATGTCCACTCGTACCAGCTGGTCAGGCACCTCTCCACCCTACTGTCGATTGTGGTATCAATCTGTAAATAATTCAATTGTAGTTAGTGAGGGAATACCCCACCCATACGTTATCATTATCACGATGTATCCAAATTATACCTTCGAGAGAGATATATTTCAACAAGGGTTTACATACACATCAAATCTTGTTTAAAAGCTATGGATTATGTAGTGCTAGGCAGAAGAAACAGTTATACACACATCAAAATCTGTTACGAAGCTGTGGATTTTATACTGCTAAGCAGAAAAAGATTATGCCAAGAGTGTTTTCAGCACACCCTTTCTCTGCAAGTGTTCGATTATATACCACACTACTTTATATCTCGTTGCTTAGGGAGGTTGAGCAAAACTTAATGATTGCCCTTTTTACCAAAACACATCACTCGTTAAAGAAGTCAATCCAAACGTCCTTCCCACTCAAATCAACATCTTTTTGTATTTCCTCATCACGCAGGGAGCCTGGCGCATCCATACTTTCACCCTCTCCTTACTGTGCAGGTCTCGTAACGGGACCTTACATCATCCCAGGAACGCCTTCAAACCGCCAATCGCGCCTTTTTAAAGTCTGCACCTAGTATACAGACTCAAGGACCCGGCTAGGCACGTGATCGGAAGAATAGTCACATGATCCTGTGATCAAAAAACCGCGTGACCATGGCGATGCACCGAAGCTATTCTAATTCCATATGAACTAGTGCGGGCGCCATGTTAAAGAGGACGTGTATTAAATGTCCGTGTATTAAGTGTAGACCCACTCCCTCAGGGTTCTAACTGCCGAGCCTCAAAATTTATCGGTAAAGAACTTTTTGGTCAAACACTTTTTTTGAAGAAATCTTCACAGTCCGGGCGTGAGATTTAGTTAGAACATCACGCCCCGGGTACGTAACGAATATTCCCGTTCAATATAAGTTGGTGTCACAATATCATGGCACCACCGACATGGAAATGCCGGGTGTTATGCTCTAGTGGTCTCATAATTCTGTGATTGGACGGGCGCGTTGCCGTGGTACCGCGCCGGTTCAGCTCTACTCCAATACAAACTCATGCGGGCACCATATTAGAGTGGTCCTGTGTTAAATATCACATAGTTATATCTGTGAATCCCCATGTTTGAATGGTAAGCCATCTAGGTCCAAGCATGAAATTTAATTACAACCATCATTCAATGTCTATTAGATATATGGTTACTCATAAGGTACCAAATTATTGAGCCATATAGTAATTACTCAGGTTAGACAGCAGGAGCACCAGTCAAAGAAAAGTTTTATTAGCAGAGCAGGGCGGAACTACTTAACTTTGTTCCATTCAATAATTTCATTCAAGCCCCGCCTGTCACTACCCTCTCTGAAAATCCATCTCGCTTCCTTCGTGATCAGGATCGACTCGATGTTATTAGGATTACCCTTCCCTGTCTCCAGAATTGTCCATGCGAAACTATGTTTTTCTTGGTGGCAATGTTGAACCAATTTGGTAGTCAGTTTCCCTGCCCTGCTTGTACTAAGGTGTTCCTGTATGCGGACTTTTATTTTCCTCGTGGTAAGTCCAATATATTGTAGGCCGCAGCTACATAGTAACCTGTAAACCACATTAGTGGTATTGCAGTTACTGAATTGATTCAGAAACCATTCCTTTCCTGTGGACAGCATGACTTTACTACATTTCTGGGTCAACGGACACACTGAGCACATTCCACATGGATAGTGTCCATTGGGTATAGTTGTGGATTCATTTCTTACTGACACCCGATCCCGGGTGTGGACCAGCCTATCCTTAAGATTGCCTGACCGTTTAAAGGCAAATCTAGGTGGAGGCATGGAGAAATCTTTATTACTTAGTAAGTTCCAATGCTTTCTAATTGACTGCCTGATCTTGGTGGCCATGGGCTCATAAGGCATTACTACTGGTAAGCAGTCCTTCTTTTCTTTATTGGTATGTTCAATAAGTTGTCAGGGGTCCCCAAATATCCCTAGGGCCAGACTTCAACTGCAATTGGTCTGCGTATACATGAAGATATTCCTGCTAAGTGGACATGTCATGTATCCAAGCCTTGAATTTAGGCGCCCTGCCCCTTCTGCTGGCCACCTGCTGTCGCGCCAGTAGCACGCTCATTGCCAGGAATTAGCGATGCAGCGTTTTTATGTCACCCAGCAAGCCCAGCAAAGCCCTGAGGGGAGTCGGTTCAATTGAAGTACCCAGCATCTGAGTCAGTCCCGTAAAGACCTCCACCCAGTAAGTGGCAACTTAGGGGCACCCTAATGCCAAATGTATAAAATCTGCCTGTCGACCACAGCGTAAGCATTTATCGTCACCCCTGAGATGGAGCTTATGTAACTTCGCTGGGGTATGATAGAGTCGGTGTAAAAATTGATAGTGCAGCAATCGCAGCCTACTGCTGCCAGATATCGCGTCAGTCTGGAGGCAGGCTGCCTCCCATTGGTCGTCAGTTAGGGGGCTGGCAAGATCCACATCCCAACCCCGTCTGGCTCTCACTAGTGAATGGGGAGGGGCAGTATGTATCCGTTTATACAACAGAGAAATAACATGTGCCGGGGCCTCTGTGTGCAACATTAAGTGGAGTGACGTAAAGGTCTCTGGCTCCTTTGGAAATTCCGGGTTCTTGGCCCGAAAGCTCTGCCTGAGCCTGGTATAAAGGAACAGATCCATAAATGAGTATGCGTACTCCCCGAAAAATGTAACTTTTGTACAGAATTCACCCCAACGTATAAATCTCCCCAAGTCGCATACTGCAGTTTGGTTAACAAGTTTTGGCATATCTTTTCGCCTGTATCCGGCAGCAAGGGGCAATGTCATAAGGACACCCTAGGGGAGTACATCAGTTGCACCCCCTCTTTGCGCGCCAACCAATGCCACGCACTGACAGTGCAATCTACAGTGAATGGGTCTCCCCCCTCTCGTTGAATGGTGTAAACACATACCCAGATGTCAGGACCGGGGCCATATAACCATCCTCCACCGCGAGGTGGGGCATGAACAGAGGGGGATGGAACCAATACACCGCGAAGTGAGCCTGCGCGCTATAATAATATTGTTCAAAATCAGGTACATCAAACCCACCGAACTGGTATGGCAGCATGAGTGTGGCCAGCTTCAACCGTGCTTGCTTACCTCCCTAGATAAGATGCACCAATTGCGTTTTAAGTGTTTTAAAAAAGAAGGCACCTGGGTGGTAAGGAATACTTATAAATAAGTATAAAAATGTCAGTAGTATAACCATCTTAATTAAAGATATCCTCCCGGCCATCGAGAGGGGTAGTTTAATCCATTTAGAGATGTTATCCGTCACCTTATCCATGGCCCGCCCATAATTTGTTCTTAACAGTGCGTCTTTATCTCTAATGACATAAATATCCAGATATTTGAGATCTCCTGTCTCCCACGTTAGCGGGTAATCCAGTGGGTAAGACAGTGTGTTGTCCGTCAAGGGAAAGACTGCTGATTTGCCCCAATTTATTTGCACCCCCGCTATCGCCCCAAAGTTTGTAATCTCCCGTAAGACTGGGTTAAGGTTGTCCTGTGGTTTATGTATATACAACGTAATGTCATCAGCATAAAGTGACACTAGTAATTGCCTAGATGGATATATGAGGTCTCCATGATTATGGTGCTGCCGCAGTTTCGCAGCCAGGGGCTCTATTGCTATAGCAAAGAGTACAGGGGAGAGTGGGCACCCCTGTCTCGTCCCTCTAGTGATCGGAAAGGCCTCAGAGTGGGAGCCATTAAGATGAACCCTGGCACATGGCTTCGTATATAGCAGTTGGATGAAAATTAATAAAGGGTTCCGGCATCCCCATATGTTTCAGCATCCCCATCACATAGTCCCATTCTACGGAATCAAACGCTTTGGTGGCGTCCAAAAAGACCGCCACCGCAGCGCTGTGTGGATCAATATCCTGTAGGACAGCCAGGAGAGTCCGTAGATTATGAGCTGTGGCTTGGTTCGGTACAAACCCTGCCTAATCCGGCAGCACCAATTGTTCTTGGAGCAGATTAAGCCTCGTCGCTAAGACTTTTGCCAAAAACTTTGTGTCACTGTTAGGAAGCGACAGGGGCCGATACAAATCACAAAGGCTGGGGGACTTGCCGGGTTTTAGCAATTATATTATTTGAGCTTCCCTCATGGTCATGGGTAGGCAACCATCCTCCAGTGCTTCATAGAATACTGCCTTCAATATGGGCACTAATATAGACACATAAGCCTTATAAAAGTCTATGGGAATCCCATCTGACCCCGGGGCCTTCCCTGACGACATGGTCATAATGGCCTCTGTAATCTCATCAACTTCTAAGTCAACAGCCAGGAATTTACGCTGCGTGTCCCCCAGCCATGCCAATGCTGTGTCCTCAAAATATTCCCGAAGGTCTAGTGGAGCCCTCCTATGTGACGTATAAAGTTTTTTATAATACTCTATTAGGGTAGTCATTTGGCCTGAGAGATTTCTATGCAGTCTTCCCTGTTCTTCCTGCAATTCAGTGACATAATTATGAAATCTAGGGGATCACACCGCACTAGCCAGGGCCTTTCCAGGCCTGTCACCCTCGCCATACACTCGAGCCATGCAGTGCTTCCCCGGAATTTACATTCTCTGTTTGCTGCTTCCGTGTATTACGTCATTTTCCCTTGCTGGCTAGCCCTTAACGCCCCCGTCTCACTCCCTACACTTATTGCCCGCACTAGCGCCTGCAGCTCTCCCTCCAGTTTGTGTAATTCTTGACGAATGTCCTTCAATATACCCCCACCCTTAGAAATAAACCATCCTTGCACTGTCACTTTAAATGCCTCCCATACCGTTGTTAAACTGGACACTCGATATTTCTGGTGAAGAAGTCAGTAATCTCCTGCTCCGTCTCTGTTTTAAAGACAGCATCTTGCAAATGTAATGGGTTCAGCCTCGAGTTAAGATAGGGGGATAGGTCAATTGGGGGCCGTAGGGTCACTAACACAGGGGAGTGATCAGAAAACATACGAGCCAGATGCACCGCACTGCCGACCCAATGTGTCATTCCACCCGATACTAGCACGTAATATAACCTGACCCAAGTGTCAGGCACAGCTGAGTAGTGTGTCCCTTCCATCCGTGTAGGATGCATGTGCCGCCATGTGTCCAATAAACAGTTGGATTCTATGATGCCCTGCAGGGTATATTGAGTGATGGTGTAGTGTGCTGCGGTAGCATGGGAGTGGTCATGCTTGGGGTATACCACCGTATTGAAGTCCCCTCCCAGAGAACACATGTGGACCCGAGCGTGTTTTGCTTGCCTCGCAACATGAGCAAGTGGTGGACATCATCCACGTTGGGGCCATAGTAATTTGCAATTGCAACAATATGTGATTGCAACTTACCCCAAAACACCCAATACCTCCCGTCACGGTCCATGTCCATCCCCCCTAGCACACACCGAACACCTCGCTTGATAAGGATGGCCACCCCTCTAGAATAGCTAGAATACGATGCAAAGCAGCTATGGGAGGCCTAACGTGATGCGAACTGGGGCGTACAACCATACGGAAAGTGGGTTTCTTGTAACAGAACCACATGGACATGGTGGCGATCTAAATATCCTATTCAAAACAAAAGAGAGAGAGAGGGTGTTCTACATGCGTGTAAGGCGGGAACTCCTGGTCCCCTTCCGAATATTTTTAACAACAATTGGAGGAGTGCCCCCTGGGTATAGCAGAGAAAGACTCTGTAACCACAACTTAAAGATCAATAATGCACAATGTGCCCAACCTTATTACAGGGCATAGGATGTCCTTTTTGAAGACCGCTCACTCACCAACCTAGTTGGTGACATGCTTAATCATCGGGGTCCCACCCCGCAGGCCGAGTGCCTGCAGGGTGTGCTTCGACACCTGACTACAGTGGAGCGGGTATTTTGTTTTCTTTTTATATGTGCGGTGATATTAAAAGGTGATTAGTGATTTAAAAAGGGGCCAATGCTACTCACTCTAAGACTTTATTCCTTAGTGATTGGACACCCTTGGAGATAAACTGTAACACCTATGTCTAATTAGGTAGACTCCGGTGTTCAAGACGTGTAGTGAATTAAAATAGCGACGTGTGCTATGTGATTAAAATACAGGTCTACATGTTTCAACCATCTTGCCAATGTGGGTTTTCGTCAGGACCAGTGTGGATGACCTGGGCGGTACGCACACGCTAAGATGTGCCCTACCCTCGATCATGAAAAACGGAACCACAAACTTGTGGCCCTTTTCAAAATAGTGATGTCTTCTCCCCGTTCTGGAAGAAAAACTCAGAAAGCGGCAATTGACCACTTCATGGGCGTCTGGGTTCCAAGAGCTGTGTGCTCACGTAACTTGTGGCTTCTGCTTCTCAGTCAGGTAACCTACTTGGTTCCTATTGTGGTACGTCCCGTGGAAGTTCCACGGGGCGTACCGCAATAGAAAACAAAATACCCGCTCCACTGTAGTCAGGTGTCGAAGCACACCATGCTGGCACTCGGCCTGCGGGGTGGGACACCGATGATGAAGCATGTCACCAACTAGGTTGGTGAGTGAGGGGTCTTCAAAAAGGACATCCTATGTCCTGTAATAAGGTTGGGCACATTGTGCATTATTGATCTTTAAGTTGTGGTTACAGAGTCTTTTTCTGCTATACCCAGGGGGCACTCCTCCAATTGTTGTGAAAAAGATCTACATATCCTAGCACTTGCCTCTGTTTCCTGGGGTCATTCAGTCCTCTCACATTCCAGGAAACAATGCGTAGATAATTTCTATCACTTATATCATCCGCCATTGCTGCTACCCATCTCAATCTGCCTATAGTAATGGTCGCACTCGTCTCGCACTCTCATGTAGGGTAACCTTATCCTCCCTGCCCATCCCCCCCACCACCCACACCGGCCTCCCCAACTTCCCAGGAACAACCATCCCTCCCGCCTCCAACATCCGATCCAACAAATTGCATCTTCACTCTCGAGAACCAAACAATACAGAAAGAAAAGGGGAATGCCCTCAATCGGGGACCGCTAGGGGCCTTTGCCGCACACACTCAGCCTCTCTATCTCACCCGTCCGCAACCCCATTAATCAAAGGGGTCGTTCTGACGGGACGGAGGCGAGTGTCCGGGCGGCCAAATAGTCAGACAATCAATAAACTATAGAAATACATCACCAAAGAGCACAGCGTCCAGAAATCCCTTGGTTTCGATACTGCTATTGTCCCCATCTCATGTAGGTTCGCGTTGTCTGCCGGGCTGTGACAGAGGTGAGTGGGACTGGGAGCGTCGTCGGGCAGCTTCTTCCTGGGATGCTGATCTACGGTCGCGTTTAAGGTACTCCTCCACCTGCTGAGGAGAGTTGAAGAGATGTTGTGTCCCCCGATGATAAATCCTTGACCTTGCAGGATATAACATGGTGTACGTGATTTCTTGAGCTTGTAGCTTTTTCTTCACAGCTGTAAATTTGCGGCGGGCTTCTTGCACGGCTTGGGTGAAGTCGGGGTAGAAGGCCAAGGTGGTATTTTCATAACGTACTTCGCCTTTTTCGCGCGCCAGGCGTAGAACAGTGTCCCTGTCGCGATAGTTCAAGAAGCTCATTATCACAGGGCGCGGTGGGGCTCCTGGAGTAGGGCGTACCGACAAGGATCAATGAGCCCTTTCGATGATAATGTGTGCAGAAAAGGAGTCCTTACCGAATAAATCATTCTATAAAGTCCTCCATTCTCCCTGTGTTTGTAGATTCCACAAGGCCTAGTACCCGTACATTGTTCCTTAAGGAGCAGGCCTCCAGCTCCTCATTCTTGTCCGCGATGACCTTCAGTATCTTGTCCATTTGTAGCATGTGCTGTTTACTGGCCACCGCTCCATCCTCCAGACCCGACATTCTGTGCTCTGTTTCTTTTAGCCTCTCCTCATGCTGATCAAGTTTCGCAACCACTGTCTCCAGCCTGCTGTTCATGGCATCTATTTTAGAGTCAATGGAGCTGAGGCTCTGTTGCATCCCCACCAGCAACGTCTTCCATCCCTCATCCCTTGTCTCCAGTGGATCCTCCTCCTCGCGCTCTTTGGAGCTGGTGCCGGACGCCTTACGTGCATCGAATGTTAGTTTTCCCTGCCTAGGCTCCGTTCTCTCCATGTCTGTCTGCTACCAGCAGTATGCTTAGATCTGGTACGTGTGCCACAGGAGAGCAGATATGTTAGTCACGGCCGTTCTCACCTCCACTATGCCTGCTTTCTTGTTTTCTTCCAGGCACCACCGTATCACTTCCCAGCCACCTGCATCTTATAAGAGGGTACAGCCTGATCACCAGGGAATGAGTAGGTTAGCAGGTCGCAATTAATAATCTCCAATAATCCAGGGCAGACAGGGGCAGCCGGTCCCCAGACAAGCAAGCAGAGCTGTCTCTTTGCCTATGCTAGTTCTTGAGGGCTAGCGTCTGTTGCTCAAAATGGCGGCTCAGGGCCTGCCGCGTATATTGAGCCGTCTCGATCTGCCAACTATGCCCACTCACTTTCACTTATACTGCCGGTCTCTGCCGTATTACTGTGCCGCAAGTATTAGAGCCCCCGATGCATCCAGCCGCCCCCGCTCCTCACCGTCGCGTCTGCTGGGCCACAGGGCCACCCCGCCGATCCCTGGCCGCCGCGTGAGTGCACAGAGGTTTCACATGTGCCGCTCTCCCAGGGCCCTCACATTGCAGCCGGTGCCTCACTCCTCGGGGCTGGGCAACTGGGACCTGTCTGCAAAGGCTGCCCAGTCGCGATCTTCATCCACGTAAAGCTGCACAGCATTGCAAGCAGCACCGCGGCTGGGCCTATGCAGCCGCTGCCTCTCGTGACTTCCTCAGCTGGCCGAGCTTTCCAGGCCTCTCACTCCTTGCTCTGCCCTCAGTTCCCGCAGCTCGCCGCTCAGGTATAAAGCGGCCCACCAGCACCAAATTGGGGTCGCAGCACCAGTACACCTTCCGGTACCCGATGGTTATGTTGAAGGATCGATTTGTTAAAAAGGATGGGGTTTATGTTTAAAATTCCGTCTGGAACGGCGGGAGCCTCACATCAGCGCGGCCATTACGGTCAAGCGCCACCTAGCGCCCCCCACAGATTGAGATTGTGATATTTGAGCATCTTTTATTTTTTTACATTTTTTTCACTTAATACCATTCAAGCTATTTGTTAGGACCTAATTCAAAAAAGGTATTTGTATATTAAGTTAGACCTAAATGTGGAAATTACCTTATTTATTGATGCAAAACCACTTTTCCAAATCAGGAACAGTGGGTTCAAATATGTAACCGGGTGTACTGATACAAAGATTTATTCATGGGTAAATCTATGACTAAGAGTTAGGAGGGGATGTTACAGTAGGTGTTACAGGGCAAAACAGCTGTGTGAGTCTCTGAACAACCACAAACGTTCAAATTTTTTAGCACTCCTCCTTTTCCAAAAAGGCAAAGGAACACCTGAAAAATTAGTGAAAATGCAGGAGAAATGGTTTGTACACTGGAAAAAATGCATCCCCCTTGGAGAATTTTTAAATAAATGACATTGCATAATTGTGATGGCATGCCCCCATGCACATTTGTACACAAACGGCACAAGTCGATTTGTCTCTATATTGTTAAAATTACCAATTCACATAGATGTTCCTGACACTGTCAGACGTGCCCTGGCATCACATAGGAGCTTTTTGTGAATGCTAAAAATGTGTACATTTAATCTTATGGGGTGGCGGGGAGGGGTCACAATCCTCCAGGTATAAATGTACTAAGTTCTTTTAGAATTGAGTGCATACTGCTAATAAGTGACTGAGACTTTTCTTACAAGGAACAGGATGAAAAAACGATCAAAGTAACATGTAGAAGTGACTAAAGTCCTTCCCTCACTTTCTGTTCCCTCCCCTTTGTATCTCCACTGGGGTTTGCCTCCTCTGTAGTGCTCCATTGCAAGACAGATAGGTTTGAGACTTAGAAATACGAAAAATTCTGCATACATAAAGATGCTTTATACATTTTGGAAAATCGCAGGGCATGTAAAATTGTTTCCCAGATTTCTGAAGTGCTCAAAATACTAATGTTTTAGTCGATTATTAGGAAACTCAAACTTAAGAAATCTTTGCTTTGTTGCTGATTATCTAAATCTTTTTTAAGGTGGGGTGAACGCTCAATACACTTGTGGAGGTCTGGATTGTTTGGTAAACCATTAAAATATGTTTTAATATTTCATTTGTGCTCCTTCAGAACCTAGAACGTCTCAGACTATTTATGTGGGAATTGTGCTCTAAAATGCATAATTTCTCACATTTAAAAAAATTTAAAAAACCTAAGAGGGAGTCAGACAAGAGGTCAGTAGCGAGCAGAGAGGCGAGCAGAGAGCTGAGTGCGCAGAACGGGCTAACGGTCGGAGGACGCCAGCGGGCGACACCGAGAGGAGCTCTTACGCACCCTCCTCTCCCCTCGAGAAAGGCCAAGGGGACCAAGTGGACCGAGAGAACCGAGAGAACCGAGAGGACCAAGGCACCTAGGCACCAAGGGGCCCCGTCAAGGAGGTAGGAGGCGGGAGACCGCCAATTTTGCCGCTCAGTGGAAAGGCGGAGAACGGTGAACGGGTCACGCTCACCTGTTACTCCCTGCTGCCTGCTGCCTATTGCCTGGCCGACGTCAGTCGGGGCACGGGCGCGGGTCGGGTGTAGGCCGGAGGAGGGGGTGCGGGTGCGGGTGCGGGCTCACTCCCCGGCCCCCCGGTCTGTCGGCCTTGTTCCGCAGCCTGGGGGGGGCACAGCGGTTTGGTCTGGCCGGCAGGGCCCCCGTCCAGTGGCTTGGTCTGGCCAGTAGCGCCCTGACTCACGGGGGAAACGCTGAAGGCAGTGAACTGTTGGGAACTTGTATCCCAAACGCCGGTCAACTGACAAACTAACCACTAATTGAACCCGACCAATTGAGTACCAACAATAACCGCGCTTTCAGGAATAACAACAACATCAACCCCCACAGCGACTCCCGCTGTCACTTAACTCATTGCTGGTAAACTAACGTCGAAACAGAGGGAGAACGGGCCTGTGGGCTAGCAGCAGCAGGTAGTGTGAGCGCTGGAAGTTAAGGGATAGCGCTGTGATAACAACACTCCTGTAATAAACACTAATCGTCGTTTTTGTCATTACAACCACCGCCTTACAAACGGCCCAAACGACAGTAGCGCAAGTTCTAAATTGCCACAAATAGAAGGGACAAAGCGAACAGCAGCAAGGAGGAGGTTCGCACTGCACCTGAATCGTACCCCGTCTGGGACAAGGCTAGTAGGACAGGCAAGGGTTCCAGTGCCGACTAAGGTGCAAGGCTGCCGCAGAACTTTGCAAGCATCCCTGCTAGCACTCCTGCTAGTACCCGAGCTAGCGGCAAGAAAACAAACAAAAAAAAACAACAAGTAACCCACAAAATAATAAGTAAACTACCTGGGACCAACTGAGGGGAAAGATGAGATCCGGGAGACCGATAGTAAACCCACCAAGAATCACCAGGAAGAAGGCTAAGGCCAAGATCAAATCGCCAGCCCACACCCTGCATGCCGACCGACCTCCTAGTCTAATTTCCCCCACCTACTCAATTTTTGGAACTGTGAAACCCTCTGGGAAGTTCACATTTATGAAAGACCCGATGTCGGTAATCTACTCAATGCCGACAACCCCAAACGGTCTACAGAAGCCAATGACCCCGAACACCTGTAGCACAAAGAAGGAGGAAAAGGACATATCAGCAACCCAATCAGTCCAATCACCTACAATCATAATGTCGAACGGAACCGAGCCGAATCATAACTGTGCGGAACAAGTTCATGACTCAACAAAACACTCAATGCAATGTCTAGCCCAAGTCCATAGGGGCAATAACACACATGAACCAGCAGCAGGAGCCGACGCAGAGAAAAAAACAACAACAATGCGAGACTCAAATATAGTTCTGGACACTCCATTTGAAGGTTGCATAAGCAATGTAACATCAAACAACAGTGAATTGAATTTTGTCGCGCCTAGCAATCAGCGATCAGTCAGTAAAAGGGACAGTCCTCTTAAAAACAATCTGAGTGACCCAACAGACAAGGTCCACCCAAATAATCACTCAACTCCTAGATCGGTCTTATACTCAAACAAAAACCTAACACTGAGGACAGCGAAAACAATAGACCCACATCTGGCATGGAAACTCGAAACATCTATACCAACTAGCAACGATAAGACCATAAGGCATAGGGATTGCCCATCCATTAATACAACTGGAAGTGACACGGAGCAACCCAATACAAGTGATAAATTATTGCTTGCCGCGCTGGAGGATCTAGCAATAACGATTCATGACTCACAGTCAGAAATCTTACCCATCTCACCAATCACAGGTCCACCGAGCAAAAATCAAGCAAAGACCCTCAGTGGAACGAAACCGGTACTAGAAAATGAATTACTTACACATGTAAGTAACTGTGGCAAGGACAACCCAAAGAAAGTATCTATATTAGAAATGTCAAGTTCCTTGACACTAGACATTGCACCCACCGAAAGACGTAAAAAGCAATCTTGAATCCATATTCACGCTACACAAGGCATTGGGACGCATATTGGAAACATCGATAAAAACCCTAAATATGCAGTCGGATAAACTTGACGTACAAATATACTTAATGGGCTCAATAGTCGAACATATAGCTGGCATAAACAAAAAACTTGACGTAATGGCTGGCACATTTAACATCCTAACAGAACAAGTCTGCTCAAGTAAGCCAACTCACCCCTGCACTTGTCATCCAATACTGGAAAAACTCCAGGATCTGCCATTTATATTGAAGGACATCCTGCAAGAATGTAAGCAGACTAACCTAACCGCTACCAGTATTCAACTGAGTGATGATTTGATCTCTTTTGATCACAAAGTGATTCAAACAAATAATGCAAATAAGCCTAAGAATATAGAGGCAGCCAACATAGTGGCTCCGCACCAACAGCTGGCGGAAGGAAATGATAAACATAGCAATCCGAGCATTAACATAGTCAATAGACCAGAAAAGTTAAACTTAAAAATTGATACTGCCTCGATCAACCTACTGAGTAACATTAAACCTCTTACCACCGACCAACCCCCTGAAGTTGACTGCGGGATAAGACTCACCAAACGTCAGAATAAAAGGGCTAGGAAAAATAGAAACCAACGTCCTAGGAGCGATCCTGATTACAAGCAGACGACATCAAACTTCCCCATTTTTGAACAAACCAAAGTAAAAAGCAGGAGTGTCGCAACTAGCGACTTATCACAGACGATGATAGCTAATGACATAAAAATCAAGGGTCAGAGGAAGCCCGTAATAACTGAGGCACACACTACGAGAACAGAACCCTCCAACAAGCGACTACAGAAAAATTTGCCAAACAGAACACCTTATACAGCAGGAGTTATCCCCCCAAAAGCCTTGGGTACAGGGAACTCTCCGGGCACAGAGCTCTGTGACATATTGGGATCAAACGTCATCACTGACCAAGAAGACACTATCGACGGTCAGTCAAACAAGCCACTAGCAATTAATCAGCTCATATCGGGAAAACCTGAACCACCCCCCCAAACAGATCCCAAGTTCGCAGAACACGAACAAGCAGCTTATATTAATTGAGAAAGAACCAAACAACGACAAGTCTGGAAAAGACAGGCTCAATAGTCAGGTTGTTGAAAAGACAGCTATCAAAGACATAGTATCTCCAATTCTAATTACTACTTCAAGTGTGGCCACAGAACCTGGCAGACAACTGGCAACAAATGCGAGCAGGAAAAACCTTGATCTCATTAAAGTAACCTTCCCAACCGACAGAAAGGACGTTAACTCTGAAACAATTAGGAAAGCAGGGGGAAGACGTCGCTCAGAGAACTTAGTTGATGCAAATGAGTGCTCAGCAGCAACGAGGCACGTGACAAGCATAGAACATGAAGAGAAGCCATTAAGCATCCCACACAACCGATCCCTGAACGGTGTTCATCTCCCCCTTGGAAACTGTCACACCGTCAACATGAAAGACTCTGGGAGCCACAACCAAATGAACCAACGCCAAATTTTCTAAATTTGTGATAACCCACTAATGACAAAGGAGAAAGTTCCCAACGCGGGGAAGCTTCTTTTCATCCCCGAATACGAGCAGCAAGGCTCGCAAGACTATTTAAACCGTGGGAACATACTTCGCTTAACATCAGCTATCCCTAGTCTTGGTTACCTTACTTCAGCAGACCTCCTGTCAGTTGAGTTTATAACAACGAATGACGAGCCAAAAAAAGAGTGCACAGTCACGATATGGAGGGAGGTAGGAATAGTGACCCACATCCTCTCCGAAATGGCCAAATTTAAGTAATGGGGAATTGTTTTGAAGGAAATGGTCAAGGCAGCGTATCTGTGCCCGCTCCTAAAAAGGCACTCCAAGAGTGCAAACCAAGTACTGAGGAATCGACCAACGTGCTCGGTCCTCCAAGGAGCTAGGGGAGCCGAAGCAGTAGGCTATGAGCACCTACAGCCGCAATTGCCACTCCCAAATTGAACGCCCGGTAAGTCAACTAACACTGTAAGCCACGTTATAAATATCCTCTCCTGGAACATTGCGGGTGCTAAAGACATTGTGAACAAAAACGTCAAAGCTGCCACTTGGGACCCGTATGCGATAATAGCCTTACAGGAAACGTGGCTAACCGACCCAATTGACATACCGGGCCGTTTGTGTTATCATGTAGGTGCGACTCGCCTACAGCGTTTTGGGCGAGCCTGTGGGGGCCTTTCCGTCTACATTTCAACAGCCCTAAAGATCAGAACAACACAATTGCCTGAATCGGCGGCGGACATGCAAATCTTAAAATTAGAGAGTACAACAATGGCCACAACCAGAACCATAATCTTAATAAACATATACGTAAATCCCCAAAAATCTCTAAAAAAAACACTCTTCCAACGTATCACCTCTGTGGTCTCAAACATGCGTTAGGAACATTGTGACTGGGAGATAATTCTCACGGGCGACTTCAATTCAAACCTCCTACAACAACCGGAGGACGAAGCTAACATCAGCGCTGCAAATGAAATTTGGAATGTCTTGCCGCAGGTGGTCCCTCAGGCAAGAAAGAACGATAAGGAGGGTAAACAACTCATGTGTGACCTTGAAAATCTCGGTCTAAGAACATTAAATGGAAGAACCAATCAAGACAACCCTCCCTCCATGACCTACACAGGCCACAACTCCTGCTCCGTACTGGACTACACACTTGTCACACTACCCCTGCTTAGTCAAATACAAGACTTCCACATCATCTGTTCTCTGGACAGCGACCATTCTAAACAGCATTTTGAGATCACAATGAACATACCTAAACACGCTCTGGCTCCGACGCTACCAGGCAATGTTACGACCATCAACCTGAAGCGGCTCAAGTGGACAAGTGAATCCCTCCCACGGATAGCTAACGACGCCAAAAATGTACTAGAAGAGTTCCTGAAAGAGAACGCCCTGAGCCCAGACACCTGGAATAACTACTTGAAGCAACTCCCAAGGTCCGACTTAAGTAACAAAACAAGAACCTCCTTCAAATTTAACGTCGTATTTAATAGATCAGCACTACTATTAACCGCATGCATGCGGCGGCTTTTCCCGCTGTGTGCGGCATTTTTTAAATTACCGCGATACATGACGAGCTCAGCTCGTCATCCGCGTACGGCAGGTAACGTCGATGACGAGCTGAGTTTGTCATCAGCTTGGAAGGGGTTAAAGAGGAACTTGAACAAATTAACACATCGAGCACGCGGGCAAACCCAAAACTCCAGCGTCTGGGCAGCAGTACGCAAGGTCAGGACTCAATACAAGAAACTAATATGGTCCGAAAAACAAAAACTCCAAAACGAGTTCTGGTCTAAATTGCTGCACAATATAAAGAAAGCCGATTCGCGGGCCTTTTGGTTACAAGTTAACTCCGTAAATCGGACAGCCCAACCAATAAGCATGGCCTGTATAACCGAGTCAGAATGGTCTCATCACTTAACGGACACATTCTCAATTAACAACTTGAGCACAGCAACAATCTTGGTTACCGAAGCAAAAGACAACCCAGAGCGGGAAGACACCACACCAGTGCTCAAAGGGAACAGCTCAAAGGTTTATGGAACAATGGCATTATGCCTCAGGCAAGACGATGAACAAAGCATCTTAAAAATAATTGGAAAAAGTAGGCAAGACAGCGCCCCAGGTCCAAACGGCATTCCACAAGCCATCTACAAGGAGGACCCACAGTACTGGGCTAGTAAATTTAATTTACTGTTTCAAACGGTAAACAAAACAGGTGGCATTCCCGAGAGTTGGAGGGGGGCGATCATAACTCCAATCTATAAAGGCGGAGACCGCAAGGATCCGAACAACTACCGTCGGATCGCCCTCCTTGACGCCGAAGCAAAATACTATGCGTCATTGATACTAGTAGTCCTGGCTGAATGGTCTGAAACGAACAGTAAAATACCACTGAACCAGACCGGATTTCGCCGTGGCATGGGAACAATGACGAATGCTATGGCCCTATGCCTGATCGCTGAGAAAAGTCTACAGAATTCCCAGGAGCTTTATACCTGTTTTGTGGACTTCAAGGCGGCATTTGATCGCGTCAACAGGCAAATGCTATGGGCAAAACTAAAACATCTCGGCCTACCAAACTCAATCCTCTTGCCTATTATTAACCTCCACACTGAAACCTGGATGCAGGTAAAAATTGATAATGGGCGCCGCCTGACCAAGAAGATCCATACCGCCGATGGATTAAAGCAAGGCTGCGTCTTGGCTCCACATCTATTTAATTTATTTATGAGCGATCTGGCAGAAAGCCTAGACAAGGTTAACGCGCATCCTCCCAGGCTAGGCACCCTTCGTCTAACGCACTTATCGTACGCGGACGATGTGGTTCTGTTGAGCCAGACAAGAATCGGCCTTCAACGCCTGTTACACGACCTGTCCAGCTACACAAAAAGGAACCTGTTAACAATAAACATCAAGAAAACAAAGACAATGCTCCTAACACGACGACACAAAATTCCGCCTACCTTCCGAATAAATAATGACCAGCTGGAAGCCGTAAACAGCTATAAATATTTGGCGGTACACCTAGACAAGCACCTAAACTTCCTAGTGCATTTCAAACACATAGAAAGAAAGGGGGCCACTTTACTGCACGCCTTTGCCAGTTTGGCAGTCGAGCTAAAGGGTCCTCTTGTCTCCCCTTTGCTAATCGCAATGAAATCAAAACTATTGCCCACAATAGCATATGGGAGTGTTTTGCACCATGGGAAAAGTGCCACCCTCCTCGACAAAATTCAAACTAAAGTCTATAAACGGTTTTTTTTGTTATCGAATAGTTCCTCTCCAGAGCAAGTCAGACTTGAATTTGGATTACAATCTCATGTTTTACTGAAAAAATACGAGGCCATTAAATTCTGGCACAGCGTCTGGAGGAACCAGGAGAATAAAATGAACGGTTCACTTTGGCAATCGATCCAGACAAGCCCGAACTCTGAGTACTTAAAGTACCTAAAGCTCTCACTAGAGGCAACTGAGCTGGGAACAGTGTGGGAAACAAAACTGCCAGTTCCTTTGTTTAACCAGGTGGTTAAAAGGATTGCTAAGAAACATTCGTTCTTTAACGATAAAATAACCTTTAGTACCCAAACCCATGCCTGGATGACTATTAAATCGTATACAAGGCCTGCCCCAGCACCCTATCTAGACACTGCATTTTCGTTGATACTCAAACGAAAATTTCTCAATTTAAGGCTGGGCATTCTGCCCACAAGACTAGACCAACCTAAATGGAGACCACAAGATACAATGGAGTGCAATCTTTGTGGTGCCGGTAAACAAGACATGATACACATAGTTTGCATCTGTCCAGCCATGTATCAGGGTCTGCGGCACTGGCTTAAGGACAAACTTAATGAGCAAGGAGTCCGCACCTGCCGATCCGCGATATCCCAGATCCTGTGCTCAGCGGACCCCCAATTGTTCTGTATATCAGTAAAATTTCTGGACAGTTTTGTGAAAAAACGAGGCCCGTTGCCATAGGCCCGATCCTCATTGAGACTTAAGAATACTGCTTGTAAGACAAATTTATGCTCTGGAAGAGTTTCTTGAAACTGGTGATAGATTCTTTGCTACATAGTCCTTATCCTTTTTTTTA
This sequence comes from Lissotriton helveticus, assembly GCF_964261635.1. Classification (NCBI taxonomy): domain Eukaryota; kingdom Metazoa; phylum Chordata; class Amphibia; order Caudata; family Salamandridae; genus Lissotriton; species Lissotriton helveticus. Next base: position 597,029,328 of record NC_136063.1, on the reverse strand, counting down.
TATATTTCTTTCCTGTTCCCTTTTTCTATTTATTATTCCTTTATTACAGCCCCAAAAGTTTTGTTTTAAATGCTGCAGAATGCTTCATATTGTAATGGTTTTAATTAACCGAACTATAAAGAATTTACTTTACTTACTAAGAGGGTTAGACCATCTCCCCACAACAGCAAACTTTTCTGAATTGAGTCAGTCAGTTAAATTAGAAGCAGGATTGCATGCCCCACCACGTTGAAGGTCCAACTGCTGCCAATGGTGATGGTATCTGGTTATTGACATTGGCACACTGGGCTTTATAGGTTTTTGATATAATTTATGATCTCATATTTAATGTTGTGAGTCAAGTCATGAACAGTGCAGCTATTACTAGAGTGTTTCAGAGGTTTTATGATTAGACATCCTGACCACAACATACCTTCAACTAAGATTTTTTGGGGGGTAATATCAATGATTCTAATGATGTTTTTGGGTACTTATCTTACAATATAACCTTTAACTTTCTTTAACCAAACATTTATCAATGAGTTCTAACTGATATGATTTAACGTATGGCCTTAGTTTCCCTGTGGCCCTAAGCGGCCAGTATCTGTGATGGAGCAAGGACTCGTAGAGAAGATAATTTCTTGGAGAAATTCTCTCCTTTAACTCAATACCAAGTTATTAATCATGTTTGTGAATGACTAATACGCACCACTTTGAACACACGGGTTAGTGAAGCTTGCTTATGTGTGAACTAATGCGGATAACAATGGAAATGGACAAATACCACTCTAAATGGGGAAACTGTTGTGCGCATGCGTCAACTGCATCTACACAGTATGACAAGCTAACTCTTGGAGGGAAATTCTGGCGCATGAGCAGAAGATACTAAAATGGAGTCTTGAAGACTCGTGTGCATGACACCTGCTTGTTTTAACTAAATCAAGTGGTTTTACTAATGCTAATGTGGGGAAGAGACATAAATAAATAAACTGGGATAGAGTAGAGGTGGTATCCAGTGCAATCATTTTATTTGTGAAAGTAACATCTGTCTATTTACTTTATCACTAGTACGTATTTGGGCCTCTCTTGCATAACCGGACTGAATGAAGTGATGCGATGCCTGCGCATGCCCACTGAGTGGAGCCATGAAGGCCATGACCAAGCTATTGAACGAAAGCTATGATGGAGTGTTACAAGCATGGGAATGCATGGTGCAGAGTTCAGCAATGAGATGTTCTATTCATCGTCATGTCATTAATGTTTCAAAATGGATACATGTAGTGTATGGGAATAAAATGTATAAATGAAAATTAAGGGGATGGGTTTGCGAACAATAGTTGAACAGATTTTAATGACATGTAAGCATGGTGTGATGGAGCTTACCCCATGCCTGACCAATCAGATTTAGTATTTTTACAATATTGAACCTTTAGTTGGTGGAATATTCAAAACGAAAGGTATAATTAAGATAGCTTTAGTTAGTTAGTCAGATGGAGATTTGCCAAATGCAAAGAACAGAGGGTGCAGATGAACCAAGCTGGGAGAGACCCTGTGAGATGCTGATGAGGAATCAAATGCAGAATTTGAAGCAGAACTTTCTATCCTAATTAATTGGGTTAGATCAGAAGATCGCTGAAGAATCTCGAGGAGGAAGAGAGTGTCAGAGAGGGGTGCGACGCAAACTTTGGTATTCTAGAGAGGTCATCTAGCCTGTCCTGATTCCTGTCCTAAAGTCTTTGTCTCCTGACCTATCCCCGGGGACCCTTACCAACCTTTTGGCCAGGGGATTGGTCTTTCACACCATCCTTGGTAACTATTATTTTCGGTTATTTGTTGATGTCCTTCTCTCTCTGTCCTCTCCCTTTCTGAGCATTGATTAAGGTATGAGTCCGAAGTATATGCCTGGTGTTTATGAATTGAATTTTCGCTCCTATAAATGACGGTGACTGCACTGTATTTTGGAATGGTTCACATGCATTAATTTTAGATAAAGATTTAAAACTTTCCAGAGTCTGTGGTTATTTACATTAAATAAAGAACAATTAGTTTTATGTTGTTTTTCACCATCAACTAGTTCAACTAATGGTCCATTGACCAAAGGGAAGAACTTTTTGATCAGTGAAAGGTTAGTTAGGAATATTAAATAACTAATCCTATACACTGTGAAAATTACAAACTTGGCCCCAGCGGTTTTAACTACTTGGGAGTTTATGGGCCCAGGTGAGTATATGATGGTTGAGTATCTGTTGTTGTTGAACTGCTAGATCACCTCTAAGGCACATTCAGCATATTCAGAAGCTACTGAGCATGGGGTTTGCCTTTGGCCACTGCTTTTGCCCTGTAACCTAGTCCTCTGTATGGACTGGGTGTAGGCAGTGTGCAAGACCTTCTAAGAGAATCCTACTCTGAGCTGACGGTTCCAGTATCCTGCACATAGAAGGAGCTATTCTGTTTGTAAATCTAGTGAAAATACACACAATAAAGAACTACCAGTAACATATCTTGGGCTTTCAATGTAGGGTAAAATGATGGCTTAAACATTCATCAGGACTTCGACCCACTCGTATTTAATTGTATTGCTCTTCGTTTACGTGCTGGAGGTGTAAAACAAAGGGTCTACCATTAGGAGTGTGTTTGAGTCCTGCTGGGTGTTGCAAATTAACAGTCAATTTCAATTCTTCCTTCTTGGTCAAGTGCGTGGTTAGCTGCCATCATTTATTTGGGCCTTCTCTACTTTTCTTATTCGCGACAATTAAAAAAAAGTAAATTTATTGTGCAAATTAGGTTTTTGAGAGACAACAAATGCTATTTAAAAATCAATTGAAAACTCGGTATACCTGTGGTAAAGAAAACAAATCGAGGACGACTTTATCAATGTGATGAATACATATATTGAGTATAAAAATATACCTTCAAAACAATTAGATTACCTACACGAAGAGCGACTTTGTAAATAAGAATACAATTTTGTATTTGCTTTGTGATTATGAATCATAGGTATGGTGATAACCATAGGACACTTGCATTTGCCTTAATCAGTTTAAAATTAACGCGTACAATGACCATTAACACAAATCATTTAACAAAAAACTGGAGAGACCAGTGGAGCTCACTTAAAAATGCATTAACAAGTGTATAAAAGCCGCGAAAATATGGCTATCATTGGTGCGCTTATAGCAGCCGTGTAAAGCAAATACAAATTGTAGTTTATATATATATATATATATATATATTTATTTTTTTTTAACCCCTTCGGGGCTGATGACAAGCTCAGCTCGTCATGGGCGTAACCTGCCCTACACTGATGACGAGCTGAGCTCGTCACGTAACGCGGGTTTTTTAAAAACGCAGCGTGCAGCGGGAAAACCGCTAGCGCGCATGCGGTTAAGTTCAAGAAAAATTGTAGTTTCTAATTCATTCTCTGAGTACAAAACAAATGTCATAGAAGCTGATACATAGTGCTTTTGGATTATGTTGTATGGAATTCAAAGCTTACATTTAGAATATTGCATTTTTCTTGGTCAATATATTGTACATATTTAAAAAAAAATGTGAACAACAGAGGATGCCAAATAAACCAAACACGGTGTTTTATGATTTAACATTATATTTTGATCCAATGAATGAATATTAATTGACTAATAACGGCGATATATTAAGTTTGAAGTGTGATTACAGAAAAAAACGAAAATTGTATGTTTAAGGTAACAGGTACTAAAAAAACTGAAAAAGTGATCAAACTTCTATTTTTTAGCGTCAGAGGTGTTGACGTGATTATTGACCACTTCATAGGACTTGGCAAAATAAAATATACTAGGCCTGCATGCTTCTTTCTAGTCCCATTGTGTAAACTGTTTTTATGTTGTCTCAATATAACTAGAGACCATATCTACCACCATTAGGTCCCTAGCATTACACAATAGCCCAGTGACTCCCCTCCTATCATGAAGCCTCTCTCCATAGGAATGGGAACCATCCAGCCTTTCCTCAGCCATAACTAAAGCAGACAAAATAGTTGACAATAAGTTGTCTGCAAACTCCTTCACCAAATGGGCAGTTGAACCAAAGCAGTCCACAAGTTCCGCTTTACTCCTGTCTTACCCTGATGTGGCAGCTGTCCCAAATGAAACCTAGTCCATAGTTTCCTTGACAATGCGGGCACCCGTGCTGTAAAGATATTCCTTTACACACTACTGTGGTCATAAGTTGGTCATTGTACGCTTGGTGGAGGCCACCCTTACCTCTATTCTAATTCTTCTATGGGCTTCAGGCAACGCTTTAGCTCGCTACGTTCTTCCCACTTCACTTTTTTCAGTTAATCCAACAGAGAACACAGATCGGGTTATGCTGACATAGTCCAGCTAGGAGACTGTGCGACAAAAAACTACAGTTTAAGCAATTTGGTTTAATCCCAACCTAAGCCAAAACAATAATACTTTTAAAGCCAGATGCCATTCGATTGGTTATACCCACCTTTAAATTAGAACTGTGGGGTCCCCTACGACACTGCAACACATTAGTGTGTGTGTCTAGTTCTTTTCCACCATAGTCGGATATATGCTGCATTCCATCAAAGCACTCCTGTATAGAAGGCTTTTGCAACCACATGTCCTTGGAGTGTTTCTTGGACATTCATGCCTAAAATACCACAAAATGCTTCACAGTCTAAAACATCCCCAACCTAGCAGAGAGGTTTGCGGCTTGATGAGCCTTCCATGAGTAGATAGATACTTTAAGGTGTCTGATCTTCATTGGACTTAGTATGCTTCATTCTTGCATTGTCAAGTAAAAAGTGTCCAGAGGCCTAACTGTTGCCTGGTAACATTGCCTTTGTTTCAGATACGTTCATGACTAACTGCCTACTGAAAAGCAAGCTGAAAAGCTGTCTGGGGACATGTATTGGAAATAGCATCGTTGGCAGGTAAAGATCTACACTTGAAAACCACTCCTTTTCTACAAGAGTGCGCAGGAAGAGCCGCACCCAACACATTTCATTGGATGTTACAGAAGTAGAGGGGCAAGCACAAAGCATCGACAGACGCCTCTTCTTCTGGGACATTGACAGATCAACTGGCCTTTAAATCAAAGAATGTAAAAGAGCTATCAAGGCACAGACCCTAATTTCAGGTAATGTGGCACCATTAATCCTTTATGATTTGCCACAGTACAGTTTGATTGACATAATTGAAAGCTTGACATAGCTGTTTTGAGGCATGGATGATTTTCAATAATACAATTGGCTATGAATCTAATAGGAGGTGCAAGGTAAAGCTGTGTGTTCTTATTTGCATACAGGTGGTATGTGATCTGATAGATACTAACAGAATGTGACAAGGGACATGGGATAATTTGTGATAAGAGAGAGTTTCCTGAGGTACTCAGATTTTAGTGATTGAAGACTTCTCAATTTCACATGGTGAGTATGACTTGCTAGGAAAGTGGCAATATGCCCATCCAAGGACGGAATTAAGAAACAAAAAGTATATGTGTATCGACATTATACATTTTTGAAGAATTCGCCAATATGGAAATGTTTGCGATAAAATACTTCTGTTTGATTTGCAATCAAGCATATGCAGTTTATCAAACCGTATTGTATTGTACCAACGTTTTGTTTGCATGTTATAAGAGGGCGCAGGACTTTTAATGACTCTATATCCTTTTACACTGTCAATTCCCATGTCGGGATACTAGTGAAATCGACATAAATACTGTCCGTTTCCGGTGCACCTGGTTAGCATCGAGAAAGGCGTCTGCCGTAACGCGTCTGGTTGTGTTTGTGAGTCCGTAAATAAATGAATTTTGGACTTGCCCCCGGGAGTGCTTTTTCTCTGTGCCGAAGAGTGCGAGGTTGGAAGCGATCATATATATATATATATATATATATATATATATATATATATATATATATATATATATATATATATATTTACAACGAGTTGGTTCACAAGTTACCCGTACCAGGCGCTTCTCAGTGGGTGCGTTGCTTACTGCGATTGAACCACACCACTTATTATTCCAACAACGATTTCCGAAGAAAATCAACAAAGCCGCCACTCCAGTCACTCGTACTGTGTAGACAAAGGTAATTTATTCTTGAATCCATTTTAGCATTTTGAAACACAGCAATACCAACGCGTTTCGGTAGCTCCTTCTACCTTGATCACGGTTGCTCACCACTGTTTGCTAATCATTATTTAAAAAGGAGATCCCACCCACAACAATCACGTGATTGACCTAGTTCCTGTCACCATGATAGGAATTCTGGGACTCGTAGTTTATCTTAAACAACAGTACTCCAGGCTTGAAATTCACGTTCGTGAAAAGCAAAGACAGAATAACTTTTCTAGATACAGAGGTGTATGTGAAGGATAATCGGGTAGAAACAACCCTACACCGAAAGGTTACAGCAACAAATGCCACCTTAGAAGCAACCAGCTTCCACCAACAATTCCTCAGGGTTAAATTTCCCTTGTTTATCTTGCGTAACCCTGTGTTTCCCAGCGCCTATTACGTATAGAGTATGCTTGGAAACTCATAGGGGTATATTCACAAGAACGTGTGATAACTATTGCAAGAGTAGTGTAACGCAACTTTCAACATCGCAAACTATCGCGGAAAAATAACCTTGTATCAATGTGAAATTCACAACACGGCAGTAGCATGCGATAGCCTGCCGAAACCACAGCCAATAACCGTGATACAAGCACCTCGATGGAGACAAAAACACAAACCACAACACCCAAAAACCTGCCATGGCCAAAGCGGATGAGGAAATCAGCGATGAGCAGCGCCAGGCCTGCAACACACACCTGGCAGGCGGGAAAAATCACCATACAATTAGAAAAAACACCCAAACACAAACTGACCAACACCCAAACACCATGGAGCCAGCTGGAGCAGGCACAGTGGACGAGCGCAACCCCACAAGCACCCCGGACGACCAGCCCGGGACCTCGGGGACAAAGAAGGGCAAGGACAAGAAGAAGAGGAAGATGATGTTCATTCCGCAGGCGAACAGGATCATAGTCACGGAAGTGATGGAACACCATCAACAACTGTTCGGCACCAAAAATGGAATATGGCGGGACATCATGGACAAGGAGAATGCCATCGGAGAGCACAAGAGGACCTTGGACGCGGTCAAGAGGATGAAGGAATGACATAAAGCGGAGGACCAAGGAGAAACTCTCCACCAACCAGAAGGCAGCAACGCAGACTGCAGGTGGGGGCCCAGTGCCACAGCTCAAGCTGGATGACATGGAGGAGCTAGTGTCAACAGTCATCAGTGTGAAGACTGTGGCCGGAGTTGGGGCATCGGACTTTGCTCGACAAGACACAACACAACTGCAACAGGGTGAGTGGCCACCAGGTACTGGGGGGACGGGTGGAGATGGGCACCATGGCACACATGCACAATCAAGCTGAGCACAGTGCACACCCACAATGACTCCGGGTCCTTGTCCTGATCTACAGACTGTCACAATGTACAATGCCATGGTGTCTGAATGTCAACATTTACCATGCTGCTACATACATGTGGACACATTATAATACACCATCTCCCCTTCACATCGCAGGGGCACCGTCAACACCTCCTGCAGAGCAGTCCTGGCCACTCTTCACTGACGATGAGGAGGACAACACCAGCATCGACACCCAAACCATCCAAGACATCATTGACCTCTTCCGCCACTCACCTCCAGGATCAGGGAAGCCCAGCTACATTGAGGAGACCCCACCCACTACCCAAAGCACACAGCAGGAGGCACCCACAGCCCCGGCACTCCCCCAAGACCCACAGGAACAACACATGGCCTTCCAACGCTGTGCTGGAGTGCAAGTGGGAGACCACAGAGCAGGTGCGGTTAGACTTCGTCATCATGGCAACCAAACTTGATGCCATCCTTGGGTGTGTAGGCCCACTCCATGGTCTCCAAAGAGCCCTGACTGACATCGCTGGAGTCATAAAGCGGAAAGAACACCTGTCCACTCAGAGTGGCTCCAGCGATACCAGCTGTGAGATACCACATATGCGGAGGCTCATGGAGGACATGGTGCGGATGGAGGCGGAAAGGATGGCAGCCACCGCTGCACATCAGCGGAATGTAGCTGGGATCTATCATGCCCCGCATATCCTCATCATGGCATTGCTGCCACAAGGTGTGGCGATGATGAATGCTGCTGTCCCCCCACAACCCACATCTCGGCCCCCTGGTGTGTCTCTGCCTCCCTGTGCGGCAGGCATAACCACTTCGGCACCTGATGTGCCAGTGGGACACACTGCGGCCGACAATCCACCTCTGGCCCCTGATGTGTCAGTGGGACACAGTGCAGCCGACAATCCACCTCCGGCCCCGGATGGGTCAGTGGGACACAGTGCTTAAGCCAGTACAGCAACACCCACAGATGGGGCAGAGCACTCATCCGGGGATGTGGATGCGCCTGTGATCAGAAGGACTCAGTAGCATTCATTTCTGCCACCTGGCCTGTTTCTGCTTGGTCCCACACATGGCCTTATGACCTTCCACTGATCCCCAATTCACTCAGATGCACTCATCATGAACAACGACATGGACTGCCACATCCTGTTTGATGACCAATGACACGGTGACCAGACTGCAGACTGTACCCTTCCTCTGCTGCTGTACTTGTAATCCCCGGATGGACTCTGGCTGGCCTTATTGTGTAGTGTGCTCAGCATTGCCTTGTACTGCTCCAGCTGCAGAACTGCACTGTGATGTGCAATAAACATCCAGTGACGCACTGCTGTGTCATGTCTTTCATCATTCATGTATGTATGTGTGGATGAATGTAGGGTCAGTGATTTCCCTTGCGTCAATTTGGCTCATCCTGTGGGATGCCAGTCAGAGGGTTCTACATAGCAATTTGAGTAACAGGTCCCATGGACACCACAACAGGGACACACGCATCAGCTACTTCCTTGTCCGGACATGGACTGAACCACGCCTAGTGCCCACAAGTCATTTTTGCACGCCCTGCCCTGGTCCGGCATATGGCAGGCCAGACCACTCTGCTAACGCTCTGAGGGGGGGGCCTCATTCCTACCTGTTGCAGGCGTTCTCGCTGGTGGTGTTCAGGTCACTGGTCTAGTTGTCAGCATGTCACAGCCACTCCCTGAGGGCAGGTTTGCATGCACACCACACCAATCCGGCACTGGCATCACAGGTCATGTTACCCCACAAATATAAGGGCAGATGGCATCACATACCCCTCTGCCAGTGGTGATTGGATGACGGTCCCGAGGCCTTGAGGCCGGCACGGGCCTACCACTATGTGGCGCTGACTGTGGGGGGGCAGGGGGGCACAACTTTAATAATCTCCGAGCCTGGAATGGATTCTCTGCAATGTGCATAAATAATGGAATGCGACCACTATAAACATTTAATAGGGTGGGTGCGCACAGCGCGTAGATGTCTACGCCGCCGCGTCTGCGCCGTCTCTTCTGTTGACCCACCTTAGGGTGGGGCGGCTGGTGGTGATCATGCGCATTGGGACTCGCGCAGTATAAAGTGCGTGTGACCGGTAACTGAGGCCACGTCGAGGAGCATTCCCTGGTAGGCCCTGACTCCCCGAGCCGAGACACGAACTGGTGAGACGACGAGCACAGAATGATTAAAAAGCCACTCCGAGGTCCAGTCCTCCTCCTACCCCCGCCTTTTGCAGGCAGCCCTTTGGTTCCACCTGCCACGGGCCCCAGCAGTGCAGCACTGACCTCAAACATGAACTCCGGTCAGATTATCTAAAAAGGTTTTCTTTGTGTCAGGGTCAGGTGTTGTCTGTTGTTTGCGTGTGTCCGACTCCGTCCGAGCAGGGCCAGCTGTTGTAATGTTCTGAGTAAGCAGGCAGGATACGCGTGCTCCCTATGGTGGCGCTGTGCTGCTCGACTCTTGGGGGCTAACCACCCTGTATAATGAATCTGTGCATCTATCACAGGCATATTCATGGAATCTTCGTTCATTTAGGACAGCCTTCCACTCACTCAGCTATGCACGCTGAGTCAAAGGCGAGTATGTGTCGTGAAGGGAAGATAGGTTATTAAACATTAACTACCTGTGTCTAGTGTTATCTGCGCAATTAGCGTCTGACAAAACCTGCATTAATGAATTTTTGGCGCGAGGCTGCGAGTGCAGGTCTCTGATGGAACTGTCCACTCTCCCTCTCTTTCCTGACTGCAGAGAGAAGTCATCAATAGGCGATAGCTGAGTACATCATTTAGTTGTAGCTTAACAAATTATATTTGTAGCATCCACGGTACCTCTTTTGAAGATAGAAGACAAAGGACTTGTTTTGCATTGTAGAATTATATGTTTTGCTTTAGAGTGGAACACAAGGCCAGGCATAATGCATGGAGTTTATATGTGCTTTGCTGTTGTGGCATTTGCTGATTTCCTAGGCATGGCAATTAAAGGGTTCCAGTCCTTCCAGGTCCTATTTGAGCCAGCTGACCACAGTGCATTCCACGGTATTACTAGATTGGAGTAAATCCGTTTTAAATTGGCACACCTTGTCTATTCGGCCTCACTGCAAAGTTTAATTCCATCACACCCATCTCGTCTGTAAAGAAATGTAACTGGGGGTGATCAGAATGTTTTAGAAAAGAGCAAAGTGAAACAGTTCGTGGAGCAAATTAACTTTTTTCATCTGTCATTGGAAAATAAACGTAATTCCTTTAAGGTCAGAAAACGAAAACATGTGAAATGGTCAATATCTTACCCACTAAATATATCTTCTAAGTAGAAAATGTAGCCTGTTAAAGTTGATGCATGCAGAAGGCATTGTAACTGACCGCCTGATCGCCCCTCGTAGAAGCACAATGCTTCAAGCATGTGCTTTCATTGAAAAATTCATTGTACTCTGGGGGTTATAGTCTTCGCTTGAATCGACTCACTCGACTCATCTAATAACAATTGTCTGTGAAAGCTCCTCTCTGGATACATGGAGTCATCTGGAATCCCTGTGGTTTACTATTAGAGATACAGACACTGTATAGCAGTGCTACTTTAACACGCTTATACCAGGGATCGAATGGGCATGGCGAGGTTTGTTGCCTACAGGTGATAATTTCAGGGTGTGTGAGGCATGGAAGGGCATGGAGACCAAAGCATTCCATTTCCCTGTATAAGTACGCTCACCAGTGACTATACAAAGAGTGAATGGGTGTTGAAAATCCACTCTTTTCTCCACCTTGAATTCCATTTTCCATCAGCCCTGCACCAATGTTGCATACATCCATTGAGCTATCCATTCAAGTTTCCATCTGTGGTATCGCTCTTTGTGTTCCATCACACCATCCATGGGTGCCTGCATGTGGGACCTTATTAGTGCTTTATGTGAGCGAAAGCGTACCTTCATGTGTTCTATCTAAGGATATTGTGTTGCCACTATATTTTGTTCTCTCTGTGTGCATGGGTACATTTATGCCTGTTAGTAAGTGTGCAAACATTTCTCTATACTTGTTGGCTTGGCCTCCGTGCATGGGTGCATGATGTGTGTCTGATTATACATGTAGGTACATGTACTGTTTGTGGAAATAAGTCCCATACTTCATGAATGAAGGTCTTCTTGATTATCTATTGGCTTCTGTGTGTGGTTGAGCTCCTGTATGTTTGCCTCTGCACATGTATGCTTGTGTGTCCAGGTGCCTGTCTGACTGTGTTTGTTGGTCTGTGTGCAGAGGTATCTCTAGGCGTGTTCATCTGCATGGGTGCACAAGGTGCCTGTAGATGTGTTATCAACATGTACCCCCTCTCAGTTTGTTCAACTGTCAATCCATGTATGCTCTAATATCGTGTTTGTGATTAGATACACATTGTATGTTACAATGTGTCTCTGTATGTGCGTTCTTCTGTCAGTAACAGAGTACGTCTTTGTCTGTAGGTGTGTGCACGGGTCCTGTCTGCTTGCTCATCTGCATGCACAAATGACTGTGTGCCCATTTATCAAGGTATGCTTGCTAAGCTGTGTGTGCTGGTGTATGTATTTTATCACTCAATGGAAGCTATTTTTTCCAGACGTGGAAAAGATAGTGGGACTAGACACACCACTCCTTTATCTAGCTAAAGTACTACTTCCTTAGCAGGGGGTCTAAAAATTAAGCCAACTTCTCTGCGCCTATTGTGTATCCCGCCACACCCCAATCCATCTATCTATTTGCCCATCCAACCATCCATGCATCTTTCAGTAGCAGTTATTGCTTTTAGCCTGTTCGCTGTTATTAAGTTTACAAATCTTGGAATCATGGGACGCTTAGTTGCCTGAATCAAAGTACAAGTGCGGGGAGGACCTGGGTGGACGGAGTGAGTCCCCTCACTAATTTTAGAGAGCGCACACTGCCCCCCTCAGCTTGAGTCAGAAATGTCATTCTTTTTATAAGAAACTGAAGCTCGTGGTATCCCCTTACTTGTACCCGATTTCCACAACTGTTATATTCTAGCCAGGGCCAATGGAATTATACACAGGGGAGGACCAACTTATGCAGTAGGTTGACTAAATTATGTGGCAGCAAAAGGCAAATAATGCTGCACATGTTGTGTTAGCATAAACTTATTATTTTTGCTTTTTAACACATGTAAACACTTTTTTTCAAATGTTGTACCTCATTATTACCAGTTTAACATTCCAAATACAGAAATAAGGAACTTAAAGGGGACCAGTCAAACTTTAGGAAGGATCCTCCAGTGTGCTGCAATGCGTTTCTGCATTTTTAGTAACTTTAGTTCTGTGGGAACTTAATTTTGTTGTTGTTGTTAAAATCTGTAGTTGATGGGTCATTTGTGAAAGGCAGCAAATCCATAATTAGCGCGCAAAATGCAGAAGCCTCAAAATCGCATGATTCCCCAGTGTCTTTAAGGTCATCATCTACTATTTACTGTTCTTTGAAAGTTGATACAATTGAATATGTAATGAAAAATGTGCTGTAAAATTCACCATTTTGGTCTGTCGTTTTCTAAAAAATTTTTGGGGGGGAGAACGCCCCCCCTCCCCCAAACCCCTCTAGTAGCGGTTGGGCTCGCTCACTGCGCTCGCTCGCTATGCGCCGGATGGGGGCTGGTCTGGGAAAATTTGCCAGGGCTGCTTTCAGTTCCCAGTCCAGCCCTGCTGCTAATGCACCTTATCACTTGTTTTGTGTTCTTATCGCCGATCTGGTTGGTCTTTGAGAATGTTGAGGTGTCGTGTTGTCGCAGCTTTTTGCACAGGAACGCCTACTCTGCATCTCATTAGCGATAGTTGTGGGGGTCCTCTGTGGCGATGTTTTTTGCAGCTGCTATCGTGGGTAAACTGGTGCTGTGGGCTGATAACACCAGCTTGTGAATGGGGAGGTAAATTTATCACAACTTTGGCTGTGTTAAAGTGCCGCAATTCGGCGATAGCTCCTTGTGAATATACCCCATAGTTTGTAGCTGTATGTATCACACGCTCCCGAGCTTGAGAGTGCCAACTCCTAACGAATGTTCCAAATGGAATTCAGGCAATGCCTGGCTTTTAAAACTCTATATCACAAATTCTTTTGTTCTTAAAATTAAGCTGCCAAAGTGTGGGACAGTACTTTATACAAATATAGTGCATGTCTACTCTGAATAGTGTATCAGTGGAGAGAAGTGGACTGTTACTGCATTGTGATGTAGTGTTCTTTAAAGAGGTGCGTTTTTCAATATTTCCTAAATTAGAATAAGGCTGGAGTGACCCTAATAGATGCAGCTATTTTGTTCCACATCTTGTACAAGCTTTTTGCCTTATTTTTTCTTAGTAAGCTTGTTATCTTGTTGGCTAGATAGGAGAAGGTGTCGTTCATGGTGGCTTTGTAGGTGATATTGCTAGTTATGAGGATATTGTGTAACAGCAAGTGGAGCCAGTAGACTTCCATCAGTGTGGGATGATAGGGTCATATTTCTTCAGGTCCTTGATTGAGCGTTCTGTGGAGTACAGGAGGTCCTCTAAAACGTCTGCGAGAATGTGAAGCAGGTTCTTACCTCTATTTGCTGTTTTTTCACTCTATTAGTGTTTGAAATGCTGCACAAATACTTTACACATTGCCTCTAAGCTTAGCCTGATCACTCTGTGCCAAACTACCAGAGGGGTGAGCACAGGTTAATTTGGGGTTTGTTTGTGCCTCACCCTGCCAAGGATTGTGGTTGCTGCTTGAAAAGGATATCGCCCCCTTCAACCAGAACCCCCATTTTGTCACAGCATGTTTTAGTTGAAAAATAATCAAAAAACAATGCATCAGAGAGCTAAAAAGGAGGGTACTCATTTGAAGATAACTAAATGCCATTTTTATTTGTGATATCAGGCAGAGATTAATTACAACGTATTCTACTGGAAGTACATAAATACAATATAAGTAAAAGACATAAGGCTAATGATGATAAGTATATCACAAGGCTGATACCCCTAACAGTGACATCTCAATAGTACTGCCATGTACACTCGCAACTTGAACATAACAGTACTATGAAGGGCAATATGGAGACTAATGAGTCACCACTATGTTAGGGGCATATTATCAAGGAACGGTGTTAAAATTATCTCCCCTTTAGCAGCAGAAAAATGCCACTAAAGTGGCGATAATGGGCTTGATAATGTGCCCTTGAGAATTCCAACAGAAGCCCATGTTCTGGTGTTAACATGGGCTTCAATCGGAATTCTCTACGGCATATTATCAAGCCCATTATTGCCATTTTAGCGGCAGTTTCCTGCCGCTAAAGCAGCAATAATTTTAACGCTGTTCCTTAATAATATGTCCCCCTGTTACTAGTGATGCGTAGAGGGAAACAAGTAAAACATATACATATATGAGTCGTGTGACCGAAAAATTTGTAGAAGAATTGGAAGTCTCAAGCCCTCGTTATGAGTGGCCTTTTACTTCCGGTGACGCCAGTAACAGCAGTTAATAGCCTTATCAGTTATGTGATCCTTGCAAGCACAGCAAATCTCTGTACTTTACTTTTAACTGGAGATGTCGACCTTGAAAACAGTTGAAATCTCCATATGAAAGTGTGGGCGATACGAGTAAAATTATACAGGAATTACTGATTCCTTCAGTAATTCATCATTTGTAAGAAAACACTCATGGTGCAAGTTGTAAAGAGCAATATTTTCCCTATCCCCAAACCTACTGTTACTTCTGGTATCAATAACGTTACTGATGAAGAAAATCTAGCTCATTTACCAGGCCACTTGTAATGAAGGCATCAGTAATATACCCGTCTTTAGCTCAGGTATATTTAATAATGTTATGCTTGCCTTGTAATTGATTTAAGGCTATAATTTGATCTTTATTACTTTATAATATTCAGCTCTGATAAGTCAAATAAAAAAGTAAGATGTTTGCATGAGAATTAAAAAACAAACACAATAAAATGAAGGAGACAAGAACCAACAGTAAATCATATAAATCCACAATGTTAACATACCTACAGCTAGAAAAACCCGTTTTGATATTTTCGCAGCCTGACTGCATAACCTATAAATCAGAAATGGTCTGTATATAAAGGTAATATAAGTGTACATCAACAATAATTTATATTTGTTTACTCACTCTCCTGCATCATATTTTATTTTGGTAAAATAGTACTGTGTGGATGGGAGGGAAGCGACTAAGGAGCTTTTTTTATTCTTTCCCTTTAACAACAATGTACACCACTTCCATAAATGATATTAAGCAGAAGATTAAACAGGAAATCAAGCTATTTGATTACCCTGAGGCATTATTCATTTTCCTGACACATTATGTTTTTAATTAAAACTGCGCTTGAGTTAATTAAAATGTTCATTCAGTCACTTTTTTTTTTGCTTGGGTGCCCTGTTACTCGCATTGCTTTTTGGTAGTGCATAGTTACATTTCAGCGAACTGCTGGCTTTATCAGCTCAGACTTCTGGCTGACAGACTGTCATGTTCTCTGCACCTTTTTATCTCAGATGTTCTAATTTTTTTAAATACTTCTTCGGCTGATTTATTCATTCTTCTGCCACCAGTACTCTCCGCTGGTTTTCCAAGCTACTGCTTATTAAATAGACAATGTTGGAAATGGACAGGAGAACCCGAATGGAGACGTGAAGTAAGAGTCCTGCACTGGAAATCTGAGGTGACTTGTCCTGGTCATGCAGATAACTTATAAACCAGCATTTGAAAGGCAAATGTTTCAAGTGGAGTTAGTATAAATGTCTCATGAAACGTCCTTAGCCTTAAATCCCCGATGGATTTCTGATAGCTTTGCCTATTGTGTGTTTTTAAATCTCGCGTTTGGGCCTTGTTATTACAATGTCTTCTTTGCACACAATGCATCTTTTGTAGAAGCAAGCATTCACTCTTTCTAGCACAAAAGAAAATATTTAACATAATGTACTAGAACCACTAAATTGTTTTATATTGTGTTTTTACGAAAGGAAAGTGACGTTCCTTGTGAAAATGAAAATTCACGCACCTCAAAGACCTTTACTAAGTGGTGTTATCTGATTCAGTATACACCTACCACCCATTAGGTCTGAAATGAAAAGTTCTACTGTAAAACAGAATGATTTAGGGCGGTGGTACCGTGAAATCACACCAGGAGCCGGATGCGGGTGCTGCATTTGAAAATATCTTTCTGCTACAAAGCTGATTGTCGGGCGATATTAAAATGTAAAGATAACACTGGTGATTACTATACTTCCTAAAGAGATCTGAGTTTCCTCTAGTCACAGACTTGCCTCATAAAATAGCATGAAGGGTTAATATTCCAGCCTGCAAAGCACAAGGTAGCATGCAGAGCTCAGATTTGTGTTTCATGTAGATAGCCAAGTGGGTTACTGCTTTTGTCACAGCCTTCCTTTTGTTACTTGCAGGTCATACGTTACAATATTTCCAGTTTAGCACAGTGAGCTATGAAACAGTATCAAATGAGCTGTTTGTAAACTGCAAGGCCGACGTTTAGAACTGTATTGTTATTTTTCTCAATCCTTCATTATTCTAAGGATGCTAACAAGAGCTCCTTTGAGTAGTACCACATTTATATTCGATTCGTGCAGACAACTCCAAATACTGCGTTACAATTTTTAAAGCCTGTTTTTGTGTTTCACCACACTAAGCACTCTTAACGTAGAGGCGCAGATTTACTTAGATTTTGCGTCGTGCTTGCGTCACTTTTGTGGCAAAGCCTGATGCAATATCAATTTTTTTATTTACTAAACGATGCAAAGCCATGTTGCTTGGCTCTGCATGGTTTGATAAATACAAAGTAACTCAAGACAGCGCAAAGTTCTGTCTTGCATTACTTCAAAATGAGGAGGAGTTCCTTTGGTGGTGCATGGGCGTTTTCATGCATCCAACCATGGACTTTGTGACATTGGCAGATTTACAAAGACTTCTAAACCTGGGATTGCGTCAAAATGCTACACTTTCCTCAGTGAGGCTTAACAAGGAGAAATATTTGTATTTCTCCTTATAATTCCCTCTTGCCTCATATGCATTTCCCAGCAGACATAGAAGGGGAAAAACATTGTTAAGGATTGTTATTGTTTTCTGTAATGCAAGCACCTTGCTAGGCAGCACACAGTGCACCAATGCTAGTGGGCAACAGAAATGCGTCATATCTCAGTTGATATGGTACATTTATTCTGTCTCCCTTTCACGCAGAGCTCCAAGTTTCCTTGATGTGTGGTGTGTAATGTAAGTAAATCTCAATCAATCAATCAATCAATTAGGGATTTATAGAGCGCACAACTCACTTGTGATGGTCTCAACGCACTGCACCATAATGCTCACCAGTATGGTTTATATGTAACTGCTGCCCCTTGTAGCAATCAATACCTTATGCAACTTTTCCTATATATTGATTTGCACACTTGTAAGATTCATTGTCTCTCTATAATAAGTGTGTGTGTGTGTGATGTAAAGCACCCTGATACACTATTTTGGGATGAATAGCACTATAAAGATGAGGTGCACTGTTGGAGAGTGGCAGTGAAGGATGCGTAGAGAAGGTTATTGGTGGGTGGCAAAAATTCATTGTCTCACCAGGCAGAATTGGCACTAAAGCCAGCCCTAAGATTTTCCCTCTAATAGCCAGCCACTGAAAAACATATTACCCAGTCCTACATGTTTTCAGATCCCTCACTTATCGTAGAAACTATTTCTGTAAGTTCCTTGTACTAGGTAAACAAAATGTTTGTTCACTGTTAATCTTATTAGTAATTTTCGACAGAATTGGGTGAATTCATTGTTGACTAACTTAGCAAGAGCTCAAAAGGGATTCCTAACTCATGTCATCTCAAAAACCGGGGAGATTTAATTATGCTTTTTATTAGAATGTAAATTTAAAAGTTTGTAAAAGAAAAAGTGCAGAAGCCTGCTTCTGGTGCTTCGAAGGGTTTGGGCTGCTAAATACCAAGGGTGCTTAGTCTTGATTACAACTCAAGCCTCTTCCTTCCACCTTCCTACACTTCCTATATTTTTATCTTACTCATACAGGTTCCTCCTTCTTTGCCCCTTTGTTGCCTTTCTCTTTTATTCCAAGTCAAAGTTTGATGATGACAAAAAGGACTGAGTCCTCAAACATAAGTGCTGGGGGTCCCACATGGATCTCTAGGCTCAAAGTAAGCACTGGAAAGGAACACCCTAAACCCATCTTATAACTATTTTGTTCTGAATATGTTTTTTTCTTTGAAATGATCAGTAGATAAAAACCTGCGATACAGTGATGTTAGCAGCATTAGTGGGACAATGGCTGAAGATGTGAAAGGGAGAATATGCTCCATTATCGTTGGCTGTCCTGTGCACTCCTCTTCTTTCTTGGCAAAGAAATTCTTCACATGAGCACCTGAAGGAAATGTACATCCTGATTAATAGAGCGGTGATGCAAACACTCACTATTCAATTTGTTTGGACACTCATAAAGATCTTCACAAATGACATTGCTCCATAATTTGAGTCAACTGTATATATCCAAACACAGTCTGATGAGGTGTTGTCTGACATTTTGTACCCACAAAATGGTGTATAGCCATGCACAAGGAATCAGGTGGCATCTCCAGTGGAGTAAAAAGTGGGTATGCTCGATGACAAAATCTTCAGGATGGTAATACTTTTTGTGGACAGAAACCATCACAGACACCAACCCTATGGGAGCACAGTCTATGAAATCATAGGGACAGCTTTACCCAGGCTACATTTGAGGGGTGGGCAATACATTCCTCTCTCTCAACAGAGTTGGCAGAGTTTTGACCACTCCCCGTTACACATGTAACTCAGAGTTCTCGCAGAATTCCTTGAAATGCCACATGGCAGAGTTTTTTCTAACAAGCGGCTTGCCAATAGTAAGCTGGTGAGAGAATTGGCATCACTAAGCGTGATTTTCAGGCACTAGGAGGGCACCTGGAGAGATTTTCCCAATACAAGCGGCAAATCTATTTGAACGGTCGCAAAACCAACTGGAGAAGCAGTGCCCTCTGGCTTGATGCATGGTGCAGTTTGATTTGGTTTTCCAGCACAGAACAAGCTCCCAGTGCTAAACATCAGTGCAGCGTGCCGATTTCTGCCCATTTTTGGAACTCCACAGAATCTCTCAGAGTTTTTATGTAACTCTGTGAGTTCTGCCCATACCTACTAAATTCCAGACTCCTACTCAGACAAATCTGCTAAGTAACAGTGGGGCACACCAGACTCACAGCAGAATATTCCTTATTTTAATAGGTTAACAGTTGACCAATGCTTAGTACGGTATGCCCATATTTCACCACCCCTCCCCTGCTACAAGGAGCACGGGCCCTTAAAAGAATCCGGATACAAACATGTCTGTTATTTACATTGTTTCACACCTCAACCAGGGGGAGTTGGTGCAAATGTAAATAGTGTTATGTTCACAGTATTCAATTACCTTTCTTTCAATGATACTACTGGCATAGAAGCATTTCCTTTAATTTAATCAGTTCAACCTGTGACTCACAGTAGGTGACTTCAGCTTTGGACCAAATTCTTCTTCTCTGTAATGAAACTTTGCCACTATTTTAGAATGGAGCATCAATTAAAATATCTCAATAGACATCATCAATTTAGTCATTTAACTCAGTCAATGATGAGAGTTTTGGATCAGTTCAAAAACCTTTATTTATTGATAAGAGTTTAGCATATTGTTTTGGAAAATCTTGTTTACAGTCAATTGGGAAATTACAGTGTGTTCCATAAAGAGATTTAATCCCAACTCTACCATAATCAGATTCTAACCTACCAGAAGCTATAAAGAGTTCTTTTTGGAAAAGAACAAGATTTAAAGGGTCATTGAAATAGAAACGGATTGCAGTTGAACTCCTCATGAAGAATAGTTCCAGAAACTTGTCTGAGTCTCTTCTCTCAAATCAGCATCAGTGAAAAGTCGCAGTAACAACTGTTCAAAGTTTAGCTAAGTAAATAGTCACAACAGTAGAACCAATAAAGAAAACAGGCACCCACAAAGTAATAGGCGACAGAGATCACCAGCAGCAGTAGCTCATGATGACTAGGGTAAAAAGCGCTAAGGGAAAAAAGTATGGATGCAGAAGAATGGCATGGACCAGACTGGGCTGCACTGCCTTAATTCTAACTAAGAACATGAATATTAAAAAACACAAAAACATATGTAACAAGCCATACCGGTTTTAGGTCATCTTAAGCCAATGAGGAAAGATCATCTGATGGTCTGCTACTTCTTCATTCCCACGGTAAACGTATAAAATCGAGAAGGTACTAGCTAGAAGTGTCAACTTAGTTGCTAAGCATTCATATGTGTTATCTTCACTCCAAGTACCCTGCAGTCTAAACTATTAGCTATCAGTAGCGTAACAATGAATTATTCTAAAGGCAGAAACATCATAGTAGTAACCTATGCGATTAAGTCATGAGATTCACGTCTTCATGTAAGCATTATTGTTTAAATACACTATTCAGCAATGTGAAAATTTGGCAGCTTGAAAACTAACTAAATATGATGAGAACATGCAGCTTAGGAAAAGAAGAAATACATTTGTAAAGTTATTATACTCTACAGAGATGACACATTTAAACAAGTCAAGTGTGAATCATTTGCTTAGTTCAACATGTCCTAAAAATATTTATTTATTAAGGAGGAAAATGATTGAAAAGATAGAACATGGAAGAGGTCTAGAGTGGCCTACTAGTGTAATTACGATAGAAATGAGTGCTTACTGCAAAAATCGTGCTACACTTTAATTTTGCAAGTTCAGGTCAAGGAGCATTTTCTTACATTTCATTCTAGTCATGTTAATGTCTAGTGTAAATTATAGCATTCATTTAAGCTAAATTCTTCTACTCTATCAGCACCATTCCTCTACTAACAACCCTTGTAACCCATGATTATGTAATTATTAAGGGCATGATTTAGATCTCAGCGGACAGGGTACTTTGCCACAACAGTGATGGATATCCCATGTGCCAAATTATAAATCCCATAGGATATAATGGGATTTATATTTCCGTTGTGACGGAGCGACCCGTACGCCGAGATCTAAATCAGGTCCTTAGTAATGAACACAATGTTTGGACCAGCCAGTTCCTACAGGATCATTTTTAATTACATCATGTTGACAAAACGAATAGGTATGGCTTTAGAGAATCTGTGAAGAGTTAATGTTTTAAAGGAGCAGAGAGAAGCATTTTTTTGCATCTGTGTATGTTAAATTTCATGAACACGTCTTGGCTCATTTGAACGAAAGAGCAGAAAAGACATCATTCAGTGCAAAGGTTTGTGGTCGAGATAGAATGCAGAGGATAATCCGCAGGTCAGAAAGGGGCGTGAAGGCCACTGAAGATAACTGCACAGCCAAAGTCAACTACTATTGTTTTAAGCTGACAGTCACTTGAGAAAGGGTAAGAGTTTCACTTGGCAGAGAGCACCATTGAATACATTTTGTGACATGGACAAAAAATATTCTCCCTTCATTATTGATCCAGTGTTACAAAAGCTGCATGATAAAAGTTAGGTGAATGGTTTCTTTCAGTTTTGCAGTGGGTTCGTGCCCTAATATTTAACTGTGGTGGGATACTGTCCATAGGATGTTGTGCAGAATTAGGTGGCAGAGCCTCTAGAGGTGCCTTTTCATTGTGTTCTTGTGTCCATACACTGCAGTGCAACACGGCAGGTCAGTGCCACAGGATGTAAAGTATCATTAGCATGCGGAGCGTAACAGTGGATTTGTGCCTTAGGATATATTAGGTTAGTGTCTCTAGGTTGCAAATCATTGTGCCCTTTTAGAGCCCCTAGGATGCAGGTGAATGTAGTTGGTTATTTTATCTAAGATAAATTTCTGTGTGGTGGGTTATGTCCCTTTGAATGCTGAGGAATGAGATAGGACTGTGGTCTTCGAATGTAGCGTGGTAGGGTACAGTAGACTGCCCTGTCCTAGCTTCTGGCATGCACATTATTTGAGCAACTGTTTTTGACGGCAGCATCGGGATGCTGGATTGCCTTCTCTGTTCCAAACTGTTGCTGTTCCTATGAGGTTACATAAAGGTTTAAAACGTACTTATTATACGTGCTGCACACCCTTCTATATATTACTGGGTTTCAAACGGATCCCTTTATTTGTCGATTTTCGCACTGTGAATGTGTGTTCTGTTTTTTTACTGCTTTTGTATTGACTGTGTTTACATTCAAATATATAGTGCCTCATTATCCCTTGGACTTACAGGCTCTGTAAAATAAGTGTTTTGAAAACCAAAGTTGGGTGTAGTACACCGTGCTTGGTTACTGTTTCTGGGATAGAGGGGCATATTTACAAATCCCTAACGCTACCAGAATGTCACTTTATTTGATGTTGTGATGGCTATAGGGGCTTCGCCTTAAGGTATTTGCAAGGCAGCGTTAAGCCACCTAACGTGGCTTAATGCTGCCTTGTAAATAAGGCACCCTTTCATGCTATACTTAGCGTGAAAGGGGAGGACAATGGATGTTGCAGTGGGCGTTCTGCCGCAACACCCACTGATTTTGAAGCTGGCCCATATTTACAAAAGTGGCGTAAATATAGGAAAGCGCCAAAATTAAGACCAGGAAAAAAAAACTGGTATTTGCAGGGTGCAATGAGGAGAAATGCTTTATTTCTCCTCATGTTTGCTGTTTTTATGTGTGCTGCATTGTGCAGTACACATAAAAACAGTAAACACCATGCATGATTGTTTGTGTACAGGAAGGTGTCCCTTCCTGCATATAAGCAATCATTTAAAAAATGACGAGTTGCAACTGCCATGTGTTCTGCACAAAGCAGCACACATAGAAGTTACAAATCGCCATTTAATATTGTTTATGTGCAGGAAGGGAGACCTTCCTGCACATAAACAATCATTCCCCACAACACAGGCCCCCTTTCACCATGTTGCAAGGGGGCTGCATTGATGCCTGGCAGAGGAAATTAGAAGTAGAGCAGGGTGAAACGCAGGACTGCACTGTATTTTTAGAAATACGGGGCAGCCCTGCCTTTCAGAAGTGGTGGAGCGTGGCGTTATGCCAAGAAGACTAACACAGTGCTCCATCTCTTCTTTATACATATGCCCCATGGAGCGCTATTTGGGATCAGTGTATCTAGGATGCAGTGTGATTAATTATCAGCCCTTGAATATAATTTACTCAAGCAAATCAGTGAACAAAGGATTGCAAAGTGGAGGTGCGTGTGTCCCACAGAGGCTCTGTAGAACGTGTGGTTGCTAGCCCTTGTGTGTATGGCAGCGTGGTGTGGCTGGTTTGTATGATACAGAGCTTTGTGGAGATTTTGTGTTGTTGGGCTTGGTTCATTTGAATGAATCAGTGGCCACTGGATGAAGAATGGCGTGTAAGAGTCCCTAAAAAAAATGTAGCTTGGATTAGTGCTCCTCAAATGTTGTGCACTGTCATCAATTAATAAACCTATTATACAGTGCGGACCACTTAGAAAATGAAATTGTGTGACTGTGACTTTTTTTTACACAATTTTGGATTTGCCGCATGTGCCACATATTCCACTCTCTATTACATACATTTCTTTGTAGCTGAAATAGGTCGAACAAATGTAACTAACAAATTGTACACTCGTGGTGCAAGACAAGGGTAGACACTGCAATGTTCACAGGTTATCTTTCAGTTGTTGATTCATATCTTCAGGTATTACCTTGCAACAAATTAGGTAAAACTTTTGGCTAGATAGTAATAATGTCTACAGCAGATGGCCTTCGGAATGGCATTAACCAGCGGCATGAACACATCCTGAAATATTTATATGCAACTCACCCAGGGTGAAAATAACGATAGCCTCTTTCGTGGAAATTCACATGCTCTCAAACCAACGTTTATTTCAAGATGCTCTTCGATTACAGAAAATATAAAATTATTTGACTTCACTTATGCCATAAATCTTATTATACCACCCAGCGACATACTTAAACCATGCATTTGTAATGAAAAATAAAGTTCTGTGATGCCTATTCTAAATAGAGGGTGGTGCTGCTAGTGCCGATGGTGTATAGACAAGTTACAACCAAAAAGGGAAGACCAGTTCAAAAGCATAACTGCGACAAACAGAATAAAAGAAGCAGACCTACTACAGCAAGTGCACACATACAGGCTTGTTTTCTTCTGAATTGTCTTTTTAATAGAAAATACTATTTCTTGCAGTAAAGAGGGACAGTGTTAATAAATTAGCTACTGTAATTCCAGGCGAAACAAAATTATTAGTTGTAGGTGAACAGTTACGTTCACTAGGATCTGATGCATGTCTATAATTACTTTTTAACTTCGTATTCGACATTGACCAGGTAGGTCTATACCCTCTCGTCTTTCTGCAGCAAAATCATTTCCCAACTATCCTTGGAAGCCAGACTAACTATTGTCCAAAATGAAATGCCTCTGATCTAAACATAGGTTTATAGCAGTGGCGTGGCATAGTCAGTGTGACATAGGCCCCAGTGCAAAGAAGACTATAGGCTAAAAGAGAAAATAAATTATTAATAGGGGTGAATAATGGTCCACCACAAGTATTATAGCACTTAAATTGTTAGGTCAAGTAAAGCAGGCAGTAATTTAAACATTAGCTCAACCCCTGGTAACTATGGCACAGAGCACACAGGCTTAACTTATGAAAAATGTGTAAAGTATTTAGAAGAACCAAAACAGTTCCAACACTCCTATTCATAATAATTTATAATAATAGAGAATATTTCAATGAATACAATGACACCAAAATGACAAAAATAGGAAGTGGAGGCAACTGGCCATGCTAAACTGAGACATGGTTACGTTTTAAGGTCGAACTCAATAAAGCATGGGTTGAATACTTGTGCCTGGTTCATCCTAGTAGGAAAGCTACCTCCTCAATGTTGACAGCCTTCAGAGACAACTGGCAGTGAGCTGAAGCTAACAAATGGCATTGATGGAGTTCGCCATCGAGATGGGTCATCGGCTGTTATCCAGCCCGGACCCAATAATTTGGACAGGGAGAAACATTCATTTATTTCAATTACTTTGGCCCATACACATACACCCAAAATCCCTGTTGCACTGGTGTCAAGTTTGCAAATTCTTTACCAATTCATAACTCTGCAGTTCGATATTTAGACAGTTCACAATTTAATAATACCCTTTTCGTTCAAATTCCCATCTTTTTGGTCGATGGATCAATTAGTTGAAAAATAGAAGGCAACAGTTATTCAAATCATAGACAAACGAAATAACCGCTGACTCTTTGTTTCTAATTTGTTACATTTTATCTAAATTAAATGCATTAATCTTAAAAATACCTCATGAGAGAAAATACATTCTAAAAACAGTTAGCAAATAATCAATCTCAAGAAACATATGTTGCATTGAGGGGATAGATGAAGAGATATTCAAAGATACCAACCCAAAGAATATAAACGAGGAAAACCATCACCCAGGCCTAGGTAGCGGCAGGGGACCCCCACACAGAGAGTCAGGGATCAACAACTCTAGTATCAGGACAAGGATAGGACTGGCACAGCTAGGCCTCTCTGTTTCCCGATAATCAGCAGCGCACCCTCTCTCTCTCCATGCCTAAAGCTGCAGCCTAATTTCCCTCCCTTACAACAGGCGCTGCGGGAGCCTGCGGATGAATTTGTAGCTACTCCTTGCTCTGGCGTGATGATGTAGGTAGCTGTGTGCTGTTCGCCGTGAGGATTCCTGGTGCTCCCCCGGGCCTCCAGGCAGTAGGGGTAAGTTGTGGAACAAGTTTGTGGCAGAAAGTGGGACCGGCGCTGCGAGAGCCCACGACCTAATTTGTTGCACCTCCTGGCATGATGACGTAGGCGGCTGGGCGCTGCGAGGATTCCTGGTGCTCCCCCCGGGCCATGAAACAAGAAAGGGTATGCAGTTCCTCAGTGGGTCACCATGGAGGTAAGTAGAGAGAGGTATAATGTGAAAATCACTTGTAGGACATTGTAGTCGTCCTAGAAGTAATTAGGTAGGAGGGGAATGCCTCCTTTCGGAACTAAGGCCCTCACACATCCAGCCAGCTACGTATCATGCTTCATCATTGGGTTTGCTCCTCATCGGGTTGGCACTGCAATACCCGACGGGCACCCACTAAAGGGCTCTTTGGCGGAGATCTTTAGTTCCTTGCCTTATTGTGAGGTGTGGGTGCGCGGCCTAGGCTAGTGTAGTGTAGATATGATGTGAGGAATGTGAAAATTAAAACAGGTTGGGTCGTCCAAAAAAACCATTTAATGAAATGGCTCCCACTAAAATAGAAAAGAGTGGCGGCTTGTGTCTGAAGTAATGGTTTAAGATCCTAGTGCTCTACTCTATAAGGGTCAACATGTTTCTTGCCTAAACGTCTGAGTGATCGGGAGGCAATTCATCAGGACCATGTGCAAACTATCTACACACCGTGGTAGTTACTGGAACAACCTACCTACCACGTATTAATAGGTAGTTGATCCTAAGGCTCTAGTAGCCGCGCCTCAACAGTGTCGGACGGGCTGTGAAACCTCTAGGACCAATCACCTTAACTCAGCAACACTGCGCTGGACGACCTACCCCTACTGTGGAAGGGGTAAGTTGTGGAACAAGATTGTGGCAGAAAGCGGGAAAGTTACAGACAGTCGTTCCGTGTTGGACAGACCGATTTGGAAAGGCTGTCTGAATCAGACATCGTAATACGTTGGTCGAAACATACCCCATAGAGATGTACGATTCTGCTTCGACCGACTAGGAGTTTCCGAATGCTGGTCCGAACCGAGTTGGAAAGACCGAACGGTTAATTTCTATCATAATTGGTTGGTTGGAAATGTTTCCGAGTCGGTCGAAGCCAAATCAAAATTTTTAATTAATAATTTCAAAGTTAGAAATTGGCTACTTAATTGATCATTTGATTAAAACATACATTATATTGTTAGAAACATAGCAAGACACATTAAAATATAAAAAATAACACAATTAACATATACAAAATAATTATTAAATGATTCATTATTGGTTAATTAATTATAAGTGAAAAAATTCCAATTGGGTTCCCCAACAAATATAATTATTAAACAATTTACATAATTATTAATTACTTAAATATTGAATTAAAAGTTAATATTTAATTGATAATTGATTATTACTTAATTAGCTTCCCACCCTATACCTCTACAAATCCAGCAGCCCACACCTAAAAATAACCTCGAATTTTGTTTACATGATTTACCTGATTAATTATCATTTAAATAATTAATATTAAACTATTAATGAATTAATGAATACTTTATTGACTTCACATTCTATACCCCTACAAAGCTAACAACACACAGCCAAAATATCACTAAGAGTATTACATAATATATAATATATTATCAATTAACTAATTAATAATAAATAATTATTTAATAATGAATCAATTATTGTTTAATTATCTTCCCAAAATATAGCCCTACAAACAAAACAACCCACACCTAAAATATAACTCCCAGAATTATAATAGTTACACAATTTACATAATGGATCATCAATTAAAAAATCTATATCAATAACAGAATTATCATTAATTAGTTATACTTAAATACCTTCTCCCATGCAACACTTCAAACCACACAACCCGCTACAACACTATAAATTACAATTAATAATTAAATTAAAATGTTATAAATCAGTTAACAGTTAAAACTATATTTAACAATATTAACAACAATTATATGAAAAATACATTACATATGCAATTAAAATATGACTAAATCGCATTAAAATAATTTTTACATGCTTTTTTTACATCAATATTATTGTAAATGATACTAAAGCACCGATATTCTTGCAAACAATATTACCTACCTACAATTCAATATGTTTATGTCCACAATATTACTGCATCATGATAATGTGTCACAATCTTAAAAGCTGAATATATTTCTGTACTTCGAAATCTATGGTCCGATATTTTGTCCAAATACCGGCACAATATGTGCTACAGTCCACTAGTGACATTTAACATACAAGCCCTGAATAACTTTGTACAATATATTAGAGAATTATACGTAAGTTAAATTTGCCAATCAGGATTATAGCCAATTTTAACATACCTTTAGAGGTTTGAGCCCACATACTGTGGTCTACAGCAACTGATCCTTTGTTAAGGCAGAGGAGCATCGCCCCACTGCTCTCTAAGCAGTGCAAAAAGGAAAAATAAATGGATAATAGAACAATGTTATTATCAGTTTAGTTTTTTACTGCTGAGCCAGGGTGGAGTGGGGCTGTACTATACTGACGTACAGCAGCAACCAGGAGGGAGGGGAAGTGGTGGGCACCATATGCGCGCATGACTGTTTGGCGGGTCTTCATAGGACTGCTAAACCGTCATGCGCACCAAGCATTTCTGTGCTGCACAGCCGGATGGAGAACAATCCTAGGCTCCCAGGCACTGTCTGAGTGGCTAACCAGCCCACTCAGACCAATTATGACACTGCTGTCAAGCTTGTAATACTATTTCTAGCATGACAGAAGTGTCTTGATTGGCTTAGGTGAATTTGGGAGTCTGTGTGCTGCCGGTAGTCGGAACAGAAGAGGACAGAAGAGAGGACGTGGCCTTAAACAGGTAAGTGATCTTTTATTTTTACTTTTTAAATCTCCCTCCACCTGTTCACCAGTAGCTCCCACTGGTGGTGTTGGTTAACAAAGTTACATTGCATAGAATAAAAAAAAAACTCATCAGTCAAAGAAAAGGGAGAATGTCATGCCAAAAAAAGGCATCCTCTTACAGGCCCACTAGCAGCTGTTTGGAACTGTGATAATTAGTTTTCAGTGGGCCCCTCAAGGCACAGGAACCCGGAGCCATTGCACCTACATCACCAGTGGAAACTATGTTGTTGGTTAGGGTTGGTCAAAAGTCTTTCATCTATACACAATAGAAACACGGGCAATAACTACTAGGGGCGGAAGGTCACAGTTCCAAAACACAGGGTCAACCTTCTACATTCAAATAAAAAAAACAAATCCGAATCTGAATCATGCGTGCTGGGCCTTTAATTCTTCCGTAGAGGTCGTCCCTTTACTCCGATATGATCTGTTGTGGAAGGGGTACGCTTACCCATATTGCAATCTACCCCTGACTGTCTTTCTTGGTGTCACCATCTATTGAATTATGTAGTGATCTTTCAAACTTCATACTTTCATCTGTGATGTAGGTAACTGCCAATGATGTCCTGTTCATTACACCTTATTTCTGCTGTTTAATTTCCAAATCAATCTCATAAATGTAAGATATTTTCAAAATATTTAAGACAAATAAACCTTCATATTCTCATAGCATATGGATGCCTTTTATTATAAACATTCGTTAAACATTGCAACATAATGCCTTATACTTTTTCTTCTCTTGCTAGATAATTTAGTAAACACTGTGGCACAATTTTGTTCTTCACTGTTACATATTTCTAGTTGCTCTGAATATAATGGAGTGCATCTGACTCGTGAACTTAGAATGCAATGCAGTGTGGTGTGATAGTACCCATAGTATTCATTGTGATGGGTTAGTGTCCCGAAGACCTAATGTTGTGTGGCATGTTAGTAGCGGATTCGGGTCTCTATGATGCAGTGCATAGTGCCCACACCGCCATTCGTTCCCGCCTGCTTGAACATAAACACAATTCCTCCCCAATGAAACACTGGAGACATATTTATGGGAAAGAACCGTTGCAGGTTTATTTCATACAACACACGTATGACGTTTTAAGGTGGGTCATCTTACAGGCGATCCAAAGCAGGCAGCCCCTCGCTGTCCCGCATGCCTAAGGAGCCAACTTGCACGGCGAGTCGATGCTCTGACGGTACAGCACATTACCAACTTCGTTATACTCCCGCCCCCCCTGTCGGGGCGGAGCGGTGTGGGCCACCCCCGGTCAGTTCAGGCCCCCCGACCGCCCGAAGGACTAACAGGGCGCCGACGCGGTTTCCTGGAACCTCCTTCGGCTCCTGGTCCTTGGCTCAGGCACCCTTACTGTGCCGGGCAGAGGTACCCTTACTGTACCCTTCTGCCGCAGAGGTACCCTTACTGTACCCGTCTGCTTCCAGATCGCCCTGTAACTCCGCCTGCAACACAAAGAAAACATTACGACATTCTAGTACATTGCGCCGCCGCTCAAGCTGCTGGGTCAGGGTTCAGGGTGGGAACAGCGCTTGAGCCGCGGGGAAGACTGGGATGAGAGAGGCCGAGCCTCGGCCACCGCGTTAGATATAGGGGTTCGCCCCTCCCACATGTAGGCCCTCCCCTGGCCTGTGAATGGTAGACACGGGGCGGGGCGCCCCACCAGTGTCGGCCGGAGTTTCTGCCGGGTGGGACTAAAGCGCTGCCCCGCCCATGTTCCCCTGCGGGTCACGCGGTCAGCGGCAGTGTGGCAGGTTGGTGGCACTTGAGTGCAGTGTAAAATGGAGTTCGGAGTAGTCGTTGATGTTCCTTGTGGCAGATAATTGCACCCAGGACACAGGGAAATGCAGGATATTAGTTTGCTTTGCATGCAGTACAATGTGTTGAGTAATTGCCCATTCGATGAAGTATGATGGGTTACTCTAGCATGGATGCTGTGCATAGTACCCCTTAGTCTTCCTTGGGAGCAGTGTTGTAGCTACTGGTCCCTGAAGAGCATGTAATGTGATGAGTTACTGTATCTGGGGTGCAGTGATATTTTGTCTTGGATTCAGTACAGTGGATTTTTGTCTCAAGGGAGTGGTGTGGTGGGTTAATGGCCATAGGATGTAGTTCATGATGAGTTAGTATCCCTAATGTTGAGTGTTGTGAACTGTAGTATTGTCCCTAGAATACAGTGTTTGGTGTGTTGGGTTAGCATCTTTAGTTACTAGCACAGTAGTGAGGCTTAGTATCCTTAGGATGCAGTGATTTGTGCTGGATTAATGACCCTAAGGTCTAGTAGAGAGAAGTGGGTTAGTTGAAGGCAAACAGGATGCAAACCGGTGCTATGTGGTCCATTAGTGCACCCCAGGCACTGTTCTGTACAGTACTGTGAAGCATTGCTGCCATTTAGCATCTTGTCAGAGCCACTGCCATGAAAGGTGGTGCAAACTCTTTCTTTGCCCTGTATCCAAGTGTTTCCATTTGCCCCATGCTGTCATTTCTAAGCCTAGTAGTGGAAGGTAACATTTGATGGGTGGACGGGCGAGCTGGAAATGGTTAAATGAATGCCACTTCTACTGGCTCTGATTCACAGAGCTGTTCACAGAGATCTCTGAGTGGCCTCTGGTCAACCCTTGCTAGTGTAGTATTAGAACGATGCAAATACTGCATCTCTGTGTAAGATGGCTGAGAACGGCTGAGATGATGGAGGCCTGGTAGGAATGTTTCCCCTGCCAGTATCTTCAAATCAGTACTATATCTCTGTTTTTGTAAATTTTCCAGTAACAACATTCCAGCATTTGCAATTTGTCCATATCTGGAACTTTGCCAGGTTTTTCCAACAGCACTCTGCATGCATAAATGTGAAGAGACAGCGATTTTTAAAGAGGAATATTTTGAAACAGCCATCTGCTGAAACTCTGAACAGCGGTGTGATCCACTTATTGTATATACTTGCCAGGAGCTTCGGTAAATGCATGGCGGGTGTGAAAATTGCATGGTTAGCTCGTAGCTCGTGCTTATGACTAACTGACATGAGGAATATGTGTCAAGTTCCAGGATTGTGTAAGCAGCTCATGCATGGCAGTCCTGTATGTTGAATATCTGTGTCTGAAAAGAGGGGTGGGTGGCACATGGAAAGGATTGATGTGGGCAAATGACAGACAATATTTCAAAACAAGACCATTCCTCAACGTCTATTCTAGAGATAAAAGACAAATTAATCACTAGCAATGGTGAGCTTGTGGGTAAGATAAGCAGGGGTGCTGGGCATGATAGGTTTGTAAAGCATACAGCTGATTGTGAAGATAGATGGGGGCAATGTGATCATATTTCTTAAGGTACTGGATGGAACGTGCTGCAGCATGAAGGACGCTCCTACGGGGTGCTCATGTGGAGTCTGAGAAGCCATTGAGTAGGCAGTATCATCATCCAGATGCAAGGGTTGAAGGGTTTGTACAAGAGTTCTGATGTGGCTTTCTGGAAGAAATGGTTTGGCATTCTTTAGAAACGAGAGCTGGTATAAGGCTGTTGAGGTTTTTTTGGCAATGTGCTCTTCGAGGGAGAGGTTGGTGACCAGGGTAAATCCATGTGATTTGGCATTTGGTGATAGTTGGGGTTTGAAGCCATTAAGGTTCATATAATTGAGCCTATTTTGTACTATCTTGTTTGATGTTCTTGGAAAATAGGTGTAATTCTGTCTTGGTTGTGTTGAGGCTTCCATTAGTCATTGGACATCCAGGTCTGGATGATGTGCAAGCAGGATTTGAAGCTTTGGATGGCTAAAGCAGAGGAAATGTTTTAGTAAGGTTGTGTATCTTTGGCATATCAGTGAATCCTGATGCTGTCATCTGTGAGTAGAGCAACAAGCAGTTCCACGTAAAGGTTCAAGTTGACAGAATACAGTATGGGACCCTAAGGGATTCCACATGAGATAGGTATCTTTTGTGACCTGGAGGTGTCCATGTGAACAAACTGGTGTTGGCTGGAAATGTAAGAGTAGAACCAGTGAAGGACATTGCCAGTGTACCCTATTCAGGACTCGAAGGTGTGCAGAATGGCACATTAGTAGACTGTGTCAAAGTCAGTTGAGAGTTCCAGAAATATCACGAGGTAGGGGCATCTTCATCTATGGGCAAGAAGACTTAGTCAACTATGTGTAAGATGACAGTCTCTATGATGCACCAGCCTGTTAGTTGTGTTTTAGATGGTAAGCATAGATTTAATCTTGCAGTAAAACATAGACTGCTTTTTCAATGTTCTTGCCAAATGATAGGTGAGAGATGGGCTCACAGTTGGTGAGGTCATCAGGGTGTAGTGTAGGTTTCTTTAGGGGTGGGAGGAGCTGGATAGTCTTGAGAGCTTCGGGGAGCTTCGGGGAAGATGCCTTGAGTGAGTGAGTGAGGTATTGATGATGGTATGTGGGGGTAAGAGAGCATCACCAGATAGAGCTATAGTAAAGGACAATGGTAAAACATCCTCTTAATAAGAAGCGGTTTTAAGAGAGTTGAGTATGTGTGCCAGATCTAGGTTAAGAAAGGGCTTTGAAGGGTGAACATTGTGGAATTCTAAGCTGGCATGGTGTCATAGATGTGCTGCTGGTTCGTCTATAGAAGAGGATAATGGCATTGCACGTTTCTGTGGAGTGAAGAGTAGGTGGACCTATGGGGGGTAATGCAGAGCTTGAGTCAGGCAGTGGGATTTGAGTATCAAAAAGTCCCCAGGTGTTCTATTTTTCTTCCATTTATCATCCAGTCTGCAGATTTATTGTCTATTGTCAGTAAGGTCTTTAGAGTACCAAGATGCTGAAGTTGTTAGCTGCACTTGTGTGTTAGAAATGATATGTGGACATTCACGTAGCTATCCAAAAAGATCAATAAAAGTTGTTTAGAGGGGTGTTGGCATCGAACATGGATTAGATGGGGTGACAGATATTATTATCAGTGGACTTCAAGCATTAGGTTATCATTGGAGAAGTCTTAGCATGCTTTGGTGGTGCATGAAACTGTGCTTAGCTTGTGTATTGAAAGGAGAATTCCAGCATTATTCAAAATTCGCTCTCATGAATCAGTAAAGGTCCTCAAATTATATAAAGTAATGCACAACCCCATGACAAGATGAGATGAGCACCAACAGCCAGAGACAAAGTGCTCCAGTCACAATATGGTACTAAAAATGTATTGAGTGAAACTTTGGAAATGGTATATTGAATCAAAACATTATACCCAACCCACTTTCGCTGTTCTCCTTTCTCTTACACCACAGACTTTCAAGACAGGACATAGGAAACCAATACAGCAATAAAGTGATATGAACAATTAATATAGATTCCCATAAATCATCACTGGAAAGTTAACCCTTCTAGAAAACAAAGAAATTAAAAATGACTGCAAATTCTGTGAGTTACAGATTTTTCCAGCTCAATTATAGGCTTAGCACTTACATCAACATGAAAATGAGGCTGAATTCCCAGAAGAGTCAAAGTGTCACAGTAGTAAATCTATCACCAATAGATATGGCCATCAGTGAGAAAAATAAAGGGTGGTAGATTGAAAGCGAGGGTGCAAGGGCTTTTGTTACACCACTGGAAATTGGGTGTTACATTTGGCTGAGGAGAGGGCAAACTGAAGAGCAATTATGAGGAGCATACATGTCACTAGAGAATTAACAGGGCATGTGGCTCTGCAGCAGGCTCATCTGGTACATATGACCGGCTCACAGTTCTCAGAACACAGACATTCAGACAGATCAGTCATTGATCCCTTCCATGTCATTCCTATCACATTCCTCCTATAATTTCCCCCATCCGATTTCACACAAGATCTTCCTTTTCATCTCATCTCACTCGGGCAGTCCATACATCTCCCAAACAATATTGAAAATACTTGTAAATAGTTGTGATTTTGGTATTACCTAGTGTATAGGTTAATTGGGGAGTGGCTGGGAGTAAGTTGGAGCTCACCTTAAGTGGTGAATGACCTCAATATTGAGTTAATACGAGTTCACCTGGTCAGGGGATGCGTTCACCTGGTCATTTTTCTGCCGTGAGTTGAACAGCCACTGATAGCCTTCCTTTCCTTCACCCAGCGCCTTGCAACAGGGGACTACAGCTCCCAGAGGCACCACCACCGCGTCGCCGGCCGTGATGCCATCGCCCGCTCCTGAAGGCACGATAAGAGCGCTGCTGCCCTCCCCCACCGTGGAACGCGCTCACCTTATCATTTTTCCACCGTGAGGGGAACGGCCACCACTAGCTTTGCTTTCCTTCACCCAGTGCTTTGCAACAGGGGAATGCAGCTCCCAGAGGCACCACTGCCACGAGGCCGGCCGTGACGCCATCGCCCGCCCATGGATGCGCGATAAGAGTGATGCTGCCCTCCCTCACCGCAGGATAAGCCCGGGCCAAGGGCGGGCCCGTCCTAGCCCATCAGAGACTGGAAGAGGCTGGGCTGGGCCACCCCACTTATGTCTGAATCGTAAGACTCTGTGGCATATAAATACTAAAGGGTCACTGTGTACCTTACTTCCCCAGGGGTGGTAACATAAGTAGGCGTACAGCAGGACTGGGTGTGGGGGTTGTGGGTACACTGGATGTTTTTCTCTCAAGGGCGGACTCCACTCCAATAAATGAGATCCAACTGACTGAGCGCAGGCTATCACTTGAGCCACCAACATCTCTTGGTACCCTTAGCTCCAATATTTCTTCTACCCAACCCTTACCCAATAGTTCCGATGGAACCACTCCGAAGTCCAGCCAGTTGCCTTCACCACATTTTTCTCACTCTCCTCCCAGCCCGGCTAGTCCACCCAGTACTTCTATGGTCACCACTAGGGGTCAGAAGTCCAGCCAGGAAACAAATGGCGAACCACCACAAAAAAAAGGAAAGCGCGAGGGCCACAAAAGATAAACCCTTGGCCTCCCAGAGCAGTCAAGTGTAAAATAGCTGTAAAAGGCATCTCAGGTATATGCCCCCTATTTGCACCCCCACAGGTACCATAGACTCACCTCACTCCACAAACGTTGATGAGCTCTGCACACGGATTGAACAGAAACTTTCAGCTTTGATTGACCCACTATATATGAGGCTGACTTCGA
Organism: Lissotriton helveticus; assembly: GCF_964261635.1. Taxonomy (NCBI): domain Eukaryota; kingdom Metazoa; phylum Chordata; class Amphibia; order Caudata; family Salamandridae; genus Lissotriton; species Lissotriton helveticus. The sequence continues at coordinate 596,993,183 of NC_136063.1, read as the reverse complement.
TTGAAGACAGACTCTGCAAAATTGAACAGGGTATTTCCAGCAGTCCCCCTAATAATAGGCAGAAGAATGGCGGGCCTATAACTCAACCAGCGCGGGGAGACTTAGCTCTGCCAAAGGGTGCCCCAGCTAGTGTATGTTCCCCCCTGCCCTTAGTAGGTACAACTCCAGAGGTAATCCAAACCACCAATTTACGTCAAGGGGGCATATCCTTACCATCGACATCGCAGCAAGGGAAGCAGGGTATTCGCACCTGGCCCTCTGTGCGTCCTGCTGATGGTACTCAGAACAAACACAATTTTCTACATCTCCCACTGGAAGCTACACCACACACAGTTGTTTTGGCTAATGTTCCAGTGCTCCCTGTTAATGCTCGGGAGCACTGGTCTACATTGAGAAATAAGGCACTACACTTGCTCAGTCATAGGACCGGCATAAAAGAGCATCTCTTTAGTGAATTCAAAATGGTCCGTAGAATTCCCTGGGTTGGGAAATCTCACAAGTCTCTACCTGGCAACTGTGTGGTTTTGAGTTTTAGGTCACCAATGTTGGTTCTGCGTATTCTGGAGTGCGCTGGTAATAATAGTTTTATCAAGGCGGATGATATTAATATCCTTCCCCTGTGCTTCTTTTATCAGCCAAATAGTGTTGGGTGCAGTGAGAGCAGATGGCTACCCCAAGCATACGGCCATTATAACTAACCTGTTACCACAATCAATTGCTTCGAGATACTTACTTCGTTAGAAGACATTGATTGACTTGCAACATTGGGGTGCACCTCTGCCTCGGGAACCCAAAACTCTGGGAGTCAACCGCGGTCTGACCCAGGCTGGCCTATGTATGACCCCGTTGGACCAACAAAGCATGTGGCCACTGCTGAGGTGAAGGCTTTGTATACCTGCAGTACAGACATAACTGAGGGAGTGTGCCTAATGGAGTTGGAAAAGAGAGCTGGGGCGGGGCGATAGGCTTTATTAGTCTCCCGCAAGTAAAAACCCTTATACCATTTAGTACATCTGGTGTGATATCACCAGCTAATGATCATTTATCTGTTTTTCTGGAGAGTAATTGTAATGTAATACAAGGTCCCTCAAACTCATACATGTCGATAGTTTCCTGGAACATAGCAGGCTTAGCACCAAAAACAATCTCGATTGACTGGTCAACTTATTTTGACAGCCATGATGTTTGGATATTTCAAGAAACTTGGTCCTTGGCCCAAATATACCAGCCAGGTATTCTAGATTTTTCCAAAGCAGCAGTAGGGGAACATAAGGGCAGACCCATGGGTGGTCTCACCTGCTGGGTCAGACAGCAAGCGGGATACACGGTGGAAGAAGTATACATTGATAGCCCGGACATTATAGCCCTGCGCCTACGGAAGGCGCACCAACTTGATGTCTTGATTGTCAATGTCTACACCCGTGGGCTGCCTGGGGGGAGGAGATCCAACGTAGTCAACCTCCTTGATAGCTTTCTTGAATGCAATCGGGGAAGCTGTAATTTGACACTAGCCGGGGATTTTAACTGCTCCTTTGAGCTCTGGATAATGATGACGGCTTGAATAGCGCTTAGGAGGATACCCAATCGGTCATCCCGCAATTAGAGTTATGCCCTATTAGTAAATGGACTGAAGCAGCACTTCAACTAAAAGGGCCGTGCCTGGAAAGGAGACTGAGGGCAACAAACGGGAGGTCACAGTCTGATAGAAAGGGCGTACATACCTTCAACAATGGTCTGAGAATTAGCCGTATGGATTATATATTTTTAAACATCGAATTCTGGTGTTCTCTATCTAGATATGATGGTGCAGGAGTGGTTAGAAAGCGTTCATTACCCGCTGGTACTCTACTTACTGGCACCAGGTCTAAGAGAATGTAATGATAAAGCTGTTGAGTATGTAACAGCTGATACCAGGCTCACAAATGTCATGAAGAGGGTTAAATGGGCTAGGATTTCCAACAATGTCATGGAACTGGAACAGATGACGGCATTGTTAGTTCGCTCTATAAACAGCATTTATAGTTGCCACTCTCAGGAGGGCACCAGCCAGATTATTGTTCAGACCCATAATGAATTGTTTAACCAACTAAAACAATTTTTTGTAAAAACTAACAAACCCAGGAAAACCCCCTGTGCTAAGGCAGCTTCCTGGTATAATAAATCCTGCAGAGAGGCCTAAAAGCTATTATAAAGGGCCATTAAATCTAAACCCATGGGCGACATTAAAATGGCTAGGGACAGGTACAAGACAACCCAATTGCAAGCCAAGAAGGATTGGCATGAGACACGTAGGCAAGATTTGCTTGACGCCAACTAAGGGAAAAATATGGTCACATTTTGGCAACTTGTCAAAGAGGATAGTGGCGGACTAAACCAGACTCATCTCAATCTTGTCTTTCCCGAACTGTGGGTCGCTCAATTTGCGGCATAGTTCACTGTAATTAACCATAGGGACAAACCAATCCTATGGGCCACTGCAAGCACCACTTTATGTTTTACCAGTTATGAGGTAGAATCTGTACTTCATTTGATCCTGAGAGGTAGGGCCCAAGGTCCGGATTGTATACCTGCGGACCTGTTCATATTTGACAGGGAACACTGGGTTACCTACATAAAGTTACTCGCCAACGCTATAGCCAGCAGCTCTCCTATTCCCGATACTTGGACAGGTGCTGAGATCCTACCTATACATAAAAAGAGCATTCGCTCACTACCAGGCAACTACAGGCTGTGTTTGATTTAGTCCCTGGTACCAAAATGTGGAGAATTTTTATGGATATGGGGATGCCGTTGGAACTGCTGTCTTTCCTAGTTAAACTGCACAAATCAAACTACACGCAGGTTCGCTGGGGAACACAGGGGAAGCTTACTGATAGGTCTGCTGTCAATAAGGGGGTTAGACAAGGGTGCATCTTAGCACCAACCTTGTTCTCTCTATTTGAAAACATAGTTGTTCAGTACTATACCACCTATCCTACAGATGCTCCAACCCTAGCGGGCATAAAGATACCGCTTCTCATGTTCGCGGATGACACCCTAATTATATCCAAGACCCAACAGGGTCTCCAGGCAGCATTATCCCACTTTGAGGTATTCTGCCAAGACCATGAGTTAGTGGTACATGTGGAGAAAATGAAGTTTATGGTGCTCCACAAACACAAAGTTATAAAAGGGAGAGTGTACATGAACAACGCCCCCTTAGAACAGACAGATGTATTCACTTACCTGAAGATAACGTTAGGTTGGAGAATTAACTGGCAGCCCCAGATTTATATGCTGTCCCTTAAACATGCTCAACTGGCTGGTGTATTAATAAAAGAACAGAGGCATTCACAGTCCAAACCCATCGCCCCAGCCCTGAAGATCTACAGTTCCAAAATCAGTTCCTCCATATTATATGGTGCTGAACTTTGGGCTCACAAGAACCTATCATCCCTGGCCCTAGCACAGAACAAATGTGTTAGATCTTTACTAGGCCTCCCACAATCCACCCCACTCATGCCCTTATACTTAGATCCGGGCTGTCATAGTATAGAGGACCAAGCCCGCTTTAGACCTATTGCATTTTGGAGAAGGCTTTGGACAATTCCAGAGCTCTCATTATATGGTATGGCGTTGGGCTGTTCATGCAAGATATCTTGGTTAACAATTTAAAAACCACCCTGACAAATATGGGGATGAATTCTCTATGGGTGGCCCCTGAGGTCACCCTATTTCCATCTAAAAGGGACCTCAAGGCAGCATATTGGAATATGGTTAAAACCAAGCATCTTTTATCAGTCGAGGGGCCAACTATGGTGAGAGAATTCTTGGAGCATAAAGACGAGTCCAAGCTTGAGCCCTATTGGGATCTTATCACCAGACCGAACAATAGGAAGTTATACCATCAGTTCAGAGTGGGATGACTTCCAACCAAAGCTCCCAACAGCAGATGGCAGCCCCCAACGGATGACAAATGTTCCTTCTGTCCAGTCCAAATTCTTTCACTCGCCCATATCCTATTTGTAAGCCCAGCCTATAAGTCACCCAGGAATAAATGACTAAAACCAATTTGCATGAATTTGGGCACTAGATGTGCTGTGGTGGCACCTAGGATTTTAAAGACCAATACGGAGGAACCCATTGTGATCGCTGTGGCAACATTTTTGAGTTTGATGTGGGTTATTCTGTGGTAAATAAATAAATAATACCCTATTTTTGACTAGACATATATCATAACAGATAGCTCAATAAATAAGAGTCAAGATTCGAGGTAGTAGGAGTTTTGCAGGTTTAATACAGCATAAGGACAGGAACAGGACAACCTGCATAGGAATAGGATGACAGGGCCCAGCAGCTGCTGGGGCTGGGTCTGGGATGAGCGCGCTAACTTTTAATAACAATACATGAGCATATATACATAGCGCGAACACATAGCATTACATTGCAGTAGGCGTAGCAGTGGGTGGAGCAGAAGGCGTGACGCGTAGCAGTCGCGAAAGATAAGAGTAAAAAGAGGTGTAACTGGGCGTATACATAGACATGTGGTGCAGACGTAACAGGATATGTCATGAATGGGGCGGAAACATAGGAGGGGGCTACCTAAGGAGCCGGGACCTCTAACCTGATGGTGCGCGCAAACTGGCAATGACGTGTTACGAGGAGAAGCTGGGGGCTATGAACTCTGTGCTAGGAGCAGAGACTAAAGTCTGGAGGGTCGGAGCGACATGTACCTAAACCCTATCTGGTATCTAATGTTTAGGGAACATGTTGATATAAACTAGAAGTCATGAGGGGAAAAGCTAATTGACTCTAAGACCAGAGCATGCATTTATTCTACATGTAGTGCGTGATGAAGAATATTAAATGACCATTAAATACAGTATTTCTCTTAACATGGAGCCGCATAGGCTAGACAATGACGGAAACTATTGATGCAGTTCAGTAGCTTAGGAATGCAGGGAAGGAGGACTAAACTGATAGCTGGAATCATAACATAGTCTTGGCAGACTCAGAGGCAGAGCCAAGCTGCACCGGGCACTGCGAGGCAGGAAGTAAGTGAAAGGTCGAGGATACAGGTGGGGGCTGTATCGCTCCTTAGCGAGGCTTCAGGAGACAGGAGCTGAATCTGATGTCCGGGCCCTGTTGAGGCCTGGAAACGGGGACTTTATAATGAAATAACGTGCACACTGAGAAACGTGGCAACATAGCTTTACATAGGCCTGATATTCGTAGTATTCACGAGAACTGGAAACTAGCATACCAGAGGTGGACACAACTATAATTGCGTCATTAATCGGACATGGGGAATACATATGCATATTGGTCATGCACACATAACATATGATGGATGACACGTAGGGACACAGAACATGGCAAAATTTACTTTTCCACATTCCCTCCTTGTCACTACGTTCCCATCAGGAAACATCAATATTCATGATTCCATCTATCATTTCATACAGTACCATTTGTTCATCTCGAATTGTCTTGGAACGGGATTTAGAACGAGACTTGGGACTAGGAATACAAGAGGTAGCACACATGCCGCAAATCGCAGGGCCACATTGTATACAGAGGCAGCAGCTGAATATGATCGCTACTGCGATACCTAGAAAGGACAGGACTTTCCATCCCCAGGCGGAAATTATATTCCAGAACCAACCGGACCATGTCCAGGTGCCTGGATCTTGGTGTAATAGATGGGCAATTTTATGGAGTCTGGTTATAGCTGAATAAACAGACGGCGCGTTATTTGGAATGAAAATGCAACAACTGGATCCGAGGACTCTACAGGCCCCGCCCCTATCGACCAATATGACGTCAAGGACGAGACGATTCTGGAGCACAACAATTCTCATAAAGGATTGCTCTTCGGTTAAGTTACCTAGAGCGGAGGCAGTCTCATCTACTACAGCTTCAAGGGTTCTTGTTAACCTACGAATTAGCTTACTGTTTACAACTGTACCTAAATAAGGGAACACACCTTTATCAATATCAATGAATTGCTCTGCAGCAGTTTCAGTATAATCGACAATCGGGAGGTTTCTCTTGTGTCTAGTATGTACTAGGAAGGAATTCCTATGGTAGTCAAGTGGGGCTAGAAAAACAGGTGGCAGTAGGAAGGCAATGTAACAGGTTCCCTCCCAATCGAGGGGCAGACGAACATATGCGGTCTGACCACAAACAAAATAAGAATGACGTGAAGCTTTGAAAATAGATTTCCCACTGTCACTATACTTGATAATAGTGGTACAATCACTATGTCCTACGTGTACAGAACCATGATTTCGGACACATAATTCGCCTTTGACTGGTAGTACTGAAATAGCAGGTGAGTCTGGAGTAGTATCAGACTGAACATTCAGGACCATGAAATTCGACGAATAGTTACCTAAATTATACACTTCATTTTCTAGATCTAAACCTGTTCTGTGGGGGAAACCTTGCTTGTCTGGGAAACATGTGCTGTTAAGAAAAGACATATCTGTTAAGGATGACGTTAACGTGGACCATGCTCCACACGAACCATTATGTGAAAAAGGATAAGGAAAGAGTGGCAGAACTCCCTTCGGTGTCTGGAAAGGGGGGAGTCGACCACACACCCAACAATTAGTGGCATTGCTGGTCTGGTGTGAATAATGTAACATGCGGATAAATGAGTTATTACGCATAGCGAGGCGGTAGGACAGTTCATGAGGGGGCAGATCACTAAACGTGTGCTCTACTGTAACATTAGAAGGCTTATTTACATGAGGAACTGGAAAACACAGGAAAAATGCGTAACTGGTGCAGGAAATCAAAAGGCTGAGAAATGATATGAAACTTAGAAAAACGATACATCGGTTTGAGTTTTGACTAACTCTCTCACTATGGGGGTCTATTTTATACATGTCAGAAACAGTCTAACCGTTTCACCTAGGGGAGGACTTAGACAATCAAACTGACTGACTTATTTTACTAGACCGGAGTTTTTGCTTATACTCCTGCTGCGGAGTTTTCTCTACCAAGGGGGGTTTTGAATCAATGTCATTTGCGGGACAGTCCTTAGGAACAATGTTTTGACAAGTCTTGATATCCTGGGAAATGTTCTTGGAGACCGGTTTTAATCCGTAGAATTTCTTGACGTGCGAAAGGTGCACCCAGCCGCGGCGTCCTTCCAATTTCACGGCTGTACGGGTGGTGAGGAGGACCTGACGGGGCTCCTTCCAACGTGGCTCCAGCGGACTTGATCTGTCAAAGTTCCGGACGAGCACCATCGAACCTGGAACGATTTCATGCGGTGCCACCTCGGTATTGTCTGGAAATGCGGCGGCAACCTGTGAACGACATGAGTTGAGGGCAGACATCAAGGAAGCTAGGTAATCTGTCAGCATATTACATGAAACATCAGTAATACTTCGGGGTCTAGGAGTACCCCACATGTTAGGGGGGCGGCCGAAAACGACCTCATACGGGGACAGACCTGATCTGGAATGTGCGACCATGCGCATATAAAACAAAGCAACTGGCAGAGCTACTAGCCAGTCCACACCCTTATCTTTACATATTTTGGCAATTCGAATTTTCAGAGTCTGATTATGTCTCTCGACTAGACCGGCTGCTTCAGGATGGCGTACACAATGAAACTTCCACTGGTACCCTAACAACAGGGAAACGTGCTTCATCAACTCAGATGAGAATGGCTGACCGTTATCAGAATATACGACTCTAGGGAGTCCATATCGAGGGAAGAATTCACGAACCAACTGTTTGGCAGTGGTCGCGGCTGTGTAATCTGGGACTGGATATGCTTCTGTCCATCTGGACAAAGCGCATACAACTACAAGGACATACTTGAAACCTCGACATCGCTCCATCTGAATATAATCCATCTGGAGGACCTCAAAAGGGTGGTCAGGAGGCTGGAATCCCCCTTGTTCCACCGAGACACTTTTACCTGGATTAAACTGACAACATATCATACAGGTACGGACTTTCTGCTTGGCTGCAGCTCGTAAATGCTTGTTGAACCAAATGTTCTGGATACTGTCTAACATTGCTTTTTCTCCTAAATGTGCTGGACTATGTGCGGTATTAATAATGACTTGAACCATAGAGTCGGGGAGAAACCATGTGGCTCTACCCTTTGTTAACCATCCTTGATCTGTCTGGACCCCTCCTTGTTCAGACCATTTCTTGATTTCATCGGGAGTAGCATGTAACTGGATATCTATGACATCTTGAGTAGGGTCCTTAACTGTCATACATGTAATCGGATCTGGAGTGTGTGTCATGTTAACTGGAATGTCTAGAGTCTGTGCTGTAAGCTTGGCTGTGCGATCTGCTAGATCATTACCTTGGGAAATAATGTCAGTAACTTTCGTATGTGCTTTGCATTTCATGATAGCAATAGATGTCGGTAAGTGTATGGCATCTAACAGAGCTTGAATAAGGAGACCATGCTGAATCTTGGTTCCATGAGAAGTCATGAAACCTCTCTCCTGCCAGAGCACTCCAAAGTCGTGAACGACTCCAAATGCGTAACGTGAATCTGTGTAAACATTAACTTTCAGGTTCTTGGCGTGTATACAGGCTTGTGTCAGAGCAACTAGCTCTGCTGCTTGAGCGGACAGGGTATCAATACGGTGTGTTTCAATAACTTCAGTGTCAGTAGTCACTGCATACGCGGCTACTAGTTCTCCTGTACTAGTTCTCATACATGAACCATCCACATAAAGTGTCAGGTCAGGATCTGGTAACGGAATGTCTGTCAGATCTTGTCTTGGCTTTGTCGTAATGTTAACTACTTCCACGCAATCATGTGTGGCTGGATTTGAATTAACTGATGGTAACAGTGTAGCAGGATTCAGGATGTTGCAGCGTCTAATTTCTATGTGTGGCTGAAACAGTGTCAATTCATAACCTGTTAAACGTGCAATTGTCAAGTGCTGTGTTTGTGTTCGGTTTAAAAGAACTTCCACGGAGTGTGGGACTTGTACTGTCAAGGAGTGTCCTAAAACTATGGAATCACTTTGTCTGATAGCTAGTGCTGTGGCTGCAACTGACTTGAGGCACGCAGGCAACGCCTGGGCGACTGGATCTAGTGTGCTAGAAAAATAAGCACAGGGCTTGTATTGTCCTGCTTGATCTTGTGTAAGAACAGATAATGCTGTACCTTCACGTTCAGTAACGAAAAGTGTAAAAGGCTTACTGTAGTTCGGTGTAGCTAGAACTGGAGCTTGACATAAAGCTTTCTTTAACTCGTTGAAACTAAGTGTATGTTCAGATGTCCAAGGGAGGACAGTCGATCCGGCTGCCTCCTGTGTCGTTAACTGTATCAGTGGCTTGGCTAGAAATGCATACTGAGAAATCCATTGTCTGCAATAAGAAGTAAGGCCGATAAAGGCACGTACCTCCTTCTGGGTCTTGGGCTGAGGAAGACTCGCTATCAACTGGATACGGTCTGGTGTCAACTGCCTACCCCTCTTGGACAGTAAGTGTCCTAATTAGACCACTTGCTGGACACAGAATTGAAGCTTCGAAGGGGACACCTTGTGTCCCATCTCGGCTAGGAAATACAGAACTGTAAGTGACGCACGCTCGCAGTCACTTTCAGAACGGGCTGTGATCAATAGATCATCGACATATTGGAGCAGGGCAGTGTCAGTTGGCATGTGAATATTGTCAAGTTGTCTCTTAAGTGCTTGGCTGTAAATACTAGGGCTTTCTGTGAAACCTTGAGGAGCGCGTGTGAACATATAGCTCCTTCCATTTAAACAAAATCCGAAAAGAAACTGGCTGTCTGGATGGATGGGAACCCTAAAAAATGCGTTCTTGAGGTCTATGACAGTGAAGAACGTGGCTTCGGAATCAATGGCTGTCAATAGGGAAGAGATATCTGGGACAACTGGGTACTGAGGGATAATACATTTGTTAAGTTCTCGTAAATCAATCACTAATCGATATACTGGGGGTGCATTTGGATCAGTACGTTTCATGACTGGAATGATCGGAGAGTTACATACATTGGAGTCAGTTTCTACAACTACTCCTTGAGCCATGAGCTCGTCAATAATTTTGGATAAGGCTGCTACAGCCTCAGGTGGCAATCTATACTGCCTGATTCGTGGTAACACTACACCTGGTTTCAGGGTCACACGATAGGGTGTGATTTGCATATAACCTACATCAGTTGGACCTTGCGCCCATAAATGCTGCGGGACATTAGACAGTCTGGAATCAAAATCTCGTAATACATAGTGACCCTTAAAGTCACGTAGGAACAGACGTATTCCCTCTGGGGAACAACATATAACTGCACCTAACTCTTTCAGTGTTTTAATGCCTAATAGATTTTCTGGACATGACTTAGTAAGTAACAGATCAGTAGTGCGGGACAATGGACCTACTTCTAGAGTGACTGGCTTTGAAATCTCATTAACGATAGGCTTTCCTGAAAATCCAAGGGAAACATTTCTTGAGCCTGAGAGCGGAGCCCCTGGAACTTCGGCATGACTAATTGTGGTCCTACTTGCCCCTGTATCAATCAAAAACTTTCTGTCTTTCCCTAATACTTGACTGTGAACATAGGGACCTTCTTGATCTACAGGTATCTCGATGAGAGGCAAGCCTACCTCCCTCTCTAGGCTGTTTCATGAATATGGCTGGTACTCTGGATACTCAGACTGTGCATACTGGTACATCTGCGATGTGACATGCTGTGTTGCAGCAATAGGCTGCGGTGCTGTAACTGTCTGTTGTGCATTCTGTGGCTGAGGAGTCTGTGAAACTTGTTCTTGTCTAGGCGGACGTGGTCTTTCTTTAGTCTTACCAGTAGCTATGTTATGTTTCAGAACTGCACACTCATTTATAAAATGACCTGGCTGTTTACAATAATTGCAGTTCCCTTTAACGGGAGCTGCAGGATGACTGGCTTGATTCGGACCCCTCTCCTGACTGTCTTGAGGAACAGATTGTGCAACTAGTACTTTCATCTTCGTGTCTTTCATACGTTTTCTCTCGTGTTCTTGTTCTTCTCTGATTCTATTCTGGTGATACTGGAGCATCTGGAGCATCTGGGACGGAGTATTTGCTTGCCAGGTGCTTTCGACTTTCAAAACTCGGTTTTTAATTGGTGGACTTGAATTCTCGACTAATTTAGTAACGAAAAGGTGAGGGTATGACTCACTACTTGTCTTGAGGCCACTGTTGATACTAAAGCACTTTTCAAACCTAGAATAAAAATCACTAATATCTTCATCTTGTTTCTGTTTACAGGCTGAGATTGCATCCCAGTCTTCTTTTCTCGTTGTTAATAATCTGGGTAAAACTTGAATTAATAATTCTGGTAATTCTTTACATTTCTCTCCAAGACCAGTACCTGGTACACGTATCTTATCTTCTGCTTCTAGGACTGCCCAATCGATCTTTTTCTCTCCCACCTCCCATTCTTTTTCCTTTAGCTTTTCATACACCCCTGCGGGTAGCAGAACCTTTAACATTTTAATGATATCTGGGTAAGTGTATTCTCCCATACGGAGCATGTCTTTTAATTCTCTATGGAACCCTGCTGGATCTTTGTCATGACAGGGAATTAATTTCTTCATTTCGAGGAGTTCCATCTTTGTGATCGGAGTGTATACAAACACTCGTTGCATTTCGCCACCCGTTCCTCTGACTGGGTGGACTTCTCGTAACGGATTCTGTCTGTCTATGTAGAATGATTTACTTTCTGGGGGTGAAACATGAACAAAATGCGGGTTCAAGAATGTTCTATATTTATGGCGCTGTTCTAGAATAACACTAATTAAATCGGTACCTAGACCTCTCCATTTATACTGGAGTAATTCATTCAGGATATCGTGTAACGGACCTGGGTCAGAATGTTGACCTTCATACAGTGTAATGAGGTGCTGAATCATATACATACCCACCAGTCGCTGCTCGGCTGGGGGCATTTTCAGAAACATTTGTGCCACTATTTCGTCTGGAAAAGTGGTAGAATCAGTAATCCATCTGACTGCTGATCGGACTAGTTCCTGTTCATGCATAGTACTTAACTCACTGTAACCGATTCGTGATTTCAGAATGTGATCGGTAGCTTGAAATACTTGTTCTAGGGAACCTTGTTCTGGTGCTGGATGATGGAAAATAGACTTGTGTTCTAGACGTAAATGGCGATCTGGAAATCTGGGTTTTCCTACATACGCTATTCTGGCAGTATTCTCATCGTCTTCCTCTTCAGGATCAGAGGTACTTTCTTTCTCGCTTACTTGTGCGGCTTTACGCTGTTCGTGTATCTTTATTATCTCTCTACGGATTTTCTTGTACATACTCTCCATGGCACCAATGGTATTGTGCTTTCCTTCGGCTATATTATCACTCCACTTTGTTAGAGTTTTCATTTCTTCCGGGTCTTTAGACGGGTAATCTTGTTCTCTTATTAGACAGTTAATTAAGAACTTTAATATCATGCGCTGAATCTCGGCTTTCCTTTGAGACATGGCATCACTAATACTTTGTGGGTCATCCCCTGTACGGATGAAACGATATATCCTGTCTAGATCTTCTTTCATATTCGGCAGGGTGACTAGATACTCGGTCACTCTCCTTACGCGTACGGAATATAAAACCATATTAAACTCGCCTGGAACTGGGTCATAGACACATTCGCCAAGGGTTTGCCTGATTTCTGCGACAGACTTATTACTCTTGGGAGTACGCTGTGATGCTTGAGCATGTAATTCGAGTGCTGATAAACGTTTGTATGGCGGCGGGGTTTGAGGAAGACCTCCTCCTGCGGCCCCTAAACTAGAATCATCAACTGATGCTTTCCGTCCTGGCAGGGTCGGTAATTGTAACGTGGGCTGGACTTGTATGGCGGGCTGACCCAGGGGGGCTGTTAAGGGCACCCCGGTATCTGGGGGAGCAGGAATTACCTGATTTACAGGGACTGGCGGAGCGCGAACAGGATTTGCATATTCGGGGACTGTGTCGTCCAGATAGGACGAAATAAAAATATCAGCTGCGGTCGGTTTGTGACGTAGCTTGGTCGGAACTAATGGTGGCGGGAAATTACTGGATGCCTCCGGGGTCGCTTTTGGCAAGCCCTCGGCAAGAAGAGGATACATACCCTTAATGAGGGCATTCCTCTGTCTGTCTGATTGCTCAGTTCTAACTCGTTCACCTATCTCGATTAATTCTCTTTCTTGGGCTCGTTCTTGGGATTCTCTACTTAATTCTGACTTTCTGATTTCTTTTTCGGTTCTTTTATGAGCTTCTTTGCGCCATAGCTCGATGGCATCTTTCTGTGACTGTCTGGCTTTCTTTTTCCATAATGCTTCTTCTACTCGCATGATGCATTCGGCATCCCATGTACCCGATACGGGCCATCTATACTTTTCTTCTAACTGTTTGGTATACTCTACCCATAAATCTAGATACAATATGGCGCTTATGCCATGTTTCTGATACATAAAGTGACCTGGACTGTCCCCGGGCGGGACGGGAACTGCTGCTTCCAGCAGACCCTTTCTAGTTTTTAACTGACGTAACTTGGAAAATATGGGCATGACTGAACTGTAATCTAGACACAATACAATACACAATGAACACGATACTTATACTCCATTCATACCACGACATTAAAATACATGAAAAACATTTAAAATAACAGTTCGAACAGAATACTACCTGGAAATACTGAGAACAGAACACATGAATTTTCTCGAGAACAGAAACTGACTAGAACAGAAACTAGATGCACTGCTGAAACAGTACGAAACTTACCGGTCTCATAAAGAGACACGTCAGGACCCGCATCCACCGAAGTGGACACTTCGTTTGTGGGACTGTGTACCACCAACCCACAGACCAGAGTCAATTAAATTGACCCTGTCTAGATACCACCCCAGTAACGGTACTCACCGGGCAGCAAGAACGGAAGGCCTCGGACTGGACTGGACTGCTACGACGACGAACTTCGGACCTCGGACTTCAGTTACGGGTGGACCTCCGGATACCTCGGACCTTGGACTCTTGGCTTGGGCTCTGGTCGGGACTCGCCGCGTTCCTCCACCGTCTCGTCTGGATGCTGGACCGCCTCCTCCGTCTCCTCCGTGGGCCTGAGGGATACTTGAGCAGAAATATCTGCCACTGCGCAGAAGAGTTCCGTCACGACTGCAGAGGGTCAGGGGGTCGGCGTGGCTTCACCGACGCGTGGGGAAAGGGCAAGTCCCTGTTCGGGCGCCATTATGTGGTAAATAAATAAATAATACCCTATTTTTGACTAGACATATATCATAACAGATAGCTCAATAAATAAGAGTCAAGATTCGAGGTAGTAGGAGTTTTGCAGGTTTAATACAGCATAAGGACAGGAACAGGACAACCTGCATAGGAATAGGATGACAGGGCCCAGCAGCTGCTGGGGCTGGGTCTGGAATGAGCGCGCTAACTTTTAATAACAATACATGAGCATATATACATAGCGCGAACACATAGCATTACATTGCAGTAGGCGTAGCAGTGGGTGGAGCAGAAGGCGTGACGCGTAGCAGTCGCGAAAGATAAGAGTAAAAAGAGGTGTAACTGGGCGTATACATAGACATGTGGTGCAGACGTAACAGGATATGTCATGAATGGGGCGGAAACATAGGAGGGGGCTACCTAAGGAGCCGGGACCTCTAACCTGATGGTGCGCGCAAACTGGCAATGACGTGTTACGAGGAGAAGCTGGGGGCTATGAACTCTGTGCTAGGAGCAGAGACTAAAGTCTGGAGGGTCGGAGCGACATGTACCTAAACCCTATCTGGTATCTAATGTTTAGGGAACATGTTGATATAAACTAGAAGTCATGAGGGGAAAAGCTAATTGACTCTAAGACCAGAGCATGCATTTATTCTACATGTAGTGCGTGATGAAGAATATTAAATGACCATTAAATACAGTATTTCTCTTAACATGGAGCCGCATAGGCTAGACAATGACGGAAACTATTGATGCAGTTCAGTAGCTTAGGAATGCAGGGAAGGAGGACTAAACTGATAGCTGGAATCATAACATAGTCTTGGCAGACTCAGAGGCAGAGCCAAGCTGCACCGGGCACTGCGAGGCAGGAAGTAAGTGAAAGGTCGAGGATACAGGTGGGGGCTGTATCGCTCCTTAGCGAGGCTTCAGGAGACAGGAGCTGAATCTGAAGTCCGGGCCCTGTTGAGGCCTGGAAACGGGGACTTTATAATGAAATAACGTGCACACTGAGAAACGTGGCAACATAGCTTTACATAGGCCTGATATTCGTAGTATTCACGAGAACTGGAAACTAGCATACCAGAGGTGGACACAACTATAATTGCGTCATTAATCGGACATGGGGAATACATATGCATATTGGTCATGCACACATAACATATGATGGATGACACGTAGGGACACAGAACATGGCAAAATTTACTTTTCCACAATTCGAGCAAAAAAAAAAAACGAATTGCACTTTAGCCTTTTCAGACCGTCCATAGGAGGTCATGAGGTTTATGCCCCGGGGTGGTAGCTCTATCCCTTGTATTGACTGGCAAGCGCCCCCAGGTTGCTACTACTGGTCTGTTTTCTGTAGTAATATGGGCCTAGCAGTTTTTGTATTAGTTACATTGTACATGGTCGTCATCTACTCTGTGTTTTTAGATTTTTTAACACACCATCAAATCATTTTATCATATGTTTTATCTTGTTGTGATTTTATTGTAATAATGTTTAAAATTTGTGAACATTACATGATCTTAATGGATTGAAGCCTTGACGGTCACTGATTGATTGTATTATGATCATTTAAAATAATGTTTTATAGATGTAAACTGTCTTTTATGATATAAACAAATCGAAATAAAGACTACATTGATTGATTGATTGAGTTAATATTGTTGCTTTACAATTGTGATATCATTTATATTATTTGAATTCTTTAAAGCAGGTAAGAATATTACTTGTTAACTAAACTTTTAATACCATGTTCAATACATATATATATATAGTTTTATGTTTTAAGAATATTGATTGAGTACTTTCTTAAAAGAATTATTATGTACATTAATTATATTTTAAATGTTTTATTAGTGGGTAGTGAGGTTAGTAAGGGAATTGGGTGATTAGTCTGTTAATGCTATTTTATTTCTTAATTATTTTAAATAATTATTTATACATTTCATATATTTATTCTTAATTTTATAATAATTTAAAAAAATGTAATTTTTCTTTTTACTGACTTTTAGGGCCAGATGTAGGTAGGCTTTTAGCAATTTGACATGTAGGTCCCTGTAATTTACAGACTCGGTAAATTTACCGAGTATGTAAAATACCGAGTCGGTATCATTACTGATTCCGGACAATTGGTATGTAGGTGGGACTCTTCTGAGTCCCACAAGCAGTACCACATCGGTATTTTACCATCAAATACTACTTGATGGTAAAATACCGTTTCTGGTGTGCATGCACATGTGTGCATGCACACCTATGCCATATGACAGGCAGACCTGCCCTTAGGGCAGGTATGCCTGCCACATGGCACCCGAGCCTCTTTTGGGGGTGCCAGAGGGTGTCAAAGTGACACCCCCTGCACCCTTGTGACAGTCGGTATTTTCCGATGTGGTAAATACCGACCGGTATATGCCCAATCAATCCTATGGGCTTCAAAGCCCATAGGAATGCATGGGCATTAACTGGTCGGTATTTACCACATCGGAAATTACCGACTGTTTCCGATTCGGTAATTGCACATCTGCAATTACCTACATCTCGGTATTTTTATTTTCCGACCTCTTAAATACCGAGTCGGTATGACTCGGTATTTAAGAGGTCGGTAAATGAAAATTACCTACATCTGGCCCTTAGTGTTTACTGACTTTTTTTTAAATTATGTTATCCTAATATTTGTTAAATACATTTTAAATGAAGCGTAGAATTTGTTTTTGAATTAATCTTTAATTTTTAATTTAGTTTTATGAAAAGAATGTTTTACCATATTTGTTTTTGTTTTTCAATACTAAAATATAAACAAATATATATTTGTATTTTTGTTATTGATTTGCATTTGTAATCAATTTAGTAAATAATTTATGAATGTATTTTTTTAATGGAATGTGTATGGAAGTATACATGGTTTAGATGTTACTCATTGCAAGATATTTGGTTATTTTTTTGTGTAATTTTTTTCACGTCCAAAGTTCCGTTCAGATAGAATGTGGCTAAGTCTTGATCGTGAATAATAAATGTACTCGCTCCAAAAAAGGTGAACACTTTTCACAATATGGTTAAGTTTGGAGTGGGATTGGTAAATGTGGCACCCTTCAACCTTTTCCCCAAAAGTTCATCACTTTCCCCACTGTGGTTAACCTTAGACTAGGACTATTAAATCTCTGCTTCTCAAAGTCCAAACACTTTAAACAATGGGGTTAGTTTAGAGTTTGTAACCTTTCCTAAAGTACAAAACTATTATGAATGTGGTTACATTTGGAGTTGGAATAGTAAATCCAACTCCCTAAAGTCCAACAAAGTCCAACATCTTCTCTACTGTGGTTATGTTTTTAATGTGAATAATAAATAACACTGCCCCAGAATCCAACACTTTTGCAATGTAGTTACGGTTGGAGTGGGAATATTACATTTGAGCACCTGCCCTTCCCCCAAAGTACAACATCTTCACCAAGGAGTTAAGTTTAGATTTGGAATAGTAACCCTGGCACCTCCAAAGTCCAACACTTTCGCTAACGTGGTTAGGTTTGGAGTGGGATTAGTAAATCTGACCCTCCACCCCTTCCCAAAGTCCAACACTTTCACCAATATAGTTAAGTTTGATTTGGAATAGACAGAAAAACAAAATCTTTGTTCAATTATTCAAAATAATCATAAAAGTACAATAGGAACACTGCAGCATACAATAGTAGCACTGCAGTATATGATAAAAAATTTAAAATTAAAATACAAGCAAACTGGTCGACAAAACACATGCCAGAAACATAATAAAACGTAACATGGCCAAATTATAAAAGCAAGGATTTCTGATGCCTTACAGCTAATTTTAAAAAGCCACCCACAGCTCTACAAGCACTTGCTGATTCTAGTGTCTTTAACTAAAACAGAGCAGGGTTGTATTTTAAAAACCTCTGCCTTTAAGTAGAGGTATCAAGTATAATCTGCTAAAATGCCTTGTCCAATAAAATGGCCAAAAGTGTTGACCAATTCATGTGATCAGAGTTACTACAGAGATCCATAAAAGGTAAAAACAGCTGGAACCACTTGTCCAATGTATATTTGGTGGTGTGTTGGATGAGCCTACAGATGGTAAAATGTCTCAAAATGTTGAACCTAATTGTCTGCCTTAATGTGGGAGGCAGCAATAACATCCATCCCTCGTTCAGTGACTGTGTATTAAGAATTTTCCAAAAGAGACTTGTATCTCTAAGGGAACATGAGATAGCCAACATCTCCCATGCTTCCTCTTTTATCTGCAACCTCCTGTTCTCCAACACAGAGAGTTTGAAGAGGCTCTACAATGTTGTATATGCTCTCGTTCCCTGGGTTTGCTGTTTATAACTAGCCGCAGACCCTTCTGTTCGCTGCCTTACAATCATTGTCTAACCAATTGGGTTGGTCACAGTTATGGTTTCTCTTGAGGGAAAGCAAATTTTTTTTTTAATATTATCAAATTTTGATAAAGGCTTTAATGATTGATTGGTTATATATATTGTCAAACACCAGACATTTATTTAATGAGGACTATTTACCCTAATGACGTTGGTGAAAATGTGCATCACATCTACCATCTTCCAGCAGACCCTTTAACCCATATGGCTCAGTATTAGGCTATTGGGTCCAATCTTACTGGAGCAAATGGTGCTTCAATGAAAAAAACATTAAGATTGAGGTCATTCAATCCACTGACCAGTGGGTCAGCAGACTGTGCATCAGATTAATTTAAACTAGTGAGAAAGATATAATCAATTGTGGCCCCATGGCCTGACTCATTGTATGTGTTAACTTGACTGGTTGTCAGTTTGTTCAAACATTTCAGCTAGATTCCATAGTTTATAATTGGTCAAGTGCCTGTGTAAGTGTACACCTCTCTCTGAGGGAGAATAGAATGCTGTCTTATAAAACTCTACTGGATATTCAATGATTGTGGCTCTAGAGCCACGTTTTGCATTAAAGTCCACCCCATGGGTAACTTAAAATGATTCAGACAGGTCAGAGTACTATCTCTAAGTACCCCAAGAACACTAAATAGCATGTCTTCATTGAAATGCTTATTGTGTGAATACACATCATTACAAAATTGTATTAAAATAAAATGCATGTTTATAGATGAAACAAGGCAGAAAATGGGAATTCCTGTGTGTGTGAAGGGATCTGCAATGACTTTACACCATGCAAATACCTTAGATAGGGTAGTCAGGCCCCCTCTTGCTCCACCTGAGGGCCGCCGACCTGCTGTGTATGCAGTGCATGGGATGCCTATCCTGTGGTGCGGCCTGCGAGGTGACTGCTGAGCAGCAGATGATGGGGGAGAAGCAGAGGAGCAGAGTGCCGACACCAGCGGCGAAAAGAATCGCATGGCATTCTGGCAGTCCTTCGTGCTGCTCAAAGGATTGCAAGAGAGATACACCCAAGGACTGCACTGCCCCAGCAAAAAAAGGGTGGCTGCTGGAGGCACAGAGAATCAGGGGTGAGTCTTAGCCTTTGATGACCAGGTAAAGCTGAAGCAGAAGCAGCTCCTGGAACAATTGACCACTTGCCCAGAAATGAAAGACTTCAACCACACTGGAAAAACCGAGCAATATGCTAAGATGGAAGCTGCTATCATCTGGCAAAGGCCCGGCAGGTGGCAGACCCATGCAGGCAGACTCCATGGGGGTGAGTGGGCCAGAGCGGGAAAGCACATGCCACACCAGCAGAGCCTAGCTCTGGAAAACAGCTTCTCCACCCCAGGAAGCAATATTGAATCTGCATGTGGTGACTGCACCGCAGGAGAACCCACACGTTTCCTGGAGTCAATGGGGATAAACAGGAGGGCCAAGCCGCAGCAGAGACTCATAGCATGCTACTATCCAGATCACCTCTGGCCTTAGAAAATGAAAACAGGGGAAGCAGGACACGAGGAACAGCCTTCCCTCCCCCGCCAAGGGACCGCAGCATCATTGGGTAGCAACAGGAGTGGTGCTGGGCACGAGATTCAGAGAGGCCTCAGATGAGGGATAGACCGCACCCACCACACAGCAGGAAATTACAGCTGAGTACCATGGGTCCCAACACAGACTGGAGCATGAATGGACTAGCCAGTGGACTTTGGCAGAGGGATGCAATGAACAGTCAATGGGTCCATCCGAACCTAGGCAGCCACAATAAAACAATCACCAGGAATAAACATACCAGCAAAGAATATCCTATCCACTGAATCCCTGGAGTAGGCTTGGGACCTGAGGGTATGGGAAAAGATAAACAGATACTGCCAACAGGCCACGGGTGAAAAGATATATTAACAAAGCCCTAGTGGGGCTCTTTTCTGTCTGACCACCAAGACAACCCTGTAGATCTGCCCGATTCAGCAGCCACAATACTACAGGCAATTCAGGACTCCGGACTTTCCTTGAGGGGAAGATGGGAGAACTCAGTGTTGACCTCTCCCTCCTCTGACAGGACCTATGGAACATTGTTGAATTGGTACCAAAGCAGAAGGCTGTATATCCGAAACTGAGGATAAAGTTTGAACACTACAGGAAAACATCACGCAGCTACAGAAAACAGTTTGTACACTTGAGCATTGAGAAGAAGATGCTAAAGGATTTTCATGACCAAACAACATCTGTCTAGTGGGGTTTCCAGAAGACATAGAGGGATCCATCCCTAAAACTTAATCTCTCAAGGGTTGAGTTCACGGGTACGGTCAAATGACCTGGCGCTGTGCTTCCTGGTGGAGAGGGCCCTCAAGACCATGGTGCATCGGCCTCAGCTGGGTCCCCCTGACAAAAATAACAGCATGCCTCCTTAATTTTGCAGAGAGCGATGCAATCCCGGCTTCACACAAGCAAGAGGCCCTTCTCCATGATTCCTCAAAAATGTTGCTTTTCCCAGACTACACAATGCAGGTACAACAGAAACACTGGTAATGTCTCAGCTGCAAACAGAAACTGCATGCTGTGAAGTGTAATACATGTTCCTTCCCAGCTTGTCTAAAAGTCATATATGCTGGCAGGACTATCTTTTTTGACAGCCCAAAATGCATATGGCACTGGATCAAGGAATGTTCTGATGGTGGAGATGAGACATGGACAAGCATGCAACAGAGCCAGTCAATGAACCAGTCGGCTAGCATTGGTGTCGGTGACATCCAGGCAGGGTAAAGCAAGGAGGTGCAGAATGCGGTGCCCTCAGGTCGCGGTGCAAGCGACGACTCGGTGACAAATGCCCAGATGGTGTCGGTAAGACCAAGGAAGCGGTGCAAAGTGCAGCAGTGTCTTCTGTGGGGTCTTCAGGACACGAAATCCTGCGACGGACTCTGTGACAGAGTTGGTTTCCCCCTATTTTCTGCAGCGACTGAAACCAGCTGTTCCAGAGACAGGCCCAGAAAGATGGGGAGGTCTTTGCTGTTCCTGAGACCTCATGAACAGGGGGCAAGCTCCATTTCCAAGACCTAGGAGATACTTCTTGAGCCGGATACCACTCAGCTCCTCTCATTGGCAGAAACAGCTACTGCAGACCAACCCCAAACAGCACACAGCAAAGGGGAACTACTCCTCCTCCAGTTTTTTCCAGCTCTTTCTCCTTGACAGAGGTTCCTCTTGAAGTCCAAAGTAATCTAAAGTTCTGGGGTCCGAGCCCCACTTTTTATAGCCCAAACTCCCTGTGCCCAGCCAAAATCAGTTCTGTCTTCTCCAGTGCAGCTGCCTGGCAGGAGGTGGAGACAGCAATGTCCAAAGCAGACCAGTCCCATTCAGATGTTAAAGGAATCTCCTCCCCCTACTCTAAATGCAGCGCAGGTCTATTCATCCCAGCCCTGACTCACCCCAGAAAGGTCGTACATACCTCAACCTGCCAAGTGGCTGTCTGAACAGAATGCACATCCCCAGCCCCTGCCACTCAAAAACCAGACAGTCAATACACAAACCTAGCAGAGGCCCTCTGGATGACTAAGCAAGACAATAACTACTTTCTAAAAGTGATATTTTTAAACACAGAATGTAAAAATCATCCTCACTAAAAGATGCATCTTTACGTTCTGAGTTCAGGCTTACTAAACTTTATTTTCCTATCTCGTTCTCATGGGCAGTTATACTTATAAGATGTTATGAGTTAACTCCATATTCTATCCTATGGGACAGACAGCCTTGCAATAGTGAAAAACGAAATTGGCAGCATTTCACTATCAGGACATGCCACACATTTCAGGACATGTCCCACTTTTCACAAACACTTCACCCTGCCCACAGGGGTACCTTGGGCCTACCTTAGGGGTGACTCACATGTAAGTCTACATGGCAGTACCAGACTGCCTACAGACACTGCAGTGGCAGGTCTGAGTTACTTTTGATAGGCTGCTTGTGTGGGTGGCACAATCAGTGCTGCAAGCCCATTACCAGCATTTGGTTTACAGGCCCTGGGCACACACAGTGCACTGTACTAAGGACTTAACCCCTTCCATGCTTATGACGAGCCCAGCTCCTCATGAGGCACGGTGGAGCTGTGCTCATGAGGAGCTGGGCTCGTCATAACGGCTGCGGCACTTCCACTCACAATTGATTCCCCACCTGTGCGGGAGAATCAATCAGTGGGCGGAGTCGTGGTGAACCCAGCTCGTCATGAGCACAGCGCCCCCTCCCTCCCCCCTCACCAAAGGGGAATTTACCCCCGCAGCAAAGGGGTAAACAGTAAACCAAACATGGCAATCAGGGAATAACCAATCCATAACAACAATTTACAGAGGGAGCACTTGCACTTTGGCCCTGAATAGCATTGACAAAGTGCCCAAAGCATCTAGACCAGCAAAAATGAAGTCCAATGCACAGCAAATCACAGTAGGCACAGGTGAAAAATACAGGGAAAACCCAGGCCAATGATGCCAGGTCTAACACTCTTTATAACCTTAAAGTGTATTTTCTTGCTCGAAGGTCTCACTTTCATTGAGTGCCAAACTCAAATGTGTATGCATAACTAAATATGTTTGGAAGCGTCAAAGCAACATTATAAAATAAACAAACATAAATAAATAGAAAACAAATTATAAGCTCCACTTAACATATGGCAAATGTGTTTCAATGTTTTATTGACGTACGTGTGCACTGCAAAGCATTTGAAAATAATTAAGTATTTATGAAATATGTATTACAGTGTTCAGCATAAATGAGAGGGATTTACTCTGCGTTTACGCTTTAGATCCTCACAAATGTGAACAAAGCCCCAGAGGAACTATAGGATTAGAACTATATATATCTGTTGGTTAACCTTCCAAAATTAACTGTGGGAATGTTTCAGAGTGTAACATGCTGTGTTCAATTCCACAGTTATTACTGTAAACCTATTAGTGCCATCTTGGTTTGCATAACCAAGGTGCTGTCCTAGTGAAAACAGATTAGCTCTCTCACATGTGTCTTGCTCAAAACGTAAGAAGTTGTGTGACCAAACGAGGTATACCAGCCCCCCTTTCTCTCAAGAGTAAATTGAACCTCAAACTGAACTAAGTTGTCTGAAACTATTATGAGGTAAATAAAGATACACTTAAGCAACACATGAAAGATTCTAGCCAAAAACTACTGAACACCAAAACAGCCTACTATATTAATAGGAAAACCAATGGTTCTGAAACCCACAAGGAAAACTTCAAAATTATAAATGTTCTTTCAATATTAGAAAGTGTATAGCCAAGGTTTACTCCATCTCATGAATTTTGTGAACAATTTTGTTGTAGAAATCATCTCTGTAATTAGAGTAAGTAGAGACAGTATGTTTAAAGAACAATATAATATTGAACCAGTAAGCACAACCAGTGTGTAAAGATTCTATAGCATCTGTGTGTCAGAATTCCATATGCTAGACATGAAAGCTTTAAAAAGATGAACGTAATGACTGGATCTCACCTGAACCCTTTTTCACCTGCAATTATGTAAACATTTGAGTCAGTGATTATGAAATCTGAGTTGACTGTTCTTAACACCTCACTCACTCACGGAATTGTTCCAAAATCATTTAAACGTGCTAAAACTGTCAGGTTCGGTCTCAACTGCGCCTGCTTAGCGCTAAAGACGCTGTAAAACTACGTTGCCCATGATCCTTTGCGGCGCACCAGGAAGTTACATAAGGGTACAGAACTTACTTCCTGGTGCGTGTTATTCTGGTTCCTGTTCTTCCCCGGGCGTGAGAGCGGCTGCTCTGCACGTCGAGTCTAGAGATCCCCGTTAAGTCGGGACTTCCGCAGATTTCGGACTCTTGCCGTCTCGAGTTGGTTACTATTTTGCAGACCCGGAACATATTACCGGTTGCTGCAGGGACATTGCTTCCACGGATACCGCCTGTAGGATACAGCGGGAGTCAGCGGGTCCTATTAACTACGTTGCCGTTTCTGAGGAAAGAAATGGTTTGACTATACCTATCGTTTTCGTTTTGTGTTATTGGCTATGGGTGCATTTCTTCGTGTTTAGAGACCATTGAAGTAACATTGATAAGTTTGGGAATAAAGCGGAGCGCTGTGGTAGGGTAGCTACGCGTTGCCGTGCTTGTTGCTCTACACGTTTATGGATTATAAATAACTACAGCGGAGCGCAGTGGTGAAAGGATCTACGCACTGCCGTGTTTTAAAGAGACTGTTGTAAATTGGATAGAGGGAGCAGAGCGCAGTAGTGGTCGCAACTACGCGTTACTGTTGCTTCCCTTATGGTTAGAGCCCTTATTCAGTGACTGATAAGAAGTACCATTATCAGGACAGTCAGGAGCGGAGTGTTGTGGTTCTTGCCTCCTACACACTACCGTGTCCTTATCTCGCAAGCAGGCCCGGACTGGTCATTCCGGGCACCGGGCAATCCCCCGGTCGGCTGGATGGGGTGGGGGCCGGTTTCGTGACAGGGGGCCGGTTCTGTTGTTGGGGGGCCGATTTGGACCGACCGTGGTCCAAATCGGCCCAAACAGCATAACACAGTGCTTACAGCAGTACATTAAGCACAATCAGGCCGCCTTGCTGTCTGAGAGGCCTGGTGTGAGCTGGGGTGCCGCGCCGATTTAAAAGAAATTATTTCATTTCTGAAGACCCGCGCAGCGCGCAAATTGCCACCCTCTCTGCGGCGCCGCAGTTTTTTTTTTTTTAGGGTAGGGGCTGCAGTGATGCTCATGCGCATTGGGAAGTGCGCGTGATCGAGGCGAGGTCGAGGCAGGAAGTCAGAGGCCAGAGAGGGAGACAGCAGGACAGGCCAGCCGGGAACGAGATCGGCACACCGTAATGTAATCTCCCCTGGCTGCCGCCTGCAGCGCAGGTGAGTGCTATTTGTTTGTTTGCAGACTGCAGTGGCGGGCAGATCTGATTTATGGGTGTTGGGATGCACAGCAATACTGTGCTAAAAGGACATTTTTAGCAGGAGTGCAGCCAATTAAATATTAGACATGTGGCTATTTGTAAATACTGTGAGGCGCAATTTTTTTCATTTCATGATACAGCTTGAACTCAGTGTAAAACTTTTACACTGAGTACAAGTTGTATCATGAAATGAAAAAAAATGTGGGTCACAGTACTTAAAACTGCATTCAGCAGCCTGCCTATCTTCTAGGGCGCGTAGGAAATTCGCTGCGTTCACTTGTAAAACTTGCACGCACCTCAAATGTTATGGTGGTGTTCTCATGCACACAATCTAGTTATTTCGATTCCAGTCTTCTTCTCTCCAACCAAAAGCGTCTTCTAGTGTACAGTGGAACATAACTGCTTGATGAATAACCAACAACGACGTCAACCAAACTTATTTAGTATTTTTCTGACATAAAGATGGCCACATCAAGGGAAACGTGAGCTGAAAACGCCGTTATTTGTTGTGCATTAAGGCAGGGGTTGGTTAGAAACCGTGCAGAAGGTGTCTAGTGAGGCAGCATCTGTGAGAGGGAGGGTTAATGGCCCGTTTCGAAAAGGAACAAAATGTACCTGTTAGTGTAATGGAAACGTCACTTTATGAAAATAAACACGGAGTTCGCACATCCCAGGCAAAGCAAAGAGCGTTTAGCCAAACATTTTTTTTAAGGGGCAAGGTAAATTGATAATATGAAACTGCATTATTAGATTATTAGATACTTTGATTATATTAATGTACATTCTTGAAGTTATACCTACCTCATTGCACTCAATACACCACTGATGGCCACATATGGGCTTTCATCAGACTTCCAATAGAAATGCAGCCAATCAGGAAGCCAGACAATGCTATTTCAACCTCACCTACAACAGCCAAAAATTTAAATGGCACATGCCAAACAGAAACCCCTCACCACCATGAAGACAACATAACACAAAATCCATGGAGCGGCCATAGCATGGCCAGTTCAACAGCACTGTCAAAGCACACAGATAATATTAGCTTAAAATTACACATGCAGAACAGCACACCATAAGACACCGACCTGGCGTGTGACACTTATATTATAAGCACTGACAATGCCAGTAGGTCTGACTTTTAACTGAAAGTGCCTCTTCAGTCATTGATGAGTTTAGGCATTCAATAAGTCATCAAGCATTGCTACCCATATTTGCACTCATACATCTATTCATCCACCCACTGGCTTATTGAAGGCCGTGACTTGTCACATGAGCGAGCCTGCACTTAGTATCAGGCATCCTGTCTAAACTGGCAGAGTCAACCCTGGCTCACTAGCTGGAGAGTAGCACCAGCAAATGAGAGACTTCGTTAATGACCACCAGAGACAGTGAATGCCCCAGCTCAAGTTCACAGTAGACTTGATGCCATGCCATGTGACCTCCTGCCCTCTAGGATTAAAAAACACAAAACCAAGCATTTACTTGTACATACATGTTTATAAAGTGCAGTAAGTGCTTTCTTAAACTAAAAATGAATGCCAGACCTTCGAACTGAGAGCTATTTTACAGTACTAGCGTGCTGTATGCTGAAATAATTTTCTGCCCTGGAAGATTGTGAGGCGGTATGAAGTGGCTAGAGGGAGGAGAAAGAACAGGAACAAAAATCAAGAGAAAAAGAGACTAAGAAAGGTGAGCAGAACTCCCCTTACAGGACAGGCAGGTCACAAGTTTAAATCTCAGGAAAACTCTCAGTTTTCCATCTTCCGAGGTCCAATTTACTGCTGTCTACAGCACTTAGAGGCTGCAGACGTATGGCTGGCAGGAAATGCTATGAAAAAAAACAACGTATTCTAATCCTCAGAGCGATAGGGAGGTGCAGCAACATGATGGCATGCACAATTTGCCCTTAACAGCAGTTTTATTTTGAGTCATTGATAATTTATTTATTTATTTGACACGTTTTATATCGCGCTGGCTAGACCAGGAGGTATCAGAGCGCTTTACATAAGGTAGGACATTGTTTCAGAACATTGTTGCATAGTTCTTTGTTTGGAGCTCCCGAGGTTAGAACGAAGTACATGCAGTCATAAGCAGTGAGATGGCTCTAAACCAACCAGTACCAACTGTAATGACTTAATGCAAGGGGTCAATCTGTAACTCGCCTTGCCCACCTACTCCTAAAAGTCAGAACAGAGCCCCGTCAAGATACTGTGATTCTCATGGGTTTATGCTACTTGGGTGAGAATGATCCAAATGAGTGAGGGAGTAAAGGAGAAATGGCATTTTAAAATCATTTTCCTACCTTCTAGTTTGTGAACGTTTTAGGGCACCACCACCATTAGGTCTTTTTAAGCGGTCCCAGTGCTTTTTGTCTGATTTAAGGCTTCTCTCCTATTGTGCATTTGTGGGAGTTTCCCCTTGTATTTGTCTTTATGTTAGACCTGCCCATGCTTCCCTTTATTGTGATGCTGTCTCCTTTTTGTATCGGGCCTTACTTTCATTATTGGAGTGTGGATTTAGTATAGCTAGGGATGCCTGAAAGAGGAAATCACCCCCTCCTGGGTATCCTTCTTCCTAGCATGAGTTTCAGAAAATTATTAAAAAATGAATTGCATGCTTTTTCATTTGAAAGGCTAGAAATCCATTTACTGCTTCTGTTTCAAATGTTAATGCATGAAAATATTTTTGCTTAATGGTGCTGTGCATGATACACTGTGGTGTGCCCCATCCACTTCCTTGATAGAGTTCAGTTTGTTCTTATATATACACATATTTTAAAACATTGGGCGTAGTGTATTTAGAAAACAATTATTTGAGAACTTTAAAAATAATTGTAACCAAGGTGCTATAAATCTTCAAACACTTTTTAAAACATATTTGTCTTTTTCTATACAATTTGAGAATCACATAATTGTGAGGGTCTTATATAAGTGGTCCTGCTCATTGTAGCATCTGCAATTGTTTTTCATACTGGCACCATGTCATATTAGAAAGTGTAAGAAATTGGATAACTCAGGCAACAACCACAATCCTTCTCAGGATGATTGTTAGGATGAACTACAAAAGTCACTAAATTAATCTGTGCTTAACTCTCTGGTAGTTTGGCACAAAAGCAGCCAGGGTTAACTTAGAAGTAATGTGTAAAGTATTTATGCAGCCATTGCCGGACTGGCCATAGCGGGCATCAGGCATTTCCCCAGGAGGCTGAAAGGGTGGGTGCCGGTTTTGCAGTGTGAGGGCCAGTTTTGCTACTGGGGGCCGGTTTTGTAACAGTGCTGCAATAATGGCCCCCTGTAACAAAAGTAGCAAGCAGGCGTTTTCCCTCTTCGGGGGCCAGGCAGTGCTTCGTCAGGGGCTGGTCCAAGAAAATTGCCAGGGCTGCTTTGAGTTCCCAGTCCGGCCCTGCTCGCAAGTTGGATTACTTGGCTCTGTTCTTTTGTTTGAGTTCTTTCCTTCCACTTCTCCAGACTCCCTTATTGTTCACTTGTCTCAGTGCTGCTCAGTGGTAGGTGATTCTCTAGGAAAGGCTACATAATTACACTGCTCAGATGTTCCATATAAATGCCCGTGCCTGTATAGATACATATGCTTCTCGTTTATATTCCCTTAGGAAATACAAATGCAGTATTGAAGAGTGAAGATTGTTACGCCTTTGAATGGTCTGATTCTTTTTCCTTAAGCAGGTATACCTAGCTCCTATTAGTGAGAATTTATTAGTGTAGCTTGTATGCATATCAGTGGTATTTATTAAGTGTCCTTTGTCATTGCAGATTTCCCTTCCCTGCTGACCCCTTCCTTCCCTTCCCGTTCTTTTTTTTCTCTTTTTTTTTTCCCTCACCTACTGGCTCGAACACCTTGTAAGTACTATCAGGGTGTTGGTGACATTTGGAGGTGGAACCATTAATTCAACAACTGGATCCTGTGGAGGAAATCTGACAAAAACTATCCCACTATTACAAAAAGAGGCTGAGGTCCCATTTATCCAAACAAACTACCTACCTGTCTCTTTGCTAATTTTCTAGCTAAAAACCTTGAAGTGCATGTTGCAAATAACATATATTGCCATCTTCAAGGATCTAACGATCTTAATTCCTTTCAAGCCATCATTAGTGCAAGTCAAAATACACAGACAGTTCTTTCTGTTCTGGATGACCTGGTAAAGTCCCATGCAGTGGAGATATAGCAACACTAGTGATTGCTTTTGTGAAGGAACCTCTGTAATGGAATTCTCTTTATGACTATATTTCTTTTAACTTCACTTTTTCAGAAATAACCTGAAGACTCTCCTCCTCAAGCAAGCTTATAATAGTTAATTCTGATACACTGAGGACCAGAATTACTAAGGTTTTCCATAGGGATCACATCACTTTTTTGGCACAGCCCGACGCAAAATCTATTTTGAGATTTACAAAGCCACACAGAGCCTGTTTTTTGTGGTTTTGTAAAAAGGAGTAATGTAACATACTGCATAGTGGAGCCTTACCATACCTTGCCTTAGGTTACATGGGTGGTGGAGGATGGGCCTTTCTGTGCATCCACTCAAGTATTTTGATGCCAACTCATATTTCTCAAGACTTGTAAACATGGGTTTGAACCCGTTTGGGAGCCTTCCCAATAATGAAGATATTTCTTCTTGTTTCTTCCTGTCTAAAGAGGAAAAAGCCTACAAAGGATAGTTTTTGTGCAGGAAGTTCCCTGTGCCTGCACAAAAACTTTTCTGGCCTTAACACAAGCACCCTTGCAGTATGGTGCAAGGCTGCATGCATTAGGTAGTCCAAAGTGCATCATCACAAGGAGAGAACTAAACTGTGCCATAACAGCTGTAGTTCAGCTCTCTTCCCATCGCCCATTGTAGCACGACAACTTCCCTTGCTGAGCCGCTTTGCGTGAAATCTTAGTAAATCTGAGCCCTGATCTATATAACTTCATTACTGCTTCATATTTTCACACATCTTTTCTATTCAGTGTAAAGAAGCCTCAGATGAATGTGTGATTTATTAAAATTTAAAAATAATATAACAACATAACATAATATTGCAACTATTGTGAGGCTGATATAAAAAGATAGAAATGTGCTTGTTTATTTAATGAGAAAATAAAGGCAACGCTGCACCCTAAAGTGTTCACATGGGTAAGGTTTATTTAGAAAATCTTCTTGCAAAATAATAACACCTCCCCCTTCCCCATCACTTATATCCTGTTCCAATAGTTGATATTTTACTTGTATTCTGCTCTCTATCCTGTTCCAGTAGCTGATATTTTACTTGTATTCTGCTCCAGGTGAGCACTCCTCTATTCACCATGATTCACTGTTTGCCAGCATGTGAAATTTTCCATCCACGAACAAAGTCTTAATGGTAGATCTGTTTAATAGTATAGGACACCCCATCAGAAGAGAACAAGACTCCATCACAAGAACAGTTCTCAACTGGACCCCAGAAGGCAAACAGAAGAGAGGCACGACAATGAACACCTTGAGGCATTCAGTGGAAATAGAAATGAAGTTCCTGTACCACAGCTGGGGCGCCATACAGAAATTTGGCCAAGATAGTAGTGGAAGTCCTTCGTTGCTGCCTTAAATGCCAGTCAGCATAACAGGCAATACGTAAGTCTTATACCTCTAAAGGAGTAGTGATAGCTTTAATGCTAAAATATGCTCCCGTTGTCATAAGGATTAAAGTGAGTTTAAATACTGTTGTTGCTGCAAGTCCATTGACACCCTGGAGAAGGGGTATGAGAGAGCTAATACACTCCAGTTATGGTTGACATTTATTACAGAGCTGCGGTGCAGGAAGGTCATTTTCCATTGTTGCATTAGGACCCTTGACATATTTGCTCTGCCACTGCAATGTGCAGTCTCGTGTCAGCTGGATCCACTAACATGGAAAGCAAAACCTACCTCAAGGTAGGTCAAGATATAAGTAGCAAAAAAAGACTCCCAAGGCAAATAGTTCAAACAAACACATTCCGCAACTGCAAATCATATTGCCTGTCATCAGTACCTCCTGCAACAGCAGCTTATGTATTTCTCCTACAAAAAAACAAAATCATAGATTCACAAGGCTAGAATCCATCCAGCAAATTATTAGGTCTTCTGAAAAGATTAGCAGGGAAAATTGAATCAAGAGTAAACGAAGATATAATGGCCAGAGCAATGCTGTGACATTCTCCCTTCAGAAAGATATGCTTATTGGATCTCAATGGTAAGGTTCACCAATATCAACTATCCTTCGTGTGGCAAGAAGTTGCAATAACCAAAGACACCCATGATATCAGAAATGAAAGACCTCTGACCACCCCTTACCATAGGTCGAACAAAATAGAACCACGCCCTGAGACTAATTGACCACCTTGATTCAGAGTCTTGCCAAAAAACAGAAACACAGGCCACTTAAAATTATTAATAAAAAGGAACTGTTGCCATCTGCACTCCTCTTTCCTTTTGCCTCACTCTGACACTACAAATGGAGGATAATGGCTAAAGATAGGGGGACAGATGTATTAATATTTGGGCACCGCAGCGCAGTTGCACTGCATGCACTGTGTCACTTCAAATGGAGAAGGCAGGATTGTGCCATATTTACCAAGGTACGGCATATTCTTACTCGCTCACTGCACACACCCTTTATGTTCTGCCTAGCACTAACAAAAGCACCCTTGCACCATGGTGCAAGGGGGCCTGCATTGCAAGCAATATTGTTTTTTTAATGAAGGGACACCTTCCTGCACAAAACAATCCTTAGAGGAGTTTTCATCTTTCTAAATATGGTGCACAATACAGCACACTTAAAAAAAAGAAACTACAAAAAGAAATAAAGGTATTTCTCCTTGTTGCACCTCTAAAAGGAAGACCTACAATTTTGATGCATTCCCGTGTTTACTAATCTTGATAAATCTGAGATTGCCTGACAATGTATGGGTGGATGCGTTTGAACACCCACACTCCACCCATGAAACGCCTTTCTGGTGCAGAGTGACGTAAGATAGCAACTTGCGATTCCCTGCTCCAGATTTAGCAAGACATGCAAGGACACACAAAGTGGCTTTGCGTGGCTTGGTATATCTGACTTAAGGATTGAGTCGCCCTTGCGTCACCTTGTGTGACGCAAAGCAATGCAATATCTTGATAATCCTGGACCAGAATCTCTTTCTCCTGCTGTATTTTTAAATTGAACTGGAAAAGAGACTGGTCTTGGGAAGACTCAATCAGAAATACCTTTAAAATCCCTGGGTGCATATTCCATGTGCCCTACTATACTGCATGTGAACCCTCCTGGAGTGCTCCCTCAGGCTGTTGTTGGATTGCTGGTCTCTTGTCTATGACAGAAATTGAAAAACCTCACCTGCTGGGGAACTGAGAATTTCAACTCTGACACTGATACCAGAAAAGGCTCAGAAAAATTCAGAACAATTTTAATATGTGCAAACAATTCCGAAATTGGAGGCATATTATCAAGAACGGGCGATACATTATCGCCGCTTTTATCGGCAGGAAATTGCCGATAAAGCGGCAATAATGTCTTGATAATATGCTCTATGAATTCCAATCGAAGCCCATGTTAGATGTGAAGACATCTAACATGGGCTTCGATTGGAATTCATAGAGCATGTTATCAAGCACATTATCGCCGCTTTATCGGCAGTTTCCTGCCGATAAAAGTGGCGATCATGTAACGCCCGTTCTTGATAATATGCCCCTTGGTTTCTTCATATTTCCGTGTCTTCTTTTTTACATTCCTATTCTGACAGCAGCAGCAACCGCAGAGATATACCACCGATTTCAACATTGCTTCCCAATAATTTAGGGATATCCCTCCCATTGTGAACCATGTGCTTTCTATTGACAGATTTATTCACCCCATCATATATACATTTAAGGCCGTCATTGTGCCATCTCAACTGCAACTCACATGCTTGAATTCCATAATGTGTCTGCTCCAAGCCTTTCAGACCAGTAGAGGTACTAAGTTAAGTAAACAGAAGCACCTTTCTTATAGACGAGGGGGATAGAAAAAACTGATATTTCATGTAAATCATGCCTCTCAACACTGGACTTGGCACACTCAGAAAGGAGGTGAAGCTTTTTGTAAAGCAACTCGAGTTTTAGCATCAGAAGTGGATTTCATGTCACTTTGCGACTACTAGGAAGTGACACCTGAGTGTAACGGTGTGTCAACAGACTGATATTTATAATTTCAGAAGTGTTGCCTTTATGTGTGGTTCAGTGGGTTTTAAGACTAACGGCCACATGCATCATTGTAGGATTTTGCGATTCCTAAATTGTGAAAATTAAGGAATCGCAATTTAGGAATTGCAAAATCCTATGCATCAAGAAATCTTAAAAGTTTTTAGGATTTCTTAATTTTCTGTATTTGCGATTCCTTAATTGCGAATCGCAATTAAGGAATGGCATTACATTGATTCCTATGGGCCTAGAGGCCCATAGGAATCAATGCCTTTTTGCAATTTTAATTTTGCGAATCGCAATTTGTTGATGCATTTCAAGGGTGCTGAGGGGGGTCCAAAGGACCCCCCCTGCACCCTTGAAATGTTTTGTTTAAGTGCAAGTTTCACACACATTTCGCAAATTAACACCAGGGTCAACCTCGTGTTAATTTGCACCTCCTATTTCCAAATTCGCATTTTTAAAAAAAATCATGCATTTCATTTAAGGAACCGCACAAATGCGATTCCTTAAATGCAATCGCATTTTTAGTAATTGCTAAAAATTGCGGCTTTTAAAAAATTGTTTAATGCATCCCAAAAAGTGATTTTGGAATCGCAAATGGCCGATTTTTCCGAATCGCACCGTTTGCGACTCAAAAATCACTTGATGCATGTGGCCGAATGTCTCTTTGAAAAATCGGGGCGATTAATTGTATTATAATAATTTTCAAAGTGTTTTCTAACTTTCTGTCAAATCCAAAGTGTGGTGGCCGAAGTGCCGGCATGACATTACCAATGACATCCATCAGTGAAAAAAAAATATTTTTGTTCAATACTTTTTCTCTATAACACTTAGCTAAAAACTGTGGTGTCATAAAACAATATTCAACCAATATGTTGTTTACATGTGATCCACAGTATGTTGCTAACAGCTGGCGATTTGCACGTCTTTCATTTAATTTTAAATATTTATTGAAGCGAATATTCATTATCTATAACTTAATTAGCACATAAATGGTTTGGTTTTATTTGTTCTCATCTTGCGAGGTATCAAAATTCATGCGTCTGTAATTTAGATCAGCATTATAAAGGACTGTTCGTTTCTTGAAGTGTTGTCTGATTTTCTTAACCAAACTGAATGAATTATTCAGGCTGTTCTCGGGATACACCAAGAAATTGCAAGTATCCAGTTGTTTATTTTATTAGCAAGGTTACATTTAAAGAACACACGTTATAATTTCATGCAAAACTCTGGGCAAGCAGCTGCCAGATTTTATTTTTTAAAAGGCACACTTTTTCCAAAGAGCATGTTGTCAATCAATAAACATATCTTAATTCATACTGAAAAAACGCAACATAATTATATGTTCAACTTAGTTTGAGTATTTTCCCTACTCAAGCTTTCTGCATTTTTGGATCTACTTTCAATTTCTGAAATATCAGGAGATGTGCACTCTTGAAAATCCATTGCAGTAATAATGGTGCAACCAATAAAATACCATTTACTTTCTAATTTTCTCGAAAAACTTTACATGCTAGAACATTTTTCACCATACACTGACATCCTGGGCATGTCAGAATGGAATTTAATATGATACTTTTTATTGATGTGCATGGAAGACCCAACAGCCAATATCTGTATGAGGGAAATGTGCTATGTTATGTGTATTTGTAAAGTTCACTGTCACCAGTGGGAGTTTCCTGGTGCTGAGCAGGTATGTGTGTCTAGCCCTAATTGAAAGCGAGATCTTCAGCTTCTTGTGGGATTCAAGAAGAAAGGAGGAGGTTCTGATTTAAAGTGGGAGGCTGTTCCCTGCTTTAGGAGCAATATAAGTAAACACCGATTCTCCTGATCTGGTTCTCTGTATGCTTGGGATGTGTATGAGGTTGAGTCCTGCAGAGCGAAGATGTCTATGTGGTCGGTGGAAGGAGCAGGGATTGTTCAGGTAGGTGGAGCCTGCCTAAGTTGTGTAGTGCTTTGAATGTATGTGTGTGAGGAGTTTGAAATGAGCTCATAGCTGTATCAGAAGCCAGTGGAGTTCTGTGAGGTGTGGTGTGATGTGAGTTCTGTGTGGGAGGTTGAGGTAGAAGATGAGTCTAGCTGACGAGGTCTGGATGGCTTGTAGCCTTCTAGTGAGTTGCTTGGTTATCCTGTAGAGGGTTTACAACTTGTTGGTAACTAAGGAATGATTGAACGTTTTCCTCGAGCTCCTTGGGAGCCAAGTGAAGATCTTACCCAGCCTCTTCAGAGTGTGGAAGCAGGAGACAGTGATGGCTTTGACTTGTGCAGTCAAGTTCAGTATGGTGTCAATGACTGTTTCGAGGCTCCAGGTGTGGGCGTTGGGTGTGGGTCCGAATTTGTCCTTCCACCAGTTGTATTCTTGCTAAAAATCACTACTTTTATCATGTCAGTGTTGAGTTTGAGATAGTTGGATTTACTTCAGTTAGTGACTTCAGTCAAATTGCTTCTTGTGCTGGGATATTGTTTGAGAGAATATGAGTTGTGTGTCATCAGTATAGGAGAGGATATTGAAGTTCTGTGCATAATGACGTTTGCCAGTGGGATCATGTATGTGTTGAAGAGGGAGGTCTTGAGGGATGAACCTTGAGGCACTCCGCAGATGAGTTTGAGGTGTTCAGGGGAGTATGGTGCCAGACTGAATGCTTGTGTTCGGTCCATTAAGAACTTACAGATTCAGCGGAGAGTGGGTGCTTGGTTGCCAATCATAAGCTGGTGCCTGATGAGGATGGGGTGTAAGACTGCGTCAAATGTGGGGAGATGTCCAGGAAGATGAGTATTATCCTGTCTCCTCTATCAAGGATTATTCAGATGTCACCTGCAGTGGCGATGAGTGCTGTTTCTGCACTGTGGTTGGGCCTGATTCCAGACTGCATGGTGTTGAGGAGCTGGTGGGTCCTGAGGTGGTTAGTGAGGCGTTAGTTGATTTGTTTCTCTGAGTCCTTTCCTTGGTATGGTGGGTTGGAGATAGGTCTGTAGTTGGAAAGTGTAGCTGGATCGGTGGATGGTTTCTTGAGAAGGGGCTTGACAGTGGCATGTTTCCAGGTATCCGGTAATGTAGCTGAGTTGATGAAGGAATGGAGGATGGGTGTTAGTGCTTTGCTGATCGGTAGGAGTCTTTTTGTGTAGATGTGATAAGATGCGGCCCTGGAGTGGATGGTAACCGCAGGACACAAGGTCAGGGATTGCTTTTCACCCGTGGTGCGAAGTTGAGTTTCAATGGAGACGGGGTCTGGATGAGGGTCAATGTTGTATATAGAGATGATTTTGTTACAAAAGAATTCAGAGAGCTTGTTGCAAAGGTATCGCGACAGCTTGATGTTGCTGCAGGTGGCAGGAGGTGTGGTGAAAACTTTTAATAGTGGTGAAGATTTCCTTACTACTGTTAGTGCCGGTGTTGCTGCGATCTGAAAGAGCTGTGTTCCGTATCTTCTGGTGGTAGGATCTTAGAACTGATTTGAAGAGGTTTTTATCTTTGGTCCCATGACTTGTTCTCCATTTGCACTCCAATTGCTTGCAGTGGTGTTTCATCTGCTTCAATTCCTCTGTGTACCAAATGGCCTGTGTTTGGACACTTGTCATTGGGTTGCGCTTGAAGGGAGCCAGTGAGTCAGAGCATGCAGTGATCCACTTGTTGACTTTCTTCGTAGCTGGTGGAAACGCTGAATCTTCTTCATGGTGATTGGATCAATGTGGATGCT
Organism: Lissotriton helveticus; assembly: GCF_964261635.1. Taxonomy (NCBI): domain Eukaryota; kingdom Metazoa; phylum Chordata; class Amphibia; order Caudata; family Salamandridae; genus Lissotriton; species Lissotriton helveticus. The sequence continues at coordinate 596,955,790 of NC_136063.1, read as the reverse complement.
GCAATGTAAGCTGAAAAGTGCTTCCGAACACTGAGCGACTGTTTTTAAAATGAAATGCGTGATTTCAAAGGCTTGTGATATATTGTGAATGGTTTGCGTCTTGGGCTACTCTGAATGGCCACCAGTAAGTGACATTCTATGATAATCCCATTGAAACCTGCCTTTGGATTATCTTTGCACTCATTCTAATTACACTAATCCTTAATTGTCAGTACATTTCTTCAACATATATTTGAAATGTGTAGTCAAGATGGCATTACACTTGATTGTGATATACTTATTTGTAGAACAGAAGGCACCTGGAGTACAGAGTATAGTCACAAGGGTGGGTGGGCAGTGCTGAAGGGTAATTATTAGGGGAGTACAGTGGACAGTGGATGTTTCTCATGGTTCTTTGGGCATTCAATGTCACAGAAGGGTGGGGCTGTTGGTAGGTGATTATGAGTCTCCACTGGCAACCATTATTTTAGTACCTTTCAAAACGTTTTAGTGGAAATGTGGTAGGTCTCTAATGTACCTTTATTTGCACTAAAAGGTGGCTTTCTTCTACAACTCCCTTCACACACGGTAAACACAGTAAGACATTTATGTAATTTTAAATAGTTTAAAATAACTGATATTAGTATTATTTATATACGCGTACATCAAAATTGCATTAATTTCTCTACAGTAGTTGTTAAAAAAGTATTTTCAGAATGCACTGCATAACTATCAAAAGCAGTCAACAAATGATAACTCCATATTTTGTGCTACTATATAATGGGAGCCTGGCAATTGGAATTGTTTAGACAGCGCTGCATAAATGAGCACAATGTAAGATAACTGCCGTACGTGAGCATAATGCATTAAGATGTCAGCATACTGCAATCAAGGATGCCATACGTGTGACTTTATGACACCCACCAGCATCCAGGGTCTTTTTTGAAACTTACATTGTGCACCCAGTATTCTGGATGCCATGCTCATTAAAATGGAATGTACAGAGGAGCAGCAAAAAACAAGAAATGATGAGTGTCAAGGAGGAAGTGGAGGAGAGGAATTAGGGGCCTGATTTCAAGTCTGGCAGACGGCCCGTTTATTTGCCAAGGTGATGGCGTAAATTACTCTTGCTGCCCGGATTGAGGTACCGTCTGCCAAACTTAGAAACGACCTCCATTTAGGTGGTCATTTATTAAAGCATTGCCAGGCACCACTGGCACGGAGGTTCTCATCAATGCTTTTTGCAGTTTGGTGTAGGTCACTGTTAGAAGGTGGTTCTGACACTAGGGGCCGCCCAGATTTTTTGCTTTTTGAGCACCTAATTGTTGAGCTTTTTCTGTGGGGGAGCCTCATAATCTGGGACTCACCCACAGTGAACTCATAATGAAGGAGATTGCATGGAGATTTTACTGGTGTCCCCCTGGCTTGACTAGGCCGCTGCGCAGCAGCTGGAGTATGGGGCAACGGGCTGGTTACATGCAGACACATGTGTACATGCGTGTGCACACGTGTAGGGACTGCACAGGGGAGATTCCTAGTGTACGCAGTCCAGGAGCAGCTACAGAGTGAATGGTGTGGCAGGACCTATGCAGAATTGGGTGGTGATATGGAATAGGCTTTATACACTGGAAGGAAACATGCCAGGGAAAGTCAGTGTGTTTTACTGTGTTTTTCACTTCATTATTCCCTTATGGGGAGGTGGAACCCATGGCTAGAGTAACTTCCACAAGGCCTACATATTCCAGACATGCACTAAAGGCCAGTGTAGCAGATGTGAAAAGAAGTATTCTGAAGAGTCCAAAGTCATATTTGTACTGCTTTTGGGTCGTCCAGAAATGTCATATGGCTGGGGTCTTGCCCTGGCAGGTTAGATGAATGACCTTTCCTCCCAGAAGGAAGTTCTTCCCTCCAAGGAGAAAAGATAGGTGGAGCTACAAGCCAATCCATCAACTGCTGTTACTGGGTGCCAGGCACCAAGCTGAACCACAGTGAGGGGGGAAGGAGTTGGGCTTCAGAGGCCGTGTGGCCAGAGACACTGGACGCCGCCATTTTGAACAAACCCAGAGGCTGGCAAGAAGGAGGGAGCAGGGGCAGGGAAGTGATGTGTTGCTGTTTGATATGACACACAGAGAATTCCTGCCAGCCCCCTACTCAATTTTTAAAAAGTACTTGCACAGGAAGAGAAGCTCTCTCTGGGGTGTGGTCTGCTGAGGCAGAAGATGCTGGAGCCTGGCAATGGGCAGTTGGAAGGAGAGACCCCCTGACTGCCCCCTAGGCCCCCTAACAGCACCAGAAGAAGAACCCAGGACCGGTGCGCAGAAGCAGGGGCCTCTGCGCAGGGAGAAGAGAGGTGCAGGGAGCCAGTGAAGACCACTCGCTACAGAATGCACCCTCATGGAGACCCGTAGGACAAAGGAGAGTGCTCCCATTGGCTGGGGGATACCACCAGGAGCAAGAAGACGCACAAATGGGGCAGATCGGACCCCCATGGGCTGAGATATGGCCCCTGGAATGTAGGCGACCTTTGACCCCTAAGAAGACCGATGTCAAAGCTCCGCTGCCGGTCTCAGAGATGCCCCCGGGGTGGGTCAGGTCCTGGGGGCTGCCCCAGGAGGACGCAAAGCCGGGAGGTGCTGTCGCGCCCCCTGTGAAGATGCCAGAAGGGGGCCAAGAGCCCACCATGGCCCCCGGTGATGTGAACGATGGGGTGGGGGAGTGCCGTTGCACCCCCCTGGGGAAAATTGCCCCAAGGGGGTACTAGGAGCCCACCCCAGGGTGATGCGGGGGAGCACCATCACACACCCCTGAACATGTCCGGGTGCCCGGAACCCCATCCCTGGGCCTCAAAGTCATGGAGGGTGCCCGGGACCCCATGCCGGGGCCCCGAAGTCACAGAGAGGTCCCTGGACCTCATCCCTGGGCCCCGAAGACCAGCCAGAGGTCGGAGGAGCGCCGCCGCACTCCCCCGCAGTCCAGTAGGACGAGAGGAGGCGGATGCGTCTGCCCGCCGGAGAGGGCAGACGCGAAGTACCCAGCCGGCTCCCGCGGCCACACACAGGGGTGCTAGCCCACCCCCGGCTTCCCCTGCCAGGAGGGAGCTGGCAGGGGAAGCCGGGGGTGGGCTCCCTGAACTGTCACACTTACCTGGCGGTCCGTGTTTAATCGGACCCTCCAACCCACCAAAGACGCAGCCGGAGACCACAGCATGGCTCTCCCCGAAGCAGCGGGAGAGCCGCTAATCGGTCATGCAGCAAATCCCATAATGCCTTGCAGGCCAGGACAAGCCTGCAGGGGCAATTCAGTGTTTTCAAGGCTTGTGGTGGCCCCAGGAGAGCGGGGTCACCACCACACATGTGCTAAGGTGCTGGGGAGCTGCTAGAGAAGCGCAGTCTCCCTCCTGCACGAAGAGGAAAGTCCCACCCTAAGTGTCTTTGGGATTGGAGAGAATAACGCCTCCAGGGCTCAGCATGCATTCTAAACCTTCTGGGCTGGAACATTTGTTCTTTAGCTGAGGGTGATTGAAAAGTGCTTCATGAAGTGAAGAGCTGAGGTGGTGGATGTCTGGAAGAAGGCATCTCCTGGAGGTGAAGAGGTGTAATTGCACCACAAATGCTTTTATAAATGTTATTCCTTATAGAGGGACTGAAGGTCATGTGTGATGTGAAGTACTGGTGCAAGGTGATGATCTACGCAAAGTGGGGTTATGTATCAGACATTCCAGCTAGGGTGTTTGGCTCTATATGCATAATCCTGTGATCATCTGTGATGCCTTTAGGGGCTGTAATTGCAATGCGTCGGTAATGACATCCAAATGTTATGAGTATTTTCTTTCTAAAGTGTGCGTAAACATGTAATCTTGCTGCTGCCCTTAGGTGAAGACCCCAGACTGTTAGCCCTTAAGATGTAGAGGTGCATACTTTATGGTCAGTAGGAGTTGTTCAGTCAGGGTCATGTGCCACCAAGGCAGGTGTACCCCTGTTTAATGCTTGTTGAGGTAATGGGGGGGGGACGCCACTGGGATGGTGCCAGTGCGCAGGGCCCTCGCTCCAGGTTATGTCAACTAATTGCATTGGGGGGCAAGATGATGTGCATACATGGGAGTGGTGGTACAAGACCCCCCCCCGCGGGAGGGGTGGAGATGTTATGCAATGTCACAAAGTAATTCAATCAGCTTATGTATATCTGTAAATTGGTTCATAGTATTGAGTAGTGTCTGTGTTTAATAAATGTACTCTTACTTTTATAAAGCAAAGTACAGACTGGACAATCAATTATTGAGTGTTATTTTTGCCCACCTGCAAATGGCGATTACTAGCCCACACCATCTCCCTTGAGTAAGCCTCAGACTGCTCTGCAACGCTACCCTCTGAGAGTCAGGCACTACAATTGGGTGTTTAGTTCCCAGTGAAGGACAAATATAGTCATGTTATTTGTGCAGGCCTCACAGATGCAGCCTCGTTTTCCAACAGTCAGCATCAACACAGCTGCGGCCCGTGCAGGTAAGAGCAGTGGGGCAGTGGGGTTGTCTTGGGGGAGGATTCTGACAGACAATGTCCAGGGAAAATTAAATAAATAATTAATTTTCCCTTCTCATCGTCTGTCGAGATCCCCCCACCGCTCTTACCTGCAGGGACTGAGCTGCATCAACATGAGGAAGACCTGCACCAAACTGTTTTCCTTTTTATTTTCAAAAAGAAAATCCTAAAGCATGATTTTCTTTTTGAAAACAAAAAAGAAAATGCCCCCCTCATCATGAGAGCCCTCTCCCATTGTAAAGAGAGCATTTAGCAGTTTTCACTGTCCTTTACCGCAGTGGTTTTCTGTGATGACAGGCAGTGAAAACTGACCTTTAATTACTCCAATCTAAATTAGATGGGCGTGATTAGAGGTCTGCCTTTGATGGACCTCACTCCACAGGGCTGTCTAAGGGGTTTAATCACAGCGGCATTGGAGTGGCCTTCACAGTGAATAAACCAAAGTCTGCCTGCATCTAACTTCGGTCAACAGACTATAATGTTGGTGGTAGGCATACTCTGTTGCAACAGAGTACACCTACCACCAACATATAAATCAGGCACTTAATCTAATATTTCGATAGTTTGCGATCAGTGTCAGGCAGTTAAAAAGGTGATTCACAGAGTGAATGATGCTGTAGTTTTGTGGCATTAGTTGTAATCTTGACATGTAAAGTCTGCCTTCAAAGGAATTGCTAATTTGTGAGTTTCTGCAGGCTTATCTAGAGGTATTAAGCAGGGGGTCTACCTTTTTTCAACAGTCCGTTGCAGTGGGGGGAAATAGGAGCAGAGAGCATTTGGTATTACGCACAGAAGTGGCTGAGCCATTAGTTAGGTGCAATGCTGGGAAACTGATAGTATGCAACTGATACATTGTGAGCAATCATGATCTTCCTTGAGTTGTATCCCATTTTGGGGGTATTGATGTAAAGAGTGAGCTATTACTGATTAGAAACATTGTTGTTTGAGCTGACAGGCAGTGACTATGATTGATACTGTGCAAGCATGCTTCTTTGATTTTCTCATACTGTTCTGAGTACTGATCTTCAACTGATTCAAGCTGAACATGAATTAAATTCCAAAAATGTTTTACACAGTTGTACTAAGTTGTAAGATTGAGGCTGCTGATTCCCTAGTTGGATATTCTTTGGAAGCTGGTGCCAAAAAGAGAACTACATTCTAGTAGGACCTATGGCATTTTGGGCTCCCAGACTAACAAATACAGCACAGAAATACCTTACGTCCCAGATAAATGGATGACTAAAGAGAATTTGATGTTCTAATACTAGTACACACACACACAGGGATCATTCCTAGATTCCAGATGAAAGTCATAAGTTTGTGTAGGACTTGCAGCAGTCTAATCCTATAGGAAAGTAGTATGAGCAGTGGATGTTTCTCTTGCCTCTTTGGGGTGCAAAGACTGGAAAGGGCAGGGCTGTTAATACATGACTATGAGTCTCAACAGCCCTTCGTTTAGCGTTTCTTCAGCCCTGAGGCTGTCACATTATGAAGAATGTCAAATCATATTCTATTGTGAATTATGGATTGTTTGTCTATTTAATGGCATGCAATAAGAATTAAGAGAAAAGGCATAGTGGCATACATACTGCAATCCCCACTTACTCATGGCTGGCACAAAACAGCCTTTAGTGAACTATTATGCCTATTGGTTGGCACAAAGACAAAAGTTAACATGTTGCTTTATTCATGGTGGGCTTGTTGTTCCTCTGCAGTGACAGCCGCCTTCCATTGTGCACTCTACATTCTAAATTAAGAGATGTTTAGGGAGGGCTTCATTTGTAAAATAATGAGACTGGTGGCCAAAGCTCTGCTCAGAATGCCCAAAGTTGGTGCTATCAAATGTCAGTGTGAATTAAGTGCATTTTTTAGTTCACTGTATGCCTCTTTAATCCACTGCCAGACATACATTGCCCCTTTATTTCTCTTTTGCAGATTCCTTCTTTCTCGTTTTGTATTGTTTTTTCCATCTTTCTCTTTCTCCTTCTTTCACCTGTGTTTGTTTTTCCCTTTCTTGCTCACCATCAATATCTGATAAAGGAAAACTAAGTGCCAGTCCCCAAAAATAAGTGCCAGTGTGCTCCACCAGCAAGCAACAGCACAAATTAGTCACTGTTTTAGGCTCCGATAGGTTTAACCATAACAACATATGCATGCTGGTAATTTGCTGTCTACACTCATTCCAATGTTTGTGATAATCATTGGAGAACCAATACACATAATATTCACATTTAGTCACAACAATTGAAAAAGGAGAAATATGAAGAGGCTCCATTGGCCACAGATAATTGGCCTTAATTGTCACATACGAAGTAGTAGCACAGACACTATATGAGTTCAAGTTTACCAGTTCTATTTGGTTCAAAGTTGGTTCTGACAGTGATTTGGACGTGCATTGCTTCTGTCACTGAGCATCTAAAGATGGTATCTCTATCTGCTAATTCTTGACTGTGAGGGTCAGACGCCTACGAAAGCGGAAGTATGACTCATAGGGATAGCTGAGCTACTCCCTCAGTTACACCTTTGAGTAAGTTGAAAGGGAATATTTATTTTATTGTTCAATCCCATCCAAGAAAGTATGGATGTGATCAATTATAGACACAAAAAACTGAAAAGCGTTTAATTTGAATGAGATAGTCTCCGCACTTTAGAGGAGCCACCTGTTTAACAAGAATCATAGTCTAAGAGGGTGAGAAATACAGTCATTATAAGACATGATGGCTTCTTGTATCTTCCAGATCACCTCCCTCAACGTCCCCCCTCACCCGTAGGAGGATTCTAAAAAAATCTCTACACGAATGCCTCAATGACCAGGGCATGAAGCTCAGGGAACTGAGAGCACAAAACAGTTATTACGATAGTGGAGCAACAGATGGAATGTCATGAAAGGAATTAGCTTTCTGGTGTATTCCTCCTGCAGCAACCCTTCTAAAGAAAATGTGGTCAACAGCTTAATAGACCAGCCTCCACAGATAAGAAATGTGAAACTCTAGAAGCCTATCTTGCTCTAATTTCATTCTTACCAATGACTGTTAATAAATTAGTCCTCATTTAAACAAACAGTATAGCACTGATGTATAAAGAAGGGATGCAAGAAACAATGAGGTAAAGGCATCCAAGACATCTCTGAAATAAAATATTTTACTGACCACAACCCATGAATCAGGAAAAAAGACTGCAGTAAATGCTGTGAGCACGATATTCTCGGAAGGGCATGATTAATTAGGTTCTAGAGATAAATACTTCCGGCATCTTGGAAGCCTGTAATTGCCTGCGATCGCCTTGCTTGCTGAAGCATTCATGACAAAATACCGATTGTTTCCAGAACTGAAATCGCTGGAGAATACCTCCCTAACATCTTCTTCATCTAAGCATTTAATTTTAGGGGATCCACTGAAAAGGGTAGTTATTGACTTTTGGGTTCTATGAACCTGTGTCACTTGAAACAATGGCTATCTGGCCCCATTATTGTTAGCAACAACATATTTCTTCAGTTTTGGGCATAACGTATCTTCATTCAAAATCTTTATAATTACCTGGCGATCTGGTCTAACCACTATGGTATTAGTGTTGATAATGGTCTTCTGATCTTGACTAGAAAACATTTCAAAATATTTTGTAATGAAATGAACAGGTCTATTGCTTCTCCCTATTTCCGTAATAACGGATTATGTAAATCGTTATTTAGACCAAACAAGACCAAATACAACAAAAATCCACAATACAATACTGTCAAAATAGTTATTTTTGCAAGATAACCTTTAAATTGCAGAAAAAGCTGACAAACACAGTTCTTCCGAGTCTGTAGCTCTGTCAGGGGCAACCATAATGCTGAAACAACAAAATCTAACAGTTTCAGCCGACCTCGTCTGTATGGGCCAGCTAAAGCGCTGACAGACTTGTGAACGGCACCTTTCTCATTGCGGCAGGCGCGCTGGTGTGAGTCGGTTGAGGGCAACTGTTGCGGTTGATTTGCAAACAAATGGAAGCGGTGCAGGGTGCGGTGCCCTCATGATGTTGTACAGGCAGCGGCTTGGTGATGGTCATCCACATGGCGTCAGTGACCACAAGGCTTACAGTGCAGGGTGAGGTGGTGTTAGGACACAGAACGGATCGATAGCGCTGCCGGTTCGTTAACCGAACTACAACCCCCAGACCATTCACGCCCAGGAACTACCCTACCCAGCATGCATAGCGCGGAGCATGCGCAGTATGCACTGGCGGACGAGCCGGCATAAAACAGACAGCGGACGCAGAAGAAGGCGTCGGATATTCCGTGTTCGTAGGTTGAACCAGCGCTTCTGACTAGGTGAGACATTGCTGATCGGAACAGCTCTTTGCCGAGACCCGTCGTGCACCACTGCAGTCCCCGCACGAGGGTCGCATTGAATTAGTCCATATCCATGCACGCTTGAGACCATTCGGGTGAGCTGGATTCGCGCCTTGCTGCTCTGAACGCCTCTGTCCCCGCTCGAGGATTTTCGAGCACTCTGAACTCGCGCTTAGTCGCGCTAATTGTCCCTGTCCCCGCTCGAGGGTTTTCGAGCAATCTGAACACGCGCTTAGGCACGCTCATTGACTCTGTCCCCGCTCGAGGGTTATCGAGCGCTCGGACCTCGCGCTTAGTCGCACTACTTGTATCAGTCCCCGTTCGAGGGTTATCGAACGAGCTGGATTGGACATCTTGCTGATGGCCGTTTCAGTCCCCGCTCGAGGGTTATCGAGTGTGTTGGGAACATTGCCTTACCTTATACTTTCATTATTCCCCTGCTCGAAGGAAACGAGCCAGATCCGAGCAGGTGTTTGTTGCCCTCTGTTGGATGGTGTCGCGACCGACACTAATGCGGAGGACGATCTAGGCTGTGAAGCGGTACCCACCCCCCAACAATGTTCGAGTGGCATTGTCGGCCACTACTTAGCACGGTGCCCTCTGTTGGTGAATGCCGGGACCGGCATTCGTGCAGAGGACGGTTGGAGGGAGAGGTTGGTAGCCAACAAAGCGGCTTACACCCATCTACCGACTCAGCGCTATACTGTGTGTTGTTGTACAAACCTTGAGTGATTAAACCTGGTTTAACCAACACAACAAGCCTTCCTGTGTATTTGCACGGACTGAAGTCAGGGGGGGGGTTCTTCCTTACTCAACCCCGAGGTACCCAGGTGTTACAGGTGGTGCTGGCAGGTTGCGGTACAGGCAAAGGTGCCAGTCGATGTGGGTCAGGCAGCGACAGTGTCACTGACGTCCAGGCAGGGTGAGATGAGGTGGTGCAGAGTGCGGTGTCCACAGGATGCGGTGCAAGCAACGGCTTGGTGACGATCGTCCAGACCTCGTCGGTGAGTCCGAGGATGCGTTGCGAAGTGTGGCTATGCCTTCTGCGAGCCTTCAGGACACGGAATCCTGTGACGGACTCGGTGACAGAGTCGGTTGCCCTTTTGATCCGCGGTGACTGAAACCAGCGGTTCCAGAGATGGTGACCAGAAGGATGGTGAGGTCTTTGCTGTTCCTGAGACCTCTTGAACAGGGGGCAAGCTCCACTGCCAAGCCCGTGGAGATACTTTCTCAAGCAGGATCACACACAGTTCCTCTCCTTGGCAGAAACAACTACTGCAGGCCAACCCCAGACAGCACAGAGCAAAGGGGCAGTACTCCTCCTCCAGTTTCTTCCAGCTCTTCTCCTTGTCAGAGGTTCCTCTTGAAGTCCAAAAGTGATCTAAAAGTCTGGGGTCTGGGCCCCTCTTTTTATAATACAAAATCCTTTGTTCTCTGCTGGTAAAGAAGCCCTGTGCTCAGTCAAAACCAGTTATGTCCTCTCTGGTGCAGCTTCTGGCAGTAGGTGGAGAGAACATTGAGTAAGACAGACCAGGCCCATTTAGGTGACAAGAAATATCCTCCCCTACTCTTAAATGCAGCCCAGGTCTATTCATCCCAGTCCTGACTCCCTCTGGAAAGGCAGGACACACCTAACCCCCCTAAGTGGCTGTCTGAACAGAATGTACATCCCCAGCCACTCCAAAGCCAGACAGTCAATACACAAACTAGCAGAGGCACACTGGATGGCTAAGCAAGAAAATACCTACTTTCTAAAAGTGGTATTTTCAAGCACACATTATGAGAATCATCTTTCATGCATACTAAATGTTACTTTCCTATCTTGTCCCAATAGTAAGTTATATTTATAAATAGACCCCATTATGTCCTATTGGACAGATAGCCTTTCAATAGAGAAAAACGAAATTAGCAGTATTTCACTATCAGAACATGCCACACATACCAGGGCATGTCCTACCTTTCACATACACTGCGCCCTGCCCACAGGGGTACCTTGGGCCTACCTTAGGGGTGACTCACATGTAAGAAAATGGAAGGTTAGGGTCTGGCAAGTGGGTGCACTTGCCAAGTCGACACAGCAGTACCAAACTGCGCACAGACTCTGCAGTAGCAGGGTCTGAGTTACATTTACAGGCTTCTTATGTGGGTGGCACAATCAGTGCTGCAGGCCCACTAGCAGCATTTGATTTACAGGCCATGGGTACACACAGTGCACTGTACTAAGTACTGACTAGTAAATCAAATATGCCAATCAGGGAATCACCAATCCATAGCAACAATTTGCAGGAAGCACTTGCACTTTGGCACTGAACAGCAGTGGCAAAGTGCCATAAACATCTAGACCAGCAAAAACGAAGTCCAACACACAGCAAATTAATAGGAGGCAAAGGAAAAAAATACAGGGGAAACCCACACCAATGATGCCAGGTCTTTAACAATAAAGGTGTTTTCCCCACCAAATTTTCCAGTTCTTCCAATTAAGTACTTTGTATATATGAGACAATAACAACCTGAACAGTGATTGTGTTTGAAGGGGAGAACCAGGTTTCTCATAGTGTGAAAAAGTCGAGATCATGATCCATTATCAGTGCAAAATCCCACTTACTTCAAAAGATGTAAGACTTTATAATTTAATTTGGTGGGTGTATAGTATTTACCACCCTGATCTTTTGATATTCAGGTAACTACAATTCCCTTTTACTTTGATATGCATACCCTTATTATGTTCGTGGCATCCTGTGTGGTTGTTCAGTTTAACTATTAAATGTTCAGTTAAAACTCATGCTTATATAATTTGAACAGGTTAGAGCATCCGTCGATTGGTGAATTTTCTCCCTGCTCTCAGCAGGTATCCATTACCTTCAAATCAATGGCTTAGTTTGAGATCCACTCAATAGCCTCCTCCTAGTTCTGCTCAACTTTCTTTCCCTTCTCTCCTCGGTAGCCAACCACTGTGCCCACCTTCTGACTGCAGTCTACAGACGGGACCACTCCGCTGTGGGAACTTGTCCAGCGTTACCAGAAGTGTCAAAGCAGCTAAGGTCTGATTGCTCTAACAACTTTGACTCAAAATATACAATTACCCAGAGCCCCAGCTTCCAAGGGGCCCCCAAGGGAACATCATTTCTCTCTTCGTGAGACCTCTATTCCTCTATCCGAACTTCTTTACCTCACTCTGCCTAAGTCTATCTCTGTCTCACTCCAACCAGTGTCTTTAAATAAGCCCCCCCCCCCTCCGTTCCTGGAAACGTAGCATATGATTCAGTGTTGTTTGGCGTGATACATGCTGGAAATAGCTAAAAATAGTTTTAAAAAAATAGAAAAGTAGTTGTAAACATGAGCCTCGAAAACCCCCCAAATTGTGAAGATGACTCTGTTCTGCTCTGCGCTAGGCCAACTCACACCCTTCCAGGGTCTGCCATTTCCAGACCATTGTACACTGGACATTAATATTCACTACCTGAGCAAGAATCATTGCGCAGGCAATGAGACATAATGGGGATATATGATTGAGAGGACGAAATGACGAGCCAAAAATGTACCCCTAAGGAATACTGCTTTGGGGTATTTGAGATCAGTCGGAGAAAAGCCCCATGGGAGCTGAGGTTCCGCTCACGCAGGGAAACGATCATTGTCACGTGACCCTGCACTGTAAGCATGCCCTCCAGAGAAGGAGGTTTTTTTTTCAACAGGTTTTTATTGTTTTTTTACATACACATAATACATACACATAAAACATGAAACACATTCTTCATGGAAATCTCGTTTTAACCTTCTGGTGCATAAACAGTGAAATGGGATCATTTGGAGATAAAGAGCAGCTCTCAGAAACACTTATATCTTTCTTAGGATTTTAAAACGTGCTACGAACTTTACACCGGTGTATCTACTGGGCTGTAAAGGGACTTTGAATGCAGCTCATAAAGTGGCAACGAAGTGCTTGTAACCTTCTAAGCTAAGAAAAGGCATTTTGCAGGCACTTCTGGGCGTGTTCCTTATTCGATTTGTTAATCAACAGCCAGAGACGTCCGCTTTTTACTTATCAGAGTTACATTTGACACTGTTTTTTTTGCAACGCACAGTGCATTTTTTTCCCTTGGAATATTTTATGCCCGCCCTATATCAGCTTATGAATTGTCATTTATGGCGTGTCTCTCTGTACATGTTATGATCTCAGGTGCACTTATAGCACGTATTTCCAAGACTTTCCCTCGAAAGTTTAAAGGAGATTGCTGTTTTTTATTACTGTTGTTCATTACATTGAACTTTTGTGTCCACAATTGGTTACTGTGCTTTAAATATTGTGTTAACACGGTGTATGTTAAAGGTGTATAAAGTCCATAGTGAAGAATCGTGAAGTATCTGCATATGTAGGACAGCCTAAAATAAAAAAATAAAAAACAATCACAGGTGCTTTTCGTCGATTTCACCTGATTTTATGTTGAATTTTTATGTATAGCGTACATTTTCCAGTTTTGTTAAGTCAGCATCTGAATATTGTGTAGAACTCAAAGCAAGTTCCTAATAAAAAGTGCCTTTATGGTTTGGCTTAATCATTTTCACTTTCTAAGGCAGTTGATCTGATTCAAATTTTCACCAATTTTTTCTCCAACATTTGGACCGACTGAGCATGGCAATTGCTGTTTTTCCACTTGGTATATAGAGCAAAACACCACATTTGCTCTATTCAGATTGTGCAACTATTGTTGTGAAATTATGCAAATGAAATCTGCATATTGTAGAAATATATGTGCACATTTTCTAAGGTACCAGGGAAAGCTAGGTATTCAGGTCGCGGGACAAATTGTCTTCACTTGATGGAAATTAATTATCAGAAGGTCTTCCTGGGAGCAAACCTACTTATGATGCATGGGAGGGAAACATTAAAACATCTTTCGTTTCTGATGCTTTGTGGAAACTAAAAACATTTGACAGTGATCACTAAATCACTGTGAACTAATTCCAGAGTATTGTCTCAATATCGACCTGTAGGCTTTTGCAGATTCTTCCCTGACACAATGTGTGTCATAGAAGCTCGACACGTGTGAAGTGTTATCAACTACCTGCCACTGGACAGCTTAGAGCGTCCCTTGTGGCGGCTACCTGCAGTGCAATACATTACACCTGAATCAAGGCAGCTGACTCTACCCAGTTGATAAATATTGCTTTCCGTGACGCAAGGAGTCAGTGGGCCTCATGACAACCCTCAAGGGAACAGGAAAGACGGCCGCTTAGGAGAAGTTACTACAAGAGTTCAACGTCTTTTTTTAATCCTTTGCTTTTATGGCCTTTCAGTAGAAGTGCAATTAAATTCCACCTTATTTCGCTATCCTAGATTTCTCATTTCCGTGGGCCTGATAGTTCCAGGGGTGTGAAACTAATGGGGATTTTAGATATATTGTGCACTAATGTGCACACGTGTGTTTTTGCGCTGAGTCACGCAAGTTGTCTGTCAGAGTTTCCTTTTTTTTTTAACGTTCTTTATTAAGTTTAGTAACGAAGCAAGTACAGCATATAAAGAAATACAAATGCATAACGACAAGTATCCCACCCTCCCAACCCCAAGGTTCTCCCTAACCAACACCCTCCCCCGACACCCTCCCCCCTAGCTTGTCCTTGAAAGAGAGAAAGAAAAGGAAATAAATAAATATGTTCTTCCACTGCCATGAAAAGGACAACTAAAAATGAAAGAAGAGAAAAACACTGTCCAAAAAGTAGCAGCAAACAAAAGCTTGCAAGTATTATAAACATTTGGGCCATAAACAATGAAGGGCAAACGCAGACACTTTAGTGCCTATTCCCAACATCTTAACTATCTTCAGACCATCTAATCAGAGGGGTCCAAATTTCCATCTCCTTGGCTCTTGCTCTCTCCCCCCTGCTAGCATATACTGCAGTCCCTAACCTAAACACTGCCAAAAATCTCCCCAGCCATTGGTGACCCGTAGTGGAACAGGATCGAGCCAATGAGTGGCTAAACAGAGTCTGAATACTATCATAGCAACAAAAAGAAAAGTCTGGACCCGAGCTGAGCTGGTAGGTGAGAACTACTATGTTGTGATCTCATGTGTACTACATTTCAGCATTACATCACTGGAATGTAGAATGTCCAAATGGGCTTGGTAAATATCAGATTCTATGTGGGTCAGTTACCTGTTTGACTGCTGAGTCTGTGGCTATTAAACACAGTTCCTGAGCTCTATATCATCTTCAAGCAAACGGTCTGGTAGAAAAAATGAACCGTACACTGGTGGAGTGTATACTGTGGGCTGTTCAGAACAGGATTGATCTGTGCAAGGCTGTTGAAGAGATATTGTGGTCTCATATGTCATGTCCTAATGCTGTTTCTGATCTTTCACAGTTTGAAATCCTACGGGGACGCCCTCCCGCTTCGAGGTTGTGTCCTGCTTGGTTGTGAGAGTGTCAATTCAAGAGTGATCACATGTTAAATGATTGTAAGACCCAATGTTGAAAAATTTTAAGTTAAATAAAAAATTACTATGACACTTTGCATAGAGTAAAATCTACAGAATGAGATCTATGTGTGGGAGATTGGGTCCGTATTAAAGATCCCAATCATGTTTCCAAAGGAATGTCGAAATTTAAACCTTCAGTCAGAGTTGAAGTTGTGACCGGGAATGCAGTGAGAACAAGCAGGAACAAATGGTGGAATAAAGGAAGAGTTGTGAAGGTGCATCCCCATGATGTTCATCCTCGTGATCTTTCTGTTCCATTGAATTTTTCTTTGCATTCTCACGTTGTTTCTTCTTCGTCTGCTTCTTCGTTTGACGTTTCTGAGTCGTGCCATTCTTTCCGCCCTGTGTCTGAACGAAGGAGAAGTAGTTGTAATTGAGCATGGGCCAAAAATCCGTTCCGCTTGCGAAATTTGCAGATTTTCGGCAATTTTGCGATCCGCGGATATCGCAGAAATTGCCGCAAAATTCGCAAATTCGCTCACGGGCGGATTTATTTTTTTGATTTCCAGCTCACTCAAGGGACCAATGTTACAGGCACACACGGTCACTGGAGGCAAATCTTCTGGCCCTTTACGCAGCTGCAGTGTAGGAAAAGCACTATACATTTACCCAATGAGGTAGCACTTACTGATTAGCCAGTAGAAAGTACTCCAGTTGAGTAGAGGTATTGCACAAAACGGTGGCATATTCGTGGATAACTATGCAGGGCAGGATTCATTCTGGCACGAGGCTCCAGCCACAAAAATTAAACCTCAACAGGAAGCACTTACAGATATAAATAAAGCAGGTGCCCGAGTTGAAGCTCAAATTCAGTAACGTTTTAATCAGCCCAAAAGATTAGTGAGCAAAGTCGAGGCTGGGCAATTGTGCTTTAACCCCATATCTGCCGTCGAAAAATTAGCTGTAATACTCGAGGGAGGTCTTTGAATCTATGAGTTTCTGGAGTGCAATCCCGTGTAGTTCCTGTGACCAGGAGGCTGCTTTCTCCTCATCTGCTGCCCCGCTCGCTCTCTGACCCTTTACACACAAGAGGCATGTTGACACGCATAGAAGCCCGCCTGTTTGGCCCCGCACCACACACTAGCGGTATCAAACGTCTTCCCGCCCTTTCCCAACTATGATGGACAGCTCACTCAAGGGACCTCGGCGCCTTTTGGCGCAGTGGCAAAGTTACAGGCACACATGGTCAGTGGAGACAAATCATCTGGCCCTTTACGCAGCTGCAGTGTAGGAAAAGCACAATACATTTACCCAACGAGGTAGCCCTTACTGGATTAGCCAGTAGAAAGTACTCCAGTGAAAATCGCAAAAAAATCTGCGAGTTCGCGGGAAAATCCGCAAATTCGCGGATTGTTTTGCAATTTTTAGCAAATTCAATGACCACAGATCCGCAATATTCACCCATAGTTAGTTGTAATATTGTTAAACCTTTAAGGCTTTGTGATTGAAACTCTTTTTGTGTAACTATACTAAAACTGTTGGGTATTGAATTTACTTGTTTCTTTAATATGTTTTTTGCTTTTTAACTTTGTATTTATTTATAGTAAAGAAAGTGATATATTGTTGTGATCTCATGTGTACTACATTCCAGCATTACATCACTGGAATATAGAATGTCCAAATGTGGTTGGTAAATATCAGATTCTATGTGGGTCAGTTACCTGTTTGACTGCTGAGGCTGTGGCTAATAAACACAATTCCTGAAGTACCTTTGTCTACCGACTCTGATTTACTACATACTCATTCCCAGTACAATCAGCTGTGGTGTCATCTTTATTCGCTGACCCAAATGGGGTTCTAAAATGGTACCAACTTCCCTTTTAATTATACTCAAATCGGGGCAGGAGGCAAACATGTGTACGATATCTGTTGCTAGATAACTGCAGCGTGGACATGATGTCCCTGCACCTCCTCCCCATTTAGAAATATTTCCCGGTGTTATATGAAGATTAAACCAGGTCTTAAAACATTTCAATTGGAGGTTGGCAGCTATACATGAAGTTTGGGCCATATTAAGTGAATCTTCTACTTCCCCTGCTTGAACCTGTGCCCGCTCCTGCCAACGGTCACAGTGTTTGGATAAATCATCAGTCATCATCTTGTTTAGTTTTTTATAAATCCCACCTAGTGTACCTAACCCTTTAAGCAACACCTCAACCAACGTCACACGGGCGAAACCGCTGCTGCCTCCCGATTTCCTCAATAGGAAATCTCTAATCTGGAGATATAAAAATAATTGTCTGTTATTGACCCCAAATGTTTCTTTAATCATGTCAAAGGTAATCACCCCTGCCTCGTCCATAATGTCACCAACCATCCTAATGCCTTTGTCATGCCATATTTTCACATATCCATCATTAAAGATACTAGGGAGCGACCTATTGTCGTACAATGGGATATAAGCATGAATGCAGCCCAGATCGAGCCTGTTTCGAACTGGGATCCAAGTTTTAAAAGCACACATCAGCGTCTTGAACTTCACCCTTTTGTAATAATTAAAATCAGTATACTGTAAGAGACAACCCCTAGCCCCTGACCCCAATAATAAATCATAAATTGATACGGGAGCCGCCTCCTGCACCTGATCGAGTTCAGCCCCAAATAAGTTTCCTATTTTAAATAATATAGCAGCCCAGTGATATAGCTGCAGATAAGGGACTGCCCATCCACCCCTGTCCCCAGGTAGCGTCAAAAATGTTAGCGCTCTCCGGGGGCGACAATTGGCCCAAAGAAATTTAGTGAACAACTGGTTCATAGTTTTAAACCAAGTATTGTTAATAGCCAACGGAATTGCCCTAAAAAATATAGAATTTTTGGCAAAACCACCATCTTAATGACATTACACCTCCCCACCAGGCTTAGTCTAAGATTATCTATGTGATTAAGATCTGCTTTAAATTTTGGAAGCAATGGATCCAAGTTAGTTTCAACAATCTTAGCACATTGGCCATTATTTTAACCCCAAGAGTTGAGTCGATATCCCGAGATATGCCCAAAAATCTCTGCCTCGTTTTCAATTTCAGCTAGTGCACAAAGTGGGTTAGGGGTCATAATAGCTAGGTCATCGTCATTCGCCAATATCTTAGAGCTCCCCCCCTTACTATGATTAGCTAAAATTTTCCTGGCAAAATGCTCAATGTACAAAGCAAATAATAGAGGTGAGCAAGGACACCCTTGAAGCGTCCCCCCACTAATTAACATAGGATCTGACAGTTCCCCTATAATAGCAATTCTTGCCACCGGATTGTTGTACAATTTTGGAATAGACTTAATTAGCCTGTACCAAACCCTCTACTCTCAAGTGTTGCCCACAAGAATGGCCAGGAGATCCTATTGCTCCTAGTGATTGCTCAAAGAGAGCAATCACTCTCTGCTCCTACCGGGAACAAATCCATGTAGGGTGGGTGAAACCAGTCTCTTAATCATGGCGATTCTCAAAATCTTCAAGCTTCCACATGACATCCGTCATTCTGGATTCATTTGATGTAACTTGTTGGGCGATACTCTCTGCTCCGGTCTCTAGTGTCACCACTCGCTCTTCCAATACTGTTTTTCTTTTGGCAATTTCTGTGCAAGTTTTATTTATTTTCCAGATGGCCCCTTGTATCAGCTTTGTTGCTTGATGAGCCCCCTTATGCTCATGTCGAGCTTCAGATTGTATCTGCGTAAGAGTGGAGTAAATAAGGTCCATCAAGGGGGACACCTCAGTTGTAGACTTCGTTACAGTGAGTATATTACTTTCCCCTTGAGCCCTGTCATCTTGTGCCAACCCATCATCAATTTCAAAATGCGTAGTGGAATAGTCCCATTTTAATTGTCCAGAATGACTTTGGTCGGAATCAGTTTGCCTTGCGTACAGCATCTTTTCCCTCCCTTTATTTCTATTCCGCCGTATCTGTGTGGAGAGAAGCTTTTGTGCACTCGGATTAGATAATGAACTGTCCGAATCCGCCTCCGAATCCTCCAGCATAGATACTTCACTGCCACAAGCATTGGATGGCTCAGAATCCTCATTAGGAGAAAAAGTGTATCACCTCCTTCAAGAATCCCTGCAGTCAAATACTGTGTCTGTGAAGGTCTAGGGTTGAGAGTCAAACCTTAATTAGTGCCCTGTTCCTGCTCTTTACACCCATATTTCCCCACCATGATACTAGCCTCCAAGTGCTGTGTCTCCCCCTGCAAAATGTCCTCTTGTTCTAAACATATGGGTGCAGAGGGCACAAGTCCTGTACTTTCAGTGGTCAGGGGTGAAGGGCCATCACCTCTTGGAGCCAACCTGGTGTAACCTCGGTATTTCTCCCCACAGCCTCGCTGAGCGTTTCACCTTTGTCCTGGGTCTTCTCACGGCCGGCAAACATTCCAGGAATTACTTGCTGTCTGTCGGGGGCATAGCCCACCTCTTCCCCTAGATGCTGATCCCTTACTTTCAGTTTCCCATGGGCCGCCTCCGTGCTTCCTGTTGCCGCTGCGGGTGTAGCGTCTCCTCCCTTCTTCCCGCTCTGCACTTTTTGAGTGACCGAGGAGCCACGCTGGTTCCTGGCTGTTCCTGCTCCATTGCCCGCAGCACCACTGTCCCCACAGTCCCGTGGGGTTTGGATACTTTTGGCGGCATATTGACTTGTCGGGGGTATCTTCCGCTGCTACCTGCGACCAACAGGATCCTTACGGCAGTCTGGATTAGCAGGTAACCAGTTTCTCTCATTTTACCTTGCGATCTCCCCAGCAGTCGCCTCAGACCAAATGTCGAACAGTAATGGGCCATTTAATGTATGTTCAGCTGATGTTGCCTCGGAGTTTCCCTTGAGTCATTGATTGGTGGTGGCTTGCAGAACCTCACGCAGCCGCCATCTTGCCTCTCGTCTGTCAGAGTTTCAGAAGAGATGTTAGTTGCTTTCTGCATCTAAAATACCAGCTGAAAAAAGAAAACTTATAATTCTATGACAGGGCCCTTGATTTAAGGGGCATTTATAAGCAAGGTCATGAGGGTAACACATTGGGCTTTCACATTATACTGGCTAGAGAGTTTAGTAATTCCACTCCTACTCTTGTAGCTATAGTGATCTTCCCACCTCCTATCCCTCAACTGAGTGTATCCATTCCAAGAGCTGATGAGACATGGTACTTAATCACAAAAGGTATTGTGGACTATGCAAAGTAGTACTACTTTATTATCTATCCTAAAACGAAATTCACAAGCCTCTTTCCAGGGATCTCAAGCTCTGTTTTCCTGTCTTTTCTGTTTGGAGATCCCCAGCCTGGTGGCTGAGATCCTCCCACATATAGGTGGATGATTCAGTAGCAGGAGGGAAAAATCCAATCAGGTAAAACAGAGATATTAAATTTGAAAGACTGAAGTTAAAAATGTACCAAAGAGCACAAATCACCAACAAGGCATATCTGGTTGACCTGGACTGGGACAAAGTCATAAGTTCAAGTTGATTGCAATGGTGCATCGGCCAGCTACAGGGAACAAATTAGGTCCGCTGAACAAGGTACCATATATCTGGAGAAGCGTGGCTCAATGGTTAGAGCGGCAGACCCTGATGCAGAGGTCTGGCCTGGGACCAGGGTTCAATTCCCGCCTCAGCCTCAGCGGCTCTTGGATTCAATCTCCCCGGACCTGATAATTCTCGCCTCTGTGCCTAGTCTAATCATGGGTCCCACTCTGTGACTCTGGGCAATAGCTTGTTTAATCTGCACAAGGGCCCCAGCAGCGCTTGGATGCCTGGCTTCACCTTGGGGGTGCCCAGGAGTGGACATTTCACATGGAAAAGCCAGGAAGGGTTCCACAGCTGTATGAGTGCAGCGCTGGGACGCCCCGTCGCGTGGGCAGCCGTGCGCTTTACAAATACAACACATTTACATTTACATATCTTGGTTGCCAAACGTTGCATGGATCTGAGATACAAAGGGTCGCACAGTCATATAGATCTGCTGGTTCTGAGATGCAGTGAGACTACAGTGCGAGGTCCTGCATGTCTTAGTCAAGGATCCCGACAACGGGGACTTAATATTAAGGGTGGGCGGCCAGCTACGCTCCGTGCACGGAGTGCACGTAGTGCCGTCTCCTACGCATTTTGCGTAGCGGGCGTAGCCAGGCGGCACTACGCGCGCTCCGCAGACGGTGCGTAGCCGGCCGCCACCCGCCTCCCTCCCGCCCTCCCTAAATACTTAAATAAAAGGAGAGAAAGCCTTTAAAAACACTTACCTTGTCCGCCGCGTCCCCCGGGGCTCCCTCTCGCCGTCCCTGGATTCTAATGCGCATGCGCGGGCGGCCGCGCATGCGCATTTCTCATGAGGAATGCGCATGCGTATTTAGGGAGGGCGGGAGGTAGGCGGGCGGCGCGGAGTGGGGCTACGCAGGGTTACTTAATATGAAGTTGGTCGTCAAGGATGCGGTGCGGAGCTGGGGTGATGTGTTTATTCTGATGAGCTGCACAGCTGCGATGCAGAAGCCTGCATCGTCATTGAGCTACTGTCGACAAGGGATGCAAGGGCCTGGGCTGGAGATACACCATTGGTGATGCGTCAGTTCAAATATGCAAAGGGAGCTGTGGACCTTCGGCGCCTGGCCCAAATCACGCAACAGCCATGATGCATTAGTTCTGCAGGAAGATGCACCGCTCAGCAGAGAAGATGCGTCAATTCTGCTGGTTCTCACCTTAGGCCTACTTCCAAGGGTCCAGGACTAAGGCGGTACCACTTGATTGGGTAGACTCACAGATGGCACAGTTCAGGTGCAGATTAAACATTGTTAGAAGCCTGTTATGTCCCTGAGGCTTCAGATCAGGAGGCCATCCAACTATCCCTTGGAGTCACTCTGGGTTCAAATGATGCAGGTCCAGTCCTTCTCACCCAGGCAAGGAGGGCAGCAGACAGCAGGTCAGCAGAGCAGGTCAGCAGTTATTCCAGTTCTTTAGTCCAACAGAGTGGCAGCCCTTCAGCAGCACAGTAGTTCTCCCTGGCAGAGTATACACAGGTCCAGAAGTGTACTCAAGTGGTGGTTTCTGAGGTCCAGTACTTATATCCAGTTGTGCTTTAAAGGGGGGAGACTTCAAAGACGAGCCTTTGAAGTGCACAAAGCTCCTCCCTTCCTGCCGTGGCTCAAGAATCATTGTAGGCTGGTTTGCAGCCCTTTGTATGGGGACAGGACTCAGCGTATTAAGGTCTAAGTGAGACTGAGTTCCACTCCTCCCTCCCACCCTGCCAGGATGGCCCATCAAGTCACACCCAAACTCCCATTATGTGTGCTTGTCTAGGGGAAATATACAAAGCCCAGCTGCCACCCACCCCAGACATGTGATCAGAGACAAGCAGCAGGCACCAAATGGCTAAAGCAAAAAAATGTGCATCTTTCTACTACTGAATTACCAGAATTGCAATTTAAAATCCAACTTCACCAAGAGTTAGGAATTTAAATTGTGATTCCAGAGACTCCAAACTTGAAGGGGTCATCACTTCCCATTTGGAAACAACACTTCTAAAATGTAATAAGTCAATCCAATGTTATTCTATGGGAGTAAAAGGCCTTGCAGTATTGAAAAACACATTTTTCAATTAAAACATTTATTTCAATACCAGGATATGTAAAACTTAAAAGTACATGTCCTGCTTTGTAAATACATTGCACTCTACCCTCTGGGCTGTCCAGGCCCTAACCTAAGGATGACCTATATGTTTCAGGAAGGAAGGTTTGGGCCTGGCAAGAGGCTTAACTTGCAAGGTCGACATGGCAGTTTGCAACTTCACACACAGGCTCTGTAATGGCAGGCCTGACGCATGTTTACAGGGCTACTCATGTGGGTGGCACAATCAATGCTGCAGGCCCATTAGTAGCACTCAATGTACAGGCCCTGGTCAGAGGTACTGCACATCACTAGGGACTTATAAAAAAATAAACATGCCAATTGTGGATGTGCCAACCAAACCATGTTTAGGGGAGTGAGAACAAGCACTCTAGCACTGATTAGCTGGGGTAAAGTGCACCCTAAGGCTGTCTCACACTAAGGCTTTCTGGTCTAACACACATCCTTAAGTCAGAATTCAGATGTCTTGATCTGTATTTAAAAGAAGCTGTGTACAGGATATTAGTAGCCTACTAAGTGTTGCAGAACCATGTGATGTGGCATACATATAGACATATTCATAATCCATGGTTTCATCCATGTTCCCGAGGTGGACCACAAAAGGGAGGTCAAGGCATGCACATATGTGATCGGCCGTGTCCTTATTTTGGCACTTGAACTGTTAGTTTGGTTTCTAAATTTTTGTGGTTAACATTGTCATTTCAATATGAATATTCATACACATTCTTGAGACAATACTGTTGCACAACCTTTATGTTACAAACATGCTATGCTAAATTTATTAATGCACTCATACTTCATTTTCTCATTCTTTCATATTTCTCCCTATCTCCCTCTCCAGCTGGGTAAAAAAATATGTAAAATGCTGCTCAAATAAAAAAAAATTCACAAATGGTACTTGTTGTGCTAAAATTGCTCCCCAAAATTACACAATATGATGTAATCTCTGTAATTCTTTGTATTTTGCATACATACCAAAATGACCAAAATGATGTTAATTAAGCTGATGTAATAAAAATTGTGCCCAGGCCTTCTTATCACCTCCTCCCTTATTTTTATAGCCCTATGGGGGGCAGAGACCTCTGCACCCAAGATGAAGACCTCTGAGTGCAGATAAGTTTTTTGGAGTTGAGATTTTCATCCTAGTACTACAGACAGGAAATGACATACATGAACAAGAAGACATCAATTTTCTGAGTCATTCGGATCTATCCTATCACCAAAACAGCATACAAATTCATCCTGCTGCTCCTTTGCTTATCAAAACCCCCAAAACGATGAGGGACAAGAAGAGCACTCCTTCAGCTTTATTGATGAAAAGTCAGAAATAGTTTTGATGGATTAGTCCAGCAGTACCCTCAACTCTAGGTGAGTCCACAGTCCAACATAAGCAATGCACTGTGAGCGCACATTTGGAGGAACATTGCCATGTGCAATGGATTGGGTGTACACACAGGGAAAGAGTTCCACACACCCTAGATGGAACTCTGCCTCTGTGCAAGGGTGAAGTTACAGAATATGCAGAGGTGTTGTCCCATTCTGCCTCTGTCCAAGTGTGAAGGGACAGAATTGGCAGATGTTTTTTCATAACAACATTCACTGCACCCCCAATTCAAACAACAGCATTGGGCAGTCCTTATAATAGTCTGGTTGGCTGCTGTCTCAGCAGGAAGGATTTGAACAGCAGAAATCCAGTAAGTTTAAATGTATCTGATAACAAAAGTAAGTTTATGTTTTGAACAAGTTGTTCTGTCAAATCATCTATTTACTGGCTTTTTAATATGTCCTTGTTGCCAGTTCCATATGTTGTCCTCTAATAAGCATAGATAGAAGGATGATTTCATTGTTGCATGTGATGCAAAAATGAAAAAGATCCAAAATTAATTTTATGTTGACACAATGGAATGTGCATTGATATAACACAAATATTTGTTTTAAAAAACGTTTTCATTCTCAGAATTTTTTTCTCATCATCTTAAGTGAACTCTATCATTTGTTTGTCATTTTACCTTAACATCTGTGTACACTAAGTAATGGAATCAGGACATCTTACATCTTGCAGTACATATTTCTCTGTCCGATTGACATATTGTAATACTTGAGATGGTCATAAATTACATAACTTACAATGACCACTCAAATTACAGAACCATCATGGGCCTGAATCACAAAGGTGAATTATACTTTTGAGTAATTTACACTTTCAAATAAGTGTAATACTTTTTGGTTATTTACAAAATCAGAGTGTAAGTTGTTACAAACAAAATACAGTAGTAAGTTGAGCACCACATGTGGCCACTGACTAGTATTGAAAGTCCCCCACCCCCAGAGTAAATGATGATGATGGAGAATTAAAACAAAACTCTATAGGAAGTAATGGTAAATTAAATAACATTATTTAAAATAGTTATTGAAAAACACTACTTGTTTATTATTTAACCATAAAATACCTAATACCCTATTTTGAATGTAAACATGGATGTAACAATAGTTTGTAGTACAACATAAATACATAAATGTTAACACATTTTATATATCACTCTAAATAATGATTAATACATCATATATTGTTTCCTTTGGGGGGAAATGTATTACTTTCTTTAAACTTAGGAAAAATAATTTAACTTTAATATCATATTTAAATGATTTCAAGAAATAATTTTGAAAAAATGTATAGCGCTGTAGCAATTTTTTCTTTTGTGTTTAAGGTTCATTTACTTTCATATTTAGCATGAATTTTTCTAATATTTTTTACATTTTCCCTATTAGTTTTTTTTGGGCGGGGGTTTTATAGAGTGCAAACTCGACCCAAAGGCCTCAGAGCGCTTTACATGAGCACCAGTTGGACACATTTGTTTTGTTATGCACAGGGAGATTAACTGATTTGGCCAGAATCACAGTATGTTGAGCATCCCTGTCAAGACTCAAATGGGGTTCCTGCGTTTCTTGGTCGACTGCTCTAGTCATTATGCCACATCCTCTCTTCTATACTTTGCCAGAAGGGTGATAAAAAGCTTCGGCAGAGATCTACATTTAGTAAAGTATAGGCAAGGTAAGGAACAGTTGCATGTTTTAAAAGAATAACATTTTGCTTCTTGGAAAGATAGTTTATGCACAATTAATTTTGCAAAAATGCACTCATCATTTGTTTCTTTAGTTTACATTTGGGTTCAGCAGGCAGAGCTGACCAAACGTCCCAAAAGCAGTACCTGTGCCAAAGACAGATAAAACCCTTGGTTGCACCTAAATTTCCAGTTAAGGAGGAGGTTCTTTTCACAAGCAGGAAAAGTGTATCTGCCAGAAAATTAACTTGTTCTGCAACAAAAAAAATTCTGTATAGAGGCTGTAAAGCCTGCTTGATGGAAAAAAAATGATACCATTTACCAGAAGAAGATAAATATTGCAACTGCTCCTGGCCAAGAGGAAGAATAATGATGTCCCACGGGCAAGGCCTGCTGTTACCCCCTCCATATCAATACAGCTTCCAGCTGGAACTTCTTCTCTATCTCATCCTCCTCTACCAAGTGCCCACCATGTACACCAGTAGTCGAGGAAGGCATGCACCCCATACTGTCCTGAGGTTTGATATGTTTAACGCATCTAACCCATACCCCTTCAATATCCCCTCAAAATATTACAATAACAACTCTCAAGGAGGCCATGAGTAGCATAGTTAAGAGTTAGATAACACTTCCACAGGATATGAAGAAGATGACTGGTAAAATTAGGAGCATCCAAGAGATGCAACCTGATAGCATAGAGATCGATGTTCACTTCTAACAGTCTTTATTGTAGGTATTACATCTTGTCTCCCTCCCCAAACCTCCACACATGCAGTTGTCAAGTCTCCCAGTTCCTCTACCCACATTGTTTCTCACACTACCAAAGTGTATTTAATTTCTTATGGGGTGTCCTCTACTGCCTCAGCCAGCCCCATATGTTTGTGTCTGAGGAAATAATCAAAGGTGAATGTGGTTAAATCAGAACCCAAGGATGGAATGTAACACCCCTAAAACACAGCACAAACTCTGACACTCAATCTGGGTTAGAGCACTAGCTGTCCTGCTTATGATGGGCATTGACATGTATGGATAAAAGTAATGAAAGAAAAAAACAATGGTTTTATAAGTTTTTGTTTGTCTGCATTGATGTATCAAACATTTTCTACATGTATCACTAGCATGACTAGCATACACAATGTGTATTTTCACATGCTGATGAAAACAAATATCTTTATACACACTTTTGTTGTGTCCTGTTGACTACCCTCATCCCATCCCATGTCATGAACTAAACTCCCCAATCGTGGCCTGTGACATCATCTAACCCAGAGGGGCTCCTACATATTTTGTGATGTGACCTACTTCTGATCAGTACAAAAGCGTGTGAACTATTGAAGGCTAAACATAAATACTTATGGCAGAGTGAATATTTAGTAATGTAATGGGCCTGCAGTTCGGACATGACACACTTTGAATTGGGAGTACAATTAAATGAAGTGTTATCTCAAGAAGTTAGGTATCTCTCCCTTTCAACAGTCATCCATTTAGAAGCATTCTGGGGCATATTTTTATGCGCACCTCAAAATTTGACCTAGCAAGAATATATGTTTATAACAGATACACCTTGGTGCTTCTGTTGTTTGTCCCTCTGACTCAGCCCCAGACTGGCCCATGAATCTGACTGCGTACTGCTCGTTGTCAGGACTTGTTATCAGCAGCATGATGATTATGATGTCAGATGAACACAGCCATCCCTTAACGTTTACGTACTCTGAAGGGGTCTGGGAGCTACTGATAGCTCCCATACAACTGTTTGGAGAACCCTGATCTAGCCTGAGTGATTTGTGGGACCATACACATAGCTAACATAATTTTCATTTGGTTTGTATAGACAACATTATTATGTTCAGTTGTAGAGAGTATATAATGTGTTGTCCGATTTACATTATATGATATTTCAATGCAGCACATGTAATTCATGCATATACATAGATATATTTCTACATACACACCAATTACAAGCTAGGGCTTTGAACACAAAACACATACTAATGTTCTTAATATTTCACATTGTAAAGTGCTTAGAAATCCCCAACATCATTGTCTTCTGTAAGGAACAAAATTATCTGACACTTCACATCAATAACTACACTTCACTCAGGAAAACAAAGTGGCATTGTAGACTGTGTTTATGGAAAAATACCAGTTAGACAGATTACCATATACATTTCAGACATTTACCTATTCCTCTGTTGAGCCATAGAGCTGACCATACAGGGAGAGGACATCCTGTGCAAGCAAGTCCAGCTCCTCTGGTGAGAAGGCAGGGACTCTGTCAATTTTGCGACCAGCCATTGTTGCTCCCAGAGGTAAGTGACAGCA
Source organism: Lissotriton helveticus (assembly GCF_964261635.1). Lineage (NCBI taxonomy): Eukaryota > Metazoa > Chordata > Amphibia > Caudata > Salamandridae > Lissotriton > Lissotriton helveticus. The sequence goes on along the minus strand of NC_136063.1, from coordinate 596,927,500 downwards.
GCAAAAGTGGAGGAGGTCTTGATAGCACCAGTGTTAGGTGGCAGGTGAGCTCTTTTTCCAACCGTCGTATACATGTACATGACGTACTCAATCTTCATCGGAGATGGACACAGCAATTGGCATTCGTACGTTACTTTCACCAGCATTAGCCTGTGGCTGTGTTCGTCGTGGAGTTTACTGCCCACTATGCGGTCAACGTCTGCTGTGGGCATCTGATTCCAAATGTCCTATCGGTGAGGTCAGGCACCCGCCATTTTAGAAGTTCAAAATAGTGTGTTTGTGACTGTTAAGTGCATGACCACCACTCAAAATGAGGGCTAGTTTGTTTACACATTCAAAGTTTGATGGACACTCATTCTTTTCAAAATAAACATTTATATAGAGTGCGTTACTGTGTTTATAAGTGATATTAGCACAGTGTTGTTTACACTCCCGTAGACAGTATTTTGGAAGAAAAAGACAAATATGTGAATAATAATTTTGAAAAGTATTATTTCCAAAATTTTTGTTTTAACATTTATTTGAGACTACACATGTAATTTGAGAAGAATAAACTACAAAAAGCAAATGTTTTATGAAAATATGTAGCAAAACCATATATATTTTGAACAACTACTTGATTAGTGTTAAATATCAAATATGTTGCTGTGGAAAATGTGAACATTTTTCAAATGTTTTACCAATGCAGACATATGAACCCTGGGAGAGTGAGGAGACGACAGCCTCAGGTGTACCACCCTTTTATATACCTTGCCACCACGGAAGAAAGGGATATGATCTAGAAGTTCAGATTGAATCGGCAAAGTATACTGGATTTATGTCATCAGCTGGTGCCAAATCTTCAGCCTCACAACAGAAATCCTACATCTATTACACCAATTGTCAAACTTATGGCATTATTTAATTTTATGACAACAGGATGCTTCCAATATACTGTGACAGTATCTGGTGAAATGTCATAACCAACTTTCAGTGGTGTGCTTCAAGACGTTATATCTTCAATGATGAGACACAACAACAGCTTCAACCAGTTTTCAATGCAGCAGGATTTATTATGGTTTGGGTCTCCTACCACATGTGGTTGGAGAAATTGATCGCACACATATCGCTTTAGTGCTACCACACACCAGAGAACAGGTCTACCGGAATCGTAAACACTTCCATTCAATCAACATGCAAGTTGTCTCCTTACAGGCTTTGTTCATCACAAGCATCTGTGTGTGTTACCCCGGCTCTTCCCATGATCCCTTTGTACTACAGAACAGCTCCATGCCCCTGCAAATGTCACTGAGAGGGCCTAACTTGTTTGTAAGTACAAATCTTCAATAATATTGCTTGGGAAATTTCTAGTTGAATAATGTGCAATTGTGTTACATGTTCTGGAACTTCTTTTGCCTTCCATCTAGCAGACTCAGCTTATCCCAACCAATTATGGTCGTTGGCATGGCTGATAAATCCAACAATGCCATGGTAAATCTGCTTCAAAGAGGCCCATGGAAGAACACAGAGGACAGTGGAGTGGGCTTTCAGGCTCCTAAAGGAGAGATTTAGTTGTATGGACAAAAGTGATGGAGCCCTCCTCTACTCACTCAATAGGGTGTGCAAAATTCATGAAGGCCTGCTGCATACTCCACAACATTGCCTTGTGACGGAACATCGCTTAGGATGGAGACCATTAACTACTGAATGAGGATCCTGAAGCGCCAGATAAAGATGATAGTGGTGAAGAGGAAGGAGTTGACTTACGTCAAGATGTAATTGACAACGTCTTCTCATGAATGTAAGTATATGTTTACTTATTATGACTTTCACCATTACACAAGCTATTGATGAGATGATGAGAGATGTGGTGGTAATTTGTTAGCAAGGGCAAGTTCCAGGAAACTCAGGCCAAAGAGTTTGTTGATCAAAGTTTTGACACATTGACTACCGTGTTCAGTTAGATTATATATCTCTGATTGCTTTGTCAAACTGTGTCCTCCAAAGGCTGATTTTGGCATGTGTATTTCATGTCGTGTTTATTTCATAATCTTTTTGTTTTGCTCTGTTTTATGTTCCTTCACCATGTCATCTTCATTTGGCCATTTCAGAGTTGTGACATTTGCAGGATTATGGTGCTGTTTCAAAGTACAAAGGGACATGGCTTTAGCCTGGGAAAGACAAAGACTTTGGGTGTACAAATCTTGTACCAAGACAACTTTCAATGTGATTGAATGGAAGATTTGAAGCTTTCATTGGACTTGTTCTGAGTAGTGTGTTGGTACTAAAGCAATAAGTGTACCATCATTAGCTCAAATCACATGTGGTAGTGGAGCCAAATCCTGCTAATCTCCCTTCACTTTGGCAAAATCCTCATTGTGTGTAAAGTGTACATAGCTGTAGATGTGTCTTATCATTGTAGGACATACGTCTGGTGGAACACCAGTGAAACTAAGTTGTGGTATTCCACCAGATACTGGAACAGCGGATTTGAAGGATCATGTGTCTACAAAATATAGTACTGCCATGTTTTTTGTCTATTGTCATTATCGATGTGGGACTTGTTATGCAAATTGAACAACTTACACGCTTCATCTTCTGGAGCTCGGTGAGTACCTGGCCCATCATGTCTTCGGACTGATGATAGACTTCATAGACTTGATCAATGGTGTTCGGAGTGAGAGTAACCTTATTAGCCTCACTATGCTGGCCCACAGAATCTCTCCCATGATCCCTAGCCCCTCTGCCCCATGCCCTTGATCCAGTGTATCCCATCCGAATAGATCATGGGTAAGTTTGTGGTTCCGTGGTGTCAACATTACCCAGGCCTGGGGGCACATGATCGGTGTTACAGTGGTAGAATCACAGGCAATGGAGCCTTCAGTTAGCTGAGGTGTTTAATCTCTGGTGGGAGGTGTTGGTGGGGCCCAATAAAGCTCAATTGAGCTGTCAGCTCCTGCTGACCAGATGGAACAGGATCTTCATCATCATTCAGATTGCCAGGAGTGTTGTTCTCATTGAAGGCTTGATCCTGGGCTGGAGTGGAGGTAGTTTTTGTGGCAGATTCCTGGCCACGTGCTCCGGCAGTTGGACCTATTGAGAAATTGAGAACATTTGTATTAGTAAAAGGGTGTAATATACTTCCAACAAGTTGAGATAAACAATGTAGAAGTGAAAAGAGGTTACAGTCCTATTTTTAGCAATTTCAAACAGTACAACTACAAAGAAGCAGGTAATAAGATGTCCTGAAATGTTTATGAAGTGATAAGTAAGTATACCTAACATCTCCAAATCAATCAACCCAATATAGCGGAGAGTTGACATGTGTAATTGAAAAGTCCTATAATGTCCTTTAGGATAGTCTTGTCCTGTATACCCCATTTTACATACATTAACCCATCCATACGACAATACCTATTCATCCTTGACCAACAGTCAGCTGTGCATGATCGCATTTGTTTGGAAAAACATTCATGATTGTTTCCAAAACATTTATGGTTAATTTCAAAACATATCGATTCTAGGTGAAGCACTAGAGTGACAACTTTAGTATAAAAGACCCTCACTATCCCTTACAAATTAGAGGATAATTCCTTCCAGGCTGACATGGGGTCCTGCATGCTGAATCTTTGACATGCAGTTGTCTGACATCCCTTGCGGGGTGTAATCCTCGAAGCCGAGATAGGGTCGTGCCCTCTCAACCATCAGGTGTGTGGGCTGGTACTTCCTTAGGGGTTTCTTGCCTTCACATACACATAGCTACACGCATATATATATACTACACATACATATCTAGGCTAGGTACTATTAGGCAAAATTCTTAGGGTGCGCATTTTAGGAATATGCAAGTGCTACTGTTTTTATCTGAACTACTTCTGTTCACCTTATTAACACTATGGTAGAAATCTATCTGCTATTTACGAGGTTGGTACTAGCAATCTCTTTTGTATGCTTCTGTCTCCTGATTGTCGCAGCACGTATGTTTTACACAAGGCTGTCGCTGGACCAATAAATACTTATTGAATTGTCCTAATTGCCATCCTGTGTATTTTCTGGAGTAAGCAAGCACGAGTGTCTGAGTGAAATGTACTGTACTATTTTCCACGATCCCAGAGGAATCAGGGATGTCAAGTTTAGTGGTTGCCAGAAATTACCTACACCACTGTAGAAAACAGGGGGGTGTTAGTTGCACTGTAGAGCTAGCTGGTCTTACAGCTGACATATCCTCTGGGGATGTCCGGAAGCAGTTGGGGCTCCAAGTCCTCAGTTTTGGTCATCCAAAACATGCAGGTCCTAGGGGATTTCTAGGAACTACATGACATGGCACCACCAATGCTGGTTTGGTTCTTATATTAACAATAAAAATCTGAGCAGTTCAGTCGTCCTTTCTCAGAAAGCACTACTCACACTTTTCAGAGAAGTCTGAAGTGGGAAGTGAAATCTGCCTCAGCTGAGCACATAAACTCTGTGTCTTGGCTGGAGGTTTAGCAAGCCTGTAAGGATAAACAGTTCCCCATATTGTGCAAAACCCTTACTTACTAGAAGTTGTATTCCTCTCCTGAGAATGACTGAGTCCACAAGTGGTAGTGTGGGCTCAGGGGAAGATGAGCTGGCTAATGCTCTTAACATTACAGAGAACTGCAGACATGCATTCACTATGAAATTGTGAGAACATGGCGTAACAGCAACAGGTGGCTGTGTTGCCTTCATGATTTAGGCACACTAGGTGTTCGGATCAGAGGTATTCTATTCTTGGGTTCTGTTCCCCACTGCGGATCTGGTGACTAAATTGTTTCACACATACATTGTCCTTGAACCACCAAATGAATACATTCCATAAAAAGACATTGAAGTCCTGTTAATTTACCAGCAACACAAAAGCTGGTTTAAAGGCGCCCTACCACACACATCTGTCATGAGACTCGGTACACTCAGCATAGAAGGAGCAACCTGGACGGTCTTAGCCATATATACTTCACATCCTGAGATAGATATATACCAGTGGATGAAGTCCGTACAATATACAGAGACACAGGCTATACAGACACATTGTCCAGTTCATCATTTGAACATTAACAGTCCAACCTGTGAGAAATGATCCAGCTAGTCCACATCAGACCACACCTACAATTAACTCACAAACACTAAAATCAGTACTAGGGACAATTCCTTCCAACTGGAGCACATTCCTTTCTGGATTGCACAAACAATTGCACAACTGGAAGCAGTCTTTCCCCATACAGGTCCTCAGGAAAAACATATAATTATAACCATTTGCTTGCCAATGGGAATGGTTCCCTCAATTGAGGATTGTACCACTTGGGAAACAATCTTTGCTGCCGTATATATCAGAATACACTGTACCCCTTCCATAGCAGTCGTTCAAGAGGTATTGAAACATATACAGAATGAGTATGGGGCCAGACCTCCTCTGGGCTTGGGGATGAAACTGATGGGTGATTTTTCCCAAGTCTTTGCAATAAGCTGAGCAACATAAGGGGGAGGCAGCAGCAGTAGTCATACACAGCCACCTAAGGGAAAAATCACCTAGAAATAAGGAGTGAGAATTAACCAAAATTTTCAAAGAAACCTATGCAGCATTAGGTAGAGATAATTTGGGTACTAAAGCAGGGAATCCACAAATTGTGGGTAGTCCAGACAACTACAACTCGAAGCAAGTAAAAGAAATGGGAAAACAAAAATAACAACTCAGAAAAGAATTTATGATCAAAGGGTAGGTCTCCCCAAAATGAGTCCTCTGAAAAGAGGTATAACCTTAGGAATTGTGATAACATTAGGAAACCTGACAGGTATCAGGAAACTGATACATGTTCCATTCGTTCCTTTCAGGGTTCATCAAAAAGCGTTGAAATTCAGAATATATTATGAAACAGGAAAAGCAACATAAAACAAAACCTCAATTCAAAAAGAAGAAAGTATCTGGCTTAAAAATTAGACAAGCCTAGGCTACTGCGTACTCAGCTTCTGAATAGGGAAGGGGCTCTGATGATGCTAGACAGCGTGGCAGAAGTACCAATAGTTTGCCAGAGCCTGAAGGATTTTTTGGTGACAGTGGTGTTGAATGAACACATCACGGTGGAAACACCTGATACCAGAGTTAGTGTCCCACAGAGACTGTAGAAATTACACTTCAAATAGAGGGGGACATCTCAGGAAAGGTTGAAGGTCTCTTTTGGGAGAACTTAACATATGCATATGACATACTGCTAGCAGAAAAAGATTGTCCGACTGAGTTTGTGATGGATTACCCAAAAGGGGAAAGCATAATTTTGCCTGCTTTCTCCGACCTCATTCCAGAATCTTTGAAACATTTATACCCGCAGAAGTGTGCGCTAGCGCTAGCTCTGGCATTAAACCTCAACCATGTAGTGTGGGACACGGAGTCTCCCCACCACGAAATTCCATTACAATCTACTCCAAATCCACAGAGACAGTACCCTATGAAAAAAGATGCAAAAAAACAGGTCAAAGACATTGTAGACCAACTCGAATACCAAGGTATTATTGAAACTTGCAACTCTCCGATGAATAAACCTTTGTTTCCAGTAATAAAACCTGACAATTCATATCATCTAGTTTTAGATTACCGACATTTAAACACATGCACACGAACATTTGCAGTTCAAAATGCCCACAGTGCTGCATTAATGAATAACATTGTGCAGAAGAAATACAAAACGACATTAGATATCTCTAATGAATTCCTCTGCCAAAATATAGCTCCAGAAAGCCGACATTTGACAGCATTCTCTGCCCTAGGCACTCAGTGAAATTTTTGTTGTTTGCCTCAGGGGTATAAGAACAGCCCGGGGCTATTCTCGGCAAGAGTGTCAGCGGTATTACAAACATTTGATGAGGAGGCTATTTCTTATGTAGATTACATTTATTTGACAGATGATGAATTACTTGAACACTTGTGCAGGGTGAACAGTAAGTACGGGTGAAATTTGCGAATTCGCGGAACGCGCGAAATCGAATTCGCAATCGGTAAAATCCGCGAATTCGTGCGAATTTGGGGATTTTTGTTTTTTGCTGGTTTTTTTGCGTGTTCGTGGGGTTTTTTGCGTGTTCGCAGGACTTTTTGCGTGTTTGCGGGCCGCTTGCATGGCGAAGTTACCCATGCGGTCGTGTATGGGCACAGCACCCTCTGGTTCATCACTGCCACCCTCTGGTTCACCACTGCCACCCTCTGGTTCACCCCTGCCACCCTCTGGTACACCTCTGCCACCCTCTGGTTCACCACTGCCACCCACTGGTTCAGCACTGCCACTCTCTGGTTCACCTCTGCCACCCTCTGGTTCAGCACTGTCACCCTCTGGTTCACCCCTGCCACCCTCTGGTTCATGACTGCCACCCTCTGGTTCATCACAGCACCTCTGGATCACCACTGCCACCCTCTGGTTAACCACTGTCACCCTCTGGTTCAGCACTGCCACCCTCTGGTTCACCACGTCCACCCTCTGGTTCACCACTGCCACCCTCTGGTTCACCACTGCCACCCTCTGGTTCATCATAGCACCCTCTGGTTCACCCCTACCACCCTCTGGTTCAGCACTGTCACCCTCTGGTTCACCACTGCCATCCTCTGGTTCACGACTGCCACCCTCTGGTTCATCACAGCACCTCTGGTTCACCACTGCCACCCTCTGGTTAACCACTGTCACCCTCTGGTTCAGCACTGCCACCCTCTGGTTCACCACTGCCACTCTCTGGTTCACCACTACCACCCTCTGGTTCACCCATGCCACCCTCTGGTTCACCACTGCCACCCTCTGGTTCACCCCTGCCACCATCTGGTTCATCACTGCCACCCTCTGGTTCACCCCTGCCACCCTCTGGTTCACCCCTGCCACCCTCTGGTTCAGCACTGCCACCCTCTGGTTCAGCACTGTCACCCTCAGGTTCACCCCTGCCACCCTCTGGTTCATCACTGTCACCCTCTGGTTCATCACTGCCACCCTCTGGTTCACCACTGCCACCCTCTACCGAGACCTTTTGTGATGCAGCGGCAGCACAAAAGATGCGCCATGGTGCTGGGTATTAACAACGTGACGCATCTGAGAGATGCATCACGTTGTAAAGCCCTGCGCCATCAGGAGGCGTTCCGGCGCAGGGGAGGTCGTTCCTGCGCAGGAACGCCTCCTAAAAGTGGCTGAGTGAAATCTACAAGATTTCACTCAGTCGCTTTTAGGCCAATGTTGCGTCAAAACCCTGCGCCTGCTTGAAGCAGGCGCAAGGCTTGATGCAGCATTGGGGAGATAGGGCCCCCCAGAGCATTGCTGGAGCCGCAGCTCCAGAAATGCGCTGCTTTTGCGGCACAGATGCGTGACGTATCTGTGCCGTTTTTGCCATATGGTGCGCCGCATTGTAAATGCGGCGCACCATGGGTGGCGGAGCTGCGGCGCACAATAACTGGCGCATCCCTGGGGATGCGCCATTTATTGTAAATCTGCCCCTATACATTTAGGCAACGAGGGAGCACTTACTGATTAGACAGTAGAAAGTACTCCAGTTGAGTAGAGGTATTGCACAAAAAGGTGCATCACCACATCATCACTCAGCGTTACCCCAGCATCACTCAGCACCACCACATTATCACTCAGCACCACCACATTATCACTCAGTACCACCACAGCACCACTCAGCACCACCACAGCATCACTCAGCACCACCACAGCATCACTCAGCACCACCAAAGCACCACTCAGCACCACCACAGCATCACTCAGCACCACCACAGCACCACTCAGCACCACCACAGCACCACTCTGCGCCACTACAGCATCACTCAGCGCCACCACAGCATCACACAGCGCCACCACATTATCACTCAGCACCACCACAGCACCAATCAGAACCACCACAGCATCACTCAGCACCACTACAGCACCAATCAGCACCACCACAGCACCACCCAGCACCACCACAGCATCACTCAGCACCACCACATTATCACTCAACACCACCACAGCAGCACTCAGCACCACCACAGCATCACTCAGCACCACCACAGCATCACTCACCACCACCACAGCACCACTCAGCACCACCCCAGCATCACTCAGCACCATCCCAGTATCACTCAGCACCACCACAGCACCACTCAGCATCACCACAGCACCACTCAGCAGCACCACAGCACCACTCAGCGCCACCCCAGCATAAATCTGCGCAACCATTCAACAACAACTGGTTCAAATATGTTCTCTCAATGTTGCAAACTTTATTACAAATGTCACAAAAAGATGTTAATATTTCACTTCTGTTCTTGGATTTTCGTCACAATAAAATACACTGAACATAATCTTCACAAAAGTTATTTACAAAAGTTTAAGCTATTGCCATTATAAATTAAAATCACTTTTATTTAAGTATTAATTATTTAAAAAAATTAAAAGCCATTGTAATTTGTAATATCAATACAGCTAAGTCACGTAAATACAAAACATGTTGCATTACAAATGCTATAGGTGTCACATTTGCAAAAGTTATAACTATTGGCATTGTAAATGACAAAGCTATTATTTAGCTATTTTCAAAACCAACACATAAATAAAAAAAATTGTCATTTACAAGACCAATAGCTCAAACTTTCCTAATGCGAGACCTATTGCATTGCAAATGCTTGTTTTTATATCTGTCAGTGCTTCCTGTTGAGGTTTAATTTTCGTGACAGGCGCCTCATTGCCTACTATTCTCCGACCCTGCTTCAAGGGTCAGAGTAGGGTCAGAGAATAGTTGAAAGTAGGCAACGAGGCGCCAGGAAGCACTTACATGCTTAGAGCAGCAGGTGCCCAAGTTGAAGTTAATTTCTATGTAACCCTTTTGTAAAAAGGTTACAAAAAATTAGCTTCAACTTTTGCACCTGCTGCTGTAACCCTGTAAGTGCTTGGCATAAAATTCGTCCCCGCTGATTTGCGGATTTTACCGCGATTTCGCGAGATTCGCGGATCGCGAAATCGCAGAAAATCCTCAAATTACGCGAGCGGAACGAATTTTCAGCCCATGCTTAGTGAACAGCATAATTTTGGGATTCTCCAATTTGGGCTACAAATTTAAAATTGCCCATCTTAATGTCCTGTTTTTTGGGATATAAGCTATCAAGTGAAGGCAAGTGCCTGGCAGCCAACTTTTTAAAAATGTGCATGCTCCAACCTCCAAAGACTCTCAAAGGTTTGCAATCCATATTAGGATTCCTAAATTTTGGCAGAACATACATTCTAGATTATGCAGAGAGAGTAAAATCTTTCTACAGCTTAATCAGAACTGATTTCAACCCATATCGGTGGACACAGCAACACACAGATACTCTCCGTTCAGTTCAGGCTGACATGATAGCATCAAAACATTTGCACACATGTGTGAATACCACTAACTTGGTGATCCAGGTGGTCCCGGGTATATCAGGATATACATATATCACTTTCAATGAAGATGAGACAGTCCCAATTGCATACAAATCACATTTATACATGAATGCTGAAATGTGATTTGCGGCCATGGAAAAAATATTGACCCCAGTACAGACTGCTGTAGTGAGAGAAAGAGCACTAGCACAGGGGAAACCCATAGTCATTGTTACCCTGGTACCAACTTTAGAAGCTGGTACCAAAGCGAGCCTTTCAAATTCAAAAGCACTGCATCCGCGATGGATACAGTGGGCTAATTCTCTCACTGCAACAAATGTAGATTACAAATACGATCAACATTATAAACACAAGCGTTCCTGCAGTACGAACAAGAATACCCTCTCCCGAATGAAATCTTGCCTCTAGAGCAATATGAATGCATCATTTTTACCGATGGTTCTGCTCAGCCTGTAATAGGAAGTAACCAACAGAATAGCGCAACATGTGCGATAGTGAAGGGACGTATGCAGGACGGTATGTTCCATCCCAGCAAAACGACTACTCAATCTCCAGGAGATTGTACAGCACAGTTGGCAGAACTGAAAGCTCTGAAATTAGCACTACAATATACGGATCGGGAATTCCCCACACTGATAGTGTGCAATTCATTTTACAGTGTGCAGTCCTATAAAGAATATCTTCATTATTGGGGCCAGATTGGGTTTAGAGATTTCAAGGGTCGCACAATAAAACATAAAGGGCCAGATGTAGGTAATCCCAGATTACCGATTCTTAAATACCGAATCATACCGATTTGTATTTAAGAAGAGGCAAATGGGATGTAGGTAATTTTTCTTTAAAAATTACCGAATCGGTAAGTTTCGGTAATTACCGAATCAGTATTTACCGATTCGGTAATTGACATTCATTCCTATGGGCCTAGAGGCCCATAGGAATGAATGTCAATTTCCGAATCGGTAAATACCGATTCGGTAATTAGGGGAAACATTGAAGGGTGGCAGGGTGTCACTTTGACACCCTGTTACACCCCTCAATTGCGTATGGGTGCACATGTTGCAGGCATGTATGCCTGTAACATGGCACTGTTGGAAAAGCAAAAAAAATGCTTTTTCAAGGGTTTTCATTATTTACCACCAACTTCTAGTTGGTGGTAAATAACGAATCCTTAACTGAGGAATGTACTAACTTGAGTGCTTCCTACATCCTGGATTCGGTAATTTACCGAATCGGTATGTTAAGAATTCGGTATTTTACGGAATACTTAAATTACCGATTCGGTAAAATACCAAATCCTTAAAAAATGCCACATACATCTCAAAAACCCAATACCGGTGGGTAACAGCCGAAATTCGGTAATTTCGGCAGTTACCGACCGGTATTGGGTGACCTACATCTGGCCCAAAATGTTATGGGGACAAGTGACAAAGCTGAAAGCATGCCTGCCACAGGCTCAAGTTATTCACACCTTGAGTCATCAACGTTTTGGTGTACACGTTGATGGGAATTCACTGGCTGCTGAAGCCGCCAAAGCGCCAGTGTGAACTGCTGCCGTTGCTGAAATCACTCATTCTAGCACAAGGATAGACGGAGACATACTGATAGCTGTCAATGCCTCAAAGAATGTCTCTGCCATCCCAAAAGGCTTTCCACTCAAATATTCCTATAAATTAGATACACAAAACACACTGTATGCTCAAAATGCAGGAGTGGGGAATAGAGCTATACCAAACATGGATCGCAGATTAGGTTTAATTCTAGCTGCACACGAGGGTCTGGGTTCAGCACAGGCAGGAGTCACTGCGACAATTTCATTAGTGAAGCGGAGATTCTGGTGCCCAATTTTGTCTAAACAAACAAAGACTTATATCTTAAAGTGCAACATTTGTCAACAGATGAAAGTTTCCACCGCTGCACCGCCACCACAAACACTATTACTCATTTCAGACAGACCTCCTGCATGTGTCTATTTGGATCACTATGGCCCCTTTAATTAAGACAGGGTTTACAAGTACATCTTGTTGGCAGTAGATTCATGCTCTAGACGTCTATGGGTTTGGCCTCAGCCCTCGACTAACGCTCGAACTGTTATAAAAGGCATACAAGGAAGACATGGAAAGTATGGGTGTGGCCTTGCGGTACTCCTTGCCCTACAATCCTGAGGGAAATTTGGTGGTGGAGAGGAAAAACCGGGACCTAAAGCAATCCTTAGGTTGGGGCGGTAGTTGGGTCAATCACCTATATGGGGTCCAGAAGGCACTAAACAAGATTTCAGGAAAATCCTTGGGAAGACGTACCCCCTATAAGGTCTTGTTTGGGACAAGAATGTGGGTACCTGACCCATTGTGCCAGCACAGTGGCTGATGTAAAACCATTTGAATTGAATGATCATTTGGGTGTTTTACATGAACTCAATGAATTCCGGGCATTACAAAGCAACGTCCAGGTAAAACACATCACCACCGGGGAAGTAAAACCGGTACCAGCAAGACCTGTCTGGGTTCCGAAGAGTGGGGACCTGTTCAGAGAAAAGATTGTGGACAAGAAGGAGTTTGGGCCATCCTATATAACACCTGTACCTGTACCTGTCCTGACGGTTCAATGAACAAGAGCAGTACTTCTTCTGCCTCTTGTCGGCTGAAAAGAAAAAAGATTTGTCTCCATTGATCTGATCAAACCACATTAAGCAGACCCTCCAGCTTTTCGCGATTTCGCGGTTCACAAAAAAATCGCGAAATCAGCAGATTAGCGCAATGGCCGCGACATTTGCTGATTCGGCCGCTAAAAAGGGTCTCCCTGAAGAAAGGAAAAAATTAAGGCTTTTTATTGGTTGCAAGTGACACACACGTCACTAGGTGTCGCCGTGTAGCCATACAATAGCTGCTTCCTATGCATAACTCGGTGTAAAACTGTGGTCGTAATGTCAGAGCTCTAGGAATGGGGCAGATTTTCACTCACTGTACGGAAACTGAAAATATAAAAGTGCTGGTTTTCACTGTCTCGGAGTACTTGCTGCCTCTGAGAAGCAGCAGTATTATTCTTTTAAAAGTGCTACATTCCGGTTGTGGTTCAAATTCACGGTGGCTAGGCCTTGGCAATGCCCGGGCGAGGCCTCCCGTGGCTTGGAGGCAGCAGCAGTGAATGGAACTGAGCCATGCTGTTCCATGCCTTAGTGAAGGCTGTTCCACGCCATTTTATAGCAACCCGTGCCATGTCACTGTTTATCATGTATGATGTGCGTGAATATAACTTGACGAAGATTGTGCATGTTGTGCCACGTCACTGTCCTCATGTGTGATATGTATTTTTATACTTTGACAAAGCTGTGCGCGCCGTTCCATCTCACTGTTTATTGTGTGCGATATGAATATATATATATATCTTGCCGAAAATATGCACGCTGTTATAGTGCTATATAGAAAATATTATTATCACCCCAGGAAAGAAAAAAATAAAGTCTAAAAATTAAGTCCATTGTTCCTCCTGCAAGAATAGATTTCCTTAAAAACCGAGCACACTAAAACATTATCAATATGCTTTTCGACCCCCGAAGAAAAGTATTTCTGATGTTAAAAAATCTAGTGACAGAGCATTTTCATACACTTATAGAGTGCACAGTGCTTCCATCTCTAGGTGTTATTTAGCTATGGTGGAACTGAAGAAAAATATCTAATATAATGAAAGCCAATGAGGTATCAAGTTTATTCCAAGGGAATGAGAATTAGAGGATGTTATTAGGGGCAGGTTGTTTTCAAATAGAGAGAGTCCTCGGTCCATAGGTACATGCAGGGTACAAGTTGGTTAATTTTCTATTCATGATATTCTGGACCTACAGCACGTAGAATTGTATGGGTAAGCAGATACCATTGCTATGATCGCTGTTTAATGGTGAGTTTGCTTAATGACTGCCTGAATAGTGAGACTTTTTCAAATTCCCTTTGTTCTCCGTATGTTTAATAGTAGAAATGGTAGTGTTTGGGGACACATAGGACTGTGGATTGAATCCACGGAATCCACGGATTGAGCCAGGCATACTACCACAAAAGAGTTTCCTGAAGTTAAAAGTATTTTCATTTGACACAGATTCACCCTTGTGTGACATTGATTGAGTAAAATCAATCTTTAAAACTCCGATTTGCCATCAAAGCCCTTGCTTTGTAGGAACCCAGGAACTAGGACAATCAGTGTACTTTTAAAATGACTGTGATATCAGAATATGCAAATCAGCCACAACATCTGACCCCTATACTTTTCATGCACAAGATGTACTTTGTTTTAAGCTGTACAGGTTTTTCGACTAGGGAGTTTTAACAAATGTTTTATGAAGATTTTAATAACGGATTGATCTTATTGATAAAACCTTTTGCCTTTTCTACTTATGCAACCACAATATAATGGTGTGTAGTGTATGTTTGCATGTTTTATGGAACAATCTTCCGAAAATAAACAAATTGAATTGAATTGAGCAATCTTTTCAAACTGATCAAGTTACCCTTGAAAATTCAGGGGCATATTCTCAAGCCCCCATCGCCACCACAACGTCACTTTCAGTGACGTTGTTGTGATGCTAGGGGCTTAGCCCTATTCAAAGGCAGCGTTAAGCCACGTTAAGTGGCCCAACGTGACCCAACTCTGCCTTTAGAATAGGACCCCTTCACGCCGTATTTAGCCTGAAAGGGGCGTGCGGTGGGTGTTGCGGTGGGCGTTCCACCGCAACACCCATTAAGTTTGGCGCTACCTCCTATTCACAAGGGCAGCGTAAATGGGAGGTAATGCTAATCTTAAAACCAGGAAAAATCTGGTCTTAAGGGAGCGAAATGAGGAGAAAAGCTTTATTTCTCCTCGTTTTTGCTTTTTTTATGTGTGCTGCCTTGTGTGGCACACATGGAAAATGCAAAATGCCATTGTTTGTTTACGTACAGGAAGGTGTCCCTTCCTGTACATAAACAAACCTTTTTAGAAAAAGCCATTTTGTAATTTACATGTGTGCTGCATGAAGCAGCACACATGTAAGTTACAAACTGGCATTTAAGGTTTGCTTATGTGCAGGAAGAGACACCATCCTATACATAAAAAAACGCCGGAGAGGAAGGAGGAGGTTCACGCCAGGGCCTTCTCTAGGATCCCAGCGTCGTGGAGGCGTGCTCGTAGTGTGCGGTGGCAGACCGTGTCGAAGGCGGCTGACAGGTCCAGGAGGATGAGGGCCGCTGTTTCTCCGTTGTCTAGTAGGGTCCTGATGTCTTTGGTGGCGGCGATGAGGGCATTTTCGGTGCTGTGGTTGCTGTGGAACCCAGACTGGGAAGTGTCCAGGATTCTGTTCTCCTCGAGGTAGCAGGTCAGTTGTTTGTTGACGGTCTTCTCGATGACCTTCACTGGGAACGGGAGCAGGGAGATGGGCCGGAAGTTCTTGAGGTCCTTGGGGTCCGCCTTGGGTTTCTTGAGTAAGGCGTTGATCTCGGCGTGCTTCCAGCTCTCCCGGAAGGTTGCTGTCTCGTAGGAGATGTTGATGACTTTCCGGAGATGGGGTGTGATGGCTGTGCTGGCTTTCTTGAAGATGTGGTGTGGGCATGGGTCTGACAGAGATCCGGAGTGGATGGTGTTCATGATCGTGATGGTGTCGTCGTCGTTGATGTTGGTCCAGGACAGTATGCGGTTGGTGCTGGTGATGTTCGTGGGGGCAGAGGTCTCAGTGTTTGTTGGGGCGGTCGTGGCGTTGAAGCTGCTGTGGATGTCTGCGATCTTGCTTTTCGAGGGAAACAAGGTGTCTACATTGTAAATAAACCAAATATACATAGATTCATGTTGTTAAATAACTAAAAAAACTAAGATATCTGTGCTTGTTGTAGGAAAAATGGCCAAATAGAGAGCCGCAAAATTGCCGCTAAATTTGCATATTTGTGCCGCTAAATTTTCATTTTTGTGCCGCTAAATTTGGTAATCCATGCCGCTATATCCTGGGGGATTTGATTAAGTGGCCAATTATCAACAGTAGGCAGTGTAGCATCCTGAGTAGCCACAGACCTCCTCTTGCTACAATATAGGAAGTTCAGATGGAAAGACTAGTAACATTTCAAAACTCCTCTGGGCCAGAAGCCGGAGTAGCAAATAATGGAGTACAAATTACACCGGTTGAAACTGAACAGTATCCGAATTAAGATGAAACGCAAATTGCAATTTGGCTCAATTATGAAGTTTACATCAATATGTCTTCACAAGAAGCAACTGCCAGTTCTACAAACACTGCTGTGCTCTCAAAGATAGATTGAACTGCGACTGACTACTTCATCAACTTCGATGACTTTTCTTCAGATCCAAGTGAACCTGAGCAAATGCTACTCCTTTCCACGAAAGAAAAATTTCGACAATTCTATCTCTGCTTGAAAAAGACTTACTTTGTGTACTCTGGGTTCCATCTTTGGTTTGCCTTAGGGATCTTGTTCCTGTTAATTTGGATTGGTATAGTAACTGTCTTTTTTCCTACTCCTGAATGGAATTTACCTCCCACAATGCTCTGCAGTACAGCCTGTGAACTTGGTCCTGACATCACACGGTGAACATTACAGCAGTTCCAATACCAGATGGTGAAGTTTGGAATAGGGTTCCATATGATGTATTAGGTCCTACTGAACATTCCATATGTATTTAAAATTTCATTGAATGATTTCATTACCCTGAGTACACAAGAAATGGGATTTCTGGTTGGCTAAGGCTTGCGCCAAAGCCAGACAGAAACCACCACTCTAGTCAGGGCAAGGGAGTTACACGCTGAAGATACCCCCTGCCCACCCCCTTGGTAGCTTGGCACGAGCAGTCAGGCTTATCCCAGAGGCAATGTGTAAAGCATTTGCGCAACACACACACAGCAACAACATACTAGGCACACCGCAAAAGGAACTCCGCACAAGGTTATGTATAAAATTAGCCTTTGTATTATCATAAACTCATTAAAATAGTAATCACACAATATACACTGTGCCAACTGGCACTAGGCAATATTTACAGGGGATTATATACACATGACAGGGCTAATTGGGCCACTGTCAGAACCATCACAAAGTGAAAATAGTTGATGTAGAACCAATAATTACAGTAGAACAGAACCAATAATTACTGGCAAACACTTTACTCAGCATTATATCCTGCAACATAAATCATAGTATGCAATCAGCATCACATCAGGCGTAAAATGCATTATGCGCCAACCTCATAAGCCTAAACATATCAGACCATAACCTCCTAATAAAAAATCACATTAGAGGCATAAATCACAGTAGAGATTAATAACCTCACAAGCATAAACATAGTATACAAATAACCTCATAACATAAACCACATTAGAGGCATAAATCACGGTGCATAAATCACAGTACATAAATCACATTTCCTGCGCACAACATAAATCACATTGGGGCCTGGCACCCTATCAACCTAACAGTCACCCTGGCCAACTGGCCTTCTCAGAGGGCTGAAATACCCTATGTCCATAATGTCAGGGCTTAGGCTGCCAATGCAGCAACATCACAAAGTGCGCAATTGTGCTGGGGCAGAGGAGTGTATCTCACTCCTGTCTCATCCAAAATGCCCCAAAGAAATGATGGTCTAAATGTTGCAGGTGCCGCTAATTTCCGTGCAGCTGTGAAGGACATCGTGGGCACTGGCACTGTAGGCATGGGCACTCACTGTGCCCTCTGAACAAATGTGCCCAATTGTCGCAGCTGCCCACTCTGGTGTGGTGCAGCTGGGGATAACAAATAGGTCCTCACTAGAATTGCCTCAAAGAAAAATGGTACTGGCACTATATGAGCCGTGGAAGCCCCACTCCGGGACTCCCAAAGTAACCTTTGCCAACGCTGCAGCTGCCGTCTGTCTAGCGGGGCAGCTGTGAATAACAATCGGGGACTGGCACCAACCATGTCTTAGGAGTGACAACAGGGGGCGGGCACCGACAATGTGACCTGACATACCCCCCCACCAGACTCCCAACGCAGACCCACTCACCAGAGTCTTCTCTGTAGCTTTCTGCCTCCTCCGGTCACCGGTGATCCCTGCAGCCTTCTTCCCTCTGGGCCAGGTGGGGGAAGGCTGAAACGCTGCCACTGGAGTCCACAAGGCTCTGTCCTCTCCTACTGGGGCTTCCTCTGGCCATTACCACAGGGTTCTTCCATGCTCACGGGAGCCTCACACAGACATCTGGCCATACTCTGTAGGCCCCGCCCACAGTTTGGTGCTCTCAGGCCACGATGGTGATCTCCTCAACAGTAGCATGCGGGGTGGGCACCCGCAAAAGGCACCATAAAAGTGGGGTGGGCACCCGCATTTCAAATAGCATGCGAGTGGGGCGGACACCCGCTCTCCAAAATAAAGGCAATTAAAATCCATAAGCAATGCGGGGGAATCTCTATGCCGGGGATTCCCTCCTCCATGGGCAGCTCAGCACTGCAAAACCCACGCTTTCCTCTTCTTGGGGAATTAAAAATATAGCGCTCCCAAGGCGCCAGGAGCTCTTAAGTCCATGGGGTATAGCTGGGCTAAATTAAAATATAGCACTCATGAGGCGCTAGATGCAGCAAAAGTCCTGAGAGATTGAGGGGGCAAGGCTGTACCCAGCAAGTCAAGCCCTCATGGCGGTTCCTCCTGGGGCCCACAGCAGCACACCCCAACAGGTTCAGGAACAAGCACAAGCTCACTAAACATGGGGTCACAGCCCCTACATTTATACCACTTCTCTCCTTTGTCTGCAGTGTAGGGTTTGGGGGATCCAGATGCAACTGGCTTAGGGGTGAATTTCAGCACTTTGTTTACAAGGCTCCTCTTCCCCTTTGTCAGGTGAGGGATCGGTGATCAGACATACCACAGAGGATAGAGCCAGCATTGTACAGGCTAGGCACAGATCTATTCAGGGTCAGGGGATTACTCCTCCCACTACTCACAATGCAGATGTCCCACTCAGCCTAGTGCTGGCTCACCCTGCCCTTCCTGGAGCCACACACACAGCCCCTGTCACTCAAAAGCCAGACATGCAATTCACATCAGGCAGGCAGACACATAGCACACAGAAATGCCTACTTCTAAAAGTGGCATTTCTAAAATAGTTATAATAAATCTGCGCGCACCTTGTGCAGCATTTATTATGATAATTCCAAATATACTAAACTTGACCACACTGCTCCTCCCATATCCGTAATCACCACTGACACACTGATCAGGGAATACCGAATTGCATTCCTATGGAGGGCCGGCCAATCTTACCAAATGTAACACAGAGAGAGCGCGCACTTTATACTGGACAGCAGTGCTAAAGTGCCCAATGGCTTAAAACCACCAACACAATGTCAGAAATAGGGCTGGGAGAAAGGCAACGTTTAGGGATGACCCGGCAAAAAGAGCCAACTCCAACAGGTATTGCATAAAGATACACCTGACTTCGACAGTATGTATTGTTACCAGCATGTGTGTATTTGTATGTATTTGAGCTTGTAAAGCGCACTGCTACCCGTCCGTAGGTTTCCTGGCGCTGTATAACTCTGGGGAACCCGTCCTGGCTTTCCCTGTGGGATGGTCCCTGCTGGGAGTCCCCAAGGTGGAGCCAGGCATCCCCGGAATTGATGGGGCCGTTGTGGAGATTAGGCAAGCTAATGCCCAGAGTTGCCGAGTGGAACCCCTGATTAGAGTAAGCACCGAAGCGAGAATTATTGAGTCCGCAGACCCAAGTCCACGACCCTGCCGCGTCGGGAATTGAACCCTGGTCCCGGGCCGACTTCTGCTCCCGGGTCTGCCGCCTCTAACCAGTGAGCCACACTACTCCACTATGCATTATGGCCATCACCTTTTGCACAGACATAGTGTTCCACGCAGTGTCAGCACTTACCATCAATGGGAACATTGCCCAACAGCACCAAAAGGTAGCTCTGTCACATTCGCACAGAAATTTGCATACTTATCGGGGTTCAGTACATCAGACCCAATGTCATACTGCTATAACTAGTACAGACGAATGCAACTGCGAAGGGAATAATGCTGACAAACACCAAGATCATATATTCAGCACCTTTTATCTCCCAACTTTCTATACAAGTTTTCGACTATTGGAGGGACACAATAGACACAAAATCAATCTGGGGGACGAAAGATTGGCAGGTTCCGGGATCTGAGGCCTTAATTAGAGCTTGCCTCATTCCATTACAGATAATATTTCTAAACAGAACAGTGCAACAGACTACCTGCGACAGGTTTGCAAAAATCAAAGACCTGAAAACACTATGAGTGAGGAGGTGCTGGGTAGAATGATACAGAATGGTACATACAATTCATCAGCTCCCAATTGGAAGGGATTGCTGGTTTGGCCTAATGACACAAATAGGTGTCAGTCAAGATTCAAGAGTACCACCGGAGGGTTTAGTATCCGTATGCCTGACCCATGCTATGTACACAGAGATGACCCAGGTGTACTGACTTCCTATAGTGTTGGGAAGTTGTGCCTAGAATGGCTAAAAATCTCAACACTACAACAGGTGAAACAACACTTGTCTCTTCTGTCAGACAACATGGATCTTAGGGATGTCCTGCTAGGTCCCAAGAAACCCCGTAAAAAACGCTTCCTATATACCATCTACATGAACTATGGAAAGTCTCCCAACAGGATGCTGTTGAGAGATAACGTGAAATTGATAGGATTATCCTAGAAAATGCCTTGGCTGTGATAGACAGTGGTATTACCACACTTTCTTCACATATTTAATCTGTGGGCAACATTTTGTCCTCGACAATTGACATAATGGAACAAGATTTGTCCATTTTACAACATGGGCAATCTCAATTGCCCTCCATTATGCTTTTAAGCTGGACGCTGCAATTATTAGGTGCTGGTCATTTGCCTTGGCGGTACATTAATGGCTCAAACCTGTTTTTGGCTTATAATCTGACAGACAGACAGTTGACCATGCCAATCGGAAATGCAAAGTACACTATGTTGCTCATTGAAAAATTTGAGAAGTTACCTTTTACAGTAGCAAAGTCACCATTTACTGAATGGTTAATTCATGGCTATATCACACTGCCAATCATGACATTCCAGTTCCAATACTGCCTTGGGTACATTCAAGCAGGCAGGTATGAAGCATTGGGTGAAGGATACATACAAGAAAACTGGGAGTTACCATACAGATATAGGTGCAGAAATAAGGACACTGAAGTGTTCTTAAGTGGTATTGACTGCTGGGAGGCTTCAAGTGGATCTTCAGTGTGCAAAGAGGTGTCGCTTCATGGAGCATGTATGCTTCGAAGGTAAACTTATCTAGCTACTTGAAAGGCTCCCCAGCTGCAGTTATTCATCCAGGCTTTGGGTTAATTTTGAACGGGTGTTATTTAATGCTGAATGATAAAGGCATCGCATATCTAGTCACGGTAAATCTCAGGGATGTTTTTTGCAAGCAAGTATTGTTTCCCCCGATTAGCACAGTTAGGGAGGCACCACTGTGGCCTTCATTGAATGTTTCTAGTATATGGTTGGATTCACTGAGCAGACTGAAAGCCATGTTGTGGCCTTAACTTCAGCCCGAGAGACTTTTGATTTCCAGGTTGCAAGGTCTTCAGCAGAAACACAGTCTCTGATTCGAACAAACTTCCCAATCCATTTCAAAGAAATGGTCCATCGTATCTTGAATCAGGTCTCTTAACCACCTTTCAAACCATCTTTGGAGTAATTCCAGCTTTCATACACTCCGTACTTGGAAGCGCTTTTGGAGGGCTTCCTTTGGTCTTGCTATCAGGAGCAGGCATCCAGATTTTAACTACTTGCGTGCGCGTGATAGCTTGGAGCCATCACGCGTCACGGTGGGCGTATGCGGAGGACAGCCCACGGCTGTCCGAACCCCGCCCACTCATTATTTCCCCAGCACCGTGGCAGAATTTGCGCTGCAGTCAAGGTGTTAATCCTATTGCTTCACAATGGACATCTCAATCCCTCAAGAAATGGAGAGAAAACTGCTAGAATGACATAGTCATGAGCTTATGGTGTTCTACCTGACTACGCCTCTGCTTCGAGAGCTGAGTGAGCATTTGTTCCTGTCTTTCAGATGGGTCTGGCTAAACTGTGTCCTGCCTGTGTTCCGTTGCCTCTTCTCTGGATTTGGCTGCGTGTTGGACCTGTGTCTTCACTTCCATTGGTTGCTAGATAGGAAATAGGAGTGCTCCTGGAGCCCTTGCAGATCCATGTGTACAGTTTTCCACAGTGTATTCCCATGTTTCTGACATCATTACTAGAGCCTCCAAGGGATGCTTCCACTC
The DNA here is from genome assembly GCF_964261635.1 of Lissotriton helveticus. Taxonomy (NCBI): domain Eukaryota; kingdom Metazoa; phylum Chordata; class Amphibia; order Caudata; family Salamandridae; genus Lissotriton; species Lissotriton helveticus. The sequence continues at coordinate 596,904,848 of NC_136063.1, read as the reverse complement.
CTGCTAGAAGGAATTTCGGCTCTGCTCCAGATGTACAGGCATCGGGTTCAGGCGTGCAGGCATCAAATTCTTCCCCGGAGGCTGTTGTGGGAATCAGAGATGAACATCTTTGTTCACTCTGCATGATACTGGAAGTTCTGGAGGGATTGCCACCTGCATATACGATGTTCAGCGATGTTGAGTCTTCAGCACAGGATTCCTAACCAATTTGGCCTCTCCTGTGCTGAGAACCGCTTGGCAATTTTTTAAAACATTTACTAAATTGAAGGTCAAAGCTGCCTTTTTTTTTTTTTTTTTTTTTTTTACTGAGCATAGTGCCTTTCAAGGTGCTCAGTGTAATAACAACCACCTATACAAGTTTAGAGGACTTTTCTGAACGCCTTTTAGGGGAAAATGAATGCTCTTTTATGAAAATATTTTCAGAATTTTAAAGTGCTTTTAGTATGTTTTTTTGTAAATGTATTTATTTATTTGGAAGTTTTACATAGCGCTGGCCAGACCCGAAGCTATCGGAGCACTTTACATCAGTTGTATTGCAGAAAATAACACAATACATTCATAGCAAGTATGGGTCGCAGCGTACCAATGAGGCGCTGAGGTCTTTGAAAGTCTTAGAGGAAAGTTACTGTTGTGAATAGAGCTTCACTTTCGGGGGGGCGTGACACTAACGGGTCAGGGGCGCAGCGAGGGTAGGAGTCATTGAGGACACAGAGTCAAAGCGTAGCGAGGTGTCTGCTTCAGTTTGGTTCACTAGGGAGCAGTCTAGGAACAAGACTTTGGGCTGACTTATACATTTTGCAAAAGATGGAAGTTCTGATGTGAGGGCGGGGGAATAGAGTTCCAGACTTTGGGCGCGTTATCGGCGAAGGACCGGGTCGCGTTTTTTTGTTTGAGTGTTTTCAGCGGGTTGAGAAGCAGAGTGTCCAAACTTCTGAGATTCCTGGTCTGACCAGCTTTTTTGAGTTTGGGAGCCAGATATTCCGGTTTACCGGTGAGCAAGGCTCTGTGTTTGAGGCTGGCTCTTTTTAAGTTTGCCCGCATTTTAACTGGGAGCCACTTTAGTTCTCTGAGTGCAGGTAAGATGTGATCAAATTTCTTGATTCCAATGACCATTCTGGCATTGAAAGTTGTTTTGAGGGGAGCAAGATGAGATTTTGCTATGCCTCAGAGGGCTGCATTTCCGTAGTCTAGTCTTGACTACACCAATGCTTGGGTGGCTTGTTTGAGATCTTTGGGCGGGATGAACGGTTTTATTTTGTTCAGTAACATCAGGATAAGGAAGGCGCTCTTAACTGAGTTTTTAATGTGTTTGTTCATGTCCAGTTTCGGGTCTAGCGTGATACCTAGTGATTTCACAGAATCGTCCAGGGTGAGGTTCCCATTGAGCGCATCGATAGCTTTTAGCCATTCTGCAATTTGGGGGTTCTCTTCTTTGTTCGAGATGAAGAGAAATTCTGTTTTGTCTTAATTCAGTTTGAGGTGGTTACTTGACAGTCAGTGTTGGACTTCTCTCAATGTGTCCTTAAGTCTTTGAATGTCTTTGATGGAGGAGGTTTCCAAGTAGATCTGAGTATCGTCTGCATACAGATGAAAGGGAATGTTGTTTTTTTTTAGTAGGGTGGTGAGGTGTGCCATGTAAATGTTGAAAAGTTGTGGGGTGATCACTGAGCCCTGGGGCACTCCCCTGTTGATTGGGAGTAGGTCTGACATACAGTTTTTTATTTTGATTCTTTGGGTGCGGTTGTGTAGGAAGGAGGAGGAAACAGTGAAGGACCACCTTGTCAAGTCTGACCCTTTCTTGGAGGGCCTTGATGAGAAGATTGTGATCGACTGTGTCGAATGTTGCTGATAGGTCTAGGAGAATGAGAAGACAGCAATGGTCTGAAACAAGTGATTTGAGGATATTGTCAATGATGTTGAGGATGGCGGTTTCAGTGATTCTTATGCCTTTTTAATAGCATTAGCTTGATCAGTACCTAGCTGACTCTGTTGACCTTTTGATGAAGAGTGGGTGTTGTGTCCTTTAGGATATTCCTGCCCTGTATACCCCGTTTTACATACATTGTCCCATCCACATAACAATAACGATTCAAAACAGGTGACCTTTTACCTAGTAGCATGCTCCTGTCTCTTTGACACCTGGCTCTCGGTATTGTATCATAATCCCTGTACCTGACATACATAAACATGTCCTCAGGCACAATATAATTATTCTGTATATGGGTCACCACATTTTTCATCCTTGGAGCCAGCTGTGCATGATCGCAATGTTTGGAAAAAGAATTAATGATTGTTTCCAAAACATATATGGTTATTTTTAAAACATATCGATTCTAGAAGAAGCACTGGAGTGACCACTTTAGTATAAAAGAACCTTATTCCCCTCTACAAATTAGAGGAGAATTACTTCTAAGCTGACACAGGGTCCTGCATGCTGAATCGTCAACACGCAACGGTCTGACATCCCTTGCGGGGTGTCATCCTCTAAGTAGAGGCTGGGTCCTTCATTCTCAACGATCAGGTGGGGTGCTCGTTCTTCCCTAGGGGTTCATGGCTACAGATACACATAACTAAATGCATATACATGCTACACATACAGATCTAGGCTAGGTACATTCAGGCAAAATTACTAGGGGCGCCCATTTTAGAAATATGCAAGTGCTACTGTTTTATCTGAATGGCTTCTGTACATCTTATTAGCACTATGGTAGAAATGTATCTACTATTTACTATATTGGTATTAGCAATCTCTTTCTTACGCTTCTGTCTCCTGATTGTCCCAGCATATATGTTTTACACAAGGCTGTCGCTGGACCAATAAATACTATTGAAACGTCCTAATTGCCATCCTGTGTATTTTCTGAGAGTAAGCAAGCATGAGTGCCTGAGCGAAAAGTACTGTACTGTTTTCCACGATCCCTGAGGAATCAGGGTTGTCATGTTCAGTAGTAGCCAGAAACAACCTACACTTCTGTAAAATGCAGGGGGGTGGTAGTGGCACTGTATAGATAGCTGGTCTAACGGCCGACATATCCTATGTGGGTGTCTGGAAGCGATAGGGAACCAAGCCCTCAGTTTAGGTCATCCAAAATGCGCAGGTCCTGGGGGACTACACAACACTTCAAGGTCTAGCTGACTTCAAAACGGATATTTATACAACTTGAATGGATGTCTGGAACTCGTCATCATGTACACAGTGCATTTTTGCAATTAGCTCTTAGCTCTTATTTTCAGCATCATAATAATCATACTTTACAATTGTTTGGTCAATACAGTTTAATTTGTAAAACACAGTGTTAGAAATGGGGGTCTCTCGCTGGCAATGGTTTGCACCATTGTCCAAGTAGGGACCATTCTTCCTAGTCAAGGTAAGGGGGATACACTTCTAAAATAACCCTTGCTCACCCCCTTGGTAGCTTGGCACAAGCAGACAGGTTTATCTCAGAGGCAGTGTATAAAGCATTTGTGAACACACACAGTAATACAGTGAAACACTACAAATGGACACCACAATAGTTTAGAAAAATAAATAATCTTTATCTAAACCAAAACAACACCAAAGTGACAAAACCCCACAATACAGTACTAAAAATATGATTTTTGAAAGATAGAAACAGTTCTGTTCCAAAAAAATGTGGGATGCAACACTTTTACACAAAGTACCTTGGATGTGTCGAAAAATGCAAGCAAAAAGGGTCGCAGGGAAGGTGATGCGTTGGTTCCTTGCTCTGGGGGAGGTAATGCGTTGGTTCCTTACTGCTGTGCAGGGGAGATGATGCATCAGCTCCATACCGGAGAGGAGGTGATGCGTCGGTTTCTTTCTGCATGGGGAGGTGATGGATCGGTTTTTTACTGCGTCCTCCAATGATGCAACAGACTTGACACTTCGATGTGATGCATGATGATCCGGTACAATGCTATGCATGGAGTGCCTCGGGATGTGCTGCGATGGTTTCAGCCACGTCCACTCGATGCGTCGCTTCTTCCACAACAGGGCCTTCATCAGAATGCAACACTTTTACACAAAGTACCTTTGATGTGTTGAAGAATGCAACCAAAAAGGGTCACCGGGAAGGTGATGCGTCGGTTCCTTACACTCATGGAATGTGATGCATCAGTTCCTTGCTCCGTGGGAGGTGATGCATCAGTTCCTTACTGCTTCGCAGGGGAGGTGATGCATTGGTTCCTTACCGGACAGGAGGTGATGCATCGGTTTCTTACTGAATGGAGAGGTGATCCGTTGGTTTCTTACTGCGTCCCCCAACAATGCAACAGACTTGATGCTTCGATACAATACATGATGATCCGGTACGAAGCGTGAATACCTGGGATGAATTGTGATGATTTCTGCCAAGTCCCCTCAATGCATTGGTTCTTTCAAAACAGGGCCTGTGTCAGAATCTGTGCTGTGATCTCGGATGTCAGAGATCGGTGCATGGGATTCGTTGCACGGCAAACACTTAAGCCGCGAGCAGGCACTGCATCAAATTTTTCAGCGGCGGTGATGCAATCGAAAATGTTTCTCGCACTGCTGCGATGCGACAGAAACAGGTGATGCATTGATTTTCACAGTTCATACAGTTTTCAGTCCCAAAACAACCTCCAGAGGCCAGAACACTGGTGTCACCTCTCAGCAGGTCAGACCTCCCAGCAAAGGAGTTCAGGTGGGACAGGGGGTGCAGTCTTTGTGTCCCTGAGACTTCAGAGCATGCAACAAGCTCTATGCCAAGCTCTTGGAGATCTTCCTCAAGCAAGGTACACAGCATATAGCAAAGTCCTTAGCTTTTCCATGGCAGAAAGTAGCCACTGCAGGCCAACCCCAGGCAGCAAACGGCACAGGGCAGTATTCCTCCTCAGTTTCTCCAGCTCTTCTCAGTGGCAACGGTTCCTCTTAATTCTCCAAAGAGATCTAAAAGTCCTGGGTCTGTGTCCCACTTCTTATAATTCAAAATCCTTTGTTCTCTGTGGAAGAGAAGCTCTTTGCCCAGCCACGTCCAGTTCTGTACTCTCTGGTGCAGCTTCCTGACAGGAGGTGGAGACAGCATTGTCTAAGGCACACCAAGCCCATTTAGGTGTGAAAGAAATCCCCTCCCATACTCTAAATGTAGCCCAGGTCCATACAGCCCAGCCATGACCCACCCTGGAAAGTCAGGACACACCTAACTCCCCAAGTGGCTGTCTGAACAGAGTGCATATCTCCAGCCCCTGTCAGTCCAAAGCCAGACAGTCAATACACAACCTAGCATAGGCACACTGGATGGTTAGGCAAGGAAATACCTACTTTCTAAAAGTGGTATTTTTAAACCCAGAATGTAAAAATCACCATCACTAAAAGATGCATCTTAACATTCTGAGTTCAGGCATATCAAACTTTATTTTCCAATCTTGTTCCCATGGGCAGTTATGCTTATAAAATGTTATAAGCAAACTCCCCGTTCTATCCTATGGGACAGATAGCCTTTCAATAGTAAAAAACAAAATTGGCAGTGTTTCACTATCAGGACCTGCCACATATATCAGGGCATGTATTATGTTTCACATACACTGCACCCTGCCCACAGGGGTTTCTTGGGCCTAACTTAGGAGTGACTAATATTTAAGGAAAGGGAAGGTTAGGGCCTGGCAAGTGGGCGCACTAGTCAGGTCGACATGGCAGTACCAAACTACGCAAAGACATTGCCTCGGTAGGTCTGCGTTACATTTACAGGCTGCTTATGTGGGTGGCACAATCAGTGGTGTGGGCCCACAAGCAGCATTTGATTTACAGGCCCTGGGCACCCATAGTGCACTGTACTAGGAACTGACTAGTAAATCAAAAATGCCAAACATGGAATCACCAATCCATAACAGCAATTTACAGGGAACACTTGCACTTTGGCGCTGAACAGCAGTGGCAAAGTTCCCAAAGCATCTAGACCAGTAAAGCGAAGTCCAACACACAGCATCATAACATGAGCTAAAGGAAAAAATACAAGGGAAACTCACGCCAATATTGCCAGCTCCAACATGTGTCCTCTCCAGCTGAAATGTGGGGAGAACTACCCACCCTCTTGAGAGTTGTCTTCACTAAGGAAGAAGAATCTGGATAGACCATCAGCATTGGCGGGTTCTGTACCCAGGCGGTGTTCCACCATGAAGTCTATCCCCTGTAGGGAAATGGACCACCTCAAAAACTTTGGGTTCTCATCCCTCATCTGCATCAACCCTCTGAGGGGCCTGTAGTAGATCTGAACCTGGAAGTGAGTCCCAAACAAGTAAGCCTCAGCTTCTTCGGCACCCAGACCACCTCAAAAGCCTCATGCTCAATCACACTCCACCTATGTTCCAGTTGAAGTAACCTCCTACTGATGAGGCTAGAGGTTGGTCTAGGTCCTCCTCATTTAGCTGTGTGAGCACACACCCCACACCATGCTCTGAAGCATCTGTCTGCACCACAAACTCCTGTGAGAAGCTGGGTGCCTTGAGCATGGACGCCATGCACATGGCAAACTTCAGGGCATCAAAAGCTTTTTGGCACGCGTCAGTGCAGGTATCTTGGAGCGGTGATAGACCGCGGGCTTACCTGCCCAAGATTTTACCATACTCACCTGGGCCCATAAATCTATATATACACTTTGAACTGGTAAACCTACGCTTAATCAATTTTTGTCTAACCTTTCAGGAGGACCTATACCATTTGACTTACCAATCCTAGTCACCGATACCTGAAGTCCTAAGGGATCAAGGGTGTTAGCATAATAGGCAGTAAATAAACATTTGCACTCATATAACCAGTAACTAGTCATAATATCGATTCCAAAATATCGAATGGACAAAATATCGAGTCAAAAATATCGAGTATATGTAAATATCGAAAAAAAGAATATCGATGTAGAAAATATCGTAATATTTAATGGGAAAAAAATATCGAGTAAAAAAATATCGTGTCAAAAATATCGAGTAGTATTAATATCGATATTTAGTAATAGTAAAAAATATCGAAAATGTAGATATAAAATGTAAATAATAAGTTAAAAAAATATAAAAATACATTAAATTTGTAAAAAAATGATAATAATAATGTTAACATAAAATATAATATTAATAATTTATAAAAATTAAATATTTATTATATAAATATTGAAAAATATGTCAATGTTTAGGAGCGCGATGTTGGGTTAATAGGGGATAAGGGTGGGGAGTAATTTAAAAATATGATAGAAATTGTAGAAATATTATTTTAATATTTAGATATTTCCCCCCGAAAAAAATATAAAAAATATATATATTTAGGTATTTTAAAATAGTTAATAAATACATAAAAAATTAACACAAATTTATAAATTAAAAATAATAAAAATGTGGGAAATAATTTAAAAAAATTTAAAAATTAAAAACTTTATAAAAAACTTAAAAATTAAAATAAATTAATATATTTAAATTTTAATAAAAATAAAAAATAAAATAAGAATTAAATAAATCTAAATGTAAAAAAAATATAAAAAAATTCAAAAAATTCTAAAATATTAAAAAAAATATATTTATAAAAAAATAAAAAAACGTTTATTTTTGATTTTAAAATATATACAAATATACGAATCTATATTTAACATATTCAAATAAATATACAAATTTGTAAAATATTTTTTAAATTATTTAGAAAGAAAAATATTAAAAATAACTCATTATTAATAAAAATAAAAATATTAATGTCTTAATTAAATATTTTGTATAAAAATTTACAATATTTGTAGATTTTTAGGAATAATTTAAAATGTTAAAATGTATTTCAAATATAAATAATAAATTAAAAAATGTTTAAACAAATTGTTTATATAAATTATTTTTAAAAATAATTAAACATGTTAAGTAAAACTATTAAGTGGTAACATTTATATCAGATCCGTGTTCACCTCCTACTTTGATATATGCCTGACTGGATTAGGATTAGTAAATTATAATTGGTCAGTGTCCAGCACCTTCCCTGACATTTGTTTGACTGGAGTTGGATTAGTAAATTATAATTGGTCAGTGTCCAGCACCTTCCCTGATATATGCCTGACTGGAGTTGGAATAGTAAATTATAATTGGTTAGTGTCCAGCACATTCCCTGATATTAGCTTGATTGGAGTTAGAATAGTACATTATAATTGGTCATTGTCCAGCACCTTACTTCATATATGCCTGACTGGAGTTGGAATAGTAAATTATAATTGTTTAGTGTCCAGCACCTTCCCTGATATTTGCCTGACTGGAGTTGGAATAGTAAATTACAATTGGTCAGTGTCCAGCACCTTGCCTGATATATGCCTGACTGGAGTTGGAATAGTAAATTATAATTGTTTAGTGTCCAGCACCTTCCCTGATATTTGCTTGACTGGAGTTGGAATAGTAAATTATAATTGGTCATTGTCCAGCACCTTCCCTGATATATGCCTGACTGGAGTTGGAATAGTAAATTATAATTGTTCAGTGTCCAGCACCTTCCCTGATAATTGCCTGACTGGAGTTCGAATAGAAGATTATAATTGGTCAGTGTCCAGCACCTTTCCTGATATTAGCTCGACTGGAGTTAGAATAGTAAATTATAATTGGTCAATGTACAGCACCTTCCCTGATATTTGCTTCACTGGAGTAGGAATAGTAAATTATAATTGTTCAGTGTCCAGCACCTTCCCTGAGAATTGCCTGACTGGAGTTGGAATAGAAAATTATAATTGGTCAGTGTCCAGCACCTTCCCTGATATTAGCCTGACTGGAGTTGGAATAGTAAATTATAATTGGTCAGTGTCCAGCACCTTCCATGATGTTAGCCTGACTGGAGTTGGAATAGTAAATTATAGTTGGTCAGTGACCAGCACCTTCCCTGAAATTTGCCTGACTGGAGTTGGAATAGTAAATTATAATTGGTCAGTGTCCAGCACCTTCGCTGATATTAGCTTGACTGGAGTTAGAATAGTAAATTATAATTGGTCAGTGTCCATCACCTTCCCTGATATTTGCTTGACTGGAATAGGAATAGTAAATAATAATTGGTCAGTGTCCAGCACCTTCCCTCATATATGCATGACTGGAGTTGGAATAGTAAATTATAATTGGTCAGTGTTCAGCACCCTCCCAAAATTTTTTTAATAACTGTGTCATAATCTTAGAAAAATAAGTACACATGGATCTTTTTAAAATGTTTATTGTCAACTTGTATTTATAATATGTACAGTACAATATTCCAAAAAAATAACATTTAATAGAAGTAGTTAATAAAATAGGATGTATTGAATTACATTTATTTTGATTTATAAATGTTGTACATTTTCACAAAATCTGTTTTTCACAGTATTTATACAAAAAATATGAAACCGTTTCATAATTATAATTGGGTAACAATTAGTAATAATTCTAAAATATTATTATCAAAATCTTTAACAGTCTGTTAAATATTTATTTAATAATGTTAATATATTATATATTAATATTATTAAATATATATGTTTGATATATAAATTATTATAAACTAATAAGAAAGTAAATATATGTTCTAAAGATTTAATACAAAAAACATTGTAAGATACTTTGATAGATATTAAATACAATGTTCTTAATAAACAATAAATAAACATTAATTATTGTTATATGTATACTATTATTTTGGCCAAAAACATTATTACTAATACTATATCAAATAGTAAAACAATGACTTAGTTGGATATAATTTTTCTGATTGAATTAGAAATATTTACATACATGGCTAGAATAATTAATAATAATAATTAATATTTTATATTAATTATTAAAATTAATGTACAATTTGTAAATGATTATAAAAATGTTTACCAATAAAAAAAAACATTCTGCAAATAGTAACTCAATGTTATAGTTGTAATTGTATTTATTTCCTATTGACATATTTACATTTTATTAATAATAGAAATAAATAATATTTATTATTTATTTATATTATTAATTTACAAAAGCAAAAAAAAATCTATATTCACTTAAATAAAGGAAAAATTATTTATAATAAATATAAATTAACATTAAATAGTTAATATATATTTATTACAATGTATATATATTTTTGTTATATTAATATTAAATAATATTCTTAAAAAATTATTTAATATTAATTAAGAAAGGATATCTAATCTAATTAATTTGTAATTTGTGTTACAACATTTACTTAGAAATTATAAGTGTGGGTATGTATTTTATTTATTATTAGAACATTGTATTTAGTATGTTAACGTTTCTAATATGGTTTAAGGGGACTACTTTTTTACTGTGTAAGGTTATTTAGCTTCATTCAGGACTGGATAAGCTCGCGGTTGGGAGCTGCGTCGCGTTGAGAAAGGTAAGGTGAATTTTAACTAATATTTCTTACAGAGTAGTAGTGCTTGAGGGTATATTAGAAGTGTGTAGTGTTATTGTGTGTTTGTAGTCGTGGTTTAGGTATGTTTTAGGTGAAACTTAGTTCTTACGGAGGCGTCGTGTATGTTTGAGACCTAGGGGGTCGATTCCGATCCGGTAAAAAATTCAGCCGTACGACTCGCATCCGTATCCGATTCCGTACGAATGTGAACTTTACGTCCAACCTGCGAATTCCGATCCGTTCCCGTCTATTTCCGTACGATTATCACCGAACCGTCCGAATCACAGTCGGTGATCCGTACGACCATGCATCGGGAATCCTACCGTACGATTCGTAAACAGCTCGCACAAACACACAAGTACGATCCTGTACGAGAAGCCTGACAGCGATTCGTACGGAACTAAGTTATCGCACTTGAATAATGATCCGTACGGCAATATGTGGCTCGCATTTAGCAGCGTCAACACATACCACACGCGTACCCCTCGCTCACGCATAAGTACGACACGCACCCCCCCCAACAAGCCTACGCGAACACCCCCACCCGCCAACGGCCCGTACCACTCACTCGCACGCACAAGTACGACACGCACACCCCCCCAACAAGCCTATGCGAACACCCCCACCCGCCAACGGCCCGTACCACTCACTCGCACGCACAAGTACGACACGCACACACCCCCAACAAGCCTACGCGAACACCCCCACCCGCCAACGGCCCGTACCACTCACTCGCACGCACAAGTACGACACGCACACACCCCCAACAAGCTTACGCGAACACCCCCACCGCCAACGGCCCGTACCACTCACTCGCACGCACAAGTACGACACGCACACCCCCCCAACAAGCCTACGCGAACACCCCCACCCGCCAACGGCCCGTACCACTCACTCGCACGCACAAGTACGACACGCACACCCCCCCAACAAGCCTACGCGAACACCCCCACCCGCCAACGGCCCGTACCACTCACTCGCACGCACAAGTACAACACGCACGCCCCCCCAACACGCCTACGCGAACACCCCCACCCGCCAATGGCCCGTACCACTCACTCGCACGCACAAGTACGACACGCACACACCCCCAACAAGCTTACGCGAACACCCCCACCCGCCAACGGCCCGTACCACTCACTCGCACGCACAAGTACGACACGCACCCCCCCAACAAGCCTACGCGAACACCCCCACCCACCAACGGCCCGTACCACTCACTCGCACGCATAAGTACGACACGCACACCCCCCCAACAAGCTTACGTGAACACCCCCACCCGCCAACGGCCCGTACCACTCACTCGCACGCACAAGTACGTCACGCACACATAACGCCAACACCCAAACCAGCACAAGGACTTTGCAAACAAGTGGCACAACAACACTGAACATGTCTCCTGTGTACAGACCATAGAGAATCAATGTCCTGGTCACAGCCAAACAGAGGTCAACACTAACACCCACCCCATATAACACACACACAACCAATTCAAATTAAGCCACACCCACTATTTGACTAATAAAAGGCTCCACACATACAACCTCGGCATCCTTTGCAACATACCCATTCTTGCAACGAAACAGAGAGCACACCAACTATAGCAGCCACATACCTTCACACATACACCCTATCACATCTACACCCACACCACCCCCTTCACAATCACAACTACACACCCTCATCCATACACACCATCACCCCCTCAATCACATACACGCCACACCATGACCACACCCAAGAATCCAAAGTTCACTAACCCGGAGATGGAGATACTTACAGATGAAGTCATCAGAGTCGAGTCCCCGCAGACCTCCTGTATACCAGCCCTGGGAGTAGAAAGTCATGGCCCTGCTGCCACCGGCGGGAGTACATGGACTACAAGGAGCCGTTGAGTCTGGTGAGTGTACACAAAATACATGTTATATGGGTGGACTTACAACAGTGCCCAGCAGCATGGGGTGGGTGGCCATGAGTCCTAGCGGGACACAACTAAAAGTGGTTTGTTGCAAGTGGGACCCACAAAGGGTAGAAGGTGGAGGGTAGGAGGCTGCTCTCATCCCATATGCCCCAGGGCCTCACCCAGGCACCATGCCCAATGTACAGGGATAGGGAAATATCACACAAGATAGTAGACCACAGCTCCTAAACAATATCATGTTGTGGACACACCTTCCAGAGATACAATATTTTGTGACACAGTAAGGCAGTGTAGCAAGTGAACAAGCACAAACAACCTGCCTCCAACCCTGTCTCCCCCCCCACTGTTGCCCTCTCCCTCTGTCACCCTCCCTCCCTCTGTCACACTCTCCCTCTGTCAGACTCTCCCTCTGTCGCCCTCTCCTTCTGTCGCCCTCCCTCCCACTGTCACACTCTCCCACTGTCACACTCTCCCTCTGTCGCCCTCTCCCTCTGTCGCCCTCCCTCCCACTCTCACACTCTCCCTCTGTCGCCCTCTCCCTCTGTCGCCCTCTCTCCCACTGTCACACTCTCCCTCTGTCGCCCTCTCCCACTGTCGCCCTCTCCCTCTGTTGCCCTCTCCCTCTGTCGCCCTCCCTCCCACTGTCACACTCTCCCTCTGTCGCCCTCTCCCACTGTCGCCCTCTCCCTCTGTTGCCCTCTCCCTCTGTCGCCCTCCCTCCCACTGTCACACTCTCTCTCTGTCGCCCTCTCCCTCTGTCGCCCTCCCTCCCACTGTCACACTCTCCCACTGTCACACTCTCCCACTGTCACACTCTCCCTCTGTCGCCCTCTCTCCCACTTTCACACTCTCCCTCTGTCGCCCTCTCCCACTGTCGCCCTCTCCCTCTGTTGCCCTCTCCCTCTGTCGCCCTCCCTCCCACTGTCACACTCTCCCTCTGTCGCCCTCTCCCACTGTCGCCCTCTCCCACTGTCGCCCTCTCCCTCTGTTGCCCTCTCCCTCTGTCGCCCTCCCTCCCACTGTCACACTCTCCCTCTGTTGCCCTCTCCCTCTGTTGCCCTCCCTCCCACTGTCACACTCTCCCACTGTCGCCCTCTCCCTCTGTCGCCCTCTCCCACTGTCGCCCTCTCCCACTGTCACACTCTCCCTCTGTCGCCCTCTCCCTCTGTCGCCCTCCCTCCCACTGTCACAGTCTCCCACTGTCACACTCTCCCTCTGTCGCCCTCTCCCTCTGTCGCCCTCCCTCCCACTCTCACACTCTCCCTCTGTCGCCCTCTCCCTCTGTCGCCCTCCCTCCCACTGTCACACTCTCCCTCTGTCGCCCTCTCCCACTGTCGCCCTCTCCCTCTGTTGCCCTCTCCCTCTGTCGCCCTCCCTCCCACTGTCACACTCTCCCTCTGTCGCCCTCTCCCTCTGTCGCCCTCCCTCCCACTGTCACACTCTCCCACTGTCACACTCTCCCTCTGTCGCCCTCTCCCTCTGTCGCCCTCCCTCCCACTGTCACACTCTCCCTCTGTTGCCCTCTCCCACTGTCGCCCTCTCCCACTGTCACACTCTCCCTCTGTCGCCCTCTCCCTCTGTCGCCCTGCCTCCCACTGTCACACTCTCCCACTGTCACACTCTCTCTCTGTCGCCCTCTCCCTTGGTCGCCCTCCCTCCCACTCTCACACTCTCCCTCTGTCGCCCTCTCCCTCTGTCGCCCTCCCTCCCACTGTCACACTCTCCCTCTGTCGCCCTCTCCCTCTGTTGCCCTCTCCCTCTGTCGCCCTCCCTCCCACTGTCACACTCTCCCTCTGTCGCCCTCTCCCTCTGTCGCCCTCCCTCCCACTGTCACACTCTCCCTCTGTCGCCCTCTCCCTCTGTCGCCCTCCCTCCCACTCTCACACTCTCCCTCTGTCGCCCTCTCCCTCTGTCGCCCTCCCTCCCACTCTCACACTCTCCCTCTGTCGCCCTCTCCCACTGTCACACTCTCCCTCTGTCGCCCTCTCCCACTGTCACCCTCTCCCTCTGTCGCCCTCCCTCCCACTGTCGCCCTCCTTCCCACTGTCACCTCACCGCATCTCCCTGGGCACACACACAGTTGCACCCAAGCACTGCACAGGCCTTACAAACACCATGGAGCAGAATGTGTAGGGATGTCTCCTAATTACCAGCAGTCATCCACTAAGTGCCTGCAACACACACACCATTTCCAGCCAACACTGTACTGTGTCAGGACACACATATCGTAAACCTCTGTAGTACACAATGGCCACAGGTGTAGGCAGCACAAGTCCCTCCTGTGATCACTGAAAACACAAACACCAGGACAAGGTCACACACCCTGTGCATGAAGACAAAACCACCAATATGCCAGCATGCAACATCAGGGGGCAGCCAAATCTTGAACGATGGACGCTTGCAAATCACACAAAAACTACTACCATGGCCTATCCTACACCCGCCTTACAGAAACTCATCCCCTGGGGACAGGCTTTGGAGTGCAACACTGTCCCAATTGTCATGTACCACAACAAAACACTCACTCATATGAAAATGCATACTACTCATACATGCACATTGCAGATGCTCAAGTCCATTGTGGCGCTCAAACAATGCACGTGCCCCATCTCATGAACGTTGTGGATGCACTGAAGTACCAACATGGACATGGGTATTGAAAAGGTAATGCGTCTCACAGAAGTGCCAAGTTATCAATCCATGATCTATAAGTGTGTGTACAGGTCCAGGGGTGTTGGCATTGTTTGGCCATCGCGATACAGCAAAAGACATCCAAAGTAGTAGATGTCATGCAAATTAATGATGCTCTGTCTCTAACATCAACAAGCTGTCTCTAAACTCTGTGCATGCTTGACGCAGACATAAGGATTTACACCGTATCCTGGATGTTGCCTGAACATGACCAATGCCTTACATGTGTTGTGCCGCCAATACAAGACACAGCAATGGCTGTGTCAGTTATTGTCAAGATAATGGAATAGTGAAAATACCCCTGAGTACATGTCAAATTACTACCACTACATACACAACAGAACAATGTCAACAATGTGAAGCTTGTGGAACTGTGATGCTCATAATGGATAACTAAACAAGATGTCACATGATAGTGCCTTAACAGTGACTGTCTCTCCCACACACAGGGGAACGTGTGCCCCCCCCAACCAGGGGGGAGAAGGATCCCAGTCCCAGGCTCAGCAGGACCCAGACCTCACCGACAGCGACGCCACTCAACGCACTGTGGATGACCCCAACCAACCTGGCTCCTCTGGATCCCAAACGCCTGCAGCAACTGTACCAGCTACATCTCAGCCAACCACCGGACCCATTCCCACCACATCCCAGCAGACAGGTCACAGCCCTGCCCATGATCCACAATCGAGCCAGTCTGAAAATGAGGGACACCCTTTGTCGGGCGCCCCTGAGGTTGCTGACGACCTCCACCCTGCCAGCACTCGGGGGGCCCGTCGATTGGATGTGCCCACAAGCGCAGGCCATGTTCGTGTGGGTCAGGGTGGTGGGAGTGGCAGAAGGCGGAGGCGAGATTCTGGCCAGTCAGCTGCAGCATCCGGTATGCCTGAACTCACTAACATCCTGGAGGCATACCGGCGGGACACCAGGGAGATAGGCCAGCTTGCGGAGACCCTCAACCAGGTGAAAGAACAGCAGGCAGAGCAAATAGCCAGGCAAGACCTACATTATGGATGGGTGGAGGCAAGTCTGGCTCAGCTCTTGACGGTGCATCGGGAAATGAGCCAATCGCTACGTCAGATAGCTGCCAACATGCAGCACCCTCCCTGTGTCACAAGGCCAGCAACATCACGGCAAAGTGTGACACCAGCCACAGGGAGGGAGGAGGAGGAGGAGGAGGTACTCTCTGACATAGCATCCCATGCATCGTCCAGGCCTGCACCTGAGGGTCCCCCAAGGAAGGTGGGTCATCCACGGCTAAGACGTT
Source organism: Lissotriton helveticus (assembly GCF_964261635.1). Classification (NCBI taxonomy): domain Eukaryota; kingdom Metazoa; phylum Chordata; class Amphibia; order Caudata; family Salamandridae; genus Lissotriton; species Lissotriton helveticus. Next base: position 596,888,627 of record NC_136063.1, on the reverse strand, counting down.
GAGAGGCAGTGGGCCATGCACATCTCCCAGGACACTGGACCTGGCATATTGCCCCTGGGTGCAACAGCATCCCCTATGAGACTCTCCCACATGGACATGCTAGTCACAGTCTGCCCAATGATGCCAAGCACTGTGGCCTTGACTCTGTTAACTGAAACTGTAAGGCATCTCATCTCCGGCAGTGAACTTTGGATTCCACCCCTTTCTGTACAGCACTTATTCACGTTCCCTGCACAAGATCTCTCAATAAATATATTAATCCTCATACGCATGTGGTGAGTTATCTTTGAACCACAGCATAAATAGATATGTGTGTGCAAATGTATGAAATGGAAGGGTATCCGACAAACAGCAGCCTACCACACACTTGGATCAGAATCTGAGTGTGGACACACATTGGGGGGGAAATCCTAACAACTAGATACATGGATGAAAAGACACACCTGTGTGGGATAGTAAATGCTGGAGGGGGGTTTGGAGCCCAAAATTGCTATCACAGGCAGGCCCAGGAGAGTCACTTTGAGGTGTACAGATCAGTGTGACAAAAGTAGTTGGCCACGTAGGGAGTACCTACAACTGCGTCCCCAGGTATGTGAACTATCGTCTGCATGATGCAGTACTGTGGATGTGATGAATGGCGCACAGGACAAGGTTGGCAGGACAGACTGTGGGCAATGGGCTGTAGCACTCTACACAAGCACACCTGAATAGGTGACCTACCTCTATGTAGCTACAAGTACTATACTACTGTAATGGGAGCAACGCATACAGAACTACTACCCACATCTGACAAATACCTACACCAGAATGGGGAAATCACACCACACCCAAGAGACGTGGTCATGGTTTGTCTCCCCTGTGGCTACTTGACTGACAGTGACAGCTATGTTTTTGCTGATGTGGCGTTGACAAGGTAACACTGTACAATATTGTGCCTATGGAAGGTGTGTGTGTGCTGTACACGGCACATGACCTGGTGGTACAAAGACCCAATGTCATGCGAATCTGCCATAGTCGTGCCAGTATGTGTTGCACACACAGGCATAGCAGCTGCAATGGCTGAGTTAGAAGCATTGTGATAGCAGGAGGGTGAATGTCTGGGGTAGTCTGTGTGTAGGGTGGCAGGAGCATGCTCTATAAATGGATGGAAGGAGGGTCATCCTGTAGGTCTCTGTGTCCCTGGATAATGTGTGCGGCATGGTGGCTGTATATGCAGCAGCAGCAATGAGTGAAGACATGCTGGCAGGAGGGGTGTGACAACTTGCAAAACAAGCACATACCACAAGGGCATTTGCAAGCCACAAAGTGACATGTGTATGTGAAGGCAGGAGTGTCTGTCTCACTCAGGGTCACAGCAAATAAAATGGCACAGTAATCACCAAAGATCACAGCCACTGGATCAGGGCCCTTACGCACAAGTGGGGCACAAGACACACATCGTCAGCAGGTGTACACTACAGCTAGTGTGTTCAAAGCCAAAAAGCAACTACAAAGCCATCTACCTCACACACAACATAGTATTCTAGCCTCCCCCACACCATGCGTGTGGTCACTTTACAGGTAAACACATAACAAGCATAAGCTAACTTCATGCTAGATAGTATACATGCACATTAGAAGGACATGTGCGTTGACATCAAGGCGGCACATTTATCTGTAGAAGTCAGACGTCATGCACAACATGATTATTTACATTGGGAGCCCATAGAGCATTATCAAACATACATGAGCATTGGCAAGAACTCCAAATAACACTATTAATGATGTCACCTGTAATGCAGCAGTACTGTTGGCGACAAGCCTGTCAAGGACTGGCCGTACCTTACTTCATAAGTGTGGTGTGATGCTCAAAGGGTTCCACCTCCAAATAGCCCCTTGGTCTGAGTACAAACGACAGACACAAAAGGGAGATCAGGCGAGGGAAGGAGAGGATGGGAACTGCTGGGAGGGAGACCTGAAACAGAGGTACATAACCATTAGGAGTACATTCTCATGTCACAGACAATACAAAAACATAATTAGCTACACTGTACCAGTCACACCTGTGAAGTTTACTGACTGTAGACAATTTTAGTAGAGTAATCATGGTATCACATGAGATCCAATGCTATGACAGACACATAAAACCTAGGACAGTCTGTCATCCATTCGAGTCATGTGTTACGCACTCAAGTGAGCTACCATGCAATGAGATCTATGTTGTTACAAATCATTCACTGGCTCAGATGAGGTTGACCTTACAAACTCATGGAGACATATGGCAATGCTACTTACGCTAACTGTAATGTCTGCATGTGATTATGGGTACCCATAAGGGCCATGTACCCCAACTTGACTTGACCCACAACAGCTGTAAGTATCACATATGATGACGAAGCTAATGATCTACATGCAATGAAGGCACTCAGTAGCCAGTCTTTTGATCTGTCAAGTGTGCATTACTATGCTAAACATGATATGCAGGTTTAAAAATTTTTAAGTGCAAGTGATGTTGATCCAAGCCACATAATGAGACGCTAGCATTGCCCAGTAATGCTGCACGGGACTAGAGATTCATGGGAATGACCACACTCCACTGGTGCTACACAATAAATCACATATGCATCACCCAAACATTGTCATTTCCCATGCTAAACATCAATGGCATCATGTGAATCAAAACAGAACTGCTACTCACTGTGAAGGCTGGTGTAGCTGTATTTTCTAGCTGCACTGTGGTAACGACATGACAGTGACATGATATACTGCTACAAGGGGCAATGCATCCATGTAAACAGAATGACAGGACAGTTATCTCAACATGTGGAACATAGACTGTGCCACACCTACACCACATGGTTTGATGGTAAACAAACGGAACTGGCCCACAAGCTGGAGGAGAGGATCCAGTCACATTCCAATGCACACAGTGAGGCTGCAATCCCCCACAGAGTCCGTGGTTGTGACCTCTGACACAATGTAAAGCCATGGTATATGCAATGTAGCAGTGTCAATGTCTACACACATGGATGATTTCACCAGAGTCTCTAACTACAACAGATGACAGTCAGATGGGGTGACTATCCTGTCATGGGAGTGGGCATACATGTAATAAGTAACATTTTGTAGTTGCATGTATCCATGGTCTCACTACATGCACATGTACCACACGTTTCAAAACATACCAACGCTAAACAGCCTCATATGAGTCCTTACCCAAATTGACTACTCCACATGTCCATGCATGCTCCGTTGATTTGGCAGACGTTGCAATCATGATGAGCAATAGCAGGATGACCACGATGACCCCAACGGACAACAGGCAGGGCGAGCTGTGGGTGAGAGTGGCACACAAGGGGTCAAGTTCTGTTTCATGCCATTTTGACAATGTCCTGTTTATTATCCAGATGTTGTAGTACACCTGTACATTCAAATTGCACACATAGCACGTATGTGTGTTGTATGACATCTGCACCTGTGTGACACTGCACACCAAACATCCAAGTGAGCTTGCATATAGTCTGTTGCATACACAGCATGCTACCCATGCAACTCTATTGTAGATGTTTCAGATTACAGCTGCTATGACTCACCATCATGAAAAGAAGTTGCGGATGAGGTGACTCCGGATATCATCTTCACCCTCCTCGTCGCTGGCATCCTGGGCAAGGCCTTCATCCTCAACGGGCGGATGTTCCAGCTCATCAGGATCAAGGTAGAGTGGCACGGCCTTCTCCACTGCCATGTTGTGTAGCATGCAGCACACGGTGAAGATGTCACACACCTTGCGTGGGCTGTATTGGAGGGCTCCGCCTGTCTTGTCCAGGCACCTGAACCGGCTCTTCAGGAGTCCAAAAGTTCACTCGATCACCCGCCTGGTCTTCCCATGAGCATTGTTGTACCGCTGGTCTGCAGCTGTCCTGGGGTTGCGTAGTGGAGTCATTAACCACGGCATGTTTGGATATCCTGCGTCTCCTGCAAATTGACATCATGGAAATGAGTGTGTAATATGATGCAGATCATGAAGTTGTGACATACTGACATACATAGCTGACAGGGTATACTCACCAACAAGACATGCCCGGTGGTTGTGCAGCTGCAGCATCATCTGTGGTACCCTGCTACGCCTCATGATGAAAGCATCGTGGCACGATCCTGGAAAACGTGCACAAACATGTGAGATAATCATGTTGGCAAGACACACCACCAGGGCATTTATCGAGTGGTAGTGTTTCCTGTTGCGATACGCTTGCTCCTGAGCCTGTGGTGGCACTAGAGTAACATGTGTACCATCAATTGCACCAATTACATGTGGCATGCGGCCCAGGGCATAGAATTCCCCCTTGACATCTGTCAACTCTTCTGGAGTAGGGAATGTAATGAATTCATCCAGGTGCAGCAACATAGCTGCCAATACATCACCCAATACCCGGCTAAACATAGTCTGAGACATCCCTCCCACATCAGCTATGGTGAATTGGAACGCACCTGTGGCAAAGAAATGGAGGGCTGCCATCACCTTTACCTTGGGTGTCAGCGCAGTTGGATACCTGTGGCGTGGTTGTAGGTGAGCCTCCAGCCTGTCCGTCAGGTCCTTGATCATCTGTCGGTTGAAACGATACCGACGGATGCAATTGCGCTCCCTCATGGCTTCCAAGTCAGGCAACGGCCTTTCCAGAGGGGGTGCCCTGCAATACACAATTTATAGGAAATGTCTTCAACGGTCTGACTAAGACAATTACAATGTACATGGCACAAGCAACACTGCTTCAAATAATCTAGACAATTTGGAGTGTGGTGTGGGATACACACTAATGTAACATGTGCCAGCTCCCAGCCACTCCTCCGTGAAAAGTAAAAGACCTGTGGTGTGTGGAATGGATATGACATGCATACAAACGATCTGATGGAAAGGTCTTAGTGGGCATGACAATGTATCATGTCAGTGACACACGTCATGTGAATGTGAGTAGCAGCTTGTCTGCACATCCAGACAGCTGACAGCAATACACACACACACCACATGTGCCATCATTTGCACAGTTCTGACTTAGTAATGTTGCGGTGTTTACATTCCCAAAGTATTACATGACCATCATCATACATCATAAATCTTTGATTTGTGACAAATGGTATGTGCTGCCATCACACATATGAGTGGGTAATTAACACACGGGGCATGGTGTGTGTACATTACAAACCAGGTCATCACGCAAAGGACACAACATAGATGCTCCTACAGCACATGTACTGAACTGTATGGACGAGTTACTTACGTTTTGTAACAAGATATCAGTAAGGAACAGTAGTTATTCGCATAATCCCGACTTTGAATACATGACAAGCTTTTGACAAAAATGCCTCCCTGGATGCCATCAATCTGCCCAGTGAGTCGGGGCTATCCAGGCCACATTGGAAAAAAGACAGTGTGGGTGATTGGCATCCTACAAGGGCGTGGCCAAGTATTGCCCGTACCTACAACGCACACTATGCCAGCATTTACACAACCATGTCCCACAGAGAGTGTGGGTACCAGACAAAGAGGCATGTGATGTAGGAAGAGCCCACTCCCAGACTCAGGGAAGATGAAGACATGTTTCCGTAGTGCTCATACCTCTTGGATGCCCTCTACAGCGGAGCTAATGGGAATGTGGTCTGTGATTTGGGGGCATAGATGCCCCTGCTCCCTGGGGTGGGGTGGGAAGACAGGGAACATGGTCAGTCCGGGGAGGGGAGTGGTCGTCCGACAACGTGCCTATCTACAGCCAAACATGCAGCGTGCCTGTACATGCAGGCCAATATAGATACAGTACATTCCTGAAGATAGGCCTGCAGAGGCACAGCGGAGCGTGAGTGGAGTTGAAGGACCTAAGTGAGGAGGTTGGTCCTCACGGCGGCAACGGGGAGATGAAGGGGCAAGGCTCCGGCCACCCACGTAAACACTACACTGTAGGTTGCCCACTCATCCAGAAACACGTTTGGAGTAGAGACATCACCAGTGTCAGGCTAGGTGTCCAGACCACTCGCATCCCCCAGTCCACCTGTCCTGTCGTCTTGGGACTGACACTCACGTGCCACTGGGTCTTCATTACCCTACAAATACCCATTAACACCCATTGTAATGAGCTGTGGCAGGCTCATTGAAGTTTTACTCCCCATGCAGCATTTATAGCGGTGTTCAGCCGCACAGTCTCCACGCTGGAGCCGTACAGTGTGTGGTATTGGGGACAGCACCACCCAAGAACGGCACCAAGGCTGACACCTGGGGGACTGTTGCCAGTGAGGTTGTGAGGTGAACCAGCGAGGACCAGGGTGACCATTCACATCCTGTCTGTCCCAGCGGTTCCGGGACGTATGCGCCGCCTGCGTCAGGGACAAAGCGAGTGATGGCGTCAGGGGCAAATCACCAGACGCGCTCGTGCCCCCAGACGGGTCCGCTGGGACAGGAGCCGACGCAAAGGCTGTTGTTGGGTTGAGGGACATCAGGGACATGAGCAAGTGCACTGACTCCTCCTGCTTCACATGCAGGGCAGGGCCCGGAGGTCGTGGTGCAGGCTACGACGGCAGCTAATCTGACAGAGCCGCATGGCCGGTGTCACCTGGATCACATGCAGCATTGCATGTGCATTGTGGGGATTTGGAAGTGCGATGACATATCTTTGACTCATTTGGGATACGTGACAACTCAGCCCTGGAGGACTGATGTGTAATTCAGGGGCTCTGATGTCTCAACACCCACGCCCAGACACTCGTCCTACGTCCAGACCATGAGCTATATTGGTGCAGGGCCAACTGCTGGAGTCTGAGCGGCTTGTGGGTCCAATCACACCTGGATTCCCAGCAGTTTGAGCAGCTCTTGTTGTTGTGTTTGACGTGAAAACAGTGGAGACAGCAACAGTGAGGGTCAGTCACCCATATGAGTCGTTAACTCCGGTGTGAAGTGTTGAATGCATGTGATGCACATGTGAAATATGGTTGATGACATGTCTCGCCAGCTCTTCACACATCAACTGAGTCACAAAGTCACAGTCTCTGTGCTTCTTCTATGTCTGCCACACCTTGGGCATGCTGATGTATGGATGCCATGCTGATATATGCATCCACATCCTAGACATGAGTGTAGACTACATCCCTGCTATGTGATTTCCTGGACTCACTCTCCCATTGGTGACATGGGGTAGGACAGGGATGCAGCCTACACAATCGTACACTCGAGCATGTCTGACGCAATGTATCCCAATGGTACGTGCGTGTGTAGGCCTCGTTTCCCTATTGCATTTCAGCCATACGCGAGCCAAGCGTACCCCAATGGTACGTGCCTGTGTAGGCCTCGTTTCCCTATTGCATTTCAGCCATACGCGAGCCAAGCGTACCCCAATGGTACGTGCGTGTGTAGGCCTCGTTTCCCTATTGCATTTCAGCCATACGCGAGCCAAGCGTACCCCATTGGTACGTGCGTGTGTACGCCTCGTTTCCCTATTGCATTTCAGCCATACGCGAGCCAAGCGTACCCCAATGGTACGTGCGTGTGTACGCCTCGTTTCCCTATTGCATTTCAGCCATACGCGAGCCAAGCGTACCCCAATGGTACGTGCGTGTGTACGCCTCGTTTCCCTATTGCATTTGAGCCATACGCGAGCCAAGCGTACCCCAATGGTACGTGCGTGTGTACGCCTCGTTTCCCTATTGCATTTCAGCCATACGCGAGCCAAGCGTACCCCAATGGTACGTGCATGTGTAGGCCTCGTTTCCCTATTGCATTTCAGCCATACGCGAGCCAAGCGTACCCCAATGGTACGTGCGTGTGTAGGCCTCGTTTCCCTATTGCATTTCAGCCATACGCGAGCCAAGCGTACCCCAATGGTACGTGCGTGTGTACGCCTCATTTCCCTATTGCATTTCAGCCATACGCGAGCCAAGCGTACCCCAATGGTACGTGCGTGTGTACGCCTCGTTTCCCTATTGCATTTCAGCCATACGCGAGCCAAGCGTACCCCAATGGTACGTGCGTGTGTAGGCCTCGTTTCCCTATTGCATTTTCCCAATGGTACGTGCGTGTGTACGCCTCGTTTCCCTATTGCATTTCAGCCATACGCGAGCCAAGCGTACCCCAATGGTACGTGCTTGTGTTCGCCTCGTTTCCCTATTGCATTTCAGCCATACGCGAGCCAAGCGTACCCCAATGGTACGTGCGTGTGTAAGCCTCGTTTCCCTATTGCATTTGAGCCGTACACGAGCCAAGCGTACCCCAATGGTACGTGCGTGTGTACGCCTCGTAACACCATTGGATGGGTTGCATACGCAACGGCAATGTCACCGTACTTGTGTGTGAATTTGAATAAATACATAGCCAACATCTAGGGGAACAGTGTACTGATCAAAATGCAACCAGGTTGTCATGGATACAGAGTTTTTTGAGGCTCCTACAGGTGTTGTAGGAAATTCAGTTGGGCAAAAGTATACAATGTTGCAAATGTTGTTGTTCAGCTCAGGCTCAGTTTTCAAACCATGCATATGTGTGTCATGGCCTTATGTGTGATGTGATTGGATGGAACATAGGATGCTAACTATGGTGGCCTATCACACACTACTCCTTGGACTCACAGACCCTCTGCAGCACAGATATAAGGCAGCATGTGGCTGTGTGAGGGCACTTGCCTGCACAACATTGGTGTGGTAACCACAGCTGCTGTCTCTGAATCCTCTGGACCCTGATTAGCTGAGCATGGAGAGGGCACCTGCATTCACTGATACTGAGAACAAGGCCCTGCTGGATGCCCTCCTGCCAAACTACAGCAAGCTGTATGGGAGACCAGGGGATCAGGTGAGTGATGTGTGCAATACCTTGGAGTGTGCACCTGTTGTGTGTGTGACATAATGGCCACTGTGTATGTATGGTGTTTAGATGCAATGTTGTTGGGAGTGAATGCCAGGGTGTACAGTGTTGTGTCAAGAGGGTTATTTCGTGTAGTGGGGTGTGTGTCAGCGTGTCAGGGGCTGCAGTGCATCCAGATGTAGCATACATTGCTCTGTGAGTGCCATGCTCTAAGAGTGTTTAGCGCACGTCATATCATCTGTAGCCTTTCAATGGCATGTACTGCAGCAGTGTTTGCTCACAGGCCACATACTCCTGGACAATGATGCAAATGTGTGGAGGCTACGATGCCCTGTCGTCAAAAAGAATTTTGTCCACATATGTGTGTCTTTTGGACAAGGACCAGGTGTACTGATGCTCTTTTACTTTACATTTGTGACAGGGTGAAATCTGGGTGGACATCGCCAGGGCTGTCAGGAGTGAGGGGGGGCCTCGCAGGAGGCTCAGAAACATCAAGAAGAGGTGGCAGGACATCCGGTGCTGGACCCGCCGCATCGCCAGAGTCCAGCTGCATCTGGAAGCTCCACGCCGGCATGGCGGCACCCGCCACCTCACCCCCCACATGCTCCGGGTCCTGGAAGTGGTGTTCCCAGACCTCCATAGGCAGTTGCAGGAGGGACAGCAGCAAGTAGGGGGTAGGTACATGTCTGTTTGCTGTCATGTGTGTCACATGCTCCCTGCAGTGCTCCAAGGCATAGTAACACTCCCATAGTTTGAGTGGTGTGGTCAGACAGGCACTCCATGCATTGGCATTAGAATGTCCCAGTTTCTGCAGCAGCTTCTTTAAACTTTTAGCCCTACTCAACATTTGCTCAGCACTTTGGCTGATGTTTGTTTTTCACATGTACTCCTATGGTGCAATGTCTCCGTATGCATCTTCCTTTGCACATCATCATGTTGGAGGTGGGTCTGTGACACCAGTTGGTACATTACATGTAGCACCACATGTGCACTGTGTCTGCCATTCTTAATACTTTACAGAAAAGGGGGTGGTGATGAACAGAGTGTCTGAATTAAGCAGACCACTCTTACCCAGTCCAAAGATCAGGGCTTGATCCATCACCGTTATTTATCTCACTGCCCCATCCCAGCTCAGAACCTGGCTATATGCAAATTAGTCTGTCCCTGGCCCAGTGCATCATGGGAACAGGGCAGACCAAACTACAAAGCCAATTCTTCACCAGAAAGGAGACAAGCTACCGGGGACCGGTTTCTGGCATTTCAGCCTCTTCGGCCCGGCTTGCTTGAATCCTGATGGAGCAGTGAGAAAGGGACTCATGTCTGAGTATACCCTGCCACACCTATAGTGGCCAAAAACGATACAGAAAAGGGGGTGGTGATGAACAGAGTGTCTGAATTAAGCAGACCACTCTTACCCAGTCCAAAGATCAGGGCTTGATCCATCACCGTTATTTATCTCACTGCCCCATCCCAGCTCAGAACCTGGCTATATGCAAATTAGTCTGTCCCTGGCCCAGTGCATCATGGGAACAGGGCAGACCAAACTACAAAGCCAATTCTTCACCAGAAAGGAGACAAGCTACCGGGGACCGGTTTCTGGCATTTCAGCCTCTTCGGCCCGGCTTGCTTGAATCCTGATGGAGCAGTGAGAAAGGGACTCATGTCTGAGTATACCCTGCCACACCTATAGTGGCCAAAAACGATACAGAAAAGGGGGTGGTGATGAACAGAGTGTCTGAATTAAGCAGACCACTCTTACCCAGTCCAAAGATCAGGGCTTGATCCATCACCGTTATTTATCTCACTGCCCCATCCCAGCTCAGAACCTGGCTATATGCAAATTAGTCTGTCCCTGGCCCAGTGCATCATGGGAACAGGGCAGACCAAACTACAAAGCCAATTCTTCACCAGAAAGGAGACAAGCTACCGGGGACCGGTTTCTGGCATTTCAGCCTCTTCGGCCCGGCTTGCTTGAATCCTGATGGAGCAGTGAGAAAGGGACTCATGTCTGAGTATACCCTGCCACACCTATAGTGGCCAAAAACGATACAGAAAAGGGGGTGGTGATGAACAGAGTGTCTGAATTAAGCAGACCACTCTTACCCAGTCCAAAGATCAGGGCTTGATCCATCACCGTTATTTATCTCACTGCCCCATCCCAGCTCAGAACCTGGCTATATGCAAATTAGTCTGTCCCTGGCCCAGTGCATCATGGGAACAGGGCAGACCAAACTACAAAGCCAATTCTTCACCAGAAAGGAGACAAGCTACCGGGGACCGGTTTCTGGCATTTCAGCCTCTTCGGCCCGGCTTGCTTGAATCCTGATGGAGCAGTGAGAAAGGGACTCATGTCTGAGTATACCCTGCCACACCTATAGTGGCCAAAAACGATACAGAAAAGGGGGTGGTGATGAACAGAGTGTCTGAATTAAGCAGACCACTCTTACCCAGTCCAAAGATCAGGGCTTGATCCATCACCGTTATTTATCTCACTGCCCCATCCCAGCTCAGAACCTGGCTATATGCAAATTAGTCTGTCCCTGGCCCAGTGCATCATGGGAACAGGGCAGACCAAACTACAAAGCCAATTCTTCACCAGAAAGGAGACAAGCTACCGGGGACCGGTTTCTGGCATTTCAGCCTCTTCGGCCCGGCTTGCTTGAATCCTGATGGAGCAGTGAGAAAGGGACTCATGTCTGAGTATACCCTGCCACACCTATAGTGGCCAAAAACGATACAGAAAAGGGGGTGGTGATGAACAGAGTGTCTGAATTAAGCAGACCACTCTTACCCAGTCCAAAGATCAGGGCTTGATCCATCACCGTTATTTATCTCACTGCCCCATCCCAGCTCAGAACCTGGCTATATGCAAATTAGTCTGTCCCTGGCCCAGTGCATCATGGGAACAGGGCAGACCAAACTACAAAGCCAATTCTTCACCAGAAAGGAGACAAGCTACCGGGGACCGGTTTCTGGCATTTCAGCCTCTTCGGCCCGGCTTGCTTGAATCCTGATGGAGCAGTGAGAAAGGGACTCATGTCTGAGTATACCCTGCCACACCTATAGTGGCCAAAAACGATACAGAAAAGGGGGTGGTGATGAACAGAGTGTCTGAATTAAGCAGACCACTCTTACCCAGTCCAAAGATCAGGGCTTGATCCATCACCGTTATTTATCTCACTGCCCCATCCCAGCTCAGAACCTGGCTATATGCAAATTAGTCTGTCCCTGGCCCAGTGCATCATGGGAACAGGGCAGACCAAACTACAAAGCCAATTCTTCACCAGAAAGGAGACAAGCTACCGGGGACCGGTTTCTGGCATTTCAGCCTCTTCGGCCCGGCTTGCTTGAATCCTGATGGAGCAGTGAGAAAGGGACTCATGTCTGAGTATACCCTGCCACACCTATAGTGGCCAAAAACGATACAGAAAAGGGGGTGGTGATGAACAGAGTGTCTGAATTAAGCAGACCACTCTTACCCAGTCCAAAGATCAGGGCTTGATCCATCACCGTTATTTATCTCACTGCCCCATCCCAGCTCAGAACCTGGCTATATGCAAATTAGTCTGTCCCTGGCCCAGTGCATCATGGGAACAGGGCAGACCAAACTACAAAGCCAATTCTTCACCAGAAAGGAGACAAGCTACCGGGGACCGGTTTCTGGCATTTCAGCCTCTTCGGCCCGGCTTGCTTGAATCCTGATGGAGCAGTGAGAAAGGGACTCATGTCTGAGTATACCCTGCCACACCTATAGTGGCCAAAAACGATACAGAAAAGGGGGTGGTGATGAACAGAGTGTCTGAATTAAGCAGACCACTCTTACCCAGTCCAAAGATCAGGGCTTGATCCATCACCGTTATTTATCTCACTGCCCCATCCCAGCTCAGAACCTGGCTATATGCAAATTAGTCTGTCCCTGGCCCAGTGCATCATGGGAACAGGGCAGACCAAACTACAAAGCCAATTCTTCACCAGAAAGGAGACAAGCTACCGGGGACCGGTTTCTGGCATTTCAGCCTCTTCGGCCCGGCTTGCTTGAATCCTGATGGAGCAGTGAGAAAGGGACTCATGTCTGAGTATACCCTGCCACACCTATAGTGGCCAAAAACGATACAGAAAAGGGGGTGGTGATGAACAGAGTGTCTGAATTAAGCAGACCACTCTTACCCAGTCCAAAGATCAGGGCTTGATCCATCACCGTTATTTATCTCACTGCCCCATCCCAGCTCAGAACCTGGCTATATGCAAATTAGTCTGTCCCTGGCCCAGTGCATCATGGGAACAGGGCAGACCAAACTACAAAGCCAATTCTTCACCAGAAAGGAGACAAGCTACCGGGGACCGGTTTCTGGCATTTCAGCCTCTTCGGCCCGGCTTGCTTGAATCCTGATGGAGCAGTGAGAAAGGGACTCATGTCTGAGTATACCCTGCCACACCTATAGTGGCCAAAAACGATACAGAAAAGGGGGTGGTGATGAACAGAGTGTCTGAATTAAGCAGACCACTCTTACCCAGTCCAAAGATCAGGGCTTGATCCATCACCGTTATTTATCTCACTGCCCCATCCCAGCTCAGAACCTGGCTATATGCAAATTAGTCTGTCCCTGGCCCAGTGCATCATGGGAACAGGGCAGACCAAACTACAAAGCCAATTCTTCACCAGAAAGGAGACAAGCTACCGGGGACCGGTTTCTGGCATTTCAGCCTCTTCGGCCCGGCTTGCTTGAATCCTGATGGAGCAGTGAGAAAGGGACTCATGTCTGAGTATACCCTGCCACACCTATAGTGGCCAAAAACGATACAGAAAAGGGGGTGGTGATGAACAGAGTGTCTGAATTAAGCAGACCACTCTTACCCAGTCCAAAGATCAGGGCTTGATCCATCACCGTTATTTATCTCACTGCCCCATCCCAGCTCAGAACCTGGCTATATGCAAATTAGTCTGTCCCTGGCCCAGTGCATCATGGGAACAGGGCAGACCAAACTACAAAGCCAATTCTTCACCAGAAAGGAGACAAGCTACCGGGGACCGGTTTCTGGCATTTCAGCCTCTTCGGCCCGGCTTGCTTGAATCCTGATGGAGCAGTGAGAAAGGGACTCATGTCTGAGTATACCCTGCCACACCTATAGTGGCCAAAAACGATACAGAAAAGGGGGTGGTGATGAACAGAGTGTCTGAATTAAGCAGACCACTCTTACCCAGTCCAAAGATCAGGGCTTGATCCATCACCGTTATTTATCTCACTGCCCCATCCCAGCTCAGAACCTGGCTATATGCAAATTAGTCTGTCCCTGGCCCAGTGCATCATGGGAACAGGGCAGACCAAACTACAAAGCCAATTCTTCACCAGAAAGGAGACAAGCTACCGGGGACCGGTTTCTGGCATTTCAGCCTCTTCGGCCCGGCTTGCTTGAATCCTGATGGAGCAGTGAGAAAGGGACTCATGTCTGAGTATACCCTGCCACACCTATAGTGGCCAAAAACGATACAGAAAAGGGGGTGGTGATGAACAGAGTGTCTGAATTAAGCAGACCACTCTTACCCAGTCCAAAGATCAGGGCTTGATCCATCACCGTTATTTATCTCACTGCCCCATCCCAGCTCAGAACCTGGCTATATGCAAATTAGTCTGTCCCTGGCCCAGTGCATCATGGGAACAGGGCAGACCAAACTACAAAGCCAATTCTTCACCAGAAAGGAGACAAGCTACCGGGGACCGGTTTCTGGCATTTCAGCCTCTTCGGCCCGGCTTGCTTGAATCCTGATGGAGCAGTGAGAAAGGGACTCATGTCTGAGTATACCCTGCCACACCTATAGTGGCCAAAAACGATACAGAAAAGGGGGTGGTGATGAACAGAGTGTCTGAATTAAGCAGACCACTCTTACCCAGTCCAAAGATCAGGGCTTGATCCATCACCGTTATTTATCTCACTGCCCCATCCCAGCTCAGAACCTGGCTATATGCAAATTAGTCTGTCCCTGGCCCAGTGCATCATGGGAACAGGGCAGACCAAACTACAAAGCCAATTCTTCACCAGAAAGGAGACAAGCTACCGGGGACCGGTTTCTGGCATTTCAGCCTCTTCGGCCCGGCTTGCTTGAATCCTGATGGAGCAGTGAGAAAGGGACTCATGTCTGAGTATACCCTGCCACACCTATAGTGGCCAAAAACGATACAGAAAAGGGGGTGGTGATGAACAGAGTGTCTGAATTAAGCAGACCACTCTTACCCAGTCCAAAGATCAGGGCTTGATCCATCACCGTTATTTATCTCACTGCCCCATCCCAGCTCAGAACCTGGCTATATGCAAATTAGTCTGTCCCTGGCCCAGTGCATCATGGGAACAGGGCAGACCAAACTACAAAGCCAATTCTTCACCAGAAAGGAGACAAGCTACCGGGGACCGGTTTCTGGCATTTCAGCCTCTTCGGCCCGGCTTGCTTGAATCCTGATGGAGCAGTGAGAAAGGGACTCATGTCTGAGTATACCCTGCCACACCTATAGTGGCCAAAAACGATACAGAAAAGGGGGTGGTGATGAACAGAGTGTCTGAATTAAGCAGACCACTCTTACCCAGTCCAAAGATCAGGGCTTGATCCATCACCGTTATTTATCTCACTGCCCCATCCCAGCTCAGAACCTGGCTATATGCAAATTAGTCTGTCCCTGGCCCAGTGCATCATGGGAACAGGGCAGACCAAACTACAAAGCCAATTCTTCACCAGAAAGGAGACAAGCTACCGGGGACCGGTTTCTGGCATTTCAGCCTCTTCGGCCCGGCTTGCTTGAATCCTGATGGAGCAGTGAGAAAGGGACTCATGTCTGAGTATACCCTGCCACACCTATAGTGGCCAAAAACGATACAGAAAAGGGGGTGGTGATGAACAGAGTGTCTGAATTAAGCAGACCACTCTTACCCAGTCCAAAGATCAGGGCTTGATCCATCACCGTTATTTATCTCACTGCCCCATCCCAGCTCAGAACCTGGCTATATGCAAATTAGTCTGTCCCTGGCCCAGTGCATCATGGGAACAGGGCAGACCAAACTACAAAGCCAATTCTTCACCAGAAAGGAGACAAGCTACCGGGGACCGGTTTCTGGCATTTCAGCCTCTTCGGCCCGGCTTGCTTGAATCCTGATGGAGCAGTGAGAAAGGGACTCATGTCTGAGTATACCCTGCCACACCTATAGTGGCCAAAAACGATACAGAAAAGGGGGTGGTGATGAACAGAGTGTCTGAATTAAGCAGACCACTCTTACCCAGTCCAAAGATCAGGGCTTGATCCATCACCGTTATTTATCTCACTGCCCCATCCCAGCTCAGAACCTGGCTATATGCAAATTAGTCTGTCCCTGGCCCAGTGCATCATGGGAACAGGGCAGACCAAACTACAAAGCCAATTCTTCACCAGAAAGGAGACAAGCTACCGGGGACCTGCCCTGTTCCCATGATGCACTGGGCCAGGGACAGACTAATTTGCATACAGCCAGGTTCTGAAACTGGGATGGTGCAATGAGCTAAAAAACGGTGTTGGATCTAGCCCTGATCTCTTGACTGGGTGAGAGTACTCTGCTTAATTCAGAGACTCTGTCCATCACCACCCCTTGTTGTAAATAATTTTGTCCACCCTAAGCGTGGAAGGGTATACTCAGATGTGAGTCCCTTGCTCATTGCACCATCAGGATTCAAGCAAGCCGGGCCGAAGACGCCTGAAATGGCAGAAACCGGTCCCCGGAAGCTTGTTTCCTTCCCAGTGTAAGAATTGGCTTTTGTAGTCTGGTCTGCCCTGTTCCCATGATGCACTGGGCCAGGGACAGACTAATTTGCATACAGCCAGGTTCTGAAACTGGGATGGTGCAATGAGCTAAAAAACGGTGTTGGATCTAGCCCTGATCTCTTGACTGGGTGAGAGTACTCTGCTTAATTCAGAGACTCTGTCCATCACCACCCCTTGTTGTAAATGATTCTTAATACTTTGGCACGTATCCTGAGTGTCAACATGTGTTTTCTGCACAAGTCAGCCTCAGTGGCCTTTGTCCATGGTACTCTTTCGATTTGTCATGTGTTGGATACAGGTGCACAATGTACATGTGCAATATTTTGGGCTCATGCATACTCACACTGGGCAGTGCGTGTGTGCATATTCGCCAAATACTTAGATTGTTGTGTCTAACTAATAATGATGGTCAGCCACACAATGTGGCTTTGGGTGTCAACAGCTGTGATGCCAGTGTGAGGTGATGTAACACTTGATTCGTGTCCCAGGATGGCATCAGATTTCAGTTCAGGCAGGACTTTTCCCATGTGGCACAAGGTGTAAGCAATTCAAACATGTCCAGGTCTGGGTTTGGGTGGCAGGGTGGGAAAATGAGCTGGGATGCATGATCAGCTATCCTGTTGTCAGGCTGTGGATCATCATTGTGTCTCTCATACTAGTGTTTTCCTTGGCTGTTGCTTGTATCCTACTATACATTGAGCGTTGTGTCTCTCACAATTGGCCACAACTAGACTTTGCATTGTGCAGTGTTCTGTGTAATGTGACTCATAATGCATGCCATGTTTAGAAATGAGGCAAAATGTATTGTAGCTTATATGTCTGATGTGTACAGGTGACTGATATGTTTTTGTTGTTCTCCTTGCCCACAGCAGCAGCATCTGAATCTGAAGGAGACACAGGCGCGGACCAGGCAGAGGGACCCAGCGACAGTGCCACCTGCTTTGAGGAGTCAGAGGGAGGCAGTGGCACGGAGGGTGAGGAGAGTCTGCAGGCCAGACGACATGTGACTGACACATCTTACCATCCCAACAACTCCGAGTCAGACTCTCAGTAGGAGGGGGAATATGCAGCAATGGTCACATCTTCTTCTTTCTCTGCCCTCCCCTCCTCCAGTACCATCTCCACCCTCCCAGTCGTTACTGTCCCTAGGGTCCGTGCTAGACCCCGTGTCTCCTTTGTTCCCGGCACCGCAGCCGCTGCCCCTGTGTCCCCTGCTGCCCTCAGTGCTGAGACTGTGGACCTACTCCGGCAGATTGCAGTAGGTCAGACATCCATGCTGACTGTCCTCCATGGACATACACAACTGCTTACACAGGTGGTGTCGTTCATGGAGGGCATGTCATCGGCCATGTCTGATCTACGTCAGAGTGTGGCTGCCATGGAGTCAACACTGACGGCAGCTCTGAACACCCAGCAGCATCTGTCCCCCCCCATCCTTCAGACCCATCCACCTCTGCCTCTCACATACCTACACAGCATACTCGCACACGCCACAGGTCAGACACACCCAGCTCACACACACAGCATAACAAGCTCAAAGCTCCACGCACCCATTCTCAAGGGGAAGTAGGCACACACCCAGGGAGAGGGGAAACACCTCACACACGCATCCACACACCCAGTAGAACTGACTCACAGCCCTGTACCTCCACCCCCAATGTGTCCCCGGGTTCAGGTGCTAGTTTTTCTGCACTGGCTGCGGTGTGCAGCCAGGTTTTTGAATCTACTTTTGGCGATGCCCCAACCAGTGTGGATGAATCCACTACACCTGCACCCACTCCACCTGTCCTTCCCTCTCCTGTCCATGCGGTGCCGGAGGATTCCACAGATGGTGCCCCCATAGTTACCACAGCTGATTAAACGCCATGTGCAGGCAAGTTTGGGTGTGTGCACACCCATGGAGGCACAGACTGTTGCAGAGATATCTTTGGACTGGCCATTGGCCTTTAATGAGCGAGGACTCTTATTTGCTTTTACATTTGGAACCAGCTGAATAAAGCTATTATTTTCCTTTTCTGAACTTGAGTTTGTGTGGAAAAGTCTGTGACTGCTGTGTGCCTGGGAGGTGGTATGATGTTAAAATATAGTTAGGTTGACATGTGTCAATCTCCTGTTGGTAATGTGGTTAAGAATGTTAGCTATATGTTGTAATGGCTGGCCACTGTTGGGCAGTGGGGGGGGTGGTATACACACACACTCTGATGCTGGGCACTGGTGGGCACTGGTGGGCACTGGTGGGGGTCTCAGCCACACACACACTCTGGTGCTGGACACTGGTGGGCACTGGTGGGCAGTGGTGGGGGTCTTAGACACACAAACACTCTGATGCTGGGCACTGGTGGGCAGTGGTGGGGGTCTTAGACACACACACCCTATGCTGCTGGGCACTGCTGGGCACTGGTGGGGGTCTCAGCCACACACACACTCTGGTGCTGGGCACTGGTGGGCACTGGTGGGGGTCTTAGACACACACACACTCTGATGCTGGGCACTGGTGGGCACTGGTGGGCACTGGTGGGGGTCTCAGCCACACACACACTCTGGTGCTGGGCACTGGTGGGCACTGGTGGGGGTCTTAGACACACACACCCTATGCTGCTGGGCACTGCTGGGCACTGGTGGGGGTCTCAGCCACACACACACTCTGGTGCTGGGCACTGGTGGGCACTGGTGGGGGTCTTAGACACACACACACTCTGATGCTGGGCACTGGTGGGCAGTGGTGGGGGTCTTAGCCACACACACTCTGATGCTGGGCACTGGTGGGCACTGGTGGGGGTCTCAGCCACACACACACTCTGGTGCTGGGCACTGGTGGGCACTGGTGGGCAGTGGTGGGGGTCTTAGACACACACACACTCTGATGCTGGGCACTGGTGGGCACTGGTGGGGATCTTAGCCACACACACACTCTGATGCTGGGCACTGGTGGGCACTGGTGGGGGTCTCAGCCACACACACACTCTGGTGCTGGGCACTGGTGGACACTGGTTGGGGTCTTAGACACACACACCCTATGCTGCTGGGCACTGGTGGGCACTGCTGGTCTTAGCCACACACACACTCTGATGCTGGGCACTGGTGGGCAGTGGTGGGGGTCTTAGCCACACACACACTCTGATGCTGGGCACTGGTGGGCACTGGTGGGGGTCTCGGCCACACACACACTCTGGTGCTGGGCACTGGTGGGCACTGGTGGGGGTCTTAGACACACACACACTCTGATGCTGGGCACTGGTGGGCACTGGTGGGCAGTGGTGGGGGTCTTAGACACACACACACTCTGATGCTGGGCACTGGTGGGGTCTTAGACACACACTGGTGGGCACTGGTGGGGGTCTCAGCCACACACACACTCTGGTGCTGGGCACTGGTGGGCACTGCTGGTCTTAGACACACACACCCTATGCTTCTGGGCACTGGTGGGCACTGCTGGTCTTAGCCACACACACACTCTGATGCTGGGCACTGGTGGGCACTGCTGGGCAGTGGTGGGGGTCTCAGCCACACACACACTCTGGTGCTGGGCACTGGTGGGCACTGGTGGGGGTCTTAGACACACACACCCTATGCTGCTGGGCACTGGTGGGCACTGCTGGTCTTAGCCACACACACACTCTGATGCTGGGCACTGGTGTTGTGCGGTGACGTACCGTACCCCGAGGTCGTTGATGTACCGTACCCCAGCTGGATGGCGTACATGCTGCACGTATGACACTGGTGAAGTGCGGTGACGTACTTCGATGACGTAGGTGCGGCACGCCTCCGTATTACACTGGTGTTGTGCGGTGACGTACCGTACCCCGAGGTCGTTGACGTACCGTACCCCAGCTGGATGGCATACATGCTGCACGTATGACACTGGTGAAGTGCGGTGACGTACTTCGATGACGTAGGTGCGGCACGCCTCCGTATTGCACTGGTGTTGTGCGGTGACGTACCGTACCCCGAGGTCGTTGACGTACCGTACCCCAGCTGGATGGCGTACATGCTGCACGTATGACACTGGTGAAGTGCGGTGACGTACTTCGATGACGTAGGTGCGGCACGCCTCCGTATTACACTGGTGTTGTGCGGTGACGTACCGTACCCCGAGGTCGTTGACGTACCGTACCCCAGCTGGATGGCGTACATGCTGCACGTATGACACTGGTGAAGTGCGGTGACGTACTTCGATGACGTAGGTGCGGCACGCCTCCGTATTGCACTGGTGTTGTGCGGTGACGTACCGTACCCCGAGGTCGTTGACGTACCGTACCCCAGCTGGATGGCGTACATGCTGCACGTATTACACTGATGAGGTGCGGGAGTGTGTGGACCAACGTACCCAGAGATGACAGTCGTGCAATGGAGATGTGCGTGTGTGGAAACAGGGAAAGGTATGTTGGATTTTGTTGTACTCACCTTCTGCGCCGTCATCGGTTTCTAAGTACGAGGTGGTGGCCGTACATGATAGGGATGAGACGGACGATGGCGTTCATGTCCTGCTTGTCGCGTACCGGGGTGCGGTTCGTGCCGGAGTGTGGTTTTACGGTAGTTTTGAGCTCTCGTAGAAAAAGAGCCGTACGGAGTGTGTTCTACATGGATCGTACTTCCTGGTTCGGGAAACGCGCTCTTTTTACGTTCGGACGTTGCGTCGAGCGTCAGCCGAATGCAATTCGTATGGACTTTCGATTCGTACAGCGTTTTTTACCAGTCGTACGGAGTGGCGCTTTAGATTGTGATCGTACTTGCTGATTCGTACGGCGACGCCTACGGGTACGACCCGTATGGGGAAAAACGCTCCGAACCGCTATTCGGAGCGCTTTTTCCCGGATCGGAATCGAGTGTTATTTTATGCTTAGGATATGTGTTTTTAAATGTTTTACTTTAATTTTAATGTGTATTTTGAAATTTTTGGGGGTTTTTGTGGGTGGGTTACTTTATGTATGCTTTTTTACAGGTTCCGGAACATCGCAGTATTTTTCCATGGAAGGATGCGTTTTTTTGGGGGAGAAAAGAGTGTATTACTCATTAATGTAATATTTTAACATCTCTCTCCTTTTTTCGTGATTTCCTGGAGCGATTTTTACTGTTTCTCACTATTTTTCGGGATTTTATGGTTGTTCGTTTGGAATGGATTAGGAGAAGATAGTGCTTTTTTTTTGGACTAGGTGTATGTATGTTCATAGTTTACATGAATTGAACACACTTGTTTTAGTCCGGGTTTTCTGGAGCGATTTTTGGAAAATTGTACTAATTTTCGTGTTTTTGTAGGGTGTCGCATTGGATTTGGAGAATAATATGCGTTAGAGTTTTTTACAAGGTGTGTGTATATCACTTTAAATTAAAAAGTGTCCGCACTTGTTTTATCGGGATTTCCTGGATCGTTTTTTACAATTTCTTTTTTTTCGGGGTTTTGAGTGTTTCCAGATTTGGATTTGGACTGGATTGTACTGGATTGTATGGATTATACGTGACTGGATTACGTCTTCTTCAGCTACAAAAATTGTAAGTGTTTATAAGCTATTTTATTTGGGTGGGAAATGTCGATTTATATGTCATTGGCATGTTTCATGTTATTATAAATATTGCATATTGCATATTTGTCTACAAAATGTATTTAAACATTGTATAAATATGTTAAACAAATATGTATTATTTATTAAGAAATCCAAATGGTATTTTTTGTTACATTTTAAGTTATTATCAGAAGCTATTGTTAATTTTGGTTTGATACTTTATAGTAGGCTTTTAGCTATTAGTGATAGGTACTCTAGACCTCTTGTTGAAGGATATAGTGTCACTTGGCTTTGCAGGAGTATGAACATTTGTTTGGTTTGTTTGGTTAGTTTAGGTCCAATTTGTGTAACAGATTGTTCTATCCTTAGCTCTTGGTAGCTTTGTTCTTTTTGTAAAGCTTCAATTAGATTTTAGAAGGTGGGTTTGGCTCTGCTAGTGGTAGCTTGGAATGCATTGTGCCATCCTTCAACACTGTTATTAGTTTTTGCCTCTTGGTTTAAGGTACTTAGATATACATTCCACCAAGGTTTGTGGAATTTTGGTTGGCGTCGGTGCCCAGATCTATGTAACCTTCCCCCGCAAGTATCCTCAAAATAGTCTAGTATTGGGGCCAGTTTATCTTCATACTTTTTGTAGTATGTGCTGTCAATTAGTAAGTTATAGTGTTCCGCTACATCAGTAACTGGAATATAGGCTAGTGCTATTAATATTTTTATTTGGGTTGCAAAGTTGCTATCACTTGAGTATTGAATGCTTAAGGTGGATTTCTGGAGATGTCTCCATATACTTTGATTGAAGTGATAGTAGCAACCTTGGATTGCTGTGTGGGGAAATGTTTTCAAAATGCTATTTATCATAGCTAGCTCGAAATCAATAATTATTTTCTGGGGAAAATAATTATTGATTTCATTTTTGATTACATTTAATATTTCAGTATATGTATTTTGTTGTTTGTTAGGTAACAAACAGTAAATAAAAGGGATATTGTAGTGATGGTATAATCCATGTATGGTATATAACTGATAAAATGGTTTGGGACATGGTTTAAAAGTCCCATCCATCATCCATTGTTCGCATTGTTGTATTTTTCTTAAATTTGTTGCAGTTGCAAACATTATTATTCTGTTGGTGGGGCTTTCATTGTCAAAAAGTAAAACTTTTCATTACTATGTGTAACGCTCATTTCTGGGGAAATTACAATTTCTTCAAAGGTTGTAGGGTTAGGTTGTGTTGTGGTAGTTAGTCTTTTTGTGGTAGTTAGTCTTTTTGTGCGCGCTATCGTGAGTTTAAGGGAGTCAATTGAGGGTAGCTGCCCTGAAGCATGTGCAGGAATTTTTAACAGTTCTTCTTTTAGGATTTGTGTGGTAGGTTTGTCACTCCCTGTGCTAGCTGTTTTTATAGTTTCCAAAGCATCCCATATCTCTATCTCTGTGACATTGGGTGGGTGATTGTGTTCCCTGGTGAATAATACATTTGTCTCTTCAGTAGTAGCCCTACCATAGCATTTGTTAGAATAGTATTTGGTACATTTCCAGAATACTTTTCTTCCTGTTTGTCTTTCTTGATTATAAACATACCCCATATGACATAACAACAATTTATTTTTCTGTGACATTACAAATTCTGCACCTTCAGTCATTTTGTATTAGTTTTTCTAGGAAAGATTAGAAAGAAACATGTTTAAATGTAAAATAATTTAGTTCGTGTTTTACACATTTATATTTCACTGTTTATACTTACAGTTGGTATAGCTTGTTTTGAGAAATGCAGAAACTGTGTTTTCAATTTATTTCTTTTCTGTTCTTCTTATTTTCCTGTTGGAATGAAAAGTTAAAAAATATAAGCGAATTTCAAAAAACATTTGATTATCTTCTAGGAGAAAGCTGTATTATATTTAGCTTTTTAATCTTTTTTATGAAATTATTCGATATACTTACTTGTTTAAATTGTTGAGTGTTTGCCTTTGGTGGAGTAGATGCAGGATGTAATGTGAATATCTGTAGAGAAGGTAGAATAAACAAGAAATGATTATTAGTAAATAGATTTATAATTTTAGGGACTTTGAGGAAGTAAATACATATACTTACTTGTTTAAATTGTGTAGTGTTTGCTTTAGGTAGAGTAGATGTAGGATGTATTCTGAATATCTGTAGAGAAGATAGAATAAATATTAAATGGTGTTTTGAAAATAGCTTTAGCATTTTAGGGTCTTTTAGGACATCTACAAATATAATTACATTTTTTAATTGTGTAGTCTTTGCCTTTGGTATAGTAGATGTAGGATGTCTTTAGAATATCTGTAAGGAAGATAGAATAAACAAGAAATGCTGTTTAGAAAATAGCTTTAGTATTTTAGGCCCTTTTAGGAAATGTACACATATACTTACTTGTTTAACTTGTGTAATCTTTACATTTAGTGGAGTAGAAATAGGATGTCTTCTGAATATCTGTTAATAAGATAGAGTAAATAAAGAATGGCTATTCCAAAATAGTTTTTAATAACAGCAGTTGGTGTATTAGAGAACATTTATATATACTTACAATCAGTAATTAGTGGTAAAGAAATAGGAGCAGGTTTTTTAATGTGTTTAGGAGATGTCTATATAAGAAATGCAGAATGAGAGAAATAAATGTTATTTAAACAATTAGGAGATATAGTTACATTTTTAGACTACTACTTGTGTATTAAAAAAAAAAAGGTTAACTTACTTGATTAATTTGGTAGCAATCTTCTTTTGTAATGTAGATTCATCAGGAATAATTTGGCCAAAGTGTTGCCTTCTTCTTTCGATAGAGTTAGCAGCAGCAAATGGTAGTAGGCATGTACTTCTTTTATAGTGTGTATGTTTTGTGTTCTCTCATTTAATTGGATGATTTAAGAAAGGGAGCATTTTATTGGCTAGTTTGAATTTTTTTACAATTAATTGGTTTGTTTGTTGATGTGGGAATGGAAATTTGTGAAGAGTTCTGCATTAAAGCTGGTTAGTTATTTATTTTATTTTAAATATATTTAATAATAATGTGATAATATATGTAGAATGATTTCGAAATATGTATATATTAATTGCAATGTTTTCATGATATGTTGGAAAAATGTTAACACATTTAAATGTCTTTAAAAATTGTTATTTACCATGTTATATTTATTTAGGATTGTGTAATGTATTTTATACGAAGATTTATATTGTATTTTACATATTTAATGTTTATAATCCTAAGTCGATATTCATAAAATGACGATATTTTTGTTGTCTACATATTTGCTGTCGATATTATTGTAGTGTTAGGTTTATTTTGCTTAAAAACGATATATTTGTAGTCGATATATTTGTTGTCTATATTACTGATGTCGATAATTTGTAGACTCGATAAATTTTACTGGATATTTTTGTAGTTTGTTAAATAAGTATAGAAACTCGATATTATTGCAGTCGATATTTTTTCAACGATATTTTGGCAACTTGATATATTGTCCGTCGATAATATTTCAGTGATCCCATATAATAACCACAAACGTGGGAACGTTTTAAATTCTTTAATTAATGTAAAATATTAAATGTCAGTGTCCATACTATATTAACTGAAACTTGATCAATCAAGAAAAATATGATGAAGATAAGATAGAATGAGAAACTTTCATTAAGCATTGAAACATAAGAAGGGTGCAAAAAGGAAGAACAGTACAATAACAAACCCACATTTATTATAATTACCTAGAATGGTGTGAAGACCAACCCTGGCCACGGGCTGGGTCAAAGGACAGAATCCCAAAGTGCAGGTGCCACCAGGAAAGAATAGATGTAAACCAGAATCAGGACAGGAACGGACCAAATTGGATCAGGACAGGACCACCTCAGGCTAAGACCGGCACCCACAGCTAACGTGCTATGCCTGTGTTGCACTTTCTCTGCAGCCAAGACCCAAACTCCGATTGGGTCTTCGAAATCTCCCTTCCCAGTAACCCCGATTGGGTTATCAAATCTTCTGACAGAGTGCTCCGCCAGCACTTCTGCTCTCGATCACCTATTGAGTGCGTTGGGTCAGTGACAGGTCAGCTACTCGGACAAGTCGGAGTTATACTATTTTCCAGGGCAGTGTACCACCCCCCCCCCCCCAATGTTGCAAGTGGAAGGATCCCAAATATTGATTGGACAGAAGGATGAGGAGAGGTCATCACACCATAAATACATGAAACTTTTCTTCTGCATTTTAAATTAGCGTTCCCGCCCATCAATTTATTTTCCCATGAGTTTTTTATTCCACCCAACAATTGAATGTTCTTATAGAAATATAATATTAACAGTTTGTCTTCCGCTTGGGGTCATCAGTCAGGTTCCCAGGCGCATCTTCTAGTGTGATGAAAGCTTGGCTTTGACTCAATGATGAATGACTTAAGCTCCTGATGGAGTTTGACATGCACAGTGTGGGTTTTCAAGATGCAGTAATAGCACCTCCCAGGTCCAAGATTACGATACATAAAAAATAGAAAAGAAACCGCCTTAGAGCACAGAATAAATGAATGCACTGTATACCACTTATCTCTACTCTATTCCCTTTGATTTATTTTAACTATTGCGTTTAGTGTTTAGGCAAAACAAACAGCTTAGCAAAAGCAGCAGTGCAACCTTCAAGCATGCTGTAACACAAAGCATGCGTAATCAAGAGGGAGAGGTAGGACCAGAAGGCTAGTCCATGTCCCCGGTTAATATATGGTTTAATCAAAAAGAGACTAGCTCAAATTACTTTTAGGGGAGGGGGAAGACTCTGGTATGTTTTGTCATGGAGTGTGAACACCCGGCAGGTGTGTTCATAAAGCCCTCACCCACCAACCTAGTTGGTGGCATGCTTCATCATCGGGCCCACCCAGTGGCACCTAGCGTGCCCCGGGTGTGCTTCAACGCCTGACTACAGCGGAGCTGGTATATTACTGAGTGTGCGGTGAAGCCTGTAGGCTCCAGGGCATTCCCCTCAAGGCTTGCTTCCTCTTGGACCTTGAGAACTTTGGACCAGTTTCTTGCGCCTCCTGCCTCTTCTCTTTCTGGCAGGCACCTGGGCCACTGTTTCAGGCTCCAGGTCCTCTTGATTACCCTTACCGGCTGCCATAGACCAAGTGGTCACACATGCCCACTCGGGCAGACCCAACATCTCTAAATGAGACTTACGCTCCACCTTCTCCCAAGGGGAACTCTCCAAATCGTTGCCTAGAAGACAGTGAACAGGCACGGCTGGCCTTACAGCTTCTTTCAAGGTAACTGAGACCCCCCACACTAAAAGGGAACTGGTGCCACTTTGCAGATGCACGCCGAGTTGTCAGCTGCAACTACTGGGTAGAAAGTGTTGGGAACCACCTGTTCCTCAGACACCAGCCGACAACTGACAGCTGTCACACCGGCTCCGGTGTCTCTCAGAACTCCCACACTATGGCCATTGATAGTAACCCACTGCCTGTATTTTTTAGTGTTATCAGGCCGATGAGCTCTTGGGACCATCTCACTGTCTCCTAAAAAGACCAGGGTGATTTCTGCAGGCCCCCACCCCTCTGGGGTACTTGACTCCTCCCCCAAGGCTACACTAACTATCTTCCAGGGTGGTGCACCGGTTGGTGCAGGGGTAATCTTTTTGGGACACCTATGGTCCCCCTGGAAGTGACCCACCTGACCACAAGCATAGCATTCTTGGGGGCCTTCTGGGCCAACTTATCTGCAGGGACCATGGCTTCTTTTCAGTGGGAGGATGGGAATCTTTCTCTTGGTTCCCTTAGGAATTACTTTAGGGCCTTTTTGGAACTCCTTCTGTTTACCCTCGCCCCCCCCCCCCCACTCTGGGACACTGCCCACCCTTGGCGGAGTCTCCCCTGTGACCTTTTTGGACCATGGTACTGACCCAGTGGCCTCCACATCAAGCTTCCTGGGGTCAGTCAGCCTACTATCAATCAAATGCTGGCCTAGCTCTGGAAAACAATTATCTGACAAGTGCTCCCATGCAACCAAATCATAGAGCCCTGGAAATAATTCACCGGGCTACCCTTCACCCATCCATCCAGTGCTCTGCAAAAATAGGAGACATACTCCACCTGAGTGCTTGACTCCAGCTTCCTACTGTTAAATTTTGGACCGATTTGTTAGCATGAGCTGAAAGCCATTTTTTATTTCTGGTAGCCATTTGTTTGCCATGTGCTCACCATGTGCTCTGTCCTCCCTCAGTGTTAACTGCTCTTGAAATCTGCCTAGAGACAAACTATATTCAGCATCCTCCACTTCGCACATGCCCAGAAGGGCCTAGCTAATAGAATGCACCTGCTTCTCTAGTATAACTGTCAGGCTATGTTTGCTGCTGTATGGAGAAGTAACTCTCCTCCCACTTTGTTGAGCAGGTAGATCTTGTATGCCCAACTTAGTCATTTTGCATGCTTACATGAGCCAGGGCTGCCCCTTGCATTTATGCTTACTATGTAACTCTAAGCATATATATAAAGTCCCAGTTTTCTGTACTCCTTAGACTGCCTCATTCAGTTGCTAAGGCTTCTGTGTGACGTAGTCTCACTCATTTGAGTTTAATAAAAATGATCTTTTATGTTTCAGCTTCTGTGCCAATTTCTTCTTTGTTGGTTTAAAAGGACCAAGTATCTGTGAGACCCCTAAGCAGGAGTTATGATTTCTTCACTACAAGCCCTCAACTTCTGCCTGTATATCTCTGGGGTCAAGCCATACCTCCTCACCAAGGCTTCCTTTCATGGGGGCATTAGACATCTGATCTTCAGTGGGCAATGCTACCAATGTATCACTCCCCTCAGTTAGGAAGTGGCTCTACAACCCTGCTCCCCAATCTCTCTCAGGGATTCTGTAGGACCCTATTGCTACCTCATATGCTTTGAACCACTGACCAATGTCCTCATGCTTTATAAAATCCCTAATAACCTCCCTGGGGATGTATACCTCCCCTTCTCCAGACACTGATGGTGTGCTTCCAACATTGGGACTGGACTCTATACTTTTTGCTTTTAGATCCTGTTCGCTCAAACCTCTTTCTTGTTCTAAGAACATCTTTTTCTGTTCTAGTGCTAATTTCTCCCTCTAAAATGCCAACTCCTTATCCTCTTTCCCCAGCCTGAGCTTTGTGAGCTCCAAATCATCCATCTTGTTTTTCTCCCTGCCCTTCAAGTTTTCTGCTGGAGACAGCCCTTTTGAAGATACACTTCAACCCCCTGGGAAGGTAACCTCCCCACAGGCAGACCCAATAGCCTATCTTGCTGTCCATCTAAATTCTCCACATCATCCATGGGTTGCTCGTCATGCTTGCTGGCATCCCTTGACTCCAACCAGACCCTCAATGCCTTTTGGAATTCCTCTTTGCTAGAGAGGCCTCTTACAGAGATTTTAAACTTTTTGCTGAAAGCTTTCAATTGTGGCACAGTGTAAGTTTCAACCCTATTCTCTTCAAACTCAATATCCACAGATGCAAGTGATGCTGGCTTTGTCATGATGAAGTCTGGCAGTTCTCAGTTGCAGGAAAAAAAATGGTCTCAAAGAAAAAGTTCCATCAGTTGTATGTGGTTATGTGATGGTCTGCATTCTACTAGTAGTGTACACCAATCACAGTATGTTAGACACAAATGCAAGTCCAGATCATTCCACCGCTACCACAATGTTAGAAATGGGGGGCTCTATTTGGCAATGGTTTGCATCGTTGTCTAGTTAGGGACCCTTTTTCCTAGTCAGGGTAAGGGGATACACTTGTAAAATAACCCCTGCTCACCCCCTTGGTAGCTTGGCACAAGCAGACAGGCGTATCTCAGAGGCAGTGTGTAAATCATTTGCAAACTCATACAGTAATGTGAAAACACTACAAATGGACACATACCAGTTTAGAAAAAGAAGTAATTTGATCTAAACCAAAACAAGACCAAAGCAACAAAAATCCACAATACAGTACTAAAAATATGAGGCTTGAAAGATAGAAACAGTTCTGTTCCAAGAAAATGTGGGATGCAACACTTTTACTCAAAGTACTTTGGATGTGTCAAAAAATGCAAGCAATATGGGTCGCAGGGAAGGTGATGCGTTGGTTCCTTTCTCCGGGGTAGGTGATGCGTCGGGTCCTTACTGCTGTGCAGGGGAGGTGATGCATCAGCTCCGTACCAGAGATGAGGTAATGCATCAGTTTCTTACTGCATGGGGAGGTGATGCCTCGGTTTCTTACTGCATCCCCCAATGATGAAACAGACTTGAGGCTTCAATGCGTTGCATGATGATCTGGTACAATGCGATGCATGAAGTCCCCCGGAATGCACTGTGATGATTTTAGCCATTTCCTTTCGATGCGTCGGTTCTTCCACAACAGGGCCTGCGTCAGAATCGGTGCAGGGATCTCGGATTTCGGAGGTCGGTGCAGGGGATTTTTCGCACAGCAGACACTTCAGCTGATAGTAGGCGCTGCCTCAATTCTTCAGCGGCAGCGATGCATTGGAAAATTCTTCTTGTACGGCTGCGATGTGTCGGAAGCAGGCGATCCGTCAATTTTCACAGTTCTTGCAGTTTCCAGTCCCAAAACAACCTCCAGAGGTCCAGAACACTGACGGTGCCTCTCAACAGGTCAGAACTCCCAGCTAAGGATGTCGGGGGGACTGAAGGTGAAGTCTTTGTGTCCCTGAGACTTCAGAACCAGTAGGTAAGCTCTATTTCAAGCCCTTGGAGTTCTTCCCCAAGGAGGGGATACAACATGCAGCAAAGCCCTTCTCCTTTCCTTGGCAGAAAGTAGTCACTGCAGGCCAACCCCAGAAAGCAAACACCTCAGGGGCAGTATTCCTCCTCACCTCAGTTTCTCCAGCTCTTCTCCTTGGCAAAAGTTCCTCTTGATTCTCAGAAGTGATGTAAAAGTCTGAGGTCTGGGCCCCTCTTGTTATAATATAAAGGGCCATCCAAAACAGTTCTGTCCAATGTGGTGCAGCTTCCTGGCAGGAGGTGGAGGCAGACCAAGCCAATTTAGGTGTGAAAGAAATCTCCTCCCCCTACTCTGAATGCAGCCCAGGTCCATTCAGCCCAACCCTGACCCACCCTGGAAAGCCAGGACACATCAAACCCCCCCAAGTGGCTGTCTGAACAAAATGCACACCTAGAGCTCCCGTCACTCTAAAGCCAGACATTCAATGCAAAACCTAGCAGAGGCACACTGGATATTACTCATATGGATATCTGAAGCTTCAGCCAGACCGTACTTCCTACAGCTAACTTGGGTCCCATTTAAAAATGTAGACAGCTTTAAAGGGGAAATATAGGCCCTATGTACAGTGAATAAGTGGTTTCTCTTCAGCCAGGCAGGTTTTACTATGCTAAAGAGAGTCTAAAATGAATTCTGTCACAATTGCTCGCACTGTTCATTTGGAGGATGTTCACTCCAAACTTCATCTACGAGTTTAAATTCACCGTCCACGGCTGCCTCCATTGCCCAGTATCAGTAGGAGACCTCCCTCTCACTACTGGCCTGGCTACTAACTGTTGTTCTAGTTTAACCTTTTTGAAGAATTTTGGTTCCCCAAATTTGAACAACCCTTCAGGTAGATTGGCCCCTCTTAACATAACCAAGAACATGCCTCCTGCCCTGGTGTTTACACACATTTTTAACAACATCCGAGAGTGTGATAACTGAAAGCCCCAGGCATAGTATTGTAAGTCAGGTAGCGCCTCAGCTTCTTTCAGGCTATTCTAGTAGTTTGGGATGCCCAGATAAAGAAGTTTACGACCTGCAGAATTTCATCAATAGCTAGTTTATCAAAGTGTAGGGGAATTGAATTAAAGAGAAAGGTTATTTTAGGTAGCACCATCATCTTAACTAAATTCACCCTCATCAGAATTGTTAAAGGTAGATGGGCCCAAGATTGGATCTGTTTTTGACACTCCTTTGACGCCTGCACTAGATTAGCTTCTGCAATCTTGTCTATGTCCTGGACAATTCTAACCCCCAGGCATCGCAAACTAGGGCTGACATGATGCTGACTCCTCTCAGGGTTCCACGTCATGATCTCAGTCTTCCTGGCATTCACTTTATACCCTGAGACTTGTTCGAATTCCTGTGCCAATCTGATCACTGCCGGGAAGGTTGTTTCCAAGTCTGCCGAAAGAACCAAGATGTCATCTGCATATAGGGCCACCTTCCTCTCCCACTCTCCATGTCTGAAAGGCACAATACTAATATCTTCTCTGAGCTTCTGTGCGAAAGGTTCAATATACATATTGAAAAGAAGAGGGGAAAGGGGGCAGCCCTGCCTGGTACCCCTGGTGATCCTATATGGTTGAGTCAGCTTACCGTTGACCAGCAACCTAGCTGACGGGGCTTGATATATCAGCTGGAAGGTGTGACAGAACTTTTTACCCAATATAAATTTCCCCATGCCTTCCGACAGGTAGACCCAATTGACCCTGTCGAGAGTCAAGGCTGCAAGAGGAAGAGAGTAAGTAGAGGCAATATCTATTGCTCCAATAAGGTTGTAGGTGAGGTCTGCTAGATGTCTTCCTGAAGGATATCTCCAGCAATAGACCGCAGCCTGGCTGTCAAGATTGAGGCAAAGATTTTATAGTCCGCATGTAAAAGTGAAATTGTGCCTATATGACCCACATCTCACTGGATTTTTACCAGCATCATTCCACGCCCCGGGGGGGCTTAAGGCCCTCTGCTAATATCTTGTTAAATAGGTATGTCAGAACCGGGATTATCACCTTGCCAAAGACCTGTATAGCAAGCGAGAGAAATAGAGAGCACCAGGGGCCCCCTCGCACATCTCCGGCTGACGCACCCCAGCAACAAGACCGGGAAAAGCCTCGGAGAACACTTCGGTAGTTCAGCGAACAAAAAAGAGCAGGTAAGGCGGCATTACACTGTGGGACAGGAGAAAGGCACTCCAGGTGCAAGCAACTGCTTAGATAGCAGTCGCCATGTTCTCCTCAAGCGAGCCACTAAAAGATGCATCTTAGTGTTCTGAGTTCAGGCATATCAAACTTTATTTTCCCATTGGGTTCAGATTGGGTTCAGATTGATCTTGATGGACTTGGAAATCTGACTAGGACTGAACAAGCTGCCTCCACTAGATTCTTTGTATCGTTTGAGATAAACCTAACTCTGGTTAACTCTTCCCTCACAACCTCCCTAAAGCCAACCAGTGCCAAATCCTTTGTAGAGACATTCATCAACCTTTTAATATTAGCAAACACCTTTAACAATTCTGACCTGTTGAGGGGCTACTTAGCTGGCTGCCTCCTATTCTTTTTAGGTTGCACCTTTAGGAATAACAGTGGAGGTCTCACCTGCTCACTATCTTTTCCAGCATGTGCTGCGACAACACTACTAGGGTCGGCTAGTGTATTTATTTTAGTTCATCCTCTTTTAGTAGATCTTACACTCTGACTTATCATATGTGGAGAGAATCTTACCATGGAACATTCGCTATATTTAACATTTCAAATTGGACTAAAATTTTTACCATTTTCCTCCCACCAGACTCAGTTTTCCCTGTTGGGGATTCCTTTCTTTTCCTTCCCTCTCTCCCCATAGAGTTAACCTTGGACTCTAAATTCTTTTTACATGGTTGCCACTCATCAATGGATTTTCTTCCAATTTTTCAGTTTTGTTCCCTATTTTGGGGACCGTTAGGCTTGGGGAGTTAACGGGTTGCTTAAATGGTTGGCTAAGAAGGGCTATACCATGTATCTTCTGTTTCTTCTTACAATTTCTTTCCCCTCTCCTTTTTGGGTACCTCATTTACCCCCCGGCCACATAAAAATAACACTATA
Organism: Lissotriton helveticus; assembly: GCF_964261635.1. Taxonomy (NCBI): domain Eukaryota; kingdom Metazoa; phylum Chordata; class Amphibia; order Caudata; family Salamandridae; genus Lissotriton; species Lissotriton helveticus. Next base: position 596,854,746 of record NC_136063.1, on the reverse strand, counting down.
TCTAGATAGAACCTTTTTTCCCAAAAACACCTCTCCTTCACAAAGTTAGATAGGGATGTCTTGATACAAAACTCTCATCACTTGTAACCTCCATGTGGCAGCATACCTCACCATGGGGGTGGACAGAACACCAGCTTTCAAAGTACCCCCTTCTATCTCTTCTCTTATGAGGACCTCTTTGACTTTAAACTTTAATGGTTTGCCAATAGTTTCAAGCAGGTTTAGAATCTTAACATTCTAGGTGTTATTTAAAAGTAGAGCTTTTAGCACACCCTGAAAAGTTACTTACATTAGGAGGAGAATATTCACCATTGATCATTCTTGCAAAGTCAGAAACATTTCACAGAGAGTTTATTTCATGTTCACGTTCAAGGTTGGCCTGTTTGGTTTCGTCAGTCCCCCTTGTATGGCCTACTGTGAATTCTTCAAATCCCCTGTGCTCAGCGATAGAGATACATTCATGCTGCAGATTTCCCACAGCCTTGTCCAGCACTCTATCCACCCCAACTCCCTTTGCAGTTATTGGAGATGATGAACATCTAGAGAGTATTGCCCCAAGAACCCCACTTTGGGGCTCCCTCCGGTTTAAATAATTTGACAAGTCAATGTCCTTTGCACCTCGTCCAAAACCTTCAGAAAGAGAACTTAGATAGTCTGCATTGATCTTCTTGCTTCTTAACAGGGAGGCAACATCAAGTTCATACAACAGATAAACATCTTCCACCATTTGAATTATCTCTGGAGCACATAAGAGTGGGGATTCAAAAAGGGGGAGATCACACCACCTGGCACCACCTTCATTCCCTCCTATGGTACAAGTCTCTTCTATTCCTTTTGCAGATCTTAAGCATGGACTTCTAGGTTTACATTGGTTACATTAGTAACAAAGTCTCACTGAGAAGAGGGTAAGCCCGCAATTGGCCTAACCTATTTCCCGCTTTGGCTCAAAGTCTTAATCTTCAAAGCTTCAGGTGAGAGATACCAGAGAAAGTAATGGACATAACAGGCTCTATCTCAAACATGGACTCAGGCAATTGGTTATTTACTGGCCGACCTAGAGCTATTTGTAGATCCTGGTCCATCCCTGGCATTAGTGACCTCTTTGGGTAGCCTCTTACTGATGTAGGCGGACCACCATCACGTGTCTGTGTCCTCAAAGCACAGTCCACTTTCACCTCGTGCTGACTTATGATAGCAGTTATAGATAAACCCTCTTTACTACAGGTGAAGGGGGTTTGAGAGCTCAGATATTAACTGAGCATAGCAGAAGTTCAGGAGTGTCCCAGATTCAGTCGGAAGCAGGGTGCTGAGGTTGTTGGTAGCAGGTGCACAACAAAGAAGTGGGCCATCTTAAAACACACTGCACAGCTGAACTTAACGGTAAGTCTGGGGGATCCCACTCAAGGGAACACGCCGCAAGGGCCAGGCAGGCTGGGTGCAGAGCAGATAGGGCAGCCAAGCATTGTGTGCTGAGATGGTCCTCATGGTCAGGTGCATGCAGGTTGCAGAGGCAATTCTGGGACAGCTGGACCACTCACAGAGTGGGTCTCAGGAGTCTCGAAGTACTTCAAAGGGTGTCTGCATCCTGTGTCACTGGAGTCCGGATTTGACTCTTTCTGCTCAAGTCTTCTGTATAGGGGATCTGGTGTATTTGCTGCAAGACCCCTTGTAGTTTTCCTTATGTTAGCCAAATTGTGTATGTTGTAGGCTGCATTTTCTTTTGCACACGTTACTATATAAACACACTTCCTTTTGTGTAATATTGTACTTTCACACGGAAACTGCATATGTTTTCGTGTACTGTTCTTTTCCTGGGATTTAGTCTGAACATCGTAGACAAGGTCTGTTAGAATAGAAATATTTATGTTTGCGCATTGCCCTGTGTAAGTTTGCATTTGCTGCATCATTTTCTTCACAGGCGCCGTTTCTTTTTTATGTTCAAAAGTTTTTATTTGTTGTTTCCAAACAAAAGGTAATACGGACAATTTGAAACATAAAACCATAGGAAAGAGACATACAAAACTTTGAATCGTGCATGTAAAAATATATCATCTCAATGGGCAGTAGCAGACATTAAGAGATCAAAATAACATAACATAAATTATACAGGTAGCATATGTAGTATAAGAGCATTGGCCCACAGAAGGTAACGGCCGCGTATATAGGCATGAGAGGTGGTCAGGGGATTAGCATGGAGAAAGACCAGCAGACGTAGTGTTCGTATTTTGTAGGGTGGGTTCGTGAGTGTGAGGTAGGAGGTTCATGGTGGCTTGCGTGAGCTAAAATAGGTGTCCAGAGTGTCCCACATACATCTGGTAGGGGATCGCCATGGCGAGTTCTGAAGTGAAATATTATCAGCTCCTCTTAGGATGGAGACCCAATTTAACCAGCAGGCAAAGGAGGCTTTGCAGGTGTCTTTCCAGTTACTAAGGATGATTTTGACCGCTGCAGTGAGGAGAAGATCTAGCAGGGCCCTATCATTGTCAGTAAGGGACCCGGCTTTGAGGAAGCCGAATACCAGGGTCGGTAATTCTCTCTTGAGGGAGTATGAGAAAATGTTGGAAAGGAAGGCAAAGCTCTTGTTGCATGCACAATGGAGTAGGAGGTATTCTAGGTCGCCAACTTAACCTTGCAGTTCCAACAAACAAACTGCGTCCCCCCTAATGTTGTGTGAGTGAAGACGCGCAGGCGTCCAGAAAGCTCTATGGAGCAGCCAAAATTTTGTTTGGGCGAGTGCTGGGCTAATTTTGTGCCTCATGGTTGAAGCCCACGTTTTGGACCAATCCGATTCTGATATTGGAAAAGAGGCGTGTAATTCCCAAAACTGTATGAGATGTTTATTGAGGGCTGAGTGTTGAGGGCGTATTAGTTTATAGAGCCAAGAAACCAGGTGTCCGAGTCTATTTAGTTTAGCAAGGTAGTTTGGGGGAGAAGGAGGCTTTGTGGAGAGCTTTGCTTTAGTAATCGCTGACTTTATTTGTAAAAAATTATAAAATTCTAGTGAGTCAATGTTGTATCTTGATTGGACCTCTTTGAAGGAGAGTGGGTAGGAGTCGCTAAACAACTGGTGGGGGAATTAGATACCTTTTTCAATCCATACGTCATTATGTAGTGGTTTCCCCTTATATAGGAATGTGGAGTCATGCCAAAGCGATTCCATATAAGAGTGCCTTATACCGATATCTAAGAGGTTGTGAATTTTCCGCAAAGCGATTTTTGTGTTCTGAAATATGGGTTTTGAGCATTTGCAGTTAAGGTTTGCAGTTAGGGCGTGTTAAGGTTTGCAGTTAGGATGGCTGCTGGGGCGAGCTTTCTCTACGATCAGCCAGACGGGGGTATATTCAACAGGTGGTGCTACCCAGTAAGAGCCTTGTTTGGCAAGAAATGCCGTCTGATATAGTTTGAAATCCGCCAGATTGACCCCTCCAAAGGACTTATCCAGGTGGAGTTTCTTTATGCTAATTCTTGCTTTTTTACCCTCCCATAAGAATTTAGAGAGCAAGACGTCTTATTTGTGATGGAAGGCTGGAGATAGAGTGAGGGGCAGCATTGTAATTAGTTAGTTTACTAGGGGAGAGATCATAATTTTGATGGCCTCGAACCTCCCCATCATGTTATGAAACGAGGAGACCAACTATCCAGGAAGGATTTAATTTTTTCTAAGGTGGTGGATTCATTACGTTGAAGTGTCTCAAGTAGGGTACTCCCAAATTCAATCCCGATATACTTTATATATTCAGTCTGCCATGAGAGGCCAGAATTACCCAGCATGTCTCTGGAACCATAAACGTTCAGTGGCTTAACTTCTGACTTATCACGATTTAGTTTGTATCCGGAGTGGGCTGAGTATCTCTCAATGGTGGTCATGAGAGCCTCAATGGAAGTAACTGGGTTCTCGGTAACCACGAGGATATCGCCCGCATACGCGGCAAGTTTCACCCGTGTGTCTCCGAAGTCCACACCCGTAATTTCATGGTTACGTTTTATGTCGGCGATGAGAGGTTCAAGGGCCAAGAGGAACAGTGCGGGCGAAAGAGGACAGCCCTGTCTAGTGCCCTGTTCCAAGAGAAATGGGTCTGACAGGGTGCCATTTATGGCAATCCAGGTGTCCGGAGCGGAGTAGAGGGCCATTACCATGTCAGTATAAGCCTTCCCCAGGTTAAAAGATAGCATGCACTGTTTTAAGAAGGACCAAGACTCCCTGTCAAACGCTTTTTCCGTGTCCAGGGTGATGGCAACAGAGGGGGTGTCCATTATTTTAGCTTTCTCCAGAACGTGGCACAGTAACCTGGTATTGTCATTGGACATGCGGTACTTGAGGAACCCAACTTGAGAGCTACTAATCAAGTTTGGAAGGGCAGCATTGAGTCTGTTGGCAAGGATTTTTGCATAAATCTTGCAATCTAGGTTGATAAGTGAGATTAGTCGGTAATTTGTTGTTAAAAGGGGGTCTTTCCCTTCTTTCGGAATGACAATAATAGTGGCTTGGGAATACAGAAACCCAGCATCCCGCCACAGGAACCAGGAGCCCTGTTAATATCTATTGGGTAAGAATCACCTGATGTGATACCTGTAACTTGATTATCTTTAGCGCCACCATTTGAAATTACATGGCCCCCTTTTTTGTCCTTTTTTGTCTTTATCTATAGACAGGGAGTTATTTTAACCGTATCTATTGAGATTCTATTGGAACCTAACCCTAAAGGTAACCACTTTTTACTTATATCTTTTCATGGATTAATGGTATCTAATGGCTTAAATAAATATAAAAATTAAGCAAACCCTCACTATGAAATATTTTCCCCCGAAATATGCAGGAACCTATCCTTATCAAGATCCCCACATCAGGAGGATTATAACACGCTTGATTTTACATTTGAGTATTCCTTGAATCATTGGCGACTTCCGGCTGGCGGGCTTAAATGAAATATTTTTACACTTTTCAGGTAATCTAACTGCCCTTAGTCAATACCACAATATCTTAAATTGTGTATAAACCTCAGTTATAATAAATTTCCAAATTTTCTAAAGCAATTTTTATCTATACCCCATAGGATATATGCAATTATAAAAGACTAAATCCTGGAATTATCTGACATCAAGGATTATATTTTATAACGAATCCTTGGACTTATGCCAAAATAGGTAAATATCATCTTCAAATAGTACACGTAGCAAAGCACGCTGTGGACCATTTTAAATCATTACCCTGTTCTTTCTCATAGCACTATCTCAGAAATCAGGATAAAGGAAATTCCTTATAAGATTCAGATCGATTAATCCACACTATACCTCATTCTTTTAAGTAAGTGTACCTATTTATCAGATTTACACATCTATAGCAGTATATGAATGCTCGCACTGTGGAAATAGGTGACCATAGACCATACTAATGATTCATACTAAGCTATGCTCCAAGTACACATTTTTATCTCTATACTAGGGCTTAGAACTATAAAACCTATATTAGGAATTTTGATTTGTATACCATTCATTATACCCATTTGCACGAGTCTGTGGAACCATTACCTTGACGGAATGTATTATAGATATTATCATATATCACAACATATAGGAAGTGGTGATCCAACAATACTCCTGATAGACTTCCCGTCTAGCACTTGATATCGACGGGTCTTTTACCCTAATTGTGGTCTACAATCCTGTGACTACCAGTAAGGCAAGGAAAGCGAAATGAAATTAATTAGACATGATGAAATGTTTTGGAAATACTGAGACTACTATGACAAGCATTAGTTATTAGAAACTTGATGTGTTAAAAATCAGGATCTAAAGAACATGCATAATATTGTGTATAATTTTTTATTGTATGGCATTTTCCTTTTAGAATTACCGTGGCTGCTCCAGAAGAAGGCGCTGGTCCGCCGAAACGCGCGTAGAGATAAAATTTGCCACCTTGTTTATATATTTTTCTAATTGTTTATTCTTACGTGTATCCATCCATCTAATTGAATGGAAATTTTTATGATACCTTGATTGTTTATTTTTATTGTGATATATTTGCCACTTTTAAAATTGAAATTGACTGTATTACATGAACTTAAAGCTGTGTTAATAATTTTGAATAAAATTGTACAATTTTTCTAAAAACTATTGTTGTAGCTCAGTCCCTTCCTATGTCTACTATGGTTGTTGCCTAGATTGATACCTATCACTCATTTGTTTTCCCTGGTCTAGGAACTACAATTCTTTGTATTCAGTGGGTCCTTGTTAAATATATGCATTATTTTCCCACAGCTTGTCTGTGCAGGGCTGGTCTGTTGCTTTTGTTTTAAGTACTTTTTTTATCTAGTTTCTCCTTGCTTTACTTGGTGTCACAACCATAAGACTATTAATCCTTAAATATTGCCCTTAAATATCCATCAATATGGCCCTTCAAAAAACATTTGGGTTTACCGACGAAGAGTTTGAGACGCTTGTCGGTACCTCAAGTTCATTTAACCATACCTCAGGTGAACCCACACGTCATAATGATGACACGAAAAGACTATTGGACCTTAAGAAGAAGCTTACACGCATCGAAGCTCATGGGGAATTTATGCTGGCGTATCTACGCCTGGGCATTATCCCAATGGGTCTCCGTGTAAGAAATATCCCTGGGCTATTTGTACACTATAAGGCATTTCTGGATAAATGGAGCAGAATTGCTAGTAGGTGCTCAAGGGATCTTATGATGCTAATAGTGGAAACTGCGAAAGAGTTAGCTGCAGAAGTAAGATCAGACATCGACGAACTAGAAGATAAAATTAAAAAGATGGGAAATATAGAAGATGCAATGAAGAAAATTGCCGAGTGCAATAAAGAGGTAGAGTCATTTTCGAGCTATCTCGATAAAAGGAAGAACGATAAATTACTAAAAGATAAAAGATATGCTACAATTGAGAATACTTACCCGTACCTAAAATCAGATTTTTACAAACAAAATCATTTCACGCCTGAAAATAGTGATGAACAACAACGGGTAAATACCTTCTCACAAAGTTCTGACTCTGATAATGATAATGATGGCTATTATGAACCTGAACCTCACTATAACCAGCCTTCAGGCAGAGGGGCACGTAGACAGCCTTTTTTAGGGAACCGAGGGATGGGACGAGGACGCCCCCGGGTTCACTTCCAGGGACAACCGAGAGGGAATTACAAACCCCAACACCATCAGCAACAACAAGAGGAACCCCAATTCGTACGAGAAACAAGAAACAGGCAGTATTGGAAGCAGGGGATGTAATACCCATTTTTAATCTTTCAAACATCAACCTCGATCCATCTAGTACTGCGTTGCTGTCAAAAGGCCTCTCATTTGTCCCGCACTCCACCCCCAATCTCTTTGAACTCTATTGCGACATCATCTCATTTTTTCGGAAAATCCGTCTTAAAAGGTTCTTCATAACTGAAAGCCGAGATGACGAAGAAACTACCACCATAAAATCTCTTAGCCTTCCCTCCACTTTCAGTCCCTCACTAGAACAATTGGGACCAGAAATAGCTACCTTTGAGTTGGTCATCTTAAAGAAACTAGATCAGGCATTAAGATTTATCCCGAAACCGATCTATAATATAGATAAGGATGAACATCAGGCTCTGCTAAATATCTCCTCTAACAAAGACTTAACCATTAAGAGTTGTGACAAGGGTGGTGGGATTGTTCTGATTGACACTGCCCAATATGAACTTAATATGTTGAAAATGCTAGATGACAAGTTATTCTACACTCCTATCCAAACATACTCCCCACTGAACTTATCCAAAAAAATTAGGTCTTTGACTAACACAGCTCTGGAAGATGGTTTCATTACCACTAAAGAATTTGAATTTTTAAACCATAACTTGGGTAAAACTGCTTGTATATACGGGTTGCCTAAGATTCACAAGAATCCCAATGATCCACCGTATCGCCCAATAGTTTCTACCATAGGAACGGCTACTGAGCCACTGTCTAAATTCATAGACAACTACCTGCGCCCATCTATATCCAAAATCAGATCTTATGTGCGAGACACAGGAGATATGATAAAAAAGACAGAAGGGCTATCCTTCAATCCCAACCGGGATCTCCTGGTTACAATGGATGTGGAGTCCTTATACAGCAATATCCCACTGACCGAAGCAATGCAAACAACATCATGGTTTATTGATTTGCACAACATCCCTTGCCCGAAAACATTCCTCCTGGCTTGTCTGGAAATTGTCCTAACCGACAATTATTTTGAATTCGGTTCCCATACTTACCGCCAGGTAAAGGGCGTAAGTATGGGCGCATCGGTCGCGCCGTCAATCGCTAATATTTACATGGCGGCTTTTGAAGAAAGATATGTCCACAACGAGGTGGCCCCCTTCTTTGAGTCTGTCTCCCATTGGTCCAGATATATAGATGATATCTTTTTTGTCTGGACCGATGGGAGGGAGGCTTTGGAGGAGTTCATCTCTTGGATAAATGAGGCAGACCCCAATCTTCGCTTTACGTCGCACATTAGTTGCGAGAAAGTGGAGTTTTTAGACATTGAAATTAAAAATGACGATGGAGTCTTGAAAGTTGATTTGCATATAAAGCCTACGGCTAGAAATACCTTGCTACATTATAGCAGCTTTCACCCTAGATCTCAGAAAGACTCCATACCATTCTCCCAGTTTCTAAGAGTCAGACGAAACTGTTCAAGTCTGGCAGACTTTGACAGGCAAGCATTACTGATGAGAAGCAAATTCATTGAGAGAGGGTATCCTCACCGGTTGGTGAGACACTCTTATAAGCGTGCCCGCTACTACGACCGAGATTGCTTGCTTCTGCCTAAATCTGTAAAATCCAATGACCAAGTGGTCTGTGTTACAAAACACTCAACTATAGATGCCAAAATCAAACAAATAATAAACTCAAATTGGCACATTTTGAACAGCAATTGTACCGTAGAACAGAAATTAGCGAAGCCTCTTTTTGCTTACAAAAGAAACAAAAATCTAAAAGAACATATTGTTCACTCACGCTTCAGAACCAGATCAAATGGTTTAAATTTGGCACAGAGGTCTATTACATCAAGTAACCCTGTGAAAGGAACTTTTCCATGTTCATCTTGCTCTCACTGTACCAATATTATAAGAGGAGAGGAATTCAGCCACAATGGCCATAAAACAACTGCAAGAGAAATGTGGAACTGTAAATCCACTAACCTGATTTACTTCATTCAGTGCCCCTGCCTCCTGGGATATATAGGGGAAACATCCCGAGCAATACAGACGCGCTTGAATGAACATCGTTCAGCAATCAGAACAAAAAAACTGGCTGCTCCAATGGTAAAACATTTTTGGGAGAAAGGACACAATGCAGAAGACTTCACTTGGAGAGTTTTAGAAACAATTCATACGCCTGACACCAAAGGTGGATCAGAAATTAGAAAGAAAAGGGAGGTATTCTGGATATTTGTCTTCAATACCTTCCGTGAGGGAATGAATAGTGAATTACCGTGGGAACATGCAATATGCTAGAAGAAAATTATTCCCTACATTCATTTTTCCTCATTAGGGACACAATCTGTAACTTCTGACTTAATCCCCATACCTATAATTTATTTGCTTTACCTTCATTATTTAGAAGTCAAATAATTCCAATTTGACACCCTTGCCTATATTCTTATTCTAATAGGGTTATAGCTTGATTAATTCTGAAGTTAAATAATTCATCTCTTATGAGGATCACTACAATGATAATTGTTTGCGAGAATATAATATAATATATAAAGACAAAACAACCTTATACCAGGCTTGCCTTCCCCATATTTGTAATACAGTCTGTTTTTTATTACAACTGTCTGATACACCGGGGAGTCTCTAGGGATAGATCCATCGTCCATTTCGACCCACAAAGATACTGCGGTCTAGTATCATGGGCGACTTCAATAAAGAACTAGTCCTTTCTTTATCGCACTGACTGATCAGTCCGACATCGACAATCAGTCCGCCCTTAACACTTAGTCTCTTTTCTATCGTGCCGACTACAATACTCCAAAGGGCAGACACATTTAAAACAAACTAGTCCGTTTTCTATTACCTTTACGAATAAGCCCGCCCTACTACAAGGAGTCCTTCGTCTATTGCACCGATAATCAGTCCACCCTTGACACTTAGTCTCTTTTCTATCGTGCCGACTACAATACTCCAAGGGGCAGACATATTTAAAACAAGCTAGTCCGTTTTCTATTACCTTAACGAATAGGCCCGCCTTGCTATAGGGAGTCCCTCGTCTATTGCACCTATCGGAGTATTCTAAGGGTTTGATCTTTTTTAAAACGAACCTTTGCTTTGATCGCATCAAATATCTGGCCCGTTTTTTAATAAAAAGTCTGTTTTTAGTCATGACATTTACAGCACCTCTGAAGGATCTTTGATGGCTACATTCTTTTTTAATGCATATGCCACATTATACTGCTCGTGAAAACATGGCTGCATTATTAACTACGTTTAGTCCCTTTTCCATGGCTTGGACGACTAAGTCCGCTTTCCCTTTCACTGCCAAGTACAGCTGTATCACATCTTGGCATTAAGAGCAATATAAAAAGACGACCTTAGATGCACTCATTCTCTATCGGTCGTGAAAGGAATACAGAAACCCAGCATCCCGCCACCGGAACCAGGAGCCCTGTTAATATCTATTGGGTAAGAATCACCTGATGTGATACCTGTAACTTGATTATCTTTAGCGCCACCATTTGAAATTACATGGCCCCCTTTTTTGTCCTTTTTTGTCTTTATCTATAGACAGGGAGTTATTTTAACCGTATCTATTGAGATTCTATTGGAACCTAACCCTAAAGGTAACCACTTTTTACTTATATCTTTTCATGGATTAATGGTATCTAATGGCTTAAATAAATATAAAAATTAAGCAAACCCTCACTATGAAATATTTTCCCCCGAAATATGCAGGAACCTATCCTTATCAAGATCCCCACATCAGGAGGATTATAACACGCTTGAATTTACATTTGAGTATTCCTTGAATCATTGGCGACTTCCGGCTGGCGGGCTTAAATGAAATATTTTTACACTTTTCAGGTAATCTAACTGCCCTTAGTCAATACCACAATATCTTAAATTGTGTATAAACCTCAGTTATAATAAATTTCCAAATTTTCTAAAGCAATTTTTATCTATACCCCATAGGATATATGCAATTATAAAAGACTAAATCCTGGAATTATCTGACATCAAGGATTATATTTTATAACGAATCCTTGGACTTATGCCAAAATAGGTAAATATCATCTTCAAATAGTACACGTAGCATAGCACGCTGTGGACCATTTTAAATCATTACCCTGTTCTTTCTCATAGCACTATCTCAGAAATCAGGATAAAGGAAATTCCTTATAAGATTCAGATCGATTAATCCACACTATACCTCATTCTTTTAAGTAAGTGTACCTATTTATCAGATTTACACATCTATAGCAGTATATGAATGCTCGCACTGTGGAAATAGGTGACCATAGACCATACTAATGATTCATACTAAGCTATGCCCCAAGTACACATTTTTATCTCTATACTAGGGCTTAGAACTATAAAACCTATATTAGGAATTTTGATTTGTATACCATTCATTATACCCATTTGCACGAGTCTGTGGAACCATTACCTTGACGGAATGTATTATAGATATTATCATATATCACAACATATAGGAAGTGGTGATCCAACAATACTCCTGATAGACTTCCCGTCTAGCACTTGATATCGACGGGTCTTTTACCCTAATTGTGGTCTACAATCCTGTGACTACCAGTAAGGCAAGGAAAGCGAAATGAAATTAATTAGACATGATGAAATGTTTTGGAAATACTGAGACTACTATGACAAGCATTAGTTATTAGAAACTTGATGTGTTAAAAATCAGGATCTAAAGAACATGCATAATATTGTGTATAATTTTTTATTGTATGGCATTTTCCTTTTAGAATTACCGTGGCTGCTCCAGAAGAAGGCGCTGGTCCGCCGAAACGCGCGTAGAGATAAAATTTGCCACCTTGTTTATATATTTTTCTAATTGTTTATTCTTACGTGTATCCATCCATCTAATTGAATGGAAATTTTTATGATACCTTGATTGTTTATTTTTATTGTGATATATTTGCCACTTTTAAAATTGAAATTAACTGTATTACATGAACTTAAAGCTGTGTTAAAAATTTTGAATAAAATTGTACAATTTTTCTAAAAACTATTGTTGTAGCTCAGTCCCTTCCTATGTCTACTATGGTTGTTGCCTAGATTGATACCTATCACTCATTTGTTTTCCCTGGTCTAGGAACTACAATTCTTTGTATTCAGGGGGTCCTTGTTAAATATATGCATTATTTTCCCACAGCTTGTCTGTGCAGGGCTGGTCTGTTGCTTTTGTATTAAGTACTTTTTTTATCTAGTTTCTCCTTGCTTTACTTGGTGTCACAACCATAAGACTATTAATCCTTAAATATTGCCCTTAAATATCCATCAATATGGCCCTTCAAAAAACATTTGGGTTTACCGACGAAGAGTTTGAGACGCTTGTCGGTACCTCAAGTTCATTTAACCATACCTCAGGTGAACCCACACGTCATAATGATGACACGAAAAGACTATTGGACCTTAAGAAGAAGCTTACACGCATCGAAGCTCATGGGGAATTTATGCTGGCGTATCTACGCCTGGGCATTATCCCAATGGGTCTCCGTGTAAGAAATATCCCTGGGCTATTTGTACACTATAAGGCATTTCTGGATAAATGGAGCAGAATTGCTAGTAGGTGCTCAAGGGATCTTATGATGCTAATAGTGGAAACTGCGAAAGAGTTAGCTGCAGAAGTAAGATCAGACATCGACGAACTAGAAGATAAAATTAAAAAGATGGGAAATATAGAAGATGCAATGAAGAAAATTGCCGAGTGCAATAAAGAGGTAGAGTCATTTTCGAGCTATCTCGATAAAAGGAAGAACGATAAATTACTAAAAGATAAAAGATATGCTACAATTGAGAATACTTACCCGTACCTAAAATCAGATTTTTACAAACAAAATCATTTCACGCCTGAAAATAGTGATGAACAACAACGGGTAAATACCTTCTCACAAAGTTCTGACTCTGATAATGATAATGATGGCTATTATGAACCTGAACCTCACTATAACCAGCCTTCAGGCAGAGGGGCACGTAGACAGCCTTTTTTAGGGAACCGAGGGATGGGACGAGGACGCCCCCGGGTTCACTTCCAGGGACAACCGAGAGGGAATTACAAACCCCAACACCATCAGCAACAACAAGAGGAACCCCAATTCGTACGAGAAACAAGAAACAGGCAGTATTGGAAGCAGGGGATGTAATACCCATTTTTAATCTTTCAAACATCAACCTCGATCCATCTAGTACTGCGTTGCTGTCAAAAGGCCTCTCATTTGTCCCGCACTCCACCCCCAATCTCTTTGAACTCTATTGCGACATCATCTCATTTTTTCGGAAAATCCGTCTTAAAAGGTTCTTCATAACTGAAAGCCGAGATGACGAAGAAACTACCACCATAAAATCTCTTAGCCTTCCCTCCACTTTCAGTCCCTCACTAGAACAATTGGGACCAGAAATAGCTACCTTTGAGTTGGTCATCTTAAAGAAACTAGATCAGGCATTAAGATTTATCCCGAAACCGATCTATAATATAGATAAGGATGAACATCAGGCTCTGCTAAATATCTCCTCTAACAAAGACTTAACCGTTAAGAGTTGTGACAAGGGTGGTGGGATTGTTCTGATTGACACTGCCCAATATGAACTTAATATGTTGAAAATGCTAGATGACAAGTTATTCTACACTCCTATCCAAACATACTCCCCACTGAACTTATCCAAAAAAATTAGGTCTTTGACTAACACAGCTCTGGAAGATGGTTTCATTACCACTAAAGAATTTGAATTTTTAAACCATAACTTGGGTAAAACTGCTTGTATATACGGGTTGCCTAAGATTCACAAGAATCCCAATGATCCACCGTATCGCCCAATAGTTTCTACCATAGGAACGGCTACTGAGCCACTGTCTAAATTCATAGACAACTACCTGCGCCCATCTATATCCAAAATCAGATCTTATGTGCGAGACACAGGAGATATGATAAAAAAGACAGAAGGGCTATCCTTCAATCCCAACCGGGATCTCCTGGTTACAATGGATGTGGAGTCCTTATACAGCAATATCCCACTGACCGAAGCAATGCAAACAACATCATGGTTTATTGATTTGCACAACATCCCTTGCCCGAAAACATTCCTCCTGGCTTGTCTGGAAATTGTCCTAACCGACAATTATTTTGAATTCGGTTCCCATACTTACCGCCAGGTAAAGGGCGTAAGTATGGGCGCATCGGTCGCGCCGTCAATCGCTAATATTTACATGACGGCTTTTGAAGAAAGATATGTCCACAACGAGGTGGCCCCCTTCTTTGAGTCTGTCTCCCATTGGTCCAGATATATAGATGATATCTTTTTTGTCTGGACCGATGGGAGGGAGGCTTTGGAGGAGTTCATCTCTTGGATAAATGAGGCAGACCCCAATCTTCGCTTTACGTCGCACATTAGTTGCGAGAAAGTGGAGTTTTTAGACATTGAAATTAAAAATGACGATGGAGTCTTGAAAGTTGATTTGCATATAAAGCCTACGGCTAGAAATCCCTTGCTACATTATAGCAGCTTTCACCCTAGATCTCAGAAAGACTCCATACCATTCTCCCAGTTTCTAAGAGTCAGACGAAACTGTTCAAGTCTGGCAGACTTTGACAGGCAAGCATTACTGATGAGAAGCAAATTCATTGAAAATTGCTTGGGAAAGGCGCCTGCATGCGCGCTGTGCTTGGCATTCATTTAAGCGTGCTGCGCTTGATATTATCATTTTAAAACGCTCGTTTGTTAAATTGTTTAATTTTCTTTGGTGAGCCTTGTTTTTAACTGTACAATTATCCTGCCCACACACTTGCATTTTAAAGAGTGCCCCCACCGCGCTTAGCGCGGAGCCTACCGTCTTTTTGGCAGCTTCCTCGTGGCGCCTGGTCGCCATCTTGGGGTGGTCTCTGCCTCCTTCCGCCTTTAGTCTGAGCGCTCTAGCGCTTCCTGCAGCACAGGTGAGCTGCTACTTAAGGCGAGCTCTCCCACTGTTCTTTCTTGGGAAAGGCGCCTGCATGCGCGCTGCGCTTGGCATTCATTTAAGCGTGCTGCGCTTGATATTATCATTTTAAAACGCTCGTTTGTTAAATTGTTTAATTTTCTTTGGTGAGCCTTGTTTTTAACTGTACAATTATCCTGCCCACACACTTGCATTTTAAAGAGTGCCCCCACCGCGCTTAGCGCGGAGCCTACCGTCTTTTTGGCAGCTTCCTCGTGGCGCCTGGTGGCCATCTTGGGGTGGTCTCTGCCTCCTTCCGCCTTTAGTCTGAGCGCTCTAGCGCTTCCTGCAGCACAGGTGAGCTGCTACTTAAGGCGAGCTCTCCCACTGTTCTTTCTTGGGAAAGGCGCCTGCATGCGCGCTGTGCTTGGCATTCATTTAAGCGTGCTGCGCTTGATATTATCATTTTAAAACGCTCGTTTGTTAAATTGTTTAATTTTCTTTGGTGAGCCTTGTTTTTAACTGTACAATTATCCTGCCCACACACTTGCATTTTAAAGAGTGCCCCCACCGCGCTTAGCGCGGAGCCTACCGTCTTTTTGGCAGCTTCCTCGTGGCGCCTGGTCGCCATCTGGGGGTGGTCTCTGCCTCCTTCCGCCTTTAGTCTGAGCGCTCTAGCGCTTCCTGCAGCACAGGTGAGCTGCTACTTAAGGCGAGCTCTCCCACTGTTCTTTCTTGGGAAAGGCGCCTGCATGCGCGCTGTGCTTGGCATTCATTTAAGCGTGCTGCGCTTGATATTATCATTTTAAAACGCTCGTTTGTTAAATTGTTAAATTTTCTTTGGTGAGCCTTGTTTTTAACTGTACAATTATCCTGCCCACACACTTGCATTTTAAAGAGTGCCCCCACCGCGCTTAGCGCGGAGCCTACCGTCTTTTTGGCAGCTTCCTCGTGGCGCCTGGTCGCCATCTTGGGGTGGTCTCTGCCTCCTTCCGCCTTTAGTCTGAGCGCTCTAGCGCTTCCTGCAGCACAGGTGAGCTGCTACTTAAGGCGAGCTCTCCCACTGTTCTTTCTTGGGAAAGGCGCCTGCATGCGCGCTGTGCTTGGCATTCATTTAAGCGTGCTGCGCTTGATATTATCATTTTAAAATGCTCGTTTGTTAAATTGTTTAATTTTCTTTGGTGAGCCTTGTTTTTAACTGTACAATTATCCTGCCCACACACTTGCATTTTAAAGAGTGCCCCCACCGCGCTTAGCGCGGAGCCTACCGTCTTTTTGGCAGCTTCCTCGTGGCGCCTGGTCGCCATCTTGGGGTGGTCTCTGCCTCCTTCCGCCTTTAGTCTGAGCGCTCTAGCGCTTCCTGCAGCACAGGTGAGCTGCTACTTAAGGCGAGCTCTCCCACTGTTCTTTCTTGGGAAAGGCGCCTGCATGCGCGCTGTGCTTGGCATTCATTTAAGCGTGCTGCGCTTGATATTATCATTTTAAAACGCTCGTTTGTTAAATTGTTTAATTTTCTTTGGTGAGCCTTGTTTTTAACTGTACAATTATCCTGCCCACACACTTGCATTTTAAAGAGTGCCCCCACCGCGCTTAGCGCGGAGCCTACCGTCTTTTTGGCAGCTTCCTCGTGGCGCCTGGTCGCCATCTTGGGGTGGTCTCTGCCTCCTTCCGCCTTTAGTCTGAGCGCTCTAGCGCTTCCTGCAGCACAGGTGAGCTGCTACTTAAGGCGAGCTCTCCCACTGTTCTTTCTTGGGAAATGCGCCTGCATGCGCGCTGTGCTTGTCATTCATTTAAGCGTACTGCACTTGATATTATCATTTTAAAACGCTCGTTTGTTAAATTGTTTAATTTTCTTTGGTGAGCCTTGTTTTTAACTGTACAATTATCCTGCCCACACACTTGCATTTTAAAGAGTGCCCCCACCGCGCTTAGCGCGGAGCCTACCGTCTTTTTGGCAGCTTCCTCGTGGCGCCTGGTCGCCATCTTGGGGTGGTCTCTGCCTCCTTCCGCCTTTAGTCTGAGCGCTCTAGCGCTTCCTGCAGCACAGGTGAGCTGCTACTTAATGCTCACTCTGGTCGCGCAACGGTGACGCGCAGCGGTCGCGCCTGACTCGCGCCGGAGTCGAGCCAGAGTCTGCCCGTCTGCGCCCGTCCGCGCAAGGACGCGCGGGACGCTGGGGGATTTACTTTGTGGAATCGATGTACGCTTTCATCCTTTGATTTGTTAGGATGATTGTTTATTGCAGTGCCTCGCTTCGAGCCATTAGGGATTCTCTCCCACGATGCTCGGCCGCATCATACCACCCGCTATGTGGCCCGTGTCAGTGTGTTTGTAATGGGTGGTCGCTTGACCAGCCTGTAGGTATTCGCGAGCCTGCCTCCTCTCCTGCTCTACGAGCTCGTCCCGGTGTCTCTCCTGCACCTGGTCGCCTGGGATCTGGTCTACGATTCTTAAATCTTAATACCAGATCTCTAGCAAAGCACCACTTATCCGTGGCAGACCTTATCCTGGATAAGACACCAGATCTGCTGGCTTTAACTGAAACCTGGCTTCAAGACACTGATGACGCTATAGTCAACCTTGCTTGTCCCCCGGGTTACCTATGTTTTAGATCTAATCGCCACTCGAGAGGTGGAGGTATTGCCTTATTCATTAAATTGGATTATACATGTACCTGGACGGTCTTGCAGATTGCTGGTTGCGAGAGTGCGCTGTTTAAAGTTACCGTCAGCCCCCAGTTCTCGCTGTCGGGAATGGTTGTCTATCGCCCCCCAGGCAGCGATGTAGCTTTTAGAGGTGCTTTTCCGGAGGCTGTGAGCCTATTGGCTAGTGGTTGCGCTAATTTTTCGATCTTAGGCGACCTCAACCTCCACCTCGATAGGTTGGAGTCTCTGGCCATTAGTGGTTTTTTGGCCGACTTAGAGGCTCTGCAGCTGATCCAGCTTGTCACCCAGCCCACACATGTGGCTGGCCACATCCTCGACCCGTTTTTTACAACTCTCCTGGATGTCCAGATCGTGGCGGTTGATCCTGTGGTATGGTCTGACCACTACTTGGTGTCTGCTTGGCTTCCTCTTCCTGCCAATCCTATTATTCCACCTTCTTTGCGGATACCTCGGCGCCACTGGAATAAACTTAGGCTGGAGGACCTTCACTGCATCATGGGTGCTGAGCCTCTGGGTCCTTTGCTGAATGTCACCTCGGGCTATGACCGGTTCTGTAACTGGATTACCAGGGCGCTTGATGCCCTGGTACCTATCATCTCCAGTAAGTCCAGACCTCGGCAGGCCAGCCCCTGGTATGACAGTGCGCTGCGTGCCATGAAGTCCTCTTGTAGACGGGCAGAAAGGGAGTGGCGCAAGACATATGACGCCGATAGGAAATCCGCCTACCAGGCCTTAGTTAAGCTCTACCATCGAGCTATATGTAGGGCCCGGGCGGCGTTTTACGCAGCAGAATTTCGTAACAGCCTCAACCCCACAAAAACCATCTTTAAAACCATAAAAGATCTGATGGCAAAGAGGGTTCCTCCGCAGTTGGACAGTTCCACCTCCCACTGCGAAGTACTAGCCACTTTCTTTCTGGACAAAGTTAAAAAAATCTACCAGGCGTTTCCGAGCCCACTACCACCTGTGATTCCCTGGAGTGGCTCTAGTAATTGTCCATCGCTGCATTCCCTCCCAACTCTTTCTAATGAGGAGTTTGCGAAGTGGGCCTTGCGAGTCAAATCTGGCTCGCCTGCAGACCCGGTAAGATCGGCCCTTTTCAGGGATGCTGCCTTTCAGGGACGCACAATAGTGTGTTCTCTGATTAACCTCTCCCTGACTTCTGGCCTTGTCCCTGCCAAGTGGAAGCAAGCGGTAGTTTCCCCGATCCTGAAAAAACCATCTTTGGATCCGTTGAAACCAGAAAACTACCGCCCTATATCTTTGCTCCCTTGGCCGGCCAAGGTCATGGAGGCCCATGTAAATCTGGCCCTCACAGAGCATATGACCCAAGTTAATGTCCTGGATCCCGTGCAGAATGGGTTCCGTGCTGGTCACAGCACCGAGACGGCCCTTCTGGCAATGGTTGAGCACTTGCGGATTGTATTGGATGCAGGTCAAACGGCAGCGCTTATTTTATTAGACCTGAGCGCTGCCTTTGACACTGTTTCCCATCGCATCCTTTTACACCGCTTGCAGGACATTGGCCTTGGTGGTTCAGCTCTGCAGTGGTTCCGCTCCTTCCTTAGTGATCGCTCCTTTGCGTTGCCACCCCTCCCTTTCAGTCCAAATTCCATCCGCTGGACCTGGGGGTGCCTCAGGGCTCCTCGCTGAGTCCCACGCTTTTTAATCTGTACGTGCAGCCGCTGGCTGAAGTCGCCAGGCAATGGGGCCTAACCATGGTTTCCTATGCCGACGACACTCAGCTGGCGGTTACGATCAGCGGGGATGCCAAGAAGGATGCCCTCAGGTTCCGCAGTGGACTGAGAGAGGTGGCCAGCTGGATGAATAACAACTGTCTCCAGCTGAACGCATCAAAAACGGAGGTGATGATCGTTGGAAGGGATGCGGACCTCTGGGGAGATGGATGGTGGCCTCCTGAGCTGGGAATAGCCCCAGCCCCTGTCCTGGAACTCAGGAATTTGGGAGTATGGCTTGACCACACGTTAAGCTTTGTGACCCACACGAAGAGAGTGGCGGCCTGCTGTTTTGGAGTATTACGCGGGCTAAGACCCCTGCTCAAATTCTTCGATGCTCCTACAAGACAGCTGGTCATTCAAGCGATGATTATTTCTCGCCTGGACTATGCTAGTTCACTCCTTTTAGGAGTGAACCAAGCTGAGATACTCCGTTTACAGCGAGTCCAGAATGCTGCGGCTAGGGCGGTGGTCGGCTTGCCCCGGACTTGCCCTACCTCTAACACTCTGCGGTCCTTACATTGGCTCCCGATGAATAAGCGAATCCAATTTAAAGCCCTCAGCCTGGTTTTTAAAATCCTTCGTGAGTCGGCACCTTTGCTACTTAATAATTTGATCTCTCCCTATGTGCCAACTCGCTCACTTCGCTCCCTTGGACAATCCTTGGTGGTTGTTCCTCGGTTCAGACTCAGCCGGATGGGAGGACGCTCCTTCCGAGTGAAAGCTGCAGTTCTCTGGAATGCGCTCCCCCTGGAAATCCGTCTTTTGGATGATCTAATATCCTTCCGTAGGGCCTTGAAAACTTTTCTGTTTTAAACCTCCCCTGTTTTAAGTGCTCTGCTTTTGCTGCTGGTTTTAGTGTTGTGTTGTGTCCGCCTTTCCCTGCGCCAGGACGCTCCTTTGCTGGAGCATCTGTGCGCATTAAAAATGTTACATAACATAACATAACATTGAGAGAGGGTATCCTCACCGGTTGGTGAGACACTCTTATAAGCGTGCCCGCTACTACGACCGAGATTGCTTGCTTCTGCCTAAATCTGTAAAATCCAATGACCAAGTGGTCTGTGTTACAAAACACTCAACTATAGATGCCAAAATCAAACAAATAATAAACTCAAATTGGCACATTTTGAACAGCAATTGTACCGTAGAACAGAAATTAGCGAAGCCTCTTTTTGCTTACAAAAGAAACAAAAATCTAAAAGAACATATTGTTCACTCACGCTTCAGAACCAGATCAAATGGTTTAAATTTGGCACAGAGGTCTATTACATCAAGTAACCCTGTGAAAGGAACTTTTCCATGTTCATCTTGCTCTCACTGTACCAATATTATAAGAGGAGAGGAATTCAGCCACAATGGCCATAAAACAACTGCAAGAGAAATGTGGAACTGTAAATCCACTAACCTGATTTACTTCATTCAGTGCCCCTGCCTCCTGGGATATATAGGGGAAACATCCCGAGCAATACAGACGCGCTTGAATGAACATCGTTCAGCAATCAGAACAAAAAAACTGGCTGCTCCAATGGTAAAACATTTTTTGGAGAAAGGACACAATGCAGAAGACTTCACTTGGAGAGTTTTAGAAAAAATTCATACGCCTGACACCAAAGGTGGATCAGAAATTAGAAAGAAAAGGGAGGTATTCTGGATATTTGTCTTCAATACCTTCCGTGAGGGAATGAATAGTGAATTACCGTGGGAACATGCAATATGCTAGAAGAAAATTATTCCCTACATTCATTTTTCCTCATTAGGGACACAATCTGTAACTTCTGACTTAATCCCCATACCTATAATTTATTTGCTTTACCTTCATTATTTAGAAGTCAAATAATTCCAATTTGACACCCTTGCCTATATTCTTATTCTAATAGGGTTATAGCTTGATTAATTCTGAAGTTAAATAATTAATCTCTTATGAGGATCACTACAATGATAATTGTTTGCGAGAATATAATATAATATATAAAGACAAAACAACCTTATACCAGGCTTGCCTTCCCCATATTTGTAATACAGTCCGTTTTTTATTACAACTGTCTGATACACCGGGGAGTCTCTAGGGATAGATCCATCGTCCATTTCGACCCACAAAGATACTGCGGTCTAGTATCATGGGCGACTTCAATAAAGAACTAGTCCTTTCTTTATCGCACTGACTGATCAGTCCGACATCGACAATCAGTCCGCCCTTAACACTTAGTCTCTTTTCTATCGTGCCGACTACAATACTCCAAAGGGCAGACACATTTAAAACAAACTAGTCCGTTTTCTATTACCTTTACGAATAAGCCCGCCCTACTACAAGGAGTCCTTCGTCTATTGCACCGATAATCAGTCCACCCTTGACACTTAGTCTCTTTTCTATCGTGCCGACTACAATACTCCAAGGGGCAGACATATTTAAAACAAGCTAGTCCGTTTTCTATTACCTTAACGAATAGGCCCGCCTTGCTATAGGGAGTCCCTCGTCTATTGCACCTATCGGAGTATTCTAAGGGTTTGATCTTTTTTAAAACGAACCTTTGCTTTGATCGCATCAAATATCTGGCCCGTTTTTTAATAAAAAGTCTGTTTTTAGTCATGACATTTACAGCACCTCTGAAGGATCTTTGATGGCTACATTCTTTTTTAATGCATATGCCACATTATACTGCTCGTGAAAACATGGCTGCATTATTAACTACGTTTAGTCCCTTTTCCATGGCTTGGACGACTAAGTCCGCTTTCCCTTTCACTGCCAAGTACAGCTGTATCACATCTTGGCATTAAGAGCAATATAAAAAGACGACCTTAGATGCACTCATTCTCTATCGGTCGTGAAAGGAATACAGAAACCCAGCATCCCGCCACCGGAACCAGGAGCCCTGTTAATATCTATTGGGTAAGAATCACCTGGTGTGATACCTGTAACTTGATTATCTTTAGCGCCACCATTTGAAATTACATGGCCCCCTTTTTTGTCCTTTTTTGTCTTTATCTATAGACAGGGAGTTATTTTAACCGTATCTATTGAGATTCTATTGGAACCTAACCCTAAAGGTAACCACTTTTTACTTATATCTTTTCATGGATTAATGGTATCTAATGGCTTAAATAAATATAAAAATTAAGCAAACCCTCACTATGAAATATTTTCCCCCGAAATATGCAGGAACCTATCCTTATCAAGATCCCCACATCAGGAGGATTATAACACGCTTGATTTTACATTTGAGTATTCCTTGAATCATTGGCGACTTCCGGCTGGCGGGCTTAAATGAAATATTTTTACACTTTTCAGGTAATCTAACTGCCCTTAGTCAATACCACAATATCTTAAATTGTGTATAAACCTCAGTTATAATAAATTTCCAAATTTTCTAAAGCAATTTTTATCTATACCCCATAGGATATATGCAATTATAAAAGACTAAATCCTGGAATTATCTGACATCAAGGATTATATTTTATAACGAATCCTTGGACTTATGCCAAAATAGGTAAATATCATCTTCAAATAGTACACGTAGCATAGCACGCTGTGGACCATTTTAAATCATTACCCTGTTCTTTCTCATAGCACTATCTCAGAAATCAGGATAAAGGAAATTCCTTATAAGATTCAGATCGATTAATCCACACTATACCTCATTCTTTTAAGTAAGTGTACCTATTTATCAGATTTACACATCTATAGCAGTATATGAATGCTCGCACTGTGGAAATAGGTGACCATAGACCATACTAATGATTCATACTAAGCTATGCCCCAAGTACACATTTTTATCTCTATACTAGGGCTTAGAACTATAAAACCTATATTAGGAATTTTGATTTGTATACCATTCATTATACCCATTTGCACGAGTCTGTGGAACCATTACCTTGACGGAATGTATTATAGATATTATCATATATCACAACATATAGGAAGTGGTGATCCAACAATACTCCTGATAGACTTCCCGTCTAGCACTTGATATCGACGGGTCTTTTACCCTAATTGTGGTCTACAATCCTGTGACTACCAGTAAGGCAAGGAAAGCGAAATGAAATTAATTAGACATGATGAAATGTTTTGGAAATACTGAGACTACTATGACAAGCATTAGTTATTAGAAACTTGATGTGTTAAAAATCAGGATCTAAAGAACATGCATAATATTGTGTATAATTTTTTATTGTATGGCATTTTCCTTTTAGAATTACCGTGGCTGCTCCAGAAGAAGGCGCTGGTCCGCCGAAACGCGCGTAGAGATAAAATTTGCCACCTTGTTTATATATTTTTCTAATTGTTTATTCTTACGTGTATCCATCCATCTAATTGAATGGAAATTTTTATGATACCTTGATTGTTTATTTTTATTGTGATATATTTGCCACTTTTAAAATTGAAATTGACTGTATTACATGAACTTAAAGCTGTGTTAATTATTTTGAATAAAATTGTACAATTTTTCTAAAAACTATTGTTGTAGCTCAGTCCCTTCCTATGTCTACTATGGTTGTTGCCTAGATTGATACCTATCACTCATTTGTTTTCCCTGGTCTAGGAACTACAATTCTTTGTATTCAGGGGGTCCTTGTTAAATATATGCAATAATAGTGGCTTCGCCCATTCATTTTGAGACATGGCCCTATGCGGAAATAGAGTTGAATAATTTTAATAAAGTTGGGCTGAGATATTTATCAAATTCCTTGGAAAAACTGGCTGAAAACCCATACGGGCCTGGGGCTTTATTGCTTTTGAGGGATTTGATAGCTGACGAGAGTTCTTTGACGGTGATGAGGGACCCTAATGCTGAGGTGTCTTCCTCTGTTAGTTTGGGGAGGTTCAGTGGGTTTAAGTATTCAGAGCATGCCTTTGTGTCTATTTTTAATTTGTTTTTGTATAGGTCCTCGTGGAAGGCTTGGAAGGTGTCTAGTATTTTGTTTTATTTGGTATGGGTGGTAATAGTGTGGTCTTTAATCGAGGCTATGGTAAGTTGCTTCTGCTTATGTTTGAGGTAGGTTGCTAGTAGCTTCCCAGCTCGATTCCCCTTACATAATTTGAGTGCTTTAAATTTGTTAAACCACACTCCACCGTGTTTGCTCACAAATATATTATATTCATATTTCTTTTTAACAAGTTGATCCAGTGTAGATTTGATGTCTACATTAGCAGAATGGGAAATTTCTAGTGATTGGATCTCTTTCTCTAGTACTTCTAGTTCCAGATTCAATTTCTTGTTGTTTTGTGCTCTGATACCTATAATGACACTGCTAACCGTATGCTTTGAGCGCATCCCATCTGGGGGGAAGTGTTAATATCTGGGTGATCATTTAGTGTGATGTATTCTTATATGGCATCCACAATATTACATTTGTTCTCTGGATCCGAGAGTATGTCTTCATTAAAGTGCCAGCGTTTCGGGGGTAGGATAGAGTGGGCACCTGCGAGAGTGGCGCTGATGCATGAATGGTCGGAAACTAGTTTGGGCGCTATGTCTGTTTCTTCTAAGAGATGCGTGAATGAGCTGGAGAGTAAAATGTAATCAATCCTAGTGTAAGAATTATGTGGCGCTGACGAAAATGTGTAATCTCTCACATCTGGGTGTTGGAGTCGCCATCTCTTAGGTTAAATTTGGAGCAGATACGTTTGAGTGTCTCATGAGAGCGGGAGGTTTGGAATGAACATTTGGATTGCCGGTCTATAAGGCGATCTAATGGGAGATTGAAGTCACCACCTACAACAATAAGGTCGTCCTGAGATAAGCCCTCAATTGTAGATGAGACAGATTCCTAGAAATCTGACTTGTCAGCGTTAGGTCCATATACATTTACCACGTGTATGGTGTCTTCGCCTCTCATTAGGTGCGTGACTAAGAGCCTTCCCTCTGAATCGTGAGTATGTGAGGTCATGGAAATGTTGGATTTTTGGGAAATTAGGGTGATCGCACCTCTTTTCTTATGAATGGCCAGAGAGCAAAGAATGTGAGAGATCCAGGGAAGTTTAATGAACCCTATATCCTCTTCTGAGAGCTTTGTCTCCTGAAGCAGGATGACATCACCTTTGGACTTAGCTTACTCAAAGACTTTTCTGCGTTTCACTGGGTGATTAAGGTCTTTGACCTTCAGAGAAACAATAGTAAGGTTTTCTGCTAGGGATTTAGTCTGAGCCACCTAGGTGACGGTAATCGCTAGAGGATCGAGCGGCATTCTGGTGGGTGCGAGTGATAAGGCACGTATAATGCTGGGGAAATATCTACAGCAGGACGTGGGACCAAACTCTCTGTGGGTTCCTCCACAAGGTGTAGTATGTGTGGAGACTGGTTTTGGGACTGCAAGTTGAATAAGGCCAACAAGATACTACATTTGTGCTTATAACAACAACCAGTAAAAAAATGAAGAATGAACAAAAAGGAAACAGCCAAAGTTACATTTACCCCTAAGCTCTGCATCCCCCCTCCCTTCCTACCCCCCTCCTCCCTCTCCCCCTACCCACCCACCCCATCCAGCCCACCCCCTCCCAGAAAAACTCAAAGACAGGAGCTGCAACGGCAGCACCGTCTAAAGGCAACACAGAGAGACATAATGGAACAGTGTCTCAATAGGAGAAATGTGTGTAATTGAACTACACCACCCATAAGGTAAATAGATAGCGATAAAACTGGAACGATTGCGGTACGAGAAAACTCTTAAGAGTGAAAACTCATAGGCATCTGTGTCACTGATATATTTTAGCGTGAATTCAAAAAGTGTATGAACATAGTGAACATTATAGGACTCATCGGTTTCTAGCGAACTACAACTTGTACTGGCTCATTAGGGCAGGTAGGCAACTTAAACAGAAGAGCCAACAGATGACAACCTTATGAGTTATGAGAGGACCCCCGGGATCAACAAGAAGGAGTCTCAGGTGGATTGACCAATAGTGTCAGAGGATTGTTAGACAACATCACACATTGTGGCGTAACCCTACAGTGAGATCGGCACACCTCCCAAGAGGGAGTGAGACATGTGATATAGGCGAGAGATATGCGTTTGTTAGGCAACAGCTTATACAGCATTAGTGGACACCTGATGGTGTATGACAGCATAATAACATAGAGTAACATATTAAAGCATTCTTGCAAGAGGATGACGAGAGGACAGAATTACAGAAATACCAGTGGGTCATACAAGACAGGCAGCTCATGGAATAGTGGTGTCATGAGTATCGGTCTTCAGCTTATTGGACGAGCCGCTAGACAGGTCCATACTCTGTGAGGGAGAGTCTTCCAGATGGCCTAAAAGATCATGAGGGTTAGTAAAGAAATATGTTTTGCCATTTTCGGTGATCTTAAATTTCGAAGGGCCTGCAAAGGAAGATTGTATGTTCTCCGCTTTCAGTTTGTCTTTCAGTTGAAGGAATCCTTTCCTCGTATCGACGGTCTCCTTGGAGTAGTCCTGCATAAATATTATGCATTGGCCTTCCCAGGTGACGTGAGGATTTTTCCCGGCGAATTGTAAGATGGCCTCAATGTGCTGGTAGCTGAGCGGCTTACAAATCATGGGTCTGGGACTTTTCCTCTCTGGAGTGTTGAATGTTGGTATTTTGAGCACCCTGTCAAGTTCGAGGCCGTGATGAAATGTAATCCCCATGATCATTGGTATACAAGCCTCAAGGAAGGCCACACAGGAGCCTGCATCTTTCTCTGAATCCTCCAGAATGCCAAAGATATGTACATTCCCTATTTTATTGCGATCCTCCAATTCTGCGTTTTGTCTCTTAAGCTCATTTGTGGTGCTCAGGAGGTGATAATGACTTTGGAGGATTGGGAGGTTCTGTCTTCTACATCACTTAGTCTTGTTCCGCCTCACAAATGCTCTTGTTCATGGTGCTCATGTCAGTGCGGATTGCTGTAAGTTCCAACTGCATAGAGTAATTGTTATTTTTCGTCGATTTCGCCAAATCATGGACCTCAGCTAGGTTTTTTTAAATCATGTCCATAGTGCTGGTCAGATCTGATTTGGCTTTAATTGGAGATTCCGATAACGTTGGTTCCGGTCATACTTCCTTGTTGTTGGCTCTGCTTTCCCTGTCCACCATTATCTGGCGGGGATGGAATGGTTGAGGTGAAAAAGCTGGTAAACTCTCCCTTAGGGGATGTAGGATGGAAGCCTCGTTCTGACTGATAGATTACTGGTAGATTTTGCCTCTCGCTTGTCAATGGGTAAGTGCGAACTCTGATAGTGTGGTCAGTGCAGAAATGTTCATCTCAGTATGTGTGTTTGCGCTGTGGTGGACACAAGAATAACGTAAGGATAAGGCTGTAGTACGCTGAGTGAGGTATAAAATTGCCAGCACTGATAGAGTGGTTAAAGTTGATAGAGTGGCTAATGAAGAGCAACTTCCCATGAAGTGTAGGTGTGACAGAGGAAGTGGCGCAGATGGAAGCAGGTACAAACTGGTTAACATCCTGCAATCCACAGCCATGGTCCGTGCATGAGTGGAGGTAGGTTCGGAATGTGTGGGCTACCTCAGGGCAACTGTAGGGCCACAGAACTGGTGTAACGCGAGTGGGTCATAGAAGGGAAACAGGCACTCACCAAGTCATTGCTGGAGAGCAGTGCTGCTAGTATGTGGTATGGCAGATGTAGACAGAGTCGCTTGGTGCGGTTAAAGGCGGTTGCAGGCTGGCAAAAAAGCACTCACATTTATTCTTCTCCACGAATAGCTCTTCTCCTTGGGCAGCGAGTCCAACACAGACCTGAGAAGGAGCGCACATTTACTCACATGGCCGGTAAAGATCTGGATACATTAATAAACAGGTACAGGTCGCTGAGCTTTGCAGGTGCATGTAGGGACTGGGCTTTGAAGTCCGGTTTGTGATACAGATAACACCAGAACCGCCACTGCCACCATTACAGATCACCGCTCTGAGATGTGGATATCACCCTTGCTGCCAGTGCCGCTATTGCTGAGTCAGGCATCGCGGAGTAAGGAGCTTACTTTGAAGCAGTTTTGGTGTCGGCTGATTAAGCTGTTGGAGCACAGAGCATCGAGGATAGCAGGGGAAGTTGAAGCGTGCACAAATTCATACATGAAGGAGGTAGTGCACTCACTAGGTCTTGGCTTACACTGTGCGTGCCACCATTGCCGTCTTGGTCGCCATTGCTGGGTCAGGCTACCCGGTGAGGGAGATGTCGATTGCAAACTGCCGTATTACTAAAGGCATAGTGTTTTCCAGCTTGTGGTGGAGACTGCGCAGGGTGATAGATAGGGATAGCATGTGTGCACAGGACACGCAGAGGCAGCAACGTACTCAGAGTTCAGGGCAGTCGTGGGCGCCACCACCATTTTGGCTCTCCCGATCAGCAGACCTGCAGTGGCTCCCCTGATATCAAATATGATGTGTTTGAGGTTATCAAGCCAAGAAATCTCAGTCCTGGCAAGTTCCACAGGTCCTGGCAGGGTGGAGAGCTGGGTGAGTGATCATCACCATATCAATTAACTCCTGATTGCGGCGCTGAGAGCTCTCCTGTGTGCCGAGTGACGGATTTAGGCAGCCATTACCGTTGACGTCCAAGCCACGCCCCCTTCACAGGCACCATTTTAAGCTGTTTGACACTGATCTTGGTTAGATTCCGAGAAATGCTCCCCTTAGAGTTTCGTATTCTTTGTTTCTGTTCTGTTCCAGTAATGAATACACTGTTCTTATTAGCGCATACTTTTCTTACTAGATAGAGACCCTCTCCCACTTTTCTAGTGGTGAGCCCGAATGGAACTACTTCGGGGTTGAGATACTTTGTTTAAGATAGAAGTGCTGAAATCGTTTTTTTGTATTTCACTTTTTAGCTGCACTTGACTGGAAAGTTCCACTGTGGGCGTGTTTTGCTCAGTCCCGAAATATACATAATGTATCTTTATAATTGTCAATTTCAGTCCTCTCTGCAGCACTGCTAGTGATTGGGCAGACCGGGTTCCGCTCTGAGTGTACAATAATAAACAGTTATTGGTTTGTATTCTCTACTGTCTGACCAACTCTGCATATGGAAGGCAGAAAGGTGGTCATTAGTTACCGGGGTGACCCTAATCGGGCCACTTCCTTCAGGTCAAACAACCATGCCCCTTGTTATTTTCTCTGGTCAGACACTAGCACCTAGACATGACATGAGATTTGAGTTGTTGTTCGTGAGCATACATGTTTTGTCATATAACCTGGCAGAAATGTTTAAACATAAACACACACATTGAGCGAGGGCTTTGAGACAGGAGTGCTAAACCAGCTGAGATGTAGAACTTCCTTCGGCATATATTTAGGTACGGGGTCCACCACTAATCCCAGAGATCTTTAATACATAATCATCTGGCTTCAGTAGAGGGGAGGTGGGTGAAGGCTATTCTGTCTTATAACATGTGAGTTTTTTTTATGATATATGGTTTATTGACCATGCTACTAATATTTTTAGTATGTTTTTGTTTTATAATTGTGGCACGAATGGTGCATTTTAGGGCATAATAGTTTGAATAAATATGCTAAACTTTCTTCATGTCTCTTGTTTATTGTACTGTGGATAAGTACGTGTTGGAGAGATAAAGGGTTTTCCTGTTACCCCGATCCCTGAAAGGGTCGAGAGGGTTGTGTTCTGGGGTGACAAATCACTTTGTTTCTCTGGTAACTTTAGGAGGGCAAGTGAGGCACTATAGCTAGTCAGACTGGGACTCATAGGTACTGAGGTAGTATGGTGACTCAGTCCCTACAGGGCAATGGTATGAGGTCCCAAATACAGTTCTGTTTCTAAGCAGAATCCCTGCAACACCGGTACTTCGGGTATTTTTCATGGCACAGCTCTGGTAGGCCCTAGTGTCCTCTCACTTTCTGGGGGGACAGATCTGACCCCTCGGAGCTGATGTACTTCTTCTTGCTTGGGTGATGAGTCTAAGTCACTGTGGAGCAGCATATTCTTAAACCAGACTCCCTGGTTTGGTGCCTGAAGGCTCCAGGGGAGTAACACCTCTAGTCCAAAGGAAGTTCTCAGCATATGTGACGAAGGTTGGAGTAACTCTGGGAATCCTGGAGGCCTCACAGTTGCAGAGCAAGACCGCTGGCAATGATGGTTGAGTCCTAGAAGCAGCCATCAAGGTTTGGCGCCAATTTTCTGCAGCAGATCTTTAGTTCTTGGGTCAGCGGCTCTTTTTTGTACATTGCTGTTCTTAAGTCTGTCGAAAGTAAATTGCAAGGTCCAGGGATGCCACCTAAATACTGAATTAGGGGCATTAAACAGGGAGAAAGGTAGTAGCCAATCGGCTACCTAATATAAGGTGTCTACACCCTCTAAGTGACCACTTCCTGTGGGAAGGGGCACTACTCTAGTCCTGATAGGTTAATTCCTGCCATCCCAAGATGGAGGAATTGGAAAAATTGTGTCCACATCTCCTGCCCCATTTTAGGGGTGGTGCCTGCTGAATATGGGCACACCTCCTATTTTAACTAATTTTCCCACCGGTCCTCCTGCCAAATGTGGAGCAGGAAAGTGGGGCTGGCATTCTACTTTCTGGAGATGCCTGGGTTGCATTTCAAAGGCGGCATCGCCTTTGAAGCTTCCCGTTCTGAAAGGCCATCCTGGCCTGGGGGAGGTGTGAAGCACCTCCACACAGAGCTGGCCTTGTACCTGGCCTCAGAGAATATTGGCTATCACCTCATGAGGTCAGAAACATGTCAGGTGGTGGCAGGCTGGCTAAGACCACACCAGTGCTTGGTAGGTTTTCAGGGGACCCTTTAAGGTGTCTCCTGTGTGCATTTATTAACACATACAACACTGGCATCAGTGAGGATTTATTAGGACAATATGTTTTGTACCAAACAGCTTAGGTTACAGTGAAGCCATCATAATGACAAATATCCTGTCAATGCACTCTCTATGGCTTCCCTGTACACTAACTATATCCAAGTATGGTTTAGCTATTGCAGAGTTGTATCTGCTCATGCACATATGTCCACACATGGGATATAGTGCACCCTGCCTTAGGGCTATAAGGCATGCAGTAGGGGTGACTTAACAATACCTCATGCAATGTATGTGGGCATGGCACACAGGGATGTGTGCCATGTCGACTCTTCGGTTTTCTATGCAGCGAGACACACAGCCTGCAATGGCAGTTTGCATAGTCTTGGTGAGGGGACCCTAGGGGGGCACAATAGTGCTGCAGCCCTAGGGGGCCCTCTTCAGTCCCAATGCCCTAGGTATCAGGGGTACTATGTACTAGGGACTTACAGGGGTTGCTGAAGTTGTGACATTTATGGTACAGTTTTAAGGAGAGATCACTGTTATTGGGAACCTGGTTATCAGGGACCCACTACACTTCAGTCAAAGTTGCATCAGTAACCAGGCAAAAAGTGGGAGGGGGTACTGCTACAAGAACCCAGTTTCCCACACACCTAATCTTGCCAGAGGAGAATCCAAGGTGATGGTCTCCTGAGCGGCAATGGCTTAACTTTAAACCTGAAAGGTTTTGTACACTGGGCATTAATTCCCGAACAGCAGCCCAAAAGTCCTGCCTTTGTGGAATCATCTCATTAGAGTTCAGAAACCTTTGGCATTGCAACCTAATAAGAGATGGCAGAAGATCAGCAACTGCCTTATCTTGATGGCGCTTTGCAGTAACAAACCTCCACCTTGCCTATTCTCTACTTAAATAGAGCAACCAGGATGGAGCTGGAAAGTTTAGTCAAAACTCCCCAATGACCCTTGAGATCAAATGAATGAGGCTAAGCTAAATTTACTGTGACCCAAGGTGACACCAAGCTTGAGAGAGAGAAAAATGCCAATCTTAATAAAAACTCTTACAAAGGAACAATCTCCAATGACAACAGCAACAATTAACCGCAAAGAGAATGTGAAAGAAACCAGGGAATAGAGTACAAGAGGGCATTAAATGTGAGGAAGACGGCTTCCCCAGGTTTTGTGAAGCACCCCTTGCAAGATAAACGTACCATTGATTGGGAATCCAGCTACTCTTTCCTGCAGCATCATGGAAGGATAGGTCCTTCATCTTGGTTTGAGATGATAACTAGGCCTGGGTACATTTTAAATTACATGGGCGTACTTAGTGTAATTTTAAGGACTTTGCATTATGTTTCTGATCCGAAATACTACTTCACATAATTGCTCTTCACATAATTACATGCCATTCACTGTAAAAATGTACAGTGAATGGTGCAATTTGTGGTAAAAATGTGCCACAAATGCACAGGAAAGCAGAACGGGAGTGGCTATTGGTTGGGGTGCTTTCGCCTAAATTTGTCTTTGCGTCAGAAACTGACATGAGGATGCATTTTACTCTAAAATACAGTGGGAAATTATGGATTTGCATTTCACATAATTATCGGTAATTTCGTACAATGCGCCATAATTTTGCATATTTACCCAAAAGAAAATGTAATTAATTTCTCACACCCCTAATGATAACATAACTAATAACTGAGTGTATGAAAATAACACCTCTCAAAATCTCAGGCATGACCACTAAGTTCTTATCACGCTGCTCTGGTCACAAGCATGAATATCAACTCCCTAAAAAAGCTGCAAAGCCGAATGTACAACTACATAACATGTTTGTTGGTTGCATACAAGTTTTTGAGCAAAACAGTGCTTACATTTTGTTTCCTATTGCGGCTTTTACCTTGTAGATGGGCATGTTTAGAAGTCATTATCATTTCTTGGTTAAACAGTGAGGATGGCTTATCACATTTTCCTAACCTCTGGGTCCTAGGAGATTACCAAGTCTACTGGGTAGAGCAGTGAACTTAAGAATCTATATTAGCAATGGATTTGGGTTTTGTAGAGCACAAGGCAACGTGATTTGCTGCCAACATTACATAGTATGTGCAAATTACCCAATCATACTACAATCGTTTTACAAGTAGTAGGTAATGATGATCTTGGACATATTCAAGGTTCATACCTTTGTTTTGAAATGACGTAAATCAACACACACTTTAATTTGTGATGCATTGCACAATTTCAAAAGTGTGTCTGTACTACTGACTTTAGGTGAACAAAGAAAAGTGCACAATGCATCTTCAAGCATGTTATGACTGCACATTTTGAAGTTTACCAAGTTGGCAGTGTTTACCCTGGCAGTATGAAATATGGCAATCTAGATCTGGTTTGCAGAGGGTGTTCATTTAAACGTTGCTAGTCATGCTGTCTATCTGCTAAATTTGCTAAATTCTACCACACATAACATTTAATCAACTCCTCTACAGTATTTCCACAAACTCCTACTGCTCTTTAATGAACTACCCTTTTCTATATACATTTCACACATTTTGAATGTTTATTTGTTTAACATGTGTATTTAATATTTGCAAACATCATTTCAAATTTGGCATTCTTCAAACACACAAAAGT
The DNA here is from genome assembly GCF_964261635.1 of Lissotriton helveticus. Classification (NCBI taxonomy): domain Eukaryota; kingdom Metazoa; phylum Chordata; class Amphibia; order Caudata; family Salamandridae; genus Lissotriton; species Lissotriton helveticus. The sequence continues at coordinate 596,820,844 of NC_136063.1, read as the reverse complement.
AATAACTTAATATTTACCTCATCCACATTTAAACTTTTCGGAGGCCAAAGACAGTACTTTAGAAAAGAGAGCGGAATAGAAAAGTTCACAGTAGATAACAGAACAGTGTGAAACATTAAAACAAATGCAATCTTACTATTGATCTTGGACAATCACCTCTGTGTTCACAAATGATGAAAGGCCATAACTCACCGCCTTGTTTACCACACTGTATATATCTACTACAGTGATCACACTGGAGTTGAGGTGTGCAAAAGTTGTGTAGTTTGCTTTCGCATAATTATGTAAAATGTTCACATTCTTATTTAAAAGTATGCACAACTATGGTAATTGCACACCTGTCACTAATTTAGTGCAAAATGCGTCCCCGATTCCACTTTTGTCACGAGGAAGCTTTGAAACTATGCACTGCCATCAACAACCATTCCTGTTCTGTTGTTCACGTGCCCTCGCTGTAAATTCAGACCACAAATGGAGCATAATTACGCCAAGTGGCATGATGGTATTATTTTGGAGATTTTGCATAACAAGTGTAATGAGAAATTCCACCAATTATTCAAATTATGTTGGTGTAACTTAAATTACAATAAACATCTGTGTTTCCTTTGGTGACCATAGGATACGTACTATTTTTCCCAAACATCCAAGCCACACATGTCACTTCACACGAAAAAGACGCAAACAATATCGTCTATTGCAAATATAGTCACTGGCACAAGCTCACACTCACACATATACAGCCACTCTCACCTTCACTCACTCATCCATACAGTCACTCAGATACCCCATCACTCACCTATATTGCCTTTCACAAACCCAGTTACCCATATGCCACTGACACACGGACTCACTCACTGACACTGCCATACACACACACGCTTACCTGTACAGCCCCTCACACATGCACTCACTAACCCATACAGCCAATGACTAACCCAGTCACTCACCCATACAGGCAGTCACACACCCCCTCACCCACCCACAGAGACACTCAGACATCCACAGAGGTACTCAAATAACCAATCACTCACCCATCCAGAATATCACATACCCACTTACACACCCATAAGGCACTAAAACACCAGCTGACAGACATATACAGATATTCACACAACTAGTCACCCACATAATACATTCAATGAGACACATAATCACCCACTTATACAGTCAGTCACACACCCTTTGAATCATCCATACAGGCACTATTAGACCCACTGATTCACCAATACACCTATGCTCATAAACTTTTTTAAAACAGTCACAGTCACTGGATGATGTCATCAGTGATGTCATTTGAGATGTCATCAGTGATGTCATCAATGATGTCCCTGACCATGTCATGAGTGATATAATATGTGAGATTATTAGCAGTGCATTGAGGGGGCATGAGTTATAGGTTACTCACTTACTATAACGGCAGAATTTATCTGCTTTTGGACGAGTGAAACATCAGTCCCAGTAACCTTTTGTGTTTTCAGTGAAAAAAAATATATATATATCTATATAATATATATTTATATTTTATATATATATATATATATATATAACTTCTTTTTAATCCCATTCCTAACTATAACACTATAACGTCCCTGTAACCTTTGTTTTTTCGGTGAAAAAAAAAAATATATATATCTATATAATATATATATATAGCAGCCCGTCCCGACGTTGTCCGGGTATGAAATAGAATGTGTGTAATGTGTGTATTTGGCAAAGGCAAATTATTTTAAAATCTCGCGGTAGACAACATTTTTTGTTTCATTAGAATAGGGACGGAGAAGGTCCAGCTGCAGCCCTGGTTGATGTTAGCAAGCGCGTGTAATTGGTGTAGTGATCCGCCGCCTGTGCCCGGCTAAAGCCCTGGTTGATGTTAGCAGGCGCGTGTAATGTCGTTGAATGAGAGAGTTATCAGCCGCGGGTAAATCCGTTTAATGAGAGAGTTGAGTGACAGCGAGTAGGAGAGGCTGCAGGAATTGTCCCTGCAGACATGCTCATTTGCGTGTTCCCCCGCTTGAGGCCCAGATGCAGGCCTGTTTGATGTTTGCAGGCGCGTGTTCCCCCACTTGAGGCCCAGCTGCAGCCCTGGTTGATGTTATCAGGCGCGTGTAATTAGTGTACTGATCCGCCGCCTAAGCCCGGCTAGAGCCCTGGTTGATGGTAGCAGGCGCGTGTAATTTTGTTGAATGAGAGAGTTCAGTAATAGCGCGCAGGAGAGGCTGCAGTAAGTTTACTTACCCGGCCTCCAGGTGAACGGATTTGTCACTCCCCCAGCACACGGCCACAGCAGACGATCTTCTGATTAATGTACGACCCACATGGCATGAAGGGCGGAACGTAGCACACGCCCCCAGCGTTTCTCACACCCCTAGCGTGCCCCTTGATGCGGCGCAATTGTGTTCACAAGGCATATAGGCCGGACACACGCCCCCAGCGTTTCTCATGCCCCCAGAGTGTCATGCCCCCAACATGCCCCTTGATGCTGCGCAGCAACGTAATTGGCGCTTGTATGTACGACACACATGGCATGAAGGGCGGGGACACACCCCCAGCGTTTGTCACGCCCCCAGCGTTTGTCATGCCCCCAGCACACGCCCAAAGCCCACGATGTGATGGCTGTACCGCACGCCCCCAGCGTTTGTCACGCCCCCAGCACACGCCCACAGCCCACGATGTGATGGCCGTACCACACGCCCCCAGCATTAGTCACGCCCCCAGCCCACGCCCACAGCACAACGCAGACACGCCCACAAGGGACTACTTTGCCGGCACGGTTCTTTTACCTTTTAAATGTATAGAGGAGTTGGCCTAACGGCTAAGGCGCTCGACCTCGGACCTGGGGATCTGGGTTCGAGTCTTGGTAACGACGCCAAACATCCTATGATTCTGTGCAAATCACGTAATCTCCCGATGCCTAACAAAAATGAATGTGTGTCCTCATGTAAAGTAACTGGTGCTATGTAAAGCGCTCGATACCTGATTCAGTTCGGGTTAAGTTCGCGCTAAATAAAACTCTGAAAAAAAGAAATGGTGGCCGTCTGCATAGCCTATGTCCTTCTGCTGCAACTGCCCTTTCCAACGCTGTATTGGGTGTTGTGATTGGTGCTGTGGTTACTGAGATTACCCACCTCAAAGGTTTGGGCTCTATCTTTATAATATTAGTATGGATGGATATTACCTACTGGCAGTTGCCAGTAGGTAGTTATAGTTAGGACCAAGTTACCATAGAAAAATCGCAACATTCTATTCCCAATAACTTTAGCGCCGATTGACGAATCTTCGCAAAAGTTTTAAAACTTAGAAGTTTCTGGGTGATTCGGCAAGCGGGGGCCGAGAAAAAAGGGGGTCCCAAAACATGTTTTCTCCATGCAATTTTACATAAGAAACTTTAAACACAGCTACAGCCCGAACTGCTGAACGGAATTACACCAAATTTGGCTAAAAGGTAGCCCTTGGTTCAGAAAGAGCCCTTTTTGTTAAATGGTGTAAATCCGTTCAGTACTTATATTAATGGAAAAAGAAATATATATATCTGGGCCGAGCCTACTCACACATCTCATTGTGAGATCTGATTGGCTGTCAGCACTTCATCCAAGAAGTGTTGGCAGCCATCTTGGGACCAGTATACATGATAACACCTCAAAAGAAAGCATTTCAGTTAATAGAAGGTTTTAAGACTTTAGTTACATTATAAATCATTTGTTGATGGTACCATACTCATTTTAGGAATTATGGTGTGTTCTAAGGTAATTTTACCATGTGTAAAAGCCTTCTGCTGGGATATCATGAATCATGTTCGAGAGAAAACTATTTTCTCATGCTTTTCTCACAGAGGTTTGGAAGGTGATCTATAAGCTAAACTGAGAGCATATTTTCTGTAAATTCACATTATTTTCCTCAGTCATGTGAAAATGAAGTCTGACCTTCTCAGTGAAACATGTACATCCAACAAGGGCAGAGACTGCCAGTTGATTCCTTTGTGTTCTACTGCAGCTTCCCAGAGTGTTCTAAAGTACAACTAGAGCACTAACAGTCCTACTTATGACAAACGTATTGCACACATGAAGCTGTCTTGATTGGAATAAAGTGGTAACTCTTAAAACATTTAATTTAAAAAGGAACAAAATGAGGGGGTTCATTTTGCCATAGAAAGTATATTTAGTGCTGCAGAAAGAAATATTAGGGCACATTTTGATTGAATTCTCAAATCCTCTTCTATTTCATTAAAAAATTCTGCATGCAGACTGAAACATGCACTTTGAATACCAGCAGCAGACTTCCCTGGTGAGCAGTAGCTTTACTACAGTGATCTAATGAGCTACTTGAGTGCTAACATTCAGAATTTATGGCAAACGTGTGACACATCTGAATGCCTTCTTGATGGAACCAAAGTAAAAAACTGAAAGTATTTCCTACTGAGGAGACTGCAGTAAATAAGGAAACTTCATAACAAATAAGTCTTTCAAGGTGGCCACCAGTGACAAAAGAGCCCAAATGTAGCACAAATATCATCCAGATGTAGCCCACGTATAGCTAAATGACAGAATGTCCCAGAGTGTTCTTAAGAACAACTAGAGTGCGTACTGTCTTACTTAAGACAAACGTATGGCACACCTGAAGCCATCTTGATCGGAATAAACTGGTAACACTTAAAACATTTAATTTAAAAAGGAACACAACGAGGGGGTTTATTTTATCATAGAAATTATGATTAGTGCTGAAGAAAGAAACATGAGTGAAACCACCACTGGGTTGGGGCTCAGAGTAGTAAGGCCAAGCCTCAATATACTATATAACAAAACAACTGCCAGTACTGCCACTTTACTTGAACTCTTGTTTTTGAAAAACACATTAATCTGAAACAATATGTCATATAGACTTCTCTTTCTGTCTGAAACAAATCTTATTTTTTTATTATGTTTTTTACATATCAAAATGTTTACACATTTTATACAATTTTTTACACATAATTGATATTTGCACCCTATAACATCATCAAATCAACTAAAACATTCTGTACTTTATCTATTTCTCAATCTCTCATACTCTCTTCATACATTCATACATACACCATACAACCTTTCTACGCACTCTCAGTTTCAAATTCAAAATAAATGAGTTTTGCTTGCATTATTTTCAAACAACAGCCATGGGATACACACTTAAATATCTCAAACAGTTTTTTAAATTAAATCTCTTGGAAAATTCCTGAGGCTGAAAGAAGAACTGGTCTACGCGTGTCAAACTCCTTGAATTGTGGAGAGTTCCCATCAGGAACACGTAGCTGGAAAACAAAACAATAATAGTATTGCATAAGCTGGATTGTGCCCTCAACCTATTAACTGGAAATACTGGCAAATTGGTGAACCTCCTACCTTGCCAAGGTTCAGTTTAACGGCTCTCAATTGGAAAACTATAATTAAAAACGAAAATGCAAATTTCACATGAGCCACCTGCACTTAGCTTTGTTTTCAACAGGTTACAAAAACCAGCTAAGCCCGACGCTTGACATATTTTAAAACCGTGCTTTACTTACAACGATGTATTCTCAAGGTGCCCATATATTTTGAAGTGAAAGATGGTTGCTTTCGCACCTGCAAGAGGAGAGGATTCTGTATAGACTTCTTCATTTTTTTAAAAGATTTTGTTTGTGGAAAGCATTATAGCAATAGTCCATACTGGATGTATGACATTACAACGCATGCTTTTACCACGCATGCCTTTACAACGCTGTTTTTACAACGCATGCCTTTACAACGCATAGTGCTTTGGGGCGCTGGATAGTGAATAGTTTAATCTACTATTCCAACTCCAGTCCCGGTGGATAGTAGGGAAGGTGTTGGATAGTAAATTAAACCTATTCCCTATCCTAGAGCGCCCCCCCAGCGCAATGCGTTGTAATGGTTTGCGTTGTAAAAGTTGCATCGTAAAGGCACTGCGTGGTAAAAGTTGCGTTGTAAAGGATGTTTCCCGTCCATACTGGATGGGACTTACTTGTACAGAAGCGCTACTAGGGTTGTTTCCTTCCGTTTTTTTTAATGAAAGATTAATTCTTTTAACGTGAGCGTCCCCTCAGTATCTGGAGTAAAGAAACGGGATGTTTAGATGTTGACGGCTCTCCAATCGACCGGGATTCTATCTCTAGGAAGATCCTTAAACTACATGGTCTATTGGTGCTCTTTACCTGAATCTGCTGCTCAAGACGCAAGGAGCACTCCGATCTCGGTTCTTACTTCCGCATTGAGGTTGGATGAGCGTCGTTTGGATTTACCTTGATATGCGTCATAACACATCCGGGGATCCCGCGGAGATTTCTGGTTGATGTAGTTCCGTCGGGAGTTTCACGCGATGTGTGGAAAAATCTATTCTGTCATGCTACTTATGCCAACATATTTTAATAACAGAACTGGTCTTTCTGGAAAATTATTTACAGCAGGATGTGCTCGAGGTTGTGATTTCTGGCACAATCTTTTATCGCTAAATTAGTATTACATGTGGACGCTCCTTTCTCAAAATAAAATGAAAGAGATTGTTCCATGTATATTGTTTATCACAACGTTCAGTGAACTTGTAAAAATAAACTGTTGGTGGTTGACATATTGAAAACAAGTTGTGTGTCGGCGATATAAGCAATTTGATGTTTTTATGGGGGGCATATAGCTGTGTGACTCTGGTGCTGCACTGCTTCCCTAAAGTGTATCTAATAGTCTCAATAATTTCATTTGGACTGGTTCTGATGCATTTTGCTCAAGAGAGATGGGCATCAGGATTTGATTGCAGTGAATTGAAGGGCTGTTGCAGAAGGGCTCTGTGGTCCAAGAGTTAAACAAACTTGCGTTGCATTACGATCTATTTAGGGCATTTCAGTCAGGTGATCTTCACCTCCGGATATACAAAGAAGGACAATTTATACATTTTGTTGGAGCTTGCGTTAGTTTAATCTGTAAATTTCCGATATTTCGTTTAGGCCATCAACTGCTGTATTAAACTTAACAATGAGCATTGCCTCTGTCCTGGAGAGTTTCTCTTCTATGTCGCCTCCTCTTGGGTCATGTTCAACTTTTGAAATGACAGTCCATCTGAGGTCCTTTTCGGTGTTGTTGTTTAGTTTCCAATGGTTAACCAATGGAGCTGTCTCGATATTCTTTTTGATTCTTGATTTATGTTGAGCAATCCGGGTTCTTATTTCTTGGTTTGTTTTGCCGATGTACAGCATGTCGCATGGGCATTTTATTCCGTATATGACATTACATGATTTACAGTTTGTAAATGTCTCATGTTTCCAGTGTGTTTGGTTATGTTGGAATAGAGCTCCTTCTTCTGTTGTTGCACAACACACGCAGGTTCCGCATTCGTGGTGTCCTTCTATTGGAGGCAGCCCTACGAATGATCTTACTGTAGTTTGATTTTCTTGCGGTAATGCTGCACGCACCAGTTGATTCGCGACACTTTGATCTTTTTTTAAGGCAAACAACGGTTTGTTGTTCAATGTCTCATCTGAGTTTTTTACCAGGTGCCAATTCTGATTGATTACATTTTTCAAAATGTTGGAATTTGGACAAAAGGTAGCCACGCACACTATTCTCTTGAGCAGAGTCTTTTCTTTCTTTTCCAAGAGTACTTCTCTTGGTGTCCACCAAGCACGCTTCATTGACCTTTTAAGGAGTTTTTTGGGGTACCTGTGTTCTTGTAGATTTTTCGTCCGTTTAGTAGCATGTAACATATATTCATCCTTGAAGTAGCAGTTGCTTTTGATTCTGAGATATTGACCAAATGGCAAATATTCTCTTAAAGTCCTAGGGTGACTGCTCTTGAAGTGAAGTGCTTTGTTACGATCTGTTTGTTTTTTGAATAACATGGTTACTAGTCCTCCTTCAGCTAGATAAACTTCCACATCCAAAAAAGCCATTCTTGTCTTTGAGTAGTTGATGCTAAACTTGATTTTCTGCGTCCGATTATTTAGCCATTCATGGAATTTCATTAGTTCTTCTTCGTTGTCAGTCCAGACCACAAAAACGTCGTCAATGTAACGACTCCAATTGGCAATAAATTCTACAAAAGGGTTATTCTGGTATATACATTTTTCTTCATATTGAGCCATGAATAACACTGCCAATTCTGGGGCAAAAGGACATCCCATAGCTACTCTTTGAACTTGGAAAAAGAAATCGCCAATGAAATTAAAATAGTTTTTTCTCAAGGCGAAGGTAGCTAATTCCATGATGAAATCTGTTGGAACCTGTACCGGTCTTTCTCTACTCTCAAGGTAAGCTGCAATTACTTCTAAGCCTTCTGTTTGAGGAATTTGGGTATATAAGGATACCACATCTAATGTCACTAGATAGTGTCTATTTTCTACAAAGTCAATTGTTCTTAGCTTATTGATAAAGTCGGTGGTATCTCTTAAAAATGATTTTACTTGGGGCACAAATGGTTTCAGAAAGAAATCGACAAATTTAGAAACCGGTTCCAAGAGTGATTCACATCCGGAGACTATGGGTCTCCCGGGTGGTGCAGTTTCGTTCTTATGGACTTTCGGAAGAATCCATACTAATATTATAAAGAGAGAGCCCAAACCTTTGAGGCGGGTAATCTCAGTAACCACAGCACCAATCACAACACCCAATACAGCGTTGGAAAGGGCAGTTGCAGCATAAGGACATAGGCTATGCAGACGGCCACCATTTTTTTTTTGCAGAGTTTTATATAGCGCAAACTTGACCCAAACTTAATCAGGTACCAGAGCGCTTTACATAGCACCAGTTACGTTGCATGAGGACACACATTCATTTTTGTTAGGCATGGGGAGATTAAGTGATTTGCCCAGAATCACAGGGTGTTTGGCGTCGTTACCAAGACTCGAACGCAGATCCCCAGGTTCGAGGTCGAGCACCTTAGCCGTTAGGCCAATTCCTCTATACATTTAAAAGGTAAAAGAACTGTGTCAGCAAAGTAGTCCCTTGTGGGCGTGTCTGCGTTGTGCTGTGGGCGTGGGCTGGGGGCGTGACAAACGCTGGGGGCGTGTGGTACGGACATCACATCGTGGGCTGTAGGCGTGACAAAAAAAATGGGGGCGTGTGTCCGCCCTTCATGCCATGTGAGTCGTACATACAAGCGCCAATTACGTTGCTGCGCAGCATCAAGGGGCACATTGGGGGTGTGACACGCTGGGGGCGTGAGTAACGCTGGGGGCGTGTGTCCGGCCTTCATGCCATGTGAACGCAATTGCGCTCCATCAAGGGGCATGCTGGGGGCGTGAGAAACGCTGGGGCCGTGTGCTACGTTCCGCCCTTAATGCCATGTGGGTCGTACATTAATCAGAAGATCGTCTGCTGTGGCCGTGTGCTGGGAGCGTGACAAACCCGTTCACCTGGAGGCCTGTTAAGTAACGTTACTGCAGCCTCTCCTGCGCACTGTTACTGAACTCTCTCATTCAACAAAATTACATGTGCCTGCTACCATCAACCAGGGCTCTAGCCGGGCTCAGGTGGCGGATCAGTACACTAATTACACGTGCCTGATAACATCAACCAGGGCTGCAGCTGGGCCTCAAGCGGGGGAACACGCGCCTGCTAACATCAAACAGGCCTGCATCTGGGCCTCAAGCGGGGAAACATGCAAATGAGCGTGTCTGCGGGGACAATTACTGCAGCCTCTCCTACTCGCTGTCACTCAACTCTCTCATTAAACGGATTTACCCGCGGCTGATAACTCTCTCATTCAACAACATTACATGCGCATGCTAACATCAACCAGGGCTGTAGCCGGGTTCAGGCGGCGGATCACTACACCAATTACACGTGCCTGCTAACATCAACCAGGGCTGCAGCTGGGCCTTCTCCGTCCCTATTCTAATGAAACAAAAAAAGTTGTCTACCTTGAGATTTTAAAATAAATTGCCCTTGCCAAATACACACATTACAAACGTTCTATTTCATACCCGGACAACATCGGGACGGGCTGCTAGTGTAAAATAAGGGAATCCTTGGGTTCTTACATTGTAGGTATTCATATTCCTTTTTACCCATAAAACCATGGTTATGATCCTTTTCTAAGATCGAATTTTATTGATTTTTTAGTTCCAATGTGGGATCTTTAGGGATTTTTCTGTAGCAATTCTCATCATTCAATTGTTTTATCACTTCGGAAGTGTATTTCATAGTGTCCCAGATTACAATCAAACCACTTTTGTCTGCCTGTTTTATTATAACAGAGGTGTCATTTTTCAAATTGTCCAAAGCTTCTTTTTCTGATTTTGAAATATTTTGTTTTACCCATCTTTTTTTCTTTTCCATTTCTGTTATTGCATATAGTAATGTTTTTTCAAATGCAAGTATTTCCTTTGGAACTTTGTTTGTGGATGGACAAAAGGTCAATTTCTTCCTAAGGCCTGTAATTTCCCTGGACTGATCATAGGGACTATTGGCAAAGAATGTTTTTAATCTGATTTTGTGACAGAATTCAATCGCCTCGGTCTTAAGTCTTACAAAATCTGTGTGTTTAGAGGGGACGAATGATAGTCCTTTTTCAACTATACTTTTCTCCTCTATCGTTAAGATCTTATTTGATAGGTTGCATATTGGTGATATTGTCCATTTTTGTAGGTCTGACGACGGGTTGACATTTCCCATGGTTGTTGATTGTATCTCGGACGTCCTCTTGTTCGTTGCTGGCCTCTCCCTAAATAAGGAACTTGTTGTTGCTGAAACAACCCTCTTTTATTCACGTTTCTTCATGTACCACTAGTCTCTCCTCCACTGCCACTTGAGGAGGACTCTGTGAAGATAACCGGAACGTTTTTAATTTGTAGTCCTCCTGGTATTGTTCCTGCTCTTAGATGTTGTAGTAGAAAATGTCCATGTAAATCCGTTCTTATCTGTTATTTCTTTAATCTTACTAGTTTATCCGTCTCGTTTTGATTTTTTGCAGAGGCACTCAAAGAGGCCGAAGCGAAAAGAGTGGGGGCATCCAAGAGTTTTCTAATATGCTCTTCACTGTAGGCAAATGTTTGATTTTCTGTCATTCTTCACTCAGCACTAATGTTCTACCTCTTGCATGGTCACCTTTCTATACTCACTATTACACCACACACAATTCGTGAACCACTGTCCACAACAAGCTTAGTAAAACAAATGTTTAACTAATCCAAAACAGACGAAACAACCTCGCAGAAATCTTTCTGCTAATACACTGAAACCACCACTGGGTTGGGGCTCAGAGCAGTAAGGCCAAGCATCAATATACTATGTAACAAAACAACTGCCAGTACTGCCACTTTACTTAAACTCTTGTTTTTGAAAAACACATTGATCTGAAACAATATGTAATATAGACTTCTCTTTCTGTCTGAAACAAATCTTATTTTTTTATTTTGTTTTTTACATATCAACATTTTTACACATTTAGTAAATTTTTTTACACATAATTGACATTTGCACCTTATAACATCATCAAATCAATTAAAACATTCTGTACTTTATCTATTTCTCAATCTCTCATACTCTTTTCATGCATTCATACATACATCATACAACCTTTCTACACACTCTCAGTTTCAAATTCAAAATGAATGAGATTTATTTTCAAACAACAGCCATGGGATACACATTTACATATCTCAAACAGTTTTTTTAACTTAACTCTCTTGGAAAATTTCCAAGGCTGAAAGAAGAACTGGTCTACGCGTTTCGAACTCCCTAAATTGTGGAGAGTTCTCATCAGGACCACGTAGCTGGAAAACAAAACAATAATAGTATTGCATAAGCTGGAGGGTGCCCTCAACCTCTTAACTGGAATTACTGGCAGATTGGTGAACCTCTTACCTTGCCAATGTTCAATTCAACGGCTCTCAATTGGAAAACTATGATTAAAAACAAAAATGCAAATTTCACATAAGCCACCTCCACTTAGCTTTGTTTTCAACAGGTTACAAAAACCATAACAAATAAATCTCGCAAGATGGCCACCAGAGACAAAAAAGCCCAAATGTAGCACAAATTTCACCCAGATGTATCCCACATGTTGCCCAATAACAGAAGTGTGCAAAACACTTTTGATTTTTTGTGTTTTTGCAGTTTTATATAGTGCAGACTTGTCAGGTATTGGAGTGCTTTACATGAGCATTGGTTACATCACACAAGAACAAATTCATTTTGGTTTTAGATATGGGGAGATTAAGTGATTTGCCCAGATTCACAGAATGTCGAGCTGAAGCAGAAACTCCAACCTGGTTCCTCAGTTGCAAAGTCTGCAGCTCTGGAAGTAACACCACATCCTCTCCCCTAAGTGCAACATTTAATCAAGTGGTCAACTGGATAAAAAAACATAAAGACATCAAATAATTTAAAAGTGCTTTGTCGCTATTTGAAAACTCCGAAAATATGTCCTCATTTTAGTTTTTTTAGAGCACTAACCATACTTTTGATGCAAATAAGACCCTTTCATATACGTAATTTCTAAAGGAAATGCTCTAGGTATTAAAGTTTTGAGTACATCAAGATGACACCAGGCGTTCCACACTTTTGTAATAATTATAGAATGTTAGCAATCTATTAGTTTATTAGGATACTTTTGAGAGGCAGAGGCCAGGGGCACGGACTCTGAAAATGTAAGGCAGGTAGGGGGGTGCAGGGGCAACAATTTGACCACACTGGGCAGGTAGGAAGGGCAGTGGCAGCACAACAGACTATGGAGGCCAGTGGAAAGGGGGCAGGGGCAACAAACCAACAATACAGGAGTGGCAAGAGAAGCTGTGCCAATATAATCGACCATTGTGGGCAGAAGAAAGAGGCAGTGGTAGTACAACCATACATACCAACAGACACGATTCAGTCAGGAAACGTCCACTGTTTTTAAGCCCATATGGGCTTTATTTGATCTGCCTCCTGTCTACAATCTCTTCTTTTTCAATGTAAGTCAAAGGGGAAAATCAATACCCCAGTTTGTTTTCAAAATCTCCCTCTTACTAAGTTCAAAATGTTAGCAAGTATTGTACATTGGATCATGGAAGGCAGGAGGAATTGGGGTAGGGACATGGACTAGGATAACAGAGGACAGGAGGGACATGGAGAGGTGCACCAAACTGACCCTACAGGGCAGGCATCAGGGTTTGTAGCAGCACAATGCACCACACAGGGCAAGCGGGACGGGAGTGCTGCACAACAATCCATAGAAAGCAATAGAAAGGGGACAGGACCATGCACATGGACAACAGAGAACAGAGGGGAAAGAGGCAATGGTAGCTAGCTGACCATAATGGACAGACAGGAGAGAAAGCTGCAGCATAACGGACCATAAAGGGGAGGAGGGATGGATCAGGGGCATTACAATGGAACAGATGAGCCAGGAGGGAGGGAATAGGGTTCCGCACATGGAAACAGAGGGCTGGGGGTAGGAGCAGCAAGATGACCATGGAGGTCAGGCAGGATGGGCACTAGAAGCAAGACACACCATGGAGAGCAACAGTGAGACTATAACGGCATACACACAGACCATGGAGGGAAGGTGGGAGGGGGTCACGGGCAGCTAGCTGCCACACAGGGAAGGTGGGAGGGGCCATTGCAGCACAGAAGACCATGCATGGCAGGCGGGAGGGTTAGTGGCAGCACAATGGCTATGATGGGCAAGAAGGAGGGTGCAGGGGCATGCACAAAGGACCATGGAGGATATGAGGGAGGGTCAGAACCTGGGCACAGACAAGAGAGTGTAGGGGAAGGGGCCTCACAACAGACCATGCAGGGCAGGCAGGGGGAGCAGTTGCAGCACAACAGAACAGGGAGGGCAGAAGGGTGTGGCAGTAAAATGGACCATAGAGGCCAGGAGGAAGGGCATAGGGGCATGGAATGTGGACAGGCAGGGTGGAGGTGGCAGGGACAGGTTGCAGTCATCTGACAATGCTAGGCAGGTGGGAGGGGAGTGGCAGCTCAATAGAACACTCAGAATAGATAAGAGTGGCAGGTCCATGGAACATGGTGGTCAAAAATTATGGAGCAGGGGCATGCACACAGACATCGGAGGGCAGGGGGAAGGAGAATAGGGACAGCAAGCTAAGCACAGAGGCTAAGCAGGAGGTCAATGATGGGGCATAGAATTGGGCAATGAAGGGCAGGAGGAGTGGACTGGTACATCATGCTAAATGGAGGGCAGTGGCAGCACATCAGACCATGCGTGGCGGAGGGAGGATGCTAGTCCATGGATTCAGACAACAGAGGATATGGAGGAGGTTGATGGTGCAGCAATCTAACTGTTCAGAGAAGACGGGAAGGCCAGTGGCAGAACAACAGCCACAGAGGGCTGTAATAAGGGAGCAGGGACATGGACTTGGACAATGGATGGCTAGGAGGAGGGAAGGCAGGATCAGCAAGCTTGGGTGGGGGCAGCACAATGCCAGGCCCTGCTTCCAACCCCCCACCATCCATTGTGATATGCATCTTACTTAACGTTAAAAACACCTAGAAATTTGCTGAAAAAACCAAAGATTACAGGGACGGTATAGTTAGACTCAGATTTCACTCATACACAAACAGTGAAATTCAGCAGTTATAGTTACCTGCGCTAACTATAGCTTACGCCCCCGCAATGTACTGCTAATGACCTCACATCATTCATGACATGGTCAGTTACATCACTCATGACATCTGAAATGAGCTGACAATGGAATGAAACTATAATCGCTAGAACTTTATTTAGGGATAGTGTATGTATATTAACACCCCTTTTTTTTCTTTTCTTTCGTGTAAGAACCATTTGAATACACAATGTACCCAGATTAATATGGCCGATAGCCTTTCACTTTAAAGTAATATGTAGTCCATTGTTTATGTTGATGTTTGCAATCCAAAGTATGTTTCTTATGAATAAGTCACATTGACGAACATACAGTTATGGCGGTCACGGGGCAAGATATGCTGAAATTACATTGTGTGCACATTAACACTTGTTTTCTTTTCTTTATTGTATCAATTCCTGAATTTTCACATCGTGACCAGGCCAATAGGGCTGCCAGCTTTCTGGATTAAAGTAATATGTAGTCCTTCGTTAATGTTGCCAACTTTAGGCATTTGTACATTTAAATAAGGATGCTACAATGATGTCTTGTATCATTATCAAGGTTCGGACGAGCCGAAACGTGTGGAGCACGTCCTTTGTTGATTAAATACTTCCAAACTACAACCTGAGTGCTGATTCCTTCCTTGTAAGAGTGAGAGGAGATTAAATACATATATATGAAATTCACTGAAAAAAACACAAGTTTCAGGGACATTTTAGCTAGAAATTAGCATTTAAAAAACCTCCGAAATTCACTGAAAAAAACACAGGTTCATGGACTTCAAAGTTAGTTGGACATTTCACTCGTACAAAACAAGAGAAATTCGGCCGTTATAGTTAGTTGTGCTAACTATAACTTGCGTACCCACAATGCACTGCTGATGACATCACATATTACATCATTTATGACATGGTCAGTGACATCACTGATGACATCTCAAATGACATCACTGATGACATCATCCAAGTGATCATCTGATGCACCTCCTCATACCCTAAAATACAGAGTATCATTCTCAAAACCATAGATACACCAATACTAGTACAGCTACAATATTCTGTGCACTATGCATGCAGACCTCTAACCAGCTACATACTATTGATACGCTTTTCTAAATTCCCAGTTAGTACCTATGCAGTCTAGGAATCCTTCTGTCTGTCCCATGCACTTCTCCAGTCACCCATCCAGCTCTAACTACGTATCCTATCACTCCATCTATACTCCACCTATACCTAAGCACTTATAAATTCAGCACACACTTTCTTTGCAACACTGAAATTACTCCAGTTATTAGTCGTATACTTAAGGAATGGCTTAGTCACTAACACAAGTGCAGGTACAATATTTTGTACACTATGCATGCACACCTCTAACCAGCTACAAACTATTGATACACTCTTCTAAATACCCAGTTAGTACCTATGCAGTGTAGGAATCCTCCTGTCTGTCCCATGCATTTCTCCAATCACCCATCCAGCACTATCTACTTATTCTATTACTCCACCAATACCTAACCACTTATAAATTCACTATACACTCTGTTTGTAAATCTGTAAATATTCTTGTTACTAGTCATAAACTTATGGAATGGCCTAGCTGCTAGCATAAGTACAGCTATAATATTGTGTGCACCATCCAAGCAGACCTCTAACTAGCTACATACTATTTATACATCCTTCTAAATACCCAGTTAGTACTCATGCAGTGTAGAAATCGTCCAGTCTGTCCCATGCTCTTCTTTAATCTCTAATCTACCACTATCTACTTATCCTATCACTCCACCAATACGTAAACACTTATAAATAAAGTGTTCACTATGTTTGCAGCACTGTCATCATTCCAGTTACGAGTGGTATTCTTATAAAATGACCTAGGCACCAACACAAGTACACATAAAATATTCTGTGCATAATCCCTACAAATCTCTAAGCAGATACATACTTTTGGTCCATTCTATTAAACACTGATGTAGATACCTCCTGTTAGTCTCATGCAATTCTTCAATCACCCATCCAGGACTATGTTCTTATTGTATCAGTCTGCCACTACCTAAGCACCTATGGGGCGTTTTTACAGGCACCCTGCGCCACCAGTACGTCACATTTTGTAACGTAGTGATGGCGCCAGACACTCCTTCATATTTATAAGGAGAGAAAAAGCCACCCTGCATGGTTTTTCCTCTCCTTGTAAATATGACCCCTTCATACACAGACCTTTGCGTTGAAGGGGCGTTCTATAGGTGTTGCTGTGGGTGTTCCCACGCGACACCCAAAGAACAAGACATGTGTATGAATGATGCGCCATCTTAGAGTTGGTGTAGCGAGGCGCAACGAGGAGAATTGTTTTAATTTCTCCTCATTTTTTCCTCTTTCAATGCATGCTGCATTCCACAGCATACATTGAAAGAGGAAAATGCCTGTACTGATTGTTTTTGTGCAGGAAGGAAGGTGTCCCTTCCTGCACAAAAACAATCCCCGCATGACACAGACATCCTTGCACCATGGTGCAAGGATGCCTGTGTCACCGCATGGCTGCAGTTTGTGCAGCAGTGCAGAGGGAAGCACAGAGTTGCAGAATATTCATGTACATATGTCACATCCCTGTGCTTTGGAAGTGCCACAGTGCAGTGCAGCTAAAGATCTTGCAGGGTCACGCTGCAGTACTTCCTCGTAAATCTTCACCTATAAATTCATCATACACTACTAATGCATTCTTTCAGTCAATCATGCTGTATACATATATTCAACCAAACTTTCACACATTACCTTGCAATTATAGTTCTTTCTTTAACCAGATAAGGTAGTTCCGATAAGAACTTTTTTTCTTTTCTATTTTTTTTAACATTTTTGTATTTTTTGGGTGTTTTTTCAAAACATTAAAAAAAAGAACGAATAAAACAGGAAACTTTTGGAATTATTTATCATTCCAAAAACAACAACAAAACAAAAATAACAATGATGGTTGCGTTGCGCAGCACAAACTGCATCCACCGACTGCTCACCGAAGCATATAGGTTTCTTACACTTCACGGAGTGTTGCTCGCGAAAGGCGAATTCTGGCTTAATGTCCATTGCAGGTGCTCCTGAGGACACTCCAGACGTACTTGCTACCGCAGGTGAGGGGTTCAAAGCAGCTCGCCTCAATTCCTCCCGAGCAAGATTGAGAGGATGTGCAGTCTGGAGATGCTTGTACACACAGTGCCAAAAGAGTATTTTTTTTTCACTGCCTCTTGACAGGACTCAGTCACAAATTTTGCACGTCACCTTTCTCGCATTTACTTTCTTCTCTCCAGGTGGAAAAGTGAAGAATTTCACATGCAGATTCCGGCCTCTGTGGGCGTGGTGCTTCCTGCAAGAATTCTTCTTCAGAAGATACTTCCTACTGCTGCTGTCCAGATGCCATTTTGTTTGGAATTTTTTGAAAAACACCCAAAAAACCAAGCAAAAAGGTTTCTTGTATTAAAGAGATGTCTCCCTAAAGATGCTTCAACAAGAATGGTTAAAATGGGTGGGGTCCTTCAATAGTTACAGTGGGAAATGTTATGAACCACTGAAATCTTTTTTTAGGTCACATGGGATCCGCGCACCCTGCGCTCACGAAGCACCCACCCGACGCGACTTTGCGAAAATATATTTAAAAATAATACAAGTTTATTATAAGTACAAATATATTATTTTTATGAATATCCTAGATAAACACATACATATCATTTTAGAAAATAAAATATTTTTGCGGGAGTCGCCCACCCAGAGCGCCCCAACACGTATATGACTTCACACGGGACCCGCCACCGCACAAGCGTCGCGTTGCATAATGCGCATGTGTCACGAATGCGCAGGAGCGGGAGTCGCGGACTGGTCGCCTACCAATCGCGCACATCATGTAATAATAAAGGTATATGATGTAACTGAAAAACAATCAGCCGTCGCACACCATACACAGAGCCTTCACGACTTTTCTAAAATGGCAGATAGAATCCGCGCACCCACCGTAATGTGTACGCTTTGGGTGCCGACTCCAAAGAAAACTTGGAAAAAAGAAAATAATATAAATATATTAAAATAAAAAATAAAACAAAAAAATAAACAATATTTCAGTTTGAATTGTTTTTAAAAACTTTTTTGAACTTTTCAGAAAAAATTTAATGTTATTTAATAAATAAAATATTTATAAATAAACAGTTAAAAAACTGCAGAAAATCAGTACAAACATAGATATAACTACTATTACAGTTAAATATTAGCATTTAAAAAACCTTCGAAATTTACTGAAAAAACAATAGGTTTCAGAGACGTTATAGTTAGAAATTAGCATTTAAAAAAGCTTTGAAATTCACTGAAAAAAACATGGGTTTCAGAGACATTATAGTTAGAAATTAGAACTTAAAAAAACCTTAGAAATTCACAGAAAAAAACATAGGTTTCAGAGGTGTTATAGTTAGCTGGACATTTCACTCATACAAATCCATAGAAATTCCTCCGTTATAATTAGCTCTGCCAACTATAACTCGCGCACCCTCAATGCACTGCTGATGATGTCACATATTACATCATTTATGACATGGTCAGTGACATCACTGATGACATCTCAAATTACATCACTGATGACATCACTGATGACATCACTGATGACATCATCTACGTGACAATCTGATACACCTCATCATACACTAGTATAACCTTTCATCACTCACTGTAAAATACAGAGTACCATATTGGAAACCATTGACACCAATACCAGTTACTACATACCCACTCACTGATTCCTAAGTCTACACACACAACTACCCTCAACAACAGAATTACTTATTCATGCAGTCACTGATTAATAGAACACTATCAAATGCACTTAGACACATATATAGACATTGACACATCAGCAGCCATCTTAGTCCGTTATGCAGTCATCCTACTCACTCATGAAAAAAATTGATCACACTTACATTTACTCACTTACACAATTATACGCACAACACCTCATTTATTCAAACACATAGTAACTCATAGTTAATATGTTAAAAAATCACCATTAAAGTTATACACTCATTCATATAGTTACTCTCACAACCACTGACTCTTACATATACATATTTATATAAACCAACTCTCATATACAATTCCTTTTATTTTTTTACTTCGTTGAAGATGTACAACCAAAACATATATTTGCTCACCAACACACAAATAAATACACTTAGTCACCCAAACAACTGTTTCCACATGCACTCGTAAACCTATACACCTAGACAACCAACCATTCACACATCTATGAATAGAGTTACACACACCCCATCCAACCACATACAAACTCAGTGTCCCATACAAATACTCACCCAACTAATCAATAACTAATATACACACTCATGTAGTTAGTGACCAACTGATGCAGCATGTTATACAACAACAGAGGCAGTGATGCACACATTCACATAGTTTAGTTACTAATCCATGTATTAAGTGAGACATTTTTAATTACTCACTTAAACAGACAGTCAGACAGCTTCTAAATCCTCCATCCAGACAGTTATATATCCACTCAATCTTCAATACAGATTGGTATATATATAATACATTTCAAGAAAGCCCCGGGGATAGGTTTCAGAGACGTTATAGTTAAAAATTAGCATTTAAAAAAGCATTGAAATTCACTGAAAAAAACATAGGTTTCAGGCACGTTATAGTAAGAAATTATCATTTAAAAAATCTTTGACATTCACTGAAAAAACAGGGACTTGAGTCTTCCCCCCTGCAGTCCCCAATGTGAAAAAGTCATGTGGCCAGGCTCCAGGGGATGGGGTTCCCTGGCCCAAAATCGGCCCTGGAGGAGTTCACCCTACCCCTTCCTTGAGGGGCCACACGGTCCCCCTTCCTTTACTTTAACAAAAAGATTTTGATTAAAATAAGAAAGAAACTCAGGGCCCTGGGGGAAGAGGTTCCCAAGTCCATAATCGGCCCAGGGAGGGGGCTAGCGTGGCCCCTTCCCCATTCTAAAAATACCTGGCCCCAGGGATGGGGTTCTTGGTTTTAAATATGGGCAAAGGAAGGGCCCCCTTCCTTTATAATTTCAAAATATTGCAACCAGCAAGACACCAGAGGCCCTGCCCCCTTTCTGTACCACTCTGCAATTGCTCCGAACTGATGAGGTTCACTGGTTGTGTACGAGTGAAACCTGAGCCTAACTATAACGCCTCAATAACCTTTGTTTTTTTAGCGAAAAAAATAAATATATATGCATATATACATAGGTATATAATATGTCACAAGTTAAGACCGTGACCAAGGCATTCAAGGAAGACTTGATGGGCTGGAAAAGGGTAGGTTTAATATCTAAGGATGAATTTGCATTTCTATAGAATGGTTTTCCAGCTATGCCGACCATTTATTTCATTCTGAAAATTCATAGGAGCATGTCACCGGTTCCAGGCCAGCCCATCATTTCAGCCAGAAAGAGCCTCTTTGAAAACACATCTCCCTTCGTAGACTACTATTTACAAGAATTTGTTGTGGGCCTTCTCTCGTACACTACTGACTTTTTTAATAAGCTTTCTAATCAAACTTGGTGCAATGAATACTTGTTGATGACTATGGATATTACTGCACTTTATACCAGCATCAAGCATAGTGATGGTTTGAGGGCAATTGAGTACTATCTAAATAATAGACCTTTGGAATTGTTTAGCCATAACAAAATGCTTCCGAGGATGATCCACTGGTGTGTGCATAACAATGACTTTACATTTGACAATGCACGTTTTCAGCAGCTCAGGGGTGTAGTCATGGGGGCTTGCTTCTTTCCCAGTTACGCATGTTTACATGTGAGTTGATGGGATGAGTGAATACTCAAGGAGGAGCATCATTCTGATTGGGCCAATCATGTGGTAAAATGGTGGCATTATAAAGATGATGTGTTTATCTGGAGGGGGACTCAAATACAAGCAGGGGAATTCGTTGCTAGAATTATTGTGAACATTTTAAATCACTAGTTCACTGCGCACATTGACAAAGTTGTCACCAATTTCTTAGAAGTGCATATTTATGTTGACCGGGGCAAAATTGAGTCATGTCTTTTTCACAAACCTACAGCTGGTAATTCCATTTTGCATGTGTCTAGCTTTCATCCGAGACATCTTATTAAGAGTATTCCTTATGGGGAATTTTTTAGGATCTGTAGAGTATGCAGTTCTAACAAAGATCTTTGCAAGTACCAGCAGAAAGCCAATCAAAGATTCCTCCTTAGAGGATACAACAAAAGTATCTTAGAACAGGCTGTTCGACCTGGCATCCTTGGCGTGGTTTCCCCAATCTTTTTGCCTCTACCTCCTGTATTTTTATGCTGTGCTGGATTTCGTTTTTGCTGGTTTAGATGCTTTGGACACTCTGCCACTGCTGATCAGTGTCAAAGTGTAAGTGCTCCCTCTGTGTAAATTGGTATTGTGATTGGATACAGATGATTGGCCTATTTGTATCACCAAGAAGTCCCTAGTAAAGTGCACTGTGTGTGCCAGGGCTGGTGATGACAAATGCTACTAGTGGGCCTGCAGCACTGATTGTGCCACCCACGTGAGTAGCCCTAAAATGGTGTCTCATGCCTGCCACCGCAGTGCCTGAGTGCAGTATGTGAACTGCCATGTCCTCCTGGTCAGTTTCCCCACTGACCAGGCCTAATCCTTCCCTTTCTGTGCACATTGGTCACCCCTATGGAAGGCCCAGGGTATCCCCTGGGCAGGGTGCAGTGTATGTGAAAGGTAGAGCATGTACTAGTTCAGGTGACATGCTCTGGTAGTGAATAGCAGCCCATAGGCTATCATGGAGAATGCTGGCTACAGTGGCTACCAGCATATCTTCCCATAGAAGCAAGGTAGGATATAAAAGTCTGGTATCACTGAACTCAGAATTTAAGAAAACATCTTTTAGGAAAGGTGTTTTTTAACTCCTGTGTTTGAGAACAGCACTTTCTGAAAGTTGCTGTTCTCTTGTCTGACCTTTCTGTGTGCCTTGGCCTGTTTCTGAATTGACTGTCTTGTTTGAGAGTGACAGGGGCTGGGGATTCCCCAGGAGGCTGGCTGAGTCATCCCTAGGCGTAATGACTGCATTTGCAACTTGAGTGGTGGGAGGAGATAGCACCTGGGCCTGAATAAGGCTGTGCCCGCCTTCCACAATGCTGGCTCCACCTCCTGCTGGGCGGCTGACGACCCTTCCCCTCACTCTGAAAGGAAAGGAGAAGCCAGGAAAACAAAGTGCTCAAGGAACACCCAGAACTGGTTCAGACCGGGCTCAGAGCCCTCCTGCACAAAGGGAACAAAGACTTTTAGGGATATAAGTACAGGACCCCTGACTACAGAAAATTAGATCTTCCTGGAATCAAGAAGGAACCTCTGCCAAGGAGAAAGCTGAAACTGAAGAAGGAAGACTGTCCTGCTGTTGCTTTGCTGGACTGACCTGCTGTTGCTTTGCTGCCAAGGAGAGGGGAAGGACTTTGCTTTGTGCTGTGTCCCCGTGCTTTAAGGAATCTCCAAGGGCCTGAGAAGAGCTGGCTCCCTGTTGTGAAGTCCCAGGAACAAAAGGACTTCACCCCCAGCTTCCCTTAACTCTACTGAGAGAGTTCTGTCCTTCCTGAAGTGTGTGGCCCATGTGTGGCGCCTCTAGAAGTTGTACCTGTGTTGGGAAGCTGGAAACCAAGCTTTTAAAGACTTTATGCAAGTTTTGTCGCATCGCTCGCTTACGGAGCGCATCCCCGACAGTGCGAGGAAATTCCCGCAGCTACGAAGGCCGAGATCGTCGCAGCGCCTGTTGCTGCTGCCAGAGCCGTCACATCCTTCGTTTGCGGGACGCACCAGACCGGTGCGGGAAGACTACCATCACTGCGAGTGTCGTCGCAGAGCCTGTCGTCGCTGGGTGAGATCGCCGCACCACTTGCCTGTGGACCGCATCACGTCGCTCCGAGTGTCATCGCAGAAGCCATCGCATCGAGGAGCTGCAAGAGAGAAATCACCGCTGGTCCGCGCATCGTCGCCCTGGAGATGGTCGCAACTCCAAAGATCATCGCATCATGCCTTTGCGAGAGAAATCTTCCTACGGAACCTACGCACCGGAACCCATACAAGTCCACCTTCCTCCCCATGCAGATCGGATTCGTCGCAACATGCCTGCTGCTGCAGCGGGGTTGTCGCATCGCCTCCCCAGGGTCTCAGGAGCAATGCATCGCTTGTTTTACAACGCACCAGCTTCTGCTTTGGAACTTTGTCGCATTTAAAAGGTACTGTTAGCTAAACGTGACCTTTTCACGCAACGGTGGATTATTTTATCGCAACCTTAAGAACTCTTTTGCAAACATATTCTTGAACTGTGTATGTTGGATTTTTCTTGTTTTGATCTTGTGTAGTTTAGATTAATAACTGTGAGTGTTGGTACAAATACTTTACACATTGCTTTTGGATAAGCCTGACTGCTTGTGCCAAGCTACCAAGGGGGTGAGCAGAGGTTTTCTAGAGACTGTTTCCTCCTTACCCTGACTAGAAGCAAGGGTCCCTATTTGGACAGTGGTACCTACCTCTGCCAACTAGAGACCCCCAGTTCTAACATTGTTGGTCAGCGGTGGAATTTGAACTTGTATTAGTACTAGACCCACAGTGATTGGTGTACATAACTAGTGAGTGCAGACCACTACGCCGCCGCATACTACTGTTTTTTTGGTTGGTTGTATTTTTGAGTAAGTCTTCGAAGCATCATGACTGTGAATGGAAAGACACTCAGTGAGGAGGCAGAAGTAGAATTGAAGTTTGTCATTGAGAATTTGTATTCATACAAAGCAAAAGATCTTAAAAGATTCTGCCAAGAGTTTGAGTGCCCCATAAAGAGCAACGCCAGGAAAGAAGAGTTACAGAAAATCTTGAAGGCCCATTGGGAGGCACAAGAGGGAAATGATGCAAATACAGGGAATGTTTTTTCAAATCACAGATCTGCCTGTGACCAGAGTAGGCTCAAGGGGCGGCAGTCACCATTCCAATAGGGGTTTCACTCAAGAAGAGTTAGAAGAAAATCAAAGAGGAAGGGGCCATGACTTGGAGGTCCTGAAATTGAAAATGAAGCAAGTGGAAATGGAAAAAGAGTATCAAATAGCTGAGAGAGAAAGGGCGGCGGAGGAGAGTAAAAATGCCCGTGCCCTGGAGAAAAAGAAATTGCTTTTGGCTCATGAGTTGAGCATGAGAGAACTGGATCTTAAAGCCAAAGAGGTGGATGCCAGTTCAAAAGGGTGGCAGCGCACAGCCAGTGCAGTGGGGCAAAGTATATTCCCAAGGATCTGGTACAGAATTACAATAGGAGTGAGGATATTTATGCCTGGTTTACTTCTTATGAAATTGCATTGAGAATGAATGGTGTGCCTGAACAACATTGGGGGCGGGCCTGTGGAAACATTTTGAGGCTTCTGGGAAGAGTGCTCTAGAGCCCTTAGAGATGGAAGGTGCCATGACCTACCCCAATATGAAGGAGGCCTTATGTCTCAGGTATGGCCTTACTCCAGAGCAGTATAGACTGCAGTTTAGAAACTCCAAGAAGAGAGAGTCTGAGACTTGGATGGAATGTGTGAATTTGTACTCACATGCACTGGAAGGTTTCAACCAACATTGGCCCATAGTTCTTACAGATGCAACACTTAGGCAAACTCTGCCGGACAAGCCCACATTCACTTTTCACAAAGCACCATCTATGCACAGTGAATTGGTCACAAACAGCCCTGAAATCGATACCAAAACCAGTTGGCTGTCGCCTAAGCATGGCTTTTTCAAATGCAGTACTTGCTGTACTTGTAAATTTGGGATAAACACTTATTATTGCATGGCTTTTTGCACCAAAACTATTGATATGAAAGGATATTATAGGGCAGAACTGACTATGAAGTATGTATCCTTCGATGCACCTGCGGCCTGCGTTATGTAGGTAGCACTAAACTTTAGATGCATGTCATAATATTGCAACATCTGAGAGCTATCGTTAATTCAATTCCAGTGTCGAGACTTTTTAAATCCACACATAATAATCTGAATGTTATTCAGTATTTTGTTATAGAGACAGTGGAGGCACGCAAAAGAAGTGGCAATCGAGAAAAAACCTTATGTCCATTGGAATCCAAATACATTTTGGAACTCAACACTAAACCACCTAAGGGTTTGAACACTAGTGATGACTTGCTTAACTTTCTGTAATCACTACAACCATCTAGCCTCGTTTTGTTTCTTTTTGTTTCATTTCGTCTTGTGATGTTCCTGCCAAGCAATGAATCACTATACTGCCCTATCCTTTAATACATCAACTCCCGAGCTGCTTTTCTCTCTTTACATTTTAATTACTTTATCTTTTCAACACTTAGCACACATCACTTTACAATATGCATTTTGACACTTAAGCACTTTATTCAGCATATCATTACACACTTTATTTGAGCACTCTAGTGTAATGAAAGCCTTGGTAGTATTGATTTTCTAGTACATAGTAATTTTTACTTATGAGATATTTTGTACGTTGGCTTAGATCATGTTTGATATGCTTTTGTTAACAATGATTTTATGTGTGTATTGTACTGTATAGGGGTGTGTATTGTTAAACTGTTTACATGCTATTGGAGTAATTGTACACATGGCATACATAAAATGATATCGCACTATGCACTTTGGATTTCTTTGCTGCGAACAGTCTCATAGGATGTCTAATGTGGCAATCTTTTATGATCATGAATTGCTTTTAATTTGCATTGCCTATTTTGTATTAGTACAGTTATAATTTTTGATTTGCTAATTAGCATATCAAGCAATAATACAAGTGTCACAAGAAAGATTGATAGATGATAACTTTCAATTAGTGAATTATGAACTTGTGATAAAGTCAAGTGAAACTTGGTAAAATACTTTCCGATACACTGTTAATATGATTGCACATACAGCTATAAGGTGCTGTTGCTGCTGCATTTTTTTAAGCATTGTTTTTCAGCCATCACTCTTTAGCTAACGTTTGTGTATGTATACATGTTTATCCAACTACTTAAGGCTATTTATTCATGTGTGTATTAACTTTGTGGTATTTATTACATAATTTATGCTACTGAATTCTGGGTGAAATACATCAGGCATTTGTACCTTGAACAATTGATATTTGTAGTCTTTTTTGGTGTCTGTCAAGTTGGTTAGTCACATGGTTTTGTATCACTTTAAAAATGCACATGTCACGTTGCGCGATCATGTGATCAAGGCCACTGGAAACAAACTATCATACACACAACAATGGGTCGACACAGTATCCTCACTTTTCGATGAAAAGGTCGAAGTTATATACAGATCCTTCCCTCAAGACAACATTCTACACCGTTCACCCAGTTTTGAATAGCCATCCCGTGTTGCCTCTGCTGGAAGAATTTAGAACTGTGACTTGTGAACAAGTATCAGAAGCCATAGCAAAGATCAAATCAGGCTATCAAGCAGATCCTCTCCCACCCCACTTTTTCATGCAATTAGCACCCCTGTTAATAACAAATTTAACAGAGATTTTTTAATATGTCATTAGACCAAGCTATGGTGCCGACCAGATGGAAAACAGCTCAAGTTAGACCCATCCTGAAAAAGCCAACTTTAGATCCCAGAGAACCAGGCAACTACCGTCCCATCTCGCTGCTGTCTTATTTCGGGAAGGTTCTGGAATCCTTGGTAAATAAACAACTTACTTTGCATCTGGAAAATCACAGACTTCTTGATTCATTGCAATCAGGATTTTGGTCGGCACACAGTACCGAAACAGCAGTAGAGATGGTTGATAACATCAGGCTGTCTCTGGATAAAAGAGGACCAGCTATGCTGGTTCTTTTGGACCTGTCAGCCGCCTTCCACCCCATCGCCCATGACATTTTAGAACATCGGGCTCAGGGAGGTGGGAGTCAGAGGGAAAGCCCTGGACTGCTTTAAATACTACCTAAAGTATCGCTCCACTACTGTACACATAGATACCCTCACGTAGCAGACCAGTAAGCATAGGAGTTCCCCAGGGATCAATCCTGAGCCCTATGCTTTTTAATATCTATGTAACACCTTTGGCCAGGATAATCAGGTCGCATGGGTTTGAGGTCGTGTCATACCCTCACGTAGCAGACCAGTAAGCATAGGAGTTCCCCAGGGATCAATCCTGAGCCCTATGCTTGTTAATATCTATGTAACACCTTTGGCCAGGATAATCAGGTCCCATGGGTTTGAGGTCGTGTCATACGCTGATGACACTCAGCTGTTGATGACGTTCGGTCTTGACCTTACAGACACAATGATCCAGTTTAAAAACTGTATGATCCACATTAACAACCGGATGGGCAATGACAAACTATAGCTCAACAACGGCAGCAAGACAGAGATCAATCTGTTGGGCAGGGCTGAAGAGTACTGGTCCAAACGCTGGTGGCCTCAGGCATTAGGCCCATGCCCATCCCCTAAACAAGCAGTCTGTAATCTTGGAATAATGATTGACAACAAGCTATCCATGAAAACTCATGTCAATCTTGTATTGGGCACTTGTTACGGGATCTTGCGGTAGTTATGCAAAATCCTTAAATGGCTACCTATCGAAACCAGGAAACCACATTTCGTTTGGACTATGGGAACGCCTTATTAGCTTCCCTAAATGAAGACCTCTTTTCTAAATTGCAAATCCCGCAGAACACTGCTGCCAGACGTATCCTAAATCTTCCAACGAGATCCCCCTCATTCCCATCACTGAGGTCCCTCCACTGGCTTCCAGTAAGAAAAAGAGGCCATTTTAAAATCCTATGCCTTACCCATAAAATCATATATGGCACTGGGCCTAGTTATCTAGCGAAAAAGCTTAAAAGGAAAGGTACCAGCCAGAAAGAATATTAAGGTCCAGTTCAAAATCTCTTCATACCCCACTGCGAGTCCCCATTGTATGAAACTGGGGACAATCCTTTTCTTTTCTTGCCCCCCATCTCTGGAACAAGCTTCCGTCTCATCTTCTCTCTATTGCGGACAACCAGTGCTTTCGCAAAGAATTAAAAACGAGGCTGTTTGACCAGAAATAACGCAATCCGGATATGAGACACTGAAGGCGGCTCAAACGCTTGGCGCCTCACTATCGCGCTTCTATTTTAAAACGCTCCTGTTTTTCATTTTATTTGTTTTTTTGTTCTGTAACCCCTGCTTTTAGCTGGTAGTATCCAGGGCCCTCTTGCCTGCATTATAATTGGTCTCCACCGCATTTCGCGGGTCCGGTTCCCGGTTCCGGGTGGTGGGGTAAGAACAGCCGCCATCTTGGAGTGGTGTTAGCACGAGGAACACCAACACTGAGCGGTCTAGTGCTCCGGATGTCCAGAGGGACTCCTATTTAGGGCGAGCATCCGGGAAAACCCCTTGATGAGACACTGAAGGCGGCTCAAAAGCTTGGCGCCTCACTATCGCGCTTCTATTTTAAAACGCTCCCGTTTTTCATTTTATTTGTTTTTTTGTTCTGTAACCCCTGCTTTTAGCTGATAGTATCCAGGCCCCTCTTACCTGCATTATAATTGGTCTCCACCGCATTTCGCGGGTCGGGTTCCCGGTTCCGGGTGGTGGGGTAAGAACGGCCGCCATCTTGGAGTGGTGTTAGCACGATGAACACCAACACTGAGCGGTCTAGCGCTCCGGATGTCCAGAGGGACTCCTATTTAGGGCGAGCATCCGGGGAAACCCCTTGATGAGACACTGAAG
Source organism: Lissotriton helveticus (assembly GCF_964261635.1). Lineage (NCBI taxonomy): Eukaryota > Metazoa > Chordata > Amphibia > Caudata > Salamandridae > Lissotriton > Lissotriton helveticus. The sequence goes on along the minus strand of NC_136063.1, from coordinate 596,791,568 downwards.
GCGGCTCAAACGCTTGGCGCCTCACTATCGCGCTTCTATTTTAAAACGCTCCCGTTTTTCATTTTATTTGTTTTTTTGTTCTGTAACCCCTGCTTTTAGCTGGTAGTATCCAGGGCCCTCTTACCTGCATTATAATTGGTCTCCACCGCATTTCGCGGGTCCGGTTCCCGGTTCCGGGTGGTGGGGTAAGAACGGCCGCCATCTTGGAGTGGTGTTAGCACGAGGAACACCAACACTGAGCGGTCTAGCGCTCCGGATGTCCAGAGGGACTCCTATTTAGGGCGAGCATCCGGGGAAACCCCTTGATGAGACACTGAAGGCGGCTCAAACGCTTGGCGCCTCACTATCGCGCTTCTATTTTAAAACGCTCCCGTTTTTCATTTTATTTGGTTTTTTGTTCTGTAACCCCTGCTTTTAGCTGGTAGTATCCAGGGCCCTCTTACCTGCATTATAATTGGTCTCCACCGCATTTCACGGGTCCGGTTCCCGGTTCCGGGTGGTGGGGTAAGAACGGCCGCCATCTTGGAGTGGTGTTAGCACGAGGAACACCAACACTGAGCGGTCTAGCGCTCCGGATGTCCAGAGGGACTCCTATTTAGGGCGAGCATCCGGGGAAACCCCTTGATGAGACACTGAAGGCGGTTCAAACGCTTGGCGCCTCACTATCGCGCTTCTATTTTAAAACGCTCCAGTTTTTCATTTTATTAGTTTTTTTGTTCTGTAACCCCTGCTTTTAGCTGGTAGTATCCAGGGCCCTCTTACCTGCATTATAATTGGTCTCCACCGCATTTCGCGGGTCCGGTTCCCGGTTCCGGGTGGTGGGGTAAGAACGGCCGCCATCTTGGAGTGGTGTTAGCACGAGGAACACCAACACTGAGCGGTCTAGCGCTCCGGATGTCCAGAGGGACTCCTATTTAGGGCGAGCATCCGGGGAAACCCCTTGATGAGACACTGAAGGCGGCTCAAACGCTTGGCGCCTCACTATCGCGCTTCTATTTTAAAACGCTCCCGTTTTTCATTTTATTTGTTTTTTTGTTCTGTAACCCCTGCTTTTAGCTGGTAGTATCCAGGGCCCTCTTACCTGCATTATAATTGGTCTCTACCGCATTTCGCGGGTCCGGTTCCCGGTTCCGGGTGGTGGGGTAAGAACGGCCGCCATCTTGGAGTGGTGTTAGCACGAGGAACACCAACACTGAGCGGTCTAGCGCTCCGGATGTCCAGAGGGACTCCTATTTAGGGCGAGCATCCGGGGAAACCCCTTGATGAGACACTGAAGGCGGCTCAAGCGCTTGGCGCCTCACTATCGCGCTTCTATTTTAAAACGCTCCCGTTTTTCATTTTATTTGTTTTTTTGTTCTGTAACCCCTGCTTTTAGCTGGTAGTATCCAGGGCCCTCTTACCTGCATTATAATTGGTCTCCACCGCATTTCGCGGGTCCGGTTCCCGGTTCCGGGTGGTGGGGTAAGAACGGCCGCCATCTTGGAGTGGTGTTAGCACGAGGAACACCAACACTGAGCGGTCTAGCGCTCCGGATGTCCAGAGGGACTCCTATTTAGGGCGAGCATCTGGGGAAACCCCTTGATGAGACACTGAAGGCGGCTCAAACGCTTGGCGCCTCACTATCGCGCTTCTATTTTAAAACGCTCCCGTTTTTCATTTTATTTGTTTTTTTGTTCTGTAACCCCTGCTTTTAGCTGGTAGTATCCAGGGCCCTCTTACCTGCATTATAATTGGTCTCCACCGCATTTCGCGGGTCCGGTTCCCGGTTCCGGGTGGTGGGGTAAGAACGGCCGCCATCTTGGAGTGGTGTTAGCACGAGGAACACCAACACTGAGCGGTCTAGCGCTCCGGATGCCCAGAGGGACTCCTATTTAGGGCGAGCATCCAGGGAAACCCCTTGATGAGACACTGAAGGCGGCTCAAACGCTTGGCGCCTCACTATCGCGCTTCTATTTTAAAACGCTCCAGTTTTTCATTTTATTTGTTTTTTTGTTCTGTAACCCCTGCTTTTAGCTGGTAGTATCCAGGGCCCTCTTACCTGCATTATAATTGGTCTCCACCGCATTTTGCGGGTCCGGTTCCCGGTTCCGGGTGGTGGGGTAAGAACGGCCGCCATCTTGGAGTGGTGTTAGCACGAGGAACACCAACACTGAGCGGTCTAGCGCTCCGGATGTCCAGAGGGACTCCTATTTAGGGCGAGCATCCAGGGAAACCCCTTGATGAGACACTGAAGGCGGCTCAAACGCTTGGCGCCTCACTATCGCGCTTCTATTTTAAAACGCTCCCGTTTTTCATTTTATTTGTTTTTTTGTTCTGTAACCCCTGCTTTTAGCTGGTAGTATCCAGGGCCCTCTTACCTGCATTATAATTGGTCTCCACCGCATTTTGCGGGTCCGGTTCCCGGTTCCGGGTGGTGGGGTAAGAACGGCCGCCATCTTGGAGTGGTGTTAGCACGAGGAACACCAACACTGAGCGGTCTAGCGCTCCGGATGTCCAGAGGGACTCCTATTTAGGGCGAGCATCCGGGGAAACCCCTTGATGAGACACTGAAGGCGGCTCAAACGCTTGGCGCCTCACTATCGCGCTTCTATTTTAAAACGCTCCCGTTTTTCATTTTATTTGTTTTTTTGTTCTGTAACCCCTGCTTTTAGCTGGTAGTATCCAGGGCCCTCTTACCTGCATTATAATTGGTCTCCACCGCATTTCGCGGGTCCGGTTCCCGGTTCCGGGTGGTGGGGTAAGAACGGCCGCCATCTTGGAGTGGTGTTAGCACGAGGAACACCAACACTGAGCGGTCTAGCGCTCCGGATGTCCAGAGGGACTCCTATTTAAAGCTCCCTCCTCCGCGCAGCGGACTCGCGCAGCGGTCGTGCCTTCGCTGTGCCGGAGTCGTGCCAGAGTCCTGCCCGTCTGCGCCCGTCAGCGTCCCGGAGGCGGGCGGGGCGGCGGGAGTCCTGGATTTGGGTCGACCGTGCTCTTTCAGAGCTATTATGGTCTGCTACACTTCCGCGCAACTGCGGTCCCTACAAAGGGTATCGTGTGGCTGCGTCAAGGTATTTCCTGGTCGCTATAGGGGCAAGAGTAGATGCCCGGGTTGTGGCTGGTCGAAAGGCACTGTTCCACGGCCACCTCCTTATCGGGAGGTGGCCCCGGTGAAGCATCTTTGTATGCTATTAAACACCAGGTCAGTGCGCAGTCACGCTCAGGAGCTCTTTGACCTCCTGACCATGGAAAAACCGGTGTGTCTGATGCTTACGGAGACCTGGTTGGGAGTTTCTTCCAACCCGGATATCGCTTCTGCGATTCCGCCATAATATAGCATCTACAGGCAGGATAGACCGGAAGGAAGGGGTGGCGGCGTAGCACTCGTGGTGAAGAACTCGGTGGCATGTTCTATTATTCCTACTGAGGCTATTAAAGGGTCTGAGTCCCTTGCCTTCTCATTATCTTTGGTGTCACATCAGTCAGTGAAAGGACTGTTAGTGTACGGACCTCCCGGTCCAGCAGGTACTTTTTTTGAAGAACTCGAGTCTGTTATGTCAATGTTGGCCATGAGAGCGGACCATTGCATTCTGGCCGGTGACTTCAACTTTCACATGGACGTTGCTCTGGACCCAGACGTGATTAAATTATCTGATATCACGATTCCCTTGGGCTTAGCCCCCTTTCTATTTGAACCAACGCATTACAAAGGCCACACTTTGGATCAGGTCTTTTCTTCCTCCCTCATAGAGGTGACGGCACTTATGCCGGTGCTTTGGACCGACCATCGTATGGTTCATTTTTATATACTGGGCAATAAGAAACCCCTGAGCAGTGCCCCAAGGCAGCTAGGATCAGCGTCAAGGGCATTGCACCGGGTGACTCCAGAATTGTTGTCACAGGCACTGTGTGAACATCCATGCCCTCTCACAGGGGTTTTGGATAGGGACCTGGAGTCCTTGCAGGCTTTGTTTGTGGACAGGTTAAATGATTTGGCCCCTTTGAGGGCCCCCCGCTCATTACCTAAACAGCTTTCTGCTCCGTGGTTCACTGGTGCGCTGCTTGCTTCTCGCAGGCAGTGCAAGGTAGCGGAAAGGGCCTGGCGAGCTCAGTACAATCCAGCTGCCAGACTTGAAGACAGAACCATGGTCAAAGCCAACCACCGAGATATTCTCCTTGAGAAGAAAAGCTATTTTGCTAGGAGGATTGAGGGTGCCTCGAACTCCGGCAAAGAGATCTTCACGATCGTCAGGGAATATATTACCCCGCGGTCGAATGCGGCCCAGATTGTTCCCACACAGAAGTGGGCATCGGATCTTGCATGCTTCTTCACTGCAAAGATTAAGCTGATACAGGATTCCTTTTTATTGCGGCCAACTGGTGCCCTTTTTTGTTCTGAGGCTGGTCCAGTTCCATGGGCCCCCTTAGGGCCAGTCATGTCAGACTTTCCACCTATTTCACATGCTTCGTCCTTGACATTTTTGGCCAATCTTAAATCTGGATCACCGCTTGATCCTTGTCCGGCCAAATTTTTGCCGAAGATGGCGGTGGTGGTAAATCCGCTGGTCAACCCTCTTCTGAATCTTTCTTTGAGCCAAGGGGAGGTCCCTTTGGCTTGGAAGCAAGCCAAGGTCATTCCTCTTATTAAGAAGCCCGGTTTGGCCCCCGAGGTCTTGGCCAATTACAGGCCTATTTCTCTTCTTCCTGCTTTGGCTAAGACCCTGGAGAAGCACGTGCACAACGTGCTTTCTAATTTTCTGGAATCAAATGACCTGCTTCATTCCACTCAATCAGGCTTTCGCCCCAATCCAAGCACGGAGACGGCGTTGCTAGAGGTATCTGAGGCCATCAAGGAGACGCTAGACTCCGGTGGGAGAACTATGTTCATCATGCTCGATCTGTCGGCGGCCTTCGACACCGTCCCCCATGAGGGTCTGCTCATCAGACTTCATGAGATCGGTCTGAGGGGGACAGTGCTCAGCTGGTTTACATCTTTCTTGGCTGGCCGCCAACAGACGGTCTGGACCCCCTCTGGCTCTGCTGAGATGCCGCCATTGGGAATCGGAGTCCCGCAGGGCTCTGGATTGACCCCGACTCTTTTTAACATCTTTATGACCCCTCTGGCGGCTCTGGCTGAGTCTTTCGGGGCCCAGATCGTATCCTACGCAGATGACACCCAGCTGCTCTTTACCTGCCGGAAAGGAAAGGATTTTGATGGAGAGAGTATCCGCGAGTGCCTTGGGGCTGTTTTTAAATGGCTCCAACTGAACAGCCTCAAGTGCAACTCAGATAAATCGGAGGTACTCTTCTTCGGTTGTCAATCCGATCCGGACTGGCAGGTATGGTGGCCTGCTGATATGTCCCCTCCGAAGCAGTCGTCTCTGTTAGCCAAGAATTTGGGGGTCAAGATTGATAATGGTCTGACCTTAAGATCTCAGATCTTTGCCCTCACTGGCACCTGCTTTGGTCTTCTCCGTATGCTTCAGAAGTTTTTTCCTTTGCTCTCGGAGGACCACAGGAGGATTACGGTGCAGGCCCTGATCGGTTCAAGACTGGACTATTCTAACATCTTGTATCTGGGCCTGCCCGAATATCTCTTGCAACGGAAGCAGGTGGTCCAGAATGCGGCGGCACGCGCCATTTTTGGTCTGCACAGGCGAGTCAATGTTTCTGGTCTGTTGCAGTCGCTTCATTGGCTGCCTATCCGACAGCGGATTGCTTTTAAAGCTCTAACCCTTGCTCATAAGGCCTTCTATTCCACAGGGGCCAAATACCTGCAGAAGAGGCTTGTTCCTTATCGCCCTTCCCGATCTCTGAGATCAGAGTCGAAGTTTCTTGCCATTGTCCCTCGTGTGAGGAGGGCTCGTATGGGAGGCCGCTCTTTCATGCTCCGGGCCCCTCAGTTCTGGAACTCTTTGCCCCTGACGTTACGTAGCATCCCAAACCTGTTGTCCTTTAGGAAGGGCCTGAAAACTTGGCTTTTCTGTTCTTAGATTCTTATGTTCTCCAAACCCTGTCTTTTTTACTCCGTTGTGTTTGTCTTTTTAGGATGTCAATAAAGCGCCGGGACACTCTTTTGAGTAGCCGTGCGCTATAAAAGTCACAAAATAACATAATATAACATCAGCCTACTGGATCTCCGCAAGTGCCATGAGACCTACTTGGTGATATGTGTGCTCAATAAGATTTTCTGACTTGACTTGACACACAACATATATCAATCGGTGTTCTACATTGTCATTCCAACAATTTAGTGCCACCTTCATATTGTCTAAAAAATATTTCCAAATATCATCAATGGCTCTAAAACATATCATTTTAAAGCTTTTCATGTGCTAAAAGCTAAGAAAGTTGATTTGCTTAATATAGCAGGGTGAAGGCAGCTCCTTACCTCGTTAATGTCTTGAAAGTTTTATTGTTATGGCTAAGCCATTGTTAATAATCAATCTTAACTCCTTCTCAACATGTTTTTTTGTAATATCTATAATTACTAATAGCATGCCAGTGAGACAAGAATACAGCAATAGCCTGATCCAAACTGAATGTCAATTGGAATTAGAAATGCACACATTTCTCCACTATGGTGTAATTAACATGTTTACATTGTTAGCTGTTCACTGCCTGTATCAGTTACCAGCCTTCTCCTTTACCGGCTGGTGTGAGACTATGCCCCACAGCCTGCAATGGGTCACTAAGGTGCTCCTAAGCACGGTGGGGTACTTCGGTGTGGTTGTCAGCTGTTCCCTGCCCACATCAGTTACCGGCTTTCTCCTTCACAGGCTGGGAAGGGACTACGTCCCCTAGCCTGCAACGGGTCACAGACACTCTTAAATGCAACAGGAGTCCCCCGGTGCGGGATATACCAAGGCTTGTGCCTGGGTGAAGACCAAGCCAAGACGTCATAGCCCGGAAGAGGCTAGGCTGGGCCACCCCTCTTGGCCCCACCTTGCAAGTACAGTGAAATTATTGTTGGATCCTGGGTCCATTTTAATCACGAGCTATGGGTAAAGGAAAAGCCCCACCTTCAACAAAGGCTGGTGATCTTATGCTAGACGGCTATATTAAGAAAGCAGTGGAAACGCATAGTAAAGAAATTGAGTGTGTGGAACATCGACTATCTGTTACAGCAGGCTTGACCTATGACACCCTAATAACCCCTGAAGCAATTGCACAATCTTCTAATTTGGCTACCATAGACTCTCAACAAGTTGTGCTAGACTCCAGCTCTGAAGTTCTTAGTGATGAACAAGGGCAGGTGACTCATCGTCTGTTAGCCTCATCTAATGATAGAACCCTTGAGGAAGGCCCCCCAACGTAAAGGAAAATCCACCAGGGAAGTAAAAAAGGGCCTTCTGCCACTGTGTTCAACTAGATACTGATGATGTTAGTTGCCATGCCAATAATCCTAATATTTTTACGCCAGACATTTTGACTGTTTTACAGAATAATTTACATCAGGGTGATAATGAAAGGTATGCTTTTACCCATTCAAGAAACAAAGGGTGTGGGAGGGTCGAGGGGAATATTTTTAACGACCTGTCTACTCAATCCCCGGGAACAATAGAACATACACAAGAGAGTAGACCAGGTCTAGAGGTGGTGTGTGCCTGCACATGTGCAAGCGAGAACACAAAGATACAAGTGCAGATGAAGTACAGGGTTAAGTATTCACACAGGTCTGAATAAGTCCCATCAGACCACCCAGTTGGTGGAACTTCATCATGTGGGAGTTGATAATTATTCAAGACCATACCTGACCATATTAGTGTCAGGATAACATAGAGAGTCTATGTCAATCATTCCTCTACTGAGTAGTGTTCATAAAGTGCAGTGCTCAAAATTAAAGGTGATGGCTAAAATCGATTACTTAGACTCCAAGAATATTCAAATTAGAGATCTAGGTATCCACCTTACTTAGCGCCCTCATGGTAGTATCTGTTGTAACTACTTGGCGTGTTTTTGTAATTCTTGATACCTAGATCTCTAATTTGAATATTCTTGGAGTCTAAGTAATCGATTTTAGCCATCACCTTTAATTTTGAGCACTGCACTTTATGAACACTACTCAGTAGAGGAATGATTGACATAGACTCTCTATGTTATCCTGACACTAATATGGTCAGGTATGGTCTTGAATAATTATCAACTCCCACATGATGAAGTTCCACCAACTGGGTGGTCTGATGGGACTTATTCAGACCTGTGTGAATACTTAACCCTGTACTTCATCTGCACTTGTATCTTTGTGTTCTCGCTTGCACATGTGCAGGCACACACCACCTCTAGACCTGGTCTACTCTCTTGTGTATGTTCTATGCTTTTACCCATTACCAAGCAATTGGACTGTATTGAGGAACTTTTACATAGTATGGGGGCTGAAAGAACAAATATGGTGGGTGTCCATACATCAAAGTCTCAGCCCGTGTCTGCGGAAGATCATGTACAGTTGATCGTCTCAGGGCCTCTTATAAATTAGCTGCTTTCTATGTCATCACCGTCTATGGCTAGTTTCCAACAGAATCAGTCATCCTTTCCAGCTACCCAGTCACATGTACCATCAGTAATTTGCCCCATGACCAACGATAAAGTGATTCCTTGTGACTTACTTATAATTAATCTAACACTGCTTGTTGCCCTTATGTGGCAGTTTTGTCAATGTTTCCCCTTTGAGCCCCAGATCAAGTGAAACTCCGGCGGCCCTGAAGAATAAAGCTCTACATTGGCTCAATGTGAACCACATATTTCCATCTAATAGGGCACACCAAATATTGCTGGTTAGGAGAGTGGGATAGATTGGGCTGCTTAAGGTTTTTTTTCAAGGGGGATTGCAGTGTTAGTAATTTTCGACAACCAGGATTTGCTAGAGAACCTCTAGCAAGAGTGATGCCTGCCATCCATTTGCTAGGAATATGGCTCAATTGTCGCTGGGTTTTGTCTACGGTCATCTACCTAGAATTTAATTGATGTACAATGGCAAGTTTAAATACCAACAGGTGACTGGGGGTGACCTTCCATTTTCCCCCCTATAGCTATGACCAAAAGGTTCTAGGGTATGACCTCAGTACAAGAAAATGATTGTCTCAAACATAGAAGGGTTTATCCACTGATGTGTTGTCAAGAGAGTAGTGGGGATAATATGAAGGATTCTGTTGTAGTCTTGTCCAACTACAATTTATCTAGTATAATTGAATCTGGGGGCTTTATTGTAGATAATAACCATCAGCCTAATATCATTAATGAAGTCAACCACAGCCCTAATGTGCTAACAACTGATGAGCTAGTTATGATTACCAGGAGCCAGGAATTTGAAAGTTGTTATAAATTTGCAACATGGAACGTGTGCGGGTTACAGAATACATTGAGAACTATTGAATGGATACATATTTCCTCTGGCTTTGATGTCATTTGTATTCAGGAAACCTTGGTCCCTTTTCACAAAGGCAATCTGAGACAAAAGTCTAATTTTATGACTTTTGGTAGTCACAGCTGTCATTTACGAGTCGAACTTTTACATCTGTAGTCGGCTGGAATCTCCGGCTCAGGTCGTCCTCCCCGCCTCGGGCCGTACTATCTGCACCCGGGCCGGGATCTCAGGACCCGGGACAGAATCTTCGGCTCAAGTCAAATGAAGTGTAATCAATGGGCCAGAACGCAATTTTGGCAAAAAGGAACAATATGAATGGGAGATAAATGGTAGAGGCGGTCATAAGAATCAGTCATAAACTTTATCCGGTTTAATCCAAACCATCAAAGTATGCACAATGGATAAAGACGGATCAATAAAAAGTATTCTTTCCCATTTCTCAAATATAAAATGACATTAAAAAACTTCCATAAAAACAATTTAAAATTGCAATCAATTAATAACATCCTCTTGTGCTTGATGCCTAATGGAATCAGGTAAGCATAATAAAATATCTCTGGTGACAGCGTCCAAGCTACCCTAAGCATAGTTACATCTCGATAGGTATGAAAAGCCTGATGAGCATTCTAAATCACAAACTTTTGTCACCTGAACCAAACATTCAGTAGAAATCTGCTTACAGCAAAGACAATGGGAATTGATGTGTCGGTCTTTATGATCCTTAGAGCTACCAAATAGTGTTTAACATCCATATTGGGGCAAACAGGTCCAATCAACTTTCTTTTAAAAAAGCGATATTCAGTAAAAAAAAAAAACAGCATGTGCTCAACAGCTTCTGGGGGCTGACCACAAGCTGGGCAGATGACTGAGTCTTGTTATATGGCCCAGATTTTAAAAGACATTAGGGGTAAACAGCCCAGACGAAATCTCAAATAGAGGCTTTTTGCCTATGAAGGTGTAATGGAATCAAGAAAGGACTCAAACTTGCCATAAGACTTAAAACTTAGAACTCGGTTAATCGCCCTGCAGTCACATTAGAAGCATACCGTCAGCCATGTGAGCCCAATACATGGTTTTTACAGTGGTTATGCCCAATTTGATAATATGTTCAGGACAGTCCCAAAAATAAGACTATCCCAGGCATATTCACCAAGTTGCAACATGGAGTATCCATGGGATCGGATTGGCGCTAATTATATTTAAAACTTCTCTTGGGGATTCACAGTATTCCATTAACTCTGGTGTGGTTCACAAACACAGCCAATACATCAACGGTTTTATTGCGGTCACGTCCCCAACTCTCCTTACCCCAAGATGAAAATACAATGAGAGCAATGGAGTACTAATTGGAATAGATACAAGGGATCTAACATATACATTGTTCCATACCACCAGCTTATGTGTGTCTACATAGCCCCATTTCTCTGCTACATACAGTGCCGCGTTTTTAGCTTTCATCCAATAGACCTCCAGGGCAGGGGTTATTGACCGAGTAAGGGTCTGTTTGTGGAATAAATTATAGGTTTAGATTTATGGCAAAGCATCAGGTAGCTTTTATCTAATTGTGGATCACAGCCTAATGTATCGGTCAACCTGACCCTGAGATAGTAAAAAGTGTTTACCCTCTCCGATGGTTTCTCCTTTATTCTAACGGCCCTTGTTCTGTCCTTTCTCTTTCCAAAAACCATGAACTTGGTTTTCTCCACATTTACAGGCACATACATCAAGAAAAGCTTTTGCGAGTCCTTAATTGCGATTATTAAGGTACCGCAATTAAGGACTCTCAAAAGCCTATGCATGTAGGAATCGCTATTAAAATAGCAATTCCTAAACATTCCTTAATTGCGAGTCGCAATTAAGGAATGCCTTCCCATTCATTCCAATGGGCATACAGGCTGACCGGGCAGGGATCCTCATATCCCTCACCAGTTACCATATCCTAATATCCACCAAGATGTAACCAATAACACTGGAGCTGGGGCCTTTCTTAAATGTAACCTGCCTGTTGAGATCTGAAAATGTCAGACCCTTAAACTCCTCCTTACAACCAGTGAGGTAAGTTGGAGAGCTACATTTGTGTTATGGGTCATGAACATCATTTTGGACAGACAAAAATGTATGGCCAGTGTTGGACCTGTCAGCCTTAGAGTGGTCTTCCCCTACCTTTTTGCCCTTGCGCCTCCCATTTTCACTATACCTTTTTGTTGGACTTAGGACTCTGGGTGCCTCACCACTGCTAAACAGTGCTGAGGTGCAGGTGCTCCCCCCTAAAACCATATGACGTTGACATATCTGCCACAAGCCCCTGCTACCGCAGTAAAGCTTAATCCTCCATAGGCTAACATTGGGAACCCCCACTTATGGGAAGATTTCTGACAGGGACCTAATAAGCCTGTCATGTTTGGTCTTGTTGGACTCAGGGCGGGGAGCCCATTCCAATGATATATGGGGTTTGGGCATTACTACGCTAGGGCTCCCACTTTTAGAAAGTGGACCTTTTCCTGCCTACACTTAGATTGGGCATTGTAGACTCCCCCCTCCCCTCTGCATACTGATAGCTGCCTGGGTTGGGCGGTGGGAGTGGTGATTCACACCTTCTCCCCTGGGATGGGCTGTGATGGGCAGCTCACTGTAGCCTTAATGGCCTGTCTCTTGTCACAGTGACAGCCAGGTCAGGGAAGGCAGGGAACATACCAGAACTCCCTGGACTATTCCAGAAGCCCCTGCCCCCAGACCCTTCCAGAGACTTCTACCACTTTCTAGCCCCTAGACTGAAAGATATATAAGGGAGGGTCCTGGCCTCACTTCTTGGTCACACTGCTGGACCTGGAAGAATCCCTGCTGGAGTGAGGAATGCTGCGCAAGAGGATTGCCACTGGGAAGGAGGCTGACTGCTCCAAGGAACTGCTGCCCCACAACCTGCTGAGCTGCCCTACTGTCTGCTGATCCTGCCCTTCATGGGAGACTGAAACATCATCTCCAGAGTGTCTCCACAACCCACCAACCGTTGTCTACAAACTGCGTCTGCAGAATCTATGAGGACAATAAAGTTTCTTCAAATGGCCTCTGTGCTTTTAAACTGCCTTCTGGAACAACAACACTGTAGAAACTTGCCCCGGCAACGCTGTGCCTGCGTGCGGCATCACTGGCCCTGGGAACTTTCAAAACTGCCTCTGCCGCCCGGGGTGTGTGGAATCCTTTTATCTAGCACCCCCAAAGTCACCGCCGCTGCCCAGGACCGAACTGTGCCACATAGCGCTGTGAGAGGAACTGAAGCGCTGTGATCCTGAAGAGCACCACCGCCGCCAGGCTCCTGGGGCACTGGGAGGTGCTGTGGAAGTGAAGAGTGTGCCCCCTGAGATCACGGCCGCAAGGCGGAGGAAGAACGCTGCTGGAATCCCCATCAAAGTCACCGCCGCCTGCCCGGACTGAGTGCATTATTCAAATTGCCCCTGGGGTGGTGAGTGCTGGCGTCTGCAATCTCCTGGAGACCGGATCTGAACACTGGCCTCAAGATCACCGCTGTGGGTCCCTGGAGTATGGGGCTCGTCAACGCTGCGGCCCGGAATCAGGCATAACTAAATTGCCCCCCTCGTAATCACCACCTCTGGCTGGGAGCCTCGGGAGTCCCGCACACTGCCCCGCTGATGTCAGAGCAGGGCCGTGCTGGGATTGGTGCTGCTGTGTCCCGTCACGGAGTGAGGTGGTGCTCCCAACAGGAAGGGCTTCCCCGCTCCACTCCCATGCAGCTGCGCCAAGGACTGGGTGCCCGGAGGAAAGGAGAGCTCGCCGATGGTGTCTGGCTTGCCCCCAACTGCAGGTAACGGACAGCGTGTAGCCTTAAGCTGCCGTGTGGGGAAGTTGGCGGGAGCGGGTTATAGACTGCCTGGGATTGCCCTCTGTACAAGCGAGTGCTGGGGGCTGCCTCCACTGAATAAAAGGCCTGGCGGGGACAACGCCAATTGAGTTATAGGCTGGAGATCATGTGGGCGGTGGCATAAAGGGCGGGGGCTGCACTGAACTAACCACGCGCCCACCGGGGAACTGCATAGACTGCCTGGGACAACTTGCGCACCTCTCCTGTAAAAGGGGGGCTGACTGACTTGCTGGGAACATTGCGGGTTGCCATTTAAAATGAACTCCGCCTTCCGTTGCTAGCCTGTGGGGAACTGTGCACATCAGACCAGCGGGGGCCGAATTACCTGCCGCTGGGTTCTTAAGGTCATCTAGAACACACGTCCATCCCCACAAGCAGGGGAAACATAGCGTAAGGAACAGCTGAATTTAAATGCAGAGACCTGGGTTGCCCAAGTGTTGCAGCCTTATACAGACTGGGAACAGTGTTTAAATCTCCTGCATTTGGGGAACTGTTGGCTTTCAAGGTCTGTCCTCTGACAAATGGTCTGTGCCCATATTGGGGACTGGCTTCCATAGACACTGGCAACAAATAGTACCATTTTAGAACTCATGATATGTTTGTGGATTTTTCTTTATTATTGACCTTGCCTGGAGCTGGATTTAGGTGATGACTGATCTTGCCTGAGACTGAGATAAAGATTTTTTTATTTTATAACTCATTGGTGTAGTGTCTATTTTTTTTCTTTTGTGCGTGTTTCACTGTGAACTGTTGGTGTGTTGCACAAATACTTTACACATTGCTTCTGAAGTTAAGCCTTCCTGCTTTGCGCCAAGCTACCCTGTCGGAAGCGGTGGTCCCTGCTTGGACTAGGTGCGTACCCCATCCAACTAGAGACCCCGGTTCTAACATTGGTGATTGAGCGGTGGGATAGAACTTGTGCTTGTGTAACACCACGCAGTGACTCAGTGTACACCACAACCCTACACCTGACTCCACTGAATTTTTGTCTACCCTCTCTATTTGGCATTTTTAATTTTTGTTTTAAATTCTCCCTCACCGGCTGCTCTTTTTCAAAGTCCTTTAGCGTAAGTCCCATTTGATTTTCTCTACAAACGTCTGAGGCCCTACCTAGCAAGATAAATTTCGAGCTGGCCAACCTGGAAGCTTACACGGTGGCGCAACTCAAAGAATTCTGCGAGGAGAAAGGGGTGCCCTTCAAGCGAAGCGCCAAGAAGGCAGAGCTTTAGAAATCCTTGAGAGCATGGGTAACAGCCCACCCTGAAGGAAATGGGGACGGGCAGGGACCATAGCAGGACGCCGCAGGAAATCTGGACCTACTGCACTTGGTGGAAAATGGCAATTTGTTACCAAGTACAAGGGTACCTTCCAGGGCAGGCAGTAGTGTGTCAGTAAGGACCCTGTCCTCTGAGGAATTGGAATACACGAGAGAGGAGAGACAGCTCAGATGGGAGCTTGCCAAGCTGGAGAAAGAAGAGTGGGCCATGAAGCAGGATCACGAGGAAAAGCGACTGGCTATGAGGGAAAAAGAACTTGCCCATGAGCTCAGCCTGAAGGAACTGGAAATCCGGGCCCTAGAAGTAAGGGCCAACAGCAACAAGAATGGTGGCAGCGAACCTATGGAAGCTTCACGTGAGTCCAGGGTCTTTATGCCTAAAGATGTGATGGCCAGTTGTAAGGTGGGGGATAATATTGATAAGTGGTTAGCAGCCTATGAGGTGTCCCTAAGAGCCCATGGGGTCCCAGAGAGTTATTGGGGGGTGGTTTGCATAAGTACCTACCTCCAGACGCTAGGGACACCCTCCTTTACCTAGAGAAGGAAGACCAGACTAACTAGTCTGTCATGAAAACCGCATTGCTCAAGAGATTTGGTCTTACCCCTGAGAGGTATAGGCAGAGGTTTAGGAATAACCACAAACTTCCCACACAGAACTGGGTAGACTTCCTGGACTACGCTAGTAAAGCTTTAGAGGGCTGGGTACGGGGCAGCAATGTGCATGACTATGAAGGGTTGTATGACTTGTTTTTAAGAGAGCACCTTCTAGAGAAATGTTTTCCAGAGCTGCGCCAACTCCTGGTTGACCGCAAGCTGACCAATCCTAGGAAGCTTGCGGAGGAGGTGGACACCTGGGTCAGTACCAGGGTGTCCAACAGGGGTTCTGGGGGGGACTCCCAAAGGGGTGGCCAGGGTTCCCACCAGAAGAAAGAGGGGGTAGATAAAAAGGAAGAGTTCTCCAAAGGTCCCCAAAACAATTCACAAGGGAAAGGGTCTGGGTCCCAGCCCCAATCTGGCCACCAGAAGCCCACTTACCCTGACAAAGGTCAGCAGCCCAGAATTGTCCGGTGCTATGAGTGTGGTGAAATTGGACACTACAAGGAGGATCCCAAGTGTCACACGAGAGCACCACAGCCCACTGAAGGTAAAAACCCTGGGGTGGCTAGTGTAGCGCTTGGGGAGGAGCTGTCCCTAGATAATGGGAGTGAGGGGGCAGGGCTTGTCCTAGTGTCTCTGGGAGACAGTGAGATGGTTCCTAAGGTCCACGTGCCCTCCAATACTACCAAGTATAGGCAGTGGGTCACCCTCAATGGTCAGGGGGTGGAGGCCCTGAGGGACACAGGTGCCAGCATGACTATGGTAAGGAGTCAGCAGGTGTCCCCAGAGCAAATAATTTCTGATGCATTCCATCCAGTTGTGATGGCTGACAACAAGGAGGGTCACTATCCCGTAGCACAGGTTCCATTTGAATGGGGAGGGGTTTCAGGCCTTGTAAGAGTTGCTGTGAGCCCTGCCACGCCAGTGAACTCTCTGTTAGGGAATGACCTTGAGCACACTGCCTGGATGGAGGTGGAGCTCAAAGCGCATGTGGAGATGCTGGTGTTACCAGAGTGGCTCTGTGCTACCACACTGTCCATGGCTGCCCGGAAAGGGAGTCAAACAGGGCTGGAGCCTGGAAAAATGGCCCAGCCAGCTGCTAGAAAGGGAGGAACCCGGGGCGAGGGAAGCCCGCCCCGGGGCGGTCACCCCATGAGATGGGTGCGGCACCTGAGGAGGGCGCACCGGAGTCCACAGAGGGGGACGTCGCTCCCTTGGGGGACCTACCTACCCCTGCAGAATGGTAGGTGGAAGGAGGGCCCACCAGGGAGGAGTTTTGTCGGGCACAGGAGCGCCCCACCCATGAGGGCATGAGGCGACAAGCCGAAGCCCAAGCAGCAGGCAATGCCTCTGTGAAGTATCATATTTACTGGGAGGATGGGCTCCTTTATAGTGAGCCCAAGGCTCCTGTGCATGGGTCATCAAGGGCCTTAGTGATCCCCCAGTGCTACAGGGCCTTTCATTTGGAATTGGCTCACGAGATCCCATTGGCAGGACACTTGGGCCAAGACATGACCTTTGCTAGGCTTGTTCCACATTTTTATTGGCCGCAGATGAGGCTCTCCTCAGATACATTCTGCAGGACCTGTCTGACCTGCCAAGCTAGTGGGAAAACAGGGGCTAAGCTGAAGGCTTCCCTGGAACCACTTCCTGGTTAGCACCCCCTTTGAGAGGGTGGGCATCGACATTGTTAGGCCTATGGATCCACCGACTTCTTCTGGTCACAGGTTTATCCTGGTTCTGGTGGACCACGCCACCTGGTACCCAGAGGCTATTCCTCTGAGAACCATCACTGCACCTGCAGTGGCCCGGGCCCTGATGGGGATTTTTATCAGAGTGGGTTTTCCCAAAGAGGTGGTGTCCGACAGGGGCACCAATTTTATGTCTGCCTACATGCAAGCAATGTGGAAGGAGTGTGGGGTTACTAATAAGTTCTCCACTCCTTACCACCCACAGGCCAATGGTCTCGTGGAGAGATTCAACAAGACCCTAAAGGGCATGATCAGGAGTCTGCGTGACGGCCTGAGGAAAAAGTGGGACATCCTCTTGCCCTGTTTGCTGTTTTCCTACAGGGAGGTACCGCAGAAGGGCGTGGGTTCCAGCCCCTTCGAGCTTTTGTACGGTCACCCTGTGAGGGGACCTCTCAGATTAGTGAAGGATGGGTGAGAGAAGACTCCAAGGAGGCTTCCCCAATATGTAGGGAGCTACATGCTGGCCTTCCGCAGCCAAATAGATAAGTTGTGAAAGCAAGCTTCTGACAACTTAGAGGCCAGCTAGGCGGTGATGAAGGAATGGTACAACCAGAATTCTCACCCTGTGGAGCTAGAACCTGGTCAGAAGGTGTGGGTGATGGAGCCTGGAGAGCTCAGTGTCCTCCAGGCCCGCTGGACTGGCCCTTATGGAATATTGGAGAACAAGGGTAAGACCACTTACCTAGTGGACCTTAAGACCCTCAGGCAGCCCCACAGGGTACTACACTCCAACCACCTCAAACCCCACCATCTCACCTTACTGATGGTGACTGATGGGGCTGAGGAAGAGGAAAGTGAACCTCTTTGCTTCCCTAGAGAAGGATGGATCAGTGGAGGGAGTGGTCCTCTCCCCATCCTTGACTCCGGCGCAACAGAGGGACTGCCGTCAGGTCCTGGGGCAGTTCTCCGCAGTGTTTTCCCTTATCCCTGGGATTACCCACCTGTTTACCCATGATGTGGACACAGGAGACAGCCTCCCTGTCAAGTCTTACAGGCTGTCAGACAAGGTGAGGGCCAGCATCCAGAGTGAAGTCACTAAGATGCTGGAGTTGGAGGCGATAGAGCCCCCCAACAGCCCTTGGTCCAGTCCGGTGGTTCTGGTACCAAAAGCTGCCCCACCGGGCGCCACACCAGAACTGAGGTTCTATGTGGATCACAGAGGACTGAACTCTGTGACCAAGACTGATGCTCATCCTATCCCTAGGGCGGATGAGCTCATTGACCGGCTGGGGGCTGCCCGATACCTGAGTACCTTTGACCTCACAGCAGGGTACTGGCAGATCGCCCTAACGGATGGAGCCAAAGAGAAGTCCGCCTTTTCCACCCCAGAGGCCACTACCAGTTTAGAGTGATGCCTTTTGGATTGAAAAATACTCCTGCCACCTTCCAGCGGCTGGTGAACCGGTTCCCCACCGGTTTAGAGGCCTTCTCTGCTGCCTACCTGGACGACATAGCTGTCTTCGGTAGCAGCTGGGAGGACTATCTGGGTCACCTCCAGGAAGTGCTTCAGGCCCAGCAGCAAGCAGACCTGATTATCAAAGCCAACAAATGCCAGATAGGGCAGGGGTCGGTAGTCTACCTAGGACATTTGGTGGGCGGGGGCAAGGTGCAACCCCTACAGGCCAAGATAGAAACCATTCTGGCCTGGTAGCCCCCCAAAAGACAGACTGAGGTCAGGGCTTTCCTGTGCCTCACAGGGTACTACCGCAGATCTGTCAAGGGTTATGGCACCATTGTGGCCACCTTGACTGAGCTAACCTCGAAGAAACACACTAGAAAAGTGACGCCTCAGAGCATGGCATAGGGGCAGTTCTTTCACAACTCAATGAGGGGGGCCGGGACCAACCAGTGGCTTTCATCTCCAGGTGGCTACTCCCCCGGGACCAGCGGTGGAGTGCTATAGAGAGAGAAGCCTTTGCGGTGGTCTGGGTTGTGAAGAAGCTGAGGCCGTACTTGTTTGGCTCCCGCTTCCTGATTCAGACTGACCACCGGCCCCCAGGTGGCTCATGCAAATGAGGGGCAAGAATCCCAAATTGTTGAGGTGGTCCATTTCCCTGAAGGGGTGGACTTCAGGGTGAACACAGACCCGGAGTATATCACGCCAATGCTTATGGTCTCTCTAGGTTTTCCGCCTTAGTGATGAGAACTCCCTGGAGGTTGGGTAGTTCTCCCCACTTTCAGCTGGGAGGGACACGTGTTGGACCTGTCAGCCTTAGGGTGGTCTTCCCCTACCTTTTTGCCCTTGCGCCTCCCATTTTCACTGTACCTTTTTGTTGGACTTAGGACTCTGGGCGCCTCACCACTGCTAAACAGTGCTGAGGTGCAGGTGCTCTCCCCTAAAACCATAAGACACTGGCATATCTACCACAAGCCCCTGCTACCGCAGAAGGCTTCATCCTCCATAGGCAAACATTGGGAACCCCCTTATGGATTAATTTCTGACAGAGACCTAATAAGCCTGTCATGTTTGGTCTTGTTGAACTCGAGCTTGGAACCCTTTCCAATGATATATGGGGTTTGGGCACTAATACGCTAGGGATCCCACTTTTAGAAAGTGGACCTTTACCTGCCTACACTTAGATTGGGCACTGTAGACTCCCCGCTCCCCTCTGCATACTGATAGCTGCCTGGGTTGGGCGGTGGGAGTGGTGATTCACACCTTTTCCCCTGGGATGGGCTATGATGGGCTGCCCACTGTAGACTTAACGGCCTGTCTCTTGTCACTGTGACAGCCAGGTCAGGGAAGGCAGGGAACATACCAGAACTCCCTGGAATCTTTCAGAAGCCCCTGCCCCCAGACCCTTACAGAGACTTCTACCACTTTCTTGTCCCTAGACTGAAAGATATATAAGGGAGGGTCCTGGCACTGCTGGACCTGGAAGAATCCCTGCTGGAGTGAGGACTGCTGCGCAAGAGTATTGCCACTGGGAAGGAGGCTGACTTCTCCAAGGAACTGCTGCCCCACAACCTGCTCAGCTGCCCTACTGTCTGCTGATCCTGCCCTGGATGGGAGACTGAAACATCATCTCCAGAGTGTCTCCACAACCCACCAACCGTTGTCTACAAACTGCCTCTGCAGAATCTAGAAGGACAATAAAGTTTCTTCAAACGGCCTCTGTGCTTTTAAACTGCCTTCTGGAACAGCAACACTGTAGAGACTTGCCCCGGCAACCCTGTGCCTGTGTGCGGCATCACTGGCCCTGGGACCTTTCAAAACTGCCTCTGCTGCCCGGGGGGTGTGGAATCCTTTTATCTAGCACCCCCAAAGTCACCGCCGCTTCCCAGGACCGGACTGTGCCACATAGCGCTGTGATCCTGAAGAGCACCACCGCCGCCAGGCTCCTGGGGCACTGGGAAGCACTGTGGAAGTGAAGCACGTGCCCCCTGAGATCACCGCTGCACGGCGGAGGCAGGACGCTGCTGGAATCCCCCCCAAAGTCACCGCCACCGGCCCGGACTGAGTGCATTATTCAAATTGCCCCCGGGGTGCTGAGCGTAGGCGTCTGCACTCCCCTGGAGACCGGATCTGAACACTGACCTCAAGATCACCGCTGTGGTCCCATGGAGAATGGGGCTCGTCAATGCTGCAGCCCAGAATCAGGCATAATGAAATTGCTCCCCTCGTAATCACCGCCGCTGGCTGGGAGCCTCGGGAGTCCCGCGCACTGCCCCGCTGACGTCAGAGCAGGGCCGCACTGGGATTGTTGCTGCCGCGTCCCATCACGGAGTGAGGTGGTGCTACCAATAGGAATGGTTTCCCCGCTCCGTTCCTGTGCAGCTGCGCCAAGGACTGGGTGCCCGGAGGAAAGAAGAGCTCCCCGACGGTGTCTGGCTTGCCCTCAACTGCAGGTAACGGACAGCGTGTAGCCTTAAGCTGCCGTGTGGGGAAGTTGGCGGGAGCGGGTTATAGACTGCCTGGGATTGCCCTCTGTACAAGCGAGTGCTGGGGGCTGCCTTCACTGAATAAAAGGCCTGGAGGGGACAACGCCAATTGAGTTATAGGCTGGAGATCGTGTGGGCGGTGGCATAAAGTGCGGGGGCTGCACTGAACTAACCACGCGGCCACCGGGGAACTGCATAGACTGCCTGGGACAACTTGCGCACCTCTCCTGTAAAAGGGGGGCTGACTGACTTGCTGGGAACATTGCGGGTTGCCATTTAAAATGAACTCCGCCTTCCGTTGCTAGCCTGTGGGGAACTGTGCACATCAGACCAGCGGGGGCCGAATTACCTGCCGCTGGGTTCTTAAGGTCATCTAGAACACACGTCCATCCCCACAAGCAGGGGAAACATAGCGTAAGGAACAGCTGAATTTAAATGCAGAGACCTGGGTTGCCCAAGTGTTGCAGCCTTATACAGACTGGGAACAGTGTTTAAATCTCCTGCATTTGGGGAACTGTTGGCTTTCAAGGTCTGTCCTCTGACAAATGGTCTGTGCCCATATTGGGGACTGGCTTCCATAGACACTGGCAACAAATAGTACAATTTTAGAACTCATGATATGCTTGTGGATTTTTCTTTATTATTGACCTTGCCTGTAGCTGGATTTAGGTGATGACTGATCTTACTTGAGACTGAGATAAAGATATTTTTATTTTATAACTCATTGGTCTAGTGTTTTTTTTTCTTTCTTTTGTGCGTGTTTCACTGTGAACTGTTGGTGTGTTACACAAATACTTTACACATTGCTTCTGAAGTTAAGCCTTCCTGCTTTGAGCCAAGCTACCCTGTCAGAAGCGGTGGTCCCTACTTGGACTAGGGTGCGTACCCCGGCCAACTGGAGACCCCGGTTCTAACAGCCAGACACTATATTACATCACATCCCAGAAAAGTTTGATCTTTTGCATTATGGCACATGCAGTCCACAATGTGTGCTCCCCCCATTTTTGACTGTAGTGTTACACCACACTCAGTGGTGTCTGTAGTGTTACACCAAGTTTTGGTTTGGTGTAACACTGCAGTCAACACTAAGAGGAGTGCAAAATGTGGACTGCATGCTCCATGATACAAAGGAGCAGACTTTTCTGGGATGTGATGCACTGTCTGGCCATACCCTTTCCCCTGCCCAAACTGATTTTCATGACCTCCTTTCCCATTTATCTCATGTTCCTAATGTTCCTTTTTGTAAAAAAATGTGTTTAGGCCCATTGATTACACCCCATTGAGCCCAAGCCGGACTTTCCGCCCCGGGTGCAGATAATACAGCTCGAGCCAGAAAGTACGGCCCAACCCAGAGATTCTGGACTGATTACAGACATAAAAATATGACTCGTAAATGACCTCTGTGAATACCAAAAGTCGTAAAGTTAGACTTTTTTCTCGGATCGCCTTTGTGAAACAAGCCCCCGGTGTGTGAACCCGACACGTGGAGGGATTTTCCTCTTATTTTCTGGGTGCCATACCTTCCCATGCAGGGAGGGCCAAAGGAGGGCTACAGATATTCATTTTCAACAAACTTCCTGTTACTTTTATAAGGCTTTCATTTGTCGGTCACCATCCCCAGTTACTGTGGACAGTTAATAAGGGTGGCACTGACCTGGTGTTGATCAATTTTTATAATAATATTTTCAACTCCTCAAACAGTATGGTGGCCCATACCCTCATTTCAGGTCTGGGAGTCTTTTTGTGTCTTTTCTGTTCCCTATTCATTCCAACTTTGTATTAATAAGGGCAGGTGATTTAAACATCCCGCCTTGCTCTCTTCCTGCAAAGTAGAAAAGTGGGTACTTGGATGGGGATAGTATTATGCACTTCTGTCAAAATGATTATGGGAATGCACTGAACTCAGTTATTTTGAAATATGATCTCTTCATGCTAAAGTGCACATGTGGAATTAATGGGGAAGAAATCCCTGTATTTACTGGAAGAGATGCCTCCACTTTTATTGATCATGTTCTGGTGTCTGCTTTTGCTAGTGGTAATGTTCAGTATCCCTAGTATTATTTCAGTTGTAATAAGTGATAATAACCCTATTATGTTACCCTTTTAGTTTTGGTGTAGGAAATGTGAAGTATTTCCTTTAGTCTCTATGATTTTTTCAGTTAGGCTAACGGCATACAAATGAAAGGAATTGAGCCTAATAGTATTCTGCAAGAAATAGTAACTAAAAACTCCACAGACATTATCTATTGTCTGAATGATGTGGTGGCTCCTGACAAGTTGCTGTCTAGTTTTAATAATATTATCTGTTCCATCAACTCCCTTCTGTCACAAACTTTAAACTCTCTCTGTACAAACTAGAAATAGGGCATGGCTCGACCACTCCTGAGCCTGAAAGCGGACCTACATAGCTGTCCAAGGGACAAGATGGTAATTTAGTCACTTCAAAATGTTTACAGACAGGTACTTGCAGTAAAGAAGAAAGCAATACAGGAAGAGGCATGAACCAAATGGAGAGCTGCTTCGTGGTTCATTGCTTCTGGTGGACGCCGGTACTACGAGGGACTCCAAGTCTCAAGGAGCCTGAGAGCCAGACACTGATTGCCCGCACCTGAGACTGCAGCGGGGACTAGTAAGTAAATTCTTTATTGTTTGATTATTTAAAATCTTACAATATTTCCAGTACAAAAACATATGGCTAATAACATTACAATAAAAGCAATTATATCCTTAAAAGATCAATAAAATTTCATTAAAATCATTTTTTCTAATTTATTCACCCAGTTTTGCAATTACTATCCTTAAGAACCTTACAAAGGCAGCATTCATTATTATATCATTTGAATGAAGACAGTTGTTCAGTGCCTGCCTGCATGTCCTTATTCCACGTATATTAAATTGCAATTTAAGTAGTGTGCATCTTTCATTACGGAGTTCAGGACAGATACATAGGAGGTGAACAATATTCTCTTCACCACTTTTACAGAGTCTACACAATGTGCTACTGTTAGTTTTTTTCCACGGAGGGACGTGACTAAGGCCCGGTAGAATTCCAAATCTTGCTCTTATGAGACATTGTTTATATTTTTCAGACCAGGGTATCTCCAAGTATTCTTGTATCTTCTTTTTTTGATATCCATTTATTACTGACCATGAATGCTTTCTTTTTGCCAGCGTATCTTTGTCACTTACAAGTGATAGGTGATTTGTTATTCGATTTACTATTTTTTTAAACGCTCCATTGCTTATCATATTATTCCAAGTTGGCATAAGTCCAAACTCTTCTATTGCCTCATTTAAATACTTCCATGCAAATGAATTCGTATTCTTATTTATTTCTTGCCAGAGAAGCTGAGATATATGATTATCATGGTAGTTTTTTATCCTGTACCACGTTTTGATAACTTGGCCTTTTCTTGCAAAACATTGATTATTTAGACCGAATTCCAATCTAATTTGTGCTGGTGAAGCATTATTTGGAAGATAAAAGAGAGATTTATATGTTTTGGAAAGCACCTTGTTTATTATTTCCGCATCCATCCCCATTAGTGCCTCAGTACCGTATGTTACGGTTGGGAGTAATTTAGCCCCTATAATTTTCAAAAGCGGCCGATAGGTTAAATTTCCAAGCGATTTCTGTGCTATCTTGAATGCTGCAGTTAACGAGTTGGCTTTTCTTTGTATGTCCAGTTTTTGTAGATGGTAATTTCCCTTCTGGTCAAATAGTACACCCAAATACCTGTACACTTCTACTTGTTCCAGATGGGTGTTTTCAATATACCATTTATTTTTTTGTCTCAGTTTTGTTTTCCTAGTGACCACCATGATTTTTGTTTTGGTTTCATTTATTTCCATTCCATTTTCATTAGCATACCAGATTGTTCGGTTAATTAAACGTTGAAGGCCAATTTTAGTATAACTTAAAAGGATGGCGTCATCTGCATACATTAGGTTGGATATCAGTTTGCCCCCTAGTTTCGGAGGGTGTGCATTCAGCTCATCCAAATTTCCTGATAGATCTCCCAGGAATAGATTAAAAAGGAGTGGGGCCAACACACATCCCTGTTTTAGCCCTTCTAGTGCTGGAATCTCTTTTGTTAATGATTGGCCATCCCCCATCCTTTCTTTTACCCAGGTTTGACTGTATAACAATTTAATCAATCTTAATAGTTCAATTGGAATATCTTTTTCCAAGAGTTTTTTTCACAACAAATTTCTTTGAACACAGTCAAAAGCAGATTTAAAATCTACAAAGCATAGAAATAAGGGTTGTTTAACTCTGAGTGACTTTTCAATTATCAATGCTAACGCCATAATGTTTGTCATTGTTCCGAGCCCCTTAATAAAGCCAGTTTGATTCAATGGCAAGATCTTGTTTTCTATTACCCATTCATTTAGTTTAATTAATAGTGCTCCAGCAAACAACTTGGCATCTGTATCTTAGAGGGTGATAAGTCTATCATTTTCTGCAAGCGCCCAGTTTCCTTTTTTATATATTGGGGAGATTAAGGATACTCGCCAAGACTCAGGGATATTACCAGACTCTATGACTTCTTTAAATACCTTTACCAAGTAGCTCGACCATAGGTCTGGGTTTTCTTTATAAAGGGCAAACGGTATCCCATTGGGACCTGGTGCCCCATTTTTTTGCTTCTTAATTATTTTTACTAGTTGATCTTTTTGTATTTCAAATTGTTCTTGGATCTCATCACTAGGAATAATAGGTAGTTGTATTTTCGTGACGTTTGATGTTGCTTCATTACGATTTAAATGTTTTCCTAGATATGTAACCCATTCTTTCTCAGTTAAAGTAGATGAAACTACCAATTTGTTCGGCCTTAGTAATGTGTTTATGATTTTCCAAAATTCTCTTACATTTGTTTGTTTGCTTGCATGATATAGTTTTGACCACATTTCCTGTTTCGCTTGATATTTTTTATTCCATATTAGTTTCCTAAGGTGTTGATTTAATATTTTTAGTTTGATTAGAATTTCCTCATTTGCAGTTGTATTTTTTATTTGTCTTCTTATCCTATTCCGAGTTCTTTTTAACTTCGTTATTGTGTACGGGAGATTTATGTATGAGTCCTTTTCTTTTCGTTTTTCTTTTGTATTCCTTTTATTTGTTATATCTTGTGTTTGCGGTTTCACTATTTTCTTAGTAAATTCCACCCACTGTTCAACTGCTGTTTCCGTTGGATTTTCATTGAAGCATCTCTCTATAATGTTCTGGATTTGTTCGTTCATCCTATCTTTATTCAGATTTGTCCAGATAAGTTTTTTATAATTTATCGTTCCAGTATACCCCGACACAGTATGGTATGGTTGATTAATGTTGCTTCTAACATTGGTAGTTATTATCTGTTGACAATGGTCACTATCTCCAACTTTAATTAACCTATATGAGTTTATATTTTGGAATAAGTTAAGTGAGACCATTGTATAATTAATCCTAGTGCTTGCATTATGTGAGATATACGTGTATGCTGGGGGAATATCCTCTTTAAATCTGCCATTAAGGATTCGCAATCCCAACGCTTCTATATCCTTAATGAATGTTACAGCAATTTTGTTACGTGCCCGGTTAGTCATGGCACCTAGGTCCTGCTGTTGAGGAATTAACCACTGATGGTCTTGTGTTTGTGTAACATCATCCCTTATTACTGGTACTAGTAAGTTAAGGTTAAAATCCCCAGTCATCACATAGTCCACAAATGGATTCTCCATCATTTGTTCCAACAAAATATTGTTAAGAGTTGCACATATGGATGCTCTACTTATTTTTGTTGGGTGGATATATATATTGATCATAATTAATGACCTCTTCTTTTGCTCAGTTGTTTTATAATTCAGTTTGACTATGAGGATGTTTTTACTATTAGATACCAGTTGCTCATGATCAGCCTGTATGCTACTCGAAATAAAGGTTGCTAGCCCCCCGCATGGACGACCATACTTTGAGTTTTATTTGCATTTTCATAATATCCTACATAACCCTCCATTATAAAAGGGTGTGTTTCCCAGGTTTCCTGGAGGAATAGGATGTGACATGGGAAGGGTATAGAGCTTATATTTGCATTAGAGAGCTTTGTCCCTACTCCATTTATGTTCCATGAACACATTGTTATCTCGGTTATTTTTTCTCTGTGGATTGTAATGTTATTCCTTCATTGTTCTACATTGCTATGAAGAGCCTGTGCAATCCATTTTTTATTTATTCCTGCCGTGGTTTCTATTATGCTAGGTGATAATGCCACTCTTGGTGTGTTATTAGATCTACCCCGGGCATTCCTTAGCACTGTTCCTTTTTGTTTGGTATTTTTTTCAATTAGGACATGATTTATCTCATTTATAAAAGGAGTAGGATAGACTTTCGGTGCCTGGTTAGTAATGTGTATTCCCCAGGCTTTAAATGTTGTAAACTCTTTTAGTATTTGCTCTGCTATTAACATAGATTTTAATGTAATTAATTTCAATTCTTGAGTACTATCCTTATCTGCAACGAATTCAATAGAGTTAATATCATCGTTCTTAATGTTGTCCAATGCTGGAATCGATTTAAATAATCTAAGGATGTTCCCTCTATTCAGTATGTCAGATCTACCTCTGGACTCATATTCAGGTTTAAATATTAGCTGTACTTTTTCCGTTGTTAATAGGTTTTTTTTGCAAGGTACCTCCACAGTGTAGTTTGTTCTATGTGTAATTAGTTTTTCTCCTTCCCGATTTTCAATCACAAGATGATCCCAGTACGGTAATTTGGTTTTAGGCTTTACTGTTCTTATTGTATCATTCAAGCTGTTTTTAAAACACGTTTCTGTTTTCCCATTGTGGTTTTGATCTTGTTGCTCGGATGCTTTTATCGTTACTTTTAATGGCATACTGTCATTTGTTCCATTTATACTGTCAATTTTCGGATTGTCCTCCAAGACTTCATCATTTTCCCTTATTTTTTCTGTAGCCAGTGGTGACTTAGTTATAGTCATCAGTTTTTTTTCCACCCTTTTTAGTATTATTTTAGCATCTTCATTAGAAGTTTGTTCCAATATTGGTTCTTGTACGAATATAGGGAATAATTTTTTAGTCTCATTCTTAGGTTTTGATGGGGTTTTTTCTTCCTCTTTTGATTTTTCTCGTTGTAATCCATGTTTTTTTGTTGTATCATCAATTTTTGTAGTCTTCTTGCGCATAGTTGTTAGCTTTTTTATTTTTTCTTGCTTTACGTAGTTTTTTTCTTTGTCGTTTTGACATAATATAACCATTTGAGGCCTGTTCTTTGCATTCATACTCTACCCTTGTTACAGTACTAGTTGATTCATCATGTGTTTGATCCATTACTTGTATTTCTATTGACACATCTCTATCATCCTGTATATGTACTTTTTTCTGGGATTTCTTCACTGATGATATTTCTTTGTTCTCAGCAGTTGCCATAGAGTTCTTTTTATCCTTTTTTACTGTCTCAGACTTTTCGCATTTATATTTTCTTGTATTTTTTTCCTGGCCGCTTTCTTTTTTAAAAGCCTTTTTAGCATCTTCTATTATCGTATGAATAACCTCTGGTACAGCTACTAACTTATCCATAAGTGGGGTGCAGATACATTCTATGTCCGTTTTTTGTTTGTCTTTTTGGACTCTAACTATCAGACTATTGAGCATTGCAAGTTTATTATCTATCACCGCAACAGAATTTGCCATCCTTGTAAGGAGATCAATCTGAATGTCCATCTTGTTGGATTGATATTTTAGTGCTTCTAATGTTAGTGTCGATGTTTGATAGAAAATATCCCAACTTATTCCAATATCTGGGTTTTGTACTCCTTCTAATTTGCATTGGGTTGCCCTTCCATTAAGTTGTTCAGTTGGAGGTGCACAATCTGTTGTAAGCAAGGTGTTTGCTTTTGGGAGTAAATCTTCAATTGTTTTGTTACCTTGCCATATTCTAAACATTTCGTTTTCTTCTTTTTTTGCATTCCCAGTGTTGTAACATTGTATACTATTTGGTATGGTCTTATTTTCATCAAGTGATGATTGGGGTTTATTCATAATTTCCACATTTATTTCTATAGGAATTACTGATAATTTTGATTCAATCATGCTACTTTTATTTAGTCTATCTTGCATATCTTGATTATCCAATACTTCCAAATCCTCCAGTTCTGTTGATTTATCATTTTGTTTTGTATTGGGAGGAAAGGTTATGTTTAGCATATCCTGGTCTGTAATTTGGTATTCGTGATCCTTCTTTTGTGTATTAAAATCTCAGTTTTGAGGGGTACTTTTCATAACTTGCCCATTGTATTACTCAGAACTCGTTGGCTTTATTGGAGTTTGTAGTTTATCATTTTCCAAACCCCTTTGCATAGTAATAAGAGCACCAGCTGGATCTATCAGGAATTCAAACTTGTCCGGGATTTTTCCTGATTTCGCGAACATTCTGGCTGTTGGGGAGATTAAAGTTTGATTTACTCCTTCAATGTTTGCTTTAACCCCTTTTATAGCTTTTGCTTGCTGTATTTTCTTTGACCGTCTAATAGTTAATCCAGACGTTCTCACTTTGCCAGAGCGCATAATTCCTTTATATTTATTGCAGCGGCGTTGTTATCACAGCGCTTTTTTTTTTCCACAGCGCTCACGCCCGCATTCAACCCCCTATGGTCTACCACCACCCGTATGAT
Organism: Lissotriton helveticus; assembly: GCF_964261635.1. Lineage (NCBI taxonomy): Eukaryota > Metazoa > Chordata > Amphibia > Caudata > Salamandridae > Lissotriton > Lissotriton helveticus. The sequence goes on along the minus strand of NC_136063.1, from coordinate 596,762,164 downwards.
ATGGTGTACTTCAATTTACAGCGGCGTTGTTTTACCAGCGCGTATCTCCGCGCTCACGCCTGCTTCCGCTTGCATACAACCTGCGTTCCACCAATGATGTCCCTCCAGCCCCCTGAGTTTTCTTCTTTGTCTTCTTTCAATAGCAATCCTGGGCTGGCCTCTCAAATATCAAAGACCAATGTCAAAGTTTATCGTGGGGGTAATCGTGGAGAAGATGTGGGGGAAATGTGGGGGAGGTATAACTCCGAATGGTGACCGTTTAACTTTACTACACGACTCTGGTTCCCGTTTACCCTTGATTTGCTTCCCCTCCCAAGCCTGTCTGCCCTATAAATAATGAACAGCTGCCGTCAGGGAGGGAACGAGCGAGAACAAGGGTGGGGAGGAAGAACAATGTAGGAATTATAATATCTGCGCGATTAGTATACAGAAACCCTCAGCGCACTCTTGCCTCCTAGGCTTCTTACCCCCCACAGCTCTACACCTTTACCCAGCTGTAGCTATTTTGGCGTCGTTCTGAAAAAGTTGCTATCAGCACACTCACTGCGCCTCTTAGCCACCCTCCGCTTTCCTCAAACAATACTTTTCCAAACTGTTCCTGGTACAATCCCTGTGTAGGCAGGGGCCTCCTATGCCTATGCCAGGCACTAATGGGCACTATGGGGCACTCTGGGGCGACACTCCGATTCCGTTATAGCCCACAGGTCTCTCAGCTAAACGTCACTCAGAGGGCCTCAGGGGGCCTCGGCCTCGGTGTTTTCCCTAACTCAGTAGCTGCAGTAGCTGCACACTTGCAGTCCAGCGCTACGGGACCCACCGCAGTCCCACCGCAGTCTCGCTGCTTGAGCTCACTTGTAAGAACCCCGGCGCTCCAATCTCAGCGCACCTGAGGGGGGAGGGAGCGGGAGCGGGAGCTTTAGCAGCGGGCGGCTTGTTGGAGGGGATAAGGAGGGGGTAAGGAGAGCGAAACGACGGGTCAGGGTCCACGATTCTGACCCACAACCCCCCACCGCTACCTCCGTTCCATTCCGTTCTGTTCCATTCCTTTCCGCACGCCGGTTGACGCATATACCGCTGCCGCTACCGCTGGACTCCGCTCCTCTCCTCTCCGCTCCTCTCCACCGAACTCTCTCCGCAACTCGATGCTCATTTGTCAGTGCTCTCTAGCGCCCTCTAAGCATCGACCGGGCTCTGTCACAACACCTGAAATTAAAGCAGCGGGGACTACACCACTACTCGCCACTCCCGCTTCGGGGAACGTGTGCCGGGCGAAGCCCGGGCCAAGGGAGGGCCCGTTAGAGAGCAGACGAGGCCGGGCCAAGCCCCCCTCTAAATCCTGCAACACTTCAACATTAGTCCATACTTGTGCATTGTTGCCCCCATGAGGGTATTGATTTCTCGTGACAGCAGCTGATATTGTGCCTGATTTATGATGAATACCCGCGAGGGAAAGGGGAGGAACGACCTAATGAGCAGAAGCGTGGCTGGGACTTTGGATCAGTTCATAATCAGAGCCAGTTCTGTCTTAGCCCTAACCGAGCGTCGCCTATCTCTAGACCCCTTTCATTTAAAACCATCTTCACTGGGAGGTCTGATGTCTGCACGTTCACCCGAACATTGTTTAGTTATAGGCACAGATCCTCTCGACTTGGCAGGAGGCATCAACCAGTCTCTCTCCACAAGTACCAGTGAACATTTCCACAATATTGGAGTCTCCGTCTAGCCCTACGCCTGTTGAGCTGGTGCAAGAGGATACAGCATGCAGCACATTCCCACGTGTTTCTACATGGTTTGTGCCCAAATCCAAATCCCAAGTCATGGAACAACTACCGGAGCCGGCCACAGAGAGAAAGCGGGGAGGGGGCCCCCAAATGCAAAAAAATGCAAAGATGCTTAAAATGAACAAGAATGGTGGGGCTGCAACTGTAACACCTCCAAGTCTAACTGAGCCTCAGACAACCACTCCGTTAATGGGTGCTCCAAACTCGGACCTAGTTGGTGTTCCCTCGCTTGAAGCCGAGAAGGGTTTTTGTGTCAAAATATGGGCCCTAATCTCTGCATCTTTGTTCCCAATTCTTGAGAGATTGACACTAATTGAGAAAAAATTATCTAACTTTGAACTGTTTGTTGTGTCTAATCTTGGTTCCATTAAGACCTCACTGGGTGAAAATAATCGGTCCTCTGAAACGATAACCAATGTGCTGTGTAGCCCTGTAAATTCTAATCCCCCATCAGCCATCCCTACAACATCTAACTCAATGTTTATATCATCTAGTAGGAATGACGGGGCTGTTTCTGTTTCTGATGTTGGTGTAGTGGCTCATGGAGGCTATGCAGGCGAGATAGGGAACACATCTAGTGAATTTGCCCAGCTTTTTCCGAGTACTGCTAGGGTGGAGGGAGGCATAACCTGTGTAAGTCCAGCAAGGTCAGCAGGTAACATCCAACCAAACAACCCTATTTGTGGTTTAGATAACCAATTTTCTACTGCCCCTGGGGATTCTGGTTGTGATTCCTTAGTGGGGCTTCATGGATTGGCTGATAGCTTTCCCAGAAACGATTACAAGGCTTTACATCTTCCACCTGCCGCCGCTCCACCGGTGGTGGGTCTGAGGAATGTCCCGACCCTACAATCTGGGCAGACTGAATCCACTGAGCAGTTAATGGCAAAACAATGCACTGGCTCAGTGTACATATGAAGGAAGCAGGGGTGTGGGGGTGGGATATTTGTAATCAATTGATAATGGCCAGACATTCATCTTGGGTTGGATATTCCATCAAGGATGAGGGGGGGTGACTGTGTGGTTGCCAATTTCAACAATGAGCGCATAGTTAGACTTCTATTGGAGTAGGAATGAAGGGCAATGTCCCGGAAAAATATCTCTTCTGCCCCTAGGGTTTTTCTACAGACCTCGTTATCATTCCCCGCCAGGAGGGGGGGGGGGGTCATAGTGCCCACCATAGAGCCTTAGGCCAACCCTTTGACCTTAACCTAGTCAATAGATTTGCTCCTTTGTCTGGCCTAGATGCCTGTGATTGACTGTCACCTGCAGACCCAACAGGGACCAAGAACATCCCTAATCAAATCGTTACTCCCTGTGTGATAGATTCTAGCCCCCAGTTAGTAACAACTAGCGGGTCACAGTGTGCTGAGGACTTGGTACAGATAGAACAAGGTGAAGGATCAAATCCCAGCACACTGAGGATTTTATCTTGGAGCATTGCTGGCTTGCTATCGAAGACTAGCTCCTCTGATTGGTCTAATTTCATGGAGTCGTTTGATGTTATATGACCTGGTATCTGAGTACGAATTTCCGGCCAGGATACCTGCCATTTGGTAAGCCAGAAATTGCGAGCACTAAAGGGCGACCTTCAGGTGGATTAACTACTTGGGTTAGACAACAGGTGGGTTATCAGGTAGAACTAGGGATTGATAATCCAGATATTCAGGTCATTAAAATAAACCCTGAGTATGAACCCGAGTTTATATTGATAAATGTCTAATCTAGAGGGCTGGTGGGTGGAATGGCTTCACCGACCATCTCCAGCCTGGATACATTTATTAAACCATTAAAAGGGTCATGTAATCGGATTATTGCGGGGGCTTATAATTGCACTTGCGAGCCACTCGGCTTAGAAGACGGGAGCCTCACTAGTGATGAGGATGCTATTTGGGGTGTTCCGTCTTTGATGCTCGCTCCAATTAGGAAATGGACAGAAGCTGTCCTACAGTTAAAAAAATTAACACTGGAGAGGGGGCTACAGGCTGTCAACGGAAGATCTAAATCAGACAGTAAAGGCAACCCCACCTATACCAATGGGCTAAGAAGCAGCAGGATTGATTACTTCCTCATTAATTTAGAATTTTGGCAGAGGGTGAGGGACATGGAGGTCCTGAAAAGATCGGAGAGCGATCATGATCCCCTGATATTGTCATTAGAGAAATGAAGCCACACTTCCTGCCCTTAGAATAGCCCACGAGGCCCTGTTTGCTAAGTTGTGATCCTTTTTTACAAAACACAATAAAAGAACCAATTTGTACCCTATCCACAAGTCAGTAAAGTGGTATGACGGGGCATGTAGGATAGCCTACAGGGATTTGTATAAAACAATAAGGGCAGGTTCAATGCAGGAGGTAAGGAAATTAAGGTCTGACTACAAGGCAACCCAATAACGGGCAAAATAGGCCTTTGACAAAAACAGATGGAGGGACCTGTTAGACACGAGTAATGGGAAAAATTGGTGTCGATTATGGCAACTAATTAAGTGGGGTAGTGATAATGACGGTCCAGTACCAGTCAACAATGTCCCCCCAGAAGTTTGGGTTGCACACTATCAGACCCAATTTTCATCGCTTGTAAATAGCCCTGCTCAGTACCTTAGTGGGCATTGAGTGTGCTCTTGATGGGGTAACTGCAGGTAGGGCCCTGTACCCGGATCTTATCCCGGTGGATATATTCAAATCTGACTGGGAGAATTGGCTTAAATATATTTTTATTTTTGTGAATGGCTTGGCCAGAGATGCTCCCATTCCGGAATCCTGGCGTGCGTCTGAAATTATCCCCATAAAAAGAGGGATCATGCCAGCCTGACTAACTATCGTCCCGTAAGCCTCATAGACACGATGCAAAAGTTGGTGGCCAGATTAGTGCTATGCAGGGTTAACCCCTTCAATGCTGCCGTCGGCCATTGGGCCACGGCAGCACTACCTCGATGGTGCTGCCTTCGGCCAATGGCCGACGCAGCCCCACCCGTTTTGCGGAAGTGCCGCACTTCCGCAAAATCGGCGGCGCAGCCAACAGGTTCATAGGTGGATTGATGATAATGAAATCCTATCCACCTACCAAGCAGGATTTCGTTCCCATGTTAGCACTATCGACCAAGTCTTCAGATTCATGTTGATATACTGGAATGCAGTGATCTTAGCTGGGGGGACCCTGTATGCAGCATTTATAGATCTTAAATCTGCATTTGATCTAGTGCCCCATAACAAGCTGTGGGACAGTCTTAAGGAATTAGGGATGCCCGCTGAGATCTTATCTTTCATTATAAAACTACATGAATCTAAGTCCAATGGGGTCAACAGGGTGAGCTAACAGAACGTTTTCCTGTGAACAAGGGAGTTCGGCAAGGTGTGTTCTCGCCCCTACCTTCTTCTCGTTGTTCATAAATAATGTTATCTCATATTACACCGAATATCCTACGGACGCCCCTACTCTTGCTGGATCGAGGGTTCCTCTTTTAATGTTTGCAGACAACACCTTAATCTTGCCTAAAACACAAGCTGGTCTGCAAAGAGCCTTCGACCAATTTAGTCTTTTTTGTAATGACCATGATCTTGTAGTCAATGTTGACAAGACAAAGTTCATGGTCTTACACAAATATAAAAATGTGAAAGCCAGAGTAGAAATGAATAATTCGTCCCTGGAACAAAGTGACTCCTTTACATATCTGGGCGTTACCATGGGAAAAAGCATGAACTGGAAGCCACAGATGGATCTGTTAGTCTTAAGGCACAACCAACTAGCAGGGGCCCTTCTAAAAGAACACCGGCTATCCCAAACTAAACCAGTTGCGCCGGCTTTAACTATTTATCAAGGGAAGGTTAGAGCCGCAATCATTTATGCAGTGGAACTTTGGGGCTTCAAAAATCTAGTTACATTAGTCCAAGCTCTGAACAGTTTCTGAGGGCATTGACCGGCCTTCCTCAATCAACACCACTTAGACCATTACTTTCAGATCTGAGTTGTATTTCTTTTGAGGAGGCTGCGGGTTTTAGACCTCTTGCCTATTGGCGAAGACTTTGGACTACGATGGACTTAGCTCCTTACGCGCAAGCAATTATGTATATTAGAGAAGCTGACAAGTCCAACAAAATCATATGGTTACTAAAGATTAAGGCTAATTGTATCGGTTATGGGCCTCACCCATTTGTGGGAGGACCCAGAAGGGAACTCTTTCCCTTCAAAAACAGATTTTAAAGCCTTATATAGGGACATGGTCTGCCAAAAGTTTCTTTCTCTGGTGAATGGTGTTTCCCTAACAGGTCTCTTTTTGGATCACAAAATTGAATACAGGCTGGAGGCCTATTGGGATACCATTACGAGCCCTGTCGACAGGAAACTCTATCACCAATGTAGAGTGGGCACTCTCCCCCTAAAATCTTTCACTAAAAAGTGGGGGATTAATGAAGATACAAAATGTCCTTTTTGCCCATGTGTGGAAGAGACCTTACCGCATGTTCTGTTTGTGTGCCCTGCATACAGGGGCCCTCGTCATAAATGGCCCAAGCCGGGCTGCACTACAATAGGAACAAGATCTTGTCAAACGGCTTTGCATATCTTAACAACTGATACTAGTGAAGTCATAGTTATTGCTATGGCTACATTTTGGAGTTGGACGTGGGCCCTTAGAAGGATTAGTTTGCAAGGTACTACTTAACATGATTTTTTTTTAGTGTACTGTGTTTTTAGTCTCTTCTAATCTAATCTGCCTATAAGAATGAAGTGTCTAGCCAAAACTTGTGTAATTATGGATATAATGTTTTTATTATGAATTCTTATCTGGTTTTAAGAGGAAAGGATTTATAATCATTTTATAGTTGATACGTGCTTCGAATTTTAATGGAATCTTATTATGAGATGTTTTTTAATATCTTTTTTTAATAAGCTACGACGAATTTTAATTACTTTGTATTGTCTATATGTGTCTTTTATGATTATTTATGATCGAATAAAGACGAATTTGAATTGAAATTGACTTAAGCCATCAAAACTAATGACAATAAGCTTTTCTGGGATACTGTTAATGCTCCCTTTTTAAAAAATGATAGCAATTCCAGAGTTTAAATCCTTTGTTTCTTGATAATCATTACTAGGCCATTTTACAGATATTTTTAGACAGACCCAGGAGTAGGCCTCGGAGGAGTTCGCAGAGTTGTAATCCACAGAATTCCGCAGAGTCAATGAAGACTCTGCAGGATTCCGCACAGTTCTGTGGGTGGGTGAGGTATTGCTCGTTGACGGCCACCCCTACTTGAATGTTTTGTAAGCCTAAGCAGTAGGTTGCCTGTGTGGCATTTATGCTTCTTGCAGCTCAGATTCTGATTTGAAACAGAATTTCTGAAACTAATCATTAGTGCAGGTAATTCATCAAACAAAGGCATGGAATTCAAAACGACCAACTAGAATGATTTTCCAGCTTCTGTAAAATAAGATCAGGAAAGCCATTTGGTTTTAGTATGCTTTATTTGATATTGCTGCTGCTAGATGCATAGAGTGAAGCAGTTCAACACTATCTAAAACCAGTAGAGATGTGTTAGACAACAGTCGCAAAGTACAAGGTAAAACCTCCCCGATGAGGCACCCCACCTACTAGGGTTGGATTCCCAGATCTGAGCCCCTCAGTGGCTTATGTCAGCAGGCTCAGTGCTGCTTCCCTCCTCTTAGCTTCCTCTGCATGGGAATACCCAATGAAGCTGAGCCAACTCACCTCCTCTAGTCACAGGCAGTGACATGAGCTGCTGCATGCAAGAGACCAACAACCGCTGCAAGGGCATCGTCTATGACCAGCAGCAGCGAAGGATACTTGACGCTCTTACCTGCCACAGGCAACTCCAGGAATGGAGCCACTGCAGCGCTGCCTCAAAGTCATTTTCACTGCCAGCCATTAGCCCATTGGCTGTCCACCAGACATGTCTTCCCCACCCCGGCAGCTAGTACCAGGCTACACCCTGTTAGCATGCGCATTGCTATTGGCCGTCTCACTGAAGCGCATTGTGCCATGTTATTATCCTCCCAAGCACTAGACCACACAACACAATTATGAAGTGGGGGCCGCGTCTGGCACACAACTTTCAGCACAGCGCCTTTAAACTACACTCCGCCGGTGGTAGACAGAGGTTTTTTTACAGAACTCCACGCTCCAAGCTGAGTGCGGAGTGGCAAAACTCAGTGAACTCCGTCGGTGGAGCCAAGTTTGCCGCCAACCCCTAAGCAGGAGGATACTGGTCTAACTATGTCAGAGGGAAAACTGTAGTTGGAATTCCCTTCTACTAAATATTTCTATTGAGGAGGTATTTCATGCTTTACATTAGAGTGCAGTTGGAAGATCTCCTGACCCAGAAGGGGTACTGGTAGATGCACTTAAAGCAGCCAAAGATCTATGGGGGACTATCAGGATAAGGGTGTTTAATGTAGATGCAGAAACTATGATACTGCCTTCTTGAGCAGTTTAAAAAATCAGACCCTAAATGTTACAGCCGTAATTCGCTTTTGGATTCCTCAGTAAAATAGATGAGTAGGATTGCATTAATGAGGCTGTAGGGATGGGTAATGGGCTACTTTATATTATCACCAGCCCAGTGCAGATTTAGGAAAGGTCTAGGGATGGTGGAACAATGTGTTAATTTAGATTTGTTGATCCGGAAGTTAACTAATGCTAATCCGGCATCACTTTACCTTTTGTTTGCTTGCTTCAGCAGTGCATTCGATTTGGTTGATCATCAATCAATCAATCAATACTAAGTATGGGCGAATTTTGCGGATCTGAGGTCCGCGAATTCGCGCGAAATCGCAAAAAAGTCTGCGAATTCACGGATTTTCCCCCAAACTCGTGGATTTTTTTGCTATTTCCATCTACTCAACTGGAGTACATTCTACTGGCTAATCAGTAAGTGCTACCTCGTTGGGTAAATGTATAGTGCTTTTCCTACACTGCAGCTGCGGGTCAGAAGATTTGTCTCCACTGACCATGTGTGCCTGTAACTTTGCCACCGCGCCAAAAGGCGCCGAGGTCCCTTGAGTGAGCTGTCCATCATAGTTGGGAAAGGGCGGGAAGACGTTTGATACCGCTAGTGTGCGGTGCGGGGCTTCTATGCGTATCAACATGCCTCTTGTGTATAAAGGGTCAGAGAGCGAGCAGGGCAGCAGGTGAGGAGAAAGCAGCCTCCTGGTCACAGGAACTACAAGGGGATTGTGCTCGAAAAACTCATGGATTCAAAGACATCCCTCGAGTATTACAGCTAATTTTCGATGGCAGATATGGGTTTAAAGCACACTTGCCCAGCCTCGACCGTGCTCACTAATGTTTTGGGCTGATTAAAACGTTACTGAATTTGAGCTTCAACTCGGGCACCTGCTTTATTAATATCCGTCAGTGCTTCCTGTTGAGGTTTAATTTTTGTGACAGGAGGATCGTGCCAGAATGAATCCTGCCCTGCATAGCCGAGGTCCCTTGAGTGAGCTGTCCATCATAGTTGGGAAGGGGCAGGAAGACGTTTGATACTGCCAGTGTGTGGTGCCTGGCTCATATGCGTATCAACATGCCTCTTGTGTATATAGGGTCAGAGAGCGAGCAGGGCAGCAGGTGAGGAGAAAGCAGCCTCCAGGTCACATGAACTACACGGGTATTGCGCTCGAGAAACTCATGGATGCAAAGACCTCCCTCGAGTATTACAGCTAATTTTCGACGGCAGATATGGGGTTAAAGCACACTTTCCCAGCTTCGACCATGCTCACTAATGTTTTGGGCTGATTAAAACATTACTAAATTTGAGCTTCAACTTGGGCATCTGATTTATATCTGTAAGTGCTTCCTGTTGAGGTTTAAATTTTGTGACAGGAGCCTCGTGCCAGAATGAATCCTGCCCTGCATAGTTATCCACGAAGATGCCACCGTTTTGTGCAATACCTCTACTCAACTGGAGTACTTTTACTGGCTAATCAGTAAGTGCTACCTCGTTGGGTAAATGTATAGTGCTTTTCCTACATTGCAGCTGCGTAAAGGGCCAGAAAAGTTGTCTCTACTGACCATGTGTGCCTGTAACTTTGCCACCACGCCAAAAGGCGCCGAGGTACCTTGAGTGAGCTGTCCATCATAGTTGGGAAAGGGCGGGAAGACGTTTGATACCGCTAGTGTGTGGTGCGGGGCCAAACGAGCGGGGCTTCTATGCGTGTCAACATGCCTCTTGTGAATAAAGGGTCAGAGAGCGAGCAGGGCAGCAGGTGAGGAGAAAGCAGCCTCCTGGTCCGAGGAGCTACACGGGGATTGCGCTCGAGAAACTCATGGATGCAAAGACCTCCCTCGATTATTACAGCCAATTTTCGTCTGCAGATTTCGGGTTAAAGCACACTTGCCCAGCCTCGACCGTGCTCACTAATGTTTTGGGCTGATTAAAACGTTACTGAATTTGAGCTTCAACTCGGGCACCTGCTTTATTTATATCTGTAAGTGCTTCCTGTTGAGGTTTAATTTTTGGCCCACAGGAAGCACTTACAGAGTTAAGGCAGGTGCCCGAGTTGAAGCTAACTTTGTAACCATTTTAGATTGGCGCCGGCAAGCTGCCAGAGTTGCTTACTTGCAAGTTGCGACTCTGGCAGCTTGCCGGCGCCATTCTAAAATGGCTACAAAGTTAGCTTTCTTCAACTCGAGCACCTGCCTTAACTGAAATCCGCCTGCAAGCGGATTTGAGGATTTTTCTGCAATTTCACGAGATTCGCAGATCGCGAAATTGCAAAAAATCCGCAAATTCCGCGAGCGGAACGGATTTTCCACCCATAGTTAATCAATACATTTATAGAGCGTGCTACTCACCCGTGAGGGTCTCAAGGCACTGAAGGGGGGGGTGCTGCTACTGCTCGAAAAGCCAGGTCTTGAGGTGTTTCCTGAAGGTGAGATGGTCCCGGGTCAGCCATAGGTGGGTGGGTAGAGAGTTCCACGTCTTGGCAGCCAGGTAAGAGAATGATCTTCCTCCGGTGGTGGTTCTGCGAATCCGTGGTACGCTGGCGAGGGCGAGGCTGGCGGAGTGGAGCTGGCTGGTTGGAGTGTGGAACGTGAGGCGGCTGTTGAGGTATTCGGGGCCAGTGTTGTGGAGCGCTTTGTGTGCGTGGGTGAGGAGCCTGAAGGTGATCCTTTTGCTGACGGGAAGCCAAGCAGTTCTCCCAGGTGGCCAGATATGTTTCTGTGGCGAGGGATGTCGAGGACGCGTCGTGCAGATGCATTCTGTATGCGTTGGAGCCTTTTCTGAAGTTTGGCTGTGGTTCCTGTGTAGAGGGCGCTCCTGTAGTCCAGTCGGCTGGTGACGAGGGCCTGGGTGACTGTCTTTCTGGTTTCGGTGGGGATCCACCAGAAGATCTTTCGGAGCATGTGCAGGGTGTTGAAGCATGAGGATGAGATGGCGTTGACTTGCTTGGTCATCGTGAGGGAGGAGTCTAGGATGAATCCCATGTTGTATGCGTGGTTCGTTCGTGGGTGTCGGCACGGTGCCCAGTGCTGTGGGCCACCAGGAGTCGTCCAGGCGGATGGGGATGGTCCGAGGATGAGGACCTCCGACTTGTCTGAGTTCAGTTTGATACGGCTGAGTTTCATCCATTCCGCGACATTTTTCATTCCATCCTGGAGGTTGGATTTGACGGTGGCTGGGTCTTTGGTGAGGGAGAGTATCAGCTGGATGTCATCAGCGTATGAGATGATGTTGAGGTTGTGTATGCGTGCGATGACGGCGAGGGGGCTCATGTAGATATTGAAGAGGGTTGGCTGAGCGAAGAGCCTTGGGGTATGCCACAGATGATCTCGGTGGCCGCTGAGCAGAAGGGAGGAAGGTGGACTCTCTGGGTTCTGTTGGAGAGGAACGAGGTGATCCAGTCCAGGGCATTACCTTGGATCCCGGCGTTGTGGAGGCGCGTTATTAGGGTGCGATGGCAGACTGTATCAAAGGCGGCTGAGAGGTCTAGGAGGATGAGAGCGGTTGTTTCCCCGTTGTCAAGCAGGGTCCTGATGTCATCGGTGGCTGCAATGATGCGGTCCCGGTGCTGTGGTTGGTCGAAATCCGGACTGGGATGGGTCGAGGGAGCCATTTACCTTGAGGAACGCTGTTAGCTGTTTATTGACGGTCTTCTCAATGACTTTAGCAGGGAAGGGAAGAAGAGAGATGAGCCTGAAGTTCTTGAGGTCTTTAAGGTCCGCTGTGGGGTTCTTCAGTATGGCGTTGATCTCAGCGTTCTTCCAGCTCTCTGGGCAGGTGGCAGACGTGAGGGCGTTGTTTATGACGTTCCGGAGGTGGGGTGCGATGATGGAGTCGGCTTTGTTGAAGATGTGGTGAGGGCATGGGTCAGAGGGAGAGCCGGGGTGGATGGTGTTCATAACGTGGGTGGTGCCTTCAGTGCTGATGGGAGTCCAGTTGTTGAGGGTGGTTTTCGGGGGCGTTGATTCTGTGGTTGGGACGGAGTCTAAGTCTGAGCGCCGAAGCTGTTGTGTATGTCGGCGATCTTGGGGTGAAAGAACGTGGCGAGGGAGTTGCAGAGGTCTTGTGACGGTGTGATGTCGTTGCTGTTGGCGCTGGGGTTGGAGAGCTCTTTAACGATGCTGAAGAGTTCCTTGCTGTTGTGTATGTTGTTGTCCAGCCGCTCTTTGAACGATGTCTTTTTGGTGGTGCGGATCAGCTGGTGGTGTTTGCGAGTGGCGTTTTTGAGGGCTGTCAGGTTTTCTGTGGTCTGTTTGTGGCACCAGGTTTTCTCGAGGGTTCGGCATGATTTCTTCGATTCTTTGAGGTCGTTGGTGAACCATGTGGCTTTCCTGTTGCCGGGCTTGCCTTAAGGGTTCTTCAGTGGTGCAAGGGTGTCGGCGCAGTTGATGATCCACTGTGTGAGGTTGCGGGCTGCGTCGTTGGTGTTCGTGGTGTTGATTGGTGGGTTCTGGCTCAGTGATGTGGTTAGCTGGTCTGTGGTGACTTTGCTCCAGCATCTGCGAGGGATCTGTTGCGGGTGGTGGTGGGATGTGGTCTTCTTGTAGGTGAAATGGATGCAGCTGTGGTCGGTCCAGTGTAGTCTGGTGGAGTGGCTGAAGGCAACGTGGTCGCTGGCATAGAAGATTGGGTCAAGCGCGTGGCCGCGTAGTGGGTGGGGGTGTTCACCAGTTGCTTGAGTCCGAGGTTGGCGAGGTTGCCTAGCAGGGTGGTGGTGTTGTTGTCGTTGTTGTTCTCCAGGTGGAAGTTCAGGTCCTCTAGGAGGATGTAGTATGATGTGGCGAGGGCATGCGGGCTGATGAGGTCGGCGATGGCTTCATTGAATTGAGTGCATGGGCCCGGGGGTCTGTAGATGAGGGTTCCTCTGAGGGTGGTCTTGGGGTCGGTGTGGATCTGGAAGTGTAGGTGTTCGGCAGTGGTGAGGTTGTCTTCGGAGTTGGTCAAGACGCTGATGGTGCTCCTGTGGATGATAGCGATTCCTTCTCCGGTTTGGTTGACGCGGTCCTTTCGGATGATCTTGTAGCCGTCCGGGATGGCTATGGCGATGTCGGGGGCTGAGGAGGCATTCATCCAGGTTTTCATGAGGAAGGCGACGTCTGGCGCTGTTGTGTCGAGGAGGTCCCATAGTTCGACCGCGTGCTTGTGGACAGAGCGGGTGTTGAGCATTATGCACTTGAGGTGGTTGTTGTTGCCTAGTCCGGATGGTGTTGTGAAGTTTCGGACGCAGGTGAATTTGCAGCCTAGGCAGGAGAAGGGGCCGTGGGTGCTCTTCTGGGTGGCAGGCAGGTGGTCGTCCGGTGTTCAGTGCATTGAGGGCGGCCGTGTTGTATCTCAGTCGGGTTTCCTGGCTTCGGCGGGGGCCAGGGGTTCTGGCGCTGGGCACGTTCCAGGTGCGGACGGGCGCAGACGGGCTTGCCTTCAGCGCGCCCGCTGCGCGCCCTCCATATGAGGGGCTGTGAGAGGGAGGAACAGCTGGGAGGCGGGAGTGGGGTGGCCAATGGTATACCAGGGGGGCGGGACCGCAAGGGACGCAGCGGCGGGAAGCGCAAGGGAGCAGGTGGGTGACACAGAAGGCAATAGGGGGCAGGGGGGAGAGGGCACAAAGTGAAAAATGACAACAACAGTAAAACAAAGTAAAACAAAAGTGGCAACAAGTAAAAGGTTGAATCAGAGTCACGGAACACAAGAAATAAAAAAGCACAGGCAATGCAAGGCCAACCTCGGTGGGGAGAGGCGGTCAGATCACAGCGGGTAGCAGCAGCGGGACAGCGGCACAGGAGGACCGTGTGGCGGCTGGGGGGGCGACCTACCTGGTCAATACTCAACCCTTTTTTCCCTTGGTGGCCCTATGGCGATTATATGCTTCATTGCCGTCTGTATGAGAATTTATCAAGTAAAGTCCAACTATCAACTACACCCAGTCACATGACCCAGAGACAGGCCAAAGGCACTAACGGCCACATGCATCATTGTTGCCGTTTGCGATTTCTTAATTGCGAAAATTAAGGAATCGCAATTAAGAAATCGCAAGCGGCTATGCATCAAGAAATCGCAATTTTTTTGTGATTTCTTAAATTTCCTTAATTGCGATTCACAATGTGTGAATCGCAATTAAGGAATCCCTTCCCATTGATTCCTATGGGCCTAGAGGCCCATAGGAATGAATTGGAAGCCATTCTCATTTTGCGATTCGCAATTAAGGAATCGCAAAATGAGAATGCTATTTCAAGGGTGCAGGGGGGTCCAAAGGACCCCCCCTGCACCCCTGAAATGTAACTTTAAGAACATTTTTCACACACACATGCCCCAAGGGCATGTGTGTGTGTAAAATGAAACTTTGAAAAATGCACTTTTGTGCATTTTTCAAAGTTTTCGCAAATTATCATGAAGGTGAACTTCATGGTAATTTACCTCTCCCTATTTGCGAATTCGCAATTTCTAAAGTGTGATGCATTGCATTTAAGAAATCGCAAATTGCGATTTCTTAAATGCAATCGCAATTTAAGAAATCGCAACATAATTGCGATTCCTTAAATTGCGAAAAAATAATAAAACATGATGCATCCCAAAAAAAGAAATTGCATTCGCAAACGGCCGAATTTTGCGATTCGCACCGTTTGCGAATGCAATTTACCTTGATGCATGTGCCCCTAAATGGCTAAGGCAGGAAAATGGCAAGTTTCTCAAAGTGTGTGATCCAATTGTAAAGTGGATATGCGCACTCCTTGGTGAATACGTATAATCAGACGTGACTAGTTTATGGTTGCCACATTGGTGAACCCTCCTGAGCGTGAGGGTAAATAAACTAAAGAACAAGAGTTGGCTCCTGTGAGAGTAACGGACCCAATGGGCACTCCTCCAATAAATTTTAATACATTTCCCAAAATACTTTTTATTGTAGTTTCATATGACTGTGTTTTTATTTTCTTCACTTTGTTTTCATTTCCATTTCCATACTATTACGTAGCGTCCATGTTCCAGGTAGAACACGGACGCTATTGCCAAACAGCACACCGCCATTCTACTGCCACATTATACAAGTGACGTTCTAACATCGAATTTTCATTATATACCTATGAGCATTTCAACAAACGTGAAGTGAATTGTTCATTCTCTATCATTGCGTCCTCTAAAAAGAACAAGTCCCCTGATGAAGGGCAAGCCCGAAATGTATTGGGCAGAAATGTATGAAAATGATTCAATTCAAGATTTGCATACTATGAATGTAATAGTATGGAAATGAAAACAAAGTGAAGAAAATAAAAACACAGTCATATGAAACTACAATAAAAAAGTATTTTGTGAAATGTATCCAAATTTATTTGAAGGAGTGCCCATTGGGGACGTTACTCTCACGGGAGCCAACACTTGTTCTTTAAATATCGAAAAGTGGCATTTTCAAACTTCTAATAAAAAAATAACTTTACCATCAAATAGGGTTTTTCATTACAATTCCAGAGACACCAAATATGACATAGCTACTTGCTCCAATTTGGAAATTACAGATGATTAAATGTAATACAAACCCCTTATGTTTTCCTATTGGAGTGAAAAATAAGTTTAAGTTTTTCTCTACCAGGACATTTAAAACTTAAAATTGCATGTCCTGCTTTTTAAATACATCGCACCCTGCTTGTGGGCTGTTTTGCGCCTACGCTTGTGGTCACATACATGTATTAGGAAAGAAGGTTTGGGCCTGGCAAAAGGTTTATTTTGACAGGTCTAAATAGCAGTTTAAAAAGTGCAAACAGAAGCTGCAATGGTAGGCCTGAGGCATGTTAAAAGGGCTGCTTAAGTGGGTGGCACAATAATTACTGCAGGCCCACTAGTAGCTTTTAATTTACAGGCCTTGGGTACAGATAGTACCGTTTTACTAGGGTCTGAAAAATAAATGAAAAATGGCAATCGGGGATGAGCCAATGTTACAATGTTTTAAAGAGGGAGCACATGAACTTTAGCACTGGTTAATAGTGGTAAAGTGGGCAGAGTCCTAAGGCCAGCAAAAACTAGATCAGGCAGACAAAATATTTGGGGGAAGGCAGCCCTAGGGCTGACAGGTCTAACATGTGCCTCCCCAGCTGATATTATGGAGAACTACCTAAACCCTTGGGAGTTCTCATCACTAAGGCAGAAGAACCTGGATAGACCATCAGCATTGGCTTGGTCTAACCCAGGATGGTGTTCCACTGTGAAGTCCACTCCCTGTGGGGAGATGGACAACCTCATCAGTTTGGGATTTTCACCCCTTATTTGCATGAGCCATCTGTGGGCCTGCAGTCTGTCTGAACCCGGAAGTGAGTCCCAAACAGGTCTGGTCTCAGCTTCTTCAGTGCCCAAACCACAACAAAGGCCGCTCTTTCAATCGCACTCCACCTCTGTCCCCGGGGAAAAGACCTTCTGATAATGAAGGCTACCGGTTGGTCTAGCTCTACTTGGGGAAATGAATACCGAAGGCAGCCTCTCAAAAGATGAGATTGCTCCAGGTAGGGGGAACCACAGCCAATGCGGTGTGACAATCTAATTTCCCTGACTAGGGCTAATTTGGAAACAGTCTGAGTAAGCCCCCAATTGCCATCTCGCCTTGATTTACATCTCCTGATCCACACTGGGCAGAAAGCTCCAACCAAGCTTTCTTGGGCCCCATCTGCCCTTTATTTTGCCCCCCAGGATCCCTCCCCGGGACCTCCTAAACTCACCTCACTTGGACTCACAGACCACCAACTCACCCCTACCTATCAGGACCTATCAACCTGGACTTGCTACCACCTCATCAGTCTTAAAATAACTTGTGTAATCTCTTCCTGATGATGACCTTAAATCACCCAGGTCAAAATGCCATCAATAAAGCACATTGTTCCTATGGCTCCTTGGGTCCATAATGTCTCATATTGATTGTAGGCCCACTGCTCATGTTATGTACCACTTTTAATCACGCCTTTGGTGCTGTCACCATATCATGTGCCCCATTGAGCTGTTCACCTTTCATGAGCAGTATGTGTGTGCCTTTGTGATTACACGTACATTGAAGAAAGAGTATTGCTGTTTGAAAATAATGGTTTTCTCCTACGACATCTAATACAGATTGTGATACTCAATTTTGGTGCCTCTTCTCCTTTTTTGTCTCCCTTATGTACTAATTTACATTTGTTAAATTGTTCTTCAAGTATTATCTGTAGAGACGTTGTTGTTCGTTACCAGATTACCCTGGTCTCAACTGGGTTTACAGGATTTCTCATGTTGTGTTTTTTCCTACTTAACTGGGTGGCACAGTAAGTGCTGCAGTAGCACTTTACTAGGGCCTCATGAGCAAATTAAATATGTCAAATGGGGATTAGACAGTGTTACCATGTTTTAGTGGAGGAACCACATGCACCTTAGCACTGGCTAGCAGTGGTAAAGTGTGCAGAGTCCCAAAGCCAGCAAAATCAGCAAAAAAGGAGCTGGAAGGCAGAACGTTTGGGGGAAGACCACCCTAAGGCTGAGAAGTCTAACATATTATATGTGAGTAATTTGTTTTCAAATGCAAATTCATGTTTAGTGCCGTGGTGAATTGGCCCATTAGAGAGAAGCTAGTCATGTACCATGTGTTGTTTGGTAACTATATTTTTGGATGTACATTTTTTAGTTTCTTCCTGGGTATCTTGAGTATCCTTTACAAATAATACTTTGCCTATTTACTTATTTTTTTTTTTTACAAATCTTAGTGTTATGTTACGAAATAGTAAGTTTCTAGTCTTACACAAACACTCCCTCACTTAATACAGTACCATTGTGTTTTGACTCTCTGCTACATCCAATTTGCGTTTGGGGATTAAGCTGATAACACCAAAAAGTTAATTTCTGAACAAAACACTATGCAGGAAATGTCTCCAGGCCTTGAAAAATTATATGATATAACGACATAGTGAGTGTCCCATCAAACAGAGAGTTTGCAGAATACTTTAATACCCTTTTGATCAATTATGTATTGTATGATATTTTTTGACAGAGTTGGCCTGGTGCTCTGTGTGTCTCCCACTGTGAAGTGATCTAATGCTACTAATGAAACTGCCCCCTCTTTTGCAGATCGTAGCATTTCACACATCTATGTAGGCATTTAATCAGTCACATTACACATTTTAATCACTTTCTAATTCACAGGGTCATGAATGTTAGCTGTGACATCAAAGGTAATGTGTTTCAAGGGAAGTGTATGCCAGCTGCTTCTCTCTGGTAGACAAGTGCCATGTGTGCTTTCCCCAGCTGTTTCTGTTGTGCCCATGGGATAGTGGGTGCCGCTCTGCAGCTGTTTCCTTGCATCAGGCAGCCATTTACACGGTATTCATTCACTGTAGCAGCCACTCGTGCGGAGTTGAGATGTTGACGCCGGCCATCGGTGTTTCTCCAAAGTTTTTCCGGGTGTGGTCTATTACCTGTGCAAGTCAGGTCACAATTGTGCACGGATACCCAAAGATGGTTCTGTTTTGAGGGGTACTAAAGTTCATCTTTAGTTCTTGGAACGTTTTTGCAAAAATTCCTGTCAATTACAGTCACGGATGATTTCTGCATAGGTGTTATCTTCTCTTTCTAACTGACTGCGTGAAACAGTAGATGAGAGTGGTGTCGGGCCGGCGCTCGGATTTTGCTTGTCTTGTCAACAGCAGTCAACCCCACCAGCCAACGCATTCTACCAGATGCAAATTATGGGTGAGGCACTTGAATGGTTGTCTTCCTTTTCACCCGGAGACCCGAATCACTTCTTTTACATCTGTTGCTTAGGCATTTATAGAGGGAATGGGTCTGCCGTATCCCTCCGTTATTCAACATGTACTTTGCACCACAAGCACATTTGCTTCATCTTCTGAGCATTACTATGTTCGTGTGCAGTGATGACGCCCAGATAATGATAGACATCAGGAAGCCTCGTGCAACGGGTTCTTCGATATTGCTCCATTTCATGGGTGCCATTGACCCCTGTGCTGTAGAGAGAAAACTCTGTGTACGTAGAAATGGGTTAGACCAGTGGTTCCCAAACTTTTGACTCCTGAGGACCCCCATTGAGTTACCACTGGAAGCCGGGGACCCCCAAGCAATTTGTATGATTTAAATTTCAAATAATAAAACAGTAATTCGAAAAAAACACATGTGTGCACACAAAACAAATACTCAAATTACTAAGGATTTTGGGGCCAGATGTACGACCATTTCATTTAGTGCCTTGCAATTGGTGACACATTGCGAGCGGCAAATTGCGAGTCGCTAAATGAAATATACAACAGTATTTTAACACTGTATGGGATTCCCAATTGGGTCGCAAATTGCGAGGCTCATTAATATTAATGAGCCTCTCGCAATTTGCAAGCCCATTGAGAATGCTGCCCTCCCAGGGATGTTGGCCTGCTGGGCTCAGCAGACCACCATGTCTGAGTCTGCTTTTAAATAAAGCAGTTTTTAGGTTTTGCCTGGCGTTCGCTGCGCAGCAGCATTCGCGCAGTCAAAATCTTTTGAGAAACAGTATGGGGCTTTGTCCCGCCTCTCTGTTCCATTGGCTAGCTCCATAAATGGAGGCTAGCCATTGGAACAGAGATGCATCAGTCATTGCCCGAGTAGATTCGTGGGCGTTCCGGAGATTTTTACTCATCCCGCCCCTTTTAGAACGTCATTGCGGCGGTGGGCGGTGGTTTATTAATATTTTTTTTAGGTTTGTTTTAATCATTTCTCCTAAGATGGCGGCCGTGCGGTAGCTTACTTGAGAAGCTCCGCAGTGCCGTCTGGAACGAGCGTGTGCCAGTTCCCACCCCCCTCCCGCTGTCCATGTGCCCGTTCCCGCCCGCTGTTCGTGTGCCCGTTACCGCCCCCCCTCCCACTGTCCGTGTGCCCGTTTTGTGCCTTTAGCGCCGGCATTTTCCTCGTTAATTGCCAAGTTTTGAATCCCTTGTGAGTGCCCACCCCACCAGGGACCTTGCGGCGATTTCTTTTTTATTGTTTATTGCCCAAGTGAGTGCTTTATATTTAAATTAGAAAGGGTGCCTACCCCTCGTTTAACCGAGATTATCCCCGGCGTCCGAACCGGAAGTCAGGCAGGCCGAGGGCGGGACTGCGGGACCACAGGAGGAAGCTGGGAGCCCACCCCGCCTACTCTGGAAGCTGCCGTGTCCGGAAAGACACTGCAGCATGGCTCAGCGCACACTGCCTCCGGAAGACAAGCCATCTCCTCAGCGTAGATCCTTCCCTGAGCGTAGTTCAGAGCACACCGCCTCCGGAAGACAAGCCGCTTGCCAAGCACCACAGTGAACAAACAGGAGTGTGGAGATCTCCCCTCACCGGTGTTGCTCATAGCGCGAAGCCTCCAAGGGACAGGAGGATAAGCTGAAAAGATCTGGGGATCAATTTGTCTGCACGTAAAAGGAAGAAAAGCCTTACTAGGAAAGTGCAGGCACAATGTGTGCTTGATATCGTGAAATCACTAAGTTTTCCAGTGTGGAGCCACCACAGACTGCCAAGAGCTCTGGACACCCTCAGGAAGAGGCTTCCGTCGGTACTTTACCATTGGTGAGAGTTCGCAGTTTGTCAGTGCTTTGCATGTTTACATTGTCTATGGGGTCCTACTTCCCACCTCTTCCATCTTTACGATATCTCAACATGGGCTTTCCTTCCAGTCATTGGCTTCTTTGGTAACTTGTCACCTCTCACGCTAGCCTAAGGGCAGCAGTTCTCATGCAGGTCAGCACAGCCAGTGTCAGTGTGATTGTTGGGAAATCTGACACACCCCGCAATCTTACTGACCAAGCCACGCCCCTGCCTTTCCCATCCCCTGCCTTTTCCATCCAATTGCTTTCCCCATCCAGTCCTGGTACTTGCCCCCTCCACACATTGTTGCACCATCCCTCCCCCCTGCATTGTTGCTTGCTTGCACAGTCCGTCCCGTACTCCTCCCACCCTTTTGCTTTCTTTGCCCGTCCACCCGCCTCCTGCATTGTTGTTGCTTGCCGATCTGATTTCCTACTGGTGGTTTACCTTTCTGTTTAGGGACAGTGTGGATTCTTCCGGTATCTTTAGGCTTATTCTTTGTTTATGGACGTAATTTCAACTTTTTTATTAAAATTTATGTCTCATGATATTGCGGCACTTCGACCTGTCAAAGTTGTCTTCAATGCAAAAAATTTAGACTCCTGCCCCCATTCCTACCATGCCCCTCCTGCATTTTTATTGCTTGCTCCCGTCCCTCTCCCTTTCCATTTTGCTATTGTTGCTGCTTTTCCCTACTCCTCCCGCCTCCCTGTTCGTTATTGTTGCTTGCCTTGTAACTTCGACCCCTCTCCTGTTGTTGTGGCTTACCTGTCCATCTTCCCCACAGACACCCTGTTGCGTTCCCATGCCCCTCATTACATTACTCACCTTGTTACTAGCCCTCGTCCCTCATTCTCCCTATAGCATTGTTGCTTGTGCTGCTCTGTTATTTGCCCCCTCCCTTCCCACCAGAAACAAAACAATATGATGCAGCCAGTGCTGGCTGTGT
Organism: Lissotriton helveticus; assembly: GCF_964261635.1. Taxonomy (NCBI): domain Eukaryota; kingdom Metazoa; phylum Chordata; class Amphibia; order Caudata; family Salamandridae; genus Lissotriton; species Lissotriton helveticus. The sequence continues at coordinate 596,740,424 of NC_136063.1, read as the reverse complement.
CATGACATTTCTTTCTCCAAATTTTCACACATGCTGCACAGCACCCACACTGCTTCATATGGCTAAAAAACACTTTCCAAGCAAATAGCAAATTAATTTGTGTCTTTTGTTGTTTATTGGTTGATGATATGTGCATGATTTATTTGTGTGTAACGGGTTCACATCTTCGTCTGATTACTATGACGCTATGACACTGCTGTTGATCTCTGTGGGTAGCTCCACCTGTAGCATTTGACTGGGGATGGCAGCAGCAGGGAGTTGCTCCAGCAGCAGCAGTCCTTTAGACTGGAGGTAATAGCGACTGGTGGCGCAGGATGGAACAGGTTGCTCTAGGATCATCTGACGTGTTTTGAGCCACTGCCATTGGTTAATTAGTGCCAGTGTTTGCCAATGATCGGCACCGTTGCTTGTTTCTAAACACCAACAATTATTTAGAACAGTAAACCACAAGGCGACGCTGTCTCTCTATTTTTTAGCAAACCAATGCAATGTACTATAAAAACATAAATAGAAATAGCACTTTGGGGCCTTTCCTAAAGCTCGGGCGACCTGGAATTGTGCAAAATGCCAGCTTCTGTAAGTAATGCTGCCACAGTAATACAGACACTGGCATTTGGAGGAGCTGTGGTTAATGCCAGCTGTAGTGGCAGACCTCTGGCCCTAGGACTTTTATTTGTACAAATGAAACTGGGGTCTCTACAATATTTGTGATGCAAATTAAAGGCTTCAAAGTATGATGTTCACAATAACCAACACCCTCACATAAGAACATGCTTAAAACGATCCCTACAAATGAAAAGTGATTGTAAGATAACTGATCGATAATATGCTTTTCGGGCATAATTCCAGCCAGAGGAACACAGTGTGTGGGTGAAAGAGTGGTAATTGCACTGCTTCTAGCAAAATTGAAACATCACAGTTTTTCCATTTTATGCAAACTACAAGGACTTCCCGTCCATGCTGGCCCTGGAGGGTGCGTCCCAATGGGGGGAGGGGGGGCTGTGTGTGTCTGTGGCACTGTTTATGTGTGTGTGTGTGTGGCTCTGTGTGTTTATGTGTGTGTGTGTGTGTGGCTCTGCATGTGGCTCTGCAGGTATGTATGTGTGTGGGACTCTGTGGGTCTGTGTGTTTGTGTGTGGCATTTGCGAGAGATTAAGCTATTGGCATTGTAAATGACAGTGCCATTTATTTATCTGTTTTGAAAACCAACACATAAATAAAAATGTTGTCATTTACAATGCCAATAGCTCTAACATTTTCAAAGGCGAAACCGTTGCATTGTAAATGCTTGTTTTAAATGCAGCCTGTTTTCCATGCATTTAAAAAAAAGAAAATGAAACGTTTTTGTTTTATTTTTTAAGGGCAGGCGGTAGTCCTGGGACCACTGCCTTCCCTTAAAAAAAGTTTTTGCATGCATTTTCATAGGGGAAGGGGTCCCCTGGTGAACCCTTCCCATTTGCGAATGCATTACCATTTACTTGAAGTAGGTGGTAATTGCGAGTAAAACATTTGTTCATGGTTTTGAGTCTCGCTATTTGGAAGGGAATGTCCCTTCCAAATAGCAAGTCACAAAACCTATTTACTGAGTCGCAAAAAAATGGAGACTCGCGAAATAGGCTATGTACATGGCCCAATAGGTATTTCCATGCACAAATGGGTTCACAAACCCGTTTGCGCATATAAAAACGGGTCGTACATCTGGCCCTTAGTATTTTATATTGAAGGAATTTGCAAAAAAGAAAACAATTTAATGGGAAGGTTGGTGCTGCATCTCTGTGACTAACTTTAAAATTGTTTTTTTATTTCGCAGTACGAGGCTTTTTAGCAGCATCAGGATAATGAATGACTGGGAAAAAACATAAGTAACTAACTGGTACCAATCAGTTTGAAAGCAGCTCTTTGATGACAGCTTATAGGTCCCTCTGCTAGAGTACGATTGTCACTTATGAAGTGTACAGTAACAAAAGAATCTCTGTGACAAAAGCAGTAACCACGGACCTATGCACATAAAATACTGCTTTTTAAAATGCATGTTACATGTTCTTTGCAGTAGGCATATTAACCCTTTGTGCTACATTAGTTAAGTCAAGACTGCCACTGAACAAAACTCTCCTCTTGCTCCAGCAGGTACATTAATCACTGGCATTATCTTGATACTTTTATTGTTGCTTGAAAACTGCTAATTATAGAAGAAACTTTGCAGTGCTCTTAAAACTGCTGCCTGCGGACCCCCTGGGAATGTGTCACGGACCCCTGGGGGTCCACGGACCCCAGTTTGGGAAACACTGGGTTAGACTCTTAAATTCTCAGTTCTCCCCATTGAAAAGGGCATGCTTTTTAGGGAGCACCTTTAACTGCATGTTGGCAAGACCTTTTTTCTAATACATTACATATGTTTGGGGCTATTCACAACCTTCATGTTGTTGTACGTGTTGCATTTCTTCAAAATGTACTACAAAATTCTGGGGCATATTACCAAGCAATAGCAATAATTATCGCTGTGCATGGTTAGCGGCTAAAATAATATCGCCGCACTCCGACGATTTTTACAGCTGAGATACCTTGATATTATCAAGGTTTATTTCAAAAGTGGTAAAAATCGGCCGAAATGCATGAATATCGCTGTAAAGTCAGAGATATTCATGCATTACTGAGCAAATGCTCTTAGCCATGTTATCCACCTACCATTGGATAACATGGCTAAGAACTGCTCTGGGCAGGCGTTAGCTTTTGGAGATAATCGCGCTTAGCGCAATTATTTCCAAAAGCCAAATGTAGGTTGTTGGACCCGTCTGCTTCTGAGAGTCCCCTCACCACTATAATTTCTTTTGTTCCCCTGTACCTCCCAAAATTTGTCGCTTTTCATTTGTCTACCAGGACCTTTTTGTGTGTTGTTTCATGGGGCTAGGTGTTCCTTGACACCCAGTTGCTCACAAGGTTTCTGGCACCTATGTACAAGGCGCCTGGAGAAACCTGTAGCCATTAAAACTGAGGTTGGCAACCTGTGTGTGTTTAACCTTAAAATGGTGGACACATATTTTCCTCATGAGAGTGACTCCCATTGGAGCCTCCTTGAACCCTGACCTTCTGAGGTTTTGGCGCCCTTTGTGGTTGGCGCGCTTTCCTGACAGGAATTCTTAAGATTTCTTCAGGTACACAAAATGGCCGCTCCAGAGCCCCAGTACGGTGGCTGTGAGTGACCATAAGACACCTCAGAATGTGTCAACCCATTGACACAGCCAGGGAAGGTTCTAGAACCTTCTGGCTGGTTCCAGTACCTCAGGGCTCTGGCTATATAAAGCCCAGACCCTGGCGGACATTTTATTGAAGAGAGAGAGGAGTTGATTAGACTACTACACCTAGATGCTGATAGCTGCTGAAGAGGTGTGACCCCTATTCCTGACTTGACACCAGAGAAGACACCTGCCCTGCTTACCCTTGAGGTGGCTGAGAGAACAGGCAGTAGTGTGGCAAGGGTTAATATTGTGGATACTGACTGGCGTTCCAGTCAGGCGTAATTGTGAACCCTTGCGCCTACAGCGCCTGCCCAGCTAGCACCTCTGTGCCCCAGAAGACTGTGGCTGAGTTTGTGTGCCTCCCCGCCCCCCCCCCCCGGTGGCGTCAGACTGAGGAAGAAGTCGGGTCACGAGGCGTGTGCCCGATCGCCGTGACCGTGACCTCATCCTGTGCCCCCTTCACGTGTAGCGCCAAGCGCGGGGGACTCGGACGTCTCCGAGCCCCACCGGCGTTGCGCGCTTCCTGGTTGGTGCCCAAAGTGAGAAGGTGAGGTGGTGCACCGGGGCGGGGAGAGGCCAGCCTTTACTGGGCGGGATCTGCGTCCCTGCCCTTTCCGAGACCCGGGAAACTGTTGCCGTGGGCGGGACCAGCCCCCGTGTGAGGAAGTTGGAGGGAGGTCCCGGGAGCCCGTGAATTCCCTGATGCTGGCATAGGAGAATACAGAGTCTATTGAATAAATTTGTAATAAATGCAATTGTTGTTTCAGTAAACACCTCCTCTTGTATATAATTGTCTAAACTAGCCAGGATTTACGCCTTTATTATGATGTATTTGCTTTTTAATGAATGTATTTGATGTATTGTGGTTAAGATTTTAATATGTTAATGTTTTATTGTATCATATAGTTTGACTTATCACTCTAGTCTCTATATGATTTTTACTTTATGTTTAATTAAATATATATATTTTTTAATATACACATTATCTCCCGACAATTCTTTTTCTCTATTGGTCCCAGCGTGTATGGTCACTTATTCTGTGGATGTCCTAGGATTTTGTATTCACATTGGTTTTTACCCTGCCCTAGGAATCTGTGTATTTGTGATACCCAGGGGGTCCTTGTTTATCTCTCAATAGGAGAATACTGTGCCCGACTGAATCGCTAATCGATCCAGCCGTTGTGAGGAAGTCTGATTTCCCTGTTGGTGCGCCGTGGTAAAGTGGAACTGTGCCCGACATTGAGTTAAGTGAGCGCTGAAGGCAAGAACCCCTGTGTACGGCCGTTCGTCCGTCCAGCGACGTCGAACTGAGCCGCCTAGGAGCCCGCAGTAGCACTGCAGGCTCAAGTCAACCCCCACCGGCAGCGGACATCCTTCCCCGGTGGCCGCGTAGGGCCGAATGAAGGACTTACTGGGTTTCCTTGTTTTTCCAGTCATACGCGCATAGTTCCCGAGTGAACTAAAAGGAGTCCCCGCTCACCGTGTGACCGCAGGCAGTCCTCAGAACTCCACAAGTACTGTAAACAACCATTTACTAAAAGTGTGTTACTTACCAGAGTCAACTGAATGACTCTCTAATTGGTGGCAGCGTTATTAAAATGGAAATGTGGCTTTGAAGACTAAATGAACTAGAAAGTAATGCGCTATGTAAAAGTGGTATTTAATTCATGTAATGGTGACAGTTGAGCCTGCTATTTAATCTATTTATTGAACAGAGCTAATCTCAATATTTATGCAATACCAGTATTCCTGAATTCCTATGTATTGTATTTATTCCCTGTATTTATTCTTAACCTGAATCCCAGAGTTTTGTGAAAAGTGAAATGTAACTGTGCTTTCCAATTGATCCCTATTCACAAGCAGAGAACTTTTACATAAATGAATCGTATTTTTCTACAGCAGTGGTGTGGTGTCCTTCTCTTTAGTGTGACTGTGCAGGGGGTTATTATTGGGTCATAGCCGGCTTAGCACTACAGCCTTCACTGCCTTGACACTTGAGCCAAGCTACCCCCCTTTGTGCTGGGCTTGCCCATCGCAGGTCCAACATAAAATTGGTGCTCAGCGGGTGGGATTGCGAGCCGTGCTTGTTTTTTACCCCATAATAATTCAGTGTGCGTCACAGGTACACACCTGGAGTTTTCTCCCAGCGGCCTTCTGATTTAACATTTTGTTTTTTTCAAATTCTCTTCTGGAGGTGGATGGAGGTGACCCTCAGAGTCTCATATCCTTATAACCTACTTTGGGGTGGTTGTCCACACTTTTCACTGACAAGATGGAATTCGAAATGTCAGAGCTGGAGACCTATACTGTGGCACAGCTCAAGGATTTCTGTCAGGAAAGGGGAGTGTTCGTTAGCCGAGGGGCCAAAAGAGAGGAGCTCCGTACTAGTCTGCAAGCCTGGGTGGAAGCACATCCGGAGGGAACGGTAGAGGAGGAGGAGTCAAACAGAGGTACTGTCATTGAGGTAACTGCAGAATGTCCCCTGGGGGTGGGTGAGATGTCAATCAGCCCCAAGGTAGCCTCACGAGAGGGCAGCAGTGTATCCTCAAGAGGGTTGTCAGAGACCGAGTTAGCCGACAGGAGAGAGGAGAGACAGTTCAGATGGGAGTTGGCCAAGCTGGAGATGGAGGATAGGAGAGAGAGAGAAGGGAGGAGGATGAAACATGAGCTCAAGCTACGAGAGCTCGACCTCCAAGCCCGTAACATCACTCCGCGGGGTGTCGAGTCAAAGGAATTTTTCAGGGAGCCCAGGCCTCATTTACCCAAGGACGTGGTCGCCAGTTATACCGCTGGAGACGACATAGCCAAGTGGCTGACAGCCTATGAGGTCTCCTTAAGAGCCCATGGGATCCATGAGAAGCATTGGGGTGGTGGATTGTACCGCTACATGCCTCCGACAGGTAGGGATGCCCTATTGGCCCTAGACCGGGAGGAGCAGGTAGATTACCCCGCCATGAAGGTGGCGCTCATCAGAAAGTTTAGGTTGACCCCAGAGAAATACCGGCAGAGGTTTAGGGGCAGCCACAAACTGAGCTCACAGAATTGGGTTGACTTCCTGGATTATGCCAAGAAAGCCCTAGATGGGTGGGTCCAAGGTAGTGAGGTGGAAGACTATCGAGGGTTGTACGACCTAATACTCAAGGAACATCTACTCGAGAAATGTCTTCCCAAGCTGAGGCAACACCTGGTAGACAGCAAACTTACTTGCCCCCGTAAGCTTGCTGAGGAGGCGGACATTTGGACAAGTACCCGAGTGTCCACCAGGGGGACGGGAGGAGATTCTCAGAAGTCCGGACAGGGCGCTCCCCAGAAGAAAGAGGGGGGAGATAAAAAGAAAAAGGAGTTCCCCAAAGGCCCCAAAATAACTTTAAGGGGAAAAGTTCCTTCTCCAACTTTAAGGCTAACCCGCAGAAGCACCCTAATCCTGGCAGCAGCCAAGGGTTGTCCATTGCTTTGAGTGCGATGGTGTTGGACATTATAAGGGAGACGTGAAATGCCCAAAGAGACCACCCCCTCCCACTGGAGGAAAGGCCCCGGGAGTTGCTAGTGTAGTGCTCGGGGAGGAGATGCCCTTAGTTAAGGGGAGGGAGTGGGCGGGAGTCACCTTAGTGTCCCTGGGTGATCGGGAGATGGTTCCAAAGATCCAGGTGCCCTCAAATACTACCAAGTATGGACAGTGGGTCACCATCAATGGCCATAGAGGGGAAGCTCTGAGAGATACAGGAGCCAGTATGACTATGGTAAGGAGTCATCTGGTGTCCTCAGAGCAAGTAATTCCAGGCGTACTTCATCCAGCCGCGATGGCTGACGGCAGAATGGGCCACTATCCTGTGGCTGAGGTTCCCTTTGAGTGGGAGGGGTTGCAGGTTCACTTCGAGTTGCCGTAAGCCCCGCCGTGCCAGTTGATTGTCTGCTGGGCAATGATATGGAGCACAATGCTTGGAAGGAGGTGGAATACCGGACTCATTCTGAGATGCTGGGTACACCTGCTTGGGCCTGTGTGAGTACCAGGTCTGCGGCTGCTCGGGAGGAGAAGACATAAATGGGTTGGAGCCTGGAACAATGGCCCGCCCAGCTGCTGATGAGGGAGCATCTCGAGGACAGGAGGAGCCTGCCTCGATGTCAGTACCCCGTGAGATGGATAGGCCACCTGTGGAGGTGGACCCGGAGTCCGCGGAGGAGGACATGGTTCTGATGGAGGACCTACCTATCCCCGCTGAGTGGCGAGTGGAGGGAGGACCATCCAGGGAGGAACTAAGCAAGGGACAGAGGGAATGTCCCACCCTCGAGGGTCTAAGGCAACAGGCTGAAGCCCAGGCAGCAGGTAACGAGTCTGGGAACTATCGTGTTTACTGGGAGGAAGGTCTCCTCTACAGTGAACCCAGGGTGCCAGTGCACGGACTGTCACGGGCCCTGGTAGTCCCACAGTATTACCGAGCCTTCCTATTAGAGTTGGCTCATGAGATTCCCTTGGCAGGACACTTGGGTCAGGACAAGACCTTTGCCCGGCTTATCCCCCACTTTTATTGGCCTCGAATGAGGGTGGCATCCGACACATACTGTCGGTCGTGCGTGTCATGCCAAGCCAGAGGGAAAACAGGGATGAAGCTGAAGGCTCCCCTGGAATCACTTCCCGTCGTTGGCACCCCCTTTGAAAGGGTGGGCATCGACATTGCTGGGCCCCTAGATCCACCGACATCATCCGGTCACAGGTTTATCCTGGTACTGGTGGATCAAGCCACAAGGTATCCAGAGGCAGTTCCTCTGAGAACCATTACTGCACCGGTAGTGGCGAAGGCCCTGATGGGGATCTTTACCCGAGTGGGATTCCCCAAAGAAGTTGTGTCTGACAGGGGGACCAACTTCATGTCAGCGTATATGCGGGCAATGTGGAAGGAGTGTGGAGTGACCTACCGGTTCACCACTCCTTATCACCCACAGGCCAATGGCCTCGTGGAGAGGTTCAACCAAACCTTAAAGGGTATGATCAGAAGTCTACCCGAAAGCCTGCGGAGGAAATGGGATGTCCTCCTACCCTGTTTGCTCTTTTCCTACAGGGAAGTGCCACAGAAGGGAGTGGGCTTCAGCTCCATCGAGCTTTTGTACGGGCACCCTGTACGTGGACCTCTCAGCCTGGTGAGGGACTCCTGGGAAAAGTCTCCCCGGAAAGTTCCCCAGGATGTGGTGAGCTACATGCTGGCCTTCCGGAGCCAAATGGCTAAGTTGTGGAAGCAAGCTTCTGACAACTTGGAAGCCAGTCAAGCAGTCATGAAAGCGTGGTATGACCACAATGCTCACCCAGTGGAGTTGGAGCCTGGACAGAAGGTGTGGGTGATGGAGCCGGGGGAGCTGAGTGCTCTCCAGGACCATTGGACAGGCCCCTATGAGGTATTGGAGAAGATGGGCAAGTCTACCTATCTGGTGGACGTAAGGACCCCTCGGCATCCGCATCGGGTGTTACATGCCAATCGCCTCAAGCCCCACTATGAGAGGCCCGAAGTCATGCTGATGATGGTGACTGACGGATCGGAGGAAGAGGACACTGAGCCTCTCCCCGACCTCTTTGCGTCTCAAGAAAAGGATGGGTCAGTGGAGGGAGTAAAACTCTCACCATCCCTGACTCCTGAGCAGCAGGGGGAATGTCGCCAGGTCCTGGGGACATTCGCTCCGCTGTTCTCCCTTGTCCCGGGTAAGACCCATCTGTGTACCCACGACGTGGACACAGGAGACAGCCCACCTGTGAAGTCAAAGTCTTATCGGCTGTCTGACAAGGTGAAGGCCAGTATCCGAAGCGAGGTAGCTAAGATGCTGGAGCTAGGAGTCATTGAACCTTCAAGCAGCCCTTGGTCCAGCCCGGTGGTTTTGGTACCCAAAGCTGCCCCACCTGGCACCACACCAGAATTACGATTCTGTGTGGATTACCGAGGACTCAATTCAGTAAAGAAAACCGATGCTCATCCGATCCCTCGGGCGGATGAATTGATTGACCGGTTGGGAGCTGCCCAATATCTCAGTTCCATTGACCTCACTGCAGGGTACTGGCAGATTCCAATGACTGATGGAGCCAAGGAAAGGTCAGCCTTCTCCACACCTGATGGACACTTCCAGTTCTGCGTTATGCCTTTCGGGCTCAAGAACGCTCCTGCCACTTTCCAGCGGCTGGTGAACACGATCCTCACCGGGATGGAGTCATTCTCTGCTGCTTACTTGGATGACTAGCTGTCTTCAGTAGCAGTTGGGAGGATCACTTGCAGCACTTGCAAGCCGTTCTCCAGGCCCTGGAACGGGCTGGCTTGACGATCAAGGCCAGCAAATGTCAGATTGGACAGGGGTCGGTAGTACTTAGGTCACTTGGTGGGCCGGGGAACGGTGCAGCCCCTTCAGGCGAAGATTGAGGCAATCATGGCCTGGAAACCCCCCAAGACCCAGACTGAGGTCCGAGCCTTCCTGGGCCTCACAGGTTACTACAGACGGTTCGTGAAGGGGTATGGCACTATCGTGGCACCCCTTACAGAACTCACGGCCAAAAAGCAACCCAGGAGAGTCATCTGGACGGAGGCTTGCCAGCGAGCCTTCGACACTCTGAAACAAGCATTGTGTAAAGCTCCAGTCCTGAAGGCTCCAGTTTTTTCGAAAGAGTTCATTGTCCAGACAGATGCATCCGATATTGGCATTGGGGCGGTGCTATCGCAACTCAATGAAGAGGGTCTGGATCAACCCGTGGTCTTTCTGTCACGAAGACTGCTTCCCCGGGAACAGAGGTGGAGTACCATTGAGCGGGAAGCCTTTGCGGTGGTCTGGGCACTGAAGAAGCTGCGACCATACCTGTTTGGTTCGCACTTCCTTGTTCAGACGGACCACCTACCCCTTTGCTGGCTCATGCAGATGAAGGGGGAAAACCCCAAACTGTTGAGGTGGTCTATCTCCCTACAGGGAATGGACTTTCGGGTGGAACATCGGCCCGGAGTTGGCCACGCCAATGCAGACGGTCTCTCCAGGTATTTCTGCCTTAGTGTTGAGAACTCCCAAGGGGTTGGGTAGCTCTCCCCACTTTCAGCTGGGGGGAATGCGTGTTGGACCCGTCTGCTTCTGAGAGTCCCCTCACCACTATAATTTCTTTTGTTCCCCTGTACTTCCCAAAATTTGTTGCTTTTCATTTGTCTACCAGGACCTTTTTGTGTGTTGTTTCATGGGGCTAGGTGTTCCTTGACACCCAGTTGCTCACAAGGTTTCTGGCACCTATGTACAAGGCGCCTGGAGAAACCTGTGGCCATTAAAACTGAGGTTGGCAACCTGTGTGTGTTTAACCTTAAAATGGTGGACACATATTTTCCTCATGAGAGTGACTCCCATTGGAGCCTCCTTGAACCCTGACCTTCTGAGGTTTTGGCGCCCTTTGTGGTTGGCGCGCTTTCCTGCCAGGAATTCTTAAGATTTCTTCAGGTACACAAAATGGCCGCTCCAGAGCCCCAGTACGGTGGCTGTGAGTGACCATAAGACACTTCAGAATGTGTCAACCCATTGACACAGCCAGGGAAGGTTCTGGAACCTTTTGGCTGGTGCCAGTACCTCAGGGCTCTGGCTATATAAAGCCCAGACCCTGGCCGCCATTTTATTGAAAAGAGAGGGGAGTTGATTATACTACTACACCTAGATGCTGATAGCTGCTGAAGAGGTGTGACTAACCCTGGGCGTAGTGGGGCGTAGTGGGGCTCCGCGGAGCTATGCGGAGAGGGCGAGAAGCTACGCCCACTCCCGCACTCCGCGTAGCCCTACTACGCACCTCCCTCCCGCTCTCCCCTACATACATTATTTAAGGAATTACAGTGATTAAAACAATATTAAAGCACTTACCTTGTCCGGGGCTCGTCCGGGGCTCCCTCTTTGAATAGCGTCCTTTCCTGGATACCAATGCGCATGCGCGGGCGGCCGCGCATGCGCATTTCTCCCGAGAAATGCGCATGCGCGGGCTGCCGCGCATGCGCATTTGTTTTCAGGAAAAGGACGCTATTCAAAGAGGGAGCCCCGGACGAGCCCCGGACAAGGTAAGTGCTTTAATATTGTTTTAATCACTGTAATAGCTTAAATATTGTATCTAGGGGAGGGCGGGAGGGAGGCGGGTGGCGGCCGACTCGGCTACGCCCACGGAGTGGGCGTAGTGTTGCCGGCTACGCTGTCTACGCAAAATGCGTAGAAGGCAACACTACGCCTACTCCGTGGGCGTAGCCGAATCGGGCGCCCACCCTTAGGTGTGACCCCTATTCCTAACTTGACACCAGAGAAGACACCTGCCCAAATTACCCTTGAGGTGGCTGAGAGAACAGGCAGTAGTGTGGCAAGGGTTAATATTGTGGATACTGACTGGCGTTCCAGTCAGGCGTAATTTTGAACCCTTGCGCCTACAGCGCCTGCCCAGCTAGCACCTCTGTGCCCCAGAAGACTGTGGCCGAGTTTGTGTGCCTCCCCGCCCCCCCAGTGGCGTCAGACTGAGGAAGAAGTCGGGTCGCGAGGCGTGTGCCCGATCGCCGTGACCGTGACCTCATCCTGTGCCCCCTTCACGTGTAGCGCCAAGCGCGGGGGACTCGGACGTCTCCGAGCCCCACCGGCGTTGCGCGCTTCCTGGTTGGTGCCCAAAGTGAGAAGGTGAGGTGGTGCGCCGGGGAGGGGAGAGGGCGGCCTTTACTGGGCGGGATCTGCGTCCCTGCCCTTTCTGAGACCCGGGAAACTGTTGCCGTGGGCGGGACCAGCCCCGTGTGAGGAAGTTGGAGGGAGGTCCCAGGAGCCCGTGAATTCCCTGATGCTGGCGTAGGAGAATACTGTGCCCGACTGAATCGCTAATCGATCCAGCCGTTGTGAGGAAGTCTGATTCCCCTGTTGGTGCGCCGTGGTAAAGTGGAACTGTGCCCGACATTGAGTTAAGTGAGCGCTGAAGGCAAGAACCCCTGTGTACGGCCATTCGTCCGTCCAGCGACGTCGAACTGAGCCGCCTAGGAGCCCGCAGTAGCACTGCAGGCTCGAGTCAACCCCCACCGGCAGCGGACATCCTTCCCCGATGGCCGCGTAGGGCCGAATGAAGGACTTACTGGGTTTCCTTGTTTTTCCAGTCATACGCGCATAGTTCCCGAGTGAACTAAAAGGAGTCCCCGCTCACCGTGTGACCGCAGGCAGTCCTCAGAACTCCACAAGTACTGTAAACAACCATTTACTAAAAGTGTGTTACTTACCAGAGTCAACTGCATGACTTTCTCTAATTGGTGGCAGCGTTATTAAAATGGAAATGTGGCTTTGAAGACTAAATGAACTAGAAAGTAATGCGCTATGTACAAGTGGTATTTAATTCATGTAATGGTGACAGTTGAGCCTGCTATTTAATCTATTTATTGAATAGAGCTAATCTCAATATTTATGCAATACCAGTATTCCTGAATTCCTATGTATTGTATTTATTCCCTGTATTTATTTTTAACCTGAATCCCAGAGTTTTGTGAAAAGTGAAATGTAACTGTGCTTTCCAATTGATCCCTATTCACAAGCAGAGAACTTTTACATAAATGAATCGTATTTTTCTACAGCAGTGGTGTGGTGTCCTTCTTTTTAGTGTGACTGTGCAGGGGGTTATTATTGGGTCAGAGTCGGCTTAACACTACAGCCTTCACTGCCTTGACACTTGAGCCAAGCTACCCCCCTTTGTGCTGGGCTTGCCCATCGCAGGTCCAACATAGGTAATATGAGATAGCGATGTTAGCGACTGTTTCCAGTCACTAACATCTTGGCACGCCCACTTTGCATGTCATTAGCGATAAATATCGCTGACATGCAAAGTGGGCCCCAAGATGATCGCTATCTCCTACTAGCTGTCGCTAACTGGTGTTAGCGACAGCTAGGTCATAGGGCGATAAAATTATCGCCGCTTTAGCGGGAAAAATTCCCGCTAAAGTGGCGACAAGGCCCTTGGTAATATGCCCCTCTATTCGCAAACCTACTTCCTGACTTTACACATCGCCTTGCCTATACGCATAAGCAGAGAGAACTCCTACCCGGCTGCAGAGTCTCTGCACATGTAAGTTTACATTTTAGTAGTAAATGTGGTAGGGAAACAGGGATGTATCTGGAAAATTGGGAATACTTACGAGTATAGCTTTGCAGATTAGGGAGGAGTTAGGAAGGGTTTAGGGTGGGCACAGAGAGTCAGGGAAGGGTTCAAGGAGAGACATCAACCGACCTACACACTGCACTTCTATATATACTACAGCCAAAATGGGACCAGAGACAGTAGTAAAGAACTGCGGCTCAGACTTGAAGTATGTCTAGCCACACACATGACCAACTCCTGGTATTGGAAACCTCTTCCATAGAAAATAATGGTGTTTGGTAGTTTTGCTTTTGATAAACGTTTTCCACATACTATACAATAGGGAAACTTCCTATTCAGGCTGGAGACCTTCCGCTTCGTAAAGTATAGGGAACATTAAAAAAAATTATTAAACTAAAAAAATATTAAACATATTTTATGATAAATATTATTGTAAATTAATCGCTTATGTTTATTTTAAATATAGAACAAAATACTAAAAACAGAACCATAAACATAATTTTCAGTCAAATCTTTAATTGATGTGAATATAATAAATTAAATGGACATTATTTTTCTGAAGTGTAAATTAAAACATAAATTCCCACCTAATGTAAAACCACATTTATTATGCATTGATATGTATTAAAACTAATGTTTAGAATTTATTCAAGTTAATTTAATTATATATATAAAAGTTATGAAATATTTTAGAATTAAATTTAAGATATGTAAACATTTTATAAAGTTATTTTTAAAATTAAATTGTATTTATTTATATTTTTATCCATTTCAAAGAACACTTTTAATTCAACATTGTTTGCAATGTCATTTTATTTTAAGTTGCTACCTCTATTAAGTTTTATGGGAGACTGTTGCACTACCAGGGCCTGGCCATGTGTGGTGCAAACCTTACTACTGTTTTTAGGTCTCGCCTACGCAGCACGCATTCAGTGAAACGCAAATAGACCTTTTCCGATCAGTTTGGCTGTTCAGCCAAAAAACGTGCACACGTACCATTGCCATCAATGGCAACGCGTGCATGTGAGGCGATCTACTTGCGGGAACGCACGCTACCAGATGGCAGGAATTATCGCTCCCGCAGTGCAGGCCCACCTCCTCCCCCCTGCTGCCTCGCCTCCTCCTCCTGCTGCCACGTGAGCTTGTCTGAAGACTGTCTCGAGTGAGTGTATTCTGAATACAGGCATCGCAAGAAAAGTTATGATTTTTTTTTTAGAAGTGGTAGTCCTCTCAATAATTAGCCCTACAAACAACGCTCGTCCCCCCGCCCCGCCAGTAATACCCCTCCAGTTGGTGAAATCTAATGCGCAGCCATATGAGAGTTCCTGCGCATGTCCGTTCCGCTTAACATGTAAAGATGTAAATGTGCTGTGAGACATGGCCCCCACAAGGATATCGAGGGAGCTCACAGGGGTTTCCACTCGTCAGACAAAGCTCTCTGCGGTTGTAAACATGTGCACAACTGAGGGCAAACCTGCACGGGAGGCTGAGAGTGCACCTCTCAGGCGCGCGCACAGTTTGGCATCATCACAGTGGGCTCAACAACCTCTTGCAGGGTTTCTTTACAATCCTTTGCTCAATCTCCACTTGCTGCTTTCAGCCCTGGGCTTTCTTTTATCCATCATTATCACATGTGGGGTCCCAAAGGGTTCAAGTAAGTAAACTAAGACTACAGCTCCCAGAATGCAGTGTTTTCTGACGTGAAAACTCAGCACTATAATCATCGTGACGTAGGTGGTGCCCTCCCCAGAGTCAGCCATCCTAACATCTGTGCTGGGTACTTTCTCTATTGCCAGCAGGCAACCAAACTGTCAAGAGTGAGCCAGTCGGGCCTTTTTAGCCAGCAGGGGTTTGCAAGCTGGGCTTCTAACTACATATGCACAGTGTTACAATTCAGTCAACAAGTCCCAGACTTAGCACCCCATCCCCTGCAAACTACGGTTTTCTTCCTCCCTCCAAACCAACAAAAAACAAACTAAAGAAAAAACAAAACTAGATTGGAGCTGAAGTCATCTCTGGCACCTATTGCCGGGGGGAAGGGGGGACAGTGTGTTCTTTGCTCAGGGCCTGCTGTGTCACCCCAGCATATATTTATATAATTGAAAGCACAGCAGGCCTGGTCAGGTAATGTATCGTGAGGAAGCTATGTCTGTTGCACCGCTAGGTGGTACCAGACTCCAGAGTTGCCTGTTAAAGGGACGTGTCTTACTCTCTCTGGTTCTACTACTGTGAGGCTTCTCACCAGGCCTTGCAAAACACCGACAACGTGTGATTGTCAGAAACAATGCACAAGAACCTCTTTGTCACAAACCAAAACTCCCTTCAAAAGTCCTCTCCATCAATAAAAGTGTCTTGTCATACTTCTCTCCAATTGGCTTGCATCCCACAAAACAGTGGCATGGGTGTATGTATGCTTCTCAGAATATTATGCCAAAGCTAAGCATACCAGAGATTGTACCAGAGGCGGGTTCAAAGCAAGCACATGTGAGTGGCCCATACCATCATGAACATACTTCCTAAAGTTGCCATATTGTTTCATGCCAGCATGGCACCATGTCCCAAAAGCGAGACCTATTGGCTATGCCAATGCTTGTTTTTATAGTAACTTACAATTATGTTTGGCCCCACGACCTTTTTAAGGTGGTAGAGACAAGTTAGTTTAACTTTTTAAGTAACTTTACACTCATGCTTTGGGAAATAGACACATGATGTAAAGTTACTTGAAAATGTAAGAGTAAATGACACATAAATATACTTACAAGTGTAGGTTACCTTTGTGAATAGCCCTGTTAGACTAGGCTTTGGAAGAGTTTCTTGATCATGGGCAGATAGCTTTTTCACCTTTACTTTCCTGCTCTTGATTCAAAGAGGATTTTCTCCCCAGTCTTGCATTTGTCCCATCCAGGAGCATTTTGATTATCACAGCGTTCTGATTGGATGATTTGTACCTTTTCACTGCATGCTTGAAGGGACATTTATTTCCTTTGTTTTAAGTACTCCATCGGAGTGTTCCCTGTTTTTGTCTCCTTTTTTACTGCACAAACCATGAGCTCTTTTTTACCATCATTACCCATGAATAGCTGCATGGGAACACAAATAAGTCCCAGCCATGCTTCACCCATTGACACTAAGTAGGACAAGGTAGCACACGTTTCTACTTTGTGTAACTTTGGGCTACTTTCTGGCACAAGAATATAAATCCCCAAATCCACACGTAGCGTCACTTTAGGGATGCAAACCCAACGTAAAATGTTTGTAAATTTGCCTCACAAATTGCGCTGTTAGGTTAAGCCTAACTTAACTTGAAGCATTGATATATGAGGTGTTCCTGGATCGATTGGCTCATTTGCAACAGTAAAAACAGTGAAACAAAATAGCATTTTGTAATATACTGTTTAGTTTAGTGCCGCATGGAGGATAAGAAGCTCTACATAAATGCATCTCTAATACACTGCAATACTTCACCTAAGATCTTAAGTATAACCTTGTTTACTATGTAACACGCAAGTTATTGAGCTGTGCAAAAATGGTTACTATTGTAGCTATCAATGTAAATGCACACACACACACACACCGGCATACATACACACACTCACACTCAATACACACATATTTGTCACTACAGATGTTATACTTGATCTAAAGTAAAGAAAACACACACACACACATTATCAGTTTGTCCCATGGCAACTTAACTAATAGGATGCCTCATTGTACCTTTTATCAGCTCCTCCGTTTAGAGATGAGCTGTGACATCTATTGAAAGGAATTGACGTGAACTTTGCAGCCTTGGAGGAATGAACCGGCCCAGGAATGACTCTAACAAAATTATTTAAACATTGGTGTGACCCAGACTAGGAAATACTAAATCAGAATGAAATGAAATTCCCAATGTTAAAATTGGAGCCTGTCATGCTAGACTGGGAAAAAAGGAGCCCCATAAGCCCCCTGCAGGCAGCTAGCTTATGAGCACACTCCTGCCTTCATTCAGGACAGGCTCTGTCATTCTACTGGTGCACAGGCAGGAGAAACTGATGGAACCCTCCTGGAACCCAATCCTGATCAATAATACCTGGTGGAAGTTGGATGTGGCCGGTTACCATGCCAGTCCAGCACTGTCCTATTGGAATTAATAATAGAAAATCTGCACCCTATGGGCCTAACAATTTAGCACACAAAATTTACATCAGACCATATTTGTGCTAAAAATGTTCTCTGACATACGACATCCAAACAGACCACTAGCTTCAATATAGATGAAAAGCCATTGGATTTCCTTAACGGCCTACAGTTTCACTAAATGTGAAAATTGCAGTTTTACTTTTGACATCAAACACATCTTAGAGTATGGTGGAGATATTCTTTATAGAGGAAAATGAGTAAAAAAGAAGAGATCTTTACAAATGTGAAGTGGTTCCAAGTGTAGCATGTCTTTGGGAGTGTGTAATAGAGTTAAAAAGAAAAATGAGGCAGGATAGGAGTATATTAAATATGAATATTTGTTGCTTATGTACTGCATTGCTAAAGTAACACAAATGGCAATAGCCATAAATTGAAAACAACTAAGCAAACATAAGCTAGCATAAGGATCAAGGATCATGAAGTTAAAGGCTTGCTGCTTTGATCAGAACCTAAGCCGCAGATCATCAGTTTGAAGGCTGGCGGGGCTGACACAGGCATAGATCCTTTCAAGTTTTTTCCCCATTCATTTGGAATGTAATCCTCAGAACAAAAACATAGCTAATTTGTAACAGCAAAAGTCTTATAAAATCAAGCTAAAACATTATGCAATCTGATAGCTACTTTAACTGAGATAGAGGGCATTGGGATTGTTAATTAATATTCTACCTGCTGAATCATAAAGACATGAAGCTACAATAACGCTTAGTTGAAAGCTGAATATTTAGTCATCTGACAAGTGTAGTGCCTGATATATTCCTCTCACATCTTTCCGATTGTCACCGTTTAACTATGTAAAATAAGAAAGAGGTAGCTGAACTGTTAATTCGGGTGTCTTTTGCAGATTTTCAAATCCGCAAACGTTTCATGAACCCATGTAAAATAATAAAGGAACATCAATCGGCGAGGGAGCCTTTCTCTATTGCAGCTTTGTGAATCTTCTCTAGTATTACTGGTTGGCCACCAGAGTGCAATGTCTTTTTTGGTCATCATTGCCCAATGTGATTCACCAAGCAATGTGTTCAGATAAGGTAAGAAAAATAGAGCAAAAAGGGCAGAGTGAACATACTATGACCCCCAGGACAATGAGGGAAGCCCCCAATAGCCTCTGTCATCAAAAAAACATTTAAAAATGTTAACTTTTTTCTCTGGATTCAGGCATTTTTTCTCTGGATTCAGGCATAAAATGCATGGAATTGTAGATTCTTGAGTCTTCCTAGATTGCTCAGATCCTCCTAGGGTTCTCAGGATTGGCAAATCCGACCATGAATCTATGGATTGTGAAGAAAATCCCTTAAAAAGCAATATTGGTGAACCTCATCCGTGCTCAGCCTCTGGCTGTGCGAAGAGGGTCATTGTCACGTAAGGAGGTTGGACATAGGCGATTTCCGGCATCACTCTCCCCTGGCCATTGCCAAAGGTTCTATGTAGTGCAGGTTTGGCTGCTCACAATGAGTTGGTTATAGAGCCTG
Organism: Lissotriton helveticus; assembly: GCF_964261635.1. Lineage (NCBI taxonomy): Eukaryota > Metazoa > Chordata > Amphibia > Caudata > Salamandridae > Lissotriton > Lissotriton helveticus. The sequence goes on along the minus strand of NC_136063.1, from coordinate 596,721,444 downwards.
CCTAAAGGTCATGCCCTACTGCTAACTCATGCACTGAAGGTTTACTATTCCTGGGGGTTTGGGAAGAGAGCCTCTGCCCAGACCACCCTGCACATGACCAATGCTCATGTGCAGTGGGATTGCTCACCCCTAGGATGGTTTGTGCATAGGGCCAGGCTAAAGTTCAGCCTCAGCAGCCAACTCATGCTGCGTAAAAGCAATGACCATGGTCAATGGGTATTGGTCACCGCTGTGGGAAGGACCCAACCAGCAGGTATCCCCGTCGGTGTGTGGTAAAAGATCATGTACAGTGGAGATGGGGTTACTTTGTTAGGAGTTGTTTGTAGTATATCATAACTCAAACCCATGAAATTCACTGAAAAAGGATAGTTAAAGTGAAGTTATAGTTGGGATTCATTATAACACATTGAAACATGTTTAAAAACACCTCTGAAATTGAATTAACGAACAAACAGCTAAAGTACAGATATGGTGACAAAAAACCACTGAAATCCTCTTTTATGGTCAGCTGTACAAACCATAACTAACACAATTGTCTTTTAAACCATAACTTGTACACCAAATGCAATGCTATGACTCTTTGAATTTATTCCGATAGGTAACAACACTTGTTAGTTTTGGTGTGTAAGTTATGGCTTGCATGGCCGCTTTGTGAGTTATGGATTGTGGAGCTACCCATGACTGGCAAACTTCAGTGTTTTTTCAGTTTTAATTCATAACTATAAGTAATTTTCAAAGGAGTTTTAAAATCTTTTGTTAACATATGTTAGGGTGTCATAACCTATACCATCACTTAGAAATATCTGTAGTTTTCAGTGAATTTTAGATCCTTTTGATCATCTACTGCATCCAACTTCCCTTCTGTGCCCAGTGAGGTGGGGGATTGACCTGAGGTCCTGGCCTTAGGCAGCCAAACTGTTCTGAGGAGCCAACCCCAATTGTAACCAGTCTTCAGCCGGATGATGTGGCGGTTGGTTACATAGCCACCCAATTGGGGTTGGCTAACCAACAGATGACCACCAACCAAAACCCAAACGCTGTTTTTTTACTCCCCTCTTTAATTGTTCCCATATTGATGGATTTGCATGAAGCTCAACACACAGAGGGCCTGATTTCGATGTCGGGCAAAATTCCTTCTGCCCGACACAAACTCGTCCTGGGACCGAATGCCTCATTAGGATACAATGAACACTGTTCAGGCACATTCCTATACTTCACTATGGGAGCAAGCATTACGGCCGTAAACCAGCCGTAATGCATGATCCCATAGTGAAATGGAATGTGTGGTTCTTCCCTGCACCCCATGGCAGGCACCTCGATGAGCCTGCCACAAGGTGCAGGGATCAACAGGGGGCACCATAGATGCCCCCTCGACTGCCAACCGGGGTTGTGCACCACAGTAGGCCCAGCATGATAATCATCTGCCATATTTCATGCAAAATTTGTCTTCATGCAAAGTTATTGCTGAAGCACCTTTCTAGCTTACATGATATCTCTAACCTTCTAACCCTTTCAAGCCTACCAGACACTGTTAATTCCTAAAAAGCTGAATGTACTTACATCAAGGAAAGGCACTTTCCTACATATACAGAAAGAACAAGTATAAATAATAGATAATACTGTGATATTCATCCAATATTGCAGTTGATGAGTTCTGATGATATCTTGACCTGCAAGACTGAAGGCTGAGTTGGTTGGTAATGTCACTAGGACCCAAGATGGCAATATTGAGAGATTATTACACAGTTGCCCGTTATGTATTTTTTATATTGCATGTTTACATGTTATTTATTTCTTCATGGAGTAGGTATAAATTGGCACCCATTGGAATTAAAATGTTTTTTTACATTAAATGAATAAATAAATTGTTAATAAAGCAATGGACAATCCTGAAGACAATTAGATGTTTACTGCATAGTTATGGCTTTACCTAATTTGCCACATAAGTTATCAGATAATATCCATATTACACTAAACAAGTTTGTATCCAGCTCAAATGCTTGAAAATAATACTACCAGAGAAGTGACAGAATACTTCGTATATTTTTCATGCATAATGTAGAAAATATTTTGCTGCATAACTTGACCCTGCCTACTACATAACCATAATAGCATTGTTAAAGCTCTGCAGTTGGGATGGTGTACTTAGCACACATAAGTATAAGGAGTGCAAAGTCATAAAACTCCACACATAGAACCGGATTTGCAAAGGGCCTCCACACTCATGGCCGAGGCCCCGCAGCTGTTTTGGAGTCTCCACTCTCTGGGAGAATTCTCATCGCAGAGATTCTGCCCAAGTGCGGAGACTCCCTCCACGACTGTGGGCCTCCACCATGAGTGCAGTGGCCCTTTGTAAATCAGGTTCATAGTTTGTAAATTTCATTTTACAGTATATTTTGTAGTACTTCAAAACATACTACAAAATGCAGTTTGAGAATCAGCCCTGAGCTTGTGAATACTGAAAAGCAATGAACTTGCTTCAAAGTGTAAATCAATCAAAAGTGTAAGTTAACTTTGTGGATCATACCCACTGTACCTCGCTCAGGCCTTTGGATTTTCAGAATGCACCAGAAATATTACACTGTGGTTGCTTTTTGCCAAGAGTGGACAAACAACACGTACCCTTGGAAAACTGTAATAGAATTTCTTCTGAGACATGCAACACCAGTGGGACATTCAGGTTCCACTGTGCAGTGACTACTTCTCACCATTTTCTATTTTCAAAGGCAATAGAGAAACAACGCACAGAAGGTACAAACAATGCACACCATGTGGTCAGCATCATCGAATTAATTGCCTTTGGTAAATTTAATGAACCCTAGAAAAATAGTTCTTAACCTTTTGACTTCTGTGAACCCCTACTTAATCATTACTGGAATTAACGTTCCCCCACGTAATCAATATTGGGATCCAGGATCCCCGGTCAAAGCAATTTCAATGATTTGAACTGCAAAGCAATATATAAAATTATGACATCAAGCATTCATCAAACAAATGCACAAATTACTAAGTATTTTATTTAATTCACAAACAAACACAAAAAAAATCTAAATTTCTAATTTACTGGGAAGGTTAGAGCTTTTCTAAATTCAATGGAGGCCACCCATCATCAATACTGTACTCTGTTTGGGGCATTTTCACTGCTCTCACAAAGAGACAAACTTACATTTTAGCCTCCAGTATCTAATTCCTTAACATTTGCAGAACGTTTTAAAGTTTTATTTTATACTTTAGTTCTTTATTGCTATAAACTTTATTAAACGGTTAATAGTATTTTATTTTTCCAGCGGTTGAGGACTCCCAGAGTAAGAGGTTCTGGACCACAGGTTAAGAACCGCTGACCTAGAACACCTGATTCAGACACACGGAGTTTCACTTTGCAGTATATCACTTCACACCATTTTTGCTCTTCAGAAACTCTGGACAAACAACATCTTCAATGGTTAAGCAACATACAACCCAAGGACAGGCGATTCAGTCCCAGGATTTGATGGAATACAATCACACATTCCCTGCTACAGAGAGCACTTCACTCAGAATTAAAATTACCATATCCACTAGAGGCTAAACCTACAATTGTCTGACGAATTTCAAGTGAATTTGTCAAGTGATGCCACAGAAATTAGTAGATGAACATTTTTTGAACCCCTCTCATTTGACCGTGCCCAATGACAAATCTGCAGAAAACTAAAAATACCATGATTAAAGTAAGCATGATAATCATCTGAAATATTTCATGCAACGTTTTTGTATTTCACTTTGCAAGAAAAACATTTTTGTTGTTAATACATAATAGACATAAAAAGAATGCAGGAGACAAACACACACACTGAAGTAATTTCACACCAAAACAATGGAAGGTTAGTGAACATTTAAATGCAAACAAATCAGAAAATAAAATAAGAAAGTGATTTTGCTATTTTTCAAGAAAATGTGTGGTACCGAAGGGATTTGGGGTGATGAGGATCTGGTATAAACTGTTCTGTGAGAAGAATATTTAAAAATGTCCTATTCATTCCCTATTGCTACTCATGAAACATAAAAAATAATGGCTGAAGTTGACATTTTCCCACCCATTATAGCTAAACTTTTGTTTACATTGGTGTCTTATACTCCTGATTTTTTGTGAACTCCTTCAAAACTATGCAACCTCTAACTAATGACGTCATTCACAAATTTAAAATGTACTTTTTTGATTAGCTAGGGCTTGCAAAAATCTACAAAAAATAAAAAATATAATTTGCAGTTAACCAATGATTCATACCAAAGAATCTAAATAGCAATATTTTGTTTTAATATATTTTTATTGCATGTTTAATACAGTACAGTTTCAATTTAATGAATGCTTCCACGCTGAAAATATCCTCAAAAATTCAAAGAATGCTGATTGATTCCATTGGCTAATGGCTCTGAAAAGTAACAAAGAATTAAAAAACATACTTTTGAAACTACTTTATTGTAGAAAAATCAAAATGTTGCAAATAGCTATTTTACACAGAAACTACAAAATATATCCAATAAAAAAATTGTGAAGTGGAAATCTGTGTCTAATTCAGTCCCTTTCAAGCTATACTCCATTCCGCCCGGGCAACAGAGGGATGTATTTCATTACCCTGACAGACTACAACCAGCCATAGTAAGACATCTACACCGAAACGTAATAATACATTTACACTATTACTAGTATTTCTATCTACAATTATTACTAATACCAATAATACTATTATGCTGTAATAATAATAATAATAATAATAATAATAATAATACAAATAATTAACATCAATACAATTATAATGGCATTCACCTGGCTGTTCCTCAGTTTATGTGAGTGCATCTTCTGTATTTGACTTACCCACCTATAATTCTGTTCCCTTTCATTGGTCCCATTTGTCAGCTCATGTCAACAAAATATTGCTTTATACATCATGAACACTTTTGTCGTCTGACACTATGCATTCCATGTTTTTTTTTCTGTTGTCATATCCTTTTTGATGGCATATGTTTTATTCTTTACAAATCGAAGAAGCTAGAAGAAGGAGATTTTGTGTTGCTTATGAAAGAGTGGGGGTTTCCACACTGATTCTCTTATGTATGACTGTTATCGTATCGTACTGTGTATTGCGTCATTTCTATTACAATTTTCAAATCTCATGTTGAAGTCCCAAAGAACTTCGCAGACCAGGTATCCGTTTTCTATGTAATTCTAACATGAATCAATGAGAAACGTGTAGTGCTAGTTGTGTCATATATTACAGTTGAGTATTGGTGGTGTGTGCAATGCCCAGAGAGTGTGCTCCAAAGTTGGCACCATGGTGTATTATAGTATTACTTTTTTGTAGAAGAAAGCAAAGATGCGTGAGGACCTTTCACACAGAACACACAGGGTTGCAGCATCAGAGCAACTTGAGTCTTCAATTAAGGAAAGAACCTGGACTTTATGGGCGCTTGTGAATTACAAATGATTGTTGATGCATGTGATTTTCTTTGGCAGTTTATTCCATAGTTTTCATATCTGTACCGAGAAATAGTTACCTCCTGTGAAGGTTTTAGGAAATGTAAGAATTATTAGCAGTTTGGACCGCTTTGAAAGTATACAGTTTTCCACACTTTGTGCATATTTGACACCTGCGCAGCTTAATAATTTTTTCCCCACCATGAACCTCCACTGCCCCGTGCCAATCGATCGCTGCAGACCTCCACCATATGCTTTGGTCTTGCCAAGCCCTTTAGACATAATGGCAAATGATACATGAAACAATACGTGAAGTCACTGCACTCACCAAGGTTTCCACATGGGAAAAAGTGCTGCAAAGTGAGGGTGCGCTTCACTGGCCTGTCGCTACTATTGGATAGGAGAACCGTCACGCTCCAGTGGAATGCCACATGAGCACCTCCAGTGGAGGCATGGTAAGGAGCAGTAGGTAAGTTGGGGCAAAGCAAAGGGCAAGACCCTTTGCTATGAAGAGGTGCGTCACCTGTGGTGAAAGCATCCAATCTCACCAGAATGGGATGCTATTTGGACTCACTTTCTACAGCTTACCTCTAACAACAATCTTCCCAGGGAAACACCTATGGTCTCAGTAAGTTCCTTCGTGGTGCCCCTATGGTGTGAGCCCCTACCAGTGGAACCTCTGGTGTTCCTGACTTCCCTTCTATCCTCCTCTCACTGGGGCTCTTGGCCATGTCTTCCCCCTTCCCTCAGTCCATCCTCTGGTAGATCAGGAACAAATATCAATCACCCCACAAAATAGTTCTATCTGCTAACTTAACACACTTGGTGCAATCATGCCGTCACCTTCACTGCAAAGCCTGCCCTGTCATTGCCCTGATCCAAATTTTCTCTCCCCGCAAGCTCACTGATCCAATCCTGTCGAGAGAATGATTATCTTGCTGTTGGTTAGCATCTACCACCATCCTATTATGTATGACTAGACGCATATCTATCTGGCTTTGGCCGTGATACAGTTGGACCATTGACACTTTTCTATGTGCCGTACACTTGCCATTGATTGTTCCTATGTTCCCCATCTCTGGGGGATCTTACAGTTGTACCCTCATGTTCAACTAAACTCCAATAAAAACAGTTAACAAAAATAATACTTATCAGCAGGTTGGCCATACCTGATCTCAGTTTCTTTAATTGTATTGTCTGAGTTTAGATTGTTAGAAGCCAGGTCCCAGCCATGGGTTACCTGATCAGCAATGCAGAGGACCTTGAAGGACATTCTTCAGACCATTAGTAGCAATTGCAGTGATTTGATGGGAAGGGCAACATGCTCTTGTCTGTTTAGGTTGAGACAGTTTTTAGCTACAGTGTTCAATATTGTTTGTTATTTTGGCGCTGGTTTTTCACTCAGACAGATGTAGAGTGAATTTGGATAGTCCAGTCATTAAACCACTAGAGTTATAAATGCATATATGCTATGGAAGATTTTTTTTTAATGAAAAGTAACGAACCACAGGCAAATAATGAATAAAAGCAATGTAAACAAGAAAAGCAAGATATGCACTTAAGATAACAAAAATGTTCAATTTAATAAATTCGATAAAAGTTAGTAAAATTATTGATATTTTGTCATATGTTTAAAATACATAGAATTAAGAAGTTCTTGTAACCAATGATCAAATACAACTTAATCACATATATTGACGATGACCCAATGAATATAGGGTAGTAATGGTTTCTTCGACGCGTTTCGATACAATCGTACCTTCATCAGGTAAGTACCATTCTTTGAAAGTCAATCTGCAATGTTCATTGGACTGAAGTGCTGTGTAAAACTTTGGCTGCCGGTATGGAGAAAATTAGAACTGGTGTACGATGGAATATCAGCAAGCTCTAAAACGCTGATGGAGCGAGCGAAGATATTTCAGGAGGTGATAAAAGCCGGTAGAGGGCACAGGAGATCGGCATGAATCTAAATGCAGCTTTATCTAATCTGTATGAGGGTGAAGTGTGGGCCGAAACCAGAAACAAAGCGTAAATCGTGAGGATAGCCACGTGTATTCAATCGGGGCTTTGCAGGGAATAGATAAATATACAGGATAAGATAGCTCTAGTTCAATATCTGTAATGATACGGGATGTGTGAAGGAATGTGAGTCTCCTGGGACGGCGTGTGTTTGCGGGTAAATCTCTTTCGTAAAGGGCGCTTCCTCGTGGGCTTGCTCCCACTACTTTGGGCGTCACACGCGAGGTCTTCTATTTTTTCCAGGAACCGGCAGCAATGCTATATGCTATGGAAGAACCATAATAAATGTGTCTAGTTCTAGTGTAGAATGAGTCTCTGGGAACTTAGTTGACTGGTGAGGTTATAATCACCTCAGTTTTGTTTACTGTAGTCAAAGTGGTAAAAAGATGCTTCATTTCCTCGGACCAAGGTAAAACTGTTTGTTGTGTAGTTTTTCCACAAACTTTACTTTTTAGTATGATAAAGTGGAACCTGGAACATTCTTGTTTGCAAAACTAGTGCCAGTTCTTTTTAGCGAGGGATGTTTTTCCCATTGTATCTTGACCCCAGATTATGTTCAGGCAGTTGTGCTGGGGAAAGACGATGGGTGGTTTGCTTTTGAGGCTCTAGCAATTTCATAGCAAAAAAGAACACTTGTACCAAAAAGGTTACATTTAATATGAATTTTTTATTTTAGGTAGTTTATATAGACCTGATCTAGCACCTGATCTTACCATATTTTTATTGTATCAAAAGCATTTCAAATACTTTGCGTTGGTTTTACAACAGTAGGGTTGTGTGATGTTTAGCTGAGAAATGATTCTTGAAAGCAGGGTGCGATGGAGAGATAGATGTATGGGAGTTAAAGCTAGTTCCAGGAATCAGGCAATTTGGAGGGAGAGGATAATAGTATTAGTCAAAGATGTTCAATGGCTTACAGAGAAATGTTTGATCACAGCAAGAGTGGGTTCTACCAAAGGTAAACACATATTTAAATCAACTTGTAAACAATGTAAACCTTGTAGGTAGTCTGACTTATAATATCAGTTTAGCTAATACTTAGCAGCCTGGACGTGTGATACTTTCACTTTGTGCTGCCTTTAAAGCAAACATTACTTTTCATTCTGTTAAAAGTACATCTACAAGTTTCAGAATGTAACATGCTTTTCTTAGAATCCGGGGCTGGCTGAAGGAGTTACAGATGAAGGTGGGAGCTATTGATCAACATATGTGTACAGTTTCTTTCGAGTTATCAAGGTCTGTCCTGGTAGTCAGACATTGATAATAATTGGAATACCACTTTAAAAGAGTTTGCCCAGCCCAGATTTCAATTAATCAATGTTCCAAGCCCAATGGAGCCTGTCGTGTCACAGTAGGTTTCCTCAGGAGTGGTACACCTCATAAAGACCCCCTTCCAGCAGCACCAATTCTGCAAAGATGTGACTGAGGTTTGTAGTGGCTAGAGGAGGCAACGGGTCTGAGAAGGGAATGGCAAGGAGGGAGATCTGGAACAAGAAGTGATCATGATGAAAACTTTCCTGAAATTAAGATTAGATAAGCACATTTATTTAACTCAATTATTTATGTGCATTACCAGTATTTAAGTATTCAGTATTTCTGTATGACTGAGTATTCCCAGGGAAGACATCTTCATTATTTGGGCTTGTTTAAACTGTCCTTGTGAATTATTGTTGAAAAATGAATGATTTGGTTACTACAGCTTTCCCATTCTTCTAAAAATAATAATTCAAGAAGTTACTGTACAACTTACTTGCAATCACGTTTTATGCACTCGTGGCAAGTTAATCAAAATATCACTTCACTAAATCCTCATAGTCACTCCTGTTTTTGGATTTGTTTAATCTCTGCATTCCTCAACATTGTTCAGATAGAAGACAAAAATGTACTTTTGCATAAGAATTTTCTTAATCAAATTGCACACTTCTTAGTCTCTATGAAATCAGGACATGGAGGGCCCTCCTTAATCTTGTCAAAGACATCCACATTCAAAGATTCCGACAATCCCAACTGCAATTTATGAAGAACAGAATCCACAGTCCCCCTTCGGGTTTCAGAAGTTCCCCTTGATCTCAGACTGCAGGTCAACGTTTTTCCACATTCACCATATTTTAGGAACTTAACTTTGTCCTAGGCTGGAGCTCCTTCCTCATTGGTTTTCACCAAAATACAGAGTGTGGCAAAGAGGGCACATTCTCTAATTATGAATGGGCCACAATAGCTGCTGAGACTTGAAGATCTTGCATGACTCAGAGATACCACAAAACTCATCCTCAAATCTCGCGCAAACAATATTATAGCGTAGGGAGTTAGCTCGCTTGCGAAATATTCACAAGAGCTTCCCAAACCAATGACAAAACAATAGTACTTTACATTGCATTCATTAGAAAGTTTTAAAATGTATCATGAGGCAAATTCTTCATTGGGTTCTAGGAAGCTGTCAAACTTGCCTAAAAATGTCAGATTGGTTTGCTCAAAGGCCTGCTGTGGCGGTCATGGCATTCAGCCTGGTTCAGTGTTACTGGTGGAAGAATCTAAGCTTGAACTGAGATACTAAAATATTTTGGGCATGCATACTGCTCACCTTTGATTCACTGAAAATTCAGAATGAGAGACAAATACCATATCACTCTCATATTAAAGACATGATTGATCAATGCCACATGAAATGATCATTGTTCATGGGTTTTAATAAGGGGCAACACTATCATTAGTTTAGTAGTTCTAGTGGCCCCAGGTCAAAAATGTAAGCTGCAAACTGCACCTAATAAAAGTGTATTTTCCCAATCCACCAAGAGGGAATGAAGCGTATTGCTATAGTAAAGGCCCAAACCGCATGATCTTGGTTTCTGCAACTTTTTATCAATCAACTGAAAACACCGGAAAATGTAAGATCCAAAAGTTAACCTGACATTGCAGAAATTATCCAGTCTAACCAATGATAAATATGTCTAGGTATGTTTTGATCATAGGATACGTACAGGAGCAAAGATTTTATTAGTGGGCACAAGTCTAGGTATCAATATTACAAGAACATGTGAACCACAGATAACTCTTCAATACCAAGAATAAGAACAAGATTAAAGTGGCCCCTCTCTAATCACTTTCCCCTGACAATGGAAACATTCTAAACTACTGGCTCAAGGTAAAGGTTGAAAAAACAATATAATTCAGATTTTGTACTACACTCAATCACATTATTTAGCAGTTGGCATGGCTCATTGCTCTTGATACAGAAAGTGTGAAAGTATCAGTTCTTCTCAAATTCAACTAACTGAGCTGATCCTCAAGAGGTGTCTTAGCAGAAGGTCTCTGACTGGGAGCAATACAATCACCACATATATGTTTCACAGACAAACATGGCACAAGAATGAACATCCTGAAAGTAAACCTCAAAACAATTAGATACAGGGAAAAAACATATTCAAAATGGCGCTTTATAAACACAGTTAACCAGAAGCACAACAATAAAAATAGGATTTCGTGTCATGATCAAGAAGAAAAATCCATCCACCTAAAAGTTTGGAAAAATACAATGAACAAAGGTAAGAGTTTAAAATAAATTATTTTCTATACTAGTGCAAATTTCGCTGAAGATCCAGTCTTCCTCTTTTGTCTGATCTAGCTCCAAGAGTATCTTCAGTAAGTGTATTGAGGAGAGGAACCATTCCTCATCCACTATAAGGAATATAGACTTCTTTAGAACCTTTGACTAACCAAGAGTATCTCTTTTGGGTGGGTGACTGTCATGCCCTTTGCATCTCTAATTGCCGGAATAGTATTACTCACTTCCTGCTGTCTCAATTGAAAGGCTAATAATCAGCCTGGCTTTTTCCTCTTTCATAGCGTTGCTGTCTAAGGACAAACAAAACCTTTTCAGCCTTGGGTGTTATTAGCCCATTCAACTCATACTTGCCATGAAGTTAAGTGTGTAATGTTTGTTGAGAGACATAACTGCCTCTAGTACTTATTTAGTCCAAACTACAATATTCTCATTCTCCTCAAAGTATGTGTGTAGCAGTCATTGTAAATGAACCTTGTCATTGGGAAGCTTATATCTCAATATATATTAAATCTCCACTGCATCCTGGGCAGTTTTTGAATACCCACAGTGATTCTGATCTAGATCGCATCTTGATCAGAAACAGTTTTCAGTGTGTAATAGCTGTGTCTGATGTGCAGTTCAGCAATAATGCTGTGGCAAGAAATTGGTCTATGTGTGTGGTGTCCCATGTTGCAAGTAACACTGTAATCACTATCAGTTAAGCGCATCAGACTCGATGGGTCAGGAAGGGAGGAGACAGTCATCCTATCTTCTACTCAATGTCAATCTTTAGGATATTTTAGTGTCAGGTGGCTCAATTAGTCCAACAGAGGGTATATAAACAAGTTTCAGTCCTCAACTAATAATATACTAAAGTAGTCTGGCAATATCGCTAAAGAATTTACCTTTGAACCCCAATGGGGCATAAATTGAGCAAAGTACCAGATCCCGGAGGATTATCTCCAGGGAGAGTTCTAATGAATCAATGCAAACAAGCATACATGACCACTACATTCTTGACCCTTATGGTGAGAACCGTGTGGTCTGTACTATCAGTGGTACCTAGTGTGTGAGCAGGCACATTTCCCAGTAACTTTTGGTAGCCCAAGCCTGATGCTCTCCCACAATGAAGTGGTTTATCACACTATCACTATCCATCAATTACTATAGGAAAACAGATAATAGTGTGTTGATTCAGTATGAGCTCCACTCTGAATACCGTCCTAGAACTGCAGCAAGGAAGCATCAAATATTATGCTTGAGAGATAGGACCCTATATCCCTGAGAACAGCGATCAAAGCACTCACTGTCCCATGTGGTAATCCTTGAATGAATCTGATATCTGGGCTTCTGGACTGCACATATTTTACCTCCCTAGAACAGACCGAAACCCATGGCCTCCGACAGGATCCCATCTAAGGGGTGATTATAATGAGGGGCGAATCACCACTGCTGGCCCGGCGGTGGCAATCCGCCCGCCATCCCAACTTGATTTACCCCCGCCATATTATCATGGCGGGGGTCCCGCGGCGGACAGAAAGTCTGTCCGCCGCTTTTCCGCCGGTTGGCAACTGTTACCGGCCGGGTAGACTTGGGCACTAATATGGTGGCGGTGCCTACCAGGCACCGCCATCCATATTAGGATGGGTGCGATAACTGGCCTTTCCTTGACGGCGTTGCCATCATGGAAAGGCTGGTGGGGCTTGGCTATGCGGGCCTGTTGCGAGCCCCCTGGGGGTTGGGGGAGTGCACTTGGGGGTACCCATGGTGAGGGGCTCATTATGACGGCAGGCAGACATTAGTCCGCCCGCCACCATAACGGTGATGGGACCGACCACCAGACGTGTGGGGGTCCCACCTGCCCAACTAGGATGCCCCCACCATACTGGCAGGCGCATCCTGCCCTTTTACCATTCAGGACGGTGCTGCTGGCTGCAGCACCATCCGCAATGGTAAAAGGTCATGCACTGCATCTCCCTGCACCACATGGCAGGCACCACGCGGTGCCTGCCACTTGGTGCAGGGAACTGTAAGGGGGTACTATGGGTACAAGTGCATGTCCCCACCCCCCAGGGGGCCCGCAACAGGCCCCCATAGCCAATCCCCGCCAGCCTTTCCATGGCCATGGAAAGGCCAGTTACCGCACCCATCCTAATATGGATGGCTGTGCCTGGTTAGCACCGCCACCATATTAGTGGCCAAGTCCGCCCGGCCGGCAATCGTAACGATTGCTGACCGGCGGATGGACTTTCCATCCACTGCAGTACCCCCCGCCATGATAATATGGTGGGGTGTAAATCTAGTTGGGATGGCGGGCTGGCGGTGGTGATACGCCCGCTATTATAATCACTCCCTAAGTTACAACAAAACTGGTGCACATTAATAGATGTCGTAGCTGGAAACCTTGTGTGCCAGTTATCCAAAACGTTTATCAGGGTGCTTTCAGGGGGGATTTTGATTAATTTCTTGCTGTAGAATTCTGGCTTAACTAGTCAATCAATCAGTCAATAAATCAATTTCAGCTTTATTTGGTTCTTTGAAAAAGGACCATAAAAGCAAGATACCAAAAAAGTGAACAATGCAGGAACATGAAACAGTGTTAAGTAGACCAAGCATACACAGATAAAAAAGGACATGCAAGGTTAAAAACATCAAACACAGAATGCATGGTAAGAATCGTTTAAAACGGCTTAAAAATGTGAAAAATTGGACCCAAATGACAAAAGTCAACCCTTAGTCACAAGTTTTCCTCAATCTCATAGCAACTTTCAAAGAGCAGACCACACTTAAAACAGCTTCATCTGATAACAATTGTAATTACAAAAGGGCCAGATGTACTTGAGAGAAATTAATTATTTTTAAAAGGGGAATAATGTACGTCATGCACGGTGTCTGCTGAGACAGATCAGCCGCAGGGCTGTAATGGTTGGCCTCGATTACCCCTCCCCCGAGGAAATGCTAATAAAAGTGCAAGAGGTCCAGTCAACATCTAGTTTACAGGAAACGATCATACCAGCTTTTAACTTTTAATAGATATGGATCAGTGGATGGGACAGATTTCAACAAAAGGTTTGCATGCACATAGGGTTTTATTAGGTCGGCCTCTACTCTGCAAACAGATCTAAGCTGAAAGTAGTTTTCTTCTACCCATTTATGATCCGTCCTAACAATATCCTTCGGAGAGCCAAACAACTCACTCCTACCTAGGCCACTGAAGGATATACTTAATGTACTTAAGTGAGGGGATGTGCTGTGACTGATAAATGGATATGCAACCCTTTAATATATCCTTGTTCATTTTGGCCTGACGCCTGGTACATATATCGGGTTATAGAGACTGGGGGTGAAATGCTGTGACGTCTGTAATGTATCCAACCCTACACTCATGTACAGAGAGTGTAGGGGCACTGTGCAAAACACACAAGAGGCATCTCAGGAAAGAATTTTCGAGGGTCTGAAGTTCAGACAGATTAATATACCCCCAAAATTCACTCCCATAGACTGCCTTAGCGATGCATTTTGCCTGGAAAATCTGTAATAGATCCTTCCAAGTCTTGAAGCAAAGTTATTCACATCACCCTCTCCTCTTGTAAATTTCTCCTTCCTGCTCACAAGAGGTTGCCAAGATAGTAAGGAATCAAATAACAATCCCAAATAAGAAAAAACTCTCATATTTGGTTGAACATTGGATCCCAGTAGGGTGAATGCTCATGGATAAACTAGGCACGTGGGCCGAGGAAAATGAAATCCAATCCGAAGTGCAGTATGGTTTTTACTCCAGGAGGTCCACAGTGGTCCAGTGTATGAATCTTTATATGGTCCTGCGCAAATACAATATGGTCCACCTTGTTTCTATATATTTGGGATTTATAGATTTTTCCTAAGCGTTTGACTGAGTTAATTGTGGGAGACCATATTATCCATGAGGGTTGAACATGATATTGTCCTTTTTTAAGAGATCTGAATAGGAATACTACAGTCTCGGTGCGTTACTTAAGAGACCTTAGATGATCACAAAGTTTTGCCATCAAATGAGGGGTATGACAGGGCGGTATCCTGGCCCCTTTTCTATTTATTTGATATAATACTATTAATAGATTGGAGCAGGCTTTGATTGACACTACCCAACCAAAATGATATGTCTCCTTTGTACTATTTATCTCTTCATTAATTTAACCAACTATTGTTTCAAACACATTCACATACAATCATCCCAAACTATCAGTCCTGTTGTTTATATAAAACGTTTCTCCACCTTTATTAAAACAATTTTACAATAAAATATATTAAAATATCATAATTTCATAATCACTTATAAAAAAAGTAGTCACAGCAAGTTCTTCTAATATATAGAGTCATTAATGCCTAAACACAATGATTCTTTTTCTTCAAATCATTTTCAATCTACTAACTCCTAAATTTGCATTGCAAATAAAAAAGATAAGAGGGTGATCTCTGACCTAACGGTAGTCAAAAACAGAGAGACGATACCAGAGTGGAGGAATACTAATTGGTTCCAAAAATACTGGCGGATCACTGACAGAATAACAACAACAGAAATGTCAACCTACAAAAATATTGCGACAAAAATATCGTTGTCAAGAATATCGAAGTCCTGAAAAAAATCAACCTCATCTCATCTTAGTTATTAGGATATCTCACCAAGTAGGGGTGACAGCCTCACAGGTAAATGGCAGGAAACCAAGGCTTAAGGGATAGAAAGACCATCTTTATCTCTTTGAATGTGAACGGGCTAAGGTGTCCCCGAGGCAAAGGCTGCTCTTTAAATACTTGGAACTTTCCTCAGCCCAAGTCTGCATATTACAGGAGACACATTTGACCTTCACAGAAAGTTGTTTAATCTTTTCCAGGGTTCCTTGGATAAAATGTTATAGTGTGTCACATCACACGTCTCACAGTAGAGGCGTTGCAATCCTGGTTAAACATGGCGTCCTTTGTTCTATAAAAAAATCGCAATCAGATTTGACCGGGAGGTGGCTAGTAGCTTTATTGGCAATAGAAAACGTAGATCTAGTGTGTGCCTCATTTTATGGCCCAAATGTAGACGATCTGACCTACATATGTAAACTGCAATCAATACTGATTCTGGAAACCCCCTTCTTTAATATTGGTGGGGATTTTAATGTAATTCTGGATCCATCAAAAGACAGGTCTAATCTGAGTCATTATGTGGGAGCCCCGAAGATACGACGTGAATTACTAATCATGATACAAGATCTGGATTTGGTTCATGCATGGAGGGCTAAGAAGGGAGATCAACAGGGTTTCACATTCTACAGCAAAAAATATAGTTACTCCTCCAGGATCGATTATATATTTACAGATAGATCATGGCCTGGAGGGGATTTCTGTTATGCCGAGCCACCTTTCAGATCTCGCTCTGGTGCAATTTTTACATCAAATAAAAGGGTTGCCGTTCCAGTCAATTTGGACGTTCAACAGAGCCAAGTGTTCCTCTTTAGAGTTTTGTTCTCTAAACATGGGCTCCACAACCATGGACTTTATTTGGGATGCATATAAGGCAAACCTGAGAGGGAGGCTCCATGGCATTATTTGCTCCAAGAATAGAGCTGAGGCCGGGGCTCTAAAAATAATTGAGGGAAAAATAATTCAGTTAGAGAATGAGAGGAATAGACTAAACAACGGGGACCCACAGCGTCTATTACAAGTCCTGAAGGGCTTAGACGAAGCAAGAAAGGAGTATAGAGAAAAATTAGATGCAAAGTGCAGAGCGCAATGGCACTCTAGGAATATTCAAAACTTTGAATACAGGGAGAAAGCAGGAGCCTTATTGGCCTGGAAAGTTAGAGTTGATCGCACTAGGAATAACATCAATGAACTGATAGTAAACACCAACGGGGAGCTATCAAGCAGCATCGAAAATATGTAAACCTGTCTTCTTTCTCTTTTTTCAGACCTTTATAAAGAAGACCTGGCTCCATCCCCGAGTTCCATACAATCATGGTTGAGCAACACGTCACTGCCCTCCCTGTCAGTGGAGAGTAGGAACAACTTAGACACCCTCTTCACTCTGGAGGAAATAACCGAGCAAATCAAAAAATCTAATAATAAAAAAACTGCAGGTTCGGATTCACTTCCGAACAAAGTGAATAAACTTCTTGCAGAGGAGTTGACTCCTGTACTGGGTACTACTTTTAACTCAGTCTACTGCCTCGCTGGTAAGGTCCCCGAGTCTTGGAAGGAGGCCACAATTTTTTTTTTTTCAAATTTGTTTTTATTGCAGAATCTCTGTGAATCGGTGACTAACACTCAGATATTTCCGACATAAGACACAAATAGTACCTCACCCCATTATCATGTGGACACACGGCCATTCAGCCCACATCCCGGAGGTCGGGCGGCGAATTTAATAGGGTGTCTTTGACAAGTCCCACCTACATTTCTGAGCAATCAAAGAGCGTTCCACTCCTCTGCTTTTCTGTGAACTAAAAAACTCCCCCTCGCCCTTCTTAAACAGCAAGAAACACGTTTTAACCTTTCCGTCCAATTGTGAACCTAGAACCTTGTAGCAGCCGCCCCTACCCTCCCGCTCCCCCTCTCGCCCGTGCCCCTAGCACACTACATTGTCCACGTGACAAGTCTCCCCTGCCTCATGTCGGCCCATTGACACAAAAATGATTTACAACTTGTCAATGTCGACTTCCAGTGTGCCCCGCTGACCCATCCCACCCCCGACAAAGAAGCCCACCCTCACAACCCCCCATCCAGCCCATGGTCCCATGGTATTGTCTCCATTTGGACCACACTCTGCGGAATTTTTGGGGACAGCCCCTTGCCTTATAGGTCACCCTTTCCGCTGCCATGTAGAGGTCGAGCCCTCTCCTCCATTCCTCAAGGGACGGTGGATCCGGCACCCCCCAATGTTTTGCGATGTCCCTTTTTGCCACCACCAATGCTAGGACCAGGAAAATAAGGAGGGGGCGCGTCAGATCTACTTCATTGGTCATGCCCAATAACGCTATCTTAGGGTCTGGTAGGATAGGGACCTCCAGGACCTCCTCCAGCTCTTTGAATATCTGGGTCCAATATGTTTGTATGACACTACAGGACCATACCGTGTGAAAGAAGTCTCCCACCTCGCTATGACACCTGAGACACCCTGGGTCTTCTATTTTCCCCATTCTACACAGCCGTTGTCTGTCATAGTAAGTTCTGTGGAGTATATTGAACTGAATCAAACGTAACCGGGATTTGACCGCAACCTCCCGCGGATGCATCAGGACCGTGTCCCAATCCAGATCCTCCATCGTTCCCACATCTGCCTCCCAAGTAGCCCTCAACTTTACTAAATCACCCAACATATGGTTAGTTAGTGTTTTATATGTCAGGGAGACCGCCTTTTCTGTAATCCGTTCCTGAAGGAGCCGCCCTTCAGGGGGCATGCTCAGGAATGTCTGTGAGTGTAATGTGTTGGGCATTCCATGCGTGGCGTAGTTGTAGATATTTAAAGTGTTGCGTGTTGTGGAGCCCAAAGTCAGATTGAAGCACCCGGAACGATTTGAGCTCTCCCTTAGCTATTACGTCCCCTATAGTGCAGATGCCTATGTCGTCCCACCTCTGAAAGCCCCGTAATTTGTGGAGTTCCATAAGCCACTGGCAGTGCCACAGTGGAGTCTGTCGTGTAGGCCTTTTATCCCAAACCTATACGACGGTTGGCCTTCGTCCAGGCAGCTATCGTCAGGGCTGTCACCGGGAGGAGTGAAGCACTACGAGAGGGTCCATATAGATACGATAGTAAGTGTTTGGATGCCAATTTCGCTCTCTCCAGAGCGTATGTTGGGTGATCGGCCGGTGCATGGAGCCAATCATTTATTGGTGTAAGATGTTCAGCCCAATAGTACGCCTCCAAATTGGGAAGCGAGATCCCCCCACTGTACTGATGCCTCTGGAGCGTCGACAGGGCCACTCTGGCATGCTTGCCTAGCCATAGGAAGGAGCGCACGTCTGCATGTATCCTACGAAAGACCGCTGCTGGAAACGGGTAGTATTCGTTTTGCAGAGCGTATAGGTATTTCGGCAGTGTGACCATTTTAAACATGGCCGCCCTGCCTAGGAGAGTCAACGGAAGCTGCCTCCACCGGTTCATATCCGCCACCGCAGCCAGTATGATCCGTTCTACATTCTTGCTGAAGGAAAGAGGCTCGTCCGTGTTTATATAGATCCCGAGGTACTGGAAGCCCTCCGAGGTAGTCTGGAGGTCGGCAGGTATCGGACCCCAGTGGTTCCGGCCCCTCGGGTCGTAGAGGACCGATTTATGCCAGTTAATTTTGTGTCCCGCCATAGTACCATATCGTTCTATTTCTCGGAATAGTTCCGGGATTGAGGCTTCCGGCTCAGTGACATAAAGCAGAACATCGTCTGCGTACAGTGAGATTTTTTCAGACTGCGGGTCCGTGGCACTGCTCCTAAAGCCGGTTATTGCCACGTTTTGTCGCACCCTGGCGGCAAGCACCTCTATCGTAAGGGTGAACAAAAGGGGGGACAGGGGGCAGCCTTGTCGAGTGCCTCTCTGAATCTGGAACTCACGTGACAGCGTCCCGTTGACTCGCACCCTGGCTTTCGGGGCCGTGTATAGGAGTCGCACCCATTGGATGAACTTTGCCCCAAAACCAAACTTACTTAGAACCGCAAAGAGGAAGGGCCAATGCACTGCGTCGAACGCCTTTTCAGCGTCGAGGGACAGGAACCAGTGAGGGTCGCTACGGCCTCTGACTTCCTGTAGCCAATTATGGGTTCGCCTGAGATTCAATTTAGTGGCTCTGTCGGGTAGGAAACCCGACTGGTCCATATGTATCAGACCAGTGATGACGGTCCTCAGGCGGGCCGCCAAGATTGTGGCTAGGACCTTCACCTCCGTGTTCAGGAGGGAGATGGGTCGGTACGAGGCGCATTCATCCCGCGGTCTGCCCTCCTTGTATATCGGGACAATGGTAGCCCTGGTCAAGTCCGGGGGCAGTGCTCCTTGTCCAAGGCCGCCAGCAAAGAGACTCTGAAGGTGCCGCGTTAGTAGGTCCGCCGTGCGCTTGAAAAATTCCGCCGGGAAACCGTTGGGGCCCGGGGTTTTTCCTGGCCGCACTCTAGCGAGAGCCTCGGTAACGTCATCCACCGAAATGTCCGCCTCCAGGGCATCCATGGATTCAGGTGGCAGGGTCGGCAGGGGCGTTCTGTCGAGGTACCGGAGCGCCTCTTCTGGTGTTGCCAACTCTCGGGCCGCATAGAACGCCTCAAAATGTGTGGCAAAAGTTTCGGCGATCTCCGTGTCAGTATTAACCTGGTCACCCCAAATGGTTCTAACACTATCTATCCATCTCTCCGCCCTTTCTTTCCTGCTGAGCCAAGCCAGTAGCTTCCCTGACTTGTCCCCCACGTCGTATAACCTATGAAGCGTGGCGAGGGATTGGGTCTTCGCCTCGTCGGTCACTAGTTCCCTGTATTGTTTCTGTACGTCCAGAAGCCTCCTGAGGGTCTCGGTGTTTGCCCTCGCCAAGTGGTCCCTCTCTCTCTCTAGGATGTCCTGTTCCAATGCGGCCACGTCCGCCTGAAGTTTCCGTCTTTCCTCACCCAACCTAGAGTTTATCCTATCCCTAAGTACCGGTTTCATGGCTTCCCATAGGGGAACACTAGAGTCGACCGTGCCCATGTTTTCGGCCAGGTACACCTTAATGTCAGCTCGTATGCCTCTGAGTATGTTCGTGTTCTGTAAGTCCCATGCCGCCAGGTGCCACGATCCAGGATTCCTCCCCAACTAATAGCGGAGAGTGGTCCGATATACCCCTGGCTCTGTATTCTGCGGTGTCGTCCGCCTTCAGGTAGTGGCGAGACATAAAGACGTAATCCAGTCTCGAAAACACACCATGTGCCCCCGAGTAGTATGAGTACGCTAGTTGTGTTGGATGGAGCCATCGCCAGACGTCTGTGAGACCTATGGCTGACATCTTGCTGTAGAGTGTAGTGTGGTGCCCACTCCTAGCCACCCCACCAGATCTGTCCCTGTCTGTATGCATGACATCGTTAAAGTCCCCTCCCACTACTTGTATCGTATCAGAAGTTTCTAGGAGTATGTGCGTATGCGCCGTGAGTGTACGGGGTTGTAGTTTGGGCGGAGCATAAACCGAGACTAGCGTAAAAGTACGCCTGTTCCAGGTACCCTGCACTCCCGCGTAAGTACCCTGAGGGTCTAGCCAGGTGCGTGTGACGCAGAACGGGGACGTTTTTTTAACAATGACTGCCACCCCTCTAGAGTCCGAAGTGTATCCCGCATGTGCTAACACCCTGTGCCTCCCCCGAGCGATAAAGGCGCACTGATTGCCCTTGAGGTGCGTTTCCTGTAAAAAGGTAAAGTCTGGGTCCACCCTTTTAATGTAGGCATTCACTAGACCTCGTTTGATTTTGGCTCCCAACCCATTGACGTTCCACGTCAGGATGCTCAATCTCCTATTTCCCTTTTGTGGAGTGATTACAGTGTTCGCCATTGGTGCACATAGGATCTACCATCTCCCAACCCCCGATCTGTATAGGTGAAGCGTGTAGTTAGCGCGTGCTGCTGTCTTCGTTCAGTGTAAACGTGTTTCCCCCAAATTTCTTCCCCTTGAACTCCTTCCAAACAAACAAGATAACTCCCTGTCTTCCCTTCCTCCCCACCTCCCTCCCCTTCCAGTACTGTCCCTACGCAGGACATAACTTTCCGCAGGAGTAGGCCTGTCGCCCACCCACAAACACCCTCCCTGTTAAATACCCAGGGAACAAAGAGTCAAATAACTTTTGAACTTGTGTAACAAAGAAGCGTGTCAATTTGCGTGCTCTCCAGTCCTCCGGCCGGATGCCACTCCCGTGACCCTTATCATATTTGTTCAGAGGACGTGGCTGATAGGAGGCGTCCGCTCCTCCCCGACCATCAGTCAATGATCCGTAACCCTGTGATTCACGATTTAGAGTCCTGTGTCTCTGATTCCGGTGCGCTCAATTGTCCAGAGACGTCCTGTTCCATCACACGGATCTCCTCCACAAGCGGGTGCGCGGAGTGGCCTCCTCCCCCCAAGTCTTCTTCCTCCGATGTGTATCCTGTCAGATCTCCCTCCTCGTCGTTCTCCGATCTTGTGTGCGAACGCAACCTCGCGGACAGGAAGTCCGTCCTGGCCGTCCCGACTGGCGAGGCCGAGCGTCCCCTGCGCGTGGGTCTCACATCCCTGCCATGGTACGGCGTCGCCTGGAATTGTCTCCTCGACTTCCTCGCAATTCTCTGTCTTTGCGTCTTAGGAAGGTCCCATTGGGCTACACCATTTTGAGATCTCTCCGATACGTCTCTGCTGACCCTGTCCCTGCTGTTCAGGATCGGGCGTTCCTCCAGCCATTGCCATGCATCGTCCGGGTGAGTGAAGAAAAGCGACTGGTCTTTATAGATCACCTTGAGCTTGGCTGGGAAAAGGAGCATATATGTGATCCGTAGATCTCTGAGTTTCGCTTTGACGGAGTCGAAAGCGCGGCGTTGTTTTTGCACCTCTTGGATGTAGTCCGGGAAGACCATTATATGAGCGTTTTCCAATCGTATCTCTCCCATCTTCCTCGCCTCCCTGAGGATGAGGTCCCTGTCCGCGAAGTTAAGAAAACGCGCGATGACTGGTCGTGGTCGAGCTCCCTCCGGAGGTTTCGCCAGAAGAGCCCTATGTGCTCTCTCAATGATGAAGCAGGGGGAGAATTGCACTGTAGGGAACGTCTCCAGGAGCCATGTGCGCAGGAAGGTCACCATGTCCATTTTCTCGATCCCTTCCCTAAAGCCGACGAAGCGGAGGTTGTTCCGTCGTGCTCTATTTTTGGCATCGTCCACCTTCCATTGCAGTTGGCGGTGAGACGCCTTTAGTTCCGCCATGTCCTTGCGCAAGGTGGTGATAGAGTCCTCCGCCTCACCTAGTCGTGTCTCAGCGGCACCAATCCTGTCAGAGAGGTTCCGAAAGTCCTGTCGCAGAAGTGTCACCTCAGAGCACACCTCCCCTATTTTCACCTCCAGTGCCGCTCTCGATTCCTGAATATCCGTTCGGGACGCCTGGATGGCCTCCATTAGTAGCGCAGTGTCGGATCGCGTACCAGACGTCTCGCCTGGTCCCACTGCGGCCGTGCGCGGTGCTGTGAAGCTGTCCATTGTTCCCTGCTTGGGCACTTTAGGTAACTTGTCCCCCTTCCCCATGACTCACCGATACCGGCGGGATAGCCTGGGCGGCTCCTGATGACCCAGCGGCTGCTTGGCGCACCCGACCACCCAGGAGTGTGTATTCTGTGTCTCACCCCCAGAAGGAAGGCAGGCTGGGGGGGGGGAGGTGCAGCAGGGGTTGGAAGGCTCAGCTTGTGGCACTGGATCTCCGGGCCAACCGTCTCTGGCAAGCTGCGGCCTGGAGGACCGGCCGCCTCAAGGTCGTCGGTCAGTAGTCCAACTTCAGGGTACAGGAGCCAGACCGAGCACAGGGGCAAATAAGCCTGCCACCGCACTGAGAATCACTGCGGGATCCAGGGGCCTTCCCTCATGCAAGGCAGTAGTCCAGCCAGGTGGCCTGGCCCGCGTCTCTGGTCGCTCTCACCCAGTGGCCCCCCAGGCGTCCTCCGCCCGCTCCAGGGACTCCCCCAGCGCTTCCGCTCGCTAGTGGTCTGCTCCCCGCTAGGCCAGTCCCTCCTCAGCTGATACCTGTAGGCGCCCCTCAGTGGTGATCGGAGTCTAGCTTGGGCGGTAGCTGCCGGTGTACCCACACTAACTGAAGTGGATGGCCGCCATATTGGTTAGGTCGGCGAATCGCCCCGTCCGCCTGGGGGAACCACTTCCACAACGTGCGTAATCTCCCGGTGCCGCCCCGCTCCTTCTCGCCCCCGCCTCAGGGGTATCGCGGGTCAAGCTTCCTCGACGGTCTCCGGGGCAGTCTCAGACCCACAGAGTCGGTGCCGCCGCCATGTTGGTAAAGGCGCGGGTCTCTCACCGGGGCTCACTGTCTCCCCTTGCAGCCCCCGGCAGGGTCGGTTCTTTGCGTGCGCTCCCTCGGGCCGTCCGTGCAGCCGTGTCCCTGTCCCACAGGCCGTCTGCCTGTCCAGATACGGAGTCCCGATCGGCTCCGCTCGCGGCTCCTAGGTCAAGCCGCCATCTTGCGGACCTCCGGGATACCAGGGGGATCACCGTCCAGCCAGCGTCGCTCCATTCACAGCGGCCAGATTCGCCCTCCGGCGCGTCCCCCAAAGTCAGGGCTGTCAGGGGCACCTCCGATTCCGGTTTTTGTGTTGTTTGGGTCTGTTAGTAAGTCGGATTGCGAGGCATCCAGCAGGAGCTCCGGAGAAGCACGACCTAGCCCGTCATGCTGCTGGCCACGCCCTGGAAGGAGGCCACAATTGTCCTGATTCTGAAACCTGGCAAGGACCACCTAAAAGCTGACTCATATCATCCAATCTCTTTGCTGAATGCCGATTATAAGATCTTCATGGGCATATCAACAGGGAGATTGGAGAAACTGGTCCCCAAGTTGGTCCACACCGATCAGAAGGGCTTGTAGTTTGGCCTAAGGCCTGCTTTCCGCGCAGGTTATGTTAGCATGGCTTGTTAGAAGTTTAAACGCCATTTTACCTTTTGCTGCTTTTGCACACAACACTGCATAGCTGTTTTTGTAAGTTAGCCTTCACGAAGGTCTACACATGAGAAAAGGTTTTGTTTTTGACATCTCTAGACTTACATCGTACCCTTAGTCTGCACAGTGAGTGCTGAAGCCGTCAAGGTTATCAAAACATGTTAGTTGTTTTTCAACATGTTCGAGTAACGCTTTCTAGACACAACAATTTGGCAGCTGTAAGCCAACTACGATTCTGGCGTCCTTATTATCACACACTTGCCATGATTTCACACACATGGAAGATTTTCAGTTTCCAGGGATGCAGAGAGCTTTGGCTGATCCGAATGTGATTCACTCTTACTGAGCGGAAAGGTAATGGGGTCCCCCAAGCAAGCCTAAGAGACCTTCTTTAGTTTATAATGCAAAGTTCCTATATGGGGGGGTGTTAAACTAGGAGCTATAGGACCTCTTCTCACCATCATTGTAATATGATTTCTCCTTTTGTATTTTATGGAATTGTAACCATGCTGACCATATTATTTCTAATCATATGTCTGCTTATGTTGGCTAAGATACTGCACATGAGATCACGTTGTTAAAATAAATCTTTTAACTTTACCGTGTCTCTAATTTACTCCTGTTGTGGAATGGTATGAGAGTATAACGAGAGAGTGTTCTCACTTCCCACCATACCTGAGTTCATACTAAGTCGCATGTTCTAGGTTGTCTAATCATTGGTTACTTTGCTATAGGATGAAGAGCTAATGTGACACTGATGCTAGCTGGTTGGAGTTTTTCTAGGTACTGAGGTGAGTTTTTGGTACACCACTATTCACTAATGTCCTAGGTCTCTGTGCACAGTTCTGTGTGTGAGCAGGATCCTTGCAACATGGCGCCACCAATGATGTGGTCTTATTGTGAGACTCTTGAGTAGTGCTTGTATCAGTCCACGACCCCCTCACTATTGTTTCCGGTTAACAGTGGTGACGGATAAATCTACCTATAGTTACATGGGTCTTTTCAAGCTTGATAATATAAAACGATTTTCTTTTGAATTACTACCCAGTTGTGCTTTTTCTATTGCATTGTACTAAACTTTCACTGTGTCGATATGGCTGCGGTTGATATCCCAGCACACAGTTGTTTGGCTGTGCGGAATCATTTGCTGGATTTCTTAGTTTCTTTGGAAGGACAGGCAGTGGTTTTTGTCGTATCTGATGACGCAGCATACCAGTTGAGTTATTTTATTCATGGGTTACGTTTCCTGCGGTTGATGCAGTTTCTGGTGTATTTCACTCATACACTCCATCTGCCGTGCCTGCGGTGTACGCTCCATAAAGGACACCGGAAGTTCCGATTTCTGTTTGGCAGCATGCCGTTTGGTTTACTGGTGCCCTCCCACACATAATAACAGCCGTCAGACCAGGGCCGTTGTCGTTTGCAGGCGCTTCTTGGCCTGTTTTAGCTGCTTATACCCCGAATCCTAATGTGCCGCGACTGTCAGCTCCCAAATTGAGACCCCTTTAGAACTCCGCTGTAACAGTGATAAGGTGTCTGGTTCATTACATTTCCCGCAACCTCCCGGGCGGGGCCCCGTGTGGCGCAACGCATCCAATTGGCACGAGCGGGTTAAAGTTTAGTCCCGTCATGGTTAATGCGTTCATGGGCAAGCCTCCCCAGGATAAGGATGAAATGCCTTTGTGGCTTGCCGAGAAATTCGACCAACTCAAAGCAGTATTCCCGGATACCACTCCTGTGGAAAAACACAGGATCCTTACAATTAGTTTGAAAAAAGACTTAGTGCCGGATGTAAATGACTGTACCACTTGGGGTGTGATTTTTGCAGCAGTCTATACTAGGTGCTTCGGCACCCCGTCAATGACTGTCCTGCCGTCCGTCATTAAGCGTGTTCAGGATGAACACGGGCCAGAGGCGGCTTTGGAGTTGGGAATGCGACTCATGGGAGCGTTTGACATGGTTCGCCATCTCGTCCTTGCAAATGTTAAAGGAGATGCGGTAAGTTTCCAGGTGTCTAATGCTTGGCGCGATGTCCACGACGCCGACAAACCCCATCAGTTACCAATAATTATTACGGAGGCTTATAAGACTGTTGGCCGTAATAGTTTGGGTGTTAAGCCTTTTGCTAAAAAATAAACACAGCAGCAAACTCAACAAGCGTCATCTGATAAAGATGACCGCCCGAAAGTTCAGAAACAAAATTGGAGCAAGAACAAAAAAACTGGGGAAACAGCAGCAGAAACAGGGGTCCCGTCCTGCTTCACCTACACCTGCCTCTACTGAGCGTACATATGAGTTATGCGACCGCAGTACTATTAAGTCACCTGATAGATTTCAGGTTCCTGAACAACGTTCTCCTCGCTCTTTGCAGGAAACATCGGTCTCACGCACCGGTGGAGGAGGCGGCAGCAGAGGTGGAGGTGCCCAACAGAGCAGTGAGCAGACTCGCAAGGCTGACGGAAAAGGCGAGCAAGACGAGTCACTGCGACAAAGACCCCAGTTTCAAAAGAAGAAAGGTGCTGCGGTAATAGCGAGATATGCCACAGATAGTGAGAAAGCAGCTTCGGAATCAGACATGGGCACTGACATTGTTGGACAGGGCGGCGGAGATGACCATAGTGCGAGAGGCCCTGCGTCCACTACTGAAGGTGACAGCGGCTGACACCTTCATTGTAGTTGAGACGGCAGACAGAAGAGTGGCTCCCCCTGAAAGGCTTTATGAAATTGTCCTTGTAATTAAAGGTGACGTAGAACGTACCATAAAAGGAGTATTTTGGGAAAATCTTACTACTACATAGGATATTTTGTTAGCGGAGGTCGACTGGCCCCCACCGTTTGTCTTAACTGCTCCCCAAGTGGAGGAGGTAATCCTCCCTAGTTTTGCGCACACAGTGCAGGAAGAGCAGGCACTGCATTTTGCAGAAGATTGGGCTAAGGTGCCTGCTCCAGCTTTGTACCGTACTCACTGTGGATGGGACAAATTTTCCCCTCGGCATGAGATTCCTTTCGGTCAATGCCACAGCCTCAACCCCAATACCCCATGTGACGAGAAGCAAAAGCTCCTGTTGCTGAAATCCTTGTCAGGCCGGGTCGCCCCCACGCTCCTCCTGCTCCTGTGTGCTGGTTTCCTTCTGTTTGCCGCCACTCGCCTTTTCCCGCCGCTGCACCCCTGCGGCCCCGCCCCCCGCCAGCCGATTGGCCCCCGCTCCCGCCACCCAGCGGACCCTCCCTCCCGGCTCCCTTCTTATGCCGCCTCCACGCACGCGCAGCGTTGACGCGCAGCGGGCGCGCCGATTGTGCGCCAAAGGCAAGCCCATCTGCGCCCGTCCGCGCCTGGACCGCGCCCAGCGCCAGGACCCCTGGCCCCCGACGGACCTACGACGCCGCCACTCTCATCGCACTCAAACCCGACCAACCAAGAGCCTGCCAGCGAGCAACCCCGAGACGCACCCACGGACCCTTCACCTGTCAAGCCTGCAAATTCACCTGCCTCCAGACCTGCACCGCAGCCACCGAGCCGAGCACCAACAACAGCCACCTCAAGTGCATTCTGCTCAACACCCGCTCCATCCACAGACACGCCATCGAACTCTGGAACCTGCTCGATACAACCTCACCAGACGTCGCCTTCCTCACGGAAACCTGGAGGAACGCCTCCTTAGCGCCCAACATCGCCATCGCCTTCCCGGACGGATACAAGATCATCCGGAGAGACCGCGTCAACCAGACTTGAGGAGGCATCGCCATCGTACACAAGAATACCATCCGCATCACAACCGACTCCAACGACACCTTCACCGCCGCCGAGTATCTCCACTTCCAGATACACACCGACCCAAAGACGACCCTCAGAGGCACCCTCATCTACAGGCCCCCTGGACCACGTACACAATTCAGCGACGACATCACAGACTTCGTCAGCCCGCATGCCCTCCGCTCCGCTGACTACATCCTCCTAGGTGACCTCAACTTCCACCTGGAAAACAACAAGGACCGAAACATAGCTGCCCTGCTGGACAACCTCGCCAACCTCAGACTCAAGCAACTGGTGAACACCCCCACCCACTACGCCGGCCACACGCTTGACCCCGTCTTCTCATCCAGCAAGCACATCACCTTCAGCCACTCCACCGGACTTCACTGGACCGACCACAGCTGCGTCCACTTCAGCTTCAGAAGAACCACGACCCACCGCCACCCGCAACAGGTTCCTCACAGGAGCTGGAGCAAGATCACTGCCGACCAGCTCACCACCTGCCTCAGCCAGAACCCACCCGCCAGCACAACGGACCCCAACGAAGCAGCCTGCAACTTCATGCAGTGGCTGACCGCCTGCGCCGACGACCTCGCACCACTGAAGAACCCTCCTAGCAGACCCAGAAGCAAGAAGGCCTCCAGGTTCACCGAAGATCTCAAGGACTCCAAGAAGAACTGCCGCACCCTCGAGAAAGCCTGGCTCCTCGACCATACCACAGACAACATGACCGCCCTCAGAGACGCTACACGCAAGCACCACCAGCTCATCCGCACCACCAAGAAGAAGTCACTGAAAGAACGACTGGACAACAACGCCCACGACAGCAAGGAGCTCTTCAGCATCGTCAAGGAGTTCTCCAACCCCAGCACCGGCAACAACGACATCACTCCTTCACAAGATCTCTGCGACTCTCTTGCTTCGTTCTTCCACCGCAAGATCGCCGACATCCACAACCGCTTTGACGCACCACCCACGCACCCAACCGCCGAACCAACGCCCCCCACCGCCACCCTCCGCACCTGGACCACGGTGACCACCAAAGACACAGCCCGCACGATGAACACCATCCACTACAGATCTCCGACCGACCCCTGCCGCCACCACATCTTCAACAAGGCCGACTCCATCATCGCACCCCAATTCAGGGACATCATCAACACCTCCTTCAACACCGCCACCTTCCCGGAGAGCTGGAAGCATGCCGAGCTCAACGCCCTACTGAAGAAACCAACAGCGGACCCCACCGACCTCAAGAACTTCCGCCCCATCTCGCTCCTCCCTTTTCCTGCCAAAGTCATCGAGAAGACCGTCAACAGACAACTAGCAGCCTTCCTCGAGACGAACGGATCCCTCGACCCCTCGCAGTCCGGTTTCCGAGCCAACCACAGCACCGAGACCACCCTCATCGCTGCCACCGACGACATCAGAACCCTGCTCGACAACGGGGAAACAGCGGCCCTCATCCTCCTGGACCTCTCTGCAGCATTCGACACCGTCTGCCACCGCACTCTAGTCCAACGCCTCAGCAACATCGGGATCCAAGAGAAGGCTCTGGAGTGGATCAGCTCGTTCCTCGCCGGAAGAACGCAGAGAGTCCGCCTCCCCCCGTTCCGATCCGAGGCCACCGAAGTCATCTGCGGCATACCACAAGGATCATCACTCAGCCCCACCCTCTTCAACATCTACATGAGACCTCTTGCAATCATTGCACGCCAGCACAACCTCAACATCATCTCCTACGCCGACGACACCCAACTGATACTCTCCCTCACCAGAGACCCCACCACCGACAGAACGAGCCTGCACGAAGGGATGAAAAGCGTCGCCGAATGGATGAAGAACAGCCGCCTGAAACTGAACTCAGACAAGACGGAAGTCCTCATCCTGGGACCATCGCCCTCCGCCTGGGACGACTCCTGGTGGCCCCCCGCCCTGGGCACCGCTCCCAAGCCAACCGACCACGCACGCAACCTGGGCTTCATCCTGGATTCTTCCCTCTCGATGACCAGACTAGTCAACGCCGTCTCCTCATCGTGCTTCAACACCCTGCGTATGCTCCGGAAGATCTTCCGATGGATCCCGACCGAAACCAGGAAGACGGTCACCCAGGCCCTCGTCACCAGCCGACTGGACTACGGGAACACCCTCTACGCGGGAACCACAGCCAAACTACAGAAAAGACTCCAGCGCATACAGAACGCCTCCGCCCGACTCATCCTGGACATCCCCCGACGCACCCACATCTCCGGCCACCTGAGGTACCTGCACTGGATCCCCGTCAGCAAAAGGATCACGTTCAGGCTCCTTACCCACGCACACAAATCTCTCCACGACCTCGGCCCCAAGTACCTCAACGACCGCCTGACCTTCTACACGCCCACCCGTCAGCTACGTTCTACAAGCCTCGCCCTCGCCGCCGTTCCACGCATCCGAAGAGCCACCGCCGGAGGAAGATCCTTCTCCTACCTGGCAGCCAAGACATGGAACTCCCTCCCCATCCACCTCCGGCTGACACAGGACCATCTCGCCTTCAGGAAACAACTCAAGACCTGGCTGTTCGAGCAGTAGCGGACCCCTCCCCTAAGCGCCTTGAGACCCTTCCGGGTGAGTAGCGCGCTATACAAATGGTATGATTGATTGATTGATTGATTGATTGAATATTAAGGTGTGATTGAAATGTCTGTGTCTCCGATGAATAACCCTCTTTTTACTGTGACCAAGCCAGATGGGTCGTACCATTTGGTGTTGGATTACCGCCACTTAAACTCACATTGTCGTACATGCACGGTGCGGAATACTAACAATTCTGCTCTTGTGGATAGTCTTGTGCGTCAAAGGTTCAAAACTACACTTGACATATCCAATGTTTTTTTTGCCCACAATCTGTCCCCTCTTAGTTGTCAATGGACAGCTTTTACCAGTGGTGGAAACAGCGCCAATTTTGCCATTTGGCTATGGGCTATAAGAACAGTCCAGGCATCTTTGCCGCCGGAGTTGTCTCTCTCTTGGGGGGAATCGACACAGATGCATGTTCATATGTGGATGACATCTATCTCACAGAGGATGAATTGTGGCCGCATCTGTGCTGAGTGGACCGCATAATTTGCAATTTTGCGGATTTTGGTTACAAATTTAACTTTGCAAAATCTCACATTGCAGAGTACACAGTGTTGTTCCTGGGCTACGAGCTCAACAATGAAGGTCGAGGATTGGCTCCTCACTTCTCAGAAATGCGCACTTTTGCGAGCTCCCACAACACTGAAGAAACTACAATCTTTACTGGGCTTCTTGAATTTCAGACGTACCTATATTCCCGAATATGCCCAGCGTATCAAGCCTCTTTACGCTTTGATACAACCTTCTTTTTCCAAATCGTGCTGGCTGCCTGAACATTCAGCCATCTTGCAATCCTTGCAGGCTGACCTTTTTGAATCTAAATTCTTGTTGACCCATGATAACCACACCAACCTGGTGACCTGAATCTTACCAGGGGTGGTTCGTTTCACGTACCTCACTTTTAATGAGGGTGACACAGTCCCTATCGCTTTCAAGTCACACGTGTACACTTCGGCTGAGTTGCGGCTTTCCACTGTGGAAAATGTTTTGATAGCAGTGCGAAAGGCGATTCTTAAGGAATGGCCACTGTCGCAGGGAAAGCGTATTTTGGTTGTTACTCCATATCCTGCCTTGGAGGCAGTCACGAAAGCCAGTGTACCAAATTCCAAAGCTTTGCACCCCCAGTCGATAAAATGGGCCATGCCCTCGACATCTCCTGGTGTCACGTACATTTTTGATTCCTCACTGCAAACTCAGGAGTTCTTGCAGTATGAATTTGTTCATCCTGCTCCTCTGACGATGCGCCCACTGGAGGAGTTTAGTTGTATCATTTACACTGACAGAAGCGCGCAAGCGGCTACGGATTCAAAGCATGCATATTCTTCGGCCTGCACAATTGTGGTTGGTACTATGGTGGATGGTGAATTCAAGTCCGATGTCTTGCATACACAGACATTAGGGGACTGTACCGCCCAGTTGGCAGAGCTTCGTGCTCTGATGCTTGCATTGGAGTACACTGATCCCAGTGTGACTACTCTTATCATGAGTGACTCTTGCTACTGTGTTCAATCATACAATGACAATCTACCCTTTTGGACTCAAATTGATTATCGTGACTCCAAGGGTCGCACAATAAAACATAAAATCATCTGGGTTCGAGTGGCTAAGCTTGAAGAACGACTGCCACTTGTCTTTGTAATTCATACTCTGGGTCACCAGCGTGTTGGAGTTCACGCTCTTGGCAACTGTCTCGTGGATGAAGCTGCGAAGACAGCAGTTGCAACATATGCAGTAGCAGCGGTTACACGTTCCAAAAGTAAGATTGATGATGACATCTTGGCAGCTATTGCCACAACAGAGAAGGGAGGTAATTACCGTAGCGGTTTCCCTTCTAAATACTCTTATCATTTATGTCCTCATAAAGTTCCTTATGTGAGAATTAACGACGTTGGTGACATGTTAATAACCAACGTGGACCGTAGGCAGACTTTGATTACAGCAGCCCACTCTGGGATGGTCTCAACGCATGCCGGCGAGTCAGCTACTGTATCCCTTCTCCAGCAACGATATTGGTGGCGGGGTTTGTACAAACAAACGCATGATCATGTCCTTCAATGTGGCATTTGTCAGCAAATTAAGCCTTCTACTGCTGCACGCCTGCCCCAAACTCAGTTGTACATATCTAATAAACCACTTGGGTGTGTTTATTTAGATCATTGCGGTCCTTTCTCTTCTGATACTACGTATAAGTGCATCTTAGTAGCAGTTGACTCTTGCACGCGCTTTGTGTGGTTGTGGCCTCAAAGGAGTGCTGATTCCAGAACTGTCGTAAGAGATTTGTGTGTCTTTGTGGGAATTTTTGCGTGTGATACCTTCCATTCGGACCAGGGCAAGAGTTCGCCTCTAAGGCGTACAAGGATGCCATGGCTTCATTGGGGTTCCAGGTTAAATTTTTATCTCCATACTGACCTGAGGGTAATAGTGTTGTGGAGCGGATGAACGGTGACTTAAAGCAATCCTTGACAGCTCAGGTATTAGGTACTAGCAGAGACTGGCTTAACCACCTTAATGGCGTACAGCGTGCACTAAATAATCTCTAAATATGGGCGAGTTTTGCAGATTTGCGGTCTGCAAATTCGCGCGAAATTGCCCAAAAAATCTGCGACTTCGCGAAAAATCTGCAAACTCGCCGATTTGCACACATTACTGTTTCTACTGGCTAACAGTAAGTGCTAGCTCGTTGGGTAAATGTATAGTGCTTTTCCAACACTGCAGCAGCGAAAGGGCGAGAAGAGTTGACTCCAGTGACCATGTGTGTGTTACTATGCCATCGCGCTGAAGGGGCGCAGGGGGGTCCCTTGAGTGAGCTGTCCATCATAGTGGGTAAATGGCGGGAAGACGGTGCACACCGCTAATGTGTGGGCAGGGCCAAAGAGTGGGGCTTCTATGTGAGTTCACATGCCTCTGTAAAAAAGATCAGAGACCGATCAGAGCAGCAGATGAGGAGAAAGAAGTTCCTGGACACAGGAACTGCACGGGGATTGCGCTCATGAAAGTGAAGGATGCAGAGGCCTCTATCCAGCATCACAGCTTATTTTTGACGGTAGATATGGGGAGAAACCACACCTGCCCAGCCTCGACAAAGCTCACGATTGTTTTTGGGCTGATGACTGCGTTACTGAATTTGAGCTTCAACTCGGGCACCTGCTTAGTTGTAACTATACTCTGACCCTGCCTCGGGCACTCGGCTGTTTAGGGTCAGGACAGGGTCAGAGAATAGTTGCAACTCTGGCAGCTTGCCGGCGCCATTACCTGCCTTAACTCTGCAGGAGCATCCTGCCAGAATGTAAATCCGCCAGCGAGCGGATATGTGGATTTTTCGGCAATTTCGCGAGATTCACGGATCGTAAAATTGCCGAAAATCTGAAAATTCTGCGAGCGGATCGGATTTTGCGCCCACACTTAATAATCTCCCTAGAAGGTCCCTGGGTGGGCGGACCCCATCCAAAAGGTTTTTTGGCATAAAAATGTTTGTCCCGGACCTTGATGGTCTAGACATGGAGGCCGCAGCAGCATCCTTTGACGTAGATGAACATTCTAATGTTTTACTGAACCTACAAAAGACCAGAGACAGTCTTGCAAAGGAACACTTGCCCTCCACATCTGATGCTGCGTTGCAGATTCCGGTAGTCGGCTGGCTACCCCATGCTGGTGAACTGGTCCAAGAGAAGATCAAGAACAAGAAGGAATTTGGTCCCTCCTATTGAGCTCCAGTTCCTGTGCTTGGCGTGCAGGGTACAAGAACAGTAATTTTACCTGCTCTTCCTGGGCGAAAGGGGAACAGGTACATCTCCATTGACAATGTCAAACTACACAGGGTGGCAGATTCTTCATAGTATGACTCCTGCCGTTTCGTGTCCAGCAATGGTGCGATACTCTGTTTTAGTCCCAGATCCTGCCACCGGGCCTGAGGTTGTCATTGAAATTAATACAGTTGTGAATCCTTTATTGAATTCAACTGCTGGTGATCCTCTTAATGATACTGAATATACTTACCCCACAGACTTATCTATGCCTGAATTGGAGACCGGTGTTGCTAATCAATGCCGCTTTTCATTTGACACTCGCTCTACAACATTTAAGGCACCTTCAAAAGTTTCGATTTTTGCTACCTGGTTTAAAAAACATTTTTTGATTCCACCTTGGACTTACATTTGGCTGGTGCTTTTTTCATTTTTTTTATTCATGTCCATCGGATTTGTGGGATTTATTTAGTTTTATTAACGGACACTACTTTCAAGAAAGAACTTCAATTAGAATGATTGATGGAACTTTGGCCCCCCACTCCTCTTCTCACATCATGAAGAGGGACCAGACTTTTGTGAATATAACTGCTTGGCCCGTTTTAGATGGGATTGTATGGGATGTGGTAAAGTTCCAGATACATGGTCCCACAGAGGTTATTAATGTTCCGAATGTACTCCGTGTTTCTATGGGGTATGTGGTGAAACAAAATATTCGCTCTGATGATTGGGACGTCCAGGCCGTAGAGGCTTTATTTTCTGATTTGAAATATTATGCTGCTTTTGATGCTGAAGATTTATATTTAGAATATGCAAACTAAGGTGATTTGTACTGTTACCAGCATTTTGGCAATCACTTTCTGCATAAGGCACATTCATTTTGAAATGTAGTAATTACACACAGTAGGAACATTGTCCTGCACCTGTTGAAGGCAGCTCCAAAACTCTTGTGAAAGAGTTTTCTTATTTTACTGATTTTAATCAATCAAACCGAATGCATTTTATTTTAGGATGACTGAGAAGTCCTCTTCCAAGGTTAGACTTACTACCCACACAAAATTACTGTATTCAAAGTCCTTTATTGACCAGTTGCTGTTGAGGACTATGAGCTGTGGAAAGATACTGTTGATCTTAAATCTGTTTGGGGTTCTAAAAGTTGGCAAGTGCAAGGCACAGAGGCTTTGCATTGTGCATGTCTCATCCCGAACCATATGTTGTTTCTGAATGCTACTATTTCACAAACCACCTGCTTTGGATTGGCTACTTCTAAAAAATTAAATGCTCCTTTGTTTCCTGATTTGAATGAATACCCCCATTGGAATAATTACACCAGTACTTCCCTTAGTGATTTACAAGCCCTGTTGAGTAATTCCTCTTTTAATGTTGCCAGCATTAATCCCGAAGGCTGGTTGCTATGGCAAAAAAGTGCAGATTCCTGCCAGCACTGTTTTCTGGGTCTGACCCCTGGCTATACAGAGGTTAGAGTAGATCCCCGTTTTCAGAGTCAACATTCAGTCACTACCTATTCTGAAGGCAAATTGTTTCAGAATTGGCTTAGACACTCGACCTTAGCGTCAGTCAAATTGAATTTGTCCAAACTGACTGACGCAGTTCATTTGAATGATTTTGTTAAAGGTCCTGCAGCAGGCAGATCGAAAAGATGGATATATGGTGCATACAACCAAGTTTGGAAACTGTCCCAGATTGAAGCTGCTTCTAGGCTTAGAGCTATTGATCAGGTCAATTTAGAAAAAGTGCTTGTCGTTGTAGATAATAGCATTAACACCCTTTCCTCCCGCATTTACATGTTAGATAATATTGTTTCATCTGTTGTTGATATTGTAGAAGATGATGTTGCAGTTCTGTACCATGGACAAAATCAATTACGTTCTATAATGCAGTTTGCATGGACTCTTCAAACGTTAAAATCTGGAAAAGTACCCTGGGATTACATGAACACGACATCGTTATTTTTGCCTTTTAATTTGTCTGTTACACAACAATTTATGTCGATGAAAAATGCCATGTTTTCGCTGCTTCATGTTGAAAAACTGGACCCGTTACTGTTTTCAGTGGCCGAGTCGAATTCTGCAGTTTGGCTCATCCATGGGTTAATAACTCTACCTTTCCCCCTGTTTAAATTTGAGTCATGCATGAAACACTATGCCTTAGGCAGATTTGAACCTTTAAGTTGTGCCTTTTTACATGAAGTGTGGAATCTCCCATTTAAATATAGGTGCTTGAGAGAGGGAAAAGAGGTTTATCTAAAAGGTGAAGACTGCACTTCCACACCAGATCATTCTTTAGTATGTAGAAATCTGCAATTGCACGGTTCTTGTAATGGTACAGCACCAAATCTTGCGTGTGTTTTGAAAGGCACCCCCACCCCGGCTATTACACCAACTTTCACATTGCTTGCAAACTGTAGTTATTTGTTAGCAAATAATGAAGATTGTTGTGGTATGCTTGCCAGTATTCCGTATATTGTTACGGTTTCCCAACGTGTGGTTTGCTGTAAGAATGTCCTGTTTCCTCCTCCACATGGGAGGCTCGATGTTTCCATCTGGCCTTCTATTTCGACCTTGAAAGCAGAGTTCAACAAGATGAGTCGAATAAGAGCTCTTTTGTCCCAGTAGGAAGTCCCCCTTACATCTGTGCATGAGACATTCATCCTTCACGTTGCAAATACTCATACTGAGGTGAATGCATTATTAAACACAGACCTGCCCCTGCATTTCGTAAAATGCCATTCAAACTTCCAACAAGCCATGCTAACATAACATGCGCGCAAAGCAGGCCTTAGGCCATACTACAGGCTTTGTAGCAGGAAGGTACATTCAGGAACAGACTCAACTGTTAATAGGTAACATCGACCTGGCCATTGAGAGATCCGATCCTTTGGCCATAGTTACCTTGGACACGGCCAAGGCATTTAACAGAGTCTGCTGGGTGTACCTTTGGGAAGTACTCGAGGCAATGGGATTCGGCCCAATTTGTATCCAAACCCTGATGAATTGTTACCAGGGAGCCTATGCTTGGATTCTCCTAAATGGCTTATTGACCTCAAGTTTTAACATTCAAAGAGGAACCAGGCAGGGATGCCCGATCTTGCCCCTTTTATTAAACATCTACATCGAGCCTCTGGCACAATCCATTAGGCTAGATGAATCAATCTACCCCTTTAGGTCTGAACATTATAGTTGTAAAATAGCTCTGTATGTGGATAACCTAATACTGCATACGAGTGACCCTGAGGTGGCCATCCCCCGTGTAGCGGCACTTTGGTTGGATTCAGGTCCCTGTCAGGTTACTCAGTCAACAAATCAAAGACAGAGGTAATGTGCTGAAATCTGGATCAATGGGCGGGAACAGCCAGCACAGAGTTTAGATACTTGGGGATTTACATTGTTAAAGATCTGGAAAAAATCCCCCAGATTAATCTCAACAGAGTTATTAAAGAAATCGATCGCCTCTTTAGTAGATGGAGGAATCTCCCCATAACCATTTATGTGAAAGTTAATCTAGTAAAGATGGTCATTTTCCCAAAGCTTTCCTACCTATTTACCACTATACCTCTAAGCTTTCCAAACAAGAGTATTAGCAAGGTGTAGAGCAAGATTGGGGGTTTTGTATGGGGGACAAGGGGGTCCGGCTGGCCTGAAAGAACCCAGACGTATACTTAATAAAGGGGGTTGGCCCTTCCCAATATTAGTTGGTATGCGGTAGCATTTCAGTTCAAAAGTATTCGGATGCTACTTGCGAAACCAGAGGAGTCCGCCTGGGAAAGGTTGTTGGGAGAAATGGTGAGTGCTGAAGGAAGTGGAGGTGGTGAGGCCTTTTTATATAAGTTCGGGGCTCCTAAATATTTTAGGCGAGTACACCTGAAGGTCCTGAGGACAGCCTTGGGGTTATGGTACAAGGTTAGACTCAAATGGGGGATAGGTTATCACTCGGACCTTGCTCCCATCTGGGATGCACCCGGAACACCTGGCTGCCTCAGAGACAGCTTGGCGTTACCTATAAAGAGGGTGGGTATAACCACTTGGTCTGATCTGGCAAATTCCGAGGGGATTCACCCCTGGGAATATCTGAGAGCCAAGAATGCCCCAGATTTCTCTAGATTCAAATATCTACAGTTAGTGACTTGGTTTGTTGCAGAAAAAGGGGAAGTAAGAGGGATGAGGAGATCGAAAGGTTGTGTCAATCCACTCACCCAATAAGGAAAGAAATTTCAGTGCGGTATCACCACCTAATAGAAGTCGAAGACCTTGAGATTCCTTCTTCAACAGCGGTATGGAATCAAACCCTATTGGACTCTTAATAGAGACCCTTTTTGAGCCCTCATTGACGGTATTATACAAGTATATCAAACCCGCCAGTTTAAAAAAGAACCATTTCTTCGTTATTAACAGGCTTTACTATGCCCCATCAAAGATATCCAAGTTTGCTCCAACCCCATCTACAAAGTGCCTGAGATGCATGTCACCATTAGCCAACGACATACACATCTTTGTTGAGTGTCCGGAACTGAAAATCTTCCGAAAGGAGTTTGGCGACTCTCTCAGAGATATTTTTAAGACCAATATTGATGTCAATCCGCCACTAGTCTTTTTCGGTGATGATGGTATATTCTGTCAGGCGGCACCACAGTCACATAGAGGGCTACTAATATACCTGGTACTTTTAGCACAGAGAGAGGTCTGTAAGAAATGGAAAGACCCACTATCAGCGAAAAGGAAGGACTGGCTTAAAGCCATGTTTGCTATGGCCGCTTGGAATATGAAGGCGCAGAGGATAAGCAGTTAAACACCTGCAATCCTCTCATAAGTTGGGGACGTAATTTAAGACTATTATAGCAGGTCCTATGATTACACCAAGCTCCCTCACAAAAGGGACTGGTCGGGTGACCTAAGCGAGTGCGATAATCCGGGAGGCCCACAAATCGTAACATCGGCTTCATAAGACCCGCAGAGGCTAAAAGGTGAGATGAGGACAAAAAAAGAATATCGAAGTCCTATAATGGTAAGTACAAAAATATCAGAAAACAAATGTTGTCAAAAATATCGTTGTAAAAAATAATCGTTTTTTAAAAATGTTTAAAAAATAATGTAAAATAAAGTAAATAATACATATAATTTAAAAATGATAGTTAGAATTACTATGTACTAAGGGGCACATTAGGATGACGGGCGGACTTTGTCTGCCCGCCATCCGATCGTAGAAAGAGACCGCCGGCCACAAGGGCGGGGGTCCCGTGCCTGCAATTAGGATGCGCCTGCCACAGTGGCGGGTGAATTCAGCATTCCTGACATTGTGGAGGGCGGTGCACTCAGCACCGCCCGCCACAATGCCAGGAAGGCATGCTGTGCACTTCCATGCACAACATGGCAGGCACCACGCGGTGCCTGCCATGTTGTGCATGGAACTGCTGGGGGGTACCATAGGTACCCCCAATGTGTACCGCCCACCCCACTGGAGTCCCTGGGGGCCCGCAACAGGCCCCAAAGCAGACTCCGCATGCCTTTCTGTGGCGGCAATGCCACCACGGAAAGGCGTAGTAAACTGCCCATTCTAATATGCCTGCTGGTGTCTGATAGACACCGCCACCATACAGAGCCCTTTTCCGCCCGGTCGACATGTCGACCGGGCGAAAAAGCGGCAGATGGTCTTTCCGTCCGCCGCGGTCCCCCCAGCCATAAAAATATGGCGAGGGCTCATTCCAGCACGGATCAGACCCTAAATGTTTAAAATTATAAGTAATAAATATAATGTAAAAATAAAGTAAACATACATATTTATAAAATGTAATATATAAATTTACTTAATAATATTATTACAAAATTATTGTATTTAATTATAAAATGTTAGAAACCTATTACAAATTATATATACATATATATATATATTTTTTTCACGCTCAGTCCGTGATCCACCGAACCACAATATAAAGCGCACACATCAAGCAATATCAGGTCCCAAAGGCTGAAGTTTTAAAGTTCTGGATTTGTTCCATCATCATTCGCTGCAGAAAACAAATCGACAAACGTGTTTCGGTGTCACCGCCTTCGTCAGTGTCAATTCATTGTTTACATTTTGTGTGTTTAAATAAAGTTGTGCTCAAAAAGATTCACAAAAATAGAAAGTGTCTTAGTGCAACATAAACATCAAAAGAAAAAGAAATGCGGCATGGTGGCCATCTTAGAATGTCTCAATCATACTATACTCTGGGTGAATATTTTAGAAATTCTGTCCAAAAATTAATTAAATAAAAATATTGCTTCATTTTTCTTTACATTTTCTCATTGCTCTCAATTTTTCTCTTATTTACACATTCTCGATCACCCAAAACGAGCAGTGTCTATGGCGCTCTCTCATATTATGCGACCCTACCAGCCATATGCCGCCACATAACTAATTATGCCCTGTATGGGCATTCGAAACAGCAGCTTTTGTTGCTATTTAGGCAATACACATCTATTTACTTCTTATACCCATTTGGTTCTCAGGAGATCAAACCCAATCAGTACTTCAACCTGTATGTCAGCTCTTTTAGCATTATCCAGTAGTTTTTACCCCATTTCACATTTAGGATTTCCATATTTTTTCACCCCTACCATTTTAGCCAATTGAGCCCACATGGATCCACATCTCCTCTTCATTATTCAGCCCCCTTGGAGTCTTGGTTTATAATTTTATAATGTATTTTGACTCCAATGTTCGCAGCCTTCTAACAGTATCTCCACCCCTTTCTCTCTTTTCAACTTGATCCAAACAGAAGAATTTAAGAAGAATGCTATTGCTCTGGTGTTCTGCCTCAAAGTGTCACGCTATGGAATAATTTGAATCCCTGTTATTGATTGTTCTCAGATGTTCTAATATGCGCTTTTTCGTGGGATGAAAATCTTTAGTGCACCCCACTGTGCGCAAAGAAGCACCCGCGACAAAGTGGTGCAACGGCTGGTGGAACAGAGTTGTTGAAATATATATATATATATATATATATATATATATAATCCACAAAAATTGCCAACAGCCTCCGGGACGACCAATCATTTCCGCCCGGAACAGCATTTTGGAAAATGTAAGCAGGTATATTGACTATTTCTTGCAGGAACATGTTAAATCGTTGTCCTTGTTCATCTTGGACACAGGTGACTTGCTTAAGAAACTGTTGAATTTCAAATGGGAGCCAGGTTATTTACTGGTGTCACTGGACGTCACGTCCCTGTATACCAGTATTTTTCACAGGGACGGAACTAAGGCAGTCCAGTATTTCTTGAACAAAAGACCCATCTGCTTACATGAACATTCAAAAATGATTGTCGCTATGATCACCATGTGTCTAGAGAACAATATGTTCTTATTCTCTAATCAGTTGTTTTTGCAGACCAGGGGAGTGGCTACGGGGGCCTGCTTCTCCCCCAGTTACGCCTGTCTTCACATGGGCTACTGGGAGGAGCAGGTCCTCATACCCAACTTCAACACAATCATGAATAACAAGGTAAAAACCTGGTTGAGGTATATTGATGACCTCTTTTTTATCTTTGATGGCTCTGTGAATGAAGCTGCTGAATTTATTGACCAACTTAACATAAACAATCTTAACTTAAAATTTACCAGCAGCATTAGTTCTAATTCCATTGTCTTCTTGGATGTAGAAATCTTTGTTGAAAATGGTCAGTTGGAGACAAGGCTCTATCGGAAACCTACGGCAGGCAACACAGTGTTGCATGCTACCAGCCACCATCCGGCACACCTGATAAGGAGCATCCCCTACGGGGAGATGTTACGCATCAGGAGAATCTGTAGCAACAACACAGAGTGCCTAGAGGCACAAAAAGAATGTAAAATTAGATTTCTGAATAGGGGCTACTCAACAGAATCCATTGACAATGCTATCAGTAGAGCTAACAGATTTGGTAGATTGCAATTGTTGGCTCCGCAAAACGACAGTGTAAGTGTCTCTAAAAAATCAGCAGCTAGTGAAACACGCCTAATAATTGGATTTAGCAACCAACATCAGGCTATACATAAAATTGTAAAAAACAACTGGTCTTTGATTACCAGTGATCCAGTTGTAGGCAATATGTTTACCAGATCACCGAGCATCACTTACAGAAAAGCAATATCCATGCAGGATAGTTTGGTCTCGAGTAGTCCTGAAGTAGTCACAGGCTCATGGCTAG
Organism: Lissotriton helveticus; assembly: GCF_964261635.1. Lineage (NCBI taxonomy): Eukaryota > Metazoa > Chordata > Amphibia > Caudata > Salamandridae > Lissotriton > Lissotriton helveticus. The sequence continues at coordinate 596,678,493 of NC_136063.1, read as the reverse complement.
ATGGAAGTAAGGGCTTCTTGAGATGCTCAACCTTCAAAGCCTGTAAAAATGGTGTAAGTAGATCAGAGTATTTGACTCCGCTGTCTCCTAATCCTATTAAGATTAGAGAAAAACTTAATTGCATGTCGGAGTATGCTGTCTATGTTTTAGAATGTCCATGTGGTCTAAGATATGTAGGGAGCACCAGACCACAGGTGTATAAACGGATCCTGCAACACTTAAGGGCTATCACCAATGCAGATCCATCTTATCCCGTAGCCAGGCATTTCGAGCAAGTACATGGGAAAAATGCCTCCGGGTTACTGTATTTTGTGATTGACACCGTACCTCCACAGAGAAGGGGTGGAGATAGAGAATCCCTTCTGCGGAAGTTAGAAACTAGACACATCATTATGCTCGATACTAAAATGCCTAACGGGCTGAACCCTAGTGAAGACTGTTGCACTTACCTGTTATAGGCAGTATTTCCTGTGTATTTTACTGATACTATGAATCTGAAGCTATATATCTTTAAACTCTCAATGAACTAACACCCTTGTCCTTTACATGAATGTACAAACATGATAAAAAGTTAACTGTTTACTATTTTTAACTTCACTGGTAGCACACATTTTTTGAACCTTTACTATGACATGCACTTTATTGTATTTGCACAATGATAAAACTTTGCACATATAACATCTTCTAGCCCACTTGGGCTTTATCTACAGCTACCTCCAATACCTATGAAAGAAATATTTCAGGTATTGTTATATAACACAAATACTTAGTGTCCCTGTTGCTGTTATTAGCATACGGTTAGGCACACAGTACATTTAACATGAGTAGTAAGATGTTTTAGGTTGATCTGTGGCAATGAATGGGAATATTTATATTTTAAAACAGTTTATGTATTTATATGTTTTATTATTATTCTAAATTGCCACTGTGTATTTTTACCTGAATTTGTGCATTAGTATTTAGGGGTTGTTATTTATATATTTATATATGTATATAAATGTAGTGATTGATTTCACTTTGCCTCTATCGAAAGTCTTTTTACACATTATGGGGTCGATTCCGATCCGGGAAAAAGCGCTCCGAATAGCGGTTCGGAGCGTTTTTCCTCGTACGAGTCGTACCCGTAGGCGTCCCCGTACAAATCAGCAAGTACGATCACAATCTAAAGCGTCACTCCGTACGGCTCGCAAAAAACGCCGTACGAATCGAAAGTCCATACGAATTGCATTCGGCTGACGCTCGACGCAACGTCCGAACGTAAAAAGAGCGCGTTTCCCGAACCAGGAAGTACGATCCGTGTAGAACACACTCCGTACGGCTCTTTTTCTACGAGAGCTCAAAACTACCGTAAAACCACACTCCGGCACGAACCGCACCCCGGTACGCGACAAGCAGGACATGAACGCCATTGTCCGTCTCATCCCTATCATGTACGGCCACCACCTCGTACTTAGAAACTGACGACGGCGCAAAAGGTGGGTACAACAAAATCCAACATACCTGTACGTGTTTCCATACGCGCACATCTCCATTGCACGACTGTCATCTCTGGGTACGTTGGTCCACACACTCCCGCACCTCATCAGTGTAATACGTGCAGCATGTACGCCATCCAGCTGGGGTACGGTACGTCAACGACCTCGGGGTACGGTATGTCACCGCACAACACCAGTGCAATACGGAGGCGTGCCGCACTTACGTCATCGAAGTACGTCACCGCACTTCACCAGTGTTATACGTGCAGCATGTACGCCATCCAGCTGGGGTACGGTACGTCAACGACCTCGGGGTACGGTACGTCACCGCACAACACCAGTGCAATACGGAGGCGTGCCGCACCTACGTCATCGAAGTACGTCACCGCACTTCACCAGTGTCATATGTGCAGCATGTACGCCATCCAGCTGGGGTACAGTACGTCAACGACCTCGGGGTACGGTACGTCACCGCACAACACCAGTGAAATACGGAGGCGTGCCGCACCTACGTCATCGAAGTACGTCACCGCACTTCACCAGTGTCATACGTGCAGCATGTACGCCATCCATCTGGGGTACGGTACGTCAACGACCTCGGGGTACGGTATGTCACCGCACAACACCAGTGCAATACGGAGGCGTGCCGCACCTATGTCATCGAAGTACGTCACCGCACTTCACCAGTGTCATACGTGCAGCATGTACGCCATCCAGCTGGGGTACGGTACGTCAACGACCTCGGGGTACGGTACGTCACCGCACAACACCAGTGTAATACGGAGGCGTGCCGCACCTACGTCATCAAAGTACGTCACCGAACTTCACCAGTGTCATACGTGCAGCATGTACGCCATCCAGCTGGGGTACGGTACGTCAACGACCTCGGGGTACGGTACGTCACCGCACAACACCAGTGCAATACGGAGGCGTGCCGCACCTACGTCATCAAAGTACGTCACCGCACTTCACCAGTGTCATACGTGCAGCATGTACGCCGTCCAGCTGGGGTACGGTACGTCAACGACCTCGGGGTACGGTACGTCACCGCACAACACCAGTGTAATACGGAGGCGTGCCGCACCTACGTCATCGAAGTACGTCACCGAACTTCACCAGTGTCATACGTGCAGCATGTACGCCATCCAGCTGGGGTACGGTATGTCAACGACCTCGGGGTACGGTACGTCACCGCACAACACCAGTGCAATACGGAGGCGTGCCGCACCTACGTCATCGAAGTACGTCACCGCACTTCACCAGTGTCATACGTGCAGCATGTATGCCATCCAGCTGGGGTACGGTACGTCAACGACCTCGGGGTACGGTACGTCACCGCACAACACCAGTGCAATACGGAGGCGTGCCACACCTACATCATCGAAGTACGTCACCGCACTTCACCAGTGTCATACGTGCAGCATGTACGCCATCCAGCTGGGGTACGGTACGTCAATGACCTTGGGGTACGGTACGTCACCGCACAACACCAGTGCAATACGGAGGCGTGAAGCACCTACGTCATCGAAGTACGTCACCGCACTTCACCAGTGTCATACGTGCAGCATGTACGCCATCCAGCTGGGGTACGGTACGTCAACGACCTCGGGGTACGGTACGTCACCGCACAACACCAGTGCCCAGCATCAGAGTGTGTGTGTGGCTAAGACCAGCAGTGCCCACCAGTGCCCAGCAGCATAGGGTGTGTGTGTCTAAGACCCCCACCAGTGCCCACCAGTGCCCACCAGTGCCCAGCACCAGAGTGTGTGTGTGGCTGAGACCCCCACCACTGCCCACCAGTGCCCAGCATCAGAGTGTGTGTGTGGCTAAGACCAGCAGTGCCCACCAGTGCCCAGCAGCATAGGGCGTGTGTGTCTAAGACCAGCAGTGCCCACCAGTGCCCAGCACCAGAGTGTGTGTGTGGCTGAGACCCCCACCAGTGCCCACCAGTGCCCAGCATCAGAGTGTGTGTGTGTCTAAGACCCCCACCAGTGCCCACCAGTGCCCAGCATCAGAGTGTGTGTGTGTCTAAGACCCCCACCAGTGCCCACCAGTGCCCAGCATCAGAGTGTGTGTGTGTCTAAGACCCCCACCACTGCCCGCCAGTGCCCACCAGTGCCCAGCATCAGAGTGTGTGTGTGTCTAAGACCCCCACCTCTGCCCACCAGTGCCCACCAGTGCCCAGCACCAGAGTGTGTGTGTGGCTGAGACCCCCACCAGTGCCCACCAGTGCCCAGCATCAGAGTGTGTGTGTGGCTAAGACCCCCACCACTGCCCACCAGTGCCCAGCATCAGAGTGTGTGTGTGGCTAAGACCCCCACCAGTGCCCACCAGTGCCCAGCATCAGAGTGTGTGTGTGGCTAAGACCAGCAGTGCCCAGCAGTGCCCAGCAGTGCCCAGCAGTATAGGGTGTGTGTGTCTAAGACCCCCACCAGTGCCCACCAGTGCCCAGCACCAGAGTGTGTGTGTGGCTGAGACCCCCACCAGTGCCCACCAGTGCCCACCAGTGCCCAGCATCAGAGTGTGTGTGTGGCTAAGACCCCCACCACTGCCCACCATTGCCCAGCATTAGAGTGTGTGTGTGTCTAACACCCCACCACTGCCCACCAGTGCCCACCAGTGCCCAGCACCAGAGTGTGTGTGTGGCTGAGACCCCCACCAGTGCCCACCAGTGCCCAGCATCAGAGTGTGTGTGTGGCTAAGACCCCCACCAGTGCCCACCAGTGCCCAGCATCAGAGTGTGTGTGTGGCAAAGACCCTCACCACTGCCCACCAGTGCCCAGCATCAGAGTGTGTGTGTGTCTAAGACCCCCACCACTGCCCACCACTGCCCACCAGTGCCCAGCACCAGAGTGTGTGTCTGGCTGAGACCCCCACCAGTGCCCACCAGTGCCCACCAGTGCCCAGCATCAGAGTGTGTGTGTGGCTAAGACCTCCACCAGTGCCCACCAGTGCCCAGCATCAGAGTGTGTGTGTGTGGCTAAGACCCCCACCACTGCCCACCAGTGCCCAGCATCAGAGTGTGTGTGTGTCTAAGACCCCCACCACTGCCCACCAGTGCCCAGCACCAGAGTGTGTGTCTGGCTGAGACCCCCACCAGTGCCCACCAGTGCCCACCAGTGCCCAGCACCAGAGTGTGTGTCTGGCTGAGACCCCCACCAGTGCCCACCAGTGCCCACCAGTGCCCAGCATCAGAGTGTGTGTGTGGCTAAGACCAGCAGTGCCCACCAGTGCCCAGCAGCATAGGGTGTGTGTGTCTAAGACCCCCACCAGTGCCCACCAGTGCCCACCAGTGCCCAGGATCAGAGTGTGTGTGTATAACCCCCCCCCACTGCCCAACAGTGGCCAGCCATTACAACATATAGCTAACATTCTTAACCACATTACCACCAGGAGATTGACACATGTCAACATAACTATATTTTAACATCATACCACCTCCCAGGCACACAGCAGTCACAGACTTTTCCACACAAACTCAAGTTCAGAAAGTGAAAATAATAGCTTTATTCAGCTGGTTCCAAATATAAAAGCAAATAAGAGTCCTCGCTCATTAAAGGCCATTGGCCAGTCAAAAGATGTCTCTGCAACAGTCTGTGCCTCCATGGGTGTGCACACACCCAAACTTGCCTGCACATGGCGTTTAATCAGCTGTGGTAACTATGGGGGCACCATCTGTGGAATCCTCCGGCACCGCATGGACAGGAGAGGGAAGGACAGGTGGAGTGGGTGCAGGTGTAGTGGATTCATCCACACTGGTTGGGGCATCGCCAAAAGTAGATTCAAAAACCTGGCTGCACACCGCAGCCAGTGCAGAAAAACTAGCACCTGAACCCGGGGACACATTGGGGGTGGAGGTACAGGGCTGTGAGTCAGTTCTACTGGGTGTGTGGATGCGTGTGTGAGGTGTCTCCCCTCTCCCTGGGTGTGTGCCTACTTCCCCTTGAGAATGGGTGCGTGGAGCTTTGAGCTTCTTATGCTGTGTGTGTGAGCTGGGTGTGTCTGACCTGTGGCGTGTGGGAGTATGCTGTGTAGGTATGTGAGAGGCAGAGGTGGATGGGTCTGAAGGATGGGGGGGGGGAACAGATGCTGCTGGGTGTACAGAGCTGCCGTCAGTGTTGACTCCATGGCAGCCACACTTCGACGTAGATCAGACATGGGTGATGACATGCCCTCCATGAACGACACCACCTGTGTAAGCAGTTGTGTATGTCCATGGAGGACAGTCAGCATGGATGTCTGACCTACTGCAATCTGCCGGAGTAGGTCCACAGTCTCAGCACTGAGGGCAGCAGGGGACACAGGGGCAGGGGCTGCGGTGCCGGGAACAAAGGAGACACGGGGTCTAGCACGGACCCTAGGGACAGTAACGACTGGGAGAGTGGAGATGGTACTGGAGGAGGGGAGGGCAGCCAAAGAAGAAGATGTGACCATTGTTGCATATTCCCCCTCCTCCTGAGAGTCAGACTCGGAGTTGTCGGCATGGTAAGATGTGTCAGTCACATGTCGTCCGGCCTGCAGACTCTCCTCACCCTCCGTGCCACTGCCTCCCTCTAACTCCTCAAAGCAGGTGGCACTGCCTGGTCCGCGCCTGTGTCTCCTTCAGATTCAGATGCTGCTGCTGTGGGCAAGGAGAACAACAAAAACATATCAGTCACCTGTACACATCAGACATATAAGCTACAATACATTTTGCCTCATTTCTAAACATGGCATGCATTATGAGTCACATTACACAGAACACTGCACAATGCAAAGTCTAGTTGTGGCCAATTGTGAGAGACACAACGCTCAATGTATAGTAGGATACAAGCAACAGCCAAGGAAAACACTAGTATGAAAGACACAATGATGATCCACAGCCTGACAACAGGATAGCTGATCATGCATCCCAGCTCATTTTCCCACCCTGCCACCCAAACCCAGACCTGGACATGTTTGAATTGCTTACACCTTGTGCCACATGGGAAACGTCCTGCCTGAACTGAAATCTGATGCCATCCTGGGACATAATTCAAGTGTTACATCACCTCACACTGGCATCACAGCTGTTGATCCCCAAAGCCACATTGTGTGGCTGACGATCATTATTAGTTAGACACAACAATCTAAGTATTTGGCGAATATGCACACATGCACTGCCCAGTGTGAGTATGCATGAGCCCGAAATATTGCACATGTACATTGCGCACCTGTATCCAACACATGACAAATCGAAAGAGTACCATGGACAAAGGCCACTGAGGCTGACTCGTGCAGAAAACATATGTTGACACTCAGGATACGTGCCAAAGTATTAAGAATGGCAGAAACAGTGCACATGTGGTGCTACATGTAATGTACCAACTGGTGTCACAGACCCACCTCCAACATGATGATGTGCTAAGGAAGATGCAGACGGAGACATTGCACCATAGGAGTACATGTGAAAAACAAACATCAGCCAAAGTGCTGGGCAAATGTGGAGTACGGCTAAAAGTTTAAAGAAGCTGCTGCAGAAACTGGGACATTCTAATGCCAATGCATGGAGTGCCTGTCTGACCACACCACTCAAACTATGGGAGTGTTACCATGCCTTGGAGCACTGCAGGGAGCATGTGACACACATGACAACAAACAGACATGTACCTACCCCCTACTTGCTGCTGTCCCTCCTGCAACTGCCTATGGAGGTCTGGGAACACCACTTCCAGGACCCGGAGCACGTGGGGGGTGAGGTGGCGGGTGCCGCCATGCCGGCGTGGAGCTTCCAGATGCAGCTGGACTCTGGCGATGCGGCGGGTCCAGCGCCGGATGTCCTGCCACCTCTTCTTGATGTTTCTGAGCCTCCTGCGAGGCCCCCCCTCACTCCTGATTTCACCCTTCTCATAGGTAGATACCTGTCACAAATGTAAAGTAAAAGAGCATCAGTACACCTGGTCCATGTCCAAAAGACACACATATGTGGACAAAATACTTTTTGACGACAGGGCATCGTAGCCTCCACACATTTGCATCATTGTCCAGGAGTATGTTGCCTGTGAGCAAACACTGCTGCAGTACATGCCATTGAAAGGCTACAGATGACATGACGTGCGCTAAACACTCTTAGAGCATGGCACTCACAGAGCAATGTATGCTACATCTGGATGCACTGCAGCCCCTGACACGCTGACACGAACCCCACTACACAAAATAACCCTCTTGACACAACACTGTACACCCTGGCATTCACTCCAAACAACATTGCATATAAACACCATACATACACAGTGGCCATTATGTCACACACACAACAGGTGCACACTCCAAGGTATTGCACACATCACTCACCTGATCCCCTGGTCTCCCATACAGCTAGCTGTAGTTTGGCAGGAGGGCATCCAGCAGGGCCTTGTTCTCAGCATCAGTGAATGCAGGTGCCCTCTCCATGCTCAGCTAATCAGGGTCCAGAGGATTCAGAGACAGCAGCTGTGGTTACCACACCAATGTTGTGCAGGCAAGTGCCCTCACACAGCCACATGCTGCCTTATATCTGTGCTGCAGAGGGTCTGTGAGTCCAAGGAGTAGTGTGTGATAGGCCACCATAGTTAGCATCCTATGTTCCATCCAATCACATCACACATAAGGCCATGACACACATATGCATGGTTTGAAAACTGAGCCTGAGCTGAACAACAACATTTGCAACATTGTATACTTTTGCCCAACTGAATTTTCTACAACACCTGTAGGAGCCTCAACAAACTCTGTATCCATGACAACCTGGTTGCATTTTGATCAGTACACTGTTCCCCTAGATGTTGGCTATGTATTTATTCAAATTCACACACAAGTACGGTGACATTGCCGTTGCGTATGCAACCCATCCAATGGTGTTACGAGGCGTACACACGCACGTACCATTGGGGTACGCTTGGCTCGCGTACGGCTCAAATGCAATAGGGAAACGAGGCGTACACACGCACGTACCATTGGGGTACGCTTGGCTCGCGTATGGCTGAAATGCAATAGGGAAACGAGGCGTACACACGCACGTACCATTGGGGTACGCTTGCCTCGCGTATGGCTGAAATGCAATAGGGAAACGAGGCGTACACACGCACGTACCATTGGGGTACGCTTGCCTCGCGTATGGCTGAAATGTAATAGGGAAACGAGGCGTACACACGCACGTACCATTGGGGTACGCTTGGCTCGCGTATGGCTGAAATGCAATAGGGAAACGAGGCATACACACGCACGTACCATTGGGGTACGCTTGGCTCGCGTATGGCTGAAATGCAATAGGGAAACGAGGCGTACACACGCACGTACCATTGGGGTACGCTTGGCTCGCGTATGGCTGAAATGCAATAGGGAAACGAGGCGTACACACGCACGTACCATTGGGGTACGCTTGGCTCGCGTATGGCTGAAATGCAATAGGGAAACGAGGCCTACACACGCACGTACCATTGGGGTACGCTTGGCTCGCGTATGGCTGAAATGCAATAGGGAAACGAGGCGTACACACGCACGTACCATTGGGGTACGCTTGGCTCGCGTATGGCTGAAATGCAATAGGGAAACGAGGCCTACACACGCACGTACCATTGGGGTACGCTTGGCTCGCGTATGGCTGAAATGCAATAGGGAAACGAGGCCTACACACGCACGTACCATTGGGGTACGCTTGGCTCGCGTATGGCTGAAATGCAATAGGGAAACGAGGCCTACACACGCACGTACCATTGGGATACAGTGCGTCAGACATGCTCGAGTGTACGATTGTGTAGGCTGCATCCCTGTCCTACCCCATGTCACCATTGGGAGATTGAGTCCAGGAAATCACATAGCAGGGATGTAGTCTACACTCATGTCTAGGATGTGGATGCATACATCAGCATGGCATCCATACATCAGCATGCCCAAGGTGTGGCAGACATAGAAGAAGCACAGGGACTGTGACTTTGTGACTCAGTTGATGTGTGAAGAGCTGGCGAGACATGTCATCAACCATATTTCACATGTGCATCACATGCATTCAACACTTCACACCGGAGTTAACGACTCATATTGGTGACTGACCGTCACCGTTGCTGTCTCCACTGTTTTCACGTCAAGCACAACAACAAGAGCTGCTCAAACTGCTGGGAATCCAGGTGTGATTGGACCCACAAGCCGCTCAGACTCCAGCAGTTGGCCCTGCACCAATATAGCTCATGGTCTGGACGTAGGACGAGTGTCTGGGCGTGGGTGTTGAGACATCAGAGCCCCTGAATTACACATCAGTCCTCCAGGGCTGAGTCGTCACGTATCCCAAATGAGTCAAAGATATGTCATCGCACTTCCAAATCCCCACAATGCACGTGCAATGCTGCATGTGATCCGGGTGACACCGGCCATGCGGCTCTGTCAGATTAGCTGCCGTCATAGCCTGCACCACGACCTCCGGGCCCTGCCCTGCATGTGAAGCAGGAGGAGTCAGTGCACTTCCTCATGTCCATGATGTCCCTCAACCCAACAACGGCCTCCGCGTCGGCTCCTGTCCCAGCGGACCCGTCTGGGGGCACGAGCGCGTCTGGTGAATTGCCCCTGACGCCATCACTCGCTTTGTCCCTGACGCAGGCGGCGCATAAGTCCCGGAACCGCTGGGACAGACAGGATGTGAATGGTCACCCTGGTCCTCGCTGGTTCACCTCACAACCTCACTGGCAACAGTCCCCCAGGTGTCAGCCATGGTGCCATTCTTGGGTGGTGCTGTCCCCAATACCACACACAGTACGGCTCCAGCGTGGAGACTGTGCGGCTGAACACCGCTATAAATGCTGCATGGGGAGTAAAACTTCAATGAGCCTGCCACAGCTCATTACAATGGGTGTTAATGGGTATTTGTAGGGTAATGAAGACCCAGTGGCACGTGAGTGTCAGTCCCAAGACGACAGTCCAGGTGGACTGGGGGATGCGAGTGGTCTGGACACCTAGCCTGACACTGGTGATGCCTCTACTCCAAACGTGTTTCTGGATGAGTGGGCAACGTACAGTGTAGTGTTTATGTGGGTGGCCGGAGCCTTGCCCCTTCATCTCCCCGTTGCCGCCGTGAGGACCAACCTCCTCACTTAGGTCCTTCAACTCCACTCACGCTCCGCTGTGCCTCTGCAGGCCTATCTTCAGGAATGTACTGTATCTATATTGGCCTGCATGTACAGGCACGCTGCATGTTTGGCTGTAGATAGGCACGTTGTCAGACGACCACTCCCCTCCCCGGACTAACCATGTTCCCTGTCCTCCCACCCCACCCCAGGGAGCAGGGGCATCCATGCCCCCAAATCACAGACCACATTCCCGTTAGCTCCGCTGTAGAGGGCATCCAAGAGGTATGAGCACTACGGAAACATGTCTTCATCCTCCCTGAGTCTGGGAGTGGGCTCTTCCTACATCACATGCCTCTTTGTCTGGTACCCACACTCTCTGTGGGACATGGTTGTGTAACTGCTGGCAGAGTGTGCGTTGTAGGTACGGGCAATACTTGGCCACGCCCTTGTAGGATGCCAATCACCCACACTGTCTTTTTTCCAATGTGGCCTGGATAGCCCCGACTCACTGGGCAGATTGATGGCATCCAGGGAGGCATATTTGTCAAAAGCTTGTCATGTATTCAAAGTCGGGTTTATGCGAATAACTACTGTTCCTTACTGATATCTTGTTACAAAACGTAAGTAACTCGTCCATACAGTTCAGTATATGTGCTGTAGGAGCATCTATGTTGTGTCCTTTTCGTGATGACCTGGTTTGTAATGTACACACACCATGCCCTGTGTGTTAATTACCCACTCATATGTGTGATGGCAGCACATACCATTTGTCACAAATCAAAGATTTATGATGTATGATGATGGTCATGTAATACCTTGGGAATGTAAACACCGCAACATTACTAAGTCAGAACTGTGCAAATTATGGCACATGTGGTGTGTGTGTGTATTGCTGTCAGCTGTCTGGATGTGCAGACAAGCTGCTACTCACATTCACATGACGTGTGTCACTGACATGATACATTGTCATGCCCACTAAGACCTTTCCATCAGATCGTTTGTATGCATGTCATATCCATTCCACACACCACAGGTCTTTTACTTTTCACGGAGGAGTGGCTGGGAGCTGGCACATGTTACATTAGTGTGTATCCCACGCCACACTCCAAATTGTCTAGATTATTTGAAGCAGTGTTGCTTATGCCATGTACATTGTAATTGTCTTAGTCAGACCGTTGAAGACATTTCCTATAAATTGTGTATTGCAGGGCACCCCCTCTGCAAAAGGCCGTTGCCTGACTTGGAAGCCATGAGGGAGCGCAATTGCATCCGTCGGTATCGCTTCAACCGACAGATGATCAAGGACCTGACGGACAGGCTGGAGGCTCACCTACAACCACGCCACAGGTATCCAACTGCGCTGACACCCAAGGTAAAGGTGATGGCAGCCCTCCATTTCTTTGCCACAGGTACGTTCCAATTCACCATAGCTGATGTGGGAGGGATGTCTCAGACTACGTTTAGCCGGGTATTGGGTGATGTATTGGCAGCTATGTTGCTGCACCTGGATGAATTCATTACATTCCCTACTCCAGAAGAGTTGACAGATGTCAAGGGGGAATTCTATGCCCTGGGCCGCATGCCACATGTAATTGGTGCAATTGATGGTACACATGTTACTCTAGTGCCACCACAGGATCAGGAGCAACCGTATCGCAACAGGAAACACTACCACTCGATAAATGCCCTGGTGGTGTGTCTTGCCAACATGATTATCTCACATGTTTGTGCACGTTTTCCAGGATCGTGCCACAATGCTTTCATCATGAGGCGTAGCAGGGTACCACAGATGATGCTGCAGCTGCACAACCACCGGGCATGCTTGTTGGTGAGTATACCCTGTCAGCTATGTATGTCAGTATGTCACAACTTCATGATCTGCATCATATTACACACTCATTTTCATGATGTCAATTTGCAGGAGACGCAGGATATCCAAACATGCCGTGGTTAATGACTCCACTACGCAACCCCAGGACAGCTGCAGACCAGCGGTACAACAATGCTCATGGGAAGACCAGGCGGGTGATCGATCGAACTTTTGGACTCCTGAAGAGCCGGTTCAGGTGCCTGGACAAGACAGGCGGAGCCCTCCAATACAGCCCACGCAAGGTGTGTGACATCTTCACCGTGTGCTGCATGCTACACAACATGGCAGTGGAGAAGGCCGTGCCACTCTACCTTGATCCTGATGAGCTGGAACATCCGCCCGTTGAGGATGAAGGCCTTGCCCAGGATGCCAGCGACGAGGAGGGTGAAGATGATATCCGGAGTCACCTCATCCGCAACTTCTTTTCATGATGGTGAGTCATAGCAGCTGTAATCTGAAACATCTACAATAGAGTTGCATGGGTAGCATGCTGTGTATGCAACAGACTGTATGCAAGCTCACTTGGATGTTTGGTGTGCAGTGTCACACAGGTGCAGATGTCATACAACACACATACGTGCTATGTGTGCAATTTGAATGTACAGGTGTACTACAACATCTGGATAATAAACAGGACATTGTCAAAATGACATGAAACAGAACTTGACCCCTTGTGTGCCACTCTCACCGACAGCTCGCCCTGCCTGTTGTCCGTTGGGGTCATCGTGGTCATCCTGCTATTGCTCATCATGATTGCGACGTCTGCCAAATCAACGGAGCATGCATGGACATGTGGAGAAGTCAATTTGGGTAAGGACTCATATGAGGCTGTTTAGCGTTGGTATGTTTTGAAACGTGTTGTACATGTTCATGTGCATGTAGTGAGATACATGCAACTACAAAATGTTACTTATTACATGTATGCCCACTCCCATGACAGGATAGTCACCCCATCTGACTGTCATCTGTTGTAGTTAGAGACTCTGGTGAAATCATCCATGTGTGTAGACATTGACACAGCTACATTGCATATACCATGGCTTTACATTGTGTCAGAGGTCACAACCACGGACTCTGTGGGGGATTGCAGCCTCACTGTGTGCATTAGAATGTGAATGGATCCTCTCCTCCAGCTTGTGGGCCAGTTCCGTTTGTTTACCATCAAACCATGTGGTGTAGGTGTGGCACAGTCTATGTTCCACATGTTGAGATAACTGTCCTGTCATTCTGTTTACATGGATGCATTGCCCCTTGTAGCAGTATATCATGTCACTGTCATGTCGTTACCACAGTGCAGCTAGAAAATACAGCTACACCAGCCTTCACAGTGAGTAGCAGTTCTGTTTTGATTCACATGATGCCATTAATGTTTAGCATGGGAAATGACAATGTTTGGGTGATGCATATGGGATTTATTGTGTAGCACCAGTGGAGTGTGGTCATTCCCATGAATCTCTAGTCCCGTGCGGCATTACTGGGCAATACTAGGGTCTCATTATGTGGCTTGGATCAACATCACTTGCACTTTAAATTTTTTTAACCTGCATATCATGTTTAGCATAGTAATGCACACTTGACAGATCAAAAGACTGGCTACTGAGTGCCTTCATTGCATGTAGATCATTAGCTTCGTCATCATATGTGATACTTACAGCTGTTGTGGGTCAAGTCAAGTTGGGGTACATGGCCCTTATGGGTACCCATAATCACATGCAGACATTACAGTTAGCGTAAGTAGCATTGCCATATGTCTCCATGAGTTTGTAAGGTCAACCTCATCTGAGCCAGTGAATGATTTGTAACAAAATAGATCTCATTGCATGGTAGCTCACTTGAGTGCGTACCACATGACTCGAATGGATGACAGACTGTCCTAGGTTTTATGTGTCTGTCATAGCATCGGATCTCATGTGATACCATGATTACTCTACTAAAATTGTCTACAGTCAGTAAACTTCACAGGTGTGACTGGTACAGTGTAGCTAATTATGTTTTTGTATTGTCTGTGACATGAGAATGTACTCCTAATGGTTATGTACCTCTGTTTCAGGTCTCCCTCCCAGCAGTTCCCATCCTCTCCTTCCCTCGCCTGATCTCCCTTTTGTGTCTGTCGTTTGTACTCAGACCAAGGGGCTATTTGGAGGTGGAACCCTTTGAGCATCACATCACACTGATGAAGTAAGGTACGGCCAGTCCTTGACAGGCTTGTCGCCAATAGTACTGCTGCATTACAGGTGACATCATTAATAGTGGTATTTGGAGTTCTTGCCAATGCTCATGTATGTTTGATAATGCTCTATGGGCTCCCAATGTAAATAATCATGTTGTGCATGACGTCTGACTTCTACAGATAAATGTGCCGCCTTGATGTCAACGCACATGTCCTTCTAATGTGCATGTATACTATCTAGCATGAAGTTAGCTTATGCTTGTTATGTGTTTACCTGTAAAGTGACCAAACGCATGGTGTGGGGGAGGCTAGAATACTATGTTGTGTGTGAGGTATCATCACACCGCTGTTATGCCGCGAGGCACTTTACTAACAATTTCAAAGCATTTCCCTTGAGAAAGGGCGTCTGCCCGAAATGCATCGGGAATTTGTGTTTTGGATTATAATGGATTATAATGATTGAATTATGGATTACCCAGCAAATTGCTTTTGATGTATAATACACAGATGAATACTAACATACCATGTGAAGAATAAAACACTTGATAATCCAACAATCAGATTGTTTTTCATCAAAAACGTTTAGTGAATAAGACCAAGGTCTACATGCTGTGCATCGGTTTGTTCCCCTCCGAGTAGGGGAACCTTCAGATTTCTTAGCTCTTGTGCCTTCACTGTTTGGTACAGACAGTGTTCATCCGAGTGCACGCTACAATTCATTACAACCGTATCAACTCAAGTTTACCTACGCTGTGCGAGTGCCCACTTAAACTTGATTCACATGATGCCATTAATGTTTAGCATGGGAAATGACAATGTTTGGGTGATGCATATGTGATTTATTGTGTAGCACCAGTGGAGTGTGGTCATTCCCATGAATCTCTAGTCCCGTGCGGCATTACTGGGCAATGCTAGGGTCTCATTATGTGGCTTGGATCAACATCACTTGCACTTTAAATTTTTTTAACCTGCATATCATGTTTAGCATAGTAATGCACACTTGACAGATCAAAAGACTGGCTACTGAGTGCCTTCATTGCATGTAGATCATTAGCTTCGTCATCATATGTGATACTTACAGCTGTTGTGGGTCAAGTCAAGTTGGGGTACATGGCCCTTATGGGTACCCATAATCACATGCAGACATTACAGTTAGCGTAAGTAGCATTGCCATATGTCTCCATGAGTTTGTAAGGTCAACCTCATCTGAGCCAGTGAATGATTTGTAACAAAATAGATCTCATTGCATGGTAGCTCACTTGAGTGCGTACCACATGACTCGAATGGATGACAGACTGTCCTAGGTTTTATGTGTCTGTCATAGCATCGGATCTCATGTGATACCATGATTACTCTACTAAAATTGTCTACAGTCAGTAAACTTCACAGGTGTGACTGGTACAGTGTAGCTAATTATGTTTTTGTATTGTCTGTGACATGAGAATGTACTCCTAATGGTTATGTACCTCTGTTTCAGGTCTCCCTCCCAGCAGTTCCCATCCTCTCCTTCCCTCGCCTGATCTCCCTTTTGTGTCTGTCGTTTGTACTCAGACCAAGGGGCTATTTGGAGGTGGAACCCTTTGAGCATCACATCACACTGATGAAGTAAGGTACGGCCAGTCCTTGACAGGCTTGTCGCCAATAGTACTGCTGCATTACAGGTGACATCATTAATAGTGGTATTTGGAGTTCTTGCCAATGCTCATGTATGTTTGATAATGCTCTATGGGCTCCCAATGTAAATAATCATGTTGTGCATGACGTCTGACTTCTACAGATAAATGTGCCGCCTTGATGTCAACGCACATGTCCTTCTAATGTGCATGTATACTATCTAGCATGAAGTTAGCTTATGCTTGTTATGTGTTTACCTGTAAAGTGACCAAACGCATGGTGTGGGGGAGGCTAGAATACTATGTTGTGTGTGAGGTAGATGGCTTTGTAGTTGCTTTTTGGCTTTGAACACACTAGCTGTAGTGTACACCTGCTGACGATGTGTGTTTTGTGCCCCACTTGTGCGGAAGGGCCCTGATCCAGTGGCTGTGATCTTTGGTGATTACTGTGCCATTTTATTTGCTGTGACCCTGAGTGAGACAGACACTCCTGCCTTCACATACACATGTCACTTTGTGGCTTGCAAATGCCCTTGTGGTATGTGCTTGTTTTGCAAGTTGTCACACCCCTCCTGCCAGCATGTCTTCACTCATTGCTGCTGCTGCATATACAGCCACCATGCCGCACACATTATCCAGGGACACAGAGACCTACAGGATGACCCTGCTTCCATCCATTTATAGAGCATGCTCCTGCCACCCTACACACAGACTACCCCAGACATTTACCCTCCTGCTATCACAATGCTTCTAACTCAGCCATTGCAGCTGCTATGCCTGTGTGTGCAACACATACTGGCACGACTATGGCAGATTCACATGACATTGGGTCTATGTACCACCAGGTCATGTGCCGTGTACAGCACACACACACCTTCCATAGGCACAATATTGTACGCCACATCAGCAAAAACATAGCTGTCACTGTCAGTCAAGTAGCCACAGGGGAGACAAACCATGACCATGTCTCTTGGGTGTGGTGTGATTTCCCCATTCTGGTGTAGGTATTTGTCAGATGTGGGTAGTAGTTCTGTATGCGTTGCTCCCATTACAGTAGTATAGTACTTGTAGCTACATAGGGGTAGGTCACCTATTCAGGTGTGCTTGTGTAGAGTGCTACAGCCCATTGCCCACAGTCTGTCCTGCCAACCTTGTCCTGTGCGCCATTCATCACATCCACAGTACTGCATCATGCAGACGATAGTTCACATACCTAGGGACACAGTTGTAGGTACACCCTACGTGGCCAACTACTTTTGTCACACTGATCTGTACACCTCAAAGTGACTCTCCTGGGCCTGCCTGTGATAGCAGTTTTGGGCTCCAAACCCCCTCCAGCATTTACTATCCCACACAGTTGTGTCTTTCCATCCATGTATCTAGTTGTTAGGATTTCCCCCCCAATGTGTGTCCACATCAGATTCTGATCCAAGTGTGTGGTAGGCTGCTGTTTGTCGGATACCCTTCCATTTCATACATTTGCACACACATATCTATTTATGCTGTGGTTCAAAGATAACTCACCACATGCGTATGAGGATTAGTATATTTATTGGGAGATCTTGTGCAGGGAACGTGAATAAGTGCTGTACAGAAAGGGGTGGAATCCAAAGTTCACTGCCGGAGATGAGATGCCTTACAGTTTCAGTCAACAGAGTCAAGGCCACAGTGCTTGGCATCATTGGGCAGACTGTGACTAGCATGTCCATGTGGGAGAGTCTCATAGGGGATGCTGTTGCACCCAGGGGCAATATGCCAGGTCCAGTGTCCTGGGAGATGTGCATGGCTCACTGCCTCTCAACGTCTTAACCGTGGACGACCCACCTTCCTTGGGGGACCCTCAGGTGCAGGCCTGGACGATGCATGGGATGCTACGTCAGAGAGTACCTCCTCCTCCTCCTCCTCCCTCCCTGCGGCTGGTGTCACACTTTGCCGTGATGTTGCTGGCCTTGTGACACAGGGAGGGTGCTGCATGTTGGCAGCTATCTGACGTAGCGATTGGCTCATTTCCCGATGCACCGTCAAGAGCTGAGCCAGACTTGCCTCCACCCGTCCATAATGTAGGTCTTGCCTGGTTATTTGCTCTGCCTGCTGTTCTTTCACCTGGTGAGGGTCTCCGCAAGCTGGCCTATCTCCCTGGTGTCCCGCCGGTATGCCTCCAGGATGTTAGCGAGTTCTGGCATACCGGATGCTGCAGCTGACTGGCCAGAATCTCGCCTCCGCCTTCCGCCACTCCCACCCCCCTGACCCACACGAACACGGCCTGCGCTTGTGGGCACATCCAATCGACGGGCCCCCCGAGTGCTGGCAGGGTGGAGGTCGTCAGCAACCTCAGGGGCGCCCGACAAAGGGTGTCCCTCATTTTCAGACTGGCTCGATTGTGGATCATGGGCAGGGCTGTGACATGTCTGCTGGGATGTGGTGGGATTGGGTCCGGTGGTTGGCTGAGATGTAGCTGGTACAGTTGCTGCAGGCGTTTGGGATCCAGAGGAGCCAGGTTGGTTGGGGTCATCCACAGTGCGTTGAGTGGCGTCGCTGTCGGTGGGGTCTGGGTCCTGCTGAGCCTGGGACTGGGATCCTTCTCCCCCCTGGTTGGGGGGGGCACACGTTCCCCTGTGTGTGGGAGAGACAGACACTGTTAAGGCACTATCATGTGAC
This sequence comes from Lissotriton helveticus, assembly GCF_964261635.1. Taxonomy (NCBI): domain Eukaryota; kingdom Metazoa; phylum Chordata; class Amphibia; order Caudata; family Salamandridae; genus Lissotriton; species Lissotriton helveticus. Next base: position 596,659,651 of record NC_136063.1, on the reverse strand, counting down.
ATCTTGTTTAGTTATCCATTATGAGCATCACAGTTCCACAAGCTTCACATTGTTGACATTTCTCTGTTGTGTATGTAGTGGTAGTAATTTGACATGTACTCAGGGGTATTTTCACTAATCCATTATCTTGACAATAACTGACACAGCCATTGCTGTGTCTTGTATTGGCGGCACAACACATGTAAGGCATTGGTCATGTTCAGGCAACATCCAGGATACGGTGTAAATCCTTATGTCTGCGTCAAGCATGCACAGAGTTTAGATACAGCATGTTGACGTTAGAGACAGAGCATCATTAATTTGCATGACATCTACTACTTTGGATGTCTTTTGCTGTACCGTGATGGCCAAACAATGCCAACACCCCTGGACCTGTACACACACTTATAGATCATGGATTTATAACTTGGCACTTCTGTAAGACGCATTACCTTTTCAATACCCATGTCCATGTTGGTACTTCAGTGCATCCACAACGTTCATGAGATGGGGCACGTGCGTTGTTTGAGCGCCACAATGGACTTGAGCATCTGCAATGTGCATGTATGAGTAGTATGCATTTTCATATGAGTGAGTGTTTTGTTGTGGTACATGACAATTGGGACAGTGTTGCACTCCAAAGCCTGTCCCCAGGGGATGAGTTTCTGTAAGGCGGGTGTAGGATAGGCCATGGTAGTAGTTTGTGTGTGATTTGCAAGCGTCCATCGTTCAAGATTTGGCTGCCCCCTGATGTTGCATGCTGGCATATTGTTGGTTTTGTCTTCATGCACAGGGTGTGTGACCTTGTCCTGGTGTTTGTGTTTTCAGTGATCACAGGAGGGACTTGTGCTGCCTACACCTGTGGCCATTGTGTACTACAGAGGCTTACGATATGTGTGTCCTGAGACAGTACAGTGTTGGCTGGAAATGGTGTGTGTGTTGCAGGCACTTAGTGGATGACTGCTGGTAATTAGGAGACATCCCTACACATTCTGCTCTATGGTGTTTGTAAGGTCTGTGCAGTGCTTGGGTGCAACTGTGTGTGTGCCCAGGGAGATGCGGTGAGGTGACAGTGGGAGGGAGGGCGACAGTGGGAGGGAGGGCGACAGAGGGAGAGGGCGACAGAGGGAGAGGGCAACAGTGGGAGAGGGCGACAGAGGGAGAGTGTGACAGTGGGAGGGAGGGCGACAGAGGGAGAGGGCGACAGTGGGAGAGTGTGACAGTGGGAGGGAGGGCGACAGAGGGAGAGGGCAACAGAGGGAGAGGGCAACAGAGGGAGAGGGCGACAGTGGGAGAGGGCAACAGAGGGAGAGGGCAACAGTGGGAGAGGGCGACAGAGGGAGAGTGTGACAGTGGGAGGGAGGGTGACAGAGGGAGAGGGCGACAGTAGGAGAGGGCAACAGAGGGAGAGGGCAACAGTGGGAGAGGGCGACAGAGGGAGAGTGTGACAGTGGGAGGGAGGGCGACAGAGGGAGAGGGCGACAGTGGGAGAGTGTGACAGTGGGAGGGAGGGCGACAGAGGGAGAGGGCAACAGAGGGAGAGGGCGACAGTGGGAGAGGGCGACAGAGGGAGAGTGTGACAGTGGGAGGGAGGGCGACAGAGGGAGAGGGCGACAGTGGGAGAGTGTGACAGTGGGAGGGAGGGCGACAGAGGGAGAGGGCAACAGAGGGAGAGGGCAACAGTGGGAGAGGGCGACAGAGGGAGAGTGTGACAGTGGGAGGGAGGGCGACAGAGGGAGAGGGCGACAGTGGGAGAGGGCAACAGAGGGAGAGTGTGACAGTGGGAGGGAGGGCGACAGAGGGAGAGGGCGACAGAGGGAGAGTGTGAGAGTGGGAGGGAGGGCGACAGTGGGAGAGGGCAACAGAGGGAGAGTGTGGCAGTGGGAGGGAGGGCGACAGAGGGAGAGGGAAACAGAGGGAGAGGGCGACAGAAGGAGAGGGCGACAGAGGGAGAGGGCGACAGAAGGAGAGGGCGACAGAGGGAGAGTGTGACAGAGGGAGAGTGTGACAGAGGGAGGGAGGGCGACAGAGGGAGAGGGCAACTGTGGGAGGGGGAGACAGGGTTGGAGGCAGGTTGTTTGTGCTTGTTCACTTGCTACACTGCCTTACTGTGTCACAAAATATTGTATCTCTGGAAGGTGTGTCCACAACATGATATTGTTTAGGAGCTGTGGTCTACTATCTTGTGTGATATTTCCCTATCCCTGTACATTGGGCATGGTTCCTGGGTGAGGCCCTGGGGCATATGGGATGAGAGCAGCCTCCTACCCTCCACCTTTCACCCTTTGTGGGTCCCACTTGCAACAAACCACTTTTAGTTGTGTCCCGCTAGGACTCATGGCCACCCACCCCATGCTGCTGGGCACTGTTGTAAGTCCACCCATATAACATGTATTTTGTGTACACTCACCAGACTCAACGGCTCCTTGTATTCCATGTACTCCTGCCGGTGCCAGCAGGGCCATGACTTTCTCCTCCCAGGGCTGGTATACAGGAGGTCTGCGGGGACCACCACCTCCAGTGTGGTGTGCAGAGGTGTAGTCCTGGTCCATTTTCTTCTTGACCATCCTCCGCAGATCATACAACCTGGCCTGGCATTCTCCCTTGGTGCGCCGGATGGGTGCAACAGCATTGACCCGGTCTACGATCCTCTCCCACAGGCGTGTTTTTTCTGCCATGCTGGTCTGTCTGACCAATGCGCCAAACAGCTGTGGCTCGACTCTGATGACTTCATCTGTAAGTATCTCCATCTCCGGGTTAGTGAACTTTGGATTCTTGGGTGTGGTCATGGTGTGGGGTGTATGTGATTGAGGGGGTGATGGCGTGTATGGATGAGGGTGTGTGGTTGTGATTGTGAAGGGGGTGGTGTGGGTGTAGATGTGATAGGGTGTATGTGTGAAGGTATGTGGCTGCTATAGTTGGTGTGCTCTCTGTTTCGTTGCAAGAATGGGTATGTTGCAAAGGATGATGGGTTGTATGTGTGGAGCCTTTTATTGGTCAAATAGTGGGTGTGGCTTAATTTGAATTGGTTGTGTGTGTGTTATATGGGGTGGGTGTTAGTGTTGACCTCTGTTTGGCTGTGACCAGGACATTGATTCTCTATGGTCTGTACACAGGAGACATGTTCAGTGTTGTTGTGCCACTTGTTTGCAAAGTCCTTGTGCTGTTTTGGGTGTTGGCGTTATGTGTGCGTGTCGTACTTGTGCGTGCGAGTGAGTGGTACGGGCTGTTGGCGGGTGGGGGTGTTCGCGTAGGCTTGTTGGGGGGGTGCGTGTCGTACTTGTGCGTGCGAGTGAGTGGTACGGGCCGTTGACGGGTGGGGGTGTTCGCATAGGCTTGTTGGGGGGGGTGCGTGTCGTACTTGTGCGTGCGAGTGAGTGGTACGGGCCGTTGGCGGGTGGGGGTGTTCGCGTAGGCTTGTTGGGGGGGGGGTGCGTGTCATACTTGTGCGTGCGAGTGAGTGGTACGGGCCGTTGGCGGGTGGGGGTGTGCGCATAGGCTTGTTGGGGGGGTGTGTGTCGTACTTGTGCGTGCGAGTGAGTGGTACGGGCCGTTGGCGGGTGGGGGTGTTCGCGTAGGCTTGTTGGGGGGGTGCGTGTCGTACTTGTGCGTGCGAGTGAGTGGTACGGGCCGTTGGCGGGTGGGGGTGTTCGCGTAGGCTTGTTGGGGGGGGTGCGTGTCGTACTTGTGCGTGCGAGTGAGTGGTACGGGCCGTTGGCGGGTGGGGGTGTTCGCTTAAGCTTGTTGGGGGTGTGTGCGTGTCGTACTTGTGCGTGCGAGTGAGTGGTACGGGCCGTTGGCGGGTGGGGGTGTTCGCGTAGGCTTGTTGGGGGTGTGTGCGTGTCGTACTTGTGCGTGCGAGTGAGTGGTACGGGCCGTTGGCGGGTGGGGGTGTTCGTGTAGGCTTTTGGGGGTGTGTGCGTGTCGTACTTGTGCGTGCGAGTGAGTGGTACGGGCCGTTGGCGGGTGGGGGTGTTCGCGTAGGCTTGTTGGGGGTGTGTGCGTGTCGTACTTGTGCGTGTGAGTGAGTGGTACGGGCCGTTGGTGGGTGGGGGTGTTCGCGTAGGCTTGTTGGGGGGGTGTGCGTGTCGTACTTGTGCGTGCGAGTGAGTGGTACGGGCCGTTGGCGGGTGGGGGTGTTCGCGTAGGCTTGTTGGGGGTGTGTGCGTGTCGTACTTGTGCGTGCGAGTGAGTGGTACGGGCCGTTGGCGGGTGGGGGTATTCGCGTAGGCTTGTTGGGGGTGTGTGCGTGTCGTACTTGTGCGTGCGAGTGAGTGGTACGGGCCGATGGCGGGTGGGGGTGTTCGCGTAGGCTTGTTGGGGGTGTGTGCGTGTCGTACTTGTGCGTGCGAGTGAGTGGTACGGGCCGTTGGCGGGTGGGGGTGTTTGCGTAGGCTTGTTGGGGGGGTGTGCGTGTCGTACTTGTGCGTGCGAGTGAGTGGTACGGGCCGTTGGCGGATGGGGGTGTTCGCGTACGCTTGTTGGGGGTGTGTGCGTGTCGTACTTGTGCGTGCGAGTGAGTGGTACGGGCCGTTGGCGGGTGGGGGTGTTCGCGTAGGCTTGTTGGGGGTGTGTGCGTGTCGTACTTGTGCGTGCGAGTGAGTGGTATGGGCCGTTAGCGGGTGGGGGTGTTCGCGTAGGCTTGTTGGGGGTGTGTGCGTGTACTACTTGTGCGTGAGCGAGGGGTACGCGTGTGGTATGTGTTGACGCTGCTAGATGCGAGCCACATATTGCCGTACGGATCATTATTCAAGTGCGATAACTTAGTTCCGTACGAATCGCTGTCAGGCTTCTCGTACAGGATCGTACTTGTGTGTTTGTACGAGCTGTTTACGAATCGTACGGTAGGATTCCCGATGCATGGTCGTACGGATCACCGACTGTGATTCGGACGGTTCGGTGATAATCGTACGGAAATAGACGGGAACGGATCGGAATTCGCAGGTCGGACGAAAAGTTCACATTCGTACGGAATCGGATACGGATGTGAGTCGTACGGCTGAATTTTTTACCGGATCGGAATCGACCCCTATGTGTCAATTGTGTTAGTAACTCTACTATGTCTATTATGTAACAGCACTTTGCGCTTTAAAAATGGCACGCCAGCCCCCATGACGGTGTCATGTGATCAAGGCTTTGTTAAGCCGAAACGCGTCATGGCAGATTGGTGTTGGGCTAAAGAATAAATAATTTGCACCAACTTCTGGGTCTCGCTTCGTCTATCTGGCTGATTTGCTGAGTTTTGGACGTCAACATACCGCATATATATATATATATATATATATATTCACTGAAAAAACCATAGGTTATAGACCATATATAGTTAGGAATTTGCATTTACAAAACCTTGAAAATTCACTGAAAAAACCATAGGTTAGAGACCATATATAGTTAGCTGGACATTTTATTGACATAAAACCAATGAAATTCCATATATAGTTAGTTGCACTAACTATATATCGCGCACCCGCAATCCACTGCTGATGATGTCACATATTACATCATTCATGACATGGTCAGTGACATCACTGATGACATCACTGATGACATCTCAAATGACATCACTGATGACATCATCTAGTGTCTGTGTGTTTTTGTAAAGTTTAAATATGTTTTACATATTGAAGAATGAGTGGATGTATGGAAGACTGAGTGTGTGTGTGGCTGGCTGGGAGGTGTGTGACTCTGTGCATATCAATGTGTACTTGTATCAGTGATTGTATAAGAGAGTAAGTATGTGTTAGTATATGTGTGAAAAAGTATGGTGTTCTGTGTTTAACTGTATAGATGAGGAAATCGAAGTGTGATTGATTCTTCACAGGACTGACTAGGTGTATGAGTGCATATGATAGTGTTGTAATAATGAGTGACTGTATGTATGAGTGATTGTATGGGTGAATGAGTGAATGTGTGTGTAGACGTAGAAATCAGTGAGTGCGTATGTAGTAACTGGTATTGGTGTGTCATGATATCATCAGTGATGTCATTTGAGATGTCATCAGTGGTGATGTCATTTGAGATGTCATCAGTGATGTCATCAGTGATGTCACTGAAGTATGGTGTTCTGTGTTTAACTGTATAGATGAGGAAATGGAAGTGTGATTGATTCTTTACAGGACTGACTAGGTGTGTGAGTAACTCCATGGATGAGTGGCAGTGTGTGAGTGTCTGCATAGGTGTATGAGTGCATATGATAGTGTTGTAATAATGAGTGACTGTATGTATGAGTGATTGTATGGGTGAATGAGTGAATGTGTGTGTAGACGTAGGAATCAGTGAGTGCGTATGTAGTAACTGGTATTGGTGTGTCATGATGTCATCAGTGATGTCATTTGAGATGTCATCAGTGATGTCATTTGAGATGTCATCAGTGATGTCATCAGTGATGTCACTGACCATGTCATGAATGATGTAATATGTGACATCATCAGCAGTGGATTGCGGGTGCGCGATATATAGTTAGTGCAACTAACTATATATGGAATTTCATTGGTTTTATGTCAATAAAATGTCCAGCTAACTATATATGGTCTCTAACCTATGGTTTTTTCAGTGAATTTTCAAGGTTTTGTAAATGCAAATTCCTAACTATATATGGTCTATAACCTATGGTTTTTTCAGTAAATTTCATTGGTTTTTTAAAAGCTAATATCTATAGCTGTAAAATATATTCTTTATTACGTGACGTATCACGTAGCCACGTGAGACGCCTCATGACGCGTCGCATAACCATGACGTATCGGCTCTGCAGCGCAAACAAAACCCGTAACGTAAGCGTGCCGGAGCACGCTTACAGATATATATATTTTTTTTAACCTTAATTAGACAAAATCCACACGTGCACATATCTTGAGGCCTTGCAAAGGCACATCAAACAAACAATCCATACAATTTTGGCAAGTTTGCTGGAAATCTATTCCCTTCATTTTTTTTTACTGTTTCTCTTAGTTTTCCCCTTGTTACGCTTACCGGGACGCTACCCGGTACATGAACCGGACGCTCCAAAAACACAAGATGGCGGACTCCCGTTACGCTGCCGGTTAGCTGCCCGGTTCACGTACCGGGAAGCGCCTCTACCGCGAAAAATCGCGGGGGACTTTAATATCCCCCTCATCAATCCTAGGGAGTCAGGAGGGGTTTACCTTGCCCCCTTTCCTTCATTTCCCCCTTCTTTTTTCACCACATCTTGTCTCTCGAACCTACCGAGAGACAAGATGGCGGCCGCTCCGGACTGTTTACAATGTTGACAGCTACGCTGCCGGTTAGCTGCCCGGTTAGCTGCCCGGTGAGCTTCCCGGTTCGCGTACCGGGACGCGCCTCTACGGCGTAAAATCGCGGCCGCTCTGGACTGTTTAGAATGTTGACAGACACCGGAGAGCCAATCAGCTTCGCTTCGCGAAGTTCCGTTACGCGTCAGGTACGCGAACTGGGGCGCTAACCGGAGTGCTGTCACAGATATATATATATTTTTAAACGTTAATTTCTCAAAATCCACTGGAGCACATATATTGAGACATAGCAAAGGCACGTCGGGCAAACCATATCTACAATTTTGCCAAGTTTCATGTAAATCTATTCAGCCGTTCGAGCTAAAAGTGAGTCCAACCGCCCTATGGAAAAATGAATGTGAAAAACGCGTTTTGGGACCCCCCTTTTTTCTCGGCCCCCCCTTGACGAAACCCCCCCAAATTTTTAGGGGCTGCTCAGAAACAAAATGTGCCATTTTCATGAAAATTTCAGCCAATTCCGTTCACAAACGCAAAAGTTATTAGACATAGAATTTTCAGAAATCCCATAGAGAAAAAATCCTAACTATATATACCCACTGGCTATCGCCAGTAGGTAATATACATATATAAACATATATAATCTGCATATCTATATAAATATAAATGCATGCATACATATACATATATGCATACATATGCATGTTATTTACATGAAAGTTTTAAAAACACTAATAAAAGCAAAGCTAAAAAGCCACCTCATTACAAACAGAATGGCTTTAACTTAAACGAGGGCGAGATCTATTGCATTTTCAATGCTTGTTTACTTTGGTTCTATCAAGAAGGCATTCAGATGTGTCACACATTTGCCATAAATTCTGAATGTTAGCACTCTAGTTGCTCATTAGATCACTGTAGTAAAGCTAGTGCTCACCAGGGAAGTCTGCTGCTAATCATGGTTTGCAGCCATTTTCCCGCATTTTTTATCCCGCAGACTTTCAGTCCGCATACCATTATCCCGCAAGCTCATTGACCTCGCATACCATTATCCCGCATTTTTTCAAAACGCATGTGCATTTATCGCGCATGCCTTTACAAAGAATTACCTTTTAAAGGCATGTATGGTAAATGTATTTGCGTTGTGAAAACCATGATGACGAGAGAGGTAAGTGGGTTTGTGTTAATTTTTTCGTGGGTTAGTGATTGTGTAGTGTAGTGTTGTGTAGTGTAGTGTTGTGTTAGTGTAGTGTAGAGTTGTGGTGGTTGTTTAGTGTAGGGTCATGCTGGGGGTAGTGTTTTAGGGTTTAGGGTTGTGTTGTAGTGTTTGCGTAGTGTAGGGTCATGCTGGGGCTAGTGTTTTAGGGTTTAGGGTAGTGTTGTAGTGTTTGCGTAGTGTAGGGTCATGCTGGGGGTAGTGTTTTAGGGTGTAGGGTAGTGTTGTAGTGTTTGCGTAGTGTAGGGTCATGCTGGGGGTAGTGTTTTAGGGTTTTGGGTAGTGTTGTAGTGTTTGCGTAGTGTAGGGTCATGCTGGGGGTAGTGTTTTAGGGTTTAGGGTAGTGTTGTAGTGTTTGCGTAGTGTAGGGTCATGCTGGGGGGTAGTGTTTTAGGGTTTAGGGTAGTGTTGTAGTGTTTGCGTAGTGTAGGGTCATGCTGGGTGTAGTGTTTTAGGGTTTAGGGTAGTGTTGTAGTGTTTGCGTAGTGTAGGGTCATGCTGGGGGTAGTGTTTTAGGGTTTAGGGTAGTGTTGTAGTGTTTGCGTAGTGTAGGGTCATGCTGGGGTGTAGTGTTTTAGGGTTTAGGGTAGTGTTGTAGTGTTTGCGTAGTGTAGGGTCATGCTGGGGGTAGTGTTTTAGGGTTTAGGGTAGTGTTGTAGTGTTTGCGTAGTGTAGGGTCATGCTGGGGGTAGTGTTTTAGGGTTTAGGGTAGTGTTGTAGTGTTTGCGTAGTGTAGGGTCATGCTGGGGGTTGTGTTTTAGGGTTTAGGGTAGTGTTATAGTGTTTGCGTAGTGTAGGGTCATGCTGGGGATAGTGTTTTAGGGTTTAGGGTAGTGTTGTAGTGTTTGCGTAGTGTAGGGTCATGCTGGGGTGTAGTGCTTTAGGGTTTTGGGTAGTGTTGTAGTGTTTGCGTAGTGTAGGGTCATGCTGGGGGTAGTGTTTTAGGGTTTAGGGTAGTGTTTGCGTAGTGTAGGGTCATGCTGGGGGTAGTGTTTTAGGGTTTAGGGTCGTGTTGTAGTGTTGGCGTAGTGTAGGGTCATGCTGGGGGTAGTGTTTTAGGGTTTAGGGTAGTGTTGTAGTGTTTGCGTAGTGTAGGGTCATGCTGGGGTGTAGTGTTTTAGGGTTTTGGGTTGTGTTGTAGTGTTTGTGTAGTGTAGGGTCATGCTGGGGGTAGTGTTTTAGGGTTTAGCGTAGTGTTGTAATGTTTGCGTAGTGTAGGGTCATGCTGGGGGTAGTGTTTTAGGGTTTAGGGTAGTGTTGTAGTGTTTGCGTAGTGTAGGGTCATGCTGGGGTGTAGTGTTTTAGGGTTTTGGGTAGTGTTGTAGTGTTTGCGTAGTGTAGGGTCATGCTGGGGGTAGTGTTTTAGGGTTTAGGGTAGTGTTGTAGTGTTTGCGTAGTGTAGGGTCATGCTGGGGGTAGTGGTTTAGGGTTTAGGGTAGTGTTGTAGTGTTTGTGTAGTGTAGGGTCATGCTGGGGGTAGTGTTTTAGGGTTTAGGGTAGTGTTGTAGTGTTTGCATAGTGTAGGGTCATGCTGGGGTGTAGTGTTTTAGGGTTTTGCGTAGTGTTGTAGTGTTTGCGTAGTGTAGGGTCATGCTGGGGGTAGTGTTTTAGGGTTTAGGGTAGTGTTGTAGTGTTTGCGTAGTGTAGGGTCATGCTGGGGTGTAGTGTTTTAGGGTTTAGGGTTGTGTTGTAGTGTTTGTGTAATGTAGGGTCATGCTGGGGGTAGTGTTTTAGGGTTTAGGGTAGTGTTGTAGTGTTTGCGTAGTGTAGGGTCATGCTGGGGGTAGTGTTTTAGGGTTTAGGGTTGTGTTGTAGTGTTTGTGTAGTGTAGGGTCATGCTGGGGGTAGTGTTTTAGGGTTTAGGGTAGTGTTGTAGTGTTTGCGTAGTGTAGGGTCATGCTGGGGGTAGTGTTTTAGGGTTTAGGGTAGTGTTGTAGTGTTTGTGTAGTGTAGGGTCATGCTGGGGGTAGTGTTTCAGGGTTTAGGGTAGTGTTGTACTGTTTGTGTAGTGTAGGGTCATGCTGGGGGTAGTGTTTTAGGGTTTAGGGTAGTTTAGTTGTTTATTGTATGCTAAAGGCATATTCGTTCTAAAAGTTTTCGTTATTTTAATTTGCGGCCTAATAGTACATGCAGGATTTTTTTTGCGGACAGATGGTATGCGGGATTTCGTCATATATTCGCTAATCATACTTTCTATGGCAAAATGAACCCCCTCATTTTGTTCCTTTTTAAATTAAATGTTTTAAGAGTTACCACTTTATTCCAATCAAGATGGCTTCAGGTGTGCCATACCTTTGTAATAAGTAGGACTGTTAGCACTCTAGTTGTTCTTTAGAACACTCTGGGACATTCTGTCATTGGGCTATAGTTGGGCTACATCTGGCTGATATTTGGGCTACATTTGTTTTTTTTTGTCTCTGGTGGCCATCTTTGGGCTACTTTGGGCTACATTGGGCTACATTGGGCTACATTTGGGCTCCAACATATATATAGCCCAATGTAGCCCAATATATATTTTTCAAAGTTAATTTTCGTAAAAACCACTGGAGCCTATATCTTGAGACATAGCAAAGGCACATCGGGCTACCAGTCCCTACAATTTTGCCAAGTTTGGTGTAAATCCATTCAGCCGTTCAGGCTAAAAGTGAGGCCAACCGCCCTATGGAAAATTGCATGGGAAAAACACGTTTTGGGACCCCCCTTTTTTCTCGGCCCCCCCCTTGACGAAACCCCCCCAAATTTTCAGGGGCTGCTCAGAAACAAAATGTTCCATTTTCCTGAAAATTTCAGCCAATTCTGTCCTCAAACGCCAAAGTTATTCGACATAGAATTTTCAAAAATCCCATAGGAAAAAAATCCTAACTATATATACCTACTGGCTATCGCCAGTAGGTAATATATATACATGCACCTGTAAAATAAAAATAAACTATATATATAATAAATTAAAATATTAAAATATTTACATTTTTTTACAATTACATTTTACACTACATTAACTCTAACAGTAGGGTAAACATTGGATAGTGGAGGGGATACAATTACTATTCCCACTCCAGGGAGTGCAACAGTAGGGAATGTGTTGGATGGTGGAAGAGATAACATTTACTATTCCCACTCCAGCGAGTGCAACAGTAGGGAAAGTGTTGGATAGCGAAGGGGAATCCCTTACTTTTACCACTCCAGCAAGTACAACAGCAAGGAAACTGTTGGATAGCGGTGGGGAATCATTTACTATTCCCACTCCAGCAGGTAGAACAGTAGGGAGAGTGTTGAATAGTGGAGGGGAATAATTTACTATTCCCACTCCAGCGAGTGAAACAGTAGAGAAAGTTTTGGAAGGGGAATAATTTACTATAGTAGGGAAAGTGTTGGATAGCAGAGGGGATAAAATATACTATTCCCACTCCAGTGAGTACAACATTGGGGAAAGTGTTGGATAGCATAGGGGATAAAATTACTATTCCCAGTCCAGCGAGTCCAACAGTAGGGAAAGTGTTGGATAGCGGAGGGGATAAAATTACTGTTCCCACTCCAACGAATGCAACAGTAGGGAAAGTGTTACTATTCGCACTCCAGAGAGGGCAACAGGAGGTAACGTGTTGGATAGCGGAAGGGAATAAATTACTATTCCCACTCCAGCATGTGCAACAGGAGGTAAAGTTTTGGATAGCGGAGGGGATAAAATTACTATTCCCACTCCAGTTAGTGCAACAGTAGGGAAAGTGTTGGATAGAGGAGGGGAATAATCTACTATTCCCACTCCAGCAGGTGCTGCAGTAGGGAAAGTATTGGATAGCGGATAGGAATAATTAACTATTCCAACTCCAGCGAGGGCAACAGTAGGGAAAGTGTTTGATAGTGGAGGGGAATAAGTTACTATTCCCACTCCTGTAAAATAATTAACATTAATTAACAAACAAATAAATAATTACAAATAATGCACCTCCCACCATATTCCACTATAAATTACACCACCTATGATGTAAAACATAACACAATAACATAATTAATAATTAAATAATTAATAATAATTAACAACCAATTTAAAAACAATCAATAATACATTAAATGACACAATGAACACTATAAAACAAATTAAAATAAATGTTATAATAATTTGTTTTACAACGTGTATTAAAAGTACATTACTTCCCAGCCTACTCCACTATCAACCCACAACCAGCTCTTTACAAAAATGACACAAATACCATAACTAATAATTAATTATTCATGATTAATTACCAATTATTAAATAATTACCATAAATTGTGTATCATAATTAACAATATAACATGTTAAATAGATAAATATTAAATAATGATAAATATATTAATTTTAATTTAATTACTTCACACCCTACTCCCCTATACACCCACAACCCATTCATAAAAAACATTACACAATTAACATATTTACCAATGAATTATTAATAATTAACAAACAATGAATAACTAATTAATAATAAATTAATTACCATAATTAACAATATAAAATCTTGAATACTTAAACATTAATTAATACAAAATATTAATTATTTATAATGAAATGACATACCACCCTATTCACCTATAAACTCACAACCCTCTCCTAAAAAATAACACAATTAATGTATTTACCAAATAATTATTCATAATTAACAACCAATCAATAACTAATTATTAATAGATTAATGACCACAATTGACAATATAAAATATTAAATACATACATAGTAATTAATAAAAAACCCACAATCTGTTACAGAACATTAAACCCAAAATGTAATAAAAAAATATTAATAACTTCTAAACATTATTATAACATTTATTCTAATTAAATGACTTCCCACCCTATTCCCTTATAAACCCAGAACCCGCTAGGGAACGAAAACGCAGAATTTACTTAACAAAAAATGTATAACTTCAAAAAATGTTACACATATATTAAAAAACAAATGCAATACTTACACAAAAAAACACATACATTTAAAATCACACTAACATACATAACACTAAATAAAACAGTAATATTTTTAACAACGATAATTCAACAAACACTATTAATTACTTTGATATTTTGAAAAACGATATTACTTACCTTCAACTCGATATTCTTGTCAACGATAATCTGACAGTCAATATTTTTGTACTATGATATTTTGCAAGTCGACATTTACAACTCGATATTATGTCTGTTCACCAATACCAATAAATCCTTAAGAGGGAAGAAATAATTAATGCCATTACAAACATAGTCTAAAGACACTAAGACGACAACAACTCTTTTATTTATTAAATGAGTGGCCATATAAGAAGATTGAAATAAAGGAGTGATGAAATAAGAGTGAGGAACTCTCAACTATTTAATTCTCCTGGTGACCATAATACACTGGAAGTGATCCATCACCCATACAACTTAGGGAGACACCCATGTGATGTGAAGAACATGTCAGAAAATGAACAACATTATTTCTTTTTAAACATAAGCTTGTCCTGAAGAAGGTGGTGTCCATCAATACAAGTCCACTGAAATGCCACTTCAACAACTTGTTCTTCATTGTATTGTTTTGTTATTGGTTTAAATGATTTGTTATTCACAGCTGAAGTAAGTATTGGAATATTGCTTCCTATGAAAAGCACTTGTATATGGAACAAAGTAAAATGAAAGTATCTGTATTAGAAACGAAAGTAGAACCGTTAGATCGAGGAGCACCCTCTGATCTTTTTTATTTACAATGCAAATTTAGGAGTTGGTAGATTTAATATTATTTGAAGAAAAAGGATCATTATGTATAGACATTAATGAATCTATATATTAGAATATTTGCTGTGACTACTTTTTTTATATAAAAAACAGGACCTAGTGTTTGGGATGATTGTATGTGAATGTGTGTGAAACAATAGCTGGTTAAATTTATGAAGAGATAAATAGTAAAAAAGGGACATATAATTTTGGTTGGTTTCTGTAAACCTAGTTCCCATTGTTTTGAACAGTTGCTCTCACATTTTGTTTTTGGATTGATATTAATTCAGATTGTCCACAAATGGGGCCAGTGTTTACCGGTGCTCTTTATGCGGACAATGCTGTGATCATGGCCAAAACCACTAGGGCTTTACAGTCCTTACTGAATTCTTTCTCCAACTTTATACAGGACCTTGATTTATCGATCAATGTAAATAAATCTTTTGTGATGGTAGTTGGTCCTCGCATGGCTTGGCTATTCATTTTTTAACTCAGAAGCCCAAAGCCCAGTGACTTTGACTGTTGCGATGCATCCATTTTAGATCAGTTAAATGTATCCAAATCTTGCTTTAGGTGTCCAAGATCATTAAAGTATATCTATCCCAAGGTATAAGCATGATTTATGGATTAAATAGGTTATAATGGATGTCTTTTTTTTTTCATTCTCAATATGAGAGCCAAAAAACAGTTTCCGTTGCTGCATGGTTTTGGATGTCAAGTCCTGCCAGATGAAGATGTTGTGCTCCTGTAGGTTAATAGACTTTAGGGCATATTAACAAGCGACAGCGATAATTATCACTGGCCGCACCTAGCTCGAGTTTCCCTATCGCTGGAATTCATCGCCAAGCTAGCGCTGTATTTACTACGCTTAGCGCATTGGCGATGAAAATTCCAGCGATAGCAGGGAAATGTCCCAACATCGCTGGAAAACCAGCGATGATCCCTGCTGAACAGCGACGACCTTGCTGATACAACCCTGTGTTCGTAACCCCACATTCCACCTCCCATGAAAAGTATGCCTAACACTGGATTTTAGCAGACATTAAAATCCAGCGTTAATGGCTGGTTAGCACGATTTTGTTTATCGCTACGCCGTTCGGGTCATTGTTGTAAATATCGCGAAGCTGCCTTTGCGATATTTCCCCATGTAGTCTATTAAGGCACGCCTACTTTGCATCCCATTAATGATGTGATGCAAAGCTTGTGTTAAATCACGGAAACACGCGCTAGCGTGTTCTTGCTAATATTACGATAAAATTATCGCCACTTTTTGGCTGTAAACTGACGCTAAAGCGGCGATAATTTCATCGCGCCACTTGATAATATGACCCTATGTTACTTTGCTGCCTGGACATCTTGCTGTGCCTAATGATGATGTGGAAAACAGGAGATAACTTGTCTTGGGCCTTCTCTACTGTTGATATTTCAATACCAAATCCCATAGATATCTTTGAAGATCCAATGAAGGATGAAACACAACTGTTGTGAGTTTCGGTATAATCCAGCTTCCTGGAATGTCTGTTGATTTCTGTTCTTCTACTCTGTGATTTTTCCTAATCTATCTCTGTCGACAGTTTATGTTCCATGGACGTGATCCTATCGTCAGCAACTGAGAATCAAAAGATGCTATTTCTGCATTTATGAACAGGACTTCCTAGGAGGTCTTAGATGCATTTTATTCAACCATGGTCATGAGTGTTTTCACAGCAGTCAATTCCTTTAAAATAGTCTCCATGGATTACTGCTCTTTGTGTGGTTCTACTAACAGTTATACCTATTTCATCCTTTATAGAAGTTGTTTTATAAATGTTGTACCCTTGGAAATGAACAATGGGTTATATAAGAGACTCACTTCAACCAACCAAATAGATACCACAAGACAGTTTACTATATGGTGGTGAGTTATAGTCCTTTGTAATCCATATTTAATAGGCTTGATATTGTATTTGAATTGGTGCATCAAATAATTGTTGTAGTGGAATGATGACAACGTTTCAGTCTCTGGCGTCAGCACATAGTGCATGAGACTATCTTCTGGACAGAGTGTTTGTAAAAGACCCCAATTCTCGAAATCCAGTAATATAGGTAATGCTGAATTACATCAACTGCATTACATATGTAGCTAACACCACTTATAAATGCAGCCAATCTTATATTTATAATCAAGGAAAGCAGAAGCTGGTATTCTGGCCATCTGCTTCCCCTAGAATAAATCAATGCCTGGTTGTCCAGTTTTAAACTGCAAGTTCAACCTGTCAAAACAACCACTTTTGATAGGCCCAAACTTTCCTTTTAAACATTCATAAGTCCTCCCTAAGTAGGTTTTATTGACAGTAAAGCAGGGTGCATGGTATGTAAGAGAAGCAGGTGTAAATGTGTAATATTAAACCTGTCCATACAGTGGCTACCAATTCAAAGCTATTTTCACTGTAGTAAGGCTAGCTATTTCACAGGGAAACACTGGCATGTAATTTTAAATACTAATACTGTTTATTGGGAATGGAATTAGCTAGAAAAAGAATATTCTAATAGTTATTAAAAATCTAATTATATGATGAAGTGATATTTTTTCAAAATATTGCAAAAGGCAACTTATTGAAAGTTTGTTTCCTAGTCTGAAGGGCTGGAGGCTAATCTACATTTTTGCTCCACCACTTCTGCAAGTGAACAATTAACATTTGAGTAGGTATGAAGTGTTCCCCAGGAGCGAACAACAGTCTGACCAGGATGGGCAGAGTTGACCCCTCTGAACCTGGCAGAAAACGCAGGGTGGGGTTGTGAGCATCCTTTTTTTTTTTTTTTTGTAAACAGATTTTATTGTTGTTCACATGAAAAAAAAAATCACAGGGCACAACTCGCCACCTTGCCCATGCAGGGGCCCATAAGTCACGAAGCATCCTATTCCCAGCATACCTAAGGGGAGGAGTCGTTACATCTCCACGACGCTAGCCGCCTCTGGTCCATGCCCTGTAAGTCTATACCAATCCATGCGCAGGCCGCCAGAGTCGAGTCTCAGCAGAGTCCAGAAGGATGAAAGTCCAGGTGCCCAGGTGCAGCACCGTACCTCTGTGCATGACAGGTATTCAAGGCCTCCAAGCCCCCCCCACCTTTCGAGGGGCTCCACTAGAGTCGAGTTCCCAGTGTTCCAGGACAGCTAATGGTGAACATTTTATACAAATACGAACAACATTAAATTACATTGGGGTTGTGTGGGAAAACCCACCGCAGCGCCCATTGAACGTCTCCTGAGCGCATGCTAAGGTGATTCAGTGATTGGCACTACGTTGATTTACTCACAATTTATGCGGTAACTCAGAGCCATACATGGTGGCTATGTGTGGCTTAATAAATCTGACACGGAGCTCTGCGTTTCGCATGTACCACTTTATGTGATACAAAAGTGATGCAGGGTTCTCATAAATAAGCCCCTCTGTGTACATTGCTCAGGTATGCATAGGTACGTGCCTGATGATAAAGCTGCATAGGTTTCATGTAAATGCATGTTATTGTCCAACTCACACATACAGGAACAGATATATATTTATAAAAAGTATAAAGTTAGGATCCCAATTTTTTGCTTTGGGAATCATGCCCGAAGTAACCTGCCACAGATGACATGGAGGACAAGTGGTGAGAATTTAGAATGGACTTGTACCACTAGATTGCACATTTTCTGTGACAGCAAATCTGTGCTTTGGAGCCAATCCAGGAAAAAGAACAAGCAGGCTGTTACATTTAGGAACAACCAAACTAATGTATTTATTGACATGAGATGCAGGCTTCCACAGTACAGCCTTCTAAATTATTTTACCAGATCGTGAAACAGAAAGTATTACAATAATCTAATTTCACAGCAAAACATTCCAATTATTTTTGTAAGAGTTTTCTTGTTATAAAACGATAAAGACAGAGCACAGTGAGGTCAAGCTGTATATGCTTGAGCTGGCATCCCAATCTGCCTACAGTCATATGGTCCTCATATGGCGCTCTTACACAGATGCCAGCAGAATGTGAGAAGTTTCTGGCTCATTTCCTTTCCCTCTCTTGTAAACCATTCTGCGTGTATATGGATTCACCTCAGCAACACTGCTATCTTCAGCCGAACAAAACTGACGGCATGTTTGTCTAGTTAACACAATGAAAAATCTGGTATGGAGCAAAGCTTTATCACAACTCAAATAAGAATGTTTCCCTGTGTGGCTAGAATGTTATAAGCAGCTCCCACTACTCCGAATAGCATCTGTGATAGAAAATACGGTACTTGCCAGTGACAGGAAGAATGTTCGTTTGGTGGAGTGATATTTCACGATATGAGCAGCGATCAACTGTATACCACCTCTCACTCACTTGTGCTTTCACCGAATTGAGGGCCGGAAGTACGAAGCCTTTGGAGTCGTAAACTGGTTTATGACCGCAAACGTTGGCATTTCATTTGGACAGAAGGCCTTCTGTTCTCTTTTTCTGTGTACTGCCTACGGAATGGCTATTTACGATTTCCTAATAATGGATATTTCAGTGTACGAAGCAATCGCAAATAATTAATTGCAAAGGGCCAGATGTATGATCAGTTTTCGCAAGTGAAAACGGGTTTGCAAAACGTCTGCGCATGGAAAAACCTAAATGGTTAATGTACTAACACTATTTTGCGACTCGCAAAAAATTGCGACTCGCAAAATAGTGTTTTGCGACTCGGTATTAGGAAGGAGAGTTCCCTTCCTAATAGCGACTCACAAGCCATGTATGAATGTTTTGTGACCACAATTGTGGTTGCAAAACACTCACAATTTACTGCACTCGTCAAGAGGGTGGTATTGGAGTAGCAAATGGGAAGGAGTCGCAAGGGGACCCCTTCTCCTTTGTGATTGGCTCTAAAAATATATTTTAAGGGAAGGCAGTGGTCCCAGGGACGACTCCCATGGGCATATTACCAAGGCAGGCGAAATGAAATTATCGCCGCTTTTGCAGCCGTTTTCGGCCACAAAGCGACGATAATTTCATCGCCCTATTAGCAAGCTGACGCTAACATCAGTTTGCGACAGCTTTTAGGTAATAGCGAGCGGTTTGGGGCCCTATTTGCATGACTGCGATATTTATCGCTAATGACATGCAAAGTGGGCGTACCCAACCTGTTAGCGGCTGAAAGCAGTGGCTAACATCGCTATCGCCTATTATCAACGCAGGCGTAGCGATGAAAAAATTTGCTCTAAGCGCGAAAATCGCTGAAAACTAAAGCCTGCTCAGACCACTTCTTAACCTGTACATCCAATGGGAGTTGGAAATTCAGGTTAAGACCCTATTGGCGTTCATACCTGAATATCGCTGGATTCCCAACAATATTCACGCATTTCGCCGCTGTCGCCGGATATTTTATCGCATTGGAAATAAACGTTGTTAATAGCACGTTATCTCTGCGATAAAATCCGGCGATGCGCGGCAATAAAAAAATGACGCTAAGCTTATTTAGCGATAAATATCGCTAGTTGTTGATAATATGCCCCCCTGCCCTTAGAAAATGAAACAAAAGCATCAACTTTTTTTTAATAAATACAGACAGTTTTCCTTTGAGGAAAATGGGCTGCATTTTTTTTTTAAACTGGTTTATTAAAAAGCAGTCCGAGACATGGAGGTCTGCTGAGCCCAGCAGGCCACCATCCATGGGAGGGCCAGCCATTCCCAATGGAGTCACAAATTGCAAGTGGCTCATTAACATTCATGAGCCTCGCATTTTGCAACCCGATTGGGAATCACTAGCAGTGTCTCTGACACTTTTATACATTGGCTTTTGTGACTCGCAAATTGCGACTCGCAATTTTTCGCAATTTGCGAGGCGCAAAAGCCAAGGGTGGTACATGTGGGCCATACTGATTGTTTTGCACATGCAATTTACCACCAACTGGTAACAGGTGGTAATCATAATCAACCTATGCAAACAGACCCAGAATGCAGCAGTGTTTAACACAATGGTTGCTTTGAAAGTGATGCCAAGGAGGATGTGTATACTGGCTTAGTCTGCAGAGGCGGCGAGAGGAATGGATGTTCTGCCTCAGTATAATACTTATCCAACAAACAAAGGAAGACATCTTTGAAAAATACAGGATTACTAGTGCAGTAATTTTAAATCTAATAGGTCACATTAAACCGCAGCTCTATAGAATCACTCTCAGGAATAATTGTATACTAACCCATATACAGGTACTATGCGCAGGTATCATGCTCGCTGCATCTCTTTGACTCTGGGAGATGCAGTGTCTCTGACACTTTTATACATTGGCTTTTGTGACTCGCAAATTGCGACTCGCAATTTTTCGCAATTTGCGAGGCGCAAAAGCCAAGGGTGGTACATCTGGGCCATACTGATTGTTTTGCACATGCAATTTACCACCAACTGGTAACAGGTGGTAATCATATTCAACCTATGCAAACAGACCCAGAATGCAGCAGTGTTTAACACAATGGTTGCTTTGAAAGTGATGCCAAGGAGGATGTGTATACTGGCTTAGTCTGCAGAGGCGGCGAGAGGAATGGATGTTCTGCCTCAGTATAATACTTATCCAACAAACAACGGAAGACATCTTTGAAAAATACAGGATTACTAGTGCAGTAATTTTAAATCTAATAGGTCACATTAAACCGC
The DNA here is from genome assembly GCF_964261635.1 of Lissotriton helveticus. Classification (NCBI taxonomy): domain Eukaryota; kingdom Metazoa; phylum Chordata; class Amphibia; order Caudata; family Salamandridae; genus Lissotriton; species Lissotriton helveticus. The sequence goes on along the minus strand of NC_136063.1, from coordinate 596,638,876 downwards.
AGCTCTATAGAATCACTCTCAGGAATAATTGTATACTAACCCATATACAGGTACTATGCGCAGGTATCATGCTCGCTGCATCTCTTTGACTCTGGGAGTTGCCAAGGTGTGATTACTGCAGCAAATGGGGTTTCCCAAAGAGCTTTTCCCCCAGTTTTCTCTGCTTTTCTGAATGCTATGTGAATACGCATTTATAGTCATACTGAAGAGTTACCGAACTGCTGAATTTCCTCATGTGATAGGATGTATTGATTGATCTCATGTCCCAGATGCCCCCCTTTGATAAGATTTTGTTTCGAAATTGAAATAATAGTCATTTACTTAACATTCAGGTTGTTTGATACATACAATAATATCACAGATTTTGTGGCTAGATTCCAAGGCACCACATATGGCTCATTTATGTTTAGGCATAGTGAGATTTATGCAAATCTACTTAAAGGGAATATTGAAAATGGATATTTACTTGATACGCAGAATCACATTAACACAAACAAATGACCTACCAGTTCATCCACTTCGAAATGTAATTATCTCATTTAAAATCGTAGGTTAAAGGGTATATGCTTTCCACTCATGAATTTTAACCTTACCTAAATCCATCTGCACTAAGTGAGCGACGTTATAGTAATGCACACCAAAAGACAAGATCGTCACTGAAAGGACAATTGGAATTCTAAAAAGTCGAACTAGATGTCTGCATAGGAGTGGAGGGGCAGAACAATACATACAAGAGACTGGTTGCAAGATTTAAGCAACCTGCTATGTTGCATAACATCGCAACTGGAAAAGGACTATCAACGATCATGTTTGAGTCCGACTCAGGTGATGATGAAAAAAGCGTGTCATCAAAGAAAGCATAAGATATATTAAGGCAGAACATGATGTGTGTACATTCCAATTCATTATTTTTAAGGTTGGATGTACAAATGTGATGTAGAATAATACACAAAAAAAATTTTTGCTTGCAAAAAATAACATATACTTTTATTTTCAGGTATGCATATATATTGCTTAAACATTATGTTAACTGTTTCTTATTTCTTGATGTCTTTGCAAGTGTTAAATCAACCTTTTTAACTCAGATAACAACAATTGCAGGTATTTCTACAATTGTAATGCTTGCTTTACCTCAATAGTGGTTCTTTCAATTGTTGCTTACCCTGCACTTTTTGGCACATACCAGCTCGCCCATGACCACTATCGCAATGCATACTCATAGCCTCACTAACAGAAATTCTATGCACATTGCAGTGCTCTTCACTTTCTGCTTCCCCCTTCTTGACCAACACTTGCTATTTAGGTTTTTTATAGGCTTTCAACTGCATTGGATACTTGCAAAAGACCATGAGCAACGACCAAACTATAGGGCTGTTACTATTTGTAATGTACAGTGCACCTAGTTAGAATTGTAGTCACATTTTCAAGGCGATCCATAGAGTGACTCAATCCATTAACTTGCGCAAATTCATTATATTGTCCACGCTTTTATAGCAATAATTCGTGCTGTAGCTAACCAGATAAATTATTGTGAGCCTTTGTCATACTGTCCACTTTCTCACCAATGGACATTTGGCCCTTTCTGTCATGTATTTGCAACATTTTCAAAACCAATTTTATTCTTTAGTCCTTGATCTTGGATCATGCCACCTTTTCCTTATTTAATAGATGGTCATTGTGTGATACTAATTAAGTTTTTCTTCTGCTGTATTGAGACCCAAACTTATCTTTCTCGTGAGTCAAGCACAGAAAGTAATTACTTTGGAAATAAATCATTAGAGTGGGTTACACACTCCTCTATTTGAATTTCCAATTCTCTTTCGCTAAATTTTAGTTTGTGTTTCCTGCCTTCAGCATCACTATCTGGGTCTTGTCTAGATATTTTTCTACTTTTCAAGGGGGGAGGGGCTTAACAAAACAAAAGATTGGTGCTGGATTAGAAATTGCTTCTTCAACCTGAGTGCTCTCCAGTCCTTTGCAGATCATGTGCTGTAGTGCTTCATGTTTGTGAGGTTACCACTCACTGCCATAAAACAATTCTTGCAAAATTAAACTTTATTTGCATTCTACTGAATATCTAAACTTGATGTGATAAATAGCAAATCATATATATATATATGGTAAAGTTTCCTTAACACTATAGTGCATATCAAATAATGAGTCCCAATTAGCAATTCGAAAACAAATTCAAACCCTGAATCTCCATTACAAACCTTCAGACATCAAGCCCTCACTCTCTAACTGACCCCTTCATTGTTCACACAAGTTTAACTAAAGTTATCATAGTGCAGAACGCACATATTTGTCAGTGGAATCCTTACAAAACTAAAGATAAAAAAATTGGTAAACTAATGTTTGTAATTAGAAGAGGATTCAAGGAATGAACATCCTCTTACAATGGATGAGTGAGTAGATGCATATTATTTTAGAGCAGAACACCCTTACATATGATGGAAGACAAAAATGAATATTGCAAATAAGGGGATCGCACAATTCAAGGGGCAGAATGCCTCTAACTGCAAGTACCTGCAGCTTCACAGCCACTCTTAAACACAAACTTATGAGCACCTGTATACATGCATCTGTAGACCCCAGAAAATCACAGACGCTAGCACGATAAACCTCACTCAAAAGCTACTGCAAAGAGAAATGCCACAGGTCACACAGATTAAGGAAACCTGCACGGAGATCTGAGCTCTATTCATGCAATTTCCAAGGGGCACATAGGGGGTTATTTTGATAGCAGGCAGTTGGACCACTGCCCGCTATCACGATGGTCTGGAGACTTCCCGACAAGCAGGCGTCGACCCAACCCGCCGCATTAGGATGCTACCGCCGACTTGTTGTCAGAAAGTGCTCCTTTACACGAGTCCTACTTTCACATCCATGCACAGTGTGCCATGGACCATATGGTGCATGGTACACAGGGCATGTAAGTGCGTGGGAATACTACATGTGTCCCCACTGTTGTATAGCATTTTAGGACCCTAGTGTAATTTTTCCGATTCATGCCTTTATATAGGTATGAAGTACCGTATCCTTATATAGGCATAGAAACTATAACAATATTAAGACATAGCTCATGTAGTCCTAATACGGCTTGGCTACTTCCACTAGTTCTGAAAATCTACAACGATTTCTTGGAAAAACCCGCAGACAGACAGAGGCCCTATTTGGGGCCCCCAAAATCTGTTTCCTACAGTCTTTTCATGGCGGTCTTTCTGAACATGATAAGGTTGTCAAAAAGGGATATTGTAACGCAATGTCGATGCCTTGCTTCATTCGGGAGTACAATTCCAACCGCCGTCCCGCAGGATCACTGATCCTGGAGGAGGCAGCAGTCTTCCCCCCAACTTCTGGGATTGCAATCCGGTGGCCGGACCGAGGGGCTGTCAGTGGTCAGACTGCCATCGATGGCCTGTCAATGGAGCCCAGACCACCATCGCTATGAGCCCCATAGTACCTTGTGATCTACAAATAGATATGTCTAACAAAGGGCAACATTCTGTGACTAACACATTAGGACACCATGAACATTCTGTTATGCCTTTGCTCATAAAATATCAATCGCCTGAAAATACACCTCACACCGCGCCAACTGGTGTGACACTGCTAAGTACACTTTGAAACTGTGCTCTTGGTCCGACTTGAGATGCAAGGTGGGCACCTTCTCAAGGACACAAGAATAGACACACAAACTACACAAGAACCACTACATTAGCAATATTTTCTCTACCACCATTGGAGGCATGGATTGCACACACTATTCCATTAGAAACCGTCACAGACATTACACTGTCTACCACAATGCAAAGGATACACCAACCTAAACATACACTTGTTATGCGACATAAAATTATGGTTCACTACTTACTCTAAATGCTTACTGTTATTTTGGCATGATGTGTCCATCATTAACGTCAGTAGGCTCTTTCAGCAACCCACATGCAGAAAGCAGATACAAAAACCCCATCATACCAAGTGAGTTTTGCACATATCTGTGCATGACGGAGCAACTTCTTCCACTATGTCAACCAATCATAACTCTCCAAAGGTCACCTATGAAATTTTGTTTGATTACATCCTATCATAACCAAACTGTAAAGGGAGAGAGGTAATACAACAAGACTGATGTTTAAACTCGCTGGATCATCTACAAATTGTGGATATCAAATATAGATGCATGCTCCTCTACTAGGGAATTTGCCATGTCCACCCACTTCAAACCTGGATTAACAGGTAACCATGTGACCCCTCCATAGTCTTTCACAGTACATAAACTACTAGAACCTAGAGGTTCCTGGATGCTGCCACCAGATATGTATTCCTATGAATCATTGATTCCACAGCCAGATTATTAAACTCATGCTCACTCATCACAGTCTACACTGTGGCCAGATAGTCCACAGGCAGATGGAGGGAACTGGCCATCTTTCTGCCACTTTTTCAGAAATTGCAGAGAAGAGATCTTATTTCAATTGTCAAAGAGCTGCTGTGAACTTCTATTTTACTTTTTTAAATTTTCTAGTGTTTTTAGCTTCCTGTAGAATTTTACTGTGTGTATTGTTAATGGTGGGGTTTATAGTAAGGACTAATTTCCAGATATATTTGCTCCTTGTTATTTTGCACTTTGATGCTTTTTCACTTTACTACAGTCTCTGTTGATGTGACTAGGGCTGTTTCAGTAGCCTTTCCTGAGCCCTGCACAACCATAGCCACCAAAAACCTAATAGGAGGTTTGTCTCTCTCCTCTGGTGCAGTCTAGTGTTCCTAATCAGCAGCATAAATATAAACAGGGGTGTGGCACATCCCACAAATTACCTGTCCATCTCTCTGCTACTTTTTCAGTAATTTCAGAGAAGCAATGTTATTCTAATAGGGGCAATACTGCTGTAAACTGCCTATTTTCCTTCCTGTAATTTGTCTAGTGTTAATGTGTTGCAGGGGTATATAACTGTGAATATTGTGGTGGGAATTAGTGTAGGGACTCATTTCTGTAGATCTATGCACCTTTCTATTTTGCATTTTGCTACTTTTGCATCTCACTGTGATATCAGCTGGTGTGAACAGGGCCAGTTGTTACCGTTTCCAGAGCCCTGCACACCCTTAGTGCTCTCCATCTTAGGCTATCCCTTTTGCTGTGGCTTATTGTTCCTAACTGGCATCACAGATATAAATGGGGGTGCGGCACATCCACACAACAGTTGCATGTAGTGGGCATGCAGATCTTGTGAGAAAGGTGCTCTGAGGCAAACCCATCAGTGCCTATATGGCCTGGAAAAACACCAGATGACAGGACACCTGATGATCATTGTGCTTTGGATATTAGGGTATAACTTGTTTATTCATGCTTACAACTCCTCTCTTTTAATGTTAAGAGTAATAATATGACGACCAATGCCAAACTCACACTGAGTAATACTATTTTCCCCTTCTCCTGCTTAAGGTGTGATTTTCCATGTTCTGTGGTAACATCGTCAACGCAACCGGAATTAGATGCATCAGGTCCTCATTTTGGTGGAAAATATTTTTTGATCACTGAAAAGGTGAGTTCAAAATCTATTATAAATGTTATATTCTTTAATGCCCAATCTCTTCCCCAATACAGTATACTAGTATGGCATATCATTCATTATCAAACCCTGGATACTTGTTGGAAAATAGAAACGTGTTTCAACAACTCAATCAATCCTGGTATTATGATCACTATCCCTCTAACTCCAGGACTATTAAATTAGATCACAAGGATAAGATTAGGGAGGCGTAGCCATTATTTTTCATTAAATGTACAGAAGCATGTCCATAGAGTCACATTATTCAGAACAATATAAGATGCTTATCTTTCAAATTGATTTCAATCTCTCATTTTCTGTAGGAGGAGCTTTAATTTATAGACCCTCTGACCCTAAAAAGGAATTTCGCTCTATCATGATGGAACTATCAGCTCCTCGCATCATTAAGTTTAATCATAGTTTGGTTTTAGGAGATCTTTACGTTCTTGTTAATGAAATTTTAAGGATGATTTTGAAGAGGCAGAAGTCTTTCAAAAAGTTATATACCACATTGCAAAAGGCTTCAACATTATTATAATTCAGTAGACCAGAAGACCAAACAGGAAAATGTCTACAGGGAATTCATATTCAAAGGCACTGAGAGAAAGTGAAAGTCACTACAAACGTCTGGAACATCATTGGGCATGCACTAGATCTAAAAATCATAAAAGTTTGTACAAATCCACATTAGGTAAATACCATAAGGGTATTCAAATGACTTAATGGAATTTCTTTACCATGAGAATTTAAACTAACAATTCATCCTCTAAAGCAGTTTTTAAAATAGTAAAATTATTCCTTCACCCTTCCACGTGAGTTTCCATTCCAGCCTCCTCTTCTCTATGTACTACCTTGTACTCCATGTTTTCCTAGATAAAATTAAGAACAACTATAGCCATTCAGCCCCACACTCTGTCGCAAGATCAACCCCACCCAGCATCCAAATGTCAGCTTGTGAAATTTAGGACAATGGGCCAGATGTATCAAAGGGTTTTACTCATTCTGTCTCTATGGGAAAAAGGGGTTCATACATATGGCCCAATATCTACCATGATTGTGGAAAGAAACATGCAATCTATTTATTTGGAGAAGCAATGTCCATTTTATATGTTTGTCATCTCATTCTCCTCTTTTAGAGCCAGGCCTGCGGTGCTTTTTAATGACTCTCTTCAAAAGCGAATGTTCTGGCCATGTGAAAACATGCCTACATTATCTCTCTGCTTAAAAAACCCTGGCCGATCCATCAAATTTATTGAAAAATGTTTCAAACATTAGTTATCTGTTTATATGTAGTCAAACAACCTATTGGACCCATGGCAGTCAGGATTCAGGGCAGACCACAGCACTGAAATCACTAACTTATTGTTAGACCTGGCTTTTCCAGCGGGTTTATCCCCAGACTTTTTGCTTTTTAGCCTCCTGTTTTTGACCCTGTTTTTGTTGATTTTCGGACTCTATGCACTTTACAACTGCTGGTCAGTGCTAAAGTGCATATGATCTCCGTGTAAATTGTGAATATGGATTGGTGTTTAAATGATTGGCTTGTTTGACTTACTACTAAGTCCCTATTACAGTGCACTGTGTGTGCCCGGTGCCTGTAGGTCAAATGCTGTGCAGACTCTACTGCCATGTCAACCTGGCAAGTGCACTTGCCAGGCCCTAACCTTCCCACTTATTACATGTGAGTCACCCCCAAGGTAGGCCAAGGTACCCCTGTGGGTAGGATGCAATGTATATGAAAGGTAGGACATGTACTGGTGTGTGGGACATGTCCTGATAGTGAAATACAGTGTATTACATGTTTCACTATTGAAAGGCTATCTGTCCTACAGGATAGAACGGAAGTTTTTCTTTATAACATCTTATAAATATAACTTCCCATTGGGACACGATCGAAAGATTGAGTTTAGTATGCCTGAACTCAGAATATAAAACTGCATCTTTCAGTAAAGATGAGTTTTATATTATGTGGGTATTTTCTTTCTTAGCCATCCTGTGTGCCTCTGCTCGTTTGTGGATTGAATGTCTGGCTTTGGATGGACAGGGGCTGGGGATGTGCATTCACTGTAGACAGCTACCGGGGGGGTTGAGGTGGGTCCTGCCTTTCCTGGTGAGTCAGGGCTGGGCTAAATAGACCTGGGCTGCATTTAGAGTAGGGGGAGGAGATTACCTTGTACCTGAATAGGCCTGGTCTGCCTTACACAATACTATCTCCACATCCTGCCAGGAAGCTGGACCAGAGAGGACAGAACTGGTTTGGACTGAGCACAGAGCCTTTCTGCCACAAGAGAACAAACAGACATGCAGCATAAATATTGAGGCCCAAACCTCAGAACCTTAGAATACTTCTAGACTCAAGAGGAACTTCTGCCAAGGAGAAGAGCTGGGAAAGTTGAAGGAGAAGTACTGCCCTTTTGCTGTGTGGTGTCTGGGGTTGGCCTGCAGTGGTTGTTTCTGCCAAGGAGAGGACGAAGACGTTGCTGTGTGCTGTGTATCCTGCTTGAAAAAGTTCTCCAAGGGCTTGAAATAGAGCTTGCCACCTGTTCTAAAGTCTCAGGGACACACAGACGTCATCACCAGCTCCCCTCAACTTCCTTTCTGGGAACCGATGCATCCCCGAATCCCTACGCATTGTACCGGAGCGCCAAGTCTACAAGAAAGCCGGGGCCATGGTAAGAAACCGATGTATCACCTCCCCACAGAGTAAGAAACCAACGCATCACCTCCTCTTCTGTAAGGAACCAATGCATCACTTCCCCTGCATGGCAGTAAGGAACTGATGCATCACCTACCCTGGAGCAAGGAACCAACGCATCACCTTTCCTGTGGCCTAAGGAACCGATGCATCAGCTTCCCTAAGGCTGTTTTTGCTTATGATTTTGACGCATCCAAGATACTTTGTTTTGAAAGTGTTCATCTATAGTTTTCTATGGACAAAACAGTTTTTACCTTTCAAAAGTCATATATTGATAACTGAATGTTGGATTTTTGTCATTTTTGTCTTGTTTGGTTTAGAAAAGGATTACCTATTTTTCTAAACTGGTGTGGTGTCCATTTGTAGTATTTTCACTGTGTTGCTGAATGCATGCACACCTGCTTTACCCACTGCCTCCAAGATAAGCCTGTCTGCCTTTGCCAAGGTACCAAGGGGGTGAGCAGGGGTTGTCTAAGGGCATACCTTCCTTACCCTGACTAGAAGCAAGGGTCCCTACTTGGACAACGGTGCAAACCATTGCCAACGTGAGACTCCCATTTCTAACACTTATCAGTAACTAATAAGACCAGACTGAGTTTGGATGAGGGCAGACCAGTGGCCTTCATACTACTAACCCTCTCCACTGCCTTTGATAGTGTGTTGCGTGCTATTCTGATCAGAAAACGACATGAGATATGTATATACTCTAAATATATGGCATGGTTTCAATCATTCCCCCAGACAGAAACTCACACCATTCAAATCGGACTGGTTATTATCCAGTGTGCAGTGCCACAAGGGTAATTTCTTAGCCACACACTTTTTGACATCGATGCTGACTCATTAACCAACACTTTCAGAGTTTTTTTAATCTGAAATTCTATTCTACAATGATTTCAATCAGCTTTTCATCTCTATTGCAGACAATTTAGAGATAATAAGGAATACATATGTTCAGTGAGTGTCTCAGGTCTATGACCACATAGATGGGGGAAACAGCCTCAAATTAAATGTTGATAAGACCTAATTTATTTTATTTGGTTAGGCTAACTCCATGCGGTCTCCTATATGACGGCCAACCGAGCTTTTTAGACAATGGGGTACATAACTCTGACATCTCACTGAGTGCGCTGCTGACAGTTACGGTTTAAACATCAGTTCTCAATATATTTATTTCCATGTCACCAGTGGGTTGGGGGATCCAACAAGGTGCACAAAACCTAACTTTTCAGTCACAAGGCGTTTTACAGACCCTCTAATCTACTCGCGCCTGACCTGCGAAAAAACAGCTGACAGGCAACCCTATCAGTCAATGGAACGCTGAAGTGGTTCCATCTATGGGCACTATTTTGGCTATGCTATCAAGTGTTTCAACATGAGCCCACTATAGTATCTCATCTTCTAAATCTGTATTCCCCATTGCCCACCACATTATCATCGATGACACAGTGCCTTCATTAGCTGGAAGGAAGGTCTATAGCTCTTCCTCTACGAAAAAGGTACATTCACGAGCATTGAGATGCAAAACATTAAATCTCCATATAGGACAGAGAGTCTGCAGTCGGGCTCCTCATTCTGCCAGTAGTGGGGGCGTGGTCAGATATACCACGAGGGAGGATTCGGACGGAAAGCAGCAAGAGGGGGTCCATCGCTGGCAGACACAGTATGTCAATCCATGATTCTGTCATGTGAGCCGCAGACTAGAGTGTGTATACTCACAGCAAAGCATGCCAAGAACGCTATGCATCACATAGGCCAATGGTGTCAGTCCAGGTAAATAAACATGCCAAGTGAGTCTGACAACCATAGTGGGGGGCTGCTGAGGTGTCCCTCTTGGGGACTGGGACTGCCTTAAAGTCTCCACCCCCAGGGTGGTCCTCGGGGGCAGGGCCATCCAGTAAGGACCTGAGTGCCTGGAGGGTAGGCTGCAGCAGCTGTGGGGAGGCATAACAAGAAATGAAATTATACTGTCTAGTAACCATGCGGCACTCAACCCATACATACCTCCCATGGGGCTTCTCATGTATTTTCGTCACTGTTAATGGAAGGGACTTGTGAAATAAGAGGGCCACTCCCCTGGAGCCTCTGGCAAAGCCTGGGTGAAAAACCCTATTAGAGCTGAATTGACCCAGAAAGGGGGAGTGGGTGCCTAAGAGGTGGATTTCCTGCAACAGGATTACATCTGACTTGTATTATTTGATATAGCGCAGTACAGCAGATCTCTTGATATGGTCTAAAATACCATTTGTATTCTATGAGAGTATTGTGATCATGAGAGTGTATGGTGTGATAAAGATGGGACATTTGGGGACTCACCAAGGCCCTGAATCATCCGTGCACGCAAACCTCGAGCATAGCTATAAAAAAAACCTGCTTTATGGTATTGATGGGCATGCTGAGTGAAAACCTGTAAAGTAATAACAATGTTAGAACAAAGAAACAATCACATCAGGAACAACATAAGTCCTTCCCTCAACTCCCCTCATCCCATGCTACTTCCCATGAAGCATCTATTGCTCAAAAGCAAAGGATACCTATATCAACGAAATCAAACAAACCACAAAAAAGAAAACTCAAGGGGAACTCAGTGGCAGTTTACACTCCCATAGGACACATACTATGCCTGACAGTGCTCACAGGGACATTAAAAGCTGTATTGGACTGCTGTTGGATTTTAACTCCAACACCTTCTCTACTGATACACAGACTGGAGTTAGAATAGAAACTTATCCTATTCCAAAATGTGGCCCTTCCCTAAAGCAATTTGTTGTAATGACTTGCATGCTAAAGGAATGCATGTTAAGGATGCAAATGCTTTTCGCACTGCATGGTCCCACAGTATTGCATAAATACAGTGCATTCCTGTCCTTTCACTTTGGTGTAGGACAGCACAGCAAAGTGGCTTTCTGCACTGCCCACACCAAACTCCATAAATTAGGGCCTTTGTGTCTGAGATGTGTCAAAAAGTGACACAACCGAAGCGAAAAGTTAATAAACCATGGCCTCAATTCTCCACTTAACCCTAGAGCAACAATGGCAGGTAAAGCTCATTAGACAATGGCACTGGCGCTAGTAATAGGTATTTTAGCATACATACACAAAGTCTTGTAAAGTATACACCAATCTGCGAAAATTGTAGCCATGTGACTGGTTCAGCAGAGGCCACTGTTTGGAGGAGCGCTTGAATGGTCCTCTATCAAGGAACGGAAACTCGATGGATGCTGAACAGGTTCCTGGGAAGATGAAAGATAACCACCGCTTGTAAACGATGTAATGTAGCTTTTCAGTGGACAGCCTTCAGTTGGAGCACAGCATGTCCGGCTGTTAGCTGAGACAGCCAGATGGAGCAGTAGCCGTGTTCTCGAGAACACGAGCCTGTGGAAGCAGTGCATGTCACAAAGTCAGTGCACTCACTGGAGAATGTGCCCTAGGTTTATTTGTGTCTGACCCGGCCATGGCATTGACTCCTTCCTACCCGGCACAGGCCCCATGGTCCTTTCATCGACACCACGTGGGAGCGCACACGGACGTTCGCGAGCAGGGCCGAGAATACCAGCGAGTTCAGAGGGCTCAGCCTGACAAGATGCAGGCCAAAACAAACCTGGCCTGACTGCAGCGGGAAAGAAGGAAGGATGGCCCCCTGGCACGGGAAAATAGCAAAATACGAATTAATGAACACGTCGAGAGGATGCTGAAATGGATAATTTAACCTGACCTCCTTGAAAGCTGTCACAGGTAGCACCAGCTACAAATTTCTGATTTCTACGCTGTTTTAACAGGGAAGCATTAAAATCACGGAAAGTAGTCCTCAAAAGAAGGATATATACTCTTTTGTTGCAATAGACTTGGTTCGCACATAGTGAACGTACGTATGTATACTTCAATAAAAAGTGTATGTGGTAAGACTGTATGTATTTCTTGATTGTTCAAGTGTCTTCTTAAAAAAACATTGGCCAGAGATTAGCACAGCAGAAACATACACATAGCAATGTTTAAATATTGCCACTTTCTATGAAGTTTAATACCTTTTTAGATATCGAATGAAGGATTTCACACAAACATTCTCAATGTAGCTTAAAGAATAGTAATCACATTTATTAACCAACTGTATTAAGAGAGGGTGAAATAAATCCAATATTTGGTAGAAAATCAAGATTTAGCAAGCCTGAATAGCTAACATGTCTATAAACTGTTTACAACTCAAATATGAAATAGTTATTGTCCATGTAGGAGATAGTATGCAAAGCCTACAACATGTTCAATGTCGGTTCCCACCTTGGTTCAGAGTCACACAAACACTTTGCAAGCACGGGGGTCTGTGTTGTGCCTGTGTGTGTCCACAAGCCTGGCAACTGTTTGTCCCCCTGAATTGAGGACATCGTGTTTTCAATTTCCTCCAATAAAGCTATGAATCTGGCAATTTGCTGGCCCGTTTCAGCTAAACAGAAAGGACAATTTGCAAAAGATCATAGTTCAGGCTCAGTCAGGCGGAGAGGATTGGAAGCGGCGAGCTGGCCGCTATGTTTCCCCCAGTGCAGCTTGCTGTCGCAGTTTGACTGACAAACTGACTTTGCCGAGATGGCCGTGCCCATTCCAGTCAGAGTTTATTGAAGGTGATTTTGATCTTCTCCACGAGGCCTCGGCAGTGGTCGCGCCATCTGTCACCTTGATTGCATCGTGGGGTCTCGGGAGAGAGTGCGATGGCTCGTGATCATTTACAGATTGTGCCGCTTTCGCCTCCATACGGACCACATGCACAGAGCCAGATGGCGAACATACACGCTTATTATAAGTCTTTATCTCTGTGCAGGAAGGAGAGGAGCCATTAGATCTCCCCCAGGAACCCTGCTCTGCTCTCCCCTCATGCTGCTCTCCGGCAAAATACAGTCTTCTTCAGCTGTCACCGTCCTACCTCCGAAAATTAAAAAATAAACAATAATTCCGTCAACTCTGACGCTATTCACACCGACTCGCGGCGCTCTCCATCCCGCCCCCACCCCCCACACCCGACTGTCAGCGCTGGGGAGAGCCATGTTTGCAAATAGATCATTAATGTGTTGATTTTGGAAAGGTTGGGACAGGGGGGCTGCTGCCTGGAGTCTCGCGGCGACGTGTTCGCACAATGCTTTGGAGTTCCATAAAAAGGCACGCACGCTGATTTACATGTCACAAAAGTTAGACTTTCACTTTGCTGCCCCCTACCCCAGATGGAGCAGCAGTGCCAGAAATTATGATACATTCTCCAAGAGATAAACCTTGCAAACTTTACTTTTTAAACGATTGTGTTCATTTGTAGCAGAACGTAACTTGTGATAAAATTACACCTAAAAAAAAAACGGGACTGCTTTTGTTTTTCAAATAGCTATCCCGGATATGCATAAGAACTCTACCCGGGTCAGTAAGGTGGTTACATAGTATGTAGAAAAGGTTTGAAGCTAAATATATACTAACGGCTAGTATCAGGCTAACATCAATGGAACAGAGGCAGGGCAATCTTGAGGCAGCCAAATATGAGGTGGCCACACTGGCCAGGATTTGTTAATGACTTGGTGCCACCACATATTGACCAATTCCTATTTTAGTTGTTGCGCTAGGACCTCCGCCGAAGAATGGTACTTAACTTAATACTGACAGATGTAGACAAACATGCCCAAAATATGTTCACAAACATTACATGTCATGGCACACTAAAACAAACACATGGCAGTGAGCTATTTGTAGGTCTGGTGTTCAAAACCTTTTGATTTTACTGGTTATATTTTTGCAATATGCTTACAGGTGCTTTCTGCCAGCCCTCTTCACCTATTAGTCACACAAGATACAGTACAAACGTGGCTCAATGACATCAACCTTGATGGCTTTGAACACCAACTCTCACCGAATGCCAAGACATTTGGTTTCACCCAGGACATAAACCTCACCCTTAAGGAACCTATTGTGAAAAAAACAAATCCGACCTGGTACCAGCTATCTCTGCTAAAGAAAGTGAAACTCTTTCTTCCAGAAAGCCACTTCAGAATGGCTGTTTAAGCCCATGTTCTCTTGCATCTGGATGGTGGTAATGCCATCCTCCGTGGCACCCCAGACCACACTGACACCCCTTAGGAACATACTACATGCCTTTTTTTTAAACTCTTTTTATTATTAACATGAGGAAATAGTAATAAGCAATAAACAATGAACAATTGAATGGCATCCATATATCCAAAAGAAAGAATATAAATACAATCATTTAACGTAAAAGAAGGAAGAAAAGGGTACATCTTTACATAAATGTTCCCCAGATTTTTTCCATTTTACTTAATGATCGAATCCCCCTCGTTTCAGCAAGTCCAAGTTCCATATTGTATGTTTTTTTTTAACCAGGCCCCACCACTCCAGAGCCACCGGTGGGCTCCGCAAGATCCAAACCCGGGCTATAGTTAGTCTGGCACAAGCCAATAGAATAGTTATTAAATCTTTCTGGCTAGAGTCCCTATTCTGTCCACATACATTACATCCAATACTGTGAATACTATAGGTCTATCAAGTTTTTGAGACAGAATTTTAGTGACCCTTCGCCAGAACTCTCCTAGTGCCGGACATTGAAAAAACATATGTTGCCGATCAGCTGCGAATTAATCACATTTTGGGCACCTAGTCCGATCACTGGTAGAAGAATTTAATGACCATTTCGCTATCCTTTCAGGAGTATGATATAATGAACAAATAGTTCTATACGGCTGTAGTCTCAAGTTAGAAGAATGTACCGATTTACAAATACCATTAAGTACAGACAAGATAGTATTGGCAGTGATATTGGTCCCCATTTTCTGACTCCATAGCGCAGCTAGTCTCCCAAATCATCTTCTTTATAAGAATTAAGGCTTTTATATCCAGTACTAATTAATGATTTATCGTTAGCCAGATAAATGCAGTCCCATATATCAGAGTCTAATACTGCTATAAGCATCATACTTCGTATGAAATAATCACAGATTTGATAATACTTTAACCATATATTCAATGTGAGATTATATAAAAGCTTCAATCTGTCAAATGTCGAGAACCTATTGGGATCATACAGATCCCCTAAACTTTAATACCCAAATTTGACCTGTGCTTCCCACCCCCATCATGAAAAATACCCGGGAAAGCTGGATGATCCCATAAGGGAAGCTTGGGATGATAAAACGATGTTTTACATCTATTAAGGATAGCCCGCCAAATGAATACAATATCCCGTGCAGTCTTAAATTTGACCCGCTTATAATAGTTTGGATCATTAATTCTGTACAGGAACATAATAGATTCTTCATCCAACATAAATACATAGTAGAAAAAATTATTGCTAGGGCTTAATAAGCTGCGCATGCGTCCTAAGAAAGCTGACCAGAAATATAATTTGAAATCTGGAAAATCAAGGCCCCCTTGACTAAATGGGAGTTTCAATAACTTGATTGCGCTACACAATTTTTTATAGCCCCAAATAAAGCTACTAAATATACCATCTAGGCATTAAAATAAATAATTATTAATACGCAATAGAATGGACCGAAACAAATAAAGACATTTAGGAAGGATCTTCATTTTATTTTATTTTATTTTTTATTATTTTTTTATTTTTTTTTTTTATTTAGAAATTTTTTATTGGTATACAAAAGAAGGTCGTACAAAAATATATATATACAGATATAGATACAAAGATGGCGGTCATATCTATTGTTCTCCCTCCACTGGAGAAGAAAGAGAGAAGAAGAAAGGAGAGGAGGAGAAAGGGGGGGGGGGTACGCACGTAGTTGTCCTTGATTGTCCTTTATTGGGTCTACCTCAGGAGCTCGTCGAGCGGGTCCCACATGTGCAGCTTGGCTTTATGTTCTTCCGAGAAGGTGCCTGTAATGTTGTCGGCTCCTCTCAGGAAGGTGATCCAGTTGATCCATGTTTTAAAGCTTGCTTTGGCTGTGTTTTTCCAGTTCGTTAGGATTATTTTGAGGGCTGCTGTGAGAAGTAGGTCTAGGAGTTCTCTCTCTTCTCTACTTTTTAGGTTCGCTGTTAGGTGCTCAGTCGCCAGGCTGACGAAGCTGATTTCCAGATTTGTTTTGAGCATATCGTTCAGGAAAGTGTTGATTTGTGCCCAGAACTTCCTGACTTTCACGCAGGTGAAGATAAGGTGTTCGAGGGTACCTTCCTCCTTCAGGCAGTTCCAGCATTTGTCTGAGTCTGCTATGCCGACCTTGTGGAGTTTGGAAGGCGTCCAGTAGGCGTTGTGGAGCAGCCAGTATTTTGTTTGCGCTAGTTGTGGGGTGATTTTGTTTGTTGTCGCTGAGCTCCACATTTTCGCTCGCTCTGTTTCATTCAGTTGCCTGCCCAGGCGCATCTCCCATGTGTTGGTTGCTTTTTTGTTCTGCGCCAGCTTGGATGGGCTGAGGAGTTTATAGATCTTTGCCGTTTGGTGACCTGCTGAGTTGATGAGCTGCAGGTACTTGATGATCCCCGGCTCTCCTCCGCACAGGTTGGCCTTTGTTATTGCTGTCTTAATTTTTAGGAAATTATAGAACTCTTGGTTCGGGAGGTTATGTAGCTGCTGTAGGTTCTGGAACGTCAGCGGTTTTTGCCTGGTCTCCATTTGACTGGGCGTGCTAATGCCTTCTCCAATCCACGTGTCATTGTGCAGTGTCGCCCCCTGGTAGGTCACTTTAGTGTTGGACCAGATGGATTCCCAAGCAGTGCCTTTCAGTTTCTGCGCCATGTGCCTGTCCACTTTCAGCAGGGCGTCTCTCGTGTGTTTTAGTATGGCGCTCGCTTTCAGTGGGTGCCGGTTCGCTGTTAGGAGTGCTATTGGCTTGAGCCCTCCTAGGATGTCCTGTTCGACCTCCAGCCATACTGGCATGTACGTTTGTGTGGCATCTACCCAGGCGATACCCTGTCTCGCCAGACATGCTGTCTGGTATGTCTTGAAGTTCGCCAGGTTAAGGCCTCCGAGGTCTCTTGACAGTCTTAGTTTTTGTAGGCTTATCCTTGGCTTCTTGTTTTTCCATAGGAAGATGTTTATGAGCTGGTCCAATTTTTGTGAAATGTCTCTGTCATTGGGAGTGGTAGCATTGTTAGCGTGTAGTTTATTACCGGTGTTATCATCATTTTGATCGTTTCAATGCGTCCCCACCAGCTGATGCACTTTGGTGACCATAACTCCAGTCTCTCCTTTATCTTCTTCAGCGTGAGGTCCTCGTTGTGTTGCAGCGTTGACGTGAGGTCTCTCCCAAAGTGGAGCCCTAGATATTTCAGTGGTTTCGTCTGCCATGCCAGGCCGGATTCGCCTAGGACTTCTCTTGTGGTGTGGACATTCATTGGCTTACACTCCGATTTCTCCTTATTGAGTTTGTAGCCTGAGGCTTCTGCGTATTCACCTATTGTGGCCATCAGAGCTTTTATCGACGTGGAGGGGTTCGCTGTTGTGATTAGGATGTCGTCAGCGTATGCCGCTAGTTTGACGGTCTTCCTCTTGAGCTTTACGCCTGTTATCTCAGTGTTGTCCCTGATTCTGGCTAGCAGGGGCTCTAGAGCGAGCAGGAATAGTCCGGGGGAGAGAGGGCATCCTTGTCTGGTGCCTCTGCCCAGCGTGAGCGTTTCGGATGCGCTCCCGTTTACCACTATTTTTGCCCTCGGTTTGTTGTAGAGGGCCATGACCATCGCCGTGTACTTCCTGCCTAGGCCAAAGGCTCCCAGACAGTTACCCAGGAAGGGCCACGAAACTCTGTCGAAGGCCTTCTCCGCATCCAGCGCTATCATGACCGCCTGTTCGTTGCTGCTTGCTGTGTGGTTGATCAGGTGGCACAGTAACCTTGTGTTGTCCTGCGACAGTCTGTTTTTTATATATCCCACTTGTGAGGGGTGGATGATGTTCGGCAGGATCCTGTTTAGTCTGTTGGCTAAGACTTTTGCGTAGATCTTGCAGTCGACGTTTATTAGCGATATTGGTCTGTAGTTCTGGGGATATTGTGGGTCTTTCCCCTCCTTGGGAATTATGGTGATGTTGGCTTCGCACATGGACTCCGTCATCCTCCCGTTCTGGATGCATGTGGAGTATGTTTGTGCCATCAGTGTCTTGATGTGTTCGCTGAAGATTTTGTAGAATGTCGCCGAGTAGCCATCTGGTCCTGGCGCCTTGTTCCGTTTCAGTTGGCTTATGGCAGTTCCAATCTCTTCCTCCGAGATGTCGGCTTCGAGCGACTCCCTCTCCGCCTCCTCTAGCTTCGGCAGATTGGTTTTACTGAGTAGGTCTCGTCCTGCATCTTTGCTCAGGTTTTGATCTTCAGTGTACAGTTCTTGGTAAAATTGTCTGAAAACCTCCAGTATTCCTTTGTTCGTTGTTTGGGATTTGTTCGTGCGGTCAGTTATCGCTGCTATCGTGTGTTGCCTTTGTTTTGCCTTTAAGTAGGACGCCAGCTGCTTCCCTGCTTTGTTTGCTGCGCATAGGTTGACTGACTTGAACTTCGTCAGCCAGGAACCCGCTCTTTCGCTTAGGATCTTGTTCAGCTCGTATTTCTTTTTTGTGAGCAAAGTGAGCGTGTTTTTGTCCGTTATGTTAGCACAGTGACCTCTCTCCAGTGCTGTTATTTCCTCCTCGAGCTCACGGAGTTTCTTGCTCCTTCCTCTGTTCATCCTGGCCTTGATGTTTATCAATTTCCCCCTTATTGTCGCTTTGGGGGCATCCCATACGGTGTCTTTCCCTACTTCGCCATTGTCGTTGTGTTCGAGGTATTCTTTGATTGTAGCTTCAATTTCTTTGACGTTCTCTCTGTTCTGGAGGATGTCATCGTTCAGTCTCCACCTCCTCGTTGGGTTTTCATTGTGTTTCCCACTTAGAGTGAGTGTTATGTGAGCATGGTCTGAGACGGTGATTGTGGCTATCTCCGTGTCTTCTATGAGGTGCGTGTGTGTGTTGGACATCAGTATGTAGTCAATCCTGCTGTAGGAGTTATGTGGGTGTGAGTAGAAGGTGTATTCTCGCGCTGTCGGGTGTTGGAGCCTCCACGGGTCTGCCAGTTGTTGTTTGGTGCATAAGTCTTTCAGGGTGTTGTTGTTGTTGTTGGAGTTGTGACTTGGTCTGTTTGGGTGTCTGTCTGTTGCCTGGTCCATCGTCTTGTTCATATCCCCGGCTGTGATCAGGAGGTCCTCTTGGGGGAGGTCTGATAGCTTGCTGTCCACTCCCCGCCAGAATTGCTTGTCTTCCGAGTTCGGACCATAGATATTGACCATGTGGATTGTGTCGCCTCCTCTCTGGACGCTTGCTATGAGCATGCGGCCATCTTCATCAGTGTCCACTGCTAGTGTTGTTATGTTGGCCTTCTTGCTCAGGATGGTTATTACTCCTCTTTTTTTTCCTTTTGCCGGTGAGCAGAGTACCTCCCCTATCCATCTAGCTTTGAGTAGTTTCGCCTCCTCTTTGGAGAGCTTGGTCTCTTGGAGCATGTACACATCTCCCTTTAGTTTGGACAAGTAGTCCAGGATTTTCCTGCGTTTGACCGGGTGGTTCAGTCCTTTAACATTCATGGACACTATCTTCAAATCAGTGGACAGGCCCACTCTTGTTGGGTTTGTCATGGTGGTTTCGTTGCGTCGCTTGTGCTTTGCGTTCTGCGGCCCCCCCCGGGGTGTTGGATGGGAAAAAAGAGATAGGAAAAGTATAGGGTGCCTGTGGAGAAAGGCAAGATTCTGGGTCCTTTGTTCATGATGCAACCGGCGGCTCTGCCATGTACTATCATATCCGCCGACTTCACTCCCCCCCCTGGCCCGACCCCCTCCCCCCTCCCCCCTCCCCCCCGTCAGTAGTAAACCGGGTGTGCGACAGCAAGGGTCCTCACACTCCCCCCCCCCAAGTTCTTCCTGAGTCTTTTAGTCCTTAGCGTGTTAGCCAAAACCCCCCGCCCCTCATGGTCACTTTCAAAAGAAAAGGATATGGTCATCGGTGGCTCGCCCATTCTTCCCGTGGCCACCATGGCCTTGCTGAAGTAGGTATGGTTGTTCTTGCTGTTTGGTAGCTCACGGCATGTTCTGTGTCTCGGTGGCTGTGGTCAATCTTGTTCTGTGTCCATCTGAGGTAGGATGTTGTTGTTGTGTGAGGTAGTTTCTTTTTTTTTTTTTTTTTTTTGAGGTAGGTTGTTGTTAATGTTAATGTCAGAGTTTCCTTGCATGGTTGCGCATGCTTGTTACTCCAGCCTATTGTTCGTAGCGGTCAAGAGTCTCGGTGGCTGCTGTTGCTCCTGTACATGGTTGTCTGCGACAGCTTGTTACGTTCAGGCTCTCGGAGCTTAGTTGCACATGCGTGCTCCTTCAAAACACTCCTTCTTATTCACCTCCTTCGTGTGTTTCGTCAGAGGATGCCCTTCTCTTTGCCCCCGGGCTCGGCAGCTCCATCTCCTCTGGTTCCGGGTCTCGTAGGTATCGGTGCAGGTCGTTGGGGTCATCGAAGATTCTGCTTCCGTGTCTGTCTGTCACTCTCATCCTGGACGGGCCTGCAAATGTAAAAGCAATGTTCTTTTTCCGCAAATGTTCCCTTTGGGCTAGGAAGCCTTTCCTCACCTCGACTGTAAGTTTGGAGAAGTCCTGGGTGATGGTTACTTTGCTCCCGTTTATCATCATCGGGCGGCCCTTCCTGGCTACCGCAAATATCGCCTCTGTTTGATTTTCTCTTAATGGTTTGCATATTATGGGTCTGGGGGCGTTGCTGTTCATTTGCTTCCTGGCTGGTATGCGGTACGCTTTGGTGATCTCCAGCGGTTTGTCGAAAGTAAGTCCCGTTATTTTAGGTATTAGGGCCTCCAGCATGAGGGCACATGCTCCTGGTGTATCTTCTTCCTCCTCGGGCACTCCCAAGAGTCTTATGTTCCCCTTGCGACTCCTGTCCTCCTGCTCCGCTACGGCCTTTTGTAGTGCCGTTGTTCTCTTTATCACAAGCCCCATGTCCTTATGTGTTATGTTTGCGTTGTCTTCTAGCGCACCTATTCGCTTCTCTGCCTCGTCAATTCTTCCATTGGCTCTGCTTTGCTCGGCTCTGATTGCTATTAGCTCCATCTGGATGCTGTCTACTGTTTTTTTCGTGGCTTTTGCCAGCTCGTTCCCCTCCGTTATTTTCTTCAGGAGCATGTCCAGCGTTATGGTGCCATCCCCATGGTTGTTTCGCTCTTTGCCCGGTGAGGGCGGTGTCTCATTCTTGCTTTTCTTCAAGTCGTTGGCCCCTTGTTTCCCGTCCCTGCCTGCCATGGCCTCTGTTCCTCTTTTGGCCTGGTTGAGACTGAGCCTCCCTTCTGTTAGCGGCTGTCTTTTTGCGGCTTTGTCTCCTCTTTCTCCCTCCTTGCCCCTCGAGGTGCCAGTCGGCGTTATAGGGTCGTCTCTGAACCTGGGTGGCCACCTGACCACTCTGGTTTTAGTCCTAAGCTCCGCCAGCCTTCTGCGCTGTTCTTTGCTCTGGCCGTGCCCCCTTTACTATTATGCTCCAGCTCTCGCCGTCGTCTGCTCAGGCTTGTTTGTCACAGCGTCGCTAGCTGTTCCCTCAGGAAGGCCACCTAGAGCTTCACTTCTGTCTTGAGATGTCTCAAATGGCCGCTGTTGCTGTTGTTGTTGTTGTGGAGCCACTGCCTGTGTCTGCCACTCACCGTCGCTTCCTAGTTCCCGTGGTCACGTCCTCCGCTGCCTCCTATTGCTTTGGCCAGCTGCTGGGTGGTCGCCTCCTAGACAGTCGCTCTGCGGCGGTACAGTCTGAAAGTTCACGGATTGCACCGCGGCAATATTGTCTGAGACCGCGATTTGCCCCACGAGCTTGCGCCCTGCTCCTTCCTGCTGCCTCCGTCTGCCTTGCTTCGGCCTCTGTCCCGCTTCGGGGATGCGACCGCAAGATGGTTACCTCCGTGTTTCCCTCCTCTGCCGAGATGGCCGAGATGGCCGAGATGGCCGTCTTATCAGTGGCCTTATCGATGGCCTCCCTGCCGCCTCCGCCTGTGGTGTACGCCCCTGGTGCGTGACTGATTGCCCCTTAGTTCTCTGCTGCGTTGGAGAAGCGCGGGCTTACCGCTCTGACCTGCTTGCACTGTGTTGTCGGGTTGTCTAATGCCAGGAGAATTTCCGCCGTGAGGTGCTTTTGGCTATAGCAAGATGGCCGCCCCGCTCACTCCCTCTCTACCAAGATGGCCGCCTTGTTGTTGTCTTTCCTGCTGCCGTTGCAGCTGCGGCCCGGCCCCTCGTTAGAATTGTGTGGCTGAGACTGGTCGCCCCTTAGTTCTCCGCTGCGTCGGAAAGATGCAAGTATGCCGCTCTGACCCACTTGCGCTGTGTTGTCGGGCCGTTTATCGCCGTTTATCGCCGGGGGTGTTCCGCCGTGATGTGCTTGTAACTTTAGCAAGATGGCCGCCCCTGCTCATTCCCCCTCTACCAAGATGGCCGCCTTGTTGTTGTTGTTGTCTTCCCTGCTACCGAAGCGGCTGTCGGCCCCTCGGCCGCGGTTTGTTACTGCCGTCTCGGCCCCTCGTCAGAATTCGGAATTGTGAGGGCGTGAGAGGAGCTGCCAGTTCGTTCCTTGCGCTGACCTGCGCGCGCTGTTCCGCTAAGCCGGTACTCACGTGCTCGGTCACCGCACGCCGTGACTGCCTCTCTCTCCCTTCTTCCTGAGGCGGGGGGGGGGGGTGCCAGGGCGGTCGGGTGTTGCGTTCTAGGTGGATCAGCCCACCTGTTTTTGTGCGGCTCGCTGTCTTCCCGGTCTTCTGACTCAAGCCGCCATCTTGGGGTCGCTCCTCTTCCCCCCTGGCCGCTCGCCTTCTCCCCCGCCGCCGCCTTATTCTTGGCTCTTTTTGGTCGCGGAGCCTCTCGTAGGGTGCCGGTTTGGTTCCCTCACACTTTTTTTTGGTTTTGGCTCAGTTTCTTTCCGTTGGGCTGTGGTGCGCGCCGCTCGTTGGAACTTGGGGTCGGGAGCTCCGGACTTAGGTCTCCTGCCTCCTTGCCATCCAAGCCACGCCCCAAGGATCTTCATTTTAATTAAATTTATCTGCCCACTTATACTTAAGGGGACCGTGTGCCATTTTTTTAATGAAATAACTGTCTCTTTTACTAATGATTCATAGTTTAACGCAACTATCTCTTCTAATTTAGAAGAGACTTTGATCCCCTGATAAGTAGCAGTATTACAAACTCCTTGTATAAAAGTCGGTGGTTTATGGTTCACCACTACTTGAGTTTTATTTTTATTCAATCTGAAGCCTGAAACAGCCCCAAATCTCCTTGCCTCCAGAATTATCCCCTTCATTGCTTCCCCTACGTCTACTGCAATGTCATCTGCATACACGGTTATTTTAAGGGAATTCAAACCTGAAACAAAAGGAATTATTCGTGATTGGTTTTGGAAGGACACTAAGAATGCTCCATAGACAGGGCAAATATTAAAGGTGACAAAGGGCATCCTTGACGAGTACCCCGCAGTAACTTTGACGACTGCAGCCTTGCATAGCTAATTTTTGCACTAGGATGGTCATACAAGGCTTGTATCCACTGTAGAAACTGGTCTTTAATCCCAAATATTTTTAATGCAGCCTAGAGAATGTCCCACCCCACACGGTCAAACGATTTCTCAGCATCTAATAGTATCATACCTAGTGGGGTTGACTTGATCCTGGCAACATCAAATGCTGTCACAGCCATATTTACATGGGCCGTGGTGTCCCTTCCTAAAATGAACCCATGTTGTTGTGGAGACACCAGGCCAGGCATTATTGGTGCAAGACGAGTTGCCAATATTTTTGCGAATATTTTCGCCTCATTGTTTATAAGTGATATGGGTCTATATGACTCCCACTCAGCTGGTTTATTTTTTTTTTTTAAAACACGATCTGCGTAATATTCCATGATGTAGGAGCGTTTCCTCCAGATCCAATATGCCTAGCTACCCTACTAAATAGTGGGGCTAGCTCATCAATGCAGTTCTTATACAACTCCAGAGGAATTGAGTCCTCTCCCGACTCTTTGCCCGATGGTAAAGCAGAAACTGCCAGTTTAATTTCCGCCAGCGTAATTTCGCCAGTTAACAATTCTGATTGTTCATCCTCGATACGGTTCAAGGAACTAGTTTGCAAATATGTATGGATGTCATCAGGCACTGGCTGGTTCTCCGGGGTATATAGTTCCCTATAATAATTAGCAAAGTGTTCGAGTGTCTGCTGGGGGCTTTTATAGATCACATTTTTGGGCCCTTTAATAACCTTAACAAAAGTTTTTGCTTTTTTGTCTGCCAATTTATATGTTAATATTTTTCCTATTTTCTCACCACCCTCATACTGGGATTGATGGTATTTATTCAATTTAACAAGGCTTTTTTCCCTTAGTGTATTTTTTAAAGCAGATTTAAGATCATTTAAAATGTACCCCAATTATTCCATCTCTGTTGAATCCCTGTAAAAGTGCTTCAGTCATTTGTTTTTCTGCTGAAAGTACACTTGCAATAGTTTTATCTATCTCCTCCTTACGTTCATAATTCTGTCTTAATATAAATTGTTGAGTGAAACCCCTAAAACTAGCTTTACATGAATCCCATACCACAATATGTGGGGCTGAGCCAATATTAACTTCCAAAAATTCTTTTAAGTGTGCCTTAAGTTTTAATATAAACCCCAAGTTTGAGAATAAGTGCCTAGGGAATGAAAAAAGCAGAGGTCTCTGCTTTCCTGTTGTAATTTTAAAAGAAAGAAGGATAGGATTGTGGTCAGAAGTGACCCTTGGGCAAATCTCCATATGGCTTGTCTCCAAGATCCTATCTGATACCCAGGCCATGTTTATACGTGAGCAGAGTTTATGCGCAGCTGAGTAATAAGTATAGCCAGCCACATCAGGATATAGTGCACGCCAAGCGTCTTTTATGGCATGTATTCGTCCTATTTCTCTAATTGCAGCCCGTGTTTTACGCATCCTCTGAAATGCCCCTCATCTAGTGGTATCAATATCATAGTTCATGATACAATGAAAATCATCCATTAGCACCCGTTCGCCCTCCCATCCCAGCAGCTCCATATTGACCTTGTCAAAAACAGTATTGTCATCTATGTTTGGTCCATACAAAACAAAAAATGTATATTTACTACCTTCAACTATTATCTGAGCTATTGCCCATCTTCCATTTTTATCTGAGGATATTTTACTGATCTCAGCTCTGAATTGTTTATGCTTCAGAATTGCAACTCCTCGTATTGAAGCATTTAACTCTGAGCTAACGACTACATCATAGCCTAACTGTTTTAATAAACTCCGGTCTTTATAAGAAATATGCCTTTCCGAAAGTAAGGCTACATGCGGATTATACATCCTTAATTCTTCAGAGACCAACCTCCGTTTATTTCTACTGTTCAGTCCTGCCACATTGCAGGCTAAACACCTCATTCGGTCCATTCTAATACTTTCTTTTTTCTTTCTTCCTTATTCATTAAAGAAAAGATAACCTTGCCATTAATATTCTCGTTGCACATTTCCCTCATGTTATTTTTACTAGATTCCCCCCCCTCATAAGCCCATCCAACCATCTCCCCCCAACCCCTTCCCACCCTACTGCCCCTTTTCCTTAGAGGAGGATTCCTCTGTCTACCCAGCAGCCGTTGGTCTAGGCAGCCACATAGAGTCACCACCTAGGTGATCACCCCCCCCCCAATACTTTTACGCACTAGCTAGCGCTACATACAGTCACTAATCATACTCAGAAGAAAGAAAATAGAACCCAAGGAAAAAGAAGAAAAAAAAGAAAGAGTCAGCAAAAAAAAGGGGATAAGACCAAATCAAAGCTCCCGCTATATTTCCCTCAGTTCCCCTAAAAACCCCTCAACAGTTCTATACTATTTAACCATTGTCCAAAATTATTAATGAGGACCATTTATTCTGCTACTTCTCTGTAGCTTCTCCTTGCCATTTGACCAGTATCTTTTCAGCTTCCTTCTCATCCATGAAAAAATATGTGTGGCCACTCTTAAGTACATTTAACCGCTCTGGTTCTTGCAAGAAAGCTTGTCCACCAAGAGCCTTAATTGGATCTATATACTGTCGCAATTTCCAGCGTTTTTCCATAGTGATTTTACTTAAATCTGACCTGACAAAAAAAGTGACAGATTCTGTTGAAACTGGAGTATTAGGGCGAGCCTTCAGTGACACCGCCTGACTCAGCAAGAAATTTCCCAGGTAGATCAGAAAGGGCCGGGGATTTTGGCCTCCCTTATTCCTCTGTGCTAACGGTAGTCTATGGACCCTTTGCAGCTGTGAATCCCAGTCCCAGTCGGAGAGATCGGGAATGCTTTTTGGAATAGTTGAACCATATACGCCCTTGGATCTCCCCCTCAGCCCCTTCTGGGATACCAAAAAGTCGGAGATTGTGTCGCCGCTGCAGATTTTCCATGTCTTCCACCATGGCCTGAAGCTTATAATCTGAGCTTCATGCTTATTTACCAGATCCTCTGTGCGAGCGGACAAGTCTTAGGTACCCACAACCCTTTGTTGCAGTTCTGACATCTCCTGCATCAGCCCCCCTAATTTGCCTGCCATCTCTAGCAGAGAGCGTTGCATTCTGCCATTATCTTCTCACACCTGTACATAGTGCTCTTGTGCTTCATGTCTTTGTTCATTGAGCATCTGTAATATCAGACCAAGTGACGCATCATCCTGACTAGCCCCAGACCCATCTCTTAGCTCAGTAGCCGGCTGATTCAGATTTAAGCCTTCCGTAATATGAACCGAGCGGGGGGCAGGTGATACAACTGAAAGTGTAGATTGATCAGGGGAGTCCAGCTTGGAACTATTGAACGCCGATGGAGCAGACGGATGGACATTCATAACGTTCCCCTCCGTGGGGCTGGCGCCTGAAAGCGGTGGTGCCATGGACTTAACACCCCCCTTTGCCTGCACCCACTTCTGAAAGGAACATACCTCAGCACATTACACCAGGGCCGGAAAAAATAATATCATATTTACCACTTCTTGATGAAATTCCATTAGCTTCCCTTGTCGGCCCTCACCATCTTCAAAAGCAGCTGCATCAGTTACAAAGCCATCACAACCAGCAACCTTGTCTTTCTTGCAGAGAAGCTTACCATCTTTGGAAGCTTTCTGTACACCCACAAGCAGGACACAATCAGACAGCAGACTAGGAAGTGTTAAAAAAGAAAAAAACAAGACAACAGGACTTTCCATCTGTGCATACCGGATATAGAACAGCATCCCTATATCCATCAGGACCAACCAACCCTGCTCCAATGTTGGAAAAAGTTGAAGGCTTATCTTATTAATGAACACTACATCACAATGTATTAACCAGCCACAGCCCAGCTTCCACTCCTATTACTCATTGACGTTCAGCTCGTCTTTGACCATGTACAGAATTCTGCTGCTTTTTTGCTAGGTTTGCACTATAGAAATATGACATACATACAAAAATGCATACACGCATGTTTGCAGGAATATATGTCAAAAGTGACAAAGGAGGCATCACTGGAAAACAATCAAATGCTTCACATCTTCTTCGCTAATGAGAATTGAGAACTATTTCAAATGGTTTCTAATGAATCAAGTTTCATCATATGAGCATTCCGACAATTGACTATACAGTGGACAGCTAAAAAAGAAAGCTATCTCTAGTAGCTGAATAAAAACAGCAACTAGTTGGAAAACCTTAAATTATTTGGCTCCTGTAACCTGGTGTCTGAATGGAATCACCTTGAATGTTCTCCATATATAGTGTATTAGATGTCCTGGAAAACACAAAGCAGTTTATTGAGCTAGAAGAAAACGTTTGCAACTTGTGCTACTCCTGAGGCGAAAAGCCGGGAGGTGTTTACTGCTCATTTTTAAAAACTGTATGCTGTGTGTTTGCTCTTATAATACTTGCCGATTTGCACATTGATTTTACTTTGACACTCACCTGATTCCCAGAGCAGCTGAATACTAGCTGTTGGGAAACGGAATTCACTCGTTTCTTGGCGCCATTGCTCGCCGAGGGAGACGATAGCCACGCCCATCTCTTGCTGGCCACGCCCCCTCCGCAGAGATAAATAGGGCGCGCAGAACTCGAGCGCTGCTCTATTGCTTGTGCTACTCCTGAGGCGAAAAGCCGGGAGGTGTTTACTGCTCATTTTTAAAACTGTATGCTGTGTGTTTGCTCTTATAATACTTGCAGATTTGCACATTGATTTTACTTTGACACTCACCTGATTCCCAGAGCAGCTGAATACTAGCTGTTGGGAAACGGAATTCACTCGTTTCTTGGCGCCATTGCTCGCCGAGGGAGACGATAGCCACGCCCATCTCTTGCTGGCCACGCCCCCTCCGCAGAGATAAATAGGGCGCGCAGAACTCGAGCGCTGCTCTATTGCTTGTGCTACTCCTGAGGCGAAAAGCCGGGAGGTGTTTACGGCTAATTTTTAAAACTGTATGCTGTGTGTTTGCTCTTATAATACTTGCCGATTTGCACATTGATTTTACTTTGACACTCACCTGATTCCCAGAGCAGCTGAATACTAGCTGTTGGGAAACGGAATTCACTCGTTTCTTGGCGCCATTGCTCGCCGAGGGAGACGATAGCCACGCCCATCTCTTGCTGGCCACCCCCCCTTCCACGTCACTTGCTACCACTATAACCCATGTGTCAATACCAGAAGCGCAGCGGACGAGCGCAGCGGGCACGCCGATTGCGCGCCGAAGGCACGCTTAAGGCAAGCTCGTCTGCGCTCGTCCGCGACGAGGACGCGCCTAGCGCCACTTACCCTGCCCAATCTAGCCCTCAATCCCCCTGCTACACCCGGGATGCACTGCTCAATCTACGAGGCTATGCGCACGAGGGTAAGCTCACCTTTGAAGAGACTGCTTCTCCCTTAACTGACTTCACCCATAAGGGCTTAATCGTAGGAGGTCTCTTGAATGTCAGATCTCTACCGAAGCATGCCACTGAAATCAATCTCCTTATAGATTCACACCATCTAGATGTACTTTTTATAACTGAGACCTGGACACATGCCAATTGTGAGACCGACTTAGCATCTGCCTGCCCTCTAAACTTTAACATTCTACATCTCCCCAGACCCAAAGGCCGCGGCGGCGGAGTTGGCGTCATCTTCCGAGCCTCTTGGCAAATGAACACCATTGACATAGATCCTGTACCCGGAATCGAGCTCTTTGGTCTGACTATAAACTGCCACCCAGGAGTCACCTTTACGGTGATCATCTGTTACCGGCCGCCAGGGGCATTTTCCCTCCCGCAACAACAAGCTCTCCTTACGATCATCACTAACATGGCAACCTCCCATAACAAACTTATTATACTAGGAGATTTCAATCTCTGGCCAAACGGCAGCCTTGATACAGGTTTAGACAACCTTCTGCTGTCTTGTGACAGCGTGGGGCTTCACCAACTGATAAAGGACCCCACCCACTCCGCAGGCAATCGTCTTGACCTTATTTTTTCGAGTCCTGATCTAACTCAAGTAGGCGATATTCTGCCTATGAGCTGGACGGACCACTCGCTCATTAAACTTTACATCACCAACGTCACAATAAGAAAGCCCAAGAATTATTCTCCACCACAATTCTCTTATCGAAACTGGAAAGCTCTAGAAAAACTCAGCACCTCCACTAAAGTCTTTGAGGTGCAGGACAGCTTCTCTCCTACCAGCTCAGTGGAAAACAATTATAGATCCCTCAGCTCGAGAATTATCTCCATCTCGAACTCGGTTGCCCCTTTAAAACTCTGCAAACCCAAAGGTAGAGCACCTGCTCCCTGGTACAATGATTCCCTGAAAACCCTCAAATCAGCCTGTAAACAGGCCGAGAGAAAGTGGAGACACGGATACTGTGACAACAATAAAGCCCTCTGGAAAAACTCACTCCTTGACTACAAATCTGCCATCGCAGAGAGTAAATCGAACTACTACTGCTCTACTATAGCTAACGCTGCTAACAGCCCAAAAAGTATATTTCAGATCCTGGATAATATTATACATCCTGACTGCGTCAAGAACTCCATTCCCCCATCTCAGACTCTCTGTGACAACCTCGCTCAGTTTTTTACCGATAAAATTGAGACCATCATCAACAATTTGGCAACGCCCCCGTCACATAACCACCCAACCCCCCCCGGAGTTGGCTCCACCAACCCTGATTCTCCGAGGTCACTGTGCCCTCCTATGAATAGTCTCCTGGCTTTCCCCCTGATCTCTCAAGCAGAATTTGAGAAATTGGCACTGGCCATCACCTCGGGATCTCCCCTTGACCCTTTACCCCCGAAAATCTGGAAAGCATGCGGGCACGAGTTATTCCACACCCTCCGGATGATCTGCAATCAATCTCTCAGCTGTGGTTTCGTCCCTATCCCCTGGAAGCAAGCACTCATCACCCCGCGACTAAAGAAACCTACGCTGAACCCAGAATGCCTGTCCAACTTCCGCCCCATATCACTTCTGCCATTTCCGGCGAAGGTGCTTGAACGTTGGGTCAGCAATTGCCTCTCAACCCACCTCGAGCAGCATCACGTTCTGGACGAATTCCAATTTGGCTTTCGCCCAGCCCATGGCACTCAAACTGCAGTGCTCACTGCCATGGAAGAGCTTCGAATGCGTGCAGACAGGGGCCAAGCTGTGGCCTTGATCTTATTAGACTTGTCTGCCGCATTCGACACTGTCAATCATGGGACCTTGCTTGAGAGGCTGAGAGAGGCAGGGATCGATGGCACGGCCCTGCTCTGGTTTCATTCCTATCTCAATGACAGAAAACAGGCTGTATCCCTCCCCCCTTTCCAATCGGTCTTCTCCCCTGTCCCTCACGGTGTTCCCCAGGGCTCCTCTATCAGTCCGATTCTTTTCAATGTTTACTTGAAACCACTGGTCACTTTAATTAAATCGCACAATATGACTACAGTAAACTATGCGGACGATACCCAGCTCCTTTTCTCTTGGGAGGGCGAAGACTCCATCTCTTTAGAAGCCTTCCATAACTGCCTAAGAGACATCGCAGGCTGGTTACACCGGAACTCCCTCCAGTTTAACTCCTCGAAAACCGAGGTTCTGTTCTGTCCCGCGAGCCGTATACCCCGCCCTCTGCCTGCTGAGTTCTGGCCCCCGGAAAACACTAACAATCCGCTACCTGTTACCAGTGTTCGCAATTTGGGCGTCATGCTAAATCACCAACTGAGCATGGAAACGCAGGTTTCAAGAACAGTCACCACCTGCTCAGCCCTTATGCGCTCACTGCGCAAAATCCTGCCTCTACTACCACCTTCAGCCCGAGCATTGATAGTCAGGTGCACTATTCTCAGTCGCCTTGACTATTGTAATGCCCTCCTGTTTGAATCCCCTGCGACACTGCTGGACAGACTCCAACGAGTTCAGTCAGCTGCAGCCAAACTGGCTCTTGGTTGGCCCAGGAGATCCTCGACCACCGCCGCCTTGGCCGAGCTGCACTGGCTTCCTTTGAAGCAACGCATTGCCTTCAAAGCCCTTTGCTTGGTCTTTAAGGCCCTACACGGTGCAGGACCTAGACCCCTCCAACGTCTGTTCTCGTGGTATATTCCCACCAGAACACTTAGGTCCGCAACCGCCTGCCTTGTGAAAGTACCCAGATGCAAGAAGGCCAGGACAGGGGGAAGATCCTTCAGAGTAGCTGCGGCCAAGTTTTGGAACAGTCTGCCTGCTGATATTCGCCAAATCCCTCACCTCCTACCCTTCAGGAAGCGAATCAAAACATGGCTCTTCCCCTCTAAGTCCTAGCCCACCCCTCTAAGTCCGCTCGCCCACAGTTCACCCCCTCGCCTAAAAACCCAGGAGTAGTTACCAGCGCCAGGATACCTGCCAGGTGACAGCCGCGCTCTATAAATGTTTTAAATAAATAAATAAATAAATTAAATAAACTTGTCAAGTCCTATTTCCAGTAGGGCTGGTCAGTGCCTATGAGGTCTGACATGTTGTTTTACCTCAGCCAAATAATATCCTCAACCTACCTCACTTGAAGACTTGAAAAATGTCTACATTTACATCACCCATCTTCAATACACTAGCATTATATAAGTGTCTTCTTGTATCCTGTGAGGAACAGTCCAGAAGCATATAGTTCCTAATTTAGTCTTGGGGCCTCGAGGACATTCGGGAGAAGAATTAGGTGCTTGTTGTGACTGACACTGACACTGGACCTGCCTCATCTAGAGTTAGGGTAACGGCAGAGGTAATAATCTCCATGTTAGTGACACCTGCCAATACATCTGATATGATTAATCTTCCCAGGAGTAAATATGATTTGCATTTGGAAATATTGAATAGGTGTATGACTCAACTTTGGAGGATAGACCACTTCTTAGTACAAATCATAGGATGCCGGTGGAGAGTGTTTTTGGGAAAAAGATGAGATCGATTCCTCAGAAGGCTCCCTCAGTGATTTGTGCCTTTAACTTGAGATACAAAGACAATGCTTACTAGATTGCTTCATTTTAGAAGGCTTCAGATGGAAGTTAAGGATGAAATGATGAGAGAGATTTGGCAGATATTGTTGAGATTAGAGTGTGAAATATGGTTTTGCATTTAACAGAGAGATCTAGAAGAAAACAACATCCTTAAAGGAAAATGAGGTCTGAGAGTGATCGTCCCTGCATAGTCAATCAAGAGGGCAGTACATCCAGGTGGATAATAACTGAAAGAGTGCATGTGGCCATCGATAGAAAGATGAAAGTTTGGAAACAGACATTAAGTCGTTCAGCTGCACCAACAGTTGCCCCACATGGGTCAAGACCAGTGATTGCTATGGCAAGATGAGTGAATAAAGAATGAAGACATTTATTGTGCACAAACTAATGCCCCCGAGGCGCCTTGGTTCTAGCTGAGATAAAAAAAAGGCAGACTCTAATGATCTCCTATTTCTGTATTAAAAGCCAAGCTTTCTAGGACTTTCTGAAAACAGACAGAGAGGGAGCTGTTTTAAGTTCGAGAGGCATGCTATTCCAAAGAAGAGCTGTGGACTTGAAAAAGATTCTGCCACCCAATGCGATCTTCCAAAAAGCTTGTAACACTCGATTCTTGATGATGCCAGACAGAAGGTTCCTATTGTGCAGGAACCACCTCAGGTTGTTCTTGAAATATGTAGGACCATGTCCGTGAAGGGTGTTGTAGGCCACAGACAGAGTATTAGGGACAATGAGTTGCCTGACAGGCAGCCAATGCAATTTATTTATGGTCCCTTTTACTGATTGAGTTTTGGGAATTTTAAAGAGAAAATGTGCCGTTGTATTTTGCTTTGTCTGAAGCTTCCTCAATGAGCCTATCGTATTATTGAGTTGGAGACTATTACAGTAGATGAGTCTTGTCAATACAAGAGAAATGACCACTGTCTTCAGTAGTTCAAAGGGTAGATGATTCTAAAGACGGAGAGGCAAGATGGCGGCCGCTACTAGTGGCTGAGCGGCAGCATTAGCAAGGGCTCTGGTCTCGACATGATGCTTGGCATGTAGATCTCGCAGAAACCCCCCCCCCGGCAAAGAAAGAAAATCCGGACGGAACGGAACGGGACGGATGGAGACAACATACCGGCTCTCGGTCGGCCTGCTTCGGGCATTCGCGGATCTGTATACCGGCAGTCCCTCAGCGGTTTCCAGCAGCAGCAGCGCACCAGTCACAGCAGGCACAGCAGGCGAAGCAGGCGGAGCTCGCGGAGCGGGGAGGCGGAGTGGTCTCAGAGGCACCAGAGTGAACATTGCTGTCAGGATCAAGGCGGTGCTCACGGTTTGGGTGATTGCAAGGCGGTGCGGTCTGGGGGAGAAGCGGCGACGGTGCAAGATGCCCCGAAACAAAACAACGTTGGGAAAGTTTCCACCAAAAAGAAAGTGGGGGAAAATGTTAATCCCGCTACAGAAGGGCAAATAAATTTGGATGGAGTTAACACTCAACCTGAAGCGGGCGGAAAGGGGAAACCGAAAGCGCAGGAGTCAACAAAGGAAACGAGGCCACCTACAGTCAGGACCAGGTTGGCCACGGCCAATTTGAGCATTGTTGATATGTTCAGCCGAGCCGGTAAGGAGAAGGAAACCAGAGCTCCAGGAGGGGAGGCAGATGTGGAATCGGAGATAGAGGCTAAGAGACTGGTTGAGACAAAACCGCCTGAAACCATGGTAAGCCAAATAATGACTTGTGACTCTGAGTGTATGACTGGAAGAATGGCCCAGGACCAAGTTTCTCCTCAAGACTTGGGCATACTTTGCATGTCAGGTGGCAATGAGGTTGATCAGGGTGAGGATCATGGTAGCAAGACCAAGAGCGTAATAGGGGTCGATATCAGCACCGGTAGCTGCCCCACAGTTAAGAAGGCTATGAGCAGTATGGGAAAAAATCATGATAAGGTGCAACTAGGAACTGCGCAACCAAGCGATATCCTCCAGATAAACTTGAATCAAGAGCAAGAAAGGGAGGAGGAGAAGACTCCAAGCGAGGGCTTTGTCTCAGTGCCGGAGGAGGCAGATTGGTCCGAGGATGAAGAGGAACAAAGCTCGGATGTAGATGTCAGTAACCCAGAAACAGAGAGTGACCCAGAGGGAGATCTGGTTACTACGGCGGACGAAATGGTGGTGCCATCAAAAAAACAGACGAAGCTGGCCTGGGACCACTCACCGACGACACTGCTCCAAGGCAATTCGATTCGAGAACATAACTTCAAGGATACCCAAGAGGCTACTCAGCGAGCAATGCTGGAGGCAATTCATCACGAAATAATTGCACATCGGGAAGAGACCAGGCAGGATAGCCTGAAAGCGCAAGCGACCATGAGGAAAATGAAAAGCGTGGTCAGAAAGCTATCCAAGGCCACTGTGAATGTGGGGGACAGAGTCTCGAACCTAGAGGCAAGAGTTGTTGCTACAGAGAATGAAGCCGCTGCGGCCACTGTTAAGGTGGAATCATTTGGAGCTCAGGCACAGGATGTCCAGTGGAAGCTGGAAGACTTGGAGAATAGACTCAGGAGGAACAATCTAAGAGTCCTTGGCGTCCCTGAAGGTCGGAAGGGGGCGATGTTAAAGCCTTCATAGTGAACATATTCGAGAAAGCCTTTCCGGAGCTGGCTAGCTGGAATTGGGCCCTAGAAATTCAGAGGGCACACCGGACACCGTTTAGGATCCACCGGAACGCGAAAGAAGGCGATAAGCCCAGAGCAATCCTGGTATTCTTTGGGAACTTTATCCTAAGACAATCTGTGGCAGAGAAAGCAAGACCGGATGCAAGGAGAACCGGAGAGGGGGTCACCTTCTTCGTTAGACCGGATTTTTGCCATACTACGGTGGAGCGGCGATGGAGGCTACGACAGTTAATTAGGCCTTTCCAAGATAAAAAAATCCAGGTCTATCTTATAAATCCGGCTCAACTTAAATTAATTTATTTGGGGAAAACAATGTACTTCTCTTCAGAGATCAAAGCCCAAGAGTTTCTGCATTCTGTATAAGCAATAGGAATAGAAGCATTCTAATTAATCGTTCATGCACTAGGGGTATATACATTGGGTGGAAGTGCTTTCCGTAATAGCCATAGGTTATGTGCTGATCTATGTTGAAATAGATGTGAATTGATTTGGGTTTTCTTGAGGTTTACACTTGGAAGTAGGTCTATTGAGTCTATTGCTATGCTGCACCCATCACATGCACAGGCCTTGTCTGCGCGCCTTGCCAGGGAGAGAGTGGGGGGTGGGGGCCAAGGAGGTTGGGGGTAAAGGTGAGGGGGGGTGGGCTGGACGGAGGGAGGGAGGAGGGTGAGGGGGAGGAGGGGGGTGAAAAAATTAAAATGAAGAGAGTTTGTACCGTCAATGTGTTCATAAACGTAAGAGTAATTTTGAAACAAAGGACATATCTCCATTATTTATTTATTAGTTATCTGGACAGGTTGATGAGATGGCAACGTTTGATATATATCTATGCCTAAGCTCAGGATTGGATCTCCTAATATAGGAGGATTAAATGATTGGAAAAAGAGGGGTAGGCTTGAGCAATATCTTAATGTTGTGGGTCTTGATATCATATGTCTACAGGAGACCCACCTACCCTGGAAGAAAAAACATTGGTTGAATCTAAAGGGGTACGAAATGTTGTCTTGTTCGTCCCAGACCTCTATGATAAGAGGGGTGGCTATTATCAGTAAGGTTGGATTAGGGGGGGCTAAAAGGTGTAAGGCAGATGCTATGGGTAGGTGGGCTATCTGTGAAATGAACTTGGGGTTTACTTTATGCTCGGTCTACGGGTCTAACACAGATGATTCTGAGGTCTTCAGTCGTTTAGAGAATGAATTAATTGACTGGCCAACTCCTATAGTATTATGTGGGGACTTCAATATTTCAGCTAATTTCTCGGATGATAGACCCTACGCAGGTAGAAAGCCGAGGGTATACAGAGCAGTAACCTCAATGATGCGGTCACATGGATTCACTGATGTGTGGGGGAACCTAGAGGCAGGTGACCCAGGGTACACTTACTTCTCGCACCCTTTTAATAAATATACGAAATTGGATTATTTTATGATCTCGGCCACCCAGTTAAGTAGGGTGAAAATAACCAGACTCCCAAAAGTTCTGTCTGACCACAACCCTCTAGTTTTAGCTATGGATATTAACAAACCACGAAAAACCCCTAGGCCCTGGACCTTTGATAGGAAACTATTAGCGGATATGGATTATCTAAAACATATGAAAGTTTGGTCCCAGGCCTTCTTTGATGCTAATAGGTACAGTGCATCCAGGGGTGTAGTTTGGGACAGTTTCAAGGCAGGACTAAGAGGTGAGACCATCAGCTACACTACTCGGACTTGGAAAAGGGTTAATCAGGAAAGAGAACTTTCGATGGGAAAATTGATTGAGGCTGAGGCACAACACAGACAGGATATAATTCTAGGGGGCAATCCACTGCGAGTCTAGAAAGGGTAAATTCTCTAAAAGCAGAGATCCAGAAACAACTGGCTAAAAAGGCGGCAGCAGAATATCAGTCACAGAGATCAAGATTATATGAAACCGGGGAGCAAGCAGGAAGAGCGCTGGCACTACGAATCAGGCAGGTGGCCTCCAAGAATACAGTGACACAAATAGAATATGATGGTCAAACATATGATAAACCGAGTGAAATTCTAGATGCTTTTAGAAAATTTTATCAAGTATTGTACCAGGAGGAGGCAGAAGCAGAGGCTCCAAATACAAGTTGGCTCGATATGGGCACCAAGTTACAACAGGCCCACATAGATCTTTTGGAGCAAGATATTACTTGGTCTGAGGTTTCAGAGGCCCTGCAAGATCTGGCCAGTGGGAAGGCTGCGGGTCCAGATGCTATACCACTAGAGATGTATAAGAGTTTAAGGGATGAAACAACTCCGATGCTCCTAGATTTGTTTAGGGGTGTTATGAATACAGGTGTAATACCCGAATCCTGGAAAGAAACTAATATAGTGATTTTCCACAAAAAAGGGAAACCAAGGAATAATTCTGGTTCCTACAGACCAATATCCCTGATAAATAGCGACAATAAGCTCTATGCAAAGATTATGGCCGCTCGCATGGGAAGGATTGTTGTGACCCTGGTTTCTCCCTGGCAACATGGGTTTATCCCAGGTAGGGGTACTACCGACCATATTAGGAGAGCTATTACCCTATTTGACATCGGGGCTGCCAGGGGGCAGGAGGTCGCAATGATCCTCCTCGATGCGGAAAAGGCATTTGACCGCGTCAGATGGAGCTTCCTATGGAAGGTTTTGGAGGAAAGGGGGTTTGGCCCAAGATTCTGCCAGGCAATTCAGGCAATGTACTCCACACCTACGGCAAGAATCCAGGTGATGGGAGAAAGATCTGGGAAGATAAATATAACAAGGGGTACGCGACAGGGGTGCCCATGCTCACCAATCCTATTTGCGCTATATATCGATCCCTTAATTACCCAAATAATGAACAGTGTTACCATCAGTCCGGTAGTTACCAACGGGTTCCAGACAAAACTTCTCGCATACGCAGACGACCTAGCAGTAATCACTAATGACCCAGTATCAGCTATGAGGGAACTAGTTAATATTACCGGGCAGTTTGGTGGTTTGTCGGGCTATCGATTAAATGTGGGTAAAACACAAGTTTTAT
Source organism: Lissotriton helveticus (assembly GCF_964261635.1). Lineage (NCBI taxonomy): Eukaryota > Metazoa > Chordata > Amphibia > Caudata > Salamandridae > Lissotriton > Lissotriton helveticus. The sequence goes on along the minus strand of NC_136063.1, from coordinate 596,600,521 downwards.
GTTCCAAAAAGGTAGTCAAGCAGGATGCTAGATATGTAAACTCTGTCGTCTACCTGGGTATAACAATAGATGCAGAACCCGGAAAAATAATTAAGGATAACTTTTCACCGCTTATGCATTCAATGGGAAAAGATTTAAAAAGGATGGACTCACTCCAGTTATCGATAATTGGTAGAGCTAATGTCATCAAAATGACCATGTTTCCCAAGGTTTTATTTAAATTCAGGGCAATCCCTTTCAAAATTGAAGAGAAGGTCATTAAGGAAATTGAAGCCATATTTATGAATTTCCTGTGGCATTATGGTAAAATAAGGAGGTCAAGCAGATACATGTCACTACCACAGGAAAGAGGTGGGTTGGGGCTTCCAGATCTAAGGAGCTATCATTGGGCATGTCTTCTTACTGATATGGCAATCCTATTTCATCCAGGGGGTCCAACCTTTAGACAGGATGATATACCATCAATCTTCCAGTTAACACTGGGTAGCGAAGCAGTAGGTGTGTTGTTGAGGAGAACTCAGAGTAACTATTATAAAAAACTGGGGTATAAAACGTTGGAAGATGTATGGCGAATGTGGTCAACAGTTAAAAAAATCCTAGATATACCCAGATATCACCACCTTACACCACTTTGGAATTCAACACTCTTCCCAAATTTGAGTAGGGATGGACCCTGGCGGCATTGGCAGAGACAGGGTATAGTCACGTTGGGGCAAATATTGGTAAAGGATGAGTGTAGGTCCTTGGAAGAACTTAAGCAGCGGTACTCGTTGCAGGGCTGTCAAGAGTTTAAATACTTACAGATTGTTAACGGAATTAAATCAATAAGGCCACGCATTACCCTGACGAAGAGTTGTGAACTATTGGAGTATTTGAAGTTGGGTGGCCATAGAATTAAGGATATATATAAAATATTCCAGGAAGGGTCAGTGGACGATATGATTGAGATGGAATCAGCCTGGTCCATAAAGTTGGGAGATCCGGAAGTAGATCTGGATAAGGCCCTAGCGATGGACAAAAGATTTCTTCGATCCACGAATCTTAGGGCCTAACATTATAAAACTTTATTTAACTTGTATTACACACCGGCGAAACTATTCTCTTGGGGGAAAAAGGCGGACAGCAATTGTCCGAGATGTGAGAATGGCCCAGCTGATATTATACACATGTTCTATGGATGCGAAAAGTTGAATATCATTAAAACTGAGATAGAGCTGTTTTTAGAGGGGCTGCTAGGTGTTAAAATTAATCTATCCCCAACTCTGATAATCATCGGGTGCGATGTGAAATTGAATATGTGTATAGAGGCTGAAGCTCTAGTTTTTATTTCTGTAGCAATACTTAGGATATTAATTAGTGCTGCATGGAAAGATACGGAAGCACCAACCTTCCAAATGTGGATGTGTAGGATGCTGGGGATCCATAATATAGAGGAAGCACTTTATGAGCTAAAGGGAGCTAAGACAAGGGAAATGGGGCTTCGACTCTGGGCTCCAGTTGCGGCCTGGAGGGCGTCAAGAGTCTAATGGCTGCTAGGGTATTATAGTTATATCGTGTGTTTACCATCTTTAAGAACTTTTGTGAAGGTTGGTCAGCGGGTCTGCCGTATCAGTAAAATACTGTAGAAATTTTTTATCATTGATGGTATATATGTATTTATGTATTTATAATGGGGAAAATTTCTTTTTTTACTGTGTACTTCATTGTATGTGTATGAACTCTCAATAAAAAATAAAAAAAAGGGTAGATGATTCTAAATGTTTTTGATCGGTCTCAGAGAAAGAGAGGACGCAGAGGGGACCTTTTTGACGTTTTCCTTCAACTTCAGATTGTTATCTAGTAGTACCGCTAGGTTTTTAACCTTTGGTACTGGAGTAGGGAGTGAGCATAATTCAGATGAACACCAAGCTGGTGACCAAAAAGATGGGTTATTTCTGAAAAGAATCCCCTCCGTCTTGGATGAATTCAATTTGAAACAGTTGTCATCCATCCATATGCCAACTGCACTCATGCAATTCCTAAAACAATGTGCGTGTCATCTGTGTAAGATGCCAGTGATAGGCCATAGTAAATTCATGAGCGTGGCCAGTGGTGTAACATACAGGTTAAACATCAATGGGCTCAACGATGAACCCTGCTTAACTACACAGGGTAGAGAGTAAGCATGGGCGTAAAATCAGCTCCGCTCGCGGATTTTTCGGATTTTCGGCAAATTCGCAATCCGCGAACGCTCGCGAATTTGTCGAAAATCCGTGAATCCGCTCGCGGCGGATTTTTTGCTTGGTTGCGGCGCGCGGCGTGGTGCACGGCGTTCACTTTCCGTCATTTAGCGTTTGCCGAGTTGTTTTTCTTTGCGAGTGACGCGCCATTTTAGATATTGCTGCGTGTTCCCGCGAGAGTTTGGCGCCCGCGAATACGTAATCGCGGCTTGCCACCTTGCACAGCACACCTCGCGAGAGTTCGCAATTGCGAACACGTAGTTGCGGCGGAAAGGAACAATCTCGCACTTGCGAAATAGAGATTTTGCAATTTCGCACAAGAAAATCACCAGCAAACAGGATAAACCTTCAGAAAATTATGATTTTTATCAGAATCACTCCTCAGGTTGACATTTGGATGGCCTTTTTTTTTGCAAGGAGTCCATTTTGGGGGGGGGGAGGAAGGAAGTGCCCCACAGTCTCCAACTTCCTGTTCCTGTCCAGCAGGCTCCTCCCAGTGCTTTGTCCATCTCCTGGTCACTTTCATTTGGATCTGGAGCTGGAAGGATTACTTTTTGTGGGTGCTGCTTGATATTTGGATTTGAGGCCTTTTTGACTGTCTTTGGATCACTTTTGGATTAGAAATCAACTTTCACAAGTAAGTTTGTTTGGGGCATTACAGTTGCTGCAAGTAAAATTTTGGAACTTTTTCAGAACATTAAATAAATTATATTGTGGGTAGCCACAGTATCCAGTAGGACCAGGGTTGGTTAGGGGTGCATGATACAACTGTTTTGTTGAATTTAAACACCATTGAGGCCATGGATGGGCTGGGATTGTGCTGATTTTTGTCCTTTTTTTGGGCCTGCTGGTGTGGCCCTTTGCCCAGGGGTGGTGAGTGTTGCATGGGCCTAGTCTTTCTGTGGGGTGTCTTCTTGAATTTAAACATAATTGAGGCCATGGATGGGCTGGGATTGTGCTTATTTTATTGTTTTTTGTCGTTTTTGGGGGGCTGCTGGTGTGGCCTTTTGCCCAGGGGTGGTGGTGCATGGACTGAGTGTGCCTGTGGTGTGGTCTCACTCTCTTTAATGTAAACATCATGGATGGCATTGGATTGTGGTGATTTCTGGCTGTTTTTCTGTTTTTGGGGGTGTACTGTTGATGTGGACTGGCCATGTGGGTGGTGGTGGTGGCCATCTTGAGTGCTGGCTGGTACAGGCAACATGTGCTTGGGGTGTAAGGGGCCATTTTGAGGAGAGGCAGTGTCCGAGGCCTGCACTTGTTTTGGCTACTTTTCATCCATTATGCCCAGGGGTAGTGAGTGTTGCATGGGCCTAGTGTTTCTGAGGGGTGTCTTCTTGAATTTAAACACCATTGAGGCCATGGATGGGCTGGGATTGTGCTGATTTTATTGCTTTTTGTCGTTTTTTTGGGCCTGCTGGTGGGGCCCTTTGCCCAGGGGTGGTGAGTGTTGCATGGGCCTAGTCTTTCTGTGGGGTCTCTTCTTGAATTTAAACATAATTGAGGCCATGGATGGGCTGGGATTGTGCTTATTTTATTGTTTTTTGTCGTTTTTGGGGGGCTGCTGGTGTGGCCTTTTGCCCAGGGGTGGTGGTGCATGGACTGAGTGTGCCTGTGGTGTGGTCTCACTCTCTTTAATGTAAACATCATGGATGGCATTGGATTGTGGTGATTTCTGGCTGTTTTTCTGTTTTTTGGGGGTATACTGTTGATGTGGACTGGCCATGTGGGTGGTGGTGGTGGCCATCTTGAGTGCTGGCTGGTACAGGCAACATGTGCTTGGGGTGTAAGGGGCCATTTTGAGGAGAGGCAGTGTCTGAGGCCTGCACTTATTTTGGCTACTTTTCATCCATTATGCCCAGGGGTAGTGAGTGTTGCATGGGCCTAGTGTTTCTGAGGGGTGTCTTCTTGAATTTAAACACCATTGAGGCCATGGATGGGCTGGGATTGTGCTGATTTTATTGTTTTTTGTCGTTTTTTTGGGCCTGCTGGTGGGGCCCTTTGCCCAGGGGTGGTGAGTGTTGCATGGGCCTAGTCTTTCTGTGGGGTGTCTTCTTGAATTTAAACATAATTGAGGCCATGGATGGGCTGGGATTGTGCTTATTTTATTGTTTTTTGTCGTTTTTGGGGGGCTGCTGGTGTGGCCTTTTGCCCAGGGGTGGTGGTGCATGGACTGAGTGTGCCTGTGGTGTGGTCTCACTCTCTTTAATGTAAACATCATGGATGGCATTGGATTGTGGTGATTTCTGGCTGTTTTTCTGTTTTTTGGGGGTGTACTGTTGATGTGGACTGGCCATGTGGGTGGTGGTGGTGGCCATCTTGAGTGCTGGCTGGTACAGGCAACATGTGTTTGGGGTGTAAGGGGCCATTTTGAGGAGAGACAGTGTCTGAGGCCTGCACTTATTTTGGCTACTTTTCATCCATTATGCCATGGGGTAGTGAGTGTTGCATACTTGCATGTCCCTAGTCTTTCTGTGGGGTGTCTTCAATGTAAACATCATAGATGGCATGGGATTGTGCTCATTTTTCTGTGTTTTGTCGATTTTTTGGGGTGTATAACTGAACTGATGTTCCTCTGTCTTCCATTGCTTTTAGGTGCACAAGAAGACTCAAGAGAACCACCAGTGCCAGGAAGAAGTCCTGCAGCGGTGTGTGTGTGCAGCATAACGTCACGCGACGTCACGTCTGGACACAGAACCCTCTGCAACTCGTGCAACTGCTGCCTGCTGACCTGCTCTGAAGAAGATGGCCCCAAAAAAAGTCACCCGTAGCTCCTCTAGCAAGAAAGGTGCCAGTAAGGAGCAGAAGAAGCAAGTTACCAAGGACACTGGTGTGCTGCCCGCCCCTTTTTTTGGGAGTAAAAAAAAAAGTATGCCTGCAGCAGCAGCAGCGGGATCTGCTGGGGACCAAGCTGGCAGCAGCACCCCCGCTCCATTGGGCTCAGTGCCACCACCACCACCACGCCAACTTAAGTCCAAGCCCTTGAGTGCTGCAGAGGCAGCCAGTATAGTTGTTCAATCACCATCGACCAGTGATGTTGGCTCATCGCAAGAAAGCAGCAGCAATGTCCCTCAATCAACACAGGTTGTTGTAGCTCATCTGACGAGTGTTGAACAACCACAGCCGCAACAACAATCACATGTGCAAGTACAAGCCCAAGTACATGTGGAAGGAGAGGCAGCGCAAGGAGATGCGCAAGCAGAGGTGCATGGAGGGTCACAAGTGCCCACAATAGTTGTTCCTCCCGAAGTAGGGGCACATCAGGAAATCGACAATCAAGGCGAGGTATCATTTGAGGAAGCCACTCCTCCTGATGATCCTTCATTGTCTTCCACACCCCTAGCAAGGAAGAGATCAAGGGTGGTGTCTACATCTTCTTCAAGCACACCTCCTTCTGATGATACGGATCAAACTTGGGAACCAGCACCACAGCCGTCTGAGAGTGAGGCACACCATGATCCGACAAAGGTAGTTAAGCGTAAAAGGAAGCTCGTCCAAAGTCTCAGAGTTATGGAGTGTGATGAGTCTCAACAAGAAGTGGCGGATACTGCTGCTGATGAAGACTCTGCCAACGACGACCCAGTCATCATAAAGGTCACTGCAGCCCCAGCGGGCATGCAGCAAACAGACATTTTGACCCTAGCCCGAAGAGCTGCTGAGCGTGATGATGATGATGATGTTGTCGATGAGGAGGCAGTGGAAACACCACAATCATTGGAGTTAAGTAGTACACCAACTCGTCCCATCTTCCATATTTCTTTCTGGCAAGAAGAGACCTCCGTCAACCTCGACCTTAATTAGTGGCGGTGAAAGTGCAAAACGTACAAAAGTTGGGCAATCCAGATCCTCCACTTCATCTGGCATTAGCTTCATGACCACCACCACCAGTATCGCCGCCTCCTCCATGTCCCACAGACACTTCAAGTCCCCAGTTTGGGACTTCTTTACTGTTTGTCCAAAAAATCCAAAGTTTGCCATTTGTACCATTTGTAAGCAAGCAGTTAGTCGTGGTAAGCCAGGTACCAACTATGGTACCGGAGGCCAGAGAGGTCATCTTAGGAGACAGCACACTGTCAAATGGTTTGCGCACCTAGATGCGATCAAGAAAGGCCAAATTCAAGGAAACGTTGATGTTTCAACTGATGATGACGAGCAGGAAGAAGACGTGTCAAACACTTCCCTTACACCCAGTACCCCTGTCAGCAGCACACCCAATGTGAGGCACACTAAGAGTGTTGGAGCGAGTGAGACACCAACGCACAAAAGTTCACCAGCGAGCAAAATTGGGTCAACGAAGTCATTATCAGCCCGTAAATGCTTGGTCCAGGGCAACATTAGAACAATGCTTACTTCAGACGTGCCATATGAACGCAACCACCCACTGACGCGTCTGTATAACACTAAGCTGGCTAAAATGCTAGCTGTGGACCTTCTACCTTTTTTTTTTGTAGAAGCGGTAGGTTTTCTTGAATTAGTGGCAACGCTCTGCCCTAAATGGAAGGTTCCGAGCCGGTTCTATTTTGCCAGAGTTGCGGTTCCAGCACTACATGAAGATGTGCTGGAGGCGATTGGGGCAGCTTTGCAGAAGAGTGCTGTTCACACAATACATCTGACAACAGACATGTGGACCAGTGGCGCAGGCGCTGATTACATGTGCATCACTGCACACTGGGTCTCTTTTTCAGGTGTTAAAGCAAAGCTAAACGCAGGTGTTGACCCGGACAAAGTTTTCAAAGCTGCTCGGAAACATGCAACACTAGCCATGTTTGGCTTGGAGAAAAGTCACACAGCAGAAAACCTTTTGGAAGAGTTTAACAAAAAGGTCTTGAAAATGCTATCCCCCCTAAAACGCAAGATTGGTTATGTTTCCACGGATAATGGCGCCAATGTAGTTAAGGCCATGTTGAAGGGTGACCATGTTAGAGTGCCGTGGTTGGCGCACTGTATCAACCTGGTAGTTCAAAAATTCTTGATTGATAAACAGAGTCCAGCGTTCGAGGTAATGGCCACCTGCCGCAAAATGTGCAACCATTTCAGCCATTCTTTTAGGGCCCGGAAGCATCTGCGGAGACTGCTACTTCAACGTGGAATGCCAGTGAAAGCACTCATCCAGGAGGTGGCAACACGTTGGAACTCAACCTTCTACATGCTTGAGCGTCTGTATGAGCAGTATACGGTACTCGATCACTATTTCTTCACAGAGGGTACATCTCAGAAGGAGGACCTGCGGATGAGTGCGGCGCAATGGGACATAGTTAAAAGCCTGACAGACATGCTTCGTCCTTTTGAGTTCTTCACGCGTGCAGTCAGCCAGGAGGACTGTAATTTGGGAAAAGCTATCCCATTGTTGTGCATGCTGGAGCACCAACTGATGGCGGTGTCTTCTGAGTTTGAAAAAGATGTACAAAAAAAAGACCATTTTATTTTGTCTGAGAAATTATTAGAACGCCTACGTGGTGATGAACGTCTTCAAAAGATCAAGTCAGATCAGCATTACATTTGTGCTACTATTCTGGATCCACGCTACAAAAAGGCGCTGGCAGGCGAAGCATTCTTTCCTTTTGCTGATGCAGATGTTCAAAAGTACAAACATTGGTTAGCCTGGTCAGCCAAGAGGTTTGAAAAAGAACGGCAGGTTATTGAAGGAGAAGCCAGTACATCAGCATCAGCATCAGCAGGCCATCCCCAGTCACAAGAATCCACTTCTGCACCTGTGGCTGGGGCACAAGTGACCTCTCAGCCGTTAAAGACACCGGCAACTGGATCATCTGCACCACACACAATGACAACACTAACAGTGGCTGCGGAGGAGGATTGGCTAAGTTTGATGGGGTATGGTTCTCGAAAAAATGTCACAGGCACAGCAAAAAGTAAGCAAAGTGGAGGAACAGTTGATGACCTTGAGTCGATGGTGCAGGACTATCTGAATGACTCAACAGAGGTCTTTCTTAATGATGAGCCATTGCAGTATTGGCATGGCAAAAAACAATTGTGGCCACAGCTCTTCAACCTGGCTATAAACTATTTGTCTTGCCCACTCGCAAGTGTGTCTTCTGAACGTGTTTTCAGTGCTGCTGGTGGCATTGTAACTCCCAAACGGAGCCGCCTCTCGCCCAAAAATGTGGAGCGGCTGACAATGATCAAGATGAATCAGCACCTCATACCACCAGATTACAAAGTACGAGAAAGCACGCCGCATGAAGACGAGGAGGACGGCAACGTAGATGAGGGGATTTTTTCTCTGTTCGGTGGCACTGACCTCATCCAGCCTGAATTCGCAGAGTATGATGACGAAATCTTGTTCTTATTCCCTGACACCGAGCCCTGAAAATGAGACAATCAATCAAGAACTTTCTTTTTCGTCCTTATTCACTTTTATTCCTGTGTGCTTTGTGTCTCTCTTTCTTTGTTTTGCACAGTTAATTTAATTCAAACTTTAATCACCTAATCCCAAAAACAAGACCATCATCAGAACTGTCTTCACTTGTTTGCTTATTGATTTGAAGGTGCCGCAGTCTACATTCCTCAGGTTCACAAGTTCTGAAGAACATGCTCCTCTATCCTCCTCCTCCAGACTGCGATTTCCCTCAAAGCAGAGTGCTGGATTACGCCCAATGAAGAAAGACTCAGCACTTGTGGGGGTGTTGTACTTCTTTGCGGGTGAGTTGACGGATTTGGGCCCATTGCTGTGAAGCTCTAATAATGGACAAAAGTGTTTTGGACCAAATATGAGGTGGAAATTTCTTGCCGTTTTTGCTGACTTGCTTGCCTTTGAGGTGCTCTTTGGCGGGGTTCCGGGTGTTTGTGGGTAATTTTTGGTGTCTGGGAGCACTGCTGCGACAGTCTAATCTTGATTGCATTTGCTTTTCAGGAAATCCGTGGTGGAAAACAGGAGTTATGATGATTGATGATGATGAGTGACCTAGCTGCACAGCGCCGCGTTTGGACCGAAGGCCGAGAGATATTGTAAGTATGAGATTTAGCTTTTTCGCTGGTTGGGGGTGTTGTCGTTTTTTCCGGGTGGGTTGGCGGGTCTTGCCTGGGGCATTCCTGGGAAGGTCTAATACCGGATAGAAGTGTTTTGGACAAAATCCTGAAGGAACAGCCTTTTTTTTGCTATTTCTTCTGTCATCTTGCTCAATGTAGCGTTTTGGGGGGCTTCCTGCTGTTCGTGGGTGGGTTGCGGCCGGGGTCTCTGTCGAAGCACTGCTGCGACAATCTAATCTTGATTGCATTTGCTTTTCAGGAAATCCGTGGTGGAAAACAGGAGTTATGATGATTGATGATGATGAGTGACCTAGCTGCACAGCGCCGCGTTTGGACCGAAGGCCGAGAGATATTGTAAGTATGAGATTTAGCTTTTTCGCTGTTTGGGGGTGTTGTCGGGTGGTTTTTTCCGGGTGGGTTGGCGGGTCTTGCCTGGGGCATTCCTGGAAAGGTCTAATACCGGATAGAAGTGTTTTGGACAAAATCCTGAAGGAAACACCAGTTTTGGCACTTTTTGTAAGTTAGGGTTCGTTAGGGTTAGCCCTAGCAGCAGGATTGCATGTGTTTCGGGGGGTTCTATTGCAACGCAGTTCTGGTGTTGTAGAGCACTGTTGGAGCGATGCTGGCTATGGATACTTTTGCTTGCTTGCAAGTGGTTTGAATACAATCCACGGTCTGTATTTGGGCCTACTGTTACTTTCAAAGTACGTTTTGTAACTATTTTTCTGCTAGGCATCGTTTTTGGAGATCTGATTGGGGTTCTTCTACATTTTTGCGACTGGCTTTAGTAAGGGTCTTGGTGGGAGCATTGCTGGGAAGGTCAAATTTTGTTCTAAAACACAGTTTACAGTACACCTACCTTGAGGGGAAAGATCCGCTATAATATTTTGGCCATACTTATTTATCCTTAAAAAGGTGACTCAGACAGAGCACGCAATTTCAAAAATATTGTACTGTCTATTAGGGAAATCAAAGTGTCACATTTTGAACCACACAGCGTACATACCTTTTATTTATTTATCAGTGGTATTGTAATAGCACTTCCTGTTTTCCGTTCAATAATTACAGGCCGGGTTTCAGTCAACATCCGCCAGGCAGGCAGTGGACAGGGTGTCTTCTGTCAGTGGTCACCAACATTGATGGACGAAGCGTCAGCTGGAATGGAGGAGTGCCGCCAATAAGAGGAATTGTTTGCTGCATGCAACTTACTTACCAAATTCAAGGACAACTCCAACAACATACGCAATACAGATACAGTATCCATTGTTTTAATCTATGAGTGTGACTGCATGTGCTTAGCTTTACTTTGTAACCAAAGATTGTCTTTATCTTCAATTATTGTTTGTCCAGGCTCTGCTTTTTTTTTCTTCTCTCAACAAAACCTACCCAAAAAGAAACCCCCATTCCCATCCATTTTACAAACCCTAACCCTCTTCCCCCGGGCTGTGTTGTTTTGCTTGATGTCTGACTAAAATGACATCAATAATTCCACACACTTGCTGGGGAGGATAAGGTCATAGCAACAGGCTGGTGAAGGAATACGAGGATATCTTCTAGACTTACTCAGCTTCAGTACTATATCTTCTAGTAGTAGTAGCCAATGTCAAATAAATTCAACGCAAGTACTAGTTATACTTGCAAGCAAATACTTTACCATTTGTTAGGCTACATTATGGCACTGTTCTGTCTGTCACCTGCTATATTCTCGATCGTACCGTAACCGTTGTAATGCTACAGTAAGGACAAACAAGGTTTCGTTTTCTTTTTTTCCATAGGCATGCAACTGCCACTGTGTCACACCACTAGTACCACCGCAATGAGGAAATGTCACCCGCCCAGGATTGACAACGTTAATCCCCATTTCACGTGGAGCCAGCCCTGGGCCTAGCCCTAATTTCTAACACAAATTACAGGTAAGATAAGCGTTTGGTGGGAGGTAGTATAATGGAGTATTATTTCGGAGTAGACAAGAGATTGACGGTTGTACTACTAAAGTCCTACGACTGTTCAGGAAAACAAAGTTACTGTTACACCCCCGCCCCCCACCCACCAGACTGAAAAGCAGTAAAAAACAGGTATGGTCAGATAAAGTTAAAAAATATATTTATGTAGCCCTAACAAAATAATCTCCCTCACCCACCCTAACCCCAACGATTGTCTTTGAAACGTCCCAAAACGATCCCAACTCCCAAATCCCACCCCCCAAAAGTCTATAAAAAAAGGGCAAGGGACACTCCACTACTGGAGGGTGCTGGTGCTGGTGCATTTTGCGGCATGGGCATCATACTCCTTGCGGAGGGTGGCAAGCTCGGAGCGGAGGCCCTTAACCAAGTTCTTATACTTCAGGACCTCCTGCTCCAGGTTGGACATTCGGACTCGTAGGCGGCGTTGGCGTTCCTTGCAGCTCCTGTGGGGGGCAGCTGGTATTTCTGTTGCTTGGCGGTGGCGGTTGTCTTTGTTAGCCCGGCTCGGTCCCGCTGGCTTAGTCACGGAGGAGGATGCAGTGGTCACAGTCGAGGATGTTGTTGTTGCCCCGCTCGACTGCGTGTCCTCCTCCTCCTCCAGGGCCACCAGCCGCCGATATTCGGCGACAGTGGCCTCCAGCCTCCGTTGCCGGGCCATTCTAGCCTGTTCCCTCCGTGTTGTTGATTTGGAAGGAGCAACTATATGAAGAAAGAAAGACATAGTCTGTAACCAATGCTCCTTAGCATTAATAACACAAAGTGATTGAGCCGAAAGTTGGGTCACAGTACAAGTAGCAAATTGAAAGCACAGTACATAACTATTGAGGACAGTATCTATGTAACCTCCCACTTCTGCATCCTTGCTCTAACATTAGTGGTAGTTTAATGAACAAATTCTACGACCACTATGGACTTCCATTACAGTCGACTATGACAGTACACCAGTCTTATTCTTCTTCTTCTCTCTTGTTTAGGGAAATTGGTACGTTATCTTATGCAAGCCGGCAGAATGACATGGACAGCACAGTGAACTTGCACCCGAGAAAAAAAGTTGCACACCATGATGAGTGAGACAGACTTGCGTTACTGTACCGGTCCAGTACATGCAGGTGGTGAAGCTATTACTTTTCTATTACGGGTGGCACTGAGAATACTCTGTTACAAGGGCTACTGCTTAATTAATTTACCTTTCACCCTACAGTGCAAATGAGTACTAGAAAAGGAAAATGAAGAAGCTAACTAATTTGATTATCTATCACTTCACATGGGACGTATTTGATGACATATGGGATGACTTTAGGTGCTTTGCTTAATATTGAGTGAACAGTGATACACCCACACATGAATGACGTACTACAAGTAAACTAAAGTTATTAAGAGAGGTACGGAGTGTCCACCGTAATAACCAGATATATGCTGTGATTGCAGACGCAATACAAAGTACTGCTACTATTCATGGTAGTATTGGACACATTTACAATTTCTTTTCCTTGCCTTCCCTGCACTGGAACGGACGTGCGGGGGCGGTGGTACATGCTCTTCAAGGTAACACTTACTTCATCTGGCGACCATCTACTCTCTCTAGATACACATGTGCTATCTAAGAGTCAGAGAATACCATGCTCCAGGCATCCATTCAGTCAAAGTATACGCACACATACAGTTTCTGTTTCACCCACCCAGGCTGCTGTCCTTCCACCCATCCTTGCTTCATCATTGACCCAGCCATGCACCATACCATATTCTTTCCTTCCCAGCCACCTCGGGGCCAAGCAAACACATATCGTTCTTCTTTGCCAGCCATCATACAAGTTCGCGTCCCACTTACTTACACCCTTCTTTCGCTTTTCGTTCATCCCATCCATCACGTTCGTCTAAGAACTTATTGGGATTCTTCTCACCAAAAACTTCACAGCTAAGTCGAAGTACATTTCGAGGAGGCTACTACCTGGTTGATTTGTAATACACCCGTGCAGAAAGCACACTATGCAGTCTTCAATCTCAATAAGTAAGGAATATATAGCTTACCTTTTTCCGCCACCACCGTTTGAACCCCCACAGGACCGTCCGCCGGCTCTTGCACCGCCTCCTCCCCAGAGTCCGCCGAGTCCTCGCCCAACACAGCCACCTCCGCGCTGGCCCCGTCACCAGATGTTACACCTACAAAGTACATTTAAGAATGTTAGAATACACCACTCACTACTATATAATATTTGGTCTAGGAGAAATGTTAAAAAAACTGAATACAATGTAATAATTTGTGACTGTCTACTCCAAAGTAAAAATGTCCCATTTTCCAGGGAAGGCTGTTGTCTTGCTGCACTTTTATGCACAACTGATGAATGCTTGCTTTTGATTTTTAACACGCACCACTTTTTCTCCTAACAGACAGAAGCTTGACTCCTAAGAACACGACCAGGATCAAGTTCAAACCAGGTGAGAGCTCGGCTCGACCACAAGAAATGTGTCCAATTAATCGTCAGCACTAACCACTTTTCCGTTTTCAGTTAAATAGTTTTATGACAAAGTAGATTTTAATAAATGTGTTTACTTTTAATAAAGCTTTTAAACTTAAATAGACTCTGTGGTTTTTGTTCCTCCAGACTAGAGTGGGTGAGCTAAAGGTTTTGGAATTTTTGCAAGCATGAGTGCCTCTGACACTTCTTGACTGTGCTGTGACTCCGTACTCTCTTGTCCTGCGTACGATAATCTAGAGATCATTGGGGATCAATAATCGGTGACTTCGGGAGCTGAATGACTCTGCCACACTATCTAGTCAGTAAGGAGACAGTGCATAGAGCTATTGCTGAATAGAATGGGAGTCCAATGGAATTGCCAAATGTCCAATCTTAGTTAGCTACACAGACAGACTAATAAGAATAGTCTAGTAATACCACAGGGAGTCATATTCGAGGCAGGATAAGAATTTATATCCAGTCTACAAGAAGATCAAAGACGATTTAGAAAAAATTGAATGAGGAACGCTAGGAAAAAATAGGTACTCTTTATTAAAATGTAAACTTACTGGGGCCAGCAAAGGAGCCCTCGCCTGCCCGATCCTGGCCTGCATCCTCAGCACCCTCCTCCTGTGTCCTCTTGCCCTTGGGGGGAGCTGATGTACAACATGAAAGAAAGAAAAACCAGAAAACATGGATGAGATTTTTCAACCAAATCAAACATTTCAAAAGAACAATAACAAAATATTTTGGAGAAATAGCAAATAGATAGACAACTATTCCACGGGATCTATCTCATGTGGTATACTACGTTATTCGTATTGCCTGATTTGCGGAACGTTGACTTAGAAAGTTCCTATGTAACTCAATAAACAGACTACTAAAGAGGTTTGCCTAGGCCTGGCACTGCAGGCAGCAGTCCGCAGCACGAGAAGTGACAGACAAAGTCCATCCTGCTTGCAGATCAGTGAATACTCAAACTATCAATCCACCCACCACCGCCACTATTTCTTCTTATAGCCATGTGTCTAAAGGAAGGACTGGACTTCAGTCTGTTGGGGCTGATTTAGAAGTCCCTTGCGGCTCATTTTCCTCCATTGTTGCGTGCCTTTTGTGACGCAGCGGCAGAACAAAAGACTCGCCATGGTGTTGGTGCGGCGTATATATTAAAAAAAAACACATATGGGCATATGGGCGATGCATCACGTTGTAAAGCCCTGCGCCATCAGGGGGCGTTCCGGCGCAAGGGAGGGCGTACCTGCGCAGGAACGAATCCTAAAAGTGGCTGAGGGAAATCTACAAGATGTCAATCAGTCACTTTTAGGACAATGATGCATGACTCAAACCCTGCGCGCTTGAAGCCGACGTACGGCTTGATGCAGCATTGGGGAGATAGGGTACCCCAGAGCATTGCTGGAGCTGCGCCATCGTTGGCACGCAACTCCAGCAATGCGCTGCCTTTACGGCACAGATGCGTAAGGCTTCTGTGACGTTTTGGGCCAATGGGTGGTGGTGGCATGGCACACAATTACTGCCGCATCCCTGCTACTTTGCAGGGATGCGCCGGTAATTGAAAATATGACCCTTAGTGTCTAGCATTACGCAGTTCTTATCTTTACACTACACTCATACATAATTTCTCAGGCCAATGAAATGCTTCTGAACACAACATACAAAACAAAGAAGCATAGTAGCAAGCAAGGCTACTGAGAAGGAGAGCAGTGCACCTGAAATGCATAGAAGATTTTGAAATATAATTTACCTCAATGTAATCGGCAGCATTATTGCTCTTGGTAAAGAACAAAGATTTGCAAATAACAGAGCCGGATAAAACAGAGTAGTAAATGAATAGCTACTACTACTCACCAAGCCCGGGGACCTCTACGCCGAGCGCGTCCAGCAAGTCCCGCTCCCGGTCCATGACATCGGTCCAGCGGTGGGTGGCCTGGTTATATGTGCGCCGGACCCCAGAGAGCTTATACATGGCCCGGCACACCTTCTCCCACCGCTTGCGGCGCTCCCGGATGCCATAGCCAGTCGCGATCTTGCCGCCTCCCAGGATCGTCTTGGGGAGGCGGCGCTGGACGTGGAAGATGAGTGCCGCCACTTCCTCCGCGCTGAAGATCTCCCGCGGGACCACTTGCTCCCCCCTCAAACGCCCGCACGGGAGCCGGGCACGGGGTGCGGGACCCTTCCCCTTCTCAGGGTGCTTCCCGGCTCCCTTTACCATGGTCTGGGCAGAAATACAGTTAAATGATAAACAAGAAATAGAATAGTGAAGAAGAAAAGAAAAGAGTTTAAAAAAGTAGTTTAAAAGTAACTAAAAGCAGCAGAAAACACAAAAATATAGAGCTAGAAAAATAGAGGGATAGATAATAAGTAAAATTAGATCAAATAAACTTCAAACAAGCAAAGGATGGCAGAGATTGAGAGAGGATAGAGAAAGCATGCCCAGAACCATAGCAATGAATGAGAAACAAGATGGCCGCGCCCGTTCACGACCGCGTGGGTAAGTTCGCGCGAGATTTTCCTCGCGAGCACGCGCGAAATTGTACTAGCGAGCAGCACACTTTGCGAGATTACACATAGCGGCCGGAAACGGAATTACGTCACGCAAACAAGATGGCCGCGCCCGTGTACGACCGCTAGGGTAACTTGGCAAACGTATAGCTACAAGCGCCTCGCGAACACGCGCAAAAGCACGCGAACATACACGTCGCAAAAAAAACAATTTTGTATTCGCACGTATTCGCGGCTTCCGAAATCGATCTCTCACGGATTCGCGCCCCAAAAAACGCGCGAAATTGCAGAAAAAACGATTTTAGCTAAACTGAAAGCAATGAGCAGGTGCAAAAGTTCAAACTTAACATTAGTAACATTCAAGGTAGTGCTTCCTGAGGGGCCCCTCCAGAGTTTGCAACTATTCTATGACCCTGCTATGACCCAAACAGCAGGCTCATAGAATAGCTACAAGTAGACCATAAAGGTCCTGTGAAAATTTTTTTCACTGCAACAACAAGCAAATTACAGATAAGGAAGGAAGCAGGTGCCAGCCAGACTGGAACTTTCAAAATTACTGACACATTAATGACCCACAAATTAATTGATGGCAGTTGAAGAAGGGCAGGTGTGCTTGCTTTTTTCAACCACCATAATCTACAGTGATAAATAAACCTAATGGGTGGCAGTGAGGATGTACCAGAGGGTGGCATGGGTGTCCCAGAGGGTGGCAGTGGTGAAACAGAGGGTGCTGTGAACCTGTGATGATAAACCAGACGTAGAAACAACATAGTCGCGGCCGTTGCGAGCCGAAAAGTAAGTTCGCAATTGCGAACTTGTCCCAAAATCGGCGCGAAACGCGCGCCAACACAAAAAACGGGAAAATCCGCAAATCCGCTAGAGTTCGCGTATCTTCGCGGATTGCGAATCCGTAAATCCGCAATTTCGCGTACGCGAGATCCGCTAGATCCGCCCATGCTTAGTAGAGAGTAAGGGCTTAAAGGAATCTCCCCATTGCCATCACTTGTTGCCTTTGGGAAAGAAAAGAATGTAAGAGAGCAAGCGTCAGGCCCCCTATCCCTAGACTTCATATATGTTCAACCAGCTATGCAGGTTGACAAAATCGAAGGTCATTGAGCGGCCTAATAGGACAAGGGAAGCATCCTACTCCTGTCCAAAGTTGCTCTAAATTCCTCTGTTGCCACAACCGGTGAGGATTGAGTACTATGAGTTTGCCTAAATCCAAACTGGGTGTCATCAAGAAGATGGTTGTTATCAATGAAGGATGATAACTGCTCGTTCATCACTTTGTCCACTACCTTAGGCTGAGTAGGAACGCCTAGAGATAGGTAGATAACTGTACATGTCCAACATATTAAGATTGGCTTTTTATTTTTTAAAGTGGAAGGCCTGAGTCTGATTTCCAGTGGAAGTAAAAGACCTCAGTTTAGAACATTACTTCAAAGATATCCATCAAGTGACGAGCCACTCGCTCAGTTGCCATGTTCACTATTTTTGGTGGGCACAGATCCTGAGGGGAGCCGGACTTGATTTTCAGGATAAGCTTTCAAAGTTGTTCCACTGTAGTGGCCTCAAAGATCTTGAATCCTATGCTCTCTAAGCCTGGATTTGGAGGCAGTGTTATCAGATGAATGATCATGTCACTGGCGCTGAACTTGCTGAAGATAGTTGACCCCTTCTCTTGAAAAAAAGTGACTAAAGAGTCACAGAACTTCTGGCTGTTAACTGCGGTGTTACTTGTTGTGGGTACTGTTAATTTTTTTTTACAGTTAGAAAGAGGATTTTATTAGAGTTACTAGCTATTTTAATTTTCTCTGAGCAATAAAGGGACTTGGCAGCTACAACAAGTTTTTTGTGTTTAACTAGACTTAGTTTGTATAGAAAGAGGATTTTATTAGAGTTACTAGCTATTTTAATTTTCTCTGAGCAATAAAGGGACTTGGCAGCTACAACAAGTTTTTTTGTGTTTAACTAGACTTAGTTTGTATCTTGCTTTCTCTAATGGGTCATAATTTTCGGGTGATTTGTATTCTTGCCTGTTATATTCTTGTGTAGATGCTCTAAGAGGCTCATCGTACCATGGTTGAGATGTCTTTTATTATTTTTAGACCTTTGCTTGACTGGAACAATTATATCCAAAGTAAAGTGAATCCAGTTGATAGAGTTCTCCACCATCTGTTCTACACTATCTGTTACTCTAGGAAGTGAGGACATGAGTAGTGAATTATATTTCATGGGTTGAATTTCATGCCAGGCTCTATTTAGAGAATTTTGATTTACAAGTGCCCAGAATGATTTGTCCTGGACTGTATCTGCCAGTTCACTGCATGATGTTCCCTCCAAATCGGAGGAAAAGATGTCAAATATAGCGATAGTTGGAAAATATACTGTCAAGCATATGTCCAGCACAGTGGTGGAACCACTGGTTCTTAAAGATAGCCCAAAACAGGTCAAGGTATCTTGAGGGCATATTATCAACATCATGTTCTGGTGTGAACATAGGCTTCTATGGGAATTCTCAAGGGAATATTATCAAGCCCATTATCGCCCGCTTTTCCTGCCGCTAAAGCGGCGATAATTTTAATGCGTTTCTTGATAATATGCCCCTATGATCCTTACTGAGTCAGAGTCTAATTTGTTTTCCAAATGGAAATTAAAATCTCACAATACTGGGAAGTTAGAATTTAGAAGAAGGGAAGATCAGGGGAGGAGGAGCAGAAATAGCCCCATTCACAGGAAGAGAAGTGCTAAGACAAGGATATCTCAACCCTTGAGCATTGACAGCGGTCACAGAATTGACACAAGACCTTTGTGAAAGGCAAATATTGCATGGGTACATTTATACTCACTTAGTGATGTCTTGAACAAGTTGTTAATTTACTAGATATATCATCAAATTGTACAATAGAACTCTTAGGAGTGAGTGAATGGTCTTTCACAGTGCTACTGTCAAAGATTGTCCCTTCTTCTTGGTAGGAACTGCCTACTTATCTTGTTGGATTACTTTTGGGCACATATGCTGGACCTGTATAAAAGCTCATAGTCCCCCCTTTTTGGTTACGCTGTAAAAGATTGTCATGTTAGAGAAGGAAGACATGCATAGCATTCACCCTCAGACAGTGGCAGAGGTGAGTTGGAAAAATGATATACTTGAGACACCCATGAAGAAGACATTGTACTGTATGGCAGCATTTATATAGTGCTTCATACACTGGTTGAGTCAATAAAATTAGGTTTGGTAACACTTCTTTCATAATGTAGATGGTTGGAAGCGTGTGGGTTGTAATTTGTCCTATGTGGAGGTAATAGGTAATGTGTATGAGGTTAAAACCAGTGCCTCGAACATGACATTGCAGACTGACAGCTGTGTCTAAGCATTGTATTCTGTAGAGCAGAGAGAATTTACTATCAGGTGTGTATGTGGTCTCCCCCAATAATCTTCTGTCTGCATCCCATATTTATGTTGATTGAAAGAGCCTAGAGATGCTCTCTGGAATTCCAGACATTTTTCAATTCTTCTTATTGTTTTGGGAATTGAGGTCCAGTGCTTACACATTGGAGAAGAGAAGGAAGTTCCGCAAGTCTGCAATTCTATGAAGGGAGTTGATCAAATGAGGTGCCTATCTAGAACACTGAGGTCTTGCATGATGAGATGTGTGAAAATGAATCTGAAGGAACATAGGTCCAAAAACCATGGATGTGCAAAACACATTACTTTGAAGGTAATACTTCTAGTACCTGCTAGCCAGTGTAAGGATTATAGGAGTGAGAAAATGTGAGTCCCAATGGGAAGAGTAAAATAGGAATAGAGCTGATCAGAGGCATAGACTCTTGGCGTAAAGGGCTGAATGGCAATTGTTCTTTTTCAGCAAACCTGGAACAATCAACTTCATTAGGAAATGTGATTTACATGTGAAATAAGGGAGAGCTTGGTGTCCATAACTAGCCTTAGCCTCACTTCGGTTGATTGGCTCTCGTGGTAGGCCTACTTGTTGTGGCCTATTGCTGAAGGATAATGTTAGAGCCATTTTGCTGCATTTGATTATTTTGGCTTTTTAAGTGTTTAGCTAGAATTGGTTCAATAGAATTGAGTGTTTGAACACAGTATATATATATATAAAAATACTCTTGTATGGGGGTTTGACCCCCCAAATGCCCCGGCACCACCACCTCCCCGGGGCACTAATATTCTAATTTGGGGGTCCGTTATGGACCCCCGAAACCTGGGCACACCACCCCCTGGGACTGTGTATTGGTTGTGCAACCCCCCTCATGGAGCCAGTGATGTCCCTGGGGACCACCACCCGTCAGGGCCAGCTCCTGCAGTGTCCCGGGGTGCCCACCCCCGGGACACTGCTGTTTGCAATGACAAACGCAGCTCCCTGGTGCATACTGGAGGTACCGGGTGGGCTAGTTGGGACCCTCAGGATTGAAGAGGAATTATTTCCCCAACTTAAAACGCACCACAGGGTGTGTTTGCACACATGTCACCTCAGGCCCTTCCCTTCCTTCACCACTGTGCTAATGTGCCCCCTGGTGAGTTGTAAGTTGGGGAATTAATTCCACTTGAATACTGAGGGTCCCTGGGGGCCAACTAGCCCACCAGGTACCTCCAGTATGCGCCAGGGAGCTGCGTTGCAGAGAGGTGTTCAGAGGCCATGTCCCTTTTTACACCTCTCTGCAACACAGCTCTGTGGCGCTTACTGGACATACCTGGTGGGCTAGTTGGACCCAAGGGACCCTCAGGTTTCAAGGGGACTTTATCCCCTAACTTAAAACGACCACAGGGCGTGTTTGCACACATGTCACTTCAGGCCCCCCCCCTTCCCGAGTGTGCAAAAGAGCCCTGTGGCACGTTTTAAGAGGTAGTTTTAATCCCCCTGCCCTAAAATGTACGATGGGTCTTACAGAGGAGGTCATGCTAATCACAGGGGTACCCCAACGCATAGTGTTCCCTAGTGTATGTAGGTGTTTTCACTGTATTCTAAGTGTCTTTTAGCATAGCACTGGCTCTAGGCCTGGTTAGTCAGATTCAGTTACCACCAGTACCCGTCTGAAATAGATGTGGGCACAGGAGGACTTTCTGCTCCTCTGTTGGGTCTTTCTGCACATCTCTTCTTCTTCCTGCACTTTTCTTCGTCTTTGTGGACTTCCGATGCTTCTTTCTGCAATTCTTATTTTTTCTTTCTGTGCGTTGTTTCTTCTTTCATCACATGTCCTACCTCTGTATGCATAGTTAGGAACTAGCATCTAAAAAACCTTTGAAATTCACTGAAAAACCCATAGGTTTCAGGCACGTTATAGTTTGAAATTAGCATTTAAAAAACCTTAGAAATTCACTGAAAAAACCATAGGTTTTAGGCACATTATAGTTAGAAATTAGCATTTAAGAAACCTAGCATTTCAAAAACCTTTGAAATTCCCCCGTTATAGTTAGTTCAGCTAACTATAACTTGCGCGCCCGCAATGCACTGCTGATGACGTCACACATTTCATCACTCATGATATGGTCAGTGACATCACTCATGACATCACTGATGACATCTCAAATTACATCACTGATTACATCACTGATGACATCATCCTTGTGATAGAGTGGCAGGCCTCCTGTCACCCTAACCTTTGATACACACACTCAAAAATACAAACTAACATTTTCAAAACAATGGACATACCAATACCAGTTACAACACATCTATTCAGTAATTCCAAGATTTACACACACGTGTTCAATAGTGAACAATATGAAAGATTATATGCTAATCCAACATCAGGTATGAAAATTGAACTGGATAAAAAATTGCAGAGATGGTTAAGCATGAATTTAATTGATACGGAGGAGTACAAATACTTAACAACACAATTTCCAATAACTGCGACCATGTATTGTTTGCCAAAGATTCAATAAAATCCTAACAACCCTCCGGGACTTCCCATCATTTCTGCAAAGGGATCACTATTTGAAACAGTGGCCAACTATTGAGATCATTTTCTAATGCCCTTTGCTTTAAACTTGAGTTCTTACATCAGAGATACTAGTGACCTATTGGGACATCTGAATGGAACACCGTGGCAGGAATCATGTAGAATAATCATCATGTACGTGACTCTATACAAATATTGAACACGAGATTGGCATCACTGCGTGTGAGTACTTTCTGAAGGACAGAAACATCCATTATGCACAACATAATGTGAAGTTGCTTGAAATAATCCAGTTGTGTCTGACTGAGAACGTGTTCCTCTTTCGTGAAGAAATCTCTAGGCAGGTAAAAGGCACGGCAATGGGCTCTTCCTTTAGTCCAATCTATGCCTGTTTAACAATGGGCTGGTGGGAGCAAAAATGGGCCTGGAGATTGGATAATGATCGATTTGTCAACAAAAGAATATTGTGGCTCTGATTCATTAATGATCTGATGATCATCTGGGCTGGATCCAATGAGGACTTCATTGAATATTTTAACATATTAAACTCCACACCAGCTAATTTCAAATGTACTTATGACGTCAGCCAAACTAGGGTAACGTTCCTAGACACAGAAATTTACATCCGGGAAAACCAAATACATACCACCTTACACAGAAAGGAAGCAGCAACAAATGTGACACTGCATGCGGAGAGCTTTCACCAGCAATCGTTAATCCAAAATATTCTGTATGGAGAATTTCTTCGCATACGAAGTATATGCTTGGAAAAATCAGAATGGGAAAAACACAGCAATTGTATGGCACAAAGATTCAGATGAAGGGGATACCCCCAAACCTAATCTCTAGAGGTTGGAGCAATAGTGATCAAAAAGAAAGGAATGAACTCCTAAAAATAAAAACAATAACACAGAAGGAAGAATCAGAAACCATCTGATTCATTACAACATACTCAAAAGAGTCGAAAACAATAAAAGAAATATTAAAGAAAAATTGGAAGATTCTCCAACTAGACCCCACTGTTGCTAAAATCATGGGAAAACATTCCAACATAACCTTCAGAAGATCAAACAATAAAAAGGATCTGTTGATTCATAGCTATTTTCTAAAGAAGAAGAATAAACCGATGCAATGGGTGAAACAAGAGAGTTTGTGAAATGCCAGCATTGCAAGGTATGCCAGATTGCTAAAAATGTTCAAGAAGTTTAACTAGCAAATGGTAGAATTTGGAAAATTGAACAACTGGTCACTTGTAAGAGCCAGTACATGATATATGTGATCAAGTGGCCGTGCCTGTTGAAATATGTCGGCAGAACAATCTGTGAATTAAAAAAATCTGGAACATGTTAGGGCTTCAATAAATAAAGACCGGGCGAATGCAGTAGCAAAACATATGGAAATCCACCAAGAAGGTGACTGAAAAAAATTGAAATTCTTTGCCTTAGAAACTGTGAATCGGCTAGAGAGAGGCAGGGATCGCGAAAGGCGACTTTGGCAGAAATTATCCAGATACATACTGGACTTCAGGTCCTTTACCCTACATGGATTGAACCATAGTGTAGAACTGTATGTTCACTTATGAGAAGACCTTAATTCGGGACTGCTCTGTTTCTCATAAATATTTGTAAATATTTTAACAGAAATTAATAACATGGTGCTGGCAGACAGGGAGAACCTGTAGTCCAACTTGATGAAACGTAGATTGTTGTGGTAGATCGACCCCATTCTATAGTCTCCGAGAAAGGCAGAAACAGATTTATTCACATGTTTCCTAGCTTTTTCAATCTGTGGACAATAATGGTTGGACCACTTCCATTTCTGCCTTTGGCATATATTAGAATATACAAAGGCAGTTTTGGGGAACAGTGTCATCAATTGTTGAAAGGTATCCTTCATAAGCATTTCCAGACCTACCTCTGTCAAAGTGCCTAGGTCATTGCCACCACAGTGTACAATTATGAGGTCAGGGTGTTGGAGATGTAAGAAGGATTTCACCAATGGCATCAATTGATGCCACTTTAATCCTCCCTGTTCAATCCATTTAATGTCTACATTTGTTAAACGTAGATCTTTGTGAATTATTTTCTGTTGTGCGTACCTGTGGCTCCAGAAAATAGAGCTGTGTCCCACAATCCACACCGTAAACATCTTGAAGACAGATCTGGATGCACTCTGAAGGTCTCTGTAAATGAAATGGCAGTTAGAAAAGTAAGATTTTTATAAATAGGTGGACAACGTGCAGTTTTGAAAAAAGAAATGAAATGATTGGTTGTTCGACAACATTCTACACTAAGCTAGGATGCATGTTTCCATTTTTAAAAGCCTGATTTTTATTGGTTAAGAAAAACTGATAGGAAAGAATGTTACATAAGATACGCTGGTATATTCTCAAGTCAAGCACACTTGTTGTTTTAATTTGCAACAATGTATGAAGGACTTTTTACCTGTGTGCTGAGTTAGATGTTCTCTGAAGTGTTTCTATGGTAACTGGCAGATTGTGGAATAGGGGAAGGGTTGAAAGCTGTGTCAGTTGGAAAGGGTGCAAAAGTTCTAGCAATATAAAAGTGTGTTTCGTTTTGATTTAATGTGGGAATAAATGTTTTTTTTTTATTTATTTGTATATGTGTGTAGATTGAGTGTGTAGATTGACAGGAAAAGTTTGCTATTTGCTATAGGACTACCTGTCCCCCTAGGACTGCTTAGGGGGGTTTACCATGATCCCTAAGGTCAAAATCTTTGATGGCCTTTGTTGAGCCTTTGATGGCCCTGGGGACCACCACCTCCAAGGGCCGGCTCCTGTAGTGTTACGGGGTGCCTATCCCTGAGACACTGCTGTTTGCTATGGTAGGGCGAGAGTTCTGTTTCAAGTAGGAAAGCAGATATTATTCGTCTACGAGAGCAGCATGTAAGCTCGTCTCTCTGACAACAAGCAATGCTGGCTCCCGAAGGACGCAGGGAGCCGGCTGGGACCGTGGGGGTTTTGGGGCTCTCCCCACAATGCTGAACGTTGTATTGGAGCACCGAGGGATGGGGTCCCCGGGGATTGAAAAAAATTAGTGATAGATGCTACTTTTTTTTTACGATATATTTAGTGTACGTGTACTGTGCGAATTCTGAAAGTCGTTTCACATAAGCGTACGTAAGCAAGAAAAAATCAATAAAAAATATATATTTTACAGATATCTATCAAGTTTATGTGTTTATATGTTGGTTGCTTGTAATGAGACCTTTTCTCTTTATTGGTACTTATAAGTAAGTGCTTATGCATAGTCTAAAATTGTTGAGGAGAAGTTTTATACAGTGCTGAATTTTTCACCTCTGTTGACAGTTGACTTTTGCATAATCTGTTGGGGGTAGGGTGGAAAGTTAAGTCAGTTGGAAAGGTTTAAAATGTTAAAGCAATAGAAATGTGTGTTTCGTTTTGAATGTTGAATATATGTATGTATGTGTAAAATGAGAGGGAAAATGTTCCATTTCGTGGTTTTGCTGCAAACACTGAACTAGAGAGATTCTGTATCAGAATATCTACTGTGTGAGTGGCATTCTTCTTAATCTACGAATTAATTTTGAAAGGTGAGTTGATAAATTGTATGGGAATGTATGTGGTGCATCTTTGTACATTAAGGAATTATGGGGCATATTATCAAAGCAGGAGATAAAATTATCGCCGCTTCATCGGCAGAAAACTGCCGATAAAGCGGCGATAATGGGCTTGATAATATGCTCTATAGAATTCCAATCGAAGCCCATGTTAGATGTGAAGGACATCTAACATGGGCTTCAATTGGAATTCTATAGAGCATATTATCAAGCTCATTATTGCCGCTTTATCGGCAGTTTTTTGCCGATAAAGCGGCGATAATTTTATCGTCTGTCTTGAGAATATGCCCCTATATTTATCCCTTGTTAAACGTTTTATAGTAGTAAATGTGTTTTGCTATAATGCATGCTGTTATGTTTTTTTATTTAATATCACATTGTGCGTCTGTGTACATTAAGGAATTATGAGCCATATTATCAAGAAAGGGCGATACATTATCGCCACTTTTATCGGCAGGAAACTGCCGCTAAAGCGGCGATAATAGGTTTGATGATATGCCCTTGTGAAATCCCATAAAAGCCCAGGTTATGGTGTTAACCTGGGCTTCTACGGGAATTCACAAGGCCATATTATCAAGCCCATTATCGCCGCTTTCGCTGCAGTTTCCTGCCGATAAAAGCGGCGATAATGTGTCGCCCTTTCTTCATAATATGGCCCTATATTTGTCCCTTTTTCCATAATTTCAAGCCTTTCTTTTTATACTTCCCTCTCTCTCCTCTTACTCCTTTCTCTCTCTCTGCACTACTGTGTTTTTCTTATATTGTCCTCTGTGGTCATATTGCCATTATTTGTCTTTATATTTTTCTGTTTCTTCTCTTATTCCTTCTGTCTCCTCATTTTCTTCCTTCTCTCTTCATATTTAATTTTTTTCTTGATACTCCCGGTTCTGTCCTCTTTCTTGTTTCTCTCCCTCTGTATATAGTCTGGGTCGATTTACAAGCCTCTTGTACGTCTTTGTTGTCTTATTGTTTTAGGGGCATATTATCAAGGACCGGTGTTAAAATTATCGTCGTTTTATCGGCAGGAAACTGCCGATAAAACGGCGATAATGGGCGTGATAATACGCTCTTGTTAATTCCCATAGAAGCCCATGTTCTGATGTTAACATGGGCTTCGTTGTGGATGACAGCTGAATCATTGTTTTTAAGCTTGGTCATGAGTTGGAAATATTCCTTGCTGTTTCCTTGAGATTTTGGGCCAGATGTAGGTAATTTGTATTTTCCGATTCTTAAATACCGACTCATACCGAATCGGTATTTCAGAATCGGAAAAGGGTATGTAGCTAAAAAATCAGTAACATTTTCCGAATCGGAATGACTCGGTATCAGAGTTCGGTATTTTCTGATTCGATAATTTCCGAATCGGTAACTTCAGAATCGGTAAAACCCATTCATTCCTATGGGCCTCCTGGCCCATAGGAATGAATGGGTGTTATCGATTCGGAATTTACCGATTCAGAAATTACCGAATCGGAAAATACCGATTCGGTAAATACGGAATCGGCAGTTTGAAAATTGACATGTGAGCCTTCCAACCAATCAGGGACACCCTACACACCCCACAACCAAGGCCCAGAGAATCCAACCAATCAGAATGAAGCACCCCTCCCCAGTAGCTGGGAGTGGCCACACCCATGCAGGTGCACAGCAACTGAACAAACAATTGAGCTGAGGTGAGAGGAGCTGAGCATCCAGAGCCAAGCAGTGCAACAGAATGGAGTCTCAGGAAGGGCAAAAGGATGGTGGGGAGCGCAAAAGAAAGATAAAGTTCAGCCCAGCAGAACTGCAGGTGGCTGTAGAAGAAATTGTAAATCACTACAATAAATATTTGGAAGACAGTCTCTGCATGTTGCAGAGTCTGTGAAGAGTAACATATGGCTTGGCATACAGGGCAAAGTCAATGCCATTGGTGTGACGCACCGGGAGATCGAGGACATCAAAAAGCAATGGTATGACCTGCGCATCATAACCAAAAAGAAGATTGCTGCACAAAAAAGGATGCTGGTGTGACAGGAGGTGGCAGGAGCAAAGCACAAAAACTGTCTGAGATGGAGGAGCTTGTTGAAACAACCCTGGAGCCAGAATGCATCCATGGTATTGGAAAACTGGACAGTACAGCAAGAGCATCAAAGAAACAAGGTAAGATGCATGTACCCTAATCCACAACCATTACCCTGAACCCGTACCCCACTGTGTAGAATCATCACACTGCAGAACAGCTCATACTTGGGGCCAGCAATGCATCATGGTAGACGTAGTCATGAGTACATACATGCAATGCATACACCACAAGACTCAGCAAGGCATGCCACACACATCTCTAAACACACAATGTACACTGGGCAAAGGTGTGTAAACTATTTATTTAGGAACTACACACAGGTTGAATTGAATTGAATTGAAGCAGCACTTGTATAGCGCTAACTACCCGGAGGCCTCGTAGCGCTTATGACAGAAACTTAATTAGCAAGGGCTCAGGGCAGGTCAACAGAATGTAGCATACAAGTGTGTTTTTAGAGTTTTCCTAAAAGAGAGATGGTTTAAAGTTTCCCGCAAAGGCAGAGGAAGAGTGTTCCAGAGTTTTGCCGCAGTGTGTGAGAAGGAGCGGCCACCCCATCGAGCCTTCTTGACTCTGATGGGAGTAGCCAGCTGGGAGGAGCTGGAACGAAGAGGACGAGATGGAGCATAGGGAGTGACCAGGGACTGAAGAATTGCAGGGCCAGTGCGATGGAAGGCCTTGTGTAAAATACACATGGCCTTAAATTGTATTCTTCCAGCTATAGGAAGCCAGTGAAGTTCCCTCAAAGCATTCCTCGCTGACTGCCATCGGGGAAGGTTGTAGAGTAGACGGGCTGCACTGTTTTGGGTGACTTGGAGCCTCTGGATGGTATAGGCAGGAGCTCCCATATAGAGGACATTCCCGTAGTCCAGGCGAGATAGTATAAGGGCCTGGACCAGGATCCTCCTTGCCTGAAATGGGAGCAGAGGGAGCACCCTCCGTAGCATCCTCATCAACCCAAAACAGGTAGCCGCAGTCTTCGTAGCTTGTGCCGAAAAGTTCAGGTCGGTATCAAGCCAAATCCCCAGGCTTTTTATTTGAGGTTTGGGCGTAGGGGGTGGGCCTAGACATGGAGGCCAGGAGGATGCAAAGCCCGAGAGGGAGGGATTGCCCAACAGAATGACGTCTGTCTTCTCCCCGTTGAGTTTTAAACATGAGGATTGCATCCATCTGGAGACCGCCTCCAGACAGGAGCCTAAGGTGCTAGACGATCCCTCCTGGTGGTCTAAGGAGACCACCAGTTGGGTGTCGTCTGCGTAGGTGACAATACGCACACCAAAGGGATGGACTATCCTGTCTAGGGGCTCCATGTAGACATTAAACAGAGTGGGGCTCAGGGAGGAGCCCTGAGGAACCCCACATCTGAGAGGGTGTTTAGGGGATGTCACCTCGCCCTCGAAGACCTGAAAGAAGCGGTCAGCCAGGAAGGATGTCAGCCATTCTAGGGCTGCGCCCGACACACCCATGTCCGCCAGGCGTTGTAAGAGCGTGACATGGTTAACTGTGTCGAACGCAGCGCTTAGATCTAATAAAATAATGGCGACCTTTCCACCCTGGTCCAACACAGTTCTAGCTTCCTCCGTTACCGCTAGGAGAGCGGTTTCAGTTCCATGTCGAGGGCGAAACCCTGTTTGGGAGGCACGCAGGAGGCCATTTGATTCCAAATGGCTCATCAGGATGTTGTTTACGTGCCTCTCCAATAGTTTACTCAGCCAAGGGAGCAAAGAGATAGGGCGATAGTTCGCCAGGTTGTCCTGGTCCAGGTTGGGCTTCTTCAACAGAGCCCTCACCATTGCGCACTTCCATGACGGGGGTACGGATTTTGTGGTGATGGAGGTGTTGAGGACGTCCAGTATGACCGGGCGAACTATGTCCACTACCTTAAGAAGGGTCTGGGGGGATGCTGAGTCACTAGGTGAGCCAGAGGTGATTTGAGGGATAAGTCTGTCCAGAGTAGGCATATCTAAGAGAGGAATGGTATTTAGCTGGCAAGGAGTAACAGTGGACAGGAAAGGAGGGGAAGAGGGGTCCGGGGTGCTGTCAGCTTCTCCAAAAGAACAGTATATAGTCTGAATCTTTTGGGAGAAAAAGTTCGCCAAGTTGTTGCAGCGATCCTGGGCACCCTCCACGGAGGGGCATTCCGTTGGGGGAGAGATAAGGGTTTTAACGATTTTAAAAATTTCCCTTGGGGCATTAGCGGCGGCCTCAATTTTGCTGCCGTAATAGGAGGCTTGTGCTGTTTTTTGCTCCTGTTTATAGAGCCTAATAGCCGCTCTATAACTAGCCTTCCTGTCTTGGGAGTAATCTTGTCTCCAGGCTCTTTCATATTTACGACAGAGTAGTTTCCTAGATTTGAGGTTAGGAGTGAACCAAGGAGCAGGTCTAAGTCTTTTTGTGGCATTGGTAGCTCGCACAGGGAGGACCATGTCCAGAGTGGAGGAGATCCAGCTATCAAAATTATTGGCTGCAATATTAGCGTTCGGTGCTTTCCTCGGGGGGTCTCTGGCCAGGGCCGTTTCCCATTCAGGGAGGGGGAGTGAGGACCACTTCCTACCTCGCTGTTTAGCAAGATGACAAGTGGGGATGGGAGAATATGTATGCCAGATAAAAGGAACCAGAAAGTGGTCGGTCCATGGTAACGGAATCGGAGTTAGCACTGTAAGATCTTCGCTGTTGCTATAAATGTGATCCAGGAGATGGCCTCTATTGTGGGTTATATGAAATCCTTTTTGATGAAGATCCAGTGCTGAAAGGTTAGAACGGAGCATATTGGCTGCTGCATTGTGAGGGTCATCAAGATGCAGATTAAGGTCCCCCAGTAAAGTGAAGTTGGGTGAGGACAACACAATGCTAGCAGCAAGATCCGTTATTTGAGCAATGGAGTTTTTTAAAGCACCAGGAGGGCGATAGGCTAATATTCCTGAAAAAGTGGTAGTAGGGGAGAATTCTAACGAAAAATGAACACTTTCGCAGGTAGGTGAGGTGGTAGGGGTAATACGGCATTTATAATTGTCTCGATAGACAATAGCCAGTCCCCCACCCCTCCCGGTCTGACGATCTAGCCTCTTGAGTGTAAAGCCCTGGGGAATGGCCCACCCAATCGCTGGATCGTTGTCTAAGTGAAGCCATGTTTCCGTTAGGAAAAGTGCGTGGGGGTTGAGCTCTTCAATCATTGTATGTAATTCCGTGTGGTGTTTACATACGGACCTGCAATTTAGGAGATACAATCTCCATTCCAGGGCTGGGGAAGGATGTGAAATACCTGTATTTGGAATAGAGGGATTCCAGTTACAGTTCCTACAAAGGTAATTGATATCGGACGGGTGAAACAGATGGGCACAATGAGAGCGTAAGGGAGGGCGTAGGGCGAGCAATGAGGAAACATCATAAGTGAGTGTGGGTAGAGCCATAGCAGACCAATCTACCTACCGGTCCGCCGGAGCGTCTGGACGCGGACTGGCGCAGACTGGCTTCTCTCTGGCGCCTCTCCGGCGCGTCTACGGCGCTACCGCTGCGCGTCACCGCTGCGCGAGTAATTGAGAGCTAAGTAGGTTAGGCGGAGTGGGAGACTAGCGCGTCAACCCACCAAATATGGCCGCCTCCGATGGAGCAACCAGGAAGTTGTGCCGCTTGCCTCCCTCCACAACAAACAGCACAGGTAGCTGCGGTGGACCGGGGAGTGAGCGAGCACAGCAGGTAAGTAAATTACACAAGTACAGTTTAAAATCAGTACACACTAAAAATCGCTTTTCAAATCAAGCTAAAATAATGGCTAGCAGGAATACAAGAAGAAAAACGCTTGTAGCAGTCCTGCTTGCTACCAAGCGCCAGCGCTACTAGATTCTCTGTCAATTCTCGAGCGCGCTTGTAGCCGGCCCTTTTGTGATCAGGGCGGAGTGGGAGACTAGCGCGTCAACCCACCAAATATGGCCGCCTCCGATGGAGCAACCAGGAAGTTGTGCCGCTTGCCTCCCTCCACAACAAACAGCACAGGTAGCTGCGGTGGACCGGGGAGTGAGCGAGCACAGCAGGTAAGTAAATTACACAAGTACAGTTTAAAATCAGTACACACTAAAAATCGCTTTTCAAATCAAGCTAAAATAATGGCTAGCAGGAATACAAGAAGAAAAACGCTTGTAGCAGTCCTGCTTGCTACCAAGCGCCAGCGCTACTAGATTCTCTGTCAAGGTGAACAACAACATTGACCCTATGTCAATTTGATTCCACAGGAGAGTCCTCACGCAGTACAGCACCAGCAAGGGAGGAGAGGGCACCAGCAACAAAGAGAAAAGAAAAAGAGAAACAAAGCACAGGTGATAGCGCTGTAGAAGGAGGCAACAACACAACCCAGGAAGCCTCAACACCAAAGCGAGCCTCAACACCTGTCCCGCTATCACCTCTATTGTTTGGGTCCCCTGAGTTAGTAAGCACACCACGTACACCCAATCCAATGTCCAGGTCGTCCATGCAGGGAAGGGCAAGTAGGCCTGATGTGCCCCCTCAGAGGATCCTGCAAACCTCTGATGAGGAGGATGAGAATGTTGTGAATCAAACAATTGCACCTGTGGCTGACAAGGCCAGACCACAGAGTTCAGCAGGCGCTGCGCGCACCAGTGTCCTTGGCAGGAGGGCACGTGAGGCTAGCGATGGACAGGAAGATGGGAGCGTATTCTGTGGCCTGGAGGTCACAATGGTCAAAGTTCAGCGCATGCAGGCCAAGGCACTGATGGCCGTGCATAGGCAGGTGAGCAGCATGAACAATAAAATGACAAACATGGACAAGGGAATAGGCCACATTGCATGTTGTTTGGAGGCAATTTCCAAGGGGATGTCAGACATCTCTACATACATGGGTGTACTGTCTGATAAGTTGGACAGGGATAAACTACAGCATCGCAGGGAGCGGCAGTATATGCGGCAGCAGTGGAAGGCCCTGAACAGATTTGCTACAGCTACATCACTGCTGTGCCGACGCTCAATATCCATGCAGGATGCAATTGTGCACTGCTGCACAGACCTGACACGGGGCATGGGAAGAGTGACCTCTGCGATGGAGCAGATGTTCACCACTCACACAGGCAATGCTGGTGACACGGGTGTGGAGGAGACAGAGGGGTCCACCAGCAGGAGTGGCTCCAGCACACCTGTACCAGAGGTGCGCAGGAGCATCAGGCGCAGCCATGCTGAGTCAGGCCCCAGCCGAGATATGGAAACCCAGGCACATCAATCCCGCAATGTGGTGCGTGGGCGTAAGCATTGAACATTGCCTAAAATCCACAGGACTGCACACAGTGACGGCAACTGAGCACAAGCAGTCATGGACATGGACATTGATGGACAATGGCTTTTCCTATGTAATGATGATGTAGTGAACATTAAACTACACTCGTCAAACACTATACCTGTCTGTGTGTCATAGATTACCTAGAAATATCGACGTGTAATCTCTGTCCGTCTCAATCTTCCATCTGTTGCTGCTGCTCCTGTTGCTTGGGGGTCTGCATGTTGTTGGTCATCATCAATGTCCTCGTGATGTGTCACCTCCACCTCTGTGCCTTCTTTGGTGGCAAGATTGTGCAACATGGCACAGGTCACTATTATCTTGCAACACAGGATGGGGGTGTACTGTTGTGCTCCTCCACTCTTGTGGAGGCAGCAGAACCTGCTCTTGAGGAGTCCAAATGTGCGCTCCACTACGTTGCGAGTTGACCTGTGTGCACATTATAACGCCTTTCGCCTATGTTAGTTGGGTTGAGGTACGGTGTGAGCACAATGGAACGCAGGGAATATGCACTATCGCATAGGAGGGAATGAGAGGTCCATGAGTTACATAAACATGACACATACATCTCCCATTCATATCAGGGTGTGTTATACTTATTTACCTAGCAGATATCCATCTCCAAAATCTCCAGCAACAAGCCGTGCGTATATTCCGCTTTTCTGGAAAATGTAGGAGTCGTGCGTGCTCCCAGGAAATTTGGCCACTATGTCTGTGATGATGTTGACAGCATTGCATATCACCTGCACATTGATGGAGTGCGTTGACTTACGATTTCTGTAGATGTGTTCAGTGGCTGCAGGTGGGCATAGTGGAATGTGGGTGCCATCTATGCAGCCTATCACATGCAGGAAGTGTGCCAGTTCATAGAAGTCAGTTTTTGTTTTAGCAAGTTACGCAGGTGTGTCAGGGAACCAAATGTAATGTTTCATTCTCTGCGTCTTGTCATCCAGGAACTTCCTGAAAAAACAGGACAGGCAGCTCTGGGACACACCACCTACTGCAGCAATCACACTCTGGTAGCTCCCAGAGGCAAGCAGGTGTAGGCTACACAGCACCTGCACATGGGGTGGGATAGCGTGGGCCCTGGGTGTTGGGTGATCCAGGTATGGGTGGAGGTCCCTAATTAAGTCCAGGATGGTTCTGGGGTATAGCCTGTACCTCTGCAGTATCTCAGGCTCAGTCAGTTGGAACAGGGTGATCCTCTGCCTGTACACCTGCTCCTCCCTTCTCCATACCCTCTCTCCTGCTGCCTGTAGCCTTTGTCGCCTCACAATCACATAGAATGCCACCATTCTTGCAACACTGTTGCATTTTGGGCCCTTTTTTATAGCCTGCACCTGGTTACCACCTGCTTTCAGTCTATGGTAAATACCGACTCTTAAATACCGAATTTCATGGAATTCGGTATTTTTGGCCTTTCCTACATCTCGATGGGCATTTTTTACAATTTCTTATTTACCGATTCGGAAAATAAGGATTCGGTAATTAAGGAATCGGTAAATACCGAATCGGGAAATAGGGGATCAGTAAATACCGATTCGGGAAATAAGGGATCGGTTAATACCGAATCGGTTTTTTACCGATTCATATTTGCCGAATCGGAACATGTGGAACACCTACATCTCATTTTCCAAATACCGGGCGGTAACGGCCGAATTTACCGATTTTCGTCCGTTACCGACCGGTATTTGCCTACCTACATCGGGCCCTTTGTATTTGATTTGCACGTATTTTTATACAAGGTTTTTAACTCATCGGTTATTCGTTCATGGAAAATATCCAACGCATCCCTAGGCATAATATGAACAAATGTAGAGGGGGCTTTGAAGGGACTGCAACCCGGTGATGAGATGTTGACATCTTCTTCCTGTGCTGTGACTTGAAAATAAATTTCATCAAGGTTTGAATCCTGCTTGTCTCCACGCAATGCATGTAGCATTGTTAATAATGGGATCTCCCCAGCAGTGAGATTTCCACTAGGTGTAAGTACTGGTGGCATTGTTTTGGCTTTACCATGATTTTTGATAGTGAAATACTTTTTTAATTTCAATTTCCGAATGAATTTGTACACGTCCACTCGAGTTTGCACGAAGTTAAAGTTGCTCTCGGGGCAAAAGCTCAAACCCAAAGCCAGCAGCTGTTTTTCAGCATCGTTAAGTTGGATGTTTGTTAAGTTGATGATGGTTTGTTTGGCCGATGTGATTATTGGTGCCAGTTCTTATTCTTTTGTTGTGCTCTGCCTAGCCCACTTGGAACATTTCCGCCTCTCCTGCCTTCGGTGGCTCCTTTCTTTGTTATTGGCGCCTCTGGATTTCTGGGTCATAATTACCACTTTCAAAGCTCCCAGATAAAATCCATTTCTTCTGCATAAGAAAGCGGACCCAGTGTCACACTTAGAGTGCCACCTGTGCAGCTACTGCAGTCAGAGTCAGTGTCACTGAGCATGGCGCTAGATTCAGAGCTAGAGGCTAAGGCAGTTGAGGCAGAGGCTTGATCATAGGCCTGCAACCTCCCTTGTTGTGTGACGGTTCTGTGGAGTACCTTTTGTTTCTTTACATAATCATATTTGCGAGAAAAGGTAAAAACCTGCCCTTGCTGGTAATCATTTTTGTCCCTGGCAAATTTCGATACTTTTCTCGTCTTAATAGTATCCTCTTGTTTAGTCAAACTTTCCTTCATTTCTTTCAAGCTTTTGTCAACAAAGTCTTTATTGTTGGGAGTGGTGGGCATTGCAATTTCACTTTCAATGCGCGGTATTTCTTTTATATCATGATCTCTGTCAATTCTGGCATATTTAATAAGCAGGCAAACAAGCCTCATGGATGCCTCCAAGTTACTTTCCGCCCACTCTTCATGAGCGGGTTGGGACTTTCAAAGCTGGGGGCCAACATAATTCTTAAGCCTCTGGGCACCCGACCAGCCTTGTGGTACTTTTCTAGAGATTTAACCTCCCACTATTTTGTGAGTTCACTTTTGTTATGTTTCTCCAACTGTTTCAATCAACTTCTAAGATCTGGATTTTGTTTCGTTTTGTCGGTAGTCTGATTGACCTTATCAGCGATGACCGGCAGATTAAGAAAAAGCTCTTCTACTACTTTCTCCCTGTTCCTAAGCGTTTCATCTGCCATTGCACTGCGCAATTCTTTCACTTGAATATATCCTTGTTCAAACAATGTAAATCTTGTTCACGAACACAACTCGCAACCTGTAGCACCTCCTGACCTGCTGTCAGTGTTTAATTAATAGTGTTCCCGACTTACTGCAAACAATGCCGATGTCCTTCCAGGTCCTCCGACCGGCCGAGACAACACAACGTTGTATGCGGGACTCTTAGGCGTGGTAATCGAGCAGCGGGCTGTCCCCAAGAAACCTCTACACGAGCTGTCAGTCCACTCCGGCTTGGTGAAAGCGTTCAGCCTCTAGAAAGGGAGGGGTCAGTTGGAGAGAAACCAAGCCGAGTTTTTCTGAATATCATCACGGTACACTCCAAAACTGCTTCACAGGCAACCACAGAGAAACGGACATTCGATGCGCTGAAGAGTTGCAGGTAATTATTTATTGAATTTTTTCAAGTGAATTGCATCGTGCAAGTAGAAAAGACGCGTTTCGGCGATCCCAGTCGCCTTGTTCACAAAAACGCTAGTGCATTGATACCAACAGTAATTTAAACACACCCAGACTATCATGTGATAGGCTGTCACCTAACTAGTGATGAACATAGTAAACATACTTTGGATGTCAAACAGGTTCACCACTGGGCACTGTCAATGTATAACACAACGAATTAACATGTTTCAAAAGGCTAATATATAGAAAGTTAAAACACATTTTGTATGTATATATATATATATATATATATATATACATATATATATATATATATATATATATATATATATATATATATATATATATATATATATATATATATATATATATATATATATATATATATATATACATACATATATATATCCATACATATATATTTGAATTAAAGAGGGTATTAAATTATGTTTTACGTTCTATATTTTAACTAAATATTTATTTTTAACATTAAATTAAATGGGTATATATTTTTAAAAGCTCAAATTGAATGAATTAATTCATGTAACATTGTTTCGTACATGTTTTATTTTAAGTTCCTACCTCCTTTATTTTCGATTCGATAACTTTATTTCGGTCATCACGGACCATGAAAGTGCATGATAAAATACATACATAACAGAGTTTAAAATAATAATTAACAGTTCCAGAATAGTTGGACTTCTTAAGAGAACTATACTCTAAAGCATCTGCAAGGGTGCGTTTTGGGGTGAAAGGTGAATTGTCGGCGTCGTTTGGGGTGGAGCGGGGGGTCCGGCAAGGTTGTGTCCTGGCCCCCTTTCTGTTTTCACTCTACACTAATGGCCTGCAGGCGGCCATGCTGAGGGGGGGCCAGGATCTTCCACAAGTAAATCACCGCTCGATTCCCGCTCTGCTCTACGCGGACAACGCCGTGATATTGGCCCGCACCCCGCGCGAACTCCAGAAGGCTTTGGACAGATACTCAGAGTTTATGGGGAGCCTAGAGTTACACAATAACATAAAAAAACGTAGGTAATGACAGCAGACCCAGGAAAAAAACTGGTAAAGGATATTGACCTTAACAAAGAGAAACTGGAAACTACTGGCCAATACCCATTTCTGGGCATTATCATTGACCAAAAACTAAATTGGAAGCCCGCGATTGAGGCAAGAAGACATCATCTCATGAGAGCAATTTCTGCACTCATAAACTTTTCTCAAACGCTGGGTAAGAGGCCTCCCGTAGAATTGTTAAGGATATACAGAGCTAAATGTCAGGCAGTTGAACTGTACGGGGCTGGCTTGTGGTGGTATTCGAATATTAGTATCTTGCAACTGGCAGAGAACACTTTTTAAAGTTTTTTGCTAGCGGTACCCAAAAGCGCGTCTACTCTTGGATGTCACATGGTATTGGGGCTTCCCCACCTAATAGATTTGGCCAAAATTGAACCAATTCTGCTCTGGCACCAAATCTGGAGCTCGGAAAAAAAATTTATTTTCCCAATAAACAATTGCAGATTGTATGCTACTGGATCATTCATACAAAATTAGATGGTTATTGTACGTAAAACGGTTTTTTTATGACCTAGGACTAGGGAGCTATTATTCCGCTCCAAGTACGGTCCGGGCAATATCAAGGAAGACCTTGAAAGTAATGGCCCTTAGTCACCTAGAAGAACTACGAATCGCGAAGGAAGTATCCAAAGTTTCGGTTCAACATGCAATGGCGGTTCAAACTACTCTCTTAATCCAGCCATATTTAGCCTTTAACCTCTCTATATTCGAGAGATTGCTTTTGACAAGGTTTAGGCTAAATATCTTTCACCGCTTGGTTACTTTCCCAGAGAGAAACAGCTGGGTTTCAACCATAACACCTTGCCCCTGCGATGAGATTTCTGTACAGTCAACCATCCATACTTTTTTGTTCTGTAAATTTTATGTTGGGCACCGAAAGATTTGGCTGCTACCTTTGTTAAAAGTGTTGGGTATTAGAAGATGTCGTCCAGCATTGCTACGCCTTCAGTTTCTAGAGACGGAATGGATCTCTAAATATATAGTTACATTTCTGAAATGTATTTATAGACACCGAATGAATTTGTGATAATCCCGTAATGAATTGTTTTAGATAGATTCAGTTTTACTATGTATTAGACACTAGGGTTAGGGTTCTCTGTTGTTCCCCTCGAACATTGATTGCGTTTTATACTGATCTGTAATAATTTTTAAAATTGAATTATCTGGTTTTTAACTTCTGATAATGCTTTTATGGTTTTTTCAAATTTAAAAAAACCGAATAAAGAAATATTCATTCATTCTGTTCCAGAATACAAATTCATGGTCATCATAAAATACGATAGTAAAATACACATAAATGGAGAATTGAAACTATAACTCCATCCAATTAGATAAAACTAGATTAAACATTTAAATCTTTATCGAAATATTTCATTACATTTTAGAACAGAAGTAGTTCCTACTGCTCAATCACTTCATTAATATATCTCTTACGTCTGTACCACATTCCATCCAGAAATCGCAAGACGGCAAAGATGATAGCAGGGTGTGTGTCATACTTTAGGACTCTAAATGCTTGGGCACACTGTCGAAAGCCTAGATTTCTGCGGATTGGTATCACCCAACGTTTACGTACAGCCTGGTACGCTGGGCAGAAAAAGAGGACATGGATTTCATTTTCCAAATAGTATTTACAAGCTGGGCAGTCCGAACGCCTATTAGTGTCCCATTTACAGGTGAACACCCTAAGTGGAAGAGTACCCAATCTAAGTTGCATGTATAGTTTTCTTGCTAGTGAAGGGTAAATCAGATCTAGAAATTCTTCCTTTTTGTAATCTACTTTGACTTGGAGAAACTCAGTGGTCAGTCTTCCCCCTTCAGAACTCACATGGAGGGATCCTAGATTGTGGTGCCAAAAAAGGCGGACCAGATCAGCCTGGATTAAAGCTGGACAGGCTACATCAGGTAATTCCCAGAGCTACGGTAGACCAATCATGGTAGTAGTTGCCTTTATATGAGTTAACCACAAAATTATCTTACTTTTCAATGGATCCCAAATTTCCCTGAATTCATTTTTGTAACAAACAAGTTCAGGCACGGACCATAATCTTTTCCAATACATTAAAGGGCGTAGTGCCATAACCTCCTCAATAGGGAGAAGCCTATGTCCATGCGAAGGGGCACAAGTGGAGTGCTCACTGGGAGACCCAATATATTCCTCATAAAAGCATGTTCTACCTTAGCTAGGTTAAAGGATTTTTGGTGACCCCAAAGTTCAGCCCCATACAAAGCGGCTGATCTGGCCTGTAGATTATACATTTCAATGACTGGAGCAGCAGGCTTGAACTCAGACTCTCTATGCAGTTTCTGGATCCCTCACTACTTTAGTTAACTTAAGTGCAGCCTTCGCTAGCTGAGTATCCCATTCCAGGTGTTCACCCAAAGTGATGCCCAAATACTCAAAGGTCTTGACACGCTCCAATGGGATTCCTCCCAGAAGGGGGTTCGGACGTGTTTGCCTCGGAGGGTTGAAGATCATAAACTTAGTTTTATCCAAGTTTATATCCAAACCCTTGGTTGCACAGAAGTCGGCAAAACCATCCAAGGTTAGTAGGATGCCCGTTGATGTCTTGGACAACAACAAAGTGTCGTCTGCGAACATCAGAGCGGGCACCCGACCTGTAACTAACCTCCGGGCATCTACGTCCTTGGCTCCAAGGAGATGATTAATGAGTCCATTGATATACAGGCAGAACAAGGTGTGGGCCAGGACACATCCCTGGTGCACCCCCTGGTTCACCGGGAAACGGACTGACAATTCGCCATGCTTCCCACACCTAATTTGCGCATAAGTACCAGTATGGAGCCTAATTAACACAGCCAGGAGGTAAGGTGGTAAACCAAGTTCAAGTAGTACACTCCACAGTTTATCCCTGGGGACCAGATCAAACACTGACCGCAGGTCAACAAAGATCAAGTAGAGGCTGCCACCCTCCACATTCACCGTTTTCCAGTATAAAACCTGGAGTCTAAATATCTGGTCCACAGTCGATGTATTCATCCTGAAACCAGCCTGGAAAGGAGTTAAAATCTCATTTTCCTCCATCCAGCTCTGAACTCTGTGTAAAATAATGTAGATTTTCCACAGCCTTGGTGGGCTGAAAATCTGGATTTTATTAGGGACACGGAGGCAAACATTATGCAATAAATCCTTTATTGCCACCACTCAGCAGCAAGAAAAAACACAACATGTTCTTAGAATACAGAATATAGAACTTCTGAGAACATTCCAAACTCAATAAAACTCCTCTCTTGTATGTACTCTTCCTTCTTATGTTGCCTGCGAAAAGAAAATATAGTAACAAACAAATCCAAAACCAAAAGTCTGATAAACTTGAAATAGAACAATAAGTCTTCATTCTTCTTTCCAACGACGATATGAAAACAACAAATCTCATAAAGTCCATTTAATACGTATTCTGACCTGCACAAAAAAATAATAACAGAAAATAATCAAAAGGGATCCGGGCTAAGGGTGGGATAATATTTGCCTCCGTGTCCCTAATAAAATCCAGATTTTCAGCCCACCAAGGCTGTGGAAAATCTACATTTTATGGCACGACACGGAGGCCAACATTATGCAAGTTCAAAGCATATCAACAATACATTGTGCAGCACTCTCAATCGGTTTAAAATAAAATTTCCTAAAAACAGAATCTGATGACCAATCTGCACTCCTCAGAATATCCTGTAAACTTCCACCTAAAATCCTTGCTTTAGAAGCAGCTGCACCTCTAACAGAATGTGCTTTAAACTTACCTGTATCAACACCTGCTTTTTCCATAAGTAATTTAACCCACCTTGCCAAAGTTGATGCCGAAACTGCCTTAAAGGGATACCTGAATGAAATCAGTAATTGTTCTACCCCAACAGGTCTAAGAGACCTAGTTCTGTTTTCATACTCTTTAACACAACGAACCACACAAAGCTTTTCTTTCTCTACCAGATAAGGATAAAAAACTGAATTAGAATTAGTCTTTGTTCTCTGCTTTATATAAAAACATATACCCTCAGGAGTATAACACCTGCTCGAAACCTCCAA
This sequence comes from Lissotriton helveticus, assembly GCF_964261635.1. Taxonomy (NCBI): domain Eukaryota; kingdom Metazoa; phylum Chordata; class Amphibia; order Caudata; family Salamandridae; genus Lissotriton; species Lissotriton helveticus. Next base: position 596,558,824 of record NC_136063.1, on the reverse strand, counting down.
AGCACGAACATCTGAAACCCTTCTAAAAGAAAGAAGACATAACAACATGGTAAGCTTAAGAGTCAAATCTCTCAGATTTAAAAACGTATTGTCCTCCCATGACTCGAATAAATGCAAAACAACAGATACATCCCATAAAGAGGAGTATCTAGGTCCAGGAGGAACTGCCAATCTAATACTTCTTAACAACCTTTTAACCATTACATCCTGACCAATAGAAATCCCATTAACCAATTCATGTCCAGCTGAAATAGCAGACCTATGTAAATTCACTGACCTATAAGCTAAACCACCTTGGAATAAACCTGTTAAATAATTCAAGATATTAACTACATCTGCTGAAACGGGATCCAAACTCCTTTCCACACACCAACCATTCCATCTATTCCATGCTGACCTATAAACCTTCCTTGTACCTGGAGCCCATGATTCCTCAATGAGTTTCTTAGCCTCTGATGAAAGTCCTGGCTTACTCCAAACTCTCCTGAAAGCCTCCAAGCCAGTAGAACCAGACGCCCTGACGTCACTAAATCGTGAAACTCCCCTAAAGGACCTCGTAAAATCCCTTTGAATACAGGGAGAAGAATTGGTAAATCCACACTCATCTCTAATAACATAGGGTACCACGCCTGAGAGGTCCAAAATGGGGTTATCAGAACCACTGTTTCCTTCCACTTCCTGACCATTCCTGTCACTCTGCTTATCATTGAAAAGGGGGGAAAAGCATATGGCTTTAGGCCTCTCCAATCCTGCAGAAAAGCATCCACACCCATCCGGATCTGGATGCCAACTGAAAAATCTGGTTACCTGTCTGTTTACCCTGTTCGCAAAGAGGTCCACTTGAAACGGTCCCCAAAACTGGTTCAACTTCATAAAAACCAGTCTGTCCAACATCCAATCGCTTGAATCGTAAAAGTTCCTGGAATACCAATCTGCCACAGAATTCGAGTTCCCTGGAATATGTTCTGCTTGAACAAAAATATTCCTTTCCAAACAATACTCCCAAAAGATCTTTGCTATGTCTGCTAAACCTTTTGAACGAGGACCTCCCATCCTGTTCACATATCGTACCGCAGAAACATTGTCCATTCTCAAGATCACTGAACAATTCGAAGTCTGATCTCCAAAGCATCTTAAAGCGAAAGATCCTGCCAACAATTCTAAACAATTTATATGTAAATCTCTTTCCTGATTCGTCCAACGTCCTCCAGTATTCTGCCAACTGCACCTTGCACCCCAACCTTCCATACTTGCATCCGATTCTATAACCAGATCTGCATTCTCCCCAAATATTGCACGCCCATTCCATGCATCCATATTCCTTAACCACCAAACCAACTCTTGTCTCGCTTCCTGCGAAAGACACACATTCTCTGAATATTTCAAACCACACCTTAAATGATAAGCTTTCAATCTCTGAAGAGCCCTGTAATGTAAAGGACCCGGAAAAATTGCCTGAATTGTTGAAGACAAAAGACCCACAACTCGAGCCAACATCCTTAAGGATATACTGTCCATTCTCAAAACATTCCTTAATTCTTTCCGAATCCTTTTCAACTTTTCCTTTGGTAGTTTCAACATGGCCTGTTCTGTATCTACTACAAAACCTAAAAACTGTGTCTGTTGACTTGGGGTACACTGAGATTTCTTTCTGTTGACTACAAAACCCAACGACTCTATTAACGTATGAGAAAGAAGAGATTCTCTGTCTTGATCCATCAATAAAATATCGTCTAGATAAATTATCAACCTAATCCCTCTCTCTCTCAAATAGGCTGCCACTGGACGCAGTACTTTCGTGAAGCACCACGGGGCTGAAGACAGACCGAACGGAAGACATACAAATTTCCAAAGTTGGTCTTTCCAAGCAAATCTCAAAAATCTCTGATGTTCCCTGCAAATCGGAATCGTTAAATAAGCATCTTTCAGATCCAATCTTGTTAACCAATCCTTCTTTATCAAAACATCTTTTAAAAGATAAATCCCTTCCATTTTGAAATGGTGATAAACCACCCAATCGTTCAGTTGCCGCAGATTTATTACAGGACGCATACCTCCTTTGTCCTTTTTCTCCACCAAGAAAATATTGCTCACAAAACCTTCCACATTTTCTCTTTCTTCCACAATCGCACCTTTCTGAATTAATTCTCTCACCTCTATGTCTATCAAATCTAACTGTTCTTTCCCAAACGTTATTGGATTTAGAATCCTTTCCTGAACTGGTATATCTATGAACTCTATCCTGAAACCCTGTACTGTTTCTAACACCCAAGGATCCTTTGTTATAGTCTTCCAAACACTTAGAAATTGGGCAAGTCTGCCGCCCAATCTTACATGGATAGCAGAAAGGTCTCGACTTACCAGCTGAACCTCTGCCACGTCTCTCTCCTCTGTTAAATCTTCCTCTTCCACGTTGTCTCTGAGGGAAAAATCCTCCTCTAGAATATTGCTGACCATAGTAGCCTCTTCCAAATCCTCTTGAAAATGAGCCTCTTGTAATACCTTGACCTCGGCCAGGGAACCGGCTCCTCGTTCTCCCGGCCATGCCAAAAACACGCTCATTGAATACTTTCTTGATCTCTCTCTGTGATTTTTGTAGACTGCTAAAAGCACCCACATATCTCGATAATTCTTTAATAAATTCATCACCAAAAAGAAGCCCTTTCGCCAATGGGCCTTCTTCCTTAATAGCAAGGTCTACTAATTTTGGGTCGATTTTAAGTAATAAACTTTTTCTCCTTTCAATCGAAAGGGCTGTATTCGCGTTGCCTAGCAAACAGACAACTCTTTGAATCCATTCCCTTAATTCTTGTACATCAATCTCACTTTTATTCATGTTGGCTTCTTCAGCCATATCAAAAATTTTGGCTACTGGTCCTACAACATCTAATAATCTATCTTGACAAGATTTCAATCCTCTGTCAATACCTTTTCTCGGATCACGACCTCCTTTAGCAATAAAAGCAATCATCTTTGAATCAAGTTCTGGTGTTACTAACACCTTATTATCTACTAAGGGTCGTGGACATTCCGATCTTAGGCTTACCCTAACCTCTTTAGGGATTTCTCTTTTCATCCAATATTCCAAATATTTTACAACATGTTCAGAAGGAGTCCACTCCGGAGAGAAAGGATGTTTAATCAAAAGTGGATCAAACATGTTATCGCCCATTGGATCTTTTATAGAATCACCTTCTGTTGACAAACTCTCTTTCCTACACCTTTTAGCTTGTAACTCTTCTTCCGAATCAAAATCAGAACTACAGCTGATTTCCACCTCTGCACTTTAAGAGGAATCCTCACACACAACATATTTGTGTTTACGACCTTTATCTTCTCTTGGGCCTCTTACATGCCCTTCCTTATTGCCTGTAGCAATCCGTCCCATCAGTTTTTGAGTGACGTCTATCAGGCTGATGGGCCTGTAGTTAGACAGTTTAAGAGGGCAGCCTTGTTTGTAAATAGGGACTATTTCCACACCACACCAGGTGTCCGGGGGATCCATGCCTTTTAATATGGCATTAAAGAGAACACGTAAGTATGGAACCCATATTTTCAGGTCAGACCGGAATAAGTCCCCCGGTAGCTTATCTAAACCGGGCGCCTTGTTAGGTACTAATTTAGAAATAGCAGCTTCCACCTCCTAGGAGGTGATCTCCCAGACCCCCCCCCCCCAGTCGATACTCATGGAGGAGGCCTGGGAGAGGAATTACAGGGCCATCAACGCTCCAAGGTGCATATAGGGCACCGAAGTGAGCTTCCCAGGCTGCGGAAGCTATATTTGGTTCAGTTGCCATTTTGTCCGCCCTGCTCCCGCAACTAACAAGTGTCCAAAAAGATTTTGAATCTTTGGACTTCAGTGCAATTCTAAGATCTTCCCAATTGTCAGCCTCCCACTCTTTCTTTTCCTTTTGTATGACCCTCTTATGCATAAGGCGACATTGCTTAATCCTTGTCCTGTCCTTTGTCTTAACCGCAAATATCAAATCCTTTTTTGCTTTCCTGCAGTTGGCATTGTACCATGGGTGTGCCGGGACTGGTTTTACCTTTGAACTTCCTTCTGGGTAGAACACATCGGAAAGTTTCAAGATAAGCTGTTTGTGTATTTTCAAAGGCTCATCCTCACGTCCTTGATACGGGGCAATTGCCCCCTCCTCGCCCATATATCTCAAGTGCGGCAAGGCCCTTAAGTATATGTCAGCAAGTTTTTTGGGGGATCCTAGTATGTATGGCCATTTGACTCTCCGCCTGTAGTTCGTTAGCGAGAGCGGAGGGTCTAGTAGATTGGGCACAGAATCTGGATTAGACAAACCCAGACTCCCTGGTTTGAGCGTCATAAGAAGAGGGTTGTGGTCACTATCTTTCCGAGAATAGATCTGGAAATCCAGGACCATGTCCCATGTTCTAGATTCCACCAGGATATAATCAAGGATGGAGTTTTGCCCTTCTCTATAAAAGGTCATTCGGCCAGGTCTATCCGATTTTGTCCTCCGTTACAGGCCCTGAGAGAGGACAAAAGCGTGAGAGAATTAATTTGAAGCACCAACGGTGACCAAGCTCTAACTACCGGAATCTGTGGTTCCGGGATATACCAATACTGGTCCTCATCTTCTGGGCCATTTTTACTTACATAGCAGAGGGGCTCAAACTGGCAGTTAAAGTCGCCTCCCACTATTATAGTAACTGCTGGGTAGAGAGTTGAAATAAACTGTCTAAGTTGGTCAATAACTCCAGACTCCTTCCCACTCTGGGTGGGCCGTGAATAAATGTTTACTAGTGCAGTTTGTCTATTTTCTGGAAGTGTTAAGAGGACACACTGCACATCGGGAGAACTAGTAGGAATCTGCGCTGCATTAGCACCCAGGTGAGTACCCACCCAGATGCTTAGTCCCCCCGAAGGTCTGTCCCTACCCTTCGTTATTGCCAGTGTGCTGAAGGTAGAAAACCCTCTCCTCTGTGTGTCTTCCAGCGCCCATGTGTCCTGGCCTAGCCAGACATCGCATTTCTCCACAAACTATCCCCAGTCTGGGCACGACAGTTCATTTTTAATCCCAGCCACATTCCAGGAGAGGATTTTGATAGTTTCGTTAGGCTCCCCCACCTCAATTCCTTTTTGTGCTATATTGAAGCTATCGTCCCATGCAAGTGGGGCTCAGTAGCCTTCCCATTCCCACTAAAATGTTGACCCATCTCCCGTACCACCCTATCGTGATTCCTTCCCACTTCCTACGGGGATGCAGCCCAGCTTTCATCCTCCTGTATTATTGTTTGTGAGGTTCCAGGCACTACACCAACCATATTATGCCCCCTACCCCCCTGCCCTTGCATCTTGCAGCCTCCCTGGCTAACCCACCCCCCTGTGGACTAAGTATATTAATGGAACAGACATTTGTCTCGAGGCCTTCTTGTTCAACGGATAGGCCCTGCGCATCAATATGGGGGGATTGGGGCAAGCAGCTCTTTAACCGTCAGTCTATTTGATCTAAAACACTGTATCTATTGCTCAGGGGAAACAAGTCTTCTCTAGGGGTATAAGTGTGTACTCCCTTCCGAGCAGCTTGTTCGGCCTGAACCCCAAAACCCCAGGTATCACGAATCCCCCAGGGCTGCCCTCCTCTATAATCAATAGGGGAGGCAGGGTAGAAGTACGTTAGGGGGAGAGATTGAATTTGTGTTCCTGAACGTACAATGACCCAGTTGCAAAAATAATCTACCACCCAACTGTTCCTAAAATTGATTACAACACAGTCTCCCATTATGTCTTTTACCCGTGGCCCCACCCAGTCCACGCGTCGAGAGAAAATAATTTAGCTGGATACGAATGAGGGAAGTGGCCTATTTGAATTTAGCCAGTGGGTGCATTTATTTTTGAGATCACCATAGTCCTCCCTTTTTCCCTGATTCAAGGCTGGAACCCCTGCAAGGACTATCACATACGGGACGGACTCAGGAGGGAGATCTAAACATTTTTGTTCTATTACTGGAACATAACTACCAGTGCTCCGGTTAGGTGGAACTTGTAGATTTACTGCCCCTTTGCCCCCGTCATTCACATTAGCTCTGCTCATTACTGGATTGTTATTTACAGAACTATCACTGAGTTGGACTATGTATTCACGGGGGGAGATAAATCAGCTAAATTTTCTGACAGGGCAGGAAGGTGACAGGCTACATTCTCTAGCCTTGATGGCCTCGCTATAATGACATTACCATCAGTTGATCGTGGACCATCCTCCTCCCCCTGAGCAGCTGAAAACAATTGTTCAAAGCGCGAAAGTCTGCTTTCAATAACATTAAGTCTGTCATGGAGAGGAAGACATGGCTTGGTAAAAATACTTTCCATTTTAACCCAAAAGTCTTCTCCAAACTCCATAGGGCACGCTAATTCAGGGGATAGTGGAGGCATGGGCACTTGTTCATTCAGCTAGTTAGGAACTGGGCTATCAGTGGTTGTTGTCAAAAGTTCTTCCCCCATAATATTGCAATTCTGGATTTTTGCTTTCCTCTTGTTTGTGGGGGCTCCTCCACGCTTCCTTTTGGAGACTATTGAAGGAACTTTGGCTCCTGTTTTGGAACTGCAAGCAGCTCGAGTTTGCAGTCTCATAGTAGGCAGACCCTGGGAGTCGTTTTTTGGGAAGAGGCATTAGGTGCAACATCCACGCTTTCTGAGAGATCAGCGGGAATATTTTCTATTCATACTTGATGGCGACCCTCGCCATCATCGCCCACAAAAACGGTGTTGGTGATTCCATGCCGGATTGGCGATAATGCCTGTGCCAAACAGCCCAAGGACGACAGTTTGTAGAGGGCAGGATCCAAGGATAACCTCCTTTCAGTTATTTCTATTTGGTGTTCCAGCATAGGAGATGCCCTAGTGAGAAATTGATCCAGGGTTCCCACAAACGACCCACCTGGGATCGGCTTTCTACCCTTCCCCCCCTTAGAGGAAGCCATTGCAAAGTTTAATTGGGACAGTTGCTCCTCTATTCAAATACAATAAATCTTGTGCTCCAAAATAAATCAGTCAGCAAGGGCAACCAAGGTACAAGGTACTGCCCTTATCTCGATCAACTGAATGTGGACCAAAGGGGGTGGCCCCGTCCCGTCCTCGTTCGTCCTCGAACGGGCTCAAATGGGCCCGCCCTTGGCCCAGGCACACCCGCACACATCCCGCAGAGTGGGGGCCCGCGAGGCGCTTTAACAGCGAGGCACAAGTAGGCGCAGGTCTGCAGGGTCCCGGGGCTTCTGGTATCGGTAGTACCCCACAGGCAGCAGTGAAGCAAAACAAAGTCCCTGGCTTCAAGCGGCACCCACGGATCGGGGGCCGCGAGTCACTTTAACTGCGAGGCACAAGTAGGTGCAGGTGTGAAGAGTCCCGGGGCTGCTGGTATCGGTAGTCCCCACAGGCAGCAGTGAAGCAAAACAAAGTCCCTGGCTTCAAGCGGCCCCCGCGGAGTGGGGGCCGCGAAGCGCCGTGAAGCGCTTTAACAGCGAGGCACAAGTAGGCGCAGGTGTGCAGGGTCCCGGGGATGCTGGTATCGGTAGTCCCCCACAGGCAGCAGTGAAGCAAAACAAAGTCCCTGGCTTCAAGGGTGGGTGTTACAGTACATGTGTGTGGCCATGTGTGATGCTGGACTTACTGCACATCTGAGCTGGAGTACATTTACAACTGTTTTGGGTCATTTTAGCTGCAGTAGCTTTTTAAATGCAGTTTGTGAATTCTAATGGACTTACTTTGATGTGAGTGCTGATTGTCTTGCTACAAACCCTTCCCTACCCTTCATCTGACCCTCTTATTTCTCCCTAATCTCCTCCCATTTAGTTGTAAGTATTTCCCTTTTTCAGCCACTCTCCCCTGTCCCTCCCACATATACTACCAAAACATAAGTGTATGAGTGTGGAGATCTCTGCAGTAGGGGCAGAGATTGTCACACAGAAAATGTAGAAGAGGCAGAGGCATAGACAGTCTTGTTAGTGAATAGCATTTTGTAGTACATGCATCTACTATTGTAGTACTACTAAACATACTCTGAAATGTGGTTTGTGAATAGATTCCTTAATGGTTTATTGCTTAGCCTTATTTTTCCTCCAGTCAAGATCATGACCTGAAAGTACATTGGAGGTGCTCTAACTGTTAATGTTGTTGTTGTCAAGCCTTTTGAACACCATTGTATAACTGAACTGGGTTGCTGCACACCACACCAGTACATGCCATTTAAAAAGGAAATCTCAAAGATAGCTGTGGAACATTGAGTTACTGGTTGATGGGGTGAAACCCTATCAAGCAGCAACAACAATTCTTGTCAGCGTGAAACATAAGCACACCCCAAATTAACCTGTGTGTAATGTCTGATAGCTTGGCACTTAGTCTGGCATAACTTAGGAGCAATGTGTAAGGTATTTATGCAGCACACAACAGAAATAAGGTGAAAACATAACACAAGACAAATCTAGCACTAAATCTGAAAACTAGAGTAAAATTTAATACATTATTTGAGAGCAAAATGACAAAAGTTCAAGCAGCAGAACCGGAGATATGCAGTTGTAAAGATGTACATGAAAACAGTGCTTAGAACCACAACTCGCCATCTATGGTTATTGGGTAGTTATGGACCAGTACAAATTCACATGTTTAGACAAACCACAATAGAGCACCGGCCTAGATACAGGGACCAATTTAGGTCTGCTGGACAATGGGGCACATGCATCAACGTTTTTTGCATTCGCAAACGGTGCGAATCGGAAAAATCGGCCGTTTGCGAATGCAAAAAACGTTATTGGGATGCATCAAACTTTTGTGCACAATTCGCATTTTTTAGAATTTCTAAAAAATGCGAATGCATTTAAGGGATCGCATTTGTGCGATTCCTTAAATGCTATGCATCAATTTTTTACAATTTGCGAATTCAAAAATTGGAAGTGCAAATTAACACGAGGTTGACCCTCGTGTTAATTTGCGAAAATTGTTAAAAATGAAAAAAAATGCATTTTTAAAACTTGCATGTTACAGACACACATGTCCATAGGACATGTGTGTGTGAAACATCCAATAAAAAATACATCTCAGGGGTGCAGGGGGGGTCCTTTGGACCCCCCCCCCTTCACCCATGGAATGCATCAAAAAATTGCGATTTCTTAAATGCCTTCCCATTGATACCTATGGGCCGAAAGGCCCATAGGAATCAATGGGAATTGCGAAAATGCACTTTGGATTTCGCTATTTATTTGAGATTCGGTAGAAATTGCGATTTTTACCGATTCTCAAATAAATAGAGAAAAAAATGATGCATACCATTTTGCAATTCTTAATTTGCGAATCGGTAATTTTCGCAAATTAAGAATTGCAAAATGGTACAATGATGCATGTGCCCCAATGTACTTTAAATCCTGGTTGTGGAGATTTGTGAGATCCCATGTCAACGATGCATTACTCAACTGTGGGCTGTGGTGCGAGATGCATTGCGCAGAGGCAGTTCTGTTTAAGCTGTTGACGGGGCTTGTGATGCAAAGTTTTGCGCCTGAGATGCTTCGCACATCCGCGGTTCCGAGGAGCTGCGATGTGAGTTGATGCTTCCGGCATGTATCGTGCAGCTGCGTTTCTAGTACGAAGCTGTAAGGAGATGCTTTGAGTGCACCTCTGCTGCCCAAGAGACCACAGCAAGGCTACCAGAGCACCTTCAGGCCCACTTCCAGGGGTCCACGAATGGACTGGCATCACTTGGGGGGCAAGAGTCTGTCCCTGAGGCTCTGATATGGAGGCAATCCAACCTGCACTTGGAGTCCTATGATGGTCCTGGATACAAAATGCAGGTCCAGTCTTCATCCAGGCAGCAGGGAAGCCGCATAGCAGTCCTCCATGCAGCAGAGTGGTACTGAAGTCCTTTTTCTGAGTCTTTCACTGATCCAGAGGTGTACTGAAGAGTTGGGACTGAGGGTCCAATATTTATACTTGATGCCAGCTTTGGAGAAGGTTCTAGAGGTTTCCACCCCCAAAGGTGTTTGGAATTTCCTGCTTCACTGCCATGGCCCCAGCTTGACTGAGAGCACATTAGAGTAGTGTGAAACATGTTGTGCTCAGTCTTTGTGTTGTGCAAGTATGTTAGGTGATAGCTACTACCCCTCATCAAGTTAGAGATGTCCCATACTGTCAACACCTATTTCCCCTTTGCCTCACTGTCTAGGAGTAGTACACATAGGCCAACTGTCAGCTACACCTAGTCATGTGACCCAGGATACAAGCTGCAGACACGAAATGGTTAGGACAAGAAAATTACATCTTTCTGAAATTGACATTTTTAAAATTGTGACTACAAATCTGGTTTTTACCATTAAACAGGATTTTAAATTACAACTTTTTAGACACAACCTCAGTATTCCTACTTGCTTCCAATTGAAAATGATCATGTATTAAATGGAATAAGGTAACCCAATGGTATCCTGTGGGAGAGGTAGGCCTTGCAGTAGTGAAAAACTAATTTAAAGAGTTGTTTACTATTAGGCAGTGCTTAAATTGTAAAAATAAAAAGTGGCAGGGCTCTCATCAGGAGGCCACTGCTGCTTCCACCACCCATTGCCTCTGCAAGCGCTGACAGTGACAGTATCAACACAACTACTAACGCTCTGCCTCCTACAAGTGGGACAATTCAGACTCTACCATGACCCCAAAGCTATAAGAATGGCATGGGTGGCAGGTATTAGACATATTAAATCTATATTGAATTAATAAACAACAGTTGTTGTGCTCATTTGAAAATTAAACAACCAGCGCCACAATGTGGCAAACTGTCATAAGTGCTGGCATTGAAAATGAAGTGCTCGTGCTGACCACTGGAAAAACCACAGGCTCAATTTAGGCACTGTTACCAGGGCATGTAAAACTTAAAGGTACATTTCCATCTTTTTTAATACACTGCCCCCTGTCTAAGGATGACTTATATGTCATAAAAAGGCAATGTTTGGACCTGGCAAAAGGTTTAACTTCCCAGATCGAAATGGCAGTTTAAAACTGCAGATACAGGATGCAATGGCAGGCCTGATACAAGTTTAAGGGGCTTCATAAGTGGGTGGCACACTAGGTGCTTCAGGTTCACCAGTAGCATTTCATTTACAGGCCCTGGGTACATATAGTACCACTCTACTAGGGACTTGCAGGTAAATTAATTGTACGATTTGGGTGTAATCCAATTTGATCATATTTAAAGAAGAGGGCACAAGCACTTTAGCACTGGTTAGCAGTGGTAAAGGGTGTTGAGTTCTATGGCCAACAAAACGAATTCAGCAAACACAGGAGTAAGGCAAATATTTGCGAAAGGCCACCCTAAGGCTGACTGGTCTAACAATAGGCATTATTTTTTTTCCTAATTTTGTCTCCCAACCCATTTATATTCCAGGAAACTACTGAGAGTTGAGGCGTCTGTCCTCGGGCGGTGTGAGCATGTGTACCTGCGTCCCTGTCACCCTGGCTCATGTCTGGCATTATGATTGAAAGTGGACCAACTTCACAGGACGCTTCGGTTGCAGCTTGTCATGTATCACTCTGCCGTCAACTGTACTATAACATCATAGGAGGGGGGTACTACCCCAATGAAAGTCCCCCCTACAAACTGATCCCATCCCTCCACCCCCCTCCCTGCTTCCCTGCCCAGCGGATTTAAAACTACCCGCTACCCCAACTTAGCAGAGTGCTTCGATCTCATAACTGTGTACTTGCGTGAAGGGGGGGGAGAGTCCATCCCGCCATACCACTGCCCCTGATAGCTGTCCTTTTGTTGTTGTAGTCTTTTAGAGGTGCTGTGCGCCTTTCAATGTGGACCCTTCTCTGGGGTTGTGTCCTTCCATCTTCGAATACGTCATCAGCCACCATTAAATCCGGGAATTTGGTTGCGTAGAACCCTGCCGACGTTTCTTCATGGTATCCGGGGGCCTCAGTCACTCCTTATAGTCCAGGATAGTTCTGTCCCCAAACTCACTCTATGTCGCTACCATTCCTCGATGCTTCATGTAGAGCCTGCGCTGTTTCCTCCGTTTCGACTGTGGCCTCCTGCGTGGAGCATCTCCGCCGCTGTGCGTTCTGTCTTTGGCTCCCCTTTGCCAGTCTCCAGCCTTCCAACCAGTCCTGCGCCTCTCCGGGTGTTGCAAAGAACCATGTCTTTCCCTCCGCTTCGACTCTGAGCTTGGCGGGATAGAGCATTACGTACTTGAGCTCTCTGTTGCGGAGCTCTCTCTTTACCTCCGTGAAGGGTACAGGGTCACCTCCTTATTATCCAGACGGAGAGGCGGGCCCATTCTGGACGCTTGTAGGATCGCATCCCTGTCTCTGAAGTTAAATATTCTTGCGAGGATTGGCCGCAGGGGGGCTCCTGGCTTGGGCCGCCCGCCCGGGACTCTATGTGCCCTTTCGACCGAGAAAAATTTAGAGAGTCCACAAGGGCAGAGCTGTGTCTGTACTAGATCTTCTACAAACAGATCTAATGCTGGACCCCTGACACTTTTCGGAACTCCAACTAGGCGCACGTTATTGCGCCGAGAGCGCCCTTCTTGATCATCGAGTTTCTCTGTGATCTGTTTGTTTGCGAGTTCCAGCTGGCGTACTTGTCTCTGCAGTGTTGCAGTGTCTGCCGAGAGGGCCTTCGTTGTGGTCTCGACTTCTGCCACTCTTGATCCCATCTTAGAAAAATCCGCCCTGAGTAGTGTTACTTCTGTGGAGATTGAGCCGATGGATGAATGCATTTGCAACAGGGTAGCCATTACATCCTTGAGGATAACCTCCTTCGGTGTGTCTTGCTTCTGGTGTTTCGCGGCTCCGTCCGCCATGGTGGGTCCCCCCTGCTGCTCCTTTGCGACAGTGTATTTTTCAATGCGGTGACTTGGACTGCCTTTGATCCTCTGGTACTCATGTCTCCATGGGTCGTTGTGTGCGTCTATCGTGGGCCAGGCGGCTGGGCCACAGTGTCCACATCAATCAATCCCTGGCAGTTCAGTAAGCAGGCATCCGAGCTGACCAGTGCGATTTTCGTTATTATTGTGTCCAGAGCTCAGTATGACCTGCCACTTATCGCGTCTCTCTTCTTTCATATAGGGCCTGGGCCCTCTTTTGTGCAACCACACCGTAACTCTGGGAGGCCGGCCCTGGTATGTTCACCATTCTGTGTGCCCCTATTTATTGTCTCTGCAGATCACCAGGGCCACACTCTATGGGGGCCTGCACCTTTCCTCACCGGCGCCCTTTATGTCTCCGCACTGCCTGTAGACTGCGTGGGACAACGGGGGCTCAGTCCGTCCCGCCTCACCCACCTCTTTTTATAGCAGGCGATCGCGCTGTTCTGGCATCAAAAGGGCCCGGAGCGTCTCTCGACCTGCCTCTGTTGTTCCTGCCGTTTATCTTTGAGGTTTCGCCCCGTATCCGCGTCTCTTTGCCAGCCGAGTCGGGCCAATTCTACGACTCAGGCGGGCTCACTCAGCGTGCCGCCTGCGTCACTCTGCGTGCGGCCGCGGCGTCTACTGTGGCTCCTGGTTGCCGCCACTGGGTTAGGCCTGATCCTCGTCTTGCAGTATTAATCAATTTTGTCAGGGCGTCTGATTGCAGCGGTTCTTGTAACGGGTGCCGGAGGTGATGCGGTGATCGTTGCACTGCACCTCAACGCTTCGACTTCAGGATTTGTGCCATGATTACCGGGACTACGCTGGTGGGCTCCGGAGCTCCCCTAAGCTGCGGCCATTTCCTACGGTCGCAAGCCACGCCCCCCCAACATTAGCCCTTATTGATTAAGGCAACATTGCTCATGTGGCAAATTGAAACGCATGTCAGTGACTGCTGTGTCTTGTGCAGACATGGGAGTGAGGATTTCTAGAAGCTTAAAATCTGTCTGCTAGAAGAACTCATCTGGGCATTTACTGTGCCACCTCTTGAGCTCACTGTAGTGTTGTGCATGCAACAGCACACGTCACAGCACATGCCCCCAGCCAGACCTTACTGATACCACCACTTGAAACTGAGATAAGAAACCACTCCTCGCTGTTTCTGAATCGGTGCTGTCTATATCTCATTCACAAACTCAGAGAGATTCAGAAGTAAATGGATGTGGTGTAGGCAGTGCCCTACCATGCAAAAAGATGCACTGCTGAATTCCGAATTAGATTGCACATTCATGATTTAGCCGATGATTGGGAATGAAACACCCACAGGTTGGTAAACAGTACCTAAAAGTAAACTGGGGATCAATATTAACAAGCATTTACAATGCAATGGTTTTGCCTTTGTTAAGGTTCCACCAGGTCCACCATGGTGCGGCTCTGAGCCCCAAGCAGAGCAGCAGCAGGGCCCAGCAGAGCAGGGCGGGGGGCAGCAGGGGCTCGCAGAGGTGTTTCCTGGGGCAGCCGCCCAGGTCCACCATGGTGTGGCTCCGAGCCCCAAGCCTCTGGTGGTGGTGCTGCTGCGCTCGGTAGCCCATGTAACTTACCGGGCACTCTGGCGGGGGCTCCTTGCGACGGCGGCAATCTCCTGGGTACTTCTCCGGTCTCCCTCTTCGGCATGGGAGACCGGCAACGTCCTCCGCTTCTCCCGGGGCTCCCTCCAGGCCACTGGAGCCCCGCGTGGACCGCCATACTTCTTCTCCTGGGCCGCCGTCCTGGCGGGGGCTCCTTGCGACAGCGGCAATCTCCTGGGCACTTCTCCGGTCTCCCTCCTCAGCATGGGAGACCGGCAACGTCCTCCGCTTCTCCCGGGGCTCCCTCCAGGCCACGGGAGCCCCGCGTGGGCCGCCATACTTCTTCTCCTGGGCTGCCGTCTTCCTTCTTCCCCCGGGCGGGGGCGGGCACTTCCGGCCGGCCGCGCTAGGATTGGCCGGCCGGCTAGTCACTTCCGGGTCGCCGCGGGCAGCGCGGCGGCCCGTCTCTAGCTCAGGCAGGCGGGCGGCGAAGTTTCCCGATGGATGCGCCGCTCTCAGGGCGAGCCTCCGATGGTGGCGAAGCTGCGGCCAATCGCAGCACGGCTCCAGCGATGACGCGGCGGCTCGAGAACCACTCCTAGCGCGGCGGCACTGAGGGGGCTCGACCGCCTCAGCCAATGGGAGGGCAGCTCCTTCGTTCTTGCTCTCCGCGGCCCCGGCGAGGTCCTCATGTTATTCTCGGCCCCAGGCAGCGGCGGCAATCAGGGAGGCAGCGTTTGAACCGTAGTAGGAGGCGGCAGAGCGCTCGGGGTGCCACTAGTGCCTTACCAGATTCGGGGGCGTTCCCGGCTTTCGGCTGACGTCACGTGACGTCGGCAAAAGCCAAAGAAACGCGGGAACGCCCCCGAATCTGGTCCGGCATTGACGGACAGGCCCCTCGTCCAATGGCTAGGCTCCATTTATGGAGCCAGCCAATAAATGACGAGGGCCGACCCAAACCCCACTACAGTTCTCATCAGGTTTTCGCCTGCGCGAAAAAGATGCGCAGAGCGCATCTTTTCGCCAGGCAAAACCTAAAAAGGTAGAAGTCAGGGGGAGAAAGACATTAGGTTGAAATGAATACCTCAAGATGAAGATATTTTGAGGATGGAGTTATAAGGGAATCAAAATCAATTGTGGTGCGATGGCACTGTGAAAAGTACAATGTGTGAATACACGAGAGAAGGCCTTGCCAGTTACGCAAGTTTGGAAATGATTATGACAATATGAAAGGGAAAAAAGTAGACAGTGTTATTAATTATATCAGGCATATGTGAAAACCAAAATAGGACAGAAGTATTTGAGTAAACGATGTACGTAGACGACAGTGTTTATGAATGATGACCATGTGAACAGTTTGCAGAGTTTTTCACACTCTGCGCTCCGCGGGGCTTGTGGAGTTCCGAAAAACTCAGTGTAGCTGGATTTTTCCTCGTTCGCATTCGTCAATGGTAAGTTGGCAAGTGTGAGCTAGGAAAATCGAATGCTAGACCACATTCCAGTGAGATTTCTCAACGTGGGCGGTCGTGGATGGTTGCTGCTGCTCGTGTTGAGAAACCTTCCGTTCCCTTTGAAGAAGCTGCTGATCGGGTAGAACTTCTACCCAAGGGGCAGAAAGAAGCAGTGACCTCTTGTACTGTGCAAGATGCCGTTCATACTGAGTTTACAGTGTGGGGCAACACCTGGCACTAAAAATCAGTGTGAACGGCAAGAGCTAACCCACTCTGCTGCTTGTGGAGCTCCGAGTGGCTTGGTGGAGTTTTTTTGTCACTTTGCAGAGTTCCGCATGGCGAACCCTGCGGACTCCATCCAGGCTTAATATTATTTTTACGGCTACCAAAGCTAACACGTGAAAAGTTGGAAATATAATCCCCTTATTTTCACTCAAGCTATTGCCATAGTTTTCTAAAGTTTAAGGGGGCAGATTTATGAGGCCCTTGCGCCACGTTTACGCCGCTGTTGCGTCACGCAAGGCGGCGTAAACGTGGCGCATCCCTACGAACGATTTACAACGTGACGCATCTAGGCAGATGCGTCACGTTGTAAAGCCCTGCGCCGCTTGTGGGCGTTCCGGTGCAGGGGGGGCGTTCCGGGGCAGGTGCGCCTCGCAAAAGTGGCTGAGTGAAATCTATGAGATTTCACTCAGTCACTTTCAGGCCAATGCTGCGTCAAAAGCCTGCGCTTGCTTGAAGCAGGCGTAGGTCTTGACGCAGCATTGTGAAGATGGGCACCCCCGAGCCATGCTGGAGCTGCGTCGCGCTTGCGACGCAACTCCAGCAATGCGCCACCTTTACAGCACAGATGCGTCACGCATCTGTGCCGTTTTTGCCCCATGCTGCGCCGCATCATAAATGCGGCGCACCATGGGTGGCGGAGCAGTGGCGCACTGTGGCGCATGTTAACTGGCGCATCCCTGGGGATGCGCCAGTTAACATAAATCTGCCCCACTGTGTTTACAAAGAATCTAAGGAGTACTTCTTAAAATCTATGACAGTTTTCGGGAAATACTCGAGTTTAACATTTTGTACTTGGGGTGAATTTACACATAAGTGAATCATATAGAATTGTGCGTTTGTACATACTTACTGACAACTTAGATGCTCACGTACACCCTGAGGCACCCCTTTCACGCCCCTAGCAATAACATTGAAGAGGTAGAAAAATCTGTCACACTGGAGCATTTTACGCCAACGTGGGTGCTTTTTAAAATCATAAAATTCACAAAGTCCGAAATCCGTGAATCAAGATTTGGAATGTACAATTGCGCATTGTTATTTTGTGCACAGCAGTATTTATGAGGTACGCAAAATGGTTCGTCAAACCCACGGGGTAAAGGTGGATGGGATTTACAAGAGTAGTGATTGAAATGACATTGGATCCAGTTAGGCATGCACAATTGGTGGCATGGGACTGCCAGCTAAAAATAAAAAAAGCTTTAACACAGCGTATGGATTTGTGGAAGTGCAATCATGAGAGGAGATTGATGGGCTCACGGGTCGCTCATGGTGCAGGTAAACTTTTTCTTGATTTGACCGAAAACAGTTGCTGTCTACACAAGCATCCACATCACAAGACTTGTTTTTACATATTTATGCTCCTCACATATCCTATGTTTAGAATAATAAAAGTGTGATGTTTACACTTGAGATGCAAAACAGCTTTCCCCATCTGGAAAAATGTTTTTGTTTCCAGCTGCACAGTCCACAATCACACAGTGGTAAAACTGTTTTACTGGAGCAGCACTTGTCTCTGCAAGCTGACATTTTATCGAGTTAAGCTATTCAGCGATCCAAAAGTGTGTAGCATCACAGTCGGCACAGCAGGGGCCTTCCATGATTTCACAGGACTATTTTTTTGTGTTTGAGCTTGATGCCAGTCCCCAGAGACAAACAGCAGTTGTCAGGGGACTTGTTGGAAGTTATGGTCATTGGTGTTTCATAATTATCATGAATAAACACAATTAGTTCCGCATTCTGCTGTTTTCTTCCTAAGGCATCTGTAAACATTCTGCGCATTTCGAGCAAATAGCTTTTGGCAATCATTAAACTTGCCCCCAGAGCAGGCTGACTCTCTGAAGATCGTTCACACACTCTCTGTAAAAGGAACCCGCAGGAGGAGGGAGGCCCTCCTGACAGAGGCAGATGCCTCTGTGGAGATAAATAAGGACTGGAGATCTGATAACCCCATCTCTTTCAAGGTCATATGTATAACACAGTGTATATCTAAAGGATAACGATGGGAAGCTGTGGCAATGCCTTTTCCTGCTTTGATTTAATGAATGGCATTTACTAAAGTGTTAAGCACACTCCAGGAAAGACATACATATAGATAAACTGTACTTTTTTGTTATTTAGTTCAGATGATTTTTAATGATTCTTCTCTTGTTTCTTCTCAATGGTCTCCTTGTGGTCTTTGCTTTCCTTCTTGCCGACATGAAGATAGTAGACGTTATTATTGGATGCCAAGGGACAATTAATTAATTGATATTTTCAAGTTGTGAATGTTTAATGGAGGGGAAAAGTCTTTTTAACTGTTATACTAAAGCACTGAACATATCTGCCGTTCTCTGCATTGCCCTTTCGCGACGTGAACCTCATCTACTTTTCATAATAGAGCATGAGCAGACTATTAAAGTAACTGTGAACAGGGCTGGCATGACTTGGCAGTCCGGGCTGGACTGTTCTCATAAGGAGGAGGGAGAAGGCTGCTTCGCATATGGCTATGTCCAAACCAAGGTGGGCTAAAAATGATGGATTGGGATGCAGCCTGAAGTGATCACCAGGGGCCGAGTTTATTCAAGCATTTAGTGCATCACCTTGTTGTTACAGTTGATGCCCTAAGTGTGATGGGTTCTGTGCTCACTATACCACCGGAATCAAGCTATACCTGGCTGATGAGATCATATCAGGGCAAAATAGGCACTAAGTTGCTTTATTCTGGCTCAGGGAGGACCTGGCTTGGCAGTTTGGACCGGAGTGTTGCCACGAGGAGCAGGGTGAAGACTGATTTCCATATGGCTGCGTCCAAACTGGAGTTGCACGGTGGGTTAAAACAATGCATTGGGATACGACCCGAGTAATTGCCAGTGGCTGAATTTTATTTAAGCAATTCATCCATCACCTTAATGTTGTTATAGTTTTGCCCATGTCCAGCTCCCTTTCATCCCATCAAAACAGGCATGAAACTTATGGAGAACGTTGGCAAAATAGCTCAAGCTGCTTGAGCTGTGAGCCAGTATGGCTATCTGGCTTGTGATAAGGGAGTTCTCACACTGTTTTGTTCTACCTCTTGAAAGGAGGCACATATCCAGTTTTATGTAGTGCCTCTTGATGCCAATTGAGTCTACCTTTAATCCCTTGTAGCTTGTGCAGGAATAGCAATTTAAGCAAATACTGAGTCTCTATTCAACAGGACTTTGATCCACCTCTCTCTATTTTAGAGAGTGATCCTACCTATTTATCATTCACCTAGGACTAGCATTCTGAAGTGGCAACAAGGCAACCTTACAGAACTTTAGGAACTCCGATTTAAATAAATGGAGAAACATTTTCACAAAAGTAAATGTCTAGGACGAGATAGTTTTTGCATTCATATATACTATGATATGCAAAATCATTGGGTATGCAACCGCAAAATTCCTTTTTTAATGTACGAAACTCATTTAAGAGTTGAAAGTGTTTTGGTAGGGGAAGCTCATATGCCGACTGTTCCCTTGTCTGAGAGAGTATCAAAAATACTTTGCACCTTATCCTTGAAAAACTCTGCAAGAACGTTACAGAATTCAACACTACTGTCTGTTTTTATTGGTTCTGGTAATGTGACTAGCTTTTTGAGGGTTGACTAAAGTATTTTACTGGAATTACCTGCCTGGCGAATTTTGTCTGAAAAATAGCTACCTTTTCTGTCCAGGATGAGACAGTTAGTGACTTTGAGATGTCATCAGTGATGTCACTGACCATGTCATGAATGATCTAATATGTGACATCATCAGCAGTGGATTGCGGGTGCGCGAAATATAGTTAGTACAACTAACTATATAGGAGCAATTTCAATGGTTTTGTATGAGTGAAATGTCCAGCTAACTATAACACCCCTAAAACTTATAGTTTTTTGAGTGAATTTCAAAGGTTTTTTAAATGCTAATTCCTAACAATATAAGGCCTGAAACCTATGTTTTTTTCAGTGAATTTCAAAGGTTTTTTAAATGCTAATTCCTAACTATATAAGGCCTGAAAACTATGTTTTTTTCAGTAAATTTGCAAGGTTTTTCAAATGCTAATTCCTAACTATATAAGGCCTGAAACCTATGTTTTTTTCAGTCAATTTGCAAGGTTTTTTAAATGCTAATTCCTAACTATATAAGGCCTGAAACCTATGGTTTTTTCAGTCAATTTGCAAGGTTTTTTAAATGCTAATTCCTAACTATATACGGCCTGAAACCTATGGTTTTTTCATTTAATTTCGAAGGTTTTTTAAATGACAATTTTTAAATGTATTAATTGTTATTTTGTTTATACTGATTTACTACATTTTTGCAGGCAGGTGTTCTTTCTGAAGCACTAATCATACTTTCTATGGCAAAATGAACCCCCTCATTGTGTTCCTTTTTAAATTAAATGTTTTCAGACTTACCACTTCATTCCAATCAAGATGGCTTCTGGTGTGCCATACGTTTGTCATAAGTAAGACTGTTAGTGCTCTAGTTGTTCTTTAGAACACTCTGGGAAGCTGCAGTAGAACACAAAGGAATCAACTGACAGTCTCTGTTCTTGTTGGATGTACATGTTTTACTGAGAATGTCAGACTTCATTCTCACATGACTGAGAAATATAATGTGAATTTACAGAAAATATGCTTTCAGTTTAGCTTATAGATCCCCTTCCAAACCACTGTGGGAAAAGCATGAGATAATAGTTTTCCTTCAAACATAATTCATGATATCCCAGCAGACAGAAGGCTGTTTCACATGGTAAAATCACCTAAGAACACACCACAATTCCTAAAATGAGTATGGTACCAGCAACAAATGATTTATAATGTAACTAAAGTCCTAAAACCTTCTATTAACTGCACTGCTTTTTAATGAGGTGCTATCATGTATATTGGTCCCAAGATGGCTGCCAACACTTCTTGGATGAAGTGCTGACAGCCAATCAGATCTCACAATGATATGTATGGTTAGGCTCCACCCAGATATATACATATTTTTTCTTTTGATTCTCTCAGGAACTACTGGAGGGATTAACACCATTTAATCAAAAGGCACTTCTGCGTACCAGTCCCTACAATTTGGCAAAGTTTGGTGTAATTCCATTCAGCCGTCGGGCTGTAGCCTTGTCTATTCGTCCTATGGAAATTAACATGGGGAAAACATGTTTTGGGACCCCCCTTTTTTCTTGGCCCCCGCATGATGAATCCCCCTGAAACTTCCATAGGAGAAGCGGGGCGGAGCTGGCCTGAATTTTGGAAAATTACACGCAAATTCCTCAACCGGCGCCAAAGTTATTCCCAATAGAATGTTGCGGATTTCCTACGGTAGCTAGGTCCTAACTATATATACCTAATGGCTATCGCCAGTAGGTAATATATAGAAAAGCGGCAATAAATGAAATATATTTTTCACCACATTGGCGTCGTCTCCTCTGCATATCCTGTGTCGAGGTTGAGTTTTGAATATATATATATATATATATATATATATATATATATATATATATATATTCACTGAAAAAACCATAGTTATAGACCATATATAGTTAGGAATTAGCATTTAAAAAAACTTATTTTACTCACACAAAACCATTGAAATTCCATATATAGTTAGTTGTACTAACTATATATCGCGCACCCGCAATCCACTGCTGATCATGTCACATATTACATCATTCATGACATGGTCAGTGACATCACTGATGACATCTCAAATGACATCACTGATGACATCACTGATGACATCTCAAATGACATCACTGATGACATCACATCACAACTGAATGAGTGGATGTATAAGTGTCTGAATGAAGGTTTTAGTAGGTGCGTGACTGACTGTATGAGTGAGTGATTAAATGTGTCTCACTGAATGCATAGGTTAGTGACTAAACTGTCTTAATTTGTGCATCATTATGTCTGGTATTCTGTAAACTGCTGCATGTGTTGATCAGTAGCTATATGAGTAACTATATGGGTTATTGATTGATTGTCCAAGTATTTGTATGGGAGACTGAGTGTGTGTGTGGCTGGCTGGGAGATGTGTGACTCTGTGCAGATCAATGTGTTCTTGTATCAATGATTTATAAGAGAGTAAGTATGTGTTAGAATATGTTTGAAAATGTAAGGTACTCTATGTTTAACTGTATAGATTAGAAAATGGAAGTGTGATTGATTCTTTACAGGACTGACTAGGTGTGTGAGTAACTCCAAGGATGAGTGGCAGAGTGTGAGTGTCTGTATAGGGTGTATGAGTGCATATGATAGTGTTGTAAAGATGAGTGATTGTATGTATGAATGATTGTATGGGTGAATGAGTGAATGTGTGTGTAGACGTAGGAATCAGTGAGTGCGTATGTAGTAACTAGTATTGGTGTGTCAATTGTTTAAAAAAATATATTCTGTATTTAACACTGGGTGTAACAGAGGTTATATTAAAGTGTGAGGAGATGCATTGTATTGTCACATGAATGATATCATCAGTGATGTGACCATTGATGTCAAATGAGATGTCATCAGTGATTTCATTTGAGATGTTATCAGTGATGTCATTTGAGATGTTATCAGTGATGTCATCAGTGATGTCATTTGAGATGTCATCAGTGATGTCATCAGTGATGTCATTTGAGATGTCATCAGTGATGTCATCAGTGATGTCATTTGAGATGTCATCAGTGATGTCATCAGTGATGTCACTGACCATGTCATGAATGATGTAATATGTGACATGATCAGCAGTGGATTGCGGGTGCGCTATATATAGTTAGTACAACTAACTATATATGGAATTTCAATGGTTTTGTGTGAGTAAAATAAGGTTTTTTAAATGCTAATTCCTAACTATATATGGTCTATAACCTATGGTTTTTTCAGTGAATTTTCAAGGTTTTGTAAATGCTAATTCCTAACTATATATGGTCTATAACCTATGGTTTTTTCAGTGAATTTCATTGGTTTTTTAAAAGCTAATATCTATAGCTGTAAAATGTATTCTTCTTTAAATCCAAAAATATATTTTATATGTTTATTAATAATTTTTTTAAAATATTTTTTTTGTTTCGCTCCCGGTCCGCGAACCGGGAAGCTTCCCGTTAGCTCAATTTGATTCCGCGACCCGGTCCGCGAACCGGTAAGAAATCAACATAGTGACGGTATCGCGTTGCCGCGTAATGCGTCTTATGACGTACTGCGTTAGCGCACCCGGAAGTGTCCCGGGGCGCGGACCGGGGCGCGAATCTTAGCGACCCAGAAGCTAACCGGGGCGCGTTCCGCAGCGCGTAACATGAGCGTGAGAGGTC
This sequence comes from Lissotriton helveticus, assembly GCF_964261635.1. Taxonomy (NCBI): domain Eukaryota; kingdom Metazoa; phylum Chordata; class Amphibia; order Caudata; family Salamandridae; genus Lissotriton; species Lissotriton helveticus. The sequence continues at coordinate 596,535,393 of NC_136063.1, read as the reverse complement.
ATGTGACTTGTTAATAAAACTTTTCATTGGTTCATTTCACTTTTGGTTTCATAATGATGGAAGGCTAGGTCAGGTGACTTAAAAATAACACTTTTCATTGGTTGAGAAGTATTGTTTTTTCCCAAATGATGAAAACCCCTCCTTCTTTCCTCACTCTGACTTTCATCATTGTGAGAGGAAGACCTATTTTGCTTGTTGGAAAATGGCTTCATTGGTAGCTTCAGCTGGTGGACCCCCACCACCACCACCACCTCCTCATGGGAAGAGAGGACCACCTCCCCAGGTCCTGACCAACACTGAGGAGGAAGAGGAAGAAATGGATGAGGAGGGAGAAGAACCACAATTTTTAGAAGAGTTGCCCCGGGTTTCCAGAAAGAAAGCCAGTTTCATCTGGCAGTTTTTTTCAATACCTCGTGGCCAAAAAAAAGTCAACGCGAGGTATGTCACCTGCCTGATATGCAAGGAACAATTGTCCAGAGGGACGGACAAAAAATATAGCTTTGGAAATCACACAATGCACAGGCACATGACGAGGAAACATCCCCTAAATTACAGCCGGGCGGAATTAAGGGATATGCACGACAATCCAAGACCAACTCCTGTGGCCAGACCAACAATACCGGTTTCTCTAACAGCAGAAGAGGCACGGGAAACTGTGCCAAATATTCAAGAAAATTTTGGGCACATGATTCACTTATGTATGCACTGTTGTGCATTATTAGCTTGTGGCAACATGAGCATCAATGCACTCAACCTGGCGTATGAACACCATGATTGCCCTAACCGCCCCCAGTAATTTTTTTTTGCTCCTGTTGAGCCCTTTTCAACGCCTGTTTTTTGTTGTTTCCCCCCCCAAAAAAAACCAAAAAAAATATAAAATCGTTCAAAAAATACAAAAAAAACAAAAAATGTTCAAAAAAAAAAAAAATATATAAAACAACAAAAATATTAAAAAAAAGTTCTTTTCAGAACTACCTTCCCTTTCCAAAAAAATTGCTAGAATGTTTAGCACTCTGGCAAGCACTATTTCTTTTGGTTCGCTTCCGGGTTAGCTTCCCGGTACGCGGACCGGGAGCTAACCAAAAATAAAAAAAAATAAAAAAAAGTGTAAGTATAAGGAAAGGAAACAGAGAGTGATGTTAAAAGAAAGACAGCTATAGGGAGTAAAGAAGAGATACTGTTTAATAGATCTATTTACCGAAGAAAAGACAGAAGAGGGTATAATTGTGAAAAACAAAATAGATAACGAAGTGAAAGAAAAAAAAAGAGAGTATAACATTAACAAAGAAGAGTTTCTTGGAGAATGTGAGTGAATGTTCAAAATAAGATTAAAACATGAGGAATAACAGAGAGAAAAAATAGAAAACAGAAAACAAAAAATAACAGAAAAAGATTAATTGAAACAGCAAAGAAATGTAATTAACATAGAGCCATATCATCAACATAGGCAATAAAAGTTTTGCAGCTTTTATTGGCAGAAATGTGTCGCTAAAGCTGCTTTTGTGGCAGAAAACTGCCACTAAAACCACTTTTGCACCAGTTTTCTGCCAATAAAAAGAGCAATAATTTTATTGGCTGTGTTCATAATATTCCCCTTAGTGTGCTTCAACTACACAGAGAAAGCATTATGAACAAGTAGTGATAGAGTGATCAGTCAAAGACACTAAGAGTAATAGAGACGCAGTGAGTGAACAAGAGTGAGGAACTATGAGAAGAGAGGGACTGAGAAAAAGAGTGGAAGGAGTTGAGTAAGTAGGTAATAGAGAAAGGAATGAGGGAGGTAGCAAAGGCAGGAAACTGAGGGTTAAAGAAATGAAGCAGTGGAACTAATAGTAGTTAAATGTGATAGAAATGTAACGAAAACAGTACAAAATATTTACCTTATAATTGTCGTTAAATTACTCACTTTTTGTTTTTATACTTTCAATCTGTGAAAGAGAGAACAAACATTTGAAAAATATTAAAAAATGTATTTAAAAATTAGAAAAGACAAGGGAAAAGATTGAAGGACAAACAGTTTTTCAACAACTTTGACACTTACAGAAGCTTCTGCTTCTCCAGGCCCCCTACACAGTCCTAAAGATATACATTTTAAACTAACAGTATCTTGATGCAGATGAAGTGAGGCCTATCTTAAAACATGGTGCATCTTTTGCATTGCTGTTGTTTCAGAAAAGTGTTGCAAGACACTAAAATTTTAAATAATTGCTTCAGGATGCCAATAAGATGTCTACTATCCAGAGGTTTGTTTCAGGTGAGGCCTACTCAGGGTTGCAGATGACATTTACACTTGTTGAAGAGTACAGAGGAGATAATACATGTGAAGGTCTACCAATGAAGTGAGTCATGTCCACTGCACTCTTCAACAAAGTCCAAACCTCCTATGTTTCCCTGGACAGACCTAAACTTGATCTGCACAATGTGATTCGTAATGATAGGAAACACAGGTGATGTAATTGAAATACGTGCAATTTATTTTGCTCATTTCACAATCACATCACTTGTGTTTCCTTTGCTTAGGTATCTCATTGTGCAGATGTAGTCTAGCATATGAAAGAATACGCAGAAGTGCAGAACTGCATGCAACAACTTTGACACTTACAGAAGCCTCACCTTCTCCATGCCTCCTACACAGTTCTACATATACATCATAAATGCAAACAGTACAGAATTAATTATACATGTTAAATGGTTTATTTTTGCTGTTCTCAGAATGTATCAAAATTCACTAAAAACAGTGACTTGAAGGTATTCATCATATAACAGCGGGGAAAAAAAAACACAATCAAAATGATTGTGTTTAAAAAACCCATACAACATCAGAAATGAAAATTCAGAACTCCTTAAAGTTAACTTACTTTCCATGATGACGTCCAAGGATGTCCTATGAACAGCTTACACTCTTTTGTGCTGTTATTACTTTCAGCCCGCCACTTTCTGAAAGAAAATCTCCATCGTTTTTAAAAACACGTTACATGCAATAAATGACTTCTTGCTCTCTACCACAAGTTTCCACAAGGCCAAATCTGGTCAGAGCCATTTATAACTCTTGGATTTCTTGTAAGCCAATCCCGTCATTTGGCATTTCCGCAACTTTCAGAATTAAAATGTTGAAGATCATTTTCACAATCCTGGAATAGTAATATCTTCCCCTTCTTGCTCAGTCATGTTCTACATTTCCTATGACACTGATACTGCTTACTATGAAGCAGACTTACACTACCTCTATGACTACTACAATTATTTAATTCTCTACATCACTTTTAATCACAAAGCAATGTAAAACAGTAGACAGCATTGCAGACTTACATTCCCTCTACTCCATGTTTTGATTGGCTGCTTCAATTAGCTTATAAAAAGAAACAGTTTTTCTGAACTCATTCAAAGTGCACGTATTTCTCCATGATGTCCAGTCCTATGGTTAGAAGTTATGTCTCTGAACTACACTTATCCTCAAGGCCAAATTGTGTAGGAGCCATTAGAACTTCTTGAAATTCCACAGAGCACATCCCGAGATTATTTCCCTAAAATTTTGGTTTTAAAAACACCAGGTAAGAGTTTTTAAGGTCATCCGGCAATTTTTTTTTGAAAATTAAAACAGAATCATTGCAGAATGACCAGCCATTTCTAGACTTTAAATAAGCTGTGTAATGTCCTGATGTTATTGAAGGGCCGTCATGATATATAATTGCTGCAGTTACAAAAGTCCTTCCTGATATTGACAACTGCGAAGCTACAAAATTTTTAATTAAAGTTGTCAATTTTGTTCCATCAGGCCTACATCGTTGGAACATTAAAATGACATACTGGCCATATGTTCGTATAAATAATGTGGACATCATTTCAGATTTACATTGGCTACACTCCATGTTGTGATCAGCTGCTTTTACTAGCTTATTAAAGGAGACTGATTTACTGTCTGGCAAAGTTAAATATATAAATCTTTCTGAGTCTACACTAGTAGTACTTGATACCATACAGTTCTCGCAGTCATGCTGCCATTGATAAGAAAGCCCAAACAGCTGATCTACATCTACACCTTCAGCATGTAATACATCAAGCATATACATTAAAAACTCCTGACAATCTTGCTGAATATTTTGAGAGAATTGTGTTTGGCCTGAACATCTGTCTAGCAGATTTCGAATTTCAGACACACTTTCTATGTTTCTTCTATCAGTGCTACATTTCTCTAACACAGAATTTAACAAACTGCAAAATCTTTGATCAGAATTGACCACAATCTCTTCTTTTACATTTTCTAGAGAAAACAAAACATTAACCACTACATTAGCATAGCAGTTGACACCAGAACTGTTTTCAAATTGAAAACCAACAACATCTTCAACAGAATCCTTTTTGTTTCTGCTTGTAATTTTAGGTTCATCGACTTTTCGTCTTTTTGCTACAACCTCCCCAGTATTGGTCACATTTCTTCGTTTCCGGCCTACCACACGTTTCTCAAACAAAGGATACTGAGGCAAATGTGGCGCATACTCTCTTCTTAACCTATTGTATTCCTTAACACAATCTAGATCAGCACAAATGTTTGTGACATCACACTCAATCAAGTACAATCCCAATAAAGTTCTAACTCGTGACAATGCCACATATGCCATACCCTCCTTGAACACAGAACTGCCAATATTCACCAATGCACTGTCTACACTTAAACCTTACGATTTATGGATTGTCACCGCATATGCCAAGCAAACAGGAAACTGCTTACGGCGAACATATAAGTCTTTTACAAGCAAAAATCTAGCAGAGCAACGACCAATTAGCTGTACTTCCTCAATGCCATCAAATTTAATTTTTAAAAATTCAATTCCATCTCTATTTCTGTATTTTACAAAATCAACAACATTACCCATTGATCCATTTACTAGACCTCTTTCAACATGTAAATTCCTTCTTAAAATTATACGGCAGTTCAAGCACACATTCAGAGTCTTTTCAAAACCTGCAGTTTTAGATATACTCTTCTCTAATGAATCCAATTTTGTTTTCAGATTCTCAGACAAAATAATTGTTGATCCCATATGCTCTACTCTGTCAATAGCTTCCAGTTTCACAATCTCTTGCTTTTCTAAATGCAACATTTTGTTGTTGAATTTGGCACATTCTGCAAGAGTTGGCATCAAACATATTCCAGATTTCTTATCAGTAATTTTCTGAAAAATATTCTCAGGCACAACATCTTGTTGTGGATATAAATTTGACAGTAATCGTGCATGTAAAGCTTCTTTCCCATGCTCGGTCACTTTTCCAATTCTAACATCTTGTAGAATAGTCTTGTAAACTTCATCCTTCGCCTGACGCATATTTTCATGCAGTTCAGCATAATTGAAGTTTAACCATATATTGACGTTGCCAATGCTGCCTAGGCACTTCCTGGTATCTTCATGCGTGAGCATTTTGAACACAGGTTGCCCTTTCACTGGTGTCAGCTGCAGAAGATCTCCGAAAACAATGATGTGTTTGCCACCAAATAACACATCATACTCTGTTTTGAGAACTTCTTGCATCCTCAAATGCACAAAGGCAAGCATGACATTGGAAACCATGCTTACTTCGTCAATGATAAGAAGTTTCATTTTCCTCAAGATTCTTGAAACTTCAAAACAAGCATCTCCAGATAGCTTGTGATATTGTAATTTGTTGTCATGCTCCACTGGCAGCATCAGTAAACGATGTAAAGTAATCCCTTTAATGTTATGTGCTGCCAGTCCAGTTGGAGCGGTGACAACACAAGACAGCGATGACTCTGTCCTTTCCTGCAAATAGCATGAAATTGCTTTAATGAGGAAACTTTTTCCAGTTCCCGCTTCTCCACTCACGTACAGTCGGACAGGCTTCAACGACGTACATGAGCACTCTTTCTTGTCATGACTTAATCCATGATCAATTTGCATGGTAACTTCGTCATATATTTTCCTCTGCTCAACGTTGAGTTGTCTTTCCAACTCTTCTAAGTTAACCGCATCCTCCTGAGCATGTGCCATGGCTCTTTCCACTTCATTCATGGCAGTGGCAGCTTCATTTTCGATAACAGGTCCTCCTAGTGGATCCTGACTCAATGAAGCAGAACTCTGACTGTCCTGAGAACTGTCTCTGGCAATCTCGGCTGCAATCGTTGCTTCCTGCTCAATTTCCGCATTCAACATTTCTACATATTTGGGAAAAGCAGGACATTCTGTGGTCTCCTTGGCGGCATTGAAAGAGTCTTCGTAACAGAGGAAATCTCCAAGCAGTTCCTCTTCTGCACGCCAAGGCTTGAAAAGTTGCAAAAGTGCTAAATAGAAAAACTCCTTTTTTTCAGGAGATTCGCCACTCAATTTTCGATGGTTTACCAAGTGGCATTTTCTTTGCTTGACCAGACATCCCTCACTTCCTATTACAGCATACACTCCTTTCTCAGTATCTTCTTTGATGTTCCTCTTGAATATGTAATTTTGAAGAACCTCATACAGACAAACATTGTCGAGGTGACTGCTTCTATTTGGATAATATGTATCCAACATGTTGGTCTTCAAAATGTCGGTACTGTTTGGCTCCTTTTCCGCCAAATACTCAATTTCCCGCACAGGTTTCAGAACTCGATTACGCGTTGCAGCAAGACCAAGACTCGCCCAAACGATACTCCTGGACTTGGCATAGAGACTTGCTGAAGACAACCGGTCAGAGCATTCGTAAGCTCTGATTTCTCGATGCGACAACATCTTCAGACTGAAACTGTACAACTTCTTGCTGAGGCTCTTTTCATGGGAAATGTCCTCCCACATATCCTTCAATTCTGTCTTCTCTTTTTTGGTGATGTAAGACGTCACATACCGAGCCACAGCCATACAGTTATCAGCCACAAACTGTATATCCATGTTAGCATTCCACATGGACAAAATCACCGGGTTGTAGTCGTTGATGTACTTGGACTCTTCGTTCCTCTTCAAATTGTATGTGTTTTTAGGTGATTTCTTCATGACATTATGTCGCAGCGAAGACATCAAACTGTTTACTCTTCCTTTAGAAATCACCGGTCGTGGAAAACCGAAACGACATTTGGTGTAGAACTTGTCCTTGTTTCGGAATTTACGACGGCAGTACTTTCCACATCGATGGCTTTGGAAACGCAGAACTTTTTCTCTTAGGCTTTTCTTCTCCTTTGCGTTTGGAACAGCACACGTAGAATACTGTTGGATGAAACTCATCACTGAGTCTTCTGGATCCGTTCCAAATTTAGGTGCATCCTTGATCCACAGCAACATATGTATATGAGGAGCACCTCTTGCTTGGTACTCCTTTCTCCAGAAGAAATCCAACACCTCTCCAAGAGGTGGATTCTTCTTATTCATGATGAAAGACATCATAGCTTCAAATCTATGATTGAAGTACCTACATACATTGACTGGATCCAAAGAGCACAGTTCTCCGGGTGTCTTGAATTCGATGTTATCTACGTTAGCATTTGCCTCTCGTAGAAATTCAAGTAAGTCTTCCCAGCCATACTCGGCACAGCTCAGAGTGAGGAACCATGTGGGAGTACCTAAGTTCCTCAGCATACATTTTAAATCACCATGACGACGGTACCAGTACTCATTAGTACCACGCTGACACGCCATGAGATTAATCAGGTGAGAATCCAAAATACTGTCTTGGACATTGACTTTATCCATAAAGTCACTTGCCGAGATGTTTTGCATGTGTATACCACTTTTCAAGATGTGGTTCACTGCATATGACAGTCCAGACAGATCGCTTTCAAACAGGAGATGAAACAAATAGGGAATGCATTGTCGAAACCTAGCATCTCCTGCATACAATCGCAAAGTCCGGTATTCAGAAGCAGGAATTTGATGAGGTCGCTCATCATATCTTCCTCCCTGACCTGTTGGAAAAAGCTGTGGGAAACACCGAGCTTCCAAACTTTCCTCCCAAACACTAATGAGACTCCCTTTGGCTTGTTTCATTTGAAACAACTCAATAGCATTCCCCATGACTTCCTTGGAATGCAAAGGATGAACACTATAATGTTCATATATTTCTTCACTAGTAGAGGGTTCTACTTTCTCAATTTGACCAGCACACAAATCGCTATCCTCTTCCTCACTTACTTCCTCTTCTGCAACATATACATTCTTATAGTATTTATTATTTTTTTTCAAATACAATGTTGCCTTTTTAACTTTCCTAACATCTACTAAATCTTGCCATATTTTCTTATTCTTTGTCGGAACCCCATTAACTAAGATAACCAGAGGTTCCTCTTCCACTTTTTCTACTCCAATTGTGTTAATGTTTTTCTTCAAATCTAGAGGCAAATAAACAACTCTTCCCTTTAATCCTCTCTGTAAATCTGATGGAGGCAATTTCCCTGTCTTTGGCTCCATTCTTACAATAGCCTGAAAGGGATGGATACTTTGAATCAAAATAGATTCATAAGTATTTAAATCCTTCAATTCAGAAGGAATCTCAACCAATTCCAGATTATTATGAACTGCTCTAGCAGGCATCTGGTTTTGATTTAATTTGCAACAACAATAAGTACACACACGTTGATCCAATCCCAAATCAAAACAATTTTCTACCATCAAGTATGTTGCGAAATCCTTCCATTCACTATTATCTTCCCTTTCACTTTTTGCATATAAATCCACTAACTTAGTCTGATTCTTATAATAAGTGCGTCGACAACACACACAAGTGAAATTAGGCCTCTCACTTGATTTCACCTCAAACGTCGCAATTTCCCTCTGGAAATTATCTGTACTGGAAACCTGTACACTATCTTCCACATGACCCTCTTCTTCTTTCTCAATTTCAACATTCTCCTCTTTACTTCCAAAGTAACAAAACTCAATTTCTTCACATATATTCTTCACATCTATTTCAGAACCATGCAAAAGAGCAGCGCATAATTGTTTAAGCATTATTGCTGGACTCTTAGCATAATACAACATTCTAACTAATTTCCTCACTTTATTATGATGCACTGCTAGCATCCTGAAATGATGAAAAACACTCTGGCATACTCTCCTGGAAAGACAAGCCAGTGAATGACCATGCAAACCTGTCACTTCTCTTACTCTGCAAGGATCTAATTCTTGCAACAACCTTATTTTCTGCTTCAAACTTTTCTTATTAAATGACCGTACAAAATCACAAAGCAAATTGATGGAATCCTGTCGCACACTGCAAATACTACTGCACTTCCAGGTGTACACAGGACCCTTAGCACGTCTTCCTAAAACCTCATTACCTAACACCTCTTCTGCCTCTGTTGTCACAAGTTTTTCTTTTTCAACTGGACAACCATCTTTCACCTCATAAGCACGACCACTGGTGTCAACTGCATGCACCAAATCATTATCCTGGAAATAACTCTCCTCATTAAAAAATGCCTCACAGCTTGAACTATGCATCCATTCTCCAGAAAAAACTTCACAAAAATTACTACGATTAACTATTCTCTTCCATCTACTATTTCTTTTGAAATCATAAATTGCCTTGTTTAGCTTCCTAATTCTATTGATTATCAAAATAAATAACTTACGTTTAATTTCAAATGCCTGATCAATAACTTTCTCAACTTTTTTTTTTCTCTTATAAAAAACCAGTTTCTGTTGACCTTTCTTAATATTTTTTAACAAATTGCCAATTATCCTGTTGCGGAACATTCGTTTACGAATCTCCCTAAACTGTTGTTTCCTTCTACTATCATGCACAGAGTTATCTCTTGCTCTAGCAGTAACATTTTTGATTGGCCTTTCCTTTCCATTTGAATTCCTTCTCGTTTTATGGACTGAAACATTTTCTGTAGTAATATTTTTTTTACTACACATATTTCTTATGAAATATTTTGTGCTCTTACCCGGTGCTTTCTTCGTGACTTGACAAATCTTTTTGTTAGAGGACTGCTGCTTATTTTCTTTCACCTGCTGTCTTTGACGTTTTGCAGCCTTTCTCTGTCTTTCTATTGTTGGCATGGTGAAATCTTGAAATGATCTGCAGTTGAATCTGTGGTAAAATATAATAAAAAATGTTATTAACCATTATTACCAAACAGTAAAACAATAACAGTGATCAAAAACTTAACACACTACTTGACATTTTAAATAGAAGATTTTTTAGTCCTTGCAAATTTACAATACAGAAATAGCAGAAAAGAAATGACATTTATATTTATGTTACCTGTGCTATTTTATATGTGAATCTGATCTAATTTTATGAGCATATTTTAATATTTTATTGAAGACACTACACATAACCTGCTTTTGAAGGTGTCTTTATTTTTAAATTAAACGGTTTACCTTTTTACTTTTTATTAATTATAAATTTTAAAAATAAATGTTTATATTTCCATAGGCTCAAGCAGGTCAGCTTCCCATCCTATGTCATATAATTCGGACAAATCTGCATCCTCATCACGCTCTTCTTCATCCTCAGGATTTAAATCATCCAAGGGATCAACATCCACTGATGTTTCAATTACAAGTTCAATGATGAGGTCAAAATCAACTGATTGCAGATTGTCGCTCATGTTGAGGTTGTCTTTATCTTTAAAGAAAGATAACAACAATGAGATGTTGCAGAGTAAGAGACAAATCTCAGAGATTATAATAGTAAAATTGTTTAACAAGAGTAATATTTTGCAGCTATTATTTAGCCATGTCCAGCAATGCTGAGCAGGTGAAGACTATGTCTAAATTTTCAGTGAACAGGACTCATCTCTTCTTCACCTTGGATAAGCCTCACCGACTCTGTGTGTCCTGCACATACTTAAATGTAAAGGGGCAGATTTATGTTAAATGGCACATCCCCAGGCATGCACCAGTTAACGTGCACCACTACTCTGCCACCCATGGTGTGCCGTATTTACAATCAGATAGGAGAAAGCTTCGTCAAAACCCTGCGCCTGCTTTAAGCAGGCATAGGTCTTGACACAACATTGTGGAGATGGGGCACCCCTGAGCCTTGCTTGAGCTGCATCGCACTTGCGATACAACTCCAGCAATCACTACCTTTACAGCACAGATACGTCACGCATCTGTGCCATTTTTGCCCCATGATGCCCCGTATTCTAAATGCAGCACACCATGGGTGGCGGAACAGCGGCGCAGGATGACTGACACATCCCTGGTGATGCACCAGTCATCATAAATCTATCCCTAAGCTTCTTATCTTGTTACAGATGAACCGCCATATGTAGCATGAAACTATTTTGCATTTCCTAAATAGCGAATTTTAAGGAATAAATAGCAATTCTTTACCATTCCTAATTTGCAATGAGCAAATTGCTAATTGCAAGTTACCCATTCATTTCCATGGGCTAGGAGGCTCATAGGAATGAAGGTTTAATTTGCGATTAGCAATTTGCTCATCACAAATTAGGAATTTTTCCAAGGGTGCAGGGGTGTCTCAAGAACACCCTGCTGCACCCCTGAAAAAGAAATTTGGGGGCATATGGCACACATACATGCCCTAAGGGCATGTGTTGGCGTCATATGGCACCTTTTGTTTTTTTGAAAAAAAGCTTTTTGAAAAGAATTCACAAATTACCACCAATTTACCACAATAGTTTCCAAATCCTTAATGTCATTTTTTACATATTTTTTGTTTGATACATTTCATTTAAGTAGTCACAAAATTTGCAAATCCTTCAGTGCAATTGCAAAATAAGGAATAGCAAATTTTGCTACTCCTTATTTTGCATCAAACTTGTTTGATACATACCATTTGTCTAATTAACATTCGCAAAGGCCGAAATTCGTAGAATTTTGATCTTTGCGAATGCTAATTAGCTTGATACATATGGACCCAAGTGAGGCCTGTCTTGCGACATGGTGCATCTTTTGCATCACTGCTGCATCGGTTTCATGTGGTACGTTTTTTTTTACACCATGACATATCTGCCTAAATGCATCAATTTGTAATGTTGTCGCCTCATAGCAAATCTTTTGCACCGCCGCTGCATCATAAAAGTGACGCACAGTGGCACAAAAGAGGCATACACCTATCATAAATCTGTCCCTAGCATTTTAAATGATTAATCCAGGATGACGATAAAGTGTGGCCTATCCAGAGGTTTGTTTAAGGTGAGGCCTACTCAGGATTGCAGATTAAAGTTACGCTTGATGAAGAATACAGAGGAGATAATACATGTAAAGGCCTACCAATGAAGTAAGTAATGTCCACTTTATTGCGCCAGTCATCATAAATGTATCCCTAAGCTTCTTATCTTGTTACAGATGAACCACCATATGTACCATCAAACTATTTTGCATTTCCTAAATAGCAAATTTTAAGGAATGAATAGCAATTCTTTACCATTCCTAATTTGCAATGAGCAAATTGCTAATTGCAAATTAGCACCGCCGCTGCATCATAAAAGTGACGCACAGTGGCACAAAAGAGGCATACACCTATCATAAATCTGTCCCTAGCATTTTAAATGATTAATCCAGGATGACAATAAGGTGTGGCCTATCCAAAGGTTTGTTTAAGGTGAGGCCTACTCAGGATTGCAGATTAAAGTTACGCTTGATGAAGAATACAGAGGAGATAATACATGTAAAGGCCTACCAATGAAGTAAGTAATGTCCACTTTATTGCGCCAGTCATCATAAATGTATCCCTAAGCTTCTTATCTTGTTACAGATGAACCACCATATGTACCATCAAACTATTTTGCATTTCCTAAATAGCAAATTTTAAGGAATAAATAGCAATTCTTTACCATTCCTAATTTGCAATGAGCAAATTGCTAATTGCAAATTACCCATTCACTTCCATGTGCTAGGAGGCTCATAGGAATGAAGGTTGCAATTTGCGATTAGCAATTAGCTCATCACAAAATAGGAATTTTTTCAAGCGTGCAGGGGTATCTCAAGAACACCCTGCTACACCCCTGAAAAAGAAATTTGGGGGCATATGGCAAACATACATGTCCTAAGGACATGTATAGGCGTCATATGGCACCTTTTGTTTTTTGGAAAAAAATGCTTTTTGAAAAGAATTCGCAAATTACCACAAACTAGAAGTTGGTGGTAGTTTCCAAATCCTTAATATCATTTTTTACATATTTTTTGTTTGATACATTGCATTTAAGGAATCGCAAAATTTGCAAATCCTTCAGTGCAATCGCAAAATAAGGAATAGCAAATTTTGAATTAAGGACATTTTAAGTAATTTCCACATGTGCAGTGTTTTCAAATTATGATTTGAAAATCGTTTTTGGGGAAAAGTAATGGTTTGCAAATTTATGACAAGGACATAATGGTGTATGCTTCTCTATAAGGCATTTCAGTGTCTCTGATGTCATTTTTCCCATATTACATTATAAGACCTTTCCCCATGGAGCACATTCCTTGTAAATATGCTCCCACCTGTGCATGGTGAATTTAGATTTTGACTGTTTGAGTCACATAGCCATGTTAAAAGTCACCCCAAAAAATTGCAAACGCTTTAAAAAAACACATTCATGTGTCTTAAGGACATTTTAAGTCATTTCCCCGTGGACAGTGTTTTGTAAGTGGCGCAAAAGAGGCATACACCTATCATAAATCTGTCCCTAGCATTTTAAATGATTAATTCAGGATGACGATAAGGTGTGGCCTATCCAGAGGTTTGTTTAAGGTGAGGCCTACTCAGGGTTGCAGATTAAAGTTACGCTTGATGAAGAATACAGAGGAGATAATACATGTAAAGCTCTACCAATGAAGTAAGTGATGTCCACTTCATTGCGCCAGTCATCATAAATGTATCCCTAAGCTTCTTATCTTGTTACAGATGAACCGCCATATGTATCATCAAACTATTTTGCATTTCCTAAATAGCGAATTTTAAGGAATAAATAGCGATTCTTTACCATTCCTAATTTGCGATGAGCAAATTGCTAATTGCAAATTACCCATTCATTTCCATGGAGCAGGAGGCTCATAAGAATGAAGGTGCAATTTGCGATTAGCAATTAGCTCATCGCAAATTAGGAATTTTTCCAAAGGTGCAGGGGTGTCTCAAGAACACCCTGCTGCACCCCTGAAAACGAAATTTGTGGACATATGGCGCACATAAATTTTAACAACATTCCTTTACCTCAAAAACGATTTTCAATTCATAATTTGAAAACACTACCCCCAGGGAAATTACTTAAAATGTCCTTAAGACACATGAAAGTGTTTTTTTATTGCCTTTCCAGCATGGTTGGGTCACTTTTAACATGGCTATGTAACACAAACATTTAAAATCTAAATTTCCCATGCACAGGTCGGAGCATATTTACAAGCAACTTGCGCCACAGAGAAAGGTCTTACATTAAAATGGGAAAAATAACATCAGGGACAGTCAATTGCCGTATAAAGAAGCATACACCATTATGTCCTTGTCATAAATTTAAAAACAATTCCTTTTCCCCAAAAACGATTTTCAAATCATAATTTCAAAACACTGCACATGGGAAAATTACTTAAAATGTCCTTAAAACACATAAAAGCGTTTTTTGATTGCCTTTGCAGCATGTTTGTATCACTTTTAACATGGCTATGTAACACAAACATTCAAAATCTAAATTTTCCATGCACATGTGGGAGCATATTTACAAGCAATTTGCGCCACATAATTCATAATTTTCTCCTAAAAGCACACTATTCTCTATCTAAATTAAAGAAATATTTTCTCACCTTAGCAAATACTTTGAGTTTGAAAACAGTCTCAGAAACACACCAATTTGTCTTCAGCAGAGCAAAAGGTATGCACTCCAGAGTCTGCAGCTATCAAAAGCACAGAAATGCTGTAATTATTCACACATATCTCTCATGTCACCCAATCAAAACTCTTCCCTCACTTTTTTTCAAATGAAAACCCTTCCCCCCTCTGCCATTTCATGCCTTTTCTGCATGGCAACCACCTCTTGGAAGACTTCTGGTGTTTGCAAGTTCACACAACTTTGTTGCAATTGAACTCTGAACTCTCAGTGCACCTGCATATCCAGTACATTCTTTCATTTAATGATTTTTTATTGACCATTCAAAATACATCTTTCAAAGAACACATCCGTGCACCCTAACTTTCTGTTTTCAGCAATCAAAATCCACCAATCACTGTTACTGCTTCATGAACACAGAAACTCCACAGTTTTTTTCATTTTAAACTCTCATTTTTTCAACTGCCATTTCATTGCCACACTTCATCTGACTGCAGGAGAACCTTCTCTCACCATGTTTTCTGTCTGGATTGTTGGACATAGTTATATTCACTGGGCTCAAAGGTACGTTGAAAACAGGAAATTACCTAACCTCAATTTACAAGATGTGGAAATTAAGTGGTTTGGCCACAGAGGATTAAAATGTCACCAATTGATACCATTGGTGAAAACCTTTATGCATTTGCCCAAACCTGACCTGTTAATTGTGCACTGTGGAGGTAATGACTTGGGCACTTTGACTGGTGTAGGTCTGGAAATGCTTTTAAAGGACACCTTTGAGCAATTAATGGCACTTTTTCCTCAGACTGCCTTGGTATATTCAAATATATGCCAAAGACAGAAATGGAGGTGGTCAAACCAATTTTGTCCACAAATTGAGAAGTCGAGGAAGCATGTAAACAAATCTGTTTCAGCTTACATGAGAGACCATGGATTGGGCTCCCTGTACAACAATAACTTGCGTTACTACATGCAAGATATCTACAGAGGAGATGGAGTTCACTTCTCAGATGAGGGCAACAGAGTTTTCACTCTGAATTTAAGAATGTGCATTGGTACCTACTTATAAGTACCTAAATGTACCATAAACCCAAAAGCTCTTCTCAGAGCTACCCTACATCTGATCACTCACAATTATTATTTTACTCTAACATTTTTCACTAATTTCCAACAAAGTACGCTCCCTGGGGCGCTACCCGGTACGCGAACCGGGAGCTAACCTCGCGAAATTTTTTTAAAAATGTTTTTTTTTTCCCACATATAAGCCTCCTCAGCCACCCTCAGAAAACCTAGGGGGTCAAGATAACTCTACCGTGCCCCCTTCTACCCATTCTGAACATTATTTGCCCTCCATCTTGTATCTTAATTCGACCGAAACACAAAATGGTGGACTCCCGGAACGCTTAAGGTTCGCGAACCGGGGCGCTCAACGGTACGCGTACCGGGTCGCTCCCTGGGAAGCGCACCATCAAAAAAGGTGGGAAAGTAGTTCACAGAAAAGCCACTGGAGACAATTTCACCAAATATAGATTAGCTCATACTACATACCAATCCCTACCATTTTCACAAATTTGATTGGAATTCCATTTAGTCATTTAGCCTGTAGACCTCTCTAAATACCCTGAGGTAAATTACTTCACAAAACACATCTGAAGTGTTGGAATTGACAACCAATGAAAATGTTACTTTCATTTTCTACTTTTTTTACCTGACATTTCATTGGTTATATACCTGAATATATATAAAGGAAGAGAAGAAAACACAGCCATTTTGACTACTACTTCTTGCTGTACATTTCAATAGTATTTTCACTAATTCCTTCAACTTCTTTCTAAAGGTAAGTTTTTATTTTTAAAACTGAAGTATATTGTGCACTATAAGTTAATATGGTAAACTTTTTCTGATAGATATATACTATCCCTCTGTAGTAGTTATAGATTTAGAGAGACTTCTCTGTTATAGTTATGGATGGAGTTAGGCTTCTCTTGTATAATTATGAATTTACTTACGTTAAATCACATACACTTTTTTATATTCCTACTTCCACTCTGATACTATACACTGCCCAAAGATAAATTCACTGATAAAAAATGCCTATCTAAAAATATTCCCAACATTGCCCTATCTCTACTAATATATATTTTTTTAATCCAAATTTCAGGCAAAATGGAAGGCGAAAACCAAGTTTCTTTTGAAATGGACCTGCAAGAGAGCAGCCAAGAATTGATTGATACAATTGATCAAATTGACATTGAATTTTTCGATGAAACTTGGGACAATGAACTACTGCAATGTGTACAAGCAGTAGATAACCTCCTTGCAAATGAGGACATTTTACACCCTCAGAGACTACAATGTATATTCCATGATAATTATGAAATTTCTGACAATTAAATGTTAGAAAGTTTAATAAATTATGAAACACAATCACAATAAAAAAAATGCTTAAAAAATAAAAAAAATAAAAAATAATCAACAAAAACAACAATCAATTAACATACAGCATTTGAAAAGTCTATCATTCATTTTTCATTGCAGTACGCTGCCCAGAACGCTTCCCGGTTCGCGGACCGGGCGCTCCCCACGAAAAAAAAAAAATAATGTTTTTGTTTTTTTTGCCCCGCGGGGCCCTTTTAAAACCTCCACATTAAACCTAGGGGGTCAGGGAGGATCTAGTATGCCCACTTATGGTCATTTTCGCCTTTGTTTTGGCCTCCTCTTGTCTCTCAATCCTACCGAGAGACAAGATGGCGGCCGCTCCGGACTGTTTAGAATGTTGACAGACACCGGAGAGCCAATCAGCTTAGCTACGCGAAGTTCCGGTACGCTTAAGGTCCGCGGACCGGAGCGCTGCCCGGAGCGCGCTTACAGATATATATCTTTTTTTAAACGTTAATTTCTCAAAATCCACTGGAGCACATATATTGAGACCTAGAAAAGGCACATCGGGCTACCAGTCCCTACAATTTTGCCAAGTTTCATGCAAATCCATTCAGCCGTTCGGGCTAAAATTAGGCCAACCGCCCTATGGAAAACTCAATGTTAAAAACACGTTTAGGGACCCCCCTTTTTTCTCGGCCCCCCCTGGACGAACCCCCCCCCAAATTTTCAGGGGCTGCTCAGAAACAAAATGTTCCATTTTCCAGAAAATTTCAGCCAATTCCGTCCACAAACGCCAAAGTTATTAGACATAGAATTGTCAAAAATCCCATAGGGAAAAAATCCTAACTATATATACCTACTGGCGACCGCCAGTAGGTAATATATATATATATATATATATCCAAAAAGCATTCCTCCAACTGACGGGAGCCACCATCTCTACGGGGCGGCTTCGCAAAGCGGGCATGGAGCAACCCGCATTTTGGCACGCCAAAGCACAAACACAAGAACGGCGAAGCCCAACTGCGTGTCTGACTGGCTTTATTTGCTTCTCAGAAGTGGCAGGACATCAAAACCTTACGCGTTTCAGCCGATATTTGTGGCCTTGTTCACAGGTGAGGTGCATCACATTCAATTAGCTCACATATTTGAACACCCTCATCACGTGGCCAGGTAAAAATACTACCAGTCCCATAGTGCACCTTGATCATTACTCCACACTGCGGTATTTCTAAACTGTAAAGTAGCGTCTTAATCTCACAGTGATGTGATGGTGTTATGCTGCATAGCATCCTTAATCACAGTACAGCTTTACAAGTGCACTCGATAATACCAGGAAAAGTCTCGTCATGAAAGTGCCTCAGTTACCTTCAATAATGAAGTTCACATGATATGTATATATATGTTCCTTTTACACACATTTACACACTTTTAAAATGGGGTTTTAAATTGGGAACACAATCACTAGAAGTTTTTTTACAGTGTTTATTTGCACAAAACAGATGTCTGAGCAGTTGAAAAACTAAAAGTATATTGTTTACATCGGACCCACCATTAACTATGCATTTGCACTTTATATGGCCAGCCACAATATTACCTTCTAGCATATGAAAACATATCTCACAAAGTTTGCTAGTACTGTATTATGCATCAGAACTTTGGTTACAACCGGTTTGTAAAGTGTGTATACATTATTAGTATTGTTGTCATGTGTTACCACTTTTAGAAAAGCATTTGAGGATGAATGTATTTATTGGTTTTAGTAATGCTTTTAGTGATGTTATATTTATATCTATGTATTTATATATCAGTTTATATATTTATCAACAATATAGAACACTGTGGTTATCAATGGCATGGCTGGATCATCATAGGTGTTAATTTGCTAGTAGTTCATAGATGAGGTATTTAAAACTGAACTTCAAATAATCTGTCAATGTTAATGGTCAAAATTCTATCAGGACACTTTACAAAGTTAATTTGTCTTTCCATATTTATGCGGTACTTTGAACAACTTTTTCTCAGGCACTTGTCACTTTAAAAGATAGAAAATGTTACTATGAGAAAAAAAACACCCTCAGCGTAGTTTGCCTAGTAGCGCTACGCGTAGCTGCGCGAAGTGCACTTCACACTACGTGAGCTACGCATAGCTATGCGAATTGCGTAGTGCATTGTGCAAAATGCTGTTCACACTGATTGCACAGTGCCAGATGCTTGTCCGCACTGTGCAATCAGTGCAAACCGCATCTTGCACAGTGCAAGTGGTCGTTTTCTGCCGCTCGAGTAGATTTCTACTCGAGCTGTAGCTTTCTCAACCCGAACTGGTAGTTTCTCATCGTGAGCGGTCGCGAGCATACGCGACCACTCGCAATGAGAAACCTGACCTCCCACATTGAGAATCTCGCCAGTAGGTTTATTTTCCACGCTCGCGATCGGCAACTTGATGTTGCCGATCACGAACGAGGAAAAAGTCTTGCTGGGATTTCATTTTGCTCGCTATCGGTCACCAACTTGACGTTGAGGACTGCGAGAAAGCAAAAAATGACCGCTACGCTACGCGTGTTTGCACTGTGCTACGTGCAATTCATGTAGTGCGGAGTAACGCAAACTTCGCAAACTACGCAAGCGTAGCATAGAACTTCGCCCAGGGTTAGAAAAAAACAGGAAATGTTGCACTGGGCTATTTAAACCAACCATGTACTGTGTTTGGTGTCATGTGATCAAGGCCCTCTGGGGTATAAACGCGTCATGCTGATGGTGATTTTGGTGATGAAATAAACTGAAAATCTGCACTTACTCTGTGGTCCATGCTCCTTTTTCTGTTCCTGTGAGTTCAGGGAAAGGTTGGAGTTCCAAGGATATATATATATATAAAGAGGTAGTTGTAATCCCCTTGCCCTATTATGTACTAGGGTCTAACAGAGGAGGCCATGGGAATCACAGGGGTACCCCAAGGCATAGTGTTCATTACTATATGTAGGTGTTTTAACTGTATTCTTAGTGTCTTTTAGCATAGCATTGGCTCTAGGACTGGTTAGTCAGAGTCAATTACCACCAGTGCCCATCTGAAAAAGTTGAGGGTATAGGATGATTTTGCAACAAGGCCTCTTTCTGCTCCTCTGTTTTTTTCTTTCTGCACGTCTTTCTTCTTCCTGCACTTTTGTGCGTCTTTGAGGACTTCTGTTGCTTCTTTCTGCATTTCTTTTTCTTCTTTCTGTGTGTTGTTTCTTCTTTCTTCACATGTCCTACCTCTGTAGGCATATTTAGAAACTAGCATTTAAAAAACCTTTGAAAATAATTGAAAAATCCATAGGTTTCAGGCACGTTATAGTTACAAATTAGCATTTAAAAAACCTTTGAAATTCACTGAAAAAACCATAGGTTTCAGACACGTTATAGTTAGAAGTTAGCATTTGAAAAAAAACATAGGTTTCAGGGGTGTTTTTAATGCATGAAAAATCTCCCGTAGCAAAGTACGTGATGGTTTACTCACTCAACCATGCATCCCCTCACATATGTACTCACTAACACATACAGCCACTGACTCACCAACTCACTCATCCATACAGGTGGTCACACACACCCACTACCCACACGGACACTCATACACCCGCAAAGGTACTCGGACAACCAACCAATCACTCACTCATACAGAAATCCATATACCCACTCACACACCCATACAGCCACTTAGACACCAACTGACAGACTGATACAGACATTCACACAATCAGTTACTCACCCATACATTCACTGAGATACCTAATCACTCACTTTTACAGTCAGTCATGCACCCACTGAATCATCCATACAGAATTTCACTGGTTTTGTACGTGTGAAACCTGAGCTCAACTATATTCTCCCTGTAACCTTTGTTTTTTTTCAGTGTAGATATATATATATATTCACTGAAAAAAAAACATAGGTTTCAGGGGCATTATATTTAGCTGGACATTTCACTCGTACAAAACCATTGAAATTCCCCCGTTATAGTTAGTTCAGCTAACTATAACTCGTGCGCCCGCAATGCTCTGCTGATGATATCACATATTACATCACTCATGACATGGTCAGTGACATCACTCATGACATCACTGATGACATCTCAAATGACATCGCTGATGACATCACTGATCACATCATCCAGTGAATGTGTGTTTTTCTGAAAATCAAATATGTTTTATATATGTATATCTCAAGGTCGATGGAAGAATAAATGGGTATATAAGTGTCTAAATGGATGATTTGTTTGTTGAAAAAATGTATTGTATAACTGACTGATTAAATGTATCTTAGTGAATACATGGGTTGGTGAGTAGTATTTAAATATATAAATATCTGTATCAGTCTCTCACTTTGTGTATAAGCGGCTGCATGGGTTGGTGAGTAGCTACATGAGTCTCTATATAGGTTATTTGTTTTTTTGGAGTATCAGTATGAGTGTCTGGGTGTCTGTATGGTTCGGTGGGGGTATTACTTTGTGCATAGATGCATGAATGAGTGTGTCACTGTTTGTATGTGTTGAAGACAGTATGTGTGCAGGACTGCACGGGTGGATGAGTGTGTGTATGGGTGTGTTAGTGAGTGAATGAGTCAATAGCGTCTTTCTAAGTAACTACATATATTTTAAACTAGTATATGTGAGTATTGGTGTATATAAGTGAGTATATGTGAGAGTGAGAGATTGGAAGAGTTCCTGTATGATTAAGTATGTGTTTCTATAAGTGAGTGTTTAAAAGAGTAAGTATGTGTAAGTTTCTGTAGAAGTAAGTGTGGTGGTGTGTGTATAACTGTATATGCAAGTAAATGGTTGTTTGATTCTTTATTAGCATGAGTGACTATGTGTGTGAGTAAGTCAATGGATGAGTGGTGGTGTGTAACAGGATGTATAGGTGTATGAGTACATATGATGAGTAAGTATATGTATGAGTGACTGTATAGTACTGTTGGTGAATGAGTGGATGTGTATGTAGATCTTTGAATTACTGAATAGGTTGTTGTAACTGATATTCGTATGTCCATTGTTTAGAAAATTTTAGTTTCTATTTTTGAATGTGTGTATCAAATGTTATATTAGGTTGAGAGGAGGTCTGCCACTCTATCACAAGGATGATGTCATCAGTGATGTCATTTGAGATGTCATGAGTGATGTCATGAGTGATGTCACTGACCATTTCATGAGTGATGTAATATGTGACATCATCTGAAGTGCATTTCGGGGAATTTCAATGGGTTTGTATGAGTGAAATGTCCAGCTAACTATAACGCCCCTGAAACCTATGGTTTTTTCAGTGAATTTCAAAGGTTTTTCAAATGCTAATTCCTAACTATAACATGCCTGAAACGTATGCTTTTTCAGTGAATTTCAAAGGTTTTTTAAATGCTAATTTCTAACTGTAACGTATCTGAAACCTATGGTTTTTTAAGTGAATTCTAAAGGTTTTTTAAATGCTAGTTTCTAACTATGCCTACAAAGGTAGGACATGTGAAGAAAGAAGAAAAAACACACAGAAAGAAAAAAACGAAATGCAGAAAGAATCAATGGAAGTCCTCAAAGACGAAGATAAGTACAGAAAGAATCAAGACTTGTGCAGAAAGAAGCAACAGAGGAGCAGAAAGAGGCCTTGTTACAAAATCATCCTGTGCCCACAACTTTTTCAGACGGGTACTGGTGTTAACTGACTCTGACTATCCAGTCCTAGAGCCAGTGGTTTGATAGAACACTATGCGTTGGGGTACCCCTAGGTTTAACCTGACTCCGTCTGTAAGCCCCTAGTACATAATAGGGCAGGGGGATTAAAACTACCTCTTAAAACGCACCACGGGGTGCGTTTGCTCACTGGTGAAGGGAGGGGGAGCCTCAGTTGACATGTGTGCAAACACGCCCTGTGGGCGTTTTAAGATGGGGATAAAGTCCCCTTGAATCATGAGGGTCCCTGGGGTCCAACTAGCCCACTAGGTACCTCCAGTAAGCATCATAAAGCTGCATTGCAGAGAGGTGTAAAAAGCAGCAGGGCCTAGACCACCTCAATGCAACACAGTGGCGCTTACTTGAAGCACCTGGTGGGCTAGTTGGCCCCCAGGGTCCCTCAGCATTGAAGGGGAATTATATCCCCAACTTAAAACACTCCACAGGGCATGTTTGCACACGTCTCCTCAGGTCCCGTCCCCTCCCTTCATCACTGTGTAAATGCGCCCTGTGGCTGCTTTAAGTGGGCTAGTTGGCCCCCAGGAGCCCTCAGGATTGAAGGGGAATTATTTCCCAGACTTAAAAAGTGCCACAGTGCGTGTTAGCACACTTCACCTCAGGCCTGTCCCCTCCCTTCACCACTGTGTAAACACGCCCTGTGGCCGTTTCAATTTGGGAGATTAAGTCCATTTGAATCCTGAGGGTCCCTAGACTCCAACTAGCCCACTAGGTACCTTCAGTAAGTGCCACAGAGCTGCGTTGCAGAGAGGTGTAAAAAGTGGCACGGCCTGGACCACCTCTGCAACGCAGCACAGTGGCACTTACTGGAAGCACCTAGTGGGCTAGTTAGCCCCCAGGGGACCTCAGGATTGAAGGGGGATTATTACCCCAACTTAAAACGTGCCATAGGGCGTGTTTGCACACGTCACCTCAGGCCCCATCCCTTCCCTTCCCCACTTTGTAAACACACCCTGTGGCTGTTTAAAGTTGGGAGATTAAGTCTCCTTCAATTCTGAGGGTCCCTAGTGTCAAATTATCCCACTAGGTACCTCCAGTAAGCACCATTGCAGAGAGGTGTAAAAAGGGGCATGGCCTGCATCACCTCTCTGCAACGCAGCGCAGTGGCGCTTACTTGAAGCACCTGGTGGGCTAGTTGCCCCGCAGGGGCCCTCAGGATTGAAGGGGAATTATTTCCCCAACTTAAAACACGCCACAGGGCATGTTTGGACTGTGGCCATTTTAATTTGGGAGATTAAGTCCCCTTATATCCTGGGGATTCCTAGGGTCCAACTAGCCCACTAGGTACCTCCAGTAAGTGCCACGGAGCTGTGTTGCAGAGAGGTGTTAAAAGGGGCGTGTCCTCTCAACACCTGTCTGCAACGCAGCTCCCGGCGCATACTGGAGATACCTGTTGGGCTAGTTGGCCCTCAGGGACCCTCAGTATTGAAAGATAATTAATTCCCCAACTTACAACAGGGTGCGTTTGCACGATGGTGAAGGAAGGGGCGGGCCTGAGGTGACATGTCTGCAAACACGCCATGTGGCGCGTTTTAAGTTGGAGAATTAATTCCTCTTCAATCCTGAGGGTCCCTGAGGGCCAACTAGCCCACCAGGTACCTCCAGTATGCGCCAGAGAGCTGCGTTGCAGAGAGGTGTTCAGAGGCCAAGCCCCTTTTTACAACACTCTGCAACGCAGCTCCAGTGATGTCATCAGTGATGTCACTGACCATGTCATGAATGATGTAATATGTGACATCATCACCAGTGGATTGTGGGCGTGAGAGTTACAGTTAGTACAACTAACTATAATGGAGGACTTTTAATGGTTTTGTATGAGTGAAATGTCCAGCTAACTATAATACCCATGAAACCTATGTTTTTTTCAATGAATTTCTAAGGGTTTTTAAATGTGAATTCCTAACTATAACCTGCCTGAAACCTATGGTTTTTCAGTGAATGTCATAGGTTTTTTAATTGACAATTCCTAATTATAATGTTGATCACTTCCCCAACAAAAAATCAAATATGCAATGCTACCTAAAAAAAACGCCAATAGTTCCACTTACCACTAACAAATTAACATCACCATTTACCTAGTGCAAGGACGTCCACTATGTACTGCGTGAATTACATCCAACTCACACCCATATTTAAAGAGCAATATGTGATAGAGGTGCTGATTATACACTTCCGACACCAAACAAAATCACAATATCCAGTGCCACCACCACTACAACCACCCCTCCTAACCCCTCCCTCTCTAGTACCTCAGAGGCAGCGCAAAACAGGACAACGGACCTTCCCAAAATATTATATCCCCTCAACAGCACACTAGCTCAATGTTCACAGATGTGGCAACCAACCATGTATGTGGGAAGGAACTCGCACATCAACAATAATTTACACAATGCTAAGACTACCGGTGAAATGCTATACACAACTCACTATAGAAATCAAAAATGTTTCCGTGTGTAGATATAGTATTGATACGTGTAGTGTACTGCATAGTGGACGCAGCCATATTATCTCAAACACTGGGGAATATTTCAGTCATGTAGCAGTGTTCCCCCCGCCTTGAAGCGGAGTGGGCTAGTCCAACGTACGCAACATCAGCATAAGACGATAAACAATTAGGCTACGCCTTGGGCGTGGTTCACTTCTGCAAAGAGAAGAGACTCCACCACAGCGAAGGTCCTCACCCTGCCACGTGGCTGCCACCACGACCACGTGCCTCCTCGATACATGCCCATTGCAAACTCAGCGCCACAGCACCGCAGGCTTATGAGTGTATTGACTACTGCCTTCGATCTACACTGCGGACAGCAGGGTTCACAACTTGAATTCAGCTTTGGATCTACACTACGCATAGCATTGAAGTTAGACTTGATTTATGTAAGGCAAAGACAATGTTAAAATAAGTGACAAAAATTCTTTGTCGATATCAGTGCTGACTACTACCTTCGATCTACAGTGCGGTCAGTAGAGTTTACAACTTGACACCAGTTGCGATAAAGCACTACATACAACATTGAATTCAGTCCCGATTTATTTAAGGTACAGACAATTATACTATGTCCTCATATTTTGCTAAAGTATGTGACAAAAAAGCATTCCTCGATGTCTGTGTCAACTACTGCCTTCGATCTACACTGCGGACAGCAGGGTTCACAACTTGAATTCAGCTTTGCATCTACACTTTGGACAGCATTGACGTTAGCCTTGATTTATGTAAGGCAGAGACAATTTTGTTAAATGATGCAACAAAAAAATTCCTCAGTGTCTGTACTGAGTACTGCCTTCAAATGTACACTGCAATCAACAGAGTTCACTACTTGATACCACAAGTGCATCAGCTTTACAGACAATATTAAATTCATTCTCGATTTATTTAAGGCATAGACAATTATACTTGTCCTCAGATTTTGTTGACTGTGACAAAAAAGCATTCATCGATGTTTGTATTGACTACTGCCTTCGATGTACAATGCACAATGCAAGGTTCACAACTTGAATTCGGCTTTGCATCTACACTACGGACAGTAGGGAATTCAGCCTTTATTCATTTAATGCAGAAACAATTGTCCTGTATATGTTCAGCTTTTGTTAAAATAAGAGACAAAAATCATTTGTTCATATGTTCATATCTGTGCTCAGTACTGCCTTCGATCTACAGCGCAGACAGCAGGGTTCACAACTTCAATTCAACTTTGAATTTATACTACGGACAGCATGAAATTTAGCCTTGATTTATTTAAGGTAGAGATAATTGTACTTTATGTCCTCAGATTTTGTTAAAGGATATGACAAAAAGAATTTCTTGATGTTTGTGATGACTACTGCCTTCGATCTACATCGTGAGGCCTCACAATTCAGGTGGAATGGCGATTGAACATGACACATTCCAGTAGGCAAGAGACATTGTACCAGTGCGACCCGCCCGAACCACGAATCATCGCAGGGTGCGCACATGCTGAGTTCTTCACGTACTACTGTACTACTAACTCACTGCACCACAAGTCATCTCCCCATGGCCCTATTAAACGCAGAATTCACTAAGCAAAAAACATTGCTCCTAGTGCGGCCTGGCCGGACCACGCATCATTGCAGATTACATACACGCTCAGTGCCAAAGCTACTACTAACTCAGTGCACTATAATTCATCGCCACATGACCGTATTGAGTCAGATGTCTTATTTGGAGTTCTACTGCAACTTACTTCCATAAAAAGACAACCAGTATTCATAAGAAAACTTGATTTTAAAGAGTTTGCTACCAGTGCGTCCTGCTCAGACCACGCATCATCGCCGGATCCACAGAACCTTGTTGCTTCATGTGCCACTAACTCTGTGCACCACTTATCATCGCTGGCTGCACACACACAAAATTACCAATACTGTGCAGCTCTACTCAACGCCACGTGACCGTGGGCTCTTGCTAACCGCAGGCTCCTTACTACACTGCGGTCAATAGAGCTCACAATTAATTAGACTGTTGATTCATTATTTGGAGAGTACAATACCAAACTAAGTATAACATTTATCAAACCCTATACAATATCCCTTTACTATGTTTCCTTTAAGAACGTCTTTTATATCAATTATAGATGTAGTTGAATAATAAAATTCACGCTGCAAGTGCAAAGGCACACTTAATGACAGTCTACACTAAGGAGAGCATATGTCACAATTTGAACCTCACGTTTTTACCTGAATTTCTTTTTTGGAGGCAAAAATGGCTACACCACTGGAAGAATCATCTGATTCTGATCATTTTATTGCCGAAGCATTGATAACCATCCATTGTATTTTTTTTTACTCTCAAAGTACATGCAGTCCAGTATGCAACAGTCAATACTTTGAGTGCAGCCCATTCAGACCATGCATCATCGCAGGGTGAGCACACGCTAAACACCAGACGAACAAATAACTCAGTACACCATAAATAATCACCACAAGGCTTTATGAAGGCAAAATTCAGTAGTCAAAAAACATTATCCCCTGCCTGGACCACACATTATCACAGGTTATGTACACGCTCAGTCCCAAAGTTATTACTAACTCAGTGCACCATAATTCATCACCACATGGCTATATTGAGGCAGAATTCAACTGATTCTTCATTCATTATTCATAGAGTGCAGTACCAAAGAAAGTATAACGTCCCTCAAACTTACACAATATATCTTTAGTAGCCTTCCCTTAAAAACTTATTTTTTATCCGTTCTAGGTTTAGTTGAAAAACAAAATTCAGGCTGCAAGTGCAAAGGCACACTCAATGTTAGTCTACACTGCAGACAGCACAGGTCACACCTTGAACTATAATATCTCTAAAACATACATATTTCGACAATGTATTACATACATGTTTCATCTTTTATTTCAATTGTGTTTACAGATCATGCAGTCCAGTAGGCAACACGCTGAGTACCATACATACCACTAACTCAGTGCATCATAAATAATCGCCATGTGGCCTTATTAAGGCAAAATTCGGTACCCAAAAGGCATTCTTACCAGTGCGGTCTGCCTGAACTACGCATCATCGCAGGTTCCACACGAACCGCCCATACCTTAGTGCATCACAACTCATGAACCCTTTACGATAGAATCTTCTGTGTATTATTTCACATGTAGTGCTCCTACCTTTGTACAGCAGAAGTCATAAACCGTTTACGATTGCATATCTATGTATGATATCATGATTACTATTCTACCTGTTACCAACAGCAACATAATGAAATGGAGTCGAGCACACGTGCCTGTACGTACTTCAACTATCTATCTGTGTCTGTATATTTATTATGTTTGTAAAATGCTGCTCCTGCGCCCTACCACATTATATTATGCTATAAATAGCGTATACAACCATTTTACCTCTGACAGTAAGTGTGGGCTATTCCTCCTTTTTTTTGTTTTTTAGCATATTTTTGTAGCGCAAAGTCAACCCAAAACTATATCAGCAATTTACATGAGCACCGTTTTTTCACAGTACATTTTCAGGCACGCGTAGATTACGTCATTACTGTACAATAACAGGATGTGGACACGACTCTGAGCCTCGAACACTGATTTCCAGCACCAAGTTCAACAGTATACCTGAATGACCACATACGTATATATATTATCTGCCTTTCATGTGCCATAAACTGCAACTTAAACCTTTCACAGCCATGTATTACTACAGCTACAAAACTCCACTGAATGTACAACAAACACTTATATTCGCAGAAATACGTCATGTCCACTATTTTTATATGTGCAACTATGAATGGATATAGGGTTAGTGATACCCTGTACCTTCCATGTTAACCATATTGTGGGACTTTATAGACATAATGACACATTTACGTGTAAGACCTGGGTAACGGCAGCACTACAACACGGACACCCGAATCAGTTGATTTCAAATATAGCTCACGACGGAACCACGCCCATAGCTCCGGAGTCATCGTTCATAGCCTCGCGGACCACTTGCATACAACAGGCCAGCCCACTCCGCTTACGCATCCAGGAAAACACAACAACGGTACGTACATGGCCCAGATTTCCATTGTAGTGATTTCTTACTTTCAGGTCTAGTTGTCACAATGGCACACACACACACCCTCATGGCTGGTATACATCCACACCACACCTATCCAACACATACGTCACTACACACGTGACCCTACCAATAAAAACGATGGGGCGCACGTGCTCTATGCCATTTTAGAGTTGCTCCCATCGCAAGCGCTTTGATGGCCCATCCTAGTGGTTCGGACTCCTCATGTAGGTCCAAAGTACCGAACAATGGGGCCACCACCACGTGCGTGGCCTCTTTGGTCACTGAGTTAGTGGTATCGCAAAGACTGACTGGGTGAGGAACCTGTGATGAAGATGGGTGCACAAGTATGTCCTTAGCCATAGCCATATCAAGACTCGGCACCATATGTGAGGCTTCTTGGTGGCAGAGCGGGACTGCATGATGTAAAAGGTGCCCTGAACACGAAAAGGTGAGCAGTGAGGACTGAGTGCGTAGCGGAGGGAGTACATGGGGTGCAGCAGACTGCATACAAAAGGGGACGCAGCAATTTAGGCATACGCAGTCCTATATACCGTATCTTACTGCATTCATATTTTTTTCCCAATAGCAGGAAAGTTTTTATAATCGGGCAAATGTCCGACGCTTGTGATGATCGAAACCACGTGCATCACTGCGCACCACTTGCTTTCACAACCGGATAAAAACATTACTACTATAGTAATTTTTCAAAAATCGAAGCCTATTAAACAAGTTGGAACTGTACAAATAGTTGTTTTTTTAATGCGGGAGGGAAGGTGTTTGAAAGGGCGATGTAATTCTACTCCACATTAAGATAGTAACAATTACCAATCATAACATCTTTCTTTTACTATCTTTTAGATGTAGAACTTCAGGGTGCATTATGTCCCAGCACGTGGTGAAAGACACACCGGTGACAGAAAGGTGAGCTGCAAATATTCTTTTCAGCCACTCTCTCACTTCCTCTCTCCTTTGTTAGAGAAATGAAGTACAATGTTAACTTCCTTTTTATCTTACAGGTTGTGTTTCACAAATTGGCGTCCCCCCAACACCTCCAAAGCTCAACGTTAGAGGATTCTGCGATGATGCGTGGCCATCGTAACAACGTCTGAGAAGGCTGCTTCGACACGTGGTGCACCTTCTTTGAATCACGCCAAAGGCACAGGGTGAGCAAAGAAGCTTGTTTCCAAAAAACAACAACAAGTCACCTGTGAGCAGAGAGAGTGGGTAGTGTGCAGCAGCTTGACTGTGTGCAAATGTACAATTACCTCCAGGCACTGGGAGTGGATTGGTTGCAACAGTCTGAGGGGCGGATTTACAAGCACCTTGCGTCACTTTTGCGTCACTTTTAACATGGGAAAAGTGACGCAAGGATATTATAAATCTGCCCCTGAGAGCACAAGAAGAAGCACTCACCTCCAGACTCTGGTAATCAATGGGATGCAACAGTCTGGGTACGCAGTAATGAGAACTCACAGCTATACAGTGGGAGTGCATGGGGTATTGTACTTTGGTAGAAAAACATCGCACAAACACCTCCTTACAGTGGAAGTTGATGAAATACAATATCCTGAGTGTACAAAGACATGAAGCAAAAATATACTTGTGCAGTTGTAAGTAAGCTATTACTAACTCTATACTATCTTTCAGATCACTAAACTGGAGGGTGCACTATGAACCAGCACGTGCTTGAACACACAACAAATGATGAAGGCTGATGAAGGCTGATAGCCAGAAACCGGTCCTAGGATGCTTGATTCCGGTCCAGGGAAGACATGGCTTGGCAGTTCGGGCTGGAGTGTTCCCATGAGGCACAGGGTCAAGACTGATTTGCATATGGCCATGTCTTAACTGGGGTGGTGTGGTGAGCAAAATAACGATGGATTAAACCCAGATCTGTGACTGGGGGTGAATGTTTTGCCATTGTGCAACATTCCGTCCATCACTTGTTTTTGCATTTGTCACCCCGAGTGGGACGGGTATGCTCAGACGTGAGTCCCGTGCTCTCCATGCCACTGGAATCAAGCTATCCTGGCTGATGAAGGCTGATAGCCAGAAACCGGTCCTAGGATGCTTGATTCCGGTCCAGGGTAGACATGGCTTGGCAGTTCGGGCTGGACTGTTCCCATGAGGCACAGAGTCAAGACTGATTTGCATATGGCCATGTCTTAACTGGGGTGGTGTGGTGAGTAAAATAACGATAGATTAAACCCAGATCTGTGACTGGGGGTGAATGTTTTGCCATTGTGCAACATTCCGTCCATCACTTGTTTTTGCATTTGTCACACCGACTGGGACGGGTATGCTCAGACGTGAGTCCCGTGCTCTCAATGTCACTGGAATCAAGCTATCCTGGTTGATGAAGGCTGATAGCCTGAAACCGGTTCTAGGATGCTTGATTCCAGTCCAGGGAGACATGGCTTGGCAGTTCGGGCTGGACTGTTCCAATGAGGCGCAGGGTCAAGACTGATTTGCATATGGCCATGTCTTAACTGGGGTGGTGTGGTGAGCAAAATAACGATGGATTAAACCCAGATCTGTGACTGGGGGTGAATGTTTTGCCATTGTGCAACATTCCGTCCATCACTAGTTTTTGCATTTGACACCCCGAGTGGGACGGGTATGCTCAGACGTGAGTCCCGTGCTCTCCATGCCACTGGAATCAAGCTATCCTGGCTGATGAAGGCTGATAGCCAGAAACCGGTCCTAGGATGCTTGATTCTGGTCCAGGGAAGACATGGCTTGGCAGTTCGGGCTGGACTGTTTCCAAGAGGCACAGGGTCAAGACTGATTTGCATATGGCCATGTCTGAACTGGGGTGGTGTGGTGAGCAAAATAACGATGGATTAAACCCAGATCTGTGACCGGGGGTGAATGTTTTGCCATTGTGCAACATTCCGTCCATCACTTGTTTTTGCATTGAACACACAACAAAGGCAAAATGGTGAGCTACAAAGATTTTCTCCAGTATTAACTGCTCCATCTATTACTTTTTCTCTCTCACACTTTTAATGATGTTTTTTCTCTTTTTCTCTCTCTCACTCTCTCTCACATTGTTTGTCTTTCTCTTTTAAACTTATGGACGCTGCAGTCCACTCTGCCGATAAAAAAATCAAGGCTGAATTTAAGACAGTCTGCAGTGTAGAACCAAAGCTGAGTTGAAGTTGTGAACTCTGTTCGTCAGAGTGTTTACACAAGGTAAGCAGAGAAGCCTAGAGACACAAAGCCTCTGATTAAATGTGTTCCCAATAAAGAATATTATCCTGCATAATGACGTGATCTCTCACCTAATTCTGTCTCATCTCTGAATCATTTTAAACACCTGTTGGTCCATATGTAAATCTGACGTAGTAGGCACTTCCGTACAGAAACCTCTTCAACGCGGGCTATAAGAGAGGTAGAATGTATCAGGCACACTACAGACAAATTAACAAATATTGCCGACTGTGTTTGCGATCTTTGACCTCATTCAGTCACATCGATCTAACCAGTGCATCATCAGAAATGAGGTAAACACTGTGGTACTGAGGTTCAAAGGAGCGACCTGACAAACCAACATACACCAGTGTGGGAATAACTTCTGAAAAGGACAGCTACTGTTGAAAATTGATGATTTATGCATGTACATGTACTTACACTATGTCATGTTAGCATTTAGAAGTCTATGATTAGCAGTAGCCGCAATGCCTAAATGTGCCCCACTGAGCTATCCTTATAATACGAGATTAAGTTAGAACAGGCGGCTCCATTTTGAAGTTCGTAGGCCCTGTTAGTTGGTGACTGATTCAAGCCCCAATTATCTGTAATGTTTGCCTCAGCCGAAAGCTGCTGGGATGCATTTGCATCTCCAAGGTCAAGCCTCACTGAAGTATGAAAAGTTGTTAGTTAGTGCATACTTTTCCCATGAGATGGAGGCCTGCTCCCACTGGCCCAGCTGCAGGCACCTTGCCAGAAAGATAGTGTGTGTCCAGTCTCAGATTCTTAGCTCATCTTTGTGCTCCCCCTTTGTTTCTAGCTGCCTTCTGTGGAAATTTACTGGGTGGGTGTGTCTTGTGCTAATGCTTAAGTGTATAATTGTCACCTTTATGCTTGAGAAAGCCAGTCCCTCTGCTGTCCACTGAGGAGGCAGGTCAGACCGGGCTCCGCTGCAGCGAAAGACAAATAAATGCTTTGGCTTGTATTCTCTTCTGTCTGACCGACTCTTCATTTTTGGGAAGGCATAGAGGTGGTCGCTAGTGACCCGGGTGGCCCATTTCGGGTCACTTCCTTCACTACTGCTGAGACAGAAAAAAAATGTGAACAGGTGAATGTCAGTGATCATGGAGAAACCCTTTTGCTATTGTGTGCATTCATATTCCAGAGCAACCTCAGCTTGGCAAAAAGAAAAGAAAGATACAGTCACTCCAAAGCACTCAAGGAGTCTACCAGCTACCTGTAAGTCACTGGAGGTTGAATTGTCACAAATTAAACAACAACACAACAGTCCACTCAAAAGTAATATGTTCAGCAGGTTTGCAGTATCACCAAATGCATGAGCTAGTCCAATGGGAAGCTGGCGAAAATGGTAGCGATTGAACTAATCTTTTTTCCTTTGGTGAATGGAGAGTGGTTTCTTGAATTTGTGGAAGCCCTCTGTCTAAAATGGGAGATTCTAAACCAGACCAATTTTTCAACTTTTGATATGCCAGTAATGCACAATCAATTGCTGGAATTGTTTAGTGGAGCCATGAAGGAGATTGCTGTTTAATACACCCACCTAAAGACAGACTTGTTGACCAGTTGTTAAGCTACAGACTACATGTGCCTCACAGCACGATGGGTCTCTTTCAAGGGAGTTAAGTAAAGACTAGATCCCAGTCTCACTATTGCTGATACTTTGGAAGACATTTCTTGCCATGCAACAGTTATATTATTCTCCATGGAGAACAGCTGCCAATATCCTTAAAAAAATCAATAATAAAATATCTATGGGTAGCTTTGGAGGTCACAGCATTGCTAGTGCTGACAATGGCCATAATATTTTTGAAGTCATGACTGAGAGAGAATATTTCAGAGTGCTATGTTTATCTAATTGCATCAAACATCTTACAGGATTTTCACTCACTTCAGCCATTCCCGGAAAGCCTAGAATCAGTTGAGTATCATTCAGCGAGCTTATAGAGTCCTTGTAAAAGCCTTCATACAGTAGGTCCCCAATGCGTCGGAACTCCACCTCCTATATGCAGCAATGCCTGTTTGACCAGTACAGGTCTATCAATAATTATTTACTACAACCAATCGGGGATAGGGAACTGCCAAACACATGACAATGAAAGTTCAATGAGGATTGCACAGGAAGCCAAGTCATCCGAGTGTTGCACATGCTCCATTTACCACATAGCAATGGAGAAGGAGCTGCTTTTGTTAGTAACTTGTGCCTTAGGTGAATACAAATGAAATAGTAGAAAAAAGATTGCATCACACGAGGAGGGTATTTGTCTCCTTACTGAATTTATAGTCCAAAAAGGAACTATTTGACATTCCTTTCTATTCACTTGGGGGTACATTATCAAGACCTGCGATAAAATTATTGCTGCTTTAGTGCCAGGAAACGGCTGCTAAAACGGTGATAATGGGCTTGATAATATGTCCTTGTGAATTCCCATAGCAGCCCAGGTTCTGATGTTAACCTGGGCTGCTATGGGAATTCACAAGGGGATATTATCAAGCCCATTATCGCCGTTTTAGCGGCAGTTTCCTGGCGCTAAAGCGGCGATAATTTTATCGCAGGTCTTGATAATATGACCCCTGGTTTCTTACTCACTCTATCGCACCACCAATACTAATATACAGACCTCCGGGCCCTGTGGGTCCCTTCCTGAATTCCCTGTGTAATGCTTGTGGCGCATTTGGGATTAAAATATGTCCTCCTTGGAACATACCCAATATGTCCAGCCCCCACACGTGCGTGCTATATCAAATATTCTGCAACGTTACATTGGAATTAGGTGAACCTATTCTGCAAGACTGGACTGGCCACCACTTCATCAAGTTTGACTGGCCAGTCTTATCAAAAGCTCAACCTTTGACATTTAAAATCACTTGCACTTCCAGAACATTTCATAGAGTCCAATCGGTGGAGTTCACTAGGTCTCTGAAGAATAGCATTCCCTCTTTTCTCAGCGTAGTGGAAAAGGACAATTGTCTTCTGGATAGCTATATCCATTACATTATCTATACTCTATAAGCTTGTACCAGTAGTCCATCATACACCATGCAGAGCTAAGCCGTTTGGCCCCTGGTATACACATAGTCTTAGAGAAGGAAAGGAACAATGCAAAACCTGAAAAAGACTATGGAGGAAACATTTTAACCCCAATGCCAAGGCTATATAAAAGGATGCCTTAGAGGAATAATATATTGAGGTCAAAATAGCCAAGAAGGCTAATTTGGAAGGAAGGCTAGGGACAGTGGGAAATAAATCTCGAGAAATCTTTAAAGTTGTTAAAAACTTTATGTCCTCTGAGGCTCACGAGACTTCAAAATGCTTCTGCTGAGTGGTGTGAGCAACTTGAGTTCCATTGTTATAATAGGATCTCCATCATTCAAGTCAGCCATTCTTCCTGTTCTCAGTCCGAAGTGGTTATGATGGATGTAAGGCACCCTAATATAGCTATCATATCTATAGCAACTCTCTCTAGGTTTGCACATATCCCCCTAGAGGGGTTATTAGCAGAGGACAAGAGGTCGGGTTCCCTCCCTTCTCTTCAGAGTCACTAGAACTGTGAGTGGTAGTGTCTCAGGGTTCGGCCTTGAGCCCTACATTATTCAATGCATATCTCTCCATTAGCTCAACTGTCCGAAGCCCTTGTTCCCTTGGGGCAGGGCAGCAGAGATACTGGGTGAATCCATCAGATGCTGCCTAACAGCCGTCTTCCACTACTTAACTCATCATTAACCTAATGTGATGCAGACAAGACAACCATTATTCTTCGGTCTTAAAGCCCCAGAGACATGGCAGATCTTTTGGCCTGTTGATGCCCCTGCTCCCGGTCCCTCAGGGAAGTGCAGTGAAGAATTTGAGCGTTAAATTCAATGACTGTCTCTCTTTCCAGCCTCAAGTTAAAACTGTGGTGTGTGCTTGTTTAGAGTTACTGTGCATTCTAGTGAAGATTCTACATTTGTTTTAATTCGCAGCAAGGAAGCTGGTCATACAGGCACTCATATGATCGGTGCTGGAATTTGGAAATGCTCTACATTTGCGACTCCCTGACTACATTATTAATAGATTACAGGTGGTCCAGAACACAATGTCTCACACTCTTTTGGGCCTTCTTCTGAAAGTGCAAGTGTCAGCATACCTGTGGCTCTCCACTGGCTCCCAATAAAGAAGAGAATTCTATTTAAAACACTTGCCTTGGTCCACAGTGATCTTCACCACGCAGGTGCAGACTACCGCAGGAAAAGGATTAGCTTCATGCCCCTCCAAGAAACCTGTGATCAGCCAATACCCTCCTGGCCAAAATCCCCAAAGTTGGGGGAAGGTCCTTTTCTGTTTTAGGGCTGTCTGCATGAAACAAACTTCCACTAGAGTTACAATCATTTGAGGTAACTTCAGTATTTAGGAAAAACAATGAAAGTGTGCCTCTTTAAACCTGAATTTATGACATAATTTGCACTCTGTATTTGTGGCCGATGTGCAGAGCAGCGGGACACTCTGCAGAGTAACCATGCTCTAATCAAGTTAGCTTTCATTCATTCATTCACTGTTTCACTGTGTGTCTTCATTTACATGGACTGGATCATCAAGAAAGCATGTGTACTGCAGGATGAAAAACTACAACTTTAAGGGCATATAAGAATCGAAATGTTATCTTCAACCTCTTGCGCACTTGTGGCACTGAGGGCAATGTTTAAGAAATCTAGGGGCATATTACCAAGCAATAGCGATAATTATTGCTATGCATGGTTAGCGGCTAAAATTATATCACCGCGCTCCGGAGATTTTTACCGCTGAGATACCTTGATATTATCAAGGTTTATCTCAAAAGCGGTAAAAATCGGCCGAAATGCATGAATATCGCTGTAAAGTCAGCGATATTCATGCATTACCCAGCAAATGCTCTTAGCCATGTTATCCACCTACCATTGGATAACATGGCTAAGAACTGCTCTGGGCAGGCGTTAGCTTTTGGAGATAAGCGTGCTTAGCGCGATTATTTCCAAAAGTAGGTAATAGGAGATAGCGATGTTAGCGACTGTTTCCAGTCGCGAACATCTTGGCACCCCCACTTTGCATGTCATTAGTGATAAATATCGCTGACATGCAAAGTGGGCCCCAAGATGATCGCTATCTCCTACTAGCTGTCGCTAACTGGTGTTAGCGACAGCTACGTAATAGGGCGATAAAATTATCGCCGCTTTAACGGGAAAAATTCCCGCTAAAGCAGCGATAAGGCCCTTGGTAATATGCCCCACAGTTAACTGTAACTTAAAAGTGCTCTCCTAGAATCCAGCAAGGTTTTTAAATAACCAGGAAAACTGAATTTCTTAAATACTTTGAAAGTTGATGTGATCTTCATCCAGGAAACATGGTGCTCTAATGATTTTTGTTTTGATGGGTATTTCCTCCTCAGTTGTAATACTGGTGAGTCTGTTTTACTAGCAAATGTGTACATTCCTCCCGACCCCACCTAAAACAAATTGTTGTCTTTATTGTATATGTTCATAAATACCATAGAACAAGATGTGATCTCCCAGGTTTTCTTAGTCGGTGATCTAAATTGCAAAGTTTCTAATCATTCCATTGGCTCATATGCCAATTTATAGAGAGAAGAGGCTTTAAAAATATTTCATGTTTGCTCTCCAGCAAAAATAAAAATTGCTAAAAGAAGTTGGGTACTATTCGATACACTTAGAAAAAAAGATTGCCTGATGGTAAACTGTAGAACCGACTCCGATTTCCCTGCTCATTCTACTCACAAAGCAACTACGGGATGGTCTAAAATTGATTATCTTGTTGTTTCGTGTGCTACTTTTTATCTTATTTCTGGTATGAATATCATTGGCAGACCGCTTATTGACCATAGAGCCATTTTCCTTTCTCTAGAGTTTAGTTCAGCACTAGTGGGGTTTTGGAAATTCAAGGGGTTTAAATCAAAATTTGATAAAGCCTCCAGAAGAACCTACTGGCATCCAGCTAGGATTCAGCAACTGGAAGGGTCCATGGAAGCTTTGATCAATAACAGGGGATTCAGGAACTTGTATATAATTCATTTATTTTCCCAGTTTATGAAACAGGTGGCATACAGGGACGCCTAAGCAGATACAATGAAGCCCTCTACCACAAACCCTCCTCTTCCTAAATAATGAGATAAATAGGTTAATTAGACTGCAGTTTGCCTCATTCATGGCTGAAAGGGAAAAATGAATAACTTGTTTAAAGAGAAGAAGAAGACGTTTAAAAGCTAGCTTAAAAAACAAGAACATAATAGTAAATGGATTGTCCTCAGAGAGGCGACATATAAGAATACTAGCAGCCCGTCCCGACCTTGTCCGTGTGCAACAGGCTTCCCCGACCCCCGCCCGCCCCGACATTGTGCAGCAGCCCGGGCCCCCGCCTGGCCTGTCCCCCGCCTACCCCGACCCCCGCCTGCCCCGACATGGGTCCCATTACCTGAGCCGCCGCTCCTCCCGTCTGTCCGTTGCTCGCACCGCCGCTGGCCTGTCTGCTGCTCCTCACGTCACCGCACCTCCCCCGCGCCATGTCTGCTGCTCCGCGTCGCGCTCCTGGACGCCGCTCCTACCCGCGCTCCTGACGTGAGCACGCACGTCGCGGCCGGCGCTACATCGGAGGGACTACATTTTTTTTACTTTAAATTTTTTAAATAACATTTTTTTTTAAATTTATATAGCCTACAACCATCTACACACCCTGACGATTCCAACGGTGTATCGGGTGTGTGGATTGGCGCTGTGGTTCCCGAGTTTACCCGCCTCAAAGACTGAAAGTTCTTCCTTTATTATAGTAGTATAGATGAGGACATTTTGGTAAATTATTGCAGATTGTTCAGGGACAAGAGTGAGGTCTTGTCCCGCACATATTAGGGAATATCAGTGGAGAAGTTTCATTTTAGAGCTATGCGCAACTAACTCTGGAA
This sequence comes from Lissotriton helveticus, assembly GCF_964261635.1. Classification (NCBI taxonomy): domain Eukaryota; kingdom Metazoa; phylum Chordata; class Amphibia; order Caudata; family Salamandridae; genus Lissotriton; species Lissotriton helveticus. The sequence continues at coordinate 596,495,944 of NC_136063.1, read as the reverse complement.
TAAATATCACTGTGGGCGATTCCCCCTCCTCCCGATGTCCGAGTTCACTTAATATGGAGCTCCCTCCACAATTGAGATAGAGGAATCCATCCATTCGATGAGATCATTTGAGGCAATAGGGCCGGATTAATCCCAATCTCTGTTAAAAAATAGAAGCTCAGCTATGGTCAATCCTTCTTACCTTGATGTTTGAACACTTTTCCATGGACTGGGAGCATTATTATAGTTAGGATCAGATTTCCATAAAAAATGTATTTTTTGGTTTGCTTTTAACTTTGGCACTGTTTGAAAAATCTTCTTGAAATGTTCCCCAAAAATGTCTCATCCATCTCAGTGCCTTCCTGAAACATTTCAGGGTTATCCATCAAGCAATGAACGAAAACACAGTTACCCAATTAAATTTTCCGAAAGGTAAATTGTACAGTGATACTGCAAAAATGGCTGAACGGAATTACAACAAATTTGGCAAAACGCTAGATCTTGGTCCAGAGAGTGTGCTTTTTATGATTTGATGTAAATCTATTCAGTAGTTTTTTAAAGAAGGTAACGTTCAAAATGAATGTATATTTCACACCACTGAGGATTTGCGGAGCCGACAGATCTAGAGATCTGATCAGATTGGCTATCACCATATCAACAAGGATGTGAAGGCAGCCATGTTTGTGCTTTGGGACTCAATCCTCTGTCCTCAATAAAAGCAAAAATAGATATAAGGGAGCAGGGTAGGCATAGCCTGTCTCCCTAGAGCTGGTGGGGGGATCCCAGAGAGAGGGAAAAGAATGAATATCTATAAGCTTTTACTGCATTTTTTATAGACAATAAGATTCAAAATGTATGTACATGTCATGGCGCTGAAGATCTGTGGACCTGACAGATCAAATGAAAATGATCTGATTGGCTGCCCCACATTAAAAACGATGCTGGGATAGCCAGTTTAGGACTCGGGGACTTGGTCCCATGTCCTGAAATTATTTTTTAAAACCTATAGGGGTGCAGGGTAGGGTAACCCTAGCCCCTAGGCCTGGTCCAGGGGGTCCCAGAGGGACCTCCCCTGGGCCAAAAATTTAACTTTTAAAATTGTTTACCATGGATCCACTAATCAGCGGATTTGGGATAAAATTTTAAAAAAGAGTGAGCTCCCAACCTTTTAATTGATTAATTAATTAATTTTAGGAGAGCCATTTTACGGCCTCGGGGACCCCTTGCCCCGGGTCCTGCAGTAGTTTTTGGTAAGGGGCTGTGGGAACCCCCTCCACAAGTGATTGTATGGCGCCAGGGATCCTATCCACCGGTGCCCAGAGGTTAAAGTTATAGTTAGGTAGTCAAAAACACCTTAGACATTCACTGGAAAACCAAAGGTTAAAGTGACAGTATACTATGGTGATAAAGTCAGTTACAAAATAAGGTTTTAAACTAAAAAACACGGAAATTGAATAGTTATAGTTGACTGAATTAACTGTAACTCGTGCCCTGGAGTAACTATAGCTCACACCCTTGCCATGCACTGCCTATATCCTCACATAGAATATAATTTATAACATGTTCATAGAAAGCATTGATCTGAAATGATATCATTTATGACAGCACCGTGCATGGCAGGGGTGTGAGCTTGACCACAGCTTAGACGGAGTAGTCTTCCCTGTCATCAAATCATGGCCCACTCAAGTTTATATCAGGCGGGCTACAGTCTTGATGGGGCTGGAACTCCATTGCCACTGTAACAGAGTTACCTCTCTGCCAAAATATGATTCAGATCCTCAGACACTAAATCAAATATGTGTCTGGAAACAGATTAGATTATTAAAAGGGGAGCTTGAGCCTCCCAAAATTGTGAACCTGGAACTGTACATTAATGTGGAGACGCTCAGCAAACTTCTGCTTGGACTGGGGTCTAAGCTCTTCTAGTCTCCCAGGTGGGGAGGGACATCACCCAGGAGAATCAGATGGAAAGTGTAAATGAGTTCTGAGCATTATTAGGGCCATCATAATAGAGGCAAACGTTTCTAGGCATTTGCTTAAAACCTGCCAATTTGTCAACCTGTTCTGTGCTGCAAGCAACATATTTATGGAGATGCCATCGAGATGAGGTGAAAAACACTACCAAGCTGTGCTATTCATTCTGAAAAGCAGGAAGTTATACATGTGTAGTAGAGTCACATTTTCAACCCATTATACAACATTAAAATGATCAGTGGAACCCGCTTCATCATTGCATTATGGAGACATTATGTTTAAACATGCCATTCTATGCCATCACACCGTTGCAAGACCTCTGCAACTCCCTCGCCACGTTCTTCTACCGCAAGATCGCAGATATATACGACAGCTTTGACGCCCAGAATCCGCCTCCAGTCACCAAACCAACAACCCCCACCACCACCCTCAGCGCCTGGACCCCCATCAGCACAGAAGACACCACCCACGTCATGAACACCATCCACTCAGGCTCTCCCTCTGACCCATGCCGACACCATCATCGCACCCCACCTCCAGAACATCATAAACAACTCCTTCGCATCAGCCACCTTCCCAGAGAGCTGGAAGCACGCAGAGATCAATGCCCTACTGAAAAAACCCACAGCAGACCCTAAAGACCTCAAGAACGTCCGCCCCATCTCTCTTCTTCTCTTCCCGGCAAAAGTCATCGAGAACACAGTCAATAAACAGCTGACTGCATTCCTCGAGACAAACAACTTGTTCGACCCATCCCAGTCCGGATTTGGAGCCAACCACAGCACCGAGACCGCACTCATCGCAGCCACCGACGACATCAGGACCCTGATGGACAACGGGGAGACAACCGCCATCATCCTCCTTGACCTCTCAGCCGCCTTTGATACCATCTGCCACCGCACCCTAATAACCTGCCTCTACAACACTGGGATCCAAGGAAAAGCCCTGGACTGGATCACCTCGTTCCTCTCCAACAGAACCCAGAGAGTCCGCCTCCCGCTGTTCTGCTACGCGGCCACCAAGATCATCTGCGGCGTACCCCAGGGCTCCTCGCTCAGCCCAACCCTCTTCAATATCTACATGAGCCCCCACGCCGCCATCGCACGCAAACACAACCTCAACATCATCTCCTACGCCGACGACACCCAGCTGATACTCTCCCTCACCAAAGACCCAGCCACCGCCAAAACCAACCTCCAGGAAGGAATGAAAGACGTCGCAGAATGGATGAAGCTCAGTCGGCTGAAACTGAACTCAGACAAGACGGAGTACCTCATCCTCGGACAAACCCCATACGCCTGGGACAACTCCTGTTGGCCCACAGCGCTGGGAACCGCACCGACACCCACGGACCACGCACGCAACTTGGGATTCATCCTGGACTCCTCCCTCACGATGACCAAACAAGTTAACGCCATCTCATCCTCATGCTTCAACACCCTGCGCCTGCTCTGAAAGTTCTTCCGCTGGATCCCCACCGAAACCAGAAAGAAGGTCACCCGGGCCCTCGTCACCAGCCGACTGGACTACGGCAACGTCCTTTACGCAGGAACCACAGCCAAACTTCAGAAACGTCTTCAGCACATACAGAACGCCTCCGCACGACTCATCCTCGACATCCCTCGCCACAGCCACATATCTGCAAACCTGGGAGACCTGCACTGGCTCCCCGTCAGCAAGAGGATCACGTTCAGGCTCCTCACACACGCACACAAAGCACTCCACGACATGGACCCCGAATACCTCAACAGCCTCCTCTCGTTCTACACTCCTACCCGCCAGCTTTGCTCCGCCAGCCTCGCCCTCACCACCGTCCCACGGATTCGCAGAACCACCACGGGAGAAAGATCATTCTCCTACCTGGCCACCAAGACATGGAACTCCCTCTCCGCACACCTACGACTGACCCAGGACCATCTCACCCTCAGGAAACACCTCAAGACCTGGCTATTCGAGCAGTAGCGCCCCCCCCCCCTTCAGCGCCTTGACACCCTCGCGGGTGAGTAGCGCGCTTTATAAATGTATTGATTGATTCTATTGGTTTATAGATTCCATTTTATCAAATCCATTCCAGTAAGTACAGTTTCATTTATTTCACATATCAATCTCTTTAATTAGCATCAACCTTCCTACTGAGACGAAAGACCCTGTTAGGCGGAGGAGAGTTCCTGGAGGGAGTGAGGTCCAGTGGGGATCCGGCCGAATGGATCCTGAAGCAGAGTGTGAGATTTGGTTCTGCATTGAGGCCCATTTCACCGAACGGGTCGTCTGCTCGAGGTCTTCTGCGTGCAACGCCCATATATCAGTTGAGGTCCACTGTAAAGATTGAGGACGATTGCACCAATTGGGCCCTCTTCCTGAGTTTTGCTTTTTGTGACCCCTGTTTGCCAGGTCGGGGCTACTGTCACTATTAAGGACCAGTGCACTGATTGAGCCATTCGCCTGAGTGCTGCTGTTAGCTACACCTTTAATGCAGGGAGAGGCATGCTGAAGTTTAAAAGTTGTCGCTGTAGTGCATCACTGTGACAGAAAGCTGGTCATTTCCCTGTGCTGTGTTGTGACCCAAAGAGGCTGTCACCCTGTGTGAACTAATCACAACCCTCCAAGGTTGGGGTTATGCGTAAGAGAAAATACTGTCACTCTACAGCAGTGTGCGACCATGAAGTGAAGTGGGTTGCAACCAATGGAAGCAGATCATCCATTCAATCTCCTGAACTCAGAAGTAACAGATATCTGCAGATGGACTCAGGAAGATTTAAAGCATGGTCGAAGGAAAGTCATGAACCTCTGATGCCTTGCCCACAGCACCCATGCTTCTGCTCACCACATGGCCATTGACCCAGGCCTCTTGAACAACAGCTCCAGTGTGCGTGGGTATGACAGATTGCTGGGCCATAGTGTCTCTGGGGTAACTTGCCCTAGCTAAAATTGCTACTGCTCAGAGATGGCGATGGAGTTTGCTCCTTGCTAACATAGTGGTCTGTCCACCCAATCAATATTTGGGCAGACCTTCAGTTTAGCCATGGTGGAGACTACTCCGTTTATGCTGTGGTCAAATATCTTTGACAGCATGGGAGTAAGGCCCATGGAAGAAATAGCTGCATGTCTACCTGCCCAATTTAGATGAGCGGTCATGTAGCCACTTTGTACTGTCTTTCACCACCAGGCAAAACCAGGTGATGAGAGTTATAAAAATCATAATATTGCTCCTCCCGCAATGGAGAAGACTCCCATGTTGAGGGGTTCATTACTTTCTTTCTTTACAAAGAGAAATCCCCATTTCAGGATTTTCTTTTTGTAAAAATAAAAATAACACTTTGTGCTGGAAGGCTGCACCCTAAAGACACGGCAGGTAGCACAGAGGAAAGTACATTGACAGTAACCACTAGGAAGGCAGTACATGGCAATATTTTTTATGAATGACCGCCTGTTTGGCTGTCACGTATAAATTAAGCAAGCAAGCCATCCGTCATGGATACAAAGAAATTTAATTTATCATCAAGCCGGAACGGTGGGCCATCCACCTTAAAATAAATCAGGGCCTTGGTCTTTTAAAATGCCAGTGTAGAACTTCATAGACTTCTATTTTGCTAGTGTGGTCTAACTTGAATAATGCTGCACCTGAATGGGCAATTACTGCAGGGAAGTGGGACTCAGGAACTTATCCAGACAATGCAAAAGTGCCTGCCTTATGAACATTAAATATGATTTGCTCTGTGTCACTTTGTGGTCGTTTATAAAAGCTATTTTTTTTACGAAAGGAAGTATTTGGTTGGACATCCATTTATTGGGGTTGCTAAGTGTGTTTATGAATTGTGAGTGTGTGTACACCTTCCACCTACCTCCCCCGAGATGTATTTGACTTTTTTACCCTCGCTACCACCGAGAGTCAAGTGCTGAAGGGGTAGTACTTGGCCCAGTTACTCACAGTCCATAGTAGGCCGGGTCTCTGGACATTACGAGTAAAAGGCCATAATGCACCATAGTTGGGGTCCAGTAGCTCCTGCTTGCTCCTTAGCCCTCTGAAAGGGCTTCCAATTTCTGACAGGTGGCTAATGGAAGGCAGAATTATGAGAGATGGCAGAAGAGGTAACATGACAACTGAAGTATTTGCAGAAAAAAAAAAAGACCAAATCTGAGATTATTGATATTTAAAGTATTGCTTTGAAAGATCTATTCAATTAATAGTAATCAAATAGTCAACAATTCAGTGCTATAAGTTCTATTAATAGGGAAAGGGTTGGAAAGAAGCAGGAAAACAATGATTGAAGGAAGGAGAAGGTAATAGTAAGGAGAAAGGTAGGAGGGATAAGGAGAGGTTGTTGCCACAGTATGACAAAAGTGGGAAGAAGGGAAAGAACAAAGGAGACAGAAGGAAGCAGGCTAACAAAACAGAAGATGTTATAAAATGAAAGGAAAGGAGGTGTGTGTGGGGTTAATGACAGAGGCTCATGTAAATAAAAAGGTAGATAGGAATAATACAAAAAATGTAAAACATTGAATGTCCTACTGCATATTGGGTGTGATGGAATGCTTTGTGACACAGTGGAATGCATGGCAAAATTAATATCCCTGGCCTTAAGGAGGAAGAAAGCAGTAAAGCACATACTAATTTATAGGCAAGTAATAATTTACAGACAAACAAATGTCATCTATTGCTTGAGTAACCAATCCTAAAAAAGTTCCCTAGCCTGCAAATTAGTCATAACTACAAATGATATTGCTCTTCCACAACCTTCTTGAGTTTTCACTAAGCCTGGGGAGGAGTTAGCGGAGTTCTCATATGTGGAACTCCGCGAAGTGACAAAAAGACACCACCAAGCTACTCCACGTAGCTTGGTGCAGTTTTTTTGTCACTTTGTGGAGTTCCACGTATGGGAACTACGAGCGGTGGAGTGGGTTACCTTGCACTGCTCACAATGAGTTTTAGTACCAAGTGTTTGTTCTTCACTGTTAAATCAGCACAAACAGCATCTCGCACAGTGAAAGAGGGTGCTACCTCTTTCTGCAGCTTGAGTAGAAAATCTACTCGAGCTGCAGCTTCCTCAGCATGAATTGAAGGTTTCTCAACGTGAGCGGTAGCGACCATCCGCGAACACCTGTGTTGAGAAATCTCGCTGGGAAGTGGTCTAGCGTTGGATTTTCCTCACTCCCACTCACCAACTTAACATTGGCAAGCACAGGCGAGGTACAAAATCTCCGCTCTGCTACGTGAAGCAGAGTTTTTCAGAACTCGGTGAGATTCGCAGAGCACAGAGTGTAAAACACACTGCAAACTCCGCGAATGGAGCAAAGTCACAGCCAGCCTTAGTTTTCACTATTGTCACATTTATGCTATACGCAAAGTCGCAAAGCTTGCAGTGCACCTCATAAAGGTGGAAACTGTAGAAGGACAGAAGAGTCACAGTATAGTCTCACCAACCTTGTGAATGAGATTGACCCCATTACTTCCTCACTTAAGTCAGGGCATACCTGACTCCAGAGTTGTCTGTTTCTAACACCCTAGGTAACCTCTGCTCACTGTTGAACTAATTCTTTCAAATCCCAGTGCCTTCGGGTAAGCTGACGTCTACACACTCTCTGAAATGCCCCACTAGTCTCTCTGGACCACAGTTATTTCCCTTTTACCACAGATGTCTAAAGAAACCATAACTAATGTCAACACAAGATCATCCGAAAGGACCGCATCAACCAAACAGGAGGAGGCATCGCCATTGTTCATAAGAACACCATCCGCATCACGACCAGTTCTAACGACACACTCGCAGCTACCGGACACCTTCACTTCCAGATTCACATCGACCCCAAGACCACACTCAGAGGCACCCTCATCTACAGGCCACCAGGACCCCGCACACAATTCAGCGAAGACATCACTGACTTCATCAGCCCACACGCCCTCCCCTCCGAGGACTACATTCTACTGGGAGACCTCAACTTCCACCTGGAAAAGAATAACGACAGCAACACCACCACCCTTCTGGACAACCTCTCCAATCTCGGACTCAAACAACTTGTTGACACCCCCACCCACTATGCCGGGCACACGCTCGACCCAATCTTCACCTCCAGCGAGCACATCTCCTTCAATCACACCACAGCTCTCCATTGGACAGACCACAGCTGCGTTCACTTCAACTACAAAAAACTACGACCCACAACCACCCACAACCAAACCCCCGCAGAAACTGGAACAAAATTACCACCGACCAACTCTTCACATCACTTTACCAAAACCCTCCTGCAAAATCATCGGACCCAAACCTTGCAGTCACCAACCTCACACAATGGATCACCCACAGCGCTGTCGAATTAGCACCCTTGAAAAAACATAAAATCAAGCAAAGTAGCAAAAAATCCCCCTGGTTCAACGATGACCTTAAGAAATCCAAAAAGTTCTGTCGCACCCTCGAGAAAGCCTGGAGAAAAAACCCAACCACTGACAACATGTCCACCTTCAAGAACGCCACCCGCAAATACCACCAACTGATCCGATCCACCAAGAAATCAGCATTCAAGGATCGACTCGACAACAACGCCCACAACAGCAAGGAACTATTCAACATCGTCAAAGAATTTACCAACCCCACCGCCGGCACCAACGACATCTCCCCCTCCCAAGACCTCTGTGACTCCCTAGCCTCATTCTTCCACAACAAAATCGCTGACATACATAACCGCTTTGAAAACCAGTCCGAAGACCAGTCCATCCCACCCACCTCCAAACTAAAACCCCCCTCCAACAACCTTCGCGCCTGGAACCCAATCACCACTGAAGACACCATCCGCCTGATGAACTCCATCCACTCAGGATCGCCAACCGACCCACGTCCCCACCACATTTTCAACAAAGCAGACTCCATTATCGCACCCCATCTCCGAGACGTCATCAACTGCTCCCTCAACTCCGCTACCTTCCCGGAAAGCTGGAAACATGCCGAACTCAGCGCCCTTCTGAAGAAACCCACAGCAGACCCCACTGAACCTAAGAACTACCGCCCCATCTCGCTCCTGCCATTCCCTTCCAAAGTCATTGAGAAAGCCGTCAACAGTCAGCTCGCCGCCTTCCTCGAATCCAACAAATCCCTCGACCCTTCACAGTTCGGCTTCCGAGCCAAACACAGCACCGAGACCGCCCTCATCGCAGCAACAGACGACATTCAAACTGTACTGGACAACGGAGAAACAGCTGCCCTCATCCTACTTGACCTCTCCGCAGCCTTCGACACAGTCTGTCATAGCACCCTTATACAACGCCTCAGCAACGTCGGAATACAAGGAAAAGCATTGGACTGGATCATCTCGTTCCTCACCGGAAGAACCCAGAGAGTCCGCCTCCCCCCTTTTAAATCAGAGGCCACCGAAGTCATCTGCGGCGTACCACAAGGATCATCACTCAGTCCCACCCTCTTCAACGTATACATGAGTTCCCTCGCATCCATCGCGCGCCAACACAACCTCAACATCATCTCCTACGCCGACGACACCCAGCTAATCCTCTCCCTCACCAAAGACCCAAACACCGCCAAAACCAACCTACACGAAGGGATGAAAGAAGTAGCCGAGTGGATGAAGAACAGCCGTTTAAAACTGAACTCGGACAAAATGGAAGTCCTCATTTTAGGTTCATCCCCCTCCACCTGGGATGACTCATGGTGGCCACCGGCCCTGGGAAACGCACCCATACCTACGGACCACGCACGTAACCTGGGCTTCATCCTGGACTCCTCCCTCTCGATGACCAGACATGTCAACGCCGTCTCATCATCATGCTTCAACATCCTACGTATGCTCAAAAAAATCTTCCGTTGGATCCCCACCGAAACAAGAAAGACGGTCACCCACGCACTGGTCACAAGCCGACTGGATTACGGAAACACCCTTTACGCCGGAACCACAGCCAAAATACAGAAAAAACTCCAACGCATCCAAAACGCCTCAGCCAGACTCATACTAGACATCCCCCGCCAAGCTCACATTTCCGGTCACCTGAAAGATCTCCACTGGCTCCCCGTCAACAAGAGAATAACGTTCCGTCTCCTCACCCATGCACACAAAGCCCTCTACGACCTAGGACCCGAATGCCTCAACACGCGCCTGTCCTTTTACACCCCCACCCGCCAACTACGATCGTCCAATCAAGCCCTCGCCGCAATTCCACACATCCATAGATCCACCATGGGGAGAAGATCCTTCTCCTACCTAGCTGCCAAAACCTGGAATTCTCTCCCCACCCACCTCCGCCTTACACAGAACCACCTCTCCTTCAGAAAACAACTAAAAACTTGGATATTCGATAAGTAAAGCACCCCCCTCCCTCAAGCGCCTTGAGACCGTCTGGGTGAGTAATGCGCTATACAAATGGTAAACTTGACTTGACTTGAATAATATATAATAATGTATATAAATAAAATATGTGTATCCATTTGCAAGGTTCAGACTATTCCAGTATACAAAATATGACAAGCATATACCAATTGTTGAGCCATGAGTGTAAAATCAGACAGAGAATGGGGGCCAAATGTATCATACTTTCAGACAACGCAGTGCAGCAAGAGACCTTGCTACACTACGCTACATGAAAGGGAGAGGGCAGGAATGTGCCATACTTAACATTATATGGCTCAATCCTGTCCTCTCCTTGCACTGACACACAATGTAATGCCTTGCATCAACGCAGGCCCCCTTGTGCCATAGTGCAATGGTGCCTGCATTGTAGGCAGGAAGGGGGACCTTTCTGCAATATAGCAAGGCTCAGAGGCATTGAGATTAAATAAAGATATTTCTCCCTGTTGCACCTTCCCTGGGAAGGCATAGCATTTTGACACAATCCCGGGTTTATCTGTCTTGGCAAATCTGGTAATGTGCCATATTCCATGGGTGAATGCTTGTGAACACTCACACTCCATCCATGGAATGGCTTTACAGGGCAGAGTAAAGCAAGGCAGGGCCTGGAGTCATGCAGGGCGCGCACGCTGACCTTGAGCGGCTGGGTAAATCTCATTCAAGGTTCTCTGTCACCCGGCTTAGTCTTGCATAGGGCAAGGGCGACGAAATACCTTGATAAATTTGGCCCAGGATCTTTGTTAATGGAAAGCAACTCCAGATAATTAACAAAAAAAAACTCTGAATATTGAAATGTGAGGAAGGAAGGGACAAAGGGAAGGGGACGGGAGAAAAGCAAAGGAAAGCAAAGGCAAGGAAAGGAAAGGAAAGGTAAGGAAAAAGCCTGTAGCTCTGAGATGAATACAGACAAATATTGCACGTATTTTACAGTCATGACAGGTACATGTGCAAATTCATTTTAGTAACAATCAGTTTATTTTACGGTATGAGGATATGGATTTGTGATCACATCTGCCGAATTCAATTTAGTTCGTGCACAGTAAAGCTCCACAGCAATTTGAAAAGTGATCAGGCATTGGTGCTTTAAGGAGAATATGTTAGGGTGAAATCAGATGAAAAGTGTAACTGAGTTCTGTGCGCCACTTGGGCCATCATAACGGAGGCAAACTTTTCTAGGCTGATTGCTTAAGACTGCCAATTTGTCAAGCTGTTCTGTGCTGCCAGAGACATATTTATAGGCATAATTTCAGGAAGAGGTGCCTAGCACTACCAAGCTGTGTTACTAAAAAGCAGAAAGTTTGAAAACCATATATATATGGAGTACTATCACATGTTGCAACCCATTAGACTGCACTTTGTTAAAATATTCAGTGCAACCCCTTCATCATTGTGATATAGAGGCATTATGTTTAAACCTGTCATTCTATTGTTTTATAGACTTCATTTTATAAAAACTATTTCAGTAAGTCCAGTTTCATGCATTTCACACATAAATCTCCTTAATTAATTTTACTTAGAGTCCAAAGTTTAGACTGACAAACGACCTGTCAGTATTATTCATGCTAGAAAACTGTGCATCTTGGTCACACCACCTACGTGGATGATTTAGGAAGTTTGCAGAAAAGAGCTTGTTCAAGTACTTGCTTATAAAATACATAAATATGATATGTTGGGTAAATAGGATTCGCTTGCTTTTTGTAACTATTTTCTGGCAGGTATTCAACTGCTGCTCTTGCTCAGTAAAAATGCAATAACTTCCCCAGACGGGTGTAGTACTCTGTGGTAGTGCTATATAGCAAGACAGAATATTAATAATTCCATGCATGCAACTATGCATCTTCAGTATATTGCCATGCAGACCTAACTATATATGGCAATGTTTTTCCATCCTAAAATTGTTGTTTTGCAAGTATAAATTGTCCTGGAAAGAAATATAATTATGATTTTCTCAAAAGTGTCACCCATGTGTTGCCTCTAGAACGTCACAACCTACGCAGCAGTCTCTTTAAAATTGCAAAGTTGACATGAAAAAGTAAAGTATAAAGGGCCACATCTATGAACCTATTTTGTGTTCGCAAACAGGCCGATTCACAGAATCAGCTGGTTTGCGAATGCAAACATGGCTTTTCCTACGTAGCAATTGCTATTTTGCGATTCGGTAACCTGTTACCGAATCGTAAAATGGGTTTGGGATTCAGTATTTGGAAGGGGCATATTTAGGGAGCCCTTTTCAAATACCAAATCGCAGCGATATGTATGCATGCGATCACAAAACATTTGCATTTTAGCACCAACTTCAAGTTGGTGGTATCAAGTTGGTGGTAACCTTTTCGCAAATGAGAGGGGTCACCAAGGGTCCCCTTCCCCTTCGGGAATGGGGACGAAAACGTTTTTTAGAGCAGGCAGTGGCCCCACGGACCACGGACCACTGCCTGCTAATCTTGAAAAATGAAAAGAAATCTTTTCATTTTATTCTTTTAAATGCAATCCTTTTTTCTTTAAGGAAAATGATCTCACATGGTGGTCTGATCACCCTAGCAGGCCACCATTCCCGTGATTTTAGCGACCCCTAGGGGGTCGTTAACTACAACCTACCTACACCCTAGGAATCGCTAAATGAAAGTCAAAGTTTCATACAGTAGGAATAGTAATTACCTAATTGCGATTAGCAGGAAATCGCAATTAGGTAATCGATATTCCTAATGTTTATACGTGTGGCCCATAATCAGCACAGATCTAGATCAATGACCAAGAATGGCAGTTAACTGCTATGGCCCTCTTGTAGAAATTACAGGAAGGCCCGTCAGTCTGTTGACAGATAACGAAGCATATGCTGCAGTGAGGACATGTCAACCAAACCTGAAGTGGTTGATAAAATTCTACCACACTTTAAAAGTATTACCACAGTGGCGCGGTGGATTTGGCACCACTCCATACATGTTCAGAGGTGGAAATTCAAGTACCTGGCCATGGGTGAAATTCTGCCATGGAACATACACTTGCCCAACATCAAACAATGAGAAATACCTTCAGCAATATCTAGCGATCAGTCTCTACCTTAAATTTGTATTGTTAGAAATGGGGGTTTCTAGTTGACAGGTTGTTACCCTGTCCAAGTAAGGACCCTTCTTCCTAGTCAGGATAAGGGAGTTACACTCCAAAAATAACCCCTGCTCACCCCCTTTTTAACTTGGCACGAGCAGTCAGACTTATCTCAGAGGCAGTGTGTAAAGCATTTGCACATAACCAACAGAAATACAGTGAAAGCACTACAACAGGACACCACAACAGTTTTAGAAAAATAACCAATATTTTATCTGTGCAAAACATGACCAATGACGAAAAAAATTCACTATACAGTTTTAAGGAATATCAATAAACAAAAATAGACTTAAAATGCAGTTCCTTGAAGTCAATAGCTCCGTCGGGGCTATCACGGTGTCGTGAACAACAAATCCAAGCAGTTCTGTCTGACCGCGGTGATGTGGGCCAGCTCCAGTGTCAGCAAGACCCGCAATACAGTACCTTTTAGAAATGCAGAGTCTTAAAAATCACACGTGTTGCAGATCGAACTCCTCACGGTTGAAGACGGGAGTGCCGGTGTCGGCAGTCGTCAGATCTGCAGTGCGAAGGGAATTGGTGCAGCGTAAGGTGCCCTCAGGTCGCGGTGAAGGCAGCGGCTCGATGATGGTCGGCCAGTGGCGTTGGCCAGACCAAGGCTGCGATGCGAAGTGATCTAGTACTCGTCGCAGTGCTGCCAGGTTGAGTGCAAGCAGCAGCACCGTCAGTGTAGAGGCGCTGTTGTCGGCTGATGAACTGGAATCGATGACACCGGCGTCAGTAGACCAAGGCTGCAGTGGTGGCATATGGGTGTTATGTAACTTACGAGCGGTGGCCTCACACCACGGTGCAACCATGGAGCGGTGTGGTCTGGGATACCAGGGCGGTGGCTTGAAGTGAGGAGGTATGAAGGGCAGTGTCCACAGGTCATGGTGCAAGCAGCGGCTCAGTGGCGGCATCGACCAGCATCATCCATGAGACTAGGGTTGTGGTGCGAAGTGCAGCGGTGCCCTCTGCGGTGCCTTCAGGACATGGACCCGGCAGCAGCATTGGTGACGGCTTTGTGTTGCTTTTTCTTCTGTTGCAGCACAAAACACACAGTTCCCAATGCTGGTAGCAGATGAACTTGAAGTATTTGCTGTTCCTGAGACTTCTTGAACAGAGGGCAAGGTCTAAGTCAAGCCCTTTGAGAAACTCAAAGAAAGAAGTTACATAACGTTCATTCCAGTCCTTTCTCTGCTCAAGACAGAAGCAGCCACTACAGGCTAACACAGCAAAGCACACAGCAAAGTGGTGGTTCCTCCTAACAGCTTCTCCAGCTCTTCTTCTTGACAGGTTTCTGAGTCCAAAATAGTTCTAAAGGTCTGGTATCTGGACCACAATATTTCTACCCCATTTTCCTTTGTTCTCCTGTGGCAGAAAGTCTCTGTGCTTAGTCCAAACTTGTTCTGTCTTCTCTGGTCCAGCTTCCTAACAGGAGGTGGAGACAGCATTGTGTAAGGCAGACCAGGCCTATTCAGGTGCAAGGAAATCTCCCACTACTCTAAATGCAGTCCAGGTCTATTCAGCCCAGCCCTAACTCATCCAGGAAAGGCAGAACACACGTCAACCCCCCCCCCAGTGGCTGTCTAAAGTGAATGCACATCCTCAGCCCATGTCACTCCAAAGCCAGCAGTCAATCCACAACCCAGCAGAGGCACACAGGATGGTTAAGCAAGAACATGCCTACCTTCTAAACGTGGCATTTTCAATTGCACAATTTAAAAACCATCTTCACTAAAAGATGTATTTTTAAATTCTCAGTTCAGGCATAATAAACTCCATTCTCCCATCTTGCCCGAACGGAGAGTTATACTTGTAAGACGTTACAGAGAATCTCCCATTATATCCTATGGGACAGATAGCCTTTCAATAGTGAAAACGAGTTACACTGTATTTCACTATCAGGACATGTCACACAAACAAGTACATGTCATACCTTTCACACACACTGCACCCTGCACATGGGGGTACCTCGGGTCTACCGGAGGCGTGCCTTACATGTAAGAAAAAGGAAGTTTTAGGCATTGGCAAGTGGGTGTACATACCAGGTTGACATGGGGGTCACAACTGCCCGCAGACACTTCATTGGCAGGTCTGAGAACTGTTTGGAGGGTTGCTTGTGTGATTGGCACAACCAGTGCTGCAGGCCCACTAGGAGCATCTGATTTACAGGCCATGGGCACACACCATGCACTGTACTAGGGACTTAATAGTAATTCAAATAAACCAAACATGGAAATGCCAATCCATAAACATAATTTTCAATTGGAGCACTTGCACCTTAATACTGATCAGCAGTGAGAAAGTGCACAGAGACACTAAACAAGCAAAAACTAAATAAAAACAGCAGGGCAGTCCTTGTTCTCCTTGTAGTTTCAAGCAGCAAATCTGAGTTGCTATGCAGCTATCACATAATTATTCAATGATCTGGGGTGACAAGCAGGGGTTCACTCCTGTCTAACAAAGTGCACGCATAATGCCACCCAAAAGCATGACATCTTTCTCCAAAGTGTGGCCTATTCTTGTCCCACAAAGCAGTGCACTTTAAAATTCAAGATGGAGAATTCTTCTCCGGGAGATAAAGACATGGCTAAACCAACCTACTGGCGTGGCTCTTTTCCATTAACACACCCCCTCCAGACCTCTGCAAATTCCATTTCTGGACCTGCCATCTGGCTGGGGGTACAGGAATAGGGTGTAGGCCTGGCTGACATTCCTTACACTCCTGCTCTCTTTGAAGCTCAGTTTGATATACCCAGCCCGCCTCCTGACCTGTTCTCTGCAGCTGCAGAGCTCCCTTCATCAGATATTCTCTGTGATATGCAGGCCACCTTTCACCTCATTAAAGCAGCTCGGCTAAACCTGTTAAGGCTGACCAATTAGGAAAGGCTGCTCGAACACTGGATTTTGGCTCACAGAAAAGAAAGGTCCAATAACTTATTTTCTGTACTAGTTAAGATAAATTCAACAGTGGCAAGTTGTTGGATTTATCATTACCAATCATTGAATTAACTTGTCAGCTCTTTCCTAGCAATATTTTTTATTTTTTTGTGTTTTATAGAGCGCGAACATGACTCGTGAGGGTATCAGAGCGCTTTACACGGTATACATTGTTGAGCAAACAAAAGATTAAGGTGCAGGGACAAACAGATCAAACGTTACACGGTATACATTGTTGAGCAAAAAGATTAAGGTGCAGGGACAAACAGATCCACACGAATGGTTGCGCTCATTGTCATAGACAGAAACAAAAGCAAGGTTCCAAATGTATTCGTCGTGGGTAGCTTTGGATATGTGAGGCGGTAGTCTTAGATTAGTCCCATTCAATAGGGGGGTTGTGGGCAGGCCTTAGGCGAAGAATTTACCCATGAGGAAGGTTTTCGTCTCAGTTTTGAAGCGTGCTAGAAGAGGGATTTTTCTGATAGAGGGTGGAAGAGAGTTCCAGATTCGTGGTGCTGCTCCGGTGAACGCCCTGTTATAAGTTCTTTTTTTTTTGAAGGAGGCAGGTTGAAGCAGTAGGTTTCCAGCAGACCTGGAGTTTCTGCTTCCTCCGGATATCACTAATTTCTGTGCCAGATAAGCAGGGGAGTTTGTGTAAAGCGCCTTGTGTACAGTGCAAGCCAATTTCAACTGGATTCTGGCCTCCAGGGGGAGCCAGTTCAGCGCTTTCATGTGTGGAGAGATGTTGTCAAACTTCCTGGTACCTGTGAGTAGTCTGGCAGCCGCGTTGAGGCAGGCTTTTAGAGGCGCTAAGGAGGTCTTAGGTAGTCCTGTGAGGGTGGAACAGCCGTATTCCAGTCTGGAGATGACAAGTGCTTGAACTGCAGTTTTTAAGTCTGGTGCATCGATGAAAGGTTTCAGCTTCCAGAGGTAGCTCAGGTGGAATCTGGCTGCTTTGGCCATCGAGTTAATGTGGTCTCTCATATTGAGGTTACTGTCGAGGATTATGCCCAGGGATTTGGCAGAGTCCACAATGGTCGGTGGGCAATTCAGGGCTGTGATGGCCTTAATACACATCTGGATCTCCGGGTTGGTTTTAGACGGGGAGATTAGGAGAAATTCAGTTTTCTTTGCATTTAGTTTGAGTTGGTTATTGGCTAGCCAGTGGACAGTTAATTTCAGGGTCTCGTTCAGGGAGAGGATCTTATTGAGCGAGGAGATGTTGATGTATAGTTGGGTGTCGTCCGCATACATATGGTAGGAGATGTTGGCAGAGCGGAGAACTTCGGTGAGTGGCTCAAGGTAAAGGTTGAAGAGGGTAGGGGAGAGGGTTGAACCTTGGGGGACTCCGACTGTGACAGGGGTGGGAGCTGATAGATTGCCGTTGATGAGGAATCTCTGGGAACGATTGTGGAGGAAGGATCTGAACCATTCTAGTACCACGCCATCCAGGCCCATCCTGAGTTTGAGGCGTTCAAGTAGTTTTTCATGGTTGACCGTATCGAAGGCGGAGGATAGATCAAGAAGGATTAGAAGGCAGGTTTTGCCTTGGTCTAGGGCTTGGAGGGCATCGTCCACGATGTGCAGCATAGCAGTTTCGGTGCTGTGCCCTGGTCTAAATCGAGATTGGAAGTCATCTAGTAGGTGGAAGTTGTTAATATGCTGGCTTAGTTGCTGTTGAACACACTTCTCTAATACTTTGGCTAGTAGCTGGATATTGGAGATAGGTCTAAAATTGTCAGGAGAGGCAGGGTCAAGTGAAGGTTTTATTAAGATGGGGAGAACTTGGCCAGCTTTCAAAGGGTCCGGGATCAAGCCCTGCTGGAGAGAGGCGTTGATAATTGCAGTCCAACAGGGGACGATGGATTGGGAGGCGGTGGTGAGGCAGTTGGAAGGAAGCGGATCATTGAAGTGATTGTTTGGTTTTAAGCTAGAGAGAATTTTTGAGATGGAGTCTTCATTATAGTATTTGAAGTCCGTCCAGCGGGCTTTGTTTTTAGGGGAGGCCATAGAGGTAGGAGTGGAAGAGTGTGGCAGAGCAGGAGGGGGTTGGGCGCAGGTGGTAGTACTAAGCTCAATTCCTAATGCCGTGATTTTATCAGCGAAGAAGGAGGAGAATTTGTCTGCAGATATTAGCGATTTGGGGGATTCTTTCGTTGTTTTAGCCAGTTTGTTAGATTGGAATTTGACCAGTTCAAAAAGCTTTTGGGGTCTGTTCTTGGCATTCCCTAATTCCGATCTGAATTTTTTGCAGTTGATGATGTGCTTGTTGTATGCATTTCTCGCCTGGCGCAGCAGTTTTAGATTCACTGCGGAGGGGTGTTGTCTCCAACTTCTTTCAAACTGACGGAGGGCTCTCCTCTCCATGTTGAGGGAGCCAGTGAACCAAGGGTTTCTGTCCTTGATTTGAGTTCTTTTAAGTTTTAGAGGGGCAAGGTCGTCTAGAATGTTTGAGATGGATGATGAGTAGTGCTCGTTGAGATCGCTAACCTTGGTTATGTGCAGGGGTGGGGGTAAGTCAGATCTGCATCGAGCCTCGAATTTCCCAAAGTCAAGGTTCTTAGTGTCTCTGGTCCATCGCTTGGGAATCATCGGTTGAGACAACTTTGTCTTGTGAGTTCCGGGCAAAATGAAGGATATGGAGTGATGGTCAGACCAGTCGCAGGGGTCTATGGAGATAAGCTTGACAGCGGACTCCTTAGAGATGATCCAGTCAAGGATGGCTCCTTTTGAGTGGGTTGGCATAGAGCAGGCTTGGGTCATGGCTTGGTCATTTAACAGGTCTTTTATGGCATTGACGTAGGGATCTTTAGCGTCATTCCAATGCAAGTTGAAGTCACCCAGGAAGATTTCTGTGGCATTGGAGGAAATCTTTGTAGTCATGATTTCAAGAAGGTGATCAGTGAAAGCATCGTTTGGACCTGGTGGGTGGTAAAAGATGTGCAAGTTACAGAGGTGTACTGAATTGTTGCAGACGGAGAGTGCGAGGTATTCGCATGAGTCTGAGATGACCGTTGCGAGTTCAGTGCAAGGAGGATCGATAGATGCAAGCTATGCCTCCTCCTTTCTTATTAGCGTGTCTATCCAGTCTGGCGATGTTGTAGTTGGGCGGGACTAGTATATCCAGGCAAGACGAAGAGTATTCCTTTAGCCAGGATTCAGTTAAAATGGCTATGTCTAGGTTTTTGTCCAGAACGAGGTCAGCGATGTCAGCGGCGTGTTTAACTGCTGACCGGCAGTTTATTAAAAAACCAGATAAGGGGTGTCGGAGGGAGAGTCAGGACTCTGGACAGAGAGAACTACAGGCGCCAGATTGCTTTTTACCACATTTCTGTTGTGGAGGGTAGCTGGCCTGTTTGGGTTAATGGTGACCGTGCTGATGGGGGGTTCGGGCCGGGTGGTTGGCGGACAGGGGATGGCTGGGGTAGAGTTGTGGTCTTGGAGGATGGCTAGGATTTCATTCCCAGTGAGGTCAAGATGGTTAGGGGAGGCGGTGGGTGCGTTGTAAGTGAGGGCGAGAGCCTGGGATTCCTCCTCAGAGAGTGGGCAAGGTTGTTTGCGTGGGCGAAGATGTCTTAGGGGTTGCGGGTGAGGTTGCTTGGCAGGCTCGGTGTTGGGTGGCGGGGAAGTATGCGGTGACTTCAGGTTAGCTAGTGAGGTCTCGGCACTGTGAAGGAGGTTCATCAGGTCCAGAATGGAGCAGTGAATGCTCTGGGTGAGTTTGGTCGCTCTGGAGTGCAGAGTTTCAAGATTGGTATAGTCAAGGGGTATGAAGGGATAAGGGTTCGAGTTGACCAGATCAGTCGAAGGGGCATGTGACAGTGGTAGGGCATTGGCTGGAGCAGGCTCCATGTTCTTTGGAGAAGGAGTGTCAAGCTCTGGATTTTGGTGGGGGGCTGGCCGGGAGGAGGTCTGGTGTCTAGGGGTGGTTCCGTTATAGGTGCCTGGGTCGGGGTGATCAGGGGTAGGGGGCGTTAGGGTACTGGCACTCACTGGGGCAGGGGACATTGGGAGGGTATCAGTGTTCTCGGTAGAGGGGGGCACTAGATGGGAGGAGATCGCAGGTGTGGGGGGAATGCTGATGCCAGGAACAGGAGATATGGTAGGGTGGAGTGGGAGAGCCGAAGTGGAGACCCTTGGGGGACTGGTAAATGGCTGGCTGGATCTGTTAGGGCCAGTAGGCATGATAGGGGGGATTGGGTGAGCCGAGGTGGGGACCCTTATATGATTAGTAAGTGGGTGTTTGTGTCTGTTAGGGTGACGTGATGGTGGGTCATTGGTACCAGTAATAGATATCCAGTTGGAGTTGTTCATGTGGTTTCTGAGCAGGGGGAAGAGGTCTGAGAATTTGTGGAGATTGTAGGTTGAGGCTTGGATTAGCACAATGCCGTTTTTGTAGAGGGTGATGGTGAGGTCAGCTCGCAAAGTTGGGGAGGGTGCTATTGTGAGCTTAGTGCCATGTGGAATGTTCTTGGTTAAACGAATGTTGAGAAGTTGCGCAAGGGTTTTTTGCCAGGAGGCGGTTCTTCTGGAGTGGAAGATGAGGTCATTGATAATTGTGCCGCTGTCCGCGCAGTATCGCATGTCGGATATGAGCGTCTCAGGGTGTCTTTTTAGGGCAGCGTGCTTGAATGATTTAGTGGCGGTTTTAGAAAGGTTTGGGGGGTAGATAATAGTATAGGAATTTCCCCCAGACACGGATAGGTCAGGACTCGACATGGTTGATTGGAGGAGGCACTGGTAGTCGGTAGAGAGAGAGGGTCTCCAGGTACCAGGGCGGGATGTAGCTCGAGCGGCAGAATAGGTTGCTTGACAGTCATAGAGGGATGGGTCAGGATTGGCTTTAATAGAAGGTCAGTCAAATGTATTGTAGGCAAAAATAGGGGGGGGCGTTGTTTATAGTGACATTTGCATCAACCCTAGTTTGCCCACGGTGACCTGTTCCAGGTGAGTTTTCTGTGTTTTAATACACGTTGCTTCCTGATTAGGGTTAGTTAAGCATACTTTTTGAGTGCACAGCTGCATTAGCATCATCTTGTGGCTTACTTTTTAAATGCACAGCTGCATTAGCATCATCTTGTGGCACATCACTCCATTCAAAGATGGCCGAAGTTGTTTTTGTCCCCTTCTTTCTTAAATTTCATTTTTTAAATAAACTAATCCAATGTTAGCCTATGGAGCTAATCATCTATAACGGGGGAAAATGAAATTGGCAGTTTTTCCCTCACCAGGGCATATCAAACATCCTTTATAATGTCCCTACTTATAGTTACATGGTACCCCAGCCCTGGGCCACCCAGAGGAGACATTAGGCATGACTTATACATACAAATAAGGAAGATTGCCACTTTGAAAGTACCATTAATTCCAAACTCGAGTCTGCGTATAATTTACCCTTTTAAGAGACACTCTGCAAAGCAGGGCTGCCTTTAAAAATGGCAGCAGGCAACACAGCATTGTGTAGGTAGTTTGAATCCCCTTGCCTTATTATATGCGAGGAACTTACTGGGGTCTGCCATTGTCAATTGTAGTTATACCTATTTACCATATACCTTTTTCATCAGTTAGTTAGTAGAGCACAGGTCACAGTCAGAGTCAGTTACCACCAGTATCAGTCAAACGATGGGGGAAAAAAGGGTGACTTTCTCACAGTGTCCATTAAAGATACTGCCCCAGTGTCCTGAAAATTAAAATAATAGCCTCTATATGAGGAGACAGAGTATGGGTACCTGACCCCATGGTGGGGTAACTGAGGTCCCCTCTGGGGGCAGAAAAAAATAGTTTTTTTAGCTCGCCGGTCCTGCAGTACTCTTGCAGGAGATAATGACAGCTCCAGTGGGATTCACAGGTGACCCAGCATGCCCCCTTATCCGCAGGGCCTTCAGTGAGAGCTTCAAAAGCACAGACCCCTATGCTCCTGCGGGAGTCCCACATAACTGAAAAAGGAAGAATGTGCAGTGGGGGTCCTAGGGCAATTGTCCACCCACTGGGCTTGACCACCTGAGGTGGTTGGAAATAGGGCCTGTCTGTAGGCAACCTAACGCTGTAAATAGTAATTTATTGCATACATGATTCTGAGCCATTTAATACTGAATTTCATTTCAGAAATCCTGTGCTGGTTCAGAGTAATTTTCAGTGTTTCCTTTCTTAAAGTGACATTATAACGCCACTTTAACCTTTATTTTTCAGGGAAAACACACACACACACACACACACACACACACACCCACCCATTACCTACGGGCGGTCGCCAGTAGGTAGTTATAGCAAGGACCTATTATCCATAGGAAATCCCTAATATTCTGTTCCCAATAACTTTGGCATCGATTGATGAATCTTTGCGAAATTGTCCAAATTTTGGCCAAATCTGGACTGCCCCTATCGTGAAAGTTTCACGGTGATTCGTCAAGTGGGGGCCGAGAAAAAAGGGGGGTCCCAAAACATGTTTTCCTAATGCAATTTCCTGTAGGACCTTTAGCCACAGCTACAGCTTGAACTGCTGAACGGAATGACACCAAATTTGTCAAAGAGATAGCCCTCAGTTCAGACCTGTGCCTTTTGCCTAAATGGTGTCAATCTGTTCAGTAGTTCCTGAGAAAATTACAGTTAAAACCATTTATATATCTATGGGCGTGGTGGATCAGCGGAGTCTGCGCGCATTGCCATTGTACCATAAGCGCACCCTTCCGATCACGTGCTGAATGCTAATTGGCTGTCAAGTGGTTGTCAACATTCGAAAGCAGTAACTTTTGGCAGCCATTTTGTGCCTCGGTAGAAGCGAGGCTGAGGAAATCAGTGGAATATGTGTGTAAAACGTAGAAAGGGGGCAGGGTAGAAATAATTTTACACTCTAGACCTGATTAGGGAGTCCCAGAAGGACCCCCAAGGCCCACAATTATTTTTTTTTTAAAACCCGGCAGGTGTGTGTAGGGTGCGTGGACTATGCCATAAAATAAATAAAATAATGCAGAGCTTTTTTTATAATTAGCCCGCGGGGGGGGGGGACTAAATACCGGGGGCTAAATTATAAAATGTTATGGGGTGCCCAGAGGGGCCACCCAGCCTCGGGGATCGTCACCCCCCCACCCCCCGGGCTAAAAAAAATGGTGGGGGGAGGGGTCCAAGGTCCCCAAAGTCACAGGGATCACCACCCCGGGGCTTTATGTATTGTGGGAGGGGGATTGCGTGCACACCCTCCTGGAGCACTCGAGGGTCCTGTTACCCCCCGGGGCTACAAAACAAAATGGTTGGGGGTGGTTCAGCAAGGTCTCCAAAGCCCCGGGGACCACCACTCCCTGGGCTTTATATATTGTGGGAGGGCCGGCTCCTGCAGTTAGTTAGTAGAGCACAGGTCACAGTCAGAGTCAGTTACCACCAGTATCAGTCAAACGATGGGGGAAAAAAGGGTGACTTTCTCACAGTGTCCATTAAAGATACTGCCCCAGTGTCCTGAAAATTAAAATAATAGCCTCTATATGAGGAGACAGAGTATGGGTACCTGACCCCTTGGTGGGGTAACTGAGGTCCCCTCTGGGGGCAGAAAAAAATAGTTTTTTTAGCTCGCCGGTCCTGCAGTACTCTTGCAGGAGATAATGACAGCTCCAGTGGGATTCACAGGTGACCCAGCATGCCCCCTTATCCGCAGGGGCTTCAGTGAGAGCTTCAAAAGCACAGACCCCTATGCTCCTGCGGGAGTCCCACATAACTGAAAAAGGAAGAATGTGCAGTGGGGTTCTAGGTCAATTGTCCACCCACTGGGCTTGACCACCTGAGGTGGTTGGAAATAGGGCCTGTCTGTAGGCAACCTAACGCTGTAAATAGTAATTTATTGCATACATGATTCTGAGCCATTTAATACTGAATTTCATTTCAGAAATCCTGTGCTGGTTCAGAGTAATTTTCAGTGTTTCCTTTCTTAAAGTGACATTATAACGCCACTTTAACCTTTATTTTTCAGGGAAAACACACACACACACACACACACACACCCACCCATTACCTACGGGCGGTCGCCAGTAGGTAGTTATAGCAAGGACCTATTATCCATAGGAAATCCCTAATATTCTGTTCCCAATAACTTTGGCATCGATTGATGAATCTTTGCGAAATTGTCCAAATTTTGGCCAAATCTGGTCTGCCCCTATCCTGAAAGTTTCACGGTGATTCGTCAAGTGGGGGCCGAGAAAAAAGGGGGGTCCCAAAACATGTTTTCCTAATGCAATTTCCTGTAGGACCTTTAGCCACAGCTACAGCTTGAACTGCTGAACGGAATGACACCAAATTTGTCAAAGAGATAGCCCTCAGTTCAGACCTGTGCCTTTTGCCTAAATGGTGTCAATCTGTTCAGTAGTTCCTGAGAAAATTACAGTTAAAACCATTTATATATCTATGGGCGTGGTGGATCAGCGGAGTCTGCGCGCATTGTCATTGTACCATAAGCGCACCCTTCCGATCACGTGCTGAATGCTAATTGGCTGTCAAGTGGTTGTCAACATTCGAAAGCAGTAACTTTTGGCAGCCATTTTGTGCCTCGGTAGAAGCGAGGCTGAGGAAATCAGTGGAATATGTGTGTAAAACATAGAAAGGGGGCAGGGTAGAAATAATTTTACACTCTAGACCTGATTAGGGAGTCCCAGAAGGACCCCCAAGGCCCACAATTATTTTTTTTTAAAAACCCGGCAGGTGTGTGTAGGGTGCGTGGACTATGCCATAAAATAAATAAAATAATGCAGAGCTTTTTTTATAATTAGCCCGCGGGGGGGGGGCTAAATACCGGGGGCTAAATTATAAAATGTTATGGGGTGCCCAGAGGGGCCACCCAGCCTCGGGGATCGTCACCCCCCCACCCCCCGGGCTAAAAAAAATGGTGGGGGGAGGGGTCCAAGGTCCCCAAAGTCACAGGGATCACCACCCCGGGGCTTTATGTATTGTGGGAGGGGGATTGCGTGCACACCCTCCTGGAGCACTCGAGGGTCCTGTTACCCCCCGTGGCTACAAAACAAAATGGTTGGGGGTGGTGCAGCAAGGTCTCCAAAGCCCCGGGGACCACCACTCCCTGGGCTTCATATATTGTGGGAGGGCCGGCTCCTGCAGTGTGGCAGGGTGTCCATTCCATCTTCCCATAGCAAGGAAATCTGTTATCTCTTTCAAAATCTAAATGAGATTGCTTTTCCACATGGGGATCTGCATGTTAGTAGTTCCCCATGTCGAAAAGCAGTGTCGGCTCCCAAATGCGTAGAAGTTGTACAGCAAAGGCACTGGAGTCGCGCACCCTACAGATTATAAGTCGTGCATCCAGCGCGTGCATACCAGGGGGCTGCACTGAGTGCTGCGCTGTGTGCGCGACTTTCAATTTCACCGTAAAAATAGCCCCTATCAGTAATTTCTAATATCCCCAGGGATCCTATTCCCCGGGTCTTATAAAAAATGTTGGGGACCGTGGGGGGAGCCACAATGCCCCCACGGTTCCGCCGGCTCCCCACGTTCTTCGGGAGGCGGTATTGCTTTTCCACATGGGGAGATGCTAACTTGCATGTGGAAAAGCAATCTGGTTTGGATTTTGAAAGTGAGAACAGATTTCACTGCTCTGTCTTTAAAAATCCAAACCAAGGGGCATATTATCAAGCCGGGCGATAAAAATTATCGCTGTTTTAATGGGCTTGATAATATGGCCTTTTGAATTCCAATAGAAGCCATGTATTGGTTTGAACAAGGGCTTCTATTGGAAAGTGGTGCAAGGGTGTTGTAAATCTGGTTTGGATTTTGAAAGAGAGAGCAGGGTGCATCTGTAGGGTAAGTGCAGGTTAGTGTAGGGGTAACAATTACTATTCTAACTCCAGGGGGTTGTATCTGTAGGGTATGTGCTGTATAGTGTATGAGTAACAATTACTATTGCAAATCCAGGGGGTTGCATCTGTGGGGTATTTGCTGGATAGTGTATGAGTAACAATTACTATGAAAAAGAGAGGAGTTAAAGGAGAAAGAGACACGCACTTTCACAGTGAACCTGGAAGAAGAGAAAGTGACGAGAGATGATTTCCGACGTATTTAGGCTTGAGAGCCTGGTTAATCATTAAATGAGGTCTGGCAGATAAGTGTGTACTTATTGTGGAATAAGTCTTTCGGGGTCTTGCCAAAGCAAGTCATCTTCAATAATTGCCTCCCACTCCGTGTACTTGCAAGGTCATCCTATTTGCTCGTATGTTAAAAACAGAAACTTTCTACACCTCTTTTTAATTGGTTTTGAAGCATTGTAAGAAGACGTATTACAGGCCAATCCATTTCCTTGCGCAGATTTTGAAAAACATTTGATTGGCTGTTGTGTGGTTAACTTTACCTTCCTGATCCTAATGTTGATTGGCTTGTTTTTTCTATGTAACATTACAATACCCTCACCATCAAGGGAGGGCAGATATTTCCGTTCCGCCCACGGAATGTGTGGAAATTTGCCCTTCTGCCTTCCGCAAAAGAAGGAGGAAAACAGGGCAAATTTCCACACACTCGGGGGCGGAACAGAAGTTGGATACCCGCCGCCCGCCCGCCGCCTGCCCCCCGCCCACCTCCAGCCCGCAATATTAAAAATATTAAAGCCTGAAATAAACTCTAAAACACTTACCTTAATGCGGGGACATCTCTACCTGTCTATGGCACCTTCTTCTTTGAAACTGCGCATGCTCTGGAGCCTACACATGCGCATTCCTGGCGAGGAAATCTGTGGAGAGGCACGGGAATTGGTTCAATTTCCGTGCCCCTCGGCGAAAGTCCATTACGCGACTTCCGCCCACCTCAACTCACCATGTACGTAGCCGATTTTGTGAGGCAATTTATTTTGCAATGCGTTTCAAAAACTAGTTGTGGTAGGGAAAACAGAGTGGTCGCTGTGGAGCACGAGCTGAGCTGAGCAGTCGAGCTGAGAGCAGAGAGCTGAACGTGGCGTTGGTGAGCCGGTGAAGCAGGCGTCGCGAAAGAAGGCACGAGCAGAGGCACTGGAACGAGAGAATTGCAAGCGGGCGTTTTAAGCATCAGAGCTCTGGTGTCCTCAGGCTCCCTGCATCCTGAGGCTTCGGCACCGCACCAAATCGCACCAAGAGAAGCGGTGAGAAGCGGGAGCCGAGAGCCGGGTGCGGAACGGGTGCAGGAGAAAGCCGAAGGGGGGGCAGAGAGTCCTGAAGCCCCCAGAAAAGCGCCAGAAGCACCGCGAGCACTGAAGCCCTGAGCCCCGCGAAAACCCCCTGAACCCCTGAAGCTCCTGAAGCCCTGAAAGTGCCACAAGGCACACTGCACCACATTGCCAAAAGCAGAAGCGGGTCAGGTGCAGGTCAGGTGTGGGTCAGGTGCGGGCCAGGAGTGGGCTGTGAAAACAGACTATTTGAAGGGCTGGAAGGTGCCCTGAAGTGCCCTGAGGCACAGTGCTACACTCCTCCGGCCGTGGAAAAGTGCCAGAAGTGGAAATTGAAGCGCTTGAAGCATTGGAAGCGCTTGGAGCTGGCATATGAATCAGAGCCAGGAGCTGAGAGCGGAGGCTGGGCAATAATACAGATAGCAACACCGGCAGCAATTTGTACAGCTAACCAGCTAAGGAGCAAAGGAGCTGTACCATCTTGTGAGTGAGCAGTGAAACACGGTGAGGAGTGGTGGAGGGGTCTGAGTGGCAGTGACAATAGAGTTGGTGAGCAGCAGTAAAGGAAGTCACTGTTGAAAAGGATTTTGGAGTGGAGTGTAGATGTGTGCAGTGGAGCGTGGAGAGGGGGGTTTTGACAAGGTCAGTTACTTTACTAACAATCGCCATACGTTCACCACTGCCTACCCCACCACACAGAAAGCCACCTCCCGAGTACCCAGTGTACCCAGTGTGAAGTTTCCAAAGGGAAGCAAAAAGCTTGGGTCAGCTTGGAATTACGTCTGCTGGCATAATGAGGTCGGGGAGGACACGTAGGAACCCCCCGCAGACCATAAAACGGAAATCCAAAACAAAAGGACTCCCAATCCCCTCTGAAGTCACTGCAGCCAACCCCCCCACCACCACACTAATACCCCCACTAATACCCCCAACTTACTCAATCTTCGGTTCAATAAAGCCAAATGGAAAATTTACATTCTTGAAAGATCCTGTAACAGCAATTTTTACAATGCCAGCAACCTCAAATGGATTACAAAAGCCAATGACCCCTAGCAAGGCAATTACGCAGTCAGCTGACCAACAATCATCACCACCTAGCGTAAACATTACTACAGCAAGGGGCACAGGAACAGACGAATTAGGCGGTTGTACACAAATACCCCAGGAAAACAACAAGCATAATTTTCAAATACTAGCCCAAGTACACACGGGGCACAGTGAAAATAGAAGTCATGGCTCGGCCCAAGACTCGGCTCAGGAACAAATGAATCATCAGATTTCCTCAAGTGTTATAGAGTGGATAACGGACAGTCCCAGTGAAAAATCCAGGGAAGAGAGTCCATCAAACACACGGCTCCAAAGGACCACAATGACACCAAAATTGTCAACACAAATAGCAAAAGAAACAAAAATACACTCACCAAGGGAAAGTGTTTTACTGGTCATTGGTGATGTTGAAGGAAGCTACAATGCTAGCACCACAGAGGAGGCGCACAAGGTACAACCAAATAACCACTCGACTCCACGACTGGACTCACCTTAAATCAATTAAAGCGAAAAATCAGCAAAGAGAGAGAGGGGTGCGATCTTTGGTCGAACTGCCAAATCCTCTTGGAAAAGCTTCAAAGTATATCATTTTGTAATGTAAAGCAAGGCAAGCAAACAAGTGAAATTGGCCCCAAGTTAACAAAGTCAATAACTGCAACAACGGAGGTACAAGGAAAAATCTCAAATAAACAGCTTCAAAGAAATCTATCAACCCAGGAACCAGCAAATAATAATCTAATTGAGATATCCAGTGGGTCAAATCGGGATGTAGAAAACAAAGGAGCTTCTCCCAATTGTCCTGACACTGAGCGCCGTCAGGAACCAACAATCATAGAAATTTCAAGTACGTCAGTGCCATACGACCCATCAATTGCAAAAGGGTCACCATACAAAGGTCCCTTGTATACACAACATGAGGAATATCGGAAGCCAGCGACTCATGATGAACTCGCATATAGTAGACCTACGTCAAACACTGATAAAGCAAATGCATGCAACCAAGCAGGAATGAGCGGTCTCAGCCAAAACCTGGAATCAATAATTGCACTACATAGTGCACTGGGTGATACCTTGGAAACCTCAATTAAAACGTTGAACATGCAGTCAGACAAACTTGACATTTAAATCCATCTAATGGGTACAATAGCAGAACACATATCCAGTATAAACAAAAAAATGGATACATTGGGAAATCTGTCTGAAGTTCTTCGAGACCAATCCCGCCCCTGGATCCAGGTTCCAAACTGCACTTGCAGCCCAATACTGGAAAAGTTAAAAGACTTACCGTCAATACTCAGAGACATCTTACGTGAATGCAAGTATGCAAATCTGGGTGCCAATAGCATTTCAAATGAAAAAGATATTATTGCTTGGCAAAAAGACGCACATAAAGAAGCTACACCAAGTCGGGAAAAGAGAATGGTAGACCCAATAACATTTGTAATGCAACAGATAATAGATAAAGAACCATAAAAAAAAAACGACGATAATCAGGTAGAGGAAAATATTACGGGAAACAGTTCAGGAGTCCGGAATAGTACAAACCATGAAACTTTAGAAAAAGACCAGCATGAACAGGATAGCGAAAAAATTCTGCACACCAAACAACTGCTAACCAAAAGGCAAAAAAAACGTGTGAGAAAAAATAGAAACCAACTATTAAATCGCATGCCTGCTACTAACCAGGCCTTGATTAATTTCCCGATTTTTGACTGTCGAAAACCATCAGTTAAAGCCAAAGAGGGAAATGCGGAGAGATCACAACAGTCGCCAATAACAACAAAACCCCAATGCAGCCTTCGAAAAAACAGTACTACTGTAAAAGAGCAGCAGTTAATGGTCAAAGAGAAATGTTGCAACGACTCAATACAAACAAAAAGAAAAAGAGCATCAACAATATTTGAGGAGATCATCCATGAAACAAATTCAGACACAGATGACTCAAATAAGGATGAACAGGAAGTCCTAGCCACATCCTTAAGTGGGGCGGACTGGAGTCTGGAAAGTATCGATAATGATCACAATCTAGAACAAAAAATTATAACTAAGCAAGAAAGAACCAATTACTATGCAAGGAAACAAGAGCACAGTAGACACGAGTCTATCAAGCACAGAGGCCAAAATGTAGGGATCAAAGATCCAGGCACTACATATAAAGGTCTAAACATTTTACATAAAGTCACTTTAAACCTTGAAACAACTATGAGTAATAACGTCTTCTCCAAAAGGATAAAATCAAAACAAGACAAATCATAGCAACAGCTGATCAGAATAAGCCTGATAAACTACAAGTAAAGATTATTACTGACCAATATGACTCACATCAGAGCATTGGACCAGAAAAGGCTACAAGGACAGGTCCTAATTCAGTGAACACAATTAATGGTCGTACACCAAATATAGAACTAGGCGGACACCAAAGAACAATTCCGAGAATAAAAACTACAGAAAGCATACAACCAGGGAATGATAATTATAGTCAACAAGTTAATAACACAAGGGATGAGGCAAAGAAAACTGGAAGCAATAAAACAGGGAGAACTCGGCCGTATGACAACACGCATGGTATAAAACCAATAATAACTGGAAGGATTCTTTTTATACCAAATTATAAAATGCAAGGTACGCAAGATTATCTAAACCCAAGAAACATCTTACATCTAACATCGGCTATCCCGAGCCTCAACCACATAACGTCTGCAGACCTATTGGCCATTGAATTCATCAACCTTGGAAACAACACAACCAAGGAAGGTACCCTCACAACTTGGAGGAGCACGGAAACTGTCAGTCAGCTACTCAATGAAATCAAGAAATTTGAGGAATGGGGGATCTCGTTGAAGGAAGATGCAACAACAGGTTACCCCTCGCCCCTATTAAGGAAGCGCTTTAAATTTGAAGATCATACTGGGGCAAACCGATATACATATTCGGTATTGCAAGGGGCAAGGGGTGCAGATATTTCCAAAATTGGCCAACAGAACAGACCAACGCGAGACCACCTAACTGAAGACTGAATCCAAAGTAGGGCGTGTAACACCGGAGATAGCATAATAAAAATCCTTTCTTGGAACATCGCCGGCGCCAAAGAATTTTTAAACAACGACAGGAAAATGGATACCATGGAATATTTATGATATCATTGCCCTGCACGAAAAGTGGCTAACAGAGCCAATTGACGTACCTTGTAGAATCAGTTTTCATGTTAGTGCAATTCGCACTCAGCGCTATGGTCGAGCAAAGGGAGGTCTGTCAATTTATATAAGTACTGCACTAAACATCGAGGCCTCCCAACTGGCAGCCTCCAAGGCAGACATGCAAATAATCAAAATTGAGAGGGCATCTCAGGCTGGCATCGGAACCATCATACTAATAAATATATACGCCCATCCAAAAATGAAGGTAAAAAAAGAATTATTTTATGCCATTAACAATGTAATATCAGGTTTCCGTCTTGAACATCCAGAATGGGAGATAATCCTGACGGGCGATTTCAACGTCAATCTTATGCAGCTCCCAGAAGAGGAAGAGAATATTATGGCAGCCAACGAATTTTGGGCGGTTGAAACACAGGAGATCCCGCCAGCCAAGAAGACCGACCATGTCGGAAAACAGTTGTTGTGGGCTTTGGAAAATCTGGAGTTGCGTGTATTAAATGGAAGAGTCAAACAGGATAAACCCCCCTCAATCACCCATATAGGCCCAAGTACAAGTACAATTCTGGACTATACCATTGTCTCGCTTCCCCTATTGGGGTTAATCAAAAACTTCCATATTCAATGCTCAGTGGATAGTGACCACTCAATGCAGCATATTGAGATTAACCTGGCACCGACCAAACATTTAAAAGCCCGAACAACAGCTGGAGAAACAACAACAATCGATCTGAAGCGTTTAAGATGGACGACTAGTTCATTACCACAAATAGCCAAAGATGCTAAAAACTTACTTCAAATCATAACCAACGAAAGTGACCTGTGTGTAGAAACATGGACTGCCTTTTTGAAGAAACTACCAAAAACTGGGGGAAGTTTGAGCAAGAAATCCAACCAAAAGAAACATGGTCAACTCAGCAAGACCATATTATTCTTAAGGAGACGTCTGCGGAAATCTATGCGGCAAGCAAAGGGTCGCAGTTCACACTCACCCGTTTGGCAAACAGTCCGATTAATCAGGGAACAATATAAAAAACAAATCTGGATTGAAAAAAAAAACCCAAGTGACTGACTTTTGGCCTAAGTTATTATATAACATAAAAAAACCTGACTCCAGAGCATTTTGGTCACAAGTAAACTCATTAAGTAGATCAGGTAAAACAATAAGCATGACTTGTGTTACGGAAAAGGCATGGACTCAACATCTACTTGATACTTTTTCAGTGAATCCATCCACAACCGTAACTCATAACATACAAAAAACAGTGGAACTGAAGACCTCTGTCCCTCTAAAATTTAACAACTGTAATGCCAATCAGCTACGTGGCGATCAAACATTCATTTCACATGCGGAATTTGATACATTGCAAATAATTAAGAAAAGCAGACAAGACTGTGCACCGGGACCAAATGGAGTCCCCCAGGCTATTTACAAGGAGGACCCTCAATTTTGGGCACGCAAGTTAACCATCCTATTCAGGTCAATAAATAACACGAGTCGGCTCCCAGATAGCTGGCGAGGGGCGATCATAAACCCGATCTACAAAGGAGGAGACCGTAAAAATCCATCTAATTACCGTCTGATAGCACGTATCGATGCAGAAGCAAAATACTATGCATCCTTGGTGCTAATTGACCTTCTTAAATGGTCTGAGGATAATAGGAAAATTCCGGTAAATCAAACTGGGTTTCGTAGAGGTACAGGCACCATGGCTAATGCCATGGCATTAAGTTTAATCGCCGAAAAAAGTATGCAAAACCATCAAGCATTGTATTCCTGCTTTGTAGACTTCAAGGCGGCTTTCGACCGCGTCAGCCGTCAGTTACTCTGGCGCAAGTTAAAACTGCAGGGCCTGCCAGACACAATTTTAAATCCCATAATGGAATTATACACAAACACCTGGATGCAGGTAAAAATTGCTAATGGCCATCGTCTAACACGGAAGATCAACACATATGACGGATTAAAGCAGGGCTGCGTCCTGGCCCCCCACCTTTTTAATCTGGCAGACCTAACCACAAGGTTGGATGGGATTAATGCCCGCCCGCCGAGTCTAGGAACATTAAGGCTGACACATCTCTCCTATGCCGATGACGTGGTGCTCCTAAGTCAGACAAAAATAGGACTACAACGCCTCCTGCATGAACTGGGAGAGTACACAAAATGCAATCTTCTTGAAATAAATAGCCAGAAAACAAAGATCATGATAATGACTCGTCGGCGTAACATACAGCCAGTCTTTACTATAGACAATAAGAAACTGGAAGTTGTGGACAATTATAAATACTTGGGAGTACAGCTGGACAGACGCCTCAACTTTTCTCTGCACTTCGATGTCATCGAAAAAAAGGGAATAGCCCTGTTACATGCATTTAATAGTATTACCAAGCAGCTAAAAGGCCCTTTTTTCAATCCCCTTCTGACAGTCATTAAGGCCAAGTTACTCCCTACAATAGGCTACGGCAGTGTTCTACATCATGGCAGAAGTGCACAGCTTCTTGACAAGATTCAAATTAGAGTCAATAAGCGGGTATTCAGTTTACCACCCAATGCCTCACCTGCGCAGGTCCGACTGGAGTTTGGCCTACAATTTCAAGAACTGCAAAAAAAGTATGAGACCATCAAATTCTGGTATGACATATGGATGAACAGAGAAACAGAAATCAGCCTTGCCACGTGGGAAGCTATGCTAAATAATCCCAACTCTCAGTAAGCCAAGTATTTAAAACTGTCCCTCAAAACTACCGAACTTGCATGTTTGTGGCAAACCAAGCTACCGGTATCATCATTTAAGCTGGTTGTTAAAAAAGCTGCAAATAGGCATTCTCTGGTTAACGATAAGTCGATTTTTAGTCACCGAGCACATGCCTGGATGTTAA
This sequence comes from Lissotriton helveticus, assembly GCF_964261635.1. Classification (NCBI taxonomy): domain Eukaryota; kingdom Metazoa; phylum Chordata; class Amphibia; order Caudata; family Salamandridae; genus Lissotriton; species Lissotriton helveticus. The sequence goes on along the minus strand of NC_136063.1, from coordinate 596,461,402 downwards.
TTCAATAATACAGTGTGCTCAAATCCGCAGCCTATCTGGGGTTTTCTTTTTCGGCATATGTCAAATCGAAATACCTCAACTTAAGGATGGGTAATCTGCCGACAAACGCAGACAAACTGGACTGGATGAAACCTGACACCAAGGAGTGTGATCTATGTGGCAACGCAAAACAAGACTTTATCCATCTACTCTGCATCTGTCCTGCACTGGATCAGGAACGACGGCACTGGCTAAAGGCAAAATGTATTGAACATGGAATACGTACTTGTCGTTCCGCTGTTATGAAAGTACTGTGTGCAGCAGATCCACAATTTATTTGCAAATCAGTTAATTTTGTCATGAAGTTTGAGAGCAAAAGGGGTGTCACTGCACAAAGCTGAAAATTGAGATTATGCGGTTAATCTGAGAGTAAATAACCCCTACATTTCACTGACATGCTAGAAATTGCACCCGCCATTTTTCCTTGCCAGTCAGTGAATACAGTGAAGGAAGATGAGTCAAATTCGCCGTTCGACTACCAGTTAATGGACATTCTAGAATCAAATTGATTAGGCACTGAACATTATTTGATAAAATGTTGTTTTTTAAGACTGCTATGATTGCATATTGACCAGTTCTAAACCGATGCTATTAATTTATTTTCATTTCTTTTAACATTTGTAATGGTTTTAATTAACTATACAATAAAGTTTTTTTTTACCTCTTTTTTTTTTTTTAGTTGTGGTAGGGTGTTTTTAACTTAAACTGTGTACTCTGCTTACGAGTTTGTTGACTGTAAAGGTATTTAAAAATATTATTCTATTTTCTATTCTATCATAATTGTGCTGACCTTTCTCCTTTAGCATGGAGTACACTGTTCTTTTATTAAATGTATAATTGTTCAAACCATCCTTGAAAATATTTTATTAAGTCTCTTATAATCATCATATGGGTGAAATGCAAAATCTTTTTTTCATTCATTGGTATCACGCGTTGGACCACATTTATTTTATTTTATCATAAGCACTCATTCCTTATGTTTACATTATAAGTGTTGCCCCCTCAACTTTATTTTAATGTTAGGGCTTTTTTTACTTTCAGATAAAGTAGAATAGAAGTGCTACGACAAACACTCCCTCACTACTTCATCTTTCTTTTTTATGTACATGTCATGTCATTCTTACATTTTACAATCATTTTTAAAAATTGAAAGCATTAACATTATTATTAACATTTGTAGACACAAATATATTATTTTTTTTTAAAACAAGTGCTTGCGAAGATAATCCTCCTGTTTTTCACAAGTGAAAATTGGTAAAAGCACTACTCAATATAAATACTTTTAGCCCATTTTCACTCAAGAAGATGAAGAGTATTCTCCTTTATTCCAAAGTATTTCCTTTATTCGTCGATAGTTTATTTATACTACATTTTACAATCATTAAGACATACTTGCATACTAAAAAAAATATTATTTATTATTGTTTCAAATTCTCTGTTGAAAGTCATCCAACTCCACTTGAAGGACCATAAAGTTGAATGTAAATTGAAATATACATTAACAATATGATCCCTCTGTGGAAATGAAAGATAAACTCAAGATGATGGCATCACTCCTAATCATTACTTTGCACGTAGTAATTCCTTAATTAACCTATATTTCTTGTAATGGTTCTTTTGTCAACTCATTATTATATTCCATTTAAACTTAATCATACCACATTCTCTAAACATTTAAATATTTTTGCTTTCTATCAAACGTATTCCCATTCAGATAATTTACCTCTCTTCAATATTCTTTCCTTCCTCCGTTGAAATTCATCCAACTCCTCTGGAGGGGACATAATGTTTTATGTATTTTTAAATATACATTAACAATATGTTCCCTCTGAGGAAATGAAAGATATTCTCAAGATGCTTCTGCAGCCCCGATTCATTACCTTGCTCGTAGTTTCTTCGCCTGTATTAATTCTCTGAAATGAAACTAATCATCCCACGGGTGTGGTTTATATACTTTCTGGTTCCTTAACAATCTATTGGATCAATGTATTGCTCCTCCCACTTTTAACTCAAGTTTTCAGTTGACAGGTGTTCTCATTTCCACTGTTTTAGTACGTCATGTGTTTATGCAAACGTGTCTCTTTTCATACTTTTTAACTTTCGTATAATTTCTAAAATGCTTTATTTAAATTCTTTTTTCTTATTAAAGCATTTCTATAGGTAACTTTTTTTAATACGAGTATTAACATTCATTCCCCTTTTTTTGACTTATTATTCTAGTAACTTCCCTTTTTTAAAAAACTTTTTTAAAATATTCTTCATTACCCTAAACCCCTTTTTCCCTGTATCCCATGCCAAAGATACTTGCTATTAAACTTAGAGTATTCTAATTTATATCCGAGTATTAATTTATTTAATACCATTACTCCGAGTTTTAATACATTTATTTATCTAATATTTTTTATCTTTCTTTAAACACTGCAAGGGATACGGTTATTTGTCTAGAATCACAGTATAAATCAGTGTCCATTTGGCAAAATTGAGAGAGAATGATTTGGTTGGTTGATGTGTTTGCAGTTACATAAGTGCGTATACTCTTACAGTTAGCCAGGCTTTAGGGTATGCAGTGCTTCAAACTCCTATGCATTATGCATGTAGTGGTGTATCACATGTGTGCTTCAGGCCTACAATTCCCCAGTCACTATCCATATAATACAGCAAACACAGTGTGACTGCTGTTGCAATTTCATAATGACTCTTTCAGTACCATGTAGTAATTCATTCACTAAAGTAAAAGTCAACCAATTAAGAATTCACTCAGTGTCTTTACTTACATTAATGTAATCATTCAGTTAGTAGGCATGTACTCATGCAGTGAGCCAGGCTTTAGGGAATGGAGTGATTCAAAGTGCTATGTATTATGCATGTAGTAGTGTAATAACCTTCACATTTGTGCTTCAGGACTACAATTCCCCACTCACTATGCATATAAGGGGTCTCCAACTAGTAGCTCGGGAGCTACTGGTAGGTCACCAGCACCCTGAAAGTAGCTCTCAGAGGTGAAGCCTAACCAAGCCAATCTCAGAGATTCTATGTATATTAAAGAAGGTAGCACTGCTCATTTCACTACCCCTAAGAGTAACAGACAGCCAAACCAATGGCAGGGCCTGTTGAAAACACTCAAACACACACTGTGGTGGCGTATCAATTAATAAATTAGGGATGTATAGAGCGAACTACTCACCTGTGAGGGTTTCCAGGCACTGGGGAGAATGTGGGGGAGATTTGTACAGCTTTGGCCATTTGAAAAGCCAGGTCTTATGGCTCTTTCTGAATGCTTTCAGTGTGGGGCTTCATCTGATGCTGAGGGGGAGTTCATTCCAGGTCTTGGCCATGATGCAGGAGAAGGGTGTGCCTCCTGTCTGGTTGTGGATACAGAGGATGTTGGCCAAGGCCTGGTCAGCGGAGTGGAGGTTTCTTTTGGGGGTGTAGAAGGAGATTGAGGTATTACAGTCTGGTGTTGTGGAGGGCTTTAAAGGTGTGTGTGAGCAGCTTGAAGGTCACTCTTTTTTCGACAAGGAGCAAGTGGAGTGCTCGTTTATGCTGACTAATGTGGTCTTGTCATGCGATGCTGAGGATGAATCTAGCTGCGGTGTTCTGGACAGTCTGAAGTTATGGCGTTCCCATATTCCAGCCAGCTGGTGATGAGTGCATGGGTGACGGTCTTCCTTGATTCGGGGGGCAGGGTCCATTTGAAGGTCTTGCTGAGTATGTGGAGGGTGTTGAAGCATGTAGAAGCTTCAGCGTTGGCCTATGGGTCTGTCACATGAAACATGTTTATCCACTTTAAAACTAAGTTGGGGAGACTTACTGCTGTGGTAATACCATTTGTGGCACGCTGCATGTGATGATTTGAATTGTACTTGATTAGAAGCATTTAATATTGGTAAATGTTTTCCTAGCATTCTGCTGATAACTTAATCTGGAATTTGTTGGTGGTTACTACTGATAATTGTGCTTAGGGTGGTCATAGTGTAATGTTAATACATACCCCGAGGCCTACCCCTACACTTTACAAACACCACTACACTAGCCTAAACCCTAAAACACTACCCCCAGCATGAACCTCTACACTACATAAACACCACTGCACTACCCTAAACCCTAAAACACTACCCCCTACAGTAGACAAACACCACTGTACTACCCTAAACCCTAAATCTACCACCAATATGACCCCCTACTCTACACAAAGACCAATGCACTACCTTAAACCCTAAATCTATCCCCAGCACAACCTGTTCACCGCGCAAACATCACTACTGTACCCTAAACCCTAAACACTACCCCCAACACTTATACAAACAGCACTTCATTTACTCATATAGATAGTAACTCATAGTTAGTGTTATAAAATCACTATTACAAGTATACAGTTATCCATACAGTTACTCTTGCAATCACTGAGTCATATGTATACTTCTTTATGTACAACAAATGTCGCACACACTGGCTTTTATTTTTGTACTTTGTTGCACATGTACCATTGAGAGATATATTTGCTCATCACCACACCCATACAGATATTAACTCACCCAAACAAGTGTTGTAACATGTAGTCTTAACGTCATATACCTACTGAATCAACTATTCACACATCTTTCAGCCGTCAGACACCCTCCACCGAACCACACACACATTCACTCTCCCATACAAATACTCAGCTAATGAGTAAGTAATATAGACTTTCAGGTAGCTAGTAACCAACTGGTGCAGCAGTTTACAGAGCAACTGACAAAGTGATACAGATATTCACACAGTTTAGTCAGTATTCAATATATTTAGTGAAACACTATCAATTATTCAAGTAAACAATCAATCAAACTGCTACTAAATCCTTTATCCAGGCCTTTTTTTATATCCACTCATTCTTCAATGCAGATTGCTATATATATAATACTTATTTAAATACCAAACCAAACCACATTCACTGGATGATATCATCAGTGATGTAATTTAAGATGTCATCAGTGATGTGATCAGTGATGTCGCTAACCATGTCATGAATGATGTAATATATATACGTCAAGAGCTGCGTATGAAGGGGGCGTATTTAGAAGGAAACGAAAAGTCACGCAGGGTAACTTTTTGCCTCGTTGTAAATATGGAGGAGCCACCGCTACAATGCTGAGCATACATTGTAGGAGAAAATGCCTTCACTGATTATTTTTGTGCAGGAAGGTGTGTCTTCCTGCACAAAAAGAAACTCCACACAACACAGATATTCTTGCACCATGGTGCAAGGGTGCCTGTATCACCACATGCTTGCAGTTTAAGCAGCAGTGCAGAGGGAAGGACAGACTTCCAACATATTTATGTATATATGTTGCATCCCTGTGCTTTGGAAGTAGCTCAACATGCTGTAGCTAAAGAGCTTACAGTGTCATGCGAAAGCACTTTCTTATAGTTCTGCAGTTATACATTCACCATATAGCACAAATGCATTATTTAGTCAATTATGCAGTACGTATACATTTATGTAAACTTTCACACACTAGAATATAAATTTAGCTCTTTCTTTAACCAGAGTAGATAGTTCTAAAAATAACTTTTTTTAGTTTTTTGTACTTTTTTTTTAAACGTTTTTTTGTGTTTTTTAAAAAGAAAAAAAAGTCAACAGAACGAACAAAACCATGAACTTTGAGGGAATAAAAAAAAAACTAGCATAGATGGTTCTCAATTGCTCTGCAAACTAGGTCTAGTGATTGCTCCCCATAACAAATTAAGTGATTGCACTTCACGCAGTGCATTCTAACTTTCACAAATTGGGGACGTATGTCTGGTTGTGATGTTGAAGGTGATGCCCCAGAGGTACTTGGTATTGCCAGTGGTGGAGGTGCATTTTAGCGCAGTCTTCTACATTCTTCGTGAGCATAGTTCCAAGGATCCAGGGATTGGAGGTGCTTGCGCATACTAGCAGTGCCACAGGAGTATTTCTTGTTTGGATCTCCTCTGGACAGTACTACCTGGCAAATCTTGCAAGTTACTTTGGTGTCATTACATTTATTTTGCCCCTCCGGAAAAGTAAAAAATTTCCATACGTTGTATGTGTATCTTTTTTTATGAGGGTGAGGTTCTGGTAGAAATTGTTCAGTAACAAAATCATCAGAATCAGATGGTTTTTGCAGTGGAGTAGCCATTTTTGACTCCAAAAAAGATGTTCATGTTTCCAATGAACAAAAAGTGACGTTCTTTCCAGGATAGGTCTCCTCCTAAGGAAGGTCTAACAAGAGTAATTGAAATGGGTGGGGTTCTTCAATAGTTAGAACAGTAAGTGTTATAAACCAATGAAATCTCTTTTTCTGGTAAACATGGGATCCGCGTTAGATGCGTAGACGCAGCACGCATCTAGCCCGACTTCTCCAAATTGCATTTCAAAGTAATATAAGTTTATTAAAAGTAAAAGAATGTTATTTTTTTCCCCTTAATATTTATATTAAATACATATATATATATTTTATATCTAAAAATTTCGCAGAAGTTGTGCGCCCACCGCGTTGTACTCGTAGATGATGTCATGCGGAAACATGCGTGCGTGGTGTGGTGTGATATGTATATTTTGCGTTTGCGCTTGAAGTCACGTACGGGTCGCATAGCAATCACGCATGAAAATACGCACCCATCTCACACCCTACGCGGATCCTATAGAACAATTGTAAAATGGCGGTCTACGTTCTGTGCAGTAATCGAGAGAGGTGCACTTTGGGTGCGGGACTGCTCAAACAATTGTAAAAAAAAAACAGAAAATATTATAAAAATATTTTTAAAAATATAATATATATTACATTTAAAAATATATATATTAAAAATGTGTAATGTAATCTAAAAAATAGGATATCTAAAAATAAATGTATTAAAAAAATGTAAATCAGTATCAAAGAAATAAATATAACAATTAAGACATTTAAAAATTGTTATATGGTTTCAGATAGGTTATAGTTAGAAATTAGCATTTAAAAAAACCTGAGAAATTGACTGAAAAAAACTTAGGTTTCAAGCAGGTTATAGTTAGGAATTAGCATTTAAAAAACATTAGAAATTCACTGAAAAAAACATAGGTTTTAGGGGTGTTATAGTCAGATGGACATTTCACTCATACAAAACCATTGAAATTCCTCCGTTATACTTAGTTGTACTAACTGTAACTCTCACGCCCGCAGTCCACTGGTGATAATGTCACATATTACATCATTCATGACATGGTCAGTGACATCACTGATGACATCACTGATGACATCTCAAATGACATCACTGATGATGTTGTTTTTTAAATGCTAATTCCTAACTATAACATGTCTGAAACCTATGGTTTTTTCAGTAAATTTCAAAGGTTTTGTAAATGACAATTTTAAAATATATTTATTCTTATACATTTTTTTATACTGATTTACTATTTGTTTTTAAACTATTTATTTTTAGATATTTTATTTTTTTAATTACATTACATTGTGTGGTCCCCCTTCCTTTTACTTTTTTTGGGCCCTGGACACCATCCCCTAGAGCCTGATCCGCAAATCTAAATATATTCATTTTTTTTAATAGGAAGGGGATTCCTATGGAAGAAAATACAAATTACTTGTAAGTATACTTAGAACTACTTTTCAGGGTCAGTGCTGGGCTAAAAGACGCAGCACTGATTTCTCTCCTGATAATAGGTGAGTAAATGGAAATTTTAGGTGAATATTTTAAAGTTCCAAAACTCCACACTTAGAAGAATTTGCAAGTGAAACCAGTCAATGTTAGCCTATGAAAGGAAATTCACTTAACATGCAAATAGTGTTATCGTTACCTTTTCTTACTCAATAGTGCATCCTGCATCCAGCACTGCTGCATCTCCTCTAAACAGTTGAAAGAATGTTAATTACCAAAGACGCGTGAAAGCCCACGTCTCTCTTTTTTTTTAATATCGCTAGACTGCGCGGATCATATGCGCACCATGCGATTTTACCCCAAAAAAATTAGGGTCCTGGGCGTCCTTGTGGGACCCCCTGACCAGACCTAGAGGATCAGGGTGTATCTACCCTCCCCCTTTTCATTTTTGAAATACGCATTTCACACGCTTCTTCAGCCTCCCTTATACCGAGGCATAAAATGGCTGCCAACAGTTTCTAGTTTTGAATGTTGACAACCACTTGTCAGCCAATTAGCATTCAGCGTATGATCAGAAGGGTGCGCTTATGGTATGATGACGATCTGCGCAGATGAGCCTCAATTACTTCTCTTTTATCAATGGGCAGAGGTGTCATTCCCTTTCTCTCGCTGTGGCCGGTTCCATTAACATATGCTTATTGAGTGGGCTCAGGGAGCCTGACCAATAGCAGCTTCACTTGTATACAGGTGTGTTTCACCAGTGCTAGCTAATCCGTGCATTTTTCTTAACCCACCCTTTTTTTTTTATAAAACTTCGCCGAAGCAGTGTTTTGCAAAGGCAATAGGGAAATGTGGGCCACTAGGAGTTGCCTTCAGTTTGCGCATGCATGTTTGTGGTAGCGCATGCGTGTTAATGTTACGCAAGCGCACAGTACGTCCCACCGTCTGGCTATGTACCCCTAACGTATTTCATTTTATTTGCGCATGTTCAATTGCAACATGCCCAATCACAGCTCTCACACTCAGTGACATCATGCTCAACCAATCATCCTTCTGCAAAGCATTTATAACCTGCCAACCTTCCTGAACTTTTCCTATTCCGCAGTCACAGCCATTGATAGTGTTCGTATCCACTTCTTCGTAGGTGAGCAATTTTTTACAAGAGTAATTAAATTAATTAATCTGAACGATCTTTAAATACCGCGTAAAATGAAATTTTTCTTCGATTTGACAATGTTGTTTTTAAGCACGCTTTCCTGCTTTTTTATATCGTTAAAGTTGACTTTGTAACTTTTGTTTCTGTGCAAATCACCTAATCCTGCCACTTTTCTTTAATTTGCCAGGCGCCACTTCATACCAATACCGCAGCAGTGTGCTACGTGCTGTTCAATTTAATGCGATGAAGTTTTTCTCATGTAAGTAGTGCTTCACGTGCCCCATGCATTGCAAAAGTAATGTTTTTGGCAATAGTGTATTTTAGCAGGATTTCCAGCTCTTATACCTCCAATATCTTGTCTTAGTAGGCGATGTTTCTGGGCAAATCACTTTATCCTGCCGCCCTTCATTTTTTAAAGAAGTGCGCCACGTGGTGCTCCCTACCCATGCATTGCCAATGTTGTATTTTACCACTCTCTCCAAGTTTTTTAATAGTGTTAAACTTGATTTGTCCCCTGTTCTATCTCATTATACAGATATCTCAGTCAGTCAGTCAGTCAAATTATCTTTATTCGATTTAGTTAAAAATCATACAAAGAGCATAAAAACATTTATATTCAAATAAAATACAATTAAACAATTTCATTTCAATCGAATATATGTGACAGGGTATTACGGTTAAAATATATAAAAACAATTCATACAGGGGAGTTTAATGATTTCTTACATGCTCTTGATCTAGCCGCCGCCACAAAAAAATTTGCCAAGCAAAATGTGATGCGGATGTTGTTCATTGATTGGAGGTAAAACAGATATCTCAACCATGGGATGTAGTGGTCACCACAAGCTGTTTATTCCTGGCAATGCACTATACCAGATGGTGGTCAACCACTCGACATACCAGATCCACTGACTGCTCTCCATATGCTATCACCAGAAAATTGCAATGGACCTAACGGAGTTATCAGGTTTGACTTCACCATTTCATGTTAGAAAAGCATTCTGAGATAAGCATTTGTGAATTTCATGTGTTTGCAGACAGATAACTGTGCTGTTGTCATGTTTTGATAGAATTAGTTGTCATTCTGATATCGACAAAATAAAAAATAAGCAAGTCCTGCCGATTTTATTGGCCAAACGTGTCATTTCAAATTGAACAATGTATGAGTTATAATTTTCTTGCTTCTACAAATATTTTTATAAAAATATAAATCTCCATTGTGATAGTCTTTTAGACGTTTGTTTCTGCAACCCATATGTTTCTCATTTAAATATTCGTTATACGGTGTCAGCCTGCACTTCAAATACAAAGTGAAAGTGTTGTTTTGAATTTTTTTATTTGAAGACGTGTCTTTCAATTTTTCTTGATGTTTATCTCTCAATTTCTATATTATGGAAGTCCAAAAAGGGTTCTATCAGATCAAGGCCAGGAGTTTGTAAATGAAGTGAGTGACCAATCTGGGCCTAACATTTGTATAATGCAATGCTATTTCCTATTTTGCTTGCCAAATATAACCTCTGATGATTGCTTTTCAACCCCAATCCTATTGAGAAGAAATGTTTTTATGTACATTAAAATTAATCTTGGACATATGTACAATATATACATTTTTAACTCTGTTTTTAGTTTGCAGAATGTTACATAAGTCAGCAGCAAATTTCCGTGCTTGAAGAAAGTATATCCTCCTGTTCCAGCTGATTACACCAATGTCTCAAATATGGCATGAACTAGTTGTCTGAAGCCAAAGATATTCACACATTTTTAACGGATAACGTTAAGGTAAATACTCTCAATATGTTAAGTCGACAAAGTTAAAAAGTAACAGATATAAGTATTTGAGATGGTTTTGGTAGCAGATAATGTCCAATTAACACTTGTACGGATGGGTCTGATACAGGGTGGATCTCTGTATAACTAATGGATGATTAGGTATTAGGATGGCATACAAAGCTCCCAACCTCCGTACTTTTTCTCTTAAAGGGTTTCAAATTGGGGACGAATATTAGGCTGTGCAGCAGAGGTTGACGGTGTTGCTCCACTGGTACTTGGGCCTTCTCATGAAGTAGAAGGAGCCTCTCTCAATCTCCTTAACTCTTCCCTTCCAAAGTTGACCGGATTTGTAGTCTGCAAATGCTTCCACAGACTTGCAGTTCCACACCAGTACTCTTTATTGGGCTCTACTCTTGAAAGCAGTCTTGCATATCCGGCAAGTAACCAACCAAAGCGAAGTTCAATTTGTGAACTCTGTTGGCCACATTGTTTATACAAGGTAAGAAGAGTGGCCTAGATATACAATACCTCCAATTAAATGCATTAGAAATAAAAGAGATTATTTACAAACCCCTTCCACCACTTTATCATCACTTTCAACATGACAAAAGTAACACAAAAGTGGCACAAGAGTTTTGTAAATAAGACCTAAAAAATATAGTCCTGCATAATGACTTGATCTCTCGCCTAATTCTGTCTCATCTCTGAATCATTTTAAAGACCTGTTCATCTGTGATATAAATATGATGCAGTAGGCACTTCTATACAGACACCGTTTGAATACAAGCCTATAAGATAACTGAAATCTATCAGGTACACTGCACACATTAAAAAAATAGTAAATATCGTCAATTGCTACTTTGACTTGTAAAGTTTGACCTCATTTAGTCACATCGATCTAAATTTAAACACTAATTTTCTTTTTTGTTTTGCAGATTAACTACAGTACTTCTTTTGGAGTCCATATTATATGTTGTTTGTTATATTGTTTTGTTAAAGTTATGGTTCTAGTTGTTTATTGTATTGTTATCATTTAGTTATATATCCGGTTAATTACTGTTTTAATAAAAGTTCATTTAAAAAAGTACATACGTCTTTTTTTGTGTGAGGGTATCGGTCCTCAATAGAAATGATATTTATAATTTGAAGTATAATTCTGAGGCTAACTCTTCACCAGATCTTTACCAGAGTGTATAGCTACAACTTACGGTTCCAATTCAAAAGTTTTAAAAGTACAACGCCATTAGCAACATAGTGTGATGAACTTCTAACATCTGTGCTCACTTAAGTGTTTCATGAACTGTTACTATGGTAACAGGCAGAAAGCCGTTTGGGTGTATGGTTAAAAGTTAGTGGCTGTACAGAAACCGTTATATTTACCCTGGATCGTCTGCATGACAGAAAGTCAGCAAAGTAAAACAAAACACTGTGTACCCGATTTACAACCCCCTTGCACCACTTTCGCATCCAACCCCCCCTACAAATTTATGAGTATGTGGGCCTCAACGACCCCCCTCAAGCTCCGGGAATCACCACCCCCGGGAATTTGTGTATTACAGGAGTCAGACTGTGTGGCCCTCCTCCTGGTGCCCTCGAGGGCCCTGGAAACTACTATGACCGGCTCCTGCAGTGTCCCGGGGTGCCTACCCTCGGTATACTGCTGTTTGCTTTGACAGAGCTGGACTCTCATGACTCCCGCCCTCCCATAGCAAACATAGTTTGCATTTTGAAAGACAGAGCAGTGAAATTTGTTCTCACTTTCAAAATCCAAAGCAAATTGCATTTCCATATACAAATTAGCATCTACCCATGCAAAAAAAGCAATACTGGCTCCCGAAGAACGCAAAAGTTCATCACACAATGTTGCTATCAAAAAAATGTCCTTACTTTTTTTGCCCAACAGTTCCTGATTTTGAATGTTTACAACCGCTTGACAGCCAATTAGAATTGAGCGAGTGATCGGGACGGTGCGCTTATGCTACGATTCCAATCCCTGCACAATCTACGATCCATCGCACCCATAGATATATAAATGACTTTAACCGTAATTTCCTCTGAATCTACTGAACACATTGACACCAGATAAGCGAAAGGCACAAGTTTGCTTCTGCACATTATATTTTGCCTGATTTTGCACTTCATGCCATTGTTCATTCCCACAATTTTTTTCTGTTCAGCAATTTTACAGGCTTTACATTTATTTTTTACATGGCCAAAAGCCTTCTATTTTTGTCCATGATGCTGATTGTTTGGCCTTAAAGCGACTGTGCGTTAATCTATCTCCAATGTTTACTGCTCCTCTGTAAGTAATGTTTGGATGGTTCCCAATTATTGCTGATAGCGTGGGGTCCAATTGTAAAATTCCCCAGTGTTTTTTAATTATCCTGGTTAATTGGCCTGCTTCCGTTGTAAATGTTGTTATTAATTTGATTTTCGGGAAATCATCTTTTTCTTGTGTTTTCTTGGAGTCCTGTAGGATCTCTGTACATTATCTTAGTGTTAAATCTCTGTAAATTCTTTTCAATTACCTTCTTAGGGTAATTTCTCTTTTTAAACTTATCTGGGCATCTTGACTATGTTTTTCAAATTCTCCACCTGATAAACAATTTCTTCGTAATCTAAGGAAACTACCATATGGAATGCTCCATATGGAAAACACTTGGACTTTACAGTGACCATGGTGTGTGAGTCTTTTCTTGTGAACACACTTTCACCCATGACCACTATTGTTGCTGCAATTAAAATCGTTAATTTTCTCCTGCCTTTAATTGCTAGTTCTTTTACTATTCAATTTGAGAGGTTTGTGGAGTTGTAAAGAGGCACCAGCGGTGAAGTCTCACTAAGCACCAACAAACCAAGTAATCTCCACATTTGGCAAACCGAAGTCCCTGTCAATAGCTCTCTTTTTTGCTGCCTCTTTAGCCCAATAGACATACCTCTGATCCACACTTTAAGCATTTTGAAGTGAAGGACAATAGTAGTCAAGAGAAGGCTGGAGCTGAATGAGGTGGTTTTCCAAATGAAACACAGTTAAAATGGAGGTGCTTTTAAAATATTTATATATTTAATTGGATGGTGACAGCATGAAAGTGAATAAAATTAGTTAGTGTGTTGGAAGCTTGAGCAAGAAGTCGTATTATTGACTGCTGTTTAAAAAAAGAAATGTAATTCACACATGGATATGCTTTTTAATCTGTAGAGAAAAGCACACTTTTTATATCTTATTTTAAAATAGCATGTTCCTTCTAGAATGTGCTCTTAACTTGTGACCTATTGGTTCCACTGGGTTGCTAGGTACAATGAGCTAAGAGTGTATTGGGGGGAGGGAGTTAAAGAGGCGGAACATTTTTTTGAAGTTGAGGAGTGCTGACACAATTTAAGAACTGGCAAGCTTTAATTTCCAACTCAGGACTGTGCACTAAACTGTTGTTGAATCTTGAAAATTAAAAAAACTGAAGCTAGCTATAGGTTTGAACTCACGTTTTTTTGTTTTTTTTACGATTTCTCCGTGATGATCATGGAAACATCACAAAACGTGCTGACAGGAACCTTGTTTTTAAAGAGAGGGAAACGGCTAACAGATGCTAACCATTAACACTTGGAGATGCAGTAGTCTAAAATGAAAGACATGATTTCTTTTGATGTTTTTCTTATGATCATAGAGTGGAAAGTTGAAAAGGTTGCTATTGTATAGTTGCTTTCTACGAGAGTGGTGCACCATTCTTGTGCTTAGTTTTTAAAAGTCTTAACAGTGTCAAAACAATCCAGAAAGAGCTAAAACAACAATTTGATCTATGAACTCAATTCACTGTTATGTGTATAACTTTTTAATTATTTAAAAAATGCATATTAGTAATGAAGATGTATATGGGAGTTTGATTAAAATGAATATCACAGAGATGTGAAAAAATTATGTATCAGATGAACTGTATCTGGCAGAGGGTATGTGTTTAAGGTGTTAGTACTGTTGAAAATGGCAATAAGCTATGCCTATGTGCAGAATAGATGTATCTATATTATATGCATTCTGGGAGCTGTGGTACTTTTAGTCACATTATTAAAAGGAGAACTGTAGTCATGAATAAAATATAAATGAATGTGGTGTGCCTGTTTATAAATTATAAAGTAGTAATACTTGTTAGTTATGTATTAGGAAGTGTTTGTCAATGTGTTTTATAACTTGTATGATTGGTTTGCATATGTTTAGTTGGTGACATAGGTTTTTCTGGTTGCAGATAGCTATAAGTACAATGAAATTCTTGAGTTTACTTAAAGACGCAGAGAACTATGGGCAAGATGTAGGTAGCCAAATACCGCTCAGTGATACCGAAAATCTGTAGATTTCAGCATTACCGACCGGTATATAGCATTCCCCAATGTAGGAAAGAAATCGGTAATAAGGAATCAGTAAACCGATTCCTTATTACCGATTTCTAATTTACCGATTTAGATTTACTGAACACCCAAATACCTATTGGTAAATAAGAAATGGTAAAAACTAGAAAAGAGATGTAGAAAAATTTGGTAATACCAAATTTCCAAACATTTCGGTATTTAAGTGTCAGTAATTACCATTGACTCAAAGCAGGTGGTAATCAGGTGCACTGTATTTAAACAGTGCCAAAATGCAACAGTGTGATCACTATGGCGGCCCTCTATGTTATTTCAAGGTGGCTATGGCTACAGGCAGCAGGAGTGAGTATCTGGAGACGGGAGGAGCGCATTTACAGACAGCACATCACCCTCTTGCTACTGACTGAGGCAGAGATCCATGAAAGGTACAGGCTACACCCCCAAACCATCCTGGACCTGATAAGGGACCTGCACCCACTCCTGGAGCATCCAACACCAAGGGCACACGCTATACCACCACATGTGCAGGTGCTCTGTAGCCTACACCTACTTGCATCTGGAAGTTACCAGGGGGTGATAGCTGCGGTAGGTAGGGTGTCACAGAGTTGCCTGTCCCGTTTCTTTAACAAGTTCCTGGATGCCATGATGCAGAGAATGCATCACTACATAAGCTTCCCAACCACACAGGTGGAACTGCAGAAAACCAAGACAGACTTTTACCAAAAGGCACAGTTACTGCATGTTATGGGGTGCATTCATGGGACACACATTCCAATCTGCCCACCTCCAGCCACTGAGTACATCTACCGAAACAGAAAATCGAACAACTCCATTAATGTGCAGGTAATCTGCGATGCAGCCAACTTAATCACCAACATTGTGGCCACATTTCCTGGGAGCACCCACAACTCATACATTTCCCAGAACAGTGGGATCTACACACGCCTGGCTGCGGGAGAATTGGAGGACAACTGCTAGGTAAATCACTGTGACACACCCTGATGTATACTGCAGACGAATGTGTTGGTGACTGTTATTAATGGCACGGTCTTCCCCACCTAGGTGATAGCGCTTATGCTGTGCGGTCAATCATCCTCACTCCTTACCTAAACCTATGATCCCTAAGTGAGAGACGATACAATGTGGCACACAAATCAACACGCAACTTTATGGAGCGCACCTTTGGACTATTGAAAAGCAGGTACCGCTGCCTCCACAAAAGCAGAGGTGCACGTCAGTACACACCCATCATCTGCTGCAAGATCCTCACAACTTGTGCTATGCTGCATAACCTTGCCACTAAGAAAGGTACAGAAGTTGAATTAACTGACTCTGAGGATGATGATGAATTTGCACAGCCAGAGCCCAATGCAACAGAAGTGGCTCCAGCAACAGATGGGAGATAAAGACGGGCTGAGATCACACACAACTATTTTTGAGTAAGTAAGGAGACACAGTCAGTTGTTGTATTTGAATGACGTAGTTTAATATATTGGCACTACGCCACTACATGAAGGGCTCAACATGGCAGTCCTATTTGTAACCACCCAACGAGGATGTCATGGGTTAAGTCACCCAGTTAAGAAGACAAAGTGTGGCTTGCATTAACGCCTGCCGCCACGTACAACAGTGCTGGGTTCTCTTTGCAGACTGTCATCACTGGTAATCGATTCAGTACCAGCACCATGACCTCTGCTGCTCCTCCTGGACTCAGTTGCAGGGGGCGTTATACTAGTGCGACTTGTTGTCTCCTCACTGTCCCCCACATCACCTGCACTAGTATTGGCAGCCTGAGTATTTAGGAGCACTTCAAGTGCAGCTGTAACTTTCACATGCCCCCTTGACACATCATGGCTGCAGTGTGCCATCTCTTCCTGCATGGACATGGAGCGCCTGCAGAGCAGAGAAGTGGCAGTGGAGAGGCGGTTCACTGCCTTTGTATGATTCTCTATCTTCTGCCTCTCTCTGCACTGTGCCATCCTGTCCTCATCAAGCTTGCTGCATAGCAACATCACTGACTGGGACATGTCCCTCATGCCCTCAGCCATTTTCTTCATGCCCTCGGCCAGTGTTGTGTTCATTGAGCAGATGCCCTTCTCTATGTTCTGCATGTTTGCAGTCACGTGTCTCATCTGCCACTGAACTGATTGTATTGGTTTCCCTTGCAGGCGCTGAACCTTTAACATGGTTGCCTCCAGACCTGCAAACACACCATGCTCCTCCCCCGCAAAGGTGTCCTGGGTTCCCTAGCCCTGCAGCGTCTGGCACCTGTGTGTGCTCGCTCTGTGGGGGACTGTGATTCTGCATTATTGCCATCCACTGGCACCGTTGACTGTTCTCCACCCCTGCTGTCTTCCAATGACAACTCCATCTCTTGGAGTCTGGCAGTAGTCTCAGTAGAGAAAGATCTTAGAATTTGTACTGTTGTATAGTGATTAATGCGCTTATTGAGATAACTGGCTCCAGTGCCATGCAGGGCTTTGAATATTATCGCAGTTTTCTCATCAATACTTTTATTGCAAATGTTGCAGTGCTAATATCAATGACGCCATATAAGGTGTTATCAATGATGTAATATATGGAGTATTTAGCAGTACATGGTGAGGGCATGAGTTATAGTTACCTTTAAGCATGAAGTGGGTTAAAAGTGGGTATATGAGTGTCTGAGTGGGTCTGTGAGTGGGTCTGTGAGTCATGTGTGAGTCTCTGCGTAGATCTATGAGTTGGTGAGAGATAAATAATGAGTGATTATATAAGTTGGTATATTAGTGCCTGACTGAGTCAGTGAGTGAGTTTACATGTCTGAGTTCATCTGTGAGTGGGTGCATGAGTGAATGAGTCTGTGAGCGGCTCTAAGAGTGTCTAAGTTGTTCTGTGAGTTGATGCATGATGCCTGAGTGGGCTGTGTTCATTTTCTGCCTTTTTTCTGCTCGCTTCTGACATTTATTTTGCCTCTTTCTGCTTGTTGCTGAACTTTATTTTTCCTACTTCTGCTCATTTCTCACCTTTATTTTGCCTCTTTCTGCTCGTTGCTGACCTTCATTTTGGCTCTTTCTGCTTGTTTCTCACCTTTTTGCCCTCTCTTTTTCACTACTTTCTCCTTCCTTCCCCTCATTGGGGAATGTGGCAGGAACCTCAATGTACCATCAGTCCTTGGCATTGCTCCTGCATGCAGGGACCTGATTCAAATAGCAGCTCCCTGCTTTCTGGAGCAATGTTTTCATCTGTTTCCCTGCAGGCATATTTGCGTACAAGGAAACAGATGAAAATTCTGATTTCTGCAAGCCGGAGCTGTATGACAGCTCCTGCTTGCAGAAAGCAGAGTTCTATTTCCTTTTGCTTGCTGGGAGTCGTCAGCTCCCAGCAAGCAAAAGCAAACAGCTACCTCCTGAGAGTGGACACCTCAGGTGCTAGCAGGGGCTAGCCTTGGGGTGTGGGAGCGGGAGTTCCCAGGGCCATCTATGGCTCCTTGAGGGGGCTGCTTGGCCCCTCAAACATTTATTTTAGTCTTGAGGAGATGTTGGTTCCCTGGGCCAGGTGTCCACAATGGACCTCCTTTGTTATTTTATTTTAGCTCCATGGAGGCGGCACTCTATGGGGCACGGGAGCTGTGGCTGTGCAGACCCCCACACGTTCTAATGGTTAACCTAGGGCGGTAGCTGTGTCCGGAGCTGCGGGGGACCAGACGGACCTCCATGTTTATGAACGTTTGCTCAGGGAGGGGGTGGTCCTGATGCGGCAGGGAGTGTGTGCACCCCATATTTTTTCTATCTTAGCCCCAGGGACATGGTGGTACTTGGGGCGTCCATCTCCTTTTTTCAGCCCCCAATGCCCACAGAACCTGGCCCACCCAGGGCAAAGTTAAAGAACCGCTTGGGAGAATGTCTTTTTTTTTTAAACAATCTCAGAAAAATCTGTGGATCAATGCATGGCTTTTTCTGAATTTCTTTGAAAGAAATGCTTTTAAGCCTTGGCAGGGCAGCTGGGGGACTGCTGCACCACAACTATGGGCTCAAGGTGTCCCTACACTGGCCCGCTTTATTTTTTTTATCCTTATTTGTGGGACTTGGCACAAGCCGAGTCCCAAGATTGCCGCAAAACTTCCTGGTTGAAGGGTTGAATGCCAATCAGAATGCAGCATGAGGATCTGCATAGGAACCACGTCACTGTATATCTATATTTTTCAGCTTTAATATCTCTAAAACTACTGAACCGATTGACACCAAATGACAAAAAGCTCAATCTTCAGGGCACAAGTCTACATTTGCAAAATTTGGTGTAATTGCACTGAACCGTTGGGGCTGTAGTTGTGTTCAAAGCCCCTACGGGAAAATGCATAGTGAAAACGTGTTTTGGGACCCCCATTTTAATCAGCACCTGCTTAATGGATCACACTGAAACTGTCAACACAGCACCGATATATTAACGACTGCCGGTCAACAAAATTATATATATATATATATATATATATATATATATATATATATATATATATATATATATATATATATATATATATGAACCGATAATCCTCACCACCTCCGCAGCTGCAGCGAAATGAAGACACAGACCCCAGGCTGTCGGCAAGGTAAGATTTTATTCAATACTTCTCAACGGGCGACGCGTTTCGAGCATCAAGTGCTCTTGTTCACACACCGTGCACCCGGTCAGCTGGCATAATATATATATTTTTTTAAAGTGATGCTCCACCTCTCAAGTCTATCACATGGTCACATGGTAAACATAAAGGAAATACTAAACGTTACCCAAGGTCAGCTCTATATGGAGAAATATACAACCTGGAACATTCATTGATTGACATGATATAAAGTTCAATCAAGCTAATTTAAAACACATAAAAACAGTGTTATTTCTGCATGAATGCAGTTTCAAAACATTGTAATTATTTGATAATAATTGATCACCGGGACTGATGTGTGTATTTAGAGACATAACTTGCATCAATCATAAATTAATGATATATATAAATATATATACATAAATCTACACTATTTACATTACAAAGTTTAAACAATCATTTACATATTACTGCTTAAAATGCATTGTAATTCAACTAGGACTGATTATTGATCCCTAGATTGCTTTTGTCTAAAAAATACAAGTTTACCCATTAATTGGGATATCCCTATGTATTAGCCCCCTGTGAAATACAACTAATTAGTGTCTTGCCAATGAATGTATCTTATCCGATAAGATTGCTGTTAGTAGACAGACCTTGCATGACCTGTGTAAAATAATTATTAGTGATTTTAAATGACATACACTCTTCTAGCACACTACAGGAGGATTACTTGATACCATGAAACTCAGTAATTTCACCCTTTGCAACGTTTCAAACCCCAATAATAATAACTTAACAAAAAATATTAATTTCTAAAGTGTATAGATACATGAGAAAATAGTGAAAAATACCTTAATCAATACATATACTGACAATTATATTTATTGACAATATTTACATTATGCGGAATGATTTGTTGTTTTGGGTTAATCCATTCAGCTTGAATTCTCATTTGGTTGCATATATGCAACCTACTTTCGAGTGGTGCACTGGATCGCACAACAAACCTCTTATATTCACTCGTACTGTTCAGTTGGGCTCAACCCTAATGATAGAAACACAAGTTTTATATTTCAATCAAAATATATATTTCCAACCGGTTGCCCTGAAGCATTAGGTGGCACTCGACAGCACTCTGCCATCAGGCTGTATCACCAGCTTGCCTTCCAGCTCCGCTTTAAAGTAATTGCTGCCAATGCGTTTCAAGGGGTTTAAACCTCTTCTTCCTGGGCTATAACAGACGCCATTTGAAACTCGCATGTGCCATATTTCACGTTTCTTTTATTTGCATATCAACCCCCAGTGGGCATGTGCTCAGTGCAATGCATTGTGGGACACAGAGTCTGACGGCGAGAATAATTGTTCCTTAAAGTAAGTTCAAATGTACCTCTGTAAATTGATATACTCCTTGTTTCCTTAGTAGTTAGTTTCACAGTTAAGCAGGCTCAATTTGCATCTCGAGCGCTGTGCTGATCCCGTCCTGAACAGTGCAGAACTACAGCCTCGTCCAGCTGGTTAAACACTCTTTTCCCTCCTGGCGATGGTGCTTAACCTCACGTCAGGCTGCAGTGTAAAGTTATTTCCAACAAGTTGCCCTGAAGCATTAGGTGGCTCTCGACAGCACTCTGCAATCAGGCTGTATCATGCAGCTTGCCTTCCTGCTCCGCTTTAAAGTAGTTGCTGCCAACGCGTTTCAAGGTGTTCAAACCTCTTCTTCCTGGGCTATAACAGACGCCATTTGAAACTCGCATGTGCCATATTGGACGTTTCTTTTATTTGCATATCAACCCACAGTGGGCGTGTGCTCAGTGTTATGCATTGTGGGACACAGAGTCTGACTGCAAGAATAATTTTTCCTTAAAGTAAGTTCAAATGTACCGCTGTAAATTATTATACACCTTGTTTCCTTAGTAGGTAGTTTCACAGTTAGGCAGGCTCATTTTGCATCTCGAGCGCTGTGCTGATCCCGTGCTGAACAGTGCAGAACTACAGTCTCGTCCAGCTGGTTAAACACTCCTTTCCCTGCTGGCGGTGTTGCTCAACCTCACGGCCAGGCTGCCGTGTAAAGTTATTTCCAACAAGTTGCCCTGAAGCATTAGGTGGCACTCGACAGCACTCTGACATCAGGCTGTATCATGCAGCGTGCCTTCCTGCTCTGCTTTAAAGTAATTGCTGCCAACGCGTTTCAAGGTGTTCAAACCTCTCCTTCCTGGGCTTTAACAGACGCCATTTAAAACTCGCATGTGCCATATTTCACGCTTCTTTTATTTTCATATCAACCCCCATTGGGCGTGTGCTCAGTGCAAAGCATTGTGGGACACAGAGTCTGACTGCGAGAATAATTGTTCCTTAAAGTAAGTTCAAATGTACCTCTGTAAATTAATAAACTTCTTGTTTCCTTAGTAGGTAGTTTCACAGTTAGGCAGGCTCGATTTGCATCTCAAGCACTGTGCTGATCCCATCCTGAACCGGGCAGAACTACAGCCTTGTCCAGCTGGTTAAACTCTCCTTTCCCTGCTGGCGGTGGTGCTCAACCTCACGGCAAGGCTGCCGTGTAAAGTTATTTCCAACGAGTTGCCCTGAAGCATTAGGGGGCACTTGACAGCACTCTGCAAACTCTGGGATTCCTTGAGACGTCATTTTACCTGCTGTTGCCTACGGACTAGAGCCCACACCTTGCGGAACCCGCTCCGCGGGTCCCGCGTCGCTGGAGGAGGGTAAACGAGGCTGTCATCCGCTGGGTGCTGGGTGTGTGACAGGGCTGCGAGCTACAACCTGGACTCAATTTCCCAGGAGTCCCGGGTTGTTCAGGCCGATCCAGCTGGCCCGCTCTCCCTGACCGCCCCACCCAGCCCAACCCGCCTCATAAACCGCTGAAACCATCTTGCCTTGAGATTCCTTGAGACGTCATTTTACCTGCTGTTGCCTACGGACTAGAGCCCACACCTTGCGGAACCCGCTCCGCGGGTCCCGCGTCGCTGGAGGAGGGTAACCGAGGCTGTCATCCGCTGGGTGATGGGTGTGTGACAGGGCTGCGAGCTACAACCTGGACTCAATTTCCCAGGAGTCCCGGGTTGTTCAGGCCGATCCAGCTGGCCCGCTCTCCCTGACCGCCCCGCCCAGCCCAACCCGCCTCATAAACCGCTGAAACCATCTTGCCTTGGGATTCCTTGAGACGTCATTTTACCTGCTGTTGCCTACGGACTAGAGCCCACACCTTGCGGAACCCGCTCCGCGGGTCCCGCGTCGCTGGAGGAGGGTAACCGAGGCTGTCATCCGCTGGGTGCTGGGTGTGTGACAGGGCTGCGAGCTACAACCTGGACTCAATTTCCCAGGAGTCCCGGGTTGTTCAGGCCGATCCAGCTGGCCCGCTCTCCCTGACCGCCCCGCCCAGCCCAACCCGCCTCAAAAAACCACCTATAAGAATTAGTTCCATACGCTGCACGGGAGCGCGCGGGAGCGCCCGGGGCTAAGCCCGGGCAAAGGGCGGGCCCTCTGAGGCCCTCGTAGGCCAGAGCAGGCCGGGCCGGGCCCATTCTCTAACTTCTGTTGATCGGAGCTCCTCGCTTCAGGTTAGTTCAATGGCTACGCCATCCGATGAGGGGACACCTGGGAAGAAGGGAAAACTTCGCAATGGGTCATTGGACAAATATTTCCCCAAGGTTTTGACTGAGGGAGATAAGGAACTGACCATGGCTGAGCGAAGGGCTGAGCGGCGACGCTCAGTGGAAAGCATGAAAAATAGATCCTCTACTGATATTGTTCCACTTTCTATGTCCCAGGAGGGGGACTCATCTGACATTGGGAGGGAAACCGTTAGCCAAGAAGGTTTCCCTCTTCTGTTGCGTGACTGTACCCCCACCCCTTGTATGATCCCTGACCCTATTGTAATCGATTCTCCCACTCTTAATCCTTGTGATACTACTATTCCTGTGAAGCTTAGGAAAACGAAACCTAAACAACTAGTGGTAGCCAGATACATGGCCCACCACCGAGTAAAAAAAGGAGGAAATTAAGGGTGGGGCTAGGCAAAGTAAAAATTCCCCACTCAGACTTTGGTAAAGGGCCTAAATTACCCATAATACAAGCAAGGGCATCTGTGGAGTTACCAGCACCACTAACACCCGATGCACTAATACCAGAGGTTATTCCGCTCGATATGGTCCCAAACATAGTGGGCTCTGATATTAACCGGGGGCCCACAACACCAAACAGACTGACCTCCCCTTCATTAATGGGGAATTTGGAATTTTTATTGAGGTCTCTGCTACTTCCCATTACTGAGATCATCAAGAAAGTCGAAATTAGACTGACACTAATAGAGTCTGCTATAAATAGTATGGTTACGTTAACCAAGGCCCAGGAGAGCGGGGGGCTCAATCCAAACCTATCACTAGGGTTCCGACTAATCAGATTGTTAAAACCCCAGCTAAAACCCCTACTGCCCCACTTCAGTTGTCTAAACAGACGCCACAGCCTCATGGTAGGGATGTGCCTGGTATTCAAAAACCAAACCCCTTAAAAATCTCACATACCTCAGCAATAGGGCCAGAGGGTGACTCTCAAAGGGCAGCGCTAAAGGCACCTGTAGTAAATAAACCTGAGGGGCAGGGGGAAGGAAGATACAATAGAGGTACCGTAACTAAGGTCCCACAAGTAGAGATTCCCCCACAAGCTGTGCCCTATGTAGTAGTTTTGACTGGGGTTCCGCCTTTAGCAGAAAATAAGAAGGAGGGTTATGCCCAATTGAAAAATAAAATAATTCATTGGTTGAGGTCATACAGGCCCATAGCCCCAAATGTGGACGGTGATATAGTACATGTTAGGCGGATTACTTGGTTGGGCAGTAGACGTAAAGACATTGAAGGGGATTTAGTGGTGGTTAATTTTAGAGATCCTCGGGCAGTAGACTACATTCTAAACTGGCCCAATGGAGGAGGGGGAAACTGCATTACACCTAGGGCTTTAACCTATTTTTACCCGAGGTCGGTTTCGTACCCCCCCAACCACCGGGAAGAGTTCTATCCTCCGAGGCCCAATCCTCAATTTGTACATAGTAGCACCTATCCCATATATGGCCAGTATTTCTCTCAGCCCAATGGACAGTTTGGTTGGACTACGATTCCACAGAGACACTACCCAAGTCACAATAGTGGGATGGAGCACTTAAGACCCTTCACCCCTCTGGATACTTGTAATAGGTTCTCGCAGCTCTCCGGAATCGAGGACTGCGATTGATGCCTACAGTCTAAGGAGGAGGGTTGTGGTCAACAAGGTGTGGAACCCCCGCAAGAAGGGGGAACTGACGACAAATGCCAGGCGGATACTCCAGTCGTTTCTAATAAGTTTAGTATTTGTACGAATGTGGCTCCCCTTGAAGCCCTGGGTATGTTTAATACTGCTGACTGTATTGCACCCCCTAAGCAAATTAGTTGTATGGCCAATATTTGTATGAATAATGTGGGTATTGGGGGGGGAGAGGGTGTGCCTCAATCAGACCCTAAGGGACGCCAAGTAATACATTTGTTATCCTGGAATATAGCAGGGTTAAAAAGGAAGATAGATATTCCTGAATGGCATGCATTCATCGAGAAGTTCGATGTCTGCCTGTTTCAGGAAACCTGGTGTCTGCTACCAATTGATAAATCCGGATATACTACTTTCTTTTCCCCAGCGATAAGTAGAGGGAAGGGTAGACCAGCAGGAGGCCTTCTTGTCTGGATAAGAATTGATCTGGACTGGGACATGGTTCTCCATGATCACCAGTGTAGTGATATACTGCACCTTTCATCCAGGGGCCATATTGGGGGGAATAGGCTTGAGCTATTTAATGTGTATGCTAGAGGAGTTTCGGGGGATAGCACCTCTACAACCATAATGAGCTTAGATTCTGCTTTAGCTAATTGCCCTCCTGCAGCTAAAATTATTGTGGGTGGGGATTTCAATTGTACGTATGAACCCCTCCTTGGAGATGACCCCCTAGGTACTGAGGAGGAAGACTGCAGGTGGTCTATCCCACTTTTGTTAGTACCACCCATCCGAAAATGGTCCGCAAGGGCAATCCAAATGACTGCCCTTACCAGGGAACACAAACTAAGAGCTCTGAATGGCAGGACCTTGTCTGATAAGACAGGTGCAATGACTTTTAACAGGTTTATGGGCCCGTCCAGAATAGATTACATCTTAATGGACGTTAGTATGTGGTCTGACCTTATCGATATGGAGGTGGTACCTACACTGGATAGTGACCACAACCCCCTATGTAGTAAGTTTAAATGGGGGAAATGTAAAGAGAGGGGGGGCGAGTGCGCCATTGAAAATAACTAAGGAGATTATCCCTTATGAAAATAATCGAAGATTGAAATGGGAAAAGGCTCATTTAAATGAAAACCAACTAGGGATCATTAAATCCTTCGTTGAAGACCTGCATCGAGATTTGGAGGCAAGGGAAGGGGAGGATTATAATGCCCCGAACCCTTCCTTCAGCCTCGATTCTGCTTATAAAGGCACGATAGATCAAGTGAGTCATTATTTTATTTCCAAAGGGAAAAATTGTAGACCGAAGATCACACCGCCCATCTCTAGCAACCCCTGGTATTCGGCACAATGTAAGGGGAAAAGGAAAAATTTGACAGCTGCCCTACTCACAAAGAATCCAACTCTAGTTAGAGCGGCTAGGAAGGATTATTTGAGAGTAATAGCACTGGCCAAACGTGATTGGGAGGAGGAGCACTGGAAGGACATAACAGATGCTGTGAGCAAGAGGGATACGACGTTATTTTGGGATTTAATTAACAGAGCTAGACAGGGTAAATCCCAGCCTCTAGCAGCCCATATCACTAGCCAACAATGGTTTAATCACTTTTCAGCTCTATATGGTGGCAGTGAAGATATAACCTGTCCTATGGTGGTTAGCGGTGGGGGAGGGGAACCCCGCGGGGAGATGGAGTGTCTATTCACGGCCTCTGAAGTAGCAGTGGCTATTAGACATTTGACCCCAAAGAAGGCGGCCGGCCCGGACGGGATCCCTGGGGACCTCTTGATCGCAGAACCCTTGGCCTGGGCAAATCTTATAGCCACTATTATGAATTTGATAGCAAGGGGCCACCCTGTGCCAGATTCTTGGAAGGGTGCCGAGGTGGTCACTGTGTATAAGAAGGGGGCAAGAGATGACCCTGCCAACTACAGACCTATCAGTCTGATAGATGTAATTCAGAAAGTGGTTGGCAGGGTCATTATCTCAAGGGTAGGAGATTGGATGGAGGAGGAAAGTATTCTCTCTCATCTCCAGGCCGGATTTCGCCGGAAGGTGGGCACGATGGACCAGGTCTTTCGCTTATTTGGGATCTATTGGAAGACAGTTACCATCAAGAAGGGCAGCTTGTATATGGCCTTCATAGATCTCAGGACGGCCTTTGACCTGGTCCCTCGTGCCAAACTGTGGGAGATCCTGGAAAGCATGGGCTTCCCTGGTACACTTTTGAGATTAATTGTAAGGCTTTATGAGGGGACATATGCGAGGATCAGATGGGGTGCCCAGGGTCAACTGACAGATAGGGTACCCGTGAGGAGTGGAGTCCGACAGGGGTGTATTATGGCTCCGACCCTCTTCTCCTTGTTTGTGAATGGAGTGGTGGACCACCTAAGAGGAGAAGAGACGGATGCTCCATCCCTGGCGGGGGAAAAGATCCAGACCCTACTCTTCGCCGATGACACCTTACTGATAGCTAAATCCCCGATAGGCCTGCAAAAACTTCTGCATCGATTTAGTTCATTTTGTATAGATAGAGGCCTAACCATCAATACCACGAAAACTAAATTGATGGCCTTTTCGCCCTCCAAAAAATTTTAAAATAATTTTCTGCTTAATGGGGCTCCCCTGGAGCTGGTTGACGCATTCGACTACTTAGGGGTCCGGATAAATAGCCGAATGAATTGGAAGGATCACCTGGCTAAAATGTTACTGGGCCACAAAAGAGTATCTGGGGTGACTCTGCGAGAGTATCGGGAATCAATTAGCAAACCAGTGTCACCGGTTATGGCCATCTATGAGGGTCAGATACTCCCGGCAGCATTATACGGCTCCGAACTATGGGGGTTCGACAATGTTACTGAGTTAATCTTAGCAGAAAATACGTTTTTTAGAGATGTGGTGGCCCTCCCCGTTTCTACCCCGCTGATCCCCCTGCAGCTAGACCTCGGTAGACGAGCCTTAAAGGATATAGTGAGGCTGCGTCCACTGCTCTTCTGGGTTCGCTTAAGAAGGACCAAGGAGCTGGCCAAATACGCTGAAGGTTTGGATGACCTAATCTCGCTTGATATTGGTAATAAAATTGGATGGTTAAATAACTTGAGGCACTTAGTCTCACAATTGGGGTTGAGAGATGTATGGGAGACTCAATCTCACCCGCCCAAATTAGTGATCAAAAAACTATATTGGGATTGGGTACAGGCCGACGCAACACGCAGCATGGTTGGAGGCTCACTTACGGAGTGCTTTCTTCAATTCAAGTGGGCTAGAAAATTGGAACCCCTCTTTGACATCATAACTAAGCCACTAGATAGGGCCCTATATCTAAAATTAAGGTACGGGACCCTCCCGGTTCACGAATTTACTACAAGGTGGTCAAATTACGGTGGCCCATCGCGATCATGTCCGGGGTGTGCGGCTCCTAAAGAGACTGTGGCCCACTTATTTTTTGCCTGTCCCGCGTATAAAGTGGCACGGAACATCTGGTTGAAACCAGTTTGTAGGGGCTTGGGGCTGAGATGCCACAGATCGGCCCTACGAGTGCTCTCGTCAGACTCATCATCCATCACACTGATTTGCGGGGTTTCTAAGTTTTTGAGTAGTGCCTGGCTTACACGCTTAAGAATTCTGAAAATGAACTCTAGGCCACCAATTGACCAGAGTAGAGATAATTGAAGGCCATCTACTTAAACGAATTGTTGAGTTTCATTGCTTGTGGCCCTTATTAATTGTATTGTCTGTGCTTTGTTTACATTTTAATCATGGTCTTCTTTGTTGATAGTCATATTTTTTAACTTGATGAAATGTTTTTAAAAAAAATGTATATTGTAAATCTTTTATGGTGAGCAAATTTTTACTGAATAAAGACATTCAATCACTCTGCAATCAGGCAGTATCATGCAGCTTGCCTTCCTGCTCCCCTTTGAAGTAAGTGCTGCCAACGCGTTTCAAGGTGTTCAAACCTCCTCTTCATGGGCTATAACAGATGCCATTTGAAACTCTCATGTGCCATATTTCATGTTTCTTTTATTTGCATATCAACCCCCAGTGGGCTTGTGCTCAGTGCAATGCATTGTGGGACACAGAGTCTGACTGCAAGAATAATTGTTCCTTAAAGTAAGTTCAAATGTACTTCTGTAAGTTAATATACTCCTTGTTTCCTTAGTAGGTAGTTTCACAGTTAGGCAGACTTAATTTGCATCTTGACCACTGTGCTGATCCCATCCTGAACAATGCAGAACTACAGCCTCGTCCAGCTGGTTAAACACTCCTTTCCCTGCTGGCGGTGGTGCTCCACCTCACGGCCAGGCTGCCGTGTAAAGTTATTTCCAACGAGTTGCCCTGAGGCATTAGGTGGCACTCGACAGCACTCTGCAATCAGGCTGTATCATGCAGCTTGCCTTCCTGCTCTGCTTTAAAGTAATTGCTGCCAACGCGTTTCAAGGTGTTCAAACCTCTTCTTTCTGGGCCAAAACAGACGCCATTTGAAACTTGCATGTGCCATATTTCACGTTTCTTTTAATTGCATATCAACCCCCAGTGGGCGTGTGTGCAGTGCAATGCATTGTGGGACACAGAGTGTGACTGCGAGAATAATTGTTCCTTAAAGTAAGTTCGTAATGTACCTCTGTAAATTAATATACTCCTTGTTTCCTTAGTAGGTAGTTTCACAGTTAGGCAGGCTCAATTTGCATCTCGAACGCTGTG
Organism: Lissotriton helveticus; assembly: GCF_964261635.1. Lineage (NCBI taxonomy): Eukaryota > Metazoa > Chordata > Amphibia > Caudata > Salamandridae > Lissotriton > Lissotriton helveticus. The sequence continues at coordinate 596,431,954 of NC_136063.1, read as the reverse complement.
CTGATCCCGTCCTGAACAGTGCAGAACTACAGCCTCATCCAGCTGGTTAAACACTCCTTTCCCTGCTGGCGGTGGTGCTCCACCTCACGTCAGCCTGCTGTGTAAAGTTATTTCCAACGAGTTGCCCTGAAGCATTAGGTGGTGTAGTTCTGAAAATTCTGGACTCGTGAATAAAACTTCGTCGTAGCATGACGTTTTTGATATCAAAAGACCGAAAATGGCTAGTACACTATGTACAAGCATTTTCGTCATATTCGAGTGACGATTTCACCTCGAAATCGTCATTTTCGTCTTGAACCCTTGGCTTCCATTTTGTGTACGGCAGCCATTTTGTGAGTTGCCCTGACATAGGCTTATAATACAGCTAAATTCGATATCAAAGGACACGTACACCTTGATTGACTTTTCTCTGACCTGGGCAAGCTGAAACCTTTGCCTCAGGCCGAACCTGTTTGGTCAGTTCCTCTCCCAGTGGCCGAACAAGATAGCATCAAGGCACAACAGGCCATAAACCCTTTTCATCGCACACACACCCTGCCGAATCTTGCTCACACCTGTCCCTGCTCTTTTCTCTCTCACCTGCTTTATGATGGGGAGGTGCCCGTTTTTATTGGGGGTCCACCGGTATCTGATGGAAATGTTGGGCCTTGCCGGGTAATTTGTTGTGGGCTGGACAAACTAAAATGTGGGCTTGTCATCATGACTCTGCTTTTTCTTTGTAATGGGAACATGTGAATGGTATACTAAAATTCGAAGAATGTTTGCCTAAAGCACAATATTTTGTATAAAAAGAGAAGCCTGACTTTGTAAGATTGAGCAGTCTCCTGAGAATATACATCCCGTGCTGTTGTACTTCTAGGACGCCTGTTACCTTGGTTGCAGCCAATAAAATCGATCCTTGACTTCACCTAGAAGACTCTGAGTTTCTGTAGTCTAAATCAGGAAAGTACTCGAGGTCTTTGGGTGTGTACCCTGACACCACTGGGTTACTGGTTCGGTACCGGTTCTGAAAAACCCAGTACCTCAGTTGGCGCCCAACGCGGGGCGATACCAGCGGTACCGGTCCAGCCAGCGGTTCGTGAGGAGCTTTGTGTGAAAATTCTGGAGGAAGGCCAACCACTTCATCGACCCCTGCATGTCGACGTGGTCCGAAAGTCTTTGCTGCGAGGTTCCCCGCTTCCCGACGGCTACAAAGGACTGCTGCCCTGGCTATCGCCCTGATTTGGACCCTTGAAGTTTGGTAGAGCGAAAGGATAAGACGAGTCTTCTGGTGATGTCATCGATATCTCAGTTAAGTATAAGTGGAGCGTCTCCCAGTCCTTAGTTGGTAGTTTGAGTACCCCCTTTGGGATCACTTTGTTTGGAACTTGCAAGTGCCAAAGCCGAAGGACTCGTGTATTCACGAGCAATATCGTAATCGATAATCCTTTGAAGTTTGAAGCTAGACTAGTGAGCGAAGATGCCTGGTCTTAGCAGACTTGGAAATTTGTTTTGTCTTGGTTGTAATAATAGGGACTCCCGATTGGAGGACTCGTGTCCGGTTCCTCCGATTGGAACTCCAACTTATGAATTGTATGTGAAACATGGAGTAGGCCCCATCACATATAATGAAGTGTGGATCCGCTACACCAGAAAAGATGGTGTTTTAAAATGGCCCCAATATGGTAGCTTTGATACAGAAATCTTAGATAACCTCGAAGTTAGGCTTTTTAAGAAGAAAGCCCGGCCGGCGATGTTTGACTCTTTCCGCCTATGGCGTAAGGAAGCCAAACAGAAGGAAATTAAATTAGAGAAGAAAAATAAGAGAGAAAGGGGTATTTCGATCATGCAAGCTGCTATGCAGTTTAAAGACAATGAAGAAGAACAGATGAGTGAGCAGTTGCACAGGCAACGTAAAATGGTAATAGATAAATGCTATCCAGTTTTGCCGCCTCTTCAGCAAGATGCAGCAAAAGAGCTTGAAAAAGATCCGTTAATGGCGCATTTGTTAAGTTTGCCACCCCCTATGCGCAAAATGCTACGGCACCTGCGCAACCTTTAGTTGCGCAACCTGTGATTGCATTGCCTCCTGCTCCTCCACAGCACCCACCAGCTACTCTTCAGCTGGCTCCTGCTCCTCCCGTGCAGCCTCCTCAAGGGCCACCGACTTTTACATCTGCTCTGCCTTTACTTCCTACAACTTTGACTACTATATCGACTACCACTCCTGGTACTTCTCCTGACACTGCCCCTGCATCTGCCTCGTCTCACCCTGTTTTTCCGCTTGTCTTTTCATCGACTTCTTCTGTTCGTCAGAGAGTGACTAGTACTGTTTCTAGTCTTCTGTATCCTCTCTTTGGTGCAACAAGTGTAACTCCTGACACAGAGCGCAAACAGTTACGTAGTCAACAGCCTGATTCTAGGGAGAAAGAAACGTTGAATTATTTGGCACATAAATGGGTTGCTGACCCGGAAAAATATGATTTAGAATGTGTTATGGATGTCTTCACCCAGTGGGAAGCATCAAAGCAGAGATACGTTTTTGAGAAAATGTGTGTTTTTCTATGTGAAGATTTAGAGGAAAATGATTTGGACTCTAATCCGCCTGAGTTGAGCCATGTACGTTTTGAGTTTTCAAAAGGCGCAATTGTGGGTTCAGATGTTAGGAAAGCAGTTGCAACGTTGTTGTCAACTAGGACTGAAGGTGTTTCTAAGTCGTTGTTTGAATTTGATTCTTCTGGTAAAAAGAAGGGAAGGCAATACCCCATGAGAGAAGTTCCCCCACAATGGAGAGAGGGTGACGCAAATGCTAATCCGGTTATTCTGCCACATTTTCAGCGTGTGTGGGTACATGTCCCATGGAAGCGAGCTGAAGTTTTGGCTCTTAAACAGACATTGCCTGATCCCCGTAAAAATCCCGCAGGGTATTACAAAGAGTTGTCACAGACTGCTGGGTCATGTATCATGAATTTAGCGGATATAGATATGTTGTTTGGGAACGTTGTTCCACAGCCCTTATGGGGAAAGATTCGTCATGCAGATCATGATCAAGAGATAGGTGACTCATGGGCTAATATTGCTGCCGCAGATGCCCTACAAATTGGTGGTGCTAAACCTGAGCCTTTAGTAGCAGACCTCCCTGGTAGGATTATAAATTACATGAAGACTTTAATGCCTGCCATGCGAGTAAATTGGGATAAATGGTCTGCATGTAAGCAGAAGAAAGATGACACAGTCTCAGATTTCTTCACCAGGTTTGAAGAGACTTTTGTCGACCACAGTGGTCAAGATATGAGCACAGAAGGTGGTCAGCGACTGTTCGTCGATAAATTAGTGCACAATCTGCTTCCAGAGTTGTGTAAAAAGTTAAAAGATTCAGAGAGTTCTTGGGCAGTTTCCTCTTCAGCACAGATATTGGCTACTGCACAATATTACGAAAATCGGGACAAAGATGAGAAAGATAGAGCAGAGAAGAAAACTAAAGAGTTAAAAACAAAGGTTTTGTTACAGCAAGCATATCCACCACGTGGTGGTGGTCAAAATAGTGGTGCACAGAGTAACTATCAGAATAATTATCAGCAGCCTCAACAGTATCAGAGGAACTCACAAAGAGTCGAGTATACTCAACCACGTGTCCCTGTAGGTCCCAATCAATGTTCGTATTGTACGGAAGAGGGTCATTTCAAGTATAGTTGCCCTATCTTGTTACAGCGCGCAAATGGTGTTTCTGGCTCAAGAGGTAGAGGTGTTCAACAAGCTCCAAGAGGTAGAGGACGTGGAAATTTCCCCCAGAACGCGCGTTCCTTTCCGCCTCAAAATTCAATGAATAAATTTGATCAGCAGAATAACGCGTCTGGTAGGACAGCTCAGTACTACGCTGATGATTACTATGCAGAAGATGAGCATTGGGAAGGTAATGATTGCTAGGACAGCCATAGACAAAGAGAGGGAGTTGTTTCAGTTTCAGTAGATCAGAGTGGACCCTACGTTGAGGTGATTACATCAGGTGTGTCAGAGCCTTTTCTGTTGGATACTGGTGCTACGAAGAGTTCTATTATGCACTCCAAACTCCCTGGCGCACCTTTGTCTGGCGAAATGAATGTTTCTGTAGGTTTTTCTGGCGCCCCAGTTAGAAATCCGATTTGTGACCCTTTGTCACTTTCTGTTGGACCTTGCGAATTCGAAGCACCCCTTATTTTGACAACAGGTTGTGGTGAAAACTTGCTAGGATTAGATTTGCTGAAAAGATTGTATGCGACTTTATATTGTTCTCCTTCAAGAGTACAACTTACACTGGGTAAGAAAGTGATTTCTCCAATGTATTTGTCAAGGGATAAACTTCCAACAGAATTGTCATCTCTCCCTAATATTCTTTGGGCTACTGGTCCTAATGATGTAGGTCTTCTAGAAATACCGCCATATGTTGTAACATTGAAAGCCAATGTTAAGATGCCACGAATTCCCCAATACAAAATTTCTAGTGAAGGTGAAAAAGCTTTGCTAGCGATCATTTACGATTTGATTGAAAAAGATGTGATTGAAGAGACAAGAGGCAACGTTTGCAATAGTCCTGTTCTGCCTGTTTTGAAACGAACTGACCCTTCTCAGCCACCTGTGTACCGATTTGTGATTGATCTTAGAGAGGTCAATAAAATAGTTGTGCCACAATTTCCAGTTGTTCCTGACATTACTGCCCTATTGACTATGATTCCAGCTTCTGCCACCTGGTTTTCGGTGATTGACTTGAAGAATGCTTTCTTCAGCATCCCGATTGCTGAGGAGAGCAGGGATATTTTTGGCTTCAGTTTAGGAGAACGCAGCTTCCGCTTTAAACGCGCTCCACAGGACTACTGTGAAAATCCATCGATATATAGTCAGGCTCTAAAAACACAGCTTGATACGATTGTTTTACCTGATGGCGCTACCCTCATTCAATATGTAGATGATTTGCTTGTTGCTGCAGATACTGAGGAAATCTGTAAAGAAGCCACGTTGTCATTGTTGCGTCATTTGTGTGATTTGCACCACAAAGTGTCTCTCTCAAAATTGCAATATTGTCGACAAGAAGTGACCTACTTAGGTCATCTCTTATCGAAGGAGGGAAGGAAACTGACCCCAGAAAGAATTCAGGCAATAGCGAAATTGAGTGTGCCAAGAACACAGAGAGAAGTGCGTGCTTTCTTGGGCATTACATCATATTGAAGGCAATGGATACCAAATTTTTCGTTATTAGCCAAACCTTTGGTGGCATTAACGTGTAAAGATACACCCAATCCCGTTCCTTGGTCTGAAGAGTGTCAGAAAAGTTTTTTTGAATTGCGCACAGCATTATGTTTGGCTCCTGTGTTAGGTACACCCAACTACAGTAAGCCCTTTACATTGTATGTCCATGAGAAAGAGGGTTGTGCATTATCAGTGTTGACTCAGTTATTTGGAGACAAGCAGCGTCCATGCGTATATTTTTCGTCGACTTTGGATCCTGTAGCTAAAGCATTGCCGAGTTGTTTAAGAGCAACGTCAGCAGCAGCTGTTTCTATTCAACAGTCTGCTGGTTTAGTGATGAATAACACGTTAATTGTTATGGTTCCACATGCAGTGGACACGTTGTTAAACAGAACCAAGACACAGCACTTAACTAGTGCTCTATTGTCAGGTTACGAATTAACCTTGTTAGCAAGTCATGTGCACATAAAAAGATGCAACACACTCAACCCAGCTACGTTGTTGCCAATTGTAGAGGAACTAGATGATTCAGAACAGCATGATTGTTTTCTAAGAACAGAAGAAGAAACAAAAGGGAGAATAGATCTTCTAGATACTGCTCTTGCCAAGTGTGATGGTACCTTATGGGTGGATGGTTCATGCTTCAAGCTCCCGAATGGTGACACGACTGCAGCATATCCTGTCACGACTTTACATACAATTGTTGAAGCTGCACGTATCCCACATAATTCAGCTCAAGCAGCAGAATTGATTGCACTTACGAGAGCATGTGTGTTGTCAAAAGGAATGAAAGTGACTGTCTATACCGACAGTCAGTATGCATTTGGTGTGGCTCACAGATTTGGATGATTGTGGAAAGAACGTGGGTTCCTGACTTCGCATGGGACTAAGATTCAGCATGGTCAGTTGGTGAATGAGCTTCTTGAATCACTGACCTTGCCTCTGCAAGTGGCGATTGTGAAATGTAGTGCTCACAAGAAGGTGACTGATGATGTTGGTCGTGGAAATGCATTTGCTGACGAAATCGCGAAAGAAACTGCAAGGAATGTAATGAGCCGAATGTATGTTGCAGGCCCTGCAAGATGGGTTGGTGATGTTGAAATGTGTGAAGACACGATAGAGAGTGTGAAGTCTATTCAAGCTGAAGCTACAGAGAAAGAGTTGAACATGTGGAGAGAGAATACGGGTAGAATGGATGCAAATGGTCGTTGGGTTGAATTGTCAGAGCATCAGAGATGGTTGTTACCCGATGCGTATGTGCTTGCAGTAGTTACAATGGCTCATGGAATGGCTCACATCAGTGTGAAAGGGATTTGTAAGTTGTTGGCTCCAGTATGGCAGAATGCAGGAATTCCTAAGTGTGCCGAGAATGTGGTCAAGAATTGCATGGTGTGTCTGAAACACAATCCTGGTAGGGGAACCCCAACTCCAGCTGGTCATTTTGCACCTCCTACGTATCCGTTCGAGGTTTTGCAGCTAGATTTCATCCACATGGAGAGGTGCAACAATTTAAAATACGTGCTTGTTGTTGTTTGTGCCTTCTCAAGATGGGTGGAAACCTACCCCCTAAAAGACAACACTGCCTTATCCACAGCTAAAGCCCTTGTGAAAGAGTTCTTCCCCCGATTCGGAATGTCTAGAATGGTCTGGAGTGACAATGGGAGTGAATTTGTGGGTCGTGTGATGAAGAGAGTATGTGAAGGGCTAGGCATTCAGCAAAAGTTCCAATCTGCAAATCACCCCCAATCAGCTGGATTAGTAGAATGCTACAACGGCACTTTAAAACTTAAACTGGCCAAAATCCAAGCGAGCTCTGGTCTTAAATGGCCTGACGTTCTACCCTTAGCACTCCTATCCACTAGAATGACTGTGCATTCGCGAGTGGGACTTAGTCCCTACGAAATAGTTTTTGGCCGCCCGGCCAACATATGGGGAGTGCCAAGGCCCACTAAGTTCAGTGAAATAGAACACCCTGTTCTGCTTGCTTATTTGTACGAATTGACGGCTAAATTGCGTGTTTTACACCAACAGGTCCATGACACCCTGCCTCCGGTCTCTGAAACTCCAGGTCATCAGATCGACCCTGGATCTTGGGTCCTCGTGAAAAATTTCCAGCGGACCAAGAACGACCAGCCAAGGTGGACCGGACCGCACCTCATTCTTCTTTCCACAAGAGCAGCTGTTCGAGTGGAGGGGAAGAAAAACTGGATCCACGGGATCCACTGCAAGCGGATCCCTCTGCCTCTGCCATATGACCGGTGGGTCCAGGAAGGTGTCGCCGACTCAGAGACTGAAACTGTGCCACGTTTTCTGCCTTTCAGTGATGCACGAGTAAAAGGAACACTTACTGAACAAGCGAGTGATAACATTTTGCAACCAGCTGTATCACCGTCAATTCGATTGGACACTACAGAGCCTGAACTCCTCTTTCAGGACCAGACAGTACCTGGGAAAAAGCGCTATAATTTGAGGCCGAGACCTATGGACAAATAAAATTATTTTTTTCTCCTCCAAGTACTATTTTTGAAAGCGCAGCTCTCCCATCTGAGAAACTTGCTTATTTTTGTTTTTCGAACCGCCATCCGGGTTCCGCTGCTAGGGCCGCGATTGCCCAAAGTCTTTGGGGTGCAGCTGACGACATTAGGTCGACAGTTCTGGTTGGTCCAAGGGAGTTGCCCTAGACTGACAGAAGCATTCCTTAGCAGAAACAACCTCCCATCCCGGGCAGCACTTTAGAGAGGATGGAGTTTTTCGAGATGGAGAGACCTGCCAAAACGAACTTTAAAGCCAAGATACGTAAAATATTGACAAAGAAAAGCTTTTTGATATTGTGCATTTTCATGTTATTCAGTGTGATGATATTTTTAATAAGTTATGTTTTATTCTCTTTTCGAGTAACATTTGCACCCACTACATCGCCTGTACCTCCTCCTTCCACTGTTTCCTCACATTCTTTTCAACCCCTTCCTGAACATGAATCCGCTAGGAGATTAGAGTTTATTAATAACTCCTTTGTTCAGCTTTTGCACCAACACCAACTTGTAATGAACACGACTAACTGTTGGGTGTGTGGTCTTATGCCTCACACAACGGATAAAGGTATCCCTTATCTGGTCCTGCCTTTCAGCCACAATGGTTCTGTGTGGGCATACAGAACCATGTTCATATATGCACATGGAGTCTACCCCCTATGTTCTGTAACAGACAATCCTAAGAATAGTGCTCTAGTTAAGGGTATAGTAGACATGAATAAGGAAGATATTTCCTACGAGACTATCCCTAGAGATGAGACACTAGTATACGTAGGATGGAACGTGACCGGATATGGAGCTACTCTGAGTGAGAAACAGCAAGCTAAGAGATCTTCCCCGATTTGGATTGTACCCCATCAGGGTCACCTGTGTCTGCAAGGTAATGGCAAGAATCCCAGAGCTCAGTTAGGGAAGAGTATCTGCACTAAAACGTATGTTTTTGCAGCCCAGACTTCCCCTTCGTTTTTAGCAGCTAAGGGTACCTATTTCATCTGCCATGATAGAGCCTATACACGGTTGCCCCCTGACTTTTCGGGCACATGTTTTGTTTCGTTCCTGCTGCCTCCCACCTACACAGCGGCGGCAGATTACCACAAGACAAGGATAGTTAGAGGTGTCTTCAGCGAAGAAGACACTGCAGGACAAGAATTTGGGGACTTCGTAAAGGGTTTTCTGCCGTTCTGGGGACCCATGGTTAACAGCAGGAACATAAGGCAATTGACAAGGGTAGTTGAATCCACCGTGGTTGAAACTGCCGGTGCCCTTAGTAACTTGACTGCTGAGCTCCAGTCGGATCGTCTTATGACCCTTCAGAACAGGGTTGCATTAGATGTCATACTTGCAGACCGAGGTGGGGTATGTAGATTGATCCAATCGAGTTGCTGTGTTTTCATTCCAGATAATGCTCCAACAGTGTACCAGGCCATCTCCAAACTACATAAGATTTCCGAATCCATTCATGTGGATAAAGGAGATTGGTCGTTAATGGGATGGTTCTAGGAACTGATATCCGCCTGGGGATGGAAAATTCTGATGGTCATTGGGATGGTCTTAGCCATTCCTGTTCTCTCTGTGCGTGCAGTGTGCTCCTGCAATATGTGGCCTCTGTGCTACATCATGTGTAAGGAAACCTGTATCAAGAGACGAGCTAAGTACTAGAATGATGTTACAGCAACATCTCAATGACTTTAGGAATATAGACCTGGACTCAGATTAGCATGAGATTAGGTTAAATTGCCTATGTAAGGGCAAAAGGAGGGTTTGTAGTTCTGAAAATTCTGGACTCGTGAATAAAACTTCGTCGTAGCATGACAATTTTTATATCAAAAGACCGAAAATGGCTAGTACACTATGTACAAGCATTTTCGTCATATTCGAGTGACGATTTCACCTCGAAATCGTCATTTTCGTCTTGAACCCTTGGCTTCCATTTTGTGTACGGCAGCCAATTTTGTGAGTTGCCCTGACATAGGCTTATAATACAGCTAAATTCGATATCAAAGGACACGTACACCTTGATTGACTTTTCTCTGACCTGGGCAAGCTGAAACCTTTGCCTCAGTCCGAACCTGTTTGGTCAGTTCCTCTCCCAGTGGCCGAACAAGATAGCATCAAGGCACAACAGGCCATAAACCCTTTTCATCTCACACACACCCTGCCGAATCTTGCTCACACCTGTCCCTGCTCTTTTCTCTCTCACTTGCTTTATGATGGGGAGGTGCCCGTTTTTATTGGGGGTCCACCGGTATCTGATGGAAATGCTGGGCCTTGCCGGGTAATTTGTTGTGGGCTGGACAAACTAAAATGTGGGCTTGTCATCATGACCCTGCTTTTTCTTTGTAATGGGAACATGTGAATGGTATACTAAAATTCGAAGAATGTTTGCCTAAAGCACAATATTTTGTATAAAAAGAGACGCCTGACTTTGTAAGATTGAGCAGTCTCCTGAGAATATACACCCCGTGCTGTTGTACTTCTAGGACGCCTGTTACCTTGGTTGCAGCCAATAAAATCAATCCTTGACTTCACCTAGAAGACTCTGAGTTTCTGTGGTCTAAATCAGGAAAGTACTCGAGGTCTTTGGGTGTGTACCCTGACACCACTGGGTTACCGGTTCGGTACCGGTTCTGAAAAACCCAGTACCTCAGTGGCACTCGACAGCACTCTGCCATCAGGCTGTATCATGCAGCTTGCCTTCCTGCTCCGCTTTAAAGTAATTGCTGCCAACGCGTTTCAAGGTGTTCAAACCTCTACTTCCTGGGCTGTAACAGACGCCATTTGAAACTCGCATGTGCCATATTTCACGTTTCTTTTATTTGCATATCAACCCCCAGTGGGCGTGTGCTCAGTGCAATGCATTGTGGGACACAGAGTCTGACTGCGAGAATAATTGTTCCTTAAAGTAAGTTCAAATGTTCCTCTGTAAGTTAATATACTCCTTGTTTCCTTAGTAGGTAGTTTCAAAGTTAAGCAGGCTCAAAGGCTTTAAAGTAATTGCTGCCAACGAGGCTGTAGTTCTGCACTGTTCAGGACGGGATCAGCACAGCGCTCGAGATGTAAATTTAACTTACTTACTTAACTTACTAGAACCGAGTCACAAGAAAACAGTGAAACAAAGGTGAAAAACAAGAAAAGAGGGGTAGGGTAGAAAAACCCTGACCCCCTAGACCTGCTCAGGGGGTCCCACATGGACCTCCGGGGCAAAAAAGAGCATTTTTAAAAATAATTTCAGCAGAATTTGCGCTGAGGTTGTGAATCCCACTGAAATTATTTTAAAAATGAAGCGCGGGCTCCCGCGCTTCATTTAAATGAGGCCCCCGGGTGGGAAAAGTCCCGGGGGCATTGTCCACTTTATAATTTATAATTGCGGGGGCCTGTGGGGGCCCCTGCAAGCAGCTCGGGGACTGCTACCTCCCCGGGGCTATGTATACATGATATGCGGGTGGGCACATGGCCCTTCCGCAGCCCCGGTGACTGCCACCCCCTCGGGCTTGTGTTTTATTGTGTGGGGGCCATCAAGGCCCCCCAGCCCCATTTGATCACCACCTATGGGGCTTTTCTTACATATTCATATTCACGGTAGCACACGGCCCCCGCTCCCCCGGGGACGCCACCCCCCCGGGGCTCTTCTTTTCAATACAATTATAACCTGTGTGTGGAGCTCGAGCCCCCCCCCCGCTTGCCCCAGGGACCACTACCTCCCCAGGGCCCTAAGTATGTAAATGCTGTTATGGACCCCTGAGCCCCTGGGCCCACCACCTCCCCGGGGCTTTCAACCCGTTGGGTGGTGGGCCACCCAGGCCCCCTCCTGGAGCCCTTGATGGCCCTGGGCAAACAGTCACTCCCCCAGGGTCAGCTCCTGCAGTTTCCCGGGCACCCCCTAACACTGCTGTTTGGTATGGCAAGGCAGGAGCATGGCTCCCAACCTGTCATAGCAATTTCTGCTTTGGATTTTGGAAGCAAGAGCAGGTTTCCTGCTCTCACTTCCAAAATCCAAAGCAGATTGCGTTTCCACACAGGGAGCTGCATGGCAGTCCCCCTACCTCTGTTTTTTTTAAAGTATATTTGGGCATGCCCCTGGGGGAAGGGGTCCCCGGGCGAATTTAAATTAATGGAAGTGGACATTTTTTAAAAACAAAAATTAGGAGTCGCAACCCTAGCACGGCATTCAGCGCGGCCCCCTGGTGTGAATGCAAGGGGTGCGCGGTCCCTGGTGTAAACACGATGGGTGTGTGGCACTCAGCGTGGCTCCCTAGTGTGAATGCAATGGGTACCCGGTAACCCTGGACGAAGTACTATGCTACACTGGGTTGGTTTGCGAAGTATGCGCTACTTTGCACTACGCGAATTGCACATAACACAGTGCAAACACAAGTAGCGTAGCGGTCATTTTTTGGTTGCTCGCAGTCCTCAATGTCAAGTTGGCGACCGCGAGCGAGCAAAATGACATCCCGGCGAGAGTTTTTCCTCATTTGCGATCAGCAATAACAAGTTGCCGATAGCGAGCATGGAAAAGAAACCTCCTGACGAGATCTCAACGCGGAGAGGTCAGGTTTCTCATTGCGAGTGGTCGCATAAGCTCGCAACCGCTCGCGATGAGAAACTACCAGTCCGCATTGAGAAAGGTGTCGCTCGAGTAAAAATCTACTCGAGCAGCAGAAAATGACTGCTTGCACTGTGCAAGATGCAGTTTGCACTGATTGCACAGTGCGGACAAACATCCGGCACTGTGCAATCAGTGCGAACAGCATTTTGCACAGTGCACTATGCAGTTCGCGTACATACGCATAGCTCGCTTAGTGCAAAGTGCACTTCGCATAGCTACGCGTATCGCTATTACGCGAACTATGCCCAGCGTTACTTGAACCCAGAGTGACTCCAAGGGCTAGCTGGCTCGTCTCCTGATATGAAGTGTAAAGGACATAAAAACTTCCAACCAACTTGCTTCTGCACCTAAAACTGCCATCTTGTTATATTCCAGAGTTAGGCCATGTAGCAATGCAGCTTATTTCTTACATTGTCCTATTTTTCAGCAGTAACCTTTTGCACATATTTGTGTGTGCAACAATTTTGGATTCATTTCCCTGAAACTAAACTTGTTTACACATCTAGCTTTGCACAATATTATCACAATGCCCTGAACATCATTGTACAAGGTCTCTTTTCGCACAATGTCATCTCTATCTTCAACCACGGGGCGGCAGTGCTATCTACATATCCATAACATCACTAATCTATACGCAACATGCAAGACTGCTTTCTATTATAAAAGATGAGCATCCTGATAGATTAGCTGAAGAGGCACTCCAGCTAACAAATAGAGGTACTTGCATGCTGAGAATTCACCACGCAGGCGTCTGACAACTTGTGAGGGGTGTCCAGCTTGTGACCAAGAGGGGGTTCTTCATTCTCTACCATCATGTAAAGGGTTTGGCTCATCCCTTGAGGGGATTCTTGGCTCTACACCTACACACACTCTAGTTACACTTAGAGTAGCGTTCGCTTATTTATTTATTTATTTATTTTTAGAATTTATTAAGCGCAAACAATTGCCCGCAGGCGTCTCGGCGCTGTATTGTATTACTCACCTATTTGATACTGGGGATGTTTTCAGAGGTTAAATAGCCAAGTTTTCAGTTTCTTCCTGAAGGACATTAGATTCGGACTTGATCTTATGATTTGTGGGAGAGAATTCCACAATCTTGGGGCGGCAACTAGGAAACGTCTGTCTCCCCAGTTGACCAGCCTAGTCCGTGGCACTGCCAAGTCATTCTGTCCTGCTGATCGTAGCATTCGAGTGGGGGTGTATGGGACAAGATGGTCGCGCAGGAATTGAGGTGCTTGCTGATGTAAAGCCTTGTAGACGATACATAGCGTCTTAAATTTAATTCGATTCCTGACAGGAAGCCAATGGAGACTCCTCAGGGATTCTTGTATTGGCTTAAATTTGGGAATGTTAAGGAGAAGTCTGGCTGCCACATTCTGGATTGTTTGCAGTTTCTTTATTATCCTGACTTGTGCGTTTGCAAACAAGCCATTGCAATAATCCAAAGCTGACAAGACCAAAGCGCTGACCAGTGTCTTTCCCACATTGGTAGGAAGAAAAGGAAGAATCTTCCTAACCAGACGTAGTTTGTAGAACGCCGTAGAGGCCGTCTGATTAGCATGAGCCATAAAATTTAGCTTGTCATCAAAGATGACCCCCAAATTTCTTACTTTCGTGACTGGTTTGGGTACGGCTCCAAAAGATGATGGCCACCAGGTTGGGGACCAGCTAGGGCTGAGGTGGCCAAAGGTGACCACCTCAGTTTTGTCAGAATTTAATTTCAGACAGTTTGCTGACATCCATTTTCCAATGGCCAGCATACCTGTCTTGAAATTTTCCGCCACTGTTTCCCCATCATTTCTAACAGCCAGTATCAGCTGTGTATCATCCGCATATGAGGTAAGGTTCATCCCGTGCGCTTTGATGGTGTTAGCGAGGTCCGACACATATATATTGAATAGTGTCGGACTAAGGGATGAACCTTGAGGCACCCCACATGGCAGCGATAGCTCAGCGGATTCAAACTGGCCCAGTATAACTGCCTGGGATCTCTCTGCTAGAAAAGACGCTAGCAGATCCTTTGCTAGGCCTTGTACACCCATCTTTTCGACACGGTTGACCAGGATCTTATGGTCAACCGTGTTGAAAGCAGCAGATAAGTCTAAGAGCACCAACAGTGCAGTGCCACCTTGGTCTCTGATGAGTCGAATGTCATCTGCTGCTTTGATGAGTGCTGTTTCCGTTCCATGATATTTGCGGAATCCAAATTGTGTTTCGTCGAGCAGATGGTGTTGCTCGATGAATTCCGCAAGTTGAATATTCATAGTTTTTTCAACTATTTTAGCAAGGAAAGGTAAATTCGCTATAGGCCGATAGTTTTTAAGTTCTGCTTTGTCCAAGCCGGGTTTTTTCAGGAGGGGTTTGAGTAAAGTTTTTTTTAACTGGTTTGGAAAGATGCCTGTGCGGAACATGAGATTGATTATTTGGGTAATGGCTGGAATAACCGTATCCAGTATTGAACGAAGAGTGTTTGAGGGACATGGATCCAGGGCTTAGTAGGAGTACTTTCGATTGCCTTGTTTTATATGCCTGCATATATACATTGTTTTAGCACTATGATAGAACTATATCTACTATTCACGCTTTTGATGCTTGTAATCACTTTTATCTGCTTCTGTCTATTAAAATTGCAGCAGATGTATTCTATACAAGAATAACGTTGGTTCAATAAATATATTGAAAACAAACGTCCCACTGTGTATTCTCTGTTTACTTCTCTGAGAATAAGTGAGAATGAGTGACTGAACTAATGGTTCTGTACTGTTTCCACGATCCCTGAGGGGTCATAGCTGTCATGTTCAGTGGTTGCCAGAAACCATTTTCTCCAGGGTAACTGATGCAGGTCCAGTCCCCTCACCCAGGATAGAGGGCAGCGGGTCAGCAGAGCAAGGCAGGAGAATGGCAAAAAAAACAGTCCAGCAGAGGTACAGTCGTTTCAGCAGCACCACTGTCCTTTCAGGCAGAGTCTTCACAGGTGTACCAATGTGGTGGTGTCAGAGGTCCAGTGCTTTTACCAAGCTGTGCCTTTGTTATGTTATGTTAGCAGTTTTTATAGAGGGCAACAGCTACCCCGCAAAGTGGTGTCCCGGCGCTGAACAGCAGAGAGATGACTGAGTTCGGAAAGGGCCCAGGGAGACCTACGGGGTGGGGAAGAGTAACGTTTTTAAGGCTTTCCTGAATTTGAGGTCGTTATTTAGCCCTCGGATGTGGCCCAGCAATGAGTTCCAAAGGATGGCAGCTATGTTCCGGAAGGAACGCCCTCCAGCGTGAAGCCTCCTGACTCGTGGACCACTACCAGGCATTGTCCCATGGAATGAAGCTGGCGGGTGGGGACATAGGGTAGAAGCAGGTCGGACAGGATTTTCGGAGATGGCGGTTTCAAGGTTTTAAAGGCTACACAAAGTGCCTTAAGCTCGATTTGCCTAGCCACAGGCAGCCAGTGGAGACGGCGAATGGCACTGGTCATTGAACAAGCTCTACGCAAACCGAGGAGAGATCTTGCGGCCGCATTCTGGACTCTCTGTAGCCTCTGTATTTCTGACTTGTTCACTGCTTGCTTGGGGGCAGGGACAGTGCCTAGGCTCTTTGGCCACCAGAGCTCATTCCATAGATCAGGGTCCTTTCCCACCAACAACACCTCCGACTTGTTGGCATTGAGTTGGGGGCAGTTGGTGGTCATCCACTCTGCGACTACCGCGAGATCACCCTGAAATTTCAAGGCATCCTGCTTAGAGTCGCTCGAGAGACCCACCACCAACTGTGTGTCATCGGCATTGGAGACCGTGGTCAGCCCTCTGCTCTTGGCAACTCCGGCCAGAGGTTGAACGTAAAGATTGAAAAGCAGAGGGCTCAAGGAGGAGCCTGTGGAACCCTTTGACTTATAAGAAGAGTACTCGAGGTAAAGGGGGGAGCTATCACCTGAAACGGCCTGTCCGCAAGGAAAGATGCCAGCCACTTCAAGGCTAAGCCAGTGACTCCCGCCTCCACCAGGCGTCGTAGCAAAATGGTGTGAGACACCGTGTCAAACGCGGCACTAAGATCCAAGAGGATCAGTGCTGATGTCTACCCAGCGTCTATGGCTTTCAAGAGATGTCCAGTCACGGCCAAGAGCACTGACTCAGTGCTATGGAGTGGGGGAGACTTCAAAGACATACCTTTGAGGTGCACAGCGGTCCTTCTGCGCTGCCCTGGCTCCAGACTAACTGCAGGGGGGTATGCAGCCATTTGTGTGGGGACAGGATCCAGCCTGTTCAGGCGTAGGTGATCCTGGGTCCAGCTACTACCTCCAACCCTGCGAAGATGGCCCATCAAGTCACACCTAAGACTCTTGGGGGAATACACAAAGCCGACCTGTCACCTACCCCAAACATGTGATCAGCAGGCACCAAATATCTACAATAAGAAAATGCCAACTTTCTGATGAAAGTATCAGTTTCAGAATTGTAATTTGAAATCTGACTTCATCATAGGTTAGGATCTTAAATTAGGATTCCAGAGATTCTAGAGATACCAGAGTTGGGGATCATAGCTCTTCTCAATTGGAAATTAGACGTATAAAATGTAATAAGATAGTCCCAACGGTTTCCTTTCGGAGAGATAGGCCTTACAGTAGTGTAAAACGACTTTGGGTGTTTTCCACTACCAAGACATGTAAAGAGTTACAAGTACATGTCCTGCCCTTTTAAATAAATGGCACCCTGCTCTCTAGGTTTTTCAGGGCCTACCTTAGTGGTGACATATGTATAGAAAGGAAAAGATTTCGCCTGGCAAAAGGTTTATTTTGCCTGTTCAACATGGCAGTGGAAAATTGCACAGACAGGCTCTGCAGTGGCAGGCCTGAGACATAGTAAAAGGGCTACTTAAGCGGGTGGCACAATCAGTGCTGCAGGCACACTAGTTGCATTTAATTTACTGACCCTGGATACAGCGGGTACCACTTTACTAGGAACTTATAAGTACTTTAAGTATGCCAATTGGAAATGAACCAATGTTATTGTGTTAAGAGGAGAGAGTAAAAGCACTTTAGCACTGGTTAGGAGTGGTAAAGTGCACAGAATCCTCATACCACCAAAACCGAGGTCAGAAAAGTGAAGGATGCAGGGAAAAAGTTGGGGAAAGACCCCCTAAGAATATCAGGTCTACCACAGTTAGATAGAAAACATTTTTGACTGGGACTGTTACATGACGTGGGTGGTAAATAAGAAAGCATTTGGTAAACACTTTTCACCACTGTATTGTGAAATAAGATTTGCAGAGATGATAATGTATGCCAAGAATATTTGTGCATATTTGTGGTGGTGGTGATTTATTGAGCTGTCTTTGTTTTGCCCTGCTTTGGTATGTTGTTGTTACATTATGTGTTTTGCTCTGTGTTATGTTATGGTCAGGGCTTTAAGTGGGCCGGGTCTCAAGGGGTCTGAGCACCTGCAGTTTTTTTAAGGGGGCCTCGAAACGGGTCTCTATTTGGCTCTGTTTTGTGCGCTGACACAGACGATCCGTTTTTTTCCGTACTGCAGTGACAGCAGTTTGCTGTCACTCCAGTCCGGAAAAAAGAGCCAGGGCGCAAAACAGCCCGATAGAGACCCGTTACGAGAGAACAAGCACATCAATGTGCGCTGCCCACACTGCTCACTTCTCACTAGCAGAGAAGTTACGGCATGACGTCATGCCAGATGAGGGTTGTGGGGGAAGGGAAATCCTTTTAAAGAGTCCTTTTCTTTCTGGATTTCCCTTCTCTTTCTGAAATGCTAGAACAGCAACATTGTGGTAGGGTCACCAGGGCTATAATTTTAAGCGTTTTCAATATTATATGTAACAAGCCATAGTTGCAGCTTATTTATCTTATGCAACTAATAACAATTGACAAAGCCAATAAATAGTCCTTACTTGTTATAGGTATGATGTTACTTGTTGTATCACAGACCTGGATGCAATGGCAGAAACAGCAAAATACAAGTCGGGGGGCACACTACGCTAAACACAGATTTTTAGCATAAGTGTTTTAAAGCCACGCCCTTACTACACTGGCCACGCCGCTTTGAGAGACCCCCCAGTTTTTTAATCCCACTGAAAGCACTGGTTATGGTGTTGTTTTTCGGAACACTTTTTAGTTTCCGCAACGATATTGTCAAATGTTGCTACATGTTGACCCAGAAGCAGCACATTCCTCTAAGGCTCGAGTGTCAAAGAACTCTTCACCACCATCTGAGGCGGCAAAATGCTACTGAAGAAGCTCAGCCAAACTGTGGCAGAGACTGGTCTTAAATGAGCACTTCCAGTGCTGACTTTATGTGAGAAGGTCTTTGAAGTATTATTAAATAAAACGTACTGGATTCATGAGCAGTAGCGTTATCCCTACCCCCACCAGGCCTCAAAATCACCAACGTACTTTCTTCACAGGCTAACATGGCTGCAAATCTAAAGTTCTACAATTACGTAAAATAAACATACATAAAAGAGATTAAAGATCAATATGGTTCCAGTGATTGAGAAGTGGATTTCATAACTGACAAACAAATTGACGCTACTTGAAAGTAATACCTTAAAATAAACCCGTCTAATCACCGCCCAAAGTTAACTTTTGAAAACAACTGAACATTATCTCCCTGAAAGTGTGACTGTTGCTGTGCTCAGACCTCATTATTTCCTTTTAATAGCGCTCCTCTGGCAGACCCTCTGCTGGCTTCCCAGTAAATCCTTCTTTCTGCATTAGCCATGCTGCTTCAGATTTTGTGATCAATGGGTCGGAAGCATATGACAGACCGAGGCAGTGAAAACCAGAGCAAGGCATATCAGCATGGCTACCTTTGTCACAGATGCTGTAGGCCAACAAGCGCGCCAGGCGAGGAGTTAGGGCAAGCAGAGACAAGAGAGATGTACGCAAAAGCCAGAATGTATTTGATTGTGTTTGCTGCGGCAATGGTAGCACTTGGGAGACATGAGTTCTGACAGAAATATATCCGCAAAAATGTCATGTTTGCCTTCCAGTTATGTTTAATGGTCAAGTATAAGCTGTGAACCATACTTATAGTTTACATATGAAAACGCATTTTAAAATATTGAAAACCTTTATTGTTTCTGAAATTGTGCACTTAAGCTGTAGAGTTGAGACAAATGCATACACAATTTCAATAGAGCTATTTTTTATCCAACGAAACATCAGTTGATTATGTTAATCAGTCAGTCAAATATCTTTATTTCGGCAGTTGCTGCCATAAAAGCACAAATAAGGTAACATAAGAACAGCATCATAAGATTTGACATTTAAACCCCCAATAATTTTAAGGGAGCAATATGTAAGGGGTTCCATCCCCCTCAAACAAATTTCAGATGGGTACATATAACGTGGGTAGTAGATATCTCTATCAAGGGCGCCTTTGACAAAGTATTAGACAATACCATCAGTTAATTCGAGGTCTTTTAAAAATATAATTTAAACATTTTTTCTTTAAAAAGAGTCAAATCCCATAATTAAGACAATTTAAAATCAAGAATTAATCTTAAATAGAACAAGACTACCTAGGTTCTCTACTCTATTTTTTCAATAAGTGTCTGCATTTGCACCACATTGCAAATAAGAATTTGGAAATTGCAACAGTGAAAACTGGGTAGGTATCGTATTTATGATCCTAAAAACAACTCTAAAATTTCTTATACCCAGGTTTCTGCAAATTTGTAGGACCCATTTAGATCTAGGGAGACTATATGCGGGGCAAAAGAAGATCACATGGACCTCAGTTTCTTCCGCTTCAGTACACCCGGGACAAAGTAGTTTTGTGGCGCCCACCCAATTATTAGTAACTGCATAGAGCTGGAGCGTCCTGTGTCTGAATTGTAGAAACGATTTCTTAGCTGCAAGGGGTTGATTAGAGTCAAAACCCATTTCCAAACTGTAGTACTGCTTTACATCCAAAAACTTGGAGGTCAAATTGGATGAGTCTACTGTCTGAAGAATACATGCCAGTCTATGTGCTTTCAGGGCAGATGTTAGTGATTTTTTAGATGTGGCTAGGCACATCCGTAATCCATACATTACTACCCCCCACCCTGCCCCTCCCCCTTTCCACGTCACCGCCCGGTCGGTACACCCACTACCGGCTGCGGCTGGCTAGGCATGCCACCTCCTGTGCAGACCACAAATCATTCCTCCCTAGAGCACAAAATGCATTTCTGATATAGGACAACAACGGTTTGTTACCCACCCCAGGGTAGACATAACAGCGTTTAATTCCTCCATAAAATTTCCTAACTCTGGCGTGCACCATAGCCGTCGCCAATAAAGAAGTGGTCGAAAAGAAATCAGGTCGGCAATAGGAAGAATGCACAAGTCCATCCTTAGTGGAATTAAGGGGGTACTTTTTGGGTGACCCAGGAGTTGTCTCAAAAAATTATTTTCAGTCACTGTAAGAGTGTTAGTTGGACAGTGACCCCAAAGTTCTGCACCATACAACGAGGCCCCCCTAGCTTGAACCTTATAAATTTCTGCAGAGGGACCAATGGCCTTTAAGGAGCAACTCTTATAGACTTTTAACCCCCCCCAGTTGCCTGGATTAGTTTGCCTTAGTAATTTGCGGCCCCCACTCCATCTTGTCATTTATGGTAAGGCCCAAGTAATCGAATATAGGCACCCTCTCTAAGGACCGATAGTCCATTTTGGGTTGTGGGCAATTGATGGAATCAGCATGGAAAACCATATACTTAGTTTTCTGTATGTTTATCTCTAAGTTCCTTTTCTTGTAGAAATGACTAAATTCCTCTAGGACACGCTGTATCCCCATAGGTGATTTAGAGAGGAGCAGCGTGTCATCCCCAAACATTAAGGCTGGTATTTTGCGGTTGGCAAGTCTTGGAGAATCAATGTCCTTAACAGCTAGAAGGATCTCAATTAACCCATTTAATAAGAGCGAGAAGAGTGTAGGTGCGAGCACACAGCCCTGTCTCACTCCCTTCTCAACGGGGATAGGAGCTGATAGTCTCCCGCTTTTTCCAAATCTTATTCTAGCAAAGGTGCCTTCATGGAGGCATTTCAGCTGTTGACAAAGATAAGCTGGAGCTCCCATATCAAGCAATAAGCCCCATAACTGATCTCGATCTACCATATCAAACGCGGATTTGAGGTCCACAAATGTTAGATAGAGAGAGCCTCCCTCCAACGTTATAGTTTTCCAATAGATCAGTTGTAATCTAAACAACTGATCTATGGTTGAGGTTTTAGACCTGAAGCCTGCTTGTAGGGGAGTTAGTATATTGTGGTCATCCATCCAGTCCTGCAATCTTCCCAAAAGAACATGGACAAAGATTTTTTTTGTTACATCTATTAGGCTAATCGGCCTATAGTTTGCCGGTTCTAGTGGGGACCCCTTTTTGTAAACGAGAATGATCTCAGCACCTGCCCAAGTTGAAGGGGATGCCAGACCATGGAGTATTGCATTAAAAAGGGTCTGCAGGTATGGTGCCCACACTACCTGTTCAGTTCTGAACAGGTCACCTGAGAACCTGTCCAGCCTGGCGCCTTATTTGGTAAAACTTTAGCCAAAGCCACTACTACCTCAGCCAGTGAACAAGGAGGTATGTCGCTGGGAGTAACAAGGATTTAATCACTCACAGGTAGCCTCATCTCATTGGTTCCAATTTGGGGCTTAAAGTATAAAAGTTTAAAATGGGCTCGCCAAACTTCTTCCCGAGGTTTGGCTCAATTGCAGACCTGCCCTCAGTTTTTCCTGTATTCACCAGGTTCCAAAATCCTCTTATATCTTTGCCATCTAGGGCTTTCTTAATGGCCTGTCATCTATCAATTTCTCATTCTGATTTTACTGCTAAAATAGTTTTCTTAAAATACGCCCTTGCCCCCCTAGTATGTGTAGTATCTCCCTCTCTCAGTGCAATCAACAGGGCGCTCTTTGCATCCCTACATGCCCTGTTATACCAGGCATTCTTTTCCCTTTGTTTGATTCCTTTTGGTGATTCACTACTATAAAAAACTCTGCTAGAGACCCAACCAAATCTAGATGTTTTTTTCCCAACTCCTCTTTGGGGTCAGTGGAACTACCACTAACCGAGATGGAACTTTCCTTTTCTAAAAAGGGAATGATTGATTCATACAAAGAGGCCATCACTTCAGGAGATTGTACAAATGTCCCCCAGTGAATTCTTTTGCCTCCATCGATTACTATTAAATTCGATGTTGACGAATTCGTCGGATCTTGCCCCTCTACCGGTTGGTACCTATCCAAGGTTACAACTAACGGATTGTGATCACTTTCCGCACGGGTTTGGACCTGGAAATTCAAAATCCTGTGCCAGATTTCCACATTTACCAGGATGTAATCGATTGTGGATGCCTGCCCATTCCTTTTAAAAGTGAAGTTACCCGGATTATCAGGCGGCAACCGACCGTTGCATGCCCTCAGTGAATGACTGAGGGTGAGTGAGGTCAACTGTAAGACTAAAGGGGTCCATCCCATAATCGGGTAAAGGTTGCACATAGGATTTGCCCAAGTCGAATCCTCTTCACTTGTAAAAGAATATGGTACACCATTGAGGGGTCCGAAGTGGCAATTAAAATCCCCTCCAATGATAGGATATGTTTGCACGGGCAGAGTGGGGAGAAAAGTAGCCAAGCAGTCTAATGTCTGCGAGGTCTGCCCGTGCCTCACCGGGCGAGAGTAAACATTAATAATAGCCACCTTTGGGAAATTACTAAGTGAGAGAAGAATACATAAAATGTCAGGGGAATGGGTTTCTAACCTTTTGACTGTGCAGCTAAGATGTATACCAACCCAAATAATAAGACCCCCCAACGGTCTCCCCCTTGGCCCCTGAACTGCCGCTTTGCAGTATGTAGCAAACCCGATTCTATGTAAGGGTTTTAGTGCCCAGGTCTCTTGGAATAAGCAGATCTCGTGGGTATCAATGAATTCACCCCAGTCAGGGAGATCCATTTTAGTATTTAGTCCAACTACATTCCATGACACGATCCTTAGGCCCTGTGGCATTTGTATATTAGTACTCTGCAAGGCTATAGGGGGCAACCTGCTTTCAGAAACCATGGGCGGGTTCTCCGCCTCTTCTCCAGAGGCAATGTCGTAAAAGGCCTCGGTATAGCTATCATCTCTTCCTATATTATTCTCTACTAATGCCTGACCATTATTAATCATCAGTAGGTGGTTGGTAACCATGACTCCCTGCAACCTCTGTACTTTCGTAGTCTGAGGCACTAAAGTAGAATCCCCCCATTTAGGTATTGTGGGCAGGTTCCCTTCCTGGTGGAGTACTATGTGGGACCTCTTGAATATCAGCAATAGTACCCATAAGACTCTCTTCTATCAGAAGTTCATTTCTTGGGACCAATAGGTAATCAGTGGCCTCAGCTCCCTCACTGTCATGGGACGACCTTAACTGATTAGCCTTAGATAGTGAATATAGACTAATAGGGATCAGTCAATCTACCTGATCTAAAACACTATATCTGTTGCTTAGGGGAAGAACAGTTGGCAATAAAGTATCACGATTACAACTTCTGTTATTTGGGTTTCCTGCCTGAGCTCTAATTTCCCAACTTTTCCCTGGATAGTCCCTTATCTCTATTTGTGAACAAGGAGGGTAAAAATGGCTTAAGGGAAGGGACTGTATTCCAGTTGCTGCCCGCGGTTGACACCAATCACAAATATAGCTGACCACCCACCTATCTCTAAAGTGAATCAAGATACAATCTCCCTCAATAAATTTCTCTCTTTGGCCCACCCAACTTACTCTGCAAGCAAATAGAATTTCACTGAGCACCTGGGGAGGGAGAGGTCTGTTCGTGTTAAACCAGTGGGTGCACTTATTTTTTAGCTCACTATATGTCTCCTCCCTACCTCTTTCTAGCATTGGCACCCCAACCAAAACAACAACATAGGGAGATGACTCAGGTGGTAAATCTATGCATGGTAGTCAATGTTTTGTTGCACCAGTACTGGGAGGGCTTATACGATGATCGCAGGCTTTGTCTTTTCTCTGGTTTTTTTAACCAGGCCTGCCCCCTGGGTAAGTGTTTCTAATCTCGCCCTCTGTAAATTCCCTGCACTAGCATATGTCACATCACCTAAGGTGGAAGTAATGCCAGCCCCATCATTTCTACTTGGTGGAGCTAATATTAAGTTAGATGTTAGTGGGGTGGGTGGTAGGGTACTATATGGAAGTGGGTTGCGCATCACTTTGCTGTGGTTTCAATAGTCCTATCGTTGTAAGACTTGCAGTGTTAAGATCACAAATGTCCCACTTTGAGGAACTACCATGGCTTAAAAAAAAATGTTTTCCCCTTGTTGTGGTTACAACCTACTTTCAGTTTGTGTTGGAAGCCGATGTAAAGCCATGGGTGAACCACAAAAGAAATACATTTCTGAAAACTAGATAAACTTCTGAATTCTGGGTGATTTTTTTTATCTGACTCATGGTTTCCCCAAAGAAAATAGTTCTTGAGATTTAAAAAAATGGAATAGGAAAAAATAGAAAATTTAACAGAGCAGCGATTCTATCTGTAATGTTTTACCCCGATGACCAATTTGCAAAAGCAATATACTGTTACATCTGTCAGATTATTCTGGTTGCAGGGATATATAGTGTTTGTTGATTGCTCATAAAAATGCAATACCAAGAGCCAAAAACTGTGATGCAGCCTATAATGATTTTCATTGTATACCAATGATGCATCAATTTGTAAGGTAAAATGTAATGAGTGATAAATGGGTTTGAGGGAAACCTATACATTTTTAAAATGTACTCTAGATACTGATTGTATGAACACTGATTGTATGAACAGTGGTTATTTGTACTGTACAGCTTGGAACATTACACATACTAGCATATGATTCAATGGGCAATTTGCAAATGTGATCTTTATTACACACTGCCTTAGAATTGGAAGCCAATAAAAATTCAGTCCATAACAGCAAATTTCATACAGTTCCTGCATTTCTTCTGAAATGGTACCCCACTTGTGTAGCTGGGACTACTGACCTTGGCACACAAGCTCCCTAAACACAACGTCGAGATATTAACCTTCACTGAAAAACAAAATACCTGTTTTCGTGATATTAGTAGCCTGGGCTCAGCTGCCTCCCAGGGAAACCTACCGAACCCAGACACTTCTGAGAGCTAGACACCCAGGGGATTCCAGGATGGCCTGACTTGCATGTATTCCATTAAGTTATCTTACCCACTATGCACAGCAAACCTCAAACTTTGGCACAAATCATACATTTCTCCAGCATGTATGTGAAGGAAACCTATGGAGCTGGTTAAGACCACATAATTGCTACCACCCACCATTCCTGCACATTTTCCAATAATAAAAATGGTACCCTACTTGACTGTCTCATTCAAAATTGACCCACTTAAGCAACATAAGTAGCTGAGGTATTTGGGCCCACACTGTGCCGGCACCCTAGGAAACCTTCCACACCCAGACATTTCTGAAAACTAAACACTGTGGCGAGAAAGACTGTATTGCCCCTAGTGGGGGTGGGGTCAAATGAGCCTGCCCAAGAGGCAGCTCCATCAGAAAGAATAAATCCCCAGTGTACCCCCAGGGTGCAGAAAGACAGTATGCACCTTGATGTGTTGCTCTGGCCCAATACTAGGGTGAACTGCCCGGCCACTTTATCTTCCACCATGCACAATCCTGGTGTCTAGTGAGCATTCTACCTCATGAGGTCGGACAGACTGTTATGCCCTTTGGTCAGCGAGCGCAATGATCCTTGACCAAGAGACTTGCTTCCTCTACAATGAACTACTTCCTTGTAGTTCAGTGGGATTGATCCCTGCTGTGAGAGTTCTATCTCAGAACTATCACCAAGGAGAGATCTACAATGGAGAAACAACAGTGGAAAGGGGCAATGTACACTTTTAAATGCTGTTTCTCCCACAGACATCAGTGTTTATGGGGAAGAGATATGCCTTCCAGCAAGGACCAACAGAGAAAGTAGACCACTCCTTTAGCACGTTCTACTTTCACTTTGTTTTGCTGTGATGGCAGCTCTCTGTGCTCGCTGGTGTTATAGCAAAACTAAACACAAAATCAGACTTGGGACATAAAGGAGGATTCACCGTCACACTCTAATTTTTGTAAAGAAAATGTTTTCAGTGTTTTTACCAACAGCATTTTTTTCTTTGTACGTGTGGCCATCAACAAGTTCCCAACAGCCTCACTGTAAACAGTCACACTAAAGCAGTTGAAAGAAAGGAAACCATCTACTGCCCTCAACTTCGTCAATGTTTCAATCTGAATCCTGAAAGGCAAACATATTCATTGCAGACACAAGTTATCGAAAGTTTTGTTTACTTCCATGCAGTATCCACATTTTGGCACTCTGAACTTCGACAGAGTGTATCAGGGAACAATTATTCAGCACTGTTGTGATATCACAGCATTAGAGAACATCATTCTTCACTGGGGAATGTTCACTCAATTGTACTACTTATACAGAGTAAGACAACTTCCTATATATCTCTTCATCTCTGTTTTTAGGCCTCAACTTAAAGACAGTGGCTATTGAAAGACCAGGGGCTGTTTCACATAAAGTGAGCACTGGAAGCGATAAAGAAATAGACTTTCTGTCACAGTTTTGGGCTGATTCATATTTTAAATAGTTGAAGAACTGGAACAGTGTTATTCTACCACTTTTGACAGTGATACATGTTGGCCTGCACAGGAAATGTCATGGAGCATGCTTCTTTTGGCTAAACTGTAGCACAATTTCTATAGGAAACAACAGAACAGCACAATAAAAAGATAACAGGGCACATCACAACAAAACAGTCAAAACAGAGGAGAACACAGCAAACACAGTACAATACAACAAAATTACAATGCAATAAGGCAACACAAATACACAACAGCACAGTCAAACAACAGAAGACATCATCACCAAAACAAAATACCATTTAATAAATACGCACAAATGTTTTTGTCATACATTAGTACCTCCAGAATCCTGTTTCCATGATATGATTATAGAAAGTGTTTGGTGCAAGCATTGACTTAGCTTACCTTCAAGTACATGAAATGGTGCGACTCAAAAATGTTTTGCAATCTGGCACCTATTGTCTACAATACAATAGAGAGTGGGTTTGTATTAGCCCCTTGCTAGTGATTGGGTGGCTTGACTGTCTATCTTCATTTCCTTCTCCCTTTCAATGGTTTCCATCTGTATTATTGTTTGTCTCTACTCAGGAGCAGTTTGATCTCATTAGGTTCTGATTGATTGACTTGTATCCTTCCACTGCTGATGTTGCTCATATTCAAGGAAGAACCCCTTTCCCTTTCTTTCAGCGCTCCATGGCAGTGCTTGTGCTTTCTTGATCCCACCTCCCGGTGCTGCTTCCCTCCTCACGTCTCCGCCCACCTATTTAGCTACCACCACACCCTAGAATGTTTTTTTGCTTTCATTGTCCATTTAATAAATGTTAAACTTTTGCTCTTAAAAAGTAGCACTAACAAATAAGTGAATACCTTAGGCCAATTAGGGCAATTCATGAATCTTTATTTGGCTAATAGTCATGACCATGAAAAACCGAAATAAAAACATTCAACATTTTAAAACATGAATGTGCACATTCAAAATAAAGAAATAATGTCAGTATTCTTAAAAGCCTTTCACCATCACCATAAAACAACCCTAACAAGTAAAAAAGACATAAAATCTTTAAAACCATGTAAAATTGATTAATCAATCAATCAATCAGAATACTTGTAAAGCGCACTACTTACCCGTGAGGGTCTCAAGGGCCTGCAGGGGGGAGGGGGGAAAAGGGGGGGTGATGCTACTGTTCGAAGAGCCAGGTCTTGAGGAGTCTTCTGAAGGTGAGTAGGTCTTGGGGCTGCCGTATGTGGGTAGGTAGGGGATTCCAGGTCTTGGCGGCGAGGTAGGAGAAGGATATGCCACTGTAGGTCATTGAAGATTGAAGGGGATCTTTTTGTCGACGGGGAGCCAGTGTAGGTCTCTCAGGTGGGGGTGATGTGGTTGCGGCGGGGGATGTTGACAATCAGTCAGGCAGAGGCGTTTTGATGCGTTGTAGTCGTCGTAGGTGTTTGGCTGGGATTCCTGCGTAGACTGCGTTGCCGTAGTCCAGTCTGCTGCTGATGAGTGCCTGTGTCACCGTTCTTCTTGTTTCG
The DNA here is from genome assembly GCF_964261635.1 of Lissotriton helveticus. Classification (NCBI taxonomy): domain Eukaryota; kingdom Metazoa; phylum Chordata; class Amphibia; order Caudata; family Salamandridae; genus Lissotriton; species Lissotriton helveticus. Next base: position 596,403,459 of record NC_136063.1, on the reverse strand, counting down.
GTCGGGATCCACTTGTAGATCCTGCAGAGCATGCGGAGGGTGTTGTAGAAGGAGGAGGAGATGGCGTTGACCTGCTTCGACATGGAGAGGGACGAGTCGAGGATGAATCCTAGGTTGTGTGCATGGTTGGTGGGTGTTGGTGCTGTTCTCAGTGTGGTCGGCCACCAGGAGTCGTCCCAGGCTGAGGGGGTGGGTCCCAGGATGATGACCTCCGTCTTGTCCGAGTTCAGCTTCAGACGGATGCTCCTCATCCAGTCGGCGACGGCCTTGATTCCCTCGTGGAGGTTGGTTTTGGCGGTGTGTGGGTCCTTGGTGAGGGAGAGCATGAGCTGGATGTCGTCGGCGTAGGAGATGATGTTGAAGTTGTGGTGGCGGGCCACTTGTGCGAGGGGGGCCATGTAGACATTGAACAGTGTCGGGCTGAGGGATGTGCCCTGGGGACACCGCAGATGTTGTCGGTGGCTTCAGATCGAAAGGGTGGGAGGCGGACTCTCTGGGTTCTGCCTGAGAGGAAGGACGTGGTCCAGTCAAGGGCCTTCTCTTGGATTCCGGCTTCTAGGAGGCATGTCATCAGAGTGCGATGGCAGACCGTGTCGAAGGCAGCTGACAGGTCCAGGAGAATGAGGGCTGATGTTTCGCCGTTGTCTAGTTGGCGCCTGATGTCGTCTGTGGCGGCGATGAGGGCTGTCTTGGTGCTGTGGTTGCGTCTGAATCCAGACTGGGACTGGTGGAGGCCAATTGCATGTTGACGATTTTCTCGATGACCTTTGCCGGGAACGGGAGCAGGGAGATGGGCCGGAAGTTCCTGATGTCCTTGGGGTCCGCTTTGGTTTTCTTGAGGAGGGCGTTGAATTTGGCGTGCTTCCAGCTTTCCGGAAATGTTGCTGTTTCGAAGGAGATGTTGATGACCTTTCATAGTTGGGGTGCGATGGCTGCATCTGATTTGTTGAATACGTGGTGTGGGCACGGGTCTGACGGAGATCCTGAGTAGATGGAGTTCATGACCTTGCGTGTCTCGTCGTCGTTGACTTTGGACCAGGAGGTCAGGCGGTTGGCCCTTGTGGTGTTCACATGGGAGGTGGAGTCTTGTGTTGAAGCTGACATGGATGTCAGCAATCTTGCTGTGGAAGAAGATGGCTAGTAAGTCGCACAGTTCTTGTGAGGGCAGGATGTCGTTGGTGTTGGCGTTGGGGTTGGAGAGTTCCTTTACGATGCTGAAGAGCTCTTTGCTGTCGTGTGCGTTGTTGTCCAAGCGGTCTTTGAAGGAGGATCTCTTGGCTAATCTGATGAGGTGGTGATGTCTGCGGGTGGTGTCCTTGTGGCCTGCGTGGCTGTCCGGTCTGCGTTCATGGAGCCATATCTACTCCAGTTTCCAGCATGCGCGTTTGGAGGTCTGGAGCTTGTCGGTAAACCATGTGGCTCTCTTGCTGGTGTGGCTGTTGGAGGGTTTCTTGAGCAGGGCGAGGGTGTTGGTGCAGTCGTCGATCCATTTTCTGAGGTTGCGGGCTGCGGCGTCTGGGTAGGTGGGGTCGGAGGGTGGGTTCTGGGCGAGGGCGGTGATCAGTAGGGTCTTCGGTGACTTTTCTCCAGCAGCGGCGAGGAGGCTGTTGGGTGCAGTGGTGCTCGGTTGGTTTCTTAAAGGTGAAATGGATGCAGCGGTGGTCGGTCCAGTGGAGTTTGGTGGTGTGGTTGAAGGTGATGTGAGGGGCTGTGGAGAAGACGGGGTCCAGCATGTGGCCAGCAGCATGGGTGGGTGTGGTGACGAGTTGTCTGAGGCCAATGTTGGCGAGGTTGTCGATCAGCGTGGCGGAGTTGGCATCGTTGTTGTTCTCGAGGTGGAAGTTCAGGTCCTCAAGGAGGATGTAGTCCATAGAGGCGAGTGCTGGGGTGCTGGCGAGGTCGGCGATGGAGTCGCTGAACTGAGCCCGGGGTCCGGGGGGTCTGTAGATGAGTGTTCCTCTGAGGGTGGTGTTGGGGTTGGTGTGGATCCGGAAGTGCAGGTGTTCAGCGGTGTTGAGGGTGTCATCTGCGTGGGTGGGGACCTTGAGGGTGGACTTGTGGATGATGGCTATTCCTCCCCCGACTCCATTGGCGCGATCCCTGTGGGTGATCTTGTAGCCTTCCGGGATGGCTATGGCGAGGTCGGGCACCGAGGAGTCGTTCCACCAGATCTCGGTCAGGAAGGCCTCATCTGGGGCGGAGGTGTCGATCAGATCCCAGAGCTCGACGCCATGTTTGCGTGCAGAGCGAGTGTTCAGGAGTATGCATTAACAGCAATAAATCTTCAATAAATGGTTATTAGCTGACCAAGGGCTAAAGTGCATATTTTCTTCTTAACTTAATTAGAGTGATAATGTAATTAAGAACAGCAGTACAAATTTCAACAAATAAATGAGCCCCTCCCTGTAGGATATAAAATGCTTTTTTTTAATAAACTGGGCACAAAAAAATGAAATCCAAGAGATTCACACAAAGCAGTTTCCTGGCTCGTAGAACTTTGCTTAAGACTTTTCCTGTGCCAACCCTCCAGCCAGCTGAGTTTCAGGGCGGAGCCAGAGGGCAAACATTATGCTTTATAATGCTGAACTGATCCAATAATACCATAAATGATGCATTGAGAGCAGACCTTATAGTCATATATTCTCTGTAACAGAAGCTATCATAATTGCTGCAAATGGGAAGGCCCCAGACCCCGACATGGTACCAATTGACTTGTTTAAATCTAGTATTGAGTTTGGCCCAACTGGTTACCAATGTATTGAGGCCGGCAGTGAAGGGCATTCTAAATATCTCCTGGACAAGCTCCATATTAGTATCCATCTTTAAAAAGGGCAATAGGAATTTACCCTAATGTTATCGGCCAATCTCATTAATAGATTCGACTGCAAAAATCTTAGACTGAGTTGTTTGGAAACCTGGACAGAGAGAAATTCCTCTTTTTTTCCAGTTCAATTTTGCTTTCCGCCAGGACGGGGGACTTTAAAACAAACTCTTATTTTAACTCTGATTGTGAATAAATACGTCACAGCCAGGAAGGGGACCATGCATATGGCTTACATGGACCTCTCCTGTGCCTTTGGCCTTGTAGATAGGGCTCTGCTGTGGAACTTGATGGAACAGGCAGGAGATGATCCCCTCCTACTTGACCTTATCAAGCGTTTACATTGGGATACTACAGCTAGAGTGCAATATACACAAACTGGAGATCGCACAGCCCAGATAAAGGTTGCAAGAGGGGTCAGACAAGGTTGCATTTTACCTCCCTTCCTTTTCCATATAAACTGTTTGGATTCAGCACTGAAATTATATAGTAAAGATGTCCCCAGAATTGGCTCCCAGGTAATCCCTGCATTGCTGTATGCAGAATACATTAGGTAACAGGTGTTTCTCAAGAAATAATTAATCATTTTGCTGGTTGAGCTGAGTACATGGTAGCAGCCTGTGGCTTACATCTCATAGAATAGGGAGGAGGCTTGATCAAGGCTGGACTGGTTTCACAGGACATCTGGCATTTCCATGAGAAAGCTCGATGGGTGGGGGGGAGGTATTTATTACTAGTGATTTTATTGTAGTAGTGCAGCAGATTTGAAAGAACCCACTGCAGAGTTCTTTGTATATCCAATAGTTTTCAGGCAACAATAAAAGTGTCAAGATAACACTGGTGATTAATGTACCGGCTGGAGAGAGATCAAGTTTTGTCTAGTGGCAATTTTGACTCATCCAAAATAGTGCTTTGGGTTAATATAACTGTTGTACAGAGCATGTACTATGCAGATCACAGAACAGCATTTTATGTGCGTAGCTTAGTGGGTTACTGCTTTTGTCACAAAGACCCATTTGTTTATGTGTAGTTCATAACTTACAATCATATTATAACACAGTGAGCTATTAAGTGTCATCAAAGAGCGACATGCAAACTACATGGTGCAGGTAAGAAAATATATATTTTGTCAAGTCTTTCATTATCCTAGTGTTGCTAAAACAAGGTTGGGTGGGTAGAAATAAATTAGTAAATTCACCCCTAACCACTGTGTTACGTTCTGAATCCTGGGTTTGTGCTTCTCCACAACAAGCACTCTTAAAAAATGCCTAACAGTATGGATGACATGTGAATCCTACACCTTGTATTTCCCTTTGTCTTTGTAATATTTTCTGTTCACTGATTTACACACCTATTAATCATTGTCTCTGTATTTGACGGCTGTCAAGTTCCGTCTTGCAATGCGATGCCAGCACGACAATAGTGTAAACAAGCATTTGCAATGCAATAGGTCTCGCAGCATTAAAGTTAGAGTTATTGACATTGTGTATGATAATGCCAATAGTTATAACTTTTGCAAATGTGACACCTATAGCATTTGTAATGCAATATGAGTTGTATTTACGTGACTTAGATGCATTGATATTACAAATAACAACTCCAACCATTAACAAAAAAAAACATTATTACACGCGCCAAAGGCGCTTAGGAGGCATGCCAGCTCTACAGTACCCATTATGTTTAGCCTGTGAGGTGTATAGAGGGAGTTAAGCTGGGTATATTTAAATCTCGTGTTTCAACATACTTGCGTATACTGTAGCACCGTTACCCACTCTGTGGCTGTCCGTTCCTTTCCCATTGCTTTTTCACCCAGTCTATCAGTGCTATTCACATTAAGGGGTTAGTCTTATAGAGCCAGGACACCAGTTTCCAGCTACTTCCCATGTGAGGAATATTTGTAAAGTGTCATGCTACGTGTGTTCTACATCTTCGTTCCTACATATGTCTCATGTCCAACGCCATGTGTCACAGACACCTATATGTCTGAAACTAGGAGATCTGCTTAGATTTGCAGCTCGCTGTTTGTGTAACAATCTCCAGTGGTACGTAGCCAAGCCTCTGTCCCGTAGCCATCCACCAGACCGACACTTTTCTCCCGTCTCCAGCCCCCCAGCTAAAGCAGAAGTGCTAAGGCATACAGGGGTCTATGACCAGTTTTTCGCACTACTTTCCTCAAACACTGCAATGTGATCGCAAACAACTGTGCGCAGTCCAGTCAATTGAAGGAACATCTTTTACTCAGGCATGTACTAATACTGCAACATCACAGGAAATGTGTGTTTTGTGGTGGGATCCGTTCACTTTTAATTCACTCTCTTAACATTTTGTTTTACATCTATCCCTTATGCTTCAAAATAACTGACCTGCAAACGCGCCAAAACACCACACCAGCGCAAGCCTCTCCGCACAAGCAATGCCATTAAGAAACTCTAATTTAAATGTGCATTAATTGCGACCTTACGTAATACAACAGTGTAATGTGATTGGCTGTGTTAAAACAATAATACACGCATAGCAACAAACAACTAGACAGAATGCACGTACAGCAAAAACAAACTACAGCGCTAAACTAAGTCCAACAATTAACAAAAAAGAGCATCAGTAAGGTAGTTTGTGCATGAAAAATATTAATTATGTGGTCTGAGTGTTGCAAAATAGAAGCTCTTAATTTTTGGGGCGTTTGTAACGGGCACGGAGGGGGCTTATATATAGGGGGCTTCTTGTACACTGTGTATGATCATCGCTGGCCTGGCCCAACTCCTCCTTTTTACCCCGCATCAACCAACCCCAGTATTTACCACCCCCAGCCATGCCTGGTGGAGCGGCCCCCCTGACCACCCCGTACCATGTGGCGTACTAGAACTATAAAACGTGTAGGACTATAGAACGGTAGAACATTTATTATTATCAAATGATTTCCTGAGACCAGAAGAGTGCGACAGCCATAACTGTATATTACTTTTGTTAATCTGCAATCAGGGTAAAAAAATGCAATTAAAAACGCTTACCAATTGCTACTTTTTTCTTACTTCGTTTCATCTCAATAATTCGTTTAAGAAAACCATCAGTAATCTACGCAAATGACACCTTGATTATTTCTGAAGTTTGCCTACTTTTCATAAATGCATTGCTTTTCGGGATCACCGTGGGTTTGGCACTGGTTTCTAAGACAAGCTGCGTGTTACTGAAGACGTGCACGGTGACAAACTACCGTGGGGCGGGACTTCCGTTTCGTGCTGGAAGCTCGCGCCCATGGAGTGGCTAGCCAGGAGAGGAGCAGTGGTGACGCGGGGCTCCCATGCCCGAGGGAGAGCCCCGCGGTGGCGGCTGAAGTCTGGCGTGTCGGTAAGTGGGCCTTAGTTGTAGAGAGGAGAGGGGGGTCTCGGTGCACTCGTGCGCGTGTGTGTGTGTGTGCGTGTGTGTGTATGCGTGCGACGGCGGGGGGGGTGTCTCGGTGCACTCGTGTGTGTGCGGTGTGTGTGCGCGCGTGTGTGTATGTGGGTGACGGTGGGGGTGGGGGGTTCTCTGTATGTATGTGTGCATGCGTGGGCGCTCGTGTGTGTGCGCATGCGTGTGTGGTGTTGGAGCTTCCCAGGAGACAGGAGCTGGCCACAGCGAGCGTGTTCGCGTGCGCGTGGCCCGCTCTGATCGCCTTCTCGGAGAGCAAATGCAGGCGGCCATTTCCTGTCTCCTGGAAAGCTGTGTCGCTGACAAAAGGTCTCTGGCGAGACCGCGCTTTCGCACAGTTAACGCCACGAGACCTAAAAACTGGAGATAATGTTTTCTTTCCCCATTCTGTACTGCTTTGGCTTGACTGTCTCGGTCTTGGGACCGACAGACCTCTGGTCAGCGGTTCTGACCACATGATTACCATGTGTCCGAACACTGTGTGGTCGCATACTCCCATTTACCTATGGGAGCATATGTTATGGCCATAAGCAGGCCCAATACAGGCTCCTATAGAGACATGGGGGTGTGTTGGAAACCCTGCACCTGTAATAAGCACACAGTGCAGATTTACAGGGGGCAGGCTGGGTAACCCCTCGGCCACCAACCATAGGCCGCAGAGGCAAGGGGGCCCCAAAAGTCACTTTCTGACAGCCTTTCCATGTCGAAAGAACGGCACAGAAAGTCTGTCGGAATCGACATTGAAATCCTGAAGGCATAAACACCATCCATAGGGGATTACAGCGTGGTTCCGACCGGCCAGATGACTCTGAGAGCCGGTCAGAACCGTGTCAGAATGACCGGCCAGTTTTCTCCCTTACCACCGACATAGTAATTCGGCGGTCGGACCGCAACCGACAATGTCGTTCGGAAATCCTCCGATGACGGTCAGAATGCTTCCGACCAGAGGTTGGAGGCTTTCTGACCGACATCATACGTGGCCCGTAGTGTTTTGAAGCTTTTTCTTCTCACTCATTCATTGGGCCACCAACACAAAATGTCTTTGTTCCTACTTTGCTCAAGAGGTGGTGAGTGTTTTGTCTTGGAAAAGTTTGAATTGATTAAAAGCACACTTCATAAGAAAACTCAGTCTAACACAATACATCGAAAGGTTTGTTTGACTTACATGTCTCCACCTGGTCAAATGAGGAGACAGAGAGTCTCTTGTGAATGAATTTGTGAAGGCAAAGTTACTGGAAGTAACTTTTCACCGATTGGTGGTGCTCTCCACCACCTGGGTGGGGATGTCCTTATGAGAATGTATGATGAAATTTAATGAAGTTTATTTCTTTAATAAAATTAATTTAAATACATTCTAATGTAATAAAATAATTAAAAATAATCAATAACAACTCAGTAATATTAAAATGTGTTTCAAGCAGGAACTGATACCACAGTATTATTTAGCACACAAAGAAGAAGCTCAAGTGTTACTTATTTATTTATTTTATTTATTTATTGAGTTTTGTATAGCGCGAACGTGACCCAAGGGTATCAGAGTGCTTCACAGTTACATGTGTTACAGTTAGAGTACAACGTGATAGTAGTGTTAATATATATTAGATTCCGGTATATGTCTTTCTTAGCAGTTTCAACAATAACACATTTAGGATCTGTTTAGTGTATAAAGGTTTACCTCTAATCCTCTCCAAATGGTCCTGATGTGTATTTCCATTAAGTTCTACATCAAGGTCCCAGAGTAGTACTGAAGGAAAGTCTTGCTTAAGAGAGGAATTTGTTCATTAGGAAGATCTTCGCTTCCCTCTTGAATGTTGCCATGTTTGGAATTTTTCTAATGTTTGGAGGAAGTGAGTTCCAGATTCTGGGGGCTGCTCCGGAGAACGCTCTGTCATATGTTTTCTTCTTCCGAAAGATGGGTGGTTTCAGCAACAGCTCCTTGGCACTCCTGGCTGGTCTGCTTCCCCGTGATATCTCAATTTTCGGGACTAAGGGGTATATTACCAACAACTAGCGATAATTTTTGTCTCTAACTTGTTTAGAGACAAAAATTATCGCCGCACATCGGCGATTTTTATCGCAGATAAACCTTGCTATTAGCAAGGTTTATCGCAAATGCGATAAAAAACGGCCGCAATGCATGAATATCGCTGAAAAGTCAGCGATATTCATGCATTATCGAGCAAATGCTCTTAGCCATGTTATCCACCTCCCATTGGATAACATGGTGAAGAACTGCTCAGGGCAGGTGTTAGCTTTTGGAGATATTCGCGCTTAGCGCGAATATCTCCAAAAGTTGGTAATAGGAGATAGCGATGTTAGCGACTGTTTCCAGTCGCTAAAATCTTGTCACGCCCACTTTGCATGTCATTAGTGATAAATATCACTGACATGCAAAGCGGGGCCCAAGATGGTCGCTATCTCCTATTAGCTGTCACTAACTGGTGTTAGCGACAGCTTGGTAATAGGGAGATAATTTTATCTCCGCTTTCTTGGCTTTTAAAGCCAAAAAAGCGGAGATAAACCCCTTGATAATATACCCCTAAGTACCTTGGTGTTTTGTAGTGGAGTGCTTTGTGGGTAATACATGCCATCTTAAATCGGATTCTGGCTTCGTATGGTAGCCAGTTTAATGCTTTCAAGTGTGGGGAGATATGGTCATATTTTCTAGACCCAGTAACGAGTCTTGTGGCCGCATTGCAACAGGCTTTTAGTGGTGCTGTAGAAATATTTGGTAGACCTGGTAGTGTTGTACATCCATATTCAATCCTTGAAATAACTAAGGACTGAACTGCCAGTTTGAGGTCCGTCATAGTGATGAGATGTTTCACTTTACTAATATTGTTCAGGTGAAACAGGGCATTTTTTGCCATTGATTTGATATGGGCTTTCATGTCAAGGTTCTTATCCAGCGTTATTCCCACCGATTTAGTCGAGTCAACTAGGGTAGGGGTGCAGTTTAGCGTTGTGATCAGTTTGGTCCATTCCTTCACATTTGTGGGGTTCTTTGGAGGTGATATTAATAGGAATTCCATTTTTTGTGCATTTAGCTTCAGATGATTGCTAGTTAACTATTGTAGTGACACTTTTAAGGCCTCATTCATTGTCTTGATGTCTTCCAGTTGTACAAGCCATCTTTTCTTTTGATACCAAATGTAGGAGCTGCAGGCCTATTTACTTAGCCTACATCTAAAAACCTCCATCTTGGGAAGTCTTGCCCTTTCACTGTCTGAGAAATGCTGTCCTTGCATTTCTCTACGCCCAGACGAGATACGTGACACACCGCTTGCACAATACATTTTATTAGCAATAACAGATTTCGCAATATTACTCATCGCCTTGCTTATGTCGCAGTTTTGTATGGAAATATACCCGGCCATGGCAGCTCGCATTTTGATTGACTGACCCCAATACTGCCCATTCAGATCACATGGTTAGCTACAGTATGTGTGTATCAGATGTATCAAACCTTACAAGGAGATTTCTTGTTACAGCTCTTTGTCCATTGGCTGTGGGAATCATGGTGAACTGTACTACGTATAATACTTCTTGCTACGTGTCATATGGGTGGTCTTGTGGTTTGAGTCTAAAAGTTAACCAAACACATTAAATCTTTGGATATTCGAGCTTCTATGCTGATTGTCTCCGTGTTGCACATTAAATTGCTATTTGTTGTGCTAATAAATCTCTATCTTCTGAGCTAACAAAAAGAGCTGTGGTTGTGTTATCTTTCTATCAATTGTTATTCCTTATATTACAGATTTCACTTCTACACAGTGATGCGATCTTGATGTAGATCTGAGTGTCATCTGCGAACATGTGATGTGATATGTTTGCGGCTCAGAGAATTTCTGTAAGGGGTTCAACATATGGGTTGAATAGTGACGGAGATAGTGTTGATCCTTGAGGGACTCCAATCGAATTCGGACATGAAGGGCACAGCGTCTGTTTGACCAGGAACCTTTGTGTTCTGTTCTGGAGGAAGGATTCAAACCATTTCAGAACATTTCCAGATATTCCCATCCTGCCTTGAAGCCGGGCTAGCAATTTTTCATGATTTACCGTGTCAAATGTTGACGACAGGTCAAGAAGGACTTATAAACATGTTTGATTGAGATCGCATCATCCACTATATGTAAGATTGCTGTTTCCGTACTGTGGCCTGGTCTGAATCCCGATTGGCAGTCGTCCAGCAGATTGAAATTAGCAATGTGGTTGCTCAGTTGATTTCACACACATTTCTCAATAAGTTTGGCAAGGAATGAAATATTGGTTACTGGGCGAAAGTTATTTGGACCTGCCGGGTCTGCTGTAGGTTTTTTTTGATGATGGGGAGGACTTGACCTGTTTTTAGGCATTCTGGTAGGATCCCTTGAGATAGTGATGCATTGAATATTTTTGTCAATATAGGGACGATGACATGGTTGATTCTTTTTAGGCATTTTGAGGGGAGGGGGTCATTGTAGTGGTTATTTGGTTTGATCTCCGATATAGTTTTGGCAATGGTATTTTGGTCATATAGCTTGAAGGTTGCCCATTGCGCATTGTTTTTCGAACTCTCGAGATCGTTTTACGTGTTAGCATCGTCCAGCGGTGGTAGTTGGCTAGCGAGGTTGTCGGCTGCCATCCTGAGATCTCTTTGTAGAGCGATGGCCTTGTCCGTGAAGAATGTTGTGTATTCCTCACAGCTAAGTTGCGTTTCAGCGGTCTCTTGGGCAGATTTGGCCAGCTTATTGGATTGTTGCTTTCACATTGCGAATAGTTTCCGAGGTCTGTTTTTTGGCGTCATCCAGATCTGATCTAGAAAATTCCTTTTTGGAATTGATAACACTTTTGTTGTACTTGTTTCTGATTTTTCTGAGAGTTTTAAGTTAGGGGGATGATGGATGCAGTCTCCATTTTCTTTCTGCCATTCTAAGTTTCCGCCTGTCTTCATTCAGTGTTCCATTGAACCATGGATTTTTATCTTTCCCTGAGATTCTTTTCAGTATTAGAGGCATGGTGGAGTTGACTATATTCGTCATTGACGAAGTGTAGTGATCAGTGAGTTTGTTGACTTTTAGCCAGTTGCTGGGCGGACTTAGGTCCTTCTCACATCTTGCTACTAGTAGCTCAATACTAGGGTCGTTGGTGTCTCAAGTCCACTTTTTAAGTTTGACCTGTTGTGTAGTTCTGAACTTTTTTATGGTGGGTATCCAGAAGGTTATGGCATGTTGATTCGACCAATCGCACGGAACAATCGAGTGGATTGTAACATCCTTGTTTCTCGAGATTACCCAGTCTAAGGTTGACACTTTTGAATGTGTTGGTTGTGTGCAGGCTTGAGTAAGGTTTAGATCTCTTAAAAATTCTTTAAGTGCTTTGATCTGTTTGTCATGATTGTCGTTAAGTATGGGTGAATTTTGCGGATCTGCGATCTGCAAATTCGGGCGAAATCGGCCAAAAAATCCGCGAGTTCACGGATTTTTAAATGAATAGTGCTTTTCCTACACTACAGCTGCGTAAAGTGCCAGAGGAGCTGTCTTCATTGACCATGTGTGTGTTACTAATATGCCATTGTGCCGAAGGGTGGAGGCGTCCCTTGAGTGAGCTGTCCATCATAGTGGGTAAATGGCGGGATGACGGTGCACACTGCTAGTGTGTGGGGTGGAGCCAAACAGGTGTGTGGGGACAGAGATCGATCAGAGCAGCAGATGAGGAGAAAGAAGCCCCTGGTCACAGAAACTGCACGGGGATTGAGCTTGTGAAAGTGAAGGATGCAAAGGCCTCACCATCCATCCAGCAGCACAGCTAATTTTCGACGGTAGATACGGGGAGATGTGGTTCTGAAAATTCTGGACTCGTGTAATAATTCTGGACTCGAGAATAAAACTTCATCGTAACATGACGAATTTAGTATCAAAAGACCGAGAATGACGAGTACACCATGTACAAGCATTTTCAGCATATTCGAGTGACGGTTTCACCTCGAAATCGCCATTATCGTTCTGAACCCTCGGCTTCCATTTTATGTATGGCAGCCATTTTGTGAGTTGCCCTTTACATAGGCTTTAATCCAGCTAGATTCGATTCCAAAAGGACATGTACACCTTAATCGACTTTCCTATGACCTGTGCAAGTTGGAACCATTGCCTCAGGCCGAACCTGTTAGGTCAGTTCCTCTCTAGTGGCCGAACAAGATAGCATCAAGGCTCAACAAGCCATAAAACCTTTTTATCGCACACACACCCTGCCGAATCTTGCTCACATCTATCCCTGTTCTTTTCTCTCACTTGCTTTATGATGGGGAGGTGACCGTTTTTATTAGGGGTCCACTGATATCTGATGGAAATACCGGACCTTGCCGGGTAATTTATTTTGGGCTGGACGAAGTGAAATATGGGCTTGTCACCATGACTCTGCTTTCTCTTTGTAAACTAAAGTATGTGAATAGTATATTGTAAATTCAAGAATGTTTGCCTGAAGCTGAATATTTTGTATAAAAGGAGAAGCCTGGTTTTGTGAATTCGAGCAGTCTCCTGAGAATATACTTCCCGTGTGTTGTACTTCTAGGACACTTGTTACCTTGGTTGCAGCCAATAAAATCATTCCTTGACTTCACCTAGAGGACTCTGAGTTTCTGTGGTCTGAATCAGGAAAGGACTCGAGGTCTTCGGGTGTACCCTGACACCGCTGGGTTGCCGGTTCTATACCGGTTCTTAAAAACCCAGTACCTCACCTGGCGCCCAACGTTTGAGGCGATTCCAGTGGTACCAGCCCAGCCAGAGGTTCGTGAGGAGTTTCGTGTGAAAATTCTGGTGGACGGCCAACCACTTCATCGACCCCTGCATGTCGACGTGGTCCGAAGGTCTTTGCTACGAGGTTCCCCGCTTCCCGACGGCTACGAAGGACTGCTGCTCTGGCTATCGCCCTGATTTGGACCCTTGAAGTTTGGTAGAGCGAAACGATAAGACGAGTCTTCTGGTGACGTCATCGATATCTCAGTTAAGTATAAGTGGAGCGTCTCCCAGTCCTTAGTTGGTTCTTAGTCTTGGGTATCCTTTTGGATCTTTTTGGAACTTGCAAGAGCCAAAGCCGAAGGACTCGTGTATTCACGAGAAATATCGTAATCGATAATCCTGTGAAGTTTGGAGCTAGACTAGAGAGCGAAGATGCCTGGTCTTAGACTTGGAAATTTGTTTTGTCTTGGTTGTAATAATAGGGACTCCCGATTGTAGGACTCATGTCCCGTTCCTCCGGTTGGAACTCCAACTTACGAGTTATATGCGAAACATGGAGTAGGCCCCATCACATACAATGAAGTGTGGATCAAATACACCAGAAAAGATGGTGTTTTAAAATGGCCCCAATATGGTAGCTTTGATACCGAAATCCTAGATAACCTTGAAGTTAAACTTTTCAAAAAGAAAGCCCGGCCGGCGATGTTTGACTCTTTCCGCCTATGGCGTAAGGAAGCCAAACAGAAGGAAATTAAATTAGCAAAGAAAAATAAGAGAGAAGGGGGAATTTCGATAATGCAAGCTGCTATGCAGTATAAAGACAATGAAGAAGAACAGATGAGTGAGCAGTTGCACAGGCAACGTAAAATGGTAATAGATAAATGCTATCCAGTTTTGCCACCTCCTCAGCAAGATGCAGCAAAAGGGCTTGAAAAAGATCCCTTAATGTCGCATTTATTAAGTTCGCCACCTCCCTATGCGCAAAATGCTACGGCACCCCCGCAACCTGTGATTGCAGTGCCGCCTGTTCCTCCACAGCACCCACCAGCTGTTCTTCAGCTGGCTCCTGCTCCTTCGGTGCAGCCTCCTCAAGGCCCATCGATCACATCTGCTTCACCTGTGTTTTCTACGACTTTGCCTAGTGCACCTTCTACTTCTCCTGATGCTTCCTCTGCTATTGTCTCTGCTCCTGCCTTATCTCACCCTGTTTTTGCACCCGTTCTTCCGTCAGTTTCTCCTTCCGTTCGACAGAGAATGGCCAACACTGTTACTAATCTTTTCTCACCTTTTTTCGGGTCGCCTACTACGACCCCTAACATGGAACGAAGACAGTTGCGAAGTCAACTACCTGACTATCGAGAGAGAGATTCACTGAATCGTTTAGCGCATAAATGGGTTATGGACACTGTAAAGTATGATGTAGAGTCTGTCATGGAAGTCTTCCGTCAATGGCAAGCACCGACGCAGAGATATGTTTTTGAACAAATGTGTGTTTTTCTCTGTGACGATTTGGAAGACAATGATCTGGAATACAACCCGCAAAAGTTGTGTCGTGTGCGGTTCGAGTTCGCAGAGGGATGATCGTAGGTCCCTACGTCGAGAGAGCGGTTGAGACATTGTTGTCATTTCGGAGTAAGGGGGGCACTTCTCAGTCGCTATTTGAGCAAGGTAGGAAAAAGGCGCGACAGTACCCCATGAGAGAGGTTCCACCACAGTGGAGGGAAGGGGACCTACAAGCTCACCCACCTGTTCAGCCTCATTTCCTTAAACAGACATTACCTGTGCCTTCTCAAGATGGGTGGAAGCCTATCCCCTAAAAGACAACACTGCCTTATCCACAGCTAAAGCCCTTGTGAAAGAGTTCTTCCCCAGGTTTGGAATGCCTAGAATGGTCTGGAGTGATAATGGGAGTGAATTTGTGGGTCGAGTGATGAAGAGAGTGTGTGAAGGGCTAGGCATTCAACAGAGGCTCCACGCTGCAAATCACCCCCAATCAGCTCGATTAGTAGAATTTTACAATGGCACGCTTAAGTTAAAACGGGCCAAAATTCAAGCGAGCACAGGTCTTAAATGGCCTGACGCTCTACCCTTAGCACTCCTGTCCACCAGAATGACTGTGCATTCACGAGTGAAACTTAGCCCCTATGAAATTGTTTTTGGCCGCCCGGCCAACATATGGGGAGTGCCTAGGCCCTCTAAATTCAGCGAACTCGAACACCCTGGTTTGCTTGATTATCTGTATGAATTGACGGCTAAATTGCGTGTTTTGCATCAACAGGTTCACGACACCCTGCCTCCGGTCTCTGAGACTCCAGGTCACGCCATCGACCCTGGTTCCTGGGTCCTCGTCAAGAACTTCCAGAGAACGAAAAACGACCAGCCCAGGTGGACCGGACCGCACCTCGTCCTTCTTTCCACAAGAGCAGCAGTTCGAGTGGAGGGGAAGGCCAACTGGATCCACGGGGTCCATTGTAAAAGGATCCCTTTTCCTCTGCCTTATGACCAGTGGGTCTAGAAGGGTGTCGCTGACTCAGAAACTGAAACCGTGCCACGTTTCCTACCCTTCAGTGATGCACGAGTAAAAGGAACATTTACTGAACAAGAGAGCGATAAACTTTTGCAACCAGCTGTATCACCGTCAATTCCATTGGACACTACAGAACCTGAACTCTTGTTCCAAGACAACACCATACCAGGAAAACAACGGTATAATTTGAGGCCGAGAACTATGAACAAATAAACATAATTCTTTTTCCCTCCAAGTACTATTTTTTAAGTGCAGCTCTCCCATCTGAGAAACTTGCTTATTTTTGTTTTTTGAACCGCCATCCGGGTTCCGCTGCTAGGGCCGCGATTGCTTAAAGTATTTGGGGTGCAGCTGACGACGTTAGGTCGGCAGTTCTGGTTGGTCTAAGGGAGTTGCCCTGGACTGACAGAAGCATTCCTTAGCAGAATCAACCTCCCGTCGCGGGCAGCACTTTAGAGAGGATGGAGTTTTCCGAGATGGAGGGACCTGCCAAAAGAGTGAACTTTAAAACAAGGATCTGTAATATAATGACAAAGAAAAGTTTTTTGATATTGTGCATTTTCATGTTATTCAGTGTGATGATATTTTTAATAAGTTATGTGTTATTCTCTTTTCGAGTGACGTTTGCACCCACTACATCGCCTATACCTCCCCCTTCTACTGTTTCCCCACATTCCTTTCAACCTCTTCCTGAACACGAATCAGCTAGGAGATTAGAGTTTATTAATAACTCCTTTGTTCAGCTCTTGCACCAACACCAACTTGTAATGAACACAACTAACTGTTGGGTGTGTGGTCTTATGCTTCACACAACGGATAAAGGTATCCCTTATCTGGTCCTGCCTTTCAGCCACAATGGTTATGTGTGGGCATACAGAACAATGTTCATATATGCGCATGAAGTCTACCCCCTACGTTCTGTAACAGACAATCCTAATAATACTGCTCTAGTTAAGGGTATAGTAGACATGATTAAGGAAGGTATTTCTTATGAGTCTATCCCGAGAGATGAGACACTAGTATACATAGGATGGAACATGACCGGATATGGAGCTACTCTGAGTGAGAAACAGCAAGCTAAGAGATCTTCCCCGATTTGGATTGTACCCCATCAGGGTCATCTGTGTCTGCAAGGTAATGGCACGAATCCCAGAGCTCAGTTAGGGAAGAGTATCTGCACTAAAACGTATGTTTTTGCAGCCCAGACTTCCCCTTCGTTTTTAGCAGCTAAGGGTACCTATTTCATCTGCCATGATAGAGCCTATACATGGTTGCCCCCTGACTTTTCGGGCTCATGTTTTGTTTCGTTCCTGTTGCCTCCCACCTACACAGCAGTGGCAGATTACTACAAGACGAGGATAGTTAGAGGTGCCTTGAGTCAAGAAGACACTGCAGGACAAGAATTTGGGGACTTCGTAAAGGGTTTTCTGCCGTTCTGGGGACCGATGGCTAACAGCAGGAACATCAGGCAATTAACAAGGGTGGTTGAGTCCACCGTGATAGAAACTGCTGGTGCCCTTAGTAACTTGACTGCTGAGCTCCAGTCGGATCGTCTTATGACCCTTCAGAACAGGGTCGCTTTAGATGTCATACTTGCAGACCGAGGTGGGGTATGTAGATTGATCCAATCGAGTTGCTGTGTTTTCATTCCAGATAACGCTCCAACAGTGTACCAGGCCATCTCTAAACTGCATAAGATTTCCGAATCTATTCATGTGGATAAAGGAGATGGGTCATTAATGGGATGGTTCTGGGAACTGATATCCGCCTGGGGATGGAAAATTCTGATGGTCATTGGGATGGTCTTAGCCATTCTTTTCCTGTTCTGTCTGTGCGTACAGTGTGCTCCTGCAATATGTGGCCTCTGTGTTACATCATGTGTAAGGAAGCCTGTATCGAGAGACGAGCTAAGTACTAGAATTATGTTACAGCAACATCTCAATGACTTTAGGAATATAGATCTGGACTCAGATTAGCATGAGGATAGATTAATTGCCTATGTAAGGGCAAAAGGAGGGTTTGTGGTTCTGAAAATTCTGGACTCGTGTAATAATTCTGGACTTGAGAATAAAACTTCATCGTAACATGATGAATTTAGTATCAAAAGACCGAGAATGACGAGTACACCATGTACAAGCATTTTCAGCATATTCGAGTGACGATTTCACCTCGAAATCGCCATTATCGTTCTGAACCCTCAGCTTCCATTTTATGTATGGCAGCCATTTTGTGAGTTGCCCTTTACATAAGTTTTAATCCAGCTAGATTCGATTCCAAAAGGACACGTACACCTTAATCGACTTTCCTATGACCTGTGCAAGTTGGAACCATTGCCTCAGGCCGAACCTGTTAGGTCAGTTCCTCTCCAGTGGCCGAACAAGATAGCATCAAGGCTCAACAAGCCATAAAACCTTTTTATCGCACACACACCCTGCCGAATTTTGCTCACATCTATCCCTGCTCTTTTCTCTCACTTGCTTTATGATGGGGAGGTGACCGTTTTTATTAGGGGTCCACTGATATCTGATGGAAATACCGGACCTTGCCGGGTAATTTATTTTGGGCTGGACGAAGTGAAATATGGGCTTGTCACCATGACTCTGCTTTCTCTTTGTAAACTAAAGTATGTGAATAGTATATTGTAAATTCAAGAATGTTTGCCTGAAGATGAATATTTTGTATAAAAGGAGAAGCCTGGTTTTGTGAATTCGAGCATTCTCCTGAGAATATACTTCCCGTGTGTTGTACTTCTAGGACACTTGTTACCTTGGTTGCAGCCAATAAAATCGATCCTTGACTTCACCTAGAGGACTCTGAGTTTCTGTGGTCTGAATCAGGAAAGGACTCGAGGTCTTCGGGTGTACCCTGACACCGCTGGGTTGCCGGTTCTATACCAGTTCTTATAAACCCAGTACCTCAGAGAAAGCACACCTGCCCAGCCTCGACAAAGCTCACGATTGTTTTTGGGCTGATGAATGCGTTACTGAACTTGAGCTTCAACTCGGGCACCTGCTGTAAGTCCCTCCTGTTGAGGTTTAATTTTTGTGACAGGAACATTGTGCCAGAATGAACCCTGACCTTCATATTTATCCAAGAAGACGCCACCGTTTTGTGCGATACCTCTACTCACCTGGAGTACTTTCTACTGGCTAATCAGTAAGTGCTACCTTGCTGGGTAAATGTATAGTGCTTTTCCTACACTACAGCTGCGTAAAGTGCCAGAAGAGTTGTCTCCAGTGACCATGTGTGTGTTACTATGCCATCGCGCCGAAGGGCGCAGGGGTCCCTTGAGTGAGCTGGCCATAAAAAAAATTAAAAATCCGCCCGCTTGCAAATTTTCAAATTTTCGTGAGATTCGCGTATTGCGAAATTGCCGAAAATCTGCAAATTTTGCGAGCATAACGGATTTTTGGCCCATGCTTAATTGTCGTCCCAGTGTAAATTAAAGTCTCCTAGGAATATGTTGTTCGTGTGACTGTTACAGTTGGCCGTGATAATCTCCATTAACTGGTCTGTGAAGGTGGCATTATCGCCTGGTGGATGGTAGAGCGCATGCAAGTTACACCTTTGATTATCTGCAGTTCTTATACCGATACCGAGGTATTCACAGGATGCAAGAGGGTCCGATTGTATTTTGCTAATCTGGATGTCAGATCGGTGTATGCAGGCTTTACTGCCTCCAGTCTTTTTTAGTCTGTCTAATATCACAATGTTATAGTGAGGAGGCACCAGTAGATCCATGACTGGGGAAGACGATTCTGTAAGCCATGTTTCTGTTAAGATTGTCACGTCAATTTCCTGGTTAACGATGAGGGCAGCGATGTCTAAGGCATGTTTTGCTGCAGACCGGCAGTTGAGCAGTAGACATAGCAGTGGTTTCCCTGAGGTACTAGGGTTTATTTCCTGAGTATTGGCGGTTATCTGGACTTGTTTTAGGTTGTTGAGGTTCGGTTTCCTGTTGTTTGGCAAAGATGTTCTATTTGCATTGATCGGGACTGATCTAATTTCCTCACCTCTGTTGTTGGCTTTAGACTCATATGACTGGAGTAGGGTTTTGGTTTCAACATCCGATAAATATTTAAGATTTCTGTAGGGTCGATTATATCTGTTTGATAATGGCTTGGTTGTCACTTTACTCTTTCCTAGAGTATCTTGCAGTGATTTTTGAATGAGCTCGACTTTGGAGTGAGTACTTGCAGTGATTTCTAGTATTTTTTCCATTACTTGCAGTGCTCTTAGAATGTCCTGTGCCATATTGTTCACTTGAATTTGAAGAGCTTTGATTTCTTTCTGAGTCTGAGGTGATATATTAGGAGAACGCATCTGCTTATTTCGAGGTTTGTTTGTGTCCCAGTGCTCTAGATCTGTGACTTTTTCAGTGTTCCTTTTTTTGTCATTAGTTTGGGTGTCTGCACTTCCTCCATGAGTGATGTGAGATGTGCGCCCTATGTCCTGTGATCTTAGTATCAAGCTCGGGGGATATGATTTTCGTAGGTACGCATGTGTACTTTGTACTGTTGTAGAGGGGGGTATGGAAGGGATGTTAGCTTCCATATCTTTCATTGTTAGATGGAGGTTTCCATTGAATGACCTACGTGTGGGCGTAAACAAATCCTGAGGGGGAGGCGCTGATTTTGTCCACTGTGCCTCCTGTCAAAGTTGAGTCTCCTGACAGCATTGTAGGTTGTGGTTTTTGAGGGTCTCTAGGTATAATGATGTCTGTGTTAGCAATGCTGGTGGTGGATAGGGTGGTAGCTTGTGTGGTCTGGGTGTTGTTGAGACCTTGTGTTATCTACACATTCCTTAAAGGTTGAAAACAGGTTGTCGAACTTTTTTAACTCGTCGATGGCACAATACCGTTCTTGTAGATGGCTATGCATAGTACATCTCTTAGTCTTGGTGACGGAATGATCGATAGCTTTTTACCATGAGGGATATTGCTTATATTTTTTATGTTGAGCATTTTCCTAATGACAGTGCGCCATTTAGCCGTTTTTCTGGTGAAAAATATCAAGTCATTTACAATAGTGCTTTTGGTTAGATCAAAGAATGGGTCAGATATCAGTGCGTCAGGGTTTTTTCTAATTATATTGTGTTTGAATTTTTTGCTGCGTTCTTGGATAGGTTAGTTGGGTACCCTATGACATAAGAGTTGGTGCCTGTTGATTCTGGTCATATTTACCGATGGTGGTAAACAATAAATAATTCACCTGGGAGTTCCTGCAGGTGTGACCTCACTTTGATGTGTCCTCTAGACCACTCTCTGTCTCACTTTGATGTATCCTCTAGACAACTACCTGTCTCCAGATGTTTACAGGTTTGCTGTTTTTCCTGTCGGTCTTCCTCGGGAGTAGACTTTGACATAACAATTGGTTTGGGCGTAGCGAAAAAAGTACTATTCCATGTTATTTCGCAGTGTAGTTGTAGTTATGGTGAGTCATTCCAAGATGGCTGCCGTCTTAGTGATCTAAGCTGATCGAAATAGTTGTAGGCCCTTGTTAGTTTCTATTGCCCAGTCCTCTTTCTATTGCCCTTTCCCAGATTGCTACCATTTTGGAGATGTGTTGGGGACTTGAGAAGGAGCAATCCCTGTTCAAACTGGTTGGGGCAATAAGATCAGAAAGGAAGCAGCACTTGTGCACAATGAAGGGAAAAGGAGAAGCAAGTTTGCTGAACACTGTCTGCATAGGCTAGGTCTGATCGTCGGCATCGGTCGCCATTTTAAGGTCAGTCAGGCTGCAATCAGACTCTTATTCTTTAACTATCTTCATAACTTTTGTATAAAGGCCTCACGGGAACCTGGCGAGTTACCTTTCTCATCGGGATTCCCAACGGTGCTAGTAGTCTCTCGGTGTCAGTATTTATGCAGTGATTGTCCTATTGAAAATGTGGCCATTCATAATAGTGAGTGATTTTTGCAACCCCCTGCCACTAATGTATGCCTGGCGCTCATTGCGACTCATGGAACACCCCCCAGGGGACAGCGAGCGCTGATAGGCCTGTGTGGTTCAGCTGGAGAGGATGCTAAACCAAGCACTTAGTGCTGCGTCCACCAACAAGCTGCCTAAAACTTTGATGCATGATCTGTCTTCTACTCAATTTGTGTCATCCCTGGTCAACTCTTGGCACAAATGTAACAATCCCATGCCATCATCAATATCAGCTCCTAGCTCAGAAGCTGATCTTTACGTTGCACTTGCCAAACGTGCCAAAACAGCTATAAAGATTTGAAAGAGGGCTATTAAACTATGATAATTGCAGCAAAATCGTATGTCTGATTCTTCTTCACAGAGGTTCAATATTTGATTTTGTTAATTTCTGAAAGAACTGTATTTTGTAAGGTCTCAGCATTCAAGTAGTCTGCTATGGTGTGCATCCTGTATTATTTGGTGGAACGAATGGCAATGCACGTATGTATAGGAATGTATTTCCCATTGCAGCCATGCTTTACGCTGTTATTGCCTTTTTCATAAAACACTATACACATCTGATTGTCTACTGTGTGTGTCAAAAGTTGGAATTAAATCCATAAATTCCAAATCCTGATTTATAAAATCACTTACTGAGTTTAGCAAAGAGAAATGTCACTTACACATGTAGAAAAGTACGTTTGCTGGTGGAAACTTCCCCAAAATCTACTGTGAGCGAGAGAGAAGGAAAAGGGAAATAAACTGATAGAGGAGGGAGGCAATTGAACCTCATGCAACCACCAAATTGGTCCTAATTCAAGGCATTGCTTGACGGTTCCCACCCAGAAGGCACAAGGAAAACTATTCCTGAAGAAAAAAGGAAACCCTTCAAAATATAATGGAGGTGCTGAAGAGGGCGTTTGCAGAACAGTGT
Source organism: Lissotriton helveticus (assembly GCF_964261635.1). Lineage (NCBI taxonomy): Eukaryota > Metazoa > Chordata > Amphibia > Caudata > Salamandridae > Lissotriton > Lissotriton helveticus. The sequence continues at coordinate 596,381,144 of NC_136063.1, read as the reverse complement.
TTTACAGAACAATGCAAAACTTCTTCTAAACCTTTCCATGAAATACGTTAGGGTTAGGGGGTTGGTGACTAGTAAATTATGTGCCAAAACCTGAGTATATCTTTTAGTATAATCTTCGGTTATTCTGTTCATTATCAAAATAAAAGAAAAACAACAGTAAAATTGGGAAAAAACTTGGATAGCTAATTTTCTTTTTGAGTAGTCGTTTCCTTGGAGCCAGAATAAAACACAGACATGGGGGGTGATTAGGATGGCGGTTGGACTTACGCCCGACCACCAACCTATCAGATACAGGACCGCCCAACAGGCTGTCGGAGGTTTTGCAATGGGCATTAGTTTGCAACCGCCACCACGGCGGTCGCAATGCCTATCTTTTGCATTGTGGAAGGTGCTGCTGGTTGCAGCACCAGTCACAATACAAAAATGGGACACTTTACATAGCCCCGCACTATGTGGCAGGCACCATACCATAGGTACCCCCCAAAACCCACAGCTTTAAGCTGAGGGGAAGGGGGGCCCGCTGCGGGCACCCAAAGTCAGTTTCTGCCTACCTGGTCATGGCGGGTTCAGCGACACTGACAAACAGGCATAAAGGGATATCATTATCCCTACTGTGGTACGTGCAAGGGACTGCTGCCATTCTGTGGGATAGGGGAGGTCCTATGGGCAGTTGGAATCTTTCTGACTGTCGGACCTGTGGCTGTCCGTCTTTCCGACCGCCACACATCCGCCAGCCATCCAAATATGGTGGCAGAAAACATGATTGCAATGGCGGAGGGGTCGCCACTGAAGGGCTGTCGGGGCCAGTCCCACCATCATTGTAATCTGGCCCATATTTAGGAGAGTGTTCAATATCTAAGTGACAACTAACCTAAGCCTCTTGTTGAGTGTGGTCTTGAAAAAAGGTCTCTCATTTTACTCAGAAACATTCTAAATAAAACTTTAAAGATTGTAGGGATTTGTATTTCCTTGTAATCCAGCTCTATACTCCCAACCAAGAAAATTATTGCAATGATGTCAGTTCTGACTGCTGAGTGCTTATAGAGATTCCTACGAAATATTCCACAGGCCTGTTAAAGAAATTGTTACAAGTTGATCTGACTTGGAAGGTGGTCGTTTGAGGTGGTCCTTTATTTTCTCTGCTGCTTTCTCTATCCCATCATTCATCCAAGTGTTTTAAGAAGCATAAGAATGGATAACCTCAATAGGGGGTGGCACGCAACTATCCAAGTGGAAGTCCATTACTAACTATTTGCCCGTGTTGATTATAATTCTTGCATTGTGCTTGGCAATCAGATATGAACCAGGAACCACAAATGCAGTGCGTCTTGAGTCATACAGCATAAACAGTCTACTTTGGTTTATATATTTTTTTATTTTTGTTCTCATTTTCATCTGGTTATTTGGCAGTGTTTATGACTCTTATTTTAGTTACCGCTGAATGTATTTTTACATAAAGTCAAACATGTTTTATTCCAGTACAATTCTGAGAGAACACTTCTCAGAAGAATATTTGCAAGATCACTGGTTGACTTGCAGGAGAAAAATAAATGTTCTGCCCTACACTGGCAGGTCATGGCTGTTTGATTGCGATCACCTTGCAAGAGGCATTATTGGGAATACTAACTGAAATGAATTTAGAAGAACAATATAAATGCTCTAGCAGCTATATGGAGGTCAGTTTTGAACGAGGGAACATTGTTTGAAGTAACTGTGGAAGTGAAAACACATTTTATGCATATGCTGATGACACCTAGTTCTTTCTATTTTTCTGTCCAATATCTGTCAATGAATGAGTTTCAATATCTTAAAAATGAAAGGTACTAAGAATGAGATCTCTTTAGTTAGGAGAGGAAAATAATAGTTGCCCCAAAAGCTAAGCCAGTTGGGCACTTTTTGGACACTACCTGTCCCTCTTAAACCCACCTTCTGCTTACATCATTTGAGAATACTGTCAGTGTCTTGCAATAGTGAATTCTACAGACTGCCTAATCTCTGGCTGCACACAACTTGATTATAACAAACCAGTTTTGACTCGGTGAGATTGCCTGCCTGTGGCAAGCATAGTGAATCCAAGTCCTCTTGCATGTTTCATATATTCTTTTCATGATCAGTTCCCACCTGTCATTCATGCAATTTCCTAAGATCGGTAACGTCTAAAGATGTGCATAATCATCCAAGCTTTTGCTGATTATTACACAATGATACATATCCTTAGGATAAGGGATGGAGGTCATGTATTCTCTGTGACCACTGCCACTTTAAATGGTCTTTCTCTGGCTTGTGTTGGAGATCAATAGTGTCAGCTTCAAACAGCTGCTAAAAATTAAGGTTCCTATGGAAGTTTTATTGCTATGTCCCTGTGTATAAGATCCATGTCCTCTCTTCTTCCTTCCCAATACCACTTTTTGGACTGCACCTGAGTATTGGACATTGAGAGTCTGTGACCAAAACTCAAGTGACTCAGTGCTAGTGACTTCCCTACAGTACAGGCACATTCACATTTTGCTTAAAACTCTATATCACACCCAGTTCAGTGATCCACAGAGCAGAGAAGCTACAGGGCCCGAACTGTGATGGTTTAGGTTGTTTTCCACTGGCAACCTGGGGCCCATCCTACTATGGCTTTTAACCAAGGCCAAGTGACCCTTTCACTGCTTGACTTCTGAGAGACTAAGAAGTCATGGGCTTCTCAAGTAAGTAGTGTGGGGGTGCACAAGCTCAGAACTCAACAATCAACCAAGAGACACAAAAACGTCAATGTCCATCTCAGTGTTTGTCATTTAGGAAAATGAAGTACACAGCAATACTAAATACTAAACAGTTGAACTTAGAGCACACCCCAGTGCCCCTAGTGCCAAGTCTCACTTGTGGTGCTCCATCCACTAAGCCCCCACGTGCTAAACCCTCCCTGCGTACCCTTAGATAGATAGCCCCCCAAAAACATTACGATAAAAGCAAGAATAAGGCACAGATGTAGTCTTGAAAAGCCCCTGCAAGAACAAATCTTCACTAATTTCACTTTGTTTCAAAGTTCTTACCCCTGATGATGTAGTGGCCTAAAGCAATTGTTCTTGGTGCTCCCCGAGCACATCCAGCAACACCATATTCTACCCACAGAGTCACTGTATAGGTCAGGGTTGGCCTCATCTCTGTGTGTGCAGCTGCCCTGCTCTATCTCCATGGCACAGAAGCCCTGACATGTGGAACAGAGCAGTCTGGGCTGCTGCGGCTGCTTCAATTGTGAAGCAGGTGTAGGACATTGACTGGACCATGTCAGTTCACTAAGGTAGATGTACTCCCTGTTAGGTGACATTGCCCTCATGGTAGATGCAACCCCAACTGGACCAAACCATGCAGTTGCTTAAACCGGTTCCCACCAGGAACCAAGCTCGGAAAACAAGGGAGACCCTCTATAGTAAGGATTGCTCCTAGCTTGTTCTTAGGTAGTCGGCTTCGGCTGGATGTTTCCATAGCCCAAGGGATATGTTATGCTTCTCCACCTGGACCAGGGACCCCCCTCAGTTTTCTGAGTAGGCTACCACCTCATTTGGGGTGTCAGTAACTTTTCATCATTTTGCAACCAGATTACTCCTGCAAAACCTTGATACTGAGTGTACTGATTTGGTACTTGGAAGCGACACCTACCACATGCCTCTTTCAAATAATGAATCACTATCCATTTCTAAACACATTTAGCAGTTCTTTACCCCATTCCACCTTTCATTTTGCTTCCATTATTGAGATATGTAGATTTCTATAGCCCATTACATACCTGCATGACTAATTAACCTGTTATTGAAAAATCTGTCATGTTTTGTATGAGTCCATATATGTTGTTTGCATTTATTTTATCTACACTTTCCTGTAATTAGGTCTTTATTTGCATTAACAGTTTCGAAGACAATATTTCCTAAGTTAGAGAATGAGTATATCACATAATGGTGGTTCAGTAGTTTCAATTGGTGGCCTGGCAAATAATGCTTATTCTGTGATATGCCTACACAGTTTGTAAATCCAAAAGTATACAGAATGTAATAGAATGTGTTGCTTATTTAAAGAAAGAAGTGATTTTTACAACTACCCATTGCGGGCTTTAGGGTGGTTCAACCAGTGCTATTAAGTCTGGCACCAAGCTTGAGGGTGGTACATTTAAAAATACCTTACAGGATTGAAGACACCTGCTGCAGAACCTGTTGTCAGGCATTAATAAAATGTTAAGACAAAGTTTGTGATTAAAATATTTTGCTGGAGAGATCTGAGCTGTTGCTAGTAACAGCTTTGACTCACTATAAAGTAGCTGTTAGACCTGCAATTCCTAGGGTGTCCTTCCCCCAAACATTTTGCTTTTGACCTACACGTTTTGCTGAATCTTTTTGTTGGCCCTAGGACTCTGAGCACTTTACCACTGCTGCACAGTGCTAAAGTGCATGTGCTTCTTCCCTAAATGTGTGTAATTGGTGTATATTTAATTGGCATATTTAATTTACCTGTATGTCCCTTGTAAAGTGGTGTACCATCTACTCATGGCCTGTAAATTAAATGCTACTAGTGAGCTTGCAGCTCTGATTGTGCCTCCCACCCAAGTAAGCCTTCAAACCTATCTCAGGCCTGCCATTGCAGGACCTGTGTGTGCAGTTTACTGCCACTATGACTTGGCATTTGAAACTACTTACCAAGCCTTAAACTCCAATTTTAATACACAAGTCACCCCTAAGGTAGGCCCTAGGTAGCTCTAAGGACAGGGCACTATGTAAGTAAAAGGTAGGACATGTACTTTTATGTTTTACATGTCCTGGTAGTGACAGCTAAACTAGTTTTTCACTACTGTGAGGTCTACTCCTCTCATAGGTTTGAATTGGAAATTACATTATACATTTTCAAGTGGTAAGTCCTGATCAGAAAGGAGTAGCTACTTCACATTTTATCTTTGGAATGGAAATGATAAATCCTCGTTACTGGTGAAATTTGATTTAGCATTACTGTTTTAGAAATGCCACTTATAGAAAGTGACATTTCTCTGCACTTTCTCTTCTACGTGCCTTGCCGCCTGTCTCCAATTAACATCTGAGGTGGATGACAGCTACACTTTGTGCATTCCTTCCAGACCGCGACAACAACAGGAAGGATAGGTGTGTCTGAGTACCCATGTACATACATCTGCTTTCTGATGGACTTGTCTTGGCAGGACGGAAGGGAGAGGCAAACACTTCACTGAATTGCTAGTGTCCTGTCCCCACACAAAGGGCTGATTTATCCACTATAGATAGCTTGGCAGTGGGGTTGACTGAAAGGAGGACGTGTACACTTCAAGGAGCTGCTTTGAAGTCACCCCCACATCTAAAGCACTTTTGGGCATACGTACTGGGTCTCTGACCCCATAAAGTCAGACAATACAGGCCTTGTGACTGAAGCTCTGCCAGAAGAACTGCTATGCTGCTTAAAGGACCCAGCTGGACTGCTGATCTGGACGGCCTGCATTTCTGCTTGTTGCCCTGCTGCCTGCTGACTTTGCTGAAAGGGAGCTGGACTCTGCCTTCACTCCAAGTGTGCTCCAAGGGCTTGTTGAATTGCATCCTGTTGTTTGAGACACGGGGATATCATAGTCTCTACCCCTGCTCCTGTGCCTGGCTCACTGGAAGTGGGCCAGATACTTGCAACACAAATTTCAACACATCTACTGTCTGCGTGTAGCAGAACCAGCACATCGACCAGGTTGCAGGAGTAAAATAGGTGCATCGCATCACTTTGCCTTCTGAGATCGACACATCAGACAGTTTATTGCCACAGCTGCAGCTTGGAGAGATCAACACATCTCCTCGACTGCATGGAGAAACTCAGTACATCTCTCAATGCCTCTTGACTCCAGCACCCGTCTACAGAACTGACTTATCTCCATCATAGAGTGGAGAAAATCAACACATCCTTGACTTGAGGGACCCACATCGACACATTTCATGACGCATATCGCTGTTGCGACCAGAAAAGGTATTTTTACATCACGGCCAGCGTGGGCACTCCATCGCGGTTGGCCTGAACTTTGACTTTGCCCTGGTCCAGCATGACCTAAAGTAACTCCTAAAGAGCTATTTGCTTCTAAGTGCTTTTTTTCACTTTTTCTTTTGAAATTCAATATCTCAACTTCTTTACTTTGGATTTTTGTCTTTTTGGTCTTGTTTTATTCAGAATATAATAATCTATTTTTTCTATTGTGTGTGTGTTGCACAAATATTTTACACATTGCCTCTTTAGATAAGCCTGACTGCTCTGTGCCAAGCTACCAGAGGGTGAGCACAAGTTATCTTTTAGTGTGTACTTGGCTTACCCTAACTAGAGTGCTGATTCCTGCCTAGCCTGGGTGCATACCTCAGCTAACCTGGAATTCCATTTCTAACAAAAGCACACAGGGTTAATGTATCTACAGCAAAGAACAATGTAACATACAGGTCTCAGATGTGTGGTTTATGTAGATAGTGCAGTGGGTTACTGCTTTTGCCACAGCAATCATTTTGCTACATGAATGAATCAACGAATGACTGAATTATTAATTAATTAATTACAGTATTTGTATAGTGCAACCAGCTACTCAAACTGAGTGTCCTGGCGCTGCCACAAGAAGTAACAGAAAAGAGGGAAAATAAGAGAGGGTATTATTTATTGGCTGGACAAATAGGTTTTTAGGGATTTGGGGAAGACAGATTCAGTTTGTATGCTTCTGAGCTAAAGAGGGAGGTGGTTCCAGATTATGGCAGTACATACTAGGAAGGATGTCCCGCAATGTGTAGGTTTTTTTGAAGCAGGCAATTGCTATGAGGTGGGCCTTACTGGAACGTAGATTTCTACTGGGCTGGTGCTCGATGATTCTTTTGTTCAGATAGCTGGGTTCGGCGTTGTGTAGGGCCTGGTGTGCTAAAGTGAGTGTTTTAAAGGTGATCCTTTTCCTGACTGTGAGCCAGTGCAGTTTGACGAGGAAGAGTGAAGTGGGGGTGCCTTTTTACAAATTGAAGAGAATGCTCAATGCTGTGTTTTGGATCACTTGCAGTCGCCACATTAGGTATGCGGGTAGACCCAGGGACAAGGCATTCTCATAGTCCAGCCTGGGGAGAACTGTGGCTCAAAGTAGTTTTGCTATCCTCCCATGGGAGAAGGGGAAGAAATATCCTGAAAGCCTTGAGTATCCATATGCAGTTTCTGGCGACTGAGTGGAGCTGGGTATTGAAAGATAGGTCATTGTCAAAGGAAACTTCCAGGTTCCTGGCTGCCAAAGTGGGTGGAAGGGGTGGAAGGGGTGCATGTCCGACCTTGGGCCGGCTCAACCCGGATTAGGGTTAGACCCTAACAATATGATTTCTATTTTGGTTAGACCCTAACAATATGATTTCTATTTTATCCGGGTTGCACTGTAGTTAGCTTTCTTTGAGCCAACCTAGCATTGCTCTCAAGCTCTTTGGGAAGGATTCCTGTGGGTGTCTGAGTTGCCTTTGTAGTAGAAGACCAGCTATGTGTTGCTGGCATAGGAGACTATTGTGAAGCAGAATGACTCTAAAAGGGTGGCCAGTGGGGACATGTAAATATTTAGAAATGGGCTGAGCGAGGATACCTGGGGTACACCACATTCTAAAGGTTTAACCTTGGAGAAGTGAGGATCATCCAGACTGACAGGTCTTGCTAGATGAGTGCAGCATAGTGCCTGAGATCCAGGAACTTTTTAGTGACTCAGAATCTTCCAGCACTGATGTTTTGGTGCTGTGTCATGATCAAAAACCTGATTGGGAGGTGTGCAGAAGATGGTTGGACTTGCAGGTCTATAATTATAAACCTTTCAATATAGCTCTTTGAACTATAAACCAGCATCAAAGACCGACCTGCAAACTGCAAGGTTAAAACTGCAAACCCACCTGCAAACTGCAAGGTCTTGTTCTTATTTTTCTCAATCGCTCGTTATTCTAAGGTTGCTAAGATGTCTCCTTAGGGTAGTAACACACTCTTATTCTTATTGGTACAAACAACCCCAACCACTGTGTTACATTTTAAAGCCAGTTTTGTGTTTCTCTAGTCTCAGCACTCTTAGCATAAAATGCTCACCAATATGAATGATATGGAACTCTGCACTTTGTAACCCTCAATGGTATATAACTTTTCCTATACATTGATTTACACACTTGTATAATTCATTTACTCTGTATAACAAGGGTGTGATGTAAAGTGCTCTGACACACTACTTTGGGATTAATAGAGCTATAAATGGCATTAAATAAATGTGAGAGAGTGGCTCTTAAAATATAAGGTGCATCATTAGTGGGTGGTAGTGAGGGATGCATACAGAGGAAGGTCATTGGGGGATGCCAACAAATATTTTTGCACCGGCAACCACCAGCACTAAAATCCGCCCTGCAACTACCCCAATTAAAAGCAAGAAAGTGCTTATTGATCTTTTTACAACATGATTCATGTCTTCTTATCTTACTGACAAAGCAGTGAGCAGTAACTTTATATATGGCATTATACATGTTTCACTACAGATAGGTTTGCCCAGAACAAACAGCTTAAATGATTTCCAGCTCTTCACATCTTCCTAGAAGTGGGGCAAAAATGTGTTCTATTATACATCAACAGTCCCTACCTAAGGTAATTTTTGAGTTCATGTGGGATTCATTCATGCAGTGTGCCAAGTGTACAGTATTCACCCCACATATTTCTGGAAGATATAACTTACCTGCTTAGCATTTCGTATGCCTTTTCTGCATTAATAAGTAGCACAGTCTTATTTAGAGCTAGGAACGTATTGAAAGTCCTCCAATTTCTGGAGGAAACTTAAAATATAAAGTGTAGAGATCTCCACAAATGGAGATCTATTCCTATCCCTAGGTGTAGATCTCCTCATGGAAGGAAATCACCATTTCCATGAAGAGGTCTAGATTTAGGATTTCAAATCTCCACCACCTAAAATGAGGGGGTGGCAAATCATATGACTAAATATGCAATCATAAAATTACTTTTGGTAACTTTAAAGCTATTTGTTGTGCTCCCTACTACAGGACCAGAGCTCTCCCTATAGAAAGTAATAAACAGATTTTTACGAAAATTATTTTAAATTTAAAAAATCTATTATTGTTTTTAAATATGAAAACACATTTTTCCTAAATCCTATACACCTAGATTACCACAGTAACAAGGGACTACACCTTTGCACTAAAACGTAACAACTAATTAAATGTTGTATTCTTTATTAAAATAAATTGATTACAAATAAATGTACATTTTTGTTCTCAGTGTCCTTAAAGTATCATAATCAATTTAAAAAGGTATTATTCGTATTAAAATTAGCATGAATTTTTTATTCTCAAATGATACATTATTCAAATTAAAAACAACACAAATATAGTTTAAAATGTTATAGCATGTAATTTATTTTATATATTGCCCTGTGTTTTAGTGTTTTTCCTTGCTTTAATTAATTTCTATTTGAGTGTGTTACAGCACTACTAGTTAGACATGTTTGGTGCTTGACTTATGTTATGGTTATACTAGATTGCCTTTAAGTCTGTTTTGCCAGAAGTATTACAGAGGTAAAGGTAGGTGTGTATTTTGTGAATGGGAACCGCCTTACTCATTTGTTGGAGTTTTCATTCATTTCAATCTTTATTCGGTTTAAAAAACCTTGTAAGATACAAACATACAATCATAATACATCATGTTACAATATAATACATAATGAAACAATAGCAGCGGGTAAAATATCAACACATTTCCTTTGCATAAAATACCTGAAATTCAGTTCATTTTTCAAGCCATCCACTTAATTGACTAGATCGTGATTGGCCCCTCTAGTATACAGAACACTAAATATTCAAATTTAATAAAAAATAATTTAACTGTTTTGTTAAAAAGAAGAATACACATCAGGACAGTAAGCAACAACATTTAGCAGCTGACCAATAACGTAAAAACATGGTAAAGTAGCCTATTTCATTAGGTTTTTAAGTTTTTAGGTTTTTCATCCTCCTAATCAAGGCTACACATAGGAGAAAACGACTTAGGCTAAAAACAATCGTTTGTGCAGTGTCACCCTTAAAAATTCTAAGTCCAACCTTAATTTGTCTGAAGCCTAGCCTTTTACAGATTGGCTTGAGCCATTTTTTCCTGGCTCTTAGGTAAGCTGGGCATATAAATAAAACATGGGACTCATCCTCTTTCAACCTCATCTCGCATAGTTCACATATATCAGAGCCAGCAGCCCCGGCCAACCCCTTATTACAGGTCCAGCTGGTTGTCCTTTCTTTTAGTTGTAAGATACCATACCGGAACTTTAAATATAGGCTTCTGGCCAGTGGGGGGTAAATTTCATCCATAAGGGGCTCTAAATACATAGTCATTTTAATTTCGAAAAATTTCGAGGTTAGGGTCCCTGTTCTGGGATTTAATAGCACTGAGTCTCTGATATAATCCCAGTACCTTTGCTTCAAAATCTTTTTTGAAGTATTTGTGAGGGAATCAGGATCAAACCAAAAGTCACTTAGCCCTAATTTTTCAAACCATTTCTTGACGTACTCTAACCATGGCAAATGCGTGCTATTCCTTATGGCCAATATCTCTTTCAATGCTTCTCTATAATCTGTCAGCTCCTCAACGGACCATAAACGGATCCAATAAAGGAGCGGACGAAGAGAAGCGTAGTCATCTGTACGTCTAAAGTTAAGGTCCCGTTATACTGGTGTCAGTGGTGTTGACCCTGGTATCCCTAAAAGTTGCCTAATAAAGGAGTTTTCCCTCACTCGAAAAGTATCCTTTGAGGCATAAGCCCAAAGGTCCGCACCATAAAGTGAGGATGATTGTACTTTATATTTGAATAATTCAATAGCTGGTGAGACTGCTTTAAAATGGCTATTCTTATGCCTTCTTTAAAATCGGACACTGATTTTGGGTCAGCCTTAGTTTTGAGTTCTCCAATTGCGTCTTCCATGTGACGTGACTGTCTATAATAATGCCCAGGTATTTAAAATTGGGGACCTCTTCAATAGGTTCGTTATTTATCTTAAAGACCTTATTAAAACCTTTATGAGGGTTGATTGTCATAACTTTTGTTTTAGAGGAATTAATTTCTAATCCCTTGTCATGACAGTACAAACTAAAAGTATTTAAGAGGTTTTGGAGTCCCCTAGGTGTCTGAGAAATTAAAATCGTGTCGTCTGCAAACAACAGTGCCGGAATGGCTTGCCCGCTCAATTTGGGAGAGTCATGCTCGCAGCCCAAAAGAGTTTCGGGGATGTCATTAACGTACAAGGAGAATAAGGTAGGTGCCATTACACACCCCTGCCTTACCCCTTTTGCTATTTATATTTTCTCGCTAACTTCACCATTAGGTCCCCATCTGACTCGTGCATAGTTATTCTCATGAAGTCTAATTAAAATTTGAAGGATATTTGCAGGGACGCCCATCTTACTTAGTGTCTTCCATAGGGCTTCCCTTGGAACCATGTCAAAAGCTGCCTTCAAATCAACAAATGCCACGTATATATGGGAACTTCTTATAGTCGTGTATTTCCAGACTAAACATAAAAATCTAAAAACCTGGTCTATAGTGCTTATCTTTGATCCAAAACCTGCCTGATATTTTGTGAAAATAAAGTGTTCTTCAATCCAAGAGGTGAGCCGACCAAGAACTTGTCGGGCAAAAATTTTTTGCAACACGTCAATTAGGCTGATAGGCTGATAATGTGAAGGATTTGACCTGTCCCCCTTTTTGAACAGTGTTACAATCTCCGCCCCCTTCCAGGTTTCTGGAACAGGAGCTCCACAAACAATTTCATTAGATAGTAAATTGATGTAGGGAGCCCAAATATAATTTTCATGTTTCCAGAGATCACCTGGTATTTTATCAGGACCTGGGGCTTTCCCTGTCTTAACTGCCTTGATTGCTAAAATTGTTTCTGCCAAAGAAAAGACAAGAGGTGTATCATGGGCTACAAAGGGAGCCTGTAAACTATCCCAGCTTTCAATCTCACTTTGACTTTCACAAGAATAAAGCAAGGTAAAATGCTCAACCCATGTTTTCTCCTCTAGAAATTTGTCTTTGCATTCCGTAGCCCCCCTGGTGCCTCTAGCAATGAGGCTCCAGAAGGAAGTCTGGTCTCTGCACTTGCATGCATCCAGCAGATCTGACCAAACCCTTTCATCCCACTCTTTTTTGGCCATTTGCAAGGTTCTTTTATACTGAGCTCTCTTAGTTCTCACAATATTCGCTGAGTCCCCCCTAACCGCTGTGATTAGATCTGTTTTAGCTTTCCGGCATTTCTGGTTATACCAAGTAATCCCGGCTTGTTTACTTTTCCGGACGTTTTGTGATCTCTTTACCGCCCTGCTCAAGATCTCACCAAGTTGGTTAATTAGATGTTCGTGGGATTTTACCAAAAGCGGACTTTGGATGGTAATACTGTTCCCTAAGAGGGCAGACATGTGGCTCACAAATACATTGTAAATTTGACTAATAATTTTTGTATTGTCTAAAACCACTGGCCACTTCAGGGATCTACGGTTGTTTGCCACTAGAGGGTCCTGTGGCAAAGGTACTGTGCTACTAACACTTTTATCAAGGGTTATAAAAATCTGGGTCTGTACAGATAGAATCAAAGGATAATGATCACTCTCTGTACGATCATCCACCATTAAATCGATGGTCATAGGCCATAGATTTAAAGAAACCAACAAATAATCTAAATGGCTGTAGGTCACCCCTCTAGTAAATGTTGGTTTACTGGGGGAGTCTGATGGCAACCGCCCATTACAGGCACGTAGGCCTGATTCTAGAGTTAAGTTCAATAGTTGTAAGGCACTCACTGTACAGGGTGCTTTGTAATTTGTGTCAACTAAAGGAATATTGTTGGCACCGTCCTCATCCTTATAGAGGTCTTCTAAACCTATGATAGGTTCAAAACCTCTGTTGAAGTCACCTCCTATAATTATTTTTGCATTTTGATCAAACCCTGTCACAATATTACTCAAGTGGGTTACAACTGGTGATTCTGTACATGATCGATGTGGTCTGCTATAGATATTGATCACGTAAATGCTGCAACCCATAGTGTTTTTTAACTCAAGTAATAACAGGTCGGGGTTATTTGTATCAATTTGCTTAAAGGACAGGCCTCTTGTAATTTTTACCCAAATTGTTAGGCCGCCAGAAGGTCTTCCCCCATTTGTATTTACTGCGGGGATGAAGAAGGATCTGTAGTTAACCGTAAAGAAGTTCTCAAGCCCCCAGGTTTCCTGAAACATAATTAAATCCCCACTAGCCAGGTAATCATGCCAGGCCGGATCTGAAAGGTTTTTTTTCAGACCTGCAATATTCCAACAAATGATTTTTGTTAATTCCGAAACCCCTGGTTCCTTTGTTACCAGCTGCGGAGTCATTGGTCCATTGACATCTAGATGTGATGTTCGCACCATTGTGTCTACGGAATGCATTAACTGTTGAGGGTTTTCGGCAAGTACAATCTGTTTTGGTGCAACTACAGAGGGCAGACCAGAATGTATATGATTTGCACCACATGACTTTGTCAAAGCCCCTCCATCAAGTCAATCGCAGTCGGATAAACCAGCTAGAGCGTCAAACCTATTTGAGGTGCTAACTCCCCAATTGTAAGATGGAGCCCCAAAACCCCAACCATTTGTGGGTACATTCCATCTAGGTGTAGGTGTGATAGGAAACGGTGGATTCAGGTAGGTACCCGGCCATCCTCCATTATAATTACCATTACCTACAGGTGCTGGGGTATTAGGGTGCAATAAACGCTGCTGCATACCTGGCCATCCTCCATTGTAACCAACAGTACCTAAAATCCCGCAGTTGTTTGGTGGTATACCAAGCCCTCGTCTACCCATTAAATTCAAATTTTGTCCTGGGGTAATATGACGGGGAATATTGTGTTGGTTGACTTGCCATGGGCCAGTCCTATCTTTGGAGACATGGTTTGTATCACACATTGTAGGTCCCCCACCCCATCCATTTTCCCTCGCTACCCAAGCTGGCTTCAGGGGCTTATGGTTATTGGCTTTTTGCAAATCATTGTAAAAGAATTCCAATGTGAGGGGGATTATGGAACTACTTCTTCTTTGTGGTGGTAGTATGTTGGATAGAATATCAGGAAGAGCAGATGGAGTTGCGAAAGTTAGTATCACACAGTCGCCCTTCCATTTCTTTTGTTTATTCCCTATCCATCCAACTCTCCTTGCCATTTTAATTTCGTCAGCCAGCCGTTGTTCCCCCCCCTGGGCTATCCGCAAATTATTTGACAGCCAGTATAATGCCTTGCTTGTTAGCGACGAAGCTGACTCAATTTGACCCGGTGATAGGATAGGTGTATTAGCTAACACTAACACTAGTGGTGATGCTTCAACTACAAATTGTGTAGAGTTATCTTCTATCCCCGGGGGCACTATGTCGTGCGATGGCTCAACTAATTTAACGAGGGGGGCTTCTGATGGCAAGTCATGAACAATATGGCCGGTTTGTGGGCATTCTGAAAGAGTTGGCCCTGCTGGCATAATATCTGATGTTGACCCAGATTCATTATCTTCTTTTGAGCAATCATGGCCGTTATTGACATTACTTAAAACATTTCCTATGGCATATGTTAAAACATTTTGAGTACCTCCCAATTTCTTTATCTCTGCAGAAAGTTTATCAATCTTGCTAATAAGTGGTTTGATAATTGTCTGAATTTTAATTTCTAACAGCTCCGCTATTCGTGACATTAAGTCCTCGTCCAACATTTCCCTCGAATTGTTCTCCTCATTGTTCTGATGGGTACTTTTTGGATTTTGCAGTGGTATAGCCTTGCTTTTTCCTGAGCGTGGCCCTCCACGTTTGTTTTGTAATCTGCGACAGGCTCTGACTGCCCTTGCAGACTGCTTTGCAGGTACTTCATCCACCACTTCCTCTTTTTCATCATTGTCTGCAACCTCGATGACAACCTGTGCTTCTAACTCGTTGTCCGCATGTTGTTCAATATCCGTCACATTCGTTGTACTGATGTCAATATTAACATTTGATGAAGGAGCTGTTTCAAGAACATCACTATTAAAATCTAATAGCAAGGACTCGTTTGATTGTGAGGAAGTAGGTGGGCTCAGAGAGTGGAGAACAGGTGACTGGGACAAACCCAAAGATTGTCTGCGCTTGCTGTTTATCTGAGTAACCACTTGAACAAGATAATTTTCCATAGTGTTCTTGGGTGTTTCAGATACCAAACAATGATTTTTTTTAGGCATTATTATGCAAGATGTGTGATAGTCTTACACCCACAACCCAGTAAAATAACAAGGTATTAGTTTCAATATTTTAAAACAAAAGTCTTACGTCAATGCCTTGTGCAGGTCTCCAATGGACTTATTTCCTGGTTCGTAGAGATGTTTTATCTGCTATCCGCTTAGCAGAAATAGCCGGTCAAAAAAAAAAAAAAAGGCTTTTCCACCCCCACTGACTGTGGAGTAACAGGAAATACTCCCTAGAGCACAAGGGTACATTTTTAGAGGGATGGCCTAGCCTGGCCTCCTCGTGCCGATGAGGGCCGTAGAGGGCCCGCCCTTTGCACGGGCTTAGCCCCGGGCGTCCCGCTCGCGTCCCGCGACGCGGGGCTTCTCCGCCCTTTAACGTCCTCGTTGGCGCTCTCTGGCGTGTGTGCGTCACCCAGAACGCGCCGCCGCGTGGCCTGCCGGGTGTTGTGGTTCCCCGGAGCAGCGGCGCGGAGTCAAGTGGCTTCCTGACTCTTGGCGGTGGCGGCGACTGAAGCAAAGGACTCCTTCACTGTAGGTGAGTGACTCTCGGCGGTGGCGGCTTTGGCGGCGTTT
Organism: Lissotriton helveticus; assembly: GCF_964261635.1. Taxonomy (NCBI): domain Eukaryota; kingdom Metazoa; phylum Chordata; class Amphibia; order Caudata; family Salamandridae; genus Lissotriton; species Lissotriton helveticus. The sequence continues at coordinate 596,365,295 of NC_136063.1, read as the reverse complement.
CTGTAAGGTCTCCCCCGCTCTGCCGGGCTTCTCCGCCCTTTAACGTCCTCGTTGGCGCTCTCTGGCGCGTGTGCGTCACCCAGAACGCGCCGCCGCGTGGCCTGCCGGGTGTTGTGGTTCCCCGGAGCGGCGGCGCGGAGTCAAGTGGCTTCCTGACTCTTGGCGGTGGCGGCGACTGAAGCAAAGGACTCCTTCACTGTAGGTGAGTGACTCTCGGCGGTGGCGGCTTTGGCGGTGTTTCTGTAAGGTCTCCCCCGCTCTGCCGGGCTTCTCCGCCCTTTAACGTCCTCGTTGGCGCTCTCTGGCGCGTGTGCATCACCCAGAACGCGCCGCCGCGTGGCCTGCCGGGTGTTGTGGTTCCCCGGAGCGGCGGCGCGGAGTCAAGTGGCTTCCTGACTCTTGGCGGTGGCGGCGACTGAAGCAAAGGACTCCTTCACTGTAGGTGAGTGACTCTCGGCGGTGGCGGCTTTGGCGGCGTTTCTGTTGGAGTTTTATTTTTATTTCATTCCCTAAGACACTCCGTTAATTTCCATTTCCCCCACCATACTTTAGTAATTATTCCCCATTTTCCCAACAATCATTCTTATAGCTTACACATTTACTACTGAAAGCTACACGGTACATGGGTGGAAACCTCTGCCACCGGGCAAGAGATCTTCTTACAAAGAGACAGGAAAAACGGTGGTGGAGATCTCGAGCCGGAGGTTTGTGAATTGCATTTTGGAGCATGTAAAGTAATAGTACTTTGCGTAATTTAAAGTGGATTTTTGTGAATAGGACCCTGAATTAATAGTATGGAGGAAATTGGATTAATAAATGTAACCAGGCTCCAAGTGTTGGCTCCACCATATTTAAATTATAAAATAAACACGTACATAAATAAATACAAATACTTGAATAAACAAATAAAATGCATATGAATAAATAACGACATATCTGAAATGCTCATCTTTTGGAAAGGGCATTGCCTTTCTTATGGCTCTAAAAAATATACAAGTGGCACTGGAAAATACCCTACAAGGCTTGAACACCGCCTTCTTCTGTGGTACCTATTGACAGGGTCAAGGTTAAATTATATGCTGTCTGAGCTCTCATAGGTTAACATTTAATGCCTCCCTGCTCCCAAGACACGCCAGATTTTATGTTTGTATTTTCATAAAGCAGATTACATTTATTTTACTGAATACAGAAGCTGACATGCAAGACTATGGACAGTGGATATGCGAGTACGGACAGTTTATATGCGAATCTGTGTGTGTGTTTTTTTCTTTTTGCAATGAGGTTTAATGGCTTTTCAGCACGCCATAAGCACGGTTGTGTCCAAAGGCCCGCTTGTGTCATTTTGTGTGCAGTAATGAAGCCTGACGAGTGGTTTCCTGCTCGCAGATAGCCGGCTGTTGTCCTAAAATCCAAACCATCGCCTCGGGCTATGAAATCAGACACAGGCAAAGGACAGGGGCGCAGGCAGGGCGCCCCACTGCTCATCCCCCCTTCAGCACGCTGCTTGGACACAGATGAGCACTCTTTACCCTTGCGCATGAGGACGTATTACGAGAAAGGCATAAAAACAAAAAACAGGAAAGCCTCATTTGAAGCTTGGCTCTGGGAAGTTGAAACAACGACCCTTGGAAACGAGAGACGCGCAAAAAAACGCTGGCAATGAATGCATTCTTTTCATTAATTCTTCCTCACAAACAAGGGTTTGTAGTGTGAAATGCGACCCTTTCAACACAGTTTCTTTTTAGGAGAAGGAACAGTGGATCACAGAGACAATCGGCATCATTCTAGTGCCTCATTTATATTCTACCAGACGCTTGCCAGGAGTGCACTGGAGTTCATTTCCTCCAGTAAGCGCAGGGAACGTGATTACACATTTTCTGCTCCAGCCAAACATTCCAGGATCTTGTAAGTATTGCTTTTGTTTTTGGCAGCTCAAGTATTATGAATGTGAAGATAAACTTGGCCAGTGACATGCTGGCTGTCCCACTCAGTAATCCGTACACCCATTGTAGTGTGGATCTGACCAGAAGGCAACCTCTGTGGTGCAAGACTAACTCCCTTCGGTACCCTTACACACAAATGTACCGCCCCTTGGAGTAGTATCCTCAGCCACTTTCACGACCCAGTATATTTTAAGAACAGGGGGATGGGCACTCCTCACCTTGCTAGCTCTCCACATCCTTAACATTTTTGAAGGCCTCTCTGAGTAAGAGGGTGCACAGAGGATGCCTGAGGGAAGTGTGAGAATTGTAATGCTAAAATAAAACTCAGAAGATATCTCGATTTTTCAATAAGCAGTAGAACTGTACCTAACACTTTTCAGTAAATGTTTTCTTTGTGGTTCAACACAGCAACACTTCTTGAAGATAGGTGCCCTTCTTAACCCCTTCCCTACTCCACGAAATCTGCCGTGAGCGGGGGGAGCTAAGGGGTGGGCGTGGCGTTTCGGTGCTCATGACGGCTCCATGCCATCATGAGTCACGGGCGGCGTGTGCTCAAGACCCTGCCCAGTCATTAATTCGCCCGCACAGGCGGGGGATTAGTGCCGTATGGACAGAGCGGCAGCAGCATGACGGCTCCACGCTGTCATGAGCACCCACGGGGTTAATCAAGGGCAAATTGTCTTGTCTCTTTCCCACACAATGAGACCAATACCTTTAATACCCAGTGCAGTTGAGTAGAAATAAAGACACATTCGAGGAGAAAAAACTTCCTTTGGTTTTATGCTAAGCCGAGGTGAAGGTTGTGCTGGAGCCCAAAGGTACTCCTCCTAGATGGTTCAGACCTTAAGATACATCTACTAACAATTAGGACAATGGAGAATCCTCCAGGCTCTGTGCAGGTCAGATGGACCGTTTCCACCCTGTAGAGAATTAGAGCCACCTACGAAGTAAGGTCATCAAACATCGTGAACATTTAGGATTATGTTGAGTCACTGATGAGAAGTTGGGTTTAGTTTTAAAGGCTTTATTTATCAATTGGCTTGAATTTCAAGAATCTTTACCCAAATTGGAAAAATACAGAAATATAAAAGGTTAGAAATTAGCAATCAAGTTGTGTGTTCCGTAAAAAAATCCAATAGGATTACTAAAGGACCTATTTTAAATAAGAACCCATAAAGAGTTCTGCTGGAAAAGAACGATAAGATGGAATGACAAACTCCTCTTGAAGAAGAGTGGTTCTAGAAACTCTGCAGTGTTCCCTTAAGCTGCTGTAGCAACTTCAGAATAATGGTCTGTGCAGTAGCATTGATCACAAATTTAATTAAGAATTCACTTCAAAGATCTAAAGAAAAAGGGCAGCTCCTTCGCTAAGGCAGAAGAGTGTTTCCCCACTGCTCTCAGAGCACAGCAGCAAAAATAAAATGATAATACCGTCAATGTTATGATTTAATTTTTTGTAGCTGAGGGGCTGGGTCAGGACAGGGAGGAGCTGATGGGACAGGGGGAGGAGTGGCTTGCACAGCCCCTCTAGGGCCGACCAAACAGTCATGCACACTTTGCATGTTCCCCTCCAGGCTGCATTACACAGACTGGTGAGGAACATGCAAAGCCTCCCTGCCCTCATCTGAACACTGAACCACAGCGCTCAGACCAATCAGGGGAGCCAGGGAGCAGGGTGCTTCTAGCTGCCGGGACTTCATGAAAAAGGAGGATGAACAAGACAGAGAAGAGGTGGCGGGCGGCGAAAAAGTACGTTTAAAAAATATTTTCATTACTTTCTCCCCCGCCACCCCTGCCTTTCCACTGCCATTCCCTGCCAGCCGCTATCGCTAAAGGAATCAACTTTCCATGAAGAAGAATCTCGGGCATAAGTAGAAAATCCAGCAGCAAGAAAGCCGGACGGGTAAGAGGGAAAGTAGAGGTGGGTGTAAATCTAACTGCCTAGGAACACTTGTTATTATAACCTTATAACATATCCATTGCATTTCTAATGTGCTCAAATATATTGATTTCTAAATATGAGGTCATTTCTCTCATTTCTTACAGGTGTGTATGGTGCAGACATATGAGGCTAGATGTGTTAAGAAACAGGTCACAAATGTTAGTCACAAGTTGCGCACTGACATTTTTCAACCTTTCTCTAATTTTGCAATGTGGCATTCCCAAACTGAAAACTTTTTTTAAGCGGCCCACGTTACTTAAACTAATGGTACTGCAAACAAAAAAAAATCCTTTTAAAGGACATATTCGACAGAGCATGCAGTAGTTCCCTGAACCGTTGCCTGTTTCTTCTGGAGTAGATTGATAGGATTTAATTTAACAGAGGGGAAGGTGTCTTAAGGTGGTACTTTCATATTTCAAATTAACTACCCCCTCTTTTGAGGTGTAAGATGCTGATCAGTGGCCGCAAACAACTGATACATACTAACGAGACTCACAATTAGTAGGGAACACCCCTTTCACATCTGCTCCAAATTGCGATTTGGAATGGACCACAAACACATTTTGTGAATTGGAAAGACTTTTCTGCCTCACAAAATTGGGTTAATAAATATGACAAAAAGCCATTTTACTGTTTCAAACACTTTGATTTGGAAAATTACAGGGTTTCCGATTGCAAAAGGACTTCATTTGACCCCTGGAGTGGTAGGGAGAGACAGAGAAAGAGAAAGATAAAAGTGACAAGGTAAGATCTGTCCAGGGAAGATTCTGTAGACCAGAAAGAGGTCCTTACATGGACTATAACAGAAAATGTGTTATGCAAACAGAACATATTGACACTGGAGTATAACACATAAAGATGAAAAGGAGAGAGTGCGGGGAATCATTAAGTGGAGGACAGGAACTTCTGTCCCATAAAATGCAAAAATATAGTGAATAACCTGAGATTCATCACATTGCTATAAGGGTTAAAAATATTTAGCAAATGTGGCTTAGGTTTTTTAGATTAGGAATATTAGTTTTTTCAAATCTATTTCATATCTCCCGAGCAACAAACTTCACATCTATTTTAATTAGCTGAGAGGAAGCTCAATTCTTAGCCCACCTACCTATGTTGTTCACTTTTTACACAGGACCTCCATGGGACCAAATGATGAGCCCAACACCTTTAGCAAGCATTACGGGGAATGAAGTGGGAAAGCAATACAGAAATTGTAGTGCGATTGAGATTAAAAACCAAGATGTACTTCCAAAGTACACCACCTACTATTGAGTGATGTCCCTTCTTTAGGAGCGTTCACAGACCTGCTTAGATGCAGCTTTTCTGCGTTCCTTGCCCTTAGTGGTACCAGTCGTGAACGCTGAAGAACAAAGCAGTAACACACAGAAAGAACAAGCTCCTGCCTTAAAGTACAAGATGGGAGGAAGGTTTGCTGTAATACTATTTTGGACAAAGTTTCCAACCTGAGTAAAGCAGTGTTTTTGAAAGATGCATTCACCTTATTTTCACAAACATGTAACCACAGCTATTTAAGTAAGGTAGAAAAGGACATCTCCATTGCAGACATCAGTGGTAATTTAGCGCAAACCATTTCAAGCAAGAATTACTGTCGTTTCAAAGAGATCGATGTGACTGCACCCCACAGAACAGTGTGAGAACACTTGATTATAAAATATATATGTTTAACCTATTATTCTTTCTCCACTAGAAAATACCTTTCCCAAATTCCCCAGACTCCTCATCCCTCACCCACCACCCCACCCACATGTCCCTGCATATATTTACCACCTTGTCAGAGCAGGTGGTAAATGTTTGTGTTAAAACCCCAGGAATTGCAAATTAACCATACAACCATACTAATCGGCCTCACACAGTAATGCGTCACTTCATGGGGTTTTTGCCCGTAATTGCATGGTATTGGTGCAGATTTACTGCACAGTAACAGTAAATTTGCATGGTTGTTGCCCCATTAGATGCAACTTGTAAGAAGGCCCTAACAGGTAAGGATGTATCATCTGGATACAAGTAATCATAAAAAGCCAGGGCACAGCTGCTTTAATCCAGTTACTCTTAAGTTACAAGTTACGCATGCATCATGTGCACATAACAGAGTAGGCAGGGCACAGTTTAGTTTATGTTAGCTTCTAATCCAGTCACTCTCATGTTACAGTTATAAGCCCCAGAAGCAGCCAAACCTCGAAGTCTTCTGGAATTCTACCCACACAGAAACACCTACATCACTGCTTATTATGCCTGAGACATGGAGATGTATAGATATGTTATAGGTTAGTACGTTTTGGAAATCAGATAGCTGCATACTACCAAAATGCTACCTTTTGATTGGCTCCAAGCAATTGATAACTACAAAGGAGACGCATAGCTAGTACATGAGGCCAACCTCATTTCAAGTATCTCCCCACACATCACTGTGCTTTCTTCCCCTAACAGTTGCCTGTGGAGATCACATAGTTCTTAAAAAGAACTGGAATAGAACTAGAATCCTTTGGAAGCATTCCCTTTTCCGTGCAGAAGACTGTATATTTACATGAAAATGTTCGTCATCCTGTTGTTGTAAATTTCTGAAATAATTTGTGGCGGTAAACTTTCCTTTCGTTGTTTTTGTAATGTATATTTCAAGTGTTAATAGTCTGTGAAAATGGAATGTTGTTGGTCATGATAGTTTTCTCCATGTTTTTAAAGTCCTTGCCTTATTAATAGTTGAAATCTTTAAATACTTTTAAATTAATTATCTTAGAAAGCAGTTGCTTGTAAGTTATTGAGTCAAAAGATTTTATAGATGATACATTTTTATTTTTAAACGTGTTTAAAGCAACTGCACATTCATGCAATGAGATGCAATAACGGACAAAATGAAGTGGGGTGAGTAAAAAGAAAATTGAATGTCCAAACAAAAACTCATTCAGAGGGTCTCACTATCAATAGGAATATACATCTATTAATTTTAAATATGAGATCTATCTGCTTCTTGCACCTCAGAGATAGCAACTTCTCTGCAATCCAAAAAAAGATAAAAAAACTTCTCTTTCTATAAACTGTTACTATTTTTAAAATTAAGGAGATATTACATGAGACAATAGATGGAAAGTCTGGGGAAATGTGTGTGTAAAGAGGATGTTGGACATGTGTAGAGAACTCCCCGATCAACAATTTCTAACCTTTCAAAACTATACTATGGCATAATGGCATATAAGACTAAAAATGTATACTTCTACCAAACATAATCAACAGCTAGTTTTGCATCTGCACTCGACCTTCAATGTTCATTCATTTCAGTGTGGTCCAACTCCTGTTAGAAAAGCATGCCGTTCAATATTACTTCAGGGTTGTTCAAATGTAGACTGTAAGCATTACAGCTGTTTATTGGAACCCTGGGGTAGAGCTACCAAGACTTTGGAATCCACTGACAGGCATCTGCTGCTGTTGGACGCACATATTTAATCAATCAATCAATCAATCATTTATAAAGCACTGCAAATCAGCTGTGAGGGTCTCGAGTCACTGGAGTAGCTTTATTTATGTGTTGTGATCTGTTCATTTGGGCAGCCAGGTCTTGAGTCTTTACCTGAATTCCTGGAGTGATCAGGCAGCCCTGAGGTGTAGGTGAAAATGGTTCCAAGCTTTGGCTGTCAGGTGTGAGAAAGAACCTCCTCCGCTGTTGCCTACGAGGAAGAGGGAGGCAGAACGTAGGTGTCTGGTTGGTTGTTGGAAGGTCATGCATTTGTTGATGTCTGCTGGTCATTCGTTGTGCAGAGCTGTGTGGGTCACCATCTTGACCTGGCATCTCTTCTGGATAAGTAGGCAGTGTAGCTTCTTGAGGTGTGGTGTGAAGTGGGTCCGTCTGGGGAGGTCAAGGATGAGTCTTGCCACTGACTTTTGTATTGTCTGTAGTCTCTTCAGGAGGTGTGTGGTGATTCCTACTTAGAGTGTGCTTCTGTACTCCAGCCTGCTGGTGATGGTCCTTCTGGTGTTGACTGGGAGCCAACTATAGATCTTGCTGAGCATGTGTAGAGTGTAGAAGCAGGCTGATGAGACTGCATTTCTCTTTTTCTTCATAGATAGTGTGCTGTCCAAGATGATGCAAAGGCTGCAGGTGTGGTCTGAGTTCAGCAGGCCGCTATGCATCCTTCCGAGGTGAGGTATCGTTCCCAAAGAGGAGGACTTCTGTCTTGTCTGAGATAAGCTTGAGACAGATGTCCTTCATCCAGTTGGTGACGTTCATCATACATCAATGAAAGCTGGCTCTGGTGGTGGAGGGATCTTCTGACTGCAAGAGGATGAGCTGGGGTTCAACTGTGTAGGAGATTATGTTGAATCCATGCAAGGGGGGTCATGTACATGTTGAAGAAGGTGGGGCTGAGGGATGATCCTTGTGAGACTATTCACATGATTTTCTTGGGTTCTGAGGTGAACGGTGAGAGACTGATTCTCTGTGTTCTTCTGGTGAAGAATGAAGTGATCCATTTGAGGGTGTCTCCCGGGATACGCATGTGGTGGAGTCCCTTGATCAAGATGTGATGGGAGACTGTATTGAAGGTGGTTGACAGGTCCAAGAAGATGAGTGATGTCATTTAGCCATTGTCCAGGTGGGTCATGATGTCGTTAGTATCAGCAATCAGGGCAGTCTCAGTGCTGTGGTTTGCTTGGAATCCCGATTGAGAGAGGTCCAGGAGGTTGATGTGTTTCAGGTGTTCCGTGAGTTGCTGGTTGATTGCCTTCTCGAGAACCTTAATTGAAAAGGGGAGTAGGGAGATGGGCTGCTAGTTCTATGGTTCTGCTGGGTCAGCAAATGGTTTCTTCAGGAGTGGCCTCACTTAAGCATGTTTCCAGTTCTCAGGAAAGGAGGCCGTGGTGATAGAGGTGTTCAGGACTTTCTTTAGCTCGATTGTCTTGCTCATGATGTTGAAAATGTGATGGGACAGAGATCCATGGGAGCTCCTGAGCACACGGAGTTCATTATGAAGATTGTGGCTTGAGTTGTGAGGGGGTCTCAATGGATGAGCAAGTGTTCAAGGGTTGTGTTAGATAGTGTGAGCAGGCTGATGCTTTTGGCGGCGGTTGGGTGGGGTTTGAAGTTTTTCTAGAGGATTGAGATCTTATTTTAGAAGAAGTCAGGGTGATACACAGTCCTTGGGAGGGGATGATGTTGTTCTAAGTGGCTGCGGGGTTGGAGACCTCCTTCACGATGGTGTAGAGCTCCTTGCTGCTGTTTGTGCTTACTTGTATGGGGTCTGCTAGAGCGTTCTTCTTAGTTTCTTTCAGGAGACACTGCTACAGATTGAGTGCTGTATTGAAGGTGGTATGGTCTGTTGTCTCTTTGCTGGAGTACCACTTCCTTTCTAGTTGTTGGCAGTTGCATATTGTGGATTTCAGCTTCATGATCAACCAGTTGGCTCTTCTAGCAGGTCATTTTGATTTGGCTGACTTGGCGGGGGTGATTGTGTTGTTGCATTCTGTGAGCTAGTGGAAGAAGCTCTCCACAGCCTGTTGAGGGTTGGAATGTTGCTAGAAATGGGATTTCTGGTTGGCTAAGGCTTGCGCCAAAGCCAGGCAGAAACCTCCACTCTAGTTAGGGCAAGGATGTTACACGCCAAGATAACCCCTACTCACCCCTTTGGCAACGTGACACGAGCAGTAAGGCTTATCTCGGAGGCAATGCGTGAAGCATTTGCGCACGCACCCACCAGCAACAACATCCCAGGCCCCCCACAAAAGGAACTCCACACAAGGTTATATAAAAATAGCCTTTGTATTCTCACAACACATCAGATAGTAATCACACAATATACATTGTGCCAACGGGCATGGGCAATATTTACAAGGGATTATTTACACATGACAGGGCCACGTGGGCCACTGTCAGACTTAGCACTTGGTAAAGAAATAGTAAAATAGATAACTTGGTAAAAGTGAACTAAATCAAACACATACAAGTAAAAATAGATCATAGAACGTACAGCCAGTAAACACTGATAATCACTGTACTTTGCAACAGTCTGTGACATGAAATCCATCATGCACAGTATCCCACACGTCTTTCTACCTTAGACCCTCACCACCTAAGTAAACATTACAGTAGGGGCGTAAATCACACAGGGAAGTAAAATCTCCCTAACACAAACCTAAACAGGTAAAACAACCTCCTATGCATAAACTATATCTCGAGGTAACAAAACAGGGTGCGCAAAACATACTATACACCATACATTTCCTAGCACCCAAAGCATTAGCACATAAATCACAATGGCACACAAATCACATTAAGGCCTGCGCCCTATAAATTTAAGAATCCCCCCCTGGCCAACAGGCTCAAACGCCCTATGTCCAGAGAGTCAGGGCTGCTGCCTAAGCAGCGAAGGTCAAGGTTGCGCCACTGCGCCAAGCCTAAACGTTGCAGCTGCCCACTACTTGCTGGGCAGCTGAGAACAATGCACTGGGGCCTAAACGCTGCAGCTGGCACTAAGGGCTGCGCAGCTGGGGAAGGCCAAGGTAGGGCTATGGGAGTGCGACTCTCTCCTAGGTTAAAAAAGAACACATGCCCCTGAAAGGAAAAAGTCCTAAACGGTGCAGCTGCCCACTACTTGCTGGGCAGCTGTGAATCAGCAAAGCTGTGGCATGGGCTCTCACTGGCCCTTGGGAAAAACTGCGCCAAATGCTGGAGCCACCTGGGCTCTAGGAATCATGGTGCGTTCAAAACACTGTGGAGCGTTGGAGCCATACGGGGCTTAGTAAAATAAACAATGTACCCCTGTGAGCCATCTGGCTCTCAAAATAACTGGGGCCTCATTGGAAAAGACACGGGCCTCTCTCGGTCTTCTGAATAAACTCGCCCCTGCGGGAGCCCTTTCGGCTCTAGAATCAGGTATGTCCATTGGAGCACTCTGGCTCCTAAAATAACCATGCCCCCAAACACTGGAGTGCACTGGCACACAGGCCCCCTGGTCCTCGGGACACTGAGGCCAACAACAATGGTGTGGGCACGGGGAGGCGGGCACCAACAACATGCCCCGACACCACCCCCTTAAACAATGAAGCATGGGCCCCTTGGGGCCCGAGTAAACCTTGGGCAGGACGTCGGAGCGGCCCTCTGCAACCGGGGCTGCTCTGGCGAGAGGTACCGGCCATCTCTCCCACCATCCCCACTCACCTGTTGGAGCGGGGGACTCTTCTCTTGGCACGGCGCTCTCCTCCTCAGACGCAACGGGAGCAGGCATTGGCAATGTGCCTCAAGTCCCCACAGCCTTCCATGGGCCTTCTCTGGTGCCTGCTTAGCTCTCCCTCAGTCATGGGAGCCCCTCACGGGTAGGCACCAGGCTTCACCCGGTCCCCCTCTCCTCAGGACCGGGACTTGTGGGCCACATCTCGGGCGGTGAGCAGGACTTCCTTCCAGCAAGTGGAAGGCCCGTCCCGCTCCAGGCGTCCGGTCGCCTGACTTCCGGTTTTGCGGCGGTGGCATCTCTAATCAGGGTCAAAAACGAGGGGTAGGCTCTCTTGGTGAGAAAAACAAAAGTAGAAGTGGGGTGGGCACCTGCTAAGGCTCCTATAAACGGGGTGGCACCCGTGATATAAATAATTGGAGTGGAGCCATTTCGGGGGAACCCCTACGCCAGGGATTCCCTCAGGGCAAGTGGCAGCTCAGTGCTGCCAATCTAAAATAAAGCGCTCCCAAGCTAGCATTTTTAAAGTAAAATACAGCGCTTCCATGCTGCCAAAGGTGCTGGGAAGAAAGGTAAAGCCAAAAGGGTTCCAGGGCAAGGAAAAGTCTCCCAGCCATCCTCAGGCAAGGCAGAGGGCCCCAGAAAGAAGTCCTCTAGCAATCCAGGGGCTGGGCAGGGCCCAAGGAGGCAAGCCTTCCCCTGGGCCCCAGCAGCAGCACACCCCTGGTAGATTAGAGTTGAGCACAAGAACAAAATCATGGGGTCACCGCCCCTCTTTTATACACAAAATCCCTTGGTTTCCAAAGGTGAAGGCAAGAGGCGAACCAGACGCAGCTGGTTCTTGAGCACTTTGTTTTGCTCAGCCCCTCTCCCTATTCACAGGACAGGCTAGGGACATCAGACGCACAACACGGTGGAGCCAGCATTGTGGAGGGAAGGACCAGCCCTATTCAGGTCCCAGGTGCACTCCTCCTTGCCATCAACATGCAGATCTACCCATTCACCACCGGGCAGACCCATCCTGACTCCTGGAGCCAGGCACACCAGCCAGCCCCAGCCAATCACAAGCCAGACAGTCAATTCACATTCACTGCACAGATATGCCAACGTCTAAAAGTGGCACTTCCACACTAGACACATTAAATCTGCACCCATCATCGTGCAGCATTCAATCTCACAAGTCCGCACAAACCAAACTCGACCCTGCACTCCCCACACATCAGGAACTACCATGGACACACATATTCCCCTTGCATTCCTATGGGAGGGCAGGCCAATCTCACTACACGCACTCAGAGAGCCACACACTTTACGCGGTATACAGTCAAAATATCGAATTTTTAATATCGATTAAAAAATATAGAATGGACACAATATCTACTGGACAGAATATAGACTACAAAAATATTGAATAGGATAGCATTAATATCGAATCAAAAATATAGAATGGACATAATATCGAATGGATAGAATATAGACTGCAAAAATATAGAATGGACAGAATAGACTACAAAAATATCGAATTTGAGGTAAGTAAGTTAATATCAATTTTTAAACTGTTTTTTATGTTAGTATATGTTTGAAAAGTTATATTTATTTTATTATTTATATTAATTAATTATTTTTATGGTATTTAATTTTTGCGTAATATAATTCTGTAGCAGGTTGTCGGTTTATAGGGGAATAGGGTGGGAAGTAATTTAATTATAATTAATTAGATATGTTAATTTATTTATTGGTATTTATTTTGAATTAATTGTTAATTAATTATGAATTGGTAATTAATTAAAATATAATTGGTAAATAATTTTAATTAATTGATTAAGTGATAATTATGTTAATTTTAGTAATTTATTTTCTATAGCGGGTTGTGGGTTTATAGGGGAATATGGTGGGAAGTAATTTAATTATAATTAATTAAATATGTTAATTTATTTATTGGTATTTATTTTGAATTAATTGTTAATTAATTATTAATTGGTAATTAATTAAAATATAATGGGTAATTAAGTTTAATTAATTTATTAATTGATAATTATGTTAATTTTATTAATTTATTTTCTGTGGTGGGTTGTGGGTTTATAGGGGAATAGGGTGGGGAGTAATTTAATTGTAAGTAATTCTATTTTTAAATTCTTTTTTTATTTTATCTAATTTGTAATTATTTTTTAATTGTTAATTAATTTATTGTTAATTGGTAAATCATTTGTATTTGTAGGTAATTATTTTTATTAATTAATTTTTATTTTTATTTTTAATTGATTAATTAATATATTATATAAATGTGTTAAGTATTTTAATTAATTTGAAATTGGTATTAATATTTATTTTATTTTTATTTATATATGAAGTATTTACTTTCCCTACTGTTGCACTCACTGGAGTGGGAATAGTAATTTTTACCCTCCTGCTATCCAACGCTTTCCCTACTGTTGCACTCACTGGAGTGGGAATATCAATTTTTACCCCTACGCTATCCAATGCTTTCCCTTCTGTTGCACTCTCTGGAGTGGGAATAGTAATTTTTACCCCTACGCTATCCAACGCTTTCCCTACTGTTGCACTCTCTGGAGTGGGAATAGTAATGTTTACCCCTACGCTATCCAATGCTTTCCCTACTGTTGCACTCTCTGGAGTGGGAATAGTAATTTTTACCCCTACGCTATCCAACACTTTCCCTACTGTTGCACTCTCAGGAGTGGGAATAATAATTTGTACCACTACGCTATCCAGCGCTTTATCTACTGTTGCACTCTCTGGAGTTGGAATAGTAATTTTCACCCCTACGCTATCCAACGCTTTCCCTACTGTTGCACTCTCTGGAGTGGGAATTGTAATTTTTACCTCTACGCTATCCAACGCTTTTCCTACTGTTGCACTCTCTGGAGTGGGAATAGTAATTTTTACCCCTACGCTATCCAACGCTTTCCCTACTGTTGCACTCTCTGGAGTGGGAATAGTAATTTTTACCCCTACGCTATCCAGCGCTTTCCCTACTGTGGCACTCTCTGGAGTTGGAATAGTAATTTTTACCCCTACGCTATCCAACGCTTTCCCTACTGTTGCACGCTCTGGAGTGGGAATAGTAATTTTTCCCCCTACGCTATCCAACGCTTTACCTGCTGTTGCACTCACTGGAGTGGTAATAGTAAATTTTACCCTTTCCGCTATCCTACGGTAAAAATATTGTAATTTTTTTATTAATATTGCGTTTATATATATGTAGTATATTATTTAATAATGTTAAGGTTATATAAGTATTTTAAGAATGTTTAAGTTAATTATATTTATTATTTCATTCATTTTTAATTAATTTAAAGCATTTTTAAAAAATCGATATTTTGACTAACTATATTTTTTACATCAATATTTTTGATTGGATATTTTTGTACTTACCTGTTTGGAGATAGGAGGTCGATATTTTGGTATTCTATATGATGTCAGTGATCCCTTTACACTGGGCCACAGTGCTAAAGTGCGCAGAGACCAGAAATCACTATAATTATGTAATAATAAAAGGCAAAAACTTCAGGGGTGAACCTGCCAAAAGGGCCAAGTCCAACAGATGTTATATCTAGGAGGTGGGAGTTTAGAGTGTTATTCCACTGGTCTTCTGATATTGGTTTCCCATTTATTCATGCGGAGCTGGGGGGGCATGATGCCAGTGTTGGTAGGTCCTGAGACGTGGACACTGTGGTGATTGGTCCAGGTGAGCTGTGAGAAAAGGTTGTATTTGACTTTGTTGCTGGATGTGAAAATGGGGTAGAGTGTGTGCCCTGTGATGTGGGTTTGGTTGGTGACAAGTTGCTTGAGATTGATTTTGCTCATCATTTCCAGGAGGTCGGTAAGGCTGGTGTTGTCGAGGTGGAAGTTAAGATCCCCTAGGAATATGTAGTGCTTGGAGCAGATGGCGATCAGGGCAATGAGGTCAGGGATGGAGTTGCAGAAGCTGGGGTGTAGATGCGCTTTAACTTCGCATGTCAGACTTTTCTCTTACATAGGTGAAGAACGTATTTGTGAATTTATAGAAAATGTGCCATGGAAAATGTGCCTTCATTTTTGCTTCTGGAACACTGTTAGAAGTGGGGTTTCTGGTTGGTAGAGGGAGGAACCCTGTCCAAGCAAGAACCACCACTCTAGTCAGGCCAAGATAATAGATACGCACTAAAATAACTTGTGCTCACATCTAGTAGCTTGGTACAGAGCAGTCAGGCTTATCGAAAAAAGGCAATGTTCAAAGTATTTGTGCAACACACCCACAGAGACACACAAACACACAGAGTAACACAATGAATACACCACACAAATACTCCACACAGGGTTATAAATATAGATAATAATTTTATGAGTAAACCACGATCAAAATGATGAAAATAGAACTAGCAGAACCAGAGATATGAATAAATCAAAAGGTACCTCTTAGAAAAAAATAGCGCTAAGGGTTTACTTGAAGACAAGCTAGACCGAGGTAAATCAAATGTTCAGGTAGGCGGCAATGGAGGGCACGCTGTCTACAGGACTCATGCTGGTCCCGCTGAAAACCTGCCTTGGATGGAGCAAGCATCGACACCCAAGACTCAGTGTGTTGTTTCCGATCCACACAGTGATGAAGGCTATGTCAAACACTCCTTTGCGACACAGGTGCTACGTCATCATCAAGCAGTGCAGCTGTCATTATGAAGCTAGAGACCAACACCAATAGTTATCGCTGACCAACAAAAGTCAGTAGTGTTTTTAATTACAAAAGTGCAACATCGAAAAAAACAATCCAAATGACAAGAGCATTTAAAAGCTAGATAGTATCTTGCAGTGTTGACACATAGTTGTAGTATGTAAACAGCCGACGCGTGTTTAGTCGTAGACCGACTTTCATGTGATTTTGACACCCTAATTGAAAAAACTGATATGATGCAGCTATAAAATCTTCTTCATGTTGTTACTGAACACCATCAAATTTGTTGTACTTTACTTCATCAACAGCCTTGAGAAAGTCGGTCTTCGATGAAACACGTGTTCTTGAAGAGCATGGGACCCCCTTTATTCTCAGCCCTGGCTCAAGATTATTAGTAGGGGGTAATCAATCCTGTGTGTGGAAAAGAGGACACCGCCTATTCAGGAGTGTCAGATCCCCCATCTCTTCCTGCCCAGGAGGAGCTTTCAGAATGCAGGTGAATGCAGATGAGTTTGCTGTCAAACATTTCAAAGATATGAAACATTATGCAGTCACTCCTTTTCAATCAGGAATTACAGCTTTAAAGTGTTTAAGGAATTCCCAGTGTTAGCCTGTGAGAGGAGTAGTCCTCACAGTAGTGAAAAACGAATTTAGCTGTTTGGTATACACAGCACCCTACCCTATGGGCTACCTGGAGCCTACCTTAGGGGTGACATGTGTAATTAATGGGGAGTTTAAGGCTTGGCAAGTAGTTATAAATGTCAAGTTGCAATCGCAGTAAACTGCACGAACAGGCCTTGCAATGGCCGGCCTGAGACAGATTTGAAAGGCTACTTGTGTGGGTAGCACAACCATTGCTGCAGGCTCACTAATAGCGTTTAATTTACAGGGTCTGGGTATATGGTATAACACTTTATATGGGACTTAGAGGTAAATTAAATAAGTCAATTGTGAATGTGTATACACCAAATTCACCATGTTTATGGGAGAAGCATTTGCTCTTTATTACTTGTCATCTAAGGCTAAGGCTAAGGCCTAAGGCCCCCTAACAGATACAGCAAAACAGGAGGCAAGCAGGCAAAAAAAGTGGGTAAAGACCACCCACTAGGATATCAGGTCTAACACACACCCAGCAATATTTGCATGAGGAGCATGTTTATTTCAAAGATGGTTCATCAAATTAAATCATCATATAGAGCTCCACAATTCCTTTGGCATCACCAACAAAAATTGACTACAATCTGCTATATCCTTTTCTATATGTTCCGTTTTCTGGCTGTCAAAAAAGTTATTTACTACAACTCATTTAAATGGGACACAAATTGACAAGCGTTATCACACAAAAAATCCAATAGTTTTGTGTAATCTCAAACCGAAATAGTACCATAAAAAAACA
This sequence comes from Lissotriton helveticus, assembly GCF_964261635.1. Lineage (NCBI taxonomy): Eukaryota > Metazoa > Chordata > Amphibia > Caudata > Salamandridae > Lissotriton > Lissotriton helveticus. Next base: position 596,348,167 of record NC_136063.1, on the reverse strand, counting down.
CATAATGTAACAGTTTTGTGAATTTCACCCTATAGTTTAAGGGTCTTATTTACAGCAGCAATAGTACACAAGGGGATTTCACCCCCCAGTTAGTCACTCCCAAGTAGTTAGTGGCCCAGTGTTGTAAGAACCACATCATCAGTGCTTCAACTCTGGCCCTCTCGCTCCACCCAGTCAATAGTTACCTGGAAGTAACCATAGAAGTGCCCATCACTAGTGAAAAACGTTGTTGAAATATTGGATAGTATACTAGTCATCATCTGGAAATAGAAAACATAAGTAGACATCAGGATATTTTTAAAGAAACAACCACAAAGAATATCAAAAACGTTGCACTCATACCTGACATACGGGAATGACAACATACATACATGTAAAATAATTAACTAGGCTACTAGTAATGCAGTATCTAGTCAGTGCAGGATTCACAAAATCAAACCTAGACATTGCTGGACAGCTAATAGTCCAATATCACCATATTTTCATTGGATGAAAATGTACTAGGCAATCGTGCCCTAACACACATTACAAGAAAACAATTACTTCTCGATCAAACATATTCAGCAAATATAATATCATTCACATGACTTTAACTTTTCTGCTACTAAAGTAATAGCACTCCAACACCTAAAACATAGCTCTAATGTTACTGAACACTTGTGAACTTGGGCACTCAACAACTGTGCAACTACTGAAAAGCATGCTTTAATTCTCATTCAGTATTGCACCTGCTACAAGAACAAACTGTGTTCTAAACACAGTAGTACAACAGCAACCGAAGTAAAGCCCACTCTCAGACACATAATAGTGGGATTGCTGCAGAACAAAAAAAGGTTTTTCTGAACATCCTGTAGCATAACTGCTCATGGTCCAAACATGAAGCACACCTGCCACTCATTCACAATATTTCCTCCTCACAGGACCACATCATGTTCCTAACAATGTACCAACACCATTAAGAATATGCACTCTTTACCATGAGAGAAGGTGAGACCGGATTTTAATGATTGCACAGGAGGACAAAAGTAATAAAAGCAATTTGAAAAACTACCACAAACAACCCCTGGTCAGGAAAACCTCTTATTATGCAATAAGAGGTCATGCAGAACTGCAGTTGTAAAACCATATTGTTGAAAAAACACCTATGTCCCTCAACATAACCAAACATAAGCAGTTAGTAATGGCAATCAACAGAACACACTAGGGTAAACATTTGACCCCCAAAATCTCACAACAGCCACTTGAAGTACTAATGAGTGTAAGTACAGGGGCAGGATTTGACAACCGTGGACGCAAATCCAAGTCTTGAAGAGCCATATGCTTACTCCTTGCCACACCACTGCTTCAAGTGAAACAGGTTACTAAGGTGATTCAGGACATGACACAGCTGTGCACATAATTCTCAATGAAGGCAACATCACTTGCTCCCCTGTTACATACAACGTCTGTTACAGGTAATGTGAGCAACTGAAATGCATTGCATGAATCCCTTAAGACATGTTCCACAAATGTTTGCTTTTTTCTAGGTGGATTCACTTGCTTGTAATGCTCAAACCGCTTTGCATTCAGCTCCTGCATGAGACTGTAGCAGCCAAACAGGACAATGCCATTAGGACAATACCATGAGTTACAATAGACCTAGAATATGAAGGGCCCGATTCACAAAGACCCCCTGCAATCATTGCGGAGGCTCAGCAGACGCGGTGGAATCTCTGCACTCATGGCGGAATCTCTGCAATGAGAAACTGCAATGTGGAAATTCTGCAACAAGTGCTGGGACTTTGCCAAGACTGCTGCTTCAGGCTCCAGGGTCAGATGATCTTGGATTCTTGGGTTCCCTGTGTTATGTCCTCTCACCCAGCTGGGAGCCCCGGTCACAGGAAGAAATGGTGCAGAGCTTCCCCTCCTCGCTCAGCCCGACTGGCTACTTGACAGTTGACTGTTATAGGGGTATCAAGCTCTCCTGAGACTGAGTTTTGAAATTCATATTGAGGATCTGCTTCCTTTTAAAGCGCCCTCTCCTCTGTCCTGACCTTCCTCCATCAAGCAGTCTGTCACAACAGGACCAACTTCAAATCCTTAAGCCACACAACATGGAAGTGACTAGAGGTTCACACCTGGATGTTTGCCACAGTGATATATGCATCAAAAGGTTACCCAGGGCATTAGCGCTACTCTTTATGATTCTCTTATCACTTCCTTCTTTTGGGATTTCAAATCCAACTTGGTATTTGAGCCCTTCCTAGATGATGTTAATCCACCAGTTGAAAAGCAAATTTACCTCAAATATCTGTACTGCACAGTACCTCTAAAGCCTCTTTTAGGTAAGTGGTATCCCCAAACTGATACAAGCAATACATATCCGGTCTGCCGCCAAACAGAGGAATCACTTGTGCATCTTATCTTTTTATGCCTTGCCAATACCCTACCCAGGAACGTGTGGATTATTCCATTATGTAAACAGCTGGAATACCGACAATTACAGGCCTCCATATGACTCCTTCACACAGAGTCTTTACACACAATCATATGTGCAGTGTCCAAATACCTTCATTGGAGTTGGTCTATTAGAAGCAGCGCGTTAAAAAAAGTCTGAGAGATCCCCTAGCCCTGTAAATACCTTATAAATTGCTGTGTTAGGCCCGCTCTCTACGTCTCTATCACAAAGTATACTATTTTTTAATTTTACTCTATGATGTTTTACTTTCCCTGTGTTTTACTAGAGGTTAAATGATATAATTGTTTTAATTAATACACTGTATTAAGAATGCAGTATGGACTGACAAGCCTCCATCGGGACTCCTGAAATAGTGCCTGTGTAATTTATTCCAACATGTATTTAAATTGATTACATTATCTTCCAATGATGTGGTTCCCTATTTTAAATGTAATTCTTCGCAGAGCTTTTCTGGTTTTACATTTTTTTATTTTGTGAATATTGTATTTGTCTATGTACTTTTGTGGTTGGAAATACAGAATTAAGTATTTGAATGCCATACATGGTTATATTAATATGTGTTGACACTGTTGTATAGAATTATGTAATTAGTGAATGTTGAATTGCATAAGCATTTGTAGATATTTAGGATAATTACAGGATTGAGCATTCAGTTATTGTATATATGCATCCATCCATTTAATGAGAAATGGTGACAGGGATCCAACATGAGGTATGAATAATTTAATCCATGTGATACTGCTGCTTGGGAAGATGTAGCTGAAGAACCCCATCTCATGTTGCAGGAACTGGCACTTCTGCCAGTTGAGAGTGAGCCCTGCTTCGCTGATTTGGCTGAGGTATTTGGTGTCGGCTGCAGTGACATTCAATGGTTGGGGCGTGGACGAAGAGGTTGTTGCTAAAGTTGATGCCCCCTTCCAGTCCTGAGAGGACTAAATGTAATACATTGTGTAATACTGCCGCCATCGATGAGATCCGAAGGTCAAGCACCTATAGTGGCATTCCACAGTGTCTCAGTTGAGTGTCTCTGTGCCTTCTGATGCAACAAAGAAGCTGGTGGTGCAGGCTGACTTTCCGTGGGTGCTAGAGCAGTGGAACACACCCTCGAGAGAGATGGAAGGTGCTTCTTTAGGCAAAGATTCGGGCCTCTGTGGGCAGGAGGTTAGGGGGTGGATCTAGTGCCTGGAACTGGGCCAAAGTAGTCAAATTGACAAATGCACCTGTGTCATTGAAGGAGATTACAGGCATGCACCCGATGTTCTGGGCACGCTTGTGGCTGTTTTTAATGTCCAAGGCACAGGAGAGAAGGAAGATGTTGTCATCATCAAAAGCATAGCCTCTGCCTTCTCGGACTGGATGACCCACCAACTAGGACAGGGACACCCTCTTGCATTATAGCATACAATCCTTGGAGCTTCAGAGTGCCCTTGCCTTCATTGTGTGGGCATCTGTGATCTCACAGACAGACCTTGGCAAATGGATGGGTCATTGGCAGGCAGGCTGAGCCCAACCAATCTATAGGAGCATAAGGGTGAATAGGGGTAAGGCCACCCCCCACTCAACCAAATATCAACAAAAAAGGGCCTCACCCAGCTCACACCTACATTCAGAGACCCACTGTTAGGATTTGATAACAAATTCTTCTAAAACCCCTAAATGTGTTTATTTAACACTAGTCTTTTGGGTCACGGTGTGTTTTTTCTTTTCTAATAAAATTGTCAAACCAGGTCTAATCTCACTGTTACAAAATAAAGTGAACAAAGAGAGAGTACCTCACGGTAGCAGCACCCGAGGGGGTTCCTGGCAGGCAATTGCCAGTTTACCCACTTCTCATCATCGGCCACTCTCTCTTTATTGTGTGTAGAAAAAAGAAACAAACCATGTGCCAATTCCCCAAATAATAATCGTGTGGTGAAAGAATAGTGAACTGAACCAATATGTCCACTATTCACAAACTGTTTGTATGCACCAGGAACCCCTGTGAAAACCAAAGAAGTTGATTCTTACTGTTAAAATGTGGTCAGGCTTGCTGGCTGTTCAACTTTATTCTAATGCTGCAAGTCCTCCCAATTAAAAATGATTACCAATATACCATAATTACTTTCTTGTTGCCACCATGTTTCGTTGCTACTTATTCCACCAACTTCATCAGGGCAGTGTGGGGTTCTATGTTCTCAATCTTTACTCTTAAGAATTTACAAGACCTGTAATGACATTTAAAAACAAGAACAGTGGTGAATATACATAAGCCCTCTGCAAAGGGCTAAATTGGAACAGTAATATATAAACACACAGACTCAATGATTCATATTTTCACTATTATCTGATGGTTGCCAGTTACTGCATACCTACAACCATCGAAAACGCTGGACCCCGTGTCATTAGATCACGTGTCCTCCAGTGACTCATTCAATGTCTGGCCCCCTGTAGAACAGATCAAATACACAACATGAGGCAGACCCAACTTTAGGGATACACACTCGCCAATGTCCACTGGTCCCTCGTGTCATGGTTCCCTTCTCCCATAAAAATGCACTCTCTCGCTGGTGTAACTTCGGCGTCTTACATCAATCTTAATTTTAGACACCCGTACTTCTTTCAAGATATCAGGCATTTGTTTAAAAACACAACCGGCTCATCGAACAAGCTGAATTTCCTTTAAACTGTCCTAAGCCGGCCACGCATGCTAACTCACCCCTCCGACCACGTCCTTACCGGTGCCGAGTCCCTCCGGCACGAATGGAGCTCCCTCTTCATATTAGTTATTAGTGCAGCCGTGGGGTTAAACAGAGGCTCGGGCCACCCCCACCGGGATGACGCGGTGCGTGTAGCGTCAATCTGGCGTATGGCGGCCATTTTGGATCGGGTAATTGTCCGAGTCTCAATAAAGTTTGTCAGATCACAATGACACTGGCATGTCTCTTATTTGAAACTAATGCCGGTGCCCAGGAGAACATTTTATCTTTATCAATAACAATTGTTAAGGGCCCAATGTAAAAGTGAAGGAAAATCGGCAGAGGCTTGCGCATATTTTCTAGCGCACTCATCCCTAATCAGCCAACTTCTGAGGAGACTTGTTTTGTAACAAAAAAGGCCATATCCAATGCTACAACACGGACAAACACAATTTTGAACTTCCCTACACATGGCTATCCTCGTGCCAGTATTGCTACCCAAATTTAAAGAGCGCATCTATTTACATTCACTGCTGGTTCTACCGCACACAGTTCTCACTTAAGAAACACCGTAATCAAGTATAAACAGTCAAATGCAGACACTTCAAGTGTCCAGTACTCTCAACACTTCTAAAGAAGAGGCACATGTGTAGCTATGAGGAAGACTCGTACCCCAATTGTGTGCCAGGCGAAGTTAAAGTTAAGATGTAAACCAAGGGGAGAGACAGGACGAATGACCAACCAACCCTCTCATAAATGTGGCATCTCACAGAGCTGTCCGCACCCAAAAAAGGGGGTATACTGCATACTTCAGTAATTGTAATGGTGGTGTAAAAACAGCAATTCTTGCTAACAAGCTCAAGAGGAGATTCTAGAGTACAGTGCAATCACACCAGAACCGAAAGTCCCTATAACCCTACTGGGTCCCAGTCTTTTTAGCGTCTGCTCACTTTATTCCATTCAATGCACTCATTGAGTCCCTCCTGATCCGCTTTTTGAGAAAAAATCCATTTGGCCTCTTTTCGTGCTAGGATTGCTTCTGCATTATGTGTCTCGCCCACCACTTTCTCTAGTACTGTCCATTTCAGGTCTCTGTGATCATGTCCCTTCTCAGTGAAGTGTTGTACAAGGCGAGTAGTGAGTTTTTTGGCCTTAATTGTACTGAGATGCTCTTGTATGGGGATTTTAACCTTACAAGAGGTAAGTCCAATGTAGTACAGACCACAACTACACGGTAACCTATAGATCACATGTGACGTGTTGCAGTTACTAAAACGATTTAGAAACCACCTTCTTCCATCATGTAGTACAACACTTTTGGTGGCACTGTTAAACCACAAACCGAACAATATCCACACGGATAATGTCCTGTGGGTAGTGTGCATGGTTGTGTCATTGCTGAAGTACGGGTGTGAACCAGTTTGTCTCTTAAATTCGGTGCTCTTTTAAAAGCAAAGCGTGGACCTGGCATCTTGCTTGTTGCTGTGTCCAAAATGGACACAGCAAAAGGCTGAGCACACCTTACTCCTGGCTGGGCACTTGTGGAGGGCATGAGACAAGAATCCACTGATTTCACATGTCTCCTTCCCTGCATTGTCAGGTGGCAGAAGTATTTGGTTATTGCGTTGAGGCGGGTCTCTGTATTCCAGCTTCACAGAAGGTTTGCTGAAGGCCATTTCCATATGTTCAAATCTTTCATTAAAGAGCTCAAGGAAGCGAGAAAGGGTGAGGATCTCATCCGGGGGCATGCCTGCACAGCAGGGGATATTGCACCGAAAATCAGTTGATTGGTAGCTCTAGATGATCTACGCCTGTATTTACTTCTGCAGATCAACATCAGTACATGTGAAATCTGGGCTCATCTGAGTATCAAACAAGAAATGTATGGTGGTGGTGTCACCGTCGTAGTTTGTGTCCCCACCTGGGCTCATCTGAGTATCAAACAAGAAATGTATGGTGGTGGTGTCACCGTCGTAATTTGTGTCCCCACCCATGTTTTGGAGGTTGCAGAATAGCTAGAAGATGTCCTTGCCTGTGCAGTGGATGACAAAAGAACACTTCATCTCACCATCAAACTCCTTAGTGGCTTTAAAATAATTGTTAATTCTAGCCACCTACATGCACCATGAGGTGTCAATTTTGCTGAGTCACCTAACAGTGGGCTAGATGTGCCAACAATTGCATGGGATGGCATGAGCCGGTGTGGTGGGAGGCCAGTAGTGCCTGCCAGAGGTGGAAATGTTGCTGGATAGGTGCAGCGGTTGCACCTGCTTGCTGGCTGTCATTGCTAGTGAGTACCCTTATAGCAGGAGAGAATGATTGGCATCAGCAGCAGGGTGGGCGTGACCAGAGGACCCGACTAACTGAAACAGTCTAATTAAATAGCATCACCCAGGCACAAATAAAGATGTGTAAGTGGGGCATATGCTCTGCCATGCTTCAGGCGGCTGGATTGTGCCATCGCCCTTTATGCTTCTCTGGTATCAGTGAGTTACACTCAACATCTGCATTGCTCAGTTTCAGAGTCAGGATGCCTCTAGGCTGGGGCAAATGTTGAGGTTGGTCGAGGTGGGGCTGACCAACCTCATTGCGAGTATAGTAGTGGAGGTCGGGTGCTCACCAAGCAGGCAATAATAAGACCAGACACTAGTTGTGCTGCAACATGCTTGGCACGTGTCAGAGCACTCTTTATTGAATCACCTTGCCCGAGGTCAAGGTGCACATTCGTGCGTGTGAGCTGGTATGCATGTGACATAACAAGGCAGCGCTCAGTGAAGTGCTACAGGCAAGATTAACCCCTTCTACGCTCGTGACGAGCTCAGGTCGTCATGGGCGTAACCTGCGCTACGCGGATGACGAGCTGAGCTTGTCACGTAACGAGCGATCTTTAAAATCTCAGCGAGCAGTGGGAAAACCGCTAGCGCGCATGCGGTTAAGCCTAGTGAGGAGGGTCATAGTCAATATTCTCTTTATTTATCTTTCTATTTGTGTGACAATAGAATGTTTATCAGTGTGCTTTTCTCAGCTGTGTGTGGAATCAGGCTGGCAGTCAAGTGTAAGTGGCCTATTCACAAAGGGAAATACTGTTGTAAAATGTAATTTACAACCAAAGTAACCATACATACACAGACCAGGATTTGACAAAGGGATTCCTGGAAGGCATAAGCAGAAATCTCTGTCACGAGTTCGAGATCTCTGCAAGTGTAAAATTCCCACTCCAGGGGATGGGGATTCAGGGCATTACTGGGCATTCCAAGATGTGGTTCGCATTGGCAGTTTGTGAACACCCCTAAATAAGTCTGTTTATGGGAGTTCACAACATCCTCACATTTTCCTTTCAAGCCTGGAAGGGATTGTATTTTTACTTAAGACAACGGCTGGAATAAATTCCTTTCCAGGGTGAAAAGGGAAATAGATCGCTCACAAATTTGGCGGAGGTTATAGGGAAAGGGTTCCTCAGGAGGAAAATAATTTCTCTGGGATAATAAATGTGCATTTGTGCAGGGAATGGCAAACTCCCGTGCAGAGTTTGCCGCCACTGTGAACTCCTTACAGAAAGAATATGATTCAAATTGGAAAATCCCATGATTTACAAGGAGTTCACTGACAAGCTGCAGCTTTCCATGCAGATTCCATCTGAATTTCTTCAGAGTCAAAAGTATTATAATTTCACTCAGGCATAGATTTAAAAAATCAGAGTGAAGTTTCACTACTTTGTGAATCAGGCTCGGATCACTGACATTATATCGACCACAAAAATATCGAGATACAAAAATATCGAGGATAAAATATCGAGGGACAAAATATCGACTGCCTATCTTCAAACAGGTAAGTACTAAAATATCGACTCCAAAATATCGAGTTACAAAAATTATAGACTGTCAAAATATCGATTTTTTTAAATGTCTTTAAATTAAGTTAAAACTAACATAATAATAAATATATTTAATATAAACTTAGTAAAAATTACTAAATAAATGTAATATTAATAAATAATTAATATAAATAAATAAAAATATATCACAAAATTAATACATATATATATATATATATAAACATATTATTAAATAAACATATATAATATTTTTACCGTAGCATAGCAAAATGGTTAAAATGTATTGTTACAACTCTAGTGAGTTCAACAGTAGCAAAAGCATTGGATAGTGTAGGGGTAAAATTTACTATTCCCACTCCAGTGGGTGCAACAGTAGGGAAAGCGTTGGATAGCGTAGGGGTAAAAATTACTATTCCAACTCCAATGAGTGCAACAGTAGGGAAAGCGTTGGATAGCGTAGGGGTAACAATTACTATTCCCACTCCAGTGGGAGCAACAGTAGGGAAAGCGTTGGATAGCGTAGGGGTACAAATTACTATTCCCACTCCAGTGGGTGCAACAGTAGGGAAAGCGTTGGATAGCGTAGGGGTTAAAATTACAATATTCCCACTTCAGTGGGTGCAACAGTAGGGAAAGCGCTGGATAGCGTAGCGGTTAAAATTACTATTCCCACTCCAGTGGGTGCAACAGTAGAGAAAGTGCTGGATAGCGTAGGGGTTAAAATTACTATTCCACTCCAGTGGGTGCAACAGTAGGGAAGGCGCTGGATAGCGTCGAGCTAGAAATTACTATTCCCACTACAGTGGGTGCAACAGTAGGGAAAGCGCTGGATAGCGTAGGGGTTAAAATTACTATCCCCACTCCAGTGGGTGCAACAGTAGGGAAAGCGCTGGATAGCGTAGGGGTTAAAATTACTATTCCCACTCCAGTGGGTGCAACAGTAGGGAAAGCGCTGGATAGCGTAGGGGTTAAAATTACTATTCCCACTCCAGTGGGTGCAACAGTAGGGAAAGCGCTGGATAGCATAAGGGTAAAGATTACTATTCCCACTCCAGTGGGTGCAACAGTAGGGAAAGCGTTGGATAGCGTAGGGGTTAAAATTAATATTCCCACTTCAGTGGGTGCAACAGTAGGGAAAGCGTTGGATAGCGTAGGGGTAAAAATTACTATTCCCACTCCAGTGGGTGCAACAGTAGGGAAAGCGCTGGATGGCGTAGGGGTTAAAATTACTATTCCCACTCCAGTGAGTGCAACAGTAGGGAAAGCGCTGGATAGCGTAGGGGTACAAATTACTATTACCACTCCAGAGGGTGCAACAGTAGGGAAAGCGCTGGATAGCGTAGGGGTTAAAATTACTATTCCCACTCCAGTGGGTGCAACAGTAGGGAAAGCGCTGGATAGCGTAGAGGTAAAGATTACTATTCCCACTCCAGTGGGTGCAACAGTAGGGAAAGCGTTGGATAGCGTTGGGGTTAAAATTACTATTCCCACTCCAATGGGTGCAACAGTAGAAAAAGCGTTGGAATTCCGTAGGGGTAAAAAATACTATTCCCACTCTAAAGAGTGCAACAGTAGGGAAAGCGTTGGATAGCGTAGGGGTTAAAATTACTATTCCCACTCCAGTGGGTGCAACAGTAGGGAAAACGATGGATAGCGTAGGGGTAAAAATTACTATTCCCACTCCAGTGGGTGCAACAGTAGAGAAAGCGCTGGATAGCGTAGGGGTTAAAATTACTATTCCCACTCCAGTGGTTGCAACAGTAGGGAAAGCGCTGGATAGCGTAGGGGTAAAGATTACTATTCCCACTCCAGTGGGTGCAACAGTAGGGAAAGCGTTGGATAGTGTAGGGGTTAAAATTACTATTCCCACTCCAATGGGTGCAACAGTAGGGAAAGCGTTGGATAGCATAGGGGTAAAAATTACTATTCCCACTCCAAAGAGTGCAACAGTAGGGAAAGCGTTGGATAGCGTAGGGGTTAAAATTACTATTCCCACTCCAATGGGTGCAACAGTAGGGAAAACGCTGGGTAGCGTAGGGTTAAAGATTACTATTCCCACTCCAGTGGGTGCAACAATAGGGAAAGCGTTGGATAGCGTAGGGGTTAAAATTACTATTCCCACTCCAGTGAGTGCAACATTAGGGAAAGCGTTGGATAGCGTAGGCGTAAAAATTACTAATCTCACTCCAAAGAGTGCAACAGTAGGGAAAGCGTTGGATAGCGTAGGGGTAAGAATTACTATTCCTACTCCAGTGGGTGCAACAGTAGGGAAAGCGTTGGATAGCGTAGGGGTAAAAATTACTATTCCCACTCCAGTGGGTGCAACAGTAGGGAAAGCGCTGGATAGCGTAGGGGTAAAAATTTCTATTCCCACTCCAGTGGGTGCAACAGTAGGGAAAGCGTTGGATAGCGTTGTGGTAAAAATTACTATTCCCACACCAGTGGGTGCAACAGTAGGGAAAACGATGGATAGCATAGGGGTAAAAATTACTATTCCCACTCCAGTGAGTGCAACAGTAGAAAAAGTAAAAACTTCATAAATAAATATAATTAATAGAAATATTATTACCAATTGAATTTAATATCCAATACCAATTACTTTTATTTACCAATTAAATGTTATTTAATGGACAATTATTATTTAATTACCAATTTTAATTAATTTACTTAATTAATTAATTATTATTAAATTACTTCCCACCCTATCCCCCTATAAACTCACAACCCACTACAGAAAATAATTTACTAAATATTAATTATTTATCAATTAAATATTTATAATTAATTACCAATTATATTTATTAATTACCATGTAATAATTAATTAACAATTATTATTAATTTACATAATTAATTACATAAAATTAATTACTTCCCACCCTATTCCCCTATAAACCCACAACCCACTACAGAAAATAATTTACTAACAATTAAATATTGATCAATTAATCAATTATTATTAATTACCAATTATATTTTAATTAATTACCAATTAATAATTAATTAACAATTATTATTAATTTACCTAATTCATTAATTATAATTAAATTACTGCCCACCCTATTTCCCTATAAACGCACAACCTGCTACAGAAAATAATTTACTAGAAAATAATAATTATTCAATAATTCAATTATAATTATTTACCAGTTAAATTTTAATTATTTACAAATTAATAATTAATTAAAAATTATTTTTTTACATAATTAATTAATTATATTTAAATTGCTTCCCACCCTATTCCCCTATAAACCCACAACCCGTTACAGAAAATAATTTACAAAAAATTAATTATTGATCAATTAATCTATTATTATTAATTACCAATTATATTTTAATTAATTAACAATTAATAATTAATTAACAATTACAATTATATTACAGATTTAATTAATTATAATTAAATTACTTCCCACCCTATTCCCCTATAAACCCACAACCCGCTACAGATTTATATTACACGATTATTACAAATTATTAAAAACGTACCTTATTTTCGATATTTTTGTTGTCTATATTCTATCTAGTCGATATTATGTCTAGTCTATATTTTTGATTCGATATTTTGACTATTAATATCGATATGACTCGATATTTTTGTAGTGTATATTATGTCTGGTCGATATTTTGTCTAGTCTATATTTTTACCTCGATATTATGTCCAGTCGATAATTTGGATTCGATATTATGTCTGTTTACCATCAGGCTCTATATATTTTGGGAGTGCTGGGCCCTAGTAATTACAAGAGTGTCAGGGATAATGTTCTACATTGTAATACAGTATAAAAAGCCACAACATGGTAAGATTTTAGATCAAGCACATCATGTATTGGCGCTACTACAACCTCCTACTGACATATACATGAAAAAAAATTATGACACTCAAATATCTGTTTTATTGATGACTGAAAGACAGTGGCATGGTACAGTAGTTTGAGGAACACTATAAAATATAAACACAGGTGTAATGCTCCACATTATAGGTAACTATTAGGATGCACCAACTTTCACACTACATCTTCCAAACATACACACGTTTTCTCATTTAGTTGGGGTAATTTAAGTCATGCATCCCTTCTTCACTAGGTTGTCTGTTCTTGTGAAAGTTGTTTCACCTCCCTGTGCCTCAGTACCCATATTATCTAGATTAAGAGCTCCTATTGTAGACTATAAACTGTTTGAGGTGCTATGTACAGTGACTTACATATGTCTTAAAGTTACCTTTCCTGGTGAGGTGATATGTGACTGATCCCAGCAGTGGGTTCTAAAACCTTCTTTCAGTGTATGGCCATCTGACAGCAGATCATGAGTGATGTGATTTGACAGATCAATACTTCAGGACAGGGCTGAGGTATCCTGTCAGACTAGTGCATGTTCTGTGAGCTGGAAACATGGCTTTGTGGCAGATCAGGCTGAGGTACAGGCACCAAGCAGTCTACAGTCTTAGGGCCCGATTACAAGTTTGGCGGTGGGCACCGGTTCTGCCCTGCTTTTTCTCCGCCAATCCTGTGGAGAGGCTGCTCGCCAGATTATGAGTGTACTCATGTCTGCCAGGCTTTTTTTGGCATTTCCATGCCTGTGCCTTTACACAAAAACAGGTACCACAATGGGAATGCCAAGAACAGTTCCTACACGGCATGGTCTGAAAGGTCATGCCATAAAGGAACTGGTGTGCATGCACACAAGGCAGACAGGGACAGGGGGCCCTGTAGGGACCATTTTGTTTCCTCTCTGTCAAGGTTTTCATGCAGGAGGAACCGTCATGAAAACCCTGGCGGAGAGGATACTCATAATATGCTTGGCGGGACCACGGATGTCCCGCCAAACATATTGATGCCTCTAGACTGCTGCAACACTTCAAAGGAACGATGATTCCCTACAGCTGTGGAGTGCTGTGGCGGTCCCACCGTCCAACTCATAATAGGACAGGGGGGAAACCTTCACCACCATGCCCCCGCGAGTCTGGCGGTCCTTAGACCACTGGACTCGTAATTGAGCCCCTAGAGTGATGAGTCTAGATTTGTTATAGGTCTTCTTAAAATTATTTGAATCTTGGCAGTAGTTTTTGTTGTTGATGTTAGTATTATTATTATTGTTGTTTTGTTGCTGTTGTTGTTATTATTATTATTATTATTATTAATAATATAAATGAGACAGTTTGCCACACAACCCACCGAATCTCCTGGGATGTCTATGTGGGAATAGAAAAAGAGGAGCAATGCATCAAATGCGCAAACAAATTATTATGAAACAATCATTACAGAAAATACATTTTCTTCTTCGTAACAATAAAACTGCTTTAAGGACAAACATCACCATGTCAAAGCAGCGAGAAAAATGCCTTGTTTGAATTCAGAAAATAAAACAATGGAATTTTTTTCCTGCGCAGTTTTTGATACTACCCTTGCTGCCTTTCTCTCCCAGACTTAGCTTCGCTGTTATTACAGCTGAAATAAAAAGAAAGCTGTTGTGAGGAAAAAAGGTTACTCATAACACAAACAAATGACAGAAATGTGACAATGAAGGCTTTTAGCATGTTCTTCAAATGAAAAGTGTGCATGATGCAAAGATCTTTATGTGTGGCATTAAGGATGAGGGGGGCAGCCATGCAGGCACGCACCCTAGAGGGAACTGCGATCATAGCAATGCTTAACCTGGAGTGGGTCCTCAGTCAGAAAAGAACTGGGGCCTCATTTACAAGAAAGTGCCACAGAATGGCACTGCAAGCCCTTTGGCTGCGCCACACTATGGCACTTTCAAAGCAAAGGGATGTGACATATTTACAATAATATGTTGCATCACTGTGCTTTCCCCTGCGCTGGTGCACAATTGGCTGCCATGCGCTTATACAGGCACCCATGCATCATTGTGCAAGGATGCCTACGTCTTGGGGATGATTGCTTATGTGCAGGAAAATGTTCCTTCCTCACATAAACAATCTGAAATGGCATTTGTCAGTTTCTATGTGTGCTGCATTAGCACACATAGAAGTTACAAAACTTTATTTTATTAATGATTGTTTATGTGCAGGAATTGACACTATCCTGCACATGAACAAGTGGTGATTTCCTTGTTCTAAGTGTGCTGCGGAATTCAGAACACATAGAAAGAGGAACAAACGAGGGGAAATGAATACATTTCTCCTATTTGTGCCTCCCTACGCTACCCCTGGGAGGTGTAGCATTCAGACACATTTCGAGGTTTATGATTTCTCATTAATCTGAAAATGTGTCAGGTTTCATAGTTGTTGCGTTCAAACACTCACAGCAACACTCATGGAAGGCACCTTTCATGCAGAGTGCTGCTTGTTAAGGGGCTTATTTACAAGGACAGAAAAAGCCACACAGAGTGGCTTATCATGTCCTTGTAAATATGGTGGAGGAAAGTGCGCCACCGGTGCATTAGTGACGCACAGGTGGTGCAAGTGGCTTGTAAATAAGCCCCTATATTGGAAAGCTTCAATTGAAGTAACAGAGGTCTGTGGATAGCCTTATGAGCAGAGACATTGATATCTTGAACGAGACAAACAATTCACTAACCTGTGTTGCTTAAGTATTTGTTGCAGAGGATATTTGAAATTAGTTTGATATCTGTTTTCATTCTGTACTTGCCTTGGTTTCTAAAAAAAATGGTTTAATGCTCTATGTGAGTAGTGTGCGACCCCACCCCCAATTGTAATGTTAAAGCTCCCTCGAGCAGTTGGCTGACGAGCCTGGGACCCCGCACCTACGTGCCTGAGTGGTACTAAACCTGGCAGATATTTGGCAGCCACCGGCAACCCCAGAACACGGCCTATCCCTGCTGACGAGGGGTGATACCCCGAAACACGTGTCCAGGGATGGCGAAGACAGCGAAGATAGCAGAGAATCGAAAGAAGATGCATCGTGGAACACGTAACTACATTTACCATAGTCCTTAGGGACGATACCGCTGGTGTGTGAGTAGTGTGCGACCCCACCCCCAATTGTAATGTTAAAGCTCCCTCGAGCAGTTGGCTGACGAGCCTGGGACCCCGCACCTACGCGGTACTAAACCTGGCAGATATTTGGCAGCCACCGGCAACCCCAGAACACGGCCTATCCCTGCTGACGAGGGGTGATACCCCGAAACACGTGTCCAGGGATGGCGAAGACAGCGAAGATAGCAGAGAATCGAAAGAAGATGCATCGCGGAACACGTAACTACATTTACCATAGTCCTTAGGGGTGATACCGCTGGTGTGTGAGTAGTGTGCGACCCCACCCCCAATTGTAATGTTAAAGCTCCCTCGAGTAGTTGTCTGACGAGCCTGAGACCCCGCACCTACGCGCCTGAGTGGTAGTAAACCTGGCAGATATTTGGCAGCCACCGGCAACCCCAGAACACGGCCTATCCCTGCTGATGAGGGGTGATACCCCGAAACACGTATCCAGGGATGGCGAAGACAGCGAAGATAGCAGAGAATTGAAAGAAGATGCATCGCGGAACACGTAACTACATTTACCATAGTCCTTAGGGGCGATACCGCTGGTGTGTGAGTAGTGTGCGACCCCACCCCCAATTGTAATGTTAAAGCTCCCTCGAGCAGTTGGCTGACGAGCCTGGGACCCCGCACCTACGCGCCTGAGTGGTACTAAACCTGGCAGATATTTGTCAGCCACCGGCAACCCCAGAACACGGCCTATCCCTGCTGACGAGGGGTGATACCCCAAAACATGTGTCCAGGGATGGCGAAGACAGCGAAGATAGCAGAGAATCAAAAGAAGATGCATCGCGGAACACATACCTACATTTACCATAGTCCTTAGGGGCGATACCGCTGGTGTGTGAGTAGTGTGCGACCCCACCCCCAATTGTAATGCTCTATTGTTGTTTTATTTTTCCTACAGCCATACAAAATAACAGTCAAAATATGAAAACAGTAATATACATAATATTCCACTCCAATCTATTTTTTTCTCTCTGTAACAACTAAATAATAATTAACATTTGACTAACTATAGAATTATTCTCACACAAAATGAATACTATGAACAAAATTTCCCTTTTTAAAGCAATGATTTTTCTTGTTAACAGATGACTAAGAAAACTGTTAGATCTTTAATTATTGTTTCATCACAGTGTTACTTTGCAGTCTCTTCAAAAGAAATGTTGCTTTATAAATTATTCAGATCTCTAAACCATGCATTCTTGTTTGTCCAGAAAAAGTATCACTTTAAAGTCTGTTTGCTGAGCTTTAAACTTTCAATACTTTTCTTTAAATGTTGTCAGTTCTGTTTACAACAGTGCACACTAGTGATTTATCTTAAAAGCAATATGTAACTTACTTCCCTGCAAAAGCTGAGAAAAGGGCCTCCTCCTTCTGAAAGAATTCTGACTCTGATTTTCTAAACAATTGAAATTTTGGAGACACGTTCGAGTTCGTGTTTATTTTCAGGTTAGTATGAAACAGAATATTCCGAAACAAATGGCAATACTCAAAATGTATAGAGTAGATTCATGAGCATACAATGCAAAATTGTACCTGCGCAGTCAAAAAGTTGGAAGTGTAGAACATATCAAAACCTAAAAGATACAATTTTAAGGTACACATTAATAACTCTTAGGAGCCTATTCACAAAGTGCATTTTTAGTATGTTTCATATTATACAAAATGCTATTCACTAATCTACAAATATAAAACTCTAACTCCACCACTGCTATATTTTGTATCGAGAGACCCTCAAACATGTAAGTTTATTACTTAGGAGTAAATGAGGGAGTGACTAGGTGAGTTGCTGGAAAAAGGGGCATGCTTGCCTTCAAACAGGAGGAGTTTAGGGAAGGGCAAAGTGGGATTTAGGGAGTGTTAGAGTGGGATTTGGGGTGGGGCATGCACAGGCGCTGCTAGAACAGGTAAGAGCAGTGGCCAGTGGAGGGGAGTGGGGAGGAAGTTGACAAATGACAGGATTAGAAAAAGAAAATAAATAAAAGCACTTACATTGTGCTTGCCTGCATCGCCATGTCGGTGACACGGCAAGTGCACAGTAAGTGGTATTATATATTTTATTTTCCTCATACTGTCATCTGTCGACTTCCCCACATCCCACCCCGTCTGCCTCCGCCCCAATGCTCTTACCTGTACCGGCCATGCCTGGGCATGCATCCATCTAAAAAAGAGTAAGCCAATTGGTATTCACAAACTGCACTTCTAAAGTTACTACAGCCAAAAACACACAGAACAGTAGTAAATTACTCCACCTTAAGGCTGAAGTAGTCCAGCACCACACATGGCCAACCACTGGTACTGCAACACCCACCCATTATAAATGATGGGAGTGGGTTCCTTAAAATGAAACCCCATAGCAAATAATGATACATTTAAATAAATTCTTGAAAATATTTACAAATATATAATTTAATGTTAAAACAAACACAAATAATACATAACTATTATTTAATTTTAAAATGCTTGGACAACCTTTGTTGAATTCAAAAATTAATGTAACATTACATTTGAGTAGACTATGATTATATTACCTTACATACATTCTATATACTTTTAATAATTATTAATGCATTTTTTTGCTTTAGTTTGGAATATATTTTTTAATTTAAACTTGAGAAAAACAATTTTGATGTAATATATCTAAATTAGTTGAAGATTAAGATTACATTCAACATTAATTTAATGTTGTGGTGGCATTTATTTGTTTTATATTTAAAATTAATTTACAATAATATTTTCTGAGTTAAACATTTTTACTTTTACTTAAAGTGGTAAAATATAGGGAAAACTGAAAATGTTACTTGAACTTGGAATAAGTCTGAAAAAAAAATGTATGTTCAAAATTATTGTAAATTAGTCAAAATTAGAAAAAAAAATAATTAGTACAATTTTTGTCCTGCACTTTTCTACGTTTTCCTCTCTATAATAACTAAGAATGTACCTTTTGACTCAGAATTGAAAAAGTGTCAGTTCTACTCTTGTTTATTTGTTCTGGTGCACAGAACACGGCACACATTATTACGTTTTCACTCTAGGTAAGCTATCACAAGTGGCCCTTCAGAGTTCATCATAGGTCTGGGTGAAATGTTAATATGCCAGAGTAATTGTAGTACTTTTAGTAGCTTTCATTACTTTTGTGACACAAAATTACGTAAAATTATTCAATTACATGTGTACATTTAAAACACTGTCAAAAGAATAACCCATGCAAATGAGATAAAGTAATCGTATGAATTTAGGTAATTTCTTCTCTTTTTTTGTTTGAATATATTTTATTAGTTTTCAGCGCTTATTTTCGGTACACAAGTGTACAATGAGCAAAAGAAAATGGCACACATAATCTTCAAAACATCACAGCGATAGTTCAGCATCGTGATAATACACAACAGGATATTCAACACATATCACATTACTCTCGGCAAAACTAATGAGGAGTATAAAAAGAAATCGAGGCTTCAGAGAGTGTGAAGTCGCATGTTGTCGATAGCAGTATGGTCTGGAGTTCGGGGATGAGACGTGAGGCGACATGCCCTTGCAGTCGCGCGCCTTCCCCAGGTCGCGCCCAGCAGTATTATGCAGTGTACCACCCATCATAAGGTCGCAGCACAAGTGCTGCGGGCCAGACGGCCATTGGCTACTAATACAATATTCTCAACTTTGTAACAGTCATGTCAAATGGAAAACTTCCATGGCACTTGAACTTAACCAACAAGGAAAAGGGAGATTGGACAAAATGAAGAGAAATTAATCTCCAATCTTGTGAGGTGGGGGGGAAGACTGAAAAAAAAATAACGCAGGGTAGAAAGGTGGGGGTGGAGAACTAGTGGATTGAGAAGAGTGTCAATGTGTGTCTGTGGGAGCAGGCTTCCGATTCCGGGGCTAAGGTGTGGGGTGATAGAAATCCTGTAGTGTGCGGGTCTCTCTCAGGGGGGGGAAGAGTAGCTCAGCTATGTCTAACAATCACCAGGGTGCCGGTGTCAAGAGAGGGGGGTTCTGGGCGGTTGTCGTCGTACGGCTCCACAACAGCACCTCAAAGCACAGGCATAGGCTATGTCTTTCACACGTCTGAAATGTGGGGGCATTGACAAGGGCATGAGGCTGTCCAACCCACCCACTATGTTGATTCCCTGATCTAAACTCGCCTGTTGGAAGGACTTCAGGGTATGATCCTAGAGCTGTGCAATGGGGAATTTCCTCAGCCCTGCCGTCTCCTCCCTATGGATGGAGTACGGCGCCTTCCGATTTCGCCCAGTTATCAAAAGATGCATACCAGTGTTTAGCATGTGGGGGTTCACCATTTTTCCAGCATTTAGTGAGTAATCGCTCGGCTGTGATGAGTCCCAAATCCCTGAACCTGGCCGGTACTTTGTTGAGTTTGGTCCTCTGTACAGTCCCAGAACACAGGCCTCCCATGTGTGTGGCAGGTCCTCACCAGTGCTCTGCTTCAGTAGGGTTGTCACCGTGCTCCAGTATGTCTGTATATTGGGGCAGGCCCAGAGCATATGCAGGAGGTCTGCGCCAACCAAGGAGCATCTTGGGCACGCAGTTGTGGTAAACGAGAAGTATTTATTTATCTAGTGTGGCGACAGATACGCGCGGTGTAATATGTATAATTGTATAATTTTGAAGCGGGAGTTGCGCGGGATATTAACTGGGCTGACCAGTACCACTGCCCATTCTTTGTCCGTCCATGCCCTACCCCTATCCGTCGCCCATTTGTCCCGTAACTGTTGGGTGGAGCATTGTGCATGCATCAGGAGAGCCTGTGCTAGCCAATGGACTAGTGGGAGCCATTGCCCATAATATGGAGGTATTGCACAAAGTGGTGCATTTGCAGCTCCTCAGATATGTCTCCCCAGGGCCGCGCAAGTGTGTGTATTATGGACGCATGGAGGAGAAACTGCCCGGCCAGTAGGCCCGCATCTCTGATTAAATCCTCAAAGGGACGCAGGGCACCGTTCGCATACAAATCACCCAGTGTTTCCACATCAGCCTGCACCCACCTCTCCAACGCAGCCCCCGTCACCACTCCTCCGTCTCTGGGAGTTCCCAGCAGTGGGAGCCCTGGGGCATAGGGCTTCACCTCTCGGGTGAGTCTCAAGCCACGTAGAAAACACTTGCGAGCCACCGCCACGTGCAGCTGCGACGGGCAGGGAGCTCTGGTCAGGGGGTGAAATAGCATGTAGATCTGCGTAAGGGTCCAGATTGTGGCATCTGTAGCAGTGTCACATAAGTTCCTTCCACTCAGCCATCCCGTCACCCATTGCAGCTGCGCTGCCAGGTAATACAGTTCCATGTTGGGAACCGCAAGGCCTCCAGCATCTGTGGGCGCGTAAAGCTTCGTCAACGCTACTCGAGGTCTCCCGGTGTTCCAGATGAGGTTACAATGTGAGGTTTCTAGTTCCCGAAACACTCGGGTTGGAGCATATACTGGGGTATTGGCATAATAGTGTAATAGTCTCGGTAAGACTATCATCTTCGTCAGCGCAACACGTCTGGGCACGTTCAGAGGAAGGGTCTTTCAGAAGGCAATCTGTGCTTGCAATGAGGAAATAGCTCGTATTAGGTTTCCCTCCAGTATGTCGGACGGGGTTCTGTAAATGTGTATTCCTAGATACCGGAACGTGGTAGGGTACCAGGCGAGTCTCCCGCCGTTAATGTGAATGTCGCACTCCTGCGCGTCTGGGCTGAAGGCCCAGTTGACCCTGAGTCCCGACATGGCCTCAAAGGCTCTGAAAGTATCCGACAGGGACTGTGGTAGGCGAGTCAGGTCCCTAATGTATAGGAGCAAGTCATCAGCATATAGTGAGACTGCATGCAAACCATCCGCCAGCGGGATCCCTCACTCCTCTCCCTGCGTTCTCAATAGTGCTGCTAGAGGTTCCATGGCCAGTGAAAAAAGCAATGGGGATAAGGGGCAAACCTGTTTAGTTCCTCTTCGTACCCGGATAGCTTCAGACAACAGCCTACCAGTGCGGACTCGTACGGTAGGTTTTTGACATAGCAATCGGACCATGTCGATATAATCGTCTCCAAGGTCTATTTCTCCAGCATTGCCCTGAGATAGGGCCACTCCACAGAGTCAAATGCCTTCTCGAGGTCCAGCATGAGGCACCCCGACCAAGTCCAGCGATGCGTGGCACAAGTTTGCACTCTAAACAGCCTTCGGATATTGTAGGAGGTGCTACGTGTGGGCACAAAACCATTCTGGTCGTGGTGTACGAGAGTTGGGACCAGGGGGGCCAGACGCTGAGCCAAGGTGGAGGCAAGTATCTTGTAATCAGTGTTTAATAGGGCCAACGGTCGGTACGAGCCCAAGCATGTGCCGTCCCTGCCGGATTTCAGGAGGCAGATGAGGATGGCCTTGTTCAGCGTGGGGGGGAGAGAGGAGTCTTTAGCGGCAGCCGCATACATTCTTAATAGCTCTGGGATCAGGATATCTGAGAATGCTTTGAAGAATTCGGCAGGGAGCCCGTCCGGACTAGGGGACTTGCCATTAGATAGGGCAAAAATGGCAGTATGCAGCTTGTCGGGCGCCAGCGGCGCTCCCAGGTCGCCCTGCTGCTCAGCAGTTAGCCTCGGCAGCTGTATGTCCGAGAGATAATCGGCGATGTCTGCGGCAGGGACCCACAATTGGGAGCGATACAAAGCCCGGTAGTGACCTACGAAAGCCAGGTGTATCTTGTCTTGTGTGTACACCACTTCGCCCCGGTCAGTGCATATCGCAGACACAGGCGCTGAGCGGTCTTCTTATTTAATGAGCCAGGCCAACAATTTCCCAGGATTATCGCTGAGGTTATGCGTGTGCGCCGAGTGAGCAGCATAATTGATATGGCAGAGCCGTTCCAGCAAACGTGCAAGTTCTGCGCATGCTGTGAGCAATGGTCTGTCGGCACCTCCTACCGCCTCCTGTTCCAGTTGGAGCAAGTCGGTTTCTATTTGTGTCAATTCCCCCTCTAGCTGTTTCTGCAGATGTCCCTGCGTGCCCAAGCAGTGTCCCCTGATCACGACCTTGAAAGCGTCCCACTCAATTTGGGGGGAGGACGCGGTGCCAGGGTTGTTTTCGAAGTATTGTGCAGTTTGTGTGGAAAGGGAGTTTCGAAAAGGAGCGTCAAGAAGTAAAGCTGGTTGTAGTCTCCAGGTGGGAATGGGCGGGTGTGGGCGTTCCCATGCTATGTCCAACACATGCGGGTTGTGATCAGAATGGGTGCGTCCCATGTAATATGAATCTATGGCAATGGGGAGGAGTTCAGTGGAAACCATGTAACTATCTAACCGCACGTGTAAGGAGTGTGCGCCTGAGTAATAGGAATACACCCTAGAAGTGGGATTGCGGGTGCGCCAAACATCATGTAGGTCCCATTGTGCTGCCCAGGTGGAAAGAGCTATTATGGCTCCATGTGCTGGTGTGCCGGCATGGGGCGGGAAGGAGCAGTTGAGCGTGGCATCAAGAATGCAGTTATAATTGCCCCCCAGTACCCAGGGGACGCCGTGCCAAGGCGCCAGTTTCGCAGACAGATGCGCAAAGAAACCTCCCTGGTCTGTGTTAGGGGAATACAAGGAAGCCAGAACCACCTGCTGCCCGTCCAATCTGCCATGGACGATTACAAACCTGCCCTCTTGGTCTGTGTGGGAATACGTTGCCGTGAATGGAGTCCCAGGCCTCACCCATAACAGCGCCCCTCGGGCATAGGAGGAGAATTCTGTGGCATAGAGTTGCCCGCGCCATCTGCGGCGTAGTGTTTGCACTTCCGCCTTATTTAAATGAGTCTCTTGTAGGAGTGCGATGTGGACATGGTGACGTTTAAGATAGGAGTAGATTTGATACCTGCGCGATGGTGTGTGCATACCTCTTATATTCCAGGTGCATATTTTTATCGCAGTCATTTAACCACATTAGGTGACTCCCGCACCTGCACCACGCCACTTTCCCGCAACAGCATCCCGCCCTTGTAGTCTCCACGCATCCCTGCTGCTCATCCTCAAAGACACCTTCATTGACATTAGGAGTAAGTTCTCAAAAAAACAAAATGATTGTGTAATAAAGGATATGACAAACCACAAAAGTCCAAACCACTGAAAAATACCAAAAGGTCGGTTGCTGAACATGCCGCCGTCCAAACTCTCTATCGAGATAATTAACATTTCAGTTCAGGGGGTAGCTGTATACTGGACACAGTTGCAGTATTACAACAGTACGGCCATCAAAGGAAGCTTCGCCCCTCCCCAGGCCTCAGGAAGTAGGCAATGTCAAGCAGGAAACAAAGTGAACGATCATGGCATGGCCCGCTATACATATGTCAGTCGGGGCAAACCATAGTTAGGCAGAATAAACAGGTTCGTGTGCCACTCATGTGGCCGGGTTGCCAAGGGTCAAGGTCCGACAAGCGGGGGTAGCAGGGGGACATCGCCAGTTTGGAGTTGTGTCACTGACCAAGCACCAGCGGTAGTACTCACTGCGTCTCGTGTCCGTGGTCTCGTGTCTCGTTGGGTACCCCGCCCCGAGTGACCACCAGTCCACAATTCAGCAGATACAGATGTACATATTGCGACCAGAGTGTTACTGTCCAGATGCTCCCCGTCAGGGGCCGGTGTTACCTTTCAGTTTATCAGGTCCACCGTCTGCGGCGTGACATCCGGTTGCTCCGTGGACATCTGTGAATCAGTTAGCCCGTAGATAGCCTCGCCATCGCTAGTAAAGGCTCGGGGCCTGGCGTCCGGGGCGAGGTTTGATGCTGGGGAACCACTCATTTCTGTCACTCTGCGGAGGGCATCCTGCTGCTCAAAAAGAACAAGTTCTGCAGGTGGGGTGAGGTCCATCGTCCCCTGCGACTGGTAGGCTGCTGGTGATTTGTGGCTGCGGCGCTGCCGCGATCCGCGAGTGCGTGTTGTTGTGGCAGACCCCAGTACCCGTCGGGGCGCTGTATCTGTGCCGCTGTCCAACCAGGCCTTGGTTTCCTCGGGCTGGTGAAGAAATTTGTTTTATCCTGCGTTACCACCCTTAGTTTGGCAGGGAAAAGAAGGGAATATTTGAGGCCTACTTGGCGCAGTCGCTGCTTCACAGCAAGGAAGGAGTGCCTCTGGTGCTGTACCTGGACTGTGTAGTCGGGGAAAAACATTACTTTAGCGTTGTCGATCTGGACATCTCCGAGCTTCCTGGTTTCACGTAGGATGGAATCGCGGTCACGGTAATTCAGAACCCGAAGGAGCAGTGGTCTGGGATTAGAGACCCGTGGGGAGAGGACTCGTCGGCACTAGGTGTGCACGCTCCACCACGAAGTGCGGCAACAGGGCGCCCTCTGGTAGTAGGGCCCTCAGTCAGTCTTCCATGCCTATCACAGGGTCCTTTCCTTCCCACCGCTCCGGCACACCCACGATTCTGATGTTGTTTCTCCGTGCCCGTCCTTCTGCATCCTCGGCACGAACCTCCAAGAATTTAACTCTGTTCAGGAGATCCCGTACTTGCTTATCTGTCTGGCTGACTCGGGGTTCAAGATCCACCATTGCGCCTTCCAGAGACGTGGTGCGTTCCGCCAATTTCTTGTGGCCGGCGCGAAGATGAGTGAGGTCAATGGCAACGCTGTCTATTTTGGTCTCCAGAGAGGTGCGGGTGAGCTGGAGTGATTCTTCCAGCCGTTCCATGGCAGCTAGCATAGTGTCCAATTTCGGCGCTACGTGGTCGGCAACCGCCGGTTTCTGCAGCTTGTTCATTTTCCCTTTCAGTGGTGCACCCCCAGTGCCTGTCCGTGTCTTTACACCCCCAGACATGAGCAGAGTGAGAAATGAGCCCGCGAACTCAGCGAGCACCAGCAACAGCGGGGAGCACTTCAACCAACAACCCAGGCAGTGCAGGTCAAAGGGTGCAGCAGCTTGGGAGGGTCTCGGGGACAGGCGGCGTTTCTGACGAGGCCACCGCGCTAGATAGTCACAGCCAATGTTCCCTCTAATTTTTTTCTTCTGTGTGCGGCAGTGGAGGGTCTCTGTGCGCTGCAACCATGGCTATGTGCGCCAGGAACCAAACCGCGCGCGTCTGCGACGTCAAATGGCACTCCAAAATTTTTCTTTAAAAAGCCAAAAGATAGTGCGTTGTCACACATACAGCGCCACAATAAGGGTCTTAAGGGCAGTTTGCAATATTGGATAAGCACGGCATGACATGAACTGGTTACACTGGCAAGTACACTTCAAGTTTACAAAAGCACAAGACTTGGTGGTACCATCATTAGATTTTAATAAATATTCTTAACTGGAGCACAGTTCATTGGGTGGGGAAATGCTGCGAGCCTATACAATATCATATACAATATCATATACACAAGAAGGTAGAGGGCTGTTCAGACATGGTCTATAAATGTGAATCCCAGGGGGAAAGCGGCATTACAGAAGGTGTAGCACAAAATACAAACCGCAAATGGTTGAGGTGGGTGAACAAGGTAACCCACAGGATGGCTGAGAAGCACACAATCCATCAAAAGATCCCACCTGAAGCTGCTGCAGTGGTGCACCAAAAATATGATTGACTACGTTCAAGCAATTTTCAGGCAACCATAAATATGTACAGATAACTGAAGAATGATGGACCTGCTGCAGAGAGATTTCAGTTTTGCCTACTGGAAGTTGACTCAATAAGTAGCTGAGGAGGTTAAAATGCCTGATGAAAAGCTGGTGAACCATGCAGGATTGGAAGCAGAACTGGAGTACATCATGTTGGCTTGATGCCAACAAAGTCTGTGTTTTACTCTTAAAGCCAGAACCAGGGGTTTTCTTTTGAATAACTACGCCCTATCGATCACTTCACTCGCAGCTCGAAGAGCCATGAGTTGTTTAGGTATTTTAAGCAACATGTCACCATTCTTGAAGTGGTTCCTTTTACAGTCCCTCACTCTCCCTTCTTTCCCCTCCCCTCTCCCATCTCTCCTCAAGGTACACACGATTGTCAATGAGCACTAACACAGCATCATTTATACCATTTCGGCATTAGTCAACACCACTAGTTTTTCCCTGTTGCTCTCATCTTCGTCTGCCCCATGGTTACTCCTTTCCCAGGTCTATCTCCATTGCTCTGCCTTTCACCTCTCATGCCTCTCTCCCAAACTCATCTTCTCCCTTTCTATGCTCAACTCTCTCCCTTTCTATAATGTCAGACTCCCTCTCCTGCTTCTCTCTCTTGCTTCGCTCTTGGGCTCCCTGTCCGTACTTCTCGCCCCTGATACACTGTCTCCCTCTCCATGCTTCTGTCCCCTGCTGCACTCTCAGGCTCCCTGTCCGTGCATCTCACCCTTGCTTCACTCTTGGGCTCCCTCTCCGTGCTTCCCTTCCTTGCCGCACTCTGTGCTTCTCTCCCCTGCTGCACGCTCGTGCTCTCTAAAGATGTGGCCTAACGACCAGAGCTGCCATCTAAGTCACGTACATACAAAACATGTTGCACTCCAAATGCTATAGGTGTCACATTCGCGAAAGTTATAGCTATTGGCATTGGAAATGACAAAGCTATCCATTTAGCTATTTTAAAAACCAACACATAAATAAAATATTTGTCATTTACAAGACCAAAAGCTCCAACTTTTCTAATGCGAGACCTATTGCATTTCCAATGCTTGTTGTGCCTTTCTGTCCTGTGTCCAACTCATTTTTGGTGCCCTTCTGCCCCACTCGTTTTTTGTGCCTTTGTGCCCTGTATCACCAATGATGAATCACTTGTTAAAGTACCTTTAAAAATGGTATGTAGAATTTAAAGGTATGTGTCTTTGTGCAAAGCCCACTTGTAGGTGGGGTGTTCAGGATGCAGGTGTTTAACGACTAAACCACACACTGGCACTCGGTTTCCTCCCAGCCCTCCCCCCACATACCTTTAAATAGGCAATATTTTTGCGGATTAAGGCTTATGTTGCTAAGCTGGCATCACGTCTTTGACATAACTTGCCCGGGTGGAAAGGTTTTTGGGTTTCAGTGATCTGCTACAGTTTACCTTTATAACATTTATGTACAAGACATTATTGTGTACCAAGTTTCCTGCTTTACACTTTTGTCTAATTGCATGCATTATTACTGTCTTTTTGTCAAGTACCCTTGTTTAGTTTCCAACCTTGTATGTAATCTCTGTTTTTCCCTCTAAGGTCTACTCCTCCCTGCCCCATTCAAAACAATGTCTCTTTATCCATAATTTTGTCCAGAGTAGATCTACCAGGATCACTGCCTTGACTTGTAGTTTGAAAGGTTACAGGCAAACATATGGAAGACAACTACCGCACATATTTCAATCTGCATAAATTTAATCCGCAGACATTCCCAGAGCACATACACATTGACGTGCTACAATGCAGGATTCAAAACCATTATTTAAAATCAAAGCCTCATTTAGAATGGACAGGGCTCCATCTTCCCGTTCTAGTATGTCATCTGCTAACAATCAACCACAATGCTGTCCTCCTCATGGGGCCTGCTGTACCAAAGGGTTTAACCGATTTTAAGTCTATAGGAAATGCGCTCAACATGTGGGCCTAAATGACTTCGATAGCCTGCGTTTTTTCACCTCACTTGATGTTGGGATAGAGAATAGTGGCAGTGACGTAGCAAGGAATCTTTTAGATCTAACAGGAGTTAATGGCACAAGTAAGAATTTGGAGAACCTTGTAAACATTTGCATCCATTCTTTCTTCCCTCTCAGCTCTCTCGCTTTCTCACACACACTCACTCACATTCTGTATATTCACAATCTTTATGCTTGTTTTTTGGTTAGTTTCTTTTTTGCAGTTTTCTAGAGATCCGAATACACCCGATGAATGCCAGAGCGCTTTACTTCAGAACAGTTAAAAATGGATGTACTTTTTTGACGTCGATGCCCCCCCCCCCCCCCCCGCCCCCCGCCAGTTACCCCAGAGTTTTAGTGCCCGGCTTATGATGATGCTCACACAGCTCACACAGTCAGACGGTGCAGCACAATCTTTTCTTTCCCAATCTGCTACCCTCACACATTCTCCAGCAGCTCATAGGATGCTGACTAATGCAAAACCGAATTCTAATGGGTTTTTCCTCTAGAGTGCCTCGCTGTGGCCCTCATACCATTGCTATTCATCAGCTTGTCACCCCACCCTTCATGTTTCCATAAGGGACTCATGCAGAGAAATACCTATGGCGACACCCTCCTTACAGTCCACACTGTTAGTGATCCCTGAACCCTAAGACCATGACACCCTCCACAAATTTCAGACGTAATTTAAGAGGGTGACATTATCAAAAGTCAGGCCTTCATGCTTTGTCATGGTCACCTCATTCTTAAAAGCAAAAGCATAGCCGAACAGATCAAAACAACACCATAAAACCTGTTAGCGATAGTACCACCTTAGAATGACATTCTTTACAACATGTAATGACTCCCTGCAACCTGGTCATCATGAATAAAACACTCCTTTGACCGTAATATGAAATATTAACTAAATTATTGCCAATTAAGTATTATAAGTTGACTAGAGTGAGTATTTCTTTCACTTTCAGCATGCTGCACGCACAGCTGTAGAACCTGCGAGCAAAAATTCCCGTACCCTAGAGCCTCCAGGCAAAACCCCAAGCTCTGGGAATGGTTGAAATTGTCTCAATTTAACCTCCTGGGAGACGTAAGGCAATTTTGTTAAAAAAAAAAAAAAAACTGACCTACTCTGAGCATCTCCACAAGCATCTGTTGGTGGTTCTCACGCCCTTTGCGAGGCACACACAAATGCCCCCGTTTCATTGCTCTCATTTTTGGGAGTATTTGGTGTATAAAAACGGATGTCCCCCAGGAGCGGGACCCGAGAGGCCAAGAGCACTGGAGGGGTCACCTGGCTGGGGCGCACTCTGGGAATCAGACGCAGTCAGTGGAGCCCAGAGCGCTTCAATCTCCGAGACCAGCTAAAACACAGTTTTACCCGCGCCCCCATAGAGGAACCACCCCATCCATCCCTCACACCAGGGCAGGGGGCGGCACGCACGAGAGGCTGCCTGGGCTACGGTTTCAGTTTATCAGCATATAATTCCCGGTCAGATCAAACATAGCATACGACTTCTCCCGCTCCCACACCACCATAACCCCCACAATAAGCACCGGTTCCTCGTTCCTCGTTCCTCGTTCCTCGTTCCTCCCGCCGCCTCCCGCCGCCTCCCGCTTCCCGCCGCCTCCCGCTTCCCGCTTCCCGCTCCTTACCTGCAACTTCTCACGCCCGCACCGCCGCCCACCGCCGCCGCCACCACTGGAAACGAGCTGCATGTCATGTTCGCGCCGCTCGCTTTTTAAAAGCGGCGGGCGGCGCGAATCTCTTGCGACGGCCTGTGTGCGCGCTCCACGATAGGTGGTGCGCGCTGACGTCAGAGAAGGTGCGCGCGCGCGCGCGCGCGTGCCCTAGAGGGAACAGTGGTCACAGCCACTGTGATTGGGTCTGGCCGTGGCCACAAGTGGGTCGAGATGTTGGGCGCCGGCCACAGTGTTTAAGGTGTGTCTGCGGGCCAAATTCAACCACTCGGTGCGGCGGCAGATGGAGCGGGCAGCCGTCGCGTCATATGTAGCTCTCACAGGCACACCCCTGTGGAGTGCGCGCCAACTATTGACCCCCCCCCCACAGTGAATAGCAGAGTACCTGCCAGGATAACACCCTGTGTAGAGCCACTGACCCCGCGTGCTGCAGGGGTCCTCTGGCGAGCGAGGGGAGGGGGGAAGAGGGGCGGCCCACTCCGGGGTCCGAGTCCAAAGGTGGGCCGTGGGCTGTGCTGTTCACGTCTCGCAGCAGTCGCGGTATGGGCTGATGCTGTTGTCCACCCCTGTCAGCGCAACCAGACTGGCAGTTGGGGGTCGCGCTTTCAGGGGGATCATACCTCAGTCAGTTTTGCAGCTCCATAGGCGTCCGGTGAGACCCCGCACTCCGGGCCTGTTTCAGGTGGTAAGCAGCAGGAGGTGTGGGGCGTGTGAGCGCCGATCCTGTGCCCTCAAAATGCCCTCGGCGCCTCGTGTTGTAGGCCCCGCCTCCAAGCCCAGCCCCCGAGCTTGATCCCCGGCCTCTCGCGATTGCGCCCACTGGCCAGGCAGTGCACAATGCGGCAGGGATGCCTCAGAGGGTCCGGAGCGGCCGAAAGTGGCCAAACAGCGCCAAAGTTGGTAGGGAGGCGGAGGATGGTGTTCGGGCACTTCGCCTGCGTTTTCTGCCCGGTCCGGATATCTTTGGTGGAGTATCGGCCTGGGGAAGGGGAGCTCAGGCCGGAGCTCTACCCTTGCACGTCTGCCGCCATTGCGTGCCCAGCCACCTTAGGTAATTTCTTCTCTTGTGATGCAAAATTACCAAAAGTTTGTGATTACACCTGTTCATGTAATTTTGCAGAATTTCAATAAAGAAACACTGTCAAAGGAATAACCTTTGCAAATAAGATGAACACCCTCAGAGTAGTTTTGCTAACTTTTCAATGCCTTTACCATACCTGTGTCTACCTGAAAACTAATGCATAACAAATACATTTAAAACATGTTTTGGGGTATAGCTCTCACAGCTCTTCAATTACTCTCAGCATTACTAACCGAACTAGCAAGATACCAAAGTGTCATGATTTAAAATAAATCTGAAAAAATTAAAGCATTGACACTACAAGTAGTGATGCCACAAGAAGAAGAACTCCAGTGTGACTTTCCATTTAGATGGGCCTCTACAGGGATGTATGACGTTACAACGCATGCTTTTACCACGCATGCTGTTACAATGCAGTTTTTACAACGCACACCATTACAACGCATAGCGCTTTGGGGTGCTGGATAGTGAATATTTTAATTTACTATTCCAACTCCAGTCCCCGTGGACACTAGGGAAGGTGTTGGATAGTAAATTAAATCTATTCCCTATCCTAGAGCGCCCCCCAGCGCAATGCGTTGTAATGGTTTTCGTTGTAAAACTTGCGTTGTAATAGCACTGCATGGTAAAAGTTGCGTTGTAAAGGATGTTTCCCCCTCTACAGTCGTCATTTATTTGAGTATAGCCATAGTACCTTCTACCTCTGAAATTATTATACCCCCTGCAAGACGAAGTGTTCAACACCGTACAGAAAGGAAATAAAGCTTTTTCTCATGGCAAGAGAGAGTCAGCTTAGTAAAAAATTTGTTGCATCATCAAAACTAATAGAGAAGTTCCAATCTTCCATTGATAATTTCATCTGAGCAGGTAAAAAACCATGGGTGAAAAACAAGATTGTATACCTTCTGAATGAACCAGGGTGCTTGCCTTACCCAGCATTCTAGTATATTTTGAGGCTAGCCTTTTGGGCTGTTTGGTAGAATGTGGGAAACTAGAGTCAGATAAATAGTGGTGCCTCATGGACAACTTAATTGCAGTAACATTTCTGTGGAAAGTACAATGGCTCAGGAAGAAACATAGAAGCTTGGCACAATACTCGTCACTAGCAACAAGAGTAATGGTAGCAGGGGCAGCTGATCCGCAATGTCAGAGAAGTGTCACCCCACTCACTCCAAGCCAGCAGAGGAAAAATAAAACGATTACCTAAATTGATTTCTTTTTAATTTGCCAGCTCTGTGCCAGTGCATTCAGGGAGGGGCGGGGCTGAGGCATGGGAGGGGGAGGAGGAGTGCTATGTGCACTCTCTAAGTGTGCATATGTGCTTGGCCGGTCATCTCAGGCCGTCCAAACACACATGCGCTCTTATGTTTCTCAAGCCCGGCTGCATTGACCAGCTGGGCTGGAGAAACCCCACAGACTCCCTGGTCTGAGCGGAGTGTCTTTCCAGTCTGTTCTGACCAATCCCTGTGCTGCTCTTATAGTATGAGAGCAGTGTGTGGATTGCGCAGGGTGCCTGTCTCAGTGTATGCTGGGAGCCTAAGACCAGGAAGTGAACCCAGAGCCACGACGCGTGAAGCGGCTGCAGCTCCAGGTAAGTGGGGTTTTATTTTTTATTTTTATTATTAAACCTCACCATCTGCCTTTCCCATCCCACGCCCTGTCACCACCCACGCTACCACCTCTTCATTGTATTGGGGCGCCACTGAATGCATGACTATGGGACAAAGAGGCGATAACCATAGATTTTTTCAAATTTTCCCTCCTTAACAACTATAAGCAACAATCAGATTTCATCTTGAGATGTGAGACTTTAAGAAATATCAGGACATGCAATGTTGATGTTTGCTTCTCTCTGTAAGAGAGGCTGTATTCAATCCTCTGAAGATATTAAGCAACAGTTCAACCTAACTGGGTCTCAGAGCTTCTGTCATTTCCAACTAAGGTATGGGTTTTGCACCCTGACCTAAAAAGTGGGGCATACAGGTACCTTAAAACCTTCAAGAAGTAGATGCTACGGTATAGCACACAAAAAACTTGATATCAGTAGTATTAATATTATTTTGAAAGTATTTTATTTGGTTTTTGAAAAGCAAGACAAGAAGGCACAAATGTGTCCCCACGACAAGCAAATAAACTGTGTGGAAGGGGATTAGTGGAGCAATATATCACCAATGGCGACTTGAAGTACTTAAGGCAAGCAACAACAATCTAACAGTTACAGATGATAGAATCAAGTGGGCCTTCAGACCTGTCCAGACAGCTCCAAATCATACTATTTTATCCACTTGCCCCAGATCAAATAGAATTCACATGGTCCTCCCCTATTTAAATAAGTAACTTTATCTGCTGCCATGTATAAATCCATCCCCGCCTTCCACTCTAGTAGGGACGGTATCTCAGAAGCCCCCCAATGTTTGGCCACATCCCTCTTCATCACTGTTAGAACTGGGGGTCTCTAGTTGGCTGAGGTAGGTACCCTAGTCAAAATAGGGACCTTGGCTTTTAAGTCAGGGAAAGGAAGGACACCTTCTCAGATAGCCCCTGCTCACCCCCTCAGTAGCTTGGCACGAGCATCCAGGCTTATCCCCAAGGCAAATGTGTAAAGTATTTTCAACCACGCTCTCAGTACCCAATGATAACAACACAAATGTACTCCACCTGAGTTTCATAAGAAGACAATCATATGTTTATGAAAAAGATATACGATGAGACCACACAATAAAAATCCAACATATGCGTATTTGTAATATGTCACCTTGTCAGTTAGCCCTTATAGGTTCTTGCAATATTAACCCTTTTGCTGCTAGGCCTTTTCCCCTCCTGTGCTAAGCCTTTTTTTGGCTATTTGGGGTAGTACGCACTTAGGCCCCTGTAACTTTTTGACCATATAAGGTATCCATGCCAATTTTGCGTCCTTTTTTTCCAACATCATGGGGATTCTAAAGGTACCCAGGGTTTGCCGATTCCCTTGGAGGGGTCCCAGAAATTAGCCAAAATACAGTAACATTTTTGTTTTTTTCAGAAAAATGGGAAAAACAGGCTACAAATGAAAGCGTATGGGTTTTTCCCTGCAAATGTTATCAAAAAAGGGTATGTGGGGCTGAAATCACCATTTTGCCAGCTTTT
This sequence comes from Lissotriton helveticus, assembly GCF_964261635.1. Lineage (NCBI taxonomy): Eukaryota > Metazoa > Chordata > Amphibia > Caudata > Salamandridae > Lissotriton > Lissotriton helveticus. The sequence continues at coordinate 596,313,802 of NC_136063.1, read as the reverse complement.
AGGGAATGACAGTCTTTTGTCAGAGAACCAGAGGTGGAGTGGTGTGGCTCACTGGTTAGAGGCGGCGGACCCGGAAGCAGAGGACGGCCCGGGACCAGGGTTCTATTCCCGATGCGGCAGGGTCGAGGACCAGGGTCAGCGGACTTGATCATTCTCGCCTCGGTGCCTACTTTAACCAGGGATCACACTCGGCAACTCTGGGCATTAGCTTGCCTCATCTCCACAACGGCCCCCCACATACATCGGGGATGCCTGATTTCACCTTGGAGATACCCAGTAGGGACCATCTCACAGGGAAAGCCAGGACGGGTTCCCGAGCGGTCTACAGCGCAGAGATACTCCTTTGGGAGTCAATTATAGCGCTTTAGAAACCCACAATCAATCAATCAACCAACATTTTTTACACAGTTTGGGCATTTTTCTGGGATATAGCCTATTTTTGCTATTTTTAGTGCTTTCAACCTCCTTCCAGTAAATGGTAAAAATGAGTATGAAAGCAATAGTGGATCATGGAAAGCTATTCATTTTGGAACAGCGGACAAAATTCTGAATTCAGAAAGGGGTCATTTGTGTAGATCCATCATGGTTTCTTTATAGAAACTAACAGTTACATATTGGAAACAAGGAAAATTAGTTGAAAATAACAGCCTTTTGTGTGAACGTTTTCACCTGTAACTTCTTGTAATTATGACAACTCTTTGAAAGCAATATACTGTTACATCCCCTGAACCTTCCTGGTTGTGGAGATATATAGGACTTGTAGGTCCACCAAGAACCAAACGAACCCAGAGTCAAAAACTGAGTAGCAATTTGCAAAGGCTTTTTATTATGTACTGGGTCTATAGCAATTATTGTGTGAAAATGAATACATGGAAAAATTGGTATGAAAGACACCTATGTATTTCTGAAATGGGTACAATTTATAGAGTTTAGAAACAGTACATATTTGCACATTTTCAAAATTGGGAATACTCATACTAGCATGAGAATTATTGGTCATTTTTCAAAATGACTTCTTTTTTACACAATGTCTTTCATTTGGAAGGCAGAAATGCATCAAAACTCAAAAGGTGATAACAGTTACTTAACAAATCTGGATTACCCTAAGTCTTCCGATAAAAATGGTACCTCACTTGTGTGGTTAGGCATAGTGTCCACGACACGAAAGGGCTCAAAACCCAACGTGAACAGACAACATTTTCACAATGAAAATGTACCCTTTTTTTGCAAAGTGTGTAGCTGTCTTTTTTTAACCCTAGCTCTGCCGACACCTAGGGAAACCTACAAAACCTATACATTTTTGAAAACTAGACACCCAGGAGACTCCATGATGGGGTGACTTGACTGCCTCCCACTAGGTTCTGTTACCCAGAATCCCTTGCAAACCTAAAAAATTTACAAAGAAAACACATTTTCCCCACATTTGTGTGGTGGAAAGTTCTGGAATCTGCGTGGATCCACAAATGTCCACCCACCCCACGTTCCCCAAAGTCTTCTAAGAAAAATGGTTCCTCACTTGTATGGGTTGGTCTAGCACCTGCGACAGGAAACGGCATAAAACGCTACGTGGTCACACTTCAATTTCGCGGTGAAAAATGACTCTTTTTCTGCAAAGTGCCTAGCTGTAGTTTTTTAACCCTAGCTCTGCCGACACCTAGGGAAATGATGTAAATGAAGATGCAGACAACTGGTACAGGTAAGCTTAAGACAAGCTTTAATGCAGCACAGAGATAGTAGGTCAGTTCCTCGTCCGACCAAAGCTCCAACTGCCAACTAGGCAAGGGAGAGCTCCAGAATGGGAACGCAAGGGAAGATCTAGAGTGCTAGCCCAAGTAAAGAGCAAAGCACTGTACAACATATCTCCCCTCCTTGTAAAGAGAAGAAACACAAGAACGCAAAATTAGGAATGAAACACTAATGCACATAGTCATTCAAATACATGGGTGGGCGGCGGGAGCGAGGGCTCCTCAGGCAGACATCAGCTAAAGAAGAGGGAGGAGGAGCAGGAATACAAGGTACAGAAGAAGAAGCAAAAGCAGTAGAACTAGAAACAGGTACAGAACTATTATGATAAGTGCACAAGGAAGTGGAGGCATCGCCACTACCCACCTCCCCCCGTCCAGTTGACAAGGGAATGGGAGAAGAAGGACTACCAGAGGACAATAAGTAACCATTGCAACCATCTATTTTGTCTGAAAGCAGGTCATCAGAAGAAGAATCTTTACGTTTCTGGTAGAGGGCTACTCTCCGGTAATTCCAACTCTCACCATTGGCTAATACAACGAAGTTGGGAAAAACCTTTCTGACTTTGTAGGGACCTCTAAACTTGCTGAGACCCTTAGTAAGTCTGCCCGGCTTAACCTTGACCAAATCGCCGACAGAAATGGGCAAGGAGGCCCTGTCAGGAATTAAAGGAATTTCCTTGCCCGAACTCAGCCAAGAAGGGGTCAATTTGCTCAATGGCGTGCGGCCACGCATAAGTTCAAAAGGACACTTTTCACCAGACTTATGAGGTGTGGAGCGATAAGCCCAGACCAGCTCCTGGACACGCTCGTCCGAAAAACAATTAGATTCCACAAACATTTGAATCACACCCTTGATGAGGCGATTCACCCTTTCGCAAATGCCATTGCCCTGTGGGTTGTAAAGACTCGTCTTCTGATGCCTGATACCACAACTGTTAACAAAAGAAGTCATTTTTGAGGATGTGAGTTGAGTCCCATTGTCAGAAATGAGAACAGAAGGATACCCTTCATTGTAAAAAATACCCTTCAAAAATTTGATAGTGACATCAGTAGTGATTTCTCTTACAAACTGTACACACAACCACTTTGAGTAACAATCTATAAGGACAATAGCAAACCGGTGGTCTATAGGAAGCTCACCCATGGGGCCTATGAAATCTATGCAGACGCTATGCCATGGAGTATTCTCAAAAGTAATCTTGTGGGTGGAGTGGGAGCCTAAAACTTTGAGACGCTTCTCGCCCTCCTTACAAAAACTACACTTCAATACGCAATCCACAACGTCATTATCGATAGAGGGCCACCAAAAGTTCATTTTGACACGACGTTGCGTGAGGCTTTGACCCAAGTGCCCCTCATGGGCCAAGTCCAGAATTCTCTTTCTTAACAGAGCAGGGGGAACAAAGCGGTCACCTCGCATAAGAACATCCTTTCCTTCTAGGGAAAGTTCATCTAAAATCTTCAGAAAGGGTCTGACGGAAGGACTAACAGTGCTTTCCCTCCTAGCACCATTAGACATGAGACTAATAACAGTCTTCAAAGTCAGATCTTCCTCCATGCCCTTGGCCCACTCGTCACGGGAAAATGTGCCACCACCCACTGACAGGACGTCCTCCATAACAGCAACTGCAAGGTCGTCAGACTTAACATCAGAACTATAGTCAGTTGAAGGTATAGGGAGCCTCGACAGACAATCCGCCTGGATGTTCTTCCACCCGTGAATGAATTCAATCTCGCACTGAAAGTCTTGCAAACGGGAAGCTAGTCTCGCCAACCTGGGAGAACCTTTACCAGCTCCACCAGGTGCTAGGACATTGACGAGAGGTTTGTGGTCGGTACGTAGAACAAACTTGTAACCCCACAAGTAGGTTCGAAAGTAACTTGTACCCCAGACTGCGGCAAGAGCTTCCCGTTCTATTACTGAGTAGTTAGACTCAGAAGAGGACAAAGGTCTGGATGCGAATGCAATTGTCTTTTCTACGCTACCATGTTTCTGTAAAAGAACGGCGCCCAGACCAATGGCACTTGCGTCCACCATCAAGATGGAGGACCGAGTAGTGTCAAAAGGGGTGAGGACATTGGCAGATTTGAGCTCTCCTTTTATCAAATTGAAACAAGACTCATGTTCATCGGTCCAACTAAACTTGACACCCTTTTTAAGTAAAGATCTAAGAGAAGCTGTCTTGGAAGCAAAGTCTCTTACAAATTTTGAGTAGAATTCGATTAAGCCCATAAAAGATCGAAGTTGATCTTTATCGACTGGGGAGGGTGCTAGCTCTATGGCTTCAATTAAATTTTTTTTTTTTCTGATGCCATCCTCTGACAAGCAAAAACCTAAGTATTCTATCTCTTTCAGTAGGAAAGCACACTTCTCCTTCCTCAAGGTTAACCCAGCTTCATTTACTCTACATAAGACATCATGTAGGATTTTGTTGTGTTCTTGTAACGAACTACCATAAATCAAGATATCATCTTGAAAAAATAGTACCTTATCGAGACCTTTGAAAACTTCAGAGACAAGTCTCTGAAACACACTAGCAGCTGAGACTAACCCAAAAGGTAGTCTAGTAAATTGGAACGTGCCTTCGCTGGTGATAAATGCAGTTAAGTGTTTTGAGTTATCATCCAGGCATATTTGGTGGTACGCGTGTTTGAGGTCCAACTTACTAAAGAACCTTGCTCCTCTAAGGGTTGATACTAGTTCCCCAATGTTGGGGAGGGGAAATACATCAGCTACCACACACTTATTAAGAGAGCGAAGGTCCACGCAGAACCTGATCTTGTTGTCTGGTTTCTGCGAGATCACAACAGGCGAAATCCAAGGAGATGCTTCGATGGGCTCGATGATACCTCCTTGGAGCATTTCCTCAAGAGTAGCCTTAACTTCATCACGTAAAGCAAAGGGTACTCTTCTCACCTTGTGTTGTACAGGACAACTGCCCTCTTTAAGGATTATGCGATGAGAGTATCCAATAAGCTCACCCAACTGGTCTCTAAACACATTTTTGAATCTAGCCAAAATATCCTCCACAGACGAGGTCTCAATAATGGAAACAGGGTTATCAGACCTGGGATCAACTACAATATGGAGATCATATTGATGATGACGGCCTAGGATTGCTGGTCCATCAGCAGATATGTATATTTTCCCATAGGCTGATCTGCCCTTGAAAGCAATTTCAGCTTCAAAGAAACCCAGCATGTCAATACTCTCACCCTGGTAACCTGACGGGTAAATGTCACAGGTCCTCAAAGCTCTTTTCCCCCATATATTTTTCATCAAAGAAAAGGGAATTATGGTCCACTTTGAACCGGTATCAACCATGAGCGTAACAGTACTCCCATCAATTACAAAATCATCCTTGAAGGGGTTACCCCTTTGGTTATCACACGCACACACTGTATCAGTCAGGACCAAAATTTTGTTGACATCACGCTTCAAAACATTATAATCGTCAACAACTGTAATCTTTGAGTTATTCTTATTTCTACACATTTTAGCAAAGTGTCCTGTTTTCCCACACCGTAGACACTCTTTGTTGTTTGCAAAACAGAATTTCCCATCTGAAGGGTGAGAAAAGCTACCACATCTCGAACACATTTTTTGATTAAACCTGCTAAGAGATGTTGGTTGCACATTCTTTTTCTGAAGAATGTAGCCCTTCTTCCTGACAATTGCAATGGCGGCAGATTCGTCGTCGCTATTTTCACTAAGAGTACTCTTATGAGAGATTTCAGCTACTTTAGTTTCTAAGCCACTTTTTTGGAGTTCTCTCATGCATTTTTCGCTTTCTTCTACGACTTTGGCCAGTTCTATGGCGTCTTTCAATGTTGGGTTCTTAGCCGCCCACAAACGTTCTTGCACCTTTCTATTGTTGGCCTGAACAACCAATTGATCTCTGATCAACTCATCTGCCATCTGGCCAAAGTTGCATTTAATAGATAATTCACGTAGCCTTGCAACAAACTCATCAATACTCTCTTCAGCCAATTGTTTGTTTTTATAAAACTTGTATCTCTGTAATATGAGATTCTCTTCTTTACCAAAACGAGTTTCTAATCTTGTTACAGCCTCTTTAAATTCATCAAAATCAGCTTGTGATCCTGCAGGTAATATTTGTGGTAAGAATCTGAATAATCGTTGTCCCTCTTTGCCCAACGTAGTCATTAACAGTGCTTTTTTCCGTTTAGGTGAATAGTCTTCTCCATCTAGCGCCTCAATATAGTTATGAAACATGACTATCCAGTCCTCCCATGCTATAGGGGGATTGCCTGGCTCTGACAAAAATTGAGGAGGGAGAGCAACGTTAATTGACTGAGTCATGACTTTATAATCGTTGTTAATTGGTAACGAGAACTCAATGCTCTAATCAGTACAGTGAATGTACTTAGAAGGCAAACGCTTAATGTTATTGCACTCGATGACCCGTGATGAATGGGTGGAGTTTTAGACTCGTTTCTACTAAAATTTCATTGGCCTCGTTGCTAAAGTGAGTGATTGAAATACAATTAATTCTAAAGCCGTTATGAGCGTTTACTCGCACTCTGATGCCACTTACCACATTTGTGTGAAATCTCCGCGTTGCTAAGTGTGAACACAACAGTCTTTTGTCCCTCGGCATGTAACTAGGGAAGAAACGATGCCGTCAAGATGGCCGACAACGTCGTGACGTCGTGCGTAAGCGTCACGCGTCAGAGTTGAAATGTCATACGCTCATTTGCTTGTCATACGTACAATGACGCGCTCAGTGACGCAGCGTTGTTAAGCAACTCACCGACAAAGGGTTTTGCTTCGGTGACACTGTTGCTCGCGATGATCAAGCCGTTGCTAGGAGACACGTCATTGGAGGGTAGACGTTGATGGGGATGACGTCACTGCAGTGTCCCAAATGGCAAATCGGCTCAAATATCGATCCTTTGGTCAGATCGAAAACGCTGTCGCTGAGAGGACGGAGGCAATGTTCCGCATTCGCGCTGTGTGCCACACGTGGATTCTTGAGGAAGCTGAGGCACTACTTCTCTGGAAGGCGATTTCTGGCTGCATGTACAGGAAACAGTGGTCGGACTTCTCGCCAGCTCAAGTCGCCAAGTGATGTAAATGAAGATGCAGACAACTGGTACAGGTAAGCTTAAGACAAGCTTTAATGCAGCACAGAGATAGTAGGTCAGTTCCTCGTCCGACCAAAGCTCCAACTGCCAACTAGGCAAGGGAGAGCTCCAGAATGGGAACGCAAGGGAAGATCTAGAGTGCTAGCCCAAGTAAAGAGCAAAGCACTGTACAACAGGAAACCTAGCAAACCTATACATTTTTTAAAACTAGACACCCAGGGGAATCCAGGAAGGGGTGACTTGACTGCCCTCCACCAGGTTCTGTGACCCAGAAACCCTTGCTAACCTAAAAAACTGTAAATAAAAAACACATTTTCTCCACATTTCTGTGGTGGAAAGTTCTGGAATCTGCGTGTATCCACAACTTTCCTTCCACCCGGCGTTCCGCAAAGTCTTCAGAGAAAAATGGTACCCCCCTTGTCTGGGTCGGCCTAGTGCCTGCGACAGGAAACAGCACAAAACGCAATGTGGTCACACCTCAATTTCGCAGTGAAAAATGACCCTTGTTTTGCAAAGTGCCTAGCTGCAGTTTTTTAACTCTAGCTCTGCCGACACCTAGGGAAACCTAGCAAACCTATACATTTTTAAAAACTAGACACCCAGGGGACTCCATGATGGGGTGGCTTGACTGCCTCCCACTAGGTCCTGTTACCCAGAATCCCTTGCAAACCTAAAAAATTGACAAAGTAAACACATTTTTCCCACATTTCTGTGGTGGAAAGTTCTGGAATCTGTGTGTATCCACAAATTTCCACCCGCCCCGCGTGCCCCAAAGTCTGAGAAAAATGGTACCCCATTTGTGTGGTGTGGCCTAGTGCCTGTGACAAGAAATGGCGCAAAACGCAACGTGGGCACACCTCAATTTTGCAGTGAAAAATTACTCTTTTTTTGCAAAGTGCCTAGCTGCAGTTTTTGAACCCTAGCTCTGCTGGCACCTAGTAAAAACTAGCAAACCTATACATTTTTGCAAAGTAGACACCCAGGGGAATCCAGAATGGGGTGATTTGACTGCCTCCCACCAGGTTCTATTGCCCAGAATACCTTGCAAACCTACAAAATTGACAAAAAATCAAATTTTCCCCACATTTTTGTGGTGGAAAGTTCTGGAATCTGTGTGTATCCACAAATTTTCTTCCACCCCGCGTCCCCCAAAGTCTTCCTAGAAAAATGGTACCCCATTTGTGTGGTTTGGCCTTGTGCCTGGGACAAGAAACGGCGCAAAACGCAAAGTGGGCACACCTCAATTTTGCAGTGAAAAATGACTCTTTCTTGGCAAAGTGCATAGCTGTAGTTTTTTAACCCTAGCTCTGCCGGCACCTAGGGAAACCTAGCAAACCTATACTTTTTTGAAAACTAGACACCTAGGGGACTCCATAATGGGGTGACTTGACTGCCTCCCACCAGGTTCTGTTACCCAGAATGCCTTGCAAACCTAAAAAATGGACAAAAAAACACATTTTCCCCACATTTCTGTGGTGTAAAGTTCTGGAATCTGCGTGGATCCACAAATTTCCTTCCACCCCGCGCTCCCCAAAAACATCCGAGAAAAATGGTACCCCACTTGTGTGGGTCGGCCTAGTGCCTGCGACAGGAAAAGGCGCAAAACGCAACGTGGTCACACCTCAATTTCGCAGTGAATAATGCCCCTTTTTTTGCAAAGTGCCTAGCTGCAGTTTTTGAACCCTAGCTCTGCCGGCACCAAGGGAATCCTAGCAAAACTATACATTTCTGAACACTAGACACCCAGGGGAATCCAGGATGGGGTGACTTCACTGCCTCCCACCAAGTTCTGTTACCCAGAAACCCTCACTAACCTAAAAAATTGTTAAAAAAAACAATTTTCTCCACATTTCTGTGGTGGAAAGTTCTGGAATCTGCGTGTATCCACAAATTTCCTTCTACCACGGGTTCCGCAAAGTCTTCTGAGAAAAATTGCACCCTACTTGTGTGGGTGGGCTAGTGCCTGGGACAGGAAACGGGGCAAAACGCAACGTGGTCGCACCTCAATTTTGCAGTGAAAAATGACAATTTTTTACAAAGTGCCCCGCTGCAGTTTTTGAACCCTAGCTCTGCTGGAACCTAGGGATACCTAGCAAACCTATACATTTTTAAAAAGTAGACACCCAGGGAAATCGAGGATGGGGTGACTTGTCTGCCTCCCACCAAGTTCTGTTACCCAGAATCCCTTGCAAACCTAAATAATTGACCAAAGAAACACATTTTCCCCACATTTCTGTTGTGGAAATTTCTGGAATCTTCGTGTATCCATAAATGTCCTTCCACCCCGCGTTCCCCAAAGTCTTCCGAGAAAAATGGTACCCCACTTGTGTGGTTTGACCTAGTGCCTGCGACAGGAAATGGCACAAAAAGCAACATGGGCACACCTCAATTTCTCAGTGAAAAATGATCCTTTTTTAGCAAAGTGCCTAGCTGTAGTTTTTGAACCCTAGCTCTGTTAGCACCTAGGGAAACCTAGCAAACCAATACATTTTTGAAAACTAGACACCTAGAGGAATCTAGAATAGGGTGACTTGACTGCCTCCCACTAGATTCTGTCACCCAGAATCCCTTGCAAACCTAAAAAACTTGACAAAAAAATACATTGTCCCCACATTTCCGTGGTGGAAAGATCTGGAATCTGCGTGGATCCACAAATTTCCACACACCCCGTGTTCCCCAATGTCTTCTGAGAAAAATGGTACCTCACTTGTATGGGTAGTCCTAGTGCCTGTGACAGGAAACGGCGCAAAACGCAACGTGGTAACACCTCAATTTCGCAGTGAAAAATGACCCTTTTTTTTCAAAGTGCCTACCTCCAGTTTTTTAACCCTAGCTTTGCCGGCACCTAGGGAAACCTAGCAAACCTATACATTTTTGAAAACTAGACACCTAGGGAACTCCATGATGGGGTGACTTGACTGCCTCCCACCAGGTTCTGTTACCCAGAATCCCTTGCAAACCATAAAAATGGACAAAAAAACACATTTTCTCCACATTTCTGTGGTGGAAAGTTCTAGAACCTGCCTGTATCCACAAATTTTCTTCCATCCCGTATTCCCCAAAGTCTTCAGAGAAAAATTGTACCCCACTCGTGTGGGTCGGCCTAGTGCCTGCGACAGGAAACGGCACAAAACGCAACGTGGGCACACCTCAATTTCGCAGTGAAAAATGACCCTTTTTTGGTAAAGTGCCTAGCGGCAGTTTTTTAACCCTAGCTTTGCCGGCACCTAGGTAAACCTAGCAAACCTATACATTTTTTAAAACTAGACACCCAGGGGAATCCAGGATGGGGTGACTTGACTGCCTGCTGTGATAGGCAAAGGCCCAAAACATTGTGAGGCGACATCTACATTGCATTTCAAAAAATGTTTTGGGCCCTTGCCTGTCGTGGGTACTTGGACCTCCCACACAAGTGAGGCATCATTTTTATCAGGATAACTGGGGAAACGCTGGGTGGTAGGAAATTTGTGTGAGCCCGTTGATGCCACACTTTCCACACAAAATTGTGTGAAAATAATGATTTTTTCAGCTAAAATTGAGGTTTACAAGGGATTCTGGGTAAGGGAACTTTGGGGGATCCATGCAAGCCATACCTCCTTGGAAGATCCCGTGTGTCTTCTTTTCAGAAAAGTGTGGGTTTGGTAGGTTTCCCTAGATGTCCGTCGAGCACGGGGCCAAAAACCCAGGTGACCCCTCTTGCAAAAGCAGGTGATTTTGATATAGGCAATTTTGATGTCACCTTACTATGTTTTGGGCCCTTGCCTGTCGTGGGTACTTGCGCCTCCCACACAAGTGAGGTACCATTTTTATTGGGAGACCTGGGGGAATGCTGGGTGGTAGGAAATTTGTGTGAGCCCAGTGATGCCCACTTTCCCACACAAAAATATGTGAAAAAACTGTTTTTTTCTACTAAAATTGAGGTTTGCAAGGGATTCTGGGTAAGGGAACGTTGGGTGATCCACGCAAGCCATACCTCCTTGGAAGCCCCCGGGTGTCTACTTTTCATAAATGTGTAGGTTTGTTATGTTTCCCTAGATGGCCGTCGAGCACGGGGCCAAAAACCCAGGTGACCCCCCTTGCAAAAGCAGGTGGTTCTGAGATAGGCAATTTTGATGTCGCCTCACTACGTTTGTGACCCTTACCTGTTGCGGGTACTTGCGCCTCCCACACAAGTTAGGAACCATTTTTATAGGGAGACCTGGGGGAACGCTGGGTGGTAAAAAATGTGTGTGAGCCCAGTGATGCCGCACTTTCCCACATAAAAATGTGTGAAAAAACTGATTTTTTTCTGCTAAAATTGAGGTTTGCAAGGGATTCTGGGTAAGGGAACTTTGGGGGATCCATGCAAGCCATACCTCCTTGAAAGCCCCCGAGTGTATAGTTTTCAGAAGTATGTGGATTTGGTAGGTGTCCCTAGATGGCCGCCGAGAACAGGACCAAAAACCCAGGTGACCTCCCTTGCAAAACAAAATTGTTTTTACATAATTATGTGTTCATTTCTGCAGCGTTAGATTTTTGGCACAATATTACATGGAAATTATGACAGGCATTTTTAAGTTTGCAGGACATTGTGGATAAGAAAAAAAAGTTGGAATTCACAAGAGAGACATCACCATGTACTCCCATGGGTTAAGAATAATATCTACATTTGGTATGTTATTCTTTGATGGAATGTACACCTCGACAGAGAGACTCAAAAGACAAAGATTCCGGCACAGCTATCTATTCCTCAAACACACACACATACTGGTCGGATTTTGCATCAAGGGCGAGTGATGGTTCAGTACATAACATTTTATTAACAAGAGATTTCACAAAAATGAAATGCACTGTCAATAATTAAATGCATAAAAATCAAACCAGTGGCTCGCAACTTGTGAGCTGTAAAGCCACGACAAGGCACTAACCATTTTACAGGCCATTCACGCACCTTTCATACCTGATACACACCAGGCACAAAACCAACACATTACAACATTCACAATAAGGGGCTTCAGAAAGAGAAAAAAAAAAATATTACTGCACAGCCATCTAATCCTCAAGCACACACACATACTGGTTGGATTTGGCACGAGAGTGAGTGATGATTCATTATATACAATTGTATTATCAAGTCATTTCACAAAAAGTCCACGTATATGGCCAGCCAAGCACCAGTCCACGTACACCGCCAGCCAAGCCCCAATCCAGCCACACCGCCAGCCAAGCGCCAGTCCACACACACCGCCATCCAAGCGCCAGCCTACACACACCGCCATCACATTTAGAATTTTTTTAAACAAAAAAATAACACAAACCAATTGCAAATACATACAAATCTGCTAACACAAAATCTGAAACTAAATACAATGCACTAATGGCAACCTTGAAACAGAATAAAAAATATTAAACAATACAGGCCAGGCAGTTCACTTTACCACTCAGGGATACTCCCAAAAATTCTTATGCGTGTGGTACGATTTAAAACAAGCTGACACACACAATTCAGGTTTAGAAGGACAGTCGGGCAGTACATATGAGTCTCCCTCGCACGCCTCTTGGCCAACAGACTCCACATCTCCTAGTGGGAAAGCCTTTTGAGGTTGTGGGAGGAATGTATTCAGGAAAGTGGCGAGTCTAGCCACATCCTCCGCCACTCCAACTCTAGGAAAACTTGCCTGTTCCACTAAAACAAGGCTGCCTATTACATACTCCTGAAACTTAACAAGAGTCATCTTTGACTCAGGACAAGAATTCTGGAACACAACAAAAGCATTAAAGGTTGCCAAGTGGAAAATATGAATAGTCAACTTCTTATACCAAATGTAAGCCTTATGGAGTGCAGCGTAAGATTCCAACCTCTGATCTACTCTGTCAACACCACCCATGTGCCTATTATAGTCTAAAATGCACACAGGTTTGCGATTGTATACAGAAATACCCTCATATGTAGGATACAAGAGGGAAGAATCGAGGATTGCGAAAGCATCCACTTTTCCCTCCAAATAAACCCCAATAAATCCCTCTCAGGTACCCTCATATACCGACCACCCGGCAATCTAAGAAATTTTGTTGGTTCACTGCTAGAGTCCACAATCTCCTCCTGCACCCCAACCCCCAATTTCATCTTGCTTGGAGATTTAAATCTCCATTTCGAGGACAGCACAGACAAGATGGCAGGTGACCTCATTTCAGAATTAAAGGCACTTGACCTTCACTTACTTAACTCAGAGGCACCACATACCAAGGGTCACCTTTTAGACCCTCTCTTCGCCAATCTATCTAAAATAGAAATTCTACCCTCATTCCCTCTTCCATGGTCGGATCACTCCCTTATACCATTCACTTGGCAAACCTCTTTTAACACTCCCCAAACCCCGATTTCCAGAGAACAGGATAGGATCTGGTCCAAACTCTCATTTGACCACTGGACCCAGGAATTAACACTCTCTGCCCCTCCCATTGACCCTGATCCCGTAAAAGCAGATGAAAACTTCACTAGATGGCTCACCTCCACTCTGGATGTAGTCGCTCCCAAGAAAAATCTAAAGAAAAAAAGTAAGACCTTCAAATCCCCATGGTATTCCCAAGAACTAAGAAACCTAAGAAAAATGCGTAAAATCCAAGAGCGGAAATGGAGGAAAGAATGGGACCCCCTCATCAAAGAAGAATACAAAAAAGTAATGAGGACCTATAAATCAGCCCGAAAATCAGCCCAAGCCTCCTTCTTTGAAGAAAAAATTAAAGCTGCATCTAACTCGTCTCGGGAGACTTATAAAATAGTCAAAGAGCTACTTAAAATCCCCACCCCCCCCTCAACTCAACAACCTACAGTCGCTAGATGCAATCAAGTAGCAACCTTCTTTCAAAATAAAATTACAAACATCCTACAAACACTCCCACCTAAATCTGATATCAATCCCCCTGCTGCCTTGTTACCTTCCACAACTATCCCGACGCTAGATAGTTTTAACCAGCTGTCCAATGATGACTTCCTGAAAGTTCTTTCAGGCATGAAAAGTGGTTCACCCAACGACCCAGCCCCCATTCGTATCCTCAAACAAGTCGGACCTACCATCTCACACTTGGCCACCAACCTTATCAACGCTTCTCTTAGCCAAGGAGTGGTCCCCCCAATTGGAAACATGCAATAGTTAAAGCTTTACAGAAAAAAAACAGGTATTGACCCCTCAGACCTTTCCAACCTTCACCCAATTTCTCTTACCAGGCATAAGTAAGATCGCAGAGAAGGTGGTCAACCAGCAATTGTCGGCCTTCCTTGAATCCAACAATCTCCTTCGCCCCTCGCAAACAGGTTTTCGTCCAGGTCAGGGGACCGAGACCGCTCTTCTGAAAGTGGTCGAAGAAGCCAGATGCATCTTAGATTCAGGAGGATCGGTTCTTCTGATCCTCCTGGATCTAAGCGCTGCATTTGACACGGTGGACCATAAGATCCTGATCCAGCGACTACTTAACCTAGGAGTGAGGGAAAAGGCACTTTGTTGGCTTTCTTCCTTCCTTAAGGATAGAACCTTCCAGGTTTGTGAAGGGAATGTGCGATCTGACCCTTTTCCCCTCCAGTGTGGGGTTCCCCAGGGCTCTTCATTGAGCCCTACACTTTTTAACACGTACATGGCCCCCCTGGAGGATGTGGTCACTCCCTTTGGGATAAAAGCCGTCACATACGCTGATGACACCCAAATGGTTGTATCATTCTCCCTAGAAGGTGACAAACTTAAAAACCTCCATGACTGCCTAGAAGGAATCCATATCTGGATGTGTAACTCAAGGCTGAAATTAAATGGCTCTAAAACCGAGCTCATGCTGCTGGGACATCAAATGTCATCTCTTCCCACCACCATGTGGCCATTATGCTTAAGACCCCTTCCACAACCCAAGACGGAACTCAAAAGTCTGGGTTTCTGGCTGGAACAAGACCTTTCTTTGAAAACGCAGGCAAAAAAAACAGCTGGTACCTGCGGGGGTTTACTTCGTTCAGCCAGAAATATTCTACCACTACTCCCCGCACAGTCACAAAAAATGCTTATTCAAGGTCTAATTTTATCCAGATTAGACTATAGCAACGCCCTTATTCTGGCGGCCCCAGAATCTACTATTAATGTTCTCCAGAGAACACAAAATGCCGCTGCAAGGCTTCTGACAGGTACCTCCCGGAGAGTATCAGCCAAACCTGCCCTAAAGGCACTCCATTGGCTGCCGATCCGTGAAAGGGTCAAATTCAAGGCCCTATGTACCACCCACAGAGCTTTGCAAAACCAAGGGCCCCAGATGCTTAAGGCCATGCTCTACCCATATAAACCTGGCAGGTCCCTACGTTCCTCTCAAGGTAACCTGGCTACTGTCCAAAGAGTCAAGAAAGTCAGTCAAGGGAAAATCCCTGGGTGAACATATATGTATGGCCTTATTAAATCTCCATACCTGTCTCATCTAAACACTCGGTCATCGGGTTAGGGAACCTAACCAAAGAATTTAAATTTCCACACTAAAATAGGAACCTTCACAGTCTTTTTTAATAAAACATTAGACAGTTTATACACAATAACAAATTAAAATTTCAAAGCGCGATCCTTGAAAGGATATAATAAAAACAATTCGTTTTAACAGTTGATCATAGCAATTCAATACATTTCATACACATAAAAATTATTAAATCAGATATTAACCATCAGAATCATTTAAAGTAAAAAATGACATGCAAGGTTTACATAGAGTGAAAAAAATCTTTTGTAATATACAAGCAAACACAATCTTCAATACACCCCTGCACAGTGTGGCTATATGATATTATTACCACTCTTGATTATTTGATCCAAAGGTCGTTAGGTCATGGGAAAGTGACATCAATGGTACTACTTTTGTGTGCGTATCAATTGTTCACTGGACCTGGTTTGGATTCTACAAGAAAAAATTGCGTCGACGCGTTTCGGTGCGGAGAACAAAAGATATTGTAGCACCTTCCTCAGGACTGCCGTTTCTTTGGGGTCACCGGCTTCAAAGGTTATTATTGAAACACCCTTTCAAATGGGTATATAGGCAGGACACCCCTGTTGGTGGGGATTAGGGATTCAGGTCCTGGCTTCTGGTATAAATATCGATTTTCCTGATGGGGGCATAACAGATAATCTCAAATTCTTTGTTACATATGTTCTCTCCCTGTTTTACACTAGATAAATGAGGCCGTTTACCTTTGCAATCTAAAAATAATTGTTACTGTGCTTCTTCTCCTCCTTGTTTGTATTTCCTGGCATTTACACTTTTCTTGAGCCAGCTACATAGAAATCTTTCTTCCCGGGTGTGGAGTGCGGCAGTAATGAGCCACTCATCTATCTTTGCGATATACAATGGTATTTCCACTCTTCTTAGACCGTTGTTTTTTTTTTATCTTAAAACATAATAAAACGTATCTTGGACGGGCATATATCCACGCGACTTCGTCCGTGAACTGGATATGTCCTTTTTCTTCTGAAAATCGCGTTTCTGCCTCGTCCTCTCTCCTCGTCAAGAAAGCCCGCACTGGAGGGCATCGCTTCTCAGTGACAGCTGCAACTCTATGGAACGCCCTACCAACCCAGCTACGGACCGAACCTAACCACATGAAATTCCGGAAGCTACTTAAGACTCACCTTTTCCCGCAATAACCTTCACCCTTTCACCCTTCTGCTTCTCCCCTCAGTTGTTAATGCAATCTCAGCGCTGGGACGCTCCCGGGCAGCCATGCACTATAGAAATCCCGTATCATTCATTCATTCATTTGCGCACTTCAGCAGCCTGACCCCAAAAAGGCACAGGTGCAGTGCTTTCATCATGGATGGTAGTCAGCACGTACACCTTTCATCTGTCTGAAAACTTCACAGCTAGAAGCTCCACAGATCACAACGCACTACACTGTCCCCGCACAAGCTTATGGCAGACAAGTTCTTTTGGGAAACCTTTACGGTTACAGCGCAATGTGCTAAAAGTGACAGTGCCCACTTTGGCCAATTCCTTGAACAACCGCACACCAGTATAGCAATTATCTACATTTAAATGGTGGCCTTTGCTAAATAATCCTCTACCTAGTTCCCACACAATCTTCTCAGTCACTCCAAAAGTGGACGGACAACCAGCGGGGTTAATGCTGGACTCCTTACCAGTGTATACCCTGAAATTAGAGACATATTTAGTCGCACTGCAACACAGCATATACAGCTTACTTCCATAGCGTGCCCTCTTACTAGGAATGTATTGCCTAAATACCAAGCAGCCCTTGAACAACACCAAAGACTCATCCACTGCTACTTCTTTTCCTGGAGCATAGATCTCAGAAAAACAATCAGCAAAGTGATCAGGGACAGGCCGAATCTTAAAAAGACGGTCACAATCAGGGTGATCTCGTGGCAACGCTAAACCATTATCGACAAAATGCATCATCCGAAGAAGAAGCAAATACTTATCACGACTCATGACTGCCGGAAATATAGCCGTTGCCATCAAGGGACTAGTAGACCAATATCAAGACATTGATGGCTTCCTTAGCAAGCCCATCAAAAAAGTTAATCCCAAGAACTTCTTCATCACTTCAAGATTTGTAGGAGTCCACTGGGTAGCTCTAGAATAGAGCTTAAGGCTGGCACTGTTGTCCCTCAAAAAGTGTTCGGCATACAAATTAGTCTGCTCAACAAGCTCTGCCAAAAACACATCGTCCATAAACAACTGAAAAAAATGTATCGGCAAAAAGTTCTCCGTTTTCACTCTACACCCTGGAACACCAGTAATGTCTGGCAATGCCAGCTGCACCATGCCAGGGGCAACCCAGAGGCCAACACTATAAATGGGAAGTGCTGCAGCCCCAGCCTGCAGCCCAGATGCCTCTTGCCGCACTACACCAACGGGAAACCTAGCAGCCCCAGATGCTTCTTGCCGCACTACACCAACGGGAAACACCTGGCAGCCCCAGGTGCCTCTTGCCGCACTGCACCAACATGACGCCTAGCAGCCCCAGATGCCTCTTGTCGCACTACACCAAGCCTAGCAGCCCCAGATGTCTCTTACCACACCACAGCAATGTGAAGCCTTGTAGCCCCAGCCTGCAGCCCAGATGCCTCTTGCCGACCTATACCAATGGGAAACCTTGCAGTCCTAGGCTTCAGCCCAGATGCCTCTTGGTGCACTACCGGCACATCAATTTCCTCCTCTAACACAGGCACTTCATCAGCACTAGAAGAAGCTTCATCATCCGATGATTCAATGTGAAGAGAAAACTCACTACCTTAATCTTCCCCTCCTACCTTTGCCTCAGATTCAGAGTCAGTCTCTTACCAAAGGTCAGAGGAAGACTCAAAAAGTATACCAAAAACCTGCTGAGTAATAATCCTGAGGCTAGCCATTATCCTTACTAAGAAAGGAGACTGCAACACAGACAACAACAACCAACACTGTGCAAAGTAAGTAGTAAACAAAGTGAGGCTTTAGTACAAAGATCTATACACTCCAAAACAATATAACTCTTACCAAAGATAGCTACACTCACCTACTCTGCAGAGACACAGCAAAAAGCAATGATATCCCACTAGAAAGAAAATAAAATCAATTACACATAAGACAACAAAGTACACATCAAGCACTAATGCAAAAAAGATTTTGACACTCAAAACACAGAAGCCAAACAAACTGCTATTACTACACCATTTACAAAAACACATTCATGTAGGGAAATTAAATTTAGAGTAAATAGTAAAAAATAAATTCACTTACTAAGCACATGCAACTACACTAGCTGCAACACCAGCAGTGACAACACCGCAACCTACAACAATCCAAACAACAAAAGCCTTGAACTAGAATAAAATAGAGAAATACAAAAATTACTATTACATTTCACAAACAATATGACAATTAAAATTATAACACACAATGTCGCTACCGAAATGGACATTCGGCCAGATGGGCCTTCAAATAGGGCTGAGACCAATGGGGATTAGGTGAGGTTTTCCACCAAGCCACTGGTTATATTTTTGGATGTTTTTTCTGCCCACCCCTCTAGGTGGCAGTCGGTCTTTCTTTTTGTATCCTTACTGTACCCCCCCCCCCCCACACTCGGGGGCAGTAATGAAAAAAAAAGACCGACTGTCACCATGGGACCGGCAGAAAAAAACATCCAAAAATATAAACACCTTTGGAAGCAAACCTTGCACAAGGGCTCGCTTCCACACACTACAAAACACAATCCCTAGGGCCTAGAGGGCCAGAAAGGCCAAAAAAGGGGCAGATCTGGTGCACACAAACATCAACAAGAAATGCTCCCCCTTGGAGGCGACCCGTGCCCAAGGGGTCACTTCCATCCAAATTTAAATGCCCCCAAATAAGTCCCTGGCACCTAGGGGTGTTTTCTCCCCCCCCCTCCCCCCGGGGGCAAAATGACCAAAAAAACTGTCTGATTTGCCCCCGGGGGGGGGGGGGCAGAAAAACATTCCTAAAAAAAAACCTCTAGGAAGCGCCCCTTGCCCAAGGGGTCACTTCCATTACAATGATAATGCCCCACGACATTCTCTGGTGCCTAGTGGTGTTTTTCTGCCCCCCCTCAGGGCAAAACGGCTGAAAAAACAGGCTGATTTGCCACAAGGGGGGGGGGGCAGAAAAACATTCCTAAAAAAACCCTCTAGGAAGCGACCCTTGCCCAAGGGATTGCTTTAATTACAATGATAATGCCCCTCATCATTCCCTGGTGTCTAGTGATGTTTTTCTGCCCCCCCCCTGGGGAAAAACGGCCTGAAAACAGGCCGATTTGCCCCCAGGAGGGAAGAAAAACATTCCTATAAAAACACCCCCTCTAGGAAGCGACCCTTGCCCAAGGGGTCGCTTCATTACAATTATTATACTCCACAACATTCCCTGGTGCCTAGTTGTGTTTTTCTGCCCCCCTGGGGGCAAAACGGCCAAACAAATGGGCCGATAAACCCCCAGGGGATCAGAAAATCATTACAAATAAAGGCCCCCACTTGGAAGCGAGCCTTGCCTAAGGGGTCGCTTCCAATGCTGCAAAATAAAATCCCTGGTGCTAGTGGGGGAAGTTCCGCCGCACGATCGCGACAATGTGCGCAATCGTGAGGCAGAAAAGCCCTGTAAAGAGACATCAGGGGAGAGGAAAATCTCTTTTCTCTCCCCTGATGCCTCCATGAGGAACAAGAAAACCTACCTAACTCCTCAACTCTCAGGAAGCAAATGGATTGCAGAGGGGACTTCCTGATGACGTCAGTGCGCGATGTGCACGCTGATATCATGGGATTCCCTTGGGGTGGTCGGGGTGGCAGCGTGGGGGGAGTGCCAGCGCTTCCCCCATGGGTTGGGCCCATGACGAGCTGGACACTGTGTGCCATGATGAGCCCAGGCAGTTTGTAATGCAAAAATAATGCAAAAATAATGCAACAATCAGGCAGTACGTAATGCAAAAATAATGCAATTAGGCACTGATCGTGGTGCTCTGGATGGTCTCTATGCCACTCCTACTGACTCATGGTCAGCTGCTGCCAAATTATGCCTAATGTCTCCTCGGACCCTTCGACGCATGACCAGGGGTCAGGCTCTTGTGCAAGCTCCTGGGAATCAAAGAGCTTGCAGCCTAACAAGTTTTAGCACAATCCTGGAAAATAATTACTGAGCCTAGGCTCCCTGGGGGCCAAATTGAGCAACCCCTTCAAATATTTTGCCATGCTAACCATCACCCAATCATCCAGTGCATAATTGTACTCATCCACACTTGGCACTGGCTGTGCGCTGCGACCATTCGAACTGGACTCAACCTGTTTAGCCTTAATGTACAGTTACCTCATGCTTAACTCATGAGTGAAGAGAATCTTCTTCTCTTCCAAGGCAAGAGTATTCATGCTCTCCTCTGCTCGCTTTAGACTTTCAATGAGCAGCTTCTTCTCTTCTGCTTGAGCTTTACCTTTAAAAACCTCCAACTCATGCTCTCAGACCCTTTGATTTTCCACCAGCTCCCCTCTGGAAAAACTCCGCCCTGAATGGTCAATAGCAGAACCTGAGGCTGGTCATTCCACCGGCAAATCCTGTGCACCAAATTCATTCCCTGGGTCATCCTCATACACCTCAGCATCACCTCTCTCCTGAGCCTCTTTGGCTTCCCACCAGGCCCTGAAGGCCATTTGCAGCTCCTCCTTCTTGGCCCTACTTTTCATGGGACATCCCAAAGCTCTGCAAAATTGCCTCCATTGATCAACTTTGTATGTAAGCAATGCCTCAATGTCGAATTCTGATTCTGCAGCCTCGCTGGCTTCTTGACTACTTTGAGACATGATGTGTGGCTTAAAGGTCGCTCAAAAATAGACCCAAAAATCCAAACACAATATGTGGTAAACTAGTGATGTACAGCAAACACTGTGAGTGAGTTTGCAAATCCCCCTTCAAATCCCCAACCCCTGACCACCAATATTAAAACTGGGGGTCTCTAGTTGGCTGAGGTATGTACCTTAGTCCACAAAGGGACACTTGCTTCTAAGTCAGGGAAAGGAATTACACCTTTTCAGATAGCTCCTGCTCACCCCCTCGGTAGCTTGGCACAGGCATCCAGGCTTATATCCAAGGCAAATGTGTGAAGTATTTGCAACCACGCTCTCAGTAACCCAATGATAACACCACAAATCAACTCCACACAAGATGGGAATGACGCTCACAGCACTTCTGGTCACGCTGTAGATCGAAGCAGAGAAAGACTGCTCCGGGACACACAGTCAAGGGGCAATTTATCAAGAAGGTCTCAGGCTGCAACAGAGCACACACACAGTGTCGCTGAGACTCACTTGAGCTCGGGGTGCACACGATCACAGGGGAATCCTCACAAAGGTCTCAGGCTGCATGAAGCACACACACATAGTGTCGCTGAGGCTCACTTGAGCTCCAGGTACCTGCTATCACAGGGCAATTCTCACGAAGGTCTCAGGCTGCACGAAGCACACACACACAGTGTCGTTGAGACTCACTTGAGCTCCGGGTGCACACGATCACAGTGCAATCCTCATGAAGGTCTCAGGCTGCACAAAGCACATGCACACAGTGTTGCTGAGGCTCACTTGGACTCCGGGTGTACACAATCACAGGGCAATCCTCACGAAGGCCTCAGGCAGTACGAAGCACACACAGACAGTGTCGGTGAGACTCACTTGGACTCCAGGTTTACACGATCACGAGGCAGTTCTTAAGAAGGTCTCAGGCTGCAAAAAGCACAGGCACACAGCGTCGCTGGGACACACTTGGAGGTTTTTGTATTCCTGAGCTTCGACAACAGGGAGCCAGCTCTCCTAGGGGCCTTGGGGACAAGTTACTTCAGGACACAGCACACAGCAAAGTCCTTTCAAGCAGGGGGGTCACAGCACACAGCAATGTCTCTTAGCCTCTCCTTAGTTAAATCAGCAAACTGCAGGCTAGCCCCAGAACACACAGCAAGGGTCAGTCCTTCCCTTCAGTCTCTTCAGCTGTTCTTCCTTGGCAGAGGTTCCTCTTGATCATGAAGTAGTTTCAATCCTTTTCCGTCTTGAGCATTCCAACATTCAGGGGTTTCAGCTCACATAGTTATACCCTTAAATGTCTTTGAAGTCTTTGTCTTCAGCGGGACACTAACCCCTGTCCAACCAGTTCTGGGTGTCTCCCTGCCAGTGACATCTTCTTCCTTTGATATTTGGGTCTGGATCCTCAATCACTCAGCAGGAGATGGATCCATTGTTTTATGGCAGCAGCCCAGGCCGCTTCACCTAAAGGGTCTACTCCTCCTCCCTTCACTCCAGATGCAGGTCAGCCTGTTGCTGTCTCACCACCTCCCCTGGGTTAAGACATTTCCCAGAGCCTATCACATTCAAATCCAGACAGTCAATCCACAACCAGGCAGAGACACACAAAATTGTTAGAACAAAAAAACCAGCTGCTTTTAAAAGCGCGGTTTCTAAACACAACATTAAAAAACCTACACAAAAAGATGTTATTAAATTGTGAGTTCAGGCACACTAAACTTCACCTCTCCTTCTTAAGCCTATGGGAAGATAGGCGTGAAACATATTACACAGCCTTCCCCATTCTGACCTATTGGCAAGATGGCCTCGCAACAGTGAACAACAAAATGGAGAGTATTTCTCTGTCAGGACATGGTACACACCTCAGTACATGTCCTACCTTTCACGCACACTGCACCCTGCCCAGGGGGCAGCCTGTGCCTACCATAGGGGTGTCTGATGTGCATAAAAAGGAAAAGGTAAGGCCTGGCAAGTGGGTGCACTTGTCAGGACAACATGGCAGTTAGCAAACTCTGAGCAGGCACTGCAGTGGCAGGTCTAAGTTCTCTCTTTAGGGCTACTTGGGTGGGTGGCACAATTAGTGCTGCAGGCCCACTAGTAGCATTTGCATTACCAGCCCTGGCACACATAGTGCACTTTACTAGGGACTTTTAATAGTAAGGCACACATATCAATCATGGACAACCAATTACCATAACACTTTACATAGGGAGCACTTGCACATTACACTGATCAGCAGTGGCAAAGTGCCCAAAGCATCTAAGTTGGCAACACGATGTCAGAAAAAAGGTCTAGGAGGAAGGCAAAAAGTTTAGGGAACTTTAGCCAAAAAGGGCCATGTCCAACAGTCACTATAAGACCCAGGTTACAGAAGAGTAATTTTGCATATGGGACATCCACATTACTGGGTATACCGAGAAGGACATATTTGGGTTAGAGAGGCAATGTCACTATAATCTTACCCAGCTCATGCATTATTTTTTGCCAATATGTTTGTATGGCTGGGCACGTCCAAAGGATATGAAAGAAGTCCCCTCTCAGCCCCTAACACCCCATGCAGTCTGGGAACATGGCTCTTCCAATGCTATGCAGGCATGTCTAGTCATAATAAATATGGTGGAGTATTTTTAACTGTATGCACTTCAGCCTGGATTTAATTGCCACTTCTCTCAGATACATCAAGGCTGCCTTCCATTACAAATCATCTAGTTACCCCAACTCATTTTCCCCTTTACCTTTCAGTTTCTTCAGGGCTTCGGGTACATTATTGTTGATTGTTTTATAAATGGAGCAGACTGCCTTTTCTACTAGTTCTCCCATTAATGGCTAGCCTTCTGGGGTGCTTATTCGGGGAGATCTGTATCAATGCCTTCTGCCCCCAAGCATATCTGAGATGTAAATATTTGAAATACTGTATGTAATGAATTTGATATTCTCGTTGGAGGGACTAAGAAGAAATAAGGCTCCCCCCCTCAAGAAGTTCTCCAACTTTGAAGATATCAATAAGATCCTGGCTTCAAAGCCTGTCAGCTTTCCAAGATCTTTAAAACTCGCTCCCATCCATAATTGTGTCTCCCGGGTGATCCTATGGGCCCATCCCATATATTTATTCATGTTGAACCACGCTTTAAACGTCACTTGAGTCAAGGCAAAAATCGCCCGTTCCTCTCCCCATACAGAAATAATATTGGAACAACTGTTTTGGGAATTGGGTTTCTTCTAGTTCATAGGTGGGGTGATCGCCAACCATGTCGTTTATGGCAATCAGATGGGATGCCTGATAATAGGCTCTAACATCTGGGAGGGCAATACCACCTTGTAATGATTTTGTTGTAGTATCCTATGGGCTACTCTGGGACGCTCGCTATTCCATTACAGCTTTCTGAGCTCTTCATCAATTTTAACAAATATCTCATCGGAGATCTTATAATGAGTATTTTTCAGGGCGTATAGGAATTTCAGGAAGGTGACTATTTTAAACATGGCTGGCCTGCTCAATATTGTTAGTGGAATGCCCTCCAATGATCTGCATCTGCATGGAATTCCACCTGTACCTTTCTTAGGTTCTGTTCTAGGCGAATATAGCACTTTAAAACGTGTGCATTTACCACATGGTAGGTAACAACGTAGTCATTACAACGACCGCGTTGTTATCACGAGTGGCATTACATCGCAAGTTGTTTCAACGACTTGCACTCGGTGGTGCACTGCACTTAGGAATAGTATAAATAAATATTCCTACTCCAGTTAGCGCAACAGCAGGGAAGGTGTTGCACGCCACCTAGCGCAAGTCATTGAAACTTCTTGTGATGTAATGCCACGCGTGGTAACAACGCAGTCATTATAACAACCGCCTTGTTACCTACCTGCGTTGTATTGGCAGCGTTGTAAATGCTGTTTCCTGTTCTAGGCACCTCTCTGGGTCGAATGTTACATGGATTCCAAGGTATTGATATCCCTGCTGATCTATTTGCAGTCTCCTAGGCAGATCCAACAGTTCAAGGTCCCCTTCAGTAGGAAGGAGAGCTAATTTATCCCAGTTTATGGTGTATCCTGAGTGGGCAACATGTTTTTCAAAGACCTGGAATTCCGTGGGGATTAACTCTTCCAGTCGAATAAGGAATAGAAGGATGTTGTCCGCATATAACAAGATCTTTTCCTTTTCAATCAAAAACCCTGCAATGCTTAGCCCTTAATGTTCAGATGGGCACGGACTATACAGCCAAATGTTCCAGTACCAGGGCAAACAGGAGGGGCGACATGGGGCAACCCTGTATGGTTCCCCCTCTTTATGGGGAATTCCACAGACAGAACTGCATTAACCCATACTGTGGACATCTGTGCCTGGTAGAGCAGTGCCACACACATGTGCCACCCACATAAAAAATTGTGAACCAAAGCCAAACCTCTGCAATTTTTGCAGCATAAAAGGCCAGTGGACTACACCAAAGGCCTTTTGAGCATCTAGGGATATGAACAAATGGCCGCCTCGATGGGTCTAGACCTCCGCTAACCGACTATGAATCTACAAAGGTTACATTTGATTGATTGCCAGCACATAAAGGCAAACTGATCTTTGTGGGCAAGGGGAAAGATAGTGCCTCAGAGCCTAGTAGCTCATATTGTAACCCGGATCTTGGTCTCTATATTGAGTAACAAGATCAGGTGATAGGATCCACAGCTTGTGGTCAGTTTCCCTGGTTAGTGTATTACCACTATTGTGGCTTTTCATAGGTTTTGCTCAGCATTACCTCCTCTCTGGCTTCCAAATACATTTTGAGGAAATGTGGATATTCACTGCATATGATCTCAATTTTCCTCGTGATCAGAGGGTTCATCGAAGCCGCCTTTGCACCCTTTCCTCGTGTCAGTCTTAGTTCAAGCCCCTATATCTCTCTCGTGGCTTTATTTTTCTTAAAAGCAATGATGTTTGGTGCACAGTCACCTAACACTGTCCTATACCCCTTCCACAGAACCACAGCTGAGTTCACAGATTGCCTATTTTCCATAAAATAGAGTTCGGTATCGACTCAGAGCTCATGTGAGACATTGCTCCCATGCATTCAGTTTCCACCCTAAGCCAGAACCTCGAGGTCTTCTACCCAAGGATATCCAGAGCGGGGAGTGGTCAGACAGTCCTGTAGCCAAATAATTGTCTCATTTAATAATCTCTGCACCTATAAAAATATAGTTTAGAAAGTACTTTGTGCATCCCATAAAAATAAGAATAGCCTCTATCTGCTGGATGATGGTGACACCATAGGTCAGAGAGGTGCAGTGCATTGGCGAATCAGGCTCATGGCATTTCCCAGGGGGGTGCAGTACCTGATCTATCTAAGTCAGGGGACAAAACATCATAGAAATCCACCTATATGATGTGTAGCGAGGACTCTGTGTCCAACAATATGTCTATTACTTTGTCTAGGGTGGATCCAGGATTTTAGCAGGATAATGTTAGGCCCAGCGGGAGCTCAGTGCGGGCACAGTTAACCCATCAGCTTGTTGGACACGCCCCCAGCAGTATATAACTTATTGTTCAATGATCAGCAGATAGACAAGACAGTGAGCTAAAAGACGTAGAAAAGGGAATTGGGCAAAAAACTCTCTGAAAGACTACATATGCATCTCAGAACACACCAGGTTATTGGTAATGCTAAAGGCAGTAACATTGCAATCTATTGGAATCAAACCCTAGCTAAAGACCTTGAGTGGAACCCAAATAAACAGGTTCACTGTTGGAGAGGTTGTGAAGAAATTCAAAATCACGGAACTTTTAGAGAAAATCTTTGACATCATTGAAAGATATATTGGGTGTAAATATTTTCAGAGTTCCAAGTTGGATTCTACAACAGCTACCCTTCAAGCTAGAGAGAGTAACCGCCTAATTGAGGGGGCAGGCAAATGGTGATGGCATGGGGTCAACAGTGCAGTCAAAAATAATGCTTTGGGGCAAGAGAGAAAGCATATTTGGCAGGATTAGGTCTTCAGACTATGGGACATTGTAGACATGAAGAATATCACAGTTGCTTTGGAGAATAGGGAGAAGGCATATGAAACTGATAGTGACATTTTAGATCTGACATTCTTGGCATGGTATTGCCCCAAACATTTTACTGCTACTCCCTGACTGAGTCTGTTTTTGTTGGCATTAGGACTCTATGCACTTTACCCAAGCTAATCAATTATAAAGTGCTTCTGCTCTCTCCTTAAAACATAGTAAAATTATCCTACATCTAATTGGCACATTTAATGTCTTGTAGTTCCTAGTACATGGTACTACAAGTACACAGGGCATGTAAAATAAATGCTACTAGTGGGCTGCAGTAGTCATCATGCCACCCACTAGAGTAGCACTACAACACATGTCTCAGACCTGATACTGCAGCCTGTAGTGCATATTTGAAGTGCCAATTTGACCATGCAAACTAAACCTTTTGCCAGGCTTAAACTTCCTGTGAGAAACTGGACTGTTGGTTGACTTGGGTGTGAGCCCTGGTCAAGCAACAACCACAATCCAATGCAGGGTGAACCACAAAAGTCACTGAATTAACCTGTGCATAACTCTGAGTAGATTGGCACAAAATGCTGTCAGGCTTAACTTAGAGGCAATGTTTAAAGTATTTATGCAGTTTAAAGTATTTATGCACTAAAAATATGGCAATAAAGTGAAAACACATCACAAGACAATCCCTACACCAATAAGAAACATAGATCAAGTTTTGATAAATTATTTGACAACAAAACAATAAAGATCCAATCAGTAGAACCAGAGTTATGTATTTTTAAAGTTTTAGTAAAAACTAGTGCCTAAAAGATCAAAGTGCCTACCAGGGCACATAGTCTTGAGAAACAGGGTCAAATTAAAAAAATATTAGTGACCTCGATGGGGCAAGGTTCGAATACAAGAAGGGGATTGGGCCTGGTCAGCACTTAGCTTCGGACTTGGAAGAAATTGTGTGAAAAAAATTCTGAAAAAAGTAAAGTTCAGTGGGGCAAGGCTGCAGGGGGTGTCGAAGGCGATAGCATCATCGTTGAGAAGCCTTGGGTCAAAGTTGTGGCAAAGATTTCTACGTTCAGACTCTGGGCCTGATTTAGATCTTGGCAGATAGGTTACTCCGTCACAACAGTGATGGATATCCCGTCTGCTGAAATACAAATCCCGTTGGATATAATAGAATTAATATTTCAGCAGACAGGATATCCGTCATCGTTGGCACAGAATAACCCATCGCCAAGATATAACTCAGGCCGTTAATTTCTTTTTGGGAAATCAAAAATCTCAAATGGGACAAGCAGAAGGTTGTAGCTCAAGATAGTTCCAGGGAATTGGATACCCCTTTGGCGAAGGACTACTGAACAGGATTGCTGCTGTGGAGAAGAAAGTAGAGGGAGAAGCTGTGAAGTGATCACACCGGTGATGCACCTCAGGTGGTTAGGTGAGCAGGTGGGTCCTGGTCTCCTCCTGGTTCTCAGAGCAGTTTTTGGCCAAACATTTTCTAACTCCTTAGTTTTCTGATTTTGACCATCTAGCCCTCTTTAGCACCTCACCACTTGGGATTTCAGGGCTCACTCAGGCTGAGTCTAGGTGCATGTTTAAGATGGTGGGAGCCTTTTCTGTTCTTGTGGCTTTCAACAGGAGGCCAGAAAACTAGACATTGGAGTCACTCTGGTAGTTTTGGTTTCAGGTGAAGATGCAGGGCTCAACAGCAAGACTGGCCTCTGGGGGTTCAAGGCAGGCTTCAGGCAGCAAAGCAGTCCTTTCAGGTAAAGCAAAGCAGTCTTGCAGAGGGCACAGCAGGTCAGAGCAGCAGGCAGTTCTCTTAGAATTGTTCCGCAGATCCAGGAGTACACTGCATAGTGGGTCTGAAGGTTCTACATTTATACCTGGTGTCCTTACTCTGGAAGATGGGAGAAGCTTCTAGAAATTCTCTTTGAAGTGTAAAGAATTTCCTGATGACCCTGCCCCGGCTCCAAGCTGGCTGCAGTGATAATGTGGACGTTATAAATCCTTTGTGTGAAGGCAGAGCACAGCCTATTTAGTTGCACGTGGGGCTGTGCTCAGCAACGCCCCTATCCTGCCAACAGATGGCTATTCAGGCACATCTAATCCCTCTATTGTGTGACTGTCTGGCTGGGAGGAATTTACAAAGTCTGTCAGTTACACCTGGTCATGTGATCCAAGACAGACTGCAGACATAAAAGGGTAAAGGGCTGGAAAATGCCAACTTTCTAAAATTGGCCTTTTGAAGCTTTTCATTGAACTTTCAACCTTAGCTTTAAACATAATTTTTCATTGCAGTTCCATAGCTACGAAACATGAGCTGCCTACCTGGTCTCAATCAAAAGTTAGCACATATTAAATTCAATAAGGCAACCCAAAGTTATTATATGAGCCAGGTAGGCCTCACAGTAGTGAAAAATGAATGTAGGAGTTTTTCAATACCAGGACATGTAAAACTTAAAAGTACCTGTCCCACATTATAATTACAATTCACCCTGCCCTGTGTGCTTCTTAGGGCCTCCATTAGGAGTGACTTATATGCAATAAAAGTGGATTTTAAGGCATAGCATGGGGTTTATATTTGCAAGCAGAATTGGAAGTTTAAACCTGCATTAAGGCTGCAACAGAAGGCCTGGGGCATGTTTTGAAGGTGCTACTTAAGTGGGCGAAACAATGAGTGCTGCAGGCCCACTAGTAGTATTTAATGAACAGGACCTGGGAATGTGGTATACCACTCTACAAAGGCCTTATTAATGAATGTGTAGGGGGAGCACATAGCAGTAGTAAAGTGCACGGGATCCTAAGGTCTACAAAACTGAATTCATCAAAAAAGTCGAGGGTAAAGGCAAAAAGATTATTTTTGGCCCTGCAGATCCTAACACTCCCAGTTTAAACCTTATAAGCTTGGAGTCAAGACCAGGGGAAGGTGAAGAACTGACCATTACCAATTTTGGGGGCAGGTCAAGGAATTTTCCTATGCAAAACCTGGCACCAATTATAAAAACAGGGCCCTCCGAACAAATCCTTATAACACTCCTGGACTTTTGGAACATTCAAGAAAAGGACTGTCCTACTCCCAGAAGGACAACACTAAAACTGGAAGTGCTATCTTGCTGTCTCAAGAAGGAAGATTTAACCTAATTGCTTTGATCCTAGGCTACCTAGAGTGACAGCAAGGGTCAGTTGGCTGCCCTCCTATCCTATATAAGCTACAGGAACACACCAAGCTTCCAGACGCCTCCTTGCAAATGACCAACTGATCAGCATAATCTTGACCTGCCAGGACCTGCTGGAGCCGTACTGGCCACTGCAGGAGTAGGTCCTGATCCGCAAGAGATTCCCCCTAGGTATCTTCATGGTGACTCATAGACGTCAGCTATCACAAAACATCTCTGAGAAGGGGAAAGCTTGCCCTTCCTAGAAGCCTCTCTGAGACTGGAATTGTAAACTTTTAAGATACAGTGACAGTAACTGGCAGTGGGCTATTGCCACAAGCCTCCACCTGGCCATTACAAACCTCAGTCTTTTTGGTGATGCAATTCATTTAAATGCCTTGTGGTACAGAGGTTCTGCACTATATTTAGTTTGCCTGCTTGCAAGCTATAGGTAGATACTTTGAACAGCACGCCCATGGTCCTAGTGTGTGCCTGAGCATTCCATGGCTCACACAAAAGCTGGCTCTTTTGTCATCTAACAATTAGTTGCTTATCATCACCAACATCTACGTCCAATGAGACCTAAAGGGGTTTAGATAGCCCCATTTCAAGAGATTGTCAGAAACCAAAATTAAGAGATAAGCATATAGTTTAGTTTCCATAAATAAGCACCATGAAAACTGAAACACCTGACTGGACTGTACCACAATCTTGTTTTCTCTGCTCACATGTTGCACCTTTCATATTTAGTGATTTCCCTACATTTCTTGTGTTCATAATCAGATAGTGAATATCAACAGTGTGTTTAAGGAATCAGCTTGTTTTTGTACTCTTTTTATAGTGGTGTATAATTAGATAAAGGGTTCTATTCATGATTTTCTTTTATGTTGAATGCTAATGGTTAGAGTGCTTTTTGATTTTTTTTTCAGTATGTTCCTTATTTGGTGGATGAAGGTTAAGGTTTATATACATACATATAAAAATACATGTATAGATTCACAAAAAACAGAAGTTAAAGATAAGTTATACTTCAGAAAACTTTCTGTATGCTTGGTATAGAAAGCAAGTTAAACTACACAAACATTAGAAATTCTCCGGTCATAGATATATCTTTCATTTATAATTTAAGCACCACTTTTTAAGTCAGATGTCCTTATAACTCACATTTACACTTACGAACCAGCTTAAAAATCAGATAATTCATGCACCTCCATACACAGTCTTCTCTCCTCACTCGCCACACAATATTAACTATGGCTCACCACTATACCAGGAACAGGAATGATCCGTATTTAAAAGAAAACTGTGCACTCCTGCCTTTGTCCCTGCACTGGTGCTGTTTTGGCTGCCTAGCGTTAACCATGGTGCAAGGGAGCCTGTGTTGCATACAGGATTGTTTTTGTGCAGCAAGAGACACAAAAACAATCCTGAGAGGCGTATTCTTCTTTCTATGTGTGCTGAAGAATGCAGCACACATAAAAAGAACATGTAAGAATGAGAAATAAAGATATTTCTCCTCGTTCGCCTACCTTGAGAAAGTGTATCTTTTTGACACCTTCCCAGGTCTACTACTTTTGGTAAATCTTGGAATGCATCAAAAACCATAGGAGTTGCATGCGAACACCCATGGAATGCCGTCCCAGGGCAGAGTAATGCAATGCAGTGATTTGTGCTGCATTGCATTACTCAAGATTTATGTAGCGACTCAGATCCAGCAAGGTGGCATTGTGTGGCTTCATAAATCACTTTCTGGGCTTGCGTTGTGCTTGCACTACGTCCTTTCATAAATATGCCCCATGGTTTTTAAGTACGAATATTATTATTTTTTTTATTCTTTGCAATTGTTACCATGTCTTGTGATTTATTTGTAGATTTTATTAGAGATTATGTGGCTTTATAATTTTTTTGGTTTTTGTATTTGCTACAATTCATATTAATGTGATATTTTTATTTGGTGATGTATTCTGGTTTGTTTGTTATAATACATTTAATAATGTATTATAATTTCACTAATTTTCGTTAATATTTTATGCAATATTTTTGTTTTTGATATTTTATAAATTTTCTCTGTATTTGATGGTTAAACTATATTTTGTTTATTGATATTGTGGTTATCGATATTGGTGATTTTAGATATTTTGGGTAGCAATATTCTTGTTATCAATATTGTGTTTTGCTTGTTTATGTATAGGATGATGATATTTTGGTCAATTATATATTTTTTGTGAAATTATGTGAAATCGGTACTGTATTTGTCGATATTATGTCATATAACTGTTGAGATGCACAGCATTTTCACCTTTAGCACTGATAGGTTGTCCCTGCGAATGTACACATTGGAGAAAAAGATTAAATATTCTTAGTCATATTATACTGTCACGCCATAGTTACCTGAATTACCCACCACTATATTACGTGGCAGTGGGTATTGTGGCGGACGGAAAGTCTGTCTGCCTCCTTCCCACCTGTCTGCAATGGTTACAATTGCCAGCTGGGCGGAGCTGGGGCCCATATATGGCGGTTGGTGGGGACTTGCTTTGGGGGGCCTATTGCGGGCCCCTGGGGCAATGAAGATTTGGGGGAGTGCACTTGGAGGGTACTGATGGTACCCCCCTACATGGTCATGCACAAGGTGGCAGGCACCGCACGGTGCCCTGCATGTTGTGCATGGAAATGCACACCATGGCATTTTAACATTGCGGTGGGTGCTGCAACCAGCAGCACCCGCCGCAATGTTAAAATGCCAGATGCGACCGCTGCGATGGCAGTCGCATTATGATCAGAGGTGCTGGACTGAAGCATGGCAGGCGGGTGGTCCCATTCTGGCTAGGATGACGGCCGGACTCAGGTTCACCCCACATCCAAATAGGCCCACACTTACTTTACTCATATGGATGTTGAGACTATCCTTCGTACTAATTTCTTCACCTTTTCACTTTGTCACTTAAAAAACACACGCGCCACGGAGGTCTCAGACTCTTCGAAAACCAAATGCAGAGTTTCTTTAGAGTTTTATGAACCCAAGAAATATCAGCAATCGAGTGATCGAGGATCCATGATTATAAATGGGTGACAACTTGGTGCCTGTCCTCCTCGGTCTGAAACTGCAGGCACATTTGGTACATGTGAGTAAGATACTGTTATTTTGCCTGTGAATCCATGCATCCTTTAAACCGTGTGCAGTACAACTGATCATGTAAATGACAGCTGTAATAAGATTTTAAAAAAGTGCATGTAATTTTAATTTTTAGACCTCGCAAAAATGTAAATGTGGGCTTTTAGTTGAAAATGTCTCCAGTCCCCCCCCCCCACCCAGCTGAGAAGTCTTCATTTATCTCCATGATTAGACAATGAAGATCAAGACAGCAGTTCAATCCGCCTAATTTACCTTACATAGAATCAGAGCATCGGCAGAAAATGATAAAATTCAATAGCAAAGAGAGCATCGCAGACATTTAACATAGAAGATAATTTGGTACTGTCCAAAACACTGTTTTGCCTAAGTGCCCCAAGAGCTCAGCGGCTTCCTGCTGTCGGATTGCTTGGAGAGATTCAGCCATGCAGATGGAAGTCTACCTGGAAGCTGCACTAGCCTGTGCTGTGGGCTCCATGCCCAAAGCAGGTCTTGTGCTGTCACATTGATTATATGTCTGGACCTAGACAGAGAGGTCCATGGGCTGTGGACAGAGAGACCGCCAGTATGTTTTTGGCATATGTGATGGAGCTGCTCGTCGACTCCTACAAGAGCTCAGATGAGCAGCATGCGCCAGTCTGAATGGAGGCAAGAAAGATCTGGGGCCCTGGGCTTAGAGGGACAAAGCACTCAGGGTTTGCAGTTAAGTTTTGAGCCCGAACCTGTCTAGTGCATCTGAATTATTATTCCAAAGCATTCCAAGAGAATTAGAAATACTGCAAACCTTCAACATTTCAATTCTATTACAATACACTGCATGGAAATAGACTACACTTTTTCATTCAAACTAACATTAGCATTTATGATGTCACCACTTAACATTTCTAGAAATATCATGAGTTTGAACCTCAATGCTGGCTTTCTTTGTCCACCGGAGAGACTGTGCTGGTCTCATGGAGGTATGTCACTCTTTGACTGCTGATATCGCCCTCTCCCTTTAAAGATTTGCCTGCTCTGATTATTAGCTTTGTTCAATGGGACAACCATAAGCACAAGAACAGGGCCGAGTAACTCATCTATTAAAAGTGAGAGAGAGGAATAAAAAAAAAGAGTACTCAAGTATACATTTCACTGTTGCTGCATTCCTCTTTACTCTAAAGGCACTGGTGCCACGCCACTACCCATAAAAACTCCTTAACATGTAAAAAGTGCAAGTTTTCCGTGTTCATTTCCTCATTTGTAACTCTTGTCACATTCATTTTTCTGGGTGACTGCACTCTTACAGCAGAGGCAGTCACTGGTCCCAATTGCCATTGAAGCCTCAAGTGCTCAGACTCCCCTCAGCCTCCCTCCTAGGACGCCCTAACATCCCAATAAGTCACACTTGTTTGACCGTATGGCTCTTCACCACAATTCTGTCCCTTGATTATTAATGCAAACATACCAGAGTGCATGGTGCAAGTATAAGCCAAGTTAACATTACATTTTTAATCTTTATTTCCCTTATTTTGAGAGTACTCCTCGCCCTGCTGAGCAAAATGTTCATTTAAAAGTTGGAATGTAATCGATCTTTAGCACAGTAATTGTAAATTGATACTTGTATAGCGCACTACTCACCCGCAAGGGTCTCAAGGCGCTTGTACGAATACCGCTGTGAAACCCATCCTGGCTTTCCCTGTGAGGTGTCCACTCCTGGGAACCCCCAAGGTGGAGGCCAGGCATCCTTAGCGTTGTGGGGATTAAGCAAGCTATTGCCCAGAGTTGGACTCCATGATTGGAATAGGCACCGTGGCGAGAATTATCAGGTCCGTGGAATTTTGAGCCCAAGACCCGCCGAGGCAGGGAATTGAACCCTGGTCCCGGGCTATACCTCTGCATCAGGGTCTGCTGCTCTAACCATTGAGCCACACTTCTCCTCCCAGTGACCGTGGAGCATATGTATCAAGGGCCTTATTTATGAAGGCCTTGCGCCACGGGTGCGTCACTTTTTCCCATGTTAAAAGTGACGCACCGGCGGCGCAAGGCCTTCATAAATAAGGCCCCAAGTACTTTTCCCATTCGCAAACGGGCCGATTCTGAGAATCGGCCTGTTTGCGAACGGGAAAAGACCTTTTGGGATGTATCATCCCAAAACGGCATCGCAAATTAGAGAATCACAAAATTTGCGATTCTCTATTTTGCAATTGCATTTAAGGAATTTGCGAGAGCCAGCTGACCTCCTAAAAAGGACTGGAGTAGACGGTGCTGGCCCCTAGACGTGAGTCAGTGGTAGACCTTACCTCCCACTTTCATTTGGGAAATGTCCTTTACAACGTGGGCAGAGCCATGCTTGCCTTAACCACGCATATGCCTGAACCACGGATATGCGTGGTTAAGGCAGTACGGGTCTAGAGGTGCAGATGGGCAGGCATAGGAAGAGGAAGGATCAGGAGAGGACGAGGACTGATAAGTGGGGCTGGGGATGGGTTTTTGGGCTGTAAGCGTTAGTTTTAGGGATGGAGGTCGTTTTTAGGGCTTGAAGTCGGGTTGTTAATAGGACAGGGGTCACGCGTTTAGGGCTCACAACGGGGGTAGTTTTCAGTTTTAGGGGGGGGTCATTTTAGGGCTCAGGGGGGTCGGGTTCTCTATAGGGCAGGGGTCAAGGTTTTAGGGCTCAGGGCTGAGGGGCTGGGGTGTGATCTTTACCACACATCCCATTACCAATCATGCCTTTACCATGAATGTGCGTGGTAAAGGCATGTATGGTAAGGGCATGCAAGGTAAAGGAATGTGTTGTTCAGACACATTCGTTGTTCTGGCTGCGTTGTAGGGGTGCTTATGGTTCAGCCATGCATGCCCGTGTCATACAATCCTTCCATTTGTGTCCTGGATTGCTAAGAGCCTTTACTAGCAGTCACAGATTTTGGGGAGTGACCAGGAGAAAGATTTTAGACACCTAGAAGTTGAGAAGCGTTAGTCATTTTCAACAGGATTCTATGACTACCCTTGAAAGGTGCCCCGTGATCGGGCAAGTTTTCCTCCCTCATACTTAGCCTTTTTCTGAAAAATAAAAAAACAATTTCATTGGGACCTAATGGAGATGATATCAAGCTCATAGAATCCTACGTGTGATCAGACTTACCTCGCTGAAGGTTTTTGTGCTCTAAAAGATGAGGACTTCAAAAGGTAAAACCCGAGAAAGGGAAAGGGTGGCAAAGTGGTCATGATGACAAGAGGACTTCAGTGGCAATATTTTTTATGTACGACTAACTCTCGGTTTTTACAACAAATCTCGGGGTTTCAGCTGAGCCGCTAAAATCACATATCTAACATTGAAGTGATCTCTGCTGCTACATTGACAAGGCTTGCCCTGATGGAGAAGAAATTCTATACACAAGACTAAGTCAGAAGGTAAAGTTCTTGACTGGTGCGACCAGCATGGCCTACCCAACCTTAGCTACATTGCATTGCAGTTTCTTAGTGCTTTTTTATTTTAAAAAAGTAAAATACATTTTGGTGGTTTCCCAATCTGTCCATGACCTTGTAAGTGTATGTTTGCCTTTGACAATGTGCCCTTTCTACTAACTTGGTTTGGAAAATGTATTGATGTGCCATTTGACTCTAATGTTGTTTTGGAGCAACATAAATACATAACACACATTTCTCTGAGAAACGTTCTACTGCTTTGAGCCATTACTACCAACAGGAAGGCCAGGTTTCTCTCATTAACACTACTTTTTTCCAAACGAGCACTGGGATCTTATCTATGTGGGAATCTATACATGTCGTCTTTCCAGGTATTAGTTAAGAACCTCTCCTGAAATCCCTCAGTTTTGGACACCACCCAAAACATTCTCCAAACCACGGGGCTTATTTACAAGCTTTTTGTGACGCACCGGCTGCGCCTTTTTCTGCCCCATATTTATAAGGACACGAAAACCCTCCTCACATAGCTTTTAGTGTCCCTGTAAATATGGCCTCTTTACACGCAGCACTTTGTGTGAAAGGGGTGCTCCATGGGTGTTGCTGTGGGTGTTCCCACGCAACACTCATGAAACCTGACATATTTCCATAATTACGAGAAATCGTGAATCAGGAAATGCGTCTGAATACTATGTCTCCCCACGGGAGGTGTAGCGAGGCGCAACAAGGAGAAATGTATTAATTTCTCGTTTTTTTCTCTTTCTATGCGTGCTGCATTCTACAGCACACATAGAATGAGGAAATCACTGCTAGTGATTTTTTTAGTGCAGGAAGGTGTCCCTTCCTGCACATAAACAATCATTAAACAAATGACTTTTTGCAAATACAGCACACATACAAGTTGGATAATGCCATTTCAGATTTTTTATGTGTACGGAGGGACATCTTCCTGCACAAAAACAACCATTCCCTTGACGCAGGCATCATTAGCTTACTTATGCATTGTCTTCCATGCTTTATCAGAGAAAGTGACTGATGGTTTTCTATTTTAAGTATCTTGTATAGATCTAGTATTAGAGATTCAGTGTCCCTGTTTTTTGTAACAGCCTATAATGTAATGCAGGGAGCCAGCAGGAGATTTTTTCATTGTTGGACATGAGATTAAATCTAAAATAAATGTGCCATTTCTGAAGCTCAAACTTGCTTTGAATCTGGTCAAATGACCCAAATTTGATTAAGTTCTCTTACCTTTGTACCCAGTTAGCACCACAAAGTATCTCTAAGTTCTTCTCCATTGAAATAGCGTATAGGGTTCCAGCAACTCTACTCTGTTGCATCGCTATGCCCATTGATGGCTAGGGTACCCATCTACTGAAATTACAACCATTTATTACAGCTGGGTCACCAGAGAGAGCCTATGATATCCAGGACAGCAAAGTGATTCTTTTCCCTGATTTCATGGCAGAGGTGCAGCAACAACAGATCACATCCCTAGAAGTTAGGCTTGTCCTGTGCTTAAAATCTGAAGTATGTGCTCCCATTTCGGACCACAATGAAAATACAGGATAGGACAGAAACTTACTTTTTCACAGCTCAAGCTGCAGAATGGGAGTGAGAAGTGATTTGGACAATGGAACCTAACCCGAAGGAGTTAAGAGTCTTAGAATATGCAGTAAAGAAATGCCGGTGCCAACACACATGAACTTTACAAACAATGATGTAAGAACACGCTCAGGGAAACGTATGGAGACCCTGGTGCAGGTGGCTTATTGGCTCCCCACAGTGTCCAGAATACCTCTAATACTGACACAATGATGTCATAGACAACAGATGAGAAATACCCTGATCAGAGCCCAAAAGGCCTACCAATCATCTTGCCTATGATGGCAGAAGATCTTTAATGAATCAAGAGACATGGGAATGGGGCAACCGGGCCTGTATAAAAGAGGTGGCCATTAACATCTAAGGGGAAATTGAGACAATTGCTAGCCCACAAAGTCGACGGTAGGTGCTGCAAGGATCACACTGGGCAAAACCCCTGCAACTGTTTGTTTCACCCTGCGTGAACCAATGAAGTGTGAATAATGCAACAATTAGGTTGAACCAACAGTGATATTAATCACAAGTGGGTACCACCCTCTTAGAGGGGGATCACTCACTCTGAGATCACACGTGGGGCTGGCTTACCATTTTCCCACAGTTTTTCTGGTCCTCACAAAGCGCCAAGGATCAATTTGACTATTTAAGGTGCGAATCATGTTGACCTCTTTTTAAGCTAATAAGGGACATTACTAGCCCCATAGTAACTCCAACCTATGGGTTTTTAAGTCTAACAGGGGAATTCTTCTATTAA
This sequence comes from Lissotriton helveticus, assembly GCF_964261635.1. NCBI lineage: Eukaryota > Metazoa > Chordata > Amphibia > Caudata > Salamandridae > Lissotriton > Lissotriton helveticus. The sequence goes on along the minus strand of NC_136063.1, from coordinate 596,274,625 downwards.
ACTCAGTGTGATATCCCCTAGTCAATTTTATTCAGTTTTACACTCACTTTTCACCACCTCACTAGGACATCCTCACACTCTTCAAACAGAGATAATAAGATCTCCGCTAACGTGAACATTCAGGGGACACATAAGACATTCCAGCGCCTGCCCATTGAGGAGCACCCGGACGATGATGAAGCATGACATACCCTGGGATGTGTGGGGGTAACAAAAAATAATCTTGTTGATTGCCCTTCATAAACTGGTTTAGCACCAAGGAGATTTTCTCTCTTTTCTTGACACATTTTGTGCCTTACTAGGAACAGTTATCCCCTTTTTTGATATGGACATTTGCTAGCTCCTAAAGAATGATGGTAAGAGGAGGCTCTCTACATGTATATAGTGAGACCCGAGGAAAGGAACAGCTGTCTTCCTTTGTTTCCAAGACTGAATGAAGAATAAGATGATCTTTGTTAATGTGCAATTGGGTGGAACTTCGATACAGCAGACCCAAGCCCAGGGGTAGGGTCAATAATACCAAAAGTAGTGTAGGTAGATGTAGGACGCTAGATGGGACTCATATGTTCATCAGGAGCTAGGAGTCTTAGGGAGGTCAGCATATTGAACTACATCATATGAGGTGCATGGACCACAGTATAGCTATATATCTGAGGATGGGGCAACTCTCCTCCGATGTGTGTACAGTTTGGGAAATATAGTTAATAGGCATGAGATATATGCCTATCTGTGGAGACAAATGCAAAAAGAACAATTGAACCCAGGAATATGCAAATCAGTCTTAACCTTGTGCCCAATAGGAACAGTCCAGCCCAAACTGCCAGGTCAGGTCATCCCTGGGCAGGAAACAAGCATCCTAGGACGGTTTCAGGGTTTCACCCCTCTTCAGCCATGATAGCTCGACTCCAGTGCCATGGAGAGCACAGGACCCACATCTTGGCATACCCCTCCCACTCTCGGGTGACAAATGCAAAAATAATAATTGATGGACAAAATGCAGAACAATGTCATACATTTATTTCAGTACAGAGATCTGGGCCTAAATCTATTGTTTTTTGCTCACCATGCCATTCCAGTTTGAACTAACCCTGGGCATAGTGGGCGTAGTGGGGCTTCGCGAAGCTACGCGAAGTTGGTAAAAAACTACGCCCACCCACGCACTTCGCGTAGCCCCACTACACGCCACCCGCCTCCCTCCCGCCCTCCCTAGATGCTTAGATGATATTATAAAAGAATTATAAAACCACTTACCTTGTCCGCCGCGTCCCCAGGGCTCCCTCTCGTCATCGCGCTGCCGGTGCGCGCGTCTTGGATACTAATGCGCATTCGGGCCGACCACGCATGCGCATTTCTCGCGCATGCTTCGCCTACTTTGTGGGCGTAGCGAAGTTGCCCGCCCGGGGTTAGTTTGAACCCAGCCATATGCAAAACAGTCTTGACCTCGCGCCCAATGGTAACAGTCCAACCCGAACTGCCAGGCCAGGTCCTCCTTGGACTGGAAACAAGCATCCTAGGACCGGTTTCACCCCTTATCAGCCAGGATAGCTTGACTCCAGTGGCATGGAGAGACCGGGACCCACTTCTGGGTCCGATTCGGGGTGACAAATGCAAAAAGAACAATTGATGGACAGAATGCAGAACAATGTCATACATTCACCCCAGTACAGAGATCTGGGCCTAAATTTATACACCATGCCATTCCAGTTAGCACCCAGCCATATGGAAATCAGTTTTGACCCTGTTCCCAATGGTAACAATCCAGCCCAAACAACCAGGCCAGGTTCCGCCTGTACTTGAAACAAACATGGACCGGTTTCGGGGTATGCCCAGACACTGTGCTACTGTCAAGCTATCCTGGCTGATTAGGGGTGAAACCCCAAAACCTGGCTTGAGAGTTTGGGCAGGACTGTACTCATGAAGTACAGGGTCAAAACTGGTTTGCATATGGCCAGGTCTAAGCTGGGGTGGCATGGTGAGCAAAAGAATGACGGATTTAACCCAGATCTCTTGACTGGGGGGTGAATGTTTTGATTTGTTCTGCATTCCGTCCATCAATTGTGTGCCCTTTGCTACCTGTGGAGACATGCAAATGTTTTGGCATGCCTGCAGGAAGCACATCTCTTAAAACTGAAGGTTGGTAAACTGCAAATAATGGAAAGGAGGGGTGTTTACACCGTTTTTCATCTCATTTGAAGGGCACTCTGCTTTGGGTTAGGCCCGATGTCCAATGGTAGGTATGGCAAAGCTGAAAAAAAACACCCTTCCTGTAGATATGTAGTAATTGCTGGGATGTTGGTCAGAATAGCAATAGCAAATATGTATGCTCTGACAACCTCACAGCTCGACTCCTTAGACACATTACTACTACACCTGCTTTGAAACACCTACCATCTGGAGTGGTAACACCAATTTTCAAAATGGAGTCCTAGATGACAGGTCACGTTCTCCAATACCAGGCACAGCAGTGATTTGAAAAAGCAGTAGGGCTTACAAACTGATAGTGCTATTGGAAACCAACAGATGCCGGCATGGCTTACATCCTGGGAAATGAGAGAATACACCTGTTTCTCACCCGTACATGGCTTATTCTCCCATCTCAACATTGTCCTGCATTCTGATGATATGCATGGGTCTATAATACACATATAACACATGGGCCACACTCTCTCAGACTATAATCCATAGATAATCCATCTGCCATGGTGTACCCAGATGACGAGGGTCCCACCATTGCAGGTGTGGTCTCAGTGCTGCAAGAGGTAGCCTATTGAGATGTCATTGGAATACATAAAACCAATTACTTCTTAGACAACACTGCCTCTGTCAGTGATATGCTGATAGAGTGAGATGACTTTAAAGACTTTTCTAAACGACTTAAGCAAACAGACCACATATGGAGTAGAGTGAGACTTGAAAAGAAACTACTACCAATCTGTGAAACTGGATTAGTTAGTGTTCTTTGGGTGCAGTATAGTGTGGGAAGTTAGAGTCCCTAGACAGCAATGTGATGAGGTGTATTGGTATTCTAGGGATGCAGAGACGTATAGTGGGTTAGAATGTAGCGCAAATAAATTGTGCCATGACTATTAAGACTGCTAATACATATAACGATTTTGTGTTAGTTAATATAGGTGAACAAACAGAAAGGTGGAATTTTCCCCCTGAGGGCTGGCAGACCTGGACTTTTTCAAGGGCCAAGTAGGAATGGTGTAGAAATGACACTCACATCCAGACCGCAATATGGATGACTGACTCATTGTATGATAATCATTTACTATGTACCTAACAAGGTTTCAAATACTGAAAATGACCCAAAAAAGATAATTTACTTCCAGGTTACCAAGCGGATGACCTCACCTCTAATATCATTCCTATTTGAGCCTTGAAAAAGCCCCAGGCCGCAAACCCTCGGGGCAAAACATGTGTTGGCTAAGATCTCAACCCATTTCCCATGAAGTAAATGGAGGAATATATGACGTTACAATGCAAACAATTACAACGCATGCTTTTACAACACAGTTTTTACATGGCAACTACCATTAGATCGCATGATTTTACAACGCATGCCATTACAAGGCATTTTTAAAAACTATCATTACAAGGCATTTCATTACAAGGCATACCATTACAACGCATACCATTACACCGCATAATACTTTTAGGGCAACAGTAGGGTAAGTCGTGGTAATTGTAGGGGTAAAAGTAACTATTCCCACTCCAGTGAGTGCAACAGTAGGGAAAGTGTTAGATAGTGTAAGGGTACAAATTACTATTCCCATCTACACCAAAACCCATACACACCCTAAAACAAAAAAATCTCCACTACTTACCTTACAATGCGTTGTAATGGCATGCGTTGTAATGGTATACATTGTAATGACATGCGTTGTAGTGACATGCGTTGAAATGGCATGCATTGTAATGGCATGCGATGTAAAGGCAGTTGTGTTGTAACAGTTGTGTTGTAAAAGCAGTGAGATGTAATGACTGCATTGTAATGGATGTTTCCCCATAACTAGAGACTACTCAGATGAATGTATTTTTGTAATCGTCCATGTATTATTGATATCTGAGATCTGCCTACGCACAAATGAATTCCTGATTCACTAAATGATACTAAACTAACATAGAACAACTCTACAAATACCACACCCTATGGTCTCGTGTATAATTGATGTGCATGATGATATTATTGTTGATTATCCATTAATGTGCAAAATATAAGGGAGCTTTAAGTGCTGTCGCCACACTTCACTTTCGTGTTGGGAAGATGGGAATGTGAATAATGTCGTTAGAAGGTCACAGAAGGTCACAGAAGTTCATCCTCCCTCCCACAGGACAATGGAAAAGCAAAATGAGAAGATAGCAAGAAATTGTGCTGACAAACTCACTCTCGCACACTGAAGTTGCTGAACCTCGGTTGGTGTCATTGTTGGAAGTGTGTAGAGACCCCGAGGTTATTGAATGTCAAAGTGTCCTCCTGCAAAATGGGGTAAACAGAGGAGAGGATACGTACTGAGAAGACAGGTTCCGGGAAATTAGTTAGAGGTACCCCCAGGAGCGTGAGAAGAAATGTTAAAATAGAGAAAACTGAATTTTGGTTTGCATCGTTTTCATAAAGGCAATGAACCGGCGGACTAAATCAAGCCCTACCTTACATGCATCAGCGGAATACTGTATAAATATGCAAATATTAAGCAAATACACTAGATGCACAACCTGCGCCTAAGAGCCTAGGGGAATAGTTTCAGAAAACCCAGATCCTTGAAATGTACGGCGCCGAATAAACACTGTGTAATGAAGGAACAATATCCAAGGCTCAGAATAAAAATAATAGACCGAGGGCAATTCAGATAATTAAGTACTTACATTTTCCACGTGACTTACCTTTCACCCATTTGACTAACGTTCATCACATCCTTTAAAAAGCATGCAATTAAAAGAATTAGACCTGTTACTGGAAATAATTGTTGCTACTGTAGAAATGTCATGTCTCAGAGGTTTGGCACAGCCTTAATGAGGTTCGCTCATGTAGGTCACCAGTGACAGTCTGGCTGTATTGTGAAAATGATTACCATCTGACAAGCACAAAATTGCCAACCCTGCAACAATCCCGGTTTTAGGTCAGAGTACACAGCTGAGATTCCACATGACAGGAATCTGAATCGTTACCATAAATCCTGGCCAATGCTGTGTGTCTGGGACCTGTCACACACAGACACGGGATCAAAGTCTCAGATGGTGGGTAACTGGTAGGTGGAGCAGAGACTGAAAAAGATGGCATCTGCATCCGGGGATCCACCAATGGCACATCATTAGCACCTCCCTACAATCAGCACAGAAAGGATCGTATTCTAGATCGTTATTGATGCATTATACCACTAAAAATATATTTGTCCTCGTTTTCTACCCCTTTAGGTTCAGAAATAGACACCCAAAGAGTATTACTACATGTCGGTCCACGTACAATGTCAGCAAAAAATGGCCAAGGCCCTCAAATTTGTAGTGCCCATCCTATTATCAAAAAATAAAACATCAAGAAAAGGTCCTTCACTGGTGTACAGAGGGCTACCACAAGCATTAACAAAGCCAATAGGTCTAGTATTGGCTGTATGTCTATTGGCTTTTTGAATGCTTGTTTTGTCATGGTTTTCGTAAAGTTTTATGGTTGGGGTAGCTGACTGGGTCTCATCAATTAAAAAAATTATGTACAAGGAAAAATATGTGTTGGTCTCTAAATAAGCACATTGCCTCCGTTGTAGAGTTCTGCGATATTTGTGTAATTTGTGTTTGATTAATTAGGCAAAAATCTTTAAAAGATGTGACATTACATGAAATGCATCTCTGAGGCCTTTTGTTAAAAAATTATGCTGGGGACGAATGTCACAGTCAAAAAGTATTGTGAAATGGCAAGCAGTGTTGCAACAGTGATCAGCCATTATTTTTACTCCTGCCTGTTCCTGCCTCGCTATACCTTGGGCCTTACTTATGAAGGCCTTGCGCCGCCGGTGCGCCACTTTTAAAATGGGAAAAAGTGACGCACCGGTAGCGCAAGGCCTTCATAAATAAGGCCCCTTGTGTTTTCTGGCTTTTCGGTCCCATCCACCTAAATCAACCCCATTCTTGTCCACCTTTCTCCTTTTTTCTACATTAGTTTCAATTTGATTGCCCAAGTGCTTTTAGTTTTAATTTATTTCCATTTGTCCATTTTTAGTGTTTTTGTAATTCTGTCTGTCCTTTCTCTTTAACCAGGAAATGGCAGAAGCAAGTCACCAACACCTGTGCACAGCATGAAGTTGGGCGTAGGGTCTGGCCTCCCATGGGTGGCCAACCGCCCAAGGCCACCGACTCGAAATTTAGTTTTTTGTAGTTTATTTTTCTGGTCCCTCAGGAGTCCTTCAGGATTCCTAAGGTGCTCTTGTGGGATCACAGGTCACTTCTTAAATTTGTTTTATATTTATGTGCCTAGGAGTAGTCTTTGGACCCTAACACACCAACCGCCCAAAGTAACAAGGGACAGGGGACAGGGAACCCGTACCCTGCCCTTATATGCTATACCTCTAAACATTTTCAGGACACGGGGACCAGCTCCCCATGTCCTGTAATGGCAGCCACACATTTCTTCTGATGTTACGGCCTGCCCTGCAGCGGGAACGATCTCGGTGCCACAAGAGTGAAATGACCTACAGGAGAAAGAGTGTGATCAGCCAATCATAACGCTTTGTATTTTTAATTCCCGGTCTTGCGGGACTCATAAGGGACTCCCAAGGGACCAACTGTCAATATACTTTTTTAACCTTACTTCAAAGCTACTGAAAAGATTTAAACCAAATCACAAAAAAATACACTTTCTGAGTAGTTATCTAGCAAATGTGTTGTAGTTCCGTTCAGCCTTTTTTCTTTACCATTGTCTAATTTTCTCTATGGAAATTGCATTTTTGGATACCCCCTTTTTCTTGGATGCTGTTAATGCATCACCCCAAAATTGTTCAGGAAGGAGCTGAGGTAGATAAGCTACAAATAGTGCCAAAGTTAATAGCAAAATAAAATAAACTCATCCTATGGAAATATCTTCCCTAACTATAACTGCAGAGTGTTAACCCCCACTGGGTAAACTATCTGTACTCTCACACACACACTCCACACACAAACACACACACTCACATATTATATACATAGACACTAAAAAGACAAAGTTGAAAGTGGAGTTAAATGTGAGAAAGATAGTAAGATTTCAACTTACTGCTGGGGTGGAAACGTCCTCTACGTGGTAATGGATTTGTGCCTCTGCTCTGAGTGTCCAACTGTACTTTTGTCTGGATCCCTAATGCTGATATTTCTTGTCATAGGCAAACATGGATTATACTTGTGCACTATGACATAGGCCTTTCTTTATGGATTGCGGTCTTGTTGGATTGGGGAGGGATGCCCAAAACGTTACCCTTATAGTGATTGAAGGAAACTGCCTTCACCAGGAGTTAAACACCACAAGCACTGCGGTGGCAGCATGCCATGTAGCGAGCAGTAGGAGTGAACAGGTCCTTTTTGACCTTTGACACAGGAGTAAGGCTTACAAGCTCACTCATTTTTTAACATTTTGGTTGCTGAGTGCTTAACTCACCCTTGGCATACATCAGCTAGATGTAAAGTGCTGCGCACCATGGTACAATACAGAAAGGCTACAGTACTGAGCAGTGTGTGCAGAGTGAATGTGTGTGTGGAATGTGTGTGCCTGGAATGGCACAATACATGGAAGTAACAGTACTGGACAGTGTGTGTGCTGTGTACATATACTGAGTACAAGTTTGCATGTAATGCTAAATTACATGGAGGACACTGGTTTCCATTTTGGGAAACTCAGGTCTGTCAGGTGAAGACATGAGGAGGTAGAGGAATCCCCCGAGAGAGATTTGTGTATTGCTTCATTCCTGTGAACTGGGTGGGACACCATGGAGAAGGGATAGAGAGACTCCCTGTACACCTCAAAGGCTGCAATTTGATTCAGTGAGAGATCACAAGGGGCCTGGACACATCTCAGGAAGAGGATGGGGCTGATGAGGGAATCTCAAAGAGTAGCTCTGGATTAACCCTTTGATGTACATATCACTGTGACTGATATCCAGGTGTGAACACCAGTCACTCCCAAGGTGTGTATTGTAGGACTATCAGCTTCAGAATATCTCCCACTGTGACAGACAGCCTTTCCAGAGGAAAATGGAGAAGAGAAGTATGAACTTGAAAAGAAGCAGAACTCTAACATAAAACATCAAAAACCCAGACCCTAGATCACATTTGGTGTCTGGAAATGGACTATAGGAAGGGGAGGATGAGACCCCAAACATGTATTCATTTATTTATTTGAAGAGTTTTATATATCGCTGGCTAGACCCGGAGGTATCAGAGCGCTTTACATGAGGAATCACAAGTTACAAAATTACATTTGTTACTGGAGCCTAAAATACCAAAAGGAAAAGACAGTGTTACACAGTAACATGAGTTCTAAAGTAAAACATAACAAAGACAAAACGTCTGAAGGGGCGTAGAGGGGGAGAAGTAAAAACGAGATTGAAAAGACGATAGGATCAGGCAGACCCACGAGGGGGAAAGTATTTCAGAGAAACCCAAAGTCATTTGTCAACATTTGTCAAGCAGCCAGCCAGGCTGTGTGTAGAGGGGAAGCTCTGCAAATATTCGGCCTGTGACCAGGACAGGGGGCCACGGCCTGGTGTCTCCTTGCTGGTTGGGGGGACATCACCCAGGGAAACAAGACCACCTCCTCTGGAGTCCGATGCACCAGTGTTTGCCTGCTTGCCACTACCAGTGCACTCTGTGAGGAAAAGGATGGCATTGAAGGGAGTGAGGTTGAGTTGGGAGCCCAACCGAGTGGGCTCAAGGTGTGAAGTGTGAGGAAAAGATGTTGCACTTATCAGCTCGTTGACTGTGAGCAGATTCCAGTCGGTGACCCCCTTATGCTAGGAGAGGACCGCCACGACAATAGCCATGAGCAGAGTGCAATGCAGGGTAAGTAAAGTCTGAACAGCACTATTTGCAGTGACCCCGCATGCCAAGAGGGGCTGCCAAGAAAGTTATTGTTGGATTCTAAGGACCGAAACTGTGCAGAGCATCACAGAGCCCCGTATGCTAGAAGGGGTCATTGTGGCATGGACTACCAGGTAGTGAGAGCAGATGCCTTGGCTGGCAGTGTTAAGGCAACCCCTAATACCAAAGCTGCTGATCAGGATGTGCCTGAGAACTGTAAACCACTTGACCTGTGAGTCACCAACAAGCATCAAGGATTGAACCTGAGTTGCCCCCATAAACTGAGGAGGATGCAATGTGTGCATAGCCACATCAATGAGACCTCAACCGGGAGCATCAGAATCCAATCCCCCTCAAGACTTATGATGCACTTCTGATCACTGCTGGAGACAGCCACGTAATCTTAAGAGAGAGCCCACAAGCACAGTGCTAACATCCCTCCACCCAGTGTGCAAGCAACTATTCGGACAGGATCGGGGCAGAGTTAGTGCAGTCAAGGCTCCCCCTGAGACACTAAGCTACCTCGCTGCTGGAGTGACATAGACTGGTTACGGGCCTATTGGGGACTCACTGCTAAGGGTGCTGCAGCACCAACATACTTTCAACTATTCTACTAAGAGCCAGCGTGGACAGATGACTTAAGACCTACCAGTGAGTATTCCCTGGATGTAGCCACCAGTGAATGGGTAATGGTCCTGGTGTGAATGTATTTAGGACCCTAATTAAATATTCCCGATTCATGCCCTTATGTGGTTATAACAAAACATATCCTTATAAAGGCATAAGAATCATGTCCATATTTAGTCATAGCCAATGCAGTCCAAATACGGCAAGCCTACTCCCATAGACTCCTAGAAAGTACAACGCGTTCTTTAAACAAACCAAGCTTCCAGCAGCCCGGGAATTCACCCTGCTTTTGTTTTGATTTGCACAAGAACTCCTGGAGTCCAGAAAGAACTGTTAGTTCTTAGTGACGTCTTATGTCCAACCTTACGTCAAACCCGGCACTTTCCAGGAATAAAAATCCCTACTTGCCCGACGCCCAGCTGATGCGAGTGCCGAAGGAAGCCGACCCTCCCATTTGACGCACTGAGAGAGACGCTGTCTTTTCTCCTGCCGAGAAATCCAGCTCTGGTGTTTCCAGTCACCCTTGCGGGTTGCTGGGAGATCGAGTCCTGAGAAAGAGATACAAGACCTCCTTCATTCTAAAAACTAAGGTACGGAGTTGATTAGATCCTTAGAGAATTCTTGACTCAGATTCTTGGCAAAAACCTAACTTAACTTAAACTGCAATTTACTTACTCCTTCCCACGTATTAGGCTTAGGTCAGGTACACCGGGGTAGGCATATCTTAGAAGCACCAGTTGAGTACGTTTAGTCAATGATTTTATGTATGTATATATTTTATCCGTTTCAAAGTATCATATGGCTCAGAAACCATATCAATGCTTTTACAGTATTATTTCATAATACTACTTTTACTGTACGCACTTTACTTCATGATAAGTATTGCAATTGTGGCAACTCACTTCTCTTGCATGAGAAAGAGGACTGCTCAATAAATAACACCTTTTATTGAAAACGCCCGTCTCTCTATTTCTCTGCACTCTGGTGAAACTAAGTATGCATGATTGACTGAATGAAATAACTGTCTATTGTTTTCACACGACACTCGAGATATACTCCTTGTTCTGGAGGGAGCAAAGTTGTCATGTTTATGTGGTTGTCAGAAACTAATCCCTTCTTGTCTAATCAGGAAACTCCTTCCTGTTCATTCGAGAAAGTTTCAGTGACCTCTGAGCTAGCTGGCATACCTAATTAAGTCTAACATATTCAGTAGAGACCTAGATGACCTCATCCTACATCTAAACTATTGTTTGTGTTATTCCAATGCACAGAGCCTATTGGGAATATAGGAACTACACTACATGGCGCCCAACGTTTGGTAAGGCGATAATCTAATGCTAGATACTAGAGTAACTCAGTTGTGCTTTTCACACAGACCCCTTTTTCTCGTAAAACTCCAATAGACGTCTGGAGTGGGTAAAAGGTTAATATCCGCCAGAACTTAGTAGGATGTGAATCCTATGTATTAGTTTTTGGTTTAGTCAACGTTGAAGGATACAGTGTTCCAAAATATTGTGCACCTAATCTTTGTTTCCTGGAAACTTGATCTGCAACAAGAAACTTTCTTTCAGTAAAATGGGAGAAAGTGAAGACGAAAGAGAGAGAGCTAGAATAGCCGCTCAACTGTTAGCGGATGACACAAGTCTCCAAGATGAAGACCCGAATGCTATAATCATTCCAGTAAAGGTAAGAAGTACTATAACTCTTAAACTTATAGAAAATGGACCATCATCGAGAGGTGGTACAGTCATATTTGTGGTAGAGGCCCATGAATATCGGCAGACAGAGGTATTCTATTCATGGATACATTTTTCTGCAGCACACGCTGTAACTCAAGATTTCCACTATTACAAAATAGAGGAACCTCCGGATGAATACGCTCCTTTCGAGGACGTTGAAATTCCACTAACATACCAAGAGCACCTGCTCTGGTTTAATGGCGCCCTAAAACATCAAAATCACATTACTAGGCTCGGTCCACTAGGTAGACCAGGAGCCAAATGGCCGGTTCTAGCCAGCTACAGACCAAATCCGGACATTGGAAAAATGTCAAGCAAAGAACTCTTAGTTAAACTAAAAGAATTAACAAAGGCATATAGAGAATTAGTTCATTTGGCAATTGAAGATATAACATACCTGCAAAAATTGAAAGAAACAGATATAGCAGAACAACCTTTTGAACTCGCCAGAATCATAGAAAAATCCTATGAAGAACTAGGTAGAGATAGTTTGGGTGGGAAACCACTAAAACCACAACTAATTGAAAATCCTGAAAAAACCTTTATCAAGAATAATCTCAACATTTCAAAAAAGAGTTGGGAGGGTAATAAACAATCCACTCCCAGAGAAAAACGGTTTCAGTCCAGAGGAAGGTCTCCTCAAAGGAGAAATAGATCTCTAGACCGAGGAGGCAAGTCTCCCAGAGAGAGCCCTCTAAGAAAAGATACAACCCTAGAGATAGGGATTAATTGAGAAAACCTGGCAGATATCAAGATAATGATACTCGTCCCTCTCGATCTTTTCAGACTTCCTCACAGAAATCGGAAAGAAGAGGACGGTCAGAACACAAGGAAGAGCACGTCAAGTCCAAAGACAAGGAACCTGCTCATCAAAGTAAAAAAGTTACAATTTGCAAAAAAGAAGGTAGCCAGTATTAAAATAAAACATGTCGAGGATTCTGAGGACACAACTAAACAACGGAGAGTGGGCCCAGACAATGCTAGACATCGCAGCAGAAGTAACAATAGCTCGCAAGATCCTGATGAATCTTCTGGAGACAGTGGACGCGAATGAATACATTCAAGTGGAAACTGCAGACACCAGAGTTAGCAAATCCCATACATTATATGAAATAACATTACGTTTAGAGGGGGACAAAACTAGGAAAATAAAGGGTCTCTTTTGGGATAACCTTTCGAAAGGCTATGACATCCTTCTAGCAAAGAGAGACTGGCCACCAGAGTTTGTCAGGGAGTGCCCACATGGCGAAGAAATGATTATGCCTGCCTTCTCAAATCAAATTCCAATTAATAAAAAATACACATTTGCAAGAAAATGGGCAGTGGCCCAAGCCCCTGCATTATATAAAAATCATGTAGGATGGGATGAGGATTCTCCTCACCATAAAATCCAGTTAAAAAATCAACCTACTGCACAGAGGCAGTATCCTGTTAAACAAGAAGCTAAAACGCAAGTCAGGGAGATCTTAGATCAACTTGAATATCAGAGGGTGATTGAAACATGCACCTCACAAATGAACAATCCTTTGTTTCCTGTCTCCAAGCCAGACGATTCATATCGTCTAGTTTTGGACTACAGACATCTAAACTCCTGCTGCAAAACATTTGCAGTACAAAACTCACACAGTGCAGCACTAATGAATAACATTGTGCGCAAGAAATATAAAACGACATTAGATATCTCAAATGGTTTCTTTTGTCAAAACATTGCACCTGAAAGCAGGTATTTGACCGCTTTCTCAACAATGGGAGCGCAAAAACAATTATGTCGACTCCGACAGGGATTCAAGAATAGCCCAGGATTATTTTGAGCAAGGGTAACAGAGTTACTACAAATGTATGATGATGAGGCATTATCCTATGTCGATGACATCTATCTTACAGATGACGACCTGGAGACACACTTGAAAAGAGTGAACACCATAATACTTGGGTTCGCAGCTGAAGGGTACAAATTCAACTTTAAAAAGTCACGAATTGCTCACCTAACTGTCCTGTTTTTAGGATATGAATCATCAAGTGAAGGCAAAAGCCTAGCAGACAACTTCTTAGAGAAGTGTGCAGTACTCCAAGCACCAAAAACGCTGAAGAACTTACAATCAATACTAGGTTTCCTGAATTTCGGAAGAACATACATTCTAAATTATGCAGAGAGGGTTAAACCTCTCTATGAATTAATAAAACCTGATTTCAAACCAATTAATTGGACTCAGAAACACACAGAGATTTTAAGATCATCACAAACAGACATGTTAACTAAAACAAAACTGCAAACACGCGCAAACGAATGCAACCTTGTAATCCGAGTCATCCCAGGAAGATGCAGATTCACGTACCTGACCTCTAATGAGGGAGAAACAGTACCAATAGCTTATAAGTCGCACTTGTACACACAAGCTGAAATGAAATTCAGTTCTACTGAAAAAATTCTAACTGCGGTTCAAACTGCTGTAGCAAAAGAAAGAGCCCTAGTCCAAGGGAGAGACATATCTGTTTTAACAGCAGTATCAGCCATTGAGGCAGTGACAAGACCACGCATTCCGAATGCTGTGGCATTAGATCCAAAATGGATACAATGGGAAACTTCTCTTGCTGCAGAAGACGTGAAACACGCATTTGATCCAAAAATGATAAAACTAGAAGATCTAGAATACGAACATGAATATCCCCTGCCAATCGAAATTCTGCCTCTAGAACAATACACCTGTGTAATCTACATGGACAGATTTGCACAACACTACGTTGTGGATAAAAAGTCTTACAATGCAGCGTGCGCGATTGTTAAAGGTCGCTGGCGCTTAGGTAAATTCAGACCGATAATCACCAAAACTGAATCACTCAGAAACTGTACAGCTCAGCCAGCTGAAATAAGATCTTTAAAGATGGCGCTTGAAAATGCCGATCGCGAATTCCCCACACTAATAGTGTGCGATTCGCATTATTGTGTCCAGTCTTACAATAATGACATGCCGACATGGATCAAAAACGGTTACAAAGATGAGACTGGTGCCACAATAAAGCATAAAAACTTTGGGAACAAGTAGTTCTTTTACAGAAAGAACTACAAAAGTTTCACGTGATACATACACTGAGTCATCAACGTGATGGCGTTCACGTTGCAGGGAATTCATTGGCTGATGTGGCCGCGAAGGCAGCCGTGCAAACGGCTTCCGTAGCTGCCATCACCCGGTCAAAAACAAAAAAAGACAGCGATATAATGCAGGCTGTCAGTGCTTCAGTAAAAGACAGTGGTAAGACACTCCCGAAAGGCTTTCCAGTAAAGTACGCATACAAAACTGATGCGAATAATGTTCCTTTTGCTGAAATCCCTGGAGTGGGGGATAGGGCAATTCATATTCATATATTTCATTTTACGCCTAAATAGGCTGCAGATCCTTTGTATTTACTGCCACTGTGCTTATATAAAAAAAAAAAAAAAAGAGGGAGAATAACTCTTTATCTTTACTCCAATATAAAAAAATAAAAAAAAGAGAAAAGGATTTAGACAAGAAGGGTCCTTATACCTCCCATCATGTCTGACTCAGATTCAGACCAAAACGATATTTCTATCCCCAACATCGATAAGGAGGCATTTAAATCATTAATACACAAAGAAATTAGGTCCTGCATGTTTGCTACACTTTCGCAAACCATGGGTTCTAAAAGACCCTTTCCTCCCGAAGAGGAGGATGAATTTCAATATGATTTTGAAAACATGGCTGACCTCAATGAATTAAGGGGTAAAAAAACAAAAAAAACTAAAAATATTGACTCTACCCCTAAGAGCACTATTTCAGGTCCTAGTACCTCGGGTGTCCTTGGCGGCACAAATTATAAAGGTGTCCCTCGCGGCACAAATTATAAAGGTGTCCTCAGCGGCACAACTTATCCAAGTGCTCAGAATAATGAATCTATCCTTGATGATTTTAATAATTCTAACGATGATGATTTCACTGATAATGCCTCAGAATTTCCCGACGAATATATCCTCGACTTAGACGAGGATAATCAGGAGTTTGATTCATATGATGACAATTTACCTTCCTCATCAAAGGATAGTATCCTTGACCCTTCAGGTGAAGATATGTTTTCACCCCTGAACATCAGACACCCTAGAAGCTCTGACTGGATCCCTATGGACCATGTCAGCAAATGTATTACTAAATGGATCAGGAATCCCCTAGAGAGGGACACTCATAATCTCCTACGAACTGAATGTTCAAGACCTTCTATCGAAGGTAGAGTCTGCCAGACTCCTAATCTTGATCCCAAACTGATTAAATATCTCTTCAAGCTTGGCAGGGATCCAAGAAAAGGTATGGAGAGATCCCTTAAAATTTGTCAAGACAGAGTTCTTGATATCTTAGGCCCCCTCACTAAGATTATTGATGCCGCAGAAATCAGCCATCTTAACGGTTCCAGCCTTGACACTAACCTTATACGTGGTTGGAGTCAAAGGGCATTAGTCCTTCTAGGGAACGCTAATGCTGGCCTCAATTCGGAAAGAAGGAGAGTGGTCCTGACTAAGATTAGCCCAAAATTGAGCGACTTAGCCGATAAGGAACCTTCACTTAACCCAAAAGGTCTCCTTTTTGGCGAAGACCTAATCAAAACTCTAGGCAAATATGTAGCCACTTTTACAGCCCTGGATAAAGCGCACCAAAGTATGAAAAAGGTCTTTAATGTCAATAACAATAACCTTTTTGGCAGGGCCGGAAGAAGGGGCCAATCTTTCGGCCGCTTTAATCGTAGGCCCTTCGGTAGATCCAGAGGTTATAGCGGAAGAGGCGACTATCAGTCCTCATATCAAACTCAATTCTATCCTTCAAGAGGAAGAGGTTTCCGCTCGAGAGGTTCGAGACCAAGGAGGGGATCTAACGACACCAACCCATCAAGTAAGTCTTTTGTATCCTTTGATGCCTTTTTCCCCTCCCACAAAAGTGGGAGGCAGACTAAAATTCTTTCTCCAGAACTGGAAATTGATTACTCAAGACCCCTGGGTTCTGAACACTGTTACTGGCTTTTCAATAGATTTTACAGACACACCGATTCAGGTTTCTTTCCCAAGAGTAATGCCTCTCTCTCACGGTCAAGAAAATATTATAGAAGAGGAGATCACTTCAATGCTCCTGAAAGGCGCAATCACAGAAGTCCCTATGGAAACTCTGAGGTTTGTGAGTACCCTCTTTCTGGTAGAAAAAAAGGACAAAGTTTGGAGACCCGTCATAAATCTCAGGGAACTCAACAAATATCTGGTTTACAGACATTTCAAAATGGAAGGTATCCATCTTCTCAGAGATCTATTTCTAGAAGGAGACTGGTTGGTCAAACTGGATCTCAAAGACGCCTATTTTACCATTCCTATGGCCAAGGAAGATCAACCCTTCCTACAATTCATTTGGAAGAATCGACTTTATCAATTCCAGGCTCTCCCCTTCGGACTCTCTTCAGCCCCTTGGTGTTTCACCAAGGTAATGAGAGCAGTCGCCTCATCCCTCAGAGAGAAGGGTATTCGTATGAATATATATCTAGACGATATCCTTATTATGTCCCAAGACTACACTCAAATTCTTCAAGATCTCAAAACTGTTATGGATCTTTTAGAAAACCTGGGATTCATTGTGAACAAAGAAAAATCGATACTGTCTCCCTCAATGTCCATGGAATTCCTAGGTTTTACCGTGGATACCACCAATTGTCTTCTTCTTCTTCCTCAGAAGAAGATTTCCAAAATCAAAAAAGACATAAGACATGTCCTCAAACATCAAAATTTGTCCTTAAGGGAACTAGCCAGACTTTTAGGTCTTCTCTCGTCCTCTATCCAGGCTATCTTTCCGGGCCCTCTAAATTATCGGGCCCTTCAAAGGATAAAAGGGAAAGCCTTAAGATCAGGCCTCTGGTACGGAGACCGTGTTTCCCTCAACCAAGAGTCCATTTCAGAACTAACCTGGTGGTCAGAGAATTTGGACGCTTGGAACGGCAGAGCAATTTTTGGCTCAACACCAGATTTTATTTTGGAATCAGATGCCAGCGTTCATGGCTGGCGTGCCTGTCTCCTAGATCAAAATACTGGTGGAGTTTGGTCTCAAGAGGAGTCTTCTCACCATATAAACTACCTAGAACTAACTGCAGGCCTTTATGCTCTAATGAGCTTCAAACACTCCCTTCAAGGGAGATCGGTTGTTTTAAAAATGGACAATATGTCCGCAGTTGCTTATATAAACCGTCTGGGTGGAACAAAGTCGGAACACTTGTCAAATTTAGCCAAAAAACTTTGGATTTTTTGCCTGGAACACAAAATTTCTCTGAGAGCAGAATACCTTCCTGGAGAATCCAACCTCTCTGCAGATTGGAACTCAAGATTCCTCCTGGATCATTCCGATTGGAAACTGAACACCTTGGTATTCAATTCTCTCAATTACCTTTGGGGTCCCTTTCAAATAGACCTTTTCGCGAGCAGGTTAACATTTCAAATGGAACCCTATTACAGCTGGATGCCCGACCCGAATGCTCTAGCAGTCAATGCTTTCCTCCAGTCATGGGTTGGAGTCAACGCCTATGCCTTCCCTCCCTTTGCAATGATTCAGAGGGTCCTCCAGAAAATAAGACATCAACATGCTTCCATTGTCCTGATAACTCCCTTTTGGCCTTCCCAAGCTTGGTTCCCAACTACTCTGGAGATGTCTTACGACCTCCCTTTCCTAATTCCTTCTCTCGACGATCTTCTCACCGACATAGACGGTCTAATTCACCCTCTTGTTCAAACAGGGAAGTTGAACCTTCTTGCCTGGAGAGTGTCAGGAGATCCAATGATCTCTCTAGACTTTCGTCAACAGCTTCAACTCTCCTCGGAGAATCTTGGGCACCGGGAACACACTACCGGTATAACAACATTTGGAAAGTCTGGTTACGTTGGTGCTTGGAAAGGGACTTGGATCCTGTGGAAGCACCTATCGTTGATATAATTAATTTCCTTGGAGAACAATTTGATAGACGTCTGAGTTACAGATCTATCAATTGCTATAGATCAGCTATTTCTGCTGGTCATTCCTTGGTCAACAATAAAACGGTAGGTAAAAATCCTATTATTTGTAGAATTCTTAAAAGTATAAGATTAAGAAGACCTCCAAAACCTAGATATCAATCTCTCTGGGATGTTAAATTAATTCTTGACCTTTTCTGTAGTTGGCCAGATAACTCACTTCTGAACAGAAAAAATCTTTCTATCAAGCTAGCTACCCTTCTTTGTCTAATCTCATGCCGTAGAGTTTCTGATGTTAGAGCTCTAGATATTTCCTATAGATCTTATGATATGTTTGGTGTTAAATTTGAACTCCACAGAAGGACCAAAACTATGTCTGATTCTATTTTCTATCCTCGTTTTGATATTTGTAAAAAACTTTGTGTTGTAGATTGTATGAAACAATATGACTCGAGAATGCATGCTCTTCGCCCTTCTGGTGTTAATCAATTGCTTATATCCTTTGTTAAACCTTATAAAGGTATCTCTTCTACCTCTATTGCAAGATGGGTTAAAATTGTTATGAATTTTGCTGGTGTTGATCTTAATATCTTCAAACCACATTCTATCAGAGGTGCTATGGCCAGTAAGTCATTCTGGTCAGGAGGTAAGTTGGATGATATTCTAAAAGCTGCTGATTGGTCAAATTCTAGAACCTTTGCTCATCATTATTGCAAGCCTATTTCTCACATGTCTGATGTTGTTTTACAAGGCTACCAACATGCATAATGATAGCCTCCGGTCTTGTAATGAAATTGCGATTCTCCTATTAACATGACCAGAGAATCTGGATTTCATTAAAGACACGGAGGCTAGCATTATCCCTCCCACCCTCCCTGGGTGGTTGATAATTATTCATTTATATACTATTTTCTTCTGTAAAACTGATTAAATGTTCATTATTGCTTTTCTATGTCAATAAACATACCTTAATGAATGGAAATTTCTATTTGATTCCTTCTTCATATTTCTGAATTTATATACACTTCTCTTCTTTTCAGATAACCTCCCGTAAACTTATATTCTGGACCTTGTGCCATCGGATCTTGGAGTTTTCGTTTACCCTCCATCTATCCTGATTGTATCAAGTCTCACCGTTGAAGTTTCTCATTGGGACATTTCCTTTCTCTCCTTTACTCCTTATTTAAAAGAGGCTCCTTGCCTAGTGCTTACTAGAATTGTTTTGTTAAGAATGTTCCATTGGAACTATTGCTTTGTGACATATGCGGCTGTTTGGAGTTGCATTAAAAGTTGAATGCATAATGCTAGCCATGCTGGTCATGTTAATAGGAGAATCGCAATTCATTGGCTGATGAGGCCGCGAAGGCAGCCGTGCAAACGGCTTCCGTAGCTGCCATCCCCTGGTCAAAAACAAAAAAGACAGCGATATAATGCAGGCTGTCAGTGCTTCAGTAAAAGACAGTGGTAAGACACTCCCGAAAGGCTTTCCAGTAAAGTACGCATACAAAACTGATGCGAATAATGTTCCTTTTGCTGAAATCCCTGGAGTGGGGGATAGGGCAATTCCAAACATGGAACAAAGATTAGGACTAATTTTAGCGGCACACAAAGGGCTCGCTTCTGCACATGCTGGTGTTTCCGCCACAGTATCATTATTAAAACAGAGATATTGGTGGCCGCGGATGAGAAAACAAACTAGGAACTATGTTCTAGAATGTGAAATCTGCCAAAGAATGAAAGTATCTACAGATAAACGACCAGCACAGACACCCCTTCTGATCTCAGATAAACCATTAGCATGGGTTTACCTGGACCACTGTGGTCCCTTACAAAGGGATGGCAACTATAAATATATCATGGTCGCAGTGGATTCCTGCACGAGATTCATTTGGATGTGGCCCCAGCGCTCGGCTGACGCCAGAACTGTTATAAAAGATTTGCGAGTCTTTATCGTCACATACGCAATTGGCATGCTACATTCTGACCAGGGTCCTGCGTTTAGCTCTTGAGCTTACAAGGAGGCCATGGCCAGCATGGGCATTGCATTGTGGTACTCTTCCCCCTTCCATCCTGAGGGTAATGCGGTAGTAGAAAGAAAAAAACGTGACATAAAGCAATCTATAACGGCGAGGGTATTAGGTTCGGGTGATGGGTGGGTCAAACATCTAACAAGTGTCCAACGTAGTCTTAATAATCTGCCAAAAAATTCTCTAAGAGGTATCACTCCATAATAACTATTGTTCGGTACTAGAATGAAAATCCAGGACTTAGATTGTCAGACTTCAGTGGTGAAAGAAAAGTCCTTTGATATCAAAGATCGTTTGGCTGTTTTACAGGACTTAAATGAAACAAGAAGAAGTCTAAGTAACATAAAGTTAAAGCCAACAGCCACTGAAGAGAAACCACCTGTCCCAGCAAGACCTGCCTGGATTCCAAAGATTGGGGATCTAGTCAGAGAGAAGATCGCGGTGAAGAAGGAATTTGGGCCTTCTTACAGAAAAGCAGTTCCTGTCTTAGCTGTCAGCGGAACAAGATCAGTAGTACTACCGCCCCTTGCTGGTAAAAAGGAGAACAGAGTTGTATCCATCGACCTGGTAAAACCACAATCATTTGGCCAATAATAAGTAGTAGGCCCAGTGGACTCCCAAGAAGTAGCAGAAGACCAAACCTTGCTACAATCCAAGAGGTTCAAACTGAGAGACTAATCACTTTTGATAAACCTACAGTAAATAAAGAAGGACTATGCAACAAAGCCATGGAACTTGTGCCTCTTGAAACCCAAATTGCAACAGTTCGTCAAGAAACACCTGTCTACAATGATGTAGCATCGGACTATACTAATGTACCAAAGAAAGATCCAAAGACTAAAGAAAATCCGGAAGCAATTCTAACAATTGACAGAACTGCATCTGGCTACTTCATCAATTTCGATGACTTTTCTGATGATCCAAGTGAACATGAAGAAACACAGGCAGCAAAAACTTTCAAAGAAAAAGTGACTGAACTCTTTCATCCACTCAAAGAAACATATCTGATTTCACCACGGATTGAATTATGGATTGTGTTAAGTGTACTTTTCCTCCTGCTTTGGCTCATCATGACTTTATGTTTGGGTGGATTTATTGATGGAAAATATAGTACAATGGACACAGCAAGTCAGAACATCAACTTGGTCCTAAAGCCACACTGATCATCTCACATCGAGAAAAGAGAACTGTCATCAGTGAACATCACAGCCAATCCAATACCCGGTGGGGTAGCATGGGACAAAACGGATTATGAAATCTATGGCCCGATTGAGCTCTTGAAATATCCACATCAATTCAAGGTTTCCTTAAGTGACTTTGTGACACCAAGTACTTTCTCTGATGATTGGGACTTTGAAAATATTAATAATATGATGTCAGATTTAGTAATGTCAGCAAAATTCACAGAACATGATTATTTGCAGGGTTCATCAAATCATGAAGAAATGTACTGTTATAATCATTATGGTCATCACTATTTGCATAAATCTGCTCAACCTAGAAATGTTTTTACTTATAACCAATGGGAACATTGTCCAACACCGCCAAAAGGCAGCTCGAAAACATTTCATGAGAAATTCCCATACTTCTCAGTGTTTAACACAAGTAATCCAGAAACGTTTTATTTTAAAATGTTAAATAAGACAGGAATGAAAACAATGTTGACAAATACTAAATTGATTTATTCTGAATATTTTTATGATAAAATGTCTACATTTGGTTTTGAATTTTGGAAAAAACAACATTGAAACAAAAGCCATCTGGGGTGCAAAAGACTGGCAGGTACAAGGTTTAGAAGCATTATTTAGAGCCTGCATGATCCCAGAACAGATAATATTTATGAATGACACCATTCAACAAACAACCTGTCTTGGTTTAGCCAAGATAAAAGACTTAAATAAACCGTCTATTCCAAAGCCCATACCTGATAGTAATAGCACTACAGATGTGGAGATAGATGTATCCCATATTTTTCACCAAAACAGAACAAATCCTGATTGGAAAAAATGGTTGATCTGGACCACAGACACAAATAACTGTCAAAATAGATTCCTGAACAAAATACAGGGGTTAAAGCAGAACAGGCCAGACCCAAGATATTCCCAGAGACAACATCCAGGGACAGTTACAACATACAGTGTAGGGAAATTATGGCTCGAATGGCTACAGAAATCCACACTGGCTGAAATTAAGCAACACTTAACTTTACTTAAAGAAGGTGCTGATGCTGACTTGCGAGATTTCATACTGGGACCTCGGAAACAGCATCAAAAACATTTCATATACGCCGGTATATACGCTGCTCACAACGAGGCTTGTAAAGTAATGCAAATTGAAACTGCTGAAAAAATACGAGAAATTGATCGTATAAATTTGGAAAAATCACTTTCTGTAGTGGACAATGGGTTAACGACTCTGTCTTCCAGAATGTATTCACTGGACAGCATTGTATCATCTGCTATTGATATAATAGAGCAGGAGTTGCTAATGTTACAACATGGTCAGTCCCAATTGCGTTCTATTGTACAGCTAGGCTGGACGTTACAAAATCTGCGTTCAGGCTACGTGCCATGGCGTCTAATCAACACAACGTCATTATTTTCTAACTTTAACCTTACTGATAAACAAATCAGTTTGGCACAAAAAGGAGCAGATTATACGATTCTGAGCATTGAAAAACTTGAGAGATTACCATTGACAATGTCAGAGAGACCTGTCATTGAATGGATAATACATGGAACAATTACAATTCCGATAACAACCTTTCAGTTTCAGTATTGCCAAAAGTATATACCAGCAGGCCTGTATGAAAGGTTGGGTAAAGGATACATCAAATCGACCTGGAATTTACCTTACACACATAAATGTTATAGTGAAGGGAAAAAATAAGCATTTCTTAGTGGTAACAAATGTAAAAAATCACTAAGCGGTACACTTCTGTGTCGAGGTATTAACTTGCATGGAGCCTGCGAAGGTACATCAAATAACCTTTCATGTCACCTGCATGGCACTCCTGCAACACAGATAGAGCCTTTTTTCAGACAGCTTTCCAATGGCAGCTACGTTCTAATAAGTGACCACAGCTGTTGTGGCATGGTGCCAGGAAAAGCCTATCTCGTAACCGTTACTTCCAGGGTCATTTGCTGTATGCAAGTATTGTATCCAAACAGCAATCCAGACATGGATGCGGCAATATGGCCTTCTTTGAATATCTCTTCTATTCGAATTGATACTTTAAGCAGAATAAAGTCTATTCTTTTACAGACAACTGTGCCTTTAACCTCGTCCAAAGAGACGTATGATCTGCAAGTTGCAAGGACAGCGGCAGAGATACATACCTTATTATCGACAAATTGCCCCGTGCATTTTGTAGAAATGTTAGGTCAAATCTTAAACATGTCTGATACCAGTGGCATCACACATGTATTTAAGACAATTTTTTCGGGACTCTTAGCACCCTTTGAAACAGTTCTGGGCATTGTCCCGAATTTTCTGCATTCTTTATTCGGCGGCCTGCCTCTTCTTTTGGACTCGTAGCAGGAATTTTATTTTTGATCCTTCTGCTCCGATATGGCAAGCCAAGCCATAGACAAAACTCCAGCTACGATGGAAGAAACGATCCTAGAAATACGCTACTGAGAGTCCTCGGATTAGCACGGCTAAGAGATCTGAATACAACTTGGTTTCTTTCATTCAGACCAATCTGGCAAGATTGCATCTTACCTGTGCTTCGATGTCTGCCATGCGGAGAAGAATGTGTGTTGGACGTCTGTCTTACACTACCATCAGCAGTACCAACGGATATCGATACTTTGCTTGGTTCGGTAACGGCTCATGCAACGTGTTGTCCCCAGCGGCTACCTATTCTGATGACGGCATTCGTTGAGACTTCACCATTACGATTAGGTGGCGGTGAAGTACGAGATGAAAGTGGCACCACACAGGTACAACCTTCTGTGAGCATTACTGATCCCGACATCGATGATCGCAATGATTCTCACATATGCACTATTGCAGCTTTTTCGAACTTGGTCGAACTCTCACCTACTGTTGTAGACCAATTTTTCGCAACCCTGTCTGATATGATGTTCTCTCCTAACAACAAGAATAACTTTTAAAACAACGAGCACACAGCGTTCCCTGAACTCTGAATTCGGCCTTCAGTTTTTGATTAACGAAACTACTAAAAACAATTGGAACTATTTTTTCCCCTGAAAGCGAAATAGTTTTTCCCAATTCCAAAATATTTACCTTTTTTTTTGGCACATGATACTCTGCTTAAGGTAGAACTATTCGTAGAGAACAGAACTTCTATTTTTGGAGACACTAGAGACAATATTTTACCTCAGCCTCTAGCACATGTACAGTATTTTGTAAATATGTGATGAAATGGTCTCGACCTTCTTTTCTGTAGTAAGAGCCTTTTCATAAATGTAATTTTCGCAATTCATTCAGCCGATATTTATATATGCATTATCTGAATGATACCACTGCTTGAAAAACATACAGTATAAATACTCATTTTTGTGTATATACCATATACCATTTGAAATGCAATTTATGTATTTTGGGGTGGGTTGGAAAACAAATGCATCTTTATATGTTTAGTATTGCTTAGTATTTAGTAATGATGGACATTATACAAGGAGTGGGTGTTGTGAATGTATCTTGGACCCTAATTAAATGTTCCTGATTCATGCCCGTATGTGGTTATAACAAAAAATATCCTTATAAAGGCATAAGAATCATGTCCATATTTAGTCATAGTCAATGCAGTCCAAATACGGCAAGGCTACTCCCATAGACTCCTAGAAAGTACAACGCGTTCTTTAAACAAACCAAGCCTCCAGCAGCCCGGGAATTCCCTCTGCTTTTGTTTTGATTTGCACAAGAACTCCTGGAGTCCAGAAAGAACTGTTAGTTCTTAGTGACGTCTTATGTCCAACCTTACGTCAAACCCGGCACCTTCTAAGTATAAATATACCAATGTTGCCTTAAGCAAACACACAGTGGTTTGGAGCAGAGCGGCTATCTACTTGCCCGACGCCCAGCTGATGCAAGTGCCGAAGGAAGCCGACCCTCCCATTTGACGCACTGAGAGAGACGCTGTCTTTTCTCCTGCCGAGAAATCCAGCTCCGGTGTTTCCAGTCACCCTTGCGGGTTGCTGGGAGATCGAGACCTGAGAAAGAGATACAAGACCTCCTTCATTCCAAAAACCAAGGTATGGAGTTGATTAGATCCTTAGAGAATTCTTTACTCAGATTCTTGGCAAAAACCTAACTTAACGTAAACTGCAACTTACTTACTCCTTCCCACGTATTAGGCTGAGGTCAGGTACACCAGGGTAGGTGTATCTTAGAAGCACCAGTTGAGTACGTTTAGTCAATGATTTTATGTATGTATATATTTTATCCGTTTTAAAGTATCATATGGCTCAGAAACCATATCAATGCTTTTACAGTATTATTTCATAATACTACTTTTACTGTACGCACTTTACTTCATGATAAGTATTGCAATTGTGGCAACTCACTTCTCTTGCATGAGAAAGAGGACTGCTCAATAAATAACACCTTTTATTGAAAACGCCCGTCTCTCTATTTCTCTGCACTCTGGTGAAACTAAGTATGCACGATTGACTGAGTGAAATAATTGTCTATTGTTTTCACACGACTCTGGAGATATACTCCTTGTTCTGGAGGGAGCAAAGTTGTCATGTTTATGCGGTTGTCAGAAACGAATCCCTTCTTGTCTAATCAGGAAAGTTAACTCCTTCCAGTTCATTCGAGAAAGTTTCTAGTGACCTCTGAGATAGCTGGCATACCTAATTAAGTCTAACATATTCAGTAGCGACCTAGATAACCTCAGTCCTACGTCTAAACTATTCTTTGTGTTATTCCAATGCGCAGAGCCTATTGGGAATATAGGAACTACACTACAGTCCCTGCCACATTATGAAGAGCAGGTGGAACAGGGAGTTGCCAGCAGAACATTAGAGCCCTGAACTCAAGGGGAAATGTGTTTTTGTTTCTATGTCATAACATTGCTTTGAATACGTGGCATTAGAAATTAAACACTTATTTTATTAATAAAAATAAGTATTTGTCTGGTCATTGATTCATTGACACTGCTGTGTGCACTTTGAGTTATGAGTCATGTTCACTAATGTGTATTTCCACTCCTTCCCTTCCCCTCCCCTACCCGAGGGAGCCTTGGACTGCTTGACCATAGCTACCAGTGAGAGACAAGTGCAGATGGGTTACTTGGGCCAGTTTTTCAGGATTCATAGCAGGTCAGGACCGAGGACATCAGGAGTAAAAGGCCTCACAGCTGCGGTTGGGGCCACTAACCCCAGTATGTCCTGTGTCCCTCTGAAAGGGGTTCTAACACTTACATTTAAAAACCTTAGATGCTCACTGAAAAGGCACTACAAAAAACCACTAAAATTCTCCAGTATCCACTTATATCTAACTCACATAGGTATAACTTGCATTGCTATGTATTTCAGATGTCAACAGTGATGCAATATGTGAGGTCGTAAACAGTACACCACGGCGGTGTAAATTTTACTCATGTCAGTTACATATAACTGGTGAATTTCAATGTTTTTGTTTAAACAGAGGTGCTTTATTAGTGAATTTCAAACGTTTTTGGATGTAAGTTAAAATCTTACAACCTCCCTCACGTATAACTTCACTTCAATCTTTGTTTTTTCAGTTAAATTCAAAGGTGTTTTAATGTAAGTTGAAATCCTACAACCTTGATGATGTATAACCTTCGTTTTTTTGTTGTGAACTTCTATTATTTTTTAACGTAAAGTAATATCTTATTACAGTAAGATTGCTGCCAACCTCTTGCCAAGCATGGTGTTTGGACAGGGTGGGGCTGATGCCAGGGCCTGGTCTTTGGCCAGACCCAGTGCCCAACCTATTGCATACACAACCTCTGGCCCTACGCGGCAGGGGGGGCTGGCTGCACCCAACCACCAATGAGATGCCAACCCCCTGATGCACACCAACTCTTTGAGTCCTTTTGTTTCCCATAGAAGTAGATAGGCTTCTGCTCTCTGACATGCAATTGAGAGAGATTGCTAGTCATCTTTTTTATATTTGTGCAGGAATCACATTTGGCTGTTCCAATCAGATGGTTGGAACGGTTGTCTCTTTGCATACATGTTTTGATCTCTGCTCTGAGCCCCAATAGCAGAATTCCTACCACTCTATGCCACTGCTTTGTTGTAGCTGGGGTGTACAACCAGGTAGGCAGGGGTAGCATCTCTTATCTCATTTCGCTGCTCCTCTCTCCCAGTACCTGTATTCCTGATTGTTAGATATTGGGTCTCCAAGTTGGCAGAGGTATGCACCCTGTCCAAATAGGGATCACAATCCTAGTTAGGGTAAGTCAGATACTAACCTTAAATTAGCATGTGCTGTACCCTTCCACACCAATCTGCCTTACAATCTTGTCCATACCTGCCATATACTGTTAAAAACCCTCCATCCTCGCTGTTCCTTCCCACACCTCATTATGTGCCCCACAATCCTTCTCTTATTTAACCTGTGCTTCTAACCACACAATTGGCCCACTGATTCAAATTTCCTGCCATGCCGGCGCCACACGTATTACACCAGGTACTTTTTCCATTTAAAAACTCCATTGCCCATAATTCAGTTCATTTGAACTCAACCAACATATGCAAATCACATTGTGGTCCCTAGCCCTTGTCCAAAACATGCATTGTGTTTTTTTGTGCTGACTTATGCTGGGACATGTGTGTCAGTATAGGTATATTTGTGCTTTATTTAATGCTGTTCAGACTTACTCTTATGCCAAAATGGGGAATGTTTGTTCCCTCCTTCTCTGTCATATTTTTCCTGTCCCTTGCAATCTATCCTTCGTACTGCCCTACTCCCCCTTACCTCTTTCCCTTCGCCTGTTTTATTGCTGTTGGGATTGTTGGAATACTTGTACTTTTTGCACTATCAGGTTGGGGTTTATTTCATTTGTGTATGCTCCCCTTTTCTGGTGACCACTGTTCTGTTACTGTATGCTGACATTGTTTCATTTTTGTTGAAATGAACAAATAGACGTTGGAAAAATGTAGGAAGTAAATAGGCATTGGTCCTTCTTCTGGCTGTTGTCAATGGTAATTGCTGATTTTATTTTAGCCCCAAAACATATCAACATGTTGAACAAGAAAATGAAAAGACCATTATAGTGGTCCATCCACCAAATGTTGGTGTGGGCAAACTTTTGGTGTAACAACAGTGGAGATTACTCTGTCTCCACTTTGGTTACACCCCGCCAGTGGCCCGACGAAATAAGTCATTTGGAGGTTGACCTGTATGTCCACCCATCTCATTTAGATGGGCAGACATTAAGATCAGTTTTAACTGCCCATCACCTCCATGAAAAGGTAAGGGGCAATGAAATCTGTTTAATGAACTCCTCGCCAGGGGAGGGAACTCCCATGGTGATAGGGACATTTTCTGGATGTTCTTTTTGAAAATAAAAAAAAGGAACTTTGCTGTATAGCTCCATCAAAGTTACTTATTAGGTTTAGTTTACCTGTGAAGACCCTTCCAGTCATCACATGAATAATCATCAATTAGTATTTATGAGTGCAAACTACCTGTTCCAAAACTTCTAAAGTTGAGGTGAACCAAATGTTGAATTATTCTTGTCACCGCTCATCACCGCACAGTCAGCCATGGCAAAATAATAGCTGTGTCCTCCTTGATTTACTATCTGTGCTGGGCACACTGGTCCATTTAAGTTTATTTACAATAGTTGAATAGCTGTGTAAGACACACTACCACATACCAAGTAACTATGGGCCTGATTACGATGGCGGTGAATGCACCACTGACAGCCTGTCGGTGGCGGGATCACCGCAATCGTGAGGACATTTCCTGCCCACCAGATTGTGATAGAGGGTGGTGTGCTGGTGGGCAGAAAGCACGACTGCCATGGGTCAGATTGCCTGTTGGAACTGCCCCGCATCCCCAGAACGGTGGCGGTGCCTAGCAGGCACTGCCCACCTGATTAGGATGCATGATTCCCACCAGCCTTTCCATGGTGTTTCAGCCCGTTATGGAAAGTCTTATAGGGATGGGCTTTGGGGGCCCATAGCGGGCACCTCTAGCCCCCAGACCCTTTGGTTTTCCTCTTGGTGGGGGAACCTACATTTCCCTGCACCATGTAGTGCAGGAAAATTCAATAAGTGCCTTTTTCACATTGCAGCTCGCACCGCTGTGTAAAATATGGGGAGTTTGACCACTGTGGTGGCGGTCACATCGTAATTCCCCCTGTGGGACAACCTCCTGATACAATGGCAGATGGACTGAAGTCCGTTCACCATCATAATCACTCCCTATATGTGTGCATATATATATATATATATATATATATATATGTGTGATCAAGGCCCTTCGGGGCTAAAACGTGCAATGGCTGCTATCTTTTAACGGAGAAATAACGAACAGTACCAGCACACAAATTGTGGTCCGTGCCCCACTCCTTGGGGATTCTCATCAAGGGGTGGGTGGAGTGCTTCTGATATATATATACATATGTATATTCACTGAAAAAACCATAGGTTATAGACCATATATAGTTAGGAATTTGCATTTACAAAACCTTGAAAATTCACTGACAAAACCATAGGTTAGAGACCATATATAGTTAGCTGGACATTTTATTGACATAAAACCAATGAAATTCCATATATAGTTAGTTGCACTAACTATATATCGCGCACCCGCAATCCACTGCTGATGATGTCACATATTACATCATTCATGACATGGTCAGTGACATCACTGATGACATCACTGATGACATCTCAAATGACATCACTGATGACATCACTGATGACATCTCAAATGACATCACTGATGACATCATCTAGTGTCTGTGTGTTTTTGTAAAGTTTAAATATGTTTTACATATTGAAGAATGAGTGGATGTATGGAAGACTGAGTGTGTGTGTGGCTGGCTGGGAGGTGTGTGACTCTGTGCATATCAATGTAGACTTGTATCAGTGATTGTATAAGAGAGTAAGTATGTGTTAGTATATGTGTGAAAAGTATGGTGTTCTGTGTTTAACTGTATAGATGAGGAAATCGAAGTGTGATTGATTCTTCACAGGACTGACTAGGTGTATGAGTGCATATGATAGTGTTGTAATAATGAGTGACTGTATGTATGAGTGATTGTATGGGTGAATGAGTGAATGTGTGTGTAGACGTAGGAATCAGTGAGTGCGTATGTAGTAACTGGTATTGGTGTGTCATGATGTCATCAGTGATGTCATTTGAGATGTCATTTGAGATGTCATCAGTGATGTCATCAGTGATGTCACTGAAGTATGGTGTTCTGTGTTTAACTGTATAGATGAGGAAATGGAAGTGTGATTGATTCTTTACAGGACTGACTAGGTGTGTGAGTAACTCCATGGATGAGTGGCAGTGTGTGAGTGTCTGCATAGGTGTATGAGTGCATATGATAGTGTTGTAATAATGAGTGACTGTATTTATGAGTGATTGTATGGGTGAATGAGTGAATGTGTGTGTAGACGTAGGAATCAGTGAGTGCGTATGTAGTAACTGGTATTGGTGTGTCATGATGTCATCAGTGATGTCATTTGAGATGTCATCAGTGATGTCATCAGTGATGTCATTTGAGATGTCATCAGTGATGTCATCAGTGATGTCACTGACCATGTCATGAATGATGTAATATGTGACATCATCAGCAGTGGATTGCGGTGCGCGATATATATAGTTAGTGCAACTAACTATATATGGAATTTCATTGGTTTTATGTCAATAAAATGTCCAGCTAACTATATATGGTCTCTAACCTATGGTTTTTTCAGTGAATTTTCAAGGTTTTGTAAATGCAAATTCCTAACTATATATGGTCTATAACCTATGGTTTTTTCAGTGAATTTCATTGGTTTTTTAAAAGCTAATATCTATAGCTGTAAAATATATTCTTTATTACGTGACGTATCACGTAGCCACGTGAGACGCCTCATGGCGCGTCGCATAACCGTGACGTATCGGCTCTGCAGCGCAAACAAAACCCGTAACGTAAGCGTGCCGGAGCACGCTTACAGATATATATATATTTTTTAACCTTAATTAGACAAAATCCACACGTGCACATATCTTGAGGCCTTGCAAAGGCACATCAAACAAACAGTCCCTACAATTTTGCCAAGTTTGCTGGAAATCTATTCCCTTAATTTTTTTACTGTTTCTCTTGGTTTTCCCCTTGTTACGCTTACCGGGACGCTACCCGGTACGCGAACCGGACGCTCCAAAAACACAAGATGGCGGACTCCCGTTACGCTGCCGGTTAGCTGCCTGGTTCGCGTACCGGGAAGCGCCTCTACCGCGGAAAATCGCGGGGGACTTTAATATCCCCCTCATCAATCCTAGGGGGTCAGGAGGGGTTTACCTTGCCCCCTTTCCTTCATTTCCCCCTTCTTTTTTCACCACATCTTGTCTCTCGAACCTACCGAGAGACAAGATGGCGGCCGCTCCGGACTGTTTACAATGTTGACAGCTACGCTGCCGGTTAGCTGCCAGGTTAGCTGCCCGGTGAGCTGCCCGGTGAGCTGCCCGGTGAGCTGCCCGGTTCGCGTACCGGGACGCGCCTCTACGGCGTAAAATCGCAAAAAAAAAATGTTTTTTATTTTTTGCCCCGCGGGGCACTTTAATATCCCCCTCATCAATCCTAGGGGGTCAGGAGTGGTCTACCTTGCCCCCTTTCCTTCATTTCCCCCTTCGTTTTTCACCACATCTTGTCTCTCGATCGTACCGAGAGACAAGATGGCGGCCGCTCCGGACTGTTTAGAATGTTGACAGACACCGGAGAGCCAATCAGCTTCGCTTCGCGAAGTTCCGTTACGCGTCAGGTACGCGAACCGGGGCGCTAACCGGAGCGCTGTCACAGATATATATATTTTTTTAAACGTTAATTTCTCAAAATCCACTGGAGCACATATATTGAGACATAGCAAAGGCACGTCGGGCAAACCATATCTACAATTTTGCCAAGTTTCATGTAAATCTATTCAGCCGTTCGAGCTAAAAGTGAGTCCAACCGCCCTATGGAAAAATGAATGGGAAAAACGAGTTTTGGGACCCCCCTTTTTTCTCGGCCCCTCTTGACGAAACCCCCCCAAATTTTCAGGGGCTGCTCAGAAACAAAATGTGCCATTTTCCTGAAAATTTCAGCCAATTCCGTCCACAAACGCCAAAGTTATTAGACATAGAATTTTCAGAAATCCCATAGAGAAAAAATCCTAACTATATATACCCACTGGCTATCGCCAGTAGGTAATATACATATATAAACATATATAATCTGCATATCTATATAAATATAAATGCATGCATACATATACATATATCCATACATATGCATGTTATTTACATGAAAGTTTTAAAAACACTAATAAAAGCAAAGCTAAAAAGCCACCTCATTACAAACAGAAGGGCGAGATCTATTGCATTTTCAATGCTTGTTTACTTTGGTTCTACCAAGAAGGCATTCAGATGTGTCACACATTTGCCATAAATTCTGAATGTTAGCACTCTAGTTGCTCATTAGATCACTGTAGTAAAGCTAGTGCTCACCAGGGAAGTCTGCTGCTAATCATGGTTTGCAGCCATTTTCCCGCATTTTTTATCCCGCAGACTTTCAGTCCGCATACCATTATCCCGCAAGGTCATTGACCTCGCATACCATTATCCCGCATTGTTTCAAAACGCATGTGCATTTATCGCGCATGCCTTTACAAAGAATTACGTTTTAAAGGCATGTATGGTAAATGCATTTGCGTTGTGAAAACCACGATGACGAGAGAGGTAAGTGGGTTTGTGTTAATTTTTTCGTGGGTTAGTGATTGTGTAGTGTAGTGTTGTGTAGTGTAGTGTTGTGTTAGTGTAGTGTAGAGTTGTGGTGGTTGTTTAGTGTAGGGTCATGCTGGGGGTAGTGTTTTAGGGTTTAGGGTTGTGTTGTAGTGTTTGCGTAGTGTAGGGTCATGCTGGGGGTAGTGTTTTAGGGTTTAGGGTAGTGTTGTAGTGTTTGCGTAGTGTAGGGTCATGCTGGGGGTAGTGTTTTAGGGTTTAGGGTTGTGTTGTAGTGTTTGCGTAGTGTAGGGTCATGCTGGGGCTAGTGTTTTAGGGTTTAGGGTAGTGTTGTAGTGTTTGCGTAGTGTAGGGTCATGCTGGGCGTAGTGTTTTAGGGTTTAGGATAGTGTTGTAGTGTTTGCGTAGTGTAGGGTCATGCTGGGGGTAGTGTTTTAGGGTTTTGGGTAGTGTTGTAGTGTTTGCGTAGTGTAGGGTCATGCTGGGGTGTAGTATTTTAGGGTTTAGGGTAGTGTTGTAGTGTTTGCGTAGTGTAGGGTCATGCTGGGGGTAGTGTTTTAGGGTTTTGGGTAGTGTTGTAGTGTTTGCGTAGTGTAGGGTCATGCTGGGGGTAGTGTTTTAGGGTTTTGGGTAGTGTTGTAGTGTTTGCGTAGTATAGGGTCATGCTGGGGGTAGTGTTTTAGGGTTTTGGGTAGTGTTGTAGTGTTTGCGTAGTGTAGGGTCATGCTGGGGGGTAGTGTTTTAGGGTTTTGGGTAGTGTTGTAGTGTTTGCGTAGTGTAGGGTCATGCTGGGGGTAGTGTTTTAGGGTTTTGGGTAGTGTTGTAGTGTTTGCGTAGTGTAGGGTCATGCTGGGGGTAGTGTTTTAGGGTTTTGGGTAGTGTTGTAGTGTTTGCGTAGTGTAGGGTCATGCTGGGGTGTAGTGTTTTAGGGTTTTTGGTAGTGTTGTAGTGTTTGCGTAGTGTAGGGTCATGCTGGGGTGTAGTGTTTTAGGGTTTTTGGTAGTGTTGTAGTGTTTGCGTAGTGTTGGGTCATGCTGGGGGTAGTGTTTTAGGGTTTAGGGTAGTGTTGTAGTGTTTGCGTAGTGTAGGGTCATGCTGGGGTGTAGTGTTTTAGGGTTTTGGGTAGTGTTGCAGTGTTTGCGTAGTGTAGGGTCATGCTGGGGGTAGTGTTTTAGGGTTTACGGTAGTGTTGTAGTGTTTGCGTAGTGTAGGGTCATGCTGGGGGTAGTGTTTTAGGGTTTAGGGTTGTGTTGTAGTGTTTGCGTAGTGTAGGGTCATGCTGGGGGTAGTGTTTTAGGGTTTAGGGTTGTGTTGTAGTGTTTGTGTAGTGTAGGGTCATGCTGGGGGTAGTGTTTTAGGGTTTAGGGTAGTGTTGTAGTGTTTGCGTAGTGTAGGGTCATGCTGGGGTGTAGTGTTTTAGGGTTTTGGGTAGTGTTGTAGTGTTTGCGTAGTGTAGGGTCATGCTGGGGGTAGTGTTTTAGGGTTTAGGGTAGTGTTGTAGTGTTTGTGTAGTGTAGGGTCATGCTGGGGGTAGTGTTTTAGGGTTTAGGGTAGTGTTGTACTGTTTGTGTAGTGTAGGGTCATGCTGGGGGTAGTGTTTTAGGGTTTAGGGTAGTTTAGTTGTTTAGTGTATGCTAAAGGCATATTCGTTCTAAACGTTTTCGTTATTTTAATTTGCGGCCTAATAGTACATGCGGGATTTCGTCATATATTCGCTAATCATACTTTCTATGGCAAAATGAACCCCCTCATTTTGTTCCTTTTTAAATTAAATGTTTTAAGAGTTACCACTTTATTCCAATCAAGATGGCTTCAGGTGTGCCATACCTTTGTAATAAGTAGGACTGTTAGCACTCTAGTTGTTCTTTAGAACACTCTGGGACATTCTGTCATTGGGCTATAGTTGGGCTACATCTGGCTGATATTTGGGCTACATTTGTTTTTGTTGTCTCTGGTGGCCATCTTTGGGCTACATTGGGCTACATTGGGCTACATTGGGCTACATTGGGCTACATTTGGGCTCCAACATATATATAGCCCAATAAAGCCCAATATATATTTTTCAAAGTTAATTTTCGTAAAAACCACTGGAGCCTATATCTTGAGACATAGCAAAGGCACATCGGGCTACCAGTCCCTACAATTTTGCCAAGTTTGGTGTAAATCCATTCAGCCGTTCAGGCTAAAAGTGAGGCCAACCGCCCTATGGAAAATTGCATGGGAAAAACACGTTTTGGGACCCCCCTTTTTTCTCGGCCCCCCCTTGACGAAACCCCCCCAAATTTTCAGGGGCTGCTCAGAAACAATATGTTCCATTTTCCTGAAAATTTCAGCCAATTCTGTCCTCAAACGCCAAAGTTATTCGACATAGAATTTTCAAAAATCCCATAGGAAAAAAATCCTAACTATATATACCTACTGGCTATCGCCAGTAGGTAATATATATATATATATATATATTCACTGAAAAATACGTACGTTTCTGGGATATAATACTTAGCATTTTAAAAACCTTAGATATTCACTGAAAAAGACACAGGTTTCAGGGACGTTATAGTTAGGATTACATTTCACTCGTACAAAACCAGAGAAATTTAGCTGTTATAGTTAGCTGAGCTAACTATAACTCGTGCCCCCACAAAACAACTGCTGATGATGTCACATATTACATCACTCATCTTACGGTCAGTGACATCACTGATGACATCTCAAATTACATCACTGATGACATCATCCAGTGACTGAGTGTTTCTAAAAAGTTTAAGAATGTTATATATATATATATATATATAGATAGATAGTTAGATAGATAGATAGATAGATAGATACATAGATAGATAGATAGATAGATAGATAGATAGATAGATAGATAGATAGATAGAAAGATAGATAGATAGATAGATAGATAGATAGATAGATAGATAGATAGATAGATAGATAGATAGATAGATAGATAGATAGATAGATAGATAGATAGATAGATAGATAGATAGATAGATAGATAGATAGATAGATAGATAGATAGATAGATAGATAGATAGATAGATAGATAGATAGATAGATAGATAGATAGATAGATAGATAGATAGATAGATAGATAGATAGATAGATAGATAGATAGATAGATAGATAGACAGATAGATAGATATATACGCCAAGGTGTAAAGAAGAATGGGTGGGTGGGTGAGTGTCTGACTGGATGATTTAGTGGCTTCGTGACCGACTGTATAGTTAAGTAATTAAATGTGTCTTAGTGAATGCATGGTCGAATGACTAATCTGTGTGAATGTCTGTATCAGACTGTCATTTGCTGTGTAAGTGGCTGCATGGGTTGGTGAGTAGGTACATAAGAGTCTATATGGGTTACTGATTAGTTGTCTAATTATCTGTATGAGTGCCTGAGTGTCTGTGTGGGTGGGTGAGGAGGGTGTGACTCCCTGCATGGATAAGTCCTAAGTCATAAGTCATAGGTTCTTATATAGCGCGCAAATCACCAAAAAGGACTCAAGGCGCTTAGCAGAGAGAGACAACGACCCTGAGTTAAGGAAAGTGACACTGATTAATTAGGGAAGAGCCATGTTTTCAGACCCTTACGAAAGGCCAGGTGGTTAGAGATGGATGACAAATGAAGGGGCAGTCTATTCCAGAGTAGGGGGGCTAAATAAGAAAAGGCCCGACAACCATTTCTCGTGGTTCTGGCCCTTGGTTGAACCAGGAGGCATTTGGAACTGGACCTTAGAACTCTGGAAGGATTATATGGGACCAGTTTCTTTGCTAGATAGGAAGGACCAGTTCCCATTAGAAGCTTATGGACAATGCTAAGTATCTTGAAGTGGCTTCTTTGGCGCACAGGGAGCCAGTGTAATTCCCTGAGACTAAGTAGGGCTGATGATCTAGGGGGCAGACCAAGCGCCAAGCGACCTGCGGTATTCTGGACCATTTGTAACTTGGTCAATAGACACTCATTTATGGATGCAAACAAGGCATTGCCATAGTCTAAACGACTAATGATGAGCCCCTGAATCAAGGGTTTCCTAAATTCCAGGGGGAGCCATTTAAATATTTTACGCAGCCTACGCAAGTTGCCATAGCAGGTACGCGACACCAGATTGACATGGGACTTCATGGAGGGAGTGGGTTAAATCATGATTCCCAGGTCACGAAACACTTCTTTGGGCTCAGGGCAAGATCCCATTTCTTGCGGCCACCAATCTTGTATCCATATCTGATTGGCCTTACCGAACAGCATTATTTCAGTCTTGCTGCAATTCAGTTGGAGTTTATTGGTACTCATCCAGTCCTTAATGGCAATCATGCATTTCTGGAATCTGGAACGGGTATCAAGGAAGTCCAAGCTGCAGGTAATCAACACCTGAGTGTCGTCTGTGTGGGACACTGTGGAAAAGCCATAGGACTTTATTACATTCGCCAGAGGGGTGAGGTAAAGATTAAAAAGCAGGGGACTCAAAATCGACCCTTGGGGAACTCCAACGGAAAGGGGAATCCTATTGGATTCCAGAGCGTCCACCTTTACATACGTGTACCGGCTGGCCAGATAACTCTCAAACCATGCACGGCTTTGCCTCTGACACCGATCTCCCACAGTCGTTGTTAAAGGATACTGTGGGGGACGGTGTCAAAGGCAGCCGATAAATCCAGCAAGATAAGAACAGCTGACTCACCCCGGTCAAGAGAGAGGCGGATGTTGTCCACTACCTCCATTACTGCAGTCTCGGTCCCGTGGGCAGCCCGGAACCCCGACTGAGAGGGATCGAGAAGGCCCTGTTCCTCTATGAATGTTGAAACTCGCTTGTTGACAAGATGCTCCAGTACCTTACCAAAGTAAGGCAAAAGCGATATCGGCCTATAATTAGACAAGATGGTAGGGTCACTGTTGGATTTTTTTTAAAATAGGCTTAATCTGAGCCACCTTCCAACAACTAGGGAATAAGGCGAGATCAAATGAGGCATTAAAGATGTTGGTAAGGGGGCCGATCAGTGATGGAAAGATCTCATTGCATTTACGCGGGACCAAGGAATCTGTGGGGGAACCAGATTTTACCTTCAGAAGAGTTTCCAACACTTCCGACGCAGTGGTGGGCTTGAATTCCAGAATGGAAGGGAACTCAGTGTGGACAGGGATGGAAGGATGGCAGGGTGGGGCCACTTGGATTTGATTGGTATCTGATTTGGGGGCAGCAAATGTGGAATAGATCGTCTTGACTTTATTATCAAAATAAACTGCAAGTGAGTCAACCCACTCAGCAGTGAGCACAAACGCGGACTGCTCCACCTGCGGGGAGGTGAATTAATTGACGATTTTATATAATTCTTTGCTCGAGTTGGCAGCTTTATTGATCCTTAACGTGAGGTAGGCAGATTTAGCCGCTTTTATGTTTTTCAGATAGTTTGCATGAACCCGTTTATAGTTTAGCTGATTTTCTAATGTTCCAGTCTTTCTCCACAGTCTTTCCGCTGATCTACTGGCAGATTTATCCGCTTTGAGTTCAACCGTAAACCAAGGCGATGCTATAGATTTAACCTTGACTATGGTTTTGGGTATAATAGTGTCCAAAGCACCTCTAATAGATCATTCTAGCTGGACTGCGGTTGAATTGATGTTTGTAATGTGAGGGTTGGGAGGGATAAAGGCGGAGGAAAAAGCTTCTAAGGTCAACTTGCGCCAGGGCCGTATTGATTTGGTATCTGCGCAGTTAAAGGGTCTAAAGTCAATTGGTTTGCAAAAGCTAAACTTTACAAGATGATGATCGGTCCACATCATAGGTATTGGGGGCTCACAGTTTAGACTGGAGAGATGGCAAAAATCAAGTCAAGAGTGTGCCCCGCTTGGTGTGTGGGTGCCCCGCTTGGTGTGTGGGATGTATGAATAGTTGAATCCCGGGGTGTATGGGTTCATGAGTATATCTGTAAGGGTCTGTATTGGTGTGTGAGTGTGCGTATGGTTGTACTAGTGAGTGAATGAATGTCTCAGTGGTATATGTGTGAGTAACTACACATGTGAAAGGCAGTATATGTGAGTGTTGGAGTATATAGGTGTCTATATGTGAGAGTGAGTGGTTGTGATATTAGCTGTAAGGATGAGTGTGTGCTTGTGTCAGTGATTGTAGAAGAGAGTATGGGTTAGTATCTGTATGAATAAGTGAGGTGGTGTGTTTATAACTGCATAGGTGAGTAAATGGCAATATGATTGATTCTTTGGGTGACTGACTAGGTGTGTGAGTAAACTTTTCAAAGAGCAGTGCATGTGAATAGAAAGCCTTTGAGTCTGATGGATAAGAATAAGAATGGATCTTATTATTTGATCTTGCTTTTTTTGACATTATCAAACCAGGATTGTGAGTGACTATTGCAGCTATAAGTTAGGTAAACTCTTAAATCTCTAAAGAAGTTCTCCTGGCAGTTTGCCAGATGGAATGAAATGTGTCGGCTGCTTCTTTTTAGAGAAATTTGTAACTTGAACTGACTATAAATGATTATAAGAAACTTTAAAGAGACTCAAAGGCTTTCTGTTCACATGCACTGCTCTTTGAAAAGTATATTTCTGGAATCTGTGAACAGTGGCACCAAAGAGCAACAGGTGTTGAGTACCATCCATGAACCTAGCTTTTAATAGGCCGACGGTATCAAGTGAGGTGCTTATGCTCAATAAGTCCGTTGCTCAGTTTTATTTCTGGAATAGGTGTGTGAGTAACTCTATGGGTGAGTGGCAGTGTGTGAGTGTCTGTATGGGTGTCTGAGTGTATATATCAGTGGCTGTATAGATGAGTGACTGTGTGTATGAGTGACTGTATGGGTTAGTGTGTGGGTATGTACTAACTGGTATTGGTGTGTCTATGGTTTTGAGAATCGTAGTCTGTATTTTAGAATGAGTGTATGAAAGATTGTATTAGAGTGTAAGGAGGTTCATCATATATTAAGTGGATGATGTCATCAGTGATGTCACTTGAGATGTCATCAGTGATGTCTCTGACCATGTCATGAATGATGTAATATGTGACATTATCAGCAGGGCATTGCGGGGGTGCGGGTTATAGGTAGCTCATCTAACTATCACAGCTGAATTTCTCTGGTTTTCTATAAGTGAAATGTCAGCCTAACTATAACGTCTATGAAACCTGTGTTTTTTTAGTGAATATCTAAGGTTTTTTAAATGCTAATTCCTAACTATAACATCCCTGAAACCTGTTTTTTTCTGTGAAATTCGAAGGTTTTTTAATGCTAATTTCTAACCATCACTACATAGTTAGGACATGTACAGGGAGAGGAAGAAAGGCCCAGAAAGAAGCAAGAGAAGTGCAGAAAGATGCAAGAGAGGTGCAGAAAGAGGAGGAAAGGTGAAGAAAGAAGCAAGAAAAGTACAGAAAGAGGCAACAGAAGTCCAGAAAGAGGCAGACAGGTACAGAAAGATGCAAGTGAAGTGCAGAAAGAAGCAACAAAGGTGCAGAAAGAGGTCTACTTCGACTGTACCTTTCCAGCCACTCATACAAAGTGGCCTAATCACTAATCCTTCCAAGATTAAACCTCACTTTTCTCTTTAAGGTTCACTATTCATCGACTGCTCAGAATGTTAGGCCTACCAAATGTAAAACAGCAATCCTAACCATATCACTGTTGTAAGTCTGACCAGGTTTGTGATGGTATTCATGCGTGTCTCTGCTTTTACCTAGTGACACGTTACATAAAAAGAAACATATAAATTCTTGAATGCCTGTGTTTCAAACAGCATACTCTGTAAATCTGTGTACAAAAAGGTGTATGTATTTCTTTCTGCTCATAATACAGGGCACATGGGTATTCAATAGTATATTTGAGGGGCTCTATAACACCTATATACATAATACATGTCTGCCAGTGCAACCGAATGACAGAGCACAACTGAGAACATATAACCCCCTAGAGGAAAATCTCCTCGCTTTTTAAGCTAACATCTTCAGATGCATAACACATGTGAGAATACATATACAAGTAGACATATATCTCAGTCACAAGAGCATGCAGACCTTTAAACTTGACAGCTTGCACTTCCCATTTGAGTACAGAAAGAGGCAAGAGAAGTACAGAAAGAAGCAAGAGAAGTGCAGAATAAACAAGAGATCTGCAGAAAGTGTAACACGTGCAGAAAGGGGCAAGAGAAATGCATAAAGAGGCAAGAGAGTTGCTGAAAGAAACAAGTGAGGTGCAGAAAAAAGCAAGGGCAGTGCAGAAAGAGGCAAGAGGGGTACAGAAACAGGCAGGAGAGGTGCAGAAAGAGGGAACAGGGGTACAGAAAGAGATAAGACATATACAGAAAGAGGGACGCAGAAAGAGGCAAGAGGGGTGCAGAAAGAAGCAAGGGAGGTTACAGAAAGAGGCAACAGAGGTACAGAAAGAAGAAAGAGAGGTGCAGAAACTGGCAAGAGAAGTGCAGCAAGACACAAGAGATGTGCTGAAAGAAGCAATAGAGGTGTAAAAGAGACGAGAGAAGAGCAGAAAGAAGCAACAGTTGTGCAGAAGGAGGCAAAAGAGTTCCAGAAACAGGCAAGAGAGGTGCATAAAGCAGAAAGAGGGGTGCATAAAGAGGCACGAGTGGTGCAGAAAGAAGCAAGAGAGGTGCTGAAAAAAGTAAGCAATGGAGGTGCAGAAAGAGGCAAGAGGGGTACAGAAAGAGGCAAGAGAAGTGCATAAAGAAGCAACAGTGGTACAGAAAGATGCAAGTGAATTGTAGAAAGAGGCAAGAGAGTTACACAAATAAGCAAAAGAGGTGCAGAAAGAGGGAACAGGGGTGCCAACGGAGGCCAGAGATGTATACCAAGAGGGAAGAGGGGTGCAGAAAGAAGCAAGAGTGTAGTGTAGTTCCTATCTTCCCAATAGGCTCTGCGCATTGGAATAATACCTACAGCAGTAAAGGCCTAGGCCAGACGTTAACTAGGTCTACTACTGTCGATACTAGACTTAAAGTTTTGGGTTTGCCAGCTTAGCTCAGAGTTCACTAGAAACTTTCTCAAATTTCAAGGAGGACTTAACTTCCCTGATTAGACAAGAAGGGATTTAGTTTCTGACAACCATAGAACATGACAACTTTGCTCTCCCCTAATCAAGAGTCAATCTCGAGAGTCGTGTGAACAAAAGACAAATTATTTTACTCAGTCAGTACGTGCATTCTTAGTCTCATCAGAATGTAGAGAAAAGGAAGAGACGGGCGTGTTCAATAAAAAGGTGTTATTTATTGATCAGTCTCTTTTCTCATACAAGAGAAATGGATCGATATTATTGCAATACTTATAGTTAAGTAAAGTGCATACATTAAAAGCAATAGTATAAAATAATACTGTAAAAACATTGATATGGTTTCTAAGCCATATGATGTTTTAAAATGAATAAAATATATTACATACACATATACATTTGACTAAACGTACTCAACTGGTGTTTCTAGATACGCCTACCCCGTGTACCTGACCTAAGTCTAATACGTGGGCGGGAATAGAAAGTTACAGTTTAAGTTAAGTTTGTTTTTGCCAAGTGAATAACTAAAGAATTCTCTGTGAGGGGTTATTCAGTTCTGTACCTGGAAGTTAGGATGAATGAGGAATGGTATCTCTCTCTCTGGTCTCGATATTCCAGGCGGCCTGCGAGGGCTACCCAGAAACGCCGGTGCTGGATTCTCGGCAGGAGAAAGCAGCGCGTCTCTCAGTGCGTCAGAAAGGCGGGGCTGCTGCCAGCGGGGTCTGCTCTGCTCTTCGCTTCGGCAAGTATGGCTGCTCCGTCTCGTCACCACGCGTGTGTTTGCATATGGCAAGATCGGTAATATTTATACCTTTAAGGTGCCGAGATTGACGTAAGGATGGACATAGATACGTCAATAAAGATGTCATACGACTTGCTCGTTAGCACATTCTTTTACTAAAGTTCTCGGTGAAATCAAAACAATGGCCGCAGGGTTTTGCCCAGGTTGTCATAGGTTTGATTTGTTATGAGAACTCCGTATGCCTTATCAGGGGCTGGAGGAATATCGCTTGTCTAATTAGATCGCAAGCGTTATGACCTAATCAGATAACACGTTCCTGTGCCGTAGTGTGACTGCGTCAGATAACGGTATCTGCATCATGGGGGTTTTCTGCCTCATGGGCTGACTGCTAGTTAACTTGTTGGTTTGTTTAACTAGAATAGGGTCAGGAATAGGGGGATCGATTCAGAACCTATAGGAATACATGACACCCACTCCACTTTAACTATGGACATATTTACTAATCTAGGCATAGTATAACATAGTACAGCATACTATAGAGTAGTGTGTATACCTTACCACCCCAAAATACATAAATGCATTTTGAAATTCTTCAAATATACTGAAAAATTGCAGACATATATATTGTATGCACTCAAGCTGTAGAATAATGCCAAAGTAATCGCATTTGTATACATTATTGCTCGTTTGGTATATGAGAATTACACATGAAATGGTTTCTTAAATACAGAAAAAAGATTCGAGACCATTCCATCACAGAATAAAATATTTATGAACATACCAGCGGGCAGCTAAAGTCTATAAAGTATCTAAAAAATAGAAATCTTAGTTCTTTAGGAATAGTTTCTTACTTTAAGCAGAAGATAAGTGTCCCGAAAAACCGAAAAAATGAATTGGGGCTTCTGAAAGAGTTGCTGTCCGTGAACTGGAGTGAAAAATAGTTCATGTGACTTTATTATTTAAAGTTGAAGGCCGAATTCAGGGAACGCCGTGTGAGGGCTTGTTCAAAAGTCTCTATTTCTGTTCGGGTGAGAACATCATATCATTTAGGCTTTCGAAAAAACTGTCAACAGCTTCCTGGGAAAGTTCCACTAACTCGGAAATAGGTGTAATCATGCATTCTTGCGCATGATTGTCTCCATTGACATTCTGATTCGCATTGCTGACAGAAGGTCGTACCTGTTCGATGCTGCTTTCATCTTGAACTTCACTACCCATCAATCGCAGTGGTGAAGCTTCCACGAATGCCGTCATCAGGATTGGTAGCCTTTGAAGGCAGCACAAAGCATGAACCTTGATCG
This sequence comes from Lissotriton helveticus, assembly GCF_964261635.1. NCBI lineage: Eukaryota > Metazoa > Chordata > Amphibia > Caudata > Salamandridae > Lissotriton > Lissotriton helveticus. Next base: position 596,230,277 of record NC_136063.1, on the reverse strand, counting down.
GGCTCAACAATGTTTCTGCATCCATCGGCGCATCCGATTGTAGCGTCAGACAGGTGTCTAACACGCATTCTTCTCCGCATAGCAGACACCTCAATACAGGTAAAACACATCTTTGCCACATTGGTCGAAATGATAGAAACCAAGTCATGTTCAGGTCTCTAAGCCGGGAGAGTCCCAGGATTTTTGATATCCGGTCCCGGTATCCAATGGCTAGGATTGTTTCTTCCCTTGTCGCAAGAGTTTTGTCTGTGACATGGGTTGCCATAACGAAAAATAAGGACTAAGAATAGGAATCCTGCAATTAGTCCCAAGATCAGGGGAAGTCCGCCAAAAATCGAATGGACGAAATCTGGAAAAATACCCAGTATGGCTTTGAATGGTGTTAATGCCATCGAAAATACTGTCTTAAATACCTTTGAGACCCCATTGGTATCAGAAATATTTAAGATTTCATTCAGGATTTCCGCGAAATGTACGGGGGAATTAGTTGATAATAATGTATGTATCTCTGCAGTCGTCCTTGCGACTTGTAGATCATACGTTTCTTTTGATGACGAGAGCCTGGTAGGCGTCTGAAGAAGGACTGTTTTCATTCTGCTTAAAGTATCTATTCCAATAGAAGTAATTTTCAAATCGGGCCATGCCCTTGCCTCCCTGTCTGGGAGGGAGCTGGGGAACAACGAGCGTCCACAGCACTTGACCTTCGCAGTCGTAGTTACTAGATAAGGAGTCCCGGGCATAAGACTACAACATCTGCGGTCTACAATAAGAATGTAACTCCCATTATAGAGTCTTTGAAAGAATGGTTCTATTTCTGTTGCAGGTGCGCCTTGCTGGTGACATGAAAGGTTGTATGAATTCCCTTCACAGGCTCCATGCAAACTAATTCCGTTACACAGAAGTGTGCCACTTAGTGACATCGCACAATTGTTGCCACTAAGAAACACTTTCTGTCCTTTATTACTGACACATGCATGTGAATAGGGCAGGCTCCATGTTGTTTTAAGGTACCCCTTTCCCAATTTCTCGTACATGCCAGCCTGTATATATTTTTGGCAGTATTGAAACCTGAAGGTTGAGATTGTAATATTTATTATCCCATGTATTATCCATTCACTGACAGGTCGTTCTGACATTGTCATTGGTAATCTTTCTAGTTTTTCAATGCTCAAGATTGTATAATCGGCATCCTTTTGTGCCATACCGATTTGTCTATCAGTAAGGTTAAAGATTTGGAATAGTGACGTTGTGTTGATTAAACGCCAAGGCACATAGCCTGAACGCAGATTTTGTAACGTCCAGCCAAGCTGTACAATAGAACGCAATTGAGACTGACCGTGTTGTAATAACAGTAAGTCTTGCGATAATATATCGATTGCTGACGACACAATGCTGTCCAAAGAAAAAATTCTAGAGGACAGAGTCATTAACCCATTGTCCACTACAGAAAGTGATTTTTCCAAATTAATACGGTCAATTTCCCGTATTCTCTCTGCTGTTTCAATTTGAGTAACCTTCCAGGCCTCATTGTATGCTGCATATACAGAGGCTGCTATGAAACGCTTTTGACGCTGTTTGCGTGGTCCCAAAGTGAAATCACGCAAGTCAGCACCATCAGTAAGTAAAGTTAGGTGTTGCTTAATTTCTGCCAGTGTGGAAGTTTGTAGCCATTGAAGGCATAATTTGCCCACACTGTAGATGGTTATTATCCCTGGGTGATGTCTTTGAGGATATCTAGGGTCTGGCCTGGTCATTTTGAACCCCTGTGTTTTGTTCAGGAATCTGTCTTGACAGTTATTAGTATCTGTGGGCCAGATCAACCACTGTTTCCAATCAGGATGTGTTCTGTTTTGGTTTAATATATGGTTTACGTCTATCTCTTCATCTGTAGAAGTGTTGCTAAACATTGTTGGCTTTGGAGTAGACGTTTTATTTAAATCTTTGATTTTGGCTAGGCCAAGACAGGTGGTTTGTTGAACAGTGTCATTTAAAAATATCATTTGTTCTGGGATCATGCAGGCTCTAAACAAAGCTTCTATACCCTGTACTTGCCATTCTTTTGTACCCCAAACACTTTTCAATTCAACATTCTTGTCCCAATATTCAAAACCAAAATTATTCATTTTTTCAAAGAATGAGTCTGAATATAACAATTTTGTGTTGGTTATCATGGTTTTGGTTCCTGTCTTGTTCGACAATTTAAAATAAAATGCTTCAGCATTACTTATGTTAAAACCTGAAAAATATGAATATTTCTCGTAAACGGTTCTTGAGCTCCCTTTTGGAGGTGTTGCACAATGTTCCCATTGATTATAATTTAAAACATTTCTAGGTTGTGCAGATCTATGTAAAAAGTGGTTACCATAGTGGTTATAGCAATACATACTGTCATAATTTGTAGAACCCTGCAAATAATCATGTTTGGTAAATTTAGCAGACATTACTAAGTCAGACATCATATTATTAATGCTTTCGAAGTCCCAATCATCAGCAAATGAGTTTGGTTTTGCAAAGTCACTCAATGAGATCTTAATTTGGTGTGGATATTTCAGGATCTCGACCGGACCATAAATTTCATAGTCAGTGTTGTCCCAAGCTACCCCATCAGGTATCGGATTGGCTGTGAAGTTGGCTGAAGAAAGTTCTCTTTTCTCGACGTGTGAAGATGTGTGTGGTTTGAGGATCAAGTTGATTTTCTGACTTGCTGTGTCCATTTTAGCATATTTTCCCTCAATGAAGCGTCCCAATGTTAGTACCATGATGAGCCAAAGTATGAGGATAAATGCACCAAAACCCACCCAAAATTCAATCCATGGGGAAATCAGATATGTTTCTTTCAGTTGTTTCAAAAGTTCTTTAGCTTTCTCTTTAAAGGTTTTTGATGATGGCTGTGTCTTTGATTCACTGAAGCCTTCAGAGGAATCATCGAAGTTTATGAAGTAGCCAGATGCAGTTCTGTCAATTGTTCCAATTGGTTCAGGATTTCTGTTTCTTGCATTTTCACTGGGTACCTCATTATAGGTTTGTGTGTCTCTGCTAAATGTTTTTATTTGGGTTTTCAGAGGTCTGAGTTCTATTGCATTGCTGCATAGTCCTTGTTGTTCTTCTGTAGGCGTTTCGAATGTGATGAGCCTCTTCGTTAGGACCTCTGTACTGGTAGCAAACCTTGGTGTTCTGCTACTTATTGGGAGTCCACTTGGCCTACTGTTTGTTATCGGCCACATGTTGTGGTTTTACCAGGTCGATTGATACAACTCGGTTCTCCTTTTTTCCAGCAAGTGGCGGTAGTATAACTGATCTTGTCCCGTTGACAGACAAGACAGGAACTGCTTTTCTGTAAGAAGGCCCAAATTCCTTCTTTACCGCGATCTTTTCCCTGACTAGATCCCCGACTTTTGGAATCCAGACAGGTCTTGCTGGGACAGGTGGTGGTTCTTCAGTGGTTGTTGGCTGTTGTTTCAACTTTATGTTGCTCAGGTCTTTTCTTGTTTTGTTTAAGTCCTGCAAAATAGCCAAACGGTCTTTGATATCAAAGCTTTTTTCTTTCACCACTGAAGTCTGACTATCAATGTCAGAGATCATCATCCTAGTTCCAAATAATAATTCGTACGCACTGAATCCCTTCAGAGAATTTCTTGGCAAGTTATTGAGACTACGTTGGACACTTATTAGATGTTTGACCCACCCAGCTCCCGAACCTAATATCCTTTCCGTTATAGATTGCTTTATGCCTTGGTTTTTTCTTTACACCGTCCCGTACCCTCAGGAAGGAAGTGAGAAGATTCCCGCTGGACTATGCTCATTTGGCCATGTTTCCCCCCAGGCTGGAGGGCTTGAGTGAAAACAATAGTCAAACGTAGCATGCGCTTAGCGTATATGCCATTTAGACCCGCAAATCTTTGTATAACAGTCCGGACGTCAGCCGAGTGCTGGTGATCTATATTATAAGTGGAAACTAGCCTGTATATGTTAATCGCAACCCTTCCTTTTTACTCCTGATTTTTCCTGGAGTAGAACGACGAGGTATTAAACTGTTTCTCTCCCCACTGCGATCTCTGTTGCAGTTTGGGAAGTTTTTTACAAACATGGTGTGACGCAGGCTCATGCCTGGCCACCAGTACCGTGATTGTAATTCTTCCAGAGAATCTTTCAGTTTAAGGTGTCTGAGACCCTCGCCCATGTGTGCGTCTGCGATTAACAAGTTTCTCCTGTCCATGTTTGGAATCACTCTATCCCCCACTCCAGGGATTCGAGCAAAAGGGACGGAGTTTGCATCGATTATGTATGTATAATTGAGTGGATAGTTGATCGGTAACGCTGAGCAGTCGCCTTTTGATGACGTTTTCACCGCCAGCACTGTTTCACCGTCAATGTATTTTAATGTACGCTTTTTTCGAACTACGGGAGCCGATTTAGTGGCTGCCGCTGCGGCTGTTTCAGCCAATGAATTCCCTACAACGTGAACGCCATCACGCTGATGACTCAGTGAGTGAGTCACGTGAGTCTTTGGTAGTTCTTTTTGTAAAAGAGCTATTTGTTCCCAGAGCAGTTTCTGCTTTATTGGTGCATCTGTGTCATCTTTGTAACCGTTTTGAATCCATGTCTGCAAATCGCTGTTATATGATTTGACGCAGTAATATGAATCTGACACTATAAGTGTCGGGAATTCGCGATCCGCATTATCTAGCGCCATTTTCAAAACTAATATTTCAGTTTGTTGTTCTGAATTAGTTTCTACTGAGTGTGTCTTTGTTAATAGAGGTTTTAGTTTACCTCCGCGCCACACTTCTTTTGTAATCTCACATGTGGGGTTGTATGCTTGTTCTCCCCAAACGGAGGGTTGAGCATGTCCGTCTGTATAGATTACACAGGCGTAATGTCGTAAAGGCAGAATGTCGATTGGCAGAGGATATGTTTCTTCATATGCTAGATTTTTCAATTCTTCTAGTTCTGGATCAAAGTAGTAGTATACTTTGTCCGTTGTGATTGAATTCACCCATTGTAACCATTCTGGGTCCAATGTTGTTGTTGGTAAATTACACGGTGTTGTTAATGCCTCAAAGGCTGATTCAGCTATTCTGACTGTGATATGTCTACCGTCTGCTTGATCTTTTTCTCTAGCTATTGCGGTTTGAACTGCATGAACAATTTTTTCTTTGTTGCTGAATTTCTGTTCAGCTTTTGTGTACAAGTGTGATTTGAATGCAATTGGTACCTTTTCTCCCTCATTAGAGGTCAGGTATGTGAATCCGCATCTCCCTGGGATGACGCGAATCACAAGATTGCGTGTGTTATCACGTGTTTCTAATTTTGTTTTAATTAGCATGTCTGTTTGTAAGGATCTCAAAATTTCTGTGTGTATTTGAGTCCAATTGGATCTTTTAAAATCTGGTTTAATTAGATCATAAAGGGGTTTGACCCTTTCTGCGTAGTTTGCAATGTATGTTCTTCCGAAATTTAGGAAGCCTAGAATCGACTGTACGTTTTATAGTGTTCTAGGTGCTTGGAGTACGGCACATTTCTCTAGGAAATTGTCAGCCAGGCTTTTGCCTTCACTTGATAACTCATATCCTAAGAATAGGACTGTCAGATGGGCAATTCTGGATTTTTTAAAGTTGAATTTGTAACCCTCTGCAGCGAACCCAAGTATTATGGTGTTCACTCTTTTCAAGTGAGTCTCCAAGTCATCATCTGTTAAGTAAATGTCATCGACATAAGATAATGCTTCATCATCATATAGTTGTAGTAATTCTGTTACTCTCGCTGAGAATACCCCCGGGCTGTTCTTGTACCCCTGGGCTAACCAACAGAATTGTTTTTGAGTGCCATTTACTGAGAATGCAGTTAAATATCTGCTCTCTGGTGCTATGTTTTGACAAAAGAATCCATTAGAGATGTCTAATGTTGTTTTGTATTTTTTGCGCACTATGTTATTCATTAGTGCAGCACTGTGTGAGTTTTGCACTGCAAAAGTTTTGCAACATGTGTTAAGGTGTCGGTAATCCAAAACTAGACGATATGAATTGTCTGGTTTGGAGACCGGAAACAAAGGGTTGTTCATTTGTGAGGTGCAAGTTTCAATCACCCCCTGGTATTCTGGCTGATCTAGTATTTCATTTACCTGTTTTTTAGCTTCTTGCTTAATTGGGTACTGCCTTTGTGCAGTAGGTTGTGATTTTAACTGGATTTTGTGAGGAGGGGAGTCCTCATCCCATCCTACATGATTTTTATATAAAGCAGGTGCTAGAGCCACTGCCCACTTTCTGGCAAGTGTGTATTTTTTATGAATTGGAATTTGATTTGAGAAGGCAGGCATAATTACTTCTTCGCCAGGAGGGCACTCCCTGACAAACTCTGGTGGCCAGTCTTTTTCAGCTAGAAGGATGTTATAACCCTTGGAGAGGTTATCCCAAAATAGTCCCCTTATTTTCCTAGTCTTATCTCCCTCTATACGTAATGTTATCTCGTATATCTTGTGAGGTTTGCTAACCCTGGTGTCTGCAGTTTCCACTTGAAGATATTCATTCGTGTCCACTGTCTCCAGATGATTCATAAGGACTTTGCGAGCTATGCTCACTTCTGCTGCGCTGTCTAGCATTGTCTGAGCCCATTCCCCGTTTTTCAGTTGTGTCCTCAGTATTCTCGGCATTGTTAACTACCTTGATACTGGCTACCTTCTTTTTTGGAAATTGTAATTTCTTTTTTAGCTGAGCAGGTTCCTTGTCTTTGGACTTGGCGTGCTCTTCTCTCTGTTCTGATCGTCCTCTTCTTTCCGATTTCTGCGAGGAATTCTGAAAAGATTGAGAGGGACGTGTATCAATGTCTTGATATCTATCAGGTTTTTTTATATTATCCCTATTTCTAAGGTTATATCTTTTCCCAGAGGGGTCACTCTGAGGTGACCTGTGTCTTTGGTTCGGAGATTTTTCTCTTCGCCTAGGAGACCTTCCTCGGGACTGGAATTTCTTCTCTTTAGGATTGGATTGTTTGTTTCCATCCCAGTTCTTTTTTGGTGAATTATTATTAAAAAATATTTTTTCTGGACTTTCCGTCAGTTGCGGTTTTACTGGTATTCCACCTAAACTATCTCTGCCTAGTTCCTCATAGGATTTTTCTATGATTCTGGCAATTTCAGCTGGTTGGTCTGCTATATCTGTCTCTTTTAACCTCTGGCGGATCGCCACGTTTGCTGCTTCTCCTTTTATGTTGGCTAATAGTATAGCCGAGACCTGCTTGAAGTCTTTCAGTAATTTCATACCAAGAGTTAAAGCGGGTTCAGGACCATATTCGTCTTGAATTTGTTTTAGCACATCTGGTATCACCGAAATGGATGGAACACCGTGCGTTTTTGTGTAGATGGAAGCAAAGACTGTACCCCAAGTGTCACAGTCCTCAATGTGTGGTGCGATTCCCATAGGAAGACAGATAGTCAGAATCCTGTGTTTTTCTAATGGGGTGGTGTCAGGAAACACCGCCTCTATTTGGGTGATTTTCTGTGCCAACCAGAATGGTATTTGTTCCCGTTTAGCCGGTACTTTACCTAGGCAAGACTGGATGTTCTGTGGTGTAATTTTATTTGTGTTCCCCTGGTGAGGGGTCAGCTGTGGAAGTTTAATCGCTGGCTGAATTGTTGAAGTCCGCATCACATATTGGACTAATTGTCTATGTATTTTTATTAATTGTTTTAGCTGTGTTAACAGCTCTGCTGCAGACATCCCATTGATGTCTGGGTGTGGTGTGTATCCGGCTAGGACCAGCCACGTTGCTCCTGGTCTACCTAAAGGACCGAGCCTGGTGATGTGATTGTTATGTTTTAGGGCGCCATCAAATAAGAGCAAATGCTCTTGGAATTTGAGTGGTACTTCCACCTCCTCGAAAGGAGTGTACTCATTAGGAGGTTCCTCTATTTTGTAATAGTGGAAGTACTTTGTTACAGCATTTGTTGCTGGAAAATGTATCCATGAATATTATACCTCTGTCTGCCGATATTCGTGTGCCTCAATTACGAATATGACTGTGCCACCTCTAGGTGTCAGTCCATTTTCTATAAGTTTCAGGGTTATAGATCTCCTTTTGATGACCGGGATGAGTATTATATCCTGGTCTGCTGCCTGCATGGTAGCATCAGCTGCTGCGAGTTCAGTTGCTAATCTAACTGCCTCTCTTTCTTCTTCATTGTCTGACATTTTACTGTCCTGAAGGTTATTTTGTTTGTTTGCAGGTCAGGTTTCTTATGGAAACAAAGATTAGATGCACAATATTTTGGAACTGTTTATCCTTCAACGTTGACTATACCAAGAACCATACATAGGAGTTCCCTCCTGCGAGGTCTGGCGGATATAACCTTTCACCCACTCCAGACGTCTTTGGAGTATTATGGGAAAAGGGGTCTGAGTGAGAAAGCACGACTGAGTTACTCTAAATGTCTTACGTTAGTTTTATCGCCCTTTCCAAACGCGTTGGGCGCCATGTAGTGTAGTTCCTATCTTCCCAATAGGCTCTGCGCATTGGAATAATACCTACAGCAGTAAAGGCCTAGGCCAGACGTTAACTAGGTCTACTACTGTCGATACTAGACTTAAAGTTTTGGGTTTGCCAGCTTAGCTCAGAGTTCACTAGAAACTTTCTCGAATGTTCAAGGAGGACTTAACTTCCCTGATTAGACAAGAAGGGATTTAGTTTCTGACAACCATAGAACATGACAACTTTGCTCTCCCCTAATCAAGAGTCAATCTCGAGAGTCGTGTGAACAAAAGGCAAATTATTTTACTCAGTCAGTACGTGCATTCTTAGTCTCATCAGAATGTAGAGAAAAGGAAGAGACGGGCGTGTTCAATAAAAAGGTGTTATTTATTGATCAGTCTCTTTTCTCATACAAGAGAAATGGATCGATATTATTGCAATACTTATAGTTAAGTAAAGTGCATACATTAAAAGCAATAGTATAAAATAATACTGTAAAAACATTGATATGGTTTCTAAGCCATATGATGTTTTAAAATGAATAAAATATATTACATACACATATACATTTGACTAAACGTACTCAACTGGTGTTTCTAGATACGCCTACCCTGTGTACCTGACCTAAGTCTAATACGTGGGCGGGAATAGAAAGTTACAGTTTAAGTTAAGTTTGTTTTTGCCAAGTGAATAACTAAAGAATTCTCTGTGAGGGGTTATTCAGTTCTGTACCTGGAAGTTAGGATGAATGAGGAATGGTATCTCTCTCTCTGGTCTCGATATTCCAGGCGGCCTGCGAGGGCTACCCAGAAACGCCGGTGCTGGATTCTCGGCAGGAGAAAGCAGCGCGTCTCTCAGCGCGTCAGAAAGGCTGCTGCCAGCGGGGTCTGCTCTGCTCTTCGCTTCGGCAAGTATGGCTGCTCCGTCTCGTCACCACGCGTGTGTTTGCATATGGCAAGATCGGTAATATTTATACCTTTAAGGTGCCGAGATTGACGTAAGGATGGACATAGATACGTCAATAAAGATGTCATACGACTTGCTCGTTAGCACATTCTTTTACTAAAGTTCTTGGTGAAATCAAAACAATGGCCGCAGGGTTTTGCCCAGGTTGTCATAGGTTTGATTTGTTATGAGAACTCCGTATGCCTTATCAGGGGCTGGAGGAATATCGCTTGTCTAATTAGATCGCACGCGTTATGACCTAATCAGATAACACGTTCCTGTGCCGTAGTGTGACTGCGTCAGATAACGGTATCTGCATCATGGGGGTTTTCTGCCTCATGGGCTGACTGCTAGTTAACTTGTTGGTTTGTTTAACTAGAATAGGGTCAGGAATAGGGGGATCGATTCAGAACCTATAGGAATACATGTCTGCCAGTGCAACCGAATGACAGAGCACAACTGAGAACATATAACCCCCTAGAGGAAAATCTCCTCGCTTTTTAAGCTAACATCTTCAGATGCATAACACATGTGAGAATACATATACAAGTAGACATATATCTCAGTCACAAGAGAATGCAGACCTTTAAACTTGACAGCTTGCACTTCCCATTTGAGTACAGAAAGAGGCAAGAGAAGTACAGAAAGAAGCAAGAGAAGTGCAGAATAAACAAGAGATCTGCAGAAAGTGTAACACATGTGCAGAAAGGGGCAAGAGAAATGCATAAAGAGGCAAGAGAGTTGCTGAAAGAAACAAGTGAGGTGCAGAAAAAAGCAAGGGCAGTGCAGAAAGAGGCAAGAGGGGTACAGAAACAGGCAGGAGAGGTGCAGAAAGAGGGAACAGGGGTACATAAAGAGATAAGACATATACAGAAAGAGGGACGCAGAAAGAGGCAAGAGGGGTGCAGAAAGAAGCAAGGGAGGTTACAGAAAGAGGCAACAGAGGTACAGAAAGAAGAAAGAGAGGTGCAGAAACTGGCAAGAGAAGCGCAGCAAGACACAAGAGATGTGCTGAAAGAAGCAATAGAGGTGTAAAACAGACGAGAGAAGAGCAGAAAGAAGCAACAGTTGTGCAGAAGGAGGCAAAAGAGTTCCAGAAACAGGCAAGAGAGGTGCATAAAGCAGAAAGAGGGGTGCATAAAGAGGCACGAGTGGTGCAGAAAGAAGCAAGAGAGGTGCTGAAAAAAGCAAGCAATGGAGGTGCAGAAAGAGGCAAGAGGGGTACAGAAAGAGGCAAGAGAAGTGCATAAAGAAGCAACAGTGGTACAGAAAGATGCAAGTGAATTGTAGAAAGAGGCAAGAGAGTTACACAAATAAGCAAAAGAGGTGCAGAAAGAGGGAACAGGGGTGCCAACGGAGGCCAGAGATGTATACCAAGAGGGAAGAGGGGTGCAGAAAGAGGCAAGAGGGGTAAAGAAAGAAGCAAATGATATGTGGAATAAAGAAAGAGAAGTTCAATGGAGGACCTGAAAGGGGCAAAAGGGGTGCAGAAAAAGGCAAAAGAAGTGCAGAAAGAAGCAAGAGAAGTACAGAAAGTAGGAGCAGAGGTGCAGAAAGAGGCAAGAAGAGTACAGAAAGAGGCAAGAGAAATGCAGAAAGAAGCAAAGGAAATACAGAAAGAGGCAAAAGAGGGTGCAGAAAGAGGTGTTCAGAAACAGGCAACAGAGGTATAAAAAGAGGGAAGAGGGGTGCAGAAAGAGGGAAGAGGGGTGAAGAAAGAGGCAAGAGAAGTACACAAAGAAGAATGAGAGGTGCACAAAGAAGCAACAGAAGAACAGAAAGAAGCAAAAGGGGTGCAGAAAGAAGCAAGGAAAGTGCAGAAAGAAGCAAGTGAGGCACAGAAAGAGACAAGAGAACAGCAGAAAGAGGCAAGATAAATGCAGAAACAGGCAAAAGAGGTGCAGAAAAAGGGAACAGGGGTCCGGAAAGAGGCAAGAGAACTGTAGAAAGAGGCAAGAGAGGTACAGTAAGAACCAAGGGAGGTGCACAAAGAGGGAAGCATGGTGTATAAATAGACAAGAGAGGTGCCGAAAGAAGCAAGAGCAGTGCAGAAAGAACCAACAGAGGCATGAGGGGTACAGAAAGAGGCAAGAGTAGTGCACAAAGGAAAAGAGGTTCACAGAGAGGCAAGAGAACTGTAGAAAGAGGCATGGAAGAGGCAGAAAGAGGCAAGAGAAGTGCACAAAGAGGGGTGCACAAAGAGGAAAGAGGGTGCAGAAAGAAGCAAGTGAGGTGCTGAAAGAAGAAACAGAGGCAGAGAAAGAAGCAAGAAACGTGATGAAAGATACAAGAGAGTTGCAGAAAGAAACAAGAGAGGTGCAGAAAAAGCAGGAGAAGTACAGAAAGAGACAAGTGAGGTGCAGAAAGAGGCAAGAGAAGTGCAGAAAGAGGCAAGAGGGGTGCAGAAAGAGGCAGGAGAGGTGCAGAAAGCGGGAACAGGGATACAGAAAGAGGCAAGAGAGGTACAGAAAGAGGGAAACAGAAAGATGCAACAGAGGTACAGAAAGAGGCAAGAGATATACAGAAACAGGCAAGAGAAGTACAGAAAGAGGCAAGAGATATGCTGAAAGAAGAAACAGAGGTGTAGAAAGAAGCAAGAGAAGTGATGAAAGAGACAAGAGATTTGCTGAAAGAAAAAAGAGAGATGCCGAAAAATAGCTAGAGAAGTGCAGAAAGAAGCAAGTGAGTTGTAGAAAGAGGCAAGTGAGGTGCAGGAACAGGCAACAGAGGTTCAGAAAGAGGCAGGAAAAGTACAGAGAGAAGCAACAGATTTCCAGAAGGAGGCAATAGAACTGCAGAAAGAGGCAAGAGAGTTGCAGAAACAGGCAAGTTAAGGTGCAGAAAGAAGAAAGAGGTTTGCCAAAAGAGGTAAGAGGGGTACAGAAAGAAGCAAGAGAGGTGCAGAAAAAGCAAGCAACAGAGGTACAAAAAGAGGCAAGAGGGGTGCAGAAAGAAGCAAAAGAGATGCAGAAAAAATAAGAGAAGTGCAGAAAGTACAAACGGAGGTGCAGATAGCGGCAAGAGGGGTACAGAAAGAGTCAATAGAAGGGCAGAAAGAAGCAACAGAAATGCAGAAAGAGGCAAGAGAAGTGCGGAAAGAGGCATGAGATGTGGAGAAACAGGCAACAGAGGTGCAGAAAGAGTGAAGAGGGGTGCAGAAAGTGGGAAGAGGGGTGCAGAAAGTAGCAGGAGAGGTGCAGAAAGAAGCAAGAGAAGTGCAGAATGAAGCAACATAGGTGCATAAAGCGCCAAAAGGGGTGCAGAAAGAGGCAAGGAAAGTGCAGAAGGAAGGAAGTGAGGTGCAGAAAGAGGCAAGAGAAGTGCAGAAAGAGGCAAGAGAGTTGAAGAAACAGTCAACAGAGGTGCAGAAAGAGGGAACAAGGGTGTAGAAAGAGGCAAGGGAGGTACTGAAAGAGGGTGGCAGAAAGAGGCAAGAGGGGTGCAGAAAGAAGCAAGTGAGGTGAAGAAAGAGGCAAGAGGTGCAGAAAGAGGCAAGAGGTACAGAAACAAGCAAGAGAAATGCCGAAAGAGGAAAGAAACATGCTGAAAGAAGCAAAAGAGGTGTAGAAAGAAGCAATTGAAGTGAGGAAAGAGACAACAGAGTTGTAGAAAGAAACAAGGGAGGTGCAGAAAGAGAGAAGAGAAGTGCAGAAAGAGGGAAGAGAGGTACAGAAAGAGTCAAGAGAAGTGCAGAAAGAAGCAACAAAGGTGCAGAAAAAGGTAAGAGAACTTGAGAAAGAGGCAAGAGAGTTGCAGACATACACAAAAGAGGTGCAGAAAGAGGGAACAGGGGTGCAGACAGAGGCCAGAGTAGTACACAAAGAAGGAAGAGGGTTGGACAAAGAAGCAAGTGGAGTGCATAAAGAAGCAAGAGAGATACAGAAAAAAGCAAGAGAAGTGCAGAAAGTACCAACGGAGGTGCTGAAAGAGGCAAGAGAAGTGCGTAAAGAAGCAATAAAAATGCAGAAAGAAGCAACAGAAGTGTAGCAAGTGGCAAGAGAGGTACAAAAAGAGGCAGGAGGGGTACATAAAGAGGGAAGAGGAATGCAGAAAGAAGCAAGAGGGGTGCATAAAGAAGCAATACAGGTGCAGAAAGAAGCAAGAGAAGGGCAGAAAGAAGCAACCAATATATTAGTGAGACACTATAAATTACTCTATCCAGATATTTATATATTCACAGATTTTTCAATGCAGATTGGTGTATATATAATACATATTTAAATAACAAACCAAACCACATTCACTGGATGATGTCATCAGTGATGTCATCAGTGATGCCACTGACCATGTCATGAATGATGTAATATGTGACATCATCACTAGTGGATTGCGGGTGCAAGAGTTACAGTTAGTACAACTAACTATAACAAAGTCATTTCAATGGTTTTGTATGAGTGAAATGTCCAGCTCACTATAACACCCCTGCAACCTATGTTTTTTTCAATAACTTTCTAAGGTTTTTTAATTGATAATTCCTAACTATAACCTGCCTGAAACCTATGTTTTTTTCAGTGAATTTGAAAGATTTTTTAAATGATAATTCCTAAATATCACGTTCACTAAGCATATCTGTTTTTTTCTTTCTTTTTTAATTATCATCCCAATCTCAACCTAGTAAAAACTGCAAATATCACCACTCTTCAATGGATTCCTTCTGCCAACAAAATCACCACAAACCACTAAAAAACAGGCGATAGCTCCACTTACCAGTAACAAATTAACATCAACATGTAACTGGTCTAAGGAGGTCGACTATCTACTGCCTGAATTACACCCAACTCCCACCCATATTTAAAGATGAATATGTGATAGAGGTACTAATTATGCACTTCCAACACCCAACAAAATCACAACACCTAGCGCCACCACCACTATAACCACCCCTCCTGACCCCTCCCCCTCTACTACCTCAGGGTCAGTGCAAAACAGGACAACGAACCTTCCCAAAGTAATATATCACTTCAACAGCACACTAGCTCAATGTTCAGAGATGTGGCAATAACTATGTATAAGTGAAGGAACTCACACATCAACAATAATGTACACAATCCTAACACTACCAGTGATATGCTATATACAACTCGCTATACACACCAAAAACGTTTCCGTGTGTAGATATACTATTGGTACGTGTAGTGTACTGCACAGTGCATGCAACCATATTATCTCAGACACTGGGGAATATCTCGGTCATGTAGCTGTGTGGTCTCCCCTCCCCTTGAAGGAGAAGTGGAGTGGGCTGGTCCAACGTATATAACTCCAGCGTAAGACTATAAATAATTAGCCTACGCCTTGGGCTTGGTTCACTTCTGCAAAGAGAATAGAGTCTGCTGCAGCGAAGGTCCTCACCCTGCCACGTGGCTGTCACCATGACCACGTGCCTCCTCGAAACAGGCCCATTGCGAACTCAGAGCCACAGCACCGCAGACTTATATCTGTGTCGACTACTGCCTTCAATCTACACTGCGGACAGCAGGGTTCACAACTTGAAATCAGCTTTGAATCTACACTACACACAGCATTGAAGTTAGCCTTGATTTATGTAAGGCAGATACAATTGTACTCTATGTCCTCAGACTTTGTTAAAATAAGTGACAAAAATTCTTCGTCGATATCTGTGCTGACTACTGCATTCCATCTACTGTGCGGACAGCAGGGTTCACAATTTGAATTCAGCTTTGGATGTACACTATGGACAGCATGAAATTCAGCCTTGTTTTATTTATGGCAGCGATCATTGTATTCTATGTCCTAAGATTTTGTAAAAGGATACAACAAAAAGAATTTCTTGATGTCTGTGCTGACTACTGCCTTCGATCTACATTGTGGACAGCAGGGTTCACAACTTGAATTCAGCTTTGGATCTACACTAAGGACAGCATTGAATCAAGCCTTGCTTTATTTAAGGTAGAGACAATTGTACTCTATGTCTTCCAATTTTGTAAAAGGATGTGACAAAAAGCATTTGTCTATAACTGTGATTGACTACTGCCTTCGATCTACACTGCGAACAGCAGGGTTCACAACTTGAATTCAGCTTTGGATCTACACTACGGACAGCATTGAGTTTAGCCTTGCTTTTTTAAGGCAGAGACAATTGTACTATATGTCTTCAGATTTTGTAAAAGGATGTCACAAAAAGCATTCGTCTATAACCGTGCTGACTACTGCCTTTGATCTACACTGTGGACAGCAGAGTTCACAACTTGAATTCAGATTTGGATCTACACTACAGACAGCATTGAATCAAGCCTTGCTTTATTTAATGTAGAGACAATTGTACTCTATGTCTTCCAATTTTGTAAAAGGATGTGACAAAAAGCATTTGTCTATAACTGTGCTGACTAGTGCCTTTGATCTACACTGCGGTCAGCAGGGTTCACAAATTGAATTCAGCTTTGGATCTACCCTACGGACAGCATTGAATCAAGTCTTCCTTTATTTAAGGTAAGGACAATTGTACTCTATCTCTTCCGATTTTGTAAAAGAATGTGACAAAAAGCATTTGTCTATAACTGTGCTGACTACTGCCTTCGATCTACACTGCGGAAAGCAGGGTTCACAACTTGAATTCAGCTTTGCATCTACAATACGAACAGCATTGTATTAAGCCTTTCTTTATTTAATGCAGAGACAATTGTACTATATGTCTTCAGATTTTGTTAAAGGATGTGACAAAAAGCATTCCTCGATGTCTGTCCTGACTACTGCCTTCGATCTACACTGCGGACAGCAGGGTTCACAACTTGAATTCAGCTTTAGATCTACACTACGGACAGCATGAAATTCAGCCGTGTTTCTTTAAGGTAGAGACAATTGTAATCAATGTCCTCAGATTTTGTTAAACGGTGCGACAAAAAACATTCCTCCATGTCTGTGCTGACTACTGCCTTTGATCTACTTTGTGAGGGCTCATGATTCAGATGAAATGGCAATTGCACATGACGCGTTCCAGTAGGCAAGAGACATTGTACCAGTAAAACCCGCCCGAACCACGAATCATCGCATGGTGCGCACACGCTGAGTTCTTCAGGTACCACTAACCCACAGCACCACAATTCATCTACCAGTGGGTTTATTAAGACAGAATTCACTAGGCAAAAAACATTGTTTCCAGTGTGGCTCCCCTGGACCACGCATAATCGCAGGCTACGTACAAGCTCAGCGCCATAAATCATCGCAAAGAAAAGTAAACAGTTTATGTCACAGTCAGGCATACTATCACTTTTAAGTATAATTTATGCAGAATTCAATTAACAAAAGACATTACTCCAATTACTGTGCCTCCCCCCTCCACCAAACATGCATCATCGCAGGCTCCACAGAACCTTGTTGTTTCAGGTGTCACTAACTCATGCACCACTTATCATCGCTGGCTGCACACACGCTAAATTACCAAAACTGTGCAGCTCTAGCCAACCCCACGTGGGCTCTTGCTAACCGCGGCCTCCTGCCTACACCGCGGTCATCAGAGCTCACAATTAAATAAACTGTGGATTCATTATTTGCAGAGTACAATACCAAACTAAGTATAACACCAATCACACCTATACAATATCCCTTTAGTATGCTTCCTTCAAAAACTTCTTTTATATCACTTATAGATTTAGTTGAATAATAAAATTCACTCTGCAAATGCAAAGGCACACTTAATGACAGTCAACACTGCGGACAGCATAGGTCACAATTTGAACCTCACTTTTTCTTCATTGGAATCCTGAATTTCTTTATTGGAGACAAAAATGGCTACACCACTGGAAGAATCATCTGATAATTTTGTTACTGAAGAATTGATAACCATCGATGGTACTTTTTTTTGTTTCCCCCTCAAAGTACAAGCAGTCCAGTATGCAACAGTCAATGCTTTGAGTGCAGCCCGTTCGGACCACGCATCATCGCTGGGTGAGCACACGCTAAACACCAGACATACCACTAACTCAGTACACCATAAATAATTGCCTCAAGGCTTTATTAGGGCAAAATTCAGTAGTCAAAAAACATTACCCCCAGTGCGGCCTGCCCGGACCACGCATCATCACAGGTTACGTACATGTTCAGTCCCAAAGGTACTACTAACTCAGTGCACCATAATTCATCACCATATGGCCGTATTCAGGCAGAATTCAACTGACTCTTTATTTATTATGTATAGAGTGCAGTACCAAACAAAGTATAACGTCCCACAAACCTACACAATATCCCTTTAGTAGCATTCCTTCAAAAATTTCTTTTTATATTAGTTCTAGGTTTAGTTGAAAAACAAAATTCACGCTGCAAGTGCTAAGGCACACTCAATGGTAGTCTACACTGCAGACAGCACAGGTCACAACTTGAACTATAATGTCCCTGAAAATACATATTTCGACAATGTATTCCATACATGTTTCATCTTTTATTTCAATCGTGATTACAGATGATGTAGTCCAGTAGGCAACACGCTGAGCACCATATGTGCCACAAACTCAGTGCACCATAAATAATCGCCACGTGGTCTTATTAAGGCAAAGTTCACTAGCCAAAAGACATTCTTACCAGTGCGGTCTGCCTGAACCACGCATCATCGCAGGGTCCACATAAACCGACCTTACATTATTGCACCACAACTCATGAAACCTTTACGATAGAATCTTCTGTGTATTATTTCACATATAGTGCTCCTACCTTTTTACAGCAAAAGTCATAAACCGTTTAGGATTGAATATCTGTGTATGATATCATGATTATTATTCTACTTCTTACCAACAGCAACATAATAAAATGGAGTCGAGCACACGTGCCCGTACCCACTTCAACTATCTAACAGTGTCTGAGTATTTATTATGTTTGTTAAATGCTGATCCTGCTCCCTACCACATTATATTGTACTGTAAACAGCGTATGCAACCATCTTACCTCTGCCAGTAACAAAAACTTTGATTATACAACTTTCTCTCACTCATTCTACAAATACGAACTGGATCATTACAATACTGCAAAGAAAGTGTATGGTAAATTTTTATATAAGTGTGTGCTATTTCTCGTTTTTTTTAGCATATTATTATAGTGCGAAGTCGACCCAAAACTATATCAGCAATTTACTTGAGCACCGTATTTACAGTACATTTTCAGGCTTGCGTAGATTACGTCAGTTCTTTACAATAACAGGATGTGGCAGCGCCTCGAACACTGATTTCCAGCACCAAGTTCGACAGTATACCTGAATGAGTACATACTTTTATATATTAACTGCCCTTCATGTGCCAAAAACTGCAACCTAAAGCTTTCACAGCCCTGTATTACTCCAGCTACTACACTCCACTGAATGTACAACAAACATTTATATTCGCAGAAATGCGTCATGTCCACCATCTTTTATGTGTGCAACTATGGATGAATATAGGGTCAGTGATACCCCGTTCCTTCCACGTTGGCCATGTTGTGGAACTTTAAAAACATAATGACACATTTGCGTTTAAGACCCTGGTGACGGCAGCACTACAACACGGACACCTGAATCAGTTGATTTCTCATATAGCACATGACGGAACCCCACCCATAGCTCCGGAGTCATCGTTCACACCCTGTGCAGCACCGGCATACGTCAGGCCAGCCCACTCCGCTTACGCTACCAGGAAAACACTACAACGCTACATGGCCTGAGATTTCCATTGTAGTGATTTCTTACTTCCAGGTCTAGTTGTCAGAATGGCACACACACACTCCCTCGTGGCTGTTATACACCCACAACACACCCATCCAGCACCTGCGTCACTACACACGTGACCCTACCAATAAACAAAACGGAGCACACATGCTCTATGCCATTTTAGAGTTGCTTGCATTGCAAGCGCTGTGATGGCCCATTCTAGTGGTTCGGACACCTCAAGTAGGCCTGAATTACCGAACAAGGGGTCCCACTACCACGTGCGTGGCCTCTTTTTTCACTGAGTTAGTGGTACTGCAAGGACTGAGCGGGTGAGGAACCTGCGATGAAGATAGGTGCACGAGTATGTCCTTTGCCATAGTGATATCAAGACTCAGGACCAAATCTGAGACTTCATGGTGGCAGAGCGGGACTGCATGATGTAGAACATACCCTGTCCGCGAATAGGTGAGCAGTGAGGTCTGGGTGCGCAGTGGAGGGAGTAGATTGGGTGTAGCAGACTGGATACAAAATGGCGATGCAGCGATTTAGGCGTACGCAGTCCTATATACCGTATCCTATTGCATTTGTATTTTTTTTTCCAATAGCAGGAAAGTTTTTATAGTCGGTCAAATGTCCGTCGCTCGTGATGATTAACACCACGTGTATCACTGCGCACCAGCTTGCTTTCACAACCGGATGGAAAACATTACCTCTCTACTAATTCTTCATAAATCGAAGCCCATTAAACGAGTTGGAACTGTACAAATAGTTGCATTTTAAATGCAGAAGGGAAGGTGTGTGAAAGGGTAATGTTATTCTACTCCACATTAAGATAGTGACAATTACCAATCATAACATCTTTCTTTTACTATCTTTTAGATACAGAGCTTCAGGGTGCACTATGTCCTGGCACGAGGTGGAAGACAGGCCTGAGACAGAAAGGTGAGCTGCGAATATTCTTTTCAGTCACTCTCTCACTTCCTCTCTCCTTTGATAAAGAAATGGGGCACAATCTTATCCTCTTTTTTATCTAACAGGTTGTGTTTCACAAATTGGCGTCCCCCCAACACTGCCAAAGCTCAACATTTGAGGATTCTGCGATGATGCGTGGCCATCGTAACAACGCCTGAGAAGGCTGCTTCGACACCTGGTGCACCCTCTTTGAATCACGCCAATGGCACAAGATGAGCAAAGACGCTTGTTTCCAAAGCAACGAGAAGTCACCTGTGGGCAGAGAGAGTGGGTAGTGTGCAGCAGCTTGACTGCGTAGGAATATACAATTACCTCCAGGCAGTAAGAATAGATAGATTGGAACAGTCTGGGTATGCAAGAAAAGGCACTCACCTCCGGACTCTGGGAGTCAATGGGGTGCAACAATCTGGGTATGCAGTAATGAGAACTCACCGCTATGCAGTGGGAGTGCACGGGTATAGTACTCTGGGAGAAAAAGAGCACACATATACCACCATGCAGTGGAAGTTGATGTAATACAGTATTCTGAGTGTCCAAAGGCATAAATCAGAAATATACTTGGGAAGTTGTATGTACTCTGCTATTACTAACTCTATACTATCTTTTAGATCACTAAACTTGAGGATGCACTATGAACCAGCATGTTTTAGGACACACAACAGAGGCAGAAATGTGAGCTATGAAGATTTTCTCCAATATTAACAATACCTCTCCTACTCCATCTATTACTTTCTCTCTCTCAACCTTTCAATCTCGTTTTTTCTCTCTTTCTCTCTCTCCCTTTCTCTCATATTGTTTCTCTTTCTCTTTTCAAGTTATAGATGCTGCTGTCCACTCAGCAGATAACTAAATCAAGGCTGAATTTAATACAGTCTGCAGTGTACAAACAAAGCAGACTTCAAGTTGTGAACTCTGTTCAACACATTGTTTACAAAAGGTAAGCAGAGCAGCCTAGATACACAATGCAAACAATTAAATGCATTGCAAATAAACGATATTGTCCTCCAAAATAACGTGATATATCACCTAATTCTGTCTCATTTCTGAATCATTTTAAAGACCTGCTGGACCTTACTGTAGATCTGACGCACTAGGCACTTCCCTACAGACACCTCTTCAATGCTGGCCTATGAGAGGGGTGGGATGTATCAGGCACACTGCAGAAGTGCAAAGAACCAAATATTGCCAAGTGTTATGTTAATTTGTGATCTTTGACCTCGATCAGTCACATCAATCTAATTTTAAACACTTATTTTCATTTTTGTTTTGCAGGTTTCCTACCCTCCTACCATTGGAGTCCATCTCACATTTTGTTTATTATATTGTTATATTAAAGTTATGTTTCTAGTTATTTATTATATTGTTATGTTAAAGTTACGTTTCTAGTTATTTATTTTTGTTGTAATAATAGTTAATAAAAAAAGTGTATACGTCTTTTTTTTGGACAATATTTCACTATTATTTAGTGTGATAATCATATGCTTAGAGAAGATTTAACAATTAAAGTAGAAATGATGTTTATAACTAGAAGTATAATACTGAGGCTAACTCTTTACCAGCTCTTTACCAGAGTCTGCAGCTGCGATTAACGGTTCCTATGAAAAATGTTAAAAACTCCAGCACAGTTACTGTTTGGATTAGCAACATTGTGTGGTGAACTTGTGACCTGTGTGCTCACTTAAGTGTTCCATGAATTGTTACTATGGTAACAGTCAGTAAGCAGTTTGGGGGTAGGGTTAAAAGGTACTGGCTGTACAGAAACCGTTATATTTACCCAGGATCCTCTACATGACAGAGGGGAAAGCAAACTGAGACGACAGATCTAAGCATGGGCGGATTTTGCGGATCCACGATTCACGAATTTGCGGATTCACGGATCGTGGATCCGCAAAATCCGCGGATTATGCGGATCGGCGGATTTGGGGGCGGGGCTTCCTCGAGTGTGTGGGCGAGGCCAAACGGACGGGGCTTCCATGCGAGCGCACATGCCGCTTGTGTGTATAAAAGGGGTTTGCGCTCGTGAAAGTCAAAGATGCCGCTTGTGTGTATAAAAGGTCAGAGACCGATCAGAGCAGCAGATTAAGAGACAGAAGCCCCTGGTCACAGGAACAGCACGGGGATTCCGCTCGTCAAAGTCAAAGATGCAAATGCCTCTGGCCAGCAATAGCATCACAGCGGATTTTCGATGGTATATTTGGGAAGAAGGCACATCTGCCCAGCCTCCCAACGCTCACGATTTTTTTGGGCTGATGAATGAGTCACTGCATTTGCGCTTCAACTAGTTCCAGCGACCAAGTGTGTGTTACTATGCAATCGCGCCGAAGTGCGCAGGGGTCCCTTGAGTGAAATGTCCATCATAGTGGGTAAATGGCGGGAAGACGGTGCACACCTCGAGTGTGTGGGCGGGGCCAAACGGACGGGGCTTCCATGCGAGCGCACATGACTCTTGTGTGTATAAAAGGGGTTTGCGCTCGTGAAAGTCAAAGATGCAAATGAGTCACTGAATTTAAGCTTCAACTAGGGCACATGCTTTATTGATATCTGCAAGTGTTTCCTGTTGAGGTTTATTTTTTGTGCCAGGACCGTCGTGCCCAAATGAACCCTGCCCTTCATATTTATTCAAGAAGACACCACCGTTTAAATAATTTACGATGGCGCCGGCAACCTGCCAGCGCCATCCTGCAAAAACTACTTAATTAGCTTCAACAGGAAGCTCCAACTGATAAAATAAAGCAGGCGCTCGAGCCCCTGCTTTATCTTATCTGTTAGAGCTTCCTGTCGAAGCTAATTAAGTAACCATTTGAGGATGGCGCTGGTAGCTTGCCGGCGCCATCGTAAATTATGTTAGGCTTGAACTTTTGACCGCAAAATCCGCTCCGATCGCGGATTGCGGATTCTCGGTAAATTCGCGAGAGTTCGCGGATCGCGGATTTACCGAAAATCCGCAAAATCCGCGATCGGAGCGGATTTTGCGCTCATGCTTAGACAGATCACAGTGGAGCAGATTTACAGGCCCCTTGCGCCACTTTCGCGTCACTTTTCTCATGTTAAAAGTGACGCAATAGTGGTGCAAGGGACTTGTAAATCTGCCCCTATGTACATTACGAGCAAAAGAAGTACACAACTCTTCGAATTCTTTATCGATCACAATTAGTTAGTTTTGCTTCATGATTCACAATGCACTTCACTAAATACTTCATGCCTATTTAAATGTGAGACGGGATTGTCGACATTACAAAACTTGGGGGCATATTCACAAAGATGGCGTTAAAATTATCGCCGCATTAACGGCAGCAAACTACAACTAAAACGGCGATAATGGACTTCAAAATCCTTTGTTATCTTACCGGAAGATTTTTTCAACACTGCTGTTTGCTATGGCAGGGTGAGAGCCAAGGCTCTCTCCCTGCCATAGCAAACTTGGTTTGCATTTTGAAAGAGAGCACACGAAAACCTACTCTCTCTTTTAAAATGCAAAGCAGAATGCTTTTCCCCACAGGGAGCTGCATTTTTTTCCGGTTAAAATTAGGAGTCAGTAATGGACATATTTACAAGGACAGCATTCAAATGTTTTGGTGTAAACCTGGGCTTCTATTGGAATTCTCACAAATTCTCAAAAGCCTAATATTAAGCCCATTATGGCCATTTTAACGGCACTTTCCATACGCTAAATGAACGATAATTTTAATGGTGTCCTTGTAAATATGCCCCCAATATCGCGAGAAATACAGCGATAATTCATGTTCGCAAGTGAAAAGCTTGTTAATATAAGTCTGTGGACTTAACATATCAATCCACCTGGCATATTAAACATGCTTAAGTCTACTTCAGAACAGATGTTAGGATCCGACATAAACTGCAATTAGCAAGAATTTTGCTTTCAGTGCTCAAATCCGGGGTCCTTGTAAATACAACGCTGTTGTCATACCTCCCTCTTCCTTTTGATATTGTCATAGGAACACCTACCTTGCCACTGAGAATGCCTACATTGCAACTCATTTGAGATATGAGGCGAGCCCTTAGCAAACCGGCTGCTAACATGCATTAATGCATCTTAGCGTCGCCTAGTAAATAGGACGATATAATTTTCACCGCATTTTTGGCTTTTTTTTAAAAATTGCACGCAAAATGGCACTTGTTAATATGCCCTCACGTTTGCTACGACACAGCGGGAACCTCGACTCCTGCCCTGCCATAGCAAACAGCAGTGTCCCTGCGGTAGACACCCAGAGACACAGCAGGAGTCGCTCCTGGGGGGTGGTGTTCCCCAGGGCTTTCGACTGCTCCAGAATGCAGACCACGTGGCCACCCTCCCAAAACATAAAAAGCCCTGGAGGGTGGTAATCCCCAGGGCTGAGATGGACCTTTGAGCTCCCTCACCCATTTATTTGGCGGTACCTTCAAATGTAATATTTTAGACCCCGGGATTTGTCCCTCCCAGGTAGCTAATTTTTAAACAAGCACAGGAGCCTGCGCTTCATTTTTATTTTTATTGCGGCACCCAGCACTCATTTCTCAGTTTTTTTAAATAAAAAAAGACATTTTCTTGAGCCCTAGG
The DNA here is from genome assembly GCF_964261635.1 of Lissotriton helveticus. Lineage (NCBI taxonomy): Eukaryota > Metazoa > Chordata > Amphibia > Caudata > Salamandridae > Lissotriton > Lissotriton helveticus. The sequence goes on along the minus strand of NC_136063.1, from coordinate 596,205,714 downwards.
GGTCCTTGTGGGACCCCCTAAGCAGGTCTGGAGGGTCAAAATATTTCTTACTTCCCCCTTTATACGTTTTGAACACTTGTCCCACTAATTTCTAGATCCTCGCTTCTACCGAGGCACAAAATGGCTGCCAACACTTCCTGGTTTCGAATGTTTACAACCACTTGACAGCCAATTAGCATTCTGCGCGTGATCGGGATGGTGCGCTTATAGTGCGCGCAAGATGCGCGGATCCACCAAGGCCATATATATTTATGTACTTTTAATTGTAATTTTCTCAGAAACTATTGAACAGGTTTACACCATTTAAGCAAAAGGCACAAGTCTGAACAGAGGACTACCTCTTTGCCAAATTTGGTATAAATCAGTTGAGCCATTCGGGCTTTACCGGCAATTAACGGTTCCTATGGAAAATTACATGGGGAAATCACGTTTTGGACCCCCTTTTTTTCTCGGCCCCCACTTCAAATGCAATATTTTAGACCCCGGGATTTGTCCTTCCCAGGTAGCTAATTTTTAAACAAGCACAGAAGCCCGCGCTTTGTTTTTATATGTTTTAAAGTGGATCCATGCACCCAGCGCACATTTCTCAGTTTTTTCTATAAAAAAAACAATTGGGGGGCCCTAGGGGTCCTTGTGGGACCCCCTAAGCAGGTCTAGAGGGTCAAAATATGTCTTACCTGCCCCCTTAATACGTTTTGAACACTTGTTCCACTAATTTCTAGACCCTCGCTTCCACTGAGGCACAAAATGGCTGCCAACACTTCCTGGTTTCGAATGTTGACAACCACTGGATGGTGCGCTTATAGTGCGAGCAAGATGCTCAGATCCACCGAGGCCATAGATATATATGTACTTTTAATTGTAATTTTCTCAGGAACTCCTAAATGGATTTTCACCATATAAGCAAAAGGCACGAGTCTGAACCAAGGACTACCACATTGCCAAATGTGGTGTAATTCCGTTCAGCCATTCGGCCTATAGCCACGACGAACGGTTCCTATGGAAAATTGCATGGGGAAAACACGTTTTGGGACTCCGCTTTTTCTCAGCCGCCACTTCACGAATCACACCAAGACTTTCAAGATAGGAGCGGACAGGAGCGCCCCACCAGTTTTGAAAATTTCGCAAAGAATTGTCAACCGGCACCTAAGTTATTCCAAATAGAATGTTGTGGATTTCCTATGGAAAATAGGTCCTAACTATAACTACCTGCTGGCGCCAGTGGGGCGTCTTCGTGGACAGAGCGGGCCACTATATATCCCAAATGAAGACTGCTCACAAAATGAAGAGGCCACATGCGACGTTTAAAAATTCACCTTTTATTGTTTGGCAGGCAGCTGCAAAAGAGTGATGGCCTACAAGCGCGTTATCTGCCTTCTCCGCCGTATGCGTTTCAGGAATAGTTCCTATGATCACTGGCTATGCCTGCGGTGTAAAAACAGCTATGCAAATTGTTTCACACTCGTGGTTGTATTTATATAGTCCCGCCCTCATGGGCGTATATTAAGTGTATGTGTTCATGTAAGTATATCGATAGTGGTTCCGCTGTACCTTTCCCTCTATTAATTTAACTGCTCTTCTGGACACGACTCTAATGCCGCTTTACTCATGCCACACCAAATTGCTTGTGTCGCTCCTTGCATGCGCCTTGTAGTGAGAGTGCAAGGACCCGCTTAGCTGCATTAGGGAGTCTTCGTGGCCAGAGGGGGCCACTCTATATGTCCCAAATGAAGACTGCACACAGAATGAAGATGCCACAAGTAATGATTAAAATTCACTTTTAATTGTTTGGCAGGCAGCAGCAAAACAGTGATGGCCTCCCAGTGCGTTATCGTCCATATTCGCCATATGCTCATCAGGAATAGTTCCCTTGATCACTGGCTTGGCCTGCGATGGAAAACAGCTATGCAACTTGTTTTGCACTCTAATTTGTATTTATATAGTCCTGCCCTCATGGGCGTATACTATGTGCATGTTTGGTCTTGAAGTTCATGTAAGTATATCCATAGTGGTGCTGCAGTACCTTTCCCTCCATTGATATAACACCCATCAGGTTGCTGTTCTGGACACGACTCTGATGCCGCTTTACTCATGCCACTCCAAATTGGTTGCATCCCGCCTTGCATGCGCCTTGTAGGGAAAGTGCAAGGACCCGCTTAGCTGCAGTGGGGCGTCTTCGTGGCCAGTATATATCTCAAATGAAGACTACTCGCAGAATGAAGATGCCACAAGTGACATTTAAAATTCACTTTTTATTGTTTGGCAGACAGCAGCAAAACAGTAATGGCCTCCCAGCGCTTTATCTGTCATATTCGGCATACGCTTATCAGGAATTGTTTCCTTGATCACTGGCTTGGCCTGCGGTGAAAGAACAGCTATGCAACTTGTATTGCACACACAGTTGTATTTATATAGTCCCGTTCTCATGAAGTTCATGAGGACGATATATATAAATGTGCATTACCTACTGGCGGTCGCCAGTAGATAGTTATAGTTAGGACCTATTTTCCATAGGAAATCCGCAACAATCTATTCCCAGTAACTTTGGCGCCGTTTGACGAATATTCGCGAAATTTTCTAAACTTTTGTCCAGCTCTGGTACGCTCCTATCCTAAAAGGTTCGGGGTGATTCGTCAAGCAAGGGCCGAGAAAAAAGGGAGTCCTAAAACGTGTTTTCCCCATGCAATTTTCCATAGACACCTTTAATCGCAGCTACAGCCCGAACTGCTGGCAAAAAGGTAGTCCTTGGTTCAGGCTCGTGCCTTTTTGTTAAATGGTGTAAATCTGTTCAGTAGTTTTTTAGATATTAAAGGAAATATATAAATGTATCTGGGCAGATCCTAACGACACATCTGATCGTGAGATCTGATTGGCTGTCAGCGCTTCATCCAAGAAGTGTTGGTAGCCATCTTGGGACCAATATACATGATAGCACCTCTTTAAAAAGTATTGCAGTTAATAGAAGGTTTTAAGACTTTAGTTACATTATAAATCATTTGTTGATGGTACCATACTCATTTTAGGAATTGTGGTCTGTTCTGAGGTGAGTTTACCATGTGAAAAAACCTTCTGCTGGGATATCATGAATTATGTTTCAGAGAAAACTATTTTCTCATGCTTTTCCCACAGAGGTTTGGAAGGTGAATTATAAGCTAAACTGATACCATATTTTCTGTAAATTCACATTATCTTTCTCAGTCTTGTGAGAATGAAGTCTGACATTCTTAGTAAAACATGTACATCCAACAACGGAAGAGACTGTGAGTTGATTCCTTTGTGTTCTACTGCAGCTTCCCAGAGTGTTCTAAAGAACAACTAGAGTGCTAACAGCCTTACTTATGACATAAGTATAGCACACCTGAAGCTATCTTGATTGGAATAAAGTGGTAACACTTAAAATATTTAATTTGCAAAGGAACAAAATGAGGGGCTTCATTTTGCCATAGAAATTAGGATTAGTGCTGCAGAAAGGAAAATTAGGGCACATTTTGACTTCTCAAATCCTCTTCTATTTCATTAAACAATTCTAACATGCAGACTGAAACATGCACGTTGAATACCAGCAGCAGACTTCCCTGGTGAGCAGTAGCTTTACTACAGTGATCTAATGAGCAACTAGAGTGCTAACTTTCAGAATTTATGGCAAATGTGTGACACATCTGCATGCCTTCTTGATGGAACCAAAGTAAAAAATTTGAAAGTATTTCCTACTGAGGAGACTTTAGTAAATGAGGAAATTAGGAAACTTCATAACAAATAAGTCTCCCAAGACGGCCACCAGAGACAAAGATCACAAATGTAGCACAAATATCACCCAGATGTTGCCCAAGTATAGCCCAATGACAGAATGTCCCTGAGTGTTCTAAAGAACAACTAGAGCGCTAACAGTCTTACTCATGACAAAAGTATGGAACACATGAAGCCATCTTGATTGGAATAAAGTGGTAACACCTAAAACATTTAATTTGCAAAGGAACAAAATGAGGGGCTTCATTTTGCCATAGAAATTATGATTAGTGCTGCAAAAAGAAAAATTAGGGCACATTTTGACTTCTCAAATCCTCTTCTATTTCATAAAAAAATTCTAACATGCAGACTGAAACATGCACTTTGAATACCAGCAGCAGACTTCCCTGGTGAGCAGTAGCTTTACTACAGTGATCTAATGAGCAATTAGAGTGCTAACATTCAGAATTTATGGCAAATGTGTGACACATCTGAATGCCCTCTTGATGGAACAAAAGTAAACAAGCATTGCAAATGCAATAGGTCTGAGGCAAGATGGCGGCCGTTCCAGCGGCCAAGTGAGAGGGTCTGCAGAGTTCCTACCTGCTGCTGACCTGCCCGGCGGTGTTTCTGCCTGTACCGTCTTTCTGGGTCCATCGGTGTGTCGGCAGTATTGCTAGCGTTGGCAGTGGCTCTGATTTACCCCAGCGTATGCTACAGCTGTGCCATCCTTGACGGCTGGGATCTTGAAGGCACCTACCCGACCGGGACCGGGACCGGGACTGCTGCCCTGGCAGACTCAAGTGGTCGGAGCGAGGATCGACGCGGCCGCGGAGCTTTGTTGCTCCGGCCGCAAAAGACTGCATGCGTGGTCTCCGTGCACTCTCGGACTCTTTGCTGTGCTCAGCGGGTTTGGATTCGGTGTCCCCTCGACGAGGAGGGGAAAGCTAGCGGAGAGTTAGCAGAGGGAGTCAGCGTTATCGGCCTGAGGAGAAGGGTGGAGGACCCCACTGCCGAAGTTCGTTATTGTTTGACCGGTAAGAGCTATACCTCATTGTCTCAAGTCGTCGACTGCAGGGGGCATTTCGTGACTTTCTATTTAGTTATCTTTATGTCCTCTGCTGCAACATACTTGCAGTAATATCCGTACCTTGCTCCTTCAGAAGAATAAAAAGTTCCCCTTTTTCTCGCAGTTATGGCTCCAAAGGGCAAGGGAGCCAAAGGAAAGGGCGCTGTCAACGCTAATGTTAACAGCAGCTACAGCAGTGACTGTTCCCTCCACTCATAATGAGGATGCTGTATCTATTAGCTCAAATTTGAATATGACACCTACTCCTGAGACCAGCTCTAATGTTCGTACTCGTAATGGAAGTACAAGAGAGCGTATTGTACCTGATTTGTTCAAAAAGAAAAATATTGCTGCGGCGAATGCACCTAAGAGCATTACTCAGACGCCTGCCACTTCTAAACAATCTAACGGGCATGGTATTGCCGATCCTTCAGGAGCAGTTTCAAAACAACGGACATTGCTGAATCCCTCTCAGCCATCGGGAACGCCTGCAATTGGAGATTTGGGAGCTCCTCAGGAGAGAAATATTGAGGATGAGCTGGCGGATCTCTGTCAGGCTGTTGGAGAAGTCACTCTCACCCTGGGCTAATGATGAAGGCATGCAGGCAGATAAACCGCACCCTAACGCTAACCTAACTAAGCACGATGGAGATTCTGTTGACTCAGGGGGGCAATTTTCTTCTATGTCAGACGTCTCTATCGCGTCAGAAGGAGAGAATGGTGATGGTAATGACAACGAGCGGTTCTCTCTCTCAGGTGACTGGGCAGGCAAGGGCAACCCATCTTTTGAAGAGGACAATTTAACATCAGACTCTCTGATAAGTCAAGAGGTTCTTGGTACAGTTCGGAATGGCAGAACCCCCCCTTTATTAATAGCTCTAACATGATGGATCAACCACAATGGGAGGGGGCACCAGAAACCCAAGAGAATCAGGGAGGCATGCCCGATAACCTTGAAGGAGAAGGTGAAATTACGCTGAAATCCATTTATAACCTACAAACATCAATGTATAAGATCATTATGGCTCACAGAGAGGAGACTAAAGCGGAGGGGCTTCGGACACAGGGACCTGTTCGTAAACTACAAAATGTGTTCCGTCGATTAGCCAAAGCTTGTATCAAAACCACCACAGGAGTCCAGGAAGCGGAAGTTCGGATCTCAACTGTTGAGGATGAGCGTTCCATTCAGAAAACTTCAATTAATGAGCTGCAAAAGACTGGCCAGGACATCGATTGGAAGCTCACCGATCTGGAAAACCGCGTACGCCGAAACAATCTGCGCATATTGGGGATACCGGAACATTCTGAGGGGAAAGATGCGCGCCAATTTGTCGTCGATCTTTTTATTGCAGCTTTTCCAGACCTCAAAGACTGGGACTGGGATAAAGAGATTATAAGGGCTCATCGCTTTCCCTTCACCCAGTGAAGAGATGCGGGTGGGAATGTGGGGAAACCAAGGGCTATTCTTATTTGTCTGCATAATTTTCTTCTTCGAGAAATTTTATACGATCTGGCCAGACCCTTACAAACCAGAAAGGGTCTGGGGCACAAATTTTTTGTGCGACCTGACTTCTGTCAGGTAACTGTGCAACAACGCTGGAGGCTCAGGCAGCTAATGTCACCCATTCAAGCTAAGTGGGGGCAGGTGTTTTTATTAAACCCTGCAAAACTGCAAAACTGAAGGTTGTTTATAAGGGAAAACAACCTTTTTTGTATCAGAGATCAAAGCACACCAATTTGTAGATGCAATGTAATCGCAGTCAGTGAAGGATTTATTTACAGGAAGAAGTATCTGATTACGTATTTTTCTTTTTCTGTTTTTATGTGAAGGGTGACTCAACTTTAGGGTGTTAAACGGGCCTGGGCAGCACGGGTAGCAAGACTTCTTTCACGACCACTCACCATCAATGAGGACCTCCGTCCTTACGCCTCTGTTGGGTAGGCTCTTTGAGGGTGGGGGAGGAGGGGTGGGGGATGGGGGGAGGCGGGGGGAAGGGGTGGTGCTTTGGGGGCAAGGAAATATAGGAAATATAGTAAATGGCCATGCTATATCAATTAAGTTTCAAAATGTGTTTGTTTTTTTGCTTTTTCCCCCTAATACATTTCCTACATCTAATGGCACTTCTTCAGCTTGTGTCAGGTTTTTGATCAGACAGGAAAATGGGTAAAATCTCGTTTTGTTCGTGGAATGTGTGCGAGCTAAACGATAAAAGAAAAAGGGGTATAATGGGACAGATGTTGAAAACTATGTGTATCGATATTATATGCATTCAAGAAACTCATCTGCCCTGGAAGAATCGAGGGTGGCTTAAGGACCTTGGATTAGCGGTTGTTGGCTGTTCGCGACAGAGCTCCACTATAAGAGGTGTAGCTATTTTGAAAAGATTTGGGGTGGGGCAGGTAAGAAAAATTAAAGAGGACCCTCTGGGTCGATGGGTAATAGCTGATTTGAAATTTGGTGAAGTAATCTTGACCGTCTGCTCAGTTTACGGGTCTAATGTTGACGACCCCTCTGTCTTACATCAATTAAGTATTGAATTAGCCCTGTGGCCGCCTTTGCTAATAATGTGCGGGGATTTTAATTTGCACTTAGAGGAGACATTTGACATACACAGCACCAGTCCTTACGTTGGCAGAAAGAAAAATGTATACAGAGCTGTTAAAGGTATTGTTCACGAATTTGGACCGGTGGATGTAGGGCACCTCAGATCCGGGGGGACATCTGGGTGCACTTTTTTCTCTGCCCCACACCAGAAGCATTTTAGGCTTGATTATTTTTTTGTTGCTGCAGGGCTTATTAACACTTCTGTAAATCCAGGATATAAGGTTCTCCCTAAGGTGATTTCTGACCATAATCCTATTGTTCTTACCATTGACGTAAATTTTTCACTAAATCCGAAACCCTGGTCCTTTGAGCGAAAACTTCTTTATGACTCATCTTATATTGAACATATGAGTAAATGGATTCCTGAATTCTTTGAACACAATCGGGGATCAGCCTCTATTGAGGTAGTATGGGATGCATTTAAATGCGGGGTACGGGGTGAAACCCTGAGTTATTCATTAAGAAAACAGAGGGAGCATAGGAAGAAGGAAAAAGCGGACATGAATAAACTAAGAGACCTTGAGATACAACTTATGCAGGCATGTAATGGGGGATTGGATACTGATAACATTCTAAAACACCTACTGGTTCAGAAGGTCAGGATTCATCTGGGTTTTTCCACGAAACTTGCTCAACAACTTACTACATTCCGAGCGGAGTTTTATGAAGTCGGGGAAAATTCAGGAAAGCACCTGGCTAAGAGATTGAGGCAGAAGGCTGTGTTCTCTAGTATAGAGAAAATAATGGATGATGCAGGGAGAACGGTAAATAACACCATAGAGATACTTAAGGTGTTTCGTGAATTCTACTCTAGACTTTATACAGAGGACGTTGAGCCGGATCTCGAAGCCAGGGTAACCAAGTTTATTGATCCTGTTGTAAATGGTATTCTAGCAGAAGAAGAAAGGGAGCAATTGGACTTACCTATTACGTGGGATGAAATAGAATCCTCCCTCCTGTCCCTAGCATCGGGCAAAGCATTAGGGCCCGACGCTTATCCTCTGGAGTTTTTTAGGGGTTTTCGAACCATTCTAAAGTCTGAATTAGTCTCCTTATTTACAGCAGCGCAGCAGGGTACGGCTCCTTTGTCCTGGCAAGAATCAATATTTACAGTCTTTTTAAAGAAGGATAAACCTCCCCTTTCTCAGAAATCCACCTTCCGCCCTATCTCATTGATAAATGCAGATAGTAAAATTTTTTCCAAGATCCTGGCTTCACGACTTTCCACTGTCATAACTCCACTGGTTTCCAAATATCAACACGGCTTTATCCCTGCACAGGATACGGTTGATCATATTCGTTGAATTATCACTTTTCTAGACTGGGCCCAGGCAACCCAATCAAATATTTGCCTAATCCTATTAGATGCCGAAAATGCCTTTGATAGGGTGCCTGGACCTATCTGTGGGATATTTTGGCTAGAAAAGGATTTGGTCAGGGCTTTTTACCAGCATTAAAGACTATGTATGCTGTCCCTAAAGCGCGTATCCATATTAATGCACAAGTATCTTCTTTTTTTTCAATTACCCGTGGTACCCGACAAGGCTGCCCTTGTTCTCCTTTACTTTTTGCACTTTATATTGACCCTTTAGTTAACCGTTTTAATTTGGAAGAAAGGATCAAACCAATTTGTCTAGCCAATGTAAGTTATCGGGCACTAGCATATGCCGACGATATTGTTGTCGTCACAACCGATATCCAGACTGCGGTGCCGGTAATCAATGATTTAGCCTCACAGTTTGGATTATTTTCAGGGTATAAACTCAATTTGTCAAAAACCCAGATTTTATGCTCAGGGGATAACCCCTCGTCTAATTTTCCGACTGCTTCGGAGGTTACGTACCTTGGAATCAGAATTTCGTTACCTATATCCGGCATTCCGGAACTAAATATGAACCCGGTGCTAGCTAAAATTAATGCTATGTTAGAACGTTTAGACCATCTACACTTATCCCTGCATGGTAGAGCCAATGTCTTAAAAATGCTAATCCTACCTAAGGTATTATACATGTATCGCTCTATACCTCTGGAATTTCCTCCCTCGTGTTTTAAAAACCTCGAAAGGGCTGCATCCAGATTTTTGTGGGGCTACAAAAGACAGCGGAAAGACCTTAAAAAAATTATCCTTAGTAAAGATTGTGGAGGGTGGAACGTCCCGTATTTCCTGTTTTACTATTTTGCGGCGACCCTTCAATTCATAAGTCCTCTGATAATCGGGGATAGAGCCCGAATTTCTGTTTGCAGCACTCCGTCTATTTATGAAATGATTTTGGGAGAAGAAATGAAAGCCCGTTTTCTGAAGCAGATAGAACCCAGCTACTATAAATAAAACGAAATTCAAGACGCTGAAAGCAGCATTTGGTGTTTGGCAAAAAGTCCGGAAGCATTTGGGATTATCTAAACTGAAGGCATACACACCCTTTGAAGCCTCTGGTCTGTTGCCTTCTGTATTTTTTTGTGATTTACCTGCCATTAGGTGGAATTTAAAAGGTTTATGTTATTTGGGTGATCTGTTTTGTGATGGCCAATTGGCCTCATTTCAGGAGTTACAGAGCAAGTACTCCTTAAGTAAAAATGATTTTTTTAAGTTTCTTCAGATCCGCAGCTTTTTTCAAAACTCACTTTTTGTTTCAGCTACTAGTATGAATAAAGTCCCCCTCTTGGAACATTTACAAAAAAAAACATCAATTGGTACTTTGTACTCATGCTTGATGCAGGAATTTGAGGACAATCTAGATCAGTGCCAGGTGAAGTGGGTAAGCAAATTGGGGATATCTGATATTGATGTTTATGAGTCTGTTAAACTCGCTTCTGAATGTTTGATAACTGGGATGATGAAATCTCAACATTTTATGTGCATGTATGACCTTTATTACACTCCTAGCAAAGTTGTTAAATGGAGTACTACAGTGGGGACGAAATGTAATCGCTGCGGCTTGTACGCAGCCGATGTCGCACACATGTTCTTTCAATGCCCTAAGCTTGGAGAGTTTTTCCAACAAATTGAGAGCTTTTTGGTTGTAGTTCTTAAATCTGATGTTAAGTTAACTTCAGACCTGGTATTAATTGGCATAGTATCAGGCACCTCAAGACCCAAACCATTAACCTGTTTTCTTTTTATTTGCATGGCGGTTGTCCGAGCTTGCATCACTAGGGAATAGATTCATCCGGATCCCCCGTCCTTCTTTAATTGGAGGGAAAGATTATTATTTATGTATGACATAGAATCCGCTATGTATACATTTAAGGGTGTCAAAAGAAGGGCTTTGGGAGCGAAAATATGGGCGCCAATCTCTGAGTGGATCTAGATATTGTTTGTCCTTGCATTTGTAAGCAACTATATGTATGTTTTGAATTTGACTGTCCATTGCTGTATTTCCTTGCATAAAACAATAAACTTTAAAAAAAAAATGCAATAGGTATTGTCCTCGTTTAAGTTAAAGCAATTCTGTTTGTAATTAGGTGGCTTTTTAGCATTGCTTTTATTAGTTTTTTTCAAAACTTTCATGTACATAACATGCACATGTATGCATATATGTATATATATATGTATGCATGCATTTATATTTGTATTTATATAGATATACAGATTATATATATATATGTTTATATATGTATGTATATATATATATATACACATACATATATAAATGCATATATATGCATATATATGTGCATATGTGTGCGTGTAGAGAGAGGTAGAGAGAGGTAGAGAGAGGTAGAGAGACTAGAGGTGTAGAGGTAGAGAGGTAGACAGGTAGACAGGTAGAGAGAGAGGTAGAGAGAGATAGAAAGGTAGAGAGTTGAGAGTGAGTAATAGAGAGAAGTGAGTGAGTAGTAGAGAGAAGTAGAGAAAAGTAGAGAGAGTAGCAGAGAGTGAGTAATAGAAAGTAGAGAGTGAGTAGTAGAGAGTGAGTAGTAGTGACTGAGTAGTAGAGAGTAATAGAGAGTGCGTAGTAGAGAGTAGTAGAGAGTGGGTAGTAGAGTGAGTAGTAGAGAGTAGTAGAGAGTGAGTAGTAGAGAGTGAGTAGTAGAGAGTGAGTAGTAGGGAGTAGTAGAGAGTGAGTACTAGAGAGTGAGTAGTAGAGAGTGAGTAGTAGAGTGAGTAGTGGAGTGATTAGTAGAGAGTGAGTAGTAGAGAGTAGTAGAGAGAGAGTAGCAGAGAGTGAGTAGTAGAGAATAATAGAGACTGATTAGTGGAGAGTGAGTAGAAGAGAGAGAGCAGTAGAGAGTGAGTAGTAGAGAGTAGAAGAGAGTCAGCAGTAGAGAGTAGTAGAGAGAGAGTAGTATAAAGTAGTAGAGTAGTAGGCTTGGGAAAGGTGCCATTTCGTGCATTCTTGATGCTGGAATTGTAGCGCGCTGCGCTTATTATCTTTTTAAAATATTTCCGTTTTTCGTTTTTGGCTAATTTATTTTTTTCCCCCTGTTTTTAATCCCCATCTTGCTCTGGCCCTGTACTCGCACCATAATTGTGACCCCAACCGCGTCTTAGCGGAGTTTATTACCTTCTTGCTGCCTGCTTGTGGCGCCTGGTCGCCATCTTGGGGTTGAATACTGAATATCGCGCCACTTGCCTGAGCGTTCCAGCGCTTCGCAGGAGTTCAGGTGAGCTCCTATTTAAGGCGAGCACTTTAGTTGCTCTGCCTTGGGAAAGGTGCCATTACGTGCATTCTTGATGCTGGAATTGTAGCGCGCTGCGCTTATTATCTTTTTAAAATATTTCAGTTTTTCGTTTTTGGCTAATTTATTTTTTCCCCCCTGTTTTTAATCCCCATCTTGCTCTGGCCCTGTACTCGCACCATAATTGTGACCCCCACCGCGTCTTAGGGGAGTTTATTACCTTCTTGCTGCCTGCTTGTGGCGCCTGGTCGCCATCTTGGGGGTGAATACTGAATATCGCGCCACTTGCCTGAGCGTTCCAGCGCTTCGCAGGAGTTCAGGTGAGCTCCTATTTAAGGCGAGCACTTTAGTTGCTCTGCCTTGGGAAAGGTGCCATTACGTGCATTCTTTTTTTTTCACAACCAATTTTATTGAGCAAACGAACAATAAGAACGTGGCACCTCCAAGACCAGAGATCACCACGACAATATCGGTACAGCAAATCATACAGGTAGCAAAAGGTCAAGCATGTGTCAAGAATAAGCTCAGTATAGAAAACTCCCTCTAACCCACCCTGTCCCCCAACCCCAACCCCTCCAACACCCAAACACCCTCCCCCACCCCCGGACCACACGTGCACAGACATCTATACAGCAGCAAATGGAGGTGTAGTGCACACAGGGCGTTACAGCCTCGGGCCAGCGATGACTCCGCCTTCAATCGTCCTCCTCTCGCTCCGCCGGGGGATCCAATAACAAACCCCGGTAGTCGGCCCATCGCTTCCAAATTTTGTAATGTTTGCGCGGGCAGCCCCTCGCCTCAAAGATCGGCCTTTCCAGGCCCAAGAAATAGTCCAGCCCAGCTCGCCACGCAGACAGGGGGGGGGCCCTCGCCGCCTTCCATGCCCGGGCCAAGTCCCGCTTGGCAACAACCAGCCCCAAGAGCAGCAGATGACGCTTATAAACGTTCCCCCCGATACCATCCATGACATGCAATAATCCCAGCCGATGGGTGCGGGGAAGGTCCCAGCCCAGGACCTCGGACAGACAACTCCACACACCTCTCCAGAAACCAGTCAGCCGAGCACACGACCACACTGTATGGATCAGGGACCCTGGCACCGTCCCACAACGCAAGCATTCCGGGGAAGCTATCAACCCAGCCCTCCATAGCCGTTCGCGAGTATAATAGGCCCGATGTAAGTATTTAAATTGGATTAGTCGGAGCCGGACGGCGATAGCGGTCCCACGTGGGGATTCAAGTGCCTCCCTCCAGTCGTCCTCATCCAGAGGGCCAACATCTACTTCCCATGCCGCCTGAAGAGAGCGGAGGGTAGAGGAGCAATGGGTGACTAGCGTCTGGTAAATCTGAGAAACCTTTCTGTCTCCCAGATCCCCCATAAACACTTTTGCCTCAACTGGGCTGAACTCCGGTAAAGAGTCTAGGCTGGTAACGCTCGGGGTAAGAGCATGGCGCAGCTGCAGATATCGGAAGAACTGGGACTGAGGCATCTGGAACTCAGTACGGAGTTCCTCGAACGATTTAAGAGTGGTACCGGACATGACCTGGCCCAGCAGCGTGATACCAATGGCTTCCCAGCCCTCAAAGCCGGACAGGGCCGCCAGCTCCGGGAGCAAACCATTGTGCCAAAGCGGCGTCTCAGCCGTCAACTTGCCCCACCAGCCCATGCGGCGCAGGGCTTGTCTCCATACGGCAAAGACCATTCTGGTAACCGACGGCAGCGCGCGGCGTAGACGAGCCGAATACAGAATAGTGTGGAGTGTCCGATCCCCCATCAGCGACCGCTCCAAGGCATACGCCGGGTCCCTCCTATCCCCGTACCACCAGTCATTAAGAATAAGCAGGTGGGAAGCCTGATAGTAGGAGAGAAGATCCGAGGTAGCCAGGCCACCACAATAAGTAGACAAGAAGCACGTTTTCAGCGCCACTCTGGCCGCCCCACCAGCCCAGAGGAAGCGACTGAGAACGGAGTTAACTTGGCGAAACCACTGTTGGCCAATAGGGTACGGGAAATTCTGAAGCTGATATAGGAGACGCGGAAGCGCCACCATCTTAAAGATGGCCGATCGGCCAAAGATGGTGAGGGGCATCCTGGACCAAGTCTTGACATCAGCCTGGACTCGATCCCACACCGGCAGGACGCCACGGGCCCAAGCCACGACTCGCGACTCCGACAGGAATATGCCTAGGTACTTCAGACCATCCGTCGCCACCCTCAGTCCCTCCGCCCAGGGGTCAGTCACAACTCCGCCGCCTAGTACCCACAGGGTCGATTTATTAAGATTGAGTCGAAGGCCCGAGATCTCGCCAAAGACGCGCATGACCTCCAGGACCCGGGGACCCGAGCGTCGTAGGTCGGTGAGAAAGAAGAGAACATCGTCTGCATACAGCGCGATCCTATCCGTGAGGTCGGTATTCCAGACAAAGCCGCGCAACTGAGCATCCGCCCGTACTCGGGACGCGAGGGGCTCCATCGCAAGGGCGAACAGGTATGGGGACAGTGGGCAACCCTGTCGAGTGCCCCGACCAATCCGAAAGCTCCCAGAGGTGGCCCCGGCCACTCTAACAGAGGCCGTGACGTTAGTGTACAGCAACCGCAGGTACGACAGGAACACTGGGCCGAGGTTAAGGCGGGTCAACAGGGCAAACAGGTAAGCCCAGCTCACAGAATCAAAGGCCCTGTCCATGTCCGCCAGTAGGAGCGCCGCTTGTTCGTCCCGAGCGCCCATGGCGTCAACCGCCGCCTGTGCCCTCCGAATATTATGACGAGTGGCCCTATGGGGCATGAAGCCAGCCTGGTCCGGATGAACCAGATCGGTGATAAGGGGCAGCAGCCGGTTCGCTAAGGCCTTAGCCAGGATCTTGGCCTCGATATTTAAAAGAGAAATGGGCCGGTACGAGTCATGTCTGTCCGGCGCCCTGCCCGGCTTCAGGAAAACCACAATCTCGGCATGTCGCCAGTCAGGCGGCAGTTCCCCCTGGGCCCTCGCCGCCTCCAGCGCACGCCTGAACTGAGGCCCCAACTGGAGGTGGAACGTCTTGTAAAACTCGCACGGGTAACCGCTCGGGCCCGGCACCTTCCCAGCGTTCAGCTGCCCCAGAGCCTCCCCGAGCTCCTCGGCCGTGAGAGGGGCGTCCAGCGCAGTCCTAGTTTCGTCCGAGACGGCCTGTGGCAGTAGGCCATCGAGATAGGTGGAAATCGCCTCCGTCTCCATATGGTCCCTGGAGGCGTATTGTGTCTCATAATAACGGGCAAAGCTAGCAGCAAGTACGTCCGGGTCTGTTACAACCGAGCCGTCGTCCGCCGTGAGTCCCGGCAGCGCGAGAGGCTGGAAAGTCGCCTGGTACAGCCTGTGAAGCATCGTACAGGACTTGTCGCCCCATTGATAAACCCTGCTACGCGTGGCGAGCCACGCCTGCCGGGCCTCATCATAGAGGACCGAGGCGTACGACTGCTGGGCCTGCAGGAGTTGCCGCACCACGTCCTCTCCGCCCCCATCTCGGCCACGTCTCTCCAAGTCTTCTACCCGAGCGGCCGCAGCCACAATGGTCTCCCGACGCGTCCGCCGGGCAGCCGAACACCAAGCAATATCAACGCCCCGTATCGTGGGCTTCATCGCCTCCCACACCGTCACTGCATCCACATCGCCCACTAGGTTATCCCTCCAATAATTATCGATCGCCTCGCGCAAGTGGGACACGTACTCGGGTTGCTGCAGACGCCACGACGACATCCGCCAACGAAACGGCTGCCGCTTTAAGGGGAGGTCCACAGTAGCCACAACTGGGGAATGATCAGACAAACCTCTGGGGAGAATCGCGGCATCCCTCACACGACTCAAACAGGCACCAGGCACGAACAGATAATCAAGTCTCGAGAAGGAGCCATGTACTGCCGACACATACGTGAATTCACGCGCAGCAGGATGAAAGTGGCGCCAAACATCAACCCAGCCCAAGCCATCCACAGTCGCTCGCAATCTAGTATGAGCAGCCCCCGGGGAGGGGTCCACCACAACAGGCATCCGTCTCTGGCGGTCCGAACCCACATCCATAACCTCGTTCCAATCCCCCCCAACCACAGTCAGCACATCCGGGATCTCGTCCCATAAAGTAAACAGCCTCTCAGCCAGGGCCCACTGCATGGGCGGGGGAGCATACACGCTACCAAAGACCACCGGCTCAGTACCCAGCAATCCCTTAATGAACACATATCTGCCCTGAGGGTCAATCCATTGTTTCTCATGCACATACGCCACCCTGCGATGCACCAGTATGGCGACCCCCCGGGAGCCTCTCGCGAAGCCCGCGTGGTATACTTGCTGGAATCCGAATCTCTGGAGACTAAGGACCTTGGAGCCCAACATATGGGTCTCCTGAAGCATCAGTACATCTGCAGCCTCTCTTTTCCCCCAGCGCAACACAGCCCCCCGTTTGATTTTATCAAGGATCCCCCTCACATTCCAAGTCACAACACGAATGGATTTATGAGGAGACATTGTCGTACTATCAGCCATCATCTAGGCAGTACCCTCCATCCGACCCGCCGGGCCACCCCGGTGCATCCCACCACCTGTTCGGAGCAGCAGCAATATATACGTGTGGTCCCACCCCCCCAAACCCAACACCCACCAGGCCACCCCAGGCCCGAACTACCCCGAACACCAGCAACAAAACAACACCCCCCTTCGCCCCACACCCCCAACCCCAATACCTCAGGAAACAGTGAAGTATCTGTCGCGGCATGGAGAGACCCGGGCCCAGAACAGAGGACCCAGGGCCCGCCATACCAATGGATCCCAACACCCCAGTCATCACACACTCACTTCCCCCCCAACAACACCCACACACTCGTGAGGGTCAAAGGCCCATAGAAGCCGCCTCCCGAGCCCCATAGCGTCCCAACTAAGAACCTCAGGGTGTCTCAGGAGCATACAGAGAAGCATGAACAGAGTCTCAAGGAACAGTCTCACCAGCCGATCCATCACTACACCGGGCAACACCAAAGTCCAGGCTCCACCAGGGTTCAAGCACCAGCATCAGAGTGGTCAGAGTCCATCGTGCCATTCGACTGTGTCGCACTAGCTGAGGCTGACCGTTTCTTAGATCGGGACCTCCGATGTCGTCCTTTTCGGTTTGTGCGGTCCGTCCGCTCCGGCGACGATCTCTGGGACCCGCCAGGGTTCAGCCCCGGCTGGGCATGCGGCCGAAGTCTCACCGTCTCGTCGGTCCAACGAAATACCTCCTCTGGCGTATCGAAGAAGTGTGTCCGGGACTGGTGCACCACCCGCAGGCGGGCCGGGAACAGGAGAGAGTATTGGAGCTTCAGGCCTCGCAATTTAGCCTTGGCGGCCACAAAGGATTGCCGCTGCTGCTGCACCATTTTCGTATAGTCCGGGAAGATCATAATGGCGTGGTTGTCATATGTAAGCGAGCCTTTGTTCCTCGCCTCCCGCAGTATGGCATCGCGGTCATGATAGTTCAGCAGCCGAGCTATAACCGGCCGAGGACGCTCTCCCTCCGGCGGCCGTTGAGTCAAGGCCCTGTACGCCCGTTCAACCACAAAGCACGCAGATAGTGTCCCCTCGGGGATCCAGCTCTCCAGCCAGCGGGTCAAGAACCGTTCCATGCCATCTTTCTCACACCGCTCCGGAAAGCCGATAAAACGGAGATTATTTCTTCGTGCACGCCCTTCGGCATCCTCCACGCGGGCCGCAAGAGTCTTCTGGACACACTCCACCTCCGCCATTCTTTTCTTCAGGGCGCCAATGTCCGTTTCGGTCACCGAGATTCGAGATTCGGTCTCGGTGATCCGCGCCACTGCGTTTCGGAGGTCCTGGCGAAGCAACGTAACATCCGCTCCCACAGCCCCGATTTTAGCATCAAGCATGTCCCGGGATTGGGTAATGGCCGCAAGGATCGCAGCATTGTCCGGCCCTGGTCCGCCACCGCCACCAGATGCCCCGGCGCCACCGCTGGGCCCGGTAAACTTATCAATAGGGCCATGTTTAGGCGGGCCACCTCCACCACCCCTGGTCATGGCTGCTCTCAAACACAGCGGGTCCCTGGACGGGGCGGGCGCCACCCGCGACAAGTTGCAGCAGGCCTTCGGGGGCAAGTCCACTATGATAGGCGCCGGAGGCCACTGGCCCCGGGTCAAGACGTCGGCTCCGGTGCCCTCGAAGGGAGACGTGACAGGCCAATGCAATCCGGCGTCGCGAAACTCAAGGCCCCGGCTTCACAGGGGCAGGACAGGCCTCCACCACACCGTGCTGCCCACAAGCGTCTTCAGGAAACCAGTGGAGGCAGGGCACCCCCGCAATCCTCGGGCTACTGACGCTGCAATGCTGGGCCGAGGTGCGCGCCGCCGACGCCACCCTCCGCAGCCGCCACTCGGCGTCTCTGAAATCAAGGTCCCCGGCTCACGGCCAGTCACCAGGCCGCACCCCGCCGCCGGCGTTCCAAGGTCTCAGAGGGGATGGGATCGCGGGATCAAAGCACCGGAGAAGACAGGACCCCCTCCTGGACCGATGTCACTTGCCAGGTCCCATCCGCGGGCTCGGGGGTCAGGACGCTGCAGGGCCGGGCCAAGGTCCGCGACGCAGATGCCACCGTCGGCAGCGCGCCTGCAGCCGCCACTCGGCGTCCCGAAAATCGAGGTCCCCGGCTCACGGCCAGTTGCCAGGCCGCACACCGCCGCCGGCGCCACAGGGTCCCAGAGAGGATGAAGGCGCGGGACCAAGACACCGGAGACGGCAGGACACACCCCTGGATCGATGTCACCTGCCAGGTATTCACTGCGGGCTCGGGGGCCAGGATAAATGAACAAAGTAAGTCCGGGCCAGCGGGAGCTCTACAAGGCTACAACCGCCATCTTCGCCCGCCAAGCCACGCCCCCCCATTACGTGCATTCTTGATGCTGGAATTGTAGCGCGCTGCGCTTATTATCTTTTTAAAATATTTCCGTTTTTCGTTTTTGGCTAATTTATTTTTTTCCCCCTGTTTTTAATCCCCATCTTGCTCTGGCCCTGTACTCGCACCATAATTGTGACCCCCACCGCGTCTTAGCGGAGTTTATTACCTTCTTGCTGCCTGCTTGTGGCACCTGGTCGCCATCTTGGGGGTGAATACTGAATATCGCGCCACTTGCCTGAGCGTTCCAGCGCTTCGCAGGAGTTCAGGTGAGCTCCTATTTAAAGCTCACACCAGTCGCGCAGCGGTGACGCGCAGCGGTAGCGCCTGACTCGCGCCTGAGTCAAGCCAGAGTCTGCCCGTCTGCGCCCGTCCACGCTAAGGACACGTGGGTCGCGGCTGGATCCTGTGAGTCGCAAGCATGACCTATCGGTATTCTAGTCATGCCCTGTGTCAGATCAGACTTAAACTGCCTTTTTGCTCGCACTCGGCTCACCATCCTCTGTGTGGTCCCCATACCTGCCCATGTGGTTGGTGGGAACTATCGGCACCAGTGACGGCCCCTAGTCAGGTATTATTACATCAGAAGAAGGATCTCCCTCCTCCTAGTGCCATTAAAATCTGGCACCACAATGTCAGATCCCTCTCAAAACATCATCGAGATATTTTTGAGCTTATCTCGCTAGAAGGCCCTGATGTCTTCTTTATGACGGCATCATCGAGATATTTTTGAGCTTATCTCGCTAGAAGGCCCTGATGTCTTCTTTATGACGGAGACCTGGCTAGGAGATGAAGATACGGCCATTATCAATCTGGCCCTCCCCCCGGGTTACGCAATGTATACATTGAATCGTAAGGGGAGAGGGGGAGGCATAGCTGTGGCCTTTAAAACGTGTTATACCTGTATCTGGAAGCCCATGGACTTGGCTGGCGCCGAGTGCGCCCACTTTTCCATTAGCATTGGTCAGACCCAAACACTGTCAGGTCTCTTGATATACCGCCCCCCAGGAAGTGACTGTGCTTTCAGGAAAGCTCTTCCTGAGCTGGTCAGCTCTCTGTCTTTGTTCTCTTCCAATATCACCATCATCGGCGATCTTAACATCCACTTCGATGCCATGGAGTTACCAATGGTCAGAGGTCTGCTGGACGATCTCGAAGCTGTACAACTTCCCCAATTGGTTCGTCATCCGACCCATGAGGGTGGTCATATTCTTGACCCGGTTTTCACTAATCTCCAATTGGCCGAGGTTTCCCCCCCCAGACCCATGGGTTGGAGCGACCACCATCTCATTGAGCTTTTGGTTACAATGGTAACACGTTCCACTGGGAAGCCCGATAAAACATCTTTCAGGCGACCCTGGAAAAAGCTCAAGTTGGAAGATTTCCACCGTCTTTTGGCCATTACACCTCTGGTGCTTACGGATGACGTCGCAACGGGGTATGACGCCTTGTGCGCCTGGATCGTTCAAGCGCTGAATGTACTAATCCCGGCCAGCTGGAGCAGAAATCGATCCTCTCAGCCTAACCCCTGGTATTCGGAGGCACTTAGGAGGACTAAAGCCACCTGCCGTCGAGCCGAAAGAGCATGGAGGAAGAGCTACGACAGAGAGCTAAAAGCGCGCTATCTTGCTGAGGTGAGGATGTATCATAGAGCTGTCTGCCGGGCTCGAGCTGACTATTATGCTATGGAGTTCCAGGCGAGTTCCAATCCGTCCAAACTGTTTTTTTAAAGTCTTGAAGGAGCTCACAGTGAACAGACTTCCAATTACGGAGATCTGTTCCCTTGCTCACTGTGAGTCGTTAGCCAGCTTCTTTGTGGAAAAAGTAAATGCCATCTACCGCTTTTTTCCCAAAGTTGATCCTGACAGTACGTCTTTTACATTGCGTACCTCACAGTGCCTGGCCTCGTTTCTCTTACCATCAGAACAGGAGTTTAGTCTCCTAGCGGCCAAGGTTACGTCTGGTTCACCAGATGACCCTCTGAGACCAACCCAGTTTTTGGACTCTGCGTCCTTTTGCCTTCCTCCTATTCGACATCTGGTGGATCAATCCCTCTCCACCGGGTTGGTCCCCCCTAGTTGGAAGGCCGCCTGTGTCATGCCGATTATAAAGAAGTCTGGTTTGGATCCGCTGAGGCCGGAGAGTTACAGACCTATCTCCCTCCTTCCATGGGTGACAAAGATCACAGAGGCTCATGTGAATAACATCTTAACAAAACATCTGACCTCTGCACACCTATTGGATCCTACACAGAATGGTTTTAGATCTGGGCATAGTACAGAGACGGCACTCCTATATATGGTTGAACATCTCCGCTCTGTACTAGATGCAGGTCAAACGGCGGCACTGGTCTTATTAGACCTCAGTGCCGCCTTTGACACTGTATCCCATACCATTCTTATTCAAAGGCTTGGTGAGGCAGGCATATCTGGCAAGGCGCTGGATTGGTTCCAATCGTTTCTTTCGGAACGATCCTTTCAGGTAGTGGTGCCACCGTTCAGATCTAAGTCTCATGCCATCACCCAAGGAGTTCGGCAGGGATCGGCGTTGAGCCCCACTCTCTTCAACCTATATGTTCAACCTTTGGCAGTGGTTGCGAAGAGTTGGGGCCTCACAATGGTATCATACGCCGATGATACACAGTTGGCAGTGGTCCTCAATGGGGACTCTGACCCACTGGCATCAAACTTTGCGGATGGTCTGAGGGCTGTTGCTAGTTGGCTTACAGCCAACTGCTTACAACTCAACGCCCTCAAAACCGAGGTGATGGTATTAGGGAAACATCCTGATCTGTGGGGTGTAAGTTGGTGGCCTAACGAGCTGGGTCCCCTCCCAAAACCTGTTTCTGAACTAAAAAATCTTGGCGTTTGGTTAGACTCCAAACTAACCTTCGCATGTCACACTAAGAAGGTAGCATCTATGTGCTTCGGCATCCTGCGCGGTTTGAGGCCTATCCTCAAATTTTTTGATGCCCCCACACGCCAGATGGTGATTCAAGCCAGCGTCTTATCAAGGCTTGATTACGCAAGTTCACTGTTTTTAGGCGCTAATCAGGCGGAGGTCCTGCGACTCCAACGGGTACAGAATGCGGCCGCCAGGGCTCTGGTAGGCCTACCTCGCTTCTGCTCAGCCCGCAGTACAATTTTTAAATTGCACTGGCTACCTGTAATCAGATGCATAGAGTTTAAGACCCTTTGTTTTGCGTTTAAAATCCTTAATACTGATACCCCTACCATCCTCCAACACCTCTTGACTTTGTATACTCCCTCACGCAGTCTTCGTTCTGCAGGTCGAAAGCTAGCACTTGTCCCACGCTTTCAAAAGTGTAGATTAGGCGGTCGATCATTCTCAGTGCTGGCTTCCAAGCTCTGGAACGCGCTTCCTGCCCACATCCGATCTCTAGAAGATCTTTTTATTTTTAGGAAAGCTGTTAAAACTTATCTTTTCCCCCTGCCCTATTAAAATTTTGCTACTTTCTTTGCTTTTGTTAGTTGTGTTACCTTCTCAGTTATAGCGCCGGGACGCCCCTTTGCTGGGGCAGCTGTGCGCTCAAAAAATTGATTAACATAACATAACATAACATAGAGAGTGAGTAGTAGAGTGAGTAGTAGAGAGTAGTAGAGCGTGAGTAGTAGAGTGAGTAGTAGAGAGTAGTAGAGAGCGAGTAGTAGAGAGCAAGTAGTAGAGAGTGTGTAGTAGAGACTTAGTAGTAGAGAGTGAGTAGTAGAGACAGCAGTAGAGATTGAGCAGTAGAGAAAGTAGTAGAGAGTAGTAGAGTGGTAGAGAGTGAGTAGTAGAGTGAGTTTTAGAGAGTAGTAGAGAGTGAGTAGTGGAGAGTGAGTAGTAGAGAGCGAGTAATAGAGAGTGAGTAGTAGAGAGAGAGTAGTGGAGAGTAGTAGAGAGTGAGTAGTAGAGTAGTAGAAAGTGAGTGGTAGAGAGTAGTAGAGAATAGTAGAGTGAGTAGTAGAGAGTAGTAGAGAGTGAAGAGTAGAGAGTGAGTAGTAGAGAGAGTAGTAGAGAGTAGTAGAGAGTGAGTAGTCGAGAGTAGTAGAAAGCGAGTAGTAGAGAGTGAGTAGTGGAGAGTGAATAGTAGAGAGTAGTAAAGAGTGAGTAGTAGAGAGTGATTAGTAGAGAGTGGGTAGTAGAGAGTGAATAGTAGAGAGTGAGTAGTAGAGAGAGAGTAGTAGGGAGTGAGTAGTAGAGAGTAGTAGGGTGAGTAGTAGAGAGTGAGTAGTATAGAGAGAGTAGTAGAGAGTAGTAGAGAGTGAGTAGTAGAGAGTGAGTGGTAGAGAGAGAGTAGTAGAGAGTAGTAGAGAGTGAGTAGTAGAATGTGAGTGGTAGAGAGTAGTAGAGAGTAGAGAGTGAGTAGTAGAGAGAGTAGTAGAGAGTAGTAGAGTAGTAGAGAGTGAGTAGTTGAGTGTAGTAGAAAGCGAGTAGTAGAGAGTGAGTAGTGGAGAGTGAATAGTAGAGAGTAGTAAAGAGTGAGCAGTAGAGAGTGATTAGTAGAGAGTGGGTAGTAGAGAGTGAATAGTAGAGAGTGAGTAGCAGAGAGAGAGTAGTAGGGAGTGAGTAGTAGAGAGTAGTAGAGTGAGTAGTAGAGAGTGAGTAGTATAGAGAGAGTAGTAGAGAGTAGTAGAGTGAGTAGTAGAGAGTGAGTGGTAGAGAGAGAGTAGTAGAGAGTGAGTAGTAGAAAGTGAGTGGTAGAGAGTAGTAGAGTGAGTAGTAGAGAGTGAAGAGTAGAGAGTGAGTAGTAGAGAGAGTAGTAGAGAGTAGTAGAGTAGTAGAGAATGAGTAGTAGAGAGCAGTAGAAAGCGAGTAGTAGAGAGTGAGTAATGGAGAGTGAGTAGTGGAGAATAGTAAAGAGTGAGTAGTAGGGAGTGATTAGTAGAGAGTGGGTAGTAGAGAGTGAATAGTAGAGAGTGAGTAGTAGAGAGAGAGTAGTAGAGAGTGAGTAGTAGAGAGTAGTAGAGTGAGTAGTAGAGAGTGAGTAGTATAGAGAGAGTAGTAGAGAGTGAGTAGTAGAGAGTGAGTGGTAGAGAGTAGTAGAGAGTAGTAGTAGAGAGTGAGTAATAGAGAGTAGTAGCGAGTGAATAGTAGAGAGATAGTAGTAGAGCATGAGTAGTAGAGAGTGTGAAGTAGAGAGTAGTAGAGAGTGAGTAGCAGAGAGTGAGTAGTAGAGCTTAGTAGAGAGTGAGTAATAGAGAGAGAGAGTAGTAGAGAGTGAGTAGTAGAGAGTAGTAGAGAGTGAGTAGTAGAGAGTGAGTAGTAGCGAGTAGTAGAGAGTGAGTAGTAGAGTAGTAGAGAGTAGTCAGTGTCAGTCAGTGTCAGTCATTCAGTGTCAGTCAGTCAGTGTCAGTCAATCAGTGTCAGTCAGTGCCAGTCAATCAGTGTCAGTCAGTGTCAGTCAATCAGTGTCAGTCAGTGTCAATCAGTCAGTGTCAGTCAGTTAGTGTCAGTCAGTTAGTGTCAGTCAGTCAGTGTCAGCTAGAGCAGCTCTGCTAACCTGGTTCTCTGGCTCTATAGCAGCTCTGCTGACCCAGCTCTATGGCTCAAAAGCAGTTCTACTGACCTGGTTTCTTTGGCTCTACAGCAGCTCTGTTGTCCTGGTTCTCTGGCTCTAGAGCAGCTCTGCTGACCTGGTTCTTAGGCTCTAGAGCAGCTCTGCTGACCTGGTTCTCTGGCTCTAAAGGAGCTCTGCTGACCTGGTTCCATGGCTCTAAAGTAGCTCTGCCTACTTGGTTCTCTGGCTCTAGATCAGCTCTGCTGACCTGGTTCTCTGGCTCTAAAGCAGCTCTGCTGACCTGGATCTCTGGCTCTAAAGCAGCTCTGCTGGCCTGGTTCTCTGGATCTATAGCAGCTCTGCTGACCTGGTTCTCTCCCTCTAAAGCAGCTCTGCTGACCTGGTTTCTCTGGCTCTACAGCAGCTCTGCTGACCTGTTTCTCAGGCAATAGAGCAGCTCTGCTGACCTAGTTCTTAGGATCTAGAGCATCTCTGATGACCTGGTTCTCTGGCTCTACAACAGCTCTGCTGACCTGGTTCTCTCCCTCTAAAGCAGCTCTGCTGACCTGGTTTCTCTGGCTCTACAGCAGCACTACTGACCTGGTTCTCGGCTCTACAGCAGCTCTACTGACCTAGTTATTAGGATCTAGAGCAGCTCTGCTGACCTGGTTCTCTGGCTCTACAACAGCTCTGCTGACCTGGTTCTCTGGCTCTAAAGCAGTTCTGCTGAAACATATGTGCGTATAAACGTATCCTGCTGTGAACAACTAGCACTCTTGGAACCTATTCACTGTCTATGCACTTTCAGAATGACTCAGGCATTGAGACAAGCAGTGTTACAGTCAAATGTGCACAATGTATGCGGTCCCTTAACCCCTTGCAGACTACTGAGTCAGTCCTGCAAAAGTCCAGGTAATAGTCATGCTTGTCTGGAATCACACTGTGAGTCTGTGTCCATTCCTACATTCATCCTTACAGAAGCATGTCCTTATCTAATCACTCTGTTGAAAAACATAAGAGCTTATAAACGTATCCTGCTGTCAACTACTTGCACTCTAGGAACCCAGTCACTGTCTATGCACCTGCAGAATGACTCAGGCATTGAGACAATACCTAAGCACTTATAAATTAACGGAGTACTCTGTTTGCTGCACTGTCATCATTCTAGTTACTAGTGATGTTTTTATAGAATTACCTAGGCACCAACACAAGTACACGTACAATATACTGTGCACAATCCCTACAAACTTCTAAGCAGATACATAATTTTGGTACACTCCACTAAATACTGAAGTAGTACTCATGCAGCCCAGGATACATCCTGTCAGTCTCATGCAGTTCGTCAATCACCCATCCAGCACTATGTTCTTATTGTATCACTCTGCCAATACCTAAGCACTTATGGAGCAGATTTACAAGCCCCCTGCGCCACCAGTACGTCACTTTTTTGTAACGTAGTGATGGCGTTGGGGACTCCTCCATATTTACAAGGAGAGGAAAAGCCACCCTGCGTGGCTTTTCCTTTCCTTGAAAATATGACCCATTCAAACGCAGCACTTTGCGTTGAAGGGGCATTCCATGGGTGTTGCTGTGTCGGTTCCCACGGTGTACAGTCATAATATCGAGTCAATTATTTCGACTGGACAGAATATCGAGTAAAAAATATAGAATGGACATAATATCGACTAGACATAATATAGACAACAAAAATATCGACTAGAGAAAATTAATATCGAATAGAATGGACATAATATCGAATCAAAAATATAGAATGGACATAATATCGACTAGACATAATATAGACAACAAAAATATAGAATTTAAGGTAAGTTAATAATAATTTTTATTTTTTGTGTAATATAAGTCTGTAGCGGGTTGTGGGTTTATAGGGGAATAGGGTGGGAAGTAATTTAATTCTAATTAATTAAATATGTTAATTTATTTATTGATATATATTTAGAATTAATTGTTAATTAATTATTAATTGGTAATTAATTAAAATATAATTGGTAATTAATTATAATTGATTAATTTATAAATATTTTAATTTTAGTAATTTATTTTCTGTAGCGGGTTGTGGGTTTAAAGGGGAATAGGGTGGGAAGTAATTTAATTATAATTAATTAAATATGTTAATTTATTTATTGATAATAATTTAGAATTAATTGTTAATTAATTATTAATTGGTAATTAATTAAAATATAATTGGTAATTAATTATAATTGATTAATTGATAAATATTTTAATTTTAGTAATTTATTTTCTGTAGCGGGTTGTGGGTTTATAGGGGAATAGGGTGGGAAGTAATTTAATTATAATTAATTAAATATGTTAATTTATTTATTGATATTTTTTAAAAATTAATTGTTAATTAATTATTAATTGGTAATTAATTAAAATATAATTGGTAATTAATTATAATTGATTAATTGATAAATATTTTAATTTTAGGGTTCAGTGTCAGTTTTCAGTTTTTGGGTAAAGGGGTATTTTTAGGGTTCAGGGTCAGTTTTCAGTTTTTGGGTAAAGGGGTATTTTTAGGGTTCAGGGTCAGTTTTCAGTTTTTGGGGTAAAGGGGTATTTTTAGGGTTCAGGGTCAGTTTTCAGTTTGTAGGTAAAGGGGTATTTTTAGGGTTCAGGGTCAGTTTTCAGTTTTTGGGTGAAGGGGTATTTTTAGGGTTCAGGGTCAGTTTTCAGTTTTTGGGTAAAGGGGTATTTTTAGGGTTCAGGGTCAGTTTTCAGTTTTTGGGGTAAAGGGGTATTTTTAGGGTTCAGGGTCAGTTTTCAGTTTGTAGGTAAAGGGGTATTTTTAGGGTTCAGGGTCAGTTTTCAGTTTTTGGGTAAAGGGGTATTTTTAGGGTTCAGGGTCAGTTTTCAGTTTTTGGGGTAAAGGGGTATTTTTAGGGTTCAGGGTCAGTTTTCAGTTTGTAGGTAAAGGGGTATTTTTAGGGTTCAGGGTCAGTTTTCAGTTTTTGGGTAAAGGGGTATTTTTAGGGTTCAGGGTCAGTTTTCAGTTTTCGGGTAAAGGGGTATTTTTAGGGTTCAGGGTCAGTTTTCAGTTTATGGGTAAAGGGGTATTTTTAGGGTTCAGGGTCAGTTTTGGGTTTTTGGGGTACAGGGGTACTTTGTAAAAAGAAAGTAAAATTACATTTAAATTACATTTATTTAATAAAATAAAATTATATTAAATTATATTATAATATTTTTTATTAATTTATATTCAAAAAATTATTATATACTTACCAATACTTATGTTGTAATGGTATGCGTTGTAAAGGTATATGCGTTGTAAAATCTTGCGTTGTAAATGTATGCGTTGTAAAAGTTTTTGCGTTGTAAAAGTTTTGTTGTAATGGTAGGCGTTGTAAAAGTATGCGTTGTAACGTCATACATCCCTGGAGTGGGAATAGTAATTTTAACCTCTACGCTATCCAGCGCTTTCCCTACTGTTGCACCCACTGGAGTGGGAGTAGTACATTTTACCTCTACGCTATCCAACACTTTTGCTAATGTTGAACTCACTATAGTTGTAACAATAAATTTTAAACATTTTCTAAAATGTTATATATGTTTATTTAATAATATGTTTAAATATATATATATATATATATATATATATATATATATATATATATATATATATATATATATATATATATATATATATATATATATATGTGTGTGTGTAATTTTTGGTGATATAATTTTTTTAATTAGATAAATTATTTATTAAAATTATATTTTTTTAATAATTATTTCTAAGTTTATATTAAATATATTTATTACTATATTAGTTTTAACTTACTTTTAAGACATTTTAAAAAATCGATATTTTGACAGTCTATATTTTTGTAAGTCGATATTTTGGAGTCGATATTTTGGTACTTACCTGTTTGAAGATAGGGAGTCGATATTTTGTCAATCGATATTTTTGACTCGATATTTGTGTATCTCGATATTTGTGTCGTCGATATTATGTCAGTGATCCGGTTCCCACACAACACCCATGTAATAACACATCTCAAGATTCACGAGAAAGTGTAAATCTGTAGATATTTGTGAATGGTGCGCCACCCTACAGGTAGTGTAGCGAGGCACCACAATGAATGCTGCATTCCACAGCACACATTGAAGGAGGAAAATGCCTTTAGTGATTGTTTTGGTGCAGGAAGTAGCCCCTTCCTGCACAAAAACAATCTCCGCACGACACAGATATCCTTGCACCATGGTGCAAGAGTGCCTGTATCAATTCATGGCTGAAGTTTGTGTGCTAGTGCAGGGGGAGCACAGAATTGCGACATATTCATGTAAATATGTCACATCCCTGTGCTTCAGAAGTGCTGCAGCGCGGTGCAGCTAAAGGGCTTGCAGTGTCACGCTGCAGCACTTCCTCATAGATCTCCCCCTATAAATTCACCATACAGTACTAATGCTTTATTTCAGGCAATCATGCTCTACAAATACATTCATTACAACTTTCAGACATTACCATGCAATTATAGTTCTTTTTTTAAACCCGATAAGGTAGTTCTGAAAAATTTGTTTTTCTGTTTTTTGTTTTCTATTTTTATGTAGTTTTTTAACAATTTTGTACTTTTTTTGGGTGTTTTTTTAATAAATTGAACAGAAAAGTAACTCAGTAAACAGTTAGCTTTTGGAATTCAACATCATTCCAAAAACAAAACAAAAAAAATAATTGCATTTGTGGTTCTGTTGAGCTGCACAAATAGCATCCACTAACTGTTCACCATAACAGATGATGGTTTTGCACTTAGTGCAGTGCTGCTGCAGAAAGGCAAATTCTGGGCGAATGTCTACTGGTGGTGCTGAAGTGGACGCTCCGGAGATGCTAGCAATGCCCGATGGTGGATTTGTGCTAACTATAACTTGCGCGCCCGCAATGCACTGCTGATGATGTCACATATTACATCGTTCATGACATGGTCAGTGACATCACTGATGACATCTCAAATGACATCACTGATTACATCACTGATGACATCATCCACATGACAATCTGATACATCTCATCCACACTAGTATAACCTTTCATCACTCACTTTAAAATACAGAGTACCATATTTGAAAACATTGACACACACATACCAGTTACTATATACGCACTCACTGATTCCTAAGTCTACATACACAACTGTCCATTCACCCACAGAATCACTTATACATGCAGTCACTGATCAATGGTAACACTATCAAATATACTCATACGCCTATATAGACATTGACACATCAGCAGTTATACTAGTCGATTATGCAGTGATGCTACTCACTCATGAAAAGAATCCATCACACTTACATTTACTCAACTACACAGTTATACACCCAACACCTGATTTATACATACACATAGTAAATCGTAATTACTATGTTAAAAATCACTATTACAATTATACACACATTCATACAGTTACTCTCACAATCACTGACTCTTACGTATACTTATTTATATACACCAACTCTCATATAGAATGCCTTTTATTTGTCTACTTTTTTGGAGATGTACCACTGACACATATATTCACTTACCAACACACAATAAACACACTCAGACACCCAAACAACTGTTTCCATAAACACTCCTAAACCCATATGCCTAGACAATCAACCACTCACACATCTATGCATAGAGTTACAACTCCCCCACACAACCACAGATACACTCAGTCTCCCTTACAAATACTCAACCAACTAATCAAAAACTAATATAGACACTCATGTAGTAAGTGACCAATTGATGCAGCAGGTTATAAAACAACCGAGACAGTGATACACACATTCACTTAGTTTGGTTACTAACCCATATATTTAGTGAGACACATTTAATTACTCACATAAACAATCAGTCAGACAGCTACTAAATCCTCCATCCAGACAGATATATCCACTCAATCTTTAATACAGATTGGTATATATATAAGAGATATTTAAATTTCAAATACAACCACATTCACTGGATGATGTAATCAGTGATGTCATTTGAGATGTCATCAGTGATGTCATCAGTGACGTCACTGACCATGTCATGAATGATGTAATATGTGACATCGTCAGCAGTGCATTGCGGGGGCGTGAGTTATAGTTAGCACAACTAACTACAACAGAGAAATTTCTATGGTTTTGTACGAGCGAAATGTCCAGCTAACTATAACACTCATGAAACCTATGTTTTTTTCAGTGAATATAAATAATACACACACACAAATATAACCCTTGATGGTATCCACCAAAGAAAAAGAAGGCACTCAAAAAGGCACTTTACAGCTACTGTTTAATCTGTTGGCTGGCACCTTTCAAGCTTGTGGGCTTTGTAATAGCCACGTAACATGGTGGGGCAGGAAAACTTGTTTGTAGTCCTGCCTGGCAGGAGAATTTAGAACTTCTTCCACATGGGAGCAAATACAAAGTTTGTTCCCTGCTCGCACTGATGCGGGCAGAGAAACAGATCAAAATATTGCTCCCACTCTGAGGGAGCAGAAGAAGTAGCAGCTCACTGCGGGTGGGATTAATGCTGGCTCCCCTTAAATGTGGGGAGCAGTCTTGAGCCACGGGGGCCTTGCCCCCTGTGGCCGCCCAAGAGTGTAACGTAGGTACTCTGGGTGGGTACCCAGTAATCAGGGCCCAGGGTGATGGGGTCCCTGGGACTGCTAACAGCTTGATGAGCTTCCCCTTTATTTTAAGCAGTGTCCCAGGGAGCTGTGGTTCCCTCTCCCCTTCAATGAAAAATGCGGCCCTGGAGGATGGAGTCCTCAGGGCCGTATAAGGGAGGGAGGCCATGCAGCCTATCTCCTCTACAAAAGTAAAATGCCTTTGCAGATGGGGTTGCCTGGACCTAATTCAGCTTAGGGAGGGGGGCCATGTGGGTCCCATTCCCTTAAAAATATATAAGGCCCTGGGTTATAGGGTATCCAGGGCATAAGAAGGCTCAGGGAAGAGGGCCACATGGCACCTATCCCCTTTAAAATTTATATGGCCCAGGGGAATGAAATCCCCAGAGCCATAATTGGCTTGAGGAGGGGGGGCTCATGTGGCACCAATCCCCTCTGAAAATATTCCACCAGGGATGGGGTCCCCAGGGCCAGGCCTTTTGGCCAACACCCACTGTGCATGTCTGAAGGCAGTGTGGAGTTGGCTGCCTTTGGGGAGGTTGGCCACAGAGCCTGGCCACAGGTTGGCCTTATGGCCAATCCCCATCTGTGCATGGATGAAGGCCATTTGCAGGGCGAGGTCGGTTGCATGTGGGGGTCTGGACAACACAGGGTATAGCCACAGTCTAGTCATTCTGCACAACATTTGCCATGCATGACCCAGGGCCCTTTGCAGTGTGGGGTTGGCTGACTTTAGGGTGATTAGGCACTGGGCCTGGCTACAGACCAGACCCTGTGGCTAAATGCCCCACTGTGCATGGCTGAAGGCCGTGATCGGCATGCGCTTGGATTTACGTATGGTAATTAAATATTACTTTACATTTTTAAAAAACTAGTAATTCACTGAAAAACCAAAGGTTAAACAAAGGTTAAAGTAACATTATATTCAGGGCCACATGAATTATGTGGCGGGAAAGGGCCAAATTACGCAGCAGGGTTGAGTAAATTATGCGGCGAGAAAAAGCAAATGTGTTGCATAATGCAACACATTTTGTAATTTTATTATTTCTTTATTTCATCATTGTAGGTCAAGCCTAGCACACCACGCATGCGCTGCTTGCAAGGCATGCTGTATCTGGTATGTGTCGTGGAAAAAACAACTCCCTTCTTAAATGCCTGCTTTTGTTTGGCGGATAGGGTAAATTAGTCCTGCCTTTTGGCATTTTAGACCTTCCCAGGCGACTGCCCCGTTATTTTGGCATTATTCTGTTTTAAAGATATGTTGGGTTCTGCTCACTCTTTTTTTCCTTTCCGTCTGCTCATCAACACGGCTTCATGGAAGCAGCACTTTATGTTTTGGAAATATCAATATTAGGGCAGCATTAACTTTCAATTCCGTTGCTGCCTGTTTGTGGCTTTCCCCTCCCTCCTCACACTCAAAGTCCTCCCCCACCCTCCAGCACCTAAACAGCTGTGGGTTTCTCATGACAGAGAGACCTCGAACTGCGAATTCCTCTCCCAGAATGCCCCTACATATTTTTTTATTTTAGAAATGCATCCCAGGATGGCTGAAATAGCTAACTCCGGTGTGCAGACAGAATATCAAATAAAAAATAAACACGGGTGGATAACTCTGCTCCGCCAGCGGAGTTTATGGAGTGTTGCCTACTCCGCGCCCCGTTTTGAACACAGAGTTTAGGCAAAGTTAGCCGGCCCCTCCACACTCCCTAATTAATTACAATTCTTTTAAAAGGCACTAACCTGCTGTGCCTCGCCATCCCGTTCTATTGGAAACCCCTATATTGTTCTTCTTGCACATGCGAATAGACAAGGACGTCAAGGACAAGGAAGGAGAGCGGCGATGGGGAGGAAGAAGCAGTCACAGCAGGTAAGTGAATTTTTATTAAATTATAATTAATTAGGTAGGTGGGAGGGAGCAAAGAGAAGCAATTGAACCCCGTCTGGGCGTAATAAAAATATTGAATTGCACAAACATCGAGTAAAAAATATCTTGGTTCAGAAATATCGACAGCAAGAATACTGTGGTCAACAATACTGACTTAAGGTAAATATTATCGACTTTCAAAATATTGAACTGTTTAATGTCATTTGCAAAAATATGGTTGTCAAAAATAATGTTTTTTAATTAACGGTATGTATTTTAGTATATATTTTATATATATGTGATGTATGTTTTTTTGTCTAAGAATTGTTTGTATTTTTAATATATGTGTTACATTTTTAGTAGTTATTAAAAAATATATTTGAATTTTACTTTTTTATTTCTGTAGCGGATTGTGAGTTTATTGGGGAATAGGGTGGGAAGTAATTTAATTATATTAAGTTAATTGATTACGTTTTTATTTAATACTAATTTTTTATTGAGAGTTTATAGTTTTAAATGTGTAAAGTAATTTATTTTTCTTTAGTTAGTAATTGGTTATTAATTCATTGTAAATAATTGATAACTAATTATGGTAATTTGTAATTAATTTTAGGTGTGTGTTGTGGTGCTCACAGGTGTAAAGAGTGGGAAGTAATTTGTTTTATCAATTAATATTTGGTTGTTAATTACATTTAATTAATGAATTTGTTCATTATGGCAATTGTATAAGGTGTGTGTTTTGGGGTTTATAGGGGTAAATGGTGTTAAGTAGTTTATTTATTTTTAAATTATATATTCTT
Source organism: Lissotriton helveticus (assembly GCF_964261635.1). Taxonomy (NCBI): domain Eukaryota; kingdom Metazoa; phylum Chordata; class Amphibia; order Caudata; family Salamandridae; genus Lissotriton; species Lissotriton helveticus. Next base: position 596,171,995 of record NC_136063.1, on the reverse strand, counting down.
TGTTAATTGATATTAATTAAATGAATTACAACTTTATTATGGTAATTGTGTCATTAATTTTTGGTGTGTTGTGGTGTTTGTAGGAGTAAAGGGTGGGAAGTAATTTGTGATTAAATAATTAATATATAGTTGTTAATTAATGTTCATAATTTGCTATTTATTTTGGGTCATTGTTTAATTTTGTGTGTGCTATTTTTACATTTAATGGGGTAAAGGGTGGGTATTAAATACATTTTGATTACTTTATTATTAGTTGTTAATAGTAATAGATTTTAATTAAAATATAACTTTGAATTGTGTTTTATCATTTTGTAGTTTAATTTAATTGTGTTATGGATATGATAGTGTTAAACTGTGTGTAGTCAATTAAGTTTCTTATTATTACTATTTTTAGATGAATCATTAATTATGTTAATTATGGAAGTAAATGTATTTTAAAATGTTAAAGTGTTTTGTTTTGGTGTGGTATAGGGTAGAAAATAACATAAATACATTTATGTATTGATTAATTTTTTGCTTTGTAAATATTTTCTAGTTTAAAATATGTATTATTGCTTTTTAAATTATTTTATTTTATGTAATATTTATAGGTTTTTGTTATATGTAGTTAATATTATCATATATTTTCTTTTTCTATATGTAATATCTTTTATTTTTCATTTTTTAAATATTGTTTATTTATTTTATGATTATTTTTAATTTATTTAACAAAGAAAATGTTTTAACTGTTTGAGTTTGAATAGCAATTGTTGTCTCTCAGCTATCCAACACTTTCCCTAATTTTGCACTCACTGAAGTGGGAATAGTCATTTTGACCTCTCTGCTATCCAGCACTTTCCCTACTGTTGCACTCACTGAAATGGGAATAGTTAATTTTACCTCTCCGCTATACAACACTTTCTGTACTGTTGCACTCACTGGCGTGGGAAAAGCAATTTTTACCCATCCGCTATCCAACACTTTCCCTTCTTTTGCACTTAACAGAGTAGAAATTTAAAAAAAATGACCCCTCTAATATCCGACACTTATCCTACTGTTGCATTCAGTGGAGTGGGAATAGTCATTTTTGCTCCTCCACTATCCAACACTTTCCCTACTGTTGCACTCTTTGGAGTATGAATAGTAATTTTTACCCCTCCACTATCCAACACTTTCCTTACTGTTGCACTTTATGGAGTGTGAATAGTAATTTTCACCCCTCGACCATCCAACACTTTCCCTACTGTTGCACACACTGGAGTTGGAATAGTAAATTGAATTTCTTCACTATCCAACACTTACCCTACTTTTGCACTCACAGGGGTTTTACTAGTTATTTTTTACCCTTTTGCGATCGAGCATTATCCCTACTGTTGCATTGATTGTATTTTGAAATGTAAGTTTAAATATTTTTTAATAGTTTAATGTTTTAATTTATTATAGATTTTTGTTTTTTTATATTTTAAATCATTGATATATATTTGTATTTCTTATGTTAGTTTAAACTTTTAACATAAATTGAAAATAATAGTTTATTCATTGTTTTAAAGTAAATATATGTGTATAAATTATTGTTTGTATGTTTATCTTTTTTATTAAGTTTATTTGTTATGTTTTATTAAAATGATTATTAAATCTATTTAATTTTGTTAAAATTATATTTTATTTTTTATACATCTATATTTTTTACATCGATATTTTTTAGTCGATATTTTTGTACTTGCCTGTTTAAGTATAGGAGTCGATATTGTTGTTGTATATATTTTTTACTCAATATTTTTAACATTGATATTTTTTTACATCAATGTTGTGTCAGTGAACTGCTAAGTCCTACAGATAAGGCTCTTTCAGAGCACAGGAATGCAACATATCTACAATGATATGTCGCATTCCTGTGCTCTCCCCTGTGCTGGCCCAGAAACAGCTGCCATGCGCCGGCGCAGGTACCCTTGCACCATGGTGCAAGGATGCCTGCAACATGGGGAGATTGCTTTTGTGAAGGAAGGGGCCCCTTCCTGCACAAAAGCAATCACTGCAAGCATTTTCCTCTTTCAAAGCGTGCTGTAGAATGCAGCACGCATTGAAAGAGGAAAAAACGAGGAGAAATCAAAACATTTCTCCTCGTTTCGCTTGGCTACGCCACCCCTATGGTGGCGCAGCAAACTGATGCATTTCCAGGTTTACGATGTCTCGTAAATCTGGAAATGCCTCAGTGGACATGGGTGTTGCGTGGGAACACCCACAGCAACACCCATGTCCTGCCCCTAACCCGCAAAGTGTTGCGTGAACAGGGGTGATATTTGCAAGCACAGGTTAAGTCACGCAGGGTGACTTTGCCTATGCTTATAAATATCCCTGAGCAGGCTGCGCCACCGCTGCGTCACACAATGTGATGCACCGGTGGCGCATGGGGCTTGTAAATCTGGCCCTCTCAACTGCCCTTCCTTCATCTCTTTCATTCTTTCTCTGAGTCCCTCTCTTTCTGTCTCTGTCTTGCTCCTCCTCATTTGCTGAAAACGGTGACTTTAAGAAGCGGTTCTTACCCCCTCTTCCTCCCTTTTCCTTTATTTGTTCCCCTGTGAAATGGATCCAAAAAAGAAAAACACTTTTGTCTGAAATGTTGTCTTTTTCTGACATTTTTCTATTCCAAAGTGCAGCCTCGGGACTGAAAGGAAAAAAAGGTTCAAAATACAAAAAATGAATTAATCAAATGATGCAAGATGGAGTGGTCGTAAAGTGGCCAGATTGGTTTAATTCACAACCACGCACATCAGCACCACTTTACAGAGTTTGCAAATGAAGTGCTACTTTCATTTTCTCTTTTTTAATAGGTCATTCATTTATACATGATATCTTATTTATAAAAATAAGGTAACAAAAATGCTTATAAAACTTTTAATATAACTCTGCAACATGCTGCATACAAGCCACACCACTCTGAACCATAGCTTGGATACATTAGCAAAGCAATAGCTCTGGCTAAACACTTATAAGGTCCCAAAGGTGAGACCTATTGGCAATGACAATGTTTGCTAAGCTTGGTAACACTCTCCTGACATTGGTTGCACCTCATAAGTACCAGTACCAGTTTAACACCAAAATATAGCAATAAGCAGCAGAAAGTTGACCCGTCCAGCTTTGCAAAGAGCCTTCCACTGCGCAGCAATGTTTCATCATATTTTTAGTAACTTTTTAACCATTTGAGCTAGAAACAAAATGTTGTTTTTGTTAAAAAAGCTGCAGAATTTACAGCAGATTCAGTATTATGTGCCAATGCAGCAAATCTATAATTATGTGAAAAACGCCACACCCGCAAAAAATGCATAATTCCGGTGGCCGGGTTATAGTTAGGTGGAATGTTCAGTGACCATGTCATGAGTGATGTAATCTGTGAGGTCATAAGTAGAGCATTGCATTTGCACAAGTTATAGTTAACTCAGGTAACTGTAATGGCTGAATTTCTATGGTTTTGTAAGAGTGAAATGTCAGCCAGACTACAAAGCCCCTGTAACCTTTGTTTTTTTTAGTGTTCACACAAAAAATTTAAGATTACAGGGATGTTATAGTTAGGAAATAGAATTAAAAAAACATAGAAATTCAATGAAAAAAACAACGGTTATAGGTACTTTATAGTTAGGCACAAATTTGACTCATACAATGCCATAGAAATTCAGCAGTTATAGTTACCGAAGCTACCTATAATTTACGCCCCCGCCATGCACTGCTTATGACCTCACATATTGCGTTACTGATGACATGATCAGTGCCATCGCTGATGGCATCACTGATCACATCATTGCGTGAGTGCAAAAGTTTCGTAAACATTTTAGAGGCTTAAACATATATACTGAGCTACAGCATGATTTAAATCACTATTATTTCTGTACCAGTAATTAGTCATACTTTTTCTAACATATTTAATCTAAGTGGCTGTGTGACTGTATAATGGTGTGAGTGGCCATATGGATGTGGTAGTAGGTATGCGATTAGCTGTATGGATGAGGGACTGGCTGTTTGAGTGGATGTATTGGAGAATGAGTGGGTGTGTGAGTGGCTGCATAGGTGAGTTAGTGGCTATCTCAGTGGCTGCATTGGTGTATGAGTGGGTCTGTAAGTGGGTGTTTGGGTGACTCAGTGGCTGTGTGAGTGGCTGTATGGGTGATCATAAGACTGTGGAACAATTTAGCTAGAGCTATAAAGCAGATAAGTAAATTAATAGGGAAGGTCGTACAAGATCAGATTTCATCTCCACATAATGTCACGAAAATGCATGGAGCATCCGTCCAGAGTTTAGAGGTGCCTTAGCCCTTTTGATCCAAGCTGTTGGAAAGTGGATTATTGGTAGGGGCAAATAAAGGTCTGCCACTGGCAATAAGGCCATTAACACATGGTAGGACTCAGCATAGGTCTTAGAAAATTATTCTGATATTCAACCCTTGGCAACGTGGCTGCAAGCAGACAGGCTTAACTTCAAAGACAGGTATGTAAAGCATTTAAAAACACAAATTCAGTAAATAATTAAGACACAACACTTAATAAAAAAGCAACACCAATTTATCTTTAAAATGACACCAAAATGACAAAAATCCAAAGTAGGGAACCAGAGATGAATCTTCAAAGATTTAAGAAAATATAGCGCTTAGAATATTATAGCACCATATTGTGATACCTGCCCGCTTCAGTTTTCTTCTAGTTCTGGTCAATCTCTGGAAGTTGGAGCAATGGAGCTTTTAGCGGGACGAACCTGGTTGGCTTGGCCTGCTCGCAGTTGAAGGCAGGCGGCCTGGCTGGCTAGGTTGCATGGGTCCCTCTATGGAGCTTTTTTTCAAAGTTGCTCCAAAGTTCTCCAAACTTCTTGAACTTCTTCCTGATTTTCCTCAAGGGGTCCCAAAGTGTCTCAAACCCAATCCAAGGGTCTGGAAGCTCCAAGATGGTCCTTGAAAGTTGCGGGCGTCAGTTCCCACAATCCACTGGTACAAAACCCTTACAAATCCACTGATGGTTCTCCAAGGTGCAGATTTAGTTGGCGATGTTCCAGGTGAGTTCTTTTCACCTGTAGCTTTCAAGGAATCCACTCTTTAGTTCTTTTCCAGCAAGATAATCCACAAGGGCTGTAGTTTCAGATGATGCAGTCTTCGGAGGATAGGCTTTAGAAATCTTTGCACAGCAAAACCTTTCAACAGGGCACTTCTGGCGTCAGTAAGTTTCAAGCAGCAGATCTGGAGAGCTCTGCCCCTCTCAGATACTAATTCCAAGTTCTCTGGGTCAAGCAGGAGGTCACTTCTGACCAATGGGAGCAGGGTATCTCCTCCAAGAAATGACCACATCCTGTAGAGTGTGGCATTATTTTGTCCCAGAGTGTATCAAATCTTTCAAATACATAATGGCTGATTTTCCAGGAAGGAGGTAAGAGCTGGCTAAACACACCCCTAGGATGGCTAGTTTACTTAGACTCTCCTCCCTGCATCTGCTCATACCTTCATTAATCCTACCTTCTGCCTAAGGTGGGAAGTTCAGAGTTGTAAATGGTACTGTTCTCTGCTGTCCTCTTTGAAGAACATAGTTTACAACTCCTCCCCCTGGCCTGGCATTCTTATGTAACAGCACACTGCCCTGCCAGCAGAGCTGGTTAACCCCAGGGGCTCTTTATCACCTCTACAAGGCAGCCTGGCTAATCCACTTAACTCTGACCAATCAGGGCAGACCACTGGAAGGCAGAATCTGTAACTTACAAACAAGAAAGTCTTATAACTTCTTGTATGTACACTTTAGGAAAAAGTCAACAATATGATATTGATATGATAATATGAAATGATATTGTTGGATTTATTAGTACCATTCTGGGAAGTCTTTGAATTGTATTTCTAGCCTTCTCCTATCAACAGTTATTAATCAATAACTTCGTACCATGTTTACCTATGTAACAAGGGATTTGCAATGGGAAAAATTACTTGGGCCATTTTTCCAGCACCCGGACTTACAAAAACATATTTTATAAGTACTTGCCTTATATCTACAGGAACCCCATCCCATGTGCAACTAGGGGAGACGTTGGGGGTTCTGAATCTGTAGAAATATTGCAGATCTTACCTCTACAGTGCTCCTAGCATCAAAGTCGAATTTGAGCAGCACTTTACCACAATGTGGGGGAGTGAAATGTGAAATTTCACTTTACCCAGGCATATAAAAATTCATTTTAGAAGGGTGTACCTTATAAATACCTGAACCCCCCCCCCCACCCCTGGGATAACTAGGGGAGACCCTGGGGGTCCCTAATATGCCAAAACATTATAGGTTATCCATTTTTTGTGCCCCAAAGTTGAGTGTGCGCACAATTTACTTTTTAAAAGCAGTCCTTTCACCCAGGGCTGTTTTTAAACTGACCTCAGGCTTCAGCAGTGCACACATGCAAGTGCAGAAAAAGGTTGCTGGCCTCTAAACTGCCATGCCCCAGGGTACTGGGGACTTCTAGGTAGTTTCACTCCCCCTGCCCCACTATATACTATGCACCTATAGGGGAGGTCATGCCAATCACAGGGGTAACCCATCATATCATTGAGTACCCTAGTGTATGTAGGTGTTTTAACTGTATTCTAATGTGTCTCTTTCAGCATAGCACTGGCCCTGGGCCCAGTTAGGCAGAGCCCAGGGTCAGTCAGAGTCAGTTACTGCCAGTATCAGTCAGCAAACAGTTGGGGGGTGCCTAGGGCACAGGATGACTTTGCAACACAAGCCCAGTGTAAAAACATGACTACACTGCACACAATGGATTCTTTGGTTTCTGCTCGCAGGAGCCTAGTCCCATGAAGTGTTGACTGCAGTCTAGCTATCTACAAATGGGCGCAACCCAGTGCTTCCTTGGTCGATTGTAGCCAGGGCAGAAGAATAGAAGATGCAGTGCAGTTTCAGCTGCCCCTTGCAAACAGGACAAGTCTGTTACTGAACTCCGGAATTCTGCTATTCTAGACGAAAGAAATTAACTGGGAGTATTTTAAAAGCAATTGCCAAGCTGTTGAGTTTGACATATAGTCAAGGAAGTCTTAGAATTTACTATGGTTCTTATGAGCCATAAATTCATAGGGGAAGGACACTTGTCTTTAGTTACAGGCTTCATGTTCCAGATGGAATTCCTAAAAATAATTATTAACGAGCAAAACCTAGTTGGTTTCTAATATTATATGTGCAAGTATCCTTTCCGTATACAGTGGCATCACACCAGAGAGATGACTGATGGCACAACAAACCACAAAAAAACCATTTCTGTCTAAATGGTTACTTCACTGTTCCTGGACAATAGTTATTTCACAAGACTTTCTGCCAATCTTCCCCACTGGGACTGACTTCTCCTTGACTAATGAAGGGTTCTTGTGTTGGTCATTGAAAGAAAGCCTCTCCCTGCATTCACTATAAATCTTTTAACTTTTACCAAATCAATAATTGGGCAAATGAGAATTGGAAGCTTCAATGCTTTTCTCTGAGCTAACAGAAACACATATGGCACCTAATTGGAGATACAAGTTATACAAATGTTACATTAAATTGGATAATGGTGCAGCAGCCTACTTTAACACTGCTGCAGTGTCAGTGGAGATATAAACAACAGGAGAGAATTTTTTGCATCAAAGAATTTATCAAAGTAGTTGTTTAACTTTATTAGGATTAAAATGATTACGAATAAAGAAAACAATAGTCACTTGCTAGTCAGGTGTTGTGCAAATAACCCTAGCTCATGGCTCCAATTGTGGTAGAACAAGCGCTAGCAAAGCTAGTAGGTCTCGCCATTAAAAGGTGACTGCTGACCTGTTGGCTTTGCCAATGCGTGTTTTGTATTGATGCATGTGTGCACTTTCATTTTTGTTGGAAGTGTGTAAATTAAATAAAGCCAAAAAGGTCACCAGCATGTGACGACAAATCCATTGCAAAATATATGCGGACATGGATTGCATCTTGGAGTGGTAAGACAACCATTCCAAGATGGCTGACATAAGCATACATGGAAATGCGTCAGGAAACACCTTTGGGCATTTTGGCTTTTTTTTTTACTGTACTGGTCCTTCATGACCAACAATGGTGTGAGAATGGTATTCTAAAAACTAAAATTCAAATGTGCAGGAGGAAATAAAAGTGAAGCAAGCTACTTCGTAGCACTTTGAAGCCGAACCTTCCCAAAAAATCATGGAGTGGGATGAGGACAGACAAGCCAGTGTATCTGTGTGTTAAAATCATGAAATGGATAGCTTTTAGGCTGTTCCTATCCACAAAATACCATAGATACCTATATTAAAGCTGATGGAGAGCCTTATTATCCACTGACTAAAGCCGGCTGAACCACAGTAACCAATGATTGAAAGAGGTTTTCCAAAAGCTCCTTTCTGTGTACGTGTCTATATGCATGTTTATAAGTGTGTTGTGTGGTACATGTTGTGCGTTGTCTGTTTTGTGATGACAATAGCTCTCATCAAACAGATAAAACTGTCTCTGTATGTGAGGGCTTAAAATTAAACAGGTCTTATGTCATCAATGATATGCAGTGACTAACAGCTGCAGACAGGACGGGCTTGCAAGTGTTAAAGTGCAATGCAGTTACATTGTTTTGTTAAAGTCAAGAGCATGCACCTTCACTAATATAGTTGTTCGCATGCAACTGATGAGCTGGGGTTCTACAGCTGGCATCAGAAAATAAATAGATCCAGGCAAAAACGTGTTTTCGGTACTGCTGTGAAGGTGGATTCTCTAATTAATTACATAGTGAGGTTTTTGGAGGATGACTCAAATAGCAAACCATTAAGGATATCAGTAAAACTTCATGGCATTTGAGTTGGATCCTTCCTGCCTACTGCTGTGAATCTCTAACCAGGAGTACTACTACTCATTCTCAAAGTTGTTCAAAAATCCAAGGCCCCTCTAGCATTTACCTAATCTAGCTTTTTATTCTGTTGGTGATGTACAATCCAGCCGAACAACACAAAGAGAGAGGAGGAGGGTAGGCCCCTCCAGAGACTGAAACCTACCACATAAACAGGTACAGCAGCATCAATGGAAGTGTGAGAGAAAAATTATTTTCTCTACCTAGTTCCCTAACAATTATAGAAACAGGCAGGAAACCAAATACTTTTTGGACTTATGCCCTGGTCTAAAAGTAGTTTACACACTCATTTTTTTAAAGTCTTTATTGGAACGATTGTTAGAAGTCACAGACACTTCGGAAGCGATCTACAAGCCCTGAAGAATGCCCCAGACTGTTGTGGCTAATAAAAATTGCAGAAACATGTTGGCAGATGAGGAATAGGCTTGAACCATTGTCCTCATGATACCCGTTAAAGATTGTTTTTAGTGATACCAGGTCTCTCTTTGAATAAAGGTGATAACATGGCAGCACAGAGGTATTTTTAGCTTAATCTGTATCCTGCCTTTGTCCAGTTAGTCTTAGTCAAGAACTCCCTCCTTCCTCTTAAGTCTTTGAGGATGACGATGCCACCCTGGTAGTACTATCCTACTGGGGTGGGGAGAAGATGCCGATGATGAAGCATGACACTATTATTTGTGTGAGGCTTCTTCTTCCATAAAGAATGACTTTTGCTACAAAAACAGCATATGTCCAAAAAGTCTTTGGTTTCCCGCCTGTTCCTACAACTGTTAGGCAACTAGGTAGAGAGAATAATGTCTCTCTCACACTCTCATTGGTGCTACTGTACCTGTGTATGTGGTAGATGTCCAATCCATCACTATCCACAACACCCTAGGCGAAGCCTCGCCACAGAAGCTTGTAGTGGAAACAGTGACTCCTTGCGTTTCTGTCTGTTCTTGTGAACTCCATCAAGGCCCTGGCTCTTTACTCTTTTGAACCGTTAAGATCAATGGAATTGTAAAGCTGAATCTTTCTTCATTATGATGGTTCATCATCCTTCTTGTACTGCTCTTCAGGCTTTTACCCCCCATTTTGCATCACTTCGCTCCTAGTGGTTTGCAGCATTTGTGAACTTTTGGGCTTTTCCAGTGTCAGACTGACCTTTAGGACAATCTTGCAGTGCTAGAAGAGTTGGTCTGGCAGATCAGTGCGTGGGCTGTTGTTTAACCTATTTGTGGGCGTCTTTTTTGATCTGGTGGGCAGGTTTTTACTGTTGATTTCCCTGATATTGTCACAAAATTACCTGCAACATGCATGCAGTGTCCCAAACCTTGCCAATCACCTATTCAGCAGGTTGTTACACGTTGAAAACAGCACTGATTTGCAAATGCTGGTCCCATTTTTTTAGCTATCTGATTCGCTAATGGGGCCACTTTTATTTTGGTGCCTGTGCCTATTTTCTGAGCCAATGTGACCCTGGCTTTTTCAAACCTATCCTTATTTTTCACCCGTTTTCTCCATCTATCAACTCTTGCAGACCTTGGTGTCATGTACCAAAAGGCATACCTTCTAGTAGAGTCCTCCACACATCCACCAAAAATGACACTGAGGTTGGAGTCTGCATCAGAAACTATTTATAATGCAGTTATTTTGTGAAGTTTGAAGGCACTCATAGTTAGGGACCCCTGGCCCTGATCCTGGACTTCTTTCAATGTGACAGGAGGAGAACCCTTGCCAGGGCTGTGCAGATCCTGTTTCAGAAGTCTCATGGTGACAGATTGTGTAAGGTAGACTAAAACATGACTGAGAAATGTGCATTCTTTAGGATAGGCATACATTAAAATGTAAATGTCAGAATTTGTAAAGCGCACAGCTACCTCCACCGGAGGTGTCCCGGCGCTGTCCATATACCGCTTAGGAACCCTTCCTGGCTTTCCTGGGAAATGTCCACTCCTGGGCACCCCCCAGGTGCAGCCAGGCATCCCAGCGCTTTTGGGGCCGTTGTGGAGCCCAGAGTTGCAGCGTGGGACCGATGATCAGAACAGGCACTGAGGCGAGAATATCCAGTCAGGGGAATTAATGAGCCAGAGACCCGCGAGACGGGAATCGAACCCTGGTTCCAAGGCGCCTGGCCAGAGTTCTGCATCAAGGTCTGCCTGCTCTAACCATTGAGCCACACTTCTCCAAGGGAATAATAGAGCATATCAGACTGGTAGTGTGGCTCTAGGAGGAAATTTAATTGTATAATATTGTATGAGGTGGGGCGGGGCACTTTCAAGAGTGGCACATTAAGCGCATATTCACTATCAATCGTGTGGCACACACAACGGGGTACGGGAGGCGTAAAGCCGTGAGAGAACGTGAAATAGAATGTACAAGGCTGTTCGTGGCACGAAAGTAAGAATAGATGGGTTATGCGGTTCCAAGGCGCCTTCAACATCCTTGTATCTCGCTGAGCCCTCCATCAAAGCACTTTGATCAAGTTGCACCTGCGAACAGGCACAGGGAAGGCAAAACAGACACTCTTAAACAAGACCTTGCAGAAATATTGCACGTTGTCTGCACACTCTTATTTACAAAGTTAATTAGCGGAGTCTCAGAGCGGCGACGGCCCGTTTGTACGACATGTTGCACCTGAAAGTCCAAGTGTCGCGAGAAGATCTATAGTAATAATGACTCTGTGTGCACAGCTCTCCCTTAACAGCCGGGCTGTTGCGCGTCCCACTCAAGCTGTGACATCGAGTTCTGAAAGTAAATGTTAGACGAATCCCCGAAGAGGGCTTGTCGCTGGATTACATTTGCCATATGTGGTGTGCTTTACGGGCCTCGTTTTCAATCTGTGCTCGGAATTAGCGATTAAATTGTATTTATGTAATAGTTTTGAGACAGATAAAAAGGGAAAATAAAACATTTGTACCATGTAAAAGCACCGATAACCTTCGCTTTGCTTGATATATATTTTCGCATGAATGTTGGAATGCCTCAGACTGTACCCAGATGCATATGCTTGCACAACAATTCTCAATTGCTCTCTGCAGCAGTTTATGACAACCATCTGCTTAGACCTCACTTCATTCTCCCACTCTAAGCAGCTAAAATGAAAATATGGACAGAAAGTATACAATAGCTTCTGCCAGGAAATGGTAATGTTAACAGAAATGTTAATTCAAGGTGTTTTTTCAAATGCATTTAGTCACATGTGGCTGCTTTTAAAACTAATGCTTAATTCATGCCGATATTTAAAGTAAAAGATGCATTTTTTAGTGTAAGCACAGATTTCTCTTCAAGCCAACATTACAGCTTTTTATGAACATTTTGACATATTTATCATTGTCTGAAAAATGACTGGCGATTGATAGATGTCATGGAAGGTAGTTGATTATTTGTCATAGTTTTCATGTAAGAAATAACAAATGGAGATGTTTCTCAATGCACATTAAATGAATGGTTCTTATTTAGCTCTGGCTACAAGCCACTTTAGGTGCTTAGTCAGACCTATTGGCACACTGTGCACCCTAAAACACACATAAACTCACAAATACGTACCAGAACGGGGTTTTAGGTCAGCCCCACTCAGACATCTACTGGTCTTGGTGCACCCCCTTCAAGCATTAGCTGAATGGGCTGGCCTTTATATTTTGGACCAGCCCATTGGATATATCATGAATGGCTAGTTTTTCCAGCACCAAAAATAGTCCTTTGATTTATTATTTTTGCCATTAGCATCTTGCCTTGATTTTCTTAAAACTTCACAGAAGTACTTTGTATTCTACCTCACCTTTCAGGGCCGGTGTTGGCAATCCCAACACAGGTCAGAGAGCTTCATTGTGGAGCTATTGTGAGATGACCGGAGCAGCAGCAGGCCACCTCCTGAATGTCTCACGGCTCAACGCCACCACCATGGAGATGGAGAGTGTCTCTGATCACAGAATAGTGATGTGAGTGAAGGTGATGTGTAGTTCCGTCTTCCCTTTGAATTCTGCTGCATGCCTCCCCTGCTCATGAGTGCGCCATGGGCCATGGGATGCTCGTGAGCAGGAACAGTGCATGGCAGATTGGAAAGGGGAAGATATCCTTTGTCAGACCATACATAGAGAACCACAGGGCAGGCTGGGGCTACTTTGAATCAACTATGGAGGTTGAGGTCATTTGCCACTGATGTTGCAGGGCTTGTCCAACTGTGGATCTGCAAACTGGCCCAAGAAATACCCAATTTTCAGGTAACTGTCCGGTTAGTGATGACAAACAGTTACAGGCTTCTCAAGGAGGAAGTGTGTGGTCACCTGAGAGTCAGGCGGCAGCAGTCTTGGAGGTCACATTCCCGATTGTACTGGCAGGAGGTGCACCCCCAGCTGGTTTTACACCAATTAGGCAACTGCAGTCCTTCACCATGGCTAGTAGAACAGAAGTGCAACTTATCCAGGTTCTTTCTGATGCTCAAGTGACCTGCTAAGAACACTTTGTGAACCATTGATAACAGAGCATTCCTATGCTCTAAGGAAAACTTCAGCTACTTGCTGGCTCCTGGATCACGATTCACAGGCTCGCTGGAAAGCAGTCCATCCTCCCAGCAAACATAGGGCCTCATTAGGATGACGGGCGGACTTTGCCCGCCCGTCATCCCATCGTAAATCGGGACCGCCCGCCATAAGGGCGGGGGTCCCAGGGGTGCTATTAGGATGTGCCCGCCACAGTGGCGGGCACATCCTGTATTTTCAGCATTGTGGCGGGCGGTGCTCTCTGCACCGCCCGCCACAATGCTGAAAATGCACTTTCACATTGTCATTTACAAAGCGGCAGGCACCGCGCGGTGCCTGCCGCTTTGTAAATGCCAATGAAGGGGGGTACCACAGGTACCCCCATGTGCACCCCCACCTGTACTTCACTCTGGGGGCCCACAGGGGGCCCCCAGAGTGAACACCGCATGCCTTTCCGTGGCGGCATCGCCGCCGCGGAAAGGCACTGAAAACCAGACATCATAATATGGCTGGTGGTGTCTGTTAGACACCGCCACCATATTATTCCTTTTCCGCCCCGGCCGCAAGGCGACCGGGGCCGAAAAAAAGCGGCGGACGGTCTTTCCGTCCACCGTGGTCCCCCCCGCCATCCTAATATGGCGGGGGAAATCTGGTTATGATATCAGGCGGATTGCCTCGGCCAGGCTGGCGGTGGCTACTGCCAGCCTGGCGGAGGCAATCCGCCTGATATCATAATGGACACCATAGTCTGCTGTTCCTGGGATTCCTATTCCTGGTTGACTTCTTCCTGGGTTTCCTTGCAAAGTCCCACAAGCATAAAGCACTCAACTTGTGCCTGGTCGAAGTCCTTCAGAGTAGGGCTTGCAGCATCTAACAACTCGGGTAGCTCCGCCTTGGATCCAGACCCTAATGCCTGATCTGCTCCTGGGGTTTCACCTTCTTTTCCTTCAGAAGAAGGGTGGATGGACGCTGTAGTCCGTCCCTTCTCAGAGTCTGCCCTTGTATGCTTACTACCTTGCTCGCATTTGAGGAAAAAAAGAACTCAAAATTCAAGAAAGAAAGTTCCTTTCTCGCAATTGTGGCTGGGATGTCCACAAAGCACAGCAACTCTGATCAACAGTACTGAGATGCACTGAGCTCACCCAGAGCCCCTGTGAATGCGGGGCATGGTGTCAGAGTGTTTCGATTGGCACTGGCCATCGCTCGATGCTCCCTTCAGGGGGTTACCCCAGGGCCCTCTAAACACACCTGATGCTGCTGTCGGTGTAGTTGATTGGAGCCTGTTGAAGAAATGTTTGTGCTGCATCCAAAGTAAACACAGAGAAAATTCATAGGACAAATATCAGGAGAGTGATTACGTCCTGCGAAGATGTCTTGAGCACGGAAGAAGCCGGCAGAAAGCGGAAAGGGCAGAAATCAACCCTTGCTGATGGATAAGGAGAAACTACTGTGTAGCAGAATTCCAAGGTCAAAGCTCCCTAAATAACTACCTAGTCAGAGATAACGGTATCCATACCCCATGGTTCCCCAGCCTAGAAACCCCTCGTGCAATAAACAGTCCACGCTGATGGTTAAGCGTAAAAGGCCATTTATTAGGACCAGGCTGCACAACATATCAATCAACAATACCATCAAATAACCAATAACAAACCCTCCAACATCAAACTCTTCATCCATTTACTCCCTTCACTCACTCTGAACTCACCTCTCATTCCACTCCATACCCTGTTCCGTTCTTAATCTGTTTCTTCACTTCTCTTCTAGCATCCTCCCCTCTATCACCAGGCATTACACTCATGCCTCCATCCCCCCCAAAAGGCACCCTCCCCCCGAGGGATGGGTGCGCCCGCTACAGACTCCCCCACCCCTCCCAAGTACCGCTACCCCTGCAGCCTGACCTAAACTGGCAACGCTCAGCCTGCTCCGCTCCCGAACCCTAGTAAAGTGTAGGGTGGGTGGGTGGGCGGGTGGCCTTTCTTAACTTCACCCTCCTGAAAGTGCCAGAATGCAGGAAGAGGAAGTCACCTTCCTCCCCTGCATTCTTTTACCCACCCCCAAACCCCACCCCTTGACCCCAGCCTGGCCCTCCCAGCCCGAAAGACCCAGTGGGAAGACTAGTCTGCGACTCTACTTCCCCCGGGGCCCAGCATTCGGCAATTAGCAAAAACAAGTGAATCTTTCCCATATCTTAAGACATAGCTCTACTGGTTTCTTCTATAGGGGACTTTGCCAGTAAACATTATAAGAAAAAAACAAAGAAATTCTTCTAAGCCTGAGTAAGGAACTGGTTAACAGTAAATTCAGTTTGGACGGGAGCACCTCTGTTTCACAACCAGAAGAGAAGCCCACGGGCCTCTAGAGCTACTATTATCGTCCTCCTCTGGAATCCGGCATGCAATTGTCTCTGACCTGCATTCAGAGCTCTCTTCTTTGGAGGGATCTTTCAGTTTGGCTTCGGCTCTTCAGAGATTTGGGAGAGTCAGAACATAAAAAACAAAAAAGGCTGATGGGAATGGAAACATTCATAATAATGAAAATACTGAAGTCGATCCTCCATTCGATCAATTAATCCAGCTTCTCTTCTCCACTTTCGATATTTCAGCTTCTCTGGGGGACTTGATACTGGACGTCCTAACAGTGATGCAACAGTGGCTAATGAACCCCCGCTTAAGCGGGGGCTGAAATGGAAACGGAGGGCTGATGAACCTGATGCCAATAAAACGATCATTAGTCATTCCATCTGCAGACAAAATGTTAATAAATATTGGATAGGGAATGCCATGACAGGGGCGTGTAGTCATAGTCAAAGAAAAAAGAGAAAGGAAAATCACGTCATGATGAAGAAAGTGCACACAACTGAGAGAGGGACAAACAGAAAACGTGTGCATGAGAGAAATATAAAGATAAAAGCATGTGAAAAAATATGGGGGAAAGTAAACAATGGACAGGAGAAAAAAGGAAGGGTGAAATTAAGAACAGTGAAACTGAAAAAAAGGTGGAAATTAGGATAAATGGGTGTAGGAATGAATGGATGGAGAGTGGAAGAATAGAGTGAAAGGATGGAGTAAAACAATGGGTAGGTGTAAGGGAAAATAGATGTACGTTAATGGTGTTTTATAGCTCGCCAATCACTCAATAGTGTATTAGCGTGGGAAGGGATGAAAAAGTGAAAAGATTGTGAGATAAATGGGTGAATGAGTGGAAGTATGAGGTATGGACAGATAGTATGTGTGAAAGGATGAATCGATGGATGGATGCTGGCTGGATGGAAAGGTGAAGGGATTGACAGATGAATGGATGAATAGATAGGTTGAATGGATTGATAAATAGATGGATGGAAGGAGGATGAAAGGGTAAAGAAGAATGAAAGCGTAAAGGTCAGGATTGACCCCTTTGCATGCTCATTGTAAAGGTATGGTTCAAGTGGGGGGTGTTTTAATGTTATAGCTACACCCTTGTTATGCAAAAAACCCTACATAGGATCTTTGAATCAGTGGTATTAAATAATGACGAATCAAGGAAACAAATCAGTTTATAGAAAAATATTTCAAAGTAGCTAAATGCTATTAATTCTTGCATGCCTTCTCTGGTGCGTCCCATCAAGATCGCTAACGACTCAAATATAGTCGGAAGTCACTTGGAAAACGACCCAGATGAAGGTTTGTCTTTCCACACGCATTTTTGAAAGGTCCCGATGTTGATTTTAAAAAAAAGCAACTACATTTTCTACAAAAGTACGCTGATCTGAAGAGGGGGAATCAAGGTAAACGGAATAACCAAACTGGCAAAACTTAGGGGAAAATTGCTTGAATAGAAGAAAGGTTATATGGTAAAAGATCCCGGCAGACTGCTTCCATGGTGCATAGTGTGGCTCTGCGTGTAATTGGTTAGCATATGAAGAACAGGGACACGCCACTCATTAGCATACTCTGGGCAGAAGACCTCAAGCAGTATTCCCCTCCTTTACAGTAGTTGGCCACTTCCGTATTGGGCAGGTTTGCGAAAAGTTTGTAGATCTCCTCACCTGCGAAATGAAGCAGCAGCGATCTCTTTACTGTGCTGTCTGTCTCTCTGGTTGCAACAAAGTAACTACACAATCCAAATCTTCGGGCGGGGGAGGCGGTGGCTGGGTCGGCAAGCTCACTCAATGGTGGTAGTGCACTGACCTGCGTGTGTTACGTGGCCACCGTGGCCGGAAGCTGCGCTTGTGGTTGTGCCTGCAGAGGGCCCGCATTGGCTTCTTCATTTGCCATGGAAGCTAGGTGGTGTTGGTGTCCGTACCCACACACCACGTCTACTTCACTACTCCCCCTTTTTTATTCTTCTTTCTTTTTTTTCTTTGCTATGTCAGGCCTGACCTGTCTTTGAGGGTTGTGGTGAGGAGTAGGTGCAGCGTTCCAGCACTGTGGCAGGGAGTTGGTCAGGACTGTTATGACCTGGTCCTCTCCTCTTACCGTTTTGTATGTTTTTTTTTTCTGTCCTTGCTGTTGATTTCGTTCTTGTCATCTTAATGTCCTCTACTCGTTTTTTTTTCAGGTACTCTTTCTGCACCCCAGTCGTAGGCACAAGTCCTCTTTGATGCCCTCAGAATGATGCGGATGATTTCGCCTGCCAGAGCGCCTCTGCGCATCAGTGAGGGAGGAGCTACAGCAGTCGGCGGGCTCCTGAGCAGGTGACACCATGTGCTTGGCCCTTCCTTGCTCCAGAAGGCAGCACTTCTTCGCCCCAGCAAAGCAGTTGAAGGAGCGGGGCTGAGCTTCAGCAGGTGAAGTCTAAGTCAGCTCAGCGACTCTATTTCTGGGGCACAGAATCTTAGCAGACCTACCGCACAGCAGCTCCTGCACTGAGGTAGGTCTGCATTGGGTGGACCTGCCAAGGTGGTGCTGGGTCTGGGTGTTTGTGCCACGGAGGCATCACAACCCCCACTGCGAGTGTGGCGCTGTGTGTAAATGGTTAGACAGCGTGGCCGGGAGCTTATAAAGAACAGGGACACCCCACTCATGTGCATACTGTGGGCGGAAGACCCTGAGCGGTCTTTGCCCCCTTTATTTATCCCCGCGTGGCCGGAGGTTGATACATGGTTTCACTAACTTCTGGGTCACCCTCGGCACCACTCTCGCAGTTTTGGGGTTGTTACACATAGTTTTGTAGCATATACTTCAATCAATGATAAGTAGTATTGTCGAGCTATCCAACGATAAAACACCAATCTACCTTGCAGCAGACCTGGGGGTACGGGATCAGAAGTGAAACCATGGAAAATGTGAAAGTCGTTACTGTAAGTGAAGTTCCTAGCCAAACCTCAAGTTCGGCCAAAATAAAAATCATGAATAAGCTATTTTTTTAACCCCTCAAAAAAGCATTTCTTCCTCAGTTCTGTCTTTAAAAGATTTTGGCTCTTCAGATCTGTCCTTGGCGAGCTTTTCCAAGAGTTATTGGATAGAGGTAACCCGGGTAAAATTTCAATTCAAGTTAGTCACCTCAGTAATTCAGAGACTACTGGGTTAGCGACCCAGCACTACATCAAAATTTGTTTCCCCTCAGAAGTAGTCGAATTCTATCCGAGACAGGAGTGTCCTCAGGTACCATATTTTATCAAGACATGCAGTTCTGACGGCAACTTAAGTCGAATGTTGCTATTACGCCTATCCCCTAGAGCGATAAAAGGGCAAACCATAAATTATTTGGGGATAGCAACTGAATAATAACACTTTAAATTCTAAATGATTGTTATGACAATGTCATCATATCCCACCTCAACGAAATGCTTCCCTCCCTCGGATGTCAATACAGAGAGAAAACGGAAAGACCTCTCTCTGATCCATAGGTTACTGGGTACCCGTGCCACAAAAAGTAGTTATTTGGAACAGTCATGGTTATATATAATACTTGTCAGAAGGATAGCATAAACAAAATATGGAGCAAATTGCCAACGTACTACTGCAGGAAACATGATTTCGTCCTGTTAATGTTATGTGATTTTCATAAAGAATGCTTTACCAACCCTGGCCGTTTTGCGGAGGGCCAATTGACTTTGGTGTCTGTTCTCTGTGTCAGGAAAATAGACAGCATAGGGCCTGATTACAATTGCGACGGTGTTTCGACTGCTGCACTCCTGGTGGTGACGCAGTGGCAGTCCACTGTCTGCCAAATTACAACTCTCACATTTGTACTGTCGGTGGACCACCAGCTACGCCAGAGAACAGTTTTTGATTGGTAATGGTGGAGCTGCGCCACAATGTAAAATGCTCAGCTGGACTGCGCTAGTCCAGCTGAGCATATTACGAGTTCCTGCACCGTCAGCCATTTCATGGCAGGAGTCCTGCCATGAAAAGGCTTCCGGAAGCAGGCAAAAGGGGCCCCTATCTCCTCCGTCATGGGGATACATTCAGGGGGGCACAACATGTCCTTCCTGTCTGTATTCCCCCCAAAGTTCCAGCACGGCATGGATGTCACCATCCATACCTTGCTGGAAAATATTTTTGCAGTTAAAACTGCAGTGCCTAGAATCCAGGCACCACCATGGGAAAAGCAAAGAACTGCCCACTTTACTCAAGTCAAACTCATAATAGGGCGGGTGGTCCTTGCACGGCTTTCGCAGTCCTGTGTTGGCGGTACGACGGTGCAGCATGACCAACCATTGTAATCAGCCCCTTAGTTATGACCTGGAGCTGGGTGTTAGCTTGCCACATTGTACCACCATCTTAAGACAGTTCTTTTAAGTCTTTGGTTTGTCTAAATTTGTATATTCTGCCTAGATTACAATATCTAGTTTTCTTGAAGAGTTAATGGATTTTGATGTGAGCTGTGTATGTTACGCCAGTGGTTCCCTGATTCTTTATTTATTGTGGGAAGAGACTCCTGTTTGAAAATTCCGCTCTCGCAATTTGATGACCAGCATTCAGAGTTATTAACTGTTAGAAATGGGGGTCTCTATTTGGCAGGTTGTTACCCTGTCCAGGTAGGCACCCTTCTTCCTAGTTAGGATTAGGGGGATACACTTCTGAAATAACCCCTGCTCACCCCCTTGGTTGCTTGGCACGAGCAGTCAGGCTTATCTTGGAGGCAGTGTGTAAAGCATTTGCACATAACCAACAGTAATACAGTGAAAATACTACAAAAGGACACCACACAAGTTTTAGAAAAATAACCAATATTTTGTCCGTGCAAACAAGACCAATAACAATAAAAATCCACAATACAGGTCTTAGAAATAGCAAAAATAGACTTAAATCTCAGTTCCTTGATGTCGAGAGCTCCGTCCGGGGCTATCATAGCATTGTGAACCACAAATCCAAACAGTTCTGGCTGACTGCAGTGTTACGGACCAGCTACGGTGTTGGGAAGGCCCGCAAAAAGTACCTTTAGGAATTCACGGCATTGGTGACCTATTGTTGAGCTCCGAAGAGCCGGCATTGGTGGGTGTTGGTTCTGGAGGTCGGTGCAGGAGTCATTGGGCCTCAGATGTCACAGGTGTTGCAGATCAAACTCCTCACAGTTAAAGTCAGGAGCGCCGGCATCAGCAGGCATCTGGGCTGCAGTGCAAAGTGCAGTGGTGCACTGTGTGCTGACCTCAGGTCGCGGTGCAGGCAGCAGCTCAGTGACGATTGTCCACTGGCATCGGTGAGACCTGGACTGCGGTGCAAAGTGATGCGGTGCTCGTTGAGTTTCTGGCAGGTCACGGTGCAAGCAGCATCTTCATCGTTGCTGAAGCATTGTTGTCAGCTGATAACTGGAGTCGATGGCGCTGGCCTCGGTAGGCCAAGGCTGTGGTGAAGGATGAGGATGGTGCGTCATGTAACTACGAGCGGTGCCCTCGAAACACGGGGCAAGTAGCGGCATCAAGGTTGGCGTGGAGCTGTGCCCTGGAGAATACTTGCGAGTCGTTGTGAAGCCAGGTGGTGCAAAGTGCAGTGCCCACAGGTTGTGGTGCAAGCAGCGGCTTGGTGGCAGCATTGAACGGTGTCATCGGTTTGACCAGGGTTAGACTAGGGTTGTGATGTGAAGTACGTCGGTGCCCTCTACGGTGCCTTTAGGACACGGACCCGGCAGCGGAATCGTTGATGGCATGGGTTACTTTTTCTTCTGTTGCAGAACAAAACACACAGTTCCCAGTGCTGAGAGCAGATGTAGTTGAAGTCTTTGCTATTCCTGAGACTTTTTGAACAGGGGCCAAGCTCTACCTCAAGCACTTGGAGAAACTCACATGAAGAATTTGCAGAAAGTTCAGTCTACCCTCACAGCTTCTCCAGCTCTTCTTCTTGGTAGTCTTCTTGGTCCAAAAGAGTTCTCTGAAGTCTTTTATCTCCCTGAGACTTCCAACAGGAGGCAAGCTCTACTTCAAGCCCTTGGAGAAAATTCTAAAAGCAGGATGATGAAAGTACAATCCAGTCCTTTCCCTGCCCAAGATAGAAGCAGCAAGCAACAGGCCAACAAAGCAGAGCCCGCCGCAAAGTGTCAATTCCTCCTGACAGCTTTTCCTGGCAGGTTCCTTAGTTCAGCACACAGGATAGCTAAGCAAGAAAATACCCACTTTCTAAAAGTGGTATTTTCAAACATACAACATAAAAATCATCTTTACCAAAAGATGCATTTTTCCATTCTGAGTTTAAGCATACTAAACTCCATTTCCCTATCTTGTCCCAATGGAAAGTTATTCTCGTAAGATCTTACAAAGTATTTCCCATTCTATCCTATGGGACAGAAAGCCGTTCCACAGTGAAAAATGAAATACACTGTATTTCACTATCAGGGCATGTCACAGATACACCAGAACATTTCTTATCTTTCACGTACACCGCACCTCGCCCACAGGGGTACCTTGGGCCTACGTGAGGTATGTCTTACATGTAAGAAAAGGGAAGGTTAGGGTCTGGCAAATGGGTGCACTTGCCAAGTTGACATAGCAGTACAAACTGCACAAAGACACTGCAGTGTCAGGTCTGAGATTCCTTTACAGGGCTACTTCTGTGGGTGGCACAACCAGTGCTGCAGGCCCATTAGTAGCATTTGATTTACAGGCCCTGGCACTCTCAGTGCACTGTACTAGGGAATTAAAGGTAAATCAAATAAGCCAATCATGGAAACACCAATCCATAAACACAAATTACGTGGAGAGCATATGCACTTTAGCACTAAATAGCAGGAGTAAAGTGCCTAGAGTCCTACAACCAACAAAACAGGGTGAAAACAGGAAGCCAAAAAACAAAAAATGTCTGGGGGTAAACCTGCTGAAAAAGCCAAGTCTAACATTAACCTAAATGACATTCCATCAACTTTTGGTAATGTTCACTGGGTATTACCCCTTTTAAGGCAATATAATTTATTCAGCCTTAATTGCTGTTTACCATTGGACTGTCCTGCTGATGCTACTTTCAAACTGGGCAACTCCAAAACCCCAATTAATTATACTTTTGTATCCTTGGACCACTTTAAAACTATCAGCAATTTTAAAGTTTCTGATTTGGGTGCGATTGACCACTATGCCCAGGTTCTAACTGTTAAGTGTCTGAGTCAAGTAAGAAATCATTTTTAATAGTGGATAAAGTGGTGTACAACAAAAGGATGAGGAGGGTCTCAATTTCTGATGATAATCTCAAAGCTCTGTTTACGAAATGAATGGATGAGCTTCCGTGAGTGGGAAAGGGTCCTGCAATAAAAAGTGGTACACTCAATTGTTAAAATCAGTTATGCAGCTTTTAAAAGTTCAGTGTCATCGCAGACATTCATATGTTCAAAATGTAAAGGGCAGAGTTGGGTAGGATGGCTCAATGATGAATGCAAAGTGGAAAGAAGTTCTATAATTAAGATCTGCCATATGTTAAAAAAATAACCAAAGCCTATCTGTGCTAAAGGAGCTAAAGGAGGCTAAAAGAATCTAAAGTAGTATGCAACAACATAAAAAAAGAGAATATTTTGAAGCAAAGTGGGCTTTAATGATTAATGCCATTGGTAAAAGCTACTTGAGGAAAAAGCGGTGCCCGGTGGATTTTGAGATAATTTCTTCTCTGGGTCACCTTAAGGCTCTGGTTACTGAGGCTCAATCAGCGGACTTCATCCTGGATCTATATCGCTGTCCCTCCAGGGTTTTTCCCCTGTGGAAAACACTGACCCAGAATGAACCTTCAGTTTAGTATCATTATTAGAATTCACTATTTTAGCCAAAGTAGTTTGTAACCTGAAAATATCCTGAGCAGGCGGCCCAGACAGATTAACTGTAGTGTTGTTTAAGGCCCATCTTCTTTTGTGAATACATTTGCCCTGTCCTTTTTATAAATGGGTGACCACTGCAGGTATTTTGCCCGATTGATGTAGGGGACAATTATTAAACCAATCCACAAAAAAGTAGGGGTGAGTTGAATTTTCCTTTCTGCCTGCACAATTGTCAGAATTTTGGCCACTCTTAACTGTGGAGTTCTGGCCAAATTTGGGCAAATGCTGCATTGTAGAAGTTTTCTCCCTCAAGGCTTCAGATTATGCGAGCTGACGATCGAGGTTTGCCATCCCTTACTGTTATTTTCTAACAAGGCGTTCATGAGCAGTCGTGGTCAGAGGGCTGCTATTCAAGTAGATTTGCTGTTCCTTAAGTAGATTTTCTACTCGAGCTGCAGCAAAGTCAACTGCAATGGCCAAGTGCTCTTGTGCAACACATGGTGGCGTTTGTGATGATTTGCAATGCTACTCGCACTATCGGCTCTAAATTGCAGCACAAGGAGCCCGAGCTGCATATTTTCCACACGTTGGCCAAATTCCAAGGAATATTGTGGAGCTGTTCTGTAACTCTGTGGAATTCCGCAGAGTGAAACTCCACAAGTTCCGCCTACAAAAAAGGAGATCAATCTATTCCAGGAAATTATAGGTTATATTCATTGTGTATTTTACGTTTTAAGAGCTATGCAAAATTCATTATTTTACATTTAGAAAATTGTTTTTTTTCCTCAGGACATGACCCTAGAGTACAAGGCGGCTTCAGGCTCAATTATTCGAGAATGGATCATTTTGTATGGTACTTTAGGCAGCGGCAATGAAATCCGTGAGGCCTGTGGGCAAATTATGCAGCTGTTTTGTGGATTTCAAGGCAGCCTTCAACTTGGTCAACAGAAAGACACTATGGAACAAACCACAGTCCTTAAACAACCCCATGGGCCTTCTAACCATGATTCAGCAGTTTCACTTCAACAACTGGGTCCAGACTGACTTGACAGGGTTAGGTCATCAATCCGAAAAAAATCCAGTATATAAAGACCTACGGCAAGGATGTGTGTCTTATTTATTTCTGATCTACTTTAAATGCTGACAGAGACAAATTATTGTTCTCCTAACACTGGCAAATTTGCATATGCTGTACTTAATGTATGCTAACTTTTTAATCCTAATGGAATCCATGCCAATAAGTCTCCAACAGGAGCTAAATGTACTGGGATACTATTTAATTTTAACAGCCTACTTGTAAATGTCAGTAAAACCAAGACTTTGATATTTTCTGAGAGACCCAAAAACTTTAAGTGGTATTTAAACAATGCACCACTGAAGCAAGTATGGCATTCTAAATATTTATGGCCATACTTTGCCGACAACTTCAAATTGGATAGTCATTTTGAGGTGCTAAAAACTACAACTATGCCACAACAAATTCCCTTATAAAAATTCAGACTCACGACCTTACCTCTAAAGAAGGTAATCTTGGGTAAACTCATTTCCCAGGCTCTATGTGGAGTCAAACTGCTGTCTATGGATAGTAGGGTAGGCTGGCTGAAAATGCGAGCCTGCTCTTAAAGAGATTATTCAATGTCTTGGTGAATGCAATGATACAAGAATTGAAATAGGTTTACATTTGTGTGACTTGATAGAACATTCATGTGCTTTAGGCTTTATATTTTTGCTTAGAAAGCCCATACACAGGGATAAACGCTCAACTCAGTCAATACAGAAAATAGCGGGAATATGTTGGTCAAAGTTCAAGCTGTAGTTGTAACTTTGTGACCTCGTTCAGAAATGGGTACTAAAAGATTGGTAGGGTACATCTCCACTGCCATCCTTAAGGGGTTAATAAATGACAGAGTTATAGTTATAAGTCTCAAGAGGGATAGAAGCTTTATCTATCCGTAAAAAAAGTGTTGTTGCTGTGGAAGCAATAAACTTGAATTCAGCTTTGACATTTCTACTAGGCCCATACGGGTAGGATTTTTTCTCAGATTCAATACTGCACCTCAGAGGCAATGGTCCTCAGATGGTTTTTCTACATCTTAATGAGTGGTGAGAAGTTAGGAGGTCACAGTGTCCGCCACCTAATGAGGACTATTAATTGGTAGCCAGCTCACAATTTGGAGATCAGATTAAATTATATGACCCTTAGAACCATGCTGTAAAAATAGAGTATCACAATTGGAAGACCCAGCATCCTAAAGAAATTTAGTCTGACAAGAATCATACAAACCAAGAGCTCTGCTGTGGCTACACAGAACAAGAGCAAAAGAACCTGATGTTCTGAAAAAAATCTATGACTCTCACTATTAAGCATTTAAAAATCAATCAGGTAATTGTAGGCAGCGTTTATGTGGAATGAACAGCAAGACACAATAAAAGACTCATTGCATTTAGATGTGGGTATTATATTAAAGATCCAAAATCAATGCATATAAATAACATTTTAAGAAGCTTAGTCATTAGTTTCACAGCATGAATTATAAAATCGCACATCTAGCCAAAGCAAATCTATTGCTAAATACATGCATCCATAAGAGGAGCATTCCAATTGTTAGGAATTCCTTTCATCAACAAAGGCAGGAGGATGGTGTCACAAGGGTTTTCTTAGCATGGGCAAAGGGATCAAGTTAAGGTCTACTAAGGAAAAGTCCCTGGGCATGGTGAATGGAACATAAACCAGGAAAGTTCAAGCCTGGTCTCTCACCAAACTGCTCTAAATCATCCAACAGGCAATGTCATCAGTAAGGGCAAGAAGGCAAATGGCATAATAAAGAAAGTTTGGCAGGCAGGAGGCAAAAAGAATGAAACGAGCATAGGTAGGCCAAAAAGAGTTTGTGGCTGAGCTTGTACTCCCTCCTCCTAGGAAAGTCACTTTTTATAGTTCAGATTTTTTTTATTATGACATCAATGGGCATTTCACAATGGTCTGATCGCCATGTGATCATTCTTCTGTTCTCCAGGTACAAATTGATAGTCCAGCATATTTTCCCATGCTCATCATGAGAAACTACTGTCCAGTCAGTCCCCACAAGTTAGTTGACAAAGAGCTTATTTGATTTGTTACCCTCCATTAATATATTCCAGAGGTCAAGTTCCCACCATTCATGCACAAAGAGGCTCTGTAAGAAAGCCTCTTGTCGGTTAAAGAATATCGCATGAACAAGAACAAATAAAGCAACATTTAAGGAAATATATCAAAGTCCATTGCACAAGGCTATGAAATAATGCAGCCAAAGGAGAAAATAAATGTAAATGCTTTTTAGAGTTAACATGTTTCATTTAGTGAAATAAAATAATTCACACATATCATACAGAAGCATTTTGTAAGGTTGTCAGTGATTGTTACACAGAATGTTCAACTATAATTGTGACCTACTACCACAATTTCAAAAAGTAGCAACATGTAAACTATTTCTAAAATCATCAAGATAAAATTGTTTCTATTAATAAATGGTCTTTATAATGTTAGGCACTTATACTGTAAATTTCAATCATTTAATATAGTGCAGGCATGAATTGCATCACTCTCACATTTGTTATGGAGCTCTACAATGAAATCAATAATAAACCCCAAGTAGCTATCATAGCTATGATGTAGAGTGTACCCCAAGATGATGCTTCTTAACAATACCAATAGTATAACCTGCGTAGCAGAGGATGTGTAGTCTAAAGTGTCCAATAGGATTTTGTGAGAAAGATGTATATAATGGGATAAAGATGTTGTTGGTGCTGATCTGTACAAAAGAGATATTATGCAGAGATAAAATATTAATTGTCTGTTTTTTCGTAGAACTGGTCCTGAAGAAGGTTTTTATTCAAACCCACAACCGAAACGCTGCGTCGACCTTTGTTCTGATGAACATTTTTAACGATTGTGTTTTTTGATGTTTTTATAAAGTGTTATTTGAATGTACTTATATTAAGTGATGTGTTAACCAGTGACAATAACAAAATCGATAATATGTCTAAATAAATTTTGTACCAACTTGCACAGCATATCTCCCATTTTCTTTTTCGTATTATTCACGTATCAATTATTTTTATTGTGGTCTGTATTAATTTTTATTGTTTCTATGTATTAATATGTATATGACATATATAGCTAGTTGACAATATTGAGTGTTTATATTCTGGTGAAATTTTAATTCTTACATACACCAACGTAGGTCATAAAATCTGTGTGATTGGTATTGTTTAGAACAACAAGGTACGTAGTGCTAGTAGAGATCACTCTTGTGACTCATGTAGGGACCTTGCCACACATTTCTGCTTACTTTCTCCCTGGTCCCAGACCTTAAACAATAGGGGGCCTCTTTTATTTTTTGAAAGCAACTATAATTGTGACCTACTACCACAATTTCAAAAAGTAGCAACATGTAAACTATTTCTAAAATCATCAAGATAAAATTGTTTCTATTAATAAATGGTCTTTATAATGTTAGGCACTTATACTGTAAATTTCAATCATTTAATATAGTGCAGGCATGAATTGCATCACTCTCACATTTGTTATGGAGCTCTACAATGAAATCAATAAAAATGTTAAGTATCATCATTAATTTTCATAACATCTTTGTTAAGAATATAAATTAATCCATTACAAAACATTTCAAATTCCCTATTTGAATAATCCTGCTGTTTCTGCCTATTCAAGCACACTTTTACATTGCTGGTACTTCAACTTTTTCTCCGTTTCAATGTCATTTTTCTAGACATGTGCAAAGTGCACATTTGTGTTTTTTTGTCAAGATTGGTTTAAGTGTTGTGTAAAGCATGATCGACTTTTACACTGCATCAGTGTTGTGCACGCCCTAGAATATCTGTGCAATGAAAGGGATTTTCACTATCTGACCAGCCTTTCAGATAAAGAGATGTGTAAAGCCATTCTTCAGGTCCGGATAGAGGTTGAACCAGTATGGAGGATAGGATGCTTAAAAGCTAGGTTTAGATTAAATCAAGATCACTTTATGCGCGGCATGCCACCAGCCTGCTCCAAGACCACCAACTCGGCCGCCGGCCACACACCAGATTAGGAGTTTCTCCTGGTCTAGTGGGTGGTCCTTTGGTCATCCCACTGCAGTGCCTATTAGAAAGGCATCTCAATGTGAGTGCCAAAGTCCATTCCTGCAGGGCATGGGCTGTAAAGTTCATGTTGTGCAGGTACAGGGAGGCACATCATGTGCCCCCTGCATGAATCCCCAGGCCTTGAGTCATCAAGGGTCCCAGTAGGGCCCCCTTCGTTTCCTCTCTGCCACCTTTTTCATGGTGGGCTCACTGCCATGAAAAGGATGGATGTGAGGAAACTTGTAATATGCTCAGCGGGGCTGCAGTGGAACCGCTGACATATTGCAGCCTCACACTGCTACAACACTGCAGAGGGATCATGGATCCCTGGCGGTTGCAGCGGTCCTCTGGTGGTCCGACTCCTACTAGGGCGGTACGACCACCGGTGGGGCAGTGCCCACACCACCACCATGACTACGGCAGTCCATCAGACCGCTGTAGTCATATTTAGGCCCTTAGATTGGAGTGGGATTATGATATGTCACCCTTTTAGTGTCCAACACCTTCCCCAAATTGGTATAGATTAGAGTGGGAATAGTAAATGTCACCCCTTTAGTGCCCAACACCTTCCCCCAATATGGTTGGATTAGAGTGGAATTAGCAAATGTCACCCCTTTAGGGTTCAACTCATTCCCCAAATTGGTTTAAATTGGAGTAACAATAGTAAATATTACCCCTTTAGTGCCCAACACCTTCCTCAAACTGGTATAAATTGGAGTTAGAATAGTAAATGGCACCCCTTTAGTGTCCAACAACTTCTCTAAATTAGTATAAATTGTAGTGGGGATGGTTAAATAACACTCCCCAAATTTGTTTAAATTGGGGTGGCCTTTGCCAAATTGGTTTAGATTGAAGTGAGAATAGGAAATGTTACACCTTTAGGGGTCGATTCCGATTCAGGAAAAAACCGTCCGTACGATTTGTATCCAGAGCACTCTCCGTACGAATCGTACCCGTCCGTCCGAATCGCGTAGTGCGATCTGTATTCCGTGAATCCGTCCGAATCGTCGCGATCCGTACGTATTGCAAGGCTGAAACCGCGAACCGTATGACTTGTACACATGCCGTACGACTCGTACACATGCCGTACGACCCGACGAGTACGATCCGGACCGGGGTATGAGTACGCGATTCGTACGGTCCACATCAGGTAAGGGCGAGTCGTACGGAAACAAACACAAACACATACACACCGTACGGTCCGTACACCCCATGATCGCAGAGGTACGGTGCTTACCCCCCATGATCGCAGGCGTATGGTGCGTACCCCTGCGATCATGGGGTGTACGCACCGTACCCCATGTACCATGGGTGTACGCACCGTACCCCATGTACGATGGGTGTACGCACCATACCCCATGTACGATGGGTGTACGCACTGTACCCCATGTACGATGGGTGTAGGCACCGTACATGGGGTACGGTGCGTTCACCCATCGTACATGGGGTACGGTGCGTACACCCATCGTACATGGGGTACGGTGCGTACACCCATCGTACATGGGGTACGGTGCATACACCCATTGTACATGGGGTACTGTGCGTACACCCATCGTACATGGGGTACAGTGTATACACCCATGATCGCAGGGCTACGCACCATACCCCTGCGATCATGGGGGGTACACACCATACCCAGGGGGGCCGTTCCATACCTGTTTTGGCACAAACTCTGCTTTTACGGCTGTTTTCAGCTCCCGTAGAAAAAGTTTCTTTTGGTGCGTACCTGACACGTATCGTACTTGCTGGGTCATAAAAACCAGCCACGAACCGTACAGATGTCGCGTACAGCGGGTTCCGAGGGAGAATCGTACGGAGATTAGAGTCGGACGGTCTCTGTACGACTCGTACGGAGTACGGCTCCTGGTACGAATCGTACTTCGTCGTACGAACGGGGGACGTTGCAGAGTACGATTCGTACGGGAAAAACGCTCCGAACAGCTATTCGGAGCGGTTTTTCCCGAATCGGAATCGGCTCCTTAGTGTCCAACATTTCCCCTATTGGTATAGATTGGAGTGAAAATAGTAAAAGTCACCCCTTTAGCGACCAACACCTTCACCAATATGGTTGGATTGGAGGGGGAATAGTAAATGTCACCCCTTTAGTGTCCATTACCTTTCACAAATTGGTTTAGACTGGAGTAATAATAGTAAATGTTACCCCTTTAGTGTCTAACACCTTCCCCAAACTGGTTTAAATTGGAGTGGGAATAGTAAATGGTACCCCTTTAGTGTCCAACAACTTCTCCAAATTGGTATAAATTGGAGTGGGAATAATGAATGTAACCTTCCCCAATTTGGTTTAGATTGGGGTGGGCATAGTAAATGTCACTCCTTTAGTGCCAAACACCTTCTGAAAATTGGTATAGATTGGAGTGGGAATAGTCAATGTCACCTCATTAGTGTCCAACGCCTTCACCAGAAGGATTGGATTGGAGTAGGAATAGTAAATGTCACCCCTTCATTGTCCAACACTTTCCCTAAATTGATTTAAAGAGGAGTGGGAAGAGTAAATGTCACCCATTTGGTGTCCCGCTCCTTCCCCAAATTGGTTTCGATTGGAATGGAAATAGTACATTTCATACCTTCAGTGTCTAACATTTTTTTAATGATTTATGTTGGAATGTGATTGTTTAATTTTATATGTTTATTCTGAATTTTTCTATTTTACATTCAATTGTATGTAGTACAAATCCTTTGTGTTATTTAATTAGTATTCTTGGTGATTAGAAAATAAGAAAAAATAGTTATGTGTTTGTAAACAATAATAATATTAATTACATTGTTTTATGTAATAAAGACATCTCACACGTTTCTTATTT
Source organism: Lissotriton helveticus (assembly GCF_964261635.1). Classification (NCBI taxonomy): domain Eukaryota; kingdom Metazoa; phylum Chordata; class Amphibia; order Caudata; family Salamandridae; genus Lissotriton; species Lissotriton helveticus. The sequence goes on along the minus strand of NC_136063.1, from coordinate 596,140,598 downwards.
TTTGTTTTCAAAGTTTGCTAGTTGTATATTTTGACATTTTAATGATAAATTTATTCTCAAAAATAAACTTTTCTTTAAGGTTAAATACATTCATTTTTATTTTTTCTTAAAAAAACATGTAAATTATGTTTACATAGTATTATATGTTACATATTTTCAACTTTTATTTTACATTGTTTAACAATTTTTTAACATTTCTCAATTTTTTAATATACATATTTTGAACATCATTTAACATGCCTTTTCAGTATATATTATATAATTTTATATATTGCATACTATTATTTACTTTATACTTTATACATTTTAAACATTTTATCAGAACATGATTTGACATTTGTTTTACATTTTTAATATTTGTTTTTCTTATACATTTGTTCAGCATTTCTTTTATCTTTATTTCGTGGTCATTGGTGTTTTACCACTACCTTTTATTATGTAATCTATTCATTTGATTTTTAATCTATTGTCCTGGGACCATGTGCTGCTGTTCGTCAGAACAGGTAAGTCCTTTTGTAAGGATTTATTTAAGGATTTTGAGGGTGGTGGCATTTGGGTATGAGGTCTAAAAGGTAGTTCTCGTGTTGTTTTTTTGGGGGGTGTATATTTAGATGTATTACCGTTATTGTTTTTCACTAGGTTGTAGGTTTGCGTTTTTGTACACTATTTTAGTAATATATCACAATGGGCCTGATTACGATGACGGTGAGACCCCCACCGACAGGTCATTGGTGGCAGTCCCACCACCATTGTAACTATGTTTTCCCCCTACATATCCCTACACCATGTGGCAGGCACCGCATGCTGCCTGCCACATATTGCAGTGATATGTGAAGTGTCCCCTTTTTAAACTGCGGCATATGCTGCAACCAGCGGCACCCGCTGCAATACCAGACATAGGCATTGCGATCCCCTTGCGGCTGTTGAATCCTAATACCTATGGCGGGACCAGCTTGTCGGGCGGTCTCATCTATGGAAGGATGTCAGTCGAATGAAAGTCCAACCGTTATCCTAATCGGCCCCTATGTTATGTTAAATTAAGTTGTGTTAGTTAAATTTTGATGATTAACTGCTATGTATATGTATTTTTGGGAGTTGAATGTGTTTTGAGGGTGGGTTATTTCATTTACATTACAGGTTTTTGTCTACAAACATATGCTATGTGCTTTAGGAGTTTACGTTGTTTTTTTTAAGGAAATCATTTTTGGTTTATAATCAACCAATGCTTTTTTAATTAATTTTCTTTTTTCAGTTTTCTTGGAGCGTTAATCTATATTTAAAACATTTTTTGGGGGTTTGTTAAGGTTTCTACATACTTAGGATTGCTTTGAGGGATTTTTATTGGATTCATTTCATTTTTGCATTTTTTGTGCTTCTTGGACAATAATTGTCTTATTTTTGGTGGATTACATGTTTTTATTAATAGATACAGAGAAGGATCTGTAGCTACAGAACAGTAAGTTGTACCTATTTTATTTTGGGTTGGAAATTTAATTTTATAATGTTTGTGTAAATAGTATGTGATTGTTAGGTGGAATTCTTTGGTTTATGTGTTGTAATTAATATATGTGATCAATTGATTTCGTATTTTACTTTCTTGGTTAGTGACAGTTACATTTTATTTTAAACAATTTACATTTAGTTTCATTATATCAGTCACTCTTTAAATTGGAATTTGAATTCATTTTTTGACTGATGTCAAAATGTCATAAAATATTATATTTATTATTTGAAATAAAAAAAAACATTTGGTATGCTGCAGCCAACCGCCCCCCCATCCCCCACCCAACCGCCCCCCCATCCCCCACCCAACATGGCCAAAGACCATGTGCAGCTGGGGTTGCATGTACATATGGTAATCAAGTGATACTTTTTTAAAACTAGAAATTCACTGAAAAAAGCAAAGACTAAAGCAACATTATCCTTGGGTGTGATTAAAAAAAATCCGTTTTCGTTGAAAAAAAAACCTTAGAAACTCATTAAAAAGCCAAAGGTTAAAATAATGTTAAAGCTAGATGAATTTGTCATCAGAAGTATCATAAATGATGCCATTGAACATATCATGAGTTTTGTCATTTGTGAAGTCATAAGCAGTGGTGCAAGTTATAATTAGTGTTGCTAGCTATAGCTGAGGAATTTCTGTGGTTATTTTAGTTCAAAACGTTAATGTTCTCATTGACAAATTCACCTAATTATAACGTAAATTTGACCTTTGGCTTTTTCAGTAAATTACTAAGTTTTTGTAAAAAAACTGATCTTTTTAGCACACCTTACTATGACGTTACTTTGAATTTATTTTGTGAGTTCAATCATTTGCATTAACAACAACTTTGAATTTGATCACTGTTACACCTTTTATTCTTGATATACATCCTATTTATAAATATATGCATTTATATATTCATATATTTTTACCATCTTCTGGTGGAGCTTGTTTTTGCTAATGACTGAAATCATGGCTTTAACCAGTGAACCCTTTTTATATTTGTGCACCACTTTCTCATTACAGTAATCATATGGGTAATGTTTATCCAATCGTTTTTGATTTGTGTGCCACTGTGCAATTCATGAACTCTGCAACAGTATCATTATTTTATATATATGTTTGTCCTTATCGCAACTGAATGAATTGGGTTTTAGTAGATGTTTGAAGTATGTTGTTTATGTTTATACACCATGTGGTGGCTCTAAAGGGATGTTTAACTCTTGCGATGTGAATGTGATCAAGACCAGGATTGGCCAAAATGTCACAGATCCTATCCCTATTGTGGTTGAGCAGTACACAGCTGATCGGTGGCTGGCATTTTTGTTGGAACGTTCTTTGTGAAGAAGAAACAGCCAACCCCGTGTTCACAGGAGTACACACAGTGGGGATAGCCTCACAGAGTGTGTTGGAGGACTCTGGTCGAGAACGATTTCTCACTGTGGTGAGTGTGGGATTACAGGTTGGGACGTCTACGGTCCACTGGATGCCGAGTATTATATGGGCCCCGTAGTCACTAATTGCACGTACAACATGTCTGCTGACATGCTGTGAGGAAGGAGACAGCTTACAAGCTGTTTGGTAATTTGGCCAATGTGGAGACAAACAATCAGCCTCGTGCCACCGTGGCAACATCCAGGGCTGAGGCTGTCAAAATCAAACTGAGGACACTAGAAAAATGCATGAAAAATGAACAAGCCAATTGGTGGGAGTGACGCTCTCTCCAAAAATACCTGGAAGTTGGATGCATCCCCTGTCGACTATGTATTTTACTAGCACTTAGTTATGAAAAACCCAACTCCTGCAATGTTAAGATGTCTACTCGAATGGTGCAAATATTGGTTAAATATGGCAAAATCGACAGGGAGTTAGTGCAAAAAGAATTTCAGTCACTCATAGAAGAGCTGGATACATTGTTGCAACATCAAGATCTGATTTCCAAATATGGGGAAGAAATGATTGCACCCTATAAAAACAGGAGGATGTTATCAAACCATGCAAAGTTCACAAATTTTAATGTGATAAGACCGACTATGAGACAGGACAAATATTCACGCTTGCAAGAAGATTTGATTAGATGAAAAGGCAACATGTAATTCAGAGCAATCACCCCAAACAGGATTATGGTTTGGGGGCGATTGTGCATCTAGCTTAGCGGTCAGAAGCGAAACTGACTCGGAAGATGGAAAGATCCCTAGAGATCAATCCTTGATATTTAAAAAGCTATCTTTGGTGGAGGAGCTTGATTTTTCACACAGCGATCACCAACAAACCCTGAGACCGAGAGAAACGAGGTTCAAAGGAAACAAATGAGAAACAAAAGGCGGCATGAATGCAGGAGAGCCGCCGAAACATGCATACAAAAAGAATTGGCCCAGGAAATAGCAGATTACACGGCAAATCATATCACAAATACCAACACAGTGATCAATTTATCCAGTGTAGAATTGACCCAAGCTGAAAACCACCTGCTTTCTCTGGGTCTATCTTTTTCTCTAGAGAGCACGTTCAACTATGCCCAGACAAGGATCGATATTTTCAAATTCATTGGTAAGTTAAAATTAGCTGCATTCCACTTAGTAAAACTAAAAAAGAAAAAAACAGTCTTTGAAATTCTGAATTCCTGTGGCACTGCCGAGTTAGAAGTAGGGGATTTGCAGACATTACGCAATTTATGTGACTTACAAGTGAAAGTTCTTTGTCTGACCAAGAGATGTCAACTCAAAGCCTGATTAATGAGCTATCTTGTGATGTCACTAGGGGCATGTCAACTTCCTTCAAACCACATTCAACCTTTATTCCTGTTATGCCACGAGATAACATTGACATCTTCAAAGAAAAGTTGGTTGAAAATGTGAAAAAACCGAATCACATGACACAGTGAAAACAGAGGAAGTATAATTACCAACAGGTTCAATAATACCATCTGATGAAGAAATTGTGAAATCAGAATCAAGTTGTAATCTGCAGCTCAGATAAGGGTGACAATACTGTCCTCTGACTAATGCAAGATTATTTACAAGAGGTATATAACCAACTCAATGATGTGACTTGCTATGAAAGGAGTAGTTGGGACATTTTACGGGCAGCACACTCAATATATCATGAACAGTTAAAAACATGGAGAGATGAAGAACACTTATGTCTCGAGGAATGGCAGTTTTTGAAAAATGATTTCCCAAAATTGGCCAATTTGTATCGTCCGCCGAAAGCACATAAGAACATGACTCAACCACCAGGCAGAGCTACTATCTCTGCACAACAAAGCACTTTTGAAAATACCTTCCTGTATATTGACTTCTTCTTGCAGGACTTTGCACGAAATCTTCAATCTTTCATATTAGACACTGATGATTCTCTTAAACATATGTATGACATTCCCTGGCATTCAGACTACCTCTTAATGACTCTCGATGTATCATCTCTATATACTAGCATCAATTACCAAGATGGACTATGTGCTGTCGAGCATTTCGTTAATGCCTTGGCTAAAGCCAATTATTTCTGGCCACTACCCCTGGACACATCTTAACCAAGGGCAGGTTGATCCAGTACTAGAACCCACACTCCTTAAGCGGCCTTCTATTACCTTCCAGAAGGCACCATGCATGAGGAATGCATTGGTAAAGACATGTCCTGAGGTAGTGGCCAGAAATATTTGGCATTTAGCCAAGGCATGGTTTCTATAAGTGTATCTCATATAGAACTTGTATAGTCGGCAAGAATATAAGTGAATATCCCACTCGTTTTGTGAGAAACCACAACCTATAACAGGAGTGTATAATTGCAAAACTGAGTATATATTTTAGAATGTGATTGCAGACTGCAGTATGTTGGCAGAACAATGCTACAGGTAAATAAGAGGGTGTTACAACCCTAAGAGCCATTACAAACAAGTACCAGTCATTCCTAGTTGTGAGGCACTTTGCTGAGTACCACAGCAGCAATTAGAATCATATTAGATATTTTGTAATCGAATCTATCCCGAAATTTGCTAGTGGTGGTAATGAGAGATGTTGCTGAGACTATTAGAGATGTGCTAAACCTTTTGAATCAAAGACTCCCAATAGTTTGAATCTTGACTATGATTTTCACACTTTTCTCTAGGAATATGTATTCAGTGTTTTTCCTCATGGTGGCTGTGTATTTATACAAGACATAAATATTTGAGGTACTATGTGTTCCGCTGCTATCTTTCTCTTATTATATATATTTTTAAGAATACAGTTCTTGGTGGGGTTATAAGTTGTAGGTACAACATAGAGGTATTAAGAACAGTGGGTTTCTAGGGAGTATGTATTTGACTGTTGTCTCGACCACAGCTATGGCATGTAGGTGTTTTATTCTGATAAATATGTCTCCCCGTGAAATTAAATATTGGGTGTTTTACAAGCAGGGTTTCATGAGAAGTTGTCGTAATTTGATTCTCAGGCAATTTTTTTCAGAAAACTTTGGACATGGATTCATCCTGGTATTTAGATTAATTTATTTGGTGAGTCAAAAGATTTGTATTAACATCCATTTTGAGTTTTATCTTTGTTACCCTTTTTATTCTTGATATACACTCTATTTATATATTTATATAATAGTATATTTTTTCCCCTCTTCTGGTGGAGCATGTTTTTGCTAATGACTCACATCATGGATTTAACCAATTAAACATTTTTTAACTGTATACAACACTTTATCATTACAGGCATCATGTGGTTATAGGTTATCCAATAATTTTACATATGTATACCAATGTGCAAATCATGAACTGCGTAACAGTATAATTATTATATCTCTAGATTTGAACTTATTGCAAATGGATGCATTGGGTTTTATTAGATGTGTGAAGTATGTTGTTTATGTTTATACACCATGTGGTGGCAATAAAGGGATGTTTAACTCTCGCATGTGTATGTGATCAAGGCCAGAATTGGCCGAAACATGTCATGCGGACAAGACTACAATAAACAACAAAGAAGTTTATAACGGTGTCTGTGCCTGTCTTTTGGAGGATGTTACGGGAATAGATAGATAAATATATGTATATATATATATATATATATATATATATATTCACTGCAAAAACCATAGGTTAGAGACCATATATAGTTAGCTGGACATTTTATTGACATAAAACCAATGAAATTCCATATATAGTTAGTTGCACTAACTATATATCGCGCACCCGCAATCCACTGCTGATGATGTCACATATTACATCATTCATGACATGGTCAGTGACATCACTGATGACATCACTGATGACATCTCAAATGACATCACTGATGACATCATCCAGTGACTGTGTGTTTCTGAAAAGTTTAAATATGTTTTACATATTGAAGAATGAGTAGATGTAGAAGTGTCTGGATGAAGGATTTAGTAGGTGCGTGACTGACTGTATGAGTGAGTGATTAAATGTGTCTCACTGAGTGCATGGGTTAGTGACTAAACTGTCTTAATTTGTGCATCATTATGTCTGTTGTTCTGTAAACTGCTGCATGTGTTGATCAGTAGCTATATGAGTAACTATATGGGTTATTGATTGATTGCCCAAGTATTTGTATGGGAGACTGAGTGTGTGTGTGGCTAGCTGGGAGGTGTGTGACTCTGTGCAGATCAATCTGTACTTGTATCAATGATTGTATAAGAAGGTAAGTATGTGTTAGTATATGTTTGAAAATGTAAGGTGCTCTATGTTTAACTGTATAGACAAGAAAATGGAAGTGTCATTGATTCTTTACAGGACTGACTAGGTGTGTGAGTAACTAATGGATGAGTGGCAGACTGTGAGTGTCTGTATAGGTGTATGAGTGCATATGATAGTGTTGTAAAGATGAGTGATTGTATGTATGAATGATTGTATGGGTGAATGAGTGAAGGTGTGTGTAGACGTAGCAATCAGTGAGTGCGTATGTAGTAACTAGTATTGGTGTGTCAATGGTTTCAAAAATTATACTCTCTTTTTAACACTGGGTGAAACAGAGGTTATATTAAAATGTGAGGAGATGCATTGTATTGTCACATGAATGATATCATCAGTGATGTGGTCATTGATGTCAAATGAGATGTCATCAGTGATGTCATCAGTGATGTCATTTGAGATGTCATCAGTGATGTCATCAGTGATGTCACTGACCATGTCATGAATGATGTAATATGTGACATCATCAGCAGTGGATTGCGGGTGCGCGATATATAGTTAGTGCAACTAACTATATATGGAATTTCATTGGTTTTATGTCAATAAAATGTCCAGCTAACTATATATGGTCTCTAACCTATGGTTTTTGCAGTGAATTTTCAAGGTTTTGTAAATGCTAATTCCTAACTATATATGGTCTATAACCTATGGTTTTTTCAGTGAATTTTCAAGGTTTTGTAAATGCTAATTCCTAACTATATATGGTCTATAACCTATGGTTTTTTCAGTGAATTTCAATGGTTTTTTAATAGCAAATATCATAAGCTGTCGAATGTCAAGTACGTGGTAAGTAAAAACATTTTCGTGTTTATGCACACTGATCTGCTTTGAATGCTGCCCCCCACCCCTCATTTCTATTAGGAGTACTCTCTCTTTGCAGATAGTGAAGGGTAGTTAACGCAGCCCTTTGCCCCCTTTGTAATCCGTCGTGCCTGCTTCTCTCTCCATTTGATTGATTGTTCTCTTTGGTTCATTCTCTATTTACAAACAAGCACAGAGTCGCAATACTCTGTTTAGTCTTTGCAGATAGCGAAAAATCGTGTAAAAAAACAAAAGGAATCGAGCAAAATCAGTAAGCCACTAATGGGATCTCTTTTTGACCTCGCTAAAATAGAAACATTAGGAACAACCTGTTGAAAATAGCAATGCGTATGTACATAAGCGGCGTTCATTTGTGTTCACAGTACCCCTTGTTGATTGTTTGAATCGAGCATTGAATTGTTCGAAGTTGGTTCTCTTAAGGATCTTCTCTGCCTGCAAACGAGGAAGAATAGGAATATTCTCTCTCCCTTTGCAGATAGTGAAGGGTAGGTAACGCAAGCCTTTAACACGTCGTACCTATTTCATTCCTCATTGATTGATTGATTGTCCGAACATTGACTGTTTGGGAATTAGTTCTTTTTGGAGGTATTCCCTGTTTGCAAATAAACGTAGGAAAATCTTTGCAAGTAGTGAAAGGGTACGTAATGCGGACCTTTCTCCCCCGTTGTAATCTGTCATGCCTATCTACTCCCCACTGATTGATGCACCTGTTTCACCCGGACCATTTACTAGAGATACGTCATCTGGCCCGACCAGAGAGCACCCCTAGTGAAAAGGACATATGCAATAATAACGAAGTGATCACTGTATCCTGTTAACAGAAACTTTAGCATGAAACAACCTGGAAAGAAAAGAATAGGAAAACGAAAATCAGTAGGCCACTGATGAACATGAACTTTTATTAAACAACGAACAAAGAAACGATAACATAACGTAATGATAAAACCTATTAATGTCCTAGAAACAAGAAAACGTTCAAATATGCCAGTGGTGAGAGACCAGAAAAACAGTAAGAGAAACCAAATCACCCCTCGCTGTCCCACCGCCTGCCACGGCAAAAAAATCGATAGACTAGGGAAAATGCAAGTCAGTAGAACATCCGCCCCCACTCTGGAAACTTCCAAGGTGGGGCAGGGTTGCGGCTACGCCCAGCCGGGAGCAGCCCATATAAGGCAGGTCCTGCTGCCACGCCTCGGCCAGGAGATCCTAACGTAGGGTGTAGCCGGAGGAGAGGCCGAGGCCAGCGGGACCCGGCCAGGGGATTGCCTTTACAACGCTGAACAGTTGCAGGGGGGGGGAATGTCTCCTCGACCCTCCCCTCTCTCCCCCAGTCCGGCCGCGGTGGCCCTTGAGAGTTGCAGGTACTCCCGCCACATGCTCTTCCGGTCCGGCCACCAACGGTCGGGGGGCCGAGGCCGACGGGATCCGGCTGCAGCCGATAAACCAAGAAACCCGTTCATGGGGCCAGAGCCAGGGGCGTCCGGCCGACATCTACCGGAAGCCCGGCCCGAAGACGGACGGGACACTTCTTCTTTCATGAATAATGGCTGCGACAACACTGGGGGGGGATGTCTTGCACATGCCTCCGACCCCCCCCCCCTCGTCCTCATCGCCTGGTCCGGCCATAACAAATCTCAAGCGAGATGCCGTGGGGTGCACTGGGAGGGAGAGACGGTGCGAACAGGCCTCTCCCGCCTCCCCAGGTGGAGGCTTCCCAGCTGCACCCTCAGCGCTCCAGGCGCCCGGAAAAGGGTTCTTCCACTGTGGCCATGCTGCAACGTCTCGCCCGGCAGGGTGGAGCCCGTCCGCTCATTTGACCCCGCGATCGCCAGTAGCTACCGAACTCTCAAAATGGCGGTCGACCTGGCAAGAGCGGGCCCAGCATAAAGAAATGGCCCGGTCACTGGTTGACTCCACCACCGTACTCCTCCACGACCTTGAAGATTCTAGAGGAGCCGCGGGAGTCTCCGACCCCCGATGGGGAATGACTGCCATGATCGCCCGTGGAGTGACGAAAATGTATCCGCGGGACGTCGGCGCTCCCATGCTGGCGCCAGCCTCACTTTGAATTACTAGAATCCTGCAGACCTCAGTTCCGGTGAAAGCACAGTGTGACCCGGTAGGAAAATTTGTTGCACCCCCTCCCCTTTTTGACTGATAGTTCAAACCACCGATCCTTTCCTTTGCCCTTTTAACGGAACTTTGGACTGCCTCCCCCTCTTTTACATTTTCTAGAGAAAACAAAACATTAACCACTACATTAGCATAGCAGTTGACACCAGAACTGTTTTCAAATTTAAAACCAACAACATCTTCAACAGAATCCTTTTTGTTTCTGCTGTGACCCTGCTACAGCACAGGCATTGTCCCCAGCAGTAATTCTGCAATGCCGGTAAGAATAGCTGTGGTGCCTACTGGACTCACTCACCCCCGCGGCGCCCCACGCCGTTATTTGCTGGGCGGCAACTTACTAGACATCACTTTCGTGCCATCTAGATTTCAGCGCGTTCTACTGCCTTGGAACTATTCGCACAACAGACCGCTACTGACAAGTATATTTCATTATTGGTGCTGTCAATTTCAATAAATCTATTGGATAATTCAAAAGAAATTGCCACGGTCTCTTCGTTGTTTAAATGTTTTTACTGTTTTTGTTTTGTTGTATATATTTATATGTTATTAAAGTTTTATATTCCTACTACTTTGTTGGAGTGCTATATATTTTAAATGTGACACATAATTGTAAAAACTTTGATGTAGAAAGAGTCATTCCTGGAATCTTCCGCTTCAGGCTCGGTCCCCTCCCCAATCACAATACAGGATGGTTTTCAGATAGTAGGAACATGTGTGGTGTGACGGATCTCATCGGGTGTGGGCCTTGATCTACTATAACTCCTTTGAAGAGGGGTGATTCTTTACAGCTGGGGCCATAAACTACATCTGCAGGGCTAGGTGATAGCCTGGACAATCGGACACAGAGGAAGAGGAGTGTCAGAGGGTGCGGTAGTGAATAGGGCGAAAGGGAGGTGTCGGGCGGGCACAGAGTGTGATTCTCAGGGAAGAGCAGCGCAGATGGGGGGAGGTTTATTGCCCATGCATAAGACAGAGAGCGGGGGTGACCAGTGCCTGGGGAAGATGCTTGCGAGGGTGAGGAGCCATGCTATGAATCGACAGCGTGCAGAGAGTGGGTCTGGTCAAGGCATCTAAAATGGCTGCCGTGCACGACAAAAGTGTGGCATTTCAAAAAAGGCAAGATGGCGCAGACAATGTTTTTCAACACTTCCTCATTTCCTTCGAATCGAACGTTAACAGACGTTGGGGCATATTACCAAAGTTAAGCGATATTTATCGCTAACGATGCTTACCAACGAATTTTTTACCGCTAAGCATCGTCAGAAGATAAACCTTGCTATTATCAAGGTTTATCGCAAATGCGATAATAAACGGCCGCAATGCATGAATATCGCTAAAAACTCAGCGATATTCATGCATTACCGAGCTAATGCTCTTAGCCATGTTATCCACCTCCCATTGGATAACATGGCTAAGAACTGCTCAGGGCAGGTGTTACTTTTTGGAGATATTCGCGCTTAGCGCGAATATCTCCAAAAGTTGGTAATAGGAGATAGATATCTTGCATGTTGTAATGCAAGTTATTGTGGTATATGGAACTCATACCATAATCTCTCAGGAAAGCAGAAACTGATCCTTTTGGGACCGCCTAAAAAGGCCTAGGGGGTGAGGAGTACTCTACTTTGCCCCCTTTTCACGTTCCGAACTATTTTATTTTACTCTCTTCTGTAATTACACAAAATAGCAGCGATAAGATGCATCGGAGACACACAGTGAGAGAAAGGAGGCCGGAGATGAAGAAGAGATGTCAAATACACATTGGAGATAATATAGTGGCAGAAGGGAAGTAAATATGAGTAAACTTACCATGTAACATAAAAATGTTGCACTCTATACTATAAGTCTCATTTTATACTACAATCACTTCGCTACAACCTCATAAATTAAAAATAAAAATGAATAATGTCTCAAACAATTTTTGATTTCTAAATATAAATTTATTCTTCAGAATTTTCTAAATTTGAAAGAACTAGTAACATGTCCTCATCAGCAATTTCCTCATGAAAAGTCTGCAATGATGATTCTTCTAACTCTATGGTCTCCAAACATTCGATAAATTCGCCATCAACAGATTGATCAAAAAAATCATTCAAGTCATCTCCTCCTTGTGACAATATTTCATTATTGGTGCTGTCAATTTCAATCAATGTAGTGGAATCATTCAAGTCATCTCCTCGTGACAATATTTCATTATTGGTGCTCTCAATTTTAATCAATGTAGTGGAATCATTCAAGTCATCTCCTCCTTGTGACAATATTTCATTATTGGTGCTGTCCATTTCAATCAATCTAATGGAATCATACAAGTCATCTCCTCCTTGTGACAATCTTTCATTATTGGTGCTCTCAATTTCAATCTATGTAGTGGAATCTTTCAAGTCATCTCCTTGTGACAATATTTCATTATTGGTGCTGTCCATTTCAATCAATCTAATGGAATCATACAAGTCATCTCCTCCTTGTGACAATATTTCATTATTGGTGCTCTCAATTTCAATCAATGTAGTGGACAATTCAAAAGAAATTGCCACGGTCTCTTCATTGTGAGCCATTTTATTTTGAAATTGCTTGCTGTAAATTGCAGAAAAAAATAATCACTTTCATTTATCGTTTTTAGTAATACATAATATAAAACTAACTTTATCAAGTATTTAGTATAACAGAAGGACTGCAAATAAATAACAGAAACCATTTTTCAAATTATCTTCAAGTGTACAACATAGTTCCCCTTACAAATTAACAACTCACCTTTTTAAAAGTAGGAGAAGTGTTAGTACTGTGTAAATCAAACACCAGAAATTCACCACCAAAAATTCCTCACAAATGTACCTCAGACAGTAGTATCACAAAATGGCTGTGGTTTCCTCTCATTTGACATATATACATAACCAATTAACTTTCATCACACACAAATACAAAACCAAACTAACATTTTAATTGGTTCTAAATTTCAACACTTTCAAATGTGTTTTCCCCATGCAATTTTCCATAGGACATTTACATACGTCTACAGCCTGAATGGCTGAACGGAATTACACCAAACTTGGCAAAATGGTACATCAAACCTAAGAGGTCAGGAAGGATCTACTATGCCCCCTTATGGTCATTTCCCCCTTCGCTTTGGCCTCCTCTTGTCTCTCAATCCTACCGAGAGACACGATGGCGGCCGCTACGGACTGTTTGGAATGTTGACAGACGCCGGAGAACCAATCAGCTTCGCAAAGCTCCGTAACGCGAAAAGTACGCGAAGCGGAGCGCTGTTACAGATATATATCTTTTTTTAAACGTTAATTTCCCAAAATCCACTGGAGCACATATATTGAGACCTACAAAAGGCACATCGGGCTACCAGTCTCTACAATTTTGCCAAGTTTCGTGCAAATCCATTCAGCCGTTCGGGCTAAAAGTGAGGCCAACCGCCCTATGGAAAACTCAATGTTAAAAACACGTTTTGGGACCCCCCTTTTTTCTCGGCCCCCCCTTGACGAACCCCCCCCAAATTTTCAAGGGCTGCTCAGAAACAAAATGTGCCATTTTCCTGAAAATTTCAGCCAATTCCGTCCACAAACGCCAAAGTTATTAGACATAGAATTTTCAAAAATCCCATAGAGAAAAAATCCTAACTATATATACCTACTGGCGACCGCCAGTAGGTAATATATATGTATATATATATATATATATATATATATGGTTTTTTTTCAAGCAAACAAGATTCTTTGCCAGTGCGCTCAACATTCATTCAGCAAATTGAAAAACTAATCAAAATATTGTCCATCGCTATCACCTGGGAATAAGTTTGACTTATTTGTGGATGCTGTTACTCTGGAAGTAGATAAAATGTCTAAATCTACATCTTCCAAACAAGAAAAAAATCTTACTATAAATGAACGGAAATCCTTGAATTGTAGTGTAGTTCCTATATTCCGCATTGGAATAATATATCCTGTAGTTTAGACGTAGGACTGAGGTCGACTAGGTCTCTACCGAATATATTAGACTTAATTGTCAGTGCCAACTAGCTCAGAGGTCACTAGAAACTTTCTCAAATTCACAAGAAGGGATTAGTTTCTGACAACCGCATAAACATGACAACTTTGTTTCCCCAGAATAAGACATAAATCTCTAGAGAAGCGGAAACAATAGATGGCTATTTTACTCAGTCAATCGTGCATGCTTCATTTCACCAAAGGTACTGAGAAAATAGAGAGACAGGCATTTTCAATAAAAAGTATTTATTGAACAGTCTTCTTTCTCAAGCATAAGAAATGTACTGCTACAATCGTAATACCGATTATAAAGTACAAGCCATATAATACGAAAAGTATTATAAAGTAGTACTGTAATAGCATGATATGGTTTCTAAGCCATAAGGTGCCTAAAACATATAAAATACATACAGTGATAAAATAATGACTAAAAGTACTCAACTGGTGCTTCTAAAATACGCCTACTCCGGTGTACCTAACCTAAGTCTAGTACAAGGGAGGGGGCGTGTCTTGCAGCTGGGGAGAATGGTCGCACCCTGAAGGGGCTCCTCGGCCCTCGCTACCGCACCGCTGACTATCCTGTCCTAGTGCTCCCAGGCCGCTTATGCCACAAGATCACAGACCTTCTGGGCGCCCCTGCTGGACCTCTGCTGCCCACCGGATACTCCTAAACACCGAAGTTTGATCCCGATGGCTGGCCTTTCCTCGGCCCAAGATGGCGGCCGCGGTCACCGGAAGCCCTACAACAAACTCCAGGGCCGCTCATGCCGACCAGTAGCCCCGCATCCCTGCGAGCAACCCTGTCGAGTCTCGTGGGGGCGATTCCCCACCACTACTACCTTGCCCCGCCTTGCTGGCCACCCCGGGCGATGAGCGACAGTGTAATCAACGGGCTCTCCCTGCCGCCCCGCATCTTCATCCACGCGAGTTCCCGGCTTTTGGCCTACTGCCGGGGACCGCCCTGCAACTACCAGTGGCACCCGGCTCTCTTCCTGCTGGGCAGCGCAACGGCCAGACGTACTGCCCCACTTAGTGAACCACCTCCTCCTGCCTGATCTCATGGCTAAAGCGGAAGGGGAGATTTATAGGACTCTGCACAGACTGTTGGATGGGTCTCCACACATCGCCCTAGGCCCTATCTTGACGCGCTGGGAGCGGCACTCGCCCCTCCTCCTCTGTGACGCAGTGCTCGGTCTCTCTGCCCACCCTGGCTTACTTGAGGCCCCTGGAGTGCGAGGAGCCCCCCACTTTGCAACGCTCGACCCTCCGAGGTAGTTGGTGCAGCCCGGTGGATACAATCGGGTGGGGTCTGTGCGCCACTCTGCGCCCTGAACTGGACTCTGTAGTGGATGCAGTGTGCCATAGTGCCAGCCTGAGTCCTGCCTCTGCGACCCCTCCGGTGGTTCCCAGGTGCAACGAGGGAGGAGGTGACCCGGGTGAGCCCTTCCACCCCTCCACGCTCGACCTCACCAGGAAGCTGGGGTCCTTCCCCCTCCCCCACCGTGGACCTGAGACTTGAGTTGTGGGTCCTTTCTGCCTGGGAGTGGTGTTCCTGCTCCCCCTCTTCTTCTGTGAACTGCCGTTTGCCCCCGCCTCCTGGGACCCTGTAGACTCGCAATTTTTTCAAAGGCGTATATTCCAGACGACACGGGGCTCGGCCCCCTCCGCGATCGACGGGGGAACCCCCCCTCTACATGGTGCACCTCTTGAGTCTGCGTCAGTGCGGCCTCCTGCAAGATCTGCACTTCATAATGGCCACCGGTAAGGGAAATCGACCCCCCCAACCAAAGACAAATCAATAAATTACCATGGGGCTCTAAAGGAGAGCCTAAAGACACTGCCCCGGATACTATATCTAAGACGGCGACTCCCCCTCCGCAGACAAGACCCCCACCCTAGACGACATCATGGAGGCGATCGCTGGGGTCCGGTCCTCATTAGAAACCCGTATTGACTCAGTGAATATAGAAGTGACGCTGCTACGCGCGGACCTTCGGAAAATGGATACCAAAGTAAAAGACATTGAAATCAAAACCTCAGCACTTATTGACGATACCTCCACTCTACAGCAACAAGTGACTCAACTCCAGAAAAAACAGCAACAAATGGAGATTCTCCTCGATGATTATGAAGGACGCGCAAGACGCAATAACCTCCGCATCCTGGGAGTTCCGGAACGTCTTGACGAGCCGGCCGCCGATCTATTTGTGGAGAAACTGGTCTTACAACATCTACAACCAAAACCGCTCTCCTATTACTTCTCCATAAAAAGAGCACATAGGGTTCCAGGGGGCAGGCCGAAGCCGGGGGCTCCCCCCCGCCCAATTAGGGCCCGCGTATTTAATTTTCGTGACCCAGATGTCATCCTCCAGACAGCACGGGCGGGGCCACCACTGCGACTTGACAACGCACAAATCATGATCTTCCCGGATTTCACTGTAAAAGTACAGGCTCGTCGGCGCAGTTTTCCTAGAGGTGAAGAAGGCGCTCAGAGCACAATCCATCAAGTACTCCTTGCTGTTTCCCGCGAAACTCCGCATTGAATCAGAGGGCAAGACTTGGTTCTTTGAATGCTGAGGTGTGGGATTGGCTGGAGGGGTGGAGCCAATCTGCGTCCACTCAGAATCGTCGCAGGAAATCCGCAGATCGCTCTGACTCAGAGATGGTAGCTGAAAGTCAGGACCTATTCGCAGACAACACTCAGGGTGAGCGTCGCGTCACTTGATGAAGACTTATCTAGCAATCGGAGCACTCTTGTTCTAGACTGTCTAAGCTTGCACAGCTCGAGATGTTGTTCCTCCTCGTCATGTGATTCTTTGTTGGCTCCTTGGTTAAATATCCGCCTCTTCATTGGTCCATTATGACAATGTGATGCTGCCACAACTATCCACGCTGGGTGGGGCTACAATGGACTACTATATCTCAACTGCATGGAGGTGACCTTCTCAATGTTCCGTGCCTCCAGGTTTTTCTCCAGATCGCTGCCGTGAACCTAACCCTTAACTTTCGCGATCCTCCTCTCCTGATTGGACTCAATATTGCAATCTGCAACCCAACCTGATCCATATATATTCTTTTTTGGTCCTGCTGTAATCGTGCATTTTATTCCGTTTGATGTTTTCCTATGACCTGTGAACGATATTATTCTTGTAGATGGTTCTGGGTTGTGATAGCCTAACTCACCCAATACTCTTGCAGTGGGGACAATACTTGGCCCTCTGGGCGGCTTATTGATGCATGGGAGGGTGATGAGCGTTATGCCTCACTGGAGAGAGACACAATACAGAACTTGACTGTCCTGATTCTGTTGGATGTTTGCATGCTGTCCGTATGCATTAGTTATCGCTGCTGGACACTGTCAAATGCCTGCACTGATATAGATTGAGCTTCCAGCGTGGGGCCGACCGAGGGCCCACTGGGTACGGCCCGATACTTGACTCCACACATCCTCCTCTGGCTCCGGCCACTATGGCCTACTCCGATTACCTTGTTGTTATTTTCTACTATGTGAATATTGTTATTGATGCAAGTTGCTTCTAACCGCACTAGACGATATCATCCTGTCAATTGCTGGAGAGGGCACCCAAGGCTCTCCACGCACCCCATCAATGTTCGGGATGCCTGGTTGGGGAGTGAGTAGTTTCAAGTCCGCGGGCAGGGGGGCAGGGAGTGGGGTTGAGAGTAGGGATATGGGACGGGGGAGGGTTTGGGGGGTCATGGGTAGTTGGGAAATCTGCTAAGACACTGTTATTGTTTCTGTTTCGTTTTTGTTTACACACTGCAGAGGTTTTTTGAACATGGAACTTACTACACAGCATTGCATGCCCTCACGAGGCATCCCGTGCTTAATGTTGGAACACACCAGTTCCCTCCCGGGAGGGAGATGGATGGTTGGGAAGTATGCTCTGATGCTGATGACATTTCTGATTCAGTTTTTGTTTCCACGCCGTAGAGGTTTTCCTAACTCTGGGCTAATTGCACAGCACTGGGTACTTTCACAGGGCGCCCCGCACTCAACATCAAGTTATACCAGATCTTTCCCGAATTCCATCACAAACTCCATCCAAACCACTATTTCCCACAGGACACGTCTGATGTCCCCAAGACCTATCATCCGTATATACATTTCATTCTTGGAACCGCCATGACACCCCCAATGGCTGCGTATCTCTCCCTCATGACATGGAATGTCAATGGCCTAGGCAATAGAATAAAGAGAGGGATAGTCATGCAATATCTTAAACGTCACGCTCCAGACCTGGTTCTCCTCCAGGAAACACACTTTATGGGCAACACGTGTCAAGCATTACACCGGGGAGGTTACAAACTACTTGTACACCCAGGCTTCTCCTCCGGCTCCAGAGGGACCGGAATCCTGGTTCGTAAAAATGTAGCACTGACATGTACGAGGACGTGGGCTGACCCTCTTGGTCGTTTTGCTGTACTAGAGGCCACCTGGGAGGGAAAACCGTTGAATGTTATCTCAGTCTACATCCCCCAACCCTAGGCACAGCTGCTCTGCAAACCCTGCAGCGCATCATGCTAGATCTCCCACAGGGACCCCTACTTATTGGGGGTGACTTCAACATGACCATGAACGATACCCAAGATCGGCACCCCCAGCGTACGTCACACAAGCAGGGCTCTGTTCTCTTTGTCTTCACACAGACAATGAGACTCAAGGACTTATGGCGATCGTCTCACCCGACCACTTCTTACTACACACACTATTCAAATGCCCACAATAGCAGCTCTCGCATAGATTATTTGTTCTCCCCCACAACTGGCATGGAGCTTTTTCGCCACCCTAAAGGGCTCCCTAGGGGAATCTCAGATCATTCCCCACTTACCATAGAATTCTCACACTACCGCCAGAAATCCCGTGGCCCCATAATTATTACCCCCTGGCTCCTAAAAATCCCCGACATAAAAGACTGCCTGCTGGAACACATGGAATACTACTTCGCGTAAAATGTCGGGTCAGTGAAATCGGCCGTAACTTTATGGGAGGCCTACAAGGCAGTACTCAAGGGTAAGACACTAGCTCTCAAGACTGGCTACATACGCAAACAGAGTGAACACCTAGTTCAGGTTGCAACGGACCTTACCCACCTGGAATCACTTCACAATGCGAACCCCTCAGACGAAACGGCAACTCGCCTCCGCGCGAAACAACTGGAGTATAAAGCACTGGCCTTGGAGAAACCACAGGCCAAACTCTTGAAAACTCGCCATCGTGTATATGAACTGGGAGATAGGGCAGGTAAACTGCTGGCGTGGCTAGAAAAACGCGAGCAGGGATCTCGATGGATCCCGGAGTTGACCGTATCCGACCACTCTACTGTCACTGACCCTGGTGAAATAGCAGAGGCCTTTGCCACCCACCTAGAGGGAATATACACAGCCAGAGCACATTACAACGCCGAGGAGTCAAACTGCTCCTGGCCAAGATGAGACTTCCACTCTCTCCGAGTCTGATTTGCAGGAATTGGAAGCAGACCTCACAACAGAAGAGGTTGGCAATGCCTTGTTTGCCATACAATCGGGTAAAGCTATGGGCCCCAACGGTGTCCCTATCGAATTCTTGAAGGGTATGGCGAATGAGATCCTCCCACACCTCCGGGCAATGTTCGAGGAGAGCCGAGATGCCGGATGTCTACCGCCAGACCAGCGGTTGGCGTCAATAGTTGTCATTCACAAACCCAACAAACCGGCTAATGATTGCAGCTCTTACCGACCGATTTCCCTCATAAACGCCGAGGTGAAGGTCCTACCGAAACTCCTCGCTACCAGACTTATGACAGTCCTCCCCGCCCTGATCCATGAGGACCAGTCGGGCTTCTTGCCAGGCCTCAACACAGCGCTTAACCTCCGATGGGTTCACAATGTAATGAGTAGGATACCACATCTCCAGGAAGACGCGGCTATCTTCTTCCTTGACGCTAAGCTTGCCTTTGATTCTATAGAATGGCCTTACCTCTTCGAGGTCCTACTCCGCTATGGTTTTGGTCCCAAATTCATCCGGTGGGTCCGACTGCTCTATACCGATCTTTGGGGTCAAGTCTATGTTAATGGACATACATCCAGACGATTTCCCCTGCACAGAGGTACAAGGCAGGGGTGTCCTCTGTCCCCATTGCTATTCGCACTCACCCTGGAACCCCAGGCTCATTGGATCAGAACTGACAACTCCATCCGAGGCCTCCGTTGGAATGATGACACGATTGACAAGATCTCGCTCTATGCGGACGATATCCTTGTCTACGTCTCTTCCCCTAAATCCTCTCTTAACAGTCTACTACACGTCATCACTAATTTCGGCAAATACTCGGGTTTTCCATCAACTGGTCCAAATCAGTACTATACATACTGCATCGCCCACCGCCTCCTCTCCCACGAGGCTACTCGGCCAAAGTGGCCCTGGATGGATTCAAATACCTGGGCATTTTTATCACCCCAGACCCCAAATTATTCTATGACAGTAACCTACAAGGCCCACTCCAAAGACTCCATAACGACATCTCCCACTGGTGATCACTCCCTCTCTCTCTCCCGGGCAGAGCATCCCTTTTCAAAATGCTTGCACTCCCTCGTTTTTTATGCGCCCTGCAGAATTGCCCTTTCCCCATAGCTGACTCTTATTTTAACACGCTTGAAGGAGACCTCCGACTCCTCTTATGGGACGGCGGCTCTCCTCGTATTGCTCTTCCCTCGCTTACCCAGGGGTGGTATGATGGGGGTATTGCCTTGCCAAATATTTGACTCTACTATTGGGCTACTCAATTAACTGCCACTAACTCGTGGATATATGGATCACCCACGAATCCTGCTTTTCACCTTGAGAGATACCAGACGGGCCGAGGAGGCTATCTTGAGGCTTTGTATGGTAAACACTCCCGCACCCGTTATGTAGGCCCGATGTCCCACACAATAACAATCTGGCACCGTGCGAACAAGCGACTCGGCTGGGCTGACACTCTTACATTATCCACCCCACTCTGGACCTCATATAAATTGGGCTCCCTATGTCACTATCAGGGCTTTGATAAGTGGGACACAATTGGAATCTCTACCTTAGGAGACATACTTCACAAGGGCAAATTACTGACATTCGAAGAGCTTCGAAAAACACACGACTTAGCCCAATCTGAAGCCTTCCGCTATCTCCAAATCAAACATGCCATACTCGCCAATGTCCCTAACCTCTCTTCTCTCCCACAATCCTCGCCCCTCGAGGACAGACTCTTGTCAGAACCCCTCCAGGCCAAAGCGACATCCCTTACCTACCGTAAACTATGCAATAACATGCCCAACACCTTCCAACTTATACGAGACAAATGGCAGAAAGATATCGGAGTCCTAGATGACACCGAATGGCAGGCAGCATTGATGTCCCTCGCGCGAATCAGCTATCAACCACAGATTTAGACTCATACAAGTAAAGATATTACACAGAACATACATGTCCGCTCCCCTCCTGGCCAAAATCGGTAGACGTACATCCGACCTCTGTCTCCGTAACTGCGGACAGACTGGTACTTTCTACCACACTATCTGGGAATGTCCGGTGATTCAGGACCTGTGGAAATGTGCTGCCCGCAAAATAACTGATGCTCTAGGAAAACCCGTCCCTCTGACTCCCAAAAGCGAACTCCTCAATGTGTGGGACCCTTCAGATCTTACTGCAATGGAAAGACAATGGGCGGCTCTGGGCTTCCTCTTACTGAAACGTGAAATAGCAATGCAATGGGGTTCGCTATCTACACCGCTCTTGATTAATTGGGTTGCTGCTATGGATGTTTGTATGCTGTCCATAAAAACGGTCTACAAGGTTAGGGGGTGTCCTGGAACATGGGATAAGAAATGGGGACACTGGAATGTTTATAGAGGCGAAGTTTGTACTTCCCCCTCAACTGACATGGCGATGACTAGAACTGGTTCCCCTCGGAATCGTGCTTGTGATAAACTGCTGTAATGTACGTATTCTATGTCAAGTCTGTAATTTCTGACTGTCAACTTATCACTACCTCTGCTTTTGTTCAATAAAATATTTCTAAACAAAAAAAAGTCTAGTACAAGGAAAGAAGTAAGTGAGGAGTAGCTTAAGTTTAGTATTTCTCTGCCAAGAATCTGTCCAAGAATTCTCTAAGGGTCTAATCAGCTCCGCACCTTAGTTTAGAATAAAGGAGGTCTTGTATCTCTCTCTCAGGACTTGATTTCCCAGCAACCCGCAAGGGTAGCCTGGAAACACTTGAGCTGGATTTCTTGGCAGGAGAAAAGACAGCGTCTCTCAGTGCATCAGCTGGAGGGTCGGCTTCCTTCGGCACTTGCTGCTGCAGGGCGTAGGGCAGGTAGTAAGTTGATCTGCTCGAAACCACCGGGTGTTTGTCTGAGCAAATCTAGGCATATTTATACTTTGAAGGTGCCATGTTTGACGTGTGATTGGACTTAATAACGTCATCAAAGACTCAGTTCTTCGAAAAGTCCATGATTTCCTAGATAAATTAGTATTCAGGCAAGGGGAAGTCCCTAGCTGCTGAAGGCGGGTTTCTCTAAGAAATCGTTGTTGATTCTTGGAATTTAGTGGAAGTAGCAATGCCGTATTTGGGCTGCATAGGCTCAGTCTAAATATGGTAATGATATCTATGCCTATATAAGGATTGAACAATCTATACCTATATAAGGGCAAGAATCGGGAAAAATTACGCTAGAGTCCTAGATTCATTTACAACAGAATACCTTGATGAAGAAACAGCTATAATAAAACCAGCTGATAAAGGGGGAAATATAGTCGAACAAAACAGAAATGACTTTATGAGAGAAGCATACAGGCAATTAAATAATGAGACCTAATACAAAAAACTAACTGTCAATCCTTTCAACAAAACAACAACAGAACTAAGGGAACAACTAAATATATGGAATCAAGAAAACACCATTAATAAAGGTGAACGATTTATATTAAAAGAATAACTGACCATACCAACTATATACTTCCTGTCCAAAATTCACAAGACTCTCATAAATCCACCAGGCAGACCAATTGTTTCATCTTGTGATTCACTGTACAAAAACTTGTCAATTTATGTGGATACCTATCTAGCACTGATAGCACAGAGTTTAAGTTCCTATATCAGAGACACTGGGAACTTTTTACGTATACTGGCAGAAACCAATTGGAACGATCAATATATATGGCAAATATAGATGTGGTTTCACTTTATGCGTAAATTAATCATGACATAGGACGACTAGCTTGTGCATACTTTTTTAAACTGAGGAACATCAAAGATAGATAGTTTATCCTGATTTGGTGCTTACTTTTACTTGTTCTTACAATTATGTTGCATTTCGTAAACTAGATATTATTGCAGCGGCTTAATTAAGTATCAGTGGAATACTTTCTATGTCATCCATATGTCATGGCAGCATTGTGTTCCCTGCATCATCCACATTCTGTGGTTTGAATTACACACAGTTATTAACTGACTTGGGTGCTGTCTAAAAGAGCTGGTGGTTTATTGCTGTATCCTGAAAATAAATTGTTGGAAAAAGCTACACTGGACTGCGCTCATTAACTGGGAACTTAACAACTATACTATCTATTGAAACCCTTACCTTCTACTGATCAGATACTGTGGCAGCAGTGTCTCCTCCACTAACATAGAGGAGCATCGCCCCACAGAAAAAATAAAATGATAACACAATGTTATTATCGTTTTATTTTTCCTATACTTACCCAGTTTTATTTTAGGTGTGTGGTGTGGCTGGCCTGTCAGCCAGCAGGGGAAAGAGGGAACTTTTTAAGTGCACATCACGGTTTGGCAGGCCGTCTTGGGCAGGCCAAACAGCCATGCTCACTTAGCATGTTCTCCACTCGGCTGTATTGCAAGAAGAGAACATGCACAGTCTCCCACTCCCTGTCTGAGTGCTGAACCACGGCGCTCAGACCAATCATGACGCTGCTGTCACCAGCATGACAGCAGCATCATGATTGGCTAGGAGAGTATGGGAGCCTGTGTGCTTCCTGCTTCCGTGGGACTGTGTGCAGTGACAGAAGAACAGAAGAAAGACGGAGGTGGCGGCTGGCAGGTAGACCAATCATGACGCTGCTGTCACCAGCATGACAGCAGCATCATGATTGGCTAGGAGAGTATGGGAGCCTGTGTGCTTCCTGCTTCCGTGGGACTGTGTGCAGTGACAGAAGAACAGAAGAAACACGCAGGTGGCGGCTGGCAGGTAAGTAAAATTTTCTTTTTTTTTTTACCCCCGCTACACCACATCTTCCCCCTACCACCCATCACTGTATTGTGGTTTGGTGACAATGGCAGCTTCCTGCATGTTACTCAGGGTGCCCAATGCCGGTATGATATATCTGTGTTGGCAGCTGTGCTGCTCCACCAATACAAGGCTTCTGTAATTCCTGTGACAACTCTGAAATAATAATTGAGGTCATGATTGAGAACAGAGAATGCTGAAACCTCTGTTTTCGGATCATTAATTCGTCAATCAGGTAACTAGGAGTGGGAGTTTCTATACCTGTAAATCCCTCCACTGTCTGATGCACACAAGTAGGCCTAAAATGAGAAAGGCAGAGCCCCGGCAGCATGTGCTCAGTCTCTTGGTACACTGGTTTCATTCAGGCGTCCCGTTTGGATGACAGAGAGAGGCCGCAGACCATTGTCTGTCAGCCGAGGTCACTCAGAGGTCATTGCCATGTTTAGATATCTGATCATCAGTGCTTTCCAGGGATGGCTCTTCAGTTTACAATCTGAACGGCTGCCTCTCCTCGTAAAACAGGACAAAACCAAAAAAAGGAAACCGCAAAAGCCAACATTTGCAATAAACACAGATATGGACACCTCTGTTAATAGTCAGCCTCGCACAGAGCATAAGGCACACCAACACAAATCTGCTGGAGCCCACCAACATGCATATCAATCATTTATAACGATAATCTAAGGATGGGTCCAAATCTCATTAAAGTATATGAATCCTTAATCTATTCTGGCAAAAAAAGGCCAATACACATTTTTTCTTTTCATCATAAATTACAGTTCTGTGGCACTGTGCAAATATTACCAAGCTGTAAGACAGCTGTGCTCCATTAAAATGTGTGATGGTCGCTGATTTCTTACAGCACATGGTCATCAGGCCGAATCTACAGCCAGTAATTAGGAAGATGAAATGTTTAATTGTGCCTTAATTTTGATAAAATTTATCTGTCACACGTCCCGTAGTCAGGCATTATGCTCACAAATCACTGTCGCCACGCAGTGGCAGGAGCTGCGGCGCCAGGCGCCTTCCTTGCAGATTCATTTCAATGTCAAACTGCTCTTCGTGAAAACGCGGGGTAACATGTCAGTGATTACTCCCTGGCGTTTGCACGCATTGTTTACATATTTTTAGTCACGCACAGAATGCAACATTTAAAGCAACCTAGTAATGTTTGATCCTCGTGTGTATTTTTTTTATTAATTTGCCATTGCACTTCACTTCCTGATTAAGCGAGGTTAAAATATTGCTTGACAGGGTAAATGGTGAATCCCACTCATTGTTTTTATTCACCAGTAAAATCGTCTCTGTAAAGGATTTTGGCCAAACCACAGAAATTCTCTGTATTTGGGCTCTTTGGGCCTCACTGGACTGCAAAATATTGCATTTTACTGTTATTTCAGCCAGCCCTGTGTTAGTACTTCTCACAGCCAATAAGATTAGCTTCCATCCGCCCTGACAAATTGCCTGCAACTGTCTTTTGGCCAACTAATGTCACAGAGGTTGTGGACCACTGTGGGAGACGAACTTTGGGTTGAGCCTGAGGCAAACAGAAGCGGATCCTCTGAAAAAGGCACATTTTCACTAGGCTGCACAACCCTTACCATGGACTAAAACAAAATCCCATTCCTATTTCTAAACACCACGAAGGTAATCATAGTGATATTAGCAAATGTAACATGTCTGATCAGGATCGTTGAATATCCATACTACTTAGAACATTATAAAGTTTGTAGTATTTGACCAGAGGTGCTTATGTCATTAAATAGTGTATGAAGGAAATATAGTCATAGGGGTGGATGCAGAGAGATGTGAGGGCGAGGATGAGTGAGGCCTAGGACAATCTAATACTTTTAGGGCCTATATATATATTTGCATACAAGGAACAGGGAATTAATTTGGGAGTAAGTACATCTTGACTGCTGCCTCTAGCCATGGTGCCACCCTGCAGTTAAATACAAATACGAATGGTGTCAAGTGTCTCTTTAAGAGGGCCGAAGTTAGGAGCAAAAAGCCAGCTGGGCAAACAACCTACTTCACAATGTTATTGGTTCTTGAGAGCAGGCGAGGGGAGAGACTAAAGTAAATAATAAGCAATGCAATGAAAGAGCCCTGGATCAGCATTCAGGAGCAGCCAAATATAACTCTTCATGAAGGCCAATCCATTCAAAATACCTGATGGAAAAAGGGCAAAACTTAATGGTGTGCAAAAGTTGCAGAATTTGCTTTGCATAATTAAGCAAAATTTCAGGAAAATTATGCATAATTATGCGAAATGCAAACCAATCATTTAGCATTAAATTTAAGGACGTGTTTCCTGCTAGAAATTAGCACAAAAAACCTGGTGTGAACAACAGCTGCTCACAGTCTGGTTTGTGTTGTTCCCACACTCCAGCACTATAATTCTGCAGTGAACAGTGGCATAATTGCAGTATGTGACATATCTCCAAATACTGAGAAATCTACATAACCAGTGTAAATTTCCTGAAATTAAGTAAATTAGACTACCATAATGTAAATTTCGCCCTGGTCTTGAAAATATCAGTAAAAAAGATGACAGCAGCAATTGATGAATGGGAGAAAAATCAGGGAAAGAACGCATTGGAAGGCAGCCTTCTTAGTACCAACCCTGCTTCTATATCCTTAAAACAGCAAATTATATCACAGGAAGAAGGGTAAATGCCATATTGGATAAGCGTGGATATACTTTTAGATATGACTGATCCTCCCGGTGAAACTAACCTGTGGAGGACCTGGATATTAGTACTGTGCAGTCCCGTGATTAAGATTCTTCAGTGCTCTGAAGGAAACAGTCCTCTCCCAATATTTGCTGAGGTCCTTCTCGGTCTCTAGGTTGAGCTGAAGGGAGTTGATGCCAAGTGGGACCGTGGCCCAAGGAGTTAATCTGGTGGTGTCATAGTTACAGTGCGACTTCATGTTTATAGCGCCCTATCCATCAGGGCTGCCATCCTAAGGTTCTTAAAGGAGCCTCCCAAAAGCAAGATTGAAGTTTTAAATTCAGGAATATTCGATTTCATCTGAAGAATTTCTTTGTACACAAGCACTGCTGGCTTTTCACTGTGTGTTTTAATGGTTCTGAGTACATTTTGACCAGTGTGCTCTTTGTCCTTAGACAATATTTTTTTATTCTTGCCCATTTTTTAAATTCTTTAGATTTTTTTCGTCTATTTTTTTTTTGCATCTCGTAATTACCAGCTGGGAGCTTCCTGCTGCAACCAATGTTTTGCCTTAGGCATTCCTTTGACGGCTTAGCTGTTTCTTCAGCTACATTGTGTGCTGTTTCCATATGCAAGATCTGTTTGAAGGTGCTTTGCTGCTCACTTTCTCCTCCAGTTTGCAAGTTACTTTAAGGGGGCACTCTCCAGCTTTGTGCTTGCTACCCACTGGCTAGAAGGCGGCTACCGGGGAAGATCTCTCCTGATTCAAGACAAATTGACTAAGTGAACAATTGTTGCGTTTTGCATTAGAAATGTCCATGTTTGACACTCCTCATGTGTCTCCATCTTACAATTATCTCCATCATTTCGCACTCCATGTAGCCTGCCTAGTTGTCCATGAGGAAATTGACATTTACAATGTATCTAGAAGGAAACTCTCCCACTACACACCAAGCATGTATGCAAGTGATACTCCTGCATGGCTTTGTGCTACACAAGACCAAAGGAACATGTCACTGCTGGGGAGTCCTACTCATAATTCTACTCTGAGATGTAAGCTAGAGTCTATCAGACATCCATTAGAAAAAAATGACAAACCAAAGGGAGCAGGAACCAAAGAAGTATCTTCCCAAGAGTGTTCACTAGTTAGAGTGTCGAAAGCATTACAAATAGAAACATCCTCAAAATATAACTGAATCACAAATGTCATACCATTTATATTCAAGTAGGCATTGTACTATAACAAGGGAAGGTCTGAAGGTAAACAATAATGGGGATCAGAAACATGTGGATTCATTCGTGAACCATCAAAAACAGGATGAACTCTTTAAGTATGAGGCAGCTTTTAAGGAAAGGCTACAGGATTAATCTGATGAGTGATGTCAAATTAACCAAAATATTGGTGTTGAAACAATCTGAGTGATGACAAATGAGCAAAAATATTGGGGTTGAAACGTATCTGGCAATGAATGTACTAGAAGAAATCGAGAAGATAATCAAACCGTAATACCAGGAACATATAAGGAAGAGGTTCTTCACTTATCTGCATTTTTTTATCTTAATCTTAGAATGACATTAAAGTTCCATAATTGACTGTCTTTGATTCTAAAAATGATTTCTGTGATCAGTAGGTGCTTGAACCAAATGAGCCACATGAGCCAAATATTTGAAAACTTTAAGATACAAGCCTTGCAAACAGAACACTTACAGCATATTTCTAGAACTTTGAGTTGCTTTGTTTCAGGAAAACTAAGCTATTGGAAAATGAGACGCCCAGTCATCTTGGATAGCATTGCAGTAATATTGTACCTATTGCTCCAAACCACGATTAGTTTGACTGCCAATTCAACAGCGTATGATAACCAGAAGAAAGAGTTTTTTCAATTCTTAGAGTTTTGCAAAAAGCCTTCCTGAAGGGATTTATTCTGTTAGAAAAAGTTTGTAAGAGCTACACCATAAAGACAAATATATCAGACACAAAATGTTGAGCCATTTATTCAGCAGTAGGCAAAGCAGAAAAATTATACATTTTAGTAGCAACTGAATTCATGATAACCCAAAACCATTTTGAAGGTTGAAGATTTGTCATAATATGAGAAGAAATTGTATGTGATGGCTCTGTACTCACTGGTAAGGGCTACAAATGTCAAAAGGTTTAGAATGAAGCAATTTCATTTTAGCACAAATGTAACAAGAGATTCAATTTTTTTTAACATTAGAAAGTACTTTAGCCCACCAAAAACGAGTAACATGATCTAAAGTAGTCTCAACTTCTCTGTAGCCTGAAATAGGTGAATCATGGCATTAGATCCATTTACAATTTCTTAGTAGGGATCAAGATAGCTTGCTGACTGAAATATTGTATGTTTATAGTATAATAACTCCTCCAATTATTTACGATCCAGGTATTTCCTGATCATTTCCAAATGAAGACTGAAAAAATCAAATCGCACAACAATGAGGTATTATGAGCTAATCAAAGGTTACTGAGAATCATGAATAATGATGTGACAAGACAGCAGGTAATAAATTAATTGAGCTAGAAATATCATTTATCACAATATCATACAAAAAAATTAAAATTGCCTATCAGGCTTGATGACTATTATATTGCAGATGTCACAGGCAGTGTAAATTCCTTTGATCAATCTAGATTTAAAAAAGCTGTTTAGTGTCCATCAATAAATGTTTCCATGCAGTATTAGGCATCATCATGGAACATAATTCACTTTCAAGAACAGAATAATTCTGTTCAGTTACTGACAGACCTGGGATAAATAGGATTCATGATATTTTTGTCCATCACTTTCCTGCAATTTGGACAATGTAGCCTCAGAGCTCTATCTATCAGAATCGTCATTCTCAACAGTGAACTTCTTAAAAGTATCAAGATGGCATCACACTGAAAGCCTTTTCAGCTTGAGCACTCTGATGAAAAACGTCATTCAGATTTATTTTTTTAGAACTCAAGTAATAGCACTGATCAAATCTTCAATTCTGCAAAATTCTTAATTACATTTATAATAAAGGTTTGCAGGCCTCAGGACGCATTGTGTTTTCTTACAACTGGTAGGAGAACACCATTTTAAAACATCTGCTACTTTGTTTGTATCCAAAGATAAATAAGATCATTTAATCTAAATCCAAAATTCTCAATCTCCTCTTTTTTAATTCACATTTTATTGTTTAAAAGTCAACTAGTCGAAACCTGTACAAGATTACAGATACATGCTCTTCCTGTTCAATCAAAGTATTTTAAAAAATGAGAATCACATCCAAGTACATCAGTACAAAATGATTAAGTCATAAAAGAATGAATCCTATGTATCCTTAAATTGTTGAATGGCACTACTCCATATTCACAACGTACAAGCAATATGCAGAAAGCCTTTTTCCACTTTTCACCATCTTTTAATCATAAAAGATGATAAGAACCTTCTAAATCACGTTTAGTGATTATTTGTGCCCTCCATACTGATTCCAAGGTATCTTTAATAAGAGGGTCATGTTACTGCAATTTGATTGTTATTTGATATAATCCTCTATAATTCATATAGGCCTAAGGTCTTTTTGCTTCTCCAAAATGAATAACAAAGCTGCCCTGGGTGGACAGGATGATCAAACAATCAACTCATTTTACAAATTCAGTTGTCAATAGGCCTACTTCTTACACATTCTCCAACAGGAAAAAAATCCTCCAAAACTGTACCACAGCACCATGTTAAATTATTATGGTGCAATCTTATTCTTTAAGGCAAGGGCCTGCGCAGATCTCGGTTTTACATCATGAGCACGATCCAGAAAAATGAACTGGTGAAATATTAACCATAATTAAATTTGAAGTTGTAATAGAAATTTGGCCTCAATCGATCAATGAAACAATCAGAAATTGTAGAGCATGGCACTGTAACCCCTTGGGACATCTGGGCACTGGGGCCTGGAGAAAACAGCAGAACAAAGAAAGAAACAAGCAGAAAAAGACAAAACAGAAGGCTGAAAAATGAGTAAGCAAAAGAGACTGACTAGGACTTCACAAGCCAAGATTTTGTTTTGGGAGAACCAAAAGAGCCATGTTTGCATGACAAAAATCTCACAGCGGGGTAAACTTGAACATTTGTAGCCACTGTATCCTGCTAGTTGCCAGTCAAAGTTTGTCACCTTCACCCACTCATGCTTTCTTCTGGGGGAACACTCACACTTTCTTCAGTTTGGAAGTCTCTAGCATGATAATTTTGAAATCGAAAGTCAGGAATGGCTGAAAGATGCTGGATACATGGATTCCATGGTCCCACTAAAGCCTGAAACATTGCAGTAGAATTCTTCAAGCAAGGGAAACCAGTAAAGCTGGTCAGATGAGGTGGCAACTTTCAGTATTGTGGGAAATACAAAACGTCCTAAATTACTACACTGAGAAGTAGGGGATTATTGAGAACAGAAGGATTTTTGCTTGGTCAATTGGTTAGTGGTCTAGTGTTCCAACAGGATATATGACGTTACAACGCGGACTTTTACCACGCAGACCATTACCATGCATTTTTTACAACGCAGGACCCTTTACCACGCATACCATTACAACGCTGGTATTTACAACGCAGGTACTATTACAACGCATACCATTACAACGTAAGTATAGGTAAGTAAATAATATGGTAAAATAATTATTAATAATATTTTTTTTAATTAATAAATTATTATTTTAATATTTAATATTTTAATTATTTATATTAATATTTAATTATTAATTTTTAAATATATATGTTAAAAATACCCCTGTACCCCAAAACCCAAACCCAGCCCTAATGTAGTGTAGCTCCTATTTTCCCAATAGGCTCTGCGCATTGGAATAATACCTACAGCAGTAAAGGCCTAGGCCAGACGTTAACTAGGTCTACTACTGTCGATACTAGACTTAATTTTTGGGTTTGCCAGCGTAGCTCAGAGTTCGCTAGAAACTTTCTCGAATGTTCAAGGAGGAATTAACTTCCCTGATTAGACAAGAAGGGATTTAGTTTCTGACAACCATAGAACATTCGAGAAAGTTTCTAGCGAACTCTGAGCTACGCTGGCAAACCCAAAAATTAAGTCTAGTATCGACAGTAGTAGACCTAGTTAACGTCTGGCCTAGGCCTTTACTGCTGTAGGTATTATTCCAATGCGCAGAGCCTATTGGGAAAATAGGAGCTACACTACATGGCGCCCCTTGTTGGGCACCATGTAGTGTAGCTCCTATTTTCCCAATAGGCTCTGCGCATTGGAATAATACCTACAGCAGTAAAGGCCTAGGCCAGACGTTAACTAGGTCTACTACTGTCAATACTAGACTTAATTTTTGGGTTTGCCAGCGTAGCTCAGAGTTCGCTAGAAACTTTCTCGAATGTTCAAGGAGGAATTAACTTCCCTGATTAGACAAGAAGGGATTTAGTTTCTGTCAACCATAGAACATGACAACTTTGCTCTCCCCTAATCAAGAGTCAATCTCAAGAGTCGTGTGAGCACAAGGCAATTATTTTACTCAGTCAGTACGTGCATTCTTAGTCTCATCAGATTGTAGAGAAAAGGAAGAGACGGGTGTGTTCAATAAAAAGGTGTTATTTATTGATCAGTCTCTTTTCTCGTACAAGAGAAATGGATCGATATTATTGCAATACTCATAGTTAAGTAAAGTGCATACATTAAAAGCAATAGTATAAAATAATACTGTAAAAACATTGATATGGTTTCTGAGCCATATG
The DNA here is from genome assembly GCF_964261635.1 of Lissotriton helveticus. Taxonomy (NCBI): domain Eukaryota; kingdom Metazoa; phylum Chordata; class Amphibia; order Caudata; family Salamandridae; genus Lissotriton; species Lissotriton helveticus. Next base: position 596,107,791 of record NC_136063.1, on the reverse strand, counting down.
ATGTTTACAATGATTAAAATATATTTACATACACATATACATTTGACTAAACGTACTCAACTGGTGTTTCTAAATACGCCTACCCCGTGTACCTGACCTAAGTCTAATGCGTGGGCGGGAATAGAAAGTTACAGTTTAAGTTAAGTTTGTTTTTGCCAAGTGAATAACTAAAGAATTCTCTGTGAGGGGTTATTCAGTTCTGTACCTGGAAGTTAGGATGAATGAGGAATGGTATCTCTTTCTCTGCTCTCGATATTCCAGGCTGCCTGCGAGGGCTGCCCGAAAACGCCGGTGCTGGGTCTCTCGGCTTGAGATAGCAGCGCGTCTCTCAGCGCGTCAGGAAGGCGGGGCTGCTGCCAGCGGGGTCTGCTTCTGCTCTCGGCTTCGGCAAGTGTGGCTGCTCCGTCTTGTCACCACGCGTGTCTTTGCATAGGGCAAGATCGGCAATATTTATACCTTAAAGGTGCCGAGATTGACGTAAGGATGGACATAGATACGTCAATAAAGATGTCATACGACTTGCTCGTTAGCACATTCTTTACTAAAGTTCTCTGTGAAATCAAAACAATGGCCGCACGGATTTTCCAGGTTGTCATAGGTTTGATTTGTTATGAGAACGTCGTATGCCTTATCAGGGGCTGGAGGAATGTCGCTTGTCTAATTAGATCTCAAGCGTTATGACCTAATCAGATAACACGTTCCTGTGCCGTAGTGTGACTGCGTCAGATAACGGTATCTGCATCATGGGGGCTGTTCTTGCCTCATGGGCTGACTGTTAGTTAACTTGATAGTTAGTTTAACCAGAATAGGGTCAGGAATAGGGGGATCGATTCAGAACCTATAGGAATACATGACACTAAAACCTAAAAATACCCCTGAACCCCAAAACCCAAACCCAGCCCTGAACCCTAAAAATACCCCTGTACCCCAAAAACTGAAAACTGACCCTGAACCCTAAAAATACCCCTGCACCCCAAAAACTGAAAACTGACCCTGAACCCTAAAAATACCCCTGTACCCCAAAAACTGAAAACTGACCCTGTACCCTAAAAATACCCCTGTACCCCAAAAACTGAAAACTGACCCTGAACCCTAAAAATACCCATGTACCCAAAAAACTGAAAACTGACCCTGAACCCTAAAAATACCCCTGTACCCATAAAACTGAAAACTGACCCTGAACCCTAAAAATACCCCTGTACCCAAAAACTGAAAACTGACCCTGAACCCTAAAAATACCCCTTTACCCAAAAACTGAAAACTGACCCTGAACCCTAAAAATACCCCTTTGCCCAAAAACTGAAAACTGACCCTGAACCCTAAAAATACCCATTTACCCAAAACCCAAACCTAAAATATTTTAAATAAAATTATATACTTACCAATACTTACGTTGTAATGGTATGCGTTGTAAAAGTACCTGCGTTGTAAATACCAGCGTTGTAATGGTATGCGTGGTCAAGGTTCCTGCGTTGTAAAAGTTGCGTGGTAAAGGTAGGTCGTGGTAAAAGTTGCGTGGTAAAGGTTGTATACCGTTCCAACATCTTAGTAAAAGTTTCCTGCTTCTAGGTTTTTCTTTCAGGTCAGCATTGGTAACAGCCTACAACTGTGCACTTTGCTGTGGCTTTTCCCTTCCACTCATGTTTGTCACCCAGTAATATCATCCATTAACATCCCTCACATTTCCAAGGTTTTCCCTTTCTCCCCTTCTCATCCCTTTTACCATCTGAATTGGTTTGGAAGGGTATTGCCCTGTGCTGCATTTGCTTCCTCCCTCTGCATGTAGTGGCTCTCTCATACCATCTACAATATTTTTAAATTGATATTTTACTACCTCACTGATTATAAATGATGGCACTGTTAGTGTTGAGAAAGTATTTGTAGATTGGCAGCAAAAGCTTTGTTACTGGAATTGACTTCCCCTTCCAATATCTCTGCCCAATTGACAAGGACAATCTATGTACTTCAGATGCTCCTTGCTAACTGCTCTTCTCCAAACCAAACGTGTACTTAGATGTGATTATATTACTTACAAAGTAATATATTGTATTGCAATTGCATTTATACTGGCTTACTATCCCTGAAAAGGCATTGAAGTACTTTAAGGTGAGTAGCTTGCTATTCTAGAACTCAAGGCGAGTGGTTAGTTTACTGTTTTTTGAATAGTGGGTTTAGTCTTGTGTTCCCAGACAATATCTTACAATGCACTACCTCAGTTTGCTTGTGATGGAATTAGAGGAAATTAGATGTGAATGCTAGCAGGGGTGTTGGAAGAAGGTATGTTAGTGTGTGCAAATTATTGGTGAGGATACTCACGAATTAGGGTACAGATAGATTTGCAAGTGTTTACCAGTTTTTGAGAAAGAAGAGGTTATAGGTTATGAGTGAGATGTGAACAATTCACACAAGTACAGAAAAATTGGACAGAATGCATGCAATTTTGTGTACAAGTACAGTGATGGCTGGAGTTGGTATCTTGGTCAGGAAATAGAGAAATGACCAGCTGAGTGTTGTCCTCATAAGAAACCAATGTAAAGATGAAAGATTGAGCAATATTGGCCATAGGGCGAATATAGGTATTAAAAAGTGTTGGTCTTAAAGAAGATCTATGTGGAACCCCGTAGGCAAGTGGGAAGATTTTGAAATAGTGGAGATTCTCAATTTTGAATAGGAGTCAAACTAGGGGAGCAGAGCATGAAGAGGATGGTAAGTATTTGATTTTTCACAGGGTTTATGCAATATAGTGGTTTGGAAATGTATATAATTTCATGCAAAACTGTGTAGGTACTGAAAGAAAAACAAGGGTATTTCTGTGAATCGTGCCGTTTGTGAATGAAAAACATCTTAGTACAGCTACCCGGTACCTACAATCAAGTTATGTGCTTTTGATAATGAGACATTATGCCAATAATCAAGAATTGTGCGTTTGACATTTTGAGTACATTGAGAAAAATCACTTCCAGTTAACCCTGAGAATCATCAAGATTTTAACAGGGCTGAGGGTTTATTAATGTATTATGTGTCATCATCATAGTATATTGTTCCAAAATGGATTTACACATTTGGTGACTCAGTCTCTGTTGTTTTGCCCCTTCATGCAGTGGTCAGCTATTTCTGGTGTGACAGATTCACACTGATCAATGTGCTCAACCTTGCCTGCTACACATAGTTTTGCTTTTCAACTGTCGAGTCTTAGTGAATCTATAGTTGTACTCTGATTTATACGTATAGGTCCTCACCTACTGAAAGCATTGGAGTGTGTAGAGATGGCTTTGGTAGAGTGGTCATTGACCTAAGGTTCCATGTTCATGCAGGTCAACCAAAAGAGAAGAATCTGGTGAAGATCTTAGGGCAGGTGACAAGCACTTTATACTTTATACCATGATTTGACAGAAGAAGAGACATATCTTTCTCTTCCTCTTCCCCAGATGAACTACATGTGAACTCAGGAGGCGTATCCACGCCGGTATCCAAGATGGCTGACCGACTGTGAAGCTTCAGTAGCTGATCTTCCCCAAAATGAAGATTTCAGCCTCCTCCAAACTGAATCTGAGGCCATCAGGAGCATGATGCTCACTACCCAATCAGAGCTGGACATGGTCGGGCACTTTTGGCCATTGCGCTGTGGTTGGGACTGGAAAGTGGCAGAAGTGGCTAGGGGCCTGGACTATGTCTTGGATACCCTGTGGTGACAGGGATCGCAGGTGAGCCTGAGACAGAGTGATACCGAGCTGCTTGTGCCCCCGTTCCTATTGGGCCACCTTCGATCCATCCATAGAACTCCTATGGCTGGTCAGGGCCATTGGCAGCAGCTCTGCAATCTACAAGGCACTGTGGCCAACGTGTTGTGGCCACAAGGGACGCATTATAATATTGGTGGTTGAGTTAATTCATGGTGCATAATCCCCAGCCATGATTTCCTCCTGCAGACCTCTGCTGCTGCACTCAGGAAAAACAGCCCTTCCAACTCGGCCCCTCGGACCCCTGAGTGTTGCTGTGCCTGCATGCAACTGGAGAGTGACACGGATACCACCTTTCCTTGAACGCCTGGCTCTGTGGCACCCTGCAGAGGATACCTTGTCCAGTGCTGTACATTGCTGCTTGCTGGCCCATGCTGGACTGCTGATCCTGGGGTCAGTGGCCTGTCCAGATGGTTCTTTTGTTGGGCCCGGCCCATTGCACCCTACCTGCTTGAGCTGATCCTTTGGTAGTGTACATGAACTGAGTGTCGCATTGGCTTCCCCCACGTGTGCACTCACAGGGGGCGACCTGCTGACGCTATTCCTGTTTGTATGGAGCTCACTCTCATTCTGGTCCTGTTCTGGTGGCTTCCCCTCTGTCAACCTCATTGTGCTACTGGGGATCAGCGTCTGAGGGCCCGCTCCTGCCACTTCCCCTTACCACAGTGTTTGTAAGGGTCCTCTAACTTTGCCCCTGCTAGGTCCCCATCCACCTGACCTGCCTGGGGCAGGGCAATGTGCCCGTGCAGAGCACAGAGGGATGCCTGTACACCGTTTTGCCTGCACATGCTGATTCTAGGGCCACAATCACTAGCCACATAACAGGTGACATGTTCCCGCAGAGAACTCTGAATAGCATGGGGTGGGGGGACTTCAAACAATGAAAGCTGCAGTTCCAGCGTACTAGGGAGGTGGACAAATTGGAGGGCCCAGCTGGCATGGAGGACGGGGCGGCTGGACTGTCCTGCCCTGAGCAACTGACGGGCACAGATGCCATTATTGTGTAAACTCAGGTGTGTTTCAGCACCTTAGTTGCTTGAATTGACATCATTCATGGTTGGCTGAATAAGAAGGAGGAGCACCTTGACTGTCAGCTCACCTGATTCGATGATGCTGAGGAGTGTATCTCAACCCTGGAGGATGGTGTTGTAATGGCAACTAAGTTATTGGAAAAACTGGAGCAACTCCTTAAGACTGTAGCCATCAAGAAAGAATATTTGGAGGCCAGATCCTACCGCATCAACTTGCCGATCGTAGGTGTTGCAGAGTATACAGACACAGGTAAAATGAACTTGTTCATTGAATGTCTACTGACTGAGCTTTTTGTCCCCCAGCCCTTCACGTCCACCTTTGTGGTGGATGGAATGCACCGCTCGCTCTGCCCATGGCCATCCACAGGGGCTCCCCCGCACCCTATAGTAGTCTGTCTTCAGAATTTCACTTATCACAACACTGCGTACCTCCTGGCATGTCAGATGGGGGAACAGCCTTTACAACGCGGGCATTACTGATGAAGCAAAGCTTCGCATATTTTGCGGCTTGCCGAAGTCAAGAACCTCGTTTATGTATAACAAGGTAATCAATGTACGTCTTACTAACATTTATATTAAGTTTGAATAAAGTTTATGACGCTTGCCTATGTGTATTCCTAACTATTTTAATCCGTGTTTATAAAATGGCCGCCGCTTGTATTTAGTTACTGCGCATGCGTCAGCCACACTCACGTGTCCTGACGCGTCTGCAGAAGTGGAGGGAAAGTTATGCGCATGCGTAATTCATAGCTGTGCTTATCATGTGGTACTGCTCGTGCCACTGCTCTTGTGTCTGTATCAATGTAGCTAACAGTTAAAACGCATTAGCTTATTTCTTGATGATGAGTTAAAAGTACAAACCATGTGATGTATTTTCATAATGACATTATTATGTATTAATTTGTTTTCGCTTACTTTTCATGTACCGCGGGGAATGGGGTTTGTCTGTACCGAGAACCATCTTGGAGGTCCCTTCTGCGCCTGCGCGACTTACCGAGGCACAGCAGACCTTGACTGATGGAACACAGCCAGTTGGCAGTGATGAGCAAGATGCTCCTGAGAAACGACCTGAAAACTCGGCTGAACCAATCATATGTTCTCACAGTGCAACATTGTTAAAATTGCCATTGTATTTCTGCACTATTTCTCATGGGAACCCCAATCTAGTTAGGCGGTACCCTATTATGCAAATGTAGGTTAGAAACGCTATGTTGTGATTGGTGTGTTACCCAAATCCTACCTTAGGACCAATCCAAATTGAGGGATTCTGACATTTTGCAACATTGGGGGGTGGTACACTGTCCCCAAACTGTATATCTACCCTGGGTTCCCCTGGGGAGCCGTCCGACTTGTCTGGTTTAGCTGACCTGTCACTGACCCAACGCACTCAATAGGTGACTGAAGATACAGAGCGCTGCGAAGCACTCTGTCCGAATTTGACCATAGACTAAGGTTCTACTGAACCTTAAAGTGCTGGCGAAGCACTTAGCTGGGAGTTCGCTGACCCAATCGGGGTCTTGATCGATAGCTGCAGAGCGGGTGGAGCGCAGGCGTTGCTTCCGAACTGTGGGTCCCGGTCCTGTCCTGAAGAGGTCCTGTCCTGAGGGTTTGCTGTCCTATCCTGAGGGTCCTGTCCTGATTCCTATTCCGAGGGTATCCTGTTCTGTCTTGGGTGTCCATTCTGCACCTGCTGTCCTTTGAGGGTTATCCTTCCTTGAGGGTTTCCTGTCCTTAACTGACCCGTGGCCAGGGTTTGGTTTCCACACCATTCTAGGTAAATATTGCTCTGAAACTCTTAAAATCTTGCACCTTCTGAATTTCTAACTTTTGCTTTAATAAAGTTCATCATTGCACATGTTATATTTTCCATGCCTTTCCGCAACTATTGAGAGTCAATTACATATTTTCATAAGTTTGTTCCTATGTCTTCTCACTTGTTAGAAATTATATTTTGCATTGCAGTTTGTCATTTTCTGATATGGTCTAGAACTTCATTGCCTAGATTGTTCAAAGGCCCATTCACCTTAAGTGAAGCGTGTTATTCTTTATAGGCCCTCCTATAGTTATCCATGCATAAAAAAAACTGTCCATGCTTAAATATTATTGAATAGCATAGTATCTTCTCGTTACAGTTTATCAGTACTTCAATGATTACTCTGTCATTATTTCTTTATAGCTATATAATTTACGTTATCTTGGTTATTGATTGCCTTATTTTACTGTACCTCATGCAAGAAAATAATGAACTTTAGATAAACATTTTAAAACTTCCAGTTGTCCGTGGTCATTTCAACAGTATTTTGAATGCTATTGGTTGGGTTTGTATTTTGCTGCCTTTCCTTTACAGCTAGCTCCCTGATCCATTGTGGTCATTAGGTACCCGCATCGGTGGATGGTAAGTCGGGTGCACTGAAAATAATAGTAGGGAACACACACACACAAATTGGTAGAGCTCGTGAAGTCACCTGATCGATGTATATGGTGATTTGAAAGTATATGGGCCCGGAAGCCGGAAACGGCGAAAACTATTGGTCGAGTGGCCTCGCGCGCTCTATCAGTTTTACTGGTAGCTAGAGGATGGTTAGGGACTAGTTGAGAGTAAGGCAGGGATTAGTTGGACTAGTTGAGTCGGAAGCTGCTAGTATATTGATGCTGCTAGAAGAGCGGCTGTTCTAAGAGACCTGATCATTCTCTTGTGAATACGCTGCTGAAACTCATGAATTTTTGCATTGTTATTATTCTTGTTCTTATATTGTTATATGTACTAATCCATGCATTTGTAAACCGTATTGTTTCGTGTTGTCCGAACTCCCCGGGGAATTGAAAGGGCAAGTGGTGAATAGAATCCATTGTCCTGAGGTCACAGGCTCGAGGAAAGTTAGGTGCAGGTTAGGATAACCGGGAAGCACTAACTAGGGTTTTCTGAATACATGTGTGAATAAATGACAGTAACGGGGTTCATTGGCAAAATTCCCATAGTGGCGTAACCTAGTAAGGGTCACATCGGAAGAGTAGCAGGTTCATCGGAGCTTGGGTGAAAGCAAAGGGGTCCGCTGAGAAACCTTAAACTCGGAACATATCCCGGAAAGAAGTGGATGAGTTTAGGGGAATAACAGGTTCACCGATGCTAGAGTGAAGGGTAGGCGGAAGAGATCTGCCCGCAGCGAGTGAAAAGTAAATGTAAGTAGTTTACTTGCAGTAAAACAATTCTTTCTCTGTCTAGACACTTGAGCACTGTGGCGAATGTGTATTTGTTGTAAAATAACCAAGCACTGAGCACTTTAAAAGAAAGAAAGTTTCCGTTACCTTGTGAAGGGAGGGAGTCAGTCGCGAAGCGCCTCTGACGTCACTCTGTGCCGCGCTGGGATTGGTAGAAGCAGCGGGCGGGTAGCGGAGCTGGAATTGTAAAGGAGGGGTGAGCGCCGGAGCGTGGGAACTGTCTCACGAAGGGGCCGCGCACCCATTGGCGGAGCTTATTTAGTGCCGCGCACCCATTGGCGGAGATTATTCAGAGTCGCGCGCCCATTTGGTTGCACGAATTTCTGAAGCGCGTTCTGATTGGAGGTAGTTTGTAAACAAAGTTTAGCGCAAAGTCGTATGTGGCACTCACAGACTACGGGAACTCGACCTGATCCAAGGCACCTAGGGTTTGAAAGGGATCAGTGGAAGACTAATAGATACGATATTATGTACGGAACCAAGAGAAAACTGTCCCTTGTAAGTAAGGTGAAAAATTATTTCAAAACGGACAAACCGATTAAATCTAGAGAAGGTGTTCTTGTCCCACCACCCAATACTCCCGCCTCATTCATGATGTTTGACCGAGGGTACAATACCTGTGTGTGGTTGGAGAATTGGGTGAAGTACACAAAAGATGACGGAGTATTGGCTTTTCCGTTAGATGGTACTTTCAATGGTAGGATCTTATTTAATTTAAGAACCCGAATGAATGAACTGCATCCCAGGCCAAGACTAACGCAGTATGAGGCATTAGAGGAATGGGAGATTGAGGCTTTTTAAAGAGAAAGACCCCGAATGGACAAGGGTTTGACCAAGTGGTACCCCAGACTGAAACAGGAGTCCAGGGATAAAAGGATGAAACAGTGGAGGCAGAGCATGATTGTTGAGGGTCTGTTTCCCATGATGCCGGCATGTCATAACCCTGCAGCGGGTGAGAAAAGTACTGAAAAGTGTAAGCATTGGGGGGGTGGGGAATCAGATGATGAATTGATAGATGACATTTGTACCAGAAGTCCGCCACCTTATAATGAGGGAACCCGACCTTCCAGTGTAGGAGATGCTCCCCGACGCCACTTCCTAAAGGAAGAAGACAGGTCCCTAGGACTGGGAGGGGGTGGTCAGGTATTGCCCTATCCTGAGAAACCCGAACCGGCGGAAACAAGGGATATATATCCCAAAGTGCCCGCAAGCCAGGAAGAAAAATATTCACGTACGAAAGTTTTTTTTCCCAGACCCTTGTATGAAAGCGAAGAGAAACCATCGAATTCAGGACTACCTTTTGTTCAACCTCCATATGGGGAAGAGCGCAGGTCCTTTAACACTGGAACTTTATTTCCGAAACCCAATTATGGTGGAGGACCAAGTGAAACGCATCCCACTGCCCCGAGTTTTACTCCTCCCTTGACCCCACAGATATTACATGACACGACTTTAAGAAGGATTCTAGTGGAAAAGGAGCAAGAGGCTCTAGCTAGACAAAGGACAGAAATAATTCAGAAAATCTCCCAGTTAAATACCAGTCCTGAGGCATTGACTATTCCAGTAACTATTGGACCGGTGGTCCCGTTATACGGAAATGGTCAGGGAAATCCGATTACTCCAGTTATGACCCCAGTCATGGCACCCCCGAGACAGGAACCGATAATCATAGATGATCAGTCCAGTGAGTGCGAGTCTGAAGTTGCGTTCTTGGACTTGCCAAACAAACAGACCGGAAAGGGAATGCAGCAGAGGCATAACCCTTTTAATACAAAAGAAATTAAATTAGAGTCAGCAACAGGTACTAGGAATGTCTCTCTGGTAACTCCGGATGAGATTGAGAGTTGGAGTCGTGAATTAGAGAAACAAACTCCGCAAACGAAACCTTTAGACCTCTACAAGCTGAGGGTAGAAATAGAAGAATTAATGGCAGGAAATGTGGGGTTGGATCGATTGAACACTTACTCTGAAGAAGAATTGTCGTTCATATGTAAAAGCTTTACAAGGAACACCAGAGTGCTCCACGAAAAACTGACCGAAACAGCAGTTAGTATGGGGATAGATATCTCAAAATCCAAGCCCTTACAGAAACCGTACAGAGCAGACTTCTCAGACAAAGAGATAGAGCACCTGAATGTGGCGGGAAAAAAGTTGCAGATTAAAGAATTAATGGGGGTACTGCAGAAATGGGGAGATGTGGAAAGATGGAGAAGCAGGTGGGCGAAAAAGAGGGAAGAGGTTCGCTCCCGACAAGCGACTCCTGAGTTTGCTTTAAGGGAAGTAGAAAAACCTGAGCAGTTATGCCCCATGCGCGAAGTTCCAGGAGGGAAATATGTGCATGTCCCCTGGTCTAGACAGGATATTGTGTCCTTTACGAACGATTTTCCAAAATTACGGGAGAAACCAGTCGACTGGTACAGGCAGGTGGAGAGGTTCGTGAAGGTACAGAAATGTCTGTGGAAAGACCTGGATGGGTTTTTCAACATTGTGGTTCCGGTAGATTTATGGACCCAGTGTAAAATAGCCATAGACTGGCCTACTGAAGAGTACCCAAGAAATAAGGAAACAGGGGAGCCATCAAAGGATGTCATGCGAAAATATGAGCAGGTAATTCAGCATTTGAAAGAAAAGGTGCCCGCAAAGGAAACTGATTGGACAAAAATAGATAGAACAACACAGGAAAGGGACGAGACAGTGCACTCCTTCTATGAGAGGTTATTGCAGGTATTTAAAACATACAGTGGTATTGATAACATCGATTTGAAGGACATGACACACTTTATTTACAGGTTTGTAAATGGTTTAAGACCTGAAATTTGTCAGTGGATAAAGGATAATAAAATCTGTTGGCATACAAAGAAGATGGATGAGGTCCTGCGGTACGCTAAGTACTGCGAGGACGAGATGGCAGAAAAGAAAAAGGCCCTTAAGGAAAAGGTGATGTGGGCTCAGGTGAAGCTCGCAGAACAGCAGGAAAAACAATTGAATAACATGGTTAAAAATGCTGAGAACAAAGGTCCTGGGGGAGGGGGTGGAGGAAAGCCCCGGCCCAAATTTAGCAGGGAAGAGGCTATGAAGAAATTTCCCTGCCATCAGTGCGGCGAAATTGGACACTGGCGAAACGAGTGTCCCCAATTATTAGATGATAATGCAAAAACTCCTGATTTAACTCCACAGACGCAGAAAGAAAGACCAAGAAAGACTCAACCCCAGGTAAAAGCAGTCCAGGTGCCTCGAGCACCCAAGCAGGTATACAGGGGAAGACAGACAGGGGGTGAGGAGATAGAAGTTTGGGAAGGCGAGGAGAACAGAAATACAGCAACTTCGCAGTATCTGCTAAATGATACCTTCCTTTGTAATGATCAGGACTGACGGGGCCTGAGAGGGGAGGACGAGGAGTGCGTACTTGGCGCTTCCTTGCCGGTAGACCAGTCTGGACCATACATTGAAGGAAAGGTTGACGGAAATGATGTCACCTTTCTGTTGGACACTGGCGCTACCCGTTCTACTGTAAGAACAGTGGACGTTCCAAACCTACCCCTCTCGGGAGAAAATATCCAAGTAGTGGGTGTATCTAATCAATTGATTAGTACTCCTGTTACCGAACCAATGGAGATTTCAATTGGAAATTTTAAACAGATGCATAGATTTGTCGTCTGTGACACCAGTCCAGTGAATCTACTGGGTCGTGATTTGCTGTGCAAAATGAACTGTACCATCTTTTGCACACCAAAGGGTGTTGAAATACAGACCCCGGATGAAGATGGCATTTATAAATTATTGTTACTCAGACCTGACTCAGAAATTAAAAGATTGACCCTGCAGGACTTGCCCCAAGAACTCCAGGAAGCAGTAAAGCCAGAGGTGTGGGATTTTACTGGAAAAGATGTGGGGTTAATGAAAGATGTGGACCCCATACAGATAGCCATTAAGGACAATGCAGTATATCCTAACACTAAGCCCTACCGAATGAATGCTGAAGTGAAAGCCGGTGTCACTCTGGAAATTAAAAAATTATTAGAAGGAGACATCATACAGGAAGTGATGAGCAGCCCATGCAACTCACCGATTATGGGCATCAAGAAGCCTAGTGGCAAGTATAGGGTAGTGCAAGACCTGAGAAAGGTAATGTCGAAGTGGATTTCTTCTACCTCGCCCAGGTATGCTCACAAAGGAAGACCAGCAGTCGGAGGTAACTGTAACATAAAAAGATTTATTGCGCTCGAGCGGGTACACCACCTCACAGCTCCATGTGGCTATGAGAGAAGTGGACAACTTACAAAGTCATAGACAGCCTTATATACTTTTGTGCTGGAATAAGCGTAGGTGGGAATGAATACACAGATCAGCAACTGCCAAGGATGATGAATGATCCCAGGACGGACCCACGTACTAGTCAGGACGAGTCACTCTGGAAATATGTATATTTGGCATGCAGAACGCAAATATAAAGGTTACTCACTAAACCCCATCAGTCATCAATAATCTTGTGATACACAGAATAAAGCAGAACTATGCATAACTTGTGCCAAGTATAAACATAGGCGGGCCTGTGGTTACAGAGTCAGGCGCTCACTTGATTACTCATCCGGATATGGAACAAAAGGTTATGTCTCCTGTGTCAACAGTAATTTATCACCATCAGCAGTGTTTAGTTAACTGTAATACATTGGCAGTAGTTAGGTAGGAAAGTTAAACAAATGAGTCATTGACCTTTAAGCAATGCACCCTGCTCTACTTGTGTGTCATAAAGCAGAGTACAAACATATGCTCTGGGGTCGATCGATGTATCATCGTTTCTTCGTGCAGATGAAGTGGCCATGTTATATGTGCTGAGGTGGCAGGCTAGAGAAAACTTAACTCAAAATGGCTGCTGGAAAATACAAAATGGAGGAGCTTTCGTCCATTACAAAAACTGTATTTTCACAATCGACCCTTTGGACGCAAGGTCCAACATTTTGCTGTGGCCTAATGTACATGTTCGTAGATAGGCCGGCTGTTACTATAGTGTGCCTCATTGCGCTCATTAACATAGTCAACTGTGTTGGTGTCAGTGGGGCTGTTATCCGAGATATCAATATCCATCAATTGTTGAGTTTCAATATCTCTCATTATAAGTGCATTGGACACTGTCACAGGGGGCATCGGGGGTGGTTTAAGCAATCGCCCCAGACACTGGCAGCACATGGGCAGGCAATTAATGAAAATGCAGCACCCAATCACCACGAGGAAGATAATCACCAGAAACATCCCTATCTTCCAGCCCCAGGCGGATAAAGCATTCCAAAAGGAACCTACAGGGTCCCAGGGGCCAACATCATTATGGGCCTGAGCTCCTATATCATATAGTCTCTTGACAGCTTCTCTAACTGATGTAGATGAGTCAGGAACGTATGAGCAACAGGAGGACCCGATCACCCTACAGACTCCACCCCGTTCTGCTAACATCATGTCTAGCACAACCCTGTTTTGAAGGGCAACGAGTCTAAGAGCCTTCAGCTCAACTGTGATGTTCTCAATTACACCTGCGGTCTCCTCTATAGTCGCCTCTAATAGACGGGACAACCTACGTATGTTTCTGGAGTTTATGGCAGGGCCATACCAAGGAACAAAGGCCTTTAGCACATCACCAGCTATCTCACCCACTGTATCTCCTTGATCAACACTCCTCCTGCCCCTTAGAGTTCTGGATGCTCTATTCACTTCTGCAGTACTTTTTACAGACAATGCTGGTGTTACAAGACCCAGGTGGCAGCAGCCACCCCAGTTCACTGGCAGCCAAATGTAGGCCCTGGAACCACAAATGAAATAGACTGAGTCACCAACATAAAGTGGAACAGTTATTTCCTGGGAAGACACTTCAAATGTTATATTGCAATTGGTACTATTCCCCATGTCAGTGGTACCGTTACTCCTGATACATATACTCCCAAGTACACTACGCTGCCTCATTTTCAAAAATGGTACCTGTCTTGTGTCCCTCTGGAGCGGAGGTGCGCTATCATTTTTTATCAAAGACAGTGGGGTGAATATATTTGAAAAGGGGAATGTTGCATTGGGCAAAATAACTTCAGAGCAATTCCCTGCCTGGAGAATGTCTTTGTCATAATGGGTATACAAGGAGGCAGTTGATGTTCTGGTGGTAGAACGGGGAGTTACTAAGCTACTGAAAACTCTTATTAACTCAACTTTCAGCATTGCAATGTGTAATGCATAACAGGACGCCTCAAATGGCAGGGGTACTTGGAGAAGGGGTATACCTTCATCTACATAAGCTGGGAATTGCATACAGATCCAACAATTATTTTTATCAATGACTTGGTGGGTCTGATGAAGTAAGGTAAGGAAAGAATTGTGACGCATCTCCTCTCTGTGATCCATATCCTCTGGTGGTACTGTAACTGAGGGGACAAAGTCAGAGGGAAGCTCTGATGGAAGCGGGGCTGTTTTTGCAATAGGATGGTAGATCTCTAGAAGATATAGTAAACCAATGACCAAAGACATTATGCAAAACAACATACAAAATATGCATAGTTTGGAGTACCAACGCCCCTTCTTGTTCAATTTAAGGGTAGAATATGTATCCTCCATCTCTAGTAAAGGAAGGTGTCTTGTTGTTCTTCCAAACAAATATACCATTCGAAATATTCCGTATTTTGAAATATACAATCTCACAAGTGCGGCAGTTCAACAGTGTTCGTTATAGGCCTCACTGTTACAGACCTTGCAATTGGTGGAAATAACACAAATTCGACCTCACACCCTCTTCCCCTATGGGTCGCTGGGCTTCGGAGGCGATCCTGTCTTCTCTTTGCAGATCAGAGTTGGCAGTGTCCTTATTCTACTAACCTCACTGCACAAGTTAGTCCTTTAAAGTTGGCACTATTCAGTGCGGCAGTTGGTGCTTGCTCCGTCCTAAGCACTCTTCAATTTCCTTGGGCGTAGATTGTATCCTGATGCAGCTGGTTGATCATCGATGCGTGCAGGAGTGCAGTCACCAGTCCTTCGGTCAGAACGGTCCTCTTCCGGGGGCAGCTCTGGCCAGAATGGTGGTGCTCTCTTCACGTTAGAAAGATGAATCCAGTTTTTGTGTCCGTCACATCGAACCGCCGTCTGTGTGACTAACAAAACTTGCGCTGGCCCTTTCCACCTGGGCTGTAGGCTGTTCTTCCTCACAAAGTTCTTGGTCAGGACCCAGTCCCCGGGCCTGATATCATGCACTTCTCCTTCCAGAGGCGGGGACCAAGTGTCTCTGACCTGTTGGCGAATGGTAGACAGGGCAGAAGTTAGTTCTTTACAATAATCCAATAAAGCAGAATGCGTCAATTCTTGCAACTTTGGTGGAGAGGCAAACCCATATACATTTGCTGGTTTCCCCATAACGAGCTCATATGGAGAGAGTCTGTTTTTGGCTGTAACAGTTGTCCTCATGGAGAACAAGGCTAAGGGCAAAGCATCTACCCAACTGAGAGTGCTTGATGCACATATTTTTTGCAGTTTATTTTTCAATGTAGCGTTGCAGCGCTCCACAAGCCCTGCCGCTTTTGGGTGATACACTGAATGGAACTTTTGTTGCACCCCTAATCCTTGACATACTAGATCCATTATTTTATTCGAAAAATGTACCCCGTTATCAGACCAGAGGCTTCTGGCCAAGCCGTAGCGTGAGAAGTACTCTTTCAGCAACATCTTGGCCGTGCTTAATGCGGTGTTGTCTTTCAAAGGGAATGCCTCCACCCAATTACTGAAACTACATATAACAACCAAAACATATCTCTTGCCATTGGCAGGGGGCATTTCTATGTAATCCATCTGAAGGCATTCAAAGGGGTATTCTGGCAATCTAAAATGACCCGGTGGTACTTGTATCCCTTTTCCTACATTATGGAGAGCACAGGTCATACAGTTCTTGGATAATTTTACAGCTGTCTTCCTAATGTTTTTGTTGACCCATATCTTTTCAATGGTATTTGTCATTCCATCAGCCCCCAAGTGTGCCGGACCATGAACCATGTGAAGCATGGGTAGGAGAAAACTGTCGGGCAGGACCCACTTTTTCAAATCACCAAGTGTGTGCATCCAAGCCCCAAAATGTGTGTCAAAATAATATCCTTCCTTAACCCACTGCTTCTTTTCATCTTCACTTGCAAAGTCTTGAATGTCTTTTATCTCTTTATATGGATCAATATTTGTCTCTTCTTCTTTAGATCGTGACACTACATATGTTAAGGTGTACTCACTCAATGCAGTGTGTTTTGCTGTTTCATCGGCAAAAGCGTTTCCCTGACCTACATGGTCTGTAATTTTCTTGTGTGCACTACACTTCATGATAGCCAATTTAGTCGGTAATGCAAGAGCATTTAGCAGTCTGGTAATCAAGGTGCCATGCTGTATTTTTGCACCTCCAGATGTGATGTACCCTCTTTCGGCCCATAACCGGCCGAAGTTATGTGCCACCCCCCAGGCGTATTGGCTGTCGGTGTAAATGTTTACGGCTAACTTCTCTGAGAGCTCACATGCTCTAGTTAAGGCGATCAACTCGGCTGCCTGAGCAGACATCTGTTCTATTTTACATGTTTCAACAACTGTCTTATTTGTTGTGATTGCATAGGCTGCAGAGGTAGTTCCATCTGGTCTTTTTAAACAAGAGCCATCCACAAATAGTGTTCCATCGACATTTTGCATAGGTGTGTCTGCCAAATCTACTCGACCTTTTGTTTCAGTTTCAGTAACAATCACGCAATCATGTTGTACTTCATCCTGCTCCAAAGGGAGAGGCATCAGAGTAGCTGGATTTATGGTGTTACACCTCTGCAAGGTCACGTTAGTGGCCATTAGTATTAGCTCATACTGAGTCAACCTGGCATTAGTTAAATGTTGAGTTTTGGTTTTGTTCAGCAGTATGTCTACTGAATGAGGTACGTAAACCACAACTGGATGTCCAAGTACAATAGAGTCTGCCTGTCTTACTGCAGCAGCCGCCGCAGCAACATTTCTGAGGCAGTTCGGTAGACCTCTTGCTACCGGATCCAATGTTGAGGAAAAATAGGCACATGGTCTATTCTTCTCTCCATTTTTCTGGGTTAGTATAGCCATTGCGCATCCTTCTTTCTCATGTACGAACAATGCAAAGTTCTTAGTGTAATCTGGTGTGCCCAAAGCAGGTGCATTGCATAAAGCAGTTTTCAAAGCCACAAAGCTATCTTGATGCTCTTGATCCCAAGGAACAGGATCTTCCACATCTTTGTGAGTCAAGGACAGTAATGGCTTGGCCAGATAAGAGAAATTTGGTACCCATTGCCTACAAAAGGAGACCATTCCAAGAAATGCACGCACATCTTTTTGTGTTCTAGGTCTGGGAATGTTCTGCACTGTTTGTATTCTGTCAGATGATAATCTCCTCCCACCTTTCGACAGGAGATGACCTAGGTAGGTTACCTCCTGTTGACAGTACTGTAGCTTAGCTGGCGAAACCTTGTGTCCATGCGAAGCAAGAAAAGTTAGAATAGCATGCGTAGCTTGCTTACAAATTTCATTTGTTTCAGCTGTTAACAGTAAATCATCCACATATTGCAGTAATACTGTACCTGGTGGTAAAGCACAGTCATCTAGTTGTCTCTTTAATGCCTGACTATAGATGCTAGGGCTTTCTGTATACCCCTGGGGAACCCGACAAAATTTGTACGATCGCCCATGGAAACTGAAACTGAACAGATACTGGCTGTCTGGGTGTATGGGGATACTGAAGAAGGCATTCTTCAGATCTATGACGGTAAACCACTGGGCTGAAGGTGGTACAGACGAAAACATTGCTGTAATGTCGGGTACAACAGGGTATTGTGGTTCCACTATTTTATTTATGGCTCTCAAATCAACAATCATCCTATATTTGATCTGTCCTGTTCCATCATCACGCTTAACCACAGGTAAAATTGGACTGTTACAGGGACTGCTTGTAACTTCTTGTATTATCTCCCGTTGCAATAAGTCTGAGATAACTAATTTCAGACCTTCCTCACCTTCTTTTGATATTTTATACTGGGGGATGCGAGGTAGTCTGACATTTGGCTTTACTGTAATATGCACTGGCTCAATATCCATTTTCCCTACATCGTTTGGTCCGTGTGCCCATAAATTTGGATCAATATCTCGCAGTTCAGGCGGAATGTTATTTTTATCTGTAACCATGTATTGTCTAGACACTTTTTGCTTCTTACAAGTTAAGTAAACACCATCTGGTGTACAGTATATAGTAGCATGCATCATTTTTAAAGCTTTTAAACCAAGCAAATTTAGCGAACATTTCTCTGTTAGTACAAATGGCATACTCCCTGTTATAGGACCAATTGTGAAGTCCAATGGTCGTGAAATGGGGCTTGTGACAACAGCATTTGAAAATCCCACCGACTTATCTAATCTTCCCGAGAGAGGAACATGGGGGAGCAAGCGGTGGGAAATCGATGTATTAGTGGCACCAGTATCTAGAAGAAATTTCCTCTCCTCACCTTCAACTACCATTTTTACATATGGGCCTGAAGAATCCACTGGTATCTGCACTCGCTCCCTGTCCTCTCCTGGGCATCCCTATTGTGTCCAGTCCTCGTTGTCATCATATGGTGTATAATCTTGAGTGAAATACGCATTGTTCCTATTATTGTCAAAATAATTTGCCTGCTCAGTGTCACTGTAATTTCTTTGCTGTCCTCTACCTCTCCCCCTGTCTGCACGGGGAGTTGAATTTCCTCTGTAAGTGTTTGCACTATTTCTCATAGTTTGACCCTTGCCCTGTAAGTAAGGGCACTCATTCTTCCAATGTCCCTCCTCATAGCAGTTAGCACATTGATTATATCCTAACCCTGCTCTCTGTTGCGCCGGAGCTGAAGCAGCGCGACCAACCCCACGACTACGTCCACCTGCCCTCTGAAAGTTTGTACGTCCTCTTGACCTTCCTCTGTCAGGAAAAGCTTGCTGCATTAACGCTTTTGTCTTCAATTCCTTCATTTGCTTATCCTTTTTTCCCTTGTCTGAATTTCTCTTATTTTCATAATAGCACGCCATTGTCAATAACTCAGCTGGATCTTTAGCAGTCCAGGTACTTTCGTATGTCTTTATACTGTCCGATAGCTCCGGTAAAATGTTATTAACAAACTGATTAGCAAAAATGCGCTTTCCTTGTACTGTCTGGATGTCCTGTCCACTGTGTCCTTTAAAAATCTCTTCTATTCTGCTAAAAAAATCAGTCACTTCTTCTCCCTCCTTCTGTCTACATGCAGTCATTTTATCCCAGTCTACTTTTTGTCTAGGCAGAATTTCCTGCATGCGTGTTACAATGTGTCCAGGTAAATCTTTTAGCATTTGGTCCACATCCTCTCCTGCTGCTCTACGATTATCCGCAGCCGCTATCGCTCCCCAGTTAATGTGTGCCGAATTATGATCCCTAACGGGGCGCCACAATTCCTGCGGTACCAAAAAATCGAACAGAAGGTCAACATCTTTCAATATCATGGGCGTTAAACTAAGAGCAGATTCAAGATGCTCATAAAACACTTTCGGATTACTTCTAGGATCAGGCAACTCTTTCTTTAGGGCCAATAAATCAGCCCTCGTCCATGGGGTGTGCACATATTGTCGGATGGCGGGGTGGTTTCCACCCCTTGGATCAGGAATTGGGTGTACTTCTCTCATAGGGAAAGCTGAGGTATTA
The DNA here is from genome assembly GCF_964261635.1 of Lissotriton helveticus. NCBI lineage: Eukaryota > Metazoa > Chordata > Amphibia > Caudata > Salamandridae > Lissotriton > Lissotriton helveticus. Next base: position 596,088,097 of record NC_136063.1, on the reverse strand, counting down.
TTATCTCTGCGTTCTGGTCCTGGGCCATAGTGTTGATGGATATGTTTGTTAGTGGCATCACACATAATGGTATCTAGTTCTTTTTGGTAATGATAACAAGCATCAAATGCATCCTTACATTGTGTGTCTGTTAATATGGAGTTTTCGCTATCCCTCCATAATTGTCGTAACCATCCTGGTGATTGTAAAAAAACTATACTGTTGTCCATTATGAGTTGACAATGGCTGAACAATCTATTTGCCATACTATTAATGACAAAGTTCCTAGCCCTTAACTCCATTCCTTCAAATGTTTCCCGGGCTTCTATTTTAGTTATTTCCCCTAAATCCATCCATTTTTCTGTCATTTTTTTTATAACATCTTTCTCTGCTACGCCTAATCGCGTGGGTCTAGCATACATGTCTGATACCCGTCTGTCCGTTCTTGGTGAACCAAGGTAAGGGGAACTCATCCAATCGTATGTTTTGTGTGCACGTACTGCGGGGGAATCAGTTTGTGAAGCAAGTGGCGTCATTGGTATTGGAAGCAGCATTGTGCTGGAAGATGCTGGAGCAGGCGGTGTTGTTAGGATGTTTCCTACAGACCCATGCACGCCCTGCAAACTACTTGTTGGAGAGGCCGTTTGTTGTGCCTGTACAACAGGAGTGGATGGCTGTTGGACCGGTACAACAGGAGGGGGAACATGCTGTACTTGGGGTGGGGCAACAATATTAGGCTGTTGGCCCCCAATACCCGGACCTGGTGGGGGTGGCGGTATTTGGACAATATTATATGGAGGAGGTTTGTCTAATAAGTCCTCTAATACCTCATCAAGAGGAGGGCAATTCCTTTGGTCTACTGCGATAAAGCATTTTTCTGTTTTCATCCTAAATTCTCTGTCATGCTGTTCTATATTCTCACTTATCTTCATATTATTATAATCTGCCACTTTGGCCGTAGTTGTTTTATTCTTTTCTCTCTCTCTATCTTGTTTTTGTTTCATGTTCCTAGTTCTAGCATATTTCTCCCATGTTTGAAATGCTTCAAACATAGCAGGTCGGACTTTTCGTTCCATCATACATTGCTGTAAATACTGTAACTTGGCTAAATCAAAGGTACCATCAATAGGAAACTGTAATTCTTTATCCTTTTTTGTGTACTCATGCCATATTCTATTGTATAAATTCACATTTATTCCCTTTTTTATCATTAATATCCAACCTGGACTATCTTCAACAGGGGCGGGGACGCTTTCGTCCAACCGGTGACCTGACTTTATACAACAGAACGTTTTAGAAATGCATTTCTTCATTGTTCCTATTTATTCTTTTAGTTATAACTATCCTTTTACTCTTTTACTCAAAACTTATTCAACAACCCTAGTTAACCAAACTTCTTTTTAATAAAACATGCAACAGAACAATCTCACCAATCTGTGGTGTGTCCTGAATCGTCCGACTGTTGGTCTTCGGACAACACGTCTGTTTCAGAAGGGATCAGCTCGTGGACCTCTGCCGGGGAATCCTGTGTCAAGAGGCCAGTCGGGACTTCAGATGGCAGCTGCTGCGGAGAAACGCCGTCTCCTTCGTGCAGGGGCCCCTACGATCATTCGGTCCTCAGTCGCACCTCTCAACCACGGACTCAGCTAGCCGTTGGATGTCCCACGGAGAGGTCCCACCAGAGTCGCCAATTTGTCGAAGTGGATTTCTTCTACCTCGCCCAGGTATGCTCACAAAGGAAGACCAGCAGTCGGAGGTAACTGTAACATAAAAAGATTTATTGCGCTCGAGCGGGTACACCACCTCACAGCTCCATGTGGCTATGAGAGAAGTGGACAACTTACAAAGTCATAGACAGCCTTATATACTTTTGTGCTGGAATAAGCGTAGGTGGGAATGAATACACAGATCAGCAACTGCCAAGGATGATGAATGATCCCAGGACGGACCCACGTACTAGTCAGGACGAGTCACTCTGGAAATATGTATATTTGGCATGCAGAACGCAAATATAAAGGTTACTCACTAAACCCCATCAGTCATCAATAATCTTGTGATACACAGAATAAAGCAGAACTATGCATAACTTGTGCCAAGTATAAACATAGGCGGGCCTGTGGTTACAGAGTCAGGCGCTCACTTGATTACTCATCCGGATATGGAACAAAAGGTTATGTCTCCTGTGTCAACAGTAATTTATCACCATCAGCAGTGTTTAGTTAACTGTAATACATTGGCAGTAGTTAGGTAGGAAAGTTAAACAAATGAGTCATTGACCTTTAAGCAATGCACCCTGCTCTACTTGTGTGTCATAAAGCAGAGTACAAACATATGCTCTGGGGTCGATCGATGTATCATCGTTTCTTCGTGCAGATGAAGTGGCCATGTTATATGTGCTGAGGTGGCAGGCTAGAGAAAACTTAACTCAAAATGGCTGCTGGAAAATACAAAATGGAGGAGCTTTCGTCCATTACAAAAACTGTATTTTCACAGTAAACAAAATTGTAGTTCCTTGCTGCCCTATTGTCCCGAACCCTGCAGTGATTCTGTACCAGATTCCTTGGGATGCTGAGTGGTTCACTGTGATTGATTTGTGTCATGCATTCTTTTCGATACCCCTGCACCCCGACAGCAAATTTCTTTTCTCGTTTGCTTTCGAAGGTCACGTGTATTGCTGGAACTGGGTCCCTCAAGGGTATACAGAGAGCCCCTCTATCTTTAATCAGATCTTGAAAAAATGTCTGGAGACTTTGATCTTACCTGGGAACTCTGTGTTAGTACAGTACATAGACGACCTTCTACTGGCGTCTAAAAGTCATAGGGACTGTGTAGTTGACACCATTGCCCTCCTAAATCATCTGTGTGAGAAAGGGCATAAAGTGGCCCCTGACAAACTACAGTTCTGTGCAAAATCAGTGAAATATCTAGGACACCAGAGAGAAAAGGGTGTCAGAAAAGTCACATCAGAAAGAGTGAGAATAATTCAAAGGATGCAGTTGCCCCGTACTCAAAAAGACGTCAGAATGTTCTTGGGTGTACTAGGGTACTGCAGGCAGTGGATTCTGGGATTTGCAGCCTTAGCCAGGCCTTTGATAAAAATGACCACGAGAGGAATGCCAGATATTGTAGAGTGGGACGATGAAAGCCTAATGGCTTTCACAAGATTGAAAAACTGTCTGTGTACAGTCCCTGCGCTGGGAATGCCAGATTATTCCAAAGAGTTTGCCCTATTTTGTGACACTCGCGATAATTGCGCATTGTCAGTCCTGACTCAAGAACATGGCACAACCAGAAGGCCTGTGGCCTATTTCTCTGCCACCTTGGACCCAGTAGCTGCTGGGTTACCAGGCTGTCTGAAAGCAGTAGCTGCTACCTGTGCAAGTTTGGAACAGAGTGAGTCCATTGTCATGGGACATCCTGTGACCGTGTATGTTTCACATGGAGTGGTAATTCTATTGACCAGAACTAAAACGCAGTATCTCACCCCTAGTCGGCTGACTAAATACGAGAGGATTCTTGTGGGTGCAGCAAATGTAAGCATTGTTAGGTGCGGTATTCTGAACCCTGCCACTTTACTCCCCGACCCCTTGGAAATAGAAGGTGGGGATGATGATGAACATGATTGCATTGACCTGACAGAGTTCAGTACTAAACCGCGCCCAGACATAAAAGAAGTGCCATTGCCTGAACATGATAAAGAACTATTTGTGGATGGTTCCTGTCTAAGACATGAACTAGGAGGCCTGAGTGCTGCTTATGCAGTAGTCTCTTTAACAAAAATTGAAGAAGCAGGTTACCTATATAACATCAAGTCTGCACAAGTAGCCGAATTGATTGCTATGATAAAAGCTTGCAAAATTGGGAAGAACTTACGCATAACAGTGTATACTGACAGTCAGTACTGTTATGGAGTTGTGCATGACTTTGGCCAATTGTGGCTACAAAGGGAATTCATGACTTCCTCAGGTACTCCCATTCGGAATGCAAAGGTTGTTCATGACCTTTTAGAGGCCATCCAGTTACCCAAGGAACTGGCAGTGGTAAAATGCGGTGCTCATAAGAAGAGCATGGACAAAGTATCACTGGGAAACGATTATGCTGATCGAGTGGCCCAATGGTGCGCCAAAGATCGGTATATTGTAAATCCAAAACGAGGGGGGCCAGGAACCAGCTGCCAACTTCAGGTGTTTGAAGAAGTGCCTACATGGGATGAAGTGAGAGAGTGGCAGGAATCGGCTCCTTGGCAAGAAAGAGAGAAATGGAAGGAGGATGGGTGTAGACCGAGACGTGTGGATGGTGTGATTCTGGGCCCCACTGGTATGCCTGTGTTACCCCGACACTTGCTTGGCACAATGGCAAGATTAATACACGAAGGATCACACATTGGTAGGGATGCCATGATTCTGGTATTTCAACAGACTTGGTACAGTAAAAAGTTCAGGAAGGTAGCAGAGTCCCTCTGCCAGAGGTGCCTGTCATGTCAACAGATGAACCCAGGCAAGAGGACAATGGTTGAACTGAGCAAAATTGGGAGATCAGGGGGTCCCTTTGTAAGAATACAGATTGATTTCATCACCATGCCCCGTTGTGAAGGAAAGCGATATGTCCTCGTCATTGTTTGTGTATTTTCGAAATGGGTAGAAGCTTACCCTACTCCCCAAAGTGACGCATTGACAGTAGCGAAGTGTTTACTAAAAGAACTGATACCTAGATTCGGGATACCATACATTATTGAATCAGATAAGGGTGGACATTTCCAGAATGAAATACTGGCTGAACTCTGTAAGGCCTTTGGAATAAGGCAAAAACTCCATTGTGCATACCACCCAGAGGCTTCTGGAATAGTGGAACAAGTAAATGGAACTATCAAAAACAGACTAGCAAAGCTGACAGATGCTACTGGCATGACCTGGGTGAAGGCCCTGCCTCTGGTCCTGATGGGACTGAGAAGTGTTCCTGACCGCAAGACAGGCCTAAGTCCCCATGAAATCATTATGGGAAGAGTGATGAGACAAGCATGGGTGCCAGGAAGCAAACTGTTGAGTATTACTGATGATTTGGTGCTTGAATACTGCAGAAGATTGGGTGACCAAGTGCGTTCTATCTCTCGCCAGATTGGAGACGACAGCATCCTCAATCCAACGACTCCTCTCCACAGCTTGGTTCCAGGAGACTGGGTCAAAATAAAGAAGCACACTCGATCAAATTGTCTGGCACCAAGGTGGGGAAAGAAACGCCAAGTAATCCTGGTAACAACCACTGCAGTGAAAGTCGCAGGTGTTCCCCAGTGGATCCACGCTGGACACACCCAGAAGGTATTACCAGACAAAGAATTTGCAGAAGAAGGGCAACCAGCAGAGGACCCTGCAGGAGCCAGACCAGAAGCAGCTGACAACGAGCAGCCCAGCACCAGTCAGGTTGCAGGAACAGCAGACGTTGGCCCAGGAGTAGTTGACTACGAACTGCCAAGAATCCAGCCTGCTGAAGAGGTCCAGGAAACTGAGCCAGGAGTAGCTGAAGACGAGCTGCCAAGCATATGGCCAGAAGAATGGATACCGATGATTGATCTGACCGAAGATCCCATCAGAACAAGAGAACGACTTTGTGAAGGTAGGGAGTGGATTAGTCAGGAAAAGCAAGGCACAGGCGAAGAACCTCAGCCGCTTGAGATTCACATCAAAACTGAGGAAGGAGAAGGTCAGACAGGGACAGAACAGGTGTTCGATACACCACCGCTAACACCTGATGCGGATAAGGGAGAGATTAGAAATAGAGTGATAGTTCGAGACACTGGTTTTGGAAGAACTTGAAGATCTTGACATAACTGACGTGAGCGACGGAGAGCCCGTCCCTGAGTACTCAGCTGAAGAAGAAGACGAACCACCGTGAATTTGCACAAAGTAAGCTCGTTGTGTAAAGCCAAAAAGAGGGGTCGAGAAACTCCTTCTGAGCCAAAATGTCTGATTCAACAGTGAATGGTAGACCTAGTTGCAGCCGTTTTAAGACGTGTTGCAAGGTGTGTATATGTAGTGTAGTAGTACTGATAGTCATCTGGATAGGACTAACAATTTTCATTCCCTTTGCTGTAAGTAAAGATACTAACATTGTCCCTACTGAAGTTGTAAATACGGACAGTGAGGAGCTGACAACACAGAGTGTAGCGAGACATGAGAGAGCACTGAGACAAACAAAACAAGACTTAGAAGCATCAGATGAGGGAGGACTACATTATCATGGAATTAAGAACAGGACACACTTAAATGTTTTTGCAAACTTGTTGATACACTATGTAGAGACTATGGAAATTGAAGATTGCTATGTCTGCATGAAGCTACCTACTTCTGTAGCTGAAGGCGTGACATACCATCACTTGCCGTTGACATATGGAATCTCCTGTAGCATTTTAGCTAGTTTATTTTACAAAAGAGGACCGTTACAGTACTATTACTCTAACAATGACGTGATCTTTTCTGAACTTCCTATACGTGGGAACTTGAATCCTGTACATACCAGAAGTGACACCATAAGATATATGGGAGACTACTTTCTGACTATAGGTAACATTGACATAGCAGACGCACACAGAGATAACTTGACTTGTTCTTTGCGTGAGCAGGAAAAGATGTTCCTGAACATGGCAGAGAAAAGAAGAATTAAAATACAAAAGAAGGCTAATGACGAAAGTCAGAAAAAGCCAAAGTGGGCAGAGAACATGGAAGGCACCTCATCTGGTGGAGCGGGTCCTGCTCTGTTGCTGGATTTTGAAAAGAAAGGCAAGCTATGTCTTCACCGCGAGAAGACTAGCTATTATAATAATGTTTTCATTGGTTCCAGTGAATGCGAACATAATTACAAAGTAATTGGAGGTTGGGGTTTCAAAAATGGGTCAGAGCCTGTGTTTCCTGGAATTTATTATATTTGTGGGGACAAGGCTTATTTCAAATTGCCGGATCACTGGTATGGAAGCTGCTATTTTGGCATTGTCTTCCCGAAAATATACCATGTGAATGGAAAAGCTGGAAGCAATGAAGATACTAATGGCTTAGTGCGTAGTAAAAGAGAAAGTATAGGTGAAATTATGGGTAGTATTTTCAGTGCACTGATACCTGGAGTGGGAGTGGTTCTGAACACTCACAGAATTTGCAAATTGTCTACTATAGTGGATGTGCTGTCTACTGAAACAGCTCATGGATTTCTGCTGGTCAATACTGAAATGGTTGCGATCAGATCAATGGTTTTGCAGAATCGACTTGCTCTTGACACCTTATTAGCGAAAGAGGGCGGAGTCTGCCGGATGTTGAAGGCGCAACATTGTTGCACTTATATTCCGGATAAAAGTGTACAGATCAAAAGATATGTGAAAAACATTACTAATTTGTCAAAGGAACTCAAACCACTCGAGGTTGATAGTGCCTGGAAGAGACTGGTAGATGGTCTCTCAAATGTAGGTCATTGGCTTGCTAGCGTAGGTAAAAGCTTATTGTTCAAAATACTGATGCCAATTGGTATTATAGGTCTTATTATATTTTTTATTTTTATGTGCTGTAAATACCGCAAGCGCACCAAAAAGCACGAGGTAAATGCAAGAGGAGTGAAACGAAGTGTGGATGAGATCGAATTAGAGGAAGTGAATGACCAGATATACAAAAAGGTGAAGACATCTCACCCTACTAGAACTGAAAGAGAAAAGTTAGAACGATTGCTGGAAGAGATAGAACTTTATAAAGTGTGAAAGAAAGTTGGCATCTGGTTCCATTATATTTTGTGATGATAGTAAATATCATCAAAGAGGGGATTGATGAAGCAAAGCTTCGCATATTTTGCGGCTTGCCGAAGTCAAGAACCTCGTTTATGTATAACAAGGTAATCAATGTACGTCTTACTAACATTTATATTAAGTTTGAATAAAGTTTATGACGCTTGCCTATGTGTATTCCTAACTATTTTAATCCGTGTTTATAAAATGGCCGCCGCTTGTATTTAGTTACTGCGCATGCGTCAGCCACACTCACGTGTCCTGACGCGTCTGCAGAAGTGGAGGGAAAGTTATGCGCATGCGTAATTCATAGCTGTGCTTATCATGTGGTACTGCTCGTGCCACTGCTCTTGTGTCTGTATCAATGTAGCTAACAGTTAAAACGCATTAGCTTATTTCTTGATGATGAGTTAAAAGTACAAACCATGTGATGTATTTTCATAATGACATTATTATGTATTAATTTGTTTTCGCTTACTTTTCATGTACCGCGGGGAATGGGGTTTGTCTGTACCGAGAACCATCTTGGAGGTCCCTTCTGCGCCTGCGCGACTTACCGAGGCACAGCAGACCTTGACTGATGGAACACAGCCAGTTGGCAGTGATGAGCAAGATGCTCCTGAGAAACGACCTGAAAACTCGGCTGAACCAATCATATGTTCTCACAGTGCAACATTGTTAAAATTGCCATTGTATTTCTGCACTATTTCTCATGGGAACCCCAATCTAGTTAGGCGGTACCCTATTATGCAAATGTAGGCTAGAAACGCTATGTTGTGATTGGTGTGTTACCCAAATCCTACCTTAGGACCAATCCAAATTGAGGGATTCTGACATTTTGCAACATTGGGGGGTGGTACACTGTCCCCAAACTGTATATCTACCCTGGGTTCCCCTGGGGAGCCGTCCGACTTGTCTGGTTTAGCTGACCTGTCACTGACCCAACGCACTCAATAGGTGACTGAAGATACAGAGCGCTGCGAAGCACTCTGTCCGAATTTGACCATAGACTAAGGTTCTACTGAACCTTAAAGTGCTGGCGAAGCACTTAGCTGGGAGTTCGCTGACCCAATCGGGGTCTTGATCGATAGCTGCAGAGCGGGTGGAGCGCAGACGTTGCTTCCGAACTGTGGGTCCCGGTCCTGTCCTGAAGAGGTCCTGTCCTGAGGGTTTGCTGTCCTATCCTGAGGGTCCTGTCCTGATTCCTATTCCGAGGGTATCCTGTTCTGTCTTGGGTGTCCATTCTGCACCTGCTGTCCTTTGAGGGTTATCCTTCCTTGAGGGTTTCCTGTCCTTAACTGACCCGTGGCCAGGGTTTGGTTTCCACACCATTCTAGGTAAATATTGCTCTGAAACTCTTAAAATCTTGCACCTTCTGAATTTCTAACTTTTGCTTTAATAAAGTTCATCATTGCACATGTTATATTTTCCATGCCTTTCCGCAACTATTGAGAGTCAATTACATATTTTCATAAGTTTGTTCCTATGTCTTCTCACTTGTTAGAAATTATATTTTGCATTGCAGTTTGTCATTTTCTGATATGGTCTAGAACTTCATTGCCTAGATTGTTCAAAGGCCCATTCACCTTAAGTGAAGCGTGTTATTCTTTATAGGCCCTCCTATAGTTATCCATGCATAAAAAAACTGTCCATGCTTAAATATTATTGAATAGCATAGTATCTTCTCGTTACAGTTTATCAGTACTTCAATGATTACTCTGTCATTATTTCTTTATAGCTATATAATTTACGTTATCTTGGTTATTGATTGCCTTATTTTACTGTACCTCATGCAAGAAAATAATGAACTTTAGATAAACATTTTAAAACTTCCAGTTGTCCGTGGTCATTTCAACAGTATTTTGAATGCTATTGGTTGGGTTTGTATTTTGCTGCCTTTCCTTTACAGCTAGCTCCCTGATCCATTGTGGTCATTAGGTACCCGCATCGGTGGATGGTAAGTCGGTTGCACTGAAAATAATAGTAGGGAACACACACACACAAATTGGTAGAGCTCGTGAAGTCACCTGATCGATGTATATGGTGATTTGAAAGTATATGGGCCCGGAAGCCGGAAACGGCGAAAACTATTGGTCGAGTGGCCTCGCGCGCTCTATCATTACCACGCGCTGCCATTACTACGCTGCTTTTACAACGCAAGTTGTTTCAACGACTTGCGCTGGAGGGTGCTGTTGGACAAGGAATTATATTGATTTTCTATTCCAACACCTTCCCTACTGTAATGTGGGCTGGAGTTGGAATAGAAAATTAAACTATTCCACTATCCAGCGCTTACAGCGCAAGTCGTTGTAACGACTTGCGTTGTAAAAACAGCGTTGTAATGGCACGCGTGGTAATAGCCGCGTTGTGCTGACATACAACTTGTCAGATGGGACAGCAGGTACACTGTCAGGGTGCTTGGCTCTCCTTCTTCCGAGACATCACCGTGGTGGTGCAGGACTCACACTACAAGTTTACCGATGCCAAGAACAAGTGGAGAAAACATGGATTAAAATATGGAATGTTTTACCAGGCCCACTTGTAAGTAGACATCAATGGTAAGGTACATTTCTTTGAAACATCTGCGGATGCTTAGGCCTTCTGTAAGCAATATGCCAAGGAGGACCAGAACTCCTGCCGGAGCACCCCAGAACATTCCTCGCCAGACCTACATACTTCTTCCAGCTTGGAACTCTTCCTACTGGACTGCATAGCTACCATTGATCCACTCTGTGTCAGTCCCAATCTTTTCTCTCCCGATACAACACTGTTGTATTGCTACTGCATTACTTACTGTCATATCCCGATGGAGGAACATTCACATAATGGCTGGTGGCCCTAATCTTAGCCACACTGCTACACTCCCGAAATGCATCTGAGGAATAATTGCCATGGCGTTTATCACCCCCTTAGGTGAACGCAATACAAGAAAAGTCTCCACCCGAAATAAATCAAAAGGCGCTAATAAAGTCGTTGAAAATTAGATCTCCCTCCTAGCAAGGAACAACCAATGGACAAAGTTAGAACATATTCATACATTAATTTTGATCAACATTTATTTAAAAAGTACAATTGGTTAATGTTCATTAATGTAATATCACAAAAAGAGAAAATTGGAAAAATTGAAAAAAGATACACATTCCCACAACACAATCATTCAAACATTCAACACAACACATACTCCTCATATACTCAATCTCATTCGTCCTGATCCAAAGGGATCCAATCATTTAAGCAAAGTTCAAAACTAATCTGAACAAGCATTTACAATGCAATGGTCTCGGCAATATTATAGTTAGAGCTATTGGCATTGCTCTTTTAAAAAAAAAATTGTTTTATCCCTAAATAAATGGCATTGTCATTTCTATTGGCAATAGCTTAATTGTTTGCATATGTGAGACTTATTGCATTAGCAGAGAGAGAGTGAGGTATTGAAATAGAGAGAGAGTGAGGTAGTGAGAGAGAGAGTGAGGTAGTGAGATAGAGAGAGCTAGGTAGTGAAAGAGTGAGGTAGTGAGGGAGAGGGATGTTGTGAGGTATTGAGATATAAGCAGAGAGTGATGTTGTGAGGTATTGAGATAGAGAGAGAGGTAGTGAAAGAGAGAGTGAAAGTGAGTTAGTGAGATAGAAAGAGAGAGAGTGAGATAGTGAGATAAAGAGTGAGTGAGGTAGTGAGTTAGAGAGAGAGAGAGTGAAGTTGGTATGTAGTGAGATAGAGAGTGAGGTAGTGAGAGAGTGAGGTAGTGATGTTTTGGAGAGAGAAGTCGTGATATTATGAGGTAGTGAGATAGATAGTGTGGAGTAGTGAGGTAGAGAGAGTGATGTAGTGAAAGAGAGTGAGGTAGATAGAGAGTGAGGTAGTTAGAGACAGGTAGAGCTATTGGCATTTCTCATGACAATTTTTTAAAATTTTTTTTATTATAAATAAATGGCATTGTTATTTACATTGCCAACAGCTCTCACAGCCCACACAGCCCTCACAGCTCTCACATCCCACACAGCTCACACAGCCCACACAGCTCTCACAGCTCTCACAGCCCACACAGCTCTCACAGCCCACACAGCTCTCACAGCTCTCACAGCTCTCACAGCCCACACAGCTCTCACAGCTCTCACAGCCCACACAGCTCTCACAGCCCACACAGCTCTCACAGCCCACACATCTCTCACAGCCCACACAGCTCTCACAGCCCACACAGCTCACACAGCTCTCAGAGCCCACACAGCTCTCACGGCCCACACAGCTCTCACAGCCCACACAGCTCTCACAGCCCACACAGCTCTCACAGACCACACAGCTCTCACAGCCCACACAGCTCTCACAGCTCTCACAGCCCACACAGCTCTCACAGCCCACACAGCTCTCACAGCCCACACAGCTCTCACAGCCCACACAGCCCTCACAGCTCTCACAGCCCACACAGCTTCCACAGCCCACACAACTCTCACAGGCCACATAGCTCTGGCAAAGATAATACCAGCAGCGAACAAGCACTGACAAAGACAATAACGGCAGCAAACAAACACTGGCAAAGACAATAACGGCAGCAAAGAAGCAAAGGCAATACCAGCAGCAAACAAACACTGGCAAATATATTACAATCAGGGGGACAGCTGCACGAAAAACGGCACAATCAGCGGACAGAAAGCACGACAAATGGCACAATCAGAGGGCAGAAGGCAAGAAAAAATGGCACAATCAGTGGGCAGAAGGCAAGAAAAACGAGTGCAGAGCTCGCATAGCTCACACAGCTTTCACAGCCCTCACAGCTCTCACAGTCACAGCCCACACAGCTCTCACAGCCCACACAGCCCACACATTTTTGGGTTTATAAAGATTTTTTTGTGATTGTTATATTTTTGGGGAAAGGAAAAATACCCCTTGTTTCTGAAAAAAATTGGCAAGAAAGTACAAAATGGAAAGTAAGAACTAGGATTAAAAAAATATATTTTTTTTAAGTTTCTGTGGATTTGCTCTATACCTTTAACGTTTGTAAAGCGTTTTGACAATTTGTTGTGTTTGGTTCATGCTGTACAAATCTGCAAATAAATCAATGTAAATATTTCATGGTCAATTATTTCTAGTTGCCTTCAACTACGCTCAATTCACAAGTGTGCTGCAGCAAAGAACATCAGACTGGGCTTACTTGCTGAACTCGAACTCCCCAGTACTCCAATTGTACTCTGTCTTGAGCGAGGCTCCAGCAGCGCCTTGGAAAGCTCCGTGAAGAATAAACAATAAAGGCAATGCAAGGCGAACAAAAGAAAAGAGCAGGAAAGGGTGAGCAGACTGAGCAAAGGAGGGAGAGTAAAAGCGAGAGAGAGTAAGTCAGAGAGGTAGTGATAGAGCGCGCAGGTCACCTGGCCAACAATTTTACCAGATTCGTATCGTGCCCATAAACTTCAATTTATCATATACATTAATCGGGTGACCAAACACTCTACTACCAGTATCCTAGTTTCCTTCCTATTTCATTTCCAGTGTACCCGACTTACCACTAGGTTTCTTGATTCCGATTATGGGTGAGTTACATGGGCTACTCAACACTTCTTGTATAATGTTTGCCTCTAGCAGTCTTTTTATTTCGATGGCAACTCCTGCTTTCACTCCTGCACTCATTTTGTATGGCTTAGTATTTGGGTCAACATTTGCCATTAATCCTACATCCTTTCCAGTAAAGTCCCATACTTCTGGTTTCACTGTCTGTTGGAGTTCTTCGGGTAAGTCTTGTATTGTCAGTCGTTTAATTTCTGAGTCAGGTCTTATTAGCATTAATTTGTATATTCCATCTTCGTCTGGGGTTTGTATTTCGACGCCCTTTGGTGTGCAAAAGATAGTACAATTCATTTTGCACAACAAATCACGTCCCAGTAAGTTTACTAGACTGGAGTCACAAACTACAAATCCATGCATCTCTTTGAAATTCCCTATTGTAATCTCCATGGGCTCAGTAACTGGGGTACTAATCAATTGATTAGATACACCCACCACTTGGAATGCTTCTCCCGAGAGGGGTAGGTTTGGGACGTCTGCTGTTCCTACAGTAGACCGGGTAGCACCAGTGTCCAACAGAAAGGTGACATCATTTCCTTCAACCTTTCCTTCAATGTATGGCCCGACTGGTCTACCGGCAAGGAGGCGCCAAGTACGCACTCCTCGTCCTCCCCTCTCAGGCCCCGTCAGTAAGGTTCATCACAGAGGAAAGTATCGTTTAACAAAAATTGTGAAGTTGCTGCATTTCTATCCTCCTTTTCTCCCCAAATTTCTATGTCTTCACCCTGCTGGGCCTTTCCCTTAAAGTTCGGTCTAGGTGCTCGAGGCAACTGACTCAATTTTACCTGTTGCTGGGTCTTTCTTGGTTTTTCATTCTGCGTCTGTGGATTTAAATCAGTGGTTTGGGGGTTATTATTCTGTGCATATGGACACTCGTCTCTCCAGTGCCCTATCTGTCCGCACCCGTGACAGGGGAATTTCTTTTTAGCTTCTTCCCGACTCATTTTTACTCTGGGCTTCCCTCCACCCACAGATCCTTGGTTTTGGGTATTACTATTCGCTTTACTTAACTGCTTTTCTTGTTGGTCAGCTAATTTTACCTGAGCCCACATGACTTTTTCTTTTAAGACTTTTCGCTTTTCAGCCATCTCGTCTTCACAGTACTTTGCGTAGCGCAAAACCTCATCAATCTTTTTTGACTGCCAACAGATTTTATTGTCTTTGATCCATTGACAAATTTCAGGTCTGAAACCGTTTACGAACCTGTAAATGAAGTGGGTCATATCCTTCATTTCAATGTTATCTATGCCGCTGTACGTTTTGAACACCTGTAACAATCTTTCATAATAGGAATGCACAGTTTCGTCTCTATCCTGGGTAGTTCTATCTATTCGGGTCCAATCTGTCTCTTTTGCAGGCACTTTTCCCTTCAGATGCATTATTACCTGATTGTATTTTTTCATTACGTCATCAGAAGGAGCCCCTGTGAGCGGGTCCCTCGGGTATTCTTTACTAGGCCAATCAACAGCAATTTTACATTCTGTCCACAAATCTACGGGAACTACGATATCGAAAAACCCATCCAAGTCTTTCCACAGACATTTTTGGACTTTCATAAACCTCTCTACCTGTCTGTACCACTCTACGGGCTTTTCTCGTAATTTCGGGAAATCATTAGTTAAGGACACAATATCCTGTCTTGACCATGGAACGTGCACATACTTTCCACCTGGCACCTCTCGCATGGGATATAACTGTTCTGGTTTGTCAGCTTCTTTTAGAACATACTCAGAAGTCACCTGTTTTGACCTAACCTCCTCCTTTTTCTTTGCCCACATGGCTTTCCACTTTTCTAGTTCTCCCCATTTTTGCAACACGTTCAACAACTCTTTGATCTGTACCTTCTTTCCTGACACAATCATATTTTCCAGATCTTTGTCTGAGAACTCTGCTCTGTAGGGTTTCTGTAATGGCTTTGATTTCGAAATATCTATTCCCATACTAGCTGCAGAGTCTGTTAATTTCTCATGGAACACTCTGGTATTACGGGTAAGACTCTTGCAGATAAACAGCAGCTCTTCTTCAGAATAAGTATTTAATCTGTCTAACCCCACATTTCCAGCCATCAGATCTTCCATTTCTATTCTCAATTTGTAAATATCTAATGGTTTTGGTGAAGAATTTGGTTTCTCTAATTCTCAACTCCATCTCTCGATTTCTTCAGGAGTCACTACAGTGGCACGTTTAGTACCAGAAGCTGACTCAATTTGCGCTTCTCCTGAACTGAGAGGAGTGTGTCTTCTCTGTGAACCTCTTTCCAGCTCTCGTACTGGCAAATCCATCAAGGAAATTACAGATTCGCATTCGCTTTTCTGATCGTCTACAATTAGGGGTTCTTTTCTCGGCTGTACTACAGCTGGAGAAATAATTGGAGTCTTTGGACACCCCTGTTTATCCCCATACAACGGAACAACCGGTCCAATAGTTACAGGAATTGTCAAAGCTTCAGGACTTGTATTTAATTGGGAAATTTTCTGAATTAATTCTGTTCTCTGTTTAATTAATGCCTCTCGCTCTCTCTCCTGTAGTATTCTTTCCAGGCTTACGTCAGGTACAATTTGCAGCGTTAAAGTTGGGGCAGTTGGATGCGTCGTACTAGGTCCCTCACCATAATTGGGTTTCATAAATGGATTCCCTGTGCTTAAAGACCTCGGTATCTCCTGATAAGAAGGTATTTGACAGCCATCCCTTACTGTTACAGGTCTAGACCCCTCTTGGCAAGGAGGTCTCGGGCAAGCATCCCCTGCACTAAAGGATCGGGGTCCTTCATTATAAGGAGGTGGATTTTTCATAAACAAGTCATCCAATAAATCGTCATCTGAATCCCCACTGGACACCCAATGCTTGGTCTTTTCTGTCTTTTTTCCTCCCACAGGTTCCTCTAGTGCCATCATAGGGTACAGTCCTTCTACTATCATATTCTGCCTCCACTGTTTTATTCTTTTCTCTCGGGTCTCGGGTTTCACTTTAGGATACCATTTGGTTAACCCTTTATCCATTCGGGGCTTATCCCTCTCAAAAGCCTCTATCTTCCATTCTTCTAATGCTTCGTACTGGGTCAATCTAGGTCTGGGATGCAACTCATTCATTCAAGTTCTCAGATTGAATAGAATTCTGCCATTAAATGTACCGTCTAACGGAAATGCCAAAATTCCGTCATTTTTGGTATATTCCACCCAATTTTCTAACCATACACAATAGTGGTACCCTTTATCAAACATCATGAAAGATGCGGGGGTATTAGGTGGAGGGATGACAACTCCTTCTCTAGTTTTGATGGGCTTGTCCTTTTTGAAATAATTCTTCACTTTGCCTACTAAAGTCATTTTTCTCTTGCTTCCGTACATAATGTCGTATCTACGGCCCTTCCACTTCTCTTTTCCAAACCCTAAATATTTTGGATCAGGTCTAGTCTCCGGGTTAGTTATATGCCACATATACTTTCCCGCAAGCGACTTTGTTTACAAAATCACTCCCAATCCAAATGCGTCCTTTATTTTCGTGCCTCCAATCAAATGCGCGATTTCAAATAACCTCCACCAATGGGTGCGTGGCCTTTTCGCGAGACAAGTTCTCACGCTTCGGCACTCACCCCTCCTTCACAATACTAGCTCCATTACACACCCGCGGTCTCTACCAATCCCAGCGCGGCACAGAGTGACGTCAGCGCAGCTCCGCAACTGACTCCCTCCTTCACAAGGTAACGGAAGCTTTTATTACTTTCTTAAAGTGCAAGTACGTTATTTAATTTACAACGTAGAAACATTCACCACTGTACTCGAGTGTCTAGAAAGAAAGATTTGTTTCACTGCAAGTAAACCTCTTCTGTCTACTTTTCAAATACTACGAGTAGATCTCTTCTGCCTACCCTTCACTCAAGCATCAGAGAACCTGTTACTTCTTTGACTCATCCACTTCTTTCCGGGATATATACTAAGTCTAAAGTTTCACTAGTGACCTCTTTTGCTATCAATCAAGCTTAGACGAACCTGCTACTCCTTCCGTGTGACCCTTACTAGGTTATATCACAATTAGAAGTTTTGCCAGCGAACTCTTTGCTACCATTTATTCAAACACACATTCAGAAAACCCTAATCAGTGCTTCCAGTTCTGCCTAACCTGCACCAATTTTCCTTGAGCCAATGACCTCAGAGCAAAGTGGATTCTCCTAACCACTCGCTATTCAATTCCCCGGGGATTCCAGACAACATATAACAATTACTAACGAGTTTTGTTAGAACATAAATCAATATAGCAGCAAGAAAAACTATTTAAAACATTTCATAATTTTAAAAGCAAAAACATTTCACGTGATCGATCAATTTAGCAGCAATAAAATGTTCACAGTTTTAGCAGCAATATTTTCACATTTAGCAGCAATAACTTTTTATCAGCATCCAACCTACCTACCTATCTTAGCTAATCCTACCTTACTTTAACTAGTCCCTAAAACTATCTTTCTTCAACTAGTCCCTAACCATCCTCTGCTTACCAGAAAAATACTGATAGAGCGCGCAGGTCACCCGGCCAACAAATTTTACCAGATTCGTATCGGGCCCATAAACTTCAATTTATCATATACATTCATCGGGTGACCATACACTCTACTACCAGTATCCCAGTTTCCTTCCTATTTCATTTCCAGTGTACCCGACTTACCACTCCACTGCTACGGGTACCTAATGACCACAATGGATCAGGGAGCTAGCTGTGAAGAAAAAGGCAGACACCAAAACACCTATACTTTATATATTCAATTTTGTACTTTCATAATAACCACAAACTCAAGAAGTTTCGAAAACCTTTATCTAAAATTCATCAAGCTCAGAAAACATGAGGTTTACAGCGAGCAAGCAATCGATAACCAGAATTACAAAGAGCACGTATCCATAAAGGAAGTAAATGAAACCAACCATTTGTGAATCTAAAGGGAGGTAAGAACAGGGAACATGCTAGATTGCAGTATCAGAGTTTAGACTTAATATGAAGTGACTAAGGAAACGGGAAAAATAAGGAGCATGCTAAAATAACAATCATAAAGTATGAATTTTCAGTTGGTAATGCGGAAAGCATGGAAAATCAAATATGCAAAGGAATGTCTTTATTAAAGCAAAAGAAAAGGAAAATATAGAAGGTGCAGAGTAGACTTTTCAGCACTATATTTACCTAAAGTGGTGTGAAGACCAACCCTGGCCACGGGTCAGTTAAGGACAGGAGGGACCCCAAGGAAGGACAGTCATCAGCAGGACAGCAGGTGCAGAATGGACACCCCAGGACAGGACAGGAAAGCCAGATTAGGATCAGGACAGGACCACCAAGGCACGACCAGCACCCGCAGTTCGGAAGCAACGCCTGCGCTCCACCCTCTCTGCAGCTATCAGTCAGAACCCCAATTGGGTTTTTCGAATTCCCCAGCAAAGTGCTCCGCCAGCACTTAAGGTTTAAAACCTCTCGAGTCTATGGAAAGTTCGGACAGAGTGCTCGGCAGCCCTCTGTATCAAGTCACCTATTGAGTGCGTTGGGTCAGTGACAGGTCAGCTATTCGGACAAGTCGGACAATTTCTCTAGCTAAACCTAGGCGAGTTATACTGTTTTTGGGTCAGTGTACCACCCCCCAAATGTTGCAAGTGTAAGAATCCCCAATTTCGATTGGTCCCCAAGTAGGATAGGTCAACACACCAATCACATTTCACTTCTACAAGCTTACATTTACATGGTCTGGGACCGCCTATTGAATTTGGGGTTCCCATGACCTAACTTTCTACGTTACAATAGTACATCTATGAATTGTGATACATTGAAAGCGATTTAGCTTCTTCTGCTAGGCGAAGGTGCATCTTCCCAGGCACATCTTGGCTGTGACTTCGGGTTGGCACCGCTTCAATGTCACCGGCAGAAGCCTGTCATGCGCAGAAAAGCTGTTCAATATGGAATCACGAGTGTTCCTCAGACCCCAAGGAATGTGATATATGAAAAGTAAGCGAAAACAAATTAAAATACAGAAATAAATGAAAACACTGTATACCATGAATAGCTACTCTAAACGTCTTACTTTATATAAACTATAGCATTATTGATTAGGGCAAACAAACAAGAATACAAAAGCGGCGGTGCAAGCTTCACCATGTGAGGATACAAAGCGGCCATCTTAATGCTAGTGCGCAAGCGCAAAGAATCCCACCAGAATTGCAAGTACGTCACGTCACGTGAGTGTGACTAACGCATGCGCAGAAGAAAACCCGCCAAGCAGTGGCCATTTATAGTGACAAGCGTTATTAAGTTTTAGTAACACATAGGCAAGCATCGCTAGGACACCCCAAATGTCAAAATAAAGGGAAGTTAGGAAGACAAAACATGTTGAGTTATTCTATTACATTTATTCGAGGTTCATCAGTTAAAGCAAGTCGCGTAACGTGCAAATCCTTGCTCCATCAGTAGGACCAGGGTAATTATTAGCTGAGGGAGAGAATTGAGATAAGAGGAGGGTATGGAAGGACGACGAAAGTAAGGGAGGGACACGTCTAGGGAAATAATAGACTGGCTGTGGGAGGGACAGGAAGCAGAGACTGCGAGGGGAGTAAACACAAGAGGCAGCCAGGGAGGGCGTCGGTGAAGGCTCTGGCTGCTGCCATCCAGGCGAGGAGCTGTACCTGTGCCAGGTGTGTATGCATCAGCCTTGACAGAGGGCAGCGGGTGACTGCACAGGCTGACTCAGTGCCAAATGTCTGATATTAGAAGACAACACGAGACATGCAGTGGGACTGGAAGGGGTGGGGCCATGATCCGGGTCACATGCTTTCTCAGGATGTGAACATTTCAAACGCAGTTTCTATGACACAACTTTAGAAGTTATGAAGAGGAGGGTGGAGGGTGTGAATTCTGAAATGGGTCAATTTTACAAAATGAAACCCAAAAAAAGATGCTTGCGCTCACTAGCTGGCAATGTGTCTTCATTGCAGAGCAACAGCGTAGTGCAGTGATAGCGATCAGTGTCTCAGCTAGTGAGGTCTGGTAGTGCCATGCTCAATCAGCAGTGCGTGTTGGTGCGTCACTATCTGCACGTGCCCGTGAAAATGTATGCCAGTCTCTGTCGGTCAGTGGTTAGTGAGTATTGGAGTATGTATGTGTGCGTCTGTTTGTTCTGGTTGTCACACACAATCATTACATTCTTCAAAGATGGAAAGAAAAGGTCAGTGCAGAAGCGCAGGGTCTTCTTATAAGCCACCCACATAGAGGGAACTTCTTTATTTCATGTTAGGCCGTTAGGTTACAGCACAGCAGGTAGGCCCTGTCAGGGCTCTATCCTCCCGCCAACTGTATCTCTTCTCTCCCCTACATACTCTGGTTCCAGTGCATGATTCATGTTAGCATGCCAGATACCGGCTCGGACATACATGGGATAGGGACAATCAGGATTCTACAGTCAGTTACATGTTACACAAAAACAGAGAACAGTACCAGCGGTGCTGGTCATAACGTCATCTCACCGAAGGCAGTGGGGATAGAGAGGAGCTGAACAGCAGAGGGATGGAAATAACAATGGGAGACAAGGCAGGGGGCAGAGATAGAGCGACGGGGAGTGAAAACAGAGAACAGTACCGGCAGTGCTGGTCATAACGTCATCTCACCGAAGGCAGTGGGGATAGAGAGGAGCTGAACAGCAGAGGGATGGAAAGAACAATGGGAGACAAGGCAGGGGGCAGAGATAGAGCGACGGGGAGTGAAAACAGAGAACAGTACCGGCAGTGCTGGTCATAACGTCATCTCACCGAAGGCAGTGGGGATATGGCACAATCCTCGCATTCGTCCTGTAGCTCTCCTGAGGGCCGTGATAGCACAGACCAAGCCGCGGATGATGTAACGCACGCTATCCTTTGCCCCCCACCGGGTTTGTTTGCATTTCTTTGAAGTCAACCGTGGTGATCAGTGCGTGTTACAAACCTGCAGTGACCCGATAATACGTATTCCGCAATCCTACTTTTCATTAATCCAGACATATAATGCGATAGAATTCTAATCCGATGTTGAAGCAGACCTGGCGGGTGTTTAAGTTGCGGTGAGTGGCGGCCCGACCTGTCTCTGGCCCGCGGCTGCAGGCCTGGGCGGGGGGGGTCGATTCGCGGCCTGCAGCTCTGGCGATCGCGCGCTGGGGGGCAGCGGCCCTGGAGTGGTGAGACCCTCCCTACATACCGGTGGCTCTTGGTGCTGGCATGGGAGTGACGGTGCTGAATATCGCCTGAGTCACAGCTGTGGGCGATTCATCGCAGCTGAGGCCCCCGCTGCGTCTCTGCAACATGGCAGCCGCCACTGTATAGCGGCTGGTGCTGCCTGCTCTACTCCCGGGTTGCGAGTCTGGTCTGCCCACGGCGTCTACCGTGCGCTGGAGCACTTCTACTGGGACCCGGAGGCTGCCCGTGACTTCATCGGACACCTGGCATCAGCAGAGGGCTGAGGTGGAGACTCAGAAGCCCGTATTATCGGCGGGCTCCTGTGGCGGAGTGCGAAGATGTGCTGGCGTACTGAGACTGCCTGGAGGGGCTCCGTACAGCACCTACGTTAACTGCCCCCGAAAAGAAGACACTGTGCTGCGACCGAGTTGCGGTGAGTGGCGGCATGACCTGTCTCTGGCCCGCGGCTGCAGACCTGGGCGGGGAGGGGGTTTGTGGCCTGCAGCTACGGCGATCGCGCGCTGGGAGGCAGCGGCCCTGGAGTGGTGAGACCCTCCCTACATATCGGTGGCTCTTGGTGCTGGTGCTGCGCCCCACAATAGGGTGCTGAGACCTGCGTGCTTCATCTGGCCATTCGAGAAGTGGATTGCAGGGCCCGGAGTGCCTGCGCCATTTTCACTCACAGCAAGCACGTGTGGGGAGCAGCGAGTCGGAGAGCAGCCTTTGTAGCCCCTTTCCTATCTAAGCCTGCGGCCCTGCGTGGGATTCAAAACAATCAGGGGGAAGAAGGCAAGAGGACAGCGAGGAATGGCTCACCTTCACTGCGAAGGAAACAAAATGGCGGCCCAAAGCTCCAAAAATGTTCGGAATCGGGGGCGTGGTTTTGTGGTTCGGAGTGACAGACAACGTCACTGTCTAAAGAACAGCAAAACTTACGCCCCCGAATCCGAAAGAAACGGGGCTAAATTGGAGTGACGGCTCTCTCCTCCAATGGCTGGCCTCCGTTTAGGAAGCCAGCCAATGGAGGAGAGACGAAAAGAGAGGCGGGATAAAGCAGCCACTCTAAGAAACAATAATTCTCCGGACTTCCGGCTTGGCCTATGGCCAAGCCTACGGTCCTTCGACCTAAAAAGCTATCCACACAGAGCCACACACACACACACACAACCACACACACAGAGCCACAACCACACACAGAGCCACACACACACAGACAGAGCCACGCACACACACACAGACAACAAAATTGCAGTGTGTATGTGTTAGCTGATCACTGCATAAGTGAGTCAAAGAATGTGTTGCGGGTTTCACTTAATCAACTCATTTAGCTGTAGTGCTTTAGGGACGAATTCTACTTGAAAGAGGTTTGATAACGTTCTTTAGACCCCCAAAAGAAACGTTTTGTTTCATTTGAGGGACCAATAAATGCTATTGCTACCTACACAATATAGTTTTTTCACAAAAACTACAAAGCTGCTGGTTTTTAGTTCGTCAGTAAATGTGCAGTTTACGTTTTGCCAGGCAGGAGTGTGCTTGTGCCCTCCGTAGTGCTATGCGACTCTAAAAGGGGACGGAAGTGGTACTCACGTTGGTTGTCAGGTGTTCTCCGGGACTATTGTCGCCAGCACGAAGGCCCCTTCCTCCACGGTGTCGAGCAGCATGGTGGCGGCCCACAGCTGGTCGCTGGTCGTCAGGTCCCTCCACGCACCCACGGCCTGCAGCTGCAGGAGATCGTTTCCCAACTCCACCATGGCTTGCGGAGCAGAGGAAACAGGATGACAAAAGTCCGGTGGGCCCGCGCGGGCTGTCAGACATCTACTAAAACATTCTGTGTGATATAACTAATAATGTAAGGCTTAATAATAGGTATTAAACCCTGGCCTGCTCAATGCTCATCATGCCCCCAAATCAATGGTCCTATTCCCGGCAAGTCTTTTAAATTCACGTAAACACAAAGTTTCTCAAACAATCCCTCTATGCAGGACAACCACCCATCTCTGTCAGCACACACATGGTAGCTATGGATGCCCAAGGCACGGGCTTGCCCCCCTACCCTCTGCTCTCTCGGGCCATGGAGGGCCACAGAAGATGCTCTCCTGAGTAACAGAGAAAACAAGAACAAGTGCAATCAGGGGGCAGAAGGCAAGAAAACGAGCACAATCAGGGTGGCAGAGGCAAGAAAAATGTCACAATCAGGGGGGCAGAGGCAAGAAAAATGTCAAGATCGGGGGAGCAGAGGCAAGAAAAATGGCACAATTAGGGGAGCAGAGGCAAGAAAAATGTCACAATCAGGGGGGCAGAGGCAAGAAAAATGTCACAATCGGGGGAGCAGAGGCAAGAAAAAGGGCACAATCTGGGGAGCAGAGGCAAGAAGAACGAGTGCAATCAGGGGGCAGAAGGCAAGAAAAAAAATGACTGCAATCAGGGGGCAGAAGGTAAGAAAAAACACGACTGCAATTAGGGGGCAGAAGGCAAGAAAAAACAAGTGCAATGAGGGGGCAGAAGGCAAGAAAAACGTGTGCAATCAGGGGGCAGAAGACAAGCAAAAGGAGCACAAAGAGGGTGGCAGAGGCAAGAAAAACGGCACAAACAGGAGGGCAGAGGCAAGAAAAACGGCACAAACAAGGGGGCAGAGGCAAGAAAAAAGGAGGCACTTACACACACACATCCTCAGTTTACAAAGGGAATTGCAATACATGAAGTAACAGAATACCGATTAAGTCAAAATATTGCAGTGCATATTAATTTAAACTGAGGAGAACTGATGTCATGTCTCCCAACCGGAAACTGTTTCATCATCGTGCCACCAGCCCCCAACTACCAGGCAAAGCAAAAGATGTGGAAAAAATCTAGGACACACATGAATGCAAGTTTCCTATTATGCTCCCATGACAAATGTATACTGATTTTTTCTTTAACCAGAAATTTCAACTGGTGAATTCTAAACAGCGGACTTTAGTTTTTGAAAAGTCAAATATAATTTATTCACAATAGGGCAACCTGCATGTCACTCACCCTCGCTTGCACTAATCTACGGCTGTTTACATAGCACCTGCGATAGCACTGAGCGAACTTCTGAGCACTACAGTATTTTGGTAGACCTGCAAAGTGGATCAGAAAGTGATAATCTGCCTATTAGCAATGCATGTATTCAAGCGGGGGCAGGACGGGCTAGAACTGTGATCTGGAGCCAGACAGCAAAATGACCGCCTGCCTCCATCTCCTAGCAACTGAAAACACGCTGGCCTACTGCAGAGGGCACCCTTACAAGATGCAATTAATGGTGTCTGTGTACCCATCATTCCCCCCAAAATGTGAAATCATTTCCTTCTCGAAATAAGTAAGACCTCTGTCTCTGCTCTTTTTTCCATACTGGGGGTGGTAAATCTCTGGAAGACCCCCAAATCGCTCAAAAACATGCATTCTTCTGTAAGTAAGGTTGGTTCCACCCATATAGTGTGGGTGTGTTAAGCTATGGAGCAGAGCGTCAACAAGTGTTACCTCAGCAAGGCTGGGGGCAGGGGACCAGTGAAGTGCCAGCGCAATAAAAGGAGGAAGTGTAGGCCAATCACTAACACGAAGCAGTGGGTTGAGAATGAAGGGCAATGGATGGAGAAGACCTTGTTTGTGTATGGGGGCGGGAGGGCAGGAAATGTGGAATGCGGGTAGGAGAGGGAATCAGTGAATGCGTCGGGGCAGTGGACCTAAAGACTGGAAGGTCTGTAAAGGCAGGGGACGGGCAGTGAATAGGTAGGGTATGTTAGTGACAATTAATGTTGAAGGGAGAACGTGTATGTGGGGGGGTGGGGCGAGAATAGATCCTATGATCGAGAGGGGGCAGTAAATTTAGGAGGTTGTCGTGGAAGGGGGCAAAGGCACAGACAGTGAGTGTTACACATTGCGGTGGGACAGAAGAAAAGGGTGGCAGTGTAAGGGAGAGGGTTGGCTTGGATAGATGGTGGCGAACTGGTTGGGTGGGCACTGGGAAGGGCAGTAAATGGGGGGGTCAGAAGTAAACGAGGAGAGACGAGGGTCAAGTAAAGGAAATGAGCAGTGGCCATGGGGCAGTTAAAGCAAAGGGGCAATAGATGTGAAGTGAATCAGTAGACACAGGGACCGTCGGGGAGTGGTTGGGGAGGGGGGTCAGGCCGAGGAGGGTGGCATAAAGCAGATGGAGCAGCAAAGGCGGGTGGAACCTGGGGTGGCAGGCAGGTGACCACAGATCTCTTACCTTGATCCTAGCTCCTATGCCTCGATGCCTCACAGTTTCCGTGGCGTGCCAGTGAGGCTGTGCAGAAGGTGACCAGCAGGAGACCAGACCCTAATCTCCTGAGTGCAATCATACACGGACAGCGGGGCAGAAGGCAAGAAAAACACGAGTGCAATCAGGGGGAAGAATCTATTAATGGAGCAACACTCACCAACGAAAACAGTTAGCAGGGCAAGTTTGTGCAAGTACCTTTATGGAGGGAAGCGCTCCGCAGATAGGTATATGTTGCACCATGCCTCCGCTTAAACGCACACCTTGCCAAAGCACCTAAGAATAAACGCATGTTTATGGAAAACAGGGTTAAACCAACAAGAGTCTAAAGGGACCTGGGTAATTATCAGTATGAAAGGAAGGGGTCCAAGACACAAAACAAATGATTCAAACTTATTGCGTTTATATTCAATAAATTCAAAGAGCAAAGCTATTGACTGCAAAAAAGTTTAATTCTGATTTGCATATACATCCTATTCAATGGTTGAAATTCATAATACATTTGATTATAAACATAATAAATTTCTATAAATGTGCGTGCCCACATTCACAACGGGGAGGGGTGAAGTGAGGGAAGTGTCAAGGATAGGGTAAGGATGTTCTGATTCATTCCGTGACAAGTCTTATTCTCAATTTGAAGACTGTGTAAACGTGGTCCCTTAAGCCAAAGGCCACATCACGAGGCTCGTAAAGAGTCCAAAAAATAACTGATGAACAAGGGCCTAACTCCGCTGGAGCCGTTAATGTCTTGCTTGGGGTCGGAGTTGGTCGTTGGTGTTGTAGTCTACGTTTCGACCCGGATTAACAGTAGGAGTGTGTTCCTTACAGAGTGGGTCTTCGTCAGGACAAAGGGAGTTGTGGGTGGGCAACCTCCTGGGGGATAGTTAAAAAAGAATCAGTTAGACCACTCCCGTCCTATTAATTGTTACAAGGAGGGCGGATTTTTTAAAGGACAATTAAAAACGTGTTGTCAAATTGTGTCGAAAACACAATACACATAATGTTGAGGAATACATAGAATATCGATAGCTCACCTATCGCTGGGGGCGAGAGGGGCTGGATCAACAGAAGGTGAATTCTCCCCGGTCAAAGTGATATTTTCTAACTGTGAATAACAAGGAAAAGGCTTATTCATCTAAAAGTCTTGCGATTACCAGTTTTTCAACAAGAAATATAAATACAAAAGAGCATGTCGGGTCAGCGCTGTTAAGTCAATAGCACCGTGAAAGTAAGATGCCCCAGAATGCTGACATCTTGTCCAATATGAGATGAACAGTATCTAAAACTACACCCCATATCAGCGGTCTCACCAATGTTAGATAGGAAAAAACAGATAGCAATTCTCTAGTATTCACGGACAGTTGCATGATTTCATACTTATCAAACTAAATCAGGATTACAAATACCTACTAACCGTGGCCTGTAATTCACCTCTAATCTCTGAAGGTTCTCAGGGCGTCTTGACAATACAGTAAAAGGTTCTTAAGGATTGTTGATTTGGTCACCTTAAAATAGGAAGACGGGTTTTTTTTGAAAAATTAAATCATAGAGGCATTATTTTTATGTTCACTCTGAAAATCAGGGATAGTTCATTAAGTAAGGCTTACCACCATGGATTCTGTGCAAGTTGTACACTTTTAAGTGCTTAAAAACTTCGTGCTACCACAACCAGATTTTATTAGAGAACGCCTACGTAAGGGGGACACAAAGAGGAGACAAATTTTAATTTTTGTAACCAGTGCCTAGGCATAATTTTGAAAAAGAAAACAACCTGTCTATAAATTATTGTGGTTCCGAGATTACCTCTCATGAGCTGCAGGTTCTGGGAGCATCAGTCTGTAGAAATTCGGGTTTTACATTAAGCCTGAAAACATTAGGGAAAAGTCTTTTAAGGTATTGATGCCGTGTTTAACTAAATACAGAAAGGGGCGACTGTGTTAGAAACCTTACCTCCACAAGTAGAAACTCATCTGGAGGTAGACCGCATCATACTTGATTTGTACAGCCTCCTGTAAAACAGTAAGGCACCCACACGTTCATAGACCGAACAGTGATTACACCACGTTGTCTAGATTCGTAAAACAAAGAAAAGCGGGGTGAACTAATTACCTTGGACGTGTAAAAACCCGCCGGAATCAATCCGATGTGCTCAAGATGCTCTTCGCTCAGCCACCGACTGCGTCTAACCGTTTACTTCCTGGTTGGTTTTAAAGGGGGCGGGGCATCCAGTTGAGGTAATGCAGATAGAAAAAAGACTGAAAAAAGACTCGCCCGTCTTGTTGTTTTTAAAGCGTGATAATAAAATCTTTACAAAGTGGATAATAATATCCGTGTAATTATTTTGGGGAGGCTATGCTACTATATCCTACCAAAGTTATAAGATTAATCCAAACCGGTTCGGCGACGCCAAAAGGGTGCATCAAGAGGTCGACCCTTTGAAATGCAGTAATGTTTAGGACTTTATTAGCGATCAACCTATTTGTGGGATACTGGCTCTGTCGCTCTGAGAGAGCTAAGTTCAACAGACCTTACATGTTAAATGTAGAGTAGTATTGTTATACAATTATCATTCATCCAGGCCATACGTGATCAACTCATACGATATGATCTATCAGGACATTTTTGGATTCCTCTTAGCACATACATGTTGTGTCTAAATGGTAGAGTGCACTTATCTCATAGGATAGTGTAGACTCGTACGATTACTGGTTCAGAAAGATAATTTCTACAAATAAACAAGAAATAAAAATAAAATAGACACACAAAGCACTTTATGCTCCTAATGTGTTATACATTTAAACATTTATGCGGTCTGTTATTACCAAAGAGTGTCGTATCTTGAGAGTAGAGTGCACTTATCTCATAGGATAGTGTAAACTCAAGCAGTGCATTTACAGTGTCATTATAAAAGTGGAACCAAAACATTCAGTCAATTATACTGTTTTGTAGTTGGATAAACTGCAAATGGTTCAACATATGACCCTGGAAAAGAAAATCAAAGATTGGCTAATTGCACAAAACTGTTCTCAGATTCATTTAAACCCTCAGCTACAGAGTTGAAGATATGCATCCATTTTAGCTCTCTGATATTTAGAATACTGGGTAGATCACCGCCCCTTGGACCTAGTATGACATGTTCCAAAACCACCCATTTCAATGATTCAGGCAGATGGTTTTGTTTAGCGCAATGTTCAATCAGGGGTGCCCCAGGTACCTTACATCTGATTCGGCTACAATGTGAGAGGAATCGTGCTTTAACACGCTGCTGCGTTTGGCCTACATAAATGAGATCACATGGGCAGATTATGCCATAGATCACATTCTTAGTGTTGCAATTAGTGTGGCTTTTATGTGTATGTCGATGATTTTTGAAAACAAAGTATTTGGATTGGATGGTTGAAGGGCAAGCTTTGCAGTTCCCGCATCTAAAATGTCCAACTATAGGTGGTTGTTTCCAGCACGAGGCCAGAGTAGGTTCTGGTGGGCATTCTAAGAAAGATGAAACTACATAGTCTTTCACATTCCTCGCCTTTTTGAAGGGGTGCAAGGGTACGTTTTTAATCTCCAGATCGTTCGCAATCAGACCCCAATGTTTGTTTATTGCCTTTTTTATGGAATGGCTCTTCGTTAAGAAGGAAGTTACGCAGATCATGCGTTCTTCTGAATGACGATTACGTGCGGAAGGTTCCAAGAGTGTTTCGCGGTGATAGAACCATGCTCTCTTCCTAGAGCGTTTGATTAACCGTTTCGGGTAGCCTCTCTCTATTAGACGTTCCATCATGATGTCAGATTGTAGCATGTAGTCTTCTTTTTTGCTGCAGTTCCTTCGAACACGAAGGAACTGACCATAGGACAAGTTGTCTCGAAGGCGCCGTGGGTGGTGGCTTGAATACTGCAACAATGAATTCCGTTCCGCAGGTTTTCTGAATAGCGTAGTATACAATGTGCGTTCCTCTGCTACTAGCGTGATGTCGAGGAAATCAATCTTCTTGTTACTGGCTTGCATCGTAAATTGGATGTCAGATGATTGTAGATTCAGCCAAGAGTGAAAATGTTTAAGTTCATTGTCATTACCCTTCCAGATTAGCAGCACATCATCAATATAACGCACCCAAAGTTGTATTTGGTGCCGAAAAGGGTTATGATCACTAATGACAAAAGTCTTTTCAAAAAAGGCCATGAACAAAATCGCCAAGTCCGGGGCAAAGGCTGCCCCCATTGCCACGCCCTTTGTTTGCAGGTAAAATACATTTTGGAACATGAAGAAGTTCCTCATCATGGCGATCTTCAATAGAAGAATTATAAATGAAGTGGGTACTTGTACCGGGGCTTCCCGACTGTCAAGGGTTACAGTGGCCACCATTAGAGCCTCCTCCTGTGGGATGCTTGTGTAAAGCGACACAATGTCGCAAGTTACTAATAGTTCCTCATCAGGATTGAAGGGTTTCCCATCTACCAAAGTAATGGTATGTATGTTATCTCTCAGATAGGTGGAAGTGGCTTCAGCTAATGGTTTTAAAAAGAAGTCCACGTATCGGCATAGAGGCTCAAGGATGGATCCACATCCGGAGACGATAGGTCGTCCCGGGGGATTGTGTATATCTTTGTGCACCTTAGGTAAGGTATATATAGTTGGTATGGGGGGATGGCTCTGATTAAGGTACTGGTATTCATGATCCGTGAGGAAACCTTGTTGGACACCTTCCTGTGTCACCCTCTGGATTTCCACAGCCAGGTCTCTCGTGGGGTCGGATGTTAGTCTTTTATAACTCACACCATCATTCAATTGACGCCAGATCTCTTCCTTGTATTTTGAAACATCTTGTATTATGATGGCCCCGCCCTTATCGGCTGGCTTCACCATAACATTGTGATTGGATTTTAGAGTGTCAAGCGCTGTTCTTTCCGTCTTACGAATATTGAATTTCACATAGGTCTTCTCACTCAAGATTTTCTTGACCTCTTCAGTGATAATACTTTCATATGCCAGTATTCGATGGCTCATTGTATTAGACGAGGGTACAAATGTAGAAGGTACCTTGAAACCGGTTACAGATATGTTCCTAGGTGGTGGTCTGTTCTTGAAGAAGAATCGCAATCTTATTTTCCGGAAAAATTTAGAAAGTTCCATTAGTGTGTTGAAACAGTTTGGAGGAGTTGTTGGGACAAAGGACAAGCCCTTACTCAAGACCCTGAGCTCATCTTCATTAAATTCTTATGATGACAAGTTGATGATTGGTGTATCAGTTGGTTTTACCACCTGTAATTCTTGCGCCTGGTCGAGCGTTCGCCGTGTTCCTCCGGTGGAAATCGAACCTGTTTCATTCCCCGACCTCTGCCGCCATCGTTGTCCCACTGCATCGGGGGGCCTTGCTGACCCCGTCCTGTCCCTCGGTTCCAGTTGTTGCCTCGTCCACGGGCGGTCTCCATGTACCCTGTTCTAAAAAAGAGTTGGATTGGTATTGGGGACGATATGTATCCTGGTAACCGTAGGAGTTGCTGGTGCCTGCTTGTTCGGAGTCTTCTCCTGAGCTATAGGAAGAGTCAGAAAACGTAGTGAATCGTCCTCTCGATCTACCACCTCTGTAGCTCCGATTAGTGAAGCGTCCCTGTTGGTCCTGTCGGAAGTAGTCGTCTGATAGGTAGGGATAAATCTTCTTTTTATCATAGAACTTGAGATCTCTGGCTAGTTTGTCAAGCTTCTTCTTGATAGTTGTGGTTTCGAAGTCTTGAAGGGTCGCGACAAGTTTAGATAGTGCCTCTTTGGAATTGGTGAGGGTACTGTCACCTGTAATGCTTGCCTTCAATTCGAATATCTGTTTGTTGAGGGCCACAACCTGTTCTGCAGTGGTCTCTATTCCCAACACCATCCAGTGTCGGGAACAATTGTTTGCAACAAAACTAAACCCCTCACGGAATTTAGGAATGTCTATAAATATGGCTGGTTCGACTCTGACTTGCAGACCTGACGGTATGATGTTATTTTGAAGGCACTGTGCGAGAAAATAACCATGTAGTTTGGTGCGTATCAGTTTTTTCTCTAATCTTTCTAATTGGGAGATTTTATCATTGAGAGTAATGTCGATTATAGGTGTACCAACCGACAGGAAATTATTGGCCGGATCATGCAATAGTTGATCAATGTATTCTTCTGTGTAGGTAAGTATTTCCTTATCTACCATGTTGGTGAATCATAAACAATTTATAAGGAATTCAAAAAAAAGACAACACGTAGGGACCTCCAAGAAGGAGGTAGCGTAACCTCACAGACCAGCGTCTGTACAGAATACGTTTATGGAAAACAGGGTTAAACCCACAAGAGTCTAAAGGGACCTGAGTAATTATCAGTACGAAAGGAAGGGGTCCTAGACACAAAACAAATGATTCAAACTTATTGCGTTTATATTCAATAAATTCAAAGAGCAAAGCTATTGACTGCAAAAAAGTTTAATTCTGATTTGCATATACATCCTATTCAATGGTTGAAATTCATAATACATTTGATTATATACATAATAAATTTCTATAAATGTGCGTGCCCACATTCACAACGGGGAGGGGTGAAGTGAGGGATGTGTCAAGGATAGGGTAAGGATGTTCTGATTCATTCAGTGACAAGTCTTATTCTCAATTTGAAGAATGTGTAAACGTGGTCCCTTAAGCCAAAGGCCACATCACGAGGCTCGTAAAGAGTCCAAAAAATAACTGATGAACAAGGGCCTAACTCCGCTGGAACCGTTAATGTCTTGCTTGGGGTCGGAGTTGGTCGTTGGTGTTGTAGTCTACGTTTCGACCCGGATTAACAGTAGGAGTGTGTTCCTTACAGAGTGGGTCTTCGTCAGGACAAAGGGAGTTGTGGGTGGGCAACCTCCTGGGGGATAGTTAAAAGAGAATCAGTTAGACCACTCCCGTCCTATTAATTGTTACAAGGAGGGCGGATTTTCTAAAGGACAATTAAAAACGTGTTGTCAAATTGTGTCGAAAACACAATACACATAATGTTGAGGAATACATAGAATATCGATAGCTCACCTATCGCTGGGGGCGAGAGGGCCTGGATCAACAGAAGGTGAATTCTCCCCGGTCAAAGTGATATTTTCTAACTGTGAATAACAAGGAAAAGGCTTATTCATCTAAAAGTCTTGCGATTACCAGTTTTTCAACAAGAAATATAAATACAAAAGAGCATGTCGGGTCAGCGCTGTTAAGTCAATAGCTCCGTGAAAGTAAGATGCCCCAAAATGCTGACATCTTGTCCAATATGAGATGAACAGTATCTAAAACTACACCCCATATCAGCGGTCTCACCAATCTTAGATAGGAAAAAAGAGATAGCAATTCTCTAGTATTCACGGACAGTTGCATGATTTCATACTTATCAAACTAAATCAGGATTACAAATACCTACTAACCGTGGCCTGTAATTCACCTCTAATCTCTGAAGGTTCTCAGGGCGTCTTGACAATACAGTAAAAGGTTCTTAAGGATTGTTGATTTGGTCACCTTAAAATAGGAAGACGGGTTTTTTTTTTGAAAAATTAAATCATAGAGGCATTATTTTTATGTTCACTCTGAAAATCAGGGATAGTTCATTAAGTAAGGCTTACCACTACGATTCAATTGGATAGCAGACAGGATGGATTCTGTGCAAGTTGTACACTTTTAAGTGCTTAAAACTTCGTGCTACCACGACCAGATTTTATTAGAGAACGCCTACGTAAGGGGGACACAAAGAGGAGACAAATTTAAATTTTTGTAACCAGTGCCTAGGCATAATTTTGAAAAAGAAAACAACCTGTCTATAAATTATTGTGGTTCCGAGATTACCTCTCATGAGCTGCAGGTTCTGGGAGCATCGGTCTGTAGAAATTCGGGTTTTACATTAAGCCTGAAAACATTAGGGAAAAGCCTTTTAAGGTATTGATGCCGTGTTTAACTAGATACAGAAAGGTGCGACTGTGTTAGAAACCTTACCTCCACAAGTAGAAACTCATCTGGAGGTAGACCGCATCATGCTTGATTTGTACAGCCTCCTGTAAAACAGTAAGGCACCCAACGTTCATAGACCAAACAGTGATTACACCGCGTTGTCTAGATTCGTAAAACAAAGAAAAGCGGGATGAACTAATTACCTTGGACGTGTAAAAACCCGCCGGAATCAATCCGATGTGCTCAAGATGCTCTTTGCTCAGCCACCGACCGCGTCTAACCGTTTACTTCCTGGTTGGTTTTAAAGGGGGCGGGGCATCCGGTTGAGGTAATGCAGATAGAAAAAAGACTGAAAAAAGACTCGCCCGTCTTGTTGTTTTTAAAGCGTGATAATAAAATCTTTACAAAGTGGATAATAATATCCGTGTAATTATTTTGGGGAGGCTATGCTACTATATCCTACAAAAGTTATAAGATTAATCCAAACCGGTTCGGCGACGCCAAAAGGGTGCATCAAGAGGTCGACCCTTTGAAATGCAGTAATGTTTAGGACTTTATTAGAGATCAACCTATTTGTGGGATACTGGCTCCGTCGCTCTGACAGAGCTAAGTTCAACAGACCTTACATGTTAAATGTAGAGTAGTATTGTTATACAATTAGCATTCATCCAGGCCATACGTGATCAACTCATACGATATGATCTATCAAGACATTTTTGGATTCCTCTTAGCACATACATGTTGTGTCTAAATGGTAGAGTGCACTTATCTCATAGGATAGTGTAGACTCGTACGATTACTGGTTCAGAAAGATAATTTCTACAAATGAACAAGAAATAAAAATAAAATAGACACACAAAGCACTTTATGCTCCTAATGTGTTATACATTTAAACATTTATGCGGTCTGTTATTACCAAAGAGTGTCGTATCTTGAGAGTAGAGTGCACTTATCTCATAGGATAGTGTAAACTCAAGCAGTCCATTTACAGTGTCATTATAAAAGTGGAACCAAAACATTCAGTCAATTATACTGTTTTGTAGTTGGATAAACTGCAAATGGTTCAACATATGACCCTGGAAAAGAAAATCAAAGATTGGCTAATTGCACAAAACTGTTCTCAGATTCATTTAAACCCTCAGCTACAGAGTTGAAGATATGCATCCATTTTAGCTCTCTGATATTTAGAATACTGGGTAGATCACCGCCCCTTGGACCTAGTATGACATGTTCCAAAACCACCCATTTCAATGATTCAGGCAGATGGTTTTGTTTAGCGCAATGTTCAACCAGGGGTGCCCCAGGTACCTTACATCTGATTCGGCTACAATGTGAGAGGAATCGTGCTTTAACACGCTGCTGCGTTTGGCCTACATAAATGAGATCACATGGGCAGATTATGCCATAGATCACATTCTTAGTGTTGCAATTAGTGTGGCTTTTATGTGTATGTCGATGATTTTTGAAAACAAAGTCTTTGGATTGGATGGTTGAAGGGCAAGCTTTGCAGTTCCCGCATCTAAAATGTCCAACTATAGGTGGTTGTTTCCAGCACGAGGCCAGAGTAGGTTCTGGTGGGCATTCTAAGAAAGATGAAACTACATAGTCTTTCACATTCCTCGTCTTTTTGAAGGCGTGCAAGGGTACGTTTTTAATCTCCAGATCGTTCGCAATCAGACCCCAATGTTTGTTTATTGCCTTTTTTATGGAATGGCTCTTCGTTGAGAAGGTAGTTACGCAGATCATGCGTTCTTCTGAATGACGATTACGTGCGGAAGGTTCCAAGAGTGTTTCGCGGTGACAGAACCATGCTCTCTTCCTAGAGCGTTTGATTAACCGTTTCGGGTAGCCTCTCTCTATTAGACGTTCCATCATGATGTCAGATTGTAGCATGTAGTCTTCTTTTTTGCTGCAGTTCCTTCGAACACGAAGGAACTGACCATAGGGCAAGTTGTCTCGAAGGCTCCGTGCGTGGTGGCTTGAATACTGCAACAATGAATTCCGTTCCGCAGGTTTTCTGAATAGCGTAGTATACAATGTGCCTTCCTCTGCTACTAGCGTGATGTCGAGGAAATCAATCTTCTTGTTACTGGCTTGCATCGTAAATTGGATGTCAGATGATTGTAGATTCAGCCAAGAGTGAAAATGTTTAAGTTCATTGTCATTACCCTTCCAGATTAGCAGCACATCATCAATATAACGCACCCAAAGTGGTATTTGGTGCCGAAAAGGGTTATGATCACAAATGACAAAAGTCTTTTAAAAAAATGCCATGAACAAAATCGCCAAGTCCGGGGCAAAGGCTGCCCCCATTGCCACGCCCTTTGTTTGCAGGTAAAATACATTTTGGAACATGAAGAAGTTCCTCATCATGGCGATCTTCAATAGAAGAATTATAAATTAAGTGGGTACTTGTACCGGGGCTTCCCGACTGTCAAGGGTTACAGTGGCCACCATTAGAGCCTCCTCCTGTGAGATGCTTGTGTAAAGCGACACAATGTCGCAAGTTACTAATAGTTCCTCATCAGGATTGAAGGGTTTCCCATCTACCAAAGTAATGGTATGTATGGTATCTCTCAGATAGGTGGAAGTGGCTTCAGCTAATGGTTTTAAAAAGAAGTCCACGTATCGGCATAGAGGCTCAAGGATGGATCCACATCCGGAGACGATAGGTCGTCCCGGGGGATTGTGTATATCTTTGTGCACCTTAGGTAAGGTATATATAGTTGGTATGGGGGGATGGCTCTGATTAAGGTACTGGTATTCATGATTCGTGAGGAAACCTTGTTGGACACCTTCCTGTGTCAACCTCTGGATTTCCACAGCCAGGTCTCTCGTGGGGTCGGATGTTAGTCTTTTATAAGTCACACCATCATTCAATTGACGCCAGATCTCTTCCTTGTATTTTGAAACAT
Source organism: Lissotriton helveticus (assembly GCF_964261635.1). NCBI lineage: Eukaryota > Metazoa > Chordata > Amphibia > Caudata > Salamandridae > Lissotriton > Lissotriton helveticus. Next base: position 596,051,535 of record NC_136063.1, on the reverse strand, counting down.
CTTGTATTATGATGGCCCCGCCCTTATCGGCTGGCTTCACCATAACATTGTGATTGGATTTTAGAGTGTCAAGCGCTGTTCTTTCCGTCTTACGAATATTGAATTTCACATAGGTCTTCTCACTCAAGATTTTCTTGACCTCTTCAGTGATAATACTTTCATATGCCAGTATTCGATGGCTCATTGTATTAGACGAGGGTACAAATGTAGAAGGTACCTTGAAACCGGTTACAGATATGTTCCTAGGTGGTGGTCTGTTCTTGAAGAAGAATCACAATCTTATTTTCCGGAAAAATTTAGAAAGTTCCATTAGTGTGTTGAAACAGTTTGGAGGAGTTGTTGGGACAAAGGACAACCCCTTACTCAAGACCCTGAGCTCATCTTCATTAAATTCTTGTAATGACAAGTTGATGATTGGTGTATCAGTTGGTTTTACCACCTGTAATTCTTGCGCCTGGTCGAGCGTTCGCCGTGTTCCTCCGGTGGAAATCGAACCTGTTTCATTCCCCGACCTCTGCCGCCCTCGTTGTCCCACTGCATCGGGGGGCCTTGCTGACCCCGTCCTGTCCCTCGGTTCCAGTTGTTGCCTCATCCACGGGGCGGTCTCCATGTACCCTGTTCTAAAAAAGAGTTGGATTGGTATTGGGGACGATATGTATCCTGGTAACCGTAGGAGTTGCTGGTGCCTGCTTGTTCGGAGTCTTCTCCTGAGCTATAGGAAGAGTCAGAAAACGTAGTGAATCGTCCTCTCGATCTACACCTCTGCAGCCCCGATTAGTGAAGCGTCCCTGTTGGTCCTGTCGGAAGTAGTCGTCTGATAGGTAGGGATAAATCTTCTTTTTATCATAGAACTTGAGATCTCTGGCTAGTTTGTCAAGCTTCTTCTTGATAGTTGTGGTTTCGAAGTCTTGAAGGGTCGTGACAAGTTTAGATAGTGCCTCTTTGGAATTGGTGAGGGTACTGTCACCTGTAATGCTTGCCTTCAATTCGAATATCTGTTTGTTGAGGGCCACAACCTGTTCTGCAGTGGTCTCTATTCCCAACACCATCCAGTGTCGGGAACAATAGTTTGCAACAAAACTAAACCCCTCACGGAATTTAGGAATGTCTATAAATATGGCTGGTTCGACTCTGACTTGCAGACCTGACGGTATGATGTTATTTTGAAGGCACTGTGCGAGAAAATAACCATGTAGTTTGGTGCGTATCAGTTTTTTCTCTAATCTTTCTAATTGGGAGATTTTATCATTGAGAGTAATGTCGATTATAGGTGTACCAACCGACAGGAAATTATTGGCCGGATCATGCAATAGTTGATCAATGTATTCTTCTGTGTAGGTAAGTATTTCCTTATCTACCATGTTGGTGAATCATAAACAATTTATAAGGAATTCAAAAAAAAGACAACACGTAGGGACCTCCAAGAAGGAGGTAGCGTAACCTCACAGACCAGCGTCTGTACAGAATACGTTTATGGAAAACAGGGTTAAACCCACAAGAGTCTAAAGGGACCTGAGTAATTATCAGTACGAAAGGAAGGGGTCCTAGACACAAAACAAATGATTCAAACTTATTGCGTTTATATTCAATAAATTCAAAGAGCAAAGCTATTGACTGCAAAAAAGTTTAATTCTGATTTGCATATACATCCTATTCAATGGCTGAAATTCATAATACATTTGATTATATACATAATAAATTTCTATAAATGTGCGTGCCCACATTCACAACGGGGAGGGGTGAAGTGAGGGATGTGTCAAGGATAGGGTAAGGATGTTCTGATTCATTCAGGGACAAGTCTTATTCTCAATTTGAAGACTGTGTAAACGTGGTCCCTTAAGCCAAAGGCCACATCACGAGGCTCGTAAAGAGTCCAAAAAATAACTGATGAACAAGGGCCTAACTCCGCTGGAGCCGTTAATGTCTTGCTTAGGGTCGGAGTTGGTCGTTGGTGTTGTAGTCTACGTTTCGACCCGGATTAACAGTAGGAGTGTGTTCCTTACAGAGTGGGTCTTCGTCAGGACAAAGGGAGTTGTGGGTGGGCAACCTCCTGGGGGATAGTTAAAAGAGAATCAGTTAGACCACTCCCGTCCTATTAATTGTTACAAGGAGGGCGGATTTTTTAAAGGACAATTAAAAACGTGTTGTCAAATTGTGTCGAAAACACAATACACATAATGTTGAGGAATACATAGAATATCGATAGCTCACCTATCGCTGGGGGCGAGAGGGCCTGGATCAACAGAAGGTGAATTCTCCCCGGTCAAAGTGATATTTTCTAACTGTGATTAACAAGGAAAAGGCTTATTCATCTAAAAGTCTTGCGATTACCAGTTTTTCAACAAGAAATATAAATACAAAAGAGCATGTCGGGTCAGCGCTGTTAAGTCAATAGCACCGTGAAAGTAAGATGCCCCAGAATGCTGACATCTTGTCCAATATGAGATGAACAGTATCTAAAACTACACCCCATATCAGCGGTCTCACCAATCTTAGATAGGAAAAAAGAGATAGCAATTCTCTAGTATTCACGGACAGTTGCATGATTTCATACTTATCAAACTAAATCAGGATTACAAATACCTACTAACCGTGGCCTGTAATTCACCTCTAATCTCTGAAGGTTCTCAGGGCGTCTTGACAATACAGTAAAAGGTTCTTAAGGATTGTTGATTTGGTCACCTTAAAATAGGAAGACGGGTTTTTTTTTTGAAAAATTAAATCATAGAGGCATTATTTTTATGTTCACTCTGAAAATCAGGGATAGTTCATTAAGTAAGGCTTACCACTACGATTCAATTGGATAGCAGACAGGATGGATTCTGTGCAAGTTGTACACTTTTAAGTGCTTAAAACTTCGTGCTACCACGACCAGATTTTATTAGAGAACGCCTACGTAAGGGGGACACAAAGAGGAGACAAATTTAAATTTTTGTAACCAGTGCCTAGGCATAATTTTGAAAAAGAAAACAACCTGTCTATAAATTATTGTGGTTCCGAGATTACCTCTCATGAGCTGCAGGTTCTGGGAGCATCGGTCTGTAGAAATTCGGGTTTTACATTAAGCCTGAAAACATTAGGGAAAAGCCTTTTAAGGTATTGATGCCGTGTTTAACTAGATACAGAAAGGTGCGACTGTGTTAGAAACCTTACCTCCACAAGTAGAAACTCATCTGGAGGTAGACCGCATCATGCTTGATTTGTACAGCCTCCTGTAAAACAGTAAGGCACCCAACGTTCATAGACCAAACAGTGATTACACCGCGTTGTCTAGATTCGTAAAACAAAGAAAAGCGGGATGAACTAATTACCTTGGACGTGTAAAAACCCGCCGGAATCAATCCGATGTGCTCAAGATGCTCTTTGCTCAGCCACCGACCGCGTCTAACCGTTTACTTCCTGGTTGGTTTTAAAGGGGGCGGGGCATCCGGATGAGGTAATGCAGATAGAAAAAAGACTGAAAAAAGACTCGCCCGTCTTGTTGTTTTTAAAGCGTGATAATAAAATCTTTACAAAGTGGATAATAATATCCGTGTAATTATTTTGGGGAGGCTATGCTACTATATCCTACAAAAGTTATAAGATTAATCCAAACCGGTTCGGCGACGCCAAAAGGGTGCATCAAGAGGTCGACCCTTTGAAATGCAGTAATGTTTAGGACTTTATTAGAGATCAACCTATTTGTGGGATACTGGCTCCGTCGCTCTGACAGAGCTAAGTTCAACAGACCTTACATGTTAAATGTAGAGTAGTATTGTTATACAATTAGCATTCATCCAGGCCATACGTGATCAACTCATACGATATGATCTATCAAGACATTTTTGGATTCCTCTTAGCACATACATGTTGTGTCTAAATGGTAGAGTGCACTTATCTCATAGGATAGTGTAGACTCGTACGATTACTGGTTCAGAAAGATAATTTCTACAAATGAACAAGAAATAAAAATAAAATAGACACACAAAGCACTTTATGCTCCTAATGTGTTATACATTTAAACATTTATGCGGTCTGTTATTACCAAAGAGTGTCGTATCTTGAGAGTAGAGTGCACTTATCTCATAGGATAGTGTAAACTCAAGCAGTCCATTTACAGTGTCATTATAAAAGTGGAACCAAAACATTCAGTCAATTATACTGTTTTGTAGTTGGATAAACTGCAAATGGTTCAACATATGACCCTGGAAAAGAAAATCAAAGATTGGCTAATTGCACAAAACTGTTCTCAGATTCATTTAAACCCTCAGCTACAGAGTTGAAGATATGCATCCATTTTAGCTCTCTGATATTTAGAATACTGGGTAGATCACCGCCCCTTGGACCTAGTATGACATGTTCCAAAACCACCCATTTCAATGATTCAGGCAGATGGTTTTGTTTAGCGCAATGTTCAACCAGGGGTGCCCCAGGTACCTTACATCTGATTCGGCTACAATGTGAGAGGAATCGTGCTTTAACACGCTGCTGCGTTTGGCCTACATAAATGAGATCACATGGGCAGATTATGCCATAGATCACATTCTTAGTGTTGCAATTAGTGTGGCTTTTATGTGTATGTCGATGATTTTTGAAAACAAAGTCTTTGGATTGGATGGTTGAAGGGCAAGCTTTGCAGTTCCCGCATCTAAAATGTCCAACTATAGGTGGTTGTTTCCAGCACGAGGCCAGAGTAGGTTCTGGTGGGCATTCTAAGAAAGATGAAACTACATAGTCTTTCACATTCCTCGTCTTTTTGAAGGCGTGCAAGGGTACGTTTTTAATCTCCAGATCGTTCGCAATCAGACCCCAATGTTTGTTTATTGCCTTTTTTATGGAATGGCTCTTCGTTGAGAAGGTAGTTACGCAGATCATGCGTTCTTCTGAATGACGATTACGTGCGGAAGGTTCCAAGAGTGTTTCGCGGTGACAGAACCATGCTCTCTTCCTAGAGCGTTTGATTAACCGTTTCGGGTAGCCTCTCTCTATTAGACGTTCCATCATGATGTCAGATTGTAGCATGTAGTCTTCTTTTTTGCTGCAGTTCCTTCGAACACGAAGGAACTGACCATAGGGCAAGTTGTCTCGAAGGCTCCGTGCGTGGTGGCTTGAATACTGCAACAATGAATTCCGTTCCGCAGGTTTTCTGAATAGCGTAGTATACAATGTGCCTTCCTCTGCTACTAGCGTGATGTCGAGGAAATCAATCTTCTTGTTACTGGCTTGCATCGTAAATTGGATGTCAGATGATTGTAGATTCAGCCAAGAGTGAAAATGTTTAAGTTCATTGTCATTACCCTTCCAGATTAGCAGCACATCATCAATATAACGCACCCAAAGTGGTATTTGGTGCCGAAAAGGGTTATGATCACAAATGACAAAAGTCTTTTAAAAAAATGCCATGAACAAAATCGCCAAGTCCGGGGCAAAGGCTGCCCCCATTGCCACGCCCTTTGTTTGCAGGTAAAATACATTTTGGAACATGAAGAAGTTCCTCATCATGGCGATCTTCAATAGAAGAATTATAAATTAAGTGGGTACTTGTACCGGGGCTTCCCGACTGTCAAGGGTTACAGTGGCCACCATTAGAGCCTCCTCCTGTGAGATGCTTGTGTAAAGCGACACAATGTCGCAAGTTACTAATAGTTCCTCATCAGGATTGAAGGGTTTCCCATCTACCAAAGTAATGGTATGTATGGTATCTCTCAGATAGGTGGAAGTGGCTTCAGCTAATGGTTTTAAAAAGAAGTCCACGTATCGGCATAGAGGCTCAAGGATGGATCCACATCCGGAGACGATAGGTCGTCCCGGGGGATTGTGTATATCTTTGTGCACCTTAGGTAAGGTATATATAGTTGGTATGGGGGGATGGCTCTGATTAAGGTACTGGTATTCATGATTCGTGAGGAAACCTTGTTGGACACCTTCCTGTGTCAACCTCTGGATTTCCACAGCCAGGTCTCTCGTGGGGTCGGATGTTAGTCTTTTATAAGTCACACCATCATTCAATTGACGCCAGATCTCTTCCTTGTATTTTGAAACATCTTGTATTATGATGGCCCCGCCCTTATCGGCTGGCTTCACCATAACATTGTGATTGGATTTTAGAGTGTCAAGCGCTGTTCTTTCCGTCTTACGAATATTGAATTTCACATAGGTCTTCTCACTCAAGATTTTCTTGACCTCTTCAGTGATAATACTTTCATATGCCAGTATTCGATGGCTCATTGTATTAGACGAGGGTACAAATGTAGAAGGTACCTTGAAACCGGTTACAGATATGTTCCTAGGTGGTGGTCTGTTCTTGAAGAAGAATCACAATCTTATTTTCCGGAAAAATTTAGAAAGTTCCATTAGTGTGTTGAAACAGTTTGGAGGAGTTGTTGGGACAAAGGACAACCCCTTACTCAAGACCCTGAGCTCATCTTCATTAAATTCTTGTAATGACAAGTTGATGATTGGTGTATCAGTTGGTTTTACCACCTGTAATTCTTGCGCCTGGTCGAGCGTTCGCCGTGTTCCTCCGGTGGAAATCGAACCTGTTTCATTCCCCGACCTCTGCCGCCCTCGTTGTCCCACTGCATCGGGGGGCCTTGCTGACCCCGTCCTGTCCCTCGGTTCCAGTTGTTGCCTCATCCACGGGGCGGTCTCCATGTACCCTGTTCTAAAAAAGAGTTGGATTGGTATTGGGGACGATATGTATCCTGGTAACCGTAGGAGTTGCTGGTGCCTGCTTGTTCGGAGTCTTCTCCTGAGCTATAGGAAGAGTCAGAAAACGTAGTGAATCGTCCTCTCGATCTACACCTCTGCAGCCCCGATTAGTGAAGCGTCCCTGTTGGTCCTGTCGGAAGTAGTCGTCTGATAGGTAGGGATAAATCTTCTTTTTATCATAGAACTTGAGATCTCTGGCTAGTTTGTCAAGCTTCTTCTTGATAGTTGTGGTTTCGAAGTCTTGAAGGGTCGTGACAAGTTTAGATAGTGCCTCTTTGGAATTGGTGAGGGTACTGTCACCTGTAATGCTTGCCTTCAATTCGAATATCTGTTTGTTGAGGGCCACAACCTGTTCTGCAGTGGTCTCTATTCCCAACACCATCCAGTGTCGGGAACAATAGTTTGCAACAAAACTAAACCCCTCACGGAATTTAGGAATGTCTATAAATATGGCTGGTTCGACTCTGACTTGCAGACCTGACGGTATGATGTTATTTTGAAGGCACTGTGCGAGAAAATAACCATGTAGTTTGGTGCGTATCAGTTTTTTCTCTAATCTTTCTAATTGGGAGATTTTATCATTGAGAGTAATGTCGATTATAGGTGTACCAACCGACAGGAAATTATTGGCCGGATCATGCAATAGTTGATCAATGTATTCTTCTGTGTAGGTAAGTATTTCCTTATCTACCATGTTGGTGAATCATAAACAATTTATAAGGAATTAAAAAAAAAGACAACACGTAGGGACCTCCAAGAAGGAGGTAGCGTAACCTCACAGACCAGCGTCTGTACAGAATACGTTTATGGAAAACAGGGTTAAACCCACAAGAGTCTAAAGGGACCTGAGTAATTATCAGTACGAAAGGAAGGGGTCCTAGACACAAAACAAATGATTCAAACTTATTGCGTTTATATTCAATAAATTCAAAGAGCAAAGCTATTGACTGCAAAAAAGTTTAATTCTGATTTGCATATACATCCTATTCAATGGCTGAAATTCATAATACATTTGATTATATACATAATAAATTTCTATAAATGTGCGTGCCCACATTCACAACGGGGAGGGGTGAAGTGAGGGATGTGTCAAGGATAGGGTAAGGATGTTCTGATTCATTCAGGGACAAGTCTTATTCTCAATTTGAAGACTGTGTAAACGTGGTCCCTTAAGCCAAAGGCCACATCACGAGGCTCGTAAAGAGTCCAAAAAATAACTGATGAACAAGGGCCTAACTCCGCTGGAGCCGTTAATGTCTTGCTTAGGGTCGGAGTTGGTCGTTGGTGTTGTAGTCTACGTTTCGACCCGGATTAACAGTAGGAGTGTGTTCCTTACAGAGTGGGTCTTCGTCAGGACAAAGGGAGTTGTGGGTGGGCAACCTCCTGGGGGATAGTTAAAAGAGAATCAGTTAGACCACTCCCGTCCTATTAATTGTTACAAGGAGGGCGGATTTTTTAAAGGACAATTAAAAACGTGTTGTCAAATTGTGTCGAAAACACAATACACATAATGTTGAGGAATACATAGAATATCGATAGCTCACCTATCGCTGGGGGCGAGAGGGCCTGGATCAACAGAAGGTGAATTCTCCCCGGTCAAAGTGATATTTTCTAACTGTGATTAACAAGGAAAAGGCTTATTCATCTAAAAGTCTTGCGATTACCAGTTTTTCAACAAGAAATATAAATACAAAAGAGCATGTCGGGTCAGCGCTGTTAAGTCAATAGCACCGTGAAAGTAAGATGCCCCAGAATGCTGACATCTTGTCCAATATGAGATGAACAGTATCTAAAACTACACCCCATATCAGCGGTCTCACCAATCTTAGATAGGAAAAAAGAGATAGCAATTCTCTAGTATTCACGGACAGTTGCATGATTTCATACTTATCAAACTAAATCAGGATTACAAATACCTACTAACCGTGGCCTGTAATTCACCTCTAATCTCTGAAGGTTCTCAGGGCGTCTTGACAATACAGTAAAAGGTTCTTAAGGATTGTTGATTTGGTCACCTTAAAATAGGAAGACGGGTTTTTTTTTTGAAAAATTAAATCATAGAGGCATTATTTTTATGTTCACTCTGAAAATCAGGGATAGTTCATTAAGTAAGGCTTACCACTACGATTCAATTGGATAGCAGACAGGATGGATTCTGTGCAAGTTGTACACTTTTAAGTGCTTAAAACTTCGTGCTACCACGACCAGATTTTATTAGAGAACGCCTACGTAAGGGGGACACAAAGAGGAGACAAATTTAAATTTTTGTAACCAGTGCCTAGGCATAATTTTGAAAAAGAAAACAACCTGTCTATAAATTATTGTGGTTCCGAGATTACCTCTCATGAGCTGCAGGTTCTGGGAGCATCGGTCTGTAGAAATTCGGGTTTTACATTAAGCCTGAAAACATTAGGGAAAAGCCTTTTAAGGTATTGATGCCGTGTTTAACTAGATACAGAAAGGTGCGACTGTGTTAGAAACCTTACCTCCACAAGTAGAAACTCATCTGGAGGTAGACCGCATCATGCTTGATTTGTACAGCCTCCTGTAAAACAGTAAGGCACCCAACGTTCATAGACCAAACAGTGATTACACCGCGTTGTCTAGATTCGTAAAACAAAGAAAAGCGGGATGAACTAATTACCTTGGACGTGTAAAAACCCGCCGGAATCAATCCGATGTGCTCAAGATGCTCTTTGCTCAGCCACCGACCGCGTCTAACCGTTTACTTCCTGGTTGGTTTTAAAGGGGGCGGGGCATCCGGATGAGGTAATGCAGATAGAAAAAAGACTGAAAAAAGACTCGCCCGTCTTGTTGTTTTTAAAGCGTGATAATAAAATCTTTACAAAGTGGATAATAATATCCGTGTAATTATTTTGGGGAGGCTATGCTACTATATCCTACAAAAGTTATAAGATTAATCCAAACCGGTTCGGCGACGCCAAAAGGGTGCATCAAGAGGTCGACCCTTTGAAATGCAGTAATGTTTAGGACTTTATTAGAGATCAACCTATTTGTGGGATACTGGCTCCGTCGCTCTGACAGAGCTAAGTTCAACAGACCTTACATGTTAAATGTAGAGTAGTATTGTTATACAATTAGCATTCATCCAGGCCATACGTGATCAACTCATACGATATGATCTATCAAGACATTTTTGGATTCCTCTTAGCACATACATGTTGTGTCTAAATGGTAGAGTGCACTTATCTCATAGGATAGTGTAGACTCGTACGATTACTGGTTCAGAAAGATAATTTCTACAAATGAACAAGAAATAAAAATAAAATAGACACACAAAGCACTTTATGCTCCTAATGTGTTATACATTTAAACATTTATGCGGTCTGTTATTACCAAAGAGTGTCGTATCTTGAGAGTAGAGTGCACTTATCTCATAGGATAGTGTAAACTCAAGCAGTCCATTTACAGTGTCATTATAAAAGTGGAACCAAAACATTCAGTCAATTATACTGTTTTGTAGTTGGATAAACTGCAAATGGTTCAACATATGACCCTGGAAAAGAAAATCAAAGATTGGCTAATTGCACAAAACTGTTCTCAGATTCATTTAAACCCTCAGCTACAGAGTTGAAGATATGCATCCATTTTAGCTCTCTGATATTTAGAATACTGGGTAGATCACCGCCCCTTGGACCTAGTATGACATGTTCCAAAACCACCCATTTCAATGATTCAGGCAGATGGTTTTGTTTAGCGCAATGTTCAACCAGGGGTGCCCCAGGTACCTTACATCTGATTCGGCTACAATGTGAGAGGAATCGTGCTTTAACACGCTGCTGCGTTTGGCCTACATAAATGAGATCACATGGGCAGATTATGCCATAGATCACATTCTTAGTGTTGCAATTAGTGTGGCTTTTATGTGTATGTCGATGATTTTTGAAAACAAAGTCTTTGGATTGGATGGTTGAAGGGCAAGCTTTGCAGTTCCCGCATCTAAAATGTCCAACTATAGGTGGTTGTTTCCAGCACGAGGCCAGAGTAGGTTCTGGTGGGCATTCTAAGAAAGATGAAACTACATAGTCTTTCACATTCCTCGTCTTTTTGAAGGCGTGCAAGGGTACGTTTTTAATCTCCAGATCGTTCGCAATCAGACCCCAATGTTTGTTTATTGCCTTTTTTATGGAATGGCTCTTCGTTGAGAAGGTAGTTACGCAGATCATGCGTTCTTCTGAATGACGATTACGTGCGGAAGGTTCCAAGAGTGTTTCGCGGTGACAGAACCATGCTCTCTTCCTAGAGCGTTTGATTAACCGTTTCGGGTAGCCTCTCTCTATTAGACGTTCCATCATGATGTCAGATTGTAGCATGTAGTCTTCTTTTTTGCTGCAGTTCCTTCGAACACGAAGGAACTGACCATAGGGCAAGTTGTCTCGAAGGCTCCGTGCGTGGTGGCTTGAATACTGCAACAATGAATTCCGTTCCGCAGGTTTTCTGAATAGCGTAGTATACAATGTGCCTTCCTCTGCTACTAGCGTGATGTCGAGGAAATCAATCTTCTTGTTACTGGCTTGCATCGTAAATTGGATGTCAGATGATTGTAGATTCAGCCAAGAGTGAAAATGTTTAAGTTCATTGTCATTACCCTTCCAGATTAGCAGCACATCATCAATATAACGCACCCAAAGTGGTATTTGGTGCCGAAAAGGGTTATGATCACAAATGACAAAAGTCTTTTAAAAAAATGCCATGAACAAAATCGCCAAGTCCGGGGCAAAGGCTGCCCCCATTGCCACGCCCTTTGTTTGCAGGTAAAATACATTTTGGAACATGAAGAAGTTCCTCATCATGGCGATCTTCAATAGAAGAATTATAAATTAAGTGGGTACTTGTACCGGGGCTTCCCGACTGTCAAGGGTTACAGTGGCCACCATTAGAGCCTCCTCCTGTGAGATGCTTGTGTAAAGCGACACAATGTCGCAAGTTACTAATAGTTCCTCATCAGGATTGAAGGGTTTCCCATCTACCAAAGTAATGGTATGTATGGTATCTCTCAGATAGGTGGAAGTGGCTTCAGCTAATGGTTTTAAAAAGAAGTCCACGTATCGGCATAGAGGCTCAAGGATGGATCCACATCCGGAGACGATAGGTCGTCCCGGGGGATTGTGTATATCTTTGTGCACCTTAGGTAAGGTATATATAGTTGGTATGGGGGGATGGCTCTGATTAAGGTACTGGTATTCATGATCCGTGAGGAAACCTTGTTGGACACCTTCCTGTGTCAACCTCTGGATTTCCACAGCCAGGTCTCTCGTGGGGTCGGATGTTAGTCTTTTATAAGTCACACCATCATTCAATTGACGCCAGATCTCTTCCTTGTATTTTGAAACATCTTGTATTATGATGGCCCCGCCCTTATCGGCTGGCTTCACCATAACATTGTGATTGGATTTTAGAGTGTCAAGCGCTGTTCTTTCCGTCTTACGAATATTGAATTTCACATAGGTCTTCTCACTCAAGATTTTCTTGACCTCTTCAGTGATAATACTTTCATATGCCAGTATTCGATGGCTCATTGTATTAGACGAGGGTACAAATGTAGAAGGTACCTTGAAACCGGTTACAGATATGTTCCTAGGTGGTGGTCTGTTCTTGAAGAAGAATCACAATCTTATTTTCCGGAAAAATTTAGAAAGTTCCATTAGTGTGTTGAAACAGTTTGGAGGAGTTGTTGGGACAAAGGACAACCCCTTACTCAAGACCCTGAGCTCATCTTCATTAAATTCTTGTAATGACAAGTTGATGATTGGTGTATCAGTTGGTTTTACCACCTGTAATTCTTGCGCCTGGTCGAGCGTTCGCCGTGTTCCTCCGGTGGAAATCGAACCTGTTTCATTCCCCGACCTCTGCCGCCCTCGTTGTCCCACTGCATCGGGGGGCCTTGCTGACCCCGTCCTGTCCCTCGGTTCCAGTTGTTGCCTCATCCACGGGGCGGTCTCCATGTACCCTGTTCTAAAAAAGAGTTGGATTGGTATTGGGGACGATATGTATCCTGGTAACCGTAGGAGTTGCTGGTGCCTGCTTGTTCGGAGTCTTCTCCTGAGCTATAGGAAGAGTCAGAAAACGTAGTGAATCGTCCTCTCGATCTACACCTCTGCAGCCCCGATTAGTGAAGCGTCCCTGTTGGTCCTGTCGGAAGTAGTCGTCTGATAGGTAGGGATAAATCTTCTTTTTATCATAGAACTTGAGATCTCTGGCTAGTTTGTCAAGCTTCTTCTTGATAGTTGTGGTTTCGAAGTCTTGAAGGGTCGTGACAAGTTTAGATAGTGCCTCTTTGGAATTGGTGAGGGTACTGTCACCTGTAACGCTTGCCTTCAATTCGAATATCTGTTTGTTGAGGGCCACAACCTGTTCTGCAGTGGTCTCTATTCCCAACACCATCCAGTGTCGGGAACAATAGTTTGCAACAAAACTAAACCCCTCACGGAATTTAGGAATGTCTATAAATATGGCTGGTTCGACTCTGACTTGCAGACCTGACGGTATGATGTTATTTTGAAGGCACTGTGCGAGAAAATAACCATGTAGTTTGGTGCGTATCAGTTTTTTCTCTAATCTTTCTAATTGGGAGATTTTATCATTGAGAGTAATGTCGATTATAGGTGTACCAACCGACAGGAAATTATTGGCCGGATCATGCAATAGTTGATCAATGTATTCTTCTGTGTAGGTAAGTATTTCCTTATCTACCATGTTGGTGAATCATAAACAATTTATAAGGAATTCAAAAAAAAGACAACACGTAGGGACCTCCAAGAAGGAGGTAGCGTAACCTCACAGACCAGCGTCTGTACAGAATACGTTTATGGAAAACAGGGTTAAACCCACAAGAGTCTAAAGGGACCTGAGTAATTATCAGTACGAAAGGAAGGGGTCCTAGACACAAAACAAATGATTCAAACTTATTGCGTTTATATTCAATAAATTCAAAGAGCAAAGCTATTGACTGCAAAAAAGTTTAATTCTGATTTGCATATACATCCTATTCAATGGCTGAAATTCATAATACATTTGATTATATACATAATAAATTTCTATAAATGTGCGTGCCCACATTCACAACGGGGAGGGGTGAAGTGAGGGATGTGTCAAGGATAGGGTAAGGATGTTCTGATTCATTCAGGGACAAGTCTTATTCTCAATTTGAAGACTGTGTAAACGTGGTCCCTTAAGCCAAAGGCCACATCACGAGGCTCGTAAAGAGTCCAAAAAATAACTGATGAACAAGGGCCTAACTCCGCTGGAGCCGTTAATGTCTTGCTTAGGGTCGGAGTTGGTCGTTGGTGTTGTAGTCTACGTTTCGACCCGGATTAACAGTAGGAGTGTGTTCCTTACAGAGTGGGTCTTCGTCAGGACAAAGGGAGTTGTGGGTGGGCAACCTCCTGGGGGATAGTTAAAAGAGAATCAGTTAGACCACTCCCGTCCTATTAATTGTTACAAGGAGGGCGGATTTTTTAAAGGACAATTAAAAACGTGTTGTCAAATTGTGTCGAAAACACAATACACATAATGTTGAGGAATACATAGAATATCGATAGCTCACCTATCGCTGGGGGCGAGAGGGCCTGGATCAACAGAAGGTGAATTCTCCCCGGTCAAAGTGATATTTTCTAACTGTGATTAACAAGGAAAAGGCTTATTCATCTAAAAGTCTTGCGATTACCAGTTTTTCAACAAGAAATATAAATACAAAAGAGCATGTCGGGTCAGCGCTGTTAAGTCAATAGCACCGTGAAAGTAAGATGCCCCAGAATGCTGACATCTTGTCCAATATGAGATGAACAGTATCTAAAACTACACCCCATATCAGCGGTCTCACCAATCTTAGATAGGAAAAAAGAGATAGCAATTCTCTAGTATTCACGGACAGTTGCATGATTTCATACTTATCAAACTAAATCAGGATTACAAATACCTACTAACCGTGGCCTGTAATTCACCTCTAATCTCTGAAGGTTCTCAGGGCGTCTTGACAATACAGTAAAAGGTTCTTAAGGATTGTTGATTTGGTCACCTTAAAATAGGAAGACGGGGTTTTTTTTGAAAAATTCAATCATAGAGGCATTATTTTTATGTTCACTCTGAAAATCAGGGATAGTTCATTAAGTAAGGCTTACCACTCACGGAATTTAGGAATGTCTATAAATATGGCTGGTTCGACTCTGACTTGCAGACCTGACGGTATGATGTTATTTTGAAGGCACTGTGCGAGAAAATAACCATGTAGTTTGGTGCGTATCAGTTTTTTCTCTAATCTTTCTAATTGGGAGATTTTATCATTGAGAGTAATGTCGATTATAGGTGTACCAACCGACAGGAAATTATTGGCCGGATCATGCAATAGTTGATCAATGTATTCTTCTGTGTAGGTAAGTATTTCCTTATATACCATGTTGGTGAATCATAAACAATTTATAAGGAATTCAAAAATATGACAACACGTAGGGACCTCCAAGAAGGAGGTAGCGTAACCTCACAGACCAGCGTCTGTACAGAATACGTTTATGTTAAACAGGGTTAAACCCACAAGAGTCTAAAGGGACCTGAGTAATTATCAGTACGAAAGGAAGGGGTCCTAGACACAAAACAAATGATTCAAACTTATTGCGTTTATATTCAATAAATTCAAAGAGCAAAGCTATTGACTGCAAAAAAGTTTAATTCTGATTTGCATATACATCCTATTCAATGGTTGAAATTCATAATACATTTGATTATATACATAATAAATTTCTATAAATGTGCGTGCCCACATTCACAACGGGGAGGGGTGAATTGAGGGATGTGTCAAGGATAGGGTAAGGATGTTCTGATTCATTCAGTGACAAGTCTTATTCTCAATTTGAAGACCGTGTAAACGTGGTCCCTTAAGCCAAAGGCCACATCACGAGGCTCGTAAAGAGTCCAAAAAATAACTGATGAACAAGGGCCTAACTCCACTGGAGCCGTTAATGTCTTGCTTGGGGTCGGAGTTGGTCGTTGGTGTTGTAGTCTACATTTCGACCCGGATTAACAGTAGGAGTGTGTTCCTTACAGATTGGGTCTTCGTCAGGACAAAGGGAGTTGTGGGTGGGCAACCTCCTGGGGGATAGTTAAAAAAGAATCAGTTAGACCACTCCCGTCCTATTAATTGTTACAAGGAGGGCGGATTTTTTAAAGGACAATTAAAAACGTGTTGTCAAATTGTGTCGAAAACGCAATACACATAATGTTGAGGAATACATAGAATATCGATAGCTCACCTATCGCTGGGGGCGAGAGGGGCTGGATCAACAGAAGGTGAATTCTCCCCGGTTAAAGTGATATTTTCTAACTGTGAATAACGAGGAAAAGGCTTATTCATCTAAAAGTCTTGCGATTACCAGTTTTTCAACAAGAAATATAAATACAAAAGAGCATGTCGGGTCAGCGCTGTTAAGTCAATAGCACCGTGAAAGTAAGATGCCCCAGAATGCTGACATCTTGTCCAATATGAGATGAACAGTATCTAAAACTACACCCCATATCAGCGGTCTCACCAATCTTAGATAGGAAAAAAGAGATAGCAATTCTCTAGTATTCACGGACAGTTGCATG
The DNA here is from genome assembly GCF_964261635.1 of Lissotriton helveticus. Classification (NCBI taxonomy): domain Eukaryota; kingdom Metazoa; phylum Chordata; class Amphibia; order Caudata; family Salamandridae; genus Lissotriton; species Lissotriton helveticus. Next base: position 596,035,245 of record NC_136063.1, on the reverse strand, counting down.
ATTTCATACTTATCAAACTGTTGATGGTGTGAGTTATAAAAGACTAACATCCGACCCACGAGAGACCTGGCTGTGGAAATCCAGCGGGTGACACAGGAAGGTGTCCAACAAGGTTTCCTCACGGATCATGAATACCAGTACCTTAATCAGAGCCATCCCCGCATACCAACTATATATACCTTACCTAAGGTGCACAAAGATATACACAATCCCCCAGGACGACCTATTGTCTCCAGATGTGGATCCATCCTTGAGCCTCTATGCCGATACGTGGACTTCTTTTTAAAACCATTAGCTGAAGCCACTTCCACCTATCTGAGAGATACCACACATACCATTACTTTGGTAGATGGGAAACCTTTCAATCCTGATGAGGAACTATTAGTAACTTGCGACATTGTGTCGCTTTACACAAGCATCCCACAGGAGGAGGCTCTAATGGTGGCCACTGTAGCCCTTGACAGTCGGGAAGCCCCGGTACAAGTACCCACTTCATTTATAATTCTTCTATTGAAGATCGCCATGATGAGGAACTTCTTCATGTTCCAAAATGTATTTTACCTGCAAACACAGGGCGTGGCAATGGGGGCAGCCTTTGCCCCGGACTTGGCGATTTTGTTCATGGCCTTTTTTGAAAAGACTTTTGTCATTTGTGATCATAACCCTTTTCGGCACCAAATACAACTTTGGGTGCGTTATATTGATGATGTGCTGCTAATCTGGAAGGGTAATGACGATGAACTTAAACATTTTCACTCTTGGCTGAATCTACAATCATCTGACATCCAATTTACGATGCAAGCCAGTAACAAGAAGATTGATTTCCTCGACATCACGCTAGTAGCAGAGGAAGGCACATTGTATACTACGCTATTCAGAAAACCTGCGGAACGGAATTCATTGTTGCAGTATTCAAGCCACCACCCACGGAGCCTTCGAGACAACTTGCCCTATGGTCAGTTCCTTCGTGTTCGAAGGAACTGCAGCAAAAAAGAAGACTACATGCTACAATCTGACATCATGATGGAACGTCTAATAGAGAGAGGCTACCCGAAACGGTTAATCAAACGCTCTAGGAAGAGAGCATGGTTCTGTCACCGCGAAACACTCTTGGAACCTTCCGCACGTAATCGTCATTCAGTAGAACGCATGATCTGCGTAACTACCTTCTCAACGAAGAGCCATTCCATAAAAAAGGCAATAAACAAACATTGGGGTCTGATTGCGAACGATCTGGAGATTAAAAACGTACCCTTGCACTCCTTCAAAAAGGCGAGGAATGTGAAAGACTATGTAGTTTCATCTTTCTTAGAATGCCCACCAGAACCTACTCTGGCCTCGTGCTGGAAACAACCACCTATAGTTGGACATTTTAGATGCGGGAACTGCAAAGCTTGCCCTTCAACCATCCAATCCAAAGACTTTGTTTTCAAAAATCATCGACATACACATAAAAGCCACACTAATTGCAACACTAAGAATGTGATCTATGGCATAATCTGCCCATGTAATCTCATTTATGTAGGCCAAACGCAGCAGCGTGTTAAAGCACGATTCCTCTCACATTGTAGCCGAATCAGATGTAAGGTACCTGGGGCACGCCTGGTTGAACATTGCGCTAAACAAAACCATCTGCCTCAATCATTGAAATGGGTGGTTTTGGAACATGTCATACTAGGTCTAGGGGCGGTGATCTACCCAGTATTCTAAATATCAGAGAGCTAAAATGGATGCATATCTTCAACTCTGTAGCTGAGGGTTTAAATGAATCTGAGAACAGTTTTTTGCAATTAGCCAATCTTTGATTTTCTTTTCCAGGGTCATATGTTGAACCATTTGCAGTTTATCCAACTACAAAACAGTATAATTGACTGAATGTTTTGGTTCCACTTTTATAATGACACTGTAAATGGATTGCTTGAGTTTACACTATCCTATGAGATAAGTGCACTCTACTCTCAAGATACGACACTCTTTGGTAATAACAGACCGCATAAATGTTTAAATGTATAACACATTAGGAGCATAAAGTGCTTTGTGTGTCTATTTTATTTTTATTTCTTGTTTATTTGTAGAAATTATCTTTCTGAACCAGTAATCGTACGAGTCTACACTATCCTATGAGATAAGTGCACTCTACCATTTAGACACAACATGTATGTGCTAAGAGGAATCCAAAAATGTCCTGATAGATCATATTGTATGAGTTGATCACGTATGGCCTGGATGAATGATAATTGTATAACAATACTACTCTACATTTAACATGTAAGGTCTGTTGAACTTAGCTCTCTCAGAGCGACGGAGCCAGTATCCCACAAATAGGTTGATCTCTAATAAAGTCCTAAACATTACTGCATTTCAAAGGGTCGACCTCTTGATGCACCCTTTTGGCGTTGCCGAACCGGTTTGGATTAATCTTATAACTTTTGTAGGATATAGTAGCATAGCCTCCCCAAAATAATTACACGGATATTATTATCCACTTTGTAAAGATTTTATTATCACGCTTTAAAAACAACAAGACGGGCGAGTCTTTTTTCAGTCTTTTTTCTATCTGCATGACCTCAACCGGATGCCCCGCCCCATTTAAAACCAACCAGGAAGTAAACGGTTAGACGCGGTCGGTGGCTGAGCGAAGAGCATCTTGAGCACATCGGATTGATTCCGGCGGGTTTTTACACGTCCAAGGTAATTAGTTCATCCCGCTTTTCTTTGTTTTACGAATCTAGACAACGCGGTGTAATCACTGTTCGGTCTATGAACGTGTGGGTGCCTTACTGTTTTACAGGAGGCTGTACAAATCAAGTATGATGCGGTCTACCTCCAGTTGAGTTTCTACTTGTGGAGGTAAGGTTTCTAACACAGTCGCCTCCTACTGTATCTAGTTAGACACGGCATCAATACCTTAAAAGGCTTTTCCCTAATGTTTTCAGGCTTAATGTAAAATTTCTACAGACCGTGCTCCCAGAACCTGCAGCTTATGAGAGGTAATCTCGGAACCACAATAATTTATAGACAGGTTGTTTTCTTTTTCAAAATTATGCCTAGGCACTGGTTACAAAAATAAAAATGTGTCTCCTCTTTGTGTCCCCCTTACGTAGGCGTTCTCTAATAAAATCTGGTCATGGTAATACGAAGTTTTTAAGCACTTAAAAGTGTACAACTTGCACAGAATCCATCCTGTCTGCTATCCAATTGAATCGTAGTGGTAAGCCTTACTTAATGAACTATCCCTGATTTTCAGAGTGAACATAAAAATAATGCCTCTATGATTTAATTTTTCAAAAATAAACCCGTCTTCCTATTTTAAGGTGACCAAATCAACAATCCTTAAGAACCTTTTACTGTATTGTCAAGACGCCCTGAGAACCTTCAGAGATTAGAGGTGAATTACAGGCCACGGTTAGTAGGTATTTGTAATCCTGATTTAGTTTGATAAGTATGAAATCATGCAACTGTCCGTGAATACTAGAGAATTGCTATCTGTTTTTTCCTATCTAAGATTGGTGAGACCGCTGATATGGGGTGTAGTTTTAGATACTGTTCATCTCATATTGGACAAGATGTCAGCATTCTGGGGCATCTTACTTTCACGGTGCTATTGACTTAACAGCGCTGACCCGACATGCTCTTTTGTATTTATATTTCTTGTTGAAAAACTGGTAATCGCAAGACTTTTAGATGAATAAGCCTTTTCCTCGTTATTCACAGTTAGAAAATATCACTTTGACCGGGGAGAATTCACCTTCTGTTGATCCAGCCCCTCTCGCCCCCAGCGATAGGTGAGCTATCGATATTCTATGTATTCCTCAACATTATGTGTATTGTGTTTTCGACACAATTTGACAACACGTTTTTAATTGTCCTTTAAAAAATCCGCCCTCCTTGTAACAATTAATAGGACGGGAGTGGTCTAACTGATTCTTTTTTAATTATCCCCCAGGAGGTTGCCCACCCACAACTCCCTTTGTCCTGACGAAGACCCACTCTGTAAGGATCACACTCCTACTGTTAATCCGGGTCGAAACGTAGACTACAACACCAACGACCAACTCCGACCCCAAGCAAGACATTAACGGCTCCAGCGGAGTTAGGCCCTTGTTCATCAGTTATTTTTTGGACTCTTTACGAGCCTCGTGATGTGGCCTTTGGCTTAAGGGACCACGTTTACACAGTCTTCAAATTGAGAATAAGACTTGTCACTGAATGAATCAGAACATCCTTACCCTATCCTTGACACTTCCCTCACTTCACCCCTCCACGTTGTGAATGTGGGCACGCACATTTATAGAAATTTATGTATATAATCAAATGTATTATGAATTTCAACCATTGAATAGGATGTATATGCAAATCAGAATTAAACTTTTTTGCAGTCAATAGCTTTGCTCTTTGAATTTATTAAATATAAACGCAATAAGTTTGAATCATTTGTTTTGTGTCTAGGACCCCTTCCTTTCGTACTAAGAATAAACGCAAGCACTGATCCCAGGCTACGCATGTGCAAGCTGGCCTTGAGCATCAAATGCAAGGAGGGGCGGACGCACAAAGACACACTATCACCCACGTTGTGCCACAGTGCACCTCCGCCAGGAGAAACGGGACGCCACAAACGCATAGCACTCCTGTCCGTGCCTTATTGCGAGCATTGAATCACAGTATGTTGCACGGCGCTATACGTTTGCAATACAATAAATCGCTAAACGACGATCAAGGAACTGCAAAAGAGGGACACAAGAAGACGAGAAAGTCCAAAGAAGTCAGGCAGAAGATGTATAGATTTCAAAGGGGTCAAAATAGCAGGAGGGATCCCAGGAGGGATCCCTGTAGAAGATGAAATGGTGTCAACTCTAGGGTGAACTTACACTATGAGGTTGGCCACAAGGGCCAGATGGGAGCCGGAACGTGTCTTACGATGGGCGAGAGTAGCGATGAAACCGGTCCAAAAAACCTTGTAGAGAAAGGGACCGGAGGCTCTTACAGAATACTCTGGTCCCGGGTGCTCGAGGGCATCCAATCAAATGATAAAAGGTTTCGGCGTATGCAGGCGTCCGAGGTCCAAAAACGAGATGCAGTACCACTGAGGTGTACACCGCCTTACTTATTGTTTGAATATTTGTTCTTTTATTGATGGCCAAGTTTATTGGGAATCGCTGGACATGAGTAGGCCTGGTGTGGGTAGGGGCTGGGTGGAAGGGAGTTTGTTAAAGATTGTTTTTGTCTGTTTGGTTAGTTGGTATGGAGGACCCAATCCTTAGTTTTCAGTCACCACATATGCTCTGTTCGACTATGTCACGTAAAACGGGAGCCCAGTGATCAAATTACCCTTCCTATTCTAGAGCATCAGAGGCATCATTAGCCCCTGTAAACGCAAGCAGGTACTACAATACCTTACCCAACACAGCACCAAGGTAGCATTTTTGCAGGAGATACATCCCTCCCCTGGAAACTCTCACACCTATGCTTCTTCCTGGGGCCCACACAAACCTTTCCAGGTATAGCACCTACTCCCGTGGGATGTGTATACTAATACATAGATCGGTTCCCTTCAACCCCAAGGGTAGCTTCACTGATGATGATGAATGCTATTTTGCGGTCAAGGATCTCCTGGCAGGCCATAGAATGATACTGATTAATGTCTATGCCCCAAACATAGACGTCTCAGACTTTTTTCAGGAAGTACTTTCCCTGCTGGGGCGGGTGGCTGCCGATGATGTCATAATGGGTGGCAACCTCAATATAATACTTGACCCACTCTTGGATATGACTGCTTCGTCGCCCAGCAGCAAGCCGTGTTCACTGAGAGTCCATCGCCACATTTGTGATACTTACTCTCTTAGAGATGCATGGTGCCACGTCCACACTACCTCAACCCCCCCCCCCAAGGTTACACATTTTATTCTGCACCACATAATACTTGGACCGGTATAGACTATCGGCTACTTTCAGAACTTACCTTTCATGGCTGAGTAATGTGTCCTGTTTCCCATGTAAATTATCTGATCACTCCCCTATTCAGACAGTATTGACAATACCCTTTAAGAGTAGTGTTGAACGCCACTGGCGATTCCCATGCAATGCTTTGCCTGGCGAGGTGTTCGGAGATGAAATGCACACATCCATTGTGGTGTACTTTGAGCTTAAAACAGAGACTGTCTCTACACAGGCTACCCTCTGGGAGGCCTTTAAGGCCTACATTCATGTGATGTGTATCTCTAAAAAAAGGGGGTATTGAGCCATATGCTCAATTCACTTGTGCGGGGCAAAAATGAACTATGTAATATAGACTATGATGATGCCGAACAGTGCCCCGATAAGTTCCATGAGCTGAACGAGTGAGAGGAGGCACATCTGGAGAAACATGCTAGGGCCAGACACTATGGGGAGGGTGATTGAGTGGGGATGCAGCCTAGTGCGATTTCTTTGTCCACCCCAAGGTAGTCGTTATGTCTCTGAACGACTTCTTAGTGAGAGGTTCCACACATCTGATAATGCTGCTATTCTGGCAGAGCTTCAACAAACCTACAGGCATCTCTATACCACCCGTATTTCCGATAAAGTGGAAGACACAGCAAATTATCTCTCAGAGATTGCCATGGTCTGGCTTTCAGGTGCCCAGAGGACATTCTTCAGTGAGCCTATCTCCAGTGAGGAATTGGTGCAAGCAATTGACTCCCTGGATAGATCCAAGTCCCCCAGCCTCATTGACATTATTTATAAATCCTACAAACATCTTGCACCGCATCTGCGGCGATGTACGCTGAGTCCCTGGATGCTAGTATTTTCCCCCTACCCTTCACGAGGGAGTTATAACTCTATTACTAAAGCCTGGCAATGACCGACTGAGCTGCACGTCCTATGCTCCTATACTCAATTTCAATCATAAAATGCTGGCTAAAATCCTTGTGTACCTTATGAGCAAGGTGGTTCAGTTTGACACATTTTCATCTCTATTATTTGGTGTTGCAATGTCAATTGCGTACAACTGGTACCTCAGGGATGCACGAATACTGTATGATAAACCTGAGCACGATCAGGCGGGAGCAGTGCCCTTCAATGCCATACTACCACTAGAAATTTTACTTGACCCTGCTGACATTCAGACACTGTCCAACACCAGTTGAACTTGATGCAAACTCCCTCGGTTACTTGGCGGTACTCCCTTTTCTTGCCCCCCGCGAATAATCAATGGCTATCCCCTGCACAAGAACCACTAGCCAAGTGCACACTGTCCCATCATGCAATGTGGGGATCTCTTTCCACACAGGCATGTCCTTTCACATGCCATCAATTTCAGCTTTCCCAATGCAACTCCTGTGGATCACTTTGTTTCGCACCGCCCAGGTACCATCTTACTCTTTGACTCCCAATGAGTTTACCCCGTTGACCGCATTGATCACTGACCTTGATGGGGTGTACTTGGTTGCCAAACTATATCATATCAGTGTGATGTTGCTGCCGACACAAGATGGGAAGTTTAGGTAGACATAGAAGTGTGAGTTGCAGCATCCACACGCTGTTGCAGGGTGATCTTTTCACCCTATAAATGTGCTATCTATAATCATAAAACACATGTGTGAAATGCAGGAACTGAGTGAGAGTGGCACTTTATTCGAAGAACAAGTTTAAATAATAAATGTCAAACCACATTATTAATCAAAAATAGCATCATGTAGTCTAAAAGATAACAGGTTTCAGAGACTACTTTCTTGATGAAAAAGTAAATCATGCAATTTTGTAAGTTTAAAAATTGCGGCAATGCAGAGAGAGAAAGAGACAATTTCAAAATATAATAAGCCTTATAGCCTCAGCCATGGATGCTCGAGAACATGCTAGAGAAGGTGGCTGAGGGGGCACATACACGTCATGACTCAAGGGTTCCTTTGTGCGAGGTAATCCGTCGAATGGACTGAAGAGCAGATCATTTATACTCTTTTAATGAGGAACTATTGACCACAGACCTTTGAGCACTTCCTGAAAATATTAGGAACACAGAAGTGACACTACATTACAACAGTTTACCAAAAGGTCACTTGAACATTAATCGGAAATGATTTGCGTCACTTCTCGGAAACTTTTTAAGGAAGCAGAAGAATATAAAATGTTAGAGGTCACTTGTAATTTCTAAAGCTGTGGAAAGTCCCAGTTGGCCCCTACTCCTACTCTTGGCCAATTTTGTTCTACTAAACGACAGATGCATCCTGACACGGATGCGGTGTGGAAAATTTGAACACAACCCTGTCTGTGAGCTAGCAGGGACAATTGAGAGTCTTTTGCTTTAGATGTGGACAGAATGGGCCTGGGGCACTACATGATAAAAACTAGACCCCGCTTCACCACTGACAAAACCTGGTACTACTGTTGCCAGAATACTAAACTCATATCTCCAAATCACAGAAATAAGCATGTGTATTCTTAGTTCTTGTGATGTGCATACACTACACTGTTGTGAATGTATCTAGGACCCTAATTAAATATTCCCGATTCATGCCCTTATGTGGTTATAACAAAACATATCCTTATAAAGGCATAAGAATCATGTCCATATTTAGTCATAGCCAATGCAGTCCAAATACGGCAAGGCTGCTCCCATAGACTCCTAGAAAGTACAACGCGTTCTTTAAACAAACCAAGCCTCTAGCAGCCCGGGAAATCCCCCTGCTTTTGTTTTGATTTGTGCAAGAACTCCTGGAGTCCAGAAAGAACTGTAAGTTCTTAGTGACGTCTTATGCCCAACCTTACGTCAAGCTCGGCACCTTCCAGGTATAAATATACCAACGTTGCCTTAAGCAAACACACAGTGGTTTGGAGCAGAGCGACTATCTACTTGCCCGACGCCCAGCTGATGCGAGTGCCGAAGGAAGCCGACCCTCTCCTTGACGCACTGAGAGAGACGCTGTCTTTTCTCTTGCCGAGAAATCCAGCTCCAGTGTTTCCAGTCACCCTTGCGGGTTGCTGGGAAATCGAGTCCTGAGAAAGAGATACAAGACCTCCTTCATTCTATAACCAAGGTACGGAGCTGATTAGATCCTTAGAGAAATTCTTGATTCAGATTCTTGGCAAAAACTAACTTAACTTAAACTGCAGCTCATATACTCCTTCCCACGTACTAGGCTTAGGTTAGGTACACCGGGGTAGGCTTGGGGCACAGTCTTTGCTTCAATATACACAAAAACACATGGTGTTCCCTCCATGGCGGCTATACCAGACGTATTAAGACAGATTCAAAATGAATACGGTCCAGAACCTGCTTTAACTCTAGGTATGAAATTACTGAAAGACTTTAAGCAAGTCTCGGCTATATTCCTAGCCAACATAAATAGAGAAGCAGCATCAGTGGCGATCCGCCAGAAATTGAAAGAAACAGATATAGCAGAACAACCTTTTGAACTTGCCAGAATCATAGAAAAATCCTATGAAGAACTAGGTAGAGATAGTTTGGGTGGGAAACCACTAAAACCACAACTGATTGAAAATCCTGAAAAAAACATTTATAAAGAGTAATCTCAACACTCCAAAAAAGAGGTGGGAGGGTAATAAACAAATTACTCCCAGAGAAAAATAATTTCAGTCCAGAGGAAGGTCTCCTCAACGGAGAGATAGATTTCCAGAAAGAGGAGGCAAGTCTCCCCACAGGGAGCACTCTGAAAAAAGATACAACCTTAGAGATAGGGATAAATTGAGAAAACATGACAGATATCAAGATAATGATACTCGTCCCTCTCGATCTTTTCAGACTTCCTCACAGAAATCGGAAAGAAGAGAACGGTCAGAACACAATGAAGAGCACGTCAAGTCCAAAGTAAAGGAACCTGCTCATCAAAGTAAAAAATAAGAGAAGGTAGCTAGTATTAAAATAAAACATGCCGAGGATTTTGAGGACACAACTGAAAAATGGAGAATGGGCCCAGACAATGCTAGACAGCGCAGCAGAAGTGACCGTAGCTCGCAAGATCCTGATGAATCTTCTGGAGACAGTGGACACGTATGAATACATTCAGGTGGAAACTGCAGACACCAGAGTTAGCATACCCCATAAATTATATGAAGTAACATTACGTATAGAGGGGGACAAAACTAGGAAAATAAAGGGTCTCTTTTGGGATAACCTTTCTAAAGGCTATGACATCCTTCTAGCAGAAAAAGACTGGCCACCAGAGTTTGTCAGGGAATGCCCACATGGCGAAGAAATGATTATGCCTGCCTTCTCAAATCAAATTCCAATTCATAAAAAAAGAACATTTGCAAGACAATGGGCAGTGGCCCAAGCCCCTGCATTATATAAAAATCATGTAGGATGGGATGAGGATTCTCCTCACCACAAAATTCAGTTAAAAAATCAACCGACTGCACAAAGGCAATATCCTGTTAAGCAAGAAGCTAAAAAGCAAGTCAGGGAGATCTTAGATCAACTTGAATATCAGGGGGTGATTGAAACATGCACCTCACAAATGAAATATCCTTTGTTTCCTGTCTCCAAGCCAGACAATTCATATCGTCTAGTTTTGGACTACAGACACCTAAACTCCTGCTGCAAAACATTTGCCGTACAAAACTCACACAGTGCAGCACTAATGAATAACATAGTGCACAAAAATATAAAACAACATTAGATATCTCAAATGGTTTCTTTTGTCAAAACATTGCACCTGAAAGCAGGTGTTTGACCGCTTTCTCCTGTATGGGGGCGCAAAAACAATTCTGTCGACTCCCACAGGGATTCAGGAATAGCCCAGGATTCTTCTCAGCAAGGGTAACAGAGTTACTACAAATGTATGATGAAGAGGCATTATCCTATGTCGATGACATCTATCTTACAGACGACGACCTGGAGACACACTTGAAAAGAGTGAACACCATAATACTTGGGTTCGCAGCTGAAGGGTACAAATTCAACTTTAAAAAGTCACAAATTGCCCATCTAACTGTCCTGTTCTTAGGATATGAATTATCAAGTGAAGGCAAAAGCCTAGCAGACAACTTCTTAGAGAAGTGTGCAGTACTCCAAGTACCAAAAACCTTGAAGAACTTACAATCAATTGTAGCTTTCCTGAATTTCGGAAAAACATACATTCTAAATTATGCAGAGGGTTAAACCTCTCTATGAATTAATAAAACCTGATTTCAAACCAATTAATTGGACTCAGAAACACACAGAAATTTTACGAACATTACAAACATACCTGTTAACTAAAACAAAACTTCAAACACGCGCAAATGAACACAACCTTGTAATCCGAGTCATCCCAGGAAGATGCGGATTCACGTACCTAACCTCTAATGAGGGAGAAACGGTACCAATAGCTTATAAATCACACTTGTACACACAAGCTGAAATGAAATTCAGTTCTACTGAAAAAATTCTAACAGCGGTTCAAACTGCAAAAGAAAGAGCCCTAGCCCAAGGCAAGAGAATATCTGTTTTAACAGCAGTATCAGCCATTGAGGCAGTGACAAGACCACACATTCCAAATGCTGTGGCATTAGATCCAAAATGGATACAATGGGAAAATTCTCTTGCTGCAGAAGACGTGAAACACGCTTTTGACCCAAAAATGAAAAGACTAGTAGATCTAGAATATGAAAGTGAATGTCCTCTGTCAATCGAAATTCTGCCTCTCGAACAATACACCTGTGTAGTCTACATGGACAGATTTGCACAACACTACGTTGTGAAAAAACAAGTTTACAATGCAGCATGCGTGATTGTTAAAGGTCGCTGGCGCTTAGGTAAATTCAGACCGATGGTCACCAAAACTGAATCAATCAGAAACTGTACAGCTCAGCGAGCTGAAATAAGATCTTTAAAGATGGCGCTTGAAAATGCCGATCGCGAATTCCCCACACTAATAGTGTGCGATTTGCATTACTGCGTCCAGTCTTACAATATTGACATGCAGACTTGGATTAAAAACGGTTACAAAGATGAGACTGGTGCCACAATAAAGCATAGAAAACTTTGGGAACAAGTAGTTATTTTACAGAAAGAACTACAAAAGACTCACGTGATACATACACTGAGTCATCAACTTGATGGCGTTCACGTTGTAGGGAATTCATTGGCTAACAGAACCACAGCGGCAGCGGTCAAACCGGCTTCCGTAGCTACAAAAAAGCGTACTAAAAAACAAATAGACAGTGAACGCTACTAGCAGTAAGAGCCTCAATGAAAGGCAACTATGCGGTGTTACCTCTAAATTATCCACTCGGAAATAAATACATAATTGAGGCGAACTCCGTTCCTTTTGCTCAAATCCCTGGAGTGAGGGATAGAGTCATTCCAAACACGAACCGGAGAGCTTACTTGATTCAAGCAGCACACATGGGAATGGATCTGAGGCACCAAGAGATCTTGAAATCTGTAATAGAATTACAATCACAATACTGGTGGCCGGGGATGAACATGCAAAGGTACGACTTTGCAACGAGTTGTCAGAACTGCAATAGAGGTTGCAGTGGTGAACCAGACGAGACACAAGCCCAGATACCTTTATTAGAAAGCATTAGGCTATCTATACACAAAAATCCAGATGGAGAAAGGCGATCCCATAATTATTAAGACGAGATGCATTTAGATGAGGCCCCAACGCTCGGCTGACGCCAGAACTGTTATAAAAGATTTGAGAGTCTTTATCTGCACATACGCAATTGGCATGCTACATTCTGACCAGGGTCCTGCGTTTAGCTCTCGAGCTTACAAAGAAGCCATGGCCAGCATGGGCATTGCATTGCGGTACTCTAGTTCATTCCATCCTGAGGGAAATGCGGTAGTGGAGAGAAAAAACCGTGACATAAAGCAATCTATAACGGCAAGGGTATTAGGTTCAGGTGATGGGTGGCAACATCTAACAAGTGTCCAACGTAGTCTTAATAATCTGCCAAGAAATACTCTAAGAGGTATCACTCCATACAAACTTTTGTTCGGTACTAGAATGATAATCCAGGATTTAGATTGTCAGACTTCAGTGGTGAAAGAAAAACCCTTTGATATCAAAGATCGTTTGGCTGTTTTACAGGACTTAAATGAAACAAGAAGAAGTCTAAGTAACACAAAGCTAAAGCCAACGGCCACTGAAGAAAAACCACCTGTCCCAGCAAGACCTGTCTGGATTCCAAAGATTGGGGATCTAGTCAGAGAAAAGATCGCGGTGAAGAAGGAATTTGGGCCTTCTTACAGAAAAGCAGTACCTGTCTTAGCTGTCAGCGGAACAAGATCAGTAGTACTTCCGCCCCTTGATGGTAAAAAGGAGAACAGAGTTGTATCAATCGACCTGGTAAAACCACAATCATGTGGCCAATAACAAGTAGTAGGCCCAGTGGACTCCCAAGAAGTAGCAGAAGACCAAACCTTGCTACAATCCAAGAGGTTCATACTGAGAGACTAATCACTTTTGATAAACCTGCAGTGAACAAAAAAGGACTATGCAACAAAGCCATGGAACTTGTGCCTCTTGCAACAGTTCGTCAAGAAACACCAGTCTACAATGATATAGCCTCTGAACATACATATCCAAAGATGAACGAAAATCCGGAAGCAATTCCAACAATTGACAGAACTGCATCTGGCTACTTCATCAATTTCGATGATTTTTCGGATGATCCAAGTGAACATGAAGAAACGCCAGCAACAAAAACTTTTAAAGAAAAAATTACTGAACTATTTCATCAACTAAAAGAAACATATATGATTTCACCATGGATTGAATTATGGATTGTGTTAGGTGTACTTTTCCTCCCACTTTGGTTCATCATGATTTTATGTTTGGGTGGATTTATTGATGGAAAATATAGTACAATGGACACAGCAAGTCAGAACATCAACTTGGCCCTAAAGCCTCACAGATCTTCTCACATTGAAAAAAGAGAACTGTCAGTAGTGAACATCACAGCCAATCCTATACCTGGGGGTGTAGCATGGGACAAAACGGATTACGAAATCTATGGCCCGATTGAGCTCTTGAAATATCCACACCAGTTCAAGGTTTCCTTAAGTGACTTTGTGACACCAAGTACTTTCTCTGATGATTGGGACTTTGACAATATTAATAATATGATGTCAGATTTAGAAATGTCAGCAAAATTCACAGAACTTGATTATTTGCAGGGTTCATGGAACTATGAAGAAATGTACTGTTTTAACCACTATGGTCATCACTATTTGCATAAATCTGCTAATCCTAGAAATGTTTTTACTTATAACCAATGGGAACACTTATCCAGAAAGGTTTTATTTCAAAATGTTAAATAAGACAGGAATGAAAACATGTTGACAAATACTAAATTGATTTATTCTGAAACATTTTATGAAAAATGTCTACATTTGGTTTTGAATTTTGGAAAAATAACATTGAAACAAAAACCATCTGGGGTACAAAAGACTGGCAGGTACAAGGTATAGAATCATTATTTAGAGCCTGCATGATCCCAGAACAGATAATATTCCTGAATGACACCATTTAACAAACAACCTGTCTTGGCTTAGCCAAGATAAAAGACTTAAACAAACCGTCTATTCCAAAGCCCATACCTGATAGTAATAGCACTACAGATTAACCCTGGGCGGACAACTTCGCTACGCCCACGCAGTGGGCGTAGTGTTGCCTACTTCGCCCTTTGCAAAGTAGGCGAGGCAGGCAACACTACGCCCACTCCTTGGGTGTAGCGAAGTTGCCCGCCACCCACCTCCCTCCCGCCCTCCCGAACATACCTAATTTAATTAAATGGGCACATAAAAATAAATAAAATGTACTTACCTTGTCCGTGGCGTCCCAGGGCTCCCTCTGCTCGTTCACGGCACGGTCCGCTAACCAATACGCATTAGGGGGTCGATTAGGATCGCGGACGGACTTGAGTCCGTCCGCGACCCCTGAGGAGGAGGGAACGTCCGCATGGGCTGCGGCGTTCCCTCCGATCAAATTAGGATGTGACCGCCAGTGTGGCGGTCACATCCTCCATCTCTAACATTGCGGCGGGTGCAGCTTCAAGCTGCATCCGCCGCAATGTAAAAAATCCATGCACAGCATTTGCGTGCACAAAGCGGCAGGCACCGCGCGGTGCCTGCTGCATTGTGCACGCAAATGCAGGGGGGTACCATAGGTACCCCCCATGTGCACCCCCCACCCCACCTTCACCCAGGGGGCCCGCAACGGGCCCCCGAAGTGAAGGTCCGTATGCTTTTCCACGGCGGTAAAGTCGCCGCGGAAAAGCATATATTTTCAGACATCCTAATATGCCTGGCGGTGTCTGATAGACACCGCCAGACATGTTAGTGCTTTTCCGCCGCGGTCGCCTTCCGACCGCGGCGGAAAAGCGGCGGACAGATTATCAGACCCACCAGCCATCCTAATTTGGCGGTGGGTCTTTGGAGTCTCCGCCGCGGTTTTTCCGCATCCTCCAGGCCGGCGGACACTTCCGCCGGCCCGGAGGATGCGGAAAAACCGCCATCCTAATCGACCCCTAGGTATGTAGGGGAGGGGGGTATGCGGCGTGTAGTGGGGCTACGTGAAGTGCGCAGGTGGGCGTAGTTTCTCGCCCACTTTGCGTAGCTTCGCGTAGCCCCACTACGCACACTACGCCCAGGGTTACTACAGATGTGGAGATAGACGTATCCCATATTTTACACCAAAACAGAACATATCCTGATTGGAAAAAAAGGTTGATCTGGCCCACAGACACTAATAACTGTCATGAAAGATTCCTGAATAATAGACAGGGGTTCAAACAAAACAGGCCAGACCCTGGATATTCCCAGAGACAACATCCAGGGATAATTACAACATAGAGTATAGGGAAACTATACCTCGAATGGCTACAGAGATCCACACTGCAGGAAATTAAGCAACACTTAACTTTACTCAAAGAAGGTGCTGACTTGCGAGATTTAATACTGGGACCTCGCAAACAGCGTCAACGACGTTTCATATACACCGGTATATACGCAGATTACAACGAGGCTTGGAAAATAAAGCAAATTGAAACTGCAGAAAAAATACGAGAAATTGATCGTATACATTTGGAAAAATCACTATCTGTAGTGGACAATGGGTTAAAGACTCTGTCCTCCAGAATTTATTCACTGGACAGCATTGTATCATCTGCTATTGATATAATAGAGCAGGACTTGCTACTGCTACAACATGGCCAGTCCCAATTACGTTCTATTGTACAGCTATGCTGGACGTTCCAAAATTTGCGTTGAGGTTACGTGCCATGGCGTCTAATCAACATAACGTCATTATTTTCTATCTTTAACCTTACTGATAAACAAATCAGTTTGGCACAAAAAGGAGCAGATTATACGATTCTGAGCATTGAAAAACTTGAGAGATTACCATTGAAAATATCAGAAAGACCTGTCATTGAATGGATAATACATGGTACAATCACAATTCCGATAACAACTTTTCAGTTTCAATATTGCCAAAAGTATATACCAGCAGGCCTGTATGAAAGGTTGGGTAAAGGATACATCAAGTCAACCTGGAAATGAACTTATACACATAAATGTAATAGTGAAGGGGAAAAAAAGTATTCCTTATTGGTAACAACTGTAAAAAATCACTAAGCGGTACACTTCTGTGTCAAGGTATTAACTTGCATGGAGCCTGCGAAGGTTCATCAAATAACCTTTCATGTCACCTGCATGGCACTCCTGCAACACAGATAGAGCCTTTTTTCAGACAGCTTTCCAAAGGCAGCTACGTTGTAATAAATGACCACAGCTGTTGTGGCATGGTGCCAGGATTAGCCTATCTCGTGAGCGTTACTTCCAGTGTCATTTGCTGTATGCAAGTATTGTATCCAAACAGCAATCCAGACAAGGAGGCAACATTATGGCCTTCTGTGAATATCTCTTCTATTCGAATTGATACTTTAAGCAGAATGAAGTCTATTCTTTTACAAAAAACTGTGCCTTTAACCACGTCCAAAGAGACGTATGATCTGCAAGTTGCAAGGACAGCGGCAGAGATACATACCCTATTATCGACAAATTGCCCTGTGCATTTCATAGAAATGTTAAGCCAAATCTTAAACATGTCAGATACAAGTGGCATCGCGCATGTATTTAAGACCATTTTTTCGGGACTGTTAGCACCCTTTGAAACAGTTCTGGGCATCTTCCCGAATTTTGTGAATTCTGTATTCGGTGGACTGCCTCTTCTTTTGGGACTCGTAGCAGGAATTTTATTTTTGTTCCTTCTGCTTCGATATGGCAAGTCAAGCCACAGACAAAACTCAGGCTACGATGGAAGAAACGATCCTGGCCATACGTTACCGAGAACGGATCACTAAAGTCCTCGGCTTTGCCCGGCTAAGAGATCTGAGTAATACCTGGTTTCTTTCATTCAGACCAATCTGACAAGATTGCATTCTACCTGTGCTTCGATGTCTGCTATGTGGAGAAGAATGCGTGTTGGATGTCTGTCTTACACTACCATCAGCAGTACCTATGGATGTCGAGATACTTTGCTTGGTTCGGTGACGGCTCATGCAACGTGTTGTCCCCAGCGGCTACCTATTCTGATGACGGCATTCGTTGAGACTTCACCATTACGATTAGGTGGCGGTGAAGTACGAGATGAAAGCAGCACCACACAGGTACAACCTTCTGTGAGCATTGCTGATCCAGACATCGATGATGGCAATGATTCTCACATATGCACTATTGCAGCTTTTTCAAACTTGGTCGAACTTTCACCTACTGTCGTAGACCAATTTTTCTCAAGCCTGTCTGATTTGATGTTCTCTCCTAACAACGAGAATAACTTTTAAAACAACGAGCACACAGCGTTCCCTGAACTCTGAATTCGGCCTTCAGTTTTGATAAACAAGACTACTGAAAACAATTGGAACTATTTTTTCCCTGAAAGCAAAATTATTTTTTCCATTCCCAAAATATTTACCTTTTTCTGCCACATGGTACTTTGCTTAAAGTAGAACTATTCTTAGAGAACAGAACTTCTATTTTAAAACTCTAGACACAATATTTATATTCAGCCTCTAGCACATGTACAGTATTGTATAAATATGTGATGAAATGGTAGCGACCTTCTTTTCTGTATTAAGAGCCATTTCATAAATGTAATTTTCGCAATTCATTCAGCCAATATTTATATGCATTATCTGAATGATACCACTGCTTTATTATTTATTTATTTTAATTATTTATATAGCGCAGCTGATACCTTGCAGGCTTCCTGGCGCTGGAGAATACTTTACTGAGGAAGAGACCAAGGTGTATAGAGACGGGCAGGTCTAAGGGAAAAGCCAGGTCTTGATGCGCTTCCTAAATGGAAGAAGTTGAGGGGTCTGGCGTATGTCAACGGGCAAGCTGTTCCATAATTTGGCAGCTGCGACCCTAAAGGATCTACCCCCAGTTCTGGCTTTATTGTATCTGGGCACCCTTACCAGATACGCCGAAGATGATCGCAGATCTCTGGCGGGAGTATACCACTGAAACAGGGCTTGCAAGGGCCTGGGCCCGAGTCCATGCAGAGCCCTGAATACAATGCAAAGGGACTTGAAAGCCACTCGCTGCTTTAGGGGTAGCCAGTGCAGATCGGCCAATGCCGCTGTGGCCGAAGACCTTCTCGACCAGCCAAGAGCCAGCTTGGCCGCGGCTGATTGAATTCGTTGCAGCCGGTCCAGTAACGTGACAGGGGACTCAAGGAGCAGGGCGTTGCAGTAGTCAAGGCGACTCAGAATCGTACACCTGACTACCAACGCCCGGGCTTGTGCAGGGAGAAGTGGCATAATTTTTCGCAGGGAGCGTAGCAAAGCCGTGCAAATCCCCACTGTTTTTGCAACCTGGGTTTCCATGCTCAGCTTGTTATTGAGCATGACCCCCAGGTTGCGGACCGAAGAGACAGGTTTAGGTTTCTCCCTTGTCTCAGGAGGCCAGAAGTCATTCGGGAACTGGCAGGATAGAGTGGTGCCAGCACAGAGCAGAACCTCTGTTTTGGAGGCGTTAAATTGAAGAGAATTACTATGGAGCCATCCAGCCGTTTCTCTAAGACACTCGTGGAAGGAGGTCAGAGAGATGGAGTCTTCTCCTTCCCAGGAGAGAATGAGCTGGGTGTCGTCTGCGTAATTAATTGTTTTTAACCCGAATGACTTAATTAATGTGATCAGTGGTTTAAGGTACACATTAAAAAGGATGGGACTAATGGAAGATCCCTGGGGGACTCCCTGTGGCACTGGTGAGAAGGCGGATTGAAATGGGGGGAGGGAGACAGCCTGTCTCCTGTCCTGCAGGTAAGAGTGAAACCACAGCAAAGCTGTGCCTTCCACACCAGCTTCCCTGAGTCTCAGCAACAGCGTCCTATGGTTGACCGTATCGAATGCGGCAGACAGGTCCAGCAGTATTAATGCTACTGGCTGGCCCCTGTCTGCACGCATGCGAAGATCCTCCATGGCTGTCAAAACCGCAGTTTCGGTGCCGTGGACAGGGCGGAAACCGAACTGGAGATCGTCTAAAAGGTTGTTCTGCTCATAGTGAATGGAAAGGCAGGAACTGACCCATCGTTCTACTACCTTCACAGGGAAAGGCAGTAGCGAGATGGGTCGATAGTTAGAAAGACAATCTGGGCTCAGGGAGGGTTTCTTCAAGAGCGGAGTTACAAGCGCGTGTTTCCACGGGGTTGGGACGTAGCCACATTGCAGAGACTGGTTACATATTTGGCGCAGAATGCCAAAAAGTTCTGTTCCAGAGCTTTTCCAAATTTTTGGAGGCAGAGGGTCGAGCGGGGAACCCGAAGTGATTCCGCGCGCCAGGTTTTCAAACTCGGGTTCAGAAATCTTAGAAAATTCCCGCAGTCTGGCCGGTGAGCTGGTGGATCGAGGCGGCGAGTCATGAGGGCAAGTACTGGCTCCCTGAGTGTTGGCATCTCCCAGTAAGGGGGGGGTCTTCAAGTTCTGAATAATGATATTGATTTTATTAATGAAAAAAGTGGCCAGATTATCGCAAAGGGCTTGGGTGGGAGGCTGCGTCGACGTGGCGCATTCTGGGTGAGTTAGATTTCTAAGTATCTGAAAAATACTTTTTGAACTGTTGGTGGCGTTGGTGATAGTAGAGCAGTAGTAGTTAGCCTTTTCTTTGACAATGGCAGTTTTGTACGCCCGAAGGTTGTTTTTCCAACGAGATTTGTTGGAGTCAAGATAGCCTTGCCTCCACTTTCTCTCAGATTGTCTGCAGGCCAGCTTAAGGGCTCTCAATGAGTCGTTAAACCAGGGGGCGGCTGCTCTTCGCCTTGGTTTGCATTTTTTCAAAGGGACAAGATGCTCTGAAGTATTAGTGATCTTGGAGCAGAAGGACATGTAGTTGTCCTCCACCGACCGAGCGGTGGAGAAGCTATCTTGCACCTCAAAAACGGGGCCGGCCAGTCTCCGTTTATCTAAGGCTTTCCAATCTCTATACAGAAGGTCAGGTGCGGCACTGAGTGACGATTTGTTGGCTCTGCCGCTGGCTATGTGAAATTTGATAAGCGCGTGGTCGGTCCAGCACATAGGCAGGATGTCGCTCAGGGAAACTAACTGGGGGGAGGAAAAGATTAAATCGAGCTGATTTCCAGCCGAGTGTGTAGGTTTACTGACCAATTGAGAGAGTCCCATGCCTTCGCATGAAAAGTGTACAGTACAAATACTAATTTTCGTGTATATACCATATACCATTTCAAATGCAATGTATGTATTTTGGGGTGGGCTCGAAAACACATGCATCGTTATATGTTTAGTATTGCTTAGCATTTAGTAATGATGGACATTATACGTGAAGTGGGTGTTGTGAATGCATCTAGGACCCTATTTAAATATTCCCGATTCATGCCCTTATGTGGTTATAACAAAACATATCCTTATAAAAGGCATAGGAATCATGTCCATATTTAGTCATAGCCAATGCAGTCTAAATACGGCAAGGCTACTCCCATAGACTCCTAGAAAGTACAACGCGTTCTTTAAACAAACCAAGCCCCAGCAGCCCGGGAAATCCCCCTGCTTTTGTTTTGATGTGTGCAAGAACTCCTGGAGTCCAGAAAGAACTGTAAGTTCTTAGTGACGTCTTATGTCCAACCTTTCGTCAAACTCGGCACCTTCCAGGTATAAATATACCAACGTTGCCTTAAGCAAACACACGGTGGTTTGGAGCAGAGCGGCTATCTACTTGCCCGACGCCCAGCTGATCCGACCCTCCCCTTGACGCACTGAGAGAGACGCTGTCTTCTCTCTTGCAGAGAAATCCAGCTCCAGTGTTTCCAGTCACCCTTGCGGGTTGCTGGGAAATCGAGTCCTGAGAAAGAGGTACAAGACCTCCTTCATTCTATAACCAAGGTACGGAGCTGATTAGATCCTTAGAGAAATTCTTGATTCAGATTCTTGGCAAAAACTAACTTAACTTAAACTGCAGATCATATACTCCTTCCCACGTACTAGGCTTAGGTTAGGTACACCGGGGTTGGCGTATCTTAGAAGCACCAGTTGAGTACGTTTAGTCAATGATTTTATGTATGTATATATTTTATCCATTTTAAGTATCATATGGCTCAGAAACCATATCAATGCTTTTACAGTATTATTTCATAATACTACTTTTACTGTACGCACTTTACTTTATAACAAGTATTGCAATTGTGGCAATTCACTTCTCTTGCACGAGAAAGAGGACTGCTCAATAAATAACACCTTTTATTGAAAACGCCCGTCTCTCTATTTCTCTGCACTCTGGTGAAACTAAGCATGCACGATTGACTGAGTGAAATAGCTGTCTATTGTTTTCACACGACTCTGGAGATGTACTCCTTCTTCTGGAGGGAGCAAAGTTGTCATGTTTATGCGGTTGTCAGAAACTAATCCCTTCTTGTCTAATCAGGAAAGGTAACCCCTTCCTGTTCATTCGAGAAAGTTTCTAGTGACCTCTGAGCTAGCTGGCATACCTAATTAAGTCTAACATATTCAGTAGAGACCTAGATGACCTCAGTCCTACGTCTAAACTATTGTTTATGTTATTCCAATGCGCGGAGCCTATTGGAAATATAGGAACTACACTACAACACCTTATGTTTTAGCCAAAATTGACTCCTCCAGATCCTCATATTGTCCTAAGTGCCACGGAGAGGGGGCAGACTTTGCACATATGAAATGGACTTGCACTCACGTGGTTAGTTTTTGGAGCAACGTCTTCTCCCTTATACCCTTAAAGATAGGGACTGCTTTGGATCCTGACCCTCTTATCATCCTGTTGCGGTATGTATGAGATGTGCCATGGGGTTCAACAGGTTTACTGCAATTGCATTGTTATTGGGAAAGGGTGAAATCGCTTTGCACTGGGGAAGCTGCTGAACCCCAACTGTCCCCGCCTGGCTTAAAAACCTGACTTTCACCAATGGTGAGATATATGCAACCCTGATACCACCCATGGCCAGACCAAGAGACATCTGGCAATTAGTTTGGAACTATCTGCTGCAACATGAATCACAAGATTCAGATTACGTTGCAGTGTTTACAAAGGTCAATAGACTTCCTGCCCTCTTTATTGTCTGATGTTAGGTGTATATGTATCTACCGCCGTGCCTGAAACTGTGCTCCCTACTGTTATCTTTGCCTACATGTTTTTACTATGCATCAAGATGTGGATCAAGCACTGTATGTTTTATCTCTGAATGGTCCTTTCTCCAATGGATTGTTTTTTAATGCCATGCATGCTCCTTTTACCCATGTTGTGGGGTGTCATTTGTATGGATTGTATAGGTTTTTAAAATGCTAAATAAAATTTCAACAAAAAAAACTATATGTGAACTCCAGAACAATAATTGTTTGTGTATCAGTGATAGTGAAAAGATGAACAGATCGACATTGCCCATCCAAGACACCAGAGCTGGTGGTTAAGTTACAGTTAGCGTTGCTTTCTTGACTGACAATTGCCTTCTAGGAACTGACAAATATGTAGCACAGGGGTTTCTTTCGATTAGTTTGCCAGTAAAGGACCTATTAGAAATTGGTCTATACTTATAAGGGTCTTCTTGGTTCAAGTTTTCCTTCTTGAATAATCATGGTCTAGTCTTCAAGAGCTCTCTTGCGAAAAGATGAGGTGATGATAAGTCCAGCTGAAAGGAGAAATTCCATGGATTACTGTAGTGTGTGGATTGCAGGAGATGCTGTCTAATATATGGCTTACTATGCTGGTCGGCCTCCTGACAGTCTGTGTTAAGTTGTGAGTTACCAAGTCTGATAAGATAGCCTTTGGTTGAGGCATTTTGGCGTTGGATGCCCCCCTTCCCACCCCCATACTGTCCTGAGGAAGACTCGCAGGCAAAGGTTCAACTCTCCCACAAGCCACAAGTCGAGTCGAAACGTCGACGAGCCCACCCCCGGTATCTGGACCCACCGATCCCCTAACCAATACGTGTCACAAATTACTACAATCTGTGATTGTACAAACAATTGCAAACAGACCTTGTAAAATAGACTTTTGGGCCAGTACACCCTGATTGATATGCTTGATCAATCTCACCTTGAATCTGTCTACTTTCTTCTCAATTTCACGTTGGGAATTCTACCCCACTCACCAAAAACTTTCGAGCACTCCTTCTTTGCACATTCCTCCTTGGAGCAACCACATTGACTATCTGATGATAAATGCAAATTATGTTTGGAATGAAAATAAATTCATGTTGCTGAGTTACAAAGTTGAAGTCTCTGCACATCCACTTGTTTATGTTTCTGAAAATGTATGTTTCATTTGTACACTGATGTATGTACTAAACAAGGAATGATATGTTGTTGGACATTTTGCCTAAAGGAGCACTAACTTTTCTCAAGCTCCCTACTAAGAAAACAATCAAATAGTACCATTGGGTTAAATTATTGGTTTGAGGACCATTGTTTTCTATACCTAGGTTAGCATTGAAGCATAGGTTAGACAACATACATGGCAGGTCGAATGTTACATCTAAGTATTCAGTAAATGCTCCATTATTAGGTATTGGTCTGTATAACAGGTGAAATTGTAGGTAGATAGAACAGGGGTCGCATCCAACATGATGGGTTTTCCAGTCTTGCATTGGTATTATGTCCACTTTTGTGGCTGTTAGCGTTTTCTTGAGAATAGTTGCCAGCCCTTTTCCTTGCTTTTCATGTTGATTAGGAGTACATGATCGATATTCTAACTGGCGAGGTCTATGAAGTAATGACACCATATCCTCTCCCAACCATGTTACTGAGATTAATATTAGGTCTGGCTTTGAGTCCATCAGTAGGTCGAACATATTATTTCTTTTTTGTTGATTGTGCATTGGTCAGTTAGAAATTTAGTTGGTGTTGCATGTATTTAATCTCAGAATGCTATTCAACCATTTTAGTCCTTTTATATTCCTTTGTATAATCCATTGTAATCATGATCGATGTGTCATAATTGGTAGATGGATGTCCTCCTTGGGATTTAGAGGCTAATGAAAAAGATTGGTTGGATGACAAGTGTTTGACGAATTGCTCCTGGTATCATCACTGTCTTTCTCGGGGAGCCTTGATAGGAATTT
This sequence comes from Lissotriton helveticus, assembly GCF_964261635.1. Classification (NCBI taxonomy): domain Eukaryota; kingdom Metazoa; phylum Chordata; class Amphibia; order Caudata; family Salamandridae; genus Lissotriton; species Lissotriton helveticus. Next base: position 596,010,712 of record NC_136063.1, on the reverse strand, counting down.
GAAATTATTTTTGTCATCAGGTGAATAAAAGAATTTGTATGTTTTGGAAGGTGATGGTGAACAGTTCTAGTTTGGTGATGTATAGAGGCAATTCTGGGAACTGTTTTGTTGCACTGTGTTGTAAATAGATGCATATCCAGCAAGAGTGGTTGTGTTGTGTTCATTTGATGTTTGTAGAAGGTGAATGGGATGTGAGTCAGAGTTGGAAGAGAAGTGAGAGGGATTAGTTTTAGAGCTTGAGGATATACACTAGTGTATGGAATTTTGTTGAGATATTGGGTGCTGTTCAATGGACAGGTTTGATAGATTAAATCTGTTGTACTGTTTTATGGGTGTGTTGGGACACGAGTGTGCTGTTTAGTAAAGATTAGAAATTGTTCCTGTGAAAGCTGCAATAGAGTGATGTAAACTTTTTTTTCTAAATTTGAAGTTAATAGAGAAGATGTAGGTTGGATTTCTGGATATGGAGTACAAAGACCTATGTTTTAAGATGGTTGTGGTAAAGGTGGGTTGTTTTGCTTGCACTGTTTGCTTGAGAAATCCTTGGTGGTTGTGGGAGAAATGAGGACTGCATATGACCATCTGTGTAGGTTAGGTTAAGGTTAAGCATTATTAGAGGATATGTGTATGTATTGGAGGAGATGGGGGAGTATTTGGGGTGAATGTGCTAAACTTCTCCCAACAATCACTTACGGGAGCGAGGCACTTAGAGGAAGGGATGCCAAGACCCTTGACAATACTGTAACAGCTGCATATAGAATCATTTTCAGCCTACCCAGGCAAACCTCACCCGCTCAAATCAGGCTCGAATTTGGCATCGACCAACAGCTCCTGGCAAGGCAGGGAGCCTATATGATAGCCTGGATAAAGTGAGGAAATCAAAACAAGGAACTCTGAACGAACACCTGTGGAAGGAGTTAGAACAGCATCCTTCCTCAGCAGCAGCTAAGTACCTCACGGGCAGCCTGACGAATACAGGTCTAGAACAGCTCTGGAACACCTCAACAAATCATACAATATTCAAAAAATTGGTTAAAAAATCAGTCAAATTACAATCATGGTTGCAAGACAAGGAAGCCCTCTCGAAAAGAACACATGGCTGGCTGACCCTGAATTCGTACATAACTAAAGCACAACAGCGCTACCTGGCCGAGGGATACTCCAAAAGTGTCAAGATGCACTTTCTAAAGCACAGGTTGGGCCTGCTACCTTGTTCTCAAAATCTCCCACGCTGGCTCAAAATCAAAGCCGACCCCCTATGTCGCCATGCGGCTTGGCACAAGAGGACATGCTGCACTTGATATGTTCTTGTGAAAAACTACGGGACGACCGGAAACACTGGTTAAAGCACCACTTCCATCGACAAGGGATCCGTACAAGAAGGACGGCGGTCCTTGCTTGTTTTCATCCTAATGACCCTGGCTTGAATTGCAGCTTTGTAAAATTTCTGAAGGCAGTTGAAAAGAAGATGCCAAAAAACCCAACCCACAACTGTCCCAGTTCAACTGATTTGACATCACTCTGCTGACTGTTTTACTGATTTCATGAGCTCATGAGGACACTGAGCAACACTTTACAAATACGAAGTCCAAATATCCCTTTTAAAAATGTTATCGCTAAAAAAAAATGGAAAAGAACTAATATAAACATGCACATTTGTCCCAAGGAAATGTGAACATTTTAATTTCTGATTCTTTTAAAACTGCAGTTTTATCTCCTCTGTTCTTAATCCATTTTTATATTGCAATGGTTTTAAGTAACTATGCTAAATAAAGATTACTTACTTACTTACTGTGATAAGAGATGTAAAGGAGGAAGACAGGAGCAGCAGGATTGGACTTGAAAGTTGGGTGAATGTTTAGTATGGCAAGGTGATAGTGGTGACTAGCAGAAGGATAGATAAATACCCGAGTCCACCACTACTCCCCACAGAACAATGCCCTATGTGTTCCCCCATCATCCACCTCCTTTTCCCGCTGAGTTCCCTGGCACCATTATTACAGACTGAATACACTTATCTACTCCAGTATCAGCTCATTGAAGCTGATTACAACCATGTCACCCCTTTACACTCCTGCCACTTACCCAAACTTCCACATATACATTTAGACACGTCTCTCTCCCTTGTCTACGTAGATGCACGCAAATCAGCTTTCTTTCCCTGGCAACTGCAACACACACGATCTAACTGTAAATAAAGAAGCAAAATGTAATATTTATTAGATGCAGAATATCATCGCAGTCTAATACTTCTCCAGGATGTCCTTTTCATCAAGAGGATTGAAGGATGTTTGCTTTTGTCAGGTGTGATTGCATGTGTGTTCCTACCTGTAGAATGTATAACGAAAATGTTCTACTTCATATTTTTATTTCTATATTTAATAATTTTTTTACTGGTCTCTGAAACTCTACCAGGCATGTGTCAAACCGTAATAAAAGTAAACAAATACACCAAATATTGAAACTAATATATATATATTAGTGTGAATGAATACCCTCATTACATAGTGCAATCGGTTAATACTCTTGTTGCATAAAACATGCTAGCAATAGGTTCGAGGCCAGGCACTGTGGGCTCAGTTTTTCACAATTCCAGAAAACAATTTAAAAAAGCACCTTAATCGGCTACAGTAGCGCGTGTGTACCTCAAAGACGACGGCTTTGTTTCGGTCGAGAAATAGAGCTTACTTCTGCAAACTGTACATACTGCACAGTTTTACACCAGGTACACAGGCTTTGCAAACATGAAACCGTACATATGTCATCACGTCCCTTTCGCAGGAAACTTATTTCACACTACAACAGCTTGGGGAGTTGGTGTTCTCAACTGCGGAGAAGCAACTAGATGTGAGAATAAATACCTTAACAGCTTTGTGATGTCCCCTGGGGAATCCATCTTGACGCCGCTGAAATCAGCACGTTCTCATGCTGACCTTTTACACAAGGGACTACGAGGAGGTGGGCAACATCCTATACAGTGACAAGAAAGAGCAGCTCTCCAGGCAATCCAGCTGCGTCTAGGCATTTCACACAGCAGAAACCAAAAAAAAGGAAAAATATGTTCACCTTTGAGAATTATTCAAACCTAATAATATAAATATACACGATTTTTAATTCTATACTTTTATGTTTCCAGCCGTCATTTCCTTCTCAAACGGCTTTATTCTAGCTTCTAAAAACCTGTATGCTCCTGTGATTTGTTTAATTTGTGCGCCTCTGTGTTACTGCTTGCTGTCGTTTGTTCTCTATTTCAGTGGATATTTTGAACAACTTATTAGTGATTTTCAAGGTAAAGGAGTGGTCCATTCCCCTCTTTAAAAATTAATAACTTTTTTCATACAGGGCTTGTTCTTTAGATAGTAATGTTATCTGCAGCGGCTCCTCACCCCCCTCTTCCCCACACACCTCCCCCCCTCCGCCGACAGCCAAGAAAAAAGAAAAAGAAAATGATAATAAACACTTGTTTATTATCATTTTATTTTGGCTGCCGGAGCTGAGGCTTGGAAGCGGGGCCAGAGATTACAGGCTGGTGGAGGAGTTGTTTACACTGTAATCAGTGCGCATGACGGTTTGGCTGTAGGGTGACCACTTGGCATGGGTACAAATTCAGGACGGAAAGTTTAAAAATTCGGGACAGAGAGTCAAAATTCAGGACAAAACTTTGTGAAAAAAGGTACGTTTTACAGACACATCAGAGGAAGTTGTGCAATAGTATAAACGTAAGTAAATAGACAACCACTTAAGTACAAGTCAAAATAAGTTTATATTAGGTTGAGAAAAGTGCGCACTTAACGTTTATTTGGCATGCATGCAGCTTTGAGCAACTGTGCAGGTCTTTTTGTGGTATTTCATATGATAATTTAAATTCTGTCATCCAATAATTCTTTCATCCTTCATTCAGTCTTTCACCATGCATTCTGTCCTTCCATCTGTGTGCCCATCCATATCCAAACCTTTTCAATCATTTGCAAATCTATCCATCATCTAGCCTTCCATCCATCATTTCGCTCATCCATCCCTTCATCCACCTATTAATTAATCCATCCATCCACTCTTTCACCCAATCCATCCTTTCACTCATCCATCCACTCTTCACCCATCCATCCATTCACTCATCCATCCAGCCATTTACCCTTTCACCCAAGTCATCCTTTCACTCATCCATCCATTCTTCCACCCATCCATCCATTCACTAATCCATCCAACCATTTACCCTTTTACCCATCCAGTCATCCTTTCACTTACTCATCCATCCAGTCACTCATCCGTTCACCCTTTCACTCATCAATCCATCCTTCCAGCTTGCCACCCTCCCTTTCACTAATTATGCATTCTTTCACTCATCCATCTTTACATTCTTCTTTTCACTCATTAATGCACCCATTCGCCCATCCATTCTGCCAATGATTCATTCATGCTTTCACTTATCCATCCATCCTCCCTTTCTCTCACCATTCCCCTTTCACTTAGCCACCCATCCTTCCAGCCACACTTTACCCATACACCCACCCATCCAGTTGTGGACAGAAGAGGCCCATCAAGAACTTCACCCTTGCTGTAGTTCCTAAAGCAAGGGGAGGGGTGGGGGAGGGCTAACTATGCACCTGCATATAGGCAATCTGAAACCTTGGAAGTCATGAGTCATGCATGATGCACAGTGCCAGGACGCGAGGTGACTGTGGAATGGTGTTGTTTCCAGGGCTTCACGTGGGGTCTCTCCAAGGGATGTGTCTGATTTAATTAGAGGCTTGGCTTCAAACACCTAAGCTAAAAATATATGCTGAACATAGGGTGCATCCCGACTGGTATTTTGCTGTTATTATCATTGCATCCAGTAACATTAGACCTACAACAAACCATGACTATTGGCTCTGTCAATGGATGTTAGTTGCATAAAATAAATAAAAAAGCAGCATCTATGGCTTTGTTGCATATAATATTAACAATGCTTCAGCTCTGAAATTATAAGACTGTGAAAGAACTATAAGATCTTCTTTTTAACTTTTTTACTTTGTACACTGTAATCGCGTTACTTCCCTTCTACATACTTTTTGTTTGCCTGCCTGGTGTATCTTTTCCTTCTAATGCCAGAAACTAGGGTTTTGGAGTATAGGACTCACATTGATTGTATTGCTGTCCTTAAACATATTCCTGCAGTTGGGAGGATTGTTCCCATTTTGAGAGTGTATTGGCGGTTGAGCATCGTCATACTTACCAGAGTGACCAGCACCTATTATCCTACTCGACCTCTTCAGTGTGGGTGCCGGTTTGGAAGTATCCCCGCCATCCCGCTTATACAATCCGTAGCATCTATTGACAGCCTCTTTTACTCTATTAGGATTATCTGTCATACCCAAACCCTTTTTCTGAAAACCGACCAGGTTGGAATTTTCACTGGTTCGGGATTCCACATACCGTCGACTCTACCTTTAGCCCTGAAGAGTCGGAGTACACTGTTTCTCTGACGAAACACGTGTTGGCTGGTTGTTTTTGTGTTGTGACATATTAAAGAAACCAAGGAACCTACGTGGAATATTGTCCTGAAAGTTGTTTGAATTACCTCTACACTGTGTCATTTTACTCTGTACATGTGCACAGGACTGTTGCTATCTTTTCCTTCTGTTGCAATAGTGTTTTGGAAGAATGTCTGGTAAAGAAAAGGGTCTGGGTCACCGTAAGTAAAGGGATTCCTACAGTTTGTGTGCTGTGGTCCCCTTAAGTGCACCAGGCACCCATTTGAAACAAGAGCTAATCTCAATTCGTCCGCCAACTCCCACCTGCAGCAGATTTGGAAATTTGAGGAAGGCATTGAATGTGCACCCCACAGGTATTTGTTTGCCTGCCTGATTTTCACCAGTCAAATCCTGACTCAAATCATACACAGAAATCTGCAAAATCTGAGTTTCTGCACCTTAGATTCAGAAAAAAGGCACAGTTATTCCTCATTCGGGGGGTCAAAACATCCACACTGAATGAAGTGCAAGATGTCACCTGAAAAATGCTGTACCCCGTGTCACTGGTGCTTACTAAATGCTCAGCTAACACCTAAATTTGCGTGAGAATCAAAATGGGTTTCCAAGTTATGAAATTTCAATCCCGCCTTGTACTGCTGTAGGCTATCTAGACTAGTGTTCAATGTCATGCTCAATACCACCACATAGGAGGAGTCTTAAATGTAAATGTCGTCCATCTAACCCTAAGAGAATGCCCTGTCCTAGACCAAGACTGGAGGAGGCCACCACATGCTTTCACAACCCAGACTGGGCCATTGTAATTCTGTATGCGACAATCAGCCAAATACAGAATGACAATGGGCAGGTGCGGGTGCTCTTGTGCTTAGCAGATGAGTGCGAGGTGGCGCCATCAGGGAGGTGAGGCCTCTCACCGGGAACAGCTCCGTTCCCTGCAAGGCCCAAAATTACGGACAAAAGGCATCCATAAAAGGGATCCTCACGGACAACGGACGTGAGGTCCAATTTACGGATGGTCCGTGAAATTTACGGATTGTTGGTCACCCTATTTGGCTGGCCTTCTCAGGACAGCCAAATCGTCATATGCACTGAAGCTCTCTCCAACCGCAGCTGCATTGGAGAGACCAGACACAGGCTCCCAGTCTACCTGGGAGTGCAAATCCACGGCACTCAGGCCAATGCTGATTCTGCTTTCATGCAGTGTTAGCATTAGCCGCATGGATTTCTGGGAGACTGCGCCTGCAGTGCACAGAGCCAGATCTGTGCATCAGAGCCTGATCGGAGTGTGGATACAGGTAGGTTACTTTTCAATTTCTTTTTTTTGTTGGCTGTCATGTTGTGTTTTAAATGCCGGTTCCTGTGTCATAATGTTAACAGTTATGTCTCGTAGTTCTAATTAGTCAGCCTTAGGAGCCTGCAACGATATTTCCAGTTGTAAAATGTTATGTTTTTAAATGCCACTGACAACAATACAAATACATTAGGACCCATTGCTGTATCACCCAACCAGAACAGTACAGTCCTAGTGTTTGGGACGAAAAAAAGGAGAATGACACTTGGATGTAGAATTACCGCACCTATATCTGCATGTTTTCCTTCATTACTGAGCCTTTCACCAGACACAAGTATTACCTGCTTTTAGTGTTTTTTAGGTTTATAAAGCATGAACTAGACCCAAACATATGACATCACTTTAAATGAGTGCCAGGTGCGTTTCAGACAGACACATTAACCTCTTTAGTTTTGTTAGGCAAGGGGAGATTAAGTGATTTGCCCAGATCAGAGGATGTTGAGCGTCCCTCTCGAGACTCGAACCCAGTTCCCCAGCTTCGAGATGTACCACCCTAGCCGTTAGGCTACATCCTCTCCCTTTAGGTCCTTTATCTTTCCAAGTAATACAGGCTCTAGTAAAGGTGGTCTATTTCTAGTCCTGTTTTGGCAGTGTATTCATGTGGAAGGATTATCGATCACTTTGTTATCTACCCAATAAGGTGTTAACATTGTCGAAGCAGGACATTTAGAGATAACATTCATTAACAATAATGTTAACTTGCCTAACGACAAATGTATTTTAAATTGACCCGTAGAGAAATTATGCAAAAAAATAACAGGCATTACTTTTCACAGATAGGCCTTAACTAGACTTTTCCATTAATCAATAAATGTTCTTAAGGAAATGCTGAGCCATGCACACGTGTATTCAATAGCTTGATCTTAATTTAACTGGCTTAGACTCTGTCATAACTACAGAATGTGCAGAGTTTATATAAAATGTATTTCATTTTTAACCTGCATATTCTTGATGAACTAAAAAATAAATATCCTTTTTATCATATGTTCATATAATACTGAGTAGAGAATTGTATGTTAACATTAAACGTATGCTTATAAAAAATGCGAATGTCATTACCTAACAGGAGATCGGCAAGTAAATGTTTCCTGTCTTTTGTGTAGTTCATTGTTCCTCAGTGAAACACTGAACAAGTAATAGAATAGACACTGCAATAAACTTCCATGAGAACCAAGGATGAAAATTCCCTGTTAAACAAATGTTTAGTATGTATAGAAACAATTTGATAATGAATCATAAACTTCTGGTGTTTGCCATGGGAAAGGAAGAACGAAGCTGCTTGCTGTCGGAAGATGACTTCTCATTGGAGGAGAACGAGCAGACCAGCAACTTGGTTGTTAGCATGTCCTTATGTTTTTTTTATTAGTCTGTGTTTCTAGCTAGCTGGCACCATTTTCACTTGTATTTTTACTTGATGATGTTTGTAAACTGATTATCTGATTTACTAATTGAATTAAAATGCAGATACAATGAGTTTACTAATCTCCTAATGAGAAATAAAGGTTTTTAAAACTTTCTTAATACTCTCATCATTGACTCAACCTAAAATTTAAATTTTGTTGAAGATTGATTAGATTGGAGTTGGTTTCATTAATAGATGGTGGCAAAGATTTATAACCTTGAACAAGAAATTATAGAGTGGAGTTAGAGTCCATTCTTGTAAGTAAAAAGTTTAATTTATGCTAGAGAATACATTTGGGCTCTTTCTGCGCTATCAGTTTTCTGGTAGCAGAGTACGGTTCACACCTTGAATGGACCCATAAATCATTTCCCAAGTTAGATTAAAATATCTCCGTCCCAAAATCCAATGCCCAGAATCTAAAGTTTTAACAAGGTGGTATTTGAAGGCAGTTGCTGTTTGGAGGTGTGAGTAATGATAGAGTGATGTGCTGTATATTGTAGTTTTGCCTTAGTTATTAGTGTGGTGATGAATTATGATATGGTATAAGGTAATTTGTTAAAGGTGAAGAAGTTGAAGAGTTTCAGACTCATTGTAGTCTAAGATCCAGGGATATACATAATTCAGATGAAAGGATAATTTCTTGTTTGCAGGTGTTTTTGAAGTAGAGTGTGAGGTGCCATAATTTCTACATGAGACAGGCATACTAAAATATTGTTGTGATTGTTTAACATTTTGATGGTAGCAGAAACTAATTGCACACAAAGGGGATGCGGCATTAATTAGAATGATTTTTCGGGGGTTGAGATTTCATTTGCGTTTAAGTTTTCTTGAATGATTGAAATACTGTTATTTCTGGAGCAGAGCCAACAAGATTTGAGATGTTTATTGTATTGTAAGTTTGTGAAAGTTTGTGTAAGTACAAAGAAATTGTTAAGGAGGGCGAACTGCTGCAAGGAGTAAAGTCCTATGTCATAGTGAATGGCACGTTGGTGTGCTTTCGCACTGGGATTGGTTGGTGACGTAAATGTGCCATGCTGAGATTGGTCAGAAGCTTAGTGAATATAGCATTGAGATTTGTTAACTGGATTTTGGAAAGAAATAGCTGACACAGAATTGGTTAAAAGAATTTGACGCATCAGGAACAAAATCAAAACTTTGAATTGTCGTTGTTTTGTGTTCTAATTTCTGGTGATCATGAAATGTTTTAAAGAAATTAAGAGTTTGGCAAAAAGGGATGTTACTAATCTATTATGGAAAGAAGAGGCACCTCCGGAGGGTATGCCTGCACACACTCTGACATTATAATGTGGGTTATACACATGTTGTTGTCTTCATCAATGGTTCAAGATCACAGAGAAGGTAGGTCCATTCAGTTTTCTGAGATATGGAACTTTTGAAATTAGAATTTTGACAATTTGATAGAGTAGTTATTCGAGGTGAAGCCACCCCCTAGACCTGCACAACATGAGACTTCAAAATTATGAAGAAAGATGCCAAAGATAGAGAGAAGGAAAAATATCAGAGAAGGACAAAGAGAGCAGTGTGTAATTATGTAGATGCTCAATGGAATTAAGGACAGTGAAGATGGAAGAGAGCTATAATTGAGAAAAATGAACTGTATCTAGTCATTACAACTGAAGCTTTAGGAAAAGGAAATAATAAAAAGAAAGAAGGAGAAAGAAAAGAAAGAGATAGAAGAAGAGACAGAGAGCAATTCAGGTAATAACATTTCAGAAGAAATGTTGGTTACAAGGCCTCCACCTTATGTAACTCCAATTGAACAAGGAGAATCGAGTGCCAGTACGAGTAGTACAGTCAGGCCTGGCCGGCACAGGCAAGACGGGTAGGGCGGTGAAGCAGGGCAAGGGTGGGGCAGGGCAGTGGTGTGGAAGTGGATAGACGATGGAATGGGTAAAATATATATATTTTTTTAAAGCACTTAGATTGCACTCGCCGTATTGCCGAATCAGCGATGCAGCCAATGTAAGATAAGTGGTTTTGATTTTTGTATTTCAGTTTACCTATCTTAGCATCTGGCAACTCCCGCCCCACTGCCCAGCTCCACTGCCCCACTGCTCTTACCAGTGCCAACCACACCTGTGTACAGTACAGTGCTTCTGCACTTCTAGAAATTAGTACAGTACAATAAAGCTTTGTATACTAGTACAGTACAGACCTATGCAGATACTTCAAATTATTCCACCAGTTGAGGCTCAACTACAAGTAGCAGTTTCTACTGTGACTAGTACACCTGTAGTGCGTAATTCAGTGCTAGTACCACCAGTAAATGTCTAGGTTTTACCAAGGCCAGTTCCCAATTTCTCACAAAATGTAAATTTGATGCCAGATTTTCAGGGAGCAGTAGGTGATACGCCTGTAAATGGATTTTTCCCTACTTCACAGAATTCACAAATTGTTCTGTGGAGACCACCACAGACAGTGCTAGCACTTAAAAATTGAGAAATGCTAGTTTTCATACCTCCTGTGATCCCGAAGACATACATCCTACTGGAGAGGGAGGAATACCAACTGGATTGGAAGAAGCAGCAGGGTTTTGAAAGATAGACAGTGGAGAGGCACAAGAAAATCTAGACTCTGAAACAGAAAGACCTTTGAACATTACCCAATTGAAAATGGAATTGGAGGAGATAATAAGAGGGTGTTTAGAGACAGAACATTTAGAGAATACCAAAAGAAAGAATTAATTTACCTGTGTAAAGATATTACTAGACAAACAGCTGTCATACTTTATAAACTGACGGAATTTTCCCAGAAATATGAGATTAATCTTCCTACAAATGTGCATTTACAGAAACGTTACAGGGTGCAATTGGATGATGTAATGCATTCGCAGATGGGGCGAAACTGAAAAATTGGAAATTAAATGGGCAAATAAGCACAAAAAGAAAAGGAAGGAAGCTGAAGTGACAGGGAAGAAAGGTATGGATAATGAGGAAGAAACTATAGCCTATCGTACAGAGGTGACCAGTAAGTTTAGGAGGGAGCGGGACAGATGGGACACCCACACACACATGCACACATACGCATATACATTCACAGCTATGCATTCACACGTGCGCTCACACAAACAATCACATCCATTCACAACACTCATTACCAAACATTCATACATACATGCATGCACCAAACGGTAATTTTAAAAAAACACACACACATACCTGCAGGTCTGTCTCAGAGGTCCTATGAGGCTTGGTCCCAACATCATCACAGACTGGGGTGGGGTCAACAGTCTCACTGACCCCACCCCACTCTGTGATGAAGTGTCACTGATTGACACTCAACCATGGGTGCTTCAGGGCTTAAAACTGAAGCTCCCAGGTGCAAGGCAATGAGTAGTGCTACCCCTTGTCACAGAGGGGAGGCCCACTAGGACATATGCTGAGCTGAGGAGGTCACGCCCACAGGAGCTGTGACTTTGTCAGGCCAGCAAAGTTCAGCTCAAGCAGCCAGGAGCCTGCACATTTAGTGCATGTCTGGCTCCTGGCTTCCTGACCTGAAAATGAAGTGTCTGTCAGGCTGACCTTTGTTCAGCCTGACAGACACTGTCCATGAAGGGCAAAAGGTGGGGGCGTGGCCCCTCAGCCCCAGTGGACCAGCCACTGCTACTATCCTTTAAGGGAAATAGCAGGAGGGATGTATGTACATGTGCCCGGGAAACGAGGTGATGCCACAGCCTTAACAAAAAAGAATCCAAAATTGAGCGACAAACCAGTGCAGTGGTACTCACAGGTAGAACGTTTTAGAAAGATTTTGAATGTGTTCTGGGCTGATCTGGATACGTTCTTTGATATTGTGGTGCCTTCTGATTTTTGGACAGAGTGTAAGACTGCTGTACAATGGCACCAAGAGGAACCAGTGAGAAATACTTGGACTAACGCACTGTCTCCAGTGGTTATGGAGAAGCATGAAGCTGTGATTACTTTTCTAAAAGGCCGACTGCCTCAAAAAGATTTGGTTTGGGTTAAGATTAATCAAATATCCAAGGAGCTAAAATAATCTGTTCATGAGTTCTATGAGTGGTTGTTACCAGTGTTTCCGCAGCGTAGTGGACAAAAATACCCTTGTTTAGGGCTGAAACCAGGAATCAGTTCGAAAATAACACGAAGTGTGATCTGCTGGCAGAATAAATCACTTCCTGAAGTTCTAAGATATGCAAAGTACTGCAGTGATGACCTGGAAATGATGCAGAAAAAGATAAAAGAGAAAGTTATGCTGGCACAAACAAGGTTGGATCAGAAAGGTTTTCAGAATCCTTCTTTTATAGCGAATCAAGAAAATATGCAAGGTCCTGTTATTCCACAGGTTGGTTTCCTAGGTAATCAAGGAGGATTAAATGTTCCACAGGGTAGAGGTAGAGGTGTTCCAGTTAATACAAATTCGGGAACAGATGTTGCTGCTATGAAAAAGATTACTCCATGTCATATCTGTCATAGGGTCGGTCTTTGGAAGGAGTGTAGATATAATCCTAATAATGCAAATGGAAATGTGCATATGCAAAACGGATTCCAAATGTAAAATCTGCTCGCACAACTAATGCAAGTGCCTATGCAGGGACAAGTTCCAATGATGCTAGGCCCGCCAACTCAAATTATTCCACAAAACGTGGAGAATCTTGGATCTAAAATAAACCAAATGCCAAAAACAAATGCCAATTTGCTTCATAATGCAATGCAACAAATTCCTAAATAAAATCCAAATGACTTGCAAACGTACCCGTTTAAAAAAAAAATGATGATTCTGGTTCTGATGTTTCCCAGTGAAGGTCCCTGAGAGGGGAGGAAGGCTGCGTATTTGGCGCAGTCTTAGTGGTTGACCAGAGTTGTCCATATGTAGATGCTGAAGGAGATGGCAACTTTGTATAATTTCTCATCAATACAGTAGCTACCCAATCTACTGTTAGAGCAATGGAAATTCCAGACCTACCTCTCTCGGGGAAAAGTATCCAAGTTGTGGGAGTGACAAATAAGCTGTTTACCAATTCAATTTCAGAGAAAGTCCCAGTAAAAATAGGTTTGTTTGAAGAAAAACATTAGTTTGTAATTCAAGTCCTGTAAATTTGTCAGGGGGAGATTTATTGTGCAAGTCAAATTATACAATATATTTCACACCGGATGGTGTAGCATTTCAAACACATGATGAGGAGGTAGAATTTAAGATGATTCAACAACAAACAGCTAAAGGAATGTTTTCATTATTGACAGTTGAGGAATTGCCTGCAGGCTTAAGAAGCACTGTAATTGAAGAAGTCTGTGATCTCACAGGAAAGGATATTGGACTAATTACAGGTGTAGAACCAGTCTGAATTACATTAAAGGCAAATGTAGTGTATCCTAGAACACAATCATATCATTTGACTACTGAGACAATAACTCCTGTAATAGTGGATATGTTGCAGAAAGGGATTTTGATTTGGTTTACAGAAGCCCAATGAAAAATATAGGATAGTGCAGGAACCGAGAAAAATAAATGAAATAGTGGTTCTGTTGTTGTCCTGTGGTACCAAATCCAGCCACAATGTTGTTCCAAATTCCATGTACTGCAGAATGGTTTACAGTGTTTGACCTGTGCCAGACTTTCTTCTCAGTGCCATTGCATGAAGAGAGTCCATTTTTATTTTCCTTTGTGTTCCAGCAGAGGGTATTAGCATGATGTTGTCTCCCACAAGGGTGTACAGAAAGTCCTTTTATTTTTAATCAGATCCCGAAAAAGAATTTGGAATCATTACAGATGTCCTTCAAGTCAGTTCTTGTACTGTATATAGATGATTTGTTTGTGAGATCAGAGACATGAGAAACTTGCAAACAAGCCATATTGAATCACCTGGCTGAGAATAGACACAAAATGTCTCCAGGTAAATTGCAGTACTGCCAAAAAAGTTCATTATCTGGGACACATAATCAAGAAAGAAGCAAGGAAGGTGTCACCAAAGAGAGTGGAAGCCATTCTTAAATGGAATCCACCTCTAACTCAAAAGGAAGTGAGGATGTTTTTGGGAATGGTTGCTTACTGTAGACAATGGATACAAAACTTTTCCCTGGTGGAAAAGCCTCGACTGAGGTTCACACATCAAGATGTGTCATGATCAGATTCATTGGGACAGTGATTGCATGAGAGCCTTCCTAGATCTCAAACAAAGATTGTGTCTCACCCCAGCACTTTGAATGACAGATCATGTAAAAGAGTTTACATTATTTTGCAGTGAGAGAGAAGACTGTACTCTCTCAGTGCTGACTCAAATGCACGGAGATGCCCGAAAACCAGTGGCATATTTTTCTACTACACTTGACCCTGTAGCAGCCAGTCTTACTGGTTGCCTTATAGTGGTGCCACAGTGAGCACTAGCTTGGAAAAGAGTAAGAACATAGTGATGGCATGCCCTTTAACAGTTATGGTCCCACACTCTGTGGAGCTTCTATTGACAAGAACGAAAACTCAGTACATGACCGATAATCGTTTGACCAGATATGAACAGACTACTTTGTCTGCTGATAATGTCATTTTGAAAAGATGTCAGACATTAAATCCATTTATTCTGTTCTCAAGTAATAATACTCTTTATGATATTAAACATGATTACCTAGCTGTCTCAGATTTACACACCAAGCCAAGACCTGTTATTAATGATGAACCCCTGATTGAGCCCGACCATGTGTTATTTGTTGATGGCTCATATCTCAAAAATGTAATGAAGTCACACTGAGAGCTACATTTGCAGTGTGCACAATAAATTATGTTGCTCAAGCTTCATGACTTGAAGGGGTTGCATCAGCACAAGTGGTAGAATTGATTGCCCTTTCGTGAGCATACAGTTTAACTGCACACATGAGAGTGACAATGTATTCACATATAGTCAGTATGGCTTTGGTGTTGTCCATGGTTTTGGACAATAGTGGTTACAGCAGGATTGTCTTACTTCCTCAGGTACACCATACACAATGGAATGCATGTTAAAAATGTACTGGAAGCTTTAAAATTACTGGAAGAAATTGCAGTGGTGAAATGTGAGGCTCATCAAAGTGCCAATGGGTATATCACCATGGGAAGTTGATATACTGATTCAGTGGCACAGTATTGTGCTTTGTTGGCCTGTACATTTAATGGAAATTTCACATGCAAATCAGAAGAGGAGACCTCTTTCACCATGTTGATAAAAGTAACTGATTCCTGGGATGAATTAAAAAGAGTACAGGAAACTGTGCTAGAAACAGATGAAAATGGCTGGATTAGAGCAGGTTGTGAGAAAAAAATCCAATTAAATTTGGATGTCAGCAGATGGGAAACCTGTGTTACCAGATAGGTTGGTGTTCCCAATGACAAGGTAATATCAAGTATATACACATTTAGGGAGAGGTGCTATGATCCTATAGTTCCAGCAGAACTGGTTTAATCCCAGATTCAGAATGCTGGCAGAGGAAGTTTGTCACAGATGTATAGTTTGTCAACAGACAAATGCAGCACAGAAAACACATGTTACACTGAGTCACATAGGGAGATCGGGTAGTCCTTACAATAGGATGCAAACGGTTTTAGTCAAGATGCCTGCTTACAATGTACTGAGAATTATCCTGGTAATAGTGTGTGTCTTCTCAAGATGAGTTGAGGCCTACCCTACCAGAAGAAATTACAGTCTTACTGTAGCGAAACTGTTATTACGAGAATTGATTCCACGTTACGGGATGCCAGTTTCTCTTGAATCAGATAGGGAAACTCATTTCAATAATGAAGTCCTGAAGATGATTTGTAAAGCATTGCAGATCGAGCAAAGATTAAATTGCAGTTCCAGATCTGAAGCTTCTGGAATTGTGGTGAGAGTCAATGAGACTCCTAAGTCTTGATTAACAGAAGTTTGTGCTTCAACATCACTAAAAAGGCCAGTTGCATTGCCTTAGGTATAGATGAGTATGCAAAGCATCCCAGATAAAAAGACAGGCTTATTGACTCTTGAAATATTGATAGGCAGGGCAATTTGACTGCCTGCTGTACTTGCAAATGCACTTTTAAAAATCACAAATGATAAGATACTCAATTATTGCACAGGGTTAGCTGATGTTGTTTGTTCTGTTTCGTATCAAGTTACAGCTACCACAAGAGATCCACACCAAGAACAGCATCATGACCGCAATCCAGAGGCATGTTTAGAAGACTTGCTTGGAATTGAGATGGCAAATCCCCTACCAGTTAATCCTCCTAACAAATACTGCTGTCATATGTGCTGACATTCCAAATTGGATTCATGCTTCTCAACACAAAGAAAGGGAGATATCCTGAAGAAGCAGTTGTGGTCTTTCATCGTGTGCGAAGAGCATTGGTGACTGCATCAATAGTTGAGAGACAACTCAGACCAGTTGCTCCACTTCCACAAGAACAGCAAGAGGAAGAGAGGAGTAAAGATTTGCAATTCAAAAGACAGATTCAAGTACCTGAAGTTACACAAAGTGGCATCCAAGTTTCTAACAAAATAGAAGCAGAGACTGTTCATCAAAATGGAGACATTATTGATAATTCATCAGTACTACTGGAAGATCTAGGTAAAGGAACAAGCACTGAGATAAGGAAAGTCACCCGCAGAACTGAATAGACACAATACTATGAATAGGAATGACTGAGAAAAAGTAGATCAGTTGATCGTATTCCAGCAACTATAGCTGAAGAGGTCAAGTGATGAAAGTGGTACAGAGAAAAAGAAACAATCATTCAGAAGATCAAGAAGACAAAGAGTTCCTTGTTGAAGGTATTTAGCACCTGAGTGGACTTACTATGTTGATCAAGTACTGACTGTCATAGTAGAAGATCTGTAGGAAAGTGAGATCTGAACTGTATGAACCACCTTGATCTCAAGATTTAAAAGAGGGTTGGGAAAACCAAATAAATAAACTGGAAATCCTTGAGAAGCTGAAAGCAAACAAAACCAGATCAATGAAAAGAACTGTCCTGTTAGTCTTTTAATATTTTAATTTCCTATTTTACAGAAGATCAACTTAGGTCTCAGTCTGAAGTAGAAGAGTAGGGATAACAGAATAGAACACAGATAGAGTTAGGGATTGTCCAATTAGAAACTGAAGTGCAAATACTGAGTTGCTTTGAAAACACTACTAACGAAAATCTGCGGAACTGCTTAACATTTGAACTGCTGGATTGCTGAGCTGCTGATTTCAAGACATACTCAGCTTTATCTGAGACAAATATGTTGTATTAGAGACAAGTTTAGATATACTATGTGCCCAATGTCTGTAATAACAGTAATATTGATTGCCATAGTATTAACAGGGTTGTATTCATCCCCAGAAGTAGAACATAGAAACAGTAATATAACTAAGCTGCATGCATACCTTAGTGATGACGACCAAATGAGAGCTTCTTTTGTTAATTACAAGAGAGAAGATTCTTCTAGAAAGATCTATTCTAGATTAGTACAAGACTACACTCAAGCTATAGATGCAAAGCACTGGTATGTCTGTACTTCTTTACCTTCATATGCCTCAGAAGAAGTTACTTGCTATTGCATGCCACTACCTTATGCTAATTTTGTAATATTTTAATTTCACTTGAATATAGAGTAGAACACTTCGAATATTTGAATTCGACTTATGATCTAATTCTTTCAAAACTACCCCTGATAGAACGCATTAATTTACACCTGCAAGCAAAAGAAATGTACACTGATTGGTATTATTTCAACTCTCATAGACCCATAGATAGTGTTAAGGCCTGCAAAACAAATGTGCCCTGTTTGAAGAAACCTTAAGAGAAAATTTGCATTATGGCTTCAGAAAAGATACATGAACATAACACGTACCAAAGATAAACATAGTGATGTTTTGAAAAATGTTTGTAAGAAAGAAGTTGAATTTAGGAAGAACAGTGATTTGCACAAAACTATGATTAGACAGTCAATACAGAAGAAGAACACCTAAATGAAATAGACATGTAGGGATTAGTAGTTGTGAAAACAACTTTAACTTAGCAGGTGGGACATGGAAAATCTTAAAGGGAGAAGAAGCTGTGATTCCTAGAGCTTATTTTATTTGTGGACAAAATGCTTATTTCCTGCTACCTGCTGATTGGGAAGATATTTACTATTTACTCATTTTGATTCCTAAAATGTACCATTTACAAAGCTTAGATGCATTAACAATGACACCTGCGAATTGCTGAAACTGGAGCTGAATTAGTAGGAGATATATTTGGTACAATCATTCCACCTGTAGCTGTTATACAAAATGGTGAAAAGATGAGAAAGCTACCAACAGTTGTTGATAAAATGGCAAAAAGCATTCTGGAGTTTTGCTATTAGTTAACACTGAATTAATTGCTACACGGTCCATGTATTGCATTAGACATCCTACTCACAAAAAAGGGCGGAGTCTGCTACATGTTTAAATTAACACATTGTTGTATGGCGTTTTAGATTTCGAATAAATTTTCCTGATTCATGCCCTTATATAGATACAATTTGCGTTGCCCTTATATAGGCATAGAAATCAGGCCCTTATTTAGGCATATCCCAGGCATGGCTACTTCCATCTGTTCATCAACCGCCACAACGATTTCTTGGAACACCATATTCTTAAGCAGAAGGAACTTCCCCTAGCCTAGATATTGATTTCTCCAAGAAACTCATTATTATGCATGAACAACTATTCCTTAGGGGTTCATCCATGACGTTCATATGCCCGACTTTACGTCAAATCTGGCATTCCTAAACACCTTCAAGGTATAAATATACCTTCACTTGCTATAGCAAAGCACGGTGTGGTTCGGTGCAGTTCGACTACCTACTTGCCCGACGCAGCTCACTATAGCAAGTGCCGAAGGAAGCCGACTCTCCAGCTGAGGGACTGACAAGAAGCTGTCCTCCTGTGCTGAGAATCCAGCTCCAGTGTTTTTGACTCCCCTTGCGGTGTCTTGGGAAATCGAGTCCGAGACAGAGATACCAGACCGCCTTCATTCAAAGGTATGGAGCTGATTATAACCTAGAGAAACCTTTGGCAATTCGTGGCAGAACTAAAACCTATGCTAAACAGCACTTACTTCTTCCCTCGTACTAGACTTAAGTTAGGTAAATTGGGGTAGGCGTATTTTAAAAGCACCAGTTGAGTATTTTGATCTATGTTATTTATGTGTGTTTTGTTATATGCCATAGCACTAGACAATGCTATTACATTACTATTTTATAATACTATTCTCACTGTTCGCATTATACTTTGCATTCTGTCTAACGATTGTAGCAGTTCACCTCTCTTGCATGAGAAAGAAGACTATTCAATAAACCTTTTATTGAAAACGCCCATCTCACTATTTCTCTGCAACTCTGTAGAAACGAAGCATGCACAATTGACCGAGTAAAATAGTTATCTGTTGTTTCCACGACTCTGAAGATATTTGTTCCAGTCCTAGGGAAAGAAAGTTGTCATGTTTATGCGGTTGTCAGAAACTAATCCCTTCTTGTGTATTCAAGAAAGTTTCTAGGGACCTCTGTGCTAGCTGGCACTCACAATTAAGTTTAGTATATTCGATAGAGACATACTGACCTCAGTCCTTTGTCACATCTATAGGATATATTATTCCAATGCGCAAAGCCTATTGGGAATATAGGAACTACACTACACCATTGCTGTTCATATATTACTGATGAGGGTAAGGCAATTGAGAGCCTTGCAAAGAACATTTTAGATTTGAAACCATAAATTAGAAGAACTGGAAACACCTGGTGCTTTTGAAAAATATGGAAAGGGAGTCCAAAGGATTGGAAATTAGTTTGCAATAAAAAGAAAAAAAGATTTTTTTTCAAGCTGTGCTAATTACTATAATAATAGGTCTTTGTTTGCTGTTTCAGTATACATTATTCTTGAGCTTCAGACAGTTTATATGAAAAAGGAGGGAAAAGGAATCTCAAATGATTTGAAAGGTTTTGGCTCTAAATGGTATCATAAATGATGATTATATGAAATCACTTAAATATAGAGGTCAGAGAAGAAAAAGACAAGATTTAACAGATGATGAGGGCGCTTTTTGAATGATTTCACCTGTGAAATGACTTTAGTGTGATGGTTAATACAACCATCAGACGGGGGATTGTCAAAGTAGAAATTTACTTATAAAAGTGATTGATAATAATGTTAACTTGCCTTCGGTTTCAACACGACAAATGTATTTTAAAATGACATGTTAACAAATGACATGTTAACACATTGTGCAAAAAGCACCAGGCATTCCTTTTCACTAGACTTTCCCATCAATAAATAAATGTTCTTTAGTAAATGCTGAACCATGCAAAAGTTTATTTAATAACTTGGCCTTTATGTGACTTGCAAAATGTGCTGAGTTTATAAAATGTATTTAATTCTTAAGCAACATATTCTTGATGAACTAAAACTAAACTTCCTTTTTATCATATGTTCATATTATACTGAATAGAGAATTGTGTCTTAACAGTAAATGTATACTTATAAGAAATGTGAATGTCATTACCTAACAGGACATCTGCAAGTAAATGTTTCATGTCTTTGGTGTAGTTGATTGTTCCTCAGTGAAACACCGAATAAGTAAAAGAATAGACACTGCAATAATCTTCCATGAGAACCAAGGATGATCGTTCCCTGTTTAACAAATTTCTTCTATGAATGGATTCAGTTTGATAATGAATCGTGAACTTCATATGTTTGTGGTGGCAAAGGAAGATCGAAGCTGCTTACTGTTGGAAGATGAATTCTCATTGGATTGTAATGATCAGAGCTGCAACTTTATTGTTAGCCTGTTCTCGTGTTTTTTATATTAATGTGTGTTTATATCTAGCTATCACCATTCTTACTTGCATTTTCCCACTTGCCCCACTCCTGCTCACTTGCAATTCTCTCTGTGGGCTACTGATGATGGTGATTGCTGGTCCTGACACTTTGTAGGTGATAATATTGTTTATCTCTTTTGCCCTGATCGGTGCTGCTACTGCTGTGTCTCTTTTCCTATTCATCTGATCGAGATTTACTTCTGTACAGTCCCTACTCAGACTGTATTCTAAGGCTTTAAGAAAGATTAGACTCAGCTGAGTTTCAAGTACTACTCTTTATGCAGAGTTCGACATAATTTAGCATTATATTTGATGCCTTTTGATCTTGCTCTTTTCCAGGAACTCTTTTTGGGTTCTGTTAGGTTATGTTCCTTTTAGATAGGATTGGGACTAATTCCCTTATGGAATATGTCATTATTTTGCTTTATTAATGATTCTAACCATATTTTTACTTGATGATTTCTGAAAAAATATTATCTGATTTATTAATTGAATAACAAGATTAATAAAAGTAATTTACTAATCTCTGAATGACAAATAAAGGTTTTTAAAATTTTCTTAAAACTCTCATCATTGACTAACCCTAAAATGTAAATTTTGTTGATGATTGATTAGATTTTAGCTGGGGCTTTTTAATGTATTGGGAGTGCACTCTCTATAAAAAGAACATATAGCTTTCTCCAGGTCCCATGTGAATCCTGTGGGAATGCATAGGGTCCATGCTAAGTCCTGCAGGACCGTGACAGCCTGCAAATTTATGTCCTTTTTATTTAATTTTCAAGACTTGTCCAAGTTCTGTAATGATAGCAGCAACATAGTTCTTCATATTTCGGCCAGCCAATCACATTGGTCGGTCCAGCAGGACTCCCAAGGGACCAGACAATCAGTATGATTTATTTTCCATCTCCGTCCAATGAGACTCCCGTGAGAGTCCTGTGTGAACACATATCTTTACATTTAGAACTTTCATTTCTCTGAAATGAGATTTACACCACATCAGAAATAACACACTTCCTGGGTAAAAAAACAGCTTTCTGGAGAATTTAGTTAAATTCTGATAAGTCATTATCTAATTTTCATGGGAAGAAAGCATTTTGGGACCCTCCCGTTGTTTCCAGCCCCTGCTTGACAGATCAAAACCTTTCCAGGAAGTAGATGAGGTGGATGAATTCATTTTTTTAAGTTTCGTGAAGATTTGTCAAATGGCACCAAAGTTATTAGCAAAAGAAAAAACACTCTCCCTATGGAAACTTTGAACTAACTATAACTGCGCAGTGACGACCATCAGCTTGCCAGACAGAGAGACAGGCAGAAGACAGACAGACAGACAGACAGAGAGACAGACAGACAGACAGACAGATAGATAGATAGATAGATAGATAGATAGATAGACAGACAGACAGACAGACAGACAGACAGACAGACAGACAGACAGACAGATAGACAGACAGACAGACAGACAGACAGACAGACAGACAGATAGACAGATAGATAGATAGATAGATAGATAGATAGATAGATAGATAGATAGATAGATAGATAGATAGATAGATAGATAGATAGATAGATAGATAGATAGATAGATAGATAGATAGATAGATAGATAGATAGATAGATAGATAGATAGATAGATAGATAGATAGATAGATAGATAGATAGATAGATAGATAGATAGATAGATAGATAGATAGATAGATAGATAGATATGTTTGCTTAAAATGTTTAAATCTTATTTTGTGTGTGGGTTTGTATATGTGGATATATATACATATACATACATACATACATTACCTACTGGCAGTCGCCAGTAGGTAGTTATAGTTAGGACCTTGTTTCTATTCCCAATAACTATGGCGCCGGTTGACAAATCTTCGCAAAATTTTTACAACTTATGGCCCGCTCCTATCTTGAAAGTTTCGGGGGATTAGGAAAGCGGTGGCCGAGAAAAAAGGGGGTCCCAAAACGTGTTTTCTCCATGTTAATTTCCCACAGGAAACTTTAGGCACGGATACAGCCCGAACTGCTGAACGGAATTACACTAAATTTGGCGAAAAGCTAGCCCTTGTTTCAGAAAGAGCCCTTTTTGTTAAATGGTGTAAATCCGTTCAGTATTTCCTGAGAAATTAAAAAAATAGAGGTCGAAAAATGCATTTCCCATAGGAAACTTTACACACGACTACAGCTTGAATTGCTCAATGGAATTACACCAAATTTGGCAAAAGGGTAGTGCTTGCTTCAGAAATCATCCTTTTTTTTAAATGGTGTAAATCCGTTCAGTAGATGCTGAGGAAATAAAAAATAAAAGTTTCAATATTTAGAGGCACAGAGGATCGGTGCACCCTCCCGATCACGAGCTTTATTCTAATTGGCTGTCAACACTCCAAACCAGGATGTGTTGGCAGCACTCTTGTGACTTGGTAGAACTGAGTCACAAGAAAACAGGCAAACTAACATGCAAAACAAGAAAAAGGGGCAGGGTAGAAACACCCTGACCCCCTGGTGGGCCAAGTTACCGGGGCAAGTGAAAAGAATGTGTGGGGGGTCCCAATCCCCCCACACTGCCTCGGGGACCACCACTTCCCAGGGGCTTGATTTTATGACTTGCAGGGGGACGCAGCCCCCCCAGCACCATTCGCTCGAGGCCATCCCCTCGTGTCCCTTGTGTGCCTCTCGTTTAATAAAAGCATCAACTTTCACTCTTGGGGAGGGATGCCATCTTGGTCCCTACATAGGCAAATTCTAGCTGCAAGTGGCAGTGACCGTGCCGGCTGAGAGGTTCGGTGACAGTCCAGTGCAGACTGTGGATCGTCTGAGGGTAACAGGGTTGTGTCCGACTTGAAGCCTTAATACTTGCCAGAGACCGGAGTGTAGGGGCATGCATCAGAGTGGGAAGTGTCCAGTATACGAGTTGTCATGGGGTTATGTGGCGGCTGCAGCGACACTCCTGCTCTCACGATCTCTGCCATCAGAGGAGGCCACAGCACGCTGGGTGCATCCTTTTAAGCTGGCTATCATGAAATATTGATAAAGTGCTCGGCCATGCCTGTTACACAGGTTTAAGGTGGTGTAAGCCCAGATTCATAATGCAAATGTGTATATATTTTTTTATTTTTAAACAATCCATGTGTGTTAAATATAACGGGCAGTTTTTCTGCCTTTTCACAGCGATTACTATTGTATATTATGGAAACTCATATCATTACTCAAAAGGCCACCACCATTTCACCGGTTCTCACAGCAATAACACAGAAAAGCACAGAACCAGTAACGCGCCTGCTGACAGAAACGTGTGAAAGAAAACAAACACGGGTACAAATAAAAAAATGACGGCGCCATACTTAAACATAGACGGGCACGCAAACATGCAGACAGTAAAAGGCCTTTACAATCACAACAACCGTAAATACACAAACAGCAACCTCACCTGCGACTAACCGCAAAGAAAACATGCTTTTTATGTTTGTTATGAACGTTTATGTGCACACAAGGGGGCAGTGTTTATAAGTGAACACTATCCAGGATTGGGGCAGTTGGTTTCCAATGGTCGGATGGCACTCTGGGGAAGATGCAGAGAGTCAGTGGACAATATTGGCCCGGATTGCTCAGAAGGTCGAAACCGGCTCTGGCCACACGTGCATGTACAGAAGAGGCAGTGGTCAGTATTGCCTTTGGCAGTCAATGTGTTCATGTCAGGGAAGCTTAGTTGAGAATCTATGGTCATTGCCGTGCTGCCTTTGACCTGCAAGAGGGGCTGAATTGGTGGGGTAACGGGGCCCAATGTGCGCTTGTAATCACTTCAAGGGCGCACTTATACTTTCACTGTGAGTTATTGTGAGAAACGCTTAACAGGGACTCGGAGTCAGCGCGAGGCAGGCAGGGGATCAATCACAAAAGCGACAACTGTTCAGGTAAGCAAAGTGTAGTAGAACAAAGTACTCTCAAGCTGAGCGCAAAGACACGGGGGAAACAGAGACAAGACAGGCTGACAGATAAGCATGTGAAAAGAGAGTTTAGCGGTCAACAGGGACCTCCTAGTTTGGCTTGCCTGCCTGCCTCTC
Organism: Lissotriton helveticus; assembly: GCF_964261635.1. Classification (NCBI taxonomy): domain Eukaryota; kingdom Metazoa; phylum Chordata; class Amphibia; order Caudata; family Salamandridae; genus Lissotriton; species Lissotriton helveticus. Next base: position 595,985,622 of record NC_136063.1, on the reverse strand, counting down.
AGGCAGGCAAGCCAAATAGGGAGGCAAGCAGAAGCAAAGGTGTTGAGAAAGAAGTGCAGGCAAAGCAAGCAAACAGGCAGGAAAAAGAAATGGGCACGCTGATAGGCAGACAAGAAGAAGAGGCATGCAGGCATAAAAAGGCAGAATCGAGCAAGCAAAACGGGCGGGTAGCCTGTATGAAGACAAACAGGGAGATGCTCAAACGAGCAGACAGACTGGCAAATATGGTAACTCCATTTTCCAAAAATATTGACAGACTGACACATAGTGCTTAGATACCAACCCGCTGCCCGAGCCGGATTCATAATGTATAGCGCTCCATACTACTGCACTGACCAGTTACATACTGCCTAGGGACCCAGCCCATAGCTACCTTACTTCTTAGAGCCCCTTAACACTTTCAGACTAGGCTGCATACTTCCTAGAGCACCCATGCAGCTCCCTGAAGGGGATAGTTACGAGCCGAAGCCCTACACCACTCATCGGGCAGATATCATTCAGAAGAGGGCCCCATGCTACCTCCATATTACCCAGAGCCCTATAACTCTCACCGAGCCGGATACATAGTGCACAGATTCCAGAAACGGTCACAAAGTCCTTACACCGCTTCGCAGGCAAGTAACAACCAAACAGATCCCCACGCTGCCTCCAACGAACGGTAACAGACTGTGTGAACGCCCCCAAACACCTCTCACCAGAGTCGCGACCCCAGCCAGGCCCCCTGGTATGAATGTGCTGGGTGCGCGACTCCCATCGCGGCCCCCTAGTGTGAACGCATTGGGTGCGCAACTGTCAGCGCGGCCCCCTGGTGTGAATGCGTTGGGTGCATGGCTCCGAGCGCGGCCCCCTGGTGTGAATGCATTGGGTGCATGACTCCCAGCGTGGCCCCTAGTGTGAAAGCATTGGGTGCACAACTCCAAAATGCAAGGGGTGCGCGACTCCAAACAAAAAAAAAAGAATATTTTTTAAGTATACATCAAGTTTATATGTTTAGATCTTGGGTAGCTCTAAAAAGAGCCCTTATGTTTATTGGAAGATGTTGGTACCTACAAATAAGTACCTATGCAGAGGCTAAAGTTGTTGAGAAAGACTTTGCTACCCTCATCTGTGAAATGTACACCATCTCTCCTATAGATGCCATCCATATTAAAACGCAGATTGTTGTTGTAAATGGACCCCATCCTATAATCTCTGAGATAAGCAGAAACAGCTTTATTGACATGTTTCCTAGCTTTTTCAATCTGTGGTCAAAATTGATTGGACCAGTTCCATTTCTGTCTTTAACATTTGTTAGAATAGACAAAGGCAGTTTGGGGAAAAAGTAACATCAATTCTGCAAAGGTGTCCTTCATAAGCATTGGTCACTTTTTATTATGAAGCAGAAGTCTGCTGTTTTGTGTTTTGATTGTCGAACATCTTTGAGCGATGCCTGCTTCCGAGTGACAATGAACCTTTAAAGGGAGACTCCATTTAGATTATGACGTTTTTGACATTTACAAGCTGTATATATGTATGAATGTATATGGCATTTGTCGCACGACTTTAGCCAAATAGCTAGCCATGATGTCACTCTCGGCAGACTTCCCTCATTCTACATATGTGTTCTCTCTCCTTCTGCATGTGCCTCAATTCTGTGGTGAAATTCCCCAGTAAAGGACTGCTTCAGATGTGGCTGGGAAAGTATTATGAAGCATAGATCACTCCATGTTACACTGGATGTTTTTTCATACCATGGAGGTTATTTTGTTGTAAGATCTGTATACACTACTACCTAACACTTTGGGGCATATTCACAAGAAGCTATTGCTGAATTAACGGCACTTTATTGCAGCCAAAGTCATGATAAATTTACCCCCCATTCACAAGCTGGTGCTAACAGTCCACAGCACCAGTTTTCCCGCGATAGCAGCCGAAAACGACATCACCACAGGGGACCCCCACAGCTATCGCTAATGAGATGCAGAGTAGGCAATCCGTGAAAAAAGTCATGACAACACGACACCTCAACATTCACAACGACTAGCCAGATCGGTGATAAGAACACAAAACACGCAATAAGGCGCGTTAGCAGCAGGAAATTAACACCTGCTCTGACCTGGTGTGAAGTTGGTCCACAGCCTGCAACATAAAAGGGAGCCCAGCCCACAGCCACACCTGAAGACAAACAGATGCCATGGAGCAACTGAACATGCACCACGGACACCCAAGAGGGCCACAACACCCACTGACACCACGCCCAGGGCTGCCCCTCCCTGGCACCCACGACCAAAGACATGCCACATCAGTTTCACCTAAACATGTATGAAATAATCCGCCTAATGTCGTACAATCACAACTGGAGACATGCATGTGTCATCATAGAAATGAGCATCACACATTCACTTTCGAAGCAACCAATTACATTTTATTGAAATTAACACAGAAATTAAATGAAGACACCTGGCGGCTCCCCTTGGGACAATCGGTAGGTCACAGCCTGCAAGACAAAAAAACATGATGAGAAGGTGTGTCCTGCACACATCAAATGATAGAGAGAGTGCGAAGGAGAGAGAGAGAAGAAGAGAGGGAAGAGAGAGAGAGAAAGGAGAGGGGAGAGAGTGAGAGAGAGAAGAAGGAAAGAGGAGAGAGAGAAGAAGAGAGGGGAAGAGAGTGAGAGAGACCACCAAGGCCACACAGCTCGCCTGTTGCTACCGGTGTGTCTCCAACCACTTGCCGGTTTGTATAGCAGTACACCAGGTCACACATCAGAGTCAGAGCTGTCATCTGAAAAAGAGTCCAGATACATGACTGGCACATTACACACACTTGCACAAGACAATGTTGTCTGCCCTTCCATGCACACCTAGGCAGAGGCATCCCAGCCCCTCCCTCCGCCTATCAGAGCATGCCCGCCCATGCACACCCGGTCCTCACTGCTCACGTTCCACCACCCGCATGTAGACAGCAGGTCCCACCAAGTGCCGCTGCAGGCCACAAGCCTGGGGCCTGCAGACATGGCACCCTCCACACCATGCAGCCATGCTGTGCAGGCCACCAGGTCTCACGTCTGGTGCTGGGTCTTGATTACACCATGGAATAGGAAATACCAGGGCACCTGGCAATATCGCAGCCTGCACAGCCGCTCAGCCCAATGGGGACCACTAACTCTGTGATCCCAGAAGCGAGGCCACGTGGTGGTAGGCCCGCGGCCGCAGTGCGGTCCAGCAAGGCACACAAATCCTGAGCAGTCCGGACCGCTGGGACGGGACATCATCGCAGGCTGCACACCCGCTCAGCAGCTTAAGTTGCCAATGACTCAGTGCACCCAAAGTCACCGCCCTGTGGTGGGGTGCCTGTGCCGGCCGCAATGCAGCATGTGCCACAAACACTGTTAACCCCAGTCAGCGCCACGTGGTGGTAGGCCCGTGCCGGCCTCGAGGCCTCGGGTCCATCATACAGTCACCACCGGCATAGGGGAATGTGACGTTGTCGGCCCCTTATACTTACGGGGACACATGGCCTGTGACTCCTGTGCCAGATGGGTGTGGTGTAGGTGCAAACCTGCCCTCAGGGAGTGGCTGTGACATGCTGACAACTAGACCATTGACCTGCACACCACCAGCGAGTACGCCTGCGACGGGTAGCAATGAGGCCACCCTCGGAGCGTAAGTAGAGTGGTCTGGCATGGTGTACACTGTACCAGTGCAGGGCCTGCAACAATGACTCGGGGGCTCTGGGCATGGTTCAGTCCATGTCCCGACTAAAAAGTGGCTGAGGCGTGCATCCCTGTTGTGGTGTCCATGGGACCCATAACACAAATTGCTATGCAGCAACCTCTGACTAGCATCAAACAGGATGAGCATCATTGACGCAAGGGAAATCACTGACCCTACATACATCCACACATACATACAAGAATGATGAAAGACATGACACAGCAGTGCGTCACTGGATGTTTATTGCACATCCAGTGCAGCTCTACAGCTGGAGAAGTACAGGGCAATGCCGAACACACTACACAATAAGGCCCTTGGAGGGCCAGGCAGAGTCCATCTGGGGGTGACAAGTACTGCGTAAGAGGAGGGGTGTAGTCTGCAGTCTGGTCGGCGTGTCATTGGTCATAAAACAGGATATGGCACTTCATGTCGTAGTCCAAGGTGAGTGCATCTGTGTGAATATGGGGTCAGTGGAAGGTCATATAACCATGTACGTGACCAAGCAGAAACTGAGTCCTTCTGATCACAGGCCTATCCATGTCCTCATCCCTGGATGTGTGCTCTGCCCCACCTGGGGGTGTTGCAGTACCTGCTGCGGCACTGTGTGCCACTGACACATCAGGGGCCAGAGGTGGATTGTCGGCCGTACTGTGTGCTACTGAAACATCAGGTGCCGGAGTGGATAGGCCTGCCACAGGGAGGCAGAGACACACCAAGGGGCGGAGATATGGATAGTGTTGGGACAGCAGCATTCATAATTGCCATGCCTTGTGGAAGCAATGCCATGATGAGGATCTGCAGGGCATGGTAGATCCCAGCTACATTCCTCTGATGTGCAGCAGTGGCTGCCATCCTTTCTGCCTCCATCCGCACCATGTCCTCCATGAGCCCCCACATGTGTGCCAGCTCACGGCTGGTTTAGCTGGAGCCACTCTGAGCGGACAGGTGTTCTTCTCTCCGCGTTATGACTCCAGCGATGTCAGTCAGGGCTCGTAAGAGACCATGGAGTGGGCCTACACACCCAAGGATGGCATCAAATTTGGTTGCCATGATGCCGAAGCCCAACCGCACCTGCTCTGTGGTCTCCCTCTGGCACTCCAGCACACGGCGTTGGAAGGCCATGTGTTGTTCCTAGGGTCTTGGGGGCGTGCCGGGCTGTGTGTGCCTCCTGCTGGGTGCTTTGGGTAGTAGGTGGGGTCTCCTCAATGTAGCTGGGCTGCCCTGATCCTGGGGGTGAGTGGCGGATGAGGTCAATGATGTTTTAGATGGTTTGGGTGTTGATGCCGGTGTTATCCTTCTCTTCATCAGTGAAGAGTGGCTGGCACTGCTCTGCAGGAGGTGTTGGCAGTGCCCCTGCAATGTGAAGGGGAGATGGTGTATTACAATGTGTCCACATGTATGTAGCCGCATGGCACATGTTGACATTCAGGCAGTATGGCATTGTACGTTGTGACAGTCTGTAGATCTGGGCGAGGACCCAGAGTCATTGTGGGTGTGCTCCGCTTCATTGTGCATGTGTGCATTGTGTCCATCTCCACCCGTCCACCCGTCCCCCCAGTACCTGGTGATCAGTCACCCTGTTGCTGTTGTGTTATGTCCTGTCGAGCAGTGTCCGATCCCCTGACTCCGGCCACAGTCTCCTCTCTGATGACTGTCAACACCAGCTCCTCCACGTCATCCAGCTCGAGCTGTGGCGCTCGGCCCCACCTCCAGTCTGCACTGCTGCCTTCTGGTTGGTGGAAAGTTTCTCCTTGGTCCTCCGCTTGATGTCATTCCATCGCCTCTTGACCTCGTCCATTGTTCTCTTGTACTCCCCAATGGCATTCACCTTGTCCAGGATGTCCCACCATATTCAATTTTTGGTGCCCAATGACACGTTGGAGGTGACGAACAGTTGTTGATGGTGTTCCATCACCTCCGTGACTATGATCCTGTTCGCCTGCAGACTGAACTTTGTCTTCCTTTTCTTCTTGTCCTTGCCCTTTCCTGTCACCGAGGTCCTGGGCTGGTCGTCCAGGGTGCTTGTGGGGTTGCGCTCATCGCCTGCACCTGCTACGGCTGCCTCCATGGTGCTTGGGTGTTGGTCAGTTTGTGTTTGGGTGTTTTTTCTACTTTTATGGTGATTTTTCCCACCTGCCAGGTGTGTGTTGCAGGCCTGGCGCTGCTTATCGCTGATTTCCTCATCGCACTTTGGCCCATTGCAGGTTTTTTGGTGATGTGGTTTGTGTTTTGTCTCCATCGAGGTGGTTGTATCACGGAAATTGTCCGCGGTTTCGGCGGACTATTAGATACTACTACCGCCGTGTGGTGAATTCGACGTGGCCACAGGGTTATTTTCCCGCGATAGGCTGCGACCTTGAAAGTTGTGTTACGCTATTCTTGCGGTAGTTATCACACGTTCTTGTGTATATACCCCATTGTTTTTTCCATAATCCAGATTGTCATGTATGAGCTGCAGCAGATGTCTTTTTTCCTAACGTTTTACGTAGACCCGTGTTAAGTAAAATATTGAGCTGAGGAAGATATATTTGTTGCATCATGTTAAAGTTGAAGAAATACATTTATACCACATTATAAACCACTAAAAACAAATATGAACTAGATTGGTTGTGACCAAATATAGCATTCAAAATGACGAAATCAAATGTAAGGACAGCTTGAACAAACTTTTTTAGTTAGTAAATAGTAATCCATTTCTCTCATTTTGAGGAACAGAACATCAGACATTTTCTGATGGAGAGTACACATTCTCAGTCTACGTTTTGTCACTTCATAGAATTCAAAATTGTTAGATCTGGGGGTCTCTAGTTGGCATAGGTAGGTACCAATGTCCAAACAGGGACCCTTGCTTCTAGTCAGGGTAAGGGGGATACACTTTCAGATAACCCCTGCTCACCCCCTTGGTAGCTTGGCACTAGCAGACAGGCTTATCAAAGGCAATGTGTAAAGTATTTGTACCAACACTCAAAATAATATAGTGAAAACACCACAAATGGACTACACACTAGTTTAGAAAAATAAAGTATTTTTATCTAAACTACACAAGACCAAAACAACAAAAATCCAACATACACAGTTCAAGAATAGGCTTTTCAAAGAGATCAAGGGTTTGCGTCAAAATAAACCACAGTTGCGTCACTTTTAGCCCAAAGTACCTGTAGATGCGGCGAAAGTTCCAAGCGGCAACTGAAGCATCAAAAAACAAGCGATGCGTCACTTTTGAGACCCTGGGGAGGCGAGGCGATGCGACAACCCCGCTGCATGCAGCGTGCGTGTTGCGACTAATCCAGTCTGTATGGGAAGCGATGTGATACCTTGTGTGGATTCCGGCGCGCAGGTTCTCTGGTAGGATGCGTCTCCCACAGGCATGATGCGACAATATTTGGGGCGGCGACAATCTTCGGTGCAGTGGCGATGCACGTGCAGCGTTGATCATCTTCTGCCGCGGCCCCTCTATGCACTTGCGTTGGACTCTGCGACAATGTTTGCAGTGACGTGATGCGGTCTGCAAGCAAGCGGTGCGACGATTTCTCATAGCGACGACAGGCTCTGTGACGATACTCGCAGCAACAGGCGATGCACTGCGCAAGCGAACAATGCATCGGTTCTTTCAGAGGCAACAGGTGCTGCGACGATCTTCGCGGCGACGTGAATTCTCTCGCACTGTCGATGATGCGCTCCGCAAGCGAGCGATGCGTTGGAAATTGTAGATCTTCTTCTTTTCCAGCTCCCCAAACAGCTGGAAACAACCTCCAGAGACCCCACAACTGGATCAAGCTTTCCAGGCAGGTCAGAACTCACACAGCACAGTTCCGGGGGGAAGCTGGGGGTGAAGTCCTTTTGTTCCTGGGACTTCATAACAGGAGGCCAGCTCTCCTCGGGCCCTTGGAGATCTCTTCAAGGAAGGGGACACAGCAACAGCAAAGTCCTTCCCCTCTCCTTGGCAGCAAAGCAACTGCAGGTCAGCCTTACAGCAGGTCAATCCTTCTTCTTCAGTCTTCCAGCTTTCTTCTTGGCAGAGGTTCCTTCTTGATTCCATGATGACCTCAAGTTCTGGGATCTGGGTATCCCTTTTTATACCAATATTTACTTTGATCTCTGAAGGCAGAGAGGCCTTTGCCTTGTCCAAACCAGTTCTGGTCAGTCCTGGAGCACTCTGTTTACATGACTCCTTCTTTCCTTTGAGAGAGAGGGGCAGGGTCGTCAGCCGCAAAGCAGGAGGCAGAGACAGCATTGTGGAAGGCAGGCACATCCCTATTCAGGCCCAAGTGCTATCCCCTCCCACCACTCAAGATGCAGATGGAGCTATCCGGCCCTGGGCTGACCCAGCCAGCCTCCTGGAGCCACCCCAGCCCATGTTACTCCCAAACCAGACAGTCAATTCACAAACAGGCAAAGGCACACAGAAAGGTTAGACTAGAGAACAGCCACTTTCTAAAAGTGCTGTTTTCAAACACAGGATTTAAAAACCATCCTTCCTAAAAGATGGGTTATTAAATTCTGAGTTTGGGAAACCAGACTTCAATTTTCTATTTTGCTCTTTTTGGAAGAAAGTTGTATATAAAGAGGGTTCAATTCAAAGCATTTACAGATATGACCCTTGTATTTGCTCAATGAGACAAAAGTGCAATATTTATACAGTGCTCTGGGTGACATAGGAAAAAGGGAATGGGGATACTGTGTTCACGTGTGGGAGGGGGAAAGGAAAGGTAGTGGTGACATATATACATCACCGTTGTTCATACATGATAAGAATGTTCACAATAAAATACATAACTCAACAGGACCCAAACATTATTTTATGTGATGTCGCTAGAGTTTGTATTTGAAATGTATTCTACCTTAGATATGCCTCCATTCCGAATCTAGGAAACTCACAATCTGACGCTTTCTGGTCAGACACTTCAATTCAGTTGACGAGCTCATTCTAGCCCTACACTTTTACTGAATACGGCGGATTTGGTCCCCCCGTCATCCCCCACACGTGCTCCCCCAGTCCTGATGAAGACCCCACCTCAAGGACCACTATCTATCCTGAACTAGGGGGTCGAAACATCGACTACATTTCAAATACAAACTCTAGCAACATCACATAAAATAATGTTTGGGTCCTGTTGAGTTATGTATTTTATTGTGAACATTCTTATCATGTATGGAAACGTATACAACGAACAACGTTGATGTATATATGTCACCACTACCTATCCTTGTCCCCCTCCCACACGTGAACACACTATCTCCATTCCCTATTTCCTATGTCACCCAGAGCACTGTATAAATATTGCACTTTTGTCTCATTGAGCAAATGCAAGGGTCATATCTGTAAATGCTTTGAATTGAACTGTATCAGATACCCTTGAACAATACAAAGTCACGGAAGTGGATGTACTACCACATTTCAATTTGTGTTGTGTTTTTGTGCTATTATAATTGTATGAAAAGTTGTGCTTGCTGCCGCAACCACATTTTTTGATACTGTACTCCTTTTGGAAGATATGCAGGTAAACATTATTCACAGCATTCCCCATTCTAGCCTCTGGGCAAGAAAGCCTTTCAATAGTGAAAAACGAAATTGGCAGTATTTCACTATCAGAGCATGTCACCCACACTAGTACATGCTCTACCTTTCACATACACTGCACCCTGCCCAGGGGGGTACCTTAGGCCTTCCATTGGGGTGTCCAATGTGTACAGAAAGGGAAAGGTTAGGCCTGGCCAATGTAGACACTGGTCAGGTCAGCATGGCAGTTAGCAACCGCACAAAGGCACTGCGGTGGCAGGCCTGAGACACCATTTTAGGGCTACTCATGTGGGTGGCACAATCAGTGCTGCAGGGCTACTAGTAGCATTTGAATCACCAGCCCTGGCACACTCAGTACACTTTACTAGGGACCTACTGATGAAACAAATCTGCCAATCATGGATAACCAATCACAATAACAATTTAAACAGAGAGCATATTCACTATAGCACTGATCAGCAGTGGTAAAGTGCCCAGAGTCCTATTGCCAGCAACAACAGGTCAGGAAAAATAAAGGAGGATGAAGCAAAAAGTTTGGGGACAACCCTGCAAAAAAAGGGCCATTTCCAACAAACATTAACCCCTTCGATGCGGATGACAAAGCCAGCTCGTCATGGGTGTTACCTGCGCTACGCGGATGACGAGCTGGCTTTGTCACAAACCGCACGATTTTGAAATTTCAGCGCACAGCGGGAAAACCCGCTAGCGCGCATGCGGTTAAAGAGAATTAATTAGGGGGTGGGCTCTGGCTTTAATGTGTGGCATTAAAGAGACTGTCAAGATAACTTTTGTCTTCAGTTTTAAATAACTAGCCAAAATTGTAACCCCTTATATAGACTCGGGAAAGATACAATCATGGGCTTTTAGAGAAAATTATCGAACAAACCTTTTATTGAAAACTAGGATATTTTATGCAAATGTCCTTCGACTTTAGAAGAGTGGTTAGGCTTATGATAATGACGATGAAGATGCCTTGGAGAGGAGATGCAGCCTCACCAACAGAGACATAGAGAATGATTCAGAATAAGGTAAACACACACATGAGGCATATAAAGGGAACCTTGCCACTGCTCGACTTAAATATCCTTCATTTGGAGCGCCGCACATCCCATAATGATATGACTATGTTTAGATTGTGTGGCTCAATATATATGAGGTCCTTATCTATCTGCACTAATTCAACTGTGTCCTGTATTGGTGCAATTTTCTCAGGTTGGATTAGCATAAAATCTATATTTTAGCAGCTCTTTCTAATCAAATTAAATAGCTTTGGTAGCACTCTATCTAGTAAGATGCTATGTGGCAAGGCACGGTTAATTTATTACCCTTTTCCCTTTCATTAATATTTGGTACTCAGAACGTCTGTGATGAGTACTGTACATAGATAATGCATAAACTACCTGCGAAAAAGGCATGAATATTTAGTGAATACAATAAATTACCCGGACCCAAGAAAATAAAATGGGACATGATGTGATCATTTTGGATAGCTTGAGCGCTGCCACTGACATGACTGATGGACCCCACCATTGATTGATGAATGAAAGTCATATGAAAAAGGACATCCGCCCATTTACAATCACATGAAATTAATGATGTAGCTTTGCCGGGTGGCGTGAAGCATCCTATCAGGAATGCTTTTGTTACCATTGTAAGCCCAGGCAAACGTTGTGCTTGGATTGTTTTCACTGAGCGCTTCTCTTCTTGGGCTGCGGGTGATGGAAAGGCGGGCGGCCATGTTGTGGCAGGTCTCACACGAGGCAATATGCAGGAGCTCGTGGCAGCGCCCAAAGTACAAGGACGAGTCAATCAGAAGCAAGATGGGGTGGCAATCAATTCTACAAAGGGTTGAAAAAAGCAGACATCTCACGTATGCCAGTGACGTATGTCATTCAAAAGCTTGCAAACACTTTATTGATTTGTGTGTGCAAGTACAAGAGCGGATTTAAAAGTAATGTTGGTAGCTCATAGACAAACGGAAATATCGAATGGAACATTATTCTCTTTTTATGCGCAATCACTGCTCCGCCCTGGGAAACATTAGTGCCCAATACAACAAAAGCAATAAACCTGCAAAACATATCCAGAAAGTAAAACCTTCTGACAAATGAAATTGAGGTAACAGCCAGGTTCAGCTAGTGAAGTGAATTTCTCTGGGATTTTTCTCATCAATGTTTCTTTCCAAAATAACGAATTCGTATTGCTGGATGAGGACTCCACACGTTAGTATTACTGAATCACTACTTGAGAGGTTTGTAAAGATTTTTGGACATGTATTCGTCAATCGTAATAAGATAAACATCTTTAAATAGCAATTAGCGCGTTACAAATATTTAATTGCAGTTAAAGCGCCATACTCTCCCAGGAAAATTTAGGCAAATAGACAAGTGTAAGTTTACTTTAAAACAGACAGTCCAGATTTTCAGGAGAACGCCGGGATTCGAGGTACATATTAGCAGAAAAAAACAGTTCAGTAGACCTTTTAAGGGAGGATAGGTTGCCAGGAGTTGACATCTTTTGCACCAACAAATCCCAATATCGCCAAACAAACCTTTTTATGTAGTTCAGCCCTCTGACAAATTCAAACACCTCTATTACAAGACTATTTAATAGGAGACAACCCCAAAGGTTGTATTACTCATTCCTTTACCAACCCATTTTCCCCCCAAACCATGAGGTTTCACCGATGCAAATGGAACAACAAGTACATTATATTTTGAGGGATGGCAACAATGCGTACAATGCAAAATTATACAAATGTCACAAAATGTTGTTTGTTGGTATCTCGCTAGCAATTTTTAAATAGCATAAAACATCATGTGTGTTACTAACAGGTTATTGGTTGAAGCAGAAAATGCCTCTTTGCAAGACATTTTTTGCTTAAACCAACCATAAGCAACAATTATGAAAATGTACATATTGCAATAGGTCGTAAATTTCATAATTTTGCCTAACATAAAAGTGAAAAATTGTGAACTCTATGTAAAATGTTGCCAAGACATAGTTGTATTACGTAAGTCATGAAGTCACTGTTACATGCCATGAATTGTTTAAATAAAATCTTTTCCCACAATTGGCAGACATAATGTTATATTACATTTACTCAATTAATTACAGTTGTCACACTTCAAACAACTAAAAGTACCAATCTTTGGTTTATTGAAAGTCAGTTGTAATGTTCCAGATGAATCCAAGTCTACTGAATGGAAAATCATGGTAAGTAACTTTCAAACCCAGTGATGTGCTGTAAAATGCTCAATATATGATCATTTTAAATTATGTATTTGTGGGTCAGACATTTTTCGCATTGCGTCATTAATTTCTATTTTGCTAAGCAATTTTTGTTATTGCTTCAATAAAATGTTTATATGTTATCCATGAAGGAGATTGCATTGATAACTAATCAGGAGAAAGTCCTTAGTTTTGAAGTAAGCTCAGGCCGAGCTGGAGCAAAGTAAAACAAACTAAGGCCTGATTTAGAAATTTTCAACACAGCGCAGCATCCACATTTGCTGCACTGTGTTGCACAATGGGGAAAACACAGTGCCGGGTCATATCTACTAACATTGTCTGCTGATGCTGTTGTCCCCTGGGCTGGAGTTCTAAGAATGCTGCCTTGCGCCAGGGATAGAGATAAGGGTGCGCTGTCAAGCATGAGATTTGTATTGGAAGCATATTTTTCAAGTACAATTTCCTATGCAGAGCAAACTTCCACACAGTCAATGTGTGGTGTGCACTGCAACACAAATATATTGATTTCTTCGGCGAAATCAATGCATTCCAACTTGTTCACACTTAGGTGTTTATTTTTAAAACAAAGTACTGTCTGGCAATTTTAGTGGATCAGTTTTTGAGTCAAAAGCTATGATTGTTTGTGCTGATTTATCCCAGCATTGCCTTCTTGATGCAAAGTTATGCAAGTCAGTAAATGCGATGCCCCACTTTGCATCACTTTGCAGTGGCTCAAACGCTTAGAAAATCTGATCCTAAAAATAAAAGCAGGTCTCTGTGAGAAAGCCTGAACCAATCCAGAGCAGTTTGACAAAAATGAACAGCTATGTCTCAGAGAAACTGCGTGTATTGAATTGACAGCATCTAAACCCCATTCAGTTTAGTAAAACAAAATTATATAAATTAACTATTAGACTGACAACAAAACTTGAAACAACTTCTAGTGGAAACACGAGTTAAGAATGTTAAAAGAAAAAGCATTTATAGAAATCAATAGGATATTTAAAAATCCATCACATCTTATGGGTCTTGGTACACCAGAACATAAGCACCTTTTAAGGGTGCCCATGATTGAGCATGAGTGAGTAAAGTCTATTGCTTTTTCTCAGTCTGGTTTACCTTTTAACTTAAAAACTTATTTAGACCTCAAAATACATTAGAGGAGCTTAGCTGAATTTTCTTTTTGTGGTCCTGTAGATGATTTGGACTTGGACCAAAAAAAATTCTAAGTTCCAATTTTAACAGAAAAGTAAGACAGGTTTCTCAACCACTCTTTTCAGAGCCCATGTCAAAAATCCAGTCCCAACTGATATTGCTGGTTTTCATCAAGGCAGTGCAGTGGGCTCTTTTCCTGGGACTCTTGTCTTACTTTTCAGCCTTCTGACGAGATGAAGCACACCAGTGGCACTTCTGGATTAGTTGTGAGTCCTTCTTCTCCTTATTGGATCAGCAAGAGAATAGTTCATCTTCTAGTCCTTACAAAAGCCTTATATGTTAGTGATTTAAGAGAATTCTCTAATTTCTTACTCAGATAAAAGCTCTGGCAGCAATCGCCATCGTCTTGTCTTCCCAGATACCACCAGCATTCCAATTTCTAGGTGGCTGAAGCAGTACTTGTAAGAAAGTGGTTTATCAGTAGGGGTTGATTGGTGTCCACAAGAAGTATTGAAATCACTATCATACTAGGTCCAGTAAAAGTTTTCAGTAGTGTAAATGCAAGCTCAACGCCTGCTATCTATGGCACAGAGCGGATAGGCCTAATTTAATGAACATTTGTAAAGCATTCAGATGTAGCAAAACAGTTAAAATGTCGACAACACAACACAATAAAAATACAACTCCCATTTATAAAAATAAAGAAAAACGCAATAAGCGAAATGACACCAAAAAGCCAAATATATAATGGGGGAACTGGAAAAATAAATGTGTAAAGATTTAACTGAAGATATCACCAAAGAGCACAGCATTAATGGTAGTTCAGGTCATTACGTCTTTATTTCGAAATAAAATTCATAAAAGACAGCATACAATACATGATATATTAAAATACAGCATTCATATCTCATAAAAAAAATTATTAAACAGTGAAAAAGACTTTGCGATAAAAGACCTTCTTACATTGTCATTTATAATTTATGGGGTGTTCAGATTCCTAATACGGATCAGCCAGGCCCCGCCTAAGAACTTGGCCACACCAACCACAATGAGCTCAGATCTAATAGTACGAAGCTTCCACAGGGCTTCAAGGTGTCCCCCACTATTCAATCTACTACATAGGGGTTGGAGCCATTTTGTACGCAACGCTTGATAGGCTGGACAAGCAAAAAACAGATGGCCAATACTTTCCACATGATCCGGGCACCAGGGACATTTGTTATTTACATTCCCTAACCACTTCACAGTAAATGCATTAATAGGGAGTGTCCCAACACGGAATTGGTGGTACAATTTCCTATCAAGGGTTTTACATATCACATCCCAATAAGGCTCAAAAAAAGGTGACAATTTATGAGTCAAAAACTGCCTTGTTAAGTTGGTCTCAAGTGATTGGGTGACTGCAGTTGGATTAACAGATGCCCAAAACAGGTCTTTAAAGTCATGTTTGGATGGAAAAATGGAACTTCCTGGATTAGTCCACAAGTGATATAAGCCCATTTGTAGCAAAGTGTGTTTGACTTCCCTAAGCCAGGGAATTCTAGAGGCACCCAGCAATGATTTTACCTCCGCCAGTTCAGTGGCGAAGATGCTGAGCTCTGGGGTTATCCAGAGCCGACGCCATAATGCCACCAGGCGAAACCGGGCCATCTCATTTAAGGGTCTACAGCCTAAGTCTAGCAGCAGTGGTTTAGTAGGTGTGGACTGGGGGAGCCCAACCAGATTTCGTAAGAACTTATTCTGGGCTATAGCCAAGGTAGACAAATCCTTATAGCCCCAAATATCAGCACCATACAGGGTAGCTGCCTTTGTTTTAGCTTCATAAATCTTTAGTGCTGGGGCTATACGTTTGGTCAGAGATTTCTTCTGTTCCTGTAGTAAACAACCTGTGAGACGAACAAATTTGAGATATAATGTCTCAATCTGGGGTTTCCAACTTAGTTGGTAATCCAGGGTCACACCCAGATAGGTCATTACCTTCACCTGTTCAATCAACACACCATTCAGACTAACAGAGCTTGTAATCAGGTTTTTATTACTGAAAACCATACATTTTGTTTTATCTACGTTAATCTGTAGATCATTTGCCCTGCAAAACTCTGCAAACCTATTCAGAGCTGTCTGCAACCCGCTACGGGTTTTAGAGAGAAGCAGGGTGTCGTCAGCAAAAATTAACATCGGGTACTTAGACCCCCCCAAAGAAGGTGCATCTGTCTGAGTGTTGGTGAAGAATTTGACAACCTGGTTGATGAAGAGGAGAAACAGGGTGGGGGCCAGCACACATCCCTGGCGCACCCCACGATTTACCGGAAAGCTGTCAGTCGTCTGACCCTGTTTACCCCACCTCACACGGGCAAAGTTATCCTCATGTAGTCTCATTACTATTTCCAAGAGTTCGACAGGTAAGCCCATACGTCTCAGTGAATCCCATAGTTTTGCTCTTTGGACCAAATCAAAAGCCGACTTAAGGTCAACAAATGCGGCATAAATAACCCCTCCACCCAAAAAAACCACCTTCCAATAAAGCATAGTAAGTCTGAACACCTGATCTATGGTACTAGTGCCCGATCTAAACCCAGCTTGCATAGGGGATAGTATGTTTTCCTGCTCTATCCATCCCTGTATTCTTACAAGGACCATCCTAGCACTTACTTTTTGAACTGAGTCTATCAAGCTTATCGGGCGATAATGTTTTGGTAGCGTGCGATCGCCTTTTTTAAATATGGGTAAGATCTCAGCCCCTTTCCAAGATTCAGGAATCCTGGCCCCAGCTGCGATGGCATTGGCCAACATTGTTATGTACGGGACCCATACGTCGAGGTTTGATTTAAAAAGATCTGCAGGGATTGCATCCAAACCCAGAGCTTTCCCTGACTGGACAGTGCCCAGGGCGCGTTCTGTGTCTAAGAGTGACAAGGTGAGTGCTGTCCCAACACTAAGAAGCAACCCCCTTACGGGCTCGTTCTGTGGAACAGGCACTTCACTAATATCTTCAAATTGAGCGGAATAAAAGCCCACCCAATCTAATGCAGAGACATAATTAACAGGTGTTTGGGAGTCCGGATCCCTACCCCATTTAACAGTCTCCCAAAACTTCATTTGATTTGACGAATTACACGCCAAGAGGAGTTCTGACCAGTAATGGTCATCCCATTCCCTCTTGGCTGTCCATAAAACCTGTTTATAAATTAGCCTGGCATTCTTGATTTCATTAGTGGCCCTGATTTTAACAGCTGCAATTAATTTGCTATGTGCATCCCTACACTTCTTTTTGTACCACCTTTTGGGAGCATTAACTTTCTTAAACCTCGATGGCTTTGTAAGCAAGTTTTTTAATTCCATAAAGCACTTCTCGTGAAGGTTGATAAAAGGAGAATCAACCCCAAGGGTAGGTGGTAGATCCAACATATTACCCATTGTTCTCATTACCGCCTCCTCGATTTCTTCAATAAGTAGAGGCTCTGCTATGACCCTAGGCCATTTTACCCGCTTTCTATCGTTACACACGATGGTCTCCAACGTCGGGCATGCTGTTACAGAGGGCCCCCCCCACAAACCGGGTACCCTTAGGCTCAATGGTAGTTAATGGTCGCTGTACACCATGAAGTAGGTGCAGTTTTTGGCCAATGTAGCGCTCACAAACACACCAAGTAGATCAGCCCGCTAGGACCTGAAAATATGGAAGTTTGAAAAAGTTTCCAAATCCCAACATGAAAAGGGACTCGATTGTTTTTGTGAGGAAGAACTCTTTTTCAAGTGAGATAAACCTGAAAGTCAATCTGATGCCTTGGAACTGACAGTTTAACGCTTTTCACCGTTGGCATTGGAGTTCTGGATCAAATGTTTTGGAAAACTTCCCAAGCATCCTTTGGTGCCCACCCAATCACAGGGTTATGCTTCTAATGCCCCCTGGATCTCAGGGGGAGACTCCCAGTGTGTCAGGCAGAGAGCAACAGCAAAGTCCAGTGCAGTTGCCACTGGTCAGCTAGAATTTTTCACAGGAATGTCCTCTCCGTTTTTTTAATTATATTTCTGGAGCCACCAAGGGAATTAGCCTTATGGTCCTTGGAGAACTTTATGCCCTTGGATTTCAAGTAGAAGAGGGTCCACCCTCCTGAGGTCTTTCTCACAAAGCACAGATTCCAAGTGCAGCAGGTTCCGTCCGCCTGGTTTCCTTTCCCAATTTCAGTAGTGTTATGAGGAAGGATGAGTTGGTTTTGTAGAGTTAACCAGCTTTCATTCCCCTCTTTTTTGTTACTGTGGCAGAAATATTTCCCTCAACTCTGTTTTTCATATCTCCTTTCCATTCTTTTTCATTGTTTTCCTGATTTTTTCAATAGCAATTTCCATCCATTATTAAAAATGTGTTCGATAGTGTTTTCTTTTAACTACGTGATTTTTAGAATACCAAGTAAACCTTTCAAAGCAATATTTTGGCTAGCAATAATTTCACATTTGTTATGTGCTGTGGTTACTAACTAATGCAAATACTGTGATTGGTAGTGATTTTCTAAATAAGTGTGTTACATTTTTGTCTAACTAGATGCTCAATCACTCCAGGCTGTGGAGGAGGGCAAGTAAACATCCTGTAGTAGGGGACCAAGCTGCTGGTGGGACAAGTGGTAAGTTACTCTTCTTTCTCAATGACAAATTCCATATTTGTTAAGGTACTCCTTACCACACAAATCCCTTTTGAATTATCCACCTTGTTATGTTTCTTTTGAAGCCTCTCTTCTATCAAAAGTAATTGGGAGACAAAGGTGTATCGCACAGTGTGCCCAGTGCCCTCGACTATTTCCCCATCTCAGGTGTCACATTTCTCCCATAGTTTCTGCCTTAGGGCCCGATTATGAATCTGGCGTTCCATGGACTGGTAGACTCGTGGGGGCGCAGTGGTGGCGGCCTCCCGGCCACCCTATTATAAGTCAGGCAGTCGGACCGCCACAGCTCTGCCGCAGCCTACAAGGAACTGCCATTCCCTGGTGGTGTTGCAGCGGTGTAAATGCATCTACATGCTTAGCGGGACCACGGTGGTCCAAACGTGCCCACTTGTGGGCATCCACTCCAGTTCCTGCACGGCATGAACTTTTTAGTCCATGCAGTGCAGTAACTGTTTTTTGCCTTCCTATTGAGTTGTCTGTTTATAGAGACACTGCCGTGGGAAAGCCAAAATAAGCCCGCCAGACAGGAGGAAACTCCTAATCTGGGGGGGGGGGGTGACCTGACCACGGCTTTAGCGGTGTGGCAGACCCGATTCCACACCTCCAAAGTCGTAATCGGCCTGAAGTGTCTTTTTCCTATTCGCCATTGCACTGTTCCATCTTTTACTTTCCATTAACAATGCAACTATGCTTACTTTATATTGTGCGATGACCAAATCTTCCCGAAGCCTAAACTAAATCTAGCCCAAGCCATGATATGTTGTTTGACCTTGCATTACCCAAAACCTACTTGCCCTATAGATCAAGAATACAATATTTGTTGTAGAATTAAGGAATTTGAGATTACGACTGTAGAGTTTGTCTTAGTTTAGACTTAAGGCAGGACTCAGGAGGAGATAGGTTAAGAGCAGGGCCATTGGAATTAATCGGAAATGTCATTAGTTGTCCAATAAAAAAAAAATGCTGCCTTGCCTGGTTGGCTGAATTAATGTTAAGAGATTGTGCTGTATACATTTAATGCACCTTTTTATGGCAATACATATGTAATCATGTTCTACTAACACATTAAGGGCCTGATTCTGATGCGGTTAGGAAAGCCTCCTAACAGCATTTGCTCTGCCCAAATCGGATTAGGAATGTGTCTTTCAAACCGACTTGGAAAGGTTTCCAACTGTCCGAGTATGATGCTGGTTAGGCGTTAGGAATATCCCAATCCAAACCTGATGGCATTTGGAATTACCAAGCCGTACGGACCAGAATTGTACATCTCCATGGGTCGTGTTTCCAAATGACCCAGTACAATGCTGGATTTGGACAGCCTTTCTGAATCGTGCCGTCCAACACAAATCAGCAGTCAGAATCAGATTTTGGGGGCCCATAGTGGGCCCACCTGCATCTGGAGCAATCCCAATCGGGACCGTGGGTGTACCCTTGGGTCTTCCCTTAACACCATGCACAGTGTGGCAGGCACCAGGTGTGCCCAATTTTCCCCAGCCACTCCTTTCTTCAATGGGAACCTATGCATTCGGTCGGAACAGGGGCTCCCATTGAAGTCAATGGGTGTCCAACCAAATCGTATCTTGAAGCATCCAGACGCATCGTGCTCGGTCGATTGGACTCACCCAATCCGATTTGGTTGGAAACCATTCCCAAACCAATTCGGTTGGGAAGCTTTTCAAACCGCATAAGAATCGGGCCCTAAGTGTGTAGTGAAAGTGTCACCCCCATAAATTTATTTAAACTTTTTATTCTTTTTAGAAAAAAATCTATTTAATATGGCGATGGTCATGGATTAATTCATGCCAACAATGTTGTGTTGCAATCCGTCTTTATAAACAAGTGCTTGTGGTGCTTACATCAATTCCTGTTCTTTTCTTCTTCTCTTGGATCATCCAGCAGCTCCTGCTGGAGGCCAGTCCTAGAACATACCTGTTCGGATATGCCTCTATAAAATGGAGGCCACCGTTTTGTGATCCTAGAGAAGAAGGAGGAAACTGCTGCCAACGCCTTGACTTTCTCAGGTTGCCTGTCAGTGGCATACTGGCCACCACCGCAGGTAGGTAAGGTCCTCTAGAGCAGCCACAGAGGCTCTACTGCATCAAGTGATAAAAATCCTGGAGGAGGTCAAGAAGACCCAGTGGGACATTCAAAGCATGCAGCTGGACATTTCATGGAGGCTGGAAACAATGGATAGACTTTTGTTTAGGGAGGTGATGGACCTGTTGCTGAAGTTGTGGAGAACAATTGCAAATGGATAGCTAGTTTGTGAATTTTTGGATGGTTTAAGGAGGGGGTGGGCATGTTGCAGGAGATGAGGATGGGAAGAACAGTTGCTGTTTGGATGGTTTATAGGTCAGTTTAGTGAGTTTTAGACATTTTAGGGAGAGGAGAGGGCCTTTTGCAGGAGGTGAGGGTGCACACTAAAATGTTTATGATAATAAATAGTTTTATTTATTTCTTGTGTTTTTTTATTTTTGTAATTCAGTACTAGGCATTTTTGTTTAGTGTAGCAAATGTGTCAATTTAACAGGAAGCTTCTGTAATAATGGCAGAATCTCGCACTTGCTCCATCACAAAGCAATTTCCAACTGTTTCCATTCACATCGTCCTCTCTTTGCAATCTCTCTAGCAGAGCTACCTTGCTAGAAAAGGTAGGTTATCTTACCTTGCCTCCCCCAGTCTACCCCCTTGCAATCAGTGTTGGAAAGCTTACCAAGATCAGGCAAGATCTCCCCCCTTCATCCTCTTACTGCTAAGCCTTTTTTTCCCTTTTTTGAATGTTTGGGGTAGCTTGAACTTAAACCTTCATAACTTTTTTCCTAAACAAATACACATGCCAAATGTGTGTCCTTTACTGCAACATCATGGGGACTCTAAAGGTACTAAGGGTTTGTAGATTGCCATGGATGAAACTGAGAAAAAACATAGCAAAATGTAAAATTTTGATGGGAAAATGGGGGAAAAAAGTGCTGTGGTGAGGAAGCGTATGATTTATTTCTTCTAAAACTGGCTTCAACAAACGTTGTTCTGTGCTAGGATCAACATCTTCCCCGCTTTAATGAGCAAGCAGAGTTATATCCTCCAAAAATGTTTTACTAGTGTTTTTTGCATTTATCTAAGCAGTAGTTAATTTTTCCTAACTTTTCTAGCTTTACTCTATTGCAATTTGTGGCAGAAACTTGTGTGAAACCCAGAGATGATCTTGAAATCAGCAAGGAGTATATTGTGTAGGTTATACAAAATAAACTAGTTGTTGAAATAAAGAAATAATGAAACATGAAAAGGCCCAAAACGCAACATGGACAGATTACATTTTCTACTTAAAGCCAGCACTTTTTTTGCAATGTGGACAGCTGTGAATTCTGGACCTGGATTCGCCACCACCCGGGGAAACCAACCAAAACCAGACATTTATGAAAAATAGGCACCAGGGGGAGTACAGGGTGGTGTCACTTGAATGGGCCGCAAAATGTTTTCTTACCCAGACACCCTTCCAAACAACAAACCTTGGATACATACCTGCATTTTCCTCACATTTCCAAGAGGCGAAGTTCCGTAATCTATGGGGATACACAAATTTACTACCACCCAGCATTCCAACACATCTTCCGATAAAAATGGTACCTCACTTGTGCGAGTGGGACCAGGCCCGACCATAGTATAGCCCAAAACACATCACAGACAGATCAAATTCTTACACTCAAAGCCAACACTTTTTTTCAATGTGGATAGCTGTGGATTTTGGGCTGGGATCATTTGCCACACAGGCAAATCTACTAAATACAGACATTTAAAAGAAGTACATATTCAGGGCGGTCCAGGGTGGTGTCTCTTGCATGGATCTCACAACTATTTCTACTCAGACTGCCTTTCATACCCTGAACCTTTGATAAAAACACATACTTTCCTCATATTTTTGTGAGGGAAAGAACTGGAATTTATGGGGATCCACACATTTTCTACCATCAAGCATTTACAAACATCACCTGATAAAAACAACACCCTACTTTTATGGGTGGGCCCAGAGCTCACAACAGAAAAGGACCCCTACAGCAGCATAAACAGAGCAAATGTTTCAAGTCATAGCAACACTTTCTTGCAATGTGAGTAGCCATGGATTTTGGACCTTGATTTGGCCACCATTCAGGGAAACCTACCAAACCCAGATATTTCTGAAAAGTAGACACCCGCAAGAGCCTAGGGTGGTGTGATTCACATTGATCTCCCAATGTCTTTTTTCCCCGAAGCTTGTGTAAACCTCAAGCCACTCATCATTTCCACATGTTTCTAGATATAGTTGGTACTCCATATGTGTGGGTGGGCTAAACACCTTTGATAGGATAGGAAAGGCCTCAAAACTCAACATGGACAGATCAAATTTTTCCACTCAAAACAATGCTTTTTTTGTAATTGTGTAGCTGTGGATTTTGGGCTTGGAATTAGCCCTCACCCTGGGAAATTTCCCAAACCCAGACATTTCTGAAAACTAGACACCCGCAGGAGCCAAGGGTGATGTGACTTGCATGGATCTCACAATGTTTTCTTATCCAGAAGCCTGTGAAAACCTTAAACTTTGGCTAAAATATGTATTTCCCTCATGTTTTTATAAGGTAAAGTTCCATATCATACAGAGCTACAAGGCATACATTTCTTACCAACCAGCGTGTACACTTGTCTCCAGATAAAGATGTATGTGTGTGTGCCCAGTGCATGCGATAGGAGAGGCATCTGAACGCAACATAGACAGATCAAATTGTTCCACTGAAAACCAACCCTGTATTTGTAAAGTGGGTAGCTGGGAATTTTGGTCCACTCAGGGAAATTACCAAACCCAGACATTTTTCAAAACAAGATACCCAGGGGAGTTCAGGGTGGTATGCTTTGCCCAGATCCCAAGACTTGCTCTTACCCAAAATTCCCTACAAATCTAAAACTTTGCTTAAAATTCAACATGTTCCTTTCCTTTCTTTGACAGAAACATCCGGATTATATATATATAACCCAATGGCAATCACCATTGGGTAGTCATAGTTACGCTTGTGTTTCCGTAGGAAATGCATTTTTCATGTTACTAATATCTTTAGTGCCATTTAACAAATCTCCATGAAACTTTAAAAAAAGTGCTATTTATTGCCTATCTTGCACATGGAAAGTTTCTGGGTGATCTGTCAAGCGGGGGTCAAAAAAGAAAGGGGGGTTCCAAAGCATTTTTCCCATTCATTTTCCAATAAGAACTTTAGACACAGCTACAGCCTAAACCCCAGAACAGATTTACACCTAATTTGACAGAAAGCCTGATCTAGGTCCAGTAAGAGTGTTGTTTTTGTTTTGATGTAAATCTGTTCAGTAGTTTTTGGGCAAATACTGCTAAAAACGTTATATATCTAGAGATGGGGAAGCTCTGCAGATTCCGACAGATCTCAAACTGAGATCTGATTGGCAGCCACCACTTCAACCAGGAAGTGGTGGCAGCTATAAGGGTTTTTTAGGATTCAGGCCAGAGTCCAGAGTCCTAAAAAACACTTATAAAAGACACAAGGGGGAAGGGTAGGAATACCCTGACCCCCTAGGCCTGGTGATGGGTTCCCATAAGGATCCCACAGAGAACAAAAACATTTTTTTTAAATGTTGCTACAAAATAATGGAGGATCTGTAAATCCACAGCAACATTTTTAAAAAAGCAGTCTCCTATGCCTAATTTAAAAAAGCCCATTCCTCAGGTCCAGATAAATATGCAAAGAAGGTCAGAACCACGCGACTCCCCTCCCTGGGGCGTTTCTGGCCCCAGGGACCCCATTACCCGAGGCCTCGACAAATATGCAGAGGAGGAGGGGAGCCATGTGACTACCCCCAGGGGCTGATTTCAGCCCTGGAACCCAATCCCCCAAGGCCTGGCATCATCGGCAAAAAAGAGGGGTGCCCCCTCCCACAGCCATTAATGGTACTGGGGACCCCATCCCTCAGGGCCAGTTCAGGCTATGTACCGTGGATCCTACCCCAGGAAATAGTGGTTTTCCTACCAGCACTGGTGGCAGGGTAACCTGTGTCTGCTCTCACTTAGGTCGAGCAATTTAAAATCTCTCGCAAGTGAGAGACAGCGGAGTGGTCTTGAAAAATGCTCCCACCCACTGGGAGCTGACTTTTCATCTGTTCCTCTGCCCACAGTGAGGCAGGTCAGGTCCTAATTGTAACCACCTGCTGACCATCGCCTGTAGGTAATGTAGATAGATAGATAGATAGATAGATAGATAGATAGATAGATAGATAGATAGATAGAAAGATAGATAGATAGATAGATAGATAGATAGATAGATAGATAGATAGATAGATAGATAGATAGATAGATAGATAGATAGATAGATAGATAGATAGATAGATAGATAGATAGATAGATAGATAGATAGATAGATAGATAGATAGATAGATAGATAGATAGATAGATAGATAGATAGATAGATGGATGGATGGATGGATAAATAGATAGATAGATAGATAGATAGATAGATAGATAGATAGATAGATAGATAGATAGATAGATAGATAGATAGATAGAAAGATAGATAGATAGATAGATAGATAGATAGATAGATAGATAGATAGATAGATAGATAGATAGATAGATAGATAGATAGATAGATAGATAGATGGATGGATGGATGGATGGATGGATGGATGGATGGATGGATGGATGGATGGATGGATGGATGGATGGATGGATGGATGGATGGATGGATGGATGGATGGATGGATGGATGGATGGATGGATAGATAGATAGATAGATAGATAGATAGATAGATAGATAGATAGATAGATAGATAGATAGATAGATAGATAGATAGATAGATAGATAGATAGATAGACAAAAGGTTGGCCCAGGCAAATAGGGCAAATCAAACAGTCATGTCTTGAGTTTCTTTTATGAAACAGTGGTTCAGAATTAATAGCACAGGAATTAAAAGGAAGCCTGCTCCAAAGCTAGGCAGGTAGATAAGTGCCCCCGTTTCTAATGCGCTTGACCATATGCACTGTTGACAGGGCAGCAGAAGCTGGCCAGAGAGCTCTATTCAGACTGTAAAATTGAAATGTGTCAGTACATTCTAAGGGCCCTATAATAAAGAGGGCTGATGGGCCAGTACAAAAGACTAAATAGGATCTTTTTCTTCACTTAAAGTAAGTGAAGGGACATTAGATGAGCGTATGTAGACGCACACCTAGGTAATGTAAGAATGAGGCGAGTTACAGCATTCTGAACCAATTGTAACTCTCTGGTTACACTCTCTGACAGACAAAAACAGAGAGTATTAGCATAGTCATTTGCGATGTAATCAATGCATGTACCATTGGTAAGGTAGGTGAGGTACGGCAATTTTATTATGCATGATTAATTAAAACTGTTGCATACATTAAATGGTCATTAAAATCAAAACATAATTCACTGTTACAAAATAATGAACAAGTTTAAAATGATCCACATTGTGTCATACATAAAACTGTATAACAAAACACAATTAGTGTTTAGCCAGGTTAAAAAACAATCTCATGTGGGTTGTGTTATTAAGCAATCAGTCCCCCAAATTCATTGTCAACGTTTTTGATCTGTGGGTTAATATTTTTTTCTCCGAGAGATTCTCTTGCTACTCAGGTTTTTCAGGGCAACAACAAAAACAGCTCTAAGATGTGCCTGTTGGTATGCTTGTGATGCATGTACCACTGTCTTTCTAGAGTGCAGATGTAAGAGACAAACAAACATCTTGAGTTCACGAAGGAGTCCTAAGCAGGAGTCACAACTGCCGATACCTGGGGTTGAGAAGTCAGTTGTCATACTTAAAACACAGTTTCTTTACAACCCTGGCAAGGAGGAGGGAGAGGAGGTAGTGTTTCCGGATAGTTTGATTCGTATCCCACCACATGGTGCTTAAGGAATCAGACAGCAGAATTTCGCACTTGAATTTTAGCTGCTCACTTGCATGCAGCTGAAGAGTGAAGACCCAGATAAGAAGGCTTTGAAAGATCGTTCTGCATCTGACGACCCCCTCTCCACTGAGAGAAGCAGCTGAGTATAATTTTCTAATGAAATGATTTTAAATCCAAAAGACTCAACCAAGGAAGTCAAAGGAGCCACATACACATCACTGGTGAGAGAAATGGGCAACCCAAACTACCCTTGAGGGCTCGGGCAAAGTAAGAGGGAATGGCAAATGTGCCTTCAAGGGATTTATTCAATTAAATGATTAGTTTATTTTAAGGTAACATTTGGGAGCAAGATGGAAGATATGCTTGCTAATTGATTTCTTTCAACTCGTCAATTCTTTTAGGCAATTTCTTGTAAACGGGTAAATGGAAGCGCTTTCCTGGTGAGGCGTTAGCTACGCTGTTTCAGAGTTTTCTAGATTGCCTAAGGGGTTTTTAGATTGCCTGATTTGCACATTCATTTTTTAATTTTTCATCGGAATAAATTGCACAGTTCCATGTTTTAAATTCATTTCCTCTGACTCACCCCCGGTTTAGGACACCTCCTCTGGCACTCTGCACTGTGCTCCTCAGTGGTCATTGACCCCAGCCCACCACGGCTTGTGCCTTTTAGTGGAGGGCTCTCTCTGACCAATAGTCGAGACCCCCAGTGAGTGACGCACTTCCGGGGACAGCGAAGGCGGGCCTTCCCTCTGATGACTTCTACTTTAGGGGAATGCCGGCTCTAACTCGCAGCGGACGCACGCAGCGGGCGCGCTGCTGGCGAGCCAAGGACGTGCCCAAGGCAAACCCGTCTGCGCCCGCCCGCAACCAGCCGGGACCAGGGGCCTCGACTCCTGGCACCCTATTTACTACTCCAAGCAGGTATTGCTTTCCCTGAAGAAAGGAGCTCCCCCGCTGCCTGATAGATTAATGGCAAAACTTGGGCGAGAAGGACTGCTGAAACTACAAGTAAGCCCAAGGAAGTTAAATAATGCTCCCCTATCGGCAAAACCGGCAGAGCAGGTGAGCCGTCAAGGGTGCAGGTTCGCACTGCTTAATACCCGCTCACTAGAGAAGCATTGCCTTGAGGTCTTCTCGCTTCTGCAAGAGGACAGGCTGGACCTCCTATGTGTCACAGAAACGTGGCTGGATGAGTCTTCTATGCCAGATTTGGTTGTGACGCTGCCTCTGAATTTTGCTGCTATTCATTTTCATCGACCTAGTGGTACAAGGGGGGGGGGCGTAGCTTTCCTTTTTAACCATGCATTAAAAACTGAAACCCTATGCACTGAAAGTATAGAAAGCGCAGATGTACTGGGAGTCAAATTTTGCTCCCCAACAGACTGTGTTGTATTCCTTTTAGTCTACCGCCCACTGCGCACTTCATCTAGGTTTATGGAACCCTTCTTGGATATAGTTCACAATCTTCATTCTCGCTACCAAGGAATGTTGGTGCTAAGGGATTTAAATTTTCATTGGGAAATAACCCCGAAGGATGGCCAGACAAAGCAGTTAGAAGAGGCCTTAACCTGTTTAGGACTCAGCCAAATGGTGGTTGGGTCTACACATGAGAAAGGTGTGGTGTAGTGTGGCTCACTGGTTAGAGGCAGCAGGCCTGAGAGCAGAAGTCAGCCCGGGACCAGTCAGCCCGGGACCAGGGTTCAATTCCCGACGCGGCAGGGTCGTGGACCTTGGTCAACGGACTTGATAATTCTCGCTTCGGTGCTTACTCTAATCAGGGGTTCCACTCGGCAACTCTGGGCATTAGCTTGCCTAATCTCCACAACGGCCCCACCAATTCCGGGGATGCCTGGCTCCACCTTGGGGACTCCCAGCAAGGGACCATCCCACAGGGAAAGCCAGGACGGGTTCCCCAGAGTTATACAGCGCCGGGACGCCCCGTTGCTGGGGCAGCTAGCTGTGCGCTTCACAAGTATACTACATTTACATTTACATTTACTAGACCTGGTCTGGTCATCCTACCCGCTGATTGGTCCTATTGTCATCTCTCTTTGCTCTTGGTCGGACCATTATCTAATTGATGGCCAATTTCCTCTTTCTACAAGAATGACAAATGCCATGTCTGAATGGAAAATACTGCATAGTTGGAAGAAGGTCAACGCTACCGACCTGACAGCCATTTTATTGCACTGAGACAACCTTTCACCCGGGAAGTGTAATTTGGAGATTGAGAGTGCCACCCTATTGTCTAAACTTAAGGAAGCCATTGAGGTTGTGGCACCGGCCCGTAAGATCAAAATGGCGGACAAGGGCAAGGGGACATCTTGGTTTAATACTATACTCAGGGAACTAAAACAATCACTCCGTCAGTGCGAGAGAGCCTGGCGCAAATCTTATGAACCCAATGCTCACACAGCCTATGTATTAAAGTTTGCCGCATATAAAAAAGCCAGCCTGATATGGAAGGCCAAATTTCATGAGGCTACAATTGCGGAGGCTGCTAATCCCCAGAAAGAGATCTTGAGGATCCGAAATGAGTTAAGGAAGGATAGGGTGCAAAAATCTACCTTTAGTCAAAAGGATTGCCACGATTTTCAATACTTCTTCCTGGGAAAGATAAAGGATTTGATGACAGAAATCCATCACACCCCGATCCTTCCCTGCTCAATTGAGCCTCTCAACCCTCCCCCCAGGTTGGCTAATTTACTGACCACCTTGCCTTTACTCACCAAGAAGCTTCTGACCATCTTAGCTGGGCGAGTGAAATCTGGCTCCCCAGCTGACCCCTGTCCTCCCAAAATTTTTAAGATGACATGGCCGGGTATTGAGGACAAGGTGCTCTCCCTCCTGAATCACTCCTTGGAAACAGGGCTTGTTCCCTCCAATTTTAAGGAAGCCCAGGTGATTCCACTCTTAAAGAAACCAGGCGCTGACACTAAGAATTTAAAGAATTTCAGGCCAATTTCGCAGTTGTCTTTTTTAGCAAAAATACTAGAACAGCACGTCTTACAATCTCTGTCCCGCCACTTGGAATCTAACCATCTTCTCCAGTTTAATCAGGCTGGGTTCAGAGCTCATCACAGCACGGAATTGGTTATGCTCTCCGTGCTAGATGATTTGAGACTTAGGGCAGACAGAAAAGTGCTGTGTGCTTTGGTATTACTGGACCTATCCGCTGCATTTGACACTGTTAATCATGGCCAATTACTTTTGCGGATATCAGATCTAGGGATTCAGGGCACAGCTCTGGCCTGGCTGACCTCCTTCCTTAGGGACCGCTCCCAGCGAGTCCAACTAGCAGATATGGTATCCCATCCAGCCACTCTGGCATGTGGAGTGCCTCAGGGTTCAGCATTATCACCTCTGCTTTTCAATGCTTATTTGCAGCACTTGATTGCAGCGCTGAACCAGATGGAGTGCAGGGTTTATAACTATGCTGACGACACTCAAATTCTGATTCAGATTGACCATTCAACTAGGGCTCACTTGAGAATGTAGGATATTCTCAAGTTTACCATCAACCCGATGTCGGTCAATTCGTTAAAAATAAATCCTGACAAAACGGAGGTTTTGGAGGTCACCACAGCCTCAAACCCCTGGAATGACCTATTTTGGCCTTCAGAGCTTGGGCCCTTTCCTGAACCTGCCGTGGCTGTAAAAAGTCTTGGCATCAAAATTGATGCCTTGCTATCTCTGACACAACAGGTGTCGGCTGTGGTCGGAACCAGTGTTGGTCTAATGCGACAGATGCGGAAACTGTCCCCACTGTTGTCCTTTGCTACCCTTAGACTGGCGGTTTCAGCATTGATTCTGTCGCGGCTCGATTATGGCAACTCTTTGTACTATGGACTACCCAAAAAAACTATTGGCCAGGCTCCAGGTTGTCATGAATGATGCGGCCAGATTAATTTTCAAAAAACCCAGACATGCACATGCCACGCTCTTACTGCGGGACCTACACTGGCTCCGGATCACAGAGAGAACCAAATTTAAAAGCCTGTGTATTGAGCATAAAGCCATTAATGGCTTAGCCCCCAGTTACATCAAGGACTGATTGACTAACTACACTCCGAGCAGGACGGTTCGGTCAGCTGATGCATGTTGCTTGGTTTGCCCCCAGTTTAATCTCTCATCCATGGGTGGAAGAGCTTTCTCGACCACAATTCCTCAGGCATGGAACAGTCTTCCCGCAAACCTACACAAGGAAACAAATCTCCTTCCATTCCGAAAGAAACTGAAGACTGTGCTTTTCTTAGCGACATGGGGGCCTCTATGAGCAGGCCTCTTTCTTCTCACCTGGTGCCGGGCGTCCGCGGACAGCGCTTAGAGTCCTCTGGATGATAATGCGCTATATAAATCAACATTAACATAACATAACATAACATAACATAACATAACATAACATAACTCCGTTCAAGAGCGAACAATCAAAAGGAGTAAATCTCAAAGAGGTGGGTGTATAGAACAGACAAAAATGGGTGTATATACGAAAGTATTACATTTTATATTTGAATTTTTCAGGGTACTTGTATACAATACATACAATGAAACAAGAAGGTAATTATTATGCACTTGAAAACCTTTACTGTAACAATTGCAACACTTTTTCGTAAAATAAACCAAAAATCAATATCAAAGAAAAAAGTTTATACGTTGATGTTTCGGTCTCTAGTTTTGCATTAGTGAGACCATCTGCAGGACTGTATAGTATTGAAGTTGTAGACGCCTAGAGACAACCAGACCAAATTGACTCAATTTCTTCAAAATTGTGGTAGGACTGGAGATGGACCGACAGCATAGCAGGGCAGAAAGAAAAATGCAGTTTTCTTTCTGCCCTGCTATGCTGTCGGTCGCCATTGATTTGACTGGAGAATTACAGAATTGATTTGATCTATCTGTGAAGCACTCAATTTTAATAATAATATTTTGGAGTGCAGTCTTGAATTCCTTATCTGATGTCCCCCGTAAAGTGCTGGTCGTTCTAAATAAGACTGTTAAAATAACTGGGGCATCCACGATTTCAGTACGTGATACCTTGTGCTGGCTCAAAGTTGCAACTAACGCCATAAAATTCGAATACACATGCTCCGGCGTAATTAAGATTGATAAGTCCATCTCTAGTTCTACTCTCGTATGAATCCCAAGATTTCCTTCCAGTCTGAGGAAGTTTTCATCGACACGCAAGAAAATCTGAACACACTGCCGCAAGGGCCACTAAGAGTTGCACATCTCCAGCGCCACTTGAAACTCAGCTCCAGAGCGCATTAATAACAAGGAGACACCAAAGCTCAGGACAGAAACTAAGCAGAACGAAGCACAGAGCTGCCACCAGAGGAGGCACAGTAAGGAGGATCCAAGCGCTCACCTTCTGCTCGGCAGTTTGACACTGCGGTTACCAAGGTCCCCAATTACATGCTTTACAATATTTGCAAAGTGGTTTCATTAGTATGGCCTCCTGTCTTATGTGTTTTATACATGGGGTGGTCTTTTGTAGATCATATATTGCTTTGCAATGTGCCTAAATGTACATCAGTATCCTGTAACAACATTTAGAAATGATCAAGTCAGGGATTTTTAGGCAGAAGCAAACTGATGGCCAGTTGCCCTAACATTTTCTTTTATCCAGATATGTCGGGTGCTTTTTAACTCTCTCGAGTATATGGTGTGTTGCGTTATAAACATTTTGTCCATCTTAAGTGTGCCGCGGGAAATATTTCAATGTTATTATATGTGTTGATTCCTGCATATTTCCTTGCGCTCTTCTGTGCCATCACTTGTTCTCGCAATTGTACTTGGAACATCTGACAATAGAATAATATGAGAGCATGGGCCTGCTAACTACACAGGTATTTCAGCTGAGAAAGCATTCATTTTACTGGGTAACAAACTAAACATCTACTGTATGCTTATTTATTTCAAAACAGAGCTCTGACGGTGTGCAATTTAGGTTCCTTTATTCTGGTAATAATGAATCATATTTCACTTTACCTCTGCCAAGAAACACAAAGCAACAGCTGTACGGACAGGAAACAACACGATAAGCAGGCACGGCCCAGCCGGCTACTCTTCCAGGACCGGGAGATGCGAGCCAGCAAATGTGAGCTTTGTCGCACACACTTGGCTTCTCCTTGCGCCACTTGGCAGGATGTGGTGGCAAGTCATTGAAAGACTCATGTGGAGGCAATGCTGAAGATTGAGTTGATAGCTGAAGGACTGGAAGCTGTCACTTATTCTTAACTGGTTACTCAACACTGATAGCGTTGCTCGGGCACCACGGGCCCTAATCTTAGCAAGGGAAATGGATAGTTCATCTCCTGGTTTGGTAATATATTGCTACAATTGTCATTTATATTTAGTGGTAAATTAAATACAAACTTGCCGCTCCTGTGACAAACAGTGCACTAAGTATTTAAAAAAAAAAAAAAATCTTCTTTTTTTTCTTTTCTTTTTTTTATTATCATGTCCTCATTTGCCGCATACTCGTTCCAAGAAATAGCCAACCACCTTATTGTCCTTGAGAAAGAGATCAGAATATGATCCCATCCTACACCCAGACAGACGTATCAAATTGGCGGAAGGTACTTTCAGGAAGATCTTACTCCATCAAGGCCTATTTCAGCCTGTTGGCCCTGGATTCGTCGTGGTCCGGCAGACCCCCATCTGGACCATGGAGTGTAAGGGCATAATCATCGGACCCGGTGAGAAAATAAAAATAAAAAACTCCGGAAGCCCGAGTAACTTTTCATCTCCACTTAACTAAGAAGTTCCAAAAGACTAGGCTCCAAGAGCTACAAGATCTGGCTGTGTCCACCCTTGATGGTTCGTAGAGGGATGACAGCCAATCTGAGTGGGTTGGTGGTTTAGAGTCGACCCAGTGTTTGCATATTTGCCGTCGTTGCAGGAGGATTGCGTAAAACAAAAAGGTCCTTTCCAACCCCGTAATGTTATCTTCCAGGCCAAATATAATTAATGCCAAGCTGAGGGAAATCGGTGTTTTGAGGATTGATTCCAGAGTAGTCTTAACTTCTTCTCAATACGGAATGATATCAGGGCAATCCCAAAACATATGAATATCGGAGGCTGCTGGGAGGAGGCACTTATTACAACACTTTCCTGGCTGGAATTTAGAAAGCCTATGGGGGAAAAGATGTGCTCGATGCACAGTAAACAGATGGTTACATCTTATCCAAGTTGGCTTGATGACTTTGTAGAGAAGACTAAAAGATCTAAACCATAGGTCCTCACCCTGTGCACCAACTTCACTTCCCCACAAATCCGACGGGAGATTAAATTCACCATCTGCCTCCTTCATGATGGACCAGTACCAGAAGGCCACCTCCTTACGCCCCATTTGCCTTTCTACCAGATGTTTTTTCTAGAGAACTGTACCTCCCAGCTTGAGAATTTTTCCTTGGCTGCTCCCGGGACCAGCTGACCAATTGCAAGTATTTGAATCTAGATAGGGCTGGGCCGACCCTCTCGGAGAGCACCTCCCATTTTACCAGAGAACCTCCTGCCATCAACTCTCCCCATCTTAAAACCCCTGCCTCTAGTAGAGGAACTGCTAGGCTATCTTTTAGACAGGGGGGGAGTCCCGGGGAATCCCAGATTCGGGCGAAGTTGGAAAAGTACGCCAACCCGACTCTAGCTTTTATTTGAACCCATACTCTGACCAACGATTGTAAAATCTTTAGTCTCACCTTTTTAACGAACCTCTGATTTCCAAACTTGAACAAAAAAACGTCAAGTGGAAGATTAGCCCCAGTTAACATAGCCTTAAACATTTTCCCATTTGAGTTGTCTTCAGGAGTCTCCTGGTTTGGTAATATATAGCTACAATTGTCATTGATATTTAGTGGTAAATTAAATACAAACTTGCCGCTCCTGTGACAAACAGTGCAATAAGTATTGTACAACCTTCCCACTGTGCACTGGAATTGCCTCACACACATCTTGCAAGATTGCCCACTGTTCTGATTTGCAAGATTCCCCCCTGTTCAGACACTCCCTGGAAGCTGCCTGTACGTGCAATTCCCAGACACAGCGGGAAGGGTTCACAAAGCTACGCTATGACAGCCCCAACTGAAAGGATTAAAATGTTTGGTCCTCAGCATTTTTTAAACCTGATTGTATTTCAATTCAGGGGAAGTGTGTTGGACAGTTGTTTGTCCTATCGTTGTGCATCACTGTTACATGTAACACTACATGTTTCAATTTTGTGAAACTTTGAGAAGGAATTGTTTGTAAGACCCATTACAGTCGGCTTTTCTTGAAGATCTGTGGTACAGAAGCTTTAACTAGTTTATATTCTGGTAGACTAACTTGGTTGGATACCATGCAGTTGATCAGTATGGGGGCCAATTGACATCTTTTAATTAGGACCGGGCGGTGGCACCAGCATTCCAATGCACCCGGAACTGCGCACAAATTCACTGAGTTTTAAATACCTCTGCTGAATTCTGCTGAGTGAAACTCTGTGAGCTCTGTCCAGGTCACAGTGAG
Organism: Lissotriton helveticus; assembly: GCF_964261635.1. NCBI lineage: Eukaryota > Metazoa > Chordata > Amphibia > Caudata > Salamandridae > Lissotriton > Lissotriton helveticus. The sequence goes on along the minus strand of NC_136063.1, from coordinate 595,950,942 downwards.
GTGTCTGTCCTGAAAATCACCACTTCACTCTTGTATGTGTGCAGCTTGAAGCAGTTTACTTCATCCAGGTGACTACTTCGGTCATGCATGCGATGAACTTGTTCATGGTGCTTGGTGTTTTGTTTGAGAGGGACACTCTGTCATCTGCTTAAGTGAGAATGATGATGTTGTGAGTCAGATGATGTCTGCCAGCGAAGTCATGTATATGTGGATTACGGAGGCATCCTGACTGTTTGGGTTATTACGGTGAGAAACGTGCAGATCCACTTGAGTTTGTGTCCTTGGATCCCCATGTCATGGAGTCCTCTGATCAGAATGGGATGGGAGACATGTTAAAGACTGTCAAGAGGCCTAGAAGGATGAGAGCTGCGGTTTTCCCTCTGTTGAGGATCATTGAATATTGTCTGTTGCTGCAATGAGGGTGGTCTCAGCGCTGTGGTTCGGTCTGAAACCTGATTGTGAGGCATTGAAAAACTGGTTGTTGGCGAGGTGGTCAGAGCAGAGCCTTCTAATGGCTTTCTCCAGGACCTTGGTAGGACATGAAATGAGGGATATTGGTCAGCAGTGGGTGAGTTTGGTGAGGCCGACTGATGGTTTCTTCAGGCGGGTGTTGATGGATTAGTGCTTCTAAGATTCTGGAACATTGGCTTTATTGATGAAGGTGTTGTGGTTTGGGTGATGACCTTGCTGATGGGGACTGGTCCTTGATCAAAGGCGTGATGAGGACAAGGGGCTGTCAGGGTCCCGGAGGGTATGGTATTCATGATTTCTGTGGTTTCCTCTGTGCTGATGGAGTTCCATGAGGTAATTTTGTTGTCATTGTATGCCAGCAGTAGGCATACGGCAAGGTTCAAGGTGTCCAGTTGACTGGAAAAATTGCATATATATCGTATATGGTTGTGATCTTGCTGCAGAGAAGCCCAAGAGTCATCTCAATGTTTTTGAGTTGGGTTGATGTTGCTAGGGCTGCTGTGTGTGTGGTGACATCCTTGACAATAGGAAAGATTTCTTGCTGCTATTGGAGCTGGTGTTCATGCATTTGGCTAGAGCTTTCCTCTTGGTTTCCCGTATTTGCTGGAGGTACCGTCTCAGGGCAGGTTTAAACACATCTTTTTCCACTTTCCCCAGGCTTTTTCTCCAACTCGGTTCAAGCTGTTAGCATGTTTTTTGGTCATTCTGAGATCTTCTGTGTACCACCTTGCCTGTGTTCTTGTTTTTGCTTTGTGGCAACGGGTGCAGGAGATCAGGGTGTTGGCACAGGCAGGAATCCATTTGTTGAAGTTGTCACATGCTAGGTTGCTTGGGCAAAGGTTATTGTAAGGTGATGGATGATGATTGTGAAACAGACTACAGCATGGCCAGTCCAAGTGACGGGCATGGGTGTGTTGACTGTGATGTTGCTGAAATATGTGATGATGGGGTCCAGATTGTGTCCCACAGTGTTAGTGGAATCTCGTTTGTGTTGATTTTACCCTGCACGTCTGCACCTTTTCTGCCATTAAGTATGTGTTGGGAAGGGCAGTCCAAAGGGGGCTGTGGGTGGGGCTGAGGAAGTACGTGGTCAGTAGGAGAGCAGGAACAGAGTGGGAGACATGTGGAGCAGGTAAGGAGTGGGGAGAGGAGGGAGAGGAAGCAAAGAAGGCCGGAAGGGAGCATAGGAAGGGGCACAGTGGGAGAATGCGACTACACAGAAACAGTGGCACAAAAGGCTAAAGCAGACACAACAGAGGCACAAAAGTGAATGAAAAATTGCCAAAGGCAGGCAAAACTGAAACAGAGAAGAGAATGAAAAATGGGTAAGAACAGGCAAACAGAGTCGCTAAAGTGAATGAAAAATGGGCAAAAGCAGGTGAAACAGCGTCACAAAAATGAGCAAAAATACACAAAACAGAGACAGAGAGCGAATGATGGTTGTAAAACGAGGTGGCAAATCAAAGGCACAGCAATTCATTTCTGTTCACATGAAGGCTTAACAAAGCCTACCAAAGGGGATGATGGACGGAGAGCTTGAGCAAATTAAACACTTACCCCCAGTCAACTGATCTGGGTTTAATCCATCGTCATTCTTTAGCTCACTCTACCACCCCAGTTCAGACATGGCCATATGCATATCAGCCTGACCCTCTGGCTCATGGGAACAGTCCAGCCCGAACTGCCAAGCCATGTCTTCCCTGGACTGGAAACAAGCATCCTGTGACCGGTTCCTGGCTAATCAGCCGTCATCAGCCAGGCTAGCTTGAATCCAGTGGTGAAGTGAGCAAGGGACCCACATCTGGGCATACCCTGCCAACTTAGGTAGAACAAAGCGATACCAAAGGGGATGATGGACGGAGAGATTGGGCAGATCAAACACTCACCCCCAGTCAACTGATCTGGATTTAATCCATCATCATTCTTTAGCTCAGTCCACCACCCCAGTTCAGACATGGCCATATGCAAATCAGTCTGACCCTGTGCCTCATGGGAACTGTCCAGCCCGAACTGCCAAGCCATGTCAAGGCAGTTCGGGCTGGACTGTTCCCATGAGGCACAGGGTCAAGACTGATTTGCATATGGCTGGGTTCAATCTGGAATAACATGGTGAGCAAAAAAATGATGGATTTAGGCCCAGATCTCTGTACTGGGGTGACTGCATGACATTGTTCTGCTTGCTGTCCATCAACTGTTGTTTTTGCATTTGTCACCCCGAGTGGGACGGGTATGCTCAGACGTGAGTCCCGTGCTCTCCATGCCACTGGAATCAAGCTATCCTGGCTGATGAAGGCTGAAATCCCAAAACCGGTCCTAAGATGCTTGTTTCCAGTCCAGGGAGGACCTGGCTTGGCAGTTCGGACTGTCCCCATGAGGCACAGGGTCAAGACTGATTTACATATGGCAGGGTTCAATCTGGAATAGCATGGTGAGCAAGATAATGATGGATTTAGGCCCAGATCGCTGTACTGGGGTGAATGTATGACATTGTTCTGCATGCTGTCCATCTACTGTTGTTTTTTGCATTTGTCACCCCTAGTGGGACGGGTATGCTCTTGGGGAGAGGTGTGGCGCCGCGGCCAGGGCAACTGACGCTGGAATCTGGGGATCACGGTTCGATCCCCGGTGCCGGCGACAGGTTAGCCCAGCACCATGCGACTCTGGGCAATAGCTTGCTTAATCTTCCCGACGGCCCCCAGCGCCTAGAGACGCTAACGGGTGATTGTGCGCTATACAAATGTGGATTATTATTATTATTATGTGAGTCCCGTGCTCTCCATGCCACTGGAATCAAGCTATCCTGGTTGATGAGGGCTGAAATCCCAAAACCGGTCCTAAGATGCTTGTTTCCAGTCCAGGGAGGACCTGGCTTGGCAGTTCGGACTGTTCCCATGAGGCACAGGGTCAAGACTGATTTGCATATGGCTGGGTTCAAACTGGAATGGCATGGTGAGCAAAAAAACAATGGATTTAGGCCCAGATATCCGTACTGGGGTGAATGTATGACATTGTTCTGCATTCTGTCCATCAACTGTTGTTTTTGCATTTGTCACCCCGAGTGGGACGGGTATGCTCAGGCGTGAGTCCCATGCTCTCCATGCCACTGGAATTAAGCTATCCTTGTTGATGAGGGCTGAAAGCCCGAAACCGGTCCTAGGATGCTTGTTTCCAGTCCAGGGAGGACCTGGCTTGGCAGTTCGGGCTGGACTGTTCCCATGAGGCACAGGGTCAAGACTGATTTGCATATGGCTGGGTTCAAACTGGAATGGCATGGTGAGCAAAAAAACGATGGATTTAGGCCCAGATCTCTGTACTGGGGGGAATGTATGACATTGATCTGCATTCTGTAAATCAACTGTTGTTTTTGCACATGAAGGATTATACATTTGGTCATAAAAGCTACTTCTTCATTGACATTGTAAATGTTTCATCCACCTTTGGTGAATGAAAGAGGATCGCTTAGCTCATGATACTCCCCCCTCTGTGTAGTAGATAATGATTGAGAGGGCTACATGCACAAACAAACATTACACCATATATCAGGTAGAGTTCCAACATGTTGGCATCTAATTTAGAGTATTTTACAGGGAACTATTAACAGGCTGAATGATCCTCAACTGCTTCCTGGCTTTCTATTACTTAATTACTACAATATGTGTACATTTTGTGACAGGTGACCAGTATGGTGTTGACTATTTCTTTTTTGATTCTGCACAATTGGGTTTATGCAATGCACGCTCTAAAAACTGGACTCTGAAGTTTCCTTCAACAGCTACGGCTTTAACAATATGACTGTGTGTGGAACTACAGTTTATTATATGGTGTGGTTGGGTAAACTCACCGTACATTAAAGTCACATCACTGTCTTGGGTCCAGTTATGTTCGTTTGCAAAACCTTTGCTCAACTCTGGGTAGCTGTGGCTTTGAGCTGTCAGGCTTTATCACAGGAACAAGTGGAAAGCACTTTCAAGTACCAAAACAATTGAATAAGAAGAAATCATTACGTAATGCAAATTTGACATGATTTATAGAAAGAGATTTTATTTTTTGGAATTTTTAGATACCAAAACAAACAAAATCCCCCAGAGGGTTCCGGAGATATGGATTAATAAACAAATTGTAAATCATTGCTTTTCCCTCAAGATATAAACAAGCATTGGCAACTTCAGTGATTAGCAGTTACTTTGGAAACTTTTGAAAACGTATTAAGGAGTCGTGTTCCGGTGCTGCGGCTCCACCAGGGAGCAAGTAAGGGGCAAGTAAAGCAGAGCAGGACAGTTAACTTGCAGTCAAAGAAGTCTCCAGTCTGGTTCTAGGTTTATTGGGCCAACTCCAATTGAATTCAGTGCAGATGTCCTGATGTAAGGAATCGGATGCTGAGGATGCTGAAAATGCTGAAGATGGTGATCTGGCCAATGGGGGTCTTCTGGGGCCATCCCTCGGTTCACTGGTCTACTTGCCTCCAGTCACAGCAAAACCTGTGGTCCACTGTAACTGCAACTAGTGTCCATCTTGGATGACCACACTGTCCTTCAACAACATTCCCGGGTCCAGCAGACACAGGTGCAGCTTTGAATATCCTGGTCTGCGCTTTGAACAACCAGTTGTGGCTACCACCTCTGCGAAGGCAGCTTATTCTACCTTTGTGTTGCCTGGTGGTGGAACATGAAACCAACTGACTCTTGGAGTTCATCTCGTTGTCTGGGGCTCAGGGATAACTTTTTCTCAAGCCAGGCACCAAAAGCACAGTCTTCTCCTATGCTAGACCAGGAGCAGCAGGTTCAGGCTAGTCTATGGTGCAGCCTCTGTTTGCCAGGTTCAAGAAAAAGCAAGGCAGTTCTCCGGTTTTCTCTTCAGTGGAGATGTCATTTTAAGTCTGGGTGCCATGTTTATCCCCACAACTTGCCCTTGGGCGATGCTGTGACTACCAATGGCCCCACCTGGTGACAACTTCCTCCAGTGTGTGGCAAAGTGCAACATTTTGTACACTCAAAAGATGGCAGAACCTTTCTCTTGGTGTGTGGGACCTGGAAACTACACACCCATGGGAAAATCAGTTTGACAATTGTTATCTCCTCACTGACCCCAACCTGTCTCCAAGAACAAAGTAGCAGCTCCTCTTGTGTTTTCTCCCATTTTCCCTTTAACGGTGGCATCCCCTTTGAAGATCGCCTTGTGGGCTCACACCCTGTGTGGCTTCCTGCCAGGGAACGATAACACTGCTTCCAACAGCAAGCCTCTATTGTATCCTTCCCTGGGAGTCGTTCACACTTCTCCCAGGAAGGCAAAAGGTTGTTGGCCGGCATCTGAGAATGGCCACTGGCGAACTTGGGAAAGCGTGTGGGAACTTTTTAAAGTTGTCTTTAACTCAAAAGTTCAATTATTTGCAACTTGAGCAACAAGTCGGGTTAAGGTAATGATTCTTTTGATACCTTGAAGTACCAATGCTAGTAGTTGTATTCAGGAGTTAGCACTGCTGAGTGGTCAGCCTGTAACCCTGTACACACCAATGGGGCTACTAGCCTTTCCACAGTAAAAATGACAATTGGGAGTTTTCACTGTCAGGACATATGAAAATATATTTGCTACTTATTAATATACAGCACCCTGCCTTAAGCTCCACAGGCCTACCTTTGGGATGATTTATATATATTAAAAAGGGAGGTCTGGACTGTGTCATTAGTCTTAAGTGGCAAAGTTGAGCCAGAAGTTTTACACCTGCTCTACCAGTATGCATTATAGGCTAAGAGACATGTTTTACTTTGTCACACTCACAGCAGCAAAATAGGTGCTGCAGTTCATGAGTGACACTTACGTTACCCTTGGTAACATATACTAGAGACCTATAAGTACATTAATTTATGACAATTGGGTATAAGCTAATCAAAAATATGCTTTTAAGGGCCATATCACTGGTGCTGGGGTCTGGTTAGCAAGCCTTATTGCATTCTCAGAGTATACAAACTAGCAGCATAAGTACAAAACTTTAGATGTGATCATGCTAAAAGAAGCATGTCCTTATAGACTGCGATTGGCAGTGGCAACTGGTCCAGTGCTGAGGCCTCTGAAGCCATTTTTATACTTTGATATTAAATTCTTCCAAGATGTTGTCAGCTGTCTACGATATTTTCATGAAGAACATCACAACAGTTGCAGCCCAACAGATGCCTAGAAAAGCATCATACGCATTTATCCTAAGAAGAGTGATTGTGTGGTCTTCATCTGTGGTTGCAGTACATTTTTACCATGAATGGCACATTCACTGTAAATTTTTACCACAAATGGCGTGTAATTATGTAAAGTGAAAAAGCAGTGTAATTTTGGAAATTTTATATATAACAGGCATAATGTGAAAATACCAATACCATGCAAATTTTGCCAGCAAAATTTTCATTTCACCCAGGACTACTCTTAACAAATTCCACAAACCCCTCTCCTTCCATGAAAGAAAAACGGAGGAGGCTAAGCACTAACAAATTGACCAGCTTTCCATTGTACGAAAAAAAATTATCATGGGTTCCGTGGTACAATTCCTCCTTCCCGAACATATACTTGACAGCTGGTTGTTGTGGCTGTTTTCTTTGTTTAACCTCCACTAGTGATCCTCAGGAAGCAGATAGGCTTCTTGATGATTCTATTTATTGTGTGCATCTGTCCTTTGTATCATTCTGAGGTTGCTGTAGTAAAAGCAGCACAATATGAGCGTCAGTCTCAGGGATACTTTGCATGATGCTGATATCCTCTTCTCCTTACCATCCCCTCCTTTTATCAGCTCAACGCCTTTTTGTTTTTCACAACAGCTATCTTATTGATCTGTTCTTACCACACAATTGCTTGATGGTTTTTCAGATGGACCAGTTTGTCCCCAGTACCATGATGTCTCCCAGGCTTACCACAATAAGCTTTTGTGAAGCAAAGTGAGCATTTTGCGATATTCTCTTCATGTAGCCCGAGTGTAAACATTTTTTAAACATGTGGAAGAGAGATTTCTTATTGTTCCAAAGCCTGAAGTAAGAATTGCAGCAGATCTGTGCTGTTTTCTTTGCCTTTTGATAGGGCGGGAAGTGACTGCAGTAAGGGTGGTGGTTGCTGCAGGATTTGGGGTTTTAGAAAAGATGAAAGCAGGAAGTTTGGTAGAACTAGAAGATTCAGAGTGGTTTAAATAAAGATGATCTGTATTTTCTTTGTGCCTTTTTTCACACTAACAACTACTGACTTATCATCATCTTTCACACTTCAATTACTTTCAGGAACATTCCTTTTACATCACCTCTCATGGTGAGTCTCGGTTGGGTTCCACTCAATGTCAAGATCATTGTAAGGGGGGCTTGGGGAATATGGGATAGCTCTCTTTCTTTTGCTTGCCAGAGATTTGAAGCAGATGTCTCCAATGTAAGACCAATCACAACAAAATCCTGCTCTGCAGCAAGCTAAGTGCCCTGCTCTCCCCCTACTTCCTGAAGATCGGGTGTTGCAGACTGTGTTTCTTGTTGTTGATTCTTCTGTGAATATTTGGTTTTCTTGTGGGAAAAATCATCTTTATACTCCCTGGTCTTCATGACTGGAGTCATTGCAGCACTGAGAGACATGGGCTTTAACTTTGGTGCTGGTGCTGTGCTGTTGATAAAGGGGTGACCCTCCTCCCATCCTCTTCCTACCCAGAGGTGGGTGCAGAAGGTACGTAGCATTTCTGGAAAAAGAATGATGGCAATGAAAACAGATTTCTTCCTCGCCTCACTATTTTGTTGGCAGAAACATCCTTCTTTGAGGCCATCTTCTTTATTACTTGCATGGGTTAGCATGCAGCAGGAGCAAAAGCACAGGATTCTGCTGACACTCTGAGCTAATTTGCTGACTTATCTCTGTCTCAGTTCCATATGTGATATCTTGTGCCCCTGCAGGCAATAAACATTAAGCAGGAAGTCAGTGAGGCTAGAGTCATCTTCTCAAGAGAATACAAGCCATGATTAACAATAGTGTACCTATTCATAAGCTAACTTTACTTTTTGATAGACATTAAACATAAAAAGCTGAGTTAGTGTCGCCCCAGGACTTGTGGAAATCCTATCAGATGCAGGGAGAGGCAGTCACAATAAAATAAATAATATCTAGTGTCGTTTGAGGCCCAAGGGGTCAAATGGGAGGCAGACAAAAAACAAATACATTATCTAAATAGTAGCTGGTATCCCTCAAGGGTCCGTGGGATCCCCATGAGAGGTAGGCACATATCAAATAAATTAATTAAATAATAGCTGGCATCCCTCCAGAGCCCACAGCACTCCCATGGAATAAATTAATCAAATCATTTTTGGTGTCCCGCCAAGGCCCATGAACCCCTACATGAGGCAGGAAAAAATCAGATAAAATAAGTAAATATTAGATGATGTCTCTCCATGGCCCATGGAACCCCTATGGAAGACAGGCAAACAATCGAATTACTGAAATAAATAATAGCTTATCTTACTACAGGTCCAACTGGACCCTTATAGAAGCAGGCAAAAAATTGAATAAATTAATTGAATATTAGCTGATGACTTTCCTTCGCCCATGGGACCACTATAGATAGGGAAAGGCATAAATCAAAGTAAAAAACTGTTAGAAACAACAAATGTATAGTACAGACTACTACAATCAGCCGTAAGCACAAATAAATATATCAGAAAAAAATATATTTAGAACAAACAAAAAGTATACAAAAATAACATAGGCTTCTTAATATCAATAGTCCTAGAAAAGGGAATACAATGATTAATAATCAGAAACACCCAGAGACTAAATGTGTTTGTTCACCACACAGCATGGGCCTCCAAGATACTAGGACAAAAGAGCCATTGCCGCATGGCCAGATTTGAGGCATGGATAACTAAGGCAATATGGCATTTGCCAAGACGACCAGCAAAGAAGAAAATGTGGACTGGATAACAAAGTCAGAATGGCTGTCAATGACAACCACACACAGACACAAACAACCAATCATCACATAATGATGGTCTCCCAGATGCCCAGCAAAGAAAGAGACATGGAGACCAAAGAACAAAGCTGATTTATCCTCCCTGGAGCACCCTCCCCTCTCCTCCCCCCCAAAAATCTTGTAGCAGTGAAGAGAATTGATTACACAAATATATGCCCCCAAAATGTGTTGGGGACTACCCATGGAGCTGCCCTGGACCTTTATCCATAATCAGTAAATCAGCAATGTCAGGTAAGAAAATAAACACTAAAACAGAGACAACCATAAACATCCCAATGCAACATCAATTGCCCACCAAAAGGCTTTCAAAAGTTGCAGAAATCAACACAATAATCATCCATTTCACACATAGAGAAATTCAAGAAAAATGGTGGACATGCACATAGGGAAGAAGGTAGCTGAGAACAAAGGAAAATATCTAGCTACATGGGCTTGGAATCGAGGGGGTCACTTAACCCTAACCAGCAACAAGCATGCATATGAAGACAAACAAAATCTACCTATAACAAAGCAGTGAGAATCTGAAAAATACATCAAAAGCCTACCACAGGATGCACCAGCCATCAAACAATAAATAAACATCATAAAGTGACTAACGAAAAAAAAAGATAGAAAATGTTTATATCACACCAGGTCTCCACCGTCCCAAAAATGTGTACACAGTATCCCTTAGTATTTGTTACTCCCACATGAGCCCCTATTTCAAAACTCCTCACCTTCCAGCAACTAATAAAAAGAAGATACATTTTTCAAGGATATGGATACAGCAGAGTTTGTAGACAGAAAGACAGTGATGTTTTCCTTCCAAAATCCAAATCCAAATTGATCAAAGGCTGAACAAAGCAGAGGAAAGAGTCTCCAGGACAGGAAGTCGAATTTGTTACTTTATGTACAAGAGCCTCTCAGTCTCAATGCCACTTTCTGCCTTCAAAAAGAAGGAAAACAAAATTCAGTTTTGCACTAAACACATTACCTGAATGGACCACTTGGGTAAAAATTGGACTCTAATATTTATGTTCGAGCTGATGTTTGGGTGCTGTGTTAAAAGAAGTGTTGTTCACATATGGAAGCTCAGTTTCACATTCAAAACATTACCTGAACACTCCGCTCACGTAAAAAAACAACCTGAAATGTAAGTTGAGTATCTCTGAATGAAAGAACTTCCCCTCGTGTTCAGAAAAATGCTGCTTGTGAAACTGCAGATTTTACCGTTTCCATGCTTCTTGTGTTAGGATTTTCCCCGAAAGGAATTCTCGTTACACAATGTGGCGAAATGGCCTATTATCAGGCATTACGTGTACATTTTGTCATGCAAAATTACAGAGTTTACCTCAAACTACACTTGCATGACAAAATTACGCATAGGCCTAAACAAATGTGATGAAGTGCTTCTACTAGATTTTTAAAATGGCAACTGAGAGGTTAAGCCAGGCTATCATTTCTGCTTGTCATCATTCTACTATCTCCCATAAAAAAGCTGCCCTTTTCTCTCTGGAACTCGTGGAATCAAAAAACTTCCTGCACTGTTCTCATTGAGAATATGTTACTGTGGATAAAATCCCGGAAATTACCTTGGATTAATAAACTGTCAAGCTATCTTTCCGTTACCGAGTCAGGTGTTTACTAAACAAAGGTCTGGAGCTGAACTGGCAGTGGCTAAACCTGTAATCAAAGTCCCTTGACCCCTGTACCCCCGGGCACAGCATGGGGACGAGACCCAAAAAGTATTTTGTGTCCTGACAAGGCAATAACTTTGCAAAACGTTCCTACACCTCACTTTAGTTCTCTGGGATAATACGAAACATAATTAAAAAGTCAACCCCGAAGTCTTCCTCGTGGAAAACTGGCGCTAAGAAAGAGAGAAAGTCAGGCAACAGAGGTACGACAGCCCACACACCAAGACAACAGGTCACTGCAGTCTCACAACATAAGTTTCTTGTAGGAATCCAATTTTAGACTGACACACAGCTGCCAACAGGTGTCTAGATGCTATGTACAATTTCTTGTAAAAAAAAAAAGAATTAAAACTGTCCAAAGCAGTTATATTAGGCATGTTAGGCATTAGATTAACCAAACCAATCAATCAGGAGTTTGTACAGCACGGCTACACACCCTTGAGGGCCACAAGGCACTGGGGGGGGGGGGGGGCTGCTGATCCATCTGGGCAAGGAGGTTCAGTCGAAGAGCCAGGTCTTGAGATCCTTCCTGAATTGGGTCAGCGATGGTGATCGCCTGAGGTGGAGGGGCAGGGTGTTCCAGGTCTTGGTGGCGAGGTAGGAGAAGGTTCTTTCTCTGGTTCTGGTCTTGAGAATCTGTGGGATGGTGGCCAGGGCAAGTTGGGCAGAGTGATGTTGTCTGGCGGGTACGTGGAATGAGAAGCAGTGGTTCAGATAGGCTGGTCCTGCGTCATGGAGAGCGTTGTAGGCATGTGTAAAGAGCTTGAAGGTGACTTTCTTCTTGACTGGGAGCCAGTGGAGTTGTGGGAGGTGCTGTGTGATGTGGCTGTGGGGGGAATGTCGAGGAGCAGTCTGGGTGCAGCGTTTTGAACATCTGTAATTTCCTGAGCTGTTTCTGGGTGACGCCAGCGTAGAGTGAATTGCCATAGTCAAGTCTGCTGGGGATGAGTGCATTGGTAATCGTCTTTCTGGATTCTATGGGGCTCCATCTGAATGTCGTTGAAGCAGGCAGAGCATGCGGAGGCAGGATGAGGATACAGTGTCGATCTGGCAGTTCAATGTGAGTGAGGAGTCCAGTATGATGCCGAGATTACATGTGTGGTCCATCCATGGTCTTAACCAAAGATAAACTGCATTGCTTGCTTTGTTACGCTAAAGACTTCACACATTCCTAGTGCTGGATAAGGTCAGTGAGTTGAACCACCTTGCTGACCTTTTGAGACCAATACATCCTCATACCATTATCTTTAACATTTGCTTCCAAACAAACGTGACCAAGCTGGCATAGTTATGTTGATGGTGACAGATGGGAGAAAAATCAGCACACTCCTGTGGGACGGTCCTGGACCTTAATCCATTATCAGTAAATCTGCAATATCATATAAGAAAATACACACTAAAAGACGACCATAAGCAACATTAATTGCCCCTATAAAATGCTTTCAAAAGTTGCAGAAAAAACACAACAATCAACCATGTCACATATACACAAACTCATGAAAAATGGTGGACATGCACATAGGGAAGAAGATAGCTGAGAACAAAGGGAAATATCTGTCTACATGGGCCTGAACTCGAGGGGCCCATCTTAACCCCAACCATCAACAGGAACATAAACACAAACAAAATCTACCTATAGCAAAGAACTGAGAATCTGAAAAATACATCACAAACCTACCACAGGGCACAGTAGTCATCAAACAATAAATCAACACCATAAAGTGACTTATGAATCTGTACAAAATGTATATAACACACACAAAAATGGAGAAAATGTGCATATAACCCCAGACCTTCACCATCGCAAAAATGTGTAAACATTATCCCTTAATAAACGTACCTCCCACATGGGCCCTGATTTCAAAACTACTCATCTTCCAGCAATTAACAAAAAGAGAGTCAAGCTTTCAAGGATATGGATACAGCAGAAATTGTAGACAGAAAGACAATCATGTTTTCCTTCCAAAATCCAAATCCAAAATGATCAAGGGCTGAACAAAGCAGAGGAAGGAGTCTCCATGACAGGAAGTTAGAAGAGATGGTGACAGATGAGAAGAAAATCCGCACACTCCTAACAAACTACACTATTATGAAAAACAGGTCAGTGGAGGATGAATCTCCCAAACTGAAAGAAGAACCGTGAACAACTTGCAAAAAAGATACTCTACCTTATATTTTGTTTGCTTTGATTGCAGCCTGGGCTCACCACTGTGTGTCCATGTTACTAGTAAGAGCCAACCTGTCCACAATAAGAAGTAGAGTTTTGTTGGATAAGGTGATGCAATGAACCATTGAGTAAGTGTCCAAGGTCATGGAGCCAAGGGTAATTTATCACATTAGTCCAATGTCATGAATCCAGGGTTAATTTCGCACATTAGGAGTCCTCGGCCCAGTCTGGTGTTGCTGGTACCGAAAGGCAAACCTTCCAGGGGTGCCTTAGAACACAAATAAATTCTGAGAGGACTATCACTAGGGGCTGCTAATTTACTAAATATCCTTGATGGAGCTTCAATGTTCCTTCCGATTGCCCTACGTTGGGGTGCCAATAAAAGTTCAGAATTTTCAATAATGGTGGTCTACATTCAGTTCAATGTGATGTCTTATGGATTGAAGAATGCCCCTGCCACCACTAACAGGCTTACTTACCAGGTTCTGTCTGGTTTTGAGAACTGAAGTGTCACCAGCCCTGATGGCATCTAAGTTTCTACTTGGCAGTAACATAGGTTGCACCTCCAGAAAATGCTTCAGGACCTGTAAGGAGGGGGCCTAGCTATCAATCTAATAGAGTGAATGGTCATTTTTTATTTAGTTTAAAAAAAAGGCTGTAGTAAAAAATGGCAATTTCTGTCCAAAATAATGGATGCAATTCCCTGGGAGACTAAAAAAATTCAGACCTATTGATGGCCCTCCAAGACCTCACATGGTGAATTACAGGCTATTTGTGAAGAAGTAAAGGGACATTAAGATCAAAGAACTGACTTCAAGGAAACAGTCAAATAAGTAAACAAGCCTCCAATGAATTAGTGGGCACTTGACATCCTGAAGAAGACCATGAGATCAGGACCATCACTGTAGGGTCTGGCTAAAGAAAAGAGTATATGATGTAGGCAGATACTTCAGTCCACCATGGCCTAGGGTAGTATTATTTTACATTAATGAAGACTGATATGACCAACCTGCGGCATTCATTATTGAATGGCAGTTAAGCAGGGATTGGGCTACTGCAAAGGCCTCAGGCCTATGGTCACTCCTAAAACTGAGTGTCTTTTCTAGCTATTGTTAGACTGGTCTGGTTCCCTTTAAAGGACTTGTGTTGGGACTGAATAATACGAAAATGTTAATAACTAGCTAAATGCAGACAACATAAAAGGTGCAGAGCACTTTGACTCTTTGCCTTGGGGTTCTTATGGAACTGTTGAGTACAATAATTTGCCCACAAATTCAAAGTGAATGTTGTAGTGTGTCATATGGCAGACTGGTGATGTCACATTGTCTCATGCATACATGCATTCTGATGCTGGTCCAGAATCAGGGGTTAGGCATTAAAAAAGCCGGGAGCAAAGTGCATTGACTCCAGCCTGTGAGCTCCCCCATGACGTCTGACTAATATTTTCTCCCTAAATGGGGCCCTGTGCACCATCACTACATTAGTGATGAACTGATGGTTGCATATCAGTATAGTCGTCTCGGAAAACATGCTCCTATGCTGCATCTCCCCATCAGTGGCACAGACACAAAGCACAATTGGCAGTGCTATATTCACTGCCACCAGCAGTCCCAAATTGGGGGTCGAGGCATGCTGCACTACTAAAACTTTGTCACACTCCACCCATATGACTTTGCCTTCCTGGAGTGACCCTCATCTCAGTCAACAGAGGCAGCATGCTGATTCACTCCATTCACAACAGAGGCCCCAATTGTCAGTGGCCTCAGTAGATTGAAGGCACAAGAAAGACGGATCACCAGGGGTGGCAAACACTATTCAGCTGCCCATCTTTCACATCTTCCTCACACACCGCACATTTTGTGGACACTATTTCAAAAATCCCAGTTCAGTGCACCAAGCATGTTTCATCCAAAATGCCTTTTTAACAAGAGGCACGTGCATGCCATTCAGCACCCATACCCCTTAACAGTCTCTACTAAGTGCAGTAACAAACTGATCTCCTAGTGTACAGATCGCAAGGCAGTGACATCTTACTAACTGAAGCATGAACAATGCCTCGTGAGTCCAGCATGCGGCAGGCCCCACTCCCTCACAAGTACTCCTTCCCATGGGACACGTTCCTGTAGCACAGGCATGAAACAGACCCAAGCACCCAGTAGGAGGGGCTGCAAACCCACTACCATTGTTTAGTGAGCTCAGTGGCCGAGCGACTGCAGAGCCTGGCTTGAGCGTGTAAGAGGTGCACTTAAATAACTATTTCAAAATCACTAAGATGATGGATGAAGAAGCGAAGTGGTAATTACTGCTTCATAACACGGGGAATGAAATCTCCAAACTCTTTAGGAATCTGCCCAATATAGGTGGCACCAATGACTAAGAAGGGGCGGTTGCTGTTCCAAACACATACTTTTGACCCCCAAATGAAGAATCTGACTTCATGCTCTTTAATCCATCAAATGTTATGCGTTTCTAAGTGAACTCGACTGTACCTGTACAGAAAAGGAACTCCAGAAAGAAGTATGAGCATAATTGATCCAATGCCTCAGATCTGTAGCCCTTAAGAACCACATCTTGCGAAAGGACGGCATATCGCTAGACGAGATCATTAAGTTTTCCCACTTGCACAAACTTTTTAAGAAATGAACTGAGCAGATGAAGCTTACCTTTGACAATCTCTCCGTAGACAAGTCATTGAACACAAGTCTATCAAGAATGAGGCTGTCACCAAAGAACTGATGTCCCAGGCATCCACCAGACAGTTTAACATCAACAGGCACAGGAGGAGAGAATGCAGATATTGCAGATTTATCGCTCATGCCCTGTAAGACTGCCCTTCAAGGGCAAGGCGTTTTCTAGCTGCCAGCCCCTATAACACTTCATCAAAGTCTGCAGCAGTGGCCGTTGCAATACCATCACAGGAGCGAGAGGTGATGTGCAGCATCAAGGAGTGCACACCATTGTGGATGCCATGTGACATCTTTGTGGAGCACATCCACATCACAAAATCTTCTAGGCTGAGAAGAGGAAGAAGAAGAAGATATAGTCTTCCTCATCTCGTGCACGCTGGATAGCCAAGACAAAAGAGGACGATCATGCCCCTCTTGCTAAATGACCATAGGGGATATGAGGATCACGTGTTATGGATGTATGACGTTACAACGCATACTTTTACATCGCATGCCTTTACAACGCGGTTTTTACATCGCATACCATTACAACGCATAATGCTTTTAGGCGCTGGATAGTGAATTATTTAATTTACTATTCCAACTCCAGTCCCCGTGGATAGTAGGGAAGGTGTTTGATAGTATATTAAATACATTCCCTATCCTAGAGCGCCCCCCAGCGCTATGCGTTGTAATGGTTTGCATTGTAAAAGTTGCATCGTAATGGTAGTGCGTTGTAAAAGTTTTGTTGTAATGGATGTTTCCCCGTGTTATTGATACAGGAGAATCAGTGAATGTGATCAGCAAGCAACAGTTTAGACAACTTCAATCTTCACCAATGCTTCTGCCCACACAAATTTGAATCTTAGCTCATGATGGAACACATCCCTATCATTTGGAAGGGATGTGCACTATTAACCATGGCAAGTTGGGCTGCCAGACAAAATTCTTCATTGTCACAGAGGGCATCGAAACCCCCTTAGTTGCTTCACAGCCGAAGACCTTCAGCTGGTACACTTTGCAGCTGCAGTCAGTGCGCAAAGCATTGAAGAATTATTAAAAAGACTTCTACCACCTCTTCAAAGTGCTTGGCTGCCCACAATCTCCCCAGTATCCCTAGATAAGACAATAAAACCTGTCGCTCTTCGAAAATTATATATCCCTTTTCACCTTCACCTATCTGTTGAGGTTGAACTGCAAAAGCTATAAGATGTAGGTATCACTGAAAAAGTTTTAGAATCCACACCCTGGGTCTCACCCTTGGTGGTTGCCAGCAAACCTAAACAACCTAGTAATATTCACATGTGCATCAACATGCGTCTTCCAATTTAGTAGTCAGGAGAAAACGGCACACCACCCCAACAATAGATAACTTCATCAACGATCTAAACAGCTCCCTGGCTTTTTAAGCTGAATCTCAACTCGGGATACAACCAAGCTAGTGCTACATGAGGATTGTCATTAGATAATTGCCTTCCTGACTCATGTGGGACCCAGAAGATACCTCTATCTGAATTTTGGCATCTCCTCAGCAGCAGACATTTTTTCAAATGCCATTTGGGAAGCCCTGTCATGGCTGGATGGCGCTATTAATGTCAGCAATTGCCCCCACGATCCGAGATCATCAGAAGAGACTTGTTGCGCCCCACCAGAGAATCAGTGATATGAGACTAACACTCAACAGAAAGAAATTTCAATTTCTACAACAGGAACTGGCATTTTATGGCCGCGAGTTCTCATGTGTAGATCAGAGTGGGTCAGAGTAGATCCTCTAAAAGGGGTGGACAATAGAGACACTGAATCATCTCAATTACCATCAGAAGTTTGAAGATTCTTAAGTCCAGCCACATACTTTGAACACATCATCCCCAACTTAGCAACACTTGCCGGACCATTATGGAACCTCACAAAGTCATAGACCATGGACTTGGGCACCAGCGAAAGAGACAGTATTCCAAACTACCAAATAGGCATTTTTGTAAGACACAGTGATGTCATATTTTGTCCCTGTCAAGGAATTGGAACACATTGCTGACATCAGCACTACAGGGACCGTCAGCATCTTGATGCAATGTCTGGGTAAAGATCAACGGACACTGATTGCCTTTGTGAGAAGAGCATTCACATTTACAGATGAGATACACTCATTTTGAAAAAGAGGCACTTGCAATCCGGAGGGGCTGCACCTGTTTCCATCTTTACCTATGTGGAAAATATTTCAAGGTCACCAATGACCACAAAACCACAAGCCTCTTATAGTACTGCAGCCTCCACCCTAGTGGAGAAGTGTGGCTCAATGGTTAGAGCGACAGACCCTGATGCAGAGGTCTAGCCCGGGACCAGGGTTCAATTCCCCGCCTCGGCGGGTCTTGGGCTCAAAATTCCACGGATCTGATAATTCTCGCCTCGGTGCCTATTCCAATCATGGAGTCCCACTCTGCAACTCTGGGCAATAGCTTGCTTAATCTCCACAACAGCCCCCACAACGCTAAGGATGCCTGGCCTCCAACTTGGGGGTGCCCAGAAGTGGACACCTAATAGGGAAAGCCAGGATGGGTTCCACAGCAGTATTCGTACAAGCGCCTTGAGACCCTTGCGGGTGAGTAGTGCGCTATACAAGTATCCATTTATATTTTACATTTACCTTCACATAGAAAAGTGGATAGTTTCACTGCAAAAATACAGATTCACAGTGGGCAACAAGCATGGCTGCCCTACTCCAGCTGACTATCTCTCCAGACACCCCAGACTGTGTCAGCCTGCCATGCCTGGCCCGTAAACAGAGGACAATGACTACATTAAACGAGTCACAGCCATTAACTGCCCTCAGACAGTCCAACTCTAAGACATCAACGATGCAACAAAACATGATCCAAGTCTCAAGTAAGCATGCACTGCCACCCTGTCCAACCAATAGAAATGTTAGTGTGTGGAAACTAGCTGCAATGGCTGTTAGCATCAGCTGAAGCCATTTTGTTTTTGGCAGCCATTTTAGTTAGCAATGTGCTCGCCATGTGATTCTCCCTCTTCACTATTGCCTGCCCTTGTATTCTGCTTGAGTCTACAGTTACAGTTAACTCTTTCAGCATTGAGCCAGAGCATTGCACATGCTCAGAAAAGCTTGTAGCTGCCAGAATGCACCTGCTCTTAGAATAACTGTCAGGCTATTTTAACTGATGTCAGCAACTCTGTTACTCCTCCTACTTTGTTGACTAAGTATTTTCTGTTAGTCCTTATATGTGTAATAGCTATTTGTGTGCACACCTCTTCATGCTAACTCAGCAATACACTGGGCATAAAAGACCCAGGGTTTCTATACTCATTGGACTGCCTCCTACAGTGGCCTGACGGTACTGTATTGACACAGTCTCCCTCATGTGAGGTTCATAAATGCATTCTTTTGATATTACAGCTTTCGTGCCAATCTCTTCTTTGTTGGTTTAAGGACCAGGTGCACCAATGAACCCCTGAAAAAGGCTTTTTATTCCACAAGTGTACATGAGAATGAGAGCAGCCAAGTAATGAAAGTACATTGGAATGTGAGATAAATCCACCATCACAGAGAGTGGTATTCTACTGCGAGGACACCAGTTACTTATCCCCGTTTGCGGCAACAATGAAGGCAGTTCCTTGCGCAATCAAGGAGCAACAAAAACTAAGGTCAGGCTGAGGAGCAAAGTCTGGTTCTCAGCTTTAGAGTTGAGCCTCGACAAACTGTTTATCAGCTGCCTGTGGTGTGAAACCAACAGAGTGCCAGACAGGCTGGGACCGATTATTACTGGGGACCCCAGTGATGGGCAATGGATGGACATGAGTGTAGATTTTGGCTCCCTGTCAGATGGTAACCACATGCCTGTGGTATCGAACACATACTAGAAATTCTCCATTGTTGACGTGGTGACCAATTCCATGTTTTAACTGGATTAAATCTTTGCTATATGTGGGCTACAGACATTAAAAATTGGCAATGGGCCACTGTTCCAAATGAATTAATTTAGTGACTTTCTAAAGTGCCTGCTTATCTCTCAGAAAAATTTCCGGAGACTTCAGGTGTACGCCGCAAAACCACATTTCAATTCCCAGCAGACGCTATGTTTGGACGAGCCACAAGGGATGACATTCCCCATGCAGATCCATGGTCTGGTGCACCTCCGGATCTAAGTGATAACTATCAGAAATGAACAAGGAACAATGCCTGTGCCAGTGCATCCAGGAGAGCAAGCCATTCAGACACTGAAGTTGGTGACTGAGTCATCATATGCAACAGGGATAGTGTTTGGAAGTTTCAATTTCCTTTTGAGAAATGCCCATTTGTTGTAATGAGCCTCCTAAGGGCAATGATATTGGCCCCTAGGGGTAGCAATCAAATTACCCAGATACTTTTTGATAGCGGCATCCCTGCCAACTGGAAGGTAGGAGTTAAATCAGGCATGACAACGTCTTTGACAATCTACTAAGCCACTTCAATTATCCCGGGACTGCACGGGCGCTGAAAAAGTCCAACTTCATCAATGCCAGCAACTGGCAAGACTTCTAATCCCATGGATAGAGTGGTGGTCCAATCAGTGCCATAGGCTGGATCCAAGAGACAGCATCACAACCTATGACCCCAGATTCACAGACCAACGAAGAAGGATGACTGTGAGTGCTCAAGATCATAAGCGGTCAGACTGCGCAAAACTGTTCATCAGTTGTCTGACTTCTTTTTTCGATGCTGAGTATATTTTACGTAAAGAAATTTGGGGAAGAATGTAGCATGTCACATGACACACTAATATGGTCACACCATCGCACGCACACACGCGGCCTGACACCAGGAACAGCGTCAGGGATTAGACATTAAAGAAACAGCAGCGACATGTACGTGTACCTGCCTGTAAAATCCCTATAAAGTGTCAGACTCATTATTGTCTCCTGAACGGGGCACTGTGCACCATCACTACAAATGTAATGCATTATTGTCTCATAAGGATGAATATAAATTCAGTCTTAATTAAAATCTTAGGAACCATGTCAGCAAATAGTACCACAATGGACTTCTAAATATAATTTAACTTTAAAAGATTAAAGGATCAATTCACCATTTGGTGAGCTGTCCACAGTGAGGTGGATATAGCTTGCCAAGTCTAAGGTTTGCTGAAGGAATGGTGGATAATGTTATCCCGAAGCGTTGTCCTCCTGAATATTTGGAGCTACGTCAGAGTAAAACTGTGATGGTATATTTGCCATGTCATAGATTACAATTGGACTTACATAAAATAAGCAAAGGCCACCCTAGGCTTTTGTATGACTGGATAAAGCAATTGGAAAAAATTGTATGCGGGAAGTTCTGATTGGTCCTGTAAAGTAGAAAGGGCATCAGAGCAAGACATCAGAGGTGGAGCAATAGCCGGAAATAATAGGGCAAATATGACTTTTTCCTCAGCAAAACAACAACTCTTTCAAGGTTGCTGTGTTTCCCAGGCATTGAAAGGATACAGTAACAACTGATTTTGGATAGTGCACAGTTCTATAAATCCACCCTGCCTACTGGCCGTGCCACAGCTTCCTATTTTCCTGGGGGGTGAACATCTAAAAGAACCAACCATTTGCACCGACACGTAATGTTTATCACTACTGTCCAACACTGACTACACTTGTACTTCGATCTTGAATGACAGTGATCTATACATAACACCTCCACAGTGACCTCCAGTTAAATGAAGAGAAATCCTCTCTTGACAGGAACATTTATTGCAACCTTGAATGATGATGCATCCTAGACCCTGTTAATCATCAATACAATACACAGTATAAAAGTCAGAAGACAAGAAGATCATGTTCTCAGAATAATTAAACTAATGTATTAATCAAATCAAGCATGACTGAAATTATGATTGTGTTCTGAAACAGTATCATGAGGTTGGAAAGCTAGGAAAGATACGTTTTAAAGAACTCACCATCACTCAACATGATGAACATTTTACAAAGCTTGAGAGAGTTCCAAGTAAGGCAGTTTTTTTCCTTCAGCCTAATTGTCTTATATAGTATTTCCTATAGTATACTAGATTTCCTTTCTTTATGGTAGCCTTTCTATATATTAAGAAAGCCATGTGACTGTAGAGGCCCATAGATGCTAGAAGGAACTGCCTTCACCTAATTGCTGACTTTCTTTTAATGGGAACCATACTCTAAGCACATATTAGCATGACAATACATCCTCAGTCATTGTAAACCATCTCCACAGACCACTGACTGAAAATCTTCTGCTAGCAATACCTACCTCTATCTTCTGAACCAAGTGAGGTCGATCTCCTTTTAGAACAAGGCTCCCTCACCCTGGGCTATAAATTAATGCAGGGAGCTGTCCCTTGATAATTAGTGCAAACCACAGTCACCTATATTACATATTACCTCTGCAATTTGAAGCTATACACCACTTCATTTCCTTCCTTGCAAAATTCCACTGAAAACAAACAGATTCTTTCCCAGTAAGACGCTGGAAAAAAGTTATCATTTTTTTCTTGACCAGCTTTGCCAAGCAGCCCAAACATTATAGATTTTTCGTTTCTGCGGAATATGCTTTTTCATCAATACCGATCAAATGATTTTTAATAGATCTGTGCCAGTTCTTTCGTCGCATTTGTGGTTTGCCTGGTTCATTTAAAAATACAGCAGGTCGAATTATTGTGTTGCTTTGTGCCATGGTGTTTTGTACTTCTTTGATATTATGCTTTTCCTCCTCAAACATATGAAGGATATTAATATTAGTACTCTTTATTTTTAAAATAGGGAAACTTTCTTCAACTATATTACCACAAATCCTGGAATATTCTTGCACGTCTTGTAAGTGTTTATGGACGTCGAAAGCCTGAAATTAATTGCCGTAAATGAATAGCACAAATTGTCACATATTACCGAGAACCAGAACAAGCAAATATGAATACGAAATATGATTATCTCAGATACACGGAAATAAATTCCAAATGAAATACAGTGCCGCTTAGTATTAAATTAGGCTCATTGCTGTTCAGGAAAATAATTAATACGCCAATGCGCTTTTAAAATGAGATGGAGCTCAGCACCATGATACTTCCAAAAGGTATGTCTTATTCTTCATTACCTTGTCACCTCGGAAACAGATAGCTTACCTGCCTAACGGGACCCAAACTGGCATTCCTAATCGTGAACATGAAACAACATTTGAACATTAACAAAGCATTATTACATACAAGGCGTGCTGAGCAAGAATGCTCAGCATGAGTATAAGATTCCCAACACACGTGTAGCGCTTTTACTATTCATTACAACATCTCCCCCCTGTTTATCTGAACAGCAAAGTAATACCTACTACACTGACATCAATTGCATACATAGTCATTATATACATTTTTTACTTTTTTCACATGAGAATCTACCGAACTCATGCAAGTGCTACCAGGAACTGTGCTTGTGACTCTGGATGTGCTGATACCCGTATTAACCTCGTCTCACATGTCCACACAAGACTGAGGATTATGAAAAAGCCAGTGTACCCATTCTGTATTTTGTACAATTTTTCTTTTCTTGTACATAATTGCTACCTGATCAGGAGCAAGTTTGACAAGCTGTCTCTTGTTCCACTAACCCTTTTCCAGAATGAGTGTAGAAACGTTGCTGACTCTATCCACTTTCACAGGAGCAGAAACCTTTTTTAGGATACAAAGATGTATGAACATTCCTACCCCTCAATAATGAAAAAGGGGTCACTCAAGTGGTGCAGTGAGGAGAAGCATTATAGGCTCACACTTTCTGCTCAATACATTTTGCTACATCCAACCCTGAAGCTAAAGCTGTTTGCAACCGCTTTTAAATTATTCTGTTGGCACGCTAAACCAGACCATTAGAAGATGGTACGTATAACACAGCCTTGAGATGCTTAACATCCATGCACTGAAAAAAACATCTCATGCATTCAGGCATAAAATGGGTGCCATTATCTGTGACCAAAAATTTTAGAACATTTTCTAGTACAAAAATGTGTTGCAAAAACCTTATGACCGTTTGAGTGTCCTGAGATTCAATAAATGCATGGTACATACACTTAGAGTAATAATCAATAAGTAAAATGGTATACCTTGTTGGTGCCGGTAAAGTGGAGAAAGGACCAGGGAAATTCAGTGCCAACTCCTCTCCTGCCTGGTTAGGGAACGGAGTGGGACACAATGGAATACGCATGCTTCTCCAATGCTTATCAGATAAGAGACACTCAACGGTCAATCATGGATTTCACTTGGGTATATAAAGAAGGCCACCAATAATGTTGTTTTATTTTCATACTAGTTTTGGTGCTACCAACATGTCCTTCATGAGCCTGAGAGATTATAATATCACATAGCTAGGAATGTGATACAAAGAGATCTCCACTGATCACAAATTTACCTTCCACAAACAACTCATCAGAAATCTGAACAAAAGTCCTCAATTCACCCACCAAATTCCACAATGCAGCCCATCCTTCAACAGTATATTCCATAACCTTGTTCAACACAGAATCCTCATCCGAGGCACTGATCCACTCCTGCTAACTTACAATTGATTTGTACTCAGATATTGCATCCACCAATGCCATACATTCGACATCATCTAGCACAGAAGTGTCCCCCTCATCATCAAGTGCCATGAGCGACAAACTTGTACTCCTTAAACTTTCAAACCAACCTGTTGAGTCTTGATGACATGTTACCACTACCACACCTGCTGAAGAAATGCATCAAAGGTTAGTGGTCAGTTAATAACTCGAACCTAGTACCTCAAATGTACATCAGAAACTTATGGACCACCCAAACACAAGCTAAAGCCTCCTGTTCAATAGTTATGTAATGCTTTTCATATGCCTTAGCAGACCTGGAGGCAAAGGCGACAGTTTTCTCGGTTCCACCCATTTTTTGCTGAGTACAGCACCCAACCCATAAGCACTGGCATCCACAATAATAATAAACGTGTGACCCTCATGAAATGCACTCAAAGCTGGGGCTGTGACAATACGTTTTTTGACACTCTCAAACCCTATGTTTTGCACATCCAACCGTATAAAATTCTGTCCTTTCCTAAGCAACATTTTGAGTGGCTCAACAGAATGAGCATAACCAGGAACAAAACGTGCATAATATTTGGCTACTCCAAGGAACGAGCAAAGTGCATTTCTGTCCCCAGGGGCTTTTGCATCACTAATGGCTCTAGACAAAGACTCTTTGGTTTTAATATATTACATGAAACAGTATGTCCAAAGTATTCCAATTCATTGGTGGCAAATCTACATTTCTTCAACTTTACTTTCATACCTCTTTGTGATTGGATGGACAACACTTTTCTAAGAATATTGTAATGTTCTTCAAGGTCCTTGGCATATACCAGTATATCATCCTGATACGCCTGCACACCACCTATTTTCCAAAACAAATTGTCCATAAATTTCTGGAACAAGCTGGTGGCAGACGCCAAACCAAATGGAAGATTAAGGTACGTGCTCACAGCATAAGGGGTAATTTACATAGTCAATTCCTGTGACTCAGCAGATAAGCCAACCTGGTGATACGTCGACCTTAGGTCAGCAGTTAAAAACCAGCATGCCCCCCCCCGCCCCCCCAGATTAGCCAGCAACTCCTGGATTTTAGGCAGTGGAAGGCAGTCCACTACAATACTTTTGTTAAGAGTGCGAAAGTCGGCACATAAACTGATGTCACCAGTCCTTTTAAGCACTACGACAATGGATGCAACCCACTGAGAAAAATATATGGCTTGTATAACCTCTTGAGTTAGTAAATCATTAAGGGTGTTCTTCATTTCCTCTCAAGCACTCAAACGAACAGGACAAACCTTCTGGGCAACAGGTTGAGGAACAGGAATCAATCTCATTTTATGCTCAAATCTTGTAACTTCACCAAGATGCTTAGAAAATATTGGTTTCAAATCTGACAGGATGCTATTAACAGACTCCTAGGGATCATCACTAATAAATGAAATGGGTATCTTGGACATTTCCCCCAGTATCACTGGATTAGAAGAACCAGGCACCAGCTGTATGCCCATCCTTGCCAAATCCTGCCAACCCACAATGTTCCTGCCCTTAAAAGCAACATAGAAGTTGGTTAATGTCTCCCTGCCAAGACATGAAACTTTTGCTTTGAAATTTTGCATTTCACCAAAAGCCAAAAGCCTTTGGGTTAATATCAGTGAGAGAGAGAGCAAATTATCAGTACCTCAATATTCATAAAAAGTAGTGTCTCGTAAAATGGTTATGGTCAACCCTGAAACAGCCATGACTATTAACTTAATGTTGTCATGAGAACCTCGCACAAAGGACCTTTAACAGATCATTCTTGAGTGCTACGCTCCAAAGTCGGAAACAACATTATTGAGTGAGTCAGTGCAAGTTGCACTTCCTGCTTTTGTTGTATGTCTAGCACTTCTGCATACACTATCAAAATGTCCACATTTTTTACAAAGTGTACACTGCTTGCCCATTGCAGGACAATCTGGAAAGGTAGTATGGTGCGTTTTTGAGCCACACCTAAAGCAGGACATTTTCTATTTAGAAGTTTTAAGTTGTTTCCCTTTGGCACTAATAGCACGCACAACCTTAGTGCACTCCTCCGTGGTTGAAACAGTATTTACAATAGCAGACTCTGGATGCAATATTTTGGAAGAAATAAGAGATCTCTCAACGCTCATTGCGAGATCCAGAACTTCGATAAGTGTAAGTCTTTCCTGTATTTTCCTTGAAGCGCAGTTAAAGAAAATTGGTCACAAATGTAAGTATTCAAGTTAGGACCAAACTCACAAGTGAATGTCAGTACCCTACGAGCTGATATGTATTCTACAACATTTTCTTCTTTGGTTCATCATCGCATTGCTTGCATAATCTAAAAATAGCCTCAAAATAAATATTCCACTGGCCATCATCAGAAGGTGCAGGTATAATAGGCAGACTGTTAAACATCCGCTGTGCATCATAGTCATAGTTTGCTGAGAATTAGCAGTAGAAGAATTAATATTTGCCCTCATACCTGCATTTGAAGTGGTCATTTTCACACAAAGCAAGTGAATATCAACAAAAGAAAAGAAAATGTCCACTCTCTGTGGCAAAAAACAACAAACAGTTCTTAAATACCCTAAGGTGTGCCCATCACCGAGTACTAATCTTCAAATAATAGCTTATTATATAGCAATGGTGTGCTTATTACCGAGTAGGTAGGCAAAACACAGTAATACCTTAACTTACTATGTCCAGCATGCAGTGTGTCTATCAACGAATGTACAGGCCAGCGAAAGAAAGCCTCTGAAGATGACCAGTAAATAGCGATGTGCCTGTCACCGAATGTGCAAGCAAACCACAGCAAAGCAGTTATTTATGCCAACCAAAGATGGCCAACATCAATGTAGGCATGCAACATTGTTGTCAGGAAATGAACTTTAGGTCGCAACGAAGATGGCCACCAACCACTTTGGCGTGATAACGCTGACCGGAATCAGGCTTGCCTGGCATTGTCGTCCTGCATTGATCCATCATCGCGTCACCGAAGCCCATTGCCGAAGAAATGCTTTTGTTGGTCCGTGGTGTAGTTCTCTCTTTTTTTTTTGAAGAAATAAAAAAAAAAAAAAATAGTGTTATCCCCCACGACGGTGGGCTAACAAAGAACATCAACTCGTCGCCAATATGCAATGAGATGGAGCTCAACATGATGATACTTCCAAAAGGTCCATTTTATTCTTAGTTATCAGCCCACACCGTGGCACGTCTTGTCACCGCGGATCACAACATCTTAACTACCTAACTGGACCCAAGCAGGCATTCCGAGCCGCGAACATGAAATAACATTTGAACATCAACAAAGCATTATTGCATACAAAGCTTGATGAGCAAGAATGCTCAGCATGAGAATAACATTCCCAACATTCTGAACACGCATGTAGCGCTTTAAAATTCATTACAACAGCTTTGCCACAACACTCTACCGATGCTCCACAAGACAGTTAGTCAGAAGCCAAAATTTGGTCCAAGATGTATGCAACCCAAATTAAGAAGGCAGCACGTCGGGTGATGCTCACACAGCATGTGACGTTCACAATGAGATGCTGTACAAGCTTTGTTATAATCCACAGTGCGCACATCACAACAGGCAAGATCATTGTGTGACACGTTGTCAGTTGCTACCAACAAGAAGGTAGCACGAATCTATGAAGCAGCGTCCGAACTGACAACCAAGCAACTGCCACTTTCCTGTGCAACCCCACTCTGACAAATGGCAACTGTACCAGAAGAACCATTAAAGTCAGAAACGCCAAATGCCACAAGCATTCAAACTATACTTGCACTTCAATTAGGCCTCGTCTCGAACTCCAGCCTACTTCGAGAGTCCAACGCGAACTATCTGCCGAATAGTTGTTGTCGACTACATTTTTCAAAAAAAAGTGCAGAACTTCTGCTGCTAACTTTTATAAGGTCGATTTCTCTCTCCCTTCTTTACACCTATATTCTCCCTTCTGTTCAGCCTGATTGATGGGAGAATGTTGAGTGATGTCATGGAATGTTGGTGTGCGGGCTTGGTGAGAGGGTCAGTTGGAGGATGAGAGGCTGAGCAGAGGGAGACTGCTCCTGGTGGGGCTACACTACTATCTTACTTCCATCTTATTTACCATCCTTCTACCATCTTTCTACATTTATAACTGAAACTTAATAAAGGAACTACTTGGACGCACTTACTATAGAAATCTTAAAAGACATAGAACAAACAACAGAAAATCAGGATTATCCTTCGCTTTTCATCATGGGTGATCTTAATGGGAAAATCTCTAATGAGTTATCATCGAAATGGGCAAATTGGCTCACAGATGAGGCCCTGGGAATCTCTATTCCACTTTTTCCAAAAGAAAATAAGGCGGATAAAAGAGGGAAGATTCTAATAGCATCGCTACCCATTCTAAACGGAACAATACTAAATGGCAATGTAGAAGGAGACATACCTGCCTCAAATACAAGACAGGGAAACTGTAATCCTTCACTACTGGACTACATGATCTGTAGCTATGATCTATACAGATCAGTTTTACAACTTAAAATCAACTTTGCCGATGGTAGTGATCATGCGATACTACAGCTAACTACAGAGTGGAAAGTACAACAGTCCCAGTCAAATCAAATTATGTATAGCTGTAGTACTGTCCTGGTAAACCCAACTCAAAGACGGATTCACTGGAACTCTGCTACTCTTACCAAACTAATCTCCATAATTGATTTAACACAACTCTTACAAAGAATACACTCAGCAAATCCGATAACAAACTTCGAAATTGTGATACAAAAACTAACACAAAAATTACAGGAAAAGCTGATGCAACCTCCAAAGAAACAAAAAAAAAAAAAAAAGTTAGCTACTAATATAACTTACCTAAACAAACTGGTACGAGCACAATTTCTAGAAAAGTCACCAGCTAGACAGATAGAAATCAACAAACTGAAAAATCAACGCAGGAGAGAAAGAGAAAAAAACAAGAGAATAACCCAAGATAAAAATTGGGTAGATTGGCAAATAGCAGCGAAACAAAATAACCAACGTGCATATTGGAACATAATTGCTAAAGAAATAGGCACGAAAAAAGTATTACAAACTATCCCGGTGCCCCCATCAGAATGGGAAATTTATCTGGCCAATTTATATAAATTAAACACTACTATAGAAAAGAGCTACCATCCTGTCAGGAACTCGGAAATAAAATCTTCAGACTGTGAAGTTACTAGTCCACTCTCTATTGAGCTACATATAAGAAAGGCAAGATCAACAGGAGCAACAGGTCCGGACCAAATACCGATCAAGGTCCTCCAATGCAACCCCAAAGAATGGAGTAAGATGCTATTTCCCCTTTTCAACTACATTTTTAGAACTGGAGATATTCCCAAATCTTGGAAGGGGAGTATTATAATACCCATACACAAGAAGGGTACAAGGTTGTATCCTGGTAATTATAGAAAGATAGCCCTCTTAGACGCAACAGGAAAGATTTTTACAGCTACAGTATTAGACCATCTAAAAGATTGGGCCTTTTCATCTGGACTGATCCCTTTATACCAGGCTGGATTTAGACCAAAGCATTCAGTCACCGATAATATCGCTGTTCTGCAAACCATCCTAGATAAATATGTTACAATAAAATCTCTGGTTATATATGCTGCTTTTATCGACTTTTCCACTGCATTCGATAGAGTAGACAGAGCGACACTATGGAGAAAACTCAGTAATATGGGTATCCCGGACAATCTACTACATATATTAACAGTATTACATACAGATACCTGGTGCCATGTCCAAATGGGGAAGGAAAAAGGACCTACTAGTGCAATCCCTACCCCAAATGGCCTTAGGCAAGGATGTCTCTTCGCTCCTTTACTGTTTTCCCTTTATCTCAGTGACTTGCCTCAACGTTTTCAACAGATATGTAATTTTCCACCAAAAATTGCTTCTCATAAAATACATACTTTATTATATGCGGATGACGTCATTATCTTAGATCAAACTCCATTTGGTTTGAAAAGAAGCCTTGAGGCCCTCTACAATTATACAGAGGAAAGTTATTTAATACCAAACATCTCGAAAACTAAAATAGTACCGTTCTCTGGAAGAAAAAGGAGTACTAAATGTATCTGGTCACTAGGGGGAAAAACGGTGGAAGTGGTAAAAGAATACACTTACTTAGGAAGAATATTTACCAAGTCCTTACAAAATAAGTCCCATACTTTGAATTTAACGCGTAAATTTGATGTCCATGTGGGAGCACTTTTACGGCTATACGCTGCATCTGGACAAAGACATTTTTCTGCAATGCTTAAGGTATATAGTGCCAAAGTCCCACCAGTACTGTCGTACGCACTTGAGCACATACCAATAAGTCAATGGTCCTTTCTAGACTTAAAAGAAGGGAAGATCCTGCGAAAAATTATGAAGTTATCTCAATCGGTTCCAGTGCAAGCGCTCCGCCTCGAGCTGTCACTGACTAGCTCCTATGCCAGAGGAATCGCCAATATCATCAGGTGGGCATATAATCTCCTCCATGCTGAAGAAGGAACGCTCCGATCCCTGTTAAAGACTGAGACATTCGAACGCGAAACCATCGAACTATGTATTCTCAAAAAATGTCTTATCTGCTTTTAAGCTATCAGAGGTTAACATCGAGCTGTTACTTTCTTGGTCTCCTGCCCAGTTGAAACTTTTTCTAAAGCACTTTACCACAAGTTTTGACCTCGACTCTCAACATTGTCTTAAACTCTCATTATATAAAAATATTTCTGAAACTATAGAATATAAGAAACCTCAGCAATATATTAACTTTAACCTGTACCACGGGGTCAGGAGATCGATTGTTTTACTCCGATTCGGAATACTTCCTGTAAAAACCATCACATCTAGGTGGTATTCAAAAGAAAACCCTATTTGTAATTTATGTAATAGTGAGGAGCAGGACTTGGAACATCTATTATCTATTTGCACAAATGCGTTAGTGGTAGAAGCAAGGAAAAGATTTTTACGACCAGTTTATTTACAATGTAGAATTAACTCAGTACAGGAATTGATTATTTTATGTAAAGTTCCGCCAAACGAATTTGTATGTCACAATTTTTACAAATTTTTAAAACCATTTTTAATTTTATATTAGAATGAAATTTTTAACAAAATTGTGTAAATTTGAATACTGTGTATTTAATATTTGTGGTTCTCAGTGGAGAACCAAATCAAATACAATAAAACTTGAAACTTGACTTGAAGGAACTACTTGGAACCTACAACTTGTCTGCATATGGATTTTCATACTACAACACAGACCTCCTCCTTTTCAACTCGTGACCAAATTGTTGTGACAGCAATCACAACTAGACGATGTTAATAAGTCTTAATTAACATGTAAGTATAATTGAGGTCCACACACATGCCATGGCAAGGTGATCTGCTCCTAATAAAAGAACAAGCTTATCTGAATCCACCATTCTATGACATCACATCAATACTAATTAAACATTCCACACGCATTGCATCATAGTACAGGTGAGTTCTAATTGGTTCAAAATTACGGTATACTCAACCAAGTTAAAGTGTACTGTATGAAGCTGAGTGAAAGATAATAAACCTCAAAATAATTTACTTACTACGTGCAACAATTTCACTAAGTCTCTTCAAATTGACATTCAAAAATATCCTCCTTGATGGCAAAAACGTTGCAAGATGTCTCCCCCATTTTCTTCAAAGTGTTCTGTTGGTGTCCAGTAACCTGGTACTCACCCTTAGACATCGTGCTATCCACTGTTCACTCACAATGAAATGTTTTATATGATTCCTTATGATAACTGTATGCATTTTATTTTTACTGTATATTTCTGTAAGAAGTGTCCAAGCTTACAAGCTACTGGGTTAAGAGTGCAGTGAGATAGACAGTAATCCAAAGTAGGTTATGTTGGGGATATGAATTGAGAGAAATACCACTTGACCTTGTTAATCTACATTTGGAAATGTCTTTTCTCACAGATAAGGGCTGCTGAAGCTACAACCTCAACAACAACATAGAGAAAGTTGGTTCATGACTATAGGGAGACTGGTCTATAAGGTAAACTATAAACTATGACAACTGCTGCAAACTCTTTTAAATACATGATGTTGGATGCATATTGGCAGGGGGATTGAAATCACGTTAAACGAGAATTGAACTACAATTATATGAGTTTTATTATATGGATAATAGGGTATGAAAAAGAACAGAAAGTGCCCCAAATAAAATAATTCAAATAGGCATGTCGGTTTGACTTAGATGTAAACTGGCTTTACTGCACATTTTTATTACCTTACGACTTGGACACATTTCTGTAGGAATAAATCTATTGTGAGGCTATTCTTAAATCTGTGTTCTGCAATTACTTTATTAAGTCGGATTTCATGACTGGAAATTTCCAATGCAATTGCAACTTTTAATGTTGCCAACGATTTCCATTAGAATTTTTGCACAAATTCCAAGCTTTCCACATGTAGTGGTAGAGATTGAAGAGAATTTTCCACATCTTCATGACATTCTTCTCAGACTTCAGCTGTTGTAAAGGATCCCCACAATTTATCTCGCATGTGCACAAGAAAAACCTTGCACCAACTTCCAGGGATGCCACAGCATCTCCGTCTCAGGATGTTTTGGGCCCTCCAATATTGACCATGAAGTTCCTAAGGGGTAAGCAAGGCATCACTGGATTGACCTTAAGACTGATTATAGCTACAGGCAAGAAACAGACTGTTATCACCAGTCTCGGAATAAAATGCTAGAATCACAAGTTCAGGCAGAGGAAGAGACAACTCTAGTGGCCTCTTTCTGGTGTACAAGATTATTTCTGTGCCGCACACAGGAAGGTCAATATTTTTTTCTATTCAGTTCCAGACAGGTTATTATTTCCTTGGAGTAGGTCAGGCAGAGAGTTTTAAAGTGTATACCAGCTATTGGTCAGCCGCAGTCCGTGCAGGTAACAGCGGTGGGGCCCGGTTGGGGAGGATTTCGAAGGGCGATGCAGAGGGAAAATTAATTATTTATTTAATTTTCCTTCTGCATCATCACACGAAATCGCCCCAACCCGGTCCCACCGCCCCACCGTTGTTACCGTGCCAATCCGAACAAAATTCACAGGCCAATCCCAGGTTTTCAATAGAGAGATCAATTTCCTGTCCTTGGAACATGCTTTTTGGGATCAAAATTGCCCCAGAGATCCATGCACCAAACATCCACTACAGTTAATTCTTGTGTCAGCTATGTATAGCTAACCAGCATTTCACAGACTGACAGCTGAATCCACAGCTGTTTCAATCCACCCCCAGAACTTTAAAGGAAATCTGAGCACAATATCTAACACGTGCTGCAGGTGTATAGTAGGGCATGGCTCCAACGAGCCTCAATGTCCCTCCTCCAGAATCGGAAAATATGCTGCAGATTCTTATAAGGCACCGATGCCCCACTTGGTAGACCCCAGGGAAGTCCTCCTCCTTATCCTGAGCAGTGTCTGGCTAGCCATTGAATTGGCAACTGATGAGGTGGGTGATCCCAATGAGTGAGGTGAATTTCATTGAAGAACACTGCCTCTGTGCTTCATATTCCATAGCAGCCAGATCCTCATCTAGCAAATGGAATAATATTTCATTACTAATATTGTAAACTCAGGTTATCTATATGCTGACCAATTAGTTTTGATATCATTTTCTAATCAAATATTACAAATGAAATGTCACATTACATTAGTTAGAATCGGGTTATGTTTCAGAACTAAATGAGACAAACGTATCCCTCAGCCCTTCCAATATTTGTCCTCTTTGCAGCTGTGGAGGGAAAATGTACAGTGACAGCTGCCTTATCAGGGTGACATTTAGGGTAATTTGGGAAACGCACACAGAACACATGTGACTAGGTCTGTTCAGCAGGTTTAGCCACTGCAGTTGTCAAACATACCTGATGTCCACAGCAAAAAGGAAATGGAAAAGTGAAATAAAAATATGAATTTCCTTACAGTGTAAATAAAATGTCATTATGAAAGCTAAATGTTCAGCCTTCTCAAATCAGAAAAACATGACACCACAACCAAAAATACTTTTAACGGCAAATGAGTCAGGATTGGGAAATGCAAAGTTTGTCTTAACAACTGAAGGATTCACATTTAGGTTTGTATGTGGCTGCAAGCAGGGAACACTGCCAGTGTTGGATGCAGAGCGGTGTTGCCTCCTTGTAATTAGCTGAGTTATGCCTTGAGATGAAAATATTCCCTTGGACCAACATCTTTTTTGCATAATTTTGTTCAGCTGGACCAGATCATGACGCACCCAGGTGTTCTCAATCAATTCAGGAGGCGCAAATGCTTTCTGTTAGAGGTGGGCCAGTGTGGTAACCTCGGATTTGCCAGCCTCGGGCTGAGCTTTTGTTTACTTAAGTGAATCTATTCACTCAATAACAAGCAGCTGTGACTAAGCACAACACATGCTTCATTCCGTGTCTACACCTAACCAACACTAAACCGGGCAGTACATTTCTACTGTGAGAAAACAAATGCAGTCAGTCTCGTGTTTTAAAAGATCTCTAATTAATGGAACAATGAACAGTTGGAAATCATATTTAAGCATTTTAAAAACTATTTGGTGTGAAGGGGTACATTTTTTTTAACAAAGAGAACAGCAAATTCGTTCATATAGTGTCACACCTATACTTTCTTCACAGATTATGAGGATCTTGTTATATGAGTAGTTGCTAGTCTGCTTTTGGGATATTTTCCCTAAAGTGACATTTTGCCAGTGTTATCATTGGCTCCTGGTCCTGAGGAGGCTGATGGATTAGAACCAGTTTATAAGAGGATGATCGGTCGCAATTATATTTGTGCATGCAAATATTGACGTACGCATTGTACAAAATGCATTTGCAAAACCAAACATTGCGCTGTGAATGAATAACGAGTTGCAGAAAATGCGACTGCTTTTTGCGTATACTAAATTGCGACTTGTAAATAGCGGCACGCAAAATAATATGCATGAAGTCGCAAACTGCGACTATGCATAAAACGAGACTTTTCCGCATGCAAGTTACCACTAACCTGAAACAGGTGGTAACCAGTCCCAAACTATAAAAACAGCCCCAGAATGCAACATAACCTTTCTAAAATGGCTGCCCTGTATGTGATAGCGAGGAGGATGTGGATACTTGCTGCTCTGCTGAGGAGGCGGAGACAGGAGAGGATTTTCAGAGTCAGGCTGACATTGTTTGAGAAGACGGTGGAAGAGATATATGAACAGTACAGGCAGAGTTGCACAGTCATCCTAGACCTCAGAGACACCCTGAAGTCACATCTGGAAAGCAGAACCCAGTGCAGCAATACAATCCCAACACATGTGCAGGTGTTGTGCTCCCGCCACCTATTGGCCACTGGTAGCTATCAAGATGTAATTGCAGTGGCTGGAGGTGTGTCACAGAGTGCACTTTTGCGTTTCTTCCACAATTTCCTAGGTGCCCAGCTACACCACATCCATCAACACATCTATCTGCCAAGGAATGATGAGGAACTTGAAAATACCAAATTGCAATTTTATAGAATAGCAAGGTTCCCACACTTCATAGGGTGCATAGGTGGGACCCATGTGCCCATATGTTCACAATCACGCATAGAATATATATTCCATAATAGGAAAAGTGCACATCACTCAACATCCAAGTTGTCTGTGACGTAAACCACATCACTACAAACATTTTTGCCAAATTTCCAGGAAGAACCCATGATTCATACATCTTCAGACACCGTGGCACAAAGCAGAAATCAGAAAGAGGTGACTTTGATGAAGGATACCTACTAGGTAATGAATCCCCACGCCCACAGTGAGATGTATTTGCTCATAAATGTCTGTCTGCATGTTGTCTCAACTTCTTACATCTCCTCACAGGTGACAGTGTGTATGCCCTGCGTACCTGGATCCTGAACCGTACCTGTCTCCCTCCAATGTACCTGAAAGGTGATACAACAGGGCACATAGACACACCAAGTCAGTCATTACACGCACATATGGCATGCTAAAATCAAGATTCAGGTGTCTTCTCAAGAGTGGCAGGGTCTTGCAGTATATGCCTGGAACAGTCTGCAAAATTGTGGCAAGCTGTGCCATACTCCACAACATGGCATGCAGGTGTGACTTGGTGACAGAGTTGTCAGATTCGGACTTGGGGGATGAAGAGCCTGGGCCACCAGCCCAACAGCCAAGCAAGAGAAGCTCAGCAGCACAGGGGAGAAGGCACAGGGACCACATTGCGAGGCATTACTTTTCAAGGTACCTAATAACCATTCACAGTATATACACAATAAACTACACAAGAAACAGTCAATCTGTGTATTTCAATTACCCTTTACTTGAAGGACATATCAATTTAGATTATTGGACAACCTGTCCATCTCAGACAACATAAGCATCTCAAACTGTAAATGTAATGTGGTTACTTCACCACAAAAAAAAAGGGAAATGAACGTCCCAGAAAATCAAATTATTTTTGCCCCTATGTCCAGCATGTGGGGATCTGGCACTTTGGAGCACAGAGTGCCGACTGCTAAATCACCGCTGCATTGGTGCATCTGCAGTAGAAACACTGCTGCTGCTGGCCACTTTGTTGTCAGCTGAGTTTGTGGCTCCTCCGGTAGCTACCATGTTGGTCTGTATAGCGTCAACTGCAGCAGTGATTTGTGCAGGCCCCTTGCTACGTCGCCACGGTAGTGACCCATTTCGACCTGCAAGGCCAGGGTGCGCTTACTGTGTTGAGTTGTGGCCGTTGCCAGCTGACCAATTGCCCTGGTCATGGATTGCATTTCATGTGCCCTGCTGTGCTCTATCCTTCTTTGCCTCAATATGTGCCTGATTGTCAGCCAATTGTTGTGTTATATTGGCAAATCCCCTGCTCAACTTCATATTGATCATCCTGATCTGTTTCTGTTGGAGGTGCTGACCCTTTAACATGTAATCCTCCAGGCCAGCAAACGCAGACTGATTGACTGCTCTGGTGTGGCTGAGAGCGTGCCTAAGAGCTTGTTGCCGGCTTCCTGATCGCTGGGTTGAAAGGTGTACCCTGACCCTTGTGCCCAGAGTGCGATGGGATGTTGCTTGCTGCTGTGTGGCTGTTTCGTCAAGCGCTGGAGCACTCCCCAATGACATGGAACAACCTGGAACATCCAGTCCTTCATCCATCTGGCCCTGCTCAGAATCTGTCACATCTCCTCTTGGCTCTAATCCCAAAGGTGTATCTATGTTGCAAAAGGGAAAATAAAGGAAATGCTCTGAGTCACTATCTTTATGGTTGTACTATGTTGACAACTTATGTCAGTCCCTAACTGCAATGTTTGTGTCACATACTACATTTCCCATGATGCACCAACTGTGACTTTATTAATGTGTCGTCAGAGCATGTAGATGCAGTGGGGTCTGTGTGTGGGGCATGCATGTGGTGTGCTGGCTTGAGTGTAACATAATATGGCATTAATTTCTCACTTACCTGAGGTGGTGGAGGTTGAGATGTGTCCATGCTTCCAATTCCCACTACTGCCTGGTGGCTTCCACCATTGCCTCTGCTGCTGAGGCTTCCGGGAGGCTGGATGGGCCACCTCCTGTTGTTGTGCATCACGCAGCTGTGCAGCCACGCTCTCCTTTGCCCTGGAAAGCACCTCTTTTTAATGTCCTGAAGTGACTGGTCAGCCACACCTAGGGCATTCACGCGCAGCTCCATATTTTCCCTTTGTCGGATTCTGGCACAGTATGCGAACTCTGACCAAAAATCAGCTCATGGTTGTTGCAGCACTCTTCGATGATAATGTCCAGTTCCCTTTCAGAAAACTTTAGTTTGTGCAGCCTCTTTTTGCCTTCTTTCTCACTTGTCTGGCTAGCCATCTTTATGTGCTCTCTTTGGCTATCAGTGTTGTAATGAGCTGCTGCACCTTGCCATGTGCTTTTAATTTTTTTCAAGATTCTCCAGGGACACCACTTCCTGGGCTGGGGTCCTTCTGCTCTACCATGAAGTGTTTTTCTTTGTCAATTTGTATCCACACTCGCTATTTTGGCATACAAAATCCGTCTGGACAGTCTTACAGTCTTACAGCATTCGGGGGCCCCAACACTACCCCATGTGCCACAACCCTCAGACTATCCAGCATTTCTTTTTAATAACACAAATGGGAGCCTTTCCTTCAAAAGACCAGGTCCCGTCCTGGAACCAAAGATAGTTGAACTCTTTCTGCCATCTATGTGGTCGATTTGATGAAATCCTACTACATTTCCTATGTATTTGCTCAGCCGTAAATCATCTAAGATAGAAATTACTCTACCCTTCCTTTCGGGCCCTTAGGTTCAGATCATGTTGTTTTGCAGTGCTGACATCATTGAACAGCAAATCAACTCAGCTCTCTTGCAGGACTGTCAAGTTCTTACTACAAGTGAACAAACTATTAAGTCAACTCGGTCATTTCAGACAAATAATTACTGTCTTGGGGGTAGGGAATCTTTAGACAAAGTTTCTAGCACTTGTAAGCTGAACTGTGTGCCTATATTCCATTACTACATAATAATTTAGTCATTAACCAGGAGGCCCCAGCGCCCAATCTAGTCCGGTCAAACTCATCTTCGTCAATGCTGTAAATTACATGATGTCCCCCAAGTAGAAATCAAAAAATCCTTATGGGAACATCCATGCATGGAGCACTTTATGGACTAAATTATTTTAATGCACAAGTACACCTCTTTAGTACAGCATGATGTCCCAAAAATGAACTCCCTTTTTTTCATATTGTGTCTCTTAACTTCTTCTCAAACAGTAGTTGGTATAAAACCGTTTGTAAAAATTTGGACACGGAATGCATTACCGAACCACTAGTCATAATGTTTTAGATTATTGTTCTCACGCTGTAAGATGTTTTTAACTATGAATTTCTTTTTTCATTAATAATGTTTTCTCTTAGCACATTTTTTTATTCAACATCTTGTATTGATTTTAGTTAATATGCAAATAAACATACTTACTTATTTCGTTTGATTGGAGTTTCAGATGGTCTTGGACGCAAAATGTGCAGTTTAACTTGAACCCACCTGTGACATACAAGATACCCACAGGTCACTGATGTTGGAGCAGTGCTACACTGAGCTTTTTCAGTGAAAAGTGGGAAACAAATCTCTAAAATGAAGGAACATGATCATCTCAGTGGTAGCCACTTCTTCCCACTGACTTATCTGGCTGTGCTGCACCTGTTATGTGTGTGAGGGAGATCCAGAACCTTTGCTGCCTATGGTGTGCCTGTTTTTCAACTTTATATGAGGCAAACTTGCGTTGCTATTGCCTGTGCTACACCTCTTGTGTATGTGAAAGGGACGCTTATAATGCTGATGCCCACGTGGTGCATACTCCTTGTGTGAGTGAAGCTTTAATTGTGGGCCAATGCCCATTTGGTAACTGTCCTGCATGTGTGTGTGCTGTGCTTTGAACTACTAATGCAAGAGCTGCACATGTTCTTTTCAAGTGGAAATTGTGCTCCTGATATGCATTTAAGTTTGTCTTGCATTCTGCCTTTATGGTTTCAAATGTAGAGATTATATATGTGTGAAAAACTATTTCCTACTAAATAATAAGCAAAAAGAAAAAAAGTTAAAGTCAACAAGAGTTGTATGGGAATTTTTTCAAATGCATAAGATTAATACTCAGCGGTGAATGCTATTTCTAAAATAGTTAAAGAAATATAGAGTCTATTCATAGAAAACTAGAGGAATACTATTTAGGTTCCATCTATGTGATTTTTTTTTAATTTATAGTATGGGAGACACATCCTTGTTTGTAGCCTGATGCTCATGCAGCACCTGTTGTCTGATTACGATGACATCTTGCACTCCTTTTTTTTTCTTCTTTTTTTTGTGGGTTTTCCTCATACACCATGATGGGCATTCTTGACGGGAAACAACACGTCCTCTCTCGATTGGTCATCCTATTCCGACCATGATGTTTAAGACCAATATGGAGAGAAAGATGTAAATCCCTGAAGCCGCTACTGTTTTCTTAGTCCACTCCAATTCACACCGCCACGAGGACCCTGTGTTACTTTGAAGGAAAAGAATCAACAGTGCCCGGGAAAATCATTGGAACACCATTTACCTGTTACGCCAAGCCACAAGGGCCGCCCAGATCTTATCCTAACTTGTACTGTCATATGCCATGTCAGATTCACTTATAAGAATTATATGTTTCAGGCATTCTGTGAAGGTCGGGGGATTTACGTCTTTCCAGGCCCTACATATTTTGCGCCTTGCCCAAATGATGACGTAAAAGATGAATTTTGTAGATAGCTCATTTAGATGGTAATCTGTCTTAAGTCCAGAGAGAATAGTCCTCGGGGTGACTTCCAATTGTTGATGAAGGACGTCCTCCAGAAATTCCTGTATCTTAATCCAATAGTTTATTATCTCCGGACACTCGACAAACATATGGAAATCATTGGCGGCCGTGTGCTTACACCTAGGGCAATGATATTCTAGGCCAGTGATCTTAACTAATTTTTTAGGTGTTATGTATACCCTATGCATAGTGTATAGATGGTTTCTTTTAGGGGGAGCAGGTTTAACCACTGCCTGCAAAATAGTAAAAGAGTCCCTCATAAATGTCCTTAATGTTGTTAGTATTTAGACTGGTGACATGACTCCAAAGTTTTTGTAGTTCAGAATCTGTCATTCGCTCGACCTCTAGCATAGCCCAATACCAGAAGGAGACCTCACGCTTCCATCTACCCCTTCTTGAGACTGAGTCGAATTTTGAGTTTGATTCTTCAAAATCCCAGGATTTGGTTGCCCACCATCCTGACAACTGATAATACTTGAACCTAGTGAGTGTCCCGCCAGTCATACTAGAAAGGGACCCCCAACTTAAAAGCTGCGAATCTTTCTGCAAGTCCCCCCAACAATTTAGACCTGCCGTTCTTAGGGCCCGGACAATTGATCTTTGAGACAGACTGGCGTACCCGGAGAGTCCCAGATCGGGGTCTGGAATGCGTAATAGGGGATGTTTAGACTTTTCCTAATATATAGTCAGTTCTTCTAGGCTGCACCCAGGATCTTAAGCCTTACTTTTTTGTAGAATTTCGATCACCGAATTTAAAAAGAGGGAACTCTTGCTCCTGAGGAATATCATGCAATAATGCCTAAAAAGTAAACCTAGTGAGGATGCATCAGTCCTATTAACCAGTGTTCTGAAGTTCTTAAAATGAAATGAGTGACAGTAAATAAGTATGTCCGGCAAAGCCAGCCCTCCTGTATTTAACTTCTCCTTAGCTTTTTCCAGGAGATTCTTGGTGACTTAGTATTCCAAATAAAGGAGCCAATTTTTCCCTGTAATTTCGCGATATCAGGCGTGGTAAAGGATAATGGAATAAAAAAGTTATTTTTGGCAAGATGATCATCTTTATCAAGTTGACCCTCCCAAAGATGTTTAAAGGGAGGCTTGACCACCGCTGAAGCAAACCACAAACATCCTTAGAGACTCTAGCTAAATTTATTCTAGGTATATCTTCAATTTTTTGGGCCAGATATATCCCCAGATACCTCATTCGTGGCTTAGCTCCTAGTGTCTCCATATCTCGGTTCCATTCCATGATCTCGGTTTTATCTTTATTTATTTTGTACCCCGAAATTTCCCCAAATGACTCAGCCTGGTCTACTAATCTCGGGATGGCTTCGGCTGGATTAGAGGTGAGCATAAGTAGATCATCGGCATGTAGAGCAAATTTCTGTTCCAGATCTGCAATTTTAAAAGGTTTAATCACGGGATCGGACCTAAGCTGACAGACAAAAGGTTCAGCATATAGATTGAACAAAAGAGGTGTCAATGGGCCACCCTTGCCTGGTGCCACGATGGATTGTTACCCAGTCTGTGGGAAGTCCGTTAACTAGATTGTTTGCTCGAGGGCTGGAATAGAGGGACCTGATTGCTGACACAAAGTTAATTGGAAATCCAAACCCAGATAGAGCTTTCCACAAATATGACCAGTTCACTTGTTCAAAAGCCTTGGCGGCATCTATGGCTACAAGAGTCAATGGAAGCTTCTTATTTATTGCCACATCTATTGCCGCAATAGCTTGAAAAGTTAATTCATTTAACTGCCTATCGGGGATAAAGCCCCTCTGATCCTGATGTACAATGGTTTTGATAAGTTTTGCCATTCTCGCTGCCAAAACCCCCGCAAAGATCTTGTAGTCCGAGTTCAACAAGGAAATCGGTCTATAAGACTCGATTTTTAAGGGATCTTTGTTGGGCTTCAGGATTAGGGTAACTGTGGCTTCAGATCATGATTTTGGAACAGTCTCATCCGATAGGTAGATCTTATTAAACAAAATCGTTAAGACAGAAACAACTTTATCGAGAACTATCAGGTATAACTCTATTGGAAGCCCGTCTGGGCCGGCTGCCTTTCCCCTGGTCATTTTCTTAGTCTGGATTCTAACTTCGCTCTCACTTATACTTGAACTGAGAAAAGCTCTATCCGCTTCCGATATATGAGGGAGCCCTAGCTCAACCAACCTACCTAGCTGGTTCAACCAATCTTCCGCTTTCTGTGGAAAAATGCAGGTGTCTTCCTTATACAGACCTTGCATAAATAGTCTTGCCTCCTCCCTGATTTGATCGTCATCGTGAATGATAATTCCTGTGCTACGCTGAGATAGGCTATTGATTGGTTTCAAATGTAGAGATTACATATGTGTGAAAAACCCTTTCTTACTAAATAATAAGCAAAAAGAAAAAAAGTTAAAGTCAACAAGAGTTGTATGGGAATTTTTTCAAATGCATAAGGTTAATACTGAGCGGTGAATGCTATTTCTAAAATAGTTAAAGAAATATAGAGTCTGTTCATAGAAAACAAGAGGAATACTATTTAGGTTCCATCTATGTGAATTTTTTTTGTATTTATAGTATGGGAGACACATCCTTGTTTGTAGCCTGATGCTCATGCAGCACCTGTTGTCTGATTACGATGAAATCTTGCACTCCTGATGCAAATGTGAAACCATGTTCATTATGTGTTAGAAAAGTGTGTGCTGTTAATGTACGTTTTGTGTGTGTTTGAGTAATGTTTGCACTGCTGACTCTCATGTGGTAGATTTTCTGTCTGTGCAGACAAAGCTTGCGCTATGATGACCATGTTAAACTTGTTCTCTGTGTGAGATGAAGCTTGAATAGCTCATGCCCATGTGGAACACATTTTGTATGTGTGTCTGTACATGTTTATGTGTGTATTTGTCTGTGTCTGAAGCTTACAATGATGATGCATAAAACATACTTCACCTTTAAAACATCTGTGATATCTGCTGTATGTGTTTTCTGGAAGCTTGAAC
Organism: Lissotriton helveticus; assembly: GCF_964261635.1. Lineage (NCBI taxonomy): Eukaryota > Metazoa > Chordata > Amphibia > Caudata > Salamandridae > Lissotriton > Lissotriton helveticus. Next base: position 595,907,086 of record NC_136063.1, on the reverse strand, counting down.
TGAGTATACACATGTGGTAGTTGGATGTATGATGTTACAACGCCTACCTTTACAACGCCTACCTTTACATCGTAAGTTTTACAACGCATACCATTACAACGCATAATGCTTTTGGGCGCTGGATAGTGAATAGTTTAATTTACTATTCCAACTCCAGTCCCCGTGGATAGTAGGGAAGGTTATTGGATAGTAAATTAACCTATTCCCTATCCTAGAGCGCCCCCCAGAGCAATGCGTTGTAATAGTTTGCGTTGTAAAAGTTGCGTTGTAATGGTAGTTTGTTGTAAAAGTTTCGTTGTAAAGGTTGTATACCGTGGTAGTTGTGTGTGTGTGTGTGCGCATGTGTGTGTTTATGCGAGATAAAGACATTTCCTCTCTTACTGCTCATGTGGTTTCTGTTCTATGTTTATGAAGGAAACTGACACTACTGATACCATTTTTGTACCTCTTAGTGTGGAGAGAATTACACTGACAATGTATATCTGATACCTATTCCGCATGTAAAAGAAGTTTGCACTCTGGATATCCGTGTGGCACGTGTACACAGTGCTATGACTGAACACTGGTAGTATCTTTTATGAGTATGTGTGTGTGTATGTGAAGATTGAAGGTTGTTGCCTCCACTATGCTTGTTCTGTCTGAACAGAAAGCTGGCACTGAATATGTGTGTATGACACCTGCTCTGTGTGAATTTTTTAGGGGACTGCATTCGTTGTTTGTGCATCTGCTGTGCCTGTTTTATGTGTTTGAGTAATGATTGCACTGCTGAATCATATGTGGTAGATTTTCTGTCTGTGCAGACAAATCTTGAAAGACTACGACCATGTGAAACTTGTTCTCTGTGTGAGATGAAGCTTGAATTGCTCCTCTCCATGTTGTGTACATGTTTAACTGTCCATGCGTCTGTGTATGAAACTTGTACTGCAGCTGTCTAAAACATACCTCATTTGTGTGTGCAATGAAAGCTTTCACTTGTACTATCTTTGTGGTAACATTCTCTATGTGAGTGCAAAAAGTTACACTGCTAAAGATTCTGTGATATCTGCTGTATTTGTTTGCTGGAAGCTTGAACTGAGTATGCCCATGTGGTAGTTGTGCATGTGTGCATGTGTGTGTTTGTGTGAGATAAAGACGTTTCCTCTCTTATTGCTCATGTGGTGCCTGTTCCAAGTCTATGAAGGAAACTGACACTACTGATACCATTTTTGTACCTCTTAGTGTGTGGAGAATTCCACTGACAATGTGTATCTGGTACCTATTCTGCGTGTGAAAGAAGCTTGCATTGTGGATAACCATGTAGCATATGTATGACTTGAACACTGTTAGTATCTTTTATGAGTATGTGTGTGTGCATGTGAAGATTTAGGTTGTTGCCTCCACTATGCTTCTTTTGTCTGGAAAGGAAGCTGCTACTGCACATGTGTATATGATACCAGCTCTGTGAAATTTTAGGGGACTGCATTCTCTGTTTCTGCATCTGTTGTGGCTGTTTTATGTGAAAGGGAAGCTTTTATTATGATTTCCAATAGCACCCTGCACTCCCATGCCTGTGCACCGTTTTCATCTACCATGTTTGTGTAAGTGCTTGCAAACTGTTCTTCTGTCTCATTACACAAATACAAATGAGCCACAACTTAGGCTATAGCATCATAGACTTCTCTCTCCTCTCCTACAATTACAAGATAACAGGGATGTGTAACTCCTCTTGCACATAAACATGTGCATGTGCAGCAGCAGTGCAATGTTTTTTTATGTAGATAATACACATTTGATAGCCATGAGTTATCTCTTTCATGTTTTACTAAAGCCTGCTAAACCCTTTTCATGAAGTAAATGCCGAAATGATTGGCATTGCCTAGAGTAGTTAAATTAGCTCTCTGTTTACTACTTACAACTAAGTAGGGTTGGAGTTTTACAACTCAAAGGGGTAAGCATTCAGAGGGCAAAGATGGGAAGAATTGTAATTGATTATTTGCCATTGCTCAGTGTATCCTTCATCTTCTATCACATACGTGTCTACTCAATCAGTTGCATTGTATCTTAAAGATATATCAAACTGTACCGTATAGTTCTCTTCATTGTGCTGAAATGATTTCATTGGTTGATTTTCGCTTGCATGCAGATGAGCCTTATCATCCCTTGCACAAAGGAGAGCACACATTGGATTTGGCATACACGCTAACTTCAATATGGATTCAGGGCTTGATCCAATTTCATAGTCTAATCATGTCATACATTTGTTTCCCTAAACCTTCCAGTAGATCTCAACCATTGGCAAGAAATGTGTACATAGAGACAAGTAGGCTCGGGGGGGATTTCTATACTTAGGCACCTGTGCAAGATGCACATTTTTTAATGAGGCTACTGCCAGCCAATGTCCTTCTAATATCTTCAATAATTGTACATTGGATTTACACAATCCATTAGATATTGTGTGGGATAAGATAATCAAGAGGCATAACAATGATTAAAGCAAACACAATAAGATGATGGACGGAATGCTGAAACTTTTCAGACACTCACCCCCAGTCCCAGATCTGGGTTTAATCCATCATCATTCTTCTGCTCACTAAGCCACCCCAGTTTGGACTCAGCCATATGCAAATCAGTCTTGACCCTGTGCTTCATGGGAACAGTCCAGCCCGAACTGCCAGGCCAGGTCCTCCCTGGACCAGAAACAAGCATCCTGGGACTGGGTTCAGGGTTTCACACCTCATCAGCCAGGCAAACTTGAGTCCAGTGGCAAAGGGAGCAAAGGACCCACGTCTGGGCATACCCAGCCACTTAGGGTGAACACAGCAAACACAATAAGATGATGGACAGAGTGCTAAAACTTTTCATACACTCACCCCCAGTCACAGATCTCGGTTTAATCCATCATCATTCCTATGCTCACTAAGCCACCCCAGTTTGGAACCAGTCATATGCAAATCAGCCTTGACCCTGTGCCTCATGGGAACAGTCCACCCCCAACTGCCAGGCTAGGTGCTCCCTGGAGCAGAAACAAGCAACCTGGGACAGGTTTTGGAGTTTCACTCCTCATCAGCCAGGCTAGCAAGAAAGTGAGCAAGGTTCAGGGAAGACCTGGCTTAGCAGTTCGGGCTGGACTGTTCCAATGACGAGCAGGGTCAAGACTGATATGCATATAGCTGGGTCTGAACTGAGGTAACAAAGTGAGCTAAAGAATGATGATGGATTCAATTCAGATCTGTGACTGGGGGTGTGTGCCTGAAAAGTTTCAGCCCTCTGTCCGTTATCTTGTGATAACCATGATTAACATACAATTTAAAAAAAAGTGGGAGCTCATACAGCAATCAGAAAGGAAGTGCCTGAACCACTCAGTGCCGTTAAAGACATGATAAGCTTAGGCATTTTCATTTCTGGTTTGATGTTAATTTAGCATTTTTAATGTTCACGAATCAACTCATCCTCAAATTCCTTTCAGGAATTATTCCTAGCTATGTTTTTCAAAGAAAATTGACTAAATGTACAATTCTATCCAGATATCTTAAGGACTTCTTACTAAGTAAGTAAGCCTGCACTTCTGGAAAATTTATTCTTGTTACCACTAAACCTTCTAATGATTTTGGAAGTAAACATCAGTTTATGATGACCCATATGTAGAGGCAGTGTTTCAGGCTTTTGCCTCAACATTCTACCTGCTCCCACCAACATCATCAACACCTCTTATACATTTTGCTTTTTGGTCATACAGTTGAAACAGTGCTTGAACATGCCTTTGTGAAAAAGAGGTAGCATGCGACGTTCAACTATGGCCAAGTACCATCCAAATGCTCTTCTCCTTACCTTCATCAAGATTGTGGAGAAAAAGGGAGGATGTGGACAAGCTGTTAAAGGAGAGTCTCCACGGGGAGAGCAATTTCGATTGTGAGTGGGAGCAGGAACACCCTGTGTAGTAAGTAGAGTTGTAGAGAGCCAGGGAGTGTGCTGGGAGCCAGAGATCACTACCGAGATCAAAGTGAAGGACGAAAGTAGAAGAGAGGACACTGGTTTAGTATCCAGACAATCACTCCATGCTCCAGCTCCACTACATGAGGAAAGAGGGCACTGGGTTCCTGACTTCTGCGGTCCTTGGAGGAGTCAGGAGAAAAGATAAATAGGTGCATGGGGTGTGGTGATGTGTGGAGAACCCTGCATGACAATAATTCCTGGTGTGAACACCTAAAAAAAAACCTTATGCTGTAAATAACAAATATGTTTTTCTTTTAGCTATCCCCCTTTTTTATTATATATATATATCCCCCTTTTTTATTATATATTGGTTTATTTAGGTCTACGATCCAAATATACATGCATATGTATTAATGTCACTCTTTACATTGTGACATGGTGACAATTCAGTATGCATGGATGTTTTAGGTAGGGTTTGAATTATTTTTCTAGTAATTGTTTTTATTCATGTACAAGGCTTCATAGAAATGGATATCTTTATTCTATTTTTTTTTCGATGATAAGCAAGGTTTCACAGAATGTAAGTAAATAGTTCCAAGTGCTTTACTACTAATTGTTTATTTTGGAACTGTTCTACAATATTCAGATGGAAAATATAAAGTAGAACAGAGAGTTTTAAGATAGAAAGGAACTTCTTACCATGGATTCGAATTTGAGGGTCATACATAGCAATAATCACCTTTCCTTGCTAAACACCAAGGACAAGACAAATCCAGCTTTCACTTGACTTTTCTGCTGACTTGTAGATAGAAACAGGGAGAGCATCTGCTGCTTGTTTTTTCTGGACATTGTTTCTAATGTTAAAAATATATATGTGGGTGCGAACCATTCATCAAACTCAGAACATGCTTGCTTTGGTGCTGAGTTTAGCTTAGCTGATAGAAAAGCTGGGTTTACCGTCATGAAGCTTCGTGATATAATCATTATGTTACAAATCTTTTTATTATTCAGTCTCCTGATAAATATTGCAACTATCTGGTTTATGTTTTGATATAGTTACTATTCATGTTGTGTGCACTAGGATAGGATTTTGATTAGGATAAATCTTGAAAATAAGTCCATGGTTTTCTAATGTTCATGAATCTGATGATCCTTGATGAAAGAGGGAATGGGTACCTCTAACTATCCCTGCAAAAGTTGCCTTACCTATGATCCACCTTCTAGTGCTCAGTGATATTAGTAATGCTCAGTGATAATAGTAATGAGTGTGTTTTCTTCTTCAGAAAAAGGACGATTTATGGTTTCTCAATTAAAGGCCTCAAAACATACTGCTAGAGTTTTTCCTTTCCTAAGGTAGGCCTCCGAACGAATGTACTTTGTCCTTCATTATTTCCAAAAAGCTGATTTATTTCTTTAGAGGTGCATAAATATATCACTAGAATTTCCTCCCTATGGTAGAATATTTATTTCTATGAATACTTGAGTTGACTATGTTACAAGCCGATGTGGAAGCGAGCTTGAAGACATGAAGAGTTTCAAGTTTTCTCCTGCTTCCTTGGAGTGATGACATCTTTCATTTTAGCAATAGACTGTCTTATTAAAGTTCAGGATGACATATCCTAGAGAATGATCACCTCATAAATTCATCCAATGGAATTGTGTAGAACGGTGAAAATGAAACAATTGGGGACTGGTTTATAAACATTTTGGAGTATAATTATTTCAATGGGAAAATAATTTGTCAGTAGCTGTTTCTATGAGAAGAGAGGCTTTGTTGCTGTATTCTCTCTATGCTAATGTGGCTGGCTATATTTTTTGCAAATACTGGGCATGACATGCTGTCTGTACGAACCTGATTTCCTTGAACAAAATCTATCCTGATTACCTTGCACTTCATCGGCTGGTGATGTTACTCAAGCTATACCTTTCCGGCTGAAGGGTTGGATATTTATGACTATTGCACGCTGTGCATTAGTACTTTGACTCAAGGTTCATATGAATCTTGCATTGCATACTGAAATTGCATTGTATTATTTCCCTTTTCTCCCTCTCTCTCTATCCCTTGCACTTGTCATTGAATTTTGATGTGTTTGCTATATACATTATTTTGTTATTGTGATTTTACCTGTAACATTGAAATAATCCTAAATTGACATTACAAATGTATTTGGTGTATTGACCATTACATTTTTGATGAATTAGATAAAAGTGACTTAATAAGTATACAGAGTTTGTCTTTATTAGTGAATTACTTAATATTATTGCATACTGTGATTATGTTTGGTTAGGCTTTTCCTTCATTATAGATCCTCATGAAGGAAATAACAGCTGTCTCTTATTATCTGATTCACTATTAGTTCTCCAAAGGTCTATCGGAGGACCAGATGTTAGTAGGTGGTTATTGAGTTGACATCATCGTACGATGGCTGCGAGGGGGGCATTGTAGGTGTTAAAGAGGGTCGTCTCACTGATGACCCTTGTGGGACTCCGCAGGTGAGTTTCATGGAATCGGAAAGAAAGGGTGGTAGTCTGATCCTTTGTCTTCTTCCTTTGTGAGGAATGAATAGATCCAGTCCAGGGCTGTTCCTTGTATGCCGGCGTTGTGTAGTCTGGCAACTAGTGTGCAGTGGGAGACGGTGTAGAAGGCCGCTGATAGGTCGAGTAGGATGAGGGCTGCTGAGTGGCCTTGGTCAAAGAGGGTGCGGATGTCATCAGTGGCAGCAAGCAGGATGGTCTCGGTGCTGTGGTTGCTTCAGAATCCGTATTGGGACAGGTCGAAGAAGGCGTTCTCTTCGATGAATCGAGTCAATTCTCTGTTGACTGTTTTTCTCTGCAACTTAGGCTGCGAAGGGGAGGAGCGAGATGGGTCGGTAGTTTTTGAGGTCTGTGGAGTAAGCTGTGGGTTTCTTGAGCAGGGGCCTGACTTCTGCACACTTTTAGTTGTCTGGTAAGGTGCCTGTTTTGAGGGTGGTGTTGATGGTGCATTGTAGTTCGGGTGCGATGGCGGCCACGGCTCTGTGGTAGATGTGAGGAGGGCAGGAGTCAGTGGGGGCACCCGATTAGATACCTTTCATGGTCAAGGTCAGAGTCCAGCAGGAGATGGTGGGCTGGCTGGTGTCTCTGGAGGGTGGGGGGCCAGCTGTGGCGTTTGGTGGGTGGCTGACGAAGGTGTCGTAGAGGTTTTAGATCTTGAGGTGGAAGTAGGTTTCAGGCTTGTTGCAGAGGTCTTGGGATGGGGTGATGTCTGTGGCTTCACTGTGTGGGTTGGTGAATGAGGGTCCTTGGAGTTGGTGGAGTTGGCAAGGATTTTGTTGTGGATGAAGTTCCTCTTGGTGGTTCTGATTTGCTTGTGGTAGTCTGTCATGGCGTCCTTGTAGGTGGAGTAGTTCTCGGCTTTCTTTGTGTTTCTCCAGTTCTTCTCCAGGCGTCTGCAGGTGCGCCTGGCTTCTTGGAGATCGGTGGTGAACCAGGCGACTTTCCAGGGGTGCTGTTTGTCGAGGTTGTGTAGTGGGGAGAGTTCATCTGCGCAGTTGGAGATCCAAGTGTGGACTTCTCTGGCTGCGATGTTTGCGTTGGAAGCCCAGGTGTGGTTGTCTTGGGTGAGGGTGGAGTTAAGTTGTTCGTCGTTAACCTTGATCCAGTTCCTTTGCGGTAGGTGTGGGGCTCGATTGGGTGCCTTGGGTTTGTCAACGGCAAAGTGTACGCAGTGGTGGTTAGTCCATGGTGGTTGCGTTGTGTGGCTGAAGTGGATGCTGATCCCTGCCGCGAAGATAGGGTAGAGGGTGTGTCCTGCTCTGTGGGTCAGTATGGTGATGAGTTGTTCGAATCTGATGTGTACAAGGTTGTCACGAAGGATGGTGGAGTTAGGGTTCCTGGGGTTGTCGAGGTAGAAGTTCAGGTTTCCAATGAGTATGTAGTTCATTAAGGCAATGGCGTGGTGGGCGATGAAGTTGGTGATGGTGGTGGCGAAGGGTGTCCGGGAGCTGGGAGGTCTGTATACGAGGGTTCCTCGGAGTGTGGCATTGTGGCTGGTCCGGATCTGGAAGTGCAGGTGTTCAGCGGAGGGGAAGGTTTCTCTGGAGGTGGTGATGCGGAGGGTGCTCTTGTGGGTGATGGCGAGGCCCCCTCCCAGGTGGTTGGGGCAGTCCTTTCTCTGGATCTTGTATCCGTCCGGCATGGCGGTGTTGATGTTGGGGGCAGAGGAGACATTGCTCAGGGTCTCCATGAAAAAGGCGATGTCGGGCGAGAGAGAGTCACGTAGGTTCCAGATTTCTATGATGTGTTTGTGTACGGGGCAAACGTTAAGGAGGATTCATCATAGGGAGTTGCGGTGCTGGCGTCGGTGGTGTTGGAGGCCGGGGTGGTGGTGAAGGTGTGGTGGCACTGGAGGCAGGAGAACTGGCTATGGGTCGTATCCGGTGAGGCCTATTGGCAGTCTGAGTCTTCCGGGGTTGAGGTTGTGGAGGGTGGTGGTATTTTAGCGATGGATGGCCGGAGATCCAGGGTTCCTGGCACTGGCTGCGTTAGGGTCGCGGACGGGCGCAGACAGGCTTGCCTTAAATGTGCCTTCGGAGCCCCAGCGGTGCATACACTGCACCGTTGCCATTAAGTTGGTGAGGGTGCGGGATGCAGGTCGGGAGGAGGGAGCGGGGATGAGGGGACGCAGGGCCAGCAGTGGCGAGTAGATTAAGCTTCAAGTAAGCCTAATTAAAAATAAAGTAAGCTCAAGTGAGCTCAGTAAATTTAAGGGGAGCCAGAGGAGTACACTACGGATGAGGAGGGGAGCGGTGGTAGCGATGAGGCTGGAGGCTAGACTGCTGGAGGAGGCAGAGGCGAATCCTCACCAGGATGAGGGCAGAGCGCTGCAGCATGGCGACTTGACTGCGGAGCTGTGGGGGAGAGTTAGCACAGACAGGAGGTCAGGTACTTACAATTGCAGGAATAACACCTGTGATTGAAATGTTGATTGAACAAGGTATTCTAAAAGAGATTTTAGGGAGTCCTTTCCATTCACCTATAATCGGAATTTGCAAACCTAATGGAAAGTACCGAATAGTTCAGGATTTGCGTAAAATTAGTAATAGCATATGGTCAAATAGTGCCAAATTCAGCTGTGATTCTTTATCAAATTCCTAGTGAAGCAGAATGGTTTTCAGTGATTGATTTGTGTCAATCTGTAATTGTAATTTTTCATGTAACATTGAAATAATCTTTGAATTGACATTACTAATGTATTTTCTGTATTGACCATTCATATTTTGATGAATTAGATAAAAGTGACTTGATAAGTATACAGATTTTGTCTTTATCAGTGAATTATTTTACATTATTGCATACTGTGATTATATTGTTTGGTTAGGCTTTTCCTTCATTATAGGTCCTCATGAAGGAAATAGCATCCCTCCAGGGCCGGACTGGCTACCGGGCAGTTTGGAATGCTGCCGAGCTGCTGGAAGAGTTTACTGCAGTGGGGGCTGATTTCGTACATGGAGACCTGTTTGTACTTTGAAATAATAAAAATGAAACGAATTTCGTTTCGTACATGCAGGTCCCCATCAACGAAATTAAGCCCCAGCGCAGCAGCATTCAAAACTGCCCGGTAGCCAGTCCGGCCCTGCATCCCTCTTTTATTATCTGAGTCCCAATTAGCTCTTCAAAGGTCTATCGGAGGACCAGCTGTTAGTAGGTGGTTATTGAGTTTCTATGGGCCCAAACTCTTAGATATAATACAAGTTTCATACATGATATTGGAGATATTGTGAAGGAGTATAAAAGTTACACCCCTTCCACTGGATCACTAGCTTTCAGTCGAGCAAAGCATCCTTGTTAAAGTTGTGCAATATTCAATCAGGACTTTTTGCTCTCAATTAATGCAACAAGTGCCAAGTGTTAAATGAGCTGCTTGTGATGAGTTAACAGGGCCCAAAATATGAATTTCCCATCCTGGTATGTGAGCAATGGAGAAAGATTGGACTACAGCTTCTATAACAGAAGAAAGAGGAGGCACAGAGGGTGGGTGATAGGAAGTCATGTTTTTTTTAAAAACATTTGGAACAGGGACGAGAGGCATTATAATGTATGGCGTCACCATTGCTCCTCTTCCCCTGTGTAGCAGCTCAAAGGAGAGGCAGATGTTTTTGGTAGCCATACAGAACATAAAATTATAGTTGGGTAAAAAGTGGACTACTAGGGGGCGTGGCTAAGCCGGCAACGATCGCGGTCATGTAGAGCGAGAGCTCCGACCAGCCACCGTATATCCTGGGGTGCTATCCTGGCCCTAAGCATCTACAAGGGCGCTGCTCTCTCATGCGAGGTCGCCAGCTCCGAGGGAGCTGCCCGGTGGTGGCAGCGGCAACTTCCCGTGCTCCGGAAGACGAGTGGAGCTCTGGCGGCATAGAGCGGCCTGCGAGACCGGCGGAGCTTGAAGCCGGGGCCTCGATTTTTGAGAGGTCCGGCGGGGGACATCTGACGGACACCGAACGCGGGGCAGCGAGGCAGCTGCGGGCGGAGCGAGTGCGGGCTGAGCGTTGCTCTCTCCAGCTCACACGGAGCTAAGCACGCCCGGGATCCTGGCTCTGTAACGGGACAGCGTCGCTGCAGGGGAGGCGACTTGGCCAGAACAGCTCCCGTGGATATCGAGGGGAGCCCCACTCTGAGGCGGCCGCCATTTTGAGGCAGGTTACAAATCCTGGAGAGGGTCTGAAGTGAGGAGGAGGCTCAGGGCGCCATTACTGACAGGACTGTGCTCCTGGCTTGGGGCAGTGTTCGGGCAGCACTCCTTTGGACTGGCTGCGCTTGTGGTGGCTACCTGCCGTGATCGGAGCCAACCTTCAGACTGCGGTGAGCGGCGCGGGCTGGTGGTGTGCAGTGGGGTGCCTTGGCCCTTCCTCCCCCCCTCCCTCTGCGCTGATCCTCCAGGTCATCGGACCGGGCCCCGGCATGGGACTGTAAAGCCCCGGGATCCGTGAGGTAGTGCTTGTGCAGAGACCTGCTGGGATTGCTGCCTTGATCTCCTGGAGGGGGGTCCCGGCAACGTCGTCCATAACCATACCTGCTGGTCCAATATTGCAGTGACCGAGGGGCTGCCCCAGTGTTTCTGCGTGCCGAGTCCAAACGACCAGCAGACCATAGAAGCTGGCTCGTTGCCTTATCGGTTGCCCTACCTGACCTCTGACCTGCCGGTGGAGACGGGCATTGGTGGGGAGAGACATACTGCGGGGACCACCTACCGCAGCCACGATGACGAGGGATCGTGCTGGTGGCGGCCACACCAAACAGGGGACCCTCGACAAGTTTACAGAGGCGAGCCAGGCGACTGGCGCTGCGGGCTCACAGACTCCGGCACCCGATAATATGGCGTTGTTGGCAGCCATAACACAGTCCAGGGACATGTTAGACGCCGGGATCGGGGCTGTGGGAGCGGATGTTACGTTGCTCCGCCAGGATCTGAGGAACGCGGTGGAGAGGATCACCGGCGCTGAGACCCGCATATCAGAAGTGGAAGATGATGTGTCCGTGCTTAAAAAAAAGGTCGCAGCCATGGAGAAGATACAAAAGGGCTTGGCCATGCGGGTTGATACAGGACGAGCTCGGCGGAACAACTTACGCTTTGTGGGATTTCCGGAGGGTTGTGAGGGTGATAATGTGGAGCGCTTTCTGGCCCAGTGGCTGGAGAGCTGGCTTCCCCCGGATAAACTCTCTCGCTGCTTTGTAGTGGAAAGGGCCCAGAGGGCCCTGATGCAGAAGCCCCCAGTTGGAGCACGTCCGAGGCCGATCATTGCGAAATTTCTGAATTACTCTGATCGTGACACTATTCTGCGATAGGCGAAGATGAAGGCCTCTCTCACACATAGCAACACTATTATCCTTACCTTCCCGGACTACACGTGGTTAGTGCAGCAGCAGCGACAGTCCTTCCTTGCAGCCAATTCCCGTCTTCGTGGTCTTAAGCTACAGTATTCTACCCAGCGCGGCTCTGAGTTATTTATAAGTCCCGCACACTGTTCTTCGATTCCCCAGAGGAGGTGTTCAGATGGACGGATGAGACGGTGAAAATTCGAGTCAAATTGGCCCAGAGCGGAGAATCGGATTCATTCTCGAGCGGTATGGCCCGTGATGGTCTCCGAAGTCAGCAGCGACGCCGTAGGAGGTCGAGGTCTGGACGTAGATCACGCTCAGGTTCCACGTCCCGTCAGAATGATCCGGCACCGGAGCAGCAACAAGTAGTCAAATGAAGCCATGGACTTCCATAACAGACTGAATGTATGGTAATTACAGATGCTTAGGTGCGCGTATTCCTAGGGCTGGGAGCCTGACCCAACAAGTGTGGGTGGGAGGGAGTGAAAGCCCTTTGGTTATGGGTTATCACTGGGGGATCCATTGGAGGGGGTGGTTCTAGTTCCCCCGTTGGGAACTAGGCTGCGATCCGACCGTGACAGGTGCTTCCATGTTCGGGAGGTACGGGGTGGGGGGTGGTGGGGGGAGTTGGTGTTCAGGATTGGGAATGGGGGCTTGTTTGCGCATGTTTCGCTTCTTGCTGATTGCCATGATGTTTGCATGCTGAGCCACGGAGACGCCTACAGCTTACACGGTACTATCTCCGTATGTCTACTGCTGAGAAGGGAGGGCGGGTAGCCCCGTGCTCCCTGCGCATACTGAGTTGGAATGTGCGGGGAGTGTTGGATAAGGTGAAACGGGGGGCTATTCTCCAGTATGCCAAGAGTGCCAGGGCGGATGTCCTACTACTTCAGGAGACCCACTTACTTGGCACGAAGGCGCTATGCCTACAATGCTTTGGGTTTGCCCGAATTTACCACTCAGGGTTCACGAGGGGCTCGCTATCCTTATACACCGTAGGATCCCATATGTGATCCCTGTCTGACCACTCACCGCAAGCCCTCACATTTAGCGTAGGCCCGGCCTGACAGCCGCTTCGGTGGCGCCTGTCGGGGTGGCGCCTGCTGCAGGATACCTACAGGGAGCATATGACCAGAAAGATTGATCATTATCTGACTTCCAACGTAGACTCCGTTGATTTCCCGACCATCCTCTGGGAAGCCTTAAAGCCCACATTGTGGGGGGTAGATATTTCCTGGTGCGCGGCGGCTCGTAGGGAGCGGCGGAGAGACTTGGTGCAGCATGAGGCGGATCTGGAGGCGCTGGAGCGTACGAGTCGGGAGGCGGGCGGGAGATCTGCCAGGCGACAGTTAGTTCTGGCCCAACAGCAGTATACCGCGGTCTTGATGGAGGAGTCGCAGCAGGCCTGGCTGGCTACTCGTAGCCGGGTGTACTAGTGGGGGGACAAATCCTGCAAGATGTTGCACCGTCTGTGTCAGGGCACACTACATGCCCAACCATTGCCCCAAATCTTGGACCCGGCGGGGGTGCCCGTACTTGAGCCCCCAGCAAATGCGGAAAGCTTTGCCGCGTATTATGAGGGGCTGTATGCGCCTCAGGACTGCTTGATGGCTGATGTGGTCCAGCGCTTCATAGATGATCTCCCCCCGCGATCGGTCTCAGATGAGGTGCGGGAACTACTGGATAGGCCCCTAACTGACAAGGAATTAGGCATGGCCCTGAGTGAGCTGACTCCCGGTAAGGCCCCGGGACCCAACGGCTTCCCGTGTGAATTTTTTCGGTGGTTCCACATGCAGCTGGGTCCGCGCATTCGTCCGGTGGTTGAGGAGGCGCGTGAGAGCGGCGTGCTCCCTCCGGATTGGCGACATGCAGAGGTGGTGGTCTTTCTGAAGCCGGGTAGGCCCCCGGAGTGCCATGCGTCCTACCGACTGATCTCGCTGCTCAATACGGAGGCCAAGGTCGTGGCTAAGGCCCTGGCTAATAGGCTTAAGCCCCACATTACAGATCTCGTCCATCCGGACCAGGCGGGCTTTATGCCTCAGAGAGCGACTCGGTTAATATAGAAAATGGTTCTGTCGGGTAAGAAACATGAGTAATTCAAAAGTACTGTTAATGAGATTAAGGACCCCCCTCTTTTGACAACACAATTCAAGAATCTCACAATTAAAGACTCGAGGTCATATTCATAGCTTTTTTCTGTTTATCTGAATTAAATTCATTCAATTGGTTTTGCATACAATACAGACAAGAGACTGTCCAAGTGAATTTAAAGTGCAAAAATAGTGACAATGGTGAATAGTGATCACATGGTGAAACAATATGTACAGCGAGGGATCCAAATCTATACACTCAATCTATACATATATACACAGTTCTTTTAAAGAAGGCCGTGTCCTGGTAGGTGTTTAGAGATTCATAACGTTTCTTTTAGTTTTTCGGAATCCTAGAAGTAATGGGCCTTTGTGGGATGTCGACGTTTCGACCCTTCTGCGCCTGTGTGTGAGGTCGCGGCGGGTCTTTATCAAGACAGGGATGTGTTGCACGACAGTCTGTAAATAAAGTAACAGGTTCTGCATCAGAGGGGGGGGTTTAGTTTATGAGGTCGAGTGAGTCGACAAACAGACCGGGCAGTAGATCTACTTACCCACGGGTTGCAGGTCGTGTTGAATCGCCTGTGAGGTAGAGGCTCAATGGCCGTAAAATCTGTGGAAGAGAAGGAGCGGTGACCATCTCAACATGGAAAAGCTTGGACAGATTAACCGTCGCTACTATCATTGGGGTCTAAGGATTGGGATAGTTGAACAGATTGACATACATCCCCCTAGGGAGTGGTGAGGGGTTCCCGTATGGTCGATGGATAAATTGGTATTGCCCCAAAGGTGAATTAATCACTTGTACCAGTGCCCAAGGTAGGAATGGTCCACTCCGCTTAAAAAGGTTAAATGAGCGACGTCCGTTAAAAATGCGCGCATTTCCCAATGTGAATAAGATAGGTGGATGACTTTCACAGATTTACACACGAAGGGATCGCTGGGTTCTGTGGCCGATTAGGGTAAAACACGTAGAAACGACTTACCCATTTCCAAGTAGTAAAGGGATGGGATCGCTGGCTCCGAGTTCCATAGATTCGCTGCCTTCTGTCAGCTTCCCGGGCTCAGCCTGTCAGACGATTTTACACAGTGAGCCGCGAGGACGCCGGCACGTAGGTGCTCTAGCGTCATTGCCTAGCAACAATGAGCGTCATCTAGTGTATCACGCAAGTGGCGTGTGCGCTGATGACGCGGTGCCTGGGTGAGGGAAGGGAACTGTCATTGGGAAGACGGGTGTTGTAGTTCACCACTCGGTATGGGCACACATTACACCAATTGTGTATAGAGCCAGAAACAAGCTGGTTACATTGGCAAATGTTCCGAGCCTACTAATTTCGCATGATGTCTGTGTATGCTGGTAGGACAGCATATCTGTGCATTTCAATATTGACGCTTACTGAGTGGCAAGTGAATGATGACATATAACATACATCAGGTACAGCAACATTTGCAATACATGTATGGACATTTAGAAAACTACCCCAGGCTAGTTACATAAAAAACTTTTTGCTTGGCAGGTTAAAATTGGAACATGATGTCTTTGAATGCTTGTTGAAACGACTATGTACAGTTAGTGATGACGCACAAAGAGTTGCCATTGTTCGTTATTTACAAATTAGAAAAAAGTCACACATGGGTTATTGCCAAGACGGTGATGCATGCTTAAGCGCGGTGCAGGGCAGGGCCATGGATGGTGTTAGAGCAAGCCCATCTGTTTGGCAATTTCCTCTTGTTCATTCAGGCCTGTGGCTACAGAGTCTAAGACATGTATCCATTTGCATTCTTTTTTATTTAATGCGGATGATATGGAGCCTCCTCTCGGGTTGGGGTTGATTTTTTCCAATATTCTCCATCTGAGGCTTTCTGGTGGATGGTTGTGGTTGGTGAAATGTTCCACCATTGGCGCCCCTAGTGTCTTGCATCTGATGCGGCTCATGTGTTGCAAGATTCTGGTCTTTGCTTTCTGTGTAGTCTGGCCTACATATGGCGTGTTGCAAGGACACAGAATAATGTAAATAACATTGGAGGTGTTACAGTTCGTTAGGGAAGGTAATTTGTACGTTTTGTTTCTGTATGTCAAAGTCTCTCCCTCCATGCACAGGGGGCAGACCTTGCATGTGCCGCAGAGAGCGACTCAACACAATATTAGGCGTGCCCACGTCGCAATCTCTGCCTGGAAGAGTATGGAGGAGCATGCAGCTTTGTTTTTGGCGGATATGGATCGGGCCTTCGATTCCCTGAGCTGGACGTATTTGTTTGCTTTGTTGAGCCGCCTCAATCTGGGCCCCCGCTTCTTGGCTTATATACGGCTTCGGTGCGGGTTGGGGGTGTGGTCTCCAGGTCCTTTTCGGTCCAGCGGGGATGCGTCAGGGCTGCCCCCTCTCCCCTTACTTGTTCGCGCTCGCCCTGCAGCCCCTAGCGGCGTGGGTGCACATCGACACCCAACTCAAGGGTTTTCGGTGGGCCTCGGGTCTGGCTGACAAAATAGCGATGTACGCGGACGACGTTTTATTTTTTCTCACTGATCTGGATCGTCTGGGCCGCGGCTATTGCGTATTTTGAAGATTTTTGGCGAGTCCTCTGGTCTCTACATGAATCCGGGTAAGTCCACGCTGTGGCTTCTCGGTGGACAGCGGCGGGTGGGAGCATGGGCATAGGGCCTTCAGTTGGCGACGGGAGGGGTGAAGTACTTGGGGGTGTTTCTGTCGGAGGAGGCGGCTGCATCCCGGGATCACAACCTCACCCCGGTTTGGGACCGCAGGCGCGAGGACCTGAAGGTGTGGTCCCATATGCCATTTACCATCTATGGTAGGTAAGCTATTTTTAAGACGGTGGCGCTCCCTCGCCTAGTGTATCAATTACAGAATCACCCATATCGGATTCCGCCTTGCTGGTTCCAACAAGTTAACTCGGCACTGCGTGGGTTTCTGTGGGAGGGGGGGGATTGCTCGTGTGACGCTACGGACATGCTTCTTATCCACTAGCCACATCAGATGTGCTCTCTTACTATCAAGCGGCAAACCTATTGGTCTTAAATGAATGGTGGTACGGTGATAGGGGCGACCCGGCCTACGCGGTTGAGCGGTACTTTATGGGCTCGGCGACCGTCCATACACTGTTGTACTCTGCATCGCTTCGGTGGTGCCTTCCTTCTGCCACGCAGGTAGTATTTCACGTCTGGAGGCAAACGCTGCGCAGAATGGGATGGTGGAATGTGTTTACTCAAGAAACCCCTCTATGGCACAATGGTCGCCTGCCCCACCTGGAGGTGCTGCTGGGCTTCTGGGGGTGGGATGCGATAGGTATCTCCTCCTTGGGAAATGTGATGTCGGGCTGCTCTCTGAAGTCCTTTCAGAACCTGCAAGTTGAATTCGGGATGCCCCGCTCTCAATTTTTTAAGTACCTCCAATTCAGACATGCACTGAAGCCATACTGGCGGACCTTGAGCAACTTCCCGAGTTTAGTCCGCTGGAAGCCAAGCTCTTTATGGGGGAATTGCCGGATAGTAAGATCTCACGTACATACCAGACGTTGGTACACCACTGTTCTTCTGATTTGCAAAGACTTAAATCCGCGTGGGAGGGGGATGTGGGGGACTTAGAGGTAGGAGATTGGGCGGAGGCCCTGGCGAGTCCTAGGGAGGCAGCAATCTCCACGGGCCTGCGGCTGATACAATTTAAGTATTAACATCGCACATATTTCACTCAAGAGCGCTTATGGAGGGCGGGCATGGTTGGTTCCCCAGACTGTCTCCGGTGCGGATCAGAAGTGGGCACACTCCTACACACTGTTTGGGGATGCACAGCACTGCATAGATTTTGGGATGGGGTTTTTAAGTGCTTATCTGAAGTGTTGGCTTGAGAGCTCCCCCGGGACCCGAAATTGTCTCTGCTGCATGTCATGGAGGGGGTCGGGGGCAATAGATATAAGCGCCATTTGTTATTCCTGGGCCTGATGTTGGCCAAACAAGACATTGCCAAAGCATGGAAGGCGCCCTGTTACCCGCCGTTGGCCGCCTGGAGGAACGGCATGGACTTTTGTATGGGACTTGAGCAACCTATATTTATAGCCAGGGGGTGCCCCCACAAGCATTTTAAGATCCATAAAGCAGTGGGCCGACTTCCGGGGGCTGGACTTGGACCCCCCACCTGAGAGGGCCTCCCTCCCGACAATCTGACTAATGGATATTTGGTATGGTGCAGGTGGTGGCTCGGTGGACTTAGCAGGTTCTTGGTTGAGATATTCTTTGGTAAATGTGTAATGGCAGCGGCGCAATGGGGCGGGGTTGTGGGGGTGTTTTTCATGAAAAGTCTGATGATGCTATTGTTGATTCATTAATGTGTGCAGCAGACTCCGGGTATCGTGGCTATGCACTATATGTGCGTTCGGACCAATACAAATTTGTTTTAAAAAAAAAAGTGGACTACTAGGATGTTTTTCACCTTGGGGTTTTTCAATGACATCACAGACAATTCGAGCTTCGCTCTCGTCACTTAAAACCCCGTGGTGAAAGACATCCCCATAATTCACAGATACTTTTCTATAATTCTGTATATTATCGACAGAAGTGATTATTTTGTTGAGAATTGCTCAGGTGCCAATAGCTGTTTTGTCCTTTCCTTGAAGGTTCTCATAGAATAAAAATGTGATTCGCCAGAGTCTTTTTCAGGATCAGAGTGGGTACTATTGAGTCCTAAGTTGATCTAAGGACATTAAGGAAAGTTAGATTGGGTGTCCGAGTTCATTTTGGCATTAAAGGAAATTTCGTAAATGACACTTACAATCATGGATCATCAAAGATGGATATTGCTGTTATCAAGTAGTTGCAAATAATCAGTATTGATGTAGCTGATTTTGACTAATTAATACTTGCAGCCCTCGGCTCCATCTTGGTTACTGCATGAGACTCTGTGTTTTGTTTATCCGTTCCTACACACATTCAAAAAGTGCACAATAGAAACTGCTTCCTGCAGCTTTCCTTTAGACTGTAACATCAAAGCCCTTTCTGGTTCTTTTTACTCTGTCACAGAAAGCCATTCATGAATTATTTTGTCATTGTATTCAATGTAGCAAGATTTGTACTGTTGCGTCCGTTGAACTGATGTCAAACCTGCATTCATTATTTTAGTATTTGGAGAAAGATGTTTAGCAAAGTTGCTTTTGATCATAATGTTTTGCTTTGCATTTCTTTAGATAAAGAGATGAGATGAAACTGGAGGTGACCTAATCATTGCTTACCCCAACTTTCAAAGATATAACTCCTGTTGATTTGTATCACGTTCTGGATTTGTCTTTAGGTTGTCCTATGAGGATGATCTTATATCAAACCTCCTGCTGCATTTAACTGAGCCTTATGCTAATTCTGTATTATGATTTTGCCTGCGTAGAGACAAACCTTATTTTTGCATTCTGTAACGCCTTTTAATTTTGTATACACCTTCATGATTTTCAACTTGGTGTTGACTCTCTTTGGAGTCCTTATTTCCTTGAAATGCTGATTATTTCCATGTTGTTGGGGTGTTGTTTAGGGGCACAGTGCCTCATGTACTATTAAGGCGAACACTGCCCGATCCTGCACAGATGCTTTATATCCTACCTTATGAGATAATCAAGACAGCATCATCAGTTTTGGTGGGTAATGTAGACAACCCAAAAACGTGCAACCCAAATTCTGCTGGCACATCAAAATATTTAGGTACCACATAATTTGGATTTTATATGCTTGTACTCTAATGGTTGTTAAATTGGATTATTTGCTGTGTTCTGATGCTCCAGAGCAAAGGGGTGTGGGTATCAATAGGGCATGATGTATTGTGGTGCATTTTGGCTTTCTCTGATTGTATTGTGGATCTAATTTGATCATGTTTGTATGAATTTCACTGAATGGGAGCTCTTTTGTTTTGCAATTCTGATTGGCAGGTCTTTAAGTGGCCTACTTACTGTGATTCTGATGCTTTTGTCATACTTCAGTTTAGGATTGATGGTGTTTCTTCTTGTAACTATTCAGGTGTTGTTGTAGTCATAAATAATTGCATAAAATTTTTTCGAATATTTTAGTTATTGACGAAATATTGGTAAGCAGATTTGGCGAAATTCAATATCTCGAGCTATTCATATTCATTGATCTTGTCTGCAAAGCAGAGGTATGTACTTGTGTAGTGCTAGATTCACACCATTATAAGGTATTTCTCCATGTTACTAATAGTTTATTTGTGAATGTACTCTGATTTAGATTGGTGATTTGTTTATTTCTTAGGCACAGGGATAGACACATGGATCAAGGTGGGTTGCCTCTGGTTAAAACCTACCTGTGTGTGATTGATAGTGCAATAAAGGTACTATGCTCTCTTCTCTTGAAATTGATTTCCTTACCTTCCATACTTTAAGTTAAGCTGGCAAGAGATTAGTTTATTTGGCTGTTTGTTTGCTTGTGAGTGTTGGGAGCATTGTGTCATAGTATGCTGCTATTGACTTGACATCTCACACTGAGTCTCTCTGTGCGACGCTCCAAGATTGGTACATTTTGGCGGAGAAATCGCTTGTTTACTTGAGGCAGAAAATGCTTGAGAGAAAGCCACATCCTAAACCCATACAATTTGAGGCACTGAATGAGTGGGATCATATGCTATTGAAAGAAAATGAAGAGTCATGTTAAAAATACAATGGACATAGCCCTTATGCAGAGTGAAGCAGGCAACCTCGTATTCCAGGGGGGGGCTGATGTGAAGAGGAAATGAGTGCTGTGCCAATTAGTCGATGGTCCACATGTAGAGTAAGGTTGGGTCCCTCGTATGCCAGAGGGGGCCACCACAAAGAACAAGGGACATTGCCTGGTTCAGCCGTCATCGAGAGGAGAGGACACAGTGGCAACCTGTGCAATCCTGAGCCCTGACTTAGTATCAGAGCCCGAGCATCTTCCCTCCACCAATGAGAAGAATCAGAGGAATTTACTGTTTTGCTATAGGTAGTGCCATGGTCACCCAGCAACTGCCACTGCAGAACCATGAGTGCTATTGGCCATCAGCTGCATCCCTCCTTGACATCTGAGAATGAAATGCTCCCAGGGACTCCAGTAGGACAACTTCTGCAGGAGTGAGTAAGACTCAGTACTTGGCTGGACGGGGCTGCGGAACTTGAGAGGGGTGGAATCCACACTCAGGCAACAACCACAATCCTTGTCAGGGTGAATTTCAAAATTCAGCAAGTGAACCTTTGCTTATCCCCTTTGGTAGCTCAGCACAAAGCAGTCATGCTGAACTTAGAGGCGATGTGTAAAGTAATTATGTAGCATACAAGCAGTAAAAAGTGAAAACATAACACAGGGGAAAAACCCAAACTGATTTACAAAACATAGAGTAAATTATAATGAATACAAATATACCAGAACATCAAGAATCTGATCAGTAGAACCGGAGATGTTCAATGTTATAGTTGTTGTAAATATAGCTCCTAAAAGCATGAAGTGCCTGTTGCACTCAGACCTTTCTGCAGGGTCATCCTCAAACTTTTTACCTTCTTTCTTCTGTTTTCTAGACCTTTTTATGTTGGCTTTTGAGACTATCCACACTTGACCACTGCTAACCAACGCAAAGGGGTATGTGCCCTCTCCTTTAAACATGCTGAAATTGACTTACACCAAATTGGCACAATTAAGTGACTTGTAAGTTCCTAGTAAAGTGGTACTACATGTACCAAGGGCCTGTAAAGTGAATGTTACTAGTGGGCCTGCAGCACTGACTGTATCAAGCCTGCAATTGGAGCCTGTGTGTGTGTAGTTTTAAACTGCCATTTCTACCTGGCAAAATACACATTTTTACCAGGTCCAAACCTTCCTTTTTAATACATTTATATCGCCCGTAGGTTAGGCTGTAAGCAGTGTATTTAAAAGGTTGGACATGTACTTTTAAGTTTTACATGTCCTAGAGTGAAAATAACTGTTTTTCACTATTGCATGGCCTGCCTCTCCCAAAGTACGACATTGGGTTACCTAATACATTTAATAAGTGCTAACTTTCAATTGGTAGCAGGTAAGAATGTTGAGTTTGATGTCTAAAGAATTGCAATTTGAAACCCTCTTTAATGCTAAATTCAGATTTTAAGTCTCTATTCTGAAAGTGGCACTTTTCTGCTCCTAGCCACTTGGTGCCTGCAGCTTGTATCATGGGGCACATGACTAGGTATTGCTGTCAGTTGGTCTTTGCATACTTCTCCCACACAGTTAGAAATAGGGAGAATAGGTGTTGGCAGGATGTGACATTTCTGACTTGATAGTGGGGCGGAGCTGTCACATACCCTAATTGCACAAAGTCTCTGCCAAGCACACTCACAAAGGGTTTGACATTAATATTTTATACCCCCAGACACGTGGGGCCAGGGCAGGGAGGCAGGAAATTCCAATCACCTCTGGGGGTGGAAACCTCCAGAACCTTCTTCTACTTCAAAGCTGGCAACAAGTATAAATATTGGGCCCTCAGCCACAATTTTTCAGTACACCTCTGGACTGTAGATATTACAGAAGCACTGTGGTGCTGCTCTACTGCACGAAGGATTGCAACTCTGCTGCCCTGCTACTCTGCTCTTCTTCTGCCTGCTGCCCTGCTAGTTGATAAGGAAGACTGGACCTACACCCTTCACCCCTGGCAGAAGTGACTCTAATGGTCAGCTGAATGACCCCCTGTTCTGACCTACAGAGACATAAGAATGCCTAGCTGACCTGCTTCCTGGACCTGCAACTATACTTGCCTGAGCCTTGTTGGCCTCGGCTGAAGTGAGATCTTGATCCCAAAGAGGATCCCCTCAGGCCCTAGACCCTTGGTGTGGTATCCATTGAGCTCCTTCTGCAAGTAAAGGAAGAATCCTGATGTTTTGAGCACTTTGTGATTGCAGACTGGCCTGTTCTCACCGCGATCTGGCCACCCGTACAACCCACCAACGCAAAGCTCTGGTTAACCCGATTGTTCGTTCAATGGTGACAACTGGCAACAGGAGATCTGCACTTTGCGTTACCACCAATACTAACCTCCAGCAAAGACTGTCCTTGATGCCAAACAGCATCTTCGCACTACAGCAATGACCACCGGCTACACCCGGCCTCCTCTTTGTGCTACAGTGATTATCATCCGCGGCGCTCTTCCTGCTCCTTGTCTTCCTCCACCGCAAGCAGAACTCTTCATGCTGGACTTTAGAAGGTAACTCTTTCTGATGGACTAACTTGATCCCTGTATCTGCCCCATACTCCACTGTGGTCAGCCAGAACGTGTGCCTTTCATCAGGTCTCACATGACCAAAGAATTGTGATTGGCACTTTCTGCTTTTAGGCACTATACTTCTCCTCTGAACTCTTTAAAACTGCATATTTCTGATTCTACTGATTGGATATTTTTCATTTTGGTCCCAAATTATTTATTACATTTTACTCTATTGTTCTAAATTGGTGTGGGGTGTTAAGAGCAGTAGTGCATTCGGTGTGGGGATAGCCACAAGATGCAGAGGCAGTTTTTGGTGGATGATCTTGATTATGCCGACAAGGCACTGAATGATTGGTGCATGGCACCAAAGTTGATGATTTTTCTGGGTTGTTCAGTCTGATACTGAAAGAGCACATGCTCAGTACATGTTTTGTGGAGCTACACCAGCACCTGGTTGACAGCAAGCTCATTGACCCCAGAGAACTTACAAAGGATGCAGACCTCTGGATCAGTATCACAGTTTCCAAGAAGGCACCTGGGAGTCACCACAAAAAGGTTAGTTCAGGTTGCCCCCAGCAGAGGGAGAGGGAGGTCAAAGGTGACCCAGACAAGTCCCAGAATAAGGTGAGGGAAAGGAGCTATACAGCCATTGAGAGCATACAGGCCAATATCCTCAAGGAAGTTCAGCAAAAAATGGTCCAGCTTGGGCAGGTCCATGAATGATTAATTCTGCTGCAGGATTCTCCATTTGGCATTTACATTTTCAAGAAACCCCGCACTGCACCATTAGTGGTCAAGTTTAGATACAATCTCCTGTTAGTATCCATGGAATGGGACCATGGACTGATAGTAGGTGTTCCAATATGCTTTCTAATCGTGTTAATGTGTGTTGCTTTATGAGTGGCCTTGGGATTATATAGATATTTAAAAATAAAAGCTGATGTTGCTGTTGTGAAATTTCAGTTGTTCATTTTAATTCCCATCATGCATGAAGTATTTAAATTCACATTTACTGTAGTTAGGGCCTTCTCGATTGCTACATAGATTGAGAGCCCTTCCTTCAAATGCCTTCCTTTTTCGCCTGCTCAGCAGTCAATTGGAATCCTTTAAAACCCTTTAAGGAGAAATTCTTATTCACCCACATTTCATGTAGCATATAATTTCATTGGATAATAAGACATCTTTAAGACCTGGATCAAGCATTATCTTTTTTATTCTTGCTATATTCCATGAAATCATTCAGAGGTTGCTTGTATTGTATGCACTTGGAGTTTTCTCATGTCCCTTAATGCACCCCGGTGGTTCAAGGAAAATGGGATCTAGGCCCAATCATCTTGCAACATATTCAAGTTGTGAAATAGTTTACATTTGCATCCTTGAGTTTGCGACCATGTGATCCTTAAGGTTTCTGCTGGTAGAATGTTTCTAGAAGACTGTGGCCCCACTCCGATTATTAGCGCTGTTGATTTTTGCCTTGTTGGTAGTTGTGGTCTTAGGGGATCCTTTACTAAAAGTTGCAGGTCAGTGAGAGAAACTTTATCATGAAGGAAAGCATCTGGATAGTTGGGGGAGAAGACTACTTTCTTTTACTCCCCATTCTTCAAGGATTTGATAGTTTTCTAATATTTGACTGGCAGAGGAGCAGAAGACCAGGTTATGATGGTAGTTTCTTTAGAACAATTCTCTCAGGGTAGTCTAAACCCTATTGTTCCAAAGTAAGAGGATCTCAGGTAGGCTAAATATTTATGTGCGCCTAGTAAGCATAAGATATTGCCTCTATTCAGGCTGTCCCAAGAGCCTCTTGATTTGTATTCTGGATAGAGAGCGGTGAATTAACACTCAGGGAATTCATTGGTTTTGCTGTTAATATCTCTTCTAATCCCAGGCCTGGGGCACAATTCTCAATAGAGGCTGTAGTTTTGGTGGACTGGATAAATGGCAAGGGGGGGATTATCTTGATTGGATTGTCAATTGCCCCAAAAGGCCCGTCTTCCTGATGTCTCTCTATGCTAGGCTCATCAGTTTTTTTTAAGGCATTGGACACTTTGCACATTTACTAGGCTATGTTGAGCATCACTTTAGTGGGTTGCAACTTCTGGCATCCGGATTAATGTGTAAATGATATGCCCCAGTGTTGGTGCTCATCTCCTGTTTTTCACTATCATGCCCTTGTGGGGAGACTGACCTGGAAACTGTGTGAGTGGTGGCAAATATCGGAAAATATTTAGTAATTGCCTGTTTTAAGCATAAGGCTTTTGATGCATTTTCCTTCCTTCAAGTTATTTCCTCCTTTTCTTTCTTTTACCTTCTGACAGTTCTCGAGCTGTTGTCTCAGGCAATTCTGAATTTGATTCCGGGGACAATGCTATGGCACATGGACACTTTGTAAGAGTTCCTCTGTGGTAATGTTCAAGGAGTTTTGATAATTATTCCACACTTATGATTGTCTATCATCAATTGTTCTTTCGGCCGTGGACTTTTGTTTGATTTGCCAGGGTTGCTGAGCTGTGGTATAGCCATTGGGTAATGTCTAAGGAATGCTGCCTGTGAAGTAGCTCTAGTATGTTTGTCCTCCTTTACCAGACTGACCAAAAGAGATGGTGAAGATGTACGTTTTTCCAAGATTCGTTCACATGGGCAACTAAAGTGTGTGTGTGAGGAGGATTTAGTTGATTCATTCAGGAGGTCTTTCAACAATATGTGTTCATCTCTTCAATCAATTAAATCAGCAAGTATTTCCAACAAAGTCATCTGGATAGCTGGCTTATCTTATTGGAATTGGAATGCCCTGGAAGTTGTGTCCATGGTGCTGAGAAGTCTCTTCCATTGTGCTGACTCCTGTGATTGGTGTTTCCGAAGTGAGGGGAAGGAGCTTGAAAAACCATCAAAACCATCAAGGTCTCCCAAAAAGAGCAAAGAAGGTGGGCACATCATTTACTTGATTTTTCAAAGGGTCTTTAATCATTACAGAAATGAGGGTGGTGTTTCATGTGACTGAGACAAGTCATCTGGAGTTTGAATAGGCTGCTCAAGTTCCAGAATAAAACAAATTACAAATGGTTCTGTTGGGTAGAACAATTGCTTTAAACCTATGTATTATTAATCATGCAGAAGTGAGTCTAATACATTTCTTTATAGACTTTAGGATGGAAGCTGTAGCGGAACATGATTTTTGATACAAAAATAGTTCTTTCCTGTTTGAATCATGTAGGGCTGTGAAATTCAATAAAGTGAATAAAGTGCAACAAGGTGACATGTGTGACGGAGTGAATTTATACATAGTTCCAGAATAGGTGCATAACTTTGTGAGTGGGGCTTTAGATGGGGAAAGATTTTATCCTCCAGATATTCTCCCACACTGTGAGAAGTGATTTAATACAGCCCAAGCTCCTTGCTATGGGGCATACTAGTCGCTGGAGTTGAAAGGGTCAGCGTCAAAAGTTCTGGTTGAATCAAACATACTGAGTAATTTAGTGTTTTGATTGGGGTGATTGATTTGCATGATCCCCTGTGAATACGCTTTTTGTAGGCAAAGCTCTTGTGTGACATATGATGGACGACTGAATTAGCTCATGTTTAGGGTTGTGACTAAGGCTCTTGTTGGGCGTCTTAGAGCTTTCTGCCATATAAACTGCCACATCTGATCAGATCAGGATGTGGCAGTTGACAAGATGACTTACAGGGTGGTATGAGGATAATAGCAGGCTGATGGGGGTAGCAACTCCAGGCCACACACTGCGTCCTCACCTAGCTGTGCCACGTCCTTGGACATGAGCTCTACCCAAGCGTTGTATACTAACCACCACCCTACCAAGCATATTTGTCCACTTGCTCACGGGGGATGAAACAGCAGTGGGAGAGGAGGTGAAGGCATGGGTATGCGGATCAGTTACCACAAGTTGCACCAGGACCTAGAAGAGAACACCCAAAAACACACAGGCTGGCTACAACAAGTGCAATCAAAACGGCTGGTACTTGACTCGCCAGGCACTCAGCTGTCTTCCCGCCTCAGGCACTCCACAAAAGTCTGGCTCAAGATTTAGTTCGGGAGATGGGTAAAACAGGGCTTGCAGGAGCTGGGCTATGCAGGCAGGCTACGCAGTCAAGAGCTGGGTGCTCACCTGCTGCCGTCAAGCCCTGAGGACCGATGTCTGAGAACTCCATTATAGCCTCAACCTGTTGGCCTGTCGGCCCATTGGCCCATTGATCTCCCTCTTATTGCCCCACACCCCCAGCCTTTAACAAGGCAGGGCAACAGGAAAAGCAGGGTGCAATATGACACAGAAGACATGAGCTGCTAAATGCCTCGCACATCACAGCTAACACCTCTTCTACCCACTTTTGTGGCTGCGGCTTCAACTTCAGTGCTCCGATGCCAGCTTTTGATCTGGGCTCTTCCTCCTCCTTGCTGTTCAATTTCGTTACTTCCTTGGGAAAGCGTTCCTAAGCCCCTTTTTGAGAAGCAAGGTGGAGGTTCTGGCGGGTGGTGGCCCAGGGCACCCCATTTCCAGCCCTGGTGATTTTATTGTTCTGAATTAGGGCTCAAGTCGGGGCTAAGCCTGTTCAAAGGAATCACTCACTTGTCGGAATTCTACAGGGGTGCCCAATGTGACTTTAGGGGGCAATAGGCCCCAGATGTAGGTGAAACACTATGCCTTAATCTCCCTTAGCTGGAAAATAGACTCACAGGGTGAGTTTGTTATGCCTGACGGTGGAAATTGTCACTTTCATCAGGTGAAGGTGAATGGGATCCCCATAACTGCTTTGAGGGACACTGGGGCAAGCCTCACCATGGTAGTGAAAATGATGGTTTCCAGAGCAGTACACCGGTCAGGTGTGTATGGTAACCCAGGCCCTTGGGCAGGACTTTTCCTGGCCTTTGCCCTGGTATCCCTGGAGTCGGGTGGGGAGTTGGCCCAGATGGGGGTAATAGTTAGTCCTCAGATCCCCATTGACTTCATTCTGGGAAACGAGATGCCCCCAGTGTCAGAAGAGCTGGGAGAGCTGACTTCCCAGGGCACCCTGCAAGCTAAGATTTTTGGGGCTAGCACTACCCAGCTACCCAAGACCACTCTCAGAGGTACCCTCCTCTACAGGCCACCAGGACCCCGTGCACAATTCAGTGAAGACATCACTGACTTTATCACTCCTCACGCCCTCCCGTCCGAGGACTACATTCTACTGGGAGACCTCAATTTTCATCTGGAAAAGAGCAACGACAGCAACGCCACCACCTTACTGGACAACCTCGCCAACCTTGGACTCAAACAACTTGTTAACACCCCCACTCATCACGCAGGCCACACACTCGACCCCATCTTCACCTCCAGCAAACATATCTCCTTCAGTCACACCACAGTTCTCCAATGGACGGACCACAGCTGCGTTCACTTTGTCTTCAAAAAGACCACGACCCACAACCATCCTCAACCCACTCTACGAAGAAACTGGAACAAAATCACCATCGACCAGATCTCCTCCTCGCTTCTTCAAAACCCCCCTGCCCACTCTTCGAACCCCAACCAAGCAGCCATGAACTTCACTCAATGGCTAACCAATAGCGCCGACAACTTAGCACCTCTAAAAAAACGTCAAAACAAACTAGACTGCAAAAACGCCCCCTGGTTCAACGATGATCTTAAGAAATCCAAGAAACTCTGTCGCTCCCTCGAGAAGGCCTGGAAAAAAGACCCGAACACCAGCACCAAGGACGCCTTCAAAAACGCCACCCGCACACACCACCAACTGATCCGGACTGCCAAGAAAGCCGCACTTAAAGACCGACTAGACAACAACGCCCACAACAGCAAGGAATTATTCAACATCATCAAAGAATTTACCAACCCCCCTGCCAACTCCAACGACATCACTCCCTCTCAAACCCTTTGCGACTCCCTAGCCTCGTTCTTCCACGACAAAATCGCAGACATCCACAACAGCTTCGACAACCAACCCAGAGACCAACCCTCACAACTTTCTGCCGTACCCTCACCCCCCTCGAACATCCTCAACGACTGGAACCCTATCTCCACCGAGGACACCATCCGCCTGATGAACACCATTCACTCTGGCTCCCCTACAGACCCATGCCCTCACCACATCTTCAACAAAGCAGACTCCATCATAGCACCTCACCTCCGAGACGTCATCAACTGCTCCTTCAAATCCGCCACCTTCCCGGAAAGCTGGAAGCACGCCGAACTCAGCGCCCTCCTGAAAAAACCCACAGCCGACCCCACCGAACTCAAAAACTACAGCCCCATCTCGCTCCTACCTTTCCCGGCCAAAGTCATCGAGAAAGCTGTCAACAACCAGCTCGCCGCCTTCCTCGAAACAAACAAATCCCTCGACTCCTCACAGTCCGGCTTCCGAGCCTAACACAGCACTGAGACCGCCCTCATCGCAGCAACAGACGACATTCGTACTCTACTGGACAATGGAGACACAGTCGCCCTCATCCTCCTTGACCTCTCCGCAGCCTTCGACACAGTCTGTCATAGCACCCTCCTACAACGCCTCAGAAACATCGGAATCCAAGGAAAAGCACTGGAATGGATCTCCTCGTTCCTTGCCGGAAGAACTCAGAGAGTCCGCCTCCCACCATTCAAGTCAGAGGCCACTGAAGTCACTTGCGGAGTTCCACAAGGATCCTCACTCAGCCCCACCCTCTTCAACGTATACATGAGCCCCCTCGCGACCATCGCACGCCAACGCAACCTCAACATCATCTCCTACGCTGATGACACTCAACTGATCCTCTCACTCACCAAAGACCCGACCACCGCCAAAACCAACCTACATGAAGGAATGAAAGAAGTTGCCGAGTGGATGAAGCACAGCCGTCTGAAACTGAACTCAGACAAAACAGAAGTCCTTATCCTAGGTACCTCTCCCTCCGCCTGGGACGACTCTTGGTGGCCAGAGGCCCTTGGAAAAGCACCCATCCCGACGGACCACCCATCCCGACGGACCACGCACGGAACCTAGGCGTCATCCTGGACTCCTCTCTCTCGATGAACAGACAAGTCAACGCCGTTTCATCATCTTGCTTCAACATTCTTCGCATGCTCAAAAAAACATTTCGCTGGATCCCCACCGAAACCAGAAAAACGGTCACCCACGCACTGGTCACGAGTCGCCTAGACTACGGGAACACCCTGTACGCCGGCACCACCGCAAAACTTCAGAAAAAACTCCAACGCATCCAGAACGCATCAGCCAGACTCATACTAGACATCCTGCGTAACGACCACATATCTGGTCACCTGAAAGACCTCCACTGGCTCCCCGTCAATAAGAGGATAACATTCCGCCTCCTAACCCACGCACACAAAGCACTTTACGAACTTGGACCCGAATGCCAGCTACGTTCCTCCAACCAAGCCCTTGCCACTGTACCTCGCATCAACAAGACTAATATGGGAGGAAGATCCTTCTCCTACCTGGCAGCTAAAACCTGGAACTCACTTCCCACTCACCTTCGCCTCACTCATAACCATCTAGCATTCAGAAAGCAACTGAAAGCAACTGAAAACCTGGATATTCGACACGTAATTCCCCACCCCATCAAGCGCCTTGAGACCCTCTGGGTATGTAGTGCGCTATATAAATTATTTGACTTGACTTGACTTGACTACCCAGCGGAGGGTACGGGAGCCCAGATGGAGGGAGGAAAGTCTCACTCCTGACTCCAGCTCAGCACCAGGGTATGGACCCTGGACTGGAAAAAAGTCAGAGGATAACACACCTGGACTGGTGGGAGGTAGAGTGCAATGAGCATGCCTAACACCCGGGACTGTTGCTCCCCCACTCTGAAAAACCTCAGAGGTCAGATCAATCTCAGGAACCCATATGAATAGAACTCCTTGCAAGTTCCAATGCTGGAAGAGAGGTCTACTTAATGTCCTGGCTTGAAGCCTCCACCTGGCGGTGGATGGCATTGGGCCTGGCTCTTGGCACTGACAGCTGCCAGTGGCCTCTGTTGGTTGCTGTCCTTATGGAGAAAATTTTCCTTGGGTTGGGGAGAAATGTCTGATCAAATGGGCGGAATGGGCCACGTCACTTTGTTGGCCTTGGTAGTACTGTCTGCATATTGAGATGCATCTGTGAACAGCTTACGGTTAGGTGCTTCACAGATGGGGTCCACAGGTGAGGAGAAGGGTGCCCCATGAGTCAGTCAAGTGCATCAAGAGAGTGTAGACAGAGGGATCCAACTGAGTTCAGAGAGTCATAAAACTGACAAATACCCCTGCACGACAGGGCCTTCATTCACATTTCATCACCTATAAAGGGAATAATGGAAGTCCATCAAGGTATTGCTTAGTCTACCTTAGCTTTTTGCTGGATGGGTACATGCTGGACTCGACCTTTTCTGCAGGGTCATCCTCCTGTTTTCTGAACCCTTTTTAATGACTTTAAGAACTATTCACACTTTACTACTGATAATTAGTGGTAAAATGCTTGTGTTCCCTGTTTTAAACATGGTGAAACTGGCTTTAACCCAATTGGCACATTTAGTTTACTTGTAAGACCCTAGTAAAGTGGTACTACATGTACCCAGGTCATGTAAAATAAATGATTCTAGTGAGCCTGCAGCACTGATTGTGCCACCAACTTAAGTAGCCCTTTTAAACATGTCTCAGGCCTGCAATTGCAGCCTGTGTAAGCAGTTTTAAACTGACATTTTGACCTAGCAAAAGAATCCTTTTGTCAGGCCCAAACCTTTCTTTTCAATGCATATAAGTCACCCCTAGGGTAGACCTTAACCAGCCCAGAGGGCAAAGTGCAGTGTATTTAAAAATATGGACATGTACTCTTAACTTTTACATATCCTGGTTGTGAATCATTTTTCACTACTGCAAGGTCTGCCTCTCCCATAGGATAACTTTGGGTTCAATTATTACATTTAATAAGTGATAACTTTCAATTAGGAGAAGGTAGGAATGTTGAGTTTGGTGTCTAAAGAATTGTAATTTAAAACCCACTTTAATGGCAAAGTCATATTTTATGTCACAATTTTAAAAAGTGTACTTTTAGAAAGTTGGCATTTGCTTGTACTACCCATGTGGTGCCTGCAGCCTGTATCCTCCTGGGTCACATGCCTAGGTGTAGCTGGCAAATGGTCTTTGTGAATTGTTCCCAGATAGTGAGACAAAAAGAGAATAAGGTGCATGGCATAGATGGCAGGATGGCACATCTCTGACTTGATAGGAGCGAAACTGTCACCTCGCACACCTCCGCATCACAAAGCCTCTGCCTAAAGCTTTTCACAAAGGGTTTGACGCTAGTGTTTGTTGCCCCCAGACATGCTGGGACTAGGGCAGGAAGCCTGGTAATTCCAAAGACCTCTGGGGATGGAAATGTCCAGAATCTTCCCTTACTTCAAAGCTGTCACCAAGTATAATTTTGGACCCCCAGACCCAACTCTTCAGTACACCTCTGGACTGTGGATACTACAGAAGCACTGCTACTCTGCTGCCCTGCTGTCTGCTAGCTGTGAAGGAAGACTGTTCCTGCACCCTTCATCCCAGACTTAAGTGGCTCCTTCGGTCTGATGACTGACCTCCTATTTTGAGCTACAGGGACCCAAAAAGCTCCAGAGGCCTCCCTGCACCTGCCCAGCTCACCTGTTGCTTGGACCTGCAATTGGACCTGCCTGAGCCCTTCTGGCCTCTGCTAGAGTGAGTTTCTGATCACCAAGAGTTTCCTGTCTAACCCGATTGGCGCTCGTGGCCTTGGTGTGACATCTGTTGAGCTCCCTCTCCAAGAAAAGGAGAAATCCTGAAGTTGTGGGCTCTTCATGGCCATGAACATGCCTGTTCATTCCAAGATATCACTGCCAGAACTGCCAGTTAACACAAAGCTCCAGTGAACTGTTCGTGCCACGGCGACCACCAGTGATGACTGGCAACGGAAGATCTACACTTCGCCCTACAGCACTGTAAGCCCACAATGACCACCAATGCTGACCTCTGGCAACGATTGTCCGCGAGCCCTGACAGGATCTTCACGCTACAGTGATGACCATCCGCAATGTCCTGCCTGCTAACTGCGCTACAACGATGACCACCCACAACGCTCTCCCTGCGCCTCAGAACTCCCTCCACCTCAAACAATTCTCTTCATAATGGACTTTAGAAGGTAACTATTTCAGCAGGACTAACCTGGTCCCTGTATCTGGTCCACAATCAATTGCAAACATCCTGAACTTGTGATTTTCAACCAGTCCGACATGACCTGTGCTTTTAGGTGATACATTTATCTGAACTCTTTAAGTGCATATATCTGGTTCTACTGATTGGATTTTTGCTGTTTTGATCTCAAATAATTCATTAAACTTTCCTTCATTGTTCTAAATTGGGGTGGGATTTTTCAATGTGGTGTTTTCACACATTGCCTCTAAGTTATGCCTGACTGTTTTATGCCAATCTACCAGGGGGATGATCACAGGTTAATTTGGGGTTTGCTTGTGTTTCACCCTGAGAAGAATTGTGGCTGCTGTTACATTACCCGCAACTAGTAACCAAATTACCTACAGCACCACTCATGGTCATCTGGTCATGATAGACTGGGGAAAGTCGCAAGTTCAGGCCGACTGCGATTGAGCACGGCCTGGATACGGGGACAACATTAGTCCAACTGAAAAAGTTGCCTTCTCATCCAAAGTAAAGAGTTGTGTTTACAGTAGAGGAGGCTGCAAGGAGCAGGGCAAGAATTGTGGATGGTTGTCGCTGTTGGATGATTAGCAGTTTTGGTGTTAAGGATCGTCATAGCTGTAGAGTGAAAATGCCACCAGACATTGCCGACAGTCATTGTTGGAGCTTCGCGTTGGAAGTTAACATGCCTGTTGTTGCTATAGCAAAAAGTGCAGATCTCGCCTTGCTAGTAGTCGCTGGTGGTCA
The DNA here is from genome assembly GCF_964261635.1 of Lissotriton helveticus. Classification (NCBI taxonomy): domain Eukaryota; kingdom Metazoa; phylum Chordata; class Amphibia; order Caudata; family Salamandridae; genus Lissotriton; species Lissotriton helveticus. The sequence goes on along the minus strand of NC_136063.1, from coordinate 595,873,138 downwards.
CTGTAGTGCAATGAGTCGAGTTTGCCTAAGTTTCAAATTTGCAGTCATCGCAGATTGCAGAGTCACAGCAACTGACCCATTCACGGTCACAAGGAGCCTTGAATTTCAGGATTTTGCGTTTCTTTACAGGAGGAGCTCAACTGATGCCAGCCAAGGGTCCAGGACTTGAGGAGGCACCTCTTTGAGGATCAGGAACACATTCCACCTGAGGGCAGCAGGATTAATTTGGGTCCAGTTGCAGGCCCAGGCAGGTCCATTTGCAGAAGGTAAGCTGGGCAGCTGCAGGGAGGCCTCTGGAGCTTATTCGCGTACCTGTAGCTCATAATGGGAGGTCAGCCAACTAACCCTTAGCATCAATCAGGTTAGTTTGGGATGAAGGGAGCAGGGCACGCCATACTTTTAGATGAAGCTTCAGATGAAAAAAGAAAAAAGTGGAAATCAGAAGTCTGTGTAAAAGACAGGCATGACATTTGGATAACCACAGAAAATATATATGTATGAATGATTCAATGTTATTTCTAAAGTGGAGGTTGTTGTATGGTTCTGCACACACAGGTCGATTAAACTCCTAATCTGCTGGGCAGCTGCACTGAGGCTTTGGCAGTACTTCATCAGACGGCGGGGTGGCGTTGCTGCTGGAGGACCGCCAAAGTCATAATAAGGCCCGTAGGCACATTTCAGTGATAGTGTGCATTTTCTCTACAGGGGTTGCGTGTTAGTTATAGTGTGCCTTTTCTTTACATGGGTTGAGGTATATCCAATAGGTGATGTGATAGCATGATGATGGCCAAACTATTACTAAAGGAGTTGATCCCTAGATTCCTTGTGACAACTTCTTTGGAGTCAGAGAAATGTACCCACATTAAAATTGAGATAATGACATTGATTTGCACAGCTTTACATACTGAGCAGAAGTACCACTGTAGTGACAGACAGATGAGGGTTATCACTCCTCATCAGCCAGGCTAGCTTAAAACCGGTGGCGCAGCGAGAAAGGGACCCAATTCTGGGCATACCCATCACACTTAGGGCAAAACTACAACACAAAAACATGTCCCATCGCCCTAAGTGGGTGAAAAGTTTGAGCACTCTGTCCATCATCTTGCCGTATTTACTAGGTTCGCTCTAAGTGGCCAAGAGTATACCCAGACATGGGTCCCTTGCTCTCTCTGCCACTGGATTCAAACTAGCCTGAATGACTAGGGGTGATATCCCAAAACTGGTCCTAGAATGCTTGTTTCCAGTCCAAGGAGGACCTGACCTGGCAGTTTGGGCTGGACTCTTCCCATGACGAGCAGGGTCAAGACGGATCTGCATATGGCTAGGTCCCTACTAGGGTGGCACAGTGAGCAAATTAATGATGGATTAAACCCAGATCCCTGTACTGGGGTGAGTGGGTTAAAAATATCAGCACTCCATCCATCATCTTGTTGTGATTACTGTGTTCTCCCTAAGAAGCCATGGGTATGCCCAGACATGGGTCCCTTGCTCACTGTGCCACTGAATTAAAGCTAGCCTGGCTGATGAGGGGTGATACCCCAAAACCGCTCATAGGATGCTTGTTTCCGGTCCAGGGAGGACATGACCTGGCAGTTCGGGCTATACTGCTTCCATGAGGAGCAAGGTTTAGATTGATCTGCATATGGTTGGGTCAAAACTGGGGTGGCATAGTGAGCAAAAAAACTATGGATTCAGCCCAGATCTCTTGACTGGTGGTGAGTGGGGGGAAGGTTTCAGCACTCCATTCATCATCTTTTTATGTTAACAAGTGTAGAGGATTGAAGATAAGGATGTGCTGACAGTAACCATAGATTCAGAGTCAAGCCCAAATTCACTTCATACATCCAGGGGGCAGCGTTGAAAATCTTGAAGATCAGCAACAACTGCTGGAAGGACAGGAGTTTAACTCCATGCGTGTGGCGCATTTTCCCGCTGTGCGCTGACTTTTTTAAAAACCTGCGGTTCATGATTAGCTCAGCTCGTCATGAGCGTTGAAGGGGTTAAGCAAGAGCACGAGCAAGATTCTGCTCCACTTCAAACAGCTCCAACTCATGCTGTAGTGAAAAAACGGAAGATTCGAATCTCCAGAACTTTTGAAGTTGAGAAGTACACAGTTAATGAAGGCCATCCAGAAAAGGAACCTGCGAACCAAGAGCCAGCTGAAGATGCAGATGTAGCAGTGCTCATAAGTGAATCTGAATACAGACAAGAATGAGCAAAGAGGAGAAAAGTGTCCCGAGCATCGGAGAGGTAGAGAAGATTTCAAAGGAGGATACAGATTTGGCAGAACAAAATCCCAATAGCAGTGAGAGTTAACCTCTAGTTGCTAAAAGATTACCAAAAAAAGGGAGTGCCAAACAGAAAGTACTTAGCTTCTGAATTGTCTTATTTTGCAGAGGACTGATGCAGAGTTGTCTGTGGATGTCATTCTTTCGAAAAACTGCAAGTACATTTTTGAAGAAGAACCTCCAAAAACGTGGTTGCGAATTAAAACTGAAAAGTGTTTTTGCTGCTCTATGACTCATTTTTTAAAATGTTCCTTTTTAAAATATACAAAGTAACTTTACTTAGGGTTCAACAGACTGCATATACCTCGGTATCATATCAAGATAATTGTGCAACCATGGACCTACATTGGACTAAGTTAATAAACTAAAATGTTGATGTGTTCTTGCGACTTGACTGTACTCATCTACATCAGACTGACCTGACAAATATACTTTAAAGGTTAGTAGCTCGATTATAGATTAGTAATTATATTTTACCAATTGTTTTCCTTAGAGTTCCTGGTATTGATGATCATTTTCTTATTTAGCCTGTTGTTCTGCTCAGTTTCACTGGCTTGATACGACTCATCTTCCCAGAATAGAAATTTCGAATGAACTACTACACACAATAGATAAGCTGATCCAAGATTAACTCATAGGGCTACGTCTATAGGTGATTATAGTGCAAACATACAGGTTTGCTTGCGAAACACACTAAGATTATGCTTCTTAATAATTGTTATGTATGTACATTTCTCAATACTTCATTTGCAAAGGGGGGTCACATAATATCAGCTTCCCTTTTCTTACTCTTTACCTGTAATGTTTTTGTGTATGTTTTCTATAAACAAGAATTTCTTGTACCATATTTCACCAACTTCAACACTTCCTTGGTAGAACTTCTTGGCACTGAAGCTCTTACAACTGTTTCCAAGCCTTAGAAGTCGAAGATGCAAATTAACTCAGCACCTAATGCCACTAACCAACAAGCTGTTATGTCAATTGAATGTTGTGGAGCATGAGTTTATTAAAGAATACAGCAAGAGGAGCATGGGTATTCGTGGAAATTGTGAAGAGTGATCCAGTTGCAATATGACGCACAGGAGAAATTCAGATGTACAAAGTTGCACCCTAGACTTTGAAAGGAGCGTGAACGAAAGGGAGTGTTATGCATGGCACGTGAGAGACCTCAGAGTGAAACACTGATAGAATTAGTTGGAAGGAGTGAAGATAATGTGGTTTGTGGAGGATGATACATTTTTGCGTGGTGAAGAGTCTTTTATTAAAGGAATTTATTATGTCCGTGGTAAAACTGCCTATTTTAATCCCTCACATGATTGAATTGGAAGCTGCTATCTTATCTTGCTCTATTGTTTTCTCATGTGTAGCACATGACTGAGTTGAGTGAAAGGGATTATTCTGTTCCTAAAAGAAAAAAGTATGATTTCGGACAAGACCTGATGGGTGTGTTTCGTGCCTTTTTGCCACCTGTTGGAATATCTTTGAACAATGTGAAAATTAGAAAACTGTTTACTTTGGTGGACATGCTTGCTGCAAACACTGGTTTTTTTACCCACATTGCTGAAGAATGATTGGCTACGTGTCCCATGCTGATGAAAAAGTGTTTTGCATTAGATAGCCTTATTGCAAAAGAGGACTCAAGAGCATTGCAAGTTCCTACCTGATAATAATAAGTGTATTAATCATTGCATGGTTACAATTACTAATATGTTGCATGTGGTAAAAGCTCAGTGTGAATTGTATGAGTCTGTTGGTATATGGTTTAGTGCGAGTGGAATAGGATTTGCTAAGGGTGGTTAGTGGTTTGATCACGTGGTGCATTGAGACGGATTTTAACCCCACCAATCCATGTCTTTATCTGTTTTCTCAGTCCCATACTTTTGTATACAATTGTTAGAGAAATTTGTTATAGGGGGTGTAAATTATGTAAGTGTTAAGACAATGCCAGCAACTTCCGTAAAGAAAAGAATAAGAAGTGAATATAAGTTGGAGGATCTGAAGGTGCAAGCTACGAGATGACCCCAAAATTGTTTTTCAGACATGTGATTATCCCAAAATCCTCATTCTTTCAAATACTTTTTAACATTTTTTTTAAATACATTCACCCACAAAGAAAGTGTTCCAAAGCAAGATCAATCACTATATAAACACTACTGTGTTTCAGTAATTCTGACCAACAAATACAAGTAATTTCAGTTATATTACATGAAAGTCATATCATTATGGCAAAAATAGTTATTTTACACCCACTTGGCCTAATATAGCTATTACCAAACCCAGACTAACACATTATCTAGGTCTCTCCGTGCACCTCTCTAGTACAGTCCACACTAATGGTATAAAGCAGTATGTTTGGAGTACGGAAAATATGGACAGATTATAACCTATTTCTTGTTCATTAGTTCACCTCTTTTTTTCTTGCTACTGGGATATTTTTCAACTTTGCCCATTTCGATGATGGTAAAATGTTTGATCTCTGCATCACATTTCCTTACATTGTAGGCGTGTTATTTATTACATTCTCGTCATTTTCATTCTTTCGCGCTGGCTCGCCAATTATTTTAATTTTCAACAGTGTGTTGCTTCTAGTAATTTGTTCCACATATGAAAAATGCTTTTACTGAGTAGAGTTTTCGTTCGTGACTCAAGCTACCAAGAGCAAGCATGGATTCTTCACATGGTCCAGTTCACCATTCGTGGGGTCAAATCTTTTGGTCCTACTGGCAGCTCAGCCCCTATTCGCTTGAAGACCTTTAACAATTCCACTATCATGTACCTGATGACGAAGACGACTTTGTGGTAATGACACAATTGATTCCTGATTATTTTCATTCTCTTCCTCCTTAAAGTCTGAAAGCCTTGCCCTCCCTCTGTTCTTGTAGGTATTGTTTTTTGTAGTATTCAGACAAGAAAAGAAATGGTCTTCAGCAATAATTTTTAGCATATATTATAGGCAAGGTACCCTAACTTTTTAAAAAAAGCAAACAAATGTTATTTTGGCTGCATTACATTTTTAAATACATAAGGGCAGATTTACAAGAACTGGTGCATCTCTGCATATTTGCAGAGATGCACCAGTTCAATTGTGTGACGGAAAAATAGCCTTGCATCACCATGGATGTGGCGCACCGTAGGGCAAGGACAGAAAGATGAGTGACGCATCTTCTGTTGGAAAGGCAACACATTGCTGGAGTTGTGTCGGAAGCATGACGCAACTGCAGCAATGGTTAAGAATGCCTATTCCGACCATGCTGCATCACTCCTTACGCCTGCTTCAAGCAGGCGCAAGGTTTTGATGCAGCGGCATCCTAAAAGTCACTGAGTGACTTTTACAAGGCTTCCTTGCGACAGAACACCCACCCTGCATACATTATACCTGACGCGACGCATTCCCCTAGATACGTCACGTTGTAAATAAGTTGCATTGTGGCACATTGTTTACAACGCCTCTACGTCACAAAAGTGACGCAACGGTCACGTAAAGTTGGCGCAAGGGGCTTGTAAATCTGCCCCACAGAGTGTGTGTCTGAATCAAGGGTGCGGATGCCCCTCCTAATGTAAGGACTCTGACGAGCTAGAAAGGACTTCCTCCTATAAGATTATTAGTTTGAAGAGCATGGATTAATAAAACATTAACAATTAAAATTGAAAAAATCATTCTAATGTCCCAACTATAGAATTAAAAAAGCCTAAAATAACAAAAAAGTAAAATGTTTTTTACTTGTAGTTTAATGAGGAGTAAAGATAAATGTTATGGAGCAGCAGACAAAGAGCAGGTAATTGACTTTTAAATTTTTCCACACACAGAAGTGCTAGTTTTCAGCCTAAAAGCGATTCAACAATCGTGTTGCCAAATAAATCCTCCTGACATTTTTGTTTATTTTCATTCTTTGTATTCCTGTTCATATGATTGAACCCGGTGTCTTATTTGCAATTTTCTTTTATAGGAAAAACGTTTTTTTCAATCACGTCCTGTCTTTTTACATGAAATGTAACAAACCTTAAATAATAGAAAAATGTTCAGATTTTATAAAGGCATTGCATCCAAAAATATGAAAAAGAGAGCGATCCTAATGAACCCATGTAGCAGTACTGCTGGGGCATTTCTGCACCCTCCCTCCCGTTCACATACATGGTTTCGTTGGCTGCTGTTATCCTAGTGTTTGCACCCTTAAGGAGTGAAAGAAGCAGCTCATTTGAAGCCTTGATCCGCTTGACAGTAACAAGGGTGTCAGCCACCTGCATCTCAGCAGAACGTTGTATTTAGGAAACAGCAGCAGCAGTGTGGCAGACGGTCTCTGCTCAGACCATCGCACATACAAACTCGTTTGGCAGGAGGTGTTCTGCTCCATTTCCTCACTACCTGCTGCACTTGCATCTGGTTAAATGACAATCTTGAAATGGCTGCTTACCCTTTATAGCTCGCAGATCCCAAAAACGATGGAGTCTCACCTACAGCAGTGGTGCAGGAACAATTTTCAGAGTGGGGGGTGCTGCCATCAATGTTACATCAATGAACTCGGAAGGATTGTGAAAAAAATAGAAGTGTTACACAAAGAACAAGTGTATCAAATATTTAACACCTATTTGTGGTAAGGGTAGTATGTAGCTGGCAGTGCATTTTGGAGCACCCTGTCAGAAATATATTACTAAAGCATTGTGTGCTAGCGCACTGTCATATAGGGAAAGTACATTCTCGAATGAAATGGCAGTTACATTTTAAAAGACACAGTTTTACTGATAAATGCCCATAATGCACAATCGATAATATGTGGAAGCCAGGTTGCAGAGAATATTTGTCATTTGCGCATCACCAAGTCAAATGTCTTGATTTGGTTTGATCCTTTTAAAATATTTGTTTCCATCACACTTCAAAATTTAAAAAGAACCTTATTTATCCTTTCTATACTGCTATGTTTTGAAATATATGTACAGTTTAATTATAGATATTTACATTTTGTTGTGTTAAAAAAAGTGAAATCCTGCATCTATTTCTTTCTCATCAGCAAGATTGTCAGATAGTTAAGTTTACAAAATCTTCTCACCTTGCAGTCAGAGAAAGAAAAGTAAACACCAATGTCCATGTTAAAAGAAAAAGAAGCAATTTGTTAGAACACACAGCCTGACATTTGACCTCAATCTTTGAAGCACAGCAAATGTGACATAATGAAAACTAAAGGTAATGGCATCATTATTGCTCATTTACCTTCAGAACTCCAAGACAGTTAGTTTGGGGAATCCGCAGTGCCCCCATCCCATGCCCATACTTCAAGGGCCTAGGATCTACAGTCATCACATATGAATAATGCACTACTTGATTATCTGATTTAGTTCACTTTTTGGTCTGAAAACATATTTCAATTGTGTACTGCAAGCATCCTAGGTTCAGGGACCTGAGCTTGTAATATGGGCATTGTTTTTCACTGTGTTATCATTTAGAAATACCTGTCTCTTAACCCCTTGCCTGCTTATGACGTAACCACGCTGGCATGAGCCACGGGCGGGGTGTGCTGATGTGCGGGCGAATTAATGAGCAGGCGGGCCGTGACAGAACCACGCCTTCATGAGCACGCCGCCGCCCGTGGCTCATGATGGCATGGGTCTGTCATGAGCATAGCGGCGCCGAGCTCACTCCCCACTCCCCCAGCACTGTGGCGGAATTCGCGCTACGACAAAGGGGTTAAAGTGTTTAATGAAAAATGTGGTGGGAATTTGACTTAGTATGTGGGCCGTGAGCAGGTTGGGGTTGGGCGCAGGGCCTGGCCTGTTGCCAAGCCTTGACCCCAAACCCCCACCCCACGTATGGCTGGCAATATCATTTAACAATATAAAATATGCCGTTTTAAGTAAGGCAGACCTACAGGCTTTGTCAAAGACTCAAAAGCCACAGTAATAGTGGCAATGCCTATTGGCTTTATCATGGGATCAGCACATTCACATAAATTGTCTTTTTCAACAAGTCACTAATAACCATAATTAAACATACATTCTATTAATGTACACATTGCAAAGCTTAATAATAGTGACTATGACAAAATGTCTTAATAAGGCCCTTTAAAAAAATATTAACAAATGTTTGAGTTTTTTTAATACTTTTTTTCAGGTCAGAAAGTGCAACAATAAAACCAACCACTAGTGGTCTTTGCACCCCAACTGAAAAATATGCAGCTCCAGCTCGGAGTGCTTAGATAAAATATGGGAAGTTCTCAGAGGTCATGGATTCCATCACCCAGAAGACTTAAATTGCTTTTTTTAAATGTTGTTGGATGTGGCTGCTGCACTTCCTGCAGCCCTGAACAATATAAAAACAATGTTTGGTGGTTCCTTTGCCCTTTTAGGGGCACCACCAGCAAGAAAATAAATAGTTTTAAAATGTCCAAGGACATTATGGTGCACTCCTTGCTGGAGCAGTGAATAATTAATGAGCGGCTTCTGCTGCTCATTTATTTATTTTAAATATAGTTTTGGGACACCCACATCTTTAATTTTTGTTAGGGCCCATAAGGTGAGCCTTGCTGCCACTACTGGACCTGTCAGCTCCCCTCTGGGGGCTGGCCACTTTTTCAGTTTTTTTGGGTGCCCTGCTGCCTACCTGAGGTACCCACAAGCCATCTTTCATTGGGGAATGCAGGGGGAGCCCCAAAGCACACACAACCCCAGCTGGCTCCCCGGCAATCACTATACAGGGTGCTGGTGTGAGTCGGGTCACTAAATTTGCTCCTGCCTGAGTGCTGTCATTTGAGATATCATCAGTGATGTCATCAGTGATGTCACTGACCATGTTATGAATGATGTAATATGTGACATCATCACCAGTGGATTGCGGGCGCGAGAGTTACAGTTAGTTCAGCTAACTATAACACCCCTGAAACCTATGGTTTTTTTAATGAATTTCTGAGGTTTTTAAATGATAATTCCTAACTATAATGTGCCTGAAACCTATGTTTTTTTCATTGAATTTCAAAGGTTTTTTAAATGATAATTCCTAATTATAACCTGCCTGAAACATATGTTTTTTCTATGAATTTCAAAAGTTTTTTAAATGATAATTCCTCATTATAATGTTCATTAAGCATATCTGTTTTTTTTATCTTTTTTAATTATTATCCCATTCTCAACGTCGTACAAACTGCAAATATTACCATTCTTCAATTTATTGCTTCCTCCAAGAAAATCACCTCAAACCAGAACCACAACTAACATTAATGATATACAAACTAGGCGTTCCCTTTGTAAAAAATCAAAAAACACCACTTCCCCATATTTTCAACAACAAGCCAAATCTACAATGCTACCCACTTACCACTAACAAATTAATATCAATATTTAACTAGTGTAAGTATGTGGAATATGTGCTGCGTGAATTACATCCAACTCACACCCAAATATAAAGACAAATATCTAATAGAAGTACTAATTATGCACTTCCAACATCCAATAAAATCACAACACCTAGTGCCACCACCACTACAACCACCCCTCCTGACCCTTCCCCTTCTACTAACTCAGAGGCAGCGCAAAACAGGACAACGGACCTTCCCAAAGTAATATATCCCCTCAACAGCACACCAGCTCAATATTCAGAGATGTGGCAATCAACTATGTATAAGGGAAGGAACTCGCACATCAACAATAATGTACACAATCCTAACATTACCGGTGATATGCTATACACAACTCACTATACACACCAAAAACTTTTCCGTGTGTGGATATACTATTGATACGTGTAGTGTACTGCACAGAGGACGCAACCATATTATCTCAGACACTGGGGAATATCTCGGTCATGTAGCTGTGTTGTCTCCCCCCTGATGCAGAAGCGGAGTGGGCTGGTCCAACGTACGGAACTCCAGCGTAAGACTATAAATAATTAGCCTACACCTTGGGCATGGTTCACTTCTGCAAAGAGAAAAGACTGCCACAGCAAAGGTCCTCACCCTGCCATGTGGCTGCTGCCATGACCACGTGCCTCCTGGATACAGGCCCATTGCGAACTCAGCGCCACAGCACTGCAGACTTATGTCTGGATCGACTACTGCCGTCGATCTACACTGCGGACAGTAGGGTTCCCAACTTGAATATAGCTTTGGATCTACACTATGCGCAGCATTGAAGTTAGCCTTGATTTATGTAAGGCAGAGACAATTGTACTCTATGTCCTCAAACTTTGTTAAAATAAGTGACAAAAATTCTTCGTCGATATCTGTGCTGACTACTACCTTTGATCTACAGTGCGGACAGCAGGGTTCACAACTTGAATTCAGCTTTTGATCTACACTACGCACAGCATTGAAGTTATCCTTGATTTATTTAAGGCAGAGACAATTGTACTCTATGTCCTCAGATTTTGTTAAACAATGCTACAAAAAACATTCCTCAATGTCTGTGCTGACTACTGCCTTCAAACTACTTTGTGAGGGTTCACGATTCAGGTGGAATGGCGATTACACATGACGCATTCCAGAGGCAAGAGACATTGTACCAGTGCAACCCGCTTGAACCACGAAGCATAGCAGGGTTGGGCACATGCTGAGTACTTCCGGTACCACTAACTCAGTGCACCACAAGTCATCTCCCCGTGGCCTTATTAAGGCAGAATTCACTAGGCAAAAAACATTGCTCCCAGTGCAGCACTCCTGGACCACGCATAATCGCAGACTACGTACAAGCCAAAGATACTACTAACTCAGTGCACCATAAATCGTCGCAAACAAGAGTGAACAGTTTTATGTCGCAAATAGTATATGTATGAAATTGATATTATGCCTGAAATTTAGTCAACTTGGTAAGTTGAATCTAATATATGTCTGATTCAGAGTGAGAGTTATTAGGGGACAAAACATTTTAACCACTTGTTTTTAATAATGTTTCACCATTTTGAATTTACTCAAGTGGCACTTTATACACGTTTCACTTTTGCTCCTTTTCTGACACTCTTTTCACCTGGACTTAAATCTTACCAACTTTATAGAATTTTTTTGATCACGTAATCGGTGTATTACTTTGGGTGAATGATCTCTTCTTATACTACTTCACGGCTCTTATCTTATTCTGTGGATCCCCTTTGTAGGTTCTTTCTTTAATCTGCAATTAGATTATGACTGTGAGACTTTTTTATAGATTATATTCATGTGTATTAAGGATATATTCTGCTTACTTTTAGCCCTGACGAAGTCATTGGCTGAGGAGCCTAGGCAAAACACGTGTTGGCTAAGTCTGTTGGTTATTTGTAATGTTGGAGAAACCCTTATGATTTGTACCCATGGACTGGATTAACTATGCAATTGGATTGGAATAAATAAAGAAGATATGGACTCTGCAATATTTGGAAAAGACTGTTATTGATTTGGACAATCTATTACTTATTAGTGTTGCTCAGGTTGAGAATTTGCAGTATGCAACAGTCAATGCTTTGAGTGCAGCCCTATCAGACCACGCATCATCACAGGGTGAGCACATGCGAAACACCAGACGTGCCACTAACTCAGTACACCATAAATAATCGCCACAAAGCTTTATTAAGGCAAAATTCAGTAGTCAAAAAGCATTACCCCCAGTGCGGCCTGCCCGGACCACACATCATCACAGGTTGCGTACACGCTCAGTTTCAAAGGTACTACTAACTCAGTGCACCATAATTCATCGCCACATGGCCGTATTCAGGAAGAAGTCAACTGACTCTTCATTCATTATTTATAGAGTGCAATACCAAACAAAGTATAACGTTCCTCAAACCTACACAATATCCCTTTAGTGGCCTTCCTTCAAAAACTTCTTTTATATCAGTTCCAGGTTTAGTTGAAAAACAAAATTCCCGCTGCAAGTGCAAAGGCACACTCAATGGTAGTCTACACTGCGGACAGCACAGGTCACAACTTGAACTATAATCTCCCTGAAAGATACATATTTCGACAATGTAGTCCATACATGTTTAATCTTTTATTTCAATTGTGAGTACAAATGATGCAGTCCAGTAGGCAACACGCTGAGCACCATACGTACCACTAACTCAGTGCATCATAAATAATCGCCACGTGGCCTTATTAAGGCAAAATTCAGTTGCCAAAAGACATTCTTACCAGTGCGATCTGCCTGAACCACGAATCAGAGCAGATCCACACAAACCAACCCTACCTTTTTGCACCACAACTCATGAACCCTTTACGACAGAATCTTCAGTGTATTATTTCACATTTAGTATGCCTACCTTTGTACAGCGGAAGTCATAAAACGTTTATAATTGAATATCTGTGTATGATATCATGATTACTATTCTACTTTTTACCAACAGCATCATAATAAAATGGAGTCGAGCACACGTGCCCGTACCCACTTCAATTTTCTATCTGTGTCTGAGTATTTATTATGTTTGTATAATGCTGCTCCTGCGCCCTACCTCATTATATTGTACTGTAAACAGCATATGCATTCATCTTACCTCTGCCAGCAACAAAAACTTTGATTATATAACTTTCTCTCGCTCATTCTACAAATACGAACCTACAAACTGGATCATCACAATACTGCAAAGAAAGTGTATAGTAAATTTATAAGTGTGTGCTAGTTTTAGCATATTTATATAGCGCAAAGTCGACCCAAAACTATAACAGCAATTTACATGAGCACCGTATTTACAGTACATTTTCAGGCATGCGTAGATTCCATCATTTCTCTACAATAACAGGATGTGGACGCGCCTCGAACACTCATTTCCAGCACCAAGTTCAACAGTATGCATGAATGACCACATACGTATATATATTAACTGCCCTTCATGTGCCAAAAACTGCAACCAAAAGCTTTAACAGCCCTGTATTACTACAACTACAAAACTCCACTAAATGTTCAACAAACATTCATATTTGCAGAAATGCGTCATGTCCACCATCTTTTATGTGTGCAACTATGGATGAATATAGGGTCAATGATATCCCGTACTTTCCATGTTGCCATGTTGTGGGACTTTACAGACATAATGACACATTTGCTTTTAAGACCCGGGTGATGGCAGCACTACAACACGGACACCCAAATCAGTTGATTTCTCATATAGCTCACGACGGAACCACGCCCATAGCTCCGAAGTCATCGTTCACAGCCTCGTGCAGCACTGGCATACATCAGTCCAGCTCACTCCGCTTACGCTACCAGGAAATAACAACAATGCTACATGGCCCAGATTCCCATTGTAGTGATTTCTTACTTCCAGGTCTAGTTGTCAGAACGGCACACACACACTCCTTCATGGCTGGTGTACACCCTCACCACACCCATCCAGCATATGCGTCACTACACAAGAGACCCTATCAATAAAAAAGATGGGGCGCACATGCTCTACGCCATTTTAGAGTTGCTCCCATCGCAAGCGCTGTGATGGCCCGTCCTAGTTGTTTGAACCCCTCATATAAGCCTGAACTACCGAACAGGGGGACCCACTACCACGTTTGTGGCCTCTTTGGTCACTGAGTTAGTGGTACCGCAAGGACTGAGTGGTGAGGAACCTGCGATGAATATAGGTGCACAAGTATGTCCTTTGCCATTGTGATGTCAAGACTCAGCACCAAATCTGAGGCTTCATGGTGGCAAAGCGGGACTGCATGATGTAGAACGTACCCTGTCCGCGAAAAGGTGAGCAGTGAGGCCTGGGTGTGCAGCGGACGGAGTAGATGGGGTGCAGCAGACTGGATACAAAAAGGTGACGCAGCAATTTAGGCGTACGCAGTCCTATATGCCATATCTTATTGCATTTGTATTTTGTTTCCTATAGCAGGAAAGTTTTTATAGTCGGTCAAAAGTTTGTCGCTCGTGATGATTACAACCACGTGTATGACTGCGAACCACTGGTTTTCACAACCGGATGGAAACCATTACTACTGTTGCAAGGATCCTGCTCACACACAAAACTGTGCACAGAGACCCAGGACATAAGTGAATTGTGGTATTCCAGAAACTCACATCAGTACCTAGAAAACCCCCAACCAGCTAGCATCAGTGTCACATTAGCTCTTCATCCTATAGCAAAGTAACCAATGATTAGACAACCTAGAGCATGCAACTTAGAACAAACTCAGGAATGGTGGGAAGTGAGAACACTCTTTCAATATAATCTCATACCAGTCCACAACAGGAGTAAAGAAGAGACACGGTAAGGTTAAAATATTTATTTTAACAACGTGATCTCAAATTCAGTATCTTAGCCAACATAAGCAGACATATGATAAAAAATAATATTGTCAGCATTGTTACAATTCCATAAAATACAAAAGGAGAAATCATATTACAATGATGGTGAAAACAGGTCCTATAGCGCCTAGTTTAACACCCTCCCTATATAGGAACTATGTATTATAAACTAAAGAAGGTCTCTTAGGCTTGCTTGGGGGACCCCATTACCTTTCCGCTCAGTAAGAGTGAATCACATTCGGATCAGCCAAAGCTCTCTGCATCCCTGGAAACTGAAAATCTTCCAAGTGTGTGAAATCATGGCAAGTGTGCAATAATAAGGGAGCGTAATCCCAAGGCACCTTCCCAGATTTTAAGGTTTGAAGAGTCCAAGCAAACTGCTTTATAGAACGCAATTGATTGTGTCCATGGTACAGAACTGCAACATCATCTTGCACAATATCAACGACAGATGAAACAATGTTATCCATTGTGTAAATACAGGAAGAAAGGGTGTTATTGCTATTATCTACAACAGCAAGCACTTTTTCTAAATTGGCCTGACCAATAGCTCTAAGCCTATAGGCAACTTCAATCTGGGACAGTTTCCAAACTTCATTATAGGCAGCATATATCCATCTTTTCAACCTGCTGCTGGATGACCTTTTACAAAATCATTCAGATCAACCGTGTCAGTCGGTTTCGACAAATGCAATTTAATTGATGCTAAGGTCGAGTGTCTGAGCCAATTTTGACACAATTTGCCTACAGAATAGGTAGTGACTGAATGTTGACTCTGAAAATGGGGATCTACTCTAACTTCTGTATAGCCAGGGGTCAGACCCAGAAAACGGTGCTGGCAGGAATCTGCACTTTTGTGGCATAGCAATCAGCCTTCGGGATTAATGCTGGAAACATTAAAAGAGGAATTACACAACAGGGCTTGTAAATCACTAAGGGAAGTACTGGTGTAATTATTCCGATGGGGGTATTCACCCAAATCAGGAAATGAAGGAGCATTCAATTGTTTAGAAGTAGCCAGTCCAAAGCAGGTGGTTTGTGAAATAGTGGCATTCAGAAACAACATATGGTTCGGGATGAGACATGCATGATGCAAAGCCTGTGTGCCTTGCACTTGCCAACTTTTAGAACCCCAAACAGATTTAAGATCAATGGTATCTTTCCACAGCTCATAGCCCTCAACAGCCAACTGGTCAATAAAGGACTTTGAATACAGTAATTTTGTGTGGGTAAGTCTGACCTTGGAAGAGGACTTCTCAGTCATCCTAAAATAAAATGCATTCGGGTTTGATTGATTAAAATCAGTAAAATAAGAAAACTTTTTCAAAAGAGTTTTGGATGTGCCTTCAACAGGTGCGGGACAATGTTCCCACTGTGTATAGTTAACCACATTTTGCCTTATGCAGAAAATGATTGCCAAAATGCTGGTAACAGTACAAATCACCATAATTCGCAGATTCTAAATATAAATCTTCAGCATCGAAGGCAGCATATTATTTCAAATCAGAAAATAAAGCCTCTATGGTCTGGACGTCCCAATTATCAGAGCGAATATTCTGTTTAACCCCATCCCCCATAGAAACATGGAGTACATTGGGAACATTAATAACCTCTGTGGGACCATGTAGCTGGAACTTTACCGCATCCCATACAATCCCATCTAAAACGAGCCAAGCAGTTATATGCACAATGTTATATTTATCTCTTCATGATGTGAGAAGAGGAGTTGGGGGCCAAAGTTCAATCAATTAGTCTAATTGAAGTTCTTTCTTGAACGTAGTGTCCATTAATAAATAATATACACCACAAATCCGATGGACATGAATAAAAAAATTGAAAAAAGCACCAGCCAAATGTAAGTCCAAGGGGGAATCAAAAAATGTTTTTAAACCAGGTAGCAAAACTCAAAACGTTTGAAGGGGCCTTAGATGTTGTAGAGCCAGTGTCAAATGAAAAATGGGATTGATTAGCCCCACAGGTCTCCAAATCAGGCATAGACAAGTCTGTGGGGTAAGTATATTCAGTATCATTAAGAGGATCACCAGCAGTTGAATTTATTAAAGGATTCGCAACTGTATTAATTTCAATGACAACATCAGACCCGATGGCAGGATCCGGGACCAAAACAGAGTGTTGCACCATTGCTGGACACGAAACGGCAGGACTCATACTATGAAGAATCGCCCACCCTGTGTAGTTTGGCATTGTCAGTGGAGATGTACCTGTTCCCCTTTTTCCCAGGAAGAGGAGGTACAACAACGGTTCTTGTACCATGCACACCAAGCACAGGAACTGGAACTCTATTGGAGGGACCAAATTCCTTCTTGTTCTCGATCTTCTCTCGGACCAGTTCTCCAACTTGGGGTAGCCAGCCGACTTCCGGAATCTGCAACGCAGCATCAGATGTGGAGGGAAAGTGTTCCTTTGCAAGACTGTCTCTGGTCTTTTGTAGGTTCTGTAAGACATCAGAATGTTCATCTACGTCAAAGGATGCGGCTGCCGCCGCCATATCTAGACCATCAAGGTCCGGGACAAACATTTTGATGGCAAAGAGCATTATGTATGGGGTCCGCCCACCCAGAGACCTTCTAGGGAGATTATTTAGTGCACGCTGTATGCTATTGAGGTTGTTAAGCCAGTCTCTGCCAGTACCTAATACCTTAGCTGTCAAGAATTGCTTTAAGTCACAGTTCATCCACTCCACAACACTATTACCCTCAGGCCAGTATGGAGACGAAAATTTGACCTGGGCCCTCAATGAAGCCATGTCATCCTTGTACGCCTTAGAGGCGAACGCTGGACCCTGGTCCGAAAGGAAGATACCACACGCAAAAATTCCCACAAAGACATGCAAATCCCTTACAACAGTTCTGGAATCAGCACTCCTTAGAGGCCACAACCACACAAAGGGCGTGCAAGAGTCAACTGCTACTAAAATGCACTTATACGCAGTATCAGAGGAGAAAGGACCGCAGTGATCTAAATAAACACACGCAAGTGGTTTATTAGATATGTACAACTGAGTTTGGGGCGGGCATGCAGCAGTAGAAGGTTTAATTTGCTGACATATGCCACATTGAAGGACATAATCACGCGTTTATTTGTACAAACTCACCACCACTATCTTTGGTGGAGAAGAGACACAGTATCTGACATGCCGGCATGCGAGCGTTAACTGCTGTTATCAAAGTCTGCCTGCGGTCCGTGTTGGGTATAAACATGTCACCAACGTCGTTAATTCTCACATAAAGAACTTTATCAGGACTTAAATGATAAGAGTATTTAGAAGGGAAACCTCTAGAGTAATTACCTCCCTTCTCTGTTGCGGCAATAGCTGCCAAGATGTCATCATCAATCTAACTTTTGGAACGTGTAACCACTGCTACTGCATATGTTGCAACTGCTGTCTTCACAGCTTCATCCGCGAGACAGTTGCCAACAGCGTGTACTCCAAAACGCTGGTGACCCAGAGTATGAATTACAAAGACAAGTGGCAGCCTTTCTTTAAGCTTAGCCACTCGAACCCAGATCATTTTCATTTTTACTATGCGACCTTTGTAGTCACGATAATCATTTTGAGTTCAAAAGGGTAGATTGTCATTGTATGATTGAACACAGTAGTAAGAGTCACTTACAATAAGAGTAGTCACACTGGGGGCTGTGTACTGCAATGCAAGCATCAGAGCACGGAGCTCTGCCAATTGGGCAGTACAGTCCCCTAATGTCTGTGTATGGACGACATCGGACTTGAATTCACTATCCACCATAGTACAAACCACAATTGAGCAGGCAGATCAATATGCGTGCTTTGAACCCATAGACGCTTGCGCGCTTCCGTCAGTGTAAATGATACAACAGAAATGCTCACGTGGGTGCATAGTTGAGAAGTGTGACTTAATGGTTAGAGTGGCAGCCCCTGATGCAGAGGTCTGGCCCGGGACCAGGGTTCAATTCCTGCCTCGGCGGGTCTTGGGCTCAATTTCCTCGGACCTGATCATTCTCGCCTCGGTGCCTATTCTAATCATGGGTCCCACTCTGCAACTCTGGGCAATAGCTTGCTCTCCACAACGGTCCCAACAGCGCTGGGATGCCTGACTTCACCTTGGGGGTGCCCAGGAGTGGGCATTTCACAGGGAAAAGCTAGGAAGGGTTCACCAGCAGTATGCGTACAGCGACAAGACACCTCAGGGTATAAGTGCGCTATACAAGTACGAATTCATTTAATTTCATTTCATAGTCAGAGGAGCAGGATGAACAAATTCATACAGTAAGAACTCTTGCGTCTGCAGTGAGGAATCAAAAATGAACGAGACATCCGGAGATGTCAAGGACGTGGCCCATTGTATCCACCGTGGGTGAAAAACTTTTGAATTTGGTAGACTGGCTTTCCTCACTGCCTCCAAGGCAGGTTATAGAGTAACAACCAAAGTGTGCTTTCCCTGCGTCAGTGCACGTTCCTTGAGAATCGCCATTTGCACTGCTATGAAAACTTTTTCCACAGTGGAAAACCACAACTCAGTCGAAGTGTACAAGTGTGACTTGTAAGTGATAGGGACTGTGTCACCCTCATTAAAAGTGAGGTACGTGAAACCCACCGCCCCAGGTACGATTCTTATCACCAGATTGGTGTGGTTATCACGAGTCAACAAGAATTTAGATTCTAGAAGATCAGCCTGCAATGATTGCAGGATGGCTGAATGTTCAGGCAGCCAGCACGATTTGGAAAAAGAAGGTTGTATCAAAGAGTAAAGAGGCTTGACACGCTGGGCATATTCGGGAATGTAGGTACGCCTGAAATTCAAAAAGCCCAGTAAAGATTGTAGTTTAGCTGGGGGGCAAACCACTAGTAGGGATCAGGATGGTGAGTGCGTGGTGGGGAGTGTCCATGCTCTGGGCCCAGAAAGTATGAAGGTTCTCCCATGGAACCTCGCTGGTATTGCCAATAAATTTGATTGTAGTGACTGGGGTTCCTTAGTAGATAGCAACGACATCTGTCTCTTTCAAGAGACATGGGCTAGGGAAGACTACCCCAGGGCGGGTTACGCTACCTTTTATGTCCCTGCTAGGTGGGGAGGCTATGGGAGGCCGTCAGGTGGTCTCGCAATCTGGGTGGCCACCCATTTGGGCTGTACAGCGGAAAATATACCTACACACTCGGAAGACGTACAATGCATCGTTCTTAATTGGACTCATGCCTACCATCTAGCAACTGTGAACGTCTATTCACGGCCAGTGAGTGTATCATCAGAATCACCAACTATAGATGAACTTTCCATTTTTTTGGGACAATTGCCCGCTGATTGTAAGCTTCTGGTGGGAGGGGAGGTCAACTGCCATTTTGAACCCTTACAGGGACTAAAAGAGGGCGCTCTAATGGCTGAGGACGATTATTGGGGGATTCCCCCCTGCCAATCGCCATGTCCGAAATCATAGTCGCCCTTGGGGTTACAGATTATGTCCCTTACCCTGAACTACGCCCTGAGGGCTTGCAATGGGCCCACTCTGTCCGACAGCCCCTCAGTGTGTACCTTCAACAGGAAGGGCCATGAATCCCGCCTAGATTACATTTTTGTAGAATCTAGTATGTGGACTAAGGTCTTGGATTTCAGGGTGATGGCGAGAACTGACAGTGACCACATTTCTCTGTGTCTGGAAATGGTTCACCGGGGCCCAAAGCAAGTATAACATCAAATGATAACGATCAGGATACAGGGGCATTAGTACTAGCCAATAATAAGCGTAGGGTAAAATGGGGGAAAACAGGTAATTCTACAGAGTGTATTGCGAAAATATATGACCTGGCTCTCCCAAGTCTAGTCGAATTAGATAACTTGATTAATCATCCACTAGCCATATATTTTAATGAGAGACTAGGGCACGTTCATGTAGACCTAACTGATAGGTTATGAGAGGTCTTTTACCCGGTTTCTGTTAGTAGGAAGAAGAGGGCACCAACCTCAGCCTGGTATAACTCCACGTGCAAAAAGGTCAAGACCGAGTTGATTTCAATGGTCAAGTCTGGTGCTAGTAAACCTAAAATTCATGAGCTCCGGCGGAATTATAAGGAGGTAATTGCCCACGCCAAGTCTGAATGGGATTGGGACAGATGGCACAACTTGAGTATGATTCAGAAAAGGGGTGGTGATGAACAGAGTGTCTGAATTAAGCAGACCACTCTTACCCAGTCCAAAGATCAGGGCTTGATCCATCACCGTTATTTAGCTCACTGCCCCATCCCAGCTCAGAACCTGGCTATATAACTTGAGTATGGCCCTGGAAACTAGGGACTCTAGAAAATTCTGGTCTTTAGTACATACAGGAACAGGGGAACCGAAAGCTGCAGTAGAGCCAAACATTGCTGCATCGGTCTGGGAATCCCATTTTATCAAACTATATCATGTTGGTCCTTCCATGTCTAACGAGGAAGACGCTAATATCCCTTTTGATCACAACGAGCAATTAGAGTTCACTTTGGGTGAGGTACTTAATGCAATAGGGAGACTCACATGGGGGAAGGCTCCAGGCCTAGATAAATTGCCTGGAGACTTGTTCAAGCATCAACCTGAGATCTGGGGTCCCTATTTGCTTATCATTTTTAACTCAGTCCTAAGGGGAATGGAGATCCCCCGTACTTGGCTAGGCGCAGAGATAGTACCATTTTTTAAAAAGGGTTCTCTTCTGCTCTCAGCCAACTACAGGCCGATCAGCCTCATAGATGTACCTCAAAAACTTTTTGCTCGTCTCTTGCTGGACCAGCTCTTGGTTTGGATGGAGGACAATGCGATCCTTAGCCCACTCCAAGCAGGATTTAGGAAGAACACATCCACCATGGATCAGATTTTTCGCCTCATTCTTCTTTTCTGGAAAACGGTAGGGATTGAGGGGGGGAGTCTGTACATGTGTTTGTGGATCTGAGGTCCGCGTTCGATCTAGTACCACGTGAGAAGTTGTGGGTTTTCCTCAGGGAGCTAGGTGTTCCACCCCAGCTCCTGCATGCATTGGTTAGGCTCCATCAATGTAATTTTGCCCAGGTGAACGGTGGGAGGGACGGGGCTCTGTCGTCAAGGTTTCCGGTTGGCAGAGGGGTGAGACAGGGTTGTGTCTTAGCACCAACCCTGTTCTGCCTCTACGTCAACGGTATAATATCTTACCTTGACAACGTTAGTAACAATGACGCCCCTAGACTGGCAGGCAGGAGGGTTCCGGCAATTATGTTTGCCGATGATACTCTCCTCCTCTCCAAATCCCCTATGGGGATCCAAAGGATACTGGATGGGTTTGGGGACTTCTGTCGAACCCATGGCCTTGAGATCAATGTAGACAAAACCAAGTTCATGGTGTTTAACCCCTCGGCAACGACTAGACCAAATCCGACATTAGGATCAGTTAGGTTAGAAAGGGTTACAACCTTTCAATACTTGGGGGTAACTCTGCATGAAAATCTATCTTGGGCTCCACAGATAGCAAGATCTCGTTTAAAGTTGTCACAAATGGTGGGGGGCATACTGAAGGTCTCAAATTCCTCAACCTTCAAGCCAGTTAGTCCTGCATTGGAGATGTATAAAACCCAAGCTAGAGCTGCCATACTCTACGGTGGTTAACTGTGGGTTTATAATGTAGGAACAGAACTCATAAAGGTAGAGACAAACTTCCTTAGACGGCTGTTGTCTCTCCCTCAAGGTACGCCCCTTCTACCCCTGTGACTAGATCTAGGACTCCCTTCTATAGGAGATGAGTTAGCCCTAAAACCATTGAGGTTCTGGCACAGGCTATGGTCCACTTCTGAATTGTCCCACTATAGGCATGACCTGAAGCATGTCTTGAGCTATAACTGTTCTGACAGAATACCCTGGTTGTCACAGGTAAAAAGAGAACTTCTGCGACTAGGTTTGACTGATCTATGGGATGACCCAGAAAGAGGCTGTCGTGAGGTCTCTCGTAAATCGCTTACCAAGATCTTCAATGACAAAAGCTTAACTACTCTCCTGTGTTCCCCTAAAATTGGCACCCTCACTGAACATTTTTTAATTTCCAAAAGTTCTTTTAAATTTGAAGAATTCATGAACATTATTTTTCCCATCACTGCAAGGAAACTTTTTATTCAATGGAGGTTTGGTACATTGCCTACTAAAGACTTCATAAGTAAATGGTCTGCATTGGACAATAAAATCTGCCCAGGGTGCAGCACGAATATGGAGGATGAACTGCACATTATGTTCTTTTGCCCAGCATACAGCAGACCACGGAAGCATTGGCTTGTACCTTTGTGCAGTAATCTAGGCTTTAGACACTGTATGCACTCCTTTAGAATTTTTAAAGACAAGCACTTTACATTGTATTGTATTTGCAGTCTCCAAATATTTAATGGCTATGTGGTTGAAAAGGCAAAATCTGTTGAAAGGCCAAACCTTAACCGCGAGATGAACTGCAAGTGCCCAGTATCTTGACTACTATTGATCCGCACATATAATAAATTAACCTAATATCCAATTCCTTGCAATGTTGTATTCTGTAACTCTGTATGTTTAATGTTTTTTTAGCTTGTATATATATGAATGATGAATGATGATGGTTTTATTGTATTTTTGCATCTTTTATGGCCTTGACGGCCGAAATAAAGAACTTTTGGATTGGATTGGATTGTAGTTTCTTCAGTGTCGTGGGAGCGCGCAAAAGTATGCATTTCTCCAGGAAGTGAGGAGCCAAACCTCGACCTTCATTGTTGAGCTCGTAGCCCAGGAACAACAATGTGTACTTTGCAACGTGAGATTTTGCAAAGTTAAATTTGTAACCAAAATCCGCAAAATTGCAAATTATGCGGTCCATTCGGCACAGATGTGGCCATAATTCTTTGTCTGTGAGACAGATATCATCCACATACGAACATGCATCTGTGTCGATCCCCTCCAAGAGAGAGACAACGCGGGCGGCAAAGACGCCAGGACTGTTCTTGTAGCCCATAGCCAAACGGTGAAATTGACGCTGTTTGCCACCACTGGTAAAAGCTGTTCATTGACTACTAAGAGGGGACAGATTGTGGGCAAAAAAACATTGGATATATCAAGTGTGGTTTTGAACCTTTTACACACAAGACTATCCACAAGAGCAGAACTGTGAGTATTCTGCACCGCGCACGTACAACAATGTGAGTTTAAGTGGCTGTAATCCAATAACAAACGGTACGAGCCTTCTGGCTTGGTCACAGTAAAAAAAGGGTTATTCATCGGAGACACAGACGTTTCAATTACACCTTGATATTCCAATTGTTCAAGGATTTCCACAACAGAAGCTTTTGCTTCTCGACACATGGGGTATTGGGGTTGAGGCTGTGGCATTGACCGCAAAGGAATCTCATGTCGAGGGGAAGATTTGTCCCATCCACAGTGAGTACTGGACAAAGCCGGCACAAGAGCCTTAGCCCAATATTCTGCAAAATGCAGTGCCTGCTCTTTTGGCACTGTGTCCGCAAAACTAGGGAGGATTGCCTCCTCCCCTTGGGGAGCAGCTAAGACAAAGGGTGGGAGCCAGTCGACCTCCACCAACAAAATATCATAGGTAGTAGTAAATTTCCCAAAATACCCCTTTTATGGTACGTTTTATGTCACCTTCAATTACAAGGACAATTTCATGAAGCCTGTCAGGGGGAACCACTCTAGTGTCAGCTGTCTCAACTACAACAAAGGTGTCAGTCCCTGTCACCTTCCGTAGTGGACGCAGGCCTCTCGCACTATGGTAATCTCCACCGCGCTGTCCAACTGTGTCAGCGCCCATTTCTGATTCCAAAGCTGCGTTCTCACTATCTGTGGCATATCTCACTGTTACCGCAGCAACTTTCTTCTTTTGAAACTGGGGTCTTTGTTGCGGCGTCTCGTCTTGCTTGCCTTTTCCATCAGCCTTGCAAGGCTGCTCAAGGCTCTGTTGGGCACCTCGACCTTTGCCTCCGCCTCCTCCACTGGTGGGTGAGACCAATGTTTCCTGCAAAGAGTGAGGAGAACGTTTTTCAGGAACCTGAAATCTATCAGGTGACTTAATAGTAGGGCGGTCACGCAACTCATATGTACGCTCAGTAGAGGAAGGTGTAGGTGAAGCAGGACAGGACCCCTGTTTCTGTTGCTGTTTCCCCTGTTTTTTGTTCGTACTTCGAAAAACAGCTAACATGTTTTGATAACCTTGACGGCTTCAGCACTCACTGTGCAGACTAAGGGCACAATGTAAGTCTAGAGATGTCAAAAACAAAACCTTTTCTCATGTGTAGACCTTCGTGAAGGCTAACTTACAAAAACAGCTATGCAGTGTCGTGTGCAAAATCAGCAAAAGGTAAAATGGTGTTTAAAATTCTAACAAGCCATGCTAACATAACATGCGCGCAAAGCAGGACTTAGGCCATCCTACACTACTCTACTAATTCTTCATGATTCGAAACCCATTAAACAATTTGGAACTGTACAAATAGTTGTATTTTGAATATGGGAGGGAACGTGTGTGAAAGGGCAATGTTATTCTACTCCACATTAAGATAGTGACAATTACCAATCATAAGATCTTTCCTTTACTATCTTTTAGAATATAGAGCTTCAGGGTGCAATATGTCCCGGCATGTGGTGGAAGGCACACCGGTGACAGAAAGGTGAGCTGCGAATATTCTTTTCAGTCACTCTCTCACTTCCTCTCTCCTTTAATAAACAAATGAGGCACAACCTTATCTTCCTTTTTATCTAACAGGTTGTGTTTCACAAATTGGGGTCCCCCTCCCCAACACCTCCAAAGCTCAACGTTTGAGGATTCTGTGATGATGCGTGGCCATCGTAACAAGGCCTGAGAAGGTTGCTTCGACACGTGGTGGATTCTCTTTGAATCACGCCAATGGCACAAGGTGAGCAAAGAAGCTTGTTTCCGAACCAACGACAAGTCACATGTGGGCGGAGAGAGTGGGTAGTGTGCAGCAGCTTGACTGCGTAGAAATGTACAATTACCTCCGGGCAGTGAGAATGGATAGGTTGGAACAGTCTAGGTGCGCAAGAAAAGGCACTCACCTCCGGACTCTGGGAGTCAATGGGGTGCAACAGGCTGGGTATGCATTAATAAGAACTCACCGCTATGCAGTGGGAGGGCATGGGTATAGTACTCTGAGAGAAAAAGAGCGCACAGACACCATTTTGCAGTAGAAGTTGATGTTATACAGTATCCTGAGTGTCCAAAGGCATAAAGCAGAAATAAACTTGTGCAGTTGTATGTACTCTACTATTACTAACGCTATACTATCTTTCAGATCACTAAACTTGAGGGTGCACTATGAACCGGCACGTGCTTGGACATACAACGTGGGCAAAAAGGTGAGCTACGAAGATTTTCTCCAGTATGAACACTACCTCTCCTGCTCCATCTATTACTTTCTCTCTCTCACACTTTCAATGTTGTTGTTTCTCTCTTTCTCTTCTCCCTCTCTCTCACATTGTTTCTCTTTCTCTTTTCTAGTTATGGACGCTGCTGTCCACTCTGCAGATAAATAAATCACGGCTACATTTAATACAGTCTGCAATGCAGAAACAAAGCAGAACTCAAGTTGTGAGCTCTGTTGAAAACAGTGTTTACAAAAGGTAAGCAGAGCAGCCTAGATGCACAATGCCTCCAATTAAATACTTTGCAAATAAATGATATTGTCCTGCATAATGATGTGATCTTTCACCTAATTCTGTCTCATCTCTGAATCATTTTAAAGACCTGCTGGACCATACTGTAGATCTGACGCAGTAGGCACTTCCCTACAGACACCTCTTCAACAGGGGCCTATGAGAGGGGTGGGATGTATAAGACACACTGCACACATGCAAATAACCAATATTGCCAAGTGTTATATTAATTTGTGATCTTTGACCTCATTCAGTCCCATCGATCTAATTTTGAACACTTATTTGCATTTTTGTTTTGCAGATTACCTACACTCCTACCATTGGAGTCCATCTCACATTTTGTTTATTATATTGTTATGTGAAAGTTACATTTCTAGTTATTTATTTATTATATTGTTATGTTAAAGTTACGTTTCTAGGTATTTGTTCATTAAAAAAAGTGTATACGTCTTCTTTTCTGGCAACATTTCACTATTATTTAGTGAGATAATCATATGCTTAGAGAACATTAAACAATAAAAAGTACAAATGATGTTTAAAACTAGAAGTATAATACTGAGGCTAACTCTTTACAAGCTCTTTACCAGAGTCTGTAGCTGCGATTAACGGATCCTATGGAAAAAAATGTAAAACTCCAGCACAGTTACTGTTTGGATTAGCAGCATTGTGTGGTGAACTTGTGACCTGTGTGCTCACTTAAGTGTTCCATGAACTGTTACTATCGTAACAGGCAGTAAGCAGTTTGGGGGTAGGGTTGGAAGGTACTGGCGGTACAGAAACCGTTATATTTACCCAGGATCCTCCACATGACAGAGGGGAAAGCAAACTGAGACAACAGAACACTGTGGAGCATATTTACAAGCCCCTTGAGCACTTTAGCGTCACTTTTCCCATGTTAAAAGTGACGCAATAGTGGCGCAAGGGACTTGTAAATCTGCCCCTATGTACATTACGAGCAAAAGAAGTACACAACTCTTCGAATTCTTTATCAATCACAATTAGACAGTGTTGCTTCATGATTCACAGTGTGCACTTCACTAAATACTTAGTGCCTATTTAAATAGGATTCGGGATTGTTGATATCACAAAACTTAGGGGCATAATTACAAGGACGGCGTTAAAATTATCGCCGCTTTAATGGCAGCAAACTACAGCTAAAATGGCGATAATGGACTTCAAAATCCTTTGTTGTCTTACCGAAAGATTTTTTCAACACTGCTGTTTGCTATGGCAGGGTCAGAGCCGAGGCTCCCGCCCTGCCCTAGCAAACTTGGTTTGCATTTTGAAAGAAAGAACACGAAATCCTACTCTCTCTTTATGGGGGTCTCTTCCATGTTAGATTGTCATAGGAACACTGTCAGACGCAGCCTTCCTCGGGGTCTGATGCGATGACAAAAGGGTCCACCTCTCAATACCTCCAACTCCTCTGAATATTAAATTCACAGAGTATTGAAGTGATTAAGCGGGGGGAAAGGGAATTAGGAAGGAAACAGCTGGGAAGGATATCTGAAAAGGAAAAGTTAACTGCGAATCCTAATTCAGCAAACTTACTTCGTTCACCAACGTCTTATACAATCAGACTCTTACTTTTAGTTCACAATTTAGTCGCAAAGCATTTTGCATGTGCCTTTAGCAATTCCAGAGCTTAGTTATGCCATCACTAAAAACCTCTGGATAGTTACCTTGCTGTAAGACTTGTAAAAGGAGCAGTTCCCAAATAAAATAATTAACTGAACATTCACTTTGAAAATCCAAAGCACAAAAACAATTGTATTTTAAAGTTATTGTTTTCTCAAGTATCCATGGTTCTAATTAGTGTTCTCTGGTAGTACATTAACAATCCTAGAAAGCAGAAACCCATGATTGAAGACTTTCTGACTGTGTTCTTTCTCAGTATTAATCGTCCTTTAAATACTTAAGAAACTCAGCACAGAAAGACACAGCAAAATATAGGTCATACCTGAAGAGTACGACCTACTCTATGATTCTTTGCTGGCAAGGGTAGCAGCTTCGCAGTGATCAAGCCCAGCGATGATGCCAAGATTGCCCACTGGATACGATCGCCGCACAAACCCTCCAGGAAAAACAGGCTCACAGATTACTCCCCTAAGAACTTCCTAGGAGCCACAGGATTTCAGCACAAGCCTGCGACGCTCCCAGAAGCAGCTGGGGAATTTGTAGATGCGGGACTCCCACAGATGCTTCCTTCTCCGGCAAAAGACGGTGAATAGTGAGCACGGGGAACTGGGCGTGGCCGCTGACGTCATCGTAGACACGCCCATGTCAAATCTCACGCATCTCGCGTGAGATGCCAAATCACACGCATCTTGCGTTAGATGCCAAATCTCACTCATCTCGCGTGAGATGCCAAATCTCACGCATCCTGAGTGGGAAAAAAGTTAGTAAAGAGAACAAACATATTAGGACACAAGAACATGCATCTTTACACATTTTCGCCACCACAATCCTCCAGGGGCTACTCTATGACTTTTACCACATAAGGGTTGATCGCACTGGAACAGGCGTATGTGCCTACAGGATGGGGCGGGCCCTAGACCGCAAGCCGCCCTAGTCCTGACAAACACCTACCTTGCCACTGGGAACGCCTACATTGCAACTCATTGGAGATACAAGGTGAGCCGTTAGCAAACTGGCTTCTAACATGCGTTAATGCATCTTAGCGTTGCCCAGTAAATAGGGGGATATCATTTTCACAGCGTTTTTGGCTTTTTTTTTAAATTGCATGGAAATGACACTTGTTCATATGCCCTCAAGTTTGCTATGACACAGCGGGAACCTCGACTCCCGCCCTGCCATAGCAAACAGCAGTGTCCCAGGGGTAGACACCCGAAGACACAGCATGAGCCGCTCCTGGGGGGTGGTTTTCCCCAAGGCTTTCGACTGCTCCAGAATGGAGACCACGCAGCCCCCTCCCAAAATATAAACAGCCCCGGAGGGTGGTAATCCCCGAGGCTCAGACGGACCTTTGAGCCCCCTCACCCATTTATTTTGTAGCACCAAGGAATGGTGATTCCCGGCCTACAGGTCCCCTCGGAACCCCCATTAAATGTAATATTTTAGACCGCGGGATTTGGCCCTCCCAGGTAGCTAATTTTTAAACAAGCACAGGAGCCCACGTTTCAGTTTCATTTTTATTTTTATTCTGGCAGATCCATGCACCCCGTCGCACATTTCTCCGTTTAAAAAAAAGAAAATTATACATTTTGGGGGCCTTAGGGGTCCTTGTGGGACCCCTCTAAGCAGGTCTAGCGGGTCAAAATATTTCTTACCTGCCCCCTTTATATGTTTTAAACACTTATCCCACTAAATTCTAGATCCTTGCTACTACCGAGGCACAAAATGGCTGCCAACACTTTCTGGTTTCGAATGTTAACAACCACTTGACAGTCAATTAGCGTGTGATCGGGATAGTGCGTTTAGAGTGCGCGCAAGATGCGCGGATCCACCAAGGCCGTAGATATATATGTACTTTTAATTGTAATTTTCTCAGAAACTACTGAAAAGATTTACACCATTTAAGCAAAAGGCACAAGTCTGAACCGAGGACTACCTCTTTGCCAAATTTGGTATAATTCCGTTCAGCCGTTCGGGTTGTAGCCGCAATCAACAGTTCCTATGGAAAATTGCATGGGGAAAACACGTTTTGGGACCCCCTCTTTTCTCGGCCCCCGCTTCAAATGCAATATTTTAGACCCCGGGATTTGTCCTTCCCAGGTAGCTAATTTTTAAACAAGCACAGGAGCCTGCGCTTCGTTTTTATTTTTTTTACTACGGATCCATGCACCCAGTGCACATTTCTCCGTTCTTTCAACAAAGAAAAAAAATATTTTTTTTAGGGCCTGCTTGTGGGACCCCCTAAGCAGGTCTAGAGGGTCAAAATATGTCTTACCCCCCTTTATACGTTTTGAATACTTGTTCCACTAATTTCTAGATCCTCGCTTCTACTGAGGCACAAAATGGCTGCCAACACGTCCTGGTTTCGAATGTTGACAACCACTTGACAGCCAGTTAGCATTCAGCAGGTGATCGGGACGGTGCGCTTATAGTGCGCGCAAGATGTGCAGATCCACCGAGACCATAAATATATATGTACTTTTAATTGTAATTTTCTCAGGAACTACTGAACGGATTTACACCATATAAGCAAAAGGCAGGTGTCTGAACCAAGGACTACCACTTTTCCAAAGTTGGTGTAATTCCATTCAGCCGTTCAGGCTGTTGCCTCGATGAACGGTTCCTATGGAAACTTGCATGGGGAAAACATGTTTTGGGACCCCCTTTTTTCTTGGCCCCCGCTTCACGAATCACCCCGAGAATTATAGGATAGAAGCGGACCAGAGCGCCCCACCAGTTTTGAAAATTTTGCGAAGATTCTTTCAACCGTCGTTAAAGTTATTCCAAATAGATTGTTGCGGATTTCTTATGGAAAATAGGTCCTAACTATAACTACCTACTGGCGATGTCATCAGTGATATCATAAGTAATGTCACTGACCATGTCATGAGAGATGTAATATGTGACGTCATCAACAGTGCATTGCAGGCGCGCGGGTTATAGTTAGCTCAACTAACTATAACAGGCAAATTTTTCTGGTTTTCTATGAGTCAAATGTCCCACTAACTATAACGTTGCTGAAACCTAGGGTTTTTTCAGTAAATTTCTAAGGTTTTTTAAATGCTAATTCCTAACTATAATGTCTGTAAAACCAATGTTTTTTTTAGTGAATTTCAAAGGTTTTTTAAATGTTAATTTCATATTTTATTATTTATAAAACCTATATTTTTTCAAATAGTTTTTTAATATTTTGCATCTATATCATCCTTTTTTTAAACTTTACAAATTATGTAATCTTTTATATCTTCCCCACAAAATATGTATATCTTTTTTTTTTTGAGAAGACTACATTCCCGTACCGGTAGTCTACCAAGCTTGATGAACACGCAAATCCGATCCACCACATTTAAATGATGCGCATTTCATATCGGAAGGGTTTGTGGCACCGCATCCTGCGTAACAACATATACGTATGAGGTCACTCCAGCTGCTACTTTGGTATGCGAATGGTACGTACTACCAAGCCATGCGTTACGTCATTTATGGAGCTGGAGTGTTGGGGTATGGTACGGTGGATGCACTTCAAAAAGTAGAAAAGAGCTTTTTAAGATTTCTTCTAGCTGTCCCGCAAAGCACTTCTTCTTATAGCTCCCACCTGGAACTAGGTTTGCCGTACCTTTTTGACATAGTCAAACTGCAACCAATCTTGTTATGGCACCGTCTTTGGACATCGACCAAAACCACCCTCAATCAAGATCTAATTCAGGATTGCCTTTCCCTAGAGCACAACCATAAGATTGGAAGGCTTAACTATATTAAGAACTTTTTGACTGTTTTTGATATGGAAGATATTATTATTCGCCTCTAACAATCTCGGAGTTATCTACAAAGGCCCTCAAAAAACTTGTTCTAAGCCATCTAGATCAACTGCGGTTGTCTATCGAGGCCCCCAAATCCTCAGTCCAACACATGTTAACCATCCAAACCACAATGACTATTCAGCCCTATCTTACTTTTAACCTAAGCACCTACGAAAGGTTTCTTCTAACGCGTTTTAGGCTGGACATATTTCATCGCCTATTGACCTTCCCAAAAATGAACGATTGTTCAAAACAATTAACATTATGCCCGTGCGATGATGCCTCTACACAAATGACAATTCACTTGGTTCTATTTTGCACATTTTACAAAGATTTTAGGAAGTGCTGGTTGATTCCGATTTTAAAGATTATGGGCTTTCGTAGATGTCGACCGGCCTATCTCGCCATTCAGTACCTTGATGAACCATGTGCTGCTAAGAATATTGTACTATTTTTAAAACTGTGTGTAAGACATAGGCCTAATCTAGAATAGCCAATGAAATTATAGGTATTCCTTGAATATACCCTCATACTAGATCTCGCTCCTAAGCATTTCAATTGTATATACATTTTTTATCAACTGTAACTTTTTATCAAACTTTTTATCTGTTACATTTTTAAGCAATTCATGTGAATGTACTTTTATGGTTTTTCTACACAATGAGAACCGAATAAAGGACTTTTTGACTTTTGACTTTGACGTCATGTACACATGGGGTCGCGCCCGCTGCGCGTTGCGAATGCGACTAATGGATGCTGCCACGCCCTGTGTTACGTCATAGACGTACAATGTCACGCCGCATATGCCATTCCCTCTTTTTTTTTGTCTCAAAACTATACCTAAAAAACTTTCAAGTGTATATGAGAGCAAGCAATATTTAAAAATATTTTAAACCGTTGTATATTTCTAACTCTAATAAACTTATAGTAAATATATTTTCTCAAAATCACGTTGGGTGCAGTCTCATTGCGCACTGGCTGTGCGATTGCCATGTAACCATAAAAAAAGCATTTCATTAGTTCATAAAATTTCCCATTGTAACAGTTCGAAAACCCCACCCATTTTAGTCAATATCTGTACTGCATATCATGAGACACACCTCTTATGCTTAGAGAGCTTGGTTCAAAACGTTTTGCAATATACACATATCTTACACTACACACAATATGAAACCATCATTTTCAACAATATTCATGCTCTGTAAAGTAGCCTTCCACCTATGATAGCCATACTCCTAAAAGTTACATTACCAAAATTTTCTCCAATACCACAGGTAACATGGTTGCATACTCTGTCCATAACACAACGTAATATAGTATGGCCCAGAGACAGTATCATGCATGGATAATGAACACACAGACACAGATAGATAGTGGAAGTGGATACGGGCAAGTACGCTCAACTCCTTTTTATTACCATAGTGACATAACCAGTGACGCCTGTGCTGGATGGGTGTGCGATAAGTTGTCAACCAGCCTTCAGGGAATGGTTGCTGCTAGCATCAACTACAACAGTAATCATTGGATCACACACAGAGATTTAATATTAAAAGATGTGAAATAACAACTTCTGGTATACTTACACAAAATCAATAGATCTGAAATAATGCACAAAAAGATTATATCATAAATGCTCCATCACTTCTAGTGCACTCACATAACCACATCAAAAGCATTCAGCATGTGCCCAGTCACCGATAATGCGTGCTATAGAGAGGCCGTACTAGGAGCAATATCTGCTACCATCAACACTGCATCATCTGCAATAGCGACTCAATCTGAATTGTAAATACTGCTGTCTGCAGTGTAGGCCACATAGAGCAGTCACAAAGGACCCACTGACACGTAAAGTGACTTCACCTACCCAGTTTGTTGTTATGAAGCAACAAAAAAGAGTGTGCAAAGCCTGCAATGATACATATGCATGGTGCAGACAGTACACACTGGAGCAATGCCTTTTCCTACAAGACTATCTCATCTACAATACCGACTCAATGTCAAATGTAGACACAGAAGTTTGCAGTATAGACCAGAGAGAGCGTTCAGCAAGGGCCCACAGCCACGTGGCATTGACTTGAGCTCTACTGATTGCAATAGACAAAGCAAAAAAACCTTTACAGAGCCTACAATGATGCGTTTGCGTGGTGCAGACAGAGCACACTGGAGCAATGTCTTTTCCTACAGAACTACCTAATCTACAACAGCAACTTCATCTGTCTGCAGTGTAGGCCAGAGAGAGCAGTCAGCAAGAGCCCACAGCCACCTGGCATTCTCTTGAACTCCATACTTTGCAATACACAGAAGAAAAAAAACGTGCGCAGACCCTGCAATGATGCATATCAGTGGTGCTGACAGAGCCCACTAGAGCAATGTCTTTTCCTACAGGACTGCATCATCTATAATACCGACACAATATCAAATGTGGACACTGAAGTCTGCCGTATAGGCCAGAGAGAGAGAGTTCAGCAAGGGCCCACAGCCACGTAGCATTGACTTCAGCTCTACGGTTTGCAATACACAAAGCAAAAAAGAGTGTGCAGAGCCCACAATGATGGGTATAAGTGGTGCAGACAGAGCGCACTACAGCAATCTCTTCTCTTACAGGACTGCATCATCTACAATAGCAACTCAATCTGAATTGTGAAATTACTATCTGCATTGTTAATTAAAAGCAGTACTCACACACACACCCATCAATACTTTTTCTCACTCCCTCTTTACAAAATAATGGTGGTTTGAAGGTGTGCATGTGATTGTCTAGTTTGAACCACATCTCTCTGTTTCGGTGTCTGCGAGGCGTGTTTCTGAGTGCCTTGTGTACGTGGGTGAGGACGGAGCTTGAAGGATATCCTCTTGTTGACGAGGAGTCAGTGCAGGTTTCTCAGGTGGGGAGTGATGTGGCCGTGGCGTGGTACGTCGAGGATCAGTCCTGCCGAGGCGTTTTGGATGCGTTGTAGTAGTTTGATGAGCTTGGTCGGGGCTCCCGCGTAGAAGGCGTTTCCGTAGTCGTGTCTGCTGCTGACAAGGGCCTGGGTTACTGTCTTTCTTGTATCTGTCGGGATCCATCTGTAGATCTTGCGGAGCATGCAGAGGGTGTTGAAGCAGGAGGAGGAGACAGCATTGACCTGCTTGGTCATTGAGAGCATTCAGTCGAGGATGATTCCCAGGTTGCATGCGTGGTCGGTGGGTGTCGGGCTGCCCCCAGTGCCGTCGGCTACCAGGAGTCGTCCCAGGCTGAAGGGTTGGAGACGAGGATGAGGATCTCCGTCTTGTCCGAGTTCAGCTTCAGACAGCTGGTCTTCATCCAGTCAGCAACGGCCTTCATTCCTTCGTGGAGGTTGGCTTTGGCTGTGATGGGGTCCTTGGTGAGGGAGAGGATTAGCTGAGCGTAGTCGACGTAGAAGATTATATTGAGGTTGTGCTTTTGGGCTACGTGTGCAAGCGGAGCCATGTAAATGTTGAACAGTGTCGGGCTGAGGGAGGATCCCTGGGGTACGCCGCAGATGATCTCCTAGGCTTTGGAACGGAATGGGGGGAGGCGGATGCTCTGGGTTCTGCCGGAGAGGAAGGAGGTGGTCCAATCCAGAGCCTTGTCTCGGATCCCTGCGGCATGGAGGTGTGCGCGTAGTGTGCGATGGCAGACGGTGTCGAAGGCGGCAGAGAGGTCTAGGAGGATAAGTGCTGCGGTCTCGCCATTGTCCAGCAGGGTCCTGATGTCGTCGGTGGCGCCGATGAGGGCAGTCTCGGTGCTGTGGTTGCTGCGGAACCCTGACTAGGAAGGATCCAGGATTCTGTTTTCTTCGAGGTATCGGGTTCGCTGTTTGTTAACGGTGTTCTCGATGACCAACAGAGAGCGCACTCATTCCTGAGGCGGAAGCCGGGAATGCCACATAGCGTTCGCGTATTTTAAAAAAATTGTATTTTTCATTTTGTTTTACCTGCCACTGACCTGCTATCTCTAAAAGCCATCTTTTGCACTCATTGCATGCCCCTCGCCCCCACCGCAGCCGATTAGGCGCTGTCCTGGGGTTTCCTCAGCCACCATCTTAGGTGAGGAAGAGGGCGAGCGGACCAGTTGCTCGGCCCTCCCGCACTCATTGGCATAAAAGCCGCGCTTTCCATTACGCGCGCAGACCAACAGAGAGCACGATCAATCCTGAGGCGGAAGCCAGGAATGCCACATAGCGTTAGCGTTATTTTAAATGAATTGTATTTTTCATTTTGTTTTACCTGCCACTGACCTGCAATCTCTAAAAGCCATCTTTTGCACTCATTGCATGCCCCTCGCCCCCACCGCAGCCGATTAGGCGCTGTCCAGGGATTTCCTCAGCCGCCATCTTAGGTGAGGAAGAGGGCGAGCGGACCAGTTGCTCGGCCCTCCCGCACTCATTGGCATAAAAGCTGCGCTTTCCATTACGCGCGCAGACCAACAGAGAGCGCGATCATTCCTAAGGCGGAAGCCGGGAATGCCACATAGCGTTAGCGTTATTTTTAAAAATATATATTTTTCATTTTGTTTTACCTGCCACTGACCTGCAATCTCTAAAAGCCATCTTTTGCACTCATTGCATGCCCCTCGCCCCCACCGCAGCCGATTAGGCGCTGTCCTGGGGTTTCCTCAGCCGCCATCTTAGGTGAGGAAGAGGGCGAGCGGACGAGTTGCTCGGCCCTCCCGCACTCATTGGCATAAAATGGGCACATCCTCCCGGACGCGCAGCGGACGAGCCGGCGGCACGCCGAAGGCACGCCAAAGGCAAGCCCGTCTGCGCCCGTCCGCGCCTGGACGGGCCCTGGGGCTTGTCCCCCTGCCCGAATGATCACGTACTCCTCGGAGGACTTACGAACATTATACCAGGCAAGACTTCCACTTTGCTCCACTATCTCGGATCACTTAAATCAGCTACATATCCTTTGTGATTCCTCTAATATAGTCGAGCCTTTGCCTGCCATCCCCCGCCACAGCCATAGGTCCACATCTACACGGCTTCCAACCGATAACTCCGCATTTTATATCTCAACACCCGCTCCCTGGCCAAACACCAACTGGACATCTTTTTGCTTCTCCTTGATGATAAACCCAACATATTTTTTATCACGGAAACTTGGCTCAGCATTGACTCCCCCCCTGACATCCTGGCAGCCCTCCCAGATTCATATTACATCTTACATGTTGATCGGGCTCCAGGAAAGACAAGTTGTGGAGTAGCCGCAATTATCAAAAAAGAGCATGTTTTTACTTCTTTGTCCGCGCTAACCCTTCCGGGAGCGGATCATTTAGTAATTAAACTTGAATCTAAATCTGGTCCACTCATCTGAGTCTTAGTCTTCAGACCCCCTCAATATATGGCCTCCTTCACCTTGTCCCTGTGCGAACAATTGGCTACCATAGTCACAGACTACGCTAAAATACTCCTGCTTGGAGATTTTAACTATTGGTGTAATGATGAGCTAGGTGGCCCGTAGGCCTCCAAACTCATGGAACTTCTATCTGGCCTCAATTTCTGCCATCACATTACATCTGCTACGCATGTCAAGAGTCGGATTCTTGTTCAGGTGTGGAGTAACAATCTCACCATCTCCACTCCCACCATAAGCCCCTGCGTATGGTCAGACCACTTTTTGATAAAATTCACCATCTCCATTGTAACAGATAGTAAACCTTGTGTTATGGCAGGAGGTCTCATCCGGAAATGGAGCTCCCTTAATAAACCAGCCTTTTTAGACAGCTTGGCGAGCACGATCCCAGCCGATAACTTAGACCTTGAGCAGGCTGAAATGAACACCCACTTGTGGGACACCCCCGCGCCGCACGGCCACCAGCTGCTGCGTGTGCCCCCTCGCTGTGCCTAGCTGCCTCGCTGCCGTCTGACCCTGCTGCCGTCCGTTTTGTTTTCTTTTGCCAAACATTTGTGCCTGTATTTGTTTTCTAATCTCTCTCCCGTGTTAAGCTTGTTTTTTCAATCGTTTGTGCTTGTCTGCATTTCTTAGCCTTTTTCCCCGTGTTAAGCTTGTTTTTTCAATCATTTGTGCTTGTCTGCATTTCTTAGCCTTTTTCCCCGTGTTAAGCTTGTTTTTTCAATCATTTGTGCTTGTCTACATCTCTTAGTCTTCTTCCCGTGTTAGCGCGATTTGTTTCCCATCTGTAATCACTGCCCGCTCTGTTTCCCGCCTCCCTCGCCGCCCCCGCTTCCCGCCACTACCGCCGACCCCGCCCCTTTTTTTCCTTCCGTTCCCTCCCCGCTCCCGCCTCCCAGCTGCTCCGCCCACCCGCGCACTTGGCCTTATATGGCGACCGTGCGACACAGGTGAGTGTGACCCACTTGTGGGACACCCCCGCGCCGCACGGCCACCAGCTGCTGCGTGTGCCCCCTCGCTGTGCCTAGCTGCCTCGCTGCCGTCTGACCCTGCTGCCGTCCGTTTTGTTTTCTTTTGCCAAACATTTGTGCCTGTATTTGTTTTCTAATCTCTCTCCCGTGTTAAGCTTGTTTTTTCAATCATTTGTGCTTGTCTGCATTTCTTAGCCTTTTTCCCCGTGTTAAGCTTGTTTTTTCAATCATTTGTGCTTGTCTGCATATCTTAGCCTTTTTCCCCGTGTTAAGCTTGTTTTTTCAATCATTTGTGCTTGTCTACATCTCTTAGTCTTCTTCCCGTGTTAGCGCGATTTGTTTCCCATCTGTAATCACTGCCCGCTCTGTTTCCCGCCTCCCTCGCCGCCCCCGCTTCCCGCCACTACCGCCGACCCCGCCCCTTTTTTCCTTCCGTTCCCTCCCCGCTCCCGCCTCCCAGCTGCTCCGCCCACCCGCGCACTTCGCCTTATATGGCGACCGTGCGAACGCGCAGCGTTGACGCGCAGCGGGCGCGCCGATTGTGCGCCGAAGGCGCGCCAAAGGCAAGCCCGTCTGCGCCCGTCCGCGCCTGGACCGCGCCCAGTGCCAGGACCCCTGGCCCCAACCGACGGAAGCCGACCCGACGAGTCTACAACGCGGCCGACCTCATCGCCCTCAACACCGGCCGCATCCCAGGATGTCATCAAGCCGCCCCGAAGCACACCCACGGACCCTTCAGCTGCCACGCCTGCAAGTTCACCTGCATCCGGACACACCCTGCACCAGCACTCACCAAGCCGAACACCAGCAGCAGCCACCTCAAGTGCATCCTGCTCAACACCCGCTCCGTCCACAGACACGCCGTAGAACTCTGGAACCTCCTCGACACCACCGCCCCGGACGTTGCCTTCCTCACCGAGACCTGGATGAACGCCTCCTCGGCTCCCGACATCGCCATCGCCATCCCGGAGGGCTACAAGATCATCCGGAGGGACCGCACCGCCAACCAGACGGGAGGAGGCATCGCCATCATCCACAGAGACACCATCCGCATCGCGACCAACACCGACGACACCATAACCACCGCTGAACACCTGCACTTCCAGATCCACACCAACCCGAAGACCACCCTCAGAGGCACCCTGATCTACCGACCCCCGGGGCCACGCACACGATTCAGCGAGGACATCGCCGACTTCGTCAGCCCGCATGCCCTCCCCTCCGCCGACTACATCCTCCTGGGGGACCTCAACTTCCACCTGGAGAACAACAACGACCGCAACACCACCAGCCTGATCGACAACCTCGCCAACCTCGGACTCAAGCAACTGGTGACCACCCCCACCCACCTCGCCGGACACACACTCGACGCCGTCTTCTCATCCAGCAACGACGTCACCTTCAGCCACGCAACAGGACTCCACTGGACGGACCACAGCTGCGTCCACTTCACCTTCAAAAGATCGGCGACCCACCACCACCAGCAACAGGTTGCCCGAAGAAGCTGGAACAAGATCACAGCCGACCAGCTCACCGCCTCCCTGAGCCAGCACCCTCCCGCCAGCTCAGTGAACCCCGGCCAGGCCGCCGACAACCTCACGAAGTGGATCAGCAACTGCGCGGACGAACTCGCCCCCCTGAGGACCCCACCCAGCAGACCCTGCAGCAGAAAAACACCATGGTTCACCGACGAACTCAAGAGCTCCAAGAAGAACTGCCGAGCCCTCGAGAAAGCCTGGAGAAGGGAGCCAACCACGGACAACATGACCACCCTCAAGCTCGCCACCCGGAAACACCACCAACTGATCCGCGCCACCAAGAAAAATACATACAAGGATCGGCTGGACAACAACGCACACAACTGCAAGGAACTCTTCAACATCGTGAAAGAGCTCTCCAACCCCAACGCCGGAAGCAATGACATCACCCCGTCACAAGACCTCTGCAACTCCCTCGCCTCCTACTTCCACAACAAGATCGCGGACATACACAACAGCTTCAGCAACCAACCAACGCAAGCCACAACCGCAACAACGCCACCCACCACCACCCTCCGCACCTGGACTCCGATCAACACCGAAGACACCATCCGCACAATGAACTCCATCCACTCCGGATCTCCGACTGACCCCTGCCCTCACCACGTCTTCAACAAGGCCGACGCTGTCATCGCACCCCACCTGCGGGACATCATCAACGCTTCCTTCGACACCGCCACCTTCCCTGAGAGCTGGAAGCACGCCGAACTCAGCGCTCTTCTCAAGAAACCCACAGCAGACCCCACCGACCTCAAGAACTACCGTCCCATCTCGCTCCTCCCGTTCCCGGCCAAAGTCATCGAGAAGACCGTCAACAAACAGCTGGCAGCCTTCCTCAAGACGAACGGATCCCTCGACCCCTCACAGTCGGGCTTCCGGACGAACCACAGCACCGAGACCGCCCTCATCGCTGCCACCGATGACATACGAACTCTGATGGACAACGGAGAAACAGCGGCCCTCATCCTCCTAGACCTCTCCGCGGCCTTCGACACTGTCTGCCACCGCACACTAGTACAGCGCCTTGGCAACATCGGAATCCAGGACAAGGCACTAGAATGGATCATCTCCTTCCTCGACGGAAGAACACAGAGAGTCCGCCTACCACCGTACAAGTCAGAGGCCACCGAAGTCATCTGCGGCGTCCCTCAAGGATCCTCACTGAGCCCCACCCTCTTCAACGTCTACATGAGCCCCCTCGCGGCCATCGCACGCCAACACAACCTCAACATAATCTCCTACGCCGACGACACCCAGCTGATCCTCTCCCTGACCAACGACCCCGCCACCGCCAGAGCCAACCTGCACGAAGGGATGAGAAAGGTAGCCGAATGGATGACGACCAGCCGCCTGAAACTGAACTCGGACAAGACGGAGGTCCTCATCCTGGGCGCCTCGCCCTCCGCCTGGGACGACTCCTGGTGGCCCTCCGCCCTGGGCACCGCACCCAAACCAACGGACCACGCACGTAACCTGGGCTTCATCCTGGACTCCTCCCTCTCCATGACCAGACAAGTAAACGCCGTCTCCTCGTCTTGCTTCAACATCCTGCGCATGCTACGCAAGATCTTCCGGTGGATCCCCACCGACACGAGGAAGACGGTCACCCAGGCCCTCGTCACCAGCCGACTGGACTACGGCAACGCCCTCTACGCCGGTACCACCGCCAAACTCCAGAAGAGACTCCAGCGGATTCAGAACGCCTCGGCCAGGCTCATCCTCGACATCCCCCGACGCAACCACATCTCCGGACACCTGAGAGATCTGCATTGGCTCCCGGTCAACAAGAGAATCACCTTCCGTCTCCTCACCCACGCACACAAAGCCCTACACGACCAAGGCCCGAGCTACCTCAACAACCGGATCAACTTCTACACTCCCAAGCGCCTCCTCAGATCAACCAGCCACGCCCTCGCCGCCGTCCCCCGCATCCGAAGAGCGACAACAGCAGGAAGGTCCTTCTCCTACCTGGCCGCCAAGACCTGGAACTCACTCCCGACCGACCTACGCCTGACCCAAGACCACCTCTCCTTCAGGAAGAAGCTCAAGACCTGGCTGTTCGAGCAGTAACGGCACCCCCCCCCCCAACCCAGCGCCTTGAGACCCTACGGGTGAGTAGTGCGCTCTACAAATGACCTGATTGATTGATTGATTGACCTCTCACTGGCTGTTAGCAGCAAGCAACTCACACGCCCCGTTGAAGAAATTTAAAATTAGCCGCCATCCGGACTCCCAGAAATGGTTCTCTGAGGACTTGAGGGCAAAAAAACTCGACACCCGCCAAAAGGAACGTAAATGGAGGAGCAATTATGATCCCCATGCAGAAATTATCTACGTAGCTGCCCGCACTGCTTACAAGCTAGCTATTATCCAATCCTGGGCATCTTATTTCTCCGACACAATAACCCATTCTGGAAATAAGTCCAAAGACATCTTCTCCATTGTCAGCAAATTTTCTAATATGGAGAGAGCTCGCCCAAAACTTACTGTGACCCAAGATTTATGCAACTCCCATAATTTATTCTTTCGGGATAAAATTTCCGCAATAAATGCCAGCATCCCAGCTACTGGCCCTACATCGAATACTGTCTCTTCGAGCTCTAGTGTCCACATCTTTGATCACTTCCCAGACCTCAATGTTGACTCCTTACGTACATTATCCACAAGGATAAAATCTGGTTCCCCTAGGAATTGCTGCCCCCCGTACATTCAAAAAGAAATCCTTTTGGCCATTCCTGCTCCCTTCTTGACCCTTCTCAATGCCTCCCTCTCACAGGATGTGGTCCCCAAAGCCTTCAAAGAGGCACTGGTCATACCTCTTCTAAAAAAAACAGGTGCAGACCCCTCAATCTTTTCTAATTACAGGCCAATTTCCCTTCTTCCTTACTTGGCCAAAATACTCGAAGCTCACGTTACTAGCCACCTCTCTAACTTCATTGAACAATCTAACCATTTGGATCCCCATCAGGCTGGGTTCCGGCCTGCTCATTCCACTGAGACTGTCATAACGGCCGTCATGGACTCTCTCCGTACCAATGCAGACAAAGCAATACCTCAGGCTCTGGTCCTATCAGACTTCGACACGGTCGACCATATAATACTGCTCGACCGTGTCGCACAAGCTGGCATCCGGGGTTCAGCGTACAGTTGGATCAGCTCTTTCCTCAGCGACCGCACTCAAGCGGTCCGCTTGGTTCCTTTCATTGCCCCTAAACTTCCGATTACCTGTGGGGTTCCTCAGGGTTCCTCTCTGACCCCTCTTTTGTTTAATCTTTATCTAGTCCCTTTGATCCAATCCTTGAGGAAATTTAGGGTCGCTACATTTAACTATGCGGACGATCTACAGCTTATCTTCACTGTAGATAGCTCCCCCGACTCTGTCAGAGAATTTCAAGAGACCATGCTA
Source organism: Lissotriton helveticus (assembly GCF_964261635.1). NCBI lineage: Eukaryota > Metazoa > Chordata > Amphibia > Caudata > Salamandridae > Lissotriton > Lissotriton helveticus. The sequence continues at coordinate 595,830,329 of NC_136063.1, read as the reverse complement.
CATATCTATCGCTGGATGGACTCGAATCATTCAAAATTTAATCTGGGCAAGACAGAAATCATCCTTAATGGTAAAAGCCAAATATTCTGGGGCCCACACTACTGGCCCCCTAAATTAGGTCTCCCGCCTACTCCCTCCGCATCGGTTAAGAGCCTGGGAGTAATTATTGACAGTGAACTGTCATTGAAGGCCCAGGTGAGCTCGGTGGTATCTTCCTGCTTTTACCAACTCCGCAGAATAAGGAAAATCAGCCGGACTTTGGAACTCCCTTCCGTTCCTGCACCGACCTCCTGACATTCAGGAAACAGCTTAAGACCTGGCTTTTTTCATCCGCTTAGGCACTCTCCCTCATCCATCAGGATGCTCTGTTAGTCAGTGCCATGAAGCCCCTGGGTGTCCGTGCGCTTTACAAAACACTGTTAACATAACATAACATAACATAACATTGGCCGGGAAGGGAAGTAGAGAGATGGGCCAGAAATTCTTAAGTTTCTTGGGTCTGCCTTAGGTTTTTTGAGTAGGGCGTTGATCTCGGAGTGTTTCCAGATCTCTGGGAAGGTCGCGGTCTTGAGGGAGAGATTGATGACGTTGCGCAGGTGGGGTGCGATGGTGGAAGACGTGGGGCGGGAATGGGTCCAATGGAGAGCCGGAGTGGATTGAGTCCATGGTCTTGATAGTGTCATCGATGCTCACGCTGGCCCAGGCTAGCAGGGGGTCGTGGTCGATGGTGTACGGAGGGTCTCTTGTGTTGCTGTCTATTGGGGCTGTCTGGGTGTTGAAGCTGTAGTTGATGTCTGCTATCTTGCGGTGGAAGAAGGTGGCGAGGGAGTCGCACAGGGCTTGCAACGGCGGGATGTTGTTGGTGTTGGAGCTGGGTTTGGAGAGTTCCTTCACGATGTTGAAGAGCTCCTTGCTATTGTGTGTGTTGTTGTCGAGGCAGTCTTTGAAGGAGGTCCTCTTGGCCGCCCTGATGAGGTGGTGGTGGTTGCGGATGGAGTCCTTGTGTGCTGTGTGGCTGTCCAGAGTTTGTTCACTGTGCCATTTCTTCTATAGTTTCTGTCTGGCTTGCTTGGAGGCTAGGAGTTCTGGGGTGAACCAGCTGGCCCTCTTGCTGGTGTCTCTGTGGGGGGGTTTCTTCAGCAGGGCGAGGGTGTTTGCGCAGTCCTCGATCCAGCGTCTGAGGCTGTGGGCAGCATCGTCGGTATTGGAGGGCTCGATGGGTGGGCTGAGAGCGAGGTTTGCGTGTAGTTGGTCTTCAGTGATTTTGCTCCAGCAGCGGCGGGGGATCTGTTGGGTGCAGTGGTGTGTGGTGGGTTTCTAGAAGGTGAAGTGGATGCAGCGGTGGTCGGTCCAGGGGAGTTCGGTGGTGTGGCTGATGAAGACATACGGGCTTGAGGAGAAGACTGGGTCGAGCTAGTGGCCGGCGGAGTGGGTGAGCATTGTGATGAGTTGCTTCAGTCCGAGGTTGGCGAGGTTATCGATCAGGGTCGCGGAGTTGTTGTTTTCAAAGTGAAAGTTCAGGTCTCCGAGGAGGATGTAGTCAGTGGAGATTAGGGCATGCGTATGTGCTGATAAAGTCAGCGATGGAGTCGCTGAACTGGGGGTGCGGTTCGGCGGGTCGGTAGACGAGGGTGCCTCTGAGGGTGGAATTAGGGTCTGTGTGGATCTGGAAATGCATGTGTTCTGCGGTGCTGAGCGCATCGTCGGTGCTAGTCGAGACCCTGATGCTGTTCTTGTGGAAAATTAAACAACGAAGAAATGCCACCACCCTCGTATCTCATTGAAAAAGAATCTATCTAATAGAGACCAAGTACAACTTCATGAAACTTGGTACGGTACTTTTATTTATACCAGTTATTCTTATTTTTTAATTGTTTTTGGAGAAAAAAAAATTCATTAGCAAAAAAAGGAATACACAATTGGACAATTATACAATATTTACAATTCTGACAACAACATACTGAATCGAGACAATATCACAGTAACACGAGACATTATATATGCAATATACATCTTCATCATTGTTTTGAAAATGAATTCGTGAATTGAACAAACAAAGCGATGTGAAAACAAGAGCAGGGACAAAAGTACAACGTCTTTAAATTAATCATTCAATGATATAACTTGCTCTTGTGGGTGTGCCGACGCGTTTCAGGTTCAAGTATCGAATTTTCGAACCCTCATCAGGGCTTTGTTATTCGTCTGTGTGGGACACAAAAATAATAAAGTTTTGTTGAAAGCCTATACACCTCAATGGACTGCCTCCTTTTGTGTGTTAGAATTCTAAAGAGAAATACCTGTGTTTTTCAGGCAGGGCATCTTTTCGTCTATAACTCTTTAAGACGTGGCTTCAAGCTTTTATTTCTAAAGTGAACAAAGCGTGAGTTGTGTCACAAACTTCTCTTTAGCTCCTAAGAACAGTGTAGCAAATATCTCTGCGCCTTATTTACCTCGCTGCACAGCGTCTGATGCCTTGTGGAGGGAGGAGATTGTGGTCAGATAGATTCTTTTTCATTAAGATACGAGGGTGGTGGCATTTCTTCGTTGTTTAATAGTTTATATGGTCCAGCTCCCCCCTCAGTCCCATTAAGGACCTAACTCCTTCGGTTCCACAGTTCTTGTGGACAATGGCAATTCCTCCTCCGACTCCGTTGGTGCGGTCTCTGCGGGTGATCTTGTAGCCGTTATTAAATATTTTCAAGACACCGTTCCACTGTTGGAACCTAGAGTTGCTTCCACCTGGTAAAAGGGAGTACCTTCATCTCCACTCTCAGATGCAGTTCTGGAATCAAGACACCGTTCCACTGTTGCAACCTAGAGTTGGTTCCACCAGGTCAAAGGGAGTACCTTCATCTCCACTCTCAGATGCAGTTCTAACATAGTCTACTGTGGGATCAATACACTGTTCCACTGTACGGACCTAGAGTTGGTTGCACCTGATCGGAGGGGGTACACCAAAATCATCACAGACTTTAACTTCTGACATCCTCAATCATAGAATCAAGACCCCGTTTCATTGTTCGGACCTGCTGCACCGTGCTATAGTCCAGCAACTACAGTCAACAAAGCCCAATAATCCTGCACAGCAGTTAGCTACGGAAGTACAGAGTATGATGCACCTCAACGGAGGGAGTTCTGTGAAAAGCAACTAGCAGGTATTATCGGACATCATCCGTTATGGGATCAAGACACTGTTCCACTGTTGTGACCCAGAGTTGGTTGCAGCTGGTCTAAGGAAGTACCTCCATCTCCACTCTCAGATGCAGTTCTAACATAGTCTACTGTGGGATCAATACACCGTTCTAATGTTCGGACCTAGAGTTGGTTGCAACTGATTGGAGGGGGCATACTGAAATCATCACAGACTTAAACTTCTGACATCCTCAATTCTAGAATCAAGACCCCGTTTCATTGTTCGGACCTGCTGTACCACGCTATAGTCCAGCAACTACAGTCATCAAAGCCCAATAATCCTGTACAGCAGTTAGCTACGAAAGCACAGATTGCGATGCACCTCAATGGAGGGAGTTCTGTGAAAAGCAACCAACAGGTATTATCGGACATCATCCATAATGGGATCAAGACACCGTTCCACTGTTGGGACCCAGAGTTGGTTGCAGCTGGTCGAAGGGAGTACCTTCATCTCCACTCTCATATGCACTTCTAACATCGTCCATTGTGGGATCAAGACACCGTTCCACTGTTAGGACCCAGAGTCGGTTGCAGCTGGTCAAAGGGTATACCTTCATCTCCACTCTCTGATACAGTTCTAGCATCGCCAACTATGGTATCAAAAACACTGTTCCACTGTTGGGACCTAGAGTTGGTTGCAGCTGGTCGAATGGAGTGCCTTCATCTCCACTCTCAGATGCAGTTCTAACATTGTCCATTGTGGGATCAAGACACCGTTCCAAGCTTGGGACCCAGAGTTGTTTGCACTTGGACAAAATGAGTACCTTCATCTCCACTCTGAGATACAGTTCTAGCATCTCCCAATATGGTATCCAAAACACAGTTCCACTGTCGGTACCTGTCGGACTAATGTGTTACTAGTATAGAGAGCACTCCAGGCTCCTGGGCTTCAGGCTGGGCATTGTGTGCATGTGTCACAGTAGTCAGCGTTATTCTCAGGAGCCTTCCGAGCTCGCAGACCTCAGCCCAGGGGCTTCCGCTGGCACGTGGTGGGCCCTCTTTCACATAAAGCATTGTCAAAAGGTGAACTGTGGGGCATATATGCGTCACAGCGGCCATGACGGTTTCTGAGTACCAGCAGGCTGAGAGCATCATTCACGCACCCACCTTCGCTCACAGAGTCAGCCTCGTGGTGGTGTAAGCTGCGCAGACCTTGTAGAAACATTCGCCAATCCGGAAGAGAACCACACCCAAAAAAAGTGCCTTTTATTCATACCCCCACGCTAGCCTTGCGTACGCCGAGCCAGCCCACTTCCCTAAACATTTTGGGGGGAGGCACGTATGCACTACCATTCCATAATCTTCCCTACTGACTGTACTATCATGGTTGCATCCACTGTCCACTTCACTCAATAGACCATCAGTGTATGTTGACATGTACATATCTGTGCTCTGCATACTCAAGTCTGTCCGGCACATCCCCTCAAGACTTTACATTGTATACTTTTATAATTGAGAATTACTTGCCACCTTCGCATATACTGTACTCTCATCTCTCCCCGCATTCTGCACAGTGAGGCAGAGGTGCCATGCCATGTTTCCCACAGTATGTAGTGTCATTGTGTCTGCTAGGTGCACATGTTGTTTGTCATGTTGAATGTCATTACATAAGGGAGCGCATTTATTCACGACAAGCGGTTTATCCCATTTACATATCACTATTTTAAAGAGCATACAAAAGTTTTTATCACAGGTGAATAGTGTGACCACAATAGCAGTCATTCATTACTGTCCAAAAAAAATGTCCAACTACACAGCGCTTCTAAGCTTACAGCCACCAATCTTGCGTCCTTTATCAAAAGGCGGCAACTCCCACAATCACACCAACATTCACACAGCTTTCTAATGACAATTATCTGCTTCTAAAAAACATACACTCCTATGGAATGTGAGCTGGCATACCGCATGTCCTTACTGTTTCAAACACAGTAACTTCCTGTGGCAATATCTATTCCCACCCACACAAACTAACTTCCAAATTTCAACTTGGCCTTCAATTCCTAGTTGGAGAACACATTTCAAGTAACAAACCAAACTAAAAGCACCTTTGTTCAGTACAGAAGTGTCCCTCATTTCTGTAAACGAAATGTATCGACAGCAGATACCACGAACTTCAAATAAAATACACTCCTTTTTAAATACGAACCGCCAATTACACTTTGTGAATTGTTACACAATTTTCAACACATGTCACACTCAAGTTCTGGCACACGTTTATACCACGGTCTCCTACAGCTTTCTAACATGCTTTCAAACTGTTCTTCTTTTAATACCAGACTACATTCAGACATTCTTTTGATCATCTCTGGAATACCAGGAACAGTGCCCATAATTCTCGCCCTCTTAGCGGCCATTTTACTACTAATTCTACTTCTAGAAATGACTAAGCTGTCTATAGTAACAACTATGTCCGACAGAATACGCCTCTACACCAAGCTACATCAATACTGTGAAAAAACAGAAAAACTTTTCGGCTACCTGCCTCTATCTATGATCGGAGCTAGCTACAACATAACATTTTTCTACACTTATGCAATATGCGTACAACCATCATTTGATTGCATAACTTGCCCATTCGACTGGTGAATGGATGTATGCCTTTCCAACATCTCAACAATCACTCCCGATATCCAGCAGGTAATGAAGTATCTTGAAAACCATGAACGTGATTGTTCTGGCAACGGAGCAATGGCTAATGCAATGCAAAAAGGAATCGCAGCAGAATGGGATTTCTGCGCAGCTGCGAAAGATCTCCTGCAACGTGCAACCTTTCACAACATCGCAGATTGCCTGCCCATTCAAATTACCACTCCAACATTCGGGGAACATTACTGTCCCTTCGAGGATATGAATTGGATCGCTTCGCTTTTCTCACACGATGGCAACAATAGCCTCTTGGAACATTATGCATCTCAAGCAGCTGAAGAACTTCTGGACTGGAATCTCCAAGACTTGTAAGAAAGACATTATTCTTGAATGGATTTTTTCCATCTTTTTTTACTTTTTCCTTTAAATTTTTTTATAATACACTTCAATCCTACTACTTTGATATAATAACTTTCTAAATATACTCAGACATTTGAACTCTATCCTCCTTATTGCCCCTTACGTCTCCAGTCTAACCATGAATCAGTGATGTATGGCCAATGCAAATACGCTATTTACTTCCAAAATTAACCTAAACCCGACACTCATTTAGAAACCACGTCTAATCTTTGTGCACACACCTCTCTGCCTGCCTGTTATTCACAAAGCCCTTTCTCACAATTTTGCTCAAAGTCAGCCTCTGCTCAGAACCTCACGATAAAAATATAAAAAGACGACTTTGTTAGGAACTGGTTGGCACAGTGTGGTAATCGTAAACTACCTTTATTTTCATTATACAATTTATTTATTCATGTCTAATAACTATTCTGTAGGTCACATAGAACTGTAACATATAATGTGCAACTCACTGATGCAGGAGCTTCGCTTTGACTACAGCAGGAGCGGTTGGAGTTTGACTAAGCTCGATGCCTTGGCTCTCTACACTAGAATGTTTTTTTTTTAAACAGCTGAAGATAATAATGTATGGTTTGACTACAAAGGTACCGAATGTGCTTCTTAGAAGCGAAATGTTTGTATTCATCCTAAAAGTTCCAATGTGGGTAGAACTAGGACCTATTCTGACATGCACCATATTGAATCTACTGTACAACAGATTACTAACTATTCTACTGGGTTTTTTTCTAATATCTTTATTTGCATTTGATTTTTTCCATTACATACATTTTCTGGCAACAATATATGTCAGCGCTCATGGCAATAACATTTGTTTTATAACATTGTGCATATAGTCAAAAACATTTATGTTGCATAGTTTGAACAGCATGCACGTTGTCGCTGTAAGAGTGCTCTCACATATATATATCGCCTTGGGCTCCTACAGCCTGAACACCCTGTTATCTCCATTCCGGGGCCAGGAGAGATCTAGTTATTGCGCCTCTCCACGCCAATAGTTGATAATGTGGTAAGGCATCCATATGCATATAAAGGATCCGTTTATAAGCGGCATACCTGTTAGTCCACAGTATGAAGCACTTGCTGGGTAAACAAAGTTAATGTACATATAGGTGCCGTATGTGCTCATTAGATATCTATCTGTATAGCAAACAACCACTTCCAATGAAAAGGAATATCAAATCAGAACAATGACATATCAAATAACTGAAGGGATATATGGCTAGCTGTGCCGTGTGCCAATTGGGCATGGTGACATCTAGGTCTTTGTGTGAACAGTGATTACGGACCACTACGCTTGTGTGCTGCAAGGTATAGATTAATGCTGGTATGGGGTGTGGCTGAAGCCACGTTTGTGTGATGTCTTATGAGGAATGTGAGGTCAGCCCCAAGCGCGGCAATCATGGTCATGGTAGCACTTGGATGTAGCGCATCCCCTGTCCCATGCAGCATGCAGGACGCTTGATCCTGCCTACCGTGCAGGAGGCATCTGTAAAACAGCAGTAGTGCGTACTAGGGTTAGGAGCATGCCATCCCAGGACTGTACAATTGGGTACTTTCGCAGCCCTGCCATTTCTTCCCTAAGTAGAGTTGTGCCCTCTGCCGGTGCCAAGACTTCTAGGGATCTCACCCAGTGTACTACATCCGGTGGATCTTTGTGCTTCCAACGCTTAGTTATAAGCCGTTTTGCAGTTATTAGGCCCAGGTCGTGAAACCTGGAACTTACTTTATTGGCCTTAGTTCTTTTAAAAAGCCCCAGAATACAGACTTCCCATGTGCTAGGCACCTCAGTATTCGTGCATGCGGCAAGTATGCCTGTGATTGCACGCCAATAGGGCAGAAGCAGGGGACAGGACCACAGCATATGCAATAGGTCAGCGCCTAGGGAGCGGCACCTTGGGCAGTCTGAGGTGTTGATGTTAAAATATTTATTAATTTTATCTGGCGATAGGTATGCTGTATGTAATATGTAAGTTTTTATGAGCTTGAACCTCGAGTTACGTGGTGTGTGTGTGGCACTAGCTAAAATGCATTCCGACTCCCTAACGGTCCAGGGACGGCCTCTGTCTGTAGTCCAGTGCGCGTGAAGTCTCTGTAATGGTTTCAGTACATGGATGAGTAGGCCTTGAGATAGCCAGTGTATCATGTGTGATCCCTCCCCAATTACATGTAGATATTGCAACAATTGATGCATCGGTGGTTCATCAGTCATATCTCCCAGGCTAGCGTGAGTGCCCATATGATGGCAGCGTGCAGAAGAAATTGGCCCACCGGCAGTCCACTATCTGCTGCTAATGTCGCAAAAGGTAACAAAGTGCCATCTGTGAATAAATCCCCTAGCGTGTCCACTCCCGCTGCCATCCAGGTCATCAACGTCCTGTCCGTTATAGGGTCTCTGCCTCTGGGCATCCCGACTAGAGGCAACGTCGGAGCTTAGGGAGTCGTGTCTTTCGTAAGGTGGAGACTTCTCCTGTAAGAGCTATGCGCTAACTCCACATACAGCTGCATCGGACGGGGAACCTTGCCCAGCGGATGAAACAGCCCATATATCTGAGTCTGGGTCCAGATCGTTGTCTCGGTCGCTGTGTCCATCAAATGTTTACCACTTAACCATTTTGCGTCCCATTGCAATTGTGCAGCTAAATAGTATATTTCCAAATGGGGAACTGCTAAGCCTCCACCCTCCGGGGTTGCGTGTAGCTTTTGTAATGCTATCCTGGGCTGTCCCGCATTCCAAACCAGGCCTCTGATTAACCCTTCCAATTCCCTAAACAACCTCACCTGGACATATACTGAAAGATTTGCAAAATAATATAAAAGCCTGGGTAACACAATCATCTTTACTAAAGTGATGCGACCCATCACGTTGAGTGGCAGTGTTTTCTAGAATTGTATCTGTGATCTTATGGAGGAGAGAGCGTGAAGTATATGACCCTCCAGTATGTCTACCGGGGACCTGTAGATGTAAATACCGAGGTATCGGAACGTGGTTGGATACCAGTCAAGCGCAATCCTGTTGAACATGATATCCGCAATAGCCACATCCTCACGAAAAGAATAGGCACCCGCCTTAGCCCAGTTTACCTTGAGGCCCGATACCACCTCAAGGTTACGGAACAGTTCTGGTATCGTCGACAGTATTATGTGCAAAAACAAGTCATCCGCATATAGGGACACTGCATGAAGTCCATCCCTCAGGGGAATGCCCCAATCCACGCCACCCTCTCGGAGGAGAGCCGCCAGGGGCTCCATAGCTAAAGAAAAGAGCAGCGGCACACCTGTCTGGTTCCTCTCCATACCCTAATTGTGTCAGACAAGAACTTGCCCATGCGAGAGCGCACTGTGGGACGCTGATAGAGCAGTTGCAACAACTGCAAGTATGCATCTCCCAACTCATATTTGTGTAAGACCGCTGCAAGATAGGGCCACTCCAACTAATCGAAGGCCTTCTCCAGGTCTAGTACCAGACAGCCCGAGCAGGGCCAGTGCTCTGCTGCATATGTCTGAAGTCTAAAGAACCTGCGAATGTTCAGGGAGGTGCTCCGAGCGGGAACAAAGCCATTTTGATCAGCATGTACTAGAGTCGGCACAAATGTGGAGATACGTTTGGCCAGTGTGGAGGCAAGGATTTTATAATCTGTGTTCAACAGAGCCAGCGGGCGATAAGAGCCCAGGAGATCAGGATTTATAACTTTGATGAAATTGGCAGAGTGGTCTCTGGTTTTTGTGTGGAGAAGGCATTTAATGTGGGTATATGTGTTTATGATTTGCTAAAATAAGCCCATACAGGGCCATATACGAAAAAAGCGCTAGGAACTATGGCCCATAGGAGGGCTCGATATACAAAAATTAGGCTATGATCCGTGGTCACGTGGGTAACTTGGGAATTGCAGTTCTTTAAGGCCCATTTGACAAAGACGTCCACAGTTCAAAGAATTGTGCGAACTGTAGTTCAAACTGAATTGTATAGTTGGAAATGGATTTAAGCATTACATTGGTAATAAGAATAATACAATTTGTGCATTGTGTCCATTGAAAGAGTATTGTGGCAATGAATATGCACATTGCAATATGTCTGCCATCTTGGTTATAATGCCGTTCTCCATTTCAAGTAATGTAATAGACATAAAAGAGGACCGTTTCGTGCACGCCGCATCACCATCGAGAAAGGCGGTTGCCGAAACATGTCTGGTCACCGTGAGTTCATGAATAAATCGTTTGGACTCGCCCCCGAGAGGGCTTTTCTTTGTGCCTGTGGAATTGCGTGAAGAATGGAGCAATTATATATATATATATATATATATTCAGAGATCCTGAAAGCAGTCTAGCCTGTACGCCTTACTCGCGCGTTCGCCAGCAAAACAGGACACGGACCCAAATTCCTTCTTCAAGATGTTTTAATCGCCCAAAGTCAAAGACGCGTTTCGCGGCTCACGCCACTTGTTCACTCGACAATGAAATGACCAATGGAAGGCATATTTAAAGTGATAAGTGCATAATTCTAAATCCCTCACGTGACATACACCTCAATGGAAATAGACAACATACTTAAGTTTGTCGTGTTGCCGTCCTTTGAACTTTAAACCATTTATACATTGTAATATGTTTGTTTAAAAAGCAATAAAGTGCAAATGCATGTCGACGTCGCATTAAATGTCACAAAAGTTATATCTTGGTCTAATACCACTATGACATTTATTCCCCAGCACAAACAATTTAGCATCAACTGATGCAAATCAGAAGGGAAGTAAGTTTTCCATTATCGCTCGGAAAATTACTTTGTTCCATCCCTGAAGTATTTTGTACCATGCGATTCATACTCTGGCTGTGCAAATAAACGCATAAGGGATAAGACAATGTAATAATGTAGGTAAAATACCGTATTATTGTCTTACTGGACTACGACATTATGTGCAAATTCTGGCAATTCTTAATATCGGTAAAATACCAAATACCCAATGCCTATATACATCCTGAGGTGATTCAAAAGAAATATAAAAATACATTTCAAAGAAATGCAAATAATAAAATATGTACCCATAAAGTGCTATTGTGCGAATCTTACGATTCATATTGTGTTGAACAAAATTGAAAATCGATCTATATACAGTACATTATTACCTCATAATTTGTTCTTATTCCTGTATATTTGTTCGGTCAGCGCTTGCAATTATATTCATATTTCTGATCCCATAATTCATTAGTTTTCTACACATTATTCTACCACCTGTCACCTAGATTGTTATTCATACCACATTGTATTATATATATGGACTCTATTTTGTGTATTATCCCATCAATACCTTTGGTAAAATAAATATTATATACAATTTAAAATGACAAATAGATACCATTAAATACATAATAAATACTTTTTAAAAAATAAAAAAGTTATTTCAAGGTACTGTTGATTAGACAATTCTCATATTGATCTTATTTATGTGTAACATTTGTTGTCTCCAGAGATTCTCTATCCTAAACATGTGTATAATTCTTCAGTATTGTTAAGTCCCTGCGGTTGTTTGGCATCTAACAGTAAAATATATCTTGTTTCTAGTTTGCGCAGTCGGTTTTCCCTATCACCCCCCCGTCTGTTTGGGGGTACCGAATCTATCAAATAATAGGATAAACCTTTGTTGTTAGATCCGTGGACTTCTCTGAAGTGTCTGGCCACTGAATAGGTATTATCCATATTGGTTATCGCGCGTAAGTGTTGGAGTATTCTTACGTTAGCTTGTAATTTAGTACTTCCAACATATATTTTACCACATGGACATGTTAGAATATAAACCACAAATTCTGATTTACATGACAGCATTTTAGTTATTTTGTAGGGTTTAATTCTGAATGGGCTTACATATGTAGATGTACTGATACCATGTGTGCATGCTTTGCATGTTGTACATCTTTTGAATCCTTTCAGATTTTGGTACCATATAGGATTAGCTAGAATTTCAGGATTTGATATTACTAGATTGTCTCGCATAGAAGGAGCTCTACTATAAGTAATGGACACCCTCTGCGGGAGCAGGGGTCCTAATACCTGATCACTTAACAAAATAGGCCAGCTTCCTTGAATGATATTATTCAATTCTTTGTGTTGTCTGTTATAGCCTACAATTAAGCGAAAGACATTCACATCTTCTTTGGATGGAATATTTTCATTAATAGTGCTCAAAGCTTTTTTGTTTTTATTGGTGTTGCCCAATAGCTCCTCTCTGACTAATGTCCCTGTTCTAGCTATTGCTTGATTTACCACCTGTTCCGAATAGCCCCTTGCTAAAAATCTTTTCTTGCTTTCCAGTTGTGCCTTATGTAATTCGACCCACACACCCAGACACTCAGGCCCCCATACAGATACTCAGACAAAAAATCAATAACCTACATAGACACTCATGTAGCTACTCACCAACCCATGCAGCCGCTTACACACCAACTGAGAGACTAATACAGACTTTCACACAGTTTATTCACTAACCCATGCATCCAGTAAGACACGTTCAATCACTCACTTATACAGTTAGTCACGCACCTACTAAATAATCCTTTCAGGCATTTGTAAATCTACTCATTCTTCAATACACCTTGGCAAAGATATATATGAAAAATATGTCAAGTTTACAGAAACACACATTCACTGGATGATGTCATCAGTGATGTCATTTGAGATGTCATCAGTGATGTCATCGGTGATGTCACTGACCATGTCATGAGTGCTGTATTATGTGACGTCATCAACAGTGCATTCCAGGTGCGCAAGTTATAGTTAGCTCAACTAACTATAACTGGCAAATTTCTCGGCTTTTATATGAATCAAATGTCCAACTAACTATAACGTCCCTTAAACCTTTGGTTTTTTCAGTGAATATGTATATATATATATATTTATATTCATTGAAAAAAACAAAGGTTACAGGACATTATAGTTAGGCTCAAATTTCTCACATACAAAACCAGTGAAATCCAGCAACTATAGTTACCTGAGCTAACTATAACTTAAGCCCCAGCAATGCAGTGCTTATGACCTCACATATTACATCACTCATTACATGATCAGTGACTTCATTGATGATATTTCAAATTACATCACTGATGACATCATCAAAAGAACCTCTCACTCACCGACTCCCATACCCACACAATCCCTCATTAGGTCAGGGTGTAGAATTACACTCCACTCATGGAGTTTGTGGAATTTTGCAACTCCGCATTTAATGGATAACGTGAAGCTACAGATAAACTCTGCAACACAGCCGATTTTATTTTTCATTGCTATGCTCGTCACGTCATTTCAGGCATGCAGGAAGCGCAACAAGACATTTCAACTGCTCATGAGCTCCCACGAGATTTGCTAGCCACCCGTGAGCTCAAGCAAGGTTTTGCTGTCACTAACATGGCTCCAGCGCTTCTTTTGTGATGTGCGTGATTGAGCGCAAGCAATCGTGGATGCAACCTGGAGAAGCAGCTAAAAATCCTCAAAAAGATTAATTGGATTTAATAAACTTTTTTGCACGAGGAGCACTTTTTTTATTTGAATTTATTTTCATAAAGGAGGAAATGCCCCAGAGACTCCAACTTCCTGTTGCTGTCCAGCAGGCTCCTCCCAGTGCTTTGTCCACCTCCTGGTCACTTCTCATTTGGATTAGGAGCTGGAAGGAACACCCTGTTTGTCTGCTGCATATTTACTATTAGATCAGAGGACTTTTTGTGATATCACAAGTAAGTTCAAAAACTGTTGTATATGGGTGTTGTTTGTTTGATAGAGGGCATCCATCAGGATTTATTTGTACTTTCAAAATTAAAAATGTATTGTATTGGGTATCGTGCAGTTTCCTTAGGGGACTAATTATTTGTAAATGAAAATGTTGTACAGTTCAGTACATTTTCTCAAAGTTTTTTGATAAATGTACAATATTCACTTAATTCACTATGTGGCCTAGTCTGCCAATAGGCATTCCAGCCAGTAGGCCCAGTACTAGTCATAGGTTGCTAGAAACAAAGGTTTCTGTGGTGTATGTTGAATTGAAACATCATGTAGACCACGGATAGCATTGGATTAAATTACAAAATGTTGTTTTTGGGGGGTATTTCACATTTATTTCTGCAGTGTATTGGTGGGGTAATGTATTTGATGCCTTTGGAGGATGAGTTTTGTGGTAAACTTTTATAACCCAGTTACATTTTGTTTTTGGCATTGCTGAATTAATTCTGTTTTCTCCTGTATTGCCATGCCTTCTTTGTCTGGCCAGCGTGTGTGGTTAATAAAGGTCACCATTTGTCTTTGTTCTCCATGCCATATGGCCAGGGAGCTACTTTGTATAGTCAGTGTCCATAGCCTGCATGTGCTCTCAGTTTTCCATGCCTCCTTGATTGTTGTTTGACCATGTGGCTCGCGGCCATTTTGTGTAGCCAGCCAGTGTGCTTTTGCCCTAGGCATACATGTGTTCTTTGTTGTGGCCATGCTTCCTCGCAGGTTGTTGTAGTTTGATCATGTGGCTGGCAGCCATTTTGTATGGCCAGCCAGTGTGCTTTTGCCATAGGCCTGCATGTGTTCATTGTTGTGGCATGTCAACTTGATTGTTGTTTGACTATGTGCCATTTTGTGCAATCATCCTTTTTTTCAGTATTCAAAGCCATTTTGTATGTAGAGGCTTAAACCTTTCTGTTTGTGCTATTTTTTTTTTACTTTTACTTGATATCAGTTTAATAACACGCATGAGGCTAGTTGCTGCTAAATGCCCATAGTAAATGTACTGTATGAACAGAGTTTTATATCATTATATGCTTTTTTATATTTTTCACCTGCACCACTCCTTGTCTCCCAAATTCCAATGAGTTTCTCATGGTAGTCCACTAGCAGTTATATATTTTCTTGACAATTTATTTTCATATATTTCTTTCATGTAATTTTTCTTAAATATATATATATATATTTGTAAATCTTTTCTCTTTTCTTTTTTCCTTTTTAAAAATGTTTTTGTCTTTTTTTGTATTTCGTTATATATATCTGTTAATTTGAAAAAATATCTTTTTTTCATTTTTTTCCATTTTTAATTTTTAATTTTCTGTTTCACATTTTCCCAACATTCATTACCTCCCTGTCTGCCATAGGTGCATAGCCAATCAACAGCATTATTTTTCTATGGATTATTCCATTGTCACCTGCACATCCCTGAGTGCCACATCCCAACTAGATGCATATAAACAAACAGTTACATCTGTATATTATTGTTCTTTCTTATCCTTCCTGATTGTAAATGAAACTTTATGTTGGTGTGGTTTTACTTTTGAAAGGATACACTGTATTGTTGTTAATTATTTATAACCTAAGTAACCACACTTGATGATATTTTTTGTACTACTAATTCAAACTGCAGCAATGCCACTTTTCATAAAAATGTTTTGCTTGTTTGCTTTTAGGTGCACAAGAGAAGAGGCATCACCCACAGTACTACCAGACAGAAGGCTGGAGCACTTGATGCCTGACCACATAACACGTGATGTCAGTACTTACATCTCTTCAGCTTATGAAGCTAAGTGCCACTGCCAACTGACAGCTTCAATATGGCCCCAAAGAAAGATGCGACCAAGAAAGTGGCCAGTGATAAGAAGGAGCTTACCACCACTGGTATGTAGCCCCAGACCTTTTTGGGGCATTTTTTAAACCTGCTACATCAGCCTCTGGGGAGCAAGCTGGCAACAGCACTTCTGATTCAACGGCCCACCCCAACCTAGGCACAAGCTCAAGCTCATGTCTGGTACAGAGGCAACCATTGTAAATGTAAATGTAAATGTAGATGTATGTATATTTGTAAAGGGCACAATCACCTTTCAGGCATCCTGGCGCTGTATACCGCTGTGGAACCCTTCCTGGCTTTCCCTGTGAGATGCCCCCTACTGGGCACCCCCAAGGTGAAGCCAGGCATCCCAGCGCTTTCGGGGCCGTTGTGGAGATTAAGCAAGCTATTGCCCAGAGTTGCAGAGTGGGACCCATGATTAGAGTAGGCACCGAGGCGAGAATTATCGAGTCCGTGGACATTGAGCCCAAGACCCTGCCGCGTCGGGAATTGAACCCTGGTCCCGGGTCAGACCTCTGCATCAGGGTCTGCCGCTTCTAACCAGTGAGCCATACTTACCCCATTCTAATGACAGCAACGCTGATGAGCAGTGATGTTGAATTGGAGTTATCTCTTTCCCATAGTAGTACCCAATTGTTGCTGGAAACTCAGCTAATTGGACAACAACAGCCACCGGCTTCAATAGTAGTTCCTCCTGAAGTAGGACACTTCAGGAGATTGAGGTACATGTGGAAGAAGTAGAAGAAGCCCCTCTTTCAGAAGATCCATTATCTTCCAGATCGCCAGCAAGAAAAAGGAAGGGTACTTCACAATCTTCTTCTCTAAGCCCCCATTCTGATTATCAAAACTCCACTTGGATCCCAACTCAGTCTGAAACATGCCAGGAGAGGCAAAGGAAAAGGAAAGTCCCTGAAAGCCTTAGAGTTATGTTATGAAGAAGAGGAAGATGATGATGACCCAGTCGTCATGGATGTTCGCCTAGCCCTTAGGGAGACCAACATTAACCACATCTCAACCTGCTCTGAGGGATGTGGCTCAGATACCACCATCACCAGCTTCCATATTTGCATGGCCCCTGCGACCTGAATCCACAACCACCTCAGTAGAAGTAGGCACTGCAGAGAGGCAAACAACAAAACACCCACCTACTGCCACTTATTTGGACATTGGCAGTGGCACCATTGTCAGAAAGTGGACCTTCCCAGGGTGGGACTTCTTTACAGTTAGCAAGCAGAAGGTGAACATTGTCATATGCTCCCTTTGCAAGGCAATTGTTAGTTGAGGTAAGCTTGTTACAAAGTATGGTACCAGAGGCCAAATAAACCATTTGAGAAAACACCACACAATCCGCTGGGAGGAGCAGCTTAGCAAAAAAACTACAAGTGGTGTTGGTGAAGGTGGTGAGAGCAGGGAATTTTAATCTGCTCCGATAATGGTGAAGTTAAACAAGAGGGTGACATTTTTGTTACGCAAATCAGACCTGTACCCAGTAGTGCAGTAGTATCTTCTATATCAACATCGCAATAGCACAAGACTCAGAGTCAGGTCGAGACACCAAGGTAAGAGCATACAGTGACTACCCTGCTGAGACGCACATTGAATGTACCACGTTCTTGTCTCAAGATGTCGTCTGTCAGTGGCACCAGAAAACAAAAAAACCCAGGCTACTATTCCTGGCATGTTTAGGCAGGAGGGGCAGTACAAGCGCAACCACCCAAGGGTATGTTTGTACAATGAGAAGCTGGCTAAAATGTAAGTGCTGGACCTCCTCCCTTTTTCTTTTGTTCAAGTAGTGAATTTTCTAGAATTTGTGGTGGTCATCTGCCCAATAGTGAGAGATCCCAGCCGGACCTATTTTGCCAGAGTTGCTGTTTCAGTGCTACATCATGATGTGCTGGAATTTGTAGCAGAGTGCTGTTCTCACTATCCACCTGACGACAGACATGTGGATCAGTTGCCAAAACACTAATTACATGTTGCATCACTGCACACTGGATCTCGTATGTGGGGGTTAGCAAAATGATATCTGCAGGTGCTGCCACTGCAGAAGATTTTATTGGCTCTCAGAAGCATGCAACAGTTGCCATGTTTGCCATGGAGAAATCCAAATACAGCTGCAATCATCTTGGATGACTTTAACAACAATGTCTTTGAATGGCTGCGACCCAGAGGGCTTAAAATTGGATTTGTTGCCACGGACAATGGCAGGTATATAGTAAAGGCCATGTCAGATGGTGTCTACAGTCCTGTTTTTGGTACACGGCATCAACATCATTGTACAGGACTTTCTCAAAAAAGAAGACAGAGTCAGTAATTTACTGTCCACCTACTGAAGAATCTGCTCTCATTTCAGCCATTCTTTTAAATCCCAGAAGTAGTTGAGGTTCATTCAGTGTGATAATAGAATGCCAGTTAAAGCCCTCATACAGGAGGGGCCAAAACGTTAAAACTCGACCTATTTTAGATTGCAACATCTGTTTGAGCAGTACAAACTGATCAATGACTATATCATTCAAAGAGGGGGAAATGCAACTGGGAGAAGCATGATCATTGAGATAGAGAAATGGGGCCTTGTCATATGCCAGACACAGATGCTTCTTCCTTTTGAGGTTTTCAAACGGGAAGTCAGCAAGGAGGACAGTACAATGGGCCAAGGTATCCTGTTGTTTTATGTGCAACTGGATCAGTTAAAAAAGGTGTCTGAAATGTTTGCAGGTATGAACGAAAAGGCAGAAACTCATCGCTTGGTTGCAAGCTTAATCTTTCACTAAGCTGTTAATACAAGTGTGCAAAGAGACATTGTGCCATCCAAACAGTACATCTTTACAAGAATACTTGATCCATGGCACAAAACAATACTGGCTACTTTAATTTCTTTTTCAGAAGGGGATGGTTCACAACATAAGAAGTGGATTATTGAGCTAGCCAGAGATCGAGAAGACAAACGGCTGGGAATTAGAGTCCAACTCCCGGGCAGAAGTTCTGTGGTGCTGTCTTCAATTTCCAGAGTGGGCAGTGATGTGGTCTCACAGCAGTCAACACCAGCAACAACAGCAGTGGTGGCTACTCTGCTAAGGTAGAAGAGCATTGCCCCATTGCTTTTAAGCAGTGAGCCTAAAGGACAAATAAAATGTTAGTAACTCTAAGTTATTATCATTTTATGTTTTCCTTGTTGCAGCAGCTTTGCAGGTGAGACAGGTGGGGCTGCTCTGCTGATAGAGCAGGGAAGGGAAGGAGTGGTTTGAACTTCCTAAAATGTGCATGAATGTTTGGCCGGCCCTCTCTGGCCAGCCAAACATTTATGAGCCCTTCGCATGTTCTCCATCCAGACTGCATTAAAGCTTCGGTGGAGAACATGCCCAGGCCCCCATTCCCTGGCTGAGCACCAAACTACAGTGCTCAGACCAATCAAATCACAGCATTGCAGCTTTTTGATTGGCTCAGGGAAGCCTGGGAGCTTTCAGGGTGCTCTGCAGTAGAGACTACGATGGAGAGAGCGGCAAATCACAAACAGGAGGTACTTTTTGTTTTATTATTTACCCCTCTCCCAGCACCCTCTGCCCCCCACCCCTGCTCTGTGCCAGCCACCACTGAACAACAGGAACAGAAGAATCAGCCTCCAACTCTGCATAGACTGCTTTTCAAGTGGCAGGGCTTAAGTCCAGTGCAAAAGTGAAGTCAAACAAGTGGCAGCCCCAATGATGTTTCAGAGGATGTTCCAGATATCTGGATGTCCCAAGAGAGGTGTATGTTGGTCAAAACCCATTGGTGTATTGGTATGTGAAGATGCACCAATGGCCAGAGTTTAGCAATAAAGTGTCTGGCTTGTCTTGTAGCCAGTGTGTCTGCTGAGTGTGCTTTCAGTGCAGCAGATGCAGTTGTCACAGTGAGAAGGACAAGTCGCTCACCTCAAAGCGTGGAGAGATTGGCCATGATCAAAATGATTCCAAACAAATTGGAAGTCAAATATACGAATAAAAGCGAGGAAAGGAAAACAATTATTTTAAAAGAACCCTCACTCACCAACCTAGTAGGTGACATGCTTCATCATAGGGTTGCCACCCGAACAGCCGGATGCCACTCAGATGTGCTTCAACGCCTGATTAAAGTGGAGTGGGATTTTTTGTAACCCTAGGTGAAGCACTACGCTACACTCACATAGTTTGCGAAGTTTGCACTACTCCGCACTATGCGAATTGCACGTAGCACAAGTGATAGTGATAGTGATTCAGCCGTTCAGTAGCGCTTCTGCATCAGTAACGTAAAACATGGTGACATCTTTTTTGTCACGTATGAGGGCTCAAGAGAGTTAACCCCTCCTGTGCTAGGTTATTCACTATAAGAACAAAACTTTATTCAAATCGCTAACAGTGGTTTAATTTCACTGTAACAAAACATGGAATTAAATTAAACTGAGTTAAAAGGATGAGAGTTGATTGCTCATTTAATGGCACAGTCAAAATAAAGGGTAATGAGCACTCAAAAGGCTTCTCAAACAGTGTATCAAAAAGGTTAAGGTAAACCCTGAGTATTGCAGGATAGATAAAAGAAAGGGAGTGCAGAGTGCCCCATTAATCTCACAGATAAAAGCGTGACTCACTTGAGGCAGTGACTGTGGAGGGTGCATTCAGATAATTCTCAGCCCAAAAATAAGGTGGCAGATCATGTATGGAGTTTCCTCTTCACTAGGTTGATATAACAGTGTGAACAGGGGGGCTAGTATGTAGTGTGAGACATCCTTAGTGCTGTTTCAATGAGTTCCATGGGATATTATCATTCAGCCCTAGTTTATGAGTGGAAAGTCTATATATACAACATTGTTCTTTTTCTAACAAAAGGCATTGCGTGTTTATGTTGGTTTTTACATGTTCTATGATAGTCCACCTTAAGTCATTGGTTGTGTGATAAAGCTGTAGGAAATGTTCAGTCAATTTAGTGGTGCTTTTCTTGCACCTAATGGTGCTGCAGTCCTCACAGATACGTTGTTTAAATTTCCTGCCTGTCATCCCTACATATCTTAAGTCACATGGGCACATAATGCAGTAAACTACTGTTAGATTTTGGGGTCTCTAGATGGCACAGGTAGGTACTTGTGACAAATAGGCACCCTTGCCTCTAGTCAGGGTAAAGGGGTCCACTCCTAAAATAACCCCTGCTCACCCTCTTCGTAGCTTGGCACAAGCAGACAGGCTTATCTCAGAGGCAGTGTGTAAAGAATTTGTGACCACATACAGTAACCCAGTCACAACACTACAAATGGACACCACACAAGGTTTACATAAAAAATAAGTATTCTTTATATAGGCTTAACACTAGATCACAAACGACAGAAAATCCACAATACTATACTTAAGAAGGGTAGTTTTAGCTTAGTTCAGTTCAGTTCAGTTCTTGAGATGTGACACTTTGCATCAATGTACCTTACGATGCGTTGCACTTCCACAACAAGTTATGTTGCAGTTATGGAAATGCGGCAAAGTTCCGATGCGAAGAAATAAAGACGTGAAGATCTTCCAGATGCAGCACGCTTCTCCGATGATGCAAGAAATCTCAGTTTGATGCGTCAGCTGTAGCGGGGACACCCTTGTTCAGCGATGCGATGGCAACAGCTTCAGCTGCAACACTCTTCTCCGATGTTTGCGAGAAGCTTCCACACAATGCGACAACTACAGTGGCGACATCCTTGTTCAGAAATGCGACAGCAGCAGCTCCTACCGTGGCGCGCTTCTCCGGGGATGCGAGGCGCTTTCCTTGATGCGGTGTAATGCGACAGTGATGGCGTCAACACCCTTGTTCAGAGATGCGACGGCAGCCACAGCGACATACTGCTTCCTCGTTGCAAGACACTTCTCTTGATGCGGTGCAATACGACAGCTCTAGCGGCGACACCCTTATTCAGAAGTGTGATGGCAGCAGCAGCGACGGGGACACACTTACTCTTCATTGTGAGACGCTTCTCTCGATGCGGTGCAATACGGCAGCTCCAGCGGCGACACCCTTTTTAAGAAATGCGACTGCAGCAGCAGCGACGGCGACACACTTCTTCCCCATTGAGTCGCGCTTCCAGCTCCTTGCGACACGCAGTTCTCAGAAGGCCCAAAACAGCAGCAGGCACTTCCAAAGAACTCTGGGGAGCTGGGGGGTGAAGTCTGTTGTCACGGAGACTTCAGCAGGAGGCAAGCCCTTGGAGCTTCTTCACAAGTTGAAAGTAAAGCACACAAAGTTCTTTTTCCTCTCTTTGGCAGTAAGGCAACCACTGCAGGCCAATCCCCTAAGCAGCACTTCAGCTTAGGAATAGTCTTCCATCAGTTTCTTCAGGTTCTTCTCCTCAACAGAGGTTTCTTATTGTTTGTCCAAAAGTGATCTAATTTCTTGGGATCAGGGTCCCAATATTTATATCCCAAAATCCTTTGTCCTCTGAGGGCAGAGGCGTCTTTGCCCAGTCCAAACCAGTTCTGGAGCCCTCTGTTTAAAAGACTCCTTCTTTCCTTTCACAGTGCAGAGCAGAAACATCAGACGCCCCACAGGAGGTGGAGCCAGTATTGTGGAGGGAAAGCACAGCCTTGGAACACTTTGTTGACAGGATTCCTTCTCTTCTTTCACAGTCCAGGGCAGAGACATCAGACGCACCACAGGGGGGGGCAGGTCTGTGGGGGGCGGGAACAGTCCTATTCAGGTCCCAGGTACAACTCCTCCCTCCCATCTAGATGCAGATCTCTCTATTCACCACTGGGCTGACTCATTCTGTCTCCTGGAATCCCCCAGCCCTGTCACTTAAACTCCAGACAAGGAATACACAACCTAGCAGAGGCTGGCTTTGGATAGTGAGACAACACAATACCTACTTTCTAAAAGTGGTATTTTCAAACACAGAAGGTTAAAACCAACTTCACTAAAAGATGTATTTTATAATTCTGAGTTCAGGCATACTAAACTAGAATTTCTACCATGTTCCCTTGAGTCAGTAAAGATTATAAGATGTAATAATCGAACTACTCATTCTGGCCTACAGAGAACAGGTAGCCTTGCAATAGGGAAAAAACGAAAATGGCTGTAATTCACTATTAGGACATGCCACATACATCAGGGCTTGTCCTGCCTTATACTTACAATGCACCTTGCCCTTGGGCCTACCATAGGAGTGTCTGATATGAAGAAAAGGGAAGGTTTAGTGACCGGCAAGTGGGTGCACTTGCCCTGTCAACATGGCAGTACCAGTCTGCACAGAAGCTCTGCAATGGCAGACCTTAGATACACTTTTACAGGCTGTTTCTGTGGGTGGCAGAACCAGTGCTGCAAGCCCACCAGCAGCAGTTGGTTTACAAGCCCTGGGCACACTCAGTGCACTGTACTAGTGTCTGACCAGTAAACCAAATCAGCCAATCATGGAGTCACTAATCCATACATCAATTTACAATAGGGAGAGCATATGCCCTTTAGCACTGATCAGCAGTGGTAAAGTGCCCAGAGTCATAAAACAGCCAGCAACAGGTCAGAAAAAAAAGAGGAGGAAGGCAAAAAGTTCAGGGATGACCCTGCAAAAAGGGCCAAGTGCAACATAACCCCCTTCCAGCCAAAACGCAGGGTAAACCAATTACTACCTTGATGGGCTTCCCTGCTTTGGGCAATAGAACCTGAACCTGGCCCCTACAGCAGGGGCATATTCTAGTTTTACGCCAATCTGAACCCATTTCAAATCCTTTGACCATATTCTCAAGGTCCATCAAGCTAATCCATGGGGAACCCTTTTTTTCACCTGTGGACACCACCTGTGCAGCATCTAACTTTAACTTGCTCACAGGTGTGCCCCAAAAGACAGACAGCAAGTCACAGTTGCCACCGACAGTAGTTAGTAATGAGAACCAGGCCTTATGCCTCTCGGGGCTCTCAAACCTCTGTGGTGTCAGAGATCAGGGGGCAGTAACCCCATGTGCTTGGCACCCTTTGTCTATTTTCCCTCCTGTCATGTCAGGTATGACATCCTGACACTGACCCACCAGCCCCAGAACTGTACCCGGCGGCTGGACCAGAGACAGGGGTGGCCTCTCCCACACCCGGTCCTCCTCCTTGGGGCTCTGTACCCTCCCACCTGGAGCGGTACACCCTTCCAGAATTGTCAGGGTGCCTGTAGCAGGTGTCCTGCACAATTCGCCCATCAGTTAAGGGGTTCTATCCTGCAACTGGGCTATCAGGTCAGGGGGGACACCCTGAACCTGGCCCTCCAACCTAGGGTCTAAACCCTGTAGTTGAACTGGGGTCAGAGGCAAGGACTCCCTCCTTCTGCACCCCCTTCCAGAGCACTGCACCCTCCCAACTGAAGTGGTACCCCTAGAAGCTACATCGGTCAGGACACTGATTACCTTGCCCCTTCCTCCAGGTCAGACAACACCTGAACTTGGTTTCCCAACCCAGGGAACCCCCCGTGGCTGAACACTTGCCTGGCAACCCAGGACTTCCTTGGGAGCACGTATGCTCCCCCCGAGGGTGACACATAACTCATGTGTCGTGTGACAGCCTGCCTGGCTCAGATTTCCCGAAACCTGTCCATCTGACAGTGCGCGAAGATCCCCCAGGACAGACATGGTGTCACCATGGTCATTCACTGGTGACGCAGCCCTTATGGCTGGCCCCTGACCCACTGGTTCCTCCACTGGGGACCCTTTATCCCTTTCACCCCTCAGTCTGGACTTCTGTACCCTCCCAACTGGTACGGCACTGCCATACACCAGAAATGATGGAGGTCTGATTACAGCTCACCAGGCACTAGGGGATCCCCCTCAACTGACAGCCCATCAGGACAGCATAGGTTCCCTACCTGGTGTTCCCTTAAAGAACCAACCAGGCTCTGAGACTGGGTTTCGGGCACCTGGGGACACGCAGCCCCACACTCACTCCTTCTTCAAAGAGACAGGACGTGAGCCCCTACACCACTCCCACTACAACCGGACCTAGCTGGGCTACTCTGCACCACTTCCACCACTCTGGGCTGGAAGATACCTAAGCCAATCCCCACAGACTCCTTCCCCAATGCCTCTCCAGACCCTCTGGAATCCACCAAAATGTCTGCCTCCAAAGTGAGCTCTCTGGGGTCAGAGAACTCACTCTCCAACTGGTGTTGGCATAGCTCTAGAAAATATGGACTTACAATATTCTCTCCCACAATTGGATCACGCAGCCCCCTACAGGAGTTAACCAAACTATCCTTCAACTCACCATCCAGTGCCTTGTACACGTACTCTACACCACTCTCCTGAGATTGGCAAGACAGTATCTGACTGTCTCTGTCATTCAACCCACACTCTTCTGGGTGGTCTTCACACTTACATACCAGGACTTCAACCTTAGGGGAACCCCTCTCCCTGCACCTCTCATCTACAGTCAGTAGAGTGTCCCTCCCACTACTAGGACCATGAACCCCTGCGCCAGTTTCCCCATTCTCCTCAGGGACATTTCGCACCACTGGAGCTGCCTCATGCCCTTGAACTTCCTGGTGTATGTTAACCCCCTCCTTTAAGTCAGGTGCCACATCTCTGGGTGTATGTACTGCTCCCTCAGCACTAGAAAATTCAATTTTGCTGCCACTATCCGAGCTGGACTCCACCTCCAACTCAGCAAAGCTCAATCTCTGAGCTACACACATTTCTTGTTCCTGGGCTGAGACCCTCATGGCCGCAAGCCTCTCGAGCTCTAAATCAAGCTCCCTCATTGTCAACTCATGTTCCATTTGCATTCTCTTTTCCTCTAGGGCCAATTTCCTATTCTCTAACTCCGGTTGTCACTCCACCTGAGCTTGGCCAGCTTCATTTCATGCATCCTACATCTCTCTCTGTCCTCCCAATCAAGATCAACAGATGCTATGGATGCTGCTTTACTCATGTTGGTTAAACTTGGCAGTTCATGGTAAAAATAGAATATCCCCAAAAAGAAATCTACCAAAAAGTATGTGGTCGCGTTTTGGTCTGCACTCACTAGCAGTGTTCACCAATCATTGTACATAAGTCACAAATCCAAGTCCAGAATCCTCACCGCTGACCACCAATGTTAGATTTGGGGGTCTCTAGTTGGCACAGGTAGCTACTTGCGACAAATAGGGACCCTTGCCTCTAGCCAGGGTAAGGAGGTACACTCCTAAAATAACCCCTGCTCATCCCATTGGTAGCTTGGCATGAGCAGACAGGCTTATCTCAGAGGCAGTGTGGACACCACACAAGGTTTATATAAAAAAGAAGTATTGTTTTTTATAGACTTAACACAAGACCACAAACTACAGAAATCCACAATACTATACTTAAGAATGGTAGATTTAGCTTAGTTCAGTTCAGTTCTTAAGATGCAACTCTTTGCGTCAATGTACCTTACGATGTGTTACGCATCCACAACAAGTAATGTTGCAGCGATGGAAATGCGGCAAAGTTCCGATGCAAAGAAATAAAGTTGTGAAGATCTTCTAGATGCGGCACGCTTCTCCGATGACGCGAGAAATCTCGGTTTGATGTGTCAGCTGCAGCTGTGACATCCTTGTTCAGAAATGCGATGTAAGCAGCTCCGACGGCGGCGTGCTTCTCCGGGGATGCGAGGCGCTTTCCACGATGCGGTGCAATGCGACAGTGATAGCGGCGACACCCTTGTTCAGAGATGTGACGGCAGCCACAGCGACGTCAACACACTTCTTCCTCGTTGCGAGACACTTCTCGCGGTGCAATACGACAGCTCCAGCGGCAAAACCTTTGTTCAGAAGTGCGACAGCAGCAGGAATGACGGGGACACACTTCCTCTTCGTTGCGAGCTGCTTATCTCGATGCGGTGCAATATGACAGCTCCAGCGGCGACACCCTTGTTCAGAAGTACGACGGCAGCAGCAGCGATGGCGACACGCTTCTTCCTCGTTGAGTCGCGCTTCCAGCTCCTTGTGCCACGTAGTCCCTCAGAAGGCCCAAAACAGCAGCAGGCACTTCCAAAGAACTCTGGGGAGCGGAGGGGTGAAGTTTGTTGTCGCGGAGACTTCAGCAGGAGGCAAGATCTTTTCCAAGTCATTGGAGATCCTTCACAAGTTGAAAGTAAAGTACACAAAGTTCTTTCTCCTCTCTTTGGCAGTAAGGCAACCACTGCAGGCCAATACCCTAAGCAGCACTTCAGCATAGAAATAGTCTCTCCTCAGTTTCTTCAGGTTCCTCTCCTCAGCAGAGGTTTCTTCTTGTTTGTTCAAAAGTGATCTAATTTCATGGGATCAGGGTCCCAATATTTATACCCCAAAATCCTTTGCCCTCTGAGGGCAGAGGGGCCTTTGCCCAGTCCAAACCAGGTCTGGAGCCCTCTGTTTACAAGACTCCTTCTTTCCTTTCACAGTGCAGGGCAGACACATCAGACGCCTCACAGGAGGTGGAGACAGCATTGTGGAGGGAAAGCACAGCCTTGGAGCACTTTGTTGAAAGGATTCCTTTTTTTCTTTCACAGTGCAGGGCAGAGACATCAGACGTACCACCGGGGGTGGAGCCAGCACTGTGGGGGGCGGGCACAGTTCTAGTCAGGTCCCAGGTGCAACTCCTCCCTCCTATCTAGATGCAGATCTCTCTATTCACCACTGGGCTGACTCATTCTGTCTCCTGGAATCACCCAGCCGTGTCACTCAAACACCAGACAAGGAATACACAACCTAGCAGAGGTAGGCTTTGGAAAGTTAGACAAGAAAATACCTACCTTCTAAAAGTGGTATTTTCAAACACAGAATGTTAAAACCAACTTCACTAAAAGATGTATTTTATCATTTTGAGTTCAGGCATACTAAACTCGAATTTCTACCATGTTCCCTGAGTCAGTTAGGATTATAAAATGTAATAATCTAACTGCCCATTCTAGCCTATGGAGAACAGGTAGCCTTGCAATAGTGAAAAACGAAAATGGCTGTAATTCACTATTAGGACATGCCACACACATCAGGGCTTGTCCTACCTTATACTTACAATGCCCCCTGCCCTTGGGCCTACCATAGGGGTGTCTGATATAAAGAAAAGGGAAGGTTTAGGGACTGGCAATTGTGTGCACTTGCCCAGTCAACATGGCAGTACCAGACTGCATACAGGCTCTGCAATGGCAGACCTTAGACACGCTTTTACAGGCTGCTTCTGTGTGTGGCACAACCAGTGCTTCAAGCCCACCAGCAGCATTTGGTTTACAAGCCCTGGGCACACTCAGTGCTCTGTACTAGGGTCTGGCCAGTAAACCACCTCAGCCAATCATGGAGTAACTAATCCATACATCAATTTGTAATAGGGAGAGCATATGCCCCTTAGCACTGATCAGCAGTGATATAGTGCCCAGAGTCATACAACAGCCAACAACAGGTCAGAAAAAATTGAGGAGGAAGGCAAAAAGTTCAGGGATGACCCTGCAAGTCCAACAACCACACTCACTTGAATTACAGTTAGTGTGTGCCCTCAGTGTCCACACTTTGTTAGGTTCCAAGTCCAAAGTTTTGGCTGGTGTTGTCAGTTGGCCCACACTGCAATTCCTGCAGGGGAAATGTCCAACGATAGTAGGGAGACCCCAAGCATTAAGTACAGTAGGAGTCTGATCTTTGTCCGCATTTCTCAGGCAGCTGGAGACAAGAGAATCCCTTAGGCTCCGAGCTCTCTTGAAGGAAACATTGTTTTTCCCCATTTCAAGCTGCCTATGTGCAGGTTTTTCCAGTGTTTGTTTATTTGATTTATTCACTTGATTGGAAACCCTGCGGTAGGTGGTCACACAAGTGAGTGGTATATCTTTATTGGATATTCCTCTAAAAGGGCTTCACGTGGCTGGTTTCTAGCCCGTTTTTGGCATTTAGTGAGTATTCTATCTGGGTAACCCCGGAAAGTCAATTTCTTAGATAATGCAGCCCCTTGTGTTTGGTAATCATTTAGTTTACTCCTCAGGTGGAGGTATTGCCCGTAGGGCAGGTTTTCAATGAGGCCTCTTGGATGAAAACTATTGAATTGTAAGAGGTTGTTCTTTGCAGTCGGTTTACGATGCATTTTAGTTTCCAATCTGCCCTGTTCTTTAGTGATGTTTATGTCTAGGAAAACCATTTTGTTTTCGTCCATGGAGTGTTTGAATGTTAAATTCCTATTACAGTTGTTAATCCACACGAAAAAATCAGATAGCACTTCTTTTGGTCCTTGCCAAATGACAAGGACATCGTCAATATGTCTCTTCCAAAATGAGATATGGGTGCTGAAGGGCTTGTCATCGTTCACAATGTATTTCCATTCAAAATCATATACATACAACCCTTCCAAACTAGGGGCAAAAGTACTCCCCATTGAAGTTCCATTCATTTGGAGAAACAGGTCACCTTGAGTGTCAATTTGGCACACTCAATTATGACGTACTTGGGCATTCTATAGTCCCAATCTGCCTCGGCCAGGGGTCTACTGAGCACTTCCACAGTATCATCTTGTGGGAGGCTCGTGTACAAGCTCTCTATGTCAAGGCTCACAAGAATGGTAGAGTCATTGTCCACATTGATTTCTTTTAGGAGGTTCAGTAGACTCTTAGGGCCCCATTAGGATAGTGGGCGGATTGCCCCCTCCGGGTGTGCGGTAGCCACCGCCGGACCGACGGGGGCGATCTGCCCGCCATCCGTGCAGAAATGACCCCCGCCATATTATAATGGCTGGGGGTCCGCGGTGGACGGAAAGACCGTCCGCCGCTTTTCCGCTCGGTCCACATGTCGACCGGGCGGAAAAGGGTTCTCTATGGTGGCGGTGTCTAATAGACACCGCCAGCCATATTAGAATGTGTCTTAACAGATGCCAATGCCGCCACGGAAAGGCATGCGGAGTCTGCTTGGGGTGGGCCGTTGCGGGCCCCCAGGGACTCCAGGGGGGTGGAGTGTGCACATGGGGGGTACCTATGGCACCCCCTGCAGTTCCATGCACAACATTGCAGGCACTGCGCGGTGCCTGCCATGTTGTGCATGGAAGTGCACAACATGCCTCCCTGGCATTGTGGCGGGCGTTGCTGAGTGCACTGGCCACCACAATGTTAGGGATGCAGGATGCGCACGCCACTGTGGTGGGTGCATCCTAATGGCACATACGGGACCCCCCACCCTTATGGCGGGCAGTCCCTTGTTACGACAGGATGGCGGGCGGACTTTGTCCGACCGCCATCCTGATGTGCCCCTTAGTGTCTTTGAGGTATGTTTTAGGGTTCTGCACGAGCGGTTTGAGAATGAAATCACAAAACCATGATAAGGGTTCTAACAAGGAGCCTATACCCGAGACGATAGGTCGTTCCGGAGGAGGTAGTCTATTTTTATGCATTTTCGTTAATGTGTAAAAATAGGGAATTGTTTCTTCACCTGTTACCAAAAAATCTGCCTCCACTTTTGAGATGTGTACATTTATTTCGGCAGCATCAACTAGGGCTCTGATCTTCTTCTTAAGCTCCTGCTTAGGATTAGTTTTCAGAGGGAATAATTATTTTTATCGTCCAGCAAGCGGCTGCTAAACAAAGAAGAAGAACTGTATCTCTAACCAGGGTTTTCAATGTGTGGCAAACACAATGTTTATTATTAATTGGTGTAATTTTTCCCTCTTTAACTCGCATTATTAATGTAAATACGACTGTATTTGTGTGCCACCACACACTCGCTAGGGCCGCCACACTTCCCATCCCATAGGACGTACTCCACTCCAATATGGCCACCACCACCACCTTGAAGGCCCTCTTCGCTTTTGTGCACTCTATTCAAACCACCTGCTTATTCGGACCAATCACGGCAGGTCCTTCTGTATTTAGATGTAGCTCCTTCATTGTCCCTCCTCCCGCACCGACGGAAGCTGACTTCCTGCATACTGCCATAAGGACAATCTAATTAGGTAAGCGCTCTGCCACCTCGCTAAGTGGCACAACTGATTTTGCGCTCCTGCCCCCGTCATGACCTTACAATTCCTCATTGTCCCTCCTCCCGCACCGACGGAAGCTGACTCCCTGCATATTGCCACGAGGACAATATAATTAGGTAAGCGCTCTAAATAATGACTGCCCAAACTAGATGGTATAGTGGTCAACATGTTTCTGCCATGCAGGGGCGTCTCCCCTACCAGGCTTTCATCAGGACCTTGAAAAACACTACTGCAATAACGTACAAAAATCAAAAGTTAAATTCGTTACCAAATAATACCGGGTACTCTACCGTCCGCGGGATACTTCCTGCGTCGGTGGTTCCCGAATTTTTAAAGGATTCTTTCCCAAATATTGTTGGGAGTAAACCTCACCTCTCCTGGCCACTGCTCAGGAAATAGAGGCCCCACTCTGTCCGTCGGTACCTCTGGCCTCATCCTAAGCCAAGGGGGGAGGTAGGACGAGGCCAGAGGTACTGACGGACAGAGCGGGCCTCTATTTCCTGAGCAGTGGCCAGGAGAGGTGAGGTTTACTCCCAACAATATTTGGAAAAGAATCCTTTAAAAAACAATATTTGGGAAAGAATCCTTTAAAGATTCGGTAACCACCGACGCCGGAAGTATCCCGCGGACGGTAGAGTACCCTGTATTATTTAGTAACGCATTTAACTTTAAATTTTTGTACGTTATTGCAGTAGTGTTTTTCAAGGTCCTGATGAAAGCCTGGTAGGGGAGACGCCCCTGCATGGCAGAAACATGTTGACCACTATACCATCTAGTTTGGGCAGTCATTATTTCAGACTGTCATACACTTCTTTTAATTTTGACACCATGAGTTATCCCCAATAAGGTTTTTCCTTACATCATGGTAGCCAATTTTAAGTTGCACATTTGATTTTTGTTCACACTATCTTCTTCACTGCAATTTAATTTCCCACACCATCATACCCACATACAACATCTTGGGTCGGTTCCATCACTGGTGGTTTTGGAGAGTTGGAGAAATACAGACAATATCATCAGGTGTGTCTCCTTATCTAAACCATGACCTATTACAATCCCAGATGATGAGGCTGCGCCACATGGGTGGGCTGATGGGATTCGTTTCCTTTCTCTTACACACTTAGTGTTCCTGACACATAGTCTCTTGCTTCTGTCTTATTGCTCAGTCTCCTATGTTCAGTATAGACCATTACTAGTCTTTTGTTTTGTTGTTATCCCTTTTTTTCCCCTAGGGACCGTTGTAGTGTAAAATAATCGAATCCTGAGGTCCCTAACTGATTTTACTTGGGTCCCCTTGTTGTTTCAAAAATATGTCCAGCAAGTGGCGGCATTCAATTCGGTAGTCTAGTTTATCTTGTATACCTACCCCGCCGCCTTTGTCTGCCTGCTTGATGACATGGTATTATTTCCCTTAAGTTTTTGGACGGCCAAAGTTTCCTCTTTACTCATGCTATTGAAATTATGCCTGTCGTCCATCTTTTCGACGTCATTGAACACAGCGTGTTCAAAAGTAATAATCTCCACCGGAGGTGTATTAGGTGGTGGATTGAATGTGGATTTTAACTGTAATCCTGTCTAACAAGAGATGTAAATGTCCTCTCTTGGCCCTTGTTTCTCAAAAAAATGCCATGATTTGTTACAATGAATTTCAATCACTGTTAGCGGTTTTAATAAAGTTTTGTTCTTGTAGTGATTCACCTAGCACAGGAGGGGCTAACTCTCTTGAGCCCTCATGCATGACAAATAAGACGTCACCACGTTTTTAGGTTACTGACGTGGAAGCGCTACTGCTCAGCGGAATTAGAAGATTCAAATACGCCCCAGAATCAGACATCCTAGGGATTCCATTCTGAGCACACCGTAGGTGCGAGAGGCGGGCGTACGGGCTTGATGAAGTAAGTAATATTGGTGGTTTTCTGCTAAAACTTGCTCTCAGAACCAAGAGTTACGAGCTTGTTACTTCACTCCTTGTTTCGCTTTCTCCTCCATCCTGTAGAGTGTGACAATAGCCTACGCCCCCCGGCGGGATCCATGGGGCATGACGTTTTAATGTCACATGTAAGCCGGGGACTTCTGTTCCCTTTGAATCTCTCCTCTATGTTAGTCTGTTTAACATACACAGAAGTACCAAGGTACTCGTGTGTGTTTTTAAAGTGTTGTACATCACACAATGTCCAAACATGTATGCTCACTATTCGTAGAGCACATTCACACTCGCTTGCTACAATGACTGTGTGGGTATGCCAATCAAAGGGGTCTATAATTCAGTGTATCCCCACATCATTTTTAAAATCCATGATTCCGACATGAGTTACGTTGGGTGCGCTGTAGGAATGCACAATACAAATATCCAACACCATAGTCGGGATAGCCAATCGCACGTCTTGAACGGCACGGATGGAAGCACAGGTTTTTTGCACCTGGCTGTTACTTTTCCCGTCAATGAGTAAATTACCCATACAGATTAACCTATTTGTTTGTCTTACAGATTACAACCCTTTGCCTTTCAGAGAATGCTGAGAAGAAAAGCATAAGTTTGCGGTTGATTTTGTGACACAGAGATGGGTGCACCTTAGCGTGGGCATACCCCTTGTGCACACAGAGGCTGAAACATGTAGACCGCGATTCCGTTCACTACATACACTGTGTGACCATGATTCCATTCACTATATACACTGTGTGGATGTCACAGGCCAATTAAACCTTATAGGACATCCCCTGTTGCTTTTAATCTTGAATTATTGTTCCATTATAAAGGTTTAGGGAACAATAAAGGGCATTTTAATTGATAGATTTTATTTGGCACATTCGTCACAGTGCCATGCTGCACTGTGATGGAAACTGCTGGTATACTGTATGAATGAATGGTAGCACAACACAACATTGGGGGTCTACTTTGACCATGGACCCTTTCTCATTTTACTGTTACAGCATGAGCAAAAAAAAGAAAGCCTTCTCAACAAACATGCGAAGAGAAAAATAGCTTACTTGGTATTGCAATCTTCACATTAAAGTACCTAAAATTGGTTCTCTTAGTTGTACAGTACCAGTCCACAAGATATATAAGAGGAGAGGGAAAGCTTACTAATAAAGCAGAAAAAAGCTTCAGACTAGTACAGACAGAAAGAAGTCAGTTACAAAAACATGAAATATAGAAAAAATGGGTGATGCAGGGATAACAAGAATTTGACAAACATTAGATAGAAGAGGAGTTTAAAAACAGAAGGAGACAGTATACAAAAATAAACATAGCAACATTATTCTAAAAGTGGGAGAGGTAAAAGTTAGGAAAATAAAAATAACAGGACTTACAGGGGCCAGCTGAACCATCGGCCATGGCTGTGGCACTGGTGATGGTACTTCCATCCACCACAGCACTGGTGGTAGCAGCTGCTTTACCTTCACCCATCCTTTGATGATGCCCTCTTCTTGCTCTTGTGTTCTGATGTAAGAAATATAGAAAATTTAAAAATAGAATAGTGGTACAGTAATCTCGCCAAAACAATTTTCACAGGCAAACACAGTAACATTGTACTTTTCTAAAACAGATCACCTATAATACTAGTATTGATTTGACCTATTCCACATTTCCTAAACCTAAGCCCTATTCCTAATTTTCCTAAACCTAAACTACATTTGGAACTACCAATGCATTGCAACAAATGATCTTTGCTTCTCAACCACCTTTGATGGGCCAATTCAGTCTCTCTTTTCAATGCATAGATACATGCTACACATCACTGGCTGATTAGGACTGTATGAGCTATATAAAGAAAGACATAGACGCTAACTCCCTGATATTACTACTAACACTATCTTAGTTACAGGACAGAGGAGTCTGCATAACTTCTTAAATAACCATCCCAAGTGAACGCCAACAAGTACAATTAGGTAGCACCATGCAGCTGGATAGCTCAAATTGGATCACATAATAATAATAATAACCTTGAACTTGTAAAGTGCACAGCTACCTCCGAAGTGGTTTCCCGGCGCTGGGGGCCCTCAGGAAGATTAAGCAAGCTGTTGCCCAGAGTCACATGGTGCTGGGATGACCTGCCCCCGGCGCCAGGGATCGAACCGAGAACTCTGTGGTCCAGAGTCAGGCACCCTGGCCACAGCGCCACACCTCTTCCACATCATATTCATAATGTAAACTTAAGTTACATATGAGTGTGAGCACCATGTTATTTGAAAAAATAAGTAGCACTGTAGAGCAACCTCGATGCCCACCAGATCGAGCAGGTCCTGTTCCCGATCAAGTACATCGGCCCAGCGGTGTATCAGCTGTTGCATGGTGCACTGGACCCCCGTGCTACACCGCAAGCACCTTCGTACTTTCCCCCACAGCAGCCAATGCTCCTGCAGGGCATACCCCTTCCCAGTCATGCCACCTGCTGCCACCATGGAGTGGAGGTGGGGCTGCTTGTAGATATAGGTGCACCCATCTCCGCCTCATGGGACACGCTGCACCCCTTGCTGGTGCTGGTAACTGCAAGATGTGAGGCTAGCAGCCACACAAGCGCCACTACATCCACTCTGGCGCTGCTACTCTGACATGGCGCTGGGTAGGAATAGGGAAAGCAGGACAGGAGAGAAGAGATAAAAGCAGAAAGGAAGAACTATGGCAGGGAAAACAAAACAAAGTTCAAAATGTCACAGAAAATGAAAAGAAACTGTAAACTACATAAACATAAAGACACAGACTGATAAAATAAAGTTAAATGAGGGGTGGATGAGTGAGAAATAGGAGGAATAATAAAATATTAGACAGACACAAAAATTAGGCCCAGCACCATGCAGAGAACTGAAAGCAGGTAAAACAAAATGGCCATGCGTGGTGCCGCTTGGGTTGATTTTTCAGCGTGGAATGCACTACTGGCCCAAGAAAGCAGAGCAAACGGGTGGCCGAGTATTCTTCCACCGGTTCACGGAGTTCTGTGGAATCACGCAGAGTTTTTTAGAACTCCTCAGAATTCAGCAGAGCAAAACTCCACAAGTTCTGCCCAGGCCAAATCTTAAACTCTAAAAACCACAGTTAGTCACTAGTTATAGTTATCTTAAGTAACTATAATTCATGCCCTCAGGTAACTATAACTGTGCCCTTGCCATGCACTGCTAATTATTGCACAAATTACATTCCTAAGGAATTCTTCTATGACATCATTGATAATATCATTGCAACATGTGCCATGCAATTCTCGATGAGAAACCTGTGCATGACGGTGGTGTCAGTTATAGTTAACTTCAATGACATAATTGATTACAACACTGATGATATCTCAAATGGCATCATTAATGACATCACTGAGGACATCATTCATACTAGTGCTGTTCAATTTACTCTACAAACCAGTACATCACTTCATGGAGAGGCCACTCCCTCAAAACAGTTAAGCTGTAGTTGGTGGCCAAGCCCCTAACCCAGATAGCCTTTGCCCTATGCACAGCTTTTCGTGGAGATCACACTCTCTCCAGACTCTTAAGACCCATTAGCTGGTCAAGCATGTTGCAAAAACTTACACTCATTAGCAGTAGGAAAGGTACAGGTATATCTGGTGAATTTCAGTCTTTTTTAGTTTAAAATGTTACATTAAAACTGACATTTTCTTCTAACATTTAACATGTTAGACTGTAAGAAGGTGAATGGCGGGGATGAAAGTTATAATTATTTCAGTAAACATTAACTAGTACATTTCTGAGATTTATTTTTTGTACCTTACTATAACATCACTTAAGCCTTTGTTTTTTTTCAGTGAAAATTGAGTTACTCTAACTGAGTTCCTTTTTTGAAGGTTTTGTGCCGATCCATCAAACGAGGACCAAGAATAAGGGCAGACCCAAAACATTGCTTTCCCATGTTGGTACCCATAGCAGTCTTTCCTCTAAGGCTTAACTGAATTCTACCAAATTTGGCAAAAAGTGGGAACTTTACTTACAAAATATGCTTCGTGTTATTTGGTGTAAATCAGTTCAGCAATATTCAATATATTTGCATTTAAAGAGTTGCTCAATATGGGTTTGAAGGGGTCAAATAGTTAGCTATATCTAGATAGTTGGTCACATGAGGGTCTTGCAGTACGGAAAATAAAAACAAGTAGGGCGAGGAGGAGCTTCGCGGGCATCCAAGATGGTCGCGTGAGCACAGAGCTCCCCGGACCCGCGCCGCCCTTCACGGATATCCTGACTACATCCTGATTTCGAGGGCGGGCTTTTGTTCGTACATCCTTGCTGATCTTCGTACCATTTGAAAAATCGAATTTGGACGCTGGGGTCCACTTTTGCATCGTCTCTACTTTTTG
This sequence comes from Lissotriton helveticus, assembly GCF_964261635.1. Taxonomy (NCBI): domain Eukaryota; kingdom Metazoa; phylum Chordata; class Amphibia; order Caudata; family Salamandridae; genus Lissotriton; species Lissotriton helveticus. Next base: position 595,793,372 of record NC_136063.1, on the reverse strand, counting down.
AGGCCTACCCCGAGGCGGCCCAGGGCTCGGTTGCTTGGTAGGCCGTGGAGTAGTGGATCAACAACGGCTGAGGGGGTCCCCTCTGGTCGACCCCTCCTGACTTTCGGTTTTGTTTTCTGCTCCCGGCTCTGATTGGCAGAGGTGTAGCACTGATCCACCTTCGGCTGGCCTGTTGTCACTTTGCTGTCTGGTGCTGGCCCGACTGACTGCCCACAACCCGGCCTTTTCTGTGCCTACGACCATTTGATCTGGTTTTGTTGACTGTCTGGACACTCCACGACCGGCCATTTTCACCAGGTCGCGAGGACCCCTTCGGGGTCCCTTTTCCAATATGGCCACCGGACCGCCTCTTGAGAAGCGCAAGACCAAGGCACCTCTCTGTGGTGGCCAAACCCAGACGAACGTTATAGATCACTACTCGCTGTTCAAGGGGTCGCCTGACGCTGCGGGCCGCGCCTCCGATAATCCTAAGACCGTCTTTTTGGCGTCTTCGGACCCATCCTTACAGGACGTCATGGGTGCCATTGCCAACATGCAGGCCTCTATGGGACATCAGTATGAGGCCCTGGCCTCTAAGATTGACACGGTGGCCGTTGACATTACGCTGATTAGAGCGGATCTTGCAAAGACCAATGAGAGGGTCGAGTCATTGGGCTTGAAGACTTCTAGTCTTACTGCGGATGTCACAAAAGCCCAGACTGAGATCGGTAATCTGCCTTCCTCGCATGACCTGATGGCTCTTCGTCTCGAGGACTACCAAAACAGGGCCCGTCGCAACAACGTGCGCCTTATTGGTGTCCCGGAGAATCTCGAGATCCTGGGGGTTGACCTCGTGGTGGAGGACTTGATCACTAACTATCTTTCTCCCGCCGGACTCAGCAAGTTCTTTGCGGTTGAGCGCGCTCATCGTGTCCCTGGCGGGAACGCTCAGCCGGGTGCTCCCCCGAGGCCCATTATTGCCAGGTTGTCCCACTTTAGAGACCGGGATGCTGTTCTGCAGGCTTCACGGGACAAGGGCCCAGTGAATTTTGAGAATGCCTCCGTTTCTTTTTATCCTGACTTTTCGCCGCTTGTCCAGAAACAGAGACTTGGATTTCAGGGAGTGAAGAAACGATTGCGGGACTTGGGTCTCAAGTATGCCCTGTTGTTCCCTACCAGGCTCCGGATTGAATATCGGGAACGTGCTTTCTTTTTTGATCGCCCCGAAAATGTCAGTGACTGGCTCGACTCTCTGCCTATACGAGATGAACATACTGGGCAACCAGAAGGCACCGACGGGGGTGTGGCGGAATGAGGACTTTACCTGTGGATCCTGGCGTCTGAACTTTTCTGCTGTTTCAGCTGAGTCTGGACTTGGGTCTTCTGTTAGGCCTAGACCAGCCTGGGGGTGGCGGGGGGTGAATGGGGACTCTTCCTCCTCCTGGGTTCTTTGCGTAGCTTAGTTTAGTAATGGGGCGACAGGCACACTGCAAGTTGGGGTGGCTTATTAGTCGTACGCAGGGGTGCAGGGTGGGGGGAGTAACACGTTCAAGTTGGGGGGTGGTGGGGGTGTGTGTGTGTGTTTCTGTTTACTCACAAGGCATCGTATCGTTTTTCTCATCTGCACTGATCATGGGGTTCTATGTGGGTCCTGCTCTGTCTACTTTTCGGGGATGGGGGTGGCGAGTTGAGGCTGTTATCCTGGAATGTCAATGGGTTAGGGGACAGAATTAAGCGGAGTATTGTTTTGCGATTCCTTAGGCGTCATTACCCTAATATTGTCCTACTGCAGGAGACACATTTAATAGGCAATGCATGTCAGGCAATGAATAGGCGCGGTTATCAGTTGGTGGCCCATGCGCGGTTTACATCTGGGTCCAGGGGGGGCTGGTATTCTCATTCGATCCTCTCTCCCTTTTGCAGTTGACGAGGTGAAACTCGATGACAGGGGGGCGCTATGCGGTGCTCACTGGTAGGTGGGAGGGGAAGACATTATCCATACTTTCAGTTTATGTCCCCCCGGGTCTGCAGGCTTTAACCTACGCTGATCTGTTTAGAGTCCTTTTGGACCTTTCCGAGGGGCTTCTTATTTTGGGTGGGGACTTGAATTCAGTTGTTTCTGGCTCCTCTGATCGTCACCCTCCCAGAGTTCTACCCAGGGCACAAATGTGGTTGAGTGATTTGCTGGAGACCTTTGGGCTTGTGGACGCCTGGAGACTACTACACCCTACACAGTTGCAGTACACCTTCCACTCTGGGGCACACAGCAGCCTTTCTAGATTGGACTATTTCTTAATGCCAGCAGTCCAATCCTCCTCCATCAGAGAAATCCGTCAGCTCCCTAGGGGTATTTCCGATCACTCCCCCTTATGGCTCCGGTATGAGGTTGGGGCAGGCGATGAGGGAAGAGTTGCTCCTATTAATCCATGGTACTTTCGCAACCCCAAGACCCGTTCGGAACTTGTAAAAGCTATTGAGCATTATTTTGACGAAAATGTGGGGTCTGTTTCTTCTGCTTTTTCGCTATGGGAAGCATTTAAAACTGTTATACGTGGTCAGTCCCTGTCCTTGATTGTTGCTGCTAAGAAGGCCACCAATATGGAGGTTGTGCGATTGGAATCTGAGATAGCCGCTCTGGAGGACGATCTTCGGTTGGGCGTCTCCAGTATGAAATTGCACTCCCTTGCTTTTGAAACAAGCTGAATACAAGGCTCTGGTAACTGATGCTACGAAAGTGATGTATAGGGAACAGCAGGGCCGACTGTATGAGGTGGGAGACAAAGCGGGTAAATTGCTTGCGTGGTTGGACAAGAAAGAGAGGGTTAACCGTGTGGTCCCTGTGATTGAGCGGCTTGATGGTGAGTGTGTCACTGATCCAGCTGGGATCGTTCAATGTTTTGCGGACCACTTTGATACCGCATACACCTCTGTTTGTGATAGGGATGAAGAGGACTCCCGATTGTTGTTGCGGGACATTGCTTTGCCTCACCTTTCTGATGCTGACAGAGACCTCATGGATGCTCCACTTACAGTGGATGAAGTTGCGGTGGCTATTCGTTCCATCCGTTCGGGTAAGGCGATGGGTTTGCCCATTGAATTGTACAAGCTGCGACCTGATAAAATGGCGCCCTACTTAAGGGACATGTTCCTCGAGGCTCTGGAGTCTGGCTCCCTCCCCTTGGACCAGCGACTCGCTACTATCGTAGTCATTCCTAAGGAGGGTAAGCCACAGGATTGTTGTACTTCGTACAGACCTATTTCTTTACTCAATGCCGAACCCAAAATGTTGGCTAAACTATTAGCGAATCGCTTAGTAACTCTAATCCAGATCAATCCGGTTTTATCCCACACCGCAACACTGCTTTGAATCTGCGCAGACTCCACGGAGTTCTCGCGAGAGCCGGGACGCTTACTGAATCGCCCATTTTGGCCTCTCTTGACGCCACCATGGCCTTCGACACTATCGAATGGCCCTACCTTTGGGCGGCCCTCTTTCGAAATTCGGGTTTGGGCCGGGCTTCATAGCCTGGGTGAAACTTCTTTATGAGAGTCCCCTGGCCCAGGTAGTTGTTAATCGAAGAGTGTCTTCCGTTTTTATGCTTGGACGGGGTACCCCGCAGGGCTGCCCGCTGTCCCCTTTGCTTTTTGCTCTCGCTCTTGAGCCTTTGGCGGAGTGGCTCCGTTGGGAACCTTCTATGCGGGGCATCCGATGGTCTCCTGATTTCGAGGATCGAGTCTCGCTATACGCGGACAACATCCTCTTATATCTCACTTCCCCTAAAAAGTCCCTGAATGTACTTTTTGATGTTCTGACCTCTTTCGGAAAGAACTCCGGTCTTGTTATTAATTGGGCTAAATCCTGCGTCTACGTTTTGGCTGGAGATCTCCCTCCACTGCCGCGTAGATTTCCGATTCACGTGACGGAGACCGGTTTCAAGTACTTGGGAATTTATGTTTCCTTGGACCCCTCTAGGCGCTACGAGCTTAATTTGTTACCCCCCTTCAGCGGCTCACGCTCGATGTGGCTCGCTGGCGTAGGTTGCCGCTGTCGCCCCTCGGTAGAGCGGCGCTTTTCAAAATGATGCCTCTGCCTCGATTTTTGTACGCGCTTCAGAATTCCTTTGACCCGATTGCCTCAGGTTATTTTCGCTAAGTGGAGAGCCTACAGAGACGACTGGTCTGGGACGGGCATGCCCGTATTGCTCTTTCTAAACTCACGCTTCCGTGGTATGATGGCGGTATAGCCCTCCCGGACATCAGACGTTATTATTGGGCATCTCAGTTAAGTGCGATTAATCATGCGACCTACGCACCAGGCCCTGCCCCGGCGTTCTCCATGGATACATTTATTCTGCCAGGGGGGACCTTCAACAGAGCGTTGTACTCTGGAGGACTCCGTGGAACATTGACCGGTCCCACTGAGATTGCAGTGAGAGTGTGGCGTGATGCGAATGCGGCCTTGGGTTGGTATGGCAGGTTCACTCGGGCCACCCCTTTGTATGATTCGGAATGTTTGGGCCACTTGTGGAAGACGAAAGGCTTTGATAAATGGGATATGATTGGTATCAGCAGAGTGGGCGATTTGTGGTCGAAGGGTACTGTCAAGTCCTTTGCCGTGCTGCAAGCGGAGTACGAGCTTGGTGACAATTAATTCTTTAGGTATGCCCAGATCCGTCATGCTCTGTTGTCTGTGTTTGCTGCGGGTGATGATATTCCTGAGTCTCCCCCTCTGGAGGACCGCATTTTGGATGGTCATGTGCCCGACAGCACGATCTCATTGATTTATAAAAAACTCATCAATAACAGAGCTGACTTGCTGGTTAGCCTCAGGGCCGCGTGGTGTGCGGACGGACTGGAATTGGACGATGAGGACTGGCAGTCTGCTTTGTCCTCGCCCAGGGAGGTCGCCATTCCTGCTCGTTTGAGGTTCGTCCAGCTTAAGATACTTCACCGAGTGTATGTCACTGGGCCTTGTCTGGTTCGAATGGGTTTTTCCTTGGATGGGTTATGTAAGCGTGGCTGTGGGATGTCTGGTACCTTTCTCCACATATTGTGGGAATGCCCGGAGATGGTTAAGTTCTGGTCCCGAGTACATGAGGTCATGGAGAGTGTCACGGGTGTGTCCCTACTGCCCGAGGCCAGGCGTTGTTTGTTGAATGTTTGGGAGCCTAATGACTACGGCTCAGCACAGATTGTATGGACGACCCTTGGAAACATGGTTGCGAAAAGGGACATTGCCCAGCTCTGGGGTTCACATAGACCGCCCACCTTATCCGCGTGGAAAGAAAACATGGACTGGTGCATGTTCCGAGAGAAGACTGTGTACCTTTCCCGGGGACGGCCCAAGAAATGGGTTAGAATCTGGTCCCAATGGAACGCCTATCGTGGTAATATATGTACTCACCCGCAGGATGTAACCATTGATGTTTCTTCGTCCCCCTAATTGACATTCACTCTTCATCTATTGTCAATGATTCCGCCTGTTTCCTTGTCCGCCTCTATCCCCGTACAAGCCGATTGACATGTATCCATCTACCCTTTGAGCTCTGCCCGCACGGACCCATGATAATGTACTATTATGTTTTTGCCTTGTGAGGTTTGATTGTTTTCATGTATGTTTGTCTAGTTTCAATTAAAAAAAAAAAAAATTAAAATAATAAAAATAAAATACAATTAAAGTGTATCCTTGGGGATCAATTAAATCCGCTTGTCTTTTCAAAGCTAAGGTAAAAAAATAATAGCAAGGAAAAGTTATGTGGCCTCTTGGCAGGGAAAGGAAACAATATTAAAAAGCTTTCAATCATAAAGATTATAACAGTAGCTATTAAAAACATTCCTTGCAAACATTGATTTCAGATCCTTATTTGGTGTCAGTTGACAAAGCTCCATAGAGAAATATTTAGTTTAATTGTGCATTTGGTGCTTCTTGAATAACCTACACAGCTCCATATTTCTATGTATCATTCTGACCAAAGATTATGGTTTGGTTAGTGTTTGTTTCTATTTATATAAATGATCCTTTTTCATATTTTCTAGAAAGACTGCGTTCTGTAAAATGTGTGCAATAAAGACATACTACATCCCAGTAAAAAAAAAAAAAAACAAGTAGGGCCATCTGATTTGCCAATGGAGCTTTCTATTCTGTCTGCCATTTCAGTACTGCAAGAACGGTCCAGCTCCCAAAGTAATGAGCGATTTGAAAGGCTGCCTGCAAATCAGAAGAAAATGTTGTGATGACCATTAAAGCACTTGGGGAATTAGACCTCTAAAATGTTTCAAAAATAAGATAAAAAGGAGCAGAGTAGGTACACCCTGACTCCAGGGGCACGATTAAAACAAATGTCATGCCCTTGATACTGCAGTATTATGCCACAACCCAGTAGAGCCTTCCCATGAGGTACTGTGCTACTCTTACAGGTGCCACCGCTTAAGCTTCACCCTACCTTTGTTGCTTCATTACCATAAAAGTATCCCTGAGAAAGTACCATGTGGGTGAAAAATGATCGGCAGGATCTGCAGAAGTACTGTGTTACCCGCAACAAATATTAAAAACAAAATGTGGGTTGGGTATCCGCAGTCAGGTGTGTATGCACATGGGGTGGTGTGCATGGCATGGGCAGAGGTTATGTCCTAAAGCCGAACACCCACTGCACACTGCTGATGGCAGTTGAACGAATATGAGAAAAATACCCCAGAACTCTACGGAAAAATTGATAAAATGGCCTTTAAGTTAGATGTAGTAAAACGATCTTATGATATGTTAAAAAACTCAGAAATGCATTGAAAAACTGAAGAATAAAAATTATGATATAGTTAGGTATGGTAATACGATTTTAGTTTATGTTAAAGATAAATCACAACAAATTCATTGCAAAAAACAAAGGTTAAGGTGAGGTTATAGTTATGTGTTGAAATATGACCAAAAAAAGTTTAAAAATCAAATAACCACTGAAATTTTCCAGTTATAGGTTACTGAGCAACTTTAACATATGCCCCCTTGCACTGCTGATTAGCTCTCATATTTCATCACTCAGGACATGTTAGATGACATAATTGATGACATCACTATATTCAGTAGTTTACAGCAGGCATGTTGATCTTTCAGGATACTGGTGCCTATTAAACCATTATAGGCTTTGTTTCAAATAGCAATTTTCAGCTCTTTCACTGCATTTTTATAGGCTCTTCTGTATTTAACACTGTCCTAGTGTAAATCAGAATTTCCCAAGAACATAAACAATCATACTATTAATTTTTTTATGGAGGAAATTTCACGTTGTGACATTTTGAGCAAATTATTCACAATAGATATCTCAATACGCATGCAGAGTAGTAGGAACATTACTAGAGTGCTCAAGGTAAATGATGTCATTACAAGAAGAAATCATGATGTCCCTCAGTAATTTTGGTAGATCAGTATTTTCATGGACACTAGTACTTCGCAGTTATTTACAAAATGAAAAATGGATAGCATCACATCTATTGAATAATCTGTATTGCACAACTGTATTAATAGTGATGAACCTTTAGGTATAGAATTCATGAATGAATTGGAAGGATTTTAAAGTTTTGAACAAAAGTGACAGCTAACTAAAATAAAAGGAAAATAAATGAATGAGAAATGGTTGTTGTTACTCTGGTATATATCTGAAGAAATGTAATAATAAGAAGAGCTCTGCCATGGGGGTCTCTTCCAAGACTATTGGCTGCTTGTTGCTATAGGGTATATGAATGAAAGAGGGATAGGTATAATAGTGTTTAAATGGACCTTAAATGACCATAACCTTTATCAATATTTATCCGTATGTTTTTTTTGGGGGGGAATGTTTCCATTGCTCTGTTATTGATTTGGCTGCCTTCATGTGGTATATGTTTGTTAACTTGTGAGAAACAAATGTGCAGAGTCTACTTTGCATAGTGAAATGGATGACAATGCAAAAATCAATTTCTTTTCTCGCTGGTTGAACATCCTTTCTTACTTCCTAATAGGCATTTCTGAATCATCAAGTCTGTTCTGTTGTAGCAGGGTTTTCCAGTCAAATCCCATGCCGACATTCCCATCTACATATGTTTAAAGATAAATTAAATTCTACCATTATCTCCATCATTCCCCCCAAAAATATACTACCTGGTTGAGTCACTCCTTACAGCTAATGTCCTTCAACTCTTTAAATATCTTGGGGTATGTCCTATTTGAAATATTTTACAAAGATAGATTTCACCTCTCCAAGTATGGTTATGGGAAGATGGCAGTCATTGAGGGGATGCTGACATCTTCCACAGCTGCATGTCAGGAACTCAAATATTGATAGGCACACCTCATACTTTAATCCTTCTGAGAATGATTGATCACATGGCATTAAAGTGGGTTGATACATACACCTGTTCATTCAGAGGGTTAGATGGATATATATGTTAGCTAAAAACATCCATCAAATCAGGACTAATCAACAATGTATTAAAACATAGGCATTAATAAAACACAGTTAACCCAACTTGATTAAAACATTTTCTTTTTTTCTATATCTTTTTAATTGCATTTTGTAACAAAAGAAAAAAAAGGCATTTGGCACTAAAACACCTGAGAGTGCTGCAGTGTGGAGCATCATTATAGTTGGCCATTAGAAAATCACATCAGAGTACTTAACAAAGCATTTTACAGAAATTCTTGGGGTACATCAACAGGTAGATTGCCACAATACATCCTGAAGGTAGTCAATCCATTTGCCCCATACCTTTTTATCCTTCTTCGGGCAGCCACAGTTCTTATAAATCGAGGTCTCTGCCATGGCGCAGTGATCCATGAAAGGTAACCATTCTGCCGTTTAGGGGGTTGCGGGTGAGCACCAGTGCTTAGCAGTATCTCTTTTGGCTATTAGACAACCAATATTGTACGATGCCTTGTCCCCCTGGACCATCCCACCCTCTGTGAATGCACAGCAAAGTTCTGCAAGAGCCGCGCTCCACTGGGTGACCCAGGATACTACATAGAGTGTTGTGCACTCTAGACCAATATGTTTGTATCAGTGGGCAGCCCCATATCATAGTTAGCAGGGTACCTACTTCTCTCGCACAGCAACTGTAGTCGTAGTTGGGGACTGAAGCATTTTATATAATTTCTCTGGGGTGTAATAAATAAAATGAAAGTATCTGAACTGCACTGAATGCAGCTGAGATAGGATTGTCTGTGTCCTGGCCACCATCATGGCTTCCCACCAATCATCATCATCCAAACCCCCCCAGTCAGTCATCCATCTTTCTATCATTCATGAGAAAGGTTCTGGAGTATTTACATTTAATGTTTTGTACAAATTAGATATTCCCTTATTGTTAATTGTCTCGAAAGTACAGTTAGCCTTGAGATGATTATGGTTAGTAAAGCGACTGAAGGCCATTTTATAGGGTTCCAGAGTATATAGTTTCTGGGTGAACTGAATGAATTGGGATCTATGAAGATCGTTCTTCTGCCACTAGTGCAGCAAATGAATTCATATAAGAGGCTTATTTTATCCCCCAGAGTCAAATTTCGGCAAGAGTGTCTCTGAGGGGAGCCAGTCCCCTGCACACAATATTTCAAGGCTTTAGACCAGCTTAAGAGGTCCATAAGAGGCACCAACATCTCGTATTTCTCAATTTATGAAGTTTAAGTAGGATTGTCTCTGTCCATATGTAGGCCATTGTTAGTAGGGAGCATGGTGGCCGCCAGTAGTAGAGATGTCCTGCAGTCTTAGCCCCCACACCTCATGTTGATTGCGTCACCTTCATAAACAAAACTCACGAGGAACCATTCTCCCACAAATATGCGGAAAAAGTGGCACATTGCCTGCATAAAAAAGTAGAAGGCAGTGGGTCTGGTTAGTTTGGTAGCATTTAAAGTAACTGTGGAAGAGAAATGATCTTCTATAAAGCCCCTCATCCCTCAATCAAAAGTGGGAGTCATCCCCAAGCCGCCTGCTGTAGTTTAGGCCTACATTGCAGTAGTGTGGTGTGTAGTGAGCAACTTGGCAACTACGATGCACTGTATCTGCATGCGCCCGAGGGGCCAGACATGGATCCAAGGATTTATATAAATGTGTGAGGATAGCTCATGGTCCAAGCACGTAACTGCACTAAAGTCGTGAGTGTCTGTGTTGTGCGCCGCCGAGTGGGGCCTAACAACGTGGGGTCCATTGAGAGGTTTTTGATGAGGGTAGACTTACCCCGCGTCTCGAGCACGATGAGCTGTGCTGCCTGAGATCGAGTTGGTGCAGGACAGGCCACACAGGTGCAGCCTGATTGCGGTGGAGTCTTTTTAAAAAAAATGTATTTAGCATTTATTTCAACAGTCAGCTGTACAGTGAGCAAAATAGATATAAAAAAAAAGTAAGGAAGAATATCACATGATAAATAATGCTTCTACAGTACAAACAATTAATGTAGAGTACTTAAACATGTTAAATCCAATTGGTTATAGGCTCCCATATTTTTAGACCAAATGACCTTCTTTTTAATCCTTTAAGTTTATACATAGCAATTTCTAATCGATATATAGAGAGCAATTTGGATCGCCAGTGATGAAAAATTGGAGGTTCGACATCAATCCATCTAGAAGTAATACAGTAATGAAAAATTGACATACAAATAAACAAAAAGGCTTCTTCGGCTGTAGATCTAATGCCGATATTATTCGTTTGAGTGCCTAGGATTACTAATTCAGGGGATAACATTACATCAAGTCCTAGGCAATTATTAATAAAAGATTCTATATCAGCAATAAATCGAGAAAGTTTCGTACAATTAAAAAACATATGAATAGAATCATCCCCGGTTTCATCTCATCGGTTACAGCTATCACTAGTACCCGTTTTCCATCTCGCTATTTTTATAGGGGAATAATACAAATCAAAAACTGACATGTAATGTTGGCTTTGAAGTGAGCCATTAAATAGAATCTTAATTGATAATTCAATAGATCTTCCTATGTCGACGCTCTCAAGTTCAAATTTCCTTTTCCATTTGCTCTCTACTGAAAGAAGATCATCTTCAATTTGATTAATAACTGTAGCATAAACTAAACCTATTTTTTTTTAACTTTCCTACTTATTTCTAAAATAGAGTTTTTATTCATACAACTATGATCTAGAAGGCCTTTAGATTCTAAAAAACTCCGGATTTGAAGGTATTTCAAAAAATCATTTTTTGATAAACCATATTTAACTTGGAGATCTGAAAAAGAAATAAGTTTAGAATCTTGATATAAATCTCCTAATACATGAATTCCAGTTTGAGACCATCTTGTGATAATTTGATCATGGAAAATTGCTGGCAAACTATGGTTATTTAGAATGGGAGAATAATAATGAAGTTCTTTTAAACATACCACTTTCCTCCTTATTTGCCGCCAAACAATAAATGCAGCTAATACAATTTTAAATTTGGTTTTTTTATAATAGCTGGGTTCTATGATTTTTACCAAACTTTGTGATACTTTATCACCTAACAGTAGTTCATAAACTGACGGGTATACTGATTCCTCAGTAATAACATCCCTAAGAAGTAATATGCCCATATGTCTTAAAAAAATAAGACAATAATACAGCCGGAAGTTAGGGACTCTTCAGCCGCCTTGTATTCTTGGCAAAATACACCATTTTAAAGCACGTCTTGAGCGATGATAGCCCCAGAGGAACCTAGATACCATTCTATCAATTTTGGTAAAATAAAATGACGGAATTAGCAAAAGGATTGTGCGAAATAAATATAGAAACTTCGGAAAAATTAACATTTTAATAATATTAACACGGCCGAACAAGGAAACATTTAAATTATTTAGCCTTTCTAGCACCTTATTGGAAGATGTGAGGACAGGCTCAATGTTAAGGCGTATAATGTCATCAATCTTGGGGGAAATAGTTATCCCCAGATATTGGGCTTCTGAGGCAAAAGTTATTTCACGTGGTCGCCCCCATTCCGAGTGAATCAGTTGAGTTTTAGTTATATTTAATTTATAACCAGAGAGTACGCCAAATTCTTCAGTTAAACTAAATATTTTTGGGAGTGCCCGTCTGATATCTATGGTGGTAATAGCGACATCATCTGCATAAGCAAATACTTTAAAACGATTCTCACCAATTATTACAGGAATGATGTCTATTGCAGTGCTTAGTTTACGAAGATAGGGTTCTAAGTATAAGGCAAACAACAAGGGGGAGCAAGGACAGCCTTGCCTTGTCCCTCTTGTTATGGAAAAGCCTTCAGAATTAGTATCTGTTACCCTAATAACTGCTTTGGGATTGAAATAGAGAGCTTTTACTGCAATAATATATGAATGTGGAAGTCCCATCCATATTAAAACAGACCACAGAAACCCCCAGGTGACCCTGTCGAACGCTTTTTCAGCGTCCAACAGGGCCACCGCAACGGGAGACTCTGAGGCCTGCGCCCAGTCCAGCAAGGCTATTATTTTTTTTACATGATCGGTGGTGTCTCTTTTAAAAATAAATCCATGTTGTCTGATATAAACCAAAGAAGGCATTAATGTGTTTAGTCTATTAGCCAAAATCTTAGAAAATATTTTGCTGTCGGCCGTTATAAGAGAGATAGGTCTATATGAACCTAGCTCTTCACTATTTTTACCTTTTTAAAAAAAAAAAAATTATTGTAGCAGCCGACCATGATGCTGGTGGATAACCCGCGAAAGCAGACTGAAAAATCTTAGTCAATTCTGGTTTTAAGACATTCATTAAGACCCGATAAAATTCTAATGGAATCTGATCTGGTCCCATTGCCTTACCGGCAGCTAGGCTAAGAATGGCTATTTCAATTTCTTCCCAGATAACTGGGGCACTAAGTACCTCTTTTTGCTCACTCGATAATTCAATTTTATGAATTTCTTCAAGGTATTGTTTAATATCTAAATCAGATGGTTGGTTGACTTGATGATATAATATTTTATAAAATTCATTAAATGCTACAAGTATATCATCTTTCGAGGTTTTCACATTTCCATTTATATCATAAATTTTAATGATCTCATTGGACATGGCACACTGACGAAGTCTCTGGGCCAGAACTTTCCCTGTTTGTTCGCTCAGTTCATAGCTTTCAGTACGATATTGAGAGAAACGTAAAGCTACCTGATCAGCAATATGGGAGTAAACTTGACTACGTTTAATAGATAGGTCAATTTGAGATTCTTCCACATTCTTGTTATTTTTGATACTTTCTGCTAGTCGTAACTCCGCTTCTAAAACCATATCACAATCTTTGTTAAATTTATCCCGATTGCATTTCTGTTGAAAATTTGAGTATTTTAAGGTTTCACCTCTTATAATAGATTTAAATGTATCCCAAACTATTGGAATTGATGCGGATTCATTATTTATCTGAAAGAACTCTTTGATGATATTTGTCATAAAAAGTATATAATCTTGTTGTAGTAGCAGGTTCCTCTGGAACGACCAGGTTGATTGCGAGCGCGACCCAATAGATGGCAAATTAAGATTAAGAAGAACAGGGTTATGATCTGACAATAATTTCGGAAAAACTTGTATTTTATATTTATCAGAAAAGAACTGGGAAAGAAAAAAATAATCAAGACGGACAAATTTCCTATGTGGGGCAGAAAAAAAGCTGTACCCAGGACCTGCGGAGTGTAAGGTGTGCCAAGCATCAAAAAGACCGTTGTCTATACCCAAGGACCTTAAAGCCTTAAACGACCGTAATTTGGAGCCTACATAGCTTTCGTTTTTCCTAATATTAAAACTAGCTTCCAAATGAATGTTTAAGTCTCCACTGAAAATAATAGGAGTATTACATAATGCTAGCTCCTGGTTTAGAGAATTAAACAGCTCTGAGTCATCCAGATTAGGGCCATAAACAGAATAAATCATAATCTTATTCTGAAACACTGAAATTTCAGCCAAGTCCCACCTGCCCCACCTGTCCGCTGATGTCTTAAGAACAGTACCTAAATTACGCCTCATAAGTATAGCTACTCCTCGTTTAATTCCTGTCTGTTTAGAACAAATCACTAAGTCTAGTCCCAGATTCTTTAATAAATCTCTTTTCCCCCAAGAAACATGAGTTTCTTGAAGGGAAAGAATATCAATTTGTAACAAATGTATCATTTTGGCTAGGATTCCTCTTTTTCTACAATCATTAAGACCATTAACATTGAAGGTACAAATTTTAATTTCCCTACCCATCAGAAAAGGTAACAATTAAACATCGACAAATCATCACCATCAAAAACCAGAGATTTAATATTCTTGCCATGTGAGAATTCATTCACTAGAGATCTCCTTATTGTACTGTTATCAAAGTTTTTACAAAAACAAACTAAACTATCTGAGAAAAAAAATCCATACAGAATAAGTACCGTAGTATACGGGTTTTGCTCAGTTCCAACTGCTGTTGAATTACACCCCCACCACCTCCCCCCCACTCCACCCACGCCCACCCAACCACCCCGCCCACACCCCCATCCCACTATATGAGGCACAGGGACAGCCAGTCCCTGGGATCACCGAGTGCTTTCCCCCCCAACTCCCAACTGACTTGAAGAAAGAGAAAGTCAAGAAAGAAAAAAAAACGAAAAAAAAACCAAACAGATTGACAGCCTAGCCCGACCTAACCCAGCCAGAACCAGCCTAAGAATTCTAAAAACATCATAGTATCATCATAATTAATTGCATTAAGAATGAAACCGTACATGACTATACATGATAATGCTTATCTAAACACATTTTAACAAACGATCATAAAGAAATAAGTATTCTTTAGCAAGAATTTCAGATACAAAAAATCTCGTTTGTCCATTCACAATAACTTTGAGTTTAGCTGGGTTCTGAAGATAGACTGTGGCGCCTTTTTCCTGAAAACCAGAAATTAGCTGTCTGAGATGCCATCGTTTGGACACAGTTAAAAAAGCTACACCCTTTTGCAGAACGTTTTCTGTCAGGTCTAGCTAAATCAGAGACGGCCTCTCTGGCCAAAAAATTGTTCAATCTGACCAAAATAGCACGTGGATAATCTCCTTCTTTTGGTTTTGATTTTAAAGATTGCGGTGGAGTCAAACACCGCTGTGGAGAGAAGCAAAGTTTGCCTGCGTGGAAGTACCGAGGGGGATAAGGCGTTCCGGAGTCCCCGCTCGGTGAGGTAATGCTGAATGTAGTTGTGCCCTGAGAAGGATGGCCGCATGTAAGGAATCTGTCCTGACTGCACAGCAGAGGAACTAAGGGACGTGGCTGAGGCCCAGGCAAAATCAGAGGTGAGCCAGGAGAGCCAGTGTTAGGCAGAAGGCAAGAGAGAGTGAGGATGGGCAGGACATTGTGGCTGTTGAGGCTCCCCTGTAGTGTAGTTCCTATCATCCCAATAGGCTCTGCGCATTGGAATAATATCTTCAATAGTATAGACCTAGGGCAGAGGTTAACTAGGTCTTCTACCGACGATATTAGACTTAAAGTTTTGTGTTTGCCAGCTAGCTCAGAGTTCACTAGAAACTTTCTCGAATAGGCAAGGAGGATTTTAACCTCCCTGGATAGACAAGAAGGGATTTAGCTTCTGACAACCATAGAACATGACAACTTTGCTCTCCCCTAATCAAGAGTGTATCTCTAGAGTCGTGTGAAAACAAAAGACAACTTATTTTACTCAGTCAGTTCAGTGCATTCTTAGTTTCACCAGATTGTAGAGAAAAGGAAAAGACGGGCGTGTTCAATAAAATATGTTATTTATTGATCAGTCTCCTTTCTCATACAAGAGAAATGAATCGCTATTATTGTAATACTTATAGTTAAGTAAAGTGCATACAGTAAAGACAGAATTATAAAATAATACTGTAAAAGCATTGATATGGTTTCTAAGCCATATGATACCTTAAAATGGATAAAATAGATACATACATATATACATTTTGACTAATCATACTCAACTGGTGCTTCTAACCACGCCTACCCCAGTGTACCTGACCTAAGCCTAATACGTGGGCGGGAGTAGATAAGTAGCAGTTTAAGTTAAGTTTGTTTGCCAAGGGACTGATTCGAGAATTCTCTGCAAGGGATTATTCAGTTCTGTACCTGAGATCTAGAATGATGGAGGGCTGGTATCTCTTATCCCAGGTCTTGATATTCCAGCTGCCTGCGAGGGCTGCTTGGAAGCGCCGGAGCTGGATTTCTCAGCAGGAGAAAGGCAGCGTCTCGTTCTCAGCGCGTCAGGAAGGCGGGGCAGCGCCTGTGGGCTTCGCTCTCTGCTGGGCTCCTCGGCATGTCTCGCTGCTCCGATCTCGTCACCACCGCATGTGTTTGCTTAAGGCAATGTCGGTAATATTTATACCTGAAAGGTGCCGAGATTGACGTAAGGATGGACATATATACGTCAATAAGGATGTCATATGAACGGGCTCGTTCGCACATTCTTTTGCTGAAGTTCTCTGTGAAATCAAAACAATGGCTATGGGAATTTCCCAGATCGCTGTAGGTTTGATTTGTTTTGAGAACTCCGTATGCCTTATCAGGGGCTGGAGGAATATCGCTTGTCTAATTAGATGGCATGCGTTATGACCTAATCAGATAACGCGCTTCTGTGCCGTGGTGTGGCTTAATCAGATAACGGTTTTTGCACCGTTGGATGGCTGCTAGTTAATTATTAACCAGACCAGGGTCAGGAATAGGGGAATCGATACAGTACCTATAGGAATACATCACACCCACTCCACGTAGACTATGTCCATATTTACAAATCTAGGCATAGTGAAACCAGTAGCGTTTGTGTATATCGTACCACCCCAAAATACATTCACATGTATCCTGAAAATTTTGAACTACGAAACATAATCACATGTACTATCACATCTACCATATGCACAAGCAGTCTAATAATGCTAAACATATAACGCATATTTTAAATTTATCATGCAAAAATGAGGAAAATACACATGAAATGGCTCTTAATACAGAAAAAAAGTGAGAGACCATTTCATCACAATCATAAAGTTATGTATAATAGTGCTAGAGGATAGCGAATGTCTCGTGACTACCTAAAATAGAAATTTAGTTCTCTAAGAATAATGTCTACTTTAAGCAGAAGATAAGTGTCCCAAAAAATCGTAAATATTTTTGAATTGGGGAGAAAAAAAAACTCTTGTAGTCTGAAAAATGATGAGAGAAAATATTTTCATATCGTTTTTTGAAAAGTTGAAGGCCAAATTCAGCATGTAGGGAACTCCGAGTGCTAATTTGCTCAAAGTTATTCCTGCTGCTCTGGTGAAAACATCATATCATTTAGACTGTTGAAAAAACTGTCAACAGCTTCTTGCGTAAGTTCCACTAATTCGGAAAAGGTTGTTACCATGCATTCATGAGCCTGAGCATGATTGCCTCCATTGATGTTTTGATCAGCATAGCTGACTGAAGGTCGTACCTGATCGATGCTGCTTTCATCTTGTGCTTCACTACCCCTCAATCGTAGTGGTGAACTCTCCATGAATGCCGTCATCAGGATTGGTAGCCGCTGGGGACAGCACAATGCATGAGCCGTTACCGGACCCAACAAGGTATCTGCGTCCATTGGCACATCCGATAGTAGTGCCAGACAGGTGTCCAACACGCATTATTCGCCGCATAGCAAGCACCTTAATACAGGCATAACACAACTTTGCCACATTGGTCTAAATGAAAGAGACCAAGTCATGTTCAGGTCTCTAAGCCGGGATAGTCCAAGGATTTTAGTCACCCGGTCCCGGTAGCCAATGGCTAGGATCATTTCTTCCCTTGTCGCAGGTGTTTTGTCTGTGACATGGTTTGCCATAGCGAAATAACAGGATCAAAAATAGAATACCCGCTACTAGTCCCAAAAGGAGTGGAAGTCCGCCAAAAATGGAATGGACAAAGTCTGGAAAAATACCCAGGATGGCTTTGAATGGAGTTAAAGCACCCGAAAACACTGCTTTAAATACACTGGAGACACCAGTGGTATCAGAAATATTTAAGATTTCGTTCAGTATTTCTGCGAAATGTATGGGGGAATTAGTTGATAATAATGAATGAATCTCTTCTGTTGTCCTTGCAACTTGGAGATCATACGTTTCTTTTGACGACGTGAGCCTGGTCGGCGTCTGTAGGAGCACAGTCTTCATTCTGCTTAAAGTATCTATTCGAATAGAAGCAATTTTCAAATCGGGCCATAACCATGCCTCCCTGTCTGGAGAATTGTTCGGGAACAATACTCGTTCACAGCACATGACCTTCCTAGTCACGGTTATGAGATAAGGTTTTCCGGGCAGCAAACTACAACATCTGCGATCTACTATTAGAATGTAACTCCAGTTCGAGAGTCTCCTAAAGAATGGTTCTATTCGTGTTGCAGGTGTGCCTAGCTGGTAACATGAAAGGTTATTTGAAGTCCCTTCACAGGCTCCATGCAAGCTAATACCCTGACACAGAAGTGTACCGCTTAGTGATCTTGCACAATTATTGCCACTGAGAAACACTTTCTGGCCTTTATTACTGACACATTCGTGTGTATAGGGCAAGTTCCATATTGACTTAATGTACCCTTTACCCAACCTTTCATACTGGCCTGCCTGTATATATTTTTGGCAGAATTGAAACTGGAAAGTAGTTATCGGAATATTTATTATTCCATGTATTATCCATTCAATGACAGGTCGTTCTGACATTGTTAATGGTAATCTCTCAAGTTTTTCAATGCTCAGAATTGTATAGTCAGCACCCTTCTGTGCCAAACTGATTTGTTTATCAGTAAGGTTAAAGATATTAAATAATGACGTTGTGTTGATTAAACGCCAAGGCACATAGCCAGAACGCAGATTTTGTAACGTCCAGCCAAGCTGTACAATAGAACGCAATTGGGACTGACCGTGTTGTAACATCAGTAAGTCTTGCGATATTATATCGATTGCTGAAGACACAATGCTGTCCAGAGAATATGTTCTGGAGGACAGAGTCATTAACCCATTGTCCACCACAGAAAGTGATTTTTCCAAATTAATACGGTCAATTTCCCGTATTTTTTCTGCTGTCTCAATTTGAGTTACTTTCCAAACTTCGTTATAAGCTGCATATATAGAGGCCGCTATGAAACGTTTTTGACGCTGTTTGCGTGGTCCCAATATGAAATCACGTAAGTCAGCACCTTCTGTAAGTAAAGTTAGGTGTTGCTTAGTTTCAGCCAGTGTGGACGTTCGTAGCCATTGAAGGCAGAGCTTGCCCACGCTGTAGGTGGTTACTATCCCTGGATGTTGTCTTTGGGAATATCTAGGGTCTGGCCTAGTCAATGTGAACCCCTGTACTTTGTTCAGGAATCTGTCTTGACAGTTATTTGTATCTGTGGGCCAGATCAACCATTTTTTCCATTCAGGATGTGTTCTGTTTTGGTTTAATATATGGTTTACGTCTATCTCAACATCTATAGAGCTATTACTGTTCACTGTTGGCTTTGGAATAGACGGTTTGTTCAAATCTTTGATTTTGGCTAAGCCAAGACAGGTAGTTTGTTGAATAGTGTCATTCAAAAATATAATTTGTTCTGGGATCATGCAGGCTCTAAACAATGATTCTATACCTTGTACTTGCCAATCTCTTGTACCCCAAACAGTTTTTGCTTCAATATTATTGTTCCAGAAATCAAACCCAAATGTATTCATTTGTTCAAAGAATGAATCGGAATATATCAATTTTGTGTTTGTAAGCATGGTCTTCATACCTGTCTTATTTGACAATTTGAAATAAAATGTTTCTGCATTACTTGTGTTAAACCCTGAAAAGTATGAATATTTATCATAAAATGTTTTTGAGCTGTCTTTTGGAGGAGTAGCACAATGTTCCCATTGGTTATAATTTAAAACATTTCTAGGTTGAGCAGATTTATGTAGATAATGGTTACCATAGTGGTTGTAGCAGAACATCTGATCATAATTAGACGAACCCTGCAAATAATCATGTTCTGTAAATTTAGCAGACATCACAAGATCAGACATCATATCATTAATACTTTCAAAGTCCCAATCATCAGCAAATGAGCTCGGTTTTACAAAGTCACTCAATGAGATCTTGAATTGGTGTGGATACTTCAGGATTTCAACCGGACCATAGATTTCATAATCAGTTTTGTCCCATGCTACACCGCCTGGTATAGGATTGGCTGTGAAGTTCACTGAAGAAAGTTCTCTTTTCTCGATGTGTGAAGATGTGTGTGGTTTAAGGACCAAGTTGATTTTCTGGCTTGCTGTGTCCATTTTAGCATATTTTCCTTCAATGAAATGTCCCAAGCATAGTACCATGATGAGCCAAAGAATGAGGATAAATGCACCGAAGGCCACCCAAAATTCAATCCATGGAGAAATCAGATAGGTTTCTTTCAGCTGTTGAAAAAGTTCCTTAGCTTTGTCTTTAAAAGTTTTTGTTGATGGCTGTTTCTTTGCTTCACTCAGATCTTCAGATGAATCATCGAAGTTGATGAAGTAGCCGGATGCTGTTCTGTCAATTGTTCCAATTGTTTTTGGATTTTGCTTTGTTTCATTAGCAAAGTCTGCAGTTACATCATCATAGGTTGTTGTTTCTTGATGAAAAGTTTTAATTTGGGTTTTAAGAGTTTCAAGTTCCATTGCTTTGTTGCATAGTCCTTGTTGATTCACTGTAGATTTTCCAAATGTGATCAGTCTTCCAGTTTGAGCCTCTGTATTCGTAGCAAACATTGGTGTTCTGCTACTTCTTGGGAGTCCACTTGGCCTACTGTTTGTTATCGGCCACATGATTGTGGTTTAACCAGGTCGATGGATACAACTCGGTTCTCCTTTTTACCAGCAAGGGGCGGTAGTACTACTGATCTTGTCCCGTTGACAGACAAGACAGGAACTGCTTTTCTGTAAGAAGGCCCAAATTCCTTCTTTACCGCGATCTTCTCTCTGACTAGATCCCCGACTTTTGGAATCCAGACAGGCCTTGCTGGGACAGGTGGTTTCTCTTCAGTGGTTGTTGGCTGTTGTTTCAACTTTATGTTGCTCAGGTCTTTTCTTGTTTCATTTAAGTCCTGTAAAATAGCCAAACGATCTTTGATATCAAAGCTTTTGTCTTTAACCACTGAAGTCTGACTATCAAGATCTTGGATCATCATTCTAGTCCCGAACAATAGTTCGTACGGACTGAACCCTTTCAGAGAATTCCTTGGCAGGTTATTTAGACTACGTTGGACACTTATTAAATGTTTGACCCACCCAGCTCCCGAACCTAATACCTTTTCCGTTATAGATTGCTTTATGTCTTGGTTTTTTCTTTACACCATCCCGTATCCCTCAGGAAGGCAGTGACAAGAGTCCCGCTATGCTATGCTCATTTGTCCATGCTTCCCTATAAGCCTGAGGGCTAAAGGGAATACATTATTCATAACGTAGCATGCTTCTAGCGTATATGCCATTATAGACTTGCAAATCCTTGTATCACAGTCCAGACGTCAGCCGAGCGCTGGGGTCTACATCATAAGTGAAAATTAGTCTTTTTATGTTAATATAACGCTTTTCGTGATGGGTACATTCTTATTGTTGTTGTTTTTCTGGAGCGAAGTGCCATGGCAATAGTCCTCCTCGCTCGCCACTGCGATCTCTATTGCAGTCTGGGCAGTTTTTTACAAAAATGTGATGATGCAGGCTCATGCCTGGCCACCAGTACACTGATTGTAATTCTTCCAGAGAATCTTTTAGCTTAAGGTGTCTGAGACCCTCACCCATATGTGCGTCTGCTATTAACAAGCCTCTCCTGTCCGTGTTTGGAATTACTCTATCCCCCACTCCAGGGATTCGAGCAAAAGGGACTGAGTTTGCATCGATTATGTATGTATAATTGAGTGGATAATTGATCGGTAGCGCTGAGCAGTCGCCTTTTGATGACGTTTTCACCGCCAGCACAGTTTCACCTTCAATGTGTTTTACTGCACGCTTTTTTGTAGCTACGGAAGCCGATTTTGTTGCTTCCGCTGTGGCTGTCTCAGCCAATGAATTCCCTGCAACGTGAACGCCATCACGCTGATGACTCAGTGAATGTATCACGTGAGTTTTGGTAGTTCTTTCTTTAAAAGAACTAATTGTTCCCAAAGCGCTTTCTGCTTTATTGTGGCACCTGTGTCATCTTTGTAACCGTTTTTAATCCATTTCTGTAAGTCGTTATTGTATGATTTGACGCAGTAATACGAATCGCACACTATAAGTGTCGGGAATTCGCGATCGGCATTATCTAGCGCCATTTTCAATGCTATTATTTCAGTTTGTTGTTCTGAATTATTTTCCACTGAGTGTGTTTTTGTAAGCAGAGGTCTTAATTTACCTCCGCGCCACACTTCTTTTACAATTTTGCACGTGGCGTTGTAAGCCAGCTCTCCCCAAACTGAGGGATGTCCGTCTGTATATATTACACAGGCGTACTGTCGTAAAGGCAGAATGTCGATTGGCAGAGGGTATTCTCTCTCATATTTTAGAAATTTTAATTCTTTCATTTCCGGGTCAAAATAGTATTTTACTTTGTCTGTAGCAACAGAATTTACCCATTGTACCCATTCTGGATTTAGTGCAGTTGTCGGTAAATTACATGGTGTTGTTAATGCCTCAAAAGCTGATTCTGCTGTTCTGACTGTAACCTGTCTACCGTCTGCTTGGCATTTCTCCTTTGCTACAGCTGTTTGAACCGCATGAACAATGCTTTCCTTAATGCTGAACCTTTTTTCAGCTTCTGTGTACAAATGTGATTTGTATGCTATTGGTACCTTCTCTCCTTCATTAGAGGTCAGGTATGTGAATCCGCATCTTCCTGGGATGACTCGAATCACAAGGTTGCGTGTATTGTCACGTGTTTGTAATTTTGTTTTAATTAACATATCTGTTTGTAAAGATCTCAAAATTTCTGTGTGTTTTTGAGTCCAATTGATTCTTTTAAAATCTGGTTTTATTAGATCATAGAGAGGTTTAATTCTCTCTGCATAATTTATAATGTAAGTTCTTCCGAAATTTAGGAAGCCTAGAATTGATTGTAAGTTTTTCAGTGTTCTAGGTGCTTGGATTACTGCACATTTCTCTAGGAAATTGTCAGCCAGGCTTTTGCCTTCACTTGATAGTTCATATCCTAAAAACAGGACTGTTAGATGGGCAATTCTTGACTTTTTAAAGTTGAATTTGTAACCCTCTGCTGCGAACCCAAGTATTATGGTGTTCACTCTCTTCAAGTGAGTATCCAAGTCATCATCTGTTAGATAGATGTCGTCGACATAAGATAATGCCTCGTCATCATATGTTTGTAGTAATTCAGTTACTCTCGCTGAGAATAATCCTGGGCTGTTCTTGAACCCCTGGGGCAAACGACAGAATTTTTTTTTCGTGCCATTTATTGAGAACGCCGTCAAATATCTGCTCTCTGGTGCTATATTTTGACAAAAGAATCCATTAGAAATGTCTAATGTGGTTTTGTATTTTTTGCGCACTATGTTATTCATTAGTGCAGCACTATGCGAGTTTTGTACCGCAAATGTTTTGCAACATGAGTTAAGGTGTCTGTAGTCCAAAACAAGACGATATGAATTGTCTGGCTTGGAGACAGGAAACAAAGGGTTGTTCATTTGTGAGGTGCAAGTTTCAGTCACCCCCTGGTATTCAAGTTGATCTAGGATCTCTTTTACCTGTTTTTTAGCTTCTTGCTTAATCGGGTACTGCCTCTGTGCAGTAGGTTGTGATTTTAACTGGATTTTGTGAGGAGTAGAGTCCTCATCCCATCCCACATGATTTTTATATAAGGCAGGGGCTTGAGCTACTGCCCACTTTCTTGCAAGTGTATATTTTTTATGAATTGGAATATGGTTTGAGAAGGCAGGCATAATTATTTCTTCACCATGTGGGCACTCCCTGACAAACTCTGGAGGCCAGTCTCGTTCAGCTAGAAGGATGTCATAGCCCTTGGAGATATTATCCCAAAATAGACCCCTTATTTTTCTAGTCTTATCCCCCTCTATACGCAATGTTATTTCATATATTTTATGAGGTTTGCTAACTCTGGTATCTGCAGTTTCCACCTGAATGTATTCATTCGTGTCCACTGTCTCCAGATGATTCATAAGGACTTTGCGAGCTATGCTCACTTCTGCTGCGCTGTCTAGCATTGTCTGAGCCCATTCTCCGTTTTTCAGCTGTGTCCTCAGTATTCTCGGCATTGTTAATTACTTTAATACTGGCTACCTTCTTTTTTGGAAATTGTAATTTTTTTCTCTGATGAGCAGGTTCTTTGTCTTTGGACTTGACGTGCTCTTCCCTGTGTTCTGATCGTCCTCTTCTTTCCGATTTCTGCGAGGAAGTCTGAAAAGATTGAGAGGGACGTGTATCAATATCTTGATATCTATCAGGTTTTTTTATATTATCCCTATTTCTAAGGTTGTATTTTTTCACAGAGGGCTCCCTTTGGGGAGACTTGCATCCTTGATCAGGAGATCTTTCTCTCCGCCGAGGAGACCTTCCTCTGGACTGGAATCTTTTTTCTTTAGGATTGGATTGCTTATTTCCATCCCAGCTCTTTTTTTGAGTGTTTAAATTATTTTTTATAAATACCTTTTCAGGACTTTCAACTAGGACCGGCCACGTTGCTCCTGGTCTACCTAGTGGACCGAGCCTGGTGATGTGATTATTATGTTTTAGGGCGCCATGAAACAAGAGCAGGTGCTCTTGGAATTTGAGTGGTATTTCCACTTCCTCGAAAGGAGTGTACTCACTAGGAGGTTCCTCTATTTTGTAATAGTGGAAGTCCTTTGTTACAGCGTTTGCTGCTGGAAAGTTTATCCATGAATAGAATACCTCTGTCTGCCGATATTCATGTGCCTCAATTACGAATATGACTGTACCACCTCTTGGTGTCAGTCCATTTTCTATAAGTTTTAGGGTTATAGATTTCCTTATGTTGACCGGGATGATTATTGCATCTGGGTCATTTTCCAGCAGAGTATTGTCTGCTACTAGGAGTTCAGCTGCTAGTCTCCCTGTCTCCCTTTCTTCTTCACTTTCTGTCATTTTACTGACAGGAAGGTTATTCTGTATGTTTGCAGATCAGGTTTTTATGGAAACAAAGATTAGATGCACAATATTTTGGAACAGTGTATCCTTCAATGTTGAATAAACCAAGAACCATACATAGGAGTCTCCTCCTGCGAGGTTTGGCGGATATGACCTTTCACCCACTCCAGACGTCTTTGGAGTATTATGGGAAAAAAGGGGTTCTGTGTGAAAAAGCACGACTGAGTTACTCTAATGTCTTGCGTTAGTTTTATCGCCTATCCAAACGTTGGGCGCCATGTAGTGTAGTTCCTATCATTCCAATAGGCTCTGCGCATTGGAATAATATCTTCAATAGTATAGACCTAGGGCAGAGGTTAACTAGGTCTTCTACCGACGATATTAGACTTAAAGTTTTGTGTTTGCCAGCTAGCTCAGAGTTCACTAGAAACTTTCTCGAATAGGCAAGGAGGATTTTAACCTCCCTGGATAGACAAGAAGGGATTTAGCTTCTGACAACCATAGAACATGACAACTTTGCTCTCCCCTAATCAAGAGTGTATCTCTAGAGTCGTGTGAAAACAAAAGACAACTTATTTTACTCAGTCAGTTCAGTGCATTCTTAGTTTCACCAGATTGTAGAGAAAAGGAAAAGACGGGCGTGTTCAATAAAAGATGTTATTTATTGATCAGTCTCCTTTCTCATACAAGAGAAATGAATCGCTATTATTGTAATACTTATAGTTAAGTAAAGTGCATACAGTAAAGACAGAATTATAAAATAATACTGTAAAAGCATTGATATGGTTTCTAAGCCATATGATACCTTAAAATGGATAAAATAGATACATACATATATACATTTTGACTAATCATACTCAACTGGTGCTTCTAACCACGCCTACCCCAGTGTACCTGACCTAAGCCTAATACGTGGGCGGGAGTAGATAAGTAGCAGTTTAAGTTAAGTTTGTTTGCCAAGGGACTGATTCGAGAATTCTCTGCAAGGGGTTATTCAGTTCTGTACCTGAGATCTAGAATGATGGAGGGCTGGTATCTCTTATCCCAGGTCTTGATATTCCAGCTGCCTGCGAGGGCTGCTTGGAAGCGCCGAAGCTGGATTTCTCAGCAGGAGAAAGGCAGCGTCTCGTTCTCAGCGCGTCAGGAAGGCGGGGCAGCGCCTGTGGGCTTCGCTCTCTGCTGGGCTCCTCGGCACGTCTCGCTGCTCCGATCTCGTCACCACCGCATGTGTTTGCTTAAGGCAATGTCGGTAATATTTATACCTGAAAGGTGCCGAGATTGACGTAAGGATGGACATATATACGTCAATAAGGATGTCATATGAACGGGCTCGTTCGCACATTCTTTTGCTGAAGTTCTCTGTGAAATCAAAACAATGGCTATGGGAATTTCCCAGGTCGCTGTAGGTTTGATTTGTTTTGAGAACTCCGTATGCCTTATCAGGGGCTGGAGGAATATCGCTTGTCTAATTAGATGGCATGCGTTATGACCTAATCAGATAACGCGCTTCTGTTCCGTGGTGTGGCTTTATCAGATAACGGTTTTTGCACCGTTGGATGGCTGCTAGTTAATTATTAACCAGACCAGGGTCAGGAATAGGGGAATCGATACAGTACCTATAGGAATACATCACACCCCCCACGGTGTAGGGGAGAGAACAATAAAGAAGTTGAAGAGGCCCAGGGAAGACAGGGTGTGGGCCAGAAATTTTAAAGGAAAACAACACAAAATCAAAGTTGATGTACTGTCAGCACATGAGTAAATGTGGGGAGGAGTGCCCAAACACGAGGAGGACAGGAGGAGACAGGCAAAGAGCTAAAAGGCAGAGCACACACTGATGGGCTAAGCCAAGTGGTTCTCTAAGGTGGACCTCAACTCTGGGTACCATCAACCCATGCTGGATGAAGCCAGTCATTATATAACCACGTTTTTGAGTCCTAAAACACCTCCACTGCAGAGGATACACCAAAACTGAGCCTCTTCAATCTCCTCAGCAGAGGTGTTTTAGGACACAAATAGGGAGGCGGTATCAGGACTAGTTGGCACCATCAACATCAGCGACGACGTCCTGATCTTTTCGAACACCTTGGAGGAGTATCATATCCGGCTGAGTGCTTCCTTACATCAGTTTGTTGATCAAGGACTAACTCTCCAAAAGAGCAAATGCTCTTTCTACACAAACGAGGTAGAATTATTCAGCTGTCGCTTCTCAAAGGAGGGCCTTCAAATGTATCCAGCAAAAGTTTTTTTTTTATAACTTTATTTAAGTTTTGTAAGAACATAGAACCAGTACAGCAGTTATACTGCACAGGTAGAGACATGATTACAAAGGGAAAAAAGAGATTGTGATAAGAGATAAGCACATCACATCATCCAAATCAGCATTCAAAGCAGTAATCACTGTAGCAAGGTTCAGGATCCAGGAAAAGTTGAAGCTGTCAAAGCGGCTGCAATTTTCCACAACCTCACGAATAGCATAGCTTCCTGGAAATGGTTAACTACAGCAGGAAGTTCATTCCCCCACTGGCAACCATTTTTTTTAACCTTGGAGGGCATTAAACAAGGAATATACACTGTGGGAGAGGATGAGTGAAGCATTGCAGGCGTTTAGAGAGGTAAAAGGGGCACTGCTTCGAGGAGCCTCAGTAGTCTACTTCAGACCAGGAGGCCAGACAGAACTTATTGTGAATGCCAGCCCCATAGGGCATGGGGAAGTACAGATGGAGCAAAACAAGTTGGGAGAGTGGGTGCCCATTGCATATGCGAGTTGGGGCTATCAGCATTAGAAACCTGTTATGCCGAAATTGAAAGGGACAGAACTTTTCAAGTGACAACAGTCATTTGACTCTACCCGCACTGCAATTTGCAAACTTCCATTTGCATGAATAAATCAACAGTTTAATATTTGCTCTGTTGACATTTTTAACATGTAAAAAACTCATTAAAACATAAGACATGTTCATAATACATTCACAATCCTTTTTTTATTAAACCTTTTTGAATGTATCCATTACCAAAAACATTAACATTTCAATTAACATGAAAACACCTTCTTCATGTACATAAACATATATCAATAATGAATTTTAAATCAATATTGCTGCTGTTTCAAATCCCAATGCATTTCGGGAATAACTCCCTTCTTCAGGGGAACTGTAAAAAGTTGAAGAAAAATATATTTTCAGAACATGCTATTCAGCACATTGAATGGCATAAACAGTCACCATTTGGATACAATATTAGATACCAAGATTATTGGACTGCATCTAGTGATGTGACCATCACCGAGTGAACAAAAAAATGATGAGAACGAAGTGAGAAAAAGTGAGAAAAAATGAGAAAAAACGTGTGACCCCTATATTACAGTGTCATCAAATATACTTGCCAACAGTATCGTGGTCGGAATCAAATACCTTTATGGGTTTGGTTAGTAAAAACCATTGTCTGCGAGTGAATATCGGGGGGATATTTACTCACTCTCCGGTCCACCGCAATCGCATTAGGCGATTGATTGAAGTGGAGAGAGCTCAGACAGTCTTTCTTTACTGGCAACTAGCCTGGCGGTTGGCGGTCTAGTCTCCATCTCGCCACCGCCATAAATCCCAAACCCCTGAGCGGCCGTGCGCAGTGGGTGCGCCGCTGGCGCGCCGAAGGAGCGCCAAAGGAAAGGCCAGGCGCCACGAAATGCTGCCAGTCCCGCGCCGGGGCCCCACGGGGAGCCGAACATGTTATACTCGAGAGGCCCTCCTGGCCTGTAGACAGACACTGTCTTGCACTAATGGGATAGAACCTGGGAAATATAATAGTAAGAGGCCCAACAGGATCACTAACTGCACTAATTGTGGGTGGGCCAGGACCATACAACTCCCCTCCCTCGGTGATCATCATCTGTGTACTCAGACAGAATTAAAACAAGAGAGGAGAGACACCGAGGGTCGCGGGGAGACTGGGGAGACAAGGGGGTCAGGGCAGCTTGATCAAACGTCTGACATCCAGGGACTGTACCTGAATGCCAGATCTATCCCTAAACATGCAACAGAAATATGGGACCTACTTGAGGAAAAAAAGCCGGATATATGCCTCTTTACGGAAACATGGCTTAATCAAGAGGCCACGTCTACACTGGCAATAGCATTCCCTGACGATTATGCGGTC
Organism: Lissotriton helveticus; assembly: GCF_964261635.1. Taxonomy (NCBI): domain Eukaryota; kingdom Metazoa; phylum Chordata; class Amphibia; order Caudata; family Salamandridae; genus Lissotriton; species Lissotriton helveticus. The sequence goes on along the minus strand of NC_136063.1, from coordinate 595,764,202 downwards.
ACCAGATTGGACAGGCCTGAAAAACGAGGGGGTGGACTGGCTATTGCCATACGCCACCTTTATTATATTAGGACACTAGATAGGGTGTCCTCTGCTAATATGGAGCTCCTAATATTCAGAGTGGAACAGTCCCAGGTCATCGAATGGACAGGTGCCTTAGTATATCATCCCCCGGGAGGCAGCAACAAGGAATTCCTGACCGCACTCCTGGACAGACTGGTGCAGCATGTCCTGAAGGCCACGAAATTTCTACTAATAGGTGACCTAAATCACCATTTAGAAGTGTCCTCCAATTCAGATGCAGCCAGCCTTATCACCGCAATGGAATCCTTGGAGCTATTGCTAAAGGTCACCAACTCCACTCATATAGCAGGTCATACGCTAGATGCCATCTTTTCCAACGTGGGCGATCTGGTGGTCGAACCTCCCCAACTCCTTCATTGGTCCGACCACATGGCACTTAGTTTCTCTTTACCATCCTCTCACCCAGCAATACGGATGTGTAGCCAGAAAAACGTGCGGCGACCATGGGCAAGAGTAACCCACTAGCCTTTGAGTGGGCGTTTATCGCCCCCGCACTAGACAAGGACGTAGATCCCAACTCTGCATGGGAAGGATTAGTTGGAGCCATTCAGGGAGCCCTAGACATCATAGCCCCGCTGAAAAGAGCCATAACGCAGGAGAGGTCAACCCCTGCCCCTTGGTACTCGGATACCCTCAGGAGGGAAACATCTCTATGCAGAGCTTTAGAGAGGAGGTGGAAGAAAACTAAGGAGATGTCAGATAGATTAACATATCGGACTTCCCACAGAGCCTACTTAAATAGCTGTAATACAGCAAGAAGGACATATCTGGGTGCACGCATAATGGAGGCGGACTACTCCTCCAGGGAACTTTATAGGATCCTGAAAGAATTCACAAACCCCAAGGCTAGTAATGAACCCCACCCCCTGCCCCCCCACGCAGGACAGGTGTGATGACATCGCCAAGTATTTTTCCAGTAAGATTGATCTGATCTACCAATCCTTTGAACCGACATCTCTCGTCCCAGAGGAGGAATATCTGCCCGGAAACAGATCACAAGAACCGGCCCTGCCTTATGGGTTGGATGCCTTTACCAAGGTAACCAGAGAGCTAGTGGAGCCCCTATTAAGCCGTGTAAAATCGGGTTCGCCATTAGATCCGGCCCCTCCAGCCGTTATGGCAGCGCTCAGTACGGTCCTGGCAGAGGCTCTGGCCAAGATATATAACATCTCACTGGAGGTGGCGGGTTTTCCCAATGAATGGAAGAGTGCACGGGTAAAGCCACTCCTGAAAAAAGTGGCAGCAGACCCGAATGACCTACAGAACTATAGCCCAATTTCTCTTCTCCCTTGCTGCTCGATGGTTCTTGAAACGCTGGTGAACCAACAACTTTCCAACTACCTTGATCAGCATAACCTCCTGGATCTCTTCCAATCGGGATTTCGTGCATCACACAGCACGGAAGCTGCACTATTGGAGGTGACAGATACTCTAAGAATGACCCTGGATTGCGGGACCCCAGTAATCCTAGTCCTCCTCGATCTGTCAGCAGCGTTTGACACCATCTCACACACGACACTGCTAGGCAGACTGGGGGATAGGAGTGCAGGGTAGGGCACTCAAGTGGATCCAGAGTTTCCTTTCAGGACGCACCCAGAGTATCCAGCTAGATACGTTCATATCACAAAATGTCAAGGTAGATAAGGGTGTACCACAGGGATCTGTGCTCAGTCCGACCCTGTTCAATGTAATTGTAATTGTAATTTATATTTATATAGCGCATTATCACCAACGGTCTCTAAGCGCTTGCTTTGGGAACCCGTCCTGGTTTTTCCCTGTGAGATAACCCGTACTGGGCACCCCCAAGGTGAAAGCCAGGCATCCCGCCGCCGGGGGCCAAAGTGGAGATTAAGCAAGCTATTGCCCGGAGTTGCAGAGTGTGAACCCGTAATTCGAGCAGGCACCGAAGCGAGAATTATCGAGTCCGTGGACATTTTGGGCTCAAGACCCTGCCGCGTCGGGAATTGAACTCTGGTCCCGGGTCTGACCTCTGCTTCATGGTCTGCCTCTTCTAACCATTGAGCCACACTTCTCCATGTATACTTAACCCCACTGGCCGACATCATCAGGGGCCATGGTTTTCATACCATATCATATGCGGACGACACGCAGCTAATCGTCCCGATTGGGGAGGATGTTATCTCCACCCAATCAAGGTTCAGAAGCTGCATGTCTAGCATTGCCACCTGGATGAGAAAACATTTTCTACAGCTAAACTCATCTAAAACCAAATTACTGCTGTTCCGGAAGGCGGAGGACATCTGGTCCTCAGAATGGTGGCCCATTGAACTTGGGAACGCCCCCGCACCCAGGAGCTGTGCGAAGAACTTGGGCATCAAGATAGACAATAGACTATCCATGGAGGAACAGGTCAAGTCGGTTTCAGGGGCTTGCTTCGGCACCATGAGAATGCTTAGAAAGGTCTTTCCATGGATTCCTATATCTGCAAGGAAGACCCTCATCCAGTCACTTCTGGTGAGCCGGCTGGATTATGGAAACTCGCTGCTGGTAGGAGCAAGGGAGCACCTTCTATCTCGACTCCAGGTAGTGCAGAACACCGCGGCCCGGCTTACTCTTAACAAACCGGCAAGAACTCCATCAGCTCCTCTGCTGCACCAGCTACACTGGCTCCGGGTGAGGAAGAGAGCTATCTTCAAGATGCCCTGCATAACCGTCAGATCTCTACTGGGAAAGGGACCAGCCTACCTCAGGAACAAAATCAGATGGTATCAGCCGGCCAGACAATTGAGATCCAGCAACTCCAACTTTCTGTGCACCCAGAAAATACGGAAGGCACGTGTGGGAGGTAGAGCCTTCTCCTACCTGGCAGCCAACTACTGGAAAACGCTCCCGCAAAACCTCAGGTCCTGCAGGGACCTAACCAATTTTAAAGACATGGCTCTTTTAATCTCACCCCTCCTGATCTTTCTCCTGCATAGCGCCGAGAGATCCTTTCGGGGATGATTCGTTTGAGCTCTACAAATCCACAAATAAATAATAAATACAACAATATTCATCAACCAACTAGTTAGCACAACCGAACTTTAGGACTGATAACTCTAAATCTGAACAACTGTATACTGCCCTCTCTTCCTTTAAAATAAGTACAGAAGACCGAACCAATTGCATAATAGTCCATGTTGTTAAAAAATATTTAGATCCAATAGTGATCTCATATGAAGCAGCTCAGTCAAATTGCTGCCATACCTGTTAGTGGCACGTAATCCAAGGCGAGCAAGCCCTGTAAATCCAAAAGAACCTCGTAAATCATAACACTCCCATAATTATCACTGGTGACATTACTAGTACTAGTTTTCAAAATACCTCTAAATACAGCCAGGCTCTTCAGATTCCAATACAGGTAAACTCAAATCCGTATAAAGCAACCACGATGGACTACTCCTTCTCTTGTGCACACACTGTGGTTTCGAACAGTCTACAAGGTGAAGTGCACTCTGGTAAAACACTCCAATGTCTAATATTGAAACAACAAGTCCTATTTTACTTAAGCTTGCTCATTTTAGCTTGGACTTAAATGATGCTCCACCGCTTCCCCACTCGCTGCAATGATCACCACTCCACAGCTTTCAATTCACTTGGTGGTGGTCACATCACTAGATGCAGTCCAATAATCTTGGTATCTAATATTGTATATAAATGGTGACTGTTTATGCCATTCAATGTGGTGAATAGCATGTTCTGAAAATATATTTTTCTTCAACTTTTTACAGTTCCCCTGAAGAAGGGAGTTATTCCTGAAATGCATTGGGATTTGCAACAGCAGCAATATTGATTTAAAATTCATTATTGATATATGTTTATGTACATGAAGAATGTGTTTTCATGTTAATTGAAATGTTAATGTTTTTGGTAATGGATACATTCAAAAAGGTTTAATAAAAAGAGGATTGTGAATGTATTTTGTACGTCTTATGTTTTAAAGAGTGTTTAACACGTTACAAATGTCAACAGAGCAAATATTAAACTGTTGATTAATTCATGCAAACGGAAGTTTGCCAATTTCAGTGCGGGTAGAGTCAAATGACTGTTGTCACTTGAAAATTTCTGTTCATAGTTTAATACAGAGGGTAGCATCCTCCATCCTGCCCAGCATGCCCAGAATAATATTGGAGTATTTAGGTCAAAAGATTTTTTTAGTTGAGCTTTAGATTAAAAAGGTGTGCACTGCACAAACCCCTATTCAATTGTACTTTGAGCTGCCAGTGCAGTTGCACCTACAGATTAAAAAATGTCATTTGACACCATATCAAACATCACAGATAACAAAGCGGTAACCAAAACTTATACACCGGCGCAAGCAGCGGATATTTACTCATTGATTTCAGATATACAAACATTCAGCACACAGCGTGGATCAGTTACCCAACAACTACGCCAGTTAGAATTTGTATCTAGGAGAGTACTCAACCAGAAGTTACACGCGTCTACGCTGATTCAGTATCACAAAGTTCAAAGAATTCCACGAGGCCTATGTTTACCAATTAAACCCATGCTCTTTAAATTTCAATTCAACAAACATTTTATGGACAAATGGTATGCGATTTTAAATAAATGTTCATTAGATCTCATCCTACTGTTAGTGGAAGAGTTGTCCAAAACCATCAAGGAGCTCGAAGAAGACATTGACATTTTAAAAAGCGAGATAGCCAGGCAAATGGATGCCGAAGAGCTGGAGGCGACGTTGAATGATCTGAATGAAAAGTTAGATAAATATGGCAAAGAAACACAAGATAGGAAACTTCGCAAATACAAACGCGATACAATTGATTACAAACTGAATGAGGTGTACACCTGGTCCGACGTGTACGCCCGGAGAAAACCTCCTCCAAAATTTGTAACATCTTCACAAGAAAGTATGGTCTTGGACCAGAAATTATCAACTTCTCAACAACCGCTAACTGTTGAAACAACTCTGATTACAACTGAGAGCAATGGCGCTCGAGCTTCCAGTAGCGGTGGTACAACTCACCAACAGCCTGTTTTTTTTGACAGGGGCCCAACATCAGGGAAACCTCCAGAGGTAGTCGACCCAAAGAAAACGCAGCGGGAAAAGAAATGGTCAGCCAGAACTTGCGGAGCAAAAACAAACATTAGTAGTTAACATCTCGTTGAAGAAATTGAACAAACAACAATCACAAGTACTGGAGAATGGGACATCTTTTGTAACCACGTATCAAAGCGACAAGTTTGAAACTGAGATCAGTTTTTTTCGGTTCATGCGTACATTGAGATTATGCCATTTCTTTAACAATATTGTTCCGACTTTGCTTGAATACTCACAACAGAGAGAAGAAAGCGATCACAAGGAATTTAAAGCTCCTAGGACCTACATGCCATCGATGTCTCACAAGATTCTGGATACATTTGAGGTATTGGTCAAACAAGACTTACAGAAATTGCATTGCCACAAGCAAACTAGGAAAAACATCAACAAGCATGAGCAGAACATTATTAAAAATTTGGCGAATGACTCCACAATTACCGTCCAAAAGGCAGATAAAGGAGGAGCATTGGTTATCATGGATACTGCTTTTTTATGAGGCCAAAGTTTGGGCACACGTTAATGATGAGACCACGTATTTGAAGCTCGCATACAATCCAATCACAAAGATTGCACACATATTGGAACTAATTTTAGACTAGGCCTTGGAAATGGAATGTATAAACGCAAACACCAAAAACTTTTTGACCACTCAGCATCCTCGATGTCCAAAATTGTGCATGCTCCCAAAGATTCATAAAAACATACAAGACCTACCATTAAGGCCAATTGTAAGTGGATGCAGGTTCATTTTTGAGCCACTAGGCCAATACATTGATGAGTTTCTGCAAACGTTCGTGCAAGGATGGGTAACGTATGAGAGGGACACCGCACACTTTCTTCAACTTTTACAGTCAGTAGATCTAGAACAACAGGAGATAATTTTGTGTACTATTGATGTTACTGGACTGTATACATCTATCCCATTAGCAGAAGGATTGGAAGCATGTGAATAGGCACTTCTAAATACACCTCAAGTGGCCGCACAAAGAGTATTTATATTAGAGTCGCTACAATTCTGCCTATAACACTCATATTTTAAATGGAAGGAAGACTACTTTCTACAGATAAGTGGTAGATCTATGGGGTTCTCGGTAGCCCCAGCTTTTGTTAACACCTTCATGGCCAAATTTGAAAACGATTACATCCTCACAGATGCAGTCTGGAACGAACATATAATCTTTTACAAAAGATTCCTCTATTACATTTTTTTGCTATGGAGAGGACCAGAGTCTTTATTAATCAGCAAAATTGAAGAACTCAACACAAGAAATATGAGAATTCAATTTACACATTCTATTGATAATTTGAAAATGCCTTTATTGGATGTTTTAGTGAGTGTCAGAGACAATCATTTGGAAACTGCAGTTTATCATAAACCTACAGATCGCAATAATGCATTATTGTACAGTAGTTTTCATCCAAAGGCATTGCTTCAAAATTTACCGTATTCTCAATTTTTGCGCATTAAACGCATAGCATCTACTGAGGAGGCATTTACAAAAGAGGTAGAAAGACAAAGACAGAGGTTCTTAGCCCGAGGGTACCCATGTGAAATTGTACAGTTAAAAGAAAGAAGGATGGAAATAGTACCAAGAGAAACACTAATACAAGTTAAATCGAAGACTAAACAGGAAAGGTTGGTTTTTGTCTCCAAATATTCCACAGAATCACTCCAAATCAAAAAATATTTTGATTTCCCGATGGGAACTATTACAACAAGAAGAAGATTTTCAAGGACTGTTCGCGAGAAAACCTTTGCTTGCATACACAAGGAGCAAGAATTTAAAAGAGTTGGTGACTATTGCCACTACTAAATACAAACATGTGTGGAGGGTCAAGGGGAATATTTACCGACCTGTCTGCTCACTCCCCTATTTTCAGTACAAGACACACAACAGAGCAGAACAGGTCTAAAGGATGGTGTGCAGCTATACCTGTGACTATGAAACAGTAGGACGTGTATGCGAGCCAATGCTGTAGAATGTTATTGGTAACGCAAGGCTAGAAGAATTCCCATCAGACCACCCTCATGGTGGAATTAACGTCACGTGGGAGTTACTGATCGATCCATACCACATCCGACCATATAGTGCCGGTGTGATGAATGGATGTCAGAGATCCAGCCATGGTATTTACCATAAAGTGGACTACATAATGTGCAGTGCTCAGGTGATGGTGATAATTAAAATTGACTACACTGATTCTAGCAGAGCGTACATGAGGGAGTCTGTGTGTCAAAGGTTAAAAAACGCCCGGTAGAGAGACTACCCTGTGGTGCTGTGCAGGACGGTCGACATGTTTCAGCCAATAGGGCATTTCCCTGGCTTTCTTCAGGACCTAAGATATAATACAGCTACTGCACCCCTAACTACAAGTGATATGTAGGATAAAAAAATAACAATAAGTTTGCTAATAGGCAAATACATATCTACCAAGAAACTTTTATACTTAGACGTCCACTGGCGGGAGAGAAGCTTGTCTTCTTCCTATCAACAAATAAAAATTATTTGTAAAACAACACTGAATTCACAATCACATCCGCCTGAATACAAAGAGACCGCATAGAACAAACACACCTGCATGAATAATTGACATTCTGCATATATGGAAAAAAGCATAATAGCTCAATCACCCCGAGGCATTTCCTCTCAGTGATACTCACCCAGCCTTATTGTGGGTGACGACCTCACCTCACCCGGCAACCGCTCGGGAGTATGAGGCCCCGCTCTGTGGTGTAGAAAAGGGACACAGTCAGCACACTACTCTACAGTGCCCAAGCCAATTTGCTCTACACTCTTAACCCAACAAACGTGCGATAGGTACCCGACTGCCACGCCAGAGCCCTCACGCTGCATCCCATATGACACATATAGTGCAACATACCTCCTGTTACAGAACATAGTATGTGCCTATAAAGATTCCTCCAGACAGTCTATTGATAATTCCTTCACTCTTCATACTATTTGCATAAACCGGAAGCCTGATGTAAAACCCAGTTTGGTAGTAAGAGGAGTTAATAAGCCCAAAAATGACCAACAGGGAAGCTCACAATGGAGACCCCTTGCAATATCAAGAAAATAATTTCTCTTTTTAACAAAAAAAATTTTTAATATCTCTTTTTGACAAGAACCTTCATGTGGAAAGTAAGGATCATTCAAGCTGCTGCCAATCTCGATTAGTCAGCGGAAAAGCTCTCTCATCTGTAGGGACTCGCTGAGAAAAGAAAAGAAGAGTACAATAGAACACTCACCTATCCGTTGGTGCCCCCATCCATTCATCGAGCGGAAGTGGAGGTGTTTGTAAAGACGTCCATTGCCCTTAAGTAACCGCCAAAATAGTAAAAAATCGGGCGTCTGGGGCATTCAACATAGCGCAACTGTGTGGAGAAAACACTGCTCCTATTGCGCATGCGCAGAAGGTTGAAAAAACGGAGGCAGAGATTTTACTCATTTGCTGGAAGAGATTGCTTCGTGCATTTAAGAGATTTCTATGCTAGTCGCTATTTCTGTAATGTTTATTTGCCTCTTGTCAAGCTGTTGTTAGATCAATGACTGCCTCTGACTGCGTGCGCAAATTAAAATAATGAGCTAGGAAACTCTGGTCCCTTGGGCATGCGCCTGACCTATAGCTCTAAACAAGGCTGAAAGTATGAGAAAATCGATGAGGCCGATATTCCTAACGTATATCTCCAAATCGGAATCCCATCGATGTACGCTGTGACAATTAAAATCACTGCGATCTTACCATCAAATGTAAGACATAGAACACCTAAAATTATAAGCCCTTGCACTGTGAAGACGGTCGCAGTGAATACAGTGCATGATGCAAGGTGAAAAATATCTATTAACTGTACTCTAAGTGTAAAGTCTGCTGAGGGCATTGTATCCACATCAGGGTGCTCACGGAGAGGGGAGCACAAAAAGTGCCTCTGGTAATATTCCAAAGTAAGCCCAGTAATAGTTGGCAGGAGTCGCTAATAGTACTCCATGACTCCGCTCCATGAAGGGTTCTCATATATATAAAGTTGAGTGTCATAGAGTATCTTTGCTTATTAGTGAGGAATAAAATTACCATCTAATGTCATACCAAAAGGGACCGTGATAGTGGCCAGGCGGACAGAAGGGTAACATACACAATTAAGTTGGGTGAGCTTGAAGGTGCAAACAAACAGTGTTCGCATCCATATTGAATAGACCCGCAACTAAAAAGTTGCTCTAACTAATAAATACAAACATGTGTGGAGGGTCAAGGGGAATATTTACCGACCTGTCTGCTCACTCCCCTATTTTCAGTACAAGACACACAACAGAGCAGAACAGGTCTAAAGGATGGTGTGCAGCTATACCTGTGACTATGAAACAGTAGGACGTGTATGCGAGCCAATGCTGTAGAATGTTATTGGTAACGCAAGGCTAGAAGAATTCCCATCAGACCACCCTCATGGTGGAATTAACGTCACGTGGGAGTTACTGATCGATCCATACCACATCCGACCATATAGTGCCGGTGTGATGAATGGATGTCAGAGATCCAGCCATGGTATTTACCATAAAGTGGACTACATAATGTGCAGTGCTCAGGTGATGGTGATAATTAAAATTGACTACACTGATTCTAGCAGAGCGTACATGAGGGAGTCTGTGTGTCAAAGGTTAAAAAACGCCCGGTAGAGAGACTACACTGTGGCGCTGTGCAGGACGGTCGACATGTTTCAGCCAATAGGGCATTTCCCTGGCTTTCTTCAGGACCTAAGATATAATACAGCTACTGCACCCCTAACTACAAGTGATGTGTAGGATAAAGAAATAACAATAAGTTTGCTAATAGGCAAATACATATCTACCAAGAAACTTTTATACTTAGACGTCCACTGGCGGGAGAGAAGCTTGTCTTCTTCCTATCAACAAATAAAAATTATTTGTAAAACAACACTGAATTCACAATCACATCCACCTGAATACAAAGAGACCGCATAGAACAAACACACCTGCATGAATAATTGACATTCTGCATATATGGAAAAAAGCATAATAGCTCAATCACCTAGAGGTATTTCCTCTCAGTGATACTCACCCAGCCTTATGTGGGTGACGACCTCACCTCACCCGGCAACCGCTCGGGAGTATGAGGCCCCGCTCTGTGGTGTAGAAAAGGGACACAGTCAGCACACTACTCTACAGTGCCCAAGCCAATTTGCTCTACACTCTTAACCCAACAAACGTGCGATAGGTACCTGACTGCCACGCCAGAGCCCTCACGCTGCATCCCATATGACACATATAGTGCAACATACCTCCTGTTACAGAACATAGTATGTGCCTATAAAGATTCATCCAGACAGTCTATTGATAATTCCTTCACTCTTCATACTATTTGCATAAACCGGAAGCCTGATGTAAAACCCAGTTTGGTAGTAAGAGGAGTTAATAAGCCCAAAAATGACCAACAGGGCAGCTCACAATGGAGACCCCTTGCAATATCAAGAAAATAATTTCTCTTTTTAACAAAAAAAAATTTTAATATCTCTTTTTGACAAGAACCTTCATGTGGAAAGTAAGGATCATTCAAGCTGCTGCCAATCTCGATTAGTCAGCGGAAAAGCTCTCTCATCTGTAGGGACTCGCTGAGAAAAGAAAAGAAGAGTACAATAGAACACTCACCTATCCGTCGGTGCCCCCATCCATTCATCGAGCGGAAGTGGAGGTGTTTGTAAAGACGTCCATTGCCCTTAAGTAACCTCCAAAATAGTAAAAAATCGGGCGTCTAGGGCATTCAACATAGCGCAACTGTGTGGAGAAAACACTGCTCCTATTGCGCATGCGCAGAAGGTTGAAAAAACGGAGGCAGAGATTTTACTCATTTGCTGGAAGAGATTGCTTCGTGCATTTAAGAGGTTTCTATGCTAGTCGCTATTTCTGTAATGTTTATTTGCCTCTTGTCAAGCTGTTGTTAGATCAATGACTGCCTCTGACTGCGTGCGCAAATTAAAATAATGAGCTAGGAAACACTGGTCCCTTGGGCATGTGCCTGACCTATAGCTCTAAACAAGGCTGAAAGTATGAGAAAATCGATGAGGCCGATATTCCTAACGTATATCTCCCAATCGGAATCCCATCGATGTACGCTGTGACAATTAAAATCACTGCGATCTTACCATCAAATGTAAGACATAGAACACCTAAAATTATAAGCCCTGCACTGTGAAGACGGTCACAGTGAATACAGTGCATGATGCAAGGTGAAAAATATCTATTAACTGTACTCTAAGTGTAAAGTCTGCTGAGGGCATTGTATCCACATCAGGGTGCTCACGAAGAGGGGAGCACAAAAAGTGCCTCTGGTAATATTCCAAAGTAAGCCCAGTAATAGTTGGCAGGAGTCGCTAATAGTACTCCATGACTCCGCTCCATGAAGGGTTCTCATATATATAAAGTTGAGTGTCATAGAGTATCTTTGCTTATTAGTGAGGAATAAAATTACCATCTAATGTCATACCAAAAGGGACCGTGATAGTGGCCAGGCGGACAGAAGGGTAACATACACAATTAAGTTGGGTGAGCTTGAAGGTGCAAACAAACAGTGTTCGCATCCATATTGAATAGACCCGCAACTAAAAAGTTGCTCTAACTAATAAATACAAACATGTGTGGAGGGTCAAGGGGAATATTTACCGACCTGTCTGCTCACTCCCCTATTTTCAGTACAAGACACACAACAGAGCAGAACAGGTTTAAAGGATGGTGTGCAGCTATACCTGTGACTATGAAACAGTAGGACGTGTATGCGAGCCAATGCTGTAGAAAGTTATTGGTAACGCAAGGCTAGAAGAATTCCCATCAGACCACCCTCATGGTGGAATTAACGTCACGTGGGAGTTACTGATCGATCCATACCACATCCGACCATATAGTGCCGGTGTGATGAATCGATGTCAGAGATCCAGCCATGGTATTTACCATAAAGTGGACTACATAATGTGCAGTGCTCAGGTGATGGTGATAATTAAAATTGACTACACTGATTCTAGCAGAGCGTACATGAGGGAGTCTGTGTGTCAAAGGTTAAAAAACGCCCGGTAGAGAGACTACCCTGTGGCGCTGTGCAGGACGGTCGACATGTTTCAGCCAATAGGGCATTTCCCTGGCTTTCTTCAGGACCTAAGATATAATACAGCTACTGCACCCCTAACTACAAGTGATGTGTAGGATAAAGAAATAACAATAAGTTTGCTAATAGGCAAATACATATCTACCAAGAAACTTTTATACTTAGACGTCCACTGGCGGTAGAGAAGCTTGTCTTCTTCCTATCAACAAATAAAAATTATTTGTAAAACAACACTGAATTCACAATCACATCCGCCTGAATACAAAGAGACCGCATAGAACAAACACACCTGCATGAATAATTGACATTCTGCATATATGGAAAAAAGCATAATAGCTCAATCACCTAGAGGTATTTCCTCTCAGTGATACTCACCCAGCCTTATGTGGGTGATGACCTCACCTCACCCGGCAACCGCTCGGGAGTATGAGGCCCCGCTCTGTGGTGTAGAAAAGGGACACAGTCAGCACACTACTCTACAGTGCCCAAGCCAATTTGCTCTACACTCTTAACCCAACAAACGTGCGATAGGTACCCGACTGCCACGCCAGAGCCCTCACGCTGCATCCCATATGACACATATAGTGCAACATACCTCCTGTTACAGAACATAGTATGTGCCTATAAAGATTCCTCCAGACAGTCTATTGATAATTCCTTCACTCTTCATACTATTTGCATAAACCGGAAGCCTGATGTAAAACCCAGTTTGGTAGTAAGAGGAGTTAATAAGCCCAAAAATGACCAACAGGGCAGCTCACAATGGAGACCCCTTGCAATATCAAGAAAATAATTTCTCTTTTTAACAAAAAAAAATTTTAATATCTCTTTTTGACAAGAACCTTCATGTGGAAAGTAAGGATCATTCAAGCTGCTGCCAATCTCGATTAGTCAGCGGAAAAGCTCTCTCATCTGTAGGGACTCGCTGAGAAAAGAAAAGAAGAGTACAATAGAACACTCACCTATCCGTCGGTGCCCCCATCCATTCATCGAGCGGAAGTGGAGGTGTTTGTAAAGACGTCCATTGCCCTTAAGTAACCGCCAAAATAGTAAAAAATCGGGCGTCTGGGGCATTCAACATAGCGCAACTGTGTGGAGAAAACACTGCTCCTATTGCGCATGCGCAGAATGTTGAAAAAACGGAGGCAGAGATTTTACTCATTTGCTGGAAGAGATTGCTTCGTGCATTTAAGAGGTTTCTATGCTAGTCGCTATTTCTGTAATGTTTTTTTGCCTCTTGTCAAGCTGTTGTTAGATCAATGACTGCCTCTGACTGCGTGCGCAAATTAAAATAATGAGCTAGGAAACACTGGTCCCTTGGGCATGCGCCTGACCTATAGCTCTAAACAAGGCTGAAAGTATGAGAAAATCGATGAGGCCGATATTCCTAACGTATATCTCCCAATCGGAATCCCATCGATGTACGCTGTGACAATTAAAATCACTGCGATCTTACCATCAAATGTAAGACATAGAACACCTACAATTATAAGCCCTTGCACTGTGAAGACGGTCACAGTGAATACAGTGCATGATGCAAGGTGAAAAATATCTATTAACTGTACTCTAAGTGTAAAGTCTGCTGAGGGCATTGTATCCACATCAGGGTGCTCACGGAGAGGGGAGCACAAAAAGTGCCTCTGGTAATATTCCAAAGTAAGCCCAGTAATAGTTGGCAGGAGTCGCTAATAGTACTCCATGACTCCGCTCCATGAAGGGTTCTCATATATATAAAGTTGAGTGTCATAGAGTATCTTTGCTTATTAGTGAGGAATAAAATTACCATCTAATGTCATACCAAAAGGGACCGTGATAGTGGCCAGGCGGACAGAAGGGTAACATACACAATTAAGTTGGGTGAGCTTGAAGGTGCAAACAGACAGTGTTCGCATCCATATTGAATAGACCCGCAACTAAAAAGTTGCTCTAACTAATAAATACAAACATGTGTGGAGGGTCAAGGGGAATATTTACCGACCTGTCTGCTCACTCCCCTATTTTCAGTACAAGACACACAACAGAGCAGAACAGCTCTAAAGGATGGTGTGCAGCTATACCTGTGACTATGAAACAGTAGGACGTGTATGCGAGCCAATGCTGTAGAATGTTATTGGTAACGCAAGGCTAGAAGAATTCCCATCAGACCACCCTCATGGTGGAATTAACGTCACGTGGGAGTTACTGATCGATCCATACCACATCCGACCATATAGTGCCGGTGTGATGAATGGATGTCAGAGATCCAGCCATGGTATTTACCATAAAGTGGACTACATAATGTGCAGTGCTCAGGTGATGGTGATAATTAAAATTGACTACACTGATTCTAGCAGAGCGTACATGAGGGAGTCTGTGTGTCAAAGGTTAAAAAACGCCCGGTAGAGAGACTACCCTGTGGCGCTGTGCAGGACGCTCGACATGTTTCAGCCAATAGGGCATTTCCCTGGCTTTCTTCAGGACCTAAGATATAATACAGCTACTGCACCCCTAACTACAAGTGATGTGTAGGATAAAGAAATAACAATAAGTTTGCTAATAGGCAAATACATATCTACCAAGAAACTTTTATACTTAGACGTCCACTGGCGGGAGAGAAGCTTGTCTTCTTCCTATCAACAAATAAAAATTATTTGTAAAACAACACTGAATTCACAATCACATCCGCCTGAATACAAAGAGACCGCATAGAACAAACACACCTGCATGAATAATTGACATTCTGCATATATGGAAAAAAGCATAATAGCTCAATCACCTAGAGGCATTTCCTCTCAGTGATACTCACCCAGCCTTATGTGGGTGACGACCTCACCTCACCCGGCAACCGCTCGGGAGTATGAGGCCCCGCTCTGTGGTGTAGAAAAGGGACACAGTCAGCACACTACTCTACAGTGCCCAAGCCAATTTGCTCTACACTCTTAACCCAACAAACGTGCGATAGGTACCCGACTGCCACGCCAGAGCCCTCACGCTGCATCCCATATGACACATATAGTGCAACATACCTCCTGTTACAGAACATAGTATGTGCCTATAAAGATTCCTCCAGACAGTCTATTGATAATTCCTTCACTCTTCATACTATTTGCATAAACCGGAAGCCTGATGTAAAACCCAGTTTGGTAGTAAGAGGAGTTAATAAGCCCAAAAATGACCAACAGGGCAGCTCACAATGGAGACCCCTTGCAATATCAAGAAAATAATTTCTCTTTTTAACAAAAAAAAATTTTAATATCTCTTTTTGACAAGAACCTTCATGTGGAAAGTAAGGATCATTCAAGCTGCTGCCAATCTCGATTAGTCAGCGGAAAAGCTCTCTCATCTGTAGGGACTCGCTGAGAAAAGAAAAGAAGAGTACAATAGAACACTCACCTATCCGTCGGTGCCCCCATCCATTCATCGAGCGGAAGTGGAGGTGTTTGTAAAGACGTCCATTGCCCTTAAGTAACCGCCAAAATAGTAAAAAATCGGGCGTCTGGGGCATTCAACATAGCGCAACTGTGTGGAGAAAACACTGCTCCTATTGCGCATGCGCAGAAGGTTGAAAAAACGGAGGCAGAGATTTTACTCATTTGCTGGAAGAGATTGCTTCGTGCATTTAAGAGGTTTCTATGCTAGTCGCTATTTCTGTAATGTTTATTTGCCTCTTGTCAAGCTGTTGTTAGATCAATGACTGCCTCTGACTGCGTGCGCAAATTAAAATAATGAGCTAGGAAACACTGGTCCCTTGGGCATGACATGATTTTTTACTATTTTGGCGGTTACTTCTCCAAACTGGGTTTTACATCAGGCTTCCGGTTTATTGCTGCTGTGACAAATCCCAATGCATTTCGGGAATAACTCCCTTCTTCAGGGGAACTGTAAAAAATTGAAGAAAAATATTTTTTGAGAACACATAGTATGTGCCTATAATCACAGCAGCAATATTGGTTTAAAATTCATTATTAATATATGTTTATGTACATGAAGAAGGTGTTTTCATGGTAAATGAAATGTTAATGTTTTTGGTAATGGATACATTCAAAAAGGTTTAATAAAAAGAGGATTGTGAATGTATTTTGTACATGTCTTATGTTTTAATGAGTGTTAGTGTTTAACACGTTAGAAATGTCAACAGAGGAAATACTAAACTGTTGATTAATTCATGCAAACGGAAGTTTACCAATTGCAGTGCTGGTAGAGTCAAATGACTGTTGTCACTTGAAAATTTCTGTTCATAGTTTAATACGGAGGGTAGCATCCTCCATTCTGCCCAGCACGCCCAGAATAATATTGGAGTATTTAGGTCAAAAGATTTTTTTAGTTGAGTTTTTGATTAAAAAGGTGTGCACTGCACAAACCCCTATTCAATTGAAATCGAAAGGGAGGCACTCGCGATCCGGTGGCATTGCCAACACTTTCACATTTACCTGTGTGGATACCGATTTCATGTAATCACTGATAATAAACCGCTGGTGCCTTTGTTTAGGGACTGCTAAGAATGGGCCACCTAGAATTGAGAGATGAGCGGTCCAGCTACATCATTACAATTTTGACATCTCATACCAGCCTGGAGTGAACAGTCCTGCTGATTATCTTTCACGCCACCCCAGACCGAAAATGCATGGCTGCAAAAGAAAACTAATGGTGGGGTCAAAGACTTCATACGCCTAAACACTGAGTCAGCTTCCCCTCAAGCACTGTCAATAGATGAAATCATGGTAGTGACCAAAGAGGATAATTGCATCAGAATAGTGAAAGAGGTGCTAAAGGCGCACAAGTGGGAAGATTTCCTGGCAGAAGTGAACAGCCTCATTGATGAGGAGAGAGAAGCTAGGACCGGTATGTGGAGCTGCCATGACAAACTAGGTGAGAGTTCCAACAGGCTCCTGCTGAGGGGACAACAAATTGAGGTGCCTCAGAGTCTATCGAGATGCTGTGGAGTTGGCGCATCAAGGCCATCAGGGGCTGACTAAGACAAAGGCACGGCTATGCTCCAAAGTATGGTTTCCTGGAATGGATCGAGTAGTGGAAGAGATTGTGTGTGGAAGCCATTCCTGCTTGATCACTGGGGCTGAATCAGTGACCACCCCAATCATCACCGAAGAACCATCTGACAGACCCTGGTCAAAGGTAAATATGGACTTCTGAAGTATTCCAGATGTATGGATAACACTGGTGATGGTGGACAGCAACACCAAATTCCTGGCGGTGGAATTCATCCAATCCACAGCTTTTGAGTGCGTTAAGCCGGATCTAGAAAGAATATTTGCAATGCTGGGGTTACCCGACAATGTGGAAACTGATAAGGGCCACCACTTCATAGGCAGGAATTTAAGGAGTCCCTACATCATCTCAATATCAGACTCGGGAAAATCACTCTCCAGTGGCACCAAGCGAACGGGAAGTGGAAAGATTTATGAGGACACTGAATAAGGCTCTCCGAATAGGTTTGGATCAAGGAGTTGAGTTAGAGGTCTCTTTACAACAGTTTTTGAGAGCTCATTGCCAAATCCCCCATTCCACCACTGGATGTGCTCCGAGTGAGCTCATCAGGAAAAGGCCTGTGAGAGACCTGGTACCTGTGAGCTCCAAGTGGGCAACAGCGACTCTGGATGGAGAGGCAGCACAACCCAAGAGAAAAGAGAACAATGAACAGGCGAATAAAAAAAGAAGCGCACAGGAGTCGTTAATAAGACTGAGAGATAAAGTTTTGATCAAAAACTGACATCCTGGATAGAAGTTTAGGACTCCTTTTGAAAAAAAAATATTGGAAGTGGTTGGAATCAAAGGAACCATGGTCACAGCCAAGAGAGAGGGCTGGTTGTATCGCAAAACATCTTGTGGTTCAAGAGGGCCTGAGTGAGTCGGATTCCTGTGAGGAACCTGAGCATGACACCATGTGGGTGGATCATGAACTGGGTAAATTGGAGCCTGGAGCCAGACTTTGTAGAGAAAAGAGCAGTGACAGCCTTCAACATCAAGCAGTTGCCTAGGCAACCCCAACGCCCTTAGAGACCCCATTGTCCTGGGATGAGGCTCCTGTGACACAACGCGGTCATCTATATTGCCTAAGAGTAAATCCAAGGCCTAGCCAATGGCTGAGACACTTTGTTTGCTAAGGAACTGTAGCAGTGGAAAATGTAAAACCCTGTTTGCAGAAGTCTGAAGAACTGCTGGATTATTTTATTTTATTTTGGTTTGCCGTAAAGGGTACGAGGGATGTAGTGAGCCACTCGGACACTTCGATACATTGTCTCTTCATGCACCTGAGGGACCGGGCACAGACCCAAGAATTTAATAAATGTGCAAGGATTGCTGATGGTCCAAGCACGTAACTGCACTGGAGTCATGATTGCCTCTGTGCTGTGCGGTGATGTGTGGTGCCTAACAACGCAAGGCCCTGCAAGAGGTTTGTGACCGCTACACAGTCCTCATGGCAAGCGAGGTTTTGAGATCTGTGTGCACCACATGCTTAATGGTCCATGGATTCAAGACCTGTCCCTGCCACCAAGGATACATGGCAGTTGAGACAGCAACAAAAAGTTAATTACAATATCGGTCAGACCTACCACTGCCAACAGGGATTCAATGGCGTTTCAGGATAAAAAAGCAACTGGTACATTACAATTAAGGCTCTCAATTGTCTGCTTTTATTGATTTTTACAGATAAAAACAGACAGAAAATAAATTGTTTTCTGCCTGTTTTAATTTTTAAAAGCAGAAAAAATGCGGAAAATTGTGCTTCATGTGGGTGACTCTCCATGCTTTCGTCTTGATCTCCAGGACAACATCTGAGCAGATAGACAGCATGGGGAGTCATAAAACAGGTTGCTATTTCTCTAAATACAGGCATACGTCAACATATATTTGTAACATATATTTGTATTATAATGCTGATATTTACCTGTGGGTGTAGTGTTTTGCTATATTTGGTTGTTTAATTTGCTAAAACACGACAGGCAGAAAAGCATGAGTGCATAATAATAAGGAATTTAAATTGGAAATATACCATTTTACAGCTCCATTTATTTTCAAAACTCAAAATAAATATGGATCAATACCAATAATGTGGTCAAAAAAGAAATATGGATAAATACAGACGGATATGTTAAAAAAATAAATACCATAAAACCGGGAGCCCTAATTACAATATATTTGATGTCTCCCACTGCCACCAGGAAGGAGTACAAATAAGCACATGATATCGTGCAATAACACCCCAGGGAGCGGGACCATTATGCTAAGTGGGAACATGGCGGTGTACGGGCAGGTAGTGGCAGAGATCATGACATAGATATTATTATAAGGATATGTTATTGTCACAGAAGCCACAATAAAAGCATACTAAATAAATAAATAACTATTGGTATTTAGGTTATAAGAAGGTACGGTACTGGCACATGTGTTATTATATATATAGGATAAAGTACACCTCCCATACATTATAAGGATAAATGATGGAGAGACTAGAGAAAGTCTTCCTGAAGTCCGGCTTGATGGGTGACGGCTGAGAGCATTGGTCAAATAGCTAAGTCTCCACGGTCACAGGAAAGATCCCAGAGTAAAAGTCCAGAAGGGTGAGCAGGAGCAAGGTCAGGTGAGGGCTGTGATCAAGATCAAGGTTGAAGGCCAGTTATATTGTCCAGGAGTAGTAGAGCATCATGGAGCGACCCACTGAGGCAGCCATCTTGAGGTCAGGCATGGGGATTGTGTCCATGATGTATAAAATCAGTCGGTCCCCAATATTCTCAATAACTAGAAATGCAAAGGGGGTGTGAGCTATGCAGTGGTGTAGCAAGAGGACAGGGCCTGTCTTCGCATATTTTAAAAAGGGGCGAGTGTGTCACTCCACCTCCAGCCACAACCGTAACTCAGAGGTAATGAGGGCAAGTGAGTAGAATAATGCACAGCAATCACCTCAGGGGTGTTGGCCGGTAAATCGGGATGTGGGCCGAGGGTAGGGGCCCTTCTCAGGAGAACAGAAATGGAGGTCGGCGGCATCAGAAAGCATCGTTCTCGGTCCCGTGAGCGATATTGGCATCTTCGCTAGTGGGGAAAGTTATTGATTTATTCCTCAGAGAGCAGCACATGAGTGGAAGGGCGATCGCCGTGCAGATTAAATGGTGCACGGGCGCCAGTGTCTGCCAATTCTCCCACTGAGGTCCAGATTGCCACAAAGGGATTCGACAGCGAGACAGTCGCAGGGTCAGCACGCAGTCCCCTCCCCCTCCAGCCGCATCCGCACCGTACCAATGTTTTGGACCAGAAAACTTATCGTTTAGGTAGTGTTCCTCCCATGGGGGCCAGTCGGCAGATCTATGCCTCGGAAGGAAAGCAGGGAGTCCACCACCAAGTGCTCAAATGAAGACAAGCAGTGTTACGGCTACTGTCCTCTGGGAGCGGTTTCAAAGCCCTCCGGACGCCATCTTGGCACTCGATCATACGGGGGTGCGTCGCAGCTCATTTCTCTGCTGATCAGTGTTGCCGAAAGGCAATTTTTAGTTCTGCAGGATCCGTCAGTATTTCGATTACAGGATTTGCGATTTCGGTGAATTTTTTATGAGGCTAAACGCCGCTTCGAGAACTTATGCACGGGTCACCATAGAGCTGCCGCACCAAGCTCTCCTCCTTCTTGATGCTTGTGCAGTCTCAATCAGATGGGGTGCCTATTGATGAATTTAAGCAGGCCCCCTCTTTTTAGGCCCCCCTGCCAACGAACATTGCTCCCACCGTAGTTAGATTTGACATCACCAACTCCTGGAAGGAGTCCACCATAGTCCCCATCTTTAAAAAAGAAAAACAATGATCCCTCATATTACAGACATATCTCCCTATTGGACTCCTCTGTTAAGATCTTAGTGTCACTAATCCTATGAAGACTGAAAGACTGCACAATTGACAACACGTTTTTCTCTGGGATACAATATGGATTCCGCCCGGAGGTAGGAACTGTTGAGCAAACACCGAATCTCCTTTTGATTACAGGGGAATATTTCCAATCCATGGGGTGGGGCCCTACACATGGTCTTCTTGGACCTCTCAGGAAGTTTGATCTGGCGGAGAGGGGCAAATGATGGTCCGTGATTGGCACAGCAGGGATTGTCCCTGCTTCGATTGATCTGATAAAACGCTTGCACACTGGAACAACTGCTGGGGCCCATTTTGACATTAATGGCAACTGTACACCCCCTTCTACTTAAACAAGGGAATAAGTCAAGGATACATGTTAGCTCCCTTTTTATTTATTTTTTAAATAAATGCCATTGAGTGAGACTTGGTGGCTAAAGGAAAGGATTTACCTAACGTCGGGAACCGTGCCATACCTATTTTACTTTATGCAAAATACGCGGTCCTAGAAGTGTGCACAGTCAATAGTCTTCATTTATTCTTAGATATGTTTAACACCTTGACTGCGGCGCGAATTCTGCCATGGTGCTGGCGAAATAATGAGTGGGCGGGGTTCGGATGGCCCCCGCCGTCCTCCGCACACGCCCACTCTGACGCCGGCCGTCCGATGCATGCAAGGGGTTAAAGCTTTTATGAGTGAGCTAAAATTAAAAATCAACCGCAAGAAATCGCATGTAATGATTTGTGTTCCCAAAAAGACATGCTCATGCTTTCACAATATAGATGGGATACCCATTTCTAAAGTAACAAGTTTTACTTATCTTGGGGTCTTGCTGATGGCTATTTGGAAAGGGAAACTCTCTTGACCCAAAGAACCTGCAATTTTTATGGGGACACATGAGCTATATTCAGGTTCTCTAAGAACCTTGGGCATAAGCCTATCAAGAAACGAATTACCCTCTGTCTGGCTTTGGGGGTATACCCCAAAACCCCTGGCAGCCTTCAAGCAATAGAAAACAGATTTCTGTGTAGGTTTTTAGCTACACCTAGGAACACAGCCAGCCTTATTGTCCATCTGGAAACTGGTCACTCCTTTTTGCAGGATACAGTTCTGGTTCTTCACTTGTTACTTTGGCTCAAGATTTGGTCCTCTCCTCAATCCTCATTCACATGACTGATAATTGAAGATTGTTTAAGACTAGACCAAGTGGCTTCCATTCCATGATTAGCTTATGTTAAAAGGCCTTACTTGACCTAAGTTGCTCAAATCTTTTTCAATCTCCAAGTGAAATCTCCAGTAGTTCCAAAGACATGGTTAAATCCTTTTTTCCATTATGCAACAATCAAGTCAAACTTGTTAAATGCCAAGCCAGGATCACTGTATCTCGATATTTAGACCTAAATAAAGTAAGTAGTAGGCATGGAAACATTTCTCACATGGGTTGTGAA
The DNA here is from genome assembly GCF_964261635.1 of Lissotriton helveticus. Lineage (NCBI taxonomy): Eukaryota > Metazoa > Chordata > Amphibia > Caudata > Salamandridae > Lissotriton > Lissotriton helveticus. The sequence continues at coordinate 595,741,668 of NC_136063.1, read as the reverse complement.
TAAAGAACATAGATTTCACCTGATGCGCTTCAGGTTAAGCACCTTGCACTTTCTGGAATCCCACCCACAGCAGGGTTTCTGGTTTCCTCCTCTTCCTCCCTGTCCTTGTGACAGCACCTTTAAAAAGTCCCTGTTGCACTTCATGTTTTTTCTGTGGTTTTTACTAGTAGCTGAGATTGCAGTTTTTATGTCTTGAGTTACGCACCTCTGACTCCAGATCTTTCAAAGAGTATCTGTCAGTCAAATACTTTATTCGATAAAAAATTCATCATAAAAGTGTACAATTTATACAGTACATTAAAAGAGATTAAAGAGTAGGGGTTCAACGCTCGTGTATATTCAACCATCCTCATGTACTACTCAGTTTAAATTATCTAAAATCAAACTCAAGACTTGTCACATGAAAATCATAAAAAGCACTTCCTGCCATAGGGCTGTCCGGTGGTTAGGCTAAATAGGGGGTAGTCTTGCCCTCCTTGTACGGGTCTGCCATGCACTATCCAAAAATGTGGCTACCCCACACACCATAGCAATAGAAGATGTGTCAGTGCGGAGAACACGTAGGGCCATTTTGTGACATCTGAAGCCCAATCCCATACATAGTGGTTTTAGCCATATTTTGCTAGCGATCCTATAAGCCGGGCAAGCAAAAAAAAGGTGCGCCACTGACTCGTTGGGGGCTGCACAGCCAGGGCAGGATTTAGTAAGGACTCCTTTACTTTTCCACCCAGAAGAAAAGTCATTTACCGGCAAAGTCCCGTGCCTGAATTTCACGGGTGTCCACGGGTTTCTCTATAAAGTCGAGAAAGGGTTCCAATTTTCTTGTCCATTTGAACTCCAGAAATCGCTGGGAGAGGGGCCCCCCTTCCCTCCTGCATATGCCTGTCTCCTGTACCCAGTCCCAATAGAGCTTCTTAATCACTGCCTTGGGAGGCGGGGTTTGGCTCAGCCATGATTCACTTAGGCCCAGTTGCACAACCAGCTGTCTCAGGTTGCACAACCACTTGATTTTGTAAGCTGTGTTGAGCAAAATAAGGTCATCTAGGGCTGCAGCATAATTATGTAGCTCCTGGGTCCTTCTTAGTCGCACCCAAAAAAGTAGTGGGCGCAAACGTACTATGTCTTTAAGGGTGCGCCTACCCAGATCTAGCCGCAGAGGGATTAACGGGGTGGAGACTGGGAGGGCCACTAAATCTCGCATAAACTTGTTTTCCACTGTGGCTAACTCCGTTACGTTCTCAAACCCCCATAACTCAGATCCGTAAAGGGCTGCCGGTAATACTTGGCCATCATATATTGCGAGAGTCGGTGCCACAGGTTTACTCATCGACTCCCGCCGTTCCCTTAATACCACCCCTGCAACTCTTTTGTGGTTTATTAACATTTTGGCCAGGTGATCTTTCCATTTCATCCGGCTGTTTACCCTAACACCCAGATAGTCAAAGGAGTCGACCAACTCCAAGGGGCCACCATTAAGTAAAAAGTTGTTCCTGAATCTCTTGGCGGGTGAAATGGCCATAAGCTTTGTTTTAGAGGTATTGATGGTAAGGCCTCTGTCAGTGCAAAACTCACTAAAGCGATCCAGGAGTTTTTGGAGACCTATAGGGGATTTGATTTAGAGATCAAGATGGTATCATCCGCGAAGAGTAGAGTTGGTGTTTTTTCCCCCGCCAGGGATGGCTTATCTGCCGCTTCCTCCCTCAGATGATCCACCACACCATTCACAAAGAGGGAGAACAGGGTCGGTGCCAGAACACATCCCTGGCGGACTCCACTCCTCACGGGCACCCTCTCTGTCAGTTGTCCCTGCGTGCCCCATCTGATCCTCGCATAGTTCCCCTCATGTAGCTTTACAATAAAAGAGCAGACCAGGTCTGCAATTCCCACGTGACGTAAACTCCACCGCAAAGGTGGTCTGATGGGTTTTGTACTAGCTTTATGTTTCCCAATAATCTCCAGCAACTTGGGTTCACATGTGCAGCCTATTGACCCTAGGTCACTGTTATGGTCTCACACCACTCTTAGACCTGGTCTGCTCTCTTGTGTTTTTCTAGTTGATAATTGGGGAGCGAGCAGACAGGTCGTTAAAATATTCCCCCCGACCCTCCACACATGTTTGTTTTGTCAGTATTTAGAGCAACTTTTTAGTTGCGGGTCTAATAATTTTGGGCACGAACATAGTTTTTGCGTCCTGATAGCTCACCTAACGTAAGTGTATGTGTTCTCCCTCCTGTCTATCTAGTCACTATCACATTCCCTGTTAAAAAGACATTTTGTAGTCAAGATATGTGATGACAATACTGTATGGATGTAAACATTGGAATCTATACAATATTGCCCTATGTGAGTTTTCTCAGTGTAAGAAAAACGTCCTAGACATTTATCTGCATGAATTGCCCCTGCTTGATATAAGCCTTCATGAGCACCACCTATCTGCCACACGCCTTAGTGAAGCTTAGTCCCTCGGTAGTTTTGAATGTGCCTGTGTTGGGATAGGTATTAGACCAAACCACATTTTGGAGGCGCACAATGTTATATACTCATTAAAATATTGAGTATTTTTAGCCAGCAGCATTATCGATGCAGTTTTTTCAAACTTCAGCATCCCCACGAATTCGACCATGTGCGCATGCGTGCGAGATTAGCGTCTCCGCGCGCGCTCACACTTAGGGTCTGTTGGACACCTAAATCTCACAATAAGCATATTCCCAAAGGATGCATTTACGCTGCTTTGTTACAGCGATCAACCGGATAATCCCTTTCTGGAAGGACGAATCGGGTTTGTAACACCAAACCTGACTCGCGTGTCCTGCACCTAGTGCGCATGCGCGAGTAAATAGCGTTTTGCTCCGTTTTTTTGAGAGCTCTGTTTAGCAGGATGCCCGGTTTGCCGCGCTAGCCACATCAATTACCACTTGGCGGCTACTTAAGGGAAACAAACAACCTTGTGAGCGCCTCCCCTTCCGCTCGGCCCACAGCTAGAGGTACCGACGGACAGGTGAGTGTCCTGCCAGTCCCTCCTCAATTTACTTAGCTACACAGTATCGGGTGGTCCATCCAGGCTTTGGTTAGGTAAGGGGACTTTAGGCAGTTTGTTAGGTAATCGTTTTGTGTTACTATGACAGCTATATGGAAGGGGTCTTAGACACCCAAACTCCTTGATATTCAATGGGCTCCTAATCTTGAGCAGCCCAGGTAGTTTCTTGTGGACCCTCTCCAGCCCCTCGTACTAGTGCCACTAGTCTGTTTTCAACGAAGTACCCATCACAAGACACACGGGTAGCTGTGATATTGTGTACTTACTAGTGCCACTAGATTGGTTTTTATAAAGTTTCTAATACACATGATTGACTGATAGGTCCCTACACCATTATTAGATTTCACTAGGCATCCTTGAATGTCTGCACTATGCCATTTCTAAAGGTGACACACGGGTAGCTGTGATTTGTGTGAACTTAGCCGGACAGTTAGATACACATCACACTTACGTTGGGTTTGTGTGTAGAGCAATTGGCTTGGGCACAGTGGAACTGTGTGCTGACTGTGTCCTCTTTCTACACCACAGAGCGGGGCCTCATACTCCCGAGCGGTTGCCGGGTGAGGTGAGGTCTTCACCCACACAACGCTGGGTGAGTATCACTTTGAGGAAATGCCTCGAAATGATCAAGCGATTATGCTTTTTTCAAATATGCAGAATGTAAAGTATTCATGCAGGTGTGCTTTGTCTGTACAGTCTCTCTGGGTACAGGTGGTTGTGTATGTGTAATCTAATGTTGTTGTACAATACCATCTTGTTTATTGATAGGAAGAAGACATGCTTCTTTCCCTCAAGTGGACGCCTAACCGTGAAAGACTCTGGTAGATATGTATCTTTCTACTAGCAACCTTATCACTATTTCTCACCAAACACAATGTTTGTAGTTATAGCTGCAGTAGCTGATTTACGAGGTCCTGAAGAATGCCGGGGCAAAACCCCATTTGGCTGAAACATGTCGACCGTACTGCACACAGCGCCATAGGGTAGTTGGTCTACCAGGCGCGTTTTTATCCCTTGACACACGGCCTTCTGTTTAAACGCTCTTTCAGAGTCTGTGTAGTTAATTTTATATATCACGTCATCTTGAGCACTGCACATCATTCAGTCCACTACATGGTAAACATGTTTGCTAGTTTTCTGACGTCCAGTTCTATACCGGCACTATATGGCCGACTAAGAAATGGATCGATCTGCAATTCCCACGTGACGTAAACTCCACCACAAAGGTGGTCTGATGGGTTTTGTACTAGCTTTATGTTTCCCAATAATCTCCAGCAACTTGGGTTCACATGTGCAGCCTATTGACCCTAGGTCACTGTTATGGTCTCACACCACTCTTAGACCTGGTCTGCTCTCTTGTGTTTTTCTAGTTGATAATTGGGGAGCGAGCAGACAGGTCGTTAAAATATTCCCCCCGACCCTCCACACATGTTTGTTTTGTCAGTATTTAGAGCAACTTTTTAGTTGCGGGTCTAATAATTTTGGGCACGAACATAGTTTTTGCGTCCTGATAGCTCACCTAACGTAAGTGTATGTGTTCTCCCTCCTGTCTATCTAGTCACTATCACATTCCCTGTTAAAAAGACATTTTGTAGTCAAGATATGTGATGACAATACTGTATGGATGTAAACATTGGAATCTATACAATATTGCCCTATGTGAGTTTTCTCAGTGTAAGAAAAACGTCCTAGACATTTATCTGCATGAATTGCCCCTGCTTGATATAAGCCTTCATGAGCACCACCTATCTGCCACACGCCTTAGTGAAGCTTAGTCCCTCGGTAGTTTTGAATGTGCCTGTGTTGGGATAGGTATTAGACCAAACCACATTTTGGAGGCGCACAATGTTATATACTCATTAAAATATTGAGTATTTTTAGCCAGCAGCATTATCGATGCAGTTTTTTCAAACTTCAGCATCCCCACGAATTCGACCATGTGCGCATGCGTGCGAGATTAGCGTCTCCGCGCGCGCTCACACTTAGGGTCTGTTGGACACCTAAATCTCACAATAAGCATATTCCCAAAGGATGCATTTACGCTGCTTTGTTACAGCGATCAACCGGATAATCCCTTTCTGGAAGGACGAATCGGGTTTGTAACACCAAACCTGACTCGCGTGTCCTGCACCTAGTGCGCATGCGCGAGTAAATAGCGTTTTGCTCCGTTTTTTTGAGAGCTCTGTTTAGCAGGATGCCCGGTTTGCCGCGCTAGCCACATCAATTACCACTTGGCGGCTACTTAAGGGAAACAAACAACCTTGTGAGCGCCTCCCCTTCCGCTCGGCCCACAGCTAGAGGTACCGACGGACAGGTGAGTGTCCTGCCAGTCCCTCCTCAATTTACTTAGCTACACAGTATCGGGTGGTCCATCCAGGCTTTGGTTAGGTAAGGGGACTTTAGGCAGTTTGTTAGGTAATCGTTTTGTGTTACTATGACAGCTATATGGAAGGGGTCTTAGACACCCAAACTCCTTGATATTCAATGGGCTCCTAATCTTGAGCAGCCCAGGTAGTTTCTTGTGGACCCTCTCCAGCCCCTCGTACTAGTGCCACTAGTCTGTTTTCAACGAAGTACCCATCACAAGACACACGGGTAGCTGTGATATTGTGTACTTACTAGTGCCACTAGATTGGTTTTTATAAAGTTTCTAATACACATGATTGACTGATAGGTCCCTACACCATTATTAGATTTCACTAGGCATCCTTGAATGTCTGCACTATGCCATTTCTAAAGGTGACACACGGGTAGCTGTGATTTGTGTGAACTTAGCCGGACAGTTAGATACACATCACACTTACGTTGGGTTTGTGTGTAGAGCAATTGGCTTGGGCACAGTGGAACTGTGTGCTGACTGTGTCCTCTTTCTACACCACAGAGCGGGGCCTCATACTCCCGAGCGGTTGCCGGGTGAGGTGAGGTCTTCACCCACACAACGCTGGGTGAGTATCACTTTGAGGAAATGCCTCGAAATGATCAAGCGATTATGCTTTTTTCAAATATGCAGAATGTAAAGTATTCATGCAGGTGTGCTTTGTCTGTACAGTCTCTCTGGGTACAGGTGGTTGTGTATGTGTAATCTAATGTTGTTGTACAATACCATCTTGTTTATTGATAGGAAGAAGACATGCTTCTTTCCCTCAAGTGGACGCCTAACCGTGAAAGACTCTGGTAGATATGTATCTTTCTACTAGCAACCTTATCACTATTTCTCACCAAACACAATGTTTGTAGTTATAGCTGCAGTAGCTGATTTACGAGGTCCTGAAGAATGCCGGGGCAAAACCCCATTTGGCTGAAACATGTCGACCGTACTGCACACAGCGCCATAGGGTAGTTGGTCTACCAGGCGCGTTTTTATCCCTTGACACACGGCCTTCTGTTTAAACGCTCTTTCAGAGTCTGTGTAGTTAATTTTATATATCACGTCATCTTGAGCACTGCACATCATTCAGTCCACTACATGGTAAACATGTTTGCTAGTTTTCTGACGTCCAGTTCTATACCGGCACTATATGGCCGACTAAGAAATGGATCGATCTGCAATTCCCACGTGACGTAAACTCCACCGCAAAGGTGGTCTGATGGGTTTTGTACTAGCTTTATGTTTCCCAATAATCTCCAGGAACTTGGGTTCACATGTGCAGCCTATTGACCCTAGGTCACTGTTATGGTCTCACACCACTCTTAGACCTGGTCTGCTCTCTTGTGTTTTTCTAGTTGATAATTGGGGAGCGAGCAGACAGGTCGTTAAAATATTCCCCCCGACCCTCCACACATGTTTGTTTTGTCAGCTTTACAATAAAACCCAGAAGAGACTTTGGGAAGCCCATCTTTTCCAGGATATCCCAGAGCCTTGCTCGGGGGACCAGGTCGAACGCTGTTTTGAGATCTATGAATGCCAAATATAGAATACCGTTGTTAATAGTCATGGCCTTCCAATAGATCGCAAAAAAACGGAAGACCTGGTCCATTGTGCCCACCTTCTGGCGAAACCCTGCTTGGAAGTGGGAGAGAACATGCTCCTCTTCCATCCAGACACCTACCCTTGAAATGATGACCCTGCCAACCACCTTCTGGATCACGTCAATCAGACTGATCGGTCTGTAATTGGCAGGGTCATCTCTGGGGCCCTTTTTGTATACTGTTACCACCTCTGCTCCCTTCCAAGAGTCTGGCACAGGATAACCCTTGGAGATCAAATTCATTACTACGGCAATAAGTCTGGCCCAGGCATCAGGGTCATTCAGGAGTAGATCTCCCGGTATCCCATCCTGGCCAGCTGCCTTCCTAGGGGTCAGGTGTTTGATGGCCAGAATTACTTCGGAGGGCAGAAATGGTTATTCGAACCCCAGTGGAGATTGAGTCCTAGCGTCTGAATCGGGGGGAGGTGAACCTGATACTTCTCTCCCACCATACAAAGCAGAAAAGTGGGAGTGCCATTGGTGGTCCGTTATATGGTTGGCAATAGGTGGTATACTTTGCTGCCTAGCCTTATTAATCAAATCCCAGAACAGCATGGCATTCTTCTTATTGGCTGCAGTTTTAAGATTCTGCCAATGTTCTTCCTCCCACTCTCGTTTAGCAAACGCTAACACCCTCGCATAATCCTTCCTAGCCGCTCTAACTAGTGAGGGATCCTTTTGGAGCAGGGCGACTGTTAGCTCCTTCCGTTTCGCCTTGCACTCAACTGAATACCACGGGTTACTAGTTGTAGCTGGTTTGTTCTTCTCTCTTCCCCTTTTAACCTGAACTACAAAGTATTGTCCTACATCCTCTATCGTGTTCTTATAAGCTGAGGAGAAGGCCAACCCCGGGTCACTAGCACTTCGAAGTTAAAGATTCTCCAGCTCTAATGTTAATTCTGCTACATGGTCCCCAATCCTCTCCAGGTTCTCTTCCTGGAACTGCACCTTATCCCATTTCAACCTGCGGTTACCATTATAAAGGATGACTTCATTGGTTGTCCTCACAGGGGCTTTATGTCCACTTCCCTTTAATTTACCCCACCTTAACGTTGCGCATAAGGGGTTGTGGTCGCTATCCTGCGAAGGTACGACCTCCATGTCTAATATGTCGCACCACAGTGTAACGTCCAGTAAGATATAATCTATTCTGGACGGGCCATTAAGCCGGTTAAAGGTCATTGCTCCAGCGCGATCAGAGATTGTCCTGCCATTTAATGCTCTTAAATTAAATTCCATGGTCAGGGCATTGATCTGTATTGCCCTTGCTGACCAGTTTCTAATTGGAGCTAATGAGAGGGCTGGGATGGACCATCTGGAGTCCTCCTCCTCTATGCCCAGGGGATCCTCCCTAGATAGGGGTTCGAATGTACAATTAAAATCCCCTCCCACTATGATTTTGGAGTTTGGGGGGCATTTGGATAAAACCTGCTCTAGGATTGTCACTGTACTTCGATTTGTATCCCCCGTGATCCATGTAGAATAGATGTTAAATAAGTGTATCCTGCTCCCCTTAATATGCCCTGCAAATGAAATATGTAGGATATCTCTAGTCACTACTTCATGGGTGGTAATGTCCCAATTCAATTCGATTTTTACCCAGATATGGAGTCCACCCGCCGGTCTACCTCTGCCACTACTTGATGCGGGCACAAAAAAAGTAGCATAGCCAGATTTATGCACTGGGAGTAGGCTCCAAGTTTCTTGGAACATGCATACATCGAACTTCTCGATGAACGCGTTCCAATCGGGTAAAGCCATCTTTTTTGTAGCCCAGCCACGTTCCAGGATAACAGGTTAATCACCTTGTGGCCTATAACAGATATGTCAGTGATTACTCCCTTTTCCCCAGCCTGCACACAGGAAATTGGGTCACTAACTTCTTCTAAGGGGTTGGTTAATTTTCGGGGTGGATTGATGTCACCAATAACCCCCAGGGGCTTTGGTTCTATAATAACTACATTGCTACTGCTATCGTGGCAGTTGGCACCTATAAGGTTCTCTTGTCCAGTCTCGCAATTTGTCGCAGGTGATATTGCATGTCAATCCACCATGTCAAGGCAACCAAACCTATTCATAATCGGGAAGCCACCCCAATTATCCCTAAAAACTGGCTCTACTGATGGCTGCTCCCCCCAGGGCTCCCAATTCCTGCCCCAGTCTTGGTTCCCTACTCTATGCCAATTGTTATTTTCTCTAGGATCCCGAGTGGACCCTCTCACTAAGGGATAAAAAAAGGAGAGTCGCCTGGTGGCTATGCCCTCAAACCTGTCCTGTGTGTCTCTTGAACAGACTTGGGCGGCGGTGTGTGGATCCGTAGAGTTGATCAACACACTCCCTGGATAGTTTTCCTCTGGTGCCCCAGCCATGCCACCCTCCGCACTGTCAGGATCTTACTTCTACGGTGTGGGGGCAAAGGTTGATTTTGGTTAAGCCAATGTCGGACCTTATTAAATAGCGACCAGTTGGTTTCCTCTTGGTGATCCTCCAGTTCTGGAACCCCTGTCATGACCACCACATACGGTGTGGCCTCCGGGGGGAGGTTCACCACTCTTCTTCTGTTGGCTACTTCACCAGTTTTTTTCCCCTTTATCTGTGTGGAGTGTTCCCTTGATGGTGTGGCTCCTGCACAGGGAGTGGCGGGACCTATATTAGTTATACCTTCATTTTCAGCGTTTTTTCCAGCAACAGGGGCCTTTTTGGTATTTATGTTCGTCACTAGTGGTGTAGGGCTTTTGGGAACTTGTATTGTAGCCTTGTTAGGGTTAGGTTTATTGCTCCCCGCTTTTTGGGCCCCAGGTGTTTTTTGGTTATGAGGCTTGGTACAGAAATCAGCTAGTTTCTTCTCTATATGAATTAATCTTTTCTCGATGGGTGAGAGGTAGCGTTTAAAAAGTTCCTCTACCTTCATTAAAAGTTGGGTGTCAGCGGTTTCCCCCCTGTTCCCAACCGGGCTAGTTGGGCCCTCTACATTCCTTGTATTCTCTGGCTCTATTATAACGTCGCTGGCCTGAGGATCGTGATTTGTATTTTGTTTTGGGCTAGCGGCTTCAATAGACTTTTTCTGGTGTTGTCCCCTTCTCTTCACTTTATTTTGTTTGTGTCGTTTAGGAATGGCACCCTCCTTCCTACCTCTCAGTGTAGTGACACGTGTGTCTTCCTGGGTGGAATTAATAACTAAGTCCGGAGTGTTTTCCAAATCTGTACTTAGTTCTGAGGCACATGATAAGTGAGAGACTGAGAGGTCTACCGTATTGGGTAAGCTACATCTAGCAGTGTGTATCTCTGCCTGGACATCTATAAGACCCACAGCCTTAGATTGGACGGGAGTTTTGGCCGTCGCAAATGGACCCATAGATTATCTTTTCTTTGCCATGGCGAGGTCTTGGGACACCCTACGCTCCAATTGTAGGATCCCTTGATCAATGAAGGTATTAGCCCTAATGATAAAATTGTCCAAGGTGCCCGTTGTTAGAGTCCCACCTGCAGCTGTTTTACTTCTGGTCTCCCGGGTAGTCATTATTAGGGGACGGGGCAGCAGTCTTTGCAGAAATCCCAGACAACTACAATAATGAACATAAACAAAGTACTCACAAGAGAAGGCCCTATGGTGGATGTAAGGGGGGTGGCCCGACCCGGCCTTGTCTGGTCTTGAACGGGCTTAAACGGGCCCGCCCTTGGCCCGGGCTTCGCCCGGCGCTGCCCGCGCGCGTCCCGCGAGGCGGGGCTCTGCGCCGATGATATGCGCCTCCTAGCGCTGGCGCGACATCAGTGATGCACGCCGCCGCTATGCCTGCTGGGAGTTGTGGTCCCGGGGCGGCGGCGCGAGATGTTGGCGAAACTGACTCTGGCCGGTGGCGGCTTCCGCTGCTGATGTGGGTGACTCTTGCCGGTGGCGGCGACCTCCTCCTCCCAGTTGCAGTCACAGGTAGGTTTGTCAGAGTATCTGAATTGCCTTCAACTTTTAGACACAGAATTATGTTGCTCAGTTGGTATATATTTTCAACAAGCTCTTTTTATCAGAAGAAGGATGAATTACTTTTGATTTTCAAAGTCACCCTAATCTTCATCCGTACAAACTGCCCACTGATTGTTTTAAGCTGTTTAAATGAGTTTTATCAACTGTGAGAACGAATTGAGACACTGTGTTTAGATTTTATTCTGATTGGTTAACATTTGTACTGTTCCCGACCAGTGCTAATAATGTATTACCTAGTTGCATCTTTTTATGGCATATTGCCAAATAAAAGCATTTTGACTGACTGGCTTAATCTCTAGTGAAAAATTAAACATGTCAAAAAAGCTGTTATGATATGTTGTGCTAAAAGATATTAGAATTGGTTTAATTTAATTCAGGTTTTTTAAAGGCATAGTAGCTCGGAATGTGCAGAAACATGCAGAAAGATTCACATTTTGTATAATTTCCTTTGAAATGTGAAAGACAAACCAGTTGCCATAAATATCTCCTTACTGCTTGTCATTGTCCATCTTCAAAAATAGAGCAGAAGAAATGCCATGTTTTGTTTTGTTCCAAAAACAGCTGCTTTAATTATGCTCCATAACCTGACTTGGCTTTCCCTTGGCTGTTGGCGCGCAGCAGGCATTTTGACGTCAGAACTCAAATTATATAAATTATTACAGTTGAGCGGCTACATCATTTTTGTATATTAGGCAACTGGGTTCATCACAAGTCACAAATTATAAAAAAAAATAGAGACGGGTTTTTAAAACTGTGCATGCAGCATTCATGTATGGTAGAGCCACACAGCATTGTAATCACATGCTATTGCCATGCAATCATCATAAGAATGTTCTTTTGGCGCAAGAGCCTTATAGGAATATTTTTGGGCACGTCATTATAATGGCATGTTATCACCACACAATCGATAGAAGAGCGTTGCCCTGGCGCTCTGGTTATTATAAGAGTATGTTACTGCTACACCAGTCATTGATAGGGCTTCATCTTGTCACTCAGTTTATAGAAGCGACGGCCCAGACGCTAGAGAGTTAATATAAACGTTTAAGTCTGTTTGGCATGAGGGGGCATAATAAAAATATTTTAGTAACTGACGAGTCCAGTTCACTGCAATTGTAAGAGAAATGCAAATGAATAAACTCCCGTGCTCATAAGTATCAGTGAAAAATTATGGATTGCATTGCCCATAAAGTTATCAGCACAACTTGCGTTGAACCCGGTGATGGCGGACACAAAAGGCCAGTGACGCACTACCTGGTGGAAAGAGCGTGCTCGTGTTCATAAATATTCGGGAGCAGCGAGAGGTACCTGCCTTTAATCAGCACTTATTGCAATGGTATTCCCCACAGTTATTCAACAGGGCCTGCCATATAAAACATAATTACAAAAACCTGATTTAAACTCGTCTGAACAACAGAAGGCTTTTACGGTGACCTATCTCCAAATGTTCCTATTTGTAATTAAAATAGAGCGCTCGACAGCGAGGACTGCGAGGCTGCTTTAGTAGTTCCGCTATTCTGCTTAACATGTGGCACCCGTAATAATTAAAATGATACTAACACATGCACGGTTTTATGGCCCTTATGGTGCAGCCCATTATGCCAAAGAAGGGCCTGTGTTTTCACAGCATTCTGCACATGGTCTCATTACACCCACTTTTCTTTTCCTGTCTTCGCGCTAACAACTGTTAAAGTGAATCAACACACAAAACGCACGGTAACAGCTCAGTGTTTACGATATGTGTGCTGTTACTCAGTGAACAGGAAAATCTAAACATTTACAGTTGATGTAAATGATAGTGCCAGTGTTAGCGAATCGGTTACGTCTGCTTTATGGTTTTAGATCAGTGACAGAAATAATGGGTTTCAGCTACAATGCATTATTGCTTTTGTTTTGCTTCTTTGTTTGCCTCTCTCGGGACGCCCATGCACCTTTCCCTAGGCTTGGCCTTTAAATAGATCTTATAGGGTTCGAGGAGCTGCACAACCTGCCCTCGGTTTTCCAGCAGTGTCCATAGAGCGCGCCGCGTGTTCTGCAATGTTCTACTGCATCCACATACGGGCATTATTTTGTGTGCTTTAACATCTGAAAATGTTACATTTTGCTCCAATTCATCGAAAACCTCAGCGATCATTGAACACGGGTGTCGTCGTTCATACAACACGGAATTAAAAGTTTCTAGTAGCCATTTTGAGCGCTGTCCAACTCTTCAACTTTCGAGAATGGTTTAATTGGAAATTAGTGCCATATTATCATGAATAATTTTGCAATTAGGGGCCTAGTCTAGAAAGCTCCTAAACTCATTTTACAGTCATCAGTTCCGAATGGCTTTCCATTTCTTTGGTCTGGGACAGGATCCAAAAGTCGGTCTCTTAGGTGAGGCACCGATGAGTCGGGCTCAATCTACCCTCTGCCTTCTTGATTATAGCTGGTTGTGAACGTTAGTTGAAAGCTACGAGGGATAATAGCCTCCTGTCCTTGTTACCGTAGTCTCTCAACCCCTATAAAGCGAAGATTTAAAGTTTCGAACGCGTGCGTGGCTGCGCGCCACCGGCAGCCACCTCAAGAAAACGAGTTTTAAAGCGCAAAGCATCCACCTCGAAATATCGTCCCTCCTGTACTGGCGCGTAAAGGTCCTGGCACCATCTTTGGCCGCAGCGGTGGGTTGCAATTTAAATAAGATAAACACAGAAGAGGGCGCGTGATCTAGGACCGACACCATGGCGTAACTTTAATCTTGGAGACCAACGCCATTACCCGATTGGCGTCAAACACGTTGACGCACACAAAGGGCACAGAGCGGCCGTGCCAATGTCACAGACTCATTGGCAGGGGCGGCACCGCAGAGCCCTGACTCCCAGCTCCGTGGACCAGGGAACTGCGCCGTCTGTTTGCAAACGATAATGAATTTGGCACGATGGCCATCTCAGCAAATGACCACAGCAAGCAATCAGGCCAGCAACTCCAGGGATGTTTTTTTAAACCACCCTTCAACTCCAAAAATAGTTGTGCGTGACTCTTGTTCTAAAACTGCAGCTCGGCTAATGAGTGAAGTTTGAAAATACGGTTGGCTTTGGTTCTTCTCCAGCCCACTCTGATCGTGGCCCTGGCATAATAAACAGACAAAGTTCACAGAGAGGAAGTACGACACTAGAACCGGAAGCCGCAAAAAGTCGGCCCATGATCTTCTCCCTTTGATTAAAACGAGTTTTTGTGATGAGCATTATTATTTACCACACCGTGATCATAAACAAATAATCCTCTTGGTTTGCTTCTTGCTGTAAATGAATTAAATTAGACGCCATTAGCATCACTGGCTGCGTGTACGCTTGTTTCCGCCACGGCTGTATTTGAAGTTTCCTGTGGTAAGTTCATTACGCGTATTTTGTCCGGAATTAGTGAAGCGTGCTGAAAATTGCTAATGACAGATGTTTCTCCACTCTGTCACACTTCTTGTATCATTTGATTTGGAAAGCAACATACGGTGTTCTGCTCTATCAGTATGTCACAGACTGTCTGCAAACAGCTGGTCATAACTCAGTTCACTGAAAACCATTACTTTCCAATGAAGTGCTGGACACCCTCCAAATTGTATTCTGGCATGGCCAGGCGGCATAATGCACAAAGTTCTTCTGTTCCGAGGTTACCTAAGGAGGGATTTTTTCCACTCCACTTGTTTATTGTGTTTTAGGAAATAAAGCACTCGCTAAGTAGCGGATGTGGGCTTCTTGGCATTTTAAATAGATATTTTACCCTTTTTTCAAGCGCTCACCACGCAGGCTGACTGGTGCAGCCAACAGAGAGCCTCTAAACTCGTCGTTTCTATCTGTGCTCCACGTTCAAAGATGTGCTTTTTAAGGCAATCAAAACGGTGCTAAAATATGCTCTTTTTGTAATTCGTGCTGGTCTTGCTTTAAGGATAGAAAGGCAGATTAATTATTGGATATATATATACTGTCGTTTCAGCAAATATCTTATTACAATAACATTGAGCAGTAAGTGGAATTGTACTTTTATAACAAAGGATCTGCGTGCTAGAAAATGTGTTTTATGTGCTGACAATTATCGTTTTATGTAATTTGATATGCATCAAGGCCATGATTGAAATTATTCTCTGGTGTAATTGGGAAAAGAGCATTCTCGGTCACCAGGAAGAATTATCTACACAGATCTCTCAAACTGTATGTCCGACAGGACGTAATGTACACTTTGTTGGTTGGGCAGCTCTCTAGCTCATGTAACCCTCCATTACTTCTGCATTCTGATTTCTGTACCCTGGCATGACGAATAATAAGATAATACTTCATGAATGTTGTGTTCTGAACTTCAAAACGTAGAATATTGAGACATTTCCTCTATGCAAATTGCAACAGATTTTACTTAGTGAACTTTGCACACTAATTGTAATTCCGATTTAGGAGTAAACTCACATTTGCACCTCAAATGGAGTGTCGTGGGAGTCCAAATGAGGGCCTTGGTGTGGCCAGAACCTCTGTTGAAGACCTCGCATCGCTTGGACCAATCATGTTATCAAAAAGAATTGCCAACTTTTAATACAGCACACACGGTAGAAAACAGAGAATAAAATCTTAATGCAGCCACATCCAGCAGCGCGTGTCGCCTGCTCCTCCACTACAGGGTGCAGAGTCTTGGACGTCTGGAGTGGGGAGATATAGTTTCACCTCTGCATCTGGGTCAGTCACCATGTTGGACCCATTGATTCACATCTTTCACTGAAAGGAGTTTTAGATATCACCTGTTCTTGAATCATACCCAGTAGAAGAACTCTTGCGCAATCTTAGAACCAACTATTGAGTTCTAAATTTGCCACTTTATTCAGTGCAAAGGAGTGACACCAGTACCAATGCACTTTTATGTTGTGCACCTGTAATTGAAGTTTATTCACTGAAGGGGCAGCAATGCAGCAAAGAACAAATGAGTAAAGTCGCCATTGTGGATCGCTAGAAAGGTCCATATATACTGCGCGACTTCTCACGAGCTGCGACTATATACATCACGGTGATAAACTGCAATTCTTTGCTTTGGCTTGTGCTGTGGTAGCAGTCGTTACTATCCTTGTAGCACCTCACTTATTTGCCACTTCCATTGACGACCCCTGCTGATATCCAGTGATCACTCCATACACCCAGTAAGTTAAGATTTTCTGGGAATTCAGTCCAGTGTATACTCCGTACACCTAATAAATTCATTTGGTGACCCTATGTGGGACCTTGTTGCCCACACCCAATTGTGCTCGCATCCTTCGAGTCCTGAGCTTTTAACCTATGATAAGGTCCACACAACATCAACTCTTATAAAGCCAGAGTCCTGGACCTTCCTTTCTGGTGCACATCATTTCTATTGAGAATTATTCATCTTTGACTAGTCTCTTTATTTTTGGAGTCCAGAATCAGCTTTATTTTAACTTGTATATACGCATTCTTCAGTGTGTCTTTTATGCATGGTGCAATCAATTTTTAGCACAAATGTAAGTGATTTGCATTCATATGGTTATGTAAATAAAGCATCTTCCCTCAAACACACAAGGGAGTTACCCTAATCCAAGGAAAAGGGACAGGGTATACGTATAGACAACAGTAAAAAATCCCCTTTTCACCTCATGTATTAGTCAGTCAAGAAAATAGATTTACAGAATGGCAGTATAAGTGGCCCCCTCGTTAATGGTGAAATATGGGTTCCCAAAAATAAAAATTATTATTTAACAATGAAAAAACATACAAATTAACATTAAGTTGCAATTTTCACAATAATTTCAATAAAAAAGACAGTAAACACATACAAAATATGTATTTATAAATTCAAATCTAAATGTTTTATTTTCCATTAACAGTTAATAATCATTGTTATTTGTAAACACAAAATACATATAAAAAAATGAATTGTTTAAAGTGCCGGTGCAAATAAATTCAAATATCTTAATGGACATCTCTATTATGTATAATCCTATATATCAGTACACATAAAGAGCCTCAATGATCAATATCACACCTATAGAAAAAACTGTTAAACACCTCTACAGACGCAGCGTTTTGGTGAAAGATCAATTATTGATCAACTTCTTCAGGACAATCATAAAACATTCAAAAATCATCACTGTTGAAAATTGAAACAGTAGTAGACGAGCAGATTATTGAAAAGCTATATTTGTTCCTCTTTTACCCAAGGGTCTATGTTCTGTCCAGGGGAAAGGTTTCTTGATAACCCGGGTAGGATCGTAAACAGATGTCCCTTATATAACGACAATATCTGGACCAAGTGGATAGCCCTTAGTTGACTAAGCTCCGATATGCACCCAATTCTTTCAGTTTTCTGGATACTTGCCTAAAATAGATTCAGAGCTCTTCTGGGCCAGCGGTGGTGATCCACCCGCCTAATGACCCATCTTCACCCCCGCCATATTAGCATGGCGAGGGGCACAGCTTTTCCGCTGGTCGGATTCCTGGCCGGGCGGAAAAGGCCTTCAATATGGTGGCGGTGCCTTGCAGGCACCGCCATCCATATTAGGATGTGCCATTTTCAGGGCCTTTCGATGGTGGAGACTCTGCCATGGAAAGGCATGCGGAGTTCACTTTTGGGACCTGTTGCCGACCCCCAGGGGGTTGAGGGGTGGGGGGCTGCACTTGGGGGTACCCATGGTACCCCCCAACATTGGCATACACAAGGTGGCGGGTACCATGCGGTGCCTCTCACGTTGTGTATACCAATGCACAACATGCATATATTGCATTGTGGCGGGTGCTGCTTACAGCACCACCTGCCACAATGCAATATATGTGGGATGCCACCGCCACTGTGGCGGTGGCATCCTGATTGCCATGGCGGGACCGCCGCACCTCTGGTGGTCGGTCCCATGTACTGTTACGGTGGCGGGCGGACAAAGTCCACCCGCCATCGTAATGGACCCCATAGATCCTTGGGCAAAATAGGAACACATATAGTTTTCCATCTGCTCTTCTACTACTGTTTCAATTTTCAACAGTGATGATTTTTGAATGTTTTATGATTGTCCTGAAGAAGGTGATCAATAATAATAATCTTTCACTGAAATGCTGCATCAACAGTTCTCTACAGTCTTTTATAAAGACACTTCTATAGCAGTTTTTAATACTTTTTTTATATAGGTGTGATATTGATCGTTGAGGATCTTTATGCATACTGATGTAAAGGATTATGAGTAATAGAGACATCCTTTAAGAGATTTGAATTTATTTGCACCAGCACTTTAGACAATTTATTTTTTATGATATATATTTTGTGTTTTGCACATAAGAATGATTATTAACTGTTGTTGAAAAATAAAACATTTCGATTTGAATTTATAAATACATATTTTTATGTGTTTACTGGCTTTTTATTGAGATTATTGAGAAATATTGCAATTTAATGTTCATTTGTTTGTATGTTTTATCATTATTAAATACAAGTTTTTATTTTTGGGAACCCATATATCACCAGTAAAGGGGCCACCTATACTGCTGTTCTGTAAAACTATTTCCTTGACTGATCAGTACATGAGGTGAAAAGGAAATTTGTTACTGTTGTCTATGATCAAGCATTTTCCTGCACTACTCGCATAAATGGTTTGTGAACTTATGGCTGGTCATATGTTGCATACGGAGCATAATAAGTCCACAATGAACCTTTTTTGTACCTATTGTGTTACTAACATTCCCTCTACCCTCCATAATTTTCAACCCTCTTCACAACCTTATGTCATAGTGTGTCCTACAAACCCCTATAACTAAAAACTCTTCATACATTACCAGCATCTTCCTGCAGTTACATCAAAATGTTGACAAATAGGAGCTTGCATAAGGACCGTGGCCCATACAGATCAGAACCTATTCATTTTATTCACCCGTAAGTGACAAGCATACAGTATTTAATACAGTTGATGTAACTGCCCAGCATTGTTCAGCCACAGTATGCTGCAGAATATGGCAAAAATGTTTAGTCTCATGAGCGGGGATTTTCTATTCATCACTCTCTACTACATGAACTTTTCCACACAGCCACAAGTTTAACAACTTGCCTGTATCAAAGCTCCAGAGTTACCTTGATCATAAATTACAATTCTTCTTAAAAAGTAAGTTACATTGGGCTCATGCAAAGGTGTCCCACGTTCCCAATCCTATTTGCTCTACACATCAAACTCCTAGCAATCTTGTACATAGCTGAAATTATATCCACCCTTCTCTGTCCGGGATGTCCACATTTAAAATTCATATGTGGATGACATGGTGTTATTTCTATCAGGAGATCATGCCAATATACAGTCTACCTTCACCTTGATTCAGCAGTTCACAGATTCGGAGGGCTATGAAATGAACTCTGTAAAGATCAAAGTACTTTTATTTAATACCTTACCAGAAATTTTCCCTCCAGTTCTTAAAGAGGGTATGTCAGCTCCCCAAAGCATTATTTAAAGGGGACAGTTTACCAGGATCCAAATTTTTTTTTATAATTTAAAATTCCAACCATTGATGACCTAGGTGAGATAGATTTTCCTACCCCGAAAGGCACTATCCTGTCTATTCTGGCTTCATTATTAAATATGTTGATATTGCCATTATTTACCTTTTAATCTTGGCAGTTTCATGCCCACTATCATTGGCTTTTTTTCTAAAAAAATAGAAACATGTTTTTAGAATTGATATAGATGGGGAAGTAATCTAGATAGCTGCACAGCTACATTTACCAAGAGTGGATGCCAGGCTTGCCACACAAAATTTCCACACTTGAATAACTGTGCTTTTCGCTCATTTTTGTTTCCAGATACTCAGTATGTTTATATCATCTTTTAATTATTATCATAAAATTAGAAGAAATTCAGGATCTGTCGTTTCATGTGCATTCCCAATAATCCCATAACAGTATATTTTAAGACTGACAGATGTAATACACAAGACAATAAAATCCGCATCTACCTTATCCCTGCAATGCACTTCAAATCCTCTCTACGTGGCTTCCCCCCACTCTAGAGATTCTGAGGGAAGAGATCAATTTTCAAATGGAAAGACACCATGATGAAAACATCAATGATTGCTTGGTTTGTGACACTGGAAAAAGTGATCACATTTATGTAGGACTTATTAGAGAGGAAAACGGGTACTTTTTTTCGAATTTGCAGTTATCCAGTACATTACATTACATACGACGCCAGCATTACTGAGTCTGCAGTTATGGCTGGCAAAGTCATTGCAATCAACTCACTATTCTCTCAAATTAGAAGCTGATGTTCATCTTTGAGAAGTCTGACTCCTAATGTAGTAACAAATTATTAGACGAAGGGGGCTATCACATTTGGTGAATAGACAAATCTTTGAAGATTCAATTCATACTGTATTCAAGGTGTCAGCTTCCGCCATATGCATCTGTATAGCATGTGGTTACTATACTATAACCCAACATTTAGGATGAACACTTCTCAACAAATACCTGAGTTGCTCAAACATGAATTTTTGAAATTTGAAACACATTTTCGGGTACAGTCACCATCTAGAAGATTTTTGGTTATTAATCTCTGTATTTGTGGATAAATGTCTCAACACTTACAGCCCTTTGATGCACCATAATTCGCATAAGGATGCTAAATAGCTTGAGACAGGGGTTAGGCTCCATTTGACAGTTGGTTTACATAATTAATGGCACTGTAAAACTTTTTTTCATAGTTTGCCATATCAAGCGAATGTCGACATGTACTGTTTATACTTTGGTATTCCCAATAAAGAAATAAAAACAGGAACTGGACAGCGGCATTTGTAATGTAAATGTAGATGAGAGCATTAAACTCCTAAACTGATGTTAAAAATGTGAATCTCATGTTAACAATCTTTGCCAGAGTCGGATTTTCATGCCGCTGCCCACTTCCACCAAGCACAAGTCATAGCTCTTGCAAGAATTATAAGTGCCATGCGAAGGGAAACAACACAAATTTACCTATCTGGAATTGAGCCATAGAAACTCCCGAGCACTACCGATGTTTTGTATATTTCTCTGATGATAGAAAATGGCTCCATTCAGACTGGCTGATTTCACCAGATTACAAGCATGAAGGATAAAATGCATATTTGTTAATGTGAAGATTTATAACCTTCCTTCTTGCACTGAAAAAAAACCAGCCAAGGTCACGTTAGGATCAGTAGAATCAGGCCTTCTAGGTACGGCACATGGCGGGCAAACTGAAGTATTCTCACCTCATTGTTCCCCAATAAACTGTTTCTAGACCATACGTTTCTAGTTTGTTTGCATGTTTTCATATTTCTAAACAAATACTGCAAATCAAAGCCCCGCGTCTTCCTACAGACACAAATGGCAGCCACAGCTGTTCATGAAGGGTCACAAGGAAATGGTAAATTAGGTAACCCAATAGAAAAAAAAGGCTTGGAGGTTGTGCTGAATAAACCTCAAAGGACGTCAGCAATACGAGCCATAGATTCCCCAGGATGTACAGATGTCTAATACGCAACCTAACCTGATGGGAGGGGTGGCTGTGTGGAACAGCTGGAGGGAAACCTCCAGACTCTCAGCTTTAGAGCCAGTGGTGATGCTCCCAGCCTCGGGGGTGCGAGCCACCTTGCTCCTGAAGCACAGGCTACCAGAATGTTAAGAATATATTCCACAGTCCCTGCAGGGAGCCTACGCTTCGAAGCCCCAGGTCTCAAGACAGCTCTGGAGCAGCCATATTCGCTGAACAGCCTGCCGTGCATCTGCTGCTTTGTAGGGAAACATGGGATCAAGAGACACTGGTCTAATAATGTACTCTGCAGATGCTAATGTGATGTTTAATAAAGATTCAGTAATTAACATGGGCCTACATTGATCCTGGGGCATGTTTAATGAAAAATCTATATCAGGGGCACTATGTATGGAAAAATAGCACTTCTAGCAAATAACTAGGCTCCCCAAGTTTCTACTCTATATCAGGCAAGGGAAAAACTGTACATTCTCATTCATAGTTTATATTTTCTGTAGTTGTATTATGCACTTGCACCAATCATGAGTTGATGGTCTACTTCAGAGGTTCTTAACGTTTTTGACTTCTACGAACTACCAATTAATCATTACTGGAATCCGAGGACCCCCACTAAATCATTATTGGAAACTGGGGACCCCAAGTGAGGCATTTGTGGCAGCCAAGGACCAAGGCCTAAGAAACAAGCATTCACTAAGCAAATGCAGAATGTTTAAAAACTTGTGTTAATTCACAAACAAATATGAAAAAC
Organism: Lissotriton helveticus; assembly: GCF_964261635.1. Classification (NCBI taxonomy): domain Eukaryota; kingdom Metazoa; phylum Chordata; class Amphibia; order Caudata; family Salamandridae; genus Lissotriton; species Lissotriton helveticus. The sequence goes on along the minus strand of NC_136063.1, from coordinate 595,719,441 downwards.
ATAAAATCTTAATGGGAAGGTTGGAGCTATTCTAATTTGAACTGAAACCCCCAATTGCCCATGCTACATTCTTTTTATGCACTTGCATGGCTCCCATGAATCAATCTGAGAACACCAACGTAATTTTTGTTTACATTTAAATTTCCTTCACAATTCAAAATGTTTTTAATTTTACATTTTTCTTCTTCATTTATATTCATTTTCTTTTTCTTTTATTATTATGTAATTTTCTACGAAGTTCCAGACATCCTGAGTAGGTGTTGTGGACCTCCAGGGGTCCACGGACCACACGTTAAGAATAACTGGTCTATAACGCACTGTGACTGAAAAGGATATTGGGAACAATGGGTGGCAATGTACTATGAAAGATGTACGATGTTGACATCAGCATGCCTATTGTTATATTTATCAAGCTGTGAGTTATTGTGCAATTCTGCTACCGGTTGATTGGATGTGAAACAAGACGGTGTACCATCAAGTATATATTGTTTATGTCTATGGAAATTTGGAAAATAAAATCTTAAAAAACAAAAGAAAAGAATCACTGGTCTAGTTCATGAACTGAAAGAGACTGTCATTAAATATAGGGTTTACTGCTGCTAACCCTGTTTGAAGAAAGTGTGCCTATTTCTAGACTTTTAACACATATTACTGGTTAAAAATTTAAAGTTTTACTCTTTTGAAAAAGAAAATATTGTGCAGTAATTACAATTGTTGGATAAAATGGCCATAAAATGAGATAATAATAGCATCTGTTATTTCCTTCAAGGAGGGGCCAATATACAATCCTTTTTCGCAAAGGAATGTGAAATTCTCGCACCGACTCGTTTGCGAACGGGCTTGGAATGCTACCTAGGTACTAAGAAAGCTCTAGAACATTTGCAGGGATTTGGTAAGCAACCTCCTTAATGAATAATAATATGTATGGTTGTATGACGGGACAACGCAGGGAAATACTCAGCATGCCTTTACCACGCATTTTTCACCCTGCTTTTTTTAGAACGCATATGATTTTACAACGTAGACCTTTACCACAGATTTTTAAAATATATAATTATATCTATAAACAATGCATTTGCGGGGGAGACCCCCCCACACCCTGAACTTACCTTAAATGCGGGGTAAAGGCATAGATTGTAAAAGCATATGCGCTCTAAAACCATGCATGGCAAAAAAATGCTTGGTAAAGGTACAACGTGGTAAAAACCCCATTGTAAAGTCTGTTTCCCATTATGTATGGTTCACTTTGTGACTTCCTGTATTTGCCTACGTAAGCAGATATGGTCGCATGCCAGGGTCTTCAGGCCTTCATCCCTGCATTGGTATTCCCAACTGGGAAACACTTTTGAAAAGCAACTATCGCTTCTACAGGAACAGAAATATATTTCCAATATGGAAGGCATCAGGGGAGTAGACAGGCGTCCTAGGACCACTGCCCACTCTACTGAAGGACATGCAGCATGATTCCCAAAGGGGAACTGCAACTTGAGCTTAGTTAATCAGATATAAACCCCTTTGAGGCTTTGGTGTCTGATCAATAGTTTGCGACCACAATTGCAGAAGTAGAATATTGACATATGTCTTTGCAAATCAAAATTACATGGGAGTCCCCTTTTATGCCAGCTCCTACATGCAATACAGTATTACGTGCAAACCTGCTTTTCTGATTCGTAAATGGGGTTTTGTACATCTCAAAACAATCTTTTGTATTTGCAATGCCTATGATTTTTCAAATCACAATGTTTGTTAGCAAACAATTGTTTGGTACCCGATTCCTTAGGAATGTCAAATGTGCAATGTGGAGCACATATAGAAATGTAATTATTGCTAATAATATTTAAATGGTGCTGGCACATTTTCGTGACTTGCGCTGTTTTGCTAAGGACACATCTGAATCCAGATTGTGCCACTGAAGAATATTAACTGGTTGTGGCATCACATTAAGTGTGCTTCTTCTCTGGTATGCATACCCAGGCTTTTTTTTTAAAAAACACGTTCATATTTTTTCATATTAACGTTAACAATACAAAATATAACTCCGGCCTCAGGCTCCTTGCGTTTGTTTAATCGTCAGACATTATGCATAGAAACGATAAAACTATAAGTGCTGTGGAAGTATGTTATGTTATGTTATTGGCTTTCATAACGCGCTGGCTACTCAAGAGTGTCCCGGCGTGGCAGCCAACAAGCAACATAAAACTGACAGAAGCGCAGCTTAATTAAACAGCCGAGTCTTTAAATGCTTCTTGAACAGCCTGAGGTCTTGAGCATTCCGAAGTTCGAAAGGAAGAGCATTCCAGGCTACAGCGGCCTTAAAAGAAAGGGAGCTGCCCCCTGTGCGGGAACGATGAAAGCGTGGAACCACAACTAAACGTTGCGTAGCAGTGCGCCATTGTCTCTTGGGCTCATAAAAGCTAAAGCATCTTCTAAGATAAGGTGGGCTGTTCCATGCAGCGCTCCATGCGCGCGAGTGAGGGCCTTTAACAGGACACGACTTGCCACAGGAAGCCAGTGAAGGTTCTTAAGATGTTGTTTCATACTGGTTCTTCCGGGAATTGCAAGTAAAACTCTCACAGCCGCGTTTTGTATTGTTTGTAGTTTTTTAAGTTGGTAGCCCGGCAAGCCGATGTATAGTGCATTGGCATAATCAATGCGCGATAGGATGAGGGCTCGAGTCACCATCTCCTTTGCAAATCTAGGCAGCAGAGGAAAACACTTTCTGAGAGATTTCAATATGCCGAAACACATACCAGCAAGCCTCTTTTTCTGAGGTGACAACCGAAGGTCCTCGCTGAACCACACCACCAGATTCTTCACTGTGGTGCCAATAGATTTTGTCATGGGGTACTCTGTAGTCCAGATTGACTCCCTTAAATGTGGGGGGAAGGAGCCGTACAGTAGTATCTCTGACTTGTCCTCGTTGCACTTAAGCTGTGAGAGTGCAAGCCATTTGAAAACCGCAGAGAGGCAGTTCTTAGCTTGGTCTGGGGACAAGTCGTTTTCCTTCCAGGTAAAAAGAAGCTGAGTATCATCAGCATAGGCTATGATCTTTGCTCCCAGTTCCTCTGCTAAGTAAATCAGAGGTGTAACGTAGAAGTTAAAAAGGAGAGGACTTAAAGTAGAGCCCTGTGGAACGCCTGTGGTCACCCTTCTGGGAGCCGAGGAGAACGGAGGTATCCATACCTGCTGAGTTCTATCCTCAAGAAATGATTTAATCCAGCCCCAAGCTAGCCCAGAAATGCCAATAGTCGAGAGACGAGCTAGTAATTGATGATGCGGCACCGTATCGAACGCTGTGGAGAGGTCCAACAAAATGAGTGCCGCTCTACCGCCAGCCTCCAAACATTCTCTAAACGCCTCCGATATTTCGACCAGGGCCGTCTCCGTACTATACGTTGCCCTGCATTCTGATTGAGCAGGATGGAGGGGACCAGATGTATCCACAATGGTGGCCAAGTGCTTGTAAACTGTTTTTTTGCACACCTGTGCTATGGCGGGAAGAAGAGATATGGGTCGATAACTTGCTGGCGCATTGTTGTCTAGGGAGGTCTTTTTTAGTAAAGGTAGAAGTTTGACCTGCTTCCACTCCAGTGGAACTGTGGCAGTCTGAAGTGACTTTTTTTACGATGGTATTAACTTCAGGATTGACCAACTCGGCAACTGTTGCAAGCAACCTTGCAAAACATGGATCCACTGGGGAACCAGATTTTAGGGATTGAAGAATAGACGGAGAGTCAGGCAAGCCAATGGGAGAAAACCCCTCCAGGGGGAACACCCGAAGGCTGGACCCTGTATTGATCCTACAGGAAACCGTAACCTGCCCAGGTGAGCTAGACCCAAAGTTGTCCTGAATCGTCTGAATCTTCTCGATGAATAAGCAAGACAGCTTTTCACACCAGGTCACAGAAGCTGGTGACACAATGCACTCCGCTTCAAGGGTCAGAAATCTCTTCACGATAGAGAAAATTTCCTTAGAATTATTTTTGGACATAGCAATCGGTTCCGTGTAGTAGCTGCCTTTAGCCTCCCTAAAGGCAGCATAATATTCTCTCTGGGCCTTCCTCAGTGCTGATTTGGCCAAGGGGCAGTATGCCAGTCCTCAGCCACGTTCTAACTTTTTACAGAGCTGTTTTATCTCCTTTAGCTTGCTAGTATACCAGGGCTTCGAGGGGGCATTTCTAGCTCATCTATTGGCAGGAGGCGGAGATAAATATTCGACTGCCTGAGAAATCCAATTAAAAACGCTCTCTCTAGAGCTCCCTCAAATTTTGTGGCAATGGGGGGGCGAGTGTTTAACAGAACCCTGCTCAGCGCCGAAGGGTCAATTCGTGGCGAGGGTCTGCTTTGGAAATGTCCCTTAGTAAAGTGCCAAATGCAAAAAGAACCTTTGATGGACAAAATGCAAAACAATGTCATACATTCACCCAAGTACAGAGATCTGGGCCTAAATCCATCGTTTTTTGCTCACCATGCCATTCCAGTTTGGACCCAGCCATATGCAAATCAGTCTTCACCCTGTGCCCAATGGAAACTGTCCAGCCCGAACTGCCAGGCCAGGTCTTCACTGAACTGGAAACAACCATCCTAGGACCAGTTTTGGGCTTTCAACCTTCATCAGTCAGGATAGCTTGACTCCAGTGGCATGGAGTGCACTGGACCCACGTCTGGGCAAACCCGTCCCACTCGGGGTGACAAATGCAAAACGAACAATTGATGGACAGAATGCAAAACAATGTCATACATTCACCCCAGTACAGAGATCTAGGCCTAAATCCATCGTTTTTTTGCTCACCATGCCATTCCAGTTTGGACTCAGCCACATGCAAATCAGTCTTGACCCTGCGCCCAATGGGAACAGTCCAGCCCAAACTGGCAGGACAGGTACTCCCTGAACTGGAAACAAGCATCCTAGGACCGGTTTCGGACTTTCAGCCCTCATCAGCCAGGATAGCTTGACTCCAGTGGCATGGAGAGCACTGGGGTGAATGTATGATTCATTCAGCATTCCGTCCATCATTTGTTTGCATGGCACTTTTCACCCTATGTGGGATGGGTATGCCCAGACATGGGTCCCTTGCTCACTGTGCCACTGAATTCAAGCTAGCCTGGCTGAAGAAGCAGAAATCCAAGTGTTATCATTAGGACTAGCCTGTTGTCTGGAAAGTGCTTTTAATTATAATGAAACTCGTATTGATGTGTTCAAATTCATTTGTAAATTAAAACTTGCAAAATATTACAAACAGAGACAACAACCTGTACAATGAGCGAAGTGCCCCAGGAAAATGTCAACGCATATGACCTGCAAATATCAGACATTAAACTTATTCACGACTTACAAGGTTTGCAGAATGAAGGGACTGACTCTGAAATCTCAATATCGACCCATCAAATAATACAATAACAAGCACTCAATGTATTTGGCTCTGTTCAGACGCCTTTCAAACACGAATCAACGTTCATGCCAATGATGCCATGCAATGTTCAATGACAAAATATTAGAAGATACAAAAAGAGTCACCCATTAGACACAGAGAACACAAAGAAAATGCAGAAATCATGTAAAAAGATACCACAATTTAATACAAATTTGCAAAACAACAATCAAGTGATAATCAGAAATGCCCACAAAGGAGGCAACATTGTATTGTGGCCAAAATCAGAATATCTAATAGAGGCATATAGGTAATTAAACAATGCAAAATGTTACAGGAGGAGCAATATACAATGTATAAGAGATGTTAGTAGTAAATTTCAAGATGATCTAACAAGGTGGAAAAATGTGGGACTATTAACAAAGGAGCAACATCTGTCCTTGCACAATAACCATCCAGTAATGCCAGTTGTGTATTTCATCCGCAAAGAACGTTGTTCCGATACCAAGAAGACCTATAATTTCTGCAAGAAACAGTATTTTTGAGAGAACTTCTCAATGCATGGACTTTTTTCTACAAAAATATGTGTTATGTCTACCGTCTTTTATTCAAGACACAAGTGATTTCCTTCATAAGATATATGACACACTCTGTGCCAATGAATATCTGTTAATGTTGCTAGGTATTACTTCGCATTATACAAGTCTCAAACACCAAGATGGATTGAAAGCAGTGGAGTACCATCTTAGAAGTAGGCCAATGAGGCTATATACCCATAGCAAAATGTTATTATGTGTGATTACCTGGTGCCTGGAAAACAACTTTTTAAACTTTTACAGCGAAGTTTTTCAATATCTAAGGGGAGTTGCCAGGGGTACCTGCTTCTCTCCCAGCTGCGCATGTTTACACATGGGCTTGTGGGAGGAGCAGGTACTGATGGTCGACCATTTTGAAGATTGGGAGAATCACGTTATTTGTTGGCTGCGTTACATTGATGATGTGTTTGTTACATGGAAAGGGTCGGTGGCCAATGAAGAAACATTTGTGGAAAAGATCAATGTCAATCATGTGAACTTAGAATTTACTGCTTATATTAATACACAAAAAAACTTTTTAGATGTGCAGATATATGTAGAGAACAACAAAATTGATTCCCAACCATACAGAAAAACAACAGCTGGAAATTCTCCATGCTGGTTGTTTTCACAGCAGTCACTTGACAGACAGCATTCCCAATGGGGAAATGCTGAGGCTATGAAGAATCTGAACTCAAGCAAGTACCCTTAAAAGGTGTCAGGAGGAAGCCCCAAAAATATTCTTGGATTGTGGATATTTAGCAAAAACTATTAGACGAATATCTGATTAATTGTCTCATACAACAAACAAGCAAAACAGGTAAGATCCATCCTCAATAAACAGTGGCCTATTGTCCTAACTGATCCAACTATAGGTCTTATACACCCTAAAATCCTAATTTTACATTCAAACGTTCTGCATCAATGAGCAATGCATTGATTAGCATCAGCCCTGAAATAGTACAAATTAGCAATTGGTTTCATTAAGAAAAGTTTTTTTTTTAATGTAGCTCATGTAGTGTATGCCGATTTGGGGCAAATACATTCCAGTACAACACCTCGTTTAGTGATAAACCAGAGAAAATAGAAAAAATTTTATGTGTGAAACTGATTTTGCGGTTCACGTTTTGGAATGCACCTGTAAACTTAGATATATTGAAAGTATAAAACTACAGGTCCATGTTAGAATTCTCCAGCATTTGAGATTCCACCTACCCTGTTGCTCAACATTTTAAACAGTACCACAACAACAATCTTAATTGCTTAAATTATTTTGTAATTGATTCAATACCCAAGTTGCAATGCGGAGGCAATTGAGAAGTACTGCTCAGGCTATTAGAAAGTTGATATATATTGAATCTTGATACTAAAGCACCCAAAGGGTTAAACCTTGGTGAAGATTTACATAACTTTCTATAGACAATGACAAGAGTGAATACGTTCATATTTATTGTGGGACTGTGAGTTGAATTAAACTATCACATTATTCATTTCAGGGATAATGCATGCTGCTATTTTATATTATTTCACTTTAGCACTCACTGCACTTTATCATGAAATACAGATGGAACAACATACTAAATAGACAAATCCGAAATACAGAATCTATGGCCCCCATTAGGATGACGGGCGGACTTTGTCAGCCCGCCATCCCATTGGAAAAAGGGACCGCCCACCATAAGGGCGGGGGTCCCGATGGTGGCATTAGGATGCGCCCGCCACAGTGGCGGGCGCATCCTGTATTTTTACCATTGCGGCGGGCGGTGCTGAAAGCGCCCCCCGCCGCAATGGTAAAAATGCACGTTGTGCATTTCAAAGCACAACATGACAGGCACTGCGCGGTGCCTGCCATGTTGCACTTTGAAATGTGGGGTACCCCCCATGTGCACCCCTCAACCCCCGGAGTCCCCGGGGGCCCGTTGCACCGCAGGGATTCTCCGCATGCCGGCCCATCATAATATGGATGGCGGTGTATCATAGACACGTCACCATATTATACCTTTTCTGCCCCGGGCGCATTGCGACCAGGGCGGGAAAGCGGCGGATGGTCTTACCATCCGCCGCGGTCCCCCCACCATCCTAATATGGCGGGGGGGTTTCAGAGCAAGGATGGCGGGCGGATCGCCCCCGCCAGGCCAGCGGTGGCTACCGCCAGCCTGGCGGGGGCGATCCGCCCGCCATCCTAATGGGCCCCATAATTCGGTTTGAGCACAATGGAATTGTTAGTCCATGGTTATGTATAAATATTGGGATTGATTGCAGTTTTGACAAAAATAGACTAATAATTGTGGCAGCTAAAAATTAAGGACAGCTATAACAAAATAAAGTAATTTCATAACGAATGACAAAGCCCACTTGGGGCACAATTGTGCTATCATTGGACGACATGTATTACCAATGGTATTTTTTTTTTTAACAATGAGCAGATTAATATTTGAATTGTCTGCTGCTTTCATTTGTGTATACCTATTAACTATTTGCAAGACACTGTTTATATAACCATGTTGTAATGGTTTATCTAATATACATATCTAATTATATATTTAAAAATATGTATGTTCTATTAGTATATTTTATCACCATGAATTTATGCTACCCTTTTTATGATATTAGTGTGTGGATATAATGGTGTGGATTTTGTGACATTATGTATATTTTAGGTCTGACTTCTGTTAACAGGAAGATTCAATAATGTACATTCTGTTGTTAGTTACCATCGTGTATATTCAATAACGTGATGTATACAAAAAGAGACGCTTCAGCTTACAGCATGTATGTGAGCAAGGCCATGCTTGGCCAAAACACGTTACATGGTGGGCATGTAGCAAAACAATAAAAATGCACAGAAAAATTTGGAGTCTGTGCCCGGATTTTACTTCAGAACTTGTTGGGATTTTGTTTGATATATATTTTTAAATACATATGATACACATTTCCCGATCACGGTCCGTCAACCTCACTTCCTCCAAAGTACAAAAGGACAAGCACAGAAAGATGGCACAGGAGCAGGCCATTGGATTACTTCAATTTTTTCTTTTTTTTTTTATCTCTTATATTTTTTTGCTTAGCCAATAACTTTGGCCCCACTTGACAAATCTTCATGCAATGTTCAACAGCTTTACCATGAAAGGATGCAGGGGGGCAGCGTAGACCATCTCGCAGCCCCGGGGACCACCACCTCCCCCGAACTTTAACATGAAAGAATACAGGGGGGCTGCGCAGACCCTCATGCAGCATGGGGGACCACCACATCAACAGGGAAAATGACAAGAAAGGAGAGGGGCGTTGCCCTCTCCTGGAGCCGTACATAGTCCTCAGGACCGCCAGCCTCTAGAGCCAACTCCTGCTATGTCCCGGGGTGCCCACCCCGGGACATGGCTGTTTACTATGGCTTGGTGGGAGCTTTACCACTCCCGCAAGCCATTGCAAACTGTGCTCACTTTCAGCAAGCAAGCTGAAAGCAAGCACAATTGTTTTTACAGAGAGGCAGCTGCATGTTAGCAACTCCCTCTGTGTAAAAGCATTGCCGGCGCCCACAGGAGGTGTGGAGCCAACAGGGACCGTGGGGGCCTTCAGGTCCCCCCGTGGTCCCCATTAATAGTGAGTGGGTGCCCTGGGTGTGACCAGGGCACACACTATAGATAAAAAAAACACAAAAAAAAACAAAAAAGCTGGTTGGGAAACACACAACTACGTCAAAATTCTAGAGGAATGTCATGCTAATTCTTTATCTTTGTGAGGCAGAAATTGATATGTAATCATATTTCTCCATGTGTGTCTGTTTTATAAACATAAAGACACTTTAAGAAGCAGGCCGGTATACAAATGATATTTGACAAGTGTTCAAATAAAAGAGGTGTTCAAAAGAGAACAAAAAAGTGAGGTGGGCAGAGGAAGTGCCTCACATAAGCATCACCATGAGAGCAGTTTGCAGGTACTCACCAATTAGTTCACTGTGTAATCATTGGCATTTCCAAGACTAAAACAGAAAAACAATTCCCAAAAAATAGGTGTATAAGTGAGAAGAAAGCAATGTGTCAAAAAAGTGATATTTGTCCAAGCAAAATAATCAATCCCTTAAGACCACCTTTAAAGTAGGAGGCCCAATGTGGTACTCCCAAAAAGTAAAAATGGAGTTACGGAAATACACAGCTCATACTTTTAATTGTTGTCGTATCCGTACTAATTCAAAACAAAGGTATCATGTTTAGACCATTTTAACCTGAACGGCCAACGTGTTCCATTGTCAATAATTTTGTGGCAATTTCATCAGGGCACAGGGACCCAATTCCACTTCAAGAATGCCCCGGACCAGATAGTTGTAAGATGGACTCATAGCAGCAACCCATCATTTAAAATAGATAGATGTCAGGCCCTGCGGGATGAGGTCCTAGGGGCCAACATCGGCCCGGGAGGAGGGCCTCTCAGCCCCTCTCCCTCATTCAAGAAAGTTCAAGCACCAGTGGATGGGTTCCTCGGGCCGAAATTGGCCCAGGTAAGGGGGCCACACAGCCACCTCCCTTAAAAAATAAAAATTCTAAAAAAGAACCGGCAAGTTGCTGGAGGCACCACCTCCTTTCTACACCAATCTGCAAACGCGCCTCCTGGTGCACTTCTGGTTGGGGAATTAAGTCCTCTTGCCTGCTGAGAGTCCTTAGCGGCCAACATGCCCTCCTGTTACCTCCAAAAAAGTCACGCAAAGTGGATTGCTGAGAGGTCTTCAAAAGCAATGCCTCCTTTCTCCACCACTCAACAAACATGCATTCTGGTGCACTGCTGGTTAGGGGATGAAGTCCCTTTGGATGCTGAGGGTACTTGACAGCCAACAAGCCCTCCTGTTACCCCCAGGAAGTCCTGCAAAGAACGATTGCTGAGAGGTTCTCAGAGGTTACGCCCCCTTTCTCGACCATTCTGCAAACGCACTGCTTGTAGGGGGCTGAAGTCCCTTTGGCTGCTGAGGGTCCTTGGGGGCCATCTACCCCTCCTGTTACCTCCAGTTAGTTCCACAGAGTGTGAATGCTGTGAGGACTATGGAGGCCATGCCCCCTTTCTCCACTACTCTGCAAACGCATCTTATGGTGCAATATTGGTTGGGGATTGAAGTCCTTTTGTATACTGAGGGACCTTGGGGGCCAGAAAGCCCTCCTGTTACATCCACTAAGTCCCTTACATTGGCATTCCTTAGAGTTGGTCAGAGGCACCGCCCCCTTTCTCCACCATCGGCAAATGTGACTACCAGTTAAAAAAACATAGAAATTCACTTAAAAAAAACAATGGTTGCAAGAACGTTATAGTTAGGAAATAGAACTTTTTTTAAACATAGAAATTCATGGAAAAAAACAAAGGTTACAGGAATGTAATAATTAGGCTTAGATTACACTTGTATAAAAACACCAAAATTCAGCAGTTATAGTTACCAGAGCTAACTATAAGTTACAACTTACAATGCATTAATTATGACCTCACATATTACATCACTCATGACATGGTCAGTGACATCACTGATGACATCTCAAATGACATCACTGATGACACCATCTAGTGAGTGTTAGCATTTTGTAAGAGTTTATGATGGTTAAACATATATACTAAGGTACTACAAAACCTAAAGTAGTATACTAGGTATACTACTAATGAGTGAAACTAATTTTAATATATATCAAGTGAGTGGCTGCGTGACTGCATGTATCCTTATGTGTATGGGTAGGTGAGTGGCTTTATGGGGGGCTGTATTGGGGAGTGAGTGGGTGTGTCAGTGGATGTATGGGTGGGTTAATGAGAGTGTAAGTTGCTCTTTCAGTGGGTAAGTGGGTGTGTGAGTAGCTTTACAGGTGGGTGGGTGTGGTTATGTGACTAGCTGTATGGGCGAGCAACTGGTTGTATGAGTGGCCATATGGGTGAGTGAATTTCTAAGGTTTTGTATGTTGTTTCCTAACTATAATGTTTCTGTAACCTTTGTTTTTTAAGTGAATTTCTAAGGTTTTTTACATTTTATTTCCTAACTGTATCCTGTAGCCTTTGAGAGTCAGTGTGTTAGTATGTGCATGAATCTCTCAGTGGGTGTTTGACTGAGTGCATATGTGTCTCACTGGGTGTGTGAGTGGGTGCATGAGGGTCTGATAGGGTCTGTGAGTGGGTGTGAGAGTGTCTCAGTGGATTTCCGAGGTCCTCCATGAGCGTGTCAGTCAGTTTGTGAGTAAGTGGATGAGTGTCTGAGTGGGTCTGTGAGTAGGTACATTAATCTCTAAGTGGGTCTGTGAGTGGGTGTGTGAGCCTCTGAATGAGTCAGTGAGTGGCTGTGTGAGTGGCTGTATGTGTCTATGAGTAGGTGCACGAGTATCTCAGTGGTTTTGTGAGTGGGTGTATATTGCTGAGTGGGTCTGTGAGTGGCTGTATGTGTGTCTGGATGGGTCTGTGTATGGCTGTATGGGTCTGTGAGTGGGTGCAAGAGTGTCTAAATGAGTGTCTGAGCGCATCTATGAGTGGGTGTGTGAGTGTCTGAGTAGTTCTGGCAGTGTGTGTGTGAGTGCGTGAGTAGGTCTGTCATGGGTGTGTGAGTGGGTGGCTAAGTGTCTGTATGGGTGTGTCTATAGCTGTGTGAGTCACTTGGCCACAAAGGAACCACACCGGCCATTTTATCCTACAGCAGTTTGCAGTTTCACACAAAATATCTACCCAAGTAAAATGCTTTCTACTGGCTAATCACTAAATTCTTCATCATTGGGTAAACGTCCAGTATGCATTCTATACTACAGCTGCATAATGGAACATTAGGACATGTCACCAGTGACCTTTGGTGCATTTAGGTAATGTGATTGTTCCTGGTGTGCCTTTATCCAGAAATATGTGATAACATGAATCCTATGAGAAGACAATGAGACTAATAATTGGTAATCCTACACCAAGCAAGGGTCTTTCCTCTTAACTATGTGCAGGCCCGGACTGGCCGTTGCGGGCACCAGGCAATCCTCCGGTGCGCTGCAAGGGTGGGGGCCGGTTTTGGCCCACTGGGGGCCATTTTTTGCTAACAAAATCGGCCGAAAACCGACCTTGGCAAAGAACGCGGTCGCACCACCATCCCCCCCCTGGGGGCCGGGGGGACCGGCCGAGCACTTTGCCAGGGCTGGTTTTGGTTCTCAGTCTGGCCCTGACTATGTGAAGTAAGTGCTTCTTTTTTTTGGTGGAGATGTCCTTATATTCCTTATTATCAAGAACTCCTTACCAAAATCAGTGGGAAACATAATGGGGGGCTCTTGTTAAGCTGTGCATCACACTGGCAAAAGGCAAAAAGTCCTTTACATACTACTAAGGTTGGGGAAGCGTGCGAAGCTTCCAATTGATTTTCACATTTGCATACTCATAGTACTTAAAGGGAGAACCATGGACTCTACTCTCACCAGGAGAGGACAACAAAGAGCCCACTCGTCACAATCATATACAGATTGCGTTTCAATAGATCAACAATGCAGTAACTTTCATGAACGAGTTCAGATCACTTTTCTATATAGAATTGCTGAGAAAACATATTTGCTTTGCCTTCGAAAAACCCAGAAGTTTATGACCATTTGTTCTCCGAAGAAGTGGAGCTTCAACCTGGGCACCTGATTTGTTTATATTTGCAAGTGCTTTAACTTGTGGGTCCATTTCTGTGAAATGAGCTTTAGAGTCAAAGCAATCCTCAAAAACCTAATGGGGAAAAAAGGCTGCGCGGCCCCGACCTGGGCTGATTCTGGCCCCAAGGACCCCATCCCCCAGGGCCCGCCTAGGGCAACCAGTGTGCTGTGGGACCACAGGGGGATCCTCAAGGCCCCCACAGTCCCAGCCGTGTCTCCACCTCCTGCATGAGCTGGCATTGCTGTCGCACGCAGGGGGCTGCTAGAAATGCAGCTCCCTGCATGCAAGAGCAATATTTTAATCGTTTTCCTATCAGCATTTCTTTGGGCAGGGAAAGAGATGAAAACCCAGCTTCCAGCAAACAGGAGCAGTTTGACAGCTCCAGCTTGCTGGTAGTGGAGCGTTTGCTTTTGCTTGGTGGGAGCTGTCAGCTCCCACCAAGCAAAAGCAAACAACTATGTTCTGGGGATGGCCACCCGGGACATAGGAGGAGCTAGCCCTGGAGGAGGGGGGTGGAGGTCCTCAGGGCCATGTATGGCTCCAGGAGGTGGGCGGTGCAACCCCCGTGCAACCCCCCTGGTTTTATCTGCACAGGCCAAACTCAGGAAGGAGGTGGTCCCTGGGGCCATATATGGCTCAGGAGGGGACACCTCCCTCTTTTTAAAAAGTATAATTGGGAGTGTGGTGGTACCTGGGGCCCGGGGGAGGTCTACATGACTCCTCTATACTGTTTTTCAATTATAGCCCCAGGGAGGTGGTGGTGTCGGGGCCTGGGGGGCCCCAGGAAGGTGGTGGTGTCGGGCCTGGGGGGGTGCATGAGAACCCCTGATTATTATTAACAAGAGACCTGGGGAGATGGTGGTCCCGGGGCATGAATAAGCTGTTGTAGATGGGCCTCATGCGTCCCCACCATTATTTCCTACAGCTCTGCATGCCTCCAGGATCTGGCCCACCCAGGGACTTTCTTTGAAAACAAGTAGAGGAGACCACACTAGCTTTTTTCAATTTTTGCTGGGAATTTTCATGATTTTGCAGTAAAAATGTGCAAGAACTGCTTGTATGCTCTGCAGGGGTCCCTCTGGGACCTCAGGACCAAGACTACAGGGTTAGGGTATTCAGACCCTGCCTCCTTTTCTTTTTTCTGTTTTTTTTTACTTATCTGAAGCCGAGTCCCAAGATGGCTACCAACATTTCCTGGTTGAAGTGTTGGCAGCCAATCAGAGCTCTGCAGGTCTCGTCATTATTCGCAAAGGCTTTACGACCACAGATATACAAATTTGGATATCGTTTAATATCTTGCAAACTACTAAATGGGGTGCAAACAACAAAAAGCACAATCTGCGGACAAAAAGCTAGCTTTCTGCCATATTTGGTGTAATTCCACCCAGCAGTTCAGGCTGCAGGCACGTCTAAGGAGTCTATGGGAATTAACATGGGAAATGCACTTTTTTGACCCCCCTTTTTCTTGGCCCACGCTTGACGGATCACCCTGAAACTTTCCATGCACAACTAGGATCACTGTAGCGCTTCTTTTGGAATTTTTTTTGAAGATTTCTCAAACTGCATTAAAATAAAGGCAAGTCAAAAAACTGTTTCCCTATAGACACTTGTTCCTAACTATAACTACCTACTGGCAACTGCCAGGTGTACATAGTTATATATATGTAAAACTACAATCCCGTCACTCCAACTCCACTCCAATTGGTACTCGCAAATTGCGCATTCAATTTCAAGGGTGTATGGGTGTCAACAGGACACCCTGTTACACCCTAGAAATTGACCAGTGCATAAATGTTGTGCACACACATGTACCAAGGACATGTGTGTTTGTAACCTACAACTTTGAAAAATGCACTTTAGTGCATTTTTCAACGTTTTTGCAAATTACCATGCAGTTCAACTTCATGGTAATTTGCGACCCCTAGTAGCAAAATTGCTACTTCAAAGTGGTTCTTGCATTGCATTTAAGGAATCGAAAAATGTGCTTCCTTAAATGCAATCGCAATTTGAGAACTCACAATTAATTGTGAATTCTGAAATTGCAAGGGCCTTGAACCTTGATGCAAAATCTAATTTTGCGATCACAAACGGGCGATGTTTGCAAATCGCGCTGTTTGCGATCGGAAAAAGCTTTGATGCATGTGCCTGATAGCCATTTAGAGCTGTAAACTCATGTTTATGGTCGAAATGCCTCCATTTACATGTAACAGCTATCCACAAAATGATACCTGCTAGGATTGCTGTTACATATTTGTACACCACAACACTGTATAATTATGCAGTAGTAGAACTGATGCAACAAGCTGTAAGTGAGAATGTCAATGCATGGTTTCACTTGGGAGGCTTTGAATGCCTACAAACTTGTGAATTTGATGGCATACACAACTCTTCTTCAATACTTTCCCATCCCGAAAATGTCAGAAATGACTTTCAGCAAAGGACTAGTGTGACTTACCATCTGTGGTGGGAAGGTGAACAGAAAATCCCCAAACATGTTGTGGGTATAATAGAAGGTGTTACTCAATGTGGGAAACTGTTTTCCATATTTAGATAATTGAAAAAGGAAATAAAATCTACATGCAACATTGGGCATCCTTTTGCCAGCGCATAGTTTTATGAAATTTGAGTATTAGTTGAAAGGGGTGAGAGCACACTTCAAATAGTAATAACAATCCCTGTAAGGATAAACTACTGAAGTCACTAAATAAACCTGTGCTTTACCCTCTGGTAGCTTAGCACAAAGCAGTTAGGCTTGCTTGTTGTGTTCCTGTAGCTCAAACAGGAGGACAGTCAGCCCACCCTTGGAGTCACTTCTGGTGTTCTCGGTTCAAAGCAGGCAGGTCCAGTCTTCCTTCAAGTTCTTCACAAAGCTGAGCATTTCTTCTTATTCTTCACATGTCCATGAGTATACTGAGTGGAGGTCCGTAGGGCCCTCATTGAGCCCAGTACCAGCCAAAAGGTGGGAGGGCAATCCTTTGTCCCTAAACAATTTCTGGTCAGTCCTTCCCCTCTCTCTGGGTTTGGAGCTAGCATGACTAGAGAGACAAAAGAGAAACAGGCCTAGGAACGACCTTCATTTGTCAGTGACCGACAGGCATCTTTCATCTGCTACTAACTGGTTGGGCACTGGAAAGGACTGGGCACAGCTTCAGGGCATCCTGTCCAGGGAGAAGACTCCTGCCCCACACCAAGAGCTTACTGTCCACTATCTGGGCCAGCCTCGCCACAGTGAAAAACAACAACTGCCAGGACATAAAAAACATTACATATACATGTCTTTCTGTATAATACCATGCACCCTGCCTTATGGGCTTTTAAGGCCTACCTTAGGGGTGACAGAATATTAAAAAGGAAGGTTTATGCCTGGCAGATGGGTTATTTTGCCAGGTCGAAATGGCAGTTTTTAAAGCTGCTCAGCAAGGCTGCAGTGGGCAGCCAGGAAACATGTTTTGCAGGGCTACTGTAGTAGATGTTACCATGAGTGCAACAGGTAGCAATTAAATTACAGGCTCTGGGTAAGGGTAGTGCCATATAATAGCAACTTACAAGTAAATTATATGTGCCTATCAGGGGTATACTACTTGAAATGTGTTTAAAAGGAAGAGCAAAAGCACTTTACCTCTGGTTAGAAGGGGAAAAGTGCACAGAGTTCCACAGCTAATAACTGAAAAGGCAAAAAACGCCAGTTGGCCCTGTGGGAAGGGCACATTTCAAACAATAGTTATACCCTGCGTTTAGAAAATAGCAGATGTCACATGTAATAGTATGCCTGGAAAGTTGAGTATTAACCGGTATTATTGAGAAGGCTATTTAACAAGTATGTACAAGACATTACAATGCAAAACAATTAGGGAGACTCGTAGTCCATTTTAAAATGTGCTCAAGGCATCTTATATTTTGAAAAACAAAAACAATAATGATATAGACATGGGGGTACAGTTGTATCAGTACTGTAAGCAACAATTGCAGAGGCAACCCAACAAACTTTGTGCACACTAGTGCTCGTGATATTCAAGGTGAACAGCGCAGGTGACAAGTGAAAAACCAGCGGGGGCGCAATGTGAACAAGTGACTGGTATTTACAAGAATATATGGTTCACGAGAAATTATTTACAATGATTAGTCATATTCTTTTGGAGACATTTAACATGAACCATAGTTGAAAGAGGCGCCGCAAATTGCGCTGATATGTCGACAGCGTTTCGATCCTAGTCATTTAGGATCATCCTCAGGACTGGGTTGCCATATTAGAAAGTTCTGTACAAGGAAGGAAAGGGAAAAAGAAAAAAATGAGATGGGAAAGGTGGGTGCGCAAAAGATTAACAGGTGTGCGGGGGAAGTAGGGGTGGCGTGGCCAACCTGAAGATGCGAATGGGCTGGGCAGATGGGCTAGCCCTGGATAGGTGGCAGAGGTGTCCACGCGAAGGGGTATCCTGTGTGGTGAAGGGAACAGGTGATAATAAGGGGTGGGCCTCGGGAGGCCCGGGTAAGAAGGAGGGAGAAGGTAGAAGCCTTACCTAGGTGAGCACATAATGCAGATTAGCACAGTCACTTTGACCGGGAATGGGGAGTAAATCCAAAAGATTCTGAGTTGCTAGTAGTTCGGAGCGATCCGAAGGGGTGAGGAACCTGAAAGGAGGGGAGCGTAATGAGAAATGGCAGGGTAGCGGCGAGCTTGGTGAGGGCTGGAGGTGGAATGAGAGAGATCCTACCTTACCCAGCAAGATGGCAGAGAAGTCAATGACAGGGTTTTTCTTTGTGAATCGGACCCCCAGTTTTATAACAATGACATTCTTTTCCTTCGCATTGACACAGATCTGTGGGTATGACGTTGCAGCGCGCGCAATGTAATTTGTTTTATTTATCTATGTACTTAACTCCGGTCGGCCGTACGCCGGAGTTTACTACCCCAAACCCTGCACCTCCCCCGCCCTGCCCCACTGCCCCACAGCACTTCCACTAGGAGCCGCAACTGATTGTCTCTTACGTAATCAAATAGCGTTCAAAACATCAACTAATGCAGTACACAGTGATATTTTGGAAAGCTACGTGGGGCAAGATGACAGGACATACGTTGCAGGGTGGATTTCTTCTACACCCACTTTGTGCAGTTTAGGGTAAGGCTTCACGTCATGGAAAGAACACCTCAGTATTCTGTAGAGCCTCACATTGTCATTGTTCGCCGCAGCACAGCATTTTTACCAATGCGTCGTCACTAGAGGGTCAGTCTCGACCACCCCCAGGGCCTAATTTGAACAGGTGGTTTCCAGTGCTTGGCGCTTAATTGTCAACACTGGTGCTTTCGACAGTCTGTCACAAGGTGGCACTGTCTGAGATGACCACAATAACAGTCAATTAATAATTCAATAGACATTAAAAATTACTATTAACTCAGGCCCAAGCCATTGTTATAGCTTTGTGGGCCTGGAATAGTCCGAATTGTCATGCTTGCAGAAGTGTGATGGTTAGTGGTTGTGTTGTTACTGTCATTGGCAGCATGATAGAGGCAATGGGTGGTGCAAGCTGCAGAGGTGTCCTGAGGAGAGCCCTGGCATCTATTTGTATACAAATTAAACACTGCCCACCATCTGAAATCCCTGCTGCTCCAAGTATCGCGAGAATACCAGCCTTTCTGTATGAGCACGTTAAGAATTTCCCAGGCACAGAGTCAGGATTCACAATCACGACTGAGCTCCGGACTCTGGGCCTGGGACCCCTACCCTTGAGTTGGGAAGCGGATGGAGACCCTGGCTGCGTATGCTCGCTAACTTCACGCACTCTGGGATCCCCGAGGAGCCCTGGAATCAATGGAATTCCCATCATCCTGTTTAAAATGCCACCCAACTCAGATGATCTCTCGGCTAGTTTATATTTGGCATCTGACCCATGCGCCTGGTCTGCGAGTTTCCTTTATTTTGTGCGCTGCGTACCTTAAAAAGAGGAAAAATCCGCCAAGGGAATGAACGGAATCTGAAACAGCGCCTACACACTCGGTAATATCAATGAGGTCAAAATGTTCCCACCTATAAAATTAAAATAATGCAACATACGCAGACAATGGCACATTTTCAGCGACAGAGCCACAAACCCTTTGCTTTATCACTATTTAGGTAAACAGCTCGTGATGCTAACTTATGGGCCATTAAAGTAAACCATATGCATTCGTGAAATCCATTCTCTTGAGCGGGTATGATTCTGGAAGGGTCTTTCTTGTTTTTTAAATTTGTTTTAATAATTGCCGCTTGCATGGGGTGTTCAGGTGTAGTGCTGTGCAGCTGGTGTGAGGGCCTTGTGTTTCCGGAGTGATTTAACTCCTTCAGTGGCGGCTTGGTAATAGCGCTATTTAGTTGTAAAGGCAACAGAGTAGAGGGCAATCGCTAACCCTGTGCGAGAATCTGTCATTCTCGAATACACTAGCTTAGAGTGGTCAAACTGATTTTTCTCTATTACTCCTTGCCTCTTAGGCACCGATTTTCTCTCCGCCCTCCTCCCTGTGGAAACAAGCTCGCGTTACAGCTGTGGCACACATTATTGGCCACAATATCAGGACACTTCCCATTAACTTTAATGTGACATGTGCTGATATATTTTGTTCTGTAATGTGATTTACAACAGAAATCTCTCCCTGGCACTATGATTCATTGTAATAGTTATGCTTTGCACCAGATGGTGTTTGAGCAAAAAACGACCGCGCAGGCACGGCGTTGCCAAAACCACCACACAAAATGGGCACTGTTAAAAACAAACTGTGTGATTTCTTTCACCGATTCCTTAGGGTGTTTTTTGTCTAGAGATAAACATGCCCAGAGTTTGTGCTTATGTTATGTTATGTTATGTTAAATTTAATTTCTTATCTATCTATCTATCTATCTATCTATCTATCTATCTATCTATCTATCTATCTATCTATCTATCTATCTATCTATCTATATTTCTTTCTATCTACCTATCTATCTATCTATCTATCTATCTGTCTGTCTGTCTGTCTGTCTGTCTGTCTGTCTATCTATCTATCTATCTATCTATCTATCTATCTATCTATCTATCTATCTATCTATCTATCTATCATCTATCTATCTATCTATCTAATCTATCTATCTATCTATCTATCTATCTATCTATCTATCTATCTTTCTATCTATCTATCTATCTATCTATCTATCTATCTATCTATCTATCTATCTAATCTTGTATTTTTTTTATAATCTGACTGACAGGATGTTTATCTATGCGTTTGTCAGCCCAGCTGTCTGTCTACCTAGATGTCTACTATGCACATCACCCCCTTCCGCACAGTCATTTATTTAAATGTAGCTATTTGTACATAAGTATGCACCCAGGTTGGATCTTCGTGTTAATAGAGTGTGCCTTTATTGCAGTAATGGCCATCTCCATGCTATGCTTTCTTTAACCTCCCAGCGTCCCCGTGCCTCGCTGTGTGCGTGGCCAGCATGGCGCTGCGAGCCGCGCCAGTGGAGTGCACTCTGCTGTGAAAACATTCCAGCCTTTCCTTCCTGCGACCTCCACAAAGGGCCTCGCTGACGAGCGTAAAAACAGAAAGAATATGAGAACTGTAGAGATATTTAATGTGCAAAAGGACCAACTAATGCGTGCCTGCTCAGCCCCGTGCCCGAGGCGCAGCCTTGATGTGAGATGGTGATTCAGCTGTCAAGGTGGCTGAGTGCACTTGTGGTCATCACGATGATTGGCTCGCGACTGAGAGCTCTCCCACAAGGCGGCAGTACAAGGGAAAGGTCACATTTATTCAAATGAATCAGCGGCCCATTGTGGGCAAATGGGCACGCTTGTTAATCCAATTCACATCTTTTGTGTCACTTTTCTAACATACCGTGCAGCTGGAAAAAGCACTGGTTAGTTAAAGACATAATGTGTCCTTTTCTTTTGGTTAAAGTTACTATGATAATGCGGTATATTACTGTTCCACAAAGCGAAATAAAAGGATGTTAAAATGCATTTGAATACTGCAAGCAAACGCACAGGACAACACGCTTGGAAGGAATATGTTGGAATAATGTAAGTAATATGAGTCAGAGGCAAATACTTCTATAGCAAACGTTCACAGTGACGTGATATTCTTACCCTGGGGGCAGTGATCTCCACAATATAGATAGTTGTCTTTCTATGTGCTCCACTCCTAAGTGCCTGTACTGAAAAAGAACTGCAGTGGAGGATTTGACTCCAACAATTGGTGTAGTAGTTCAACTTTTTTAGAATTGATTTTCCTAGTTAGTGTGATTTGAAGTCAGAGAAATCTGTATATCCTAACTCTGTGAATGAAAATTATGGGTTTGAGACTGCGGGATACTTTTCCCCATACATAAGAGACACCCAGAGGTGCAAAATATTCTGTAAAT
Organism: Lissotriton helveticus; assembly: GCF_964261635.1. Taxonomy (NCBI): domain Eukaryota; kingdom Metazoa; phylum Chordata; class Amphibia; order Caudata; family Salamandridae; genus Lissotriton; species Lissotriton helveticus. The sequence continues at coordinate 595,697,505 of NC_136063.1, read as the reverse complement.
CTAGCATTTGGTAATAAATGACACATTTTCTGTTGTATTTGTTGATGCTAAAATATTTCAAAATACATTACACAACACATTTACCGATTTTAGACACAGAAACCTGAACGTGCACATTGCATGCGCTAAGTGAAGTGGCACAGCAGTTGACACAAGTGAAGTACAGCACTGTAAAAGCATGCATGAACGTGTTAGAAAAGGAGAAATTCATTGATTACTAGTTATAACGTTTATTAATAGGTTTTCATAACAAGAACATTCATGAAAATTATTTTTTATTATTCACTTACTGATGAAACTAATGATTCTAATGATGTGGCTTAGCATTGCTATTGCCTTACATTGAAATGCATTATGAATATATTATGGTGCAAATATGTGAAAAGAATTAGCTAACTGAAACTTAGAAACGTGATAGTAGAAACCATGAAGATTATAGAAAACAATAAACTATTTTAGTAAAATGATTATTAAGAATAATTTACATCTATGGATTTTGAAAATTGTAGCATAAAAGTAGGCCATAGTTAACATGAATCAATTTCAGTAATAATACATTGGAGAAGCATGACTATTTTTCTGTTATTATGAAATGGTGATTTAATACACTGAATTTTATTCTAATTTAGTTGAATTCATTTAAAGCTGACATATGCATCTTTAGGCTATTTAAACATGTTGTTTCCTTAGCCGCATTATTCTCTAAACCAAGTACACTGGTAATTTAGCATTTCTGCAAATGTTGCCTTATTTGTTCTGTACATGTATCATTTTATGTTTGAAGGGCATCCTTTCAGAGTTCACTGTGAAACAGTCTAGTGGGAAAATGACCTATAACCCAAAGGCATTGACTGTTACATTGTATGCTTCTTACAGTTGACAAACCTGTGAGGCCCGGAAAACCTGCATGCCTTCTCATGATCAGCACGGGAAAGCATGCAGGAATAACTCAAATGTATTTGGGGATTTCGTATGTATACTAATCATGTGATGGACTAACTAGTGGAGTGATACTACATCACCTAAAGTGTCATAAAGACTATAAAAGAAGAAACCCCAAAGAACGAGCTTTGCCATGCTTTTTCTTTCCGTTGGGAGAGAACAGAATTCTTGTCCTATGATTGTATAAACCATTCTTTGAATCATTATTTTGGACTGCCTTTTGCTGATACTGCTGCCCTGAGCAGTTGGTCTGGAATCATTCTTTGCTGAACTACTTGATTTAGCCTTATTTCCCCTTTTTGCCCATGCTTATGAAGTCACCCTTAGTGGACTTTTACTTGACTCCTTTTACCCCTTTTTACTTTAGAATCTTTGAATGCTGGTAGGAAACAAACCATCTTTCTGCCTTTAAATGTGGTAGCAATCTGTAACCTTGTATCTGATGCCTGTTTAACCCCTTCGATGCTTGTGGCGGAACCGTTCCGTCATCAGACACGGCTGAGCTGTGCTGATGACGGCACGGTTCCGTCACGACCGCACCCTGTTCTGGAATGTCCAGCCCAGGGGCAGAATCGGCGCCGCACGGAAGCGGTTAAACCATCCTGTTTGGATTTGAATCTCTAAGTAATTGTGTAGTCTTGTACTACATGCTGTTATTCCTGACGGAAATGCTTGGAAGATTGCTTATCTGTATTGATTCCGTATCATTAATATGATAGCCAACTATAATAATTGTCTGAGACTACTATTGTATCCCAAAGTTCTTTCATGGAACTATGCTATTTTTCCATTTAGATTTAAATGCGTTGTAGGGAGAATCAGCTAATCTTTCCAGAGTATAACATTCTGCCTTTTTTATTCTGTGTTGCTGTAGCAGAGCAGTGTATAGTTTTTGTTAGACTTCACTTCTTTAGGAGGTTGGAGCTTTCCATTGCAATACTTTCTTTTATAGCATGGTCCTGAGAGGGGTGTATTTGAACCCTATTTCAAGCGTGTGAGTTAGTCACCAATTAATGGTCCTCATTGGGTAGCTGACATTGTGTTTTGGACATCCAAATTCTCACCCCTCCTTTTGACGGAGAAAGATGCATCTGAGGACAATTTGCCTCTGTTGTAAGGGTAATATCGTGATGCATCTAACTGTAGAGAGCTGAGTTCAGTTAGGGGGATAATTGGGTAAGTAGCAGAAGTAAGAGAGAAAATGTCAATTATTATAATGCATCCGCTGGATCAGATTTAACCAGGACACCATTCTCACCCTCAAGGAATACATTGCCAAGAAAACAAAGCTGGCTTAGTACCGCTGTCTTTGGTAAAGAAAGTGAAACCATTATGCCCAGCAAGCAACTTTAGAACTGCTGTCCAAGCCCTTGTACTCTCTCATCTGGATGGAGACATTGCTCTGCTCCATGGACACTTAGGGGTAAATGTATTAAATGTCTATGCTGTGTTTCCATTCAAAAGTGATGCAAATTGACAAAATCTTTTTTTAACTTATTTACTGTCAGCACACATACAAAGTGAGGAAAGGTTTAAAGTTAGTCTAAGCATAGTCTTTTGTACAGGAAGGTTAGTTTTCCAGTACAAATTCTATGCTAGACTCATGGAGGCAAAGGTGTGCCTGTGGTGCACGGCAGCGCATTTCTGTTACAGAGCTAGAGAGAGGCGAAGCGAGTGCCATATTTCTGTAAATATGGTGCTCTGCTTCTCTCTTTTTCTCATGTAGTGCAGCACAGCATTTGCTGCTCTTCCCTGTATTATTATCTAGTAAATTTGGGCCCCAGACTCAAAAATTGCCTCCTTAAGGGCAACCTACATGCAGCAGCACACCTCATCCAGGGCTGGAAGAATTATGATCACTTCACCCTCACCCTGATGGTACTCCACAAGCTGCATTAATTACAAAGCTATCATGACCAACACCCCGTTTATCTTCAGGACAAGGGCACCCCCATCTCTGGTGGCTCTCAGCACACCCACAGCCAGGATATCTTCAGACTGTGGACAAAGAAGTGTTGGAAAGAAAAACAAGATACAGCCCTTTTACACCTATGCACCCAGGATCTGGAACACCATCCCTGTATCTATCAGGACCCCCTCCCCAACCCTGCTCCAACTTAAGAAAGCATTGAAGAGGCATCCCTTTAAAAACACTATATCACAACGCAGAAATAGCACACTAGTACTCAAAGAAACCTGCTTCCACTCCAATAACTTGTTTACCGAACCATAGCTTTGGCAATGTAAAGCCCTCAACTGCCTTTTGGTTAGATTTCTGGTATACAAATAACACATTTGAACGTACGTACATACTATCCTACAATCCAGGCTCAGGTTTGCATGGATCACATCAAATATTACTTAACACATTTCAACATAATTTGCACACCAAAGTGAATTGATATACAATTTTATCCCAACTTAATGATTTCGATTTTATCAGTCTCAAAAAGTTGAGCAAATTGCTCAATATTCGAACTACAGGGATAGTGCTATCAGGGAAATCTCTTTCACATTTGAATTATTCCTAGAGTGACCTTCACAGATATGCTAGGGACTTAAAAATACATTCTCAAAATAATAGCTCTTAAATGTTGTTGCATCCCATTTTTGACCCCTTCTATGCTGCCGTCGGCCATTGGCCGACGGCAGCACTACCTGACCAGTGATGCCGTCGACCAATGGCCGAAGTGGCCCGCCCGTTTTGCGGAAGTGCCGCACTTCCGCAAAATCGCTGGCGCATGAAACGGGTTAAACAAAGACGTGCAAACAAGACAACAAGATAAACAAGAAATAGGCGTTTCTGGGCTTTCTTTTAGAATGATAGGCTTACAAAATATATGTCCAAGTCACACCGAATAAGGCAGCAGCTTAAAATAAAAAATATTTATTATGTATTTTTGGTATAAGGAGGGCCGAGGACCAAGGATCTGCTGCAGAGTAAATGGCCCACCTCAGATGAAGTCCTTTCCTGACAATTTATAAGCATAGAAGACGGTCACGGGATGCCTGCAAACCATCTAACTCTGTTTCTAAATTAAACTGTCAGTTCATTTGTTTACGCCCTGTTTTCTACTTATGACTGTGACACTCTTCAAACCCAGTTGAAAAAGGACACAGATCCTTCCAGGGTGCCAATATATTGTGTGGCGTCAGCTTAGATATTACAAAGCTAGTAGTCACAGGAGAGCAGGAGTTTGAGCTGGGGCTCATCAAAGACAAGCTGAACAATGTGGGACTCCACAGTAAAATTGCAGAGGAAGAGAGGAACAAGCATTGGCAGAGCAATACGTCTTGCATATGAGAACTATTGGCTTTGGCAATACTTTGTAGCCATGCTGTACAGCAGCACATATGCTTTGCACTTTGGCTACAATTAATTAAAAAAAAAACTCTATGATGCAGGTAGGGCTAATGCACTTTAAAAAACCGGGCATAAATGCTGTATGCATCCTAGTCCTTTTTAGGGGTGGGTGGAAGTCGCATAATGGACTTTCGCAGAGAAATTTAACCAATTTCTGTGCCTCTCCGCAAATTTCCATCACGTGACACCCGCCCGCCGCCCGTCCACCTCCAGCCCACCTCCTGCCCGCAATATTAAAAAGATTAAAGCTGAAATAAGAGTTAAAAACGTACCTTATCGCGGGGACATGTCTTCCTGTCTATCGCGCCTTCTTCTTTGAAATTGCGCATGCGCGGGAGCCTGCGCATGTACATGCCTCGCCAGGAATGCACAGGCGCAGTCTCCAGCGCGTGCGCAGTTTCAAAGAAGAAGGCGCGATAGACAGGAAGAGATGTCCCCGCTATAAGGTAAGTGTTTTAACTCTTATTTCAGCTTTAATCTTTTTAATAGTGCGGCTGGGAGGCGGACGGAAGACGGGCGGGCAGTGGGCGGACATTTCCGTTCCGCCCCCGAGTGTGCAGAAATTTGTCCCATTTTTCCACCTTCTTTGCGGAAGGCGAAAGGGGCACATTTCCGCACATTCCGTGGGCGGAACGGAAATGTCCGCCCACCCCTGGTCCTTTTTAATTATTATTTTTAGCCATGATGAACAGCAGACATGCTGCTATAAAATATGACTACAAATCATTGCTAAAGTCGCCAAGGCCTATGCTGTACAGACAGAACAAAAGGCAATGACTAGCAAATAGTCTCAAAAGCAAGGCCTATTGGCTTTGTCAATGCTTTCTAGGTCTCGGCACATCACCTTGTGATTCAGTTAATTTCCCCATGTGCAAATAAAATATGGCATTTGGCAAAAAACCTATCACATAAATAAAGCAATTGCACCCATATCCATGTCTTAGTGAAAATACATATGAAGGCAGATATCTGTTGTCACAATAAAAGCAGATAACATCTGTTGTGATAATAAACATTCATTTCAAAGGAGAAAAAGGCTTATTTGAAATGCCTGTGGCATAGGTACAAATAATAGGAGGCTCAACAAGGGCAACAGGGATGAAGAAAAAATTAATAGCACCTTAATTACAATCAGTAATTGGGCCATGCGTCAGCTGTAATAAGAGGAAGTGAAGCCAGCACGCTCTCACCAGTTAGAAGGCAGCAAATAAGAGTGACAGAGTAGTCAATTAATGTTAAACACTGGGCGAGCTGCAGGCCCCTTGTTGTATACAATATCACTCTGTTGGAAAGTGGATTATTAGTAGTTGTAAATGTATATCTACCACTGGCAATAAGGCCACTAACACAGTCTAGGGCTCAGACTAGGTCTCAGAAAATTATTCCCATGCTCAGTCTGTGGCAGTTTTTCTGCGAGCAGGCAAACTTAAATTCAGAGATAGGTATGTAGAGCATTTAAAAACACCAATTCAATAAATAATTAAGACACAACACACAATAAAAATGTAATACCAATTCATAAAAATAGAAAATATTTGTATCTTTAAAATTACATCAAAATGAAACAAAATCCAATGTAGGGAACCAGAAATATGAATTTCTAAAGAATCAGCACTATGTAGCACACAGAAACCATTGGCACTGATTGGGACATCTGGTCATGTTATGTTTATGTTTATGTTTATATGCTTGTATAGCGCTCGATTACTGTGGCGGCTTGACGCTGTGACGTGTGGGAAGGAAGGACTATTGTAATTCAAGCCTATGTGGCTGTAAACAGCCAGGTTTTGAGACTCCTCCAAAAAAGCTGACGGTTAGATTGAAGCTTCAAGGGGAGCGGCAGTTTGTTCCAGAGTTTTGCCGCACAATGTGCAATTGCTCTGCCCCCCCCATTTCGCCTGCCTTACTTTTGTGGTTTTAATGAGGCCTAGGCTAACCGATCTGAGGTCACGGGTGGGACCATATCGTGTAAAAAGATTTTGAAGGTCCTTGGCACCGCCGCCATGGATTGCCTTATGCACAAGAGTTAAGGTTTTGAATTCAATGCACTGCTTAATGGGCAACCAATGTACTAGTTTGATGCAGGCCGAGGTTGACTGACCTCTTGGGAATGCCCAGTAGGAGTCTCGCTGTAGCATTTTGCAGAGATTGCAGTTTTTGCTGCTGGTGTTTATCAATTCCCAAAAATAAAAGTGTTACCATAATCCAGTTTGGATAGAAAAAGAGCGACCATCACTGTCTTTTATAGCTCTTGCGGAATATAAAGGAAGATTTTTCTCAACGTTTTTAAGAGAAAAAACACGATGTATAAGACTGTTTATCTGGGGGCCGAAATTCAGTTTACCGTCAAAGTGTTAGACCAGGACAAAGTCAAAGTTTCAGGCTGACCGCGATGGAACCCTGCACATTTACCCCTAGCGATAGGCCTTGGTCAAAGTTTTTATCTTCCGACTTAGAAACTTTTCTGGATCTTTTTCTCCTGGGGTCCCTCATGGCTCTCCACCAGTCTGGATTTGGTGAGGACTCACCGGCTCGCCTTTCGACAAGCTCCCTGACAAACTATGGAAGACAAACTATGGAAGTCAGACCTCATGAGGCTTTCAGAGGGATGTAGCAGAGATCCAGGTCGGCTCCTGGTTGAAGGTAGGTTGCTTGACTCTTGCAGCTGGTCCAAGTCGACTCTTCTACCTTTGGACTTAGAAACTTTTATGGAGCTTTTTCTTGCGGGGTCCCTGAATGCCCTTAACCAGATCAAATTTGTTGAGGGTTCACTGGCTTGGGTTTCGACAGCTCCTGGTCAAACTCTTGGAAGTCGGACATTCCGAGCATTTCAGCCGGACGTACCTGGAGGGCAGGTCACTCGCGGTTGAGTGCCGCCGGATTGGCTGGCCAGGTTGAGTCGGTCCACTTATGGAGCTTTTTTCCAAAGTTGCTCCAAATTTCTTCAAACTTCTGGAACTGCTTCCTCAATCAATCAATCAATCAATCAATCAAAGCATTTGTATAGCGCACTACTCACCCGGAGGGTCTCAAGGCGCTAGGGGAGGGGGGTCCGCTACTGCTCGAACAGCCAGGTCTTGAGCTGCTTCCTGAAGGCGAGGTGGTCCTGGGTCAGGTGGAGGTGGGTCGGGAGGGAGTTCCAAGTCTTGGCGGCGAGGTAGGAGAAGGACCTTCGCCCTGTGGTGGCTCTTCGGATGCGGGGGACGGCGGCGAGGGCGTGGCCGGTCGATCGAAGCTGGCGTTTGGGAGCGTAGAAGTTGAGGTGGTTGTTGAGGTATCCTGGGCCTTGGTTGTGCAGGGCTTTGTGTGCGTGGGTGAGGAGACGGAAGGTGATTCTCTTGTTGACCGGGAGCCAGTGCAGGTCTCTCAGGTGTCCGGAGATGTGGTTGCGACGGGGGATGTCCAGGATGAGTCGTGCTGAGGCGTTCTGGATCCGCTGGAGTCTCTTCTGGAGTTTGGCGGTGGTTCCGGCGTAGAGGACGTTGCCGTAGTCCAGTCGGCTGGTGACGAGGGCCTGGGTGACCGTCTTCCTGGTCTCGGTGAGGATCCACCGGAAGATCTTGCATAGCATGCGTAGGATGTTGAAGCACGACGAGGAGACGGCGTTGACTTGTCTGGTCATGGAGAGGGAGGAGTCCAGGATGACGCCCAGGTTGCGTGCGTGGTCTGTTGGTTTGGGTGCGCTGCCTAGGGCGGGGGGCCACCAGGAGTCGTCCCAGGCGGAGGGTGAGGATCCCAGGATGAGGACTTCCGTCTTGTCCGAGTTCAGTTTCAGGCGGCTGTTCTTCATCCATTTGGCTACCTCTTTCATCCTTTCGTGTAGGTTGGCTCTGGCGGTGGCGGGGTCGTTGGCGAGGGAGAGGATCAGCTGGGTGTCGTCGGCGTAGGAGATGATGTTGAGGTTGTGCTGGCGTGCGATGGCTGCGAGGGGGCTCATGTAGACGTTGAAGAGGGTTGGGCTGAGCGAGGAACCTTGAGGAACGCCGCAGATGACTTCAGTGGCTTCTGATCTGAACGGGGGAGGCGGACTCTCTGTGTCCTTCCGGCGAGGAAGGAGGTGATCCACTCCAGTGCCTTCTCCTGGATTCCGACGTTGCTGAGGCGCTGTACTAGGGTACGGTGGCAGACAGTGTCGAAGGCCGCGGAGAGGTCTAGGAGGATGAGGGCCGCTGTTTCTCCGTTGTCGAGCAGAGCTCGGATGTCATCGGTTGCTGCGATCAGGGCGGTCTCGCTGCTGTGGTTAGCCCGGAAGCCGGACTGCGAGAGGTCGAGGGAACCGTACGTCTCGAGGAAGGCGGCCAGCTGCTTGTTGACGGTCTTCTCGATGACTTTTGCGGGAAACGGGAGCAGTGAGATGGGTCGGTAGTTCTTGAGGTCGGTGGGGTCGGCTGATGGCTTCTTTAGTAGATCATCAACAACCACAGAGGCAACCCACCAACCTGAACCAGGGGCAGACAATAAGTATTCCAAACAATAGTTCAGGAGACCAATAACAAATCACAATTATGCGATTAATCAAGTGCAAATAAATTTCACTTTTCAACAGAAAAAAGAAAAACAGGAAAAAGGGAATAAAGAAAGAGGAAGGGAGACATAAATCAACACTGTCAACAAAAGATAAAAAATATCACAAATTTATTATAAATAGTGCGCTCAAACAATATACTTGTTGGTTTATACAAAAATAAAAGACATATAAAAGAAACCAAACATGTGGCAAACCGTAATTATGTTATGGGAAAAAGGGTACAACATATACAACATTTATGTGTCCACTAAAATTTATAAGCCACAGGTGCGTCGACGGCGTTTCAACCACAGTCAGAAATTTGCGGTCATCTTCAGGACAGAAACATTTCATTGAGCGTCAAAGTTTCTGAAAACGTAATTACAACAATATTAATGTTTGGATTCCCTTAGAGGTAACAGAAAAGAAAGAGAAGAAAAAAAAGGGGAGGGAGGGGTGGGGTGGGGGGGGGAAAGGGGGGGAGGAAAAAAGGGAAAAGAGAAACAGAAGAAAGACCCTCACCACGTGCTTTAATTAAAAAAGCAGGTAAGGACAAGATTTTTAGCTAAAGAAAATAAAAATAATCAAGCCACTCCAAGTGTGAGATAGTGCCATCACCAATGTAGTGCAGATCAAAGGGTCAACACCTACATTTAAAATTCAGGCTGGAACATTTTCATTCGTGTTTTGTATATATATACAAGGTTTCCAATTTTGATTTACTGAAAAAAGAAACCATAATTAATATCCTTATCAAAAGAAAAGGGAGGAAAATTATAACATGTGGACTAAAAGGGAGCCACTTACTACAAGGGCAATTCCCATTCCGTACAGGTCAAAGATGACTAAAGTTATTCCACTGGAATGTAGTCAGGAGAAAAAACGGATTTTCAATCCTCCATCCAAGGCTTATCAATAGTGAGCCTGTTATAATAGATTAACCACAGGTCTACATGGAATATAGAAAAATGCCCATCAGTAGAAGGTCACAAAATATATAGTTATATTAACTGCGTGCTAGCCTTTTGTTTTGGCTTTGGAACATGCTCGACATGCATTCCAAACAAATTATGTGGAATTTTCTCATGTTGGGAGCATCGCTTTACTATCCCCTAAGCTAGGACACTGAAAATGTCCTCATAAACATAAAGTTCCTGAGAATTGCACTACAAATATTTATGATGTATTTGTGTATTGTTACCTTTTATGGCCAATGGCCGAAATAAAGATTGGAATACTAAAAAAAATTATGGTTTCTTTTTTCAGTAAACCAAAATTGGAAACCTTGTATATATATACAAAACACGAATGAAAATGTTCCAGCCTGAATTTTAAATGTAGGTGTTGACCCTTTGATCTGCACTACATTGGTGATGCCACTATCTCACACTTGGAGTGGCTTGATTATTTTTATTTTCTTTAGCTAAAAATCTTGTCCTTACCTGCTTTTTTAATTAAAGCACGTGGTGAGGGTCTTTCTTCTGTTTCTCTTTTCCCTTTTTTCCTCCCCCCCTTTTCCCCCCCCACCCCACCCCTCCCTCCCCTTTTTTTTCTTCTCTTTCTTTTCTGTTACCTCTAAGGGAGTCCAAACATTAATATTGTTGTAATTACGTTTTCAGAAACTTTGACCCTCAATGAAATGTTTCTGTCCTGAAGATGACCGCAAATTTCTGACTGTGGTTGAAACGCCGTCGACGCACCTGTGGCTTATAAATTTTAGTGGACACATAAATGTTGTATATGTTGTACCCTTTTTCCCATAACATAATTACGGTTTGCCACATGTTTGGTTTCTTTTATATGTCTTTTATTTTTGTATAAACCAACAAGTATATTGTTTGAGCGCACTATTTATAATAAATTTGTGATATTTTTTATCTTTTGTTGACAGTGTTGATTTATGTCTCCCTTCCTCTTTCTTTATTCCCTTTTTCGTGTTTTTCTTTTTTCTGTTGAAAAGTGAAATTTATTTGCACTTGATTAATCGCATAATTGTGATTTGTTATTGGCTTCTTTAGTAGGGCGCTGAGTTCGGCGTGCTTCCAGCTCTCCGGGAAGGTAGCGGTGTTGAAGGAGGTGTTGATGATGTCCCGCAGGTGGGGTGCGATGACAGCGTCGGCCTTGTTGAAGGCGTGGTGAGGGCAAGGGTCGGTCGGAGATCCGGAGTGGATGGAGTTCATCGTGCGGATGGTGTCTTAGGTGCTGATCGGGGTCCAGGCGCAGAGGGTTGGGGTGGGGGGCGGTGGTTCGGTCGTGGCGTGCGTCGGTTGAGTGCTGAAGCTTCCTGAAGTTCCTTTCAGCATCCCAATGTGTCCAAAACATACTCCAAGGATCTGGAAGCTCTAAGATGGTCCTTAAACGTTTCGGACTTAGATTCCCACAATCCACTTGGACCAAACCCTTACAAATCCACAAGAAGCAATCCAGTCTGTGGATTCTAGGTGGTGAAGGTCCAGGTGAGTACTGTTAACTTCAGTGCTTAATTTGTAAAATATTAAGTGCAGGTGCTCCCAAATTTTTTTAGGAGGCGACACCCACTTCCCCCGGCTCCACCTACTTTCTCCACTGACTGTCTGTACACTTTCCCAACTAGACAAAACTAACAATGTCAAACAGCACAGTGCCAGACATCACTGACTCACTCTTTCAGAGCTGCCATTAATACAGGTGGTGCTCAATGCAACAAACTTTTTTGGTGCCCCCCCCCCCCCCACCCCTCCAATGACCTCCTTCTCCATGGATTCCCTTACTACCACTCTCCAACTATGCCCCGTATCTCTCCATTGTTCCTCTCTCACAAACATTTCATTTTTTTTATAGTGATGTCTTACAGGTGCAGGGTGTCAGGGCACTTTATACCACAGACACATTGAACAGAGACAATGAATCCCCCTAGGAAATGTTAAATAAACAATGAGGATTACAAGGTGTAGGATCACGTCATCCATACTGGTAGGCAGTATATTGTAAAAGTGGTCTGGAAAAGCACTCATGATTTCAAATCTGCCACAGTAATTGGGGGTTGTCTTTACTAATAAGAATGCATTTCTACCCAAACTAACTAACAACATTTTTTAGCCAGTGTGTGGATTACGATTGTAATTTATGAATTGCAAGTAACCAAAAGGCATCTGTTACAAAAACACTAACCCATTTAACTATTCACATAAAATACGATTTTGTGATATGCAAAATACACATTCTTTGAAGCATGTAAGCCGCCTGTGCTATAAACGCTGGAGAAGTGGTGAACAGGAAACTGCAGGCGAAGGGAGCTGCAAAGAGATTAAAACTCTGGTGCAGCTTCAGAATAGGCTGACCACAAGTCGCATCCTCTGCTTCAGGCATTGCAGACATCTAGGGTGCAATGGGGCTCACACCCTTCAGGGATCTCCATTCAGTCTCAGAACTAGGAATATCTGTGACATTCGGGAGTCTCCGGTGTTTCGGGTGTCCTCATCCTACGTCAATGCTTTTCGGGTGTCCATGTGATTCAGGCACGATTGTGAAACATGAGTTTAGGAAATGTAATGCACAGAAAATGGCAGGGCACACACCCACAAGAACAACCACAATATGAAGAATCGTAAAATGTTCAACTCCAGAACTATATTGCAAATTCGGTCAGGTGAGGCATGTCAAACCATGTCACTTTGGAAGGACGCTGGCCTATTGCTTGCTGTTTTTCTGTGTTTTAAGACATCTCGAGGGGTTTCCTCACACCCAAAACACAAGCATCTGGCTCGGTAGTAGCAGCTCACCGAGACAGGAAACTCGCAAAGATACCTTCTGGCAGCTGCACAGACAGTCTACACGTGACATCGGGTCGAGGGAAGGCGCAGGGCAAGATGTCAGTAGTTTACATAAGCACCCTTTACTCCGGAAATTTCTTCTATCAGACCATTTGTGTCTCTACTTATGAATGAATTCTGACACACGACAGGTCTGAAATGAAAACGCCCTTCGTAGTTGAAGAGGGCAGACCTGTCACCGTGGGCGTGATTCTCAAAGTGTGTTAAAAAGGAGAAGTTCTACTTCCCAGACATGTGTTATCATTTGTAGAATCACTGCCAAATAAAACTATTATGCACTCCTGCTGCTGTTTCAATTCGCTTCAAGGGGCAAGTATCACACGATGTTTGACGATAGTGGATTTTGTGTAAGCCTGCAGCACTGGAGAAAAAGCCCGTGAGTTCTTGAGTGTTATTGTCACTGATATTTGTGCAGCGCCCTTCTTAACTAATGTGGTTTCACAGCGTTTTTTGTGCGTCATCCCACTTGGTTGTAGCCTGACCGTGCAAGTGTACTTGGTAGGGTGGCCTCTGTGGGAAGCGTTTGATTGTGTGTGTGGCTGCACATAATCATACATGCTTGCATACTATAGAGAGGCTGAACCGCATGCATGTATGTTGTATTTACATCCGCGGCGCCTGCCAGGCCCTGCCTCACCTCGTACTGCTTAGGTTGCTGCGCAGCGGCGCTTTATGTTTTTTACCTGATGTTGAATAGGCTTACTACCAGGCCCTGCCTCCCCTGGTGTCTACTCCTCAAGACTCGCTTCCTCTCGGCCAATGTCGTCCAGATCGCCGTTGGGCTCTCTGAGACTTTCGGTACTGGGTGAGGTGCGGCCATGCGGGTGTGCTGGGGCGTGGCAAAGCAGCAAACGCGCGCGCAGTGTGAAAAACTCTGCGCCTGCTGCTGCACACAGCCCCAACCCCCGCAGAAGTCCAAAACACAGCCCTGCCCCGCCCAACTCAGTGTCCCGCCCACTGGGCCGGCACCACTGAGCCGCGGCCGCTGGGCCGCCAGTGCCACTTCATTGAACAACAGATTTGCGTCACTGGGAAAGAACTCGGAGTCAGAAACAGTAGTAACATCAGTCATCAACAACACAACAGTATGTAAAACTACTCTATAAAAAGTAACAGCAGCACTTATGGTAGTTACGGTAGTGCAGCACTCACTCTGTGCCTCTAATTCCTATCAAACTAATTACGTCCACTAAATGCGTGTAGACCCGGCCCTGATAATTAAGTGCCGGTGCTAAGCACCGGCAAGCACCAGCACAAATTAAGCACTGGTTAACTTGTAGATGGCAGGGAGTCCACTTTTTAATCATTTTGAAGAAGGTTAGATCCACAGGGCTGTTTTACCTGATTGTGCAGCAGGTGCAGTCAGTCAGAGTGCAGGGCCTGGTTTGTGCAAATCAAACTTCCAGCTTGGACCCTTCTTCTTCTGTAGTTTCAAGCAGCAGATCTGAGAAGCCCTGGCTCTCTCAGATACGTATTCAGTGTCTCTGGGGTCACATAGGAGGTTACCCCTGTCCAATGAGGAGCAGAGCAACACCCCAGAGCATGACAATTTCCTCCAAATTGTGGCACAAGGGTGTTTCAGAAAACACTATTTCTCCAAAATTCAATATGGCTGAAGTCTCAGCTGAGAGGCAAGAACTGGCTAAACCAAGCACCAGGATGGCTCATCTCCATGGTCTCCCTTCCCCTGGCATCTGTACATTCCTTCCTTAAGCTTGCCATCTGGCTGGGTGCAGAGGGGGTGGGCATAGATGGACCAGGCTTTTTCTGCCTGTCTCCCTGGGCCTTTGAAGCTTGTAGTTTACTACCCCTCGCCCTTGCTCTTGCATTCCTATGTAGCAGAACCTGCTCCTCCCAGAATGGCTCTACACCCAGGTGCCACTTATCACTTCATCAAAGCAGCCTGGCTAATCCACTTAATTCTGACCAATCAGGACAGATCACTGGAAGGCGGAATTTCGGCTTACAGACAAGAAAGTCTTATAACTTCTTTTCTGTTCATTTTAGGATAAATTCAACAATAGCATATCACTGGATTTATCGATACCATTCTCCTAAGTCCTTAAATGATATTTTTCTGTAAAGGCTATCATTAGTTGTTAAATAATAACTGATTGCCATGTTAACCAATGTGGCTGGGGATCTGCAATGGGGAAAATGAACTAGGTAATTTCTCCAACACCAGGGCTTATAAAACATCTTTCATAAGGACCCGGCCTATATCTACAGAACTCCCTCCCTTAGAACACCTAGGAGAGACTTCAGGGGTTCTGAATATGAAAGCAGATTGCAGATCCTCACTTCACAGTGCTCCTAGCACAAAAGTTGATTTTGGGAAGCACTTTACTACAATGTGGGAAGTGAAAAGTGCAATTGTACTGAACCTACGGCATATAAAACCTATTTTATAAGGGTCCTCTTTATAAGCATCTGACACCCCCTCCCCCACACTGGGACATCTAGGGGAGACCCTGGGGATATGTAATATGCTACAACATTGTAGTTTATTAATGTGAAAGTGCCCCAAACACCAAAGTTTAGTTGGGTGCCCAATTTGCATTTTAAGAGCAGTCCTGCAACACAGGGTGTTTTTAAACTGACCGCAGACCCCAGCAGTGCACTTATGTAAGTGCAGAAAGGGCTGCTGGCCCCTAAACCGCCATGCCCTATTATATACTAGGGACTTTAAGGTAGTTTTGATCCCCCTGCCCTATTATGTACTAGCGCCTAATAGGGGAGGTCATGCCTTTCATGGGGTACCCTAACCCATAGTGTACCCTAGTGAATGTAGGTGTTTTCCCTCTATTTTAAGTGTGTTTTCAGCATAATACTGGCAATTGGCATGGTTAGGCATAGCCCAGAGACAGTCAGAGTCAGTTATACAAAGTACCATTCAGCAAAAAATGGTGGTGCTCAGGGCACAAGGATGACTTTGCAACACTCGCAATTGAGAGCGTGTGCAGTACATGCGCTGTCTCAGGCGAAATCTAGAAAGGGGTGAGCAGGACTGATTACTGGCTGTTTGAGAGAAGAAAACGTACCCAAGCCAAAGGTGAGTCTGCCATTGTTGCTGCAGAGTGAGTGATTGTATCATGACGTCAAGTATTCAGGGGCTTTGTGAATGACTTTGCCTCTTGCCTGTTGGCCAGGGCCGGACTGGGAACCAAAACCGGCCCTGGCAAAGTGCTCGGCCGGCCCCCCCACCCCTTGAGGGGAGTTGGGGTTGCGACCGCGCTCTTTACCAGGGCCGGTTTTCGGCCGATTTTGTTACAGGGCCGTTTGCTGCAAAAACGGCACTGGCCCTGTAACAAAAACGGCCCCCACCCTTGCGGCGCACTGGGGGATTGCCCGGTGCCCGCAACGGCCACTCCGGTCCTGCTGTTGGCCCCAACCACAAGGCCATATTCAGTGGGTTGTAATGTCAGAAGTGCTCGGTTTTGGCCCATTGGTGGCAACAATTCTTTATACTATAACTGTTCCCACTCATGTAAGCAAATACAATAACGCAAACAGAATTCTGGAGAGAAGGGGGAAAGTCACAAAGCTGTTAATGACTCAATGAAAGTCTTTGGTAGTAATGTAATCACACATTAATTCCTCCGCTGTGTAATGCAGCAAAAATGAATGAGAGCATTTTTAGTTATTTGTCCCCCTATTCGTACACCTTAGTTTTCTTTATTTTTAATTTAACCTTTAAAATTTCTCCTTCAATTCGTAGCCGTGGGGTGATGGCTTCAGAGGAACCCTTTTTACCAA
This sequence comes from Lissotriton helveticus, assembly GCF_964261635.1. Classification (NCBI taxonomy): domain Eukaryota; kingdom Metazoa; phylum Chordata; class Amphibia; order Caudata; family Salamandridae; genus Lissotriton; species Lissotriton helveticus. The sequence goes on along the minus strand of NC_136063.1, from coordinate 595,681,124 downwards.
AGTTCAGGGGTTTAATTCCTTGGTAGTGCAGAGACCGGTTTAAGGGAGGGTTTGGCCACACTCCCTTTGACGCGGGTATATCGGACAGATTAGGAAGAAGTGCGTCGAATTCTCTTCAGAATGGTTCTCACAGTAACCTGCTCTTCTGGCGTAAGTAATAGACTGCCATCTGCCGCGTGCAGCTGCCCTGCTCCCTGCCTTAAATCCCATTCTGCCGCACACACTCCCTCCTGTTTCTTTCATAGTTTATGTTCTTGGGTAAATTGCCTGGACCAGCCGCGTTCTTCAATTATTTCTAAAACCAGTAGTATTCCAGACGCTTGGTATTTCTGCCAAGCCTCTTCAAATATACAGAATTAGACAAGGCGCTTTTGCAGCAGAGAATAGTTCGACCTGACATTTTGTGAGTTACTGTACCCAGGAGTTTATTTCCACAGCAGAACCAGGCAAATGTTATTGACATTTCACTTGACGTAATTTGAAACAGCCACTTATTTAAGATTAGTTCCCCTCCCTGAAGAAGAATTTATTTCGCGATGTCAAGCTATCAACGGATCTCCCCTGCTGTAGCACGATTGCCCAACTCTGTGGTAGTCATGTTATAAACTTTGCAGGATGACTTAGGAGAGGATACAGGGAGGCTGCAATCTGTGATGGTAAAAGGAACTTCTTTAGCAGCACATAGGTATGCTTCCAGCTTTCAGAATTATCACCCTGAGGAATTAGTGAAGCTGCAAAATATATGTCACGAGCGACAAAAGGCAAAGCTTTGACGTGTATGGCCCTTCTCAATGATGTCGTTCGTTATTGACAAGGAATGTTCATCCTGAATCCCCAGGCTCTTTTAAGCAAACCACTCATGCAAGCAAAGGCAATACCACGCTGTTTACTAGGGGCAGCCATGTGCGGCCATATTTTAGCATACCTTTTTTGTTCACTGTGACAGGTTATTGTCTTTTTGTAGTGGCACATTCAGCAAAATATGATTGACTAAAACGTACTCAAGTGTAATCATTAGTGGCTGATTAATTAAAACATTCCACCCGTCACTTTTTTGTATTTCACAGTGAAATGCACTAAGGGGCATATTCTCAAGGAATCATCGCTGAGTTAATGGCACTTTATCGCAGCCGAAGGGCCGATGAATATATAGCCCAATTCACAAGCTGGTGCAAACAGTCCATATCACCAGTTAACCTGCGATAGCACTATAAAAAGCATCGCCACAGATGACCCCCGCAACTATTGCTAATGAGATGCAGAGTAGGCGTTCCCGTGCCAAAAGCTGCAACAACACCACTCCGCAACATTCTCAACGACCAGACTGATCGGCGATAAGAACCCAAAATGAGAAGGGGCGTTAGCAGCAAGAAATTAACACCTGCCCTGACCTGGTGTAAAGTCGGCCGCCAGCCTGCACCAGGCAAGGGAGGCCAGCCCAGAGCCACACCTGAAGAACAACAGGTGCCATGGAGCTACTGACCATGCAGCTCGGAGCCCCAACAGGTCCACAACACCCACCGCCAACACCCACATGCCCGCCCCCCGGCCCTTCTCTGCCCACCCCCCTGGACCACCACAGAGGCAGCGCAGGCACAGACCGCAGACCTTCAGAAAACGCACCAGCCTCACAGACATGATACCAGAGTATGTCATTGCCCACTACAGGTTCAAAAGGACAACCATCCTCCGCATCCTGAACATCATAGCCCACAGGCTGACGGTACCAACACAGCGTACAACCAACATCCCACCTCAGACAAAGCTGTTGGCTGTGGTACATCTGTTGGCCTCTGGTACATTCCAACCAACAACTGCCAGATCGGAGGAGTCTCACAGCCAGCCCTATCAAAGTTCCTCAAACCTGTCCTGGATGCCATCATCAGCTTGGTACCCCAGTACCTATACTTCCCCCACAATGCACAGGAACAGCTGGAGACCAAGCAAGGCTTCTACGCTATATCTGGCTTCCCACACGTATTGGGGGCAATTGACTGTACACATGTCCTACTTGTGCCCCCTGCCGACACGGCACACAATTTCCGCAACAGAAAGCACACACATTCTATCAATGTGCAAGCAATAGTGGACCACCAGGGACTCTTCACCAATGTCGTCACCAACTACCCAGGCAGTGTGCATGATTCATACATCTTCCGACCAGCACTTCCAGGATGGCACCTATGGAAATGCACTGCTCGTTGGTAAGTACCAAATAAACAGAACACACACCTCTAATACACAATCATTAAATTCACAGCTCTGGGAATGCACAAGTCACAAAGTCACATACAACATGCCAAACAACATGCCCAACCACCAGACACGACAGCACTGTGGGAACCTGGGCTAGCCATGTACATGAGCCATCAACGGTATGGCACCTCAGCTACACATCAGCAGAATGTGGGGAGAGGAGGGAACCAGGCATGTGCGAAGGAGGTGATCTGACCGATGAATGAGACTGAACACAATGCCAAGTGTGGCATGCATTGGCTGGACAGACTGCAGTATGCAGACCACAGACATAGCCATGTCAACATACACCGCTAGTGGTCGTAGTGTTGTGGACAATGGACGCAACCATGTCACCCCAGCCAGTGGGGGAGATCACGGAAATGTAGCTTGTTAGGTCCCCCTGTAAGAGTGTGCGGGGTGGGCTGGCCCGGCGTATGCCAGGCTAGTGTAGGGGTATGAATAAAAAGAACATAGCCCTGGGCATGGTTCTCCTCCGAAATAGTCAACGATCCTGCCAATGTGGGGCCTCTCATCCCGCCACGAGGCCGATGGCATGAACTCTGGTTTCTATTTGATCAGGAGGAGATACACATATTCTGGAGGCCGCTATATAACTGTGGATACACAATTTGGTGAGCAATAGCGAGATATGATTTAGCTACCTCCGCATATTTATTATTTCCATTTCTGAATTCGGCATTACTATTTTCCAGCGTACTTTTCGATACTAGGATGATAGCGACCTCCATCTACAGGCTGCATATAATCAGACTCTAGGTGAGTGTACATAACTCTTCTCACGAAGAGATCGAATATGGGGAAAGGATTGGTTTTAATTGAAGTTTCTCACCATATGTTATAGGGACAGGGAGAACTGAGACTAACTTAGGAGAAGGAAAGACGTGCGATAACATAAACGCCATTAGGTGAGAGTTTTTGAAATATAAATTGGTTCACAGCTTAGACTGTGTGTAGCAAGAGTGTTAAATGCACAACTTTATTTTTAATAGGATCGACAAATAATACGAGAGATATAAGTTATCACATTCCTATACCTAAGTGATGTACGTTATAATGGTGAGTCATGTCTATTTCACTTGCGCAAATTAGACAGACTAATACTACGATTTTAAGTGAGTAACTTTTACTGCTTATTGTTGCAGTTATGATGGGAAGACAAAAATAAACTAAAGATTAGGCCAATATTCTAAATCTTGCACTTGCTTTTTACTGGGTAAGTGTACTCGTGAGGGATAACATGAATTATATACTCGGGCCATGAGAGACTGTTATAAGTGATATTTAGTTTCATTTCAGATTTATGGTGTTCTTAATACTGGGAGAATCAGAAGAGATATGTTACAGATCCCTGTTAGAGTTAAAAAACAGAGGTAAAAGTCTTATGGTCTAGCTTATTGTTTGAACTCTAAGGAGGACCTTATTGACTTAATACATCAATGTTTTAATTGTATACGTAGTTATTCAAAAAATGAATGCTGATATAAGGTTTCTTTTCACATAAATACAATTTATTTGATTTAAATATGAATCCAAGAGTTTAAGAAACCGTGAATAGATAGGTGAATATCAATATAGGTTTACTATGATTACTAACTTTCTTTGTTTTACTCTTGTTGTGGGACTTTTACTTGATTCACATAACTTTGGAGAATACTGCAAATGGAGTGGCTTGACTTTTTTATTTCTTTCCCTTAAAACTACACATTATGCGGGCTTTTATATTAATAGGAAGGTGGCAGGTACTCCCTTTCCTTTTAAATCAGGCCATACGTTATTCGTGTAATAACTGTGGGTAATGTTTATTTGGTTTCAGCCCTGAAGAAGTCAGTGTGTTATACTGTACACGACGAAACACGTGTTGGCTGTTGTACCAATATTTGGTGGTTGTATCATCATCTGAATATTGAAGCAAGAAAATAAACGACAAGAAATATTCATCTATTTTGATTTATGGACATTTCTATCACAATTTGGTGATTCGAGACAAGTGACTCTTGCCTGGAACATTTTCTTTTATTTACATACTGTTTTTCGATAAGAGTGCTCAGAGGTTATTGTAGAATTTTGTAGCTTTCACTTTGTTGAGAGTTGTCGATGTTGGATACGCATCTTACCTCTAGAGGCACCACTTTACAGTAACAGATATCCTGTTATCCCGGATATTATATGGTTGAGCGCCCACTAGTCTGTTGGTATCCCAATCAAGTTTTTGTATTTCACAGCAAGGTGCTGCCACCCAAGGGGATTTGCATATATACTTACTTCCATGATGAATAGGGATCAGGAAGCACAGGATCTATTTAATAATCTGCAAACTAGGAGCAGACAAGGCAAGACTGTCAGTGCATCGTTACCTGCTAAGAATGTAGGCTTAAGGGAGAAATTTATGAAATTGGAGAATTTGAAGAGACAGGAGCTTAACAAATGGTGGGATGCCGCGACCCTTAAACAGTATCTTACCCTGAATAGAATACCTAGGGGTTTAAGATCTCAAATCATGCCTACTTACGAGGATTTGGAACCTGATTTATTAGTTAATTGGGAGCAAGAACTGACAAACTCTTCTAGAAACCTTATTAACATACTTATAGAAAACGCTGAGAGAAAGATCAAAAAATTACTAGAAGAGATTCAGAAAATTGAAGAGGAGATAAAAGAACTCAATATGCCTGAGGCAACAGTTAAGAATTATACAATTCTAGATAATTTCCTCGAAGACTTACAGGCAGACATAAAACGTAGGAAGGCGAGGAAATTAAAAAGGGATGAAAATGATTACAAGGCAGGTCGCGTTTTCACGTTTGCTAAGCGCTTTGATTACTTGGTCAAACAAACACGGGGTTCCAAACAAAAAACGGTGACCACACCTAGCCTAAGTGCTAGTGATACAGAGGTTTCATCTATAGTGAGCAGTGAAAATGAAGAGACTGATGTTGTACCGTCAGCCGGGGTTGGGGTACAAGGAAATACTTTTTTAGAGGAAGTGAAACGGCTCAGGATTGGAAATCGGGATTCTATAACCAGAGGCAGAGGTGGCGGGGTTATAAGACAAGGAGAGGATCAAGAGGCAAGGGGACAACTGGGCACCAGAAGAGGGATGAGAACAAGATCATGGAAGGACTGACTGATATATCGGTCAACCCAGAAAATGAAATAGAAATCATTAATCTGTCAAATGTTGTACTTTCAGATGATATGGTCAATTTGTTGAAGAGGGGACTAGGCTTTTGTCCTAATGTAGTACCGGATTGGTACATGACCAAAATTGATTTATACAAGTTTGTAAGACTACTCAAGATTAAGAAATTATTTGTACATGCACCTATTAAAGACAAAAGAACTGAACAATTGAGACAAATGAGTGACCTGACTATTGAGGGGGCAAATGCAACAAGATTACTACTCTCATTAACTGAGAGTGAAGACGACCCTATCACCATTGCGAAACTACTACAAGACTTGGAGATCAATAGATTTTTGAGCGAAAGCAGCGGTCTCAAACTAAAATCCAAATGGACTCCGCAGTTTGGTACTGGCAATACCGTTGATGCATTCCACAAGTCAGTGGAATTGGATATAAATAGACTTATAGATAACAAATCCAAGAGTGGATACTGTAGGAAATTGGATAACTTGACGCAGGGAGAGAGATCAGCATTAAAAATATTGAAAACTAACGACAGCATTACCATCCGCATGGCAGACAAGGGTGGTAATGTTGTCGTTATAGATACTGAGAAATATAATGCAAAAATTAAATCACAACTTGAGGATCGAAGATACTATCAACCCTTAGAGAATAACCCATTAGAAAAATTAAGTGTACTATCAATGAGAAACTAAGAGTATGGTATGATATGACATTATTAGATGTTGATGAATATAATTACATGACTTTATCGACACCTAAATCTCCCTGCTTATACACCTTGCCCAAGGTACATAAAAATCGAGATCACCCACCAGGTAGACCGATAATTTCAGGGATTGGGGGACCTACAGAGAGGATTTCTGAGTATATTGATATTTTCATGAGACCTTATGTAGAAAGTCTGCCCTCATATATTCAGGACACTAAACATGTATTGAACATAATGTCAGATGTTACATGGCAGGAAGATATGTATCTTGTCACATTAGACGTTGTTTCTTTATATTCCAATATAGACCATACTTTGGGGACAATCGCAGTTGAGTCCTTCTTGAACAAAAGACCAGCTGAATTACTGGAACACACGAGGGTGATACTTGATATGACGCTTATTGTACTAAAAAAAATGTTTTCATGTTTGACCGGAAATGGTATAGGCAAAGCCTTGGGACCGCGATGGGTTCCAGATTCGCTGCGTCCTTTGCGAACCTCTTTATGGGGTGGTTCGAGGCGGAGTGGATCTGTGGACGTCGCGGCCAAAAATGGATTGAATACATACATTATTGGGGTCGTTACATAGACGACTGTCTCATGATCTGGACTGGTACCCTAAATGACCTGATGTGCTTCTTTGAGTATCTTAATGATAATGATGTTAATTTGAAGTTTACTACACAGTATGATAAGAAAAGAATAACTTTTTTAGATGTAGAACTGTACACCAAAGATGATAAATTATGTTCGAAGATGTATAGGAAAGAAACTAGCTGTAACTCGATCTTGCACGCGACTAGTTGCCACCCCAGCTCTCAGATTAGATCTATCCCTTATGGGGAGATGGTAAGAGCCAGGAGGAATTGTTCAGAGGATGAGGAATTTGAGAATAACAACGAAGACATGACCAGTAGATTCAGAGCTAGAGGCTATGACAAGGCAGTGATAGATAAAGCGAGGAGACGAGCATCTAAACTTAGGCGTTCCCAAACTCTGACACATAGAGCACATACTGATAAGGATGAACAGAAAGTATGCCTAGTGACTTGTTACAACACTGAGTCTCACAGACTTTATTCTATTATTAATCGTCACTGGCATTTACTTAAGGCTGACAAGGACTTGTCACCCTTTATTGGAGAAAGACCATCCATAACTTTTAGAAAAGGAAAAACTTTGGCAAATGACTTAAGCCCTAGTTACCCAGTTAGGACCAGTACATTTTGGCCCAGGAAAACATTAACAGGATTTCATAAATGTGGACGCTGTAATTGCTGCAGATGGGCCAGAAAGAAAGTACAGAGTTTCAGTTATAATGGATCTGAATCTTACAAGATTGACACTTTTATTAACTGTGGGACCACCTTTGTAATATACGTGATAGCTTGTACATGTGGACAGATCTATGTGGGCAGCACTATACGTAGGCTCAGAGATAGAATTATGGAACACATTAGAGCTTGGAAAAATGGAGACACAAGGTATCCCATTGCTGCCAATTATGTCCAAAATAGTGAAGATCCAGATGGACACCATTTCAGCTACCATGGGATTGAACATGTTATGTCTGACCCAAGGGGAGGTAACAGGTTACTGAAACTCAGACGCAAGGAGGTAATATGGATTATGAAGCTTAAAGCGGTTGAACTGGGTCTTAACATTGATAATGAATATCAATTCTTTTTAGGTACTGAGTAAGAATTTAGGGATGCAGTGCTTTACTGTAGATCAGATATGGAGCGCTTCCTGATATATGTGTTTCCTCTAATTGGCTGTATATTTAATATTGATGATTATGGAACTGGAAATAATATAGCCATGGAGTTAATGTACGTATGAGCCTTGAATTTGTTCATAAATATTGTACTGTTGAGACAATTTAACTTAATTTAACTTATTTTGCTCTTGAATGTGACTGTTAAGACATGTTTCCAGATATTAATATTTATTATTTGTTTCAATTAATTGAAATGCAGGATGAGCATATTGGCCATACTTTCCTCTTTTCCTTCTTTCTACTTAATTTAATTTAATAATTTATTTATATTTATTTTTACTACTTACTTTCTCAGCCATTCCCGGATCTGCGACTAACATTGGTACTCTCTATTATAATATTCTACTACACTTTACCTTACTCGTATTTACTTAGACATTTTAGTATATGGCCAAACAAATACTGCACACGAGCATTACTCTTACTCACTCTTGACGACGTATAGATCCAGCTAATGTAAGTAGTTTAAATAGAATTAGATTTACAAATACGAATACCCTAATACTTATTTTCTGAGCATTAGAGTAAATCCGTGACTTTTATTCGAATCAATACTCAATACATAAAAATAAACATGCTCCAAGATGGCGCTTACACTCCGGGAATATATAAGGACACTACAAGATGGCGCTGATATTGGACGCCGAGTGGGGACAGCGAGGATAGGTGCTGCCCGTTACGAGGTACCTCTCTTACTTAATCTAGTGGATATTCGTATTTTGCTAAAACTACGGTAGATAAAAGGGATTTAATACTACTTTTCTATTTGATCAGGAGGAGATACACATATTCTGGAGGCCGCTATATAACTGTGGATACACAATTTGGTGAGCAATAGCGAGATATGATTTAGCTACCTCCGCATATTTATTATTTCCATTTCTGAATTCGGCATTACTATTTTCCAGCGTACTTTTTGATATTAGGATGATAGCGACCTCCATCTACAGGCTGCATATAATCGGACTGTAGGTGACTGTACATAACTCTTCTCACGAAGAGATCGAATATGGGGAAAGGATTGGTTTTGATTGATGTTTCTCACCATATGTTATAGGGACAGGGAGAACTGAGACTAACTTAGGAGAAGGAAAGACGTGCGATAACATAAACGCCATTAGGTGAGAGTTTTTGAAATATAAATTGGTTCACAGCTTAGACTGTGTGTAGCAAGAGTGTTAGATGCACAACTTTATTTTTAATAGGATCGACAAATAATACGAGAGATATAAGTTATCACATTCCTATACCTAAGTGATGTACGTTATAATGGTGAGTCATGTCTATTTCACTTGCGCAAATTAGACAGACTAATACTACGATTTTAAGTGAGTAACTTTTACTGCTTATTGTTGCAGTTATGATGGGAAGACAAAAATAAACTAAAGATGAGGCCAATATTCTAAATCTTGCACTTGCTTTTTACTGGGTAAGTGTACTCGTGAGGGATAACATGAATTATATACTCGGGCCATGAGAGACTGTTATAAGTGATATTTAGTTTCATTTCAGATTTATGATGTTCTTAATACTGGGAGAATCAGAAGAGATATGTTACAGATCCCTGTTAGAGTTAAAAAACAGAGGTGAAAGTCTTGTGGTCTAGCTTATTGTTTGAACTCTAAGGAGGACCTTATTGACTTAATACATCAATGTTTTAATTGTATACGTAGTTATTCAAAAAATGAATGCTGATATAAGGTTTCTTTTCACAGAAATACAATTTATTTGATTTAAATATGAATCCAAGAGTTTAAGAAACCGCGAATAGATAGGTGAATATCAATATAGGTTTGCTATGATTACTAACTTTCTTTTCTTTACTCTTGTTGTGGGACTTTTACTTGATTCACATAACTTTGGAGAATACTGCAAATGGAGAGGCTTGACTTTTTTATTTCTTTCCCTTAAAACTACACATTATGCGGGCTTTTATATTAATAGGAAGGTGGCAGGTACTCCCTTTCCTTTTAAATCAGGCCATACGTTATTAGTGTAATAACTGTGGGTAATGTTTATTTGGTTTCAGCCCTGAAGAAGTCAGTGTGTTATACTGTACACGACGAAACACGTGTTGGCTGTTGTACCAATATTTGGTGGTTGTATCATCATCTGAATATTGAAGCAAGAAAATAAACGACAAGAAATATTCATCTATTTTGATTTATGGACATTTCTATCACAATTTAGTGATTCGAGACAAGTGACTCTTGCCTGGAACATTTTCTTTTATTTACATACTGTTTTTCGATAAGAGTGCTCAGAGGTTACTGTAGAATTTTGTAGCTTTCACCTTGTTGAGAGTTGTCGATGTTGGATACGCATCTTACCTCTAGAGGCACCACTTTACAGTAACGGATATACTGTTATCCCGGATATTATATGGTTGAGCGCCCACTAGTCTGTTGGTATCCCAATCAAGTTATTGAACTCTGGTGCCTGCCACCCTGTGTGCCTGGTGCACCCCGGGCCACTGGTCCCCGAAGCTGGCATGCCCGCCCCTGCGGATCCAGGCATCACTGCTCACCTGCCGACACCGGCGTCTATCCGAGAGGGCCCACCACATGCCGATGCAACCCCCTCCGCGACCCTGGCATCCTGCTACGACCATCATGGCTGCCTTGACACAGGACCACAGTACCCCTTCCTCGTTGACGTACTCCACCGGCATACACAGCAGGTAAGTAGGTCACACATTTGTAACTGTGTCTGGATTACACCATGGCAGAGAACATTATTTATGTCACTATACTCCCTTTGATGTGGTGCCACCAAGCCTGTGCATAGGATTCAACTCAAATATGTCTGTGGGCCCTTGCTGACTGCAGCCTTTGGCCTACAGGGCGGTCCTGCAGGCCTTACACCAATCCAATGCAGTCTGTATGTTATGTTATGTTATGTTATGTTAAGGAATCTTGTATAGCGCATGGCTACCCCAGCAACGGGGCGTCCCAGCGCTTGCGGACATGCCTACCACTAATGCGACAGAGGGTGCATTTTGCGCTCTTTGCATCCTGTTTATTGTAGTCGTGTTGGAGCCTAGCATGAGGGAATTGCAATAGTCCAGGTGAGAAAGGACTGACGCCTGGACTATGAGTTGACGAGTTGGGGGCTCGAAGTACCCCAAGATGGGTCTGAGAGAGCGCAGGCGCCCGTAGCAGATACCCGCCACTTTTTTGGTATGGGAGTCCAAATTTAGCGAGTTGTCAAGCATCACTCCTAGATTTTTTACCAGCTCCTTGGGCATGGGAGCTGGTCCTAGCGCAGGAGGCCACCAGTGCTCATCCGTATCAGGCAGGACATGGCATCGTCGCAGGCTGCACACCCGCTCAGCTCTGGTGCCACTACCTCCGCCAGCCACAAATCTAATCCACATGCCATTCCAACGTCGTGTGTTAGAGATACAGGAGGAGATGGCTGGACAGCGGTTAACCCACTCTGACCGCTGCCTCAGGCCGACACTGCGGTCAACTAGGTCACACTTTTGGAACTGAGTCTTGATTTCTTCCCTGCAGTGTTCATGTCACAGTACGCAAGGAGAGGAGTAAGAGGAAGATGTGCTTCAGTCCGGTGGAGAAAAGGCTCACCTTTACGGAGGTGATTGGACACTACCAACAACTGCACTGGTGCCACTGACTCTGTGCAGCGCAGGCCTACCACACATGGCTGTGGACCACTGCTGACCGCTGCCTCCGGCACACACTGTGGTGGAGTAGGTCTCACAATTTGAACTGAGTGTTGCTCTCCTCATGGCAGAGTTCATGTCATTGAACAGGCCTCATCGCAGACTGCATCCCCTTCCAGCTCTGGTGCCAATAAGCATGTGCCCCGAAATTGATGGGCACTCTCAGGTGGATCTTTGGTGGCGTCTGAGTCTATGGGCTGGGGGTTGTCTTCATCATCATGTAGCTGAAACTGACATGGTGGAAAAGAGGAGTCCGTAGCATTCAACACCTCCAATTACCTGTTTCTGCTTGCTTCTGCCCTCTGCATCACGCCCTGGAAGTACCCCTTCCACTGTCCCCCGCAACCCCCGCGACTTTCTCCTTGGACATCGACGAGGACCTGCTCAGCTCGCATAGCACTACCTCAGTGCACCGCAAGTCACCATCCCGTTGCGGTGTGCCTGTGCCGGCCACAGTGCATCCGGTGCCACTAACTCTGTGCAGCTCAAGTCAGGGACCTTTGCTGTTCGGACCTTGTACTGCTGTTAGTCTGTACGCTGTTGTGGTTGTTGCCAACACCCATACAGCACAGGCCTCACTGGACATGTAACTCTGGCAATGAAAGGGGCCGGGCGCTCGTGTCTGTAGCCAGATAGACAAACTCACTCAGTGTGTCTGTGTGGTCATTATGTATACATGAGGGCCTGGGGCCATTCCACATTACATTGTGCTGTGTACAGCGGGTGAAACCATGTCACCGCATGCAGTGGTGTAGACCTGGGACATGTAACCATCTTCTACCTCCCTGTGAGCGTAAGCAGGGTGGACAGGTGTACGACAGTACAGCGTAGGGGTGTGGCTCCTCCACACGTGGATCTGGGTGTGGTTAGGTGTAGGCCTAGCCATGGATGTTGCACATGCGTGTGTCTCTGTTGTCGTGTCTGCGTCACCCATCCCACAATCGACAATGTTGTTATGTGGCATGCCCCCGGTGTGCGTGCTCTGCCGAAGGGGTACATGGGGGAGAGCATGCCCGCTCGTGGTCAGGGATCACACATGCAACGGTTGTGTGTGTTGCTTTGGCGCAACATGAGCCAAAGATCTACCCTCAACTGCATGTCGAGTTCAGCCAGGCAGGTGCTCTACATCTGTTTCAGCCCTGTCCTTACAATGGGCCTACACACACGTGGCCGGCCACATCATCACTGTGTCATAGTCAGGCTTGTGGACATCCGCAGACAGGCATGACAATGGTGTGCAGTAGGGGGTGCAAGTGATGCAACGCACTGCGTACACTAGTGAATAGGCTGGGGGGGAGGTGCAGCAGTGAGGCTACGTAAGACACATTGATGCCGCTCATTTGCCACAAAGAGTTCATGTCATACAGGAATCACTGAGCCACACATATCACACACCAATGAACCAGTGAGCCTGCCAACACATCATGCAGTACGTAGTCTTGACTCATGTCTCTCTGCACTGTCATAGGTGACCAAGGATATGCATTCTGCACTTGTATGATAACACCCCTCAGAGCCCCGGACATACAGGCCCAGAGGCAGTACAATTTGGCCCACAAACGTGCCAGGGGCATTGTGGAGCACACATTCGGCTTGTTGAAGTCGCGTTTCAGGTGTCTGGACTTCACAGGTGGAAGGCTCCTGTACAGCCCAGACATCGTGTGCAAGATGATCATTGCATGTTGTGTGTTGCACAACATATGTGTACGCAGCAAAGCCCCATGGATACAAGTGCCAGATGCAACGGACAATGATGATGAAGATGAGGCAGGTGGACCACACCCCACTGCAGCCGCAGCGGGAATAGCCCGTAGGGACTACATCATTGACAATTTCTTCTCTGGTTGATGTCACATTGTGAGGGTCCTTATCAATAATGGGACAGTACGATGACTGATCACAGGCACAGCATGTGCAAATAAATGCTTTACAAAACACATTCCCAGAGTGCATGTCACTCATCTGTACAGGCACTTCACTCAGACAAGTGTGGGAGCGACATGGAGAGCTGAGAATTTTGGAATTTGTTGATGGATGGTGGGTGTGTCACCTCTGTGCAGTGAGGCTGTTTAGGGTGTTACGTATTAGAATTGTCAGTTCTGTGTGTCACAGTTGTTACAGTATCCCACTATTCGGCATTTCACATGTGTCCCAATTCATTCCATTTTGGCTGTCATTTGAGGCCTACAGGTGACAACAGGGCTTCTTTTGGGCTCTGATATGTGCCGCCATGATGCAGGGATACACCCTGTGACTCAAGTCCCATGACATGGGCGACATGTACGTAAAAGGGAGTCACTGCCCCTATATTAGTCCATGCTTTCATTCTTGTTTGATCATGGACATGGCACGTCGGTGTGCAGGGGGTGTTGATTGTCCCTCTGCAATGGGAAGAGGAGATGCAGTTTCCCAGTGTGTTCCATGTATGTTTCCGCATTGGCGCAGTTTACATACTGAATGCATGTCATTGTGGCTGTTTGTGAGGAAATGCCTATCTGAAGTGGGACAATGGTCATTTGTCCTGCGTCACAGCTGGGGGATTGTGTTCGTATGTTGTCATCTCACCGTTTTTGTACTCTGCTTTTATGGGGCATTTTCCCACCTGACTGGTGGGAACTAGCGATAGAACTAGCGACTTGAGGTGGTTGCCGAGAGTCAGGGAAAGCGAATTTTGCACATTTGTTTTAAACTGTATAAAGCTATTTTAAAATTACATTTGCATTACGAATTTCATGTTTGAAACGAAGGAAGACTGAAACCTCTTTTTTACTTAGCGCTATTTTAAAATTATTTTAAAATTACATTTGCATCACGAATTTCATGTTTGAACGAAGGAAGACTGAAACCTCGTTTTTTACTTAGCACATATCCTGAACCTTGGCGCACTCCCCACGAGGTCTACACGATCCTAGGTAGCCGATTTGGGGCTCCAGGACCGTCGAAGTAGACACTCGAGCTCCTGGTGCATAGGCGCCATTTTGGGTGAGGAACGCTCGGCGCTCTAGTGTTGCGGGCGATTTGGGCCGGGCACTACATATAGGACAGACCGAGCACCCACTCGGTGATAGAACTAGCGACTTGAGGTGGTTGCCGAGAGTCAGGGAAAGCGAATTTTGCACATTTGTTTTAAACTTGTATAAAGCTATTTTAAAATTACATTTGCATTACGAATTTCATGTTTGAAACGAAGGAAGACTAAAACCTCGTTTTTTACTTAGCGCTATTTTAAAACTACGAGGTCTACACGATCCTAGGTAGCCGATTTGGGGCTCCAGGACCGTCGAAGTAGACACTCGAGCTCCTGGTGCATAGGCGCCATTTTGGGTGAGGAACACTCAGCGCTCTAGTGTTGCGGGCGATTTGGGCCGGGCACTACAAAATGTCCTGAGGTGCGCCAGAGGTAAGCCCGTCTGCGCCCGTCCGTGGCAGGCAGTGCCTGGGGCCTGGTACTCTGATCCCTGACCCACATAATACTAATACGTAGTCCAGGGAGTCCCTACTCCAAATGAACCAACTCTTAACGCCCCAATGTACCCATTCTATTATATTAACAGGTCCGGAATATCATTGTTCACACTGCTCATATAACCTCACAGTCCTCAAGCCGGGTTCTCCTGACAAGAAGGTCCTTAACATGGCCCTATTAAACTGCCGCTCCTTGCCCGGACACGCCCACGAAGTGTACATGCTCTTAGAAGATCGAAAAATGGAGATACTATTTCTTACAGAAAGCTGGCTGGCATCGGACTCTGTGTCGGATGTAGTCCAGGCATTGCCCCCGGGCTATCTGATAAAGAATTTGGATCGAGCCAAAGGAAGAGGAGGAGGAATTGCGATAATCCACAGGGATAATCTTAGCTGCCGGTTGCATGGCAGTCCCCTCCTCAACTGTGAAAACGTGCAATTCTCAATCCAAATCTCCCCTTGTAAATCCCTTTCGGGGATTCTCATTTATCGCCCCCAGGGAACAATGGGACAATTTTGTAGCTCTCTAGTGGAAACCTCAATAACCTTGGCAGGCACACTCTCTAACTTCATGATATTAGGAGACTTAAACATACATTTTACGAAGAGTGGAGACACCCTAGCTTCTGAACTTCTACTGGACTTAGAGGCGCACCAGCTATTCCTAGGGAGTGATCTCCCCACACACAAACTGGGACACTTGCTTGACCCACTTTTTTCTAACATTGTGGACCTGATAGTTGCACCCCCCGTCCTGATACCATGGTCTGACCGTCGGCTTATTCCGTTCAGTTGGTTGATCCCTACGATCCCCCCTCCTAGACGGATAAGCGGGAAGCCAACACGCCCTTGGGCCAAACTTGAGTCGGAAAAATGGAAGCAGACTCTAGAGGATACGATGCCTACCATCAAAACGGATCCCATAGAGGCTGACACTTTGTTCTCCTCATGGATAGAATCCTCCCTGAATACAACTCTACCAAAAAAAACCTCCCTAAAAACCAGGGAAAAAAACACTTTACCCTGGTTTACTAAAGAAATCCGTGAATACAAAACACTCTGTAAAAAGGCGGAAAGATCCTGGAGGAAGGACTACGACCCTGTTAGTAAGACGATGTACAAATTGGCAATCTCAAACTACAAAAAAGCCCTGAAAGTGGCAAAAGTAGTCTTCTTTGAGGAAAAAATAAACACAGCCGCCAACTCCGCTAGAGAAACATACCAAATAGTAAGGTCACTCCTCAAAACCCCCGAGCCTCTCCACCTTGTGGACCCCTCGGATCACCGCTGCAGTGAGATAGCAAAATTCTTCAATCAGAAGATCCAAAACATCGTGAAACAGCTTCCACCTTGCACCCCTAGCAATTCTTCTGACACTGCTCTACCGGATACGCAGGCCCTGGGGAAAGGACTAGAGATGTTTGTCCCTTTCACGGAGGACACGTTGGCACCCATCTTCCAGTCAATAAAGAGTGGCTCCCCGCAGGACCCGGCCCCGATGAAGGCCCTAAAACTGGTGGCCCCCACTATCCTTGCGCCTCTGATGACGGTGATTAATTCATCCTTGGCACAGGGTATTGTTCCACCAAATTGGAAGAAGGCGGTGGTGAAGGCCTTATTGAAGAAACCGAACCTCGATCCTATGGACTTCAATAATTATAGACCAATTTCTCTTCTCCCAAGCACCAGCAAGGTGACAGAAAAATTCATCCATGGTCAGTTGTCCAACTACCGCGAATCGAGGGGACTACTGAAACCTTCTCAAACAGGTTTCAGGCCGGGCCAGGGTACTGAGACAGCTATGGTCGCGGTTGTTGAAGAGGCCAGGAAGATCATCGATGCAGGAGGATCAGTGGCAGTGGTCCTCCTTGACCTGAGCGCGGCCTTCGACACCGTGAACCATAGTACGCTGTTCCAACAGCTTAAGGATGTGGGAATCTCTGGATCGGCACTTGCATGGCTGAAATCCTTTCTGCACAGCCGATCATATCAGGTGGCGGAAGGCAATTACATTTCTGAGGTTACCCCAATATGTTGTGGAGTGCCGCAGGGCTCATCATTGAGCCCTACGCTATTCAACGTACACATGTCCCCACTGGAGAACATTGTAACCCCTTATGGGATTAAATTACTGACATACGCTGATGACACTCAGCTCGTTGTGTCTCTCAGCCAACAGAATAATGCGGTCACTGATCTGTACTCGTGTCTGGGTCAGATAACCAGCTGGATGAATCAATCCCAGTTAAAACTTAATGGGGAAAAAAATGAAATAATGGTCATGGGTAATCAGTCCCTTTTCCATCCGGAGACTTTGTGGCCCCCATGCATAGGTCCCCCTCCGACTCCAAAGTCAGACATTAAAAGCCTAGGGATATGGCTGGATCAAGGGCTCACACTTGAAACTCAAGTAAGGAAAACGGCAGGAGTCTGCTTTGGACTTCTCCGTACCTCCCGAAAAATCCTTCCCCTGCTTCCGGTTCAGTCCAGGAAGCTCCTAGTTCAGGGATTAATATTGGCAAGACTTGACTATGGAAATGCCCTTTACTTGGGTGTGCCCAAGAAAGTGACGACTAGACTACAAGTGGTGCAGAACGCAGCTGCCCGGATTCTAATGGGCACCAACAACCGATGCTCTGCTAAACCGGCTCTTCGGGCTCTCCATTGGCTGCCAATATGTGAAAGAGTGCAGTTTAACGCCCTTTGTTTGACCCACAAAACCCTGAACGGCAAAGCCCCACCCATCCTCAAAGATCTCATCGTCCCCTACATCACCAATAGGACACTTCGTTCCACGAATGCACACCTGACTCGGATACCCAAGATCAAGAGGGAGAGATCAGGGGGACGTTTGTTTTCATACAACGCCTCCAAATTATGGAACTCGCTCCCTCTACAGATGCGGGCACAATCCAATCTTACTGCATTTCGTAAAGAGCTTAAGACCTGGCTGTTCCCATAAGACTCTCACCACCAGTCGTTTATATCTATCTCTAGCGCTGGGAGGCTCACGGGCTGCCACGCGCTCTATAAATTCTTAAATAATAATAATAATAATTTGCAGGCCTGTCGCTGGTTTTCGCTGCGTTTTGCCTCATCGCAGGTTTTTTATGCGTTCGTGTTTCGCATTTTTGTAGCGCCACATTGGTTTTAACGCCATAATTTGACGTGTTATTGCATGGTACCACCGTGTTGTGAATATTTACTTAACACGGTGTAATTTCCCCACGATAGACTTCAATGTTGACAGTTGCGTTAAGCTAATTTTGCGATAGTTATCACACGTTCTTGAGAATATCCCCCTAAGTGTGACAGGTTTGCCCAGACATGGCTGCACCAAAAGTCCCAAGCAGTACCTCACTGTTGAGGCCCAAAAAGTCTGCACTCGGTCATGGGTTACTTTTGTTCCTACTCAGAGTGGACCTGGCCTGCTAGTTTGGGCTTGAATTTTCCAACTGAAGCAGGACCAAGACCGATTTGTGAGAAAAAAAACCCTGTCTCTAGTAAAACAGTCATAAAAAAACAAAGGACGAAATGTATCCCAAATTAATTATAATTCAACCAGTACCTTTTATTTCATTGCATATTAAACCAATTTTCTGTTGGTTCCCAAGTATATATTGCTTTAAAAAGGAATTGTCGACGGGGGCGTGGCTAGCAGCCGGCAAGATGGCTGCTCACTAGAGAAGCTCCAAGGGTAGCGTAGCCCTCCAAGTCTATCCGGGCACTAATCCGACACATTTATGTACCCCAAGGACCTGCACCGATGGCCGGGACCAGGCGGCGGTTACGGAGCATACATCCAGAGTCCTGGCCAGAGAACACGCTGGAGGCGAGGTGAGGCCTATAAACAGGAGCGCAGCCGGGGACTAAAGTAGAAAGAGGGCCCAACCACCCGGAAAGCCTGGAGTGGACCTATATATCACCGGGCACCCCTGACCATCCGGTGATACCACAGAGCATCAAGAACCCCCTCCCCCCCTGACAACTCACCGAGCGTCGACTACTACCACACGTGGTCCTGAGACGCCACGACGCATGGTCCCATAAGATTAGCGCAGTTGCTCCGCGGAGCAAGCGCGGGTCAGATCCTCAAGGGGACCCATCACCAGCCCACCCCTCTTGCAGCCACCCTATCGAGAGGGCCTCTCGGGAACTTGCCCAGTCGGGGTGAAAACATCAGGGACTCCTGCGGGGGCAACATCGGTTGGCGAGGCCCATTTAATCAATCCACGCAGCCCACGCTGGACAAATACGCCTATGGGAATTACTTTCCACCACTCCCAGAGGGGCGCAGCGCCTCCGGAAAGACCAAGGAGGGCGATGGCTCACGCAAAGTAACTTTAGATGACATAATGGCAGCCCTCACAAACGTACAGACAACAGTGGGATCCATTTCCACGGATGTGTCCCTGTTGCGGGCGGACTTTCAAAAAATGGCAGCTAGAGTAACTGACGCCAAACAGGTCACCAAAACCATGGTGGCGGACACTAGCACAATGCAACGAACATTGTCGCGACTCGAACTGGAAAATAAATTAATGGCGGAGAAGCTGGACGACCAGGAAGGACGCGCTCGAAGAAACAACGTCCGCATCCTTGGTATTCCGGAGAGCAAAGGCAAGCAGGCTATGGACCTCTTTGTTGAGGAGCTGATACAAACCCGGCTACAGCCTAAAGGACTATCTACTTTTTTCTCTGTGGAAAGGGCCCACAGAGTCCCAGGAGGCAAACCCAAACCAGGAGCACCCCCCAGACCGGTGCTCGCGCGTCTATTCAATTTTCGCGACAGGGACGCTATCTTACAAACGGCGAGAATATCCCCACCGATTTGGATCCAGAACTCGACGATCTCATTCTTCCCGGAATACACTGCAGCAGTCTCACGACGCCGGAGAAGTTTCCTGGAAGTCAAACAAGAGTTGCGGGCTCAAGAACTACCCTACTCCATGTTGTTCCCCGCAAAGCTCAGAGTGGTGGCAGAGGGCAAGACGTTGTTTTTCGAAAAGCCGGAGGAAGCCCACGATTGGCTCGAGGGGTGGTGCCGAGTGTATGGACCACGCCGAGGTAAAAAAGCCCATCGCCACAGAAATATGGGAGAAACTTCTGACAGCCAGTATTCACTACAACCGGTCCTGGATGACTCACAGCGAGCAGACACGAACAAACCCAACCACGGATGACACTTAGTACGATCAAGCAGCCACAAGGGACCTACCCACGCATACACATAGCAGTGGTCATGTCGGCCTTGGACACGAGTCGGCAGAAGGACTTGGAAGGGAGGGAGGGTCTACTACCCCCTCCCCCTTGGACTTCTCGCCCCCAGCATGCAAGTACAATGACTTTGGGAGGGACAAAGCACTCTGCTGAGTTGGGGTGGCGGGCGGTTTTGTGCTCGTCAGGCAGGGAGGCAGGGTAGGTGTGTGGGTTACGGGGAAGGGAAGTTCAGATTCAGTTCTCCATTGTTCTAGTTTGTTACGGCACACATGACAGGGCGCATCATCCTTTGCTTAAAGAATCCCCAGGGGTCACAATTAGGAAATGGAACATGCTCACCAATCATTACCTCCATGGCGACGCACTCCCCAGCTGATCTAACACAGGGCATGACCCCCGCAGCACAGGTGGCCCCCTCACATTGTTAACCTGGAATGTCCACGGGCTAGGGGACAAAATTAAGAGGGGGTTAGTGTTATGGGCCCTGAAGCGCCAGGCTCCGACACTGGCTCTACTGCAAGAAACCCACCTCACGGGCACGTAAAGCGCTGGATAGGTGGGGATATAAGATGGTGATACACTCAGAATTCTCCTCGGGCTCCAGGGGTACGGGCATTTTGGTTCGGAAAAACTCTTCCTTTATAGTGCTTCAGACCAAGATGGATGACCACGGTAGATTTGCTGCACTACAGGGACAGTGGGAGGGTGGACTGCTCAATGTAGCTTCAGTCTATGTCCCTCCGGCGCTCCACGCGGTGGCTCTCCCGGCACTTAGTGAATTCCTACTCACCGTACCAGAGGGAGAACTCATTATCGGAGGAGACTTTAATGCCACAATGGACGCTGACTTGGATAGGTACCCGATCAGAATACCGACAACTGGGGTCTCACGCCTCAAGAGCTATGCGGAGGCGTTGGGACTGGTCGACATTTGGAGGCACACCTATCGCCCAGCACGTCAGTACACTTTCCACTCAAACCCACACAACAGTCTATCTCAGATAGACTACTTTATGACGGTGGAATCCAATCTGCACAATGTTGAAGACATTACAATTAAGCCCAGAGGCATATCAGACCACTCACCGGTGGTGTTGACTATTTCTTATCGCCATAAAATGCAACGCAGTCTCTACCCCATCTACCCTGGGTACATACAAATCCCCAAAATTCGGAAACAGCTCCCGACGGACCCTAAACATTACTTTGCCGAAAATAAGAGGTTGGTCGATTCCCCTTCGGTGGTATGGGAAGCATATAAGACAGTCATTAGGGGCAAGCGATAGCAATCATTACGGGGCATAAGCGAGACAAACAAAAAGAGTTAAGGAACCTGGAACTGAAATTACATAAAGTAGAGGCAGATCACGCGACGGACCCCACACCTGAGAATACACACACTCTACATCTTAAGCGACAACAATATAGGGAATACCTGAGAGATGCAACGGTGTCTGCCCGCACAGCGACCAAACACCGAATCTATGACGTGGGGGACAAGAGAGGCGAGAAAGAGGCAGTAGAGGCATATTACAAATACGGACGGAGGAGGGTCGATTAACGACAGACCCCCTGGATATAGTGAAAGAGTTAGCCAAATACTTCCCAGGGGTGTACACGACCATGTCAGGGGTGTCAGAGACCGAGGCAGAAGCATTTCTAACCAATACAGTAATGCCCAAGCTGACACAGGAAGCCTCTCTGGAACTAGAGGCATATCCTACAGAAGATGAGATACAGGTGGCAATAGGCTCCCTGCAGACGGGAAAGGCACTGAAACCTAATGGGATCCTGATAGAACTCTACAAACAGCTAGCGCAAACTATCAGCCCACATCTGCTTAAAATGTACACCGACAGTTTGGAAAAGGGCGAACTCTCACTTGATCAACGCACCGCCACGATAGTAGCTATCCCAAAACCGTGAAAACCTCCATCCGAATGTACCTCCTATCACCCAATTTCACTATTAAATGCGGAGGCTAAAATCCTGGCTAAGCTGCTGGCAAATAGGCTCATGACTTATCTCCCACAATTAATCCACCCGGACCAGTTTGGCTTTATGCCCAATAGGAACACTGCGCTTAACCTTAGACGCCTTCATGGGGCACTGGCTAAGGCGCCGTCGCTGTCGGACCCAGTGGTTCTCGTGTCACTGGATGCGAGGATGGCCTTTGATATGGTGGAGTGGAACTACCTTTTCGCGGTCCTCGCACACCTGGGGCTTGGCCCTCGGTTCTGCGCATGGATCCGCCTTCTAAACACAAAACCAATGGCATGCATTACAGCTAATGGGCACGTATCGGAGGCTGTGCTGTTGTTGAGAAGAACACGTCAGGGTTGCCCCTTGTCGCCACTCCTCTTTGCATTAGTGTTAGAGCCCCTAGCGACGTGGATCGGAGGTACACCGTTGCTGAAGGGCATACAATGGGCGGAGGGATGGGAGGATCGCCTCTCCCTATACGCAGATGATGCCCTGGTTTATCTTACTGACACCGAGAACTCCATATCAGTACTGCTGGAGGCGTGTGATAGCTTTGGGAAGATATCAGGATACAACATTAACTGGTCGAAGTCTGTATTATACGTCCTAAACGGCCCCGCTCCGCGACTCCCGGGCAACTGCCCCCTGATGGTCACACAAGACTCATTTTAAAAATACTTAGGCATACACGTTACGGCAGACGCAGCTGACTTCTTCGCCAAAAACGTAGCGCCCCCCCTGGAATGCCTGAAACGAGATGTTAAGCACTGGGAAACCCTTCCCTTGACACTGTTAGGAAGAGCAGCATTGTTCAAAATGATGGCACTACCTAGATTTGAAAACACACTGAATCCAATAGCACCAACATATTTCAAACAGATAGCAGCACAGGTGTCCGCACTACTATGGGTTAACAGGCCAGCATGAAATTGCGCAAGCAAAGTTGTACCGTAGCTGGTATGATGGGGGAATAGCACTCCCTAACATCCAGATGTACTATTGGGCAACACACCTCAAAATAATAAATCAATGGATACATGCATCACAAACAGACCCAGCTTATAGGGCAGACAGGGCCCAATTAGGCACAGGAAATATGCTCGCAATACTATACAACAAAGGACAAGCCACAACACTACTAGGACCCACGAAACACACGGTTACGCTTTGGCACGTAGCACAGACTCGGATGAGGTGGAAAGGGACAATTACAAAACTGACACCTCTATGGGACACTAAACGGTTAGGACAACTGAGAAAAAGCAGAGGGTTTGACCAATAGGACAATATATATATATTTTTTTGCAGAGTTTTATATAGCGCAAACTAGACCCGAACCGAATCAGGTATCAGGGCGCTTTACATAGCACCAGTTACGTTACATGAGGACACACTTTCATTTTAGGCACGGGGAGATTAAGTGATTTGCCCAGAATCACAGGAGGTTTTTGGCGTCATTACCGAGACTCGAACCCAGATCCCCAGGTCCGAGGTCGAGCGCCTTAGCCATTAGGCCAACCCCTCTCCCCTATATTGGTATTTCAACAGTGGGAGACCTTTGGGACAAGGGGAGAGTACTGCCATTTGATCAGCTCCGGCAGCAATATGATCTAGGCCCAACAGAGACTTTCCGTTATGCTCAAATACGCCACGCGTTGATGGCGGTATTACCACCAGACGCTGAGGTCCCCTAGGCATCCCCTTTAGAAGATCGCTTGCTTACGGACCACATGCCCAGGAAGGCCATGTCTCTTACGTATCGTAAAATAATCAATAATCTACCAGACCCAATGGCCCCATTAAAAGTAAGATGGGTTGAAAATGTGGGCGACATGGACGAGACTGAATGGCAGGAGGCCCTTGCATCGCCTAGAGAAGTGGGAATACCAGCCAGGCTTCGCTTGGTACAATTAAAGATCTTACACCGCTCGTACCACACTAGGACCACACTACACAAAATGGGGAGAGCACAACACCCGTTTTGCCTCAGAGGGTGCGGGGAAGAGGGACCCTTTTTCCACACAATATGGGACTGCCCAATGATAGCAGAATATTGGCGAGCAGTTCTGCGAATGATATCACAAGCAATGGCAGTGTCACTGCTGCCAGAACCACGCAGGTGCCTGTTAAATGTGTGGGAACCAAATGACTTAACACGCCATGGGCAAGTATGGGTCACGCTGGGACTCATAATAGCTAAACGTAATATAGCACAGAAGTGGGGAGCGAGGGAAGTGCCTTTGCTGGGGACCTGGTGCAGGGATATGGACCTTAATATGCTAGTGGAACGAACAGTCTACATAAACCGCAAGTGCCCACGGAAATGGACTAAAATATGGGCTACATGGAATGCATACCGGGGGGATATATGCGATCCAATACCAGACTCTGATGGAGGCAGTTCTGACGATGACTCTGGGGAAGAATAGAGTGCTAATTGTGCACAAATGGCCCGAGGACAGGGGTGATGTTATTCAAATGCATGGGGAGGTGAACTCAAATAATTGTCTTGGGTCAAATAACCTAATTGTGCAGTATAAATGTAAACAACCTGTGATTTATGCCGATGTGTGCTATGAAAACAATAAAAACAGTTTAAAAAAAAAAGGAGTTGGCAACAATAAAACTCCAAATGACCAGAAATTTCCAGAGATTGAATAGTAACTGTCATATTTTGAACTCATTGCAGCTTATCATTATTAGAGTTAAGTCCTGAAAAGACACCTCGACTGGCCACATGTACAGAGAAATAAAATGGAATATTTTCATAAAAAGACTCGTCTGATGAAAAGATGAAACAACTCAATTTGAGTGCTTGTTAAAGGTAATATCCTTGTGAATCCAAAGCCCAATTTTTTACCTTTGGGAACAGGGTTTGTTGGATGCCACACCCCAGTGGTTCGAAAAGAGAGGTTGAGTGGGTTATCTTGGTCTACATTTAACATGCCGATTTTGTTGGCACTGAGTTTTAATAATTTACTGGTCTTCCAAGTATCAATGGGGGATAGTTGGGCAGAAGAGTATGCTAAATTCAGACTCTGCTCAAAGGTAAAGGGACATCATAGTTAGGTGAAAATGTAAATGTAAACATACTGGGGCAGATTTATCAAATATTCACACAACGCAACGCAGCAGGCCAACTTGCTGTATAAAATGGAGAGGGCAGTAATTGGCCATATTTAACATGTTATGGTGTGTTCCTGCTCTCTGCCTATGGTGGGGCATAAATTGCTGCCTAGCACCAACGCAGGCACCATTGCACCATGGTGCAACAGTGCCTGTGTTATAGGCAGGATTATTTTTGTGCAGAAAGGGACACCTTCCTGCACAAAAACAATCCTCTGAGGCTTTTTCCTTTTTCCACATGTGCTGTAAAATGCAGCCCAAGTAGAAAGAGGAAAAAGAGTGGAGAAATAAGCATATTTTTCCTTGTTATATCTCCCCTGGGGAGGTGTAGCATTTTGACTCATTTCTCGGTCTACCACCAATGGCAAATCTGGGATTGCCCCAAAATCCATGTGTGGATGCTTGGGAACACCAACAATCCACCCATGGAATGCTTCCCTCGGGCCGAGTAACGCAAGGCAGCTACTTGTGCTGCATTGCATTACTGCACATTTACCAAGCCATGAAAGGCAACACAACATGGCCTTGCATAGCTTGGTAAATGTAATTTGAGGTTTTGAGTTGCCCTTGTGCCCCTTTGCATGGCACAAGGGCGACACAATACCAAGATAAGTATGCCCCACAATTTTAAGCAAACAAAACCACTGAGATTCAGCAGTTCTAATATCTCAAGTAGTTATAACTCATGGCCTAAAGGAACGATAATTCACTCCCCCGCCTTTAGCCGAGTGCAAAATAGCCAAGCTCTGCACCGAATACCCTGCTGCCATGCACAGCTGACTATGTCATGCAACAAACAAAAGAGTGTCCTTTTAAGTAAGGCAGACCTACTGGCTTTTAAAAGGTGGAGGGCCTATTGGCTTTATCATTTATATATTTTTTAGCTTATGTTTTTAATTGAGGAGGGGTTGGTGTACCACAAAAGAGCCCCTTGGACTCCATCCTCTGGGGCCAACGTTTATTTTTTGGGAAGTGGTAAATGCGACCCCCCATCCTGAGCCTTGAGAAGGCCCCTGGGATCCCATACCCTGGGCCAATAATGTGGATTGAGGGCCTTATTTAGAGATTGTCAAAATCTAGCAAATATCCCATCTACCATATGACAAGTGCAATAGACTATTATACACTTGGTGACAGGACATCTGCCACATTTGTGTTGGAGTACCCTGTCCATCAAACTCTGAATTTTGTCATTGGGACAAACTGTTAATTGAAGCCCACCAAACATGTAAACATAGTCAGATATAGATGGGACTATGGCCAGTAAAACATTGTACATTCTAACTTTCACCAATTAAAGTGTGCCTGTTAGCTTTGTGAAGCAATTAGTTTAAAACAATAATTCTGAACGGCTGCTTGGTCATGATGGTGGTTAGTATTTTTTTTATTTGACAGAAACAAACCACCAAAGATGGGATTTATTTCTCTAAATAAAAATTTCAGTGTTCTACACCGAGAGAGGGTTTTCTACCTACATGTGGGGCCTATGATTATTTT
Source organism: Lissotriton helveticus (assembly GCF_964261635.1). NCBI lineage: Eukaryota > Metazoa > Chordata > Amphibia > Caudata > Salamandridae > Lissotriton > Lissotriton helveticus. The sequence continues at coordinate 595,654,247 of NC_136063.1, read as the reverse complement.
CAATTCATTGGCCATGGTGGAATTAAGCATGAATCACATACATCACAAGGCTGCCCTAAGAATAGCAGCCTTTCCATTGCATTCACCTAGAGGCCCTAAAGCAGATGAACCTCAGGATCATAGGTTTCCAAGAGCTCTAGTCTAGCTTTGGAACATTCTCCAGTCTCAAAAATCATGTAAAGCAATTATGGGTCTGATGGAGCAAGAGCCCCATTGATTTACTGCACGGTCCCATTCTACCCAGTTCTACAGAGGCCCTTAAACATTAGTGCGAGAAAAACAGACCAGCAGAAAAATTGTGCTTGCTATGTTAACATAGGCTTACATGCTGTTAACAAACTGGAGCAGGAACCTTGAATGTAAAGAGACATATTGAAGTCAAAAGTGGCAAGTGGGTATATGGTGCCTTTTAATGCCCAATGGAGAGTTTAAATTGTCGAATGCTGTTGATTTGTTCCGTTTGTCTGTTTTCACATTGCAGCTTTCTGAGAACTTACACAGATCCAGAGATTAAATTGAGATGTCTGTGAGCAGACTCACACAAACTCAAATTGCAGTTGCAGATGTTGGTGCTTACCCAGTGTTCCTCTTGAGTCAAATGCATAAGCATTGGAATTCTTACATGAAGCCGCTGTTCAGCTAGTCATTGCTAAGTGTCCCTTGCAAATCAAACTCAAAAACATTGAGGGCCCGATTCACAAAGGTAAAGGTAGACCAAAAGTCTAAGTTCAGACCAATATTCTAACTTTTCTACTTTTCGGTATTCAGAAAGGGACTTACCAGTAGTATCTTTACGACTGCAGAGGTCCCGCATTCGGGGTGCAAGTTCCCCACTCAGGATAGAATCTCTGCACTTGGGGTGGAATCCCGACCCTCGAGGCAGAGTAAGTGTAATTTCAAATACCTAAAGACAATGAATGCCACCTGCCCCCCCTGCACTACAAACCACATAAAAGGAGCATGCATCCAAGGCTCTGGTTTTTCCACACACCAACACTGCACCTGCTTGCTCTGCGTCTGGCCATCAGCATGCTAAATGTGAGCAGGAAGAAGAACTTTACTGAGGGGAAGACTCAGTTGATTGGTACTTTTATAATGAGGAACTTCAAAAAACGTCATGGTCTTCCTCCATAAATAAACAGTATAGCACAAAAGGCACCCCTATTGCAGCAGTTGGGTACTTCAGTCAGTGCATAGGGGAGAATGTCTGGTCTTTCACATATGTCAAAAAGAAGTGGCAGGTTGAGAGGAGGTGGGCGAAAGAGAGGTTCACCAGGATAGAGGTTACCAGAGCTCTCCCTGATGGACAAACTGGACACCGTCTCTATCTCACCCCACTTGGGAAGGAAGTCCTCTCCACCATGCACCTCTACCGGCTGCAAGGGCTGCCTGTGAATTATAACCTTAATGTGGTGCCAGGTAATATCTGATGATTGAAACACTGACTTAATTTGATAAATATGTACTATAAACTGCAAATGTGCCTATGGAAGTGACTTTAAGTTTGTGCAAATATTTGTGGTGATTTAGACACTCATGTGACTCGTTTTGTCTTTCGCACTACAAGTCCCAGAATCTTATTTGATGGAAATGTCATCTTCAAATTTCTTATTTACAAACAGTGGACCATCACTGCTGGTGATCTCAGTTTACACTGGATTATGGCACATGAAGATGTGCATGAATTAGTAACCATCATATATGTCTTGTAAATGTAATTGAGTAAAGATGTGAAAAGTTGTGCATAATCATTTGTAGGTAATGTCTGTTGACTATTTCTTTTTATATCCAGATCCAGCCAGAGTACAAACACCCACTGGAGCAGAGGTCCCTGCACTTGCAGGGAGGCAACATCGGGGCATAATATCAAGGACGGCATTAAAATTATCGCCGGTTTAGCCGCAGAAAACTGCATCCAAAGCGGCGATAACGGGCTTGATAATATGCCCTGGAGAATTCCAATAGAAGCCCATGTTCTCACCAGAACATGAACTTCAATTGGAATCTTCAAGGGCATATTATCAAGCCCATTATTGCCGCTTTAGCAGCAGTTGTCTTCTGCTAAACCGGCGATAACTTGTAACTCCGTTCTTGATAATATGCCCGTTCATCAGACAGATCAACCCATACCACTGGCACACACTGGTTTGTAAATATGGGCAGAAGAGGGTCCCATTAACCACAATTTGATCAGACGACCCTTAGATATTTTATATAGAATCCATCAATAGTCTCACACATATTAAGTGAACCAGGATATGTTGTTCATAACGTGTTAATTAAATTGTAAATTAAATACATTTATTTCATTTTAGGTCCTGTGACGTTGGTCAGGAAAACATGTTTATAGCGATCTCTGTCCCACGTACGGTTATGACATATGGTCAGGTAACACATGTTGAGAGGATGGTGGACCCTGATATGTACACTTAAATATTAATTTATTGATAGCTCATAGTCTCTAATATTGGATGGTATGTAAGCAGTATGTGATGTGCGTTTAATATCCCTGTTGTCACTTATGTCCATATGCTCAGGTATGGCCCATCGGAGTATACTACTTCATAACATGTTGGTTAATAAAAGGATGACTCATTATTTAAATTGAAATAATACATTATTTACTGAATTGCGTATATTGTCTCATCTAAAGAAGAGAAGCCCCAATTGTGTTGAAAGTGAATACCTATGACATCTACAAGTGACATGATTCTCATCATTTTTTGTATTGAAATATGGACATGCATGGTACATTTCAGCTGATGTCAGGAGTTCTTCAGTAATCCACAGTACCTCATCCAGGGATTTGGGAGACATTCTGGCTGCAGCAGTCAGATCCACTACCATCCGGCCATCAGTTAAGGGTGCCTTAATGTGTTGTAAACAAATAATTCCCAAATAGTGCACACTAATTAAATCATTGTGAAAGGATAGCAGATATTGCCCCTTTTGAAGTATCTGATGTTGTTGTGTGATACATTCCCAACTTAATCAGTGGTGTCTGTGTTGTGTTTGCGTGTTCACTCATCATTCATGCTGAACATTAATTAAGGTGTCACTTCCTTCTGAAGCTGCTGGATTGAGGTCCATGTTTTCTGCCACACAATGAAGGAGCCAGTTTCAGCAGCTGATATCATGGGGGATCTCAATACCATACTGAGCTGTTGCTGGAGCTGGTGAGTGTGATTTTGCATTACACTTCCACACTGAACACCTCAATACTACAGTGTGAGCTGTCACATGTAGCTTTTCACAAATCAGATCACATGTGGAGCCACTGATAGATACAAATAAAAATGGATGTAACCGCTGTGTTGTAGCATGATATACTATGGCAAATACTTTGCATGTTGCTACATCTGTCTTTCAGGTGCTGAGGACAATGAGTCGCTTGATGAAGCTGAATCATTCACCAGTGCAGGGCAGAGGTGATCAGAGGAGAGATGATTCCAACACTTCTCCAAGCAGTAATGCCAGCTGCCAGCACTGCTCAAGAAGAGGAGGAATAAAACCAGTTGGTGCTGGTCATGAAGGAGGACCTGGATTACAAGGAGTATATTGTTGGCCCAGTGGCCAAAGTACTGACGCCTACATCAAGTCTGGCCAGCATTGTACCCCCACTTCACCTCTGAAGATGTTTCAGTCCCAGCAGTCAGGCAACCAGCCACAGCATACACCTACCCCAACACAACTATCAACTCCACACAGCCTTCACGTCTAAGGTCGACGTGTTACTTCTACACACTCCCCTGAGGACAGCGCATCCCAAGCCTTCTCTCAAGCATCTGTGGGAACTAACTTCCCTGGTTAGGAGCAGCTATCCCCTAGGCATGAATATCCTCCCCACAGCCCCCCACATGCCACTCCTCCCTGAGCGGGTGGACCCAATGGTCACATCAGAAGTTGTCCCATATGGAGTGGACTGGCAGATGGTTCTGGTGGCCAATGGGAAGATGACATTTTCCAACAACAGGCTGATGTAAGGCAGGACCTTTGGGCCAGAGGGGTTACTCGGTCTAACATTTCAGACTCACTACAGGGAATACAGGAATTCCCTCTGATGATTGACAGACAGACCTGTGTCGTGAACAGGGCTGAGAAATCTTTCTAAGACATGTCAAGGAAGCACAAATGATGTCATATCAATATATAAGGAAGGAGTGCACTGCATCATGCCTTGGCCATGAAGATGACTGACGGCATGTTGAGTCTTTCTTCATAGTCAAAAGATGGAGGGGACCCAACACACCTACCCGCACCCCATCCCACCCAGCCACCTGTACCCCAACTTACACTGGCACCCCCTACATACACAACCACCCCCTGCACAGTGGTGTCACCCCCTGTACAGTCATGTCCCCCACCTGTACAGGCACTTCCCTCACCTGTATAGTCAACATCTGCCCCTGTACAGGTGCAAGCATCACCTGTGCCGTCACCCTACGCCCCTGTACAGGCACAAGGAAAAACTGCACAGGCAGAAGCGCCACACCCACCCACACACCAACAATGTAAATGCAATTACTCACAGAGATACTCACCATCCCAATTTCAAAGCCAAAATAGAGATCTCCCATGGTCACTGTAAAATGTAAATACTCACAATATTTGTAAATAAAAACATATTTTTCACAAATGAGTACTGAGTTGAGTAATAGTTGATGATGGTCAACTGGTTACTCTCGTTGTAGGCCTTGTATGTGATGATAAATGTGTGTGAGTAAGACGTGTTGATTTGTAGGACCATCTGTGTAACAAGGTACCATGTTTAAAGCATTGCTAAACACCTACAGATGTTGACTTCCATACTTTGAATCCAGCATATATAATGAAAAACACAAGACAGATGGTGTTGAAGAAAAGAAAAAAAAAAAATATATATATATATATATTGCAATACACAACAAGACTTTGAGACTTCAACCTGTGTTTGGCTGCAATTCATTGCATTAACTCTTCGCATTTTGGTTTTTCATTTGTAGCCGATGTCCTGAACATCGAGGGAAAGTCATTCTTTCCTGAAGTGGCGTGATTTGCGGTTTTGCTTTGATTGGGACTGCCTCTAATGATAATATGGACTTATGAAACAATGCTTTTCAGAACAATGTATTTAACATGAAAGGCGAATGTCCACGACCTTCAGATGTTTGGCCGCACTGCACGTGTGATGATTAAGGGGCATTATAGGATTTGGAGTTCCAACCAAATATCATTTTAGAGGTCGACTTTTGAGTTAAAAGTACACACTTTGTGTTTTGAGTTACTCCGTGTGGCCCTCTTTGCATTGACAAATTGCCCCTTAGTGTGATATATGGCTCCAAAGCATTAGTCCAATCAGTTAGAGGTTAATTATGGTTCCATGGGCAGCACATATGTACGGGTCATTGACTCAGTTTGGAGATTATATCATGCCACAGGATAATATTTCCGATCAATGCTGTCTCTTTTAAAATGATTTATTTGTTAAAATGCAACCTGTTTATTTATGTTAGCACTTCTTGAAGAGGTTGTGTGCTCTATTTTTATTTTGCTTTTAAATTATCATTGTGGATATCACTTGTCCCAAAAAGAATTGGGTGAAATATCTTCATGTGTACTAATTCAAGTCGGATATTTGATGTATTACAGAGGGAATAGAGTTTATAATATGCGCAATTGCTTGTTTATGTTGACTTAAGACTACATTTCCCAACAGCCACTGTGTATGGTTTTACATGTTTTCCATGAATTTCTTTTATGTCTATGATTGGGGAGTGATATATAAATATTTGAATTAGATTGGCACAGGCCAGATTGATAAAGGCTGCTGGCACAGCCGAAACGTGTCTCTTCGATCATTGGGTCAAAGGAGGCCCTTTTAAATAAAGAAGCCTTAAACCGGCAGTCTTCAAGTGTGTGCCTTCTTCTTGTGAGGCGTATGGGTTGTTTGGATATTTATATATATATATATATATATATATATATATATATATATATATATATATATATATATCATATATATATTTATATATATATATAGGTGGTAAAATCTCCCGCAAAACTCATGCTCACATACAGAAGGGCTTGCTCAATGAGACAAGAATTGGCAAACAGCAGCCCTGAGATAGTGGAGAGTGGGAGTTGGCTTAAAGCCAATCCAGGCTTCACCAACTGCCTAAAATGTAAAACTTGCAGGCATGGGAGAAATATGAAGGAAGTAAAACTGCCCCTTATGGAAAAACCAGTGAAGATTCCACTTTTCCTAAACTGTAAGAGTGACCATGTGGTCTATGTGTTGCAATGTACTTGCCCTCTAATATATGTGGGAAGCACACTCCAAATGGCACATATTAGAATTCTGCATCATCTAAGGGCAGTAAAGAACAAAGATCAATCATACCCTGTTCCAAGGTATATAAATTAGACCCATGGGGCAAAGTGGAAAACTTGATATTTTATCTAGTAGATTCAGTCCCGAGACGAAGAAGAGGTGGGAACAGAGAAGTGAATTTAAGGAAACTAGAATCGAGTTATATCTTAATGTTTGACCGTAAAACTCCAAATGGGCTGAACTGTGATGAAGAAATGCATGTTCACTTGACTTAAAGAATTGTAAATAAAAAAGCGCCCAGTTATGTAAATCCTCCTCTGCTTAAGATCTTAAACATTTCTCCAAGGACGTTTTTCAGTGTAAGGTAGAAGATCAGGATGAAGTATGAACTCTAGGCATGCCAGTTGACATATTTTTATGCATAATAATATTATTTTCAGATATTTATTAGTTCCGCAATTCATATATTAGGACCATCTTATTAGGTGAATGGATCCAAGGGGTGCAACCTATATAGACAATGACAAGTCAGGTATTGACATTACCTAAATGGAGAATGTTAAATGGATGTGTTGTCAAAAGACTGAAAAACAGTGAATTGTTGAAAGGAATAAATCTGCTGACATAATAAGCACTTGCACTTTAGTATACATTGGAAAACATTTGCACTGTTTGCACAAGCAATATAGGGATATCTGTACAAGAAACTTTATCCCAAGAGGGAACTACGGTATACTCTATAGCACATGCACTTTAGACAACAAAAAATGTTTTGCACAATTTGCACTTCATTGTGAAATCAGATCATGCTGCTATGATACTTAGTTGCACTGGCACTTTATTCTTCATGCGTAAATTTGCACAAATATATTTGAGCGGAATACTTATATCAGCAGAATTGATAACAGCATTCCTGTTATGTCCTACCACTAAAGCTGTATATTGAGATTCTGAATGGGTTAAGAAAATTGTAACATGCTGATATCTTGGGAAGCTGTGATTTAGTGCACTTGCACTTTATTCTCAAACAGATTTGCACAAAGGACTTGCACTTTATAAACCAACCTATATTGTGATTTTATAATTGTAGACGGATGGAGTCATTACAAAACAACATAAGTTGGGAATTTGTGTTGGTACAGCTATACAATGTCTGATATTCCCATACAGAACAACTAAATGCAGGAATGAACACATCGTGGTAAGTATTATTCCAATCAGTGAGACCCTGGTGGCAGCTGGGGATTACATAGTCAACACATAACTAAGCGCCTTTGTAACACAGAAAGAGATCCATTCCCGACACATGTTAAGAATATTATGGTACAATAAAGCTATTTGAATTGTATGTAAAAAATAGTCAAAAGCCATTCTAACGCAAGTAAAGGACGAAAAAGAAAAAATTGAAAAAAAAAAAAATGAAAAAATATACATGTGTGTATGGACCATAAGAGGAGTCGCAAATGAGGACATTGAAAATAATATATCGTACAGAAAAAAAGGAAAAAAGAGAAAAAAAAGACACACATACAGTCTATTGTTGGTTTCTATGAACATGTGATGTCAGAAGAAAAAAAGAGTTTAAATTGTGGTAATGAAATGGTGCTCGATGTGTGAGCAATGCAGGGGATCCTGCCGAAATGTGTAGCAGCTTTTCAAGCAAAATAAAACGTATGGAACCCTACCTTCGATTTGCGGTGTCGTCTTTCTGGTGAAGCAGTGGTAACCGGAAGTGGTGAAGGAAATATTTATATATACATATATTTATATTGAAAGAAAGTTTTTACCCAAGGCTGCCATACCAAGGAGAGTTCCAGGCTTCTAATTCAGAGAAAAGTTTCAAACTTCTAAATCAGCGAAGAGCAGAGGTACAATCCCCCACTGCGTCTCAGGTCAGACGCGTTTCAAGTGTGACTCTTCCTCATGGACCAATGAACACTGACAACAGCTGTCTGAAACGAACCTTTCCCTCTTTTATTTCAACATCTCGTAGGTACTCGCTCCAATGAGCAGTGATGCATGGTGGGATTCGTAGTACAATCCAACCCCAGTGGGTCACACGCTGCTGGCAGTCCTTAAAAAATAATAATAATGCAGGGAATTAGGATTGTCCTTGTGCAATCGCTCATACAATCAATGGGAGGTGCTCTTTTGATTGTATGAGCGATTGCACAAAGGCAATTATAAAGAGGGCAAGATTTGTTCCACACAGCTGTTGTCAGTTTTCATTGGTCCATGAGGAAGAGTCACACTCGAAATACGTCGGACCTGAGACGCAGTGAGAGATTGTGCCTCTGCTCTTCACTGATTTAGAAGCTTGAAACTCTCCTGGGTGTGCCAGCCTTGGATAAAAACGTATTTTCAATACAATAGTGGCTCACCCGGCCATGGTGCGGCACCACCACGGGTCTGCCTCTGCCTTTAATCAGCCATAAGGCGGAACAGGAAGTGCTCTTTTGATTGTATGACCGATTGCACAAGGACAATCCTAATTCCCTGCATTAGTATTATATATCATATATACATATATATATATATATATCTCCTGAAAACTCGAATCATTTCCTGATTCCACCCACGGCGGATTAGGCGAGGAAATAGACACAGACCTCCGAGGTTTTCTTGTGGGCAAAGATGTTATTTATTTAGAGAGACCCAACACAACTCGTTTCAAGCCCATAAGCCCTTGTTCACGTGTCAAAAGTGGAAAAAACGCCATCTACTATTTAAAGTGAATAATACCACTCCCAGTTTCTGACATCATAGGTCACATGGTCATGGGCATGAACAACAGACTGTAGTTGCTACAAAAATCGTTTTGTAGTTCTAAACTACTTAGGCAGATTAATACCTTATGACACACTTAATATATGTACACATGTTTAAAAAACATCTAAAAACATGTAAAGGGCTTAAATGTCATAGTATTCATAAAATAATAAATACAATTCATTTTAAAATTCTCATTGGATAAATCCAAGATTGCCTATGTTGCTACAACGCCCATACTGAGTTATTACCGGATAAATCCGCTTATTGTCATCTCAACCAATATGGCCTATGAGTCCTGCGTGCATAACAACACATACATATTTTTATCATGATTTTATGATCAATCATATTTTCTTTGTTATCTTTCTTTTTTTCAGTGCAAACACGAGTCGGAGAAAATCTGTGCAAAAGTGCATATATAAATATAAATATACAGTGCTGGTGTAGACAGTATTGATTTCTCAATAGATCAAATGCTAATATAGGGCTAAACCATCTGTTCCTAGAATATAGATAAATCTAATTTCTAAAATTAATACACAATTGATAAAAGCCACCTTTATCATAAAACATTTGATTCTGTATATAATAAATACTTTAGAGAAATCAATCCAAAGGAAAAGAGAAAATATAATTAAATAATTTGTAGAATCAGAGAGTTAATATATTTTCATACAGGAAGTTCATAAATTTGCTATTTACATGAATAAAACATTAATTATAAATGAAAACCACAATATTGCAGCTAGAGTATATTTTTACAGAAAGCTGCGCATATCTTCCGTAGTGTTTAATCCATTGGGCCATTTACAATCAAGCTCGAGGATATATTTAGTTTCGAGCTGACGGAGTTGACGCTCCCTATTGCCACCCCTTTTTTTCTTTGCCACAGCATCTATTACAAAGTAAGACATGCAATTGATAATTTTTGCATGCACCTTCTTAAAATGTCTTGCAACAGGATATGTTGCGTCAATGTGGAGAATGGCCCTTATATGCTGCAAGATCCTGACGTGCACCTGCAGCTTCGTGCTACCCATGTAGCTAAGCCCACAGGTGCACGTCAGGACATATACAGCATACTCGGTTTTACAATTGTAGTTTCCCAAAATCAATGTAGGTGTTGAACTGAAGGGTGTAGAGTATTTTGACATGTTGCATCCAAATTTACAAGCACAACAATAACGTGCACTTTATGAAACCCTTCTTCGGTGCTAGCCACGTAGTGACTTTTTTTACCTAAGGTGATACTCGGTCCAATACTGTGCCCATAGTGCTACTTCTTCTAAACGTAACAACAGGTTTATCTGCTATTCTGTTTCGAAGAATATTATCTGTTAGCACTACTGGCCAATGTTTGTTAAGTATTGTTCTTATCTGCCGTTCCTCCCTATTATAGGTAGTAATCAATCTTGGAGTATTGATACTCCTGGAGATTACAGCAGTGTTAGGGACCGATAAGGTATCTGCTTCAGGAATAAATAAGCTCATTCTAGATTTAGTTTTGGCCTTATTTATCGCATCCTGCAAGATTTTTTGTGAATACCCCCTTACTTTAAGTCTGCCAACCAGCTCCTGTTGACATTTGTTAAACTCTTCCTCATTGCTGCAAATGCGTTTTAACCTTAGGATTTCTCCATACGGAATGCTAGCGATGAGGTGTTTAGGATGAGAGCTGGTTGCGTGTAGGGTGATATTACCAGAAGTCGATTTCCTATGAAGGGTACTTTCAAATTTCTCATTGCACAAAAAGACCTTAACATCAAGGAATTCAATTTCGTTTTTGTGAATATGGGAGGTAAATTTTAGATTGTAGATGTTATTATTAATCTTGTTTATAAAGCAAACTGCTTCTTCCTCACTCCCCTGCCACAGGATGAACACATCGTCTATGTACCGCAGATATGATCTCACATGTGTCTGATATTCCACCTGAAAGGCGGTTTTGAGGACCTGCTCCTCCCACCAGCCTACATGTAAACATGCATAGCTGGGGGAGAAGCAGGCCCCCATCGCCACTCCTCTCACCTGCTTGTATATATCTTTGTCAAACAGGAAGTAATTATTAGTAAGACACCATTTAATGAGATCCAGCACAACCTTATTGTGCTCATATAGTGTACTAGACCTAGTTTCCAAAAAATGTTTGACCGAGGCCAACCCCTGTTCATGGTCTATACTCGTGTATAATGCCTCTATATCAAGAGTGATAAGAAGCAAATCATCTGACCATTCCAATTTGTTTAATTTCAGTAGGAAGTCTCTAGTATCTTTTACATAGCTTGGCAACGCCGTTACCAAGCTTTGCAGAATAAAATCTATATACTGGCCCACATGCTCACCTAAGCTGTTTATGGCCGATATAATCGGTCTACCTGGAATTGGAAAAACATTTTTATGTATTTTAGGAATTAGGTAAAGAACTGGTAGTACCGGGAACTCATTAAACATGGACTTGTGTCCTTCCATTGAGATGAGGCCTTGTCTTTTCCATGATGCTAACAATTTTTGCAATACATGTTTAGCTTTATCATACTCTTTAGCATTGGATTTCAAATAACAGTTTGCATCGTTTAGCTGACGTAATGCTTCCGCTTTGTAATCTTTCCTTGGCCACAGTACAAGGTTCCCCCCCTTGTCAAAATTTTTAACAATCACTTCCTGATTACTTTCCAGTTTCTTAACCAGATCATTATATGCTTTTCTCTTAAAAAATAGACTTCTTTCTTTTCTATTTTTATGAACAGTGTGATTTAATTGCTTTAGATCATTCACAATAAGATCATGAAAAACATCAATATATATATATATATATATATATATATATATAATCTTCTGGCAGAATGGGCAAGGAAACTTGGAAGGGGTTGGGCAAAATAAATAAAACACGTCAAGAAGCGTCAAGGGAACCAGTCTATGTACAAGGGGTAAAATAAATGTCCGCCATCTAACATAGTGTCCAGTAACTGACCTTCCTCACTGTAATCTTGGTCCACAATGTCCAAATTCTCTACTCCTGTGGATGTTTCCTGGCTGGCAGATGCAGGACAAGACAGCAAATAGGAGCTGAAAACATGAGGAGTATGAGGGGTAGCAGGGAAAACAGAAAGGGAAGGCTATTTGGGGACATAACAACAGTTGTGTGGGTGGATTGGACCAACACAGACAATAGGGCTGCACCCAAAGAAGTGATGAAGGAAGTGAGGCTATCAAAATGTTTGTACTGTGACTCTCGTAACATCTGGATCTCCTCCTTCAACTCCGGGAAGCCCAGACAGACCATAGTCCTGGCATCTTCACTTTACTCCATCACTTCCCTTCTTAATATGCATCCACAGGAGATACAGCACACGGTAGTGTGTGGGATGAACATGAGGGGCGTGGGATGTTGGGGGAAGATGCCTCCCTAAGCTTTATTGGGCAGGCACTTGGAGGGGGAGTAGTGGCAGGGGGTGCAGCTGGAGGCCCCAATGGACTTGGGGCCTCAAATGGTAATGAGGGGTCGGTGGCAGGTACAGATGGTGTTCAAACCTGCTCCAGGGACACCATTGCAATGTCCGCTTCTTGAGGGACATGGGGAGACCCACTTTTATCTTCAAACTGGCTGGTGACATTAATCTCATCACCCCCCTTTTAGTCTCCTCAGCCTCCACCCGGGTGGGTGATGTTGCTGCTGTTGGCTCTGTCCAGGTGGGCGCACTCCCCCTGCCAGTTTCTTGGTCTCCCTTTGCCTCCTCGCTGGTGGTGTCTAGAGGAGGTGTCAACCAATGAGTCGAGGATCTTCTGGTCTGCCCCAGGTACTGTCCAGGTATACCTTGGCCATCCTGGTCCACTGAAAATGAAGACAAACAATTATGTAGTTGGTGTACAATTTATGATAAGGGTTGAGACTACATGACGCAAGTGCTGACTTTGTAATGTTTCAATCTCACTAACCAATTATATGTTGGTAGGATCCAAAAGTATGAGTACTGTTACTGTAATGTCCAGACATTACTTACACTTTGACATTGTTCTCAATTTTGGTCAGGATTCTCTTTAGTATTTACTAACTCTCACCTTCAGCATTAGTGCAATGTGAGGTACCTGACATTTACACAGTTACCTTCCAATGTAAACTTACAAGTGGACATAGCACACCGTTCCCATGGTATGCCTCCCTGGGGCAAAGAAACGCAACACAATGATTTGCACTAATTTGTGTTAATCCTGATTTATCAAGCAACTCAAGGCCCCGCATTTTGGGTGTTAGTCACACATGTACCACATTGCATGGTAGAAACGCAACACAAACTCTGATAAATAGAGCCCATGGTGCATACTGTATTAATTCAATTTAAATATAGTCATCCTTTCAATACACAACATGTTCCTCATCACAAAAGTAACAATCAACTGGGTCTCTTCCTCAGTAAAGTTATTCTTCCTCCTCACATTTAGCATGCTGATGGCAATGCAAGACATGGAGCAGGTAGGTGAAGTGTGGGTGTGAAAAGCCAAGAGCCTTGGGTGTGTTCTGCTTGCATGTGGTTTGTAGTGCAGGGGTTGCAGGCAGGTGGCATTAATAGCCTGCCGGTATTTAAAATTACACTTACTCTGCCCCGTGTGTGGAGATTCCACTCCAAGTGTGATGATTCCGCCCTAGGTACGGAACGTCCTCCTCAAGTGTAGAACCTCCACTCCGAGTGCAGAACCTCTGCAGTCAGAAAGATACTGTTTGTAAGTCTTTTTGTAAATACTGAAAAATAGTAAAGTTAGACTTTTGGTCTAAACTTACCTTTGTTAATTTGGCCCTGAGATTCTTTCATGAAGCTGCAATTCTGCTAGTGATTACTGGCTGTCCCTTACAAGTCAAATGCAAAAGCATTGATATTCTTACATGAAGCCTTGGTTTCACTTGTTCTTACTAGAGGTCCCACTCAAGTCAGATGCAACTCCTTAAAAAGACCTGCACCAAGCTGAGGGGGTGTGCCTTTAATATATACATTTAAATACACACATTTGCTATGTTAATCACTTGTGCTTGTTTTCCATTAGTTTAATTATTTGCCAAAGTTGATTCATAATAATGAGTCAAAAGAACAGATTTCAATACATTTCTTGTTTTCAATCACAGAAAGCGATGATACCTTATTAAATTACTTTGAAGGTACATTTCTTGATCTGATCTTTTTGACAGTGCTTAGACAGCAGCAACATTTGCTTTTCTGATAGTGTCAGGACTGGGTCTAAAAAGCTTTATTTCACCTGAGTACAACTAATAAGTTATTACCATAGAGTGTGAAGTTGATGCAAAAGTCATTCACAGCCCCCTTAAAAGGCAAAAGTATAAAGACACCCTTTCTCTGGGCTGCAGACTATTCAGCCTCCATGCCACAGAGACACCAAGCACGCCCAGTTTACAGCACTTCAGTTCCAAATAAATAGCATTATGCAGGCACCACAGCTGACCATGGCATCCACCTGAAAAACTTAGGGCTGGCGCTAGCCAAGATAATTTGGTTTTACCTTAAATGACATTCTTAATATATTTAGTTATAGGGTCTTCTTCATCCATTATTCTGTTCTTGCATCATTCAAAAATGTTCAGCCCTCTCCAGCATACTGTATGTGGCAATGAGTCAATCACTTCAACCACTGAATACCTTTACCATGAGTGACAGTATTCTGCTCTTTCACAAGGCGCATATCTGCACTTTTTGAAACAAAAAATATATTTGCTTTTTTTCATTGTTTTTGATATGTATATATTGTGAGGGCCCCACTTCTCCCCAACAATAGTTTCACATGAAAAAAGAAAACAAGCATTGACAAAGTCAAAAGGCTGACAGGCAGCGGCAGCTCTAATTATTGGCTTCGCCATGGCTTGTATTCTAGAGCACTGACTGGCCCCGGGAACTTGGAACACTTTGCATTACCAAAAGAGAACAATAAATAAGAGGAGGCAGTCCCATGTTTGCAATGGGAGAAGAGAAAATTGGAAATTTAGTGAGTGGGGTGAGGGAATGAGACTGAAATTAAAGAGCAGATAACCTCACAGCGCGGCTTAGTGGGGAGAAAGTGGGTGGGATTGACGAAAAAATAACATTTTAAGCATGTTTCTCACTGGAAAAGTTCAGGAGACAGATAGCTACAACTTGGGATGCCTGCTGAGAAATGCTCGTGATGAGGGTTTGGCTTTCTTGCTGGAAAGGCAGGGTTAACTGGTAGCCTATGTGTATAGACTTCAGCCAACATAAAACAGTGGGGGAGAGGTTATCCAAAATATCACATTTCTAAAGCCTTGTTTTTGCTCTCTTGCGTTATTTAATGCTATCTTTTCCTTCACGCTCTTTTACATTTTCATTAGTTACTAGGTTAGGATGTATTTTTTAAATACAATCTTAAACGGACACATCCATGCAATTTGGAGTTACACTTAATATTGCCCAGCCTAGGGTATGACAATCATTTTACAAAATCTGTCATAATTATGGGAGGGATATCTTATCGCCTTGCATGGTTCTAGGATATACTAATATTGCATTTAGTTCTCATTCTGAAGAACACGTGTGCATTTTCTTAATTGACTGTGCAGGTTGGAAGAGAGATGCTGAGACATACCTCATTCTTACAGCCTATTGAACACAAAGAAACTACCTAATATCAGTATCAGAAACAAGTATTGGCATCGCCAATTCAATAGATTTGACCTTTAAATGAAAAATATTTTTTATGAATTGTAAGGATGGGAGAGTAGATGAGAATGAGAATGATTCAATGGTTAGATTAATGGATAGATGAATGAGTGCACTGATGAAAAGATGAATGAGTGGGTGATTGAATATCTTGATGGAAGAGTTAAGTTATGAATGGATGGCTCGATGAAACGTTGCTCACATGAAAGTATAAAGGGATAAAGAATGATTATGGTGGTCACACTATGGGCAGTTAATTAACTGTATAGATTGTAGTGTGTGCATGAATATGTGGTTGGATGGGTGAGTGAGTTCATGGATGTATGGCTAGAGTAAGGGGTGTGCGCATGAATGAATGAAGGGTGCAAGGTTAGTGTTTGATAAAGCTGTGTGGAAGAAGGATCAGTGTGTGGGAGCGAGGCAGTAAATAGAGGGTATGGGTAAAAAAAGTGACGGTGTGGCCCTCACTCTTATCCATGGAATTGAGGAAAGTGAGTGCATGGCAAGGGCAATGTTTCCTTATACCCTAGACTTATCTCTGTGTGAGCACGTGGTATTAATTTAACACAATTGCAAAAGTTTGCAGTAACATAAAAATGGGTCATATGAAAGACTATGAAAACATCAAATGCAAAATAATTAATGTTCTATTGCAACTTGGTAAGTTTCCATTGCTAAGTCCGACAAAGTGTGTAACTCAGCCATTGCTGCTGGAACACAATTAAGGGAAGGGTGGTGAAGTCACAGCCTCAGCAAAAGCGTGCATTTATATTTTTACCACCAAGATCTCTAATGCATGTTCACATTTTTACCTCACTCTGTCATTAATAATGCGTGCTCATATTTACTCAATCACTCTCAACCCGGTTGGTATGGGACATTTCTGGTTACTGTAACAAGCTACTTACATATGTGCTTTGTCATCTACAAACAACAGTCCATTTACTGTGACAAAAGGTGCGTGACTAGGTGACAATTTACATAGTAGCAGGAGAGGGACGGCGCTTAGTGGTAACAGAAGTTGTGCACTGACCTCTGCTAGTGCCTGGTTCAAAGACTTCCCCGTCACCTTCCCCAATGTTTGAGCACCTGTTGGTCATAAAGGGCTCATGCAGATTACAGGACTGATGTTAACCTACAGATGCCTGCACACTTTGAGCCTGACTATGATGTCTAGTGTCTGCCTGACACTGGATCAGTCCTGGGACCGACCGACCTCCGGTCGGCGGTCCCGACTGGCTAATTACAATGTGACCAAACACTGTTTGGTCACATACTCTCATTTCTCCATGGGAGCTTGTGTTACTGCTGTAAACTGGCCATAACACAA
This sequence comes from Lissotriton helveticus, assembly GCF_964261635.1. Taxonomy (NCBI): domain Eukaryota; kingdom Metazoa; phylum Chordata; class Amphibia; order Caudata; family Salamandridae; genus Lissotriton; species Lissotriton helveticus. The sequence continues at coordinate 595,637,158 of NC_136063.1, read as the reverse complement.
TGAGAAATGGGAGGTGTTGTTCAACCCTGCACCCGTGGCAGGCACCTCAAGGTGCCTGCCACAAGGTGCAGGGATCAACACGGGGGGCATCATAGGGGACCGATCAGCGCCAAACCCTGCAGGGCCCTGCTTGGGTCCCCAAACACGCTTTCCCACATAGTTTCCATGTCGGAAACCGTGTTGAAAACCATGCATCGTAATCCCTAGGGCGGAATGGCCCACCCTTTGGGATTATGAGCCGGCTCTGACTGGCCAACGTGCTACATGAACCCGTCATAAGCCAGCCGGGATGACCACCAGGTTTACTTTCCGACCACCAGCATTGCAATGCAGCGGTCGGAAAGTAAACCGAGCGGACGATTATGATGCGGCCAGGAAGGCTGCGACCGTTGGTCGGAGCCTTTACGGGCTGCATCGTAATTGGCCCCTTTGTATCTGTACAACGCATAAATCCTGAAAATCCACTGTGCAAGGCTGGCAAAATAAGAATTGTAACTCAATCATCTTGTGGCTGGGAAGAATTATTAAAGTAAAGCAAACAAGGTCATTTTTTGTGGTCCCGGCGGGCATGTCTTTATTTTACATAAACACATGACCTAAAGTAGAAGATAATTTCAGCCAAATAAAATAGCAGTGTCCCTGGAGCACTGGGGGTGTCATTGTTGTGTTTTCCTCCTTAGGACAGAAAAGCATTGCATGACAGCTACAAAGTGGTAACAAATTATTTAACATTCCTATCCTAAAACAGACATTGACACTGTTAAGCCTGTGGTCCTTAGGTGGCTGAGGTACCACCAAAGAGGTTCTTAAGAAGAAGAAAGATGAGGCTCTAATGGCAAAGCCACCAACCTTCTGGAAATTCTTGGATTTTTTTTGTTATGGTTTTTATAGTATCTTACTGTTTAAGAATATGCTGTGACCTCATTGATCTAAAAAAAATATTTGCTATCGGCAAGAAAGTCTTTTTGTCTCACAAAAGCCACCCATTACTACAGTACTCTCTAGCACTGAAGGGACCTATTTGGTGTGTGTATATGTTCTTTATGAATGGGCAACATGTCATAACTTGTAGTGAAATCAACCAATGGCTAACTAGGCTGATACGTTGCCCATTAATACATGCCGGACTGGGTGGAAGAAAAATGTGAATGGCACCAACCACTGAATAATGGATAAAGTCTAGCTGAAACCCCTACAATTTACTATGTTATACACGTCATTTAAGTAAAATCAAAAGGTCTTGGCTAACACAGACCCAAAAAAGTCAATCAGCTAACACAGACCCAAAAAAGTCAATCAGTCTTGCATTGGCTGGAAGACTCTTGCGTTAGAGAGCGAGAGAGAAAGAAAATGAGAAAGAAATTAAGATAGAAGGAAAGAAAGAGAGAAAAGAGAGAGTAGAAAAAGAAGGAAAGAAAAGGAAAGAGGGAAGGAGGGAAAAAGAGTAAGAAAGAAAGCACAAAGAATGAAAGGAGAAAAAATAAAGAGAGTAGGAAAGCAAAGGAGGAAATAAATAAATAAAAAGAAAGATAGATCGACGGAAAGAAATTAAGATAGAAAGATGGAAAGAAGGAGAGAAAGAAAAAAGAAAAAGATGATAACTTACTACAGAACATTTTCAATGGACACAAATTGCAGCTATTTCACAGCATACAAAATCAGATTGTGTTCATTTGAAAAGCAAAACACTCCAACATTTACAGCAGGATTGGCAGGAAATGGGACCTGGTAAATATGGAATTTGCAACAATTCTGGCCATCACATCAGGATCACAAAGGCAACAAAAACAAGAACACTGCACTGAAGGGAACTAGCCGGTGTGCAGATGTGCCCCTTTTGAGAGAGCGAAATGCAGTCACTCTAAGTGAAGTTAATTAGTGGTTTCAGTAGGCTGACTTACTCCCCCCAATATATATGCCATAGTGGGCAAAACCAAAATGTGAATGACACAACAAACCAATGGATAAAGAGAGGTGGCTGAACGCCCCTATATAAGTACATTATACTTACTTAAGTAAAATCATAAGGTCTTGACTGACACTAGACCTAATAACAAGCAGTTACTTCTGCCTATTTTTCACACCTGTCTCATTCTACCAGACTCTAAGGAGCCTATTCACAAAGGTAAATACACAGAGAATATGTACTCTTGGCTTTGTTTACAACTACATTTTGGTGCAACTCTACATCTTTTGCTATTCACCATTTCAGGGGCTAGATTGACACCTAGGCATAGACTTACATGTTTCCTCCCACTGGAATCAGTGAAGTCGTCTTCAATAAAATTTGCAAATGTGAATTTAGTACTAGTAACTGTACATATGCGGGTGGATATTGCTGCCACTGTGGCAAAGTTCTTCCTGTGGAAGAGTACAGGGAACATTAGCAAAGTTTATTATTCGCTATAAAATATTAAAACATATTTTGACAAAAAATGTACAAATGAATTAATTAAAATATTTACTAATAATCCACATCTAATAAAATAAATGTTTACTGCACATTAAATCATCCAATTTAATGTGTATTAATTAATTCATTTAAATAGTTACATTCATTTAGGAATTACTTATAAACAATAAATTCAAAACAGTCCCACCCTCACTGACATTTTCTATTTAATTAACATGTAGCAAATGTTGTTAAAAAAGTATGTGCTGAATTGCTTTCAGCACGTTTTAATTTGTTTATAACAGTTAAAACGTGTATTTATTTATTATATTTATTATTACATTTGACAAGATTAAAATAATAAAATAATTTTAGTTAATTTTTAACATCATGAAATACATACCTATGTCATTTAAATGTTGAGATAATTGAATTAATGTAATATTAGTTCCAATGCCTCTGCCTCCGTTGTTTTCTATGGGAGTGGGCTACAGTACCAGTGGTGCTTGTGTTATTCCAAGGCTGAGCTAAAGTACATTTCAGCCTTTATTGACACCGTTAGGGCTGTAGTACCCTTAGATGTGGAGTCATGAATGGTGAGGGTCTTACTCTTATGTGAGTATATTTGTATTAGAGTGTCCCTGCCTAAAACTATCCTTGAATTTCCCTAAACCCTTCTCATTTAGTAGTAAGTATGCTGCATTTTCCAGTGACTCTCCTTGTCTCATCCAGATTTACTACAAAAAGATATACTACATATGTGGAAATCTTTACAATCTTGTCAGAGATCTCTGAACAGAAAGAATTATTGAGGCAGAGGTCTCCAGCTGTAGGTCTGTGAACTGCATTATGTAGCATTATTTTATGTGCCTCAAAATGCAGTTCAGAATAGGTCCCTAAGTTTTTCATCTTGTGTTCTAAGCTTGTTTAATGGATCTTCCAAAGAAATGTGAAAATAATTAATATATGATGTTACAACGCATAGCATTACAACGCATACTTTTACAATGCAAATTTTACAACAAGACTACCTTTACAAGGCATAATTAAAATACGATAAACGTGCACAAAAAGTATGTGCGAAAACACTGAAAAAAAAATAAAATAAAATAACAATACTTCCTAACTGGTAGGTTTACAAAGATTAATTGCTGCATTTGAGGATTACATTTTAGCTAATGGCTTGGATATGAATGTTAATAAAACTAAAATAATGGAAATTGGCCCAGTGAAGTTTAAGACTAGATCCTTGAGAGCGAGAGGTGGGCCATTCGAACCTGTGAAGACATATAAATATTTGGGCATTTTATTTGATAATGAAGTGTCGCTTAAAAGTCATTTTAATGTTTTAAGGGCACAAGCATCATCTTTAATCTATGCTTTAAAATCTCTGCATTAATTATTGAGAGTTCAACCGCACACACACCTTCTAAAGTTCGCGAAAACTAGTGACGTCTCAATGCTCTTAAGCACTGCAGTCTGCTTCCAACAAACTTGCATTGCAGTATCCAGACTGTATTCAGATGTCAATGGAAGCTGGTATGAGGTGGACATCTTTAAGATCTCCACCATGGAGTGGCTTTCATGCCCTCAGACTAACAGCACAGGCAGCTGTAAGCTGCAGTGGCTACAGTTACTGCCCAGTGAGGGCAGAGCGGCTGTACATCTCATCCGGTCTTTCATCTGAGGGCTGAAGCTTTTGGGGCTAGTTTTTAAAGTCTCAGGGCTGCTGCTTCTGTCACTTTATTGCAGCAGGAGGCATAAGCAAAGAAAGTGCGGGGGGACACCAGTGAGGAAGAAGAGAGATCGGAAAAGGAGAAAGAAAAGAGAGGGAAAGAAGGAGAAAGAAAATGAATCAATGGAAACAGAGAAAGTGGAGAAGAATTGAGGGGGTCTGCTTTGACGTTTTTGCCAGGGATGCTTTTGGTTCCCAGTCTGCCCTCATTGCTGCGGGCGGTGCTACCCATACCGTGTCCTCTGTCAACCTACTTCCCACTGGAAATATTCATGCTTCCTCTTCATTGGGGTACATTAGGCCTCCTTTGCCCTTCAGGGACTGGTAGTGTAGGTTGCCACGGTTCAGGAAGCACGGACTGGCATGAGTAATAGTGAGTGGCATACATTTACAGCAATGGAAACACGGTTGCAGAGCGCCATCCGGTGCCCATTCCTTCTTTCTGCCACTTCCACCTTTAATTACCCTAAAAATAAAATATTAGGAATTTCATCAGACACTGGAATGTGCAATATCTGTCAACGCTCCTATTGCGCCAATTTAATTATTTGATACATTTCAAAGTAAGCTTAAAACAATACATGGGTCATATCGTGAATTAGCAAGCTGTTGTTTACATGGGCTTGTATTACTATAAACAACAATCACCCATGAGTCACAAACTTAGTCCCAAGGTGAGTGTCATAATCACTCAGAAGTAACAATCCTCATTACTATGAATGAGGGAGCTGCAGAGCAGAGCTTCTGTAACCTTTGCACACACAATGTCTGGCTTTTTCAGGACAGGTGAAACCAATCACTGTAATCAGAGACGTTCTAATTAAACCGTCATGTGTTATCAATCATCATTAATTATTCATTAATCACATCTAATGAGACGTTCTTATAGAACATTCCGTTTAAACAGTGTCCTTGTCATTTAGCACATAATGGCTACAATTTGCGTTCCATTTTACATTCTCAAAACATTTGTATGTCCATGTATAAGTCCATAGCTAAAGGTTCAGATTTGTCTTCAAGATGATTATTAGATTTAATAGTACAAAAACAAATGAAGCAGATTGCTTTTACATCATTTCAAAAATTACCCCAAAATAATAATTTTGAATATCTTAAATTGTGTAAAGTCCAAACTATCAGTACGTCAGAGGATTAAACCCCTCGAAGGGACGGTTTCTATCATAGGATATTATGGTGTTTTTTCTACGAAGTTTAAAATATTTCTGAACAAATAAACAGGATACCTTTCACTCAATGTGTGTTAGTAGAAAAATAAACTTTATGAGACATATGACAAATACATCCACCATCTGCAAAATAAAATCTGTCAAGTATGTTCATCTGTTATCAACGCATATATAATTTCTACAAATCTTGGCATGACCCGTTACATGTATACAATGTTAGGCATCGTTACTATATTGCAGATTTATCTGTGCATCACACTATTTATTTATTATCGGGCTACCGAACTGGACATGTGTTCGTTTTAATTTCTTGTTTTATGAGTTCATATGTATAAAAAAATTAAAGCTTGAGAAAAAAATGAAAAATGTTTGTAGGCGTAGAAAAATGTACGAAAGTAGGGGAAGAGAAGATTCTATGGCTGAAAAAGAAACGTAATTTGTGAAATATTAGGGAGAAGTAAAAGTTATAAATTGAAGTGACAACAGGGAAAAAGAAGTGGGTGGGGCAAATAGTTTCAAAGAAGAAAATGGTGATTTGTAGGTTAGAGTGAATAAGGAAATGTCCAGATAGGGCAGAGACAATGGCAAAAAGAAATGCAAGAAATACTTTAAAGAAATAGGGATCTCCAAGCTGGGGATGCACCATGTGTCTGCATGTGAAACCTCATCAGGCTTCGCTGGCAGAAACCCTCGTGTCAGAAAGGGGGATCTTAATATGGGTAGGGGATACAATTACCAGTTTAATAAACATACCCTGATTGTGTCTCAACGCAGTCCTTAGAGAACTCTGCTCAACCACTGGTAGGCAAACGCCCAAGCAGCAATCAATGCCCCAGAGAAATGTGTGTTTGAGCAACACTAACAATAAAAAAAGACAAAAATAGCACACAAAATTTCCCAAACAAAAATAGGAAAATAGAGTGACAAGTATTTTTTTTTAAAGATACAAAAGTCATCAAAATTGGATAAAGGAGCCCGGTAATATGAGTTTTTAGAACTTTAAGAAAAAAGTATGTAGAAAAAGTAAAGTGCTAATCACAAATATCAGATTGAAGATGTTCAGTACCTAGGTATGATTTCAAGTTGCATGTGGTGGAGCAAAGGTTGGATTTAACAGGCAAGTCGTCCTTGTCAAAGTTATACCTTGGGATTTATTGTACTTTCTGGTGGTCAAAATCTAACGGCAAGACATGGTCTGGAGATGAAGCTGGTGAGGGTCCTTCGTAGTTGTACATGTCATGTTTGAGTAAATACAGAAGTCATTGGTTTGCAGCAAAAAGATCTGAGCAAGACACAGGTGGAGTTTGTTGCTGCTGAAATTGTATAGATTTTCTGTCTTTACTCAGTCCAAAAAGAGGGCAAAGCTGTAAACTGTAGCCAGACAGGGATCGTCAGGACTAGATACATTTACCTCAAGATCCTGCGAACCCAGTTTCAGCACGGCAAATTGTACAAAGTGGGACAGATGTGGTTTTCTTGCCCAATTATAGTGTGCCATCCCAGGAAAAGCCTCAGCACATTGCCACAGTTCTCCAGAAGTGGAAAAAAGGACTCAGTCCCACTTTCTGTAACTGCTCTTAGAGTTCCTCCTGGTCACTCTTGTGGCTCTCATGTCCTTAGGGCAGGCTTCTAAGCACTAGGACTCTCTCAGTGTGCAGCAGTTCTTCCACATTTTCTATCCCTGGAGTCGGCAAACAGGAGGCCAATCACTTGACCCTTGGAGATACATTTTAGTGTACAACTGTCAGCTGAAGACAGGAGTCCTTGAATTGTATTTCTCCAAGCTTTCAGGCAAAGTCTTCTATTTGCAAGATGTTTTCTTCCCATGTCCTGGATCGTCCAGAGCAGGCAGTTGGAGAGCTGCTAGTCTTATCTTGATTGGCCATTTGCCATTGATTGGAGAATTCACTATATACAATCCTAAACCATACTTCCAGAAAATCCACATTCCCTTTTTTCAGCACTTCCTGTCTTGGTTTACTTCAAGCATTTCCAGCATCACTTAACTAAGATGGCCGCTGCCAGGAGCTCTGGATCTTGCCCTAGCCACTCTCCTATGTCAGGGCTGGAATTAGTTTTCGCTCATGCTGGGATGAGCAAGACATTCTAGGGTGGATCTGGGATTAACAGCAGCAGCTTCTGACAGCACCATTTGCTGTTTCCAGTCAAAGGAAGAACATGAAAACTGCACTTTGTTGTGCCAATTAATGCTGTCTCCCTCCCAGATGGCTAGTCCATGTTAACTGACTAATTGCTGACAACAGACACATCTGACCAGACAAAACAAAATATCATTGTCTTTCCTGAGTGTTCTTTACAAGCCAGACAAGGATAAGTACTGGGCCTCTGCAAGAGAGTGGAAAGACAAGTTAGTTCTAAACTAATTTTGTGTCGAGCAGCACAAAGTTCACCTTCTTAAAATTACTTTTCTATTGAAAGTATCACAAATGTATTTTCACCATTGAATTCGATTTCTGAATCTAACTGAAAGGTAATGTTAAATTAATATTCTACTTATTCCACATCTAGATATGAAATACTCAGTTTATTGATTGTGCAGCCTGGTCAAAGAAAATGTAGTTGTACCTACGTAGTGAAATCACCCATTAGCTGTCTTATCCCCTCAGGTCCTCCCTTGATTGTTATGCCTTGGGGAGCTGGTAGCAACCATACAAGGCCTACAAGAAGAAAGCAAAGTCCCTGTTGGTGTATCACCACATTATCCAGAGACTCAGTTTGTACTTTTGTTGCACTGCAGACTCGGCAAGTGCTTGTGAATGGAGCGTGAGGTTCTCTGGGGTCAATGGATGTGTGTTCTGATTGACTGACCTAGGTCTAGGATAAAAACTAAAGTCTTGGGGGACTAGCCACGATTTGGAAACTCCCTAGTATTTAGACCATGCCTGTTTACAAGCATCTCCTATAAATTAGCTGAGGGAGTGATTTGCCTCAGTCTTAATGCCCTGACTTCCTCCACTTCTTCGCCTCCATGGCCAGCCACATCCTGAAATCCTAAAAAGAAAAAGAAAAGAATGTCATTAATTCTTGCTTTCTGATAGAACAACTCCCTTGGCCCACCCATGCATGCATAAGACTTACTTAAAGAGACTCCACACATTTTGCTGGAGCCAATTGACCATGGAAAAGAGATTTACACTGTAGAATGTTAAAGGAAGTCCACTGAGATATAATTGATCATTTGCATTCAGGGATAGAAAGGAGGGAAACTGCTGAAAAGTGTTTAGAAAAGTTTGTATCCGCCAAACTAACATAATGGCATTTAGGTTTCTGCAAGGTGTGAAATAATATTTTGTGATATATGTATTACAATGGTGGCACTGTCGCCTTTCACCTTAGAGAGGTGTCGGTAAGTGAATAAATGTTGCTGAAGAAGAATCTTGCATTTAATTTGTTAAACGCGTTCAGTTTCATTGATGTTTCTCATTCACACAGGATGGCACCACTAAAGCATATTCACATGCATGTATTCTCTAAAAAGGTGAAAGATATAAGCTATTTAAGTACCCATATGAGAAATCAGTTCATGGTTGCATTGTGTAAACACCGACAAATATGTTCCTAGTAACCATTCTTTTGTTTAAAGGCGAGCAAACCAATGAAGAACTTGGTTCAAGACCACAATGTCTGCCACGTCCAAGACAGGCGTCAGAGCAACAACAATCCAGTGTTTCTCTTTCTTTATCTCACTTTCGCTAGCTTCCCTGTGTGGCCCTCTGTTTAATCCAGAGGCATCCATCAAAAAGTAGGAGCTGGGGGCTCAGTAATGCTCCTATGCAGTTTGAAATAACCACGTTAAAGTGTGTGCACACCGTCTCTGAACTCTGACACTGTGATGGCATACTCTTATCAATATATAGCATGCTACATTTTTAGTTCTCGGCTAGACAGCGTATGTGCTAGCTCAAACAGAAATGTTGTGTTTAATCTGTGGGCTTCAGCTGGCCCACAGGTTTCCAAATTGCTCGCTCCATCATCTGTCTCACATTCTTTGTCACCATTTCTCAATGGCATACATGATCATACATTTTCTTGTGTTTAACCCTCCCCGAGAGCATGAACCAAGTTTTTGTAAACATCCACTGCTCCCATCTTTATGACAATTTTTGGACCTTCTTTTTTCTTTCTTTTTCAGCACTCTACACAGTGCTTGTGCTTTAACCAGCTCTGTCTCCTCCCACTCACCCTCATACCCCGTCCACAGATCACTCACTCCCCGTTGCTTTTCTCTAATGGTGCTACTTTTTGTTTCCTTCACCTTCTCCCTTCTGTAGCTGCTTTCTCCCTTGCACCTCCTGGTGCTTGCCCCGTCTACAGATCACCCTCTACCCCGTCATTGCTTTCCCTTTGTTGCTTCTTCTCGTTTCCCCCACCTTTTCCCTCCTGTCTCCGCATGGTACCTTGCACCTTTCGGTTCTTCGCCCCATCATCAAATTACCCCCTTCCCCAACACCGTCACTGCTTTAAACCCCCATTGTGGTCGGTTTCATTCTAGTGAGTGGTGCTGTTCTACCTTTTAATGTCCCGTTAGTGTGTAGCTGACGTGCTGATTTAAGCATGTGTACTCAGCTGCTATTACTTGGCACACGTGTAGTCTCTGTTTATTTTCTGTGTGTGTGGGTACTAGTTGTGTGGGTGTGTTTACACCATATATGGTCATTCAGCAATGGTGTTTATAGCTGGAAAATCAGACCTTAAGTGAATCAGGCATGTGTTATCACAGGGCATGGCAACGTTTCTCAAGTACCTGTGTCTTCTGCTGTAATTGCATGGTCACGTTTCTCCTTTGCGAAATGATTGAACTGTCCATGTTTCACCTTGTTGCATTTCATTTCATAGGGCAGGACTCTACTTCTTCAAATTACTCCCATCATGACACTTTCTTACTTTTCCTGCATTCACCAGAGGAGTGTTTCAGTGCGCCATTGTCGCTTAACTTGAATTTTCTTTAAAGGAGCTAGGCTTTAAAGGAGTAGTCCTTTTAATGTGGTTGCCAATGTGATGTATTTCCTTATGTTCGCTACTGTAAACCAGCCTGATACTGTGATTGTTTCTGTCTTTTTATACAACACCACCTGAAAGTAGTGGATCACTTTACATTATCACCAGTTACTTTTTTGTGCAGTTTTATATAGTGCCACCACCAACTGAAGGTATTAGAGCCCTTTACATTAGCACCAGTTACTTTACACTAGGATGCATTAATTTTTGTAGGCACTCCGAAATTAAGTGATTTTCCCAAAATCAAGCATGTTAGGCCGACGTTGAAACTCAAACCCAGTTTCCCAGCTCCATAGTCGCCAGCTCTGGCCCTTACCCATATCCTCTCCCGAAAAGAGACCATTTCATCTCCCTAGCCACGGCCTCAGTTCCACATTTTCTGATTTCGGATAAATCTCTTAGGAGCATGCCTGATTTAGATCTTTGCAAACAGGTTACTCCATCACAACTGTGACAGGTATCCCATCCACTGAAATATAAAACCCATTATAACCTACGGGATTTATATTTGAGCCAACAGGATATCCGTCACCGTTGAGACGGAGTAACCCATCCACCAAGATGCAAATCAGGACCTTCATCTCCCTGTTCATAAACACTTCAAGCATTGGCAAAGCCAGTAGGTATCACCTGTGCGAAATCTATTGTTTTAGGTCTTGTTACACAGAGCATGTATGCTTGGCTGGACAGCGCATGCACTTTTCTTGTGTTTGGCCCACCCCATAGCACATGAACCAAGTACATGTCTCCTTACACTGCTCTTGGTATGCAAGCTATTTTATTCTTTGTTTTCAAGTACTCCATAGGATACTTGTGTTTTCAGGCTGCCTCTCTGGTGCACATACACACATACTACTAAAATGCATCCGCATGTACATAAACTAATGCACTTCTTAAAAAGTAGTTAAAACATAAACAGCACTTGTTTATGTCTTTATTGTTTTTGAAGCATCCTGTGGTATAGGAGGGCTCACTCCATCCTCTGTCTTGCCATAGCGCGAACACAAGCAGATTGTTTTGGAGCGCTTTACGTGCTCACCACTTACATTCCACAAAGACACATTACTTTTTTGCTGATCCTGCTTCAATTAAGGTCTTTTTTTATCCCTTCGTTGTTTCTTTTTCTGCCCTCTCCTATCGCTGCTTCCTAATCTCCCCATCCCTTCTTGCTTCCATGCTGATCCTGTCCCCCCACTACCTACCTCGTTGCTGCTGCTTTTATTTTTTATTTTTTTAGTACAATCCGATGTTAATTTAGTGGTCGCTCTGCCCTTGGTCTTGCCATAGCACGAGCACTAGCCGATGGTATTGGAGCACTTTAAGTGCTCACCAGGTACATTCCACAATGACAAATTCATTTTCGTCACTGATACTCCTTCAATTAAGGTATTTTTTAACCCTTTCACTGTTGCTTCCTCTTGCCCTCTCCCATTGTTGCATGCCCATCTCCCTATCCTCTCCTGCTTTCCTGCTTGACCGATCCCCCACTACCTCCCTCATCATTGCTGTTTTTATTTTTATTTTTATTTCCACGTTCCAATGGCTTTGGAGCGCTTGTTCCATCCACCATCTTTCCATAGTGCTAAAAACAACCAATGGTATTGCAGCTCTTTAAGTGCTCATTAGTTACATTACACAATGACACATTCGTCGTCGTTCTCAGGGGGAAGTGTAAGTGATTTGCCCAGAGTCAAAAACTGTTTAGCCAAACCGGAAGTTCGAACCTGGCTCCCTAGTTCCCCTGTTGGCAGCTCTGGCCATTGCGTCAAACCCTTGTTTCACTTCAAAGCTCCTCAACGGTATCTCAATATCACTTCATATTTGTTTAGCATGACCCCTTTAACACTGAAAAAGCATTAGCAAAGTCAATGGAACTCGGCAATGCCTGAGTTATTGACCTTCTCAATGTGAATGTCTTTTGGCCATGTTGTCTAGCAGCACATCTGACGGATATCATGCCCACTGTATTACATTCTATCCTATAGGGATCGTAATACGGCGAACTGGATCTCCAACGACTTCTAAATCAGGCCCTTCATCTGTGTCATGTGGTGTGATTGAGTAGTCTCTCTTGGTTTTATTATTGCACCTTCTGGTGTGCCCTACATATTGTGAGGGGGGTAGTTGTGTGCTAGAAATTTGGTCTGTAGTTGGCAGAGGTATGCACCATGTCCAAGGAGGGACCACAATCCTCTCACACACACACACACACACAGACATACACAGCAACACGATGAAAACACCCCAAAATATGCCACATAGGTTTAGAGCATTAGAGAATAACTTAATGAATAAAACAAGACCAAAAACAAAAATAATCCAATAAATAGAACCGGAGTTATACATTTTTAAAGAACAAATCATAAAGTAGTGCTTAGAGTCAAATAGCGCTTATGAGTTGGCTGAAGTTGTGCTAGACCTGGGTAAATCCAAAGTTCAGGATGACTGCAATGAAGGGCAGGTTGGCTACTGGACCTACGCAGGTCCCACTGAAAATGTACCTTGGATGGAGCAAGCGTTGGCATTGAAAGCTCAGAGCATCAGTTCCAATGTATGCAGTCAAGTCGATTCGTCGTCGTCAAGTCTTTGCAGTTGGGTCCAGCGTTGTCATTGAACCCCTTACGATGCAGGCACTGCATAGCTGCCAAACCAAGCCGTTGGGTCCTGTATCGTCGAGCTGCACAGGGATGTCCTCAGTTCTGCACTGTATGCATATCAAAGAGCACTGCCTTGGTTCTAACCAGCGCAAAGTCATCACTGCATCAGTTCTGATGGTTCTAGACAGCAGATATCACCTTTCAAAGGCCCAAGACTGTATTGCAACGACTTGGCAGGGCAGGACTCACACATGGCAGCCTAAAAGTGCTGTTGCAGAGTTGCAGGAAGTCTTTGATTGCCCTGAGACTTCAGAACAGCGGGCAAGCCAACAAGCCCTTCGAGGCACTCTGGGTTCAAGTGAGATGAGTCCAGCCCTTGTCCTCAGCAGAGATCAGCAGGCAGCAGGACAGCTCAGCAAAGCAAAGCAGAAAGCAGTTCCTCTGGAGCAGCATTCAGACAGAGTGGCATCCTTGTAGTACAGCTGTCCTTACCCCTGGCACAGGTTCTTCACAGGCCCAGTAGTGTACTATACTGGTAGGTTTATAGCCCCAGTACTTATAACCAAATGTATCTTTTAAGAGGGGGTAACTTCCAAGCAGACCTTTAAATCCAGCCCTGTCTTCCAGGTTTATCTGTGGGGGGCAAAAAACAAGCTACTTACCTGTGCACTCTGGTTCTCCAGTTTTGCTATCTTTCATAGATTCATGTGCTTGAATCTCCCCCGTCGTCATGGTGGTAGTCCCACGATAACAGTAATATAAGCAGTGCTAATACATTAAAAACAACATTGAGAACAATAGATATATTTAGCCAATTCACATTGTTTTAATGTATCCCGATTTCAACCGATCAGAGCAGAGACTCTGAAGCACTCATCCCCTGCTGAGCCACCATACCTCAGATATCGAGCACATAAATAAAGGAACTGAGAGGTATAAAGAGGTGGTGAGCCTTAATGGGTAGGAGAGCGGGTCACGTGAATATATGAAAGCTATCAATACTGGACAACTATTGTGTACAATTAAGTAACTTGTTTTTTATCCAGTATTGTATCTTTCATAGATTCACTGCTTGAATCAGACTAATATGCAGTACCAACATAATAATGGAAGTGGGTACTGCAAACCATCCCACTATAACAAAAAGAATACAGCAAGATTTAAACCAATTAGCGTGTATTTAAAATAAATAGCAGAACAAAGTACTGCTTGACAAAGCCACAAGCTAAAAGACAGAAGGTTATCATAAAGAATAATGCATATGAGCATAAACAAAATTAGTATACCATTGGAAAATAGTCACCGTAACCTAGCCTGTCCAACTGCCACATCCGCCTTTCTCACGGAATCCAGGCAGTAGTGCTTCATGAAGGTGTGGGCATTAATCCATGTTGCTGCCCTGCAAAAGTCTGGCAAGATACACCAGCTAACAGGACTGAAGAAGCTGCTACCTTTCACATATAATGTGATTATGCCATTGTAGACAATGGTCGTCCTACTTTCTCATGACAGAAGGTGATGTTTCAAGACACCCAACGAGCAATACTTGCCTGTGAGAGAGCTTGTCCTTTTCTTGGTGGAGCAAAAGAAATCAGGAGTTGATCAGATTTTCTCAAAGTCTTTGTTCTATTGAGATAGAACTTAAGACACCTTCTGATGTCAAGAGAATGCAAGGCTCTCTCCCCTGCCGAAGTTAGCTTACTGAAGAATATTGGCAATATGTTGGGTTCATTTAGGTGCAAAGATGTTGCCACTTTTAGGATGAACTTAGGTTTAGTTTTCAAAATTACCCTTTCATCCTGAACCTGCTGGTATGGCTTGTGAATTGTCCAGGCTTGAATTTCACGTATTGTCCTTGTGGAGGTGAGTGCCAAAAGAAAAGCTACTTTCCAAGAAACCCATTTCAAGTCAGCCTTATGAATTGGTTTGAAAGGAGCACTCTTGACTGTGTTGAGCTGTCATATTACAGGAGGGGACTTCACTGGAGGGTAGACTCGAAACAGTCCCTTCATGAACTACTTAACCAGCCTTTTGGACCAAAATGAAAGTTCTCCTGGTCGCCCCTTAAACCTAGAAACGGCCACCCGATGGACCTTAATAGAAGAGTGAGGCAGTTCTGATTTCACTAGATGCAGCACATAAGGGGAAATCTGCTCTGGAAAAGAGAAGAGTAAATGCAGAGACTGAGAACTATACCAGGAGCAAAACCTCTTTCATTTTGCAGAATAACATTTACTCATGGTGTCAGCACAAGCGTACCAGAGATTCAATCTGCAAATCCTCAGGCATATTCAGTGTACCAAACTCATTATCATGAAGAGCTGAGCTGATAGAATGTATCTGTGGATGGACAACCTGCTCCTCATTCATTGGTAGGAGAACCTCTGATGGTTTGGGTGGAATATGTGTGCACTCTGATAGGCGAAGAAATTTGGTGAACCAGTAATGCCTTGGCCACACTGCTTCATTTTGTGCATGACCTTGGGGATGAGAGGGAAAGGAGGGAAAGCATAAGTGAACATACCCATCCATGCTAGGTTGAATGCATTTCCCCAGGACCCGGGTTGCGGGTATTTGCTGGTGTACAGCCTGCTTTACCTATTGTGAACAGTAGCAGAGATCCAGGTTGGGCAAACCCCAACGTTGACACACCTTGTTTAATGCTGCTGATTGTGTTTCCGCTCTTGGCACAGTTTGTCTGTCCTACTTTGGGAATCTGCCCATTCGTTGTCTACCCCTGAGACATGCTATTTCATAGTGATTTTGTTGGCGGAGTAACCATTCCCAAATTTGTTGAGCTTGAGCTGACAGAATCTGCGATCATGACCCCCTGTTTGGTGATATAAAAATCAGTATTTGTAAAGCGCAAACTACTCACCCTTAAGGGCCTCAAGGCGCTGGGGGCTGTCGTGGAAATTAAGAGAGCTATTGCCCGGAGTCACATGGTGTTCAGCTGAGCTGCCGCCGGAGCCAGGGATTGAACCGTGAACCCTGTGCTCCGAAGTCAGCTGCCCTGGCCGCTGCACCAGACCTAAAACATTGTTGTAGTGTTGTCTGTTCTCACCAAGACTGAAGAGTTACGGAGTCTAGGAAGGAAAGCCTGGAGGCCTAGGAAAACTG
This sequence comes from Lissotriton helveticus, assembly GCF_964261635.1. Classification (NCBI taxonomy): domain Eukaryota; kingdom Metazoa; phylum Chordata; class Amphibia; order Caudata; family Salamandridae; genus Lissotriton; species Lissotriton helveticus. The sequence goes on along the minus strand of NC_136063.1, from coordinate 595,621,108 downwards.
CTTTCAGTTCTAGAAGGTTTCCGTATGATAATGCTTCCTGAGTGGTGCATTTTCCATGAACCTTCAAATGCTGCAGGTGAACCCCCAGCCTTCAAATTAGGCTTCTGCTGTTATCACCATATGCGGCTGAACAGGAACGAATGAGAGACCTTGAGAGATATTGTCTGTGCTCATAAACCAAGACATGGCCAGCTTCCTCATTGATGTAACTGAAATAACGTCCTCGAAGATGCCCTGACACTGAACTCATTGTTCATCTAGTTGTTCTTGCAATGGCCGTATGTGTAGAAGGCAATTTGAAATCAACGGGATGCAGGATGACATCTTTCCCAACATTGACTTGTACTTTTAGACAGAAGTGAACCTTCTTGCTGAGAGGGAAGCTGTTATTGTCTTCAGATCAGTCCTCTCTGCGGTTGGAAAAGCCTTGGCAACCTTCGCCAACAGAATTGTCCCCAGGTAAACAGCTGACCTGAATGGGATTAGAGACAACTTTTCCCTATTCAGCTTCATGTTCCGATTAGCCTCATACAGGCCCCGGTTGATTGTCTTGCAGAGTGAGAAGTGCAACCTTTTTGTAGCTAGGTACAGAAAGACCGGGGGCCCTGTTTTCCTCAGACAGGCAGCTACCATTTGGTGCAGACCCTCGAAGCCAAACATAGCCCAAAAGGAAGCACTTTGAATTGGTAATGGCACCCGGCCACCTCGAGCCACACGAATTTTCAATGCTTCACATGCATGGGGATTTGGAAATATGCATCTAAAAGCTCCAGGGATGTCATGTAATCCCCTATATATTTTAATACTATTCTGTCTACTAGCATTGCTGATGTGACTTTACCTTTGCTTGCATTAAATACTGCTGTCTCGGACTGGTTAACTAATGCCATTGACATCTGTCTGCCCCCTGAACCAAAATGCAGCTTTACTCATCACCCCCCTGCCGCATGGTTTACAAACGATCTTAAAGTTATTAAGTCTAATTGTAAAGCACTAGAAAGAACATGGAGGAGATCGTACTCTTTAACTTGTAAAAATGCTTATAAAGCTGCTCTTAAAAGTTATCATTCAGCGTATAAAGAGGCACGCATTTTTTACGTTGCTAACACAATAACTAAGGCATCTAATCGTCCTCGGGCTCTATTTTCGGTAGTGAAGAAGTTAGCTGGCTCTGATACCATCCCTCCTCCTGTCCTTGATGAAAATCAATGTAACAACATTGCCGATTTCTTTATTCAGAAGGTTGAACTTATTTACAAGTCACTCTCTGCTCCTTCCCCTTCCTTTTGTAGTATGGCTTCTGCATTTGACCCTACATCTCACAGTAATTGTGACCAGATAGCCAAGATTTCTTCCTGGTACCCATTTGAAGAGGCGTCTTTCCAAAATTGTTTAAACAGTATTAAATCTGGGTCTCCTCTTGATCCTTTGCCTATTAACATCCTTTGTCAGCTCTCTGCCACATCTAAAGGTGTCCTTATTGATCTTCTTAACGCCTCTGTGCGGGAGGCCTTGGTACCCCCAAGTGGAAGCGAGCCATGGTCATCCCTTTGTTGAATAAGGCCGGACCAGATCCTTCTGTACTATCTAACTTTAGACCCATATCTCTGCTTCCGGTTTTCTCCAAAATTTTGGAGAAACATATCAATACTCAACTGATACAACACATAGACAAAGTTGGCGTTCTTCATTATTCGCAATCCGTGTTCATAGCCTACTTTTCAGCTGAAACCGCTCTGCTTGGGGTTACTGAGAAACTGCGCCAGCATTTAGATCAAGGGGAAACTGCGGCACTCATTCTGTTATATTTGAGTGCTGCATTCTACACTGTGTCGCATAACATCTTGCTTAACGCCCTTAGGTCTCTTGGGCTGGTTTGTTTCATTCCTTGATGGTCGTACTTTTCAAGTCTTTTCTGCTAAGGCATTATCCAAGATCTGCGTATCAGTTCATGGAGTACCACAGGGATCCATTTTAAACCCCCTGATCTTCAACATCTATGTCAGACCTCTGGCAGAGATTGTGGAAGAGGCGGGTCTTTCCCTATATTCGTATGCGGATGATACGCAGATTGTCTTTTCACTTTCCACCGCTAAAGACGCTACGACATCTGTCCTTCAGTGCGGCCTACGGCAAGTGACCGAGTGGATGCGCCTTACATTTTTTAAGTTAAATGGGGATAAGACTGAGGTCCTTATCCTGGGCAAGCACAAGGACCTATGGGGCCCTCACCATTGGCCTCAGGAATTGGGTTCCTTTCCCCTACCTGTCACCCACGTCCGTAATCTGGGCATCATCATTGATGATAGTCTCTCTATGAGACAACAGGTGGCGAGTGTTGCTGCCATCTGTTTCACGATCTTGAGGTGGCTTCGTAAGATCATTTGGATGCTTCCTGCCTCAACCCAACGCACGGCAGTCCAGGCACCCATCACCTCTCGCCTTGATTACGGCAATGTTTTCTATCTCGGTAGCTGCCAAACGGTACTGAGAAAGCTACAGGTAGCTCAGAACTCTGCATTACGCCTTCTTTGTCAAGTTCCTAGACAGGCTTCTATCTCGCCGTATTTACGTGACCTTCACTGGCTTCGAATTGATCAAAGAATGAAATTAAAAACCCTGTGTTACATCTTTAAAATCAAACAAGGTGTGGCACCAGCATATCTGCAAGAGCTCATCCATCCTTACATTCCTTCTTGTCCCCTGCGCTCTACTGCCCACGGATACTTCATGATTCCCAGATTTAAACTTGCAAGAATTGGAGGCCGCTCCTTTTCTTGTCTTGGCCCCAAAATCTGGAATTCTCTTCCTGTGTCCTTGAAGAATGACCCGTCCTATTTCAGCTTTCAAAGACATTTTAAAACTTGGCTCTTTTAGTAGCAAATGGTTCTTGACTGCTCCTTTTCTAGCAATTTGCGTGCTAGGCGCCGGGAAACCCTTTTTGGGTAGCTGCGCGCATTACAAAACTAATTTAATAATAATAATAATTTACAAGCTGCAGAACCTCCTGTAAGGACAGCATCCTGAAAGGTTGTGTCTTGATGAATTTGTTCAAGAGCTTCAAGTCCACAACTTGTCTCAATTTTCCTGACATCTTATTGATGAGGAAGAAGTTAGAGAAGAACCCCGTGCTGCGTTGATACCTTGGAACTTCTCTATCGCATCTTTGATGCAAAGTAAATACATTTCTTGCTTCAGCAGAGACAGATGGAAAAATTATGTTTGCTTGGTGGAAATTGGGAGACTTTTGAACAGGGGAGCAGGGAGTTAGACTGGTACCTATTTTGCTGGTAAGGTACTCAAAAGATAAATTGTCCTCTTCCTCTGCCCTCTCGAAAAGTCTGCAAACTCTGCTGCTAGTGTAAGGTGCCCAAGGAGCGAGAAGTTTCTGTCTGATTTTATGGAGCGCACGGCAGCATCTGCATGCTTCCCAAATAGAATTTCTCCAGCAAATGACATGTCAAGGACTTTATACTGCATTTCTGGGTGAAACAATGTTGCTTTTGTGATTCAAATCTCCTCATTGGCATTTCAGAACACCGTAAGAGAAAAACACTGAAGTTGCTAGTCGCAGTCGGACTCAGGCAGCATATAGCCGGCTAGAGGGCCCTGCTCATGGGGTAACTGAATGACGTTGGGGCGCCAGGCAATGACCTTAGTGTCTCACAATGATATGCTCCAAATCCCATGCTGCATGTCCAGTCATGGCAAAGGCTTATTGCGATCCTCAAGGGAGCAATCCATTACAGCAGAAACAGTCAGGCAGCCCTGATGTCATAGTTGCGTTAGCGGGTATTTACGTATCGTGCTTACTGGACACTATCTGGGGTAAGATTCCCAGAGTAGTGATTATAGTCTTGATGAAGGTACAGCTGCGTAAAACTGGGTGAAGGAGTTAACGCAAGACGGAGTAGTCAACTAATTGACCCGGGCCTGCATCCTGCTCCCTATATCAACTGCATCTGGACAGGTCTCTGCAGCAGTAGTAGTGAGTGGCTCGATGTGGACCCCCATTTCGGGTTGATTTCTAACAGAAAGCTCCTCTATGGCACGGGGTTAGGGTAGGGGGTTGAGAGCTTGGAGTCAATTTGTGGCAAGGACCGGTTAGTAGGCCTCCTGGACAGACTCCTCACAGCACCGTAGCTGCCATTCTCCCCTTCCAGCAGCATCTCTTTTGCTTCCTTATTCTTGTCCTCTGGAAGAAAGTCCTGAAATGCCAACATGTCGGACCACATTTGACTGTCATGTCTCCCCAAAATGGCCAGCGCATTGGAAGCCCTAATCAATGGAGCAGCCATGGCTGAGAATTGTTTGCTGATATAGGCCAACCTTCTACTCTCCTTGTCTGGAGGGGCAGAGAAAGGGGTAGAAAGGTCCAGGTGAGGCTGGTCTATACGACAAGTTAGTGAGTTGTCAGGGGCCTTATATTTTTTATCCAGTTTTGGAATCACAGCAACCACTGAAGCCTGTGTCTTCATTAACTTCAACCCCGCCTTCCAGATATTTTCTACAATGGGGATAGATCGTACCGTGCACAGAGTCGAATCCTTGAAGTCATAAAGAAAGCACACAGTTTACTTGACCGGGAGCAGTAAGTCAAAGCACTTGGATGCTCTTTCAAGGAGCTCATTAAAGCCACCAATATCAGCTGGAGGTGAATCTGCCAGTGTTGGGGCAGGAGATACCGAAAATGGGGACACATAGTTGTTCCATTCCAGATGACCTTTTGAGTCGAAAGGAATTTCATCTTTGGCATGCTGCTGGTCTTCCTCGCTATCGTCAAAGGTATCCCAAATAAAAATAGATGTTAACAGAGGCGTTTCCTTCTGCTGTGTTCCAGCAGGTCTCTTTGACAGAGTTACCACCTAAGGAGCATCCATCTGCATCGTAGTCTGCTTTATTTGGCCGTTGGCCTCGGGAAACCTTTTATAGTCGTAACTAGTCATCACAGCAAATCAGTGACTAATGATATAGGGACCATAATAGATACCCTCTGGCCATAATGCTGTTCTTCCTCAGGCTCCCCGTAGAGTAGTGCTCCTGAGAGATGTCATATTCTTCATCTGACTCCTGGCATTTGTCCTGGAAAGAGAAAGCACCCCCTTGATAGACAGAAAGGCCTTGTTCAGTATTCTCATCCTCTGTTTCTTGACACTTGACCTTAAGGGCCCAATTTTGATCTAGCTAGGAAAGCCCTCCATACGACTTGGATCTGGAGGGCTTTCCGAGCGAAATGTGCTTTGGGAATCCATCCGAGCGAGTACGATGCTCCTGTATGCTTACGGACTCGGTTGGCTCAGACTCCCATGGAACTCTATGGGAGCCTGTGTACCAACGCTTACACAGGCTCCCATAGCAAAAAGGGGTGGGTGGGGAAAAAGCGTACACCGTGTGGTGGGCACCCCATGGTGCCCGCCACACTGTGCGTGCTTGGATCAGGGGGACCCATGGGCATCCTCTTGACAGATTTGGAGGGCCCCGGGTGAAGGGAGGCCTGCTACGGCACCCTGAAGTGCGATTCTGACAGCCGTTTTGTCTCGCTGAGACCGAGTTGATGCGGCTGTCCGAATCGTGCATTGTACTCGTTCGGTCAAAATCCAGCTCCATTGCGCGGCACGATTCGGCTACCAACGGTCGTATGAACAGGATCAGGTTCGGAAATGACTCGGTCGGCGCATACACGTTCTTCGCAACGTACTTGGTCGTTCGGACCTGTGTACGATTTGGTCGGAAACAAAGTCTACAAATTGGATCTGAGAAAGCCAAATCCAATTCGGAGGTCTTCCGAAACGACATCAGAATCGGGGCCCTAAGCTGTGAAGGGCTATATGCAAAGCCAAAGAGACTGTCATCCCCTGACTCCTGCATCTACAGCAGGTGCACTTGGGGTAATGGAGAAACCTTTGAAATGTCATGGTAAGCAGGTGTTACAATACCCTTTTCTGATATAAAAACTGTGGCGCTGACTTAGATCTTGGTGGATGGGCTACTCCATCACAATGGTGAGCAGTGGACACAACAGATCCACCACCACCTCCCTGGGGCTACAGAGAAGGTTCGAGGGGGGCCGAATGGCCCCCTCCCAGAGCCAAAGATGGCCCTGGGGATCACCACCCTGAGGGCCTGCTCCTGATATGTCCCGAGGTGACCACCCCTGGGACATAGCTGTTTGCTATGGCTTGGCCTGAGCTTTACCGCTCCTACCATGCCATAGCAAACTATACTCACTTTCAGCAGAGCATGGAAAATTATCTTGCTTGCTGAAAGCGAGCATAATTGCTTTGACAGAGAGGGAGCTGCATGACTGTCAAAGCAATGCCGGTTCCCTCAGGAGGAGGTGAGCTGGCAGAGACCGCTGGGGCCTTGAGGCTCCCCTATGGTCACCAACAGTTAAATATGGGTGCCCTGGGTGGGAGCTGGGCACCAACACTAGAGGCCGGGCCCTGGGAATGGGGTCCAGAGGGTCGAAATTGACTTGAGAGGGTGGCTGTTCAGACCCCCTCCCCTTGTTTTTTTTTTTTTTTTTTAATTAAGAAGGATGGGCACTGGGGGATAGGATCTTTGGGGCGAATTGGGCAGGAAGGGGGGCTGTGTGGCTCACCTCGCCTTGTTTTTTATTGTAAATAGTAACTTTATAAAAAAAAAAAAAAAAAAGAGGCCGGGACAGGGTGGTGGATTTCAGTCCAGGAGTGGGGCCACTCATCTTCCTCCCTTTAATAAAAAAAAGTTAAAATAGGAAAAAAAAGTCCTGGCCCCCAGGGATGGGGTCCACAGGGCCGAAATCGGCCCAGGGAGGGGGGCCTTGTGTCCCCCCTCCTCCATTCAGAAAAGGCCTGGCCTTGGGGGATTGGGTCCCCGGGGCCAAAAGCCACCCATGGAAGGGGAGCCATGGAGCCCCCCTCCCCAAATAATAAAAAATACATGAAAAAATGGACAGGCAAATTGCCAGAGGCCCGTCCCTTTTACCATCTTTCTGCAAGCATGCCTCCTGGTGTAAAGGCCCCTTGGCCCCAGAGGGTCCTTAGGCACCTACAAACCCTTCTATTACCTACAGTAAGTCCCACAGAGCCTGAATGCTGAAAGGACTTCGGAGGCCACACCACCTTTTTCCACCACCGTGCAAATGTGCCTCCTGGCGCACTACTGTTTGGAGGATAAAGTTCCCTTGGCCCCAAAGAGTCCTTGAGGGCCAACAAGCCCTCTTGTTACCTCCAGTAATTCCACCAAGTTCGATTGGTGAGAGGACTTTGAAAGCCATGCCCCCTTTCTCCACCGCCCTGCAAGCACGCTTCCTAGTGCATTGCTGGTTGGGGATGAAGTCCCCTTGGCTCCAGAGGGGCCCTGGGGGCTAAGAGGTCCTCCTGTTACCTACAGTAAGTCCAGCAGAGCGCGAATACTAAGAGGACTTCAGAGGCCATGCCCCCTTTCCCCACGACAGTGAAATTGACCTCCAGGGGCACCTCTGGTTGGGGGATGAGGTCCCCTTGGCTCCAAAGAGTCCATTGTGGCAAACAAGCCCCCCTGCTACCTCCAGCAGGTCCCACAGAGTGCGATTGATGAGAGGACTTCGACGGCCATGCACAATTTCTCCACCACTCTGCAAGCGCGCCTCCTGGTACATTGCTGGTTGGGGAATGGAATCCCCTTGGCTCCAGAGGTCCTTGGGGGCTAAGCAGCCTTCCTGTTACCTACAGTAAGTCCCACAGAGCGTGATTGCTGTGAGGACTTCGGAGGCCATGCCCTCTTTCTACACCACCGTGCAAATGTGCCTCCAGGCGCACTGCTGGTTGGGGTATGAAGTCATTTTGACTCTAGAGCATCCTTGCAGGCCAACAATCGCTCCTATTACCTCCAGTAAGTCCCACACAGCAAAATTGCTGAAAGGTGTTTGGAGACCATGCCTCGTTTCTCCACCACTCTGCAAACACACCTTCTGGTGCGCTGCTTGTTGGGGGAAGAAGTACCCTTTCCTCCTGGGGATCCTTGAGTGCCAGAAACTCCTCCTATTACCTCCAGCAAGTGCCACAGAGCAGGATTGCTGAGAGATGGTGGAATGCCACTCCCCCTTTTCCCACCGGTCTGCAAACGTGCCTTCAGGTGGACTACTAGTTGGTAGATAAATTCCCCTTGAATGCTGTGGGTCCTTGGGGGTCAACAAGCCCACCTGTTTCCTCCAGTAGGTCCCAAACAGCAGGATACTGAATGGACTTCCGAGGCCATGCCTCCTTTCTGCACCACTCTACAAAAATGCTTCCTGGCACACAGCTGGTTGAGGAATGAAGTACCCTTGGCTCCAGGGGGTCCTTGGGAGCCAACTATCTCCCCTGTTACCTCCAATAAGTCCCACACTGTAGAATTGCTGAGAGGTCTTCAGGGGGAATCCCTCTTTTTCCACCAATCTGCAAATGCACCTCGTGGCATACCATCTAGTTAGAAGATGAAGTCCCCTTCGAGGCTAAGACTAATTGGGGCCATCAACCCCTTCTGTTACCTCCAGTAAGTCTTAGAGAGCTGGACTGCTGAGAGCTGGTCAGACGCCCGCCCCCTTCCTGCACCACTCTGCAAACACGACTACTAGTTAAAAAAACATCAAAATTCACTGGAAAAAAAAGGTTACAGGGACATTATAGTTAGAAATTAGCATTTAAAAAACCTTAGAAATTCAGAGAAAAAAATAAATGTTTCAGGGACGTTATAGTTGGCTTCAAGTTTCACTCATACAAACCAGTGAAATTTAGCAGTTATAGTTAGCTGAACTAACTATAAATCATATCCCCGCAATGCATGCTTATGACCTCCCATATTACATCATTAATGACATGGTCAGTGACATCACTAATGACATCACTGATGACACCTCAAATGATATCACTGATCCCATCACTGATGATATCCACAAAATCACTGACACACCCATTCACACCCCCATAGAACCTATTACACACCCACTCCCTTTAGCACACACCTATTCACAGACCTATACCAGTACTTACACACCCACCTACTGATTTATAGATCTACACACACATCCACTCACCCACCTGTTCAGCCATTCATACACCGACTCACTAATACAGCCACTGACCCATCCACTCATACACCCATGCATCAACTCACACACTTAGTCAGTCACCCATAGAGCTACTCACACACCTAGTCACTCACCCATACAGTCAATCACACAGCCACTTATTCACCCATACAGATACACACACACACACTACCTTACTCATACAGATGGTAACCTGTACTCAATCACCTATACAGTCACTAGCACAAGCACACACTCACCCATTTAGCTACTCTCACATTCACTCACTCACCCATACACTCACTCAAATACTCCATCACTCACCTATACTGCCTTTCACATACCCAGTTACTCTACCCATATACCACTGACACATTCACTCACTCAACCACAGAGCCGTACTGTTAGACCTGACATCTTGTTGCGCGTTTCCCCTGTCCTTTTGCTTTCTGACCTCCCAGTTTTGACTCTGTTTTTTCTGGTTTAGTGTCTCGGTGCACTTTTTCACTGCTGTTCAGTGTTAAAATCCAAGTGCTCCTATTGTAAATTGTGTTATGGATTGGTGTTTCCACCAATCCATATTTGATTTACTAGTAAGTTCCTAGTTAAGTGCAATAAGGATGCTATGGCCTGTACATTAAAGGCTGCTAGTGAGCCTGCAGCCCCAGTTGTGCCACTCACACAAGCAGCCCTGTAAAGGGTTCTCAGACCTGCCACTGCAGTGTCTGCAGGCAGTTTGTAACTGCCATGTCAACCTGATAAGTGCACTGACTTCACAGGCACTAATTTTCCCTTTTTTTACATATACATCAACAATAAGGTTGGCCCAAGGTACCCCTATGGACAGGGTGCAAGTGTATATTAAAGGTAGGACGTGTACTGGTCTGTGTGACATGTACTGGTAGTGAATTGCAGTGTATTCCGTTTTTCACTATGGAAAGGCTATCTGTCCCACAGGATAGAATGGGAGTTTACGTATAATATCTTATATGCACACCTTCCCTTTGTCACCAGCTAGGGAAATAGGGTTTAGTATGCCTGAACTCAGAATAGAAAAATGCATCTTTTAGTAAAGATGATTTTTGTGTTCTGTGTTTGAAAATACCACTTTTAGAAAGTTGGTATTTTCTTGCTTAGCCATCCTGTGTGCCTCTGCTGGATTTGTGGATTGACTGTCTGGCTTTGGAGTGACAGGGGCTGAGGATGTGCATTCTCTCGTCTCGTTTCACTTTACCACCCTGGTCTCACCGACTCGGTTGCTGCCTACTGACTGTGACACCCAAGGCCGCACATTGACTTGGGGGCACCGCTCGTAAATCTTTCAACGCCCACCCCATCCCACACCACAGTCCGGACCGACCAAAGCCAGCTCCCAGCAACCTGCTCTGACACCTGCACTATGATCTGTCAGCACCGTAACGAGCACTGTCTTCACTCCGCATCGTAGCCCTGGTCTCACAGATGCCGCTGGACAACCGCCACTCAGCTGCTGCCTGCACCGCGCATTGAGGGCACTGCATGCTGCACCACTACACTTCGCATCGCAACCACGACGGTTGCCATGACCGGCTGACACCAACATGTTGGCTGCAACGGAAAGTTACTGTGTACGAGTCTGCTTACCCCACAACTGACGAGGTTGGATGGAATTATTGAATTCTGTTGTTTTCAGTACCCTGGTATCCCACAGAGCTATCGACCCCAAGGAACTGCATTTTAAAGTTATTCTTCAAAGTGCATCTTTCTAAGTACTGTATGTTGGAATTTTATCGTTCTGGTCTTGTTTGGAATATATAAAGTATTGGATATTTTGTGTCAGTTTGTAGTGTTTTCACGGTGTTACTGTTGGTTAAGTGCGTATGCTTTACACACTGCTTCTGAGATGAGCCTGACTGCTTGTACCAAGCTACCAAGGGGCTGAGCATGGGTTTTTCAGTAGTGTATCCCCCTTATCATGACTAGGAAGAAGGGTCCCTATTTGGACAAAGATGCAAACCATTGCCAACTAGAGACCTCCATTTCTAACACATAAACCCTAGCCACCAACAAATGAATATATTTGACTACACGGGCCTGAACTCCTGGAGCAATTCCGACCCTAGCCACCAACAGACACATACAGACAAAAAATAATACACATTTGGCTAGGATGCAAATAATCCACAAGCCACTAAAGTAATGAAAAGTACATCTAATGCAGTGAAAATGTGAAAAATACATTAAAATTAATTGAAGGCCTAAAGCAGACTAGATCCCAAAAGGTAACACACACCAAAGAATGAAGATAAATGTGGCAAAATTCACAAAAACATACAGGAAAATTAGAAAAAGTTGTTAATTGTAGGACTCCACTCTTTAAAAATATCCATTATCTGTTAATTTCACATGGGCCTGCCTACATCCTTCCTAAATTAAACTCCCATGAGGCACAGGGTCAAGACTGAATTGCATATGGCTGGGCCAAAACTGGGGTGGCGTGGTGAGCAAAAGAATAATGGATTTAACCCAGATCTCTTGACTGGGGTGAATGTATGATGTATTCAGCATTATGTCCATCATTTGTTTTCATAGCACTAAATTAAACTCCAGGCCATAAGAAAATAAAGAAACAAAATGAAACTCAGGAAGAAAAATGATGGTGCCTGCCAATGAAAGCATTTTGGAAAGCACTACTTTATTTTATTTATTTATTTTATTTTGATTTTTTTTTAAAAGTACAGATTCCAACTTCCATTTGTATATGATGCAGCAGAGATTGCAGACAAAGGAAATCCAAATCCTAAATGAGCAAGGGTTGGACAAAGCACAAGGATTAGTCTTCAGGAAGTAGAAGTAGATACTGTATGTGCAGCATCCTCACTCTCATAAGAACTTTCTCTGTGTAAATTAAAATATAAAATTTTAAAAAAGCATTTTGTGTTCATAATTTACCTGAACAGTCTGCTCAGGTAAAAAAGTTAACGCAAAATGACTTTTTGAGTTATTTCATCACTAGCTGCATGAAAGTATTGCTGTTAGCTTTTGGGGCAATTGCATTGGTGCACCTGTAATAGATATATTCCAAGGCCTGCCATCTTGTTTATGCAATACAGTATAATGTGTAATCTCAGGCATTTTGTGTAATTCATGTAATGAGAAATTCACGCGATCACACCAAATTATGCTGACTTAAAAATTATACTTGGCCTAAATTCAAACACTCTGAATAGTTTCCTCATGCCTCTTTGAGTTTACAATTAATGCCTTAAAATGTCCCAGTGAGGTAATACGAAGGTGCAAAGTAACCTGGAGATTATAAAATTGAATTTTGGCGAGGCAGGGTTAAACCTTCCAATTGTTTTTAGATTAAGTACCTTAAAATTGGTAATAGGATTTTTTCTACAGAAACGAAAAAGCGTGGTGATAATGCTACATAAAAATACTTTTTACAGAAACAGCTTACATTTAAAAATGCACGCATTTTAATTGCACTCATTAACAACACATACACTTGTGATACAATGAGAATAGCTTCTTCTAAGCAAAACTATAACCCTGCGATCCTGGACAGAGCCCAGCCTGCTTCAGTAGCCAGATGTGGAGCGACAAATGTGCGGATGGCTGTAAAAACACACACGTGGTTCGACTTCCAAATTACAAACAAAATCTTCGGCTGGTGTCACTCAGTGAAATCTACTTTCAATAACACTGCCCTGCTTTTTCGCTTTCTGTGACTTCCTTGGTCCTCAAGAATAACAAAAAACAAATCTTTGAAAAGTGGTAGTGCTGTGTCGCGTATATATGACAACAAACTTCCATGTGTTGAGGTAGACCTGCTCCCCCTTTGAGAATCTAGCTATGAAATGTCTGCCAGATGCTCAGCCATCTGTCCTATTGTCTGGGATTTATCAGCCGCCTAAATGTGATGCTTTGGTCCATAGCCCATTTCACCGCTTTGTGAGGAGTTGTGCAAGTACTGATTCAAGGAGATTTTACCTTTAGCAATATAATTAGTGTGATAGCGGCTCACTTATCTTTAAACCCTTGTATAAACAGCACACAAAGAGCACTTTGGTCATATGCACAGTTGGTGAACTGTCTAGATCTCTCTTTAAATTTGAGTGTTAATGTCACTCATACCCGCAGATCCAGCCTCCACCATTGGTAGACATTAGCAAATGTATCTTTCTCAAGTCGCACCTGTATTTAAGTTAGTAAGCAACCTAAAAGGAATAGATGACATTACAACGAATACCATTACAACACATACTTTTACGTCGCAGTTATTACAAATACCATTACTATGCATATTTTTACTTCGCAAACTATTACAGCGTAATTCCATTGGGTTACATTAAAAGTACCATTACAACGCAAAACAGTACAACTCATACCTTTACAACGCATACCATCACAATGCAAATTTATACTACATTAAAAATGATTTTTTTTAAATGTATTTATTTATTTATTTTGAAAGTTTTTTATAGCGCAAACATGACCACCGAGGGTGTCAGAGCGCTTTACAAAATATGCATCATAAGGGTATATTACAGATTGTGCAACAAAGGGTATAAACATACTACAGAAAAGACCAATCGACCAATATCAAAATCTAAAATTGTCAAACAATCCAGTGAGGGAAAATTAGACACACCAATAGGCAAAATCACAGTCTATAATTGTCTGACCCAATCGTGACCCAAGTGGCTGAGCCAGAGACAACGTGTATGGACCCAGAATCCAATGTCGGACCCATGGTAAGGCAGAAATGTCTTCATCAGGAGCCCTTTGACCTCTTTTTTGAAGAAGATGGTAGAAGGATCCACCCTGACTTCGGCGGGAAGGGAGTTCCAGGTCCTCGGAGCCATCCCTGAGAAGGCTCGGTTATAGGTCCCTTTTCTCCTGAATTTTTGAGGTTTAAGCAAAAGGGCTCTGGCGCTTCTGGAGACTCTAGTATCACAAGAGAGTTCCAGTTTATGCGCAAGGTACAGCGGGGTCTTTAAGTGGATGGCTCTGTGAGCCATGCATGCAATTTTTAACTGGATCCGAGCTTCATAAGGAAGCCAATTCAGTTCCCGCAAGTCCGGAGAGATGTGGTGGTATTTCTTTGTACCAGTTAAAAGCCTAGCAGCGGAATTGAGGGTAGCCCTAAGAGGAGCCGTCCTCGCTCTAGGCAGGCCACAAAGTGTTTCACTACCATAGTCAAGCTTTGACATCACTAATGCTTGTACTGCAACCTTGAGGTCATGAGCAGGGAGGAAGGGTTTGAGTTTCCTAAGTAAACTGAGTTGAAAGTTCGCTCCTTGGGTGAGGGAACTGATGTGCTTCTGCATGTTCAGGCTTTTGTCTAGAATGATACCCAGAGATGATGCTGAGTCCACGAGGCTACATTTAAGAGCCGTCAGCTGATTCAACCATTGTTCCATGATGAGGGATTGGGAAAGGTTAAATATTTATTTATTTTAAACTATAACAGGATGCCAGGGAAACTGGTGTTTTTGAAGGTGGGGGGGGGGGGGAATTAATACAGACAAGTACCGAAAGAAAATCATAGAGAAAGGAATACAAATTTTGTAATTTCGCAAACTGTATTATTTCAATAAAAAAAAATAATTAGAAGCATACATTCAAAACACATTTCAATATAAAAACTCAACATTCTGTGTCATAAACAAAATGTACACACAATGCACCCAAAGCACAGAAAACAGAAGTCCATCAACTATTTCCATAACAGACCCTGTCCCATCAGCTACACAAAATGGCTGACATTCTGAAATGGAACGTTGAAACCAAGATTTCACACAGCACAAAATAAAAATACATTCTGTCAGGTTCTGATTCATGTGAAAAATGTTTCTAAAACAATTAACCCCTAAAAAACAGAACCTGAACACCATTTTATATTCAGTGGTGCGCTGACTTCCATGGTGACCACACGCAGCAGAAGTTGGAGGAGACTTCACTAGACTTTCAAGTAGTACACTCCCATCTGCTGACAGAAGTAAATGTACGTTTAACACAAAACACCTTCAGACTGAAAACAAATATTTGAAGTACTTAACTTCTTTTTTTTAATTATTTAAAGCACTTCAAAACCAGCCCCAAGTCATCTAAAGACATTCCGGAATCTATATTTCCGTTTAAAAGTAAGTGAATATCAAACTACATATCTTTATAACAAAGAACCCCATAATCAAATATGAAAATATGATACATTTGTTATTGTTAAAATTACAACACAGATTGAACAAACACCAACAACAATTGCAAAGTGAAGAAATTAATCATATGGCAAATCCACTGTAAGTTAACATTATGATATTTTTTAACACAAAAAAACTTTGTACATTTAAAAAATAAATTGGCAAGTAATAGTCAGTAAAAAGAGCACAAAATTCTAAAGCAAAATTCACCAGGTGTTTGCCTCAGGGAATGTGCTGGACAGTGGTGGGAAGGCAACATTACTATTCTAACTCCACCAAGTGTTTGTCTCAGGGAAGGTGCTGGTCAGTGGAGGGGGGCAAAATTACCATTCTAACTCTGCCAAGTGATTGCCCTTAGGGAAGGTGCTGGGCAGTGGTGAGGGGAAAAATTACCATTCTGACTCCACCAGGTGATTGACTCAGGGTAAGTGCTGGTCAGTAGTGGAGGGCAAAACTACTATTCTAACTCCGCCAAGTGATTGCCTCAGGAAAGGTGCTGGAAAGTAGTGTAGGGCTAAATTGCTATCCTAACTCCCCCAGGTGATTGACTCAGAGAAAGTGCTGGTCAGTGGTGGGGGGCAAAATTACAATTCTAACTCTGCCAACTGATTGCCTTATGGAAGGTGCTGGACACTGGTAGGGGGCAAACTTGCTATTCTAACCCTGCCAAGTGATTGCCACAGGGAAGGTGCTGGACAGTGGGGGGAGACTAAATAGCTATTCTAACTCCGCCATGTGTTTGCCGCAGGGAAGATGCTGGTCAGTGGTGGGAGGGCAAAATTACTATTCTAACTCCACCAAGTCATTGCCTCAGGGAAGGTGCTGGACAGTGGTGAGGGGCAACCTTACTATTCTAACACCAGCAGGTGATTGACTCAGGAAAAGTGCTGGACAGTGGTGTGGGGCAAAATTACTATTCTATCTCTATCAAGTGATTGCCTCCGGGAAAGTGCTGGAAAGTGTTGAGGCGCAAAATTACTTTTGTAACTCCACCAGGTGATTGACTCAGGGAAAGTGCTGGAAAGTGGTTCGGGGCTAAAATGCTATCCTAACTCCACCAGGTGATTGACTCAGAGAAAGTGCTGGTCAGTGGTGAAGGGGCAAAATTACCATTCTAACTCTGCCAAGTGATTGCCTTACCAAAGGTGCTGGGCACTGGTGGGGGGCAAAATTGCTATTCTAACTAAACCAGGTGATTGCCTCAGGGAAAGTGCTGGACAGTGGTGGGGGGCAAAATTGCTATTCTAACTCTGCCAAGTTATTGCCACAGGGAAGGTGCTGGACAGCCGTGGGAGGCTAAATTGCTATTTTAACTCTGCCAGGTGTTTGCCCCAGGGAAGATGCTGGTCAGTGGTGGGAGGGCAAAATTACTATTTAACTCCACCAAGTGTTTGCCTCAGGGAAGGTGCTGGTCAGTGGTGGCGGGGCAACATTTCCATTCTAACTATGCCAAGTGATTGCCTCAGGGAAGGTGCTGGACAGTGGTGATGGGTAAAATTACTATTCTAACACCACCAGGTGAATGACTCAGGGAAAGTGCTGGACAGTGGTGTGGGGCAAAATTACTATTCTATCTCCACCAAGAGATTGCCTCAGGAAAAGTGCTTGAAAGTGGTCAGGGGAAAATTATTATTATTATTCCAACAGATGATTGACTCAGGGAAAGTGCTGGTCAGTGGTGGAGGGCAAAATCACTATTATAACTCCAACAGGTGATTGACTCAGGGAAAGTGCAGGTCAGTGGTGGAGGACAACATTACTATTCCAACTCTGCCAAGTTATTGCCTCAGTAAAGGTGCTGGAAAGTGGCAGGGGGCTAAATTGCTATCCTAACTCCACGAGGTGATTGACTCAGAGATAGTGCTGGTCAGTGGTGGGGGCAAACTTACAATTCTAACTCTGCCAAGTGATTGCCTTATGGACGGTGCTGGACAGTGGTGGAGCAAAATTGCTGTTCTAACTCCACCATGTGATTGGCTCAGGGAAAGTGCTGGACAGTGGTGGGGGCAAAATTGCTATTCTAACTCCGCCAAGTGATTGCCACAGGGAAGGTGTTGTACAGTGGTGGGAGGTTTAATTGCTATTCTAACTCCACCAGGTGTTTGCTGCAGGGAAGGTGCTGGTCAGTGGTGGGAAGGCAAATTACAATTCTAACTCCACCAAGTGTTCGCCTCAGGAAAGGTGCTGATCAGTTGTGGGGGGCAACATTACCATTCTAACTCTGCCAAGTGATTGCCTCAAGGAAGGTGCTGGACAGTGGTGAGGGGCAAAATTACTATTCTAACACCACCAAATGATTGACTCAGGGAAAGTGCTGGACAGTGGTGTGGTCAAAATACTATTCTATCTCCAACAATGATTGCCTCAGGGACAGTGTTGGAAAGTGGTGAGGAGCAAATTTACTATTATAACTCCACCGGTGATTGCCTCCGGGAAAGTGCTGGTCAATGGAGGGGGGCAAAATTACTATTCTAACTCCGCCAAGGGATTACCTCAGGGAACTTGCTGCAAAAGTGGTGGGGGGCTAAATTGCTATCCTAACTCCATCAGGTGATTGCCTCAGGGAAAGTGCTGGACAAAGTTGGGGGGCAAAATTGCTATTCTAACTGCACCAGGTGATTGCCTCAGGGAAAGTGCTGGACAGTGGTCGGGGGCAAAATTGTTATTCTAACTCCGCCAAGTGATTGCCACAGGGGAGGTGCTGGGCAGTGGTTGGGGGCTAAATTGCAATTCTAACTCCATCAGGTTTTTGCCTCAGGGAAAGTTCTGGACAGTGGTGGGGCTAAATTACTATTCTAACTTCACCAAGTGATTGCCTCAGGTAAGGTGCTGGACAGTGGTGGGGGCTAATTTGCTATTCTAACTCCGCCAAGTGATTGCCACAGGGAAGGTGCTGGACAGTGGTGGGGGGCTAAATTACTATTCTAAAACTACCAGGTGATTGACTCAGGGAAGGTGCCGGGAAGTGGTGGGGGGCAAAAATACTATTCTAACATGTAAAGGTGCTTGGATATTGGAAGGTGTTGGAAAGTGATGAGGTACAAAATGCAAGTTAATTGACCTTTGATTCATCTTACAACATAATCACTTTAAAGTTAAACATGTAATCAATAAACTTTTTTTCACAGGTTTAATTATCCTGCAAAAAAACCATCCAAAATTAACCAGCAGCTGAACTTCCTCCAAATCTCTCCAGCACTAACTGAAAAAGCAAAAGGCATTTCACAGGTAAATTATTTAGAAACACTCACAAAACTAACTAGCCCAATTCGCATAGGTATCTGAAAAAAGAGTTAAACAAAAAATCACTTTGAAAGCCACATAAAAATTGCAAGAGCAGACTAAGCAAAGATAATTTTCAAAAAAGTCAGTAATCTCATCTTTATCTTTCAGACAAACCAAACATCAACCAGGAAAGAGAATTCCAAATTCAACCCAACCACCAGCAAAAAGTCCAACCACATCTAAAGGACGAGCAAGTAAACAAGAAAAACCTTTAAAAGGTGAGTAGAATTACAAAAAGACAATAAAAGCCTAATATTCTGTTTGCAGGACTCAACTACAAAACAAATGCACAAAAGCTTAGCATTCATAATTAAAGACAAACGATCTAATAAACAGTATGTTATTTGAAAAGTCAATAGGCAATCAAAAACTATTGACCTACATTTTTAATTCCACAGGTTACAATCAATAAAAAATGTTAAAATCCTAACTTTAAAAAAAAGAATTTTCAGACAAAAATCAAGATGACAACTGGAAGACAAGCAACATACATGAAATCCAGTAGAGTGAATAGGTTATTGAAGTGCAGTGGCTACGTTTATTGTAAGGAGAGATTAACTGAGCCGGGTGTCCTTGGAGGTGTGTTCAATATTACTCATCCCATTGCACAGGTAGAGCGGTTACTCTTGGTGACACAGTTGAAAGGCCCACAGAGCATAACCACTCCGCCTCTGCAACAGAGATTGACGTTAGAGAAAACATAAATCAAATGAATCCACCTCCAATGATCCCTGTGGCTCAGGTTTGAGGAAGGTTTCCCCAAACATTCCTACGCATATAGCAAGTTCTATGCCCACAATCCAAAACTTACACAGAATTATTCAGCGTAAAAAACAGGCAAGTAACCCCCTTCGTGTAACACCTCAAACATACTATGATATTAACATTCCTCCTGAACTAACTGCCATTGTTAGTAATGAAACCTTTCTTTTGCATGATAACAAAAACCCTCAAAAAAGAAAACTAATATTTAGCACAACCCGTAACCTCGTGAAATTAGACTAGTGATATTTGGATGATAGATGGCACTTTTAAATCAACACCCCATCCATTCACCAAAATGTACACTATTCAAGCGTACATTAATAACACAGTAGTACCTTTATTGTACAGGTTACTCCCTGATAAGCAAAACTCAACATACACTGAATTTTTATCAGTGGTAAGAGCTAAAACCTTGAATAAAAGTCCTAGAAAAGCACGGTTATGGAAAAAAAAAGTCCTAGAAAAGTGGTAATTGACTTTGAATTAACCATCATTAACACCATCACCAAAATGTATCCCGATACCCAAATTCAAGGATGTTTTTTCACCTTCACCGGCATATTGGAGAACATTTTTTAAAACATTCTTAGTTAAGGATTACATATCAGATAGTAAAACTGCAATTCGAGTTAAAAAAAAACAGCCCTATGCTTTGTTCCTCCTGACTGTGTATATGAATACTACTCATCTATTACTAAATCTGAATATTTTACTACAAACAATGAAAAATTGGCACCTCTTCTAAATTACTTTGAGGACACATGGATTGGCCATCAAAGCAGGCCAGGTCACAGGAGAAAGCCACGATTTCATGTGTAGTGGTGGAACTGCTACACAACCTGCTTAGAGGGAGGAGAAAAAAAAATAATGCTATAGAGGGATGGCACAACTCCATCAACAAATCTAGTAGAAAACCTCACCCAAACTTGTATAATTTTTGGGAAATTTTGAAAAAGGAGCAAAGTTTCCAAAAATTGAGAATAGCCCAATCATTAACTGGTAGTCTGAACTCACGAATTTCATAAAGAAAAAAAGGAATGTCCGAGCGACTATTGGGTCAAATTCAACAATTTTAGTACATGGTGGCTTCAGACTTCTTACACAATATTGCACACATCCTTCATTTCTAATCTACACTAACCCCTAGTCAACCTTACTTGCCTGTTTTGAAATTCAATTTACAAATTCAATTGCCATTTTTCTAAAACACATTTTAAAATTAAAATAAAAATTGGGTTTCCTACCATAAATTGTCTATTTTCTTCGGCTTTTGGACTTTGGTAAAATCCGGATTTCACCGAGAGTCATGTGCAGTCCATAAATCCAGAGAAAATAATCCATAAACCATGTTAAAATCCAAAACCCGAGTCAAACTTTCAAAAAAGTCCACAGTTTGGCATAGCCATATTCTACAGCAAAATTAGTGCTGCAAACAGTCCTTGGTCCACCTAAAAAAAGCGCATCCCCCAAAAAATAAAAAATAAACGTTTTTGGGGCAAAATTCTCAACAAGAAATCCATCGATGCAATCCTCTATCCACAGTAATCAACCAAATAGAAAAAATCCATTCAGCAAATCTTTTAAAATGTCTAAAAAATCGATTCTGACATCAAGGCCATCTGTGTTTTCGAAACTAACATCTAGACGAAAAAACGCGACTACGTGATACTTTTTTTAGAAAAACCAGACGCTTTAAAAATATTTTAAAAATATTGCTTTCTTTAGACTTTTGTGCTTTTAAAAAATTAAAGCCTTCTTAAAAATATATATCTTAAACCTAAAGTGTCAAGAAAGCAATCAACCTGACGTGGGCCTACAACTACTTCCTGCGTAGGAATGAAAATGTGGGTTAAATCATTCAAAACATGCATAAAACTACTATCCTATTTCACTATCTCCTTCCTCTCTCCTTACAATAAACTGAGCCAAGTACAAACCATATTTAAGGTTTGTAATTTGCCTGTAACTGAGCACAGCTCTTTCTTCCATCCATTCTTGATCGCTATGCTCCATCCATTGTAGGAATGTTGCGTACAACCGGCAATGTCATCGGTATTAGTAAAAATAAAAAAAGGACATTTTCTGTAAGTATGGGCGAATTTTGCGAATTCGCAATCCGCGAAATTGCGTATTTACAGATTCGCAATCTGCAAAATTCACTAATTCTCGCGAATTTTGCGGATTTTTTTTGTGTTCGCAAGTGTTTCTGCCATTTCGCAAGTGTTTTTTACCAGCTCCCAAACACGAACTTACTTGTCGGGTAGCAACGGTTGCGACCATGTTGTTTTTACGTCTGGTTCATCACAGCACCCTCTGTTTCACCACTGCCACCCTCTGTTTCACCACTGCCACCCTCTGGCTCACCCATGCCACCCTCTGGTTCATCACTGTAGATTATGGGGGGGGAAAGCACACCTGCCCTGCCTCAACTGACATGAATTAATTTGGGGCTGATGAATGTGTCACTGAATTTGAGCTGGCACCTGCTTCCTTAGCTGTAAGTGCTTCCTCATTAATGATGAGCTTGAACTTTTGCACCTGCTAAGTGCTTTCAGTTTTGTAAAATTCGTTAGCACACCTGCCCTGCCTCAACTGACATGAATGAATTAGGGGCTGATTAATGTGTCACTGAATTTGAACTTCCAGTCTGGCACCTGCTTCCTTATCTGTAATTGCTTTCTGTTGCAGTGTAATTTTTTTTTAACAGGACCTTTGTGGCATACTTGTAGCTACTCTCTGAGCCTGCTGTGAGGGTCAGAGCAGGGTCATAGAATAGTTGCAAGTAGGCAACTAAACTCTGGAGGGGCCCCTCAGGAAGCACTACAGGGAATGGTTACTAATGATAAGATTGAACTTTTGCACCTGCTGAGTGCTTTCAGTTTTGCAAAAATTGTTTTTCTGCAATTTCACGCGATTCGCGGGCACGAATTTGCGCAAGATCGAATTCGGAAGCCGCAAATATACGATTTGGTTTTTTTGCGGCGTGTTAGTTCGCGTGATTTTTTGCGTTTTCGCAAGCCGCTTGTAGCGCAACGTTGCGAAGTTACCCTAGCGGTCGTACATGGGCGCGCCCATCTTGTTTGCGTGACGTATTTCCGTTTCCAGGCACTATGTGTAATCTCGCAAAGTGTGCGGCTCGCTAGTATAAGTTTGCGTGTGATCGCGAGGGAAATCTCGCGCGAACTTACCCACGCGGTCGTGAACAGGCGCGGCCATCTTGTTTTTCATTCATTGCTATGGTTCTGGGCATGCTTTCTGTATCCTCTGTCAATCTCTGCCATCCTTCGCTTGTTTGAAGTTTTTTTTAATCTATTTTACTTATTATCTATCCCTCTATTTTTCTAGCTCTATATTTTTGTGTTTTCTGCTACTTTTGGTTAATTTTAAACTACTTTCTTAAACTCTTTTCTTTTCTTCTTCCCTATTCTATTTCTTATTTATTATTTACCTTCCTTTCTGCCCAGACCATGGTAAAGGGAGCCGGGAAGCAGCCTGAGAAGGGGAAGGGTCCCGCACCCCGTGCCTGGCTCCCGTGCGGGCGTTTGAGGAGGGAGCAAGTCACAGCCCGGGAGATCTTTAGCGCGGAGGAGGTGGCCGCACTAGTGTTTTATGTCCAGCGCCGCCTCCCCAGGACCATCATGGCAGGCGGCAAGATCGCTAGTGGCTACGGGCTCCGCGAGCGGCAGAAGCGGTGGGAGAAAGGTGTGCCGGGCCATGTATCAACACTCTAGGGTCCGGCGCACCTACAACCAAGCCACCCACCGTTGGACGGATCTCCTGGACCGGGAACGTGACTTGCTCAACCTGCTCGGCATCGAGATCCCCGGGCTTGGTGAGTAGTAGTAGCTATTTCATCACTACTCTGTTTTCTCCTGCTCTGTGTGTTATTATATTGCAAATTTTTGTTTTTTACCAAGCGCAATAATGCTGCCGATTACATTGTAGGTAAATTATATTTCAAAATCTTCTGTGCATTTCAGGTGCACTGCTCTCCTTCTCAGTAGCGTTGCTACTATGCTTATTTGTTTTCAATTTTGTGTCCATTTCATTGGCCTGAGAAATTATGTATGAGTGTAGTTTAAAGAACTGCGTAATGCTAGACACTAAGGGTCAGATTTTCAATTACCAGCGCATCCCTGCAAAGTAGCATGGATGCGCCAGTAATTGTGCGCCACGCCACCACCACCCATGGTGCGCCGTATTTACAATGCGGCGCACCATGGGCCCAAAACGTCACCGAAGCGTTACGCATCTGTGCAGTAAAGGCAGCGCATTGCTGGAGTTGCGTCGCAACGATGGCGCAGCTCCAACAATGCTCTGGGGTGCCCTATCTCCCCAATGCTGCATCAAGCCGTACGTCTGCTTCAAGCAGGCGCAGGGTTTGAGTCACGCATCATTGTCCTAAAAGTGACTCATTGAAATCTTGTAGATTTCCCTCAGCCACTTTTAGGATGCGTTCCTGCACAGGAACGCCCTCCCTTGCGCCGGAACGCCCCCTGATGCCGCAGGGCTTTACAACGTGATGCATCTCCCATACGCATCACGTTGTTAATATACGCCGCACCATGGTGCTGCGTCACAAAAGTCACGCAACAATGGATCAAAAGAGCCGCAAGGGGCTTGTAAATCTGCCCCTACAGACTCAAGTCCAGTCCTTCCTTTGTACACTTGGCAATAAGAAGAAATAGTGGTGGTGGATTGATAGTTTGAGTATTTTAATGACTGGTTAATGTAGTAGGAAACTTTTTAGTGTTGTCGCTGATCTGCAATCACGATGGAGTTTGTCTGTCACTTCGCGTGCTGCGGACTGCTGCCTGCCAGCCCTAGGCGAACCTTTTTAGTAGTTTGTTTAGTGAGTTACATAACTTTCCAAGTTGACGGTCCGCAAATCAAGCAATACTAATATCGTAGTAGACCACATGAGATAGGTCAATATATCCAGTGAAATAGTTGTCTATTTGCTATTTCGCCAAAATATTTTGTTATTGTTCTTTTGAAATGTTTGATTTGGTTGACAACAATCATCCATGTTTTCGGGTCTTTCTTTCTTTCATGTTGTAGATCAGCTCCCCCCAGGGGCAAGAGGACAGAGGAGGAGGGGTTATCGGCTGCTGCTGCTGTTCAAGGCCAGGATCGGTCAGGTGAGGGCTCCTTTGCTGGCCCTGGTAAGTTTTAATTTTAATATAGAGTACCTATTTTTTCCTAGCATTCCTCATTCGATTTTTTCTAAATCGTCTTTGATCTTCTTGTAGACTGTATCTAAATTCTTATCCTGCCTCTACTATGACTCCCTGTGGTATTACTAGATTATTCTTATTAGTCTGTCTGTGTAGCTAACTAAGATTGCACATTTGGCAAAAGGTGTTAAACGAAACTCCCATTCTAGTAAGCAATAGCTCTATGCACTGAGTGCAGTCCTCTGGGATTGTCCATAATGTCTTTTCAAGTCTTCTAAATGTTTATGCTTTGACAATTACCAACAATAAAAAGGTGCATGACCACCAAGAAAGAATAAGATACTTCTTTACTTTTGGTTTGGATAGGAGGACAATCCATACTACTACTCTTGCAGGGACAAATCTGCACAAACAGAACTATGGACACTAAATAGTGCATTGTTTATCAATTATAATAGGCGCAGGTAGACTTTCCACATACCTCAGTGATATCACACTTCGAAGAACCCCCAATCTCCTTACTGACTAGATAGTGTGGCAGAGTCATTTAGCTCCCGAATTCATCGATGAGTGATCCCCAATGATGATTATCCAACGCAGGACAAGAGTACGGAGTCAGAGTCCAGAAGTTTCAGAGGCACGGACTCATGCTTGCAAATTGCAAAACCTTATGCTCATTCACTCTTGACCAAAAACCACAGAGTCTATTTAAGTTTTAAAGCTTTATTAAAAGTAAAAATATTTATTAAAATCAAGCTTGTCATAAAACATAAACGGTTGATTAAAAATGGAAAAGTGCTTAGTGATTTATTTCACACATTTATTGTGGGCGAGCCGAGCCCTCACCTGGTTTGAACTTTAATTTTTCTTTTTGGTGCTGAATCGTTGGTCACTCTGTCCTAGTGATGATGATTTGTTCTTAGAAGTGAAGCTTCTGTCTGTTATGAGAAAAATGGTGCGTGTTAAAATGCAAGCATTCATCAGTTGTGCCAAAAAGTGTAGCAAGACAACACCCTTCCCTGGAAAAAGGGACATTTTTACTTTAGAGTAGACAGTCACAAATTATTAGATTGGTTTCTGTATTCACATTTCTTCATTCCTAGACAAAATACTAGTGAGTGGTGTATGTCTATGACATCTAACATTCTTAAATGTACTTTGTAGGTGGAACATCTGGTGCTGGGCCCAGCGCGGAGATGGAGGAGGACACTTCTGGGGAGGAGGCGGTGCAAGTGCCGGACGAAACTGCTGTGCGGGTTGCCACGGTAGTGGCGGGCAGTGGTAAGCTCTTATATTCCTTACTTATTGAGATTGCAGACCGCATAGTGTGCTCTCTGCACGGGTGTAGTATATATGTTCTACAGTTAAGTTACTATACTGTTAAGCAGACTTTCAAATTTAGAACAAAGTTTTTATCAACCAGGTAGTAGCCTCCTCTAAATTTACTTCAACTAAGCGGTGAATTTATTTTCGAGAATCCAAATCAGATCTGAGATGAACTTGATGGATGGAATGAACGAAAAGCGAAAGAAGGGTGTAAGTAAGTGTGGAAGGACGAGCAAGTTAAAAGTAATGATGACTGACAAAGAAGAATGATACGTGCTTGATTGGTGCCCGAGGTGGCTGGGAAGGAATATAATGCATGGCTGGGTGAAGGATGAAGCAAGGATGGGTGGAAGGAGAACAGTCTGGGTGGGTGAAACAGAAACTGTATGTGTGCACAATATATGCTTTGGTTGAAATTCAAATGCAAGTCAAGCACGGATGTATGGTGTAAGAGTCCAAGAAACAGGTAAAGTTTAAGAAGCTTTATTCAGCAGCACAGCATCATGTAAGCAGCTTCAGAGTCCAGGTACAACTGACTCAAAGAAGCAGAATGCATCACCAGGAAAGTTCTGAGAACTAGAACACAATGATCCAGGTCTCATGCCATTAAAGGGGAAGGAATAAAAGGTAAGATATATAGTGCAGGATGTAACACATCTCCCCCAGAAAATGGAAAGCAAGGAAATAACATATATACAAAATCATAATTAAACAAGAAAAGCAACATATTATATATAGTCCCGTAAAGATATGGGTCTCTTACGAATTCGGGAATCTTCCTTGATTCTACAGGCAATAGAATCAGGGAAAGGCCTAGAACACTGGTCTGGTACAGAATTGGAACAATTTCGAGGAAAAGAATGAGTATTCGCACCAAACTGGATAGGACACTTTGCAACCTTGCTTACATTCCAGATCTTACCATCTTGCGTGATAACAGAGTTTTTGAAAACATTTTTAACTTGAACAGGTCTACCATATTTGCTCACACCCTTGCTAACAAAAGAAGGTTTCAGAATTTTGACACAATCTCCCACAGCCAAACCATGCTCTCTTGCCTTCCACCTCTTATTATACCACACAGCAGATTTATTCTGTTTAGAAGCAACTCTGTCCGCAATAAGCTTGACATCCACAACATCCTCACAAAAAGCCTTACACTTCTCCTTGAACCACCAAGGACAAATAACAGAAGCTGGATCTCTTCCCTTAAGCAACTTGAATGGACTAACCTCTGTGGTTGTGTGTGGAGTTATGCGGTAATGCCAAAGTTTCTCTCTGAGGATATTCAACCAATTTTCCCTTTCCTTAATGGCATCCACAATAAAGTTCTTTAACACACGATTGAACCGCTCGACTTGACCATTCTCATGCGGTTCGTAAAGAGAAGTCCTAACATGTTTAATGTTACAAGACTGTAAAAATGATTGCATTTCTGATGAGACTAATTGTACTCCATTGTCTGACACCAACACAGAAGGACAACCTTCTCTAGAAAATACTTCCTGAAAGAACAAAATTATTACCTCAGAAGTGATCTTTGACACAAATTTTACTTCTGGCCATTTCGAATGGTAATCAATAATTACAAGAGCAAAACGAGAAGACTCAGGTAAAATACTAAATGGACCAGATATATCGAAAGCAATTTTGTTCCACGGAACTTCAGGCCACGCTACTGACTTAAGGGGTGGAACAACAACTTTTAACATCTTGTCTTTGTCACAACACTCAATGCATTCCCTAACAACACGATCTACAAATCTGTCCAAACCAGGCCACCAAAAATTCAACCTAATAAGACGCTTCATGGCAGAGATCCCAGGATGGGTTTTGTGCGCCAACTTGAGTATCAACTCCTGAACACCAACCGGTGAAACACACTTGTCACCTTTAAAAACCAAATTACCTTCGCAGAACAACTCATCAGCAACATTAAAAAACGGCACAATATCTTCTCTGATATTAGCTTTGTTGGGCCAACCTTCCAACAAGTATTTCCTCAATGTAATTAACTTATCATCTTCTTCCTGACACTTGAACCAAAACTGTTCAGTAATCTCTTGATACTGAGTATCGACAAAATCTTGCAAACTAGACACAAAGTCTACATCTTTACACCCACTTACACTGTCAACCAAACTAAGACAAGGAAGACGTGATAGGCAATCAGCCGTAACATTTTTCTTTCCAGGTATATATTCCACCGTAAAGCTATATTCCTGCAACTTTGATGTCAAACGTGCAATCCTCGCTGTAGAATTCCATCCTCCTCCCACTGATAGAATATGAACAAGAGGCTTATGATCTGTTCTTAAAATGAATTTACTACCCCAAATGTAGATTCTATAATGTTCTATAGCCCACACACATGACAGTAACTCTCGCTCAATAACTGCATACCTGCGCTCTGTCTCACTCAGAGTCCTGGATGAGAAAGCCACATTCCACTCTGACACACCATCTGTTTGGGAAAGCACACATCCCAAACCGTACAAACTTGCATCCGTGGTAATTATACATTTTTTTTCCATCCTAAAGGGTCTTAAAGTAGGTGAATTGACAATGTCCTTTTTGATCTCAGAAAAAGCCTTTTCTTGCTCTGTGTCCCAAACAAATTCATTCTTTTGTCTCAAAAGTTTCCTCAAAGGCTCCATTTTAGTAGCAAAATTAGCAACAAATTTGCTGTAGTACTCACACATGCCCGAAAAGGACAGGAGCTGTTCTTTAGTACTAGGAGCTGGGGCATTAAGAATGGCTTCCACATTCGATTTCTTTGGAACCAAACCTTCCCCTGAAAGGGTATGTCCCAAATACTCCACTGACTTTCTAAACAAATTGCATTTATGTGCTTTAAGAGTGAGACCATAGTTTTGCAATCTGGAACACACTTCATCAAGATGGACAGAATGTTCAGCATTATTTTTAGAAAAAATCAGAATATCATCCTGAAAGCACTTAACATAAGAATCAAGGTCTCTAAAAATCTGAAACATCACACGCTGGAAGACAGAAGCGGCAGAAGCCAACCCAAATGGCATTCTTCTGTACTGGAAGAGACCCATGGGTGTAATAAAGGCAGTACATTTTTTAGATTCTTCTGTCAACTCTATTTGATGGTACGCTGACCTAAGGTCCAGGGTGGAAAAGATCTGCGCACCATCAAAAAATGAAATCAATTCATTTATATTGGGAAGCGGATGACAATCTATAACAATGTTTGAATTGAGAGCCCTCAAATCAATACAGACTCTCAACTTTTGATCAGGTTTTCGTACGAGAACTATGGGTGAAACCCATTCAGATGACTCTATGGGTTCTATGATATTATCCTTCAAAAGATCATCTAGCATATCTTTTAATTCAGATCTAACATTGAGAGGTACACCTCTCAATTTCTGCTTCACAGGAATGGCACCCTCCTTTAAAACAATTTTGTGTGCAAAGCCTTTCAATTTTCCTAGTTGATCGCAAAAGACTTTGTTAAATATTTTTTTCCAAAAAGAGGTAACATCCTCTACTCCTTCACTAATACTATTAACCATCTCCTGATCACTACAAAGCTCAATGGGATCCTTAGCTCGTGGATTCAATTTGATACCGAGTTCCCATTGATCTTGCCATCCAAGAACATTTACTCCCTTGAAAGCTATTTCAATTTGATATAGGCAAATCTACCTCTGAAAGTTAAAGGCACATTTAAAAATCCCTCAATAGAAATATTGCCTCCATTAAAACTCTCAGCTAAAATATCAGATGGTTGTAATTTAGAAAAATCACACACCTCATGTAGCTTCTCATCGAAGTATTGTTTGGTGATAATGGTCCATGGGGACCCAGAATCTATCATCAATTCAACATCCATCCCCAAAATGTCAAAGATGCATTTAGGTGACTTCTTACTAGTCAAAACAATAGTACCACTTTGTAAGATGGAAACAACATAGCCTTTTGTAACTTCCTGTGATGTGGTATCAGAATTGTTAACTGAAGACACTTTGACAGGAGTGGGATAATTAGAAATAGAACGTGATTGTACTGTTCGTCCCTGTGTATTGAAACGTTTTTCTCTGCAGACATTACCAAAGTGTCCCATTTTACCACATATATTGCAAGTTCTTTTTATGGCAGGACATCCTGGAAAAGAAGCGATATGTGACTTATTGCCACATCTAAAACAGGAAAATGAATTGCCGTTAATATCAGGTTTCTTGTAATTACCACTTGACCAATTTTTAGTACCAGTATATGTGGTAGTAATATTATTCCCTTCATTTCTGGGCTTAACTAAGCACACTACTTCTTCCTCAACATTAGTTTTGTTGCCATTGGCACTTTGTTTATCTACAATATCCATCCACTTTTCAGACATCTCTGTCGACTTAGCAATAGCAATACTTTCTTCCAAGCTAGGATCACCTAAGCACCATAATTTATCTTGGACCTTCTTATTTTTAACATGAACAATAATTTGGTCACGTATCATCTCATCAGCCATTATACCAAAGTTACAACGTAAAGTCAGAGCTCTCAAAGAAGTGAGAAAATCATCGAATGATTCATCTTGTTTCTGCGCCCTGGTATAAAATTTAAAGAGATTAAGAGCAATATTGGCAGTAGGTTTAAACCTTTTTTTCAGTCTAGCAAGAGCTTCAGAATAAACATTAAGGTTATCACCACTTCCAGAGGGAGCAGAAACTTGAGGCAAGGTTCTAAAAATCTCTTGCCCTTCTGAACCAAGACAATGCAATAATATACTTTTTCTTTTTTCTGCACCCATTCTCTCTCCATCTATGGCCCTCATATAATTGAAGAATTCTTCCTTCCATCTTGCCCAAGGTAAAGGAGGATCACATTTGATTTGTAGAAATTTAGCAGGAGGATCAAATTGCATTTTAAAACATAAGGAAGGAAACAGTATAAGTAAATATGGCAAACTTTTCTAAAATGCACTATAAAATGTACCCCAACTGTAAGAATAAATAAAGTACAAGTAATGTTGGAGTGGTAAACATCCTGAAATGAAGAATGTTAAAGTATATATAGTATTACTGAAGAATTCATAATGACAAAAGTGATGAAAAGTAAGTTCCTTCCTGTAGCTGGACAATAATAAAGTACCTTCGTGGCTCAAATGTTGTAAAATGTAGAAAAAGTGAAAGCGCTTGTTAATAAAGCAAATTGTTTCACAAATAAATGAAGAAAAACGGCATCTTCGTGATCGTGTAGTTGTTGCCAGGTAACAGGATGCCAATTAAGCAAAATGGCAGCACGTTGCTCGTAGCGTCGGTACGTGTGACGTCACGAAATGCAGCGTGTCACAGTGCGCGTGAGACGCATGGGATATGTTGCTGGGAAACAACTGAATGGCTGACGTCTCAGAACACACGCGATGTTTGCCGCGTAGCTAGGAAACAACTGGCTGGCGATGACGCTTCAAAGAACACGCGATTTTTGACGCGTAGAGAGGAACGTTTCCTTCGGTAACTAGGCAGCAGACGGCAACAAGCAGAACAGTACCTTTGGTAACCAGGCAAACGGAATTTTCTGAAAGATCGCCGGTAGCAGGTACACGATTGAAAGATGCAACATTAGAAATCCCATGTAAATTGAAGATAAAAGACGCAAATTTTCTCCAGTATTAGGATGAAAGCAGGAACCAAATCAGAGAGCCATAGCTTGAAGAGAATATTTTCTTGAGGGTAGCAAAACAGCAGAATGTTCATAGAAAGGTCCAAATAAGTCCCAAATAGAAAAATTGGGTTCACTCCGCTCCTGTGCTGTAGATGGCTGGAGTCCTCGTCGCCAAATTTTGTAAGAGTCCAAGAAACAGGTAAAGTTTAAGAAGCTTTATTCAGTAGCACAGCATCATGTAAGCAGCTTCAGAGTCCAGGTACAACTGACTCAAAGAAGCAGAATACATCACCAGGAAAGTTCTGAGAACTAGAACACAATGATCCAGGTCTCATGCCATTAAAGGGGAAGGAATAAAAGGTAAGATATATAGTGCAGGATGTAACATATGGCTTGCGGTTTCCCAAATAAAATGAAAAGGTTGTTTTCCCGTGAGAAAACGTAAGGTTTGTCCAGATGAGAGACATGAAGAAGAATGATTGACATATAGTTTGAATGGATGGATGCCTGGATCATGGTACTATCTGACTCTTAGATAGCATATGTGTATCTAGAGAGAGTAGACGGTCACTGGATGAACTAAGTGTTACTTTGAAGAGCATGTAACACCGCACCTGCACGTCCGTCCCAGTGTAGGAAAGGCAAGGAAAAGAAGTTGTAATTTTGTCCGAATACTACCATGAATAGTAGCAGTAGTTTGTATTGCAAGCACAGCATATATCCGGCTATTACGATGGCCACTCACTACCTCTGTTAATAAGTTTAGTAGAACTCGGTCATTCATGTGTGGATGTATCACTGTTCACTCAATAAAAAGCAAAGCACCTAAAGTCATCCCATATGTAAGCAAATACATACCATGTGCAGTGATAGATAATCAGATTATTTATCTTCTTCATTTTCCTTTTCTAGTATTCATTGGCACTGTAGGGTGAAAGTTAAATTAATTAAGCAGTAGCCCTTGTAACAGAGTATTCTCAGTGCCACCCATAATAGAAAAGTAAGAGAATTACCACCTGCATGTACTGGACTGGTACAGTAACACAAGTCTGTCTCACTCATCATGGCGGGCGTCTGTTTTTCTTGGGTGCAAGTTGACTGCGCTGGCATTATGCCTGCTTGAAGAAGTTAACGTACCAATTTTGCTAAACAAGAGAGAAGAAGAAGAATAAGACTGGTATACTGTCATAGTCGACTCTAATGGAGTGAGTCCATAGTGCTCATAGAATTGCTTCCTTAAACTCCCACTAATGTTAGAGCAAGGATGAAGAAGTGGGAGGTTAGATAGATACTGGCCACAATAGTTATGTACTGCGCTCACAAGTTGTTAGTTCTACTGTGACACAACTTTCTGCTGAATCATTTTGTGTTAATCTTAAAGAGCATTGGTTACAGACTATGTCTTTCTTTCTTCATATAGATGCTCCTTCCAAACCAACACGGATGGAGCTGGCTAAAAGGGCCCGGCAACGGAGGCTGGAGGCCACTGTCGCCGAATATTGGCGGCTGGTGGCCCAAGAGGAGGAGGACACGCAGAGTACGTCGAAAACATCCACGGCGACACCTGCATCCTCCTCCGCGCTCCCTAGGTCAGCCAGTCAGCGCAGCAGGTCTCCAGCGGTACGGAGCCGGGGTACCGCAGCCACCCGCCACCGCCGAGCAGCAAAGAAATCAGCTGCCCCCCACAGCAGGTGCAAGGCACGCGTGCACCGCCTTTCACTTAGGGTGTCCTACCTCGAGCAGGAGCTCCTCAACACCAAAACCCTGCTCGAGACCCTCCGCAAGGAGCATGCCGACCTGGCGCGAAAAGTCAACAGCAGCCAGCAGTAGGAGGAGACTGTCCCTTGCCCCTTTTTTAAAGACTTCTGGGGGGTGGGAATTGGGAGTTGGGTTTTCTACTTTTTTGGACATAGTTTTCACGGACATTCGTTGGGGTTCGGGAGGGGGGGTGGGTTGGGTCTTGCGGGAGATTATTTATGTTAGGGATATACTTTATACTTTATCTTAGCATACGTGTTTTTTACTGCTTTTGAGGCTGGTGGGTGGGGATTTAACAGTAAGTTTGTTTTCCTGAAACTTAAGTGGCATCTTGATTCAAGTTGTGTGAGTACTAGTAATTGCCCAAATGTTTTCAAAACTAAGTGCCTGTCACAGAGTAAGTGAATTCAATAGTCCTAGGACCGTCAGTCTCTCGTCTCTCCTAATACTCCATTATACTACCTCCCCCCAAACGCTTATCTTGCCTGTAATTTGTGTTTGGAAATAGGGCTAGGCACAGGGCTGGCTGCACGGGAAATGGCGATTAACGTTGGCAATCCTGGGCGGATGAAATGTCATCATTGCGGTGGTACTTGTGGTGTTACACAGTGGCAGTTGCAGCATCTGAAAAAAAAGAAACTGAAACCTTGTTTGTCCTTACCGTAGCATTAGAACGGTACGATAGAGAATATAGCACCTGACAGTACACTAGAACAGTGCCACAATGTAGCCTAACAAATGGTAAAGTATTGAAAGTATAACTAGTACTTGCGTTGAATTTCTTTGACATTGGCTACTACTACAAGAAATAGTACTGAAGGTGAAGGACACAGCAGCGTAATAATTTGCCACGTCTAGGAGGAGGATGTTCTTGATGACCAATCAAGTTGATGGCGCACATGAAAATCTGCTTTCATTTGCCAATAGTGACTCAGTGTCAAGCTGAGTAAGAATATATCCTCGGATTCCTTCACCAGCCTGTTGCTATGACCCTATCCTCCCCAGCAAGTGTGTGGAATTATTGCTGTCATTTAGTCACACATCAACCAAAACCACACAGCCCGGGGGAAGAGGGTTAGGGTTTGGAAAATGGATGGGAATGGGGTTTTTTGGGAAAGTTTTGTTGAGAGAAGAAAAAAAAAGCACAGCATGGACAAACAATAATTGAAGATAAGCAAATCTTTGGGTACAAAGCTATCCATAAATCTTTTAAGTGACATAAAGGAAGTGCATGCACTACTGCATGCATGGTTACTGAAAAGTAAGTAGTACTTTCGACAACCGTGAATGAAAGAATGCGACAGTACAGGGCTGCAGTAATAATTATGCGTTTTCACTTGCCTATCTCTGCACTCCGAGAAACACTTCTTACATTAAATTAGGTTTAAAAAATAGCAGAAGTAAAACCTATAGAATGGCTGTAGGGATGAATTTAGAAGCAGAGATCAAAGAAATGCAGAGTTACACTCATAGAAGTTCACAGCAATAACATTACTTAAAAGATAATTAGAAAAGAACGGATACTGTATCTGTATGTTGTTGTAGTTGTCCTGTTGAATTTGGTAAGTTGCATGCATCCAACCATTCCTCTTATTAGCGGGACTCCTCCATTCCATCTGACGCTCCGTCCATCAATGTTGGTGACCAGAAGACACCCTGTCCACTGCCTGCCTGGCAGATGCTGAATTGCGGCTCGCTAATGTGAAGCCTGACTTCATCCTTTTTTTCCCATTGCACAGACTGAAACCCGGCCTGTAATTATTGATGGAAAAACAGGAAGTGATATTAGAACACCACTGACAAATAAATATAAGGTATGTACGCTGTGTAGTGCAAAAAGTCACACTCTGAGTTTCCTAATAGACAGTACAATATTTTTGAAAGTGCCTACTCTGTCTGAGTCTCCTTTTGAAGGATAAATAAGTATGGGCGAATGAATTTAGCGGATCTTTCCCCTCAAGCTAGGTGTACTGTAAACTGTGTTTTAGAACAAAATTAGACCTACCCAGCAGTGCTCCCAGACCCTTACTAAACCCAGTCGCAAAAATGTAGAAGACCCCCAATCAGATCTCCAAAAACGAGGCCTAGTAGAAAATGGTGACAAAACGTACTTTGAAAGTAAAGTAGGCCCAAATCCCCCCTTACCCACCATGGATTGTATTCAAACCACTTGCAAGCAAGCAA
This sequence comes from Lissotriton helveticus, assembly GCF_964261635.1. NCBI lineage: Eukaryota > Metazoa > Chordata > Amphibia > Caudata > Salamandridae > Lissotriton > Lissotriton helveticus. The sequence goes on along the minus strand of NC_136063.1, from coordinate 595,585,760 downwards.
AAGTATCCATACCCAGCATTGCTCCAAGACTCGCAAACCCCCCCACAAACAGCAGGAACCCCCACAAACAGCCCCCCGAAAACAGTAGAGTGAGCGAAATCTCAGAAAATGCAAACACTTTTTCCCCAGGGATTGTCCCAAAACACTTTCTTTCGGGTATTAGACCTTCCCAGCAATGGCCCCAGAACTGTCAACCCGGGCGTAAACAAGTTTAACCCCCCAACAAGCCAAAAGGCAAAACCCGGGAAAAGCCACACTTAAAAAACGTTGGGCCTACCTGGAATTCAGTCCAAATGCGCTCTGCAGCTAGGCCCCAACTCCCCTTTTCCACTATGGGTTTCCTGAAAAACAAATGCAATCAACATTAGACTGTGCCAGCAGTGCTCCCATACCCCAAAACCCACCCATAAACACCTGTAACCCCCCCAAACAGCACCTCAAAGAAAAGCAAGTCAGCATAAACGCAAACAAATTTTCACCTCCGATTTTGTCCAAACCACTTTTATCATGTATTAGACATTCCCAGCAATGGCTCCAGACCCCTGCAGCCACCCGCAAAAAAGCAGAACACCCCCAAACAGGCAAAAAGCAAAAATGGGCCTACTACCTTCAATTCTGTCCAAATACGCTGTGCAGGTAGGCCCTAACTTCCCTTTTCCACCATGGATTTCCTGAAAAACAAATGCAATCAACATTAGACTGTGCCAGCAGTGCTCCCAGACCCCAAAACCCACCCACAAACACCCGGAACCCCCCCAAACAGCACCTCAAAGTCAAGCAAGTCAGCAAAAACGCAAAAAAAAATTCACCTCCGATTTTGTCCAAACCACTTTTATCCGGTATTAGACATTCCCAGCAATGGCCACAGACTCATCAACCAAGGCCGAAAGACGTAGAAGACCCCCAAACAGCCAAAAAGCAAAACTACAAAAATGGGGACAGAAATTTTCAGGCAAATTTCCAAAATCACTCTGCGCGCGCTCTGCAGCTAGGCCCTAACTCCCCTTTGCCACCATGGATTTGCTTCAAACCTCTTGCAATCAAAAGTATCCATACCCAGCAGTGCTCCCACACCCCAAAACCCACCCACAAACACCAGGAACCCCCCAAACAGGCCCCCAAAAACACGACAGAGAGCGAAAATTATAAAAAGTTAAAAACTTTTTCACCATGTATTTTATCCAAAACACTTTTATCCGGTATTAGACCTTCCCAGCAATGGCCCCAGACCCGTCAACCCAGGCGGAAACAAGTAGAAGACCGCCAAACAGCCAAAAAGCAAAACTACAAAAATGGGGACATTGACATTTTCAGGCAAATTTCCAAAATCACTCCACGTGCGCTCTGCAGCTAGGCCCTAACTCCGCTTTGCCACCATGGATTTGCTTCAAACCTCTTGCAATCAAAAGTATCCATACCCAGCAGTGCTCCCAGACCCCAAAACCCACCCACAAACACCCGGAACCCCCCCAAACAGCACCTCAAAGACAAGCAAGTCAGCAAAAACGGAAAAAAATGTCACCTCCGATTTTGTCCAAACCACTTTTATCCGGCATTAGACATTCCCAGCAATGGCCCCAGGCCCCTGAAGCCACCCAGCAAAAAAGCAGAACACCCCCAAACAGGCAAAAAGCAAAAAAGGGCCTACTACCTTCAATTCTGTCCAAATACGCTGTGCAGCTAGGCCCTAACTCCCCTTTTCCACCATGGATTTCCTGAAAAACAAATGCAATCAACATTAGACTGTGCCAGCAGTGCTCCCAGACCCCAAAACCCACTCACAAACACCCGGAACCCCCCCAAACAGCACCTCAAAGACAAGCAAGTCAGCAAAAACGCAAAAAAATGTTCACCTCCGATTTTGTCCAAACCACTTTTATCCGGTATTAGACATTCCCAGCAATGGCCCAGACCCCTGCAGCCACCTGCAAAAAAGCAGAACACCTCCAAACAGGCAATAAGCAAAAATGGGCCTACTACCTTCAATTCTGTCCAAATACACTGTGCAGCTAGGCCCTAACTCCCCTTTTCCACCATGGATTGCCTGAAAAACAAATGCAATAAACATTAGACTGTGCCAGCAGTGCTCCCATACCCCAAAACCCACCCACAAACACCCGGAACCCCCCAAACAGCACCTCAAAGACAAGCAAGTCAGCAAAAACACAAACAAAATTTCACCTCCTATTTTGTCCAAACCACTTTTATCCGGTATTAGACATTCCCAGCAATGGCCCCAGACCCCTGCAGCCATCCGCAAAAAAGGGCCTACTACCTTCAATTCTGTCCAAATACGCTGTGCAGCTAGGCCCTAACTCCCCTTTTCCACCATGGATTTCCTGAAAAACAAATGCAATCAACATTAGACTGTGCCAGCAGTGCTCCCAGACCCCAAAACCCACCCACAACAACCTAAAAGCCCGCCAAACAGCACCCCAAAGACAGGCAAGTGATCAAAAGCGCAAAATCTTTTTCTGCTCCGATTTTCTCCAAACCACTTTTATCCGGTATTAGACCTTCACAGCAATGCCCCAGACCCGTCAACTCACCCGCAAAGAAGTAGAACACCCCCACGAGTGCAGAGTCTTTCTTCATTGGGCTTAATCCAGCCATCTGCTTTGAGGGAAATAGGAGTCTGGAGGAGGAGGATAGAGGAGCATGTTCTTGTGAACTTGTGAACCTGCTGAATGCAGACTGCGGCACCTTCAAATCAATAAGCAAATAAGTGAAGACAGTTCTGCTGATGGGCTTGTTTTTGTGATTAGGTGATTAAAGTTTTTTTTTATATAGATTTTGCAAAACAAAGAAAGACAGACACACAGGAATAAAAGTGAATGAGGACGAAAAAGAAAGTTAGTGATTCATTGACTCATTTTCAGGGCTCTGTGTCAGGGAAGAAGAGCTCGTACTCAAACTCTGCTAATTCAGACAGGAGTAGGTCAGTTAACAGGGAAGAACTTCCCTCATCTAAGTTGGTGTCCTCCTCGTCTTCTTCCTGCGTGCATTCTCGTATTTTTTAATCTGGTGGAATGAAGTGCTGATTCATCTTGATCATTGTTAACCTCTCCACATTTTTGGGCGAGAGGCAGGTTCTTTTGGAAGTTACAATTCCACCAGCAGCACTGAAAACACGTTCAGAAGACACACTTGCGAGTGGGCAAGACAAGTAATTTATAGCCTGGTTGGTGATCTCTGGCCACACACCTCTTTTCCCATGCCAATACGCCAATGGGTCATGAGGAACATGGACCTCTGTTGAGTCATTCAGATAGGCCTGCACCATCGACTCAAGGTTCTCCAGGGTTCCTCCACTTTGCTTACTTTTTTCTGGGACGATTTGAGAAGCAAACCCAAGCTGAGTTAGCCAATCCTCTTCTTCACACAATATTACTGTTGTGTCTGGTGCAGATGATACGGTAGCTGGTGTCGTTAACAGCTGAGAGGGATCACTCACTTCTGCCACAGATGCAGAAGTGGATTGTTTTGACTGCGGATGGCCTGCTGATGTACTGCCTTTTCCTTCAATTTCCTGCCGTTCTTTTTCAAACCGAGTGGCTGACACAGCTAGCCAATGTTTGTACTTTGTAACATCTGCGTCATCAAAAGGAAAGAATACTCTGCCTGCCACTTCCTTTTTGTACCGTGGATCCAGAATAGTAGCAGAAATGTAATGCTGTTCTGTATGGATCAATTGAAGACGATCATCGCGAAGGAGGCGCTGTAATAACTTCTCCGCCAACTCAAATGTTTCTTCCTTTCCATCTTTTTCAAACGTAGAAGATACCACCTTCAGTTTGTCCTCTAGCATGCGCAATAATGGGATAGCTTTTCCCAAATTACAGTCCTCCCTGTTGACTGCACGCGTGAAGACCTCAAAAGGACGAAGCATGTCTGTCAGGCTTTTAACTAGCTCCCATTGCTCCACCTGTATCCTCATGTCTATCATAGGTGTACCCAGTTTAAAGAAATACTGATCGACTACCGCATACTGCTCATACAGACGCTCAAGCATGTAGAAGGTTGAGTTCCAATGTGTTGCCACCTCCTGGATGTGTTCTTTCACTGGCACTTTACGTTCATGTTGCAGGCACCTCAGCTGCTTCCGGGTCTTAAAAGAATGGTTGAAATGTGGGCACATTCTTCGGCAGGTGGTCAGTAACTCGGAGACTGGACTTTTTTCACTCAAGAATTTTTTAACAACCAGGTTTATACAGTGCGCCAGACACGGCACTCTGAAATAGTTACCCTTATCCATGGCCTTAACTACATTGGCGCCATTATCAGTGGAAACATAACCAATCATGCGTTTTCTTGGGGACAGCCATTCAAAGACCTTTGTGTTAAACTCATGCAAAATGTTTTCTCCTTTATGAGTTTTCTCCATGGCAAACATGGCTATTGTTGCATGTTTCCGAGCAGCTTTAAAAACTTTGTCCGTGTCAACACCTGCGCTTAGCTTTGCTTTAACCCTTGAAAAAGAGACCCAGTGTGCAGTGATGCAAATGTAATCAGTGGCTGCGCAACTGGTCCACATGTCTGTTGTCAGATGTATAGTGTGAACAGCACTCTTTTGCAAAGCTGCCCCAATCACCTCCAGCACATCTTCATGTAGTGCTGGAACCGCAACTCTGGCAAAATAGAACCGGCTAGGAACCTTCCATTTAGGGCAGAGGGTTGCCACCATTTCAAGAAAACCCACCCCTTCCACAAAAGAAAAAGGGAGAAGGTCCAGTGCTAGCATTTTAGCCAGCTTAGTGTTATACAGACGCGCCGTTGGGTGGTTGCGTTCAAATGGCGCACCTGAAAACAACATGCTTCTAATGGTGGGCTGGACCATTTTACGGGATGATGATGACTTTTTCGACCCAGTTACGCTCAGTGATGATGAACCTTTTCGCATTGGTGTCTCACTCTCGCACACTCTTAGTTTGGCTCATATATCTTGCAGGGGGTGTGCTGCTGCTGACAGGGGTACTGGGTGTAAATGAAGAAATGTTTGACGCTTCTTCCTCCTCGTCATCAGCAGATGAAACATCAACGGATACAATTTGTTGACTTGCAATTCGGCCTGCCTTGATCTCCCTTAGGTGCGCATGCCATTTGACAGTGTGCTGTCTTTCAAGATGACCTCTCTGGCCTCCGGTACCATAGTTGGTACCAAGCTTACCACGACTAACTCGAACCTTACAAATGGTACAAATGGCCATGTTTTCCCTTGTTGGGCTAACACTAAAGAAGTCCCAAACTGCAGACTTCAAATGTCTGTGGGGGGTGGAGGAGGCGATACTGGGAATGCTGCTAATGCCAGATGAAGTGGAGGATGTGTTTTGCCGAAATTTAGTACGTTGTGCACTTACAGCACCACTAATTGAGGAAATGGAGGTCGAGGTGGATGGAGGTCCCTTCTGGCGAGAAAATATGGAAGCTGTAGGTGGTGGTGTACTAGTTAACTGCATTGGTGGTGGTCCCATTGACACGTCGCCAACATCACGCTCAGCAGCATTTCGGGATAGGGTATAAATGTCTGTTTGCTGCATGCCTCGTGAGGCTGGAGTGACGTCTATGATGACTGCGTCGTCGTCGTGAGAGTCTTCATCAGCAGGAGTATTCACCATGTCTTGTTCAGCGTCATCATCACACTCCATACCTATGAGACTTTCGGGGACCTTCCTTTTACGCGTACCTACCTTTGTCAGATCATGGTGTGCCTCACTCTCAGACAGGCCTGTTGGTTCCCAATTGTCATCCATATCATCAGAAGGAAGGGGGCTTGAAGAAGATGTAGACACCATCCTTGATCTTTTCCTTGCTAGGGATCTGGAAGACAATGAATCATCAGGAGGAGTGGCTTCCTCATATGATACCTCGGCTTGAATGTCGATTTCCTGATATGCCCCTACTTCGGGAGGAACAACTACTGTGGGCACTTGTGCCGCTCCATGCACCTCTGCTTGCGCCTCCCCTTGCGCCGCCTCTACTTCCACATGTACTTGGGCTTGTACTTGCACATGTACTTGCACATGTGGTTGTTGTTGCGGCTGTGGTTGTTGAACACTCGTCAGATGAGTTACAACAACCTGTGTTGATTGAGGGATGCTGCTACTTTCTTGCGATGAGCCAACATCACTGGTCGATGGTGATTGAACAACTATACTGGCTGCCTCTGCAGCACTCAAGGGCTTGGACCTAAGTTGGCGTGGTGGTGGTGGCACTGAGACCAATGGAGCAGAGGTGCTGCTCCCAGCTTGGTCCCCAGCAGACCCCGCTGCTGCTGCAGGCGTACTTTTTCTTCCCAAAAAATGTGGCGGTCGTCACACCAGTCTCCTTGGTAAGTGGCACCACTTGCTTCTTCTGCTCCTTACTGGCAACTTTCTTGCTAGAGGAGCTACGGTCAACTTTTTTTGGGGCCATCTTCTTCAGATGTCAGAACAGCAGGCCGCAGTTGCACAAGTTGCAGAGTTGTCTGTGGCCACACGTGACGTTGTGCTGCACACTCCGCAGCAGGACTTCTTCCTGGCGCTGATGAGGAACGAAGAGGCTGATGATTCGTCTTTCTGCACCTGAAAGCAAACAAAGCCAGAGGAACATCAGTTAAATAAATGTTGCATATGTAGCGCTTCAATTAATAGTTTGCAAGTAAGCATTTTTATTATACCCACCCCCCAAAATGGAAAGACCAATAAAATGCACCACTGACAGAGTACCACTGGGCATAATGGATGAAAGCATGGCAGACTGGGTGCAGGCCTATGAGACACAACAAAGCCCACTGCCTGGCTTCAAAATGGCCCCTAGACCCCCACCCACATGGCCAGGCCCTGCCTGGACCAGGCCTCAAAATGGCCCCCACCCACATGGCCATGCCCCATCAACACCCCAAAAAATCAAAAAACACACACAAATCCCCACAATCCAATGCCATCCATGCCCTCAATTATGTTTACATTCAAGACACCCCACAGAAAGACTAGGCCCATGCACCACTGAGGAGTAACCCTGGGCAAAAGTCCCCAACAACAGCCAAAAAATTGAAAAACACATAAAAATCACCACAATCCAATGCCATCCATGCCCTCAATGATGTATACATTCAAGACACCCCACAGAAAGACTAGGCCCATGCACCACTGAGTACCCCTGGGCAAAAGGCCCCAACAACAGCCCAAAAATCGAAAAACACATAAAAATCACCACAATCCAATGCCTTCCATGCCCTCAATGATGTTTACATTAAAGAGACCCCACAGAAAGACTAGGCCCATGCACCACTGAGTACCCCTGGACATAATGGATGAAAGCAAGGCACATTGGATGCAGGCCTATGGCACAAAGCACACTGCCTGGATTCAAAATGGCCCCTTGACCCCTGCCTGTACCAGTCCTCAAAATGGCCCCCACCCACATGGCCATGCCCCATCAACACCCCAAAAAAAATCGAAAAACACACACAAATCACCACAATCCAATGCCATCCATGCCCTCCATGATGTTTACATTCAAGACACCCCACAGAAAGACTAGGCCCATGCACCACTGAGTACCCCTTGGCAAAAGGCCCCAACAACAGCCCAAAAATCGAAAAACACATAAAAATCACCACAATCCAATGCCATCCATGCCCTCAATGATGTATACATTCAAGACACCCCACAGAAAGACTAGGCCCATGCACCACTGAGTACCCCTGGGCAAAAGGCCCCAACAACAGCCCAAAAATCGAAAAACACATAAAAATCACCACAATCTAATGTCATCCATGCCCTCAATCATGTTTACATTAAAGAGACCCCACAGAAAGACTAGGCCCATGCACCACTGAGTACCCCTGGGCATAATGGATGAAAGCAAGGCACATTGGATGCAGGCCTACGGCACAAAGCACACTGCTTGGATTCAAAATGGCCCCTTGACCCCTGCCTGTACCAGTCCTCAAAATAGCCCCCACCCACATGGCCATGCCCCATCAACACCCCAAAAAATCGAAAAACACACAAATATCACCTCAATCCAATGCCATCCATGCCCTCCATGATGTTTACATTCAAGACACCCCACAGAAAGACTAGGCTCATGCACCACTGAGTACCCCTGGGCAAAAGGCCCCATCAACAGCCCAAAACTCGAAAAACACATAAAAATCACCACCATCCAATGCCATCCATGCCCTCAATGATGTATACATTCAAGACACCCCACAGAAAGACTAGGCCCATGCACCACTGTGTACCCCTGGGCAAAAGGCCCCAACAACAGCCAAAAAAATCGAAAAACACATAAAAATCACCACAATCCAATGCCATTCATGCCCTCAATGCTGTTTACATTCAAGAGACCCCACAGAAAGACTAGGCCCATGCACCACTGAGTACCCCTGGGCATAATGGATGAAAGCAAGGCACATTGGATGCAGGCCTATGGCACAAAGTACACTGCCTGGATTCAAAATGGCCCCTTGACCCCCCCCCCCTGTACCAGTCCTCAAAATGGCCCCCACCCACATGGCCATGCCCCATCAACACCCCAAAAAATCGAAAAACACACAAAAATCACCACAATCCAATGCCATCCATTCCCTCCATGATGTTTACATTCAAGACACCCCACAGAAAGACTAGGCCCATGCACCACTGAGGAGTACCCCTGGGCAAAAGGCCCCAACAACAGCCAAAAAATCAAAAAACACATAAAAATCACCACAATCCAATGCCATCCATGCCCTCAATGATGTATACATTCAAGACACCCCACAGAAAGACTAGGCCCATGCACCACTGAGTACCCCTGGGCAAAAGGCCCCAACAACAGCCTAAAAATCGAAAAACACATCAAAATCACCACAATCCAATGCCATCCATGCCCTCAATGATGTTTACATTAAAGAGACCCCACAGAAAGACTAGGCCCATGCACCACTGAGTACCCCTGGGCATAATGGATGAAAGCAAGGCACATTGGATGCAGGCCTATGGCACAAAGCACACTGCCTGGATTCAAAATGGCCCCTTGACCCCTGCCTATACCAGTCCTCAAAATGGCCCCCACCCACATGGCCATGCCCCATCAACACCCCAAAAAATCGAAAAACACACAAATATCACCTCAATCCAATGCCATCCATGCCCTCCATGATGTATACATTCAAGACACCCCACAGAAAGACTAGGCCCATGCACCACTGAGTACCCCTGGGCAAAAGGCCCCAACAACAGCCCAAAAATCGAAAAACACATAAAAATCACCACAATCTAATGTCATCCATGCCCTCAATCATGTTTATATTAAAGAGACCCCACAGAAAGACTAGACCCATGCACCACTGAGTACCCCTGGGCATAATGGATGAAAGCAAGGCACATTGGATGCAGGCCTACGGCACAAAGCACACTGCTTGGATTCAAAATGGCCCCTTGACCCCTGCCTGTACCAGTCCTCAAAATGGCCCCCACCCACATGGCCATGCCCCATCAACACCCCAAAAAATCAAAAAACACACAAATATCACCTCAATCCAATGCCATCCATGCCCTCCATGATGTTTACATTCAAGACACCCCACAGAAAGACTAGGCTCATGCACCACTGAGTACCCCTGGGCAAAAGGCCCCAACAACAGCCCAAAACTCGAAAAACACATAAAAATCACCACAATCCAATGCCATCCATGCCCTCAATGATGTATACATTCAAGACACCCCACAGAAAGACTAGGCCCATGCACCACTGTGTACCCCTGGGCAAAAGGCCCCAACAACAGCCAAAAAAATCGAAAAACACATAAAAATCACCACAATCCAATGCCATTCATGCCCTCAATGATGTTTACATTAAAGAGACCCCACAGAAAGACTAGGCCCATGCACCACTGAGTACCCCTGGGCATAATGGATGAAAGCAGGGCACATTGGATGCAGGCCTATGGCACAAAGTACACTGCCTGGATTCAAAATGGCCCCTTGACCCCCCCCCCCCCTGTACCAGTCCTCAAAATGGCCCACACCCACATGGCCATGCCCCATCAACACCCCAAAAAATCGAAAAACACACAAAAATCACCACAACCCAATGCCATCCATTCCCTCCATGATGTTTACATTCAAGACACCCCACAGAAAGACTAGGCCCATGCACCACTGAGTACCCCTGGGCAAAAGGCCCCAACAACAGCCCACAAATCGAAAAACACATAAAAATCACCCCAATCCAATGCCATCCATGCCCTCAATGATGTATACATTCAAGACACCCCACAGAAAGACTAGGCCCATGCACCACTGAGTATCCCTGGTCAAAAGGCCCCAATAACAGCGCAAAAATCGAAAAACACATAAAAATCACCACAATCCAATGCCATCCATGCCCTCAATCATGTTTACATTAAAGAGACCCCACAGAAAGACTAGGCCCATGCACCACTGAGTACCCCTGGGCATAATGAATGAAAGCAAGGCACATTGGATGCAGGCCTATGGCACAAAGCACACTGCCTGGATTCAAAATGGCCCCTTGACACCTGCCTGTACCAGTCCTCAAAATGGCCCCCACCCATATAGCCATGCCCCATCAACACCCCAAAAAAATCGAAAAACACACAAAAATCACCACAATCCAATGCCATCCATGCCCTCCATGATGTTTACATTCAAGACACCCCACAGAAAGACTAGGCCCATGCACCACTGAGTACCCCTGGGCAAAAGGCCCCAACAACAGCCCACAAATCGAAAAACACATAAAAATCACCACAATCCAATGCCATCCATGCCCTTAATGATGTATACATTCAAGACACCCCACAGAAAGACTAGGCCCATGCACCACTGAGTACCCCTGGGCAAAAGGTCCCAACAACAGCCCAAAAATCGAAAAACACATAAAAATCACCACAATCCAAATGCCATCCATGCCCTCAATCATGTTTACATTAAAGAGACCCCACAGAAAGACTAGGCTCATGCACCACTGAGTACCCCTGGGCATAATGGATGAAAGCAAGGCACATTGGATGCAGGCCTATGGCACAAAGCACACTGCCTGGATTAAAAATGGCCCCTTGACCCCTGCCTGTACCAGTCCTCAAAATGGCCCCCACCCACATGGCCATGCCCCATCAACACCCAAAAAAATCGAAAAACACACAAAAACCACCACAATCCAATGCCATCCATGCCCTAAATGATGTTGAAATTCAACAAAACAGTTGCATCATGCACCCATAACTAACCCTGGTCCTACTGGATATTGTGGCTACCCACAATATATTTTATTTAATGTTCTGAAAAAGTTCCAAAATTGTAGTTGCAGCAACTGTAATGCCCCAAACAAACAACATCAACTTACTTGTGAAATTTCTAATCCAAAAGTGATCCAAAGAAAGTCAAAAAGGCCTCAAATCCAAATATCCAGCAGCATCCCCAAAAAGTAATCCTTCCAGGTCAAGATCCAAATCAAAGTGACCAGGACATGAACAAAGCACTGGGAGGAGCCTGCTGGACAGGAACAGGAAGTTGGAGACTGTGGGGCACTTCCTTCCTCCCACCCCCCCAAAATGGACTCCTTGCAAAAAAAAGTGCAGGCAAATGTCAACCTGAGGAGTTATTCTGATAAAATTCATCATTTTCAGAAGGTTTATGGTGCCTGCTGGTGGATTTCTTGTGCAGAATGTGACAATTCTTTGTTCCCGTGTTATTTCTATTAATACACTCCCCCATCCATAACCCCTGATTCCCTAGCATCCCTGTAGTGTATTAGAGTATTGACTTACTCTAACTTATCTTATTAGAATTGTTAGATGTCATGTTAAGAATGTTACTGGTGTCATCAATGCGATGTCATGGGGTTCCAGTTGGGGGTTTGGATGTAAACTAACTCAGTTGCTGTTGATGCCTGCCTCCGAATGCATGGGATACCTAAGGAATAAACATAAGAAAAAGCAGCCTTCCTGAGTCCAGTCCTCATGTTTCAGGAATGCTTCACTGGCGTAGTCGGCAGGAAAACCAAGTGAGATCTCAACACTGAAGATTGGTGAGAAAATAACCTTTCTCTAAAAAAGCCTAACTTGTCAAAATCTTTATTCAAAATGTTCATGACTTTCTCTCTTAAATTCATCAAAGAACCTGAGATTGTTAATGGGAATTCTAACAAAACTCTTTTCTTAACTTCAAATTTTTGTTTTAAAAAAAAAAAGGAAATAAAAAATCGCTGTTCATTTAGAATTTGCAAAAAAATCTTATCTTTCTGAATATGTATAAACTGTTGTATCTTTATATTTTATTTGTGTAAAGGAAGGAGGTGTGTAGTGTATTAGAGTATTAACTTTCTCTTTCTGATCTTATTAGAATTGTTAGATGTCATGTTAAGAATGTTACTGGTGTCATCAATGTGACGTCACGGGGTTCCAGTTGGGGAATTTGGAAGTAGACTAACTCAGTTGCTGTTGATGTCTGCCTCTGAATGGACAGGATCCCTATGGAATAAACTGAGGATGAAACAGCCTTCCTGTGTCCAGTCCTCATGTTTCAGGAATGCTTCAATCCCATTCCAGGTGATGGGTCTCAATGCCTTATATATATATATATATATATTTTTTTTTTTTTTTGTAGAAATTACTTTAAATAAAAAATAAATCTGTGCAAATCAATACTTGAGTTTTAAAATTAATACCCGGATTGTAATACACTACCCCACCCAAAACCCCTGTTTCCCTTGAATCACGTCCCAGGGCTCGGTTGCTAAACCCACTTCAAAAATAACAAAAATATTTTTAAATTAAATACATCTTTTTATATAAATAACATTTTTAATTACTCAAGTATTAATAACAATTAATACACAAGTATTAAAATGAATACCTGGTTATTAATAAACTCCCCCATCCATAACCCGTGATTCCCATGATTCGCGTCCCAGGGGATAAGTGTCATTCCCTTCATTATTTTATATAAAATATATAAAACAAGTACAAATGAATTTTCTAAAAATCTAATTTTTGTAAAAATTCATATTTCAGCATTAAAATGAATACCTGGGTATCAATACAATGCCCCACCCAAAACACCTGTTTCCCTAGCATCCAGTCACAGGGGATGGGTGTCATTCCCAACTATATATATATATATATATATATATATTTTTTTTTTTCACAAATTGCTCTGCTACGAAGAAGCACTCACAGCAGGTAGGTTAACACCATTTATTTTCGCATGAAGGTCGCATTTCATCCGTTATTTAACCTGTTGCCAACGCGTTTCAGAGCTGTCTGCTCTTTCTTCTAGGGCTTAATGGTTGTTTGCAGTCTTTTCCGGCTAGCACTGTCCCATTACTCATGTGTCTTTAGTAGGCATGACTTCAGGTGTTCTCGCTCAGTTGCTCACTTTTCTGATTAGTGCATTGTGGGACGTGTGGTTTCATTCTGCCAACATTTTCACCCAAGGTGGGTTCCGCAAACTTGCATTATATTGTTAAAAAGGTCACAGTGATTAGTGTGAGTTCACTGTGATATTTAAGCACTCCAGTGTGCCCCGGTATGAAAGTTCATCTTCATTAGTAAAGCGCTCTGCTGCGCCGTCAGTTTGACAAGAATTTCCTGCCTCGACGGCTCCCTTTCTCCAGCGGCTCCCTCCTCCTTCACCGGGCGGTGCTCCTTCCACGACCGATGCCGTCGTGTATTTTTTTTCACAAATTGCTCTGCTACGAGGAAGCACTCACAGCAGGTAGGTTAACACCATTTATTTTTGCATGAAGGTCGCATTTCATCCGTTATTTAACCTGTTGCCAACGCGTTTCAGAGCTGTCTGCTCTTTCTTCTAGGGCTTAATGGTTGTTTGCAGTCTTTTCCGGCTATATATATATTATTACTTTAGAAAATAAGAAATAAGCTACAAAATGTCTAATATTAGTAAAAATAAATACTTAAATATTACATTTAATACATGAATATTAAAACACTACTCCACCCAAAATCTCTGTTTCCTTTGCATCCTGTCCCAGGGGATGGATGTCAATCCCTCTTAAAAATAAATTTAAGTATTTAAAATAAAAAATAAAAAAGTTATATATATTTTTAAAAAACACACATTTTCATAAAAATTCACACCCAAGTATTAAAATAAATAACTGGGTATTAAAACTCAAACCCAGCCAAAATGTAAAGACTTGAATTTTCAAATGTAAAAAGATAGAAAACGTACCTTAAAAATGCATTGTAATGTCATGCGATGTACAGACAGATGCATTGTGAAGGCATGCGTTGTAATGGCAATTGTGATGTAAAGGATGCGTTGTAAAGGCATTATGATGTAATGCCTGATTTGTGAAGAATGTGCATACCACTTGTCTTTAACAGAAAAAATGACATTTTGTGCTGCTGAGATTCCCACATGGAAGCAGTAGCGTGCACCACTGATCATTTCTCGTACACAGTCATGTCACTCTGTCTGAACCATAACAGCTATTGAGTATGGTTGGAGAGAGGTCAAAACCTGTGCTAATACTGTCCATAAGTTGTCGTAATTCTCACGTTGATTTAGTGTAATATTTTAATTGTTACAAGAAGCAATAGCATTTCCACAAATATGCTGTACACAGCAGCAATTAGCTGGTTAAGAACTCATTTGCAGTAAGAGTGGGTATATGTAGCCACGGTGTTGGAGTTAGATTGCACATGACAGTATGTACATGTGATTACTATAGTCAGTATATGTTGTGTGGCAAATGAATAGGGTGTAGAATGAACTGTCTATTAGAGCCATCTTGAAAGAGTTTCATTAGAGATGGATCAGACCCAATGTCAGGGAACCAGCACATGGTATGAGTGAAATCCAATTGCTGCATGTGATAATTTGGGTCTGACTAGCAGATTATGGCTGGTTGATCATAAACTCCGAGTTGGTTCATGTCTTTTCAGGATTGCAAAGTTCATTTGGGAAGGAGCCATTTACTGCTTCGAAAGCCAAGATTAGTACCATATAGAAAGCTCTAATCCTTGCCGACTGTCGACCCACTGGGTGTCAGTGTGAGGTCTGAATGTCGCTTGCAAGATTATAAAGGGTCTGTAATGTCTGTGCCTCTCTGGATCAAGGCACAGATCAATCAGGGGGCCAGTGGGGGATCGCTTATGTAATTGTACCATCCGCGCTGATTCAGAGTGCGCTAGCCACGTAACGCAGATGCAATGAATACAGACACACGGAGCGTGATGTTGAACTGTGCTTGTGTGTCCCGGCTCTGATGCCAGGCTTTATTAACTGGGCCCTGCACTACGCGGGCCAAACCATCTACCACACATAGGGGGGAAGCATTCGGCTCACCCCAATGTAAGCAATACAGCATGGACACGCCCCCCCACCACACACAATCGCGAGTAGCGATACAACATTCCTCCCCAAAAATAAAAGTTCAAACAACACATCAACAACTGTCACATGGCTCAGACAAGCATATGAATTTGACTCGTATCACTTCATACCCAAAGATGGCTCTTCAACAATGATAGTCCTTGAATTTGCTCGACTGGTCCTCAATCTGTGTAGAGTGTGACTCTCTCTCCCTTGACTGTGCTCTTCAGGAACCACAGGAACCCCTGATGACTCTTGGATAACTTCAGAGGCTCTGCGGGGGCCTCTCCACCCTCAACCACCAGTAGCTACAAGCCACCATGTGACCATTCTTCCCACGCATGGTCTTGAGAGCAATCATTTTCAGAATTGCTTCTCTGGCACGGGTCTCCATGGCATTTCTTGAATGCTGACACATTCCTCATGAGCACTTCCAAATCTCTTCTCACAGTGGCTTGCGTGTGTAGTGTGGCTCACTGGTTAGAGGCGGCAGACCCGAGAGCAGAGGACGGCCCGGGACCAGGGTTCGATTCCCGGCGCGGCCAGGGTCAGCGGACTCGATAATTCTCTCGCCTCGGTGCCCACTCTGATCAGCGTTCACACTCGGCAACTCTGGGCATTAGCTTGCCTCATCTTCACTAACGGCCCCACCAGACCGCCGGGGATGCCTGGTCTCACCCTGGAGATACCCATTAAGGGACCATCTCTCAGGGAAGCCAGGAAGGGTTTCGCAGCGGTCGAAGCGCCTTGGGACCCTACGGGTAAGTAGTGCGCTATATAAATGCCTATACATTACATTACGTGTCGCGAATCTTGACAATACACCATGGATTTTATTTAAAAGGTAACCTGAATTTGCTGCCAGGATGCCTGTCTTGTACCAGTACGAGATCCCCTTCTTGGAGTTGAGAGTGTTCCGCTCTGCGCCAGGTACTGTCTTGACCATTAGACCTCTTTCTTCTCACTTCCACAGCCTTTTCATTAACTTCAGCGGGAACCCATCGAGGATGATGGGGGAAGGAGTTACTCACCACTCGTCCCATTGATAAGTGTCCAGGAGCGCAGCCAGTATTGGAATGAGGGGTCTGTGATAATCCACCAGGAAAGAATGGATGGATTGCTCCACAAATTCATAATTCGTGACAACTATGCCGATTACTTTGTTCAATGTTCTCATAAATCATTCAGCCTCTCCATTGGCTTCAGCCACTTCGGAGTTATTTTCCTGTGCACAATATCCAGAGACATGAGGTATGTCACAAATTCTTGGGCTTGATAGGGTGGACCATTGTCTGTCTTGAGTTCCCTGATTAGGCCATGGGTGGCCATCACTTTCTCCAACTTTAGAATCAATCAATCAATCAATCAATCATGCCATTTGTATAGCGCACTACTCACCCGGGAGGGTCTCAAGGCGCTTGGGGGGAGGGGTATGCTACTGCTCGAACAGCCAGGTCTTGAGTTGTTTCCTGAAGGCGAGATGGTCCTGGGTCAGCCGAAGGTGGATGGGGAGGGAGTTCCAAGTCTTGGCATCCAGGTAAGAGAAGGATCTTCCTCCAGCGGTGGCTCTTCGGATGCGTGGTACGGCTGCGAGGGCGAGGCTGGTGGACCGTAGCTGGCGGGTGGGCATGTAAAAGGTCAGGCGGTCGTTCAAAGAGGACAAAACCTCTACCTCCGGGTACTTGGAGTAGTCATCTATTACCACCATGGAGTGTCTCCTGTCCGGTAGATGTCCAAAATCCATACTGACACTCAACCATGGGCCTTCCGGTTGGTTTTCTGTCAGCACTGGAGCCAGGGGATTTGGATCGCCAGTCGCTTGGCACCATGGACATGATCTTACCACCTCCTCCACCTTATCATCCATGAGGGGGAACCAGACTTTGGTGCTGAGCCGCCCTTTCGTTTTCACCATTCCTTGGTGTCTGGCATGAGCTAGACTGACGACACGATCTACCAAGGTTGACGGGATCACCAGCCAGGGACCTCGGAGCAAACACCCATTCGGGTCAGCACTGAGTTCATGTCTTACTTGGTAAAGGCTCCCTATCACCTTCTTGGCCATTGGAGTAAAATGTGCTCCTTGGCTTCAAAGGGAATGCCATTGGTTGGTTTTCACTGCTTCCAATGCCCGTTGCAAGCACTCGTTCTGGAGAGCCGCTTGGCACAGGTCAGCTAATGAGATGGGTAATGGGCGTGATCGGTCCATGACGTATCTGACATACTCTTCAGTTTACACAGCATCCTCTATTTCCTGACATGTAGCTTCTCTGGGATGACGAGATAAGAAATCAGCCGGATTACTGGTTCAAGGCTGGTACTCAATTTTGCAATTATATTCCTGGAGCTGTAACATCCATTTCTCAATGCGAGGAGGTGGTTTGGATGCTGTGCCAGTAAATAGAGGAACCAGAGGCTTATGGTCTGTGGTGTCCAGGAAGGGCTTTCCGTATACATACAAATGGAAGTGCCAGCACACCCAATGGATCGCTATGGCTTCTTTCTCTATCTGAGAATATCTTTATTCAGTCTCCGTCAATGATCGGCTCGCAAATGCCACTGGTGCCCACTCATCTTCATCCGTAGACCGTTGTAAGAGAACGGCCCCAAAACCTTTAGGTCCTGCATGAACAGCAACCTGTGTCTGCTGTGCTGGATCGAAGTATTGAAGTGTGGTATTGCTTGGCAGAGCATCTTTATTCAGCTGGAACACAGTTTTTGCTCAGCACCCCATGCCCATGGAACAGAAGATTTAGTCAGCTCCAGCAGCGGCGTGGTCAACGAAGACAAGTCTTTGATGAATCTCCCACAGTAATTGACCATCCCCAGGAAACTGTGCAACTCTGTCACATTTGTAGGAGCAGGTGCCTCCTTAATGTCTCTTACTTTTTTGGGATCAAGAGCGACTCCCTCTGCCTAGAATATGTAACCAAAAGACTGCGGTCTCTGTTTCAGGAACTCACATTTTTCCTTATATAGCATGAGATCAGCGTCTTGTATGCTTTGCAACACCTGTCTCAGTCGGCTGTTGTGTTCCTGCACCGACTTGGCATGAATCGTAATGTCGTCACTCACATTGACTGTGCCAGGGAGATGGGCCAGCAGTTCTCTGATGGTATTTTGGAATACCTCCGCTGCACTTTATATCCCAAAACTCAACCTTTTATATCGCATCAGCCCGACATGCGTTGAGAAGGTTGTGATATATCGCGACTGTTCGTCCAGGACCATCTGATGATATCCAGCCCGAAGGTCAAGTTTTGAGAACCAACAGGCTCCACTTAGTTCTCCTATTAAGTCATCAATGGTGGGAGTCAAGTGCCGTTCTCTTTTGATAGCAGTATTTGGGAGTTGCATGTCCACACAGATCCTGACCTCCCCTCTTTGCTTGGGTTTCCTTGCCACCACAATCTGGAACACCCACGGGGTCAGCCCTTTCACCTTCTCAATAATCCCCGCCTCTTCCAGCTTGCGCAGTTCCTTTTCCACCAGTGGTCGCAGATGGAACGCAACTCACCTGTGTTGCAAAGCTACTGGTTGTATGGACGGATCAGTGTGTAGGTGTATCAGCTTGTCCCATAGACACCCAATGCCGTTGAACACATTTGGGATATCTTCCATAATTTGTGAAACGCTGCCAACAGTTCAAGCATAATCAGGGCGGCCGCTCCCCCTGAGTCTGCAATTCAGTGCATCAATGTCTCAGTGGGTCTGTTTATGGGTGCCTGAGTGTCTGAATGGGTCTGTGAGTGAGTGCATCAGTATCTGAGTAGGACTGTGAGTAGGTGTATTAGTGGCTAAGTGGGTCTGTGAGTAGGTATGACAGTGAGTGAGTATGTGAGTGACTGAGTATGTAAGTGTCTGAATTAGTATGTGTGTGGTGTCTCAATGTCTGACTGGGACTGTCAGTGGCTGCACGGGTTTCTGAATAAATATGTGAGTGGGTGTGTGGGTCTGTGAGTGAGTGCACGAGTCCCTGAGTAGGTCTGTGAATGGGTGCATGAGTGTCTGATCAAGTTTGTGAGTGGGTGGATCAATGTCTGATTGGCTCTGTGAGTGGGTACATGAGTCTCTAAGTACGTCTGTAAGTGGATATTTGAGGATCAGAGTAGGTCTGCGAGTAGGTGCATGAGTGTCTGAATAGATCTGTGAATAGATACATGGCTCTGAGGTGCTATGTGAATGTGTGCATGAGTGTCTGAGTGGGTGTGTGAATGGGTGTGTGAATGTGTGAGTGGCTCTGTCAGTGGGTATGAGAGTGTCTGAGTAGGCCTGTGAGGAAGTATTTTAGTGTCTGAGAGGGTCCCTGACTAGGTGCCAGAGTCTCTTAGTGTATCTGTACGGCAGTGTGTGAATGTCTGAGGGTGTCTATACGTGAGTGTATCAGTATCTGAGTAGGTCTGTGAGTAGGTGCATGAGTGTCTGAGTGGGTTTGTGAGTGGGTGTGACAGTAAGTGAGTGTGTGAGTGACTGAGTGTATAAGTGTCTGAGTTGGTCTGTGAGTGAGTGTCTCAATGGCTGACTGGGTCTGTCAGTGACTGCATGGGTTTCTGAATACATATGTGAGTGGGTCTGTGAGTAGGTATATGAGTCTCCGAGTGGGTCTGTGACTGGGTACGTGAGTGTCTGAGTAGGTCTGTGAATAGGTGCATCAGTTTCTGATTGGCTCTGTGAGTAGATGTGTGAGTCTCTAAGTAGATCTGTAAGTGGATACATGAGTGTCGGAGAAGGTCTGTGAGTGGGTACATCAGTGTCTGAGTAGGTCTGTGAGTGGGTGCATGGCTCTGAGTTGCTATGTGAGTACATGCATGAGTATCTTAGTGGGAGTATGAGTGGATAAAAGAGTGGCAGAGTATGTCTATGAGTGTGTGTGTGTCAGTGCCTGAGAGAGTATGTGAGTGGGTTTATGAGCATTTGAATGGCTCTGTCAATGGGTGCATGTGTGTCTGAGTGAATCTGTGAGTGGGTGCATGAGTCTCTAAGTGTGTCTAAAAGTGGGTACATATGTGAATGAGTAGGTATGTGAATTGGTACATGAGTGTCTGAGTAGGTCTTTGAGTGGGTGCATGGCTCTAAGTTGCTGTGTGAATGGGTGTATGAGTATCTGACTGAGTGGGTGTGTGAATGTCTGATTGGCTCTGTGAGTGGGTATATGAGTGTTTCAGTGGTCCTGTGCATAGGTTTGTAAGTAAATATGTGAGTGGGTGCATGGGTCTCTGAGTGGATCTATAAGTGGATACATGAGTCTCTTAGTGGGTCTGTGAATGGGTGTGTGAGTGTCTGAGTAGGTATGTGAACAGGTTTATCAGTGTCTGAGTGGCTCTGTGTGTGGGTATATGACTCTCTGAGTAGGTGTGTGAGTATATGCATCAGTATCTGAGTGGGAGTATGAATAGATATAAGAGTGTCATAGTGGGTCTGTGAGTGTGAGTGTTAGTATCTGAGAGAGTCTGTGAATGGGGTTGTGAGTATCTGAGTATCTGAGTGGCCCTGTCAGTGTGTGCATGAGTGTCTGAGTGAATCTGTGAGTGGGTGTATGAGTCTCTAAGGGGTCTGAACGTGGGTATGTGTGTGTGTGAATGGGTGTGTGTATGGGTGTATGATTGTCTGAGTTGCTCTGTGAATGGATACAAGAGTATCTGAGTAGGCCTGTGAATGCATTAGTCAGTGTCTGAGAGTATCTTTGACTGGGTGCATGAATCCCTGAGTAGGTCTATAAGGCAGTGTGTGAGTGTCTGAGTGGGTCTGTATCTTAGTAGGTCTGTGAGTAGGTGCAAGAGTATCAGAGTGGGTCTATGAGGGGATGCATGAATGGGTCTGTGAGTGGGTATATCAGTATCTAAGTGGTTATGTGAGTGGGTGCAATACTATCTGTGTGGGTTTGTGAGTGAGTATGTCAGTGTCTGAGTGGTTCGGTGAGTAGGTCCATATGGCAACGTGCAAGTATTATATGTTATGGCTGGACGGCCTTATAATGTAATAGTAACACAAAACTCAAAAGTGGACCTTGGATTTACCTTTGGCAGCCTTAGCTCGGTCCTGGTAGTGCAGCTAGAGCAGTAGGTATACTCAGAGGAACATGTGTTAAGCATTCCCCAGTACCAACATTGACAACCAGTAAGTGACACAACTCAAAAGAAACCTTGACACCAATTTATAAAAATAGAGTATCTTTTTATATAAATATTGACACCAAAATGAACTTGACACTTTGCAGGTAACTGGCGTTATCGAATTCCATAATGTTAGAAAATAAATGCAGTTAAAGCTGCCAAACGTTCACCATTAAAATCAATGGAGGAAAATAAACTTAGCAATGCGATAATTGGAGGATGAACTCAATGGAACTCTCTTGTAGCTAATGGTATGCGGGACCCTAGACCAAGACTCAACAGTCACTCTTTCGTTACCTTGCCCATGGAATCTGGGTGCACAGGTTATTTGGCTGTCGTTGGTGCTGATCCACAGTTGCTGTCAAAATGCAGCACCTGGCAAAACCACACTTCTCAATGCAGATATACCCTACCCTCGGTAAGTAAAGGTCTCTGGGGACCCTGGACCTGGATCCAACAACTCAATTTCGTTTCCCTTGTTTAACAGCTCAGTGTGCAGTGGTAGCTGGAAGCTGTCTATCACAGTGCAGGTTGAACCACAGATGCTTTACCACATGCTTGATAACACCTTCAGGATGCAGAAACACAGCAGCGGGGTCGCTGTTGACATCATTCGCTATTGCTTTAAGGTGCTCTTGAGCTGGAGATGTCGATGGAGAGGTCAATCACCCGACTAGTGATGACTGAGCCTTGGTTGCGGTAAATGTATTCTGATACTTCGGCGGCTGGCTGGAAGTCGACAGGAGTGGGCTAGAGGCTCAAAACGTGACTTGAGGTTAGCTAGCACTCCTGTCTTGTAAAACACCACTTCTGTTTGGGCTCACTTTTGGGGGGCCTAGCAGCTTGCAATTCTTGTGGCGCAGCACAATGATTCTTCTGAAAGTTGCAGTTGACTGTTGCCACCAGTCACGGGAAGTCCACTTCAGATTTCTAGTATCCACTAAAGTCCGTCTTGCTGGGAGCCACTGGCTTTTACCACAGGCACATGTCAATACTTGGGTTCAGTATATTTTCTCTTCTGGGCACTTAAGTGTCCTATTTCTTCGCTGCAGCAGAGTACCAAGTCCTGACTTCTGTGATGACTTCTTCATGCTTCTTGTTGTATTCCCATGTAGAACTGAGGTTCTGGGATTCTGCTGTAAGGTAAGTCTCTTAAATCCTAGCTTTGGGGGCATTAAGGGCATGAGGGGCAGTGGCCAATGGGCTACTGGTCCCTGCGGCTAATCCTCCCCTGTGATTACAACATCCCGTGGTTGTGTGTCACCTTTCTACCCAGAGTTCTATAATCTAGTACCTTCAAACATGGCAGAACCCTTCCTTGGCTGTAGAGACCTCCTAACCCACCCTAAAGGTGTGGTGAGCCTTTAGAGGTGTACAACTCCTGAATAACTCATTTTTCAGCCTGTCAGACTGAACAGGGCAGGAAGGCTTTGTCCTTGAGTAGGGGAAAAGTACTCTTGCATATCAAGGATAGCTGAAAACACTGGCTTTCCTGGGATGGAGGAGATGTTAACCCCTTTCTGCCCATGCCTTTGTCAACATCCTGAGGAAGTGCTACCACATCCCACAAGGAGGGCAGACTCATGTCTTGGTGGCAAATGGCTTGGTGGAGCTCACCAAGGCACTGGAGCACTGTATCCTGAGAATACCCTGTGCATGCCAGCTCACCCTCGACATGAGAATTGTGTTGGGGTGAACAAGTATAGTGTTTGGCCCCAAACATGACACAATTTGACAGTTCCATAATGGAGCTCGCTATCTCGAGCTTTCTTGGTGTACAGCCCATGTTCCTTTATGGACCACCAGTCACTTACAGTAAAACATTGCTTTACAGGGTTACTGTAGGGATATATAAGTATAAACATATATATCCACAACTTTAACATAATGCACTGGGTTATAGGGATAACCTTAAGCATGGCTTACTTACATTATGGCAGTGCTATGGCTCTGCAGTACATTATGCGTGCAAAGTCACTCTCGAGCACACAGGTGGCTCGTGCAGGGGTGCAGTGGCAGTCCTGTAGACATACTTTTACTTGAGTCACACAGGGTGGTACAATATAGTGCTGCAGCATGGGGATGCCTTTACCACTCTTGCGAATGGGTACCCCTGGTACCATCAACTGGGACTTTTAAGGGGGCAAGAACCTTGCCACTTGGGTTCACCAATTTAACATTACTTTTAGGGGAAGGAGCACGAGCACTGGGGCCTGGTTAGCAGGTCGCAGTGCACTATCATAGTCAGAAATCAGCATCTAGCAATCGACAATGGGACAAAAAGAGGATGGCATCTGCATGGAAGCCCAATTTCTAACAGTGTATGAGTGTCTGAGTGGGTGTGTCAGTGGGTTCATGCGTATCTGAGTGGGTGTGTGAGTAGGTACATGAATCTATGTGTGGGTCTGTGAGTAGGTGCATGAGTTTCTGAGTGAGTGTCAGTGAGTGTGTTTCTGAGTTGGTCTTTGTGTGGCTGAGTGTCTGTCTTGGTCTATGAGTGGGTGAATGAGTCTCTAAGTGGGTCTGTGCACAGCAACATGAGTGTCAGAATGGGTCTGTCAGTGGGTATGTGAGTGTCTGAGTGGGTTTTTGAGTGGATGCAAAAGTCTTTGACTGGTCCTGTGAGTGGGTACATGAGATACTGATTGGGTCAGTGAGTGGGTGAGTGGATCTCTGAGTAGGTGTGTGAGTGGGTGTGTAAGTATCTCACTGAATATATGAGTAGATGTATTAGTCTCTTAATGGGTCTGTGAGTGGGTTCATGAGTGTCTGAGTGGGTCTGTGAGTGGGCGTGTGAGTGTCTGAGTAAGTCTGTGAGTGGGTGCAAGAGTCTCTGAAATGGTTTGTGAGTGGGTCTGTGAGAGACTGATTGGGTCTCTGAGTGGATGAGTGATTCCCTAAGTAGGTGTGTGAATGGTTATGTGAGTCTATGTGGGTGTGCTCGTGGGTGCATGAATGTCTGAGTAGCTCCCTGAGTGGGTGCAAGAGTATTGAGTGGGTCTGTGAGTGGGTGTGTCAGTGTCTGAGAGGGACCCTGAGTGGGTTCATGAGTGTCTGAATGGGTTAGTGGGTGAATGAGTTTCAGAGTAAACATGTGAGTGGGTGTGTGAGTCTCTGAATGGATCTGTGAGTGGGTCCATGAGTTTCAGAGTAGGTATGTGAGTAGGTAGATAAGTGTCTTAGTGGGTCTGTCAGTGGGTATGTGAATGTCTTAGTGGTTTTGTGAGGAGATGCAAGAGTCTCTGACTGGGCCTGTGAATGATGATGAGTGACTCCCTGAGTCGGTGTGTGAGTGTGTGTGTGCCTCTGTGGGTGTGAATGGGTGCATGAGTCTGTGAGTGGGTCTGTGAGAGGGTGCATGAGTCTCTGAAAAGGTCTGTGAGTAGGTGCATGAGTATCTGAACAGGTCTGTGAGTGGGTTCATGTGTCTAACTGGGTCTGTGATTAAGATAGGTGTGTGAGTCTCTGTGAAGGATCTATGAGTGGGTATATGAGTGTCTGTGTTGGTCTACCAGTGGGTGAATGAGTGTCTGAGTTAATCTATGAGTTGGTGTGTGCATCTCTGAGCCAATCTATGAGGAGGTGTGTGAGTTTCTGAGTGAGTCTGTAAGTGGGTGCATGAGTATCTGAGTAGTTCTGTCTGTGGGGGCATCAGTGTCTGAATAGGTCCGTCAGTGGGTATATGTCTCTCTGAGTAGGTGTGTGAGTGGATCTGTGAGCATGCATTTTAGTATTTGAATGGGTCTGTGAGTTGGCGTGTGAGTGTCTGAGTGTGTCTGTGAGTAGGTTCAGGAGTGTCTGAATGGGTATTAGAGTGTGTGCATAAGTGTCTTAGTGGGTCTTTGAGTGAGTACATAAGTATCTAAGTGGGTATGTGAGGGTGTACATGAGTGTCTGAGTGAGTCTGTGCGTAGGAGTGTGACTCTATGAATGAATCTGTGAGTAGGTGTGTGAGCCTCTGAATGGGACTGTGAATGGGTTTGTGAGTGTCTGAATGGATCTCTGAGTAGGTGTGTGAGTCTCTTAGTGGGTGCATGAGTCTGTGAGTGGATATGTGATTGGGTGCATGAGTGTCTTTGTGGGTCTGTGAGTGAGTGCATGATTCGCTGAGTAGGTCTGTGAGTTGCTACATGAGTGCCTGAGTGGGCTTGTCAGTGGGTGAAAAAGTCTCTGAGTGGGTACCTGAGTGGGTCTGTCAGTGGGAGCATGAATATCTGAGTGAGTCTGTGAGTGGGTGCATGAGTCTCTGAGTGGATCATTGGCTGGGGTGTAAGTGACTGAGTAGGTCTGTGAGTGGGTGTGCGAGTCACTGAGTGGGTCTATGAGTTGGTACATCAATGTCTTAGTTGGTGTTTTAGAGGTTGAGTGAGTCTCTGAGTGGGTGTGTGAGTGGGTGTCTTAGGAGCTCTGTGAGTGGTTGCAAGAGTACCTGAGTAGGTCTAAAAGTGGGTGTGTCAATGTCTGAGTGGGACTGTGAATGGATGCATGAGTGTCTGAGTGGGTGTGTAAAGAGGTACATGGGTGTCTGAGTGGGTCTGTGAATGAATGCAAGAGTGTCTGAGTGGGACTGTCAGTGGGTATCAGAGTGTCTGACTAGGTTTCTGTGTGGGTGCATGAGTGTTTGAGTGAGTATATTTTTTTAATTACTGCAGAATTCATGAATCTGCCACAAAGGTACACTTGTGCCCCACTGAGCATCACAGCAGATTAGCAAATCTCCGCACTTTCAACAAAAAAACAGCTTACGGAATGTTGTTGCCCATAAAAGATCCCTCAGAGACCCCTATATTTAGGCTGTGGGGTTTTAGGTTTAAACCTATAATAACTGATAAAACCCCACTGAAAGAAAAATAGCCCTTACCGGTGAAAACATATAAACACTGAAAAAACACCTGGACAACCACAAACTAAATGCCATTCAAAGAAAGGAAAAAGAGAGTGAGTCATTTTTTTCTTCCAGAAGGGGTCAATACAATGTAACTTTGTTATACAAGTAGCAGTAAGAAAGACTGGCTAACATTATTCTGCTTGAGGTTTGTTCTTTAGGGATGCCACTAAAATATCGTTTGTTCTTCCATTTACTTTTTCAGTTTTGTGGTCTTTGGTCTAAAGATGCAGGGTTTAGTTTCATGTTTTAGGTCTAGTTTAATTATTTTATAAACTATAGAGAATCAGGAAATATCAAGCTCATATTTGATATTTTGGCTGCATTTGGTTTTTTCACCGATAGGTAAAGTGGCTGGTTTCATACAAATCTTTCCTAATATGTGTCATCACATTTACCCAACAAGAATGAATAAAAA
Source organism: Lissotriton helveticus (assembly GCF_964261635.1). Classification (NCBI taxonomy): domain Eukaryota; kingdom Metazoa; phylum Chordata; class Amphibia; order Caudata; family Salamandridae; genus Lissotriton; species Lissotriton helveticus. Next base: position 595,559,012 of record NC_136063.1, on the reverse strand, counting down.
CCCTAATACATCAGACCATATTTTCTAGTGGGTCAGTATTGATAGTAGGTGAATTGCCAACACCTCAGGCTTTAAACATTCAATGCAAGGTATAGTGACAAGTAGATATATCACCAAGCATCTGGGATAGTGGTGAAAACATGACACAAGACTTTTGGAAAACATGGAACGCAGTGTCACTTGTAATGCTCTGCAAAAAAAGGTTCTTTCCAATTTCAACAAAGATTGGAGTGATATTGTTTGTATTTCCAGTGATCCAGCTACGTATATAAAAAACATGTTGTGTGATGACCTGTCAAAATTGATACCCAAGCTGAAGTGATTCTCTGTAGTTGATCCTTGCCACTTGTTAGATGGTATGCTGAAAGCATCTTTACAATCTTAAGAGTTAATGAGGGATGCTATTGACTTTTTAGTCCATTCTGGTGCACTGGTTTCTAATGCACAGGAACTAAAACGATAATATTTATTATTTTGTGCTTTATGTGGCATCAAAGAAAGAGTCATACCAACTGTGTCCCTTAGCTGATGGTTCTCAGCCCAATGGGCTAAGAATGCTGAGACGGCCTTTTCACAGAAGTTTACATGGGAAGGAAAGAGTGAGCGCACATGACCCAAAGACTCACTGAAGAAGTATTGTATGGTGTACTACAATAAGATTCATTTGCAAAAATCTATTTGGACCTCATATACACTATAAGTACACTGTCTATATACCATGTTCTTTCGGTGCAGAAAGCAAGCAATAATAAAAGCAAAACAGTCCATAAACACCAGAAAAACACTTTTTCAGTTGTTTTTAGTGGCGTGAAAATGTGTAACCACTGATAACAACTGTTTTTTAAGATTTTGAAAACACTGAAAAAACCCCACCAGAATTTACCAAAAATAGAACTGAAAACAGGAAAGCCTACCTATATTACACCCATGGGATCAGGATACCTCTACCCTGACCCCTTCTATTAGTTAAAAGTTTTATATTTAGTCCCCGGGACCATGTCTTGTTACATAAAATGGCGTCCGCAACATTCTACACGGATTGTGGCCACCCATTCACCACAGTGCTGTTGGCAAATGGAGTAGTGAGGTTCCTCAATGGATTTGCAAAGGGTTCACGCCTCTAGATATACAAATTTGCTTTTCCTTTAATATCTCAAAAAATCCTGAACATATTTACACCAAATAACCAAAAGAGCTCCTTCTGGACCAAGAACTACCTTTCTGCCAAATTTAGGGTAAGTCCATGTAGTGGTTCTGGCTGTCGTCATGTCTAAAATCCCCATGGTACATTGCACAGGAAAAGGACACTTTTTCATGGCCCGCTTGACGAATCACCCCTAAACTTTCAACACAGCAGCTAAACTGAGCGTTGTACTAATTTTGAAAACGTCATGAAGATTTGTCAGCATTTCCTGTGCGTCTTCCTTCACACAGTAACAGTATGCCCCCTCTGCCTAAATTCAAGATGATGAAGCCCTTCTTCACTCGTGGAGAGCTTATGTGCCCATCCTAGAGGTGTGGCAAGGGAAATGAACAACCCGTCTTCTGTGGTCACCTCAAACCGGTTCTGTGGGCAGCTTACTCACCACTGGGATTGGGCCCTGTCTGACTGGGGGACCAACAAAAGAGGCCTGTCAAGGTGTCATCTGATATCTGCCTGTGATAGGTGATGCACCGATCACAGGCCTCAATTATGTTCCTTGGCATTCCTAAGTAGACATCCCGCCAGAGGAACAAAAAGCATCTTCATGAACCCAGGTCTTTGTCTTTGCTCCGGGAGCAGTTTTTTAAACTTCAGTCAGAGATTCAGCCCTCAGAGGGCTGAAGACAGAGACTAATGCACATTAGCCTGCAGAGTCTTTAGGTAGAGAAAAGGTAACTTCCTAAAACTTCCTAAAAACACCTTTTCCTTAATATTTGTTAAAAACCCAACTAGTGTTTTAATAAATATTACAAACAATCCAAGAATGACATTTCTAGGTGTTTCCTAGCTGAAGGTATCATTATTAAAAGCAACATTGGATTCTAGCCTTGGTACAGTGAAAATAGCTTTTAGGTGATAGACACTGTAAAGACATGTTCAAGACAACATTTCTACATGTTCCATTTTTAAATCCCATGCAGCACCCTGCCTTATGGTCTAAAAGGCCTACTTAAGGGTGGCTTATCAATGTTTAAAAGGAAGGTCTAGACTTGTCAAAGGGGTTTATTTTGACAGGTCGAATTGCAGTTTAAAAACTGCTTCAGTCAGGCTACAATGGTAGGACTGAAGCCAGGCAAGTGCACAGAGGTCTACAGCCAACTAAAACAGATAGTGCATAAATCTGGGGTACAAATATAGGATAATGGCACAGCAAACTTTACTGCAAGAATGTACCCAGTTTCAAACTGACAGTAAAACAGTGATAAGACAATCAAAAATGTAGAAATACAGTGTAATCAGATCCCCAAGTATGGCATAGGAAAACGAGAGGGTGAGACCACCCAGACGCCACCCAATGATCAAGCCCACCCCAGGGGATGTATATAGTGAGAGTAAGTGAATATCCGTCTGGGGCCCAAAGGACCCCATCAGCATACATATACTTCCACAGTCTGATAACATGAGTGACAGTGCCAGAACATGGCCACAACTGTTTAGCCCAGCAAGTCTTTAGCCACCTGTGGTGTTATCAAGGTAAAGAGTACCATGCTGCCATCCGTGTCTGAGTCCGATGCGCTTCCTCCTGATGATCTGGAAATGGAAGAGCAGGCTGTGGTGCATAGTCCAGTCACTGATCTTATGGCCACCCGCTGGCACTCTCGAGTCTGCTGAGGGGACAGTGTGACAATCGTGCATTCTTTGGCAGACAATCCAAGGTGTCTTTGTCCAGACTGACATTAGGGCTTTGAAGCCAATGATTGCTCTTGATCTTGTCTTTACAAGTCCAGTAATGTGTGGTTCATTCAGTCTCTACCTCAGGAGTACTGAAGAAGTGTCAGCATTTTTCGTGGAGGAGTTTCAGTTTAGCCGAGAAAATTTAAGCGTAAGTGAGACCAATTGTGCATAGATGGCGTTTCACTTCCATGATCAAGAAGCGCTGGTGTGGAATTGCAAGGGTGTAATCAGAGAACATTGAGACGCTCACTCCCTCCTCAGTGAGCGGTGCTTTTCCCTTTCTGCACAAAGCAACGGGTCCCTATAGTTAAGGATCTTTGCTACAATAGGTCTCAGAGGTTACCGGTTGTAGACCTCTTCGTTGGTACATGGTGTGCTGTTTCCACTGTGAAAAGATCTGATAGTCATGTCGGGGACACCACCATATCAAGCCAGGTCTCTAGAAATTGTGTAGGGTGGGGGCCTTTTCTACCCTCAGGCATCCACACATGAGAACATTGTTTCTGCGTGCCCTCCCTTCTATGTCTTCAGCACGATCCTGGAGCTGACACTTTAGTAGCTTGGTCCGTGATACCTGGTTCGACTGTCGGCAACGTCTTTCCAGTGGTTTGCACACTATCTGCCAACTGACAGTGCTCGTCCTTAAGGAGGCTAATGTCCATGGTAATAGCCCAGAATTGCTGTTCCATGGCAGCTCTAGAGTCATGTATATCCTCTAGGATAACGTCCAGTTTGTCCACTGGGGGTGCCCCAATTGTGGGGGATATACGATTCACTTGTCTCAGAGTAAATAAGCAGTTATATGGAGGGGAGCGGAAGCAGATGCTCTTGTCCTGGCCTGGGGGTCTGAGACTGGTGCGACCCATCATGGTTGTCTGACATTGTGTCCCATAACAATGGAGCTGCAATGCCTTTTAGTTGTGTCCCAGTTAGACCAGAGGTAGCAAAAGTCATGTGTGCCCTGTAGGTTGCGGTTACCCCCAGGAGTGATAGGTAACGAAAGGGCCCGTGGTAGCTCTCTACTATAAACAGGTGGTGCGCTCCGGAGGATGTAGGCATTGAGGAAAGGTGCCAGGACCTGTGTGTCTCAAACAATTTTTCCAGGTGTCTGATGTTGCTGCACCGGGAAGGCAGACTGAGTGGCACCACAGGCACCTACTTCACGCAGCCCCAGCCGCTGCAGGCAAGAGCAGTGGGGCGGAGGGGCTGGCTGGGGAGATTTTGAGTGACATTCTTGAGAGAAATTTAAATAAATAATTAATGTTCCCTTATGATCGTCTCTCGAAATTTACCCCAGCCGGCCCCAAACCCCTTATCTACAGCGCCGCGGTTGGCTGCATGTGACGGGCCATTCCTTAAGGTAAGCCAGGATCCCTCATCAGACACTCCCATGCCGCCACTGTGCACCACCCGGTACCACTGGTCCTCACCAAACCACAGGGCAAGCAACCAATACATAAGGCAGTCTGGGGCGCACACACACAGGGCCACAGGTGATATCAGGGCAAGGAGGACCAGTGCAATGAAGGTCCCAGCAAACCGAAGGTAGGTGGAATTTCAGACAGGCAAATTACAACGCAGCAGCAGGGCAATGCAGCAACAGTGGCCAATCCAGTGAGTGTGGGAGCTGGCACACAGGAGCACAGGCATAAAGGCCACACCTGGCCGCAGGTTGTTGTCATTCAGTCATACTACAATGTCAAGTTCCTCAGGTAAGCTAATTCAGATTCAATAGCCTTAGGCCCTGATTATGAGTTTGGCAGTCCAATGGACCACCAAACTCATGGTGGTGCTGCTGCAATCACCTCACCAGCGGTCCAATCGCCAAGCATATTACAAGTTTCTTCACCGCCACAGTTTTCATGGCTGTCAGCTCGCTATGACAAGTGTGCCATTAAGGAAACTAAGGGGGACCTACAGGGCTGTCTGGTGCCTCAGGGCCAGGGGATGCATGCAGGGGGGCACGTAGTGTTTCTCCTATCTGCACGCACTCCCATTTCCTACACAGCATTGACTTCACAGTCCATGCCATGCAGGAGCATGCTTTGGCATTCCCATTGCGGTTCCTTTCTAATGCTCACCACCTGAGACCGCTATAAAACCATTCGCTAGACCAGAAAACTCCTAATCTGGCCGGTGGTCGGCGGTCGACTTTGGCAGTGTGGGAGTGGGCGTGTGACGCTTACTATATTTCTCTATATTTTCATGCCCTGGATCCACTATTCTACTAGCATAATCAGCAAGACAAGTTAGTTTCTTAAGTTTTTGTATTTTAACAAAAAATATATTTCTCTCCATCCCCAGCAACCCTGCCTTGTGGGTTGGACACAGAATCACCTGCCACTAATTTGGAATTTATCTTCATAAAAGCATTTTCTACACATACACATCCAACTAATTCCACTGTGCTTCAACCTGAACTCTTGGAAGGCTATTTACAAACGTAAACTTACATGTAAGTAAATATACACATATAAGTTTAGTCTTACACGTTTGAGGAACTTTAAAACTTTTGGCCATTCACAATTTCCAAGTTTAAATTACTCGAAAATGTAGAAGCCCCCACTTCCAAAACCAGGGGGTGGTAAATCAGCCTAATTTAAAGTGTAAAGTTACTACTTCTAGCTTTTTAAACGTAGGTAGAAGCCTCCACCAACATGTGTTTGACCTTTCTATGGTAAAGGATACGGGAACGTTTACAAATTTATTAAACTTAAAGATACATTAGCAAAAATACTTAAATGTTAATGTACATTATTTTAACATATTTATTTAAAATGCAGAACAAAAAAACCTACAGCTTGAACGTAATGTTAATTAAATATTTAATTATTTTAATATAGTAAACTAAATTTAAAATATTTTCCTAGGATTTTAGTTTAAATAATCTCATCTTAAATATAACATAATGTTTATTTATTATGCAGTAAAAATGATTTAAATTATTTTCTTTCATTTATAATTAAAAAAAGGTACATTAAAGTCTGAATTTAATTTTTTTTAGAAATATTCGTTAAATATTGAAATGAGTGTTTTTATAATTTAAAAAATGTCAAATATGTTAATATAATTTAACAATAGCTACTGTGGATTTTTATTTTAAGTCCCTATCTCCATTATTTTCTGTGGCAGGGTGTTGCAGTGGATGACCATGTGTGATGCTGCACTTACGCCAAGTCTGAGTTGGAGCTGGAGTCTAATTTGGCGCTTCCCCATGTTTACATCACTTTGTAAACCTGGGGCAGCATTGAATTCCAAAGGTGTTGCGTGGGGTAACCCATCGCAACTCCCATGGAACACCTCCCGATTACAGAATAAGGTGATGCAGCGATTTGCGCTGTGCCTCCTTATTCATGATTAATGAGGCCACTCAAAGTCATGCAGAGTTCGAGTCCTGCCTCATACATGTAGCACTTTACGTGGTGCAAAAGTGATGCAGGACTCTCATAAATAAGCCCCTTGATTTGCAAATCAGGGCTAAAATGAGGAATGACATGGGCATCAGTGAAATGCACCCATTTTGCACCCGAGACCTCGCGGTCACACAAACTTTGCTAACCTAACTCTTCAGGGGAGCAATTTTATATGGTCTCCTATTGGAATGGTTTTGATTTAATAAGTATGTGAATTGTACCCAGGTTTTGGAGTATGCTAGTATGCTTCATTGGCATTTAATGTTAATATTAAACTGTATTGTTGAAAATTAAAGCTGCAAAATTCACTCACAAAGAAGTGATGAATTATAAATCTGCCACCAAAGATATATTTATGTTTTTTACTTCTCAGCACCGTCATTGGCGCTGGCTCTCAAGTCAGCTTTGGACACATTTAATGGTAAATATATACTAGATTTCGCAACGCGTGTTAAAATGTAAAACTGCATTTCCCGGCAAAAAATATTAAAAACAACGTTTCTTTACCAAGCTTCAAGAGCCTAAATAGAATATAGCACCGTCCTAGGCAGAAATCAAGATATATTACATTGTGATTAAAAAATTGCGAAGCACGTATATTTGACAGGCTGGATCACTGAGGCAAAGAATGAAAGTGCTACATTATTTAAGATATACTGGGAATTAACAGCTGTACCAGGCGTGTCAAAAACAGTCCAACCTTCACAGTTATTGTGTGACTCCATAATGTCTTTTTCTTTTTTCATTCGAATAATCAGTCAGATTCAATCCCTGCTTAGACAGGTAGCAATAAGAGTTTATTATGGTGCTCTCTGTGCCATTTTACAAGGGCATTTTGACAATGTTACACTACTGACAAACGAGGAGAATATAAAAGCCTCGTCGCCATCTGATGATCTCTTCCCCAGACCAATATGCTTACCAAGATTAGTGTGTTTTTGGGTCAATTATTTTCCAAGCGCAATAAAGCAAGGATTGGGAACCTTGTCATATCCCACACCACACTTCTCCAACCTATTCACATACCATCCTACTGACAGCTTTAGTAGTGATTCCAGCCTCGTAATAAAAAAAAGACATTTATAAAAACATACATTGAGCAGACCAAGGCAGAGCTGCTACTTTGACACCACTGGACGCTACAGCCCTCACCCACGGCGTAAGGGAAGGTAAGTATGCACAAACGTTCCAAGAAAACTCAAAATATGTGGATCAAAGAAAGTACCTATTAAGGCTCGATAACCCTGTAATCAGGTCAGGGAATCCAACCCATTGACCCCTACCATCTACCAAATAGCAGTGCTCAGGAAGAACTAATCAGCGGCCTTGCTAACAATTACTTCATGGAAATTCCAGAGGTAACCCTGCCTCCATTACCCTCATTTCAGTGTCTGGATCTGAACAGTCCAGCTACACCAATGCACGCAATACACTTTTACTATCTGAGATGCTGTCCTCCTCCTCCTCCATCTGGTGTCATGGAAAACCCGGGGTATTGAAAATGGATCACACTGATTGCAGTACTCAGACCCACAGACATACAGAGTTGTAGTTCTACAGATTACAGTGTTGTGGTGCCGTGTACCAGGGCTGGGTAGGTTTGAGCACCCTTCATGCATCTTTAACACATCACCAGACACTCCCTGCCCCTCTCTCCCTGCCCCTCTATTTCACTTGTGCATGTTCTTTGTCATCTTTGCTTCCTCCCTTTGTCACTTTTCCATTTTTCTCTTCGTCCTCCTTTACCCCTTTTGTGTTTTTCTCTCTTTTGTTCTAGGTCAAAGCGTGATGAGCAAATATAAGTACTAGTGCCCCAAAATAAGTGCTGGTGGCTCCACCTGCAACCACCGGCTCAAAGTGAGCACTGGGTGAAACAGCAACAATGAGTCCAAAACTGGTCAATGTCTGCTCTGTAAAACGTTTACCAACAACTAGTGATTATTGCTACAATATTACAAAATGTTTTAATATTGTTGTTTTGTCAGTTTACACCTTCACTTACTCTTTTAGGATTTTAGCCTCAAGGTTTATTATGAAAATCTCTGTGATTTCTCCCATTCCGTTAATCTTGATATTTTAAAATTATTCTTTCCCACGGGTCTGAGGTGGACAAAATAGTTGTGAAGCACTGCAAAGAAGTTCTCTCAAAATAACAGAATTATAGATAAATAACTGTGAATAGCTGGGATGTTTTTCACAAGGGGCTCTGAATGACATGCTGGAGTTGTCACGATGCTATGATGTAATTCAGAACCTAAAGGCTAAAAACATCTCCTTCATTCACAGTTATCCATCTTCAATGTTTTGTTATGTATGGCCTCTCCATTTCATCTCTCACTGCTCTCCTCTGCTGTTCTGGAGCATAGGAGACATAGGAAGGCTTATACACAAAATGGCCACATGTGTGCCAGCTCCTGCACAATAGTAAACGTGGTGTCTGTCACCCTTCACTCTCTGACGATCTCTCCCCTACACCCCCACATTTTAAAAACAATATTTCTCTTCCTGCCACCCTCACATACAACCTTCAACATTACTCACCTCTGTTGAGTTCCTCTCCACCGAAATGTTAAAGTAAAATCCTCGACCTGCCCATACTACCTCTCATGAATCCACTCATTCCACTGCTCAAACATGTCAAAATAAACCCAGCACGCACCCTCTTTGAATCCCACTCCCGTGCCCAGCCAGAAGATTTGTTCTCTACTATCAATGGAGCAGAGCCAGCCCAACACTGAAAAGCTGTCTCAGAGCCCAGTCAGTGCAGCCTGGAATTCGTTTACAACATCACAGTGAGTGAGTCTTAACCCCCGGCAGGTCCATACTGTGGCAGGCCCCCGCCCCCCCATTGAAAAATCACATTGTGAGGATTCAATTGGCATGGTTGAAGGTCGTTAGCCCTCAGGCTTAACCGCGCCACGGTCGCCGGGTCGGGCCCCAGTCGGCGTGGGCCGGGGCTGACTTGAACGCGATGACTGATTCGTCGTGGTGAGCGAGCTGGCTGTTGCATGATGCGGTGGTTATGCTGGGGTGTGGCAATTTGTAAAAAATCTGCGCACGACGTTGCCGCACAGCCCCTACTCCTAGCCAAAATCCAGCCCAAAAAACGCCCAAACCAGTGTCCTCCTCCGGCTCGCCCCAGCAGCAAGTAAGTGGCTAAGACGGCTCCGCGGCATGCAGTGTGTGTGGCACCGCCATCAGCACAGTTTAAATATGAATAATATAGAATCTGAGAATCAGATAGGGAGAAAACACTCTGCGGCCTGAGAGTCTGACAGTACAGACAGACACACAGTAGTCAGTAGTGTAAGTTAAATTGAAAAATGTGACATGCCCCTGGTGATTGCAGTGCAGCAGATGCGTGTAGAGTGTAGACCCGGGCTGGTCATATAAGTGCCGATGCTAAGCACCGGAAAGCACCAGCACAAATTAAGCCCTGACAGATTGGTACTCGTCAATAGGTCACAGTAAAGGTCTCAGACCTCACAGTGTCAAGGGCAGACCTAGTTCTCTGTGTAGATGCTAGATTAGCATGATGCCATGACCAAAATAAAAGTCAAGATACTATATTCACACACAATTGGGCACTCAGGAAAGAGATGCACACCCAAATACTGCACAGGGGACATTCCCATTCTAACAGACTGCTTGCCAGATTCTAGTGTCTTTAAAAATGCTTAATATAGTAGTATCCCTCATTGTTTTTTTTATTGTCTTACATCCTCAGATTGCATACTATTTCAAAATAAATCTTCCTCTATAATCTAAAACCCAGCATGAATATATGACCTTGACTTAAAACTTTTAATTGCACTCTCTTTTATTTCTTTTGAATGACCTTCTCCTTAACTTCATCTTCTGCTTGCCTCCACTCTCTGAATAAGGCATTGTTAGAAATGGGGGTCTCTAGTTGGCAATGGCTGGCCACTGTCTAAGTAGGGACCCTTCTTCCTAAGTCAGAGTAAGGGGGCTAAACCCTTTGATTACCCCTGCTCAACCCAGTGGTAACGTAGCACAAGCAGCTAGGCTTATCTCAGAGGCAGTGAGTGAAGCATTTATGACCATACCCAGTAACACAGTGAAGAACACTACAAAGGGGCACCACACAAGTACTTATAAAAAATAAGTATATTTATATATAGACTTAACACAAGACCAGTAACGGTAAAAAGCCACAATACTGTAAAATAGGAATATGCTTGAAATGCTGCAAAAATAGTTCAAGGTGCGCAAAAAGGGGTTCAGTTCAAAGCAGTGGTCTCTGCAACCCTCTTACTTACAAAGCACCTGGATTCCGAGGCAAAACAAACAAAATGTTGCAAGGAAGCTGTAGCTGTGATTTTCTGCACGCAAGGCCGGTGATGCAATGAATACTTGCCGCGAGGGAGTAGACGATGCGCCGATCTGCTGATGCGTGCGGAAACGAGGCGACAGACTTCTTCACGCTAGGCCGTTGATGCGATGAATCCTTGCCGCGAGGGAGGAGACAATCCTGTTGCGTGTGTGAGTAGGTCGTGATGCGGGGAAATGGCGCTCCGCTCAGGATCAACGATCCTGGTGCAATACGATAACAAGGGCGGCCACGCTGCGTCCGTGCTGCATTGTCCTGGTGTGCCGATTGCTGGAATGAGATGCTCTTGATGCGATGACACTGATGTTGCAGGCACTCAGCGGCAGCAGCGCGAGGGTTCTTGGTGGCGCTCTTAGCTGCAGCGGCCCGCCAACGTGCGTTAGAGATGATCTCAGCACTCTCTTCTCTGGAGAAGAACCAGAGGTCCTGGAACTCACAGGAGCCTCACCTGCAGATAGAAATCCTCGCTAGGAGGAATCAGGAGGTTGTTGGTGAAGTCTGTTGTGCCTGAGACTTCAGCAGGAGGCTAGCTCGCTTCTAGCCCTTGAGTGATTGCTTTGCAAGCTCTGTGAAAGTTTTCCCCAAAGTCCTTTCCCCACTTCTTCCAAGTCCACTGGTAACCACTGCAGGCCAACCCAAAAACAGCACACAAGCACAAGGGCAGTCCAACTCCTGCAGATTCCTTAGTTAAACGGACTGAGGTTCGTCTTGACATCCAGGAGCAATACAAATTGTAGGGGTTTGGGCACAGGTATTTATACCCCAAAAGTCTTTGTTCTAAAGAGTCACAAGTCACTGAATCCAGCCAAAACCAGTTCTGCTCATTCCTGGAGCATTTTGTTTACCAGGCTGCATCATTACTTTCAAAAAGAGGGGGTCTGCCATCAGACGCACAGTAGGAGGTGGAGCCAGCATTCACCTTACCAGGCACAGCCCTATTCAGATCAAGGAGCTACCCCTTCCCATACTCCAAATGCAGATCGCTCTATTCAACCCAGGTCTGACTCAGCCTACCCTGTCCCTCCAAAAGCAGACAGCCAATACACATAACAGCAGAGCACACTGGAAGGCTTAGGCAAGAAAATACCTACTTTCTAAAAGTGTTTTTTTCAAACACGGAATAGAAAATTTAACTTTACCAAAAGATGTATTTTAATACTCTGAGCTCAGGCATATTAAATATGTCTATCCACCATGTTCCTTGGGTCACTTAGGATTATAGAATGTAATAATCAAACTGCCCATTCTGGCCTATGGAGAACAGGTAGCCTTGCAGTAGTGAAAAACTTAATTGGACGTAATTCACTACCAGGACATGCTACACATACCAAGGCATGTCCTACCTTGCACATACAATGCACCCTACCATAGGGGTGACTTACATGACGCCAAGGGAAGGTTCAGGGGCTGGGAAGTGTGTGCACTTCCCAGCCAAGATGGCAGTGCTGGCCTGTACGCAGACTCTGCAGTGGCAGGTCTGAGACACCTTTTACAGCTGCTTCTGTGGGTGGCGCAAAACAGCGCTGCAGGCCCACAAGCAGCATTTGGTTTACCAGCCCTGGGCACACACAGGCCACACTACGAGGGACTAACTGGCAAACCAAATGAGCCAATCATGGACATACCAATTCACATAGACATATTTTACACAGGGTGCATTCGCGCTGTTGCACTGAAAGGCAGTGGCACAGCGCCCGGAGCATCTAACACCAGTAAAACAGAGGAGACAAAAGCGAAACATGGAAGGGGGACCCACGCCAATGGTCCCAGGTCAACACGTGTCCCCTCCTTCTGAAATGTGGGGAGAACTACCCACCCGTTGGAAGTTCTCATCACTGAGGCGGAAAAATCTGGACAGACCGTCAGCATTGGCGTGCTCTGTACCAGGGCGGTGTTCAACGGTGAAGTCATACCCTGTAGGGAAATGGACCACCTCAACAACTTAGAATTCTCATCCCTCATCTGCATCAGCCATCTGAGGGGCCTGTGTTCTGTCTGAACCCGGAAGTGAGTCCCAAACAGGTATGGTCTCAGCTTCTTCAGTGCCCAGACCACAGCAAATGCCTCATGCTCAATTGCACTCCACCTCTGTTCCCATGGAAGTAACCTCCTACTAATGAAGGCTACCGGTTTGTCTAGTCCCTCCTCATTTATCTGTGACAGAACAGCCCCCACCCTATGATCTGAAGCGTCTGTCTGGACAATAAATTCCTTAGCAAAGTTGGGCGCCTGGAGTATGGGTGCTGTACACATGGCATTCTTGAGGCCATCAAAAGCTTTCTTACAGGTGTCAGTCCAGTTCACAATCTTTGGCTGCTTCTTGGAAGTCAGCTCAGTCAAAGGTGCAACAAAGTTGCCATACCCCTTGACAAACCTCCTGTAATAACCTGTGAGTCCTAAGAAGACACTCACCAGGGTCTGGGTCCTGGGGGGCTCCCAAGCCCGGATGGTTTCAATCTTGGAATGTAGGGGCACCACCTGGCTGCTCCCCACCTGGTGTCCCAAGTACACCACAGAACCCTGCCCAATCTGGCACTTACTGGCCGTGATCGTGAGGCCTGCTCTGCGCAGTGCCAACAACACTTCCCAGAGGTGGCACAGGTGATCCTCCCAGGAGGAACTAAACACTGCAATGTCATCCAGGTAGGTGGCACTAAAATCCTCCAGCCCAACCAACCCCTGTTGACCAACCTCTGAAAGGTAGGAGGACCTGGCTTGGTAGTTCGGGCTGGACTGTTGCCATGGGGCACAGGGTCAAGACTGATTTGCATATGGCTGTGTTCAAACTGGAATGGCAAGGTGAGCACAAAACTATGGATTTAGGCCCAGATCTCTGTACTGGGGTGAATGTATGACATTGTTCTGCATTCTGTCCATCAACTGTTGGTTTTTCATTTGTCACCCCAAGTGGGACGGGAATGCTCAGAAGTGAGTACCGTGCTCTCCATGCCACTGGAATCAAGCTATCCTGGCTGATGAGGGCTGCAAGCCCGAAACCAGTCCTAGGATCCTTGTTTCCAGTCCAGGGAGGACCTGGCTTGGCAGTTCAGGCTGGACTGTTCCCATGGGGCACAGGGTCAAGACTGATTTGCATATGGCTGGGTTGAAACTGGAATGGCATGGTGAGCAATAAAATAATAGATTTAAGCCCAGATCTCTGTACTTGGGTGAATGTATGACATTGTTCTGCATTCTGTCCATCAACTGTTGTTTTTGCATTTGTCACCTCAAGTGGGACGGGTATGCTCAGACGTGTGTCCCGTGCTCTCCATGCCACTGGAATCAAGCTATCCTGACTGATGAAACCGGTCCTCGGATGCTTTTTTCACAGTCCAGGGAGGACCTGGCTTGGCAGTTCGGGCTGGATGGTTCCCATGGGGCACAGGGTCAAGACTGATGTGCATATGGCTGTGTTCAAACCGTAATGGCATGGTCAGCAAAAAAACTATGGGTTTAGGCCCAGATCTCTGTATTGGGGTGAATGTATGACATTGTTCTGCATTCTGTCCATCAACTGTTGTTTATGCATTTGTCACCCAAGTGGGACGGGTGTGCTCAGACGTGAGTCCTGTGCTCTCCATGCCACTGGACTCAAGCTATCCTGGCTGATGAGGGCTGAAAGCCCGAAACTGGTCCTAGGATGCTTGTTTCCAGTAAAGGGAGGACCTGGCATGGCAGTTCGGGCTGGACTGTTCCCATGGGGCACAGGGTCAAGACTGATTTGCATATGGCTGGGTTCAAACTGGAATGGCATGGTGAGCAAACAAACAATGGATTTAGGCCCAGATCTCTGTACTGGGATGAATGTATGACATTGTTCTGCATTCGGTCCATCAACAGTTGTTTTTGCAACCTCTGAAAGGTGGCAGGGGCATTCTTCTTCCCAAAGGGCATCACACGTAACTGGTAGTGCCTATCTGGTGTGGAGAATGCTGACCTCTCCTTTGCCCCATCAGTCAAGGCGATCTGCCAGTACCCAACATCCTGAGGTATTGTGCAGCGGCTAACCAATCTATGAGCTCGTCAGCTCTGGGGATGGGGTGCATGTCGGTCTTAGTGACCAAATTCTGACCTCGGTAGTCCACGCAGAACCTAAGTTCTGGGGTGGCACCAGGCGCTGCAGCTTTTGGTACCAAGACCACGGGGCTGGCCCAAGGGCTGATAGAAGACTCAATCACCCCTAGGGAAAACATTTTGGAGACCTCCTCCTTAATGTAGGCCCTGACCCTGTCAGTCACTCTGTAAGCCTTGTGCTTGACAGGAGAACTGTCCCCGGTGTCTACCTCATGGACGCACCAATGAGTGACACCAGGCACGAGGGAAAAGAAATCTGAAAATTGCCCCAACAGCTAGTAACAATCTCTCTGTTGCTAAAGGTATCAGTGTGGTGGAGAGGACCACACCCTCCACTGACCCATCCTTTTCTCCTGCACACAGGAGGCCAGGAAGAGGATTGCTCTCCTCCTCCATTCCAGCGTCTGTGGCAAGAAGCATGCCCACTTCAGACCTCTCAAATTGGGGCTTCAGGCGGTTCATATGCAGGACCCGCAAGGGGCTCCTGGGTGACCAAAAGTCCATCAAGTAGGTAACTGGACTTTTACGCTCCACTCCCTCAAATGGACCGGTCCACTTATCTTGGAGTGCACAGGGCTCTACTGGGGCCAGTACCCAAACTTCTGACCAGGTTGAAATTCAACTAGAGTGGCATTCTGGTTGTGCCAACGTTTCATTTCCTCCTGGCTGGCTTCCAGATTTGCCTCAGCAAGTTTTCTGAAACGCAGAGTCTGGTTCCTGAAGGTCAACATGTAGCTAAATACATATTGGGGAGGTTTCCTGGGAGATTGCTCCCAGCCTTCCTTGACCAGACTCAGATGCCCTCTTGCCAGATGGCCATAGAGCAGTTCAAAGGGACTGAACCCTAAGGACCTCTGTGGCACCTCGCGGTAGGCAAACAATAAGCTTGGCAAGAGGATGTCCCACTTATGCCTCATGGGTTCTTCTAGGCCCAGAATCATGCCCTTAAAGGTCCGGTTGAACCTTTCAACCAGACCATTACCTTGGGGGTGGTAAGGAGTGGTGAACTTATAAGTTACCCCACACTCCTTCCAGAGAGACTTCATATACTGGGAGATGAAGTTAGTCCCCCTGTCAGACACCACCTCTCTGGGGAACCCCACACAGGAGAAAATCCCCATCAGTGCACATCCCACCACGGGGGCCGTCACTGTCCTGAGCAGGATGGCTTTATGGTACTGGGTGGCATGGTCCACCAAGACCAGGATGAACCTGTTGCCCATGGCTGTCTTGGGGTCCAGAGGCCCCACAATGTCAACGCCCACTCGCTCAAATGGGGTACTGACAACTGGAAAGGGCTGGAGTGGGGCCTTGATCTTCCCCCCACTCTTTCCACTTGCCTGGCAAGTCTCACATGTCCTGCAATGAGCGTCTGTGCTCTTGCGCATCTGGGGCCAATAAAAGTGGGTGACCAGCCTCTCAAAGGTCTTGGTCTACCCCTGATGTCCTGCCAATGGAATGTCATGAGCCAACCCCAGTAGGAAGGTTCTGAAGCACTCGGGTACCACCAACACACGGGCTCACCCCGGCTCAGCAGCCTTAGGCTTGCTATTCAGGAGATTGTTCTCCCAATAAATCAGATGAGAACCAGAGTTGTCACCTGCTGCCTGGGCTGCAGCCTGTCACTGCATACCCTCAAGAGAAGGACACACTCTTTGCTGGTCACAAAACTCCTCCCTGGTGGGCCCTCCTTCCTGCTGCCAATGGGTCAGCTCCGGTAGTTCCCCCAGTTCGGTGACCTGCGCCCCGGTAGACTCCAGGGCATCCCCATCAAAGTCCGCTCCCTCCTGGGCCGTGGGAACCACGGGGGCTTGCTTCCTGCGACCGCTGCCCCTTCCTTGTAAGGCAGGGATCTGGGCCATACTCTCAGGCTCCAAGTTCTTCTCAACACCCTTCTTGGTTGCCATGGACCGGGTGGTAGCACACGCCCACTCAGGCAGACCCAACCTCTCTAAGTGAGATCTCCTCTCCACCGTGGCCCACGGGGAGTTCTCCAAATCAATGCCCAACAGACAGTCTACAGGCATGGCGGGCCTCACAGCCACCTGAATAGTTCCTGAGACCCCCCCACTCAAAGGAAACCTGAGCCACCTCACATTGGCTTTCTGAGTTGTCTGCGGATACTACTGGGCAGAATGCATGGGGGACGACCTGCTCTTTGGATTCCAACTGGGAGCTGGCAGCAGTTATACCGGCTCCTGTGTCTCCTAGAGCCTCTACCCTATGGCCATTGATGGTCACCCACTGCCTGTACTTTTTAGTGTTATCAGGCAGTGTAGGCTTTGGGACCACCTCAAAGTCTCCTAATGAGACAAAGGCCAACTCTACGGGTTCCCATCCACCTTGGGAACCAATCCCCTCCCCTCCCAGGGCTACACTAGCAAGATGGTGGGATGGTGCATTAGCATCCCTTTGAGGACACTGGGGATCAAAGTATCTGAGGCCCACCTGACCACACTTAAAAGATGTAAGGGGACCCCTCTGAGCAGACCTACCTGTCGGGGATACTGGCTTCTTCTCCGGGGGAGGCTGGGACACCACTGCTTGGTTCCCTTGGGAATTACTTTGGGACCCTCTTTGGAACTCCCTTGGTTTACCCCTGTCCCCCCCACGTCTCTGCTGAGGACCCTGCCCACCTTTGGCGAAGTCTCCCACTGGACCCTTGCAAACCCGGATGCTCATCCAGCGGTCCGCCTCCTCAGCAAGCTTCCTAGGGTTAGTCAGCTTGCATTCAATCAGGTGCTGGCGTAGATCAGGAAAACAGTTACTAGATAAATGCTCCCATGCAATCAAATCATAAAGCTGCTCAAAAGTTTTTACTATGCTATATTTTACCCAGCGTTCCATTGCTCTGCAAAATAAAAAAAAACATATTCAACCCAAGTGGTACCCTCTAACTTCTTGCAGGTCCTAAACTTCTGCCTATACATTTCAGGGGTCAAACCATAGCGGGTCATCAAAGCTTCCTTCATGTGGGTATAAACCATCCTACTTTCCTGGGGCAGGTCCAACAAGGTATCCCTCCCCTCACTCACAAAGCGTCCCCACAACCCCACTGCCCAATCCTTCTCAGGGACCCGGCGGGACACCATGACTAATTCGTAGGCTGCAAACCATAGCCCTATATCTTCACTCTTGTGGAAATCCTTAATGACCTTCTTGGGTATATACACTCTGCTCTCAGTATGCACTATAGGTATGCAGCCACCAGAGGGGGAGATCTCTACACTCTTTGCTTTAATCTCCAGCTCCCTCAATATTCTCTCATGCTCAAGTTTCATTTTCATTATCTCAAACTCTAACTTCTTGTTCTTTCGGTCCCTTTGACCATCCGTTTTAAGCTTAGCCATCTCCATATTATGCCGCCTATCTCTTTCCTTGTGCCCCAGCTCCTCTGGAGACAGGCCCTTTGAGGACACACTAGTGCCCGGGCTAGAAAGTGCTTTACCTCCCACCAAATCTAATTCTTCCACCTGCTGTTCTCCTGCATCCTCTTCCCTCTCCACAGACTCTCCCAAATCCTTAGGGGCATCTCTAGCTTCTAGCCAGGCTTTCAGCGCCTTTTGATACTCCCCTTTTTTGGAGAGACCTGTAATAGGGACTGTGAATTGCTTGCAGAAATATGTGAGCTGCTTGGCATTGTAGGTTTCTAATTTCTCTTCTTTCCAGGAGAGATCCTCTGAGGCATCGGATCTGGGCTTGCCCATTGTAGCAATAACTGCCAATATCAATCAAAAATAGAAAAAAACTCAAAAACGTATGTGGTTGCGTTATGGTCTGCACTCACTAGTAGTGTACACTATAATTACTGTGTGCAGATCACAAATGCAAGTCCAGATCCTCACCGCTGAACACCAATGTTAGAAATGGGGGTCTCTAGTGGGAAATGGCTGGCCACTGTCCAAGTAGAGTCCCTTCTTCCTAAGTCAGAGTAAGGGGGCTACACCCTTTGATAACCCCTGCTCAACCCTGTGGTAACGTAGCACGAGCAGCTAGGCTTATCTCAGAGGCAGTGTGTGAAGCATTTATGACCATACACAGTAACACAGTGAAGAACACTACAAAGGGGCACCACACAAGTAGTTATAAAAAATAAGTAGCTTTATATTTAGACTTAACACAAGACCAGTAATGGTAAAAAGCCACAATACTGTAAAATAGGATTGTTCTTGGAATGCTGCAAAAATAGTTCAAGGTGTGCAAAAAAGGGTTCAGTTCAAAGCAGTGATCTCTGCGACGCTCTTACTTACAAAGTACCTGGATTCCGGAGCAAAACAAACAAAATGTCGTAATGAAGCTGTAGCAATGATTTTCTGCATGCGAGGCCGGTGATGCGATGAATCCTTGTCGCAAGGGAGGAAACGATGCGCCGATCTGCTGATGCTTGCGGAAACGAGGGAAAAGACTTCTTCACGCTAGGCGGTTGATGCAATGAATCCTTGCCGCGAGGAAGGAGACGAGGGACGATCCTGTTACGTGTGCGAGTAGGTCGTGATGTGGGGAAATGGCGCTCCGCTCGGGAGCGACGATCCTGGTGCGATGCGATAACAAGGACGTCCGCGGTGCGTCCGTGCTGCAATGTCATGTTGCGCCGATCGCTGGGATGCGACGCTCTTGATGTGATGGCACTGATGTTGTGGGCACTCAGCGTCAGCAGCGCGAGGCTTCTTGGTGGTGCTCTCATCTGTGGCTGCCCACCAACATGCGTTAGCGATTATCTCACCACTCTCTTCTCTGGAGTAGAACTAGAGGTTCTGGAACTCAGAGGAGCCTCACCTGCAGATAAAAATCCTCGCTAGGAGGAATCAGGTGAAGTCTGATGTGCCTGAGACTTCAGCAGGAGGCTAGCTCACTTCTAGCCGTTGGGTGATTGCTTTGCAAGCTCTGTGAAAGTTTTTTCAAAAGTCCTTTCCCCTCTTCTTCCAAGTCAACTGGCAACCACTGCAGGCTAACCCAAGAAACAGCACACAAGCACAAGGGCAGTCCAGCTCCTGCAGATTCCTTAGTTACACGGACAGAGGTTCGTCTTGACATCCAGGAGCAATACAAATTGTAGGGGTTTGGGCACAGGTATTTATACCCCAAAAGTCTTTGTTCTAAAGAGTTACAAGTCACTGAACCCAGCCAGAACCAGTTCTGCTCAATCCTGGAGCACTTTGTTTACCAGGCTGCATCCTTCCTTTCAGAAAGAGGGGGTCTGCCATCAGAAGCACAGTACGAGATGGAGCCAGCATTCACCTTGCCATGCACAGCCCTATTCAGATCAAGGAGCTACCCCTCCCCATACGCCAAATGCAGATCGCTCTATTCAACCCAAGTCTAACTCAGCCTGCCCTATCCCTCCAAAATCAGACAGCCAATACACATAACAGCAGAGCACACTGGAAGGGTTAGGCAAGAAAATACCTACTTTTTAAAAGTGGTATTTTCAAACACAGAATAGAAAAATAAACTTTACCAAAAGATGTATTTTAATATTCTGAGCTCAGGCATACTAAATTTGTCTTTCCACCATGTTACTTGGGTCAGTTAGGATAATAGAATGTAATAATCAAACTGCCCATTCTGGCCTATAGAGAACAGGTAGCCGTGCAGTAGTGAAATACGGAATTGGGTGTAATTCACTACCAGGACATGCTACACACACCAAGGCCTGTCCTACCTTACACATACTATGCACCCTACCATAGGTGTGACTTACATGACGCCAAGGGAATGTTCAGGGACTGGGAAGTGTGTGCACTTTACAGCCAAGATGGCAGTTCTGGACTGCACGCAGACTCTGAAGTGCCAGGTCTGAGACACGCTTTTACAGCTGCTTCTGTGGGTGGTGCAAAACAGCGCTGCAGGCCCACAAGCAGTATTTGGTTTACCAGCCCTGGGCACACACAGGCCACACTACTAGGGACTAACGGGCAAACCAAATTGAGCCAATCATGAACTTACCAATACACATAGACATATTTTCCACAGGGAGCATTCGGGTTGTGGCACTGAATGGCACTGGCACAGCGCCTGGAGCATCTAACACCAGCAAAACAGAGGAGACAAAAGCGAAACATGGAAGGGGGACCCACGCCAATGGTGCCAGGTCTAACAGGCGTTCTTTACATTATACACCTGTCTTCCTTAGTCTCCTTCTTTGTATTTCTGTTAATTACCTACACGCATTTCATGGACCACAAACTCACCTTCTTTGAAAGGTTTGTATGACAAAATATTGTGACACAACCATATTGTGTAAAAAATATAATGTTTATATATCTCGCATGTAAACAACCAAAATATCTTGTAAACAATATTGTGGAACAGCCTATTCCCCAAAAAAGAAAAGGCCATCAAAATTTTAACATATATCATTATAATTAAACTAAATTGTATACATTAAAAAATGATATGCTCACCTTCAATGCCTTATCGCTCAATTTTTATGTAGTGATATTATTTTTGACACGTTATTCATGTTACATGAAAAGTTTGGCTCAATATTTTGTCGTTCACTCTTTGAAATCATGTCCATGCAATCTAACAGTACCAAATTATGTTTAGCCTATCTTTTCATCCCAGCCATTTGCAAGAACTCAGATAACCTCCACTAGTGTTCACACCTAACTCCATTTAATATAATCTCCCACAAAGAAACTGAAGCAAATACAGGGGAAGATTTTCTTGAGTTCACAAGACTAATTCCAATAACCCCCAAAAATAGTTAACACCGAATAACCACTAATCTTGGGATTTTGAGTGGTATGTTATTCACCATAAAGCGCTACAGTGCTTCATCAGGGCTAGGAAGCACTAGATAAGTCCAAAAACAGTAAAATACATTACAAAGGAAGAGGTTGAGTTTTTAAGTTATATTTTATATATTTCTGTTATTTTAAGCACTTTCCTTTGCAAGTTGTAATTTTCTGCCACTTTACAATATTTTCAAACTAAAACCGTCCTAAGCATGTAACAGTCAAAGTAAACACACATTTAAATTTTCATTGTTAGTAGTTTCATTTGTTTAATCGGGTTTAGGAGTGTGCAGTACAAAGTACAAAGCAGAACAAGTATATGATATAAAATGCAGTTTATGACCCTCAATATGAGACTGTCGGAATTGGGCATATCTTTACTGGGGGACCAAAATCTCCTATTGTGGCCAATATCCCCAAATCATATTCCGGCAATTTGCGGGGGATAATTTTCTGTGCATCTCTTCACGATTCCGGAGAGAAAAGTGATACATTTTCTAACTTCTCGGAGCAGGTGGAAAGCATTAGCTGAAGGCACAGTGGTGGCGGGAAGGGGGGGGGGGGTTCCTGTCGATTGAGTGGGGGTTCAGGGTAGGCTGCAGCCTGTCAGGGGCATCATAAAAAGGGGTTCTGTCTCCGCGGACTAAAATGATCAGTCTGGAGTTTGCAGACCCAATAACTCCAGTCTCAGAGACATTCAGAATTTCAGAAGTCAAAGTTCCCCTAGAGTAAGCATGCTGGGTGTAATTCCACCACTCGTAATTAGGGCTAAATGTCACAAAGATCACTGCAACAGGTAGATTAAGATAACCTCCTGGAAAAATATGAATGTTTAAGCTGCTGGTCCTTACTTATGAATGACTTTGCAGCACCCTCCACAGGTTAGTGACAACAAAAGTTTGAATTGCAGTACCATACTGTGGGACAGATTTACTAAACTGTCACCCAAAGCAGCACAGAAGCTAAAAATGGTGTGCTACATTGCATGGCAGGACTGGAGCAGGAGAGCACCATATCTACAGAGATTTGGCTCTCTCCTCCCCTCTCACTAGTGCCGTTGCAGAGTTTTGCTGCTATGCTCCATACACACACCTTTACGCCTTAGTGCAGGGTGTGTGTGAGAGTCTAGCATAGGTTTTATACTAGAAGGGTTCTCTTCAAGTGCAAAATACTATGCCTAGACAATTTCTAAAAATGTTCCTACTCTGTATGTGTGCTGTATAATGCAGCACACATGCAAAGTTGGAAAAGAAAGGAGAAATGAAAACATTTCTCCTTTTAGCGCCTGATTTTAAATGGCGTTATTTTTTTACGCAAAACCCTGTCTCACATTTCTGGCAGATAGGGTTTTACATAAAAAAAAGGTGGGTGATTGCACAGGAACACCCGTGTATCGCCCCCTTGATGCTATGGAACGCAAAACAGTGCTTAGTGCTACTTTGTGTTATTTTTAGTCAATTTCTAAAGCAAAACTTGTTCTGTGTTGGAAAGTAAATAATACAAAATAAATTCACTTTTATGGACATAAACCCAGCGCAAAATGTTAGTAAATTACCCCCGAAGTGTTTTGTAATTTTTCAGATAATGATAGCTTCAAATAAGCATTTTAAAGAGGTCACACTTTTCCCTGTATGGCATAAATATTCCAACGTGATGAACTGTGGAAACGACTCATCTCTGCAGAAGGAAACGGAAACCTTTACTGCTATAAAGATTATATTTAACTTCCATTTTAGTTTTCCTTTTGTCTGTGCATCATCTTAAGATGGTGGTTTGAACATGTTTTTCACTAACACAAGGGAATGCCACATACGCATTTATTTTTGGTAGTAATTATTGCTCTGTTGCCTGCAGTGCTAGTTCCAGGGACACACATACTACAGCGCTATGTCCTTGCTTTATTTTGTGCTCATAGGAGACAACCTTTTTACTCCAGACTAGCTAAAGATGTTATTCTGCATCTTTAGCAGAATAAGATAAGGCCAGTGTTTTATTATTTGATCAGCGTCCATGTTGAACTCAGTGAGAGGTACTTCACAACTGAGTTATCATGGAAGCTGCAGTGAGTTGTGACTGAGTTGCAGCTCTACAGCCCTCGACTTTCAACCTAAGAAGGAAAATAGCCATGCAGGCAGAAGTGTGCAAGCCCACATCCTCAGATGGGGGGCATTTGTTGATGCACTGAGACAGACTTTTTGAGACATTACACCAAGGCATGGGATTAGATCATTCTAGGAGGGTCTGGCAGAAGAGTACACCCTGCACGCTCTCATTAGTGTGGTGTATTAGCTATAGATAGGAGTAACATTAGGAACAGTTAACATGGTAGAATTGTTTGTATTTTCACAACTCCATAATGCTTATAACACTGATGTGTTTCATCTGTCTAATAATCACAGTTTATGTTTTATTCAGAAGGATTAGAGTTTTTCCAAAAAACATTTGGGAATCTTATCGTTTCTTTTCTTAGTGTCACAATTTGGGCATAGAAACCGACAAATGAAAGGGTTAGATCTGTTTTCACGAACTATTTGACAATGAGAGTGGTCATGTTCGAGGTTACCAACAAGATGTATAACTCCGGAGGTTCTGGAGTTTAGATGCAGTACTGCAGTGCCGGCTTTAGGGTGGTGCGACTGGTGCTGGTGCACTTGGTGCTGACCTGGAGGGGGGCAGTAACCTCAAGAAGGGCTCTGTGTTTAGTAATAAGTTATGATTTAAAAGCACCTGTTGCAGAGTTTCTTGTTTGTCCAGCTTTCGATTAGCAATAAAAATGTTATGATGTTCCTGCTAGAGAGAGAGATCGGAGTTCCTTCTAATGACAGTTTTGACTTGCCATAAAGAAGCGCAGAAGGTTAATATGACTGCTGCAAAGAACAGATCTCTATGTTATGTCAATAGAGGAGTGAAATAGTTAAGCCAGCCTTTACCAGTTCTCTAAAACATATTGAATGTATTTGAGAGAGGGGTCATGGAAAGATGAGGGACACTTTTGCACGGAAGGTAGTGAGTGAATCCGAGGAGGTGGTCATATGGGTGGAGAGAGGCAAAAAAGATAGTTGAAAAAGGTTAAGTTGTCCCCAAGCACAAGTAAACAATTTCTAAAGAGTCTCTAAGAGAAAAGAAGAACCAGATCAAATTATTTCTTTTTCAATGTTCATCAAATCAGTTTTTCTTTTCTTTTTTCTTTTCTTTTCTCTTCACACATCAAATGATCTTCATCATATTCTTAGTCTTCATAATCCATTGATTTCATTAAAATGTAGCCAACAACACAGGAACAAAAGCCAACACATGTTTCGTCACAGCAAATAATCACCCAATGACTTCTTGAGGGCTACAACAAAGTTAAAAAAATACATATTATATATTGAAATACAATAAAACACACCATCACCAATACCCATAGAGACACACCCAGCACCAAATTCATTTCGCAAAGAGAAACAGGATGGAAGGTGCAAGGAAAAAGTGGTCACATCAGTGCCAACCAATAGTTGAATAAAACACAAACAGAAAACAGAAAAAATAGAGTCATTCACACCCAAACTGTGAACAGAAACCTTATTCCCAAGTTTTAGCAAAACGTAACACAGGAAATAATACGAGATCATACAGTTACAACCGTGTAATATTCACACAGCGCATAGTCATAAGACCTTATTTTCGAATTCTGACCGAGCAGTCTCAAGTATGACTATTGAAAATACGACCAATCTCTGTAAGGCGTCCTCTAACATGAGATCAGGCAGTTCACTCACCATATAGGTATTTTACTTCAAAAGACACGACAGCCAAATCCAAAGGTCAATTATTCCTCATATGATAATATAAACTAAAATAGAACAAAACATAAAAGAAAATGTCCAAATTAGTATTCATAATCCAACTGCTGATTCTACTAATAATGCATATTTAGCCTCTAATATTCTCTATATTCACCAAGATGCATCCTTCATCAAATATGAACAATCAATTATGGCGAGAGATGGGATGAGTAAGCATCTTAGGTATTTAGCCATTAGTGACCAACATTATTATAATATTATTGCTAAAATTCTCTTGAGCGAAGGAAAGTACAAGTAAATTACACCTTTTGTACAGAACGAATTACCTCTATTCGTTTTCACAAATCAGAGTTGTTCAGATGGAATTATATAATCATTATATCTGCAAAGGAAAATAATAAAACAATACATATATCAAGGGTCATGTCGCTATATCGCAACAGTTAGGTCTTGCCCATATGTATAATTACTCAAAGCGCTATGAACACAATAAATACTCAGGGATACAACCAAGGTTAAGGCTGCGAGAGATCAGTATTTCCAAACGTTTAAAACCCAAGTCACATAGCGGAAAACAATCTAAAAACGAACAGCCAAATATTTATAGCTGTACTCCCTATTATGCATCACAATCGGCACATTCTAAGAACCAGCTTAGCATCCTCAGACTCCCACAATACATCGGGGGGTTTAAGTAGGTTAAACAATTACCTATCCTCGGCAATGTCTTTGGACGCTATAATGTTTGCAACGTTAAATGTCTCGAGCATTATCTAACACAACGAGTAAACAAAACCATGAATAAAAACATATCTAAGCATGCATCAATGCACACCCATATTCGAATGCCTTAAGTCCCGTTATACTTGAATATCGGCATTTCTCAAAAGTTAGACATGCTGTATGGTAACCCATATCTTCCCCTATCTACTTACCCGGGAGAGTACTCCCCTCGACATCAAGTGGGTTCCCAGTTCGTAATCAACAGGGACCGCCATGACCCGGCGTTTAAATACCCGATCACGCCACATTTCTCAATGGGCTCAGAAATAAATGAAAGACACCACCAAACTCTCATGCATCACTAGAATCGCCATATTGGAATGGTAAAATAACGCTGATAAAATCGTTTCATATAAATCTCATCCAAGATTCAAAGACCTTAAGTCAAAAAGTTTGAGAACCTAATCACAACATTATCTAATTCTTTTTTACAGATAAACAAACATTAATGATGCACAAGTATCAAAGAGACACCAATGTAGTATCTCATATTCTAAAAATAGATGACGGACCAGATCACATCACCAGATGGAATCCAAATCACACCATCCATAGGAATCAAAATATTTATAAATCCTAAAAGGATCCAAAAGGGCTTGAAAGAGCCCAAGATCAAATCTGAATTCCAGAATCAAAATTTAAAGAGTAATCACAGTAAAATCACAAGAGGTGAAAATCGAGTTAAGAGCAGAGCGTGCAAAAGGAGAAAGGAACACCCAAAGGAAAAGGTGATCAGCATGAACAGTTTACATAGACATTAGCAAATTGAAGCCTCAATTTACATAAGGGGACATAATATTATCACTGTCACATCATACATAGAGCACCAGCACATATGATTGTATACATTCAAAGGATACAACGACCCCATTAGTAATAATTATAGAACTTGACAGACATCATATACAAATGGGCAATAACCGTCCTTAAATAAAAGAAAATAGTGCAGTTCTTGATCGACATTAATTCCGCTCTCAACAGCCCGAAGTTTAAGGATCCGTCTAGCCTCACATTGTCTCAGTTTTTGCTCCTTGTCACCGCCCCTCAGATCACTGTATATGGCCTCTATACCATGGAATTGAAATCCCAAGCTCTTCTTATGTTCAGCACAAGTAGCTGCGTGGCAGCCTATTGGATATCTTTGGTCCATATTTTTAAGGGCACGGAAATGTTCTGTCATTCTTCCTTTTAGTGGGCGGATAGTACTCCCCACATATATTTGCTTACATCTACAAATGATGACATAAACTACATACTTTGTCAAACAATCTATATGCTGGTGAATCTTAAAAGTACGTAGCCATTGTAGCTGAATTCCTTAACTCCCTTAACTGCCATCCGGCACATATTGCAGCCACCACAAGGAAAGGAACCGATATTAAGTTCTCTCAACCACATTCTTCACTTGCCCAATTGCTTAGGGTAACTGGGACTAACGATACCTTGAATGGTTCTTCCCTTTCTATATGTAATATAGGCGAGCTGAAAATATGGTCCAGCAAAGTTTTATCAGCCAATAAAAGAGGCCAGTTCTTCTTGAGGGTCATAAATAATTTATGGGACCATGGATGATAATTCGTCACAAGTCGTATTTTATTACTTTTACTCGATTTAGATTTCTTGGTGGTCTTCAGGGTATCTGTATGTTTCAATTTAGTCACCCTAGTCTTAGCTCGTGTTATTACATTGTCAGAGTAACCCCTGTTACAAAATCTATTTTCAATATCCGTCAAATTCATTAAAAAATCCTCTTCAAGACTACAATTCCTCCGTGCCCTTAGCATTTCCCTATAAGGGATAGCATTTTTCTGACTCCTGGGGTGTGCACTATCTGCATGTAATATACCATTACATGCTGTAGTTTTCCGGTACATCTTACTTTGTACCTTGCCTTCAAAAAAAGATAGTTGTACCAGGTGCTACCAGCCCTAAAGCCGGCCCTGTGATACTGTGAGCAAGCCAAACCAATGTTTGCTGATGATATAAGAAGACTAAGGGGCCCATTAGAATGTCAGGCGGATCGCCACCGCCCGCATGGCGGTGGGATCCGCCCGACATTCTCTCCCGCCAGCATGCCATTTCCCCCTGCCATAGTACTATGGCGAGGGACCCCGGTGGATGGAAATACTGTCTGCTGGTTTTCCGCCCGATTGATGAGTCGACCAGGCGGAAAAGTTTTTAATATGGTGGCGGTGTCTAAAAGACACCGCCATCCATATCAGGATGCATGCAGGGATTTGCCTTTCCGGAAAGGCTTGCAGTCTTTTACATTGGGGACCCGTAGCGGGCCCCAGGGAATCCGGGGGTGCACATGGGGGATACCCATGGTACCCCCCCGTATTGTCATGGACATGGTGGCAGGCACCTTGCGGTGGCTGTCACCTTGTGCATGACAATGCTGGGAATGGAGGATGCCACCGCCACAGTGGTGGTGGCATCCTAATCTCTGGTGCGGGACCGCCGCACACTGGCAACCGGTCCCAGCACCGCTAGGGTGGCAGAGGGACAAAAGTCCGCCCGCCATCCTAATGGCCCCCTTAGTCTCTGCCTTATGAATTTTTGATTTAATACACAGTCTTACTAAATTCATAGGAACCGTTTAACATCACAACTTAAAAGTAATTCAAATTACTTGGAAAGAATGAACATATCTTTTTCGTGAAAATATTGGTTTCAATATTAACATAAATTCATGTTTACATCAAAGACACTATTCTCAAATTAGTTTCTTTTTCAAGAGAGCACCCAGACTTCATTGTAAAAGAAGTCCGAACATGTTGCGTTTATTTAGAGGATCCAAATACATAAATCCTAAAGCCCATCTCCTGAGACCTGTGCAATAATATGAAGTGTTGTTTCACAAAAGGGCATCTTGAGTACGCAAAATCATACTCCATTCATACTTCTTCATGTACTACAAAATGTAATTCACAAACCTATTGCTGGAGATCTTCATCTCTGCATCTCTCATTTTTTCTGTGCTGACATCTCCATCCCAGTGCTTGGAGACATTTAAGCTTCAGGCTATGTGTAAATCTCCACTCAGAAATGGCGACAAGCAAAAAAATGGAGATTTACAACTGGGAGTAGGAGTAGATCTACGTGTGTAGGACTACTCATGTAAATTTACCTTTGTGAATTACCCCACGATGTCATATAATTCTCTACAGGGACGCTTCTTATTAAAATAAGTAGCTCTAGAGGCCTTACATTGTGAACAGATGGTAAACCCGAAATTGAAGTCAAGTCTTAGAATGCAAGTGAGATGTACTGAATAAAAGAGGCACACATTTAATTAGAAGCACTGTGTATATGTGGGTTCCTATTCATAAAGGTAAGTTTATATGTGCAAGATCACCACAGCCAGATGTAAATCTCCTTATGAAGGGAATTCACTATTTTAATTTGTATACACCTGGATGTAGGCTTGTGAGTCTTCAGTCACACAAATCAGTGAGTGGAGACTCATACAAGTGAATTTACAAGTGTAAATTGTGTGGATATCATTCACAAACTGCATTTTGGAATATGTGAAGTAGTACAATAGTCGAACTATTTTCAAAATGCAATTCACAAACCTACCGGTTGTCTTCATCTCTGCTTCTCTTATATCTTCTGTATGGTGATCTCTGCACAGAAAGGCATATGCTTTTGTAATAAATATGGATGGGAGTGGTGGGGAAATTGGGAATAATTTCTAGAAACTGGTTAGAGTGAATGGAAAATTAAGGCAGGCATTGGGGAGAGACAAGTTAACATAAACCTCCCCTCCACAAAAGAGTAAGTCAATAACAATTCATAAATTTACAACACCTCTAATGTATCCAATCAGTTGCCCTGGAGTACATTAGGCACCACTAATGCCCATTTAGTGATTCTGCAGTTTATTAAATCTGCACCAAACTTTTCCCTAAAAAGTAAATCAGGGATAGTGTCATGATGTTGTGTTTTGTACAGATTTGTACGGGGGCATAAAAAATAATATTTTCTATTTTAACCATCATAAGAAAATGTGCTTTTTGTAAATGCTGATGAATCAAATTACACCAATATTGGCATGAAAGTGGAACTTTACACAGAAAAGTGCATTTTCTTGGGTTGGCGTTGATGGAGCATGATTTTGCTTGATCAAATCCTGCTCATTATTGTGTGAATTACTAACGTACTTAAAAGAAAACATGACTAACATTGTATCTTGTTAAACAATGAAATTTCTCAAACTGCATTTTAAAAGCAGGCAGAAGGGTCACAAACTCGTGAAGTTGAGAGATTTAGGAAGCAGACAAAAAAACTACTGCTGTGTTATGATGATGATGTGAAAAATAATTACCCAGTGGTAATTTCTAGCAAAATATGATTTGAAGAGGTTTCTCTATCGAAATTAGTTAGCTATGTTTTCTTAAATGTAGATCTGAAACTGCGAAAAAGAAAACTGTCTGTTTCTTAATAAAAATATGAGTAGACTATGCTATGAAAATAGTGAAATGATACTTATATTAGATTTTTATGTGTTTAGGTTGTTTTTTCCAAGAGTTTAAAAGTTAATACTTTTTTGGTTTTTCCATATAGGCAGCAAAAATGTATCATGTCGTTTCATTTCTGGCCTTAGAGAAAATGTATTTTGTTTTTCAATATTTTTTTCTAAATTGAATAATATGCTGATTTGATATTCTCCAGTACAAATGTTATCAATGAAGTTTGCTTCTTACAAATAAGCGGAGTTTATGGAGTTTTGCCTACTCCGCGCTCCATTGAGAACGCGGAGTTCAGGCAAATCTCCAACTCTGTGGTGGAGCAGAGTTAGCCAGCCCCTCCACCCTCCCTAAGTTAATTAATAAAAAAAGGCAGTTACCTGCATTGGCGTATTTTTTTATAATTAAATTAGGGAGGTTGGATGGGAGCGGAGCAGAGCAGAGTTCCACGGAGTTGTTTTCCGACCCCGTGGAACTCCGCATCATAGCACTACACCAGCTCCGCCCGGGCTTACTTACCATCTGAATATCTGCTCTCTATGAATAATGGTGTCAACTTTGTTGCAAGCCAACTCAGAAGTGAGAGTGTGGACATGTGGAGTTGCAAATGTATTTCCTACTTCCGAGGTGAAATGAAACATTGTGCATTCTTTGAAACCTGATGATCAGAGAACAAGGTTATTACGTGTAGGTCCCGGATGATTTGGGCTGAAGAATGATCATTTCACAATCACACCATGGATCTTGGCCAATAGAATCATGAAAACTGTGCAAAAAGCTACATTTGTGGGCTGGGGTTGTGAACATGTTGATGTATAAAAAGTACGTATGCGGCAATTTCCTTGTAATTCTTGGGTGTGACCTTCTGTCGGTCCAAACTCGGACTATCCTGAACTGAACTCGCCTGATTCCCCTGCACTGTTTGGTTGGTGAAGTTGAGCAGGCTAAACCTTTCGGCTGAAGGGTTATTATTCCAGACTATTGCACGCTGTGCATTGGTCCAACTTACGTCTCAGTTCGGATAATTTATAACTGAATTTTGATTTGTTTTATTCCTGAAATTGCGTACTGAATTGCAATGCATGTTTATTTCTTCTCTCTCTCTCTCTCCTCACACCAGTTATTTGATTTATGATGTATTTTTGCTTTAAACTGTGATTATATTGTGATTTACCTGTATTTGAAAAGAAACCCATGTACTAAAAGTTCTAATGTATTATTGCCTTTTGACCATTCATATTGATGATTAGATAAAAGTGCCTTTATAAATATACTGAGTTTGTTTACCTATTGATGAATATTATTGACAAGTTATGGTTATTGATTTATGTTGTTAGATAGGCATTTCTTCATCACAGGTCCTCGTGAAGCAATGGCATCCGTCTCTAATTATCTGAGTCCATGTTAGCTCTTACAAAGATCTATCGGAGGACCTTATGATATGTAAGTAGTTGTAGAGTTTCTAAGGGCCCAAAATCTGAGTTGTTGTGAATTATTATTACTGAGGTTAGAGTGTATGGTGTAGTGGGTAATCTGAGAATGTGCCCACACACAAATTTACAACACTTCCCCTGGATCAGCTTAAATCTGTTCAGTCATTTTTTACATATTTGTTCATGAAAAAGTGTTGGGAGACTATGAAGGGTTTCATATAGAGCCAACTGTTTAAAACAGGTTTTTGGATTTTTCTATAACTTTAGAGCTATTTAACAAATGTAAGAGTAATTTTCAAGATATTTAGCATGTGTAGCATGTTTTTTGACTTTTACATCTGTGCTGATCAATCAAGGCAGAGTCTGTTGAAAGAAGATTAAAAAAAGGGTTTATTTGCTAATAATTGTAGCATCCTTTAAGGGATTCAAATGAAATTTGGCAAATAGTATGTTTAGTCCTTTGTGGGAATAGCAGATTTCATGCAGATCTATGAAGGGTGTAAAGCTATAAAGGGGTAAACACATCATGTGCTGACAACTTTGGTGCTGTTTAATGAGTGTATCTGAAATTTGACAGGCTTATACTAAATTAAGCAGGGCACAGGAATCTCCGATTTCAGGCAGACACACCATGAAGTGTAGGCGAAATTAAAGGGAAGGGTAATAAAATAATGAATGTATTTAGTAACATTGGTGCAGCTAAACAGATCTGCATGTCTAGGCAGATACAATCCTGTTTGGTTTACTCCTGATATTTTGAGTTTAATACAAGTCTCTCAATTGTGCACACTCTTACAAGAAAGCAGGTCAAAAAGTGTTTATTTGCTGACAACTTAGGCCCTGTTTAAAGAATGTGTATGAATTTGATCTGAAAAAAGGTACTCAAATGAAAGGGAGTGCTAAAATCTATGATTATCTATGAACCGTCGTTACATTGATCTTCACAAAGTAGCAAACACTTGGCATTTGTAACTTCATTATAATATGTTTGGATTCATGCAGATTTGGGAGGGCATCATTTATGGTGGGGCTTACAGAAAGTGTTCATTTGCTAATGGCTATGACTTCGCTTGACAAATATGCACATTTCTCAGGAATTTTCATATTTAGTTATCTGTTGGTATGCAAAGCAATGTCCAGTGCAGGAAATTCAGATTTCATGCAGAACTGAATGAGGAGGGGTACTAAAAACATGTTACATTTGCATAGTACCTTGGTGCCATTAGAAAGATATGCACCAAAAAGGGAGGTATCAGATTTGGGTTTAACTTAGAAACCTTTGTACAGCTGGTGGTTGTCTGCATGAGTAGATGGTTACCTGCAACAAACCACCATTGCAAATGACCAACGTCTCATACAGCAATGGTTCGCCATGAGGTAAGCATTAAGCATGTCTAGAGCCTAATCTTTGGTCAGGCCCTGCAGCACACATCTGAAATTCAAGCAGAATGGAGGGGAGGCTGCAACATGATACAGAAACATTATCATTTATCACCACATCTACCACACACCCATTGCATATACCCTCATAACACCAGTAAATATTTTACCTTCCTTTCTGAAAAACACATTTAATATGAAGTTACGGTTAGTTTTGGTCAGGCTACTTTAATGCATTGTAGGGAAATGCCTCTTTTTGCATGTTTACCCCCACATTTTCAGACTGATGCTGCTGGTTTTTCAACTCTGAGAGTGCATTGAGGCCTGCTAACCAGACCTCAGCACCAGTGTTCTAGCATCTAGTATATGATAATCATGGTACCTAGGGCATGTAAGGCAGAGTGTTCACACAGGTTGGCAGTACTGTTTGTGCCACCCAGCATGTGATAAGGACAACATGGATCTCAGCCTGCCACTGCGCACTGAAAGGGCAGTGTTTACACTCCTAGTTTGATTTTGCCATTACAACTAATGGCATCCGCCATCACAACAAGATTCAAATTGAGCACTTTTCAATAACTGTAGCGCTCAGCTCAATCGCTGTACTTAGAGTGTGTATACACTGATTGATTCAGTACAAACATGCCCTCTTGTCATGTAGTTCCTGCTAATCCGTAGGGCAGGCAAAAATTGTTCAGACAACATAAACAAAGGGCTTGGTGTCCAGACTGATTCCAGACATCTAGGCAGGATATGTCATCTACAGGTGAGTTAGTTCACAGTGCCACTGTCAGCCCCCTGACCTACCAGGGAGCGAATGGTTTCTGGCAACCACTGAACATGAAATCTTGATTCCTCAAAGATCGTGGAAACAGCACAGAACCTTTCGTTCAGTCACTCATGCTCACTTATTCTCAGAGAAATATGCAAAGCATACACAGTGGGACATTTTCAATAATAATTATTGAACCAATGTTATTCTTACATAAAATACGTATGGTGCAATGATTAGTAGACAGAAGCAGATAAACGTGATTACAGGAACCAAAAGAGTAAATAGTAATGGTGCTAAAGATTTGTATATATGCAGGCATATAACCAAGGCAGTAATCTGGCGTACTTCTACTATGTGAAACCTACTCTGAGTGTACCTAGAGTGTGTGTATCTGTAGGTCCAAGAATCCCCATGAGGGACGATCCAACCCGGTTCACTGATGGGATAAGTAGAAGGACCCCTTCTTGGTCACGAACTAGACACCCTTCACGAGATGTCAGACTTCTGCATGGTGATCTCTCAGCAAGCAAGGACCCTCAGTGTCAGTGGAAGTACCTCCTATACTAATCTATCGGGATTCTCATCTTTTATAAAAGTAAGCAGCCTTGCCATGTACGCATAGATTACTGATGTTGTGAATACATAGATAGTCCTGTCGCCCCGTGGAGAAAGATAGTAATGGCATATGTACGTAGTGTGAAACAAGACCTTGTACATGATTTTCAGGGCATGGTGATAATGTTGTGCGAAGCTAGATGTAATACAAGTTTCAGAGAAACTAATCCAACATTGTTGTGCGTGCAAATGTGTGCCGAAGGTCATAGCTGGAAATGGTATTTGTGAGGACAATGTAAGAAAATTAGCTACTTCACTACGTGGGCCTAACGTAATATAACACCCACTCCTCATACTAAAAGCTATCTAAAATGCTAGCCGACAATTGATAAAATCTGCTCTTTAAAAACATCTAAAAGCAGGCTTTCCAATAAAATATGTAAAAAGATTTTAATTGTCATTATAATATTTGAGATGGCAAGTACTTAGAAAGCCATTGGGCCTAGAAAAAGAAAAAGCTTTTTTAGTAAATTTTGTTTTAAAAAGAGACCACATTGTTCCCACACGGAAAATGGTCAATTGTTTATGTGTTCCGAGTGATAGACGCAACATTTACTGTTGCCCACATCCGCAGACGTTCACAGAGGCGCACCTCGTATCATGTTTATGGAGCAAAGGTTCCATCCAGTTCTCACAGCAGCCACTGAGGGAGGTGTCATATCCTACAAGTTGTCCACAGAGCCTGTTGTTCACATCACTAGGAGCTGAAGCATCCCAGGGTCACTCTATGAATGCATTCATCATCAATGGAATACGCTGGGGACAGCAAAATGCATGAGCCTTTAAGGGGTCCATCAGTACTTCAATGTCTGGTGGCACAAACAATTCTGATTCGAGACATCTATCCAGGATGCATTCATGGCAGCAAAGCAGGCGGAGGAAGACAGGTTGGATGCAGTCATGCCAGACCGGCCTGAACAACAAGAACCAGTGTTAATTTAGTTCTTGAGGCTGAGGTGTGCCAAAGTAGTGTATCATGCACTCAAGGCAACACAGCACTAACAGTTTCCATTCTGAGTTGAACTGGAACTTCTATTGCGGAGCAGATAGAACAAAATCACTATTCCCGCCACAAGTAGCAGGACAAACACGTTGTGTATGCAAAGTGGTATAACTCTGAATATTGTCTGAATGATGTTAACCAAACCGGAGCTGATGCATTTGAATAGAGTGCACCATTCCTTTTGTATCAGACATGTTAAAGATACGCTGGACCAGCTCCCCAAAATGCAGCAGGAAGTTAGTGTGAAGTAGTGTCTGTATTTCAGACGAGGACCTTGCAACCTGGAGATCAAATGTCTCTTTGGTTGAAGTTAAGGCCACATCCTTCTGTAAAAGCATGGCTTTCAATATGCACAGGGAGTCAAATTTTATGTTGGAAATATTTATTGAAGGCCATAGCGCTATCTCTCTAACTGTGAGGGTAGGTGGAAACAGTAGTTGTGTGCAACAAGTGACTATGGAATTAACCATCAC
Source organism: Lissotriton helveticus (assembly GCF_964261635.1). Lineage (NCBI taxonomy): Eukaryota > Metazoa > Chordata > Amphibia > Caudata > Salamandridae > Lissotriton > Lissotriton helveticus. The sequence continues at coordinate 595,522,834 of NC_136063.1, read as the reverse complement.
TAGATAACCGAGGCCCTCTTCCATTCCGCTGCAACCTTGATCATTCAGCATCAAATAGCTACCATTCGAGAGCTGTCTGAATACAGGATGAATCACGGCAGCTGGGGAACCCTTCAGATAACAAGACAAGTTCGCCATTGAAGCATTGCACGCTACATGGAGAGAAATGTCTTTGCAAACCAAGGAACCGCTTATGGCTTCTTCACGGTCATAGAACTAAGAAAAACACCCGTTGATCCTAAACCCTTCAGTGTTACCCAGTAATCTAGATTGACACCTGTTTGTGACCACAGGCTAAATCAACTAACCCTTCAAATTAGAGCCTGATGAATTGAACGAAAAATTATGTATCATAGTGTCTAGTGTATCCTCACTAAAGTGGGCAAAGTGCTGCCGATTCTCGAAACATGAGAAATCGGGAATACAAGGTGTGTTCAAATACTTTGTTTTTGCTATACCTAGAAATGAAGTTTGTTGCACTATCTTGTTCAAGAAAATCATTTGATGTTGTATGAGACTTGCTCTGAATATGGCCTCCGTCTCCTGAACCTGCCAATCTTTTCTCCCCCAGATAGACTTTGTGTCTATTGTGTCTTTCTAAAAGTCATACCCCTCTATAGACAGTTGGGAAATAAAGTAAGCATAGTATGTCAGTTTGGTGTTTGTTAGCATATTATTCTTTGCAGGTGAAGGTGCAAGCCTCTAATAATATGAGGCTGGGTCTTATATTTCAAAACCTTAAAAATAGGCAAACCTTTGTGCAATAGTCTTTGAACTACCTTCCGGTGGTGGTAGGCAGTGTTCCCATTGTATGTAATAATAAACCACTAGTGGGATACTAGCTTTATGCAAACAATGGTGACCATAATACTGGTAACAGAACATGTCTCCAAAATTCCTTGGACCATCATACAATTCATCTTTAGAAAATGCAGCTGACTGTTCTAAATCAGAAAGCAAATTATGCACAGTTTAAATGTCCCAATCATAAGAGAAAGTACTAGATGTGATGATATTATTTAAAGAAATTTTAAACCAATATGGAATTCTTAAAAGTTCTATAGGACCATATACATCATATGATACAGTGTCCCATACAATTCCTTCTGGAACTAGAACCGCTCTAATGTTCACGAGGGACAAGTCTCTTAGTTCACAGTGTAATGATGCATGTGGCTTAAGAACCAAGTTCACAAGTTGCACTGCAGAGCCTTCTGGGAGAAAGCGTCCATTCAGAAGTAGGAAAGAGACAGTTAGCAATCCAATGTACCAGGAAAAACGAGGCAATTGTAATCCACAGATGTGTTCAGAGAACAACGAAGTAAAGACAGAAAGCACAAACTCGAAGCTTGAATGGGAGAGGCAGTATCGGCAGCTCAGGTTCACTTGGATCCGATGAGAAATTGTCATAATGCGTGAAGTAGCCAGACGCAGTCGGACCTATTCTTGGCAGCTAAGCAGGTTTTGTAGAACTGGGAGATGACTCAATCTGTGGCATGTTGACATAGACATCTTCAATTTTTTTATTGAAATTTCTCTATTTGTTGACTGTACAGTTGTAGTTGTCAATAGGGAGAAGTATCATTTCTTTTTCATCTACAGCTTCTCTTTGAAAAGTGGAGTCATCATTAAAGCTGTCACCTGAACTTCCTGTACTGCAGCAAGAGGAGTGGGGAAGCTAACCTGGAGCCCACGTGGCCTACTGTGGAGTATTGGCCACATAGTGTGGTTTGATCAGATCAATTGAGACAAACGTTTTGTCTCGGCAGCCAGCAAGAGGTGGAAGAAGGACAGTTCTGGTTACTTTGACAGCTAGAACAGGTAAAGGCGCTCTGTAAGATGGCCCAAATTATTTTTTGGCCACAATCTTCTCTCGGACCAGTTCCTTAATCTCCGGGACTTAGGCAGATCTCGCTGTTACTGCTTTCACTTTCCCAGTGGCGGTGCCTTTCACTTGGATGTTGGTTTGTAAAGCTTGGTATTCCTTAAGGCCCTGTGAAACATCCAAATTATCACTGAGGTCAAATGATGTTTCAGCCGCCACTGTGCTGACACTATCGAGGTCTGGTACCCACATTCTGACCCCAAGGAGGAGCTCATAAGGTGTATGATCACTGCAGGGATTTTGTTGGCATGTTGTTAAGTGCCCGCTGGACCCCATATAGGTGATTGACCCAACTGCCACCCGAGCCTAATCCACTCCCTGTTAAGGTTTGCTTTAAGTCACGGTTCTTCCTCTCGACTGCTGAATTTCACTCAGGATGATGGGGGAGAAGTACTGCAAGGCCACACCCAAACTTCCCATGGCTTCTTTGTAAGCCTGAGAGCTAAACGGCAGGCCCTGGTCGGAATATAGTGTGCCAATTGTGTATGTCACGATAAACTGTAGCAGAGACCACTGCATGTGCTGAACAGAGACTCTCATGTGTAGCTAGTATTAATTTGAATCTGCAATCAGTGTTTGGTATTACTCTATCCCCAACTCCTGGAATTTATGCATACGAAATGTTTTGTGCATCTAATTTGTAGGAGCACTTAGTGGAAAACCTTTCGGCAGGGCTGAACTGTTGTGCATGCTATTGACATCTATCATAGTTGCTATGTTTATTCTTGTGCTAGAGCGAGTTATTGCAGCAAAGGCAGAAGTGCACAGTGTTATCTTGGCGGCTTCTCCTGCCATCAAATTCCCTTCAACGTAAACGCCAACACATTGATGACTCAATGTATGAATAACATGAGCCTGTGGCAGGCCTTCTTTCAGCTTTGCCACTTGTTCTCATAGCATCTTGTGCTTTACTTTGCAACCTTTGAAATGCCTAAATCCATTCTGGCCCCAATATTGTAAATATTCGTTATAAGACTGGACACAGTAAAATGAATAACACACTATGAGAATGGGGAATTCATGATCTTTATTTTGTAGTGCCAGTATTAGGACTTTTAATTCCGCCAGCCGCGCCGTACAGTCTCCTAGAGACTTTGTGTGCCCTTTTCCAGGAAAAAATTAACTTCCTGCATGTGCCCTTTTACAATTGTGCAAGCCACGGAATGTTGCCGTTTTGTACCTACGCCTGGCTGCGCAGATCCATCTGTATAAATGATACATTCATATTGATTTATAGGCATTATTTCATTCAGTAGAGGATATTCTTGTTCTTTCTGCAGGAATGTTTGTAATGTAGAATCAAAACTGTAATCTACATCTGTTGCAGCGAGAGAGTTAGCCCATTCAATCCATTGTGGAAGCAGTGCTTGAGCATTCAGAATGCTTGCTTTTGTAACGGCCTCTAGGGTCGGTACCAAGGTTACGACAATTATGCATTTCCCCTGTGCTAGTGCTCTCTCTCTAGCACAGGGGTATCTTTCAGTCGGTGTAAAATGCATTTCAGCATTCATGTACAAATGTGATTTGTATGCTATTGGGACTGTATCACCTTCATTGAAAGTGATGTAGGTATACTCAGTTAGCCCAGCAACTACACAAATCACCAGTTTAGTTGTGTTGACACGTGTATGTAAATGTTTGAAAGCTATCATGTCAGCATGTACGAAACTGAGGATATCAGTATGTTGCTGTGTCCAATGTTGCACTAAAAAAACAGGTCTAATTAAGTTGTATAAAGGTTTCACCCTTTCGGCGTAATCCAAAATGTATATCCTGCCAAAATTCAAGAATTCTAAAATTGATTTCAGGAGTCGTTGAAGGTTGGAGCAGTGTACATTTTTCAAAAAATTGTGCCACCAGGCTTTTGCCTTCACTTGACAATTCATACTCTAAAAATAGGGCACTGAGGTGGGCAATTTTCAATTTTTTTAAATTATATTTGTTTCCCAAGTGGGTGAACCCAAGAATTATGTGGTTTAGCCCAGACAAGTGTTCCATTAATTCATTGTCCATCAGAGAGATGTCATCTACATAGGACAATGCCTCCTCATCAACATTTTGAAGTAACTCTGTTACCCTGTCTGAAAACAACTCGTGGCTACTCTAATACCCCTGGGGTAATCAACACAATTGGCGATTGGGGCCTAGCACCAAAAATGATGTCAAAATCTGCACCCAGGTGCTATATTTTGGCAGTAAAATCCATTTGAGATGTCAAGTGTTGTTTTGAATTTTTTCTGCACGGTGTTATTCATTACTTCGCACTGTGTGCATTTTGTACAGGAAATGTGCATGTGGATGCACATGTGGATGCAATTAAATGTCTATAATATAAGACTAGACAATATGAATTATCAGGTTTCATTACTAAACACAAGGGATTATTCATAGGTGAGGTGCAATTCTCTATCCCACCCTGTTATTAAAGGTGATCTAAAATCTCCCTGACTCGTTTCTTTGCCTCATGTTCAATTGGGTATTGTCTCTGAAGTTGAGGAATTGATATAAATGGGATTTCATGATGAGGTGCCTCATCATCCCACCCAACATGATTCTGGTAAAGTGCAGGAGCTAAAACTAACTCCTACTCCTAAGCGTATGAATTTTTAACTGATTCTGGTACAAGGTCAGAAAAAGCAGGTCAAATAACTTCTTCTCCCATAAACATAGGTCAGGTTCTCCAAAAAAAGACCCTTCACTTTCTTCGGTATGTCCCCCTCCATTTGGAGCATTATTTCTAATAAACGATGTGGGACACTGACCCTTGTATCAGGTGTTTTCACCGTGATATGCTCACTCAGCGCTTCTACCCCCAGAAAGTCCATCAGGTTTTGCAAGTTATGGTGACTTTGGCCACGCTGTCCAGCATCATCACTGCCAATCCCCCGTTCAGAAGCAGTGTCCTCAGTAGCCTGGGCATTTCTAATTTTAATCCACCTTCATTTTAAATTGAAGTTTTGAAGTATTTTGCTTGTCTTTTGTTTAATGATGTAATCCGAAGTGCGATGTGTCTCCCTTTTTGGCTTGACTCGCTCTTCCAATCTGTATTCTGACCGTCCATCTCGCTCCAAATGCTTTTCGGATGGCTCCTGAAAGGAATGAGATGAATGTGTATCAGTATCCAGATATCTGTTAGGTTTTCTAATATTGTCATGGTTTTGCAAGTTATATTTTTGGTCAGTGTGTTCCTTCTGAGGAAACCCACCACGAGACTGTGTTTTATTCTTATTTTTTTTTTTGTTTATTATCCCATTTCTTCTTTGAAGAATCGGGAGCCTACTTAGAGTTGTCTTTTTCAGAACTACTCTTAACTGTTGGTTTCCCAAGTTTGGTTCCCAGATTGTCTCTGCTTAGAGGCATGTGTATCTTCAATAATCTTAGGCAATTTGCGCTCCTGCTGAGTGAGAGTGAATTCCCTCAGGCATTGGCGTATAGCTATCACTGCTGTCTCTCCATTTATGTTACTCAACATAATGGCTAATACCAGTGAAAAATTGCCCATTAGTTTCATCCCTTGATCTAAGGCAAGCTCTGTCCCATACTCATTTCATATTTGTTTCAGTACATCTGGTATGACTGCTATTGAAGGGGTGCCATGCGTTCTGGTATATATGGTAGAGAAGATTATACTCCAAGTGGCACAATCTTCTAACTGGGGATCCATCCTCATCGGCAAGCAAATTGTCAGTATTCTGTGTTTTTTGGTGCTGGTCCACATGGGGAAACCTGCTTCAAGCTGTGCTGTTTTTGTGCTTTCAAGAACTGGATTTGCTCCGTGGTGGTAGGAACTTTTCCCATAATGGCATTTAGTGTTTGTGTGTGGCTGTGTAGCCTGAGCAGCCCCAGCAGGTTGATACGTCAATGTTATTATTACGTATTGTGCTAGATTTCTATAAATGTTAACTAAATCTATGCAAGTTTGCGCATTCTCTGTGATGTTAGGGTAGCAACGTCTGAATGCGGTGTGTATGAAGATATTACCGGCCAGGTTGCTTCTTCTCTGCTGAGCGGACGAGTCTCCCATGTTCTGTGGATTGGGATAGGGTACCTTTAAACCAATTGATGTGCTCTTGGTAAGTTAATGAGGCTTTTAAGTCCACGCATGGAAAATACTCATCAGTTGGGTCATCTTCAATGTATTCATGAAATAACCTTGTGTGTGCATCTGCAGGCAGGAATTTAACCCAAGGATAGAATATCTCTTTTCTGAATGTTTCATGTGCATCAACCACGAAGGTAGCATCTCCACCTGTTGCCGGGAGGCCATGTTGTAACAATTTCATGGTAACTACCTGTCTGCAATTCTATGGGTATACCTACTCAGCTGAGGCGGATTTGTTTCCCTTCTCACTACGGGGATCGCCGGTGATAATGTTAGTAGGGGGTCTCGGAGAAAGCATGACTGAGCTACTCAGACTTGACCATTTACTAAAAGCCTAACCAACATTGATGGTGCCATGTCGTGTAGTTCCTACCGTAGGACCTGCGCATTGTTCGGACAAAATAAACTAAGGGCTTAGTGTTAAGACTGATTCTGAAAACCCCCACAGGATATGTTGGCCTATAGACCAACTTGCTCACAGTGCAACCGTAATCCCCCCAAACTACCAGGGAGCAAATGGTTTCTGGCAACCACTGAACATGACAACTCTGATTCCTCAGGGATCGTTGAAACAGTACAGAACCTGTCGCTCAGTCACTCATGCTAACTTATTTTCAGAGAATACACAGTGGGAGGTTTCAATAATATTTATTAAACCAACGTTATTCTTGCATAATATACATGTGTAGCAATGATTAGTAGAAAGAAGCAGATAAACGTGATTACAAGCACCAATAGCGTAAATAGTAGATACAGTTCTACCATGGTACTAAACATTTGTATATATGTAAGCATAGAAACAAGGCAGTAATTTGGCATACTCCTACTATGCGAACCATACTCTGAGTGTACGTAGAGTGTGTGTATGTATAGAGGCAAAAATCTCCCCAAGAGACGATCCAACCCCATTACATGATGGGATAGAGTGAAGGACCTCTTCTTCATCACAAACTGGACACCCCTCGCGAGATGTCAGACCACTGTGTGGTGATTTCTCAGCATGCAAGGAATCTCTGTGTCAGCAGAAATACCTCCTCTACTAATCTATTGGGATGCTCATCTTTTTTAATGGAAAGCAGCCTTGCGATATACACAATGATTAGTGATGTCATGGATATATAGATAGTCCTGTAGCCCGGTGGATGAAGTTAGTGATTACATTTGTACATAGTGTGAAACGTGACCTTGTACATGATGGTCAGGGAATTGTGATAATGTTGTGCGAAGGTAGATGTAATGCAAGTTTAGTTTTGGAGAAACTAATCCAAAATTGTCGTGTGTGCAAATGTGTGCCTAAGGTCACAGTTGGAAATGTTATTTGTGAGGACAATGTAAGACATCGAGCTGCTTCACTACATGGACCTAACTTGGATACATAACACTTAATTCTCTATAAAGAAGAGGTATCTACTTGTATGTCCTGATGAAGGCCCCATTCTTAAATTAATTGAAATCTTGGGGTCAAAAGGTTGAAATGTTAATTGTTGACTTTATTGAATTATTGCCATAGGTAGAACCCTAAACTGAGGTCTTCATGGACTGTGAATTTGAGCAAACCTAAGTCAAAATGTTTTTCTAATTATGTTTCAGTGTGCTCTACTTGTGCACTAAATATCGCACCATTCACTTACACTGTGCCATCCATAGGGAGCACCTACAGTTTGTTAATTGTTATTATTGTGGATATGTGTACCATATGCAAATGTATATAGCTTATGTCTGCACAGGATTGTGACGTGATTGTGGGGGTATCCACTACACAGTAGAATTGAAAATACTGTTCTAAACTTTGATTCATTCATTGTGTTGCCCATTAGATTGTACATAAAAACAGCACACACATGTTTTTTATTCTTAGTGCCTCCCAAAGAGATTTCCGAAAACATGAAGGGTATTGAGTTCCTCTAATTGTTTGTGGTAAACTATAAACAAGAAACATGTCTGTCAAAAACATTGAGCCATTTTTATACTGTAGGTAACTTAGACATAGGGGGATATATGCCATCTTTGAAAAAAATGTGCACCAACCTACAGGAGCCATGGGTAAAGGCTGCAGAGAACCAAATGTTTTGAATACAATGACCTATTTGAGCAACAGTAAAGTAAGAAATAACTAATTCTTGATCATAATAATAAACTGTGCAAGGTGCAAAACATCAAGCTATAATTACTTAATAAGGAAAAAACGGCTTGTTGATGGAAAAATAGGTCTTGAGATGAAGATCTAGCTAAAAAAAGGAAATAGGAGTTTTAATTTTAGAATTAATTTAATTAAGTTTAATTATTATGGGGTATTAGCTTAATTCAATGGCAGCAGTGTTCTGGTTGAAAGTGTGTTGAAGTAACAGTGGTGGTCAATGTTTGGTGCTTGACTTATTCTAAGGTTTGGCTGGTGAACATCTAAGCCTGTTTGGTACTATTAGGGCTGTAGTAAATCTAGAAGTGAATTTTGTGAATTGTAATGACCTAACCCCCAGATGCATCAACAACCCAATTTGCGATTCCTTAATAGCGAAAAATACCGATTCGCTATTAAGGAATTGCAAAATGGAATGCATCAAGGAATCACTTAAAAAATAGCGATTTCTTAGAATTCCTTAATTGCGACTCGCAAATTGCGAGTCGCAATTAAGGAATACCTCCCCATTCATTCCTATGTTCCTAGAGGCCCATAGGAATCAATGGGAAGACAATCTCAATTTGCGAATCGCAATTAGCGATTCGCAAATTGAGATTGCGATTTCAAGGGTGCAGGGGTGTCCAAAGGACACCCTGTTGCACCCCTGAAATTGATCTGTGCACATATGTTGCACACACACATGCCCTTAGGGAATGTGTGTGCGCAACATGAAACTTTGAAAAATGCACTTTAGTGCATTTTTCAAAGTTTTTGCAAATTACCATGAAGTTGTACTTCATGGTAATTTGCGTGCCCTATTAGCGATTTCGCTATTTTAAAAACTTTCATGCATTACATTTAAGGAATCTCAATTTGAGATTCCTTAAATGCAATTAATCGCAATTTAGCGATTTCTAAAATTGCGATTTTTGCATTTGGGATGATGCATCCCAAATGCAAAAATACCGCTCGCAAAGGGGCAGATTCTGAGAATCTGCCCCTTTGCGAGCGGATTTTTGTTTGATGAATCTGGGCCTAAGTCTTTTTGTGGGGGGGGTTGTTAGCATATCTATTCCTGAACTGCTCATTAAAGGCCCTTTACATTTTCCAATTTAGTAGTAATCATTCACCATCTTCTCACCATCCCTGTAGCCATTTTCATTTACTTCTAAAACATATGCCTGTGAGTGTGGAGATTTCTGCCATGAGGGTAGAGGTCTCCACACAGAATAGAAAGGAAAGGCTGAGGCGGAGATTGCCAAGTGTAAGTTTGTGAATTCCAACGGGTAGTATGTGAAGTAGTACTACTGAAGTAACACTTCTGCATTCTTTAACATGCCTTTCATTAATTGAGCCCTTAGTATTGACGTGAAAAGTTGCTATTGTGTCTTTAGAAGATGCCACTCACTCAGGAGGAAAATCCTCACAGGGTATATCCCTCCTCTGCAATCTTACTGTTGTTTGACTGTAAATGATGATTGATACAAGCCATGCCACCTTCTTCAGGTGAATTGGCGTACTCCAGGCATGACATCAACATTCTTGCTTTTTTCCAAGCTTCCAGGCTCTGCCTACCACTGGCCAGGCCGAGGCTTCACAAGACCCACAGAGCAGATCGGTATACGGCCTTTGAGGTGTTGACACTGAGTGGTGCAGAAGAACAAACCAACCTTGTCCAGATCATGAAGAACGTTAATGAGCTGCCTCCTCTATGGATGCAGACTCCCATGAACATACCGATGTCTCTGATGAGTATTCTGTGAGGATGTGGCAGCAGGATAAAAAAGTGTTGCCCTAAAGTTTAACCTGTTTAAGTAGTGGTACAAATTGAGATTGCAGTCATCACATTTTTGGGCCATGCTCTGCTGATACTTGATGTATTAACCGGTATTAGTAAGAAAATATATAGAATCTGGAGATCGACTGATACTACTCAATACACTTGATGGAATACATTCAAAGTAAGGTGCCATTAGGGATCTATTCGTATGCCCACCAGCGAATTTGAAGCATATTACAATGACAGAGATGGGCAAGCTAAAATAGGCACTGAAGGCATTATTTGGTGGCAAATAGGCACTCTGGCTCTCAGAAAACCCTTCCTTGTGGAGAAGTGTGGCTCACTGGTTAGAAGCGGCAGACCCTGAAGCAGAGGTCGGCCCGGGACCAGGGTTCAATTCCCGACGCGGCAGGGTCTTGGGTCAATGTCCGCGGACTCGATAATTCTCGCTTAGGTGCCTACGCTAACCATGGGTCCCACTCTGCAACTCTGGGCAATAGCTTGCTTAATCTCCACAACGGCCCTAGCAACGCCGGGGATGCCTGGCTTCACCTTGGGGTGCCCTCTCACAGGGAAAGCCAAGACGGGTTCCCCAGCGGTATATAGCGCCAGGACGCCACGTAACGAGGTAACAGTGCGCTTTACAAGTATACATACATTACATTACAAATGTGCTGCTGTGATAGTTTAGCATAATACACTTGTTAGAATTGTGGGTCTCCAGTTTACAGAGGTAGGTACCTTTGTCCAAGTAGGGAGCCTTCTTCCTGGTCTGGGTAAGGGGGCTACACTTAGCATCTTGTCATGAGCAGACAAGCTTATCTCAGAGGCAGTGTGTAAAGCATTTGTGGAAACATACAGTAATACAGTGAAAACACTCAAAATGGAAACCACACCAGTTTAGAAAAATAAGTAATCTTTATCTAAACCAAACAAGACCAAAAAGACAAAAATCCACAATACAGTAATAAAAAATATGACTTTCAAATGCTAGAAATAGTTCAGTTTAAAACAAATTGCAGATGCAACACTTTTCACACAAAGTACCTTGGATGTGTCACGCACAAAAAGGTTCTCAGGGAAGGATCCTTACTCTTAGGGAAGGTGATGCGTCGGATCCTTGCTCCGTGGGAGGTATTTGTAGGTTCCTAACTACTGCACAGGGGAGGTGATGCATTGGTTCCTTACCGGAGAGGAGGTGATGCAACGGTTTCTTACTACGTGGGGAAGTGATGCGTCTGTTTCTTATTGCGTCTCCCAACGATGCGACAGACTTGGTGCCTCGATGCAATGCGACAATCCAGGATGATGCGTGGGTTCTTGCAGCCTCACAGCAGGGTTTGCATTAGAATCGGCGTGGTGATCTTGGACTTCAGAGATTGGTGCACTCGTTGTGGCATGCAGTGATTTCTCGAGCCGCGGGTAGGCGCTGTGACAATTTCTTCGGTGATGCATTGGAAACAGGTGCGGATGCGTCACGCTTCGTGAAGTTGCATTACTTTTCTAGGTCCCAGCAGCAAACAGCCTCCAGAAGTCCAAAACAACAGCAGGTACCTCTTAGCAAGTCAGGACTCCCAGCAAGGAAGTTCAGGGGAGCTGGTGGTTAAGTCTTTGTGTCCCTGAGTGTTCAGAACAGGAGGCAAGCTCAGTTTCAAGCCCCTGGAGATCTTCCTCAAGCAGGAGACACAGCAAATAGCAAAGTCCTTTCCCTTTCCTTGGCAGAAAGTAACCACTGCAGGCCAACCCTAGGCAGCAAACAGTACAGGACCAGTATTCCTCCTCAGTTTCCCAAGCTCTTCTCCTTGGCAACGGTTCCTCTTGAATCCCAGAAAAGATCTTTGAAGTCTTTTCTATCCCTGAGACTTCCAACAGGAGGCAAGCTCTACTTTAAGCCCTTGGAGAAACCTCTAACAGCAGGATGATAAAAGCACAGTCCAGTGCTTTCCCCAGCCAAGACAGAAGCAACCACTGCAGGCCAACACCAACAGCACACAGCACAGGGGCAGTACTTGTCCTCCAGCTTTCCCGGTCCTTATTCCAGGCAGGGTCCTTAGTTCATCAGTGAGTGAAAAGTCTGGGGTCGGGCCCTCCTTTTTATACAATAAAAGGTCCAGTGTTTGTGTTATTGTATTTGGTTGTGTATACTTTGATGGTTCTTAATTACCGTAGTACTTTACTACTACTACTATACAGTAAAATCCTTTGTTCTCTGTGGCAGAGAAGCTCTTTGCCCAGCCAAAACCAGTTCTGTCCTCTCTGGTGCAGCTTCTTGGCAGGCGGAGGAGACAGCATTGTGGAAGGCAGACCAGGCCCATTCAGGTGAAAGCAACTTTCCGCCCCCTACTCTAAATGCAGCCCAGGTCTATTTAGCCCAGCCCTGGTTCATCCAGACTTACTGGAGCCACAGCATATCCCAGCCCCTGTCACACCAAAGCCAGATAGTCAATACACATTCCGGCAGAGGCACACTGGATGGCTAAGCAAGAAAATACCTACTTTCTAAAAGTGCCATTTTCAAACACAGAATATAAAAATCATCCTCACTAAAAAATGCATTTAACATTCTGAATTCAGGCATTCTACACTTTATATTCCTACCTTGTTCCCAGGGGCAGTTATGTTTTTAAGATGTTATAAACGAACTCCCCATTCTATCCGATGGGAACAGTTAGCCTTGCTATAGTGAAAAATGAAATTGGCGGTATTTCACTATCAGGACATGCCACACACACCTGGGCATGTCCTACCGTTCACACACACTGCGCCCTGGCCACAGGGGTACCTTGGGCCAACCTTAGGGGTGACTAACATGTAAGAAAAGGGAAGGTTAGGGCCTGACAAGTGGGTGCACTTGCCAGGACGACATAGCAGTACCAGACTGCACACAGGCTCTGCAATGGCAGGCCTAAGTTACATTTATAGGCTGCTTATGTGTGTGGCACAATAGGTGCTGCAGCCCTCTAGCAGCATTTGATTTACAGGCCCTGGGCGCACACAGTGCACTGTACTAGGGACTGACTAGTAAATCAAATATGCAAATCATTGAATCACTAATCCATAACAATAATTTACTAAGGGAGCACCTGCACTTTGGCACTGAACAGCAGCGGCAAAGTTCCTAAAGCATCTAGCCCAGCAATACAAAGTCCAACTCACAGTAAAAATGCAGGAGCCAAAGGTTAAAATGCAGGGGAAATCCACGCCAATGATGCCAGGTCTAACAACACTCCTATAATATAAAGTGGGGTATGCAGTGCTTGGGGGGGAAAGCAACGATATTATGAGAAAATAAATAACCAAAAACTCCTGTCATTTATATTTACAGCTGGAGTACAATGCATTAGGGTGCATTCTATGAAGAAGAAGAATCCTGAGTATTTGCTGAAGGAGAGATACAAAGTAGAGGCTTTAGGAGTTAGTATGCTCACCCACTTACTTCTGAAAAGGTAGTTTTAATTGAATTTAAAGCTTATCTCAGAGTTATTCTCATAGCCATGCCGCCTCAGGATGCATATTTTCAAGGTTGAATATTTATCAGCAATTAAATATTTAAAACTATTAAGGTTGCTGGCCCAGTTGACTTATTGTTTGTTTTCCAGAAGTCCTTCAGGCATTTCTGCTGGACCCACCAAGCTACGTATTCAGTTCCATTATGGCAGAGGATTAGGGACCCCATCTAAGGGTTATGTCCTCATCTCTGTAATCCTGATAGGAAGGTAAGGAGCCCTCATTTTGGTGCTAGTAGAGTCTTATTTCCTTTCTTAACATGGACACCAAGTGCTTTTCGAAAATCCTTGGTACCCAAATGGAACAGCTCATCGCCAAGCTGATTCACTAAGACCAGATGGGGTTTGTCATGGGGAAGCAGGCAGGGATTATTTACATGTCAAGTTGTTGACTTCACTGGTCACTCCTGGATGGAAGGCAGCGGCCTCCTCCATTGTAGATGCAGAGACAGCATTCTATTGGCTTAAGAAGATCTTTGCCAATGAGATCTTGCCAAAATATGGATTTAGTTCCAGGTTTGTGGAAGCAGTATTGACACTTTATACTAAGCCTAGACCAACGGTGAATCTGAACAGTTTGACAATAAAAGTGTTAGAGAGAGGCTGCAGACGTGGCTTTCTTTCTTCGCCATGACTGTGTAAACACTGGGAGTTGTCCATGCATAAAAGGCATTTTATGCAGAGAACAAAATACAAAATCATATTGTTTACAAATTGTATCCTTCTAAACCTGCCCGGTTCAGTGGGCTCATTCCATAATTTGTGCAGGAACCAGAATGTTACAATAAGATGCTACACATTATGGGTAACGGGAATAAATCTATAATTATCAAACTAACCCTTTCCCAGAAGGAATAACACATTTCCAGTAAGACTTATTTTTCACTTCGAAACTGATCCCACTCGTTTACTTGGAAATTACCTTCTTGAATTACTGGCAGACCTTATAAGTATACAAACAACAAGAAGCTACATAGGGAAAAAACCAACCAGGTCGCCCTCCACTCAACATGCACTATCAATACATCAAGACCTGATCTTCAAGGCACCTCTTTTGAGGACAATTATATAAGTGGAGGTAGGGGTTCAAAAACTTTTTCCTCCTTATACACCCCTCATTTACATTCAGAGGTAGTAACCTCCCACTTTAATGCCTTACATTTTTTTAAAAAAGATTTCATTTTTACAAATGGCAGTCACTGAATTACAATACCCCTGGCCAACATACAGGAGTATCAGTGTGAATGGTATATCAACAATAAAACACCTCAATCTATGGAAAAATGGTGAGGTGGCAAGATGGTACCTCACGTGCGCTCCACCAATAGAGCTTGCTGATTGGTACTCACCAGCTATGCCCACTTACTTCATCATTGGTAGCCATCTTGCCTTATAGTATAGAAAAAGTGTCCAGAACAAACAAAAAAGGTGCTAGGAAAAACATGAAGTGAGTAAATCACATATCACAAAAATGACCATGTGAGAATAAAACTGAAATAAGCTGCACATTAACCGATTCCAACTTTATTATTCGCTGTGCACTTATTAAAATTAAAACCCGTTGCAGTTTATACATACCGCTTCATACTGAGCCCTCATGTTTCATTGCCACTACAATTTTTAAGGTAATTTCATCAGGGCAGTGAGGTCGTCTGACACCAGTACTGGACACTGACATTTCTTTTACAGGGACATAAACGAGTCACAGTCCTTCATACCAGCTCTTTTCTTATGTCACTCATTAGACAAAACTCCATCAGTGAGTCTTCTCAATGGGCTTACACTGTAGTGTCAATCGCGTACGTCCTATGGAAGCGTGTTGTCTCAACCGTCCCAAAAATATAAGGTATTAAAGTGGGAGGTTACTACCTCTGAATGTGAATGAGGGGTGTATATGGAGGAAAAAGTTTTTGAACCCCTACCTCCACTTATATAATTGTCCTGAAAAGAGGTGCCTTGAAGATCAGGTCTTGATGTATTGATAGACCTTATAAGTAGCCAACTATTCAGAGTTTAGAACAACATTCGCCACAACCTGGACTCATGGGGCCCTACTTTGAAGCTAATGACGTGGAAGTAATAACATGCAGAAAATGGGAGGTAGAATTGAACTTCCTCTTAGAAGATGAGTACTTGCTAAAATCACTCCAATATATGCTTAAAATAATTACAACAGCCAAGATTATTTTGTTCATTTATTGTGTTTAATTCTCACTACACCGTTTGACCTCGATAGCAGGCCCCATAACCAGAGGTATTTGTTCTGGGGTCCCTCGCTACCAAAGGACGAATAGAGCAGAATAGAGCAGTAAAGAGATCTCGGGTGGACAGGAACGTGGCAGGAATACCTAATATAGTAGGATTGTAAAGGGTGCATTATAAATGGCGTTCTAATTTCTCCATCAAGGCATCTTTGCAGAAAAAAATGGCGAATGCTGTAATTTTAGGCACATATTAATAACAACCTTTGAAAATAATTGAATGTGTTTTAAAGGCAGTTCTGAAGGGAGTAGCCATAAAATGAGTACACCCTCCACTTCTATCCATATCTCGAATGTCACTGGGAAAGCTCTACCAACCGTAGAACAGGACCCTTCATCCGTCCTTTGTTCATCTATTTTTCCATCCTTTCATCCGTTCATCCATCTATTCATCCATTTGTCCATCTTTTCACACTTCCATCCATCCTTTCAACATTCCATCCAACCCTCACTATTCTTTCCATAGACCCTTTGATAATTACAGTCGTCCACCCATTCTTCCATCCTTCAATTAACACTTTCAACCCTTCATGCATCCTTTTATCCAACCATGGATCCTTTTTCATCCATCTGTCAGTTCACCCTCCCTTTCTCAACACACTCATCCATTCTTTCAACCCTTTTGTACAGGTTTCCATCATTAAATCCATCTGTGCACTAATCTTTCATCATTCCGTCCATTTTTACTATTACCCTCCCATGCAACTTGCATCCATCAGTTCTTTCTCCCTTGCACCTATCCTTTCATTGTTCTGACACTGCTGTCTTCTCACAGTTTCTTCCTTCTTTTCATAGGTTCTTCCTGTCACTCTTCTTTCCTGCAGTCTCTCTCGCCTACTCTTCTTCTCATCCTTTCTCCTTCTAGCCCTCCTTTAATTGGCTTTAAAGGCTTTGCATTCTTTACCTCTGTTATGGCTTTCCCTTACTTTGTTTTTTTCATGGCTTTTGCCTGCAGAGCTGCCGCAGGCAGAACAGGCTCATAAATAACTAGTATTTTAGTGTCATCATTACCCTGTCTTAGGCTGCAAAAGTGGGAAGTTCACAACAGCTCTAAATCTTACCTGCTGTACATTGTTCTTGGAATCTTGGCCACCTTTTGATTATGGTACTCTAGTATTTTGCAAGTGTCAAGGCAAACAGAGGAAGCTGGTTGAAAAGATAGGTATTGAACGTGTGTGCTGCCCTTCTTCATATACCACAGATAATAAACCTCTTAAGATCTCAGTTTCTCTCATGCAAATGTGCATCTTGTATTCTCCATATAAAATATAGGGATAGATTGTTTGTGGAGCCTTGGCACAGCTCAAGGGGTTAGTGTTGCAATGTGCCCACTTCCACCAGATTAATATAGCTTGAACTGGCCAGATAGAACTAGTCAGACAACTGCCCAGCCATCTTTCCTGAGCCTTGGGCCTAGTACTTAATTTGTGAGGTGCTTGGAGGTGGTGGGAACAAGCACTTCATTTTTGGGATCCAGGCTTAATATTCATAATCAGATTTTGCCCAAGATCATAAGAAAAAAAAGAGACAAGAAGTGTGTGGTGGTGAAAGAAAGAGCTCTGAGGTGGAATCAAAACTAGGAAGTCTTGGTATTCAGCAAGCATTGTATTTAAGTAATGCTGTGTTGGCATCCTAAGAAACACTGTCAGCCCCTGTTCTAATATTATTACAAATTAAACACTGCTTGAACCCAAAACCACTGATGAAGTCACAGTGATACATTTTGGGTCTGAATCCTCCTTCTGTACCAGTCTTTTTTCTTTAGGTTGCGGCCTGCAGAGTGCTTCCAAATTCATTGGGTGTGTGGTAGGCAATGCAATTTAAAAGATGAACGCTCAAACAGCAAGGGAAAGAAGACACTTTCCTCCTTCAAAAGCAGCATGCCTCCCATGGTTGAAGCTCAATGTGTTTACTGTTTCAGCCAAAAGTATGTGGTCTTCTCACAGTGCTGAAAACGTAAGAGATGCATTCTGGTAACTTACATTGATTGAGGTAGGTTTCTTTTTATTTTGGAAGGTACTGATGAGTCCAAGGAAGTAGCCAGAAACTCAAAATTACCCCCCCCCCCGCCCAGTTTGATCCATACCTCAAATGCCATTGGGTGAGCAAAGCGAGTAAGCCCTACCCACTCTAGATGAGTTCCCTTATTAATCCCCTCAGTTTCTATTCAGGCTTTTCCTGTATACATCAATCTATCCTTCTTTTAATAGTTTCTTCCATCCTTTCACTATTTCATCCATCCACCCTTTCATTATTAGTTTTCCATCTATACATCCTTCCACTCACACTTCCAAACATTCATACATCCTTTTACCCATCTATTCATCCAACCATTCTTCTTCAGTCCTCAACCAATTCACCCTCCTTTTATCAATCCAGCAATCCATTCTGCCACACCTCCATCCAGGTGAACATTCATCCATTCACACATTCATCCAGGCTTTTATCATTCCAGCCACTTTCTTTCTCTCACTCGTGCAAATATTGTTTTATCCTTACATCCATCAATTCATTCACCCTTGTATTCATCCTTTCATCCTTTTTACCCTTTCTTCTCGTCACAGTTTCTTCCTTATTTTCATATGCCTTTATTTCACTCTTCCTTCCAGTCCTCTCTCTTTCTTTCTTTCCCTCTCTTTTCCTCAGCATTTCTTTGTTGTAATTATGTTTCCTTGCTTGACCTCTTTTATGAGTGTTCCATATATTTTTTTAAGAGCTTTTGTCTACAGAGCTGCAGACAGGAAAGGCTCATAAATAACTGTGAGTGTCAACACCACCCCCGCTTAGGCTGTAAAATATGGGGTTCACAATGCCACTGGAGGAGTCATTGGAATTGAAGCTGCTGGACTGCCTTATTGTCTTAGGAATAAAGATTAGGAAGTATCACTGATGAACCCCATATGCCAACAGTTTGCAGTCTTGTTTAAGTGTTGTTGAAGAACAATGGTCAAGTGGACCATAGACTTTTTTTTTTTTTTTTTTTCCTTTTTAAAACCTTTATTGGTGACAGATAAAAAGTACACAGCCCTTTGCCTACAACCTGTCTTCGCGGGCCGGCAGCATTCACAAGTAAAAGTAAGCGTGCATGATTCAAGTTAGGTAGAATAGCAACAATTTAAACTCAGCATGCCGCCTACAACCCAAAGGGACGGCCGCGGTATAAAACCTACGTAGGCTGTTCGTAAAGGCGTCATTCAGCAGGCAAGTTAGCAGGGCACAAACTGACTTTATCAACTTGAGGTTTCAATTATCTGTTAAACTAACGGAATAGACCAACATAAACCTAACCCAGCCACCCACCCTGTCATACAAAGAAATGGTAGGAAATGTCTGGAGGCTAAAAATTGCATGTTCCACCCGGCCTTCGGGGGGGAGGAGTGAAGGGAAGTAGTCTGTGATTCGATCTGAGAGTACTACAGTAACTGATGTATTGGGCTGAGCGCTGCACGTAACATGCCTACGTTTTACACAAATTAACCGGTGACTGGGGACGGATGGTGTCTGTGCTGCCCACGAGGGGGGGGGAGGGGGGTAGTGGTAGGTGCAGCCTGTAGTCCCTTTTCTTGCAGTGTTGCTAACAGCTCCGTGTCCCAAGTTCCCCTACCCCGTGGCGAGCAATCAGTCTAATCGAAAACAAGATGGAAGGGGAAGAGGGGGGGGGGGGAGAGAGAGGGGAGGGAGAGGGGGGGGGAGGGGGTGTAGCGGATTCCACTATCTCGCGGGAATCGGGCTCTAGGTCTTGGGTCCTAGTAAGGGAATAAGCGAGTTTGGCCTATGTCTCAGCCAGTCCCCGAGTCTGAAGCCTCGTCGTCCTGCAAGGTAAGAAGATATGTGGTGAGGGGGGCCCTCAGGTCTTTAGGACGTGATGTTTGCGGTTGGAGTTCGGCGTATGTGTGTAAATATTCTTGCCATGTGGACATCGCAGATAACCATGCCTTGAACTTGGGGGCGCGACCCCGGCCCCACTGGCACGCAACGTGTCGCTTGGCCAAAAGGAGGCCTAGCGCAAAAAATTTCCTATGCGTTTTGAGTGCTCGATTTGACTGACCCAGTAGAGCAGTTCTAGGACAGGGAGTGGTGACCACCCCTATCATGGCGGACAGCGCCTTGAAGATCTCTTCACAGTATGTCGCTACTGCCGGGCACAACCACGCCAAGTGGAAAAAATCCGCCCCCTCGCCCCTGCATCGGAAACATTTGTCATCATCCTGGAGACCAAAGCGGTGCAGTTTGGCAGGGGTATGGTAGAGTCGGTGCAAAAATTTAAAATGGATCAGCCTGAGCCTCGCGTTGCCCGTTACCGCATTAGTGTGTGAGCAGCTTTCTTCCCATTGTTCGTCCGTCAACGGAACATCTAGATCTTTGTCCCAGTCCCTGCGCGCTCTAAGTATCGGGGGGGGTGAAGCGGCCTGCACGTGTTTGTATAACATGGACACTACATGTGTCGGGGACTCAGATTGGTAAAGGATGTGTAAAGGAGCCACAACATCCGGTTCAGCAGGAAAATTGGGTGTGACCGCCTTGACGTTCTGACGCAGTCGGGTATAAAGGAAAGTATCCATCACTGAAGGTGTGGAGTTCCCACAGAATTGGGCCAATGTGCGAAATCGCCCTTGGAGATATAAATCTCCCCAAGTACTGACTCCATATTTCGCGAGCAGTTTGCGGCCTATCTCCTCGCAGGGGACACTTAATCTGGGATCGTGCGGTAAGGGCATACGCGTCGAGTATAAGAATTCGACCTCCATCTGCGCAGCCATGCGTTTCCAGGCTAGCACCGTGCAGTCCACCGTGGTAGGGTCACGGTCCACTACGCGGGTAGGGGCATATAAATATCCAGATGGTTGGGCGGGCCTCATGTACCCGTCCTCCACCGCCAAGTGAGCCATGAAGGGAGGTGGGTGTAGCCAGTACACAGCAAAGTGGCCCTGAGCGCAGTCATAGTATCTCCGAAAATTCGGGACCTCAAACCCTCCTTGATTATAAGGCAACATGAGCGTCCGGAGGCCAAGCCTAGCCTGCTTGCCACCCCAGATAAGCCTAGACAGCTGGGAGTCCAGGGCTCGGAAGAAGTGGGAGCCTGGAGTGTACGGAATATTAGTAAATAAGTACAGGAGCTTGGGGAGGATCACCATCTTAATCAGGGAGATGCGACCCGCCATCGAGAGTGGGAGATGGATCCATCTAGTGATGGTGTCGGTCAGCTTATCCAGGACTGTGTCATAATTAGCTCGGATAAGAGCTTCCCGGTTCCTGGTCACTATGATGCCTAGGTACTTTATTTCATCGGCCTCCCACATCAGAGGATAATCCAGAGGGAAGGAGGCAGTCCTGTCCGTCAAGGGGAACAAAGCTGACTTTGACCAATTGATTTGTATCCCGGATATGGCTCCGAATTTGGTTATCTCGCGCAGCAGAGGATTTAGGTTCTCCTGCGGTTTGTCCACATACAGGGTCATGTCATCCGCGTATAATGAAATGAGCAGTTGCCGTTCCGGGTAGATTAAAGAGCGGTGATTATGGTGCTGCCTTAGTTTGGCCGCCAGGGGTTCAATGGCGATCGCAAAGAGGACCGGGGAGAGCGGGCAGCCCTGCCGGGTACCTCTGTGGATCGCAAATGGGGTTGACCGGGAGCCATTTAACAAAACGGAGGCTTGCGGTTTGCAATATAATAGTCGGATCCCATCTAGAAAGTTGAAAGGGATCCCCATCCTTTCCAGAAGGGCCAAGAGGTAATCCCACTCGAGGGAGTCAAACGCCTTCGTTGCGTCTAGGAATACGGCAGCTGCCTCGCAGCGAGGGTTAATGTCCTGCAGGACTGCCTGTAGGGTGCGCAAATTGTGCGATGTCGCCCTATTGGGGACAAACCCAGCTTGGTCAGGCAAGACCAGACGTTCCATCAGTAAATTAAGGCGCGTCGCGAGCACTTTTGCCAAGATTTTCACATCAGTGTTGAGCAATGACAAGGGCCTATAGGAATCGCAGTGTTCTGGAGGTTTGCCAGGTTTCAGCAAAGAAGCGATAAGAGCTTCCCGCATAGTGGTCAGCAAAGTTCCTTCCTCGAGGGCAGAATAGTAAACTTGCTTCAGTATAGGAGCCAGTAGATGAATATAGGCCTTGTAAAAGTCAATTGGCAGCCCGTCTGACCCTGGCGATTTACCAGACTTCATAGACATGATGGCGTCTTTTATTTCATCTAATTCGAGTTCATGATGCAGAAATTTCTGCTGAGATGGGCCAATCCAAGCGACAGCAGTGTCGTCAAGGTAGGTCTGCAGGTCAATAGGCGCCAACCTTTGGGAGGCATACAGAGCAGAGTAGTGGTCGGTAAAGATGCAAAGTTGTTCCTGGAGGTCCCTCTGCGGGACCTGGTGCTTGTCCAGTAGTGTCGCAACGTAGTTATGACATTTCGGGGGTCTGACAGCAAAGGCAAGTGCTCTGCCGGGCCTATCTCCCTCACCATACAGGCGTGCTGTGTATGGTTTTCCCAGAAACCTGCATTCTTTTTCCGCCGCTTCTGCATATTCATTAAGCTTTTCCCTGAGGAGTGTAGTAGATGCAGGCCCATGTGTGTCGCGAGTCATATTCCGCTCAAGGTCCCGGAGCTCAGTTTCTAATTTACGCAGCTCACCTCGGAGCGACTTGAGGACACCTCCTCCCTTCGCGATGCACCACCCCCGGACAGTAACCTTAAAGGCCTCCCATATCGTCGTGAAAGTGGGCACCGATCCAGCGTTACGGTCAAAAAAGTCCTGAATGTCTTGTTCCAGTTCTACCTTAAAGGCCGAGTCAGTGAGGTGTGCGTGGTTGAGGCGCCAACTCAAATACGGGGAGACATCCAAGGGTATGCGCAATGTGAGGAGGACAGGCGAGTGATCCGAGAACGTTCTAGCCAGGTGGAGAGCTCCTGTCAGCCAGGGAAGAAGGCCGGCCGAGAGGAACACGTAGTCAAGCCTCGCCCACGTGGAATGAATAGCAGAGCAATGAGTACCCTGCCTGTGAGAGGGGTGTAGGTGCCTCCATGAATCAATGTAATGGTGGTCCCCGACCAGGGAAGACAACATGCGTTGGGTGTGCGTGTAATGTAGCGCCTGGGGGTGCGACCTATCTCGGGCAGGTTCTAATGCCGTGTTGAAGTCACCTCCCAATATGACATGATTTATGCCCAGTGTTTGAATCCTACCCCACATCGTAAGCAGCGCAGCAGTGTCATCTGTATTGGGGCCATAATAGCAGGCAAATAGGATTGTTTGCGAGTGTAGCCTCCCCCATACCATGCAATACCTTCCCTCTGAGTCAGTCTCAGTCCCAGCCGGTATGAACCTCACCCCTCTTCTGACAACTATCGCTACGCCTCTAGCATAATTCGAATAGGAGGAGAACACCTTGCAGGAGGCCCATCGAGAAGCGAACAAGGGGGACCCATCGGGCCTCATGTGTGTTTCCTGAAGCATTGCGATTGTTACTCCCTGCCTGTCAAGATAACCCAAAATGTGCCTCTTTTTTCTCGGATCATTCAACCCACGTATATTCCACGACACCAGTCGGAACTGCTGTGACATTTGTGAGTTCGTTAAGTCACCCATTCAACCAGGTGAGAATATGTGCAGCCTAGTAGTAACTCAGCATGGATCATAACAGCATCAAAATCACAGAAATAAAAAAAAACTCCCATCCGCCTCCCAGCATACCAACAACAGTCCCGCATCGACATTCCTACGTACACGCCATCAAAAAGTCGGAGTAACAACCCACCCACATCGGCAACCCCAACTAGCCGTGCATAAGTTCCCCTCCCCACCACCCAATACCAACACAGAACTAGAACTAAAGCAAAGAAATTTACTGCATAAGCCCCAACCCGCAGAGGAGGAGGGGAGTTCAGGGGTACACCCATCGGGGGTCTGTACTAGGGGCACCAGACCTACCAACCACCTCCCTACTTACACCCACATTCAACCAGGAGTACCCTGGTCAGGTCAGTGGGACGGAGGTGGGCGGTCGAGCACACAGCAAACTTTTAGACCAGCAAGTTCAAAGTTAGAGCAGACACCTCACCGGTATGTCCAGGCAGCAGGTCCCACCATTGTGCGATCAGGGGACACCCGGCTCCAAGGGTCCACCCAGCAGTGAACCAGGTTAGTCCTGCTGCGACAATGGTGAATGTGATCTGGAGCGACGGCGGGTGGATTCCTCCCTGTGCTGTTCCTTCCAACACTGTTTGAGGTAATCTTCCACCTGATGCGGGTTTTGAAAGAAATGATGTTTGCCATAGTGGGAGATTTTTAGTTTTGCCGGATACAGCATGGCGTATGGAATCCCCTGTGCTTGTAGTTTCTTCTTCACCACTGCGAACTTGCGTCTGGCGTCCTGGACCGAGGGGGTGAAGTCAGGGAAAAAGGATAGCGTTGCATTTTCATAGCACACGGTTCCTAGCTCTCTCGCATGTCTCAGCACCGCATCTCGGTCTCTGTAGTTCAAAAAACGCGCTATGATGGGCCGTGGTGGGGACCCAGGGGAAGGGGGAGCTGCCAGGGATCTGTGAGCCCTCTCAACGATGAGGTGAGGGGAGAATGATTCCTTACCAAACAGCTCCACGACTAGGGTTTCAACAAATATCTCCATCTTCCCGGTGTTGGTGGACTCCGCAAGGCCCAAAATTCGAACGTTGTTTCGGCGAGACCTCGCCTCCAAATCTTCATTCTTGTCTGCTATAATTTTTAGTAGCTTGACCATTTGAGTGAGTTGTTTGTGGGAAGAGGCGGCTCCATCTTCTAAGCCTGAAATTCTTTCTTCCGCATCCTTTATTCGGGTGTCATGGTGTTCCAGCTTGGCCACCACGCTGTCCATGCGAGTGTTGATGGCATCAATTTTGGAGTCGATTGTTGACAGGCTTTGTTTCATGCCAAGCAGAAGTGTTTTCCAGTCTTCCTCCTGAGGGGCCGAGGCTGTGGGGCTACCCCCCCCCTCCGGCATCGTCTGGGAGGTTTTCTTGGATTCAAATGGAATTTTCGACTGCCTGGCATCAGTGCGGCCCATGTTCCGTCTCGGTGTCCGTGTCGCTGCAGTAGAGGATGCAGCCAGTGCACAGTAGGATGTAGTCGGAGGGGGGGGGGGGGCTGGAGGTAGTTCCACACGTTATGCGCAAGTAGCGGAGCTGAACGGGTACTGAGACCAGACTGGGGGGGCAAAAGCATTGCGGAAGTTCCCACAGCACCCAAGGGGCAGGAGTCTGTGTGGCACAGGGGGGGGGGGAGGGGTGCAGTACCTCAGGAGGATCCGGTGCTTGAGCGCTGCGCAAGGCCGCAAACGCTGTCCCACCTGCAGCTTCAGAAATGGTGGCGTGTCCCAGCAGTAGATGAGCCCAGAGTGCAGTGAGTGAAATGAGGACCACACTTACAACGCGTGGTGGGGAGAACAGGCAGGCGAAAATGGAGGAGGCGCGTTGCCCACCACCTAAATTGCAGTCCAGGCGCCAAGCAGCAAGTCGAGTCACCCGTCAAGATGGCCGCGATATTGGCCGACACTATGGCCGACACTGAGGCTGGGCGTACCACCACGCCTGACCGGGCAAGGAGCAGAGCCGCGGTGCAGTCCGAGCAGAGATGAGGTGCGGCGATATCCCGAGTGACACCGGCGCAGGCAGGTCCCACCTACCAGCGCGTCCGTCAGAGCCTGCACAGTGCCCGTTGTGAGGTCCGTGCCGCTTGGCGGGCTCAAGCGAGCGGGGCGCCCGACACGGCTGGCAGCTGGCCGAGGAAGGCAGGCGAGCGAGCAAGTCAGGCCGGGGAAGGGGGAAGGCGATTCTCACCGACAGGGCAGTCCGCCCAAAGGAGCAGTGCAGCGGCGAAGGTGGTCACTCGGCAGCCCCGTCTGGGGGGAGGGGTCCACACGTCTCGGCCCAGAAGCCGCGGCTTATCCTAGCCGGATCGTCCCAGGAGCATGGAACGGCAGCAGAGCAGGAGGTGCCGCCCGCGGAATGCTGGGCAGGTATCTTCTTTCACAAGAGCGCCAGGCAAAAGCCGGTAACACCGGAGTGTGTCTCTCCAGCTGGTGAAGCCGATCGCTCAACTTGCAGGGTAGTTTGGCTGGTCAGGATACGCTGAAGGATGGTCTTTGGGCTCGACCAGGCGAGAGCCCCACTACAGTGCGGCCATCTTGGTCTGGCGCCACCTAGCGCCCCCCAGTGGACCATAGACTTATTTGGCCTTATGCCCATGGAACAAGCGTCCATGGCCTCCTGGTCTATATCACAGGTTTAGTCATTGTGTCCCTGATTTAATGTCCCTATGTCATCTCATACCAGTACCAGTGACTTTGTGTAACTTTCAGTGCCTTTGTCAGTATGACTGTGTATCTGTATACCCATGTCCCAATGTCAGTGGCGTAGTGTCTCCCAATGTCATTGTTGGGCACAATGGCAATGTGTCAGTGTCCCCCCATCTTGTCCAAATGTCAATGTCATGTCACTGGACTATTGCCAGTGTTTCCATGTCCACATGTCCCTTTGCTAGTTTGAGTCCCTGTGTCAGTGTCTCGGTGCCAATATGCTCATTTCAATGTCTGTGGCATTTTCCCAGTGCCACAATTCCAATGTCAGTGTCCCGTGTAACTTTAACTGTCCCAGTGTCTCTTGGTAGTATCTGGGTCTGTGTGCTAGTGACAGTAATGGACTTCTCAATTGAGGTTGCTATTATTCCAGTGTCAATATTGATAACCAAGTGTTCCTGTGTCAATGTATCAACATGGATGCTCTTGTGTCAGTCCCCCAGTGTCAGCATCCCTGGATCGCTGTCTTCCAGATCAGTATTCATGTACACGTATTGGTGCTCCAATATGTGTCTCCACTGGTAGCCTCCCTATGACAGTTTTGGTGCTCTAGTGCCAGCGACTGCCAGTGACGAAGTGCCAGTGCCTCCATCTGGGGTATGGCATTGTGTCTCTTCCTAGTATTAGTATCCATGTGTTGTAGCATCCTGCATCGTGTCCCAATACTATTGCCCTTGTGTTAGTGTCTCAGCATTAATATTTGTGCACTTGCTAGTGTATCCGGCCCAGTTTCTCCATCAGTGTTAGTGGATGTGTATCAGCGTCCCTCTGTTTTTCCCTCATCAGTGTTACAGTATCGAAGTCAGTGCTCCTATTTCTCTATCTGTCCAGTGTCAGTGTCCCTATATCAATGTTCCCATTACAGTTCTTTTGTGTCAATATCCATATGCCCATGGCAATATCCCAATGTCAGTGCCCTTTTGTCCCAGCATCTGCGTTTCTAGGCACAGTCACTATGGCAACAGCTGTTGTTGGTGATGCATTTGCCCATTATGCATGTTAGAATCCCGGTGTCAGTATCATTGATTGTGAGACTTATTCACAAAGTTAAACTTACGTTTCTGTGTAGGTTTTTTTTTTTGTTATTCACAAATTATATGAGTAGTATATTTATGACAACGGAGTCTCCCCACTCTTGGCAGAGACTTCACACATACAAAGACAGGTCTGTCCACAAGTATATTCTGTGCTTCTTTTAATTTAAGAAAACCTACATTTTAAATATTTTTTTACTTCTTTTGAAAATTCTAACCATTGGTAAATACAATTTTGAATATAACATAACCAAGTATATTACAAAATAAATATTCTACAACTTTGTTGCAAGTTAGGTACAAAAATTATTAGTGAGGGTGAGTGATTTTCATTTCAAAACATTTTTCAATTCATTTAAATTAATATATTCAAATTAATTTATAATTTAATACACAGTCAGGTTTTGAAGGTAGTGAGTTCCATATGTTCACTTAAGTAATACACTCTGTTTTAGATTATTTAAAATTTGTATTTGACATTATTTATCTTAAAAATAATCAACATTATTATATTCCTTTACAGGAAGATCTCCACCCCAGTGACAGGCATCTCCACAAAGAAGTGAAAAATTACTAATAGTAACTTTACACTCACATATTCTGTCATAGAAGCCTTCACCTTTAGGGGGTGGAGGCTTAATTATACACCTATGTGTAGGAAATTACCACTATGAAATGTTGAATTGCAAACAAGTGGAGAGTTAAAGTAAGGTGTAGGGTTACATCTACGCATGAGTAAATCTACACAGGCAAACTTACGTGTGTGAATCGGGCTCGTAGTATCTGGATTTAAACACTTGTTGAGGTACTACCAGTTTAACAGCAGAAGAAACTTGATGGTACTTATTGAAAACAAACCAAAATCATTTAGAAACTTAGGACATCTACTATCCTTTATCATCTAATCACTTCTTTGAAGAATGCTATAGAAATAACCCCTATGACTAGACTTTGGCACAATAATTTTTTGTAATTCCTTGTTAAATCTTATATGGCAGGCCTGAGGTTAAAATAAATAACATTAAAACTCTCCCCACCTTTTCTATTTATTTCAGTTCTAGCAGGAAAGTGTTCTGAACTAACAGTTAAAGAGTTGCACAATGATTCTATTTTTTTTCAAAAGCTTTATTGAGGAAATTCAAGTCAGACACATTACACTGTGCAACAAAGCAGCTCAAATTGACACTGTAAAGATCAAGTCAAGCATTTGAAAACAAGTACACTACACCTTGCAACAAGCAGGAATACGTTAAGGTTGAGAACACAGCTTCAATACACCGGGGTCCCTCCTCACATGGGGTCACACATACGGCAATAACATCAGTGGGGAGTGCCGAAAGGCGGGGGGCCTATAAGGAGGAAGGAGGCAGTCACTGACCAGCACAGGCGGCCGCCGCGGGCGCAGAACCAGCGGGGAGCGTGAGAGAGGCAGCGCCACTGGGGTGGGAACGGGAATGGAGATAAGCCACCAGAGGGCCCCAAATGTCAACAGGTCGGGACTTGGCGGGCAGTAAATCCAGGAACTCCGATAACAAAGTCTGACACCGAGAGACGTCCTCCAGCCAGCTCTCAGCTCTAGGAGCAGGTCTACGACCCCAACACATGGCCACCCTGTGCCTAGCCAGGACCAGCAGCATCGCAATCAGGCGTCAGGAAGCATCTGGACAGAATTTTACGAAACCAAGGAGGCACAGGGGAGGGTCAGGATGCACTGTGGCACTAGTAATGTCAGAAGTAGTGGAACACACCACCCGCCATAGTTCGGAGACCTTACAGCATAACCAAGCTAAGTGTGCGAAGTCCGCACAAGTGTCCCCTGGATTGATCCCGAGCTTGTGGAGCCGAGCAGGGGTGCGGTACAACCTGTGCAAATACTTAAAAAGTATCAGACAGAGCCGGTAATTTGGTGACAGCTTCTTCGTCTGGTTACAACAGTATAGTCAGTCCGCCTACGCAATGTCCATACCTAGATCAGCACCCCACGCCTCCCGCACCCGATCCAAAGAAATAGAGGTGTACGTCAGAGTTAGAGCGTATAATTTGCTAACCAATTTGTGCAGGGACGAGGATGTATACATGAAGTCCAAAGCCGGCATGGTGGGTGTGGGCTGAGGGAATGTAGAGTGTAGTTCCTGGCAAATAGCATGCAGCTGGTAGAATAAAAGCGTGTCCAGCTGGCCCGAGGAGTCAGGAAGAGAGTAGAATGTGTTACCTGGATAAAGATCCGCCACTGTCCGCAAACCAAAACGCGTCACATGCCTAGACATGCCAGAAGGCTGGAGTGGGGGAAAATCTGGGTGGTTCACTATTGGCACAGCATTAGCAGAGAGTAAGGGAAGATTGGAGAGCCAGTGAAGGCCGGACCAGGCCCAGCGCAATGTCTCAACTGTGTCGACCTCCGCCCATGGGCGCACCGCTGGCGCGAACAAGGCCGTGGACAGAAGCCGAGGCGATGCTATATCCATTTTAACGGCAACGTGAGGTTGATAAGGTGTAGGATTAATCCGAACGTGCAGAAAGCTGGCCTTTGCGCACAAGGCATAGACCCTAAAATCAGGAGCGGCCATACCGCTGACAGACATGGGGAGAGTGAGGATATCATATGCGACTCTTGGCTGTTTACCCACCCAGACGCGCAAAATTATTAGGGAGCGTAATATGCAAAAGAAATGAGAAGTGAGAGGGATCGGGACATTCAAAAACAGGTAGAGAAATTTAGGCAAAACCACCATCTTAGCGATTGCGATCCGGCCAGCCAGGAATAGCGGAAGCCGGCTCCAAGATGGAATCCTAGATTCCAGCCAATCAACTGCACAATCGAAGTTAGATCTCTACAAATCTTCCAGGTCGCTACTCAACCAGATGCCTAAATAGCGCATGGGGCCCGAGGCCCTCACAAACGGAAGTCCGGTGGCATCAATCAAGGGAAACAACACTGACTTGCTCCAATTCACTTGAATGCCGGAAAGTCCGCCTAAGCATATGATTTCCCGGACCAGGGGGCTGAAGTTTTCCTGAGGATGACAGACGTATAGGGTTACATCTTCCACGTACATGGAAACGAGAAGGGAGCAGGCCGAAAAACCTATTCCTCTGTGGGTGTGGTGCTGCCGGAGCCTGGCAGCCAAGGGCTCCATTGCAATGGCAAAGAGCATGGACGATAAAGGGCACCCCTGCCAGGTGCCTCGAACAATATTAATGCGGTCCGAAACCTGGCTATTGATACGGAGACATGCCGAGGGATCGGTGTTGAGGAGCCTGAACTTACGCATGAACATTTATTTATTTATTTATTTATTTATTTTTGAGATTTATAGGGCGCAAACGAATGCCCGTGGGCGTCTCGCTGAAGTCCATGCATGGCAAGAGGTAGAATAGAAAGGGCCACTCAAGCATATTGAACGCCTTCATAGCGTCCAGCAGAGCAGCCACCGCCGAAGGTTAGGAATAATTTGATGTAAAACGGAGAAAATTGTACGGAGGTTATGCGAGGTAGCCCTACCGGGAATAAAACTAGATTGGTCTGGAAGGGCAATGAGGGACATGAGTAACAGAAGACGGGAAGCGATCAGTTTGGCGAAAATTATGTTATCAATGTTGATGAGGGAAAGGGGGCAGTAGGAATCGCGACGATCAGCAGGTTTGTTGGGTTTGAGAATTAAAGTTATTATTGCCTCATGAGCTACAGCAGAAAGAGGCCGGTATCAAAGGATTCATTATACATAGCCACCAAGTGCGGTTCTAGGAGATCAGCATACGTTTTGTAGAATGAGGCAGGTAGGCCATCCAGGCCCAGGCCTTATCCCCGGGTAAGCTACTACTGGCTGCGAGTATTTCCTCCCTAGAGAACGGTTCATCTAGAAATTTCTGGTGATAGTCCTCTATAGGGGTTGGCGGACATTTCCATTCCGCCCACGGAATGTGCGATAATTTGCACTTTCGCCTTTTGCAAAGAAGGCGGAAAACCGGTGCAAATTTACGCACAATCCCAGGCGGAACGGAAGTTGGACGCCCGCCTGCCTCCCACTTCCCGCCCCCCTTCCCGCCCGCCTTATTAATTATATTTACAGGCTGGAAATAAAGTTAAATAAAACTTACCTCATTATTGAACTGCAAACTTCCCGGTCGTGGTGGCATCTTTGAAACTGCGCATGCGCGGGAGCCTGTGCATGCGCTTTCCTCACCAGGAATGCGCATGCGCAGGCTCCCGAGCATATGCAGTTTCAAAGAAGAAGCAGGGATGTGGAAGTTTGCAGTTCAATAATAAGGTACGTTTTATTTAACTTTATTTCCAACTTGTAAATAATTAATAAGGCGGGCGGGAAGGCGGGAGGTGGGCGGGTGGGCTCTGCGAAACGGAAATATTGTGGAGAGATACGGAGATTTGTTCAATCTCCGTGCCTCTCCGCGATACTGTCCATTCTGCATTTCCACCCACCCCTAGTCCTCTAGCCAGACCAACGCAATAGGCTCAAAATATTGATCAAAGGCCTCCCGTGACGGAGGAGTACAGGCAGAACATAGCTGTGAATAATAGTCCAAGGAGCAGGACTTAATTTCCTCCGGGGTGGTAGTCCTACAGGAACCACCGTTATTAAGGGCCGTTATATAGGAAGCAGCTCATGGTGGGCAGAGGAGATTGGCAAGAGTACAACCCGGGCGGTTGCCTTCACCAAAATGACGAGCCCGACACTACCTACCCAAGAAAGATAGTTTGCGGTCACCTTCTTCAGAGAATTCAGTGTGTTTTTGACGTATTAATGCCAGCATCTCAGGACTGGGGTGTGCAGCCTGGGCGGCATCCAGATCTTTGATTTCCGCCTCGAGCTTAGCCAGAGTAGTGCGGATGGAACGGAGGACACCGGCCTGTTTAGAGATGCATTCACTCCGAATGACGGTCTTAAACCCTTCCCATAGTACCGAAGCCGTGGACCCTGTGTTTAAGTCAAAATAATTCGTTATAGCTGTTTGAATGTCCGCAGAAAAGACAGTGTCCCGGAGGGCATCTAGGGGGAGACGCCAGGTAAATGCATGTTGCAGGAAGTGGGGAAGACGGAGGCGAATCTGGACCGGCGCATGGTCAGAGAAGGTACGTGCCATGTGTGCTGCGTTCGTGAGCCAGGTCAGGGCATCCAGGGAGGTCAGCCAAAAATCAATGCGTGACCAACAGCTCCTTGCACTAGTAACACCGGTACCCTCACAGGCATCAGGCCAAAGGTGGCGCCGAGCATCATAAAGAGCGTTATCAGTTAAAATGGACGTGAGAGCCGTGGTGGCACAACGGTGGGACGTATAGGAGCCCGACCGATCAAGGGCCACCGATAGGGTGACATTAAAATCCCCTCCACAGACGACAGCCGCAGGGCCACAAGTGGAGATGAGGTGCCAAAAATGATTGAAGAAGTCTGGATCGTCCGAGTTGGGACCATAGACCGTGGCAATGGGTCAATCGTGAGCCGTGGGGGATAACATACCTACCCTCAGGATCAGTAAGTGCCTGAGCGGTGTGCCAAGGGAGACCACTGCGTATCATAACAGAAACCCACCTAGCATATGAAGAGTAGGTAGAAGAGTGGGATTCCCACCAATAGCGCACTTGGAGTCTGGAGAGGGATCCAGACATCAGGTGCGTCTCCTGTAAGAGGCATATATCTACCCTGTGTCGCTGTAAGTGTGAGTGGATCAGTCTGGCCTTACGGTGGTCATTCAGACCACGGACATTCCAGGTCCAGCAGACAATGTCAGTCATGAGGAGGTGGTCCAGAGTGTAATACTACGCAGAGCAGTCGGGGAGCACCACAGGCAGGTGCAGCAGTCATGAAAAGGTGGTCCTAAGTGCAGCATTATGCAGCGCAGGTGGAGGCTCCGCAGACAAGTGTAAGCAGCACATCAGGGACATCTACTAACAGGGCAACACGGGGAGAGCACGCAGACATCAAACTGGAAGATGTGGCACTGTGGTGCAGAGCACGCTGGTAATCAGGGGTAGTGCCCCATGCACCCAGACCCAGCGAGTCCAGCAAGTAAGGGGGAAGAGGGACCAGAGGAGCAACGTGATCACAGACAGTGAATAACCATTGACTTGAAACAAGATGAGGCAGTAAGCACAAAGCAGTGTTGCAATCAAGACTTGTAAAAGCAGTATTTAACAAACATACAGTGGCAAACTGAAGCCACCTCCCCAATAGAGGAGCAGATAACCCCAAAAAAGAACCCCCCGCCCCATCCCAACTAAAACATCTCAGAAGAAGAAAATCCTCCAACCCCAAACCCACTTCAACCCCCCAATCAGGCTGAGCAATACACCCGCCCCACCCAGGGACCCACAACTGGGAGAAGAGAGAGCAATGAGAGAATAGGGAATCATCCCACGAGAGCATGGCAGGGCTAGGCGTACACCCCTGCAATGAAGCGGGGTGGCCAAGCTAAGGTAGTATCAAGCATCGTTCAGAGAAAGAGTTAAAGAAGAAATAGTGTCTGCACTTTCAATCATTGTCGCTAAGACGATCTGCGTCGTCAGGCTGAGATTTAGGAGGGGAGGAGCGAGCCTCTTTGTCCAGTTTCTTGGCAAACGTCAGGGCCTCTCTGGGATCGGGAAAGACAAGTGTTTTAGCGCCCTGTTGAACCCTCAGTTTCGCTGGGTAAGCCAAGGAATATGAGACCTTGGGCTCGATTCACAGAATGAACTTAAGACTCAATCCTAAACGTACTACTATTTTGGTATTCACAGAATGTGCTTACTACTTTTGGCATTCACAGAATGAACTTACTACTTTTGGTATTCACAGAAGTTAGGATTTTGTCTTAAGTCTGTCTTAAGACAAACTTAAGACAAAATCCTAACTTCTGTGAATACCAAAAGTAGTAAGTTCATTCTGTGAATGCAAAAAGTAGTAAGCGCATTCTGTGAATACCAAAATAGTAGTAAGTGTAGGATTGAGTCTTAAGTTCATTCTGTGAATCGGGCCCCTTGTGCTTTCTTCTTAAGACTGCGCTTTGCAGGGAGAAATTCTCTCAGGGCTGCTTGGACAGTGAGGTTGTAGTGCAGGTTGAAGGAGAGTGTGTTACCCTGGTGGTTGATGGTGCCCTTGTCTCGTACCACACGAAGAATGGCGTCCCGATCTCGGTAATTAAAGATTTGCGATGATGGGGCATGGAGGCAGCCCGGGACCAGGACGTGGACCAAGAGAACGGTGTGCACGTTCTACAATGAACACCGGGGAGAGAACATCGCCGAAGAGTTCCTTGATCAGCTGTTCCACCAAGTCCTCCATCCTTGAAATGTTGCTGGACTCCGGAAGACCTGTGATGCGTACATTGGTCTGGTGGGAGCGTGCCTCCAAATCCTCATTCTTTTCCCAGATGACTGCCAAGATCTTGTCCATCTCAAGTAGTTTCTGATGGTCTTGGGTAGCCGCATCCTCGGCATCCAACACTCTGGATTCGATATGGAATAACCGGTTGTCGTGGGAGTCAACACGGGCCTTTCCTGCGTCCAGATGGGCCGAGAGTTGGTCCAGCTGGGTCGCGATTCCAGTTACTGTTGACTTGATATCCAGCATGATCGCCTTGATGTCGTCTTCCCGATTTGGGGGGGCGTCCATGGTGGCAGCAGAGTCGGCACCCTTGGAGCTAGCACTGTCCAGTCAGGAGGACCTTCTGAGCTCAAAATCTATCTTGGGCTGTTTTGGGTCCCTTTTCCCCATGATGGGAGACCCAAGTAGCAGAGGCAAGAGGCATTCAATACGGCCAGGAGTGCGCAGACCTCCAGCAGCTGGCAGCAGAAAGGCAGTAAGAGTCAAACAGGATCCCCCCGATGAAGGCTGCCAAAGTCCGGAGGAGAGGCAAATGGGATAATATGAGAGGCAATAGGCTGCCAAGGTAAGGAGGTGGTGTGGCAAAAGGGGACGCAAAAATAACAGGCTCCCACTGGAGCAACAGGTGAGTAAGGAAGGCAAGCAGGAGCCCAGGCCGGCGCCAGAGAGGCACATCACAGGCGGACCTCCTGTCCCACAAGTCCGCGGAAAGCGAGGCGAGGGAAGACACAGAGGAGCTGACAGTCAATGCACCTGTAGGAGAATTGAAGATGGCCGCTCAACACGCACCCGGTCGCCAGTCCAAGCCACGGCGCACCACAAGCCATAGGGGGCAAATCCAGGCCAGGAAAGCACATCCAGGCGTCGGGCGGAACAGTAGATAGAACCCGAGGTCTAACGCACCCCAGGAGCTCGCAGGGGCCACAGCGCCCAACAGCAGAGGAGCAGGAGAGCCCCAACCAGTAGCTCACGTGAACGGGCCTTATTGGCGGTGAGATGAAATCAATGCCATATGGGGGCGGGCCGCCTGGCTCCAGCGGCGCCCCCCCAGCAGGTAGCACACAGATGGAAGGAAAGACAAGGCCACAGCAGGTCAGAGGCCTGATCTCCGCAGCACGGCACTCAGGGGGATATCCAGGGCCGAGTGAGGTGATCACAGGAGATGGGCCAGGCGCAGAGCAGAGTGGCGCCAACAGCGGGCAGCGCCCGCACAGCAAGGCAGATGGACAGCCGGTGGGGAGGGGGGGCACCCACCAAACTGAGGCTGAACAGGCAGGGAGCCGCTGGGGGCCCGCCGCTCACGTCGCCAAACCCGGGTGCCCGCAGCAGTCGCAGGAAGTAAGTGGCCGGGAGGGCATTCAAGCAACAGCGCCAATGCCGCGGCACCCCCCGGACCGGGCAGAACAGCCTGCGGGCCCCCAACCCCACCTGCAAGGCCACAGAGGTGGCGCCACTCACCGGTGATGGCGGTCTATGTCCCCAGATCGATCCCTGGCTATGTGCGGCACCAGGAAGCCTCCACGGTCCAGGGCAGGGAAGGCCCGCCCCATGCGGTCTCAATGTCGTAAGTCCCAGCGTTGGGCGCAAATGGCGCATCTCTACCACAGAACCCAGCCGGGAGGCAGCGGCGAAATGGATCGGCGCCTCACATGAAGGGGAGTAAGAAATCCGCGTTGGTGTGCAGCTAGGGTAAGGATGCCTGCAGGATTGTGCCGGATAGTCGAGCTTGGCTGACAGAGCCCACTCAGAGTGTGGCCATCTTGCAGCCGGCCAAGCCATGCCCCCGCACAATGATTCTATGAGATTTATTTGGATGGGTGCGATTTCCAGGGTAATAAAGTCCACATTACATTGAGCTCAATGGCAGGGAATAGTTGCATGCCCCAATATCTTAAAATATTATCAAGCTGCCAGCATCTTAAGTATCTCATTAAATTCCAAAGCACCCCACAATTGGAATGCTCTTGAGGATACCATAGGAACTTTGCTTAGATGTGTGATATGGCTTCTAAGTAGAGAATGCCCATTGGTGGCGTACAAGTGTCCTTTTGCTTATAGCACTATCTAAGTCTATGACTATATGGCATTGAAGAAGAATTTATCCTCTATCCTATCTCAATGCTTCTCAATACATCAAGTATATATGTGTAAAACGCAGAGCTACAGAAAAGGAATGGCTATGAATTTGTGTCTCGTTTATCTGCAAATAAAAGAAATCTATTTCCAATGTAAGGTAGACTTCGGAACTCGGGAGTGTGGGGATTCAGACACGGTCGACCTAAGGTGAAAAAAGGCAAGCTCACTTGCATTTTCTTAGGATTGAGGAACTGATATGATAAATCTAACCAACTCCATGCTACATTTTCGTTCAAACAGGGAAGATCAAGAAGATTTTGTAGAGCTGAGAGGTGGTATTTAGCAGGTAGACATGAATGCTCCACAGTATCTATAGTTAGTAAGCCTCTGGGGCAGTAATAGTCTTTTCAAGGACATGAGAGGAAATGTAGCTGTAAAGTATTATGTTGCTATTTCATAACTGCCTGTCAACAAATCATAGTTGTAGGGGCTTCAATGCATGCTAGTTAGACACCTGGATCTGTGTCATAAAAGACAAATGCCGGTGTCACATTCATTTAGGACTTGTGCCCTGCTATTTGGCATGTCTCTCTCTTACTTGGGGCGGCAGCTTTTAAATTTCAACCGCGCTCCCGTCTCTCTTTCGCTGCCTGCCACTATGTCGGGCGCCAGTTTACCACGGTACACCTTCTGTTGAGTTTTCCGCCCTGTGCTCAAGTTACACTGTGCTTCCCTCTAACTCCTCCCACCGATTCTCCCAATTCGGACTCATCGTTGTAGGCCTCTTGAGCACTGCAATGCCCTGGGCTGAATTTCGCCTTCGTGGCTCACCTTCTCTCCGGATTCGGTCACACGAACTGAGTGGCTCGACCCTTCTTGCTCTTTACACCGAGCCGCAATGTTTGCACTTCTGTCGTTCTGATAGTGCCCAACTTCGACCCTGGGCCTCTGTCCAGACAGGCTTTGTCTCTTGCCACCACTCTCCGTTCAGAGCCCGTGTACTGGTCTTTGATGCTGGGCTTTGTCTCTCCCTCGTCTCCATTCTTGAGGCAGCGATCTCCGGACACAGACCATGCGGCTCCTCTAGCGTTCACATACTCGCAGCTGTGTTTTCTGTGTGGTCTCCTGTGCCAGTGCAGATATTTAGAACCCAGCCGGTTGAATCCTATAAGAAGTTCAGTAAAGAAATGTCTGAAAACAATTGTTTGGATGAATGTAAGGAGCTGTATGGAGGCTTGTAAATAGGGTAAGGAAGGGGGCGTATACAGGCATGCATGTATTCTGGCGAATGAAGGGATACAGATACCTCCTTCGTAGCAGTGTGGTGAGGAATCCTCTTGGGCTCAGTGGCAGAGCCGACCTGGCAGCAGTGGGCAGGGCGATGTGTACATTGAGTGACCGCTCGGCAGAGAGGGCTTGCTGAGTGCACGGGGTTCTAGTATGTGGTAACATGTAGCACACCTCAGTGGTGGGAGGAGAATCATCAGCAGGTAAGGTCTGCTCGCTCACCCCATAAGTAATTCCATATCTCGCCATCCTCTTTGCTCAACACATAATAAATATTTACATAGGCCGTGTGTATGTTTAGAGCGTAGATGCATAGTGTGTGCACCTCAGAATGCGCCGAACTCTGGTACCCAGGACACACACCATGGGGTAGGGGGGCGCTGTCACCAAATGTGAAACTCAATCTGAGTGTAATCTGCACACTGCCCACTATGCCACATTTAAAGCTGAAATATTAATTCACATCATCCTAGAAAGGCATTGCGACCCCAGCCTTCCTAAAGGTTGCCTGCTGACACTGTCATTCAGAAGGGAAAGCTTCTCTGAATGTGAAAGTGCTCACGTGTCAAAGCTGCAGGAAAATCATCCCTCAAGCAATGTGAGCATCCAACAAAAGCATGGTCTCTCTACTCACTAGTGCAAGGGCTGTGAGCATCCAGCAAAAGCACGGTCTCTCTACTCACTATGAGCGTCCAGTAAAAGCAAGGTCTCTCTATTCACTAGTGCAAGAGTAGTACGAATATAACAGACGCAAGGTTTCTCTACTCACTAGTGCAAGCACTATCAGAATTCAACAAAAGCATGGTCTCTATGTTCACTACTGGAGGAGCTGTATGAATATCAGATGCAAGGTTCTGTACTCACTAGCAAAAGACACACAATTGATGGACGGAATGCAGAACAAATCAAAACATTCACCCCCAGTCAAGAGATTTGGGTTAAATTCATCATTCTTTTGCTCACAGTGCCACCCCAGTTTAGACCTGGCCATATGCAATAGGTCTCGCATTTGTAAGAGTTTAAGCTATTGGCATTGTAAATAACAATGCTTTTTATTTATGTTTTAAAAATTAACAAGTAAATAAAAGGCATTGTCATTTACAAATGCGAGACCTATTGCATTGCAAATGCTTCTTCTGTATTGCTCTGTGGATACTTATAGACTTACTGCTGAATATAGAGCAATGTGGGGAGGATTGGTACTTTTGGATGGCTATCCTGAAACCTATTTCTAGGCCTGAAAAGTAGGTAGAATGTGTTATGTATTACAATTTTACCACTGAGTGCTCTGCAACAACTTTAAGTAGGGGACGGCACAAGTCATTTACTCATTTGAGAAACCCATCTTTAAAGAATATAGATACAGAAGGCTGAAATAAGACATTTATAAAACCTTTGTCTCCAGAACAGTATCTTTTAACCATAAATAGGTAGCATGAAGATCTTGGTAAGGATTTAGATAATTCTACCTGGCAGATTATATGAAAATTGGTTGTAAAATCTACTCGATCTATTCAGACTAGAGAAAGTAAATTAGTAAACTGATATTGTCTTTCAGTGATTGTAGGGAAGCTGTCTCATTTCTACTTATTTGGAAGTGGGATCCTAAATCGGTATGATTTTGAAGGACAGTGCAGACAGAGATTGCAACAATGATGGGATGCCACCTGATTCCTGATCTCTTGTGTTAATTTTTCAATGTCCAATTTACTGTTGAATACTAGAAAAGCAGTTGCATATTTTTGGAAATCATCAATATGTTGGATAAGCACTCCTACTTTAGAATAACCCAGGAAATCCTAGTTTGTGGAAATATAACTGTTGATATATAGGGTATCGTAGACATTTGCTGAATTTGGCAGAGGTTCTTGACATACATAGGATGGAATAGGGCTATACATGTCTGGGTAGAAACAGGGCTATTTGGGCTAAAGACAGGTTGTTTGTTGCTTCATCCAAAATATGTATGATTATGCTTCTTTGTAAGAAAAGATGATCACAAGTATTTGGTAAGTTTTACTGCTGGGTTTGGTAGGTGGTAGGGGTTCAAGTTTTTTAAGGAAGATCGCCGGACTAGAGTTAAAATTGCACAGTAAGGCCTGATTACGCGTGTAGGTGGTATTTATCACACATGATAAAGAAAGACACCGCTGGCTATGTTATTTACCAAGAGCATTAAATACTGTGAGAAAGTCATCCTTTTTGTCCTGTTAACGCCCATGTTTGACTGATACCGGTGGTACCTGATTCTGACTGTGCCCTGAGCTCTGCTTACCAGGCCCAGGGCCAGTGATCTGATTAAAAATGTACGTGTGGTAATTAGGTCTAAGTACAATTGGCACTGACATTCTACCTAGTATAAGGTAGGGCATGTAGGTTTAGAGGCCCAGCAGCTTTGAAGGCACTTACGTGTGCACTGCTGTGTTGCCTGCTGTCATTTTAAAAGTCATCCCTGCTTTGCAAGCTGCTTTTAAACTGAAATTGTATGCAAATTTGACTTTGGATTTAAAGGTAATTCCAAAGTATTAAGTTACCTTTTTTGCATATAAGTCACCCCTAAGGCACCCTTAGCCTAGGTACCCCCAGGGAAGGGTGCCATGTAACTTGAGGGAAAAGCTACTGATTTCAGGTTTCTCCTGGGGACACTGTGATACAGTATAAATATTAAGAGGAGAGAGCTTAAAATAGGATTTAAAGGACTTAAATGATTGGTAATGAGAAATCCAACAACGTATCACTCTTGGATGTATCCTAATTAATACAGAAGAGAAGTTATAGGACTTTCTTTTCTGTAAGCAAATATCTAGCCTTCTAGCAGCCTTTATTGGTTAATCAGCCTTAAAACGCTTCGCCAAACTTCTTTAATTAGGTGATAAGTGGCCTGCATACAGACAGAGGTTATCTGATGGGGGAGCTCTGCAGCTGAAGAGAACAGGCAAGGAATGGAGCTGGGTAAATCAAATTGTGCTTCTTCCTGTAACCCCCATCCAGATGACACCTCCAGGAATGGAATTTGTAGGAGGTCTGGAAAGGGACTGCTAAGGGAAATGAGTCACACCAGTGGGTTGGTTTAGCCAGCTCTTTTTCCCAAGGAGAGAAAATCTCCATCTTGAATTTTAAAGTACAGTGCTTTGTGGAACAAGAATATGCCACACTTTGGAGGAAGCTGTGATTCTTTTGGGTGGCACCCCTTACCCCACTGACCATTGGTGCCCCTTCTGCTTGTCGCCCCAGAACATTGGATAAATATGTGAGAGTTGCATAGCAACTCAGCTCTGCTGTCTGAAACTAGAAGGAGAAGAAGAACTGCCCTGTCAGAACCCTGGCCTACACCAAGAGGATTGCACTCTGAAACTGCACCTATTGCACACTAAGGAACTACAGCTGTAAGGACATTCCTTGCTTCCAAAAAGAAAAGGAGTAGACTCCCTGAAAGCAATAAGTTAAAAGAGCTCCAACATCCTCATATATAGAAAGAAGAACCCAGCTGACCACCTGCAGCTGGACTTTAAAGTATATGGCCAGGTGCATTGTGGGAACTGTAGTTCCTACTTCCAAGGAGCAACTCAGAGGCTCTGAAACCTTGGATTTTGTTTGTGGACACTTTGAACCCTCAGGCGGAACTTCAGTAAGAAGTTCCAGAAGTTTGGAGAAATTTGAAGGAACTTTTGTAGAAACCTCTATAAGGTGACCCCCGATGTCGAGAGTCAAGCAGACTACCTCCCACAGCGACCATGCCTGGATTTCATGTTAGTCCTGCTGAAAGCTCCGGAGCTCAAGACTTCCAGGAGTCGGCCAGGGGCTCCCACTGAACCAAGCTGATTGAGTTGCTGTGAATCTGGCCTGCTGAAGAGGCCTGATTGACATTGAGAGAAAATCCCCCATAAAAGTTTCTAAGTGTAAGGTAAGATTTTGACTGAGGCCTCCCGCTTAGTGAATCCAGGGCTCAATTGTGGTTGGCCTCAAACTTTGACTTTATCCCGATCAAGTGCGACCAGATGTCCCAATTTGGCACAATATGTTTTTAAGGACAAGAAAGTGTTTATTCTTTAAAAATTCATATCTCTGGTTCCCTATATTGGATATTTGTCATTTTTATGTCATTGTAACCCGAAAAATATTTCCTATTTATATAAATTGGCAGCTACCAAGGGTTGAGCAAGATAATCATTTATTAAGACCATAACTTAACCTTATATTACGTTAGTGGCCTTATTGCTAGTGGTGGGTGCATACTTACCCCTACCCATAATCCAGCATCCAACAAATACCACATGTTACGAGTTGTTGGTTAAATAGCATGTGGATTTTGGTGTTTAATGCACCAAAATTTGCATGATATGGAAAATACAATAAATAAATGGCCATTACATTTTGGCAGGATGATTGAGTTATTTAACGCATCTGATTATAATAAGATGCATTAAATACAACTCATCATTCCAACCCGAGTGTAAACAGGGGTTTATGCCAAGGACAGATTTTAACAAGCAACCTGTCATCAGGCCCTAATTCTCCTAGCTCACTCAGTGGCATGCACTTGATAAAACAAACTATACTTCTCTATTTTGTCTGGGGGGTACAGTTTGAAATTAATTATTGGAACCAATCCATTTGACATTCCTCATTTTCGCTTATGTGCTCGAGGCAGTGGAGAAGTATAGTTAGCTTTACCAAGCACATGTCACTGATGCCCAATGAAACCTTAACTAAAGCTGAGTTTATCCTAAATTTTCACGAGATCGCCAAGTAAAATTTATTTTCCAGTTTTAATAGACCAAAATTAGGCATGGAGGGGCCTAACAACTAATAATAAGCTGACACACTCTGTAAACAACTAACAGCCCTTTAGTATAAACCATAAAAAAAATAGATACCCCAACTGGGGCCACCTCCCAGTGCCTCACTAAAATAGAGCAAAAGAAATATGAAGCACACACCCCTAAAAAGAAAGGCACAGGAACTCAGAAGAAAATGATTAACGATGGCACATGTGAAGGGCAGACAGTGGCAGTGTCTGCTGCGACCAGCTTCTGTAGCGGTAACAACTAATTGGCATTTTAAAGCGCTTAGATAAGAACTGTGAATCTACACTATTTCCAATGAGCCACATGTGTTTTTTTTTTAACTTCACTAAAAGCACTGTTCTTAATTGAAGGGTCTTTGATGATTTTAAAGTACTCACTGTTCTTCTGGTTTGAGTCTCTTTCCCGCCCCGGTCTGCCACGGCGTTTCAGTGCCGATTGAACGGAGGGCAGGGAAAGGAGGGGAAGTACTTCATGGTCTCCTGGTCTGGGCTGCTGTTAGTGGTCTAGTGTGGAGGTGGGAGAATACTACTTAACGTGCATGCCAGAAAGGACATGCAGCATATCCCTGAATACAGGTGACTAGGTTGTATTTGTTCCAACTTTTCACATTTTCTCTTCCACATTTTTCTTTCATAATTTTCACAAATGCAGTAGCAATATTGATGTGGTCCTGAAGAAGGCCTAGAATTATTAGATCCCACCCGGCTGAACCATGTTGGCCCCTTTTTTTCTATTTACAGACAGTTATTTGTTGAAAACTGTTTTTGCACTGAGTTTAAGTTTGAGATGTGAGAGATACCAATTAAAGATTTTTCTCTCTCACCGTTCAATTTTAATTCACTGTTTTTCACAACTTTGCACTGCACCCATCACTCCTACACGAATCTATTGCTCATATCTGTAGGATCACATACAGCGTGCTATATTGCTACAATCTGAACAGCAAAAAAACATCTGCGAGCTCCCCTTTCCTTCTGAAAGGGTCGCAGCCCTTAGTGACACTAGAGTGTTACTAGGAGGAGACCCAGATGATGAAGCATGTCATAAATGGTGAATGATGGGAATCTGTCCTTTTTAAGAATATTTCTTGGTATTATGTAAAGAGTTGCAAATGTTGCAGTTTCTTTGGGTTCTATGTGGCTCTTATACACATAAACTAAGTGTGTTGTATGAACAGACCCATGGATATTGTGTGTTGTATACAGTATTTGATTGGGGAGTATATCCACGGCAGGTCTCTAAATATTCTCTCAGACCCTCACTCTACTGTCTAGGTTTTCTTCTTACAATGCTGCACATAACAGACAGGCAATGGGGCACCTCCACACTGATTGATATCTGCTAGCAATGTGGCGTGTTTGCCTACACAGCTCATCCTCGGATGGGGTGGCCTCTGCTCCCTAGTTACCATACACAAACTGTCCCTGGACATTCCAGGAGAAGATCTGTCAGTGTTGTACCAACATCTGCTAAGGAAGATTACTCTGTTGCTTCAGGCTTGATAAAAAAGAACTGCTGAACATTTTGCTGAACTTAGTGCAAGGACATTCTGGAAGAATTCAGTTTGTTTTCTGATGCTTAGATCTCAGCTGGAGGGTCCATGCCTTTCTTTGATGTGCAGACAAAAGAGAATGCTCTCTGGTTGCAAATAACCAGATGGGAAATGCTCAAGAAGATGAGTAGCACTGAGATCAGCCTCAATGCTATAAAGGAAAAACTTAGAGCCCTCCGCCTCATGGTGATGCAACATCGATATGTGTTGGACCTAATGATTGCAATGGAGGGAAGGGTGTGAGTCAAGATTGGTGCATCCTGTTTACGTTTATTCCAGGCAATGACATGGACAATGGGACTCTGACTTTTGCCAATAAAGCATTGCACAATTTACACAGAGACATGCATGACGAGGGAGGTGCCCCTGAGCGTGAGTGGTACCTGGTTCACCTGGCTCCCCCGGTGGCTGACTGGTATGTGCACTTTATTGTTGGCCCTTTTCAAATTTCTATTG
The DNA here is from genome assembly GCF_964261635.1 of Lissotriton helveticus. Lineage (NCBI taxonomy): Eukaryota > Metazoa > Chordata > Amphibia > Caudata > Salamandridae > Lissotriton > Lissotriton helveticus. The sequence goes on along the minus strand of NC_136063.1, from coordinate 595,478,323 downwards.
TTTTTATGTGGTTTCCTGCAACTGGGGGTTTCCTGATGTAAAAAAGTAGTCCACAAATTAGTAGAATACAAGTAACTAGGGAAGCAGCATTAGCCAAAACTAAAGAAGAACAAGCCCCACCAATGTGACTATCATGAAGTATTGGTAGAATGAAAATTCAACTAGAGGTGGGAATGTTAAGATTAAAAAAGTCAATGCTGGTGTGCAAAATTGTACCTTTACATACACAAACAAGAATTATTTATTTATTTTATTTTTGAAATTTGTAGAGCGCACAAATGCCCAAGGGCGTTTTGGTGCTGCGGACAACAGGCAGAAAATAATGAGCAAATTATTGATTGAACAGCCAGGTCTTTTTCATCTTTCTGAAGACTAACAGAGATTGACAGGATCTAATATCCAGCGGGAGGGTGTTCCAGAGTTTTGCCACCGTGACAACAAAGCGCCTATCGCCCCAAGAGACAGTTTTGGTGCGAGGTACTGTAAGATGAAATGCATTGGAATATTGTAGTGTCCTGTTGGGGATGTAGGTGGTTAGGTGATTTATTAGAAACTGGGGACCTATATTGCGGGAGGCTTTATAGGCAATACATAGTGCCTTAAATCTTATTCAGTTCCTCACCGACAGCCAATGGTACCTCTTGATGACATGTGAGATGGGTTTGAACTTAGGAGTTCCAGACAGCTTTTTGGCTGCCGCGTTCTAAAACAGATTGCAGTTTTTGTGTGACCCTGCTCTATGCATTGGCAAACAGCCCATTGCAGTAGCCTAAAGATGATATTACCAATGCACTGACCAAGGTTTTTCCCGCATTCAAAGGGAGAAATGGTAAAATCTTATTAATCATTCGGAGTTTATAGAACTATGCAGAAACCACTGAATTAGCATGAGGTGCAAAAGTCAGTCTGTCGTCAAATATGACACCTAGATTCCTGCCCCTAGTGACTGGGAAGGGTGGGGAGCCTAGAACCGGTGGCCACCAGGAGCTGGACCAGATGGGGGATAACTTACCAAAGATCATGACCTCCGTTTTGTCGGAGTTCAGTTTGAGACAATTGCTGGCCATCCAGCTGCTGATGGCCAACATGCTCTTTTGGAAGCTGGCTGCAACCCTTTCTCCATTGTTATTTATTGCGACCACCAGCTGGGTGTCGTCGGCGTATGATGTAAGACCCATCCCATGTGCCTTGATGACTCTGGCTAAGTCCGACACATAGATGTGAAAAAGTGTTGGACTTGGGATGAGTCCAGCGGAACACAGCACGGTAATGTCATTTGGGCAGACTGGAAGGTGCCCAGAGTTACCGCCTGGGTCCTATTCGTGAGAAAGGATAACAGCAAGTCTTTTGCTTTATCCTGAATGCCCATTGCAGTGATACGGTCGATCAGAGTGGTGTGATTGACCATGTCAAATGCAGCTGAGAGGTCCAGCAATATAAGTACTGCTGAGCCTCCTTGGTCCAGAATGAGTCTTACATCTTCTGAGGCCTTGATTAGTGCAGTCTCTGTGCCATGACCCTTACAAAGACCAAATTGGGTGTCATCTAACAGATGATGGTCTTCTATAAATTTAGAGAGTTGATGGTTCATCACTTTTACAACCACTTTGGCTGCAAAAGGCAGGCTAGCTATGGGCCTATCATTTTTGGTGTCATCCAGGTCCAAGTGAGATTTTTTAATAGTGGTTTTAGTATGGTTTTCTTCCATGCGGTAGGGTATGTCCATGAGGAGAACATTGCATTGCAGATCTCCGCTAGTACAGGGGCTATCAGTTCAGTGACAGGTGCAAGAACAACTGGTGGGCAAGGATAATTAACTGAACCAGATTTAATAGTAGTCATTACGTTGGCGATTTGCTCCGCAGTAACTTTTTCGAACTGCGCTAAGAAATGATCTAAGGGATCGATGGATATAGGCTAATTAGTTTGATTTGTTTGTGCTGTGAATTCAGAGTAAATAGTATAATTATTATCGAATTTGCCTGTCATTAACTTTCCATGAACCCTGAATCAAAAATATGTGGTCATGCAGGCTCTCAGACCAAGGCCTGAGGTTACTGATTGACAAGTCACAAGTAGGGGGACACATAGCAGGAAGACAAACACATGAACAGGGAACGCTGCTCAATCCTCTTCGAGCAGTAGCAGTACCCCCTCCCCTCAGCGCCTTGAGACCCTCACGGGTGAGTAGTGCGCTCTACAAGTTCACTGATTGATTGATTGATTGATTGATCCCACAGATAGATGGAGCAACACCACAATGGCCCAGGGAGATTGGCCTCAATAAAGCACACATGGCTGGAGGGGTGCCGGTATTCCCAAAAACATCATAAAGTCTGATGCCACACTAAGTTAGGAACATAGCCTATCAGTACACAGCACACACAGTACATGCAGCGATCACGCGTCCCTCATGCCGGCCATCTGGACGCGTTACTCACTGGCTCACATTTTGTCCACGCAATGTCAAGGCCCACTTGCATTTGTTATCATGGGCCTTATTTACAACTCTAAAGACAAGTCCTGCATTCCTTTACCAAAAAAAAGGATGATGGAAACAGTTTGTGATACCCAAAAGAAAGTATAAAACCTTGTTCTGATTGATTGTACTTTGAGACAGTCCTCAGACTCACTTCTGTAATTGTGCTCCTGGCCGAAGTATTTAATTAAACCACTGTTCCTGTTGTGCTAAACGACTCTTGTCTTGTTTTTACAAGGTAAATTCATATTCGAGCAACCTGCGCCCTAGGCACACTACACATTGAGCGCTTGACAGGGTCGTGACATATCTGGTGATCCATAGCCCTTAACCAGGTTGGCATCCTAAAGCAAGCCATCACTGTAGACGACACAATGCAGGTGGTCTGAGGGGAAACCCATGTATTGTCGGTGCTTATCCTAATTCCCTTTGGGCCTCTGCCCAGAGAAAGACTACGGAAACTGGTCAAAAAGCCTAAAAAAGGCACCACTTCTGCTAAGTACTTAATCCTGCCCAGAGTCAAAATCCTCTTTGAGAATAGTTGTTCCGATATATTTCCACTCGTTTTCTCCTTCGCTAATCCTAAATTGCTGTTTAACACTTTGAAGCAACTGCGTGTTGCAAAAACATGAAATGATAATAAAAAAAATGAATAATTATGTCTGAGGATGTTGTTGCCCATTATAAATGACCGAATGGTGACGCTTTATGTCGCAGCCTGAATTTGACGTCATCACTAAGGGCAAGTCGTAGAGTTCAGGCCGCATTTAGCAATAAGATTTTAATTTTAGGTTCTTTTGGTTAATCAATGAATACAAGTATTGTGTACACACATGGTTCTGTATGTATACAGGTCTACGAATGGACACACAAACACGTTTATGCATTATTATTTTTTTTTTACTGTGTACATTTTTATGTACATACTTATTGAGGTTTTCAGCTATTTATTACAATAGAACATTATTCGAATGTTAAAACAGAAAGCACACACATTCTGAGAAAACAGGTGCAGAAGCATCAAAAAAGTGTTTTCATCCATCTAATCATGTCTTAAATAGCCATTTTTTGTAAAACAGTTGAGCTGTTAAGTTCTGTGCGAAGGCACGTATGCACTTTGGAAAGGTAATTTGAAAGCGAGTTGAGCCATGACAAATGGGGACAGCCGCCCTAATTGAATCATTTGATCTAAGACAGCTCAACTTGGTTATCCTCACCGCAGCCCACACTGATATTAGCGAGTGAATCATTAGCCATGAAATCATGTCGACTTTGCCGACTGCAGTGCTCTTGACATGACAGGCAACGCAATCTGCCTTTCATTATAACGCCGATGAGTTCTCCAGTCTGTCATGAACAAAGATGGGGTGAAAAGGAAAAGTTTGAGGCACGCCACTAGAGGCTAATTTGCCCCAGCGCGCATCCTTCGTGTACACGTCCAGCCCCGGCTCCTGTTACCGCTTAGCTGCACCAAAGGACATAAGTGTGCGCTCGCCCAGCCTTGGTCCTGTCTGCGTGTGCATTTAGCATTCTACAAAATGCACAATATTCTGTTAAACTGCATGCGCGTAATTGGTTTTATAGTGTTGGCCATTCGGCTCAAGTCAAGGGTCTGAGTTTAACCGTACTAACAATCTAGGGGCTTACTTACAAGCCCCTTGCACCACCGGTGCGTTCCTCTTAATATAGTAACAAATGGCGTAATGGTGGCGCAAGGGGCTTGTAAATAAGCCCCTAGTGTTTAAGCCTTATACCGTTCGTTTTACGAGGAATCTCTTTCCCAGCACTCCCTGAAACAGCAAGATTTTCAAGTACATGTAAATACAGATTTGTGACTACTCAGTGCCGGACTCGGGCGCTAAAAGCAGCCCTGGCAAAAATGCTCAAGCTTCTAAAATCTTTCCTAACCGACAGACAGAAAAATGTGGCAATGGGGATGGCTGCCTCTAAGCAGTTTTCCCTAACATGTGGAGTTCCTCAGGCCTCAGCCCTGAGCCCCACACTTTTTAATCTTTATGTAACACCACTAGCATCTACTATAAAAAAAAGACGGTGTTCTCCTTATTATGTTAATAATGGGGATACACTTTTAAAAATATGTAGATGTGTGTTGTGAATTGTGTGGTGTTATAGGGTAAAAAATAAAAAGTATAATATTTATGTAACAATTAATGTTTTTGATTATATTTAATTTGTTATTTGTTTGTACATAATTTTTAAATGTGTTATAAAATAATCTTTGTAGGTAATGTATTTTAGTTGATATTTTGTTTGTTTTTAATTTTGAATTGACTTTAGTGGGAATATTAATTTTTACCCCTTAGCTATCCAACACTTTCCCTACTGTTGCCCTCACTGCAGTAGGAATAGTAATATTTACCCCTCTGCTCCAACACTTTCCATACTGTTGACCTCACTGGAGTGGGAATAGTAATTTTTACCCCTCCGCTATCCATCGCTTTTCCTACTGTGGCACTCCCTGGAGTGGGAATAGTAAATTTTACCCTACGCTATCACTATAGTGGGAATAGTAATTTTTACCCCTCCGCTATCCAACACTTTCCCTACTGTGGCACTCACTGGAGTGGGAATAGTAAATTTTACCCCTCCGCTATCCAACACTTTCCCTACTGTTGCACTCACTGGAGTGGGAATAGTAATTTTTAACCCTCCGCTAGCCAACATTTTCCCTACTGTTGCAGTCACCGGAGTGGGAATAGTAATTTTTACCCCTTCGCTATCCAGCACTTTCGCTACTATTGTGCTCACTGGAGTGTGAATAGTAATTTTGACCTCTTCGCTATCCAGCACTTTGCCTACTGTTGCACTAACTGGAGTGGGAATAGTAATTTTTTCCCTCCGCTACCTAGCACTTTCCCTTCTGTTGTACTACCTGGAGTGAGAATTTTTTCCCTTTCACTATCCAACACTTTCCCTACTGTTGCACTTACTGGAGTGGGTATAGTAATTTTAACCCCTCTGCTATCCAATACTTTCCCTACTGTTGCTCTCAATGGAGTGAAAAATGTAAGTATAAAAATTATTAAATATTTTAATGTTTTAATTTATAATATAATTGTTTTATTAGATTTTATGTGATAGGCGTATGTATATATTTATATATATTTAGTTATACATTTGTATTTATTTAACATTATTTTTTATAAATATAAAACACTATATTTTGTACATCGATATTTTTTACAGCAATATCATTTCTTCGATATTTTTGTACTTTACATTATAAAGATAGGATGTCGATATTTTTGACATCAATATTTATGTGTCGATATTTGTGTAAAGGGATATTTTGGTAAGCGATGTTATGCCAGTGATCTGAATTTAGCACTTTCTTCTTAGATTACATGTAATAGCAGTGCTGTTTGTAATTTGACAGATATGCATTTCACTTCTTGTTTAATATTATACTAGTGTACTCTTTCTCCGCCTGTGCTCTGCAGGCAGAGAACTTCATAGAGCAGACGGTGGATAGTTGGGATATGACATCGAGGACCAGAAAGTAGGTCATCCAGAGCCCTCCAATGACCATCAACCAATCTCCGTTCATCCATCCGCTTCTTTGACTCATGGTATGCCCCCTTGCGGCCATCGCACGCCAACACAACCTCAACATCATCTCCTACGCCGACGACACCCAGCTGATCCTCTCCCTGACCAACGACCCCGCCACCGCCAGAACCAACCTCCACGAAGGGATGAAAGACGTAGCCGAGTGGATGACGACCAGCCGCCTGAAACTGAACTCAGACAAGACGGAAGTCCTCATCCTGGGTTCCTCGCCCTCCGCCTGGGACGACTCCTGGTGGCCCCCCGCCCTGGGCACCGCACCCAAACCGACAGACCACGCACGCAACCTGGGCTTCATCCTGGACCCCTCCCTCTCCATGACCAGACAAGTCAACGCCGTCTCCGCGTCCTGTTTCAACATCCTGCGCATGCTACGGAAGATCTTCCGGTGGATCCCCACCGAGACCAGGAAGACGGTCACCCAGGCCCTCGTCACCAGCCGACTGGACTACGGCAACGCCCTCTACGCCGGAACCACCGCCAAGCTCCAGAAGAGACTCCAGCGGATCCAGAACGCCTCAGCCAGACTCATCCTCGACATCCCCCGACGCAGCCACATCTCCGGACATCTGAGAGACCGGCACTGGCTCCCCGTCAACAAGAGAATCACCTTCCGTCTCCTAACCCACGCACACAAAGCCCTACACGACCAAGGCCCGAGCTACCTCAACAACCGCCTCAACTTCTACGCTCCCAAACGCCACCTCCGGTCGACCAACCACGCCCTCGCCGCCGTCCCCCGCATCCGAAGAGCGAGAACAGGAGGAAGGTTTTTCTCCTACCTGGCCGCCAAGACCTGGAAAACCCTCCCCCCCGACCTTCGCCTGACCCGAGACCACCTCTCCTTCAGGAAGAAGCTCAAGACCTGGCTATTCGAGCAGTAGCGGTACCCCCCCCCCCCCCCCAAGCGCCTTGGTACCCTCCGGGTGAGTAGTGCGCTCTATAAATGCCTTGATTGATTGATTGATTGATTGAAATACCTGAGGATCATAAGGAGAGTGCCCCCCTCCCAGTTCTCCTAAGAGGAATTAGAAATCTTCAGTTAGGGGGGCCTCACGAAGTAGTAAAGGACATCAGAGACCTAGCTGAGCAATGCTGCACAGATAGACATATGGTAGCTATTCATCATTTATGCACTGCAGTGCAGTAGGTATCCACATGCAAAGAGCCAAGGAGCAGTACAATATTGTGAAAAACACTGCACTGGACAGGTTTGAACACAAAGGATGTGCTGAGGGTAGTCCCCCAGCCCAAGCTGTACCCCTTGCTCTCATTACTTTGCAAGATGGACCGAAGAACAGTATGGCTGGCACTACACACTCAGCTGGAGACACATGAGCAGCAGTATACTACACAAAATGTAATTTTCCAAAAAGTTTTACGGTGGTGTAAAAGTTTTGTACTGTCATATCTGATTTTAAGATGTGGGTTTATACTCAAATTGTGAGTATTTCATGTGTCATCTAAACTTTTATGTAGAATGAATGTTACTTACATGTGTTTCTTTTTATAAGCATATTTTAAAAATACTTTTAGATTGTGTATGTATATTATGCTGCTCAAAGGTTTTTTGTTTCAATACGTTTTTTAACTAAACTACTTTTAAACTACACCTTATTTTTCTAAAGCACTTACATCCTTTTTTTTAAATGTACAAACCACATTTAGTTTCAGAGTTTTCTCGTAAAAAGCACAACTTATGAAGTATGTTTATTTTGCATTTTTTATATTTTGTGTAGCTTATATGAAATTGACTTTGTATGTATTGTACATAAAATTTACAATCATAAAGAAATTCAACGGCATGTCCACTTAATACACATGCATGCTGTCACCCCAAAAAATCAAATCTTGAACTTTCCACCATGATTCTGCTACTTTATACTATCCTACCTTAATGTTTTTTTTAATATCTTTATTGCATTTTAACAAGATAGTAACTTTGCAGGTGCACAAAAACAACTCTACACGGTTATACATTGGCATTTGCATTCCGCCACTGGGACTGGCATTCACCTGGACCATCACAAATATACTCATTAAACATTGCAGTGGTGTTAGAGCGTCCTCCTATTCGAAGTTTCACTCTATTAGTGGGCATTCAACCCAGTCCAATGTAGCAAGGGTTACAATCAGACTCAGCGTATAGAGGATTTCAGCATTGTGAACCAATCAATAGTCCCTCAGTCTCTGGGTACGGGGTGTTCCCCCAGGTGCAGGTGTAGTTATGACACTATTTTCGCAGTTATTGTGAGCGGTAGGCAGTCACCATGTAATCTGATGAGGTCAGTCTATCGTCATGCATGCAGGAGTTACAATTAATACATGGGGCGGCCAAGGCAGGAGCTAGGAATGGGCAGCGTGGGCAGCTGACTAGGCCCTCGCACTCAGCCCACCATCATGGGGCCCCACACCAGTTCAAAACACCACCAAACATCTTGTGCCCCTGCCGATCCCATTGAGGAAGGGTGTCTGTTTGCATTGGGCTTACAGGAGGGGGCCTCTCAGGGATGGTGTGAGGAGGCCTAGGGGAGTGGGACACTTCATGTTGTGCCAGTTACAAGGAGACACATTTTGTCCTGCAATTAGGCCTCCTGCCTGGTTGTCCATTGAGAGACACTGCAGGACACCCATTGTCAGCATTTTACAGGCTGCACAGTTTTAACTCTCAGCCCCCAAGCTATTCTCACACCTTCATCCCGATATGAGCTGTGAAAGAGGTGCTTGTAGGTGACAGAGAGGAGAGTTGCGGCTCATGAAGAGTCTGCACAAAGCAGCTATCGGAGCCCTGAAGGTGTCACTTATGTAAATTATAGGGGCCTCACACATTCCCCTTTGCCCGGGGCCCCAAAATTCCTAGAACCGGCCATGGGGGTGGCCACCTCTTGGGTCAAGCTGCTTTAATGTTTCTATGTTGCACCAGTGGCATTCCGTAGCCCGTTACCCTACAGGGCGGCAGGCCCAGTCATCACGGAGGTCTAAGGTCACTTTTGGCTTCAGGTTTTGTGATGTTTACAGCCCAGAAAGTCCCCCACTCCTCAGTCAGGTCAGCATAATGACATGCTTCTTGCTTAGCTCATTTGTGTAGGTCAAGAAGCCAGCACCTGGCTTTCCGTGTCACAACTATATGGTGTGTGAAAAGTACAAGAGCTAAATCAACAAACCTGCACAAATATTGATACATTTTAGGTCTGGCCATCAGGCCCAACAGATATTCTTCTGATGTTAGGGTCATTGTGCCATCCACCACTCCTGAGACACTCTCAACACCACCCACAGGGTCAGTGGATCACCGGACATTCCCACACCATATGGTAGAAAGTTTTGTCAGATTGGTTAAACCTGGGGCAGTCGGGGGACACACCTGGGAACATATGTTTTATGCACTTCGGGGTTAGGTCGGTCTGGTGTAGGTAATTTAACTGAGTGTATTGAAATCTGGGATTCCAAGAGACCCACCATACTTGTTGTGTAATACTCTCCCACTGTTTGACAGAAATGTCTTCTCCTTGGCCCGTTGCCCATTAGATGTTGGACTGCCGAGGTTGGTCTTGCTGTGTTCTGTAAAGAGTAGTTTCAAGAGGGTAGTTATGGCTTACTGTCAACTGTTGTGTGCCATGAGCCTCTGCAGCTCTGTTGAAATGTTTGGTTCTGTTCTACCATGACCTCATCATGCATTCCGTGTGTGTTGCATATGTCTTGGAAGGTGCGTGCATTGTCTTCTGTGTATAGGTCACCGATCGGCATTACACCCGCTGCAAACCTTGAATGTAAATCATGGCTCCACATTACTTTATGTAGGACCGTCTATAGTGGAAGTTGTGGGGCATAAGAGGAAGGCATTCTCTTTGAATGTATGTAATTTTTCACCACCCGCATCAGGTTGGGATCAGGTAAGGATTTTGCTCTCCATTCAAGACTTGCTTTACGGCTGTCATCTCCCCACATGGTGCATCCCCCAACTAGCGCATAGGCCATTGCGTTTGCGAGGCAGCATAGTATAGTTCATAAATTGAGGCAATAAATCCCCCTAGTCCCAGAGGGTGCTGTATGTGGTGCAGCCTGCCAGTCCCCCACATCAATTCTAATAAAAGGCAGTGTAGTTCTTTAAAAAATGACTTTGGGAGGATCACATTAAATTGCCACTTCAATCTAGTTGTCATTACAGAGTCGCTGCGGTGAGCTAGCACGTTGGTCAGTGGGAATAGACATGATTTAGTGCAATATATTTGATGGTCTGACATCTGCCCAAATTCCTACTGCATGTTCATTAACGCCTAAAGAGAGTCTAGTGCCCTTTGCAGATATATCAGGGCTTCATTTGTATATAAGGAAACCACATGCCACCTACCAAATGCGCATATGCCCCAATCCAAAGCTCTCTGACACAGCCTGCAGGCCAGGGTCTGTATAGTGAGAATGAAAATAAGCAAAGAAAGAGGATACCCCTGCCTTGTGCCCTCTATTTGTGAAATTGTTTTGGTAAGATTTGTCCTGTCTTGACCCTCGATATGGGAGGCTATATAGCATTCAGACCCATTGTAGGAATAAGGGGCGAGTTCCCATTCTCCAAGGGACTACCAGGAGATTGGATCAGCCAAGAGTGTCAAATGCTTTTTCGATATCCAGAGATACCACCAGGCATCCATCGTTGTTTCCTGCATCAGCCTCCATTAATCCGAGGAGACAGTCGGTTTTCAGAAAAGTATTCCTTTCCGATACTAACCCATTTTTTTCAGTGTGAACTAGTGTCCTGACTACAGGGAGCAATCTATTGGCCAGTATTTTCCCCAGTATCTTGTCATCTAGATTGAGCAGACATAGTAGTTTGTGCGATTGTCCATTAAAGGGGGGTCGTACACCGGTTTGGACAGTACTGTGCTTTTCTTAAGGAGTCTGGGAGCCGGCCCAAAACTCTCACCTCATCATATACCTGTAATAGCTTCAGTACGACCTGTGTCCCATATGTTGAGTAGAATTCAGTGGGTATGCCTCTGTACCCGGTGTCTTATTGCTCACCATCTGGACTATGGCTGCGTTGACTTCTTCCACTTCAAGTAGCTCTTCAGGTTCACTTCAATGGGTATCCCTTGAATGCATTTTTGTAGTTGTTCTGCAGCAAGTTGTACACTCCCGCATGTAGAGCACAATAATATTCAACGAAAGCTGTGTCTATGCTCTCTTTTGTGTTGAGTATTTTGCTTGTGGCCAATCTGATCACCCCTATATGGGCAGGTGGTATATTCCCTTCAACAACCACCCCAGCATTCATCCCGATCACGCACCATCTCCATGTTGGCAGGGTATATACTCCCTCTAGATGAGTTCAGTTATCTTGTCACTCAGTTCCGTGTGGGGGTGTATGCATTGAAGTTTCCACAATTGTTCCATCAGCGTAGTTTGTGTCAATGTCATAGTTTTCACTTGGAGCATTTCTCACTCAGTGTTTGTAATGTTCCAAAGTAACACCTGTTTAGAGCCCCCACTCAATGTAATACATCTGCCCTGCATGACCACCTTCAAAGCCTTCCCTTCCATAGCTCTGGATGATTCCGGCACCTTATTATCAGTAAACTACTGTGCAATATGAGTCCATATGGATTCACGGAAAGGTGTATCAAGTAATTCTCCAAGTTGGGATTTTCGCTAGACCTGCTAATTGGAGCATCATTTTAAGTGGACAGCAGTCAGAGATGGTGCATGCAAGGTATTCCATGTCTATTATGCATGGGCACATTGTGTCACTGCAGAAGAGCAGGTTTAAATGTGTGTGGATACCATAGAACGAGTATTCTCTGAGGGTGGGGTACATCATCCTCCAAGTGTCATGAGCCCTTCTACTCTCTATCCAATGGTGAAAATAGTGTGGCGTTTTGTGGCTCTTGCTAAGGGGGAGACAGATATATCCTAAGCTCCATCTGGGACACAGTTAAAATCGCCTCACCATATGCTAGGCACTTGTGGGTTACGCTGTATCACTGGTGTGATGTGAACAAGAAAATCTAAATGATTAGGGTTTGGCACATAGTTTGCTATCAGGGTCAGTGGATATCCAACCAGGTGTTCCTCTGCCATGACGTAGCAGTCCTCCAGTTCCATTCTGTTGGACACAACAACAAATGGGATGCCCTGCATGATCCAAATGAACACATCCTATGCAAACTCAGAAAAAGACATTCCATATTTTTTCTCCCTCTATCCCTTATGTAAGTCTGTAGTTCGAACACTACCAAGTGAACTTCCTGCAAGCAAGCTATGTGAATATGCTGATGTGATGGTTGGTATTTGAGGTACATGTATAGTAAATGGAGTTTTCTAGGCCTTTCCATGCCCTGAATATTCAATATCAACACATTATATTTAAGAGTTAGCTATCTGACTTCTTTTCCAATCCCATTTATTTAGAGACACTATCCAGAACATTACTGGCCACCATGTCATCGGGGAAATATAGCCACTGCCTTTTGCTTGTGGTATCCACTACCCTCTTAATGTACCAAGCTTAGAACATCCCTGTAGGCCCAGTTGTTGCTCCAACTTATGGATCTTAGTGTGTGTCACCTCCTACTGATTATATTTTACCACAGCCAACTTCTGAACAGCGTAAAGGACAACATTCCCAACTCCCTTTCTCCTTCAGTATGTTAAATAGGGACACTGCCATTCAAATGTAATATATACACAAATTAATATTCAACTGACACTAATATAATCATATCCATCCCAAAAAAAATGAAGGGAGGTGTATCATAAGTGAATCAATGCCCTGGTGCAAGAGGCTCTATTGTGGCCCAAAAGTGGCATATACTACACAGACTCACCCCTTGTCCTCATCTACGGTCGCCATACCAGCATGACATGGAAAGTTATGGTGAAATCAATGTCAGGACCTTGCCCCATTAGACTAGATCATCTGCCAAGTGGGGTGTTAGGATTGGTCCTTCCCAGCCATTGTGTCAGAGATGGGGGACCCATTGAGCCCGATTTAGAGTCTGAACCCTGATCCGAGGCCAAAACATCAAAAGATTTCCTGTTGAGCTGTACAGCATCAGTTACCTCCTGCACCTTCGCATAGCCGCCTGTTTGTCCGTATGGCGGCTCTGTGTTTTTTGTTTCACCTCTTTCTCAGCACCCTGCATTCACAGCCTCCTCCAGATGATTTGCCTGCCTGTGGGATCTCCACACCTCCTGACTGTGACCTAGACCCAGCCTCTTCAGGTGAATAAACTATGTCTTGTCCCCACCTATACCATATACATCCTGGTGGGGAAACAGCTAGCATATTTCAGACCAATAAGGCACAACCATTGTTTAATCAAAATGGAGAAGTTTTGACTTTGCTGCACCTCTGCTGTGTAGTCTGGGTAGGACGTGATTGGAGCTTACTCAAATTGTCATGGATTCTTGGCCCTAAATAATTTCACTATAGGGTGCCTGTCACTTTAGTAGAGCAACCACGTAATAACTGGGTGCGGTGCTATACCAAGTCGCAGTGGCCATCCCAGGATGCTGTGGGCCCTTCAATGGAGAAGAACTTTGGGCCCTTACCTGCTAAGACAGAGGTCAACAACTAGTGCACCAGAAATAATCCATGTTTTGCCCCACTACACATGCGTGGAAACCCAGGAGGCAGATGTTTTTGGGCCTGGATCATCCTTCGTGGTCTTCAGTGTGCCGTTGTAGTTTGTGTACCCCCATCCTAGACCTGTACAAGTTTGCAGTTGGGTTTGTTCTCCTTTCAATGTTGGCCACCTTGAAGTGAGCGCTGACTTGTTCAGCCAGTTTGTTATGATAATTTCAGAGGAGATTCAACTCAATGTTCACTGTGTCAATTTTCCTTTCAAGCGAGTACTTGGGGCCAGATTTATTAACATGTCATGCAACTGAACACAGCAAGACAACTTGCTGCAATGCATTGTGTGACAGAGAGAGAGAGCAGAAATGTGTCATATCTTCTAAGATATGACACATTCCTGCTCTCTCCCTGCACTGTTGCACTGAGTGCTGCCTAGCACGACAGCAGGCACCCTTGCAACATGCCTGCTGTACAGGCAGGATTGAAAGATCACCTTTCTGCACAAAAACAATCATTTTCATTCTATGTGTGTTTCAGAATGCAGCACATGTAGAAAGAGGAAAGAACGAGGAGAAATGAAGATATGCATCTGTTAGGAAGGTGTACCATTTTAATGCAAACCCAGATTTACCACCCTTAGTGAATCTGGGATTACGTCAAAATCAGTGTTTAAAGGAATGGCCATTCTTAACTCATGAAAGGCCTTCCCATTACAAAGTAATGCAAGGAAGCAATTTGTGCTACCTTTCATTACTTTGGACTGTAAGGTGGCTTTGTGTGACTCAGTAAATCTCACTTAAGCCATGATGACGCAAGGGCAATGCAAGGGCTTCATACATCTGACCCTTGATGTCTAGGGTTGCTTGTAATATCCTATCAAGTGGCCCAAGTGCTTTTCAAGCTAAATTTCCAGATGGCTCAAAAGCCCATCTTCTTGCGATTGCATTACAGGTATGGCTAGCATATCATTGGGGCGTGATGGTGCTTCAGCACCTTGGTCTTGACCATTTTTTTTTTTTTGGTTAAAGACTTTCATTGAGCAATCAGATAAAAATTACAGAGATGGGCCCACAACCACACGGGCTGGCCGCTAATAGCAACGCACAACATAAGAAGCAAACGATCACTTTCGAGGCCAGGCACAAAGCATATACCAATTATTGCTCAAAACATAGGACAGAACATAATAATTTTCTGTATTAATCATAAAAACAACGAACTCTAAACAAGGCGAATGCACATTAATCAAGTCAGCCCAAAAGGCGGAGGGGAGAGACACTACTCAGGAAGACAAAAGCAAATCAATGGAACTCGGCAAGGCCGGGGGGGGGGGGGCAGCGGGGAGGGCAGGAAAATCCTAAAATAACATGAAGAATTTTCGGGAACGTCAGCCTAAGGAGATAGGGTAACATCGGGAGTGTCAACCAAGGGAGGGGTACAAATATCTCCACGATATGCATTCCACTGACCCCAAATCTTCGTCCACGCCCTGGGTCTGCCCCTTGCCACATAGACGGTCTTCTCTCGGAACATGGACCAGTCCATGTTATCCTCCCACACCGAGACTTCGGGCGGTCTGGATGCGCCCCAGAGTTGCGCAATGTCCCGCTTCGCGACCATGTATCCCAAGGTCGCCCATCTGGTCTGTGCCACAGAATAGTCGGTGGGTTCCCACACGTTCAACAGGCATCGTCGGGCCTCAGGCCGCAGGGTAATACCAGTCACAACAGTCATCACCGCAAGCACATCACTCCAATAGGCTGCTACCACCGGGCATTCCCAAAGAATATGCAGAAATGTAGCACTCATCCCACAACCACGCTTGCATAAGCCATCTGGGGAAAAACCCATCATAACCAGACGCGGACCAGTTACATACACCCGGTGGAGGATCTTAAGTTGAACCAAACGGAGACGGGCGGGGATGGCGACCTCTTTCGGAGAAGAGAGTGCCGACTGCCAATCCTCGTCATCCAAGTCCAATCCGTCACCGACCCAAACCTCCCTAAGTCGGACCAATAAATCAGCGCGATTATTAATCAGTTTCTTGTAAATAAGGGAGATAGTGCTATCGGGCAGGTGTCCATCCAGTATGCGATCCTCAAGGGGGGAGGACTCGGGCAGGGTCACATCAGGAGCCAGAACTGAGGTCAGGGCATGCCGGACCTGCAAATACCGAAAAAACTCTCTATCACTCAAATCATATTCTGCCTTAAGGGCCTGGAAAGACTTCACTCTACCTGTCACACAGACATCACCCACTTTACATATACCAATCATACCAGAGACACCCCAAACTTTCAGAAGCATAAAGCGGAGTCGCCATTGTCAGTCGGTTCTCCCATCCCAAATTCACATTCGCGGCGTGCCACACCTTGACTGCGGTCCTGGACGGGCCCACAAGATGGCGCCCGGCCGATCTGGAATAAAGCGCTCTATTAAAATCCCCTCCCGGCAGCTGGAGTCTATCCATCTCAAAGGCCGGATCTCGACCCGGGGAATACATTGCGTGGTTAATGGCAGACAGCTGGGAAGCCCAATAATATCTCTTGATATCGGGGAGCGCCATGCCCCCGTCATACCAAGGGATGGTAAGTTTCGCAAGGGCGATACGTGGACGCCCGTCCCAGATCAGTTGCCTTTGAAGACTCTCGATCTCTCGGAAATAGGTAGCGGGAATGTCGTCAAAAGAATTTTGAAGCGCGTAGAGGAATCGCGGCAAAGACATCATTTTAAAAAGGGCAGCCCTGCCCAGAGGAGACAGGGGTAGCTTACGCCAACGGGCCACATCCAGTCGCAGTCGAAGAAGCAGGGGGAGGAGGTTACGCTCGAACCGGAGCGAGGAGTCCAGCGTAATAAAGATCCCCAGATACTTGAAGCCAGATTGGACAACCTGGACAGGAAACCTGTCCGGTAATGGGGGCAAAACACCCGAGAGAACATACACACAGGACTTAGCCCAATTAATAACCAGACCCGAGTTTGCACCAAACGAAGTAAGAACGTCAAATAAGACATTTAAAGATTTACGCGGGGAAGTAAGATACAGAAGAATGTCATCCGCGTAAAGCGAGATGCGGTCTTCGAAATCCGGTGACCAACGGATCCCTTTGAGTGAAGGTTCCCATCGAAGCCACGCAGCCAACGGTTCCAGAGCAAGCGCGAAAAGCAACGGAGACAAGGGGCACCCCTGACGGGTCCCCCTACCAAGACAGAAGGGGACAGAAACCCGACCGTTCACCACTACCTGTGCCAAGGGTTCGGCGTATAACAACTTCACCCAACCAATAAACTCAGGTCCAAAACCAAATTTCTCAAGAGCTGCCCAAAGATAGGGCCACTCTACCGTGTCAAAGGCCATCGAGGCGTCAAGCGAAGCCAAAATGGCCGGCTCCGTCAGAAGCCCCGCCCTCGCAACAGCTCCGTGGAGACGACGTAGGTTAAGAGCCGTGTTGCGATGCGGGATAAATCCGGATTGATACGGATGAACCAAGCCACTAATGACCGTCAAGAGGCGGGTAGCCAGGAGCTTAGCCAGGACTTTAGGTTCAACATTCAACAGGGAAATGGGCCTGTAAGACGAACAAAGGTCCAGAGGTTTACCTTCTTTGGGGATAACAACTATCGTAGCCAGACGCTGATCATATGGGAGAATACCCCGTTCGCGGGATTCCAAAAACATGGTGCGAAGATAGGGTGCCACCCTGTCAGGACTTAGCTTGTACAATTCAATTGGCAATCCATTCGGGCCCAAAGCTTTGCCCGAACGGAGTGAGCGAATGGCCGTCGCTATCTCGTCCGTAGTAAAAGGGGACTCCAAAGAGACTCGGTCTAAATCGGAAACACTGGGCAGAGCTATATCACGCAACAAAAGGCGAGAGTCATCAACATCCCGTTCAGACACAGGGGTATAAACCACCCGAAAATAATCCGCAAAACATTCAACTATTCCAACCGGGTCTGTCACTCTCACACCGTTCGAAGTCTGAATCACAGGCACCACACGATTCGCCCTCTCCTTCTTATCCAACCATGCCAACAACGTACCCGCTTTGTCCCCCACATCATACAAATGACCCTGTTGCTCCCAAAACATCAGTTTAGCCGCATCTGTGACCAAAGACTTATAAGCAAATTGTTTCAGACCCAGGGCGTGGAGTTTATCAGATGTAACACCCAATTCTAGGTCAGCCTCTATCTCAGCAATCTCCCTCTCAAGGTCCACCACCTCCCGATTCCGCGCCTTTTTGGATTCAGTAATAAGGGAAAGGGCCTGCCCGCGACTCACCGTCTTAAAGGCTTCCCACAGGGATACCGCAGAGGAGACGGAACCCTCGTTGTCTAAAAAATAAGTGTCCAAAGACTTAATCAAGAGATAGCGGGTCTCGGGGGAGGTGAGGTACCATGGGTTGATAGGAGCCACCCGGCCCGCCGCCTCCACCCCCACCTCAAAACAAAGCCAGAGCGGAGAATGATCAGAGATGCCCCGGGGGAGGTGTCTAATCTCACGAACCGCCGGCGACTGCGCCGCAGGCATCAGGAAATAATCCAGTCTAGACAGACTCCCATGGGCCCCAGAGTGGAAAGTGTATTGAAGCTGAGTAGGATGCATAAGCCTCCAGCAATCCACCAAGCCGAACGTATCCAGAAACCCACCCAGCCACTGTTGGGCCAAAGGGGTGTCCCTAGGGGGGTGACGATCATGTAGACCGGAGAACACAGAATTAAAGTCACCTGCTATGAAGAGAGTACTATCAGGGAGGTTCAACAACACACGGCCCAAATCGGAAAAGGTAGAGGTCTGTAGACCGGGGGGCACATAAACGGCAAATAAGGAAAGGGTCCGACCCTCATAGCGACCCACGAGGACGGCATAACGCCCCCGATCATCAAGGATCACATCATCAATAGCTAGGGGGAGGGAAGCCCGAACAAGGATACCCACCCCCCTGGAACCCGTGGTAAACCCCGAATGTGCGGCGAGGCGATAGCCCCACCTATTCATTGCACGACATGTATTGCCCACTAAATGAGTGTCCTGTAGAAAAACAATATCTGGAGACAAACGTCGTAGACATCGCAACACCACACCCCGCTTAATACGATCCCCCAGACCATTAACATTCCACGAAATAAACCTCAACCCGCTACCCCCATCCCACACAGCAACGCCGCAACCCCCCTCCAATGAGCATGACATCAAAAACATCATTAGCAAGATAGAATCGCCTTGAGGACACAACACACAAACATCAAACTTCCCCTCCACCCACCCCCCAACAATAAAGGAAACACCCCCCACCCTGCACCCCTGCAAGAAGCTAAAAAGCCACCCCAATATGCAGTGTGCCTGTCGCCCAAGAACCCCCATTCTACAAAAAGACCCCGGAGGAGGAAAGGCTCTGGCCCACCCGCCACCCCAACAAGATAAATAACAAGGAAAACACACAGATAGTAGAGGCACTTAGGCATAGAATCCCAGAAGAAGTTACTTCACACAAGGACCCGGGCATAGACAAATAGTTCAGCTCTCTATACCACCCTCAGCACCACCCGGGTGGGCGGCGGACTCAGCCGCAGGAGGTCGGTCCGGCAGCGAGTCCAGCCAGTCATTCACAGAGTCAGGCCGATCAAAGAAAAAGGTTTGGTCATTGTACTCAACTCGCAGCCTGGTCGGAAAAAGCATAGCGTAGCGCAATCCCATGTCCCGGAGACGCTTCTTGACTCCACGGAAGCCCATACGCTGTTTCTGCACCTGTTGAGAAAAGTCCGGATAAAAGTTCACCGTGCCGTTCTCAAAGGCCACCGGGCCCTTCACACGTGATGCCTGTAGGATAGCGTCCCGATCCCTATAGTGGAAGAGTTTCGCAACAATAGGCCTCGGCGGGGCGCCTGGCTTACCCTGGCCTCCCGGAACACGATGGGCACGCTCCACTGCGAAGAATTTACTCAGCCCAGACGGAGAAAGGTAGTTCTGGATCAGGTCCTCGACCAGGAGGTCAACAGAGTGCGGTTCTGGATTCTCCGGAACGCCAACCACACGCACATTACAGCGACGTGCCCTGTTCTCAAAGTCCTCCAAGCGCCTGGTCATGAAATCGTTCACCCTACGGAGGTTGCCAATCTCCGTCTGTATCTCCGAGACGTCTGCCGTGAGGCTGGATGATTTGAGATCCAATGACTTCACCTTCTCATTGGTTTTAGATAGGTCGGCCCGAATCAAGTTCACATCAATGGCCACTGTGTCGATTTTGTGGGCCAAAGCTTCATATTGTTGGCCTATCGTTTCCTTCATGCCAGAAATGGCGCCCATGATGTCCTGCAAGGACGGTTCCGTTGATGCGTCCACAATGTGGTCAACCTCACTTGGGCCAGGCAGGGCGGCTCCGGGGGACCCCTTCGCATGGGTGTAGCGGTCCATAACGTTAGACTGGACCGGGCCCCCACGCAGGGGCGTCTTGGTCTTTCGTGTCTCTCGGTCCCCCCTGCCCGCCATGTCGGAAACCACGTCACCAGGAGACTCAATCGACCCGATGGAAATGGCCACAGGAAAGCAGGGCGTCGGGACCAAAAGGCAGCTGCAAGGGTACCACTAGGAGAGGACCAGCCTGAAAGGAGAATAAGCCAGCCAAAGGCCCGACAGCCGTCCAATGCGCCGGACCCAGCCCAGGCCAGACCCCCCTGCCAGATGTCTCAGTCTGAGGCAGAATCGAAACCGAAACTTAAGAGGGGGACCCACAAGTCCAATCCCCCTGCCGCTGTTGTTCAACTCCGAGACGGCCAGAGAGCCTCACCCAGTCCCGGGCGCACTGCAAGGGCGGACCCCGAAAGTTCAAATCGCCGTATCTTCGGCGCCCCGGGTCCAAATCAAATTCCAAAATTCCCAGGAAGATCAGCCCAGCGTCCTCTACATAGATCCTCGTGAAGAATCAGGATATGTTCAGGATATCATGCCGGGAGTGGCGGGGGTCCGGAGAGCGCTGTGCTCACGCGGCCATCACGGATGCCCGCCAAGCTCCTCCGGTCTTGACCATTATTGATGGTGTGATGGGATCAGCCAGTTCACTCACACACAGGTATGGTAGGGTTCACCACCCTTTCACCAGCCTGCAAATCCCTTGTTAGGACACAGGGCAATTTTGCTGTGGGCTGCTCCTCCAGTCCCTCAAGGGCCTAACACAGTAGTGTGAGACAAGCCTGGTGGCAGGGTGGGCAACTGCACTATGTAAGTCTCCTCCAAAAAAGGGCTCACCTAGGCACTGAGGGAAAGTAAAGGTCAAAGAGTCAGCCACTGTCTGCTGAGTAATACCTGCGGACTTGTCCTCTTTGGTGATCCTGGTTAAATGTTTACCCACAGACCCCAATTCAGTGAGAACTTGTGTGTGATTGGTTCAGGCCTCAGTATGATCCACCTTGCTTTCGTCTGGTGTGCTCACTGTGGCCACCGGCAACGCACTTGTAGGCTGCATGCCAATCTTGTGGCAGATGGAGGCTTCTGCGGGCTATCTCCTCCCCATCGCAGAACAGCGCAGCCCCAGTGTCCTCCCAGTGTTATCACTGCACCTCCTTTGCTGAAGCCGACCCACAGTGGGCGTCACCACCTCTGGCAGCTGTTCATGGATGCCGAGCTCCGCAGGCCTCACCACTCCATCTAGGGCTTCCAGCTTCAGCAAAGGTCCTTTGGTTGTGACAACCCCTGGCAAGAGTGGTGGAGTGTGCAACATTAGAACCACTGTTATCAGTGGGGAGGATTACGCAGGGTGATAAAGCTTAACGCTCAGGCCTTGGCTAGAGGTCACAGCAATGCATCTGATACACCACCATCTTAGCTATGCCCCATCATACCTTACCTTAATGTTATGTCGACTATGTCTTACTATGTATTGTCATCTAATATGATTTGATTGCATTTCTGTTTTTAAATTATAGAGAAAACTTGAGGATCCAATACTAGCTGCCAAGGTAATTTCACTATCTGTGGTAATGGTTGTTGCTGTAAATATAGCAATAATGGGTTTTGTGTTAAATTTTGGAAGCTGAAACCTATAGAAGGCAGGCAGGTGATACTTTATGAAAGGAAACTGCCCAGTGTTTACAGAAACATGCATATTTTTAGACTATAAGCATGTTATTCCCCCCAAAGTTTTAATTCACTGGTATTTATCACATCAGATAAATTCCAATTCTGTGGAGTCTGATTTGTTTAATGTACGCTAAATATCATGTCATTCAATAGGCTGCACGTAATGAGGGCTTAGTGCTTTTGAATTATTGGAAAAAATAGTAACATTATTTCTCGCCTAAAGCTTGCATGCATTGAAGGTATTTGTTTATGTGGCAGTGACATGTACTTGTAGTAACTGAATTAAAAAAACACAGACAGCTGTCAAGTTTCATAGGCAGCGTTTATATATGAGTCACAGGAACATGAGCTAAAAAGCAATTTACGGAACTTTCCCCAGTTCTTTTACACATGAAAATCGCAAAAAGGCGTGTAAACACATATTCAATCATGATACAGAAAAAGGTGATTTCGTCATTTTTATGGACAAATGCATGGTGTGTTGTTGATCAGAAGATGCAAGTGTTAAACAAGCTTTAGGCATCTAGCCAATCACTGTGAAAAAACATCTTGTGGTGTATGTGTGAGGCTAGATGGCGACATGTAAGGTGTCAGCATATCCTGGTGGATCATCAAACGTGTGAATAGAGGAGTTTACACAATACCTGTATAATCAACTTTCGGCATTTGGCCTTTGCTAAATGTGGACATAGATTGACACATTCTTTGCCCAGAAAGTATGGCAGCAACCTTGTTACGGGGATTTTACATTTTGTGACATGTCATTGTTTAAGCTAATATAACATGAGTTTAACCTTGGGGCAAATGTCTTGTTGTCCATGTTCCATCGGCCAGGCTTTATCATCGGTGGGTATCACAGGACAAGACTACAAGAACAGAAAAGAGTCCACACCGAAATAGCTTCCACACACAGTTACATTTATTACGATTTTATTAACATTCACTGTACATGTATTATATTATGATTTCATTAAACAGTTATCTTTCATTTACATGTTGAAGTGGACATATTCCCTTTTGATTTTTTTGATTTCCTTTTCATTTGGAAGCCAGAGAGTATGCATGACAAGAGGGCAAAGGAGAAGGACCTTAGCTGTGAGCCAAGCACACAGTGGAGACCACAGCACCACCATAGTGTAGGAGGGAGCATCTCCCAACAGAGAGGGTTCACCTCGCCCAGAAAGTGGCACGATAACAATCTAAAAGACTCCAGGAGTGATTACTCTGGATATCACATGCTAGGAGTAAGAAGATGCTGGGCCTCCTGGCTAGCAAAAAGTATTATCTGTTGTGTCCCAGGAGGAGGTTCCTCCTGAAGCTGCCCTTTTACCCGTCAAGTGTGCCCAAAACAGCAGAGCCTCCAGTGTCACCCCTGTATTCCCTGACTGCACGTGCCCAGCTAAAAGTTCAGTGGCTGAGGGTAACAGTTGCCCCTGACACTCCTGAAACCCATTGTGGCATTTCACCCAAACTCTAAGTATGTGAAAATAGCTGCCTTCCAGCAAGTTATGAAGCAAATACTTCCTGGTGAGCAGGTGCTCTCTCAGGAGGTTACATCAGACATAAAGACACACAAAAAATGTGCATAATGACTAGTACAGAAAGCTGTGCTGTCTCCTGGACTCTAGCAATTTGCACACTTTTATTATCTCAAACCTCCTCTACCAGTGTTATTATCTCCCCTAGAATATATTCCCTATGTGCATAAACCTTCCCCAGTGTCTCAAGATCCTCAGGTGGTCTCTAATCTCTATCCATTGACCATGTGCCATTTTCCAAATTTTCCACACTATATTACACAATGTTTTGCATCAATCGGATGTACGACGTTACAACGCATACTTTTACAACGCCTACCTTTACATCGCAAGTTTTACAACGCATACCTTTACAACGCATAGTGCTTTTAGGCGTTGGATAGTGAATAGTTTAATTTACTATTCCAACTCCAGTCCCCGTGGATAGTAGGGAAGGTGTTGGATAGTACATTAAACCTATTCCCTATCCTAGAGCGCCCCCCAGCGCAATGCGTTGTAATGGTTTGCGTTGTAAAAGTTGCATCGTAAAGGCACTGCGTGGTAAAATTTGCGTTGTAAAGGATGTTTACCGCATCAATCAGCATTCAAATGCACACATTAATTGCTAGGGTTTGTAAGTTTTACAGGTATGTTCTTGGAAGGGTTTGTGGAAGAAATGGGCCTTCCAGGTTGCTGCTGTGACCCAGTTCACTGAATCACATAACACAGACACCTGTGTGATTTGGTCTGTATCTTCATGTCAAAGGCATGTCACTTTGCATCCTCCATCCTCAAACATATGAAGATATTCCCAGTGCAGCTTTCTATGTCTGATAGAGATGTCACCCATCAACCTTGGTACCCCATCTTGTGACATTCGATTTTACAAAGAGTCTTCCCAATGTGTCAAATATCCACTCATAGACATAAATGTTGCTGTAAAACTGATCTTCCGTGAAAACCAAGAGGACAGGATTTGTCCATACTATAACCAGCCTTACCCCACATGATTAACCCTATAACAATGTCAGCATATTGTCCATTACATTGATGGTTAACATCTGGGAAGTTGTCTAATTGATATTGTTGAATGTGGAAGAAGTCTGCCTCACTAGGGTGTCTTCTCCATCAGAAGATGTAGACATGACTGGAATGGTATCACTTTGAAGTCTGCAGTAGGAGAGTCAACTGTGGTACCAAAGTGTGAAATGTAGGTTGTGGACAGTCCTGCAAGTCCACTATATGGTTCTGTGCATTATTAGCTGTAGTCATGGTGCGAGGGTGCTTTCATTGATAGTAGGCAGCACACAGTACGGTTTATGCCACCCAAGTGAGCCACGTGGTGAGCTGCGGCTGAAGTGCCTGGTTGCCACCCTCTCAACCCTAACCCCGGTCGGGTTGCTGCTCCTCAAGACAACTACACCTCAGAGATCCCAAAGCACTTCTTCAGTACCTTGCAAGCAGCCGGTAGCCGACCCTCAAGGCCACTGTCATAGACGCGGTGAGTCGGCATGGTGGGAATTCAGCTAATGCTCCATTAAAGGTGCCAGTTGGTGATTGGTTAGCAGTCCCTATAGGGTATGTGTTGGCAGCGGGGAATACAGGACCCCCCTAGGCTTGCAAGGCCCCCCTGGAAGAAATCTCTCCATGGCTCAACTGGGCATCAGGAGTGTTAGAAGGGCTTTAGCGCCCTGCCCAGTGGTTGTGCCGGAGGAGGGTGGAATCTGCCCAGCTAGGTTTGTGGTGCGGCTTGCTCCCTGCTGCGTGCTACCCACACCCACTCCTGGTATAACTTACTTCAAATTATTTTACATGATCACTTCATGAGTCACACATATCAATGCAATAAATAAATACAATAAATAAAATAAATACAATAATCTTCCAAAGTATAAATTGCACATTGCATAGAACGTGTGCCACATTAAAAAAACAAGACAAACAACACGGACAAGTTGCCCTTGGCACTGCTCCTGAAATATTTTAATCTGCATGACATGCCTAAGTGTGAGCATTTGCTGGAAAGTAACCTACGGCAACCCGAATGTCACCCTTACATGTAACATCAGTAAGACATGTGCAGGGGTAACAACTAAGCAAAAGGCGGGACAGGCTCCCTCTAGCGCACGGAGGCATCAACCCAACTCTACCTTGACATTTTGAAGAACTTGGGGGGACTCATTCAGCCCAATAAGCATAGTAGAAAAGCAGTCGAGTAAGACACTGGGGTGTTGAAGCCCACTGGGCACAAACTATGGATCACACAAGCTTCCAAACGTAACAGTCTGCCCTAAAGACCTTTGCAGTCAGTACTACAGGAGGAGGCTTCCTTATTTTGACCGGTAGCAGTGGAGCAGTCACAACTAGTTAAACCATGAATGCCAAATAAACTCAGCTTAATAAAATACCCAATGGACACAATAGTTTAATTCAACAAACAGGTCAAAGGTTTACAAGTGCCCTTGCAGCCTCACAACACCCCTACATGTGAGCCACACTTAGCAGCAACCCAGGGCAAAACAGCACCAGGAATACCCTCAGAAAGCAAAAGTAAGCCATCTTTTCAGTGGGAGGAATGGGCAATAAGAAGTGTAAAAGCAGGAGAGCAGCAGTCCTCTTTACTGAAAGACTGCCCCTTGCACTTAGTACTCTCTGTGGCAACACCAGACATGGGGCATGCCCAGGAATCACAGTTGAATACCCTGGTGGGAGTAAAGACTGGATCCCCAAGAATTATTACACAACAAACAAAACCTAGTAGGGTCACGCAGCTCATTGAAAAGAGGGAGCTTCAGATAAGACTGAAGTTAAGTTGCTCAACAATATCGGCAAGGAAGAAATTTTAGGAAGCTCGGGTCTCACCTGGCAGTCAAACTGCATCAAATACTTAGGCTTGGACTTCGCTAGGGACCTATGGGCAGATGGAGGTAAAGAGATATTTGTGAGTTCTTAATAGCGATTTTTACCGAATCGCTATAAAAAATTCGGAAACCGCCATGTAGATAAAAAATCGCTAAAAACTTGTGATTCCTTAAAACTCGCAAACCCCATACTGAATCGGTATTACCAAATCGGAATTAGAGAAATCGCAATTTTAAAAAATCGCAATTTTGAGAATCTGCCATTCAGGTACACCCTGATGACATCACACACAGGAAGTGGCCACACCCATGCTGTTTCTCAGTGCTTGAGGCTGTGGGAGAGGCAGAGAGCAGGAGCACACACCCAGGACCTGTACAGGAGTGTTCAGGCAGACACCAACTGACAGGATGGACACACAGGAGAAGGGAAAGGAGCCTGCAGAAAGTGAGAAGCAGTTGGAGGTCCTTATTGAAGAGGTGGTGAAGACACATGGCCAGTGATTTGGAAAGAAATCCCTGCATGTCCCTGAATCCCAGAAGAGAAAGATCTGACTGGCTATACAACCCAAGATCAATGCCATTGGGGCCACCCAGCGCTTCATCGACCCCCTGAAGAATCGCTGGTATGACTTGCGCTCCAGGGCGAAGGAGAGGGTAGCAGAAAGGCTGAAACAAGCAAAGAAGACAGGTGGTGGGCCATCCACAGCGCCTGCAACCACACCCCTGGATCATTTGGTGGAGTCCACCCTACAACCTGAGACCATAAGTGGCATAGAAGACGTGGACAGCTCAGCCTGAGACAACACCAGACAAGGTAAGATGCATGCACAGCATGGCCTGAACCCCCCAATCCCCAATCCCCCATGAGCAAGTCAGAATCCCACTCCAGTCCATATTTTGCAAACAACCAGCAATGCATCATGGGATATATAAAGTCCTAAAACCCATATAACATATCAGTGAGAATGGTGAACACAATTGCAGTGGCCTCACATTAGTCAATTACCAAGCGGAGGACTGTTAATGTGAATAGCAACTCATGTAATTTAATGTAACACAAATGCTGCAGGGCAAGTCAGTAAATGGACATTCTGTATCCACAGGCAAACCTGCACCCCAGGCAGAAGAGAGGGTGACACATAAGGCACCTGGGCAACAACATATTCAGGAGGAAGAGTCCCAGACACCCACAGATGTCACACTTAAACCACCACCCAGACCTATGAGGTACACAGTGGAAACCCTACAGGAGATGGAGGAGGTAGAGGAGGAGAGCACTGAAGCTCCACAGACCATGCCCGAAGAGCCAGCACAGTCTCCAGAAACACAGTCACCCATGCAGCATAGCCACACCAGTGGTCTCTGATGCAGACCAAGGGCACACAGTCCATCTGAGCAGGGTGATGAATCCAGTGTCTTCGCAGGTCTTGAGGACACCGTGGTGAAGGTGCAGTGGCTGCAAGGGAAGACAATGTGATTAATGAAATGGCAGATGGTTTCCATGAACAAGAACATGAGGGACATTAAGGAGGGCATCCATGAACTGAACACCACTGTTGATGAGGGCATGCGGGACATGACTGAGGCAGTAAGGCAGTTAGGCAGCAAATTGGACAGTGAACGTGGTGCAAGGAGCAGGGAAAAACAGCGCATGAAGGGATACACAAAGGCGGTTCCACATCTGTCCTGAGCAGACGCACCGTGGCCATGCAGTTGGAAATGGCCTACTGCAGCGAAGATGTTGCTAGGAGGTTGGTGCAGGTCACCACTGCTGTTGAACTGCTCCAGACAGCCAACATAGCTGCCACAGGGTCTGGGGATGGTGGAGACAGTGAGGAGTTCACCAGCCGCAGCAGCATAACTCCACCTGTTGCTGAGCCCAGATGGCATTGTGCAAGCAAGGGCCATCAGCAGAACAGTCCTCAAGGGAGGGAAGTGTGCACACTGAGCGGAGCACTGCTATGCATGACCGCAGGAAATAAGTCCATGCTGCTGCTGACATTCGCTGATGAGTGAGCTAACCCATGTAACCCAGTGAGAGTGGATGACAATGTGCATGCAGTGAGGGCATGCCACGCTGGACAACTCTAGGCACACAGAGGCCAATATGGTGAGGCGGTGTGCATACATATTGCCTGATGTAAGGAAAATAAAACACCGTTAAACAATTGTCAGTAACCGCTTTGTGTCATTACTTACTTAGAAATAGTTACGTGTGATCTCAGCACATCTGTGTCTCCCATCTGTCGTTCCTACAACACCGGCTGCGCTGTGCAGTGGCCGTGGACATTCCTCATCCTCTGAGTGTGAATCAGTAATTTCAACTGGGGTTCCCTTATTTGTGGCTGGGTTGTGTAGCAGGGCACAGGTAGAAAAGATTTGCAACATATCTCGGGGCGGTACTGCCGTGCACCTCCACTTTTGTGGAGGCAGCAGAACCTGCTCTTCAGGAGTCCAAATGTCCGCTCCACCACATTCCGCGTAGACTTATGGGCAGCATTGTATCTCCTCTCATTTGGGGTAGATGGATTGAGGAATGGGGTGAGTCTGAATGCATGCACTGCATATGCGCTGTCACCTAAGTGGGAAAGGTTGAAACATCAATCACAGGCAACAACAGATATATTCAAGGTATAAATCAGGATGTGTCACATGCATTTACCTAGCAGGTATCCTTCTCCAAATTCACCCCCAGCCAGACGTGTATAGATTCCACTGTGCCTGAAGATGTAGGAGTCATGCGTGTTTCCTGGGAATTTTGCTACTAAATCAGTTATGACGCATCACAAATTACCTGAACGTTGATTGAATGATATGATTTCCTGGTCCGATTTATGTACTCAGTAACAGAGGTGGGGCAGATTACAATATGTGTCCCATCGATGCACCCAATGACATGTGGGAACTGGGCCATCTGATAGAAGTCCATCTTGGTCTTATTCAGTTCCATTTGTGTGGTGGGAAACCGGATATAATGGTGCTTTCTTTGAAGCGTTACAAAAGGGGGGTGGTGATGGACGGAGCATCTGAAAACAATCAAACACTTACACCCAGTCAACAGATCTGGGTTTAATCCATCACCGTTCTTTAGCCCACTCTGCCACCCCAGTTCAGACATGGCCATATGCAAATCAGTCTGACCCTGTGCCTCATGGGAACAGTCCAGCCCGAACTGCCAAGCCATGCCTTCCCTTGACCGGAAACAAGCTTCCGAGGACGGGTTTCTGGCATTTCAGCCGTCGTCAGCCCGGCCAGACACAGGGTCAGACTGATTTGCATATGGCCATGTCTGAACTGGGGCAGTAATCTTCCTCATCCTCTCCGGTTCTTCTTCTTGGCAAAGGTTCCTCTTGATTTCCCAGAAGTGATCTAAAGTTCTGGGGTCTGGGTCCCCCTTTTTATACACACAAATCCTTTGCCTCTGAAGGCAGAGCGTGTCTGTACCCAGCCAAAACCAGTTATGTCCTCTCTGGTGCAGCTTCCAGGCAGGAGGTGGAGACAGCATTGGTGAAAGCAGACCTGGCCCAGGTAGGTGAAAGGAAATCTCCTCCCTATACTCTAAATTCAACCCAGGTCCCATTCAGCCTAGCCATGACTCATCAGCCTGCCAGAGCCGAAGCCCTCTCCCAGCTCCTGTCACTCACAAGCCAGACATGCAATACACAAACCTTGCAGCGGCACACTGGATAGTTAGGCAAGAAAATACCTACTTTCTAAAAGTGGTATTTTCAAACATAGAATGTTAAAATAACCCACACTAAAAGATGCACTTTAACATTCTGAGTTCAGGCATACTAAACTTTATTTTCCTATCTTGTTCCCTGGGTCAGTTATGGTTATAAGGTGTTATAATCAAACTGCCCTTTCTGGCCTATGGGAAAAGATAGCCTTGCAATAGTTGAAAAACGAAGTTGGCTGTAAGTCACTGTCAGGACATGCCGCACACACAAGGGCATGTCCTACCTTTCACATACAATGCACCCTGCCCACTGGGGTACCTTGGGCCTTCCCTAGAGGTGAGTAACATGCAGAAAAGGGAAGGTTTAGGGACTCGCAAGTGTGTTCACCTGCCAAGTCGACATGGCAGTCCCAGACTGCACTTTTCTGAAGTGGGGCATCATCTTACCCCTGCCAATCACACAGCTAAATGATGCCTTCATGGCAATCATGTATTCCAGTTTGTTCATCCATGTACTCATTTTTATTCCATCATTTTTAAACTATTTATCAATTTTAATTCAACTTATTTTGAATCCACACGCGGGAAATTAAAGTGCCATTTTTCAAATTTCTATTGTTCAACCTGTGTCCCTCCGGACCTCTTGAACGAACACGACTGATGCAGAGTTCATCTGAGGCAGTGTTTATTCAATAAAACGCAATGCATTTCGGGCTGCAAAGCGCCCTTCGTCGGGGGTCACTATAAATAACAATAAAACAGTCACCAATTATTCTTTACGAACCGTGTTTTGACATCACAAATTAATGTTCAGTTTACCACAAAACAACATTACATTACACCCCAAGCGTTTCCCACAAGGAGCCCCCTTGTCTCAATCCTCCCTTATGACCTCCTGCATTTTACATAGTGCACCAAAAACTTCAGGTGAATTGTGTTCTAACCTTTGTCCCCTACTCACTATCTTCTAAACCCACAAATTCCTCTCACTACTTACTGCCAAAAGATATATGAAAGCGTTTCCTCATAACCTCCCCGCTAACCCTCCTTTTCTAAACCCGCTTCTCAAGTAACGTTCGGTTTGCAACCAGTGTCAGAATCCTATACCCATTAATCACTTGCTGCTTGTATTTCTTCATTTTTACCATATTGTGCATTCACACACAATTAATACTACTGCCTCTATCATAACTGAAACGTTAACTCAACTTGTACCCCTCAACACCATTCTACTTTTCAACAATTCACATACCTGCCACAGAGCTTAAAAACGGTACGTCCTCATGTTTGTTGCAACAAGAAAATTATTTCAAGAGTGCGTGCAGACTGGATAGGTGCCATGCCCAAATGGCACCGAGTATGAACAAATGGGAGCAGACAGTTGTTTTGTAAGGCCGGCATATATTTTAGCCGTTAGAACATCTAGTGGGGAACCTGATTTTACAATATGTAATAAGGTTTCTACCTCTTCGCAAGTCAGTGGGGGAAAGCTCTCAAGGATTTCCCCCGCTTGCCTGGAAGGTGGTCATAGGTCATGACCAACTTCGGTTACACACTATAGTAATCTTATTGTAAATCCAAACGATTTTCTGCTCAAATTTTTCCGCAATAGTATTGCATAAAGCTTGAGATGGAGGTTCTTCCAGATGACACGCTTTGGGGTTTATGAAGGATTTAAGGATCTGGTACAATGCTTTAGGAGCATTCCCTGCCTGGGTTAGCTGCTGATCAATAAAAGTTTTCTGGGCTATTTTTATGTTTTTATGATATTGGGCCAGAGATGTCCTATATGTTTCTCTGTCCCTAGTGTTATGGGTCTTTTTCCACCGCCTTTCAAGATTTTTCTAATGGCCTTTCCCAATTCGTAATTCAGTGGTAAACCAAGCTGCTTGGACCTGTCTTGGCTTGCCCGTAGAGGTTTTTAAAGGTGCGAGTTGGTCGATTGCCGCTTTTACCACGTCATTGAAGCAGACGAATCCCTCCTCTACCTTTTCATGCTCTCCGTCCCATAACGCTGGGAAGGTGGCTGAAAAAGCCTCAGGAGGGATTTTATGCCACTGTCTAAACAGATGTTTGAAATCAGAGCCAATCTTTTCCTGGCATCGGGTTCCCTAAATCATAAAATCAACTAATGCATGGTCTGACCAGCTGACGGGTCGTGGAGATTCACAGATAATATAGGGCGAATTAGTAAAAATAATATCCAGAGTATTGCCAGCTATATGAGTAGGACCATCATTGATCTTAGTTATTTCTAATGCTGCGAGATCGGCCAGAAAAGCCACGGCCTCCGCATTCTCTCTGCACTCGCTATGCACATTAAAATCTCCAAGTAGGAGAAAATTTTGGGTAGAGATAGCATACAGTGCTATTAATTCCACCAGCTGAATCGAAAAATCCACAATGGGGCTTGGGGGATGATAAACTAGAGCTCCCTTCCAAGTAAGCTGTGGAGTTAGATCTATCGAAAGACTAAGATTTCGGTTTTTTTGTTACTACGTTGCTCCAAAATGGTAACTGTGGCCTGGTCTCTGCAGACAATAGCTATCCCTCCTCCCACTTTGTGCTGTCTATCCAGCCTTTGAATCTTGTAGCCCTCTGGGAGTGCAATAGTAATTGCAGGGGTGGAGTAAGGTTTTAGCAATGTCTCAGTCAGGAAGCCTAAATCCTGTTTCTATGACTCAAGCAGATCCCATATTTCTATTGCATGTTTCAGGAGTGATCTGATGTTGCAGAGAAAGACTTTCCACTCTTGTTTGAGTGTTGTGTGGATTTTGCTTGAGTTCCATCCTATCTCTTTAAAGGTGGAAGTGGTCTCTATAGCTATTTTGTTATGGCCGAGTGTAAGGCAACCACCCAACTTGATGGATTCAAGGTCCATGTCCAAACTCTGAAACCTCCATGCTCGGCAAGCGAAAGGACCCTCTTGATACCTAAGGCTCTCGTATGTGTCAATTGCAACCCAGTTGTATGTGCCCTCTTAGCTTTAACAGGTCACTTCTAGTATAAACTATCTTGGTACCTACTTCTTGCTCTGGGACCAAAAGGGCAGGGTTCCTGGCACCTGGCGACGGAAGGGCGTGGATGGGCGGCGACGGGCTTGCCTTTGGTGCGCCACTGGTGCGCCTGCTGCGCGTTCCGCTCTGCATCCAGTTTTGTAGCAGAGGCTGGTCGACTAGACTGCCAACCTCGCTACAACTGGAAGTGGCCTACTTCCTCCAATCAATCGGGCTAATCCTGCGGTGGAACGGGGAGGGCTACAACCAACAGTTATGCCGGGAAACTGTGAAAAAAGGTGATTCTGTTTGCCTGAAATGCCCGCAAAAAAATAGGGCTATTTGTTGCAAGGTACATAAATTCTATACTAAAATATGCACCAACACAAATTTAAAAGTATTAAAATGCAAGAGCTTTTCCCAAAGTTTTAAGAGCTCAGCAACTATACATGACATGCACAGTAACAAAGCAGCAACTCACTCACGTGCGTCCGAGAACGTCTTGTAAATTTTGTACAATTGCACAAAAGGTGAGGATTAATCGGCAAATCACAGAAGAGAAATTGTACAATATCACTTTTAGTATGTTTATGAATTGTTTTTATAAACTAGGTAGCTTGCACTTTCTTGTTACAATCAGCACTTTAAAGCTGTGAGAACTTCTTTTAAGTTTTGATAAAATGTAACATTATGCTGAATTTTGAGGTCATTGCACAGATTGTAATTATATATGTTTTATCTGGCTGTTTCTGATTCTTGTGTGTTAAAACCTGACATGCCACTTTCAGCTCATACTGCTTTTTAAAAACTTCTAGAAATTCTCCATTATATTTGGATATGCGAAAACGTTTTTCATAATTTTTCAGTGCTGTTTTTATGATTTTAAGGGTAAACCTTTTAATCAACTAAACAATAAAGCATTAATTCATTCATGAACCAGCAGAAATATGCCATATCTTAGTAGCTATGATGCCTTTCTACTGTCTCCCTTTCTCAGAATTCAGTGAGGAAAATGTGCTTGCTGCATTGTGTTGCATGTAATGTTAGTAAATATCCTCACCAGAGTCTTGCTTCATGCATGTGTGTGGTATATGTCCTGTAGCATCTTATAATGATGGTTTTGAGATGTTATATATTAAGGACTTTCTGACCTAATACCTAACATATAATTATCTTGTGCTTGTTAACCCCTTCGCTGCTCATGACGAGCTCAGCTCGTCATGCAGTACACTGGTCGTGTGTTTATGACGAGCTGACCTTGTCATGAACAATGGTAAATCTGACTTGTCAGCACCCAGCGGGAATTGCTGTAGCAGTCAAGGTGTTAATAGGCTCTCTATCTTTGTCAGACCATTTGTTTTGCTGAAATAAGAATATTGCCTGGTACTTATTCCATTATAATTTGGCATGTTCTACCAATAAGCTTCTTATCAGTTTTCCTTACCACACGGTCAATTTAAGGAAGGACTTTAAGCTTTATCTTAGGCTCTAAAGTACTTGCAAAAAACTCCTACTTTTGCAAATATTTGAAGAATCTTCTAGATGGAGCTGAGTACTGATCAATGAGTAAACTAAAAGTTAGAAAAAAGATTGAATAACTGGCCAACATGTTGGAGTGTTGACCTAGACCATACGTAAACAAAGGAATCATTTGAGAAATAAAGAATTATGCCAGACAGAAGTATATTTGTTGAATTTGGGCATATCAAGAAATTGTGTTATTCTACACCATATGTTAAAGTACAAAGCCAGAGACTTCAACTGTGTTCATTTAAAATATGAAGAATCATCATCAAATAATCTTTATTTGCTCGAAAAAAACATAAATTTTAAAACAAGTTACAAACAAATCACACATAATAAAATCACAAAGATAAATTACTGAGTTGCACATCGTCAATTGCCTTTCTGTGGCATCGTAACTGAGAATATGAAGGATCAAAAAAGTCAGTAGGTAGAAAAACTTCTTCATTGAGGCCCCAGAATGAGGTACAACTTTTTTTGAAGAACAGAAATTGTGTAAATCTAGATGAGAAAGCCAACCAAAAATCAAAATAAAACATGGAAGCATCCATCGAAAGAGGAGGCTGAAGATAACATATTGCCTGACAAGGTTTCTTTTACTACAACACATAGAAATAAATAGCAGAATTGATTCTTTTGAAAAAAGGTGGGGGTAGAAACAGCTAAAGAGATACATAGAAATACAAATACTGACAGTATTGTCATTTTAATAATATTGCCTCGTCCAGTGATCCCTAATAGGACTCTTTTCCATATTTTCAAAGAGGCTATACTATAGTATTGGCCAATAGGGGTTCATGATTAAGTTTATATATATCATCAATTTGAAGTGATTACGTCACCTCTAAATATAAAGCCTCTGTGATGTATTGGAAGTCTGAGCTGGGGAATGTCCCATAATATAATATTTTAGGCTCACTTTGGTTCAAGAAATATCCCAAAAGCTCTCTAAATCTATATGCGTTGTGCTTAATGCCAAAAATGACCACAGCTGGATTATCTATAAAAATTCTAATGTCATCTGCATAAGAGGCTCGCTTGATTTTCATTCCATTAATTCTCAGGGCTGAGATGTCAGTATTCGTTACAATATGTTTCAAATATGATTCAAGATCAAGGCAAACAATAAGGAGACAAGGGACATCCTTGATGAGTTTCCTTTGAATTGAAAATCCATCTGACATAATCACCATAGATCTATCAATCCAAGTCATTAATCCTTTGTAGAGAATCATAATTCTATGAATAAATAATAAACCAAACCCAAAATGTCAAAGAGAGTACAATACAAATGACTAAATCAAACGTCTTCTTGGCAACAAACATTATCATTGCAGTTGGATTGCCTGTAACCATACCCAGGATCGATGTGACCAGGTTCGTATGATGAGCCACATGATGTGATGGAACAAAACCTTGTTGCATGGGATCTGCACAACTTCAATTTAAGGAGTCTAGAAAAGGTTATTTTGTAGATCATAGTAATGGAAGGGGTTTGGGATGGATGATAGAGTGGAGGAAGATGATATATTGATAGAGGTATAGGGTGAGAAATGGGGTAGTGCATTAGATATGTTTAATTAGAAGAAAAGTAATAAATATATAGATCCATAAGTACATGGAAGGTATATAGATCCATAAAGGTAGGTAGTATATGTAGATTAAAGATGCATTAAATAAAATACGGCTTTCAAGCGTTACTGTACTTTAAATTAATGTTATTTATTTTTGTAATTCAATAGTGAAGCAATCGTAGACAAATAGTTATGATAAAAGATTTACTTATTCATGCAGTAACTTATGTACATGTTAAAAACATAGAATAATGTAACTATCAGTAATATGTACGTTTGTTAAGCAGAAATATTGAATATCTATATTTTTTACAACATAATTATTCACGTATATACAAAGCAATACACATACATAGGTACATATCTATAGTCCAAATAAATGCTTATATTCAGAGGGATATGCTGTATGTTTTTGTCTGCGTATGGTGGTTATATGGGGAAGAGCCAATTCTTGAGTAGTTTTCTGAAGATAAGGTGGTTATCTGTGGATCATATGTTGGGGTAAAGAGTTCGATAGTTTGGCTGCTTGAACAGAGAAGGATGTACCCCCCATGGTTTTTTCTTGTACATTGGGATTTTGAGGTGAGGTGCCAGAAGTCCGAAAAGTCCTCCTGAAGCACAGCCGGGAGAGACAAACGTAAGGAGACAATTGTGGAGGCTATTTTAAACTGTTTGGCTGTTTTTTTAAAAGTGACACATTGTTTTTATTAATACTTGCACTCATATTCAGAATTAATTGAATACTGCCTATTTTGCACATTGACCATCTTTGGCTAGAAGAATACCGCGATTTACAGTGGGACTTCCGACGCCGAGGCGGCCATCTTGGGAGGATTAAGGGTTAGCGGGCCAGGCTTCATGCCCCATAACCTACTTAAAACTGCCCTGCAGCGACTGCGCATTGAGAAGTCCTCCTGAGGCACAGCCGGGAGAGACAAACGTAAGGGGACAAAACTGTTTGGCTGGTTTTTAAAAGTGACACATTGTTTTTAATAATACTTGCACTGATATTCAGAATTAATTGAATACTGCCTATTTTGCAGATTGACCGTCTTCGGCTAGAAGAATACCGCGATTTACAGCGGGACTTCCGATGCCGAGGCGGCCATCTTGGGAGGATTGAGGGTTAGCGGGCCAAGCTTCATGCCCCATAACCTACTTAAAACCGCCCTGCAGCGACTGCGCATTGAGAAGTCCTCCTGAGGCACAGCCGGGAGAGACAAACGTAAGGGGACAATTGTGGAGGCTATTTAAACTGTTTGGCTGGTTTTTAAAAGTGACACATTGTTTTTAATAATACTTGCACTGATCTTCAGAATTAATTGAATACTGCCTATTTTGCACATTGACCGTCTTTGGCTAGAAGAATACCGCGATTTACAGCGGGACTTCCGACGCCAAGGTGGCCATCTTGGGAGGATTAAGGGTTAGCGGGCCAGGCTTCATGCCCCATAACCTACTTAAAACCGCCCTGCAGCGACCGCCTCTGGACCTGATTTAGTCAAAGCCACCCCCCCTGATTACTTCAGCTATACCCTAAACAGACAGCATAAACGTGGGAGGAGGTCTTGCTATCATCTATCATCAATCGATTATGGCATCCTTCAATCCGATAACGATAGAAGACTGTGAAGCGCTTGAATTCTGCCTCAAACTTTTCCAGTACTATACCTTCAGAGGCACACTCCTCTATAGGGCACCTGGCCCAAGAGGCCCATTCCCGTCCCTTCTTAGTAGCATAATAGAAAGGGGTATATGCTCAGATTCTTATACCATCCTAGGGGATTTTAATTACCATCTGGAACTATCTATGGACCCCGATACCTTGAACTTACTGGATACCATGAGAGGTGGGAATCTGGAACAGCCAGTCCAAGGGGCCACGCATCAGGCTGGTCACACCCTAGATGGAATTTTTTCTAATAACTCGCAAATATCAGGAACAAAAACTCTGACTCTAGCATGGTCCGATCACTCAGTCATTCTCTTTGAACTTCGAACTCCTGATCGAAAAACAGGGAAACTAGCGGTAAAATACACTAAAAACAGAGCTTGGAACAAGATAAAAGAAGAGGAACTTGTCCAAACACTAATGGAATCCGCCACCCCCACCCCTAGCGACCTGGATGATGCCACTAGGACCTACTCCAAATGGCTTGAATCTGCAGGAAACAAACTAGCTCCCCAAAAAATCTATAGTCATACTAGACAACACCCCTCCGCACCTTGGTACTCGAAGGAGCTGAAAAAGCAAAAGCTAGCCTGCAAAAGCCTGGAGAGGGCATGGAGGGAAGGTTAAAAGGAAAATGATTTAAAAAAAGTACAAAACAGGACTGTTACTATATAAACAACTCCTCAAAAGTTCAAAACAGGAATTCTTTAGTAATAAAATTGCTTCAGCAAAGAACACAGCAAAAGAACTCTTCAAAATTGTAAACTCCCTGGCCCATCCCCAAACGCCGCCAATAGTGGCCAGTCAGGAATTATGTAATAAGATTGCTTGTGGCTTATTTGACAAAGTTAACAACATCTTTCAATCTTTTTTATTGTTGGACCAGACTACTATTTCAAATGTCAACTGGCAAGAAACTAGTCCTGATATGCCAACCTTCAACGTCTTCTCTACCTTAGAGATAGACGATACTCTTAGACTTTTAAATAAGGCCAAGTCAGGCTCCCCTACCGATCCATGCCCCTGCTCTATAGTAAAAATGGCAGCCGGAGCTATTGCTGTTCAGCTGACCAACATATTTAATAGTATCTATCAGGAGGGCTATTTTCCCAAGGAATGGAAGCATGCAACCATCCTGCCACTCTTAAAAAAGACAAATCTGGACACCAATGATCCAAATAGTGTCAGACCTATTTCCAGGCTTCCCCTTCCTGCAAAACTCCTAGAAAGTAACATGAACTCTGTTGTGACGTCATTCCGCTCCATGCACCGCCGTGGAATGCTGGAATGCCGAAGGTTCTATGCAGAGCGCCGGATGCCAGCTGTCAGTTCTTGATCCGACCCAATATGGTTTTAGAGAGGCACACAGCACAGAGACAGCACTCCTGAAGTCCACAGAAGAGATCAGAACCATCTTAGATCATGGAGGAAAAGCCGTACTGATAATGCAAGATTTATTTGCGGCTTTCGACACGGTCCATCACGACCTGTTGATGAACTGACTGGACAAGCTAGGAATCAAAAACAACGCATGGACATTGCTCAAGTCATTTCTTACTGACAGGACCCAAACTGTAACCTTAGATGAATTTAAGGCCACACCTTTTTCCTTTCCGTGTGGTGTGCCACAGGGATCATCAATAAGCCCAACACTAATTAATGTCTATGTGTCCTCTCTATCCCCCTTAATCCAAAGTTTCGGATTTTCCCTAACATCATACGCTGACGACATCCAAATAGTCGTCTCTCTTTTACCGGAAAATCTACATGGAACCACAATTAAACTAAAGGATTGCATGAAAGCAGTAGGAGCATGGATGTCCAAAAATTGCTTAACCGCATGCGCGCTGCGGCGATTTTTGCGCTACGCGGCTTTTTTCTAAAAGCTGCGTTACATGACGAGCTCAGCTCGTCATCAGCGTGTGAGCGGCGCAACTGATGACGAGCTGAGCTCGTCATCAGCGCCGAAGGGGTTAAAGCTGAACTCCGGTAAAACTGAGGTGATTCTCTTTGGCAATGACCCCAATTTCTGGACTCCCAACTGCTGGCCTGAAGAGATGGGATCACTGCCGATCCCCATAAAAAAAGTAAAAAATCTGGGAGTCTTGATCGATGAAAAAATGAATTTCAAGAACCAAATAAATCAGGTTGTCTCTACCACATCATATATCCTCAAATCGTGCAACAAAATGATGCCACTCTTACCTAAGGAAGCTCAACAAACTGTGGTATCAGCCCTAATAATGTCAAGACTGGAATATTGCAACAGTCTGTACCTAACTGTTCAAAAAGGATCAATAAAAAAGCTGCAGATGATACAAAATTCAGCTGCACGACTGATAACAGCCACATCTAAATATAAATCCATCTCGAACAAAATAAAACAGCTACACTGACTCACAGTCAGTAAGCGCTCGAAATTCAAAGCACTTTGCCTGGTATTTAAAGCTCTCCATGGCATAGGACCAAAATTTCTCCAAGAACGTTTTACCTGGTACAAACCAAACAGAGCACTACTGTCAGCCGACCAAAAGCTCACTGGCACTCCTAGGGTGAGAAAAGCAAACTGGGGTGGAAGAAGTTTCACTAATAACGCGGCAAAAGCCTGGAACACTCTACCACTTAACATAAGAAACATCCCTAACCTCCTCCTTTTCAGAAAAACACTCAAAACCTGGGTATTCACAACATAACTAGAGACGCCCAGCTTCTTTAGCTTGCAGTAGGCTTTCTCACAGCGCCAGGAGACCTTCGGGTATCAGTTAGTGCTCTACAAGTACAAATAACATTAACATTAACATAACTCTAGGGTGGAGGTTTCTTTGTTGAATATGTTTGGTGATTTTATTCCTGATGAAGGGCAGTCCTGTTTCTTGCATCATTTTGGGGGTGATACAAAGCAGCTTGAATGTGGATCTTCTGGTAACCGGTAACCAATGCAGGGCTTTCAAGGCAGGGGAGATGTGGTCTTGCAGTTTTATATGTAGGAGTAGTCTGGCAGTCGAGTTTTGAATCCGTTGTAGTCTTTTCATGGTTGTTAAAGGTGATCCGTGTTAGAGGGTATTTGCGTAATCGAGTTTGGACAGAACAAGGCAGATGGTAGCCTGGATCTTGTGTTGAAATCCCAAATGGGGAACATTTGTCACAGAGTTTTTATAGTAACAATGCTTGATCTTGCTAGTTTGTTCACTTGGGCATTCATTGGTAGCTTGGCGTCCATGGTCATTCTGAGGTTTCTTACTTCCTTCGATTCTTTAGATGGTGTTCCTAGATCATCAGACCACGCGGTGAGTGGGTCATAATATTTCCAATCACGTAAGTATTTCTGTTTTGGAAGCATTCAATTTGAGATGGCTTCACATCATCTATTGATCCACGGTGCTGAGACAACTGAAAATTGGCGAGTTTCCAATGTCTTTGGGGCTTTCAGGTTGAGGGAGTATTTGCGTGTCATCTGCATAGTTATAGTTCGTGAGGTGAAAGTGATTGATCAGTGTGGGTAATGACTTCATGTAGATGTTGAAAAGCATGGGCGAGATGATAGAGCCTTGAGGGACCCCTGCTTTTGAGAATAAATATTGCACATTGTGGCAGCTCATAATTGCTACTTGAGTCTAGCAAAAACCATCGACCTTGATTATTATTTTTCACTTTTCAGCACTCCCAATTTTTGCAAATAATCAGTAAAGCAACTGTTCTTGTCGTTGTTTCCTGAGACGATACACAAATAAAATTGTCCCAAATTTCCTTAATCCTTTTAGGGA
The DNA here is from genome assembly GCF_964261635.1 of Lissotriton helveticus. NCBI lineage: Eukaryota > Metazoa > Chordata > Amphibia > Caudata > Salamandridae > Lissotriton > Lissotriton helveticus. The sequence continues at coordinate 595,437,010 of NC_136063.1, read as the reverse complement.
GATGTGGTTCTAAAATGTAAACTATTCAATGGGCTCTATCACTTAGCTCAGTTTGTATATGTTAGGTGGGTCGCTAGTTGGCTGAGGTAGGTAGATTAGGCCAAATAGGGACCCTTGCTTCCACGTCAGGGAAAGGAAGGACACCTTCTCAGATAGCCCCTGCTCACCCCCTCGGTAGCTTGGCACGAGCAGCCAGGCTTATCTTCAAGGCAAGTGTGTAAAGTATTTGCAACCACGCTCTCAGTAACCCAATGATGACACCACAAATGGACTCCACACGAGTTTCATAAAAACAAGTATATATTCATATAAAAAGATATACGATGAGACCACACAATATAACATCCAACATATGCGTATATGTAATATTCCTCCTGGCCAGGTATTAGGCCAGCCAGCCCTAGTAGGTTCTGGCGATATTAATGAGCAATTCTAGATGATCGACTGCAGTCCAAATGCAATGCTATGCAGTTCGTAATGCAAGAATCAGGCACTTCGCAAGGTAAAAAAACTGCAGTTCATAATGTCAAAATTATGCAATGCATAACACAACAATCAGGCAGTTTGTTATGCAAACTAATTCAAACTAATGGTAGTCAGGTAGTTTGTAATGCAAAAATAGTGCAATGCGTAATGCAACAGTCAGGCAGTTTGTAATGTAGAAATAAGGCAATACATAGTGAAACAATCAGGTAGGTCATAATGCAGAAATAATGCAATGAGTAATACACTAATCAGGTAGTTCGGAATGCAGAAATAATGCAATGAGTAATACACTCCAGCACCGATCACAGTGCTTTAGACGATCTCTCCGCCACTCGTACTGACTCTCAGTCAGCTTCTGCCAACAGATGCCCCCAACACGGGTATGATGTACACCAAAGTGCAGATCCGCACTCCGGCACCGGTACTGCCACTCCTTGGCAAGTACGGGCCACGATACGAGCTGAAGCAGAAGCTTGCGCTGCAAGAATGGGAGAGGCCGAAAGCATCTCTTTCTGAGCCTGGCGGCGATACACGTTACCTGAGGGGTACGACCCCACTCTCCTCTTCTCGTGTCTTGGGCCTCAGATGCAACTTTGTGGATTCCGGGCATTGGGACTCGGGCCCTCCCCCGATGGGGTTGGTTCGAGGTCCCGCTCTGGCAACGGCGGGCTCGGGCCGGCGGCACAGCTCCTCTGGGGATGCTGGTCTCGGCCGCTGGTGATAACAAAGATTTCAGGCTGCACATAGCACACGCACACAGTGTCGCTGAGACTCACTTGGACTCCACGTGCACACGATCACAGGACAATCCTCACAAAGGACTCAGGCTGCATGAAGCACACACACACACAGTGTCACTGAGACTCCACTTGGACTCCAGGTGGCCAGAATCACAGGGCAATGCTTACGAGGGTCTCAGGCTACGAAAAGCACACGCACACAACCTCGCTGAGAAATGTCAGGTCTAACACGTGTCCCCCCAGCCAAAAGGTGGGGGGAACTACCAACCCTCATGGGAGTTCTCATCACTAAGGCGGAAAAATCTGGACAGACCATCAGCATTGGTGTGTTCTGTTCCAGCGCGGTGTTCCACCGTGACGTCCAATCTTTTAGGGAGATGGACCACCTCAACAGTTGGGGATTCTCACCCCTCATCTGCATCAAGCATCTGAGGGGCCTGTGGTCAGTCTGAACGTGGAAGTGAGTGCCAAACAAGTATGGCCTCAGCTTCTTCAGCACCCAGACCACAGCAAAAGCTTCCCTCTCAATTGCACTCCACCTCTGTTCCCTGGGAAGTAGCCTCCTGCTAATGAAAGCTATGGGTTGGTCCAAGTCCTCCGTTCAATTGCGAGAGTACTGCTCCCACACCATGCTCTGGAGCATCTGTCTGCACCACAAACTCTTTGGAGAAATCAGGCACCTTTAGCACAGGCGCCGTGTACATGGCAGTTTTCAGGGCATCAAAAACAGTCTAGCAGGCATTCGTCCAGGTCACCTTCTTGGGCTGTTTCTTTGATGTCAGTTCTGTCAAGAGGGCAACATTGGTGCCATACCCCTTCACAAACTGTCTGTAATACCCAGTGAGTCCTAAAAAGGCCCTTACCCCAGCCTGGGTTTTGGGGGGTGCTGAAGCCAGAATGGTATCAATGTTTGCCTGTAGGGGCACCACCTGGCCGCTCCCTACCTGGTGCCCTAAGTACACTACAGAACCCTGCCCTATCTGGCAGATACTTGCCTTGATAGTTAGGCCTGCCCTCTGCAGGGCCTTCAACACTTCACAGAGGTGTCGCAAAGTTTCCTACCAACTGGAGCTGAACACAGCAATGTCGTCCAGGTAGGCGGCGCTGAATTCCTCCAGCCCACTCAGCACCTGATTAAGCAGTCTCTGGAAGGTGGCAGGGGCTTGCTTTAACCCCAAGGGCATAACCCTGAACTGGTAGTGCCCCTCTGGCATTAAGAACGTTGACCTTTCCTTGGCCTCCTCGGTCAAGGCAATCTGCCGGTACCCAGATGTCAAGTCAAATGTACTGAGGTATCAGGCAGCTCCCAGGCGAATAACAAGCTCATCAGCTCTGGGGTAATGGGGAGAGCGTCAGTCTTGGTGACCACATTGAGCCCACGGTAATCCACACAGAACCGGAGTTCTGTGGTGGCACCTGGTGCAGCAGCTTTTGGCACAAGGACCAATGGGCTAGCCCAGGGGCTGCTGGATGGCTCAAACACCCAGAGCGCCAGCATCTTGGAAACCTCCTCCTTGATGCTGGCCCTGACCTTATCAGCTACATTTTTGTTTTACAGGCAGACTGTGTCCAGTGTCCACATCATGGATGCACCAATGGGTGTTGCCTTGGGTCAGGGAGAACAGGTAGGCAAACTGACCCAATACCTGGCGACAGTCCCTCTGCTGTTCCGGGATCAGGATAGGCGAGAGTTTCACCTCATCCACTGTCCCATCCTTCTCCTTGGCTGACAGGAATTGAGGAAGAGGTTAACTCTCCTCTTCCGCCCCGTCATCTGTAGCCAAGAGCATGGTCACATCAGACCTCTCAAAGTGTGGTTTGAGGCTGTTCACATGGAGGACCCGCAAAGGACTACTAGGAGACCGTAAGTCAACCAGGTTGGTCACTTCGCTCCTGCGCTCCACCCCCTCATAAGGCTCAGTTAACTTGTCCTGGAGCGCACAAGGCTCCACTGGTGCCATCACCCCCACTTTTGCCCAGGTTGAAATCCAACCAGAGTGGCATTCTGGTCATACCACTGTTTCTTTTCTTCTTGGCAGACTTCCAGACTCGCCTGAGCGAGTTGCCTGAAACGCCTAGTTTGGTTCCTGAAGGCCAGCATGTAGCTATATACTTCCTGGGGGGTTTACTAGGAGCCTTCTCCCAGCCCTCCTTCACCAAACTCAAGGGTCCTCTTACAGGGTTCCCATACAGGAGCTCAAAGGGACTGACCCAAAAAGACTTCTGTGGCATCTCTCTGTATGCAAACAGCAGGCATAATAAGAGGACACCCCACTTACGTCTCATGGGTTCCTCAAGACCCATAATCATGCTCTTCAGGGTCCGGTTAATCTCTCAACCAGACCATTACCCTGGGAGTGGTAAGGCGTGGTGAACCTATAGGTTACACTGTACTCCTTCCACAGAGATTTCATATACCTAGATATTAAATTAGTACCCCTGTTGGACACCACCTCTCTGGGGAACCCCACGCGGGGGAAAATCCCCATCAGTGCACGGCCCACCACAGGGGCTATCACCGTCCGGAGAGGGATGGCTTCCTGGTACCGGGTGGCATGGTCCATCAAGACCAGGATTAACCTGTTGCCCATGGCTGTCTTGGGATCCAGAGGCCCCATGATGTCAATGCCCACCCTTTCAAAGGGGGTGCTGACTACAGGGAAATGTTGGAGGGGATCCTTGCTCTTCCTTCAACTCTTACCACTCCCCTGGCAAGTCTGACAGGTCCTGCAATGACTATCAGAATTCTTGCGCATTTGGGCCAGTAGAAGTGGGTGACCAGCCTCAGTGGGATCTCATATGCCTTGAACCACGCATAAATATTATCACCCCATTGGTAATCTCGCACTAAGTCTTTAGGAATGTACACCTTACCCACTGGCACTGGTTGTGTGCTGCCACCATTTGAACTGGACTCCGGCTGTTAACCGTCATGTCCAGTTGCCTCATGCTTAACTCATGAGCTAAGAGAATCCTCTTCACTTCCAAGGCAAAAGCGTTCCTGCTCTCCTCTGCTCGCTTTTCACTTTCAATGAACAACTTTTTCTCTTCCGCTTGAGTTTTAAGTTTTAAAACCTCCAACTCATGCTCTCTGACCGTTTGGTTTTCCTGCAGCTCCTCTGGTGAAAAACTCCTCCCTGAATGGTTACTACCAGCCACTGAGGCTGGTCCTTCCACTGGAAAATCCTGTGGACCAAATCCATTCCCTGGGTCATCCTCATCCACCTCAAAATCACCCGTCTCCTGAGCCCCTTTGGCTTCCCACCAGGCCCTCAAGGCCATTTGCAGCTCCTCCTTCTTGGCGCTACTTTTCCTGGGACATCCCAAAGCTCTGCAGAATTGCCCCAATTGATCAACTTTGTAAGTAAGCAATGTCTCAATTTCAAACTCTAATTCTGCAGCCTCAATGGCTACTTGACTCCTCTGAGACATGATGTGTGGCTTAAAGGTCGCTAAAAAATAGAACCAACAATCAAAAAATACAATATGTGGTTGCGTCGTGGTCTGCGCTAAAACTAAGGATGGTTGTATGACATTACAACGCATGCTAATACATCGCATGCCATTACATCGCGGTTCTTACAACGCAAGTCGTTACAACGACTTGCGTTGGAGGGCGCTGGACTTAGGAGTAGTATAATTTACTATTCCAACTCCAGTCTACATACAGTAGGGAAGGTGTTGCATAGTAAATTATACTATTCCTTGTCCTAGAGCGCCATCCAGCGCAAGTCGAAGTCGTTCTAAAAACCGCGATGTAATGGCATCGCAATGTAACGACTGCGTTGTAAACGACGTTTCCCCTAAGGATGTACACCAATTACTGTGAGTGAATTTGCAAATACACGTTCAATCCCAAACCGCTGACCACCAATGCTAGAACTGGGGGCCTCTAGTTGTCTGAGGTAGGTACCTTAGGCCAAATAGGGACCCTTGCTTCCACGTCAGGGAAAGGAAGGACACCTTCTCAGATAGCCCCTGCTCATGCCCTTGGTAGCTGGGCACGAGCAGCCAAGCTTATCTTCAAGGCAAGTGTGTAAAGTATTTGCAACCACGCTCTCAGTAACCCAATGATGACACCACTAACAGACTCAACACGGGTTTCATAAAAAAAATATATATTTATATAAAAAGATATACGATAAGACCACCCAATATAAATCCAACATATGCTCATTTGTGATATTCCTCCTGGCTGGTTATTAGGCCAGCCAGCCCTTGTAGGTTCTGGCGATATTAATGAGCAATTCTAGATGATCCACTGCAGTCCTAATGCAATGCTATGCAGTTCGTAATGCAAAGATCGGGCACTTCACAATGTAAAAATAATGCAGTTCGTTATTGTAGGACTTGGCCTTTTTGGCTAAAGTTCCCTAAACTTTTTGCTTTCCCCCTAGACCATTTTCCTGACATAGAGTTGCCAATTTAGATGCTTTGGGTACTTTGCCACTGCTGATCAGTGTCAAAGTACAAGTGTTCCTTATGTAAAATGTAATAGTAATTGGTTGGCCATGATTGGCATGTTTGCCTTACTAGTAAAGTCCCTAGTGATGTGCACTGTGTGTGCCAGAGCTAGTAATGCAAAGGCGCGCAGAGAAGGGAACTCAGGTCTGCAGTGTAGGGCCTGCACGCAGATTGCTAACCACTTGTCAGGCCTGACTTTCCCTTTTAGATACACATTGGGCACCCCTGTGGTAGGTCCCAGAGAATCCCTGGGCAGGGTGCAGTGTAGGTAAAAGGCGGACATTTACTAAGGTGTGTGTTATGTCCTGACAGTGAAAAACACTCCATTTCGTTTTTCACTGCTGAAAGACCATTCTGCCAATAGGACAGAATGGGGGAGGCTGGGTGTTGTATTTGTTAGCCTAGTTTCCTGTAAGTTTATAGTGGAGAGGTGAAGTTTAGTATGTATGAACTCACAGTGTCATAACACACCTTTCTGTGAAGGTGGTTTTGTCACTGTGTGTTCAGAAACCACTCTTTTAGAAAGTGGCTGAGTTTTGTTCTCACGCATTTCTGTGTGTCTCTGCTGAAATGTGGATTGTCTGTCTGGATCTGGAAGGTGAGAGGAGCTGGAAGAGGTCTTGACCCAGGGAGGGGTGGAGATGGTACCAGGCTGCCCTGCATCTGGAGAGTGGGGGGAGAAGCCCAGAAGGTGAAAAGGCCTGGGCTAGTGCTATAAACCAATTGACCCATCTCCTGCTGAGTGATTAAGGATCCAGACCCCCAGTATCAAAGGGAGAAAAGTGACACTGGGAGGTAAACACCCAAAACTGATTTAGGGAGGGGCCAGGGACCCCTGAGCACAAACGAACTTCAAAGACATTAAGGGATATAACTAAAAGAGCTGAAACCCCTGAATGTTGGAAAGAAACAGAAATGGATTGAGACTGGAAAGGCTTGGACCCATTCTGTGGTCAAGAGGAACCTCTGCTAAAGAGGGAGCAACTGAAGAAACTGCTGTGGAAAGACCAATCCTTGCTTAGTGATCTGGGGCTGGTCTGCAGTTTGCTGTTCTAACCAAGGGAGAGGCTGTTGGGACTGTGCTTGGAGGGCCAGGCCCCCCTGCTTGAAGAAGAATGTGCTTTGTGCTGTGCCCTGTTACCCCAAGGGTCCAAGGTGAGCTGGCTCCCTGTTTGGAAACACAGGAACAAAAAAGTTTCTGGAAAAGTCCCAAGCAACATGGTGTGCATGTGCTTTTGCTGCTTGAGACCCTCATAAGTGTGCCTTGTGATCGTGGGCACGCAGGAGTAAGCTGAGTCTCGGATGCGCAGGGTGCGTGTCCTGGTGCAGGACAGGGCATTGGTGAGGAGCGCCTGGTCGTTATGTGCACGGGGAGACGAGGTGAGACTCAAACGCACCGAGTGCATGTCATGGTCATCGTGTGCACAGAGTGAAGAAGTGAGTCTCTGACGCGCGGAGTGCGTGTCAAGGTGCAACCTGTGGCGCTGGAGAGGAGTGCCTGGGTAGTGTGTGCACCGAATTTGAATTAAGTCTCCACAGTGGTGAGGGCGGGTCTCGGCCTTCACTGAGACCGCCGGAAGGAGGGCTAGGTCATTGGGCCCTCATAGTAAAACAATAGTGGCCCAGACTGGCAGCCACAGAGGAGCTGAGCTGCTGGGCCGAGCTCGCCGTACCCCTTGACGGAGTTCTGGATCAAGGCCCAAGTCGCTGAAGGAGGAGAGGAGAGTGGGGTCGCACCCCCCAGGTAACATGGATCATCACCTGGGATGGGGTTGGGTGGGGTGCGGGCCCGGAGGGACACTCTCTTGTCTTCTCGCTTCTCTCAGCTGCGCGAGCCTGTTGCTTCGGCTCGGATCTCGGACTGTGCTGACCCAACCCACCGGAAGAAATACTACCCATTCTTATATGTTGATTTTGTATGGTGTGGTCATATCGTATATCTGCTTATATAAAGCTTGTACTCGTTTTATGAAAACTTGTGTGGAGTCTATTTGTGGTGGCATCATTGGGTTGCTGTGAACGTGGTTACACACATTGTACACTCATGCCTTGGAGATAAGCCTGGCTGCTCGTGCTAAGCTACTAAAGGGGTGAGCAGTGCTATCTCAGACGGTGTCCTTACTTAACCAAACATTGAAACGAGGGGGTAAGGGAATCCCGCCTCCAGCATTTGGTGGTAGCGGTGAGGGATATGGACCCCCACTTCCAACAGTTATGCAACAATCAAGCAGTTTGTAATGCCAAAATTATGCAATGCGTAATGCAGCAATCAGGCAGTTCGTTATGCAAACTAATTCAATGCGTAATGCAACAATCAGGTAGTTTGTTATGCAGAAATAGTGCAATGTGTAATGCAACAATCAGGCAGTTTGTAATGCAGAAATAAGGCAATGTGTAATGCAACAATAAGGTAGTTCTTAATTTTAATTTTTTTATTTTGAAGGTTTTATAGAGTGCGAACAAGATCCTTGCGGATATCAGAGTGCTTTCCAGTGATCAAAGCTGATTATACATAATGAATAGCATGACACAATATATATGCAGTAATATGAGGGAAAGAGCAAGCATGGGATAAAAATACGAATACACAGGAAAAGTGGTAAGGTACAGAAGCAAGGAATAACAGGACAAAAAACACTGAAAAGTCATGGAAGAACATAACAGGAGCGTCTCGATTGACTAAAGTCCCGAGCAGGGTAAAGTAATCAAGTAAATTTTGCCATGAGAATCGCTTTTACTTCCTTTTTGAAAGAGACGGTAGATGAATTCAGTCTGGTTTCTGGGGAAGAGCATTCCAAATCCTAGGCGCCATCCCGGAGAAGGTTTGTTTATATGTTTTCTTTTTATTGAATCTTTGAGGTTTCAGAAGTAGGTTGTCTGCACCCCTAGAGGACAATGAGAAAGATGTTCCCTCAACGGCCACAATTATTTATAGTATGTGTATATCATATTCTTCATGTTGACAGTGATAAATGCACAACAACTGTGTTTTTCAATAGTTTCAAAAATATATAACATTTATTTTTATTTTTTTAAATATTAGCATTGCTCTCAAGGAAATATTTTCATATTCATTATGTAAAAGTACCAAAAAGACATTTAATCACAAAATCAATATATCGGAAAAATTTTCTTATATAATTCATACAAACAAGAAAACGATATTTTTGTAACATTTCATGACAAAAAACTTATCAAGAAAAGAGAGAAATATATATATAACAATTCATATGCCCCTGAAAGTTCTCACCCAATAACAACATCCACACTCATACATACTAACATAACATACACATGCACTACATAAGAAAAAAAGGGATCTGGGTACTAGTGAGCAGGGAGCCCCCTGCCACTAGGTAGGTCTCAATACTAAGTATGAGACCCCGCACTCTGGTAGTCGACGCGCGTTTCGGCGGCACTAGGCCACCTTCCTCAGGACCTTTTTCCAGATAGTCAGCAACCCAAGGGACCCCAGGGGACACTAAAAGAACAAGGCTTTTGTTTATTTTCTAGACGGTGGTAACAGACCACTATGCCACCGGTAGGAAAGTTTTCACTGTAATCAGTCCCTCTATTTAGGTTTCAAAGAATCTCTGTGATAATACCGAGTTGATAGGCAGACGATGTCGCACGTACTAGAGAGCTAAGTCCATTTTTTACACTTCACTCCAATTATATCCAGGAATGCGTATATATCATAGCAAGAGACTTCTTGTGCTTTTCTATACACGAAGACCCCAAAAAATCGGGTGTATGCACTGCGTGCGGGGTCAAAAAGGAACTCCACGTAGACCGGCGATGTCGGTCTTTTTGACCCCGCACGCAGTGCATACACCCGATTTTTTGGGGTCTTCGTTTGGAAACTAACAGATACGGTTCCTTGGTGTATAGAAAAGCACAAGAAGTCTCTTGCTATGATATATACGCATTCCTGGATATAATTGGAGTGAAGTGTAAAAAATGGACTTAGCTCTCTAGTACGTGCGACATCGTCTGTCTATCAACTCGGTATTATCACAGAGATTCTTTCAAACCTAAATAGAGGGACTGATTACAGTGAAAACTTTCCTACCGGTGGCATAGTGGTCTGTTACCACCGTCTAGAAAATAAACAAAAGCCTTGCTCTTTTAGTGTCCCCTGGGGTCCCTTGGGTTGCTGACTATCTGGAAAAAGGTCCTGAGGAAGGTGGCCTAGTGCCGCCGAAACGCGCGTCGACTACCAGAGTGCGGGGTCTCATACTTAGTATTGAGACCTACCTAGTGGCAGGGGGCTCCCTGCTCACTAGTACCCAGATCCCTTTTTTCTTATGTAGTGCATGTGTATGTTATGTTAGTATGTATGAGTGTGGATGTTGTTATTGGGTGAGAACCTTCAGGGGCATATGAATTGTTATATATATATTTCTCTCTTTTCTTGATAAGTTTTTTGTCATGAAATGTTACAAAAATATTGTTTTCTTGTTTGTATGAATTATATAAGAACATTTTTCCGATATATTGATTTTGTGATTAAATGTCTTTTTGGTACTTTTACATAATGAATATGAAAATATTTCCTTGAGAGCAATGCTAATATTTAAAAAAATAAAAATAAATGTTATATATTTTTGAAACTATTGAAAAACACGGTTGTTGTGCATTTATCACTGTCAACATGAAGAATATGATATACACATACTATAAATAATTGTGGCCGTTGAGGGAACATCTTTCTCATTGTTCTTTATTTTCCCCTCCGTTCCCTGGCCGTTATCCACATTTTTGAGGGGGTCCCATCATTATTGTTTTCTGCACCCCTAGAGGACCTTGAGCCACCAGATATTGTCAATTTATGTGCAAGGTAGATAGGTGCCTTGTGGTGTAAGGTCTTATGTGTCATGCAAGCAATTTTTAGGTGAATTCTTGCTTCAAGCGGGAGCCTGTTCAAGGATTTTTGATCAGGGGAGATGTGGGAACTTCTTTTCAAGCCAGTGATGACTCTTGCTGCAGAGTTTAATGAGGCTCTAAGGGGATCTGTAATCGCTTTTGGAAGGCCGCATAAAGAGACACTTCCATATTCCACACGAGGGATAGCTAGAGCTTGTACAGCCAGCTTGACGTCGTTGACTGGCAAGAAGGGCTTCAGCTTCCTTAGAATGTTTATCAGGAAGTTTGCCCCCTTTGTAGCATTGCTAATGTGTTTCTGCATAGTGAGATTGCTGTCCAGATTTATTCCCAAGGATTTCGCAGAGTCCTCAATAGTTGGTTGAACGTTGAGTGCAGTTAGATGTTGGATTCAGTCTTGCATCAAGGGGATTTTAGCGGGTGAAGCTATAAGGAGGAATTCGGTCTTTAGAGCGTTCAGTTTGAGATGGTTTTCTGCCAACCATGTTTGGGTGTTCATGAGTGTGGTGTTAAGCCGTTTAATGTTTTCTAAGGTATTAATTTTTAGATAAAGTTGTGTATCATCAGCGTACATACAATATTGCACGTTAGACGCTTGTAGAATTTCAATGAGTGGCTCCGTGAACAGGTTAAACAGTGTTGGAGATAGAGAGGATCTTTGCGGGACACCCAGCCTTACTGGTACTGGATTAGAAAGAGTGCTATTGATCTTGAATTGTTGTGTACGGTTATGAAGAAAAGAGGTAAACCAGTTTAGCACTGATCCTGATAGACTCATCCTAAGTTTGAGAAGATCAAGCAGATTTGCGTGTTTGACCGTATCAAAGGCTGAAGATAGGTCTAGCAGAATGAGTAGGCATGATCCGTTCTGGTCAAGGATTTGTAGCGCATCATCAATAATGTGAGTCATGGCAGATTCCGTGCTGTGCCCTGCTCTGAAGCCTGATTGGTGGTTGTTAAGGAGGTCAAAGTGATCAATATGTTTAGTTAGTTGGTGTTGCACACATTCTTCAAGCAATTTGGCCAGGGTAGGGATATTGGATATAGGGCGGTAGTTGTTAAGATCCGTGGGGTCAGCTGTTGGTATCTTTAGGATGGGTGAGACCTGACCGACTTTGAGGGAGTCCAGAATGCAACCTTGTTGCAATGAACTGTTGATAATTTTGGTCCATAGCGGAAGCAACCACGGGTTAGGTCTTTAACAGCATTAGCGGGGAGCGGATCGATGAGGTCGTTGGAAGGTTTCAGGGCATTGAGGATCTCACCCAAAGCCTCTTCAGTATAGGTGCCAAAGGATGCCCAGGCTGCTTCGTTCTTACAGTGAAACTTTGAATGGATTTGGTGTGACGTAGTTGGTGGTGCAGGGGAGGTTTGTGACTGCGGCAGAGAATATAGTAATTGATCATTTAGGAGATCCTTCTCGATGTTGTCGGTCTTCTGAATAAAGAAGGCAGAGAATTTATTACAGTTGGGTTGCGGTTGGGCTACGTCTTGTAACTGTTGAGGTGCGTCCTTAGATTGAGTTTTGATAAGCTCAAAAAGTTTTTTTGAGCGATTTTTAGCTTGGTCTAATTGGTGTCTAAAGAAGTCTGCTTTGGTGCGCTTGATCTTTTTGTAATAGGCATTTCTTTTTTTCTTAGTAACTTGAGGTGATTAGTAGATGGGACTGATTTCCAGTTACGTTCAGAAGCTCTGAGAGATCGTCTGTCTTCATTAAGTAGGCTATTGTACCTGGGGTTTGAGTCTTTATTGGAGACTCTCTTTCGTTGAAGAGGGGCTACCTCATTGATTATTGAGGTGATCGAGTTGAGGTAGTGGTTTGTGAGGTCATGGACGTCTGCTGTGCCAACAGGTGGCAGCAGAAGGTTGTAGCTTGAGGAGGGTAGCGTGTTTGGGTTGAGTAGTTTCAGGTCTCTTTTCCATATCTTTGGTTTGGTGGACTGAACTGAGTAAAATGTTACAGTTTCCTTATTAAAGAAGGTGATGATATGGTGACCAGACCAGTCGCAGGGTTGTATCGTTAACATTAGCATTTCTAGTTCCTGTGAGATGATGAGCTCAGCTATATCCGCAGCATCTGGAGGCAGATCTACAGTTTAGGAGTGTGCATTGAAGACGGGGAGTGATGAGGGAGCAGAAAGGGTCTTGGGTGAGAGGGACACTTCTGAGGTTGCTATTGATTACCCCTCTATTGTTATGTCTGGCAGCTCATAGAGGGTTAGGGTGGGTAGTAGGTATGTTCAAATGAGTAGAGGTAGTGCAATTAGTGGGAGAGGGTTCGTAGGAATGTAGAAGAGATAGAAGATTGCTCTCAGAGAACGGAGTGATGCTACACCTAGGGCGAGATAATGTATTGTGTAGGGGAACTGAATTCCAATTGGGTGGGGTAAATTTAGGGGTGCGATTTATGTGGTGTGGTTGATGGTTTGGGTTAAAGGCTTTTGAGAAAATATTACGCCAAGGTTGACTAGATATCAGAACCTTGAAAGATTGGAGTTCCTTTTTAATATGGTGTAGAGCCAACATTATTTCGTCAAGTCTAAGGTCGGGTACAGTTATGAATGTGGTTGGCGGCTGTGTTCTGCATGTGAATGGCTGCAAAGGTGCAGGTATGGATAGTGTTAGAGGAAGTGTTGTGTGATAGGGTGGATGAGTGGGAGATGTAGATGTCTGAGTAGAGGGGGTAGAAGGTTGTAAAGTAGAAGGGGAAGGGGAAAGTGGGGGGAGGGGATGCTCATCGCAGTAGTGTGGAATCAAGATATGAGACAACCCAAGACCTCGGAGGGGGTGGGTGTTGTGGGGTGAGTACGTGTGAGGAGTATCATTATAGGGCAGTGATGCCGAGAGGGATGTTGGAAGATGTAGATGGCTGAGTAGAGGGGGTGGCTAGTTGTAAAGTGGGAGTGGTAAGGGTGGATGAGGGCAGGGGGTGCTCGGAAGGTAATGCATGATCATTATGTTCCTGTGGTGTCAGGACATGTGGCAAAGCATGACCTTGCATGGGGTGGCTGAGAAGGGGTGAGTACTAGCAGGAGTAGCAATAAAGGGCAAGGATGCGGAGCCAAGAGAGGTGTTGGTGTTAGGGTGGAGGGAAGCTATGGTATTGTAGTGTTGGGGTTCAGTATCTGTTGGTGGGACATATGTTGTATCAGCCGGGTTGGGTGGTCGAATGTGTGGGATTGTTGATGTGTTATGAGGTGTGAGGTTAGGGAGGGTCATCTGGGTGTAGCTAACATAAAAGTCAGACGCCTGAGGTGGATGGGGAGGATGAGAAGCGGGGAAGATAGGAGTTCTGGGTGGTTTTGGTGGGGTGGGGTATAGTGTATTGGGGAGGGGTAAATTGGGTGTCAACGTAGGAGTCTGATGTCGGAAGAGGACAGGGTGAAAGAGGGAAGTCAGGTGTGTTATTTGGTTTTGGTACCGTGACATGTGGTATGTTAGCGGTATCGATAAATTGGGTGGAAATCTCGTAGGACTCCAATGTCGGAAGGGGGCGGGGAGGTTGGGGGCAGGATTGTCAGACTGGTTAGGTGAAGTGACTCCCTGTGTGATGGTAATGGATGGAGATTGGGTAACCACCTGGGGTTTGGACACTATGTTTTTGATGGTAGGGAAGATGTTGTCCAAGAGATTAAGAGTGCGGTCTGTGGCTTGGATGAGGATAATACCGTTATTGTATATGGTGATGGTTGCTGTCGCATGGAAGAGCTGGGAGTGCGAAATACATAGAATAATACCATGTGCAGTTTTCCTCGAGGACGAGATCGAGAGTGAGGTGAGGAATGCTTTCCTCCATTGGGCTATTCGCTTTGTGTGGAAAATAAGGTCAGTGGTTGTAATCCCGTTGTGTGTTGAGAAATAGGGATCGGCAAAGAGTGTTTCAGGGTGCAGTTTTATAAAATTATGTTTGAATCGTTTGGCTGATTTTTTTGTGAGGTTGGAGGGGTAGATTATGTTGTAGGTGTGTGTGCCTGCAAGTTCCATTATAGGGCAGTACAGTAGATGGGATGATATGAGGAGAGATGTGATGAGAGTGTGAACCTTGTAGGGGAGCGTGGTATGAGGTGAGGGGTGCTATGAGGAGGGTCGGTACGGATGGGGAGGACAGTCGGTTGCTGTGGCCAGGTAGTAGCGGGCTGGGTGGGTGGGAGGCGGGGGTGGGGTCTCAGGGGTCCTGATTGTAGTCCAAGGAGCGGGGTGTAGAGTTAGAGTGAGTTCACGAAAGTAGGTGGGACCGGGGAAGAAGTGTAGTGGGAGGGAATGTGATAAAGAGCCTCGTGCGGGTACAAGGTAAGTGTGGAGGTGAGTTGTGGGAGGATGGGAGAGAGGCTATAGGGAGTGGTGGGGCAGAGGAAGGAAGGGAAAAGACCCAGGTATGGGGAAAGAGTACCTTGAGATATGAAACCAGAAGAAAGAGTGGAGATTCTCGAACTGTAGTGAAGGTCTGCGGACTCTCACTTGTAAAGATGGTTCTAAGATGTCTGACACTTTATCATTGTGTAGTCCTTTGTCTGAAACTTTTACGTTTGTTGGTGATCTGAGGTGACTGACTACGTGCACTCAATGGAAAAGACAGTCTAAGATGGCCGACACATTGCCCATATGTAATCCTATGTCTATTTCTATTAGGTGTGTGGGCAGCCAGTGTAGTCCTATTTCCTTGAACTTTAGGGCTGATGGGGTTCTGATGGACATCAATAGTAGTCCTATTTCTCTGTCCACAAGAATGTAAAAGAAGGCATAGTCTTGTTTCTGTTAAGACATCTTGTGGTCACCAGAGGTATAGAGAAAAACAGGCCTTAGCCTTGCCGGTGGATTGGGGTGGCCTCTTAGTCCTTAGTATTTACCACCATAGCCATTTTGGAAGCATACAAACTGTGGGCAATGAAATGCGTAATGCAACAATCAGGTAGTTCGTAATGCAGAACTAATGCAATGTGTAATGCAACAATCAGTTAGTTCGTAATGCAGAAATAATGCAATGCTTAATACACTAATCAGGTAGTTCGTAATGCAGAAATAATGCCATGCGCAATACACTCCAGCACCGATCATAGTGCTTTAGATGGTCTCTCTGCCACTCGTTCTGACTCACGGTCTGCTTCTGCCAACAGATTCCCCACACACGGGTATGGTGTAAACCAAAGTGCAGCTCCGCACTCCAGCCCCGGTACTTCCACTCCTTGGCAAGGACAGGCCGCGATACGAGCTGAAGCAGAAGCTTGTGCTGCAAGAATGGGAGAGGCAGAGAGCGTTTCTCTCCTAGCACCCACCCCGCCCCGGGGGGCGACACACGTCACCTGGGGGTGCGACCTCGCTCTCCTCTCCTCTTCTCACGACTTGGGCCTCCAATTCGACTTTTTGGATTGCTGGCAGTGGGACTCGGGTCCTCCCCGATGGGGATGGTTCGAGTTCCCGCTCTGGCAATGGCGGGCTCGTGCCGGTGGCACAGCTCCTCTGGGGATACTGGTCTGGGCCGCTGGCGATAATGAAGATCACAGGATGCAACAGGGCACACGCACATAGCGTCGCTGAGACTCACTTGAGCTTCGGGTGTGCACGATCACAGGGTAATCCTCACAAAGGTCTCAGGATGCACGAAGCACATGCACACAGCGTCGCTGAGACTCACTTGGACTCCGGGTGTGCACGATAACAGGGCAATCCTCAGAGAGGTTTCAGGCTGCACAAAGCACATGCACACAGCATCGCTTAGACTCAGTTGAGTTCCGGGAGCACAAGATCACAGGAAAATCCTCATGAAGGGCTCAGGCTGCACAAAGCACATGCACACAGCGTCACGGAGGCTCGCTTGGACTCCAGGTGTGCACGGTAACAGGGCAATCCTCACGAAGGTCTCAGGCTGCACAAAGCACAAGCACACAGCGTCACTGAGACTCCGCTTGGACTTGGACTCCAGGTGCCCACGATCACAGGGCAATTCTTACGAGGGTCTCAGGCTGCAAAAAGCACACACACACAGTGTTGCTGAGACACACCTGGAAACTTTTGTTTTTCCTGAGTTTCTACAACAGGGAGTCAGCTCTCCTCGGGCCCTTGGGGATAAGTTACTTTAGGACACAGCACCCAGCAAAGTCCTTTCAAGCAGGTGGACACAGCACACAGCAAAGTCCCTTAGCCTCTCCTTGGTTAAATCAGCAAACTGTAGGCCAGCCCCAGAACACACAGCAAGGGTCAGTCCTTTCCTTCCTTCTCTTCAGCTGTTTCTTCCTTAGCAGATGGTTCGTCTTGACCAAAAAATAGTTTTAATCGATTTCAGTCTTGATCAATCCAACATTCAGGGGTTTCAGCTCTCAAAGTTATACCCTCAAAGTCTTTGAAGTCTTTGTGTTCAGAGGGGCACTGACCCCTGTCCAAACCAGTTCTGGGTGTCTCTCTGCCAGTGACACCTTCTTCCTTTGATAGTGGGGGTCTGGATCCTTAATCACTCAGCAGGAGGTGGAGCCATTGTTTTATGGCAGCAGCCCAGGCCTCTTCACCTACAGGGGCTACTCCTCCTCCCTTCACTCCAGATGCAGGTCAACCTGTTGCTGTCTCACCACCTCCCCTGGGTTCAGACATTTCCCAGAGCCTATCACATTCAAATCCAGACAGTCAATCCACAACCAGGCAGAGACACACAGAAATGTTAGAGCACAAAAACCCAGCCACTTCTAAAAGAGTGGTTTCTAAACACACAATGCGGAAACCACCTTCACAAAAAGATGTGTTATTGAATTGTAGGTGCAAACTCCACGGTAACTCTGCTGCTAAGGAGAAATTTGAGCAGGATGCACTTTAAATGCTGCTCCCACCCACTGCAGATAGTGCAGAGGGGGCACAGATCACGCAGGCTCTGCATCACAACAGCCACCTGACTTAAGGCTCTCCCCATGGTCCCCAATAACCCCTGAAATTCTGGGTTCCCTGGGGGGATAGGGGCAACCCAGAAAAAAATCAATACTGCTGCCAGTGAGAGTAAGAACAGAAAAAATGCCTGCTCCAAAGTGCAGGAGCTGGCTGTGGACACGGGGGCCTCGGGCTTCCCAATGTGGGCACCCAAGGACCTATCAAGCTAGGGTTGCCTCAGGTGGGACAGCAGCATCAACAATATAAAATAACAAAAATAAGTTAAAAAAAAGAATTGCAGTCTTGCAGTTTGAGTACATAAAGAAGTAACAGACGTTCAATAAATATTCATTTAACTCCAGCTGGAGGACCCCATAATGCCTCACTTGGACATGAACCTACCAACAATTGATGTAACTGTTGTGGGGGACTGCAGCAAATTCATAAGCCCCCAAAAATATTTTATATAAAACTTACACTAAGTCTCCTGGGCCATTAAATTCATGATCCCAGGAGAGGTTTTGCATTTTATTCCAGCCCTCGAAGAGCTGTAACTTTCGTTTTTGGGCTCTGGAGTGCAGAGACTGCTAGACGGTGTTCCTATTGCTACATTATGGACCTGAAGAGTGTAAAGAAAGTCTCACAAGCTGCTGGATACTGAATATAAATGTTTTATTGACAATTTCATTGAGAAATATTTAAATCCCCTCCTTGAGCTTTAATGCCGTGGGGACTCCATCCCCCAGGTCCTCACTCATTATATTTTGTTACTGGGGGGGTAGCATGCAGCCACCCTTCCCAAGACATTTAATGGCCCCAGGGAACCTATCTCTATTGCCAGATGTATTATTTATTTAAGGACGCATGGTATGTCCCCGGGGGCATCATCCTTTTGGGGCCAGATTCTAGGTAGTGTCCCGGCTGCCCCATTCCCTGAGACACTGTGTTGTTCCCTTAGGGCACGAGTTATAGTTACCTGCGAAAACTGCAACTGTTGCATTTCTATGGTTCTGTGTGTATAGAGTCAAAACCTAGCTATAACATTTCTGTAATCTATGTTTTTTTCAGTAGATTTCTAAGGTTTTTTAATTCTGTTTACTAACTATAACGTCCCTGAAACCTTTGTTTTTTCAGTGAATATATTTATATGCATACACACACACACACAAACACACACACACACACATATATGGTACAAGGCTCTCATTAGTAAAATATATATATATATATATATATATATATATATATATATATATATATATATATATCAATGCTCGAAGGTGTCCACCTTTGAGTAGCACGCGAACAGCAGCTTGGTTTATGTACAGGTGAGGACGGGGATCCACTCGTAGACCGTTACAGCCCCTGAAGAGAAGCAAATGGAGCTTTGAAACGCGTCGGGCAGATCCCGTACGGAGCGGCGTCTACGAGTGGATCCCCGTCCTCACCTATACGTAAACCAAGCTGCTGTTCGCGTGCTACTCAAAGGTGGACACCTTCGAGCCTTGATATATATATATATATATTCACTGAAAAAACCATAGGTTATAGACCATATATAGTTAGGAATTAGCATTTAGAAAACCTTATTTTACTCACACAAAACCATTGAAATTCCATATATAGTTAGTTGCACTAACTATATATCGCGCACCCGCAATCCACTGCTGATGATGTCACATATTACATCATTCATGACATGGTCAGTGACATCACTGATAACAACATCCAGTGATTTTTTGTTTCTATAAAGTTTAAATATGTCTTACATATTGAAGAATGAGTGGATGTGTAAGTGTCTGGACGAAGGATTTAGTAGGTGCATGACTGACTGTATGAGTGAGTGATTAAATGTGTCTCACTGACTGCATGGGTTAGTGACTAAACTGTCTTAATTTGTGCATCATTATGTCTGTTGTTCTGTAAACTGCTGCATGTGTTGATCAGTAGCTATATGAGTAACTATATGGGTTATTGATTGATTGCCCAAGTATTTGTATGGGAGACTGAGTGTGTGTGTGGCTAGCTGGGAGGTGTGTGACTCTGTGCAGATCAATCTGTACTTGTATCAATGATTGTATAAGAAGGTAAGTATGTGTTAGTATATGTTTGAAAATGTAAGGTGCTCTATGTTTAACTGTATAGACAAGAAAATGGAAGTGTCATTGATTCTTTACAGGACTGACTAGGTGTGTGAGTAACTCCATGGATGAGTGGCAGACTGTGAGTGTCTGTATAGGTGTATGAGTGCATATGATAGTGTTGTAAAGATGAGTGATTGTATGTATGAATGATTGTATGGGTGAATGAGTGAAGGTGTGTGTAGACGTAGCAATCAGTGAGTGCGTATGTAGTAACTAGTATTGGTGTGTCAATGGTTTCAAAAATTATACTCTCTTTTTAACACTGGGTGAAACAGAGGTTATATTAAAATGTGAGGAGATGCATTGTATTGTCACATGAATGATATCATCAGTGATGTGGTCATTGATGTCAAATGAGATGTCATCAGTGATGTCATCAGTGATGTCATTTGAGATGTCATCAGTGATGTCATCAGTGATGTCACTGACCATGTCATGAATGATGTAATATGTGACATCATCAGCAGTGGATTGCGGGTGCGCGATATATAGTTAGTGCAACTAACTATATATGGAATTTCAATGGTTTTGTGTGAGTAAAATAAGGTTTTCTAAATGCTAATTCCTAACTATATATGGTCTATAACCTATGGTTTTTTCAGTGAATTTTCAAGGTTTTGTAAATGCTAATTCCTAACTATATATGGTCTATAACCTATGGTTTTTTCTGTGAATTTCATTGGTTTTTTAACAGCTAATATCTGTAGCTGTAAAATGTATTCTTCTTTAAATCCAAAAATATATTTTATATGTTTATGAATAATTTTTTTTTTAAATATTTTTTTTTCTTCGTTCCCGCTTCGCGAATCGGGAAGCTTCCCGTTAGCTGACCTTGATGCCGCGAAATAGACCGCGAGCCGGTAAACGTTTCTTTACTGCAAGTGCCGCGTTAGAAAACAACATCGTGACGCCTCCCGTCCGCATGACGTTTCACGTTGTCGCGTGATACGTCATATGACGTGCTACGTTAGCGAACTGGTACGCGAAGCGAGTCGCAAAGCGCAGGTTTCTGGAAGCAAACCGGGAGGCCCTGCAAAGCGCTTAACGTAAACACAGCAAGTCATGTGACTTGGTAATAACACTTTTCATTGGTTCATTTCACTTTTGGTTTCCTAATGATGTAAGACTAGGTCATATAATCTAAAATGAACACTTTTGATTGGTTGAGAACTCTTGTTTTTCCCAAATGATGAAAATCCCTCCTTCTTTCCTCACTCTGACTTTCATCATTGTGAGAGAAAGACCCTTTATGATCACTGAGCAATGGCTTCTTTAGTAGCTTCAGCTGGTGCTTCCCCACCACCTCCACCACATCCAAGGAAGAGTGGACCACCTGCTCAAGTTATAATTCAACAAGAAGAAGAAGAAGAGGAACAGGACGACGAGCACGAAGAGAGGCAGTTTTTGCCTGAGCAGCCCAGGACGTCTCACCGGAAAGAAAACTTCATTTGGCAATTTTTTAAAATTCCCAAAGGTCAGAAAAAAGTAAATGCAAGATACGTAACTTGCCTTATATGTCAAGATAGACTGTCCAGAGGAACCGAGAAAAAATACAGTTTCGGAAACTACACAATGCATCGCCATATGACTAGGTGGCATCCTAACAACTACAGTGCTGCACAGTTTCGGAACGACCTAGATAATCTCCCTATTATAGCCAGAAGATCTGTTGTACCGGAAGTAACGGGACCAGAGGGCAGGGAGATGGTGCCAAATATACAAATGAAATTTGGTGAAGTAAAACACACCTGCGTATTTTGCGATGGATTCATTTCCTACGGAGAAAAAAGCATCACTCTGATCAACAGAGCTATTGACTATCATATGCAAGTTTGTACGAAACGCCCAAAATAATAAATACTTCTTTTTTTGTTTTGTTGCTCCTGTTGAGCCCTTTACAATGAATCGTTTTCATTGCCCCCTCCAAGAAAAACCCAAAAAAATATAAAACTTCAGAAAAATTCAAAAAAAGTAAAAAAATGTTCCGAAAAATAATAAAAAAAATATAAAACAAAAACAATAAAAAAAAAAGTTCTTTTCAGAACTACCTCCCCGTTATTAAAAAATTGGTACAATATTTGGAACTGTGCCAACCTCTATTTCTCTTAGTTCGCTTCCCAGTTCGCTCGCCGGTACGCGAACTAGAAGCGAACCAAAAACAGTAAGTATAAGGGAAGGAAACAGACACTTATGTTAAAAGAAAGACAGCTATAGGGGAGTAAACTAGAGATACTATTGCCCGTAATCCACTGCTGATGATGTCACATATTACATCATTCATGACATGCTCAGTGACATCATCAGCAGAGGATTGCGGGTTTTTTGGCAACGTGCCTTATCCACGGTTTAATAACGCTGCCTTTTGCTTTATATAAGTTTTCAAATTGTATGAAATATATACCAATAGGTCGTTATGAACCTTTAGGTAGTGCTTTTCTTCATGAGGTCTGGTCGCTTCCATACACATACAGATGTTTCAAAGATGATCATGAAGTTTATCTGAATGGAGAGGAATGCACTGAGACGCCAGATCATTCACTAATGTGTAGGCACAAACAGTTACACGGTTCATGCAACAAACACCGACCAAATATGGCTTGCGTGTTGCAAGGCACGCCAGTTCCTGCTATCATCCCCACGTTCAAGTTGTTGGAAAATGGTAGTTATTAGATGCTCAATAATGAAGATTGTTCTGAGTTAATTGAAAAGGGTCTGCACCTCTGTACGGGTGTTCGCTATGTGAAGCACGAAAGTTTCACGGGCCGAACTCAAGGCCACCTCTCTCTGAGACAAAAGAGCTCTTATTCTTGCCATGCCGTTGAAATCTGTCCCAAGGTTGGTATTTGTGGCCAGATTGAAAACTCCCTATGTTCATGTGTGGGAGGAAATAGAACATTTCTGCAGCAAATAACCCGTTCACTTACTGTTACGATAAAAGGAATACTTTTAATTCAGATTTGCCTTTCAATTTCAGCAAGATGGTTCCGACTATCTTTAACGCATCCTCCACAAAGACCCTGGCGCACTTTTTTAAAGTTGTTACCAGTGGTCTCGTGACTTCATTTGAGAAAATCTTTGGAGTCATCCCTGCTTCCTTTCATTCTATTTTCTCCACTCTGGTTCGTGGATTGGCATTTTTACTTGCATTACCAGCGGACGCTCTTGTGCTTTTTTACATTTTTAAATATGGATGTCCCTCCTATGCAACCTCCCACCCTGCAGCTGCTGACACTGTTCCGCAATCGCATGCTAGAATATTATGGCACAATGCCGTTGGCGATATTAAGCACGGCATATGGATTATCTTTTCGATTCTCCTACTTCACCTGTGTCCAGCCTGTATTTCACTGCCTGACCTGTGATTTCGATTGGGCCATTGATTTGTGTCTCTGCGGACCGGTTTCTCCTGACGTCGACTTTAATCAGCTGGTGACTCCTATCATTACTCACGAGTTGGTTTGTCCTGGCGAAAGGATTATGGCTGTGGCATTGATGCATGGACTACTTGGTCCCTGGAATTTACTGGCGGCAGCACAGTCTTTCTTGGAACAGAGCTTTCTTGAAAACCCACCGAGCTGTCCTCTGATGGTGATAGAGGATCCGGTGCTGGGAGAGCACGTATGTTCTTTTCCGCTTTTAAATTGGATGGCTGAACTGTTTTCGGATGAAGACGGTGACTTCCTATTGGAGGCTGTTGCAGCTTATTTTGCATACACAGTTATGTCATAGACCTTTTTCATGTTTGATATGCTGAGTACTAGCATTTCATTGACAATTCATTGACTTATTTGTCAAGTTTTTATTATTTACCTTGCCTATTGGCTTAAGACTCGATAAAGTACTTGGCTGTTTTATTTTTCTTTAGCATTAAATTTTCCTAGTTTTTAATGCTTTACCTTGCGGACCGTCCACATATAAACTTGCAATCTGCTCTCATGAGATGGCACTTCTATTATCTTATTCAGTTCGTTTCCGGATCATGGGGAGGTGTCATCTAGGTCCTGGATATCTTTACACCGTGTTAAGTTAGCATGGGCTCATTACCGGTTTAAACGCCATTTTTCCTTTTTTGCAACTTCTGTACACGACACTTAGTTGTTGCTTTAGCTTTCCACCTAGTAGTTCATCGTGGTTTACATGAGAATAATATGTTATTGCTCTACTATCTGCTTTGCTTGTTAAACTATATCTGTACAGCGAGTGCTAAAGTTTCAAGAACAACACGATACAGAATTGTTATGAGGTCTGATCTCCACGACTTCATACTCATAACATAAGTGCAACTTCTGCCAATTCTGGGCATGAGGCGGGTTTTATATTGCTTTGCCGAACACACATACACAACAGTTGATGCGGTTCACATGAAGAGAGAGCTGGTGTATGCTGATGTGATTCCTTCAAATCTAAGACACTAAAGTATGGGCACGCCCTAAACCAACACAAAGAGACCTTCTTAGCAAATAATATAATATGTGTATTAGGGAGGGTGAGATATAAGCAGCCGCGGGCCGTGGAGGGAGTTACGGTGAGGCAGGGAGGCGGGGAGGGGGAGAAGCAGGGTGGAGCCCTCTCTACCTTGCCCCTCCCCCTCACCGCCTCCCTGCCCCACCGTAACTCCCTCCACGGCCCGCGGCTGCTTATAAGTGTTGCTAACTCTTATTCATTTACAGCATGTTAACATACTGTCACCATTCGCTTTTTATGTACTAGTAACTATGCTGGTAATTTTGCTACTGATAATATGTGTACTTGTATTCTCCACCCTGCTTCTCCCCCTCCCCGCCTCCCTGCCTCACCGTAACTCCCTCCACGGCCCGCGGCTGCTTATAAGTGTTGCTAACTCTTATTCATTTACAGCATATTAACATACTATCACCATTCGCTTTTTATGTACTAGTAACTATGCTGGTAATTTTGCTACTGATAATATGTGTACTTCTATTATCTAAGATACTACGCCTGAGAAGACGGCATTAGTAAATAAACATTTCAAATACACATGTGTTCTTCTTAACTCCATGTTCTGGTTTCTAAGAAATATATAACGACCGACTGTTCATGAGTTCCACGTATCCTGAGGTACTATAAGTTCATATTCTGGATTGTCTAAACATTGAGAGTTTGTTATATCCAATGTGACACTGTACCTAGCTTGCTAAGGAGTTTTTGATTACTAACGTGAGTTTTGGGACACCCTAATTCGCCGAGGTTCCAATCCTCTGTCCACAGTTCTGTGTGAGAACAGAAACCCTGCGACAGGGGCACCCCCGACCCTTGCTGGAGCTTCATCACACTTGCGATACAACTCCAGCAATGCGCCACCTTTACGGCACAGATACATCACGCATCTGTGCTGTTTTTGCCCCATGATGCGCCGCATTGTAAATGCAGCACACCATAGGTGACGGAACAGCGGCACAGAATGACTAACACATCCCTGGTGATGCGCCAGTCATCATAAATGTATCCCTATGCTTCTTATCTTGTTAGAGATGAACCGCCATATGTATCATCAAAGTTTTTTGCATTTCCTAAATAGCGAACTTTAAGGAATAAATAGCGATTCTTTACCATTCCTAGTTTGCGATGAGCTATTTGCTAATTACAAATTACCCATTCATTTCCTTCATTTCCATAGGGCGGTTGGACTCACTTTTAGCTCGAACGGCTGAATGGATTTCCACGAAACTTGGCAAAATTGTAGGGACTGGTAGCCCGATGTGCCTTTGCTATGTCTCAAGATATATGCTCCAGTGGTTTTTACGAAAATTAACTTTGAAAAATATATATTGGGCTACATTGGCCTATATATATGTTGGAGCCCAAATGTAGCCCAATGTAGCCCAATGAAGCCCAATGTAGCCCAATGTAGCCCAAAGATGGCCGCCAGACACACAAAAAAACAAATGTAGCCCAACTATCAGCCAGATGTAGCCCAACTATAGCCCAGTGACAGAATGACCAATCAGCTTCGCAAACCTCCGTTACGCGAAGCGGAGCGCTGTTACAGATATATATCTTTTTTTGAACGTTAATTTCTCAAAATCCACTGGAGCACATATATTGAGACCTAGCAAAGGCACATCGGGCTACCAGTCCCTAATATTTTGCCAAGTTTCGTGCAAATCCATTCAGCCGTTCGATTATTATTATTATTATTTTTTTTTGCCCCGCGGGGCCCTTTTAAAACCTCCACATCAAACCTAGGGGGTCAGCGAGGATCTACTATGCCCCCTTATAGTTATTTCCCCCTTTGTTTTGACCTCCTCTTGTCTCTCGATCCTACCGAGAGACAAGATGGCGGCCGCTACGGACTTTTTGGAATGTTGACAGACGCCGGAGAACCAATCAGCTTCGCTTCACAAAGCTCCGTTGCGCGTAAAGTACGCGTCCTGGGACGCTGCCAGGTCCGCTGTTACAGATATATATCTTTTTTTAAACGTTAATTTCTCAAAATCCACTGGAGCACATATATTGAGACCTACAAAAGGCACATCGGGCTACCAGTCCCTACAATTTTGCCAAGTTTCGTGCAAATCCATTCAGCCGTTCGGGCTAAAAGTGAGGCCAACCGCCCTATGGAAAACTCAATGTTAAAAACACGTTTTGGGACCCCCCTTTTTTCTCAGCCCCCCCTTGACGAACCCCCCCCAAATTTTCAAGGGCTGCTCAGAAACAAAATGTGCCATTTTCCTGAAAATTTCAGCCAATTCCATCCACAAACGCCAAAGTTATTAGACATAGAATTTTCAAAAATCCCATAGAGAAAAAATCCTAACTATATATACCTACTGGCGACCGCCAGTAGGTAATATATATATATATATATATATATGTATATATTTATTTATTTTTACCAATGAGAGGCTTGTGCCCTTTTTGATATAATACAGGACTTGTACCCATACAGGACACGGGCACTGCTAGGTAGATGAGACTGGTAGATTACAAGGCTCTCCTCAGTAAAATATATTTTTATATGTACATGTAGGAAATTGGGTTTTGGGTTAAAAAGGGTAGAATCCTTCTCAAGCATAAACCACAATCCCTGTCAGGGTGAACCACAAACTCACTAGATTATTTTGTACTTAACCCTCGGATAACTTGCACATAAGCAGTCAGGCTTAACTTAGAGGTAATGTATTAAGTATTTATGCAGCAATCAAATAGTAAAATCCCACACCAATTTAAAAGAATAGAGAAAAATGTAATCAATAATTTGACAGTGGAACGACAAAAATCCAATCAGAAGAACAAGAGTTATGAGTTTTTAAAGTTTTTTGCACCAAGAAGAGCATAAAAGATCAAAGCACCAACCACGGGCATCTAGATGTTCTTTATGAGTGTGCTGAGGCAGCTCATTTGAAATGTTAGTGGGGCAGGGAAACGCTCCGCCTCATACATCGTGAGAAGATGGCTCATTCTGCCTACATCAAGTTCCTCTTTGTATCACTATCTGGTAGGTATACACAAAGGCCTGTTGTATAGCTCCTATATATCCTTATATCGTGTTAAGTTAGCATAGGTACATTTGAGATTTAAACGCCATTTTTCCTTTCTTGCAACTTCTGCACACGACCCTTAATTGTTGACTTAGCTTTCAACCTAGTGGTTTGCCGTGGTGTATGTGAGAATAATATGTTATTGCTCTGATATCAGTTTTGTTTAATAAACCATGTCTGCACGGAGAGTGCTGAAGTTTCAGGAGCAACACGATATGGAATTGTTATGAGGTCTGATCTCCACGCCTTCATAGTCATAACACAAGTGCAGCCTTTGCCAACTTGGGCTTGAGGCTGGATTGATATTGCTTTGCACGAGAATTGTTAACACACTTGATGCGGTGCACATGCAGAGAGAGCTGGTGTATGCTGATGTGATTCCTTCATGCTAGGACACTAAGGTATGGGCCCGCCCTAAAACAACCCAAAGAGACCTTCTTAGCTAATAATATAATATATGTGTCAGGGAGGGTGAGATATAAGTGTTGTTAACTCTTATTCATTACAGCATGTTAACATGCTGTCACCATTCGCTTTTTATGTCTTAGTAACTATGCTGATAATTTTGCTACTGATAATAAGTGTACTTGTATTATCTAAGATACTGCGCCTGAGAAGACGGCATTAGTAAATAAACATTTCAAATGCACATGTGTCTTCTTTACTCCATGTTCTGGTTTGTAATGATAATATAACGAAAGAGTGTTCATGAGTCCCACGTACCCTGAGGTACTGTAAGTTCATGTTCTGGTTTGTCTAAACATTGGGTGTTTGATATGTCCGATGAGACACTGTAGCTAGCTCGGTAAGGGGTGAGTTGGTTGCTAAGGTAAGTTTTGGTACATCCTAATTTGCCGAGGTTCCACTCCTCTGTGCACAGTTCTGTGTGAGTACAGAAACCCTGCAACATGGCGCCCAACGGTTTCGGTGGTCTTATATCATGACACTCGAGTAGTTTATCGTTCATGCCTTAACCCCTTCACGTCCGTTTCCGGAAAACGGGGTGTCGGTGAAACCTACCTATTTTTTGAAGTAGGTCTTTATTCAAGCTTGATTCTTTCTTAAACGGTTTCTTTGAATTACTACCCAGTTGTGCTACAAAGTATTCTTTGTGTTTTCTTATTTCCAATACTGTAATGGCGGCAGCGGTGGCTATTGCGCAGCTTAGTCGCGTAGCGGTACGCAACCATCTTCAGACGTACCAAGTCCCAGTAGATGGGATGGCTGTGATTTTCGTGGTATGTGCAGATCCGGCACTTGGGTTACGTTTCCGGCTGTGGACGCTAATTCTGGTTTGTTCCACTCCTACACCGCCTCGGATGTCCCGGCTGAATATACGCCGTACAGGGCGTTGGAAATACCTATTGATCATTGGCAGCATCGAATTTGGTTTGATGGCGCCCTCCCCCACTCTATGTCCCCTGCGAGGTTAGGTCCACTCTCAATTCCAGGTACTAATTGGCCTGCGTTGGGTGGCTTTACCCCGCACCCGAATCACGGGGCTTGCACCCTGGCTGAAATTCGCAGGCTGCATGTAGTTTCCATTTCCGTGATTCGTGCTTTAGTGCAATACATCGGTCGACATCTTCCTGGTGGTCCCCAGGGGGGTGCGGCCGCTCCCATGGAACGAGGCGGTATGCGTCTCAATCCAGTGATGGTAAATTCGGTTTTTGGTGCGCGTCCTGTTGACAACGATGACTTCCCATTCTGGCTAGCAGAGAAGTTTGATCAACTGGAGGCGGTTTTTCCGAATTCTACTCCTGCTGATAAACATAGAATGTTAACGATTACTCTACCGAAGGATATTACTCCTGAACTTGCTGACTGTGACAGCTGGGGAAAAACATTTGCGGCAGTTTATACAAGGTGTTTCGGCACCCCGTCTATGACTGCCCTGCCTGAAATCGTTAGACGTGTTCAGAATGATCACGGTCCAGAGGCAGCGGTTGAATTGGGTATGCGCCTGTGTGGTTCTTTTGAGATTGTAAGTGATCTCATTCTCTCCAATGTTAAAGGAGATGCAGTTAACTTTCAGGTGTCGAATGCTTTGGCTGCTCTGCCCGATGCCGACAAACCCCGCCAGTTAGCAAAGATTGTGGTGGCCGCTTATAACACAATTGGCCGCACAAGTAGAGGTCTAAAATATTTTCCAGTAAAGGAGAAAAAACAACCACAGGGACAATCTGCAGTGACAGATGCCCAGCCCAAGTCCAAGAAACAAAATTGGCCTAAAAAACAGACACAGGGGAAGCAGACAACGCAGACTCAGGGTAATTTTCCTGCAATACAAGCTCCTGCGCCACCCGAAAAAGTTTATGATTTGCGCGACCGCGCGATGATTAAATCGCCTGATCGTTTTCAGGGTTCTGATCAACGCTCTCCTCGTTCCTTTCAGGACACATCGGCTCCCAAGACCGGTGGAGGAGGAGGGGGTGGACGTGGACGTGGTGGCCAACTAGGACGTGGTCAGTCCCGCCAGACGGACGGCGCAGTGTAGCAGGAGGATTCTACGCCTAGGCGTCCGCAGTTTGGAAAAAGAAAGTCGCAGCCTTAACAGCGCATCGATATGCCACAGATAGTGAGAACGCGGCTTCGGAATCTGACGTGGGCTCTGACCTTGCTGGACAGCGCGGCGGAGATAACCATAGTCAGAGAGGCGCTGCGTCCACTACTGAGGGTGACAGCGACTGATGTCTACGTTGTGATAGAAACAGCGGATACGAGACTTGCTCCCCCTGAAAGACTATATGAAATTGTCCTGTTAATTGAAGGTGACATACAGCGTACCGTTAAAGGTGTATTTTGGGAGAATCTGTCTTCTACATATGATATTTTACTTTCGGAGGCTGACTGGCCCCCACCTTTTGTGCTCGCGGCGCCGCGAGGGGAGGAGGTAATCCTACCCGGTTTCGCGAACACTGTCTCGAATGAGCATGCGCAGCATTTTGCAGAAGAGTGGGCTCGGGCTCTCGCGCCGGCTCTGTACCGTAACCAATGTGGTTGGGATAAATTGTCGCCTTGCCACGAAATTCCGTTGCGGTCTCAGCCGCAGCCTCAACCTCAATATCCCATTCGGCGTGAAGCAATATCTTCCGTCGCGGAAATCCTTGAACAATTGGAATATCAGGGAGTTATTGAAACGTGTGTGTCACCGATGAATAATCCCCTTTTTACTGTGAATAAACCTGACGGATCATATCGTTTGGTTTTGGATTACCGGCATTTAAACTCGCATTGCCGTAACTGTGCAGTACAGAATACCCACGGCTCTGCCCTAGTGGATAGTCTCGTGCGTAAGCGTTTCAAGACAACGCTTGACATATCCAATGGTTTTTATGCCCACAGATTGGACAGCTTTAGCTCCCAATGGACCAGTTTTACAAGCGCTGGAGTCCAAAAGCAATTCCGGCGTCTTCCAATGGGCTACGAGAATAGTCCTGGTGTATTTACCGCTCGAATTGTCTCTATTCTGGAGGCACTCGACCCTGATGCTTTTTCGTATGTGGATGACATATATCTCACAGACGACGATATTTGGGAGCATCTGTGTCGTGTAAATTCTCTTGTTTGCAACTTCGCAGACATGGGTTACAAATTCAACTTTGCAAAATCGCACATTGCTGAACACACAGTGTTGTTTTTGGGCTATGAGCTCAACAATGAAGGTAGAGGTTTGGCTCCTCACTTCTTGGAGAAGTGCGCACAATTGCGCGCACCAACAACTCTGAAAAAATTACAATCCTTACTGGGCTTTTTGAATTTCGGCAGAACTTACATTCCGGAATATGCCCAGCGTATCAAGCCTTTGTATGCTTTGATACAACCAACTTTCTCAAAATCATGCTGGCTGCCTGAGCATTCAGCCATTTTGCAATCCTTGCAGGCTGATCTGCTCGCTTCTAAATATTTACTGACTCGTGATAACCACACCAACCTGGTCATAAGAATAATTCCTGGGACGGTGGGTTTCACTTACCTCACTTTTAATGAAGGTGACACAGTACCTATTGCTTACAAGTCACACTTGTACACCTCGGCTGAGATGCGGTTTCCCACCATAGAAAAGGTTTTAACTGCTGTACAGATGGCTATTCTAAAGGAACGAGCTCTGTCACAGGGGAAACGCATGCTAGTGGTAACACCCTGTCCTCATTTGGAGGCAGTCACGAAAGCGAGTGTACCAAATTCAAAAGCTTTGCACCCTCGGTGGATTCAGTGGGCTGCGTCATTGTCATCCTCGGATGTCAAGTTTATTTTTGACGCTTCCTTACGGTCGCAGGAGTACTTGCAGTATGAATTCGTTCATCCTGCTCCTCTGGCGATGCGACCTTTGGAGGACTTCCATTGCATCATTTACACTGATGGGTCGGCGCAGGTTGCGCATGGCTCTAAACATGCCTACGTTTCCGCATGCGCCATTGTGGTCGGTGCTATGTTGAATGATGAGTTCATTTCCAGGGAGGTACACACGTTGCCCCTGGGCGATTGCACCGCACAATTGGCAGAGCTTCGTGCTCTCTTACTAGCTTTGGAGTACGCAGATCCAATTGTTACTACTCTAATTGTAAGTGATTCTTACTACTGTGTCCAGTCTTACAATGAAAACTTGTTCTTTTGGATTCAAAATGATTTTCATGATTCCAAGGGTAGCACAATAAAACATAAAATGATCTGGGTTCGAGTGGCAGAGCTTAAGGCTATGTTGCCACTCGTTTATGTGATTCATACTCTCGGTCATCAGCGCGTGGGAGTTCACGCTGTTGGCAACTCGCTTGCTGATGAAGCAGCGAAATCAGCAGTATCTACATACTTAGTTGCAGCAGTTACTAGGTCGAAAACCAAGATTGATAGCGACATCTTGGCAGCGATTGCTGCCTCTGAGAAGGGAAGTAAACATCCTTCGGGATTCCCTTCGAAGTATAATTACCACTTAAGTCCCGAAAAGGTTCCTTTTGTGACAATTCCCGATGTTGGGGAACGGCTGATTCCCAACTCGGATCGCAGAACAGACTTGATTACAGCGGCTCATGAAGGTGTGGCGTCTGCGCATGCGGGCGTCTCAGCCACTGTAACGCAACTACAACAACGTTTCTGGTGGCGGGGACTGTACAAACAGACGCGTGATTATGTCCTTCTTTGTGACATATGCCAGCAGATTAAACCTTCAACTGCTACGCGTCCGCCTCAGACTCAGTTGTACATTTCTAATAAACCACTAGGCTGTGTTTATTTAGATCACTGCGGTCCATTTTCATCTGATACTGCGTATAAATACATCTTAGTAGCAGTTGACTCATGCACACGCTTTGTGTGGTTATGGCCACATCGCAGCGCTGATTCCCGGACTGTCATCAGAGATTTGCGTATCTTTATAGGGATTTTTGCCTGTGGTACCTTCCATTCGGATCAGGGTCCGGCTTTCGCCTCTAAGGCGTATAAGGATGCCATGACTTCGATGGGGGTCCAAGTCAAGTTTTCGTCACCCTACAGACCCGAGGGTAATAGTGTAGTTGAACGAATGAACCGTGATTTAAAGCAATCTTTGACAGCCCGAGTTATAGGCACTGGCAGAAATTGGCTGGCT
This sequence comes from Lissotriton helveticus, assembly GCF_964261635.1. Lineage (NCBI taxonomy): Eukaryota > Metazoa > Chordata > Amphibia > Caudata > Salamandridae > Lissotriton > Lissotriton helveticus. Next base: position 595,404,357 of record NC_136063.1, on the reverse strand, counting down.
CACCTCTATGGCGTGCAGCGTGCTCTTAATAATCTCCCTAGAAGGTCTCTGGGTGGGCGGACCCCATACGAAATGCTCTTTGGCATCAAGATGTTCGTCCCTGACCTTGACGGTCTAGACTCGGTGGTTCGCGCCACTTCATTTGACGCAGATGAACATTGCAATGTTTTACAGAATCTACAAAAGACGAGAGACACTCTTGCAAAGGAACATTTGCCCTCCACATCGGATGATGCGTTGCAGATCCCGGTAGTTGGCTGGCTACCCCAAGTTGGAGAACTGGTTCGAGAGAAGATCGACAACAAGAAAGAGTTTGGTCCCTCCTATCGAGCTCCGGTCCCAGTGCTTGGAGTGAAGGGCACAAGAACAGTCATTTTACCACCACTTCCAGGTCGTAAGGAAAACAGGTTTATTTCTATTGACAATGTCAAGATACACAGAGTGGCCGATTCTTCTTAGCATGACACCGGCTGTTTCCTGTCCTTCCATTGTGAGAAATTCAATTATGCCCACTGCTTCTAATAATGAACCTGAGGTGGCCATCGAATTACCTGCTGTTTCCACTCCATTATTGAATACTTTACCAGGAACTAACCTTGATGAGACAGACTATACATACCCCACTGATTTGTCCATGCCTGACCTGCAAGCTCGTTTAGCCACGGAATCCAGATTTTCATTTGACTCTGCTTCCCTTGCCTCGAAAAAACCCTCTAAAATTGCATTATATGCTAGCCTGTTTAAAAAACATTTTTTGATACCTCCTTGGATATACATTTGGCTGGTCCTTTTTTCAGTTTACCTTTTTATGTCAATTGGTTTTGTGTTTTATTTTTTTCGGATTATGAATGGACACTATGTCGAGGAGAGAACTTGCATTACTCATTTGAATGGAACTTTGGCCCCACTTTCCTCTTCACATTCTACACACAGATTAAAAAGAGACTTGACTTTGGTTAACATCACAGCGTGGCCTGTTCTGGATGGAATCGCGTGGGATGCAGTTCGTTTTCAGATTCATGGTCCAACGGAAGTCGTTAATGTCCCTAATGTACTAAGAGTTAATATGGGGGATGTGGTGAAACAAAACATTCGTTCTGATGATTGGGATGTTAATGCTGTGGAAAGTTTGTTTTCAGATTTGAAATATTATGCTGCTTTTGATGCTGAGGATTTATATTTAGAATCTGCTAATTATGGTGAATTGTTCTGTTACCAACATTATGGCAATCACTTCTTACACAAGACATCTTCCCGAAGGGATGCGGTTAATTTTACTCAGTGGGAACATTGCCCAGCACCAACACAAGGGAGTTCAGAAACGTTTCTTAAAAAGTATACTTATTTCACTGACTTTAATCAGTCCAATCCCGAGTCCTTTTATTTTAAATTTCACAAACAGCCACTGTCCAAGGTTCGACTTACAAATACAAAATTGTTATATTCAAAGGCCTTCCTGGATCAATTAGTTACTGGAGGGTATGAGTTATGGAAGGATACCATAGACCTTAAATCAGTTTGGGGCTCAAGGGCCTGGCAGGTACAAGGCACTGAGGCTTTGCACCGTGCATGTCTCATCCCAAATCATATGTGGTTTTTAAATGAAACCATTTCCCAGACCACGTGCTTTGGATTGGCTACATCTAAAAGGTTAAACACCCCGTCTTTCCCGGAGTTGGAGGAATATGAGAATTGGAGTAATTTTACTAAATTGTCCATTAGAGATATACAGGCTCTGCTTCTGAATTCCTCCTTTAACATTTCCAGTATGACTCCCAAGGGTTGGCTGCTTTGGCACCGTAGTGCTGATTCTTGCCAAAAAAGATTTTTAAATATAACTGACGGGTTTAAGACTGTTAGATCTGATCCCCGTTTTGATTTGAGTCATACTGTCACCTCTTACTCTGTTGGCAAGTTGTGTCAAGCTTGGCTGAAACATTCAACTTTACCTGCGGTTAAGTATCACCTTTCCAAACTGATTGCAGACGTGGATTTGAATGATTTCATTAAGGGCCCAGCTAGTGGCAGGTCGAAAAGGTGGTTATATGGTGTTTACAATGAAATTTGGAAACTCTCACAGATTGAGGCTGCTTCACGCCTTAGGGCTATTGATCAGGCAAATCTTGAGAAAGTGCTTGCAGTGGTTGACAATAGCATTAACGTGCTTTCCTCTAGAATTTACACATTAGATAATATTGTGTCGTCTGTTGTTGATATTGTGCATGATGAAGTGTCTGTATTATACCATGGTCAAAATCAATTACGTTCAATCATGCAGTTTGCATGGACACTACAGACTCTAAAAATGGGTAAAGTTCCCTGGGGATACATGAACGTTTCCTCTTTATTTGCACCATTTAATTTGACAGACAAACAACGCTTGCTTTCAATGCGTGATGCTTCCTTTTCTATGCTCCATATTGAAAGATTGGAATCTTTACCTTTTTCTGTGGCAGAGACCACTGCTGCTACGTGGCTTATCCACGGTTTAATAACGCTGCCTTTTGCTTTATATAAGTTTTCAAATTGTATGAAATATGTGCCAATAGGTCGTTTTGAACCCTTAGGTAGCGGTTTTCTTCATGAGGTCTGGTCACTGCCATACACATACAGATGTTTCAAGGATGAACAAGAGGTTTATCTAACAGGGGATGAGTGTACTGAGACGCCAGATCATTCTTTAATGTGCAGACACATACAGTTACACGGTTCATGTAACAAGGACCGACCGAATATGGCTTGCGTTTTACAGGGCACGCCAGTTCCTGCTATCATCCCCACGTTTAAATTGTTAGAGAATGGTAGTTATTTAATGCTCAATAATGAAAACTGTTGTGGTTTAATTAAAGGTATAGCTTTCATAGTAACGGTTAGTGAGCGAGTTATTTGCTGCAGAAATGTTCTTTATCCTCCCACACGTGAACATAGGGAGTCTTCCATTTGGCCACAGATACCGACCTTGGGAGCAGAATTCAGCGGCATGGCTAGAATAAGAGCTCTATTGTCCCAGAAAGAGGTGGCCTTGAGCTCGGCCCGTGAAACTTTCGTGCTTCACATTGCTAACACCCGTACGGAGGTTCAGGCTCTTTTAAACACTGATTTGCCTTTGCATTTCGGAGCCATGGTCCGTTCTATCTTTAACGCATCCTCCACAACGGGCCTAGCACATTTTTTTAAAGTTGTTAGCGGTGGTCTCGTGACTTCCTTTGAGAAGATTTTTGGAGTCATCCCTGCCTTCTTCCATTCTATTTTTTCATCCTTATTTGGAGGGTTCCCGTTTTTACTTGCTTTAGCGGCTGGCGCATTGGTGGTTTTCTGCCTTTTTAAATATGGATGCCCTTCCTGTGCAAGACCACGCTCAGCTGCTACTGACGCGGTTTCGCAACCGCATGCTTGATTATTATGGCACACTGCCGTTGGCGACTCTAAGCACGGCGTTTGGATTATCTTTTCGGTTCTCCTATTTCACCTGTGTCCAGCCTGTATTTCACTGCCTGACCTGTGATTTCCTTTGGGCCATTGATTTGTGTCTCTGCGGACCAATATCTTCTGACGTCAATTTTGATCAACTGATGAGTCCTATCATTGCTCACGAGTTGGTTTGTTCTGACGAAAGGATTATGGCCTTGGCGGTGGCACATGGACTAATGGGTCCCTGGGATGTGTTGTCGGCAGCGCAAAATTTCTTGGAACGAAGTTTTCTTGAAAACCCACCGAGCTGTCCTCTGATGGTTATAGAGGATGCGGTGCTGGAAGATCACGTATGTTCCTTTCATCTTTTAAATTGGATGGCTGAACTGTTTTCGGATGAGGACAGTGACTTCCTCCTGGAGGCTGTTGCAGCTTACTTTTCATATACAGTCTTATCATAGACACTGCCTCAAATTGACATGCTGATTGATAGCATTTCCTTGATTTTATTGACTTTTGGTCAAGACATTTTATTTTTTGCTTGCCTATTGGCTTGAGCCACATTATACTTGTGGGCTATTTTTTAGCATTAGTTTTTATAATTGAATTTTTATTCATGCTCTTTTATAAATGGATTCTGCTCTCATGTGATGGCACTTCTGTTATCTTATTTAGTCCGTTCTCGGATCATGGGGGGGTGTTGTATAGCTCCTATATATCCTTATATCGTGTTAAGTTAGCATAGGTACATTTGAGATTTAAACGCCATTTTTCCTTTCTTGCAACTTCTGCACACGACCCTTAATTGTTGACTTAGCTTTCAACCTAGTGGTTTGCCGTGGTGTATGTGAGAATAATATGTTATTGCTCTGATATCAGTTTTGTTTAATAAACCATGTCTGCACGGAGAGTGCTGAAGTTTCAGGAGCAACACGATATGGAATTGTTATGAGGTCTGATCTCCACGCCTTCATAGTCATAACACAAGTGCAGCCTTTGCCAACTTGGGCTTGAGGCTGGATTGATATTGCTTTGCACGAGAATTGTTAACACACTTGATGCGGTGCACATGCAGAGAGAGCTGGTGTATGCTGATGTGATTCCTTCATGCTAGGACACTAAGGTATGGGCCCGCCCTAAAACAACCCAAAGAGACCTTCTTAGCTAATAATATAATATATGTGTCAGGGAGGGTGAGATATAAGTGTTGTTAACTCTTATTCATTACAGCATGTTAACATGCTGTCACCATTCGCTTTTTATGTCTTAGTAACTATGCTGATAATTTTGCTACTGATAATAAGTGTACTTGTATTATCTAAGATACTGCGCCTGAGAAGACGGCATTAGTAAATAAACATTTCAAATGCACATGTGTCTTCTTTACTCCATGTTCTGGTTTGTAATGATAATATAACGAAAGAGTGTTCATGAGTCCCACGTACCCTGAGGTACTGTAAGTTCATGTTCTGGTTTGTCTAAACATTGGGTGTTTGATATGTCCGATGAGACACTGTAGCTAGCTCGGTAAGGGGTGAGTTGGTTGCTAAGGTAAGTTTTGGTACATCCTAATTTGCCGAGGTTCCACTCCTCTGTGCACAGTTCTGTGTGAGTACAGAAACCCTGCAACAGGCCAACTGCCATGCTATTGACAGTCATGGGACCAGGACAAAGACTTGCAGGCATCAAATGGTTGGGGCAAGAAAATTACAATTTTCTAAATGTGACATTTTCAGAACTGTGAATCCAACTTTACCATTAAAGCGGACTTTAAATTACAATTTGTTTGAGACTAAACATGACAAGTCAACCTGTTCCCAAAACAAATGTTATCACTTATTAAATGTAATAAGGTAACTCAATGTTATCCTATAGGAGATGTAAGCCTTAAAATAGTGAAAAACGAATTCAGAAGGTTTTCACTACCACGACACGCAAAACTTAAAATTATATGTCCAACAAGATGCACCCTGCCCTATGGGCTGTTTTAGACCTACCCTAGGGGTGAATTAAATGTATCAGAAAGGGAGATTCCAGTCTGGTAAAAGTCTGGTAAAAGGTTTATTTTGCCAGGTTGAATTGACAGGTTAAAACAGCACACAGGCTGCAATGGCAGTCCTGATACATGTTTTAAAGGGCTACTTAAGTGGATGGCACAATAAGTGCTGCAGACCCACTAGTAGCATTAAATGTATGGGCCCTGGGTATATGTTGTACCACTCTACTAAGGACTTATAAGTCAACTAAATGTGCACATTTTACCATGTTTAGAGGAGTGAGCATAAGCACCTTAGCACTGGTCAGCATGGGTAAATTGTACATATTTCTAAGGCCAACAAAAACAATGTCAGCAAACAGGAGGGGTGAAATCAAAATGTTTGAGGGAAGACTACCCTATGGACTATCGGGTCGAACAATCCGTATATATATTTTTGTATTTCCCAGTGGTAGAAACCACTGCATAGCTGTAACTAGGACCCTGTTTCCATAACAAAAGTCTTTTTTGGTTTGCAAATAACTTTGGCACAGTTAGACAATTTTTCACAAAAACTATCCTTTTTTTAAAAAATATCTTTATTATTCAACAAGTCAGCAGATAATATAAACAGTATTTCAGTTATTCCAAAGTTTCATACAATAATAATAAGCAGAGATATTTATAGAGAGAACATATTCAAATAGTATCAGAGTTATAATGATACGAGAAAGATCATATGTATCTCAATAATTCTAGATCAAATCAAAAACATTCCGAAATGAATCCCCAAACAGAGTTACGTTTATTCTGGGCCTGTAAGCCCCTAGACTTTGCTAATATATGTTCCATTGAATATGTCTCCTTCAGCAGAGCCCACCAATCCCTAATATTAGGAGGATGTATATCAATCCAAGCTCTAGCGATGACCAGTCTACCCATCACAAACAATATCAATAATAGCCGCTTTTGTTGGTAACTATACATACGAGGTCCTAACATAATATCCCTTGTATTTATAATAAGTTCAATTCCTAACTTTTCAGAGCAGATTTCAGCCAGTTGTTGCCAAAAATCTTTCAATTTAGGGCATTCTAAAAGCATGTGTATCAAACTTGCAGCCTGGAGATCGCATTTAGGACACTTTGTGCGTGTGCTAGTTTGGCTGGTGTTAACCCATTTAGTTATTCTTTCTGGTGTATAATACAGATTGCAAATAGTACGATATTGCTGCATTTGTAGGTTAGTAGCATGAACAGACTTCCGCACAATATTTAAACTTTGCTCCATGTCCTTTTCCGAAACTTCCTCGCCCAGTATCAAACTCCATTTACAAGCTAATTTATTACTATCCCCTTTTCGATTACTAGTAAGGATTTTATACATGCAACTGATCCTGCATTTAGCTCTGTCCTGATATAGAAAGTCCCATATATCTGACTCCACGATCCTAGTCAGTTTCAAATGCGTCCAGAGAAAGCTCTTAATTTGCAAATATTTATAAAACATATGGGCTGGTAGTTTAAACAAATTTTGTAGTTTCTCAAATGTAGCAAGCCCTGCGTGATCATATAAGTCCCCTAATGACCGAATCCCTAACGACGCCCACTGTCGTAATATATTATCATGAAACCACTGCATAGCTGTAACTAGGACCCTGTTTCCATAACAAAAGTCTTTTTTGGTTTGCAAATAACTTTGGTACCATTAGACAATTTTTCACAAAAACTATCCAAAAGAAAGGTTCATCCACCTTAGCTCTTTCCTGGAAAATGTGTTTTCCCATTCAATTTCTCATGCGAAAATTGAACAGTAATACTGAAAAAACTGCTGACTGAAATTACAGAAAATTTAGCAAAAAGTTACATCTTGGTCCACAAAGCGCGCTTTTTGTGATAGCCCTTTCTATATTTCTTTATATGTAGTGTGGACTCCTCCATCAAGTACCAAAAATAACTTATCTTTTGGTAGAAAAAAGATCTCCAGGGGTTGTCTTTGTTGCTAACAAAAGAAAACGTCAGCATAAAAAAGGACACATTACCCGTGTATTGCATTTGAAAGTGTTGCAGGTTTGAGCAAGAGAAAGAGCATTTCTTTTAACATGTGGTTATGTTTTAGAGCCATAAAAATAATTGTCATGTTTAATCTTTAAAGAGTAAGAAATATGTTAAGCTGATGCCAAAACCCAAACAAAGACACTCTTGTTTTTTTTATAGGCAATTTAGATGAGCACATTTCAAGTCAAGCTTGTTATGTGTGGGCTGCACATGAGATAGTTCTCTTGTCGGGAAGGAAAGGTTGGCTGTTAATCTTTACATGTGCTCTGCCAGTTGAGCAAAGTATATGAAGTATATTCTTTCAGAGCAAAGTTTTGTTTTTTTCAAAACTGATATGAAAAGTTCACACATACTAACATTTCAGAAGAGGAAAGTGGGTGGTTTTAAAAAATAATTGGGAAACATGTATTTCCCCCATTGAGTTTGATTGAAGTAGAGACAATTTCAGATGAGGGACAGCCAAAAAAAAGGCATTTCTGGCTTTAACATCGGGAGTTTCCTGCCTGAATCGGGTCTCTTGGCATGCATGAGATTCATGGTGCAGTTTAAAATGACTGTAAATGTATTTGCAAATCTATCTTCTATTTGGAGTTGCACCTCAAATAAAGTGCATAGAATTCATTGCACACAATCTAAATATGGCAAAAGAATGCCTTAATGTGTCATGATCGTTTTATATGCAAGATTATTGAGTAACAATGGTGACAAATAGGTAATGTTTAATGTTTAAAATACACTGTGAAAAGAGTATCTGTGTAGTGCGAGTGATATTTTAGTTGCGCTCAGTTATTATTTTGTGCCCGAGAAATGGATACAATTGTTGGGTAGATTATATTCCATGCCTCAGATCAGACCTGAGACCGAGGTGGAGTGAGGGTGGCTCTTGTCACGTAGCTTTCTTTCCTCTAGACTTTAAGGACCAAATAATCCTGGAACAAATACATACAAAGGTACGTAACATTAATGTTCTTAACATTTTTATCGTCATCAATCGAGATAAAAGAAATAGAATAAAAACCTGCTCCACACACTTGCTTCATCTTTTGCTACCAATGCACTAAAAATGGGAACTGTCTTAAAAACGAGCGATTAAGAAAATTCTAATCGTTACAAAGTCATAAAAGGGTAGTGGGGTTAAGCTGTGTGTAAGGGAAAATTATAAAGTGTGCCTATCTTTTGGAGAGGAGTATGACATGAGTATGGAGTAGAAATGTATCTGTAAAATGCCAGGCCTTACATTGGAATGCCATGGCATTTTACTGAGCCTTGCTTAGGCCTGGTCGCCCCCTCGCTCCTCCTGCTTCCTGCCTCCTTGCTCCTGTGCCCCAGCACTCGCCAGCACTCGCCTAGGGCGACCCAGCCGCCGCTGAGCCGCCCGCCCGCACCAGACTTTCCCGCCGCTGCCTCCCTGCGGCCCCGCCCCCCGACAGCCCATTGGGCGACCCGCTCCCGCCACCCAGCTGACCCTCCCTCCCGGCTACCTTTTTAAGGAGATCTTCTCCCATCTTCGGGAGCGACCACTGAGCCTTGCTTAGGCCTGGTCGCCCCCTCGCTCCTCCTGCTGCCTGCCTCCTTGCTCCTGTGCCCCAGCACTCGCCAGCACTCGCCCAGGGCGACCCAGCCGCCGCTGAGCCGCCTGCCCGCACCAGACTTTCCCGCCGCTGCCTCCCTGCGGCCCCGCCCCCCGACAGCCCATTGGGCGACCCGCTCCCGCCACCCAGCTGACCCTTCCTCCCGGCTACCTTTTTAAGGAGATCTTCTCCCATCCTTGGGAGCGACCACTGAGCCTTGCTTAGGCCTGGTCGCCCCCTCGCTCCTCCTGCTGCCTGCCTCCATGCTCCTGTGCCCCAGCACTCGCCAGCACTCGCCTAGGGCGACCCAGCCGCCGCTGAGCCGCCCGCCCGCACCAGACTTTCCCGCCGCTGCCTCCCTGCGGCCCCGCCCCCTGACAGCCCATTGGGCGACCCGCTCCCGCCACCCAGCTGACCCTCCCTCCCGGCTACCTTTTTATGTCGCCCCCAAGCACGGGCAGCGTTCACGCGCATCTGTTGCGCGCCTGGCCCGCGCCCAGCGCCAGGACCCCTGGCCCCCGCAGAGGCCAGCCCACCCGAAGGACCTACGACGCCGCCACACTCAACGCACTCAACACCGGGCGAACCCCCGGATGCTACCGAGCCACCCCACGACGCACCCACGGACCCTTCTGCTGCCGATCCTGCAACTTCTCCTGCACCGCACCCGCCAAGCCGAACACCAGCAGCAACCACCTGAAGTGCATCCTGCTCGACACCCCCTCCGTCCACAGACATGCCGTAGAACTCTGGAACCTGCTCGACACCACAGCTCCAAACGTCGCCTTCCTCACGGAAACCTGGATGAACGCCTCCTCAGCACCCGACATCGCCATCGCCGTTCCGGACGGTTACAAGATCACCAGGAGGGACCGCGTCAACCAGACTGGAGGAGGCATCGCCATCGTCCACAAGAACACCATCCACATCAGGACCAACTCCGACGACACCTTCACCGCCTCGGAACTCCTCCACTTCCAGATACACACCGATCCCAAGACCACCCTCAGAGGTACCCTCATCTACAGACCCCCGGGACCACGCACACAATTCAGCGAAGACATCGCCGACTTCAACAGCCCGCACGCCCTCCCCTCCGCTGACTACATCCTCCTCGGGGACCTCAACTTCCACCTGGAGAACAACAACGACCGCAACACCACCACCCTGCTGGACAACCTCGCCAACCTCGGACTCAAGCAACTGGTGACCGCCCCCACCCACTATGCCAGCCACACGCTTGACCCCGTATTCTCCTCCAGCAAGGACATCTCCTTTAGCCACTCCACCGGACTCCACAGGACAGACCACAGCTGCGTCCACTTCAGCTTCAGAAGGACCATGCTCCACCACCACCCGCAACAGGCCCCCCGCAGAAGCTGGAACAAGATCACAGCCAACCAGCTCACCACATCCCTGAGCCAGAACCCCCCCGCCAGCTCAGCGAACCCCAACCAAGCCGCCAACAACCTCACGAGGTGGATCAGCAACTGCGCAGACGACCTCGCCCCGCTGAAAACCCCCCCGCCATCCTGGTTCACCGACGAACTCAAGAGCTCCAAGAAGAACTGCCGAGCCCTCGAGAAAGCCTGGCGCAGAGACCCTACTACAGACAACATGACCACCCTCAAGCTCGCCACTCGAAAACATCACCAACTGATCCACGCCACCAAGAAAACCGCATTCAAGGACCGACTGGACAACAACGCCGACAACAGCAAGGAACTCTTCAACATCGTCAAAGAGCTCTCGAACCCTAGCGCCGGAAACAACGACATCACTCCCTCGCAAGACCTCTGCAATTCGCTCGCCTCGTTCTTCCACAGCAAGATCGCAGACATACACAAAAGCTTCAGCACACAGCCGACGCACCCTACGACCGCACCAACGCCCCCCACCACCACCCTCCTTGCCTGGACCCCGATCAACACCGAAGACACCATCCACACGATGAACTCCATCCACTCCGGATCTCCAACAGACCCCTGCCCTCACCACGTCTTCAACAAGGCCGACTCCGTCATCGCACCCCACCTACGAGACATCATCAACGCCTCCTTCGACACCGCCACCTTCCCAGAGAGCTGGAAGCACGCCGAACTCAGCGCCCTACTGAAGAAACCATATGCCGACCCCACCGACCTCAAAAACTACCGCCCCATCTCGCTTCTTCCTTTTCCTGCCAAAGTCATCGAGAAGACCGTCAACAAACAGCTGGCCGCCTTCCTCGAGACGAATGGATCCCTCGACCACTCGCAGTCCGGCTTCCGGGCCAACCACAGCACCGAGACCGCCCTCATCGCAGCCACCAACGACATCCGAACCCTGCTCGACAACGGAGAAACAGCGGCCCTCATCCTCCTGGACCTCTCCGCGGCGTTCGACGCGGTCTGCCGCCGCACCCTAATTCAGCGCCTCAACAACATCGGAATCCAGGAGAAGGCACTGGAATGGATCGTCTCCTTCCTCGCCGGAAGAACATAGAGAGTCCGCCTCCCCCCGTTCAGATCAGAGGCCACCGAAGTCATCTGCGGCGTACCACAAGGATCATCACTCAGCCCCACACTGTTCAACATCTACATGAGCCCCCTTGCGGCCATCGCACGCCAACACAACCTCAACATCATCTCCTACGCCGACGACACCCAGCTGATCCTCTCCCTCACCAACGACCCCGCCACCGCCAGAACCAACCTACACGAAGGGATGAAAGACGTAGCCGAGTGGATGATGAACAGCCGCCTGAAACTGAACTCAGATAAGACGGAAGTCCTCATCCTGGGATCTTCGCCCTCCGCCTGGGACGACTCCTGGTGGCCCCCTGCCCTGGGCAGCGCACCCAAACCAACAGACCACGCACGGAACCTGGGCTTAATCCTGGACTCCTCCCTCTCCATGACCAGACAAGTCAACGCCGTCTCCTCGTCATGCTTCAACATCCTGCGCATGCTACGTAAGATCTTCCGGTGGATCCTCACCGAAACCAGGAAGACGGTCACCCAGGCCCTCGTCACCAGCCGACTGGACTACGGCAACTCCCTCTACGCCGGAACCACAGCTAAGCTCCAGAGAAGACTCCAGCGCATTCAGAACGCCTCAGCACGCCTCATCCTGGACGTTCCCCGACACAGCCACATCTCCACAGACCTGAGAAACCTGCACTGGCTCCCCGTCAGCAAGAGAATCACGTTCCGACTCCTCACCCACGCACACAAAGCTCTCCACAACCAAGGCCCAAGATACCTCAACGAACGCCTGACCTTCTACACTCCCACCCGCCTGCTTCGATCGACCAGCCACGCCCTCGCCGCCATCCCTTGCATCCGAAGAGCCACAACGGGAGGAAGATCCTTCTCCTACCTGGCGGCCAAGACGTGGAACTCCCTCCCCATCCACCTCCGACTGACCCAAGACCACCTCGCCTTCAGGAAGCAACTCAAGACCTGGCTGTTCGAGCAGTAGCAGACCCCCCTCCCCCAAGCGCCTTGAGACCCTCCGGGTGAGTAGCGCGCTATACAAATGCTTGATTGATTGATTGATGGGCCAAGCAGGCTTTCATTCAGGGGGTGAGAGGGAGACTGGATTGAGGTCCATCTTGAGGAAGAGTCTTTGCCTGCAGAATCCTGGAGAGCTTCTCCTTCACGTCTCTTCTCGTCCTGACTCTTTTTTAAGGTCCCCTCCCAGTCCATACCTCCATCCTAAATGCATTAACAAAGCTTGCCAACTTTTGCCACATGGTGCACTTCTCCACTTCAATGAGGAAGGCCATGAAATTCTCTATAATGATCCGCAACAATGGTAGCTATATGGTCTATTTCCTCCTTAGTGAAGTTTCTCTTCTTTAGAGGGGCTGTCTGCATTCTGAAGGCTGGAGTCATAATACCACACTCTGAAAGTTGTACAGTCAAAGAGGAAGAGGAGGGCCTCTGGTGTGTAATGGATTTATGTGTTTGGTGGATTAATGTGAGTGATGGTGTGTGTGATGGAGGCCAGGGGAAACTGTTGCCTATACTTTTCCATTCCTAATGTCCTTTACTGTGGAGACCTCCATCTATAGGTGCAGATCAGAAATCTTGTCCACAGTCAGAAGAGGAGCAGATCGGTAATCCTACTACTTGGAGGAGGTTTCCACCCTGAATTGATGTATGCTATCTGGACAGAGATCACCACCTGGTGGTGAGTGAAATCATTCTGTTAGAAGATAAACCTGCAGGTGTAGATTTACACATGTATTTGTGGATTTGAACGTGGGTCGCTTGCTGGTAAAGGTGTTGGAATGTTTCATGTCTGTGTCAGAGTCACTAGAGGACATCCTCATGGCTGACATCAAAGCAGTACTCACAACTATACTGACTATTTGGTTTGTAGGAAATTCATCTGCCAGCCTAGGGTAGAGAGAGGCACAGTCTTTGTATCAATTGTGATTGAGCTTCCACCCATCCTAGAAAGATGTATAAAGACAAGCAAAGAGGTTCCACGCAGGGTAATCTTTACTCGCCTATAGGCGTCACTGTGCTACCAACGGAAAGAAGTTGGCCAAAGAAGATGCATTTACGGAAAGTAGCATAACCACGCCTACAGTTGTTTATGGAGGTCCTGTAAGAAACCATTCCGGCAATGTGGATCTGTAGCTGAAATTAAGCATCGGCACACTGCATACCAAAGCCAGTAGTCTTTAATCCATTACCCTACACTATCTGCCATTTTTCCTAACTCCTACCGGTCCCTGCTTCTCCTTTTGAGAAGGTTTTTGACATCTTTTTCTTCGTCCTTATTTGTCGTGGGTGCGAGGTTTCCCCCTCTGGCACACAGGGAAATTCCTGATGTGGAAAAATAAGTGCTGGTGTCCCCCACCGGCAACCACAGGCCAAATTAAACACGTTCTTGTTTACGGTTTTAACCCCTGATCACAGGCAAAATTCCATTAAAAATAGAAATTGCCTTTAGCAGTAAAAACTAATACAAATAAAGAAAGACCAATTTCGCTGCACCCCCACAAACTATAATACCAGTAAAAGAAATCAAGTGAGAACGAATGTGTCATGTACAACTCTTCAGGCAGCAGCAAGGAAGACTGGTCTAACATTAGTCTGCTTAACGTTTTTAAGTTTAAAAACCTGTTCCTTTTTTATAATTGTTTTTCCCATTTTTAAATATTAGCTGTTTTTTGTCAAGCTATAAATAAACGGGGGCTGGTAAAGTCTCTTCACTGTTCTGGCTGGCATGCTACCAGATGGCTTCCTAACAAAGGCAATTGTGTCACTGGTTGGGCGATCGCTGAAGGAGATTCTTCAACACCCTGTTTCACAGTTTCTTTTTAGTCGTCCGTGCGGTTGTTTTTCGATTTCGGAAACAGCCGGGCCGTGGGTTTTGATTTAGTTTACATGCATTCCCTTATAGTTAACCCTTTAGCTACGGGATTACTGGTCAGGGATTCTGTTTTGTGAACAGACTATTCTACCACCGCCTAGTTATTTATGGATATATCGCAGAGTATCTGTGAGGACCAGCCGTGTGGGTTACCCAGGCCAGAGATTGACCCCAAGCACGCTCGGCATCCTTTGAGCACTGTTTTCAAGACAGATGATTCTTGAACTGCGATAATTGTGTGGATTTTGAAAATGCGGTTAGAGGAGATACAATATATATATATGTTTACATTTCTTTGGATGATTTATGTGTTGGGGTGTTTTAAGGCCTTAAGTGGTTCCCTTCTTTTTTTTTAATAGTATTTACATTCAGTTTCAGTTGTTGTGCACTTGGCAATTGTTAGATGCAAATAGATTGAAGAAAATGCCTGCAAATGCCCTAGGTGACAACATTTCAGCCATAAATAATTTAAAAATCCTTCCTACATTATTCCTCTAAGATATTTGTTGCCTGACCTGGGCCTGTATGAATGGTAACCCTCTATTAAGAGACCTTTGCGACCTGAGCTTTCAGTGAGAGGTTGGCATCAACCAGGATGCCAAGTTTCCCCACTTTAGCAGTGGGCTCATTACCGCTGACCAGTTAGTGCGCTTCCACTGAGAGATCCTGTTCTTGGTGATAAGGAGGCGGAGCTCTGTCTTCTAGTCAAAAAGCTGGCCCAGTAAAAGTGAAACAGTCTGTTAAGGATGATGAAGATGAGTCTGCCCTTGTGGGCTGTCGAGGTTTACCTCCTCTTAGATGCTGACAGTAAATGTGTGTATTAAACCTCACAGAATAGGGAATACTATGCGGAATTCCACATGGTAAATCTGAATCCACATTTATTCCACTTTCGGAGTGGGTTATTTTGAAATAGGTGGATTGCCATGTGGTAATACCAGCTAATTAAGGTAATTCCAGCTGTTGGCAATCGCTGCATGGAATTTTGTCTAATTTATAGTCTGGGCCCAAGACTCTATACAGTTTGTTGTTGGAAGCACCTCAGGCAGAGGAATTAAGAAAAATACAGGACTCAATGTTTGTTCTTACCTGAATCAGAAAAGAGAGGGTGGGATAAGCCATTACGCTGGATTGATGTCTCTGCTGAGAATAAAGGAAATTAATCAAATAACTAACTTTAATTAGCTAACTAGGTGTGGCAAAGTTTCTGGAATTGGTGATTGCACATGGCCACAAAAACTCGAAGCAAAGGTCCAAATATTAATTCCAATGATTAATTCTGCAAAAGCAAATTCAGTTTCTAAACTCTAAGGGGAAAACAATGTCATCTAGTATTTAATATCCTTACCTGAGAAGTTACACAGAGGCTGAACAGATTCCTCATAAAATCACTGGACAGCAGTTAGGTGCCCAAGAGTCATTGATGCTCAGCAGCTGATTGTTATGTGAGTGAGCCAGCAATCTCTTTAAGTTAGCCATAGGAAATCACATCCATATGTTGGGTCCTTGATTTATGTGTACGAGGCCTCTAGCGGCCTTTTGCAGACTCCTAACAAGTATTATGTAATCTGGTGGGTGTAACTTGGCGTGGTTAATACAGTTTGTGATGCAGTGCTTTCATTTAATGGTTTCATGCCACAGAATTAAGACGTGCAAACCCGATCTCCATGTGTGGCATGGTCTCTTACATTCTCCAGGGCTAGGGAAGATGCTACAACTGGCGACGAGGGAGGGATACATGCCCCTGAGGATACAAAACTACTCTTCCTGAGAATTTGCCTTTATCCAGAAAAGTGCTCTGGCGTGTCACATGCACCTCAAGAAGTGGTATACAGATGGAGTATGTGGAGTTAAAGTGCAACTCCAGCTATTGAGAGTCGTTCGAAGAAGGTCAAGGTCCTATGGGTAAGCACATTCAGAAAGCCTGCCAAAAATCTAATTGTAAGGCAATAGAGAGCTACTACTCCACAACATAACACAGAGCTGAGCACTGATACAAAGCAGAAATGCTAAAGACAATGACAACCAGGTTCAAAGAAGTGCTAAAGGCAGAGACACCCAGGTGCAAAAACATTTGAAAGGCAGCAGCAACCAGGTGTGACACAGCACTAAAGGCAGTGACAACTGGGTATAGAAAGTACAAAAGTACTTACCTGCACGTGCGAGGGAAGTGGTACAGGACCTCTAATCAGGTGCAACGACCCATAATGGTTGAGCCACCAATTATTGCAAAGCGGCAAGTAGCATCCAATACCCTGAAAAGTCTTCAGATTTGTGAATGTTTTCAATGGCTGCTGAAAAGAGTGCTAAATATGTCACTGCCACATTCCTGAAATCACCACTGCCATTCGATACCGCCAAAAAGCAGAATATTGGTGCCAGATGGACTGCCTGGATCAAAACTTTTGATGATTTCATAGAAGTATATTTTTAGGGGGTCTAGCCCTCAGCTATGACAACACATTAAAGCTGTGCTATATGTGCATTCTTTCCCAAATACTAATTTTAATACTAAATAACAACCCATAGAATATCGTGGTACAAGAATATCGAGGACAGAATATTAAAAGGTAATTGCATGTATGGAAGTATAGATTTACTATTCGTAACTCCACATCTACATACCATAAAGATGTATATATTGCATAGGTGCATATATATGGAGTGAGGTATAGAAAAACTATATTTACCTGTTAATATTTTGGATTCGATATTCTGTCCTCAATATTCGGTACCACCGATATTGTGGTTTTGATATACAGGGTGCACACAGTGTCAGTCTATGTGAAGGAATATGTGGATTTTTTAAGGTACTATTAAAGCACACTCAATCAACTTTCCACAATCCAGATTAAACCCAATCTATTACATGGGATTTACAGTAGAAGAATTCAAAGTTGTAAAGTAGGGTGAGCCTCAATTATTTTTACTATCTAAACTGTTCAAGCATTGTGTAATGACCAGCTTATCAAGTTCTTAAAAAAAAAAATAAGCTGTTCTCACCTCAGAGCCCCCCTCCCACACCCCTTACCTGAGGTGGTAGATGTACAGTTTCCACACTCACAATACTTTTGCTGGGTGATGTCCTACCTGGGATGTTCTACCCTTGAATGTCTCTGAAATCATCACACCTGGAAGTCCCAAAAGGATAAACATCACCTCAAGTAATGTTAGGAAATTTCATCTGCTACACAAAGTGGAGAGTTTCCTAATTCCTTTTTTTTAAAAAGTTTTTTATTGACAAACTGATAGGGAAGACATTTCATTGTACATGTGATGAGAAAATCATTATTTACAGAGTATATACAGCGCGCTCCCTGACAGGAGCTAGTTCCGTTTTCCATTTAGAACACAGTATATGATAATTCAATTCATACATACATAAAACGAGAACAAAGTAATGCAAAACCAAAACCAAAAAAAAAAAAACCAAACAAACAAAAAAAAAAGATAGTAGTTTTGTCCACCAATGTAAATTACTATACATAAGTAGGCGCAGGGCCATCAATACATTTGCCCCATATTTTCTCGAATTTTTGTAATGAGCGAGCTCCTCTTAGTTTAGCTAATCCTAACTCCATGGAGTGAATTCCATTAATTAATGACCACCATTTCCAGATATTAGGAGGTTTGGGACATATCCAAGCTCTAGCCAGTGTAAGTTTTGCACAGGATATGAGAATCATTATCAAAGTAGATTGGGGATGAGAGGCAGGATGTATATCCAGTAGTACAGACGATATATAGTAAGAACAGGTAAGAGGATTTTTTTGATTTCCAAAAGTTTGAGTACGTCCCCCCAAAAGTCCCTTAGGGTTGGACAGGAAAACAACATGTGTCCTAGGTCTGCTGCATAAGTGGAGCATTTGGGACATTTAGTACGATCCCCTTGGATGTTATTGAGGGACCACTTGGAGATCTTTTCCGGTGTGTAGTATAACATACATGTTGTGCGAAACTGTTGTAGTCTTAAACTAGATGACTGTACAGCATTATTAATATTAGCTAAAGAACATGTAATTTGTTTGGAGGTTATGTTTAAGCCAGTTTTGTTACTCCATTTTTCAGCTGATTTTGTACAGTCATCAGTTTTCACATCGCAAAAACATTTGTAAGCTTCACTTATCACTGATTTATTTTTACTAGAATATAAACAGTTCCAAATGTCACAATCTAGAATATTATGTAGTTGTTTCTTTCTTATTAAAAAATCGTGTATTTGTATATATTTAAATCTCATTGTTTCCGTTATATTATAGAGAGTTTGGAGAGTGTAAAAATCCAGAAACCCTTGTGCACCATATAAATCTCCCAAGGTATTAATACCATAAGCAGACCATCTACAGGCCATTCCGTCGTTGAAAATTCCCGGAAGACCTGGATTACCCCATAAAGGCAATTTCGGGTGATAACAAGAGGTTTTGCAGTAGGCCATAATGTTAACCCATATCCTGACTATATCTTTAGCGGTCTTAAATTTCACTCTCTTGTAATAATTAGGGTCGTTTGATTCAGATTTCAACATAAAGATATGAAAAAAAAGTATCTTCATTAAGTAACAGAGATCGAAGGCGCCTAATAAATGAAGACCAAAAATATAACTTAAAATCAGGGAAGTTTAAACCGCCCTTGTCTGTGCTATCTTTTAGGAGCTTCAGTGACCTTCTGGCTTTTTTGTACCCCCAAATAAAACTGCTGAATATACCGTTTAGCTGTTTAAAAAAAGAGTTGTTTAGAACTAATGGAATGGAGCGGGAGAGGTAAAGAAATTTAGGTAGTATCTTCATTTTAATAAGGTTAATTCTGCCGATTAAGTTCAAAGGTAATCTATGCGATTTTTTTAGCAGGACGATAGTGGATTTAATTAATTTGTTATAGTTAAGATTATTTATTTCTCGTATTTTAGATGTGATTTTAACACCTAAGTATGTGGCGGTCTTACAAATCTCAGGGACGTTAAGCACCGGTGTATAATTGGCTATAATTTGTGCTTTGTTTATGTTTAGTTTGTAACCCGATACTTTGCCAAATTCTTGAGCCTCAATATTAATCCCATGTAGTGTTTTGATTATGTCAGAAGAATAGATAGCAATATCGTCGGCATATGCCGTGGTTTTCAATACCTGTTCATTAGATTTAAAAGGAACAATTTCGGGTTGTGTCTGAAAAGAATGTAAGAATGGTTCAAGTGAGAGGGCGAATAATAGAGGTGATAGAGGACAGCCTTGGCGAGTGCCCCGGGATATCGCAAAATCTGTAGAAGTCTGTCCCCTATAACTGATACAAGCTGAAGGATTGTCGTATAGTGCCTGTATCCCCTTCAAAAAATGACCATTAAACCCCATTTTAGTCATGACGCGCCAAAGATAGTCCCACCCCACTCGGTCAAAAGCCTTCTCGGCATCCATCAATATCATACCGAGTGGGGTGGACTCTATCTCCGCCACGTCCAACGCGGTTATAGCCGTATTAACATGAATAGTCGTGTCTCTACCAGTAATAAACCCGTGTTGTTGCGGATTAACTATTTTAGGCATAAGAGGAGCAAGCCTAGAGGCTAAAATTTTGGCAAATATTTTGGCATCTGTATTGATCAAAGATATGGGTCTGTATGACCCCCTCTCTTCTTTTGGTTTACCCTTTTTAGGAAAGAATATTATTTTGGCTTTGTTCCATGATTTGGGAGCTTGTCCTGTCACCCCAATGGATTGTATAACCTGTAATAGTATGGGGATCAGTTCCTCTAAACATATCTTATAGATCTCTAGGGGTATGGTATCTTCCCCTGCGGCTTTTCCTGCAGATACGACAGCAATGGCTTGACGCAATTCTTGTTCTGTAATATTTTCAGACAGAAGGTCTGTTTCTAAAATATCGAGTGCAATTAGAGGAATATCATCTAAATATTTCTGTGTTGTAATTTCATTCGGGAAAGATTCTGGGGTATATAAAGTCATGTAGTAATCCACGAATTGTTCCAATATATCATGAGGCTGATCGTATAATTTGTTATCGGAGCCTCGGATGTTAGTAATCAAAGTACAAGCTCTGTCTTCTGCCGCTTTATACGCCAATATTTTGCCAATTTTATCCCCACCCTCATATTGTTCTATCTTATATTTATGTATATTAATACTGTTTTTTTTATAAACTTTGCTTTGGTTTCTTATTTTAATTGACTTAGCTTAAGACCTATTTCTACTACCGTTGGCAAGTTTAGCCGTAGTGCTGTGGACAACTGTACTTCCTGAGCAGCAATATTAGAGATCAGAGATTTATTGATTTTGCGACGCTCAGAATTTTGTCTGAACACAGATTCCTGCGTAAAGCCCCGGATACTTGCCTTGCAGGCGTCCCAGACCATGTTGCATGTGGCAGAGTTCTGGTTAATTTCTAAAAAATCAGTGAGATGAGTTTTTAACTGTGAGATATAAACAAGATCTGATATTAAATATCTGGGAAAAGAAAATAATCTAGGGCAAGAATGTGTGTGTGGAGTGTCAAATGTCAGCATTATGGGGTTATGGTCAGATGTAATACGGGGGCATATCTCCATTGTACTGATGTTAAGAAGATTAGGGTTAGCAAAAGCCATATCTAACTGGGAGCAGAGTTTGTGGGGTGCTGAGTAATATGTGTAACCGGGAGAATTTGAGTGTAAATATCTCCACGCGTCTTTAATGTTATGAATACAGCATAAATCTAAAATTGAAGCTCTAGTTTTACGCATCCGTTGAAAACTCCCTGGTCTCGTGGTATCTAATTGATAGTCCATGATGCAGTTAAAGTCCCCCATTATAATAAGCTCACCATCCCAATCTAGAAGTTTTATGTTCAAATCGTTGAAGACCTTGGGTTCGTCCAGATTTGAGCCATACACCACACAGACAACATATTTATAATTTTCAATACTTATTTGAGCCATAGCCCATCTACCGTCTTTATCATGACTAATTTGCAGGATTTCTACTTTGAATCGTTTATCTTTAAGGATTGCTACCCCTCTAATCGAAGCCCCAAAAGTAGAACAGCTGACAATATCATAGCCTAGTTGACAGAGTAGTTTTTTATCCTTGCCGGCTATGTGCGTTTCAGAAAGCAGCATAAGATGGGGGTTGTATAATCTCAGCTCTTCTGATATCAGAAGTCGTTTATTTTTACTATTTAGCCCCGCAACGTTCCAAGCAAGGCACTTTATTTTATGCATTTAAAAGCTAAACAACCGACATGATAATAAACCAAGTGGAAATTCTTTTTTTTCCTTAAACCACACAAAACTGATAGTTTAATTTCTTTTTTATCTTTTGTAGCGTGTCTTCCCCTCAGGTTGCCAACAATTTTTCCTGGTTTTTCACCCCCCCAACCCCGCCACCCTGCGGGGAGCCAAGAACTCCCTCCCTCCACCCCCCTGTCACCTACCCACAGCGGGAAGGGACTACCCTTCAATTTCTGCTGCCGTTGGACAGGCAGCTTCTGCATCAGACTACCTGTAAAACCCCACCACCACCCCCTCCGATAAACTCCAATACACTCTAAATCTCTTGAAACTTAATTTCCATACCCTTAATTATGTATCAGCATAGTCAAAAAATTCAATATTCCTAGCTAGTGTCTAAAGTCTAGCTTTTACTTAATCCTGATAAATATTGTTCGGCTTCTCTTGGATCATTGAAAAATTGTGTATGGCCGTCTTTAATGATTTTTAGACGTGCTGGCTCTTGAAGAAAAACTTGCCCCCACCGATTTGATTGGATCGATTAGCTTACGTAGTTCCCAATGTCTGTCCATAGTGGCTTTACTGAGATCAGACCGTACAAACAATGATAAATTCCCTATAGTTATAGGTGTATTAGGCCGAGCTTTTTGCCATACGGCCTGTCTCAGTAAAAAGTTGCCAAAAAAAATAAGAAGAGGACGTGGAAATTTGCTCGCCTTGTTCTTTTGAATTAGAGGCAAATGATGTGCCCGTTGGATTTGTGAGTCCCAGTCCCAGTCTGCTAAGTCCGGAAAAGCTCTTTGTAGTAACCCAACAAGAAACGCCCTCGGATCTGAGCCTTCCGACCCTTCCGGCACCCCAAAAAGTCTCAGGTTTGATCTCCTTTGCCTATTTTCCAAATCCTCGATCTTTAATTGAAGCATCATTATCTGAGTGTCGTGTGTGTTTACTGTTGCGTGTATCCGTGACGCTACTTCTTCTACGCCAGCAACTCGATGCTGCAGCTCTTCAATATCTCGTGATACCTCACTAAAATTAGAGGTCAGTTCTGATAAAGAGGTCTGGAGTTTGCTGTTGTCCTCACGCAGTTGCAAATAATGTTCTTGTGCTTCTGTGCGTTGGTTAGTTAAGATTTGAAGTATAATATCCAATTGGGAGGGATTGGATCCTTGTTTGTCCTCCACTTCAGGATCTTGAGGTAAAATAGTGTTATCCGTCGTGGAGGGAGGTAAGATTGCTGAAGTTGAAGCTATAGATGCAGCTGGAGTGCTGATATTGACAGACTTATGACTAGTACTATCTCCCCCTGCTCCGTCTATGGCTATCCGCGTTGTCTCCGCAGTTATAGATAAACAACTGGTTGCCATAATTGCAGTGTTTAATTGTGACAGGACTGGAGAGGCCGTATCCTGTTCAGGTATAGCATTCGTTATAGCCTTGGGTGGTTCATTTAAAACGTAGTTCTCTGGGGAAGTAAAGCAGCCTGAGAGACCCGATATGGCGTCAGGTTCCGTAGGGCTTGTCCCCGATAGCCTGAGTGTCATACTCTTTACCAACCCCTTCGCTTCTATCCATTTTCTTAGAGGGCTTTTGTCAATAAAGATTTTCTTAGTTGTAGAAGTGCTATTGGTAATCTGTCGATTTAGGGTAGTGTTAGCTTTTCCCCCTCTTTTGGTCTTTGTTTTAGTTTTAAGTTTCCATCTTCTGGTCACCAGAGATTTCGTTGTATTTTCAGATAGGTCAATGACCTCTTCTTCTGTCTCCATTTCATATTCCTCATGAGACCCTTGTTCCCCAGTACCCTCATCCGTCACCCCTGAAAGATTAATAGTCTCTTTATTTAAGAGTTTTGTGCTATTGATGGCTACATCTACTACATTGATAACCACGGAATCGGATCCTGGGTCACAAATAGATGGCGGTGCTTGTATGGAGTCCGGTGTCTTACCCTCATTAAAGACCATGGTATTTGCTATTCCGGTTATCTCATCGCTTGAGGGTTTTTTTTTTTATGTCTCTAGGTCGCAGGCCATTGCTAGATCGTTTGGGTCCCCATTGGTGTTTATACCTTCAAGTGTGCTTGCTGCAGCCACTGAGCTGACCGGGACAGTTACACAATCCGTCTCGTCAATTTCAACACCCTCACCACCTGTCTGACATCCCGCTAGGACCCCCAGCTTAGCCTTCTACTTGACAATGTTTTTAGTAGTCTTTTTAAACGAAGAATTGGTAGCAGTCATCATTGGGGGGGGCATGGACGGCTTACCGGGGGCTGCTCCGTCTGCATCTTTGTCCGTGCTCTTGTCCGCCGGTACCGCAGCAGATGGAACTTCTTTGGTGCCGCCCGGCACTGTCTCGCTCCCCAAAACCTCAGAAGCCGAGACGGTCGAAGTGGCCGATGGCATAACTTCCACTGCCGTAGCACCTGTCGTGGATAAGGAGGAAGGGGGCACCACGGATGCCCCGGTTTCTATAGATACTGCCGTTAACGCCGTAACCGCCGTTGATGCACCCGTGGAAGGAAGGGAGGAGGCGGCAGCCGTAGTCTTGGTGTTTCGGGTTATGCGGGGCGGGTTTTTCGGAGACATAGTGAATAGCCGCCAAACACGAACAGCCGGTGTAAGGCCTGTCTAACCGACCTCAGAGCTGATGAGCAGGCTGCGGATCGTATGCCTGATCGAATGCTCAACAGCCCGTGAAAGGTTCAGAAGCCAGAACATCAGCAAACGTTGAGAGAATTCAGTTTGTAAAATCCTTGCAGTTATATCTTAAAGTTTTTATTCGGGTGCCGTCTAAGTGTTCGTTTTTTTAGTTCATTTGTTTCCTGGTTTCACACGGAGAGGGTGAGGAGCTCCAGGATTAGCTGCTGCTGGTCCGCGTCCTCACTCCGCCATCTTGGGACCCCGAGGTGGTAGATGTACAGTTTCCACACTCACATTACTTTTGCTGGGTGATGCCCTACCTGGGATGTTCTACCCTTGAATGTCTCTGAAATCATCACACCTGGAAGCCCCAAAAGGATAAACATCACCTCAAGTAATGTTAGGAAATTTCATCTGCTACACAAAGTGGAGAGTTTCCTTATTCCAAACAACTTTATTAGTGAAGTTTTAATTTAACTTGCCTCTAATTTAAAATAGCTTCACAGAGAGCTTGGACTATATCTATGAGGAACATTTTGGTAAATGAATGGTGAAGAGTGTGTTTTAAACATTTTAGGGATACAACAATGATGAAAACAAAATCAATTCAAATGTCATTTTACAGGGGAAGTTGCAAAGGTCCCACAATCAATTTCACTGTAAGGTTGTGACAAAAAGATGGATAGTTCCATTACATTTCATCAAAAGCACCAATCAAAACTTCTTGGACTTGGAGCAGGCTGCAAGATTGGCATACACACCTCATAGTTATAGGGCAGATGTGATAAAGGTGTTGTGCAGAGGAGACTTTCTTTAGACATCGGCCAGCAAAACAGGTCGGCATGGTAAAGTATAGGTGATTGTGTGCATCTGGAATAGGTCCATTTGAGGCCTGTGGCCTGGCTGAGGATGCTAGCAGCTGCACTTCCTCTAATGCTCTGAGCTGCTGCTCTGTGATAACCTCTCTTTGATGGTGCATGCATGGCACTTCTCATTTGAATACCACAGACTCTCCGCTTCCAGAATTGTGGACATTTTCTACTCTTCACATATAGTAAACTCCTTGCATAGGACCCTCAATGTGACATCCTAGGCCCATAGGAATGAATGGGGAGTTATTCCTTATTTGCGATTAGCAATTTGCTAATCGCAAATAAGGAAGATGTAGGAATCACAATATTTCTTGCAATTCCTACATGAATCCCGTTTTGCAAGTCCTTAATAGCGATTCCTTATGAATCGCTGTAGGAAATGGGGGTTACCCAGATCTCCAAAGGGGTAGCATGGCATCAAGCGGGCAGGCCAAACTTCGAGGACATGTGAAGCACTCACGCAGTACCCTCAGTCAACACACCAGGCACACCACAAAAGAGGCAGGACACCAGTTTGAGTTGGAAAAAGATACGTAGTTTAGTAGGGTTTCCAACCTGCAAGGCAAAAGAATGCAAAACAGTAGTGTCACAACAGGACGCCAAATGGCGCCAGAGCCAAGCGAATAATGGGGGAATTATTTACATAGGAAGTAGTCCATGCTGAAAGGATAAAAGGATGGGATCAAAATGTCATTAGATCTGGGGCCAATCTGGCGGGGCCAACTCAGACTCTCATCCTAAAGGAAAGGCTGTAATTGCATAATTCTACATTAGCATAGAAATACATCATGCACATTAACACCAACCCACCCCTGTTAGGGAAAAACGTTAGGGCATCACGGCATAACATGGACAGGAACACCTGTAATAAATCAGCCCGTCTGGCCCATCAATCTGGTACATAAACAAGAGCCTGGAATAACACATCAGGCCAACCCATTGACCAACATTATGCAGAACATACCTCACCCAGCATTAATATCAGATAGGGGCCCTCCTCCTAGATCAGGAACACATGTCAGGACTCAATTAGGTTCCCTTTACCATCAACTAAGGGGTATCAAACATCAGGGTGTACACAGCAGTCAACCCTCCTTACTTCTGGACTCCCTCAGATATTTCCTTGCCCAGACTTCCTCTATAACTGGGGACCTCAGGACAACCCATAAGGTAGGTACCTATATCTGCAATGAGGGGGAATAAGACTCTCTACCCCAGTATATGCAATAAGGGCAACCGGCTTGCTCCTGAGTTGTCTGGTAGGGCAGTTAGTTGCAGGAAAGTTAGGGCAGTTCAACAAATCTGGAGCCCAAGTCACAGGTGCCCTCCGCAAAACGGGGCGCCTGACAAGGCAACACAGTCCCAGGGGGCGGGCACCGGCAATGTACCCCGTTGCCCCCCCTCCACCAACTTAAGATAAGCCCCACTCACCGGGCTCAGTAGGTCCTGCTTGGCGTCCTTTGGGGTCTCCTCTGCAGGGGGGGACCAGGCACCGACAATGTGCCTCGAGTCGCAGGATTCCCCGGTGATCTGCGCCGGTCACTTGGGCCCACAAGGCCTCACTCAGGCCTCAGCGCCGCAATCGGGGCTCCCTCTTCACTATGGGGGCCCCGTTACACAACTCCTGCTGACTTCGGGCCTCCTCTAGGCTCCGCCCCTTTCTTAAGGTCCCGGGGCTCTCCACCGTAGAGACCAGGCCTCCTTTCCAGGGGGGGGGCCACTGCACCTCTGGGCGACCACACTCGCCTCACCCGGGGTTTCAACACTGCCTCAAGAAGGCCTCCGGGGAGACACGCGGTGTCTAGGCACTCGTGGGGGAGAAGCCTGCCTGGCTTTCCCCCCTCCTTACACGGCTTCCGCCGTTCACTCGGGGCTCCCTCGTCCTCCTGGGAGCCCCACCGGCACTCTGCTCCGGCCGCCTCAGGTCGGCAGGCGGGGCTGGCACCGACAGTGTGCCCCGGCCCCGCCTACCTCACTGGCCCCTCGCGTGGGGGCATAGACCGGCGGGGTAGGCTCCCGCTCCGGTCACTCAATCCTCGGGGCTCCCCCTTCGCCCACGGGGGCCCCGCTCCAGGGCTTCACCCGGGTCCCCCTCCTACCTCACGGGGACACGGGGCTTGGATTCAGCTTCTCCTGGCCTTCCCGGCCGTCAGCCAATCCCTGCGCGGCCTTCAAAGGTCAAGGCTGCGCAGGCCAATCCGTGCGCGGCGGGGGCGGGCCGATAACGCGGCCTGGCCCCCCCGTCACGTGATGCGGGAGTCGGCGGCCCTCTCCGGGTACCGGGGGCCGCCGCGACGATGCCCACAGCGGTGGGGGTCCCCTCAGCAGCGCCGGGCCGCGGCGGTGATTTCGGCGGCAATAAGGGGTAGGCTCCCTTCTTAATTAATTAATTATATAGCGGACAGCGCGCTGAAACGAGGGTAGGCTCCTCCAGCGTGATTTTCCTCAGGAGAATGGCGCTATTCACCGCGCACTGCTCCTCCCTCTGCCCACACCACTTCCAGGGCCAGTAGCATTCCGGGGGCCACACCAGCCCCAGCGCTTCTCTCCCCACAGCTCTTGGTAGGCAGTCCAGGGGCAGATTTAGAGCCACCGTTCCTCGAGGGCACAATCCATCCAGTCTAGCGCTTCCACAGGGGCCACAACTTCCCTGGGGGCATCAACCTCCCCAGAATAGCGCTTGCCAGGCAGTACCTCATAAGGGGCAACAGTTCCTCCAGGCAGCTCCTCACGACCCAGCACTTCCACAGGGTCACAGCTTCACCAGAGGGAGTAGACAGTCCTATTTCTCACCTCCTGGGCGCTTCTTCATCGCAGCGCTAGCGTAATTCCCGGTCCCCACAGTGTCAGGGATCTGGATAGGGGCCCTCCCTTGTCAGGGGCCCATGGGGACAGCAGAGGGGGGTTTATAGGGGTGCAGGGCCCAGCTCACAGCCCCATGTGGCGGTAGCACCTCACAGCAGGTCCCCTCCCCTCTTGTCCCAGCGCTGACTGACTGTCTCGTGGCACTTCTCCCTTCTTATACCCTCCTCCCTCACAGAGCCAGCACCTTCCGGAATGTTGGGGAAAACTGGTTCACACTGGCTCAAGGGGAGGGGGTGAGCACCCTGGGTGCCAGGCTTTCCCTCCAAAAGCTAGGGGTAGCTGGGTAATAATAACTAGACCGCTGACCTATGGCAGTACAGTGGCAAAACCCATGGCCATGGCATCCATTTTAAGCACAGTACATTTCAGTCAGGTGCATGTTTAACATGGGGGAATGTTTTCTGCACACCATTTAACAACATTTAATTTTACAACAGGGCAACTCTTACCACACATGGTTCTTATATGTTTAATACCATGGGGGAGACATTCAAATTAGGGGGGCAAAAAGCGAAAAATTTGGGGGGGAAAGGCCAAGTCCAACACAGCTCTCCCCCAGCCAAAAGCCAGGGTAGACAGATCAATACCTTGATGGGCTTCCCTGCTTGGGGCGGAAAAAGGTGGACGCAAGCCTGCAACTACAGGAACACCTGCAGTCTCTTTTCCACTCTGGAACCCAATGGTTCTCTCTCGCAACCCTCCCTTCTCCAACCAAACCACCCCACTGGTGTTCCCTAGTGGGATGTGGCCAGGTCTGGCCTCTAGGCCATCCAGAAGTCTCTGGCCCTTGTTCCTTCCTAGAGTGGGAGGCTCTAGCCTCAGGCTTGTAATGCTCTTGGACCACTCTCTTTCTTCCAAATTGCCACTGGTCCACCCACCTGGGGTCTACACCCTCAAGCTGACCAGCTCTCAGGGGCGAGGCTCTCCTCCCCCTACCTCTCCTAGGGTTCCGCCATCTCCTTCTCCTTGGGACACCCTCACACAACCACTCTCTCCCCAACCTGGAGTCGAAACCCTCAGGTTGCACCGGTGACAGGGGCGAGTCCTCCCTCTCCCTGCACCCCCTCCCAGAGTTCCGCACCCTCCTAACTGGAGTAGTACCCCTGAGAGTCAACTTTGGGGGGACTCTGAACACAGATGTCCCACCCGCCAGGTCTGGAAAATCCTCAACCTGGCCACCCAACCCAGGATCTGCGCCCTTTGGCTGAGCCGGGGACAGAGAAGAGACCTTGCTCCCTCTGCACCCCCTCCCAGAGTTCTGCACCCTCCCACCGGGAGAAGTACCCCTGGGAGTCAGACTGGTAGGGACCTGGGTTACAGGTACCCCACCCTCCAGGACAGGCAACCCCTGAACCTGGAACCCCAGTCCAGGATCTAAACCCTGTGACTGGTCAGACCCCCGAACCACTGGAGCTCTGTTTACTGATGCTCCGGGTTCTCCTGACACTAGGGGATTCCCTTCATGAGAAGGCACATCGGGACAGCCTAGACTCCCAACCTGGGGTTCCCTAAAAGAACTCCCCAGGCCCTGTGACTGCGGTTGGGGCATCTCGGGACACCTCCCCGTCTCACTCCCTCCTATAGATGGGATGTGAGGCCCTACAACCCGCCCACTATCCTGGGACCTAGCTGGGTTTCTCACCTCTCCCGCCACGCTGGGTCGGAAGATCCCTGCACCACTCCTTTCTGGATCACTCCCCAATGTCTTCCCAGACGCTCTGGCACTTACCCAGAGGTCTGCCTCCTGTGCAAGTTCCCTGGGGTCTGAGAACCTACACTGCATCAGATGGTGACGCAGACTTGGGACACAACTCCTGAGCATGTGCTCCCGAATAACGGCATGGCACAGCCCTTCCCAATCCTCTACTGCTCTCCTCACCACCCAATCCTCCAATGCAGTCCAACACTCCTCCTCAAACTCTCCCCAGGACTGGTGGGACAGTTTTCCCCTGCCCCTGAACACTAACCCGTCCCCCTCTTCCTCGGAATCAGGCACGGTCTCCTGGGCATCTGGAATGGGACTCCTTGCACTGGACCTACACTCGCTGCCACCACTGGATCCCACCCTCCTCGGTGAATCCAGACTCCTAAAACCACTCTCAGGGGACAACCTACCCACCTGAGCTGATCTCTCTCTGGCGAAAGCCCTCTCCGCCTCCGCCATCCTCTCCTGGGCTAGGACCATTTCTGTCTCTAGCCTCTGCTCCTGAATCCTCAGCTGCGCTAACTCTGTGGCCTGCTCAAACCTGAGCTTCGCCAGCGCCAGCTGATGCTCCCTTTCTTCCCTCCTATCTACCCACTCTTCTGGGGACAGGGAAAGGGATGGGACAGTGCCCCCAGGACTGGACCCAGTGCGAGACTCCCTATCTACGGTGTCCTCATCAGCTACTGGTGTCTCTGCCCTGTTAAACTCTTCCTCCTCTTCATCGGGGTAACTACTTCCCAGGGTTCTAGATGGGGAGCCCTCTCTCTGGCCTCTAACCCACTGACCCTTCAAAAACTCGGGAGGGTAGTCAGACAAGTCCCCACTAATCTCTAAGGCCTCTCCCCTCTTGAGGGCCTCATAGAGAAACAACTTTCTCCTAATGTTTCCTACTGGGGGTATCCCTCTCTCCTTGAGGAAATCTATGACTTCCTGCTCGGTGTACTCAATCAGTTCCACTTCGTCCAAAACCAACCCCATCGTGGCGAGGTACACCCGGGACACACCCTCCCAGTGGAACAAGGGGACACAATTGCAAAACACTTTCAGGAGGAAGCAATTTAGCAACAATATTCTTCCAAACAATAATCCCCACCACAAGGCTCTACTAGTGGTGTAACCTGTGGCCGCTGTGGTACTGCGCAAACACAAGTCCTATCCCACCGCTTGCCACCAAATGTAGGAAATGGGGGTTACCCAGATCTCCAAAGGGGTAGCATGGCATCAAGCGGGCAGGCCAAACTTCGAGGACATGTGAAGCACTCACGCAGTACCCTCAGTCAACACACCAGGCACACCACAAAAGGGGCAGGACACCAGTTTGAGTTGGAAAAAGATACGTAGTTTAGTAGGGTTTCCAACCTGCAAGGCAAAAGAATGCAAAACAGTAGTGTCACAACAGGACGCCAAATGGCGCCAGAGTCAAGCGAATAATGGGGGAATTATTTACATAGGAAGTAGTCCATGCTGAAAGGATAAAAGGATGGGATCAAAATGTCATTAGATCTGGGGCCAATCTGGCGGGGCCAACTCAGACTCTCATCCTAAAGGAAAGGCTGTAATTGCATAATTCTACATTAGCATAGAAATACATCATGCACATTAACACCAACCCACCCCTGTTAGGGAAAAACGTTAGGGCATCACGGCATAACATGGACAGGAACACCTGTAATAAATCAGCCCGTCTGGCCCATCAATCTGGTACATAAACAAGGGCCTGGAATAACACATCAGGCCAACCCATTGACCAACATTATGCAGAACATACCTCACCCAGCATTAATATCAGATAGGGGCCCTCCTCCTAGATCAGGAACACATGTCAGGACTCAATTAGGTTCCCTTTACCATCAACTAGGGGTATCAAACATCAGGGTGTACACAGCAGTCAACCCTCCTTACTTCTGGACTCCCTCAGATATTTCCTTGCCCAGACTTCCTCTATAACTGGGGACCTCAGGACAACCCATAAGGTAGGTACCTATATCTGCAATGAGGGGGAATAAGACTCTCTACCCCAGTATATGCAATAAGGGCAACCGGCTTGCTCCTGAGTTGTCTGGTAGGGCAGTTAGTTGCAGGAAAGTTAGGGCAGTTCAACAAATCTGGAGCCCAAGTCACAGGTGCCCTCCGCAAAACGGGGCGCCTGACAAGGCAACACAGTCCCAGGGGGCGGGCACCGGCAATGTACCCCGTTGCCCCCCCTCCACCAACTTAAGATAAGCCCCACTCACCGGGCTCAGTAGGTCCTGCTTGGCGTCCTTTGGGGTCTCCTCTGCAGGGGGGGACCAGGCACCGACAATGTGCCTCGAGTCGCAGGATTCCCCGGTGATCTGCGCCGGTCACTTGGGCCCACAAGGCCTCACTCAGGCCTCAGCGCCGCAATCGGGGCTCCCTCTTCACTATGGGGGCCCCGTTACACAACTCCTGCTGACTTCGGGCCTCCTCTAGGCTCCGCCCCTTTCTTAGGGTCCCGGGGCTCTCCACCGTAGAGACCAGGCCTCCTTTCCAGGGGGGGGCCACTGCACCTCTGGGCGACCACACTCGCCTCACCCGGGGTTTCAACACTGCCTCAAGAAGGCCTCCGGGGAGACACGCGGTGTCTAGGCACTCGTGGGGGAGAAGCCTGCCTGGCTTTCCCCCCTCCTTACACGGCTTCCGCCGTTCACTCGGGGCTCCCTCGTCCTCCTGGGAGCCCCACCGGCACTCTGCTCCGGCCGCCTCAGGTCGGGAGGCGGGGCTGGCACCGACAGTGTGCCCCGGCCCCGCCTACCTCACCGGCCCCTCGCGTGGGGGCATAGACCGGCGGGGTAGGCTCCCGCTCCGGTCACTCAATCCTCGGGGCTCCCCCTTCGCCCACGGGGGCCCCGCTCCAGGGCTTCACCCGGGTCCCCCTCCTACCTCACGGGGACACGGGGCTTGGATTCAGCTTCTCCCGGCCTTCCCGGCCGTCAGCCAATCCCTGCGCGGCCTTCAAAGGTCAAGGCTGCGCAGGCCAATCCGTGCGCGGCGGGGGCGGGCTGATAACGCGGCCTGGCCCCCCCGTCACGTGATGCGGGAGTCGGCGGCCCTCTCCGGGTACCGGGGGCCGCCGCGACGATGCCCACAGCGGTGGGGGTCCCCTCAGCAGCGCCGGGCCGCGGCGGTGATTTCGGCAGCAATAAGGGGTAGGCTCCCTTCTTAATTAATTAATTATATAGCGGACAGCGCGCTGAAACGAGGGTAGGCTCCTCCAGCGTGATTTTCCTCAGGAGAATGGCGCTATTCACCGCGCACTGCTCCTCCCTCTGCCCACACCACTTCCAGGGCCAGTAGCATTCCGGGGGCCACACCAGCCCCAGCGCTTCTCTCCCCACAGCTCTTGGTAGGCAGTCCAGGGGCAGATTTAGAGCCACCGTTCCTCGAGGGCACAATCCATCCAGTCTAGCGCTTCCACAGGGGCCACAACTTCCCTGGGGGCATCAACCTCCCCAGAATAGCGCTTGCCAGGCAGTACCTCATAAGGGGCAACAGTTCCTCCAGGCAGCTCCTCACGACCCAGCACTTCCACAGGGTCACAGCTTCACCAGAGGGAGTAGACAGTCCTATTTCTCACCTCCTGGGCGCTTCTTCATCGCAGCGCTAGCGTAATTCCCGGTCCCCACAGTGTCAGGGATCTGGATAGGGGCCCTCCCTTGTCAGGGGCCCATGGGGACAGCAGAGGGGGGTTTATAGGGGTGCAGGGCCCAGCTCACAGCCCCATGTGGCGGTAGCACCTCACAGCAGGTCCCCTCACCTCTTGTCCCAGCGCTGACTGACTGTCTGGTGGCACTTCTCCCTTCTTATACCCTCCTCCCTCACAGAGCCAGCACCTTCCGGAATGTTGGGGAAAACTGGTTCACACTGGCTCAAGGGGAGGGGGTGAGCACCCTGGGTGCCAGGCTTTCCCTCCAAAAGCTAGGGGTAGCTGGGTAATAATAACTAGACCGCTGACCTATGGCAGTACAGTGGCAAAACCCATGGCCATGGCATCCATTTTAAGCACAGTACATTTCAGTCAGGTGCATGTTTAACATGGGGGAATGTTTTCTGCACACCATTTAACAACATTTAATTTTACAACAGGGCAACTCTTACCACACATGGTTCTTATATGTTTAATACCATGGGGGAGACATTCAAATTAGGGGGGCAAAAAGCGAAAAATTTGGGTGGGAAAGGCCAAGTCCAACACAGCTCTCCCCCAGCCAAAAGCCAGGGTAGACAGATCAATACCTTGATGGGCTTCCCTGCTTGGGGCGGAAAAAGGTGGACGCAAGCCTGCAACTACAGGAACACCTGCAGTCTCTTTTCCACTCTGGAACCCAATGGTTCTCTCTCGCAACCCTCCCTTCTCCAACCAAACCACCCCACTGGTGTTCCCTAGTGGGATGTGGCCAGGTCTGGCCTCTAGGCCATCCAGAAGTCTCTGGCCCTTGTTCCTTCCTAGAGTGGGAGGCTCTAGCCTCAGGCTTGTAATGCTCTTGGACCACTCTCTTTCTTCCAAATTGCCACTGGTCCACCCACCTGGGGTCTACACCCTCAAGCTGACCAGCTCTCAGGGGCGAGGCTCTCCTCCCCCTACCTCTCCTAGGGTTCCGCCATCTCCTTCTCCTTGGGACACCCTCACACAACCACTCTCTCCCCAACCTGGAGTCGAAACCCTCAGGTTGCACCGGTGACAGGGGCGAGTCCTCCCTCTCCCTGCACCCCCTCCCAGAGTTCCACACCCTCCTAACTGGAGTAGTACCCCTGAGAGTCAACTTTGGGGGGACTCTGAACACAGATGTCCCACCCGCCAGGTCTGGAAAATCCTCAACCTGGCCACCCAACCCAGGATCTGCGCCCTTTGGCTGAGCCGGTGACAGAGGAGAGACCTTGCTCCCTCTGCACCCCCTCCCAGAGTTCCGCACCCTCCCACCGGGAGAAGTACCCCTGGGAGTCAGACTGGTAGGGACCTGGGTTACAGGTACCCCACCCTCCAGGACAGGCAGCCCCTGAACCTGGAACCCCAGTCCAGGATCTAAACCCTGTGACTGGTCAGACCCCCGAACCACTGGAGCTCTGTTTACTGATGCTCCGGGTTCTCCTGACACTAGGGGATTCCCTTCATGAGAAGGCACATCGGGACAGCCTAGACTCCCAACCTGGGGTTCCCTAAAAGAACTCTCCAGGCCCTGTGACTGCGGTTGGGGCATCTCGGGACACCTCCCCGTCTCACTCCCTCCTATAGATGGGATGTGAGGCCCTACAACCCGCCCACTATCCTGGGACCTAGCTGGGTTTCTCACCTCTCCCGCCACGCTGGGTCGGAAGATCCCTGCACCACTCCTTTCTGGATCACTCCCCAATGTCTTCCCAGACGCTCTGGCACTTACCCAGAGGTCTGCCTCCTGTGCAAGTTCCCTGGGGTCTGAGAACCTACACTGCATCAGATGGTGACGCAGACTTGGGACACAACTCCTGAGCATGTGCTCCCGAATAACGGCATGGCACAGCCCTTCCCAATCCTCTACTGCTCTCCTCACCACCCAATCCTCCAATGCAGTCCAACACTCCTCCTCAAACTCTCCCCAGGACTGGTGGGACAGTTTTCCCCTGCCCCTGAACACTAACCCGTCCCCCTCTTCCTCGGAATCAGGCACGGTCTCCTGGGCATCTGGAATGGGACTCCTTGCACTGGACCTACACTCGCTGCCACCACTGGATCCCACCCTCCTCGGTGAATCCAGACTCCTAAAACCACTCTCAGGGGACAACCTACCCACCTGAGCTGATCTCTCTCTGGCGAAAGCCCTCTCCGCCTCCGCCATCCTCTCCTGGGCTAGGACCATTTCTGTCTCTAGCCTCTGCTCCTGAATCCTCAGCTGCGCTAACTCTGTGGCCTGCTCAAACCTGAGCTTCGCCAGCGCCAGCTGATGCTCCCTTTCTTCCCTCCTATCTACCCACTCTTCTGGGGACAGGGAAAGGGATGGGACAGTGCCCCCAGGACTGGACCCAGTGCGAGACTCCCTATCTACGGTGTCCTCATCAGCTACTGGTGTCTCTGCCCTGTTAAACTCTTCCTCCTCTTCATCGGGGTAACTACTTCCCAGGGTTCTGGATGGGGAGCCCTCTCTCTGGCCTCTAACCCACTGACCCTTCAAAAACTCGGGAGGGTAGTCAGACAAGTCCCCACTAATCTCTAAGGCCTCTCCCCTCTTGAGGGCCTCATAGAGAAACAACTTTCTCCTAATGTTTCCTACTGGGGGTATCCCTCTCTCCTTGAGGAAATCTATGACTTCCTGCTCGGTGTACTCAATCAGTTCCACTTCGTCCAAAACCAACCCCATCGTGGCGAGGTACACCCGGGACACACCCTCCCAGTGGAACAAGGGGACACAATTGCAAAACACTTTCAGGAGGAAGCAATTTAGCAACAATATTCTTCCAAACAATAATCCCCACCACAAGGCTCTACTAGTGGTGTAACCTGTGGCCGCTGTGGTACTGCGCAAACACAAGTCCTATCCCACCGCTTGCCACCAAATGTAGGAAATGGGGGTTACCCAGATCTCCAAAGGGGTAGCATGGCATCAAGCGGGCAGGCCAAACTTCGAGGACATGTGAAGCACTCACGCAGTACCCTCAGTCAACACACCAGGCACACCACAAAAGAGGCAGGACACCAGTTTGAGTTGGAAAAAGATACGTAGTTTAGTAGGGTTTCCAACCTGCAAGGCAAAAGAATGCAAAACAGTAGTGTCACAACAGGACGCCAAATGGCGCCAGAGCCAAGCGAATAATGGGGGAATTATTTACATAGGAAGTAGTCCATGCTGAAAGGATAAAAGGATGGGATCAAAATGTCATTAGATCTGGGGCCAATCTGGTGGGGCCAACTCAGACTCTCATCCTAAAGGAAAGGCTGTAATTGCATAATTCTACATTAGCATAGAAATACATCATGCACATTAACACCAACCCACCCCTGTTAGGGAAAAACGTTAGGGCATCACGGCATAACATGGACAGGAACACCTGTAATAAATCAGCCCGTCTGGCCCATCAATCTGGTACATAAACAAGGGCCTGGAATAACACATCAGGCCAACCCATTGACCAACATTATGCAGAACATACCTCACCCAGCATTAATATCAGATAGGGGCCCTCCTCCTAGATCAGGAACACCTGTCAGGACTCAATTAGGTTCCCTTTACCATCAACTAAGGGGTATCAAACATCAGGGTGTACACAGCAGTCAACCCTCCTTACTTCTGGACTCCCTCAGATATTTCCTTGCCCAGACTTCCTCTATAACTGGGGACCTCAGGACAACCCATAAGGTAGGTACCTATATCTGCAATGAGGGGTAATAAGACTCTCTACCCCAGTATATGCAATAAGGGCAACCGGCTTGCTCCTGAGTTGTCTGGTAGGGCAGTTAGTTGCAGGAAAGTTAGGGCAGTTCAACAAATCTGGAGCCCAAGTCACAGGTGCCCTCCGCAAAACGGGGCGCCTGACAAGGCAACACAGTCCCAGGGGGCGGGCACCGGCAATGTACCCCGTTGCCCCCCCTCCACCAACTTAAGATAAGCCCCACTCACCGGGCTCAGTAGGTCCTGCGGGGCGTCCTTTGGGGTCTCCTCTGCAGGGGGGGACCAGGCACCGACAATGTGCCTCGAGTCGCAGGATTCCCCGGTGATCTGCGCCGGTCACTTGGGCCCACAAGGCCTCACTCAGGCCTCAGCGCCGCAATCGGGGCTCCCTCTTCACTATGGGGGCCCCGTTACACAACTCCTGCTGACTTCGGGCCTCCTCTAGGCTCCGCCCCTTTCTTAGGGTCCCGGGGCTCTCCACCGTAGAGACCAGGCCTCCTTTCCAGGGGGGGGCCACTGCACCTCTGGGCGACCACACTCGCCTCACCCGGGGTTTCAACACTGCCTCAAGAAGGCCTCCGGGGAGACACGCGGTGTCTAGGCACTCGTGGGGGAGAAGCCTGCCTGGCTTTCCCCCCTCCTTACACGGCTTCCGCCGTTCACTCGGGGCTCCCTCGTCCTCCTGGGAGCCCCACCGGCACTCTGCTCCGGCCGCCTCAGGTCGGGAGGCGGGGCTGGCACCGACAGTGTGCCCCGGCCCGCCTACCTCACCGGCCCCTCGCGTGGGGCATAGACCGGCGGGGTAGGCTCCCGCTCCGGTCACTCAATCCTCGGGGCTCCCCCTTCGTCCACGGGGGCCCCGCTCCAGTGCTTCACCCGGGTCCCCCTCCTACCTCACGGGGACCCGGGGCTTGGATTCAGCTTCTCCTGGCCTTCCCGGCCGTAGGCCAATCCCTGCGCGGCCTTCAAAGGTCACGGCCGCGCAGGCCAATCCGTGCGCGGCGGGGACGGGCTGATAACGCGGCCTGGCCCCCCCGTCACGTGATGCGGGAGTCGGCGGCCCTCTCCGGGTACCGGGGGCCGCCGCGACGATGCCCACAGCGGTGGGGGTCCCCTCAGCAGCGCCGGGCCGCGGCGGTGATTTCGGCGGCAATAAGGCGTAGGCTCCCTTCTTAATTAATTAATTATATAGCGGACAGCGCGCTGAAACAAGGGTAGGCTCCTCCAGCGTGATTTTCCTCAGGAGAATGGCGCTATTCACCGCGCACTGCTCCTCCCTCTGCCCACACCACTTCCAGGGCCAGTAGCATTCCGGGGGCCACACCAGCCCCAGCGCTTCTCTCCCCACAGCGCTTGGTAGGCAGTCCAGGGGCAGATTTAGAGCCACCGTTCCTCGAGGGCACAATCCATCCAGTCTAGCGCTTCCACAGGGGCCACAACTTCCCTGGGGGCATCAACCTCCCCAGAATAGCGCTTGCCAGGCAGTACCTCATAAGGGGCAACAGTTCCTCCAGGCAGCTCCTCACGACCCAGCACTTCCACAGGGTCA
Organism: Lissotriton helveticus; assembly: GCF_964261635.1. Taxonomy (NCBI): domain Eukaryota; kingdom Metazoa; phylum Chordata; class Amphibia; order Caudata; family Salamandridae; genus Lissotriton; species Lissotriton helveticus. Next base: position 595,365,745 of record NC_136063.1, on the reverse strand, counting down.
CAGCTTCACCAGAGGGAGTAGACAGTCCTATTTCTCACCTCCTGGGCGCTTCTTCATCGCAGCGCTAGCGTAATTCCCGGTCCCCACAGTGTCAGGGATCTGGATAGGGGCCCTCCCTTGTCAGGGGCCCATGGGGACAGCAGAGGGGGGTTTATAGGGGTGCAGGGCCCAGCTCACAGCCCCATGTGGCGGTAGCACCTCACAGCAGGTCCCCTCACCTCTTGTCCGAGCGCTGACTGACTGTCTGGTGGCACTTCTCCCTTCTTATACCCTCCTCCCTCACAGAGCCAGCACCTTCCGGAATGTTGGGGAAAACTGGTTCACACTGGCTCAAGGGGAGGGGGTGAGCACCCTGGGTGCCAGGCTTTCCCTCCAAAAGCTAGGGGTAGCTGGGTAATAATAACTAGACCGCTGACCTATGGCAGTACAGTGGCAAAACCCATGGCCATGGCATCCATTTTAAGCACAGTACATTTCAGTCAGGTGCATGTTTAACATGGGGGAATATTTTCTGCACACCATTTAACAACATTTAATTTTACAACAGGGCAACTCCTACCACACATGGTTCTTATATGTTTAATACCATGGGGGAGACATTCAAATTAGGGGGGCAAAAAGCGAAACATTTGGGGGGAAAAGGCCAAGTCCAACAATCGCCATTAAGGACTCGCAAAACGGGATAACGATGAATCTAGCTGCATGTCATTTTGAGATCTGGAGGTTCCTTATTGGACATCGCTTCTGAATGACTGGTCGGTCCGGGTAGTGGAATCTACTCACGTATCAGGAATAACAAATGTCATGCTTAAGAAAAACATGACTCAATGTCTTGTACACTTGTGCAGTCTCTTAACACAGCAAAATCTTGTTTGACATACCATATGTGAAAGGTGAGAAGGGAGTTAAGCTCATGCCTATTGAATTCTTGGCCTCTTAGCTGTGACATCGCACTAGTGTTGATAACATGTTTAATATCAACTCCTCACACACAACACTGTGGCCTCCCGCAGAGGTTCCATCATATCCCCTATACTATTCAACATCTACATAACCTCCTTACCAAACCTGAATAAATCATTCAACCTCACTTGTAAGAACTATGTAGTGTGTTAGTTGACCTCCAAATTATATTTAAAATATGATGGTATGAAAGACTTCTACAATTTAAAACTTTAGGACTGCCTTTAGGCTAAAAATACATGGATGATGAATAACTATCCAATGTTAAATACCCAAGAGACAGAGCTTATAACCTGCAAACAATGAAAAAAATAGCCTGCCATCATATGGCCTAAGGATTATGAGGCCCCTCAAACAATATCAAGAAAGGGCAGAAACACAGGGGTAACCATGGATTCAGACCTATATCTGACATCGAATGTTAATAACGTAAAACAGACTGCCTTCTACACAAGGAAAACCCTATGTTACATCCTACCATACCTTGGCTACCAACAGAAACTAAAAGCCATCTTCACACTTGTAGTCTTCAAGCTTGGCTATGCAAACAGCTTATACCTTGGCTTGGAATTCATAATACACAAAATACAACTCATCCATAATACTGCTGCAAGATTTCCTCTCTGCCTTCACCCAAGAGAAAATATCTCGAATCTTACAATCACTCTACTGGCTACCTATGCCAAGAATGGGAAAGTTCACAACACTTTGCATTGTTCACAGAGCCCCCAAGGAAAATGACCACCATACCTAAAAGTTAAAAGCAAGCAATCCAAACAAACCAGGACACTGCACGCTAGGCTTGCAACTTCAAAAAGTAATTATGCTCGGCCCAGACTAATGCTAATACCATAACACTCAGCAGTCAGCAACCAACTGTAACTTGCACCTTTTACATTCTATTAAGGCATAAATGCTATGAGGATTTTCCATCAACAGTACTGTGCAGCCAATAAACCAACCATCACTAAATGAACAGACATTGAACAACGTAAGAGATCTGTCACAAACTGCAGGTCAATCATAAAACTTGGCTACAGGTTTCAAATATCTATACACTATGACCGCTTCTTTACATCTCACAATGGCTTTTAGATATAAGATGATAGTAACAGTGCATGTCCAAGCAGATAACAAAGCCAGCTCTGGCCCAGAACCCTACACTAGTGATCAGATTCATTAAGATTTTGAATCAGGGTTGCGTCACTTTTGTGGCTCATCCACAAAACATATCATTTTTGGTATTTACTAAGCCATATAAAGCCACCTTGCATGGCTTTGCGTTGTTTAGTAAATACAAAGTAGTGCACGGCAGCGCCTAATACTACCCTGCATTACCATGCATTGGGAAGACATTCCATGGGCCGAGCATGAGTGCTTACATGCATCCACCAATGGATTTTTACGGATTCCAAGGTTTACTAAAGCTAGTAAGTCTGGGAATGCGTCAAAATGCTACACCTTCCACAGTGAGGCGTAACAAAGAGAAATAAATATCTTTGTTTCTCCTGGTTACTTCCTCATTCTATGTGTGCTGCATTAGATGGCACATATAGAAAGAGGAATAAGCCTCTAATTATTGTTCTTGTACAGGAAGTTGTGCCTTCTTGCACAAAAACAATCCTGCCAGTATCGCAGGGTGCCTGTATTGGCACTAGTCAGCACACTGTGTGCCAGCAGGAGAATATGTAAATATGGCGCATTTCTGCTGTCTGCCTTTCACGCAGCACAATGTAGCAATTGTCCTTGCTGCACTGTGTGGAATGTAAGTACATCGGACCCAAAACCTCTGATTGAACAACCCAGTGCAGTAACCAGCTATACAGACTATATTCATATGAAATACCTTAATGGGTCCTGCAGAGCTGTTCAAACCTGATAGCTTACAGAAGAACCATAAACTCTGCGTCTTGGCCACTCACATCTCATCATCACCACACTTCGTCCCATAACACAATAACCTATGACGTATCTTGTTGCCCATGTAGGTAAGTGCTTCATGTGCAACACATAGGGGTAGTAAGCACTCTACAAAGGTGTAATACAATATTTGTCACTTGTGCATCAACAAGATTTGTTTTGATCCTATTAAAATCTTTGTGTCCACACTTCAGAATTATAAAATAAAAGTTTCATGTATGCTTTCATAACACCTGGTGTGTGTTGCAATATTTGTACAGTTGATTTACAGGTATTTCATTTTTTGTGAATAAGAAACAAATTCACATCGTACAGGATTTGTTCTCTCTTTCTCTGTACACAAGGCCACTGGAATTATACTATTCTGCCACTGCTGTGTTCTCTGAAAAACTATGCATTTACCAAATTTGCCGCATAATCCATCATCTGCTGCATAATCTGTGGATTTTAGCAAAAGTTACTAAAAATGCTGCAATATGCTTCTGTACAGTGGAAGGTTCTTTGCCAAGGCTGGATGGTCACCTTTCAGTTGCTTACAGCGGTATTTGGATGTGTAATTAGTACTAATGAAGTGAAACCTTTGCCCAGGTAGTGCTAACATGTGTAAAAATGGCAAAGTAATGAAGTGAAGTATTTTAAAAATATGCCTCATTAAAAACCACATAAGTTGTGCTTTCTTGCCACATAGTTGAGTAAACATTGCCACAAAATATATGCCTCCCCTGCTTCCTAATTCCAGCGGCCCTGCCTGTACCACAGAGAGTTTGTAACACTAGCATTAGTCTGGGCCGAGCATAATTACTTTTTGAAGTAAAGGAAGAAAAGTAAACAACATCTCCATAAGCTGCAATTTGTCAGAAGAGATAACCTGACATTTATCATGCCTTGGAACATGCAGCAAATGTAACAAGAACAAAACAATTTAAAGTCATTTTTATTGCTCATTCACCTTCTGAACTCCTGCTCCTCAATGCTGTGTCAGATGCCTCAGTTGTTTGGGGGGGGTAAAAAATTATTATGGGCTGGCCCGGCCCTAAAATGACCCCCGTAGCTACGGCCCTGCTTTGAATTCTCCTATCCACATGACTGTAAACGTCAAGCCATTGGACAAATATGCAAACGCTGCAGGAAGAGAAACTATTCTATAACAGATTGCATAGCGAAAGAGAAACTATGTGCGTCATGAAGATGGACGTCAGAAAGTTCCAGAAGCATTCTAGCCACTCCCACAAGGCCAAACAACAACATCAACGAAGGCAAGTGGAAGCAAAACAAAGTAGATTTGTTGTCATCATCATCGAGTGCCAATGAAGAAGATGGATGTGCAATGGTGATTTCTGTTACAGATGGATGTGCACATATATGATTGGCCGCGCGCAAAGAAGAACACAAATTTAAAGAAAATTGCCCCAGGAAGATGCAACGTTCATTTGGACATTGTCCTAAAACCACGCTCAAGGTGAAGGGTTGCCCTACAATTTCCATTATAGGTAGTGGTGCATCGAAAAACATAATGGCTGCAGAAAAGTACAAAGAACTATCTCTGATACCACAAATCACACCATCTAAAACAAGGGTGTACACCTGAGCAGCTTCTACACCCTTGCATAGCAAAAGATACTTTGTGGTGACCATGCGGCACAAGAAAACAACAGTGCAAGCGCCAATTCATGTCCTCCCAGGTACTTCGTTGAGTGCATGTTTATTCATTTTTCGATACTTCTGCTGACATGGGACTGATCTCTATTAACTACAACTTGAATGCTCATCCTGAAATAGTGAGTCGATTCCCAACATTGTTTCATTGACTTGGGAAACTTAAGACAATGAAGGTTCAGCTTCACATTAAGGAAGATAGTCACCCTGTGGCCCAGCAACACTGTCAACTTGCTTTTTTCTTACAGGAAGCCATTGAGAAGGAACTAGAAACACTGTTAAAGCATGACATCAACGAGCCCTCTACTGGTCTGATACCAGGAGTGTCACACATTGCAATGGTGCCAAAAGAGCACAATGGAGGATCAGTATGCATTCGTGTTGACAAGTGAAATCCAGGTCCACACATTGCGGACATGATCACGCATCTGAGTGGTACCAACGTTTTCTCCTACCTTGATTTGAACAAAGGCTACCATCAACTTGCACTGGAAGAAAACTGTAGGTACATTACTACTTTTTCAACTCATGTTGGTTCAGATATAAGAGACTCAATTTTGGTGTGTCATCAGCTGCAGAAATCTTTCCAGATGTAATTTATCTAATAAATCAGCCTGTCACACATGCTTTTAACTACAGTGATGATGAACTGGTGTGCAGTGCTACATGAAAGGAACATGATAAAGCACTTACACAAGTATGCCGCTTGCTTCCTGATACAGGTCTCATACTAAATGCAGAGAAACATGAGTTTCACAAAAACAAACTTAAATTATTTGGTCATATTTTCTCTGAAAAGAGAATGACTCTTGACATTGAAAAGTTACAAGCATTGTAATCTACTTGCCCTTCAGAAGATGTGACCTTGCTGTGATCCTTCTTAGGCATGGCCAGCTACTATTTCAAGTACATTCATGCCTGGAACAGTCAAGCCCCTGTCGTAGACCACTTCTAGTGCACAGGGTTCCATTGTCCCTTACTTCTCACCAAGAACATCGAACACATCAGGTACATTTTGCCATTGTAAGTGCCCCTCTAAGAGAACTATCAAAACGAGATGGTCAGTTTGAATTGTCATCTGAATGTGACCGAAGTTTTAAGAACATTTAACATGCAATTAAAAATGCAACTGAAATGGCTTAGTTTGACCAAAAGTATAATAAAGAGATTGTGGTGGATGCTTGACCAGTGGGGTTGGGCGCGATCATTGCTCAACACAATGGACAGCCCTATGCTCAGAGACACATTGTGGCCTGTGCTTGCCGAAAGTCTATCTCAGAAGGAAGGTGCTTATTCTCAAACTGAGAAAGAAAGCTTAGCTGTAATATGGGTGTGTGAACACTTTCATGTGTTTCTGTATGGAAAGCATTTCATACTTGTCACGGATCATCCAGCGCTTTTGAACTAGCACATGAAGGACATTGTGACATTGCTGCAGCTAATAACCCTCCGGGATCAAGTGTGGTTTTCAAGCCTTGATGAACGAGTTTAAAGGGGGTTGAAAGCTTGTCATTTGTGCAACTGTCTATCTCCCCAAAAGACTCCATACCCGTTGAACATGTCCAATGTTCCTAAGCAAGCCTGGGAGAGGAATGAGGTAGACTTCTTCAGACTCCTCAATAATGGACATCATCTAATGGTAGTTTCGATGAGTACTCACATTTTCCTTTAGTGGAAGACCTATCATCAACCACACATGACACAGTTATAGAGAGGCTAAATGACATTTTTACAACATGGTGTGTTCCTTCCATTCTCAAATCTGACAGCAGTTCCACCCTTCAATAGTAGAGAGTTCAAAGACTTATTAATGATTTGAACAACAAACATCAGAAAAGTACACCTCTCTGACCATAGGCAAATGGCGTTATTGAACAATTTATAAGTACTTTGAAAAGGGTGGCTCTGCATGCTGCAATGGAAGGCATCAACCTCAAGTCAGCTTTAAGCACAGTCCTCCGTGCCTACCACTCCTCATTCCATGACAGAAGAAAGTCCTGATACCACAATTGAGCACTGTTCAATCGGTAGACCCTGACGAGATTTGTGTCCCTGACACCTCTCGCAAATGCCAAATGAAGGCTTATGTCAATAAGTGCTGATGTGCTTTAGACACGAGCCTCCAGAAAAGAGATCAAGTTCTTGTTACGCACAAGCAGACATGCAAGACTGACACTCCGTTTGATGCTGAACCTATAAGGATTGTGACGAGCAAAGGACATATAATCACTGCTGAACAACCTGGAAAATCCATAATCAGAGACTCATCACACATTAAGTCTTTACCTTGATGTTCTTCAAGTCCACCTGAGTGCACAATTCAAGCATCCGACTCTTCTCCTGAGATGGCAGATAAAGGCGCCCCTCCTCTATCTCGTACAACTACATTGGGAAGCCTGCTGCGAGCACCTCAATGACTCATCAAGGAGTTATAACGTGCATATGTATATATATTTGTTCATACTTTTTATTTAACCCCTTCCGTGCAGCCGCGATTCCCCACTTGTGCGGCCGCGGAATGAACAGGGCGGGGCAGTGACGAACCCCAGCCGTCATCAGCACACGAGCACCGTGGAGCGTGACGGCTGGGGTTCGTCACCATCATGGAAGGGGTTAATAAAAAGGGAGATGTTGTGTCCTGTGTTTATATACATGAGGGAGGCCTCTGGTGGGCCTCAGCAGACTCCTTACAAGTATTATGTAAACTAGTGGGTGTGACTGGGTGCGGTTAATAACGTTTGTGACACAGTGCGTTCAGTTAACGGTTCCATGGGTCTGTTGTGGTCTGTTACATGCTCCTGGGCTAGGGAGGAGTCGACACCATAGACCTATATTGACTTGTGGCATTTAATGGTCCTGGTCCCTTTTTGGGAAGATGCAGAGCCTTCCTTTCCGAATCCTCCATCAATGCTGGCTATGAAATCACACACTCCTGAAAGACGTTTCAAAATTGCAATTTCTCTGCCCTATTGCCCATTCCCATCACCCATGGCCCAGGTATGCAAATACAAGACCCCAGTGTGTAATTCACCTCTATGTTGCACATACTCACAGCGGCATCTGATATGCGACCTGATAGCCATTCTATGGGCATACGCTGTTTGAGCCACAATTCAATAAGATCATTAAAAAACATGTTAAGGAGTGTTGGCTCATTTCAAAACAAATTAAGTTTTGGTTCCTCCATGTTTCCATATTCCAGTTTTCTAACTTTCCATTGATTAAAAAAAGAAAACAGGAAAGGGCAATAATTACCCAAGGTCGCTGGACCTAATTTACTATGGAACGTGCCTGCAGCTAATGCACCTTAAAAACAATATCATGAGGCCACCTGTCATGACCTGGTTAAAATTATTTACAACAAGGGGTGGTGAGGGACAGAGTCTCTGAATTAAGCAGAATACTCTCACCCAGCGTGGAAGGGTATACTCAGATGTGAGTCCCTTGCTCATTGCACCATCAGGATTCAAGCAAGCCGGGCCGAAGACGCCTGAAATGGCAGAAACCGGTCCCCGGAAGCTTGTTTCCTTCCCAGTGTAAGAATTGGCTTTTGTAGTCTGGTCTGCCCTGTTCCCATGATGCACTGGGCCAGGGACAGACTAATTTGCATACAGCCAGGTTCTGAAACTGGGATGGTGCAATGAGCTAAAAAACGGTGTTGGATCTAGCCCTGATCTCTTGACTGGGTGAGAGTACTCTGCTTAATTCAGAGACTCTGTCCATCACCACCCCTTGTTGTAAATTATTTTGTCCACCCTTAGCGTGGAAGGGTATACTCAGATGTGAGTCCCTTGCTCATTGCACCATCAGGATTCAAGCAAGCCGGGCCGAAGACGCCTGAAATGGCAGAAACCGGTCCCCGGAAGCTTGTTTCCTTCCCAGTGTAAGAATTGGCTTTTGTAGTCTGGTCTGCCCTGTTCCCATGATGCACTGGGCCAGGGACAGACTAATTTGCATACAGCCAGGTTCTGAAACTGGGATGGTGCAATGAGCTAAAAAACGGTGTTGGATCTAGCCCTGATCTCTTGACTGGGTGAGAGTACTCTGCTCAATTCAGAGACTCTGTCCATCACCACCCCTTGTTGTAAATTATTTTGTCCACCCTAAGCGTGGAAGGGTATACTCAGATGTGAGTCCCTTGCTCATTGCACCATTAGGATTCAAGCAAGCCGGGCCGAAGACGCCTGAAATGGCAGAAACCGGTCCCCGGAAGCTTGTTTCCTTCCCAGTGTATGAATTGGCTTTTGTAGTCAGGTCTGCCCTGTTCCCATGATGCACTGGGCCAGGGACAGACTAATTTACATACAGCCAGGTTCTGAAACTGGGATGGTGCAATGAGCTAAAAAACGGTGTTGGATCTAGCCCTGATCTCTTGACTGGGTGAGAGTACTCTGCTTAATTCAGAGACTCTGTCCATCACCACCCCTTGTTGTAAATTATGACCTGGTTAAAGGCACTGAGGTTGGCTACCCCCTCGAAAATACAGGTTTGGCAGGCCAATTTTAGGACAACTCTACTCATAGGATAGTATCCCTAACAAGTATTACATTTCCAGTATGGGACGTCCTTTGGGGCAAGATACCCCGCAAACTCAGGCAATATGTGAAAAATAAACAGATGCCTTTTTTTAATGAATGTATCTGCTTCCTCACTAGATATGGATTTTCAACTTTATGATGGCCCGTGTTAGCTAAAATTGCATAGGCTTTCGAGCCTGCATCTAAGTTGGTCTTTCTTATTGAGGGCACCAGTTCTTTTTCTCCTACCTTCCCTTTGGTTTTCAGGACGAGGACCTATTGAATTTCATCTCGAATAATCGGCCATAAAAAATGTGTCATGTGAGGTGCAGCATAGTGGCCTTTGACCCCCAAGGTATGAAATTAAGTGTAATGGACTGTGGTCAGGAAGCCCAGAGTGGTGCATGGATGGACGCGTAACGGTTTGTAAATATGTATACATGTATATGCAGATATTTGGGTCGTGCAAACCTACACAAATACAGTGACAGTGATCAGCTGTACCTTGAGACTTCAGGTTCTAAGTGCTGGGAGAGGAGACGATTCAAGATTATCTACAAAGCCAATGGTGGGGGAAGTAACGTGTTACTATGCGTGCTGTACCTACATTCGTGTTACTACATGTCTTCAGGTGACGTATTTTTTTAGCACATGTGTAGGTGATATTTGAGGACTGAGATAGGTCGTAATTGCAGAATTCTTTTGGCTTTCACACCGGCAGACTATACTCAAGTTAGAAAAACATTGGGCCTCATTTATGAGAAATTACGCATTGCTGCGTGAAAGCAGCGATGCGTCACTTCTCAGTGCGCACTCCTTGCGACATGATTTATGCGTCATATTTATAATATGACGCATCATGTCGCAAGGAGTTGCAGACACGTCAGTATTTCTGACGTATCTGTAGGCGCAAAAGTGACGCATTGCTGGAGTGTGTCACAAAAGAGACGCAACTCCAGCAATGTGTACTTTCACATGGGCAAGTCCCATGTCATTAGTGCCTGCGTCAGTCTTATGCCTGCCATGAAGCAGGCGTAAGATTTTGATACATTAGCGGCCAAGAAATTGCGCAGTGAAATCTTATAGATTTCACTGCGTCACTTCCATGACCCTTTCTTGCGTCAAAACGCCCCCCTTGCATACATTATACCTGGCGCAGGTATAATGTGGCGCAGGGGTTTACAAAGTGACGCATCTACCTAGATGCGTCACTTTGTAAATATGGCGCAACAAGGTGCATTTTTTGCGCCACTGGTGCATCACAAAAAGTGGCGCACCTGCGGCGTAAAAGTGACGCACAGCCTCATAAATGAGGCCCGTTGTTTTCCTCACAGAGGTTAAGAGTCAGCCAAAATCCCCTTACCGTTGTGGTAGAAATAGGGCAGATACTTAATTTCTCATAAGGGAATTGAGTGACAATGACTGTACATGCCTAAACTTGCGAGAAAGGCAGAGCAAGCTCTTTATTTTCGTACATTTATCTGAATCAATGAACAAAAAGGCTTTTGGGAGGAAGCTACAGACTACACTGTAATGTTGTTTAGCGATCTGCACATTAATCTTGTTAAAGCATTGACATCGTCATTAGGTCTGGATTTAATGAGACATCACATGCAAATAGCATTTCTTCATTCCTGTACTACCACATGTTAGCGAATTAAAGACAAGCCAATTGGTTTCGATGGTAAGGCGGCGCTATGGTGCTGGTAATCATGGTAGAAATGTTGGTGGTGTGAATGGCAATGGATATTGTGGTTATGGTGGTAGAGGCAATGGTGGTGGTGGCAATGGTGGTGGTAATGGTTTTGTCAGAGGAGGTGCTAATGTTGGTGAATCATGCTAATGGAGGAAGCAATAGTAATAGTGATGATGGTGTTAAAAGCGGTGGTCCTGGAGCTATAGGTGGTGGTGGTACCAGTATTATTGGTGGTAGTAATGCTGAACTACTCGCACGTGCCTTGGTGCTCACAGCTGCTGTGGCTGCAGAGAGGGAATGACGAGGGCAGAAGTGGCAGGAGGGGAGAGAAGGAAGAGCTTACTTGATACCAAGGTTGTTGCTCGAAATACTACGATTGTGTGTAATTGTATAAATGTATTGTTGCTCGGTTGTGTTCAGTGAGCACATTTAAATTGCATAAGGGCTCATTTTAAAATGCAAAAAAATGCAATGTATTTACACTAGTAACTTGGTTATGTCATTTTAGTGCGTCCTTAGATAACCGGAGGCTTCTACAACAGACCACTGGATTTACCAGTAGAATTAAAAAGTGTATTTTTGAAAGAACATTTCAAACTTCAGAATCCCAGCACACAAACTTTATTTTGGAATATTCTCCGCCCTGCGATGGGGGCGGGAGAGGGGCAGAGATATGCCGAGCCATATGTTCCTTCTGTTCTGTTACTATGAAACAAAAGAACAGATTGTTTTGGAATCTAATTTAATCATTTAAAAAGTATGTTTAAAATTAAATTAAACTCAAGAGTTACAGCAGTAGGTGGCATACTTGAAGTCAGGAGAGAACACATCGAGTCTGAAGCTATTGCAATACGTTTAATAGAATGAGTCTATAATTTCAAATGTTAGCAATAAATCCACAAGAACATTACATTCCTTTACAGATCATAGCTGATTCCTTTTACTATTATTTCCAAAAGGATCAATTAGGCTTCGTGAAAGGTCGCTATTTACAGAGCTACCTGCATTGTGCGATCGGGCAGAAGTGAAAGTACTTGTGAAATAGGAGCACAGCCAGGTGTGCATCCAAGCCTGTTGTCTTGTGAAAAACAATTTGTCCTATCCAGTTAGGATGGTCAATCCTGATCGTCTGTGGGCATTAAAAATAACCTCCATGTTTGATTCACCGCTGGATCATAGACTAGAGGCGTAACGCAAAATAATGGGGCTTCCCTGCAGAATGTGATAAGGAGCCTCCAAGTATTCAATATCTCACATAAATCCACTCATTTTGGGCTTAATGGGGCCCCACTGAAGGGTTTGAGGCCCCCTGGAGACCTGGTGGCCACCCTGCACTGCAGGGCCTGTAGTGGCCTGCGTTTCGCCCCTATCATAGACCACCGCTAGTGCACATGGTTCCGCCGTCACTTACTTTTCACCAAGAAAGTCACATACATCAGGTAGATGGATCTTCATTGTCAGATGAGACGTCAAAGTTAAATCTCAACATAAATCATTATCAATCATCATTACTTTAGTTCAGTCAATAAAGAGAGTTTAGTTGAGTTAAAGGGTTTTATTGTAAATCTTTTTGTTATTCATTAGTTTCTATTAAAGTATTAATCTCCAAAAACTCATCAGTAAAGGTTAACAATCAATCAATATTTAGTAATAAGCTGAATCAATTCAGTAAATAAAAATAAGCATTAATATAGTAAATGTCCCCATTCTAATCTAATATCAAGATATATACAAACAGGGTTATAAGTGTCAGTTCAGAAACCCGTGAAGAGTTCTGATGAAATAATCAAGCATGTGCATAAAGATTTAGCAGAATAGAATGGAATGTATTCTAATCTCAAATAATACCAGATCAAGGAATAAACTAAGACTTCTCATAAAGAGATGTCCAGAAAACTCAGTACAGAGTCTCCTCTCAGGGAGTCAGGAAAAAAAGGGAAATACACTAACTGCTGCAAATCGAGATTGACTCAGAAAGGGTCTATCTAACTTGTCTAGTAACACACACTAATATAAACACACATTTTCTATGTTGCAACATTAATATGCTTTATTTTTCATGTTGACCAATAACATTTCAGCACTTTCCTGGGCACAGGTTTAGTCCTATCTCCTCACAAGAGTACAATCATCTTTCGACCATGTTTCCTTGAATGCTGCAGGAACTCCTTTCTTGTTTGTAATATTGTATTCCCACGAATCATCATGCCGGTCATCTGCATGTTCTGTGATGTGAACTTCCCTATCCTTTGCCTAATACAGGAAACGTCCATTCATTAGCTAATAAACAGTAGCTTTCAAAAATACAATGTCTGCAGCAAAGAGAAGAAAGGCAACTTACACAATTGTTGTTTAATGTGAAAAACAAGCCTCTCTGCATTAATGGACCTTAAGGTTACAAACATGGTGCCTTCACAAATACCAATATTGGAATTTGAACTGTATTACTAGGTTATAGACCTATAGGTTCTAAGTGCGGCTGTCTACTAAAAATGTTTGCATAAAACATACTTAATTTTTAAACGTAACTTCTGCACATATGTATTTTTAGTAAAGCATTTGGTAAATAATAAAATTTACATTAGGACCACCATCACGCTACACCAGTGTATGTAATAGGTTTCTTCAACAAATGTTGATGCAGTGAAGATGAGTTATTCTAGAGTGCATAAAATAAATGGACAATAAACAACCAAACAAATCAAATGTATAAAGCGGCCAGCTGTCAAACAAGGCGTCCCAGCACTGGAAGTGGGCTTCAGGGCACACATTTACTCTAATTGTAAAGGTTGAATAACCATTTGTTAAGTAATTGTCTAAACTTCTTTCCCTTTAACGGTGGGCACAGCGGGAATGGAAGGTTGTTTCAGGTCTTAGAGGCCATGTAAGCAAAGGAGTGACCCACTCAATTCACAATCCTGAACCTTGGAATCTTCAACAGAAGAGGGTTTCAGAAGTCTTGTAAAAGCCAGGATGGGCCATTACCAGAGTCTCAAACAGGATAGGTTTCTTCACGGGAAAATGGTGTAAATCTTTAAGATGTGAAAGAGTTTCAGCAAGGGCAATTATAGAATTAGTCTTGCAGTGGCATTATGTACTATCTGTAGGCAATCTACTACAGAATTGGGCAGTCATAATTATAAGGCATTTTGCATAATCAACTCTCAAAGTAACTGTTACATACACAATGATTTTTCGAGTTTCAATCAGCATATATTTCAAAGATATTTCCAAGGCCCACACGAGCTAAACACAAATATCTGCTGCTGAAAGAATCTGGAGGTGGATAGATGGTTTGCTGCCAAATTAGACCCCTAAATATTTACCTACTCTTGCGGTCAGTGACTGGACACAGCTCTTCATGCCCACAATCCTTGTACCAGTATTCTGACGTCTGACCAAAACAGTAAAATCCCAGTATTTTCAGAGTTACATTTCAAACAGTTGTTCCTCATCTATTCCACCACAAGGACCAGTCAACTCTTAAATGAAAGTAGGAGAACCTCAGCCTGTTTTCCTAATGAAAGAATAAGCTGGGTATCATTATCATAAGCGATCACCTGAATTTCATAGGATACACTAATAATGGCCTAATGGGTCAAAAACAAATTAGAAGTGTAGCGATCAACAAGGAGCTCTCTAGCATCCCATAGTTTAGTATTTTATGGGGAGAAGTGACTCCAGGGCTGCCAATTGTCTTCTATCAAGGATAAATCCCCCACCCACTTCTCTGCCAGTTGCTGCAGAAAATGTCTGATGAGAACATATCAAACGCCATAGATATTCATGCTGGCTTTAGGGTTGAGTAACAATTTCAGAATTTGAAATGTTTCACGCAATGCGTTGCAAGCGGTGTCGTTTTTTGTGTGGAAAACTATGGGGCACATATACAAAAAAATTACGCAGCATGGCGCTGTAAGCAATTTAGCAGCACCGAGCTGCGTGATTTAAAAAAACGCAGGGATGTGCCGTATTCACAAAATTATGCCACACCCCTGTGTTTTCCCTTTCTTAGGCACCAACAAAGCTGCCTAGCCCCAACACAGACACCCTTGCGCCATGGTGCAAGGGTGCCTGCATTGCATGGATGATTTTTTTATGTGCAGGAAGTGACACCTCTCTGCACATAAACAATAATATATGGTAATTTGCTCCTTCTATGTGTGCTGCAGCATACATAGAAAGTGCAAAAAAAGATAAGAAATAAAAGTATTTCTCCTCATTGCGCCACTCTAATGCTTGGTTTCAATGGCGTTCGTTTTTGACACTGCCTCAGATTTCCAGATCCTTAAAAATCTTTGGCAGTGTCAAAAGGCAATGGGTGTTGTGGTGGAATACCCACAGAAACACCCATTGCATGCCCCTTTCACGCCAAGTGATGCATGAAAAGGGGCCATATTTACAAGGCCATGAAAAGCCATGCAGGGTGGATTTCCACGACTTTGTAAATATGGGCTTGCATACAGCGCCACCAGAGCATCCAAACAAGTGACGTTCTGTTGGCATTAGGGGCTTGTAAATATGCCCCTATGTTTGTTGAGCCAATATAATGGGTTTCTGGTAACCTTTAAAGGCCTCTCCCATAGACTTCTTTATTGTCTTTCCTATAGCCTATCTTCCATTTCTTCCAGGATGTTTACATCTTTTTCCGTACTGCAATAGCCCTGGGGAAAACCAGAGGGTTGGGGCAGACTGCTTGGGGGAATGTATTTGTTTGGGGGAGCACAACTAAATCAATGGCTGAAGACAGACAGTGGGTGACTTGCTCAGTATCTTCTTCAATGGAACCGGAGTGTAGGAAGGGAATGGTTGAATAATGAGATGTCTGCAGTGGGGACCGAATGATCTAGGCAGTCTTCTACTCTGTACTATGGCAAGGGTGACCAAAGCTGCTTTAAAGAGCATGTTGCCAATTTGTGAAATGACTGTATAGGGGGGAGTTTCAAAGTTGAAATGCTTTGGAAAACAAAATTGTTTGTAAACGTTGGTGAAAATGCAGACTGTATGGCATATCCTGGAAATACACAACTGCCAGCTAATGTTTTTAGCCACAGGTCCTTAGGGGATCAGAACTTATAGAGATTGTCAAAGGTTGAAGCAACCAGTTGCACAATGGTTGAGAGTTGGACTGCCTGTGTGTAGTGGGCATGTTTGTATGTTTTTTCTTGTTGTGTGAAATCACTTCACGATGAATAGCAATAATTTTACCCACAAATTGTGTTAAGGAAATTGATCACCTGAAAGTTTATAGAGTTCTGCAGTGATTATTGAGCTCTTCCATAGGTGTAACAAAATATGAAGCATTTGCAGAAAATAGCCCTTTTTAAAATATTTTGCTGAATTTGAGCAGTTTGGATTTTTTCAATATTCATTCAACCTGATTCACCTACATTTCTCTTTGAGAAATGGTGGTCCTCAGAACCTCAAGCATGTGACCACCACACTGGTGCTGAAGAAATAAGACGAAGACCTAAAAGACATTAGCAAATCTTGACCTCACTTGGGGTTTCATCAAGGAACGTAAGTCCATGGTTTCTTCCTCGCCTGATTGACTCTAAATCAGCCTTTCACCTGTATCCTTCTACAGGACAACAACAGCGTCATGAATATTGTTGAATGGATGCTCACCTCTTTACCCAATGGCTTTTGCTTGTGTACTGCTCTTTACGGATCTGTCAATGACATTTCACATAGTGAGCCAACACACCTTTCTTCACTGACTTTAAATTGCAATGGGCATAGAGCGAAGCATCTTGTGGTGGTTCAAAGTGTTCCTCTCTCCCCCTACACACCAGACAACTTCATTTCACTCATTTATTTATGACCATTAAGTTTGGCCTAACTGCCTATTCTGTTAAACGCCTATACAACATCAATCGTGTTCCTATTCAGCAGTTACAAATCCAGCATGTCTGCTAGATATAGGTGAGTGAAATGCATACACACCTCAAACTACAGGGTGGTGACAGAAGCCGTGCAAACCTCAAATTCTGCCTGGTGCATATTTAATGTCAGACACTGACAAGCAGATTGTAGTGTGAAAACCTCCGATATCTGCATATTATACCCCATTTTAATGGCAAAAATTGTAAAATACTTTAATTATTGCACCTGATAAGTTCTGAAAACATTGGCTTTGCCTTTTATTGCATGCAATATTTATGGCATGAGACACCAGGCCACTTCTAATGAGAACCTATGTGTCCAGCGTGTTCTTACCCCAATGTCTCACTATAATCGGCTATGGTTAGCACAAATTCAATTGCAGCAAATCCACAAAATGAGGCCCAAGTGGTAAGTGACTAGAACCCTAAACATGCAAGGCTCCATTCTATGATTGTTCTATCTGTGCACCACAAAGAACTAGTGGGGTTATTTTACCCTGGTGAGTGGCCCACCTGCCCATCCTCGCTACAGAAGCCTCCACCTTCTGACAGAGGACAGCATACTTGGCAGGGACCTTTATGCTGGCAGGGACTTCCTTGCCAAATGTGCATCCACTGATGTGGTGGATAGATTTCTGGCAATCATGAATGCCTAGTATGGCATCCTGTTTTTTGGCTGCTCAACATTCTTGCTATGTGGATTTGTTTCGGTAAAGGAAAACATCATTGGCCCTTTAGGTACGGGCTATTCTCTTTTTTTCTGTGCCTATGTCTTCAATGCTTCGGCAGATCCATGCCAGTAAAATATACATCTGGAAGACTGCCAAAAATGACTTTCAAATGCATGAAACGTGGAATCTCTGTGGCGGATTAGCTGTTACTTTTGTTCCACCAATGATCAATCACTCGCTCTCCCTTTTATGAATGAAGCGGAAGGTCTGCAGGATTATTGGTGTGGGAAAATCACCACATCCCTACGCTGAAAGGACTGATGCTTTGGTTCCACCAGTGATCATTCAGGTGTTCTTCCTTTTTTAGGGCTCGGGCCTAAGCCACCACGAAGTGGAGGCGGAGCTTCCGAGCTCTTATGTGTTAAAAAAAAAAATGCAGAAAGGGGTCCGGCTGGCACATTCCGTAGTTTTTAATGGCATCTGCCTAGTGATTCGTCTTCGCTGTGCTGTGTATTTAGTAGCGTTGACGTGATAGGCTATAAGTAATTTACGCGTGCCCGATGTGGCATATTCTGTGCGAGAACGAGCACGGCAGAGTGATTAATCTTAATTAGGAGTTGTCAGAGTGCCCGTGTAATGCAATCCAGATGGTGCGAGCGCGTTCACCATTGCATTGCATGTATCATGCGCGCGTTTAACATTTACCTTTCGCGCACGGCAGTCCATTCATTTTAATTAGGAGCTGTCAGAGTGCCGCGTTCACAGCGGAGATAATGGAAAGAATTTTGCACAGGTTTAGTTTAGTCTGTTGCTGCGTCACGTTGTTTACTAGGCACATTGAGTATTTCAAAGGACCACGTTCTTCAGGTTATTTGCGTGGTGTCTACCTGGAAGTTTTTGCTTCGCGTTTGTTTTTGCATTATGAATTTGCATCTGATTTGTCATGTGTAGGTGGCCTTTAATTAGGCAGTGTATTTTAAATTGCATTTTAAGTACAGTACACGCATTAAACGGGTCGCTTGGCGCTAGAAAAGTGGAGGGTAACGGGAAAACAATCCCACCAATAGAACTTTTTACCACCCCATGTGCAGCTATGATGTGTAGATTTGCTCAAGATGGCACGGTATTTAGCACTTGAATGCAAGAAAGGTGCAAACACCCGCCTCTACTCAGCCTAATGCTGCTGGAACTTTCTGGACTTGCGCAGAGTTCCACGTGGCCTGCCCTGGCCTGTTTTCTCCCCGGCGGATTCCACGCGGAGATAGTCATGCACGAGAACAAAAACCGTGATGTGGAGAGCATTCCAGCAGCGGCTGACTGACCTATAGCTTTGGGGTACGTCGGCACTGGAGGCCCCGCCTCTTGTAGCAGAGGTGGATGGCACCAGTCCGCCCCCACACGGAGACATTTCCAGACAGTCCTCTGCGCCTGAATATGCTTCTGAGACTGGAATGGGTCAGTCGCATGTCAGTCCCCCCGACGTGCCTGACTTCTCTAGTCCTGCCAGACTCTTAAAGAAACGGGCCAGTCCCAGTGCAATTGACTGTTCCCCAGTACTACCAGCTTTTCCAAGCTAGTTGAGTCTACATATGACCGTCAGACATAATTCCACTGGCCCTTTAGAGACGTGTGGCAGACACTTCCATTACCACACCTCAAAATAACCCAGTCCGCGACTATAGTGAGGGATCAGGTCTCTGCCTGGACGCGCCAGTCACCAGCGCGTTAGGAACCCCATGGAATGGGCTTCTACTTGCCTTGTCCGTGAAGCTTCCCAATAAACAAAAACAGCTATGTAGATTGCGGCGTGTTTTATTTGCCATCACCTTGAGTTGATTTTTACGTACGTTTTTCACACACACACAGTAGTGAGGATGACAATGCATATCTACAGGCTAGCGATGACAGTGCATCTAGGCTAGCAATGACAGTGCATAATTACAGGCCAGTGATGACACTTCATATCTTCAGGCTAGTGAAGGCAATGCATATCTACAGGCTAGCGATGACAGTGCATATCTACAGGCTAGCGATGACAGAGCATATCTACAGGCTAGTGATGACAGTACATATCTACAGGATAGCAATGACAGCGCATATCTACAGGATAGCAATGACAGCGCATATCTACAGGCTAGTGAAGCCAATGCATATCTACAGGCTAGCGATGCCAGTGCATATCTACAGGCTAGTGAAGCCAATGCATATCTACAGGCTAGCGATGACAGTGCATATCTACAGGCTAGTGAAGCCAATGCATATCTACAGGCTAGCGATGACAGAGCATATCTACAGGCTAGCGATGACAGAGCATATCTACAGGCTAGCGATGACAGTGCATATCTACAGGCTAGCGATGATAATGCATATCTACAGGCTAGCGATGACAGCGCATATCTACAGGATAGCAATGACAGTGCATATCTACAGGCTAGCGATGACAGTGCATATCTACAGGCTAGCGATGACGGTGCATATCTACAGGCTAGTGAAGCCAATGCATATCTACAGGCTAGTGAAGCCAATGCATATCTACAGGCTAGCGATGACAGTGCATATCTACAGGCTAGCGATGACAGTGCATATCTACAGGCTAGCGATGATAATGCATATCTACAGGCTAGCGACGACAGCGCATATCTACAGGATAGCAATGACAGCGCATATCTACAGGCTAGCGATGACAGAGCATATCTACAGGCTAGCGATGACAGTGCATATCTACAGGCTAGTGAAGCCAATGCATATCTACAGGCTAGCGATGACAGTGCATATCTACAGGCTAGCGATGAGAGAGCATATCTACAGGCTAGCGATGACAGTGCATATCTACAGGCTAGCGATGACAGTGCATATCTACAGCCTTGCGATGACAATGCATATCTACAGGCTAGCGATGACAGTGCATATCTACAGGCTAGTGAAGCCAATGCATATCTACAGGCTAGTGATGACAGTGCATATCTACAGGCTAGCGATGACAGAGCATATCTACAGGCTAGCGATGACAGTGCATATCTACAGGCTAGCGATGATAATGCATATCTACAGGCTAGCGACGACAGCGCATATCTACAGGATAGCAATGACAGCGTATATCTACAGGCTAGCGATGACAGAGCATATCTACAGGCTAGCGATGACAGTGCATATCTACAGGCTAGTGAAGCCAATGCATATCTACAGGCTAGCGATGACAGTGCATATCTACAGGCTAGCGATGACAGTGCATATCTACAGGCTAGCGATGATAATGCATATCTACAGGCTAGCGATGACAGCGCATATCTACAGGATAGCAATGACAGCGCATATCTACAGGCTAGTGAAGCCAATGCATATCTACAGGCTAGCGATGACAGTGCATATCTACAGGCTAGCGATGACAGAGCATATCTACAGGCTAGCGATGACAGTGCATATCTACAGGCTTGTGAAGCCAATGCATATCTACAGGCTAGCGATGACAGAGCATATCTACAGGCTAGCGATGACAGCGCATATCTACAGGCTAGCGATGACAGTGCATATCTACAGGCTAGCGATGACAGTGCATATCTACAGGCTAGCGATGATAATGCATATCTACAGGCTAGCGATGACAGCGCATATCTACAGGATAGCAATGACAGCGCATATCTACAGGCTAGTGAAGCCAATGCATATCTACAGGCTAGCGATGACAGTGCATATCTACAGGCTAGTGAAGCCAATGCATATCCACAGGCTTGCGATGACAGTGCATATCTACAGGCTAGCGATGACGGTGCATATCTACAGGCTAGTGAAGCCAATGCATATCTACAGGCTAGTGATGACAGCGATGACAGTGCATATCTACAGGCTAGTGAAGCCAATGCATATCTACAGGCTAGCGATGACAGTGCATATCTACAGGCTAGCGATGACAGAGCATATCTACAGGCTAGCGATGACAGTGCATATCTACAGGCTAGCGATGACAGTGCATATCTACAGGCTAGCGATGATAATGCATATCTACAGGCTAGCGATGACAGCGCATATCTACAGGATAGCAATGACAGCGCATATCTACAGGCTAGTGAAGCTAATGCATATCTACAGGCTAGCGATGACAGTGCATATCTACAGGCTAGTGAAGCCAATGCATATCTACAGGCTAGCGATGACAGTGCATATCTACAGGCTAGCGATGACATAGCATATCTACAGGCTAGCGATGACAGTGCATATCTACAGGCTAGCGATGATAATGCATATCTACAGGCTAGCGACGACAGCGCATATCTACAGGATAGCAATGACAGCGCATATCTACAGGCTAGCGATGACAGTGCATATCTACAGGCTAGCGATGATGGTGCATATCTACAGGCTAGTGAAGCCAATGCATATCTACAGGCTAGCGATGACAGTGCATATTTACAGGCTAGCGATGACAGTGCATACACTCACAAGGAGACCACAGCCAGCTGAGGTGCAATCTTCTCCCACTCACAAGAACGACATCACAGGCAGCAGCAGTGCAAGCTTCTTACACTCACAAGGAGACCACAGGCAGCAGAGGTGCAAGCTTCTCACACTCACAAGAAGGACATCACAGGCAAGTGGTGCAATATTCGCACACTCACAAGGAGATCACTGGCAGTACACACCACATGAACACACTCCATAACACATAGCAACAATACATTGGCATTTACAATGCCATTAGCTCAAACTCAAATAAATCCGAGCCCGATTGCATTTCTAATGCTTGTTTAATTAAGTGGAGGGACTGCATGACTATGGAGTTGTAGAATAACCTAGTTAGAGTAATCCTCCAACCAGCCAAACTCTAAATGTATCCTTATGCCCTGATGCATCAAAAGAGTGGAGTAGAAACTACACTTGACTTGCTTTGAGTATGGACTTTAATAATCCAATTCCTATCCCCTTTTCCTTCCATGAGTCCAAAAAATGGACTTGTAGCCTTCTTGGTGCACTCACATACATAAATAAGTGCACACTGCATTCATCCAATAGGGATTGCACTTTGTTCTAAGCTACCACTGCATCACTTCCATTGTGCATTTATCTTCTAGACCTGTACTCATACATAGATGCATTAAATAGTGCCATGAAAGATTGTGAGTCTTAACCAGTGCTTTTAGGCCTGGGCCAAACTCATGGAATTTCAATCCACAGAATCACGTAGACTTACATAAAAACTCAGCAAGATTCCTTGGAGATCCATTAATGGACAGAAAATGCATGTTGTGCTGTTTGCGTTCCTATTTTAGCACCGGTAGCACATTCTGCGCTGAAAAATCACTGCGTTCGGCACCATGCAGTGCGCAAGTGTGCAGTCATTTTATGTAATATGTATATATATAAGCTGAGGTAAGCCGGCGCACGCATTGTCTGTCTTTTGTGTGGGGTGGGATGTCTTGGCACCGGAGGGTGTACGTGGTCTTCCGCCCCCCGAGGCAGAGGCAAAGTGGGCACGTCTTTCTACCCTGCTTTCTCCACTTACGGTGTTAGCGTTCACGCGCACCTGAGCATAGGACTTCCACGTACAGCTTGCTAGCTGTATACGTGCTGTCTTCCCGGCTCCGAAGCCACCATTGAAAGCCTGTACTGCCCGCTCGGAAGACGAGGCAAAGCATACTTGACAAGAAGAAACTTCAAACTTACGGCAAAGCGTAGTGTGCACCATGGAGGAAGAAACGAATAGGAGAGCGGCGGCTCTCGCTATTTTTACGAGAAAACCAGGAACAACAGTTAGTAAAGAGGACAACTCCAAGTCCATTCAACCAACGGAAGAAAAACTGAAAAAACGAGAAAAGGGAAAACGTGCAGAAACATCCAAATGGTGGGAAGCCACTTCCCTCCAACACTGTGTGGATCAATCAATTACCCCAAGGGGGTTGAGGATATTAACAGCACCCTCATATGAGTCTCCTAACCAGAAAATGTTAGAAGAATGGTCTCAAAATTCCGCTCAATGTTCAAAAAGAATGTTCACAATATTAATAAAGTATGCCTGGTTAGATCGAGTGGTGATACTGTTTCAAATTAAAGAAATACTTGAAGACCTGACAAACAGCATGGAGTCAACAGTGCTGAATAAAATGTTGGAAGGAATGAAAGACCGACTAAAAAAACATGAAGAAGATATAGATGCACGGAAACAGACTATGCTGACTATGAGTGTGGGAGGATCCTGATATTCAGCAAAAAATACGACCATCTCTATTCAGACAACAAGAACTCAAATGCTGCACCAGTCAAACCAACAGGGGGATCCACCTTAAGACATTTCTGTCACCAGTGTGAGTGAGTCGGATTTATCATCTAACAATGCATCGGATAGTGAACGGATCTCTAGACCGGCTAATTTTTTAGACGACTACAGACACATGCGCAGAGGCCGTTTAACAGAAGACAAACCAACACCGAAACCAGGAGGATAGGGCCGAGGTTGAGGCAGAGGCAGGAACAGACGGAGACGCATCAGACAATGTTGGCAGAAAAGGCAAGGGGCATGGTGCCATGGGAAGCAGCAGAACACGAGTCGGAAAAGCCCAATGATGGATACGATTAAGGTTAATAAGACAATTGTTAATCTGTCTAAAAGAACTCTTAATGACACTGAGAAACAGACTCTCTGCCTTGGACTTTCCTTTTGTCCTTCCTCTCCATTTGACTATACCAACACTAGAACAGACATTTTCAAGTATGTTAGGAAACAAACTTAAAAAATGGTGCAAGTTGAAAAGTTTAGGCACTGACAGACATACCCTGACTAGACAAACGCACAGTGATGACAACTTGGCGATGGGGACATTGACATCCTTGTCACGCTGATAGAACTCCAACAAAATCCAGACATCCTGACGTCAATGAATTACAAATTCTTTCTGACCTAGATATTACATATGACGCTGCATCCAATACTAATTTCAAACCACGCTCTACATTTCTACCCACTTTACCGCAGGATGATATAGATACGTTCCATGAGAACATCATCAAAGCACTCACAGACCTGAGACAAATACATTCTCGAAATATACAAAGATCACATCATCTCACTTTCAAGCAGAAACAGGCACTCAAGGTTCTGGGTGATGACACAGATATTGTCATCCACCGTCTGACAAGGGTGATTTTAGATAGGGAACATTACATCAATGAGGCCCTTCGACAACTTAATGACAACAACTTCTACCTTCCCATTTCCAATGATGTGTATCATAACAGTATAACTCTCATCTGGGATAAACTTGTAGAATGGAAAGATAAGGGCATCTTCACATGGGAGGAGTACTGCTATCTGAAAAAAAACATCCAATTTTACCTGTACTTTACCTACTGCCTAAAGTGCATAAAGACATCAACAACCCACCTGAATGACCTATTGTATCATCCAGCGGCAGTGTGGCAGAAAATGTGTCGAAGCACATAGACCATTTTCTTAGGGAACACGTCATGAATCTCTCCAGTTATGTCAGAGTCATGAATTTTTTTTTAGGAAAGATAAAGAATCTCACTTGGGAGGATAAATTCATGTTCATCATACTTAACGTTTATTCCCTTTATACCATAATTGATCACAAACAAGCACTGGATGCATGCAAACCTTTACTCATGAGGAGACAAGTTAGATTCTTGGAGCATAGCCAAATGATCCTTGACATGAAGGAGTTCTGTCTTAGGAATAACATCTTCTTATTTGATGGTTCGCTGTTCATACAGACCACTGGTACAGCGATGGGATCTTGCTTTGCTCCAAGTTTTGCTAATCTCTTCATGGGACTCTGAGCAGAAGTGATTCTCCTCGATCTGGGCCTCTCTGGTGACTTTGAACAGGTTGTTACGTGGCTTCGCTACATTGATGACTTGTTCATTGTCTGGAGGGGCTCGGAGCCTGGAGCAAGAGACTTTATTGACAAACTGAACACCAATGCACGCAACATCAGACTGTCTGGGAACATTAGTAACTCAGAAGTGGAATATTTGGATGTTAAACTTGAGATCAAAGACAATAAGATCCACACCACACTTTTCCGCAAAATGACAGCTGGCAACAGTATTCTTCATGCCCTCAGCAGCCATCCAGAGACGCTCAAGTGGAGCATTCCCTTTGGTGAACTGCTGAGGGCTAAAAGAAACTGCACGAGTGAGGCCTTGGCACAAGAGAGTAGCATCATGCTCAATAGATTTAGGGAAAGAGGTTACCCTAACAGGGTATTGAAGAAAATGAAGGACAAAGTTGACATGATCAGTAGGAATGACACCCTGATTGACAAAGCACCTCCGGAGGATGTGGCAGAAAGCGTTAGTACCAGGATCATACTCACATATCATTCTGACGTTGATAACATCAGACGCATTCTAGTGAAGAATTGGGACACCCTGAACAAGGACAACTCCATAAGGAGGGATATACAAGAAATACCCAGCATTACGTTCAGGAGGAGTAGAAACCTCAGGGACATGCTTGTCTACAGTGATGTCACTAGCCACATGACCAACATTAAACACAATCTACAGGGAATTTTTCCCTGTGGACATTGCAAAGCTTGCAACACAGCATGTTTTGCAAAGAATGCACAGCAGGGACTCAGAGAAAGGTCATTACACAATTTCTCACCTGTAGTACCAAGTATGTGATATTCGTCATAGAATGTACCTGTAAAGTTTGGTACATCAGCAGTACCACCCTGAAAGCCCAAAAATATATCCTTGAACATATGAGGGGCATAACCAATAGAGATCCGAAATATCCCGAAGCCTTTCATTATCAAGCTAAACATTTCTCTGACTCCTCAGTTCTCAGTTATTTTATCTTGGAGCAGGTCAGCTATGACCCCAGAGGTGGAGATAGAACAATGAGACTCAGGCAAAAAGAATCCAAGTCCATAATAGACTATCAGACTAAGATCCCCGGGGAGTTGAATCAAGATGAGGAATTAGCCATACACCTCAAAACAGAATAGGTTGTTTTCTGCCTTGTGTTTTCTATTCCACCATATGCCCCTTTATTATACATTTGGGCATTTCACCTTGCTGCTATTCAGTTCCGTATTTCTCCCATATCCATCTGTTTCTCACCTCCATTTTCTAAGCAGTGCATTTGGAACTTTTTATGTTATGACCCTAGTTGTGGTCTCTCATTTTAACATTTGTTTTTGTCTTGTTTCCTTTGCAGGAAGAAAGGAGGGAGCCCACATCACCAGAAATCACGAGCACGGGCCACCCAACGATTTCTTCATTTTTCACCTCACCTGGCCACTTCCTCACATGGTAAACTGTTTCCAGTTTTGACAGGTGTGGAACATACATGTTGAAGATCTCCACTGCATGTCTGAATTCACTATTGATTATTTTTAATTGGGCTGATTTTAGCCTCATATCTCCCCTCCCTTGCTTTATTTAGGGCACTTGCCCGTTGGTTACTGGGGGACTGACTTGCGCGATCAGACTTTGTCCATTGTATTGCAATAACTTTTTCACCTACTCACACAGGCTCACAATATGTTACAATAACATGGGTGCACGCTACCTACTGTGTCACCTTTGCACTTCATTGGGCTGCTGTCACATTTTGTTCACTGACTACTGTCAATTTCACAAATGACCACATGGGCTGCATTGTTTCATATTTCATTTTATGGTATGTTATATATGTTTCCTTCACGGACCGAAGGAATGAGACCTTGCCTTTCGTGCACTGTGTGTTGTATTCACTAAATTATTTGTTAGCAGTGGTATTCGCTAAATGATTTGTTAGCGGTGGTCTTTCCTTACCATACAGGATGCAATTTTTCAGTTGGAGCTAAAATGTGTCGCGTTTATATGTGTGTTGTGCATTCACTATCTGTATGTGTATATTGTACTTACTTTTATCACTATAAGATGGCCGCCACGTATTCCTTGTACAGACATTTCCTGGACGCGGGACCATGAGATCTCTATTTAAGCCTATCGTACGTTGTGCACTTTATACATGACCAAGACTGCGGCTGCAGTCGAAACGCGTCGTGTAATTAAGCGCTTTGCAAAGTTTTGAGTTGTGGATTCTGGTTTTTCCTGAGAGCACACATACTGTTGGACTTTTGCTGAATATATATATATATAAACCTGGAGACACCTGCATCCTGGGACGTGTAGTTCTTTAACTGCAGTCTGGTGAGCGAGCATCAAGGAAGGGGGCGGAGCGGATCCCCTCCAACGGGGATGTGGCAGGACTAACATAAATGAACATTTTCAAAATGCTGCCTGACGATTACAGGCATCTGAGGAAGGCCAACAAGAGGCCGAAATGCATTATGCCGCTCGATCTTGAAATAAAGCGTTTCCCAAGCTGTCTCCCGTGTGGCCTCCGCTCTTTGTTCAAGTGAGAGGAGGTGTTTGGATGTAATTCACGCTGTGCCAGTTGCGTGATACGGAGGCCCCCGCATCAATTGTGGGCCACGGACCTAGCGGGCTGCTGCTTCGGCGGATTGCTTCTGTTCCAAGGGATCGGATTACCCGTGGCCCGCCTCAGGAATCCAGGACATTTGCGGGCGGTGACACGTAGGGCAGGCTGTATTTACACCCCTGCCTCTGCCCACTTTGTCATCTGGAGGAAAGGGGATGATGCGGTGATGGGGACTCAGGGAAAACGCCGCAAGAAAAATAAACAGGAATTCAGCAATTTGAAAGGACTACTGTGAGCCCTGCACTCTGCGAAATCCACTGTGAGTGCAATTCCCCCTGCAACACCTACCTGGAGACACCTGCATCCTGGGACGTGTAGTTCTTTAACTGCAGTCTGGTGAACGAGCATCAAAGAAGGAGGCGGAGCGGATCCCCTCCAATGGGGATGTGGCAGGACTAATATAAATGAACATTTTCAAAATTCCGCCTGACGATTACAGGCATCTGAGGAAGGCCAACAAGAGGCCGAAATGCATTATGCCGCTCGATCTTGAAATAAAGCGTTTCCCAAGCTGTCCCCTGTGTGGCCTCCGCTCTTTGTTCTAGTGAGAGGAGGTGTTTGGATGTAATTCACGCTTTGCCAGTTGCGTGATACGGAGGCCCCCGCATCAATTGTGGGCCACGGACCTAGCTGGCTGCTGCTTCGGCGGATTGCTTCTGTTCCGAGGAATCGGATTACCCGTGGCCCGCCTCAGGAATCCAGGACATTTGCGGGCGGTGACACGTAGGGCAGGCTGTATTTACACCCCTGCCTCTGCCCACTTTGTCATCTGGAGGAAAGGGGATGATGCGGTGATGGGGACTCAGGGAAAACGCCGCAAGAAAATCAAACAGGAATTCGGCAATTTGAAAGGACTACTGTGAGCCCTGCACTCTGCGAAATCCACTGTGAGTGCAATTCCCCCTGCAACACCTACCTGGAGACACCTGCATCCTGGGACGTGTAGTTCTTTAACTGCAGTCTGGTGAGCGAGCATCATAAAGGGGGCGAAGCGGATCCCCTCCAATGGGGATGTGGCAGGACTTTTCAGAGGGTTGCCACGTGCACACCTGTTTCTTTCCACTTAGTTAATCATTTTTGTTTGTTTCCTTTTTTCTCTCTCTTTTTTCAGCGTGCAGCCTCGGAAACGTGGCCTGCCTAAGTGCCTCGTATGTAAATACATTTCAGAAAGCTGGAGCGACATTCCACTCCATCCGGACGCACAGCTTATTCCATAGTGTCCTCACTCAAGTACTCCACAAGTTTGTCAGTTCTTTCACAATTTTATTCAATGATTTGCCGTAGTTCACTTTTAACTTCTTCCTTAATACTTTAATTCTGTCACTTGCAGGGCAGTATGTGTATAACAGTGCTTCTGATGTCACAGATATGCCTATCCGGGCCTTTTTCTGGGACATGACGATATACATCAAACATTCTTAAAAGTGGATTGCATAAACCCAATGCATTTCGAGCTTTGAATTGCTCTTCCTCAGGGGTTCACTGTAAACATTAAAACATTGAAGCACAACATTAATTTTTGTATTTTCAGACCACTTAAAAACAGCAAATTTCAAAACCAATACTCATAAACATGTTTTCTGACGTTATCCCTCTAAACTCACAATTCCATACTTTACACAATGTACCCAGAGAAACCCTCCTTGCTAATTCCTTAACTCCATCTCCCCAGATATCAAAGGTTCGAAAGTAATTTGTCCCCGTAGTTCACCCACTCCACCTCAATAACTCGTACCTTTGTGCAAAGTTTTCGTGTTCTCTTTCAAAGGCGTGTCTGCTTTCTAACGCCCACCGGTATCAAGTACCCACAAGCTGTTGCTCCCATTTCAAAAGTCGTACACTAAACTCCACCCTTCACTTTCACCCAATCACATTACATGGGCCACCTGCATGACTCCATTTCCCATAAGCCATTGTTATTAACACCAGGTGTCTCACTTACTTACGGACCTCTCAACAAAACTCATGTGTGCCCCGCCCACCCTAGTTTGACAATTGCACGTCAGTAAGCTCTTTAAACACTATTTAGAACATTGGCATTTTTTTTTAAAACGTAGCATCAAGCTGATGTGGCAACATGCAGTTGTTATCCAACGCTGTTGTTCAGTCTGAAAAGTCAAATGAAACTGTATATTTATACTTCTCCGTTAATGGTTAAATGTTGCTGCCTTGATGCAAGTGACTTGCGCGATGTTTATTCAAAGTTCTCTTTTCGGGTGCAACCTGGCCTAGGTAGTATTTGATACAGAATTTTCAGAGGGTTGCCACGTGCACACCTGTTTCTTTCCACTTAGTTAATCATTTTTGTTTGTTTCCTTTTTTCTCTCTCTATTTTCAGCGTGCAGCCTCGGAAACGTGGCCTGCCTAAGTGCCTCGTATGTAAATACATTTCAGAAAGCTGGAGCGACATTCCACTCCATCCGGACGCACAGCTTATTCCATAGTGTCCTCACTCAAGTACTCCACAAGTTTGTCAGTTCTTTCACAATTTTATTCAATGATTTGCCGTAGTTCACTTTTAACTTCTTCCTTAATACTTTAATTCTGTCACTTGCAGGGCAGTATGTGTATAACAGTGCTTCTGATGTCACAGATATGCCTATCCGGGCCTTTTTCTGGGACATGAAGATATACATCAAACGTTTCCCAAGCTGTCCCCCGTGTGGCCTCCGCTCTTTGTTCAAGTGAGTGGAGGTGTTTGGATGTAATTCACGCTGTGCCAGTTGCGTGATACGGAGGCCCCCGCATCAATTGTGGGCCACGGACCTAGCTGGCTGCTGCTTCGGCGGCTTGCTTCTGTTCCAAGGGATCGGATTACCCGTGGCCCGCCTCAGGAATCCAGGACATTTGCAGGCGGTGACACGTAGGGCAGGCTGTATTTACACCCCTGCCTCTGCCCACTTTGTCATCTGGAGGAAAGGGGATGATGCGGTGATGGGGACTCAGGGAAAACGCCGCAAGAAAATCAAACAGGAATTCAGCAATTTGAAAGGACTACTGTGAGCCCTGCACTCTGCGAAATCCACTGTGAGTGCAATTCCCCCTGCAACACCTACCTGGAGACACCTGCATCCTGGGACGTGTAGTTCTTTAACTGCAGTCTGGTGAACGAGCATCAAAGAAGGGGGCGGAGCGGATCCCCTCCAATGGGGATGTGGCAGGACTTTTCAGAGGGTTGCCACGTGCACACCTGTTTCTTTCCACTTAGTTAATCATTTTTGTTTGTTTCCTTTTTTCTCTCTCTTTTTTCAGCGTGCAGCCTCGGAAACGTGGCCTGCCTAAGTGCCTCATATGTAAATACATTTCAGAAAGCTGGAGCGACATTCCACTCCATCCGGACGCACAGCTTATTCCATAGTGTCCTCACTCAAGTACTCCACAAGTTTGTCAGTTCTTTCACAATTTTATTCAATGATTTGCCGTAGTTCACTTTTAACTTCTTCCTTAATACTTTAATTCTGTCACTTGCAGGGCAGTATGTGTATAACAGTGCTTCTGATGTCACAGATATGCCTATCCGGGCCTTTTTCTGTGACATGACGATATACATCAAACATTCTTAAAAGTGGATTGCATAAACCCAATGCATTTCGAGCTTTGAATTGCTCTTCCTCAGGGGTTCACTGTAAACATTAAAACATTGAAGCACAACATTAATTTTTGTATTTTCAGACCACTTAAAAACAGCAAATTTCAAAACCAATACTCATAAACATGTTTTCTGACGTTATCCCTCTAAACTCACAATTCCATACTTTACACAATGTACCCAGAGAAACCCTTCTTGCTAATTCCTTAACTCCATCTCCCCAGATATCAAAGGTTCGAAAGTAATTTGTCCCCGTAGTTCACCCACTCCACCTCAATAACTCGTACCTTTGTGCAAAGTTTTCGTGTTCTCTTTCAAAGGCGTGTCTGCTTTCTAACGCCCACCGGTATCAAGTACCCACAAGCTGTTGCTCCCATTTCAAAAGTCGTACACTAAACTCCACCCTTCACTTTCACCCAATCACATTACATGGGCCACCTGCATGACTCCATTTCCCATAAGCCATTGTTATTAACACCAGGTGTCTCACTTACTTACGGACCTCTCAACAAAACTCATGTGTGCCCCGCCCACCCTAGTTTGACAATTGCACGTCAGTAAGCTCTTTAAACACTATTTAGAACATTGGCATTTTTTTTTAAAACGTAGCATCAAGCTGATGTGGCAACATGCAGTTGTTATCCAACGCTGTTGTTCAGTCTGAAAAGTCAAATTAAACTGTATATTTATACTTCTCCGTTAATGGTTAAATGTTGCTGCCTTGATGCAAGTGACTTGCGCGATGTTTATTCAAAGTTCTCTTTTCGGGTGCAACCTGGCCTAGGCAGTATTTGATACAGAATTTTCAGAGGGTTGCCACGTGCACACCTGTTTCTTTCCACTTAGTTAATCATTTTTGTTTGTTTCCTTTTTTCTCTCTCTATTTTCAGCGTGCAGCCTCGGAAACGTGGCCTGCCTAAGTGCCTCGTATGTAAATACATTTCAGAAAGCTGGAGCGACATTCCACTCCATCCGGACGCACAGCTTATTCCATAGTGTCCTCACTCAAGTACTCCACAAGTTTGTCAGTTCTTTCACAATTTTATTCAATGATTTGCCGTAGTTCACTTTTAACTTCTTCCTTAATACTTTAATTCTGTCACTTGCAGGGCAGTATGTGTATAACAGTGCTTCTGATGTCACAGATATGCCTATCCGGGCCTTTTTCTGGGACATGAAGATATACATCAAACGTTTCCCAAGCTGTCCCCCGTGTGGCCTCCGCTCTTTGTTCAAGTGAGTGGAGGTGTTTGGATGTAATTCACGCTGTGCCAGTTGCGTGATACGGAGGCCCCCGCATCAATTGTGGGCCACGGACCTAGCTGGCTGCTGCTTCGGCGGATTGCTTCTGTTCCAAGGGATCGGATTACCCGTGGCCCGCCTCAGGAATCCAGGACATTTGCAGGCGGTGACACGTAGGGCAGGCTGTATTTACACCCCTGCCTCTGCCCACTTTGTCATCTGGAGGAAAGGGGATGATGCGGTGATGGGGACTCAGGGAAAACGCCGCAAGAAAATCAAACAGGAATTCAGCAATTTGAAAGGACTACTGTGAGCCCTGCACTCTGCGAAATCCACTGTGAGTGCAATTCCCCCTGCAACACCTACCTGGAGACACCTGCATCCTGGGACGTGTAGTTCTTTAACTGCAGTCTGGTGAACGAGCATCAAAGAAGGGGGCGGAGCGGATCCCCTCCAATGGGGATGTGGCAGGACTTTTCAGAGGGTTGCCACGTGCACACCTGTTTCTTTCCACTTAGTTAATCATTTTTGTTTGTTTCCTTTTTTCTCTCTCTTTTTTCAGCGTGCAGCCTCGGAAACGTGGCCTGCCTAAGTGCCTCATATGTAAATACATTTCAGAAAGCTGGAGCGACATTCCACTCCATCCGGACGCACAGCTTATTCCATAGTGTCCTCACTCAAGTACTCCACAAGTTTGTCAGTTCTTTCACAATTTTATTCAATGATTTGCCGTAGTTCACTTTTAACTTCTTCCTTAATACTTTAATTCTGTCACTTGCAGGGCAGTATGTGTATAACAGTGCTTCTGATGTCACAGATATGCCTATCCGGGCCTTTTTCTGGGACATGACGATATACATCAAACATTCTTAAAAGTGCATTGCATAAACCCAATGCATTTCGAGCTTTGAATTGCTCTTCCTCAGGGGTTCACTGTAAACATTAAAACATTGAAGCACAACATTAATTTTTGTATTTTCAGACCACTTAAAAACAGCAAATTTAAAAACCAATACTCATAAACATGTTTTCTGACGTTATCCCTCTAAACTCACAATTCCATACTTTACACGATGTACCCAGAGAAACCCTCCTTGCTAATTCCTTAACTCCATCTCCCCAGATATCAAAGGTTCGAAAGTAATTTGTCCCCGTAGTTCACCCACTCCACCTCAATAACTCGTACCTTTGTGCAAAGTTTTCGTGCTCTCTTTCAAAGGCGTGTCTGCTTTCTAACGCCCACCGGTATCAAGTACCCACAAGCTGTTGCTCCCATTTCAAAAGTCGTACACTAAACTCCACCCTTCACTTTCACCCAATCACATTACATGGGCCACCTGCATGACTCCATTTCCCATAAGCCATTGTTATTAACACCAGGTGTCTCACTTACTTACGGACCTCTCAACAAAACTCATGTGTGCCCCGCCCACCCTAGTTTGACAATTGCACGTCAGTAAGCTCTTTAAACACTATTTAGAACATTGGCATTTTTTTTTTAAACGTAGCATCAAGCTGATGTGGCAACATGCAGTTGTTATCCAACGCTGTTGTTCAGTCTGAAAAGTCAAATGAAACTGTATATTTATACTTCTCCGTTAATGGTTAAATGTTGCTGCCTTGATGCAAGTGACTTGCGCGATGTTTATTCAAAGTTCTCTTTTCGGGTGCAACCTGGCCTAGGCAGTATTTGATACAGAATTTTCAGAGGGTTGCCACGTGCACACCTGTTTCTTTCCACTTAGTTAATCATTTTTGTTTGTTTCCTTTTTTCTCTCTCTTTTTTCAGCGTGCAGCCTCGGAAACGTGGCCTGCCTAAGTGCCTCGTATGTAAATACATTTCAGAAAGCTGGAGCGACATTCCACTCCATCCGGACGCACAGCTTATTCCATAGTGTCCTCACTCAAGTACTCCACAAGTTTGTCAGTTCTTTCACAATTTTATTCAATGATTTGCCGTAGTTCACTTTTAACTTCTTCCTTAATACTTTAATTCTGTCACTTGCAGGGCAGTATGTGTATAACAGTGCTTCTGATGTCACAGATATGCCTATCCGGGCCTTTTTCTGGGACATGAAGATATACATCAAACGTTTCCCAAGCTGTCCCCTGTGTGGCCTCCGCTCTTTGTTCAAGTGAGTGGAGGTGTTTGGATGTAATTCACGCTGTGCCAGTTGCGTGATACGGAGGCCCCCGCATCAATTGTGGGCCACGGACCTAGCTGGCTGCTGCTTCGGCGAATTGCTTCTGTTCCGAGGGATCGGATTACCCGTGGCCCGCCTCAGGAATCCAGGACATTTGCGGGCGGTGACACGTAGGGCAGGCTGTATTTACACCCCTGCCTCTGGCCACTTTGTCATCTGGAGGAAAGGGGATGATGCGGTGATGGGGACTCAGGGAAAACGCCGCAAGAAAATCAAACAGGAATTCGGCAATTTGAAAGGACTACTGTGAGCCCTGCACTCTGCGAAATCCACTGTGAATGCAATTCCCCCTGCAACACCTAACTGGAGACACCTGCATCCTGGGACGTGTAGTTCTTTAACTGCAGTCTGGTGAGCGAGCATCAAGGAAGGGGGCGGAGCGGATCCCCTCCAATGGGGATGTGGCAGGACTAACATAAATGAACATTTTCAAAATGCCGCCTGACGATTACAGGCATCTGAGGAAGGCCAACAAGAGGCCGAAATGCATTATGCCGCTCGATCTTGAAATAAAGCGTTTCCCAAGCTGTCCCCCGTGTGGCCTCCGCTCTTTGTTCAAGTGAGAGGAAGTGTTTGGATGTAATTCACGCTGTGCCAGTTGCGTGATACGGAGGCCCCCGCATCAATTGTGCGCCACGGACCTAGCTGGCTGCTGCTTCGGCGGATCGCTTCTGTTCCGAGGGATTGGATTACCCGTGGCCCGCCTCAGGAATCCAGGACATTTGCGGGCGGTGACACGTAGGGCAGGCTGTATTTACACCTCTGCATCTGCCCACTTTGTCATCTGGAGGAAAGGGGGTGATGGGGACTCAGGGAAAACGCCGCAAGAAAAATAAACAGGAATTCGGCAATTTGAAAGGACTACTGTGAGCCCTGCACTCTGCGAAATCCACTGTGAGTGCAATTCCCCCTGCAACACCTACCTGGAGACACCTGCATCCTGGGACGTGTAGTTCTTTAACTGCAGTCTGGTGAGCGAGCATCAAGGAAGGGGGCGGAGTGCATCCCCTCCAATGGGGATGTGGCAGGACTAACATAATTGAACATTTTCAAAATGCCGCCTGACGATTACAGGCATCTGAGGAAGGCCAACAAGAGGCTGAAATGCATTATGCCGCTCGATATTGAAATAAAGCGTTTCCCAAGCTGTCCCCCGTGTGGCCTCCGCTCTTTGTTCAAGTGAGAGGAGGTGTTTGGATGTAATTCATGCTGTGCCAGTTGCGTGATACGGAGGCCCCCGCATCAATTGTGGGCCACGGACTTAGCTGGCTGCTACTTCGGCGGATTGCTTCTGTTCCGAGGGATCGGATTACCCGTGGCCCGCCTCAGGAATCCAGGACATTTGCGGGCGGTGACACGTAGGGCAGGCTGTATTTACACCCCTGCCTCTGCCCACTTTGTCATCTGGAGGAAAGGGGATGATGCGGTGATGGGGACTCAGGGAAAACGCCGCAAGAAAATCAAATAGGAATTCGGCAATTTGAAAGGACTACTGTGAGCCCTGCACTCTGCGAAATCCACTGTGAGTGCAATTCCCCCTGCAACACCTACCTGGAGACACCTGCATTGTGGGACGTGTAGTTCTTTAACTGCAGTCTGGTGAGCGAGCATCAAGGAAGGGGGCGGAGCGGATCCCCTCTAATGGGGATGTGGCAGGACTAACATAAATGAACATTTTCAAAATGCCGCCTGACGATTACAGCATCTGAGGAAGGCCAACAAGAGGCCGAAATGCATTATGCCGCTCGATCTTGAAATAAAGCGTTTCCCAAGCTGTCCCCCGTGTGGCCTCCGCTCTTTGTTCAAGTGAGAGGAGGTGTTTGGAGATATATATATATATATATATATATATATATATATATATATATATATATATATATATATATATATATATATATATATATATATACATAATATATATATACACAAAATGGAGACAAAGTACTTTAAAACCAGCCCCTCAGCCCTCCCAAAAATGTGCCTTGGAACTTATATATATGTATGTAGGATTAATATGTATTCAAAACGTTTAAACAAAGATCGTAAAATATTTGGAATTGCACAGTAGCGGTATTGCAGGCTTGTTTCATAATCTTTCATTCACACGTTTACTCATTTCATTGTTCGCTCATTCATTCGTTCGGTCAAGTATTTATTCCTATTTATTTCCAATGTACCCGACTTACCAATCCTCGTCATGGGTACCTAAGATCACAATGGATCAGGGAGCTAGCTGAAAAGATAAGCAGTCACCAAAATACAATAACATTTATAATATTTGCACTCTTTATAATAACCACAGACTCGGGAAGTTTTGAAAACCTTTATCTAGTTCTCGTCAAAGTCAGAAAGCATGAAATTCACAGCGAGTAAACTATCAATAACCAAAATCATGAAAAGCGTATATCCATGTAAGAAGAAAATAAGGCCAACCATTTAGAAGTCTAAAGGAAAGGTAAGAACAAGGAACGTACTATAATAAACTCACAAAATCTTTATTTTAGAAAGGTGTTTCTAAAGGACGGGAAAATAAGGATCATACTAGAATGTCAATTTAATCACTGTTAATGAAACGGATAAGAGAAAAGAAACTCAATGTGAAATGACGATAATTGGAATATCCATAAAACTAAGGGGAAGGTAAAAAGTGGAACACGCTAATAATTCAGGAATGATCTCTTTGGTTCAGTAAAAGGGAGGGTAAAGAAAAGGAACATCTATTTATGCAGAGACAGTACTTTGATATCCAACCTATAAGGTAAGGGAAAAATGGAACATGCTAACAATGGCACTTTCACGACTTCAGTAATTTGTCACAAGGGAAGGGAAAAAGAAAGGAACATGTGCAACTTATAACGTTTACCAAGATTTCAAGAAGGGTAACAGGAAAGGACGCAAGTGGATTTCCCTCACAGATTTATATTTACCTAGAACGGTGTGGAGACCAACCCTGGCCACGGGTCAGTTAAGGACAGTAGAAACCCCAAGGAATGCAGTCACCAGTAGGCCAGCAGGTGCAGAATGGAAACCCAGGACAAGAAAACCAGATTAGGATTGAGACAGGACCACCAAAGTTGAGACCTAACCCGCAATTTAGTTGCAACGCCTGCGCTACACCTTCTCTGCAGCTATTAGTCAAAACCCCGATTGGGTTATCGAATTCCCCAGCAAAGTGCTTCGCCAGCACTTAAGGTTCTCAAAACCCCGAATGGGTCTGTGAGTCTGTCTGACAGAGTGCTCCGCAGCACCTCTGTTTCTCGATCAGCTATTGAGTGCGTTGGGTCAGTGACAGGTCAGCTATTCGGACAAGTCGGAAAATTTCTCTAGCTAAACCTAGGCTAGTTATACTGTTTTCGGGTCAGTGTTCCACCCCCCAAATGTTGCAAGTGTAAGGATCCCCAATTTCGATTGGACAAAAGAAAAGACAGGTCATCACACCACCTAGGATTTGACTTTCTCAAGCCCCTTATTTGAATTTTTATACACGCGCATCGAATTTTGGGTTCCCATGACACATGCTCTTCACATAACAATGGTGAATTTTAACTTTGAATACAATGTAATTTTATCGATACAATCCAGCTTCTTCTGACTAGGTGAAGGTGCTTCTTCCCAGGCGCATCTTGTCTGGGACTGCCACTTGGAAAAGTTCCAAAGGTCATTGCTGTGGAGACTCGTAGATTTCGCACAGACTCAGTTTCAAGCAAAATGGATACGGCAAGGGACAGCAGGCCATGTTTCGGAATGTACCATGAAATGGAAAAGAAACAGTTTTAGAAGACAGAAAAAATGAATGCACTGTATACCATGAATCTCTATACTACCCCCATTATTTTATAATAACTATAGCTTTAGAATTAGTGCAGAACGAACAGCATAGCAAAAGCATCGCTGCAAGCTTCAGGCATGTGAGGACACAAAGCAGCCATTTTAGCTCTAATGCGCAAGTGCAAAAGGTTTCCCACCAGAACTGCGAGTACGTCACGTCACATGGGTATGACCGACGCATGCCCAGAAGAAATTCCCGCGTAGCAGCAGCCATCTTGAGTATCAAGCGTATTACGATTAGAAAACACATAGGTAAGCTTCACTGGGACACCCAATGTCAAAATAAAAGTATGAATTAATAAGACAAACAAGTTGATTAATACTGTTAGGGTTATTCGAGGTTCATGATTACAAGCAAGTCGCTTTAAGTGCGAATCCTTGCTCCATCAATCCCCTCTTTAATGATATTGTATATCATCACAAATTAATGGAACCAGATGCCAACTTTTCACATTTTACCCAGTTCAATCTCTTCAAACATTCTGGTCAGCTTTTTCTCCGTATCTTTATTAGGGTGAGATTTTTTCACCCTTTTATAAATTTGATTATTTAATTCTTCTAATTCAAGTTCAACAACATTTCTCTTCACTCCTCTCTTGTTCACAGTATATTTCTTTTTATGTTTACGACATTTGCAGCAGATTATTATTATAAACACTACTAGACCTATTCCTGCAATTGGCATCAGTATTTTGCTCACAAAACTTTTACCTAGGTTAGAAAACCAACTACCTACAGCGGAGAGACCATCAGTAAGTCTCTTCCAGGCACTGTCAACCTCAAGTGGTTTAAGCTCTTTTTCCAAATTAGTAATGTTTCTCACATACCTTTTAATTTCCACACTTTTGCCAGGTATGTAAGTGCAACAATGTTGCGCTTTCAACATTCTGCAGACTCCGCCCTCTTTTGCTAATAACGTGTCAAGTTCAAGTCGATTTTGTAAAACCATAGATCTGACCGCAACCAATTTGGTATTGGCCATCAGGAAGCCTCCAGCAGTGTCAGTGGATAACCGATCTACTACTGTTGACAATTTGCAAATTCTGTGTGTATTCAGAGCCACTCCCACTGTAGGTATCAGTGCACTAAAAATATCACCTACTATTTCACCAACACTTTCTCTTTTACTACGTACTAATTCATTAGTCTTTTCAGTGCTTCCAGTGATTTTCCCCACATGGTATATCTTTGGGAAGACAATACCAAAATAACAGCTTCCGTACCAATGGTCGGGCAATTTGAAATAAGCCTTGTTCCCACATATATAATAAATTCCAGGAAACACAGGCTCTGACCCATCTTTGAAACCCCAACCCCCAATTACCTTGTAATTGTGTTCGCACTCACTGGAACCAATGAATATATTGTTATAATAACTTGTTCTTTTTCTTTGAAGACAAAGCTTTCCCTTCTTTTCTAAATCCAGCAACATAGCAGCATTAGCCCCACCATTCGAGGTGCTCCCTATGCTCTCAGCCCATTTTGGGGTTTTCTGATTTTTGTCTTTTGCTTTCTTTTGGAAACTTTCGCTTCTTTTCTCTACCATGTTTAGAAACATTTTCTCTTTTTCGTGTAATGAACAGGTTCAAGTTATCTTTGTGTGCGTCATCTATATTTATTTTACCTACAGTTAGAAAATAATCACTCATGTATTTTGCTACATCTCTAGTTGTATGTACAGGGTTCAGGTTTCTTCGGACAGGAAGTTCAGAAAATGTCACATCAACATTTGAGTAATAATACTGTAAAGGTCCTCCTCTATAAAATAAACTAGTTAGAATACTACAGGAAATTCCATAGGTTAAGGGCAAGTGGTGGTACGTTACACCTTCAGCAACCGAAGTTGGCAGCTTCATACAGACATAACAGTCATCTATTTCCATAGCTTCTACATAATGTACTAACAGGTTTGCGAAAACATTTAAATGAGTTTTGTTCTTGATCTTATTGTAATGTAATCCTTCCTCATCTGGTGCTTCTAAATCTAACTTTGTTTGCTCAAGGCTAAGTGTCTTCTCTGGTGCATCTACTCTTTGTGGTGTATTTCTTGTGTGTGATTCTACAGTGTCTTCTGGTAAGTGATTATTCGGGTACAGGTTCGGGTTTTTACTCATCATAGAAGGAATAGCTATTGTTAGTCCTATCCAAAGTATCAGTACTATTGCTACGCTACATAAACATACTTGGCAGCATGTTTTAAAACAACCTCGTCTCGGTCTCCCATTCACAGAAGAATCAGACATTTTGACTCAAAAGAAACTTTAACCCCTCTTTGTAACTCTGCACAGCTTGCTTACTCGAGGCAACTATTCAAGTGGGTTTCGCTTCTTCACTGGTCTGGTCAGCAATCAATTCTTCATCACTTTCGTCACTTAGATCCAAATTTTCAAAGTCTTCTAACACAAAGTATGTCCATTCAGGACTCTGATATTTGTTATTCAGTCTTTTTAGTCGGGCACTGCGTCTCCTAGCTTGTATCTCAGACGGACGAGCTTGACTTGAGACTTCGTTTACTTGCTCAGGGTCTTCGTTAACTGTCTTTAATCGTAATCTCAATCTCTTTACAAATCTAGGTACTGAGTCACCTTTTCTGAGTCTTTTAACTGGCACTGTGTCTTGACTTTCCTCAAACACTCTTTTATTTTCGTTCAGTTGTGGCACATTTGGTTCAAGTTCGTCTTCTGTATTTTCCCCTAACTGGCTAGGTCCAGGTCTTTCAACAGTTTCTTCTGCCTGGTCACTAAACTGGCCTTGTTCAGGTGTATGCTGAATTTGGCTTTAATATGTTTCGATTTCTTCTTCCTGAACACAATTGTCTAGTCCTATCTGTTCCTGTTCAAGCACTTCGAACCCTTGATTTTCTTCCGCTTGAACCTCCGCCCTAGTTTCTATCTGTCCCTCTTCTGGCTCAGGAGTTCTTGGTGGAGTGTCAATTACCTCTCCCTATCTGGTCCTCCTCAGAATCAGATTTGACTTGGATTTTGATGATCTGAGTATCTTCCTCTTCACCTGTCTCGTCCTCACTATCCCACTGTCTTTCTAAATAGATTTGCCTACTGGTTTGTATAGGGTCTATAGTCAGGTCGATTATTGGGACCCAATCTTCTTGACTGGAGCTCGGTTGTTCTTCAGCTACTTCAGGACCGATATCTTGGGACCCCTCAGCTGCACAACCTTCTGCCTCAGTTTCTTCAGGTTCAGTCACTTTCTCGTATGGCTGGCATGGATCCAGCGAGGTACTCCTGAACACTTCACAGCTGTGGTGGTCACCAGAATTACCTGGCTTGGCTTTCCCCACCTTGGTGCAAGACAATTTTTCCGAGATGTTTCTTTATTACGACCCAGTCACCTGGATTCAGGTCATGTGCTGGAGTCGTTGGCCTGGCGACAGCGTCTTCCCCAACCTGGTGAGAGATAGAACGCACTTGGTCAGCCAGTTCTTTGCAGTATTCTAGTACCAAATCATCAGATATGCTTATCAGTTTGTATCCTGGTACCCATGCTTGCAGCATTGCTCTTCCCATTAGTATCTCATGGGGACTCAAGCCCGTGTTCCGGTCTGGAATACTTCTGAGTCCCATCAACACAATTAGCAAAGCGTCAGGACATTCCAATTGAGTGTATTCACACATTTTTCCCAATCTTGCTTTAATTGTGCCATTCAGTTGTTCTACCACTCCAAAAGCCTCTGGGCGATATGAACAGAGCAGTTTTTGCGTGATTTTGAATGCTTCACAAATCTGCTTTATTTTTTCATTTTGGAAATGACTTCCTCTGTCTAATTCAATTGTGACTGGAAAATCGTACCTAGGCATGAGTTCCCTAAGTAATAATTTGGCTACTGTAATGCTGTCATTCCTACCTGCAGGGTAAGCTTCCACCCATTTAGAAAACAGGCAGACAATGACAAGTAGGTATTTCATTCCTTGACAAGGGGGCAACTGAATGAAGTCAAGTTGTAATCTAATAAAAGGGCCTTCTGCCTTTCCAATCTTTCCTGGTAACGCTACAGTTTTCTTTCCTGGGTTAAATTGCTGACAAATCAGGCACCTTTGGCAGAGTGCTTCTGCTACGTTTCTGAATTTCGAATTGAACCATGTCTGGTGGAAAATACGAATCATTGCGTCTCTGCCTAAATATGTGTCTCCATGTATCAACCTAGCCATAGGAGCAAGCAGACAATCTGGCAACACAGGCAAACCATCAAGGTAAACAATGACACCATCTTCATCTCTCCTCTGGCAACCAAATTTCCTCCAATTTTCCTTTTCCTTCGCCTCTGCTGCATCCTGTAAATCTCTCACTTCCTCCCAGGTATTTATTCCTTCTAGCATCATAAGTTGGCAGCTGTTTCCGTTTCCCCCAACCTTTTTATTGATAGCCATTTTGTATTTTGCACACTATTGGGCTAACTGGTCAGCATATCGATTACCTGCTGTCACTGTGTCATTGCCAGATTTGTGAGCAGCACACTTGACCACAGCCAATTCTTTTGGTAACTGGATTGATTCCAGTAGATCCTGCACATATTTTCCATTTCTAATAGGGGTGCCTGAAGAAGTCAGGATCTCTCTTTGCATCCATAATTGGCCAAAGTCATGCACAACCCCATAACCATACTGGCTATCAGTGTATATGGTTATTTCGAGGTTTTTTTTCCAAATTTACAAGCTCTTGTCAAAGCAACCAATTCAGCTATCTGTGCAGACTTGACTCCATGCAAATAGGATGCTTCCACTGGACCTCCCACGGTGCATACTGAATAAGCAGCGCTTAGGCCTCTTTCCTCATGTCTCAGGCACGAGCCATCTACAAATAGCTCATAATCTTCGTCAGTTAAGGGTGTTTCCTTTATGTCGGCGTGGTTTTGTACTAAACTCAGTCAAATCAATGCAATCATGTTCAGTTTCCTCCCTCACTTCTGCTGCGAATGAATTTGGAAGTAAGGTAGCTGGATTCAGAATATTACATCTAGCAATGGTTACGTTTCCTGCACCTACAAGGATTCTCTCATACTTAGTCAGCCGACTTGGAGTGAGATACTGAGTTTTAGTTCTTGTCAGCAAAATTAAAACAGAATGTGGAACATACACAGTTACTGGATGTCCCATAACAATGGACTCACTCTGTTCGAGACTCATGCATGTTGCAGCCACAGCTTTCAGGCATCCGGGCAATCCAGCTGCTACTGGGTCCAATGTGGAAGAAAAGTATGCCACTGGACGTCGAGTTAAACCATTAATTTGGGTCAGGACTGA
The DNA here is from genome assembly GCF_964261635.1 of Lissotriton helveticus. Lineage (NCBI taxonomy): Eukaryota > Metazoa > Chordata > Amphibia > Caudata > Salamandridae > Lissotriton > Lissotriton helveticus. Next base: position 595,321,866 of record NC_136063.1, on the reverse strand, counting down.
AAGTGCACGATTGTCTCGTGTGTCACAGAACAGTGCAAATTCTTTTGAATAGTGCAGGAGCAGTACACAGACACTCTCGCAATTTCACAAAAGCAGTCATGCTTTCGTCATCCCATTCCACAGGATCCTTTGCTCCTTTCTTTGTCATTTTTATCAATGGTCTTGCTAGGACTGCACATCCCACAATCCATTGCCTACAGTATCCTACAACTCCAAGGAACATTCTGATTTCATTCTCGGTATTGGGCAATTCCATGTTTCGAATTATTCTAATTCTTTCTGTGGTAACTTTCCTGATAACTCTCTCTATCCGGTGTCCCAGATAGTTTACTGATGAGGTGCAAAACTGCAGTTTGTCTGGTGATACTTTATGTCCTCCTTCACCTAAATGGTTCAGTAATTCAATGGTAACGACAACACAGTCTTTCCTGCTCTTAGACGCCACCAAGAGGTCGTCTATATATTGTACCAGGACTGATTTCCCGGGCAATACCAGAGTTTCAAGACATTTTTTCAGAATCTGATTAAAAATCGAAGGACTTTCCGTGTACCCTTGAGGAACACGATTCCAGACATATACATGACTGTCGAATTCAAATGAGAAAAGAAATTTGCTGTCTGGATGCAATGGAATTAAAAAGAACGCATGACATAGGTCAATGACGGTAAACCATCCAGCATTCCATGGTATTTGGTATAGAATCACTGCAGGGTTTGGCACAAAAGGACAGCAAGGAACCATGATTTTATTAACCTTGCGCAGGTCCTGTATGACCCTGTACTTACCACTAGGTTTCTTTATGCCAATTATCGGTGAGTTACAAGGACTGCTCAGCACTTCTTGCAAAATACCTGCTTCTAGCAATCGTTTGATTTCAATAGCAACTCCTGCTTTGACTTCTGCACTCATTTTATACTGTTAAGTATTTGGGTAGACTGCATCTTCTTTTATAGCTATTTTAATTGGGTCAACATTTGCCATTAATCCTACATCTTTTCCAGTAAAATCCCATACTTCCGGTTTCACTGTCTCTTGGAGTTCTTCAGGTAAGTCTTGTATTGTCAGTCTTCTCATTTTTGAGTCAGGTCTTGCTAACATTAATTTGTAAATTCCATCTTCATCTGGGGTCTGAATTTCTATGCCATTTGGAGTGCAAAAGATAGTGCAGTTCATTTTGCACAACAATTCTCGTCCTAGTAGGTTTACAGGACTGGAATCACAAACAACAAATCTATGCATCTCTTTAAAATTCCCAATTTTAATCTCCATAGGTTCTGTAACTGGGGTACTAATTAGCTGATTAGAAACGCCCACTACTTGGATCGCTTTTCCCGAGATGGGTAGGTTTGGAGCGTCTGCTGTTCTCACAGTAGAACGGGTAGCACCAGTGTTCAACAGAAAGGTGACGTCATTTCCTTTAACCTTTCCTTCAATGTATGGCCCTGACTGGTCCACCGGCAAGGAGGCGCCAAGTACGCACTCCTCGTCCTCCCCCCCTCAGGCACCGTCAGTAGGTGTCGTCAGAGAGAAATGTGTCATTTAACAGAAATTGTGAAGTGTCTGCATTTCTATCCTCCCTTCCTTCCCACACCTCGGTGTCTTCACTCTGTTGTGCTTTGCTCCTATAATTTGGCCTAGGTGCACGAAGCAACTGGTTCTGTTTTACCTGCTGCTGGGTCTTCTGTGGTGTCTCATTCTGCGTCTGTGGATTTAAATTATTAATTTGCACATTACCATTCTGCACAGCCTTACACTCGTCTCTCCAGTGTCCTATCTTTCCGCACCCATTACAGGAGAATTTCTTTCGTGTCTCTTCTCTGCTCATTTTTACTCTGGGCTTTCCTCCACCCCCAGGGCCCTGACTCTGATTATTAGTCATTTTGCTTAGCTGTTGTTCGTGGTGCTTTGCTAATTTTACCTGTGCCCACATCACCTTTTCTTTCAATTCCTTTCATGTATTTCCAGGTCATCTTCGCAATGTTTAGCATACTTCAGGACTTCATCAATTGGTTTAGCTTGCCAGCAGATTTTATTGTCTTTGATCCACTGTGAAATTTCAGGCCTTAACCCTAACACAAATCGATATATGAAGTGGGTCATGTCCTTCATTTCTATATTATCCAGACCACTGTATGTCTTGAACACCTGTAACAGTCGTTTGTAGTATGAATGCACAGTTTCATCTCTATTCCGAGTAGTTCTGTCTATTCGGGTCCAATCAGTTTCTTTTGCAGGAACCTTTCCTTTCAGATACAACATTACCTGGTTGTACTTCCTCATCACATCCCGTGAAGGAGCCCCTGTCTTTGGGTCTCTAGGGAGTTCTTCACTAGGCCAATCAACAGCAATTTTACATTCTGTCCATAAATCTACAGGAACTACAATTGCAAAGAAACCATTCAAATCTTTCAGGAGACACTTCTGAACTTTCACAAATCTCTCGACCTGTCTGTACCATTCTACAGGTTTTTCTCGTAATTTTGGGAAGTGATTCGTAAAAGACAAAATATCCTGTCGGGACCATGGAACATGTACATATCCTCCACCTGGCACTTCTCGCATAGGATATAATTGTTCCACCTTTTCTGTTTCTTTTAAAGCATATTCAGATGTCATTTGCTTTGAACTACTATCTTCCTTTTTCTTAGCCCACCGAGCTTTCCATTTTTCTAAATTTCCCCATTTTTGTAACAGGTTTAGCAATTCTCTGATCTGTACCTTTTTCCCTGACACATTCATGTTCTCTAAATCTTTGTCTGAGAATTCTGCTCTGTAGGGTTTTTGCAACACTTTCGATCTGCTAATGTCTATTCCCATACTAGCTGCAGTATCCATTAGTTTTTCATGGTACACTCTGGTATTATGGGTAAGACTTTTACAAATGAATAACAATTCTTCTTCACTAAGGTTGTTTAGTCTGTCCAAACCAACATTCCCAGCTACCAGTTCCTCCAATTCTATTCTCAGTTTGTGTATGTCTAATGGTTTTGGCTGAGGATTTGGTTTTTCTAATTCTCGAGTCCATCTGTCGATTTCTTCAGGAGTCACCACCGTGGCACTTCTCGTACCTGAAGATGACTCAATTTGAACTTCTCTTGAACTAAAAGGAGCGTTCTTTCTCTGTGAACTCCCTTCTGGTTCCCTTATCGGTAAATCCATCAAGGAAATCACAGATTCGCATTCACTTGCCTGGTCGTCTATTATCAAGGGCTCTTTTCTTGGCTGTACTACAGATGGGGTTATAGTTGGAGTTTTCGGACTACTTTGCTTATCCCCGTACAGAGGAACGACTGGACCAATAGTTACTGGAATTGTCAGAGCTTCAGGACTGGTATTCAATTGGGAGATATTCTGAATTAGTTCTGTTCTTTGTTTAACTAAAGCCTCTTGTTCTCTATCCTGCAGTACCTTATCCATGGAGGTTTCATGTACTATCTGCGGAATCCAAGGAGGGTTATAATTCGGGGCACTTGGATTTGTCATACTTGGTCCCTCACCAGAATTAGGTTTCAGGAATGGATTTCTCGTACTTAGGGATCTAGGTTCCTCATTATAAGGTAGTGGATTCTTCATTAACAAATCCTCCAGATAATCATCGTCTGAATCACCACTGGTCATTAAATGCTTTGTTTTCTCTGTCCTTTTCCCTCCCATGGACTCTTCTACTGGTATTAAAGGGTACAGTCCTTCTACCATCATGTTTTGTCTCCAGTCTTTCATTCTCTTCTCTCGGGTCTCCCTCTGTACCTTCGGATAAAATGTAGCTAACCCGTTGTCCATTCTGGGTCTGTCTCGCTCAAAAGCCTCTATTTCCCATTCTTCTAATGCCTCATATTGCGTTAGTCTAGGTCTGGGATGTAATTCATTCATTCGGGTTCTCAGATTGAACAGAATTCTGCCATTAAATGTCCCTTCCAAAGGAAATGCTAAAATTCCGTCATCTTTAGTATATTCCACCCAATTTTCCAACCATACGCAAGCATGGTAGCCTCTGTCAAACAACATAAATGATGCAGGAGTATTAGGTAGTGGAATAATAACTCCTTCTCTAGTTTTGATGGGTTTATCTTTCTTAAAGTAATTCTTTACTTTGTCTACATAATGTTATATCTAGCTGACTTCCACTGATCCCTCGCAAAACCTTGATATCTTGGATCAGGTAGGGTCTCGGGATGAGTCGGATACCACATATACCTTTTCACGAATTACTCTGTTTACAAAATCACTCCCAATACAAATGCATCTTTTATTTTTCTGCAACCAACCAAATGCGCGGTTTCAAACACTTTTAACCAATGGGTGCGCGGCGTTTCTCGTAAACGAGTTCCCACGCTCCTGTGCTCACCCCTCCTTTACAATGCTGTCTCAGCTGCACACCCGCTGTCTGGACCAATACCAGCGCAGCACTGAGTGACGTCAGCGCAGCTCTGCAACTGACTCCCTCCTTCACAAGTTATCGTAAATTAAATTATTTTTTTAAAGTGCAAGTGCTCTGTTTAATTTACAAAGCAAAACATTTGCCACTGTACTCGAGTGTCTAGAAAGAAAAACATTTGTTTCACTGCAAGTAAATCTCTTCTGTTTACTTTTCATATACTGCGGAGAGATCCCTTCTGCCTATCCTTCACACAAGCATTAGAGAACCTGCTAGTCCTTCGACTCATCCACTCTGGGATATATACTAAGCCAAAAGTTTCACCAGCGAACCCCTTTGCTGTCAATCAAGCTCAGACGAACCTGCTACTCCTTCCGTGTGACACTAGGTGATATCACAATAGAAGTTTTGCCAGCGAACTCTTTGCTATCATTTATTCATACATTTGTACAGAAAACCCTAATTAGTGCTTCCAGTTCTGCCCAACCTGCACCAATTTTCCTCGAGCCACTGACCTCACTGCGACGTGGCTTCTATTCTACCACTCGCTATTCTGCCCCCGGGGATTCCAGACAAACATGTAACAATCACTAACGAGTGTATTAGTACATAAATCAATATAGCAGCATATCAGAAAAACTTTTAAAACATTTCATAACATTTCAAGCAATTTAATAAAAACAATTTTACATTTGATCGATCATTACTTTTAGCAGCAATAAAATATTCATAGTTAGCAGCAGTTTACCTATCTACCTATCTTAACTAGTCCCTACCTACCTTCAACTAGTCCCTAACCATAGCTCTGCTACCAGAAAATTACTGATAGAGCGTGCAGGTCACCCGACTATAATTTTACCATATGCACATTTGGGCCCATAAATTCAATTTACCATATTTATTAATCAGGTAACCTACACTCTACCACCAGTAACCCAGTTCATTCCTATTTATTTCCAATGTACCCGACTTACCAATCCTCGTCACGGGTACCTAAGATCACAATGGATCAGGGAGCTAGCTGAAAAGATAAGCAGTCACCAAAATACAATAACATTTATAATATTTGCACTCTTTATAATAACCACAGACTCGGGAAGTTTTGAAAACCTTTACCTAGTTCTCGTCAAAGTCAGAAAGCATGAAATTCACAGCGAGTAAACTATCAATAACCAAAATCATGAAAAGCGTATATCCATGTAAGAAGAAAATAAGGCCAACCATTTAGAAGTCTAAAGGAAAGGTAAGAACAAGGAACGTACTATAATAAACTCACAAAATCTTTATTTTAGAAAGGTGTTTCTAAAGGACGGGAAAATAAGGATCATACTAGAATGTCAATTTAATCACTATTAATGAAACGGATAAGAGAAAAGGAACTCAATGTGAAATGACGATAATTGGAATATCCATAAAACTAAGGGGAAGGTAAAAAGTGGAACACGCTGATAATTCAGGAATGATCTCTTTGGTTCAGTAAAAGGGAGGGTAAAGAAAAGGAACATCTATTTATTCAGAGACAGTACTTTAATATCCAACCTATAAGGTAAGGGAAAAAGGGAACATGCTAATAATGGCACTTTTACAACTTCAGTAATTTGTCACAAGGGAAGGGAAAAAGAAAGGAACATGTGCAACTTATAACGTTTAGCAAGATTTCAAGAAGGGTAAAAGAAAAGGACGCAAGCTATTAGTCAAAACCCCGATTGGGTTCTCGAATTCCCCAGCAAAGTGCTTCGCCAGCACTTAAGGTTCTCAAAACCCCGAATAGGTCTGTGAGTCTTTCTGACAGAGTGCTCCGCACCACCTCTGTTTCTCGATCAGCTATTGAGTGCGTTGGGACAGTGACAGGTCAGCTATTCGGACAAGTCGGGCAATTTCTCTAGCTAAACCTAGGCTAGTTATACTGTTTTCGGGTCAGTGTTCCACCCCCCAAATGTTGCAAGTGTAAGGATCCCCAATTTCGATTGGACAAAAGAAAAGACAGGTCATCACACCACCTAGGATTTGACTTTCTCAAGCCCCTTATTTGAATTTTTATACACGCCCATCGAATTTTGGGTTCCCATGACACATGCTCTTCACATAACAATGGTGAATTTTAACTTTGCATACAATGTAATTTTATCGGTACAATTCAGCTTCTTCTGACTAGGTGAAGGTGCTTCTTCCCAGGCGCATCTTGTCTGGGACTGCCACTTGGAAAAGTTCCAAAGGTCATTGCTGTGGAGATTCGCAGATTTCGCGCAGACTCAGTTTCAAGCAAAATGGGATACGGCAAGGGACAGCAGGCCATGTTTCGCAATGTACCATGAAATGGAAAAGAAACAGTTTTAGAAGACAGAAAAAATGGATGCACTGTATACCATGAATCTCTATACTACTCCCATTATTATAGAATAACTATAGCTTTAGAATTAGTGCAGAACGAACAGCATAGCAAAAGCATCACTGCAAGCTTCAGGCATGTGAGGACACAAAGCAGCCATTTTAGCTCTAATGCGCAAGTGCAAAAGGTTTCCCACCAGAACTGCGAGTACGTCACGTCACATGGGTATGACCGACGCATGCCCAGAAGAAATTCCCGCGTAGCAGCAGCCATCTTGAGTAGCAAGCGTATTACGATTAGAAAACACATAGGCAAGCTTCACTGGGACACCCCAATGTCAAAATAAAAGTATGAATTAATAAGACAAACAAGTTGGTTTATACTGTTAGGGTTATTCGAGGTTCATGATTACAAGCAAGTTGCTTTACGTGCGAATCCTTGCTCCATCAATAACATCAGACGCATTCTAGTGAAGAATTGGGAAACCCTGGACAATGACAACACCATAAGGAGGGATATACAAGAAATACCCAGCATTACGTTCAGGAGGAGTAGAAACCTCAGGGACATGCTTGTCCACAGTGATGTCACTAGCCACATGACCAACATTGAACACAATCTACAGGGGTTTTTTCCCTGTGGACATTGCAAAGCTTGCAACACAGCATGTTTTGCAAAAAATGCACAGCAGGGACTCAGAGAAAGGTCATTACACAATTTCTCACCTGTAGTGCCAAGTATGTGATATTCGTCATAGAATGTACCTGTAACTTTTGGTACATCAGCAGTACCACCCTGAAAGCCAAAAAACGTATCCTTGAACATATGAGGGGCATAACCAATAGAGATCCGAAATATCCCGCTCCCTGTCATTATCAAGCTAAACATTTCTCTGACTCCTCAGTTCTCAGTTATTTTATCTTGGAGCAGGTCAGCTATGACCCCAGAGGTGGAGATAGAACAATGAGACTCAGGCAAAAAGAATCCAAGTCCATAATAGACTATCAGACTAAGATCCCCGGGGGGTTGAATCAAGATGAGGAATTAGCCATACACCTCAAAACAGAATAGGTTGTTTTCTGCCTTGTGTTTTCTATTCCACCATATGCCCTTTATTATACATTTGGGCGTTTCACCTTGCTGCTATTCAGTTCCATATTTCTCTCATATCCATCTGTTTCTCATCTCCATTTTCTAAGCAGTGCATTTGGAACTTTTTATGTTATGACCCTAGTTGTGGTCTCTCATTTTAACATTTGTTTTTGTCTTGTTTCCTTTGCAGGAAGAAAGGAGGGAGCCCACATCACCAGAAATCACGAGCACGGGCCACCCAACGTTTTCTTCATTTTTCACCTCACCTGGCCACTTCCTCACATGGTAAACTGTTTCCAGTTTTGTCAGGTGTGGAACATACATGTTGAAGCTCTCCACTGCATGTCTGAATTCACTATTGATTATTTTTAATTTGGCTGATTTTAGCCTCAAATCTCCCCCTCCCTTGCTTTATTTAGGGCACTTTCCCGTTGGTTACTGGGGGACTGACTTGCGCGATCAGACTTTGTCCATTGTATTGCAATAACTTTTTCACCTACTCACACAGGCTCACAATACGTTACAATAACATGGTTGCACGCTACCTACTGTGTCACCTTTGCAGTTCGTTGGGCAGCTTTCACATTTTGTTCACTGACTACTGTAAATTTCACAAATGACCACTTGGGCTGCATTGTTTCATATTTCATTTTATGGTTTGTTATATATGTTTCCGTCATGGACCGAAGGAATGAGACCTTGCCTTTCGTGCACTGTGTGTTGTATTCGCTAAATTATTTGTTAGCAGTGGTATTCGCTAAATGATTTGTTAGTGGTGGTCTTTCCTTACCATACAGGATGCAATTTTTCAGTTGGAGCTAAAATGTGTCGCGTTTATATGTGCGTTGTGCATTCACTATCTGTATGTGTATATTGTACTTACTTTTATCACTATAAGATGGCCGCCACCTATTCCTTGTACAGACACTTCCTGGACGCAGATTCTGGTTTTTCCTGAGAGCACACATACTGTTGGACTTTTGCTGAATATATATATATATATATAGATATATATATATATATATATATATATATAGATAGATATATATATATATATATATATATATCTATATATATATATATACATAATATATATATACACAAAATGGAGAAAACGTACTTTAAACCCAGCCCCTCAGCCCTCCCAAAAATGTGCCTTGGAATTTATATATATGTATGTAGGATTGATATGTATTCAAAACGTTTAAACAAAGATCGTAACATATTTGGAATTGCACAGTAACGGTATAGCAGGCGTGTTTCATAATCTTTCATTCACACGTTTACTCATTTCATTGTTCGCTCATTCATTCGTTCGGTCAAGTATGCACCAGTCCTCACTTCTATGGCTGTTTTTCACCTGAGCACAGTAGCATACTTCAAAACTATGGTGGGGAAAGGACCCATTGATGTGCCCTTCACATTTCTCACTTTGACTCGACTTGAGTAACAGAGTCTAGTCATATCTGAAGACCAATATCAGGTGAAGCCTGGAGGCCCTCCTACAGTTCATTGTTATTCACAAACAGAGTAAAGAATATGGGCATATCTCGTCCAGGTGTCGACAACTTCCTCCAGTGTTAGTCAAGGCTCACGATTGGCACAACGGCATCTTCCTGAAGGAGTTTGGTATTTTGCCTCCATAACAACCCTCCCACCCAAACCCAATACCTGGAAAAAAGTCATCTGTTGGCAATGTTTTAGCAACATAACTCACCAGGCTTTTGTATAAAAAGATGTTCAATTGTAACTTATAGTAAAAGTCCTTCTGAACAATTTCAGCAGTAATTGAAACTTGGTGCACTCACATACACGAACAAGTGCACACTGCATTCATCCATTAGGGATGCACTGTGTTCTAAGCTACAACTGCACCACTTCCATTGTGCATTTATCTTCTAGATCTGTACTCATACATAAATGCATTTCATAGTGCCATGCAAGAATGTGCGTCTTAACCAGTGCATTTAGTCCTGGGTCGAACTCATGGAATTTCAATCCACAGAATCACGCAGAGTTACATAAAAACTCTGCAAGATTCCTTGGAGATCCATTAATGGGCAGAAAATGCATGTTGCGCTGTTCCTATTTAAGCACCGGTAGCACATTCCACGCCGAAACATCTACGCGTTCGGCACCACACGGTGTGCAAGTGCGCAGCCATTATATATATATATATATATATATATATATATATATATATATATACACATAATATATATACAAAATGGAGAAAAAGTACTACCCAGCCCCTCAGATCAGCCCTCCCAAAAATGTGACTTGGAATTTTTTTTTAAAACATGCATACACTATATGGCCCTACTGCAATTCCAGACCACACACAATCAAATTAAAAAATGTAAGAAAAAACAAACAAGATAAAAAAAATACTGGTGCATGCCCTCCATCAAACAACCAACTTATCTAAAAGTGGACACCAAATGTCGTTCTCCAGCTTGCAATCTGCGGAATTTGGCGTGAACTTCATGTTACAAGAGTAAAGTGGAGACGGCAAAATTCTCCAATCCTGCTCGCGGGATAAAAGTTCAGCCCAGGTTTAATATCCTTGAACTGATAATCTGCTCAATTTAGAGTGATAATGTATGAGTAATAGAATGAACATTTAGTTTACATTACTGTGTTTTAAAACATGAAAATGAAGCATTGCTTTAATATAGTCACAGTATTTAATGTAAGTGCTGACTGCTCTGTTTTACATTGTTTGCTACTGATTTCGAAAGGGTTTCTAGGAGGTTGATAAGTACTTGTCTCATTTAGAACAGTCTTGCAGAATGAAAATAAGTGAGAGGGCATTACACCACTCTGTCAGTTGTTTATTCTGAAGAGTTTTACCAGTGAACTAATGTTATAAAAGCTGAACACAATAGTGAGGGGTGAGATGGGACCTTCATGCCAGGCAACAACAAGACAGGCAGCGCAGAATCATATCACAAATTCTAACTGAAGGCTACTGAGAAGGGAGCACTTAGCCTTCACTCGCTGCACTTATCAGTGCAGTTGGCCTCGAATGACTAGAATACCAAGCCTTGATTTAATGTTTAACAGATGACACATTGTTCAAACTGTTACGAAGGTGTGAGCAGATCTGGAAATCAATAATAAGATTTTTTTTCTGCTATGGTAAAATTAGCTTACGGCACTGAGGTAGAAGAACGGGAATATAATTGCTTTAAATGTCTAATTTCAATCTTGTTGGAGTGCTTCCTTTATTTGTGCTTTTAGTAAACGTTGCTGCTGCCATTTAAACTTTTTTTTTTTATTGTGGTTAAAATTCATATTGTGTGCACTATATTAGAATTTTGATTTTAAAATAAATATTTGAAAAAGATTCCTCGTCTTGTAGTGTTCTTGAGTGTGCCATTCATTAAAGAAATAGGGTTTGGAGTTCCACTAACTATCCCAGCAATGTCTCATGGGATTGATCATTACCAGAAACACATCTCACTCAAATATAGCTCAGTGGGATGTGCAGTGGTTGCAGTCCAACTGGTTTTCTGTCTCAAGTTGGCACATTGACTGAGTCACTTGTGCAAGGTGGTCTAGAAAACCAAACTCTGCATTTCTGGAACAATCTAAAAAACGTATCAGTCTGTTAGTGGCTCAGCTGCAACCTTTAGAATCTGGTGACCTCAGTTAAAATCTAAGCCTCTGCACTTGAAAACTGTGTGGTACTGGACTAATTAGTCAATGTGCCTGAGCCTATTTAATGAGTTGAAATGCATTTGTGAAATATAAAGTCAATATGTAGGTCCCATACTTACCCCACAACGTGCTGTGCTAATGTTTTGCTAATAAATACCAATGCATTCATTATTTTTACAGGTATGGCAAGTGAATTATTTTAATCATTTGTATTAACAACAAGGATGATTATTGACCCTTTGACTAAAGTCCTGGCAGATGGCATATTTTTCTCATGAATGTCTTCCAGTGATTTTTCAATGTATTGTGGTCCCACGTGTCAAGTTCCACTTGTGCACACGTGCTTAACCATTCTGCTTGTTATATTGATCAAGCCAAGAGATAAAAGGATGGTGTGCCTTTTTGCCTTACAAAATGTCTTTTGGAAACGGGCTACCCTGGTGTTTGGCATGTTGATTGAGGAACTGTGTATGAAGAGCTACACTGGCTGCTGAGTGAGTCAGTGGCCATTAATTGTTTCCTGATTCCTGGGAATCAAGTTCTGCAGGAGTGTGCATTGGTGTACATTATGATCCATGTTAGCACAAGTTGTGGATCAGTTTATTAAAATGTGTCCTGGTGTCTGCATGTTCTCATCAGATCTCTTTGTCAGAGTTTTGGAAGATGGGCACCTATGTTAAGTGCAGAGCCAAAGGTCTCCTTAAACAGTGTGCCACTCTCACAGCACATGAGATGACTGTCTTTATGTGATGGATGAAGGTTTAAACAAGGAGGAAAAATATTCAATGATAACCTAATATGGGTCTTAGGATGACATAGAGAGATGGAATCTGCTGGGCATTGTGGTTTATGGTTCTCAGCTGCTTGGGTATGATTTACCACTATGTGGAGCATATGAACTGCATTTGCCATTCCTCAGACTTATCCAGATAAAACACGTTAGAACTTCACATGAACACAGCCTCTATATCTCCATCGGCATACATTAGATGTGGAAACCTGCAAACAATGCTGGCCATAGAAGGACGGACTGCAGGGAAGGCTGGTTGTCATTGGGTTTGAAGAAGAGGCTGGTGGTAAAAAGTCAATGTCAAGGGCACTTGATTTATTGACATTCACAGTTGCTCCTTTATTTCTTACAATTCTGGCGGTAACATACATGGATACTGCAACTGACTTGTGGTGCCCCACCTCGCGCACAGTTTGGTGGCACTACCAATAGGCCCTAGTAGCATCCCCTGTGGTTCCTAATGACTTTTGATGCTACTACAAAAGTTGTAGTTTTTACAAACTAATATACATTGTAGAGATTTGGAGCTTTAAAAATGCCCTCCACTAATTGAATGGGGTAGTCACTGCCTCAGTAATTTGTGAAATGTCGTAGCCCACTCAGTGTTTCCTTGTGAATTGTGATGTATCACTGCAGGTTTCCCTGTGTGGTGCTTGCTCTGCTGGGTCAATCTCATGTGAAAATTGAACTAACCATTCATGATCAATTAGGAGTCTGGAGGGGGGGCAGTAGTCAGAGTGCTTAGGCATTAATGTTAATGTGGTGGTGCCTATTATTTAGAAGAAGAACCAGAATCAACATCCAGTTACTTGTACACACCAAGCGCCTCCTTCATAATATATGAGTGTATACCATTTCATCTTCCCCCTACGTCTAGAAGAGGTAGCTTTTCTCCCACTTCTCGCCTTCTATCAAAGCATACTCCTGTGCCCGACATTATCATGGCTGTGCATCTCCTCTCCACGGACAAAATGGCTGCTGCCTCTCACAGGGCAGTCAGACTTTGCTGTCACATTCAGTTTAACAACCCTTTTCAATGTCTATTGTTTTTGTCTTCTTTCTTTATAATATTACTGAAGCACGACTCCTATAAGAATAGGTGCACTGTGCAAAAAGTACTTTTACACAATCCATGAGCAGACAATAACAACAGAAACCAAACTGAAAAAATCACAACAAAAGTCAGTGCTTGCAGCAGTCTCAAAATGCACAAATGAATTCCAGGAAATTGCATATTAGGAAGGAAAAACGTAAGCCATTACAGAATTTTTCAAGTAAGGTGCCACTTAGAAAAACAACCAAAGAGGAAGATTTAATGCAATCGGAAAACTGTTCATGCAATCGGAGAAGTGAACAAAACTCTGTGACCTTAGGCTGAAAAAGTCTAACTAAATGTTTTCAATTTCATCGCTCCTGGGATCTCTTAATTAGCTACATATTTCATTTCTGTAACTCAAATGCACCAGTGATAATTAATTATGTTTAGACTGCAAGGTGTTTTCAGACACAGAAATTGACAGATAGTACAGCAATCTTTGATGATAGCATGTGCCTCTAGCATACACTAGTGGGAAGAGATTAAAATGTTGGTTATAGGACCACAGTTCTGTGTTCCGTGGACTAGAAATGCCTTACGGAGTCAAATAGACCTGAATTGTATCAATAATATCCCCAATAATACAAAATAGTAATGTTCCCCACATTTATGTGTGCTATGGACATTGTCTGCATTGTCGAATGACATTTGAGATGCTGTAATTGAGTGTAGTTCTCCAAAGAGCTTGATGGTGAATAATTTCCTAAAACAGAATGAGATTTAAATGTGATGGTTGGCACTAAGAAACCACGGATTAATATTTTCTGTACCCAAATGCGGATATATGAACCTTTTCTAACAGTTGATTTTTCCAGTTCTTCCTGTAAAAGACACCCAAAAAGAAGAGAAAAAGGCGACCCAAAATCAATAAGTATCTTGGTAGACACGTTGTCAGTTGAGATTTTGAACAATGGAGACTCACATGGATCGTTATCAACATTAATATTATTGACTGAATCTTCTCTGCACAATGTCATTCTCCTTATAAATAAACTCGTTAACGTGCGTTTGAGCTAAAGTTTGAGTTTTGTAAGGCATTGATGGTTTGAAAAGTAGTGGGCTGCACACAAGTGGCACCAGCCTGGACTTTTGCGGGTGTCTGGTTTATAGAAATTGTCTGGGATTATTAGATTTCCCTGAGTGGTGGCAGAGGCTGGGCCAAAATCTGCAGCTACCAAAATCACTAAAAACAGTCCTTTTTTCTTCCAGAAAACGTGATGTCTCCAGGTTCTAATTTGGGTCCTTTCATGTTGCAGTCCCAAGGCACCACCAGGCAAGTGGATTACTGTGTAGTAACTCTGGGTGGTAGAAATGTGTGGATCCCCGCAGATTCGGCATTTTTTCATCACAGAATTTTGATGAAAATGTGAGATTTTAGCTAAAGTTTGGGGGTTGTAAGGCATTGTGGGTAACAACATGTAGTGGAATCCAAGCAAGTCATACCATCCTACTCTTCTTTAGGAGTTCAGTATTCAAAAAAGTCAAGGCTCAATGTGCCCTTTTAGCCCATCCACTACTTAAGCACAAACTCATACTGGTTGCTTTTGGAACCAACAGTAGTCATAGGTTAAAATAGTAAATACAAATAACAATATAAGAATATTGAACCCATGACTTTCTGCTAGTGAGCAGTAAAGCCATGTCAAGGCACCAACCACTTTACTGTCAATTCACATGACTATCATGCCCACCAGAAAAAGGTATTCACACCGCAAGCCACAGGCCCAACAGAACACAACAATCATATCAACAAACCGCCTTCATTAAAGGGCCCATCATATTCATACACCCAAAGGACTGAAAGACAGGGAACACCTCCACTCACCTAGTCATCAGTCGACTTACATGCAAACACACTTCCAGAAAATAACTACACACATATCACCATCCAACAACCATGCATACTGGTAGCCAATTGCCACACAATTGCCACTTGTGGTTTATGCCTTCTTTTGAGAGGCACTCCTGTTTTGACCATCTCCCTTCTAAGTACATGAGACCCCATTGAAAACAAGCCTTGGCTGTTCATGTCTCTGTCTTAATCAGAGTATTGAAAAATACAACATGGGTGGCAGGTAGATCTTTACTAATGCCTCACTGTGGCGGTCTGTCTAGGGTCTCATATTTGTCTTTGATGTCCCATCAGCACACTTACAGTGCTAGATCTAACTCCTTCCAGCATGTGGAAATGGGATGGGGGTGCCAGAGGATCCACTTGTATCCCATTCCTCAGCAAGTATGACCATATCTACATGGTGACATGGGAAAACATGCTGGGGCAGGCTTTCCTAAATTTATCTATGTCTCCCGGTTCTCCGGACACAGGCACCAGAAGACAAGGATGCACCTAATCCTTTGCTAGAGAATGAGATTCTCCTCTGAAGGATCTCCAAGCCTCTACCCTATCCCCCACAAAAAAGACCCATACCCTCTACCAATCACTGTCAACTTATAAACACACCCACCACACAAACAGCAGCAGAAGAAATGTGCCAGGGACTAATTAATAAATTACTGAAAGGTGGTTTGTTAGTGACTGATGTTCACCCTATAACTGATGAAAGGTGCCTTACTACCTTGCTAGAAAGTGTGACTGAATTTACTAGCACTGCTTATGAATAAGTGCAAATCAGGCTGACAAAGTGCTGTGTTAAAGAGATAACAATTACCATGGAAGCTGTTAATGAATGCAGTGGCAATAAACATTTGATGATTATCCCGTTTCTAGATATATCACTGAAACAAAACAGTTAATATTGGAGATAAAAGGTTTTGCTAATCTATGTCATGATAAAACTAAGTATTGTGATAATTTATTGCGCAGTTACAACCCCTTCTCGACTACACTTCTTATACCACCACTCCCATTTTCATCAACTGCAGGAGCCCTTCTTGTGAAGGGTAACCAACAAATGTCCAGAAATATTCCAACAGTTGTTGTCTGGTCAACTACAGCCATCACAACTACTTAATAAATACTCTCTGAGTCATTGCCAAGAGTTTTTTCTAGTTAAAAACTGTCTTTTTGACATAGCCCCCAAAGGTAAACAGTGCTCATATTAATAACACATGTCCCGGTGGTGGAATCATCTCCATCATATCCTCAGTGGTATCCATCTGAATACCATCTCACCCTCCACTGAAATAGAAACAAGGGACTCTGCTAAAATATTATTGGTCCTGGAAAAAGTAATAGGGTTATTAGGGGAATGGAGGGACGTTATGGCAGGAGGGCATTTACAAACAGCATATTCAGCCCTTCTGGTTCCCTTGCTTGAGTATCCCTCTGTGGACAGCAAACAAAGCCGATGTCCATGTTCCCTGGTCACAAGTCGATTTATTATCTTTCACTAGGTACTTTCCTAAGTTGTATAACAAAACCCACCAATGATATACCGAATTGCACTATTTAACTGCCATGGGAAGGCTGCTCTGGTAAGCTTTAGATGTATTGTTCAATATTATAGTGCACGCGCTGCATCACCAAATGCGATGTACTGCACACAATGAAAGGAATTTTATTTATTTATATGTTTACTTACCTCTAATCGGCCGTAATCCATAGTTTACTAACACCCATCCTGCCCCTCCCCCTCCCCACATCAGCGCCCGGCAGCACTCCCACCAAAGGGCGCTACTGCTGAGACCCTAGGCCTTGTGCTGGACGGCTCAAGGCCACACCTAACAGACAATACACCCCCAACCCCGCTTGTTTTAACACGTGGCTGGTGGCAGCGCTTGACAAAACTACCCCTTTAAAAACTGTTAGTCTACCTAGATCTGCCCCATCCCACCCCGTGGTTGTCAGAGGAAGTCAGATGGGAAAAAAACAAGTGTAAAAGACTGGAACGGGAGTGGAGAAAGTCATACTCGCTGGATGCTAAAAACACCTATAAAAACGCCTTGAAAGACTATCATAAAATACATAACTCCAAGAGAAGGGGATTACTGGCTGACCATATTGCCAGCGGATAATGCAGCTCTACACCTCTTTTCCCCCGGCTACAGAGCCGAGAACAATGGGAGACGAGAAACAACTACGGCCCACCCCTAATAACCAGCATGTTTTTACATCCTTTCTTCCAATTCCGGCTGAGGTGTCTCTGGCTGAACTTCGGAAATGCAGATCAGGTTCACCTGGTGATCCCGGTCTGGCTCAGCAGTTTAGGATGCTGGCCGAGTGGCTCAATCCGGTCCTAAATCATATTGGGAACACCTCACTTAGGGCTGGAGTCTTCCCAGCCTCGTGGAAACATGCTTATTTGTTACCCCTCTTGAAGAAAGGCAACGCCGACCCGGAAGTACTTACAACTTCAGGCCCATCTCCCTGCTTTCAGCACCGGCTAAGGTGCTAGAGAAGTTGGCCCATTTACAACTAGGCAACTATGTGGAAGCCAATGAGTTGATACGCGACTCTCAATAGGGCTTCCACGCGGGAACAGCATGGAAACGGCATTACTTGAAGTAGCAGACTCTATATGACTGTCAGTGGATGGTGGTTTGTCAGTCATGCTTGTGTTATTAAACCTTTCGGCAGTATTTGATACGGTCTTGCATGTAGTCCTGCTGGAAAGACTTAAGCAGATAGGAGTACAGGGTACTGCACTTGAGTGAATTTCCTCTTATCTCAACGGCTCTGGCCAGCTCTTTTTCTCTGTCCATCCATCACCTCAGTTAAGCCCCTCATATACGCTGTGCTCCAGGGCTCGGCCTTAAGCCCACTGCTTTTTAATATCTACATGGCTCCTCTTGCAGCTCTCATTGCTAGGAGAGGGATAAATGTGGTCTCATACGCGGATGACACCCAGGTGGTGTTCTCCATCAAAGATCACTCTACCGCAACCTTTGGTTCTTTTAAGGACTGCTTAAAAGACATAGTAGGTTGGATGAATGGAAACTGCTTAAAATTGAATGCTGAGAAGATGGAGGTCTTATTTTTTAATCAATCACCCCCCCGTCACACCTATGGTGGCCCAGGGAACTTGGCCCACGTCCGGCAAGTCTCGGCAGCCTGCTTTGGACAGATGAGAACTATCAGGAAATTCCTGCGCTTCCTGCCGGAAGAAAGCCGGAGGACCACAATTCATGCCCTGGTGACCTCTCACCTCGACTATGCCAATGGCCTCTACCTGGGAATGTCCTGAACACTTCCGACATCATTCGCTGGAAACCACTGGCCGCTGAGGAGAGGCCAAAAGGCATCCTGGTGAATTAGAATGTTATGAATGCTGTGAGATTATTTTACCTTTCATGTCAGCAATTATGATTGTATGCATTTTTAAGGTCTAATTGAAAACAAATTTCCGCCATTTAACAACAAAATCATTTAATTTATGTTTGGTAGAGGGAAGCTGTCTGTGATCATGGTTTGCACTCCTCAAGTCTACATTAACTGTCTTCTTTGTTATAACCAAGGGTGAACCCCAATCAATGGCTTTCCCTGCCTCAATTATCCCTTCCTTGAGCACGTCTTCTAGCATTTTTTTAACTTCCTTCTTACTACTGGCACACTACTCATCCTATGTTTTATCATTATAGCGCCCTCCTTAAAGTATAATCCCCATATACATAACCCCACAACTGACCCAACACATCCTTGAATACATTTTTGGCTTCTCCCATCACTTGGTTGGGTTCCCTGGGATTTATGACTAAATGTAGATCATATTGGTGAATCCACCCTAAAATTGGTGGTCCCTCTTTAGCCATGTATACCTCTTCCCATATCTTTCGCAATAAAAACTTTATGGGAGCAGAAAAATAACCTACAATATTGATTGTTTCTAACTGATAGCCTGTATTTATGTCTATAGGAAACAGATCAATATCAGGCCGTATTTTTGAAAGATTGTTTTTAAAACTATTATAAACATGGAGCCTGAATCTACCATAAGTTTGACCTCTCTACCCCTGATCTGAAACACAGCTTAGGTCGAATTCATCTACCCTTGCAATCATTCCCCTCATGCTCCAAACTTAAAATGCGACCTTCATGACTCTCTTGAGAGACCTCTCCCATCTGTGTCACTGCTACTCTTGACTTAACACTCTCTTTGCACATGCACGTGTAAAGTCGCCTATGACCACACTTGCTGCACTCCTTGTTTGTAGAGAAGCAGGACTTAGAATCTCCTAAATTAAAATTACTACCACACCTAAAGCAACTTTTGATAGGTTGTTGTGGTATGACCATTTTTTTCTGAAATGTCTTTGAATATTTTACCATATGTATTCAATACCCCCACACTTTCCTGCTCCCCTTCATCCTTGTGTGTTGTGAACACTCGCATCCCCACTCTCTTAGTCAATTCACACATGCAAAACTCAGATTCCTCTACTATTTTTGCAATTTGAATTGCATCTTTCAATTATGGATTTTTTTACTGCCCACAACCGTTCTTGAATGTTTGTTCTTTTACAATGAACTATCAATCTATCTCCGATAAGTTTATCTGTCATTTGACCCAACTGACATTTTGTGGACAAGTTCTTGAATCTTGTTACAAAATCATCAATCGATTCCTCTGGTTTCAGATGGTGAGTATAGAACTCGTATCTTGTCATTGCTATGTTGTTCTCTTCTGCAACCCTATGCTCCAAACGTAACGTCATTTTTTAATACACATCTTGTATGGAATGATCCTCTGCATCAAGTACAACCGGCAAACAAGTACAAAATACGCTCTCCCTCCTTTTCCTACACACTCAAGAGCAATGCTTTTTTTCTTTCTGCCCTGTTTTGTTGAATTATAAGTGTGTTCCTTAGACTAGATAGAGAGCGCACACAGACTCCTTTACAGAGATGCTTGCTCACTTCGAGCTGAGAAGATCCTTCTTACCTCTGCTAATCGCCACAGCCTGAAGCATACCTTAATTACCCAAACCAAATGCCCTTCCTGACTTATACTTCTTTAATTTAGATGAAGGATTTTCCTTTGTGGAACACACTTGTTTCATATTTTGCAACCTATTTGTAATCTATTTTAATGTTCTATTTGACCTTATCTTTAAATATCAGCTGCCAGACAATTTAAATCTGTAATGATGACGAAATCTGAATGCTAGCTCGTAGTATACTCTCCTTGTCGACGAACAAAGGTCCACATGACCAGTGGCAGGGTTTGTATGATGATTGTACTCAACATTTGAGATTTAGGAATCCCCACTCCAGCAAGAGCTATGAATAAGCCTGTTAGTGAAAGACAGCTTCCATATAGGCCATTGCCTTTCCGATTGGATGCCAGGAAGCAGCATGGGCGATGCCTACCTTCAAATGCCAGTCCAGCACAAAGCGGTACTCTGAGCCTCCTGTTTGCACCTGTGCTCAGGAGCAGAGGAGGATGAAAGAGTGTTGGAACTGCTTGAACAGAAGCTTTGCATCTCAGAAGAGAGCCTCCATGAAACATCTAAGTAAAGGTAAGAAGGAATACCTGACCCATGGGCCCAGAGGACTCTTGTAAGACTTGCAATTGTTGATGGCCATCTTGAATACCTAGAGCATAAGTTTCCCAGGGTCCATAGCATTCGTGTTATGCAATCGTGGTACATAGTTGCTATTCCTGTGACTTGCTGCTGAAATCCTTACCATATATTCTTCCGTGAAGCCAGTGAAAGTCATCTTAGAATAAAAGAAATATCTTACATCACACACACAAAACTATAGGCTTTGACTTTTTTGTTTTCACAAGGAGCCATCGATTAGGATTACTAACTCTACAGAAATTGTTTCTTTTCCCTTGGAATTATCCATTAGTGTTATGACCTCACTAGTGATTGTTTATTTTCACAAGGAGCCATCCATTAGAATTACAAAGTCTTTTGCACTTGTTAATTTCATAAGGAGTGATACTTTAGGATTAGGAATCAAACTCTATGGCATTGGTTAATTCCACAAGAAGTAACCTGTCTTGATGATGAACTAATAGTTGTTTAAACTTCAATGGAATAATGTTGGCAGTGGTACAGATTATTTGTCAGATTTTATACTGATATCAATAAAATAGATATATGATTACCAGAGTTATAGAAGAAAGATTCAACAATAATCAATGCCTATATACATTAAAACCTATCAACTTAATACATTGAATGTAAATAAATGACTGTAAGAAATTGGAGTATTAGTTGAGGGGCGCTAAGTGCCTCCTCAAGTAAAAAGCATAACTCTTGTCAGGGTGAACCTTTAAAGAGATTAAATTTACCTGCGCTCAACCTACTGGTAGTTAAGGCACAATGCAAACAGGCTTAGCTTGGGCAATGTGTGAAGTATTTATGTAGTACTAAAACAGTAATAAAGTTAAAATGCACAACAATAAAAATTGCATAACAAATTAGAAAATTAGAGTACAATTTAGTTAACAAAATGCATGAAAACGACAAAAATCCAATAAGGGAAAATTAAACTATGACTAGTTGTAAGTAGAAATAGTGCCAATAAGCACAAAGTGTTAATGGCAGTCAGTCAATCAGGTTTGTCCAAGTTGAAGAATTTACTTTCTGACTTAGTGTTTTAAGTGCCAATGCACCATAGAATGCACTTCTAAAGTCGCCCCCCAGGACCTCAGGGGAGGCATTTAGAGACTCAGAGGGTGTCAGGAGGAAGGCAACAGCATGGACAGTCCAGGACCAGTTGCAGCTGGTCAAACGGGCAATTGCAAGGAAGGCCTCTTGTAGTGCATGTTATCTCTGTAGCTTAAACGGAAGGCCAGCCTTATGACCATTAGAGCCCACAGCATTGTCCTAGGTACAAGAGGAAGCAGGTCCAGTGCTTCAGTGCTCCTCTCAGGTAACAGACAGCAGGTCCATTCCTCTTTTGTTCTTCCACAAGACCAGGAGTGTTCCTAGGTGGGTGCCTGGTGGTGCAACATTTATGACTAGCACAAACTAGCTGGTGGTAATGAATCCTCGGTACACAGTAATCAATGGGTAAAGCTTCCTTGGGCCAACCATACCCACATTAGGAATTTTCAAGAAGTCAAAAGTATTCAGCCACACTATGCTTGGGCTTTGAGGGCTGGGCATGTGTATGTGGGAAGCATACTATGGTAATCCTAGTGTTCTCCCGCATCTAACACTAAAATCATTTTTGGGGTAGCCACTGTACAGGCAATAAATCAGAATTCATCAGCAACCAGGCAGTGGATACAGAAAAATTGTGTTGTAATCCTGCTCCCATCTTTTGCAACTGAGTCCATAGAAACTTTGGATGTGTGATTTCTTGCAAAGTACCTGTTGTTGAAACAAAATTCACCAAACCAAACAGCCGCAGTGATGGGAAGCGTAGAAAAACAAAGATATGTGCCGGTTACTGAGACCTTCGTGGATGTGATGCAACAGTTCCACTGGACATAGGGGAGCAGTGAGTCGGGTCTGGTCTGTAGGAGGAAGGGAAGCATCTATTCTGAGACGACTCCGATCCGCAGGTGATGCGTCAGTGAAAACTTGCCGCACAGGGACGATGCATGGAAATCTGGGATGCGTCAAGGAGCGATGCGGTGGAGTCAACCGGCGCTGCGTCAATATCTTCAGCCGCGATGCCTCCATGCGTTGATCCTTGCAGCGGCGATAGGCTCTGTGATGGTTTCAGCAGGGGCGCGGTGATAGGTGGAGAGTCTTCTCGTACCATGTCGTTGCATCAGAAAACTGTTGCAAGAAGAGTGATGCTTCGATTTTCTAGTTGTGTTGCTTTTCCAGCTCCCAGCAGCAAAAACAACCTCCAGAGGCCCCACTAAGTCACAGGCACTTCTTGGCAGGTCAGAACTCCCAGCAAGGAAGTTCAGGGGAGCTGGTGGTGAAGTCTTTGTGTTCTTGAGACTTCAAAACTGGAGGCAAGCTCTACTCAAGCCTTTTTGAGACTTACCTCAAGCAGGGGACACAGCACACAGCAAAGTCTGTCTCCTTTCCTTGGCAGAAACAGCAACCGCAGTCCAACCCCAGACACACAGCAAGGGCAGTACTTCTCAGTTTCTCCAGCTCTTCTTCTGATTCTACAAGTAGTCTACAGTTCCGGGGGTTTAGGTTTAGTACTTATACCCCAAAATCTTTGTGCAGAGAAGCCCTGTACCCAGTCGAAACCAGTTCTGTCCTCTCTGGTGCGGCTTCCTTGCAGGAGGTGGCGACAGCATTGTGGAACGCAGACCAGGCCCATTTAGGTGAAAGGATATCTCCTCACCCTACTCTAAATCCAGCACAGATCTATTCAGCCCAGCCCTGACTCATCAGGCTCTCAGGAGTCACTGCTCCTACCTAGCCCTGACACTCCAAATCCAAACAGTCAATCCACATACTAGCAGAGGCACACTGGGTGGCTAAACAAGAAAACACCTACTTTCTAAAAGTGGTATTTTCAAACACAGAATTTAAAAATCACCCTCATTAAAAGATGCATTTTAACATTCAGAGTTCAGGCATACTAAACTTTATTTTCCAACCTTATTCCCAGGGGCAGTTATGTTCATAAGATGTTATAAACAAACTCCCCATTATGTCTTATGGAAACAGGTAGCCTTGCAATAGTGAAAAACGAAATTCGCAGTAATTTACTATCAGGAAATGCCACACACATCAGGGCATGTCCTACCTTTGACATACACTGCACCCTGCCCACTGGGGGTACATTGGGCTTACCTTGGGGGTGACTGGCTTTTAAGAAAAGGGAAGGTTAGGGCCTGGCAAGTGGGTGCACCTGCCAGGTTGACATGGCAGTTAACAACTGCGCACAAACACTGCAGTCACAGGTCTGAGTTATCGTTTCAGAACTACTCATGTGGGCGGCACAATCAGCACTCCAGGCCTACTAGTAGTATTTGTTTTCCAGCCCTGGCACACTTAGTGCACTTTACAAGGGACTGACCAGTGAAGCAAATTTACCAATCAGGGAGAACCAATCATAATAACAATTTACACAGGGAGCACTTGCACTTTGACACTGATCAGCAGTGGCAAAGTACCCAAAGCATATAAGCCAGCAAAAGCTAAATCCAGCACAGCATAAAAAATACAGAAGATAGAAGCAAAAAGTCAGGGGAAACCACACAAAGATGCCAAGTCTAACAATGACTTTGACTGTATGTCCTGCTAAGTGAGTTGTACTTAACACATGGTAGTGCAGGACAAGGAAATCCATGGAAGTGAATTATTTGTTAGTAGCATGATGAGGCTGATAAAACAAATACTATCATTACAAAGGATCGTAAGAAAAAAGTGGTTACGAACCATAGCTGGGAAAAGGTTGTCGAAAGATCTTGCAATGGAAGGGAGATAGGAAATGCTATAGAAAAATAGAAACTGTGAGAATACTGAGCCAAAATGCAACAACTTAGTTGTCAAGATTTGCACTCAGTAGCAGAAAAGAAAATAGTCAGTTCAGTGTCCCCTTGTTAGGCTAATTCTTAAAATAAGGCTATGAAAGAATGAGACTGTGTTATAAGCAAGCCAAAATCTAATAATGAAAGTGTTATTTTGAGAGGAGTTTATGTATGTGATAGTGGGATGGAAAAAGGGTGGCCAGTAGGGTTCAGCAGAGCACAGTGGCATTGAACAGGGTTAGGATGGGAGGAAAGATGGGTGAGGTGCTAATTGTGGAGGGGCAAGTCAAAGAGTGTGGGACAAAGTGGGCTGGTATGGATACACAAAGGGAGATGGATTTTCTTTTCATAAGGAAGGAAAGAGGTGAGGGAATAAGATCAGGATGGGCACGTTTTAGGTGGTAGGTGTAAGATTTTCAAAAGAGTGTGAGTTAGTGCTGAAGGGCGTGAAACATTTTTGGCCACTGTAATGCCAATGTTGGAGTTCAAGAATCAGGTAGGTGTGTGTAATAGGAAAACAAAGCAAAAGGTGAAGGGGAGGAGGCAATGGGAAGTTGTGTACCCTTGCATCTTTCCACCCATACATTAATATATCTATATATCTAAACTAAGTCATACATCTATACACATGTACTCAGCTATTTATCCATTCATACCATGTTGTCATCCATCTATACATAACCATGCATGAATTCATCAATAATGGCCAATTCATGTTTTATCCTTCTGTCCAACACTTTATCCATCCATTTATCATAGTATGTACCCTTACTTGCATTTGTCAGTCTGTCTACCACCTACTTATATACATACACCACATTCAGTATTTGATCCACCCAACCATTCACAACTTGTTGCAGCCGTGAGTTAGCCATACTTAAATTAAACATGCTTGTACACTGATCCATTCAACACAACCTTAGAATCATTTATTTATACTTCCACACCCTGGAATTCTCCCATGAATAAATCATTCTATTTCCTACATGCGTTCAATAATAAATTTTGCAACTCACAACTGTACTTTTATGCTTTCTGTCAAGCACCTACACCAAGCTTTCCATGAAGTCATTCATTCATCAATTTACTCACCTCTAGTCGTCCATGTACTCACGTCCATGCAGACATCTGTTCTGAACAGACAATCCACCCAGGGCCTTATGCATCTGTTTCTCTATCCAGTGGTTGATGCTTTTGAACATATATGTATATTGCTCTGTGCTTGTATGTGTGATGTATGCTTGCCACTCATGTTCAGTTAGTAGAGCCAAATATCTGACATTCAGTACTGTTGTTCAATTCAATCTTAGTAGTTTTTCACAAAAACCTGATATCTCTTGCAATCTATGTTTTTGTTTTTGTAATGCATCTCTGCTTCTTAAAAAGATGGAAAGGGTTAGTTTTGGAAATTACCACATTGTGTGTGCTACCCTCTTAAATGTTTGCTTTTTTTTAATGATCCCATTTTTGTTTGTCATAGGACTGTGTACTTCACTCCTGCTAACCAGAAGAAAAATGTTTGCGCTCTCCTGTAAGCATGGTAAAATTGACATATCCCTAATTGACACATTTACTTATAAGTCCCTATACAACATGTACCCACGATCAGTAAATTATAGGCCACTCGGAGGCTGTACCACTCATTGTAGCATCCATTGAAGTAGCACTATAAAACATGTTTTAGCCCTGCCCCTGCAGTCTAAGTATGCAGTTTTAAACTGCCATTTTGACATTGCAAAACCAATTTTTCACCAGGCTTAAACCTTCCTTTTTAATACTCATAGGTCATCCCCAAGGCAGCCTGTAAATGCCCATAGAGCAAGGCGCACCGTATTTACATAGTAGAACATGTATATTTTATGTGTTACATGTCCTGGAAATCAAAAACGCCCAAAGTCATTTTTCATTGTAGCAAGGCTGCCTCGCCCCTAGTAAACCACTAGGTTTCGTTATAAGAAGTTACAAATCTGAATTTCAATTTGGGAGAAGCTAGGCAGATTCAAGGACTCATTTTTATAATAATTGAAAATTCACATTATTGTTAAAGTTAGATATTTTATTACTGTATTGAAAATGGCACTATTAGAAAGTTGTCATTTTCCTGTCTGATCCACATGTGGCTTTCTGCCAGTGTTCAGTGCCATGTGACTGTTGAATGGCTCCATTGTGGTTAGATGTGGATTCCTTCCAAACAATGTATGAAAGGTTTGGGTGCAGGTAATCACTCACAAGGGTATCCAGGCACTGGGTTGCTGGGCTTTGTCGAAAAGCCAGGTCTGGAGGTTCTTCCTGAAGTCCATGTGAGAGGGTGATGATCGAAGGTGGAGGCCGTTCCAGGATTTGGCAGCAAGGTAGAAGAATAAAATGCCTCAACTGTAATTGTGGGGAATGCGAATTATTGCTGCAAGGGTGAGGGAGGTAGAGTGGAGGGCTCTTGAGGGTTGGAGCAATTTTAGTGGTGGTTGATGTATGCTGGTCCTTCGTCGTGGAGGGCTTTGTAGGCGTTTGTCAGCATCTTGAATTGGCATCTTTCTGGATGGTGAGCAAGTGGCGTTTCCTGAGGTGGAGGTGATGTAGATTCACTTTGGTAAGATAAGGATGAGTCTTGGTGCTGATTTCTGTATTGCTTGGAGTCTCTTCATGAATAGGGTGTTGATTCGAGCATACAGTGTGTTGCTGTAGTCCAGCCGACTGGTAACAAGGGCTTGAGTGATGGTTTTCCTTGTGTTGATGTGGAGCCATTTGAAGATTCTTTTGAGCATGCGAAGCATGTTGAAGCAGGGGGTGGTAGTGTGCTGCTCTATGTGTGGGGTCAGTGGCCGAGAGGTTGGCAGTGTTGTCGTCCGAAAGTCTCAATTAGGAAACGTACATTTTTGCCGATCTCTCCACTTGCAGTGAGTGCATTGGTGTAGTTTAAGTAATTACATTTTTTTAATGTCTTGATTCCCATAGCGAGTAATATGTTGTAGTTCAACTTCACGTCATTTGATTCTGTGCCCCTTTACAGAAGCTAGCAAATGTGTCGTGGACCCTAGAGCAAGGAAGCAATGGGGCATCTGGTCCCTGTTTGAAGTTTGAAATACAGCAATAAGCAGGGTGCAATGGGCCCCACAGGCCTCCAGGCTCCAAGGCCACTGCACCTGCTGAACAAATGCAAGCTACTCCACTGTTCCTGTAGAGAAGGCATGGTTACATTGCATATTAACAGTCTGTTTTCTTTGCAATCACACTCTTGGATTTTTATTATAAAGCAACACATTCTCGTTCTCCTCTTCAAAACAATATTATTTAATTGAAGGTGACATAAATTTAGTTTCCTGTCTTTCAATATGGTGTTTTAAAATGCATGTAAATGTCTCGGTTTCTTGCAAAAATTGGTGTTAGGTCGTTTTTTTCGCCTCCGTAAACAGCACACAACTGTCTGTTTCCTAATTCAAACATAGCACAGATGTTCATGTGACATTAACAGGGAATACATTAATGAGTTATATAAACAATTATATGCAGAGTAGGCAATAAGGCTAAAGAAGTGGGGAAGGTGCTGTTACACATAGTCATAAAAATAAACACAATTAAATTCATGACATAACAGTATTAGTCTTCTGAAGAGATTTTTGTTTTGCTCTATTTTGAAGATGGCTTATTCTTAGGATCAGGGTCAGAAGGATCATATGCCCGCTTTTATTTTAGCAAATACGAATTACAGAAAAGTGAAGATTCCTGGCTAAACCCCTCAAATCTAAGGCCGGGTCCCTGGAATCATGCAGCAGGAAAGGATCAAATTATTGAACACCGTTTACTACATTTTGCAGCAAGAAAGGGCAAATGATGCTGCGTACTGGGGCACAGTTTGTAATTGTTTTACTTCATTATTTTGTCATTTTCACACAGGGTAGCACTGCCTGTGTCAATGTTGCACCTCATTAGTAACAGTTTAACATCTCCAAATACAGTAATAAGCAAAGAATAAAGGAGACCTGTCAACTTTTGCAAAGGAACTCCACTCCCACTGTGAGGCAAAATGTGTTGCTGCGTTTTCAGTAACCTTTGAATCGTTTCAGCTAGAAACCAACATTTTTTTGTTAAAATATGCGGGTTAAAAAGCTGATAATATGTGGCAAATTCAAAAGCAAATTAATGGCTCTCCTCTGAGTTCCTGCAGTACGCAGACCATGAGTTCAGCAGTCAGCACATTCTATTATCTTTTCAAAGTATTTAAAATGCTAAGAAGTTCAAAATCGAGGTTTAAAACGCTATATAAAACACAAATTACTATGCATTTAGTAGCAGATTGAAATAGTACCTGTAAAAAGGTAGTTGGTGCAATAAACGTTTTTTACGCTTTCACTATACAAGCACTCCTGGGGCCTTATTTATGAAGGAGTTGCGCCGCCGGTGCGTCACTTTTAACATGGGAAAAAGTGACGCATCGGTGGCGCAAGGCTTTCATAAATGAGGCCCCTTGTGTGCAAATCCACCGGTAAAGTGAGAATGAAGATAACCCCAAAGTCACTTTCATTCACTTTGCGTGTACTTGGACTAGTCTAGTGTGCACCACGCACATTGGTCCAGCTCACCGAGTTAGCCGTAGGTACGCTGTATGAATGAAAATTCAGTTCATAACCTTAACCTTGTAACTCTTTTGACTCACACATAATATTACGCCATCATGTCATGTTATGTTATGTTAACTGCTCTTATGAAGTGCATGGCTGCCCCAGCCATAGGGTGTCCCAGTGCTGAGACTAACAGGAGCAGACAGGGAAGAGAATTAAACTATAGGTTGGAGAAAAGCCACGTCTTGATCATTTTCCTGAAGACCCAATGATCCTGTGTGCGCGAGCAGCAAGAGGGATAGAATTCCTAAGGATGGGTGCCACAGACTTAAACGAGCGTCCCCCAGCCATTGTCCAGCGCACTCTCGGGACACAGGCCAGATGTAGGTTCGTGGAGCACAGGGCTCGAGCCGTAACATACAGCAAGCACAATTCGTTCAGAATTTGCGGGCCTATGCCATGCAGGATCTTATGTGTAAGACATAATGTCTTGAAGTAGACTGTTCTATCGGTAACCAGTGGAGTCGGAGGAGAAGGTCTGATGTATGGCAATACTTAGGTAATGCAAAAAGCATCCGGGCCGCCGCATTCTGGGCCCCTTAAAGTCTTTGTGTCACAGCTTTATTTACACCGAGTAGTAGCATGTTGCAATAATCTGCACGTTGGATTGGATGATCATCTTTCGCATAGGCGCTTCAAAGAATCCCTGAATAGGTTCTGTAATATTACTATGTAGTAAATCTGCTATAAGGACGGAGTGAGCATTCCGTGTGGCAAATAAAAATGCCCTAGAAATTGTTTTCTTGCTGAATAAATAAAGTTACATTTACTTTTGGCAAGCAGTTTTATGTATGTAATTGTACATTATATACAATCGCACTACCTCTAACTGTTTACATTTAGAAAACCATTACAGTGACAGCTTTAAATACAAAATTAAGTGTAAAACTAAGGGGTTTAGCTTTACACCTTTTTGGAGGTTCAGGTTTAGGATCTTTTCGTATGGGGGAGCAGGACCCAGTCTGGACTGGGCTCACCCACTGTGGGTGGGTACTGAGCTCAAGCTGAGGGTGAGAGCCTCGTTTGAAATTCGGTCCCTGGGGTTCAGTCTCATGAAGTAACCCAGACAAATGGTCACTAAGAAACCTCTTGTAAAACTGCATACAAACCAACATAGTGCCACAGCCATTGTATGATGAGGACTAGCTGTTAGCTGAAATGATGATCAATTCCAGCTCTTCTTGCAGTTTCTGTTTTTTAGGCTGTGCATAAGACAGATGGTCTGGTCGAGAGACAGCATTTTTTTTTAATAATAAGTAAATGTCTAAATATATACTTACGTTGTGACTAATATATTTTGGACATGGTGTTAATACATCTTGTCAGTGATAGATAATGTGAATAAAAATTAAACGCTGCTGTTCCTGTTTCATGTCTTTTTGCAGTTTAATTATTCATTCCAAAAGATTCAGCATTGTGATCTGGTTATTTTTAACGAAATAGAGAGGATACTCAATTGGAGAGATAGCAGTGGGGGGATGGATGGCACTGTTGCGTTAGTGGAGGGAGCTGCGAAAATAGTAAGCCATGCCTCACACTCCCAGGCGATGCTAAGATCACAAATACAAGTGACCAACAGAAATGGCGATATTCTGTCAAAACCAAAGCCCTGTGCACAGAAAAAGAAGAATTCGTTTTTGGTATGACGGACAGTGCAGTGCAAGTGGTATGATGTGATTGTTAGTGGTACGGAAATGTTTTATATCTGTCACGGGTACATTTGAGATCGGGGTGCAGCATTTGTTTCTTCATGCTTCTGGCAGAAATGAAACTGGGAAGAGAAACCTGGAGGAGAAGCCTCTGAATTCGCATTGGGCAAGCTAAGGATCATAGGATGCAAGGGCACTTTTTATAGCTTTATCAGAGGAGAGGAAACACGGAACGGAACAGCAGTTTACTACTTTGTAAAATGGAGGACATGGGAGACAGAGAGCCTGTGCTGGGTAAATTCTTATTAATGTTCTGTGTTGGCTTGCAAGGTGTGCAAAGGTACCACCGAGGAAATATTTTTAATAATTGATTGAATTTGGAACTTCTCGAACTCTACAATAGCCCATCAGTCAACACAATGCCATCCTGCCCTCTGGGTCCACTGAGTCTAGGTGAGAGAGGTAACACAAGGATGGGATAACCTTTCAAGTGAACAAGGTAACACAATGCCATACTGGCTTCTGAATCTAGGTAGAAGAGGTGATACAAGGATGTGATAACCTTCCAAGTAAAAAAAGTAGCACAATGCCATCCTGGTTCCTGAGTCCACTTTATCTAGGTCGAAGAAGTGATGCAAGGCTATGATAACCATTCAAATACAACAAAGTAACACAATTCCATTCTGCCTTATGTGCTCTGTGGCTTAACAAAACATGAGATCAGAAAAAAGGGGGGGTTTCCTTTCTGTGTTTTTCAGTTAAGTTTAGGCCGTTTGGCAACTCGCAGATAAGTTCAAACAGTTTTCACATGACATGTAGAAAGTATAAAATGCTAAAGAAACTATTATGCTGACGGAACTGCGAGAGGACGTGTTGATGCAACGAAGGCGCCTGCTTAGGTGAATCCCCTGCAAAACATAAAATAGAGCTGGCGAGGACAAGAGGGAAATAAAGAAAGAATCCCCGGGTATCCTCTAATCATAATGACGGCGAAGTAGAAACAGTCATAGCAAACAGCAGCAGGAAGGTCCCGAAACTTCAGAGGCGACGCCAGAATTATAAATCGGCACCCATTACATAATAGTATAAACGAAAATACTAAGTCCATGTGAGCAGCAGATGATACACTGCAGCACTCATTGGGAAGTTTTGTGAATGACATAAATGAATCGGAACGTACAAGAGGACCCGAAAAGTTAAACTGATGGTCCAGTTGTATGAGAAAACAATGTTGATTATATACTAAGAAGCTTACCTGGTTTTTATCAAAGTTCAGTCCTGAGGAAGGTGTTTATCTGATTCAAACAAAAAAAGCACCGAAACGCGTCGACAAAAGGACTCCATCTGAATACTTATTTTTATTTTTGTATGAAATTGTATCTATTTGAACATTGTATGATAAATTCACGTAACATTTGCTAACAAAGATCCAAAGATTAACTGAGAACTGTATATAACATGAATATCTTTGTTTAAAGCAATTGATTGCATATTGTCTTCAAATTGTTTTTATATTATTGTTTTTAATTTATGTGAAATGATATTTTAACTTGTTTTTCGAAAAATAAATTTGTGAGATGTAAGGATCCATAATAGTTTCTTTAGCATTTTATACTTTCTACATGTCATGTGAAAATTGTTTGAACTTATCTGCGAGTTGCCAAACGGCCTAAACTTAACTGAAGAACACAGAACGGAAACCCCTCCTTTTTTTCTGATCACATATACCCAGTCCTTTCTGGTTTATCTGGGAAACTCTCTTCTTTTTGAAGTTAACAAAACATGAGCCCCCTCCCCTGCAAATGACATAAGGGGGCCCCCCATTCTCCGCACAAGTTAAGAGCTCTCAGGCCAGCAACCCGCCATACTGCAGGGGCTCACCCAAGCCATAAAAAACAGAATTCTGGTTCCTCCATTGGTCACATCCGGCATTTCATCAGGCGGTTTACATAAATCAGTAAATACTGCTGCTGCGCCCTCCAGCAAAGTTGCATAACACTGCCTCCAGTCGGCCCACCAAACACATCCTCCTACTTGATGACCCACCTCTAAGCGAAGCCCGCTCAGGTAACCACCTCCAAACACAGACCACTGCCGTCGTGCCTGCTACTAATGCATCCTTTACACTCTACTCTCACCCCCACGCAACCTGCAGTTATGCTTTTCCACCCGCTTTTAAAACCACCCCTCGAATGTCACTGCAAACCCGTAATCGCTGCCCACTGCTCCCCTGTCCACCACCAACAGAAAGACTGATGGCTGGTCCCCATCTAACCACTGCCTACCAGTAAAGACAGAGCCTATCAGCTGATTCCCTCCCCAATGTCACTATGGTAGTTTAAAACCAGTTAAAGAATCTCTTCAACTGACTGCCTGTTGGACCTGTCAGCCTTAGGTTGGGTGGTCTCCCCCTACATTTCTGCCCTTTCCCCTCCCATTTTCCATTGCATTTTTGTTTGACTTAGGCCTCTGGGCACCTTACCACTGCTAAACAGTGCTGAGGTGCAGGTGCTCTCCCCTAAAACATTGTAACACTGGCATATCTACCACATGCCCCTGCTACTGCAGTGAGGCTTAACCCTCCATTGGCTAACATTAGGAACCCCCTTCTGGGATAATTTCTGACTGGGACCTAAGTCTGTCATGTTTGGTCCCCTTAGAATCAGGGCGGGAAACCCTTTCCAATGATATATGGGGTTTGGGCATTACTACTCTAGAATTCTCCCTTTTAGAAAGTTCATATTTTTCTGCCTACAGTTGGTCTGGGCACTGCAGACTCCCCCCCCTCCTCTCTGCATACTGATAGCCTGCCTGGGCTATGAGGAGGGAGTGGGCTGTGACTGGCTGCCCACTGTAGCCTTAACGGCCCTGCCTTTTGTCACTGTGACAGCCAGGTCAGGGAAGGCAAGGAACATCCCAGAACTCCATTGACTCTTCCAGAAACTCCTACCCCAAGACCCTTCCAGAGACTTCTGCCCCCTTCTAGTAACTAGACTGTTGGGTATAAAAGGAAGGGTCCTGGCACACATCTCTGTTACACTACTGGACCACGAGGAAACTCTGCTGGAGTGAAGACTGCTGCGCCAGGAGGAATGCCACCTTTACTGAAACTGACTGCTCCAAGGAACTGCTGCCCCAGCTTGCTGTGCTGCCCTACTGCCTGCTGATCTTGCCCGGCTAAGAGAGGATCTATAGAACATCTCTAGAGTGTCTCCACAAGAGGAAGGACTGATCCCCTGGTCACTGGGATCACCAGGACAGCAAAGACACCAAGGACTGTACCTGCAGCGTCGTGGAACTGCCTTGCTGCAAAAAGGAACAAAAAGGAAAACAACAATTTGTTTTTATAAATTGCCCCTGCAGCGCTGTACTCCTGAAAATCACCGCCGCTGCCTGGGGACCCTAACTGAACTGTAAGTCGCTGTGAGGAAGAAGCACTGTGAGCCTAACGCATCGCCGCTGCCCGGGCAAACGAGTGAAACAGAGGGCAGAAGGGCACTTTAAAAAGGGGAAAACAAATGAGACAGAGGACAGAAGGGCCCAAAAAAAAGGGGAAAACGAGTGAAACAGAGGGCAGAAGGGCACAAAAAAGAAGGGGAAAACGAGTGAAACAGAGGGCAGAAGGGCACAAAAAAGGGGATAACGAGTGAAACAGAGGGCAGAAGGGCACAAAAAAGAAGGGGAAAACGAGTGAAACAGAGGGCAGAAGGGCACACAAAAAGGGGAAAACGAGTGAAACAGAGGGCAGAAGGGCACAATAATAAGGGGAAACAAGTGAAACAGAGGGCAGAAAGGCACAAAAACAAGTAGAACAGAGAGCAGAAGGGCACAAAAAATGAGTGGAACAGAGGGCAGAAGAGCACAAAAAACAAGGGAAAAACGAGTGGAACAGAGGGCAGAAAGGCACAAAAACAAGTAGAACAGAGGGCAGAAGGGCACAAAAAACGAGTGAAACATAGCGCAGAAGAGCACAAAAAACAAGGGAAAAACGAGTGAAACAGAGGGCAGAAAGGTACAAAAAACTATTGGAAAAGAGGACAGAAGGGCACAAAAAACGAGTGGAACAGAGGGCAGAAGGGCACAAAAAACAAGTGGAAAACGAGTGGAACAAAGGGCAGAAAGGCACAAAAAACAAGTGAACAGAGGGCAGAAGGGCCCAAAAAACGAGGGGAAAACGAGTGGAACAGAGGGCAGAAAGGCACAAAAAAAGAGTGGAACAGAGGGCAGAGAGGAACAAAAACAAGGGGAAAATGAGTTGAACAGAGGGCAGAACGGGCCAGTTTAACCAAATCATGTCATGGCGTGCTTATCCAATTTACAAACTGCCCTTAAGACCCTTATTGTTGCGCTGTATGGGTGAAAATGCACCATCTTTTCACTTTGCAAAGTAAACATTTTGAGTGCCAGTTGGCACCTCAGACACACACGGTTTGGTTCCTGGCGCACATAGCCATGGTTGCAGCGCACAGAGACCCTCCACTGCTGCACACAGAGGTAAACAATTAGAGGGAACATTGGTTACAATGTCAATAGCTCTAACTCTTACAAATGCGAGACCAATTGCATTGCAAATGCTTGTTTGCCTTCCAATGCATTTCAGCAGATCAGCTGCAAACACTCTCCTGCACCATTCAACATTGTGCTGCCTCGTCCCTTCTCAGAGGAGTAGTGCCCTGTGGAGAATGCTCTCTCTGAGGGCCCCCAGCGCCATCCTTTTTCTGGGCCTGGCTCTGAGTGAAGTGAAACGGATGTATGATGTTACAACGCATGCTATTACAATGCCTGCCTTTACAACGCGTTTTTTACATCGCAATTCATTACAACGCATAGTGCTTTCGGGTGTTGGATAGTGAATAGTTTAATTTACTATTCCAACTCCAGTCCCCGTGGACACTAGGGAAGGTGTTGGATAGTAAATTAAACTTATTCCCTATCCTAGAGCGCCCCCCAGTGCAATGCGTTGTAATGGTTTGCGTTGTAATGACCGCGTTGTAATGGTAGTGCGTTGTAAAGGTTGTTTACCAAGTGAAACAATGTAAGTTGTTACTTTGTTTCTCTTCAGTCCTGGGTCAACCTGAGGAGCAGTCTGAACACTACAGCTGCTTTAGAGCAAGACACACAAAGCTCTCTACAGATGAGCTGAGGGTGCCCCCTTCACATACTGCAGACTAGGGGACCCCCGCACTGCGGGGGCTGTGTGGGTGTCTGTTACGCCCCTGTCTGTGTCCACTGAGTCTAGGTGGCAGAGGTAACAGAAGGATGTGATAACCTTTCAAATAAAACACAATTCCATACTGCCTTCTGGGTCCACTGAATCGAGGTGGGAGAGGTAACACAAGGATGTGATAACCTTTCAAGTAAAAAAAAGCAACTCTATGACATCCTGCCTTCTGGGTCCACTGAGTCTAAGGTGACACAAGGTTGTGATAACCGTTCAAATAAAACAAAGTAACACTATGCCATCCTGGCTTCTGGGTTCACTGAAGCTAGGTAGGAGAGGTGATTCAGGGATGTTATAACCTTTCAAGTAAAAAGGTAACACAATGCCATCCTGACTTCTGGGTCCACTGAATGTCGTTAAAAGAGGTGACACAAGGATGTGATAACCTTACAAGTAAAAAGCAACACAATATCTAAGTCCACTGAATCTAGACAGAAGAGGTGACACAAGGATGGGATACCCTTTCAAATAAAACAAAGCAACAAAATGCCATCCTTCCTTCTGGGTCCACTGAGTCTAGGTGAGAGAGGTAACACAAGGATGGGATAACCTTTCAAGTGAACACGGTAACACAGTGCCATACTGGCTCTAAATCTAGGTAGAAGAGGTGATACAAGGATTTGATAGCCTTGCAAGTAAAAGAAAAGTAACACAGTGCCATCCTGGCACCTGAGTCCACTTAATCTAGGTCGAAAAGGGGACAAAAGAATGGAATACCCTTTCAAAAAAACAATGCAAATCCTGCCATCTGGGCACAATGATTCTAGGTGGGAGAGGTAACACAAAGATGGGATATCCTTCCAAATAAAACGAAGGTAACAATATGCCATCCTGGCTTCTGGTTCTGAAGAATGTAGGTAGAAATGCCCTTGATGTCAGCCATCAAGTTGCCCTGTCTCTCATTTCGAAATGCACTCAATCTTGGTTACTACCATCTAAAAGCTCACATACAGTATCACCCCGCACATTCCATTAAAAGTGAGTCACTGTTTATGTTGTATGCTGACCAGTCAGATACTGGCCATTGCTTAGGACCTTGGGAAACTCCTTTATTTTTCTGAAAAAACTGTGGCAATTTGTGAAAATCTCGAAAGGTCACACATGGTTCTGGCTCTCAAGAACAATCACTGAATTGTACCTCTGCCAAACTAAAAAATATCAAATTTTAACCTTGATGCAGATAAGAGTCAACAATTTGTGAACATCATATTCTAGAGAACTGCTGCAAACCACTGGGTAAAGCGGTAAGATTGCATACCTCTATGTGGAGGAGTGAACCACAAATGGAAAAGCAAAATAATGTACCAGTGAGTTTGACATGACAATGGAACTCTCGCAAGATTAACGGTGTTAACAGTCAGTAATGGGACAACAAAGCTGAGCGCCTATTTGGGCTAACATTTTAGAAGCTTAAAAAGCCTACTCAAAACCATAACCTACAAAAATAGGCCATTTCAATACGCATTGGGCATCTTTTTTTGTCCTCATACAAGCATAAGGTATTACTTGTATTATAACAGTATATAATAGAAAAAGCCTGTCTCCAGCACCTTCTTCTCCTGAAGAGCCCTGGGCATTTGAGGTATTTGTGTGCTTCTAAATGTGTTTGGTGCCTGGTGGAAGTCATTGTGGTCAGGTGTAACCTGTTACCTCTCCCCTCCCATGTGAGTACACGTGCAATGTAGGCGGATGACTACGTCTACATGCGTTTGGCGGATATATGCATGACAAATATGCTTCTTTTGTGGATGCCTTACTTAAAGAAACGTACAGCCTAGTAGCAGACAAACTCCTGTCTGTGCAGACATTTTTAAATGTAAACTGATTCGGGTCTACAGAGTCGCCACAAATATTTTGGCGAACGTTTCATATGAACTGGTAGGCAGAGAAAGAGACCTGCTCCAAAAGTAAGTTTAAACGGGGCTATAGTCATATTAGGAGGCACGAAATCAAGCTGTTTTTTTTATCGGTTATGCAATTTGACTTGTCCAACGGTTCACAATTGCATCAAGACATACTGAAAGAATAACAAAAGTCAAAACAGTATGAAAATAAACATATTCGCTCATAGACGGACAATCTGGAACAGTGTCTAGTAATCGTAGTCTATTACATTTACAGATGCCTGATAGGCTGCTAGGCAGGGTACTGAAATACTGTGCTCATTATCTCTCCTAATGAAATTTACACCACATGGGCTTGTTGTGATGAGTATGTCAAACTAACTGTCAAGGAGTTTCCTCAGATTAAGGGATTTCAATGTTTCAGATTTTTATAACTATTAAAAATAACACTGAGCGAAATTAATTGGCAGCGGCCTTGCCATTTAGAAACATACAATATGACCACTGTAAGCCGATATGGATTTGATTGAAGTAAATTACACAAAATCAAATTCGCATTCGTATTTTCACATTCATGGATTTGATTTAGTGGAGAAGCGTGGCTCAATGATTAGAGCGGCAGACCCTGATGCAGAGGTCAGGCCCGGGACCAGGGATCAATTCCCTCCTCGGCGGCTCTTGGACTCAATTTCCTCGGACCTGATAATTCTTGCCTCGGTGCCTAGTCTAATCATGGGTCCCACTCTGTGACTCTGGGCAATAGCTTGCTTAATCTCCACAATGGCCCCAGCAGCGCTAGGATGCCTGGCTTCACCTTGGGGGTGCCCAGGAGTGGACATTTCACAGGAAAGCCAGGATGGGTTCCACAGCGCTACTGAGACCTCTGGGTAGAATTGCGCTATATAAATACAAACACACATTTAAACATGCACAATTGTTCCCCACAATACGTCTTGAAATAAAAATAAATCTACCTGGGTACCAATTTACAAATCAATTTTTGTCCCGGCAAGTCCATTTACAATGAAAAAAGCATGCATTTACACAAGCAAGGCAATGATAAAAAAACTGACCTTGCATGTGTAGATTCATCTATCCTGCAAAATATTCCTCCACAATTGCATAATATTATGCAGAAGTAAATCCCACGCATGGTTTGGGGAGTGGATGGATCAAGGTGTGGTTTTCCTTTGCAGCTTATAGTAGACACATCGGGTTGGGGGCATTGGAAATGGTTATTTGTCACAATATCGCACTAGAAACATTGACCTGCAGGTATAAAATGTTCATAGTGTTGAAAAACAAAATACCGTCAAGGTAAGTGTAGATATATTATTATGATCTTTACCGTGATATTATTCTGGATTCAATATTATTTTCATGAGATATCTCAGGTTGATATTTTGACTGCGCTATTGTGGTTGAACACCTCATACATTTCACTCTACCAACCTGGAAATATTTGGTTACATGCACCACTCAAGGGCTCGAGGGAATCCTATTCCGGGGTGGCAAGGGAAACTGAACACCCCAAACATTAAGGGGCATCATGGCAGACGTTGTCCCACAACTACTTGTTTTCCCTTTAGAGAAGAAAAAAGCAAACGTGCAATTGCACCGCAGTGCCGCCTTTCCCCGTTGTGGAATTCAAGGGGCCTCATTTATCAAAAGTGACGCATCGCTGCGTGAAAACAGCGATGCGTCACTTTTCACTGCGCTCTCCCTGCGACATGATTGATGCGTCATATTTATAATATGACGCATCATGTCGCAAGGAGTTACAGATACGTCAGTATTTCTGACGTATCTGTAGGTGCAAAAGTGACGCATTGCTGGAGTGTGTCACAAAAGTGACGCAACTCCAGCAATGCTTCCTTTCACGTGGGGAAAGCCCCATGTGAAAGGGCTTGCGTCAGTCTTACGCCTGCTGTGAGGCAGGTGCAAGATTTTGACGCAACGGTGTCCTAAAAGTGACGCAGTGAAATCTCATAGATTTCACTGCGTCACAATTACGAGGCTTTTTGCGGGTGAACGCCCCCTCTGCATACATTATACCTGACGCAGGTATAATGTAGCGCAGGGGTTTACAAAGTGACGCATCTGCTTAGATGCGTCACTTTGTAAATAGTGCGCATCAGGAGGCATGTTTTACGCCGCCGATGCATCACAAAAAGTGACGCAGCGGAAGCGCAAAACTCACGCAAGACCTCATAAATGAGGACCAAGGTGCCTACATTGGGGACATGCTTACACACACAACAGTCACATGACTTTCCCAATAGTATACCCGAAAAACTGCAACTAACGCTTCTTCCAGAAATACAGTTGGTAACTTTTGGCTAAAAGTCCTAAACATACACTTCTCTCTAGGAGTACACGTATGACTATTCTCTGTGATCTGGGTCAAGAGCTTGCAATTATTATCAAGTTCTTGAAGGCATGAGTGTGGTCACATCCTTGCTCCTGGTGATTAATGCATTAGTGTTTGAAGTTAAGCAGACATAAGAAAACATCTCCTTTGATTGTCCCTTCGTTGAAGGGTGCAGATGGTTACAAATCCGACTACAAAGGAGCATTGACTTCATTAGTGATGAATTCCATTTTGAGCACATGCTTTCCTAAAATGCTTCTAGTCATCTGAAATTCGTTCTTATATTTATCTAAGTCATTTCCTCCGATAAGCAAGAAGGTAATCTGTACAATGTTGAACGTTGTCCAATAGCTTTCTGCATTATTTGCAGATAATTAATTCCTGAAAGCAAGTCTCACAGTCATGCAGTTCCTGTTTGTAATTACAAGATGTACGCTTCTGTTATTCCTTTGGCGCCTATCAGTTAACATATGTAGACGCTCTGTAAGCATAAGGATTGTTTGCATGTAGGCATGCAGTATCCTTCACTACTGTGTCATAATCGCAGTTTCTGAGTGTTCTGCTACTCTTTATATAAAACTCCCATGTAATTAATACTGTGCACATTTTCACACATGCCGGTGCTGTCATTCAATATATTATCACTCAAAGAAGTTTTCAAAATAATATCGGGTTACCATTTGTTCTCGACATTGTCAACCCTCCAAAATTGTACCAACTGTAACAGAAGAGCAAAGTCTGTATAGTTAAAAAAAAACTGTTAGAAACATACACGTATGCCTACTTATGAAGAAAATGTCCTCATTTTAGGGAATTCACAAATAATCATTTGAAACTGCAAAGAGTTACAGATTCCAAGCAGCAGTTCCTGAATTGAGCGTGACTTCCAAGCAGCTCACAAGTGAAAGCCTTGTTTCTTTCCTAGATGTAAAATGCAAATATAAAATTAAGAGTAAATATTCGTATTTGCACTTTAAAGCTTTTTTTCTTATGTGGATAATATTGGTACAGGGAGATAGCACTTCCTGAAACACACTCAAACACTAACTTTGGGGGTTATTGAAGCCCCATTGAAATAATGGATATACATTTACTGCTGTCCTTTACAGAAGTAAGTCTTCAATCATATCCAAGATGAACATAGGCCACGGAAAAGTTTGTCAATACCAACAAACTCCAAAGTTGGTGTCTGTTCACTTACTCAGCAGACATCCCTGCCCTGGAGAGCCTGTAATCCACCTCTTATAGCAGATCTGCTTTAAAAAATATTACACCATTTTGGTAAATATTAGTTGTGAGTACATACAGTTAACAATTCTAAATTCTAAACTTAGGGGAGTTTATGCACACAAACAAGCAATATATGCTCCTAAATGCTACTAAGATGCCCAAATATAGGTGAGAACCAAATCGGAAAGGTACGATTCTGTTAGAACTGGGATTTCTGGTTGGCTAAGACTTGCGCCAAAGCCAGGCAGGTACCACCACTCTAGTCAGGGCAAGGGAGTTACACGCCAAAGATAACCCCTGCTCACCCCCTTGGTAGCTTGGCACGAGCAGTCAGGCTAATCCCGGAGGCAATGTGTAAAGCGTTTGCGCAACACACACACACAGCAGAGATGCACTAGGCACACCACAAAAAGGAACTCCACACAAGGTTATATATAAAAATAGCTTTTGTATTACCATAAACACATTAGATTATACTCACACAGATACACTGTGCCAACTGGCACTGGCAGTATTTACAGGGGATTATTTACACATGACAGGGCCACGTGGGCCACTGTCAGAATCAGCACTTAGTAGAAATGTAGCACAAAATAATAATTGTAGAATACAACCAGTAACCACTGGTAAAAGGTAGGTACACACTACGCAATACTAATCACCATAGGCATAGATCACGCAGGAAAACATAAACTCACTAGCATAAACTATACTAGGCAAAATAACCTCCTAATCATAAAAACACAGTTAGAGGTATCACAGGCATAAAGGCATTGCACATTACGCATAACTCACATTAGGCAATTATCATCATAAACTCAGTAGGCAATCACCTTGCGCAAAAATCAGAGAAGTTACTGACTCAGGCCCACTGGCCTTCCATGGGGCTCAAATGCCCTTTGTCCAACAGTGTCAGGGCGCAAGCTGCCTAGGCAGCAAAAGCGAAGGGTGCGCAAGAGAACAAGCCTAAACGTGGCAGCTGCCCATTACTTGCTGGGCAGCTGTGAAAACACCAGAGGGGCATGGACATTCACTGTGCCCGCTGTGGAAGAATTGCGCAATTTTGCAGCTGCCATTTGTCACACGGGGCAGCTGGGGAATAAGGCCAACAAACCAGCACTGGGACTACTGTGCCTCTAGGGCCACAAATCATGCCCCACCAGCAACATGGCTGGGCACTGGGTACAGGAGAGTCCCACTCTGGGACTAAAGAAATGTGCTAGGCTCCAAACGAGGTAGGTACAGAGGGAGGGGAGGGGGCGGGCACCGGCAATGTGCCCCGATGCCCCCTCTACCAACAAAGACCCCAGGAGCCCTGCACACCGAGCTCTGTAGATAATGAAGGCCCCTAAGCACTGTGGGGCAAAAACACGGGGCAAAGACACGGTCCCTTTGGCCCTCTCAAAAACTAGGGCCTCGTAGGAGCGCCCACTGACAGACGGGGCCGCTCTGGCTCAGGGCCCCACACTGGGATCTTCAAATAAAAATGATCCCCCACACGTTGGAGCGGCCTGCCCAGGAGCTAGGCGGGGTCACTGTGTCAGGACCAGTAGCCATCCAGCACGCATGGAGCCCCCAGCCCGTCTTGACTTACCGGGCTGCTCCTTTCCTTGCCGGTCTGGGGTCTCCCTGCTGCAGGCTCCATGTGAGGGGACTCTCCTCTTCGCCCTGTCCCTCTTCTGGGACCGGGACTTCAATGGGGAGCCGGCAAGACTCCAGGCAGCGTCTTGTGAAGGCGGGGTGGGCTCCCGTCCTCCTCCACGCCCGCAGTCACACGCACAACAGCCGGGGCTCTCTCTGAGCCCGGGAGCCCCGCTGGATCGTCTGCTCGCATTCTGCCTCACTTCTCTTCACAGGAGCACGGGGTAGGCTCTCGTCTGCTTCCTGTCTCTGCTGGCGGCCCCGCTCATGTCCTGCTGCCTGACTTCCTGGATCGTGGGCTGCGGCGGTGATGCAGCACAGTACGGGGTAGGCTCCCGTTGTTTAAGCACAAAGTCCCTGGCGGGGTGGGCATCCGCTAGGGCATAAAAATGGAGCACAATGCGGGGTAGGCACCCGCTCTGGAAACAACGCACTCCTTGAAGGCGGCAATAACGCGGGGTGGGCTCCCGCTCGAGAAGGCACAGATACAGGGGGATCCCCACGTCGGGGGCATTCCTTCTTGAAAAAGGGATCCGAGTTCTGCGCTGCCAGCGAACAACAGAAGCGCTACTTCTCATAGGCAAAAATAATAGGGTGCTCACCAGGGGAGGTGGCGCTTCCCAGGCGCTAAAAGTCCCCAAATCTACGGAAAAGAATTGTGCACTCTGGCTGGCAGTAAAGAGTAAAGCGCTCTTTCAAAGTAAGGCGAAGTTTAGGGAAAGTCTTGCAGAGAACACATAGATGGGG
This sequence comes from Lissotriton helveticus, assembly GCF_964261635.1. Taxonomy (NCBI): domain Eukaryota; kingdom Metazoa; phylum Chordata; class Amphibia; order Caudata; family Salamandridae; genus Lissotriton; species Lissotriton helveticus. The sequence continues at coordinate 595,277,895 of NC_136063.1, read as the reverse complement.
TCACAGCCCCTTCTTATACAGAGATTCCCTTTGTCTCAAGGGTGCAGGGCAGGGGGAAAACCAGATGCAACTGGTTCTGGAGCACTTTGTTGTGTTCAGCCCCTCTTCCTATTCACAGTACAGGCTAGGGACATCAGACGCACCACAGGGGGCGGAGCCATCATTGTGGAGGGAAGGCACAGCCCTATTCAGGTCCCAGGTGCAACTTCTCCTTCCCATCAACATGCAGATCTCCTCATTCACCACCGGGCAGACCCATCCTGACTCCTGGAGCCAGGCACACCAGCTCTTGTCATTCACAAGCCAGACAGTCAATTCACATTCACTGCACATAGAAATGCCAACTTCTAAAAGTGGCACTTCTACGTTAGTCATTTTAAATCTGCGCACACCGCCGCGCAGCATTTAAGCTCACAGGTAGGAACATACCAAACTCACCCCTGCACTCTTCTCACATCAGGAACTACCATAGACACTTATCTCCCCCATGCATTCCTATGGGAGGACAGGCCAATCTCACCACAAGCACTCAGGCTGCGCACGCACTTTACACTGGGACACAGTGCTAAAGTGCACAGAAGCCCAAAACAACTGACATCAGGTCACATTTAAAAGCAGAAAGTTTAGGGGTGAACCTGCCAAAAGGGCCAAGTCCAACAGATTCACAGATATTTTCCAAGCTTAAGGCCGCTCGACATAATAATGTTGAATGCATCTATCCTAAAGTGTAACTCCCTGATTTAAGTGTCAGGCTTGACTACTTGTACTGCTCACTCTAAAAAGGACATTGCACACATAGGGCTTGATTATGAGTTTGGCGGGGCTGTGCCAGCTCCACGCTGGACCGCTGCTCCAAACCTATGCAAATCCGCTCAAGGGCCACCAACCATATTAAAAGTTGGAAATGCACAACTCGCAATACTGTCAGCGGTTCTTTGCTATCTCCATGGCGGTGACTGGAAAACAGGCACTGCAATGGGGACAGCAAAAATGTTCCAGTGTGGCATGGACGTGATTGTCCATGCCATGCTGGAGCTTTGTAGGGATACAGAGAGGGGGGCAAATGTGCCCCCCTGAATGTATCTCCATGGCGAGGGGGAAGGCTTTGGGAGCCCTGTACGGCCCCCTTTGTTCCTGCACTGTCAGCCTTTTCATGATAGGGCTTCACCATGAAAAGGCTGGTGGTCCAGTAACTCATAATATGCTGGCTAGGACTGTGCTAGTCTGCGCTCAGCATATTGCATTTTGGCGCTCCTGTTTCACCGCCAGGGATGACTGCTTCCTGGTGCAGCCGACCGCCCAACGCTGCATCGACTTTAGAAGTCATAATGCAGTGGACAGTGGACCGATACTGCTGTGCCACTGTGAGACTGGCTGTCAGAAGACCACCAAACGTGTAATCAGGACCATAGAGCTTTCAATGTACTTGCCACTAGAAGGCCTTCATGGAGGAGTGCTAGCATAGAGGTTACAACAAAATAATGCATGTGAAGAGATACTAACTCAGCCATAACAGTGGACACTCATTGTTTTCTGATATTTAACTTCACACCTAGCTTTCACCTGAAAGTGATGTTTCTAAGTAACATAAAAAGTGAGAAAAGTGCAGCCAAACAATGTACCACAAAGGCATGAGTTACGCTCATATTTAATTGACGAAGAATCAGTATTTCCAGAGAAAGATTCGAGTTCCTCCAACTACCAAATTACAGCAGTTGTATGCAATGATTGGAGGATGAAAGTGACGTTTGGGGAACAGGCAGAAGGTAGCATTCTCTGCGGCTCTCTATGACATAAGCTAAATAGACATAAATTAAATCCTTTCAGAAACTGCTGATACACATGTGCCATATGCCCATACCTACAACTTTAAAGGGATTATTTATGAGAAACTCACGCCGCCGGAGCGTCACTACTTTTGATGCTCCGATGACTCAAGCCCCTCAATCATATCTAAGAGGTGACCCAAATCACCCTGCATGGCTTGCATGTAATCATAGACGTGGAATGAGATAAAGCAGCGCAAATCGCCGTGTTGCCTTACTCCGTATCAAGGAGGCGCTCCATGGGTGTTGCAATAGGTGTTCCCACACAACAACCATGGAGTTTGATGCTGCAGGAGGTAGGTCCTGAAGAAGAAGCTCTTGCTTCTCCAGAAGACTACCAATGAACGAGTTGGAACTAGACAATTCCTGTGGACATGAAAGCAGAGCTATGGGAACCGTCTTGTAAGTAGGAAAATAGGTTGGCTCAGTCAGTCTTGAAGATTTGAGGACTTATTTTGAAGGCAGTACTTCTATCAGAACTTGCGAATAAAGTTAGGATTTCATTGAAAAGCTTCTCCTGGAGGACTTGGGGCAACACAAAAATATTTCCAGAAAAGAAATGTTGGACAGTATATTGAAGGCTACCTCGGCCAACAGATCTATCCTTGTAAAGCTCTTGCATGATACATCTTCCAGACTTTTCCCAATGAAGATTTTTTATCTCCAGCAAAATTTCTAATTGGAAAGCAAAATAATTCAGCAGAGCCAGCCACTATTGTATGTCTAGCCTTATCACTTGAAGGACAGTCGCTAATTATGCTCACATCCAAGTCAACAACATTAAGGAAATATTGTCATTTTTATATTATGCATAACATTACCATAGGGTGACATTGAACTCCTTTTTCATATGCTTTACTATGGAGTGATGTTTGTTTCCTTCATCACTTTAGATCTCTATATTTTTTTCATTTTTGTGTTACTTTTCTTAGATGTAAATGTAAATGTGTTGGACTTGTAAAGCGCACAGCTGCCCGTAAGCGTCCCGGCGCTTGCTTAGGGAACCCGTCGTGGTATTCCCCTGTGAGAAACCCCGGCAGGGCGTCCACAAGGTGAAAGCCAGGCATCCCGCCACGAGGGGCCATAGTGGAGATTAAGCAAGCTATTGCCCAGAGTCGCAGAGTGTGACCCCGTGAGTTGAGTAGGCACCAGAGCGAGAATTGTCGAGTCCGTGGAATTTTGGGCCCGAGACCCGCCAAGGCGGGTAATCGAACCCTGGTCCACGGTCGATCTCAGCTTCCGGGTCTGCCGCCTCCAACCACTGAGCCACGCTTCTCCACGCTTGTCTTTTCACCGGAAGTGGGTCGGAACTGATAACGGAAAATTGGAACACCAACTGGAAGGCAGCAAAGTATTTCACATCTCAGAGAAAAATGAGTTCTCAGTAATTTCTGTGAAGATGTAGCAAGAAAGACTGGAGTGTATTATACAACCTTAAAGAAATACAGTATTGAGAAAGACATTGCAGCTAACATCAAATAGGAGTTTGACAAGAAGAACAACTCAGCTTTGACAGTTATGTGATACATGAGACAGATCGCTTCATTTATTTCTATCTGGGCATATTATTCTAATTTTGAATTCTGACATTGGAAAACAGATCGCAAGCTTTCGAGATGGAACATAGTTTCACCTTGTTTTAGTTTTGCTTGCTTTGCAATGTATGTCCTTTTGTGACGGGCTAAGAACCTGTGGCCAATTTTTACTAAGATTTCACGCAATGCAGCACATTAAGGCAACTTGATGCGCTACAGCGCGTGAAAGGGAGACAGCAGAAATGCTCCATATTTACAAAGATATGGCACATTTCTGCTGCCTCCCCAGATTTACAAAGGGCTTGTATTGTCCTTGCATGACCCAAGTTATCGGAAGACAATGCAAGCCCTTAACCAAGATTTGCAAAGCCATGCAAGGGGCGATTTTGTTTGCACTGTGTTACACTATGTTTCCTTGATGTAATTGTTCCATGGGTGGAGCATGAGCGTTCCAGTGCATACACCCATAGATTCTGATATAATCCCAGATTTACTAAGGTCAGTAGACCTGAGATTGTGCAAAAATGCTTTGTCTCCCCAACCCAGGCTTAGCAAGGTGTAACATTCTCCTTTGTTACTTCCTCTTTCTATGCATGCTGCATTCTACAGCACAAATAGAAAGTTGAAAATGTTTGTTTTGGAGCAGGAAGGTACCCCTTTCTGCATAACAACAATCCTGGTTGTAACACAGGTGCCTTACAGCATGGCACAATACTGCCTGCATTGATGCCAGGCAACACACAATGGACCAGCGCTAGGAGGCAGCAGAAATGCATAACATCTTTGTAAATATGGCGCATTTATACAGGTTCCCTTTCACGCAACGCAGCGCAGCCTTTCTACACTGTGTTGTGTGAAATCGGATCATTTACATAATATTGATTTACACAATATCGAAACACAAAAATATCAGAAAATAAATTTTGGTATCAAAAGTATTGCTCTCCCATACTTTACTAATAAGACCACAAATATAGAGAACACAAATAGCATTGCTAAAAATATTGATACCTTTGATATGCCAAAATATTTACATTATCATAAATAAACATAAAAAACTACATTTGACAGTGAAATAATCATTATAATAAAAATTAAACAATATATACACATGTTGGAGTAAAAAAACGTAATATATATGACACAAATATTTATTATTTACCCCCAATAAAACATATAACTATAGACATAACAATAAAAGCAAAAACATTATTTACATGAATTGCACACAATTATGCAACAGTCAAAATATTAATAAACATATATATATATATATATATATATATATATATGTATATATATATATATATATAATATATATATATATATATATATATATATATATATATATATATATATATATATATATATATATATATATATATATATATATATATATAATAATGTTCAAAACAATTAAACTAGATATTAAACTTTCGAAATAAAACCTAAATTAGCTTTTTCCATAGAAGAACATAACTGATCAAAAAAATTCTAACTAAAACTAAAGTAACCAATAAAATCAAACTACAAACAAACTTAACCAATAAAATCACACAAACATTTGAATCAGAATAAAAAAGGCACACACATTTTATCAACCTAATTCTGCAAAAAATGTCAAAAGCTGCAAGTTGAATAAGCTCTGCAGACCGTTAAAAAGAAAATATAAACATCTCAACAACTACCTTGCAAAGTAAGTAAAACTTAAATTTAAGCTAAAACTAACTTGTAATAAAAATAAAAATGATAAATTAGGAAATAATTAACAAAACACTCTACAACTTCTATCTTTTTACATGTACTTACTAAAAGAAAATACTGAATCTTTGAAAAGTGATAACCTGCCGAAAAACAATATCAATAACAGCCGCGGCCCGTGGAGGGAGTTACGGTGGGGCAGGGAGGCGGGGAGGGGGAGGAGCAGGGTGGAGGGTGCTAAATACTGGCATATGGATAATTGCAAAATGCGATGCAGTGCGCGCTACGAAATTCGTTTTATTAAATAAATTGTTTACTTACCTGCAATTATCCATATGCCGGTTTTTAGCACCCTCCACCCTGCCCCTCCCCCTCCCCACCTCCCTGCCCCACCGTAACTCCCTCCACAGACCGCGGCTGATCAATAACAAACCAGAAAAAAACAAAAAGATGTAAGAATATATAAATTATTATAAAGCACAAACTCACCACAAAACTGATCAAAATAAAACCTTATCACCTGAACCTCTAAAAACTATTAACAAATAAACATTTCAAATGAGACTGATGCTCTTTTATCCTAACGGAAAAGAAAGCACCTATTTGGTATTACAAAACCCCCAACAGAAAAGCTGCGAAAAAGTGTAAAACATCTAAGAAGACCATACATGTAAGTATAAATAATATAAGTAGTTGCATAATTTTACATGTAATCAATAAATATATAAATATTAAAAAAATCTAATTACTTATCTTATTACATTACTTTCAGACACAATGACAGAAAGTGTAAGATACACAACATACCAGAAAGGAAAACAATTACTAAGGGCCCCGCCACCGCACTGTCAAACCTGTGATCAAGCTGCTTGCCAGATTATGAGTGTTTCTCTGGTGCAGTGAGCTCAAAAACGGTGATGGATCAAGCCCTGATCTTTTTACTGGGTAGGAGTGTTCTGCTTAATTCAGATACTCTGTCCATCACCACCCCCTTTATGAATCGTTTTGGCCACCACAAGTGTGGAAGGGTGTACTCAGATGTGAGTCCCTTGCTCACTGCACCATCAGGATTCAAGCAAGCCGGGCCGAAGACGGCTGTAATGCCAGAAACCGGTCCCCGGAAGCTTGTTTCCTTTCCAGTAAAGAATTGGCTTTGTAGTTTGGTCTGCCCTGTTCCCATGATGCACTGGGCCAGGGTCAGACTAATTTGCATGTAGCCAGGTTCTGAACTGGGATGGTGCAGTGAGCTAAAAAACGGTGATGGATCAAGCCCTGATCTTTTGACTGGGTAGGAGTGTTCTGCTTAATTCAGATACTCTGTCCATCACCACCCCCTTTATGAATCGTTTTGGCCACCACAAGTGTGGAAGGGTATACTCAGATGTGAGTCCCTTGCTCACTGCACCATCAGGATTCAAGCAAGCCGGGCCGAAGATGGCTGTAATGCCAGAAACCGGTCCCCGGAAGCTTGTTTCCTTTTCAGTAAAGAATTGGCTTGGTAGTTTGGTCTGCCCTGTTCCCATGATGCACTGGGCCAGGGACAGACTAATTTGCATGTTGCCAGGTTCTGAACTGGGATGGTGCAGTGAGCTAAAAAACGGTGATGGATCAAGCCCTGATCTTTTGACTGGGTAGGAGTGTTCTGCTTAATTCAGATACTCTGTCCATCACCACCCCCTTTATGAATCGTTTTGGCCACCACAAGTGTGGAAGGGTATACTCAGATGTGAGTCCCTTGCTCACTGCACCATCAGGATTCAAGCAAGCCGGGCCGAAGACGGCTGTAATGCCAGAAACCGGTCCCCGGAAGCTTGTTTCCTGCCCAGTAAAGAATTGGCTTGGTAGTTTGGTCTGCCCTGTTCCCATGATGCACTGGGCCAGGGACAGACTAATTTGCATGTAGCCAGGTTCTGAACTGGGATGGTGCAGTGAGCTAAAAAACAGTGATGGATCAAGCCCTGATCTTTTGACTGGGTAGGAGTGTTCTGCTTAATTCAGATACTCTGTCCATCACCACCCCCTTTATGAATCGTTTTGGCCACCACAAGTGTGGAAGGGTATACTCAGATGTGAGTCCCTTGCTCACTGCACCATCAGGATTCAAGCAAGCCGGGCCGAAGACAGCTGTAATGCCAGAAACTGGTCCCCGGAAGCTTGTTTCTTTTCCAGTAAAGAATTGGCTTGGTAGTTTGGTCTGCCCTGTTCCCATGATGCACTGGGCAAGGGACAGACTAATTTGCATGTAGCCAGGTTCTGAACTGGGATGGTGCAGTGAGCTAAAAAACGGTGATGGATCAAGCCCTGATCTTTTGACTGGGTAGGAGTGTTCTGCTTAATTCAGATACTCTGTCCATCACCACCCCCTTTATGAATCGTTTTGGCCACCACAAGTGTGGAAGGGTATACTCAGATGTGAGTCCCTTGCTCACTGCACCATCAGGATTCAAGCAAGCCGGGCCGAAGACGGCTGTAATGCCAGAAACCGGTCCCCGGAAGCTTGTTTCCTTTCCAGTAAAGAATTGGCTTGGTAGTTTGGTCTGCCCTGTTCCCATGATGCACTGGGCCAGGGACAGACTAATTTGCATGTAGCCAGGTTCTGAACTGGGATGGTGCAGTGAGCTAAAAAACGGTGATGGATCAAGCCCTGATCTTTTGACTGGGTAGGAGTGTTCTGCTTAATTCAGATACTCTGTCCATCACCACCCCCTTTATGAATCGTTTTGGCCACCACAAGTGTGGAAGGGTATACTCAGATGTGAGTCCCTTGCTCACTGCACCATCAGGATTCAAGCAAGCCGGGCCGAAGACGGCTGTAATGCCAGAAACCGGTCCCCGGAAGCTTGTTTCCTTTCCAGTAAAGAATTGGCTTGGTAGTTTGGTCTGCCCTGTTCCCATGATGCACTGGGCCAGGGACAGACTAATTTGCATGTAGCCAGGTTCTGAACTGGGATGGTGCAGTGAGCTAAAAAACGGTGATGGATCAAGCCCTGATCTTTTGACTGGGTAGGAGCGTTCTGCTTAATTCAGATACTCTGTCCATCACCACCCCCTTTATGAATCGTTTTGGCGACCACAAGTGTGGAAGGGTATACTCAGATGTGAGTCCCTTGCTCACTGCACCATCAGGATTCAAGCAAGCCGGGCCGAAGACGGCTGTAATGCTAGAAACTGGTCCCCGGAAGCTTGTTTCCTTTCCAGTAAAGAATTGGATTGGTAGTTTGGTCTGCCCTGTTCCCATGATGCACTGGGCCAGGGACAGACTAATTTGCATGTAGCCAGGTTCTGAACTGGGATGGTGCAGTGAGCTAAAAAACGGTGATGGATCAAGCCCTGATCTTTTGACTGGGTAGGAGTGTTCTGCTTAATTCAGATACTCTGTCCATCACCACCCCCTTTATGAATCGTTTTGGCCACCACAAGTGTGGAAGGGTATACTCAAATGTGAGTCCCTTGCTCACTGCACCATCAGGATTCAAGCAAGCCGGGCCGAAGACGGCTGTAATGCCAGAAACCGGTCCCCGGAAGCTTCTTTCCTTTCCAGTAAAGAATTGGCTTGGTAGTTTGGTCTGCCCTGTTCCCATGATGCACTGGGCCAGGGACAGACTAATTTGCATGTAGCCAGGTTCTGAACTGGGATGGTGCAGTGAGCTAAAAAACGGTGATGGATCAAGCCCTGATCTTTTGACTGGGTAGGAGTGTTCTGCTTAATTCAGATACTCTGTCCATCACCACCCCCTTTATGAATCGTTTTGGCCACCACAAGTGTGGAAGGGTATACTCAGATGTGAGTCCCTTGCTCACTGCACCATCAGGATTCAAGCAAGCCGGGCCGAAGACGGCTGTAATGCCAGAAACCGGTCCCCGGAAGCTTGTTTCCTTTCCCGTAAAGAATTGGCTTGGTAGTTTGGTCTGCCCTGTACCCATGATGCACTGGGCCAGGGACAGACTAATTTGCATGTAGCCAGGTTCTGAACTGGGATGGTGCAGTGAGCTAAAAAACGGTGATGGATCAAGCCCTGATCTTTTGACTGGGTAGGAGCGTTCTGCTTAATTCAGATACTCTGTCCATCACCACCCCCTTTATGAATCGTTTTGGCGACCACAAGTGTAGAAGGGTATACTCAGATGTGAGTCCCTTGCTCACTGCACCATCAGGATTCAAGCAAGCCAGGCCGAAGACGGCTGTAATGCCAGAAACCGGTCCCCGGAAGCTTGTTTCCTTTCCAGTAAAGAATTGGCTTGGTAGTTTGGTCTGCCCTGTTCCCATGATGCACTGGGCCAGGGACAGACTAATTTGCATGTAGCCAGGTTCTGAACTGGGATGGTGCAGTGAGCTAAAAAACGGTGATGGATCAAGCCCTGATCTTTTGACTGGGTAGGAGTGTTCTGCTTAATTCAGATACTCTGTCCATCACCACCCCCTTTATGAATCGTTTTGGCCACCACAAGTGTGGAAGGGTATACTCAGATGTGAGTCCCTTGCTCACTGCACCATCAGGATTCAAGCAAGCCGGGCCGAAGACGGCTGTAATGCCAGAAACCAGTCCCCGGAAGCTTCTTTCCTTTCCAGTAAAGAATTGGCTTGGTAGTTTGGTCTGCCCTGTTCCCATGATGCACTGGGCCAGGGACAGACTACTTTGCATGTAGCCAGGTTCTGAACTGGGATGGTGCAGTGAGCTAAAAAACGGTGATGGATCAAGCCCTGATCTTTTGACTGGGTAGGAGTGTTCTGCTTAATTCAGATACTCTGTCCATCACCACCCCCTTTATGAATCGTTTTGGCCACCACAAGTGTGGAAGGGTATACTCAGATGTGAGTCCCTTGCTCACTGCACCATCAGGATTCAAGCAAGCTGGGCCAAAGACGGCTGTAATGCCAGAAACCGGTCCCCGGAAGCTTGTTTCCTTTCCCGTAAAGAATTGGCTTGGTAGTTTGGTCTGCCCTGTTCCCATGATGCACTGGGACAGGGACAGACTAATTTGCATGTAGCCAGGTTCTGAACTGGGATGGTGCAGTGAGCTAAAAAACGGTGATGGATCAAGCCCTGATCTTTTGACTGGGTAGGAGCGTTCTGCTTAATTCAGACACTCTGTCCATCACCACCCCCTTTATGAAGCGTTTTGGCGACCATAAGTGTGGAAGGGTATACTCAGATGTGAGTCCCTTGCTCACTGCACCATCAGGATTCAAGCAAGCCGGGTCGAAGACGGCTGTAATGCTAGAAACCGGTCCCCGGAAGCTTGTTTCCTTTCCAGTAAAGAATTGGCTTGGTAGTTTGGTCTGCCCTGTTCCCATGATGCACTGGGCCAGGGACAGACTAATTTGCATGTAGCCAGGTTCTGAACTGGGATGGTGCAGTGAGCTAAAAAACGGTGATGGATCAAGCCCTGATCTTTTGACTGGGTAGGAGTGTTCTGCTTAATTCAGATACTCTGTCCATCACCACCTCCTTTATGAATCGTTTTGGCCACCACAAGTGTGGAAGGGTATACTCAGTTGTGAGTCCCTTGCTCACTGCACCATCAGGATTCAAGCATGCCGGCCCGAAGACGGCTGTAATGCCAGAAACCGGTCCCCGGAAGCTTGTTTCCTTTCCCGTAAAGAATTGGCTTGGTAGTTTGGTCTGCCCTGTTCCCATGATGCACTGGGCCAGGGACAGACTAATTTGCATGTAGCCAGGTTCTGAACTGGGATGGTGCAGTGAGCTAAAAAACGGTGATGGATCAAGCCCTGATCTTTTGACTGGGTAGGAGTGTTCTGCTTAATTCAGATACTCTGTCCATCACCACCCCCTTTATGAATCGTTTTGGCCTCCACAAGTGTGGAAGGGTATACTCAGATGTGAGTCCCTTGCTCACTGCACCATCAGGATTCAAGCAAGCCGGGCCGAAGACGGCTGTAATGCCAGAAACCGGTCCCCGGAAGCTTGTTTCCTTTCCCGTAAAGAATTGGCTTGGTAGTTTGGTCTGCCCTGTTCCCATGATGCACTGGGCCAGGGACAGACTAATTTGCATGTAGCCAGGTTCTGAACTGGGATGGTGCAGTGAGCTAAAAAACGGTGATGGATCAAGCCCTGATCTTTTGACTGGGTAGGAGCGTTCTGCTTAATTCAGATACTCTGTCCATCACCACCCCCTTTATGAATCGTTTTGGCGACCACAAGTGTGGAAGGGTATACTCAGATGTGAGTCCCTTGCTCACTGCACCATCAGGATTCAAGCAAGCCGGGCCGAAGACGGCTGTAATGCTAGAAACCGGTCCCCGGAAGCTTGTTTCCTTTCCAGTAAAGAATTGGCTTGGTAGTTTGGTCTGCCCTGTTCCCATGATGCACTGGGCCAGGGACAGACTAATTTGCATGTAGCCAGGTTCTGAACTGGGATGGTGCAGTGAGCTAAAAAACGGTGATGGATCAAGCCCTGATCTTTTGACTGGGTAGGAGTGTTCTGCTTAATTCAGATACTCTGTCCATCACCACCCCCTTTATGAATCGTTTTGGCCACCACAAGTGTGGAAGGGTATACTCAGATGTGAGTCCCTTGCTCACTGCACCATCAGGATTCAAGCAAGCCGGGCCGAAGACGGCTGTAATGCCAGAAACCGGTCCCCGGAAGCTTGTTTCCTTTCCCGTAAAGAATTGGCTTGGTAGTTTGGTCTGCCCTGTTCCCATGATGCACTGGGCCAGGGACAGACTAATTTGCATGTAGCCAGGTTCTGAACTGGGATGGTGCAGTGAGCTTAAAAACGGTGATGGATCAAGCCCTGATCTTTTGACTGGGTAGGAGTGTTCTGCTTAATTCAGATACTCTGTCCATCACCACCCCCTTTATGAATCGTTTTGGCCACCACAAGTGTGGAAGGGTATACTCAGATGTGAGTCCCTTGCTCACTGCACCATCAGGATTCAAGCAAGCCGGGCCGAAGACGGCTGTAATGCCAGAAACCGGTCCCCGGAAGCTTGTTTCCTTTCCCGTAAAGAATTGGCTTGGTAGTTTGGTCTGCCCTGTTCCCATGATGCACTGGGCCAGGGACAGACTAATTTGCATGTAGCCAGGTTCTGAACTGGGATGGTGCAGTGAGCTAAAAAACGGTGATGGATCAAGCCCTGATCTTTTGACTGGGTAGGAGCGTTCTGCTTAATTCAGATACTCTGTCCATCACCACCCCCTTTATGAATCGTTTTGGCGACCACAAGTGTGGAAGGGTATACTCAGATGTGAGTCCCTTGCTCACTGCACCATCAGGATTCAAGCAAGCCGGGCCGAAGACGGCTGTAATGCTAGAAACCGGTCCCCGGAAGCTTGTTTCCTTTCCAGTAAAGAATTGGCTTGGTAGTTTGGTCTGCCCTGTTCCCATGATGCACTGGGCCAGGGACAGACTAATTTGCATGTAGCCAGGTTCTGAACTGGGATGGTGCAGTGAGCTAAAAAACGGTGATGGATCAAGCCCTGATCTTTTGACTGGGTAGGAGTGTTCTGCTTAATTCAGATACTCTGTCCATCACCACCCCCTTTATGAATCGTTTTGGCCACCACAAGTGTGGAAGGGTATACTCAGATGTGAGTCCCTTGCTCACTGCACCATCAGGATTCAAGCAAGCCGGGCCGAAGACGGCTGTAATGCCAGAAACCGGTCCCCGGAAGCTTGTTTCCTTTCCCGTAAAGAATTGGCTTGGTAGTTTGGTCTGCCCTGTTCCCATGATGCACTGGGCCAGGGACAGACTAATTTGCATGTAGCCAGGTTCTGAACTGGGATGGTGCAGTGAGCTTAAAAACGGTGATGGATCAAGCCCTGATCTTTTGACTGGGTAGGAGTGTTCGGCTTAATTCAGATACTCTGTCCATCACCACCCCCTTTATGAATCGTTTTGGCCACCACAAGTGTGGAAGGGTATACTCAGATGTGAGTCCCTTGCTCACTGCACCATCAGGATTCAAGCAAGCCGGGCCGAAGACGGCTGTAATGCCAGAAACCGGTCCCCGGAAGCTTGTTTCCTTTCCAGTAAAGAATTGGCTTGGTAGTTTGGTCTGCCCTGTTCCCATGATGCACTGGGCCAGGGACAGACTAATTTGCATGTAGCCAGGTTCTGAACTGGGATGGTGCAGTGAGCTAAAAAACGGTGATGGATCAAGCCCTGATCTTTTGACTGGGTAGGAGTGTTCTGCTTAATTCAGATACTCTGTCCATCACCACCCCCTTTATGAATCGTTTTGGCCACCACAAGTGTGGAAGGGTATACTCAGATGTGAGTCCCTTGCTCACTGCACCATCAGGATTCAAGCAAGCCGGGCCGAAGACGGCTGTATTGCCAGAAACCGGTCCCCGGAAGCTTGTTTCCTTTCCCGTAAAGAATTGGCTTGGTAGTTTGGTCTGCCCTGTTCCCATGATGCACTGGGCCAGGGACAGACTAATTTGCATGTAGCCAGGTTCTGAACTGGGATGGTGCAGTGAGCTTAAAAACGGTGATGGATCAAGCCCTGATCTTTTGACTGGGTAGGAGTGTTCTGCTTAATTCAGATACTCTGTCCATCACCACCCCCTTTATGAATCGTTTTGGCCACCACAAGTGTGGAAGGGTATACTCAGATGTGAGTCCCTTGCTCACTGCACCATCAGGTTTCAAGCAAGCCGGGCCGAAGACGGCTGTAATGCCAGAAACCGGTCCCCGGAAGCTTGTTTCCTTTCCAGTAAAGAATTGGCTTGGTAGTTTGGTCTGCCCTGTTCCCATGATGCACTGGGCCAGGGACAGACTAATTTGCATGTAGCCAGGTTCTGAACTGGGATGGTGCAGTGAGCTAAAAAACGGTGATGGATCAAGCCCTGATCTTTTGACTGGGTAGGAGTGTTCTGCTTAATTCAGATACTCTGTCCATCACCACCCCCTTTATGAATCGTTTTGGCCACCACAAGTGTGGAAGGGTATACTCAGATGTGAGTCCCTTGCTCACTGCACCATCAGGATTCAAGCAAGCCGGACCGAAGACGGCTGTAATGCCAGAAACCAGTCCCCTGAAGCTTCTTTCCTTTCCAGTAAAGAATTGGCTTGGTAGTTTGGTCTGCCCTGTTCCCATGATGCACTGGGCCAGGGACAGACTAATTTGCATGTAGCCAGGTTCTGAACTGGGATGGTGCAGTGAGCTAAAAAACGGTGATGGATCAAGCCCTGATCTTTTGACTGGGTAGGAGTGTTCTGCTTAATTCAGATACTCTGTCCATCACCACCCCCTTTATGAATCGTTTTGGCCACCACAAGTGTGGAAGGGTATACTCAGATGTGAGTCCCTTGCTCACTGCACCATCAGGATTCAAGCAAGCCGGGCCGAAGACGGCTGTAATGCTAGAAACCGGTCCCCGGAAGCTTGTTTCCTTTCCAGTAAAGAATTGGCTTGGTAGTTTGGTCTGCCCTGTTCCCATGATGCACTGGGCCAGGGACAGACTAATTTGCATGTAGCCAGGTTCTGAACTGGGATGGTGCAGTGAGCTAAAAAACGGTGATGGATCAAGCCCTGATCTTTTGACTGGGTAGGAGTGTTCTGCTTAATTCAGATACTCTGTCCATCACCACCCCCTTTACGAATCGTTTTGGCCACCACAAGTGTGGAAGGGTATACTCAGATGTGAGTCCCTTGCTCACTGCACCATCAGGATTCAAGCAAGCCGGGCCGAAGACGGCTGTAATGCCAGAAACCGGTCCCCGGAAGCTTGTTTCCTTTCCCGTAAAGAATTGGCTTGGTAGTTTGGTCTGCCCTGTTCCCATGATGCACTGGGCCAGGGACAGACTAATTTGCATGTAGCCAGGTTCTGAACTGGGATGGTGCAGTGAGCTTAAAAACGGTGATGGATCAAGCCGTGATCTTTTGACTGGGTAGGAGTGTTCTGCTTAATTCAGATACTCTGTCCATCACCACCCCCTTTATGAATCGTTTTGGCCACCACAAGTGTGGAAGGGTATACTCAGATGTGAGTCCCTTGCTCACTGCACCATCAGGATTCAAGCAAGCCGGGCCGAAGACGGCTGTAATGCCAGAAACCGGTCCCCGGAAGCTTGTTTCCTTTCCAGTAAAGAATTGGCTTGGTAGTTTGGTCTGCCCTGTTCCCATGATGCACTGGGCCAGGGACAGACTAATTTGCATGTAGCCAGGTTCTGAACTGGGATGGTGCAGTGAGCTAAAAAACGGTGATGGATCAAGCCCTGATCTTTTGACTGGGTAGGAGTGTTCTGCTTAATTCAGATACTCTGTCCATCACCACCCCCTTTATGAATCGTTTTGGCCACCACAAGTGTGGAAGGGTATACTCAGATGTGAGTCCCTTGCTCACTGCACCATCAGGATTCAAGCAAGCCGGGCCGAAGACGGCTGTATTGCCAGAAACCGGTCCCCGGAAGCTTGTTTCCTTTCCCGTAAAGAATTGGCTTGGTAGTTTGGTCTGCCCTGTTCCCATGATGCACTGGGCCAGGGACAGACTAATTTGCATGTAGCCAGGTTCTGAACTGGGATGGTGCAGTGAGCTTAAAAACGGTGATGGATCAAGCCCTGATCTTTTGACTGGGTAGGAGTGTTCTGCTTAATTCAGATACTCTGTCCATCACCACCCCCTTTATGAATCGTTTTGGCCACCACAAGTGTGGAAGGGTATACTCAGATGTGAGTCCCTTGCTCACTGCACCATCAGGTTTCAAGCAAGCCGGGCCGAAGACGGCTGTAATGCCAGAAACCGGTCCCCGGAAGCTTGTTTCCTTTCCAGTAAAGAATTGGCTTGGTAGTTTGGTCTGCCCTGTTCCCATGATGCACTGGGCCAGGGACAGACTAATTTGCATGTAGCCAGGTTCTGAACTGGGATGGTGCAGTGAGCTAAAAAACGGTGATGGATCAAGCCCTGATCTTTTGACTGGGTAGGAGTGTTCTGCTTAATTCAGATACTCTGTCCATCACCACCCCCTTTATGAATCGTTTTGGCCACCACAAGTGTGGAAGGGTATACTCAGATGTGAGTCCCTTGCTCACTGCACCATCAGGATTCAAGCAAGCCGGGCCGAAGACGGCTGTAATGCCAGAAACCAGTCCCCTGAAGCTTCTTTCCTTTCCAGTAAAGAATTGGCTTGGTAGTTTGGTCTGCCCTGTTCCCATGATGCACTGGGCCAGGGACAGACTAATTTGCATGTAGCCAGGTTCTGAACTGGGATGGTGCAGTGAGCTAAAAAACGGTGATGGATCAAGCCCTGATCTTTTGACTGGGTAGGAGTGTTCTGCTTAATTCAGATACTCTGTCCATCACCACCCCCTTTATGAATCGTTTTGGCCACCACAAGTGTGGAAGGGTATACTCAGATGTGAGTCCCTTGCTCACTGCACCATCAGGATTCAAGCAAGCTGGGCCGAAGACGGCTGTAATGCCAGAAACCGGTCCCCGGAAGCTTGTTTCCTTTCCCGTAAAGAATTGGCTTGGTAGTTTGGTCTGCCCTGTTCCCATGATGCACTGGGCCAGGGACAGACTAATTTGCATGTAGCCAGGTTCTGAACTGGGATGGTGCAGTGAGCTAAAAAACGGTGATGGATCAAGCCCTGATCTTTTGACTGGGTAGGAGCGTTCTGCTTAATTCAGATACTCTGTCCATCACCACCCCCTTTATGAATCGTTTTGGCGACCACAAGTGTGGAAGGGTATACTCAGATGTGAGTCCCTTGCTCACTGCACCATCAGGATTCAAGCAAGCCGGGCCGAAGACGGCTGTAATGCTAGAAACCGGTCCCCGGAAGCTTGTTTCCTTTCCAGTAAAGAATTGGCTTGGTAGTTTGGTCTGCCCTGTTCCCATGATGCACTGGGCCAGGGACAGACTAATTTGCATGTAGCCAGGTTCTGAACTGGGATGGTGCAGTGAGCTAAAAAACGGTGATGGATCAAGCCCTGATCTTTTGACTGGGTAGGAGTGTTCTGCTTAATTCAGATACTCTGTCCATCACCACCCCCTTTATGAATCGTTTTGGCCACCACAAGTGTGGAAGGGTATACTCAGATGTGAGTCCCTTGCTCACTGCACCATCAGGATTCAAGCAAGCCGGGCCGAAGACGGCTGTAATGCCAGAAACCGGTCCCCGGAAGCTTGTTTCCTTTCCCGTAAAGAATTGGCTTGGTAGTTTGGTCTGCCCTGTTCCCATGATGCACTGGGCCAGGGACAGACTAATTTGCATGTAGCCAGGTTCTGAACTGGGATGGTGCAGTGAGCTTAAAAACGGTGATGGATCAAGCCCTGATCTTTTGACTGGGTAGGAGTGTTCTGCTTAATTCAGATACTCTGTCCATCACCACCCCCTTTATGAACCGTTTTGGCCACCACAAGTGTGGAAGGGTATACTCAGATGTGAGTCCCTTGCTCACTGCACCATCAGGATTCAAGCAAGCCGGGCCGAAGACGGCTGTAATGCCAGAAACGGGTCCCCGGAAGCTTGTTTTCTTTCCAGTAAAGAATTGGCTTGGTAGTTTGGTCTGCCCTGTTCCCATGATGCACTGGGCCAGGGACAGACTAATTTGCATGTAGCCAGGTTCTGAACTGGGATGGTGCAGTGAGCTAAAAAACGGTGATGGATCAAGCCCTGGTCTTTTGACTGGGTAGGAGTGTTCTGCTTAATTCAGATACTCTGTCCATCACCACCCCCTTTATGAATCGTTTTGGCCACCACAAGTGTGGAAGGGTATACTCAGATGTGAGTCCCTTGCTCACTGCACCATCAGGATTCAAGCAAGCCGGGCCGAAGACGGCTGTAATGCTAGAAACCGGTCCCCGGAAGCGTGTTTCCTTTCCAGTAAAGAATTGGCTTGATATTTTGGTCTGCCCTGTTCCCATGATGCACTGGGCCAGGGACAGACTAATTTGCATGTAGCCAGGTTCTGAACTGGGATGGTGCAGTGAGCTAAAAAACGGTGATGGATCAAGCCCTGATCTTTTGACTGGGTAGGAGTGTTCTGCTTAATTCAGATACTCTGTCCATCACCACCCCCTTTATGAATCGTTTTGGCCACCACAAGTGTGGAAGGGTATACTCAGATGTGAGTCCCTTGCTCACTGCACCATCAGGATTCAAGCAAGCCGGGCCGAAGACGGCTGTAATGCCAGAAACCGGTCCCCGGAAGCTTGTTTCCTTTCCCGTAAAGAATTGGCTTGGTAGTTTGGTCTGCCCTGTTCCCATGATGCACTGGGCCAGGGACAGACTAATTTGCATGTAGCCAGGTTCTGAACTGGGATGGTGCAGTGAGCTTAAAAACGGTGATGGATCAAGCCCTGATCTTTTGACTGGGTAGGAGTGTTCTGCTTAATTCAGATACTCTGTCCATCACCACCCCCTTTATGAATCGTTTTGGCCACCACAAGTGTGGAAGGGTATACTCAGATGTGAGTCCCTTGCTCACTGCACCATCAGGATTCAAGCAAGCCGGGCTGAAGACGGCTGTAATGCCAGAAACCGGTCCCCGGAAGCTTGTTTCCTTTCCCGTAAAGAATTGGCTTGGTAGTTTGGTCTGCCCTGTTCCCATGATGCACTGGGCCAGGGACAGACTAATTTGCATGTAGCCAGGTTCTGAACTGGGATGGTGCAGTGAGCTAAAAAACGGTGATGGATCAAGCCCTGATCTTTTGACTGGGTAGGAGTGTTCTGCTTAATTCAGATACTCTGTCCATCACCACCCCCTTTATGAATCGTTTTGGCCACCACAAGTGTGGAAGGGTATACTCAGATGTGAGTCCCTTGCTCACTGCACCATCAGGATTCAAGCAAGTCGGGCCGAAGACGGCTGTAATGCCAGAAACCAGTCCCCGGAAGCTTCTTTCCTTTCCAGTAAAAAATTGGCTTGGTCCAGTAAAAAATTGGCTTGGTAGTTTGGTCTGCCCTGTTCCCATGATGCACTGGGCCAGGGACAGACTAATTTGCATGTAGCCAGGTTCTGAACTGGGATGGTGCAGTGAGCTTAAAAACGGTGATGGATCAAGCCGTGATCTTTTGACTGGGTAGGAGTGTTCTGCTTAATTCAGATACTCTGTCCATCACCACCCCCTTTATGAATCGTTTTGGCCACCACAAGTGTGGAAGGGTATACTCAGATGTGAGTCCCTTGCTCACTGCACCATCAGGATTCAAGCAAGCCGGGCCGAAGACGGCTGTAATGCCAGAAACCGGTCCCCGGAAGCTTGTTTCCTTTCCAGTAAAGAATTGGCTTGGTAGTTTGGTCTGCCCTGTTCCCATGATGCACTGGGCCAGGGACAGACTAATTTGCATGTAGCCAGGTTCTGAACTGGGATGGTGCAGTGAGCTAAAAAACGGTGATGGATCAAGCCCTGATCTTTTGACTGGGTAGGAGTGTTCTGCTTAATTCAGATACTCTGTCCATCACCACCCCCTTTATGAATCGTTTTGGCCACCACAAGTGTGGAAGGGTATACTCAGATGTGAGTCCCTTGCTCACTGCACCATCAGGATTCAAGCAAGCCGGGCCGAAGACGGCTGTATTGCCAGAAACCGGTCCCCGGAAGCTTGTTTCCTTTCCCGTAAAGAATTGGCTTGGTAGTTTGGTCTGCCCTGTTCCCATGATGCACTGGGCCAGGGACAGACTAATTTGCATGTAGCCAGGTTCTGAACTGGGATGGTGCAGTGAGCTTAAAAACGGTGATGGATCAAGCCCTGATCTTTTGACTGGGTAGGAGTGTTCTGCTTAATTCAGATACTCTGTCCATCACCACCCCCTTTATGAATCGTTTTGGCCACCACAAGTGTGGAAGGGTATACTCAGATGTGAGTCCCTTGCTCACTGCACCATCAGGTTTCAAGCAAGCCGGGCCGAAGACGGCTGTAATGCCAGAAACCGGTCCCCGGAAGCTTGTTTCCTTTCCAGTAAAGAATTGGCTTGGTAGTTTGGTCTGCCCTGTTCCCATGATGCACTGGGCCAGGGACAGACTAATTTGCATGTAGCCAGGTTCTGAACTGGGATGGTGCAGTGAGCTAAAAAACGGTGATGGATCAAGCCCTGATCTTTTGACTGGGTAGGAGTGTTCTGCTTAATTCAGATACTCTGTCCATCACCACCCCCTTTATGAATCGTTTTGGCCACCACAAGTGTGGAAGGGTATACTCAGATGTGAGTCCCTTGCTCACTGCACCATCAGGATTCAAGCAAGCCGGGCCGAAGACGGCTGTAATGCCAGAAACCAGTCCCCTGAAGCTTCTTTCCTTTCCAGTAAAGAATTGGCTTGGTAGTTTGGTCTGCCCTGTTCCCATGATGCACTGGGCCAGGGACAGACTAATTTGCATGTAGCCAGGTTCTGAACTGGGATGGTGCAGTGAGCTAAAAAACGGTGATGGATCAAGCCCTGATCTTTTGACTGGGTAGGAGTGTTCTGCTTAATTCAGATACTCTGTCCATCACCACCCCCTTTATGAATCGTTTTGGCCACCACAAGTGTGGAAGGGTATACTCAGATGTGAGTCCCTTGCTCACTGCACCATCAGGATTCAAGCAAGCTGGGCCGAAGACGGCTGTAATGCCAGAAACCGGTCCCCGGAAGCTTGTTTCCTTTCCCGTAAAGAATTGGCTTGGTAGTTTGGTCTGCCCTGTTCCCATGATGCACTGGGCCAGGGACAGACTAATTTGCATGTAGCCAGGTTCTGAACTGGGATGGTGCAGTGAGCTAAAAAACGGTGATGGATCAAGCCCTGATCTTTTGACTGGGTAGGAGCGTTCTGCTTAATTCAGATACTCTGTCCATCACCACCCCCTTTATGAATCGTTTTGGCGACCACAAGTGTGGAAGGGTATACTCAGATGTGAGTCCCTTGCTCACTGCACCATCAGGATTCAAGCAAGCCGGGCCGAAGACGGCTGTAATGCTAGAAACCGGTCCCCGGAAGCTTGTTTCCTTTCCAGTAAAGAATTGGCTTGGTAGTTTGGTCTGCCCTGTTCCCATGATGCACTGGGCCAGGGACAGACTAATTTGCATGTAGCCAGGTTCTGAACTGGGATGGTGCAGTGAGCTAAAAAACGGTGATGGATCAAGCCCTGATCTTTTGACTGGGTAGGAGTGTTCTGCTTAATTCAGATACTCTGTCCATCACCACCCCCTTTATGAATCGTTTTGGCCACCACAAGTGTGGAAGGGTATACTCAGATGTGAGTCCCTTGCTCACTGCACCATCAGGATTCAAGCAAGCCGGGCCGAAGACGGCTGTAATGCCAGAAACCGGTCCCCGGAAGCTTGTTTCCTTTCCCGTAAAGAATTGGCTTGGTAGTTTGGTCTGCCCTGTTCCCATGATGCACTGGGCCAGGGACAGACTAATTTGCATGTAGCCAGGTTCTGAACTGGGATGGTGCAGTGAGCTTAAAAACGGTGATGGATCAAGCCCTGATCTTTTGACTGGGTAGGAGTGTTCTGCTTAATTCAGATACTCTGTCCATCACCACCCCCTTTATGAATCGTTTTGGCCACCACAAGTGTGGAAGGGTATACTCAGATGTGAGTCCCTTGCTCACTGCACCATCAGGATTCAAGCAAGCCGGGCCGAAGACGGCTGTAATGCCAGAAACGGGTCCCCGGAAGCTTGTTTCCTTTCCAGTAAAGAATTGGCTTGGTAGTTTGGTCTGCCCTGTTCCCATGATGCACTGGGCCAGGGACAGACTAATTTGCATGTAGCCAGGTTCTGAACTGGGATGGTGCAGTGAGCTAAAAAACGGTGATGGATCAAGCCCTGGTCTTTTGACTGGGTAGGAGTGTTCTGCTTAATTCAGATACTCTGTCCATCACCACCCCCTTTATGAATCGTTTTGGCCACCACAAGTGTGGAAGGGTATACTCAGATGTGAGTCCCTTGCTCACTGCACCATCAGGATTCAAGCAAGCCGGGCCGAAGACGGCTGTAATGCTAGAAACCGGTCCCCGGAAGCTTGTTTCCTTTCCAGTAAAGAATTGGCTTGATAGTTTGGTCTGCCCTGTTCCCATGATGCACTGGGCCAGGGACAGACTAATTTGCATGTAGCCAGGTTCTGAACTGGGATGGTGCAGTGAGCTAAAAAACGGTGATGGATCAAGCCCTGATCTTTTGACTGGGTAGGAGTGTTCTGCTTAATTCAGATACTCTGTCCATCACCACCCCCTTTATGAATCGTTTTGGCCACCACAAGTGTGGAAGGGTATACTCAGATGTGAGTCCCTTGCTCACTGCACCATCAGGATTCAAGCAAGCCGGGCCGAAGACGGCTGTAATGCCAGAAACCGGTCCCCGGAAGCTTGTTTCCTTTCCCGTAAAGAATTGGCTTGGTAGTTTGGTCTGCCCTGTTCCCATGATGCACTGGGCCAGGGACAGACTAATTTGCATGTAGCCAGGTTCTGAACTGGGATGGTGCAGTGAGCTTAAAAACGGTGATGGATCAAGCCCTGATCTTTTGACTGGGTAGGAGTGTTCTGCTTAATTCAGATACTCTGTCCATCACCACCCCCTTTATGAATCGTTTTGGCCACCACAAGTGTGGAAGGGTATACTCAGATGTGAGTCCCTTGCTCACTGCACCATCAGGATTCAAGCAAGCCGGGCCGAAGACAGCTGTAATGCCAGAAACCGGTCCCCGGAAGCTTGTTTCCTTTCCCGTAAAGAATTGGCTTGGTAGTTTGGTCTGCCCTGTTCCCATGATGCACTGGGCCAGGGACAGACTAATTTGCATGTAGCCAGGTTCTGAACTGGGATGGTGCAGTGAGCTTAAAAACGGTGATGGATCAAGCCCTGATCTTTTGACTGGGTAGGAGTGTTCTGCTTAATTCAGATACTCTGTCCATCACCACCCCCTTTATGAATCGTTTTGGCCACCACAAGTGTGGAAGGGTATACTCAGATGTGAGTCCCTTGCTCACTGCACCATCAGGATTCAAGCAAGCCGGGCCGAAGACGGCTGTAATGCCAGAAACCGGTCCCCGGAAGCTTGTTTCCTTTCCAGTAAAGAATTGGCTTGGTAGTTTGGTCTGCCCTGTTCCCATGATGCACTGGGCCAGGGACAGACTAATTTGCATGTAGCCAGGTTCTGAACTGGGATGGTGCAGTGAGCTAAAAAACGGTGATGGATCAAGCCCTGATCTTTTGACTGGGTAGGAGTGTTCTGCTTAATTCAGATACTCTGTCCATCACCACCCCCTTTATGAATCGTTTTGGCCACCACAAGTGTGGAAGGGTATACTCAGATGTGAGTCCCTTGCTCACTGCACCATCAGGATTCAAGCAAGTCGGGCCGAAGACGGCTGTAATGCCAGAAACCAGTCCCCGGAAGCTTCTTTCCTTTCCAGTAAAGAATTGGCTTGGTAGTTTGGTCTGCCCTGTTCCCATGATGCACTGGGCCAGGGACAGACTAATTTGCATGTAGCCAGGTTCTGAACTGGGATGGTGCAGTGAGCTAAAAAACGGTGATGGATCAAGCCCTGATCTTTTGACTGGGTAGGAGTGTTCTGCTTAATTCAGATACTCTGTCCATCACCACCCCCTTTATGAATCGTTTTGGCCACCACAAGTGTGGAAGGGTATACTCAGATGTGAGTCCCTTGCTCACTGCACCATCAGGATTCAAGCAAGCTGGGCCGAAGACGGCTGTAATGCCAGAAACCGGTCCCCGGAAGCTTGTTTCCTTTCCCGTAAAGAATTGGCTTGGTAGTTTGGTCTGCCCTGTTCCCATGATGCACTGGGCCAGGGACAGACTAATTTGCATGTAGCCAGGTTCTGAACTGGGATGGTGCAGTGAGCTAAAAAACGGTGATGGATCAAGCCCTGATCTTTTGACTGGGTAGGAGCGTTCTGCTTAATTCAGATACTCTGTCCATCACCACCCCCTTTATGAATCGTTTTGGCGACCACAAGTGTGGAAGGGTATACTCAGATGTGAGTCCCTTGCTCACTGCACCATCAGGATTCAAGCAAGCCGGGCCGAAGACGGCTGTAATGCTAGAAACCGGTCCCCGGAAGCTTGTTTCCTTTCCAGTAAAGAATTGGCTTGGTAGTTTGGTCTGCCCTGTTCCCATGATGCACTGGGCCAGGGACAGACTTTTTTGCATGTAGCCAGGTTCTGAACTGGGATGGTGCAGTGAGCTAAAAAACGGTGATGGATCAAGCCCTGATCTTTTGACTGGGTAGGAGTGTTCTGCTTAATTCAGATACTCTGTCCATCACCACCCCCTTTATGAATCGTTTTGGCCACCACAAGTGTGGAAGGGTATACTCAGATGTGAGTCCCTTGCTCACTGCACCATCAGGATTCAAGCAAGCCGGGCCGAAGACGGCTGTAATGCCAGAAACCAGTCCCCGGAAGCTTGTTTCCTTTCCCGTAAAGAATTGGCTTGGTAGTTTGGTCTGCCCTGTTCCCATGATGCACTGGGCCAGGGACAGACTAATTTGCATGTAGCCAGGCTCTGAACTGGGATGGTGCAGTGAGCTTAAAAACGGTGATGGATCAAGCCCTGATCTTTTGACTGGGTAGGAGTGTTCTGCTTAATTCAGATACTCTGTCCATCACCACCCCCTTTATGAATCGTTTTGGCCACCACAAGTGTGGAAGGGTATACTCAGATGTGAGTCCCTTGCTCACTGCACCATCAGGATTCAAGCAAGCCGGGCCGAAGACGGCTGTAATGCCAGAAACCGGTCCCCGGAAGCTTGTTTCCTTTCCAGTAAAGAATTGGCTTGGTAGTTTGGTCTGCCCTGTTCCCATGATGCACTGGGCCAGGGACAGACTAATTTGCATGTAGCCAGGTTCTGAACTGGGATGGTGCAGTGAGCTAAAAAACGGTGATGGATCAAGCCCTGGTCTTTTGACTGGGTAGGAGTGTTCTGCTTAATTCAGATACTCTGTCCATCACCACCCCCTTTATGAATCGTTTTGGCCACCACAAGTGTGGAAGGGTATACTCAGATGTGAGTCCCTTGCTCACTGCACCATCAGGATTCAAGCAAGCCGGGCCGAAGACGGCTGTAATGCCAGAAACCGGTCCCCGGAAGCTTGTTTCCTTTCCCGTAAAGAATTGGCTTGGTAGTTTGGTCTGCCCTGTTCCCATGATGCACTGGGCCAGGGACAGACTAATTTGCATGTAGCCAGGTTCTGAACTGGGATGGTGCAGTGAGCTAAAAAACGGTGATGGATCAAGCCCTGATCTTTTGACTGGGTAGGAGCGTTCTGCTTAATTCAGATACTCTGTCCATCACCACCCCCTTTATGAATCGTTTTGGCGACCACAAGTGTGGAAGGGTATACTCAGATGTGAGTCCCTTGCTCACTGCACCATCAGGATTCAAGCAAGCCGGGCCGAAGACGGCTGTAATGCTAGAAACCGGTCCCCGGAAGCTTGTTTCCTTTCCAGTAAAGAATTGGCTTGGTAGTTTGGTCTGCCCTGTTCCCATGATGCACTGGGCCAGGGACAGACTAATTTGCATGTAGCCAGGTTCTGAACTGGGATGGTGCAGTGAGCTAAAAAACGGTGATGGATCAAGCCCTGATCTTTTGAATGGGTAGGAGTGTTCTGCTTAATTCAGATACTCTGTCCATCACCACCCCCTTTATGAATCGTTTTGGCCACCACAAGTGTGGAAGGGTATACTCAGATGTGAGTCCCTTGCTCACTGCACCATCAGGATTCAAGCAAGCCGGGCCGAAGACGGCTGTAATGCCAGAAACCGGTCCCCGGAAGCTTGCTTCTTTTCCCGTAAAGAATTGGCTTGGTAGTTTGGTCTGCCCTGTTCCCATGATGCACTGGGCCAGGGACAGACTAATTTGCATGTAGCCAGGTTCTGAACTGGGATGGTGCAGTGAGCTTAAAAACGGTGATGGATCAAGCCCTGATCTTTTGACTGGGTAGGAGTGTTCTGCTTAATTCAGATACTCTGTCCATCACCACCCCCTTTATGAATCGTTTTGGCCAACACAAGTGTGGAAGGGTATACTCAGATGTGAGTCCCTTGCTCACTGCACCATCAGGATTCAAGCAAGCCGGGCCGAAGACGGCTGTAATGCCAGAAACCGGTCCCCGGAAGCTTGTTTCCTTTCCAGTAAAGAATTGGCTTGGTAGTTTGGTCTGCCCTGTTCCCATGATGCACTGGGCCAGGGACAGACTAATTTGCATGTAGCCAGGTTCTGAACTGGGATGGTGCAGTGAGCTAAAAAACGGTGATGGATCAAGCCCTGGTCTTTTGACTGGGTAGGAGTGTTCTGCTTAATTCAGATACTCTGTCCATCACCACCCGCTTTATGAATCGTTTTGGCCACCACAAGTGTGGAAGGGTATACTCAGATGTGAGTCCCTTGCTCACTGCACCATCAGGATTCAAGCAAGCCGGGCCGAAGACGGCTGTAATGCCAGAAACCGGTCCCCGGAAGCTTGTTTCCTTTCCCGTAAAGAATTGGCTTGGTAGTTTGGTCTGTCCTGTTCCCATGATGCACTGGGCCAGGGACAGACTAATTTGCATGTAGCCAGGTTCTGAACTGGGATGGTGCAGTGAGCTAAAAAACGGTGATGGATCAAGCCCTGATCTTTTGACTGGGTAGGAGCGTTCTGCCTAATTCAGATACTCTGTCCATCACCACCCCCTTTATGAATCGTTTTGGCGACCACAAGTGTGGAAGGGTATACTCAGATGTGAGTCCCTTGCTCACTGCACCATCAGGATTCAAGCAAGCCGGGCCGAAGACGGCTGTAATGCCAGAAACCGGTCCCCGGAAGCTTGTTTCCTTTCCAGTAAAGAATTGGCTTGGTAGTTTGGTCTGCCCTGTTCCCATGATGCACTGGGCCAGGGACAGACTAATTTGCATGTAGCCAGGTTCTGAACTGGGATGGTGCAGTGAGCTAAAAAACGGTGATGGATCAAGCCCTGATCTTTTGACTGGGTAGGAGTGTTCTGCTTAATTCAGATACTCTGTCCATCACCACCCCCTTTATGAATCGTTTTGGCCACCACAAGTGTGGAAGGGTATACTCAGATGTGAGTCCCTTGCTCACTGCACCATCAGGATTCAAGCAAGCCGGGCCGAAGACGGCTGTAATGCCAGAAACCGGTCCCCGGAAGCTTCTTTCCTTTCCAGTAAAGAATTGGCTTGGTAGTTTGGTCTGCCCTGTTCCCATGATGCACTGGGCCAGGGACAGACTAATTTGCATGTAGCCAGGTTCTGAACTGGGATGGTGCAGTGAGCTAAAAAACGGTGATGGATCAAGCCCTGATCTTTTGACTGGGTAGGAGTGTTCTGCTTAATTCAGATACTCTGTCCATCACCACCCCCTTTATGAATCGTTTTGGCCACCACAAGTGTGGAAGGGTATACTCAGATGTGAGTCCCTTGCTCACTGCACCATCAGGATTCAAGCAAGCCGGGCCGAAGACGGCTGTAATGCCAGAAACCGGTCCCCGGAAGCTTGTTTCCTTTCCCGTAAAGAATTGGCTTGGTAGTTTGGTCTGCCCTGTTCCCATGATGCACTGGGCCAGGGACAGACTAATTTGCATGTAGCCAGGTTCTGAACTGGGATGGTGCAGTGAGCTAAAAAACGGTGATGGATCAAGCCCTGATCTTTTGACTGGGTAGGAGTGTTCTGCTTAATTCAGATACTCTGTCCATCACCACCCCCTTTATGAATCGTTTTGGCCACCACAAGTGTGGAAGGGTTTACTCAGATGTGAGTCCCTTGCTCACTGCACCATCAGGATTCAAGCAAGCCGGGCCGAAGACGGCTGTAATGCCAGAAACCGGTCCCCGGAAGTTTCTTTCCTTTCCAGTAAAGAATTGGCTTGGTAGTTTGGTCTGCCCTGTTCCCATGATGCACTGGGCCAGGGACAGACTAATTTGCATGTAGCCAGGTTCTGAACTGGGATGGTGCAGTGAGTTAAAAAACGGTGATGGATCAAGCCCTGATCTTTTGACTGGGTAGGTGTGTTCTGCTTAATTCAGATACTCTGTCCATCACCACCCCCTTTATGAATCGTTTTGGCCACCACAAGTGTGGAAGGGTATACTCAGATGTGAGTCCCTTGCTCACTGCACCATCAGGATTCAAGCAAGCCGGGCCAAAGACGGCTGTAATGCCAGAAACCGGTCCCCGGAAGCTTGTTTCCTTTCCAGTAAAGAATTGGCTTGGTAGTTTGGTCTGCCCTGTTCCCATGATGCACTGGGCCAGGGACAGACTAATTTGCATGTAGCCAGGTTCTGAACTGGGATGGTGCAGTGAGCTAAAAAACGGTGATGAATCAAGCCCTGATCTTTTAACTGGGTAGGAGTGTTCTGCTTAATTCAGATACTCTGTCCATCACCACCCCCTTTATGAATCGTTTTGGCCACCACAAGTGTGGAAGGGTACACTCAGATGTGAGTCCCTTGCTCACTGCACCATCAGGATTCAAGCAAGCCGGGCCGAAGATGGCTGTAATGCCAGAAACCGGTCCCCGGAAGCTTGTTTCCTTTCCAGTAAAGAATTGGCTTGGTAGTTTGGTCTGCCCTGTTCCCATGATGCACTGGGCCAGAGACAGACTAATTTGCATGTAGCCAGGTTCTGAACTGGGATGGTGCAGTGAGCTAAACAACGGTGATGGATCAAGCCCTGATCTTTTGACTGGGTAGGAGTGTTCTGCCTAATTCAGATACTCTGTCCATCACCACCCCCTTTATGAATCGTTTTGGCCACCACAAGTGTGGAAGGGTATACTCAGATGTGAGTCCCTTGCTCACTGCACCATCAGGATTCAAGCAAGCCGGGCCGAAGACGGCTGTAATGCCAGAAACCGGTCCCCGGAAGCTTGTTTCCTTTCCAGTAAAGAATTGGCTTGGTAGTTTGGTCTGCCCTGTTCCCATGATGCACTGGGCCAGGGACAGACTAATTTGCATGTAGCCAGGTTCTGAACTGGGATGGTGCAGTGAGCTAAAAAACGGTGATGGATCAAGCCCTGATCTTTTGACTGGGTAGGAGTGTTCTGCTTAATTCAGATACTCTGTCCATCACCACCCCCTTTATGAAGCGTTTTGGCCACCACAAGTGTGGAAGGGTATACTCAGATGTGAGTCCCTTGCTCACTGCACCATCAGGATTCAAGCAAGCCGGGCCGAAGACGGCTGTAATGCCAGAAACCGGTCCCCGGAAGCTTGTTTCCTTTCCAGTAAAGAATTGGCTTGGTAGTTTGGTCTGCCCTGTTCCCATGATGCACTGGGCCAGGGACAGACTAATTTGCATGTAGCCAGGTTCTGAACTGGGATGGTGCAGTGAGCTAAAAAACGGTGATGGATCAAGCCCTGATCTTTTGACTGGGTAGGAGTGTTCTGCTTAATTCAGATACTCTGTCCATCACCACCCCCTTTATGAATCTCATGTCTGGAGGGCTTTTTTTTATGTTCCCAAGGCGGTGCCTCAGAAATTAGGCACCGTAATGGGATCGCCAAAAACACTTTCCGCACGGCATGGGCTGAAGAATCCATGCCGTGCAGGAGCTGGTGTTCATCGACAGACGGCGTGAGGCACCAGTAGAACTGCCATGAAAACCGTGGTGGAGAATCTTGTAATATGCTTGGCGGGACCGCAGCAGTCCCGCCAAGCGCATTACTGCTTCTACAGCGCCTCACCACCACCAGGGAATGTCGGATCCCTGGCGGCTGCAGTGTGGCAAATGTGGTCCAACAGCCCTAATTTTAATAGGGCAGACAGAAGACTGCCATCGCTGTGCCCACATGAGTCTGGCAGTCTATGGACCACCAGACTTGTAATCAAGCCCTGTGAATGGCCTGTAAAGTAGTTAGTGCCGTGGCATGGCTTACAGCTCACACGCTAAGCACTATGGGTCACTGGTCCAGTTTTTTAACCTTTCATTTATTAATAGTATTTCATTTTTTTGAAATCACATGTAAATAAAAGATATATTTTTAACCTTTCACTCACCCGCATTCCAAATCTAACCAGTATGAGTGTGTACTTGAGGAATAGATGGATGGGCAGTAATATTTGATTTTTCTGACTTTAACAAGGTGCACATTCTCTCTAGGGAAAATCTACCAATTCTAGCTATTTTCATAAACTAAACATGAAGAGTAAAGGATGGTTTGCCTCTCATTGATCCCTACAAGTTTTCTTACCCACAATGCCCTGCAAACTTCAACATGTGAGTAAACTCACACATTTTCCTTGCATTCCTGTTCCATATTCGTCCAGAATCATAAAGGAACCACAAATTTTGTACCATCCAGGGTTCCCCCAGGAAAGCTCTGGCACACATTTCCTACTACCCAGCGTTCCCCTTGGTCTTCCTATAAAAATGATACCTTACTTGTGTTGGATGCCCAAAGCAGAGTCAGACTTAAAACGTATACAAAAACAATTGTACTTATGAACATGCTGTGATATCTCCTCAATCTCTTCAAGTTTTTGCCCCTTCCCTGTCACAAGCAATTGACCCACACATACGCGTGAGGTATAATTTTACTCATGAGACCGAGGGAAATGCAGGATGGCAGGACATTTATGCTGGTGTGGTGATCCCACACAGAAATGTGATGAAATGTGAATTTTTAGATGAATGTGAGGTGTGCAGGGGAATCTGGGTAAGAAAATGTTGGGAGCACCATGCTAGCCACACCTCTCTGGAATCCCCCAGGTTTCCCTAGATAGCTGCTGAACCCGGGACCAAAAAAGCAGGTGACCCCCTTGCACAACCAGGTTGTTTTGTGAAAGATAATTTTGATGTCCCAAGAATAAGTTTTGAGCCCTTCCCTGCCGCGATCACTTGGCTCACCCACACGAGTGAGTGAAGATTTGTAAGATGCTACTCTCCCATCCAGACGAGACTTGTGGTGGGGTTGTTTATGATTCTATGTTAGAGGGTCACACAAGAGAAGGCTTCCTTTATAAGTTCAGGGTCCCCAAGTTCTTCAAGAAAGTGAAGCTGAAGTGTTTAATTTCTGCAGCTTTGTTATGTCACAAACTGAGGGCTCTATTAGGCCTACCATATTATAGCAAGTTAGCCATGATAGGGGATGGCCCAGGAACCCCCAAGTGTTTAACTGACCATCTGGCCGGCCCTCTTAGAAATAGAGGGATATGTGGAAGAGGGGAGTTAATAAATGGGGATGCATTTTTGTAATGAGACAGTTGGAAAGAGCTCATAAATGCTGGTGTGTCGAGGTTTATGTACTATCAGCTGTCCACATGGTTCGGATTAGACCATCTGCAATCCATGATGGGTAGAATTGTAACTTCAAGAGGGCCAATTAAAGAAGAAGGAAGTGGCTAATTGGTATTGACATCTTCTTGAAGTGGCAGAAAAAAGCTTGAGTTCACTGTACCATGTGTGGGAAGGACACTTGCCTCAGGAGGAGCTGGAGAAATTATGGCAAATCTCTTAGGGGAAGATTTAAGTTAACTGGTGCATTCCCAGGGATGCGCCAGTTAATGTGCGCCACAGTGCGCCACAGCTCCGCCACCCATGGTGCGCAGCATTTACAATACGGCGCACCATGGTGCATGCCAGGGAAGATGCGTGACGCATCTTTCGGCGTACGGGCGGCGCATTGCTGGAGTCATGTCGCAAGTGCAACATGACTCCTGCAATGCACAGGGGCCACCCCTACAATGCATGGTGCGTCACCCTTACGCCTGCTTCAAGCAGGCGTAAGGAATAGACGTAGAAAGTGACTGAGTGAAATCTCATAGATTTCACTTAGCTACTTTTAGGAGGCGTTCCTGCACAGGAACGCCCCCCCCTGCGCAGGAACGCCTCCTTATGGCGCAGGGCTTTCCAACGTGACGCATCTCCTAGATGCGTCACGTTGTAAATAGAGCGCATTGTTTGCGCCACCGTTGCGTCAAATTAAGTGACGCAATTGCGGCACAAAGAGGCGCAAGGGCCTCATAAATCTGCCCCTTAGAATTTATATGCTTCAGTTAAACCTGACTCACTCAAAAAGAACCATCGGTTCACTCTCCACAGAATCTATTGGACCAACAAAAGCTTGCAAAGTTGAGCACACACAAAAAAGCTAAGCCGAAGATATGTGAGAGTCAAGATGTGGACGATGTTCACATGTTTTTCAGCTTAACACAGTTCTGGCAAATAGTGTATAATAGGATTTCAGACAGCTTGGGACAGACTGTAGGGGTAAGCCCAACTCTGATGTTCTTTGAGTTGTTGGGGAGAAGGAGTGCAGGAGACAAGCCCCCCCACCCCCGGGACCATGATAAACTGCTTTTTTGTCTAATTCTACTTGCAAGAATAAAAAATGCAGGAAGTGGTGTCAGACAGAGCCCCCATCCTGAATTGAATGGTGGGGATCAGTAAGATATGAACTGGACAAAAAGGTAAAGGGTGATAAAGGTACAACTTCCATCTGAGATCCACTTGAAAAGTGGCTAATGTTGAAAGGAATGTCTGATGAATATACCTCCAATGTTAGTCACAGTACAAATGCCTCCCCTTCGGTAACTAATTTACTGGTCTCTGGATTAACTGAATAGATGCGCACAAAGGGTAGACACAGTTTGCGTATATGCTAACTTGATAAGGTATGAGGACCTAATAAAGGTTAACAAAAGAATTGGGAAGTGAAGTAATCAGTTCAAGATTTACACAGGTAAAATGCCACCCATGTGACCAGGTTGATCATTGCTATCACGTGATAATGCCATAGGGAGGTTGTATTCATAGGAAGCAAGTTCCTAGTTTTCCTCTTTCCATGACTTAACTTTCAATGATTTTTATATCTCCACATGTCATCTGCATACATAAAAAATGCATATACAATTTATTGTATTAAGTGGTCCTGTCCTAACACAGAAAGGCTAATTGAGATATGGGGGGGTGCTACATTGGTGGTGTAAAGGGGTAGAAATGATAGGAGATGATACCACCTGTGGGATTGTGTGTTCCAGGAAACCGTACAGCCAACCTAACCTAGTGCTTGGACTTGACGATAACCCAATCTATATTTCAGAATCTGCTTTTAAGAAATTGGTTTATTAGTAGTGCAGGCTGTGAAGCTTGGGCAAGTAATAGGTCCACAATTTCCCCTTACTGGGAACCAAGCACCTGATTGTGCTCGAGGTATGGAATAAAAGCAGTCCAAGGCCTACTCAGGGGAGGTGGTGTTGGCTAGTAATCACCATTCGCTGCACGCAGCAATAACACTCATTAAATGATTATCCAGTTAGTGGGTGTTTTTTAAAAAAGGAAAACTACATTTATTTCACACACTAGTAAATCCTACACATTAATTCATCAATAGATAAACCAGGCAGGTAGAAAACCTTTGGAGGTATTCTGACATTACATTTTACCACTACAGTTTCATGACACCTAAAATCACTGTACCCCCTACCTATATCAGATAGAATAAAACACTACAGGTGGGATGTCACTTTGAACAAGGCAGGCCTATTGGCTTGGTCAAAGGGTCATCACAACAATAGATATGGAAAACCTATTGACTTTGTCAAGAATCACCACACTAACATATAAGGCAATCATATTGGCTATGCCAAAGGTTCATCAAATTAAAAGTCAAATAACCCATGTTAAAAAACACCACTATCTCATCATAGTTAATATTCATGTTTCAGTGAAATCCTTCTCTAATAGGGATGCCCAATGTTTATGAAACATCAATGTGATAAAATTAGTTGTTCCAAAAAAGCATTGTAAAATCCACATGACGTGCCTGAGACTTTTTTTTTCTATAACCAACCCCTAGAGGATGATACACTCTCAGCTAAAAGCAAAATCTCCACACTTTGGAGTGCTTTCAATACGGTAGTGTAAAAGTCTGGGGATCATAAATGCATTGACCCTGCAAAGGAAGGGTCCCTTTTGAATATTTATCAAAAGAGGGGGGTGGGGGGAGGGGGTGATGCATTCCTCTATGTTCTTGCACTTCCATAATCATGGTGTTGGTCCTGCTTTCCTAGAAGCACCACAAAAAACAGAAAAGTTTACAAGTATGAAAATAAGCCTGTCCTGAGGCATAATGGTGTGCTCTCAGCCAAGAAGCTGTGAACATTTTAACAGCAGGTCTCCCATTGTGTTTGGAAATTCACACATCTTTTTCTTTTTTTTTCTTTTTGAAGGTTGGTGCCCTGTTCCACCCAGGCACCCCTTTTTTTATTTCATTGGAGCTGCGCAGGGAGCCTACTCCTGTGGAGCATAGCCAGCTCCGCACACAGTCGGCACTGTCCTCACCAGCGCAGAAGCTTGCAGTCTTCATCTCACTGTCTGCTCTGTGCAAGCAGGGTGTCCTGCTACCCCAGTGATGGGCATGGGGGAGCAGGGGCGAGACATCACTACCCCCAAAATTGTTAAATCCTGAAGCCTGCACTGACCCCCAGGTCCTGCCCACCCAGGGGTTCTGACCATAACTGCTCTGGAGCCTCACATGCTCTGTTGCTTGGAGGTCATAGGTCAAATCCTTTGTACCTCAATATCTCAGGCCCGATGAGCCAAGTTTGCTCATCTTGGGCTCACTTTGGTTCTGGTGCCAATCGCTAGCCATCTACAGCTTCGGCAGCAGGCCACCTGGCTTAAAAGCAATGTACTTTGCATGGAGTTGGTTCCACTGGCCCCCTGCACTATCCTTCCCCTCTTCCTGTATTTCTGGTGCCCCTCAAGTCCTGATGGGCACAGACATCCAGATCCTCCACTCAAAAGGTCTTTTGGTGGTGTAAGGGAACCAGTTTCACTGGTCCTGGAGAGGCCCATTGGTCCTGGAGTCAACTGTAGACAGAGTCCTCAGTCCTCAGTCCATTAGGGCATCAGGGGCTTGTCCTTCCAGTTTTCCATGACTTTGCTACCGTCTAAGTCCAGTGCCCAACTCCAAATTCAATAACACTCTGTCCGTTGTGCAAGAGTTTTAAATGGGATGGAAAGCTCTAGAAGCAAGGCACCCCATGCCAATCCTAAGGTTGCCAGTTCACTCCTGCACCCCAGTCCCAGATCTCCTGCATAACATGCTGGGACATTTAAAGATGCCGTCATCAAGCAGTCACTGTTCACGTCTTCTCTGGGGGACTCATCTTCACTCCTAGCTGATAACACAGCCAGGGACTTTCCCACCAAACCTTCAAAGGGTATCTCCCTCTTGTGTTGGGTTCAGTTGTCTGGGATTCCTCCTTTGTTCAGTGGGCATGGACAATCCCAACCCTGGTACAGAGTGACAGCTAATTATCAGATTCATATTTTATTCTCCACTTCCTCAAGAACTGAGTAAAGCACTGTTAATTACTTATTTTGTGTGGGGAGGCCTTTGTTCCCCCTGCTGGGGAACAGAGTAATTAACTTGGCCCGGAAGGGTGACAAAATGCCTTGGCTCGTATCCTGAACTGAGCAAGAGGAATATGAAAATTCTGACCGACCCTTAAGGTGTGAATGTAGAATCTTGGGAAATGCAGATTCAAAGTGGACGCACATGTTTCAGACCAGTTTCCTACCTTACGAGACTTTATTGGCTTAAGGGAAGTGAAACTGCACTTTACAGCATATCACCCCCTCGTGTGTAAAACAGTGTCATTGCAGATAAGCCAGTAAACCTTAATGACCCTACCTATTAATACCCACTAATATTATAAGGTCTAACCTCTGGTCAACATCTAACCCTACTCTATGTGACAGGCTACCTCTTTGCAATTACTGGGCTGCTCACAATGGTAATCTCACACATGCAGCCCACATACGTGTGCACACATGTTCATGTGTAACCAGCCTGGCACCTCTTATCCTCACTGCTTCGCAATGACCTTAAAAGGCGGACACTGACAGTAAAGAGGTGCAGTTCATTTACCATGTGGTGACTATGCATGAGACACAAGTAGGGAGACTCATCCACAGTGAAAAGTCCAAAACAGGGTGAACTAAAAAATCAAAAACATCTGGGCGCACTAATTGAGTAGAACCCATTTGCAACACTGCTGATCTACGATGTTGAACTCAAAGAAAGATCGAATAAGGAGCAAAGCTACAAGACTTCGCTTATCAGACAGACATGGCAATTAACCCAGAGTTGCCATGACCAATGGCACTGCTCAATCTGAGCCAAAATCTGCATGCATAGGGTGAAATAACATTTTAATTTAAACTAAATCTTTATCACATGCAGCTTTTCTCAAGAAGATTGAAGATATATTCAAATTTGGGGCCTGATTTAAAAATGGGCCTCCACACTCGTGGCAGAGGCTCCACAGTCATGGAGGAGTCTCTGGGCGTGATCTTCACTATGAGAATAATCTTGGCGGAAATTCCTCCCTGAGTGCGGAGACTTCCTCACGACTGCGGGACCTCCGCCCCTTCTGCATAGGCTCTTTGTGAATCAGACCCTTAGAGATGGGACAGAAATTTGAAAAAGTGTCAGAGTCAAGTGAAGGCTTTTTTAATATAGGAACTAAAATTGTAGCATCAGTTAAGGTTGTAATTATTCTTGGACGAATATACTGAATCTTCTTGGCAAACACAGGGATACAACTTTTGCATACTTTGTCTGGAATGATATCTGATTGATATCTTGACAGACAGCTCTAAATTCTTGATCACCCTGGAGGATAAAATGAAGAGCAGTCAGGATGCTGGTAAATGTATATCAATTTTAGGAGGAAGTGAGGACTGATGCACCTAAATGCTTGCTTTGATCATGCCGATTGTGGATTGTAAATATCCTGGAAACGTGTAACATTTCTTTGTAAAACCTTCAAACACAGAAAATGTTATGTTAATCTGATTGGTAGAGCGCTTGTTAGAGCATCAAATTGAGCTAGAAAAGCCAAGTTCTCATCCTCTCCCTGTACCTATCAAAGAAGGAGCACAGTCGCAACATACAGTAAAAAGACTTCCACAGCTTAGGTCCTAGGAAGGTAAAGGATAACCCCACTTGTCTGGCTAATTTAACTACAGAAACCACAGCCAAATGTTAACTCCCCTTTGGAACGTAGGCCCAAACCTCATCATAGCTTTATGCATATAGCGAAGGCTTTGAAATAGATAAGATTTTCAATTGAGAGTCAATCAAGCTTCCAAAGATGATTAAAAAAACAGACTCATACTGCAGAATAATGCATAAGAGGCTGGCTGCAGCATTCTGGATGGTCTGGAGCGTTATCAAAGATGATTTGGTGGCTTCCAAATATATTACATTGCCCTAATCTAGTCGGAGAACATTAGAGCTTGAACAATTGTCCTTTGAGAGAACGAGAGCATTAGCCTTAAAATGGTGCCTCAAACGTCCGAGTAAACCAAAATAACCAGCAGACACTTGGTGTATTTGATAGTAAATAGAGAGCTTTCTGTCAAATCAGAATCCTAGGTCTTTGGCTACCTGGCTTGGAATGGGGAAAGGTTCTAGCTCTTCAAGCCCCATGATTGCTATGGAGAGTATACTTAGATAGAGCTCTAAATCTATCAGCAGGATCATTAGGGGAACATAAAGGGGTTGATTCCGATTCGGGAAACGAATCCGTACGACGATTCGTATTCGTAGCTGTTTCTGTCCAAATCGTCCAAATACGTCCGAATCACGTAGTACTATCCGTTCCGAGAAAATACGTCCGAATCATTGCGAACCGTACGAAAATAAAGGGTAAATCCGTACGACATCGACCCGCACAGCGAACCGTACGATTCGTAAAAATGCCGTACGACCCGCCAAGTATGATCCGGACCGGGGAATGAGTACGCGATTCGTATGGTCAACGTCGCGTATGAGCAATTCGTACGGAGGGCTACACTATCACATATGCACCTACCCCTAAAATCAAGGGGTGTACGCACGGGGTGTACGCACCGTACACCAACGACACTGGGGTGTACAAACCGTACCCCTACGGTCCGTACACCTATGAACATGGGGTGCACGCACGGGGACATACGCACCATACCCCTGAAATCCAGGTGTGTACGCTCCGTACCACGATGCACCGTACCTCTGCAACCATGGGGTATACGCACCGTACCCGGGGTGTCAGTTTCGTATGCATTTCAAGGCAAATTCTGCTTTTACGGACGTTTTAAGCTCCTGTAGAAAAAGAGTCGTACGGAGTGTAGTCGATACGATTCGTACTTGCTGGGTCGGAAAATGCAGCTTCGATCCGAACCGACATCGCGTACTGCGCGTTCCGAATACGATTCGTACAGATTGGTGAGTTGTACGGTCTTCGGTACGATTTGTATGGAGAACTGCTTTGGGTATACGTCGTACTACATCGTACGTACGGGTGTGGTTCTGCATACGATTCGTAGGGCAAAAACGCTCCGTACGGCTATTCAGAGTGCATTTTACCGAATCGGAATCGGACCCAAAATGTGCTGTGTATTAAATTATTTTTTTGTTTTTTCATTAATATTTCATATATTCTATTTTGCTTTTGTCATTTCAGTTTCAACCAGAGATTATCATCTTTGCGTCAAAGGAGCTCCAATTGGCAGAAATGACGTATTTGCCAACCAAAGCTCTTTAAACAACTTGTCCCTTTTAATTGTCTAGGGTACAGCCGAATTGATAACTGGTGAAATGTGCATTTGACATGGTTACACAACCCTTTGTTTAACAGGCCCACAAAGTAGCACACTTTAAGAACTGCTGCAAAAGCATTGAAATGCACTTGTAAACGTTTTGTGAGAATTTTATTGACATCCAAATGAATCTGGTGCAACTTGAGTGAAAAACGGGAAGACGTGTTCCAATCAACCAGAATTTGTTGAAACGTCCAACTGATGTGTAGGTTACCTATGCAACGTGTAAACTAGCTACCAACGAAAACTTGATAGCATCCAATTAGGCAAACAATAATGATAAAAAGTGGTCAGACAGTAGAGCCCTAAGACTGTCAACAATTCATGTTCTTAGGGAAGAGCCCAGCCTAGTTTCTATCTGCAGGCCCTCGATATACTCTTACAAGGTGGGATTATACATTTATGCTGATGACATGCAAATCCTCTGATGGAAGATGACTGACAGTCATAAACGTACATCACTCAGTGTTATGGATGATGGGACGGTGAATATCAGCTTCGAGATGTTCCTCCTCTGCCTGACACCCTACTCTTGAATGCTGGGATCTGCTTCAGGATCCTGAGCCCCTGCCATAAACCCAGCTAT
This sequence comes from Lissotriton helveticus, assembly GCF_964261635.1. Taxonomy (NCBI): domain Eukaryota; kingdom Metazoa; phylum Chordata; class Amphibia; order Caudata; family Salamandridae; genus Lissotriton; species Lissotriton helveticus. The sequence goes on along the minus strand of NC_136063.1, from coordinate 595,238,737 downwards.
ATGAACCTCCGCCTGGTCATACTAGTTGAGAAAGGACTGATACTCAAAGAATCAACAGACCTTATCGCCTATGGCAACTTCATATGCTATAAAGGGGACTCTAAACTCCCTTTGATGTGTTTTAGTTTCCAATTCAATGTACTAAGATTGTTGCAACTCCCTCATCTACATGCTCTCTTGTTCCCTCAGTGATATTAGTTGCACCATGCGCGAATATCTCTGACCACCAGCTTTGTTTCCAAACTCTTTGGGAGACAATGGCAGGATAGGAACACACGCCTTTATCTGATTCCTCCCAGGTAAATGCCTTTCCATGGATCTTGACTGATATTCTCTTACCTCTGTCACTGAGTCACCTCTTCTCCCCTTCGCCGGCAGCTCTGTAGGTGTATAGATACTTGTACAGCTGATCGTCTTCTGTCAAGCATGCATGGTCCATTGTTAATGGATGATCAGTTATAGCTATTGTTCTCAATTCACAATAAGAGAAAATGTGGTGGTTTCATTTTCTAATTTAACATTTTTAATTAGTCACGATATATAATTCATATGCCAGATTTTTATGGTAGCCCTTGAGTTTTTATTATCTGTATTTCGTTCTTTCTCAGGTTAGTTCTAAATGTCAGTTTTATGTTATCATGAGGGGTTTACATGCTCTTCGTCTTCTTTGAATCATTTAACTAATATTGCATTATAGCAGTCATTTTATTTTGCTATTGGTCATTTACTGGTGTTGTGATAACTCATGAGACTTCATAGAGCTCTACAGTGAATACTTTTATTTCTTCTCAGACACCATAGACTCCTACTTGTGTAGTACAGATTCAGAGTGAAGAAGAGACAATCTAACTCCTACAGCCTACTAGAAATTATTAAATAGAACATAGAGATTAAGATGCATATATGAGAATGGAAGACATTTTCAATTCAATTCGAAATAACTTTATTCGATTTAAAAGCAGTAGATCATACAAGTAAGTACATAGAAAATATTACACATGGATTTAAACACTCACGAAATTAAAATAATTTTACAGTAAAAACCAGTTAAAAATAAGTGCGTAAGAATTACAGAGTTTAGGAACACATCGAGAAATGTGCCGGATATCCATACTTGGGATGAACAAGGAGGACCAAATTAAAAGTCAGGTTTAAATGTGCAGTATAATATTGTTGACAGGAACTGCGTTTGACGCACGTAAAGGGGAGATAGAAAGAGGACAAAAACCTCAATATAGGGTCCTCCATGCACTCCCAATATCCCCCATTGATAAGCAGTATCATTGCCTAAACTATATTAAAACCACACTATTCATAGCAATTCTGGCAAACCAGCCCAGCATTGTGTGTCTCGCCCTTAGTGCTGTATTTAAAAAGGCGCAGGCCATCATGATAATTTCAGGAGAGCACAGAGATTGTAAATGGAGGAGGGCTGGTCTACAGCAGGGGAGGCCAAGACTCCGTAGTAAGGTTCTCAAAAAGTGCCTTCGTGCTATGCTGTGCAAGTTACAGAAAAACATAAAGTGCATTAGTGATTGTGCTGAATGATTATCACAGGGGTAGGAGGAAACTAAGGGGCATATTATCAAGACAGGCGATAAAATTACGCTAAAACGGCGATAAGGGCTTGATAATATACTCTATGGTATTCCAATTGAAGTTCAGGTTAGCTGTTCTTCACATTTAACATGGGTTTCAATTGGAATTCCATAGAGCATATTATCAAGCCCGATACCGCAGTTTTCTGCCGCTAAAGCGGCGATAATGTTATCGCCTGCCTTGATAGTATGCCCCTAAGTTCCCCTCGGAATCAGAAAATGTTTAAAGAAAAAAGACCAATAAATTGTCCCTGCTCTGAAGCGGAAAAGAAGAGGCCGCTCCCATCCTGACATTTTAATCGACAAGTACAGTGGGGAAACCTCTCAGTATAAAAAGCTACAAAAGTGTAACATCGAGGGTTTGGATTATTCGGGTTTCAACCTAATGTTTGCACAGTGGTCTTTACACAATTTTTTCACCTCTGTCCTAGCGTGTTTGGGGATGCGACTGGGTTTGGTAAACCACCAAAAATATCCTGTATGTAGCTTAACCAGGGTATAGAGTGGGCCCTAATCAGCGTCATACAGTCAGATATAAAATCCCTGCAGAGTTTAGCGGCGGGGTTTAAACATATGCTGCCTCATAATAAAAGAGCCAGTTCAGCGTTAGGAGTAAGACCAAAACCCTTTCAATATTTGTTCATCAAAGGAGACACTGCACTCCAAGAAGCTTTGGTGACATTTGTGTATTAAAATAAAAGCCTTCAAAGTGCCCACAACGTGTTTCGATTTTCATCTTTAGCTAGTGGGTGTAGTCTCTAGTAGTCATCATTACCATGTTTTTTATATAGTGACAGGGATTGTGGGAAATGTAGTTTCTAAGTTTGCAGCATAGTGCTATATTTAAAAGTTGAAGTCATTCATCTGTTTGTTTTTATAGTAAAATCTCAACATTGCACAATTCATTACTATTATGCAGCCCGATATTGCTATTGGGAAAGAAGGTCCAGAAGCCAGCAGCTCATTTGCTTGAGCCACAACAGTAATGAAGTGTGCAATGTTAGGAATAAAAACAAACAGATGAATGACTTCAATTTTTAAAGATAGCACTATGCTGCAAACTTAAAAACTACATTTCCCACAATGCCTGTCACTATATAAAAAACATCGTAATGATGACTACTTAAGACTATACCCACTTGAGAAAGACGGAAATCGAAACAAGTCATGGGGACTTTAAAGGCTGTCATTTTAATACATCAATGTTGCCAAAGCTTCTGGGAGTGCAGTGTTTCCTTTCGTGAACACACACACACACTCACACACATATATAAATATATATATACATGTATATGTGTATATATATATATGTATATATATTCACTGAGAAAAGCAAAGGTTAAAGTAATTTTTTAGGGCCCCATTAGGATGGTGGGGGTCCGCGTCGGACGAAAAGACTGTCCGCCGCTTTTCCGCTGGTCGACTTTTCGACCGGCGGAAAACATGGTTATTATGAGGGCAGTGTCTGCAAGACACCGCCATCCACATTAGCATGCAGGTGAAAATGTGCTTTTGTTGCCGCCATGGAAAGGCATGTGGTCTTTGCCTTTGGGGGCCCGTAGCGGGCCCCCTGGAAGTGGGGGGGGGTCAGGGTGCACATGGGGGGTACCTATGATACCCCCTGCATTTGCATGCACAAGGTGGCATGCACCGCGCGGGGCCTGTCACGTTGTGCACACAAATGTACGACGTGCATTCTCAGCATTGGGGCAGGCGGTGCTGTGAGCACTGCCCGCCACAATGCTAGGAATAGAGCTTGCCACCGCCACCGTACATCCTAATTTCACGTGTAGGACCGCCGCACCCCTTGCGGACGGGCCCACATTCCGTTACGTGGCCGGCGGACAAATCGTAATGGAGCCCTTAGTTAGGTTTTAATTAGGTGCTGAAATATGATATGAAATAATGGTTAAAAACGACTGAAATTTGCCAGTATTGTTTAGTAAACTAACTATAGCTTTCACGCCCCACTGTGCACTGATTATCACCTCACATACTACATCACTAATAACACACTAAATGGAATTTCACTGATGACATCTCAAATGACATAATTGATGACATCACTGATGACATCGTCCAATAGTTGTGCCATTCAACAAAAAACATCTGTGTCCAAAGTTCTACGACAAATCAAGTCTTAATGAACTTAACCTTTGGCCACATGCAAACCACCTATCTTCAAATTGACATACATTCTATGGTTGTTACCCTCTTTTTACTGGTATTCACCCATGTAACAAAGAAAATGGCTCCATATACTGTAATGTGGTCACCCTGTTTTTAAACCTTTACTCCCCCCCAAAAAAAGATTATACTCTAATCACCTTAACAGGATCACCTTCTCAAAGACTTCATATGACCCACAATTTTAAGTGAGGAGGTTGACAGCTTGGGATTTACTACCAATAAGACTCCTGCTGACATGCCCAATGGACAACCCTGTGTAATTTTCTAAAATGCAGTACACACATTCCTGAGATGAGCATAATTGCATACATTTAAGAGTCATGCTTACAACCCAATTGTGAGCAAAACCACGTCTATGTGGTTCATAACTACATTCTACATTGCTCAACAATCTGTAATCTGTAATGCCTCAAAATCTTCAGCAAAGTTTTGGAAATAAACATCCACACTTTAGAAACATCCAAGTTACATATATGTTATGTGTAACACTATAGCACAACTATTTCACATGGTCAGGACATCCACTGGTCGATAATCTATTATCAATACAAGCATTAGCCTTTCTCTCAGATTTGGCTTTAAGTCACATCTTACTTTGAAACATGGCTCTGCAACCCCTATTATGAGCGCTCATCCCTTACCTTCTTTAACACAGAGTATTATTTGCTCTCTAAATTTCACTGGTTTGTAAATGGTGCACCTATAACTTTAAAAAATGCACAACAACACTTGCCTGAATGACGTACCCTTTAAAATATGGTCAAATTGGCATACACTTGGCTAGCAACATTAATTCCCTTATATGGCCCTAGTATATGGTAGCATATGTACTCAGGGCCTGTAAATTAAAGGCTACCTGGGAACTTTAGACTTCATGTTGCCACCTACTGAGGGTAGCACTGTAAACTATTATCTCAGGCCTGACACTGGAGCCGAGGAGCAGTTTAAGCCTGCCATTTCAAATTGGCAAAATGAAACCTTTGCCTGGCATAAACCTTCCTTTTTAATACTTATACGTCGCCACTAAGATAGATCTAAATGCCAATAGGGCAGGGCGCATGCTATTTAAAATGTAGGGCCTGTATAATGTTTTACATTTTCTTGCACTGATAAACCTCCAAAGTTTGTTTTTCACTCTGGAAGCTGGCCTCCCATAGACTAACACTGTTTACCCTTTTACATTTAATAATGGCTGAATTCAATTTGGGAGCAGCTAAAAAAATATTTCAAACACTCTTTCTAATTTTTATTTAAAATCCAACTTAATCCAGAGGGGAAGGAGTAACTGACTGGAGCCAGTTTATGAGTTTGACCCAGGGGCGGCTCCTCATTACGGCAGAGGAGCATCTCCCCACTAGGTGGTAGCAGAGCTAAACACTTGAAAAACTATAATGATAATACACCAATTTTATTATTGTTTTATTTTTCTTTGTACCTGCGGCTGCCAGAAAGTGTGTCATAGGGCGGGGCCATGCACTCTGTGCAGCAGCAGTAGGGAGGAGGGCTGATGGGTACTACTAAGTGTGCATGACTGTTTGGCCAGCCGTCTTAGGCTCCCAGTCCCTGCCTGAGCGCTGAACCATGGTGCTCAGACCAATCCCTGAGATGTTATCTTGCTGAGAATGCTAAAGCTTAAGGAGTTAGGTCCCGGGACGTGGGGGGGGCTGGACCCTCTCAAAACAATAATATACAACTTGCTCCCCTCACACTTCTTTGTTGCTTGATAATACAAGTACATGAATCAGGACTACTTCTGATTATGTAGGTTTATTTAGTTTCACCCTTTACTTTTCAATTTCAAATACAAAAAGGTTTTTCATTGCATGTTTGAGAAACACGAAACATATAACACGTTATGACAAATATGAAAACCATGAATGACAACACAATAATTTCAAAAACATCAAATTCAACAAAAATGAAACAACACATTGCACATTATTTTAGTATTGCAGCATTTGTTCAAAATACTCAAATTGGAAAGAGAAATGCTGGTATCAAAAATACTCTTTTTCATAAGATCATTGAAGGACAAAGAGTCTGAAAGAGGGCTACATGGATACAAATCAATGAGTCCAAATCGCAGTAAATCCTGTTTGTTTTGTAGCCTTCTTTATGCCGACGCGTTTCGAACCCGTTAATTGAATGAACGGGGTCTCATCAGGGCCTTGTCACTTCTATATCTATATGTTATGTGCAAAAAGAGAAAAGAGAGAACAACACCTTAGTTCTGTTGTTCTGACCCATTTCGCTTCACTTAACCTCTGCCTTTAAACAAATTCGTACCTGTAACTTTACGTGTAGCCGGATTCAAAAGGTTCAACAGCCTTCTAGCTCTGTAACTGTCTCTGGGAATTCTGTAAGAATAGTTATAACTATTTAGAAAAATGGAGACTGAGTGGTGATCTCCCTAGCTCATGAACGGTGCTTCCAATTCATACCTGTTTGTAGCACCGCTGCTCCTAAAGTGTGTCTTCGTCTCCCATCTTGCTGAGAATAGCATTCCCAGAATGAGAGCAGCCTCAGAAATTGGCATCTGGGAGCCTGCGCAGTGTGATCAGCCCGAGACCAGATCAGCTTCAGGATCAGGAGAGGAGCATTGCGACAGGTAAGTTTTATAAATTTTTATTTTGTCGGTTTCCCCCCTGCCCCACTGCTCCGGATCCCATGCAGCCAACACTGGATTGACACCCACTCATAGGCTGACATTGAGCATAAAAGTGGCATCCCCAGATCTGCCCTGCTGTCTGAAACCTAAAGGAATTCTTGAACTGCTTACCTGGAACACAGGATCCCAAAAGTGACTCCAAAGGTCAGATAGCTGACCTCCTGTTTGAGCTACAAGAATACAAAGGATACCAATGTAGAAAGATGGCTCTGTACATGCTCTACCAAAATGAGGTATAGTGTGCACAGAGTCCAGTGGAACCCCAAAGGTAAGCAGAGGTAAAAGTGGATAGCACCTTACTCTCTATTTGTGGTAGTGTGGGTGAGCAGTAAGGCTTTATCAGAGGGTAGTGTTAAGCATGTATTGTAAACACTCAGGCAAGAAATGATGTCACACACTCAAAGACAGAACTCAGACCAATTTGTTTGTATGAAAAATATTATTGAGGTATTTTATGTCTAGATCCAAGCCAAGTCTGGTGCAGCTAAGTGAAATAATACTTTGCAAAATATTATACAATGATTTACAGTTGAATGCAGGTTCAAATGCAGTTGAATGAATTACAGGTTAAATCAACAGTTTGAAATTACTTTTTAGTTACTTACAGATTACTGTACGTTATTTTTTAGATTGCATTTCAAGTTACTTTTGCTAATCAGTGTGATATGCCTAGATAACACACAGAGACATTTCCTACACAAAAGGTAAGTAATTCACTTTTAGTACATTTGCAGGTTTTCAATGTTTCATACAAACCAACCCCACACGTAAAATAATTTTCAAGGAAAAGCAGTCAATGCAATCCTATAGAAGGAAATGAAGTTAACAGTTTGCATGTAAGTACTAATTTGTGGGAGTTGGTATTCTGGGATGAGAACCAGGGTTCCCCCAGGGTCGAGGATGCACTCTCAGAACACCCCCAGCGGCACTAGGGCGGCCAGGTACAGGAGGGTGAGGCCCAAGGTTATCCAATAGGGGATAGAGGGCCTCTGGTTGGTGACTGCCCACGAGCAGGCCACAAGTTTGTGGGAGCAAAGCTCCTGGCGGTAGGCTCAGGGCAAAGGGGGATCCGAGTTAGCACCCAAAGTACACCCGCAGCGGTGCAGCGGCGGCTGGCTGCAGGGTGCTGGTTTGGCTTTGTATGCCCTGTTATTTTCAATTGGGACTCTCTGGTTGGTAAGTTGGTATACCTGGGGATGCTGGGACACCATTGGTTGGGCCACCCAAGGCCATGGGACATCGGGTGCAGGGTTGTCTTTAGGTGTCGGGTTCTCTTACCAGCTCTGGTCTCAGTCAGGGGATCCTCCAAAAACGGACTACAGGCAACGATTGGAGATTCAAGCAGGTCAGAGATCATCAGATTTCAGGTCAGGATCACAAGGAGTCCTGCTCGTGGTGTTCTTCTGTCATGTATTCCTATAGGTTCTGAATCGATCCCCCTATTCCTGACCCTATTCTAGTTAAACAAACCAACAAGTTAACTAGCAGTCAGCCCATGAGGCAGAAAACCCCCATGATGCAGATACCGTTATCTGACGCAGTCACACTACGGCACAGGAACGTGTTATCTGATTAGGTCATAACGCTTGCGATCTAATTAGACAAGCGATATTCCTCCAGCCCCTGATAAGGCATACGGAGTTCTCATAACAAATCAAACCTATGACAACCTGGGCAAAACCCTGCGGCCATTGTTTTGATTTCACCGAGAACTTCAGTAAAAGAATGTGCTAACGAGCAAGTCGTATGACATCCTTATTGACGTATCTATGTCCATCCTTACGTCAATCTCGGCACCTTAAAGGTATAAATATTACCGATCTTGCCCTCTGCAAACACACGCGTGGTGACGAGACGGAGCAGCCATACTTGCCGAAGCCAAGAGCAGAGCAGACCCCGCTGGCAGCAGCCCCGCCTTCCTGACGCGCTGAGAGACGCGCTGCTTTCTCCTGCCGAGAATCCAGCACCGGCGTTTTTGGGTAGCCCTCGCAGGCAGCCTGGAATATCGAGACCAGAGAGAGAGATACCATCCCTCATTCATCCTTAATTCCAGGTACAGAACTGAATGACCCCTCACAGAGAATTCTTTAGTCATTCACTTGGCAAAAACAAACTTAACTTAAACTGTAACTTTCTATTCCCGCCCACGCATTAGACTTAGGTCAGGTACACGGGGTAGGCGTATCTAGAAACACCAGTTGAGTACGTTTAGTCAAATGTATATGTGTATGTAATATATTTTATTCATTTTAAAACATCTTATGGCTTAGAAACCATATCAATGTTTTTACAGTATTATTTTATACTATTGCTTTTAATGTATGCACTTTACTTAGCTATAAGTATTGCAATAATATCGATCCATTTCTCTTGTATGAGAAAAGAGACTGATCAATAAATAACACCTTTTTATTGAACACGCCCGTCTCTTCCTTTTCTCTACATTCTGATGAGACTAAGAATGCACGTACTGACTGAGTAAAATAAATTGCCTTTTGTTCACACGACTCTCGAGATATACTCTTGATTAGGGGAGAGCAAAGTTGTCATGTTCTATGGTTGTCAGAAACTAAATCCCTTCTTGTCTAATCAGGGGAGTTAATTCTTTCCTGAACATTCGAGAAAGTTTCTAGTGAACTCTGAGCTAAGCTGGCAAACCCAAAACTTTAAGTCTAGTATCGACAGTAGTAGACCTAGTTAACGTCTGGCCTAGGCCTTTACTGCTGTAGGTATTATTCCAATGCGCAGAGCCTATTGGGATGATAGGAACTACACTACATGGCGCCCAACGCATTTGGAAAGGGCGATAAAACTAACGTAAGACATTTAGAGTAACTCAGTCGTGCTTTCTCACTCAGACCCCTTTTCCCAAATACTCCAAAGACGTCTGGAGTGGGTGAAAGGTTATATCCGCCAGACCTCGCAGGAGGGAACTCCTATGTATGGTTCTTGGTATAGTCAACGTTGAAGGATACACTGTTCCAAAATATTGTGCATCTAATCTTTGTTTCCATAAGAAACCTGATCTGCAAACAAAAGAAAGAACCTTCAGGACAGTAAAATGTCAGACAATGAAGAAGAAAGAGAGGCAGTTAGATTAGCAGCTGAACTCGCAGCGGCTGATGCTGCAGCACTAGATGCGGACGGGGATATAATACTCATCCCGGTCATCAAAAGGAGATCTATAACCCTGAAACTTATAGAAAACGGACTGACACCTAGAGGTGGCACAGTCATATTCGTAATTGAGGCACACGAATATCGGCAGACAGAGGTATACTATTCATGGATACATTTTCCAGCAGCAAATGCTGTAACAAAGTACTTCCACTATTACAAAATAGAGGAACCTCCTAATGAGTACACTCCTTTCGAGGAGGTGGAAGTACCACTCAAATTTCAAGAGCATTTGCTCTTATTTGATGGCGCCCTAAAACATAACAATCACATCACCAGGCTCGGTCCTTTGGGTAGACCAGGAGCAACGTGGCCGGTCCTAGCCGGATACACACCACATCCAGACATCGATGGGATGTCTGCACCAAACCTTTTAACACAGCTAAAACAATTAATAAAAATTCATAGACAATTAGTTCAGTATGTGATGCGGACATCAACAATTCAGCCAGCGATTAAACTTCCACAGCTGATCCCTCACCAGGGGAACACAAATAAAATTACACCACAGAACATCCAATCCTGCCTAGGTAAAGTACCGGCTAAACGGGAACAAATACCATTCTGGTTGGCACAGAAAATTACCCAAATAGAGGCGGTGTTTCCTGACACCTCCCCGCTAGAAAAGCACAGGATTCTGACTATCTGTCTCCCAATGGGAATCGCACCACACATAGAGGACTGTGACACTTGGGGTACAGTCTTTGCTTCCATCTACACAAAAACGCACGGTGTTCCATCCATTTCGGTAATACCAGATGTGCTAAAACAAATTCAAGATGAATATGGTCCTGAACCCGCTTTAACTCTTGGTATGAAATTACTAAAAGACTTCAAGCAGGTCTCGGCTATATTATTAGCCAACATAAAGGGAGAAGCAGCAAACGTGGCGATCCGCCAGAGGTTAAAAGAGACAGATATAGCAGACCAACTAGCTGAAATTGCCAGAATCATAGAAAAATCCTATGAGGAACTAGGTAGAGATAGTTTAGGTGGAATACCAGTAAAACCACAACTGACTGAAAGTCCAGAAAAAATATGTTTTAATAATAATTCACCAAAAAAGAACTGGGATGGAAACAATCCAATCCTAAAGAAAAGAAATTCCAGTCCAGAGGAAGGTCTCCTAGGCGAAGAGAGAAATCTCCGAACCAAAGACACAGGTCACCCCAGAGTGACCCCTCTGGGAAAAGATATAACCTTAGAAATAGGGATAATATAAAAAAGCCTGATAGATATCAAGACTTTGATACCCGTCCCTCTCAATCTTTTCAGACTTCCTCGCAGAAATCGGAAAGAAGAGGACGATCAGAACAAAGAGAAGAGCACGCCAAGTCCAAAGACAAGGAACCTGCTCAGCTAAAAAAGAAATTACAATTTCCAAAAAAGAAGGTAGCCAGTATCAAGGTAGTTAACAATGCCGAGAATACTGAGGACACAACTGAAAAACGGAGAGTGGGCTCGGACAATGCTAGACAGTGCAGCAGAAGTGAGCATAGCTCGCAAAGTCCTTATGAATCATCTGGAGACAGTGGACACGAATGAATATCTTCAAGTGGAAACTGCGGACACCAGAGTTAGCAAACCTCACAAGATATACGAGATAACATTATGTATAGAGGGAGATAAGACTAGGAAAATAAGGGGACTATTTTGGGATAACCTATCCGAGGGCTATGACATCCTTCTAGCTGAAAAAGACTGGCCACCAGAGTTTGTTAGGGAGTGCCCTCATGGCGAAGAAATAATTATGCCTGCCTTCTCGAATCATATCCCGATTCATAAAAAATACACACTTGCCAGAAAATGGGCAGTGGCTTTAGCTCCTGCCTTATATAAAAATCATGTAGGATGGGATGAGGACTCTCCTCCTCACAAAATCCAGTTAAAATCACAACCAACTGCACAAAGGCAGTACCCAATTAAGCAAGAAGCTAAAAAACAGGTAAATGAAATACTAGATCAGCTAGAATACCAGGGGGTGATTGAAACTTGCACCTCACAAATGAACAACCCTTTGTTTCCGGTCTCCAAACCAGACAATTCATATCGTCTAGTTTTGGATTACCGACACCTTAACACATGTTGCAAAACTTTTGCAGTGCAAAACTCACACAGTGCTGCACTAATGAATAACATAGTGCGCAAAAAATACAAAACAACCTTGGACATCTCTAATGGATTCTTTTGTCAAAACATAGCACCAATAAAGCAGAAACTGCTCTGGGAACAAATAGCTCTTTTACAGAAAGAACTACCAAAGACTCATGTGACACACTCACTGAGTCATCAGCGTGATGGCGTTCACGTTGCAGGGAATTCATTGGCTGAGACAGCCACAGCGGCAGCCACTAAATCGGCTCCCGTAGATCGAAAAAAGCGTACATTAAAATACATTGACGGTGAAACAGTGCTGGCAGTGAAAACGTCATCAAAAGGCGACTGCTCAGCGTTACTGATCAACTATCCACTCAATTATACATACATAATCGATGCAAACTCCGTCCCTTTTGCTCGAATCCCTGGAGTGGGGGATAGAGTGATTCCAAACATGGACAGGAGAAACTTGTTAATCGCAGACGCACATATGGGCGAGGGTCTCAGACACCTCAAACTAAAAGATTCTCTGGAAGAATTACAATCATGGTACTGGTGGCCAGGCATGAGTCTGCGTCACACCATGTTTGTAAAAAACTGCCCAAACTGCAACAGAGATCGCAGTGGGGAGAGAAACAGTTTAATACCTCGTCGGTTTACTCCAGGAGAAATCAGGAGTAAAAAGGAAGGGTTGCGATTAACTTATACAGGCTAGTTCCACTTATAATGTAGATCATCAGCACTCGGCTGACGTCCGGACTGTTATACAAAGATTTGCGAGTCTAAATGGCATATACGCTAAGAGCATGCTATGTTTGACCATTGTCTCCACTCTAGCCCTCAAGCCTGGGGGGAAACATGGCCAAATGAGCATAGCCCAGCGGGAATCTTCTCACGTCCTTCCTGAGGGTACGGGATGGTGTAAAGAAAAAACCAAGGCATAAAGCAATCTATAATGGAAAGGATATTAGGTACGGGAGCTGGGTGGGTCAAACATCTAATAAGTGTCCAACGTAGTCTCAATAACTTGCCAAGAAATTCTCTGAAGGGATTCAGTCCGTACGAATTATTATTCGGAACTAGGATGATTATCTCTGACCTTGACAGTCAGACTTCAGTGGTGAAAGAAAAAAGCTTTGATATCAAAGACCGTTTGGCTATTTTGCAGGACTTAAACAAAACAAGAAAAGACCTGAGCAACATAAAGTTGAAACAACAGCCAACAACCACTGAAGAACCACCACCTGTCCCAGCAAGACCTGTCTGGATTCCAAAAGTCGGGGATCTAGTCAGGGAGAAGATCGCGGTAAAGAAGGAATTTGGGCCTTCTTACAGAAAAGCAGTTCCTGTCTTGTCTGTCAACGGGACAAGATCAGTTGTACTACCGCCACTTGCTGGTAAAAAGGAGAACCGAGTTGTATCCATCGACCTGGTAAATCCACAACATGTGGCCGATAACAAACAGTAGGCCAAGTGGACTCCCAATAAGTAGCAGAACACCAAGGTTTGCTACCAGTACAGAGGTTCTTACGAAGAGGCTCATCACATTCGAAACGCCTACAGAAGAACAACAAGGACTATGCAGCAATGCAATAGAACTCAGACCTCTGAAAACCCAAATAAAAACATTTAGCAGAGACACACCAATCTATAATGAGGTACCAAGTGAAAATGCAACCAATGAACCAATTGGAACAATTGACAGAACTGCTTCCGGCTACTTCATAAACTTCGATGATTCCTCTGAAGGCTTCACTGAATCAAAGACACAGCCATCATCAAAAACCTTTAAAGATAAAGCTAAAGAACTTTTGAAACAACTGAAAGAAACATATCTGATTTCTCCATGGATTGAATTTTGGGTGGGTTTTGGTGCATTTATCCTCATACTTTGGCTCATCATGGTACTTACTTTGGGACGCTTCATTGAGGGAAAATATGCTAAAATGGACACAGCAAGTCAGAAAATCAACTTGATCCTCAAGCCACACACATCTTCACACGTCGAGAAAAGAGAACTTTCTTCAGCCAACTTCACAGCCAATCCGATACCTGGTGGGGTAGCTTGGGACAACACTGACTATGAAATTTATGGTCCGGTCGAGATCCTGAAATATCCACACCAAATTAAGATCTCCTTGAGTGACTTTGTAAAACCAAACTCATTTGCTGATGATTGGGACTTCGAAAGCATTAATAATATGACGTCTGATTTAGTAATGTCTGCTAAATTTACCAAACATGATTATTTGCAGGGTTCTACCAATTATGATAGTATGTACTGTTATAACCACTATGGTAACCATTTTTTACATAGATCTGCACAACCTAGAAATGTTTTAAATTATAATCAATGGGAACATTGTGCAACACCTCTAAAAGGGAGCTCAAGAACCGTTTACGACAAATATTCATATTTTTCAGGTTTTAACACAAGTAATGCTGAAGCATTTTATTTTAAATTGTCAAACAAGACAGGGACCAAGACCATGATAACCAACACAAAATTGTTATATTCAGACTCATTCTTTGAAAAAATGAATACTTTTGGATTTGATTATTGGGACAAAAATGTTGAATTGAAAAGTGTTTGGGGTACAAAAGAATGGCAAGTACAGGGTATAGAAGCTTTGTTTAGAGCCTGCATGATCCCAGAACAAATGATATTTTTAAACGACACTGTTCAACAGACCACCTGTCTTGGCTTAGCCAAAATCAAAGATTTAAATAAACCGTCTATTCCAAAGCCAACAATGTTTAGCAATAACTCTGATACAGATGAAGAGATAGACGTAAACCATATATTAAACCAAAACAGAACACATCCTGATTGGAAACAGTGGTTGATCTGGCCCACAGATACTAGTAACTGTCAAGACAGATTCCTGAACAAAACGCAGGGGTTCAAAATGACCAGGCCAGACCCTAGATATCCCCAAAGACATCACCCAGGGATAATAACCACCTACAGTGTGGGCAAATTATGCCTTCAATGGCTACAAACTTCCACACTGGCAGAAATTAAGCAACACCTAACTTTACTTACTGATGGTGCTGACTTGCATGATTTCACTATGGGACCACGCAAACAGCGTCAAAAGCATTTCATAGCAGCCTCTGTATATGCAGCATACAATGAGGCCTGGAAGGTTACTCAAATTGAAACAGCAGAGAGAATACGGGAAATTGACCGTATTAATTTGGAAAAATCACTTTCTGTAGTGGACAATGGGTTAATGACTCTGTCCTCCAGAATTTTTTCTTTGGACAGCATTGTGTCTTCAGCAATCGATATATTATCGCAAGACTTACTGTTATTACAACACGGTCAGTCACAATTGCGTTCTATTGTACAGCTTGGCTGGACGTTACAAAATCTGCATTCAGGCTATGTGCCTTGGCGTCTAATCAACACAACGTCATTATTCCAAATCTTTAACCTTACTGATAGACAAATCAGTATGGCACAAAAGGGTGCTGATTATACAATCTTGAGCATTGAAAAACTCGAAAGATTACCAGTGACAATGTCAGAACGACCTGTCAGTGAATGGATAATACATGGGATAATAAATATTCCAATCTCAACCTTCAGGTTTCAATACTGCCAAAAATATATACAGGCTGGCATGTACGAGAAATTGGGAAAGGGGTACCTTAAAACAACATGGAACCTGCCCTATTCACATGCATGTGTCAGTAATAAAGGACAGAAAGTGTTTCTTAGTGGCAACAATTGTGCGATGTCACTAAGTGGCACACTTCTGTGTAACGGAATTAGTTTGCATGGAGCCTGTGAAGGGAATTCATACAACCTTTCATGTCACCAGCAAGGCGCACCTGCAACAGAAATAGAACCATTCTTTCAAAGACTCTATAATGGGAGTTACATTCTTATTGTAGACCGCAGATGCTGTAGTCTTATGCCCGGGACTCCTTATCTAGTAACTACGACTGCGAAGGTCAAGTGCTGTGGACGCTCATTGTTCCCCAGCTCCTTCCCAGACAGGGAGGCAAGGGCATGGCCCGATTTGAAAATTACTTCTATTCGAATAGATACTTTAAGCAGAATGAAAACAGTGCTTCTTCAGACGCCTACCAGGCTCTCGTCATCAAAAGAAACGTATGATCTACAAGTCGCAAGGACGACTGCAGAGATACATACATTATTATCAACTAATTCCCCCGTACATTTCGCGGAAATCCTGAATGAAATCTTAAATATTTCTGATACCAATGGGGTCTCAAAGGTATTTAAGACAGTATTTTCGATGGCATTAACTCCATTCAAAGCCATACTGGGTATTTTTCCAGATTTCGTCCATTCGATTTTTGGCGGACTTCCCCTGATCTTGGGACTAATTGCAGGAATCCTATTCTTAGTCCTTATTTTTCGTTATGGCAACCCATGTCACAGACAAAACTCTTGCGACAAGGGAAGAAACAATCCTAGCCATTGGATACCGGGACCGGATATCAAAAATCCTGGGACTCTCCCGGCTTAGAGACCTGAACATGACTTGGTTTCTATCATTTCGACCAATGTGGCAAAGATGTGTTTTACCTGTATTAAGGTGTCTGCTATGCGGAGAAGAATGCGTGTTAGACACCTGTCTGACGCTACAATCGGATGCGCCGATGGATGCAGAAACATTGTTGAGCCCGATCAAGGTTCATGCTTTGTGCTGCCCTCAAAGGCTACCAATCCTGATGACGGCATTCGTGGAAGCTTCACCACTACGATTGATGGGTAGTGAAGTTCAAGATGAAAGCAGCATCGAACAGGTACGACCTTCTGTCAGCAATGCGAATCAGAATGTCAATGGAGACAATCATGCACAAGAATGCATGATTACACCTATTTCCGAGTTAGTGGAACTTTCCCAGGAAGCTGTTGACAGTTTTTTCGAAAGCCTAAATGATATGATGTTCTCACCCGAACAGAAATAGAGACTTTTGAGCAAGCTCGCACACGGCGTTCCCTGAATTCGGCCTTCAACTTTAAATAATAAAGTCACATGAACTATTTTTCACTCCAGTTCACGGACAGCAACTCTTTCAGAAGCCCCAATTGATTTTTTCGGTTTTTCGGGACACTTATCTTCTGCTTAAAGTAAGAAACTATTCCTAAAGAACTAAGATTTCTATTTTTAGATACTTTATAGACTTTAGCTGCCCGCTGGTATGTTCACAAATATTTTATTCTGTGATGGAATGGTCTCGAAACTTTTTTCTGTATTTAAGAAACCATTTCATGTGTAATTCTCATATACCAAATAAGCAATAATGTATACAAATGCGTGATTACTTTAGCATTTTTCCATAGCTTGAGTGCATACATTATATATGTCTGCAAATTTTCCGTATATTTGAAGAATTTCGAAATGCATTTATGTATTTTGGGGTGGTAAGGTATACACACTACTCTATAGTATGTTGTACTATGTTATACTATGCCTAGATTAGTAAATATGTCCATAGTTAACGTGGAGTGGGTGTCATGTATTCCTATAGGTTCTGAATCGATCCCCCTATTCCTGACCCTATTCTAGTTAAACAAACCAACAAGTTAACTAGCAGTCAGCCCATGAGGCAGAAAACCCCCATGATGCAGATACCGTTATCTGACGCAGTCACACTACGGCACAGGAACGTGTTATCTGATTAGGTCATAACGCTTGCGATCTAATTAGACAAGCGATATTCCTCCAGCCCCTGATAAGGCATACGGAGTTCTCATAACAAATCAAACCTATGACAACCTGGGCAAAACCCTGCGGCCATTGTTTTGATTTCACCGAGAACTTCAGTAAAAGAATGTGCTAACGAGCAAGTCGTATGACATCCTTATTGACGTATCTATGTCCATCCTTACGTCAATCTCGGCACCTTAAAGGTATAAATATTACCGATCTTGCCCTATGCAAACACACGCGTGGTGACGAGACGGAGCAGCCATACTTGCCGAAGCCAAGAGCAGAGCAGACCCCACTGGCAGCAGCCCCGCCTTCCTGACGCGCTGAGAGACGCGCTGCTTTCTCCTGCCGAGAATCCAGCACCGGCGTTTCTGGGTAGCCCTCGCAGGCAGCCTGGAATATCGAGACCAGAGAGAGAGATACCATCCCTCATTCATCCTTAATTCCAGGTACAGAACTGAATGACCCCTCACAGAGAATTCTTTAGTCATTCACTTGGCAAAAACAAACTTAACTTAAACTGTAACTTTCTATTCCCGCCCACGCATTAGACTTAGGTCAGGTACACGGGGTAGGCGTATCTAGAAACACCAGTTGAGTACGTTTAGTCAAATGTATATGTGTATGTAATATATTTTATTCATTTTAAAACATCTTATGGCTTAGAAACCATATCAATGTTTTTACAGTATTATTTTATACTATTGCTTTTAATGTATGCACTTTACTTAGCTATAAGTATTGCAATAATATCGATCCATTTCTCTTGTATGAGAAAAGAGACTGATCAATAAATAACACCTTTTTATTGAACACGCCCGTCTCTTCCTTTTCTCTACATTCTGATGAGACTAAGAATGCACGTACTGACTGAGTAAAATAAATTGCCTTTTGTTCACACGACTCTCGAGATATACTCTTGATTAGGGGAGAGCAAAGTTGTCATGTTCTATGGTTGTCAGAAACTAAATCCCTTCTTGTCTAATCAGGGGAGTTAATTCTTTCCTGAACATTCGAGAAAGTTTCTAGTGAACTCTGAGCTAAGCTGGCAAACCCAAAACTTTAAGTCTAGTATCGACAGTAGTAGACCTAGTTAACGTCTGGCCTAGGCCTTTACTGCTGTAGGTATTATTCCAATGCGCAGAGCCTATTGGGATGATAGGAACTACACTACACTTCCACTCAAACTCGGGCAGTGGGTGTTGGTTGCAGAGGGGTGCAGACTTGCGGATTTGGCCGGAGCCAGAGTCTGTGGGTGAGCAAATCTGGTGCTCACTGGAGGCAAAGGCTTGGTTTTAGAAGGCAGGGCAAGTCCTTCGGGTTCTTGAGGGCTGCTGGCTGCAGGACACACTGGGATTTAGCTGGAGCAAGTTCGAGGTGCGGACAGGCTGGTAGGGCTGGGGCTAAGTCAGTAGGTGTCCTCCTCTTCTTAGTTCAACACGGCTTCTTCGGTCCCTCTTCTTTTAATCTTCTGGTCAGTTCTTGTCTGAGGAGGCAAGGTTCTGGGTTGCTCCTAAATACTAGATTTGTGTTACAGGTGAATAAAGGTAGGTACCAATGGGGCCATTCCTTGGGGTGAGTACACCCTCTATTATGCCACATTCCAGTGGGAGGGGGGCATATGCCTCTCTCTGATTGGCTTGGTCCCCCCATCTGGAAGATGGCAGGGACTGAGATTTGTGCTTCACGTCGCCTCCCCACCTGAGAGGTGGGGATGGCAAAGGTGAGAACGCCTCCTTTTTCTCACTTGGTTTTCCCGCCAATTCTCCCACCCAAAGTGGGGGTCAGAACCGGTGGGTGTCAGTTGCTGGAGCAGCAAATGTCTGGGGTAGCTCACAAAGGCAGGATTCCTTAGAATCTTCTCCTTTGTGGACCCTGCCCATCCTGGGAGAGGAGGCTTGGCAACTCGTCCCATGATGTGCATTATTTCAGAACCCCGAGAGCAGCAGGCTCTCCACCCAGGGGTCCAGAAACATATCTGGTGGTGGCAGCGGATGAGCAGCCACTCAGACAGTACATTAGAGTTAGGTTGTTTTTCAGGGGGCATCTCTAAGATGGCCTATGAGTGCATTTTTCATTACATCCCACATTGGCATCAGTGTGTCTTGAATGCCTCGACCTAAAAACGAAGTAGGGTTGAAACGAAAATACAAACAAATCCCAATTACTCCTATGGTAATAACCTTTGCTAAATCCAGCTAATAAAAGTAAACTTCTACAAAAGTAAATAATCAGATTGGTTGCAAAATAAGATCCCCTTGCCAAAAGCATACCCTTTGTCTCAAACGTCTTCCATTGAGTACATACTTCCTGTGAAAAGAAATGAGCTCATAATATTATCAAAAAAGTACTAGGGGGTCTGGGTTCCATGGATAGGAAGTTTTGGTAATCTGCCAATATGGTTTTATAAAGACAGAAAAGTCTTTCAAAATCTGATGAAAAGTATTTTGGGATTTTCTCACCGTCCCTAAATAAAACGCTGTACAGATGGAATATTTCAGAAACAAAGGCTGAAATATAAATGCCTGGAGCATTGGCGTTCACGAGAGATTTCTGCAGAAGTGTCTGAAACAATTAATTAAAGACGCATAGCCCTCTTTGTTTGTCTTGTCCTAATTGGTGTAGCATGCTCACGAAATTAGCACACTTTATGCAAATAAATTCTCATGGGAAACCTTAAATATTTTTTTTTTATCTTTTAACCTCAGAAATCTACTCGGAAGTTTGATTGAGGGAAAGAAAAATGAGAAGTGAATCAACAGGAACGGTTTTACCAAGACATAGAAATTGGAAACCTGCAAATAAAAGAGAACTGTAACACGGCCAAAATGTCACGACTGGCGATTGGCCGACAGTAAGCGGTGTTTGTTTATTTTAGGAGCAGGACATGGGTTGTAAAATTGTAATCTTCTGGAAACAACACATAAGAAAATGCCAGCAACAGGCGACTGCTTCTCAACCAAAGTTTCTGCATATTTTTTTTCTCAGTGCAAGATGCTGCGCTGTGGTAGCCCAGCAAAACGTCGGGATACTGGAGATTGGCTGCCATTTAAATGAAGGCTGTTATTCTATCTTGGTTTACGTAGACACAATTTAAATTTTTAATAGCAATGTATTTTTCCCGACAGTGGTCACAGTGTGGTGTAATGGCTGCAATGTGAAATACTCTCTTCAAATGTTTGTGGAAGTTATTTGTGGATTTAATATTCAAGGGGAAATGCCATAACGGTCTGGTGTTCTGTTCGGGTCTTGTGAATGCGCCTCCGATGAGATCGACGTGTGCAAATTGACTGGATCTCTCATTTTCGTACGCTAATTTTTCTCAGACTTGCTCACATACCGAGACATGGCCCCTGTGCACTTTTATGACAGGGCAAACCTAATGGCAGGTACAAATTAGGGGTCAAATCCCAGAATGCTCTGATTGATATACCTTGTGTCGGTGTGCACGGCTCTAACTGTGCGAGCACTACTGCAAATACCTACCTCAGTGGCAGAGGTGGGAAAAAGACAGTTTTCCTTTAGTAGGGATATTAAACTCAGGTTCCTCACTTTTAGATTTTTTTCGGAAAGTTTGTACAGTGTTTATGGATTTTGGAATGTAAACAAGTTTAGTCTTTAAAAAACCGAATCGGGACAACTGCCCCTAATGTAAAATCAACAATTCCTCTCTACCGCTAAAAAGACAGAAACATGAAATGCCATGTGTTGTTGCTTTTGAATGCAGGTGGTTTGTCACCATGTAAAATAGTAAAGGTGAGAAGGCTCGCTAAGCATAGCATTTTATCAATATAATGACTGCAGATATTATTATATATCAAAAGTAGCATAGCCTACACACTCATCAGAAGAGAAAAGTAGGCATGCGGATTAAAGGCTTATAAAATAAACACATCATCAACAGAATGTGTTAAGTGAGACACGTAAATAAGGCTCTTACATTATTTGGTGGCACATGAAACATTAATAAGATTAATTTTCACCCTTGCCTGATCCTTATTCTATGCAGTGGCTGATGTGATTAGGTGACAGTGTGCCTGACTGAACTTTTGTGAGTGGCATGGTACCTCTCTGATACTTTACCTCAAAGAATGATACGGTTGAATGTTAAATATGACTGTTTGTGCACAAATTGTGTTTTTTTTCTCAAAGAAAACACCATATTGAAATAGCTGATATCCTCCCTAAGTTTGTTTAAATGCAAAAAAGAACAATAGACTGCACTTTCAATGTGACAAACACCCTCAACAAGAATTCAGCACATACCACAACAAACCCATGATGAATGTGAAATATATTTATCAACACTTTTGGCTATATATATGCAGCTAAGACGACTTCATCATCCTACTAGTAGTGCACCAGAGGTGTGTTTGCACAGTGGTGGAGAAAGGGAGCATAGCCTCCAACAACCTCTCAGCAATCCGGCTGTGTGTGACTTGGTGACAGTAACAGGAGTTGACCCTCAAGGACATTCTTAACACCACTCACAGACGCTCAACACCACACACACTACCACTCTCAGACCCCCACAGCTTTCACACACCCACCCACACACCCTCTTACACACTCCCTCAGCACTCACACACCCATACAGTCACTCACACACACACACACTCACACACTCTCAAAACCACTCACACACCCACTCACAGAACCACACAGCTTTCGCACACCTACTCACACACTCACACACCCACTCACTGACGGTATACACCCGTTACAACGGATCTTTTACTCCGCAGACCCATTACAACGCGACCATTACTCCGCATACCATTACAACGCATTGCGCTGGGGGGGCGCTCTAGGATAGGTAATAAGTATAATTTACTATCCAACACCTTCCCTAGGGTCCACGGGGACTGGAGTTAGAATAGTAAATTATACTTACCACTATCCAGCACCCCAAGGCGCTATGCGTTGTAACGGTATGCGGTGTAAAAGTCACGTTGTAATGGTCTGCGGAGTAAAAGTATGCGTTATAACGTCATACATCCCTCACTGACCCACTCAAAGACTCATGCACCCACACACAGACCCACTCAGACACAAAGGCCATGTGCGGTGTGGGTCTGATTGCATGTGGGGGTTGGCTTCAGGGCCTGGCTTTAAACTAATCCCTGCAGACAACCCCCCCGCAGCATATGGCCGAAGGCTGTGTGCAGCGTGCGATTGGCAGCATTTGGGGGAAACCCCCATGTTAAAAAAAAAAATACATATATGTATGGTTAAAAGAACCTTCAAGAAACTAAAAAAAAGAAAGTGTGAAGTGCATGATACATTATATTGCAAAGTATGCTATGGGGAGAAAATTAGTGTTTGACTTCTGAATACGCTTCATGTCCTTCACCTTTATGTCTAAAATGTTGAGCTGAATCACAGGAAAACTATACATATTCTGGTGGGTGTGCCAACGTCCTCTTCATTGTCCATACTTGTCCATACTTCTCCAAGAATCCTATGCGTTTGCTAGCTAGCACGAGAATCAACATTTGTGGGAAAGAAAAACAGTAAATTCCTTGTGTACCTAATATAAGCTGAGAATAAGGTATTAGTCAATTCCCTTTTCCAGGCTTTATAGACTGGACACTGAAGTCAAATATACCTCACATCTTTGGGCATACGTAGCAACTTTGTTTCACTGGGTTAGGTTTAGCCAATATATCTTCCAGTTGTAAATTGTCAAACCTCTAGAAGGCAAACATTATTCTTTCTCCTGGGTTCCAGGGCACTTGCTGAGAAAATGAGGCTACATGGCTGAAAATCTCTTCTGGCCCAACCAGGCCTGAAGATTCCAACCATTCAGAGCCTCAGCAATGTTTGATTTTGCTCTGCATCATGTTCAGTGGCAGTTGGTGGCAAATCACATTGGGGGCCCAAAAAATATTTACATAACAAGTAAACATAATACATACACATATATAAATATACACATACACATAACACATACACATAATACCCAATAATTACACATTAAAATAAATATACACTTACCTTACACTGCCGCTCGATGTTCTGCAGTACTTCATTGTTATTCTGCAGCACGTCCTCCAAGCATGAAACCCACAGCCAACACTCTCACCCAATCATGACGCTGTTCTAAAGTGTCTTGATTTGATGGCTCCATGCCCCAAAAGGCAATGTAGGCCTGTGCCTGCTCTCCAACAGGTTGTCCAAGACAGCTGGGTTGTAGAGGTTTGAACTGCGCATGTCGGTTTGGCCATAGCAAGGTAGCTGTCCAAACGAACATGCGCAATGCAAACTTAAGTGGCCACTCCTATCTGCTGCCAATCATTGGCAGCATTGATGCATTGGCCCCACCTTGCCCTCACACTCCGTATGCTGGCAGAAAGTGTAAAAAATAAAATAGCAATTAAATAAATGCATTAACATTTCATTTTTGATGCTCCTTGCCCAGCAGTGTGGGGTGCGACGCTCCTCCACTCCCACGGAGAAACCCCCGCAGATCATCTTATTTATTCCCAATTATTGTCCACCACACACTTGGGAATTGATAGCTTTCTTTTAAGGGCATTGTGTAAAGTAGCCCTTGTTGAATTAATTATTAAAGATTTGTATGTCATAAAAGAAAACCACTGTAGAAAGCTAGATTGGGGGCAAAAGTAGAGATTTTTATATGCTGAAGCACAATTTATAGTCAACTATTCAGTCATTCTACTTCCATGGTGCAATTCTGAAATGGCTTCCCATTGAAGCTAGATGGCCTATCATATTCATGCTAAACTACTAAAATTTGGAAATCACTCCATCCTTCCTTTCACACCACCACTTCTCATATTTTGTTCAAGAAGGACCCTTTTATTTCTTAGAAAGTTTCCTGCAGGTTTGCCAGGCAACCTAATTTTTTTTACTAGGGAATGCTGGCTTCAACTATAAAAGTTGTGATGGGTGAATTTGTAGCATTCCATATTTGTCTGCTGTTGTTATTGGTAATGGAAACAGCAGAATGTTTCCAATATGATATTAGGGGTGTGTTTATGTATTTTCGGCTTGTGAGGGGTACATCAGAGAGCCCCGCTCAACCCTCACGCCCGGCTCCCCTGCACCAACCAGTGTTTTCAACTAGCGGTCTGGCTGGCATTCAGCCTAAGACACAAGGCTCACAATTCTGAGGCCCTCAACTATGGCAGTGCAAGCGGCACTATCGTAGACACTAGTACTCAGCGGCCCACAGCTACTAAAATGGTACAATACAACACTTAGGGGAGTAATAGGAGCACCACCGCTAAAGCTCCACTTGCCTTTTTTTCTCATTGATTTCGCTGCCTGAACTCATAATAACTTGCAAGGAATACCACCTCATCACAACGGCCCCCACAAAGTAAAGTAAGTTGAGGAAAGACAACACATCGGTGGTGACTGCTGCAAGCGCACTTAAACATAGAGTAAGCATGGAGTAAACAATTCAGGAAACTCCTCTCCAACAACAATGAGGTCTGGTAGAATAAAGGTAATGAAACATCCACCACAGTGCAAAAAGAAGGACCAAAGCGCCTCCAACCACACCCCTCACACACTAAAGCTGGAGGACAGCCCGCATTTACCACCTTCACCCTCATTGTCAAAAGCTAACCTATTAGTTTCACCTCTCACTGGACAAGCAACCAATGTGTTTACTTTATGGCTCAAACTTAAAAAAAACAAGTTATTGAAATTCTCCTTCATGAAAGATGAAAGTGCCATTCTTTACCCATACGCGGAGGAGGTCAGAGAGGTACTCCACACACTACAGCCCCTTATTACTCCACAACCTGGCACACTAGAAAAAGACACCAATGCAGTACCACAGATTCAAACAGTATACACAACATATATGCCACCGTCGCCCCACTTCCCCCAATTCAATTTAAATGTGCCACTAGAGCAAAAATTGCTTAGAAATTCACCTGTCTCCCTAACGCGAGCACAATTTTCTCACCAAACCACCTGCGTACTTCAGTAAACCTCCAAAATCAAGTTCCAACTTGACGTTACTTACAAATTCAGAGGTTAAAAAAATCAGCACTAACACTGATGCACCTGAGGCCATTTTATCAGCCAAACTCTTCCCCACAACCTGAAAAGGACTGCTCACAATCAATCATGGGCTTCCCCGCAAGTTCTAAACCGACCGTAATCAAGTCACCGCCCTCGCGGTGAAATACCTTGCTTTTGCCTCTGTTTCACATGAATCATCACATGAATCATCATTTGTCATCGGCCTTTGAGTGGAATCGGCCTTTGAGTGGAATCGCCACCTAAATACAGCAGTCTAAACTCACCTTTTGACATAAGGATCTGGCGACAATTGATCAACATGCTTGACACTGCAGTCAGAGTATTGGAGTACCAATCAAAAACATTTAATATTCAAATCTCTCAGATAGAGGCATTAGCTCAATACACTTCATCTATTGACTCACGCTTCGAGTGGCTGAAGGCCATGGTCAGTAGTTTGATATCTAACACTCAAAATACCCCAACTCCATCCTCCTCTATTAAACACAGCTACCAAGACTGTGTCTGCACAATATAGTCAGCGATCTACTTCTGGAAATCAAAACTGATTGGCAAGAACAGGATCGCCCAGTCCTGCCCCAAACTGTCTATGACATCCACAAGCCACTCACATCTAGCCCCATCAACGCAAACATTGGTATCCACACTGCCTTCTCAAACAATGCGGCCTTCGAAAAATATGATAGAACTCAAAGTGGAAGTCCATCCAATGCCATTGATTCTAGATCCACCAGTCAATGACCACACACTGAGATATCACGCAGACACAGACACAAGCCAGCGTCCCAACCCATCACTCAAGTTGGCCCACAAGGCTGGAAATGCAACCAGCAGCACGTCTGGCTCCCTTTCAGATCAACTACCTAAGCGTAAGAGAAATGCCTAAGAAAACAAAATAAAAGACAGGGCAAAATCCAGAAGCCGGCAGACTATGCGTTCAAATTAAAGAGCTTTTTCCTCCCCTCAAGGTGAGAGACCCACACAGAATCAGATACACCTACAAATAAGCAGAGCAGGGACACCGAAACCTCTACTGAGGCGCCTGGCAAATCAATACTACTTCAAGTCACCATTAAGAAATGTCCATTGGACACCAAAAAGACTGCAGTTCAGATAACCACCACCCCGCAAGACTCACCGGCTAAGGAACCCCAGCTCAATAGTGATTTTCAACTAAACAGGGTCACAACTGCAATCCCTTCTTGCAATAAGCCTTGCCGACTTCCAAATGGGACTAACCCATTGCTCGCAACTGCAAGTTACAGTTTAAGTCAACAACAAAGATACAGGACCACAAACTAGCAATAGTCGCTGTCATCAACACTTTTAATTACCGTAAACATCACCCCTACTCAAAACAATTTACCATCATCAATCACCATCTTAATGACAATTTTGCATTCGA
This sequence comes from Lissotriton helveticus, assembly GCF_964261635.1. Lineage (NCBI taxonomy): Eukaryota > Metazoa > Chordata > Amphibia > Caudata > Salamandridae > Lissotriton > Lissotriton helveticus. Next base: position 595,211,884 of record NC_136063.1, on the reverse strand, counting down.
AGTATACCTCTCTAGGATCAAACGACATACTGAACAGGGGAAACATAGTCAAATTTCTAGCCTCTCTCTCTAAACTTGGTACCAAAATTCTTCCAATATTAGGAGCATACCGTTAATCCCCTCATTTGCACTTCCCCATAAGAAAGCAACAGCTGTGTCCTGGACCACACTTTCAACAGCCAGCACCATGTACTAAAAATGCACTCTTCTAGAGGAATGGGGGATCCTGATCAAATTTATGCCAAAGGATCCATACCCCTCAACCTCTCTCAGCAAGACCCTGAGCACAGGCCTTCACCTGGTCCTAGACATCACCCTATCTGGATTCCGCAGCAACCACAGCACAGAGACCGCCGTCATCGCCATCACCAATGACATCCGTGACCTCCTCGACCAGGGCCAAACAGCAGCCCTCATCCTCCTGGACTTATCAGCAGACTTTGACACTGCCTCCCACCGCACCCTAGCCATCAGACTCCATGATTCCGGCATCCAAGGAAAGGTCCTAGACTGTATACGCTCCTTCCTCAGAGGTAGAACACAGAGAGTCAGACTCCCGCCCTACCTCTAAAAATCGACAGAGATCAGATGCAGAGTACCCCAGGGATCCTCTCTCAGCCCCACCTTCTTCAAGATCTACATGGCCCCCCTCGCAAACCATCATCAGAAACCATGGGCTCAACATTGTCTCCTAAGCCGATGACACCCATCTCATCCTTTCCCTCACCAAGGAACCCAACATCCTCAGGCACAACTTCCAAGAAGGGAGGAGAGCCGTCACTACCTGGATGAAGGATAGCTGCCTGAAACTCAACTCAGAGAAAACAGAAGTCCTCATCCTCTGCCCCACTCCCTCAGATTGGGATGACACCTGGTGGCCCTCCACCCACGCTCCGCACCCGCAACAGACCATGCACGTAACCACTGCATCATATTGGACTCATCGCTCACTATGAACCTCCAGATCAACGCTGTCTCCTTGGCCTGTTTCAACATCCTCTGCATACTCTGTAAAACATTCAGATGGATCCCCTCCAAATCCAGAAAAATGGTCACACACACCCTCATCACCTGCAGACTGGACTACGGCAACACCTTCTATGCTGGAATCAACTAATAACTCCTCTACAAGATCCAGACCGTCCAAAATGCTGCAGCCAGAATAATCCTCAATATCCCCTGGCACAACTACATCTCCCAACACCTCCGTGATCTCCAGTGCCTCCCTGTCAACAGAAGAATAACCTTCAAGCAGTAGGACCTCTCCACTCAACTGCCGCTAACCTTAAGCAAGCACTAGTTATCTCCAGCCACAACCAAAAAGGGAGACTCTACAAGGTCACAACGCCATCGCAGGAAAGCCATCAAGAGGATTATGGCTGGTTGGCCACCACTTTGGCAGGCCCCTTGTCAAATTGACTCATGACCAAAGGGAGCTCAGCCTCAACCCCTGACATGAAGAACGAGTCCAATCCAATGAGTCTGTGATCTTGGAACGTGGTCGGCCTTGAAAACATCTTAACAGATCCGGATGCAAAGTCCTTTCTATTATCGCATGACATCATATGGATTCAGGAATTGTGGCATGAAGAAGACACTCTGCTAGAAGGCTACTGCAAGTTATTCACTTCAGCCATACGACAGTCCATCAAGGGTCACGCGATGAGTGGTTTATCTATTTATTTATCACTACGCTGGACTTAGATGCTTCCGTTTATGCCATCAGACACCACAACTTTCTATTCGTCGAAATCAAAAAGTGGAGAAAAAATGCCTCAGCTGGCAGCTAATTCCGGGTGGCATACTCCGCTCCGCCAGTGGAGTTTGCGGAGTTTTACCAACGTCTCACTCCGCTAGGGACGCAAAGTTGAGGCAAAAAGTCTGACTCTGCGGCAGAGCGGAGTACGCCCCTCAGCCCCCTGTGCCACGGGCCAAAAAAAGGGTAAAAAAACCACTTATCTTGTCTTTTCTGTGGTCTGCGGGCCGCCCTCCTCCTTGCTGCGGTGTCTCCTAGCTCTCCTCCTTGCCATCCCCCTCCCCATAGGTTTTACGTCTTGCTTGAAATGCACATTTTAAGCAAGATCTAAAATGTTGGGGGAGGAGGAGGACGGCAAGGAGGAGAGGCAGGAGAGAGGAGATACCGCGGTGAGGAGGGCGACCCACAGACGACAGAGAAGACAACGTATGTGTTTTTTTACCCTTTTAAAAACAAAATTGTGGGGCTGGGATGGAGCGGAGTTCCACAGAGTTTTTTTTTAACTCTGTGGAACTCCGCGGAGTGCCACTCCACATACTCCACCCAGGGTTACTGGAAGCCTCATCCTACTAAGAGTGTACCTTCACCCGCCAACCCGGAAAAATAAGCAAAACGTTAAGGAGCTGGAGCTTCTAATCGCAGACATCGGGTTATCCCACCCAAACAGCCACTTACTTCTGACGGGTGACTTCACCTTAAATTTACTCCACAATCCTTTTAAAACATTTTCTTCTGCAATAGTGGATCCCGGTGGTTGATTTCCTTGCAGACAACAGCACCATAAAGAACCTATTCCATAGGACAAGCCCTGTTAGCTGAGTTAAAGGGCATGTTTCTGCGTGCCCTAAATGGCCACTACCTGAATAACAGCCATCCCACCATACACACTTCTACCGACACAGATCTGCGGTGTTAGACTTCAAGTTTTGCTCAATCCCATTGATAAATTGCATCAAGTCTTTCACCATCTCAATACGCTGCGAAATCGACCATAGGCCCCAGAGGCTAACCTTAGACCATCAGACCAAGTCACTCAAAACACTAGAGATGATCGGCTCAAATGGCTTGCATCAAAACTGGAAATGTATCAAATGGTCCACGGATATTGCAGAGAAATACTCTGCATGGAAATCAACACTCCACGATGCCATACAACACAAGAATGGGAGCCCTTTGTGCATCAACTTCTTTTAGCCTTACTTTCACCCAGTGGCCTGGCCCGGGCCCATGCCCCCTTACACCAGTCCCATCGCTCCCATGGTTTACAAAAGATTTCAAAACCCTGAAACGCACTCTAAGTAAGAAGATCAGATCACTAAAACCTGGATCGAACACTGTCACCTTGGAAAAAATCAACAACTTTTGTGGTATGTATAAAAACCGCATCTGGCAAGCAAAAAAGAGGCATGAGGAAGCACTACAGCTAGAGCTATTCATGGCTTGTCGAACAAAAAACTACAAAGAATTTTGGATAATAATAAACCAACTAAACAGCAAAAAATATCCTGCTAAACATAAAGGAAACAGCATCATGGCAGATCACTGGTTCCTTCATATCAGCACCCTGTATCAAACCAAATCCAATTGTCATAACATCCAAGATTCAGTCATACTCTAAGAAACCTCTAGGCCATCAAAGAACAGACGCACCAATTGGCATCAACCATCTCGGATAAAAGAATTGCCATCTTAATAAAAAAAAGCAAAGCCGATCGTGCCCCCGGCCCAAATGACATTCCCTCTTCGGTATACAAACAGGATATAGAGTTCTGGTCACAACTGATGTAAAGGTTGTTCAGAACCTGTCTCCTCACTGACACCGTTCCACCATCCTAGCAAGGGGCAATTTTACACACCATTTATGAAAACGGTTCAGTGGCAAACCCCGAGAGCTATCGCCTCATAGCCCTTGTAGACCTCAAAGTCAAATACATTGCTTTGTTACTACTGGAAGAACTGGAAGCAAGGGCAAGCTCAAAAAATCTTATACCATTCAACCAAACTGACTTCAGGCCCATACTGGGCACCACCGACTATTTAGTGGCAATCAGGATGCTAATGGCAAAACAGATATGGAAAAAACAACTCTACAACTGCTTTGTAGACTATAGTAAGGCCTTCGATCACTTCCATCAGGAACTCCTTTAGTCAAACCTGGGACATTCCCAAACCTCTCCTCTGAGGCATCCAACTATTCTATTTCAAAACATGGGCCAGAGTTAAACTTGAAAACAACTCATCAGTGGCTAACAAGCTCACGAGAAAGCAAGGAGTTGAATAAGGGTGTGTTTAGCTTCAGCCCTTTTCAACTTATTAATGAGCTACTTCGTCCCCACACTAGACGCGTTAGTCAGCGACGTGCCAAAATTGGTATATCACCCTGTCACCCTGCTGTACGACGACAATGTTGTCCTCTTAAGCCAAACAGCAAAGGGGTTACAAAGGCTGTTCAACGTCTTATAAGAACAATGAATTTTGAAAATACCAATGTTGTGATCTTTCAGCAGAAAATGAACAAATTTGGAACTTGGTACTTTAACAAAAGCCGCTTGTCCATAGCCCCAGATACAAGTACCTTGGATGCTGGCTAGATGAAAAGGGGGGCACTTAACCCACGAGAACTCCTTAAAACCTAAGGCTACATCACTACAATTCACTTTCCAAACCATCTTCAAACAAATAAAGCAGCCTAGTTTAGAACTTTTATTGAAGACAGTAAAAAACAAACTCATCCCCATGCTGGCATACAGCTTGGGAGATTTCCATGGGAAATTGAGCACTTTCATGAACAAATCCCAGAGCCGGGTTTTCAGATCACTATTCAAACTCCCAAACTCTCAAACCATACTGCTACAGCCCAGATCCGTTTGGAATTTATGCTGTGCAATCAAGTTCTGGCACAGAAGGCCTGCAGTCTTAAATACCTACATGCTATATGTGCTGCAAATACAGGTACATTGAAAAAGTTAATCTGGCTGGAAGCATCCTCACCGAGCAATCCAACCCTCAAAATCCCTGGAAGCTTGCCTTTCATGAAGCTCTGAAACTTAAAACCACTACAGCTCTCTGGAATCAAAATTATCCACATCAGAACTTCAAAATAGCATTAGAAAAGCACTTCACAAGGAATCATTCGAACAGGATCACTGGGCCCTCGTGGCCAGAAAGCACAAATATCTCATATTAAGATGCTACAACAAAAGGGAGGTCCAAAAATATCGCATAGACACTTTCTCCGTGAACTGCAAAATGAAGTACTGCCTCATCAGGATGGGAAACTTCACATCACTAGACCTTTGCCACTCTGGTCGACTCGCCCTTACACCAGCGAGTGTCGGCTCTGTGGTCAATTACAGGAGTGCTTACCACACCTTCTCTGTATCTGCCCAGCACTAACCGACGATCGCATAAAACTCCTTCATCATTCATCGATCAAACAAGGGACCAGAACAATTCAGACAGCCATAGCATTTCAAGCAATCTCTGGCTTGGTCAAATTCTTGACCAAAGCTAATAAAATGCTAAGAGCTTCAATTACCTGTGTATTGAACCTTTTTTTTAACAATGATGCATTGACATTTTAAATCAGACTGTAATTTGCGCTAGGGTGGTGCTTGCCGCCATATTAATTTATGTTGTTTTATAAGTTTTACTCGTTCGCAATTGTTTTAATTAGCCGAGCAGTAATACACTTGAAACACTTGCTATTCATCCCATTGCCTATCTACAATGATTGCTACTTTCGCTGGTCACTTTGGACACTGAATTTTTATGACAACCTGTGACATGGACCACCTACCACACCACCGAAAAGCTGCCTGCTTACCCGTGTCTCTAAATGCCTCTCTTGAACATGAACATGTTTTTCTGGCAGTAAGTTCTGACATATCCATCGCATTCAGTTGGCATAGTGTAAATGGTTTCCAGAAGATGCTGGCCATCTGTCAGCATACCGATAAACACAATACAGAAGAGGAGGCGAAGCCGCATGTTATTTTTCTGTTGTTTCATTGATATGAGTCCAACTGTCAGCAATCAACAACTCTTAATATTCCATTTATACACTATGAGTTTTAAAAAACTTGAAATGATTGAACCATAGCATATTTATGAAGAAATGGGATTGCACAAAGTAGAGTATATTATTAAATGTTGTAATTTAACAATAGTTTTCTTTTGATTTTATCCTGTTACAGCCATGTCAGGTGCGTCATGTGCTTGTCAGATTAGTTTAATTTATACTTTACATAACTCCGTAATTTGCAAAATATTAACTACTCGAACTGGCTCTACTCCAGCTCAGGGCTTGAAATGTCTATAGAGCAATCTAATAGTGGCAGATGGCTGGCCTGACAGGTCGATGTGTTTTGTGGCTATTTGTGGGCCTGTTTTACAGGTCTGTTTTTTCCAGTTGATTTCCTGATATTATACAACCATTGCCTGCAGCAAGCACAAATCTATGCAGTCTCCCATACATTGAGAAACACCAATACAGCGTGTCTGTAAATTTCAAAACTACCAAGATTTGCAAATGTGAGACACTTTTGAGCTATATGATTTGCTACTGGGTACCACTCTTATTTTGTCCGCAGGGTGTATTTCCTGTCCCAGTCGTTCGCTGCTCCACCTTGATCTAATGCCTGCTCATTATGTCCCATTCATGCTGTGTTCATTTAATTTTGTTCCTTTTTTGGTTTCTTTGATTCCCCATTCTTGTAATAAAGGTATTATTTACTCAAAAACAAACCAACGCAGAAAGGGTCTGACTACATGGCATTTTAGGCCCCCCATCCAGGCCTTACTCAGGCACAAGACACACCCACGATAGGACGTACAAGGCACATCCTCTAAAGTTTAGGGTTCATGGGTGGGTATTTAGGGGGTTTAAAGGGTTTAGGGATCGATAAGGGTATCAGACCTTCAGAAAGCTTTCTGCGAAGTAGTCTGTAATCATGATTACATTTTAAACAAGCCACAGGTGGTAGCTCAGCGTTCTAGTGTTAAATGTTAATAATGTGCCTGCTGCACAACTGTTTTGTTTGCTCATTCTTAGAAAAGCAGACAGGCAAAGGGTGGTCAGGTGTTTTTTATTAAAGAATGGTGTTGCCAAATGTGGTATGTGGCCTGCGCAATTTGCCTTGATGAAAAGAAGATAGCTGTTTTGTTTCTGGGTTATGAGAAATCTTAACTTTATATTTCTGCTTTTATCGCATTTTAGGGCTCTGTAAACAAAGAAGCAGTTGAGGCTGCTGCCTGGTAGCAGCAGTAGGGCGGGTGGGGGGGAAGGGGTGGAAAACACCGGTTTAAATTAAGCACTGCTCTTCTCCCTATCTCCATCCTCACTCATCTGTCCTTTTTTCCCCTGGTCTCCTTCCTATCGCTTCATGTCTCTTCCCCTCGTGCCTTTCACTTATTCTTATAGCCTCCCCCTCATTTGTCCATCCTTGTTCGTCCTAAACCTTAACTCTCTTCTTTGTTTCTTTCTGTTCATTCTATATCCTTCCTCTCATATCCATCACTAGTCTTCATGTTTCTCTCCATCTTCCACCGTCTTCCACTTCTTTGTTCTTTCCCTGCCATCCTTATTTCTGGTTCTTCACTATCTCTTTTGCTCATTCTGATCTCCCTTTCTTTTTCTGACACTTTTCTCTTTTTTCAACTTTTCCTTTCACTAATTTGCTCTCATATGTCATTTTTGAGATATGAGAGCAAACTATCCTATCAAGTGGTCTCAGTTTTCCAAAATGGGCTTTACCCCTTCTAGTGTGAAGTTGCTTAGGTGTGATCATCATCACTTGCCACAATGTGGCCTGGGAGATTGTTTTCCAAAGGCTTCTTTTCGTTCTAGATCTGATAGTGTCATTTCTCATCCAACTTGTTTAAAGGGTTGGCAGTGTGTGCACCCGCCCTTTTTGTGCCGTAAATCACTGGGGCATGTGTCAATGTGTGCATGATTATATTCTTGTTTCAGGCACAAACCTAACCTTACACCCAGTTTTGCCAGTCATTGTCTTTGTTAGAACAGATTCACAATTGCTTTATTAACCTTCCTGCTTTCTCAAATTTGCTTGAAAATGCACCATTTGCCCACTATTTTTTCAAAATTTTATCGGGGGGAAAGAAAAACGAACCCCCATTAGGTGGTTCAGGGTCGCTCGCTACGATCGCTCACATTACCGTGTCGCAAAATGATGAATGTCTAAAAAGTGTGTCACCAACATGAAAAGTTTGGAAAGCTGTGCTCTAAACATTGCACTCTGTCCCATAACCAGACAAAGCTACAAACAGCACACAGATGCAAGGCATGATGTGTGCACAGCACTAAGAGCGGCCCCTCGATTAGGGCGCCATGTCATTCCCACCCTTTAAGTTGCCTCCCGAGCCCCAGTATTAAACCTAAAATAAATATAGAATATTTGTTTGGGTCGCGGCTGTGCTTTTTTACAGCCATGGGCCGGGTTCCTACATGATGAGTGAGGAGGGCAGGGCTTAAAAATGATTGCCAGCACACTAAACATTCAGCCTCACTGGTTCGACACTCACTCTTGAAAGTAGGCATTTCGGGTTGACAACTGCCTTTGAGGGACTCGCTCGACCAGTGCACCAAATGTGTCTCCCCATCTGCTCAATTAGTGAGCAGGGGGCATTATAGCTGCAGCTTCCCGCACTCCTAATGAGTGCTGGATTTGCCATCCTGACCAATCCTGGCACTGCCCCCATGCTGTTTTGGCAAAACAGCAAGGGAGCAGTGTCTGGATTGGCTCAGGACAGCCCACTAGGTCTTTACTCCAGCGGTCAGAACTTGGCCAATCATTGCATGGATTTCTTATGAAGCCATACAGTGATTGGCCATTTCTACCCCTTGTTCCCTCTTCGTGCGCAGTGGCTTTCATGGCAGTTTGCACGACGTTGGAGACAAGACTTATCCTTTCCAAGTTAGGAAGTTACTGACCTCGCAGGCCTAAAGGGAAAGACAGCACTCAGAGTCAGATATACCAGACCACTTATTAAAAAAAATATTAAGAGGTAAAAATTGATTGAGGGCTGTGATTTACTGTGCCTTTCTTTCTCTTTGCATACTACTGACTTCAGAGGGAATCCAGCAGTTTCCTATGATTGGTTTCTTCGCAAAAATGGTTACCTTGAGATTTCGGTAAGATTTTTTTTATTTGCACTTTAATCGAAATCTAAGTCAATTTTGAGCTCAACAAGTAGAATGTCACAAGACCAGCAAGAAACCATCTCTATGTCGACAACCAATCGCCTCACCATGATTCGGCATTAGAAATAATACACCGATTATGAAAATGTTCACACCTTGTCCATAGCATGACACTGATGGGCACCCAACAGGACAAAACATAACTGTGATTGTTGAACATATCTGAGCTAAATATAGGGATAGCAATGCCAAGTTACATGTCTTAACTCCATAGAATTCCGGATCATAATAAACCGACTAAACAGCTAAAACAATCCTGATAAGCATAAAGGAAACAACTTCATGGTGGATCACTGGTCCCTACATATCAACATCCTATATCAAACCAAATCCAATTGTCCTATCATCCAAGAGTCTCATACCAAAATCGGTCAAACTCTAAGAAACCTTGAGGCCTTCAAAGAACTGACGCACCAATTGGCATCAACCATCACTGCTAAAAGAATGTGGGCCCGATTCACAGAATTAACTTAAGACAAAATCCTGAACGTACTACTTTTGGTATTCACAGAAAGCATTTACTACTACTGGTATTCACAGAATGCACTTACTAATTTTGGTATTCACAGAATGGATTTACGACTACTAACCTTACGTCCGCACTCGGGCCGCAGATTCCGGCCCGGAGGCGGAGCTTCTGGCCCAGAGGTGGAGATTACGGCCATGGCTAAATCTCCGCCACTGGCCGGAATCCTCACCTCTGGACCGGAAGTGCTCCCACAAAACATTTCACCAATGTACAAAATGTTGCTTACAACACCGTGAGTCTCCTCTCAAGCTCATAGCAACCTAAGCTCTATTCTAGACTCATTCATCTAGTTAAATTTTTTGCTTAATATTTAAACTAGTGTCATGAACAGGAAATACATGGAAGGAACCCTTATACTTAGTGATGCAGGAACGCAACACGAGTATAAATAAATAACAAATGTGCTCAGTTAATTACACTGACCTAGAACTTGCAATTACACTCTGCAGATATCTGCACATGATTCAATCCATGCTCTGCTTTCATGCGCAGAAAAGTCTTGTGATCATAGGCCCACTTTTGTAAGGGTATATTTAGGTATTAGGGATGGGTAGAGGTAAAAGAAAGTAAGGGTAAATTTAGGGATAGGGGTAGGTTGAGGTAAAGGGAGGTATTGGTATTTTTAAAGATAGGGAAGGGAACTATATCTTGTGACCTAAAGTAACTATAACTAGCACCCTCACCATATACTGCTTATAACCTTACATGTTGCATCTCTCGTGACATGTTCTATGAAATTATTGATAACATCACTGCAACATTTGAAATCATATCATTGATGACAAAACTGTGCATGGAGGGGAAGCAAGTTAAAGTTACTGTTCATTTGTTGTTGTAGAGTTTTATATAGTGCACACTCAACCCAAAGATATCAGGTATCGGAGCGCTACACATGAGCACCAGTTTTGTTACAGATGGACACATTCATTTTTGTTAAGCATGGGGAGATTAAGTGATTTACCCAGAATCACAGGATGTTGAGCATCCCTGCTGAGACTCGAACCCGGTTCCCCAGCTTTGAGGTTGACTGCTCTAGCCATAAGGCATTAGAACTGTCGGACTTGGAGTGAGTGCTCTTCCCCAAACATTTGGCCTGTTTGCCTTCACTTTTGCTGTTCTCGTTTTTGACTCGACTACGCGGATGTTTGCTGCCTTGAGTACCTGGAATGTGGATTTATCCTGTCCATGACCCTGATTCTCGAACAAGGAGTTTTCAGGAGTGCATTTATATTGATAGTATTGCCTCCAGTAGCCGGACGAGCGAGTGGACATTTGGAATACATATAGCGGACGCCCTCATTTATCTGCGGGCCCGCCCTTGTGCGCTCTAGACGATTAAGCTTTCCCTGCCCCCAGGAGTAGTTATCCTGTGTGGATTATATATTATTTCAAGTACCCTTATCCTGATGAAGCCAAAAGAAACAACTGGCGGAAACGCGACCGCGACTGCGTCAACACCTTTGTGATAAGGAGTCCCCATATATTTGTATTTTGTGTTTTATTTCAGGTGCCCTGATTAATATTGATTTCTTTGTTAAGGAGAATTTACAACCCAGGTGCTGCGAGGACTTCCTTTTCTGTGATATATCACTCTAAGTTAGGAGTGGGTATTTCAAAAATAGAATTTCTTTATTATTTATTTTTTTGTAGGGTACACTGTTGTATATGTAGTGTATATATTGTGTATGTAGGTTGTATATATAGTGCATTTTTGTAATATTTTGATTACTTTGTTGTTTTGTGCCACCTTGTCCTGTGACACGTATATATGTCCTTATAAATCTGTAAAATTCGATTCAGATATAAATAATTGTAAAAAACAGGATAATTAAATATATCTTGTTGTGAAAGTAAATGTTGAATTGATTCCTCAGTACCTTCTTTTTTTACTTCCTCATCTTTTTGATGTCCCTTGCCCAGGTATGGGAGGGTAATTATGCAGAACCCCTTCATAATTTTCTTGTAGTTCTCGTTTTTGTAGGCCTTAGGACCATTCACACTTTACCACTGCTGACTAGTGATAAAGTGCTTGTGCACTCTCCCATAAGATGGTTTGATTGGATTGTCCACAATTGATATATTTAATTTGGATGTATGACATTACAACGCATGCTTTTACCACGCATGCTTTTACATCGCAAGTTTTACAATGCATGCCTTTACAACGCATAGCCCTTTGGGGTGCTGGATAGTGAATAGTTTAATTTACTATTCCAACTCCAGTTCCCGTGGATAGTAGGGAAGGTGTTGGATAGTAAATTAAATCTATTCCCTATCCTAGAGCGGCCCCCAGCGCAATGCGTTGTAATGGTTTGCGTTGTAAAAGTTGCGATGTAAAAGCATTGCGTGGTAAAAGTTGCGCTGTAAGTGATGTTTCCCATTTAATTTACCTATAACTCCCTAGGACAGTGCAGTACATGCTCCAGGGCCTGTAAATTAAATGCTACTAGTGGGCCTGCAGCACATATTGTGCAAACCCCTTAAGTAGCCTTTTAAACATGCCTCAGGCCTGCCACTGCAGAGCTTCTGTGTGCAGCTTAAACTACCATGTCGACTTGGCATTTGAAACCCCTTCCCAAGACTTCAATTCCCATTTGTTTACATATACGTCACCCAAAAGGCAGGCCCTAGGTAGCTCATAGGGCAGGGTGTTGTGTAAAAAAAGGTAGAACATGTACTCTTACGTTTTTCATGTCCTGGTAGTGAAAAACTCCAAACTTTGTTTTTCAGTACTGTGAGGCCTACCTTTCTGATAAGTTAAAATTGGGAAACCCTGCTACAGCTAATAAGCTGTAATTTCCAATTGGAAGAAGGTAGAGTTATCATGTTTATTACCTATGGAAGTGCAATAATAAATCCTCTTTACTGGTAATGTCAAATATATCATTACAATTTTAAAAATGCCACTTTTAGAAAGATTTGACCCCACAACATTACATCATCTTTTTCTGGTAATAATCACCGACATTAATACCAGAAAAAGTTGATGTGATGTTTTCCATGTTTGTTGGTCCACTGTCTATGATTGTATTCTGAAAAGATTATTGACTCTTTTTTGACAAAAATGAAAATAAATGGTGATCACAGGAATTTAGTTGTGAGATCAGAAAGATGAGCATTGAAAATATTAAATGACCGTTAGCACTGGCACATGCAGTTGTGTTCAAGTTTATAGTGGCCTAGCCTTGCTGAGGTATTATAGGCCCAACCCCTTTCCCTTGTTGCAATTTTAACTTTTAGAAAGATGGCATTTTTCTACTCTTCTACCTGTGGGCCTGCAGCCTGTCTGCAATACAAGTCTGGGGTGGGTGGCAGCTGGGCTCTGTGCATTCCCTCTAAACAGCCACATACAAAGGGAGCTTATGTGTGACCTGATGTGCCATCCTGGGCAGGATGTGAGGGAGAAGCAGGACACAGCCTCACACTTACACCTGAATGGGCTATGTCCTGTCCCCACACCAAGGACAACTTAACCTCCTGTAGTGAGTCTGGAGCCAGGGAAGGAAGGGAGGACCTTTGTGTACTTCAAAGCCTTTCTTTGAGGTCTGTCCCTTTTTTAAGGCACCAGTGGGTATAATAACTGGACTTCTGACCCTACCACTTCAGTAAACTTCTTGAGAGTTAGATGATCTGCCAGGAAGAAGGACTGCTGTGCGGCTGAAGCTTGCCTGGGTGAGAAGGACTGGACCCACATCACTTGAGCCCAGAACCAAAATGACTCTAAAGGCTTGCCAGTTTGCCTCCTGAGTGAAGTCTCAGTGACATAAAAGGCTTTCAACCCACCTTCTACAACATCTAGGCTCTGCTATCTGTGGGTGTGTCCTGCCATGTGGTGCCAACACAGTCCTGAACCTTTGGAAGTAGGTTTGAAGTGCTACTTCAATAGAATCCACTCATCTACGTTGACGCAAGGAATTGGAACTGGTGCATCACCGCCACTGTGGACGCATCGTCGCAGTTACGAAGATTAACTCTGGCACATCACCAACTGCGCAGTGCATTGACTCCATTCTTGATGTGCCATCCCTGTTGCATGGCTTGGGACCGACGCATCACCCTCCTTTGTGGATGGACAACGTTGTATTGCCTCACCACACCCTACATCTCGTCTTCAACGACGCCACAACCAAGTTACTTTGCATTGGACCAAGACTGGTCCCTGTATCTGACCTGCGCTCCATCATGGTCGGCCTGAACATTTGGATTTGACCAGGTCCAGCACAACCAGATATCCCTGGTTAGTGCTTTAAGCTTTTAAGCACTACAATTCAGTTTATTCTTTATAAATTCATAACTCCGGTTCTAGTTATTGGATTTTTGTCACTTTGGTCTTGTTTTCTTCATTAAATTTAGCGCTATTTGTTTAACAACATGTGGTATCTTTTTGTGTGATGTTTTCACTGTTTTACTGTTTGAAGTGTTGCACAACTACTTTACACATTGCCTCTTAATATAAACCTGGCTGCTCTGTACTAAGCTTCCATGGGACTGCCTTTCTCCCCTCCAGAGGGCTAACTTTGTCGTGCACTTTCAGTTAGCCTCCTATGGGCATGTTTACCTCTGCGCCTGCATCCATAATATGGCGCGAATGCAGAGGCAGGGTGATTCCCTAAGTTGCATGGGGCTCCGGCCCTATGAAAATGAGAACATCCTCTCATGACAGCATTAGCACTACATGTGCGCTAGCGGTATTAGTATTACAGAAGGGGACGCACAAGCATCTGCGACCCCTTCTGTAATACCATTGTGCTCCAGGGGTGCACAAAGCGGGTGCACACACTAGTTGTGCCCCCAGGGCACACTGTATAATATGCCCCCTAATCTGCAGACCACCATACTTTACATGATTATCCAAGTCTAAATAGGAGGAAGCGAACAGCCTGCACAAACAGCCAGCACACATCAACACCACAAAGTCAACCGAGGTCCAGGTCTGAATGATTTTGAGTGAGCTGAAGTGTATCAGCTGCTTATTAGTTATTATTATTATTTCTTGAATTTATAGGGCGCACTGCTACCCGGAGGTTTCCCAGCACCAAAACGAACCCATGAGTAAGAAGGAGCTGCTCTATTGGTTGAATAGCCACGTTTTCAGATCCTTACGAAATTTGCAGTGGATAGTTTCGTGCCAGAGTTGGAGGGGAAGGGAGTTCCACAGAGAGGGAGCAAGACACACAAAGGATTTACCAACCATGCGAGCTAGTTTGACCCGGGGACATTGAACTTAGCCTGAGACGAGGATCGAAGGATGCGAGTAGGAAGGAAAGGGTGGACCAGGGCCCTGAGGTACTGAGGCGCTGTCCAAGATCTAATCCTGTGCATATAGCAAAGGGCTTTAAATTTGGGCGATTTTCTACTCTGAGTCAGTGTAGGTCACTGAGGGTTCCTGAAATGGGTGCCATTCTAGGTAATTGGCACAGTAACCTAGCAGCAGCCATATTTGTTTCAGCCATTTAAGAATGGTAAAGCAGGCCGAGGCGACCTTGACTGCCTGCTGCCTCATAGAAAGTTTGTCATCTATGATAATTCCTAGGTAGCGGACTGATAACGAGGGTTTAGGAAGATCACCCATTTGAAGCGGCCAATGTTGGGAGCCCCAAAGATCTTTATTTCAGCCGAGGATGAGGACCTCAGTTTTCCCACCGTTGAGCTTCAACCGAATGAAAAGCATCCAGCCAGCTATCTTTTGTAGCCCTATCTGGAGCGATGACACATGATGGAGGACAAGTAGAAGATAAGCTGGGTGACATTTGTATAGGAGAAAATTGTTAGCCCTGCTTCTTCAGCAATTGCAGCCAGAGGGCTAACAAAGATGTTAAAGAGTAGCGGGCTCAGGATGGATCCCTGTGGTATTCCATATGAGGAGGCATGGACCTTGGAACTAGCGGAAGGAGAGAAGACTTGGAAAGTCCTATCCGATAGGAAACTAGCCAACTATTTGAGTGCTGTTCCGACCATACCCCAAGAATGTAAAGTTTGTAGAAGGATGGTATGAGATACAGTGTCCAAAGCAGCACTCAAATCAAGCAGTATGAGTGGCAGTGTTTCTCCCATGTCCAGACGCTTGCGGAGGGTTTCAGTAACGCCCAAGAGAGTACATTCCATGGAGTAGCCAGTTCTAAAACCTGATTGAGAAGCATGAAGGATTTTTGTGAATCAGGAAACTGAGACAGCTGCAGATTGACATGTTTCTCTGGGATTTAAAAAAAGGCTGGGAGAAGGGAGATAAGGTGGAAACTAGAAGGTTCCGCTGCGTCAGCATTCACTTTTTTCAGCAGGGGTAGAACCATGGCGTGTTTCCACGCCGCCGGTACTATTGCTTCCCATAGCGATGAGTTAAGCAGTTTCATGATAACATTAAGTAATGGAGGTTCCAATTTTTGAAGAATGGAAATTGGAAATGGATCTTCAGGGGAACCTGATCTAAGGCCGGAGAGGATGTGACTAAATGATGGTGTGTCGAGAGGTTGCCAACTTTCAAGCATCACCCCAATAGCAACTGTGGTGGACTGTGTATTAAAGGTGGGTGTTATGTTTTTTAAATGCGGCTCTGAATTAGTAGACATTGTTAAACTCAGTATAAATTTTCTCAATTTTATCAATAAAGTACTCTGCCAAATTATCGCATTGGGCTGTATTTAGCTCCGGAGGTGTAGGTTGACAGGTTATGCCTGACAGGTCTTTGACATCTTTAAATAGGACTTTAGGATTGTTGTGTGCTAAGGTAATGGTGTGATTCGCATGTTCCGCACGAGCAGCTTTACATAGATCATGGTAGTCCTTTTTTTTGCCCGTTTATAAGCAAGTTTCGATTCTGGTGCGTAGTCCTTTCTCCAGCGTCTTTCTAGAGCTTTGCATGAAGTTTTAACTATTTTTAATTTGTCCAGGAACCATGGGGCAGGAGGACGATGATTGTTCATTTTTTTGTTGGACATAGGTAGACATGCGCCCACAGAGGCCAGAAGCCAAGATTGGATACTGTCCTCCTCCGCAACTTTGTTTGGGGAGTGGCAGGGATAATATTAAGAAGATGTTGGTTAAATTGATCAATGATAAAAAATTTCCAGTTTCTGAAGCCAGCTTTGGGAGGAAGGGTAGAGGAGTTAGTTCAGAAGATGACCACCTGTAATCAGTATTCAGTGCATCTCACAAATTGAAATGTCTAGCCAATCAACCTGGGCAACTGCAAATTGTACAGATATACTTTCTTGGGATAGAAGTCTGGGGAAATCATCTACCCAGAATGCACATGAGACTGTTCTGATGCGAAATTATGCGAATTCCTTCCAGAAAGGCTAGAAAATAAGCCGAACAGGAAAGAGGAAGTGGTTGATTGAGTTGTCCGCAAGTGCACAGAACTCTACCCTAATCTTGCAAAGACCATTCTTGGACTAAAGTAATATTTGCAATCGGCTACACGTACCCTAACAATGATGCAAAGGTTCATTAAGCATTTATCGCAAGTATTTAGTGCAAAGGGTAAAGTAGCGCTCTGTCACATAATGTTACTGAACATTATTTTTAATCAAACAACATTAACATGAAGAGGGCCCTCAAGTATTCTAGGCTAACCAAAACAAGAATAAGCTGCCATATGTTCACATTAATTGCCCTCAACATATCTGCTACTAAGTCTAATGTCAATAGGCCACACTACAGAATACTTACACTTTAACAATTAAAATAACATAACACCATTACAACTGAACAGGATTCTAAGGGCAATAGCTTGGCACTAGGGAAGAAAACCCATAGCAATAGAAACAGCTAAAATATTGAACAGGCAACCTGAAGACATGTAAACACTTCTGCCGTCATAAAAATGGGCCGTGCCTCCAAGAGCACTTTACTTGTAAAGTAATGTGGACATTTTTTTAGAGACCAAGAGGCTGATTACAACTATAGGTGCTATTTATCACACCTGCTAAATTATATTACCATGGGGATCATTATTTAAACGGCTGCGATAATTGCACTTGTTACTAGTTTCTCCGGAATAACATGTGGATTTTGGTGTTTAACGCATCAAAATCTGCATGATACCGTAAAAACAGTATGCTTTTCCACGTTAAATTTCGGCAGGTCTGGCTTTCTGATATGCAACGATTGTTGAGCTATTTAGCCCATCTAATAATTATCGGATGCGCTAAATTGAACGCATGGGGTTTACGCATGGGTCGGAATTTAACGAGCAACTAGAAATCAGGACCCAATAATTTTTAGCCAGCTTATCTACAGAGGTATGATAACTGGCTAGGTTAGTTTTGACTACGATGAAAGTTTTGGTATAGGGGTGCACAGACTTGTGTGTTTTTGAACTGATTATTTGTGCCACCGTTTTATGTAAGCATTTGGACACAGCTGGTGGAACTCTGAGAGACATCTCACATGCGTGCTGGGGGCAGCAGCCTTAGATAGTCTGCTCAAACTGATTCTTAACCCGAGTTATTTGTTTTTGTAAACCTTCTGTATCTGTAGTTTTCGTTCTCATTTTGGCTTTTACTGGACTAGTTGAAAGTACCCTGTACACGACAGAAGACACATCACCTCCCAAGAGCTGGGCTCCATTTTCTGCACATGTGTCGTTCAAAGGCAGCTGAATTGAAAGAGAGGACGGTCTGGAGGGACCCCCTCTCCACAGCCTCAGCCTCTCTTCAAAAGGACATGTTGTTTTGATTAGTACTGGCAGCTCTCGAAAACGGGATACAATGCCAAAATCAAATCGAATAAGTGGCCTATTGTGATTGTCGTATGACAATTTTGTTTGTGGCCAGAGAGGGAAGACAGAAAAAAACACTGGGTAAAACTCGAGCATTTTGTAATAGACGGCAATTTATCTACCATTTCATTGTCAATGTAATGTAAGGCAAGAGAAACCCCTTTGAATTATTTGACCTGGTCGACCTAGATATAGAAAACCTCGAAAATTAGAATCACATCTTCAAGGTAATGTTAATTCTTACATTAATGGTGAGAAAATAACATCCGTACCATCAGGGTTCCTGGCAACCTAGGGTTCCCTAGTTCTGCTGTCAGCTTTGTGTCTACATGCTTACATGCACTGATCCGCTGTGCAGCCCAACCATTGCCTATTGATAAAAGTGAGGGATGTACTTACTACAGTTTTATTTTTATGTTTTTTGTGTTTCGCTTGGTCTCGTGTCTCGCTGTCTTTATCAATAAGTCGGAGATGTATTATACCAAAGCCAAGTACAATGATTGCTCTGTGGTTTCAGTGTTTTGCTTATCAACCCTGTCTTACATACACTGTACTCAGGTCTTGTTTTATAATAGTAATACTTGATTGTTTCGAGTGTGAATACTCTTTGTATTAGATTTGTGGCAAAAAATGCGCATGCCTATTTTGTTTTACCTAATGCTGTGTGCTCAAAATAAATAGTAGTTTAAAAGTTGAAATTCCAGAATTATACTCGATTAATCAATCATGTATTTGTTCTATAATGAGGAGGATCTGCAAAAAGATAATGTACCTTCAAAAGAATGGGGTACACAGGGAGGTATAGATGTCTAGGTCTGGTGGAGGCATAATGTAAACATTTTAATATGAGGTTTATTCACAAAATGCCCTTTGCAGTACATTTACTTGTACTACTCCAGTCCTCTAAAATGCTGTTCCCAAACCTACATGCAGAGACACAGGCTCTTCTGTTTTTTCTACGTAGAGATCGTCCGACAGGTATACCTATATTTTTGCATTTAATGTCAGAGGGACAGAAGTGGCTGGAAAATCGGGAATACTTACTACAAAATGGAAGGGGTTTAGGAATAGGTATGAACAGGTTAAGGTAGTGGTGTTACAATAGCCCTCACGATGCAGGGGGGCCTAAACCGCACTGTGCACGGACGGCAGCTGAGAGGTTCTGCTGGGTCAGGAGCTAAGTACTTTGCAGGGTGTGGGCCTCAAGTTTCGTTACACCCCTGGGTTAAGGGAGGGTTAAGGGGAGTTCAGGGAAGGCAAATGATTATCCACACAGTCACACAATCATATGATAATACATCATCCAAGTATGAATGTTTTGTTGTTGTAGGTCCAGACTAATAACATATATACTTTCAGATGTCCTACAGTCCTACCTGTGGCTTTCCTGATGAAGGCTCTTTGCACCGAAACACGATGAAATTTCATGAAGACTCATCAATGGTTTAAGCCACGTTTCTCTGCTCTATAATGATCATGTTGGAGTGCCATTGTGTAAATTCTAGTGATTCATTGTTATTCATGATGTTTAATGGAGCCTAAATAAATTTGGGACAATTACTATAATTGTACTTGGATAATATATTATAGTATGATTGTGTGACTGTGGATAATCGTTTGTTGTCTTGATACTCCACTGTTTTGTTGTGAATAATCCATTATATTCTCTATGTCAGTAGTTTTAAAGAGATAATAAACAAATGATAAAACATATTTCAATTTTAAGTTTTGGTTTGTTGGCCTATATAAAGAGTAATCATATATTGTGTATGCATTCTTAGTTGCTCAGTGTTGCTGTTCTCACATTAGTAATTACCCTGAAAACATTATTTGTTTACAGGGCACCCCTATTTATACTCTGTTCACGGAGGGCCAAACACCCATCCACAAAGGAGTGAACTTGTTGCTATTCACAAACTGCACTTATGTAGTTACTACAGCCAAAAAGGTCTCAAAACAGTTGTATCTGTACACCAGCTCAGACTTGGAATAAATCCAGCACCACACCTACCCTTCCAATGGAACTGAAACATACTTTCATAGAAAATTGAGGGAGGGTCTTAAAATGAAATCTCATAAGATATAATGTTAAAATAAATTAACATATTTTTTACTTTTAAACCATATATACATTTTATTTATTGCTTAAAATATTTATAAATAGAAAACATCATATTTTTGTACAATTTTGATAAAATTATTAAAATTAAAAAAGACTTTTATCTTTTTCCACAAACAATAATTGATTAACAGTAATTCTATGCATACCATAGTAATTTTTAATACAGATTACATAAAAAATATGCATGTTACTGTTGGTGGGATATTTTCTTTTATACATCTTTAAATAAATACTTTTATATAAAATGAAATATATATAAATTATTTTTAAAACACATTTAAGATATTAGTTCTGAAACAGTTTTTGAATTTGTTCTAAGTTTTAGAAATATAACATTAATTTACATTAATAGCTAACAATAAAATATTTTCCAGAAATATTTTAAAGTTTATTGGAATTTGTTACTTTTCGCTATAGTTTAACACTGAGAGCTCTCCTCATTGGTCGCGAAGACCTCCAAGACCTCTACCTATATATGAAAAGTTCCTAGTGCTAACTTTACACTTGTAAATTTGGCTCCACCACCTGGTTTCAGGTGATGGGGACAGCTAAATCTACACTTTGGGTGCAACTTTAAACTCAGAAATGGTGAAATGACAAAATTAACAAAGTTACTACAAAGTGTAAGCGTAATTTTACACTTGAGTAAATCTACATATGTAAATTTACCTTTGTGAATATGGCTCTAAGAGTGGCTGCTTCTAAAATATTAAAAGCCGGCCTGTTCATCTCTAAGTAATGGCAGAACTATGGGGCATATTATCAAGAAAGGCGATAAAATTATCACAGCTTTAGCAGCAGGAAACTGCCGCTAAAGGGGCGATAATGGCCTTGATAATATTCCCTTGTGAATTCCAATAGCAGCCCAGGTTAACACCAGAACCTGGGCTGCTATGGGAATTCACAAGGACATATTATCAAGGCCATTATCGCCGCTTTGATAATATGCCCCCATATTTTCATTGGGGTTGTTAATTGGAAGGGCGTATAAGTAACTTTGATATTTTCCATGGGATTATGTAGGTCTATTTTACTCTGCACAGTATTCAAAAATGAGGAGTTGTCTCACACAAAGGTAAGCTGCCTGTGGAGCTACACGCGATTGGGAGTAAACGGACAGAGCTAAATACGCTGAACTTTATAGCGGCAGGCCGCCTGATCTTATGTGACAGAGGCTTGAATGATTAACGATTACAGCGCACGCCATGTGTGACTAGACTTTAAAACCACAGTGACTGAGGGTCGTTCCTTTGGGCTACAATTCACCATCAGCTCTGACAAGGTGTTCACATCTTTAATTGGGCACACAGAGAATATATTCCTCTCGGTCCCCTCCGTTTTAGTCCTGATAAAGACTTGCATGGCTCAGGTTCAACTAACCGACATGCCCTAAGACGAGTCAAAACATCGACGCCCTTGTTGTTCCTCTACCTGGACCCTGTCTTGCCATATTTCTGGTGCAAAAAACTCAGTGAACTTGTCTTACCCTGAACCACACCCTCCTCGATTCTGCTTCTGATTCTGCTTCCCTTGTACTTAACGTGTTAAGTACAAGGGAAGTGAAATATTTTAATGACCAGTAGAAGGGGAATACACGGCTTCACCGCTATGTTAGAGTAACGGCTGTAAGTTTAGGAAAGGGAGGGGGAGTGAGTATGTGCATGGAAAGTATTCATTGACAATCTGGCAAGGCAAACAGCAGAATCGAGGAGGGTGTGGTTCAGGGTAAGACAAAAGTGGGTGATAAAACTATTGTACTGCTGGCAATACGAAAATTAGACTGAAAATACAGTGATAATATGTGTTGATACAGTGTGATGTATATTGATTGGATGTTATTTTTTGCTATTCACAGTGACCCCCGACGAAGGGCATTTCATGCCCGAAATGCATTGGGTTATTTTAAATAAACACTGACTTTACGAACCTCGCACTAGTCAGGTGGAACATTAGAAACATGGAAAAAAGGCGCACAAGGTAAAGTGGGGACCATAAATTGAAGAGAATGAAAAAGAAAAAAAATGTGAACAAGGATGAAAAAGAAGTTTAAGTGGTTTTCTAAAAAAGTTATAAAGGACTGCCAATGGGGCTAATTGTGCAGTGCGTTTGGCCTGGGTCGTAGATACGACCCATTCATCAAGTTTGATATTTTTCCAGTGTCTTTTGGTCATGACACCGCGACCAAGCTGCACGCATATCAGAGTACGCGTAGATATATTTTTTAAATTGAAACATGGAGAACATGGTGTGCATCCCACCCCCCCAGTATTGTTTAAGCTAACGAAGTGACACTCAGTAGAAATTAGAACAATTAATGAAAACTAATAATTACCGAATATGCCTCCAGATGTCTGGGGCTGGAGTGTGTAGATACGGCTTAGTAAGCGTAGAGAGCGTGGTGACACCTGCAAGGTAAGGTGTCAGAATGGTAATTAACTTAACCTTATACTAGGAATTGGACAGGAGGTATGGCCAGAATAATTGTAATACAACATTCAAAATTGTCAAGGGACTTGCTCGACATGCGTCTATATCGGTGAAGAAGCTAAATACAGTGCACGACATCCGTAGCCATGTGGGTGAATTAGCGAAATAATTGCGAAATTAGCCTAAAAACAGTATACATTACACAGTAAACGCAAGAAGGGCTGGGGTGTTGAAAAACATTCAACTATCAATAGTCCAAAAAGGGGCGAGTTAAACATGATTATAAGCCGTAGTGATCTACTTATAGCCAAGGGACAGTGCCAGGGTTTTTAAACAGGCAGTGCCGGGGTGTTTTAAAAAAGGGCTAGCAACCAAGGTAAAAAGCCAACATTGTAAATACCTTGTTGAGTTTAGTGGAAGTCAATAAATGGTTGAGTAATGATCCGGGCAGATAGCTATCCAGTGTTCTTCATTCAAAATCTGTGGATAATCAGTTAACTAGGGTCACTAGGCCTAGAAGACAGGTACAACTAAATAGATTACGAGCCCCGAGTCTGGGGTGACTGATCCAGTTTACCGCTAATCGCTCCGTACAACATCCGTCCTCCCGCATTAGTCAGGTAAAGTGAAAAAAGTGCCAGGACACGTGTTGATTTAAACCCGAGTGCGTGGGACGCGCATACAGCCGCTGGATGCTGCTCCCGCGTCATCCCTGTCTCCCTGTACGGAGACAATGAAAAATGACTATGAACAGGGAGTTGTCTTTAAAAGAGGACAAGTAAACACGCAAAATCGTCTGCCATAATTGTCACTATATGCAACTTCAATGAGCAAGGGCAAGTGAAGAGTAATAGTTCAGATGTGTTTATACGATGTATCTGGCATGCAAGTAGTACTGTCATCCTGTAAATAAAAGATCTGTGTGCTACATAAGATAATACATATTCTAGAACCATGGATAGGCTACAGAACCAGAGGGGTAACATGTGGTTTGTAATGGTTAACAAATAGTTGGCAATCTCGACGGTCAGCATGTCTTGCGTTTTGCCTTCTCATGGTACAGCAGTTCAGATAGTAATTACAGAATTGTTCAACAACAGATGCAATAATGTACAGAAACTCATTATAGTGACATAATAGATCTAGTCTGAGCCCACATGCGGAATCCATAGTTTATCCGGGCATAATTCAAAACTTACATAAAGGTTGGGCAGTCACCGTGCTGCGGCGAAATTACAATGGCAGCACCCAATAATTTGTAGACACTGTCATAACAATGTGTGAGCCCATTATTGCCATGGTAGTTGGGTTGCAATGTCCATGGTCAATGATGGGAAAAGGAGAAACATCACATACATGCGTGTATAGAAATTATTGTATAAGCATACAGAGATATAAAAGAGGCCAGGTCTGAAACTGCATCTAAGTGAGACAGGTTATCTGAGCATAGCTAGTACCTTGTTCGTTCAGGCCATTGTGGATAGAGTCGAACCGAGTCATCCACTTGCTTTCCCTAACATTCAAGATGGATTCCAAGTTCCCTCCCCTTGGATCTAGGCAGACTTTTTCTAGGACAACCCACTGTAGCTCCTCAGGCGCATGATTGGCAGATATGAAATGTTCCACCAATGGTGCACCCTGGACTTGACACCTTATTCTACTGCAATGCTGTAGAACTCTAGCCTTAATCTTTTGCTGTGTTTGTCCAACGTAAATCATCCCTCATGGGCAGATGATGCAATAAATTACGTTGTTAGAGTTACAGTTAGTCATGGATCTGAGGTAAATCTTGTGCTGTCTGTACGTGAATTGTTTGGTCCGTACAGACATTTGACATGCCTTACATTGTCCGTATTTAAAGTGTCCTATTGTTATGGGCAGATTCCACAAGCTTTGTAGGGTAGGAGGTTGAGGGCTCCCCAAAAAGGAGCTAGCAAAATGGTCCCTAATACTTCTTGCTTTCTTGAAGGAGTGCATAGGGGGCGACCGTTGGTTGATGTCGTCAGCGATCAAGGACCAATGTTTATTCACAGTCTTCCGTATAGCGTTGCTCTGTGTGCAGAACGTGGTCACGCAGATCATTCTGTCCATTGTCCCCTCACCTTTCTGTTGTGTTGTGAGTAGTTCCTCCCGCTGGCTGTACCATGCCCTTTTTTGTGCTTATTTAATGAGTCATTGTGGGTAGCCCCTCTCTCGGAGTCTTATACTCAAATCCTCCGACTCTCTGAAGTAGTTATCTCTTCTGGTGCAATTGCGGTGAATTCGCAGGAATTGGCCCACCGTTAGGTTGTCCCTCAAGCCTCGTGGGTGGTGACTATTGTATTGCAATAGAGAATTCCGTTCTGATGATTTATGGTATAAGGTAGTAGACAATTCACTGTTGTCTTGAGAAATTGTTATATCCAAGAAGTCTACTTTGTTGTTATCAGACTAGTGTGAATTGATATCTTCTCTACATTGGTTCAGCCAAATATGGAAAGAGTCTAATTGAGCTTTAGTACGCTCCAGAGTAAGAGGACATCATCAATGTAACGTCACCGCCATATGACATTGGTACGGTAGGGGTTGGTGATGTTCAATACATGTTTCAGTTCAAAGTCATACATGAAAATAATAGCCCGGTCCGGCGCAAAGGCTGCCCCCATTGTGACGCCTTTAGTCTGGAGGTAAAAGGAACCCTGGAAGATGAAGAAGTTTTTGGTCATAGCAATGGTCAGAAGTGCAACAATAAATTCTGTTGGTACTGCCGTGGGTGAAGGTCGTCTGTCCAGCACCTGTTGTATTACTTCGAGGGCTTTTGTCTGCGGGATACCAGTATACAATGATACTATATCGCATGTGACCAGTAGTTGATTCTCTTCGTCAAAAGGATGGCCATCTACCAGGTTAATGGTCTGAAGGGTGTCACGTAGGTATGTTTCAGTATTTTCAGCAATTGGTTTCAGAAATACATCAATGTACTTACAAAGTGGTTCCAATATTTAGCCACAACCGGAAACAATTGGTCTTCCAGGTGGTTCTTGTAAACTCTTGTGAATCTTCGGGAGAGTATAGATAGTGGGTAGTCTTGGGTTGACTTGGTTCAGGTAGCAGAACTCCTGTTCACTCAAGAAGCCTTGGTCTCTGCCATCCTTGGTTAAGTTAAGAATCTCCAATGCCAAATCCATGGAAGGATCCTTGCGTAATTTGCTGTAGCTAACTCCATCTCCAAGTTGTCTGAAAATCTCGTCTTTCTACCACGATTGCTCCACCCTTCTCAGCCGGTTTGATAACAATGGCTTTATTGTTTCTAAGTGTTTTAAGGGCTAGCCGCTCTTGAGCAATATGGAGTGAGCCGGAGAAAATCTAGAGGACAGTCAAAATGCAAACAGAAGTGTCCGTGAGTTGCAGTGCTTTGGGGTTGTGATACTAGAGAAGAGCGCGCTCATATGCATAAAAAGTCTCGGATAGTGTCCCTTTGATATATTTCTGATGCAGCTGCAGTGAGGTGTGTTAGACCTGCATCATCTTCCCAATCAACGTCTCATGGCTCCCACACTGTTTGAGGTGACAACCGCTCCACAGCACAAACCGCAATCAGCAACAGACAATGGCCTGCGGTGCACTGAGTCACTGGCACCTGAAGTGCTGAGCAGGGTATCAGGCCGTGATGGCATTCATGACAGGTCTGAGCAACTCCATAAGTCTGTCAGGACCACCGTTTTGACTCTGGCTGACGGTGTTTGGAGGTGGTCCTTGCGTTGGTGGCGTGGGCCTCCTGCAGTGGTGCGACGTCCGGGCCAGTCTGGACTCGCTTTGGTGTGTGAGTCCTGGTGGGACGCATTTGGGCCTGAAGGATGCGTACAGCGCAAGGCCACAGAGAAATGGCGTTGATGACCCCAAGGCCTACACTTCAGGGGCCATCCAATGTCTCTGGAGAAGGGGTCCCGGAGCGGACTAGCACAGAGTTAGTGGCCCCAGATGCACTGCGGCCGGCACAGGCACCAAGCCACGGGACGGTGACTTGCGGTACAGTCAGATGGGCCATGTGACCTAAGCGGGTCACCATCAATGTCCGAGGTATATGTTGGAAAGGGTTGCGGGGGACGGTGGAAGGTGTCCTCCAGGGCATGACGCCAAAAGGTTTGATTTTATATGGAAGCAGCAAATGGAGGCGTGGATTGTGACAGCCTGTTGCCACCACCAATTCGGTATCAGCTACATGAGGATGAGCACTGCCCCTAGTCCATAGAGTCAGACGTCACCCAAGTTCGACCAGAGAGTGTCCATGAATGTCGGGGAACAGACTTAGTGGCACCGGGGCTGAGAGGGGATGCAGTCTGCGATGATGCGGTACACTGATATGCACTCCGCCATTGCTAAATCATGACTCTATGACCTACTGGACTGCAGTGTAGGCCGGAGGCAGCGGTCAGCAGTGGCCCACAGCCATGTGCCGTTGGCTCGCAATGCAACCAGGGCAGTTGTCGGTAGTGTACGAGCACCTCTGTAATGATGATCCTTTTCTCTCCGCCAACATGCAAGGAGTCATCCTCTTACGCCTCACCTTGCGTGCAATGATATGTAATCTGCCTTTGCATACTCGATGTTCAGTTCCAAATCTGTGACCTAATTGAGCGCAGACTAGGCCGAGAACAGGGTAGCCCCGAGGCAGCGGTCAGCACGGGCCATTCACCGAGTGTTGCTTGCTTAGGTTGGTGGCCCCACCGGCCTGCGTAGTTCAGGTTCAGTGGCACCACGTGTTCGGTCACCTCCGTGACTGTGACCCGGCTTACGTCCGGACAGAGCTGCATCTTCCTCTTACTCCTCTCCGTTCGACCACTGGTGTGGACTCTGCCATTCGTGATTCGCGACTAGGTGCTGGATGTGAGACCTACTGGTCCACAGGGTAGTCCTGGTCCCTCATCCACGTGTCGCCGGCTGGCGTTGAACAGGGTTTGTGCCAGCACGTGTCGCTCGCTGGCGTTGAACAGGGTTTGTGTCAGCACGTGTTGCTGGCTAGCGTTGAACAGGGTTTGTGGCAGTACGTGTCGCCAGCTGGCATTGAACAGGGTTAGTGGCACCATGTGTCGCAAGATGCCCATATGGAACTATGCCTCACAGATCGGGGGTCTGGTGCTGTGGCCGCTGGCCCGGATTTGAGGTCACTGTCATTCAGGAGCCAGGACACAGTTTAACAAATGGGACCTACTGGGCCTCAGAGGACACCAGTGGAATATGTAAATGAGGAACGAGTAATGTGGGCCAGCATCGGGGGACCAGTGATGGTCAGAGAGGCTGGCAGGGTTGCGGGCCTCGGGCTTGGAGCTTACACAGGCACGTGGTGGGCCCTCCTTGACACACGACAGTGTCGGCTGGTGATCAGTGTAGCCTGGCTGCGCAGGGTCCGACCTGACAGATTCATGGTCCAGTGGGCCGGGGTACGGCAGGCGCACAGGATTGCAGGCAACTCCGCTAACGAGGGCGGTGTCGGCCTCATGGCGGGGTTGGAGGCACTGCCCTGGCAGGGACGTTGGGCTTTCCGGAAGAGGAGCACGCCCAGGGCTACGTGCTTTTTATTCACACCCCTATGCTGGCCTGGCCTACGCCGGGCCATCCCACTCTGCTCACGCTTACGGGGGGAGTGCGGCAGGCAACATTTCCGCGAGGACCCCCAGTGGCTGGGGTTACATGATTGCGTCCACTGTCCACTACACTTCATACACCAGAGGTGTATTTTGCCGTGGATTTAGATGTGTTCTGCATACTGCGGTCTGTCCAGCACTTCGCCGACACTCTTGGCATTGTGTACTTTCACAATCATGGTTCTACTGCATTTTTCATACATGCCTGGTTCCCACCTCTCCCCACATTCGGTTTTTGTGTGGCTGAGGTGCCATGCCATTGATTGGTCATGTTCACGGCTTGCCCAGGTTACCATTGTAAGTTGTTCTATCGTGTCTGGTGGATGGGCATGTTGTTGGGCATGTTGTTTGTGATTTTGTGACGTGTGCATTGCCAGAGTTGTGGATTGCATGGTTGTGGAGTTGAGGTGAGTGGGGTGTTAATTTTGCACTTTCCAAGGGGCTGTTCATTTCCCTTGGTGCCATCCTGGTTTCTGATGGACTGTCGGAGGGTGAAGGGATCATGCACACTGGCTGGGTATTTGGAGGCGACATTGGTGAAGGTCCCACGGTGTTCTGATGTTGCCTGCACAGTGATGTGTGACATCTGCTTCCTGTTGAGCTGATTGTGTGCAGTGTCACCAGGGAGCACAGGTGAGACATGTCTGTTTTTCTCTGCGCTGCCTCTGTAGTGGTCCGGGGGGGGGTCGGGTGGGTGTTGTGGCCCTCTTGGGTGTCTAGGCTGCATGATGAGTGGCTCATAGCATCTGTTGCCCTTCCGATTATGCCCTGGGTTGGGCTCCCTTTTGTGGTGCAGGCTGCCGACCGACTTTACACCAGGTCAGAGCAGGTGTTAATTTCCTGCTGCTAACACGCCTTAAAACGTGTTTTGTGTTCTTATCGCAGATCTGGCTGGTTGTTGTGAATGTTGAGGTGTCGAGTTTTTGTGGCTTTTTGCACAGGAACGTCTACTCTGCATCTCATTAGCGATAGTTGGGGAGGTCCTCTGTGGCGATGTATTTTGCGGCTGCTATCGCGGGTTAACTGGTGCTGTGAGCAGTTAACACCAGCTTGTGAATGATGAGGTAAATTTATCACGACTTTGGCTGCGATAAAGTACCATTAATTTGGCGATAGCTCCTTGTGACTATGCCCCTGAGTTTATCAAAGAAGATTCGGGGCACGGGCAAAGTCATGCACATCACCATCCACAATTCATTCAGTATACTGAGTGTAATGGATTCCATATCTCAAGAAGTTCAACAATATAAAAGCGCAGCCAGAACAGAGAAGGACCCCACATCACAGGGACGGCACACCCGATCTTCCAGTGCGTAGGTAAGGAACTAGACAAAAGTAAACGAGAACTTCCACACTGTCCAAAGACTGGTGAAAAAACAGCTACATGCCACCCCAAACTAATGATGTGTGTACACTGTCGATGACATCACTTCCTATGGTCAGTGGCAGCTAAAGGTATCACTAAGAATATACTGAAAAAGTTTGCAGTGCCTGTGGAGCAGTTTGAGAGACCTGATCAACCTTGACATCACATTACAGCTGCAGGTCTGTGCTACACTTTGAAGAAGTCACAATGATTGATAGGGGAACGAAAACTACTCGGGAGACGCACTGCAGTTAGAAAAGGGCGAATGTGTGCGCAGTTTCTGCGGTTTGTCAGCGATTTTAATATTCATGCGGAATTGGAGGGGTTGGATATTTAAATACCTACAAAAGACAAATGGAGAGCACAAATGACGGCGTTTATAGCACCCATCCACCAAAAAGCTGCGCAGAGCATAAATGCACTGTAAAGCAGCACATTTCTCTGAAATGTTAATGAAGTGCAGCCAAAATAGAGATAATTATTTTAATTAATGGTAATGATTTTAACGGTTGAACATTTTTAACTAATTAATTATGATTGATTGCTTGTTACTAATCAAGGAATGTGACTCAAGGTTGTAATTGGAAAATTGAAAGCAATGGCCTCTTAAAAGAGTACAATGTACGACACATTGGGAAGACATTGCTTCAAAAGTGGAGCATTTTATCACCCTTATCAACTGCCCGCCATAATTTTTATCGCTTTTTCAGAAGTGCTCACAGTGAAGCATCTTATGTTTCTCTCAGGATGTCTCCTTCACCCCTAGGCATGGCCATACACGCACAGTCTGGCAAGCGTCTGTACTTGGAATCTGTTCAGGGTAGAGCGCCTTGATGGAAACGATGCTTAACACTTGAAAACCCCTGCAGCCCGAAAGATCTATAGCGCGGGCTCTCGCTAATAAAAAAATATCCTGACTCCTTGTAATGAGGACGGCTTACACACGTGTGTAAATGTGCTTTTACGAATGCCTATGAATGTTTTAACTTGCGAGAGTAGAACACAGCAGTTCCTTTCCACTGTATTCATATTTACAGCAATCAAACTGAAATGGCAAGCTGTGTAAAACAATTGCTACTTGTTTGAACTCTATTCATATGGGCTGTGTTTATAAAGAATGCTTAGCAAATAGGGCCCGGGCAATAAAATGCTGACCCTCTTTTCATTTATTTGGCATTCAGATTTAATCACCAAGCATAGCATTTTCAAATTGTTGAATGATTGGCTTTTTTCTAAGGTGTGCTGTCTATCATTGAAATAAAAGTGGTCAAAGCTTGGGTCGTTGGTTCCAGTCCTTCGGAGATCTGGAAGTCCAAAAACATTTAAAATTCCAATCTTCAACTTTTGTTAAGGCAAGTCCCTGTGACACAACCAAGGGTCCTAGGACCTCTTGAACTTAAATTGGGAGTCATGACTCCCTCCAGCAGAGGCCACCAGCACGGTCCAGTACAGGTCCTGTTACTACTGGTTAACTGGGCACTTCAGGGAAAAGGCAGTTTGTTGTGTTTCTGTAACCACACAGGAGGTTAGTCAACTGACCCTTGGAGTCCACTTTTTCGTTCTGGGTACAAGTGGGAGCAGGGCCAGTGCTTTTGGTCTGCTCACAAGTCTTAAAACATCAGTTATTCTACACTTCTACAGACTCAGACAGTGTTCTGGGGAAGATTCCTTGGGGTGCCACATGTATGATTGGCAGCAGGTATTGGGTGGGGGTGACTCATTGCTCCTCCATTAATCAATGGTATGAAAGTTCCCAGGGACAACCCTACCCACTTTTGAATTTGAATTTAATTTGAATTTAAAATTTGAATTTGAATTTAAAATACTTATAAAGCGCAGCATTCACCTAGACGGTTTCTTGGCGCTGTGGGAGCACAGTTAACAGGAGGGAGACACAGGATATATTACTGTGGAAATGCCTGATTGAACAAGAAGGTTTTTAGACCTTTGCGGAAAAGCGGATAGTGTTTGGTCAACCGCAGATGGTCGGGAAGGGAGTTCCAAAAGGTAGGTGCCAGGAATGAGAAATTGGCCCCTCCCCATTTTTTCCGCTTGTAGCGAGGGACCTGCAGCAGGGATTGAGAGGAAGACCGCAGCTCTCTGGTAGGGACGTATTCCCTTATCAGGGAGACAATAAAAGCAGGAGCTGAGCCCTGACGGGCCTGAAAAACCATGCAACCAGTTTTAAAGAGGGAACGCTCCCTGACAGGCAGCCAGTGGAGCGCCTTCAATAACGGGGTGGAATGGTGAGATCGGGAAAGGCCGTACACAAGCCGGGCCGCCTGATTTTGCACCAGTTGAAGCTTTCTTAAACTGTAGGCTGGAATGCCATTATACAGGGCATTGGCATAGTCCAGCCGGGAGATCACTAGAGCAGACATAATCAGTTTAAGTGCAAGGGGGGAAAAAAATCGGGAAACAGTGCGAATAGTACGAAGAGTGAGAAAACAGGAAGAGACGACAGAACTGATTTGTGAGTGAAGGGTAAGGTGGTTGTTCATTTTAATGCCTAAAGTCTTAGCTGTGAGAGAGGGGGTGGGGGGGGAGACCTAAGGACGGGGGCCAAAATAAAGAATTCCAGGGGCTGGAAGAGCCACCGGTGAGAACCAACTCGGTTTTATCGGGGTTCAGTTTCAAATGGTTGTGGCTCATCCAGTCCCTGATAAAAATCATAATAGACTGGAAATTAGAGAGAGAATGGGGCGAAGAAGAAAGATTAAAGATGAGCTGGAGGTCATCCGCATAATTGTATACAGTGACCTCCATCTGTTGAAGAGCAAAAATTAAAGGATAGATATAGAGGTTAAACAGAAGAGGGGAAAGGGAAGAGCCTTGAGGGACCCCACAAGTGATGTTGAGTGGACTTGCCGTGAAATCCCCCAGCCGGACAGCCTGGGTGCGGTCCCTCAGGAAGGACGACAACCAGACCAAGGCTGAACCCCCGATTCCCGCTGCTCTGATACGTGAAAGCAAGATGGGATGGTCCACCGTATCAAAAGCGGCGGAGAGGTCGAGGAGCACCAAGGCCTGATGTTTGTTTTGGTCCATGCCCTCCCTGAGGTTATCCAGGACCGACACCACAACAGACTCGGTAGAGTGCCTGGGTCGAAAACCCGCCTGGCGAGATGCCAGGCCCCCAGTTGCTTCTACGTGGGCACTGAGTGCTGATGTAACATGGCGCTCGAGCACCTTGGCCAAAAAGGGCAGCAGGGAGATGGGACGATAATTGACTGGGGCAGACGGATCTGCTCCAGGTTTCTTTAAAATAGGCACTATTGTGGCAGTTTTGAAAGCAGAGATCACAACCCCCTGCGCGAGAGAACTATTAAGAAGAGTGATCGGGGGTTGAGTGCAAACAGAATAAATCTGTTGAAGAATACGGGCCGGGCAAATGTCAGCCGGGGAACCTGACTTTACCTTAGGGAGTATTTCCAAAAATACTTCTTCAGTAAGAGGGGGGATTGAAAAAAGACAGCTCTAAACCGTGGGAGGGAGAGGGGCAACATAAGTAGGATGGGGAAGTGAGATATTGGTCTTGATTTTAATAATTTTATCCAGAAAATAATAGTTCAGTGAATCGCATAAGGACTGGGTGGGAAGGAGTTTAGGTGTAGTCCTCTCAGAAAAGGCTAAATCACGAACAATTGTGAAAATCTCCCTAGCTTTGTTCTCTGCCAACATGATTTTAGCTGAAAAGTAGGCGGTTTTGGCTTCAATAATAGCTTTTTTGTAGTCACTTAATAATGTGAGATAATGGGTTTTCAATAAGGGGGAGTAGTCCCTTCTCCATTGCCTCTCAGCTCGCCGGAGGGTCAGCTTTTTATCCTTCAAGTCAACACTGAACCACCGGTTTGACTCCTTAGGTCTTCTAGTAGAAATCCTACGTAGGGGGGCTACGTGGTTGCAGCCTCCGGCAAGCCAGGTGTCAATGGCGGTGGCTTGCAGTGAAGAGGATAGACCCGCCAGGTTGGGTGAGGAGTCAAGGAGAGAAGAGGATAACAAAGGGAGGTCAACGCGGTTCCAGTTCCGCGCCCAGGTGTTTTTTACAAGCGGGGCCTTAATTACAGGGTCAAGGTGGAGGGAAAATGAGATTAGGGCATGGTCCGACCATGGGCAAGGGGACACAGACATGGACGAGAGAGCGCTGTTAAGGGACCAAACTTGGTCTAGCATATGTCCATGTGTGTGTGTCGGAGCTTGAATGTGGGGAACAAAATTTAGAGATTGGAGTGACTCTGTAAATTTGTTTAGAAGAAGTGCATTCAAAAGGGTCCGTGGGCCAATAATTAAAATCGCCGAGCACTAGGACTGAGGCATAGTTAACCGCCAATGTTGCCAAAAGATCCTGAAAGGCTTGTATAAACAGGGGGGAAGACTGAGGCGGGCGGTACATTAGCATGCAGGTGAGCGGAGGTGAGAAAATGGATGAGCGTACCACAAGATGCTCGGTAGGGCAATGGGAGGGGAAGGAAGAAGTTGAAAGTTGAGATCAGAACGGGCAATGAGCGCCACACCACCCCCTATCTTACTCACCGGGCGGTCAGCCCGGAGGGCAACATACGAAGGGGGAAGGACAGCCAAAAGGGAAGGCAGGGAAGACTCACAAAACCAAGTTTCGGTTAGGAACAGTATGTCCGGCTTGTGGGAGTCAAGTAGGACAAACAGTTCCTGATGGTGTTTGACCGCTGACCTAGTGTTGAGCAGAATAATGGACAATGGGGGATAGGGAGAGGAGAGACCAGCGCGCGATGAAGATTGCCTCGAGGGTGACGGCAGAGGGGGAGGAGGCTGGTGGGCTAAGGGGGCAAGACCAAGCAAGGAGATACGACAGATAGTGGGGGCGGGCAGGGGCCAGTCACCTTGCAAGGCTTTTAAGGCCTCAGAAGAATAAGAGATGGAAGGGGCATGGGGCCGTGCTCGTAGCCCCGTCCAGCCGCGGACGGGCACAGACGGGCTGGACTTAGGCGCGACATAGGCGCGCATTCGTCGCGCCCGCTGCGCTCGTCCGCTGCGCGCACGAGGACACATCGCGTTTTATAGCGTGCGCCCCCGAGCAGCTGGACCGCTAACTGCGGTCTAAGCAGCCTTCAGGCCACACTCAAGATGGCGCCCGCCCTCCACACAATCGGCACGAGCAGCCGTGATGGACCGGGGCTGGGAAGGCCACCCGAGAGGTGAGAAATACACAATAGGTGTTTGTTAAAAATACAGCTTTACATGAGCCCAAATAGAATGATTAAAAATGAAATTCGGCGCCTGCATCTAAATCATGCAGGGACACTGTTTGTCAGCCAGTTAAAATAACAGTTGTAATCACTGCAGCCTCTCGCTGTCACGATGCCCCCAGTGAGGAACAGGAGCTGCCACCACCTGCTTGACCCACAGCGAGCCCTGAGAGTCCTGCCGCTATATAGCGTGCGCCCCCGAGCAGCTGGACCGCTAACTGCGGTCTAAGCAGCCTTCAGGCCACACTCAAGATGGCGCCCGCACCCCACACAATCGGCACGAGCAGCCGTGATGGACCGGGGCTGGGGAGGCCACCCGAGAGGTGAGAAATACACAATAGGTGTTTGTTAAAAATACAGCTTTACATGAGCCCAAATAGAATGATTAAAAATGAAATTCGGCGCCTGCATCTAAATCATGCAGGGACACCGTTTGTCAGCCAGTTAAAATAACAGTTGTAATCACTGCAGCCTCTCGCTGTCACGATGCCCCCAGTGAGGAACAGGAGCTGCCACCACCTGCTTGACCCACAGCGAGCCCTGAGAGTCCTGCCGCTATATAGCGTGCGCCCCCGAGCAGCTGGACCGCTAACTGCGGTCTAAGCAGCCTTCAGGCCACACTCAAGATGGCGTCCGCCCTCCACACAATCGGCACGAGCAGCCGTGATGGACCGGGGCTGGGGAGGCCACCCGAGAGGTGAGAAATACACAATAGGTGTTTGTTAAAAATACAGCTTTACATGAGCCCAAATAGAATGATTAAAAATGAAATTCGGCGCCTGCATCTAAATCATGCAGGGACACCGTTTGTCAGCCAGTTAAAATAACAGTTGTAATCACTGCAGCCTCTCGCTGTCACGATGCCCCCAGTGAGGAACAGGAGCTGCCACCACCTGCTTAACCCACAGCGAGCCCTGAGAGTCCTGCCGCTATATAGCGTGCGCCCCCGAGCAGCTGGACCGCTAACTGCGGTCTAAGCAGCCTTCAGGCCACACTCAAGATGGCGCCCGCCCTCCACACAATCGGCACGAGCAGCCGTGATGGACCGGGGCTGGGGAGGCCACCCGAGAGGTGAGAAATACACAATAGGTGTTTGTTAAAAATACAGCTTTACATGAGCCCAAATAGAATGATTAAAAATGAAATTCGGCGCCTGCATCTAAATCATGCAGGGACACCGTTTGTCAGCCAGTTAAAATAACAGTTGTAATCACTGCAGCCTCTCGCTGTCACGATGCCCCCAGTGAGGAACAGGAGCTGCCACCACCTGCTTGACCCACCACCTGCTTGACCCACTTTTGCAGAAGTTGTTATTTGCCCTAATGTAAACAAACACTACCCCCCTTCTGCAGAGTGTGTGTGCGTGCCCAGTGGTGTGGCTGGGAAAATGAGCAATCCCCTCCTGTGTGATCACTTAAAACTGGTTCTGGGGTAGCGCCCCACCACCAGATTTGGTGCTTGTCTAGCAGGAGGAACAAAGGATTGCCTTCTCCAGGCTTTACCTTACATTTACTTGTGAAAGGGCAGCGGTTTTAAAGAGAATGTTGATCCTGGGTCCCTCCCTAACCAGACTTCTGACAAGGGAAAGAAAAACAGATCCACAGACCCTGGGCATTTTCACACCTCATTAGGTTAAGCGCTAACTCTGCAGCTGCTGGAGAGCTAATGCACGTCAGCCTCCCGGAGCTTCTGGCATGAATACAGTAACTTTCTGAAAGCTACTTTTCCTAAACATTTATTAAAAAGCAAACCTTGCTATTTAATTGGGTTTTTAATAATTATTAAAGAATTAGAGTTGAACTTTTTATCTAGCTGACCTCAAACCTGAGGCAGAAGGATTTGTTTTTCAATTTTTACTTATGTTTTCTCATATGGCAGCCAGTCCCTTCCATGGTGAAAATATGTTTTGGGGACTTGTCAATACAGGGACATGGTAAAATTACATTTCTACATGTACTACATTTGTACACCATGCATCTTACCTTGTGGGCTATGAGGCATAAATAGGGGTGACTCATTAATATTTCAAAATAAGGTTTCACCCCCATCAAAAGTGTAATCTTGACAGGTCAGTCTGCAGGTTTAAACAGCACCAACCAGACTACAATAGTAGCTCTGAAGCCATGTTTTTCTTGTCAAATCGGTGGATGGCACATTAAATGCCACAGTCCACAACTGACATTAATTTTCCATGCTATGGGTGTAGTTCCTACACCATATAATATAAGCTTGTAAGAAAGTTAAATATGCCAATCAGGATTAGCCAATTTGTACCTGTTTTATGGGTAAGAGCACACACACTGGGCACTAGACAGCAGTAACCCAGTGTGCAATGTCAAAAACAGTGTAGAGATTGGGGACATTGGTTGAGGGGGAGAACAAGCAGTAATCATGTTTCTTGTCAGGATGAAACACAAGGAAACCCCAAATTAATCCATGCTCAACTCTCTAGTAGCTTGGCACACAAGCAGCCAGGCTTAACTTGGAGGTAATGCGTACAGTATTTATGCAACACACAAACAGTAAGAAAGTGAAAACACAACAAAATAAAAATCCCACACCAATTTAGAAAAATAAAGTTCAGTTCAGTTCGTAAACGTTATTCGGGTAGCTTGGTACCCATAAAAGCTCAGCATCATAACAAATTAAATGACAAGCAGAGAGTAAGAAATACATGGTAATAATAGATTACAATGATATGACCATAACATTTTAGCAAATTGAATATTACATTTAAAAAAAACTTCATTTGTAATAAATAAATAAATTACTGTATAGAAAATATTAATTCATCCAGCAGTTATACAAAAATATTCAATCATGATAAGATCTCAGGGATTGGACATAGTCTTGCGTGCTCTAGTGGCAATTCTCAAAAATGTACTTGTGCGAAAATTTAACTCTTCATCAACCAAGGAGAGTAAACACGAATAGGCATTATCCAGACTAATGGGCCTCTTCTTTTTCAAAAATGAATATAAAAGCCACTTTATATATTCATATAGTATTTACAGAAAAATAATAAATGTAAAATTGATTGCCCACTCACCCCATCACAAGCACATGGCACGTGATCAAGATTGGGGTGGTAACCAAGAGAGAAACACAGTGCAAATCTAACAGTTCCTGCTCTTAAACTGAATAGTAGGCTCCTTTCCCAATAGCTCATAGGTAATGTGAGATATATAGGTAGGGGATGGTGCTACTATTCAATTGACATGTAACTAAGAACAGAAGATTTCTGATTCCATGCCAATCCTTTCTGTATTATATAAAGAATAGAGGTCATCTCTAAGCTCCTTTTTGGGCACAGTTCCAACTGTACTTGGGTTTAAGAAGATACATTCTTTGTTGACACTGCGCAAGCATTGGTGCACTCCAATCAACCAAGTAATATCCATTCCTTTCTCACACTTAACACAGTCGCTGGTGATCTCTCTGGTAAGGGAAGCTGCCTGATTCTTCCAAACTGATAACCAAAAAAGAGCCAGTCGGGCACATATAAAATCCGATATAAAATTAAGATTGAGTTCCCTGTGGCAGATATATTGTGAGGTGGAGATTGGGATGCCTAGCAGTTTCCTGAAGAACCTATTTTCTTCCTGCTGAATACAGGAATTGTCTGCAATGCCCCAAATCTCTGCCCC
This sequence comes from Lissotriton helveticus, assembly GCF_964261635.1. Classification (NCBI taxonomy): domain Eukaryota; kingdom Metazoa; phylum Chordata; class Amphibia; order Caudata; family Salamandridae; genus Lissotriton; species Lissotriton helveticus. The sequence goes on along the minus strand of NC_136063.1, from coordinate 595,173,247 downwards.
ATACGTGGCTACTGGAACCCACTGTAATTGAATAAAAAAAAAAGAATAGCTAAAATAGCACCAGTGGCCTTTGGCGGGGAAGGCTAAGAATCGAATTGATGGCCTATGTTTTTTTTTTTAATTAACACATAGATCTAAACTATCCATATACTTGACAAAAGTCTGTACTAAAATATGCAGGGAATTCGGGGTGCGGCCTATGAGAACCGCAGCAGCTGCGTATAGTAACTGGGGAAGAGTTTTCCCATTGATTGTGGGGGCATCATGGGTCGAGGTTTTTAGCGAATTGTTCAGCCCGTTGAGGTAAATAATAAAAAGGAGGGGGGCCAGGACACAGCTCTGTCTGACCCCCTTCCTACCTTAATGGCTCCCGAAACCTCTCCACCCATACCAATCCTCACCTGTGCCTGGAGATCTTTATGAAGGTACGCTAAAAAATGTACCAAAGGCTCATCCAGCCCATATGCCAGAAGGATAGTCCAGAGCTTTGACCTATTAACAAGGTCAAATGCCGAGGACAAATCCATGAAGGCCAAATAGACCGGGGACTTCCGCACAATGGTATATTTCCCAATTACCAAATTGAGGTTGAGACATTGTTCATTTGTACCCACCTTGCTACGGAAGCCTAACTGGCAGGGCTCTAAAATACCATTGTCCTCTGGCCAGCCTAAGATCTTATTGTATAGAACTCTTCCCAGTATTTTTAGAGTATTGTCAATTAGTGAGATCGGCCTATAATTACTAGGATGCGACCGGTTCCCCTTTTTAAAAATTGGAACTATGATACTCTTGGCCCACGTATCAGGTAGAGTGGCGTGGGTTAGGCTATTAAAAACATTCAGAAGTAAAGGGGCCCAGAAGTCTGGTTTCCATTTTATTAAGTCAATTGGCAGCCCATTGGGGCCAGGTGCTTTGTTCCCAATACTCTGATGGATAGCCTCTTCTACTTCAAAAATAGTTAGCTCTATGTTGGTCAGTGGGCCAAAATTCATTGTGATCTGTCTCTGGGAGTAGAGGGAGGGAGTAGCATACATTTTTGAGAAATGGTTTTCCCAAGACTCAATAGAGATATTATAACTGGTGGGGGTTAGTAGTTGACCCATGGATCGGAGGTCTGTTACTGCGTGCCAGAAAATATTACCCTTTTTAGGTCTCGCGACCTATCGATGCGCGCATGCGCATCGAGCGGAGCGAGAATTCAAGTGGCGAAAATTCTCGTGAAACCACCAGCTTTTTGCTGGCGTTTTCATGCAGTTCATGTGAACCACGTGTTCAAACATGAACGCGCATCAGCCTCCCTCCATTTGCCGCACAGCACATCAAAGGGCTTCGCCCAGCGTGCGCTCTGCGGCTTCTCGGCTTCTCCTCCCCTAATCTCCTCCCCTAATTACGCCGCACACAGCCTTCCTTGCATTTCTCCTCCCCCTCCCCAGCCAGCTTCCCCCAGGCCGTGTTCCCTCATCCCTCGCACCCCCTCCTCCTTCAGCTTGAGCTGCGTGAACACGAGGGGCACACACTACTCTTCAAAAGAGAAAGAAGGTTGCCATTCTCCCAAAGGCTGCACCCTTCCCGGAAAGCAGAACCCAAGGCTCACAGTTTCATAAAGAACGTCTCTAGCCAACAAGTAAGAGATTTGGCTAAAGATTTCTGCTGTTTTAGAATGGCTCTCAGATGAGATATTCGCGTGGCTCAGCAAATCAAAAGGGAGAGAGAGGACTAGGTAAGCCAGTCCGGGTCCCCTGTTTATATGTAGAAATATCAATATAGGACTAGCTAGGTTGTGTTAGTGAGACTCAGGGAGTATATCTGCGGGCAAACCCTTAGGTTTGGTCATGAAGCCCTCACACACCAACCTAGTTGGTGTCATGCTTCATCATCGGGCCCACCACAGTGACACCGAATGTGTCCCGGGTGTGCTGCGACTCCAGATTACTGAGGAGCTGGTATTCTTGCTGAGTGTGCAGTGCTGGTGAGAAAGAACGTGAAAAGTTAAAAGCTATACAGGTGGTCCCAGTTCCCGAGGGTAAAAGGTAAATTTAATACCTGGGCCCCTGTTAGCAAGATAAAAAGGCTGTGGACGATGTGGAGTGTATTAAGAGCTCCTACGTCCTTGTGGTCTACATGTTTCAGCCAGGCCTTTTGATTAAAACTGGCTTTCCTCAGGACCAATGAGTATGTGTGGGTGATAATAAACTATATTAAGTGACAATGCGTGGTAAAAAGTGTCGCACTCGCTAAGGTGCTGTACGTGTAAGAGGGGGATTCCCTCTACTTTACTGTACATGGAACATAGAGACAATACAGACATACAAGGGAGAACCAGTGAGAATGGTATTTACCAAAACACAACATTTGGCCGACTTCTAGTGTGCGTGAGCGACCTAGAGCGGCAGATAACGTGGCCATGAGTGTTTGCCATGGCTAAGGTGAAATATGGCGGTAAAGTTTTAAACGCAGTGGCGGTGGTGGGCTACACAGCGAAACAAGCATAGCGTGAGGTACAGGTAAGTATGGTACATAATTCCTCACACTTGCTACTTGCTGTTAAAGCCTCATGGGTCACTTGGCAGGGAGTGAAAGAAGACCCTAAACGTTGTAAAAGGTCAAAGTTAGGATGGTACCTGTGGAGAGAAAATGCTGCTTACCCAGAGCGTCGTGTAGAGATCACTCGTTTACTCACGGTATTGCCGATCAGCGTGCTCCTGCGACCTATCGTCCTGCTCCAGTGTCCCGAGTGAACTTTGCATGGATCAGGTATGGGCTTAAATAGCCGGTTCAATTGGTAGCACCTGGAGAGGGGAGAGGGTGCGGTCGCGCTGGCACTTAGCGCGCGTGTGCAGGTAGCTAGCCGCACTCGCGTTGCGCATGCGCGGTGAGGGGTTCCAGCGCATGCGTGAGCTCTATACATTAGCGCATGCGCCTTGGCGCCATTGGGAGTAAGGAGACGCTGGACAGCAGTGGTAGTGACATGTGCACACTGGCGCGTGCGCAATGGGGGGTTTACCAAAGGAAAAGGGCCCGTGTGGGACCATTGTGGTTTAAAAAGCAACAATTAGCGAATTAAAGGCATAAAGGCAAATACAGAGTAGGGACAGACCACGAGTCTGAGCGCAGACAGGGATACAGACTTATTGTTTTGGATAGATATGGAGTGTTTATTTGGCTAGAGCATTCCACGGGATGGAATCGTTGAGCCCCTCTGTATGGGTAGAAAGGCGATAAATCCAGCGCTGCTCTTTGGAGAGCAGTGTTTTCTCATCGCAGCTTGAAGGTGCGAATTGTTCAATGACTGTCCAGGTGAAGTCGTTCGGGGTGTGATTTTGAACGATGAAGTGTTGGGTCAGCTTGCTGATGTTTTTGCCACAGCGCATTGTGCTCCTGTGTTCAGTCATCCCGGTTCTGACTTTCCTGGTAGTCATACCAATGTATCTCAAACCACAACGACAGGTGATTAGGTATATTAAGTTAGATGAGTTACAGTTGGTAAATTGTCGTTGTGTCCAGGTTTTTCCATTTTCCAACGATAATGTTTTGGAAGGGGTAGTCAGGTGGCAGACGCTGCAATTGTAACACGGTTGGTGGCCTGTTATTTCTGGTAGACCCCATGTATTCAAAATTGTCTGGCCTGTTTGTTGTATCTTTCTGGGTCTCGTGGATACCAGCTGGTCCTTCAAATTCTGTGCTCTTTTGTATGCGAACCGGGGGGGATCCCAGTTCCTCATGCCTGAATTGATGATCTTTCAATTTTTGCGAATTATGTTAGAGACCTGGTTTGAGGCGGTGTTGTAGGTGGTGACACATGTCATGATGGGTGTTTCTGGTGGTTTGACAACTGTTTCAAGAAGAGCCTCCCTGTTCTGGTTACGTGCTCGTTTGCAGGATTTTGAGATGATTCTTGATGGGTAACCACGGTCTTCCAACTTGTGGACCAAGGCTTTGGACTGGTGTTTAAAGTCGTGGAGGTTGCTGCAGTTCCGGCGTATGCGCAGGAACTGTCCAAATGGCAAGTTCTCCCTCAGGGGTCTGGGGTGGAAACTGTCAAAGCGCAACAAAGAGTTCCTGGATGTCGGTTTGTAATGAGTGGTTGTTGTTAGGCCTCCCTGATCAGGTCTTGTGTTGAGGTCTAGGAATGCTAGTTCCGTTGGGCTGCTAGTGCAGGTGAACTTGAGAAATGGGTCAAGGTTGTTGATCCAAGTGAGGAAGTTTTTCAGTGTCTCCTCATTACCCTCCCAGACAATGAAAATGTCGTCGATATATCGACGCCAAATTGTTATATTGGCTGAGTAGGGGTTCGTGGGGGCTTCGATGTTCGTCTGTTCAAAATGGTGGACGTATAGCCCCGCCACGCTGGGCGCAAACACACTCCCCATAGAGGTACCATTAGTTTGTAGGAAGAATGTGTCCTCATATTTGAAATAATTCTCTTTTAATGCCAATGAGGCGCAGTCCAGGATGAAGTGACGAGGGGTGCGATGTTGCCAGTCAATCTCCAATGCGCTGTGGCAAAAACATCAGCAAGCTGACCCAACACTTCATCGTTCAAAATCACACCCCGAACGACTTCACCTGGACAGTCATTGGACAGTCATTGAACAATTCGCACCTTCAAGCTGCGATGAGAAAACACTGCTCTCCAAAGAGCAGCGCTGGATTTATCGCCTTTCTACCCATACAGAGGGGCTCAACGATTCCATCCCGTGGAATGCTCTAGCCAAATAAACACTCCATATCTATCCAAAACAATAAGTCTGTATCCCTGTCTGCGCTCAGACTCGTGGTCTGTCCCTACTCTGTATTTGCCTTTATGCCTTTAATTCGCTAATTGTTGCTTTTTAAACCACAATGGTCCCACACGGGCCCTTTTCCTTTGGTAAACCCCCCATTGCGCACGCGCCAGTGTGCACATGTCACTACCACTGCTGTCCAGCGTCTCCTTACTCCCAATGGCGCCAAGGCGCATGCGCTAATGTATAGAGCTCACGCATGCGCTGGAACCCCTCACCGCGCATGCGCAACGCGAGTGCCGCTAGCTACCTGCACACGCGCGCTAAGTGCCAGCGCGACCGCACCCTCTCCCCTCTCCAGGTGCTACCAATTGAACCGGCTATTTAAGCCCATACCTGATCCATGCAAAGTTCACTCGGGACACTGGAGCAGGACGATAGGTCGCAGGAGCACGCTGATCGGCAATACCGTGAGTAAACGAGTGATCTCTACACGACGCTCTGGGTAAGCAGCATTTTCTCTCCACAGGTACCATCCTAACTTTGACCTTTTACAACGTTTAGGGTCTTCTTTCACTCCCTGCCAAGTGACCCATGAGGCTTTAACAGCAAGTAGCAAGTGTGAGGAATTATGTACCATACTTACCTGTACCTCACGCTATGCTTGTTTCGCTGTGTAGCCCACCACCGCCACTGCGTTTAAAACTTTACCGCCATATTTCACCTTAGCCATGGCAAACACTCATGGCCACGTTATCTGCCGCTCTAGGTCGCTCACGCACACTAGAAGTCGGCCAAATGTTGTGTTTTGGTAAATACCATTCTCACTGGTTCTCCCTTGTATGTCTGTATTGTCTCTATGTTCCATGTACAGTAAAGTAGAGGGAATCCCCCTCTTACACGTACAGCACCTTAGCGAGTGCGACACTTTTTACCACGCATTGTCACTTAATATAGTTTATTATCACCCACACATACTCATTGGTCCTGAGGAAAGCCAGTTTTAATCAAAAGGCCTGGCTGAAACATGTAGACCACAAGGACGTAGGAGCTCTTAATACACTCCACATCGTCCACAGCCTTTTTATCTTGCTAACAGGGGCCCAGGTATTAAATTTACCTTTTACCCTCGGGAACTGGGACCACCTGTATAGCTTTTAACTTTTCACGTTCTTTCTCACCAGCACTGCACACTCAGCAAGAATACCAGCTCCTCAGTAATCTGGAGTCGCAGCACACCCGGGACACATTCGGTGTCACTGTGGTGAGCCCGATGATGAAGCATGACACCAACTAGGTTGGTGTGTGAGGGCTTCATGACCAAACCTAAGGGTTTGCCCGCAGATATACTCCCTGAACTCACTAACACAACCTAGCTAGTCCTATATTGATATTTCTACATATTCGCGTGGCTGACATAAATTAACAAATTCCGGAACACAAACATTCCGTCAGAATTTACTCCCAACACCACCATCCTATCGAGTCCATTGAACACCAGCGCATCGTGCAATGGTAGCTGGTGCCCCTTGCGTAGGCCAGTCACCCTGGAGCATACTGCAAACAAGGCTATTCCTACCTTCAAGCCGAACCTCACATATCAAACTGACTGCTGAACACTAAAGCTTCTACAGCTTCTTAAACACTGAAACGGGCCAGCAAGGCACACCCCCATCAAAACACGCAAACATAAGACCGTCACTGCAAGCGGCCAAGCTATCAGCCAACACGGATTTACAAACCGCTCACAACAAAAAACAAGCATTGGCATTGCCAATAGGTCTCGCTTGTGGGACCTTATAAGTATTTAGTTTTGCAGCACAATATCCGATTATGCAACAAGGATATTGTGCTGCAAAACTAAATACTTATAAGGTCCCACAAGCGAGACCTATTGGCAATGCCAATGCTTGTTTATAGTGGCGGTCTGTGATAGGACTTCCCAGCGTTCATTTAAAAGGGCTCCTCTCCCGTTTGAAATCGCTGTATTATACTTCCGCCTTGCTAATTGCACATCTATGGCACACCTTGGGTTGGATGACAATGCCCTGCGGAGGATCCTATTGGCCACTGAGCACTCGCGGTCGAACCATCTGGGGTTGTTTCCTGCCCGAGGGGCAGGTTTCAACAGGAGAATTTTGGTGACCAGACAGAGTTTAGAAAAATCATGGACTACCTCTGTATGTGTGGTTTGTAATGACAAGCAAGAGTTAATAAGATGCATGTTGTCCTTGACTAATGTTTTAAACAGTTCGCCACTATCCGCACCCTTCCATATTAGCCTTAAGTTGTCGGTTGAGGGCATGAGGTTTTTGTCCCCGCATTCAGAAGAAAACACGGGCTGGGATCCTAATCTCAATACTATTTTAATAGGGTTATGGTCCCCATGATCCATGATAATGGCCTCTGCGGCCATTAATTCACCCCCAAGAGAAGGGGGAAATAAAAATAAAGTCTATAGTTGAACAACAATCCCTTCCGCTAAATGTTGCTAGTTTGTGGTTGGTGACATTTTCACCACCCACCAAATCCATGACATTGGCCAGGTTATATGATCTTAAGAACATTGCCAGCTCTGCACCCCTACAAAAAGGGGACCTGAATTACTTGTCCCCACATCATGCTCCATATTAGTGATTTTTGCATTAAAATCTCCACCCATGAGAATACCAATAGGCCCTTCCGAGCTTTGCTGGCAATCTAAATTGGAAATAAAATCAAAAGCCCAATAAAGTTCCTATTAGGGACAACATGGAAATCATTGTTATAAAAATTTACCAAATAAGAGCAAACTCTCCTTTTAAAAAACACAACTTGATAGTTTTGACTATTAGTTGGTAAGGACTTGAAACACCCTCCAACAGCCACATTAATTCCCAATAAATAGGTCCCCTGATGGTTTGCCCGATTTGGGGCTTGAGGCTGCTACACTAAAGCAGTGGAACCCTTCAATATATAAGTCGTCAGTAGCCCAAGTCTCCTGGAACATGACTATGTCTTGTCCCTTTATTATTCGTAGCCAGTCCTAGTCGCCAAGCCTGGATTGTAACCCTGTTACATTCCAATTTAGGATGCTCAAGTCAGTTCCCATATTAATCCTAGTTGGAACTGGCTTGTCATTGTGAGATGGGAGCGTGGTACCTTGGTGATCCTCCTCATGATTCTGTGTGTTGGTCATCAATAGTGGTTGTCAGTCCTGGCATCTAGACTGGAAAGTACATGAAAAATAAAGTAGAATGTTATAAATTATTTGACACCAAAATGACAAAACCAGTTAGTAGTTATGTAATTTTAAAGGTTTTGTAGAAATTGAGCACTAAGGAGAAAAAAATAATTCCAAACACAATTATCTGGCCATGGTAGACTGGGTCCAAGTCACAAGTTCAGACCAACCACAATGGAGCATGGGGCAGATACAGGACGGAGTTCAATCCTCTGAAATATACCTTGTTGCCTGGGCATCAATATGCAAAGTCTTTGTATTGAGTTGTGCATACTGCCAAAGAGGAGCCATCAACGAGGAACTGTGATGCAAGGTCTGGCATCAATCATACAATCAATCAGTAGCTTGTAAAGTGCAGCTACTCGCCCGTGAGGGTCTCAAGGTGCTGTAGGGGGGCCTGCTGGTCCTTCTGGTAGTAGGATAATAATCGAAGAGCCAGGTCTTGAGGTTCTTTTTGAATTGGGTCAGCCACAGTGAGTTGGAGGGGCAGGGTATTCCAGGACTTGGCGGCTATGTACGAGAATTAACTTCCACCGATTCTAGTCTTATGGATCCTGGGGACAGAAGCTAGGTCAAGTTGGGTGTAGCAGAGTTGTCTGGCGGGTACGTGGAATGTTAGGCGATGCTTTAGGTATGCTGGTCCTTCGTCATGGAGAGCTTTGAAGGCGTTTGTCAGGAACTTGAAGGTGATCCTCTTGTTGACTGGGAGCCAGAGGAGTTTCCGGAGATGTTGCGAGATGTGGCTGCGGGGAGGGATGTTGAGGTCCAGTCTAGCTGCGTCGTTTTGGATATTTTGTTGTTTCTTGATCTGTTTCTAGGTGACGCCGGTGTAGCGAGCATTGTCGTACTCGAGTCTGTTGGCGATGAGTGCGTGGGTGACCATCTTTCTGGAATCTGAGGGGATCCATCTGAATGTCTTTTGAAGCAGGCAGAGAGTGTGGAAGCAGGCTGAGTTAACTGCATTGATTTGGCAGTTCAGTGTGAACAATGAGTCCAGTATGATGCTGAGGTTGCGAGCGTGGTCCGTTAGGGGGGGAGAGGGGATACCAGGTTGAGTACTTCTAGTCTTGTCCAAGTTAAGCTTAAGGCAGCTGTCTTTCATCCAGGTGACAGCAGCCTTCTTTCCAGTGTGAAAGTTGGTTCTGGCGGTTGTGGGTTCATTGGTGAGGGAGAGGATCGGCGTAGGAGACAATGTTGAGTTTGTGGCTTCTGACGATGGCTGTGTGGGGTGCATCTAGATGTTGATGAGGGTGGGGCTCAGTGTGGAGCCCGGGGGCACGCCGCAGCTGATCTCTGTAGGTTCTGAGAAAAACTGGTGTAGTCAGACTCACTGAGTCGAGCCGGTGAGGAAGGAGTGGATCCAGTCCAGTGTCATGTCGCAAATGCCGGCATTGTGAAGTCTTGTGATTGGGCTGCAATGAGAGATGGTGTTGAAGGCGACAGATAGGTCCAGTAGGATGAGGGCTGTGGTCTCACCCCGGTCTAGGAGGCAGCGGATTACATCAGTGGCAGCGATGAGTGCAGTTTTCATGTTGTGGTTTCTTTGGAAGCCCGAATGGGATGTTTCCAGGATGTCATTCACTTCTATGAAGGTGGAGAGTTGGGAGGTTGACAACCTTTTCAATTACCTTGGCTGGGAAAAAGAGGAGGGAGATGGGTCTGAAGTTCTTGAGGTCCGTTGGGTCTGAGGACAGCTTCTTCAGCAGGGGGTTGATCTCAGCATGTTTCCAGTCTTCGGGGAAGGTGGCAGTTTCGATTGAGCAGTTGCTGGTTTGGCGCAGATGTGGGGTGATGGCGGCAGCTGCTTTGTGGAAGATGTGTTATGGGCAAGGAGCCGATGGGGCTCCTAAGTGGATGCTCTTTATGATCTTGAGCGAATCCTCTATTGTGAGTGGGGTCCAGCAGAGCACAGTCTGTTGGGATGCAGCTTGGTTGCGTGCAGTGGTGGCGGGCCTAGTGGCAGTGTCTAGGGTGTCAAAGTTTTTGTAGATCTGTCTGATCTTGTGGTGGAAGAATGTACCCAGCTTGTTGCCGAGGTCTTGGGTTGGGGGGGACATCTGTGGTCTCGCTGTTGGGCCTGGTGAACTTGTTAATGATGGCGAAGAGTTCTTTGCTGTTGTGTGCATTGGTGCTGATTCTGTCTTGGAGGGCCGATTTCTTTGTAGTTTTGAGCAGGGGTGGTGTGAGTTGACGGTGGATGGGCATTCCAGGGCTTTGTTGTTCCTACATCTCTTTTAGAGTTGTCTGCAGGTGTGTCTGGACTCGTGGAGGGCGAGAGTGAACCACCTGGCTTTATTGGAGTGTTGCTTGCCTGGTCTTTCCTTGAGGGGTGCCAGAGTGTCAGCGCTGTTGGAGATCCATCGGTGGAAGTTGTGTGCTGCAGTGTTGATGTATCACACAGCGGCAGAGTTGATGAACATCGACGAAGAGCTGTGATGCAAGGTCCTGTGTGGTCATCGAGGAACCCTTTGGGGGTTTTGGAGACTTGCGCTGTGATGCATAGGTGCAGGGGATGAGATGCATTGTGCTGGGCTGTTGACATGTTGGCCTGTGTTGGCGCAGAAGAAGCCATCAGATCATTCGAGGAGTTACGCTGTGATGCGTTGGCATTGAGAACAAGCTGCATCATAATGGGCTGGAGTTGGTGGTGGGCTACACCATGCTGTTTAAAAATTAATGGAAATGTGTCAAGTACAAAGAAGCCTGTTATGTCCATGTGGCTTGCATAATGGGCCAACGGATCCTTGCAGATTCTTTGGGGTCCTGGGTCCACACAGGTAGGCTGAACTCAGCTGGGCAGGTTACAGCAGCAGAAGAGTCCTAGTGCAGCAACAGCAGGTCTTGGCCAGCAAAAAAAGCCCTTGGTCATCAGGGCAGACTTCAAAGCTGAGCATTCCTTCTTCCTAGCAGAGTCCACAGGTTCAAAGATTAACTGAAGAGTTGGGTCTGAGGATCCCCTACTTATACATGTGCGCACTTTGAAGTGGGAGAATCTTCTAGAGTCCTTCCTCTACAGAGGTGTCTGGAATTTCCCACCTCCCTGACTTGCCCCCAGCATGTCCGGGAACATAAAAGACTAGTGTCTTTGTGAATTTACTAAGGCAGAGTCTTTGTGATGTGCTAGTATGGTAGGCGACATCTCCTCCCCCTCATCCCGATAGAGATGGCCAATGCTGACAACACCCACTCCCCCTTTGTCTCACCGTTTAGGAGCAATACACAAAGACCAACTGCCAGTAACACCTAGTCATTTGACCCAGGATACAGGCTGCAGGCACCAAATGGTTAGGACGTGAAATATGCCAACTAATCTAAAAGTGTCATTTTCAGACTTGGGACTTGCAATCTAACTTTAGCATTAAAGAGGGTTTTAAATTGCAATTATTTAGCCACCAAACTTGACTTTCCTACCTGCTCCCAATTGAAAGTGTATCACTTATTAAATGTAGTAAGGTAACCCAATGTTATCCTATGAGAAAGCCAAGCCTAGCCGTAATGAAAATGAATATTTTTCACTACCAGGGCATTAAAATCTAAAAGTACATGTCTAACTGGTTAATACACTGCACCTGTCCCATGGGTTTTATAGGGCCTACCATAGGGGTGACATATGTATTAAAAAGAAAGGTTTGGGCCAGGCAAAAAGTTTGTTTTGCCAGGTCGAATTGGCAGTTTAAATTGTACACACCGGCTGCAATGGCAGGCCAGAGATAGGTTTAAAGGGCTACATGTAGTAACTCTTTACTAGGGACTTACAAGTAAATTAAATGTGCCAAATGGCTGGAAGCCAATGTCACATGTTTAAAGTCGAGAGCACAAGCACTTTAGGACTGGTTAGCAGTTGTAAAGTGCACAAAGTCCTATGACCAGTTTTCGTCCTGTCATTCTTAGTGTGGTTTCCCCTGAGTTGTTGACTTCTGACCTCCTGTTTTGCTGACATCATTTTTGCTTGCTTGATGATTCAGCGCACTTTACCTCTGCTAACCCGCGCGATAGTGCATGTGCTCTATACTCAAAACATGGTAACATTGCCCTGTGCACAATTGGCGTATTTAATTTACTTGTAAGTTCCTAGTAAAGTGCACTATATGCACCCTGAGCCTGTGAATTAAATGCTACTAATTGGCTTGCAACGCTGATTGTGCCCCCACTCTAGTCAGCTTTAAACATGTCTCAGGCCAGTCACTGCAGAGCTGTGTTCGACCTGACAAGTCAACCTTCTTGCCAGGCCCAAACTTTCCCTTTTATTACATATAAGTCACCCCAAAGGTAGGCCATAGGCAGCCCCATGGACAGGGTACAGTGTATTTAAAATGACATGTACTCTTGAGTTTTACAGGCCTTGATAGTGAAAACATGCTAAATTCGTTTTTCACTACTGCAAGGCGTATCTCTCCCATAGGTTAACATTAGGACTGCCTTAAAACTTCTTTTAAGTGTAATTTCCAATTGGTAAAAGATAGAGATTTGGATTTTGATGTCTCTGGATGCACAATATAAAATCACAACTTAAGGTGAGGTTGGACTTTAAATTGCAGGTCTGACAATTCAGCTAGTGCTGCTGAGCTTTGCCATCTGTGAGTCCTGCCATTTCCTGAGGTGCCCCTTCCAGGTGGTATCTGCCACCGAATAACACGGGTGGGGCAGGGGGATAGAAAAATTTATAAAAAATGACTTACCTTGCTGCCAGACTGCTGCCTCTCCTCACGTCATCCTCTTCTCCTCCTGCTTGAAGAAGGAAGAATACCCTCATTTCCCTAAGCCAATCACAGTGCTGCAATGCAGTGTTGTGATTGGTCTGAGCGCCGTGGTTCAGCACTCAGACAAGCAGTGAGAGCCTGTGCATTTTCCTCACCAGGTTGTGTATTGCAACTTGGAGGGGAACATGCAAAGTGCGCATGACCGTTTGACAGGCCCAGGATGGCCGGCCATACATTCATGCGCACTTAAGTGCCCACCACTCCCATCCCCCCCTTGCTGGCTGTGATGACCCGCAAACCTGCCCAATAATGGAAAAATAAAATGATAATATCATAGTGTTATTATTATTTTATATTTCCTTTTTCCACTGCACAAAGGCCATACATTCATGCGCACTTAAGTGCCTACCACTCCCATCCCCCCCTTGCTGGCTGTGATGACCCGCAAACCTGCCCAATAATGGAAAAATAAAATGATAATATTATAGTGTTATTATTATTTTATATTTCCTTTTTCCACTGCACAAAATGCAGTGGGGCATAGATCATTAGGGGAGGAGCCTTCGCTGGCCCCCTCCTGTCCTGGGTCTTAGAAGTGGGTTTTGCTGCTGTTTTCTGCAAAAATTGACACCGATCGAAACCGACATAGTGCTCTCTGACACACTGCTGATGGACGAAGAAGAAGGTCCCAACTGCAAGATTTGACAACAATGCAGCGGTCCTTCAACACCGACTGTGAGGCTCGACTTTGACGCATTGATAACGACGCTTGCTCAATCCTAAGGTACTTTTTCAGTGGGCCCTGCGTGGATTCTGTAGCTGGCCTGCCCTCTATCACGGTTGATCTGGAACTTTGGAATTACCGCAGTCTACCAGGGGATAAGCACAAGTTAATTTAGGTTATGTATCTGACTTACCCTGACTAGGATTGTGGTCCCTTCTTGGACAGGGTGTATACCTCTGACAACTAGAGACTCAATTTCTAACAGCCTGCAAAAAATAATTTGGCAAAAACAGATGGATTATGGGCAAAGTGTTGGGGTAAGCCAATACAAGTATATTAGGTTCCACAACCAGCAATAGAATTAAGCAAACAATGAGAATGACAACATAAAAAAGGCAATTTCTTACAATGGTATTTAGAGTCTAGTGCAAAGTCACTTGCAAAAACTCAGTGTTGTAAATTATATTTGCTCATTGTCTCCTCTGTCTGAACCACGTCTTTTCAAAATTGGAAATAATCTACGCTAATATTTTTTGCACTTATACTTTGTGAATTATTTCTTCATTTTTAGATCTCACCTATGGACAGCTTTTAGTTGTCTGTTATTGAAAGAACTCTTTGGCCCATATGTAAACTTACAGTGACTTAGTGCTGCCAGCCAATCGGTCACCAGTGCGACCAAGCCCTCCACAGGGCTTGGTCGCCCCACTCACTGCTGCCGCTCCTGCCTGCCTTTGCCGCCTCCTGCCTGCAGATTCCTTCGCTCGCTGCCCGCTGCTCCTGGGAATTTCCCGCTGCTCCTGGGAATTTCCCGCTGCCCGCTGCTTCTTGGAATTTCCCGCCGCTGCCTCCCTGCGCCCCGGCCCCCCTGTGATTCCATTCGCCGCCCCGCTCCCATAACCCAGCTGCTCCTCCCTCCCGCCTCCTTACTTATGACGCACCCAGAGCGACCGCGCAGCGGACCCGCGCAGCGGGAGCACCGATTGAGCGCCGAAGGTGCGCCAAAGGTAAGCCCGTCTGCGCCCGCCTGCGCCTGGACCGCGCCCAGCGCCAGGACCCCTGGCCCTCCCCGCTGAGGCAAGACGACCCGACTGACCTACGACGCCGCCACTCTCAACGCACTCACGGACCCACGCCTGCTGCCGAGCCACCCCGAGACGCACCCACGGACCCTTCACCTGCTGCACCTGCAAGTTCACCTGCCTCCGAACCTGCCCCGCACCCGCCAAGACAAACACCAGCAGCAACCACCTCAAGTGCATCCTGATCAACACCCGCTCCGTCCACAGACACGCCGTGGAACTCTGGAACCTCCTCGAGCTACATCACCGGACGTCGCCTTCCTCACGGAAACCAGGATGAATGCCTCCTCTGCACCCGACATCGCCATCGCCATCCCGGACGGGTACAAGATCATCAGGAGGGACCGCATCAACCAGACCGGAGGTGGCATCGCCATCGTCCACAGGAACACCATCCGCATCACTACCGACGCTAACGACTCCTTCGCCGCAGCCGAACATCTCCACTTCCAGATTCACACCGACCCTAAGACGACCCTCAGAGGCACCCTCGTCTACAGACCCCCGGGACCACGCACACAATTCAGCGAAGACATCACAGACTTCATCAGCCCGCACGCCCTCCCCTCCACTGACTACATCCTCCTCGGGGACCTCAACTTCCACCTGGAGAACAACAAGGACCGCAACACCACCGCCCTGCTGGAAAACCTCGCCAACCTCGGACTCAAGCAACTGGTCAACACCCCCACCCACTACGCCGGCCACACGCTTGATCCCGTCTTCTCTTCCAGCAAGTACATCACCTTCAGCCACGCCACCGGACTCCACTGGACCGACCACAGCTGCATCCACTTCAGCTTCAAAAGATCCACGACCCACCACCACCCGCAACTGGTACCTCACAGGAATTGGAGCAAGATCACCGCAGACCAGCTCACCACCTCCCTCAGCCAGAGCCCACCCGCCAACACAACGGACCCCAACGAAGCAGCCCGCAACTTCACACAGTGGCTGACCGCCTGCGCCGACAACCTCGCGCCACTAAAGAACCCTCCCAGCAGACCCAGAAGCAAGAAGGCATCCTGGTTCACCGACGACCTCAAGGACTCCAAGAAGACCTGCCGCACCCTCGAGAAAGCCTGGCTCCTCGACCGGACCACCGACAACATGACCGCCCTCAAACACGCTACCCGCAAGCACCACCAGCTCATCCGCACCACCAAGAAGAAATCCCTGAAGGAACGACTGGACAACAACGCCCATGACAGCAAAGAGCTCTTCACTATCGTCAAGGAGTTCTCCAACCCTAGCACCGGCACCAACGACATCACTCCGTCACAAGACCTCTGCGACTCCCTCACCTTGTTCTTCCACCGCAAGATCGCCGACATCCACAACAGCTTCGGCGCCCCACCCACGCACCCAACCGTCAAACCAACGCCCCCCACCGCCACCCTTCGCACCTGGACCACGGTGACCACCGAAGACACAGCCCGCACGATGAACACCATCCACTCCGGATCACCGACCGACCCCTGCCCACACCACGTCTTCAACAAGGCCGACTCCACCATCGCACCCCAACTCCAGAACATCATCAACGCCTCCTTCAACACTGCCACCTTCCCGGAGAGCTGGAAGCACGCCGAGATCAGCTCCCTCCTGAAGAAACCTACAGCGGACCCCACCGATCTCAAAAACTTCTGCCCCATCTCGCTCCTCCCTTTTCCTGCTAAAGTCATCGAGAAGATCGTCAACAGACAGCTGACCGCCTTCCTCGAGACGAACGGATCCCTCGACCCCTCGCAGTCCGGCTTCAGAGAAAACCACAGCACCGAGACCGCCCTCATCGCAGCCACCGACGACATCCGGACCCTGCTCGACAAGGGGGAAACAGTGGCCCTCATCCTCCTGGACCTCTCCGCTGCGTTCGACACGGTCTGCCACCGCACGTTAGTCCAGCGCCTCAGCAACATTGGTATCCAAGAGAAGGCACTGGAGTGGATCATCTCGTTCCTCGCCGGAAGAACACAAAGAGTCCGCCTCCCCCCGTTTCGCTCCGAGGCCACCGAAGTCATCTGCGGCGTCCCGCAAGGATCTTCACTCAGCCCCACCCTCTTCAACATCTACATGAAACCTCTCGCAGCCATCGCACGCCAGCACAACCTCAACATCATCTCTTACGCCGACGACACCCAGCTGATCCTCTCCCTCACCAGAGACCCCGACACCGCCAGAACCTGCCTACACGAAGGGAAGAAAGACGTCGCCGAGTGGATGAAGGACAGCCGCCTGAAACTGAACTCGGACAAGACGGAAGTCCTCATCCTGGGATCTTCGCCCTCCGCCTGGGATGAATCCTGGTGGCCCCCAGCCCTGGGCACTGCACCCAAGCCAACCGACCACGCACGCAACCTGGGCTTCATCCTGGACCCCTCCCTCTCGATGACCAGACAAGTCAACGCCGCCTCCTCATCGTGCTTCAACACCCTGCGTATGCTTCGCAAGATCTTCCGCTGGATCCCGACCGAGACCAGGAAGACTGTCACCCAGGCACTCGTCACCAGCCGACTGGACTACGGAAACGCCCTCTACGCCGGAACCACAGCCAAGCTACAGAAAAGACTCCAGCGCATCCAGAATGCCTCCGCCCGACTCATCCTGGATGTGCCGTGACGCAGCCACATCTCCAGCCACCTGAGGAACCTGCACTGGCTCCCCGTCGACAAGAGGATCACGTTCCGGCTCCTCACCCACGCACACAAGTCTCTCCACGACGTGGGCCCCAAGTACCTCAACGACCGCCTGACCTTCTACACGCCCACCCGCCAGCTACGGTCCACCAGCCTCGCCCTCGCAGCCGTACCACGCATCCGAAGAGCCACCGCCGGAGGAAGATCCTTCTCTTACCTGGCTGCCAAGACTTGGAACTCCCTCCCCATCCACCTTCGGCTGACCCAGGACCATCTCGCCTTCAGGAAACAACTCAAGACCTGGCTGTTCGAGCAGTAGCATACCCCTCCCCCCAAGCGCCTTGAGACCCTCCCGGGTGAGTAGTGCGCTATACAAATGGCATGATTGATTGATTGATTGACCATTCGCTGGCATTTTTGTCACTCTTATTTTCTTGCGTCTTATTTATTGACTTTCCTTTCTCTTCTTGTGTTTATTCCTCCTTTGCAGCATTGCTTCTTTACAATCTCTTTGACTGGATGACCTGTGTCCTTCCACTGATCACATATTTTGAACAATCTTTTCTTGTTCTTTCAGTACTCTATGGGACTTTAAATGTATTCTTGTTCCTTCTTCCTCAAGTAGACTCTCCTCAATTAGACCCTCCATACACGGTCTGTGTTACTCCCCTCCACCCACAGTTTGTTCCTTTTGTAGTCTATTTATTTTTAATTTTTCACCCCTCAAGCTCCTCCATTGCTCTCCTGTCCACTTCCTGTTAGTCCATCATTCCTTTCTCCTCCTTGCTGCCCCTCCGGTCAAGGTCCTTACATTTGTTCTGCAGCAGCCATTTGTTGGCATGCATTCCATTTTTAAATACTCTTTTGTGCATGTTTAAATTATTTTTTAGTGACTCCTCCAAGTAGTCTCTGCTATCTTGAAACAATAAATAAAAAATACACAAAATGATGATTGCATCACGCCGTATGCACACTTGCATGGTGATGCATGCGCACACATATATCATCATACTAAATGCCATTGCGCAATGACATATACACACACTAGTGTGCATATACATTACTGTCTTTTTTAAATCATTTCTTTTTGCCAATGCTGCACAGCTTCAGTACAAATCAATGGCAAAGCCAAAAAGTCAAGACATATTGGCTTTGTACTTAGCACCTCCTTTGTTTAGACAAAATGTAGAGGACAGCAATTCCAGCTCAGCTAGAAAACTTAGGTGTGTCTCTTTTAGTACAAAAACCTGTTTGTGGCAATTTTTACATGTGGAGTTCTGACTCTATGTGGTTGGGAATAGATTGACATCCAGTGCATGAGAGATATGGTGAACAGTGCAGAATAAAACACATATATGTTGAATTTGAAACATTGGTTATGGTCCTCTTTTTTACTCAGGTTCGCAATGCAATCCTTTTATAATTTGTAAATGATAGTGTTAATATTGACATCTGTGTACGCAATGATACATGTATACTCAAAAACGAGATCAAGTCACCGTTATTGAGATCTCCTGAGATGACTTCTTTATCAACCCCAAGTAAGAAATACATAAGCATGCCCTGCGACCTAAGCCTTAGGCTGCTAATAGACAGATAGGTGGGATAGCATGTAAACTGCCGGACAAACATGCGAACAGGGAAAAACCCAGATTAGTACCACAGATAAGCAGCAACACCACAATGCACCCAGGATATTAGCCCCAATAAAGCACATAAGGCTGCAGCGGTGATCGCATTCCCAAAACACCATAAAGTTAGATGTCACATGAAGTTAGAAACACTCAGTTAATCAGAGAATAGCACACGCCGTACATGCAGTGATCTCGCGCTCCCAATACTGGACATCTGGATACTTCACCCACTGGCCCTTATTGTGTCCAAGCAAGGTCAAGACTCACCCGCATTCACTATCAGGTGGCATGATTTACATCCCATGACTAGGCCTGCATTCCTTTCTCTGAAATAAGATCTAAATTGTTTTATGCTGCTCCAAAGACTGTATCTAATGGCACTCAGAACAAATGTATGTTGAGACAGTCCTCAGACCTATTTCTGTGGCTGCTTCTCAGCCGAAGAGATTAATTAAACCAACTGTTCCTGTTTTGCCAAATGCCTGTCTTTTGTTTACTCAAGGTAAAATCATATTCCAGCAACATTTTGGCTAGCCAGATAGGAGAGACTAGTTATTCAACCCCGACAGCAGCTGAAGGAAAAAGACCCTGCCAGAACAGATTCAAACCCGCGCTGCAAGGAAAATGAGCCGCAATCGATTGAAAGTGCTCCTGAACCCGCAGGGTGGAGGTCCACCCTGAAGCCGCCGTTTAAAGGGTAAGAGACTACATATGATCGTTATTCCCAGCATTTGCTGTATAGCAACCTAGGAAGAAGCGCAAAAATGTAGGCGAGAGCTCTACCATGAACAGAAATCTGACATATTGCCCACTTCATGAGTCCAAACTGAGAAGTCGCAAAGCGTCCTCAGATACGGTCCCATAGAGGTCACCTTTCTTTGATAGCCAAAACGTTAGGAAAGGTGGAGGTTGTTTGTCACTTTGACTGCTGGGCGTGACCATGGATGGACTGGAAACTAAAACCGGCTCTGGCAAACTGCTCGGCCAGCCCTCAGGGTGTGGGGTTGGGGTGGTATGGTCGAGCTGTGTAATAGGGCCAAATTCGGCTGAGTTTGTTACAGGGGCCCGACATTGCCAGCTCCCAGTAACAAAAACAGCCCCCCATGGGTCCCAACACCGGTCCCCACCCTGGTGGCCCACTGGGGAAACGTCCAGTGCCCACTACAGCCAGTCAGCCCTGGGCATGACACAGCAGTTTGCTTATTTCCTGAGCGTGATACAGGGTGGAGACCTCACCGCTTGGACCACAGGGTGTAACACAACATGTTTGCATATGCCCTGGGTGTGTTATAGGGCCAACACCGTGATCTTATTTTTTAGTCTAAATAGTTTTCTCAGTGCTTTGTGTTTTTTTTAACCCTGGTAGTATTTGAAAGAAGTTAGAGGTATTATTCACTTGGACCACTGGGTGTGACACAGAAGGTACACATGATCCATGGGTGTGACAAAGGGTGATATGGCATTAGGGACAATTTGGATCTTGGAGACTAGGTGTAGCTTGTGTTTGGCAAAGGAAGGCCTTTGATTGTCAAGTTGTTCCTTCTTCTCCACGTACATTGTTGCTATCTTTGAAAATAGACTATAGTCTATCGGGCTCACTTTGTACTGCTTAGAGTCTCTCCTTGGCATTAGGCAGCATATGCTAGGAGCGGGCTAAGCATCTTTTTTTTTTACAAAGCTATAATTTTTTCTGACAGTTTTTTATATTTTCTCTCTCTCTCTCTCTCCTTCATCACTCTAGTGTTCAGATCTTACACTCTTGATGTTTTGGATATTCTTGACGTTGTGGTGCTGATAAATAAATGCAACTGTGTTTTATGTTAAACGTTGGGTTTTGGAAATTACTTAATGTACATGTGAAGAAGTTGCCATTCAGCAAACAATTGTTCCATATCTGCTAATCTGCTGCTAAAAATTCACAGTGTTTTGAGTTTAACCATTGCACTCTCAGATTGTGACCCTTCATCTGCATTTTTGTTCTGCTTTTTGTTAAAAGTCCGTTTTCGATGCATCTTTGTCTGAAGCTGAGCTCGTAGTAAGTAGGTATTGCTGGCATAACCCAGTGTACATATTTCCCCACAATCAGAGTAGAAACTTATTTTGACCTGAGAAGTTAGAGCATACTTTTCCATTGAAACGTTTCAATTAAATCATGAAGTCACCTCTAACCCACATGCAAACTAGGCTCCCCATGCAGGCTAAAAAACTAGATAAGTCTTTTAGTGAATGGCACACATACACACACTAAGGCATACACGTTCCCCTGGCTGGGGAGGGGACATTTGACACCAACATAATAGAACACTGAGGTCACACATTCGGACCAAATATACATTACAAAAACAAGCTAGAAGAGAGGCACTATAGGCCATCTTTGAGATGGCCCAGACTGACAATCCAGCATCAGAACACCAAGTAAGGCTTCCACACCTCCCCCACCATATACGGAGTGGGGGTGCTCTCTATGATGCCTGCCATCCCAGCCGCTCCTATAGTAGGATACAACAGCCCCCCGGTTGTGGAAGCTGCGGGCCCCCCACCAGGTAGCGAGCTGTTAGATATAGGACTGGGTGGCTACCAGACTGGCACACCCAGGAGAAACCAGCCTCACCTCAGCTAAAGGGTAGGGTTACCCAAAGATCAATCCTTCTATCCATTGCTTTCAACGCATCAAACCCCAGCAGCACAGGAAGCCTGCACTCCAACCCTTCCATTAGATTGCTCTCAGGTGGCCGGGAGGTTTATGGTGATTCTGGATGGCGACACGACTAGCGAGAGTGAGGGTGAGGACCCTGGTCCTCTGAGATCTGACAGCATAAGTGAGGCTACATGGTTAGCCTAACAGACCAGAGGGGGTAAAAGACCTATGCCGGAAGCCACCAACACACTAGAGAACACTCAGATCGTATGATCTACACCAAGCCGGTCATAAGGAGACCCCATGGTCACGATGCTAGTGAACAAAATAATTTCCTACTAGACACAGGGGCAAAGGCATTGTGCCTACTCGAAGGGGCAGTCCCCTTATCAAAGTACACTTCAACTATACAGGGAGTACTGAATGGCCGGGGTCCCCATCACAGAACCCCTCGAGTTGGATTTAGGGGGGAATAGGATGAGGATGAGGGAACAGATACTATAGTAACTCTCATTCCCAAACTAATATCTTAGGACTAGACCTAATGACCTAGCTAGAAATGTCTATTCAGTTTGCTAGCAACTGAACCTTAACCTGCTCTTCCCTCGGAGCTCCTTCCCTAGAACCCAGACTAGCAAAGCACTCCTGCACTGTATACAGGCAAGGCCAGTCCCAACCAACCACACCCCCTTCACTGAGGCAGTTGTGGAATATATAGGAAGTTTCTTCAAGCGGCTTAGCCCAACAGTGGTCATGTTGCAGATACCACCTCCTAGTTGAAGCAGGCCAAAGAAAGAGAACCCTCACAACCAATAGGATAAACAGGGAGGATGGGAGTAGGGATAGCAACACACACATGCCTGCTGGGCCCCCAGAGACTGGGTGGGAAGTAGGGCCATGGGTCTTGGAGGCAATGGCAGCAACAGCCAGAGCACCCTGAGATCACTTAGTTTAGCTCCTATAGCCACACCACAGCATTTCCGCGCAAGAGGTGGCGAGGACGTGGTTGCATGGCACTGTGTGAAGCATTCCACATACCTGGGGCCCCATTCCTGCTACCAAATGCAGTTCCCAGGCATGTAACCACCCTAGGAAATTAGGTACATGGTCAAATAGAAGACCATGCCAAAGAAGTGTTCCTGCCAACCACCGGAGAAGGGACTCTGAGCCTTGGAAGGGTAGACAGTCACACATACCACTGCAAAACAGCCACTGGGAAGAGGCAGGAGCTAGCCCAATGAGACACCACCAAGCTAGTCCAACACAGATTGAAGAAGATCATCCTCAAGGGGGCTACGTTGGCCGGACGTTTGCACATAGGGAACACAACAAAATGATGGACGGAGTGCTGAAATCTTTCAACCACTCACCGCAGTCAAGAGATCTGGTTTTAATCCATCATTCTTTTGCTCACTATGCCACCCCAGTTTGGACCCAGTCATATGCAAATCAGTCTTGTCTCTCCTCCTCATGGGAACAGTCCAGCCCTAACTGCAAGGCCAAGTCCTCGTTGGACCAGAAATAAGGCATCCTGGGACCGGTTTCTGGGTATCACCCCTCATCAGCTGGCTAGCTTGAATCCCGTGGCACAGCAAGGAAGGGACCCCTTCTGGGCATGCCCTTGGCCTCTTAGGACAAACATAGCAAACACAAAAAGATGATGGCACCAGTCTTGAAGGGAGCTCCACCTCAGGACCCCAGAGGATTTCCACCCAGTCCTAACGGCAGAGGTCAATGAGGCTGGCAGCAGCCAGACCTGAGAGAGTGTTTCTATTGCTACAGAATGGGCCACATGGCCTGGCAAAGGTATATCATGAGCAAGGATCAATAAGCCTAGGCCAGTCCCTGCAAAGTCCTCATCCTCAAAATCGAACCCAGACCAACCTGAATGCACCTTATATCCAGCTACAGCAAAATCAGTTAGCGACCACACCACCGCAACAAGGACCAGGTGGTTGGCCAAACGCGTGGCCACAGCAGCAGTACTCCGGGGGCCCAGCTGGACAGCAGCTGGGGCTTCAACTATGGCAGGGAGAGGTAACTGACTAGGGAGGCAGTACCTTTGCACCAACACAAAATGCAAATATATAGATGTAAACCCCCAATACAGATGGTACACTTCATGCACAGCTCAATATAAATTTCAGAATAAAGACTAGTAAGACATTATGAATTTCAAATCTTTACTTACGTATGGGAAACTAAGGACTGCTGTATGATTTGTTGATCAGGAATCGGCTCTAGAGTCCACCATTTGGGTGCCTGTGGGGCTTAGCCTCCACTCGGCTGCTCATCCACCAGGGTAGAGTTGGCTGGCCATGCCCGGGGGGAAGGCAGGGTGACAAGGGGGCAGGGCGGCTCCCCAACCGGTGTATAAAAACAGGCACCCAGGTCCCCTCACCCAAGTCACTAGGATGGACCCGCAGTCAAAAGGACCCCATCCTTCAACTGCCTCCAGGACAATGGAAGCCCCTTTTTGGTTCCAAGACAAGGTGATGTTGCAGTATCGTGAGCCAGATTTCCCAAGCGCTGGGAGTAATGCTGCCCCCCATAAAACTCCAACCATTCACAAGACACTGCATGGCACTGAGTCACTAGAGAGCTTAACAGAACAATTGATCATCCCAGTCCATTACCCGCATTGGGCGAATCCGATGAAGTTCGGGCCTTGCACCAGACTCTCCATTGAGCAACATCCTGCTGCCTCCTTTCTCTCAAAGGTCTCCAAAATTCTCAAAGCCTGCTCGTCAGGACATGACCCTCCAAAACATTAAAGACAGCGTGTCCCAGGATTGAAGGTCTCTGGCCACACCCAGGGACAGTAGCCACAAAAATCCTACGTGGGCTGTAGTTAAAGGGAGAGGAGTGCAGGAAAGGGGTAGGTCTGAAAAAATCCATTACAGGTCTGTGCGAGATACCCAGAAATAGGCTCCCCACAGTACCCAGCCTATCGGCCAAGCTGACACCACACAAGGCCTTACACACACTGTCTAAGGGAGCACGTAAGCTCAATCTCGGACACCGCCACAGCAGGAACATATGGGGGAACGCAGGACAGGCCTCTGACCCCCTCCGGTAGATGACAACGGAGATAACCAAATAACATATGAACCTAGGGAAGTGCCCAAAAGACCTTCAAAAATGAAAAAAGAAGCCCGAAACCAGTTCAAATAGAAATCTCTAGAAAAAAGCTGTGACCAGGACATCTGGTGCCACTAGGAAGAATCACACTGCATGCCCCATGCCAGAACTAGAGGGGCAGGCATGTGACCTCAGAGCATGGTGTGAGCATTAACAAACACCCAATAGCAATCCACCCCCTCTTCCACATCACCCGGCGCACGAATGGGTCAAAAGACACTGTCTGCTTTAATAAAGTTAAGGAAGGTAGGAGACTAGAAGCCTGATGACGCCCATACAAAGCAACTAAATAGACGAGATCACCCGCTTACTGAAACGCCCCTTCACACTGTGTTGAGGGGGGAGACAATGACCCATGAGTTAAAGACCTGAGCGACCCATGAATAACCATTCACCACTGAATTTCTAAATATTTACCGCAATTGGGGTCACCTTCTGGTACCCCACTAAAATTGAGTGAAAGAAAATAAAATATAGAGCAAAACTCCATGGCACATGGAACCTCTGGGTTGATTTAAGATGATGCATAAGGATGCAGGTTTTTCTAAACTAACCTACAACCAACAGCTCTTATCCAACGGGTCTGCAGTCGAGCTACAAGTGCACCATCTTTACAACAGGCCACCACCTCTGCAAATACTACTTTCAGAACCTCAACCAGACCCCAGTGTGCAAGTCAAAGACAACGGACTGTGTTTTTTTATGTACCGTATTTTCCGGCGTATAAGACGACTTTTTAACCCCTTAAAATGTTCTGGAAAGTCGGGGGTCGTCTTATACGCCGGGTGCCAAATTTGACAGTATGTTTTCATGCATTTTTTACATAGCGCGAACTTTACCCGAAGGTGTCAGAGCGCTTTACAGTAGGAACAGTATTGATACAAGAGGAACAATTACAAATGAACAAATTACAAAAGCAAACGTTAAGTTACATGGATCAAAAGTGACAATAGTGAGCAACCAAAATACATGAGGTAGCAATCGGTACATTCCTGGAGAAAAAAGTGATAAGTGTGCAGGTTACAAAAGTGTACAAAGTTCGAGCCAAAATAAAATAAAATAAATTCTCAATGGCTATGCAGGACTGCGTTGGACTGCGCTGGAAGTGGGGGTAGTCTTATACGGCGAGTATAGCACGAAACCTACATTTTGTCAAGCAAAGTAGGGGGTCATCTTATACGCCGGGTCATTTTATACGCCGGAAAATACGGTATATAGAAAGGGGGAGTGAAAAGATCAGCTAGGTACATCCTCCAACCAAAGTATAAAGTCAAAAGAAGAACCCAACTGTTATGAGGAGACTAACCGTCCACAAGGGAAAACATAACTTTTCTTGTACTCATTACCCAGGGTTACCCCTTGGTGGCATGCTTCATCATTGGGTCCATTCCGTTCCGCTACAGAACGGGGTATGCTGTGACCAACAACATACGTGGAAGCACTTTTAAAAGTATACAATGATAAAGATGGTGGAGACAAATAGGAGTTGGGGGGTTTTATGTAAACGTAAGGAGTAAAAATACCAGGCTAGTAGGTGCAACCTATTTAATTTTGGCTTCTAGTCAGCCTGGTTAAAATCAGAGGGGAGATGGAAAAGAAGGATGGAATATGCCCGCTTTTCTAAAAGACATACCCCTTTTGTCTTTCCATCAGGACCGAAGGAAACTAACTCCCTGGTACCCTTCTTGCTATATTTTGTTAAACGCACACTCTTTTCATGCTTAAAAATGGTTCATATAAATTTGCCACCTACCTGGTGATTATTGTGGGGAATTTGCATATGCTCAGCTGGACCCTGGATGGCATGGCTTTTGCTCCCTCATCATCATAGACACTCCGACCTTGATCATCCCTGGAGAAGATCTGTCAGAGTTGTACCAACATCTACTATAACTCTATTGTATCAGGCTTGAGAAAAAAGAACTGCCAATTATTTTGATTGGGCTCAATACATGGACATCCAGAAGAATACTGACAATCAAGTGAATGCAGGAGGATTTGTACCCTTTTTCACTGTGTAAACGAAAGCAAATGCTTGCTGATTATAAGTAACCAGGTGGGAGCTGCTGAAAATAATGAACAGTACTGAGCTCAGTCTTAATGCAATCAAGGAAGAACTAAGGGGCTCATTAGGATGGCGTAATGATCGCCACAGCCGGGCAGGCGATGGCGATCGTTACTCCATCCCAATGTGAAATACCCCACGCCATATTATGATTGTGGTGGGTATCGCGGAGGACGCAAAGACCGTCCACTGCTTTTCTGTCGGTTGGCAATCGTTACGATTGCCGGCCAGGAGGAGCTGGGCTATCAATATGGTGGCAGTGCCTAGCAGGAACCACCAGCCATATTACGAAGTGAGTGGTTCAAAGGCCTTTCCATGGCGGTGATGCCGCCGTGGAAACGCTGGCAGGGATTGGCTTTGGGGCCCATTGTGGGCCCCCGGGGGAAGTGCACTTGGGGGTACCCATGGTACCCCCTGCAGTTCCCTGCACCAAGTGGCAGGCAGCCAGCAGCACCGTCTGCAATGGTAAAAGGCCAGGATGCGCCCGGTTTGTCCCATCTCCGTTATGATGGCAGGCGGCCTGATGTCCACCCGCCATCATAATGAGCCCCTAAGAGACATCCGCGTCATGGTGATGCAACACTGATGTATTGGACTTTATGACAGCAATGAAAGGAGGGGTGTGTGCCAAGAATGGGGCGTCCTGCTGTACTTTAATCTCAGGCAATGACATGGAATACAGGACACTCTCTCTTGCCATCCAAACACTGCATTGATTGTAAACAGACATGAGTAAGAAAGGAGGTGCTCCAAAGCAGGAATGGTATACAGGCTGGTTTGCCTGGTTTCCCTGGTGATTTGTGGGACTGTGTAGGTCATAGCTGTCGGTTTTCATTTTTGTACTCTTTTTGTGTGGTTTCGTGCTGTAAAAACGTTGTACTCAAAGTGGGTAGAATGCAAATAAATAGAGAAGTACTAGTGATCAAAACCAAAACACCACAGCTCCCAACAATATTACTGTCTTGAGGAGTAGGGTAAACGATGTAGTTGAAAAATCAACTAAGGAGGAAATGTTAATATTGATGCCA
The DNA here is from genome assembly GCF_964261635.1 of Lissotriton helveticus. NCBI lineage: Eukaryota > Metazoa > Chordata > Amphibia > Caudata > Salamandridae > Lissotriton > Lissotriton helveticus. The sequence continues at coordinate 595,145,649 of NC_136063.1, read as the reverse complement.
ATCTACGCAACAATACATGTATATTCAAAAACGAGATCAAGTCACTGTTGTCGAAATCTCCTGAGATGATCTCTCCATCAACCCAGAGTAAGAAATACCTGGTCAGGCAGGCCCTGCGACATAGGCCTGAGGCTTCCGATTGACAGATCACCGGAGGGGTAGCACATAATCAACTGGACAAACATGTGAACAGGAAAAAAACAGTTTAGTCCCACAGATAGGCTGCAACACCAAAATGGTCCCAGGAGATTGGTCCTAATAAAGCACAAATGGCCAGAGGGGTGCATATGTTCCCAAAACACCATAAAGTTAGATGTCGCATAAAGTTAGGAACATTCAGTCAATAAGAGCACAACACACAAAGTACATGCAGTGATCACGCTCTCCCCATACCAAAAATCTGAAAGTTTTATTCACTGTAGCTTATTGTGTCCACGTAAGTTTGAGCCCCTCCTCCATTCACTATCAGGTGGCCTGATTAACACACCATGACTAGACCTACATTCCTTTCTCTAAAATAAGGTCTAAATTGTTTAGGATGCTCCAGAACGAATGTATGTTGAGACACTTCTCAGACATCTTTCTGTGGATGTTTCCCGGCCGAAGTGTTCAATGAAACCAACTCTTCCTGTTTTGCTAAACACCTCTTGTCTTTTATTTTTTCACTGTAAATTCATATTCCAGCAACAGTAGGATTAACAGTCAGAGGTGATATGCAAAACAAATCAAAATTGCTTCAAATTTTGTTTGTCAAATGTCTCCCGACCTGTCATAAACAGTTTCAAAGACATACTTCAATATCTAAATGTCATCTGCTTTCCATCCTTTCAATTATGAAACAACTTGACAAAAAGAAATGTCTCAGCAGCAATATGAAAATTAGGCAGCAATACTGTGATTGTTGCCACGGTATTTTGGCAAGAAAAATCTGTGCATATTGATACAAATCTGTGTTTTTCTCTCGTTTGTTCAAGCTGTCCTAAATGCCTTTAAAATGCAAGAAAGTAATTTTAAAACACAATCAGTAGTTCATATTTTAGAGCATTGGCATGTTGAGCACTCCATTGAAGACAATGGATGAGCTCTGGACTTCTAATAGCTGGTAAAAGCCTGGAGCTTCAACATTCCAATGTTTATCTTTCACAGTGGCAGCTGTGAACAAAGGCCTCACAGAACCTGAAGGAATTTCAACCCAAGCAGGCTCCATAAAGCCTTTGTTTTACTTAATAAAACATTCTGCCCTGATGGGGCAGAATATTCTAATTGCCTATTAGCCCACCGTAGCTGGGCTATACTAGCCATTAACGGCCCTTCCCTTGTTAAAGGCCCTTGCCTGTGGCTTGGGCCTTTAACATTGGAGAGGGCCTTTAATGGCTTGTATAGCACGCTATGGTGGGCTATCAGACAATATTAGAACATAGGAATGCTAGAAACTCTATCAGACAGTCAATGGCTCAGGGCCATAATCCCTTGCATAATCCTTCTGCTCCAACAATCGAGTATTTGTCTTTCTGTTTCTCCCTGTTAATTTTAGAATATTCTATCCTCAGACAGTGGAATGTTCTACTAGCTATAACCCTTGATAAGGCTTTCTTCCTCATTACATACCTCACTTGTGGATCTGGCCTCTACTGAGGTAAAACGTCGTTCGCAATCGTTATTGACCTCAACAGCCGGTTATAACTCTATATTGATATATATATCATATCATAATTTCTAATGTGGAAAATTCACAGGATGAACATTGTGGAACTTTTCAGAGACACACATAAATAAATTATTATAGGAATTTTCTCTGAAGCACTAATTAGCAGCCATAGTCATAGCAAACTATCAACAAAGTGTCCCTTCTACATTAAATACATTGATTAATAATTGTACACATCATATTACATAATTCACAGAAGGAGAAAATTATTTTAATCATTCAATGCTTTAAATTAGAAAAATAGTTTAGTGTACAAGAACCCTGTTTATGACTCCATCACCACTTCATACACTTAAACAATACAAAACATAGGAGCCAAAGCAGCTGGAATCCTGATATATGGTAGAGCTGAGAACCCAGGCACCATGGGACCTTAACAGGGAGGAAGAATTGTTGACACATGTAGGACAAGAACAGGCCGATTGGGGTTTATGTCCAACAGAAGTCACATACCTTTCACAGAGGAGACCATTTAGGTACTGGTATTTGTAAAGAAGGGTCTACATAGCAAGACTGAACTGTGGATCTACATAGGATTAAGATATGTCGGCTGTGATAAGTATCCAGTCGTAGACTGTATTACATTCATTAGCAAACGCTATCATGTGTAGACATTTGAATAGGAGGGGGTTGTAAATGTAAACAGTTGTTTTTCAGCTAATTCAATACTTTAGAATATTTTAGAAATTCTCTATGCTGGCTATGGTTGATCACCCTCTTGTAAATATGTTGAATGAAATAGATGCGTCTGTGGTATTACTGTGATGGCGATGAGAACCTCATGATCATACCGGGGTGTGTATATTTATGTATTTACGCAGATTATCTACAATGTTTCCAAGCATTCATATTAATTTAATTATTGATTGTTTTGACACATTTCAGAAATAGTAGGCCCAATCAGGGCACACTTTTCATTAATAGGATTAGACAACAGAGATCATTTACAAAATGAATTAATGTATTTTATCTATGTACATTTGGTATTGTTTAGATTTCACATTGAATAAATGTTGATTGATTTTTATTTATTAGTTTGAATTCATGAGTTTCCAATCCCAATCTGCAGGATATGTATGGTGATAAATCGTTGACATGTGAATCACAAAATAATTTTTGCACGTTATAAAATGACCACTATGACTAACAGTGATAGAATTGAACACACATTCTAGCCCATCACGATGTTTACCCTGACCTATCTGCCCAATGAAATTGATTTTTGTTAAAAGGTGATAATTCACTGAGGTTCAGTGACATTGACAAAGGCAAGGAGGCCAAAAAAGCGTTTGTCAGTTTCTTTTCGATGGTTGCACAATAATAAAATAATTACTTGATTCTATAGCCTTGGAGTGCTCAGCATTGTTTGCAATGAGTTGTACTGTGTGTGTGTGTGTGTGTGTGTCTGTGTGTAGATATATATTTTCAAGGTACTCCGCTTCTATTCCTTGTGTTTCTTTCCCAGACAATGGATACGGACCACAGATTAAGTGCAGAGTTATTTTATTTCAGTGGAAGATGTCGCCATGAGGCGTCTCAGCCCATCCCACGGGCCTTGATCACATGACACAGTACCGCGTTGCACAGGTGTACAGTCTTAATATCGAGTTATTTATTTCGAATGGACATAATATCGACTACAGAATATCGAGATGGCATTAATATCGAGGTAAGTAATATCGATGTAATTTTTATCGATTGTTATGTATGTAAAAAAATATCGATAGATAAAATATCGAGTAAGTAATATCGTTAGTAAAAAATATCAATTTGTTTAGTAGTTTAAAAATATCGAAAGTTGTGTTATCGACTGTCATGATATCGACTGTCATGATATCGACTCTTAATATGCATATAAATAATATCTAATAGTTAAATGTACACTGTTTTAATGTTTAATAAATACATTTTTTGTTAAAATATATTATTTTTATTTATTTATTTATATAGAATTAATTGAAAAAATAAATAATAATTAAAAAAAATTATTAAATTACTATAATAATTTCTAGGAGCGGGTAGTGGGTTTTTAGGGGAATAGGGTGGGAAGTATTTTAAATATAATTAATTAAATATGTAAATATATTAATTGGTATGAATATTTAATTAATTGTTAAATTACAATTTAATTAAATATATAATATTTAATTGGTAAATATTGTAATTTAATAGATTATTTGATAATTATGCTTATTTAAATAATTTATGTCATGTAGCGGGTTGTGGGTTTATAGGGGAATAGGGTGGGAAGTAATTTAATTATAATTAATTAAATATGTTAATTAATTAATTGGTATTAATAATTAAATAATTGTTAATTAAATAAAATATGTTAATTATATATAAGTTAATTGGTAATTTATTTAATTAAATTGAATAATTTTTCATAATGTAAAATGTAATGTTTTATGTCATGTAGTGGGTTGTGGGTTTCTAGGGGAATAGGGTGGGAAGTAATTTAATTGTAAATAATTAAATATGTAAATGTATTAATTGGTATTTAAAATTAAATAATTGGTCAGTAAATCATATATTTTACTTTTAATAAATTTAATTGGTAATTAATGTCATTGAATAATAGCTAATTATGTAATATTATTAAATTTATGTCATGTCGCGAGTTGTGGGTTTATAGGGGAATCGGGTGGTAAGTAATGTTATTATTATTTACAAAAGTAAACAATTTTAATTGGTCGTCATATTAGATACTATGCCATTTGATGCCTGAGGCTTGAGCCGGGCAGATGCTTTGACTTGAATTTTAAAAATCTTTTTAATACTTTGTGGAATACTACCTCCTTTGTGTCCTTTCCCCCCCTGCACAGCGCGCGGATTTAACGCAGCGCGTGTCTCCACTTATAGAGGGTGGAGGCATAATCTCATTTAATTTTAAAATTACCTCCCCCGAATCCCGCGCTGCACGGACAGCACTTCAGCCTCCCCCCAGAGCAACCGGCCAGTTCAGGGCGCTCTTGCCGGGACAGCGAAGGGAAACGGCGGCGGCCATTTTGGGTAGGGCTAGTGACTATAAAAAGAGTAGAAGGACTCCGTTCGCGAGATACTATGCCATTTGATGCCTGAGGCTTGAGCCGGGCAGATGCTTTGACTTGAATTTTAAAAATCTTTTTAATACTTTGTGGAATACTACCTCCTTTGTGTCCTTTCCCCCCCCTGCACAGCGCGCGGATTTAACGCAGCGCGTGTCTCCACTTATAGAGGGTGGAGGCATAATCTCATTTAATTTTAAAATTACCTCCCCCGAATCCCGCGCTGCACGGACAGCACTTCAGCCTCCCCCCAGAGCAACCGGCCAGTTCAGGGCGCTCTTGCCGGGACAGCGAAGGGAAACGGCGGCGGCCATTTTGGGTAGGGCTAGTGACTATAAAAAGAGTAGAAGGACTCCGTTCGCGAGATACTATGCCATTTGATGCCTGAGGCTTGAGCCGGGCAGATGCTTTGACTTGAATTTTAAAAATCTTTTTAATACTTTGTGGAATACTACCTCCTTTGTGTCCTTTCCCCCCCCTGCACAGCGCGCGGATTTAACGCAGTGCGTGTCTCCACTTATAGAGGGTGGAGGCATAATCTCATTTAATTTTAAAATTACCTCCCCCGAATCCCGCGCTGCACGGACAGCACTTCAGCCTCCCCCCAGAGCAACCGGCCAGTTCAGGGCGCTCTTGCTGGGACAGCGAAGGGAAACGGCGGCGGCCATTTTGGGTAGGGCTAGTGACTATAAAAATAGACGGCTATGACTCCGCGCAGCGGACGCGCTCAGCGGGCACGCCGCATTCACGCCGGAGTCAAGCCAGAGTCCAGCCCGTCTGCGCACAGGCCGGGCGCCGGGCCAGGGACCCCGTAAAAAATGTCATACCCAGGCGCTATGATAGACAAGACCTGCTGGCCTTACAAACAAAGCCCTGTTGTGACTCAAACAATTTTGATCCCTCACACTGGGCAGGACCAGTGATCTGCCAGGCCTGCCGCCACACTTTTCTGTGGTCCCAGGTTTCGGCCTTCCCAACACCCCAAGATAGCTTTAAAGCTGCCCTAATAAATGCCAGATCTGTACCGAGGCATGCCCAGCATATCCAGGACCTATTGATTGATGACAACTTAGATTGTCTCTTCATTACGGAGACATGGCTTAAACCCTGGTGCACCCCTGATGTGGTTCATGCCCTGCCCCCTGGATATGGTATACAAAGAGTAGATAGAGAGAATGAACAACGTGGTAGAGGAGTGGCCATCATATATAGGGACTCCCTCAGCTGCTCGACGGTACCACTGCAAGAGTTGACAGATGCAGAAGGGATGGGTTTTATAATTAAAATCAATGACAACTTCTCCTTTTCGGGGGCTTTGATCTATCGCCCACCAGGACCCTGTGTGGGTTTCCTGAGTAACATAGGAGAGGTGCTCAGCCCATTGATACTTAGGTATTCTAATTTCACTCTGATGGGTGACATAAACATCCACCTTGAGTCCACTACCGATACTTCTGCCGCCTCCTATCGGGAAACCATGGAGGTCATGGGTCTGACTATCCTAGACACCCTAGCCACCCATGAGGCAGGGCATACAATAGATTGCATTGCCACCAACCTAGATGCTTTGACAACTTACCCCCTTAGACCCCAAATATGGACCGACCATATGCTGATTCCTTTTACGTTCCCTCTTATGTTTTACCGAGAAAACGATTTTAAAAAGGAACACAGCATGGTCACAAGGGATGAATGGAAAACGATATTGTCCCACCCAGAACTGATAACCATAGCCAGGAACTGTAGACCCCAGCTGGTAGTACCTGCTAATCCCATCAGCTTCAGAACATGGATGAATGATCTGAAAGGCACAGTTGGGCAGGAAAAAAATAGAATGAGGCAGGGTAGAAAGAAAACATCTGCACCCTGGTTCGATCGAGCTCTCAAAGACAAACAAGGAGAGCTCAGAAGAGCTGAAAGAAGCTGGCGGAAAAATTATTCTAGCCTAGAACGCAGCAAATACAAAAGGATAAAAAATGCCTATCATGCGCTGATCAAACAAGCAAAAAAAAGGTACTTCTCGCTGGCAATAGAAACAGCCAGCAGCAAACAAAAGGAAATATTCAAAATTGTTAACGGCTTTAACAAACCTAAATGTTTAGCGCAGGATATCCCGCCCTCGCAGGCACTCTGTGATAACATCGCAGATTTCTTTGAGGGAAAAGTACAGGGGCTGACGAAGGACTTTGATGTTCCTATATTAGAGCCCAGAATAGAGGAGGATATAGTGAGGCAAGGAGCCATGCAGCTGAAAACCTTCCTTCCAGTTAGCCTGGAGGAGACCAAAAGAGGAATTCTGGCAACAAAATCTGGATCCCCCTTTGACCCCTGTCCAGTTAGACTCTTACACCTCATTGTGGACATCGCCAATCCAATAATAAATGCCATTGTCAACACCTCACTGTCCACAGCCAAAGTCCCCCTTGAATGGAAACTGGCGGCGGTGAAACCACTGCAAAAAAAACAACTCCCCGACCCCACTACATTGTCGAACCTACGACCCATCTCACTACTTCCGGCCCTGTGTAAAGTTACAGAGTCAATTGTAAATAAACAACTTACTCGTTTCTTGGAAGAGAGTGAGGCATGGCACCCTAACCAGGCAGGTTTCAGGGTCCAACATTCCACCGAATCGGCCCTCCTGTTCACCACAGAAACTATCCGCTCAGCCCTAGACCAAGGTAAGAAGGCCGTCTTGATTTTATTAGACCTATCGGCGGCCTTCGACACGGTCTCACATGCCATCTTATTAGACCGGCTAATAACATCTGGCGTCTCAGGGACAGTGCTTGAGTGGATAAGAAACTTTTTAAGTGACAGGAGGCAAGTGGTGACCCTGGGGGAATTCTGTTCCAGTGAAAAAGCGCTGTTGACGGGAGTCCCGCAGGGTTCGAGCCTGAGCCCGACCTTGTTTAATGTTTATACCGCACCCCTGATAAAATTGATTTCGTCATTTGGCATAGATGCCATAGCCTATGCCGATGACACACAACTTATCCTGGTAATGGATAAGGATAACCAAGCCTGGGAGGAAAATCTCAAAGGTTGCCTAACGGCCACCTTCGAATGGATGCGTCTAAACCATCTGAAATGCAACACAGGCAAAACAGAGATCATGCCTATAGGCCCAAATGATGAGTTCATCCCTCGATTATGGTGGCCAGAAAAAGCTGAAATACCACCTCATATAACCAACGTGGCCCGCAATCTGGGGGTGCATTTTGACTCTGACCTGTCTTTTAGACAACAAGCGGCTAGAGTGGCAGGCATGTGCTTTGGGGTAATAAAGGGACTGAGAAAGTTCTTTGATCTTTTGCCCTTTGAAGCAAGGAAAACAGTTACGGTTGCACTAGTAACATCACGCATCGATTACTGTAATAGCCTCTACGCTGGCACAAATAAAGCTGTCACACACAAACTTCAGATGGTGCAACATGCAGCTGCGAGGTTGGTTTTAAAGTGGCCGAAAAGATCATCTGCAACCAAAGCCCTTAAAGCATTACACTGGCTGCCTATTAAAAAAAAAAAAGGGTCTTGTTTAAAGTACTCTTAATTACTTTTAGAGCTGTCTACAACTCAGGCCCATCCTACCTGAGGAAAAAATTCAGCAGATACTGCCCAACCAGAGCACTGCGTTCTTCAACGGCCAACCTGCTTACTGTCCCAAGTTTCAGACTTAAAACTCGAGGGGGTAAATCCCTGGCGGTTCTGGGAGCAAAAGCCTGGAATACTCTTCCCCCCCAGTTGAGATCACTGGATAAAGAAATAGATTTCCGTAAACACCTAAAAACCTGGATCTTTAATCTACAAGACACGACTGTCCAAAGCCTAGTGTAATCCGGGTCTCGGCCAAGTAAGCATAGGAACTACCTAACATCTGGTGGTCCTTTCCGGGCGCCTAGATGCTCCTTGGAGCGATTGTCGCGCGTTATAAATTGGTATTTACATTACATTACATTACATAATAATTGTTAATTAAATAATGTATTTTATTTATATAATTTATAATTGATAAATAATATAATTTAATTGAGTAATTGCTATTTATGTTATTTCAAGTAATTTATGTTATGTAGGGGGTTGTGAGTTTATAGGGAAATAGGGTGGTTAGTAATTAAATGATAATCAATTAAATATTTAATTTTATTAATTGGTAGTAATATTTAATTAATTGGTAATTAAATAAATTAATGTTCATTATTTAAAATATATTTGATAAATAATGTAATCTAATTGTTGAATTCTTAATTATGTTACATTTAATTTTTCCTTTTCTGGAGTGGGTTGTTTTTTTAGAGGGGAATAGATTGGGAAGTAATATATAAATAAATAAGGAAATATTAATATTTAAATAATGTATAAAACGTTTAGCACACAACGTTTAAAAAGCACTACCTTTACAATGAAACTTTTACAACGCCAAAAGCATAGCAAGGCATGTATTTACATTAAATGTTTTAACTAGGCAGGTATTTTTACATTGTATACTATTACAACGTAAGTGTTGGTAAGTATATAAATATATAAAAAATTTTATAGCTTTGGATTTTTGGGTAAAGGGGTATTTTTAGTGTTCTTGGTCAGTTTTCAGTATTTGGGTAAAGGGGTCGTTTTAGTGTTCATGGTTAGTTTTCAGTTTGGGGATTAAGGGGTATATGTTGTGTGCAGGGTCAGTTTTCAGTGTTTTGGTAAAGGGGTATTTTTAGGGTTCAGGGTCAGTTTTCAGTTTGTGGGTAAAGGGGTATTTTTATGGTTCAGGGTCAGTTTTCAGTTTTTGGGTAAAGGGGTATTTTTCGGTTTCAGGGTCAGTTTTCAGTTTGTGGGTAAAGGGGTATTTTTATCGTTCAGGGTCAGTTTTCAGTTTTTGGGTAAAGGGGTATTTTTAGGTTTCAGGGTCAGTTTTCTGTTTGTGGGTAAAGGGGTATTTTTAGGGGTCAGGGTCAGTTTTCAGTTAGTGGGTAAAGGGGTATTTTTAGGGTTCAGGGTCAGTTTTCAGTATTTGGGTAAAGGGCTATTTTTCAGTTTCAGGGTCAGTTTTCAGTTTGTGGATAAAGTGGTATTTTTATGGGTTAGGGTCAGTTTTCAGTTTATGGGTAAAGGGGTATTTTTAGGGGTCAGGGTCAGTTTTCAGTTTGTGGGTAAAGGGGTATTTTTAGGGGTCTGGGTCAGTTTTCAGTTTGTCGCTAAAGGGGTATTTTTAGGGTTCAGGGTCAGTTTTGAGTTTGTGGCTAAAGGGGTATTTTTTGGGTTCTGGGTCAGTTTTCAGTTTGTGGGTAAAGGGGTGTTTTTAGGGTTCAGGGTCAGTTTGGGGTTTTAGGTTAGAGGGGTACAGGGTACAAATAAGGTAAATTTAAATTTTTATTACATTTGTTAATTTTTAATACATTTAATAAAAAATATTTCTATTAATATATATTAAACACAATATTATATAATTATAAATAGTTATGTTGTAATGTTATGCGTTGTAAAGGTATTTATTTTGTACAAATATTTGTTGTAAATTAATGTGGTGTAATGGTATTTGCTTTTTTAAAGTTTCCGTTGTAAAGATACGCGTTGTAAAAGTATGTGTTCAAAGTTAATACATGTTTTATTTAATTGTATTAAATAGAAAAAAATTGAAAAATAATTTTAACATTATCTCATAAATTATTGGTAATTAGTTGTAAATTAGTATTAATAGCAAAGTAAGATAAATAATGATAGTTAATTAGTAATTTTAAAATATTAATTATTATGTTAAATTTAATTGTTAATCATTTATTAAAAATATTATATAGATATGATTTTTTCATTAATTTATTAATATATGAAGTATTTACTTTCCCTACTCTTGCACCCACTGGAGAGGGAATAGTAATTAGTATGGGTTCAGTGTCCAGCACCTTCCATGACTTTACAATTGGTGAAATGGGAATAGTAATTTGTATGGTTTTAATGTGTAGTATGGTTTTGTGAGTTTATAATTGGTGCAGTGGAAATAAGAAAACAATATTTAAATAAATACTTATTATTGGTAGGATAATATAATAACGTTTTTACATTACATAGAACTTTTATTTTCTCATTATAATTATTGTTATTGTAGTACTTAAAATATTAATACATTTTTAAAAATATTAAAATTTATAAGGCATTTTTAAATAGAATATTTCATATGCAATTAATATTTCTATACAATAATAAAGAAGGAAACATACACAGGGTTAAATGCAATAAATGAAAAACAGTTTATTAACTTAATTGTAAGTAGAGATTAATTTTTTATTTCTATTGACATTTTTTAATACACAGTTTTTATTATCCCAAAAAATATATGAAGTACATATATATGTTTTTAACACATAAATGATATTAACATAATTTTATGTTTTTTTACATATATTCAAATTTAAATAGTTAAAGAAACAAATTGGTAATATGTACTTTTTATTTAATAACAAAAATGTTATTCACATACACATTGAATATATTGTCATAGAAAAATACGTACATTTATTTTGTAACAGTAACATTTTTGTTTTTTACCAAGTCATGTTATTTTTTTAATTTATTATTATGAATATTGAACATATTTATAATATTAATTTTTACATAGATAAACACAAATTTTTTTTTTATATACATACATAATGTTTAAAATAATATTTCCAATTTTTAATAACAATTTATTTGTAACAAAGTTATATATGCAATTTTTTTTTACATATACATTTCTTTCTAAATGTATTTATAAATCATCAAATATTATTTAAAGTATCACATAACAGTTGAATAATTATTTCAAAGCAATGAATATTTATGAAATAATTTTATACAATTTAAATAATTATTTACACTTAATATAATACTCTGTGTATTTTTTTAAGTGTTGGAATATAGAAATTAAAGAGGATTTTGCTGTATACAGGGACTACTTTTTAACCGCGTAATGTTACTTAGGCTTATTTGGTGCTTCAACAGATCGCGGTTGGATGCTGCTTCGCGTTAGAGAGGGTAAGTTTGTTTTAATTGTTTTTTACAAGTTAATGAAGTTATTGTTAGTGTATGTGTGTTGTGTTTAGGTTTATGTAGATAGAGTTATTAAGAGAAGATTGTGTGTTCGGTGTTAGGTAGAGTGTACGATATTTGATTTTTACCGCGTTTTTGTTGTAGGTGTGTGAGGTGAGGTAATATGTTTAAATGTTACTAAGATAATATGTTTGATGTACAAATATGTGTATTTATATATGTATGGGTGTTTTTGTGTGGGTGGGTATGTATTTTATTTTTTCTAGGTTATCGTCACGTTTCGCTGTTTTGGAGGACTTCCTTCATTTTTGGTCAGAGCTGTGTGACGAGTATTATATACTCTTATTTTTGCACACAATTTTTTGGGATTTCAAGTTTTCCTGGAGCGTTTTTTTTTCTGCATTACTGTTTTTCGGGTTTTCTATCGTATCTCGTGTCTATTAAAGTGGAAAGGAGTCGCTATGGATTTGCTTGTATTTTTGCATTTTTTTTTGGGCTTCCATGGATTGTATGGGTTTTTGCAATGGTGTCGTATGGATTGGTTGGAATTGGATTACGTTTGAAGCTGCAACAGAAATGTAAGTATTTTCTGAACATTTAATGGGTGGGGAAACTGTTTTAAATGTTGCTTTACTTACGTTGTATGTAACATTTTGTAAATACATTATCTAAATACATTTTATATATGTTAATATTATGTATTTGATAATTTAATTGCAAATTGTTACATGTTATAATGAAGGATTTTAGGAAAAAAATGCTTAATTTAACGTGTATAGTTATGTAATGTTTTAAAGAATTGTTTTTGCTATCATTGATAGATATTCTAGTCCTTTGCTAGTTGGATAGAGGGTAACTTGACTTTGGAGTGTGTTATACATTTTTTTAGTTTCTTTGGTGAGTTTAGGTCCGATCAAAGTTACTGATTGCTCCATTCGGAGCTCCTGGTAACTCTGTTCTTTTTGTAAGGATTGTATTAATTTGTGAAGGGTAGGCGCTCCTCGGCCTGTAGTTGCTTGGAAGGCATTGTGCCATCCTTCAACTGCATTGTTTGTTTTTGCTTCCTTATTTAGTGTGCTAAGGTAGACATTCCACCAAGCTATTTGGTATTTGGGTTGTCTTCTATGGCCTGATCTGTGTAGCCTTCCTACCCATGTGTCTTCGAAGTAGTCAAGCATAGGGCTTAGTTTATCTTCGTTTCTTTTATAGTAGGGGCTGTCTATTAATAAGTTATAGTGCTCAGTTACATCTGTTAGTGGAACATAGGCTAGGGCGATGAGTTTTTTGATTTGATAAGCAAATGTGCTATCAGTGGCGTATTGGATACTCAAGGTTGATTTTTGTAGATGTCGCCAGATACATTGATTAAAGTGGTAATAGCAACCTTGTATTGCTGTGTGTGGGTATGTTTTAAGGATGCTGTTTATCATTGCTTTTTCAAAGTCAATGATAATTTTTTGTGGAAAATAGTTGTTAGTATGTTGAATGACTTCAGTTAGTATTTCTTGATAGGTAGCTTGCTGTTTGTTTGGTAGAAGGGCATAAAGGAATGGAATATTTGCATTTTGGAAATGACCATGGATGGTGTATAATTGATAAAAAGGTTTGGGGCATACAGAAAAAGTACCGTCCATCATCCATGTTTGGCATTGGGTAAGTTTAGTCATGTTGTTTGCTGTGGCAAACAGTATAATTCTTTTATCTTTAGATTTGTTGTCATAGAGTATAACATTTTCTTTATTGTGAGTTACAGAGAGTTCAGGGGGAATTTGGACTTCTTCTAAAGTTTTTGGTGTGGGAGGAGTAGTGCATGTTGCTCTTTTTTGTCTAGCTACAGTTCTTTTAAGGGATTCGATAGATGGTAATTGGCTAGAAACATGTTGGGGAAGTACACTTAAATGGTGTTTCAGAATAGCAGTTGTTGGTTGATCAGTTCTAGTACTAGCTTCTTTAAGGGAATCTAGCATTTGTCTAATCTCTATTTCTGTTACATTGGGTGGGTGATTATGTTCTTTAGTATAAGTAACAGTAGTTTCCTGAGTTATAGCTCTACCATAACATTTGTTGGCATAATATTTCGTACACTTCCAAAACACTTTCAAATCTTTTTGTTTCTCTTGAGTGTAGACATATCCCATGTAACAAAGAAGCATTTTCCCTTTTTGTGAATAAATGAATTTAGCTCCTTCAGTCATGATTGTATTGTAGTGCTAGGAGGTAATTAAAAGAGAATGTCATTACATTTTTAGAAAAAGTAATGTTCTAATCACATTATACAGTTTAATACATTTTTATTTTACCTGTAAATCTTTTGATGATTTCAAGTCGTTATTTCCAGGTGTTGATGTTCTTCAAACTGTTATTTTCTGTGTATATCTTTTTGTACCTGTGGAAGTTGAGAAAATGTGTACAAATATTTTATTACTATTTATGATATTTTGATAGACGTTTTTAGCTACTTTCTATTTAGTTACCTATCTATTAAATGTCGAATTTACATTTCTAATATATACTTACTTTTTTATATGTAACTTTTGATGTCCAGGTGTTGTGTAGGTCTTCTGTATTTTCTTTTTGTCTGTAGGATGAGTGGTAAAAAAAACAACATATATTTGAGGTATTTGGCTTTTTAACATAGGTGTGAGGTTTGAGAGTTACATTTTCGCTGACTAATAATGTAGTAGTACTTACTTTAGATATGTGTAGCTCTCTTTCTGTTGAAGTCAATCAGTTTTCTTTCTGAAATCCTGCAGAGTTTCGTCTTCCTTTAGTTAGGAGATGTATCCTGCATTTTTAGTTTGCTGTGATCTCGTTTATATAGTATTAGTTTAATTGTTTCAGAAATAGGATTGGTTGTTTAAATTGATAGTCTGTTTTTATTTGTGGATTTGAATTTTTTTCTCTGTTATGCTAATTGCTTTCCTTATATGGGTGACGCCAATTAACGTTTATTTAATGTGTAAGGCCTTATTTAGTATAGGTAATGTTATTTTGATATTTGTAAAGTGGGGGAATATATATAATTAGCTGTAAGAAATGTGTAGTGGTTCGAAATATTGTTTATGTATTATAAAATGTATGTTTGTATTTATTGTGTGTTGTAAATGTTAGAAAAATATATAATATATTTTATCTATTTATATTACCAATATCTGAATAATTATGATTAGTATGACTCAATTTATAAATAATAAAGTCATTTATTCTAGGATGTATTAATGGCGATATTTTTAAAAATCGATCAATTTGCTATCTATATTTTTGTATTCGATATTTTGACGGTTTTTATATAAATATGTAATAATCGATGTTTTAGAAATCGATAATGTTGTTAGTCGATATTGTTGTAGTCGTTGTTTTTAGTAGTCGATATTGTGTGTTCGATATTTTTTGAGGTTTGTTGTTTAAGTATAGTCAATTTGTTATTTTGTTATTTTGACCGAGCCACGCCACTCACCACGGACCTCCTCTGAGTCAGTCTGCTGAACCGCTGCTGCTCGCCGGACCCGCTGCGCGGGTCCCGCTTCGCGGTGTCAGCGGCTGTTTGTATCTTTGCAAGGGCTTTCAGCTGGTGACCGGCAGGGCTGCGAGGAAACTGCGGGTGGACTCCACGGACCAGGAGTCCCCGCGCGCCCGTTTCCAGCTGGGCTCCTCTCCCTGCCGGCCCCGCCCCCATCCACTGCATCTATTTAGTGGCTCTCTGCCCTTCCCTCGGCGGATTTGTTATTTTGACCGAGCCACGCCACTCACCACGGACCTCCTCTGAGTCAGTCTGCTGAACCGCTGCTGCTCGCCGGACCCGCTGCGCGGGTCCCGCTTCGCGGTGTCAGCGGCTGTTTGTATCTTTGCAAGGGCTTTCAGCTGGTGACCGGCAGGGCTGCGAGGAAACTGCGGGTGGACTCCACGGACCAGGAGTCCCCGCGCGCCCGTTTCCAGCTGGGCTCCTCTCCCTGCCGGCCCCGCCCCCATCCACTGCATCTATTTAGTGGCTCTCTGCCCTTCCCTCGGCGGATTTGTTATTTTGACCGAGCCACGCCACTCACCACGGACCTCCTCTGAGTCAGTCTGCTGAACCGCTGCTGCTCGCCGGACCCGCTGCGCGGGTCCCGCTTCGCGGTGTCAGCGGCTGTTTGTATCTTTGCAAGGGCTTTCAGCTGGTGACCGGCAGGGCTGCGAGGAAACTGCGGGTGGACTCCACGGACCAGGAGTCCCCGCGCGCCCGTTTCCAGCTGGGCTCCTCTCCCTGCCGGCCCCGCCCCCTTGGTAACTCGTGGTCATTATTAAGAGGTGTGGTCATACCCGCGGCGCGGGAGCGCGCGGGAGCGCCGGGAGAAGCCCGGGACAAGGGCGGGACCGTCTGTGGCCGTCCGGGGCCGTAGGAGGCCGGGCTGGGCCAGGTTATTGACATTTTGTACTGTATTTATTGCCAGCCTATCCTATTGTGTTTTTAAATAACTGTTGAAGGGTTCTGTTATGAGTCAGTCTGCCCCCCCTGGTGTAGGGAACTCGGTTCTCGGTCCACTTGATAAATTTTTAAAAAAATCTACAAAGGAACTTGATATGGACTTACTCCTAGCCGAACGAAGAGCCAAGCGTCGTCGCTCAATTGAGCATCTGAAGAGAAATTCAATGCAGTCTCTAACTGTCTCGAATTTCACCCATGATATGGTTGGGGATGGGCAGAGTTCAATTGACGCTGATGTCACTGACATCAATCAAAGCCCGAGTATATTTAGATTTCCAACTATCTCTCCGCTCTGTGTTAATGCAACTAGTGGCGACCGGCTAGGTTGCCCGCCGGTCGACCACTCTAGCTTTGTGGAGTCTAACATCCCCTCTACCAATCTTATTGACTTGGATTCATGCTCCACGCTGCCCTCCCCTCCACAGTTTGGTTTGGCACCAGGAGATGGTATACCCCCCAAGAGTGGATGCAACAGTAGAGCCAAACCTGTTGTGGCCAAAAGGGCTGCGCAATCACCACCTAGAAAAAGAAGGAGGAAGGGGGGAGTAAAAAAAAAAGGATATAGTGGTCGACCTCCCACACCAGCACCACTATCACCACAACGGGCAGTAGAATTGGCCCCTCCATCTATCATAGAGCCTAAGGCTTTAGACACACAGGGATTGGAGTCCAATGAAATATGTAGTGAAGGGGTTCAGGAGGTGTCTCTTGCCAACCTAGAGAAGCTTATTAAATCGTATATGCTTCCTGTGTTGGAGCGTGTTAGGATACTGGGGGACAAACTGGATCGTTTGCTGGCGACAGTCGAACCCACCCACGCTCCTAGCGGAGACAAGGTAAAGGGACCCTCCAAGTTAACTCAGGGTATACCGCATGTTGCTGCTAACGTGATTACCTCTTCCAATAGAGCTAATAAACATGCCTCTACTAATGAGAAGGCTTCTGCAAATAACAAAGCATTGGTTTCAGCAGATAAACAACCCCCTGTAGTTAGTGCTGCTATAACACACGCTAGGGTGGGTGTAAATAACAAACCCCCTGAGAAGGTGGGTGTATCTCAGCAAAGGACTGGGGCGATTAAATCCGCCATTCCCACTAGCAAAACTAGTAGACCCCTCCCACATAAGAAAAATGTTGATCTGCCCCCGGACTCTACGAATTATGTTATCGTTTTGACGGGTGTGCCTCCACTTGCGGAAGGGGACAGGGAAAACTATGCTAGTTTAAAAAATAAAGTCATCTTCTGGCTGAAAACAAATAGGCCCCTTCCTTCACATCTAAATGGGGACATTGTTACAGTCAGAAGATGCCGGTGGTTAGGGGTACGCCCCAAGGACATAGAGGGGGATATAGTTATTATTAACTTTAGGGACCACAAAGTCGTATCCCATCTCTCAGACTGGTATGTAGGTAATAATGAGGGTGGGATCTCAACTAGGAACCTCACCTATTTCTACCCTGAGACTTTGCTTAAACCTCCAGATCATCCACCAGTTATTAATAGCAATAATACCAATAACCTCCTTAAATGGACCAATTTCACCCCAAATTTCCATGGCTTTCAGTTTAATCCGGAGGTGCAGTATCGATCTTATATCCAATCAAATTACAATTGCCCTGACCAGACGCCGGGTTGGGCTAAGATCAATACCCAGTTTAAGGGCCCTCTAGTGCTACCTCCAGTTTTACACGACTCTTTATTCCCCAATAGGCCTCAGTATCCACCTGTTTCCAGAGCATTTGATCCTATTCAGACTCAGCAGTACCCAAGTTTTTTCCCAACACATTCCTCTTCAAATATGTCTACTCAGCCTAAGGAGTCTTGGAAGATCCCTCTGAGAAACCTTTACGATCCATTATCCTGGCTGGCGACCAATGATTGACCAGCACCCCCACCCTGGGGGTGTTGTCTCCAACTCAGAGTGTGGGGGGGGGGTAGAAGCTCTGGGTACTCCATCCTATGCTGTTGAGAAAGGGGTGTTCAATGAGGTCTCTTCATTGGTTGAATTTTCCCTGCAACCCTGTGAACAACTCCCCAAGGATACAACAGTCCAGTGTGCTCAAGCTTGTGTCAAGGGTACTACTTTGGGATGTTGGAATGTGGCGGGTATAGAATCCTGTTTATGTATACCTGACTGGGCTGACTTCATCAGTAATGGTGATATTTGGTCTTTTCAGGAGACATGGTCAACCCATCCAGTTTATTTTCAAGGATTTCTGTGCTTTAACAAACCCGCAGTTAGAGGCCAAAGAGGTAGAGCAATGGGGGGCCTCACCGTTTGGGTTCGCCAAACTGCAGGGGTTTCTGTGAAGGAAATTTATATTGACTGTCCTGATATCCTTATAGTTAATTTGAAATTTAATAGTGGGTTGGATGTCTTGCTGTTTAATGTTTATGCCAGAGGAACCGCGGGTGGTCGTGTATCTTCCACCCTAACACGTTTAGATGAATTCCTTGGCTCTACAAATTCAGTGGGTCAGGTGGTTGTAATGGGTGATTTTAATATTTGCTTTGAACCTTTAAGTGGAGAAGACGGGATGTTAACTGAGGACGAAGATTTGATGTGGGGTATTCCCCAACTTGAGCTTCCTCCTATTGCTAAGTGGTCCCAATGTGCTACCTTTGTCAAAGGTTTATGTCTGAATTGGGGGTTGCGCGCTCTAAACGGCCGCACCAGATCGGACAGATTGGGCAGCCCAACATTTTTCAACGGCAGGCATAGTAGTCGAATTGATTATATCTTAGTTGATATGTCCCTGTGGCCCTTGGTGACGGACATGGCAATTAGACCACGTCCTGAAAGTGATCACGAACCACTCATCGCTGAACTGAAGGACTTTAGTTTTGCTGGGCCTATTGTGCGACACTCTAATCCCGTCCAAGGGGCCGTTGCATTAACTAATGATATGAGGAGGGTTCGTTGGCCAAGGGTTGCCGTTGATGGGAGTGCACGTAGTAAAATAAGAACACTGGTTTCAAGTTCGCTAAGGGAACTAGAGAAGTGTGTTGATTCGAATCAGACATATCCTAATATTTTAGACGTTCATGCAAGCCTGTTTGCATCCCTAAAGAAACTATTCGTTAAAATTGTAGCTAAAAAGGGCTTAGGTAAGACGAGGAAGCCTGCGAACTGGTTTAATGAAAATTGTGCCAATTCCCACTCAACCCTGTTTAAGGCATTAAAATCTAGGAATCCAGCCCTTATTAAATCCAGCAGGAAGGCTTATAACCAAGCTAAACGGAGGGCTAAAGCCGCATGGGATGATGAGCGCTGGGCTCTCCTTGTTGATGCCTGCGGCTCTAGGAACCTCACGCAATTTTGGCACCTCCTCAAGTGGGGACAGTGCCAGGACGATCGTCCTAGTCCTGCTTCTGTTGACCCTCGTGCTTGGGTGTCTTATTTTGAGGAACAGTTTAGGTGCGTTAGGGTGGGGGTTGCTCCCATAGGCTGGCCACTGACTAGTGACATCCTTGTGTTTTCTGCTAAAGAGGTTGAAAACGTTTTGAATGCCATCCCCAGGGGCAAAGCGCCCGGCCCGGACTGCATCCCAGCAGATATTTTCCAAGAGGACCGGGACCTATGGGTTCCTTATCTTCTGTATTTGGCAAACTCTTTGGCTAGGGGTGCAAAGGTTCCTGATTCATGGGCTGGTGCTGAGATCCTGCCCATCTTCAAGAAGGGTGATCGGTCGGTTCCTTCCAACTACCGGCCGATCAGCCTTATTGATGCGGTACAGAAGATAGTTTCTCGCCTTGTCTTATCTAGGGTCCAGGCATGGATTGAGGAATTTAATGTACTCACTCCTCTCCAAGCTGGGTTTAGACCTCACGTAAGCACCCTGGACCAGGCTTTTCGTTTCATGCTTTTACACTGGAAGACGGTCACCCTGGGCAAAGGAAACTTATTTGCGGCATTCGTAGACCTTCGGTCTGCGTTTGACCTTGTCCCGAGGGCTGGGCTCTGGAATAGCCTTCTAGAAATGGGTATGCCTCCCTCTTTGGTCCGCATTATAGTTAATCTCCACACAGAGACCTATGCCTTTGTAAGATGGGGCAAACCTGGTGAGGTGACTAAGAAATTCCCTGTGTCGAAAGGTGTCAGACAGGGATGCGTTTTGGCACCAACCTTGTTTTCCCTATACATTAATAGAGTTACCAAGTATTTCGACGGATTTCCCACTGATGCTCCGAGTTTGGCTGGCATGAAAATCCCCCTGCTCATGTTCGCTGACGACACTCTCCTGATTTCACGAACCCGACAGGGCCTCCAGCATGCACTGTCGAGGTTTGAGAGTTTCTGCAGCGAACATGAGCTTGAGGTGAACGTAGCCAAAACCAAATTCATGGTGATGAGGGGGCACAAGCAGGTCAACGCTAGGGTTGTTATGGGGGACACCCCCCTGGAGCAGACCAAGTACTTCACCTATTTGGGTGTTACTTTCAGTGACACCCTTAGTTGGACACATCAGATTGAGCTCATGACCCTGAAACATCAGCAGCTGGGCGGAGCCTTGATTAAGGAACACAAGGGGTCATTCACGAAGCCCATGTCACCGCTGATGAAGATCTATGGAGGGAAGGTACTGTCAGCGGTGTTATATGGAGCAGAGCTCTGGGGTGGAAGTAATCTGGATTCCCTGAAACATGCCCAAAATAGGTTTATAAGGATGGCAACAGGTCTGCCCCAGTCAACTCCTTTACTCCCTTTATTATTTGATTTGGGCTGCCACTCGGTGGTTGACTATGCCAAATATCGGCCCTTATCATTCTGGCGACGCCTGTGGACGACGCCTGATTTACACCACTACGCGGAAGCATGCCTGGAGGTAAAAAATAGTCCTGGAGCCACCAAAATTGGTTGGTTTAAAGATCTTAGGGCCACCTTACTATCTTTGGGCCTTAACGAGTTGTGGTTTTCGCCCGAGACAGCCAAATTCCCATCAAAAAATGAGCTCAAAAAATGCTATTGGGAATGGGTGACGCACAACATTTTCTTAAATACGAGTACGAGCAGTCTTTCTGGCCAATTTATGGTTCATAAAGATTCTCCTAGGTTAGAAAGGTATTGGGAAACTATCACCAAACCATTGGACCGCAAACTTTTTTTTCAATTCAGATGTGGTACTCTCCCTCTGGGGGATTTCACTAAAAAGTGGGGAACGGGCAGTTTGGGGCACTGTGCTAACTGTCAGGGCACAGGGGAAAGTCTCTCTCACCTTTTGTATGTGTGCCCCCTATACACAGCCCCTAGAACTAAGTGGCTCATACCAATATGTAGACTGCTAGGTACCAGATCAGCTGTTGAAGCCTTGAGACTGTTAAAAACTAATCTGGATCCATTTATTGTTGTGGGGGTTGCTAAGTTTCTTGGGTGGGCATGGGTGATTAGATGCAGGTTTATTAAACACAATACAGCAGAGACTGCTTAAACCTTTTATATGTATTGTGATAATATGGTATACATGACAATATTTTAAATTTTTGTATAGTTCTGTATGAAGTCAACTCGATGCTGATAATTTAATACTGGTTTTATATGTTTTTGTGTAATTGTATTTATGTCTTTTATGATGAATCAATCGAATAAAGACTTCTTGAACTGAACTGTATAGTCAATCGATCATTTTGTTGTCGATAATTAGTCATCGATATTTTGTCCAGTCGATATTCGGTCTGTCGAGGTTATGTCAGTGATCCGTTGCACATTGGCTTATAAAGTGAAAAATTGCGGACGTAATCTTTGGAGCAAAGAGCATCCAGGCATGGTAAATATTGTAAACAGACTCTCTAAAAACTACAAGTCTTTTCTCTTTTTTTCTAAACAAATCATGGTTGAATGGGTTATGTAAAATATAAACCAAAGCCCCTGATTTTGAGATAGACAATAATACTTTACAATAAAATCAGTTAAAAGCCATACATGATGAATTAACTGCATATAGGTCTCTAAAAGTAATGCAATGTGCAAAAAACTTTTGTAGATGTGCAGAATTGTGCAAAAAGTGCTAAAGTTAAATAAAGTTTATTTCAAAATGTAAACAGTAAACCAACAAGGAGATTTTTTTGGCAGTATAGTGGCGTAAGTTCCTCTATGATTACATGAAAAACGAATGCCATTGTTGGTGAACACTAGTAAATACATGGGTTACTGGAGCCCCAGTAATCCTTAACCAAGCATGGTAGGCATGAATTTACAAATAAATACAAGTATAGAGCATTGCGGTGGTCCCAACTTCGAGACAATTGTTGATCCCAATTTGATCAGAACCTGATAGGATATCATTTTGAATACCAGAAGTCTTTACCTATAGAGCATACGAGATCATAGTGCTATTAATGGTGACTTTCAACCGATGGAGAATAGGGTATCCCGTTGATTTCTATGGACAAGCCCTGATCTTCACACACATAAATAACTGAATACATAAGTAATAAATATTAAATAAGCAATACAATGCAATCCATAATAGATAACATCTCCTTAAATATTCATATATGTAACAAGTAAATATGTATATAGAAAAATAACTGGAATGTCAATAAATAATCAATAAATACGGTTATAAAAACCACAATCATAAAATCTCATAAATATTGCTCTAAAAGTGATCTAAAATTCTAATATAATAACTACAGTTTAAATTGGTCGACAATCTGGAAAACATTCTATAGACATGTAAAAATATCTTCTGTAAAATTCAAACCAAAAGGCTGTTTCGTATTCAGTTCTAAGATATATCTAGGTTCCAACTGGCGTAGTTTCTCTTCTCTATTTCTGCCTCTCCTACTGGCAGGAATTGAGTCAATAACAAAATATCTTAAATTTTTGCTTTTGGAATCATGTTTGGCTTTGAAATGTTGTGCCACCGGATATGTATGGTGATAAATCTTTGACATGTGAATTACAACAATAATTTTGCACATTATAAAATGACCACTATGAGTAACAGTGATAGAATTGAACACACATTCCATCGTCGATGTTTACCCTGACCTCTGCCCAATACAATTTATTTTTGTTAAAAGGTGATAATTCACTGGAGTTCAGTGACATTGACAAAGGCCAGGAGGCCAAAAACGCATGTGTCAGTTTCTTTCTGATTGTTGCACGATAATAAAATAATTACTTGATTCTATAGCCTTGTTTGCGACAAGTTGTACTGTGTGTGTGGGTATATATATATATATATATATATATATCCAATGCAAGAAAGAAGATCGCGGCACACTTCTTGGTTTAAACGCAGTTATTTATTCAAACGTGACACAACACCTCCTACGCGTTTCGAACCGTAGTTCCTGTTCACGGTAGTGATTGTGATTGGTCCCTTTTCGCTTTCTATATTTATAACATTGCACATCCCATTGATTGACTGGGGCATGCTGGTACTTGTAGTTTAAATTAATTATCACTTCGCATTGCTTCATGCATTTTAATATGCTGGCTGCGCACAACAACGAGGAACGTTTTTGTTACTGCATAAGGAAAGCGTGCCTATTTTTAAAGGATCTCTCGCTTCCTGGACGCTCGTGAGACACACGTGCGTGTTAAATCTTCCATCTTAGTACCTGATGGCTGATTTTATGCGTAACTTTAGACTTGATGTCTGGTACAATTCAGGGCTGAGTGCCCTACGTCCCCGTTGTTGTCCTGTGTCCAGCATAGTGTAATAACATATATTTATTTTGCTGTGAATTACCATAATCAAAATGTTCAAAATATTCGGTCTGTCACTAACATCAACTGATTGTTATTTTTCAAAGATTTAGAGAGTCTGTTTTTTTATAAATGGACATAAAGTTCTTCATCGCCGTTAATATATATATTACCAAAAGTTTGCCGAAAGTGAGAGCGGCCCTACTGGAGGAGTACTTCCAGCTCTGGGGAATGGTGCACAGGTAAGTAAAATGCCCAGCTACATCAGTTGCTCGACGCGTTTCAAACAAGAAGTTCTTTATCAAGAGCCTGACATTCAAGACATCACACACAGCATGAAGAGCAACAATGCAATTTATTGAAGGTCCCGCTATGATAGGCGTGTTTTTCCGCCCGAATTTTGGTACCTGTAGTGCTCTTCGGAATGCCTCAGGATGTCCTGAAAATAATGTCTTTAAAACCTCAGTGGGTTAGCGTGACAATGTCCCCACAAGTGCTGCCACTTGCACGTCCACCGGCAGGAAACCTCCAAGTCCAACCGGCAACCACGTGTGTGGCCACCGAAGATCCGCACTGAGCGGTGGGCTGTCCTCGCGACCAGGCACGGCCGCTACAAAATTACCAAAGGTTGCCAAAAGTGAGAGCGGCCCTACTGGAGGAGTACTTCCAGCTCCGAGGAATTGGGCACAGGAAAGTTAAATGCCCAGCTACATCAGTTGCTCGACGGGTTTCAAACAAGAAGTTCTTTATCAAGAGCATGACATTCAAGACATCACACACGGCATGAAGAGCAACAATGCAATTTATTGAAGGTCCCGCTATGATAGGCGTGTCTTTCCGCCCGATATGGCAGAGAGAATTCTGGTACCTGTAGTGCTCTTCGGAATGCCTCAGGATGTCGTGAAAATAATGTCTTTAAAACCCCAGTGGGTTAGCGTGACAATGTCTCCACAAGTGCTGCCACTTGCACGTCCACCGGCAGGAAACCTCAGGGTAACTTTTTCAATCCGCGCGCTCTCAGGAATCACAGACCCAACGTCGTTACAGATAAACTGCTGTTTATTCACACAACGCGTTTTGCCAACGGGCTTGATCACGTGATCAAGCACGTCGTTACAGTCTATTTGTAACAACATTGGGTCTGTGATTCCTGAGAGCGCGCGGATTAGAAAAGTTACCCCTGATGTATTGATATTGCCGGTTTTCTCTGCCGGCGTGTGCGCCACTCTCAGTGGGTCCCTGGGAGTCCAGAGTTGTGTTTCTGGTATATATATATATGAAATGAATGAAATGAAATGAAAAGAAATTTATAAAGCGCATGGCTGCCCTTGAGCGTCCCAGCGCTGAAACCAAACACAGGACCACCACCCAAATACAACAGAAGCGAAAGCCTAAAGGGGGAAGAGATAAGTTTTCAATGCCTTGCGGAAACGCACTAAATTGGATTCTTTCCGCAGGGCCATCGGCAGAGCATTCCATAATTGGCCTGCATTAATAGAGAACCGGCGACCGCCGGACTTCACCTTTTTGGCTCTGGGTATCACCACAAAATTACCATCATCCGAGCGAAGGGCTCGCGTAGGTTTGTAAGGGCGCACCAGGTCTCTAAGGATTGGAGGGCCTAATCCTTGCAAAGCTTTAAACACGATGCAAAGGGATTTAAATTTTATGCGAGCTCGAATTGGAAGCCAATGCAAGGCCTTGAGAGCAGGCTTAGCTGATGATCTTTTGGCAGTACCAGTGAGCATTCGTGCAGCCGCATTCTGAGCTCTTTGGAGCACATTCAGTGTGGATTCTGGTGAACCAAGGAATAAGGCATTGCTATAATCCAGCCTTGACATGACTAATCCTTGCACCAGTAGTTTCCGGGAGTTTTCGGGGAGTAGCGGGAGGATCTTCCGTACTGACCTGAGCAGACCATAGCAAGTCCCTGCCACTCGTTTAGCTTGAGTGGTCATTGACAGTTCGGGTTCTAGCCAGACCCCCAGACTTTTTATTGCTTCTTTGGGAACTGGGGGAGCACCTAGACTATCCGGCCACATGGATTTGGGGAGTGTTGAACATAGATTGCCAAGAAGCATCAGCTCCGTTTTCGTCCCATTTAGTTTGAGCCGGGAGTCCGACATCCATGACATGATGTTGACTAAACACGATGCGAACTTTTCCCCCTGGCTTTCCGAGAGGGACAGCGAGACGATCAGTTGAGTGTCATCTGCATAGGTTGCGATTTTCACCCCGAAGGGTGAAACCACCGCCTCCAGTGGGGCCATGTAGATGTTAAAAAGCGTAGGGCTCAATGAAGAGCCCTGCGGTACTCCACACTGAAGGGGGGTAGGCAGAGATCGAAAATTGCCTTCGCAAACCTGATAAGTCCGGCCACTCAAGTATGACGCGAGCCATTTGAGGGCTGACCCTCTCACTCCAATCTTCCCCAAACGGTTGATCAAGATATTATGATCAACCGTGTCAAATGCAGCGCTTAGATCCAGGAGGACCACCGCAGCGGATCCTCCCGAATCCAAGATGCATCTGCCTTCCTCCACCATTGAAATCAAGGCCGAGTCGGTTCCCTGGCCAGGCCGAAAGCCCGTCTGAGTACGACCCAGTAGATCGTTAGATTCCAGGAAATGCGAAAGCTGGCGATTGGCAAACTTCTCGGCGATCTTGTTCAGCCCGGGCAGAAGCGAGATGGGACGGTAATTCGCCAAATCGGCCGGATCAAGGCCTGGTTTTTTCAGAAGGGCCTTGACAATGGCTTGCTTCCAACTAGGTGGAACAATGCCATGGGTGAATGAGGCATTCAGCAGGTCGATAGCTGGGCCTGCAATGATGTTCGTAAATTGCTTGAGGATCCGAATGGGCATGGGGTCCGACGGGGAGCCGCTCTTCGAGTGTGTATACTGCAATTTGCCAATAAAGAAGCTGTATCATGCTGTGTGTGGCTTTCCAATTTGGAGCGCGTACATTTAGAATATATATAAATATAAATATATATATATATATATATATATATATATATATATATATATATATATATATATATATTTTATATATATATATATATTTATATATATTCTAAATGTACGCGCTCCAAATTGGAAAGCCACACACAGCATGATACAGCTTCTTTATTGGCAAATTGCAGTATACACACTCGATTTTTTTTTATATTTGGTGAACATTGCTCCAGTAGTTGTTGAGAAAATTGAATTTTCACAAATGATATATCTATGGGTGGCACACCGTGAGTGCACTGTAAGCTTACTGTACTCTGTACCTTCCAGAGTATGAGCTGCATGCTGATTGGCTGCCACTGTCTGTCAACACTCCAAAACAGAAATTGTTGGCAGCCATCTTGTGCCTCGGTAGACTGAGGCACAGGAAAGCAGAAAAACAAACGTGTAGGACTCAAAAAGGGGGCAGGGTAGAAGCACCCTGACCCCCTAGGCCTGCTCAGGGGGTCGCACAAGGCCCCCCCAGGCCCAAATAAAAAAAAAAATATCGAAAATCGTAGGGGTACGCGCACGGTACGCGTACCGTACAGAGTACAGTAAGCTTACAGTAAGCTTACTGTAAGCTTACTGTACTCTGTACGGTGCGCGTACCCCAGCAATTTTTGGTGCCTTGGTTCTACCGAGGCACAAGATGGCTGCCAACACTTCCTGGTTTGGAGTGTTGACAGACAGTGGCAGCCAATCAGCATGCCTTTCACAGGAAAGCAGCATGCTCATTGGCTGTCAACACTTCTAACCAGGAAGTGTTGGCATTCATCTTGTGCTAGGTAGACCGAGTCACAAAAGAAGCAGAAAAACAAACGTGTAGAATGCAAAACGGGGGCAGGGTAGAAACACCCTGACCCCCTAGGGCTGCTCAGGTGGTCCCACAAGGATATTAATATATTTAAACGTTATCCGCTAATAGAATTAGCATTTCAAAAACCTTACAAATTCACTGAAAAACCATAGGTTTCAGGCCTTATATAGTTAGGAATTAGCATATAAAAGACCTTTGAAATTCACTGAAAAACCATAGGTTTCAGGCCTGATATAGTTAGGAATTAGCATTTTAAAAAACCTTTGAAATTCACTGAAAAAACCATAGATTTCAGGTCTTATATAGTTAGGAATTAACATTTAAAAAAAACTATAGGTTTTAGAGGTGTTATGGTTAGCTGGACATTTCACTCATACAAAACCATTGAAATTGCTCCTATATAGTTAGTTGTACTAACTATATTTCGCGCACCCGCAATCCACTGCTGATGATGTCACATATTACATCATTCATGACATGGTCAGTGACATCACTGATGACATCTCAAATGACATCACTGATGACATCACTGATTACATCATCCAGTGAATGTGGTTTGCTTCATTTTTTAAATATGCATTATATATATATAGCCATTTGCATTGAAGAATGAGTGGATATATAAAAATAAATATTTGGATGGAGGATTTAGTAGCAGTGTAATTGACTGTTTACTTGACCAATTTATAGTGTCTCACTAAATATAGTGGATAGTGACTAAACTGTGTGAATATCTGTATCACATTGTCAGTTGTTGTGTAAACTGGCTCTCCAGTTGCTTACTAGCTATGTGAAAGTGTATATTAGTTATTGATTAGTTAACTGAATATTTTTTTAAAATATTTTTTTATTGATAACACAAGCAACAGACAGTAATTAAAAAAAAAGGAATATACAAACAAGAATACATTTGATCAGTAAATGCTGCATCCCGAACATCTAGGTAATTGATGCAGAGAGTAATACATAATAAAAAAAGAAAAAACATAGAGTAACCAGAGCAAATTCATATGTCAGCTAAAAGACAAAGAAATAGGCGTAGGCAAACCCCCAATCAGATCAATTCATATCAGAGCAGGAAAAAAGACATCCCCAGATTCTGTCTATTTTCTTGAGTGCTTTATCGCCCCTTTTCCTAGCTAAAGATAATTCCATATCATGTATTTCTTTCACCAGAAACCACCATTCGTTCACATGAGGTGGTTGGTCCGATATCCATGCCCTGGCAATAACCAGTCTTGCACATGATAACAAAATAAAAACAAGATCTCGAAATGGGGAAATTGTAGGTTGCATACCAAGAAGAATCATTTCGAGTAGTAATGGTGTGTTAATTAATAGTTTCTGTTTCAAAATGTTTTCTAAACTATCCCAAAATGAAAACAAAGCTTGGCATGAAACAATCATATGTTCTAGATCAGCAGCCTGTAATTGACACTTTGGGCATTTCGTGCGATCATTGAGAACCTTGTTGGGAGACCACTTACAGATTTGTTGCGGGGTGTAATAAAGCTGGCATACGGTCTTATAGACTTGGAGTTTTAAACTGGATGAGTGAACTAGAGCATAAATATTATTTAAAAATGAGAAAATGATGTTCGAGGAGATACCGGTCGTGAATTTTAAGGTCCATTTCTGAGCCAATTTGGGACAGTCATCTATCTTATATTGACTGAAGCATTTATACCCTAGGCTAATCGTAGCTTTGTTCTTCCCCCCTCCTCCATACATACAAATCCAAAAATCTGAATCTGAAATCTCTTTAAGCTTTAGTTTCCCAATAAGGAAATCTCGGATTTGTATGTATTTAAAGTACGCATGCGCCGGTAGTTTATATAGTAGTGTTTCAAACTCTAACTGAATATTTGTATGGTAGAGTGAATGTGTGTGTGGTTCGGTGGGGGGTGTGTGGGGGGTGTGTGACTGTCCAAAGATGGGTGAATAGTTGATTCACTAGATATATGAAGTTAAAACTACATGTTCTAACACTTGTTTGGGTGAGTGAATATCTTTATGGGTGTGGTGATGAGCAAATATATTTCTCAATGGTACATGTCCAACAAGCTAGAAAAATAAAAGGCAGTGTATGTGTCAGTTGTTGTATATAAATAAGTATACATAAGACTCAGTGATTGTGTGAGTGACTGTATGGATAACTGTATACTTGTAATAATGATTTTATAGTTTACTAAGTATGACTTACTATCTAAATGAATAGATGAAGTTGTGTTAGTATAAGTGTGTAGCTCAGTAAATATGTAAGTATGATCCATTGTTTGCATAAGTGAGTAGGATGACTTCATATGGGAATAGGATGTGTGCTGATGGTTAATGTCGATATAGGTGTATAAGTATTTTTCATAGTGGTCTATTATTCATTGACAGCATGTAGGAGTGAATCTACAGGTAAGTGATTAGATGTGTGTATACATCTATGAATCACTGAGTGGGTTTTTAGATACTTTTATTGCTGTGACAATGGATTCAAATATGATACTCTGTATTTTACAAAGACTGATGAAAGATTGTACTAGTGTATTAAAAGGTGTATGTGATTGTCACGTGGATGATGTCATCAGTGATGTCATCAGTGATGTCATTTGAGATGTCATCAGTGATGTCACTGACCATGTCATAAATGATGTAATATGTGACATCTTCAGCAGTGGATTGCGGGTGCGCGAAATATAGTTAGTACAACTAACTATATAGGAGCAATTTCAATGGTTTTGTATGAGTGAAATGTCCAGCTAACTATAACACCTCTAAAACTTATAGTTTTTTGAGTGAATATATATATAGATATAAATATATATTTTTTTTGGAACAAAGGAGGTGGCACTCCCGGATGGATTTAAGCTTTTTTAATTCAGCGTTATTTTGCGACCGGTTCTGGTTGCCGAAAGCCCCCCTGCTGATGATGCAGGTTTGTAGCACCAACGAGGGAAGAGGTGCCTACGGAGCAACGTGAGGCAAGTTGGTAAATGTACTGAAGGCAGTCTACTCACCTGGCAAGTATCTGGCAAACCCACTATGGGAATACTTGTATTATGAATGTGGGGAGGCTTCCACTACGGACTGAACTTAACTACGTGACCAAAGCCTAGAGTGGCTGAAACCCCTTGGTGGGGTGAAACGCTGAATTAAAAAAACTTAAATCCAACCGGGAGTGCCGCTTCCTTTGTTCCAAAATTAATTATTGGGCCAGGATCCGGCCCCTGGGCAGAGCACCTGCTGCGGAGCGCTTTTCGTGCAAAGGATCACTTTGGTGGAAAAAAAATATATATATATGTATATATATATATATATATATATATATATATATATATATATATATATATATATATATTACCTACTGGCGGTCGCCAGTAGGTATATATAGTTAGGATTTTTTCCCTATGGGATTTTTGAAAATTCTATGTCTAATAACTTTGGCGTTTGTGGACGGAATTGGCTGAAATTTTCAGGAAAATGGCACATTTTGTTTCTGAGCAGCCCCTGAAAATTTTGGGGGGGTTCGTCAAGGGGGGGCCGAGAAAAAAGGGGGGTCCCAAAACACGTTTTTTCCCATGGTAATTTCCATAGGGCGGTTGGCCTCACTTTTAGCCCGAACGGCTGAATGGATTTGCACGAAACTTGGCAAAATTGTAGGGACTGGTAGCCCGATGTGCCTTTTGTAGGTCTCAATATATGTGCTCCAGTGGATTTTGAGAAATTAACGTTTAAAAAAAGATATATATCTGTAACAGCGGACCGGGAAGTGGCCCAGGACGCGTACTTGTCGCGCAACGGAGCTTTGTGAAGCGAAGCTGATTGGTTCTCCGGCGTCTGTCAACATTCCAAACAGTCCGTAGCGGCCGCCATCTTGTCTCTCGGTAGGATCGAGAGACAAGAGGAGGCCAAAGCGAAGGGGCAAATGACCATAAGGGGGCATAGTACATTGTCGCTCACCCCCTAGGTTTGATGTGGAGGTTTTAAAAGGGCCCCGCGGGGCAAAAAAAAATAAAAATAATAATAATCGAACAGCTGAATGGATTTGCACGAAAGTTGGCAAAATTGTAGGGACTGGTAGCCCGATGTGCCTTTGCTAGATCTCAATATATGTGCTCCAGTGGATTTTGAGAAATTAACGTTCAAAAAAAGATATATATCTGTAACAGCGCACCGCTTCGCGTACTTTTCGCATTACGGAGCTTTGCGAAGCGAAGCTGATTGGCTCTCCGGTGTCTGTAAACATTCCAAACAGTCCGTAGTGGCCGCCATCTTGTCTCTCGGTAGGATGGAACAGCTGAATGGATTTGCACGAAACTTGGCAAAATTGTAGGGACTGGTAGCCCGATGTGCCTTTGCTAGGTCTCAATATATGTGCTTCAGTGCATTTTGAGAAATTAACGTTCAGAAACAAGATATATATCTGTAACAGCGCTCCGCTTCGCGGAGATAAAATTATATGTGTATTACCTTGCTGTTGCTAACACCAGTTAGCGACGGCTAGTAGAAGATAGCGACCATCTTGGGCCCCACTTTGCATGTGAGTGATATTTATCACTAATGACATGCAAAGTGGGCATGCCAAGATGTTAGCGACTGGAAACAGTCGCTAACATCGCTATCTCCTATTATCAACTTTTGGAAATATTCGAGATAAGCGCGAATATCTCCAAAAGCTACCACCTGCCCTGAGCAGTTCTTAGCCATGTTATCCAATGGGAGGTGGATAACATGGCTAAGAGCATTAGCTCGGTAATGCATGAATATCGCTGAGTTTTCAGCGATATTAATGCATTGCGATCGTTTTTTATCGTATTTCCGATAAACCTTGATAATAGCAAGGTTTATCTGCGATAATTTCTGACGGTAAAAAAATCGTTGCTAAGCATCGTTAGGGATAAATATCGCTTAACTTTGGTAATATGCCCCAACGTCTGTTAACGTTCGATTCGAAGGAAATCAGGAAGTGTTGAAAAACGTCTGCGCCATCTTGTCTTTTTTCAAATGCCACACTTTTGTCGTGCACGGCAGCCATTTTAGATGCCTTGACCAGACCCACTCTGTGCACGCTGTCGATCCTTAGCATGGCTCCCCACCCTCGCAAGCATCTCCCCCAGGCAGTGGTCACCCCCGCTCTCTGTCTTATGCATGGGTAATAAACCTCCCCCCATCTGCGCTGCTCTTCCCTGAGAATCACACCCTGTGCCCGCCCGACACCTCCCTTTCGCCCTATTCACTACCGCACCCTCTGACACTCCTTTTCCTCTGTGTCCGATTGTCCAGGCTGGTCCTAGGGTATCAGCTAGCCCTGCAGATGTAGTTTATGGCCACAGCTGTAAAGAATCACCCCTCTTCAAAGGAGTTATAGTAGATCAAGGCCCACACTCGATGAGATCCGTCACAGCAGAAGTGTTGCTATTATCTGAAAACCATCCTGTATTGTGATTGGGGAGGGGACCGAGCCTGAAGCGGAAGATTCCAGGGATGACTCTTTGTACATCAAAGTTTTTACAATTATGTGTCACATTAAAAATATATAGCACTCCGACAAAGTAGTAAGATTATAAAACTTTAATAATTTATAAATATATACAAGAAAACAAAAATAGTAATAACATATAAACATTTTTAGGGAAAAACAACGAAGTAGCGGTCGGCTGTGCGAATAGTCCCAACGCAGCACAACGTCCAGATTTCCGGCGTGGGGCGTCGCGGGGGGTGGGTCATCAGTAGCAAACTGTTGTGCGAATAGTTCCAAGGCAGCAGAACGCGCTGAAATCTAGATGACACGAAAGTGATGTCTAGTAAGTTGCCACCCAGCAAATAACGGCATGGGGCGTCGCGGGGGGTGGGTCATCAGTAGCAAACTGTTGCGCGAATAGTTCCAAGGCAGCAGAACGATGGCACCAAGGTGATGTCCAGTAAGTTGCCGCACTGGTTTTGGTATCGTACAATGCTGCTCCGAATAACGGCGTGGGGCGCTCCGGGGGAGGCGGCGTGAACGGGCCTCTCCAGGTGGAGTGTCATCTGTTGTAGTGGGGCGCCCCTTTACCGTTTCAGTTGCCATTCCGTCCGTTTTTGGTCCACTGTGTCAAAAGCCGCAATTCAGCTGAGTTGCGCCCACTCTTGCGGTGCAGCGATAGGCGGCTGTCACAGGACTCTCAAAATGGCGGCAGGCTGTTTCCTTTTTGGGCCTGGTCCACTGAAATGGCCCTGGGACACCTTGGAAATCGGACGCTTGTCTGCTAGGTCTTGGACCCCATTCTCGAAAGCGTCCCCTCCGCCTTGAGAATTCATCAAAAGTTTTGGGGGCTCCGACTCCTGCAGGCTTCTGGTGGGGAGCGGCTGCCATGATTGCTCGCGGAATGACCACGACTGAGCTACGAGATGGTGGTGCTCTCATGCTGACGCCAGCTTCAGTCTGAAACATCCAGAAACAAGGTGGGGCTTTCATCGTTTGGGAAAAAAAAAAAGTTTTCATCCAATGAAAAGTGTTGTTTTTAGGTCACATGATCAAGCCTTCCATCATTAGGAAACCAAAAGTAAAATGAACCAATGAAAAGTTTTATAAACAAGTCACATGACCTGTTATGCGGCATAGGGTGTAAAATGCGGAGAAAATACGTTGGCACGTGAGGCGGCGTCAGTAGCGGACCGATGTGCGAATAGGCCGAAGGCAACACAACGCGCCAAGATCCGGATGGCACCGAGGTGGTGTCCAGCAAGTTGCAGCACTGGTGTGGCCATCCTACAATGCTGAAAGTCGGCGTGGGGTGCCCCGTTGGCCTGTGAGTTTGCGTCAGTAGCGGACCGATGTGCGAATAGGCCGAAGGCAGCACAACGCGCCAAGATCCGGATGGCACCGAGGTGGTGTCTAGTAAGTTGCCGCACTGGTGTGGCCATCCAACAATGCTGAAAGTCGGCGTGGGGCGCCCCGTTGGCCTGTGAGTTTGCGTCAGTAGCGGACCGATGTGCGAATAGGCCGAAGGCAGCACAACGCGCCAAGATCCGGATGGCACCGAGGTGGTGTCTAGTAAGTTGCCGCACTGGTGTGGCCATCCTACAATGCTGAAAGTCGGCGTGGGGCGCCCCGTTGGACTGTGAGATGGCGTCAGTAGCGGACCGCTGTGTGAATGGGGCCGAAGGCAGCGCAACAATATTTTCGGAATAGAAGACACCACTAGGCGCTGAGATGCCAAGATCCGGATGGCACCGAGGTGGTGTGTAGCAAGTTGCCGCACTGGTGTGGCCATCCTACAATGCTGAAAGTCGGCGTGGGGCGCCCCGTTGGCCTGTGAGTTTGCGTCAGTAGCGGACCGATGTGCGAATAGGCCGAAGGCAGCACAACGCGCCAAGATCCGGATGGCACCGAGGTGGTGTCTAGTAAGTTGTCGCACTTCTGTGGCCATCCTACAATGTTGAAAGTCGGCGTGGGGCGCCCCGTTGGCCTGTGAGATGGCGTCAGTAGCGGACCGATGTGCGAATGGGGCCAAAGGCAGCGCAACAATATTTTCTGATTTGAAGACAGTACAAGGCGCTGAGATGCCAAGATCCGGATGGCACCGAGGTGGTGTCTAGCAAGTTGTGGCACTGGTGTGGCCATCGTACAATGGTAAAAGTCGGCGTGGGGCGCCCTGTTGGCCTGTGAGATGGTGTCAGTAGCGGACTGATGTGTGAATGGGGCCAAAGGCAGCGCAACAATATTTTCTACAATATTTTCGGAGTAGAAGACACCACAAGGCGCTGAGATGCCAAGATCCGGATGGCACCGAGGTGATGTCTAAGTTGCGGACCGATGTGCGAATGGGGCCAAAGGTAGCGTAACAAGATTTTCTGTATGGAAGATACCACTAGGCGTTGAGATGCCAAGATTCGGATGGCACCGAGGTGATGTCTAGCAAGTTGTGCCACTGGTGTGGCCATCGTACAATGGTAAAAGTCGGCGTGGGGCGCCCTATTGGCCTGTGAGATGGTGTCAGTAGCGGACTGATGTGCGAATGGGGCCAAAGGCAGCGCAACAATATTTTCTGACTGACACCACAAGGCGCTGAGATGCCAAGATCCGGATGGCACCGAGGTGATGTCTAAGTTGCGGACTGATGTGCGAATGGGGCCAAAGGCAGCGTAACAATATTTTCTGTATGGAAGATACCACTAGGCGTTGAGATGCCAAGATTCGGATGGCACCGAGGTGATGTCTAGCAAGTTGGTGTGGTCATCCTACAATGCTGAAACTCGGCGTGGGTCACCCCATTAGCCTGTGAGATGGCGTCAGTAGCGGACCGATGTGCGAATAGGCCGAAGGCAGCACAACGCGCCAAGATCCGGATGTCACCGTGGTGGTTTCATAGTTGAGAGGCACTTCATCTGCAGTGGGGCGCCGAGATCCGGATGGCACCGAGGTGATGTCTAGCAAGTTGCTGTACTGGTGTGGTCATCCTACAATGCTGAAATGTAGTGGGGCGCCCCTTTACCGTTTCAGTTGCCATTCAGCTGAGTTTCGGCTGCTCTTGATGCTACAGCGACACGCGGCTGCAAGAGGACTCTCAAAATGGCGGCCTGTTCTTTGGATTTGGGCCTGGTCCACTAAAATGGCCCCTGGGACACCTTAGAACTCGGACGCTCGATTTTTTTTTCCTTTCCTGTACATGCAAAAAAAGGTAAATGCCCGGTACGTTACACGCTTCATCTGCCACGATGAACTCTCCAGAGGAACCGAAAAAAAATATAGTTGTGGTAACTATACCATGCATCGTCATATGGAGAGGTGGCACCAATTAATTATAGTGCTGCATAAAAGAGAGATTTGGAGGAGAACCCCTGACCTGCTAGTACATTCATCAAAGAAGTGGCACTGAGAGCTTCAGAGGCAAGGGAAACGGTCCCAAATATTTAGAAGAACTTTGGAAAGATTAAAATGACATGTTTAGATTGTGGTAAATTAATTTCATGTGGACAGATGAGTGTTACTCTAATAAATACAGCATATGAACATCATCATAGTCGATGGTTGGTAGAGACATTTTGACTATATCCTGGACCTGCCCGTCCTCGCCCAAAATGGCGCCGGAATAAATGGGACTCGTAACTCCTTGTTGTGTACTGGTTGCAGAACCTTGAAATCACGAGATACGTATGCAGTTTTGAAGCACATGGCGGGCGGGGACGAGAATTGATTGAATATTTCGACATCCCTATTGATATTAAGTTCTGATGTGTTATTGATTACTGTACTGTTGAAAATTCGAATTAACGTCACCCATGGTACTTGCCCGCAAATGTATATCTAGATAATTTTATTGTAACTGGCCCTGTCGTATTTTAATTATAAAATGTACGTCCACCGATTCCGTAACTGTTAGACACCTTAGTTCTTGCAACCTAATGGCCCGCCCATTACGTTCCTCTACAGTGTAAATGTCTATTCATCATATACGATTACAGTTTGCTCCGTGGGAGGCCCACGTGGTTATAGGCTCGTATTTGTATAATGACATTTTCACAATAAAGGTTTTTAAAAGAAAACATGGTAGTAGTATATACATTGGTAAAGTTTTTAATAATAGTCACTGTTTTAGAATCATTAAAAGGCAAGTGAAATAAAGCAGACCAATTACATGAAGGGTAAAAGGTATAATACGAAGGAACGCAGTAAAGATAAATGGTCAAGGGCTGTTGTGTTTTCTATTCCTGCAACATAAAGTGATCGATAAGAATCTCATATTCAGGCGTATCGGCGACTAAGACAGCAGGTCGACCCTCTTTTGCTCAACGGCTCCGTCATGGGACGAAGAAACGCTCTTTTTCTCGAAAAAAGAATATATTTTACTTGCAGGACAGTTGTAAAATTTCCGGGAAAGTACATTAGCCTGGAACATTATAACATATATTTAAGAAAAAATAATGTTCGGAAGTAATTAAAAGCGTAATTTTTAGGTGATATGACCAAGGCTTTCATCATTAGAATAAGAATAGTAAAATGAACCAATGAAAAGTTTTATTAACAAGTCACATGACTTGTTATGCTTACGTTACGCGCTGCGCGCCCCGGATGACTTCCGGATGCGCTAACGCGGCGCGTCATATGACGCATTACGCGACAACGCAGGTCCAGAATATAGTCAAAATGTCTCCACCAACCAGCGGTCGAAACACAACCCCTTTCAGCAGGCTAAATAGTTCTGTTAAATGACAACAGAAGGGACAGGCAACAAGAACCATCAGTCAAAGAGGGGAGGGCTAGTTCTTCTCTACCGGGTTACATTGGGGCGCTACCGGAACTGATCGAATTGGTAGTCTACAGTGTTTCTGGATGTTTCAGAGTGAAGCTGGGGTTAGCATGAGAGCAGCACCATTTCGTAGCTCCGTTGTGGCCATTCCGCAACCAATCATGGTAGCCGCTCTTTATCGTTATTTTGGGCGGGGTGGGTGGCGGAGCCGAGCTGTTTTGCAGCCATCATTGTGTGGAGTTCAGTTCATCTCACTAGTTTTGTATTTGTCATGAGGGGTTGTTCCTAATGTTTCTATTTTAGCGAGGTCAAAAAGAGATCCCATTAGTGGCCTACTGATTTTGCTCGATTCCTTTTCTTTTTTTTTACACGATTTTTCGTTATCTGCAAAGACTAAACAGAGTATTGCGACTCTGTGTTTGTTTGTAAATAGAGAATGAACCAAAGAGAACTAATTCTAAAACAGTAAATACTTGGATAACAATCAATCAAATGGAGAGAGAAGCAGGCACGACGGATTACAACGGGGGCAAAGGCCTGCGTTAACTACCTTTCACTATCTGCAAAGAGAGAGTACTCCTAATAGAAATGAGGGGGGGGGGGCACCATTCAAAGCAGATCAGTGTGCATAAACACGAAAATGTTTTCACTTACCACGTACTTGACATTCGACAGCTTATGATATTTGCTATTAAAAAACCATTGAAATTCACTGAAAAAACCATAGGTTATAGACCATATATAGTTAGGAATTAGCATTTACAAAACCTTGAAAATTCACTGAAAAAACCATAGGTTATAGACCATATATAGTTAGGAATTAGCATTTAAAAAACCTTATTTTACTCACACAAAACCATTGAAATTCCATATATAGTTAGTTGCACTAACTATATATCGCGCACCCGCAATCCACTGCTGATCATGTCACATATTACATCATTCATGACATGGTCAGTGACATCACTGATGACATCACTGATGACATCTCAAATGACATCACTGATGACATCACTGATGACATCTCATTTGACATCATTCTTGTGCTAATACGATAAACCTCTTCAGACTCTAATATAACCTTAGATACACTCAGTGTATACAGACACTCACACACTGCCACTCATCCATGGAGTTACTCACACACCCAGTCAGTCATGCAAAGAAACAATCTCACCTCCATTTCTTCAACTATACAGTTAAACACACCTTACTTATTGAAACATATACTAACACATATTTACTCTCTTATACAATCCCTGATACAAGTTCACAATGATCGATACAACCACTCAGTCATTCAGTGGCTCTTATGCACAGTTATTTATATATGCCAACTCTCACATGTACTGTGTTTTACATATGTACTTACTATGACATGTAGCATTGAGATATCCATTCACTCATCAATACACTCATGCACACAGTCAACTGCCCATGTAGCTGTTTCCACATGCACTCTTGAACTCATACACCTAGTGAATAAACTGCTCACACATCTATGCATAGAGTCACACACCTTCCAGCCACCCCCACACAAACTCAATCTGCCATAGAAATACTTGGGCAACCAATTAATAACACATATAGCCTCTCGTATAGCTAATGATCAACACATGCAGCAGTTTACAGAACAACAGACATAATGATGCACAAATTAAGACAGTTTAGTCACTAACCCATGCACTCAGTGAGACACATTTAATCACTCACTCATACATTCAGTCATGCACCTACTAAATCCTTCGTCCAGACACTTATACATCTACTCATTCTTTAATATGTAAAACATATTTAAACTTTACAGAAACACACAGTCACTGGATGACGTCATCAGTGATGTCATCAGTGATGTCATTTGAGATGTCATCAGTGATGTCATCAGTGATGTCACTGACCATGTCATGAATGATGTAATATGTGACATGATCAGCAGTGGATTGCGGGTGCGCGATATATAGTTAGTGCAACTAACTATATATGGAATTTCAATGGTTTTGTGTGAGTAAAATAAGGTTTTGTAAATGCTAATTCCTAACTATATATGGTCTATAACCTATGGTTTTTTCAGTGAATTTTCAAGGTTTTGTAAATGCTAATTCCTATTCACTGAAAAAACCATAGGTTATAGACCATATATAGTTAGGAATTAGCATTTACAAAACCTTGAAAATTCACTGAAAAAACCATAGGTTATAGACCATATATAGTTAGGAATTAGCATTTACAAAACCTTATTTTACTCACACAAAACCATTGAAATTCCATATATAGTTAGTTGCACTAACTATATATCGCGCACCCGCAATCCACTGCTGATGATGTCACATATTACATCATTCATGACATGGTCAGTGACATCACTGATGACATCACTGATGACATCTCAAATGACATCAGTGATGACATCACTGATAACAACATCCAGTGATTTTATGTTTCTGTAAAGTTTAAATATGTCTTACATATTGAAGAATGAGTGGATGTATAAGTGTCTGGACGAAGGATTTAGTAGGTGCATGACTGACTGTATGAGTGAGTGATTAAATGTGTCTCACTGAGTGCATGGGTTAGTGACTAAACTGTCTTAATTTGAGCATCATTATGTCTGTTGTTCTGTAAACTGCTGCATGTGTTGATCAGTAGCTATATGAGTAACTATATGGGTTATTGATTGATTGTCCAAGTATTTGTATGGGAGACTGAGTGTGTGTGTGGCTGGCTGGGAGGTGTGTGACTCTGTGCAGATCAATGTGTACTTGTATCAATGATTGTATAAGAGAGTAAGTATGTGTTAGTATATGTTTGAAAATGTAAGGTGCTCTATGTTTAACTGTATAGATTAGAAAATGGAAGTGTGATTGATTCTTTACAGGACTGACTAGGTGTGTGAGTAACTCCATGGATGAGTGGCAGAGTGTGAGTGTCTGTATAGGTGTATGAGTGCATATGATAGTGTTGTAAAGATGAGTGATTGTATGTATGAATGATTGTATGGGTGAATGAGTGAATGTGTGTGTAGACGTAAGAATCAGTGAGTGCGTATGTAGTAACTAGTATTGGTGTGTCAATGGTTTCAAAAATTATATTCTGTATTTAACACTGAGTGTAACAGAGGTTATATTAAAGTGTGAGGAGATGCATTGTATTGTCACATTAATGATATCATCATTGATGTGACCATTGATGTCAAATGAGATATCATCAGTATTGTCATCAGTGATGTCATTTGAGATGTCATCAGTGATGTCATCAGTGATGTCACTGACCATGTCATGAATGATGTAATATGTGACATCATCAGCAGTGGATTGCGGGTGCGCGATATATAGTTAGTGCAACTAACTATATATGGAATTTCAATGGTTTTGTGTGAGTAAAATAAGGTTTTGTAAATGCTAATTCCTAACTATATATGGTCTATAACCTATGGTTTTTTCAGTGAATTTTCAAGGTTTTGTAAATGCTAATTCCTAACTATATATGGTCTATAACCTATGGTTTTTTCAGTGAATTTCAATGGTTTTTTAATAGCAAATATCAAAAGCTTTAAAATGTATTCTTCTTTAAATCGAAAAATATATTTTATATGTTTTTAATACAATTTTTTAATGTATTTTTTTTTAATAATTTTTTTTGATTCGCTCCCGGTCCGCGAACCGGGCAGCTTCCCATTAGCTCAATTTGGTGCCTCGACTCGGTCCCCGAACCGGTAAACCTTCCGTTTGCGCAACTGCCGCGTTAGAAAACAACATCGTGACGTGTCGCGTAAGCGCGACGTATCGCGTTGTCGCGTAATGCGTCATATGACGCGCCGCGTTAGCGCACCGGAAGTGCTCCGGTGCGCGAAGTGAGGCGCGAAGCGAGGCGCGAAGCGCAGCTTTCCGGAAGCGATCCGGGACGCGGCGCGG
Source organism: Lissotriton helveticus (assembly GCF_964261635.1). NCBI lineage: Eukaryota > Metazoa > Chordata > Amphibia > Caudata > Salamandridae > Lissotriton > Lissotriton helveticus. The sequence continues at coordinate 595,103,813 of NC_136063.1, read as the reverse complement.
ATCGCGTAACGTAAGCGTAACAGGTCATGTGACCTGTAAATAACACTATTCATTGGTTCATTTCACTTTCAGTTTCCTAATGATGTAAGGCTAGGTCATGTGACCTAAAAATAACACTTTTCATTGGTTTAGAACAATTTTTTTTCCCAAATGATGAAAACCCATCCTTGTTTCCTCACTCTGACTTTCATCTTTGTGAGAGGAAGACCTTTTTTCATCACTTAGCGATGGCAAGTGTTGTAGCTTCAGCTGGTGCACCCCCACCACCACCACCACCTTTTAGGAAGAGAGGACCACCTCCTCAGGTTATGGTTGAGCAAGAGGAGGAAGAAGAGGAACAAGAGGAAGAGGAAGAAGAGAGGCAGTTTTTGCCAGAACAGCCTAGGAGGTCCCGAGTGAAAGAGAATTTTATTTGGCAATTTTTTAAATATCCCCGAGGCCAAAAAAAAGTGAATGCCCGCTACGTAACTTGCCTTATATGTAAAAATGATCTGTCCAGAGGGACAGATAAAAAATATAGTTATGGCAATTATACGATGCATCGCCATATGGAGAGGTGGCACCCTAACAACTACAGTGCTGCGCAAGTACGTGACCTGCTCGATAACCCCCGTCCTGTGGCCAGTACATCACATCAACAGGCACTGACGGGACCAGAGGCGAGGGAGACGGTCCCAAATATTCAGCTGAAGTTTGGAGAAGTGAAATTTGTATGCATTTATTGCGAAAAATTGATTTGCTACATGGAGAGTAGCGTAAAATTAATCAATGCTGCAATTGACAATCACAACTGTCCAAAACGCCCCAGAAAATAAATTATCTTTTTTTTTTTTGCTCCTGTTGAGCCCTTTATAATGAATCATTTTTGTTCCCCCCCAAAAAAACCAAAAAAAATATAAAATCGTTCAAAAAATACAAAAAAAGTAAAAAAAATTCTGAAAAATAATTAAAAAAAATATAAAACAACAAAAACAATAAAAAAAAAGTTCTTTTCAGAACTACCTCCCCTTTATAAAAAAATTGCTAGAATGTTTAGCACTCTGGCAACCTCTATTTCTTTTGGTTCGCTTCCCGGTTCGCTCGCCGGTACGCGAACCGGAAGCGAACCAAAAAAAATAATTTAAAAAAAAGAAGAGTAAGTATAAGGGAAGGAAACAGAGAGTAATGTTAAAAGAAAGACAGCTATAGGGAGTAAACCAGAGATACTGTTTAATAGATCTATTTACCGAAGAAAAGATGGAAGAGGGTATAATTGTGAAAAACAAAATAGATAAGGAAGTGAAAGAAAAAAAGGAGAGTAGAAGAATAATAAACAAGAGTTTCTTAGAGAATGTGAGTGAATGTTCAAAATAAGATTAAAACATGTGGAATAACAGAGTGAAAAAAAAACAGAAAGCAGAAAAGAAGAAGTAACAGAAAAGGAATGATTGAAACAGCAAAGAAATGTAAATAACATAGGGGCATATTATCAACATAGGCGATAAAATTATCGCTGCTTTTATCGGCAGAAATCTGTCGCTAAAGCCGCTTTTGCGGCAGAAAACTGCCGCTAAAGCCGCTTTTGCGGCAGTTTTCTGCCGATAAAATCAGCGATAATTTTATTGCCTGTGTTGATAATATGCCCCTTAGTGTGCTTGAACTACAGGGAGAAAGCATAATGAACAAGTAGTGAAAGAGTGATCAGTCAGAGACAGTGAGAGTAATAGAGACGGAGTGAGTGAAGAAGAGTGAGGAACTATGAGAACAGAGGGACTGAGAAAAGGATTGGAAGGAGTAGAGTAAGTAAGTAATAGAGAAAGGAATGAGGGAAGTAGCAAAGGCAGGAAACTGAGGGTTAAAGAAATGAAGCAGTGGAACTAATAGAAGTTAAATGTGATAGAAATGTAACGAAAAGAGTACAAAACACTTACCGTATAATTGTCGTTAACTTAGTCACTTGTTATTTTTATACTTTCAATCTGTGAAAGAAACAACAAAAATTTGAAAAATATTAAAACATGTATTTAAAAATTAGAAAAGACAAGGGAAAAGATTGACAATCATCCAATTTTACAAAGAAATAAAGTTAGAGATAAACATGCAGAAAAAAAAGAGAAAGAAACGGTGATAGACAGTCAGAGACAAAAAGAAATTTAAATAGAGTAAATTACTTAGAAAGAAAAAAGAAGATACTTTCAGTGACAGAAAAGAAGGATATAAGAGTAAACTAAATTGAAGTTGTGTAAGCTACTAAATGAAGTGAGTAAGGTAAACTATATAAGGAAAGGGTGAATAATGAAAAGAGAGTGAGAGAGAGAGGAGACAGAGGAAGTGAAGGAAAGAGTGTCAGATACAGACTGAGTGAGGCATCTACACAATGTGATTCGTAATGTTAGGAAACACAGGTAATGTATTTGAAAAATGTGCAATTTTTTTTGCTCAATCCACAATCACATCACTTGTGTTTCCTTTGCTTAGGTATCTCATTGTGCAGAAGTAGTCTAGCATATGAATGAGTACGCAGAAGGTGAGCACTGTATGCAACAACTTTGACACTTACAGAAGCCTCAGCTTCTCCATGCCCCCTACACAGTCTAACCAATCAGAAATCAGAACTCCTTAAAAGTAACTTACTTTCCATGACGTCAAAGGATGTCCTATGAACAGCTTATACTCTGTTGTGCTGCTATTATTTTCAGCCCGCCACTTTCTGAAAGAAAAGCTCCATCGTTTTGACAAATATGTTACATACAATAAATGACTTCTCGCTCTCTACCGCACATTTCCTCAAGGCCAAATCGTGTAAGAGCCATTTATAACTCTTGGAATTCTTCTAAGCAAATCCCGTCATTTTCTTTTTCCGCAACTTTTAGAAAGAAAACGTTCAAGATCACTTTCACAATCCTGTACTAGTAATATCTCATCCTTCTTGCTCACTCATGTTCCACATTTCCACATTTAACTTTTTACTCTGTACTACACTTATCCTCAAGGCCAAATAGTGTAGGAGCCATTAGAACCTCTTGAAATTCCTCAGAGCAGATCCCGAGATTATTTCCCTAAAATTTTGGTTTTAAAAACACCAGGTAAGAATTTTTAAGGTCAAAAGGCAATTTCTTTTTTTTAAGTTAAAACAGAATCATTGCAGAATGACCAGCCGTTTCTAGACTTTAAATAAGCTGTGTAATGTCCTGATGTTGTTGAAGGACCGTCATGATATATAATTGCTGCAGTTACAAAAGTCCTTCCTGATATTGACAACTGCGAAGCCACAACATTTTTAATTAAAGTTGTCAATTTTGTTCTATCAGGCCTACATCGTTGGAACATTAAAATGACATACTGGCTATATGTTCGTATAAATAATGTGGACAGCATTGCTGACTTACATTGGCTACACTCCATGTTGTGATCGGCTGATTTTACTAGCTTATTAAAGGACACTGATTTACTGTCTGCCAAAGTTAAATATATAAATCTTTCTGAGTCTACACTAGTAGTACTTGATACCCTACAGTTCTCGCAGTCATGCTGCCATTGATAAGAAAGGCCAAACAGGTGATCTACATCTACACCTTCATCTTGCAATACATCAAGCATATACATTAAAAACTCCTGACAATCTTGCTGAATATTTTGAGAGAATTGCGTTTGACCTGAACATTTGTCTAACAGATTTCGAATTTCAGACACACTTTCTATTTTTGTTCTATCAGTGCTACATTTCTCTAACAAAGAATTCAGCAAGCAGCAAAAACTTTGATCCGAATTGATCACAATCTGTTCTTTTAAAGTTTCTAGAGAAAAGACAACATTAACCACTACATTAGCATAGCAGTTGACACCAGAACTATTTTCAAATTGAAAACCAAGAACATCTTCAACAGAATCCTTTTTCTTTCTGCTTATAATTTCAGGTTCATCGACTTTTCGTCTTTTTGCTACAACCTCCCTACTATTGGTCACATTTCTTCGTTTCCGGCCTACCACACGTTTCTCAAATAAAGGATATTGAGGCAAATGTGGCGCATACTCTCTTCTTAACCTATTGTATTCCTTAACACAATCTAGATCCGCACAAATGTTTGTGACATCACACTCAATCAAGTACAATCCCGATAAAGTTCTGACTCGTGGCAATGCCACATATGCCATACCCTCCTTGAACACAGAACTGCCAATATTCACCAATGCACTGTCTACACTTAAACCTTGTGATTTATGGATTGTCACCGCATATGCCAAGCAAACAGGAAACTGCTTACGGCGAACATATAAGTCTTTTACAAGCAAAAACCTAGCAGAGCAATGATCAATTAGCTGTACTTCCTCAATGCCATCAAATTTAATTTTTAAAAATTCAATTCCATCTCTATTTCTGTATTTCACAAAATCAACAACATTACCCATTGATCCATTTACCAGACCTCTTTCAACATGTAAATTCCTTCTTAAAATTATACGGCAATTTAAGCACACATTCAGAGTCTTTTCAAAACCTGCAGTTTTAGATATAGTCTTCTCTAATGAATCCAATTTTGATTTCAAATTCTCAGACAAAATAATTGTTGATCCCATATGCTCTACTCTGTCAATAGCTTCCAGTTTCACAATCTCTTGGTTTTCTAAATGCAACATTTTGTTGTTGAAGATGGCACATTCTGCAAGAGTTGGCATCAAACATATTCCAGATTTCTTCTCAGTAATTTTCCGAAAAATATTCTCAGGCACAATGTCTTCTTCTGGATACAAATTTGACAGTAATCGTGCATGTAAAGCTTCTTTCCCATGCTCGGTCACTTTTCCGATTCTAACATCTTGTAGAATATTCTTGTAATCTTCATCCTTCGCCTGACGCATATTTTCACGCAGTTCAGCATAATTGAAGTTTAACCATATATTGACGTTGCCAATGCTCCCTAGGCACTTCCTGGTATCTTCATGCGTGAGCATTTTGAACACAGATTGTCCTTTCACTGGTGTCAGCTGCAGAAGATCACCGAAAACAATGATGTGTTTGCCACCAAATAACACATCATACTCTGTTTTGAGAACTTCTTGCATTCTCAAATGCACAAAGGCAAGCATGACATTGGAAACCATGCTTACTTCGTCAATGATAAGAAGTTTCATTTTCCCCAAGACTCTTGAAACTTCACAACAAGCATCTCCAGATAACTTGTGGTATTGTAATTTGTTATCATGCTCCACTGGCAGCATCAGTAGACGATGCAAAGTAATACCTTTAATGTTATGTGCTGCCAGTCCAGTTGGAGCGGTGACAACACAAGACAGCGATGACTCAGTCCTTTTCTGCAAATAACATGAAATTGCTTTAATGAGGAAACTTTTTCCAGTTCCCGCTTCTCCACTCACGTACAGTCGGACAGGCTTCAACGACGTACATGAGCACTCTTTCTTCTCATGACTTAATCCATGATCAATTTGGTTGGTAACTTCGTCATATATTTTCCTCTGCTCAACGTTGAGTTGTCTTTCCAAGTCTTCTAAGTTAACCGCATCCTCCTGAGCATGTGCCATGGCTCTTTCCACTTCAATCATAGCAGTGGCAGCTTCATTTTCGATAACTGGTCCTCCTAGTGGATCCTGACTCAATGAAACAGAACTCTGACTGTCCTGAGAACTGTCTCTAGCAATCTCGGCTGCAATCGTTGCTTCCTGCTCGATTTCCGCATTCAACATTTCTAGATATTTGGGAAAAACAGGACATTCTATAGTCTCCTTGGCGGCATTGAAAGAGTCTTCGTAACAGAGGAAATCTCCAAGCAGTTCCTCTTCTGCACGCCAAGGCTTGAAAAGTTGCAAAAGTGCTAAATAGAAAAACTATTTTCTTTCAGGAGACTCGCCACTCAATTTTCGATGATTTACCAATTGGCATTTTCTTTGCTTGACCAGACATCCCTCACTTCCAATTACAGCATACACTCCTTTATCAATATCTTCTTTGATGTTCCTCTTGAATATGTAATTTTGCAGAACCTCATACAGACAAACATTCTCGAGGTGACTGCTTCTATTTGGATAATATGTATCCAACATGTTGGTCTTCAAAATATCTGTACTGTTTGGCTCCTTTTCCGCCAAATACTCAATTTCCCGTACAGGTTTCAGAACTCGATTACGCGTTGCAGCAAGACCAAGACTCGCCCAAATGATACTCCTGGATTTGGCATAGAGACTTGCTGAAGACAACCAGTCAGAACATTCGTAAGCTCCGATTTCTCGATGCGACAACATCTTCAGACTGAAACTGTACAACTTCTTACTGAGGCTCTTTTCATGGGAAATGTCCTCCCACGTATCCTTCAATTCTGTCTTTTCTTTTTTGGTGATGTAAGATGTCACATACCGAGCCACAGCCATACAGTTATCAGCCACAAACTGTATATCCATGTTAGCATTCCACATGGACAAAATCACTGGGTTGTAGTCGTTGATGTACCTGGACTCTTCGTTCCTTTTCAAATTGTATGTATTTTTGGGTGATTTCTTCATCACATTATGACGCAGCGAAGACATCAAACTGTTCACTCTTCCTTTAGAAATCACCGGTCGTGGAAAGCCGAAACGACCTTTTGTGTAGAACTTGTCCTTGTTTCTGAATTTACGACGACAGTACTTTCCGCAACGATGGCTTTGGAAGCGTAAAACTTGTTCTCTTAGGCTTTTGTCTTCCTTTGCCTTTGGAACAGCACATGTAGAATACTGTTCTATGAAACTCATCACTAAGTCATCTGGATCTGTTCCAAATTTGGGTGCATCTTTGATCCATAGCAGCATATGTATATGAGGAGCACCTCTTGCTTGGTACTCCTTTCTCCAGAAGAAATCCAACACCTCTCCAAGAGGTAGATTTTTCTTGTTCATGATGAAAGACATCATAGCTTCAAATCTATGATTGAAGTACCTGCATACATTCACTGGATCCAAAGAGCACAGTTCTCCGGGTGTCTTGAATTCGATATTTTCAATGTTTCCATTTGCCTCTCGTAGAAATTCAAGTAAGTCTTCCCAGCCATACTCGGCACAGCTGAGAGTGAGGAAACATGTGGGAGTTCCTAAGTTCCTCAGCATACATTTTAAATCGCCATGACGACGGTACCAGTACTCATTAGTACCACGCTGACACGCCATGAGATTAATCAGGTGAGAATCCAAAATACTGTCTTGCACATTGACTTTATCCATAAAGTCACTTGCCGAGATGTTTTGCATCTGTACACCACTTTTCAAGATGTGGTTCACTGCATATGACAGTCCAGACAGATCGCTTTCAAACAGTAGATGAAACAAATAGGGAATGCATTGACGAAACCTAGGATCTTCTGCATACAATCGTAAAGTCCGGTATTCAGAAGCAGGAATTTGATCAGGTCGCTCATCATATCTTCCTCCTTGACCTGTTGGAAATAGCTGTGGGAAACACCGAGCTTCCAAACTTTCCTCCCAAACACTAATGGGACTTCCTTTGGCTTGTTTCATTTGAAACAACTCAATAGCATTCCCCATGACTTCCTTGGAATGCAAAGGATGAACACTATAATGTTCATATATTTCTTCATTTTTAGAGGGTTCTACTTTCTCAATTTGACCAGCACACAAATCGCTATCCTCTTCTTCACTTACTTCCTCTTCTGCAACATATACATTCTTGTAGTACTTATTGTTTTTCTTCAAATACAATGTTGCCTTTTTCACTTTCCTAACATCCACTAAATCTTGCCAGATTTTCTTACTCTTTGTCGGAACCCCATTAACTAAGATAACCAGAGGTTCCTCTTCCACTTTCTCTACTCCAATTGTATTAATGTTTTTCTTCAAATCTAGAGGCAAATAAACAACTCTTCCCTTTAATCCTCTCTGTAAATCTGATGGAGGCAATTTCCCTGTCTTTGGCTCCATTCTTACAATAGCCTGAAAGGGATGGATACTTTGAATCAAAATAGATTCATAAGTATTTAAATCCTTCAATTCAGAAGGAATCTCAACCAATTCCAGATTATTATGAACCGCTCTAGCAGGCATCCGGTTTTGATTTAATTTGTTACAACAATAAGTACACACACGTTGATCCAATCCCAAATCAAAACAATTTTCTACCATCAAGTATGTTGCAAAATCCTTCCATTCACTATTATTTTCCCTTTCACTTTTCGCATATAAATCCACTAACTTAGTCTGATTCTTATAATAAGTGCGTCGACAACACACACAAGTGAAATTAGGCCTCTCACTTGATTTCACCTGAAACGTGGCAATTTCCTTCTGAAAATTATCTGTACTGGAAACCTGTACACTATCTTCCACATTACCTTCTTCTTCTGGGTCAATTTCAACATTCTCCTCTTTACTTGCAAAGTAACAAAACTCAATTTCTTCACAAATATTCTTCACATCTACTTCAGAACCATGCAAAAGAGCAGTGCATAATTGTTTAAGCATAATTGCTGGACTCTTAGCATAATACAACATTCTAACTAATTTCCTCACTTTATTATGATGCACTGCTAGCATCCTGAAATGATGAAAAACACTCTGGCATACTCTCCTGGAAAGACAAGCCAGTGAATGACCATGCAAACCTGTCACTTCTCTCACTCTGCAAGGATCTAATTCTTGCAACAACTTCATTTTCTGTTTTAAACTTTTCTTATTAAATGTCCGTACAAAATCACAAAGCAAATTGATGGAATCCTGTCGCACACTGCAAATACTACTACACTTCCAGGTATACACTGGTCCCTTAGGACGTCTTCCTAAAACCTCATTACCTAACACCTCTTCTGCCTCTGTTGTCACAGGTTTTTCTTTTTCAACTGGACAACCATCTTTCACCTCATAAGCTCGACCACTGGTGTCAACTGCATGCAGCAAATCGTTATCCTGGAAATAACTCTCCTCATTAAAAAATGCCTCACAACTTGAACTATGCATCCATTCTCCTGAAAAAACTTCACAAAAATTACTACGATTAACTGTTCTCTTCCATCTACTATTCTTTTTGAAATCATAAATTGCCTTGTTTAGTTTCCTAATTCTATTGATTATCAAAATAAATAACTTTCGCTTAATTTCGAATGCCTGATCAATAATTTTCTCAACTTTTTTTTTTCTCTTATAAAAAACCACTTTCTGTTGACCTTTCTTAATATTTTTTAACAAATTGCCAATTATCCTGTTGCGGAACATTCGTCTACGAATGTCCCTAAACTGATTTTTCCTTCTACTACCATGCACAGAGTTATCTCCTGATCTAGCAGTAACATTTTTGATTGGCCTTTCCTTTCCGTTTAAATTGGCTCTCTTTTTCTGGACTAAAACATGTTCTGTAGTTAAACTTTTTTTGTTACAAATGTTTCTAAGGAATGATTTCGTTCTCTTACCCGGAGCTTTCTTGGTGACTTGACGAGATTTTATTGTAGAGGACTGCTGCAAGCATTTAGTAATCTGCTGTCTTTGACGTTTTGTAGCCTTTCGGCTTCTTTCCTTAGACGGCATTGTCTAATTTTGAAATGATCTGCAGTTGAATCTGTAGTAAAATATAATAAAAAATGTTATTAACCACTATTACCAAACAGTAAATCAATCACAGTCGTCCAAAAATTAACATACTAGTTCTCAATTCTACATACAATAATTTTTAGTGCATTACCAAAATTGAAACTCACAAATAGTAGCAAAGAAATGGAATGCTTCTACATTTGACCCGTGCTCTTTTATATGTGAATCTGAACTAATTTTATTAGCATATTTTACTATTTTATTAAAGACACTTCACACAATCTGTTTTTGAAGTTGTATTTAATTTTAAATGAAACGGTTTACATGGTTACTTTTCATTTCGAGTAACTTAAATTTATTTTTAAAAGTCTTTATAGGTTAATAGGCTCGAGCAGGTCAGCTGCCCACCCTATGTCATACAATTCTGACAAATCAGCATCCTCATCAACTTCTTCATCATCTACAGGATATAAATCATCCAAGGGATCTACTTCCACTGACGTTTCAATCACAAGTTCAATGATAAGATCGAGATCAACAGATTGCTCATTATCACTCATGCTTGATGTTGTCGTTATCTTTAAAAAAAGAGAACAACAATGAGATGCTGCAGACTAAGACACAAATCTCAGAGACTATAATAGTAAAATTGTTTAACAAGAGTAACATTTTGCAGATATTATTTAACCATGTCCAGCGATGCTGAGGAGTTGAGGCCTATGTCCAAATTTTCAGTGAACAGGACTCATCTCTTCTTAACCTTGGATAAGCCTCACCAACACTGTGTCCCCTGCTAATACTTAAATTTAAAGGAGCAGATTTATGTTAACTGGTGCATCCCCAGGGATGCACCAGTTAACGTACACCACTGCTCTGCCACCCATGATGTGCCACATTTACAATGCAGAGCACCATTGAGCAAAAACAGCACAGATGCATCACACATCTGTTCCACAAAAACGGCGCATTGCAGGAATCACGTCATAAGCGCAACATATCTACTGCAATGCACAGGGGCAAGCCACACATTGCATGATGCATCACTCCTTATGCCTGTTTCAAACAGGCGTAAGGATTTGATTCAGCAATGCCATAAAGCTGACTCAGTAAAATCTTCTTAATTTTACTGTGTTAGTTTTACACGGTTTTCATCCAAATGCCTGGCCACCCTGCAACAAAACACCCACATGAAACCTGACGCAGGTTTCATGTGGCACAGGACTTTACAGCATGACACATCTGCCTAGATGCATCAAGTTGTAAATATGTCGCAACATAGCGCATCTTTTGCTCATCTTCTCCATGCCCCCTACACAGTCCTAAATGTATACAGTTTAAACTGACGGTATCTTGTTGCAGATGAAGTGAGGCCTATCTTGCAACATGGTGCATCTTTTGCACTGCTGCTGCGTCACAAAAGTGACGCAACAGCGGCACAAAAGAGGCGCACGGCCATCATAAATCTGCCCCTAACATTTTAAATGATTGATTCAAGATGACGATAAGGTGTGGCCTATCCAGAGGTTTGTTTGAGGTGAGGCCTACTCAGGGTTGCAGATGAAATTTAGGCTTATTGATGAGTACAGAGGAGATAATACATGTGCAGGCCTACCAATGAAGTGAGTCATGTCCATTGCACTCTTGAACAAAGGCCAGACCTCCTCTATCTTCCTGGACAGGCCTAAACCTTATCTGCACAATGTGATTCGTAATGTTAGGAAACACAGGTGATGTCATTGAAAAACGTGCAAATATTTTTGCTCAATTCACAATCACATCACCTGTGTTTCCTCAGCTTAGTTATCTCATTGTGCAGATGTAGTCTAGCATATCCAAGAGTACGCAGAAGATGAGGACTGTATACAACAGAGCAATGTACATTACTCACCTCCCTTGACACTTACAGAAGCCTCAGTTTAATATTTCTCAGTTCAATATTTATTTAAAGAAGCAGACACCAATATCACCTTCTCATAAATGTGAAAAGTGTTTTTTTTAAAAAAAAAAAAACAATTTTCTGGTCATAATTTGAAAACACAACACAGGTCCTATGTAGAAGCACACCCTATCAGTACTTAAATTAGCCAAGCACACATGGGGGCGTATTTACAAGGACCTTGCACCACGGGGAAATGACTTAAATTAAAATGGGAAAAATAACATCAGAGGGACTCAAAGGCCTTGTAAATATGCCCCAAGCAACCTATGAAACTCTACCAGTACATATCAAGAAACCTAATTGATTTAAAAAAAACGTTTTTAAACACATCATGTAAAGAAATTATATACCTACATTCATGGGGAAGTGACTTAAAATGCCCTAAGACACATGAAAGCGTTTTTTTAAGGCCCTTGCACCATTTTTTGCGTCACTTTTAACATGGCTATGTAACTCAAAGAATCAAAATCTAAATTTGCCAAGCACACATGGGGGCGTATTTACAAGGACCTTGCACCACGGGGAAATGTCTTAAATTAAAATGGGAAAAATAACATCAGAGGGACTCAAAGGCCTTGTAAATATGCCCCAAGCAACCTATGAAACTCTACCAGTACATATCAAGAAACCTAATTGATTTCAAAAAACGTTTTTAAACACATCATGTAAAGAAATTATATACCTACATTCATGGGGAAGTGACTTAAAATGCCCTAAGACACATGAAAGCGTTTTTTAAGGTCCTTGCACCATTTTTGCGTCACTTTTAACATGGCTATGTAACTCAAAGAATCAAAATCTATATTTGCCAAGCACACATGGGGGCGTATTTACAAGGCCCTTGCACCACAAGGAAATGTCTTAAATTAAAATGGGAAAAATAACATCAAAGGAACTCAAAGGCCTTGTAAATATGCCCCAAGCAACCTATGAAACTCTAGCAGTACATATCAAGAAACCTAATTGATTTCAAAAAACGTTTTTAAACACATCATGTAAAGTAATTATATACCTACATTCATGGGGAAGTGACTTAAAATGCCCTAAGACACATGAAAGCGTTTTTTTAAGGCCCTTGCACCATTTTTGCGTCACTTTTAACATGCCTATGTAACTCAAAGAATCAAAATCTAAATTTGCCAAGCACACATGGGGGCGTATTTATTAATGTCTTAAATTAAAATGGGAAAAATAATATCAAAGGAACTCAAAGGCCTTGTAAATATGCCCCAAGCAACCTATGAAACTCTAGCAGTACATATCAAGAAACCTAATTGATTTCAAAAAAGTTTTTAAACACATCATGTAAAGTAATTATATACTTACATTCATGGGGAAGTGACTTAAAATTCCCTAAGACACATAAAAGCGTTTTTTTAAGGCCCTTGCACCATTTTTGCGTCACTTTTAACATGCCTATGTAACATGGCTATGTAACTCAAAGAAACAAAATCTATTTGTACAACACTTGACACAAAGCAACATTTTAAATACACAACTTTCTTCATAATTTTCTCCTTAAAGCATACTATTCTCTATTTAAATTAAATGAATCTTTTCTCACCTTAGCAAATACTTTTTGAGTTTCAAAACAGTCTCAGACACACACCAATTTGTCTTCAGAAGAGCAAAGGGTATGCACTCCAGAGGCTGCAGCCAAAAAAAGCACAGAAATGCTGTAATTCATCACACATATCTCTCATGTCACCCAATCAAAACTCTTCCCTTACTTTTTTCAAATCAACACCCTTCCATCTTCTGCCCTTTCTGCCTTTTTTCCATAGCAACCACCTCCTGAAAGACCTCTGATGTTTGCAAGTTCACACAACAATGTTTCAATTGAACTCTGAACTCTCAGTTCAACTGCGTATCCAGTGCAATCTTTAATAAAATGATGTTTTCTTGACCATTCAAATTACATCTTTCAAAGAACTCATCCATGCACCCTAACTTTCTGTTCTCAGCAATCAAAATCCACCAATCACTGTTACTGATTCATTAGCACAGAAACTCCACAGTTTTTTTCATTACAAACTCCTACTGTTTCAACTGCCATTTCATACCTACACTTCATCTGACTGCAGCAGAACATCCTCTCACCATGTTTTCTGTCTGGATTGTTGGACATAGTTACATCCACTGGGCTCAAAGGTATGCTGATAACAGAATTTTACACAATCTCAATTTACAAAATGTGGAAATCAAGTGGATTGGCCACAGAGGATTAAGATGTCACCAATTGATACCATTGGTGAAAACCTTTTTGCATTTGCCAAAACCTGACCTGTTAATTGTACACTGTGGAGGAAATGACTTGGGCACTTTCACTGGGGTAGGTCTGGAAATGCTTTTAAAGGACACCTTTGAGCAATTGATGGCACTTTTTCCTCAAACTGCCTTGGTATATTCCAATATATGCCAAAGACAGAAATGAAGGTGGTCCAACGAATTTTGTCCACAAATTGAGAAATTGAGGAAGCATGTAAATAAGTCTGTTTCAGCTTACATGAGAGACCATGGAATGGGCTGCATCTACAACAATAACTTGCGTTACTACATGCAAGATATCTACAGAGGAGATGGCGTTCACTTCTCAGATGAGGGGAACAGAGTTTTATCCTGAATTTAAGACTATGTATTGGTACCTACTTATAAGTACCTAAATCTACCACAGACCCAAAAGCTCTTCTCAGAGCTACCCTAACTATGATCAATATAAACAAATTTTAAATGTAACTTTTTTTTTACTAATTTTCACAATTTACGCTTTCCGGAGCGCTACCCGGTATGCGCACCGGACGCTAACCACGCGAAAATTTTAAAAAAATGTGTTTTTTTTCGCACATATGGGCCTCCTCAGCCACCCTCAGAAAACCTAGGGGGTCAGGATACGTCTACCGTGCCCCCTTCTATCCATTCTGAACATTATTTGCCCTCCATCTTGTATTTCAATTTTACCGAAACACAAAATGGAGGACTCCCGTAACGCTGCCGGTTCACGTACCGGGGCGCGCACTGGGAAGCGCTCGCTCAAAAAAGGTGGGAAAGTAATTTACAGAAAAACCACTGAGACACTTTCACCAAATATAGATTAGCTCATACTACATACCAATCTCTACCATTTTCACAAATTTGATTGGAATTCCATTTAACCATTTAGCCTGTAGACCTCTCTAAATACCCTGAGGTAAATTACTTCACAAAACACATCTGAAGTGTTGGAATTGACAACCAATTGAAATGTTACTTTCATTTTCTACTTTTTTTACCTGACATTTGATTGGTTATGTACCTGAATATATATAAAGAAAGAGAAAGAAACACAGCCATTTTGACTACTACTTCCTGAAGTACATTGCAAGAGCATTTTCACTGACAACTTAAACTTGTTTTTAAAAGGTAAGATGTTATTTTGAAGACTAAAGTATATTGTGCACTTTAAGTTAATATGGAAAACTTTTTCTGATAGTTATATACTATCCCTCTGTAATAGTTATAGATTTAGATAGACTTTTCTGTTATAGTTATGGATGGATTTAGGCTTGTCTTGTATAATTATGAATTTACTAAGGTTTCATCACATACACATTTTTATATTTCTACTACCAGTCTGATACTATACACTGCCCAAAGATAAATTCACTGTTAAATTAATCCCAACAGTGCCCTATCTTTACTGATATATATATTTTGTTATGCAAATTTCAGGCAAAATGGAAGGAGAACAAAAAGTGTCATTTGAAATTGTCCTTGAAGAGACCAATCAAGAAAACATTGAACCAAATGACATTGAATTCATGGATGAATCACAGGACCATGAACTACTACAATGTGTACAATCTGTAGATTTCCTCCTTCAAAATGAGGACATGTTGCAAGACCGCAACACCACCACCCTGCTGGACAACCTCGCAAACCTGGGACTCAAGCAGCTGGTCACCACCCCACCCACCTCGCCGGACACACACTCGACCCCATCTTCTCATCCAGCAAGGACATCGCCTTCAGCCACGCCACCGGACTCCACTGGACGGACCACAGCTGCGTCCACTTCAGCTTCGGAAGGACCATGATCCACGATCCACCACCACCAGCAACAGGTTGCACGCAGAAGCTGGAACAAGATCAGAGCCGACCAGCTCGTGACCTCCCTGAGCATGAACCCTCCCACCAGCACAACGAACCCAAGCCAGGCGGCCACCAACCTCACGAAGTGGATCAGTGACTGCGCAGACGACCTCGCCCCCCTGAGGACCCCGCCTAGCAGACCCGGCAGCAAGAAAGCCCCATGGTTCACCGACGAACTCAAGAGCTCCAAGAAGAACTGCCGAGCCCTAGAGAGAACCTGGCGCAGAGACCCAACTCCGGACAACATGGCTGCCCTCAAGCTCGCCACCCGAAAGCACCACCAACTCATCCACGCCACCAAGAAAACCGCATTCAAGGAACGACTGGACAACAACGCACACAACAGCAAGGAACTCTTCAACATCGTCAAAGAGCTCTCCAACCCCAACGCCGGAAACAACGACATCACCCCTTCGCAAGACCTTTGCAACTCCCTCGCCTCCTACTTCCACAACAAGATCGCTGACATACACAACAGCTTCAGCACCCAACCGACGCACGTCACGACCGAACCACCGCCCCCCAACACCACCCTACGCGCCTGGACTCCCATCAGCACCGAAGACACCGTCCGCACGATGAACTCCATCCACTCCGGATCTCCGACCGACCCCTGCCCTCACCACGTCCTCAACAAGGCCGACGCTGTCATCGCACCCCACCTGCGGGACATCATCAACACCTCCTTCGACACCGCTACCTTGCCGGAGAGCTGGAAGCACGCCGAGCTCAGCGCCCTACTGAAGAAACCAACAGCGGACCCCACCGACCTCAAGAACTACCGCCCCATCTCGCTGCTCCCGTGTCCTGCAAAAGTCATCGAGAAGACCGACAACAAGCAGCTGGCCGCCTTCCTCGAGACAAGCGGATCCCTCGACCCCTCGCAGTCCGGCTTCCGGGCCAACCACAGCACTGAGACCGCCCTTATCGCAGCTACTGATGACATCCGAGCTCTTCTTGACAACGGAGAAACAGCGGCCCTCATCCTCCTAGACCTCTCCGCGGCCTTCGACACTGTCTGCCACCGTACCCTAGTACAGCGCCTCAGCAACGCCGGAGTCCAGGAGAAGGCACTGGAGTGGATAATCTCCTTCCTCGCCGGAAGGACACAGAGAGTTCGCCTCCCTCCGTTCAGATCTGAAGCCACCAAAGTCATCTGCGGCGTTCCTCAAGGCTCCTCGCTCAGCCCAACCCTCTTCAACGTCTACATGAGCCCCCTCGCAGACATCGCACGCAGCACAACCTCAACATCATCTCCTACGCCGACGACACCCAGCTGATCCTCTCCCTCACCAACGACCCCGCCACCGCCAGAGCCAACCTCCACGAAGGGATGAAAGAGGTAGCCGAATGGATGAAGAACAGCCGCCTGAAACTGAACTCGGACAAGATGGAAGTCCTCATCCTGGGATCCTCACCCTCCGCCTGGGACGACTCCTGGTGGCCCCCCGCCCTAGGCAGCGCACCCAAACCAACAGACCACGCACGCAACCTGGGCTTCATCCTGGACTCCTCCCTCTCCATGACCAGACAAGTCAACGCCGTCTCCTCGTCGTGCTTCAACATCCTGCGCATGCTACGTAAGATCTTCCGGTGGATCCCCACCGAGACCAGGAAGACGGTCACCCAGGCCCTCGTCACCAGCCGTCTGGACTACGGCAACTCCCTCTACGCCAGAACCACCGCCAAACTCCAGAAGAGACTCCAGCGGATCCAGAACGCCTCAGCGCGACTCATCCTGGACATCCCCCACCGCAGCCACATCTCCGGACACCTGAGAGACCTGCACTGGCTCCCGGTCAACAAGAGAATCACCTTCCGACTCCTCACCCAGGCACACAAAGCCCTACACAACCAAGGCCCAGGATACCTCAACAGCCGCCTCAACTTCTACGCTCCCAAACGCCAGCTTCGATCGACCGGCCACGCCCTCGCCGCCATCCCCCGCATCCGAAGAGCCACCACAGGGGGACGGTCCTCCTACCTCGCCGCCAAGACATGGAACTCCCTACCGACCCACCTCCGCCTGACCCAGGACCACCTCGCCTTCAGGAAGCAACTCAAGACCTGGCTGTTCGAGCAGTAGCGGACCCCCCCTCCCCTAGCGCCTTGAGACCCTCTGGGTGAGTAGTGCACTATATAAATGCTGTGATTGATTGATTGATTGAAAATAAGGACATTTCGGACACTCAAATGTTGGAAGTTATGTTCACTGAAAATGACGACATTTCGGAGAGTCAAATGTTAGACGTTCTATTAAATTTTGAAAAACAATCACAAAAATAAAAAATAAAAAAAAAAACCAACAAAACGAACAATCAATAAACATACAATATTTGAAAAGTCTATCATTCTTTTTTCCTCATAGTACGCTCCCCGGACCGCTTCCCGGTGCGCGTACCGGGCGCTCCCCACGCAAAAAAAACGAAAAAAAATGTTGTTGTTTTTTTGCCCCGCGGGGCCCTTTTAAAGCCTCCACATCAAACCTAGGGGGTCAGGGAGGATCTACTATGCCCCCTTATGGTCATTTCCCCCTTTGTTTAGGCCTCCTCTTGTCTCTCGATCCTACCGAGAGACAAGATGGCGGCCGCTCCGGACTGTTTAGAATGTTGACAGACACCGGAGAGCCAATCAGCTTCGCTTCGCGAAGTTCCGTTACGCGTCAGGTACGCGAACCGGGGCGCTGCCCGGAGCGCTGTTACAGATATATATATTTTTTTGAACGTTAATTTATCAAAATCCACTGGAGCACATATATTGAGACCTAGCAAAGGCACATCGGGCTAACAGTCCCTACAATTTTGCCAAGTTTCGTGCAAATCCATTCAGCCGTTCGGGCTAAAAGTGAGGCCCACCGCCCTATGGAAATTAACATGGGAAAAACGTGTTTTGGGACCCCCCTTTTTTCTCGGCCCCCCCTTGACAAAACCCCCCCAACTTTTCAGGGGCTGCTCAGAAACAAAATGTTCCATTTTCCTGAAAATATCAGCCAATTCCGTCCACAAACGCCAAAGTTATTAGACATAGAATTTTCAAAAATCCCATAGGAAAAAAATCCTAACTATATATACCTACTGGCGACCGCCAGTAGGTAATATATATATGTATATATATATATATATATATATACCTGCTGGTGGTTGCCAGTAGGTAGGTATAGTTTAGACCATGTTTCTACAGGAAAAGCATTTTTTCTTTTGCCAATATCTTTGGCGTCATTTGACGAATCCTTGCAAACTTTTCTTAACTAATGGGGCAGTCTGGTCAGCTACTGTGTTGAAAGGCTCAAGGTGATTCGTCAAGCGGGGGCAAAGAAAAAGGGCGTCCTAAAATGCTTTTTCTTCATGTCAATTTCTATAGGAAACTTTAGACACAGCTACAGCCTGAAGTGCTGACTGGAATTACACTAAATTTGGCATAAAGTGTAGCGATTGGTTCAGAAAGCACTCTTTTTGTTAAATGGTGTAAATTTGTTTAGTAGTTCCTGAGCAATTTAAAGATTTCTCAAATATACAACTGTGGCACAGGTGGATCCGTGAACCCTCTCAATCTCGTGGCTGAGATCTGATTTTCTGACAACACTTCAAACCAGGTAGTGTTGGAAGCCATCTTGTGACTTGGTTGCACTGAGTCACAAGAAAAAAGGTGAAAAAACAAGAAAAGGGGGCAGGTTAGAAATACCCTGGCCCCCTAGGCCTGTTCAGGGGGCCAGCCAAAAGCATTTTTTTTACGTTTTCAGGGTGATTCCCGATGGATCAGGGAATCATGATGAAATTTTTGTTTAAAACACGAAGCACAGTCTCTCACACCCCCGGGTGGGCAATGTCCCTGGCGCAATTGAATTAATAATGTTGGCCCCTGCAGCCCCGGGGTCCACCACCTCCCTGGAGCTGTATTCATAATAATATGTGTGGGGTGCTCAACCCTCTATGCAGCCCTGGGGAATGACACCTCCCAAGGGCTAATACATTAAAATGCAGGGGGCCAAACTCCACCACTGCTCTGGGGACTACCACCTCCATAGGGCAAGATTTCAACATGCGTGGGGGGCTCTAGCTCCCCCACGCAGTCCCGGGGACCACCACCTCCCTGGGGCTGATGTATTGTAATGCGGGAGCCAGGTGGAACCACGCAGCGCAGGGGACCGCCACCTCCCGGGGCACACAATTAATAAAGACAGGGGTCCATTGCGGATCAACGGCCCCAGGGACCACCACCTGCCCGAGGTTACAAAGTAGATGAGTGCGGGCTGTGCGGCCTCCTTCCAGAAGCCCTCCATGGCCCTGGGGACTGCCACCCTCCAGCAATGTCTCCGGGGTGGCAACCCCGGGGCATTGCAGGTTACTATGGCTTGGCGGGAACACTGCTCCCTCCAACCCATATGAAACTCTGCTTCACTTCATGGAAGCGAGATCATAAAAAATGCTCTTGCTTCCATGAAGCAGAGCAGAATTGGTTTTGGGTAGAGGGAGCTGCATGCAGCTCCCTCTGCCCAAAAGCAATGCCCGCTCCCATAGAAGGCGGAGAGCTAGCAGGGACAGCGAGGGTCTTGTGACTCCTCCCACCCTTCCATTATGGCTGCCCTAGTCTCTAGAGAAATTAAACACATCTGAAAGGAAGAGATGGAAGCACATGACCTCCGCCAGACTATTTCACAATCTTCATGCATACACGACGGTTGGATTGCATCAAACCATGGTTTAACCATTACGTGTGCTGCATCCTTCAACACGCGAGGAGTGTGGCTTTGGGACGCACGGGCTGTACATTTTTAAGAACATTACAGCAGTAATAATAATTGTAAGTTCATGGAAATCTATATTATCTTTTTTCTAAGATTTGGTGTATCAAAACGCATTACAATTAGAACTCACTGTCGGCGTTTTTGGAGTTATCGGCTTATCGAGCCTCTCAGACTGCGTCTCTGTTATATGCTCTGTAGCACTATCATTCGATTAACTGCTGCATAGATGTGATTTTTGGCTATTTGAGCCCCTTTGACACTGTCTCAGTCCATACACTGTAGTATCACTACTAACTGTATAACTGATGTATAGCTATTTTTTGCCGTTATTTGGGGCTATGATCATGTGCCCATTTGTAATTTTGAATATCGGGCATTAATGGTCGTTTGTCGATTAGCATTAGCATTAAATTCCCAATTTTAGCACTGATCAGTCCTCGCTTAGTGTCCTTTTAAATTAATAAAACTAATCTATCATTACACATGCCATAGAGAGTTCTATCTCTATTGCTAGTCTCCAGAAGTTTGTACATTTACATGATCCCAAGAGCAGCTAGGTTCTGTAAATTTACAGATCCCGCCTTTCTATGAAGACATTAAGATAGGAAAAGAGTATAAAAACCGGGACCTTAGCTGCCTGTTCTTTCCACGCAGGAAGCTGTCAAGTGATGGGCCAATGAGCCCCAAATAAACTTCACCGTGGAATCGTCTTCCAAGAGCTTATTGACTAATCAAACTGTAAATATGTCCTTGTATGCTTCACACATTCACAACATGGCAAAATAACAATATTAGCTGGGTTTTTTCATTTCACTTAGTATCTCAGGTCATGTTTCCTTGTAAGTAAGACACTGATCACTCTGCCAAATGTCTGGATAATCAAACTTCGCACTAGAAGGTAATATAATACTTAATGAAAACTGCATGATCCAGGAATACACATAGGATTCTCTCTGGTTTGCAAGAGTGGCTATGCACTGGGCATCCTTCACAATGATAGCAAGTTTAGCCATAGTAGCAGGTAATTATATTCTTTCTATTTTTATACCATCACTGGCAAAATGGGGCTATCTATTGACTTGGTGCTTTTTTCTTTTTTCTTTTTCTTCATTCTTTTCTTTTCCCATTTTTGAATCACCTTTAGTGATGACGGTCACTCAAATATGAAGCTTTTAGTAAATGCTCATATATCCTAAGCATAAAGTTTTGTTGTTGAACATACCTGTGCTGTATACATTATGACTGCTGAGTATGAATGATGAGATAGATGTGGTGTGTATGTGGTGTGTTTTAGTTTCAATGATGGATTATTGAATATGTAATTATTAATAAATAACTATTTTTGTAAAAAAAAAACACGTCTGTTTGTCTCTCCTTATATTAGAACTGTTATCATTCTCTATGATATATATTTTGAAGTTGCCCTAGGAATTTACATTGTGTTTTAATTCCCTGCCTAGAGCAACTCCCTATAAGTAGCAGGGGGCCCTTTGCCTTTACACTAGTTTCTGTAAGCCCTACACAGTGGGATTACTGAGAGCCAATCAGAGTTTACTTTAAAAAACATAGAAATTAACTGAAAAAAACCAAGGTTACGGGACATTATAGTTAGGAATTAGCATTTAAAAACCTTAGAAATTCACTGAAAAAAACAAAGGTTACAGTGATGTTATAGCTAGGCTTAGGTTTAACTTATACAAAATCGGTGAAATTCAGCAGGTATAGTTAGCCGAGATAAATATAACTCGTGCCTCCATAATGCACTGCTTATGACAGAGGTCTTCAAACTTTTTTGCTCTGAGCCCCCCTAAGCAAAATGTTTTGAGGTTGGGCCCCCCTCCAAAACTTCATGGCAAGGATTGGGAGAGCAGGGCTTATGAGATGATTTTTGGAGTATTTTTTCTATAGTTCATGAACCATACTAAATATGAGACCTATAAAACAGCAAATTAATCAAACAAAAACATGCATTGTCCCAAAAATACCGCTCTCCATAATTGGGGTGTTTGTGAGCCCCTCACACTCTAGGACCCCAATGCAACTACACCTACTGAACTAATGATAACTCCAGTCCTGAGTAGCAGGCTATCTCCTATGCATCTTTTAACTCTTCCCCATCATGCCTGACCATCACTCCAATCTTCAAACGGGCTCTCTGTCCTGTTCGCAAAAAGAGCTAAAATATGTTGTATCCCTTTTTTTCTGCAAGGGTGCCCTCAGTCATTATGCTAGAAAGGAAAATAAGCTCCCATGCGCCTTTTTTAAAGGTAGTCATAATTGTGAAGCAGTGGGCCCCTCAAACCCCTGGGCCCCTGCCCTGGAGCATCTGCTTCATTAATGATAACTAACAGTGGGCACTTACACATCTGGCAGCAGCACCTGCTGCACTGATGAATGGCCATTTCTGAAGCCTGGAAATGCAGCAAATACACTGTACTGCCAGGCCATCTTCATTTACATGTATTTTCAGAGGTATTTGCGACCCCCTGGGAAGCCATCCATGCCCCCCCAGAGAGCACACCCCACAGTTTGAAGACCTCTGACATAAACAATCTTACCCTCAACGCAGACAGCCTTGTACTATGGGGCCTGTGTAGGTGCTAGACAGCTAAATGTAGCACCAACGCAAGGTTGCACCATATTCTTGTAAATATGGAGCAGCCCTGCATTTCTGAAGTGAAGGAGAGTGTCGCTAGCCTTCTTGGCTTAACGACACGCTTCGCCACGCCACTGTATTGTAAATATGCCCCCTAGTTCCTTAATTCTCCTCAATATGTTTATGTTTCAGTCTCCAACTAGTTCATTGTGTGATAGATTTAAGAGGTATAGGTCTTAGAAGGATAACATGATGACAAGAGGTAAAGGGGGTTGTGATAAAAGGAACTATTTGAGAGATTACTGAAAAATAATCCTGGGGAGGTGATGGATTACACACATGAAAGTGGACGTAGAGGTTCGAATCTACAGGGTGTTGTTATGTCCAATAAAAAAATGGATGCCCTACATAGAAAAGATGTTTAGTGTTATTTGCAGAGGGACACAAAGCACTAGGTCAATTCAGAATGCAAAAAGTCTGAAATTAGGAACATCTCTCATTGCCGCCCTGTTGTCAGCGCATTCTCAATATATGAAACAAAGACTTGGACTTAAACAACAGATATTTATTTTTATTTTTTTGCAGCGAGGTTGGGCATAGATGCATAAAAGAGTTGCAAATTGTGCCAACTATGTGCACCAAAAAGCAGAAGACTATTTAATCGACTTGAACAGTGTGCTCTAATATGGCATCACAAATCACACAAGTTTGTTGAGTTGAAAGTATAGATGGGCGAGCCACTGAAGGCGTGAGTCTGAATCCGTGCTCTGGCTCAGCTCGAGGTCCTAAAGGAAGCTTGAGCCCATAAGGAGCAGAGCTTTCATGTGGCTTCTACCTGCCTCCCTCCCTTTTCCCAGGATCTGGCATTAGGGACAGAGCTGCATAATGCGGAAGTGGGGATCCAGGTGCGAGTCTCGGCGTCGGCCCAACACCCTGTGATTCTGGGCAAATCACTTATTCTCCTCATGCTTATAAACAATCATGTAACCTTGTGTAATGTAACTGGTGCTCATGTAAAGCACTCGGCCATCTCTGGTTGAGTTCATACTGTATTTAAAAACTGCAGAAAAATGAAGTAAGAGGTAAAAACAAACCCTTAACATAAGGCAAGGAAAATCGATACGCATATGATAGGACATATTCTAGATCAAATTTGGTCATCTAATCTAGACATTACTCAACTTGCAATCCTTCCTTGCGCCTGGTCAGATCATTGTCTAATTAGGTGCACGCTTGCAGGCTTGGTAGCACCCCCCACGATCAGACCCAGTAGCATGGAAGTGAGGAATTGGGGCCATGCCTGTATCGAGACCTTTAAAACGACCCTCATCAGCACTGTCCCATCGACCCAAGCTACCTCTCTCATAAATCAGGTGGAAAACCTTGCCATCTGGCTCGAACAAGCCAGTGACAAGGTTGCCCCTCTAAAAACATCAGATCACGTAGGTCTCATGATGCTCAAAAATGGTTCTCTCCCGCCTAAAGGCACAAAAACTAAGTCTTAGACAATCCGAGCGTAAATGGCGAAGGAATTATGAGCCTGAACTGAAAACCAGCTATCTGTCCCTTCTTAAGGAGTACATTATCGCCATGCTTAAATGCAAAACCGAGTTCATCACAAGGAAAATCTTGAACTCGGCTAATAAAACCAGAGAGATATTCTCAATCGTTGATGAACTGACAGGGTTGGAGAGAGTTTCAGCACAACCAGTGCATTCCCAAGAATTATGCGATAGGTTAAATAACTACTTCTTTGAAAAAATTGCCATCATTAAAGCAAGCATCGGGGGCGTGGCTAAGCGCGAAATGCCGACGGACGTGCCTGGGTAGAGCTCCGAGAGAGACTCCCCTGCCACAGGCCATTTCTCCGTAATTATTGCCCGTCACGCTTTGAAACTTCTGTCGAGTGCTTGTTAAGCACTACCCTGCTGCCTGCCGGATTTTGAGACGGCTACCTCGTTCTGAGCCGCTCCGGTGACGAAGAGAACTCCCTGCCTGATCAGCCCTCACTGCGGAGCGGCGCGAAGAGCTAGGCGAGGCCGGGGATCCAGCCAGCCCCCTGGGCCCACCGTAGCGGGCCGCTGCTCTGAGCCCCCTGGCAGCTGCTGGGCACCATCGGAACTGCCCTCTGTTCTCCCTGGACGAGCCGCTCCTGAGATCGGGGAGGCGGAGTGGGACCGGCCCTGCTGGCTTGTGGGAGCCCCCCCCCCCCCAACCGCTGAGACATCCTAGTGCTGCGGCCGGAGGCTGTACTGGGGACTCAATCGGAGTGCCTCCCTGACTGTCCGAGTGCTAGCCACCCCGGAACACAAACGACGGACCCACAGACCAGTGGCCACTGGTACCGGCTCTGCCACTACCCGAGCCCGGGGATCCGGCCTATCACGCAGGCCCTGTACTGGGGGCGGCAGTTGCTTACCGGCGGCGCCCTGGGGGGCCATGTTGTGATGCGCCTAGTCGGCCCCCTGCCCCCACGGACCTACTAATACTGTGGTGCAGGGCAGGATTCCTGGAACGTTCGTCGCTGCGAGGAGAGGCTGCCCGGGCCTGGGGACGCGGCCTATGCGCTGGAGCTGGCGCTGGAGTGAGACACTGGAGGCAGGCGAGGCCAGCGCAGCACCGACCGGTAGCCCAGCGTGGCGACTGAGGCGGAGGTGGTGAGCAACGGATACTGGCGACTCGGAGGTGCTCAGGTATTGTGTGGGTCAGACTTGGGCGCGGTGAGAAGGCTGATGAGTAGCGGCACTTCCCCCCTCCCCCCCATTGACTTGCACGGTCTGAGATATACAGTCGGGCCCTTGGTGAGACCGGAACCGCGGAAGGGGCTGGAAGTTTGTGTTGCCCGGACGCCACTTGGCAGCTTGGCCTGCTGCGGAGATACCCCCTGACGAAGTGCCTTTGGCCCTGCTTTGTCCTGGCAACTGGACCTTACCCCGTTGTGCTGTCGAGCGGGGTTAACAGCGGACCTTGTCCACATTTGGCACTGCCACTGACATTTGCCCATTCCTGCGGTGTCCCATCCTAACTACGAACTGCTTGAGCGGGACAGAGATATCCACGTGTCACACGGGGGAACTGAGTAGTCGTGGGAGTGTACCGGACCTGACTGCTTGGGGCGGCTCTGCCCCTTCCCTTCCTTCCTCCGAAACAATCTTCATTTGTGCCGCAGCGGGTCTCTTTGTGTGGCTCCACTGACTGGTCGAGTCGCGACCGCTCATGTCAGGGGGACCTAAAACGAGAGCTGTGACGGGCAACACACAGGTGAAGGGTAAAATGGCGAAGCAGACAGAGACGGATCACACTGCTTCCAAGCTGGACACAATGCTGGCGGCCATGGAAAGGCTCGAGGAATCAATGCAACTGACCCGCACTTCATTGGAGACTAAAATTGATAGTGTGGCTATCGACATGACGCAACTCCGAGCGGATCACAAAAAACTGTCTGAGAGGACGACGACGCTGGAAACCACGGTGACAGATCTGGCACCCAAAATCTCCCAGATGGATAAACATGTACAGAGTCTCCTTAACAGGGTGGACTTCCTGGAGGACCGAGCGGAAGATGCGGAAGGACGGGCAAGACGGAACAACATCCGCATTGTGGGTCTGCCGGAACAGTGGGAGCCCCGGGAGGCACCGGAACACGTGGAGAGGAGGATTAGAGACATTCTCCCGGAAGGTACCCTCTCGCAGCACTTTGTGATAGAGCGCACTCACCGCGTGCCCTCTAAACCTCCCCCTGAGGGCTCCAATCCTCGGCCCATGCTCGTTCGAGTGCTGAACTATCGAGATCGGGACACTATCCTGCGAGAGGTTAGGAAGTTAGGAGAGGTCAGAGTGGACAACGCATTGATTATGTTCTTCCCGGACTGCACAATCCAGGTACAGCGGCAGCGGCACTCCTTTCTAGACGTCAAGCAGCGACTCCGCCGCATGGCACTTAAATACTCCCTATTATTCCCTGCCCGCTTACGAGTTGTAGCACAGGACAAAACGTATTTTTTCAACACCCCGGAAGCTGCTGAGACCTGGCTGGACTCGGGAGTTGTCCCGGACCCGGGTGGTCCGCCCATGAGATCCCGACGTGGAGGTGGTGCCCGACGCCGTCGGCGTAGAAGACACTCGACGACAAGCTTGGCGCATCCTGAGGCGAACATTGGCCCTACTCCTGAACACCGCAACGAGGAACAGCAGGAAGCTATCCGCAGGGTGGCGGAAATTAGCGGTTCACAACCGGACGCCCCGGCTGCGGATGCCAGTCCTAGCGCTGTGGGGAGTGACGATGAATATATATATGGCCTGCCGGACTCTCAGGTGTCTGTTGAACTCCCGGATGTCACGCCACAGACAGCTGATCTGCTAAACTAATCCTGATATAGACTCCCTGGCAACTACAGCAAGCAGAACGATGCTTTCATGCGACTTCAGTGCCCCTGCATTTCTTGCCGGCTGGGAAGACCCTGATGTTGCCTTGGTGGGCTCTGGTGGAGAGACCTGGTTTCGGACACGCTGGCCCTGAATGCAAGGCGGGTTACTGGCCCATGCCTCCTGAGGGCCCTGTCTCTGGTGGGTCTCAGTGGGGGATGTAGGTATGCTGCCTTACGGTGGTAAGTCTTTGTATGTGACCTGTATGCAGTGACTGGGGGATCATTGCGACCTTATTGACGCTTGGAACGGTGCGCCGCTGCTGACATTGGGCTGTGCGATATTGGACGCCTGTGGCATGTGAGGAGCGCCCATGACATTGCTACATGTATCATCTGTGCATCTAAAATACGTGCTTAGTGAACCCCCCCTTCTTTCTTATTGAACTCATGAACAGTTAGTGCTCACTAGAGCGTTTGGACGACGGCATGGTTTGCAGTCGACCTTTTGGCATTGTCATTATGTTTTTTGTAGTTACAAGTTTGGTGCAACGTTCCCCTCCCCCTACTGTGTGTAAGAGAGCTGGTGCGAATTACTGGTCAAAGTGTGAGACATTCCGTGAAGTGCTGAGCTGGTGGGTCATAACTTGTGATGCGGCGGGTGGGTGGGGGATCTGGGTGGGGGAGACGAACTGTTGTGATGGCTGTGATTAAATTTTGCACTTGGAATGTACGTGGTATGCACACCCCCTCACGCCGCTATCAGGTGTACTCGTACCTCAAGCGACACCGGGTCCAGATAGCGCTATTGCAGGAGACACACCTGACGGAACCGGAGACACACACACTGCGCCGCCGCTGGAGGGGGCAAATATATGCTACAGGCTACTCGGCCTTTGCGCGTGGGACTCTCATATGGATTCACCCGGGGGTACCTTTTGCCATGACACATTGTAACATAGATAAAGAGGGCAGGTATGTGTTCCTTCAGGGTAACCTAGACGGCCAACACATTGCCCTGGCATCCATTTACGCTCCCAACGGCGAATGAATGAATGAAATGTCATTTGTCATGCGCAACTATGCCCAATGGGCATCAAGGCGCCTAAACCAAATAAAAGCTGTTAGCAGACAGAAACAGAGCCTACTGGTATGCCTTAATAAAGAGCCAAGTTTTCAGTGACTTCCTAAAGAGGTCGAGGGAAGGAAGTAGTTTGATTTCAAGGGGAAGGGAATTCCACATCAAAGGTGCCAGTATGGAGAAAGCTTTACTCCCCCATCTAGCCTTCTTGGCTCTGGGAATTACCAGTTGATTAAGCTCGCTGGATCGTAAACATCTGCTCGGAACATATCTGGTGAGTAATGAACCAAGGGCATCAGCCGAGCCTGCAATTAGAGCCTTATATGTAAGGCAAAGAAGTTTAAAAGTGATCCTTGAGGGGATGGGGAGCCAGTGGAGGTTCTTCCTCGCTAAGGTCATAGATGCCAACCAGGGCAAAGCGAGAGCAAACCGCGCTGCAGCGTTCTGTATGACCTGCAAACGCTGAAGCAGGCCCTTGTTGGCCCCGGCGTATACTGAGTTACAGTAGTCAAGCCTTGAGCCAACAAGGGCAATCACCACCTGTTTCCGTGCCTGTGGGGACAGATAGTGCACGATCCTTTTGAGGGTCTTAATGACACCCCAGCAGGTAGCCACCGTTCTATTAACCTGAAACTCCATGGAGAGCTGGGTGTCAAAGATGACGCCTAGGTTCCTGGCAGATTGTGTAGGTATAGGGCAGCTACCTAACGAAGGAGGCCACCAATCACCTGACCACATGTCCTGGTCCTTGCCAAAGACCAGGACCTCTGTCTTGTCCCCGTTCAACTTTAGGGAGTTAGAAACCATCCACTCTGCAACAAGTTGCATGCAGGCCCTAAAGTTAGAAGCAGTTTCACTTACAGAGTGGGTCAGGGATACCATAATCTGCGTGTCGTCAGCATACGACACTACCTCCATCCCCTGAGATCTTACTAGTCTTGCAAGGGGGGCCACGTAGATGTTAAACAGGGTCGGACTCAATGCCGACCCCTGTGGCACCCCACATTGCAAAGACTTAGCAGGGGAGAGGTATTCACCTAGCATGACACGCTGCTCTCGTTGATGTAAAAAGGAGCTCAGGAGGCTAAGCGCCGGTCCATCCACCCCTGCCTCCCTTAACCTAGATGTTAAAGTCAGGGGAGACAGGGTGTCAAATGCTGCTGAAAGATCTAGCAGCACTAGTACGGTGGTGAGACCCAAATCTACTTTTCTGCGGATGTTATCCATGACTTTCGTCAAGGCAGACTCCGTGCTATGCAGCTTTCTGAAGCCATGTTGGGACCCATCCAAGAAGCCTGAGGTGTCAAGGAAGTTTGAAAGATGGAAATTCAAATGGGTCTCCAACATCTTAGCAGGGGCCGGCAGCAGAGAGATGGGTCTAAAGTTCTTCAGCACTCCAGGGTCTAAGGTGGTCTTCTTCAGGAGCGGCTTTACGATGGCTCTCTTCCAGAGTAACGGAAAGATACCCTGTTCCAAGGCTCCATTCATTACTTCCAGCATCGGGGGAAGAATGATCTCTCTGCAGTTCTTAAGTACTTTCAGAGGAACTGGATCAAGTGGGGATGAAGATTTTGTTTTATCCAACAGGCTATTAAGATCTTCTAGAGAGAGAGCAGGGAAGTGTTCAAGGGACTGAGGGGAGTCTTTATTCCAGGCTTCCAGACGTGTAATTTGCGAGGAGTCCTCCGAACTAAGCAAGTTCCTCTGCGACTTTAGGGCTATGTAGATATCATCAATCTTTTTATAGAAAAAGTTTGATATGTCATCACATAGCTCCTGGGAAGCAACTACTGGGTCAGGGACCTGAAGAGAGCAAAGGGAGTCTACAATTTTAAAAAGCTCTTTGGAAGATGTTAAAGAACAGGTTAGGATGGAAAAATAGTCCTGTTTTTCCTTAATGACTCTCTTTTTATATTCTCGTAGTAGGCTCTTATAGCCTTCTCTATCTTTGTGATCCCAGGATTTACGCCAACCACGTTCCTTCTGTCTGCATTTTTGTCTGAGAAGCCTCAGATCGGCAGAAAACCAGGGAGCAGATGGCTTCTGTCTAGCTGCAGATTTCAAGGAGGAGGGGGCTAGTTCGTCAACGGCTCTGGTAATGGCATCAGTAAGTTCTTGGGCCGATTCATCCACCTTCCGCTGAGTTCTGATGTTACGAATAAAGGGGGCAAGAGCCTCCTTAGTAAAGTTTTTGAAGCTCCTTTTAGATTGTTTTTTGCCAGTGCCCACCGTAACATCAGGGCAGGGAATGTCTAAAGACAGTGGGACTGCTAGATGGTCAGACCAGGTAATTGGTACCGGTATACCGGCCTCTAGTCTGGAATCGTTAGAAAAAATCCCGTCAAGGACATGCCCTGCCTTGTGGGTCGGGTGGAGAACTAGTTGGACAAAATCACATGCCTCCAGGGAATTAAGCAGAGAGGAAGTATCTTTCGAAGCAGAATCCTCCAAATGAAAATTAATATCGCCCAGAATGGTGAATTGAGGTCTACCAAAATAAGGTTCCAAAATTCTAAAAAGTTCTGGGCAAAAGTTGACTCTGGACCCAGGGGGCCTATAGAGTAAGATACCGGAAAAAGAACTCACCGGGGTATGCACAATACAAAAGTAAAGCGCCTCAAAGGGATCCGTAGAGACCGATAAGGGTTTTATGGTGCAGGTAAGAGTAGATTTAAAAAGAATGGCTATTCCACCACCTCTACCACGTTCTCTATCAAACCTTAGGAAGGTGTATCCTTCAGGAATGGCCAAAAGCAGATCGTGGCCAGCGGACTCAGAAGCCCAAGTTTCTGTAACAAAGACCCAGTCAGGATTCCTCGAACTGACAAAGTCGTGAAATTCAATCCCATGTCTGATCAGAGAACGAGCATTGATCAAAAAACCCTGTTTGGGTTGGGAGATATGGCTGGTGGGCTGCAAAGGGATAGAATGGATACGGGCCTGAATAGGACAAGCAAAAGAACTGTTACAAGAGGGACACAAACGGGCCCGGCTCAGAACCTCGGGTCTGAGCCGATGATGGCAACAAAGCGATATTTGTATCAAAGAAGGTTTTTATAGCCTCTGACATTTCTGACTTGAACACGTTATCGAGGATTGAATAGGGCGGGAACCTCCAAGTGAATGGGGAAGCTCTTTTCAATGGGCTCTCAAAATCCTCGGTTCACCAGCCACGCCGTCGGGAGGGTTGTCTGATCAGCTCTATAGCTGGCAGTTGACTGGTGCATGCCCTTAATGCACCTCAGGAACCGAGCTGCTGCTCGTTTTTAATATAACCCTGTTTTTTATTTACTTTAACATTTTTAGTTATTATCCCCTGTTCTTAATTTGCGCTGACAGCGCCTGGCCCTCACTTGCACTGTAACTCGGTGACACTCACCGCTGTTTGGCGGGTCCGCTTCCCGGCGCAGGTCCGTTTTTTAGCGCCATCTTGGATGGGGATGGTCGAGCATTAGCGCTGATTGGCTGGTATCGCGCTCTAGTCGCCAGGAGGACGCTAGGCGTATACTTAAGAGAGGTAAACCTCAGGCTCTTCCTCTATAGCTGGCAGTTGACTGGTGCATGCCCTTAATGCACCTCAGGAACCGAGCTGCTGCTCGTTTTTAATATAACCCTGTTTTTTATTTACTTTAACATTTTTAGTTATTATCCCCTGTTCTTAATTTGCGCTGACAGCGCCTGGCCCTCACTTGCACTGTAACTCGGTGACACTCACCGCTGTTTGGCGGGTCCGAACATGGACGTTTCCTCACCCACTTATCAGCGGCGATTGCAGCATGGCCGGGGGTACCGCTTCTGTTAGGGGGCGACTATAATTGTGTCCTAGATGTTGTGTTAGATAGATCCGCCCCTCCTTTGGCGCATGCGACAATTCACGGTACATCGCGCACATTTGCTGACTGGGCAACACAATGGGACCTCACTGACGCTTGGCGTAGCCGCAACCCTACCACGCGAACTTACTCGTACTATTCGGGCGCTCATGCGTTACACGTCAGGCTTGATAGGTTCATGTTGACCAGCGAACTCTTGCCCCTAGTCACTGACTCCCACTACCTGGGCCGCACTCATTCGGATCACAACCCGCACACGCTTGACTTCGCCTGGGTGCGTCCGCACCCGCCGGTGCCCACGTGGCGCCTCCAGCCGGATATCTTGCTGGATGCTCCTTTTCGGGATTTGCTCTCGAACCGTGTCTTACAGTACTTTGAAGACAATACTGATACCGCATCCTCCCCGCAGGTTGAATGGGATGCATTCAAGGTGGTAGTGAGGGGGCACTGCTTGGGAGCACAGGCTGGATTGCGCCGTCAGGTGGACAGGGAATTGACACAGTTGGAGACGACACTGTTGTCGGGCGAACGGGAGGCAGTGGAGGGGGACGACTCGAACTTACTAGACGCTCGCGGGAAACACACGCAGCTCCTTGAGAGACTGAAGAACTTGAATTATGCAGCACACTCTGCGCGCATGCATCATGCTGGGGATAAAGCTGGCAAACTGTTGTCCTGGCTGGTCAGGAGAGACACCCAAACGTTGCCGGTGATGTCGATCCGCACTACTCAGGGCGATGTGGTCTACACCCAGAGGTCCATCCATGAGGTATTTTCGAGTCACTACAGATCTCTGTATTGTACTCGCCTAAGTGTCACTACAGAGGAAATCGCTGAGTATTTATCAGGCGCCCTATTGCCGACGGTCACCGACGCGCAGTGTGGGGAACTGGGTGCGCCATTCACTGCAGAGGAACTCCGAACTGCGATATACTCTCTTTCGAATGGCAAGTCCCCCGGGCCTGATGGTTTACCGGCGGAGTTTTATAAGGCGTATTCCACCATTCTCATTCCCGAGCTGTTACGAGTGTACGGGGTGGCGATACGGGATGCAGCACTTCCTTTGTCCCTCAATGAAGCCAACGTGATCTCGCTCTTGAAACCCGGCAAAGATGCATTGAATGTGGGGTCTTATAGGCCACTAGCTCTCCTTAACACGGACTACAAGATTCTGGCATCGGCGTTGGCCCAGAGGCTGGCGCCACTGGTCCCTACCCTAGTGCACGCGGACCAAAACGGATTTGTCCCTACCCGCAGCACGTCTTACAATATTAGACGGTTGTTCCGAGTGCAGAGTCTGGCGGTGACCCTGTGGCCCCGCTCGGGGTGCGTGCTCCTTGATCTTGAAAAGGCGTTCGATTCCGTGGAATGGCCCTACCTGGCGCTGGTGTTGGAGCAATTTGGGCTGGGTGCAGACTTCCTCCGCATGGTGGAGCTCCTTTACTCTGCTCCAGTGGTGCGGGTTCGAACGAACAAGCTTTTCTCAGATCGGATTTGTGTCCGCAGGGGCACGAGACAGGGATGTCCCCTCTCCCCCCTGCTCTTTGCGCTTATGATGGAACCACTGGCGGCACGATTGCGCACCTCTGGCGAGAATTGGGGGATCCCGTTGATGGATGGGATGCATTCGGTGTTGCTTTATGCCGATGACCTATTACTATATGTCAGGGACCTGACCTGCTTCCCCCAAACGCTCACGGACATTTTCAGCAGCTTTGGCGAAATGTCGGGGTTGCGTATCAACTGGGCGAAGTCGGGGGTGTACTCTTTTGCAGCAGATGTACCGGAGTGCGACGTAATGGTGATGGGCGAGCGGCTCCTCTGGTATCCCACAGTGTTCCGTTATTTGGGAGTCCATGTGTATCGCGACCCCGCAGACCTCCTGGACGGCAACCTCACGAGAGCGATCTCTTCGATTACAGCGCAGGTTTCCTTTTGGAATACCCTCCCATTGAATGTGCCCAGCCGTATCACCCTGGCGAAAGCGGTTGTTTTGCCCCGGCTACTGTATTATTATGCGAACCTACCGGTATATGTGCCGGTTTGCTCCTTTCGCGAGCTAGAGACTATACATAGGCGACTGATTTGGAACAAAGGTCGCCCCAGAGTGGCTTTAAAAACTCTCTATGCCGCGACCGATAGTGGTGGGCTGTCGGTCCCAAATCATGAGTTGTATTACCTGGCAGCACAGCTACAATGGGTAGCCTACTGGCTGAGTGGACGTAACTTGAGTGATACGGCCACGACAACGACTATCCTGACAGTCCCGCAGGTACATGCGTTGTTTCATCCTTTGGCTAAGCCGCCTGTTCAGAACCAACTACACCTTGAGGTGGCGAGAAGGTGCTTTTTGAGAAGCCTGAAACTCACTGCCGCGGTGAAACCGTACGCGCCTAACCTACCGCTGCTAGGCACGCCTTGGGGATCCGGGATGCTTGCGGCGCCGCTGCTGGACTGCTGGGGAGCTGCTGACTTGAAGAGCTTAGGCGACCTGTTTGAGGAGGGTGCATTGCTCCCTTTCGAGACACTGACAGTCAACACGGGGCTACCGGCAGGACAGTTCCTGACATATGCGAAGCTGCTACATACACTGACGAAAGCTTGGGGCCCGCTAGCGGAGGAACCGCCAATACACCAGCTCATTCAATACTTACATGTGATGGGACAGGGCTCTCACCTTGTGCACTGGTTATCCCAAGCGTTACATTCACACACGCAATTCTCCCCTCAGCGCCTACGTGACAAATGGACGGCTGATAGAGGACGGGACTGGACAGATAGAGAGTGGGCGGGGGTGCTAGCAGGAGCTCTACATGTACCACGCAATGCACGCTTCAAGATCATACAATACTATGTGATCCATCGAGCGTATCTGTCCCCGGACAAAATTAATCGCTACTTTGGACTCACTACGACGGGATGCCCTAAATGTGGACTAGTGGATGCACAGTTCTTACATGTCCTCTTGTCCTGCAATCTGCTGCAGCCATATTGGACCGCAGTGTCGACTGTCTTGGCGGGGGCGACGGGGGGTACTTTACCACACACTTGGGAAGGATGTCTGTTGGGGTTATTTAAGAGGACGAAGCAGACAAGAGTCCAAGCGAGGTTCTGGGATCTGGGCCTAATAACGGCGAAGCGTCTCATTACCAGGCGTTGGAAACATAGTCTGCCCCCCCAAACGGTGCAGTGGCGCCGCTCGCTGGATGCTTGGGCGAGGGCTGAGAGTGTGGCACTGCACCGGGAGGAGACGGCAGGTCTCCGGATGTACCCTATTGCGCTGGAGTGGGATGGTGTCCTGGTGGCCTTCCACCAAGAGTGTCTCCGGAATGGTGTAGAGTGAGTGATTACCACATATTCGCCTATGACACGCCCAGCGTTCTTCTCGCTCCCAACCTTCCCCCCCCTCCCTTTCTTTCTCCTCCCTGCCCCCCCCCCTCTCCGCGGCGCTTCCCTCACACCCTACTACACAGGTGAAGACTCCTACGAACATAGCATTACCGTTGCTATGTCTCCTTTGGATCACACTCCTCTCCGCACTTCCAGCTCCACACACACACACATGACCGCTGACAAACACCACCTGGTTTATGGTTTCCTATATATCTGGAATTGTTTTGTATAGTTAGTAGTTTTCAAATGCAATTTTGAAATGTGTGATATGTTGCTAATATGAATGACTGCTCTGTTTCTCCGGTCATGGTATATTTTGAGCGCTATACGAGATGAGTCTCAGGTATGCAGTCGCGATGCAGAAGTTCTACTACGCCAACACTGGGCACTGCCATTACTGAGCGTAAATGTAGCACACAACAGCTACTGCACTACGAATGTGTTATGGGGTGTAACTAGGCACTGATATGGTTTGCTCTCCCCCGCCATGCCTCCGGGTGGGTGGGTTGGTCCATGTACTCTGGGACATCATGACCCACGTAACAGCACCTTTTACTTGATATGCTTACATATGTGTACTGTTGTATAATGACAAAATGCAATAAACATATTCAAACAAAAAAAATCATTAAAGCAAGCATCCCTGCAACTAGCACACTCGCTCCACTTGCCCCGTCTGATCAAACCCTCCCCCCTCCATTGAACCATTTCCCCCCAATCAGCCTAGACTCCTTTTCCAACCTGATGAACAGGGTCAAATCTGGCTCTCCTCTGGACAGTGGCCCTCCCCATATATTATGCGAGGCTTTTGGCGCCTGCCCTGACCCCCCCATATCTCTTCTCAACACCTCTATCAGCAATGGCACGGTCCCCGACTCATTTAAAAGTGCAGAGATTCTTCCCATCCTCAAGAAACCGGGGGCGGATCCCCAAGTGATGAGTAATTACCGCCCAATATCCCTCCTACCCTATTTGAGTAAGATCTTGGACGGCACATGTGGCGGAATGCTTGAGCTCCTTTGTCGAGGAGTCCCCCCACCTGGACCCTCACCAGGCCGGCTTCAGGCCTGCCCACTCGTCCATGACCGTCCTTGTGACGGTCATGGATGAGCTTCGCACTGGGACCGATCACAACTCCCCCCATGCCCTGATTCTCCTCGACCTATCCGCCGCTTTTGACACGGTCGATCACAACATCTTGATCGACCGTGTCCGCAGCGCTGGCGTTGGAGGTCAGGCCCTGAGGTGGGTACACTCTTTCCTGTCGGACAGACATCAATCAGACAGATTAGGCAAGTTCTGCTGAAAAAAAGGCCGGCTCTCCTGCGAAGTTCCACAGGGCTCCACATTATCCCCCCTTTTATTCAACCTATACATACAACCCCTAATCACGGCTTTAAAGGAAATGGGAGCCCTGGTCTATAATTACGCAGATGATTTGCAACTCATCTTTAATATTCAACCTACGAGATTATCAGAATCCAACTTGCAGGCCACCATGACTTATATGAACATCAACCAACTAAAACTCAATCCCGACAAAACGGAGCTGATCCTGACACTCACGCCCCTTAACCCCCTGGAACGCCATCTTTTGGCCTCCCGCTCTGGGCCCTCCGCCTGTTCCAGTCTCCTCTGCAAAAAGCTTGGGGGACAAGATAAGCAGTGACCTTTCTATGAAACCTCAGATCAGCTCTGTGGTGTCCGCCTGTTTCCTCATGTTA
Organism: Lissotriton helveticus; assembly: GCF_964261635.1. Taxonomy (NCBI): domain Eukaryota; kingdom Metazoa; phylum Chordata; class Amphibia; order Caudata; family Salamandridae; genus Lissotriton; species Lissotriton helveticus. The sequence goes on along the minus strand of NC_136063.1, from coordinate 595,066,510 downwards.
CGGAAAATAAAAAAAATAAAAAGATTCTTATCAACAGAAGCCCTAACTCTGGTTGTTCTCGCGCTTATCATCTCGCGGCTAGATTACGCCAACGCACTGTATGCAGGCAATCCAGCATACCAGTTGCATCGCTTGCAGTTAATACAGAACCAGGCGGCCAGACTTATCTTTCAACTCCCGGCTCCCCAGCACATAAAACCGCTGCTTAAACAACTGCACTGGCTTCCGGTGGAACAACGCAGTATCTTCAAGCTAAGCTGCATTACACATAAAGCTTTATCAGATGTAGGCCCTAGGTTCATCTCCAAACAGATCAAGAAATACTCCCCCTCCCGCACCCTCCGCTCCTCTGGCCAACATCTGCTGACCGTCCCCAGATATAAGCGCCTCAAATATGGCGGTATTCGGTTCTCAACGCTCTCCCCCCAAACGTGGAATTCCCTTCCTCTCCCAATTCGATCCACTAACTCGCATTTTCACTTTAGGAAGCAGCTTAAAACGTGGCTATTCCAGCAAGCCTATTCCACCTAAGCCTTTAGCCACATAGAGCTCAGTCCCGGAAGCGCCAATGAACCTATCAAGTGAACGCTGCGCTATACAAATATTTTAACGTTACATAACATAACATAACATTTTCTGATGATTTGCAAAAAATTTAACCAGAAAACCTGGATAAATCGCAGGCTCCATTCTTATCAAATTGTGTGATCTTAGGCAAATATTTTATTTCACTAAAACGGTTTTCTTCACTATCGCGTAGGAAAGCACTTTTAAATGTGAGTTTAGATGACCAGTTTTACAAAACTATCACTTTTAATAAGTGCTTTTCCTTGCGGAATATAGTGTGCCTTATTAATGTCAAAGCTTCGACAGATTAAAGAAATACACTTTTAGGAATTTTGAGGAGGCCTTATCATATTTTACTTGATGTTTGTTGTATGATTTACTTAGCAAATATTTTCAGTGCTTGGCACCTACACAGGCTCTTCGATGCGAGCCAAACCCTCAGCTCTGGCTCGCCTCTATTTGAAAGAAACGTGCAGCTTTCCCAGAGTATGAATACTGACCCTGCGAGCACACTCACTGACCCCTGCCCCCACCTCAGTTCTCACTTTCTCTACTAGGGCTCGGAATAAATGAAGACAGCCTGGAAATGCAGCAAATACACGCCGTATTTCCAGGCCATCTTCATTTACATGTATTTGCTGAGTGATTCGCGCCCCCCTGGGAACCCATTCACGCCCCCCCAGGGGGGCGTGCCCCACAGTTTGAAGACCTCTGGCTTATGACCTCACATATGACATCACTCATGACATGGTCTGTGACATCGCTGATGACATCACTCAGGACATCTCAAATGATATCACTGATGACATCATCCAGTGACAGTGTGTTTTAAAAAAGAGTTTTAAATATATATATATACACACACCAAGGTGTTTTGGTGAATCAGTGAGTGTATGAGTGCACAATACACAATGTTTATCTAGGCAGTTGGGCAAAAGGCAGTGGTGGGTCAATCTTCCCACTGTTCAGCCGTAGATGCAGGTCTCACTCCTGTAGGTGGATGTCTGTCTAAGCCTGGAACAGAATTCTGTTCTGCAGAGTGACATTGTGTATTCTACTACCCCCACTCCTGCATCCCCGCCGGTCAGTCTTCTATCAAATATCCATGAATTTATTTTGCTGATCCATTTGCAGAGACCCAGAAGGTGTTATTATACACTATTAGGAACCCCAGCTATAAGGCTACAACCAGTACAATTGTGAAATGATTGATTCACTACAACTTCGGCCTTCTTCAGTGCCTAGGTCCCCGGAATCCCCGTCCTGACGAGACCCCACATCACGAGAAGGTCGAAACATCATCGACAACAAAGGAAGGGAGAGTCCCAGAATATTAGAAATAATTATGTATTAGAATCATGTCTCCCATAGGACTTCCCTTACAATTCCAATAACCAATTGCTCCTTTTTTTATTGTCACTGTAAATGATTTCACTGTTGGTTATGGTCACTACACTGGGGCACTTCAGTCACGTTTTTACCTTGTATATAGTGTAAATATATAGTATAAACTCTCTTTCCAAGCATTGTTTTGCAAATAAAATGTACGCCCATCTTCGGCTGAAGTGGGCACAACGGTAATTCCGTTGTATGTGGCCGTTTTCTATTTCTAAGTTTACCGTGTGACGACAACCAATGAAACAATAGTGTTGGAATGTTAAACTCATCTATTCTAAGTGAATTTCTTATTTAGTTGCAAGGAATTAATGCTCCGTGCTGATTTTTATCTTTGTATTGTAATGAGTTCCTTGTCAACAATTGTTCTTTGGCTAATTAGCTACACCCAGTTCACAGGGACATATGGGCCGCTCTTGTTTTTTGTTAGTGGTAAATGTTCCGGGCGCCATTACATCTGGATCTAGATGTACCAAAACACAACTATGTCAGTTGTTTTTGGGTTTTGGGTGTGAAAAGTTAGTCGGTTTGTTTGTCCAGTGTGTAGTTTCAAAGTGGAGAAGTGTGGCTCACTGGTTAGAGGCGGCAGACCCGTAAGCAGAGAACGGCCCGGGACCAGGGTTCGATTCCCGACGCGGCAGGGTCGTGGACCAGGGTCAGCGGACTCGATAATTCTCGCCTCGGTGCCTACTCTAGTCAGAAACCACACTCGGCAACTCTGGGCATCAGCTTGCCTCATCTTCACAACGGCCCCCCAGACCGCCGGGGATGCTTGGTCGCACCTTAGAGATACCCATCAGGGACCATCTCTCAGGGTGAGCCAGGACGGGTTCCCCAGCGGTCGAAGCGTGGAGATACTCCTCCGGGAGTCGATTCCTAGCGCTATATAAACCCGCAATTAAATTAAAATTAATTAAATTAAATTAAAGTAGTTTTCATACAGCCTTTCTAATTTCAGTGCTCGAAAAACCAAACTAAAGAAACACAAGTGCACTTAGAAATGTACTGAAAGACGCGATTCCCTCACTTCAACATTCATGGCAACTATTGTTCTGAGAGAATAAAATATGGTAATTAATGTGTTTTAGCTCCTCGCCAGCTCTCTTAGAAAAGGTTTACCCCATTAACACTTTTTATTTTCATTCTGAGTCGTTTAATCTTAAAGGAATTGCTGCAGTACCGACCGGCCGTGAGCAAAAGAAACAATAAAAAAACTTTTTTTAAAAATGTATATTCAGCAGTATCTTCAAATGCGTACCATAATCCACAAACAGCTCCAAAGCTGATCGCGGCGCGAGCCTTCATGTGTTTCCAAAGATGGAGGGGCGCTGGGCGCCATCTGTCCAGTAGATTGGCCCTTTTCGGATCAAGTGAAGGCAGGTGCAGCGCTTCTCCTTTGCCTGGGGCGTTCACACCGGATCACAGACATAATGCCCGAGGCATGCATAGGAGAGCGTCCATTAGCCGCCGTGTGCCTCCTCATATGCTGTTCCTGAATATTTCAGAACAAAGTTGTGCATTTGGAACTGACTCTGCAAATAGGAGCACCTCCACTTTATGGGCACTGATACATTCACAAACAATTCTCGCAATATGATGTACAGTTGCAGAGAAGTGAAGTTTAAATGCATCAGATTTTGGCGAAAGACACCTTTTATGAGAAGCCAAAGATGCCAACTGCATCCACCTCATACATGGCATACAAAGTGGTTCACTATGTGAACTGCATTCTGCATCAAACATGCTGCGTGTGCCTTTATACATACTGCCCGGGTTCACACAATTAGTGCCGGTTTCCATGCACTTTTCTGGTTTGTACATATGTGGCAGCAATATGTTGGTCAATGTGTATATCTACTATTGATACGCACATTCCACACATTTACATTCGAAATAATATAGTTTAAAGTGTATGATTATTTTTCACAGGCTATGTTTTCCATATAAATTTAAATCAACAGTACACTTCTGTGCACATTTAACACACTGATGTAGAAAAACGAAAAATTGTTGCGTAACATAAGCCAGTATTGTACACATATACTTCATTGTGTTATGCATGTGCAACACTAAACTTTGCATGCACACCAGAGTGGTACACTTAAGAGGTGTGGCGCCGCGGCTAGGGCGACTTACATCGCCCCAATTTGCAGTATCCTCACACTCCTCGAAAAATGTGCACTCTGCCAGCCACTAGACACACCTAATCATCCTGTGAAACAGATCTGCTTTCTCCTCGTAAGCTTAATAATGCAATCCTCACACTGTCCTTATCTCTCAGTGACCAGAGACAGCAAGTGATATGATAATGTATACTATGCTCTGTCACTCCGTTCACCCTCCTTAGAACAGTATAAGCTTTTAGCTTGCTGTTGAACAATATTATGCCAGAAGCTCAGGATACTGCTTGACTCTAGCATGGAGTCCGTGGGAGGAGCTGATTTACCTAGGACCCTAGGATCTGAAAAAAGAGTAATCATGAACAGTGAATAAGGAATACTACATCTTGAACTTGGCTAGCAAAGATCTTAGTGATATGTGACAGGGTTAGATTCATTGTGACACCCCCTTGGGAATGCTACAGCCTAGCCAACAGTCAGCTTCTTCTATCTCCCACACGCAATGTATCTTCTTAGTACAGCTCATCAGGTGATCTAACCAATCACACACCAATATTAAAGCCTACATTTGCCCTTGGGAGCCGGTATCATTACAATACCCAGTCCCAGGGAAACTCTTTCTCCATTCCTCTCCCAGACCAATGTACTTCACTAAAAAGACATTGTTTCCTTGCTGGTGTTAAAACAAGGTGAAGCTGAACCCAAGGACCTAGTCCAAGAAATGTAAGTCTTGTCTGCAAATAAACCAGAGTACGCTAAAGCAATGTTGAGAGAAATCTCAGAGTATAGCCTCTACATTTTGTTTTTCCATTTGGATTCTAAGCTACTTAAGGAATGGAAACGATCCTCAACCTAGTCAGAGACTGCGGATATTTCATGATATTTGTATCTAAGCTAGCCGTACATGCTATACCTTATCAAAATGCAACCTCTCCATGGTGTTTCCAGATTTTCTTTGCTTTTGCCACTCTGAGGTTTTATACCTCTTTCATGGCTTTAGACCTACTCGACAGACCTCAAACACTATGGGCCCCATTAGGATGGTGGGCGGATTGCCCCTGCTGGCCCGGCGGGGGCGATCTGCCCGCTATCCTTGCAGAAATGACCCCCTGCCATATTACAATGGCTCGGGGGTCCGCGGCGGATGGAAAGACCATCCTCCGCTTTTACACCTGGTTGACATGTCAACCGGGCAGAAAAGGGCTCAATATGGTGTCGGTGTCTGAAAGACACCGCCAGTCATATTACAATGTGGCTCTGGAAATGCCTTTCCGAAAGGCAGTCGGAGTCTGCTTGGGGGCCCGTTGTGGCCTCCCAGGGACTCCGGGGGGTGGGGGGGGCACCTGGGGGGTACCTATGGCACATCCCTGCATTTCAATGTACAACGTGGCAAGCACCGCACGGTGCCTTTCATGTTGTGCATTGAAAAGCACAACATGCCTTTTTGGCATTGCGGTGGGCACTCCTGTGCACCTTCATCGCCCCAATTTGCAGTATCTTCACACTTCTAGAAATATGTGCACTCTGCCAGCCCCTAGACACACCTAATCATCCTGTGAAACAGATCTGCTTTCTCCTCGTAAGCTTAATAATGCAATCCTCACACTGTCCTTATCTCTCAGTGACCAGAGACAGCAAGTGATATGATAATGTATACTATGCTCTGTCACTCCGTTCACCCTCCTTAGAACAGTATAAGCTTTTAGCTTGCTGTTGAATAAGATTATGCCAGATCCTCAGGATACTGCTTTACTCTAGCATGGAGTCCGTGGGAGGGGCTAATTTACCTAGGACCCTAGGATCTGGAAAAAGAGTCATCATGAACAGTGAATAAGGAATACTACATCTTGAACTTGGCTAGCAAAGATCTTAGTGATATGTGACAGGGTTAGATTCATTGTGACACCCCCTTGGGAATGCTACAGCCTAGCCAACAGTCAGCTTCTTCTATCTCCCACACGCAATGTATCTTCTTAGTACAGCTCATCAGGTGATCTAACCAACCACACACCAATATTAAAGCCTACATTTGCCCTTGGGAGCCAGTATCATTACAATACCCAGTCCCAGGGAAACTCTTTCTCCATTACTCTCCCAGACCAATGTACTTCACTAAAAAGACAACGCTGAAGCAGTTTTATGTGTCATTGATTCCCTTACATTTCAATTCCACCTGAACAGCACTATGTGTCAGTCTCAAACCTCCACTGCTTCAATTTCGAACTCCACCCAAAATGGAATGCTTGATCTAACTCTACAATGTAGCAGAAAAACCAGATTGGGATGTCTTGTAGGAACCTATTTCTTTCTTCGCCTACCTCACACGCATCAAACCTCTGTGATAACCATATGGCTTCCTTAGGACGCAGTTCATGTAAAATGTACTCAAGCTGCACCTCACTGATGAGTCCCAAAATATTTGTTATAGCCAGAACCACCACTTATGTCCACGTGTATATAATGCACCTTGGTGCACCCAGCCTCCATGCTAGCCATTATTTGTTGCAGGCCTCTATCTCTTGGAGACGACATCAGTGGGGTAGTCATGACATGCAGAGTTGGTGAACTCCCATATTCTCCAATGCAACTCACTATCCATAATTCATTACCCCCGCTGATGATGACACCTAGGGCTGAGAAGTTTTTAACTACTGTAGTGGTAAGAGGGCTACGTGACCTGTTCCCTAAGGGTGTTTTTTGTCCCTTAAGGAATATAGGGAGAGAGAGGAAGGCTCCACTCTAGCTGTCTTATGCAACTGTCAGCTGAGCTCAATGACAAAAGTGGCATTCTCAAGTTTCTCTCTGCCTTTGAAATAATTTACACTCCTTACGAAATATGTACAGAGGACAGACACTGGCAAATCCATTTCCTTTCTATATTCAGAAATCATGAAGGGTAGACCCCTTGACCTGTTGGCTGTCCGGCTGAGTCGGAAAAGGAGCTTGGATCCTCACTATTGGACAAAGTATGGTTGATATACTGTTGAACACAAGTTTAACAAGTGTTGTTTAAATTCAGACATAAACGACTACACTTCAAGCTCTTGCATTGCTATTACTACACTCCAGAGCGCATGGCAAAATTCCTCTCTCTCACACATTGCTTTTAAAAATGTACTCAGATAAATGTAGCAAACACAAGGAAATGATGGACGGAGCGCTGACATTTTTCAGACACTCACCCCCAGTCACCGATCTGGGTTAAATCGATTATCATTCTTTAGCTCACTTCTCCACCTCAGTTCCGACCAAGCTATATGCAAATCAGTCTTGACCCTGTGCCTCATGGGAGCAGTCCAGCCCGAACTGCCAAGCCAGGTCTTCCCTGAACCGGAAACAAGCATCCTGGGACCGGTTTTGCGGTAACACCCCTCATCAACCAGGCTAGATTGAATCCAGTGGCAAAGTGAGCAAGGGATCCATGCCTGGGCATACCCCCAACTTAGGGCGAACAAAGCAAACACAAGGAGATGATCGATGGAGCGCTGAAACTCATTATTAACTGATTAAGGGCCAGATGTAGGAAGGAAAATACCGGTCGGTAACAGCCGATTTCGGCCGTTACCAACCGGTATTTGGAGTTTGGGATGTAGGGGCATGTTAAAATACAGATTCGGTAATTTTACCGAATCGGTAATTTTACCGATTCGGTAATTTTACCGATTCGGTAATTTTACCGATTTGGTAAAATACCGATTCGGTAAAATTACCGAATCTGTATTTTGACATGTAGGTAGCACTGTAATCAGTGCTACAGGGGTTTAAGAATTCGTTATTTACCAACAACTAGAAGTTGGTGGTAAATAATGAAAACCCTTTAAAAAGCATTTTTTGTTGCTTTTTAAACAGTGCCATGTTGCTGACATACATGCCCTAAGGGCATGTATGTCTGCAACATGTGCACTCATGCACAATTGAGGGGTACAACAGGGTTACAACAACCAAAGAAAGTGACCAGGTCAGGGGAGGCGTGTTATCATGATGATGACTGAGAATCAAAGGGTAGTCAAAGTGACACCCCGCCACCCTTCAATGTTTCCCCCAATTACCGAATCGGTATTTACCGATTCGGTAATTGACATTCATTCCAATGGGCCTCCAGGCCCATAGGACTGAATGGCAATTACCGAATCGGTAAATACTGATTCGGTAATGACAGATTCATACCAATTCGGTAATTAAATCAGTAAAATTACCTACATCCCGATTGCCAGTTCTTAAATACCGAATCGGTATGATTCGGTATTTAAGAATCGGTAATCTGGGATTACCTACATCTGGCCCTTAGTTCTTATTCAAATAGGGCAGGGACCCTAGGAAGGGCATTGAGCGCTCCTTCAAAACTTGCCAAGACCGCATGTTTGACCTGCTAGGTCCCTTATACAGTATGATTGACCTAATAGAGGAAGGCCACATTAATGGCTCTTCCCCAAACCTCGACTAACTGAGAGGATGGAGCCAGAGGACGCTAATCTTTCTTGGGAATGCCAATGCCGCATTTAATACTGAATGAAGGAGAGTCGTCTTATCCAAAATAGATCCTAAGCTTAGTGATATGGACGAAAAGGAACCTTCCTTTAACCCCAATGGACTACTCTTTGGGGAACAGCAAACACATGATGGACGGAATGTTGACAATGCAAACATTCTCCCCCAGTCATAAGATCTGGGTTAAATCCATCGTTCTTTTGCCCACTACGCCACCCCAGTTTGGACCCAGCCATATGCAAATCAGTCTTGACCCTGTGCCTACTCTTTGGGGAAGACATGATTAAGAGCTTTGGGAAATATGTGGAAACATTCACGGCGCTGGATAAGGCACAAACCAACATGCGTAGAGTTTTCAATCGTAGTGTTCTTGCCAGGGCTGGCAGAAGGGGTAGCTCTACCGGCCGCCCCTATCAAAGACCCTTCTCCAGGCAACAAGGTTTTGGTTGTCCCTACCAGACTAACCCCTCCTTCTACCCTCAGAGAGGAAGACCCTTCCATTTGAGAGGCTTAAGAGCTAGAGGTCAAAACTCCTCCAATACCTCAAGTAAGTATCAACTCACCTCACCCTTCCTATTCAACAGGGAAAGTGGGGGGTCAGTTAAAACACTTCTTTCACACCTGGAAGCAAATTACAACAAGACTTGTGGGTTCTGGAAATTGTTCTTGGTTTCAAAATAGCTTTTATAGAGAAACCAACACAACATATAACACCCAATGTGTTAACTCTGACCCAAGAACAACAGACAATGGTGGCAGTAGAGGCGAACTTTATGCTAGAGAAAGGGTCACTTGTAGAGGTTCCATGGGAATGCATGACCTTCTAGAGCAATATATTCCTGGTAGAGAAGAAGGACAAAGGTTGGAGACCTGTAATAAATATTTAGTACAAAAGACAATGGCCTAGACCTTTTCTTTTAATCGATATGTATCAAATCTACACTTATTGTTGAAAAACAATTTCTTGAACATGCACAATGTTAGCTCGCAGTAGTAAATACAGTAGATAGACTAAACGTGCAACAACCAAGGTATATTTCACCAAGAGTTTATTCCAAATGATAAGGTGAACAGTAGATTACTTACTGAACCAAATGAGGAGGGGAAGGGGGGAAAAGGTTGCTCCAATGGAACGTGCGTAAAGAGAAAGTGCTCTAGTGTGGAAGCAGTGAAAAAGAATTTCAGATAGTGTAATAGGGGACATTTAAAAACATTTTTATGCTGGACTGATAGACAATTCTCAGTCTTCGGTAGCCTGGCCACATTTAGACAGTCAAGGTTCTTTTACATTTTATTACAAATACACAAATGTGTCCTTGTGTGGCACGCTAGATTTGGGACTTGTGATCCAGGCTGAATATGTGGGCATCGATGTGGGGCACCCTGAAGTTATTTGTGCGGACCGCGGATGCCCTTTTGTGCCAGTTCATAGCTTCTGCATTTACTGCATTGAAATCAAGCAAGTGAGCTACCATTCATTAACGGATGAGTACGCCTACCGTGTATAACTAGACGGTGAGGAATCACCAATGCCCGCAAGACCCTGTGGGTGTGCGACACAAACATGACACCTCTTCAGGTTGCCCCACATAGTCCTGAGGGCGACCTGCAGGCCGAGGCCCCAAATCACCCTCGGTGCCCCAAGTCGGGTCGAAACATCGACTCCCACATATTCAGCCTAGATAACCAGTCCCAAATCTAACATGCCACACAAGGATACATTTGTGTATTAGTAATTAAATGTAAAAGAACCTTGAGTGTCTAAATGTGGCCAGGATACCGAAGACTGAGTCCAGCATAAACATGTTTTTAAATGTCCCCTATCACACTATCTTAAATTCTTTTTCACTGCTTCCACACTAGAGCACTTTCTCTTTACGCACGTTCCATTGGAGCAACACCCCCCCCCCCCCCCCCCCTTCCCCTCCTTGTTTGGTTCAGTAAGTCATCTACTGTTCACTTTATAATTTGGAATAAACTCTTGGTAAAATATACCTTGGTTGTTGCACTTTTAGTCTATTTACTGTATTTACTACTGCGAGCTAACATTGTGCTTGCTCAAGAAATTGTTTTTCAATAATAGGTGTAGATTTGATACATATTGATTAGAAGAAAAGGTCTAGGACCATTGTCTTTTGTACCACATTGATCCCAGGTCCATGACCAGTATATTGGGAAACCTCATTTTTGTAATCGCTGTAATAAGAATTTGGCATTTCCCCAAAATTTGTCCTGGAATCAGACACAAGCCTTCATGGCTGGGGTGCTTGCTTTCAGACTCAGAATACGGGAGGCTTATGGTTCTATTTGGAGAGTACACACCGCATAAACCTTTTGGAATTGACCACTGGGCTCTATGCCCTAATGAGGTTTAAGCAATCACTTCAGGGCAAATCAGTTATTCTCAAAATGGACAACATGTCAGCCGTAGCCTACATAAATCGCCTAGGAGGCACCAAATCTCAAAATCTCTCCTATCTAGCAAAAAAGCTATGGATGTTTTGCCTGGAACACAAAATACCATTAAGAGCAGAGTACCTTCTAAGAACAAACAATGTTTGTGTGGATTGGAATTCCAGATTCCTTGTAGATCACACCAACTGGAAACTAAGGAGGCAAGAACACCTTTGGTGTTCCTTAAAAGTAGATCTCTTTGCGAGCAGACTGACATCCCAACTACAAAACTACTTCAGCTGGATGCCAGACCTGGGTGCTCCTCTCCAACCTTGGAAAGGGATCCGGGGATATGCCTTTCCCCCCTTTGCAATGATCCAGGGTGTGCTACAGAAGTTGTGAAAGGAACAATGTTCAATAATCCTAATAACACCCTTCTGGCCGTCCCAACCTTAGTTTCTAACAACCTTGAAATTAGCTTACGAAATTCCCTTTCCCTTTCTACTCCCAGCTTTACAAGGCCTCCTAAGAGACATCGACGGTTTGGAACATCCCCTACTCCAGAGCGGGACGTTGAACCTTCTTGCCTGGAAAGTGTCAGGAGAGCCCATGAAATCACTGACCTTTCGGCACAGGCTTCTACTCTACACCAAGAATCTAGGGCCCTTGGTACACACTACAGATACAACGGCATCTGGAAAAGATAGGTTCGTGGAGGCACTATCCTGTATATAGCAAACTTCCTTGTTGAACAATTCGAAAGAGGCCTTACCTATAGATCAATTAACTTCTATAGGTCAGCTATTTCAACATGTCACTCCCTTGTAAACAGAACTGTAGGGAAAAACTCAATAATATGTAGAATTATGAAAAGTGTTAGGCTTAAAAGATCCCCAAAACCTAAATACAAAACACTATGGGATGTGAAATTATTACTTGCACTGTTTTATAATCGGCTCAACAACAGTCTCCTAGATAATAAAAAGAATTCCTCAAACTGGCCTCTCTCCTATGCCTAATATCCTGTCGCAGAGAATCAGACATTAAAGCACTGGAAATAACTAGTAGATCTTACGATGCTTTCGGTGTCAGATTTAAAATTATGAAAAGAACTAAAACTATGTCTGACATGATTTTTTACCCTAGATTTGATGTGTGCAAAAAGTTGTGTGTGGTTGATTGTATGAAGGAGTATGATGCAAGGCTGAGCAAACATCACACTGCTGGTGTAAACCAGCTTCTTATTTCCTTTGTAAAACCCTTCAAACCCATCTCCTCTACCTCTATTGCTAGATGGGTTAAACTGGCTATGCAACTGTCCGGCATAGAGTTCCAAAGGTTTAAAGCACATTCATTAAGAGGCGCTACGGCCAGCCAATCCTTTTAGAAAGGGGGCAAGTTAGACGATATCCTTAAAGCAGCAGACTGGTCCAGTTCCTATACCTTTGCGAAACACTACTGTAAACCTGTTGAACACATGGCTGATGTAATTTTGCTAGACTACCCACATGCATAATGGTAGCCTCCGGTCTTGTAATGAAATTGCGATTCTCCCATTATTATGACCAGAGAATCTGGATTTCATTAAAGACACGGAGGCTAACATTATCCCAACCCTTCCCTCCCGGAAGGGAACATTTAAATGTCTTATTTTGATGCTTAGAAGAAAAAATATATTTTAAAAAATGACGAAATGAAGAAACAAAACAGGTTTTTTTTGTATAATGTATTTAATAATGCACTATTTAATATTCTCTTACACAGGGCTTAATAGTGCACATTTTTATATTTTGTCCTCTTTCAGATAACTCAGCTTAGATGGCTCTTCCACAAAGATGCACCCATGGGAGCTTGCCACTTAAGATACAAGACTGCCTTCCCTTCCCTCCAAACCAGTTTTTGGCATTGTGATATCGTTGTTCACCTGGAACTCATCAGTTACTTCAAGAAGAAAGTTTAATTGTTCTATTTTTAGTTGAACTTTGTTTTCATCGCATTAAAAAGAGGGAGATCTATCTAGGCTTGTCTCTGTTGTAACACACGAGCATTCTATTCTAGATCTTTGCTTTCTGATGCATAACTTCAAAATGGCTGCTTGAAGTTGCATTAAAAGAATAATGCATAATGTTAGCCTCTGTGTCTTTCATGAAATCCAGATTATCTGGTCATAATAATAGCAGAATCGCAAATCATGGTCCACTGGACCTAGAGAACAAACCTGGAAAAGGTAGTGAGGTAGGTTTCTATGCCAATCGCTAAAAAAAAAATGCTGGTCTGCTTGAATATCTGCTACAAGTCTTTCTTCTAGAACATTCCTTATTAAGCCATGGGCACAGAGGAGCTAGAATCTTTCAGCCTGCTTGACTGATCGGAGACTTGCCTTCTAAAATATGAATACAGACAAGCGAAGAATGTCTGGGAACCATTTGGAGATACTGATCATTGAAAACATTTTCTAACTGTACGAAGTCAGTAATTCCCAATTGTAACTTTCTACTGAAGGTTTTGTAAAACTGTCTTTTCCTGATCATTTATTTGAAAGGCCTATGTTTAGTTATTTCAGTTTAATATTGTATAGACTCAATTTGTGGGGTTCCTATAGCTCACTTATTTCTTTAGGCTTAAGCTGCCTTCAAAGATTTCTCTTGCAGAAAACATGGTTCAAGTAGAAATGTTTCATGGGAACAGTGAAATTGATATTTTCCATACTCACTGCAGAACGTATAACAAACAACTGGTCGACACACATTAGAGCTGGTATCAAGTGGGCCCTTTGTATGTGAGTGCTTATCTCATGTGTGATTTTACCACAAATGGCCACCCACGAGAAGCACAAGTGAAACCCCTAGATAACCCAAACATTATGTATACTACAAAAGCATTAAACCATGCAACATTACTCATCCATAATCTTCAAACTGATGCATCTCTACAATCAAATTGGAGGAAGATTTGCAAAGCACTGATTGAACCCACTTCGAGCTTGGAGTAAACATATTCCTGTTTGCAGCCTCATCTAGTTCTCTGCTCTTTAAAAAGGGCACCTCTAAGTTTGAAGCTGTCTTGTTGGACATTGTATTTGGACTTTATTCATTGAAGTTAAACAACTCTGACAAAAATCCAAGATTAGGAACGTTCTAATAGGACACAAGAATCATTTAAGTAGGTCTTGCACAAAGCTGCAGCCATCTGGCTCTCCGACCTGTCTGCGCGTATTGGTCACTGAAGTTTTGAGTCAACCGAATCCAGGAACAACATTGGCTTAATGGGTACTGCTTCTATTGCTGCTAGGTAGGACTGATTTTGCTTCAAACTTCTTCTATGTGGGTTAAATCCTCCTCTTACTCTAACCCTGCTTTTAACATACCCCCACGCATGTGAATCAGACTGCCTTCTGCCTAATGTAGTCTTTAGACTTCCATTCAGTGACTTTGCCATTTAATTTTTTTTCTGTCTTATTAATCACCACTAGACATTTTGATTTAATTATGTCCTATGGGGATCTTTGATTTTCATTAAAACAAGTTGAATAGTTCACTATGATTTATTTTTAATCACTCTGGCAACAATTTTCTAATTACATTTTATATGTTTGGCTCAAGTTGGTGTAAACATTCAAACTTAAACTACATTTTTGTTCGGTTAGTTTGTTACACACATTTTCTATGAAAGATGTTCTTTCTGCTTACACCAAGCTACTAAAGGAGAGAGAAGGATATCCATAGTGAAGCCTATTTTCTTTTGTGGATCATTCTGTTTGTGTAATGTAAGTCCTCAGTCACAGCTAACATCATGACTGTTTCTGCGCAGACACTGTATCTCTCATAAGTAAAGGTGTGATCCATCCTTTCAACAATAGCACTAATAAAAAAGAAAAGAAACTCTGCTAAGTGAGTGATCAATGAGTGGTTCTCTGAAAAACTCCAGTCACTTTAAACAAATGGGGCTTTATCATGATGGGCTCTGCTGGAGCAGCACAGAGCTGAGCACCGGTTTTATGTGCCTGCAGAGCATAGAGTACTTTCAGTCTGTAATCACTTTATTCAAGTTGAACAATACAAATCATAAAAGCACATAAAGACTAAGAATTCATTAAAACTGATAGATAAACAATAAAAATAATCCATCATAATCAAAACGTATCAGATATTTGAGTGTAACACACCAGCTAAGAACCATTATAAAAAAAAGACTTTAGGAGTAGATCAAAATTGCAGATACAATAAACCTGGTCTTGCTTGAGTAAAATTAATTGGCAATGAAAGAGGACAAATAAAATTATAAGTTAACCTAGAAAATGTATTGAAGATAAGAACAATGTGCAAAGTGTCCAATTCAGCAGCTAAATCATGTGCAAATCGAGGGCTCAGAGGCTTATAACAAACAAACATAAGCAGGGGGAATACATTCAGTTGAAAGATAGGTCAAGAGTCATCTATGGTGAGAGGGCATATCAATGTGCAAAGTGTCCAATTCAGCAGCTAAATCATGTGCAAATAGAGGGCTCAGAGGGCTTATGCCAAACAAACATAAGCAGGGGGAATACATTCAGTTGAAAGATATGTCATGAGTTGTTAGAAGGGGCGATCTCAGAGGGCCAGGTTGTACTCACCCAACCACCCTAAGGACCCACCTCTCCCACAGTTCTTGCCGAGTCTTATCGTGAGGTCCCCACCGGGGAGGACTTCGAGCCTAGGATCGTACACACTGAGCTCACACCACACTTACGAACAGACACCACAACGTTGAATTTCAATGACAAGTTCTTTATATGCAGTAAAAGGAAAGAAGCACTCTTATGTACAGAATGATCGAGGGATCACAGAGTCTCTTGAGGATTCGGGAAGAGGGAAGCGGGACAGTCTTTAGCCTTTGGGCCAGTACGATGCGTACCCTACGCACAGCTCTCAATCCTCGAGCCGGGGGATACGGGATGATGGTTGTACTGGCTGCTTCACTCACGTCGAGTCGGCTCGGGTCGTGATGGTGGTCTCGATGGTCCAGCCGGACCAGAGTACTCCTCGAGCCGCGACGAGGTCAGCAGGGCTCGATCCGGAGAACGTCTTGAGGAGCCGCGACAGCCTCAGCAGGGCTCAGGTGGTCACTAGTTCAAGCTTGAGCGGCGACAGCGTCAGCAGGGCTCCGAGGTCTTTGTAAGTCGAGCCGCGACAGAGTCAGCAGGGCTCCGGTGGTTGCGAGTTCAGCTCGAGCCGCGACAGCGTCAGCAGGGCTCCGAGGTCTTAGAGAGGACAAGCCGCGACAGCGTCTGCAGGGCTCTGGTGGTTGCGAGTTCAGCTCGAGCCGCGACAGAGTCAGAAGGGTTCAGGTGGTTCGGTACCTTGTTGCGAAGAGGGAGCCGCGACAGCGTCAGCAGGGCTCAGCGATGCGAGGTTGAGTTCGTCTCAGGGTCAGCAGCGATCAGATCAGCAGGGTTTCAGGTCCAAGATACAACTGCCCGCTAGTTTTCGAGCGGGCCCAGATATAGTCCATTGCCCCTTTGATGTCCGGACCCTCGCAGGCGGAGGTCTCATGCCCTGGGGGCTGGTCGTTGGCGAGGTCCGGCGGTTGGCTCTTTGATCCTTTGACGATGGGTCCCAGATGCCAGCGGGTCTGGAGCCAGCACTGGGGGAGGCCAGAGGTGTGAACGAAACTGGCCCACAAGGGAAGGCCAGAGGGGTGACAGATACCGGTCTCTCAGGGGAGGCCGGAGGTGCCATCGAAACTCCCTGGCTTATCTCACTCGGGGAACCCTTTACCCCCCAGCTGGGACTGGCGCGCCTTGGGAGTCTGGGTTTCGCTAGGGCCGGGGTCGCGCTAAGCCCAGGGAGACAGGCATCTCGGGAAGGGAAAATGGCTGCCGGGCCTTGTGGGGCATGCAAGGTTAGGCGCTCGGAGCCGGGAGTGGGACGGGATAGTCAGGCCTGGTCGTTGGTTAGGAGGGTCGGAATTATCGGGAGTAGGACGACCAGGCTCTGGGTGCAGGTTACGCTAACGGGGAGGCTGTGCAGGGGACTCAGGGTGCAGGCCTGCGCTCGCAGGGTGTGGAGAGACAGCAGCGGACCGCGCCACGAGGCCGGGTCCAACACGCGTCCCCCCCACCTGAAGGCGGGGAGAACTACCCATCCTCTTGGGGGTTCTCTTCGCTGAGGCGGAAGAATCGGGACAGGCCGTCTGCGTTGGCGTGGTCAGCACCAGGCCGGTGCTCAACCATGAATTCCATCCCCTGGAGGGAGATGGACCAGCGCAGCAATTTGGGATTCTCCCCTCTCATCTGCATTAGCCACCGGAGGGGTCGGTGGTCGGTTTGGACCCGGAAGTGAGTACCGAACAGGTAGGGCCTCAGCTTCTTCAGGGCCCAAACCACCGTGAAGGCCTCCCGCTCGATGGTGCTCCACCTATGTTCTCGAGGGAGTAGCCTCCGGCTAATGAATGCCACTGGCTGGTCCAGGCCGTCCTCGTTCATCTGGGACAGGACTGCTCCGATGTCATGCTCGGACGCGTCTGTCTGGACTACAAACTCTCGGGAGTAGTCGGGGGCCTGTAGGACTGGAGCAGTACACATGGCGTTTTTCAGGGTTTCGAACGCCTCTTGGCAGGTGGGGGTCCAGCTGACTTTCTTCGGCTGGTTTTTGGAGGTTAACTCCGTGAGAGGGGCTACGATGCTGTCGTGCCCTTTGATAAATCTTCGATAGTACCCCGTGAGCCCTAGGAACGCCCGCACTTCCGTCTGGGTCGTGGGGGCTTCCCAGGCTATGATGCATCGATCTTGGGCTGGAGGGGAGATACGAGGCCGCTTCCGACCTGGTGCCCGAGGTAGACCACAGACCCTTGTCCGATCTGGCACTTGCTTGCCTTAATGGTGAGGCCAGCCCTCCTCAGGGCTGTCAGCACCGCCCAGAGGTGCTGGAGGTGCTCGGACCAGTGAGAACTGTAGACTGCGATATCGTCCAGATACGCAGCGCTGAACTCTTCCAACCCCGCCAGTACCTGGTTCACCAGCCTCTGGAAGGTGGCGGGGCGTTTTTCATCCCGAAGGGCATCACCCGGAAATGGTAGTGACCATCCGGGGTGGAAAAAGCGGATCGCTCTCTGGCCGCCTCTGTGAGGGCGATTTGCCAGTATCCGCTGGTCAGGTCGAACGTGCTAAGGAAGCGAGCAGCCCCTAGGCGATCAATAAGCTCGTCTGCTCGGGGGATGGGATGAGCATCGGTCCTGGTGACTGCGTTGAGCCCGCGGTAGTCAACGCAGAACCTCAGCTTGGGAATAGCGCCAGGAGTGGCTGCCTTCGGAACCAGAACCACAGGACTAGCCCATGGGCTGTCGGAGGCTTCGACCACTCCTAGGGCTAGCATCTTCGAGACTTCGGCCTTGATGCAGGCCCGGACTCTGTCAGGGACGCGGTAGGCTCTGTGCCGTACCGGTGGGCTATCTCCGGTGTCCACGTCGTGGACGCACCAGCTGGTGACGCCGGGGGTTAGGGAGAAGAGGTCCGAGAACTGTCCCAGTAACTGGCGACAGTCCTCGCGCTGCTCGGGGGAGAGGGAAGAGGAGAGCCTCACTCCCTCTACGGAGCCATCTTTTTCCTTGGCGCACAGGAGATCGGGGAGAGGCTCCGTTTCCTCTTCTTCTCCGTCGTCCGTGGCGAGGAGCAAACTCAACTCGGACCGGGCGAAGTGGGGCTTGAGGCGGTTCACGTGGAGGACCCTCAAGGGGTTCCTGGGGGACTGCACATCGATGAGATAAGTCACCTGACTCTTGCGCTCCACCACCTTGAAGGGCCCTGTCCACTTGTCTTGCAGGGCACAGGGCTCTACGGGGGCCATCACCCAGACCTGCTGTCCGGGTTGAAACTTGACCAGAGTGGTATTCTGGTCATACCACCGTTTCATTTTTTCTTGACTGGCCTCGAGGTTTGCCTCGGCCAGTACTCGGAACTTTCGGGTCTGGTTACGGAGAGCCAGGATGTAGCGAAACACATCCGGAGGGGGCTCTGGGGCCGCCGTCTCCCAACCTTCCTTGACCAGGCTGAGGGGTCCTCGGACGGGGTGTCCGTAGAGGAGCTCGAAGGGGCTGAACCCCAGGGACTTCTGGGGGACTTCGCGGTACGCGAAGGGGAGACAGGGGAGGAGGACATCCCACTTACGCCTCAGGGGCTCTTCGAGACCCATGATCATTCCCTTGAGGGTCCTGTTGAATCGCTCCACCAGACCGTTACCCTGGGGGTGATAAGGGGTGGTGAACTTGTAGGTCACCCCACATTGTTGCCAGAGGGACTTCATGTATTTCGAGATGAAGTTGGTCCCTCGGTCGCTTACGACTTCTCGGGGGAATCCCACCCGAGAGAAGATCCCCATGAGGGCCCGCCCTACTACAGGGGCCATCACCGTTCGGAGGGGAATGGCTTTGGGGTAGCGGGTGGCATGGTCCACCAAGACAAGGA
Source organism: Lissotriton helveticus (assembly GCF_964261635.1). Taxonomy (NCBI): domain Eukaryota; kingdom Metazoa; phylum Chordata; class Amphibia; order Caudata; family Salamandridae; genus Lissotriton; species Lissotriton helveticus. Next base: position 595,047,106 of record NC_136063.1, on the reverse strand, counting down.
TAAAGCGGTGACCTAAGGAGGTCCTGGGTTCGAGAGGGCCCACGATGTCGATTCCCACCCTTTCAAAGGGGGTACTGACCACGGGGAAGGGTTGGAGGGGGGCTTTGCGCTTCCCTCCGCTCTTCCCGCTGGACTGACACGTGGGGCAGGACTTACAGTGGGCCTCTACATCAGAGCGCATGCCTGGCCAGTAGAAGTGGGTGACCAGGCGATGATACGTCTTGTCTTGTCCCAGGTGTCCCGCCAGGGGCACATCATGGGCCAGGTTGAGGAGGAAGCCGCGGAAGCGTAGGGGTACCACCAGCACTCGGGCTGACCCTAGCTCGGCAGATTTTTGTTCGCTATATAAGAGGCCGTTTTCCCAATAGATAAAGTGGGAGCCGGACTGGTCACCGGCGGCCTGGGCGGCGGCCTGCTGCCGCGGCCCAACCAAGGACGGACAGGAGGTCTGTTTTAGGCAGAATTCTTCTCGGGACGGTCCTCCCCCCTGGCGCCACTGGGCCAGCTCAGGAAGGTCGTCCAGGCTCGTGGTCTGTTCGACGTCAGGGCCGAGGGGGCCTGCGTCAGGGGGGGAGCTCTCTCCGGGAGACAGCTCGGTGGTTTCAAAGGACTCGGGGACCTCGGGGTCCTCAGGGGTTGGCGGTGTGGTCTCAAGGTTCACCCCCTCGGGGTGAGCCTCCCGGGCGGTCATCGACCGGGTGCTCACACAGGCCCATTCGGGCAGGCCTACCATCTCCAGGTGGGTCAGTTTCTCAACCCGCTTCCATGGGGAGCTCTCTAGATCGTTGCCGAGCAGGCAGTCCACGGGCATGTCTGAACGGACCGCCACTCGTAACTCTCTGGAGACAACCCCCCCATTCGAAGGGGACTTGAGCAATTCGGCAGGTGCGGACGGAGTTGTCAGCTGCGATCACCCTGCAGGAGATGTGGGGAACAATTTGGGCTTCGGTGACTAGGTGACGTTTGACTGCCATGATACTGGCACCAGTGTCTCGGAGCGCCCCTATGTGGTGGCCATTGACCGTCACCTGCTGTCGGTACTTTTCCGTGTTGTCGGGCAGGGGGGCTCCTGGGACCATCTCCCTATCTCCCAGGGAGACTAACATCATGGCGGCTGGGTCAGCCCCCTCGAACTCCTCTTCCCCCTCCTCTTCTAGGGCTACTGAGGTGATGTGGCGCGCTGGGGGCCCCGCAGTGGCGGGCTTCTTGAACAACGGGCATCGGGGGTCGTTGGCATAGTGCCCTGGTTGCTGGCAATGGTAGCAGGCTTGGCTGGCTCGGGGCCCTGGTTTGGCTGGGGGAAACCCTGCGCGTGCTGTGGGAGGCGAGGTGCCGGGCTGGTTTCTGGGGGGACTGCGCGGGGACCCTACCTGGGATCCCCTCTGTCTATTCTGATTCCCCCCTCCCCTCTGGCGGGAGGATCCTTGTTCATTTCGGCCAGAGTCTCCTCCGGGCCCCTGGGGGACTCTGGTGCTCACCCATCGATCGGCCTCGACGGCCAGCTTCCGGGGGTCAGCCAACTTGCTGTCCAGAAGGTGCTGTCGTAGTTCCACAAAGCAGTTCAGGGACAAATGTTCATAGGCAATGAGGTTGATGAGCCCCTCGAAGGTGGATACTTTGCTGCCCTTGATCCACCCTTCCAGGGCCCTGCTGTAGAAGTTTACATATTCCACCCAGGTGGTGCCGGGGATCTTCTTGCATTCTCTAAAGCGTTGGCGGTACATTTCATGGGTGAGTCCGTACCTTGTGAGAAGGGCCTCCTTCATGTGGCTGTAAGAGGTCTGTTCGGCGGAGGGTAGATCGAGCAGGGTGTCCCTCCCCTCGCTCAGGAATCGCCCCCACAGCCCGGCCCCCCAATCCTTCTGCGGAACTCGGTGGGAGGTCATGGCGACCTCGTAGGCCTTGAACCATTGCTGGATGTCATCATTCTTGTAATACTCCTTGACCACATCCTTGGGGATGTGGACTTTGGGTTCCACCGGGGGGACGGCCTCTCGGGTCGCCGATGTTCTATTGTCTTCGTTTCGGGCCTTTAGTTCGATCTCCTTCAAGCCATGCTTGTGCTCCAGCTGGAGTCTTTTGCCTTCGTGTTCTCTCTGGAGTTTCTTCTCCTCTAGTTCTCCTTGCAGCCGCAGCTGCTCGATGGCTAGCTTCTTCTCTGCCAGCTTGAGCTCTCCTTCTATTTTCAGACGGGCTAGTTCGAGCTCATGGTTTCAGTTGCGTTCTCGGTCGGTCATCTCTTCTCGTGATAGACCTCTCTCCGTGCTGGAATTCCGCGTCGGGGATTCAGCTCTCTCAAGCTCTTGGGCGTGGTTTTCGGTCAGGGGTGCTCCCTCTCCATCGACTTCTGTCGGTGCTGGAGGTGCTGCTCCGCTCTCCACCCAGGCTGTAAGGGCTTGTTGAAGGTCTTCTTTAGTGTTTAATCCCGTTGTCGGGATATGGAGATCCTTGCAGAATTGTTTGAGCTCTCTGTGCGAATAGTCTCCCAGAAGCTCCATCTGGAAGGTGGTTTTGTCGTTCGTGAGGCTCATGGTTGTTCTTCGTTAAGGTAGTGTGTCAGTACTGTACGATCCCTAGACGTAGGTTCTTATCGCGACGCTGCCACCAATGTTAGAAGGGGCGATCTCAGAGGGCCAGGTTGTACTCACCCAACCACCCCAGGACCCACCTCTCCCACAGTTCTTGCCGAGTCTTATCGTGAGGTCCCCACCGGGGAGGACTTCGAGCCTAGGATCGTACACACTGAGCTCACACCACACTTACGAACAGACACCACAACGTTGAATTTCAATGACAAGTTCTTTATATGCAGTAAAAGGAAAGAAGCACTCTTATGTACAGAATGATCGAGGGATCACAGAGTCTCTTGAGGATTCGGGAAGAGGGAAGCGGGACAGTCTTTAGCCTTTGGGCCAGTACGATGCGTACCCTACGCACAGCTCTCAATCCTCGAGCCGGGGGATACGGGATGATGGTTGTACTGGCTGCTTCACTCACGTCGAGTCGGCTCGGGTCGTGATGGTGGTCTCGATGGTCCAGCCGGACCAGAGTACTCCTCGAGCCGCGACGAGGTCAGCAGGGCTCGATCCGGAGAACGTCTTGAGGAGCCGCGACAGCGTCAGCAGGGCTCAGGTGGTCACTAGTTCAAGCTTGAGCCGCGACAGCGTCAGCAGGGCTCCGAGGTCTTTGCAAGTCGAGCCGCGACAGCGTCAGCAGGGCTCCGGTGGTTGCGAGTTCAGCTCGAGCCGCGACAGCGTCAGCAGGGCTCCGAGGTCTTAGAGAGGACGAGCCGCGACAGCGTCAGCAGGGCTCCGGTGGTTGCGAGTTCAGCTCGAGCCGCGACAGCGTCAGCAGGGCTCAGGTGGTTCAGTTCCTTGTTGCGAAGAGGGAGCCGCGACAGCGTCAGCAGGGCTCAGCGATGCGAGGTTGAGTTCGTCTCAGGGTCAGCCGCGATCAGATCAGCAGGGCTTCAGGTCCAAGATACAACTGCCCGCTAGTTGTCGAGCGGGCCCAGATATAGTCCATTGCCCCTTTGATGTCCGGACCCTCGCAGTCGAAGGTCTCATGCCCTGGGGGCTGGTCGTTGGCGAGGTCCGGTGGTTGGCTCTTTGATCCTTTGACGATGGGTCCCAGACGCCAGCGGGTCTGGAGCCAGCACTGGGGGAGGCCAGAGGTGTGAACGAAACTGGCCCACAAGGGAAGGCCAGAGGGGTGACAGATACCGGTCTCTCAGGGGAGGCCGGAGGTGCCATCGAAACACCCTGGCTTATCTCACTCGGGGAGCCCTTTACCCCCCAGCTAGGACTGGCGCGCCTTGGGAGTCTGGGTTTCGCTGGGGCCGGGGTCGCGCTAGGCCAAAGGGAGACAGGGATCTCGGGAAGGGAAAATGGCTGCCGGGCCTTGTGGGGCATGCAAGGTTAGGCGCTCGGAGCCGGGAGTGGGAAGGGATAGTCAGGCCTGGTCGTTGGTTACGAGGGTCGGAATTATCGGGAGTAGGACGACCAGGCTCGGGGTGCAGGTTACGCTAACGGGGAGGCTGTGCAGGGGACTCAGGGTGCAGGCCTGCGCTCGCAGGATTGTGGAGAGACAGCAGCGGACCGTGCCACGAGGCCGGGTCCAACATGAGTCATCTATGGTGAGAGGGCATGTCAATCGTCCAGTACAATTCAATATTACACGAGGATTTGACCATAAAATAATGAGCAAGTTAACATTTGGTTAATGCACCACAGCCCTTTTTTTATGAAATTTGAAAAAAAATATTTATTTGACTCACAAAATATCTGCTTTAGAGATACGAGCAGCCGGGGTATAAATGGCAATATTCTATACTCACAGAAAATGGGGGGATTTAGCCCAAAGGCGGCTAGGTAGGGCCAACAATTTTATACAATGAAGAGAGTACATAGTCATCACATTTCAGAATGCTGTCATAGTTTCGACAGACGAGGGACTACCGTAATTCAAATAGTCTTAAGTATTTGTTTACTTGTATTTTCAATATTTTATACCATCATTCATTTAATTACTTAGTACATGTCATTTGAAAAGACACACCACCTTAACAAAATGTTTACATATATATATACAGAAATACAAAAATAACATTAAACAAAAAGTAATATTTCAAAAATTACAATATGGACAATATACATTTAAATGGAGTCCAGTCAGATGTTCAATAACAGCCATAAGAGTGAAAGTGCCTGACAACCATTTTTAAAAGTATGGGTTGTTGTCTACTGGGTACTGGGTACACTTTTTTGGACTGGTGGGGCAAGATCTTTTATGTCTGTTGAAACTACGACGGCATTCTGAAATGTGACGACCTGGTACTCTCTTCTTGCATAAAAATATTGTATAACCAGGCTTTCTCTTAAGATCCTTCTATTAAACGTGAATTCACCTTTCAGCCACACTGAGAGCACCATTAATACCCCAGTTACTTACCAGTAATCTTAATTACTCCAAGTATAGTCTTCCTCGCCACATGAATAACAAATTGAACTTCAGCTCCACACCAGAACCCTCCAAAGCAAAAAAGTCAGCCTCCCATGCCTCCCATCCCTTCCCAATATGGCCGACCCATTGCACCTTTGACCTCTATAAGAGGCGGGCCGGCCCAACCCAACAGCCTGAAACTACCAAGCAGAAACATGAAGCCGATAGCAAGACAGGGAGGGAGGGATGGGAACTCATTTGGCGAGGAAGACTCTACTCAGAGTAATGAAGATTACCGGTAAGTAACCGGGGCATTACCTCCTCGTTAGTCTTCCTCGCCACATGACTAACAAAGTGAGCACATACCAAAGCCAAGAGGCTTAATGGAAACTCACAAGAAACCAACGGATCCGAATGGGACGCCCATGAAAAAGGGCAAACCCAAAAACAGAAACAAGTGGAAAAAAAAACACCCAAGAGAGCGAGCAAGAAGAACCAGCCCGGGAAACAGAGACATTGGAAGGGCCGAGACCCCCAAGACCCATAGGCCAGCCAGAAGCAGGCCCAAAACCAAAGACAGAAGTGGACAGAGAAGGACTGGGAGGAAACTGTAAGGGGTCAAAGGCAACCACAACAGGCCCCAGAACAGAGAATAGGCAGCAGACCCCAACACACCAAGACTGACCGACGGAAGGACAGACAATAGTGCAAAAGAAGCAGAAACCCAGACTTCGGAACCAAAAAAAAGAGAGAGGGAACCCCCACCACAGCGACATCACAAGAAGCCACAGCGGCAAGAGGCACAGTCTGACAGAAACCAGCCACCGAACCACACCAAAACCAACAACCGGAGGGGAGGACGGAAACAAGAAACTCACCAGGCCAGGAGGCAACTGAGCCGAAGTAGAGGAACCAGACAGGAACAACCCAGACCGAAAGGAATCAGAAGAACGGAAGCAGGCGCAGAAAGGAACCCAGCACCCAAACCGAACAAAAAAATGAAGGGCACCCAAATCCCACCAGCAAAGAGAGAACAGGTGGGACCCAGACCCCAGCCGTACATAGGGCCCCCCGGAAGGGAGTCTGGCACCAATGAGAGAAGCCAGGCAGGGACAAGTCAAAACCGACCTTGGAAGCCGCAGCAAAGTACACCAGAGCGACCTGGTCACCCACGGAACCCAGCTGGCCAACTGCGAAAAGCTGGAAGCGCACAAGACCCCCATGGAGGCCGAAGAGCGGAAGGGACCAGGTCCAAGGCCAAGCCACCAGGGAAAAAACGTGAAATGCTCCCCAGGAGCCACCATGCACAAAAAAGCAGAACAAACCTGGAAGAGAGGGGAACGCAGCATGAATGAGCTAGTCAGACCCGCGCAGGGGACAAGCAAAAGTGGTCCCGCAACCCACCAGGTGCAGCAAGAGCAGCCGAAGCGAGCACCTAGATGGACCCACACAAAACCAACAACCAGGTCCGACCCAACCGAGAAGCAGAGAGCCTACAGGCACCTGTGCGAACAGGGAGGGAAGGCCACAGGCAAGAACATAGCAAAGGCGAGGTCGAAGAGCCGGGCGAAACGGACCCGAGCAAGGCCATCCAGGGAGCCAACCCTAGCAAGAAGGCCCCAGCACCCCAAAAACAGGGCCAGAGCACATTAAGGACCATAGAGCAACAGCCTACAGGCCCAACCCCCGGAACCTTGGGAGAAGCACTCGGGCGAGAACCACGAACAATGCAAACGACCCGGGCAGGCCCAACAAGTGCAGAACCCACCCAAGAAGGGGACCACGGCAAGGCACAAATCCAGCAGCCCGGACAAGAAGGCAGATAGAGCCAACCCTGGGAAGGCAAACAAAACCAGAGAGCCTCAGACAAGGACAGCAGACCCGTGCCAAAACGCCAAGGGGGAAAACCCCCCCGGAGAACGAGGCAGAGGACAAAAATCCCAGAGAGGCAACCAGAAGCTCCCACCAAGCACGGGCAAACCCCAGCCAAGCCAAGGAACTGTCAACAGAAGCCAGACGGAAAAACCGCCAGCAGGAGTCCCCACCGATGCAGGATAGGCCAGGAACCCAAGCAAGCCCCACAGGACGGCAAAGGCCTCAACACCCGGGAAGGAGGCACCAGGAGACACCGGGGCAAGAGAACAGGACGGGGAGGAAAACAAGGGAGGCCCGGTGGGAAATGAATCCTTGCCCTGTGAGAGGCTGTGCCTTAGGGTACATAAGACTTACCATTGAGCCACAGCCACTCGGACCAGAAGAACAGGACCCGCCGGCGAAGGACCAGCGAGAACGCTCAACAGCAAACCCGCAACAAGAGGCCAAAAAACGCACCCCCCCCCCCCCCAGCAGAGGCGAGCGCTGAACTCCAGGCCCCACCCAGCAGACACCACCCAAAAGAAGCAGACAGAAGAGCCACAGCACCAAGGACAGGAGCAGGAGAGCCCAACAACCGACAACCGGAGCGGCCCGGCAACGTGCAGGACCCAAGGAACCGTGCCACCCAGGACGAGAAGAGAGACCACAGAAGGCCCGCAACAGAGCCCTGAACCCCAGGAAGCGAGGAGGAGCACAGCCAAGAAGGGGGGCAAGAGCATCCTGCTGAGACAGGAGCAGGGGGAGGAGAGAGCATCAAGGTGTGGCCCCGGAGAAGCATCCAGGAGCCGGAACAGAAACAAGAGCTCACCAGGTGACCACCGAAGCAGCCTAGAGACGGACAGGCATGTGCCAACTGCAGCCGCCCCCAACAGAGACGCAGCAGGACCCAGCCCCTGGAGAAATCCAGAGGAAGTCCAACAATGAACGACTGGGACAGACCCTGCACAACACCAGCGAGCAGGCGGGAACAGGAGACCATAGGATGCAAGGATCGTAGACCCAAAGCCCGGAAGGGAGAAGGAGATGAGGAAAACACAGCAAACAAGGGAAGCCCCGGCCCTGTGACACCCCAAAATGCCACACAAAACACCAGGACAGGAATACACGCACAGCAGCCTACAGACATTGGCAAACCCCGGAGGAACCCCATCCAGGAACGGACCAGACCCGACCCTGAGAAATCCCATGAGAGCAGAGGAGATCATGTGTGACAGGGTCGGAAGGCCGTGGGCCCAACGGACAAACAGGCAAAAGATGGGGCACATCCAGCACGCACATAAACGGTAAATAAGGACGCACCCAATGGAAGCAGGTAGTTCCACCCAAAACGGACCCACAAGACAAGTCAATAAAAAAACACTCAACATCTTCTAGGCAACGGCCGCCCCCTACCCAGGCACTAACAGGGCCCGAACCTGCGTAACTCCTGAGCACAGATGAGACCAGTGGGTCAAAGGGCGGCACGGCCGTAGGCAGAGAATGATAGCGAGGGCCCAACGACACGTCCTGAGGTGCCCGAGACAGTGTAAGCACGGCAAACCGACGCCGTATCCTAAAGAAAGCAACAGCACTTTAATTCCCAACTGAGAACTCAAAATCAGGAAATCAACACATGACCTCCAGGGTAAGAGTCCGCAACTCTAACCACTAGGCCACAGTACCACGTCATCACAAAGCCAAAAAGTCACACTGAGAGAACAGACAAAGCACAAAACACCAATGCGCTATGCACTCTGAAACCCCATGCCGTCTCCCCACAAGGGACGAACCTCAGAGTAAATAGTACCCCTTGGCCAACCCGTGACGGACTGAAGCCGAGCCGAGAAGAAAATGACAAATAAAACATTTACCAGAAAAAACACACTTGGGTCCAGATCTACAATAAGAAACCAAACCCACAGAAATACCGGGGTCAGAACAAGCAACCATGAGGCAGAGAGTCCAGGACCGTGAACACTAGGACACCGGCTCCCACCACAACCAGCACCCATACACAGCCGCAGCACTGCGAGAAGGGTGAAAAAAGCGTGTGCGCATTGATTCAACACACGGGAAAAAAATCAAAACCGAAAGTCACAGACCGAAGCCGAGCCAAGAGGCAGAAAGAGACCCACCAGGGACACCCAAAAACCACCCGCCCCACGCCCCTTGACCGAGGAAAGGGGGAGCGTGAAGGAAAATCGGGACCAGGACCGCAAGAAACTAGCCCTCAGCTGCGCACAGCACCCGGAAGTATACGCGCCAACACTGGCCCGGGGGAGCAGCACTGGGTCAACCCTAAACTGGAATATCGAGGCGAAGCGCCACGAGACCGGTAACCAGGACCGAAAGCGTCCAACCGAGGTACGCAAGGACTAGTGCAGCCCCGAAACAGCCAGCGCTGGAGCAAAAACAGGTATGGACACACCGTTAGCCCCCGAGACAGAGTAGGCCGCAGGGAAGGCCTGAGGGGACCCCGACCAATACAATAAGGAAGCGGAGGAGCACCCTGGGACAGTTGAACGGACCGCTGGGCACCCCACCCCCCCACAAGACCCCCAAGACCAGCAGGCCATCCTGCATGGTCTACAAAACAGAGCAGCCGTGAGACACAAACAACCAAAAAACCCTCCGCAGGAGAGCAACGGTAACAACCAGGGGGCGGGGGGCCAGCAGAACAGGGCTAAGAGAAAGAGACTTGCACACTGCCCACATGGACGAGGGTACAGGAGACGGCCCAGAAAAAGGCCACCCCCCCCTTGTCCAGCCTCCTGTAAACCCGTGGCTCGCTAAAGCAGAGCCTAACCGGCCCAGACAAGACACCGGGGGAAGGAAGGAGGAAGACCCCAGAGTCCTAGGACCCGCTAGAGCAGGGCCACCAACCAGGGACCCCAGTCCCACCTACAGCAGGAACCACTTACCTGAAGACACGCACAGGAGGATCTGCAGCGCAGAACTAAAAAAAACAGGCTGTTGGGTTGGACTTATTGTTATAGAGGTCAAAGGTGTAATGGGTCGGCCATATTGGGAAGGGATGGGAGGCATGGGAGGCTGACTTTTTTGCTTTGGAGGGTTCTGGTGTGGAGCTGAAGCTCACTTTGTTAGTCATGTGGTGAGGAAGACTAATGAGGAGGTAATAAAGGGTGCATTTGAATGTGGTATAAAATATAACCTACACCCAGTTCCTCATGAAAAATCTCTGAAGACACGCTGTGAGGGATCTTTAAATATCTTCTCAGAAATGTATTTTCTGCTACCTGAATAGAGTTTCAAGACTTCTAGCCCCAAATCTTGCGGCCGAAACTCACAGTTGGAATACATTTAGCTTTATACATATCAATAGTCGGCTTGATATGAGTTAAACAAAGCTGCCTAGAAAAATCATCTACACTGTGAACAATTCTATTAAAAGACTGGACATGATTGTTAATCAAAGAGTGCCAGTTCAACTGAGTGTCTAATAAAACGCGCAGGTAGTGAAATTTGTCGACTCTAGAAAAAGTTTGTTTTCATACTCAAACTATCCATACATTTGATTAATTGATCTATATTAGCCATAACAACAATAAGAAATGTATTGTTATGTGTTATGTTATGTTATGGGGTATTTGTAGAGTGCGCGGCTACTCCGTCGAGTGTCCCGGCGCTGTCTTGACCCCTAGGCAGAGCAGGAAGACAACATAACTGCATAGAGTCTCTTCTATTGTCGGAAGATCCAGGTTTTTAAGGTTTGTCTAAAGCTGAGGAGCTCCTGTTCCTGTCTAAGGGAAAGTGGCAGACTGTTCTATAGCTTTGCGGTTGTCACCTGAAAGGAGCGTCCCCCCTTACGTGACCGAAAGAACTTTGGCACAGTCGTCAGGTGCTGGGCTAACAACAGCAGAGTTCTAGATGGTGTATAGTGCTGAATTTTTCTCCTGATGAAGGGGGCCCGATGTTGTGAGGGCCTTAAAAAACAAGACCAGGGCTTTTAAACTTACCCTTTTTTCATTGAGAGCCAGTGCAGGGACTCTAAGTGAGGGGTCATGTGTGACCTGGGTCCGACCATAAGTCGCCCTCACATTTTGAACCACCTGTAGCTGGCCAAGTAAATAGTCAGCAAGGCCCAAGTTCACATAGCCCAGCCTTGACGTAATCAGGGCTTGGACCACTGTTTTCCTATGTGAGATGGGAAGTAAGGGGAGGAAATTTCTCATCATTTTCAGTAGCCCAAAACAAGTGCCGGCCACAGATTGGACCTGAGACTTCATGGAAATATCGGAGTCAAGTTTCACCCTGAGGTTTTTTCCGGTGGTGACTGGGTTTACTGGTAGGGGACAAATTCTGTGGCCATCATTCCCGTCATTCATCGCCTGGAGTATGTCCAAAGAAAATAATTTCTGACTTGTCTGAATTGCATAGCAGTTGATTTTGCCTGAACCAGGCAAACACCTTAGCCAAGCATACGTTGATAAAATTTCCTTTTAGCACCTCATCCTTCTCACAGGTGAACAGCAACTGGGTGTCATCGGCATAAGATATAATTTTTGCCCCATGTTGTTCTGCTTGGGGGTACAAGGGGGGCCATATATATGTTGAACAAGGTTGGGCTTAGAACAGAACCCTGTGGCACTCCTACATTTAGCGGAGGAATGTGGGCCGAAAAGGGGGGGGCAGACTGTTTGCTGGTGGCCTTCCAAGAAGGAGCAAATATCAAGTCTGGTACAGGTATATCAAGGCTGGTACAGGTATGTCTCCAACCTTGCGGACATCCTTGCACTGGTGGTTCTGCTTAATTGTCCCCTGCCCTGGTCTAAAATTTTATTGAATATCTGACAATACGTTACACTACTCTGCCCACACTGTCAGTGGCCAAAGGAACTAGGCCTGTACAAGGCTGGTTCTACTCTGTTCCCACTGTTAGAAATCAGAACAATCACAGATGTTTGCCAGGATAAGTGAATGTGACTTAATGTTGCCGTATTTAGATGTAGGGTAAATATGGGGGCCCAGAAGTGCACACAAGAATTATAAAGGTCCCCAGGAACTCCATCCGGGCCAGGAGCTTTCCAGGATACGAGAGCCAAGATAACTTCTTTCACCTCCTCCCAATTAAAATGAAGCTCTTCCCTCCTAACGGGGTATAAATGGGACAGAGATGGGCTTTCTACATAATAGATAGACTCACAATGGGTAATCTAGGCTAGAGACGGGATTGTTTGAGCCATGTCTGACATGCTATCCATGAGAAAAAGGGACTGGTTCACCACCTTCCAAAAAGCTGGGTGTCGTCGGCGTAAGATATAATTTTTGCCCCATGTTGTTCTGCTAGAGGTGCGAGGGGGGGCCATATATATGTTGAACAGGGTTGGGCTTAGAACAGAACCCTGTGACACTCCTACATTCAGTGGAGGAACGTGGGCCGAAAAGGGGGGGGGGGGCAGACTGTTTGCTGGTGGCCTTCCAAGAAGTAGCAAATACCAAGTCTGGTACAGGTATGTCTCTAAACTTGCGGACATCCTTGCACTATTCCAATAAAAAGGGCTCTGGCTGATTAATATAAAGAATAAAAAGCAAAGGCAATAATATACAGCCCTGTCGAACTTCCCCGGCAACTTGAAGTGCGACAAGCACGCCCTGTTAGAGCCAATTCTTACAGAAGCCATGAGCCCCTTGTGCAAATCGTGCAGAAAAGTGACAAATGCATTTTCGACCTCCAAGAATTCCAGTACAGTCTAAAGCTTCATTCTGTACACCTTACCAAAGGCTGCACTGGGGTCCATGAAGGTCGAATGGATAGTTCCTTTTTTGGCTTTAGTCTATTTATTAATCAATAAATATAAGTTCAGGTTCTGCTTAATTGTCCCCTACCCTGGTCTAAAACCATATTGAATATCTGACAATACGTTACACTACTCTGCCCACACTGTCAGCGGCCAAAGGAAATAGACCTGTAAAAGGCTGGTTCTACTCTGTTCTCACTTTTAAAAATCAGAACAATCACAGATGATTGCCAGGATAAGTGAATGTGACCTAATTTTGCTATATTTAGATGTAGGATAATTATGGGGGCCCAGAAGTGCACACAAGATTTATAAAGGTCCGCAGGAACTCCGTCCGGGACAGGAGCTTTCCAGGATACGAGAGCCAATATAACTTCTTTCACCTCCTCCAAATTAAAATGAAGCTTTTCCCTCCCAAAGGGGTATACATAGGACAGAGATGGGCTTTCTACATGATAGATAGACTCACAATGGGTAATCTAGGCTTGAGCCGGGATTGTTTGAGCCATGTCTGACAAGCTCTGCACAAGAAAAAGGGACTGGTTCACCACCCTCCAAAAAGCAGAGCTATCCCTAAGCGAGCAAGTGGCAAATAAATGTTCCCAGGCCTCCCTTTGCATAGCCTTTTTTTCGTGGCTTACAGGCAGCATAGTACAGGTTCATGGCCTCCTTCAAATACAATAAACCAATTAATCGGAGGGTCCAAGGGCGAGTTTAACGACCCTCACTAGATACAAGCCCCAAACAACATAACTCATGACAGAAGGAGTACCTGGGGGTCAGAACATAGCTGTCACTCAACTATGAGCCCATACACCAACACCCAACATGTGACAGTATTGCAGGATTGAACAATGAAGTATAACTAAGTGAGGGAAAAAAGCCCAAGAGCAGAGGGAATTAGTCCCATCAGAGGCCACACTGTACCGCCCTCTCTTGCATCATTTGAGTATCCCTTTGCTCAAAAAGCAGAAAAAACGGTCTCATGGTATTATTAAGACCGTATAGAAATGTGCACAGTCTGTGATCATAGAGGGAGGGTATTTAGAAAGAAATGGGTGTGCCTACTGAGAAAGAAGTGTGAAAATAAGTGAAATATAAAATTGGATAGGCTGAGTAGATCTCGATAATTTATTATTATCCCTCAGTCTCCCAAGTCTAAAACCAGACGTGAAAGCACAGATTTAACAAAATATCCGTGACAAGTAGCCTGTTCCCTGTGCCTCATGGGAACAGTCCAGCCCGAACTGCCAAGCCATGTCTTCCCTGGACCGGAAACAAGCATCCTGGGACCGGTTTCGGATTCATAATCCTCATCAGCCAGGCTATCTTGAATCCAGTGGCCAAGTGAGCAAGGGACTCAAGTCTGAGCATACCCTGCCACACTTAGGGCGAACAAAGCGATCCAAAAGGGGATGATGGACGGAGCATTTGAGCAAATCAAACACTCACCCCCAGTCAACTGATCTGGGTTTAATCCATCACCATTCTTTAGCCCACTCAGCCACCCCAGTTCCTACATGGCTATATGCAAATCAGTCTGACCCTTTGCCTCCCAGTCCAGCCCGAACTGCCAAGCCATGTCTTCCCTGGACCGGAAACAAGAATCCTGGGACCGGTTTCGGATTCATAATCCTCATTAGCCAGGCGGTCCGCGTGGCAAAGACCACGTCTAGCGACTTCCAACCCCTGTTGAAGTTTTCAAAAGAACCTATTAAGGTGACTAAATAAGAAATGCTAAAATAGCAAAAGGAACCTACACGACTTGTGTGAGTACCTCATCTTTATGTTTTTTTGTCCTTTTGTCCTGACGAAGCTCTACAGACCCGGCTGGGCCCAAAGAGCTGAAACATGTTGACGCATCCATATATACATAGATATATGGTAATCTAGTTACCCGATTACATATATATCGATAATTTTTAACCGACAGTGTCAACCTTTTTTCATTAAAAAACCTTTTGGAGACACACTGTCTTTTATAATAATTTTCCCTCCCTTTTATTCCTGGACACTTCTACCTGGACCAGAGGTAGCCTCGGGTGAGGCGGGCATACCACACGCTTCTTGACTACCCTATGAATATGCCATGACACCTGACGGGGCGGATAAAAGATATACCGCAATGATTGGATCAGGTTGCCTATGAGGGTTGTCATAGTTGAACCAATGGTTTAGTAGATACTAGTGTCCATTCCTTTTTTGATTAACTTTGGATCTAATCAGGGGAACTGAATGGACCTACAATCCTCTTCCCTCCTTTTTGATAGAAGTATGATTTGCATATAGCCATGTCTGAACTGGGGTGGCTGAGTGGGCTAAAGAATGGTGATGGATTAAACCCAGATCAGTTGACTGGGGGTGAGTGTTTGATTTGCTCAAATGCTCCGTCCATCATCCCCTTTTGTATCGCTTTGTTCGCCCTAAGTGTGGCAGGGTATGCTCAGACTTGAGTCCCTTGCTCACTTGGCCACTGAATTCAAGATAGCCTGGCTGATGAGGATTATGAATCCGAAACCGGTCCCAGGATGCTTGTTTCCGGTCCAGGGAAGACATGGCTTGGCAGTTCGGGCTGGACTGTTCCCATGAGGCACAGGGTCAGACTGATTTGCATATAGCCATGTCTGAACTGTGGTGGCTGAGTGGGCTAAAGAATGGTGATGGATTAAACCCAGATCAGTTGACTGGGGGTGAGTGTTTGATTTGCTCAAACGCTCCGTCCATCATCCTATTTTGTATCGCTTTGTTCGCCCTAAGTGTGGCAGGGTATGCTCAGACGTGAGTCCCTTGCTCACTTGGCCACTGGATTCAAGATAGCCTGGCTGATGAGGATTATGAATCCGAAACCGGTCCCAGGATGCTTGTTTCCGGTCCAGGGAAGACATGGCTTGGCAGTTCGGGCTGGACTGTTCCCATGAGGCACAGGGTCAGACTGATTTGCATATAGCCATGTCTGAACTGGGATGGCTGAGTGGGCTAGAGAATGGTGATGGATTAAACCCAGATCAGTTGACTGGGGGTGAGTGTTTGATTTGCTCAAACGCTCCGTCCATCATCCCCTTTTGTATCGGTATCTTGGAAATGGCAATGATTTCACCTCTCTTTAGGGCTGTAATTGCTCCTGGAAGCTTAAAATCTTGGCTGGCTGTGAGTTCAAGAGTTCGGTGGCTCGTACTGAGAAAGCAGTGACCCCTATGGATTTCTTAAAGTAAGGCAGTATGATGCTCTCTGGTGCAAGCCTGGATCGCAGTGTCCAATTTTGATCATATTACTTCAATTTAATGTTTATGTATATTGGGTCTTTTCCTTTGGAAGCAATGTGGACATTGCAAAGTGCCTTGAACATTGCTCATCCAGCTGCAGGTCGCTAGTAAAGTGTTTGCAGGACTGATTTTTGCACTCCTTGGGTTGTAGACAGAGAAGGAGTTTTGCAACTGCTTTTTTGAATAATTGTATTTTGTGTAGGATGAAACTGAGAATGCATAGGCATAGGTTGTCGGTATTGTCAAGCTTGGAGATTACGAGTGTGAGTATTGATTGCATTGATTGTAGCTTGAGTTTGTATCCAAGGTGTGAGATGAGGTGCTGCAGTGTTGTTATTATGTAGAAGGCACTCTTTGTCACTTTGTTGGTATGTGGTATCAGGATAGTTTTGAGTCCATGGTTACCCCTAGGTATCTTACCTCTCTCAATGAATTTGGGGAACAAGTTACTTGGACCATATATCATAGGCTGGTGTTTGTGCTATTGAATACAGGTCATGTTCTCTGACTTTGCAGTGTTCAGCTTTAGGTGGTACTCACAATCTATGCACTTAGAGCATAGAGGTAGTCATCAGGTCCTGACTTGTAGACATCTTCAGGGCAATCCATTATTAGAAGGATTTGTGTTTCACTTGGAAAGTTGTTGAAGGTGAAGTTGAACAATGCCATCCGATCTGGTAAGGCGGTAAGGTTGATGCTGAATAAAAAAGGAGATATGATGGACTCCTGTAAAATACCACAATGAGTGAATGATTGTTGGTACACCAAAGTTTGTCTGTCTTTGAGATATGAGGCAATTCATTTCAGAGAATGTTCACACACTGCCAGATGATGGGATCCATGGCAGTATGAAGTTTGCCATGCGCTTCACATTTCGCTTGCAGGTTCCCTCTGGTGCAATTCATTAAAAATATCAGACCTACTGTCTTACTGCTGCACCTGCCTGTGTTTCATTTCAGCATTAGGTACTTCCACTCACCTATGATCAAAAGGGCGTGGGCAGTTGAACTTCACCTAATGACACCGTTACTTTTATAGTTACTAACCTCGTTGCTTTCTGATAACTGTAGTGTCCTGCGGGACACGGTCTAGTTGTTGGAAATGATGTAACCTACACTGTACACCCACCCACCACTGATGTCACGAGTCACGTGACACAGTTAATAAAGAGGGCGGAGCGCACGTGCTCTTGGCCAGTTTAGTAACCAACCACCCTGTATCCGTGTCTCTGTGAGCGCCGTAATGCGGGCCTAGGGCCCAACACAACATTGGCGACGAGGGCGGACGCTAGCCACGCGTAGCGCAGCTGGAAAATAAAACCCCGAAAAGAAGGAGGGAAGTGCCCATGCGAAGGGCACCCTCCTGGGGAAGCGGCGCCGGCCGCCGAGCGGCCTGCATGGCGTATGCCGAGCTCCGGGCCTGCCTGCAGACAAGAAGGTGACCGGGAGCCTACCCCACACCTTCTGAGCCAAGCCTGCACAGCCCCTGCGTGGAGCGAAGAGGATCGGACCAACCGGAGCCCACCCGCGTCGGCCGCGACTGACCCCACCTGCCTGGGGCGAAGAGAGAGCCGTGCGGAGCCCACTGGCATCGGCTGCCACCGAGCTGGAACTGAAGGCCCCCACAGACGCGGCGACCTCCGCGGAGCCCACCCGCGTGGAGGAAGAAGGCCAGCAAGCCGGAGGTGAGCCTGGGGGGCCGCGCAAGCATGAAGCGACCCCCCCTAATGTGAAAGCCGAAAGCGGAGCCCACCCGCAACGGTGATACCAGAGACAATGGCGGCCGCCAGTCAGTGCCGCCGAGAACACTGAGCGGAGCCTACCCGCTATAGACCTTAAAAGGTTGCCCCAACAGTGCGAGTGGCGCGGACTACCGTCCCTTTTTAAAGGGAGACTCGAGGAGCCCACCCGCGGCCTACCTGCAGCGTCTCCTGGCCCCGCCGCGCAGCGTGTGTGGAGTGAGGCTGCGGCGGCGGGAAGAAGAAACTCTAAAGGAGAACAATGCCCGCAGCGTGTGAAGAGCTGCCGGGCGCTTGAATAAATGAAGCGGAGCCCACCCGCGAGTGTTCACACCCCCAAGCACTGGACACGCTACATTGCCGAAGGGAGGAAAGGCTCCAGCAGCACCGACTCTCCTCCCCGCCTCGCAGCGTGAGGAAAGTGAGACTGCGGCGGCGGGGTGCAAAAGCACAGAAACCGGCATCCGGCCTGTCGCCGATCCAAAAGTGAACAGTGCCCCATTGCAGCCCCTACCTCTCCCCTGCGCAGACAGCGAGGGGTAAAGTGCACCAAATGACAGTGAGCACATAGCGCTGCCCACCCGCAGCAACACAAGTTTTTCTCCACCCCCGCAGCACATAGACTGAGTAGCTGCTGCGGGCAGAAGTAATGAGCAAAGAACCACGGGCGGAGTGACACAAACCCCCCCCCTCTCATTAAACAAGCAAACGGAGACTCACCGCAACAGAGCAGGAGAGCTTACAGTGACGTCTGACTGCATGCGTGTCTCTGGCAGAAACCAACGGAGAGAAATTCTGCCCACAAGTGCAGGCATCTCTGTCCCAGTGAAGCCCTCAACCGTTGTGGGCCAATCTGCAGCAAACCCGGGCCCACGCCGAAATAGAGGATACACTGCCATCTAATGGCCACAATACAATAGTGCAGCCCATGACTGGAAAACAACAAGTGCTGGCAGAGAAAGGAACAAAACACTGGGGCACAGTGGACACTGCCAAGCAGGACAGACTGCCAAAGAATAAAAGTGGATGCACAGCTGTGCACAAAGTAAACAGATGCACAAAGTACCTGCGCAACAACACAAGGAGAATCTATCCAAGCGCAAGGGCACAGCCACGCCAGCACCACAGGGAACACACAGTAAAGCATCACAGACAGTTTGAGAAATCTAAGGACACCGCAACACTGTGCAGCGACGCACCAGGAACGCAAGAAACACGCCCGGATGGCGCCAAGTCGCCATCCAGCCCTTAAGGACAAAGAAGGACGGTGCACGAACCCGCCAGAAATGTGAGGAACGCGCCAGGAGTGCAGTTAACTCCACACAGGACCTTCAGCAAGAACGCACAGCAAAATGCACCCAAGGAATCAAAAGCGACAACGCCAGCGTAAGTCACAGGAGCGGTGGCGCAACCCTCCGGACACAGCGAAGCACATGAAGAGCGCAGACAAAAGCGCGCCAACGCAGAAGCACTGCAACGGACTCGAGTGACGATCCCAGGGATCACGGACGGCACGGAGACTCAAGACCGTGCAAAGCCAGAAGCGCGCAGGAGGACGCGCCTGTGAACCTGACTGCGCAGTCAGCACCCAGGAAACCTCTCCACATAGAAACACTACTGAACGCAGGTCGGAGAGCACACACATCTCCACCGCCACAGCGAAGCCCTACAGTAGGCCGAAGACCACCCACTGTGCCCTCCCTCACCCTGCCTGAAGACGGAGTCGGCCACGACCCAAGATCGGCAAGAGCGGAGTCACACACCCCACGTGGCAGGCCGCCACAGCACCGTGTGCTCCAACGAACAGCGACACAAGACCAGACGTCACGTCGCCCAGCAAACAAGGAGCACCCCACCAAGTGACTAGCCCAGCCAAGCACGCCAGAGCAAAAGCAGAAGCCGGCGCCACGACAGCGCCGCCTCGAGGTCCAGACGCAATGCCCTCGAAGAAGAGTGACAGCTCTGTCACCCCGAAGACCGGATAAGCACAGGTGGGCTGAACAAGCCAACAAAGGGAGAAGACCGAAGACTCACAGCCAGCCAAGAAGCACACCCTGACACACCAGACAGCCACCAAGGTGGACCGACGTCCCAGGATACAGCCCCACGGATGAACCAAACATAAGCCGCAGCAAGCGCAGTCCACGTCTCATCCCAACGCTTCCCCAGGCGACCGTCCATCCCCGAGCGTCGGCAGTCGGAGTCAGTCGGCATCCCTGCTCCCGAACGCATATGCCAAGGGCGAAGATCAGCACTGAGCGGCCGCCCTCTCACCGCCTCAAGATGGAGTCGGCAGTGGCCCCACAACAGGCAAGAGAGGAACCGTACACTCTAAGTGTCAAGCCGCCACCTAAGGTCAACCTCAACAAAGCGGAGGCACATGGCTACCAAATCTCTCCGGACATCCAACACTCCCAGCAAGTCACCAGCACCTATCATCCAGAGTCTCTACATGGCTGGCAACCACCATCACCCCAGCCACCTGCGCCAATCAACACCACTGCCAGAGACCGGCAGTGTGGACTGGCAAGAGGTTCAAGAGGTTCGAGTAAGACGTGGTCCGCGACCAAGGAACCAACGAACTTCGACACCCTCACGAACCAGAAGTATAACCATTAACAGGAGAAGGTCGCAGCGACTGGTCCAGTCACAGAGTGGAAATGAAGACAGTGTCCTAGAGCCAGGACAAGACCAGAAAGAAACGGGCGGAGTGCACGCCACTCGGAGAAACCTGGTCAGGAAGACAAGAGCAGCAAGATGGACGGACCGCGCCGCGAAAATGAAAACGGAATAGAAGGGCACAACGCCATGAAGGAAAGAGAAGAAAGGAGTCATGTGGCACGACGCCATAAAGAACAACAACATCCGTAAAGGTGAGGTGAGGTGTGACAAGTCTGCACACCCACCAGAAGAAGAGGTGACATGCACCACAACACTGCGTACAGTGACCCACATGTCCAGGAGAACATTGATGGCACTAGAAACAGAACAGGCATCTATTTACGAGTTCCCCGAAAAACCCGTCGACTGCAGGAATGAACAGGCTGGACCATTGGCAACACCCACCTTTGGGATTGAGCGGAAGCCTGGATGCGGAGAGCGCTCAGACGTCCGGCAGAAGGAAAACTGACCACTCCACACCAGCCCGTGGATATCCAAGGGGCAAAGGCCTCAGGGACACCGGTGGCAGAGGATCCCGAAACGAGAGATGGATCCGTCGCCGTCTACCCTGCACGTCCCAGGAAGAAGAGGAACTTGTGTGCAAAGGAAAGAGTCAACAACCACCCTCCAGGCGGAGCTACGGATGCATGGTAGTAATCTCATCGCCTCCTCCATTCACACCGGCTTGTGGAGTTGGAGCAACGCTGCAGAGAATACCCTGCCCAGCGGAAACCTGAAGAAGAGGGCCTCCGGGACATCTCGTGGCAGGAGAACACCCGCGAGAGGGGCGTCCCAGTGAGAAGGATGCTTTTCAACCACTCACTCCTTTGCAGTGTGGAGCCAAGCTGCCTACAGTGAAGAAACCCGACGGACTGGTAAAAGACAACCTCCATCAAGTCTACTTTCTGGTCACCCGGTTCGGTGTCACCCCAAGATCAAGCTCTCAACTGACTGAAGAACACACTGCCATGGCGCAAGTCCAGGAGAGCACGCCCACCGAGGACCAGGACATCTAGCCCAAGAGAACGAACGTTTCAGCTGGAAATTTCCACCGTCGTCATCTAGCAAGCAGCTGAAGAGACTCTTTCTAAAATTGTGATTTTGTATTTTTTGTGTTTTTCTCCCACAGGTTTGGACTTTATATTTGTCTCAACTTTCATTAAAGTTGGGGAGGAATGTAGTGTCCTGCGGGACACGGTCTAGTTGTTGGAAATGATGTAACCTACACTGTACACCCACCCACCACTGATGTCACGAGTCACGTGACACAGTTAATAAAGAGGGCGGAGCGCACGTGCTCTTGGCCAGTTTAGTAACCAACCACCCTGTATCCGTGTCTCTGTGAGCGCCGTAATGCGGGCCTAGGGCCCAACACTACAATAACTACTGTGCA
The DNA here is from genome assembly GCF_964261635.1 of Lissotriton helveticus. NCBI lineage: Eukaryota > Metazoa > Chordata > Amphibia > Caudata > Salamandridae > Lissotriton > Lissotriton helveticus. The sequence continues at coordinate 595,025,497 of NC_136063.1, read as the reverse complement.
GTATTTTGCTTTGAGTACCCGTCTCATTGAACAGTCAACTACTGTTTCATTCTTTGCATTCAATACTGCTTGTTTCCTCTGACACCAATGATTTGATGTAAGTTCATCTCAGCTGAGAAGAGTAGTCTTTTGAACTTGTGTAAAGTGTGCCCCTCATTTCCATCATAAAACACCTTCACAAGAGTATGTAGCTTGCAGCGGGCTCCAACAACTCTGTACGACCAAGAGGGGGTGTGCAAGGCCACTTATAACTGTTGTCGGTAAAATCATGGCATTTTGGATTGACCGCAAGATGACACGCAGTACTTTAACAAACTGCAAATAAACCAATAAATACATTATCATCAATGGTTTTATTAAAATGAAATAGGAAAAAATACAGTTCAAATGTTTTCTGCCAATTTGGATCGCTGCTAATGAGCCTTGCAAACCATCTCAAATGGAACGTCTTAAAATGCGAATTTTTCCATCTGTTGGTGAATGGAGACAAACATGAACAGCAGGAGGAAAGATTGCCTCTCATCCTCTTGGTAATTAACACTTGGACGAAAACCACGAGAAAACTCCGTCTCAGAAGAACATGATATGATTGACCAGTTACACTCGGTGGGTTTTTTGGACACAACTCTTACGCAAGACATTTGGGCATCTTGCGATTCCAGATTGACACCAAAACACCCCTAAGCATCAGAAGGACGAAAAATGTTATCTTCATAAATAAACATATTATCCACGTAATAAAGAACAGTAGCGAAAATGTGCGACCTGAATTTCATCTTCGAATGGCACGAATGTCACTTTAATTCACTGGAATGGACATGACATGCCTGTCCTCTGTCACATCTCAAGTTGAAATCTTTTTCAAGTTCCTAAAAGCGTACTTTTTCTTTCTTGTGGAACCTCAGAGAGTCAGAGAAAAACTGAATCTTGGATTAATGTGCAAAACTATACAATGGCCTTATAAGTTTCTCTAGCACTCCTACCAATTTCCACACGCGTATGTAAAGGTTCTGTAATTTCAAATATTAAACTTCGTTACATTTGTAGTGAACCACAGCACATGGCGTGCAGGACTGCATTTTGAGCCAGCATGCTGTTTTATACGATAAACGTTGTGTACATATCACCCCAAACCAATGTAATGTTCTTTAAAATTGAGGGATTCCTTTTTGACTCTCGAACTGCTTGGAGTACAGTATTTTGCATATGCATTTGCTTAGATAGTCAGCCAAATAAACATGAAATACATGGCAGGATAATACAAATTTTCTAAACATTCAAAATACTATGTGAACAATATATTATTGTATCTGTGTGACCTAATCCTGAAATGGCAGTTTTTTCAGAGGAACTTCCTTGGCCCCTACTTTTCAGACCATCTTTACACATCATTAGCTTGATTCATTCTATAAGTCCTCTCAGGATTTATTTATTATTTTAATAAATGATCATTGATAACCAATTATTTCAAGTTGCTTTATGTTCACTTATGTAGATTGCATTAGGTCAGGTGGCGCACACCACAGTCCTCCTAGCTCACACAGGATGGGGAGGAATTTGCCTGCAAGTATTTAATCTAATGGTCCTGCATGAAAGGGCAAGCACAGCATTATCCTAGACCATGCTGTCCCCTACTGGCTCGCTCTTCGAAGGAAGTGTGTATCTTCTGTGCACTTTTGCACTTTATGATCCCTGTCACAGACTGCTCAAGACACGGAAGAATAATAGCAGTCCCATTCCAGGATATGCTCCAAGATTGAACTTTGCAAGTTTCCAAGTGGCTACCTATATTTGTATATAATATGTCTGAGGTGAGTGTAGCTTGTCATGTCCACCTGAGTGTTTGGTTGTCAGTTTTCTCTCTGTGTAGATGGCTAAAGACAAAGAATAAATTAAAATACAATAGATATATTTAATCCAAAATGACTTCGGAACCTTTCTAACAAAGCGTTTTCTTCATTGGTTTACCTTACAGATTTAAGTAAAAAAAAATGATATTCAAAGGTTTTAAAGTGTTGCTATAAAATGGACCAATCATCATTTCCCCTAGTACCATGACATATTCCCTGTTGAAGCTGATATGTGGCATTCCTGGCATATACAACTGCAGAGCCTATCACGCTGAACGAACCAGCATTTGTTAATGGCTGCAGTCTATAAAATGCATTCTTTACATTTAGCAATTTCCAGGAAACCTAACATTGTTGCAAATGGTGCCCTAATTTACATTCCGTATTTTAACAGTAAGCACAAATATTTTTCGCTCTAATTTTCAAGGCAAAACACAATATAAGAAATCAAATAATTACCATTGTGAAACAGACTTGCAGACTGACCTCCATGTCAAAACTTGACTATTAAGTGATGTAGCAAAACACGCCCCTACACATTCCCACAGAATACCATCCGCACATGGATATGTCCAAAGGACAGCAACCACGGTAAAGGGTAGTATGTTGAAGGACAGTAGTTAATGAGTGTGGCCATATTAAGCCAATCTATGTGGGTGTATAGCTGCATCTAGCTGCATAATTAAGAAATCTAGTCAGAACACCAATTCTAGAGTCAGTGGGAAGGAAAAGATGGGAGGGTGGAACATTGGCTATTCGAGTATGGGGCTAGTAGAACCATCTGGATGGACATTGCAGAAATGGCCTACAATGTCACCTGTCTTCCGACTAGCGCCTGCTGTTTTCCATGTATTGCTGTGCCCAGTTTCTTAAACAGACGGCAGCTTCATAGGTCACAACAGGTGATAATTGTGGTAGGAGATTATGCTGGGCTAGTGCTATCAGGGTACACTTGCGATGCTGGCAGTAGGGGAATTCACATTAACTGGGGATCATTCTAGAAATAGTGGGAAGGCCGAGAGTCCCAGTGTAGGAAAGTGCATCTTTTGACATGGTTAACCCACACTTTTTGCTTGATGTCTGGTGTGATTTTAAACTGTAAGTGCATTTGGGTTCCTGCTAACCAGGTTCTCAGTGCCAAATCTCTTTCCCAAAATTGTACCACAATTGCCACTACTTGAGCCACACCTGTGAGTCCCTAGTAAATGGTAACCCTAGTACCTGAGGCATGGGTACTGAAGGGGGTCCACTGGGGCTGCAGCCCAAATTGTGCCACCTCAAGGACCCCTCACCAAGACTATGCAAACTGCAATTGCAGGCAACGTGTCTTGGTGCAGGGAAAACCGAGGAGTCAACATGGCACACAGCCCTGTGTGCCATGCACTCATACACTGCATGAGCCATAGGTAAATGACCCCTACTGAAGGCTATACATCCCAACGTCAGGGTGCACTATATGCCTTGTGTGGACATATCTGCATAAGCAGACATGATCCTGAAATATCTGAGCCATTCTTAGATATTGTAAGTGCACAGGGAAGCTATAGCGAGTACATTGGCTGGATAATTGTCATCACAAGTGTTCTAGCTCCATGATGTCTTCACTATACCCTATGGTGTTTGGTACGAAACGTCTTTTCTCAATAAATCCTTACTGATGCCAGTGTCTGATTTCTTAATAAATGCACACAGGAGACCCTTCAGAAGCCCCCCTGAAAACCTAACAAACACTGGTGGGGTCTCTAACTAGTTATAGCCCGCCTGTCAGCACCAGACATATTTTTGACCTCATAATATGAGAGGCCCGACTCTCAGGGACCCGAAACAAAGCCTGCTCTGGGTGGAGGTGCTGCACACCTCCTCCAGGCCGGAATGGCCTTCCAATGATGGAAGGTTCAGATGTGGTGCCATCTTTGAAGTTCAACCCAGGCTTCCTCAGATAGTGGGGGATGCCAACCTCCCTGGACTGCTCCACATTTGGAGAAAATTAGTTAGATGACGAGGAGTGACCACATTCAGCCAGCACCACCCCTAACGGCAGGCAATGTAGACATTACTTTTGAAAACCACCATCTTAAGATGGTGGGAAAATAACCTATCAGGGCTAGGGTAGTGACACTTCTCACAGGAATTGGTCCCTTAGAGAGAGCGTAGACGCCCTAAAGATAAGTAGCCCATTGGCTAATACCTGTCTCCCCCTTTAACACCCCTAAATTTAGTATTTAGGTGGCATCCCTTGCCCTCTAACTTTAAATTCGATGGACACAAAGAAGAAATGGGCCAAGAAGAGCTGCTGCTCAAGAAATGAAGCCCTGCTGCAGAGAATTTGGCACCAAACCCCTCCTGCTGCCTAAAGGGCTCGACAATCGTGGTGTAATGCCTTGCCACTGTGAGGACTCCAAGAACCCCAGAGCCCCTGCAGTCTTGGACAAGTTGCCAAAGAACCTCCCTTGGAGCATAGGCTCTGCTCCCCTGCGACAGCAAGCACGATTGCTGACTTACTGATTTGCTGCTCCTCTGTGACTCTAATGCAGTACTTGGACCAAAAGTGGTATACCACTTCCGAAGGGTCATATCGATCCCCCTAACAATTTTGGGAAAATCAGGACTTTCCAGAGATATTCCGCACTAATACCTGGGGTACCTGATTCATGAATCAGTGAGTGGGTGTGTACGTACTGGTATGGCTCTGTGATGGGTTTGTAAATGGTTACATGTGAGAGCAGTGAGTGTAAAAGATTCTATAGGGGTGTGCGTGAATGTGTCAGAGAAGCTGTGGATAATGTCATTACTGATGTCATTAGTGATGTCACTGACCATGTCATGAGTGATTATATATGAGAGCTCATAAGCAGTGCATTGCAGGGTGCAAGTTATAGTTAACTCAGCAAACTATAACAACTGAATTTCTTTGGTTTTGTATGAGTGAAATCTGACCCTAACTATAATGTTTTTTTAAATGCTAATTCCTAACTATAACATCTCTGTAACCTTTGTGTTTTCAGTGAGTTTCTAAGGTTTTTTAAATGCTAATTCCTAACTATAACGCCCCTGTAACCTTTGTTTTTTACAGTGAATTTCTATGGTTTTTAAGGTAGTAGTCACATTTCCAGAGTGGTGGAGAAAGGGAGCAGGGCCTCCGACCAGGTCACAGGAATTCCACTGTGTAGGACTTACAGGCCTCCTGGTGCACTGCTGCTTGTGGGAAGAAGTCCACTTTAGTCCTAAGGTCCTCAGGAAGCAAAGGGACATCATCCCCCCACTAGCAGTAGCCCGAAAGGTGCGTTTGCAGAGTGGTGGAGAAAGCGGACATGGCCTCTGACCACCTCTCAGCAATCCCACTGTGTGGGGCTTACTTGAGGTAACAGGTGGGCTAGTTGGCCCCTAAGGACCCTCAGAAGCCAATGGGGACTTAAGAGCGTGCCAGGAGGCGTGTTTGTAGAGTAGTGGAGAAAGGGGATAGGGCCTCTGGCGATTTCTGCTATGGATTTTTTTATTTTAAGAAGGATGGCTGTGTGGCCCCTATCCCTTGACTGCTTTGGGCCCGGAGACCCCATCTCTAGGGACCTGAGCCATTCATTTTTTAATTAAATTAAATGAGAGGGGGCTGGGTGGCCCTCCTCCCCTGGCCGATTTCGGCCCGGGACCTCAGGGCCTGGCCATTTCTTTTATTTTTCTTTCAAGGGAGGGGGGTCAGGTGGCCCTCTCCCGGGGCTATTAAGTTCCCTGGAACCCCATTACCTCATTGTCCCTCCCTCGATTCCATTCCTTACGTAGTCGAGGCAACCCTGCCTCCCCAGACACCCATACCACGTGATTTTATCATGCGGGGGCTATAAGTAGCCCCCACCCCCCTCAAACCTCCTGGTTTTTTTTGTCTCACCTTTTGAGACGCGCGTACCACGCGCTGGCCGTTTGCGGTGCTGCGGTCTTCTTTCTTCGATTGTTTTCTTCTGGATGGATTCCTTCGTGGTTGGGGCTCCGGGGTGGCTCTTCTCCCGTGTTTTCTTCGGCCTGCGGGGCCTGGCAGTGCTGGCCTGTGCAGCGCTGTGCCTTCCCTCGCCGTGTCTGTGGCTTGTGGTGCTCCCTTGCCGGTGGAGTGGGCGGGTCCGGATGACGGAGTCACCGGCCCTGTGTGGCTGGAGCCGTCTTTCCGGGTTGGAGGCCGGACTGGGAAGCGGCGGCAGGGGGATTTCGTGAGGCTTCCTCGGCTGGCTGTTTCTGTTCTTCTGGTGGTTCCTGCTCCTGGCCTCCTCCCTATTTATGCTGCTTGGGCTGTACCTTCTGTTTTTACTGGATTCATTATGTCGAAGCATGCTTCCAAGAGCAGGCATGTTTTGTCCTCCTCCTCCTCTGACGATGATGAGCCGATTCCTGCTCGTCGGACGAGGTCCCAGGGTCCGGTGGACTCTGCGGCCCTGCTTTCTGCTTCTGAGGTCCAGGCCATGATTGAGGCAGCGGTGGCGGGCGCTCTGGAGTCAAGGGTTCCTGCCAAGCACAAGTCTTCTCGTCCTGCGGTGGGTCCGGTGGACTCTCCCTCTGAGGACTCTTCTTCTTCTGGCGCTGCCCTTCCCTCTACCTCTTCCGGGAAGTTTGTGCGTAGGGAAGAGGTCCCTACGATTCTCCAGCACATTAGGGAGAACTTGGGGTTTTCCCCATTTTCTGCGCCTGAGGGGTCGGATGACATTTTTCCTCAGTATGTTAAACCCCCAGTTCTCGCAATGCCTTGTCATGGGCGCATCAAGGACGTGATTTCTGGGGAGTGGCGCGATCTGGAGCGCTCCTCGGTTCCTCGTTTTTTGCAGAAGCTGTACTCCTTGGAAGAGGGGGAGATTTCTCTTCCTCACTCTGTCAAAGTGGATGCCATGTTGGCCACCCTGATTGGTCGTACGGCGATTAATCCTGAGGATTGTTCTCCGGCTGATGCTACGGATAAGAAGGTGGATGGGGTGCTGAAGAAGGCCTTCTTTGCTGGCAACTTGTCCATGCTTGCTGGCATTTATTCTGCTTATGCGGCTTAGTCGTTGGTATCAGACTTTGGGAAACTGGCCACGGCTATCCAGGATGAGTCGACTGCTCTGAATTGCTTGTCCACATGGAACAACAGGCCAAGCTCTTGGCTGACGTATCTTCGGATGTGCTTCGTTCTTCTGCCATGGCTTCTGGTTCCTTAGTCCTGGCTCGGAGGAACCTGTGGATGCGGGACTGGAAGGTGGATTCTTCGGAGAAGTCCACGCTCCTTAGGATCCCCTTTGACGGCAAGTTGCTTTTTGGTGAGCAGCTGGAAGAAATGATCACTAAGGCTTTTAAGGACCGTAAACATGCTCTGCCTTACAAGGGTAAGCCGTCTGCTTCTCGATCTGGCCGCTTCTGGAATCCGGCGCCTTCCTCTGCCTCTTCTTTTCAGTCTTCCAGACATTCCTCTAGGGCCTTTTCGGACCGTCGGTGTAAGTTCCAGCCCAAGAAGGCGGCTTCCGTGCCTGGTCCCGGGGTCCATCGGATGCCTTCAAGCGGAAGTCCTGACAATGATGGAGTGGCCGCCTTGAGACCTGTGAGCGGCAGGCTGTTGTTTTTCCTGGATGCTTGGAATCTGGATGTGACGGATCGCTGGGCATTGAGTGTTGTCAGGAGAGGTTATGCTATCGACTTTGTCGCGATTCCTCCCGGCTGGGGCATCATCCGTACTCCTGTCCCCAAGTCCCTGGTGAAATGAATGGCGCTTCTGGATGTTGTTCAGGATCTTCTGGACAAGAGGGCGATCGTCCCTGTCCTCCTGGCTCAGCGAGGTCAGGGTTGTTATTCCATTTTGTTTCTGATCCAGAAGGTCTCGGGGGGATTCCGGCCTGTTCTGGACCTCAAGAGGGTGAATGGTTGGGTTCGGACCGTTCCCTTCAAAGTGGTGACCATGCAGTCCATCATTCCTTTGGTGGGGGTCCGGGACTTCATGACTTCTATCGATCTGCAGGATGCCTATCTTCATGTTCCGGTGACTCGTAGTCATCAGAAGTTTTTGCGTTTTGGGATAGGCGACTCTCACTTCCAGTTTGCGGTTTTGCCGTTCGGGCTGAAGTCCGCTCCGTGAGTCTTCACCAAGCTTCTGGCTCCCTTGGTCGCTTTGGTCCACACCCAGGGGATACTTCTCCATCCTTACCTGGACGATTGGTTGGTCCATGCTCCCTCATTCCGGTTGGCTCTCAGTCACATGGAGATGGTTCTGGCCGTTTTGAGGGGGCACGGCTTTCTTATCAATATGGGGAAATCCTTCCTTGTTCCGTCCCAGGATCGTCTCTTCATTGGGGCTCGATTTCGTACGGATTTGGGGGTTGTTACTCTGCCCGAGGCTCGGGTGGTCAAGATTCAATCCCACATTCTGTCTCTTCTGTCCGGTCCGGTTCAGGTGGCAGGTCGTTAGCTCCAGGTGCAGGGGGACATGGCGGCCACGGTCTTTCTGGTTCCATGGGCCCGGTTTCATTTGCACACTCTGATGGCTCATGTTCTGGCGCATTGGTCTACCCATTGCCTTCCCCTCTCTTCTCCGATTCCGATGTCCCCTCTGATCCAGTCGGCTCTGGGTTGGTGGTTGGTTCGGGATCATCTTCTGAAAGGGGTCTCTCTCTCTCTCCTCCGGCTCCCGTGGTGGTCACCACGGATGCCAGCCTCTCGGGGTGGGGGGCCTGGCTGGGGGTTCATCGGACCAGGAGCTTCTGGTCCCCCTCTCAGGGCAGAAGGTCGTCAAATTGGAGGGAGTTGGAGGCTGTCTGTCTGGCCCTGTTGGCCTTCTCCCGGTTTCTGCTGGGTTCAGTTGTTCTGGTTCGGACGGACAATGTCACTGCCATGGCTTACGTGAACAGGCACGGGGTGACGAGGTCCTCGTCTCTGGCTCTGGTGGCGTCTCAGTTGTTCGGTTGGGCGGAGTCTCATCTTGTGGCTCTCTCGGCTGTTCACATTTGGGGGGTGTCCAATTCCCTGGCGGATGCTCTCAGCAGGGCCATCCAGTCCTCTGTGGATTTCTGCCTCCGTGAGAAGTTGTTTGTGGCTCTGACGAGGCGTTGGGGTGTTCCGGTGGTGGACCTCTTTGCTTGTCGGGGCGATGCCTTGGTGGCCCGGTTTGTGTCCCGCAGCCGGGAGGGTTCGGCCTGGGCGGTGGAGGCTCTCTCTTGCCCTTGGCCTCGCGGGCTTCTGTATGCCTTTCCTCCCTTCCCTCTTTTTCTCCGCTTCCTGCTTCTGGTCCGTTCCTTGGGGGCTCCGGTGATTCTGGTGGCTCCGGCTTGGCCTCGTGCCTCCTGGTTTCCTCTCCTGGTGGAGATGAGGTCGGAAGTGGAATGGTTCCTGCCTCTGTCTCCGTCCCCGTTGGTGTTCCCAGTGGTGCAGAGGGATGTTGTGGTCAGGATGCGCTTAGCGGCTTGGAGGTTGAACACTTAGGTTTGCTGAGTAAGGGTGTTCCGACTGGCTTGGCCTCTACTCTGCAGGCAGCTAGGCGCCCGTCTACCAACAAGTCTTACCTGAGACACTGGCGTTCTTTCGGTCGGTGGTGTCGTGACGGGGGGTTGGTCCCTACTTCCTCTTCTTTGTTTGAGGTGATGCTTTTTCTCCAGGAGGGTGCTGCTTTGGGCTTGAAGGTTTCTTCCCTTCGTTTGCAGTGGGCTGCGATTAGGGCGTTCCGGAGCTCTTGAGGCAATCTCTCCGATCCTGATAAATTGGTTGGTCGCCTTTTTAAGGGTTTGGGTAATGTTCTCCCTGTCCCTCTGCGGCATTTTCCCACCTGGAATCTTTCTCTGGTCTTGGACGCTCTGATGTCCCCTCCCTTTGAGCACCTACTTTCTGTGGATCTGCGCCATTTGTCCTTCAAGACCTTCTTTTTGGTGGCCATTTCCTCTGCTCGCGGCCTGGGTGAGCTGGGCGCTCTCTCTTCCAAGCATCCTTTTTGTTGAATTTTTGAGGACAGGATTATTTTGAGGCCTCTCCTTTCCTTTCATCCTAAAGTGGATTCTCAGTTCTACCGGGATCAGAAGTTGGTTCTTCCTTCCTTTTTTGATTCTCCTGTGTCTGAGTCTGAGGTGCGGCTGCATCTTTGGATGTTCGGCGGGCTCTTCTGATCTATTTGGAGTGGGTTGCTCCTTTCCGTTTGTCTGATTCACTTTTTGTTAATTTTGGGCATGTGAATCGGGGTTTGCGTCCTTCTACTCCTTCCTTGAGTCGTTGGGTTCGGTCTCTGATTTCTTTGGCGTACAGGGCGTCTGGGCACCTTTCTCCTTTGGGGGTTCAGGGTCGTTCTACTCGGTCCATGGCGGCATCCTGTGCGGAAGTCCAAGGGGCTTCCATTTCGGAGATTTGTCGGTCTGCCACCTGGGCTTCACCGTTGACCTTTGCCTCTCATTACCGGATTGGCCAGGAGGTTGACCGTGCTGACGTTTTTGGGTTCAGGGTTCTTTCCACTATGGTTACTGTTTAGTGGATTTTCCCTGTTTTCTGTGTGTTTTAATAAACCTGATTTTGTGCATACCTTATTGGTTGTCCTGTTTGGCTTTGTACTTCTCGACTACGTAAGGAATGGAAGCGAGGGAGGGAGGATGAGGTAATGTCTCAATTACTTACCGGTAATTGCATTACTCTGAGTCCTACTCCCTCGCTTCCTTTACTTACATCCCTCCCTCTCTCCCTGGTAGTCCAGTCCAACCAATTGGCATGGTTTCGGTCTCTGTGGTAATACAGGAGGTTTGAGGGGGGTGGGGGCTACTTATAGCCCCAGCGTGATAAAATCACGATAAAATCACGTGGTATGGGGGTCTGGTGAGGCAGGGTTGCCTCGACTACGTAAGGAATGGAAGCGAGGGAGTAGGACTCAGAGTAATGCAATTACCGGTAAGTAATTGAGACATTCCCAGGGATATGCCTGTATATTTATTTTTTTTAAGTGGAGAGCGGCCGTGCGGTACTCCTCCCCTGGTTGAATTTCGACCCGGGCACCCCAACCCTCGGGGCCTGGCCATTTTTTTTGGTTTAATTCTTTCATGGGGGGTCCCCCCACCCAGACCATTTTCGGCCTCGGGTACCCTATCCCTGCATGGCTATCTTGTTGTGGACCGCAGGGGGGAGCCAGAAGCCCCCTCGGTCCCGGCTGGCTCCTGGCTCCTGCCTGCCGGGAGCCGGCATTTCTTTTTACATCCCTGGGTGTAAAAAGCAAAGTGTGCAAAATGCTCTCGCTTGTTCAAAGCGGAGCACAATTGTTTGCTATGGGATTGCGGGAGCACTACTCCTGCCATCCAATAGCAAATTGCAATTTCCCAGGGGTGGGTACTCCGTGACATTGCGGGAGCCGGTCCTGAGAGGTGGCAGTCCACAGGGCTATTTACAGCTCCAGGAGGGGGCCGCGCACCCCCCTCCCTTCTTAAAAAAGGGCCCGTGGGGGTGGTGGTCCCTGGGCCATTGAGGAGGACACGTGCCTCCCTCATTTAAGTATATTAGCCCTGGGGAGGCGGTGGTCCCAGGGCTGTGTGGTGGGGGCTGGAGCACCCAGCACATTATGATTAAAAATAGCCCCGGGGAGGTTCCGGGCCCTGGTGCTGCGGGGGGCCAAATAACTAAATAATTAGTCCTTGGGAGGTGGCATGCCCCGGGGCTGCAGGGTCCAATGCAGGCTCCCGCAATTTTTTTTTTTTTATTGCCCCGGGTCCTGGCTCCCACACGGGCCAAAAATGATATGAAGTGCGAGAGTCCACGCTTCATTTAAAAAAAAAATTGTCATGATACGCGGATCAAACGCGACTGCTGCTAAATATTTTTGTAAAAAAATGTTTTTTTAGCCCCGGGGTCCCTGTGGGACCCCCTGAACAGGTCTAGGTGGGCAGGTTTTTTCTACGCTGCCCCCTTTTCTTAAAAAAAAATCTTTTTTCTTGTGACTCGGTTGAACCGAGTCATAAGACGGCTGCCAACACTTCCTGGTTTGAAGTGTTGTCAGCCAATCAGATGTCAAGCTCGAGATCGGGAGGGTTCGCGGATCCACCACAGAAACAATCTTAAGAGGCGTTTTTCCTCATTCTGCAGCACACATAGAAAAAGCAAAAAAACGAGGAGAAATAAAGATATTTCTCCTTGTTATGCCTCACCTTGGGAGGCATAAGGATTTGGAGCTTCCCCGTGTTTACATGATTCCGTAAATCTGGGGCAGCAGCAAAATACATGGTTGTTGCTTGGGAGCACCTACAACAATGCCCATGGAACGCCTCCAGAACTCAAAGTAAGGTGATGCAGTGATTTGCGCTGCGTTCCCTTACTCAAGATTTATAAAACCACTCAAAGCCACGCAGGATGGCTTGTGGTGTCTTCATAAATCTGATTGAGAGCCTTACCTGGTGCAAAAATTCCCCAAATCTTCAAAATAGTGTAAAATGGATTTGGTCTTTTTTTGCACTAGTTCCAAGTTTCTGTATTAGACTCCAATTTCCCCTTTTGTGGTCAAGACCATAAATTGTGTTATGAGAGGCAACTTTGGTTGAGTGATAAGCACTGCATACTCTATATATTTTGGCAGGTAAAACATGCCTAAATTTAGCAGGGATCAAAATGCCCAAGACATTCCAGAACATGCAAATTTTGCTGAAATTAGGCACCAAAAATTGAAAGTTAATCCTCATTTCCACGGCAGTAATTGTAACTGGATGGTATTCATTTTACCCAAAAAAATCCGATTCTTGCAGTGTTGGAATATATCGAGTGAAATAAATAGCACACCCTTTTCCTGCCCGATCATAAAAAAGGACCAGTGTAAATAAATATCCCTCTGCTTTTCAGAAGGCAAAGTTAGTATGGATAAAGCCTATATGAGCCACTTTTTATATCGTCCAACAGTATGTACTATACATTGTGGAAACAGTTTTAATTATATACGTTATATGCATTACGTCTTTGAAACAATTTCCTCCTATTTCCTGGTGATGTCAGATAAAATTGCTCCACGTTAGAATTGCACGACACTTTCCAACATCCGTTCCCTGATGTTTAGCCACAGAAGCACCTTCAGTTCTCTCTAGGCTGGCTGAACCGTTGTCAATACATTGGCCGCTTTATGACTGCCCAAGCAGTGCGCCTCATTCCTTCACACCTCCCCCTGCAAGTCTGAAAGGATAAATCGACCTTGTCGCAGTTTGAACTTGAAATCCTGAGACTCGCACTCAAATTGTCCCTGAAACTGCGCAAACCGAGGAAATATGACGAAGAAAGCGAGAGAGACATAAAAGACGATTTAATTTGAAGATAAAGCAGCGACGGGCGGATGTGCGTATTGCCTGCTTTAAATACTGAAGATAAAAATGCATTTTGCTGTTTAGTTTGATCTAGACTGCGAAGCATCTAATTAAAACTGATGCGCTTGTTTAGTTTTCAATTCATCACAGGTGGGCTCATATTAATGTGAAAATGAATGTAAATCACCAGCATTTGGAAATCTCGCCAAGTGTCATTCTCATTATTAGACCCTGCCTGGTAACGGGGTTTGAAAGCCTGCTTCAGGAGCAGCGTTCTCTCCTATAAAGTATTATAAAAGCGTGGCGTTTGTCAACTCTTAACTGAAAGACCAACGAGGCAGTATTAGAGATGTCTCTCTTACTAGTAACTGATCAGGCCTAGGGTGACCACCTAGCATATACGCAGGAGTGTTTAAAAAATACAGGACAAAGGACAAAAAATCAGGGCAGAGGGTCAACGTTCAGGACAAAAGGTCAATGTTTCAGACACATCCAAGGAGAGGTCACAGCCCAGTACTTTATCAGTGCGTTTATCTACAGGTCACAGCCCAGTACTTTATCAGTGCATTTATTTACTAGCAGGGCCGGCTTGAACGCTGGTGCAGCCCGGTGCGACAATTTTTTTTCGGATTTCCTCACTACCACCAGGCAAAAATGCCCCTAATCTCTCAATTGCCCCTCTCTAACATACATTTAATTTCTTTTAAAACCCCCAAAACAAACCCTTTTTAGCAACATTAGGAGTAGATAATAAAAGACTGTTGGAAAAACACATAAGGCCTCACTTATGAAAACTGTTGCATCGCTGTCTCAAGGAATGACAGATACGTCAGTATTACTGACGTATCTGTCAGCGCAAAAGTGACGCATTGCTGGGGTGTGTCTGAAAAGAGACGCAACTCCAACAATGTGTCCTTTCACATGGGGCAAGCCCCCTGCGGAAGGGTCTGCGTCAGTCTTACGCCTGCTGTGAGGCAGGCGTAAGACATTGACGCAGTAGCGTCCTAGAAGTTGCGCAGTGAAATCTCATAGATTTTACTGTGCCGTTTCTGTAAGGCTTTTTGCGGGGGAACGCCTACCCTGCATACATTATACCTAATGCAGGTATAATTTGGAGAAGGGCTTTACAAAGTGATGCATCTACATAGATGCGTAACTTTGGAAATAGGGCGCAAAGTAGCGCATATTTTACGCTGCCGGTGCATCGCATAAAGTGACGCAACGGCGGCGCAAAAGTGATGCAGGGGCTCATGAATAAGAACCATAAAGTTCTAACCAACGGTATGCAGTTTGCATGCAGCTCTTTTTTATCATAATAGTCACTGTTCTAGCTGTCAGCATGAAATACAGATATATGATCTGCACAGTACGCCTTCTTTGCAGCAGGCATATTAATACTCTGTACTACCTTTTGGTGAGTCAAAGCTGACACTAGACAAAACTCCAATCCCTCTCTCTCTCTCTTCCAGAAACATTAATTACAAGAGTTATCTTGTCAGGTTCATTGCTGACTGAAAGCTGGACACACAAAGAACTTTGCAGCAGGTTGTAGTGATAACATAATGTTTCTCCACATAGTCCTTTGTTAGTGTTGATGTGTTCACATCATCTTGTGTGTTCTTTGCATTTGTAAATGTTAAATACTGATTCAAGCTCATGCATACCATTCATTCACCATAGCATCCATCCACTGCTGGGCCAGTTGTGGTTTGGATACCCTGGAGGCTGGACCTGCTGGACGTGGGCTCCCACACATGATTATAACACACCAGCGCCTTAGTATGTGAACATCCCGCCAAACACATTGAACTAGTTCGCTTCTTGTTAATATCAAGTGGAAGTGCGGATTATATAATATGTCCTAATCTATTGGGCCTGGAGGGATCTAAGATATATAACAATGTTCCAAAAGACCATCCTGTATAATTTGTGAAAGGTGGTGGATCTTCTCAATAGACCTAAGAATAAATTTGGTAGTAAATATCTTGTCCTGAAGGAGGTGGTGTGCATCAAGTGTTGTCCACCGAAATGCTGCGTCAACATTTTATGATCTGGAACAGATGAGAGATTCATATGATAATGGTTTTAACATAATTCATATTGTGTATGATTTTATTGAATGATGTAGTTGATTCATGATGTTTTTATATATGGAATGGAATGTTGTTGCTTTATGACAAGAACTATAATAATAGCATTTTGTACTAGAAAATACTTTTTAATAAATGAGAGACCTTTACATGCAACTATGTTCAGTGTTGAGATAGAGGAGGGACTGCGTGTAAGGATATATCCAGACCTTATATGATCAAACAAAATGAATCTGTATTGTTAGCAGCCAGAGTGATTGACACAAAAAGGAACACATTCTTGTTTGTAATCTTCATTATAGGCATAAAAGCATGTTGGTCTATTTATCACATGCTCCCATGTAGGTGCCAGAGAATCCACGGCATATCTCTTGGCGTGCGCATCTGCAATTGTGTGTGGGCCAGAAAATCCACAACTGCTCTCTCGGCGTGCGTGTCCACCTCACGTTCGTCCGAAGAGAGACTACAGAGACTACAGAGTACAGCCCTGAGGAAGTCGTCAGCGGTGACACACCCATTAATGAAACATGTGATGGCTGGCAGAAGAATCCGAATTCACATTAAAGAAAAGATTGAAGAACATAAGGAAAATGGGATGGGTCTTATTTTGCATTTGTATAACATTGCGTGTGCTACGAGACTTGCTTACCTCTGTGTTAGGGATGCAGCAATGAAAACCCTTCTCTTTTAGCACTGCACCAAAAAAACATGCTACAATACTTTGTGTATTGTGTCTTGAGTGCCTAATTCCCTTAATCTCCCCCTAGTAGACAACAGCATCTCATGTATTGTTTGCACTTGTAAATGTTAACAATTGATTCAAGCTCACACACCACATTCCTTTTCCATGGCATCCAAATACCGCTAAGACAGTTTCGGTTTGGATTCCCTGGAGGTTGGTCAAGCAGAACCTGGGCTCCTGCATTTAGGATAATAAACTTCCGCTTCTTGTGTGCCAGGTTATTGTTAAACAGAAGCCCCCCATGAGGTCAGCGCCCCATTCCCTGCAGGCGTCCTCTGCGTCCACTCTACTATTCTCTACATAGCACTTTTAATTCACCATGGTCTTTATGTGATTGACTCTAGGTATGCTGCATTCAGGTAGCACATTATGTTCTTGTTCAATAGTAAACAGCATCCGCCTTTCCCTAATTTACCCAAACCTTCTTGGAGAGAAAGCACCTGCAACATTTTCATCATGTTTCTAAACATTTTAAAAACTGTGGCAACCAGTTTGGTAAACATTGAGGTAAGTGGCGTTCTAGTTTAGAGAAGTTGAACAAAAACATCAGGCTCACCTCAAACTCCAGGGGATTTTAAACCTAAAAAGATTTAATGAGGCAGAGCAGATGGTGTGGTCGACAGTCCCACACCTAATGTTAGGATGTGAGGTACCCAAATTTTGTCTGTAGTCTCAAAGCACTAGTGTGCGTACTGGACCCTACATTTATCTCAGAACTGGAAGCCCAATCTGACAATCAAAAAGATTTAAAGAGCAGAATGAAATCAAGATCAGATGGGAGATCCACAGCAACCGATTCAAAGGTTTGTTGCTCAAAAACAGACGAATAAGGAAGAGAAGAACAAGGTGGCACATTTCCTAAAATAAAACAAGATGGGTCCGCCATGAAGATCAGAAAGTATTGCCTACCTGGGGTGTTGTCTCAGCAGAGAGAAGAGAAGCAAAAGAGGCACTGTCACATGGTTAAACAAGAAGCACCCGCACACCCTGCCAAACTCTGTTGGTTCAATGGTCCGCTGGCCATGCTTGTGAAGGATGAGCGGGGACAGACCCTTAACAAGGTTGTGCCCTGGGCACCTGCCAACTCTGTTAATGTCTTAAAATGGTTCTGAAGTTGAGCCAAGGCCAAACCAGTGATCTGGCTCATCCCTAAGTGCCAAAGTACATGTAGAATCTTCAAAATATTTGGGATGTACATTACACAAGAACAATATAAGAACATGATAAAGATTTCTAAATGTAAGAAGCATTTAACATACAGTAGTGTTTCCCCTTTTTATATAATTAATCCTCAGATTTATCTGGGAAACAGTTACCTTTCAATATCTAGGGATTAATATCTACTATTCCCCTACTGATTTGTAGGATGGAATCTGGGTAGAGCTACACGGTCCCTTTGAGACAAGTTTGCTTTTTGGTCTTCTCTCCTTCTTTCAGTAATGTTCTGCCTGGCACTAGTGAAGATGCTGGTGCTTCACGGTTATTGTAATATTTCGCAAACCTTCCCCTACTTATCCCTCGTTCCTTTTTCAGACACTTCCCACATCTGATTTGGGGGCCTGGGTGATACAGGTTAGCTCGTCCCACTCTAAAGCTACCTATGACTGGATTAACCCTTTCCGACTTATAATGCTATTGTTTAGCTGCAGAGCTCCAATGGGTGGCTCGCTCGCTGGCTGTCTGGCCGCGCCCTTGCATGAGACAGGGTTTACCTATAAAGACTTTAAGGAAGGCTTACTGCCCTACTCATTGTTTCCTACCAACCATTCTGCCCAATGCCTCCTGATTTTATTGCACACAGCTTTCTCTTGCCTTACTAGAACCCGTAAACTCACTAACACAAAGAAACCCTATATTCCTGCACTACCTTTGCTAGACCTCGCCAATCACACAGGATGGGTTTGCTTAGGGCAACTCCATTAGTGGCATGCTCCAGGACTCTCAAAATTGGAGGATTGTTTTTGTTGACGGCAAGCTACTACATTTTCAAACCCTTATGGTGGACTACTATCTTCACCTGGGTCAATTCCTTACTTACGAACACCTTAAACAATCATTTAATGCCCTATTTCATGTCCTACACCTAGCACCAAGCCCACATAAGGTGTGCCAGATGCTATACACCATAGGGACTGCCAGCAAACTGATAAGATGCCTGTAACGAGCGTTCCTGCATCATGGGGTCCACGATGCAGAATGAGCTAAAATACTGGAATATCCCCATAAAGTATTGTGCAGCTCCTGTTTTTAGTATGCTCAATTCAATATTCTGATCCAAGCCTACCTTACACCTGCCAGAATTAACAAAATATACCAGGGAGCGGCTGCTGCATGTCTTTACTGTATGAAATTAGATGCTAATTTGCTTCATATGCTTTGGTCTCACACCACATCCCTTTCATACTGGCAGAGAGTTCTCAAGGTGCTGTCTACCACAATGGGCTATGTACTAATGAAGTCCAAAGAAGTGGTCCTATTGGGCACATTCCCTCATCCTAAGTTCGAGAAACCCTCCATGAAGTTCCTTAACCTTACTCTTCTTCTGGCAAAGTGCAATATTACACTGCCCTGGAGGAAATCACTTCCACCAACTATCGTAAGTTGGACCAAGGTCTCGCTCTCCTAGTTTCAATCTAAGAGCACGCTGTCACACAGGGAGGAATGAGCTGGTCTAAGAAAATATTTTATTGTACAGAGGTGGGATATTTTGGTGGAGGGCTTTAAAGACTGCACCAAGGATGATACTGTCCCCCATAATCCACCACTGACACATACACTCTTGTTTCTATGTACTAATTGTTCTTGCCAAATCTAGGCAACTACACAAGGCAGTAGTTTAAGGGTGCCCATCTCCGACACACTCTCACAATTTTCCATATAGAACACTTTCTTCTATGCACCACAAGATTCATTGCTCTACTTCCTTAGATTGATAGTTAAGGCAGCGTTGACTGGGCAGGTGGATGGGGAGGGACAGTTTATTATGGGTCAGTTTGTTACACATAAATGCTTTTGAAATTATGTGCTAATGCTGCATAAATATATCTGGCCCAGCACTGGTCTTCTGTAAATGTATGATGGAATCTGTTGCTACCTACCTGCTTACAATCAAGCTATGTAACTTCTTTTGGCATGAATGAATGAATATTTGTAAAGCGCACTGCTGCCCCAGCAACGGGGTGTCCTGGCGCTGTACTCATACCACTGTGGAACCCTACCTGGCTTTTTCCTGTGAAATGTCCACTCCTGGTCACCCCCAAGGTGAAGCCAGGCATCCCAGCACTGTTGTGGAGATTAAGCAAGCTATTGCCCAGAGTTGCAGAGTGGGACCCATGATTAGAATAGGCACCAAGGAAAGAATTATCAGGTCCGGGGAAATTGAGCCCAAGACCCACCGAGGCAGGAATTGAACCCTTGACCTGGGCCAGACCTCTGCATCAAGGTCTGCCGCTCTAACCATTGAGCCACACTTCTCCACAACAAAAATATCTTTAGAAACATATAGTAGTGTTTCAATGTAGTATGTTAGATTGCAACATTGCATTGACATGTATTTAAAGTCAAAGTTGACAAGCATGAACTTTAAAACATTCTTTAACACTGCCATCAGTAGTGAACAAGTGAACCAATTATCTGGTGTCCCTTTCATCATGGCCAATATTACTGCTATGTATGCTGGAACATTACAGGCTAATAAAACATACAAGTGAGTTTTTTGCACATAGTCCATCTTAAACTGAATTACTTGAAAGTGCTCTCAAATTTCACTATCAAGTACATTAAAAACATGAAGTACATTCATTTGACTTAGATTACATAATTTAGTCATGCAGGGAATTAAGGATTTGAACCCAGGCTTCCCAGTCACATACTGACTACATTAATTCCTTTTTCTCATTCTCCTTTAAAACCAGAAAAAAGGGTTTTTGTACAGTTTGGTAAGATGAATAGTATACTGTGCTAAATAAATACAGATCACTGGATAATCTGACACAATATCTAAAATTGAAAAAGGTACATAATGAGGGTAAGGGAAGGCGGGACACCATATACCGATGTCACTGGATTTTTCAGACATTACAGGGCAGATTTATTAAGGTTTTGTTTCGCCCTTGAGCAATGCAGCGTGACGCAAAACCTAAAATTAGATTTACCATGCCATACAGAGACACCCTGCAACGCTTGGAAAATCTGATCTAACGCAAGTCAGAACAAGTCACTGCCTTTCATTACACTATGCCGGAAAGGTGTTATATGGGTAGAGCAAGAGCATGGATGGACCGTAGCACCCACCCATGTATTCTGAGGATTCCCAGATTTACCAACACTGGTAGACCTGGGAATCTGTTAAAACTGTATGCCTTCCCACTGGAGACACAACAAGGAGAAATATCTTTATTTCTCCTTGTTGTTTCTTCTTTCTAAGAAAGAGGAAAATACCTCTAAGGATTATCTTCGTGCAAGAAGGGGTCCCTTCTTTTACAAAAACAATCCTGCCTGTAGAATAGGCACCCTTGTACCACAGCGCAAGGGTGCTTGTGTTGGTGCTGGGCTACATATTGTGCACCAGTGGAGGCAGAGCACAAGAATGCGCTATATCTTGATATATATGGATCATTCCTGCCCTCTTCCTTTCACACAGCACAGCAAGTTGTCTTGCTACGTTATTTAAATGTTTTTAAATCTGGCCCTACATAATTATACAAAGCAGCAGTCGAAGTGCATTAAAAAAGTATGAATACTGCAATGGGGATGGGGTCAATGAATGCAGAGCCAAAATCAAAGGCATGGCTAAAAAGATCAACATATTCTGTAACTATTTTGTTGATCTTTCACCATTAAGTAACTACATATAAAATAATGCACATCTTAAATGGAAAATAAAGAAAGTTAAACTAATCAGTGGGAAATGCAATATTTTATATTATGATATCTCTGTTGGTTAATGCAATCACTACAGGGGCCTAGCTGTGCAACCAGAGCCCATAGAATTGAATCTTGTTTGGTGCAGCAGAGAAAAGAACCTTGTGTCTTTTTAGTGCTACGAGGTCCCTGAAAGCACTGTTAATGTGGAAAGAGTGGAAAGAGTGCTGTCCTGAGGCGGAAAGCCGGGACTGTTGTTTTGATCGTAAATTGCTGCTACTATTTTAAAAAACTGCTGCTATTTGTTTTATACAGACTGCGTGTATGAATAATGTCCCATGTGTTTTAAAACGTAAAGTGGAGAGTGCAGGGCGCGAACCCCCGATCCCACCTCACCGGTCCCGCCATCTTGTGTGAGGGGGACGAGCTGGGCGAGCATTCTAGTGCTCCGCCCGCCCGCCCCTGACTCTACAAAAGCTCCTGACACCCTGCCCTCGCTGATTGCTAGCGTGGAAAGAGTGGAAAGAGTGCTGTCCTGAGGCGGAAAGCGGGACTGTTGTTTTGATCGTAAATTGCTGCTACTATTTTAAAAAACTGCTGCTATTTGTTTTATACAGACTGCGTGTATGAATAATGTCCCATGTGTTTTAAAACGTAAAGTGGAGAGTGCAGGGCGCGAACCCCCGATCCCACCTCACCGGTCCCGCCATCTTGTGTGAGGGGGACGAGCTGGGCGAGCATTTTAGTGCTCCGCCCCGCCCACCCCAGACTCTATAAAATGTTACCCTGGCCTAGGAAGCGCAGCGGACGAGCGCAGCGGGCGCGCTGGGCGTGCGCCGAAGCCGCGCCAAAGCCAAGCCCGTCTGCGCCCGTCCGCGACCGGACACGGCCCAGGGCCAAAACCCCTGGTCCTGTTACCCGGATCCTTTGGAGTAGGGACGAGCTGTTAAATCTGTCCTCCGCCACATGCAGGCCCGGCCTTCACATCTTGCATACAGGGGTGGACACAGGCTGCAGATACTGCCAATATCGGTTTAGTACTGCAATGTCAGATGTCTGGGGCAGCCCCTCCCTGTCGTGCGGCTTGCTCAATGTGAGATCGTTGCGCTGCCATAAGCTCGACATCCACGACTTACTCATGGATAGACAAATGGACCTGTTATTCCTCACAGAAACATGGCTGGATGCACACTCCGACCCTGACATCATTCAGGCATTGCCGGAAGATTATCTGATGGTTAGATTGGATAGATCTGAGGGCAGAGGAGGAGGCATAGCGCTTGTATTTAAACACCACCTGGCCTGTCAACTGGAACCAGTCCATCTGGCGGCAGGTGAGGTGGGGGTGTTTACAATAAAAATCAATGGGGGCACCACTGTGAAGGGTTACTTAGTCTACCGCCCACCTGGTCCCCTGGCAAGGTTCAAGGGCACTCTTATAGAATGTGTCACGGAGATAGCGCTGCGGAGAGACAAGTTTCTGCTACTTGGAGATCTTAATATGCATCTCGAAGATTTGTCAGATAAAGGAGCGAGGGAGTTCGTGCAGGAACTTCAAGCACTTCAACTAGAGCTTAAAAGCCAACTTCCAACACACCAACATGGCCATCTACTTGATCCAGTATTTGCAAACTGGGAGGAAGTAAGTGCGGCTCCCCCAGTGCCTCTCCCGTGGACTGATCACTTCTTGGTACCTTTCGATATCTCTCTCCCCAAGCATAAGGCGACCGTTACCACTCCTCTCAATTATCCCAGGCGCAAATGGGCTAGGTTCTCCCTGACCAAATTCCATGAGGCTCTCACAGCCGATGGCCCCCCTGGAGGCGATGACGCGGATTTGGCAAATAAATTGCTCAACGACCGCATCACGGCTGCACTGGACCGCACGGCCCCATTGGGTTATCCTAAGGAGGGCGGGCGTAAACAAAGTACGGCACCCTGGTTCCATGAGGAGTTGCGCGGTGCCAAGAGGGAGTGCAAGCGAGCGGAAAGGCAGTGGAGGGTAGCCTATGATAGTCAGGCGAGAGAGAGATATCTCGTCAATAGACGAGCATATCACAATCTGATTAGGAGAACTAAAACCGCCCACTATACCAGAAGAATAATGGATGCAGAGAACTCAGCGAAAGAACTGTTCTGTGTATACAAATCTCTGGCTGTCCCCAAATCCTCAGCTGGATCAGAGGACTGCTCTGCGGCTGCCTGCAATCGCATTGCCGAGTATTTCGGCGACAAAGTGTCCAAAATTTACTCCACCTTTCCCGCCCAACCAATGGTAGGAGGAGAGTTCGTAGCACCAGTCAGAGAGGTGAACGGACATAATCTGCTGCTCAACTTCTCCACCCCATCAGCAGAAGACCTGATCAAAATATGTAGATCAGTAAAGTCAGGCTCCCCACGGGACCCAGCGTCTCCTAAACCAGTGTTTCCCAAACTGTGGTCCGCGGACCCCCAGGGGTCCTTGACACATTCCCAGGGGGTCCGCAGACAGCAGTTTTAAAAGCACTTCAAAGTTCCTTGCAGAATTGGCAGTTTTCGAGCAACCATAAAAGTGTCAAGATAACACCAGTGATTAATGTACCTGATGGAGAGAGAGAGAGAGAGAGGAGAGTTTTGTCCAGTGGCAGCTTTAATTTATCTAATGTAGCACAGAGGGTTAATATGCCTACTGTAAAGAACATGTACCATGCATTTAATTTCTTTTAAATTTCATGTGCATAGGTCAGTCGGTTACTTACTACTTTTGTCAGTAACTTATTTTTCTTCCCAGATTGTCGTATCCTGGTGCATAATAAGGTCTTCATTTACTATTCTTTAAAAGCTAATAAAATTCAATATGTAATGATAACTGTGTTGTAGACTGCACCATTGTTTCCCAAAAACTTTTGGGGGAGAGCATTCCAAAGCCCCCTCTGTAGTGGCCAGGCTCACTCATTTCACTTGGTATGCACCGTATGGGGACTGGTCTGAAAATATTTTCTAGGGCTGCTTTTGGTTTCCAGGCTGGACCTGGTAGGAGCAGGAGCCTCATACTGCAAAATAAAACCAGCCATGTAAAAGTTTGTCACTGGGATGCAGCACCAATCTTCCCATTAAATTATTTAGTTATTTGCAAATTTTTTCAATATAAAATTTTAAGAGGGATATTTACAATAGTGGAGGAGCGGGTCGTTAGCCTCCTTGGCTTAATGACACGGTCCACCACTTCGGAAACGTTGCGCTGCACCATATTTACAAGAATGTGGTGCAGCCCTGCGTTTCCCCCTGCGCTGGCGCTACACTTAGCAGGGTAGCGCCAATGCAGGCACCCTTGCACCATAGTGCAAGTGTGACTGCATGCAGGGGAAGATTATTTATGTACAGGAAGATCCTCCTTCCTGAACGTAAAAAACCCAAGGCGTTTTGCTTTTTCCATGTGTACTGCGTAAGGCAGCACACATGGAAAAAGCGAAATCGAGGAGAAATAAAGCATTTCTCCTTGTTTCGTCAAGTTAAGTCCAGGTGTTTCCTGGTTTTAATTTTGGCGCAGCCTCCTATATACGCTGCCCTTGTAAATAGGAGGCAGCGTTAAAAAATCAATGGGTGTTGCTGTGGAACGCCCATCGCAACACCCACTGCCCACCTCTTTCACGTTAAGTATTGCATGAAAGGGGGTCTTATTTGCAAAGCAGCGTTAAGCCACAGTAAATGTACATAAGGCGAAGCCCATATCGCCACGGGAACATCGCAAAAAGTGACGTTCCCATGGGGATAGGGGCTTGTAAATATGCCCCAAAAATTGTCAGTAATTCGAGGTTTTTTTTGTGTACATCTGTGTTTATTTTGTTCGAATTACTGTTTTAATGTTTGAAATTTAAATCCTACAAATTGCTTGGGGGTCCCCGGCTTCCGGTGGTGCCTCAATGGAGGTCCACAGGAGTGAAAAGTTTGGGAACCACTGTCCTAAACGGTTGGGTGACAGCTTGGCGACACTAGAACCATATATCAGGCATCTGTTGGACATTTCCTTCAGGTCCAGCACCTTGCCACCGGAGTGGAAACAGGCAGTTGTGCTCCCCCTCCGTAAGAAGCCTAATATCAGCTTCGAAAAGCTGGAGAATCTGCGTCCCATCTCTCTCCTACCCTACTTCTCAAAAGTAGCGGAGAAGGTGGCAAATTTGCAGCTAATGCAGTTTGTGGAAGAGACAAATCTCCTCCACCCCACCCAGTTTGGATTCAGACCTCGACACTCGACTGAGTCGGCGCTCCTCATGGCATCGGAATCCATCAGACAGGGGGCCGACGAGGGCCAGACTATGGCCCTGATCCTGCTGGATCTCAGCGCCGCTTTCGACACTGTAGCACATTCCATCTTGCTACAGTGTCTGAACAAAGCAGGGGTGGCTGATACAGCGCTAAAATGGATCCAGTCGTTTCTATCTGGCCGAGGTTTCCAAGTCAGGCAGGGCGACTGCTACTCCAGGCGAGTGGCGCTGGATCAGGGGGTACCACAGGGCTCGTCCCTAAGCCCAACGCTTTTTAACCTTTACGTTGCCCCGGTTGCCTCCATAGTTGAGAAGCATGGTCTGCGCATGGTGTCATACGCTGACGACACGCAACTAGTCATCTCCCTATCGCGTGCACCCGGTCTTGCGGCGG
The DNA here is from genome assembly GCF_964261635.1 of Lissotriton helveticus. NCBI lineage: Eukaryota > Metazoa > Chordata > Amphibia > Caudata > Salamandridae > Lissotriton > Lissotriton helveticus. The sequence goes on along the minus strand of NC_136063.1, from coordinate 595,000,071 downwards.
ACATCTTCAGAGCATGCATGCAAGATCTTGCTGCGTGGTGGCCGCCCTGCTTGGGACCTGCACCCACTCCCTGCCGGGAGGCGAGGAACTTAGGTGTCTGGTTCGATTCAGATCTGACCTTTGGCCCCCAGGTAAACAGGGTGGTCGGCACCTGTTTTGGAATCCTCAAAACCATCAGGAAGGTACTGGAGCTCCTTCCCACCAAAGCCCGCAGAACACTAGTGCACGCTTTAGTCACGTCTAAGATGGACTATGGCAACCTGCTCTATCTGGGAACCCTTGAGAAGAACCTGAGCCGCCTACAGGTCTTGCAAAATGCCGCTGCCCGGCTGGTGCTCAGACTGCCTAGAAGATCAGCCTCGAAAGCCGCGCTCCAGGCCTTACAATGGCTCCCGGTCAGAAGCAGGGTAGAATTCAAGGCCCTCTGCACCTGTCACCGGATCATTAACGGCAGGGCACCCCTCCCACTTCAGGGTCTCCTGACACAATACGAGCCTTCACGCGCACTCAGGTCCTCTGGATCAGGGCGCCTGACCATCCCTAAAGTGACCAGAGCTAGGATGGGTGGCAGATCCTTTAGGTACCTTGCCGCATCCAGCTGGAACAAACTCCCGGTAGAGCTGCGTTTGGAGCCTACAGAGTCTATATTTAGAGCCAAGCTAAAAACATTCCTCTATGTCAAATAGCGGACCTTCCCCTCAGCACCCCCTCTGGCAACGCTTGCATCTTAGCGCGGGGACACGCCGTTGTGCGTCACCATGCGCTCTACAAGACCCCCTATTATTATTATTATTATTATTAATGTGTAAGTCATTATTTTAAATGTGCATTACACACAGTATAATATAGGCTGTCACAAAAAGAGCATATACATTTAGGTTAAAGTTAAAAGTGCTTCTAAAGTATAGATTTCAGAAATATAATGAAATGAAATGAAAAACATTTATAAAGCGCATAGCTACCCTGAGGCATCACAGCCCTGAGATCGGACGTGGACAGACAGAGAAGGCCCATGATTAAGTGTAATTTGGAAAAACCAGTTTCTAGGAGTTTACGGAAGGGCAGCAGGTTAGGCTCCCCCCGTATATGGGGGAGGAGTGTTCCATAGTCTGGCGGAGTTGTAATAAAAGGAGCATCCACCACATCTAGCTCTCTTTATTTTCTGGAGCATGGCAAGAGAGAGGGACGCCGATCCGGGTTCCTGCTAGGTTGGTATGGAGTGATCATAGATCGGCTGATTGCCGGTCCATTCCCCCAATAAGACTAATGTTCAATACACATTGCCTTAAAATATATTCTCTCCCTGACAGGCCCCCAGTGAAGGCTCCTCAATATAGGTTTTGTGGATTGCTGGTAAGGGATCTGGAGGAGCAGGCGAGCTGCACAGTTTTCGAGGATCTGGAGTTTGTGGGTAGTGGATTGGGGCGCTCCTTAATAAAGGGCATTCCCATAGTCTAGGCGGGATAGGCTAAGAGCCTGGACCATAATTCTTCTTGCCTGGAATAGGAGGAGAGGGAGTATTTTACGTAACATTCTCAACAGGCCGTAACAAGTGGCCGATAGTTTTGCTGCCTGGTAGTCAAAACTCAGCGAGCGGTCCAGCCAAATGCCTAGGCTTTTGATCTGGTTTTTTGGTTCTGGATCAGGGCTAAAACAGTTCAGCTGAAATAGCTCGGAATTAAAAGATGGCGAGTTACCAAGGAGCATAAGCTCCGTCTTGTCCCCACTGAGTTTTAGGCAAGAGAGTTTCATCTATTTGGCTACCTCCTATAGGCAGCTTCCTAGGTTGTCAGATGACTTCTCTGGATGATTCAATGCCAAAACAAGCTGCGTGTCATCAGCGTAGGTAACAATTTTTATGCCAACTGGATGGACTATCTCTGCCACTGAACTCATATAGACATTAAACAGTGTGGGGCTCAGGGAAGATCCCTGGGGCACACCACAGCTGAGTTGATACATGTGGATATGATGTCGTCTTCAAAGACGTGGAAGGATTGTTCTTCTAAGAAGGACTGCATCCATGTTATGATGCCACCGGTCACTCCCAGACTCCTAAGTCTAAGTATCAGCGTGTAATGGTTAATGGTGTCAAATGCAGCGCTGAGGTCCAGGAGAATGATTGCCGCTGTACCTCCTTGATCCAGAATTCTCTTGGACTCCTCAGTCACTGCTAATATGGCGGTTTCAGTCCCGTGTTGGGGTTGGAAGCCAGTCTGCAAAGGGTGAAAAAGATTGTTGGATTTTAAAAACACTACCAAAATAGTGTTGACATGCCTTACCAGGATCTTACTCAGCCTAGGGTGGAGGGAGATGGGGCGATAATTCCCCAGATTATCCTGATCAAGGTTAGGATTTTTTAGATAAGCCTTCACCATTGGGCACTTCCATGCAGGGGGGACCACTCCAGTGGAGATAGAAGCATTGACCAAATAAAGGATCACTGGAAATATGTTTCCAGTGACTGAGGTCAGAGCACGGGGAGGTTCAGGGTCCTTGGGGGAGCCTGATTTTACACGAGCCATGATGGCGTCTAATGTTACAAGTTCCAATAGGGGGATTTGCTCCAATACTGCTTGGGTACCATAGGCTGGTGCAATGAAAGGAGCTGAATTTTGTTGACTGCCAATAGAAGGCAAAGTTGAGTATATATTTTGTATTTTCTGGTTGAAGAACTCAGCCAAGTTGTTACAGCGGGCAAGGGCACCATCTATGGTTGGTTGTTGCTGCGGCATGGTTTTAGAGACCCAGAAGATTTCCTTTGGGGAGTTAGATGCTAGATTAACTTTTTCCTCAAAAAAGGAGGCTTGCACAGCTTTAATTCTGGCTTTATAGGTTGTAATAGCCTCCCCATATCTTAGTTTACTGGATTCTCCATAGTCCTTTCTCCATTTTCTCTCCAACCTTTTACAGATTTGTTTCAGTTCCCGTAACTTCGGGGAGTACTATGTGGAGATTCTCGGCCTACATTTGTTGTAAGTGGATCTCTTAGGAAGAATGTCATCTAAAGTACTTTGGATCCAGTTGTTAAATTTATTATTGGCCGAAATCAGGTTCGGATCACTGGCAGGCCTAGTAGCTTCAAGAACTGATATCCATTGTTCAATAGGAAGCTTAGACCAGTTGTATTCCTTGTAATTGACTAAGCTGGAGGAGGAGGTGGGACCTGTAATCGCCCATGATAGGGGGATCAGGAAGGGCCTACCGGTTACTGTGCCATCCAGGACCTTTTATGAACAATAGGAGGACTCGTGGGGGCACTGTGGTTAATATGCCAATTGGGACCTTTGCCTGCTATTTCAGCTAAATACTGCATCTTAAGGACCGTTTTGAAAGCCTTGGGGCTCTCTGGCTTATTTGCTATTTGGGACCCTTGATATATTGAATGAGGAATTCATCTATAAACGCCTTTGTCATATTCCTGTGTTCATAACAGAGGATGACTGCTTGCCGTCTGGAGTTTCCCTGACTTGGGGATACCCATTATTTTTTAAACAAATCTGGGTGAACCAGTGTATAGTGTTCGTATGAAGACACACGCCTTGAACATTTACTGCTTTTGAAGGAGTGAACTATAATTGAGATCTTATTGGATTCTGCATTGGAGACTATCCGATTTTGAGACGCTGCACACTGACGACCATCGGTGTTGCTCTTAAGCTACGCATGTCCAGTTACACTATCAGGAGGCCCTGACGAAGTTCCTGTGGCACTTGGGAACGAAACGCGTTGGCTGTGTGCCGGTTTTAACCAAACTACACTAATAAAGAGAAGATTTCTGGATATTGTTCGCTTCCCAACTGACTTCACTTAGAGTGCACCCTCCTTTTTTGTGGACCTTCTTTGTAATTGACATCTCGCAGCAGCGGATGCCGGAAGTGGTTGCACTCGTACAAAAATATATGAAACTGGTGGGACTCGATGTGCTTGTCCTTGGTCTGCTGCTGAAGGTTTTTTTGTGTTTGGTAATCTTGGGATCAGGAAGTGATCTGACCAGGGTAGCGGAAACGGTTCTCCTACTGCTAGTTCATTGAAATTGCTGAAAATGGAATCGAGTAGGTGACCTTTAATGTGAGTTGGTCCAGATACTCTCTGTTTTAACTGAAGCGCGGATGGATTCACAGTCAATTTTGTGGCAATTGGATCCAAGGGATTATCACCGTGAAGTTGGACGGGAAACTGGCTAGGTTAGCAATGATTTCAGGGAGAGTCTTGGAGAACTGTCTGTGAGCCCCAGATGGGCGGTATATTAATAGGCCAGAAATGTAAGAGTAGGTGAGAAGCTTATGGAGAAGGCGAGGTTCTCACAGTCCGGACAAGGTCTGCGGTGATGAAGCAATTGAACAGATCTTTAAAAATGATTGCTATACCCCCCTCTCCAAGCAGCGAAAAAAAGAATCTAGTCATCCTCTATTAAAGAAAGCCTAGCCTCAACCCAAAAGATCCAAATAACTACCAACCCAGCTTGAGACTACCTTTCCCAGCAAACATTTTGGAAAAAGCAATGAATACACTACTCTCCACTTACATACAGGATTATCAACTTCTAGACCCTACCCAATTCGGGGTTAGAAGCGGTCACAGCATAGAAACTTCTTTAATTATGCCCACTGCAGAAATCTGAGCAATCCTTGACAAGGGAGGCGAGGCAGTAATGGTACTGCTTTGCCTCGCAGCAGCATTTGATACAGTCAACCACTAGTTGCCTGTCACTAAAAGATTAAAATCAAAGAAACTGCACTAACTCTACTCATCCCTGTTCTTGTAGGTAGAGAACTAACAGTCTCCTCTGGAGACTTTGAATCAGAGTCCTTTTCACTGCCCTATGGTGTCCCCATAGGATCCTCTTTTAGTCCAACACTGTTTAATGTGTATGTAACATCATTTGCCGGCCTCATTACTTCCTTCAGATTCTCTCTTACTTCCTATGATGATGACACTACACCAGTCTGTTAGACAGGCAATATATAATCTTAAACATCACAAAAGGTGGTGGATTTGCTATATCAGATCTGCACAACATAACATGTCTCCTTCTTTTATATAAAAAATCATTCATCTAGGTATGAAGTCCAATTATTGAGTGCAACTTAGGTGTATAATGCTTATCCACCTCAAGCATTCACGATAGACAATCTACCCACCGAACAGTGTTGCAGAGTGTCAAATCAACAGAAGACAAAAACACCAGCGCACATCACTACAAGTCTCTTTTATCCTTGTGCATTCAGCACTTTTCATGACTTTGTACAGACAATTCTTCTTAATCCAAAGGAGTCGCGTTGGGTAGACAAATTTGATTTTTATTTGTTTTGACGCAAAATGCTTCACAGCCGACGCTCGTTTCGCCCTTTGCGGGCTTCCTCAAGGCAAATTTTCAATGTAATCAGCATCTGTATTTGTCCGAACTTGTCACTTAAAATCACTCTTAATGCAAGCTTCACCCAAAATATGTTCCAATCGGGAAACATCCTTTACAACGAAACTTTTACAACGCAGTGCTTTTACAACGCAGGTTTTACAACAAAAAACATTACAACGCATTGCACTGGGGGGCGCTCTAGGATAGGGAATAGATTTAATTTACTATCCAACACCTTCCCTAGTGTCCACGGGGACTGGAGTTGGAATAGTAAATTAAACTATTCACTATCCAGCACCCCAAAGCGCTATGCGTTGTAAAGGTTTGCGTTGTAATACTTGCGTTGTAACAGCATGCGTGGTAAAAGCATGCGTTGTAACGTCATACATCCGTTCCAATCTATTCGAACACCAGCAATGAACGCAGTAATCCTCATTTATTATTTTTCAGGAGCCATGATAAGTTCCATCACAAAAAGCCGTAACTTCAATTAGACCTCCATATTCAGTTTTCGTGACTCGATCACGAAAACTGAATTTGGAGGTCTAATTGAAGTTACGGCGTTTTGTGATGGGACTTATCATGGCTCATGAGAAATAATAAATGAGTATTACTGCTTTCATTGCTAGTGTTCAAATAGATTGGAACATATTTTGGGTGAAGCTTGTATTAAGAGTGGATTTTAAGTGACAAGTTCGGAAAAATACAGTGCTGATTACATTGGAAATTTGCCTTGAGGAGGCCCGCAAAGGGCGAAACTTGCGTCGGCTGTGAAGCATTTTGCGTCAAAAGAAATAAAAATCAAATTTGTCTACACAACACGACTTGTTTGGATTAAGAAGCATTGTCTGTACAAAGTCAAGAAAAGTGCTGAATGCACAAGGATAAAATAGACTTGTAGTGATGTGCAATATATAATCTTCATTGGCTACCTGCCAAACAGAGAATAATTTTTAAGGCCATGTGCATAATGTTTATTTATTTATTTATTTATGAGACTAATAAAAGCGCGAACAAATGCCCAAGGGCGTCTAGGCGCTGTGGACGTGGCAGAAAAGAGGGGTAGAAAGTTATTGATTAAACAACCATGTCTTTATTTTTCTCCTGAAGATGGTTAAGGTAGGGCATGATCTGATATCAATGTCTAAGGAGTTCCAGAGTTTGGCGGTTGACACAATGAACCGAGGATCGCCCCAGGAGGCTGTTTTAGTTCATGGCACTGCCATTAGGAGAGCGTTCGTAGAACGCAGAGATCTGTTGGGAGCATAGAATGCAAGGGAGTTGAGGAGAAAACGGGGTCTTTGTTTGCGAGAGGCTTTGTAAGCAATACAAAGGGCTTTGAACTTTACTCGGTTTTTGACCGTGAGCCAATGATAGCCTTTGATGATGTGGGCAATGGATTTAAACTTTGGGGTGCCTGAAAGCATTCTTGCCACTGCATTCTGCACAGACTGCAACTTATTGATGATTTTATGCTGGGCATTGGCCAGGAGTCCATTGCAGTAATCCAAAGATGACATGACGAAAGCAGTGACCAATGTTTTTCCTTAATTAGGGGGAAGAAAAGGGAGAATCTTTTTGATGGATTTAAGTTTAAAGAAGGATGTTGACACAATTGAATTTGCGTGGGCAGCAAATGTTAGCTTATCGTTTAGGAGAACTCCCAGATTTTTGACTTTTGTAACTGGGTGGGGCGGGGGACCTAGTTCACCGGGCCACCAGGGTCCCGGCCAGGCAGGGCTGAGCTTGCCGAATGTCATTACTTCCGTTTTATTGGAATTAAGCTTGAGGCAATTTGTGGCCATCCAGTTGCTGATGGCCAGCATGCCATGTTGGAAGTTAGCCGCTATTTTCTCTCCATTGTCTTTTATGGCCAGAACCAGTTGGGTGTCATCAGCGTATGAAGTTAGGCTCATCCCCCAGTTATTGATGACTCTTTTCAGGTCTGCCACATAGATATTAAATAGCGTGGGACTGAGGGATGAGCCTCGAGGGACTCCACAGGGCAATGTCTTCTGGGCAGAGCTGAAATTGCCCAGTTGAACCGTCTGGGTACGATTGGAGAGAAAGGAAGCGAGAAGATCTTTGGCTTCAGCCTGGATGCCTATAGCCTTAACACGGTCGATCAGAATGTTATGATCGACCGTGTCAAAGGCAGCGGTCAGATCTAGCAGGATGAGCACTGCCGCTCCTCCTTGATTGAGAATGGTTCTTATCTCATCGGTGGCTTTGATGAGTGCCGTCTCGGTGCTGTGATATTTACGAAAGCCAAACTGGGTGTCATCCAATAGGATGATAGTCTTCGATATACTGGGAGATTTGAGCATTCATCAATTTTTCTACTAGTTTGGCGGCAAATGGCAGACTGGCAATTGGTCTATAATTTTTTGTGTCTTCAGGGTCAAGGTGTGGTTTTTTCAGAAGAGGTTTGAGGAGGGTATTTTTCCAGATGGTGGGGTAGACCCCAGTACAGAACATGGAGTTAAAGACTTCTGTGAGTTGGGGGGCTACGATATCAGCTACTGGGAAAAGTATGGCAGGTGGGCAGGGGTCGTTTGCAGAACCCGATTTAATGGTAATCATTGTATTAGTTACAGAAATAACGTACGTTTTTTTAAACTGCCTAAACTCGGATGCGGGTTTGATTGTATGCTGGGGGAAAGGGTCTTCTTTGGTTCGGTCGGAGAAATTGGTGTAAATGTTATGGACTTTGTCAAAGAAATAGCTGGCGAGGTTATTGCAGAAAGCTTGCGAAGGTGTGGGGATCACTTGAGGGGGTAGATGTGAAAGTTTAGATACAACCTGATAGAGTTGTTTGTTAGAGTTTTTGGCTTGCTCGATCTAGGAGGAGTAGTAATGATCCCAAATTCAGACTTTCCTCTTGGGACAGAAGACATTTTTTGGTCAATGCCTCAAAAACATGGAATACTCTTATTTAAATATTACATCTATAGCTGATCACCTGGACAGTAAGGCTCTGAAAACTTGACTTTATAACAGCCAAGACTAACAGTCTCTTTTCCCCTTGAACTGTGAAGATTATTGCTATTAGAAGCAGCAACAATACACCTCTGGGTATATGTGAGCTCTATAAATATTTTTAACATAACATTAAAAATGATCTTGACATGAATTGGACCCCGACCACAACCCACCAAAAAAGACAAGGGAAAACAAAGGTTCCTGAAAGCCTTGGAAGTGAGGAAGATGATGAACCAGTGATTGCTCATGTTAAGAGTGGTACAGAAGAAGTTCAGATCACCTCTATTCGACCTGCTCGGAGTCATGTAGTACTACCAACAAACCTGCTTCCATCTTTTCAAGAACCCAAAAACCAACAGCATCTGCCACCTCTGTTGCCACAGTAATTCATTTAAACAGTTTTTATTAGGATGCATGTGTATGTATATTCTTTACAGACAAAGAAGACATGTCTTAGACAGCAGTGTTACATATACAATCAAGATCTTCCCCCACCTCAATGGTCGATGTGGTTGCATACTTCGTAAATGTACGTTTTAGTATATAGCACAAGGAATCCCCAACATGAACCTCTTCTTACCCCCCACCCCTTGGCGCTAGATATAACAGAAGCAATGTATTATTCTCGACCACAAACATGTATAAAAAGCTAAATCACCAAGGGCATTCTAATCATCTACTTGAGGAGACCTTATCTATTGACTAGTTTAATCCAGTAAGAGCCCTCTTAGAGATCACGTACTAAAGAGAAGGTCAGATGTTTCTGTGCTCTGCGGGGCCACGTCAAGGAGAGTAAGTGTCGTCTTCTGTGATGTCTTTAAATTGCTCAAGGAGCATGCCTGCGAAATGAAATACTTCCATAAGCTTGCTCATTCCTCTCTGTGTAGAAATGTGCTTTCAGCTTGGCCACATGTGATCAGCGTGCATAACCAGATAGCTGTGGAAAGGGATGCTATTATGTTTCCCGTGTATAGAAATGCCACAATTAGCTAATATTAGGGCCAAGTACAGGAATTTACCCATGTGTCTCTACAGTGTCGGGTGAGGGGAAATTGCCAAGGAGCACCACTGCTGGCATGTTTTGCCCATTGTGCCTAAGTGTATTTGAAACATCCTGATCCAATAATGCTGTAGGACAGGATAAGCCCACACCATGTGTATAAGATCAGCTTCGACTAGGGAACAATGAAGACAGCCTGTGGCTGCACCTAGCAAATCTTATTTATCCTGGCTGGTGTAAAATAAGCTCTATTAAGGATTTTAAATTGAATATTTCTAAATCGAGCTCCCCGAGTCACTCTGTGGGGATAGTACAGTATCATGTATGACTTTGGCTAAATCCGTCTACCATGCCAATGGCAATGTATTACAGGACTGGTCCATCTGCAGTAAAGAGGCTTTGTAGAACCATCTAATGATCTTGCCCCAGGTGCCCACTGTGTAGAGAATTTGATAGGCTTCATGTGTGAGTGTTAATTTATGCCTCTGCAGTATAGCTCAAAGAGATATCATTTCATGTGTTCATATGTTAGGAGCTGCCCGGGCGGGAGATCACGCTCAGTCAACTCCCTGTTGAGGAATAAATCACCTCAATCTCAATTGGCCTGTCAAGTCGGTTGGCCTACCAGAGAAATGGCTGAAATGAAAGAAATCTGGTTTGCTATTATCCTGTTTACTCTAGTTAGACAAGACGCAGCAATGTGGAACAGAACCATGGGTGGAGAAGGTAAGCATGTAGAGGGAAACAGAGTTGTATAGCAGTCCATCCCTAAATTAGTTCTTAGATAGCCCTGTTTCACAAGGAGAGAACCCTGGTAATAACGTTTAGAATCTGGGACAGCCAGTTCTCCCGCCTTCACTAGAAGCTTCAGCGTGGTCAGGGCTACTGGGCGATGTCAAGTTGTTGAAGTAGGAACAGGGGATGAAAAGGGGGAGATTGACAAAGTAGTAAAGGAGGCGAGGGAGGACCACTATCTTCGAAAAGGCTACCTTACCAGTGACTGAGAGATGTAAAGACGACTAGTAGGTCATCTCTGAGTGGAGAGCTTTTAAGGCTTTGCCCAAATTACCATCCAGAAGTTCCACGGGGGAATGATTTATGTTGATTGCGAGGTACCGTAATGTGGTAATATCTGTTGTAAGTCGGGGATCAAGCCATGTCTGCAAGTTTCTTGCAGAGAAAAGATGCAAGATTTAGCCCAGTTCCCCCAGAGACCTCAGATGGATGCAAAGTCCATAAAGATCTGAGTTATAGAAGATAGGTCCATGGTTGTGTCACTGACATATGGCAGAATATCATCCACATATAACAAGATTATGTGGTTCCATATTTGCACATGTCTGCATCCAGCAGTTCCATTGCCATGATGAACAAAAGAGGTGATGGGGGCAGCCCTGTCTGCCACCCATGTGTATTAGCCATGAAGCAGAGGTACACGTACTCATTTTTACCCAGGCTGTAGGGGCTGAGTGCAATATTTGAATCTATTTTCGCCAACAAGACCCTGTTCCAAACCGTCTCAGTTCTCTATGCATGTAGTCCTAATGGAGAAAGTCAAATGCTTTCTCCAGGTTGAGAGCAATGCACACCACATTAGGGTACTTAGTGGCAGAGTCATCACTGACATGCCACTAGTGGCGAAGACTAAGAGATGTGTTGCGACCAGGAATGAAACCCGCCTCATCATCATGAATTAAGTAAGGCAGTATCGGAGGTAACCAAATAGCCAGGATCTTGATGAGAATTTTATAATCCATATTTAAGATGGAGAGTGGGTGATATACCCCTAGATCTTTTGGGTCTTTATGGGGGTTCAACAGAGTGGTGATAAGTGCACTGCTGAAGGATGGAGGAAGAGATACAGATGTGTAATTGGCCTAATACAGTGATTGCAATTTGGGCCCCAGAGTTTTAGCAAATTGGGCACAGAAGTTGGCTGGCAACCCATCTTTTCCTGGTACCTTCCTGTGAGGCAGCTCATTCAGATAGGAGCTAATCTCCTAAATAATGATAGGTTCATTCAGAGTCACTTGAGAGTCAGGGAGATGTGGGGGAAAGGGGCATCCATCATAAGGTGCAGAAACTCAGCGTGGGAGAAAGGAGGTGGGGGAGCATAGAGTGTCCTATGGCAATCAAAGAAAGCAGCAATAATAGAGGATTGAGTATGGGCGATAATCCCAGGGTGGAATCATGGTAGTGAGGTGACGGTAAATAGTCAAAATATTGAGTTTTTAATTTCGACTAGACATAATATCGAGTAAAAAATATAGAATAGACATAATATCGACTAGACATAATGTAGACTACAAAAATATCGACTAGAAAAATGTAATATCGAATAGAATAGCAATAATATCGAATCAAAAATATAGAATGGACATAATATTGACTAGACAGAATATAGACAACAAAAATATCGAATTTAAGGTAAGTTAATATTAATGTTTAATTTTTGTGTAATATAATTCTGTAGTGGGTTGTGGGTTTATAGGGGAATAGAGTGGGAAGTAATTTATTTATAATTAATTAAATATGTTATTTTATTTATTGGTATTTAATTAGAATTAATTGTTAAATAATTACTAATTGGTAATTAATTAAAATATATTTGGTAATTAATTTTAATTGAATAATTGATAAATATTTTATTTTTAGTAATTTATTTTCTGTAGCGGGTTGTGGGTTTATAGGGGAATAGGGTGGGAAGTAATTTAATTATAATTAATTAAATATGTAATTTTATTTATTGGTATTTATTTAGAATTATTTGTTAATTAATTATAAATTGGTAATTAATTAAAATATAATTGGTAATTAATTTTAATTGATTAATTGATAAATATGTTAATTTTATTAATGTATTTTCTGTAGCGGGTTGTGGGTTTATAGGGGAATAGGGTGGGAAGTAATTTAATTATAATTAATTAAATATGTTATTTAATTTATTGTTATTTATTTAGAATTAATTCTTAATTAATTATTAATTGGTAATTAATTAAAATATAATTGGTAATTAAATTTAATTGATGAATTGATAAATATATTAATTTTAGTAATTTATTTTCTGTAGCGGGTTGTGTGTTTATAGGGGACTAGCTTGGGAAGTAATTTAATTGTAAGTAATTACATTTTTGTAAAAAATATATTGAGTTTATTTTTTAAAATATTTTTAATTTGTAAATTAATTTATTGTTAATAGGTAAATAATTAGTATTAGTAGGTAATTTTTATTATTAAATAATTTATTTTTTTATTTTTTATTGATTATTTAATATATTTTATACAATTGTAAAATATGTTAACTAATTTGTACTTGGTATTACTATTTATGTTATTTATATTTATATATGAAGTATTTACTTTCCCTACTATTGCACTCACTGGAGTTGGAATAATAATTTTTACCCCTACGCTATCCAACATTTTCCCTACTGTTGCACTCTCTGGAGTTGGAATAGTAATTTTTATCCCTATGCTATCCAGCGCTTTCCCTACTGTTGCACTCACTGGAGTGGGAATAGTAATTTTTACCCCTACGCTATCCAACGCTGTCCCTACTGTTGCACTCTCTGGAGTTGGAATAGTAATTTTAACCCCTACGCTATCCAAAGCTTTCCCTACTGTTGCACTCACGGGAGTGAGAATAGTAATTTTTATCCCTACGCTATCCAACGCTTTCCCTACTGTTGCACTCTCTGGAGTTGGAATAGTAATTTTAACCCCTACGCTATCCAAAGCTTTCCCTACTGTTGCACTCACTGGAGTGGGAATAGTAATTTTTATCCCTACGCTATCCAACGCTTTCCCTACTGTTGCACTCTCTGGAGTTGGAATAGTAATTTTAACCCCTACGCTATCCAAAGCTTTCCCTACTGTTGCACTCACTGGAGTGGGAATAGTAATTTTTATCCCTACGCTATCCAACGCTTTCCCTACTGTTGCCCTCTCTGGAGTTGGAATAGTAATTTTAACCCCTACGCTATCCAAAGCTTTCCCTACTGTTGCACTCACTGGAGTGGGAATAGTAATTTTTATCCCTACGCTATCCAACGCTTTCTCGACTGTTGCACTCTCCGGAGTAGGAATAGTAATTTTTACCCCTACTCAATCCAAGGCTTTCCCTACTGTTGCACTCTCTGGAGTGGGAATAGTAATTTTTACCCCTACCCTATCCAATGTTTTACCTACTGTTGCACTCTCTGGAGTAGGAATAGTAATTTTTACCCCTACGCTATCCAACGCTGTCCCTACTGTTGCACTCTCTGGAGTGGGAATAGTAATTTTTACCCCTACGCTATCCAATGTTTTCCCTACTGTTACACTCTCTGGAGTGGGAATAGTAATTTTTGCCCCTACGCTAACCAACGCTTTCCCTACTGTTGCACTCTCTGGAGTGGGAATAGTAATTTTTACCCCTACGCTATCCAACGCTTTCCCTACTGTTGCACTCGCTGGAGTGGGAATAGTAATTTTTACCCCTACGCTATCCAACGCTTTCCCTACTGTTGCACTCTCTGGAGTGGGAATGGTAATTTTTACCCCTACGCTATCCAACGCTTTCCCTACTGTCCCACTCTCTAGAGTTGGAATAGTAATTTTTACCCCTATGCTATCCAATGTTTTCCCTACTGTTGCACTCACTGGATTCGTTACAGTAAATTTAAACCTCTTGCTATCCTACGGTAAAAATATTGTATTTGTTTTGTTAATAATATGTATATATATATATATATATATATATATTCACTGAAAAAACCATAGGTTATAGACCATATATAGTTAGGAATTTGCATTTACAAAACCTTGAAAATTCACTGAAAAAACCATAGGTTAGAGACCATATATAGTTAGCTGTACATTTTATTGACATAAAACCAATGAAATTCCATATATAGTTAGTTGCACTAACTATATATCGCGCACCCGCAATCCACTGCTGATGATGTCACATATTACATCATTCATGACATGGTCAGTGACATCACTGATGACATCACTGATGACATCTCAAATGACATCACTGATGACATCACTGATGACATCTCAAATGACATCACTGATGACATCATGACACACCAATACCAGTTACTACATACGCACTCACTGATTCCTACGTCTACACACACATTCACTCATTCACCCATACAATCACTCATACTCATGCTGGGGGGTAGTGTTTTAGGGTTTAGGGTAGTGTTGTAGTGTTTGCGTAGTGTAGGGTCATGCTGGGTGTAGTGTTTTAGGGTTTAGGGTAGTGTTGTAGTGTTTGCGTAGTGTAGGGTCATGCTGGGGGTAGTGTTTTAGGGTTTAGGGTAGTGTTGTAGTGTTTGCGTAGTGTAGGGTCATGCTGGGGTGTAGTGTTTTAGGGTTTAGGGTAGTGTTGTAGTGTTTGCGTAGTGTAGGGTCATGCTGGGGGTAGTGTTTTAGGGTTTAGGGTAGTGTTGTAGTGTTTGCGTAGTGTAGGGTCATGCTGGGGGTAGTGTTTTAGGGTTTAGGGTAGTGTTGTAGTGTTTGCGTAGTGTAAGGTCATGCTGGGGTGTAGTGTTTTAGGGTTTTGGGTAGTGTTGTAGTGTTTGCGTAGTGTAGGGTCATGCTGGGGGTAGTGTTTTAGGGTTTAGGGTAGTGTTGTAGTGTTTGCGTAGTGTAGGGTCATGCTGGGGGTAGTGTTTTAGGGTTTAGGGTAGTGTTGTAGTGTTTGCGTAGTGTAGGGTCATGCTGGGGGTAGTGTTTTAGGGTTTAGGGTAGTGTTGTAGTGTTTGCGTAGTGTAGGGTCATGCTGGGGTGTAGAGTTTTAGGGTTTTGGGTAGTGTTGTAGTGTTTGCGTAGTGTAGGGTCATGCTGGGGGTAGTGTTTTAGGGTTTAGGGTAGTGTTGTAATGTTTGCGTAGTGTAGGGTCATGCTGGGGGTAGTGTTTTAGGGTTTAGGGTAGTGTTGTAGTGTTTGCGTAGTGTAGGGTCATGCTGGGGTGTAGTGTTTTAGGGTTTTGGGTAGTGTTGTAGTGTTTGCGTAGTGTAGGGTCATGCTGGGGGTAGTGTTTTAGGGTTTAGGGTAGTGTTGTAGTGTTTGCGTAGTGTAGGGTCATGCTGGGGGTAGTGTTTTAGGGTTTAGGGTAGTGTTGTAGTGTTTGCGTAGTGTAGGGTCATGCTGGGGGTAGTGTTTTAGGGTTTAGGGTAGTGTTGTAGGGTTTGCGTAGTGTAGGGTCATGCTGGGGTGTAGTGTTTTAGGGTTTTGCGTAGTGTTGTAGTGTTTGCGTAGTGTAGGGTCATGCTGGGGATAGTGTTTTAGGGTTTAGGGTAGTGTTGTAGTGTTTGCGTAGTGTAGGGTCATGCTGGGGTGTAGTGTTTTAGGGTTTAGGGTTGTGTTGTAGTGTTTGTGTAGTGTAGGGTCATGCTGGGGGTAGTGTTTTAGGGTTTAGGGTAGTGTTGTAGTGTTTGTATAGTGTAGGGTCATGCTGGGGGTAGTGTTTTAGGGTTTAGGGTTGTGTTGTAGTGTTTGTGTAGTGTAGGGTCATGCTGGGGGTAGTGTTTTAGGGTTTAGGGTAGTGTTGTAGTGTTTGCGTAGTGTAGGGTCATGCTGGGGTGTAGTGTTTTAGGGTTTTGGGTAGTGTTGTAGTGTTTGGGTAGTGTAGGGTCATGCTGGGGGTAGTGTTTTAGGGTTTAGGGTAGTGTTGTAGTGTTTGTGTAGTGTAGGGTCATGCTGGGGGTAGTGTTTTAGGGTTTAGGGTAGTGTTGTACTGTTTGTGTAGTGTAGGGTCATGCTGGGAGTAGTGTTTTAGGGTTTAGGGTAGTTTAGTTGTTTAGTGTATGCTAAAGGCATATTCGTTCTAAAAGTTTTCGTTATTTTAATTTGCGGCCTAATAGTACATGCAGGATTTTTTTTGCGGACTGATGGTATGCGGGATTTCGTCATATATTCGCTAATCATACTTTCTATGGCAAAATGAACCCCCTCATTTTGTTCCTTTTTAAATTAAATGTTTTAAGAGTTACCACTTTATTCCAATCAAGATGGCTTCAGGTGTGCCATACCTTTGTAATAAGTAGGACTGTTAGCACTCTAGTTGTTCTTTAGAACACTCTGGGACATTCTGTCATTGGGCTATAGTTGAGCTACATCTGGCTGATATTTGGGCTACATTTGGTTTTTTTTTCTCTGGTGGCCATCTTTGGGCTACATTGGGCTACATTGGGCTACATTGGGCTACATTTGGGCTCCAACATATATATAGCCCAATGTAGCCCAATATATATTTTTCAAAGTTAATTTTCGTAAAAACCACTGGAGCCTATATCTTGAGACATAGCAAAGGCACATCGGGCTACCAGTCCCTACAATTTTGCCAAGTTTGGTGTAAATCCATTCAGCCGTTCGGGCTAAAAGTGAGGTCAACCGCCCTATGGAAAATTGCATGGGAAAAGCACGTTTTGGGACCCCCCCTTTTTCTCGGCCCCCCCTTGACGAAACCCCCCCAAATTTTCAGGGGCTGCTCAGAAACAAAATGTTCCATTTTCCTGAAAATTTCAGCCAATTCTGTCCTCAAACGCCAAAGTTATTCGACATAGAATTTTCAAAAATCCCATAGGGAAAAAATCCTAACTATATATACCTACTGGTTATCGCCAGTAGGTAAGATATATATATATATATATATATATATATATATATATATATATATATATATATGTATTAAAAATATATATTTTTTAAAGTTACATTAATTATTTCTTAATTTTACGTTTATTTAAGTATTTTAAATAAGTTGAAATTAATTTTATTTATTATTATATTACTTTTAAGACATTTAAAAAATTCGATATTTTGACAGTCTATATTTTTTACACTCGATATTTTGGAGTCGATATTTTTGTACTTACCTGTTTGAAGATAGGAAGTCGATATTTTTGCAGTCGATATTTTGACCTCGATATTTTGTCATCTCGATATTTTGACTGTCGATATTCTGTCAGTGATCCGAGGTGACATTAATTGTGCCAGTAGACTGCTAGATTTACACCATCAGCACATTTTACAGTTGGTGGGGCGCAAGTGTAGCAAGTAACAATAAACTATTACAGAGGAGGTTACAAAAAACTGTTAACTTGCCCACACCATCCCTCTTATTTAGGGCAGAAAGTGACATCAAATTATAGAGATTAAGGAATAACAATGGCAGTCCAAGAATAGGGAGGGTGCAATCTTTTTTTCCGCAAATTACACCCTTGGAGAAACAATCAACCTGACTATTATTGCACATCTAATCTTGTTCTTTGACTTGAATGTTCATTATGGTTGCTTTAATGAATGATTTCCCATTTATTCTGCATCGATTTAGGCTACTCTTTGTCTTGGATTTTGCACTCTCGCTATATTTTCTTTTTTGTTTCATGTTGCACCATGTTATTCCTTCTTTGCTAGTTCACCTGCTGCACTCTAAATTCACATGATTTCTTCCTGGGATGTCTTCACTGTTTGAGCATATTATAGCCACCAGCAATTAGCTCCTTTAGGGGAAAAAACCTGCATAAACAACAATTCTTGAGGGAGTTGGCAGAGAATACATTCATGCTCAGGTACAAAGAACTGGAAGAGGGAGTGGTTGGGTTAGGGGTTTGACAGGTATAAGAAAATGTCCTTATTTGGGTGGTCAGAACCATTTTGTGCTTAATTGTATTGCTGGTTTTTAGAATCTGCACACTGGGGCATTGCTGCCCAGTGGCCAGTGTATGTGCTCTGACCCCTAAAGCATGTAGAAAATAGCTAATTCATGACCGGTGCATTTAACTCTCCTATAAGGCCATAGTATATTGTGTAGACACTTTACTCATGGCATGGAAATCTAAATGGATGTGAGAGTCTACAGGTCTGTGAAAAAGTGCCCTCACACACCTGAAGGATGTTTTGCTTCATCATTGGGCCTGCTCCTCGTCGGGCCGGCGATGCAATGCCCGACGGGCACCTGCAAAGGGGATCTTTGGTGGGGATCGTTTTTGGATGAAGCTGTTGGTTGCATGTGGGTGTGTGGAATAGGTAATGAAGTGAGTGCAAAGTCGTGTCTAAAATAGGTTTAGGGCAACCCTATTGCCTACATTTTATTACTAGGGTTCACTAACCTAACTAAAAACGAGAATCCCTAGCGTACAATGGACCTAAAGGGCATGTGTGGTGTAGAAGGTCGACATGTTTCTTGCCTGTAGTAGCACTTGATGGGTATCGTGGCAATTCATCAGGACCAATGGTTTTAGAGAGAATATCTGAAATCTAACACTACTGCAATACTGGTTCTAAAAGTAAGGAGATTGGGGCGTGGCCAAGATGGCAGCGCAGTAGTACGTGCTTTCCTGTCCCTCCGGCGCCTGCTTTGTATATCGCCTTACCTGGTGCCCATCCATGCCATCCATGGGGATCCCTTGCCTTTGTGTGCAGTCTCGACGCCGGCGATGTGTCTCTTTTACCGTTATGGTGTGCCTGTTGGCGGTCCGGCCCCGATGTTGCTGAGGCCCTGCGAGCCTGATGGAAGAGAGTTGCGGTGGTTTGCCTCCTGCCGCGTGGCGCCCCACCTGCCTGGCGTGGCCGCTGGGACATCGGTGGGACTGCGAGGCGCCTGCTTGCATGGTGACGTGTGGAGCTGGGAGGCGGTGGAGAGTGAACGGAGCTGAGGCCCACAGAGCAGCTGCCATTTTACTGCGCTGCGGCCTGCCCACGTCGAGAGTGCAGGGCCTAGAAGAGTGAGAGGCCTGGAGCCATGGGGGCAATCCGGGCACTTGCCTGGGTGCGACGGCAGCGGTCGAGACCCCCACCGGGTGGGTGTGAGCTCCCACGCCGTGATGAAGAGAGGTGGCAGTGCTCGGGCCCTGGTGACTGTGAGAGGCGAGGTGAGGAGTGGAGGGGCGGCTAGCACGGGACCGGGAGATCGATCCGCGAATCGGCAGACGGAGGGAGGTCCCGTGGGTGGTGTAGCGGGGGACCTCGTTACCGGCACTAGTGGATGGCGTGATCGGTGCCCCCACCCGGTGCCTGACGGTGTGCCGACCCGCTGTCGGCGCAAGGACCTACCGGTGGGGGCTACGCCCGTGTGGCCTGTGAGCTGGGGAGGCCTTCTCAAGTGTCAGGACAGCAAGTGGCCCTTCCTTGCAGCGAAGGTTTTGTGTGTCCTGCAAGGGTGAGGGGCCCTAAATCGGCCCATACGTCGGCGGGCGGTGCTTCATTCCTCAGCTTTACACCCTGCATTGCTGGGAGCTACCTGCGCTTGTGAGTGCGCTCCGCTGGGTCTGGGTGTGCACTGCAGGGTGGCGACTGGCCTGAAGTTGCCTGCGCTGAGGGGGAGTCCCGACATTGCAGAGCTGAAGGGCGCCTATGAAAGCAAATGGCCCGTCCTTGCGGTGCTGGTTGTGTGTGTCCTGCAAAGGGTGAGGGGCCCTAATTCGGCCCGTATGTCAGCGGGCGGTGCCTCATTCCTCAGCTTTACACCCTGCATTACTGGGAGCTACCTACGCTTGTGAGTGCGCTTTGCTGGGTCTGGGTCCACACTGCAGGGCAGCGACTGGCCTGAGGTTGTCTGCGCTAAGGGGGAGTCCTGAGATTGCAGAGCTGGTAGGCGCCCCCCCGGTGTGGATTTTGCATGGGCCTTGCTGCTTACTTGGGGCCTGGTGATCCTACGAACGCGAGGGGCCCCTCTTCGGCTTGTATATCGGCGGGTGGGGTTTCCTTGCCAGGACCTGACCTACATCTGGACTGTGAGGTGGAGCTTGTCAATTGGGCCTAACAGTGTCCGTGGTGTTGTGAGTGAGGTGCAGGAGGGAGCTGCTGATCTGCGCAGTATTTTGGGTCCCGCATCTCCCTGGCAGTGGCGGTGAGCACAGTGAGGGGAGCCTCGGCCGCCTTTTCGGTCCATATTTCATCAGACGGTGACTCGGTGTTGCTCAGTGGTGGGGTACAGCTCAGTTGCGAGAGACGCCGTTGTGGGTAGTACGGGGAATCGGCGCCCCCGCTCTCATTATATATCTGTTGCAGCCGATGCTTCTGCCTGAGTCGTTGCTTTGGGCCTGGAGATTTGCGGCACTTAGAGGTCCTGAGAGGGGGTCTGACCGTGATCTCGTTCCCCTTCTGCCCAACAGTTCAGAGACTTGTGTTGGATGGTGGTGTGAGGTGCTGCTGTCTGCGCTAGTGCTTTTGCTCTGAAGTTGATGAAGTGCAGCTGCCTTCCTGGAGAGCAGATCCTCCCTTTGCCCCTTTCGCGTGGTGTTGCCCTTGGGCTTTTGTTAGTGGCACGATGTCGTCCTCCAGGAACAAGAGGGACAAGCCCCTGAAAGACCTGCTTCAGAAAGCGGCGGGCCAGGCGGCCGCTCAACAGGAAACTAAATCCTCGCAGTCTGAAGAAAACGATCTTCCGGCGACCAAAGCTTACATGATAGAGTTATTCTCAGTCATCAAGGAGGACATTCTCGAGCTCCGCTCCCAGCTTTCCTCGGATGTCCGCGAGATGCGACGGGATGTTGATGCCATTGGGGAGCGGGTGGTGACTTTGGAAGACCACGACCTGGGCACCGCAGATGAAATCCACCAGCTTCAGCAGGTTGTTATTCACCTCACGGAACAAAACTTAGATCTCCAGGCCCATGCAGAGGACTTGGAGAATCGGTCCCGGCGGAATAAGATTAGTTTTCGGGCGATCCCGTGGAAGGGGGAGGGAGACAACCTCCGTGAGTATGTTGTTGAGCTGTTCCAACAGATCCTTGGCGAAGAGGAAGCTCAGGAAATACAACTGGATTGTGTCCATCGTGTTGGGTTGCCGTGAGGTACCAAAGCCCCGCCGCCGGACATACTGGAATGTGTTCATGACTTCCAGACTAAGGAGAAGATCCTCCGGAAGCCCGTGACCTCAATCCAGTGCAGTTTTGGGGCCATCAACCAGCGCTTTTTCAGGACTTGGCGGCTTCTACCCTTATCAAGCGCAGAGACTTTAAGCCCATCACTACCCATCTTCGTGAGCAGGGCATCCCCTACTCTTGGGGCCATCTATTTCGGCTTATCTTTAAATACAAGGGCAAGCTCGTGCAGGTTCGTTTGCTGGATGCTGCCTTTGAGATCTTGGGATTGGAGCAGCCTGCTTCCCTGCCCGGATCCACCGGATCACCTGCTAGGAGGCGTCGACGCTCCTCTGAGTGGCAGCGTGTTGGGAGGTCCCCCCGCCGGCGAAAATGGACATGTCCGCGAGCCTGTTGGAGAGAGAAGCTGCGGTTAACTCTGTGGCGCTAATGACTGATAACTCTGGGATCCCTTGAAGTCTGTACCCTTGGCTCTGGGTGGATGCGAATGTGTTTTTGTGTTTTTGTTGCTACTTCAGCCCTGGTGAGTTGGAGGTGCCCTGTCTCAGGTGCGTGAAAGGTTCCAGGATGGAGTCATGTTCCCCTACCGGTGGGTTCTGAACGACAGACTGTAGTTGCTATTTGCGACTTTTGAGACTCTTCACTTCTTGTGTTGTCCAGCTTTGGGGTTTGGGGTTTTCTTTGGGGTTTGGGGTTGTTTTTGGGGCTCCGCATCAGTTTTCCAGAAGGTTAGGTGAAAATCCGGTGTGCAGGTTATGCAATGCTGCCCATTCTGCATGGCTGTGTGGGTACCACGTTGGCTGTCCCCTTCCCTTTGGGAGTTATGGGTAGAGCTTTGAAGATAGTGAGTCTGAATGCTAGGGGCCTAACTAGCCCTGTTTAGCCATCCTTTCCCTGCTGGAGAATGTGGAGAGTTATGTGTGCTTGTTGCAAGAGACCCACCTCCTTTCTAGGGATACTAAGCGAATGAAAGATAAGCGCTTTCCCTTACAACTTTGGTCCTCAGGTCCTGCTAAGAAGCATGGGGTGGCGATCCTTTTTAGTGCCCGAGGGCACTGCAAAATTCTTTGCCAAGTGGCTGACATTAAAGGGAGATTTTTAGCTGTCCGCGTCCAGTGGGGGGAGATGCAGCTTACAGTAGGGTCAATATATGCGCCCAACGAACGGCAGGAGACATTCCTGAGGACGGCCCTTTCTGAGGTTTTAGCGTCACCTGACGCATCGAATCTGGTGGGTGGGGACCAGAATGTTGTGATGGAACCGGGGATAGATCGGTCTGAGCAGCGGTCCTACCAGGCAGGAGTGATGTCACAGGGGGGGAGGCAGTGGCTGCTTGAGGGTGGGTTGCATGATGTTTTGCGCATCCGGCACCCCCAAGAGCAGGACTACACCTACTACTCTGCAGCGCACAAAACGTATGCTCGCTTGGATCACTTTTTTGCCACGTCCTCTCTCCTCCTTCAGTTGTCAGCAGCGGACATTACACCACACTCCTTCTCCGACCATGCCCTTATTTTGGTCCTCCTCACCTCCCATGGCAAGAGGCCCCACCGCCCGGCTGGCGTCTCCGCGACTCTCTACTTCATTAGGAGTCAGTGGTTGCACGCATACGAGACACTATCACCCACTATTTCACAGACAATGATCAGGAGGGTACACCATTAGCGTTGTTATGGAGGCCTTGAAGTTAGTGGTTCGGGCGAGTTTATTGCTCTGGCGGCATCGTACACGCGGCTGCGTAAGGAAAAGCACGCAGAGTTAAAGAAAGATGTGGGCGCTTTGGAGGCGATTCATAAGAGGACGGGGGCCCCCCGAGTTTGGAGAGAGTTAGAAACAAAGAGGCGCATGCTGAAGCACCTTGACCTAGACAGAGCAGAGCACGCCCTCCTGTGCTTGTGACATAAATTCTATCTTAGTGTGGATAAAGGGGGGAGGATGCTGGCACATAGGCTGCGAGCGCGGGCTCAGTTGACAGCCGTCCAATCTATTAGAGACCCTCAAGAAGTCGAGCATACCCCTGACGCCCTTATTGTGGAATCCGTTAGGCAGTTTTACCAGGACCTGTATAGGGGGGAGGTGGCGGACGCTGAGGGAATAGCGGCTTATTTAATGTCCTGCGACATTACACCTCTTGTTCAGCCGTCGGCGACACGTTCGATCCCGCTATCCGCATAGAGGAGGTCATATCTGCGATTACCCGGCTGAAAGTTGCTAAATCCCCGGGGCCGGATGGCTTCTCTGCCATATCTTATAAAACTTAGGTGTGGAGCTGACTCCTTTCTTGACTCGTCTCTTCAATTCCTTTCTCGAATCGGGAGAGGTGACTCCCTCCATGTCAGAGGCGGCGATCATGGTCATCCTTAAACCCGGCAAGGACCCTAGGGAATGAGGCTCGTATAGGCCGATCTCTCTTCTTAATATCGCTCAAAACTTTTTGCGAGTATTTTAGTGGCGCGACTCAGTCCCATGATGGAAGCCATCATAGATCCGGATCAGGCAGGCTTTATCCCGACGCGGCAGGGAGGGGATAACACCAAGCGGCTTCTTCACCTCCTGGATCTGGTCCACCGTTCTCGGGCTCAGGCTTTTTTTCTTTCAATTGACGCGGAGAAAGCTTTCGATCAGGTGGACTGGGAATATCTGTTTGCAGTTTTGAGGGCCTATGGGATGGGTAACAACTTTGTGCGCTGAGTTCAGTGCCTCTATGCGGCTCCTAGGGCGGCGGTGCGTGTGAATGGGTGCAAGTCAGTCCTCTTCCCCATCACTAGAGGGACGCAGCAGGGGTGTCTCTTATCCCCGTTGCTTTTCGCTCTTTACATGGAGCCCTTGGCTCAGCGCATACGGTCCAATGGGGATATTGCAGGGAATATGTTTGGGGCTGATATTCACAAAATCAGTTTATATGCTGATGATGTAATTTCATTGCTTACCCGGCCTCACTCCTCCCTGCGGTATCTGTCAGCAGAACTCCTTGACTTTGGAAAGGTCGTGGGATTCAAAGTCAACTTCTCTAAATCGCTAATCCTTAATGTTTCCATTCCTGATGCTTAGGCGCATGATTTACAGCAGGATTTTGCTTTCAAGTGGGTACACTCTGATATTCCGTATTTGGGTATCCGACTCACCTCCTCTATTGCTAAAACGGCCTCTCTTAACTAGTAGCTGCTGATTGATCAGACTACCAAAGCACTTGAGGACTGGTCACGCCTCAATTTAGCATGGTATGGGAGGTTGGCGGCAGTGAAAATTACGTTGCTCCCGCGTGTTCTTTACCTTTTCCAGATGCTGCCTCTGAGCCCCCCACCGGGCACTCTTCAGAAAGTACAGGGGCTGCTTAACAAATTCATGTGGGGCAACAAGAAGCTGAGACTTGCTTTGTCTCTCGTCACCACACCAAAAGCAGCAGGGGGGCTGGGTTTTCCCTTAGTGTCAGCCTACTACCAAGTGTCCTGTCTCTGGTATGTTACGGAGTGAAATAGACCCTTATCTAGCAGGCATTGGAACTTTATGGATCAGACGGTAGCGGGTTGCAATATCGGGCGTGAGCTGTGGCTGCCGCGCAAGTACACAGCGTGGGGTCTTTACTCTTCCCCGGTGACTTCCACGACACTGAAAGTCTGGGATCAATTGGCGCTAAGTAGGGGTTGGACCACTTTCCCCTTTCCGATGACTCCCATTTTTGATAACCCTGATTTTCCGCCGGGATGTGCGTCCCCGGTCTTCCACCGCTGGCGGGAGCAGGGATGTAAGAGAGTGGGCTCCCTCTTTGACCACAAAGGCCTGATCCCTTTTCCCTAACTGTGAAGGGACTACTTCCGTCTCCCAGAGTCCGACGCTTTTCACTACTCGCAGTTGGTGCACTGGGTGCTTCAGCCCATCAACTTTGCCTCCATGTCTCGTCCTACCGTCCGTGACTACCTTTGAAAAATGGTTAGTTTGCAAGAAAGATGATCGTAAGCTTATCTCTTAATTGTACGCGATGATTCTGATGCACACTAAGAAGCAGCGTACGTAGGGGCAGGTTCGCTGGGAAACGGAGTTGGGGCGTCCTTTGACTCGTAAAGAATGGGAACATATCTTTTATCGTGTCCATCACACTGATTCTAACACCGCGGGTACTGAGTCTGCCTATAAGGTGGCCGCTTATTGGTAGTACACCCCAACGTGCGCCAAGGAATGGTATGTAGCGCAGTCGGGCCTCTTCTGGCGGGGGTGTGGCATGTCGGGCACTTTGGTACATCTGTTGTGGCATTGCCCGAAGCTAGAGCGCTATTGGAAAGTGGTTCTTGATGACATAGATGGTACCTTCCAGATTATGTTTCCCCGGGCACCTGAACACACGTTGCTGTGACTCCTTCACCCTAAGTATTTTCCCTTGCGCTCGCTAAGGGGTCGACAGATTGCATTAGCTCTGCTCGCAGTGCAGCAGGTTCTTTCGGCGCAATGGGGTTCCTCGGCCACACCTGACCTGCGGGATTGGATCCAAAAGCAATGGCATATCCTGGCTATGGAGCGTCTCTCGATGGGTATGGACGGCAAGGGTTCCGAACATATGCAGCTATGGGGCCCTTTCCTACAACTCCTTTCTAAGGACCTGAGGGAGGTCACGTGTCCGAAGTACCTCCAAATTCTTCGACTTATTCCTTTGGAGCTTATGGGGGCCACTAGTGATGCTTGAGTAGTGGAGAGTTAGGTAGAGGGTTCTTGGAGGATGGACGATGGAGGTGGAAGCTGATGCGGAGTTGGGGAGGGGGGTTATGGGGAAGGGGGGAGGAGGTGTTGGGTGCCTGTTTCTTTTTCTTTGTACCTTTCTGTTAAAAGTGGCTTCCGCGCAAATGCCCAAGCTGTTTGTTCTGTTCTGCAATCTCATTCGCGGGGTCGCCCTCCGGGTTGTAGACACGTACGCTGTGTAGAGGTTACGTGATTGCGCCCTGCCGGCTATTTAGATGTAGGCAGATGGGCTGTGTTTTACGATATGTTGCCGCGTAATAAAAACGATTGATTCTAAAAGTAAGGAGATTCAATAGTTACTAGCTTTGCAAGTGAATACCAGGTCCGATTCGTCTAGTATTCTGTGACCTGAAAGAGAGAGTAATAATAAAACCAAATTTTAGATAATGTGTGAAAGAAACACCCTGCAGCGCGTGGTTGCCAAGCGATCCCGGTGTCAGTGAGGTATTCATTGACCATAAGGTGGATTCATTTTTTAGCTGGCTGATAATAATTATAAAAAACAGCCAAGCGTCTGGCAGGCTATCTGATCAGAAGGAGCTTTAAAAGCCAGTATTACCATCACAGCATTTAAGACAAAGCTGGCAGAAATTAACAGCGAAATGGCAGAGAACAAAGAATACCTCATGAAACAAAAGGTCACAAAACTCCAGAAAGATATAGCAAAGGTCAGCAAAGAGAAAATATATTCTTACTTAAAAGAGGATTACTGCCCAACACATGAAGACCACTCATCAGAGGAAAGCCAATCTTTAAGAAGAGTAGCAACCCCAACACAGACAGTTGGGGTGGGCCACAACACAGAAGAGAACCAGCACACCCCATGTTTGGTTTCAGGATACAACCTTACCAAGGACCCCCAATGTGGCAGTATCCAGGTTTCCCACACGGCCCGCAGCCACCGTTGACTCCCTTTCACAAACTTTTTTTAGTCAGAGACTGGGGCAGACGGAGTGGCTGAAAAAGAGGAGGACAGGACACAACCAACGGAAACAGGTCCAATAGCAGGACCAACCTCAGCAACAACACATGGAGCTCAGGAGCCAAATGGGAAAGAATTACTAATTAGGAATATTTCTTCTAGACCCCTCAGTGACCTAGGAAAGAAAGTCCTGCGCAGGGGATTGGGTTTTGTTCCCACACCGAGAATTGACCACTTCAGAACAATTTCTGAACTCCACAATTTCTTCCGGAAAAAACCACTACAAGCCTTCTTTGCAGGTCAAATGGAAATCCCTCCAGCGGACTCTGGCCTAAGCAAACCTTCCTCTTTCACCCCCTATGTAATTATGGTGCCATCAGAGATCCTTACCTTTGAAAAAGCAGTCCTAAAAGAAGCTTTCTACTGTACTTCTAAGCAGGAAAATGAAGAGGTCCGCAACCTGGCCAAGGACACCACCAAAACCATTAAAGAGGCCAACAAGGGGGGTGCAATTGTCATAATGTCAACTACAGATTACAGGAATGAATGCCTCCACCAATTAACTGACAGAAGGCACTACACTCCCCTACAGGAAGATCCTAACGCACGCTTGATCACAAAAATAACATCTACTGTGGCAGCAGCCTTAAACCAGGGGTGGATCAGTAAACATGAGGCAGACTTCCTGATCAATGACAACCTGAGATTACCCTACTTTTACACCCTTCCCAAGATACACAAGGGGACACGACCACCACCGGAAGGCCAATATGTCGGGCATATGGTCTGTCTTGCAACCCCTCTCACAGTTTTGTGACCATTTCTAAAAACCATTGGTAACTCCCACCTTCATTCAAGATACAAGGGATGTTCTGAATCTAATTTAAACCAAGAACACCGACGGCATCCAGTTGGATGCCATCATGACCTTAGATGTAGAGGCCCTCTACACAAATATCCCCCAACAAACAACACTGGAGGTTGCACAGGAGATCTTGAGATCAACAAATTGTACAGCAACTACCCCCATAAGTTTAATTATGGAATGTGCTAACATAGCACTGACGTAAAACTTCAGTTTGATGACCGTCTCTACCATCAAATACAAGGGACATCAATGGGCAGCACATTTGCCCTTATTCGGGTATGTCTCTACATATCAGACTTCAAGGCCAAGCATATACGTACAGACATAAACCCCTACCAAGACGACATCACTCTGTGGCGTTGTTACATTGACAACGTCTTTGTCTTTTGGAAGGGCGGTCTAGAAAATATCCAAGCCTTTGTCACTTGGGTCCATGGCTTGAATCCGTATTTAAAATTCACAGCTAACACTTCTGACAAAGAATTACCATTCCTGGATTTAATGATGAGTCTCAAGCCGGACAAACTGGAGACAAGGACTTCCAAGAAGCCCACAGACAGTCACAGCCCTCTGCTTTACAGTAGTTTCCATCCTAAAGCCCTTCGGGAGAACTTACCTTATGGGCAATTCCTCCAGATAAGACAAAACTGTAGCAACCTGGGTGACTTCACCTACCATTCGTCTGAGCACACTAACCATCTAGCCAGACGTGAATATCCATTGAGAAACATAAGAACAGCTCAGAAGAGAGCGTGGAATAATAAAAGGGAGGCACTCCTGGAAGCACACCCTAAATCTGAGGAAAGAAATCTAACCTGTGTGACCATGTACATGCCAGAATCAAATATGATCAGAGGGGTAATAAAAAACACTGGAGGATTCTCCAGATCAGCGAACATGCACCCAGTCCTCCTAGATTTACATTTAAAAGAACAGCAAATCTGAAAGACATGCGAATCAATACCAGACCCAAAAAGAGGGATCCACAACAGCAACTACCCCTGTGGTTGGCCACTACCCAAGTGGGCAATGCATTGTTTGCCCCCTGACTAGCACAACCAAGACAGTGTCTTTAACTGACACTTTCACGTGGACGCAGACGAAAAATATACGAATTGCAACACACGCAACTGCGTCTACCTCATCACTTGTATGTGCCAAATGAAATACGTGGGGATGACAACACGCCCTGTGAAAATAAAAATAATGGAGCACAAAAGCAATATTATGTGTAAAAAGACAAACACCAAAATTTGTGCCACTTTACAACTATGAACCATACCTTCAATGACCGACACTGCACTATTCTGGAATCCCACCTCCAAATAAGTAAGGAAGCTCTCTTCAGGAAGGAGCAAAACTGGGTCTTAGGGGCCAGATGTAGGTAATTCTATTTTACCACTTCTTAAATACCGAATTTTACCGATTCGGTATTTAAGAAGTGGTAAAATAGAGGGGGGGATGTAGGTAACACAGACTCGGTAAATACCGAATCGTTAAGATTCGGTATTTACTGATTCTGTAAATACCGATTCGGTAATGCCCATTGATTCCTATGGGCATTGAAGCCCATAGGAATCAATGGGCATTACCGAATCGGTATTTACCGATTCGGTAAATACCGATTCCAGCAAGGGTGCAGGGGGTGTCACTTTGACACCCTCTAGCACCCCAAAGACGGGCATGTGTGCCATGTGGCACACAGACATGCCCTAAGGGCATGTCTGTCTGTCACATGGCTAGGTGTGCATGCACACATGTGCATGCACACCTGGATTCGGTAGTTTACCACCCAATTGGATTGGGTGGTAAAATACCGAATCTGTAAGGCCTTTGGGACTCAGAAGAGTCCCACCTACATCTGGGATTTACCGAATCGGTAAAAATACCGATTCGGTATTTTACAGAATCGGTAAATTTACCGATTCGGTAAATTTACCGAATCTGTAAAATGATGCCCCTACATCCCAAATACCCATTTACCGGTCGGTAACAGCCGAAATCGGCCGTTACCGGTCGGTAAATGGCCTCCTACATCTGGCCCTTAGACTCTCTTCCCATATTAAAGGGCTGAATGAGAATATACCCTGGGGCGAGATGAATCAATCAGTATAATAACATTTAGCCACTGACACCAATTAATGAGAACATTTACGTCCTCAACTGATCACATCTCAACCATCACCTAAGGGGGAACCGTTCCCCACAGAGACCTGGGAAATATCATATGAAAATAACTCCCCTTCACATGTGGACACCAGCGTAAAAACGTCCCTTTATAATCACAGTTACCAGTGATGGCACCACGTAAGGGATACGCTCACTCTTGCCACAACATGACCCAATTGGAATAACCCTCTTGAGTCCTGGAGATACATCCTTTACCTCATGGATCATGTGGGCCCCACCCACATAATATACATTGGTGGGGCTTATTTTCGCATCACAATAAGATTGTCATACCGTTTAATTGCAATACAACGCACTACCATATGTACTTCCAACCTCTGTATACATGTGGTCACATTAACAATGTCCAAGTCAATAAAATTATCTCCCAAGATGGCCGCCCTGGTTAACATTTCAGCATCTCCGCTGTCTGTGATGTTAACATACAACCCTCAAAAGCCCGCCCCGGCGTTTCCCTTCACTGGAACCAGAGCCGGGGTAGGAACACGGCTAGTTGTCACGCCACCTTCCATGAGAATGAAAGGACTGAATATGTTGCCGAAAACAAGCCACAGCTCCCGGTAAGACCTGGCAATTCTCTGTGATTGATCTCTCGCTTTCTGTATACTTTTTATTCACACACAGGTTGTAAGCAACAACGCGCTCTGTTTGAAAGCTCCCGTCAGCACAGACCTACTTCATATATGGGGTGAGTGGCAGCCAGCAGTCCATTTTCGACATTGCAGAGAACGCGTCCCCTTACTATAAGCGTCCATTGCCCACAATCATTATGAGAACATGTGCTTACATAGTCATGCAAATTGCCCGCATCGCGTATGTATATGTGTGTACTTGTTTGTCACACGAACCACGGGTTAGGTGGCTACCACTGTTTTGGATCACAGACAAGTTAGAACATATGCCACAATAACCTTAATTCTCAATTTGTGTTTGTTCATCTCGTACTTATTTTTATGTATGACTCAGTAATGAACTTTTGATTGGAGATGAGCTCCTCCTTTTCAGGGATGTGTATAACAATATAATTTGCCGCAATAATCACAATGGGCCAATAACTTTACAACATCATGCCAATGGCAATAGAACACACAGGATTTTCCCGGTAATTTTTACTTGAAACACATTGAGGCACCACATAGGAGCAGAAAAAGGAGTCCCCCCTATGGTCAATGAATGCCTCACCACTGCCTCACTGACACCGGGATCACTTGGCAACCACGCGCTGCGGGGTGTTTCTGTCGCACATTATCTAAAATGTTTTATTATCACTCTCTCTTTCAGGTCACAGAATACTAGGTGAATCAGACCTGGTATTCACTTGCAAAGCTGGTAACTATTGTATCTTCCTTACCTTTAGAACCAGCATTGCAGTAGTGTTAGAGTTCAGATATTCTCTATTGGTCCTGATGAATAGAGTTCAGATATTCTCTATTGGTCCTGATGAATTGCTGTGAGACCCTTTAGGGGCTACTACAGGCAAGAAGCATGTTGACCTTCTACACCACACATGTCCTTTACGACCATTGTATCCAGCTAGGGATTCTTGTTTTTAGTTAGGTTAGTGAACCTTAGAAATAAAATTTAGGCAATAGGGTTGCCCTGAACCTAATTCAGACACTACTTTGTACTCACTTCACTACCTATTCCATAAACACCCACACACACCCAACGGCTTCATCAAAAAAAGATCTCCGCCAAAGAGCCCCTTCGCGGTTGCCTGTCGGGCATTGCAGTGCCGGCCCAACAAAGATCAGGTTCAATGATGAAGCATGACATCCTTCGGGCTGTGTGAGGGCACTTTTTCACAGACCTGAACACTCTCACATTCACTTAGGAACTGCACACCATTCGGATATACTTAGTTCACGTTTGTGAGTACGTGTGCAGGACCTACTTAAACAGTTCCTGGTTCCTCTCTTTTGAAGAATGGAAAGATAAATGTCCCTTGTGGACTGCAGCACTTATAGTGTCATCCACTAGTGATACAAGAAAAGCATGGCTTTAGGTCTACCATTGTAGCCTAACAGTGTGTTCTGTTAACATTTTTAACAGTTAAAAACCCTCCCTGTTGAGGAGGAGCCTAGCTCGCGGCCGTGATGGTCACCCTTTAGCTCGGCTCCCGCAGCCCTCCATCCTGACTGCCTATCCTGTGTTTTATCCTGTCCCGGGACGGCACACTTTTGGGGAATTGGAAGCATTACGGCTTGTTTGTACTTACCATCTGACCCCGGGGTCTCGACGTGCAGTGTCTCCGGAGTTCTGGCCCCCCAGAGATCGGGGCCTCTGCGAGACTTGGACCGGGACCTGGCCGGTGGGATCCGACGGCTCTCGGCCCCGGCCGAGAGCGAGAACCAGTGTTGGGAGCCGATGTGCGAAGATCCCGGCGATCCTGACCCGGACCTGCCCTGGTGGTCGCGTGGCCGACGTGGGTGAGAAGCCCCGGGACCTGATTCTGAGAGGGGGTCCCCCCGCCGCTGCTTTGTCCGGCGGCCCTGGTCCTCGGGGCCCGGACTCCGCTTGTTTGGGGCACCGGTGCTGGTGCGGGTGGAGACCCGTTTTGGGCGGACATCCTTTTGGCATCGAAGCCGCCCTTGCTGGGACCCCCGGCGCTTGTAAAGTCCTACATTTGAGAACTGTTATTTCCGGGGGTCCTCGTGGGCGGCGATTGGGCTGATTCACGAAATGGCGGCCGGCCCTCTGGAACGAGAATCACCCTGTGGCGGCGGGCCCGAGTTGCCTGATTGTGTGGGGATCGGATCTGGTGGGCGTGAGCCGACAGTCAGAGATATCCTGGAAGCCCTCAGATCCCTGCACGCTTCCCTCGCCCTGTGCGTCTCGGTGGGTCCGCCACGATCCGCCGCCATTTTGGGCGGCCGTTTCTTCTTGTCGCCCTCTTGTTTCGATGCCTCCATTGCCTCACCCCCCTCGATTGACCTGAGTGTCTCCACCACTGATCGAAGATCGTGTAGTGTGCTGGTGACTTTGGGGCGCCCTGCTTTTCAAGGTTCGGACCCCCGGGACTCGAATGCTGTACTGCGACCCTGTTCGACATTGTTGCCTGGAATTATGGACGGACTTCCTCCTGCGCCTGCTTCGATGACTTTGCCTGTGTTTAAAATCAGGACCACCTCGCCCGCTCCAGTGGCGCAACTGGACTCCTGTTTCTCATGGCTCGTGCTTCGATTGTTGATGCATCGATACTTTCAATTTGGACTATTGCTCACTTGTCGATCTATCTACCCCCCACGTAACTATGCTAGTCACCATTCCACTCGATTATATGCTGACTTCATATTTAGTATGTGGTTGTACATTGCCATGTGGTGGCTGGGATTTGTCGCTCGGAAGGGCTGGGGGTGAAATGTATTATTTCCGCTTGATTCCCGGTATGCGATTTCATTGCACGATTGTCTCTGAGCGTAGAGGGGTGGGAGGTCCCCCTCTCCTAATATTTTGTGGCGTGTGATGGGGTGTCGTCCTGGTCTGTTTTTGATTGTACTTGTCGGGTTGGGCGGAGGGCTGTGGCCTACCATTTGTATTATAGTTATTCTGCTCCTCCCTCCTGTTTTCTTTCTCCGCCTTTGTGGCCTTTTTGTCTCGTTTTTCTTTCTTTCTTCTTGCTATATTTCGGGTTCTGGTTTAGGGCGACAGGCACGCTGTTTGAAGGGTAGGCCGTAGCCTTCTACAGGGGTGCAGGGTGGGACGGGTGGGTTGGGTTCTATTTTTTGTTTGTCTTCTGGTTCTATGGCCCTTTTGTATCTCTTTTTCGTGAGGCCGCGTCTGTCCCGACCTCCTGTGGGGTGTTTCGGGTGGGGGTATGGCATCGTTACTCCTCCTGTTACATTTCGGCTGTCCTTCCATCCGATTGCCATGCCCTACTTGGACCGCTAATCCTTTTGTCTCCTGTCCTCCCACCACGGGGAGCCGTGTCGGCGTGTCTCTTACCTTCTTTTTTCATATTTCCTTTTATTGCTTGGTTTTTCTTCCCTCCATTTTCCTTTCCCTTCCTCTTCCCCCCCCCTACCTAGTCCCCCTTCCCTTTTTCCTTCCTGCGTCCCAGAGGGTACTGTGACGGGCGGGTTGTCATGCATTGTCTTCCGATCCCTCTGTTCTGGCCTGGTAGTGTCCCGGGGGATGGGCGTGTTACGAGGATAATGCTCAGGGGCTGACTGTATCTCACATATCCTGATTTCTTGACTGCATTGTGTTGTCCCCCTGATAATTTGCTCCATGCCCCCTTCTTACTGTTGAGGTTGATTACGGGATGTCGGATACCTCCGTATTGCGAGTGTGCCTGTCATATGTCCTCTCCCCTTATTGTAAAATGAAGCCTTATTTACTCCTGTGTTTTGGCCCTTTAGTTTCTTTATTTCTTCTCCCCTATTGCGATTGTACGGCCTCTGCTTTGTATTGATTGAATATGTACTATTTGCCTGATGACTCCTGACTGTTTTATACACTGCGGCCGGCCGGCTTGGTTGTGGGCCTCGATTTGTCTTCTTTTGATATCAATAAAGGTTTTCAAAAAAAAAAAAAAACCCTCCCTGTTAAATATCGCTAAGTTGCCACTATGTAGGCTTTGTAATCCACAAGGTAAGGTGCATGGTATTTTAAAAAAAGTGGCACACTTAGAAAATTAATGTTACCCTGCCCTCACAGACATAACATCCTAAAAGCTATCCTCACTCCTGCAGGGCTAGTTGTCTGTTGTATCAAATGAGAGTGCATATTAAAATATTAATACTGTAGTGTGGGAATGGAACAAGCTAGCAAATAATTAAACGAGTATTTTAATAGTTATTAGAAATCCAATTAAATGGTGTTGTCAGATATTTAATAAATAGTAAGGAAAAGTAATTTATTGGAAGCCACCCTTTCCCTGCCAGAAGTACCTGGAGGCCTATTTGCATTAAATACCCAGCTTCTTCCAGCCTGTGCTCAGCCTGAGAATAGTTATGAAAGAGATGTGAAAGTCCTTGCAGGAGCGCACAATAGGTAGACATGAATTGGTAGAGATGGCTGCTCTCAACTCAGTAGAATCTGCTGGGTGGAAGCTGAGCTTCTCCTCTTGTCAGCATACTAAATCCAGCATGTCAGGTCTGTCTAAAGCACATGGCAAGGTTTTGCACCCTTCAAAGGGAGCAAACAGGGTGCCGGGACAACGTATACCCCGTTTGATTGCTGTAGGGCCCTTTTTTGTCCTACCAGACATCTGTTTCTGAGTTTGATGTGGATTGTGGGTCTGGGTCACAAAAGTAATCTGAGACAAAATCCTAACTTTACAACTTTCACAAGAGGCATTTGGGAGTAGTAAAGTTAGGATTCCTAACTTTACTACTCCTAAATGCCCTCTTTACTACTGCTAAATGCCCTTTGTGAATATCGAAAGTTGTAAACTCAGGATTTTGTCTCACTTTAGGAGTAGTAAAAGTAGGAATCCTAACTTTACTACTCCTAAATGCCTTTCGTGAATAGCAAAAGT
This sequence comes from Lissotriton helveticus, assembly GCF_964261635.1. NCBI lineage: Eukaryota > Metazoa > Chordata > Amphibia > Caudata > Salamandridae > Lissotriton > Lissotriton helveticus. The sequence continues at coordinate 594,964,709 of NC_136063.1, read as the reverse complement.
TGTAAAGTTAGGATTTTTTCTCAGTTTAGGAGTAGTAAAGTTAGGAATTCTAACTTTACTACTCCTAAATGCCTTTTGTTAATACCGAAAGTCACACAGTTAGGATTTTGTCTCAGATTACTTTTGTGAATAGGGCCCACAGTGCCTGCTGCAAACTTGATTTTAGTGTTATATGCGGGAGAACACTAGAATTTTCATAGAACACTCCCCACTCACATCTCCAGCCGCAGAGACCAAGTTTAGTGTCTCCGAAGACCTTCACCAGATTGGATTTTCCCTGACACATTGCGTTTTGGGTCTGTTTGCATTAAAGTAAACAGGAACTAGTGCCCTGCCACCTCAATTCCAATCAGGTCCCATTGCTAGTGCTCGCCGTCGATCATGTCAGTCCAGTGTTGCATTATCTGCAGCTGGGTGCATGTAAAGGTCCAGTGAGGTGGCACATCTTACACTGTACTAGCTCCCAGAGACCATTTCCTAAAGGTGTAGTCTTTTCCAGGCCTGGCTTCTGCCACAAATTTGAATGCTGGTATGGTAGAATCACACTCCCCCCCTCCCCCCCCATAGCACTTATATGGTCACATCACTACCTTCTTAATTTCTTATTGTTCTGGGCTGCAGGTCCCTTAGAGCGCCACCTAAACTCCTTAGTACATGATCCTGAACCTAGAAAATCATGAATATTGCTGATTTGATTCATGCTTCAAACGTCCGATTACCTTCTTAATTTCTCAATTGCTCTGAATTGCGGATACCTTAAAGCGCCTCATAAGCTTTCTAGTACTTGATCCAGATCCTAGAATCAAAAAATAATGCTAATTTGACTAACTCTTTCCACTTACCACTATGTAGACCAGCAGGTTATATCAATATGGCAGCTGCTCAACTGAATACTAAAGTAAAAAAAAGTGATGGATGGAATGTTTGAATTTATCTCAGTCACTGGTAATTACTCAGGCCACATCCCAATCCATCGTTATTTTGCACATCATGCCCTCTCAATCGGGACCCATCTATATGCAAATCAGTCTTGACCCTGCTCCAGTGAGAACAGTGCAGCCAGAACAGCCACGCCATGTCCTCCCTGAAATGGAAAACAAGCAACCCAGGACCGGTTTTGCACTTGTTAAGGGCTCATCAGCCATGTATAGCCTGTTTCCAGTGACACAGTGTGCACGGGACCCACGTCTAGGCATACCCGGCCCACTTGGAGCCACATACTAAAGTATACATAAAGTGATGGATGGAATGCTTGAATTATTCTCAACGAAAAAGTATACTTGATGTAACTGTCTGAAGCTTAACGGTGATAAGACAGAAGTAATTCTTTTCGGTAAGGCCAACACCATTTGTGTCCCGAACTGGTGGCCATACAAAGTCAGCTCCTCTCCTTTGCCCATTAACATAACTAGGAACCTGGTGATTATCATCAACAATTGACTTTCTATGAAAGAGCAAGTACTGCTGTACCTGCAATAGGATCCTGCAGATACTGTGCAAAATCTTCCATTAGTTCTCTTTGGACTGTTGCAAAACAGTCATCCAACCTCTTGCAAGTAGTTGGTTGGTTTATAGCAATGCTTTTTACATGGACATTGCCTCAATCCCTATTGAAAGGATTTGAAACCATTTGAAATGCAACAAACCAATGGATGCTTAACTTCCCCAGGTCTTCTCCCTAAGTCCCGACAATCAACTGTCTACATTGGTTATCCATGTGTAAAATAAATCATATTTGAACTTCTATGCCACTCCGACAGAGCTATCCATACTGCAGGCCCTTATTAATTTTATAATCGATTATCCTGTCACAGACCAGTTTGAATCCTCAGATCCTCCACTTTGACTTAGGTCCATACCTCCTGTGTCTGTCTTTCTAGGTAAGGTGGTTGTTCCTCTTCATATCTTGCAGTCCACCACTGTAATACCCTTTCTTTGGCTATCCATTCAACAAATAACTTCCTGAAGTTGAGGAAACTACCAAAATGTGGCTATTATTTATATCTCCCTTTGTGGTTGTGTTCCAGGCTTCAGCTATCTGTTTCTGCAGCTACTATGTAGGGGTCCATAGCGCCTAGGTACCCCCTTGAGGGTGAGATTAAAGCTATATAAACCCTCCTAACATGAAACAACATAACATTACACCTCTACTTTCAATCAAGTCCTTACAGTCACACAACATTTATCTAATTTAGTCAGGTGAAAAAACAATTGATCGTTGTAATGGCATTGATTTTATTGTCCATGAACTAGTTCATCTCAATTCTGATATGCCACAAGATACTTTCCAATTAATGAATGTCTACATTAGTCCTTGATTATGCTTCCCTGATAATGCTAACACTCAGGGGCAAATCCAAGCTTTCTTACGGCTTTCAATTCATGAAGGGTTATTCAGCAACTTCAACATTTAACGTTGAGATTTCATCAGTGAACAGGAACGTTATAACAGGAAACATTAGTTGCTTTCTTCTAAAGTATCTTATAAGTGGTCTGCATGTTGCAGAGATGTATCAATTAGCTAATAAATGTATATACATATCCAATCATAGCCCCAGATAGAAACTAACACACTCATTCATATATCTTGTAAAGAACTCACATTTTCAACCTTATCATACAAAGAAGTAACCCTTATATTATGTATTGGGGCTGGTATACTTTAGCTTTTACATTCAGTTGTACTGTTAGGGCTGTGTTGTCACTTTAAACTCGTACACAAGGTGTAAACTGCTCTTGTACTACATATAACTGAGCACTAACGTTGGCAATTAATAGGGGAGGATGCTATGTACTTAAAAGGTGGCACGTGTACTCTGAAGATTGCCTAAGCTATAGATGCTCATGAAATGTAAATTTTTAAATAGTTAAAATATGCAATTTGATACTACATAATTAAGTGGTCAATGTACTTCTCTATTTTAGTTTTCAGATATTAATATCTAGTTATCTACAGAGAATGCTCATGCCAACAAAATCTCAGAGAAGAACGAAGCAGCAATAAACAGAGCGTCTCCTTAGAACTGAGAAACAAAAACTGCAAAATGTAGAATAGGTGGTGATAGTGAAAACGACTGCTGGTAAGAGTACAAAGACATTTCTTAAAATTGTTTGTGCACAACTGGAAATAGTGCATAAAGAAGTAAACAAAAACAAACTACAACACCAAATATCAAGGTAAAAAGGTAAAAAAAAGTATGTGACATAAAAAGTAAGAAGTTATTGAAAAAATTAGAGACTTTATGCAGAAGGCAGAGGCAGTTCAAGAAAATCAGGTAGAATGTTCTGTACTAGAGTAATTCATTCACAACCTGTCAGCCTCTATGAAGAAGTATAAAAGAAAAACAACAAGCAATCAGACAAAAGGAATATGTTGAAGGTTTAGTTGATAAGGCGCTTGCTCTAAAGAGGAAACTATTTATCTTGGTTTTAAACAGAATGAAGACACTGAACAAAATGATGTTGTCTATGAGGAGACAGAGGCAAAAGAAAAGACTTGTTAATAGAAATAACTTTTGCAGAGTTTTTAGTTCTGAATGAATACATACTTCCAGTACTGAGCCTTTCTTTAACGAAGAAAGCTACTTGCAAGACAACACATTAGAGCATGCAGTTGATGAATCTGGACGATGTTATGAGATGAAAGATGGAACTCCTTTTCCAAAAGAAGCAATGGCATCCAGAAATGTTGAGGAAGTAATTGCTGAAGAGGTGGAAGGAAGGCGTAGACAAGCCCCTGTGTACAAATGGAATTGTAGTAGTGTTTGAGGTATACAACAAGAATCAATTGATATATTGAGAAATTTCTTCCGTATGTTTCCTTGCAGAAATTTAAAAGAGATAACACAGTCTTTGCAAGGATTAGATCTGTGCAAAGTAGGAAAGCATACTAATTTACAAGGCCACTCACTAGCTTGTCTAACAAAAAAAGTGTGTCAAACCAGCTTTCATCTTTTCAGAATGTTAGATGTACACCACTCAAAAGTGAGAACTTTTGTTCAAAAGCTTTACTATGTAAATATTCCTGCTCTAGGTTTAGGAGAAATTAATACAGCTCATTTGCATGGTAGTGTTGTAGAAGTAGAAAAGGTTTGTGATGATGTGCAATTCCTTTTCTTTAGACCAGAACAGGAATGTAGAGAAAATAAAGAGTTGGTAACAACAGGAGTTGCAGATCAGATTAAAGATAATTTAGGATTTAGAATTTTTGGTAATTTAGAAAAAACTTTCAGAGCAACCAAACTGTGTTTGTGTATGTTTTTGACGCCTTCACTAAAAAATTCAAACTCATAATGTTGATTTGCACGTTACAAGTGAAAAATAGAATAATGATAAGTGGCATAAATTTCCTGTTTATTTACTTGTAGAGGAACGGGTTGACTTGTCCACCCGACAAGTTATATGTAAGTACTGCTATAATAAGTTAGAGGAAAACAAGATGCCTGCTAGGCTAGTACACAACAACTTAGAAATAGTACCTGTTCCAGAAGAACTTAAAGATTTGAAGGTTTGTGAATCCATATTAATACAGTCTATACATTCATTTCAAGCAATAGTGCGCATGGAGCCAAAAACAGGGAAATTACCTCCAACTGAGCTCCAGAAAGGTCTCCAAGGTAGAGTTGTATACTTGCCATTAGATTTTCAGGAAAATATTGAAACTATAGGGTACAGAGAAATTTGGAAGTGGTACTTGTAATTCTAGTAAATGGTGTCCCAACAAAGAGTAAAAAGATATTGCAAGAGTTAGGAGATGTTAGTAAAGTTAAAAAGGCAACTTCATATCTGGTGCAAAATAACATATATTATAAAAATGCAGAAATTCTTCAAGATATCACACATCTTGAATACCATACATCATAATCGACAGGTCAAATAGATAACGCTGATCGATCCAGAGTAGAAGAAATTTATGAACATTATAGCATCCATCTCCTACATTCTATAGAAATTGTTGGTAATGCTATTGATCTAATAAAGTTTAGAAGCTCGCTGTTTTCCTAATATCTTTCCTACTGGAGTAGGTGGTCGGTACGATGATCGACCTGTACAAATACCAGCACTGAGTACAGATCTACTAGACTTTATTAAGAGGACCCTAGAGTTTGTCAATGTATCCCTTATATGTTTAATCTACTGTTTAAATCTGATTTGTCTGCATTGTCTTATGCCATAAATCTCAGTTTGAAAATAGGAGTAAATCTGCAAAATCTATCTGCAAGAGAATTTGTTGAGAAAATTTGTGGAAAAGATGAACAGCTGGAATACAGTTTGATTAATCTCATAGCATGTTAACGTGGGACTAATGAATATGTAATGTATGTTAAGAAAGTTAGGAGACCTACATGGTTTCTAACACTAAGTTGTGCTGAGTACACATGGGATGAACTGCCTCAATTTGTAAAAGAGGCAAATTCAAATATAAACAACCTAAATCTGAAGACACCATGAGAACTCTACTCATTGGACCCCGCAAATGTTTGCAGATATTTTAACCACAGTTTTCAAGCCATGATGGCTTTTATTTGAAAAAGAGTAGTCCTCCTCTTCTAATTTCTTTTGGCACAAGGAGTACCAAGCTAGAGGTGCTCCACATATTCAAATGCTGATATGGGTAAAGGATGCCCCAAAGTTTGGAACAGATAGTGATGAATCTGTATTGTCTTTCAAAGAGCAGTGTGTAACTTGAACAATCCCAAAAGATACTGGTGACAGGATCTTAAGACAACAAGTTCAATGATTCCAAAATGATAGGTGTGGAAAATACTGTCGAAAATACAGATCCAAAGGGAAATTTTACACAAGATGTTGCTTAGAATTCCCACGACCTGTCATCCCACAAGGAAGAGTCAACAACTTCTTGTCTACAGTCAGACATACACTTACACGGAAATCACCAAAATATACATACAACCTAAGAAGTACAGAGGCCTCCAAGTACATTAATGACTACTACCCTGTAATTCTGAAGATGTGAAATGCAAACATGGATCTACAGTTTGTTGCAGACTACTATATTGCTGTTGCTCGTTACCTTACTTCAAATATTACAAAGTCAGAGAAGATGAAAGAGAAGTGGGAGGAGATTTCAACTGAAAAAGTCTTACAAAGAAATTGCACAGTTTTAGTTTGAAAATGCTTTCCCACAGAGCAATAGGTTCATAAGAATGCTCAGACAGGCTAGGATCAGCTAGCTTATTCTCTAAGTCAAGAGGAATTGGGTGGGTTAGCCTAGGCCTTGCAAACAGGTGAAATAGAGTATTTAAATCTTTCTCAGAAATACACTATCTCACTGAATTTGAACCTCAAGATGCATACATTTTGAAAACTATCATGCTGGATACATAGTACCCAAGAATAAGTAGACATCTTGAAAACATATGCCTATATGACATACTTCAGTATTTTACATATAAAAGTAATGCTACAGACAACAGAGAAGAAGGAAGATATGCGCTACTTGGATGAGGTGGTTGTTGAGTAAGACATATAAAGGTAATTCAATCAACCACAGAAAGCTGAGTTTTCAAACAGCAGAGAAAGAAATATATTTTCTAAATTGGCATTGTTGGAGTTGTTCCGGCCAAGGCATGCAGAATCAGAATTGCTTGGACTGCATGACTGTTCTGAAGATTCTTTCAATGTTATCAAATATACCATGGAGTGCTCAGTATTTCCAAATTACCATAAAAGGAGGAGGAACAGGAGGAAATATTTGCAGCTAAGATAGCCAAGGTCAGTTCTCAGAGTAGCCAAAAATCAGCAACAGGAAGTCAAGATCCTCTGGTAGAAGCAATTATTCAAAATGAAGCAGCCGATGCTATTAATTAACTGGAAATGCAATGCAGCTTTTAAGACTGAAACTGGGGACTTAGGGGCTGATTACGATGCCATTGTTTTGTATTTGGGACCTCGTGCCCACATGACGGCGGTCCCACAGGGCAAATTAGGCATTGCCCATGTTTTGTGTTGCTGCGGGTGCTGCAGAGTGCAGCACCCACCGCAAGATGAAACAGACACCCACCAGATATCCCTGCACTACGCGGCAGGCAACCTTCGGTGCTTACCACATGGTGTAGGGATATGTAGGAGGGCCTATGTCACTAGCCCAGGGGGTTAGGGAGACCCACTATGAGCCCCCAAGTCTGTTTCTGCCTGCCGTTTTGCTGCTGGTTGATCACAGCAGAAAGGGATATTGTAATCTCTATGGCAGTGCCTGACAGGCATCACCGCCAGTCAGGGAATACAGGGAGGTCTGACAGGCGGTCGTATAAAGATAATAATATGGCAGATGGAGATCTCTGGTATGATGGCCGAAGGACCTCCACCGACAGCCTGTCGGTGGTGGTCCTTCAGCCATCGTAATGAGGCCCTAAGTCACTATTAGTTAACAGTTACTGCAGCAACTGAATAAAGATCAGAATTAATATTGTTAATGAAGTAAAAGATAAAATAGATCATGCATACCTCAATGAGAAGAGAGAGTGTCAGTGTTCTTCATCTAAACCCGTTCTACTATATATAAGTGGTCAAGTTGGTACTGGAAATAGTTTTTTAATTAAAGTATTCACCAAATACTTACAGAAAACTCGAGATTCTAATTTGTCATGTGTAGTAACTGCACCAACAGGATTAGCAGGATATGACATTAAAGGAATTACTCTTCATTAACTACTATTAGTACCTGTGGAACATGACAACAAACTGGAATATTTAACATCATCAGGTGACGCTTGTCATGAAGTAGCAAGAGTATTAAATAAATGGAAGCCTCTCAATATTGATGAAGTAAGCTTGGTGTTGAATCTAATGCTTGCTTTTATGAATTTAAGAATGTAGCAGATGCTAAAAACAAACTACGATGAACTATTTGGTGGAAAACATTTAATTGTGTTTGGTGACCTACTACAACTAACACCAGTAAAAGGTAAAAGGACAACCTTTTTTCAAGACACTTCTAAATGATGAAAGAAGGAATTCTCTTGAAGTATTGGCAATGTGACTATTTGGGAATTGTTTGAACACAAATAATTTGTGAAAAATATGCGCCAAGCAACATATGTAGAGTATGGAGATATACTAAAGAAGCAAACCATACTTTGAAGAATCATCTTATCAGCGAATTATTTCCAACAAATATTACACCAGCACAACTAATGAATAATTTCATTAAAGAAAACAAGTCTATAGTTTCTTTTTAATGCCAACCGTACAAGAGTGCTCAAACTTCGATGAGGAATTACTCCAACTGGAGAAAGAAGATATTTTGAAAAATACAGCTACTGATAAAATGGAAAATCAGGGAGTAACAATAGTACTGACAGATAAACTACAAGCTAAATAGGATTCTTTGGAAAAGTCTGTGTCAAAAACTGCAGGATTAGGGAAGTAGTTACATCTCTATAAAAACTGTAGCGTAATTTTAGGTCGGAATTTAAATGTTGAAGAAGGGTTAGAAAATGGTGCAATGCGAAAAGTTATAAATGTTGTTAATTATGCAAACAGAGATGAAGTAGAATACTTGGTAACAAAATATTATCAGGTTGGCAGTGTCAAGCAGATTGGTCAATGGGTTGTACGTTTTTTGTTAGTAAAAGACTTATATGTGCAGCAAAAGCAGTTTCCTGTGTCACTAGCATATGCTGTAGCAATCCATAAATCACAAGGGTTTAGTGTGGATGCAGCTTTTGTAAATATTGGAAGTACGGTATTTAAAGAAGGAATGTCTGGTTTGTTTTTGATTGACTTTGATGAGAAAAAAGTTAGTGCTGATGCTAGCTGCACAAGGGAGTACAATCGTTTAAAGGAGTGTATTCGCTCCTCATTTAGGCCAGTATCCAATTCATGAGAAACAAGTAATCTGTCCAAAGCGGAAGATTACAGAACGGAATACAGATGATAAACAAAAGAAAGTACAAAAGGAAACTCCTCAACAATCATAGAAGACAAAACTAGTAAATAATGAAGACATTGTAGGTTACTAATTCGGCAAAACTACAAGGGTCAACTGCTACGCAAATGTTGTAGTCAATGTACTATTCCATTTCCAGATGTTATTACTGAAATTGAACTAAGAAGAGATAAGAGAATTTGTAATGCACTTTAGGGCTTGTTCCAACGTTCACACAGTGTCAGAACTAAAATGCAATCTGTTTCAGGATTATGACATCTAATAGATTTGTCTACTGGATCAGTAGTATTTACTCTGAATATTCAACAAGATGCACATTAAGTTTTCCAATCAGCCAACCAATGTGTTTCATCCTCTATGGACTTCATCAAGGCTATAAATCAAATTAAAAGATATATACATCACTGATATGTAATGTCTATTTGACATTATTACAAAAACATTTATGCATATCAATAAAATGACATCTGAGGGGAAGATACCTTATTTTTATACTCTCCCCAAAACACATAAGAACAGGCTGCCACCACCAGGTCGACCCATCGTCTCTGGCATTGGCTCACTTCTGGAGCCATTGTCAAAATAGTGTGACTTTTTCCTCAAACCTTTGATACAAATCACGAGTACTTACATAAAAGATACCAAAAGTCTCTTAGCCATGCTTCAATAGATACAGATGCCAGACGACCCATGCTTTCTGGTGTCCCTTGACATCGAAAGTCTTTACACTTGCATTCCCCAGGATGACAAAATAAGGGTGATAACTGAAACTCTCAGTCAAGCAGTGTGGGACTTCACAACACCAACGGATTTTGTGGTGAATTACGCTACCCTGGCACTGAAACAGAACTTCTTTCAATACCAAGATGACATCTACCTGCAGGCCACCGGCACGTCTATGGGTAGCATTTTTGCTCCCAGTGTCGCTGGCCTGTATGTGTATGACTTCGAATGTAAGCACATTCTAGCACCAACCAATCCCTTTTTACAAAACATCACATTCTGGCAAAGGTACAACGATGATGTCCTGATGATTTGGAAGGGATCAGAGGCCCTACTTATTTCCTTTTTCCTTTGGATCAACACATGCGATCCTCATTTGAAGTTCACACACCATCATGACAAGGAAGAAATGGTCTTTCTGGACGTGACCATCAACAAAGCGGGGAGCCAGCTGAGGACAAAGACCTATCAAAAACCCACCGCAAAGAACAATCTTCTACATTTCTCAAGTTTTCACCCGCGACCACTTAGAGAAAATCTCCCATTCGGGCAATACATACGTTTGAAACGCAATTGCAGCGAGCTATCTGATTTCAAGAACCAGGCGCAAGAACTCTCTGAAAGATTGCAAGAAAGGGGATATCCTGAACGAATCCTCAAAAAAAGCTGCAAAAGAGCGAGGAATCAAAACAGGGACGCTCTCCTGGAGGACAACCCAAAGGAACCAGCAGGCAACATACCCTTGACATGTGTCACGACATATAACCCCATTTCTAATGCGGTCAGTCGTTCCATCAACAAACATTGGAAAATCCTCACCAGCAATAACCATGACTGGGTTAAACCTTTGTTTTCTTACAAGCGGGTGAGGAGTCTTAAAGACTCACTGGTCCACACACGCCCTAGCAACCGCGGACAGGGAGAGGAACGCACTGTCCTGAATGCGTGGGGCCTCCCACCTATCACGGGCCATTACCCGTGTGGTGGTTGTAGCATATGCCACCTCACATCTACAACAAAGTTTTTGGCCCTGGAGCAGGGTAAACAATGGGTCCAACGGAAACACACGAATTGCAATTCGCAAAATGTGGTATACCTGATTACTTGCCCGTGCGGGTCAAGATATGTGGGTATGACCACAAGAAAGGTGAAACAGCGCATTGGAGAACATCGCAGTAACATAAGATGTCATAAGAACACCACCAAATTGACTGCACATTACCTTCAATTCAATCACACCACAGATGATGTCCGATGGACCATAATAGAACAACTCGAAAACTACTCAGGGACATCAGATCTCCTGTTCGAGAAGGAACAACGGTGGATTTATCGTTTATCCACACACCTAACAGGGTTAAACAACAATATCCCATGGGGTACCGTAATGCAACGGTAAGAAGACCCCCTAAAATGTCATGGATATCGAGTTACCTATCGCACTGAAACCTCAAGAGACAAAATGAGCCAGCTTTGTCGTGGGGCCACTGCCATATCTGCCCTACTCCTTGTTTCCATGTGTGATAGGTCAGCAGGTCATTCAACTTAACAAAAACATTTTTCGGAAAAAAACCCTTACCGCATTTCCAAGTGTAGACAATAGGAAGATTCACCCGAGTTATACTATTACCGGGCATAGTTGTGAGCGGTTAATTCAATTTGCTGCAGGCTGATGTGTGTATATATACAACATAAACCCCCATGTCACTCACAGAATCACCCTCTATATACTTGTCACTCTAATAAGAGACTGTTATCTAACTTATGCCCGTTTTGCTTTCACTAGGTGAGATATTGAAAGTCTGTTAATTATGTCTGACGTAGCCACGTCGAATAAAGTTCTCCCTTATTCAGAGCTTTCAGAACATTTGCCCACATTGCTTCCATTAGGCGCAAAATTGACAGTCTGTTAATTGTGTCTATAGTAGCCACAGTAAATAAAGTTTTTCTTATTTAGAACATTGCCCCTTAAACGGATGCAGCGAGCGTCAATAGCCAGCCCACCGAATGACGTCACGAGCATGTGACCGCTAACAAAGGACTTCAGCTTCTGTGTTTTTGCCTTTCCGGCAACATTCGGGCCACGGACGAGCTGTAAATAGGTCAACAGGAGGGCTGTCGCCAGATACGAAGTAAGTGGGGATCGCCTTTATAACTATAGGTTGTTGCCAGAGGCTTAAGACTTGCCGCCATGCAACGCCTGCAATTATGTAAACAATGCGGTTTTCATTTGGCATGCCACTCCCCAATCCACCCTTACAGCTTTAAACGGGGCGACACGGCCATTGTTTCAGCACTGATTCTTTTATGTGGACTCGTCGAGAGGTTGGGGCCAGTTGTCTAGACCTGCCGCAACGCACCGCCCACAAATCTTAGCAGGAGCGATCGCCTTTATAACTATGGTTTGTTGCCAGATGCTTAAGATATGCCGCCATTTACCGCCAGCAAATATGTAAACGGCGCGGTGCCCAAATGGCGTGCTACTCCCCAATCCACCCTTACAGTTTTAGACGGGGCAACACGGTTATTGACTAGCAGATATCTAGTATCCTTTTAAGTTGATAGACCCAACGCCCGAGATTATATGAATGTTTCTCGATTTGAGACGTTCGCTTCTATTTCTATAAACTAAGCATTGTGAAGATCAGAGAGCACAATTAAGATAAGAGTGCAGAGGTGTGCCAAGATGTGGGACGCTTTAATGATAGACATGGATTGGAGATACCACTCGCAACCTGCGCCCTTACATTAAGCACTTTTGGCTATAAAACCTAAATCAAACCACCCAGCCCCACTCCACACCCCTCCCCCTCTTTAGCAATAATTAAGAAGAACACCAATTGAGGCATGAGGTGCCATTAAGGAATAACAATACCAACAACAAGAGAGAGAGGGAAGAGACACTCTCAGTCCCCTAGGTTCTATTCATAAACAACAAAAGAGTGTCTGTATAGGGCAAAACAAGCATCCAGCACAGGATTCGAGAAAAGAAAGGAATCAACCTAAGAAGGAGTCACTTAGGGATTTTTTTGGGAAGCCCTCACTCACCACCCTGGGTGGTGACATGCTTCATCATCGGGCCCACCAGGAGAAGCCGAATGCCTCCCTGGTGTGCTACAACGCCAGATTACTGCGGAGCTGGTTTTGTGACAGTAATGTGCAAAAATTGTGAGTTTAAAAATGCCAACAGACTATACCATGCAAAAAACTTTATTCCGTGGTTAGCTGGGCATATGCTAAAATCGATGTGTTGGGAAATTTACCAACTATTGTGTTGGGTGTTTTCCCCTTTAGAGTGGGGTCAACATGTTTCTGCCCTTATGTGTAAAGGTTTTACGGGGCTTTCGTCAGGACCATTTAATAGTGTACCTCTGTGGTATGGACGCGCTAAGGCCCACCCTAGCCTGAGGACGTGAAAGTTAAAACTAAAAATAAGTGTAAAAGGGTGTGCAAAAAACAAACCAAAAGTGGTGGTTCACACAAAATCCGTGAAACCTGTGGTTTGTTAATTAAAAGTTCCACACTTCATGGGTCTCGGGAGGGGGGTGGTGGCGACAGTGGCACACCGCCCTCAACGCCAAACACCCGCTCGGCACCTAGCGGTCTCCTTCACCGGAACCCGTGGATCCGGTGAAGATTTGCATATGGCCATGTCTGAACTGGGGTGGCAGAGTGGGCTAAAGAACCGTGATGGATTAAACCCAGATCAGTTGACTGGGGGTGAGTGCTTGTATTGTCAATGCTCCGTCCATGATTTCCTTTGGTTTTTCAATGATAAACATATCCATCGGCAGACAATGTTCCCTCTCTGGTCCACTCTGCTTCCACCAATCATCTGGCTTAATTCTATGGCGAAGGTCAACCAATCTGCTCTCAATATGCCTCAGAGAGAGAATAGTAGAGAGTGGCAGAGAGTGAGTAGTAGAGTGAGTAGTAGAGAGTAGTAGAGAGAGAGTAGTAGAGAGTGAGTAGTAGAGAGTAGTAGAGAGTGAGTAGTAGAGAGTAGTAGAGAGTGAGAAGTAGAGAGTGAGTAGTAGAGAGTAGTAGATAGTGAGTAGTAAAGAGTGAGTAGTAGAGAGAGAGTAGTAGAGAGTGAGTAGTAGAGAGTAGAGTGTAGAAGAGAGTGAGTAGTAGAGAGTAGTAGATAGTGGGTAGTAGGGAGTGAGTAGTAGAGAAAGAGTAGTGGAGAGTAGTAGAGTAGTAGAGAATGAGTAGTAGAGAGTGAGTATTAGAGAGTAGTGGAGTAGTAGAGAGTAAGTAGTAGAGAGTAGTGGAGAATATTCCAAAGTTTGGCACAGCACCACTTGCACAATAAGTCCAATCAAATCATATCACTTAGAGTCCTTATTGAAGCGCTGAATCTTGGTGTATATTCAAATGCTTTTATTTTCCTTAAGTTTATGTACCACAGCCAGCTGACGCATTTCGTTCTGTACAACAGAACTTCTTCAGGGCGTTCTTATTTCCTTCAAGTTATGTCGGTATCCTGTTGTCATATAACTAGATATTTCTTCCAAATGTTAGACGAGATGTAAGTACATTCCTATTCAAAGTGACTAGGTATCAATTTTACCCACACAATTCGGGCAGACTTGAGTAATTTATAGCATCCTCAAAGTCAGTCTTTCAAAAATTCCAAAGTATAGGACATGATAATCCAAATCCAAATGTTTCTCAAGGAAAGTCATTTTCAATCGTTCGGAATTTCGGCGTTTGGGCAGATATGACCCAGGGACCCCCAGTATGCAAGGGGAATTAGTCCCCCCCTCAGCAAACGCGCCAGTGGCCTGCGTTGCAGAGAGGTGTAAAAAGAGGCATAGCCTCATTACAACTCTGTGCAATGCAGCCCCCTGGCGCATACTGGAGGTTCCAGGTGGGCTAGTTGGCCCCCAGGGACCCCCAGTATGCAAGGGGAATTAGTTCCCCCTCTTCAAACATGCACGGGGGCTGCGTTGCAGAGAGGTGTAAAATAGGGTGTGGCCTCATTACACCTCTCTGCAATGCAGCCCCCTGGCGCATACTGGAGGCTCCTGGTGGGCTAGTTGGCCCCCAGGGACCCCCAGTATGCAAGGGGAATTAGTTCCCCCTCTGCAAATGCGCCAGGGGGCTGCGTTGCAGAGAGGTGTAACAAGGGGCATAGCCTTATTACACCTCTGCAATGCAGCCCCCTGGCGCATACTGGAGGTTCAAGGTGGGCTAGTTGGCCCCCAGGGGCCCCCAGTATGCAAGGGGAATTAGTTCCCCTCTTCAAACATGCACGGGGGCTGCGTTGCAGAGAGGTGTAAAAAGGGGCGTGGCTTCATTACACCTCTCTGCAATGCAGTCCCCGGGCGCATACTGGAGATTCCTGGTGGGCTTTCAGGTCTTATATAGTAAGGAATTAGCATTAAAAAAAACTTTGAAATTCACTGAAAAAAACATAGGTTTCAGGCATTATATAGTTTGGAATTAGCATTTAAAAAACCTTGCAAATTCACTGAAAAAACCATAGGTTTCAGGCCTTATATAGTTTGGAATTAGCATTTAAAAAACCTTTAAAATTCACTGAAAAAACCATAGGTTTCAGGCCTTAATTAGCTAGGAATTAGCATTTAAAAAACCTTTAAAATTCACTCAAAAAACTATAAGTTTTAGGGGTGTTATAGTTAGCTGGACATTTCACTCATACAAAACCATTGAAATTGCTCCTATATAGTTAGTTGTACTAACTATATTTCGCGCACCCGCAATCCACTGCTGATGATGTCACATATTACATCATTCATGACATGGTCAGTGACATCACTGATGACATCTCAAATGACATCACTGATGACATCACTGATGACATCATCCACGTGACAATCACATACACCTTCTCATACACTAGTAAAACCTTTCATCACTCTTTGTAAAATAAAGAGTATCATATTTGAATTCATTGTTACAGCAATACAAGTATCTAAAAACCCACTCAGTGATTTTAGATGTATACACACTACTAATCACTTACCTGTAGATTCACTCATACATGCTGTCAATGAACAATAGAACACTATCAAAAATACTTATACACCTAAATCGACATTACACACCAGCACACATCCTATTAACGGTGCACAGTCAAAATATCGACTACAAAATATCGATTGGACACAATATCGAGTTTTAAATATGGAATGGACAAATATCGACTGGACAGAATATAGACATCAAAAATATCGTTTTTAAGGTAAGTAATGTAATATCGAAAGTTAAAAATATAGACATTTAAAATATCGAAGTATATAATATAGGTTAATAAAATTATCAAATTTTTGATAATATTGCATTTTTATAGTGTTTTTTATGTTATTATATGTGTTAAAAGTGTGTATTTATGTTATAAATAATTTTAATTAATAACATTTTAATTTTTTAATTTTTGCGTAATTTAATTCTGCAGCGGGTTGTGGGTTTATAGGGGAATAGGGTGGGAAGTAATTTAATTATAATTAATTAAATATGTAAATGTATTTATTGTTATTCATTTTTCATTATTTGTTAATTAATTTATATTTGGTAATTAATTAACTTTTAATTGGCAATTAATTTTAATTCATTGATTAATTGCTAATTATGTTAATTTTACTAATTTAGTTTCTGTAGCGGGTTGTGGGTTTATAGGGGAATAGGGTGGGAAGTAATTTAATTATAATTAATTAAATATGTAAATTTATTTATTGTTATTCATTTTTTATTATTTGTTAATTAATTTATATTTGGTAATTAATTAACTTTTAATTGGCAATTAATTTAAATTAATTGAATAATTGCTAATTAGGTTAATTTTACCAATTTATTTTCTGTAGCGGGTTGTGGGCTTATAGGGGAATTGGGTGGCAAGTAATTTATTTATAATTAATTAAATATGCTAACATATTTATTGGTATTGTTTTAGAATTAATTGTTAATTAATTTTTTATGGGTAATTAATTAAATTAAAATTGCTAATTAATTTTATTTAATTAATTAATTGCTAATTATGTTAATTTAATAATTTATTTTCTGTAGTGGGTTGTGGGTTTATAGGGGAATAGGATGGGAAGTAATTTATTTATAATTAATTAAATAAAACAATTTATTTAATTGTATGTAATTTGAATTTATTGTAAATTAATTTTTAAATGTTAAATTATTAATTGTTAATTAGTAATTAATTTGTATTCATATTTAAATAATTGTAATAATTAATTTTAATTTGTAATTTTAATTGATTATTATATTATATTAAATTCGTAATTACTTTTAATTAATTTTTGATAGATATTAGTTAATATTTATTGAAATAATATATGAAGTATTTAATTTCACTACTGTTGCACTCTCTGGAGTGGGAATAGTAATTTTTACCTCTACGCTATCCAACGCTTTCCCTACTGTTGCACTCACTGGAGTGGGAATAGTAATTTTTACCCATACGCTATCCAACGCTTTCCCTACTGTTGCACCCACTGGAGTGGGAATAGTATTTTTTACCCCTACGCTATCCAACGCTTTCCTTACTGTTGCACTTTTTGCAGTGGGAATAGTAATTTTAACCCCTATGCTATCCAACGCTTTCCCTACTGTTGCACTATTTGGAGTGGGAATAGTAATTTTTACCCCTACGCTATCCAACGCTTTCCCTACTGTTGCACCCACTGTAGAGGGAATAGTGATTTTTACCTCTACGCTATCCAACGCTTTCCCTACTGTTGCACTCTTTGGAGTGGGAATAGTAATTTTAACCTCTACGCTATCCAACGCTTTCCCTACTGTTGCACCCACTGGAGTGGGAATAGTAATTTTTACCTCTACGCTATCCAACGCTTTCCCTACTGTTGCACTCTTTGGAGTGGGAATAGTAATTTAAATCCCTACGCTATCCAACGCTTTCCCTACTGTTGCACCCACTGGAGTGGGAATAGTAATTTTTACCCCTACGCTATCCAACACTTTCCCTACTGTTGCACTCACTGGAGTGGGAATAGTAATTTTAACCCCTACGCTATCCAACGCTTTCCTTACTGTTGCACCCACTGGAGTGGGAATAGTAATTTTTACCCCTAGGCTATCCAACGCTTTCCTCACTGTTGCACCCACTGCAGTGGGAATAGTAATTTTTACCCCTACGCTATCCAACGCTTTCCCTACAGTTGCACTCTGTGGAGTGGGAATAGTATTTTTTACACTTCTGCTATCGTACGGTAATAATATTGGATAATATTTAATTATATTATGTTAATATACATATATATATGTTTTAACAAATATGATTGTAATTTTTGTTATAACTTTCATTAATTATTTAATTATTATAAGTTAATTTAAGGATTTTTAAGTATATTTTAGTAATTAATTGTTAATTTTAATTTAATTTAACACTGTTTTTAATAAAGTCGATATTTTTTAAAACTATATTTTTGTAAACGATATTTTGTACTCAATATTTTTGTACTTACCTGTTTGTAGATACAAACTCGATATTTTGTCTGTCGATATTTTTACCTCGATATTTTTGCTAGTCGATATTCTGTCAGTCGATATTATCTCAGTGATCCCCTATTAACATATGAAGTCATCCTACTCACTTATGTAAACAATGGATCATACTTACATATTTACTTAGCTACACACTTATACAAACACAACTTCATCTATTCATTTAGATAGTAAGTCATACTTAGTGAATTATAAAATCATTATTACAAGTATAAAGTTATCCATACAGTCACTCACACAATCATTGAGTCTTATGTATACTTATTAATATACAACAACTGACACATACACTGCCTTTTATTTTTCTAGTTTGTTGGACATGTACCATTGAGAAATATATTTGCTCATCACCACACCCATAAAGATATTCACTCACCCAAACAACTGTTAGAACATGTAGTTTTAACTTCATATATCTAGTGAATCAACTATTCACACATCTTTGGGCAGTCACACACCCCCCACCGAACCACACACACATTCACTCTCCCATACAAATACTCAGTTAACTAATCAATAACTAATACAGACTTTCACATAGCTAGTAACCAACTGGAGAACCAGTTTACACAACAACTGACAAAGTGATACAGATATTCAAACAGTTTAGTCACTATCCACTAAATTTAGTGAGACACTATAAATTGGTCAAGTAAACAGTCAATTACACTGCTACTAAATCCTCCATCCAAATATTTATTTTTATATATCCACTCATTCTTCAATGCAAATTGCTATATATATAATGCATATTTAAATAACGAAGCAAAACACATTCACTGGATGATGTCATCAGTGATGTCATCAGTGATGTCATTTGAGATGTCATCAGTGATGTCACTGACCATGTCATGAATGATGTAATATGTGACATCATCAGCAGTGGATTGCGGGTGCGCGAAATATAGTTAGTAAAACTAACTATATTGGAGCAATTTCAATGGTTTTGTATGAGTGAAATGTCCAGCTAACTATAACACCCCTAAAACTTATAGTTTTTTGAGTGAATTTTAAAGGTTTTTTAAATGCTAATTCCTAACTATATAAGGCCTGAAACCTATGTTTTTTTCAGTGAATATATATATATATATATTTGGGACTGAAGGGGAGAGAGTAGGCAACACTGATTGCCTGATAAGGGGACAAACGTCGAGGCTGAACCTTTCCAGGTAATTGTGGCTGTTCGTGGGGAACTGAATCCAATGGAAATTGGGGCATCACATGATGTCAAGAGAGCCTAATACTGTATGAGGCCTCTAATTCGGACTCCCGTGACCAGCATGCACCTGTAAGATAGGCTAGCGCAAGGCTAGTTTTTAATCATTAAGTGGAGGAGGAGCAAGTGACCACCTGACTGGGAGTGGTCTCGTTACCAACATAACAACGCTCCATTCTCAGGAACATTGAGAAGCCCATGGAACCGACACTGATGAGGCCAAATGGATGGCTGAAACGCGTCTGCCCAAGCGTTTCGTGACTTCACTCACCTTGCGCTTTTCAAAGGAATAAAAGCCTTGTTTGTCCCCGGAGCTGTGTCGCGCTTTTTTCCTGTGGTGGGAGAGAGCATTGGACTGTATGTTTGACCGGCAAGCAGGCGCTGGTAAACGACACACCCTCTCGTTCTGGTGCACCGCGTTATACCTGCAACACTACTTGGACTCTGTATGGACTGCAAAACGCGGCGTCCACCCTACGGTTCTGTTGCATTTGGGACTGAAGGGGAGAGAGTAGGCAACACTGATTGCCTGATAAGGGGACAAACGTTGAGGCTGAACCTTTCCAGGTAATTGTGGCTGTTCGTGGGGAACTGAATCCAACGGAAATTGGGGCATCACATGATGTCAAGAGAGCCTATCACTGTATGAGGCCTCTAATTCGGACTCCCGTGACCAGCATGCACCTGTAAGATGGGCTAGCACAAGGCTAGTTTTTAATCATTAAGTGGAGGAGGAGCAAGTGACCACATGACTGGGAGTGGTCTCGTTACCAACATAACAATGCTCCATTCTCAGGAACATTGAGAAGCCCATGGAACCGGCACTGATGAGGCCAAATGGATGGCTGAAACGCGTCTGCCCAAGCGTTTCGTGACTTCACTCACCTTGCGCTTTTCAAAGGAATAAAAGCCTTGTTTGTCCCCGGAGCTGTGTCGCGCTTTTTTCCTGTGGTGGGAGAGAGCATTGGACTGTATATATATTCCAGATGCAGGCAGAACTAATAAAATCCAGAAATGTATCACGTGCAGCACCACCTATGCCGTGTACTGCCTCATATGCCCGTGCGGCCTTCGCTACATTGGGAGTACTATCAACCAATTGAAGTTGAGAGTACTGGAACACATGAGGGCAATCGACAAAGTCGATCCCTCATACCCAGTGGCGCGACACTTCACGGAATATCATAAGAAAGACCGTAGCAAATTACAGTTCTTTGGTATAGACCATGTGCCACATAACCCACGTGGCGGAGATAGACTCAGGAGGCTACGACGCCTTGAGTCGAGGTACATCATTGATCTGTCCACCAAATACCCGAAGGGTATGAACAGTGGGGAAGACATGGGAGTGCATTTGGGAAAGTAATAATTCTCATCCCCTGTTATATACTATATGCTATACTAGAATGGTCATGTACCTGAGAACATGCTAATTTTGATATGGATATGTCCACATTCATACATTACATCAAGCTATGATCATGTGAGATATAATGGCACGTATCATTGGATGAATAGATCTTCATGTACCTAGTGTCTAATGTGTCTGCTTGTTGAATGGAGATAATATCTGTGTTTGAAATCGACATCTTACTTTTTCTCCAGTTTCTTTGATGAAAATTTGACTATGAAATTTATCATGTTTTTTAGAAATCTTTCTTTGCCTCACGGTATTTGTGTTTCTGTCTTCATTGTTTCGGTGGAGGGACAGCCTTCGCTGCATGGTGGTTATTTTGTACATTGTAATTATAAGTATACTTAATAATTTAAGAAAAAGATAAATGAAATTTGATAGTTACATTAGGAAATGTGCTGAACACCATCTTGCAGTTTTGTATGCGTTACTCTTGTTTGCCAGTGGGTACTCATACTATTAGGGACATAAGCCGATCCACGGCTCTATCACTTTTGTGACCCTTCTGTCTTGAGAATTCCGATTTTCGGTAACATATAACCCATTCCAAGATGGCGCTCACTGTGGTGCAATGGAGGGTAAGTCCCTTGTTGTTGTTTACCATCTCTGGCAAAACTGCATTTAAACCTGTAAACTGCATGGTACCGGTAAGAAAACACCGAGGAAGGCAATCGCCGAAACGTTTGTTTGCTGTAATAAACTGTGTCCCAGTAACTGCCGGAGTGCTGTCTTATCTTATCGTAGTGATAAGGTTTTGTGAGCGCAATATATATATATATATATATATATATATTCACTGAAAAACCATGGTTTCACAGATGTTATAGTTAGCTGGACATTTCACTCATACAAAACCTTTGAAATTCCCCCGTTATAGTTAGTTCAGCTAACTATAACTCGAACGACCGCAATGCACTGCTGATGATGTCACATATTACCTCACTCATGACATGGTCAGTGACATCACTCATGACATCACTGATGACATGTCAAATGACATCACTGATGACATCACTGATGACATCATCCAATGAATGTGTGTCTTTCCAAAAAATAAATATTTTTTATATGTGTATATTTAAAGGTCGATGGAAGAATAAATGAGTAAATAAGTGTCTAAATGGATGTTTTTTTTTGTAAAAATGATTGGTTAACTGACTTATTAGGTGTATCTTAGTGAATACATGTATTAGCGAGTAATGTTTAAATATTTAAATATGTGTACAGTGTCTCACTTTGTTTATAAGTGGCTGCATGGGTTGGTGAGTAGCTACATGTGTGTGTATATGGGTTATTAGTTGTTTTTTTGAGTACCAAAATGAGTGTTTGTACGGTGCGGTGGGGAGTATTACTTAGCGCACAGATGCATGAATGACTGACTCAATATTTGTATGTATTTTGAAGACAGCATGTGTGCAAAACTGTATGGGTGGATGATTGTGTGTATGGGTGGGTTAGTGAGTGAATGAATGTCTCAATAGTGTATTCATGAGTAACTACATATGTTTTAAACTAGCATATGTGAGTATTGATGCATATAATTGAGTATATGTGTGAGTGACAGTTTGGAGGAGTACCTATATAAATAAGTATGTGTTTTTATAATTGATTGTTTAAGAGAGTAAATATGTGTACGTTTCTGTAGAAGTACGTGTAGTGGTGAGTAATATAGCAGTATAATCAAGTAAATGGATTTTTGATATATTTTTGCATGTGTGAATATGTGTGTGAGAAACTATATGGATGAGTATTAGTGTGTAACAGGATGTATAGGTGTTTGAGTACATATGATGAGTAAGTACATGTATGAGTGAGTATATAGAACTGTTGGTGAATGAGTGGATGTGTATGTAGATATTGGAATTACCTAATAGGTTGTTGTAATTCGTATTGGAATCTCCATTTTTAAGAAAATGTTTGTTTCTATTTTTGAATGTGTGTGTCAAAGGTTATATTACGCTCCGAGGAGGTCTGACACTTTGTCACAAGGATGATGTCATCAGTGATGTCATCAGTGATGTAATTTGACATGTCATGAGTGATGTAATATGTGACATCATCAGCAGTGCAATGCCGTCGTGCGAGTTATAGTTAGCTGAACTAACTATAACGGGGGAATTTCAAAGGTTTTGTGAGTGAAATGTCCAGCTAACTATAACATCTGTGAAACCTATGGTTTTTTCAGTGAATTTGCAAGGTTTTTTAAATGCTAGTTCCTAACTATAACGTGTGTGAAACCTATGGTCTTTTCAGTGAATTTGCAAGGTTTTTTAAATGCTAATTCCTAACTATAACGTGTGTGAAACTTATGGTTTTTTCAGTGAATTTGCAAGGTTTTTTAAATGCTAATTCCTAACTATGACGTGTGTGAAACCTATGGTTTTTTCAGTGAATTTGCATGGTTTTTTAAATGCTAATTCCTAACTATGACGTGTGTGAAACCTATGGTTGTTCAAGTGAATTTGCAAGGTTTTTAAAATGCTAATTTCTGTATCAATTTTTATATTTTTTATATATTTCTTTTTCCACAAACTGCCTTTGTATGTTGTAATACATTGACTGTATCCTGTAATATGCAACGGCACAGCTACTTTTTATGATTTGGATAAAGTTGAACAGTATAGTCTACATCTTCAATCAACATTTAAGCACTCAAATTTGTTATTTAACTTTTTTTGGGGGGGTTTCTAACGTGCGCGCAACGTGCGCGCACCTCGCTATTTTTTTTTTGCCCTTCTGGGTCCTTCAGGGACCCCCTGAGAAGGCCTACGGGGTCAGGGAGTCTCTACATGGGGAACAACCATTACACCGCGGGTTTTACCACGCGTTGCTTTTACATCGCATACATTACAACGCATGAGATGTTACAAAGCGTGGTAAAACCACGCATACTATTACATCGCATGTACTTTTACAACGCATGCGATGTAATGTGTAATGGCGGTGGCGGCGGGGGCGGCTATCCACGTCGTTGTGAGGAAACTTAGGCTATTTCCTCACAACGACGTGAACCAAGCAGGAAGGAGGAAGCAGGATCCGACGGCGACGCTGGAGAGGAGAGAGGTAAGGGGGTTTGTGCATGGGGTGGGGGTTACTTTCGTAGGGTTTAGGGTAGTTTAAATGTCGTGTTTTTTGAAAAACATTTTAGTGTGTGTTGTGGTGTTGTCGTGTTTGTTTAGTGTAGTGTATTAGGGAGGGTAGTGTAATGTTTATGTAGTGTAGTGATTTAGGTTTTAGGGTAGGTTAGTGTTGTAGTGTTTGTTTATTGTAGTGTATTAGGGTAGTGTAGGGGTGGGAGTAGTGTGGGTAGCGTAGTAGTGTTGTAGGGTTTAGGGTAGTGTAGGGGTGGGAGTAGTGTGGGTAGCGTAGTAGTGTTGGAGGGTTTAGGGTAGTGTAGGGGTGGGAGTAGTGTAGGTAGCGTAGTAGTGTTGTAGGGTCTAGGGTAGTTTAGGGGTGGGAGTAGCGTGGGTAGCGTAGTAGTGTTTTAGGGTTTAGGGTAGTGTAGGGGTGGGAGTAGTGTGGGTAGCGTAGTAGTGTTTTAGGGTTTTTGGGTTGGGATAGTGTAGGGGTGGAAGTAGTGTGGGTAGCGTAGTAGTGTTTTAGGGTTTAGGGTAGTTTAAGGGTGGGAGTAGTGTGGGTAGCGTAGTAGTGTTTTAGGGTTTAGGGTAGTGTAGGAGGTGGGAGTAGTGTGGGTAGTGTAGTAGTGTGGTAGTGTTTTTGGGTTGCGGTAGTGTAGGGGTGGGAGTAGTGTGGGTAGCGTAGTAGTGTTTTAGGGTTTAGGGTAGTGTAGGGGTGGGAGTAGTGTGGGTGGCGTAGTAGTGTTTTAGGGTTTAGGGTAGTGTAGGGGTGGGAGTAGTGTGGGTAGTGTAGTAGTGTTTTAGGGTTTAGGGTAGTGTAGGGGTGGGAGTAGTGTGGGTAGCCTAGTAGTGTTTAAGGGTTTAGGGTAGTGTAGGGGTGGGAGTAGTGTGGGTAGTGTATTAGTGTGGTAGTGTTTTTGGGTTGGGGTAGTGTAGGGGTGGGAGTAGTGTGGGTAGCGTAGTAGTGTTTTAGGGTTTAGGGTAGTATTGGGGTGGGAGTAGTGTGGGTAGCGTAGTAGTGGTTTAGGGTTTAGGGCAGTGAAGGGGTGGGAGTAGTGTGGGTAGTGTATTAGTGTGGTAGTGTTTTTGGGTTGGGGTAGTGTAGGGGTGGGAGTAGTGTGGGTAGCGTAGAAGTGTTTTAGGGTTTAGGGTAGTGTATCGGTGGGAGTAGTGTGGGTAGCGTAGTAGTGGTTTAGGGTTTAGGGCAGTGTAGGGGTAGGAGTAGTGTGGGTAGTTTAGTAGTGTGGTAGTGTTTTTGGGTTGGGGTAGTGTAGGGGTGGGAGTAGTGTGGGTAGCGTAGTAGTGTTTTAGGGTTTAGGGTAGAAGGTAACAGTTAAATATGAGCGCTCAGCAGATTTAGGTTAGTAACGTGAACAGTCTCTATCGGTGCCCTAGGAGAAGACAGAGTCGGTTACCACGACTCCACAGTTGAGCCACCTCGGTGGTTCAATACAACAATACAGAAAAGTCCTTCCGAGCACTCTTAGTGTAAATGATCACAGTCCTCCTAGTTGTTGACAACAACTAGGAGATAAGATGGTATGTGACTGAAATTGAGGTTGCTACAGGGAAAACCGATTGGTGGGTAACACAACAAGCCCCTTGGATTGGATATAATTATTAAGGAGTATAAAGAAAGGGAACGTACATGATTAAATGGGAAATGAAATATACATAGTAATTAATATGGATTACATGACATAAGATTGAGAAGTAATGTTTATGTTTTAGACGCAAGAACATTGGATTGCTGATTAGGTCGCGTTTGGTTGATTGAGACATACCGGGAGAAACTCAAGAGGGTATGTAGTTGACATATCTATGGTATGGGAGATTGTTTCTTTCGATAACTTCAACTTATCTTCTGTCACAGCTCTTGTGGCATATACGGACTGCTAATACACCATGGGTGACTTTATAGTGTTCTTGGTTCGGGACTTTCTTTTCTCTTTAGTACTCTAGTCACCATCACACTAGGGATATGTGAGGGAGTATCCCTTGTGTATATATAAGGATTAAGGTGTAGAGACAATATAATTTAGAATGTTTGTATTATTGTCAATTGCAGCCCTGAGGAAGTCTGATGTCATAATACAGACAGGACGAAACATGTGTTGGCTGCGCTGTGAAAGTTGGGAAATTATGAAGAAATAATAACCCGAATATTACAAGCGTGGGAACCATAAACTGGAGGACTGTGATCATTTACACTAAGAGTGCTCAGAAGGACTTTTCTGTATTGGGTAGTGTAGTGTGGTAGTGTTTTTGGGTTAGGGGTAGTGTAGGGGTGGGAGTAGTGTGTTGTGTAGGTGTAGGGGTAGGGTTGTCACTTACCTTGCATACTTTTACCACGAGTATAGCTTTACCACGCATGGCTTTGCATTGTAATGGCATGCGTGGTAAAGGCATCCTCGTGGTAAAAGTATGCGATGTAATGGAATGCGATGTAATGGAATGCGATGTCATTGACATTGCGTAGTAATACCCGCGTTGTAATGGCATGCGTGGTATTAGTATGCGATGTAATGACATACATCCGTGTGCCCTCTTTTCACGTTTTCCACTATTGTTTTTGACTCACTTCTGCCTCGGGGGTGCGAGCAACGTGCGCGGACCTCGCAGGGTTTTTTTTTATTTAATGTTTTTTTTGCCCTTCGCGGTCCTTCAGGGACCCCCTGAGAAGGCCTAGGGGGTCAGGGAGTCTCTACCCTGCCCCCTTTTCACGTTTTCCACTTTTATTTTCCGCTCTCTTCTGTCTCGGACACAAAATGGCGGCCAACACTTCCTGATTTCGACCGATTGGAATGTTGACAGACGTCTAACAGAAAATCCGAATTCCGCTCGCGCACACCCGATTCGCGCACCAAGCGGGCACGGGTTCGCGCACGGTCTGCGCTTACAGATATATATATATATTTTTTCTTTTGATTTTCTCAGGAACTACTGGATCGATTTGCACAATTTGGGCAAAAGCGTGATCTGCGATTCAGACTCTACCATTTTGCCAAATTTCTTGTAATTCCGTGCAGCCGTTCGGGCTGCAGCCGTGTCTAATCGTCCTATGGAAAATAACATGGGGAAAACACATTTTGGGACCCCCCTTTTTTCTCAGCCCCCACTTGACGAATCCCCCCAAAACTTTCAGGGAAGGAGCGGAGTGGAGCGGGCCATCTTCTTTGAGAAATTCGCGAAGATTCATCAACCGGCGCCAAAGTTATTCCCAATAGAATGTTGCGGATTTCCTATGGAAACTAGGTCCTAACTATAACTACCTACTGGCGACCGCCAGTAGGTAATATATATATATATATATATATATATAAATTCAGTGGAAAAAACATAGGTTTCAGGCACGTTATAGTTAGAAATTAGCATTTAAAAAAACCTTAGCAATTCACTGAAAAAAAACATAGGTTTCAGGGGTGTTATAGTTAGCTGGACATTTCTCTCATACAAAACCATAGAAATTCCTCCGTTATAGTAAGTTCTGCTAGCTATAACTTGCACCCCTGCAATGCATTGCTGATGATGTCACATATTACATCACTCATGACATGGTCAGTGACATCACTGATGACATCTCAAATGACATCACTGATGACATCACTGATGACATCATCCAGTGACTGTGTGTTTCCGTAAAGTTGAAACATGTTTAATATATATAGGGAAAGGCATATTGAAGAATGAGTAGGTGTATAAGTGTCAGAATGGATGATTTAGTAGGTGCGTGACTGACTCTATAAGTGAGTGATTAAACATATCTTACTGAATGCATGGGTTAGTGACTAAACTGTGTGAATGTCTGTATCTGTCTGTCTGTTGGTGTGTAACCGGCTACATGGGTTTGTGAATAGCTACATGAGTGTCTATATGTGTTATTGATTGGTTGTCTGAGTATCTGCATGGGTGCCTGAGTGTTTATGTA
Organism: Lissotriton helveticus; assembly: GCF_964261635.1. Classification (NCBI taxonomy): domain Eukaryota; kingdom Metazoa; phylum Chordata; class Amphibia; order Caudata; family Salamandridae; genus Lissotriton; species Lissotriton helveticus. The sequence goes on along the minus strand of NC_136063.1, from coordinate 594,936,938 downwards.
GGTGGGGTGTGTGTAACTCTGTGCATAGATGTGTGAGTGGGTGATTCACTGGGTGCATGGTTTCAAGAGTGCATCTGTGATGGACTGTATGGGTGGGTGACTGTGTGTATGGCCATGTTAGTGAGTGAATGTATATCTCAGTGGTACATGTGTGAGTAACTGCATATGTGAAAGACTGTATATATGTGTGTTGGAGTATATAAATGGCTATAAGTGAGAGTGTGTGATTCTGAGAGTGGCTGTATGGATGGGTGTGTGCTTGTATCAGTGATTGAATAAGAGCGTAAGAATGTGCTAGTATTTGTATGAGTATTTAAGCTGGTGTGTGTATAACTGTATAGGTGAGTAAATGTTATGTTATGTTATGTTAATAACACTTCTATAGCGCACAGCTGCCCCAGCCAAGGGGCGTCCCGGCGCTTCAGAGAGAGTACCCAAACACAACACAGCAGCACAAGGGCAGAAGCGCACAGATCAGAGTACTAAGATGTATGAGGGAACAGATGCGTTTTAATAGCCCTCCTAAACATCAGAAGCTCATCCATTTCACGAATGTGGGACGGAAGAGAATTCCACAATTTTGCAGCCAAAACCCGGAAGGGCCGACCTCCAGCCCTGCACAGCCTGAACCGTGGGACCACCACCAAGTTTTGACCCAAAGATCTCAAAGAACGCGAGGGCACGTAAGGCACCAAAAGATTATCAAGGATCTGGGGAGAGGTCAACTTGAGGATCTTGAAGGAAAGGCACAGGGTCTTAAAGTGGATCCTCTGTGCCATAGGCAGCCAGTGCAGAGAACGGATGGTACTTTCCTCAGTGTGATTATTTATTTGCATGACTGACTAGGTGTGTGAGTACCTCTATGGATGAGTGGTGGTGTGTGAGTGTTTATATAGGTGTATGAGTGCATATGATAGTCCTGTACTGAGTGACCATAAGTACGAGTGACTGTACAGGTGAGTGAGTGGATGAGTGTGTAAACCTAAGAATCAGTGAGTGTGTATGTAGTTGTTGCTGTTGGAGTGTCTATGGTTTTGAGAATGGCAGTCTGTAATTTAGAGTGGGTGTATCAAAGGTTATATTAGGGTGTGAGAAGATGCATCAATTTATCACATGGATGATGTCATCAGTGATGTCACTGACCATGTCATGAGTGATGTAATATGTGACATCATCAGCAGTGCATTGCAGGGGTGCGAGTTATAGTTATAGTTAGCATGCTAATTTCTAATTGTAATGTGCCTGAAACCTATGGTTATTTCACTTAATTTCAAAGGTTTTTTAAATGCTAATTTCTAACTATAACGTGAATGAAACCTATGGTTTTTCCAGTGAATTTCAAAGGTTTTTCAAATGATAGTTTCTAGCGATGCCTACAGAGGTAGGACATGTGACGAAAGAAGAAAAAATGCACAGATAGAAGCAAAAGAAATGCAGAAAGAAGCACAGAAGTCCACAAAGACGAAGAATAGTGCAGGAAGAATCAAGACATGTGCAGAAAGAACCAACAGAGGAGAGAAAGAGGCCTTGTTACAAAATCATCCTGTGCCCGCAACTTTTTCAGATGGGTACTGGTAGTAACTGACTCTGCCTAACCAGGCCTAGAGCCAGTGGTATGCTAAAATACACTTAGAATACAGTGAAAACACCTACATACACTCGAGAACACTGTGCGTTTGGGTACCCATGTGATTAGCATGACCTCCTCTGTAAGGCCCTAGTACATAATAGGGCAGGGGGATTACAACTACCTCTTAAAACGCACTACGGGGCTCGTTTGCACAGTGGTGAAGGGAGGGGGGGCCTGAGGTGATATGTGTGCAAACACGCCCTGTGGCCATTTTAAGTTGGGAGATTAAGTCCCCTTGAATCCTGACCGTCCCTGGGGTCCAACTAGCCAACCAGGTACCTCCAGTAAGCGCCACAGAGCTGCATTGCAGAGGTGTAAAAAGGGGCGTGGTCTGGACCACCTCTCTGCAGTGCAGGCCTCTGGCACTTACTGGAGGTATCTGGTGGGCTAATTGGCCCCCAGGGGCCCTCAGGATTGAAGGGGAATTAATTCCCCAACTTAAAAGGCGCCACAGGTCGTGTTTGCACACATCACTTCAGGCCCACCCCCTCCTTCACCACTGTGGAAACACGCCCTGTGGCACATTTTAAAGTTGGGGGATTAAGTCCCTTTGAATCCTGAGGGTCCCTGGGGTCCAACTAGCCCACTAGGTACTTCCAGTTAGCGCCACAGAGCTGCGTTGCAGAGAGGTGTATAAAGGGTCATGGCCTTGACCACCTCTTTCCAACGAAGGCCTCTGGCGCTTACTGGAGGTACCTGGTGGGCTTGTTGGCCCCCAGGGGTGCTTAGGATTGAAGGGGAATTAATTCCCCAACTTAAAACGCGCCACAGGGCGTGTTTGCACACATGTGACTTCAGGCCCAGCCCCCTTCCTTTATCACTGTGCAAACGCGCCCGTATCGCATTTTAAGTTGGGGGATTTAGTCCCCTTAAATCTTCAGGGTACCTGGGGTCCAACTGGCCCACCAGGTACCTCCAATAAGCGCCACAGAGCTGCGTTGCAGAGAGGTGGTCTGAGGCTACGCACCTTTTTACACCTGCCTTACCATTTAAGTATCAGAGTTCAACTGTGCTACTGCTTAGCATGCTCTGAATAATTTCTACATTTGCACAAACTGCCTGCAGAAATATCCGTTACAAACCTTTGAAAAAGGACTGAGGCACTTTCAAAGATCTGAATGGAGGGCTCAATTATGTGACATCGCTCTAGTGAAATACTTTTCCTCAGTCTAGAGGCACGGAAACAAACTATGCTAAAAGCCAAACCATGAAACTGCAAACAGACATGTTTGTAAAGGAGGATACGAAATGAGGGACTGCATAAATTACTCATCATGTAGGCGGTCGTGCTGGGGTAGTGTTTTAGGGTTTAGGGTAGTGCAGTGGTATTTGTGTAGTGTCGGGGGTCGTGCTGGGGTAGTGTTTTAGGGTTTAGAGTAGCGCCGTGGTGTTTGGGTAGTGTAGGGGGTCATGCTGGGGTAGTGTTTTAGGGTTTAGGGTTGCGCAGTGGTATTTGGGTAGTATAGGGGGTCATGCTGGGGGTAGTGTTTGAGGGTTTAGAGTAGTGCAGTGGTGTTTGTGTAGTGTAGGTGGTAGTGTTTTAGGGTTTAGGGTAGTGCAGTGGTGTTTGGGTAGTGTAGGGGTCGTCCTGGGGTAGATTTAAGGTTTAGGGCGGTCCAATGGTGTTTGTGTAGAGTAGGGGCATGCTGGGGGTAGGGTTTTAGGGTTTAGGGTAGTGCAGTGGTGTTTGGGTAGTGTAGGGGGTCGTGGTGGGGTAGTGTTTTAGGGTTTAGGGTAGCGCAGTGGTATTTGGAAAGTTTAGGGGGTCATGCTGGGGGTAGTGTTTGAGGGTTTAGAGTAGTGCAGTGGTGTTTGTGTAGTGTAGGTGGTAGTGTTTTAGGGTTTAGGGTAGTGCAGTGGTGTTTGGGTAGTGTAGGGGTCGTCGTGGGGTAGATTTCGTTTTTAGGGTAGAGCAGTGGTGTTTGGGTAGTGTAGGGGGTCGTGCTGAGGGTAGATTTCGTTTTTAGGGTAGAGCAGTGGTGTTTGGGTAGTGTAGGGGGTCGTGCTGAGGGTAGATTTAGGGTTTAGGGTAGTACAATGGTGTTTGTGTAGTGTAGGGGGTCATGCTGGGGGTAGTGTTTTAGGGTTTAGGGTAGTGCGGTGGTAATTGTGTAGTGTAGGGGGTAGTGTTTTATGGTTTAGGGTAGTGCAGTGGTGTTTGTGTAGAGTAGGGGGCATGCTGGGGGTAGGGTTTTAGGGTTTAGGCTAGTGCAGTGGTATTTGTGTAGTGTAGGGGGTCGTGGTGGGGTAGATTTAGTTTTTAGGGTAGAGCAGTGGTGTTTGGGTAGTGTAGGGGGTCGTGCTGGTGGTAGCTTTAGGGTTTAGGGTAGTGCAGTGGTGTTTGTGGGTTTGTGCTGGGGTAGCGTTTTAGGGTTTAGGGTAGTACAATGGTGTTTGTGTAGTGTAGGGGGTCATGCTGGGGGTAGTGTTTTAGGGTTTAGGGTAGTGCGGTGGTAATTGTGTAGTTTAGGGGGTAGTGTTTTATGTTTTACGGTAGTGCAGTGGTGTTTGTGTAGTGTAGGGGGTCGTGCTGGTGGTAGATTTAGGGTTTAGGGTAGTGCAGTGGTGTTTGGGTAGTGTAGGGGGTCGTGCTGTGGTAGTGTATTAAGGTTTAGTGTAGTACAGATGTGTTTGGGTAGTATGGAGGGTCGTGCAGGGGTTGTGTTTTACTGTTTAGGGTAGCCCAGTGGTGTTTGGTTAGTATAGGGGGTCATGCTGTGGGTAGTGTTTTAGGGTTTAGGGAAGCGCAGTGGTGTTTGTGTACTATAGGGGGTAGTGTTTTAGGGTTTAGGGTAGTGCAGTGGTGTTTGAGTAGTGTAGGGAATATTGCTCACCAGGGAGTTAACTGGAAGTCTACTGCTGGTATTGAAAGCGATTGTTCAGTCTGCATGTCAGAATTTTCAAATTAAAAAGAAGAGGATTTGAGATCTCTCTTAAAACATGCCCTAATTTTTCTTTCTACAACACTAACCATAATTTTTATGACAAAATGAACCCCCTCATTTTGTTCCTTTTTAAATTAAATGTTTTAAGTGTTACCAGTTTATTCCAATCAAGATAGCTTCAGGTGTGCCATAATTTTGTCATAAGTAAGACTGTTAACGCTCTAGCTTGTCTTTAGAAAACTCTGGGTAGCTGCAGTAGAACACAAAGGAATCAACTGCCAGGCTGCTCATGTTGAAATATAACAGGAAGATATTTGAGATCTCACTTAAAATGTGTCCTAATTTTTCTTTCTACAGCACTAACCATAATTTCTATGACAAAATAAACCACCTTATTTTGTTCCTTTTTAAATTAAATGTTTTAAGTGTTACCAGTTTATTCCAACCAAGATGGTTTCAGGTGTGCCATACTTTTGTCATAAGTAAGACTGTTAGCGCTCTAGTTGTTCTTTAGAAAACTCTGGGTAGCTGCAGTAGAACACAAAGGAATCAACTGCCAGGCTGCTCTGTTGAAATATAACAGGAAGATATTTGAGATCTCACTGAAAACATGTCCTAATTTTTCTTTTTACAGCACTTACCATAATTTCTAGGACAAAATTAACCCCCTCATTTTATTCATTTTTAAATTAACTCAGGCTTCATTTATGTAACAGTCTGTTAGTTTATATTTAGTAGGTGCACTGCAAAATTACAAATGTTTTCCCTCATAAAATCCTATCAACCGCCGATTTTCACAATAAACTACAGACAAGTGTTGTCAGAAAAAGAAGACCCATACACTCACTTATTTATTGGTAAAAAAAATAACCTTTATTAAAAGAACACAAATAAATGGATTCGCAACTTTATTCGAACAAACAACAGTATAACATGAAATAAGTGGGTGGGACTCCACCGGAAGCAGCGTACAAAACCTGCAAGACAAAAAAGAAACGTAAGTATGTGTGCCATGTCCAAGAGAAAAAGAAAGGTAGTCAGAATGAAAGGAAGAATAGTGAGAATGGGACAGAGAGCGATTGGGTGGAAGGGAGAAGAGGAGGGAGAGTCAAAAGAACAGAGAGAGGAGGAGACAGAGCGTCGGCCTACTGCACCCAGCCCTCACTGTTCACCTTCCGTCACCCGTGTGTCTGGGACGCTGGGATCCGCGAGAAAGAGTGTGGTCAAGCAAGTCCTTAAAGCGAAACGGAGATATGAATGAGGCCAGAGATTACATTATTATCTACGGCAACATCGCTTACCTGCACCTGTGCACTCAGGCTGTTGCACCCCAGCCCCTTCCCCCGCACTGTGCTCAATTGCAGCACCTGCGCACCGAGGCTTCACTGCTCACCTGCTACCACCGGTGTGTCCAACGACTTGCCGGTGTGAGCCCCCACTCCGGGGTGCCTCTCTCAGGGTGGCAAAGCAGGTCTCCGGTCAGGGATGGTGTCTTGATACCACGATGGAAGGCATCAGAAGGCCCAGGGCATAATCATAGGCTGAGCACCCACTCCGCCCATTTTGGTGCAACCAACTCAGTGTCTGAAAAGGGAGAAATAATATAGTGCTGGAAACGTCATGAGGTAAATGAAGGTTTATTTCAAGCTTTATAGAGAACACCAGTTGAGTGCATACTTCCTTCTTGAATTACGATCTAACAACTGTTAGTGGTAATCGTGGCTCCATGAGGAGTTGGAGTGCATGAGAATACACAAGGTTAAATAATAATATGTTATGCCAACGCTCACATACAAAGGAACAGAGAGCATGCTAGAAGCAAAATGTGCGCGTGTAATGCAGTGGCGCAAGCCAGTGTGCATGTACACTTTGTAATTAGCTCACTAAAGTGCCCCAAAAGGTAACGCCACGTGTCTGTAGGACAGCGCTGACCGCTGGCTCAGGCTTACAGTACGGTCCAGCAGGTCCTTAAAATGAGACAAAGATGTGACTGAATGAGGTCAGAGATCACATCATTATGCACGGCAACATCGCTTGTTCGCACCTGTGCACCCAGGCTGATGCACCCTACCTCTCCTGACGCACTGCGCTCAATTGCAGCCCCTGTGCAGCCAGGCCTCACTGCTCACCTGCTGTCATTGTTGTGTGTCCAAACACGATGGCCAGCAGAGTTCACAATTCAAATTGAGTTTTGATTGCCTGGATGATGTACACCTCATGGATTCCTTTTTTCTTATTGCGCATTGTGATATGCGAGGTGGATACGGCCATATCACCTGAGGCAGTGTGGAAGGAACTGGGACATTAGGCATCGTTGTTATCCTATTTATACATACGCAAAGAGGGCTGGGCTTGCGTACGCCAGGCCAGCCTAGGGGTGTGAATAATTATTCCAGGGACCTGGGCGTTGTTCAGTTCCTGCGTGGCCAGGAAGTGTACTTATGTGTATGTCCCTGTTGCAGTTTTGACGCCGCACAATCCGCAATTTACATTAATGTAGCATGCACCGGAGGGCGGCAACTATAGCTAATGAGATTCTGTCCGAAAACATTGAATGGCTAACATCACAGGTTGTTGTCAAGCTTGTGGATATGCGCAGACACGCATGTCAATGGTGTGCGGTATTATTGAAAGTGTTGCTATCGCGAAGCTCACACATGTGAATGTGCTCAGATGGAGGGAGGATCAGCAGACACAGTGATAATACTCATACAGTCAAGCAATGCATGTCAAACGTGAATCTGAAAGTCTCACATATGACACACTACTATACCGATAAAGCCTGACAACAGAGCATACTGCGAAACAAATCTGCACATTACTCTTTACAGTTTGTCACATGTGATCTAGGATGTGCACTCTGCCCGTGGCTGATGATACCCCTTCGAGCCTCCAATACCCAGGCTGAAAGGCAGCACAATAATGCGCACACACACACACACACACACACTAGGGGCATTTGTAACACACATTTGTTTTTTGATGTTACGTTTCAGATGCATGGCCATCACTCGTGAAAGGCTACTGTACAGACCATGAATATTGATCAAGATGATCGTTGCATGTTGTGTATAGTATAAGTATAAGATATGTGTACACAGCAAACAACTTTTCCAAAAAGCTCTCTAAGCAGAAGAGATGTCTCATCAAACGCTGTAAAGAGAATGTCTAAAAGGGGTGTGGTCCTCCAACTGTTACAATCCTTTTTTTTTAGGTCACATGGTAATCGCGCACTGAGCACGCAAGAAGGCTGCACCTGACGCGATTTTGAGAAAATATATTTACCATATTATAAGTTTATTACAGTTAGAAATATATAAATGTTTAAAGTATTTTAGATTATCGCTTGCTCTCATATAAACTTTAAACCTATTTAGATATAGTTTTGAGACATAAAAAATAAATGAGGAATGGCGTACCTGGCGTGACATCATACGTCTATGACGTAACACAGGGTCTGGCAGTGTGAACTCATCGCATACGCAACACGCAGCGGGCGCGCCCCTATACGTACATGATATAAAACTCAGCTTGGTACTGTGTACCCATAGCACACCAAAGTAGCAGCTGGCACAACCTCATACGTATATGATGTTATGCGGGACACGGTGCCACAAACCCGTCAGATATGAAATGCGCATCATTTACGAGTTTAGCAATATGGCGGATAGGATTCGCGTGCTGATGGAGCTTGGTACACTACCGGACTCCAGTTTTCTCCCCCCCCCCCAAAAAAAAGATATACATATTTTTTTCTGAAGATATAAAACATTACACAATTTTTAAACGTTCGAAATTCACTGAAAAAAACATAGGTTTTACAGACGTTATAGTTAGGAATTAGCATTTAAAAACCTTTGAAATTCACAAAACAAACATAGTTTTCAGGGACGTTATAGTTAGTTGGACATTTGACTCATATAAAACCAGAGAAATTTGCCCTTTATAGTTAGTTGAGCTAACTATACCTTGAGCGCCCGCAGTGCACTGCTGATGACGTCACATATTACATCACTCATGACATGGTCAGTGACATCACTGATAACTACCGGACTCCAGTTTTCTCTCCCCAAAAAAAAAGATATACATATTTTTTTCTGAAGATATAAAACATTACACAATTTTTAAACGTTCGAAATTCACTGAAAAAAACATAAGTTTTACAGACGTTATAGTTAGGAATTCGCATTTAAAAAACCTTTGAAATTCACAAAACAAACATAGTTTTCAGGGACGTTATAGTTAGTTGGACATTTGACTCATATAAAACCAGAGAAATTTGCCCGTTATAGTTAGTTGAGCTAACTATAACTTGAGCGCCCGCAGTGCACTGCTGATGACATCACATATTACATCACTCATGACATGGTCAGTGACATCACTGATAACATCACTGATGACATCTCAAATGACTTCATTAGTACTCGCGACCTGCTCAAAACTTGTACCCGGCTTCTAACAGATTGCAGCACAATATCCTTGGAGCAACAACATCAACTGTTGCATGGCTAAACATTTATAAGGTTCCAAAAGCGAGACATATTGGCATTGCCTATGCTTATTCAAATGAGTATCTGTTTTTATGAACACCACATCATTAAAGTAAGTGACTGTTAAATGCTAATCAATCTAATGTTGCGTGGTGGTAAGGTATGGCCTGGACCTGCATCGTTTGCTCGAATTGGGCCTACTCTCACATGTTTTCAACTATCTCACTTGTTTGCCTTTTGACTTGTATTCATCAATCTATGTAATTTTATCAATTTAAGGCCCCCCCAGTGAGAAAAAAACACAGTCAAGCAATAGATGAAATACAAATTCTTTATGTTCTTCACCATGGCCTTTAAGTGGAATCACGATTCTGTCTTTCACAATAAACAGCTGAAATGACATGCATCACAAGCCTAACTGGGTGGCTAGCCCACTGCAAGAAGTTGCTCCATATGCATGTCATAAAAAACAGGAAATGCACTTTTGAATAGTAAATTACTACAATGCGCATGCGTGTGATCGTGTCAGTGCACCCGACCACTTCGAAAACGTAGGGTGTCCAATTGCTAATCACATAGGGATTAGTTTGCCGCACACTTTATTCGTGGCATTGAAACCGAAACCAAATGAAGCAGCAGGCTTGAGTCACATTAAGTATCTAGACGTATGCCCATGTCCTCGAACAACTTGAGGTAGCTGGGAGCACACCCTGCGGCTAGATAATCTTATGCATGACATTTTGTGAACACCGTCACTTAGGCATTTTCTACAAGGAGATATTTCTCATCATGTGTGGTGTATGAGGATCTGATAGTGAGGCAGGCAGCACTCTAAACAAGGCGAATCAGTGAATCCGCACCTCTACCACCATGGCCTGCCCCTTGACCAATAAAAGCTGAAGTATGGCAGCAGCAGAGAAGGAGTGTGTAAGGGAGAAACTGCGAGTGGGTTGAGGCAAACTGAGGCAAAAGTTAAGAGAGCCTGGCAAGGTGTCTAATGAGCATGCAGGATGGAGCAGCGACAAGAACGTGGGGCAAAGAAATGCACCAGAGTAAACGAATTGGGGCAGAGAAGCCAAAGACCACACATAATGGAGTAGAGTGAGGGCAAAATCTGGCAAGGGTGTTGGGGAACAAGCATCATGGATCAGACAAGGCTGAGTGGGACAGAAGTCTGTGTGAGAATGTACCCGGTAGAGACACATGATGCCGAGAAATGAGCAGGATGGTTAGAGAAAAATAAGTGCAGGGCAACGAGTGGATGGGGAGGGAGTGACGGGGAGAGGGAACAGGGGTGTTAAAGGAAAGGAAGGAACGTTACCGAAGAAAGACGAATGAAAGAGAAGAAGTGGGTAGAGGTTTCACAGGTCATCATAAAGCAGACCTCGAGTAGTGTGTGATCCCTGTTTGACGTATGGAAGAGTGCTTTTTTGTTCCTCTTTGGCCGTGAGGCAGGCACCGCGCTAATCTTTAAAAAAATGTTGAAAGCAGCGTGACGGGGGAGGGGAGGGGCGGAGGAGCGTTAAGAAATCACTCAAGTGAGAGGAAAGACAGATGGTGACTGATCGGGCGGTTGCGCATGTGCACGCTCGCGTGAACACAAGCGCTAGGCCAGCCAAAGCAGCACTTTTTGAACCCCCTACTAAATGTCTCACAGAGCAGCGAATGTGCTGGCTCAGGTGAGACCTAAAAAGTAGCAGAGCACAGTCGGATACCTTACAAATGTGCAATGACTCAATACAACCAGGGCTTACAGTTGGCAATGCCAGCATATTACAAACAGTATTAGATCTAGGAGAGTCATTTGGAACTAACCCAGAAGAACCAGAGGTGTATGGCTGGTCGGACATTGTTACAGACAAGGCGGCATGTACATCATTCAAACCACGCTCAGTGTTTCATCCAAATTTGCCCCATGATTCCATCGACACCTTTCATGACGAATTATCATGTAATTGTCAAAAGATACCAGTATGGAAATACGTCCATCGGACAAAGATGGAAATAGAGTTCTGTGGGACAAACAATTGTACATTGAGGCAAAAAACAGCTCACTGATGTTAGATTCTATTGTATAGGAGACACAGCTACTTATAATGCAAGTATAACTACCCCATGGCAAAAACTTTCTGAATGGCAGGAATCGGGCATTATTACATGGCATGAATATTGTTTTTTAAAAAGAGATTATCCTAAGTTGCCAATTTTATATCTTCTACCAAAGATGCATAAACACCCTACCTTCCCCCCTGGGAGGCCTGTAGTCTCCTCTGTAGGCAATGTTCTTGAAAACATTTCAAAATATGTTGATCAATTTCTGAAATAACATGTTATTGAACTACCATCTTATGTGAAAGATACAAAAGACTTTTTCAACAAAATAGAAGGACTTGTTTGGGAAGAAAACTATTTTCTCATTACCCTGGATGTGAATTCATGATAGACCATTATTGATCACGTCCAGGGGGTGGAAGCATGCATGCATTACCTAGGCACTAGAAACATCATGTTTTTGGAACATACTCACATGTAAGCTGACATGGTGATGCTACGTCTCAAGAGTAACTTTTTATGTTTGATGGGGTATTGCATAAGCAGGTGCGGGGCACAGCAATGGGTATGTGCTTCACACCTAGCTTTGCTAACCTCTTCCTAGGCAAATTGGAAGAAGAGATTCGCCTTGACATGTCCCTTACCGCAGATTTCAAGTCAGTAGTTGTGTGGCTCAGATACATCGATGATTTGCTAATAGTATGGAGAGGCACTGACACCAAAGCCATAACCTTCATCGGTAAACTTAATAACAACCAGTACAACATTGTTTGACACACAACATTAGCAAAAACAGTGTCGAATTTTTGGACACTAAGATCGAAGTCATGGAAGGAAACCTGGTCACTAGCCTGTACAGAAAAGAAATGGCTGGCAATAGCCTTCTTCACGCCCTCAGTGGCCACCCAGAGGCCCTTAAATGGAGTATTCCATATGGGGAGCTACTGAGGGCAGAAAGGGCCCTTAAATGGAGTTTTCCATATGGGGAGCTACTGAGGGCAAAAAGAAATTGTAGCACAAATGATAAATACTGGAAAGAAACAAAATATCATGTTTGAGAGGTTTAGACTAAGAAGGTACCCTGAATGGGTCCTGAACACAGCACTTGAAAAAATAAGTAATACAAGTAGAGAAAAATCACTTGAACAGACGAGGAACTCTGATAAAACAGAATCAGGTACTAGAGTTATGTCTACCTACAATAGTCAATCCAAGAAAATACGGAAAATCTTGGTAGATAATTGGAACATTCTTCAGACAGACACCATTGTTGGTCGAGACGTAGGGGAGGGACCATTGATCACCTTCAGGAAAGGTTGAAGCCTAAGAGATATGCTTATGAAAGGGGACATTACAGAAACAAAGAAAAGTAATTTCCATGACCTCAAAGGCTTCTTCCCCTGTGGGCACTGCAGGGCGTGCAAATTCAGTCATTCAGTTAAAGAGTTTAGCATCAGTGTGCAAAAGTAGAAAATCAACCAATTCCTTACCTGCAGTAGTAACTTTACTGAATAGATTCTAGAATGCCTGTGCACACTTAGGTATGTAGGGAGTACTACATTTATGGTTAAGAAAAGAATCATGGAACATCTCAGTGCCATCACTAATATTGACATACACTACCCTATTGCCAGACATTTCCAAGAGGACCATCAGTCCAACAACTCATTACTAAGATTCTTTGCAATCAAACAGAAAGCTCTAGGAAAGAGAGGAGGCAACAGAGAATTGGCCCTTACACAGAAAGAATCAAAAAGGATACTGCAATTAGAAACAAAGTTCCCGGGGGGCCACAATCTTGATGGTGAATTGGCCTCACACCTCCATGTTGACTGATAAGTTACTGAGAATCTGTTTCACAAGAGTACTATTATTGTATGATACTGTTTCATTGTGTAAATACTTGTTTTATTGTATGAAACTGTACTGAATATGTCTTTTATCTTGTTCTTCTCATTCACAGGAGGAAAGGTAGGGAACCACCACTTTGCATGGTCACCTCATGGGTTCCCTACCCTTTTCTTTCCCGGGCTCGGGTGAACACTGAATTCAGATAAGAGACTTTTTAAATTCGATTCAATAGTTATAATTTCTATTTTCTAATTTCCTGAACTTATTTCACAAACATAGTTTGTTTGGCCTCTAACTTTATGTACAAGCCACTTGGCAAGTTAATCCTGAACCTGCTGTTTGCATTGATTTGATTTTCCTTAGTCTGATTAACTCAAACGAGAGTGGTATCCTCAGATGTTATTCATTTAAAGTGCCACCATGGCAAATCTGTACATAGGCAAGCCACTGTGGCATATATAAGGTGTACACTTGTAGGGGTAGTAATAAGTACAGTGATACATGTTTGAGGGCACTAGACCGCATGTACAATCATCCCAGAATGTAACCCTATATTAACACTGAACCATCAGGCTACTGCCCGGTAATATCAGGGAAAGTCATAGAAATAATGGCAGATTTTGTCACCACAAGCTGAGGTACAAAATCATGTATATTGAGTAGACCCCACTAGTGAGACTGAAAACCTGAACATTTGAAAATTTCACGAAATAAGGAATATTCGTCATGATGCTTTAATTGTATAGCAAAATACGCATTATTACACTTTTATTAAACATGTCAGTAAATGGTTGACAGAAGGGACACGAGTAGTAGTGTAACTCGAAGTCCTTTGCCCATGTTTACGTTTATTTAGCACGCTCATATCGCCTCGTCTAAAAATGGATTGCGACTTGAAATCGAGCAAATTCATGAATGTACCTATTGTAAATATGCATTTGAAAACCAGTTTCAAGCGGTGCTGAATTTACAGTATCAAGTGCCATCATATGTATTTATATTAATTTGCACGTTACAAAATGGCCGACATTTTACAACACAGGTAGAGTGTAACATGTAGTCCTTTGTCCATTACCATGCTTGTTTTTTCATTTATACACGCTCATGTCGCTGTACTTCTCGTGTGATCAAGACAGTGATTGTCGAAACACGTAACAAGAAATAAAGAGCTTCCTGCTTGGCACCTAAGACTTTGAGAGTGCATTTATTTGGGAAAACTTTTGGAATATATATATATATACATACATATATACATACATTTATATACATATATACATACATATATACTCTGCTGGAAAAGTCTTTTTGGTGTCCGTGGCTGCTGTTCCTAGGAGTGGTGTTCAGCGTGTTTTTTGGATATATATATATATAAGGCTTGCACCACTTCACGAATATGAAAAAATAAAAGCATTTGAGAAAGAAGTCTGACTCTGGCGATATTTGGTGTCTGCGTACCTGTCTGTGCTGCATGCACGCTATGGGCAAGTTGAATTTCATATATATATATATATTCACTGAAAAAAACATAGGTTAGAGACCATATATAGTTAGGAATTAGCATTTAAAAAACCTTGAAAATTCACTGAAAAAACCATAGGTTATAGACCATATATAGTTAGGAATTAGCATTTAAAAAACCTTATTTTACTCACACAAAACCATTGAAATTCCATATATAGTTAGTTGCACTAACTATATATCGCGCACCCGCAATCCACTGCTGATGATGTCACATATTACATCATTCATGACATGGTCAGTGACATCACTGATGACATCACTGATGACATCTCAAATGACATCACTGATGACATCACTGATGACATCTCAAATGACATCACTGATGACATCACTGATGACATCATCCAGTGACTGTGTGTTTCTGTAAAGTTTAAATATGTTTGATATATTGAAGAATGAGTGGATGTATAAGTGTCTGGATGAAGGATTTAGTAAGTGCGTGACTGACTGTATGAGTGAGTGAATAAATGTGTCGTACTAAATGCATGGGTTAGTGACTAAACTGTCTGAATGTGTGCATCAGTATGTCTGTTGTGATGTAAACTGCTGCATGTGTTGATCATTAGCTATACGAGAGGCTATATGTGTTATTGATTGGTTGCCCAAGTATTTGTATGGGAGATTGAGTTTGTGTGGGGGTGGCTGGGAGGTGTGTGACTCTGTGCATAGATGTGTGAGCAGTTGATTCACTAGGTGTATGAGTTCAAGAGTGCATGTGGAAAAAGCTACATGGGCGGTTGACTGTGTGCATGAGTGTATTGATGAGTGAATGGATATCTCAATGCTACATGTCATAGTAAGTACATATGTATGACCTGAAGACACGCTGTAGTGGGGCGCCCCTTTACCGTTTCAGTTGCCATTCCGCCCGCTTTTGCTTCACTGTGCCTCTTCCGCTATTCAGCTGTTTACCGCCCGCTCTTGCGACTACAGCGTTTCGCTCACCATGTAGTTGAGTTGCTCCCGCTCTTGCGGTGCAGCGATAGGCGGCTGCCACAGGACTCTCAAAATGGTGGCCGGCTCTTCAGATTTGGGCGTGGTCCACTAAAATGGCCCTGCGACACCTTGGAACTCGGACGCTTGTCTGCTAGGGCTTGGGCTCCATTCTCGAAAGCGTCCCCTCAGCCTTGAAGATTCAACAAAAGTCTTGGGGGCCCCCGACTCCCGCAGGCTTCTGGTGGGGAGCGGCTGCCATGATTGCTCGTGGAATGGCCACGACGGAGCTACGAGATGATGGTGCTCTCATGCTGACGCCAGCTTCAGTCTGAAACATCCAGAAACACTGTAGACTACCAATTCGATCAGTTCCGGTAGCGCCCCAACGTGACCCGGTAGAGAAGAACTTGCCCTCCCCTCTTTGACTGATGGTTCTTGTTGCCTGTCCCTTCTGTTGTCATTTAACAGAACTATTTAGCCTGCTGAAAGGGGTTGTGTTCCGACCGCGTGTTGGTGGAGACATTTTGACTATATTCTGGACCTGCGTTGTCGCGTAATGCGTCATATGACGCGCCGCGTTAGCGCATCCGGAAGCGATCCGGGGCGCGGCGCGCAGCGCGTAACGTAAGCATAACAGGTCATGTGACTTGTTAATAAAACTTTTCATTGGTTTTCATTTTACTTTTCTTATTCTAATGATGAAAGGCTTGGTCATATGACCTAAAAATTACGCTTTTTATTGCTTTCGAACATTATTTTTTCTTAAACATATATGTTATAATGTTCCAGGCTAACGTACTTTCCCGGAAAATTTACAACTGTCCTGCAAGTAAAATATATTCCTTTTTCGAGAAAAAGGGCGTTTCTTCGTCCCATGACGGAGCTGTTGAGCAAAAGAGGCTCCGCCTGCTGTCTTAGTCGCCGATACGCCTGAATATCAGATTCTTATCGATCACTTTATGTTGCAGAAGTAGAAAACACAACAGCCCTTGACCATTTATCTTTACTGCGTTCCTGCGTATTATACCTTTTACCCTTCATGTAATTGGACTGCTTTATTTCACTTGCCTTGTACTGATTCGAAAACAGTGACTATTATTAAAAACTTTACCAATGTAAATACTACTACCATGTTTTCTTTTAAAAACCTTTATTGTGAAAATGTCAGTATACAAATACGGGCCTATAACCACGTGGGCCGGCCACGGAGCAAACTGTAATCGTATATGATGAGGAGACATTTACACTGTAGAGGAACGTAACGGGCGGGCCATTAGGTTGCAAGAACTAAGGTGTCTAACAGTTGCGGAATCGGTGGACTTACATTTTATAATTAAAATACGACAGGGCCAGTTACAATAAAATTATCTAGATATACATTTGCGGGCAAGTACCATGGGTGACGTTAAATCGAACTTTCAATAGTACAGTAATCAATAACACATCAGAACTGAATATCAATAGGGATGTCGAAATATTCAATCAATTCTCATCCCCGCCCGCCATGTGCTTCAAAACTGCATACGTATCTCGTGATATCAAGGTTGTGCAACCAGTACACAACAAGGAGTTACGAGTCCCGTTTATTCCGGCGCCATTTTGGGCGAGGACGGGCAGGTCCAGGATATAGTCAAAATGTCTCCACCAACCATCGACTATGATGATGTTCATATCCTGTATTTATCAGAGTAACACTCATCTGTCCACATGAAATTAATTTCCCACAATCTAAACATGTCATTTTAATCTTTCCAAAGTTCTTCTGAATATTTGGGACCGTTTCCCTTGCCTCTGATGCTGTCAGTGCCACTTCTTTGGTGAATGTACTGGCAGGTCGGGGTTGTCCTCCAAATCTCTCTTTTGTGCACCACTATAATTAATCGGTGCCACCTCTCCATATGACGATGCATGGTATAATTACCATAACTATATTTTTTTCGGTTCCTCTGGAGAGTACATCGTGGCAGATGAGGCAGGTAACGTACCGGGCATTTACCTTTTTTGCATGTAGAGGAAAGGAAAAAAAATTCGAGCGTCCGAGTTCTAAGGTGTCCCAGGGCCATTTTAGTGGACCAGGCCCAAATCCAAAGAACAGGCCGCCATTTTGAGAGTCCTGTTGCAGCCGCCTGTCGCTGTAGCAGCAAGAGCGGGCGAAACACAGCTAGACGGTGCTCCACTGCAGATGAAGTGCCTCAACCTGGAGAGGCGGGAGAGGCTCGTTTGCGCTGCCTCCCCCCCCCCCTTCGGGCACCCCACGCCGACTTTCGGCGCAGCATTGTAGGATGGCCACACCAGTGCGGCAACTTGCTAGACACCACCTCGGTGCCATCCGGATCTCGGCGCCCCACTGCAGATGAAGTGCCTCCACATGGAGGGAGAGACTCGTTTGCGCCGCCTCCCCCCCGCTTCTCAGAACTCTCAACTATGACACCACCTCGGTGCCATCCGGATCTTGGCGCCTTGTGCTGGTTCCGGCCTATTCACACATCGGTCCGCTACTGACGCCACCTCACAGGCCAACGGGGCGCCCCACGCCGACTTTCGGCGCAGCATTGTAGGATGGCCACACCAGTGCGGCAACTTGCTGGACACCACCTCGGTGCCATCCGGATCTTGGCGCGTTGCGCTGCCTTTGGCCCTATTCGCACATCGGTCCGCTACTGACGCCACCTCACAGGCCAACGGGGCGCCCCACGCCGACTTTCGGCGCAGCATTGTAGGATGGCCACACCAGTGCGGCAACTTGCTGGACACCACCTCGGTGCCATCCGGATCTTGGCGCGTTGCGCTGCCTTCGGCCTATTCGCCGCAAGTGCGCACGCAACTCAGCTGCATAGCGAGTGAAACACCAAGGGGCGCCCCACTGCAGCCGAGGAACCTCCATCTTGGGGGCGACGCACAGCATCACATTGCTTTCCAATGCAGTCAGATCCTCAAACAGCCCCCACTGACTGACACGAACTCACAGGCCAACGGGGCGCCCCACGCCGACTTTCGGCGCAGCATTGTAGGATGGCCACACCAGTGCGGCAACTTGCTGGACACCACCTCGGTGCCATCCGGATCTTGGCGCGTTGTGCTGCCTTCGGCCTATTCGCACATCGGTCCGCCACTGATGCCGCCTCACGTGCCAACGGATTTTCTACGCTTTTTATAACCCTATACCGCATAACAGGTCATGTGACTTGTTTATATAACTTTTCATTGGTTCATTTTACTTTTGGTTTCCTAATGAGGAAGGCTTTATCATATGACCTAAAATAACACTTTTCATTGGATTAAAACATTTTTTTTTCCCAAACGATGAAAGCCCCACCTTGTTTCTGGATGTTTCAGACTGAAGCTGGCGTCAGCATGAAAGCACCACCATCTCGTGGCTCCGTCGTGGTCATTCCGCAAGCAATCATGGCAGCCGCTCCCCACCGGAAACGTGCAGGAGTCGGGGGCCCCCAAGACTTTTGTAGAATCTTCAAGGCTGAGGGGACGCTTTCGAGAATGGGGTCCAAGACCTAGCAGACAAGCGTCCAAGTTCCAAGGTGTCCCAGGGCCATTTCAGTGGACCAGGCCCAAAAAGGAAAGGGCCTGCCGCCATTTTGAGAGTCCTGTGGCAGCCGCCTATCGCTGCACCGCAAGAGTGGGCGCAACTCAGCTGAATGGCGGATTTTGGCACAGTGTACCAAAAGCGGGCGGAATGGCAACTGAAACGGTAAAGGGGCGCCCCACTACAGCAGACGAGCCTCCACCTGGGGAGGCCCGTTCACGCCGCCTCACCCCCCCCCCCCCGGGGCGCCCCACGCGGTTATTCGGAGCAGCATTGTAGGATACCAAAACCAGTGCGGCAACTTACTGGACATCACCTGGGTGCCATCCACATCTCAGCGCATTCTGCTGCCTTGGGACTATTCGCACAACAGACCGCTACTAACAATGCCTCCCCCGGGACGCCCCACGCCGTTTTTCGGAGCTGCATTGTACGATACCAAAACCAGCGCGGCAACTTACTGGACATCACCTGGGTGCCATCCACATCTCAGCGCGTTCTGCTGCCTTGGGACTATTCGCACAACAGACCGCTACTGACGAGGCCTCCCCCCCGCACCCCCCGGGACGCCCCACGCCGTTTTTCGGAGCTGCATTGTAGGATACCCAAAACCAGTGCGGCACCCAGGTAACATCACCTGGGTACCGTCCAGAACTCAGCACGTTGTGCTGCCTTTGGACTATTCGCACAAAACACAGCTACTGACCATTGTTGCTTCTTTTTTCCATAAAATGTTTAAATGTATTTACTGTTTTTGTTGCGTTGTATATATTTATAAGTTATTAAAGTTTTATAATCCTACTACTTTGTTGGAGTGCTATATATTTTTAATGTGACACATAATTGTAAAAACTTTGATGTACAAAGAGGCATCCCTGGAATCTTCCGCTTCAGGCTGGGTCCCCTCCCCAATCACAATACAGGATGGTTTTCAGATAGTAGGAACGCGTGTGGTGTGACAGATCTCATCGGGTGGGGGCCTTGATCTACTGTAACTCCTTTGAAGAGGGGTGATTCTTTACAGCTGGAGCCATAAACTACATCTGCAGGGCTAGGTGATAGCCTGGGACCGGCCTGGACAATCGGACACATAGGAAGAGGAGTGTCAGAGGGTGCGGTAGTGAATAGGGCGAAAGGGAGGTGTCGAGCGGGCACAGGGTGTGATTCTCAGGGAAGAACAGCGCAGATGGGGGGAGGTTTATTGCCCATGCATAAGACAGAGAGCGGGGGTGACCAGTGCCTGGGGGAGATGCTTGCGAGGGTGGGGAGCCATGCTAAGGATCGACAGCGTGCAGAGAGTGGGTCTGGTCAAGGCATCTAAAATGGCTGCCGTGCACGACAAAAGTGTGGCATTTGAAAAAAGGCACGATGGCGCAGACAATGTTTATCAACCCTTCCTGATTTCCTTCGAATCGAACGTTAACAGACGTTATCTCTCCCACACTACCGGTCCCCCTGGGCTTAAACGCCGAGATGGTAGGGACTGCATCCCGTGGAGATAGGCCGAGACGTCACTCGGCAGAAAAAAAAAAAAGAATCAAAAAAAGTCTATAAACATACAATAAGTTAAAAGTCAATCATTCTTGTTTCCTTGTAGTACGCTCCCCAGACCGCTTCCCGGTTCGTGAACCGGGCGCACCCCACGTGCTTTTAAAGCCTCCACATCAAACCTAGGGGGTCAGGGAGGATCTACTATGCCCCCTTATGGTCATTTGCCCCTTCGCTTTGGCCTTCTCTTGTCTCTCGATCCTACCGAGAGACAAGATGGCGGCCGCTACGGACTGTTTGGAATGTTTACAGACACCGGAGAGCCAATCAGCTTCGCTTCGCAAAGCTCCGTAACGCGAAAAGTACGCGAAACGGAGCGCTACCCGGGACGCTGTCACAGATATATATCTTTTTTTGAACGTTAATTTCTCAAAATCCACTGGAGCACATATATTGAGACCTAGCAAAGGCACATCGGGCTACCGGTCCCTACAATTTTGCCAAGTTTCGTGCAAATCCATTCAGCCGTTCGGGCTAAAAGTGAGGCCAACCGCCCTAAGGAAATTAACATGGGAAAAACGCGTTTTGGGACCCCCCTTTTTTCTCGGTCCCCCCTTGACAAACCCCCCCCCCAAATTTTCAGGGGCTGCTCAGAAACAAAATGTTCCATTTTCCTGAAAATTTCAGCCAATTCCGTCCACAAACGCTAAAGTTATTAGACATAGAATTTTCAAAAATCCCATAGAGAAAAAATCCTAACTATATATACCTACTGGCGACCGCCAGTAGGTAATATATATATATATATATATATATATATATATATATATATATATATATATATATATATATATATACACGCTGTTCAACGTCTACATGGCCCCCCTCGCACTAGTGGCCCGCCATCATGACCTCAACATAATCTCCTACGCTGACGACACCCAGCTCATCCTCTCCCTCACCAACGACCCACACACCACCAAAACCAACCTCCACGAGGGAATGAAGGCCGTCGCCGATTGGATGAGGAGCAGCCGTCTGAAGCTGAACTCGGACAAGACGGAGGTCCTCATCCTCGGACCCACCCCCTCAGCATGGAATGACTCCTGGTGGCCGACCACACTGGGAACAGCGCCAACACCCACCGACCATGCACTCAATCTAGGATTCATCCTCGACTCCTCCCTCTCCATGTCTAAGCAGGTCAACGCCATCTCCTCCACCTGCTACAACAGCCTCCGCATGCTCCACAGGATCTACAAGTGGATCCCGACCGAAACAAGAAGAACGGTGACACAGGCCCTCGTCAGCAGCAGACTGAACTACGACAATGCACTCTACGCAGGAATCCCAGTCAAACACCTATGACGACTACAACGCATCCAAAACGCCTCCGCCCGACTGGTCGTCAACGTCCCCCACCACAGCCACATCACCCCCCACCTGAGAGACCTACACTGGCTCCCCGTTGACAAGAGGATCACCTTCAATCTCCTCACCCATGCACACAAGCACTCCACAACGCCGAACCAGCCTACCTGAACAGCAGACTCAGCTTCCACACCCCCACCCGCCAGCTCTGCTCCACCAGCCTCGCCCTTGCCACTGTTCCCCGCATCCAACGAACGACCTCCGGCGGCAGATCCTTCTCCTACCTCACCGCCAAGACCTATAACACCCTCCCTACCCATATACGGCAGACCCAAGACCTACTCACCTTCAGAAGACTCCTCAAGACCTGGCTCTTTGAGCAGGAGCAGCACCCCCACCCCTCCCCTCAGCCCCTTGGGACCCTCACAGGGAAGTAGCGTGCTTTACAAGTACTATGATTGATTGATTGATTGATTGATTGATATATATATATATCTGCCGGAACGAGTGCAACTCCTTTTGTTTCCGAGTGAGACAACCTGCATTATATGTTGGAGCTTGGTCCTGCTCCGAGTGAATGCACCTCCTACAACAGAGCGCCGAATGCTGCCCGACCACGGACCAACACAGAGAAACGCGAAAGCATACAGGACAGCAGGCTGCCACCAAAGACTGGACTTTGGTAAGGTGCCCACGAGTCCTACAAATGGAATGGAGTGGGTAATTCCGACTGATTTAAGCGGCAGCATTTTATAACAGCATCACCCACTAATGGGACATTACATCTATAGTCAGCTTAGCACTACGGGAACCAGCATGCACGATAGTTACATCAACCCGCCTGAGGTGACCACTAGAGGGCGAACAAATATCAGTAGCAAGTATGGCGAGTGCTCAGCTTGACTGTGAGGATGCCGAGGCCACTTCCCCCGAAGAAGGTCATGGACTGACCGAAATGCATCGGGAAAACTCAGCCGCTACTGCCAAACAAAAGAATAAATGTTTTTAAATCTGCCGGAACGAGTGTGACTCCTTTTGTTTCCGAGTGAGACAACCTGCATTATATGTTGGAGCTTGGTCCTGCTCCGAGTGAACGCACCACCTACAACAGAGCGCCGAACGCTGCCCGAACACGGACCAACACAGAGAAACGCGAAAGCATACAGGACAGCAGGCTGCCACCAAAGACTGGACTTTGGTAAGGTGCCCACGAGTCCTGCAAATGGAATGGCGTGGGTAATTCCAACTGATTTAAGCGGCAGCATTTTATAACAGCATCACCCACTAATGGGACATTACATCTATAGTCAGCTTAGCACTACGGGAACCAGCATGCACGATAGTTACATCAACCCGCCTGAGGTGACCACTAGAGGGCAAACAAATATCAGTAGCAAGTATGGCGAGTGCTCAGCTTGACTGTGAAGATGCCGAGGCCACTTCCCCCGAAGAAGGTCATGGACGGACCGAAATGCATCGGGAAAACTCAGCCGCTACTGCCAAACAAAAGAATAAATGTTTTTAAATCTGCCGGAACGAGTGTGTTTCCGAGTGAGACAACCTGCATTATATATATATATATATATATATATATATATATATATATATATATATATATATATATATATATATATATATATATATATATATATATACTGAAATAAATAGTATTTGGGAAAGACAGATACAATGGTTTTTAAGGGCAGATCAACATATTATTTCCTCTTTAGCCCCTTTAAACACTAACACATAGCTACATGCACTTCACCTCTTTGCAGCTATTTCTGTTCATTTTTGCTACAGAACCTGAATCCATTTTTGGAACTGAGTGGTGTAGGAAAGGCTGAATTATAACTCAATTCATGAGTCTGATCCTGTAATAAAAGGAAGGTTTTAGCGCTGACAGGTCTGTGATAACATTTGTATCAGTAAGATAATATATCAGCTGCTAAAGAGCACTGCCACATATTTCTATGGCTGCTTCTAAGGTAAGAACATTTTTGCAGGATTGGCATTATCTAATCTTAACTTATATTGCATTGCTATGTAATTGCATTTATATAGTGCTAACTAACCCTGATGAGCCATTGAAGCACTGTACACTAGGCATCATGCTGCTCTGGAATATTGGGTTAGTGGTTTGTCCAGTGTTATTAGTTATTAGAATTCAACTTGTGAATTGAAGAATACCATTCCATACAATCATTCCAGTTTCTTTGTAATAGATTAAAAGTAATAGGCATTTGGTGTGATCATTAGTGGGAAGAGTGAGTTCATGCAGATCTTTGTTGGGATGAGCTAGAGGAGATTTGCTATTGTTAGGTTGTAAGGAGAGGAGAGGTTGTGATCTTTGAAATGAGTTGGGGGTAATTTGCAGGAACATTTTATTAGACATTAAGGCAAAGATGAAAGTAAGCTAGGGGAGGTGTGCTCTGAGGGGAGAGGCATGCCAGGGATGGAAGGGAAGGAGAGTGCTGTTTAAAAGGAAAAAGACAATCACAAAGTTCAATTAAAAGTCATTTTTAATGCAGGATTTAGAAATATAAAGGATGCTTTTGATCCTTTTATTCATAAATTGGCTCTGGCATGCACTTTAGAGACAGTGTCAATCAAAGAATGTGAGGCTGCTCTCTTTACCATAAAATACCGCCCTAATAGGGCCATTAATGGCTACCTGATTTATCGTCCACCAGGTAGGACGCTGCCTTTCCTGGACAGCCTGATAGAAGTAATTGCCCATCCTGCACTACGGTATAATAAGTTTATGATTTTGGGTGACCTTAATTTTCATATTGATGATGAACATGACAAGGAAGCGCTAAGTTTATTAGCATCCTTAAAAATGTTTCATCTTAACATTCAATCTCTGATTCCTACCCATAAAGCAGGCCATCTTTTGGACCCGATCTTTGCCAACTGGGAGGGGGTGGTGGTTCAACCCCCCAGTGAGGTATTATGGTCAGACCATTTTCTGGTGGAGTTTACCATCCGTGGGGAGTCTAAACGACTGTCTAGTACTAAATTGATGGCACGTAAACGTTGGCAATGGGGGGAAATTAAGCAGGATGAGCAAGAACTGGCTCTAAAAAGAGGCAGCCCTCCACTTAAAGATAATGTAGACGAAGCCTGGTCAGACTATGAAAAATGGCTGTCAGGAGCTTTAGATGAAACTGCCCCGTGGACTACCAAGACCCCAGCGAGGTGCTCGAAAACAGCTCAGTGGTTTAATGCTGACTTAAAGAATTGTAGAACGGAATGTAAAAAGTTGGAACGCATGTGGCGCAGTAAATATGATGACTCGGCTAGACTCAATTATAAAAAGAGTATAAAGAGTTATCATAAACTGATTAGATCCATCAAACGTAAGTTTTTAAAGAATAGAATTGAATTGGCGGAGCACTCTACTAAGGAACTCTTTGTTATCTACAAAGAGCTCACCTCATTGGAGAGAACTATAACTCCTGATCTGCACTCGACAGATATGTGTGAAGCTATTGCCGACTTTTTTGTGCAGAAAGTGGACAATATCTATAAAACCTTTCCAGAGGCACTGGAAGAACCCACCAGAAATATCTCCACCAGTAGTGAGATGACTAACAACGGGGGTCTTAACCAGTTTACGGTGCCCAATACCACGGAGTTGCTGAATATCATTCGAGGTATCAAATCAGGCTCTCCCAGGGATGTGGCTCGCCCCAACGTCCTTAGGAATCAAGTTGAGCTTCTGGCAACTCATATAGGCCACATGGCGAAACTGTCTTTTTCAACAAGCCACATACCTCAAGATTGGAAAGTAGCGCAAGTCATCCCTTTAAAGAAAAAACCTAATTTGAGTGCTACGCAGTTGGATAATTATCGACCTATATCGCTGCTTCCCTTCTGCGCTAAGGTGGTTGAAAAAATAGCTAATAAGCAGCTTTCTGAATATTTGGATAGGGGATCACATCTGCATCCCTCGCAATCAGGATTTAGAGCGCTCCACTCGACTGAATCGGCCCTCCTTTTTTCCACAGAGCTATTAAGGAGTAGAGTTGACGAGGGGAAGACAGCCGCGCTCCTTTTATTAGATCTGAGCGCGGCATTTGACACCGTCTCCCATCCCCTGTTACTTTCTCGTCTTAGCGAGGTTGGTATTGAGGGTCTGGCTCACGAGTGGATGCGTACATTCCTGGCGAATAGGCAATTCCAAGTTTGCTGTCCACCTTTTAAATCTAAGGTGCGTTCGCTCAAACATGGGGTGCCTCAGGGTTCCATTTTGAGCCCGATTTTGTTTAATCTATATTAGGCGCCCCTGGCCAAGTTGGTTGCTATGTACGGGGTTGAGATAGTGTCATATGCTGATGACACCCAGCTGGTAGTGACACTGTCTCAGCCCCCGGAAGAGGCTTCAGCCAACTTTACAGCCTGTCTGAGCGGACTAGCGGGATGGATGAACACAAATTGTTTACGCCTCAACGCCAATAAAACTGAACTTTTGGTGTTGGGGAAATCCCCATCCATCTGGTCGTCGGCATGGTGGCCCAAAGAACTTGGCACTGTTCCCAAACCATTAGAACAGGTTAAGAATTTAGGGATCAAACTGGACGAGACTCTATCCTTTGAACATCACACTAGAGGGATAGCAGGGAAATGCTATGGGATCCTTAAGATCTTACGCAAGACCCTGGACTCGCTTCCTGCAGTTAGCAGGAAAACGCTAATTCATACCCTGGTGACGCCCCATCTCAACTATAGTAACGCTTTGTATCTAGGTCTGAGTAGGAAGGGTCTTCATAGGCTCCAATGCGTTCAAAACGCAGCAGCTAGACTGGCTCTTAACCTCCCGAGAAGATCTTCAGGGAAACAAGCCTTAACGCGCCTCCACTGGCTCCCCATACAAGAGCGCATTATATTTAAAAGCATGTGTATAACCCATCGCATTGCTTATGATAGAGGTCCCGCATATCTTCAAAAATTGCTTACCAAGTACTATCCTAATCGTTATCTACGATCTCAGGGCCGTATGCTCTTTCAGGTGCCCAGAATCCAGCGGGCACGAATGGGTGGTAGGTCCTTCAGATACTTGGCCAGCAAACAGTGGAATGACCTCCCCATTGAGCTCCGGATGGAGCCATCTGAAGGAAATTTTAGACGCAAACTGAAAACTCACCTTTTTTCAAAACTCTGAGGTCCTGCGCCCTTTCCTTCAGCGGCCTTTTCTCTGGGGCTCTGTGCTAGCAATTAGTTTTTAAGCGCGGGGACACACTGTTGCCTAGTGTAACCAGGCGCTATATAAGTGGTATTATTATTATTATTATTATTTTGTGATAGCATGCAATTTGAGGATGCAAGAATGTGTAGAGAGAAACAGCATAACTTGCATGTCAAGATTGTATTAGATACTTCTGATAGGCACTAGAATCAGATGAACAGTTTGTCCACTGCTAGACTACCACAAGGACATTGCTCTAACAAGATCAGCAGATCAGCTCAAAACGTGGACGTATAAAGTAGTGGCTAGACATGTATAATGGGAAATGTCAAGAGTCATAGGCAGTGCTCAAAGTAAGCAGTAATCTCAAGATCATAGCAATGTGAGAAAAGATATGAGTAAACAATGCAGACATTGAAAATGAGATTCTATAAATGCTGGAGTGAATGTCTTGTGATGTTCATCCTTATGTTTGGCACACAGTATTAATTATGAAATCAAAGTGGGAACCCTTTGGATGCCCCTGATTGTATAATGGGGCAAGATGGGTGGCAAGGTTAGCTTGGTCAGACAGTGGAAGTGTTTTGCTTGCATTCCTGTGGTTGGAGAGTGGAGATCCAGTCATTGAGACGAGGAGGATGGTGACTGAGCTCCCTTTGTTAGAAAGTGGCTACTGATTAAACTTCCTCAAGCACTGCCCCATGGCAGATAGTGAGGGCAAGACTGCAGAGACTGCTTGTGTAAGGTGAAGGGACCCTTTAGGTGAAGTCCAGTCTTTTGTCCTTCTTGATCACAGTCAAGTGCAGAAACGCACACCCCTTTGTGCATGCTTTAGGGTGGAGATCACCTCACTGTGAGGGGCATTATACACAAAGGATGTGTCTGGTGAGCAGCCAAGAAAGGACAGTTACATTCTGGTCCAGGTCAGTCAGTTTGTCAGTTATAAATAAAATTAGAGCTTTACGTTACAGGACAAAGACTAAAACATCAGCAAAGAGGTCAGTAAACAGATAATAAGATGTGTAAGATGCTGTACATGTGAAATAAAACACTGCAATGCTACACCCTGCCTTGCGCAAGGGTTAATTAAGCATATATTTATAATCTGTTGATGAACACTTATCAAAAAATCATTTCCAAACGATTCCTAATTGGTCAACTGATATTTTCAGTAGGATAGCTACACTTTTTAAATAAAGCTTCAAAATAGAGGATGAGTAAAAGTCAATATTAGGAACTCTAACTGCGCTTGGACACATGCAATGGTTTTAGCACTCTTCAAAACAGACAAGTGAATAAAATAATATTAACTTATTAGACATGCTATGAGCATGTTTTTAGAACTGGTTAGACTACAAGTTTAAGATACCAAGTGGCATGTACTTTGGGCACAGGCTTAATTTCTCAAGATTTGATTTTTTCACATGCTCCTTTGTTTCACATTTAGACGGGACTGGTGTTGGCTTGCCTCAGTCTCCAAGGCTGGACATAGCTGAGTGTTCCTTCCCAAAATCTACTCATGTGATATATTTAAGGATTACATAATCAACATTCCATTCCCATAACCAAGGAGACGGTGCAGTATAGAATCTTCATTACGATGTCCTCGTAATCACATACCCATATCATGTGGAAGGATACATCCAAATCTTGAAAATGGTTAAAAAGCATGGTGCCTCGCAAAGAGTGCAAGGTTAATGTTGATGACAGCAAGTAGGCACAATATAAAGACTTCCTTGGTGTCTATTTCCATGAAAATGTGGCTGTTTTAAGTATACGTGGGCTATAAAACAGAGGGTTGATCCAAAAGACCAATCACATCTGCGGACCAAAAGTCTAGCCATCACGATTAAAAAACCCCTTCCGGATACTTCATAAAACCTACAGAGCAGATCCAAAAGAAAGTTCAGGTTATACATGCCTCATATGAAAACTGACAGATCCTTAACACAGGGGCCCAATTCAAAAAGGCGAACTTTGACCTGTAGTCTAAGTTGAAACCTGAAGAGTAAGTTTAGACCTGAAATCTAACTTTAGACCTAAAGTCTAACTTTAGAAATGAAGCGTAAGTCTTGACCTGAAGTTTAAGGTCTAAAGGCAGACTGCAGGTCACAACTTAGGGGCTAATTATTATGAGTCTGGTGGTTGTGGTGCGGTGGTCTGTCTCCCACATTATGACTTCAAAAGTCGTTGAGGTGGAGCACCACCGGTTGCGCCAGGGAATAGTTGTTCCCTGGTAGTGGCAGAGCTGCGCCACAATGTAAGATGCTCAGCTGGACTGCCGCCGTCCTGCTGAGAATATTACAAGTTCTGCCTCCACCAGCCATTTCTTGGCAGGAGCCATACCATGAAAAGGCTCGCGGTGGAGGAACAAAGGGGGCCCTCCAGGGCCCCTATATCCTCCGCCATGGGATACATTGAGAGGGGCACAACATGTGCCCCCCCTGTCTTTATTCCCCCAAAGTTCCAGCATGTCATGAAGTCACTGCTCATGCAGTTCTGGAACAGTTTTGCCGTTCCCATTGCGGTGCCTGTTTTCCATGCACTGCCTTGGGAAATGCGAAGGACCGTCCACTGTACATGAGTTCAACTCGTAATACGGCGGGTGGTCCTTGCACAGATTTAGCGCAGCTGGGTCAGCAGAGAGCCAGCGCAACTGCGCCAAAGTCCTAATAAGCGCCTTAGACTTCAGGTCTAAAGTTAGACTTCAGGGCTAAACTCACACTTCAGGTCTACACTTGGACTTCAGGTCTAAACTTAGACTTGATGTCTTAGTTTAGCTTTGTAAGTCGGGCCCAAAGGTCTTTAGGCCAATATGCACATTTATAGACTTTATACTGACTTGGTATGCCAGCAAAGACAGCAAAGACAGAATTGAGGATGAAGTGTGGTCTGTGGAGTTACTACCGCTAAAGGATTGGAAGAAAGGGGTGGATCCACAGGTGCCTACCTGGTTTTGGTTAAGTGATACAACACGGTTAATTTTACAAATCAGTGCATCTACCTCACAGGGAGGATGGGATGAGCAAAGCTACATCTTAAAGCTCCCAACCAGAGAACGTTTTAAAGAAAACTCAGAGAAAGCATTGCCAGTTCGCGTACACTGAACATCTGTCTGTGAAAATACTACATAGACTGTGATAATACTGCATAGATAAACTCCCCCAACACATTTAAAACAGCATGTTATAGTGAAATATTAGCAATAAAACATCGGTTTTGGCTGCCAGTACATCGTGTAGAACGCTTTGCTGATGCAGATGGAAAGAATCATTGCTTCTACTTTAGTCTGTACAATAATTTCCCAAAATGCAAAATGACATGACCCCCTCCCCAGGTTTGGAGGAAGATTTGTAGCAGCACTTTGTATTTTCTCAAGTTGTATTTTAATGTTTGGTGGCCTAAAGGCAAGAGCTACCAACCCTTTGACCTGAGGAACCTGGACCTGGGGAACCTGGGGGGCCAGGTTTGAGGTTAGCCTCAGTTCAACATCCTATGATTCTTAGAAAACCACTTAATATTTTTTTGTGCCTAAAAATACATTTGGCAGTCACCACTGTGTAGTTATAATTGGGCTATGTTTCCATAAGAAATTGACTGTTTTGGCTTGGTTCTAATGTTGAAGATATTTAATGAGTCTTCACAAAACTTTCCCCCAAAAAAGTCTCATCCTGGAAAGTAAAAGGGGGGGGGCCTAAAAATATTTTTTCATCATGTGTTTCCCATAGGTTAATTGGAAACAGCTACAGCCAAAACACCTGAACGGAATTACACCAAACTTAGTAGAAAGTAGATCTTTACCCAGAAAGCATGGTTTTCATGCTTTAGGCAAAATCTGTTCAGCAGTTTTTGAGAAATTAAGAGTTAAAATGTACATATAATTTACACTGCGGAGGATCCATGGACCCGACAGATACAAAAAAAAAGATCTGCTTGGCTGCCACAACATCACAAAAAGGTTGGGGCAGCCATTTTAGACCTCAAGTCCACATGTCCTGCAAAGAAACATATGTGTGGCAGGGTAGGGATACCCTGAACCCCTATGCCTGGTAGTGAATACCCCAGAAGCCAAACCTTCAACAGAGGATCCATGGATCTGCAGTAAAATCAATTTTGGAAAAAAGGGTGGGCTCCCACACTTTTTAAATAAAGGCCTCCAGGGGTGGGCAAGGGCCAGTGGAAGTCAGCACATTGATTATTTTTGGGGAGGGGTCATGCAATCACATTGCCCGAGCCAATAGAAGGACCCGGGGACCCTGTTTCCCGGGACTGAGTTAATTTTTATGAGGAGGTGAGCATGCACCCTCCTATATCCCTGAGCCACTGGAATGCCCCGGGGGTCCCATTCAGTAGGGCTGAATTAATTTATGGGGAGGGGAATTTGTAGGCCTCCTCTCCAAGCCATTGTAAGGCCACGGGGACACCTTCCCTTAGGCCGGTGTGCAATATATGAGGAGGGTGCACACTTGATCAGGATTCTGGGTTTGGTCTGGTGTCTTGTAGAAAATGTGGATGACTCTGCTCATGCACCATCCATATACAGTAGCCATACAATCCTGGGTGCAAACTGGGTATTAAACAAGACATAAAGCCATCTAACGTTTCTCACCATAGTCTCCCCCACATTGTGTAGTGTGGATTTAGATAACTGCACCTGCATGGTGCATCCAAGGTTGTGGCAGTATATTAGTGGCATTTTCTCAAATCTCAACGAACTGTGTCTCATGCACCCTCGATGCCCAATAAAATATAAAAAGTAAATACATTGCTTAAAAAGGGCAAAACATGGAACTAGCCAGTGTTTAAGACTGCCTTATGGTTAGGAAATACATCAAGGGGCCTCCAGAATGTGCCATTAAATTAAAATGGTAATCCATTATACACATAAGGATGGCTTGAAAAAGTAAATTGCTACATAATAATTTGTACACATAAGATCATTCTGAACAGCACCAGAGGCCAAAGGGCATGTAAATGTCATATACTTAATAGCGAGAGTAACGTTGTAATGGGAATTCGCAAGCGGGTTCTCATTTGCTAATGGTTAAACAATGAAAGATGGCGCAATAGACTCTGAATTCTAAAAAATAAAACTGTACATTACATATTTGGCACACGATGTACACTTACACAGCAAGCAAAAGAATATCTGATAAAAATATCTGACAAATAATGGTGATAGACTCCATATTTCCTTGTTTAAGGCTCAGCTCTTCTGCAAGGCCTTCCTGAAGTTTGGAGGGAATGGATCATTACGTCCATAATGGGCTCCATGTTGGAGTGAATGCTGAACAGTTTTAGGCTGCATGCTGTTTTCTTCCAGATAATTTACTGGATTAAAATTAGCAGTGTGAAAAGCTGTAGAGAAATCTAAATGTCTGCCAAATCAAAGAAATAATCACATTTTTATGAATATTTAATATCATAGTCATGGCAAATAAGGCAAGTAATTAGTACTTACCATAAATTTGCAAAGTATTATTTTATGTAAATTCTACATTCTACTAGTTTGCCATGAATTATTCATTGTGTTACCAGGAGCTGATACAAACCAGTAAACATTTAAATCTACGTGTAATTAGTTTACTTACCTTTAATGATTTTGTGTTCTGTTGTTTTTTGAGAAAGGTTACATTTTTAGAACAGGCAGTCACCTTGAGAGGAAAGTCATTTAAAGTCACAGACTGTACAGTGGCATATTGGAGAAACCTAATATGCAAATACGAGGGCATGTAGGCTCCTTCATGTATACAGATGAAGAACTTCTGAGCTGCCATTAGTTCTCTGAAGGCAGCCAGGAAGGCTAATGGTGATCAGGTTTAGTGCGGCATATTTGGAAGGGAAGGCTTTCCTTCAGAGATGCGCCTTGCACCGATGCAGCTGTCAAGGTTTTTGAACAATGAAGCATGATATTTCACATTATGCTCAGTGCACAGTGTACAGTTCGTCAGTCGACAACGTTTGCTATGCCCTGATATATTATACATTTCCAACAAAAGAGGTTCATTTTCACAAGAGCCTGTGTAAACTCATGCGAGATTAAGAAAATTGAAAGATAAAGAATGTTCACAATTATCCTGTTAGGGCAGTGGAATTGGACTTTGCCGCTATTTTGTAAGAGTGAGTGACAGATGTTACAAAATGGACATAAATCCAATCCATTAAGCAGGGTTTTTTTGTATTCCTTGGTTCCTCAGAGTTCACCCAAGAAAGGGTATAAGACAACAATAAAATGTTGCAAGGAACAGCCCTTTCTCATATTTAAATGATGTAAATCACATTGCTGATATTCAAATGAAAAAAGAGGCCAATGCAATGACTCGGGTACTTACCGGTAATCTTCATTACTTCGAGTCATAGTCTTCCTTGCCACAGTTCTGACTAAATGAGCAATTATGTGGCTCGTGCACTGTTTTCACTGATGCAAGTTTAAAGGACACTCCTCATGCCTCAACTAAAATACTCCCCACAGGAACTAAATGCCTCTAAACCTATAAAGATGGAGCTTTCCTTGAGTGCTTCCTGACATACCAAGCTATATTTTGAATTTGGAAAGTGATTTATATAGCTCATGACTACCCGGAGGCTTCCCCACGCTGACGATAACACCTGTGATGAAAGAGAAAAAGCCCCCTAATGGTAGATGGAAAGAACCAGGTCTTCAACTTTTTCCTGAAAATTAGTTCGTTTTGCTGCCCTCTGAGGTCCAGCGGAGCGGGAGAGCATTCCACCATTTTGGCACCAAGTGGGAGAAAGATCTGCCTCCCCATCTGGATCTAGTGGTGCTGAGGAGGTGTGAGTGAGATGAGCTTAGAGATCTCGAGGGGACATAGACCGAGATCAGGGATTTAAGTTTGGGTGGGCCTTTGTTATTTACTGCCCTGTGAGCTATGCAGAGGGCTTTAAATTTTACCCTTGATGCTACTGGCAGCCAGTGGAGTACTTTCAAGGAGTCTCTCACTGGCGCTTGTCTATGGAGTTTGAGCAAGAGCCAGGCTGCCCTGTTCTGCACAGTCTGGAGCCTCTTGATCACATACTTGGGGGAACCCAAGTAAAGGGAGTTCCCATAGTCGAGGCGGGAGACCGTTAAAGACTGTATGATGGTTTTCCTAAGATGCTCCAGGATAAATTTTAGTATCTTTCTGAGCATCCTCAGGAGTCCAAAGCATATGCCCGACAATGTGTTTACCTGTACGTTCATTGAGAGTGCATTGTTGAGCCACGTACCTAAATCTTTTACTGCCAGTTTAGGAAATGGAGGGTCCCTCATGCAAGGAGGCCAGTGATTTAGGGGTCTCGGGATGGCCCTATTACCCAATATCATGAATTTGTTTTTTTCACCATTCAATTTTAGAAAGCTGTTTGACATCCAATTAGCCAGTTTGTACAGAATGGGGTCCAATGAAGAGTCTCCCTGATGGCCATCTTGGGGCAAAGTGACAATCAACTGGTTGTCGTCCGCATACGAAATGGCTAGGATGTCAAATTCCTTAATAATGTTGGCAAGCTGCCTTACATACATACAGGTCGGGCTCAGGGAGGAGCCCTGCAGCACTTCAGACTTTAAGGGTAGACTCTCAGAGAGGCAGTACTGATCCATAACTTGGAGCAATTAATCATCTAAATAGGAGCATAGCCACTCCAAGGCTCCACCCTGGATACCTATTTCCTTCATTCTGTTTTCTAGCAGTGTGTGGTTGATGGTGTCAAACGCCGCACTAAGGTCAAGTAGAAAAATCGCTGCTGACCCCCTACCGTCAAGTAAGCTTTTGAATTCCTCTGTGACAGCCAGGAGTGCTGCTTCTGTACTGTGAAGGGAGCAGAAGCTCATATGCGTCGGGTGGAGGAGTGCGTTCTCTTCCAGGAATTTGGTTAGGGTTTGGTTAACATGCCTTTCCAGGAGTTTGCCCACGAGAGGGAGAAGGGAGATAGGTCGAAGGTTGCTCAGAGTCTCAGGGTCCAGGCGTTTTTTTTAAAAAATTGGTTTTATTATGGCGTGTTTCCAAGCCCGGGGAACCGACCCTGATTCAAGTGATTTATTCAGGATTTTCACTAGAGGTGGTAGGACCACCTCCGTCACCTTGAGGATAGCATGCGGGGGTGCAGAGTCCAAAGGGGAGCCTGACTTGATGGCTTTGAGGAACTTGAGAGTGGCTTCCTCAGCAAGGCCTGGGAACTGTGCAAGGCTAGTGGATGAAGCTGGGCCACTGGACATATGAGACTCTGCTAAAACCAGCTGAGGAGTGTTTTGGAAGAGATCAAAGATGTCAGACACTTTTTTCTGAAAAAAAGACGCTATTTGATTGCACCTTAATGTCGTGACCTTTGGAGGGCCATTAGTTTCTTGCAGTGTGGTTAGGTTTTTTACCACTCTAAATAGTTCTTTGGGGGAATTAAGTGCCTGGCTGATTTTCTTCTCATAAAATAGAGCCTGGGCCAGTTTCAGTTCTTTATGATAGCTTCTGATTGAGGCTTTGTAATTCCTTTTTTTCTAGGTCAAAGTCTTTTCCCCAGTCCCTTTCTGCTCTCCTACAGAGCTTTTTTAAGGAGAGCAGATGCTCATTAAACCATGGTGCTTTCTTGGTCTGATGTATTTGAGAGGGTGTTTTTTTCAAAGGGGCACATGTTTCTAGCGACTGGGTGATCCAGTTTTCCCACAGTTTGAAATCTTCTTCTGGGCCGAGGTCTAGAATGGGCAGGGAACTGTTCAGGGCATTAGACCAGAGATCGGTGTCCATCCGTGACCAATTTGTAGTGGTGGTAATCTGGACCTTGCTTTTGGCCTGTCTGGCCGGGTTTAATAGCCCAAATCGAATAAGGCAATGATCGGTCCAAGGAATGGGGGTAACCTTTGACACCGAGATGAGAGGATCATTTGAAAAAATTAGATCCAACATGGGTCCTTTTTCATGAGTAGGAGCATAAACCAATTGAGTAAGTTGAAGTGCCTCAAGTTCATCTCGAAATCTTTTAACAAAGGGAGCGTCCGGTAATTCAAAGTGAAGATTGAAGTCACCAAGCACGGTGAAAGAGTTTTTCTCTAGGGTCAGGGACGCTAAAATGTCAGGTAAAGCCTCTAGGAACGAAGCGCAAGGGCCAGGTGGTCTGTAGGCCAGGAGGCAGAGTAGGTACAGGAAGGAGAAAGATTAATGTGAAACTGCACACTTTCTCAGCCAGGCAGAACTAGTGGAGAGGAAATGCAGCTAAACATCATCTTTAGAATAAAAGCAATTCCACCCGCTGTTTTTTTTTCTCGGTCAAATCTGTGAATGTAGTATTCTGGGGGAGTGCTAAATTAATATCCAGAGCAGAGCTATCCTTTAGCCAAGTTTCGGTAATGAATAATACGTCTAGGGGGTCATCTTCTCACAGGTTCCTAACGTATATGGCATGTCTAGGTAATGACCGGGAATTGATAAGCCCATTACGTGGGTCTTAAATCCGCATTTCTGAGAGCAAGAATCAAGTATTCACTTTCTCCCTAGGTGGGGGGGGTGGGGGTGACGTAGGATTGTGGCGAGACAATGACTTGGTGTAATGAAGATTACCAATAAGTAACTTAGGGCCTGATTTACATCTTGGCAGATGGGTTACTTCGTCACAATGGTGAAGGATATCCTGTCCACCAAAATATAATATCCCATAGGATATAATGGGATTTATATTTCGACGGACGGGATATCCATCACCGTTGTGTAAGACTAGCTGTTCACTAAGATCTAAATCAGGCCCTAAGTCTTTACTTACCTTGTCTGTCTTTCTCGTCACAGTTGTGACTAATTGAGCATATACCTAAGCTTATTGTGAAAACAATTGAATCACACAAAAAATCAATGCTATACCAAGTGTTTCCTTGTTTAGAGAGTGACACCATATTACTTTACTGTGGGTGAATAGTTGGGCCAAACATAGATGCATAGACAACACACATTTTCAATTTATAATGAGTAATGAAAGAGTGATGAGTGATGAGTGGCCCATGTTGCTGTTGTGCAAAGGGCGCTCTGAGATGCCCCCTTCAAAGCTGCTTGAAAGGAGGAAATTGCCTGTGTGGAATATCCCTGAATGGTTGGTGCAAGAGAAAGGCTAGTCTTCTCAAATTATTGTTTTGATCCAACAGCTTATCCCCTTCCCTGTGCATGACGAAATGGTTCCATCATGCATCACAGTGGTCATGTGATGAAGATGGAACCATTCTGTTCTCTGCACACAAGCTCCATGTCCCTCTGCTGTAAACAGCGGAGGGATTTCCTTTTCTTTTTTTCAGCCTTGGTAGCTGGAGAAGAACTTGCCCAACCTCCAGGAGCATTTGTTTTTCAGTGTAATGACGATCTGCGCTACACTGAAAGGGAAAGTGTAATGAGCCAATCAGCTTGTTGCACTTTCACTGCCTACGTGCTCACGGGGGTATCTCAGCCCACCGAGCACGTAGGCAAACAGGAGAGGTATCATTCGAAAGGGATGATCTCTCCTTTCCTATGGTACCCTTACCAAGCGGATCCCTGCTTGGGAATCGCCAAAGGAGGGCAATCCCTGAGGTGGGATCCACCCACTAGACACCAGGGAGGGGGAAGCAGCCCCTTGGGAAAGGGCTCTTGCTCCCTCATATATATTTTTTCTCCATATTCAGTCTTTCTGCCCTCCCTGGGGGGGAGAAAAGCACACTAGACACCAGTGATTAATTTTTTTTAACCCCTCCCATGCTGGTGACGGAACCGCTCCGTCACCTGCCTCGGTCGCGCTGTGCTGGTGACCGAGCGGTTCCATCACTGCCCGCTCGGCGCGCCTGCGCGGCGCTGATTTCGCGCCTGCACAGGCGTTCTAATGAGCGGGCGGGGCCGTGACGGAACCTCTCCGTCACAAGCACAGCACGCCCGAGGCTCGTGATGGAGCGGTTCCGTCACGAGCATGGGAGCGCCGCGCGCCCCTCCCCCCTAGCGCTGCAGCGGAATTGCCGCCGCAGCGAAGGGGTTAAATACTTAAATGGGCATTACAATGCCCCTACCCCTCCCAAAAATTGCCATAGTCTTTCTGCCCTCCATGGGGTGCAGATGGGGGCAATATC
Organism: Lissotriton helveticus; assembly: GCF_964261635.1. Lineage (NCBI taxonomy): Eukaryota > Metazoa > Chordata > Amphibia > Caudata > Salamandridae > Lissotriton > Lissotriton helveticus. Next base: position 594,898,917 of record NC_136063.1, on the reverse strand, counting down.
CCCCGATCTGCCCCCCCCCAGTAGGGGGGGCAGAATGCCCACTAAGCACCAGGGATTATTGTTTTTTTTATAAAACAGGGGTGGGGGCAGCCCACAATGGGCATGCCAATGCCCCTACCCTCAGTCCCTATTAATAACAGTTGTTCTGCCCCCCCAGGAGGCTGATTGGGGGTATTACCCAGGACTTCCCCCCAGGGGGAGTAGGGATTTTTTTATGCATAGGGGTGGGGGCTGCTCCAAAATGGGCATGCAAATGCGACCATCCCCAAACACAAAAGGACAGGCTTTCTTCCCCCTGAGCAAGCCCACTCGACACCATGGATTTTTTTTAATAAAAGAGGAGAGGGGGCTGCCCAGAATGGGCATGGCAATACCCCACCTCCCCAAAAAATGGGCACAGTCTTTCTGCCCCCCAGGGGAATATGGGGGCAATAGCCCCTGATCTGCCCCCAGGGGGCAGAAAGTCCACTAGGCACCAGGGACTATTTTCTTTTCTTAATGTAGGGGTGGGGGCTGCCCTGAAAGGGCATGCTGATGTCTCCAACCCACCAAACAAATTGGCACAGTCTTTCTGGCCACCCTGGTGGGCAGATATGGGCAACAGCCTCCGATCTGTCTCCCTGGGGCGCAGAAAGCCCACTAGACACCAGGGACTAGTTTTACTTTGCATATGGGTGAGGTTGCCCAGAATGAGCATGCCAATGCCCCCATTCCCCAAATAAAATGGGCCTAGTCTCTCTGCCCCCCATGGGACAGATGCTGGTTATTACATCTGATCTGCCCTGCAGGTGGGGCAGGAAGCCCACTAGGTACCAGGGGTATGTTTATGGGCATGTCAGGAGCGACACCATGGTCAAGAGTCACTCCCCATTTTTTAAACACACATTCTAGATATTTTTTGCCCCCATTGGGGGCAGATCAGCGTTATGTTTAGGCTCATCTGCCTCTAAGGGGGGCAGAAAATCACTAGGCACCAGGGAAAGTTTCTGTGTGTGTGTGTGAACTGGAGTTCGGCTGACGGTCTGCATGTACTGGCGTTTGGCTGCCTCCGTGTGTACTGGCATTTTGATGGCAGTGTGTGTGGGCTTGTGCTTGGCTGGTGTTGTGTGTAGACTAGTGCTTCTCAGCGGTGTGTGTGGACTAGCACTTACCTGGCAGTGTGTGTGTACTGTTGCTTGGCTGGCAGTGTGCGTTGAATGGTGCTTGGACGGTGGTGGGCGTGGATGGCACTTAGCTGGTGGTGTGCCTGGACTGGCCATTGGCTGGCGGTGTGGGTGGACTATTACTTGGCTGGCAGTGTGGCTTGCAGGGATTCCCCAGCATTTTCTTACTCAGAATCAGCAGCACACCTCAAATAGAGCCTAAAAGTCACATTTTCCTCACATGTCTGCGTGGGAAAGTTAAAGGATCACAGCACCGGCACAAATTTCCAACCACCCAGCCTTCCCCTCGATCTCGTGATAAAAATTATACCTCACTTGTGTGGGTGCCCTAAGCAGAGTCAGCCTAAAAACATATAAAAAAACTGCCCTTATGGAAACACTATGGTTCCCCCTCAGCTTTTCATTTCATAAGTTTTTAGGCTGACTCTGCTTTGGTCATTCGCACAAGTGAGGTATCATTTTGATTGGGAAACAGAGGGGAATGCTTGGTGGTGGGAAATTTGTGCCGTCAAGTTGATCTCACACAGAAATGTGAGCAGAAGTTGCTATTTTAGCTAATTGTGAGTTTTGCAGGGGATTATGGGTATGGGAACATTAGGGGATGCACACAAGCCACACCTCCCTGGACTCCCCCTGGGTATCTAGTTTTCAGAAATGTCTGGGTTTGGTAGGTTTACCTGGATGGCCACCAATCCAGGAAACAAAAACCCAGGTGCCCCCCCATCTAAACCAAAACAACCAGTTTTTGCAAAGGAGTCTCCTGCATTTTAGTCAGGCATCCCGGTACTAGAAGCAAAAAGTGGAGCAGAAGGAAAAGACTAGTATCATTGGCTGAATATACAAGTTTTCAATTGCTTCCTGAACTGGCTTTCATTAGTAATTTGGTAAAGAATGAGTGGAAACTCCTTCCATGCTTTGGAAGTGAGGTAGGTTAAGGCACAGCCTCCCTGTGTCTTAAGTCAAAACCTTGGGTTCTTCAAGAGTAAGGCATCCTCTGATCTTAAAGCTCAACTAGGCACATAGTGGCAAAGCCTCTTGCAGAGATATCTAGTAGTGATTTTATGAAAAGAGTGAAACGGAAATGGCCAAAGCTTTAAAGATGATGTGGTTCATAACAGGATGACAGTGTAGCTCTTTAAGATGCAATTTGACCAATAGACATCAGGTCAACAGCTGGAGACCTGAAGGATCAGCCTTGCAGCAGTGTTTTGAAAGGCTTGCAGGTAATTAGGCAGCCAGGCAGCTAGGCATACCCACATACAAAGCGTTAGCGTAATCAAGTCTGGAAGTGATAAACGCAAGTATGATCGGTTTTTTTGTTTCCATCGGGACCCTCAGATTTTTTGCTACCGGGGTAGAAGTTGGAGCAAGGTCCTGCTCAGTTAGTCCACCCAGCTGTTCTATGACCAAACGGGAATATCTCCATTTTTAGGGGATTTGCACCTTTAGCAGTTTCTTTTTCACCCACTTCACAACCTTCACCAGGCATCTCTTAAAGACAAGTAGCCTGTCTGTAGCATTCTTTCTGAGTGACAGGATAAGCTGAGTGTCATCAGCATAGAAGATCGCCTGAATGCCAAATGCTTCAATAGTAGGGGCTAAAAGTGACATGTGCATGTTAAACAGTGTGGGGCTGAAAGAGGAACTCTGTGGGAGCCCATATCTGAGCGATTTCGAAGAGGTTAAGGGCTCAAGGAAAACAGATTGCCCCCTATCATAGATGAAGGAGTGAACCCACTAAAAAGGTAAACGACCCACCCCAGGAATTTGATGTGCATTGGTGTTGAATGCCACCAACAAACCCAGCAGGATTAGGGCGGCCATCTGTCTCTGATCTAGGCAAGTTTTGATGGATTCAGAAACTTCAAGCAGGGCTGTTTCTAGGCTACATGAGCCCTATTTCTCCAAATATCAGCAATCGTATCTTATGTATCTGTGAGGGTTTCTGAAACATTATAATCACCACCACATAAAATGCACTTCATAATAGCTATCTCTAACTTCAATTCTATGCAAAACCTTTACTCTTCTATATTTGGTACACATACAGGACAGATAGCATGCAGTGTTCATCCACACTTGCTTGCTTGCACACCCATCAATCTACCACCTTTTTCTACAGAAAGATTTCAAATGATGATGATACATCTGTTTTTAATGTGTATTACCACATATATGACTTGTTGCTTTTGTGACCCAGTTTTTTTCAAATGCAAATTTACTTTAAAAAAGACGTCTGTCCTTATATTAGATAGGTCTCATTTTAACATACTTTACTAAGTTGTATGTAGCAGATAATGTTAAGGCACCAATTACTGTTTGATATTTTTCTTCTAAACAATATTTTTGTCGTGATACGGTCTTCAGAAACATATATTTTGAATTCTTTATTATTTCCATGCGATGCTTCTCTAAATCCAAATTAGAGAAACCATATTTCATTGCTATCAAGCAACCAACAGACTTTAGCTATTGCCTCATATCGGAAACTATTTCCACTCCTTACATGTGGCTTTTCAGCCCCCTCCCTCATTCCTGAAATTCTCACCTCTCCTAAAAAACATCCCTCTGCTCTACCTCAGCCCCTCCCTCTACACCCAAGGTCCACTCTTATCTTCTGTGCTGTTTTGTGCAGGACTCACCATAGGTTGCTTCTTCCTTCCATTGCCATACCTAAAATACCATATAGATCACACCTGCACATTCAGAGTAAAGGACTTCTCAGATTTCTATAACAGAAAGGTCAATATTTTCCCCTAATTTTAACTATGCCCTGTCCTTCCACTAGGTAGAAGTGCATAAGGCAAGACTTTCTTTGTCTATCCTTTATTATACTACTAAATGTTCATGAAGTAAAAACCCAGTCTGTTAGTGCCTAGTGATAAATTGAGTATTAGGTGACTGCACACTGAAGCACAGCACCTCGTGCACAATTATCTGAGCCTTGCTTGATGTGTTGTCCCATAACCTTCCAATATAAGTTTTTGTTTTACTCCTCGTTTTTTCCTTTTTCTATGTGTGCTGCATTCTGCAGTACACATAGAAAAAGGAATAAGCATCTTGTGATTGGTTTTGTGCAGGAAGGTTTCCTTCCTGCACAAAAACAGGCTTTATTCCGTGCAAGAAATTCCACCAAAAAAGCATACTAAGCAAGGTGAATCAATAAAAACATTCCTATATAACAACACAATCATAAATTAAAAACACATTTTAAAAACCATAGCTTTCCACTGCATCCAATAGAATAGCTAATATATATATATATATATATATATATATATATATATATATATATATATATATATATATATATATATATATATATATATATATTCACTTAGAAAACCATAGGTTTCAGGCCTTATATAGTTAGGAATTAGCATTTAAAAAACCATTGAAATTGCTCCTATATAGTTAGTTGTTCTAACTATATTTCGCGCACCCGCAATCCACTGCTGATGATGTCACATATTACATCATTTATGACATGGTCAGTGACATCACTGATGACATCACTGATGACATCTCAAATGACATCACTGATGACATCACTGATGACATCTCATTTGACATCACTGATGACATCATCCAGTGACTGTGTGTTTCTGTAAAGTTTAAATATGTTTTACATATTGACGAATGAGTGGATGTATAGGCGTCTGGATGAAGGATTTAGTAGGTGCGTGACTGACTGTATGAGTGAGTGATTAAATGTGTCTTACTAAATGCATGGGTTAGTGACTAAACTGTCTGAATGTGTGCATCAGTATGTCTGTTGTTGTGTAAGCTGCTGCATGTGTTGATCAGTAGCTATATGAGTGGCTATATGGGTTATTGATTGGTTGCCGAAGTATTTGAATGGGAGACTGAGTGTGTGTGTGGGTGGCTGGGAGGTGTGTGACTCTGTGCATAGATGTGTGAACAGTTGATTCACTAGGTGTATGAGTTCAAGAGTGCATGTAGAAACAGCTATATGGGCGGTTGACTGTGTGCATGGGTGTGTTGGTGAGTGAATGGATATCTCAGTGCTACATGTCCAAGTAAGTACATATGTAAAACACAGTGCATGTGAGAGTTGGCATATACAAATGACTATACATGAAAGCCAGTGAATGTGCGAGTGGCTGTATGGGTCATTGTGTACTTGTATCAGTGATTGTATAAGAGAGTAAGTATGTGTTAGTATATGTTTGAATAAGTAAGGTGTTGTGTGTATAACTGTATAGTTGAGGAAATGGAAGTGTGATTGATTCTTCGCATGACTGACTAGGTGTGTGAGTAACTCCATGGATGAGTGGCTGTGTGTGAGTGTCTGTATAGGTGTATGAGTGCATATGATAGTGTTGTATTGATGAGTGACTGTATGTATGAGTGATTCTATGGGGGAATGAGTGAATGTGTGTGTAGACCTAGGAATCAGTGAGTGCGTATGTAGTAACTCGTATTGGTGTGTCAAGAATGGTAGTCTGTATTTAACACTGGGTGTATCAAAGGTTATATTAGAGTGTGAGGAGGTGCATCGTATTATCACATGAATGATATCATCAGTGATGTGATCAGTGATGTCAAATGAGATGTCATCAGTGATGTCATCAGTGATGTCATTTGAGATGTCATCAGTGATGTCATCAGTGATGTCACTGACCATGTCATGAATGATGTAATATGTGACATCATCAGCAGTGGATTGCGGGTGCGCGAAATATAGTTAGTACAACTAACTATATAGGAGCAATTTCAATGGTTTTTTAAATGCTAATTCCTAACCATATAAGGCCTGAAACCTATGGTTTTTTAAGTGAATTTGCAAGGTTTTTAAAATGCTAATTCCTAACTATATAAGGCCTGAAACCTATGGTTTTTTAAGTGAATTTGCAAGGTTTTTTAAATGCTAATTCCTAACAATATAAGGCCTGAAACCTATGGTTTTTTAAGTGAATTTGCAAGGTTTTTTAAATGCTAATTCCTAACTATATAAGGCCAGAAACCTATGTTTTTTTCAGTGAATTTGCAAGGTTTTTTAAATGCTAATTCCTAACTATATCAGGCGTGAAACCTATATTTTTTTTCAATAAATTTCAAAGGTTTTGTAAATGCTAATTCTATTAGCGGATAACGTTTATATATGTTATTATCCTTCTGGGACCACCTGAGCAGCCATCTTGTTTCTCAGGAGAAGTGAGGCACAAGAGAGCACAAAACAAGAGTGGAAAACGCGAAAAGGGGGCAGGGTAGAGACCCCCTGACCCCCTAGCCCTTCTCAGGGGGTCCCAGAAGGACCACCAAGTGCAATTTTTTTTTTAAATCGCGGGGTACACGCACGGTACGCGTTAGTACGTGCACGGTGCGCGAACCCCGCAATTTTGTTCGGGTTTTTTTTCCCCTTTTTTTGCCCTTGGGGTTCCTTTTGCCTCAGTTCTCCTGAAGAACAAGATGGTGGCCAACACTTCCTGGTTTGGACAGTTTAGAATGTTGACAGTCGACTGCAAGCCAATCAGAAACTTGCTCGCGCACGTAAGGGTACGCGCACGTATGCGTACGGTACGCGTACCGTACGCGTACGGTGCGCGTACGGTGAGCGCATATAGATATATAATTTGCTCAAATTCAATTTTCTCAACAACTACTGGAGGGATTTTCACCAAATATAGAAAAGGCACTACTGCATACCTGTCCCTACCATTTTGCCAAGTTTGGTGTAATTCCGTTCAGCCGTTCAGGCTGTAGCCGTGTCTAAAGGTCCCATAGAAAATGCCATTTGAAAAATTTCAAATTCAATTTTCTCAAGAACTACTGGAGGGATTCTCACCAAACATAGCAAAGGCACATCTGCATACCAGGCCCTACCATTTTGCCAAGTTTGGTGTAATTCCATTCAGCCGTTCGGGCTGTAGCCATGTCTAAAGGTCCCTATGGAAATTAACATGGAGAAAACACGTTTTGGGACCCCCCCTTTCGGCCCCCGCTTGACGAATCCCCCCGAAACTTTCAGGGAAGTAGCGGAGCGGAGCTGGCCAAAATTCTGGAAAATTACACGCAGATTCCTCAATTGGCGCCAAAGTTATTCCCAATAGAATGTTGAGCGCATATAGATATATAATTTGCTCAAATTCAATTTTCTCTCGGAGGAGCTTGGCGGGCATCCGAGATGGCCGCTTGAGCACAGCGCTCTCCGGACCCTCGCCGCTCCCGGCATTTTATCCTGGCTGAATCCTGATTTCTTGCAAGAATTCGTGTGGGGGACGTTTGGCTGATTACCCTGGCACTTTTCAGAAATTGATTTGGATCTCGTATTCCTGAGATATGGTGCTCTGAACTTTTGGGCTCCGCCCTTGAGGTGCGCCCGGGACGGGGTGCGGTTCTGTAGCCGTCCTGCAATTGAACAACAACGGCAGGAGATCTGGCCTTGTGGGTCCCCCCTTCCTAAGTTTCGGTTTCGATTCTGTTCCGACTTGGGCCACGGGTGTGGATGTCGTGTTGCGGCTGATACTTGGAGGCAGATCGGCTGTTGGGCTTTCATGTGACCTATTTGCTGGCTTGGCGACCTCTACCCGAGTTGTGCCCCCTTTTTAGTGTACTTTTGATCCTGTACTTTGGGTGTCGGGCCCGTCGAACCTGGTGGCTTGTCCTGTGACGCATCTTCAAAATGGCGGGCAGAGGGGACAGAGAGACGCGCAAGACGAAAACACCTCTGCGCGGAGCTCCAGTTCAATCAAATGTCATGGACCGTTATACCCATTCTAAGGGGTCCCCCGGAGCTGCCCTGCCTGGTTCCAGTATAGCGTCCGAACGAGTTTTGGAAGAGTCGGCGGAGCCCTCCCTACAGGATATCATGGGCGCCATCTCGGGTGTGAGGGAATCCATCGGCCTACAGTACGAGGCCTTGGCCCATAAACTTGACACCGTGGCTATTGAGGTGAATCTGATTCGTGCTGATCTCGGCAAGACGAATGAGAGGGTACAATCATTGGATATTAAATCGTCTAGCCTTACGAAGGACGTCTCGGAGCTCCAGACAGAGATCGGAAATCTCCGTCGGGGGAACGACTTCATGACCCGTCGCCTGGAGGATTTTGAAAATAGGGCGCGTCGTTGCAATGTTCGCCTGGTTGGTGTACCGGAGAACCCTGAACCCCACTCGGTGGATCTCCTGGTTGAGGATCTGGTCTTGAACCATCTGGCCCCTTCTGGTCTTACAAAATTTTTCACGGTGGAACGCGCACATCGTGTTCCAGGGGGCAAAGTCAAGCCGGGAGCCCCGCCGAGACCCATTGTAGCGAAGCTTTTTCATTATAGAGACCGGGACGCTATCCTGCAGGCCTCGCGGGTGAAGGGCCCGGTGGCCTTTGAAAATGCTACGGTGAACTTTTACCCGGACTTTTCCCAACAGGTTCAGAGACAACGTATGGAGTTTCGTGGTGCCAAGAAACGTCTTCGGGATCGGGGCCTACGTTACGCCATGCTCTTTCCCACCAGACTTCGGGTCGAATACAATGAGCGTACCCTTTTCTTTGATCGGCCAGATGCTGTTAATGACTGGCTGGACTCATTGCCTGACCGTCCTCCTGAGACTGACTCCGCCGCTCACCCTGGTGGTGCCGAAGGTGGAGTGGAGATCTAACTGTTCGGCTCTTATGTCTTATTTTGAATACATTATCAGGAGTGTTGGCCGGCGTCCCTCTACATTGTGATTATTCTGTCTTTCGTTTGTTATTTTTGTTCTTGCTGAGGTCGGGGGGAGGGTGGAACGGAGACCTTTCCTCCTCCGGGGTCTTTGTGTAGAATAGGGGTTCTTGGGCGACAGGCACACTGCAGGTTGGGGTGGCTCTTTAGCTTTTTGCAGGGGTGCAGGGTGGGGGGTGTTTCTCTTCAGTTTGGGGGAGGGGGGTTGGGAAGTTTTTTCTTTTCTGTGTGTTGTTTTCAAGGCGAGTTGCTCCTGTGTTTGCTGCTGTTTCTGATGTCTAGCTCATGGACGAGGGGTCTTGGCTCGGGCGGCTGGGATGGGGGGTAGAGGGTTGAAATTTCTTTCCTGGAACGTTAATGGCCTGGGGGATCGTATTAAGTGCAGTGTGGTCTTAAAATGTATACGACGTTTGTCACCGGACATTGTTTTCATGCAAGAAACCCATTTGATTGGTAATGTTTGTTATGCAATGAATAGATGGGGCTACCGCCTTGTGGCGCACTCAGGGTTTACCTCCGGATCTAGGGGTGTGGGTATTCTTGTTCGAACCTCCCTCCCCCTGGCGATCGATGGGGTGATTCAAGATGATCGTGGGAGATATACTGTCTTGGTGGGTAGATATGAAGGCCGCACCCTATCTCTCTTCAATGTTTATGTTCCCCCGGGTTTGCAGGCTTCTACTTTTACTGATTTGGGCCGTGTTTTGTTAGATCTCCCTGATAGTACTCTCTTTCTGGCCGGTGATTTTAATTCGGTGTTTTCCGGCCTTCACGATCGCCATCCCCCTAGAGATACCCCGCAGGCTCAGCAGTGGTTGGGTGGGTTTCTAGATACCTTTGGCCTTGTGGACTGCTGGCGACTGTTGCATCCTACTCAGCTCCAATACACCTTCCATTCTGGGGCTCATGGCAGTCTGTCTCGGCTGGATTATTTCCTGATGCCCGCGGCCCAATCGTCGGCGGTTCGTGAGATTTTACATTTGCCAAGGGGTATTTCTGATCACTCGCCGCTCTGGCTTCGTTTCGAGGTTGGGGTAGAGGCGGCGGGCCGAGTGGCTCCCATTAACCCTTGGTATCTTTCCTCCCCTGAGACTCGTACCCTCTTGCTCAAGTCCATGGATGCATATTTCCTGGAAAACGAGGGGTCGGTCTCTTCGGCTGTGTCCCTGTGGGAAGCCTTTAAAACTGTGATTCGTGGACAGGCCCTTTCCTTGATTGTTGAAGCTAAGATGGCTGGGAGGAGGGAGGTGGTGGACCTTGAGGGGGAGATCTCTGCTTTGGAGGACGAGTTGGAGTCTGGTGTCACACCTGAGAAACTCCATGCCCTGGGTCTAAAACAGTTTGCATATAAATCTCTGGTCACTGACGCTGCAAAGGTGATGTTTCGTGAGCAACAGGGCAGATTGTACGATGTGGGTGACAAGGCGGGCAAACTCCTAGCGTGGTTGGACAAGAAAGAAAGAGTTAATCGTGTGGTGCCCGTGATTCAGTCTGCGAGTGGTGAGAATGTGATTGATCCGACTGCCATTGTTGATCGTTTTGCGGAATATTTCCGTGTGGTATATGCTCCCGTGTCTGTGAGGGATGTTGCCGACTCCCGCCTTCTTCTGCGTGATATCACTTTGCCCTGTGTCACCGACTTGGACCGTATTGCTTTGGACTCCCCTTTTACAAATGATGAGATAGCCATTGCAGTTCGTTCGCTCCGTTCGGGCAAAGCATTGGGCCCGAACGGTTTGCCTATTGAGTTGTACAAGTTACGCCCCGATAAGGTGGCGCCGTATCTTCGCGCCATGTTTCTAGAATCTCGTGAGCGGAACATACTTCCTTATGATCAGCGTCTGGCGACAATCGTCGTCATTCCCAAAGAGGGTAAACCGCGTGACCTCTGTTCCTCGTATAGGCCCATATCCCTATTAAATGTTGAACCTAAGGTATTGGCTAAACTTTTGCCGACCCGTCTCCTTTCGGTTCTCGGGGATTTGGTCCATCCGGATCAGTCTGGCTTTATCCCGCATCGCAACACTGCTCTGAATTTACGTCGCCTCCACGGCGTGCTGGCGAGGGCGGGGCTTTTGACTGAACCGGCCATTTTGGCGTCCCTGGATGCCTCCATGGCCTTTGACACTGTGGAGTGGCCCTATTTATGGGCGACTCTTGAGAAATTCGGATTCGGGTGCGAGTTTATTAGCTGGGTTAGACTGTTGTACGCGGAACCTCTGGCGCAAGTTGTAGTGAACGGTAGAGTGTCGGCTCCCTTCTCCTTGGGCAGGGGTACCCGTCAGGGTTGCCCCTTGTCCCCTCTGTTGTTTGCGCTCGCTCTTGAACCGTTGGCGGCCTGGCTCCGTTGGGAACCGTCCCTTAAAGGGATTCGTTGGGCCCCGGACTTCGAAGACCGCGTCTCGCTTTATGCGGACGACATCCTCTTGTATCTTACTTCCCCTCGCAAGTCTTTATCTGTTTTATTTGACGTTCTTGCGTCCTTTGGCGCTAACTCAGGCCTCGTCATCAACTGGTCTAAGTCCTGTGTATACGTTTTATCTGGTATCTTGCCTCCGTTGCCGAGTAGACTTCCTCTTCAGGTGGTCCGGGATGGCTTCAAATACTTGGGGGTTTTTGTTACCTTGGACCCGTCCCTTCGTTTTGATCGTAATCTCCTTCCCCCGTTGCTTAGGCTCCGTTTGGACGTTGCCCGTTGGCGCAAACTTCCCTTGTCTCCCCTGGGTCGGGCGGCCCTGTTTAAGATGATGTCACTACCGCGGTTTCTCTACGCTCTCCAGAATTATTATGATCCTATCCCTAAGACCTATTTTCGGGAGATTGAGAGCCTTCAGAGGCAACTTATTTGGGATGGGCGACCGCGCATTGCTCTCGCGAAACTTTCCATCCCGTGGTATGATGGGGGCATGGCGCTCCCCGATGTTAAGAGATACTACTGGGCTTCCCATCTGTCCGCTATTAATCACGCTATGTTCTCGCCAGGTCATAATCCGGCGTTTGAGATGGATAAACTTCAGCTTCCGGGAGGTGACTTTAACAGAGTGCTCTATTCTCGCTCCGCTGGGCGCCATCTTGTGGGACCTACTTTGACTGCTTTGACGGTGTGGCGTGCCGCGAATGTGAGCCTGGGCTGGGAGGATCGCTTGACGTTGGCGACGCCGCTTTATGCTTCAGAACGTCTGGGCGGTCTTTGGTCTTCCAAGGGTTTTGACCGTTGGGACTTGATTGGGATCTCTAAGGTGGGGGATGTGTACTCTAAGGGTTCTGTGCGCCCGTTTCAGGCCCTCCAGGCTGACTACGGCCTGAGTAGTCGGGAATTCTTTCGTTATTTACAGGTCAGGCACGCTTTGGTTTCGGTATTTGCTCCTGGTGAGATTCCGCCTGACTCTTCCCCCCTTGAAGACCGTATCCTTGACGAACATCTTCCTGATAGCACTATCTCCCTGATCTATAAAAAGTTGATTAACAATCGGACTGACTTATTGGCCCGACTTCGGGAACAGTGGGTGGGAGATGGGTTGGAACTTGATGATGAGGATTGGCAATCGGCCCTCTCCTCCCCGAAGGAGGTGGCTATACCGGCTCGACTCCGTCTGGTCCAATTGAAGATCCTTCATCGGGTGTACGTGACGGGACCGCGACTGATGGTGATGGGCTTTTCCTCCGATGGATTGTGTAAGCGTGGATGTGGTTTGCGTGCTACTTTCCTGCATATTCTTGGGGAGTGCCCGATGGTGGCTGCTTATTGGGTGGCTGTGCTTGATCTGATGACTGTGGTGACAGGGATGTCCTTGCGTCCGGAACCTCGTCGCTGTCTTTTGAATGTTTGGGAGCCCACTGACTATTCGGTGGCACAGACTAGATGGGCCACCCTGGGCTATATGATTGCGAAGCGAGATATTGCGCAACTCTGGGGGGCCTCCAGGCCCCCTGCCCTCTCGCAATGGGAGGATAACATGGATTGGTCCATGTTCCGTGAGAAAACTGTCTATGTGGCCAGGGGCAGACCCAGGGCATGGGTGAAGGTGTGGGGTCAATGGAATGAATACCGTGGCGACATTTGTACTCCTCCCCTTGTGGACACTATCGAGATTACCCTGTCTCCTTAGGCTAGCGTTCTCGGAATCTTCATATAGGGACTGAGCTGGTGTTTCCGGCTCCCCCCCCCCCTTCTTCCTGATCTATGCGCCCCTCCCCCCCCCCCTCCGAACTCCTTAGTGCTTAGAATTTTGCTACTGCACTTCCGTTGCTGTCCCCCCCTTGCGTCCCTTGGGCTGACCTTCAGTGATACACTCTCGCCTTTTTGTATGTTTGTTCTTTTATATACATAAAACCTGTTTTTGTCCTGTATATAATGTGGAGTATTGCATTGTTGATTGACTGTTACCTCTGCGGGCATATATGATGTGTGTCTACTCCTTTTTAGCGGCTGGCCCGTGTGGTTGTAGGCCCATCCTTGTACCTTCTTGCTTGCTCAAATAAAGGTTTATAAAAAAAAAATAAAAAAAAAATAAATTCAATTTTCTCAACAACTGCTGGAGGGATTTTCACCAAATATAGAAAAAGCACTACTGCATACCTGTCCCTACCATTTTGCCAAGTTTGGTCTAATTCCGTTCAGCCGTTCGGGCTGTAGCCGTGTCTAAAGTTCCCATAGAAAATGCCATTTTAAAAATGTCAAATTCAATTTTCTCAAAAACTACTGAAGGGATTTACACCAAACATACAAAAGGCACTGCTGCATACCAGTCCCTACCATTTTGCCAAATCTGGTGTAATTCCGTTCAGCCGTTCGAGCTGTAGCCGTGTCAGAATGTCCCTATGGAAATTAACATGGGGAAAACACGTTTTGGGACCCCCTTTTTTCTCGGCCCCCGTTTGACGAATCCCCCCGAAACTTTCAGGGAAGGAGCGGAGCGAGGCAAATTTAAGGAAAATTACAAATAGATCCCTCAATCGGCGCCAAAGTTATTCCCAATAGAATGTTCGGAATTTCCTATGGTAACTAGGTCCTAACTATATATACCTACTGGCGACCGCCAGTAGGTAATATATATATATATATACATATTACCTACTGGCGGTCGCCAGTAGGTATATATAGTTAGGATTTTTTCTCTACGGGTTTTTTGAAAATTCTATGTCTAATAACTTTGGCGTTTGTGGACGGAATTGGCTGAAATTTTCAGGAAAATGGCACATTTTGTTTCTGAGCAGCCCTTGAAAATTTGGGGGGGGTTCGTCCAGTGGGGGCCGAGAAAAAAGGGGGGTCCCAAAACGTGTTTTTAACATTGAGTTTTCCATAGGGCGGTTGGCCTCACTTTTAGCCCGAACGGCTGAATGGATTTGCACGAAACTTGGCAAAATTGTAGGGACTGGTAGCCCGATGTGCCTTTTGTAGGTCTCAATATATGTGCTCCAGTGGATTTTGAGAAATTAACGTTTAAAAAAAGATATATATCTGTAACAGCGGACCGGGCAGCGGCCCAGGACGCGTACTTTTCGCGCAACGGAGCTTTGTGAAGCGAAGCTGATTGGTTCTCTGGCGTCTGTCAACATTCCAAACAGTCCGTAGCGGCCGCCATCTTGTCTCTCGGTAGGATCGAGAGACAAGAGGAGGCCAAAGCGAAGGGGCAAATGACCATAAGGGGGAATAGTAGATCCTCGCTGACCTCCTAGGTTTGATGTGGAGGTTTTAAAAGGGCCCCGCGGGGCAAAAAAAAATAATAATAATAATAATCGAACGGCTGAATGGATTTGCACGAAACTTGGCAAAATTGTAGGGACTGGTAGCCCGATGTGCCTTTGCTAGGTCTCAATATATGTGCTCCAGTGGATTTTGAGAAATTAACGTTCAAAAAAAGATATATATCTGTAACAGCGCTCCGCCTCGCGTAACGGAGGTTTGCGAAGCGGATTGGTCATTCTGTCACTGGGCTATAGTTGGGCTACATCTGGCTGATATTTGGGCTACATTTGTTTTTTTTTGTGTCTGGCGGCCATCTTTGGGCTACATTGGGCTACATTGGGCTTCATTGGGCTACATTGGGCTACATTTGTTTTTTTGTGTGTCTGGCGGCCATCTTTGGGCTACATTGGGCTACATTGGGCTTCATTGGGCTACATTGGGCTACATTTGGGCTCCAACATATATATAGGCCAATGTAGCCCAATATATATTTTTCAAAGTTAATTTTCGTAAAAACCACTGGAGCATATATCTTGAGACATAGCAAAGGCACATCGGGCTACCAGTCCCTACAATTTTGCCAAGTTTCGTGCAAATCCATTCAGCCGTTCGAGCTAAAAGTGAGTCCAACCGCCCTATGGAAATGAAGGAAATGAATGGGTAATTTGTAATTAGCAAATAGCTAATCGCAAACTAGGAATGGTAAAGAATCGCTATTTATTCCTTAAAGTTTGCTATTTAGGAAATGCAAAAAACTTTGATGATACATATGGCGGTTCATCTCTAACAAGATAAGAAGCATAGGGATACATTTATGATGACTGGCGCATCACCAGGGATGTGTTAGTCATTCTGTGCCGCTGTTCCGTCACCTATGGTGTGCTGCATTTACAATGCGGCGCATCATGGGGCAAAAACAGCACAGATGCGTGATATATCTGTGCCGTAAAGGTGGCGCATTGCTGGAGTTGTATCGCAAGTGTGATGAAGCTCCAGCAAGGGTCGGGGGTGCCCCTGTCGCAGGGTTTCTGTTCTCACACAGAACTGTGGACAGAGGATTGGAACCTCGGCGAATTAGGGTGTCCCAAAACTCACGTTAGTAATCAAAAACTCCTTAGCAAGCTAGGTACAGTGTCACATTGGATATAACAAACTCTCAATGTTTAGACAATCCAGAATATGAACTTATAGTACCTCAGGATACGTGGAACTCATGAACAGTCGGTCGTTATATATTTCTTAGAAACCAGAACATGGAGTTAAGAAGAACACATGTGTATTTGAAATGTTTATTTACTAATGCCGTCTTCTGAGGCGTAGTATCTTAGATTATACAAGTACACATATTATCAGTAGCAAAATTACCAGCATAGTCAGTAGTACATAAAAAGCGAATGGTGACAGTATGTTAACATGCTGTAAATGAATAAGAGTTAGCAACACTTATAAGCAGCCGCGGGCCGTGGAGGGAGTTACGGTGAGGCAGGGAGGCGGGGAGGGGGAGAAGCAGGGTGGAGAATACAAGTACACATATTATCAGTAGCAAAATTACCAGCATAGTTACTAGTACATAAAAAGCGAATGGTGACAGTATGTTAACATGCTGTAAATGAATAAGAGTTAGCAACACTTATAAGCAGCCGCGGGCCGTGGAGGGAGTTACGGTGGGGCAGGGAGGCGGGGAGGGGGAGGGGCAAGGTAGAGAGGGCTCCACCCTGCTTCTCCCCCTCCCCGCCTCCCTGCCTCACCGTAACTCCCTCCACGGCCCGCGGCTGCTTATATCTCACCCTCCCTAATACACATATTATATTATTTGCTAAGAAGGTCTCTTTGTGTTGGTTTAGGGCGTGCCCATACTTTAGTGTCTTAGATTTGAAGGAATCACATCAGCATACACCAGCTCTCTCTTCATGTGAACCGCATCAACTGTTGTGTATGTGTGTTCGGCAAAGCAATATAAAACCCGCCTCATGCCCAGAATTGGCAGAAGTTGCACTTATGTTATGAGTATGAAGTCGTGGAGATCAGACCTCATAACAATTCTGTATCGTGTTGTTCTTGAAACTTTAGCACTCGCTGTACAGATATAGTTTAACAAGCAAAGCAGATAGTAGAGCAATAACATATTATTCTCATGTAAACCACGATGAACTACTAGGTGGAAAGCTAAAGCAACAACTAAGTGTCGTGTGCAGAAGTTGCAAAAAAGGAAAAATGGCGTTTAAACCGGTAATGAGCCCATGCTAACTTAACACGGTGTAAAGATATCCAGGACCTAGATGACACCTCCCCATGATCCGGAAACGAACTGAATAAGATAATAGAAGTGCCATCTCATGAGAGTAGATTGCAAGTTTATATGTGGACGGTCCGCAAGGTAAAGCATTAAAAACTAGGAAAATTTAATGCTAAAGAAAAATAAAACAGCCAAGTACTTTATCGAGTCTTAAGCCAATAGGCAAGGTAAATAATAAAAACTTGACAAATAAGTCAATGAATTGTCAATGAAATGCTAGTACTCAGCATATCAAACATGAAAAAGGTCTATGACATAACTGTGTATGCAAAATAAGCTGCAACAGCCTCCAATAGGAAGTCACCGTCTTCATCCGAAAACAGTTCAGCCATCCAATTTAAAAGCGGAAAAGAACATACGTGCTCTCCCAGCACCGGATCCTCTATCACCATCAGAGGACAGCTCGGTGGGTTTTCAAGAAAGCTCTGTTCCAAGAAAGACTGTGCTGCCGCCAGTAAATTCCAGGGACCAAGTAGTCCATGCATCAATGCCACAGCCATAATCCTTTCGCCAGGACAAACCAACTCGTGAGTAATGATAGGAGTCATCAGCTGATTAAAGTCGACGTCAGGAGAAACCGGTCCGCAGAGACACAAATCAATGGCCCAATCGAAATCACAGGTCAGGCAGTGAAATACAGGCTGGACACAGGTGAAGTAGGAGAATCGAAAAGATAATCCATATGCCGTGCTTAATATCGCCAACGGCATTGTGCCATAATATTCTAGCATGCGATTGCGGAACAGTGTCAGCAGCTGCAGGGTGGGAGGTTGCATAGGAGGGACATCCATATTTAAAAATGTAAAAAAGCACAAGAGCGTCCGCTGGTAATGCAAGTAAAAATGCCAATCCACGAACCAGAGTGGAGAAAATAGAATGAAAGGAAGCAGGGATGACTCCAAAGATTTTCTCAAATGAAGTCACGAGACCACTGGTAACAACTTTAAAAAAGTGCGCCAGGGTCTTTGTGGAGGATGCGTTAAAGATAGTCGGAACCATCTTGCTGAAATTGAAAGGCAAATCTGAATTAAAAGTATTCCTTTTATCGTAACAGTAAGTGAACGGGTTATTTGCTGCAGAAATGTTCTATTTCCTCCCACACATGAACATAGGGAGTTTTCAATCTGGCCACAAATACCAACCTTGGGACAGATTTCAACGGCATGGCAAGAATAAGAGCTCTTTTGTCTCAGAGAGAGGTGGCCTTGAGTTCGGCCCGTGAAACTTTCGTGCTTCACATAGCGAACACCCGTACAGAGGTGCAGACCCTTTTCAATTAACTCAGAACAATCTTCATTATTGAGCATCAAATAACTACCATTTTCCAACAACTTGAACGTGGGGATGATAGCAGGAACTGGCGTGCCTTGCAACACGCAAGCCATATTTGGTCGGTGTTTGTTGCATGAACCGTGTAACTGTATGTGCCTACACATTAGTGAATGATCTGGCATCTCAGTGCATTCCTCTCCATTCAGATAAACTTCTTGATCATCTTTGAAACATCTGTATTTGTATGGAAGCGACCAGACCTCATGAAGAAAAGCACTACCTAAAGGTTCATAACGACCTATTGGTATATATTTCATACAATTTGAAAACTTATATAAAGCAAAAGGCAGCGTTATTAAACCGTGGATAAGGCACGTTGCCAAAAAACCCGCAATCCTCTGCTGATGATGTCACTGAGCATGTCATGAATGATGTAATATGTGACATCATCAGCAGTGGATTACGGGTAATAGTATCTCTAGTTTACTCCCCTATAGCTGTCTTTCTTTTAACATAAGTGTCTGTTTCCTTCCCTTATACTTACTGTTTTTGGTTCGCTTCTAGTTCGCGTACCGGCGAGCGAACTGGGAAGCGAACTAAGAGACATAGAGGTTGGCACAGTTCCAAATATTGTACCAATTTTTTAATAACGGGGAGGTAGTTCTGAAAAGAACTTTTTTTTTATTGTTTTTGTTGTTTTATATTTTTTTTATTATTTTTCGGAACATTTTTTTACTTTTTTTGAATTTTTCTGAGGTTTTATATTTTTTTGGGTTTTTCTTGGAGGGGGCAATGAAAACGATTCATTGTAAAGGGCTCAACAGGAGCAACAAAACAAAAAAAGAAGTATTTATTATTTTGGGCGTTTCGTACAAACTTGCATATGATAGTCAATAGCTCTGTTGATCAGAGTGATGCTTTTTTCTCCGTAGGAAATGAATCCATCGCAAAATACGCAGGTGTGTTTTACTTCACCAAATTTCATTTGTATATTTGGCACCATCTCCCTGCCCTCTGGTCCCGTTACTTCCGGTACAACAGATCTTCTGGCCATAATAGGGTGATTATCTAGGTCGTTCCGAAACTGTGCAGCACTGTAGTTGTTAGGATGCCACCTAGTCATATGGCGATGCATTGTGTAGTTTCCGAAACTGTATTTTTTCTCGGTTCCTCTGGACAGTCTATCTTGACATATAAGGCAAGTTACGTATCTTGCATTTACTTTTTTCTGACCTTTGGGAATTTTAAAAAATTGCCAAATGAAGTTTTCTTTCCGGTGAGACGTCTTGGGCTGCTCAGGCAAAAACTGCCTCTCTTCGTGCTCGTCGTCCTGTTCCTCTTCTTCCTCTTCTTGTTGAATTATAACTTGAGCAGGTGGTCCACTCTTCCTTGGATGTGGTGGAGGTGGTGGGGAAGCACCAGCTGAAGCTACTAAAGAAGCCATTGCTCAGTGATCACAAAGGGTCTTTCTCTCACAATGATGAAAGTCAGAGTGAGGAAAGAAGGAGGGATTTTCATCATTTGGGAAAAACAAGAGTTCTCAACCAATCAAAAGTGTTCATTTTAGATTATATGACCTAGTCTTACATCATTAGGAAACCAAAAGTGAAATGAACCAATGAAAAGTGTTATTACCAAGTCACATGACTTGCTGTGTTTACGTTAAGCGCTTTGCAGGGCCTCACGGTTTGCTTCCAGAAACCTGCGCTTTGCGACTCGCTTCGCGTACCAGTTCGCTAACGTAGCACGTCATATGACGTATCACGCGACAACGTGGAACGTCATGCGGACGGGAGGCGTCACGATGTTGTTTTCTAACGCGGCACTTGCGGTAAAGAAACATTTACCGGCTCGCGGTCTATTTCGCGGCATCAAGGTCAGCTAACGGGAAGCTTCCCGATTCGCGAAGCGGGAACGTAGAAAAAAAAATATTAAAAAAAATAATTATTCATAAACATATAAAATATATTTTTGGATTTAAAGAAGAATACATTTTACAGCTACAGATATTAGCTGTTAAAAAACCAATGAAATTCACAGAAAAAACCATAGGTTATAGACCATATATAGTTAGGAATTAGCATTTACAAAACCTTGAAAATTCACTGAAAAAACCATAGGTTATAGACCATATATAGTTAGGAATTAGCATTTAGAAAACCTTATTTTACTCACACAAAACCATTGAAATTCCATATATAGTTAGTTGCACTAACTATATATCGCGCACCCGCAATCCACTGCTGATGATGTCACATATTACATCATTCATGACATGGTCAGTGACATCACTGATGACATCACTGATGACATCTCAAATGACATCACTGATGATATCTCATTTGACATCAATGGTCACATCAATGATGATATCATTAATGTGACAATACAATGCATCTCCTCACACTTTAATATAACCTCTGTTACACCCAGTGTTAAATACAGAGTATAATTTTTGAAACCATTGACACACCAATACTAGTTACTACATACGCACTCACTGATTCCTACGTCTACACACACATTCACTCATTCACCCATACAATCATTCATACATACAATCACTCATCTTTACAACACTATCATATGCACTCATACACCTATACAGACACTCACACTCTGCCACTCATCCATGGAGTTACTCACACACCTAGTCAGTCCTGTAAAGAATCAATCACAGTTCCATTTTCTAATCTACACAGTTAAACATAGAGTACCTTACATTTTCAAACATATACTAACACATACTTACTCTCTTATAGAATCACTGATACAAGTACACATTGATCTGCACAGAGTCACACACCTCCCAGCCAGCCATACACACACTCAGTCTCCCATACAAATACTTGTGCAACCAATCAATAACCCATATAGCTACTTATATAGCTACTGATCAACACATGCAGCAGCTTGCACAACAACAGACATGCTGATGCACACTTTCAGACAGTTTAGTCACTAACCCGTGCATTTAGTAAGACGCATTTAATCACTCACTCATACAGTCAATCACGCACCTACTAAAACCTTCATTCAGACACTTATACATCCATTCATTCTTCAATATGTAAAACATATTTAAACTTTACAGAAACACATAATCACTGGATGTTGTCATCAGTGATGTCATTTGAGATGTCATCAGTGATGTCATCAGTGATGTCATCAGTGATGTCACTGACCATGTCATGAATGATGTAATATGTGACATCATCAGCAGTGGATTGCGGGTGCGCGATATATAGTTAGTGCAACTAACTATATATGGAATTTCAATGGTTTTGTGTGAGTAAAATAAGGTTTTCTAAATGCTAATTCCTAACTATATATGGTCTATAACCTATGGTTTTTTCAGTGAATTTTCAAGGTTTTGTAAATGCTAATTCCTAACTATATATGGTCTATAACCTATGGTTTTTTCTGTGAATATATATATATATATATATATATATATATATATATATATATATATATATATATATATATATATATATACATAGCAAGAATACAATACAAAAATATGTGCAAATTAGTCTGTAACACAGGATGCAAAATACTAATGGTGAATTGCATAAAGTGCAAAGTGCCATTGTATACAAGGACAGGAAGTTGAGAACAAGGTTAAGGATGAGCTTCAAGTTTATCATATATATTGTGTCCAGATATAGGGTACAAAGTGCTAATGCATTAGGATACGGGATATTTATTTATTTATTTATTTTATTTTTGACATTT
Organism: Lissotriton helveticus; assembly: GCF_964261635.1. Lineage (NCBI taxonomy): Eukaryota > Metazoa > Chordata > Amphibia > Caudata > Salamandridae > Lissotriton > Lissotriton helveticus. The sequence goes on along the minus strand of NC_136063.1, from coordinate 594,877,076 downwards.
ATAAAGCGCAGCATATACCCTCGGGCGTCTTGGCGCTAAAAGCGCAATATGCCACTCCATTTCGTAATGTAGGTTTGGAGGCTAGACTAGCCTGGACTACCAGTTTTTAATGTAACTTTGCGTCCTGATAACAAATACATAGGTGATAGTACATTGTACTATCTAAAGTGCAAAGTGCCACTATATATCAAAACAGATATTGAAAAAAAACAAGAGCTAAATTTAATCTTCAGGGTTTTCGTAGACCAGTGCATCCAGATGTGAATAATCCTTTATTTTCCTTATTGCACACTTTATAAATCGACTAACAATGTTCATGATTTTCACATTTTCCAGGCTGCATACCAGATTAAACGTATATTTATAAAAGAAAACATATTTGATAAAAAAAGGGGTCTTAAAACAGATTTCCCGATGTCCTTATAAAAGCTACAGTATAGTATAAGGTGCAATGTGGATTGTTGAAACTTTCTATCGCAGGGGCATTTCGGGGGTTTAAGACACCATTTTTCCAATTTAGGGAATGCTAATAGGTAGTGAAGTGTGCCAAGCCTTAGCCTAGTTAGGTAAAATCTATATTAAGGGGTTTCTTACCTGTGTTAGGTATAACTGCGAGCCACTCATAAGTGGGCGTTCAGTAAGAAACTACACTATGTTTTCGGCCGGCTTCCCTTTCTCTTTCATAGTTCATAGCATTAAGGTATCTCAGCTTCAGATCGTTTTTGCTGTGGTCCTGGATAGATATACGGGGCTTATTTTTGACCCATTGTGTCACTTTTACGCCGCCGTTGCATCTATTTTTGTGACGAACCAGCAGCGTAAAAAATGCACCTTGTTGCACCATATTTACAAAGTGACGTATCTAGGTAGATGCATCATTTTGTAAACCCCTACACCACATTATACCTGCAGCAGGTATAATGTATGCAGGGGGCGTTCTCACGCAAGAAAGTCATAGAAGTGACGCAGTGAAATCTATAAGATTTCACTGGGCCACTTCTAGGATGCAAATGCGTCAATATCTTACGCCTGCCTCATGGCAGGCATAAGACTGACGCAGGCCCTTTCACATGGGGCTTGCCCCATGTGAAAGGACACATTGCTGGTTTTGCTTCACTTTTTTTGACACACTCCAACAATGCGTCACTTTTGCGACACACAGATACATCAGAAATACTGACGCATCTGTAACTCCTTACGACATGATGCATCATACAGTAAATATGACGCATCAATCATGTCACAAGGAGGGCGCACTGAGAAGTGACGCATTGCTGCTTTCACGCAGCGATGCGTCACTTCTCATAAATGAGGCCCAGGGTTTTTTCTATCATAATCTACCTTGCAGAGTGTTAGCAAATCATAAATATGCTCTAACCAAGGAATTGTCTTGCTATGGTCAAGGGTCAGACAATCAGTAATTAAATCGTTTGTAAATTTAGTTTAATCTTTAGTCCATACCCCTTGCCTAAAAGTAAGGCCTGCCATATGTATTGTATCGCTTAAGTATGCTACAGACAGTTCTTTATGAACTATATAGTTTGCCGTTGAGCTAGGAACAGCCAACATTCTTTTTAAAAACTTATTTTCTAGGGTTTGTAGGGGGACGAAGTTTGCTCTCCCCGAGATGGAGGCCCCATAGCTGACTCCTGAAACACATTTACTCCAAAACAAAGCAAGAATTTCCAGTATTGGTTTATTGCCTATTTTTGCAGAGAATCTAAAAATAGTTCTTAAATATTTCATCTTACAAGATTCTATGTGCGTATTCCAGGTACCAGTACATTCCCAAATATGAAAAAGATAAAACTCTGTTGATGGTGACCCCGCCCACCTGATGATGTCTATTTTAAGTCGTATTACTCCCACATGTCATTACAAAAGTTTTCTTTAAATTTAACTTTAAATCCTTTTCAGTCATGTACAGAGAAATGTTTTCTATTGTCGACTTTGCACCGTTTGCTGTCCTTGATATTAGGACGGTATCATCTGCGTAAAGTAATATTGGCGAGGGACGCTTCCCAACTTTTGGGGCGTCTACAGCTAATTTTTTTTAAAAGGAGTCTACATGGTTAATATATAAGGAATGTAAAAGGGGGGCTAAAACACAACCCTGTCTAATTCCACGCATAACCTTAAAATCAGATGTACATTCCCCCATTTTGCCAAACGTACCCTAGATGTTAAAAGTATATACATCTGGAAGAAAAATGTTATTATATCAATAGGTGTCCCTAACTCTTTCAAGGTTTGCCATAGTTTAGAATGGTTGGTTGACAAGGTCCAAGGTACTGGTCAGATCGACAAAACAGAAATGTAACGCCCCTTCCTTTGCTAACGTGTATTCTCCCACTAGTAAATCTAGGTTTACGCATTGTTCTACCGTCCCAATACCTCTTCTAAAAAAAAACATATTGCATCTCTGTTAGAACTTTGGGGCATATTATCAACAACTAGTGATATTTATCGCTAAATAAGCTTAGCAACATTTTTTTTATCGCCGGGCATCGCCGTATTTTATCACAGAGATAACGTGCTATTAGCAACGTTTATCTCCAAAGCGATAAAATATCCGGCGATAGCAGCGAAATGCGTGAATATCGCTGGAAATCCAGCGATATTCAGGCATTATCGCTAATAGGGACTTAGCCTGAATATCCACCTCCCATTGGATATACAGGCTAAGAACTAGTCTGAGAAGGCGTTATTTTTCAGCGATATTCGCGCTTAGCTCAATTGTTTATGTCGCTGCGCCTGCGTTGATAATAGGCGATAGCGATGTTAGGTTGGGTACACCCACTTTGCATGTCATTAGCGATAAAAATCGCTGAATGCAAAGCGGGCCCCAAAAAGCTGTCGCTGTCGCTAAGTGATGTTAGCGACAGCTTGCTAATAGGGCGATGAAATGATCGCCGATTTGCGGCCGAAAACGGCCGCAAAAGCGGCGATAATTTAATTTTACCTGCCTTTGTAATATGCCCTTTTGTTCTCATTTGCCCAGTTTTCTAGCCTCTTCAACAGTATTTGGCCCATCATTTTGAAGGTGGAATCAAGAGGAGATATTGGACTGTAACAATCACCCTATCCCCTTTTTAAAAAATGGATACAATAACGCTTTCAACCCATGATGCGGCTTAAGCTCTTTCAAGGATAGCATTGAAAACATTCAACAAAATTGGAATCCAGAAATTCGTATTATATTTAAAAACATCAATAGGTACCCCATCCGGGCCAGGGGCTTTACCATTAGCACTTTTTTACCAGGGCAGATTCGATTTCATCTGCAGTTATTGGGGGTGAATTGATAGGCTCCACTAGGATATAATTTTAATTTTTTCCCTTATTTAATTTGGCAGCATCTGGATTGAATATACTCTCAAAGTGCAGTATCCAATCTTCCTGGGCCACCACAATATCAATTTTTACTGCTGTATTCTCTTTTAAAAAGGGGTAGTTAATAGTTTCCCAGAAGAGGACTGGATCTTTCATCTCTGCGGCCTGGATTAATTACTCCCATGCCCCTTCACAAATCTCCTTTTTCCTTTCCTTCAAAGTATTTTTATACGCTTTCCTCAGAGAACTGATCTTGGCACTATCTCTTGGCTTCACTTTAAGGGCAAATTTTAGTTCCCCCTTTAACCTAGAACATTCCTGATTGAACCATCTAGGGTTGAGATCACAAACTTTCCTCTTCCTTTTGGTGGTTAAATCATCTGCAATTTCAGTTGTAATATTACAAAATGCATTCATAATGTCCAAATTTATCGAGGATCAATTCATGCAAGTTATCATATCTCTTTGTTTTTTCCCTATAAGGTTTTCATAAAGGTGGATGGATTCGCACCAGACCATTTTATTGAAATACCATTATTGCCTTGGATAATAATATCAGTGTCGCCTCTCCTACCCAGTTTCTTGTGTATCAAAGTTAACCTCAATGACACAGTTATGAGATGGTGGTCACTAAGAAGGCTAGCACCGATAACAATTTTTTCCACCAGATCCCTGCAATTAGCTAATACAATCAAATGGTCTATATTCAAAAGCACATTTTACACAGTTAAAATCAACCCTCCTCAAACAAAAAAAAAAGAATCCCCTCCTACTCCCTCTAGAAAATGATCCTAATCTTCTTCTAATAGCTTAATTACCCTGCTTTTTGTTTTATCAAAAATGGTATTATAAAAATGTATTACAATGATGGACTGCCTTCCTTCCAAATATAAATACAAAGTCTGATAATGTTGTGATAAAGTATATGATTTCTTTAAAATTAATAGCGAAGTAACTGTGATTAAAGTGGCTAAAGCCACCTTTTGCCCTCCCCATCCTAGATGGACTAGCATTGGTAGAAACAGTTTGATATCCATTTATAAAAAAGGGCTCAGTATGCCATGTTGCTTGGATTAGTACAAGTACGAACCCATTTATAGTTTTTAGCCACTCCTCGTTGTTAATCTTATTTTTGATCCCTGCAATGTTTCACGACATAATATTTAGAAACTAATTTGTACATATACGGCAACTAACTTCCATCGGTTTACCAGTGGGAGAATCATCCTTGTTGCTATTCGGAGACTTTCCCATAACAACTTTCTGAGTTTGTACTGTTAGATCAACATTTTCCAGATTAATACATAATTTACTAATATGAACACAATCCTTGGTACTAGACTGTGCCTCTTCTGTAACAATTTTGATTTGTGTGGATAGATCCACGTCTTGCCATCTAACAGGATCAGAACTGGATGCAGTGAGCACTGTTCCTGCAAATTTAAGGAAAATTACAAATAGATCCCTCAATCGGCGCCAAAGTTATTCCCAATAGAATGTTCGGAATTTCCTATGGTAACTAGGTCCTAACTATATATACCTACTGGCGACCGCCAGTAGGTAATATATATATATATATACATATATATATATATATATATATACATCGCAAGAATACAATACAAAAATATGTGCAAATTAGTCTGTAACACAGGATGCAAAATACTAATGGTGAATTGCATAAAGTGCAAAGTGCCATTGTATACAAGGACAGGAAGTTGAGAACAAGGTTAAGGATGAGCTTCAAGTTTATCATATATATTGTGTCCAGATATAGGGTACAAAGTGCTAATGCATTAGGATACGGGATATTTATTTATTTATTTATTTTATTTTTGACATTTATAAAGCGCAGCATATACCCTCGGGCGTCTTGGCGCTAAAAAGTGCAATATGCCACTCCATTTCGTAATGTAGGTTTGGAGGCTCGACTAGCCTGGACTACCAGTTTTTCATGTAACTTTGCGTCCTGATAACAAATACATAGGTGATAGTACATTGTACTATCTAAAGTGCAAAGTGCCACTATATATCAAAACAGATATTGAAAAAAAACAAGAGCTAAATTTAATCTTCAGGGTTTTCGTAGACCAGTGCATCCAGATGTGAATAATCCTTTATTTTCCTTATTGCACACTTTATAAATTGACTAACAATGTTCATGATTTTCACATTTTCCAGGCTGCATACCAGATTAAACGTATATTTATAAAAGAAAACATATTTGATAAAAAAAAGGGGTCTTAAAACACATTTCCCGATGTCCTTATAAAAGCTACAGTATAGTATAAGGTGCAATGTGGATTGTTGAAACTTTCTATCGCAGGGGCATTTCGGGGGTTTAAGACACCATTTTTCCAATTTAGGGAATGCTAATAGGTAGTGAAGTGTGCCAAGCCTTAGCCTAGTTAGGTAAAATCTATATTAAGGGGTTTCTTACCTGTGTTAGGTATAACTGCGAGCCACTCATAAGTGGGCGTTCAGTAAGAAACTACACTATGTTTTCGGCCGGCTTCCCTTTCTCTTTCATAGTTCATAGCATTAAGGTATCTCAGCTTCAGATCGTTTTTGCTGTGGTCCTGGATAGATATAGGGGGCTTATTTTTGACCCATTGTGTCACTTTTACGCTGCCGTTGCATCTATTTTCGTGACGAACCAGCAGCGTAAAAAATGCACCTTGTTGCACCATATTTACAAAGTGACGTATCTAGGTAGATGCATCATTTTGTAAACCCCTACACCACATTATACCTGCAGCAGGTATAATGTATGCAGGGGGCGTTCTCACGCAAGAAAGTCATAGAAGTGACGCAGTGAAATCTATAAGATTTCACTGGGCCACTTCTAGGATGCAAATGCGTCAATATCTTACGCCTGCCTCATGGCAGGCATAAGACTGACGCAGGCCCTTTCACATGGGGCTTGCCCCATGTGAAAGGACACATTGCTGGTTTTGCTTCACTTTTTTTTGACACACTCCAACAATGCGTCACTTTTGCGCCACACAGATACATCAGAAATACTGACGCATCTGTAACTCCTTACGACATGATGCATCATACAGTAAATATGACGCATCAATCATGTCACAAGGAGGGCGCACTGAGAAGTGACGCATTGCTGCTTTCACGCAGCGATGCGTCACTTCTCATAAATGAGGCCCAGGGTTTTTTCTATCATAATCTACCTTGCAGAGTGTTAGCAAATCATAAATATGCTCTAACCAAGGAATTGTCTTGCTATGGTCAAGGGTCAGACAATCAGTAATTAAATCGTTTGTAAATTTAGTTTAATCTTTAGTCCATACCCCTTGCCTAAAAGTAAGGCCTGCCATATGTATTGTATCGCTTAAGTATGCTACAGACAGTTCTTTATGAACTATATAGTTTGCCGTTGAGCTAGGAACAGCCAACATTCTTTTTAAAAACTTATTTTCTAGGGTTTGTAGGGGGACGAAGTTTGCTCTCCCCGAGATGGAGGCCCCATAGCTGACTCCTGAAACACATTTACTCCAAAACAAAGCAAGAATTTCCAGTATTGGTTTATTGCCTATTTTTGCAGAGAATCTAAAAATAGTTCTTAAATATTTCATCTTACAAGATTCTATGTGCGTATTCCAGGTACCAGTACATTCCCAAATATGAAAAAGATAAAACTCTGTTGATGGTGACCCCGCCCACCTGATGATGTCTATTTTAAGTCGTATTACTCCCACATGTCATTACAAAAGTTTTCTTTAAATTTAACTTTAAATCCTTTTCAGTCATGTACAGAGAAATGTTTTCTATTGTCGACTTTGCACCGTTTGCTGTCCTTGATATTAGGACGGTATCATCTGCGTAAAGTAATATTGGCGAGGGACGCTTCCCAACTTTTGGGGCGTCTACAGCTAATTTTTTTTAAAAGGAGTCTACATGGTTAATATATAAGGAATGTAAAAGGGGGGCTAAAACACAACCCTGTCTAATTCCACGCATAACCTTAAAATCAGATGTACATTCCCCCATTTTGCCAAACGTACCCTAGATGTTAAAAGTATATACATCTGGAAGAAAAATGTTATTATATCAATAGGTGTCCCTAACTCTTTCAAGGTTTGCCATAGTTTAGAATGGTTGGTTGACAAGGTCCAAGGTACTGGTCAGATCGACAAAACAGAAATGTAACGCCCCTTCCTTTGCTAACGTGTATTCTCCCACTAGTAAATCTAGGTTTACGCATTGTTCTACCGTCCCAATACCTCTTCTAAAAAAAAACATATTGCATCTCTGTTAGAACTTTGGGGCATATTATCAACAACTAGTGATATTTATCGCTAAATAAGCTTAGCAACATTTTTTTTATCGCCGGGCATCGCCGTATTTTATCACAGAGATAACGTGCTATTAGCAACGTTTATCTCCAAAGCGATAAAATATCCGGCGATAGCAGCGAAATGCGTGAATATCGCTGGAAATCCAGCGATATTCAGGCATTATCGCTAATAGGGACTTAGCCTGAATATCCACCTCCCATTGGATATACAGGCTAAGAACTAGTCTGAGAAGGCGTTATTTTTCAGCGATATTCGCGCTTAGCTCAATTGTTTATGTCGCTGCGCCTGCGTTGATAATAGGCGATAGCGATGTTAGGTTGGGTACACCCACTTTGCATGTCATTAGCGATAAAAATCGCTGAATGCAAAGCGGGCCCCAAAAAGCTGTCGCTGTCGCTAAGTGATGTTAGCGACAGCTTGCTAATAGGGCGATGAAATGATCGCCGATTTGCGGCCGAAAACGGCCGCAAAAGCGGCGATAATTTAATTTTACCTGCCTTTGTAATATGCCCTTTTGTTCTCATTTGCCCAGTTTTCTAGCCTCTTCAACAGTATTTGGCCCATCATTTTGAAGGTGGAATCAAGAGGAGATATTGGACTGTAACAATCACCCTATCCCCTTTTTAAAAAATGGATACAATAACGCTTTCAACCCATGATGCGGCTTAAGCTCTTTCAAGGATAGCATTGAAAACATTCAACAAAATTGGAATCCAGAAATTCGTATTATATTTAAAAACATCAATAGGTACCCCATCCGGGCCAGGGGCTTTACCATTAGCACTTTTTTACCAGGGCAGATTCGATTTCATCTGCAGTTATTGGGGGTGAATTGATAGGCTCCACTAGGATATAATTTTAATTTTTTCCCTTATTTAATTTGGCAGCATCTGGATTGAATATACTCTCAAAGTGCAGTATCCAATCTTCCTGGGCCACCACAATATCAATTTTTACTGCTGTATTCTCTTTTAAAAAGGGGTAGTTAATAGTTTCCCAGAAGAGGACTGGATCTTTCATCTCTGCGGCCTGGATTAATTACTCCCATGCCCCTTCACAAATCTCCTTTTTCCTTTCCTTCAAAGTATTTTTATACGCTTTCCTCAGAGAACTGATCTTGGCACTATCTCTTGGCTTCACTTTAAGGGCAAATTTTAGTTCCCCCTTTAACCTAGAACATTCCTGATTGAACCATCTAGGGTTGAGATCACAAACTTTCCTCTTCCTTTTGGTGGTTAAATCATCTGCAATTTCAGTTGTAATATTACAAAATGCATTCATAATGTCCAAATTTATCGAGGATCAATTCATGCAAGTTATCATATCTCTTTGTTTTTTCCCTATAAGGTTTTCATAAAGGTGGATGGATTCGCACCAGACCATTTTATTGAAATACCATTATTGCCTTGGATAATAATATCAGTGTCGCCTCTCCTACCCAGTTTCTTGTGTATCAAAGTTAACCTCAATGACACAGTTATGAGATGGTGGTCACTAAGAAGGCTAGCACCGATAACAATTTTTTCCACCAGATCCCTGCAATTAGCTAATACAATCAAATGGTCTATATTCAAAAGCACATTTTACACAGTTAAAATCAACCCTCCTCAAACAAAAAAAAAAGAATCCCCTCCTACTCCCTCTAGAAAATGATCCTAATCTTCTTCTAATAGCTTAATTACCCTGCTTTTTGTTTTATCAAAAATGGTATTATAAAAATGTATTACAATGATGGACTGCCTTCCTTCCAAATATAAATACAAAGTCTGATAATGTTGTGATAAAGTATATGATTTCTTTAAAATTAATAGCGAAGTAACTGTGATTAAAGTGGCTAAAGCCACCTTTTGCCCTCCCCATCCTAGATGGACTAGCATTGGTAGAAACAGTTTGATATCCATTTATAAAAAAGGGCTCAGTATGCCATGTTGCTTGGATTAGTACAAGTACGAACCCATTTATAGTTTTTAGCCACTCCTCGTTGTTAATCTTATTTTTGATCCCTGCAATGTTTCACGACATAATATTTAGAAACTAATTTGTACATATACGGCAACTAACTTCCATCGGTTTACCAGTGGGAGAATCATCCTTGTTGCTATTCGGAGACTTTCCCATAACAACTTTCTGAGTTTGTACTGTTAGATCAACATTTTCCAGATTAATACATAATTTACTAATATGAACACAATCCTTGGTACTAGACTGTGCCTCTTCTGTAACAATTTTGATTTGTGTGGATAGATCCACGTCTTGCCATCTAACAGGATCAGAACTGGATGCAGTGAGCACTGTTCCTGCAAATTTAAGGAAAATTACAAATAGATCCCTCAATCGGCGCCAAAGTTATTCCCAATAGAATGTTCGGAATTTCCTATGGTAACTAGGTCCTAACTATATATACCTACTGGCGACCGCCAGTAGGTAATATATATATATATATACATATATATATATATATATATATACATCGCAAGAATACAATACAAAAATATGTGCAAATTAGTCTGTAACACAGGATGCAAAATACTAATGGTGAATTGCATAAAGTGCAAAGTGCCATTGTATACAAGGACAGGAAGTTGAGAACAAGGTTAAGGATGAGCTTCAAGTTTATCATATATATTGTGTCCAGATATAGGGTACAAAGTGCTAATGCATTAGGATACGGGATATTTATTTATTTATTTATTTTATTTTTGACATTTATAAAGCGCAGCATATACCCTCGGGCGTCTTGGCGCTAAAAAGTGCAATATGCCACTCCATTTCGTAATGTAGGTTTGGAGGCTCGACTAGCCTGGACTACCAGTTTTTCATGTAACTTTGCGTCCTGATAACAAATACATAGGTGATAGTACATTGTACTATCTAAAGTGCAAAGTGCCACTATATATCAAAACAGATATTGAAAAAAAACAAGAGCTAAATTTAATCTTCAGGGTTTTCGTAGACCAGTGCATCCAGATGTGAATAATCCTTTATTTTCCTTATTGCACACTTTATAAATTGACTAACAATGTTCATGATTTTCACATTTTCCAGGCTGCATACCAGATTAAACGTATATTTATAAAAGAAAACATATTTGATAAAAAAAAGGGGTCTTAAAACACATTTCCCGATGTCCTTATAAAAGCTACAGTATAGTATAAGGTGCAATGTGGATTGTTGAAACTTTCTATCGCAGGGGCATTTCGGGGGTTTAAGACACCATTTTTCCAATTTAGGGAATGCTAATAGGTAGTGAAGTGTGCCAAGCCTTAGCCTAGTTAGGTAAAATCTATATTAAGGGGTTTCTTACCTGTGTTAGGTATAACTGCGAGCCACTCATAAGTGGGCGTTCAGTAAGAAACTACACTATGTTTTCGGCCGGCTTCCCTTTCTCTTTCATAGTTCATAGCATTAAGGTATCTCAGCTTCAGATCGTTTTTGCTGTGGTCCTGGATAGATATAGGGGGCTTATTTTTGACCCATTGTGTCACTTTTACGCTGCCGTTGCATCTATTTTCGTGACGAACCAGCAGCGTAAAAAATGCACCTTGTTGCACCATATTTACAAAGTGACGTATCTAGGTAGATGCATCATTTTGTAAACCCCTACACCACATTATACCTGCAGCAGGTATAATGTATGCAGGGGGCGTTCTCACGCAAGAAAGTCATAGAAGTGACGCAGTGAAATCTATAAGATTTCACTGGGCCACTTCTAGGATGCAAATGCGTCAATATCTTACGCCTGCCTCATGGCAGGCATAAGACTGACGCAGGCCCTTTCACATGGGGCTTGCCCCATGTGAAAGGACACATTGCTGGTTTTGCTTCACTTTTTTTTGACACACTCCAACAATGCGTCACTTTTGCGCCACACAGATACATCAGAAATACTGACGCATCTGTAACTCCTTACGACATGATGCATCATACAGTAAATATGACGCATCAATCATGTCACAAGGAGGGCGCACTGAGAAGTGACGCATTGCTGCTTTCACGCAGCGATGCGTCACTTCTCATAAATGAGGCCCAGGGTTTTTTCTATCATAATCTACCTTGCAGAGTGTTAGCAAATCATAAATATGCTCTAACCAAGGAATTGTCTTGCTATGGTCAAGGGTCAGACAATCAGTAATTAAATCGTTTGTAAATTTAGTTTAATCTTTAGTCCATACCCCTTGCCTAAAAGTAAGGCCTGCCATATGTATTGTATCGCTTAAGTATGCTACAGACAGTTCTTTATGAACTATATAGTTTGCCGTTGAGCTAGGAACAGCCAACATTCTTTTTAAAAACTTATTTTCTAGGGTTTGTAGGGGGACGAAGTTTGCTATCCCCGAGATGGAGGCCCCATAGCTGACTCCTGAAACACATTTACTCCAAAACAAAGCAAGAATTTCCAGTATTGGTTTATTGCCTATTTTTGCAGAGAATCTAAAAATAGTTCTTAAATATTTCATCTTACAAGATTCTATGTGCGTATTCCAGGTACCAGTACATTCCCAAATATGAAAAAGATAAAACTCTGTTGATGGTGACCCCGCCCACCTGATGATGTCTATTTTAAGTCGTATTACTCCCACATGTCATTACAAAAGTTTTCTTTAAATTTAACTTTAAATCCTTTTCAGTCATGTACAGAGAAATGTTTTCTATTGTCGACTTCGGACCGTTTGCTGTCCTTGATATTAGGACGGTATCATCTGCGTAAAGTAATATTGGCGAGGGACGCTTCCCAACTTTTGGGGCGTCTACAGCTAATTTTTTTTAAAAGGAGTCTACATGGTTAATATATAAGGAATGTAAAAGGGGGGCTAAAACACAACCCTGTCTAATTCCACGCATAACCTTAAAATCAGATGTACATTCCCCCATTTTGCCAAACGTACCCTAGATGTTAAAAGTATATACATCTGGAAGAAAAATGTTATTATATCAATAGGTGTCCCTAACTCTTTCAAGGTTTGCCATAGTTTAGAATGGTTGGTTGACAAGGTCCAAGGTACTGGTCATATCGACAAAACAGAAATGTAACGCCCCTTCCTTTGCTAACGCGTATTCTCCCACTAGTAAATCTAGGTTTACGCATTGTTCTACCGTCCCAATACCTCTTCTAAAAAAAAACATATTGCATCTCTGTTAGAACTTTGGGGCATATTATCAACAACTAGTGATATTTATCGCTAAATAAGCTTAGCAACATTTTTTTTATCGCCGGGCATCGCCGTATTTTATCACAGAGATAACGTGCTATTAGCAACGTTTATCTCCAAAGCGATAAAATATCCGGCGATAGCAGCGAAATGCGTGAATATCGCTGGAAATCCAGCGATATTCAGGCATTATCGCTAATAGGGACTTAGCCTGAATATCCACCTCCCATTGGATATACAGGCTAAGAACTAGTCTGAGCAGGCGTTATTTTTCAGCGATATTCGCGCTTAGCTCAATTGTTTATGTCGCTGCGCCTGCGTTGATAATAGGCGATAGCGATGTTAGGTTGGGTACACCCACTTTGCATGTCATTAGCGATAAAAATCGCTGAATGCAAAGCGGGCCCCAAAAAGCTGTCGCTAAGTGATGTTAGCGACAGCTTGCTAATAGGGCGATGAAATGATCGCCGATTTGCGGCCGAAAACGGCCGCAAAAGCGGCGATAATTTCATTTTACCTGCCTTTGTAATATGCCCTTTTGTTCTCATTTGCCCAGTTTTCTAGCCTCTTCAACAGTATTTGGCCCATCATTTTGAAGGTGGAATCAAGAGGAGATATTGGACTGTAACAATCACCCTATCCCCTTTTTAAAAAATGGATACAATAACGCTTTCAACCCATGATGCGGCTTAAGCTCTTTCAAGGATAGCATTGAAAACATTCAACAAAATTGGAATCCATAAATTCGTATTATATTTAAAAACATCAATAGGTACCCCATCCGGGCCAGGGGCTTTACCATTAGCACTTTTTTACCAGGGCAGATTCGATTTCATCTGCAGTTATTGGGGGTGAATTGATAGGCTCCACTAGGATATAATTTTAATTTTTTCCCTTATTTAATTTGGCAGCATCTGGATTGAATATACTCTCAAAGTGCAGTATCCAATCTTCCTGGGCCACCACAATATCAATTTTTACTGCTGTATTCTCTTTTAAAAAGGGGTAGTTAATAGTTTCCCAGAAGAGGACTGGATCTTTCATCTCTGCGGCCTGGATTAATTACTCCCATGCCCCTTCACAAATCTCCTTTTTCCTTTCCTTCAAAGTATTTTTATACGCTTTCCTCAGAGAACTGATCTTGGCACTATCTCTTGGCTTCACTTTAAGGGCAAATTTTAGTTCCCCATTTAACCTAGAACATTCCTGATTGAACCATCTAGGGTTGAGATCACAAACTTTCCTCTTCCTTTTGGTGGTTAAATCATCTGCAATTTCAGTTGTAATATTACAAAATGCATTCATAATGTCCAAATTTATCGAGGATCAATCCATGCAAGTTATCATATCTCTTTGTTTTTTCCCTATAAGGTTTTCATAAAGGTGGATGGATTCGCACCAGACCATTTTATTGAAATACCATTATTGCCTTGGATAATAATATCAGTGTCGCCTCTCCTACCCAGTTTCTTGTGTATCAAAGTTAACCTCAATGACACAGTTATGAGATGGTGGTCACTAAGAAGGCTAGCACCGATAACAATTTTTTCCACCAGATCCCTGCAATTAGCTAATACAATCAAATGGTCTATATTCAAAAGCACATTTTACACAGTTAAAATCAACCCTCCTCAAACAAAAAAAAGGAATCCCCTCCTACTCCCTCTAGAAAATGATCCTAATCTTCTTCTAATAGCTTAATTACCCTGCTTTTTGTTTTATCAAAAATGGTATTATAAAAATGTATTACAATGATGGACTGCCTTCCTTCCAAATTTAAATACAAAGTCTGATAATGTTGTGATAAAGTATATGATTTCTTTAAAATTAATAGCGAAGTAACTGTGATTAAAGTGGCTAAAGCCACCTTTTGCCCTCCCCATCCTAGATGGACTAGCATTGGTAGAAACAGTTTGATATCCATTTATAAAAAAGAGCTCAGTATGACATGTTGCTTGGATTAGTACAAGTACGAACCCATTTATAGTTTTTAGCCACTCCTCGTTGTTAATCTTATTTTTGATCCCTGCAATGTTTCACGACATAATATTTAGAAACTAATTTGTACATATACGGCAACTAACTTCCATCGGTTTACCAGTGGGAGAATCATCCTTGTTGCTATTCGGAGACTTTCCCATAACAACTTTCTGAGTTTGTACTGTTAGATCAACATTTTCCAGATTAATACATAATTTACTAATATGCACACAATCCTTGGTACTAGACTGTGCCTCTTCTGTAACAATTTTGATTTGTGTGGATAGATCCACGTCTTGCCATCTAACAGGATCAGAACTGGATGCAGTGAGCACTGTTCCTGCATAACGATTGTTCTGTACCTTATTCTTTTTTAAACTTTTTTTTAAACTGTTTTCAAATTAATGGAATCAAAAACAAATGTACACATTCATTGTGTTAAACAGTTGTTATTTGACAATAATTCATGTAACTTGATTCAATACATGTTTTTTTAATGTGTGTTTTCACAACACTGTGTGAACAAAATAACCAACAGAATTTCTTTTTTGTTTTGTACAATACAAATATCTATATGCAGAGAAAAGCTTTAGTCAACATAGCATTAACAAATTGTCACAATGCTGTCACAAAGCCCATTGCATTTCGGAACTCCGGGGTCCCTTCCTTTAGGGGAAAGTTTCTGTAAACAAAAAGATTTCCTACAATTTATATTCAGTTCAGTTTGTCACACATTTTTAGTAGTAAAGAAGAGTCCCAACAAAAGAGAAATATAGTCTCTATTGTTATAAAAGTGAAACGAAATGTCAGTTAGTATTGAAAAAAGTCTAAAATTAAAGTCCACCAGACATGCATAATATAGTGATAGTAAGAACACCTTGTGGGATGAAGAAAAAGTAAGTTGTGTGAAAATTAAATCGTGAGACTGTGTGAAGAGATTGGGCGGCTCCCTGTGTAAAAAACTAGAAACCACTAGTGACTGATTGTGTTATTCAGGGGTCTTTATAGAGGTAAACAGTTGTCCAAAATCAAATGAAATCCTGCCTTCCAAGTGTCAATTTGTCTCGCACTATGTCATGTTCCTAGAGGAACCACAGATTACATTATGATTGGAATACGTGATGAGCTTGTAATCTAACCATCTTAAAAGAGTGCATAAAAAGATGCTGCATAGTGCGAAGGAGTCAAGTATTCAAGCGAGTAACGTTTAGTGGTAAATGCAAGACCACCTAGATGGATGCCCTGTGAAGTTTACGTTATATGTCTCTCTATATATCTAAAATCGAAAAGTGACCAAATGTGCATAAACAGATGATAAACACTCATTAGAGACCAGTGGTAATTTGCGCTATATAAAAATAAAATAACATAACATAACATAACAAATGTCCAGACATGTATCCTATGATAGTGTGCGTTCCTCATGCTGCAAAAGTGGATGAAAAACATGAGGAGTATGTCTTTCCTCCATGCCCATTTCAGTGTGTGACAAAGAATAATAAAAATGCTTACCGAAACTAACAAGCTGTGTGGTTCTGGAATGACACTTATCTTTATATATTTAGTGTGTCTCGTGAACCTGAAGTGAAAAGAAAACCATGAAGGAAGAAAATAAACAGAAAACACAGTAGTTTAGAGTGCTCCTCTATCCCCCAGATTGCTTTGATAGATCCACGTCAGTCATGCTACAAAAAACAACGGGATCCGGATTCCTATTTGGTGACTCAACCTTATCATTTCACTGTCAGTCTATTTCACTACATTTTCTCAATGGGTCGAACTTATTAGATAGCGGCACAATGGGGAAAAAATTGTGCCTCGAGTTTATATGTGTATTACTAAGGCTAGACCTATATAAATAACCCAGTGGAACGGCTGTTATATGATCATCATTATCAGAGCGGGACCCATTAGCATCATTCAGAAACATTTCTAACACACTCCTCACCAGCCCCTTACTATGAAAGATTACCACATCACAGTCTCTCTGACATGATTTCCTAGATTTGCCCACCCAGTTCACTCTCCTTAGCATGATAATATCCTGATGTAAGACATTAACCCTAACATTCAAATTTGCAGATAACCAGTGAACCACTTGATTTTTCAAGGACTCATAAGTTTCCCTCTGATTTTCAGTTAGTTTGGGCACATTACTTAGAAGGATGACATATGGAGTTGCCTCGGGGGGAAGATTTAAAGGCCCCTTGGTATTGTTATTATCATGCAGACTACTGTTTGTTTTAGCCGTCAAAGGTTTTTTCGTTGCTCTTAAAGGATGGGCTATATCTACTTTGTTGGGCCTTGAGTCTTGTGTTGGTTGAACTGTCAAGATATCAATTGAAGTTGATGCCAGGATAGTCTCTCTTGGGTTTTTGTCACCTGTAGTAATAGTAGGAATTAATGTCTCTTTTGCACATTCCGATGAATTATAAACAAGTTTATGGAGGCTAGACGCCTTACTTGTTAATTTAGAGGATAACATTTCGGAGACCATATCTGTCAAAAATGCCATATACTTTTGCACCAATTTGATTTCTGGCATTAAACGTCTCTCAATACTGTCCAATTTTCCATGAAATTTCTTAAATAAAGTATTGAGTTCTTGCGGCTTTTCAGCATACTGTGTAAAATTGCTATCTCTAGATCCTGGATTATTAACCACCTTTTTTTGTTTAAGTTTAGTTTTAGCCTTAGTTGACTGCTTCTCCACAGGGTTATTAACTTTTCGAGGGAGTTGTTTCGCTTTTTTTGCCGGGGGATAACGGTGATGAATCGTTTGACAATATGGAAATCTCCAAAGATGTTGTAAGGATACATGGATTATACAATATAGAAACAATATCTTTATTTGTTGCATTTACTGTAGTTGATTCTACCTCTTTATCGTGATCTCTCATGTTACTCATGGATACTAGCGAGTCAGTTATGCCTTCTAAAGCGGACTCTTTTAGGGCAGCTTTTAAAGCAGTTTTTTTTGCAGCCAAATATTCCTCCACCAGCACGATTTTCATTATTGATGAGTCCCACCGCATTTTTAAGGTACTTGGTAATAGGTGCAGTCTTTGTGGGCAATTTTCCCCACGGCAATGGTAATTTCCTTTTGCCCATAGTTCACTCAGTAAGTTGCACCATTAAACAGGCAAAAAAAATGTAGATGACTTTTACCGGAATTTAACGGTCTTTGCACATCCAAGGGGGCTGGCCCTGATCAGCCACGTCCTGCCACAGACAGGCGCAGAGGCCCGCCCTTGGCCCGGGTTCTGCCCGGGCGTGGCACGGGCACGCCCACGTGCAGCCCGCCCTGCAGGAGCCCTGTGTGCTTCTTAAGCGCCTACCGGTGCTTAAAACAGGCGTGGGCGGCGTGCGCGCTGCTGGGGCTTGTGGTCCCTGACCAGCCTCCTCACTTGTGGCTGGGACCAGGACCAGAAATATCCCCGCTTGACTCTGTTGGCGGTATCGGCAGCAGACACCAGTGGCACCAGTGGCAGGCGGAATAAATGCAGGGTCCAGTGGCAGGCAAAGTACTAGATGAGATCCCCTCAATGTAGGCACCCTTGCATCATGGCAGCCTATTGTGCCCCGGCACAGGGTAAAAGGACAGGAATGCGCCTATTGCATTGATATGGCCCATTCCTGCCCTTTTCTTTTGCCGTAGGGCAGAGCAGCAGGAAGGCCTGCTGCGCTGCCCTACGGCAAAAACACATAAATGAGGCCCTTAGTTTCTAGAGACAGAGTGGTTCAAGTCACTACAAATCACCATCAAACGGCTGAAATTATGTGAATAATTTTATGTACAAAATGGAGGCTCTCCAGATTTTATAACAAGACCGGAGGTTCATATTATGCAATCTATTTTTCTGCCTTATTTAACACAGCACTTTCATGCACTCCAATACCAATAGTTCTTTATGTTCAAACGGGAAGTGACAGAATCCAAACTATACAATGATGCACAGTGTAAAAAGGTCCAGTCAAACATCAGCATCCTCTTTTCTTGCTGCTGCAGATGATTTTTTCGGTGTGGTGACACACATCTATTTCTGTGTTGGGATAATTAATTACCAGTGAGCCATAAGTTCAAGGCATAAGTGCCTCTGGAACCCACCCCCCGGGTCTGATGAGTAACAGTGTCCCTGGACCCCATACCCTGGGACACTGTCTTGTTCCCTTCCAGGAACAGCGCTGGCAGGGAATATAAATCTAATTCTATGCCCACAAACTCCCTGTATGGAACATAGGTTTGCTTTCACCTGACGGGAGCAGAAACAAAAGCTTCTCTTGCCAGGTGGAAGCAAAGCAATAGAGTCAGCTTTGGAGCCAGATGGGTGCAGGCAGGGATGCCTCTCCCCACAGCCCCCAGTGATGACATATGTTGTGGGGCGCCCAGAGGGGGGACCGAGACACCTACTAAATCAATTACTTTTTGGAAGAAAAAAACACAATTAGCGTGGGAGTGGGCTCCCCAGATTGCCTTTTCTTTAAAAGAATTAGACTGTGGGTACCCTGGGTAAGACCAAGGCCCCCAAGTATATATTAAAAAAATATATATTCACTGCTGTCTCCCAGGAATTTCCCATTATGCACTGCATGGGAGTTTGGCAAAAAAGTGTGGTTCTTGTGGTGGAGGGGCACCACCTATAATTTTAAAAGGTGTTTTGGAAGGCTACAAAGAGCACAGCAGCCCACAAGAAAGGTTTTAAAAAATAACTCTCCAAAGTAATTTAATGCATGATCCCACGAGAGCTTATTCTTTTTTTAAAACACTCCGAGCTGAACGGTATTAAAGAAAGACTCAAAGCCATATTCATAGTTATTTGGAAATAAGATGCTTTATTTTAAATATTTTGTTGAAAATAATTTATTTTCAGTGCCATTTGTGTATTTGTAAGGATTACTTTGGAATATTGTTATTGATACATTTTTGTGGAGACTTCGTGACAAAGTCAACAGTTCAGCTTTATATAGGGAGATAAGTTGACCCCCTGCTAATAGAATATCTGACTCTGACAGGCCAGCAGGTCTGCCTTTGTTAAAATGACAACTCTTTATATTGTTACTTTATATTAAAAACCCCTAAAAATTCAATGAAAAAATAAAGGTTAATGTAATGTTATAGATAGATCTGGTAATATTATTTTGCTTTACATTAAAATAAAATAGGAATTTCAACGAACAAAAACAAAGGTTAAAGTGGTGTTATAGTTAGGTTACAATTCCAGTTACAATGTACCATTTTAAAAGCTACAAACCACTGAAATTCCCTGGTTATAGTTAACTGAAGTAATTATAATGTGTGCCCTTACCATGCACTGCTTATGAGCTCACATATTACATCACGAATGGCAAGATCTATGGCATCATTGGTAACATCAATATGCCATATGTTATGTGAAATTGCATCATTGATGACAACACTGTGCAGATATTTTTTTGGAACAGGTGCAGGGAGCAGTGGACCTCATTCAAAGATTGGATGGTATAGTAAATATAGAGACATCAAATCCCGTTCTCTCAAGGAAGATGGACCTTTTGGGGTTTCTGGTAGATTCAGGGGAAATCATGCTGAGATCACCAGGGACAAAAATGAAAGGGATAATAAGGAAGGATATTAAAGGAATTTTAAAGAGGACCATTCTTTGAGAAACCTGGGTGGTAGGCCTGTTGTCATCATCCATCCCGGGCGATATTCCTGTGCCCGCTTTATTACAGGGTACTGCAGAAGTTAAAGATAAGGCATCTACAAAGGGAATGGAGTAACCTGACATGATTCTATTGGACAAGAAGCTAACAGCAGAACTGGCTTGGTGGCTTGTGCACATGGACACCTGGAATCAGTGGGCAAGTGATTTTTCCCTCATGCCCAGTTCTTGTATTAGAGTCAGATACCAGCCTGTGGGAATGGGGTGCAAGGTGTTACACCTTTTGGACTGGAGTAAGATGGTCCAGGACGGAGTCATCAATGCATGGAAATTGTTTAGAGATTCTTGCAGACTCTTTTGCAATTGAAAGTCTGGTAAAAGACATTGCAATGTGTGGTGCTGCTCAGTAAGGATGGATTTTGGAAAAGGGGGGTGGTGATGGACAGAGCTTCTGAATGATGCAGAATACTCTTACCAAGTCAAGAGATCATGGTTTTAATCCATCACCGTTTTTTAGCTCACTGCACCATCCCAGCTCAGAACCTGGCTATATGCAAATTAGTCTGTCCCTGGCCCAGTGCATCATGGGAACAGGGCAGACCAAACTACCAAGCCAATTCTTCACTGGAAAGGAAACAAGCTTCCGGGGACCGGTTTCTGGCATTACAGCCGTCTTCGGCCCGGCTTGCTTGAATCCTGATGGTGCAGTGAGCAAGGGACTCACGTCTGAGTATACCCTCCCACACATAGTGTGGATAAAACCGATTTTGGAAAAGGGGGGTGGTGATGGACAGAGCTTCTGAATGATGCAGAATACTCTTACCATGTCAAGAGATCATGGTTTTAATCCATCACCGTTTTTTAGCTCACTGCACCATCCCAGCTCAGAACCTGGCTATATGCAAATTAGTCTGTCCCTGGCCCAGTGCATCATGGGAACAGGGCAGACCAAACTACCAAGCCAATTCTTCACTGGAAAGGAAACAAGCTTCCGGGGACCGGTTTCTGGCATTACAGCCGTCTTCGGCCCGGCTTGCTTGAATCCTGATGGTGCAGTGAGCAAGGGACTCACGTCTGAGTATACCCTCCCACACATAGTGTGGATAAAACCGATTTTGGAAAAGGGGGGTGGTGATGGACAGAGCTTCTGAATGATGCAGAATACTCTTACTAAGTCAAGAGATCATGGTTTTAATCCATCACCGTTTTTTAGCTCACTGCACCATCCCAGCTCAGAACCTGGCTATATGCAAATTAGTCTGTCCCTGGCCCAGTGCATCATGGGAACAGGGCAGACCAAACTACCAAGCCAATTCTTCACTGGAAAGGAAACAAGCTTCCGGGGACCGGTTTCTGGCATTACAGCCGTCTTCGGCCCGGCTTGCTTGAATCCTGATGGCTGCTCAGTAAGGATGCCAACAAGTTGGGAGGTAGAACGTTTAAAACCACTGGCAGAGGTAGAAAATGCCCTGTGGCAGTAGTGTCTCAATCAAGACATATCAGTGGTAGCAGAATATGTACCGGAGTCAACAATACATGGTGGCAGACTCGTTTTAGAGCAATATGCTAGACAGCAGTGATTGGAAGTTACATTCAAAGTGTTCAAAACTTTTGGGAAGGTGTGGGGACCCTTTTGCATCGACCTCTTTGTGTCCAGACTAAACGTTCAGTTAGCGAAGTTCTGCAGCTGGATACCAGAGTCAGAGAAGCAGTTTTCCAAGATTGGTCTAGTTACACTATGCCTTTCCCCCCTTCACTACGATAGTCAGACATTGACACAAATTATTAGGGAGTTTGTGAGAGTGGTGATGGTGGCACCGTTAATGAGAAGCCAGCCAGGCTGTTGGAACTCTCAGTGGACTTTCTAATTCAGTTGTTTGTTTTTCCACAGATGTCCCTATGGATGCTGTAGCCAACAGTTTTACAGAACAACCTAATACCGGTGGCTTGGAACCTTTCAGGGTGGTACTGGGACTTTTGGAGGGGGCTTCAGGGTACATCAAGGCATCATGGGCCTCAGGTACTATCAAAGGCTATAAGTAAGGCTGTGAGCTATGGGGTTGCCAGTGTGTAGAAAGCGGTTTGGATACTGTTTTAGGAGGCCTCTATGGCAGTGCGGCAAAGGTAAAAAAGAATTGTTAATTGGTATAGGTTTGCCATTTAAGCGGGTCATAGCTGAGGGGAAACCAAGCGGAGAACATCCCTTTATATGTAGGTTGCTGAAAGTTATAATGTATATGAATCCTCCTAAGTCACAGTGTGCAAACATGTGAGAAGTCAATATAGTGTTGCCTCTTTTTAATCCTGTGAGGAAAATGAGCATTTATCAATGAAGCTTTGATCTAATTAGCTAGTAACTTTGCTATGCTTAGTTTCATTCAAAAGGGTTTCAAATATCAGGGCTCTGGAAATTGCTGCAATGCAACTCATACCAGTGGAGGTTTTTTCCATGTTCCAAGGAGAAGCAAGAATACCACTTTTTTGTGGAGCTCCCAAGTTTCACTGATCATCCTTAACTTCATGTGGTGAGGTGTATCAGGCACTCTATTCAAGCAATAAAAGATGTGAGGACTCCCGCTCCTCAATCACTGATAAGTTTAAGAAACCCACTTGCAGTAGTCGCATCTACAATATTGAGTAGGTGGGTAAAAGCGATGAGAGCCAAGGCAAGTGTAGATGTGGAGGCCTTTGCGGCTCATTCAGTTGCAGGGGCCCTGGCCTATAAAGCCTTCTGGGCAGTGACAAAAATGGAGGACAACTTAAATGAGGCAGATTGGTCTAGAGTGTTAACTTTTAAAATATTTTGTTGATCATGTTGCAATGATGGTTCTAAATCCACTTTGAAACTGCATAATATGAATTTCTGGTCTTGTAAGAAAATTGAAGTTTCTTCTAGCCAGTTGAGAAGGAGAGTCCTGCTTTTATTATAGACAAAGGAGGTGAATATTATGCAATCTCTTAGGTGAGTATTATGCAATATCATTTGCAGATTCTCCTAGGCACAACTTTTTCACTGGATTGTTGGATCATTGTGCAATGGTTTTCTGCAATAACGTAACTAGTGAACTATTGTTAATAATCAATATGTTGCGATGAATAGTGTCACAAATTATAGAAATCATGTGGTTTGGTTTTTTTACATTCAATTTTATAACAGTGCCATGTCTTCTGATACTTACTTCATGCAAGCAGTTTTGTTTACCTTTGCAACTGATTTTTATTATTTTGTATGATATTTGCTAACTAAGCTAACAATTTTGTCAATTATCTGTAAAACTGAGTCCTATCATTTTGGCACAGAGAAATACTAAATTCATCAAGGTTGATTCGCAAAAGCATTTATAGTGCAGGAAGCTGTACTACAGGATTACTCTTTATTGTACTCTTACTCATTGAGAATCGGCGCTGAAATGTCCACATCCTTACTAGTAAAAGTGCAAACAGGGCACAGGTGTATCTATTTGTAATAATTCAACATGAATATTCCCATGCTAGATGTTTTCAGGCCAGCACATCGAGACATGTAACAGTGCATAAAAAGGTACTAAGTGAGTACTACATTGCGTACTGTAAAATGTCTTTGTGAGAAAGCTCCATACTTTTCAGCTGCCAAAATAAAACTGGCTATAACATCTAGAAACAGATTTATCAACTGCATGTCCCATATATCCATTTGGATGCAAAAAAATTGTTTGCTACTCAATGCATGCAAGACCGAAGTAATTCTGTTTGGCAAAGCACAACAATCCTGGTCAACTGCATGGTTGCCCACTAACATGGTTTCTTGCCCCACACCAAAATCTACGATGCGAAATCTCTGGGTTATAATAGATGACAAGTTATCCATGAAGGACCGTGTAAATCAGACTCTTGCCACATGCTATGGCACCATGCAAATGTTACGAAAGATCTTCAAATGGATACCGTTGGAAGCCAGGAAAAGGCTGGTTCAGGGTCTAATAATTAGCCGATTCGATTATGGCAATGCACTTATGGCCTCCATTAATGAAGACCTTTACCAGACTCCAGGTAATGCAGAACACTGCAGCCAGACTAGTGCTACATCTTCCTTTTCGATCCCATTGGGTACCGACCCTGAGATCACTACACTGGCTCCCAATCAGGAAGCGTACCTGTTTCAAACTTATGTGCATTGCACAAAAGTCCCTGCACAGAGCTGGGCAAAGCTATCTATCTAAGAAACTCAAGTGGTACTCACCAAGTAAAAATCTTGGGACCGATTCACAGGACTAATGTGACACAAAATCCTAAACTTACTACTTTTGGTGTTCACAGGAGGCATATCGTAGTAGTAAAGTTAGTATTTTGTCCTAAGTTAGTATTTTGTCTTAAGTTAGTTAGTATTTTGTCATAAGATAGTATTTTGTCCTAAATTTGTATTTTGTCTTAAGTTAGGATTTTGTCTTAAAACCAAAACTTAAGACAACATCCTAATTTAAGACAAAATCCTAATCTAAGACAAAATACTAATTTAAGATAAAATCCTAATTTAAGACATAATACTAATTTAAGACAAAATACTAACTTTACTACTACTAAATACTTTCTGTGAATACCAAAAGTAGTAAGTTTAGGATTTTGCCTCCGATTAATTCTGTGAATCCCCCCCTTAGATCTGAAGGAAAACATCTTCTTACACCTTTGAAATTTCGTACCGCCAGAGATGGTGGAAGGTCTTTCTCTCACATGGTCCCTCAACAATGGAATAATCTTCCAACACATATTCACGCTATCTCAGACCATAAACAGTTTTAAAAGCAGCTGAAAACCTGGATATTCTAAATCCAGTTCTCCCTGTTGTAGGACCCCCTCAGCCCTGAGTCCTTTGCCAACACCTCAGCAAGATTTTAATAGGATCAAAACAGATCAAGACACTTTACTAGATAATGCACAAATGGTGATGCACAAATGACAAATATTAGCTGAAACCAAATTTCCACAGATTATCGATTGTTTTATCAGTAACATTTTGTCTGTGTAAATTTAGTGGCCATTGCAATGGAAAATGTGCTGTCTGTCAATGACAGTGACTACCACACCATGCTTTAGTAATATATTTGTGACAGGGTGCTCCTAAATGCAACACCAGCTACACACTACACCATTGCCACTCTCCTGAGAAATAGGAATGGCACATTTTTTTTTTTTTTTGTGATGCTTGTATTTTTTCAGGATCCCTAAGAGTTCACTGTCTTTGTGGGCCACAGGAGCTATTACGGCACTGGCAGCTTGCTGTTAGACCCGTCTGAACCCCTCAGATGCAGGAGTCAGACTCAGAAATGCAGAATCTACTGTAGCACCTGTCGGGGCACTGCAAAGGCTTCATTGCACATGTACTGAATGGATAAGCAGTGCGTATGCTCAATTTTCTAAATGCAGAGGGCACCATTCGGCCCTGGTTATCTGACGCCAGCAGAGGTCAAAGAAGAAGTTATCTCCATGCTGCCGGTTGGCTTCTGAAGACAGGACAGACACAGTAATTACTGTGTTCAGCCTGATAGGTCGAGGGCAAACTATGGCAGTTAGTAAAATAACATAGACTTACTTAGGACAGTGTGCTGGCACTGTGAAAATAATTATTTAAAATGTTTGTTTCATTTTTTTATACTAAAAAATGCACAGGTAACTTTAAACAACTTCTTTGTGTCGCTACTACTCAATTCTTCCTTAATAAAACCAGAAGTAGGAATAGTTATCTTTCTGAGACATGTGAAAACCGGCCAGAATCTCAGAAAACAATATGCTGCTTCCCAGAGTGAGATACTTAGGGGGTAAACTTGAGTAACTGTTATAAACAATACTGTAATAGAAATGGACGAGCCAATAAATTCACAGGGAAAGCTGTCTTAGCTCTAAGAGTTCAGGCATGAGCTGAACGTAGGGAACATTTGACATGGAAACATGCGCTGAAGAAACGCAAAATGGAAATTAAGTAAGAATAGTTGGGCCAAATCCATGTGGCAAGTCAAAGTAAGGATTCTAGGCTCTTTAGGCACGTCGTAAATCAGGAGCACTTTAATAGCTCCAAAAATGGCAGGATGGCCATGACAATTATGCCTGATTCCTGGGTAGACCATTTCTCTCGTCTTTACAAAAGTTACAATAATTCATATGTGTTGGGGTCTCTAGTTGGCACAGGTAGGTACTTGTGACAAATAGGGATCCTGGCCTCTAGTCAGGATGAGGGGGATACACTCTTTAGATAACCCCTGCTCACCCCCTTGGTAGCTTGGCACGAGCAGACAGGCTTATCAAAGGAAATGTGTAAAGTATTTGTACCAACACTCACAGTAACACAGTGAAAACAACACAAATGGACTCCACACCTGTGAAATTATGGGTTGAGTTATATTGGAGAGGTTGGAGTCCTGTGTTGCGAAACAGTGGAAGTTCTCTGATGTCCAATGTGGGTTTAGGAGAGGTCTGGGCACAGTTGAACAGTGCCTCAACTTGCACCTGGTCATCAGCAAATACACCTTAGCCGGGCCTGGACCCCTTTATTTAGGGTTCATGGACCTTACGTCTGCCTTTGACTGGGTACAGAGGGGGAGACTCTGGGAGAAGATGCTATCCATGGGCATTGAACCACCAATTGTCCACTTTTTAGCAGCAATGCATCAGGGTGTTACGGGTAGAGTGCGGTACGGTACAAATGGTGAATTAACCGCTCCAATAAAGATGGATCGCGGGGTCCGACAGGGTTGCGTCCTTTCCCCTTTTTTATTTTGCCTACACATTAACGATTTGGAGAGCAATCTTGAAAATGGGAATACTGACGCACCGTTAATAGGCCGCAGAACTCTCCCAGCACTTTTATATGTTGATGATTGTGTGTTAATGTCCAGAACTGGGGTGGGGTTGCAGAGTCTTTTAACTGGTTTTAATAATTTTATGAGTGACCTTGGACTGAAAACAAATGTCGCAAAATCTCATGTTATGGTGGTGGGCAAACACCCCACAATTTTAAAAGCTTGTTTTATAATAATGAAAAATTACTTTACGTACCCACCTTTTCTTACTTGGGTATTCTTTTCAATCAAAATAATTCCTGGTCTCACTTAATTGAGGTAAGAATTGGTTTTTTTTAATCAAAATATTGAGGCCATGTCCCGATTTACAAAAAAACTAGGCTCTCGGCCTATGAAAACCCTTATAGACATCTATAAAGCTCGCATGTGTGCCATCACTATGTACGGTACCGGTGTCTGGGGATTTTGTAATGTTACGGGATTGCAGAGGGCTGAAAACATGTTTTTGAAAAGATTATTGACTGTCCAGAAAAGTACTGCTGCTACGATTTATCATAACAAACTAGGTGTGATCCCTTTATCTTTTGGTATGCACCTAGCACCTCTTTTGCTCTGGCGTAACATCTGGGCAAAAGAAGAGACAGTCTTGAATAGTGCTATAATCACTGACTGTTTAAAGCTGGATTGTGTAAATAAAATTCATTGGATCATGTATATCTATGATTTACTGGGGAAGTTGGGTTTATCAGAATGTATCGATACCCCCGGAAACATAGTCAAAATCTCAAGAGCTGAGCTGAAAAGAGTTTTCCTGTTTTATTCCTACTCAGTCAGAGATCATAAGGAGTTGACAAAGAAAAGGGTTGTTAAACACTGATTCTTGATTTGCTCCCCAGGCACTGAGCCCTATCTTTCTTTTTATTTTAGATTTTATTTTATTTAAGATGTTTTACCTCATAAGATTTAGGATGGGCACTGCTTATTTACTGGTTTCGCACCCACGTGATGCACATTGTAATGCTAAATTGGACCTGTGTCCTTTTGACTCAGAATCGGAACAGAGCACTTTTCATTTTATGTTTTTTTTGCTATCCCAAGACGTTCCATTTTAAAACCTTTATTAGG
Source organism: Lissotriton helveticus (assembly GCF_964261635.1). Lineage (NCBI taxonomy): Eukaryota > Metazoa > Chordata > Amphibia > Caudata > Salamandridae > Lissotriton > Lissotriton helveticus. Next base: position 594,848,760 of record NC_136063.1, on the reverse strand, counting down.
ATTTTTAAATATAAGAAAGTGTAAATCTGCGCTACATCATCTCCTTCTTTTAAAAGATGAATTTATCTGCTTAATGATCTATAAGTACATTTCTTTCGCTGTTCAGCTCCAGAACTTTGTTGGAAAATGATTTTATTGTCAATTGATCAAATGGTTTTATTGTATACATGTTACAAATTTGGTTTTGTTAAATGCACAAAATATTTACTTGCTTTATGCAGTCTTTTATGGTTGAATTTGCAGCCGAATAAAGATTTGTTGACTGACTGACATGGAAATCATGCAATAAATATTATATAAAAATATGAAACAGTGACTTCAAAATTAAAACAAGCATTTCACCCTAGTGCACCAGATTATATCACTGCATTGAGGGGCGTTTACTAAAAGTGATAGTTTTTAAACATGAAGTTAGAAACATGCATGCCCCCACTCCAACGACAATACCATTAGTGAAGTAAGTAGCAAGTTAGTTGTCATGTGCACCCTTTATGTGGGCTATATTTTTATTTTACACAGAGCATAATTATAGTTTATCACATCAAAAGAGAGATTTTTGTAGGGCACCCATCCTCATGTATTTCAAGATTATCTCATATGCACCAATGAAAAAAATAGAAGGAACAAAAAGATAAAATAACTGTCTAGAAATACACAGTTTCATCAAGTAGCCAGGCCAGGTTTGATCCCATGTTCTAGATTCACACTATGCAAATTGGCCACTAGATTGGTATTCCTTTCTAGCTCCTGTTTGTGTTTTATCTTTCATTCTTAGTGCATGAGGTTGGAGCATTCAATAGCAGCAGAAGCCACAAGAAAGTTCAACATAATGTGGGCTTTAGTGCTCAAGAGAAACTTGAGCTGAACCAGAGTATAGCATCTAGACTGAGCCTTTAGTGGCTCACCTACCTCTATACTTTATAGTGGGTATTCTGTGCCCGAAATAAGCTTAGGTGCAGCTGCCAGTTTGATACCTGTTTTGTATGTGTGGATGTCTTAACTTGCACAGCTGATGACCATTTTGTTAATGTGTTGCACATGAGGGAAACTTACACTTCTCCCAAATGCTCCACATTGTGTATGTGTTTGATAGAGCAGGATAATTTAGCTTAAAATAAATGCCATAATTTACACTAGACATTAAAGCAAAAATGCTTAATTGAATGAAACGTACAAAAAATGTGCCTTTTCTTAAACATTCTAAATTAATGTGTAGCATGATTTTTGCAATAAGCACTCATTTCTATTGTATTTAGTTGATTTTCTAGCAGCCACATATTCACAATACTGAATAGTGTATTACAACAATAATGCTTACATGAAGACATGAATCTCATGACTTAATCTCAGAGTGAAGCTAACACACATGAATGCGTAGCAACTAAGTTGACACATGTAGTTAGCACCTTGCCAACTTCATACGTTTACAGTGGGAATGAAGGAAGAAGTAACAGACTATTGGACGATCCTTCCTCATGGCCTTAAGATGACCTAACATCAGCATGGATTGTTACATATGTTTTTGTGTTTTATAATACAAATGCTGTCCAGACTGGTCCAGGCCATTCTTCGGCAACCATCCCTTTTCACCTAGCACTTTTTGCACTACTCGCTATGAGCTACTGCTGACGGTGATTGCTGTTGCCTACTACTTTGTGGGTATCTATGTTCTTTAATGGTTATGGCTACTTCTGTGACTATTTTCTTAGCTTAACTTTGAACAACTGGTACTCTGACTGTTTGCTGATGCTGATTTGAGAGAAGAGACTTGAATGAGTTTCTGGAAATACTCTTCATGAGAGCTTCGACTGTTATCTTATTCTGTTTCCATGCTCCTTTGAATCTTGCTCTTTTTCATAAGGACAAAAGATTTCTGGTAGGTTAGGATCCGCTTATACTAAAACAAGAATGAATTTCCTTTATGAAACATGCTGTAAATTTCTTGATTGACTCTAACCATGATTTTCTTAATTTGAATGAAGAGACCATAACTATACACTAAACTTATATTGATAAATAAAGGTTTTCAAACTGATCAAAAACTCTCATCATTGACTGAGCTAAATGCCGAAATTGATTATGTTTATTGAAATGATTTCAATTGATGCTCCGTTCTAAAATGGTGGCAAAGATCCATTGCAAAAAAGAAGATTTCAGTGCAGAGCTGTAAACACCTATTGTAAGCCACGGGTTGAACTGATTAAATCACAGAAAACATTTCCATGTCAGCAGTTTCTGGGGGCAGAGATATGATTCATAACCTGAATGTAGCTATAAAAGAATCCCCAAGTCAAAATAAAATTCCCAATTCCTGAATCCATTTTCCAGAACTTGAAAATTTGACAAGTTGGTACTAGAAGGCAGTTGCGGTTTGCAGGTGTCAGTATTAATAGGGTGATGTGTTCTTTATGGTAGTTGTGTTTTGATTTAGATAGTGGTGCTGTGAGTATGAATGAGTGAATAAAACGTAGTATTAAGAAGCTGTTGAAGAAAAGAGATTGAATAATTCATACTCATTGTAGTTGAAAGATCCCAGGATATATACATAAATACATATATAGAAATGAATAGAAGACTTGGTTGCAGGACAAGGTGTAGTGTGTGAAGTACCATCACCTATACCATTGTCATAGAGAAATTAAGCATTGTTGTGATTGATTAACATTGATCAGTGTTAGTGGAACCTAATTGCACAAATGGGGGAAGCTGATTTGATTTGGGTAATTTCATGCTGGTAGACATTTCACTTGCAAATGTGGAAAATACTCTTGAGTAAAACTATTATTTCTTTAGAGGAGTAAACAACATAGAGTTTTAAGTTTATTGTTGAAGTTGTGTGAATGAAAGATACATTGTAAAGGAGGGTGAACTGCTGCAAGGAGTGAGATCGCACTGAGATTGGTTGGTGACGTCAGGATGTCACTCTGGGATTGATTTACAAGAAATCTTAGATTTGTTAAAAAAATGTGAATCTGGTAGTTGTATTAGTTTATTGAAATTTGAGGTATACAAAACAACACAATAACATGTGATTTAAATTTGCCTTCTCTCTTGTTGCTTTGCAAAAATGAAATGTTTGAAAGAATTCAAGAGTTTAGAAAGAGGGGATGTTACTATTCCATTATGGAAAGGTGAAAAGGCACCTCCCGAAGGTACGCCTGCACAGTTAATGACAACTAAGCATGGGTTACATAATTGTTTTTGGCTTCGCCAATGGAGCAGAAATACTGAGAAAGAATGTGCATTGACCTTTCCTAGATACAGGACATTTAATACCAGTAGTCTTGACCATTTGAAAGGAAAACTGTACTAGATGAAGCCACCACCTAGACCCACTTGATATGAAGCTTTGAATGTATGGGAAAAGGTTGCAAGGGAGAAGGAGAGGGAAAATACCAAGGAAAGACAAAACAACTGGTGCAGAATAATGTGGATGCTCAATGGGATGAAGAACATCATAGGTGGAAAAAGGTTATCGTAGAGGGAACAAGATTATATCCAACTATTACTATGGTAGCAGCTTAGAAGTTGGTGAGAATGATCACCAAAATAAAGATGGGGATGAGACTGATACTGATTCAGGGGATGAGATTCTAGAGCAGATGCTAGCTTCAAGACCTCCTCCATATACAACCCCTCATGATCACAGAGAATCAAGTGCCGATGCAAGTGCCACAGTGCAACTGCTCCAGTAGATTCAGATTTAGCACAAATTGAAAGACCTGTACAGATAGTCCAAATTGTCCCACCAGTTGTGGCTTGATCACAGGTTGCAGGTCCAACTGTGATTAATGCAACTGGAGGGCATACCACAGCCTAAATAACGCCTGTAAATGCCCCGATATTGCCCATGATCCTTCAAATATGAATTTAAGGCCAAGTGTTCATCAAATCGCTGAAGGTGTACATACCACAGGGTTTGCTCCAACTTCACAAAATTCTCAGATTGTTGGGTCAAGATCTCCACAGACAGTACCAGCTCTAATAGATGGAGGGACATTATTCTCTACAACCCAATTACATCTAGTGACATAAATGCTACTGGAGATGGCTATATGCCATCTTAGTTAGAAGAAGCAGCGGGAATTATGAAGACAGAAAGCACAGAGCTGCAAGAGAGACCAGAAATGGAGAGGGAAAAGTCTTTAAATGTTTCTCAATTGAAAAAATAATAAGGGAATGTTAAGCATGTGAACATATTGAGCAATACCAAAGAAAGGAATCCATTTACCTGTTTATGGAGATAACAGAATTGGCTCAGAAATACCAATCAATCAATCATTTGTAAAGCGCACTACATACCCATGAGGGTCTCAAGGCGCTGGCGGGGCTGCTACTGATCGAACAGCCAGGTCTTGAGTATACGCCTGAAGGTCAGCAGGTCTTGGGTCTGTCGTAGGCTCAGTGGGAGGGTGTACTTTGTCTTGGTGGCGGGGTGGGAGAAGGATCTCCCACCGGTGGTTGTTCTTCGGATGCGTGGGACGGTAGCGAGTGAGAGGTCGGCGGAGCGGAGCTGGCGGTTGGGAATGTAGAAGGAGAGCCGTGTGTTGAGGTAGGCTGTGCCGGTCTTGTGGAGTGCCTTGTGTGCGTGGGTAAGGAGCTTGAAGGATATCCTCTTGTTGACGGGGAGCCAGTGCAGGTTTCTCAAGCGAGGGGTGATGTGGCAGTGGCATGGTACGTCAAGGATCAGTCGTGCCAGGCGTTTTGGATGCATTGTAGTCATTTGATGAGCTTTGTCGGGGCTCCCGCATAGAGGGCGTTTCCGTAGTCGAGTCTAATGCAGACGAGGGCCTGGGTGACTGTCTTTCTTGTATCTGTCGGGATCCATCTGTAGATCTTGCGGAGCATGCGGGGAGTGTTGAAGCAGGAGGAGGAGACGGCATTGACTTGCTTGGTCATTGAGAGCATTGAGTCGAGGATGATTCACAGGTTGCATGCGTGGTCGGTGGGTGTCGGGGCTGCCCCCAGTGCCGTCGGCCATCAGGAGTCGTCCCACGCTGAAGGGTTGGAGCCGAGGATGAGGACCTCCATCTTGTCTGAGTGCAGCTTCAGACTGTTGGTCTTCATCCAGTCGGCGACAGCCTTCATTCCTTCGTGGAGGTTGGCTTCGGCGGTGATGGGGTCCTTGGTGAGGGAGAGGATCAGCTGAGTGTCGCCGGCGTAGGAGATTATGTTGAGGTCGTGCTGTTGGGCTACGTGTGCGAACGGGGTCATTTAAATGTTGAACAGCGTTGGGCTGAGGGAGGATCCCTGGGGTACACCGCAGATGATCTCAGAGGCTTTGGAACAGAATGGGGGGAGGAGGACGCCCTGGGATTCTGCCGGAGAGGAAGGGGGTGGTCTAATCCAGAGCCTTGTCTTGGATCCCTGCGGCGTGGAGGCGTGCGCGTAGTGTGCGGTGGCAGACGGTGTTGAAGGCAGCAGAGAGGTCTAGGAGGATGAGTGTTGCGGTCTGGCCGTTGTTCAGTAGGGTCCTGATGTCATCGGTGGCGGCGATGAGGGCAGTCTCGGTGCTGTGGTTGCTGTGGAACCCTGACTGGTTAAGGGTCCAGGATTCTGTTTTCTTCGAGGTATCGGGTTAGCTGTTTGTTGACGGTTTTCTCGATAACCGTGGCTGGGAATTGGAGCAGGGAGATGGGCCGGAAGTTCATGAGGTCTCTTGGGTCTGCCTTAGGTTTTTCGAGTAGGGTGTTGATCTCGGCGTGTTTCCAGATCTCTGGAAAGGCCGCGGTCTCGAGGGAGAGATTGACGACGTTGCATAGGTGGGGTGCGATGGAGCTGCTTGCTCTGTTGAAGACGTGGTGCAGGAATGGGTCTGACGGAGAGCCGGAGTGGATTGTGCGCATGGTCTTGATGGTGTCATTGATGCTCACGCTGGCCCAGGCTAGCAGGGGGTCGTGGTCATTGGTGAGCAGAGGGTCTGTTGTGTTGCTGTCTGTTGGGGCTGTCTGAGTGTTGAAGCTGTCGTGGATGTCTGCTTTCTTGTGGTAGAAGAAGGAGGCGAGGGAGTCACACAGGGCTTGTGATGGCGGGATGTCGTTGGTGTTGGAGCTGGAGTTAGAGAGTTCCTTCATGATGTTGAAGAGCTCCTTGCTATTGTGTGCGTTGTTGTCGAGGCGGTCTTTAAAGGACGTCCTCTTGGCTGCCCTGATGAGGTGGTGGTGGTTGCGGATGGTGTCCTTGTGTGCTGCGTGGCTGTCCGGAGTTTGTTCACTGTGCAATTTCTTGTCTAGTTTCCGGCAGGCTTGCTTGGAGGCTAGGAGTTCTGGGGTGAACCAGCTGGCACTCTTGCTGGTGTCTCTGTGGGGGGGTTTCTTCAGCAGGCGAGGGTGTTGGCGCAGTCCTCGATCCAGCATCTGAGGCTGTGGGCAGCATCGTCGGTGTTGGATGGTTCGGTAGGTGGGCTGAGAGCAAGGTTTGCTTGTAGTTGGTCTTCGGTGATATTTGCTCCAGCAGCTGCGGAGATCTGTTGGGTGCGGTGGAGTGTGGTGAGCTTCTGGAAGGCGAAGTGGATGCAGCGGTGGTCAGTCCAGAGGAGTTCGTGGTGTGGCTGACGGAGACGTGCGGGCTTGAGGAGAAGACGGGGTTGAGCGTGTGGCCGGCGGAGTGGGTGGGCGTTGTGACGAGTTGCTTCAGTCCGAGGTTGACGAGGTTATCGATCAGGGTTGTGGAGTTGTTCTTCTCAAGGTGAAAGTTCAGGTCTCTGACGAGGATGTAGTCAGTGGAGGTCAGGGCATGCGTGCTGATCAAGTCGGCGATGGAGTCGCTGAACTTGGGGCGGGTTCCGGGGGGTCGGTAGACGAGGGTGTCTCTGAGGGTGGAGTTAGGGTCTGTGTGGATCTGGAAATGCATGTGTCCGGCAGTGCTAGTTGAGACCCTGATGCTGTTCTTGTGGATGATGGCGATTCCTCCTCCGACTCCGTTGGTGCGGTCTCTGTGGGTGATCTTGTAGCCGTCTGGGATGGCTATGGCAATGTCGGGTGCGGAGGAGTCTCTGTCAGGAAGGCGACATCCGGGGAATGTTTTGTCGAGCAGGTCCCAGAGCTCGACGGCATGCTTGCGTGAGGAGCGGGTGTTCAGTTCATCAAAGGTGGTTGGGGTATTTCTTGGCGGGTGGTTTGTCGGCTCTGAGGCTGGTGTAGCTGCAGTTCCAGAAGGTGTGCATTTCGGGGTGGCCCTGAAGCAGGTGTGGCTCAGTCCGGAGTTGAGAGCGTGCAGAGTGCTGGCGTCGTAGTGGCGGTGGTCATCATGGTGGGTGCGGGGGCCAGGAGTTCTGGCGCTGGGCACGGTCCAGGCGCGGATGGGCGCAGACGGGCTTGCCTTAGGCGCGCCAGCGGCGTGGCCACGCAGCAGCCGGCATATATGGGGAGGTGGGAGGGAGGAGCAGCTGGTAGGTGGGAGGAGCGAATGGGCAGTGTGCCATCAGGGGGCGGGGCTGCAGGGGATGCAGCGGCAAGAGGGGTGAGGGACAACGAAGGTAACAGAAGGAAAAAGGGGCACAAAATCGAGGGGAAAACGAGTGGCACAGAAGGCAAAAGGGTACAAAAAACGAGTGGAACAGAAGGCAAAAGGGGCACAGAAACAAGGGGAAAACAAGTGGCACAGAAGGCAGAAGAGCACAAAAAACAAGTGGGACAGAGGGCAGAAGGGCACAAAAAACGAGTGGAACAGAAGGCAAAAGGGGCACAAAAACAAGGGGAAAACGAGTGACACAGAGGGCAGAAGGGCACAAAAAAACGAGTGGAACAGAGGGCAGAAGGGCACAAAAAATGAGTGGAACAGAAGGCAAGAGTCGCACAAAAACAAGGGAAAAACAAGTGGCACAGAAGGCAGAGGGCACAAAAAACGAGTGGATCAGAAGGCAAAAGGGGCACAACAAAGAGGAAACAAAGAGTGGCACAGGAGGCAGACGGGCACAAAATGCGAGTGGAACAGAAGGAAAAAGGGGCACAAAAATGAGGGAAAACGAGTGGCACAGAAGGCAAAAGGGCACAGAAATACCGGCAAAACGAGTGGCACAGAGGCAAAATACAGAACACAGAAATACAGGGGCAGCTAAGAACAGAAGGCAGAACAATCAGAGAGGCACGGGGGCAGCGAGGGCAAATGGAGGGAAAACCAGGCAGAGACACGGGGCAGCAAGGGGTACAGAAGGATAGACCGGGCAGAGAGAGCACGGGGACAGCGAGGGGAACAGAGGGAAGAAAAAGGGGTATGGACCACGTACAGGCAGCGGGGGAAGAAAGACAACAGCAGTCACAGACACAACAATGAAAATAGAGGCAATACAATAAAAGCAATAAAGCGGAGGATGAACAAACCTACCTACGGCCTACCACTGGCCACCAGGGATGAGGCGGAGGTGGTAGCCTGCGGGTGGTGAGGGCCTCGAACTTCCTCAGCAGCAGCAGCTGGGGCAGGGAGACACAGGCAGTGCTGTGCGGTGAGGGAGCGACCTACCTGGTGGGGTCAAGCATCGAGATTGATCTTGCCAAAAAATTCCATTTGCAGAGAAGCTATGGGGTCAAAATAGATGATCCAGCATCAGAGAACATGAGAGTTTCAGGAATGCGTGAACACATTATGGAGTTAGTTATATGCATTCACCAATGGAGTGAGACTGAAAATACTAGAAATTAAATGGGCCATGAAGCCTGACAAGAAAAAGAGAGAAGCAGCTATAACAGGAATACAAGAAGAGGGAAGTGAGGGAGAAACAACATCATACCCACTTAGAGAAATAGCAAGAGGAATGTATCTACATGTTCCTTGGAGTACAGGTGATTTGGCTGCATTTTATGAATAATTTTTCAAAATTGAGAGACAAATCGGTGCAATGGTAGGCCCAAGTAGAACTATTCATACCAATTTCAAAGGTGTTTTTTTTTACGGAGTTTTATATAGCGCTAACTTGACCCGAAGTTGTTGGGTATCAGAGCGCTTTACACGAGCACCAGTTGCTTTACATGAGGATAAATACATTTTTGTTACGCTTGCGAAGATTACGTGATTTGCCCAGAATCACAGGATGTTGCACATCCTTGCCGAGGCTTGAACTCAGTTCCCCAGATTTGGGTTTGACCGCCCTAACCATTAGGCCAACTCCTTTCCCCAAAGATTTGAATATGTCTTTTTACATTGTAGTACCTGCTGATTTCAGATAGAGGAACTCATTTAATAATGAAGTTCTAAAAATGATCTGCACAGCATTATAGATTGAGCAAAGATTGCGCTGCAGATACAGGCCTGAAGCTTCTGGCATAGTTGAACATGTAAATGGGACCATTAAGTCTCAGTTGGCCAAAGTTTGTCCTTCAGCTTCTCTGATATGGCCAGATGCACTACCTTTGGTGTTAATGCCCATTCAAAGTACTCCAGACAGGAAGACGGTGCCACAAACAATTTTCATGGGCAGGGCCATGAGATTTCCAGCTGTTCCCGCAAATATTCTCTTGAATATCAGTGATGATATTAATTTGGGCTACTGCATAGGATTGACTGATGTAGTCCATTCTATTTCTTAGCAGGTTTTGGCAACAACACAAGATCCACTTCTAGAACAGTGCCTTAACCTCAGTCCTGGTGACTGGTTTGTGATCAAGAAGCCTTGTCTAGAGCCCATATGGAAAGGCCCCTTCCAGGTCATTCTGATGACAAATACTGTTAAGTGTGCTAGAATTCCAAACTAGATTTAGGCCTCACACACCAAGAAAGTGAGAAATCCAGAGAAAGCAACTGTGGTCTATGATCCTGAATGAAGATCATTGGTGACAGCACCACCAAAGAGACCACCCAGACCAGCAGCATCAAAGCCTGTACAACAGCAAGAGGAAGAGAGAGGTGAAGATCAACAAGCTGAATGAGAAATTCAAGTACCTAAAGTAATACAGAGTGGGATCAAAGTCTCTAACAAAAAAGAAGCACATACTGATCCTCAGATTGGAAGTTCTACTAAAATTGTGCCCGCACAAACAGAAGATCCAAGTGAAGGAACGAGTACTGAATCAAGGAGATCAAATCAACAAACTGAATAGCAACAAAGCTGTGTTTACAGAAACCTGAGAAGAAGCTTGCCAGTAGCACAAATACCAGAGGCTATGCCTGAATAAACTGGGTCTAGTAATGAAAGTGGCATAGATCCAAAAGAGTAGCTTGGTGAAGATATTCAGCATCTGAGTGGTCATAATACATAATCACAGCATTGAATGTCATTTTGGAAGACGTTAGCAAGGTGTACCCAGAACTGCTAGAACCCCCTTGAAAACAATCTGAAAACTTGAGGGAAAAAGATTTGAAAGAACAAAAAGAAGAAACACTAAAGAACTCATTGATAAAACAAATTGTGCTGTTGACCTTGTTTTTTTAGTCTTTTATTTTACAGAAGATCAACCTAGGCCTGAATGAGCAGAAGAAGAGTAGAGATAACATTTTAGAAGAACATAGGGTGGATTTAAGGATTGTCTAATCAGTAACTGAACTTCTAAAGACTAATTTTGTCAAAGTAACCAAAAGAAAGGAAAAGAGAACTGCTTAACTCAAGAAGCACAGAACTTACTCAATGTGTTGCATTAGAAGTAAGTGTAAATATATCATGTGTTCAATTTTCGTAATACTAGTAATAATGATTTCTACAATACTAACAGGATTTTACTTAACAGTGGCGACAGATCAAAGAACTCTACTAAACTACATACAAACTTAAGCGAAGAATATCAATTTAATTATTCTTTTGTGAGATATAAGAAAGATGATTTTTCTAGTAATGTTTACTATAGGTCAGTACAAGAATACAAAGAAGCAAAGGACTGTTATGTCTGCACACACTGGCCAACATCTGTTTTCTGAAGAAGTAATATAGTACCACAAGCCTTTATCTTATGCACTTTCATGCAGCCTCTTGCTTTAATTAGTTTATAGATGAGGACAGTTTGAATATTTCTATTCTAACTATTCTAACTATGATCCAATACTTTTTAGGGTTCCTTTTGTAGAAAACATGAATTTACACTTGCAGGCAAAAGGAATGGATACAGCCTGTATTATTTCTTTCCACACAGACCTATAGATAGTGGCTAAGCTTACAAGAATAATCTAAAATGCTTAAAGCGACCGATGGAGAAAATATACGTAATGGCTTTGGAAGAAAGGGACACTAACATAACACAAACTAGTGATAAAAATAGTGATATTTTGGAACCGTTTGGAAAAAGGAAGAAAACAAATTTAGAAAGAAAATTAAGATTACAAAGCCACCAGAAATGGAAAATTTGTGTTTACAGAAGAAGGACACCCAAACGAAACAGAGATGTAAGAATCAGTAGTTGTGAATACACATTAGAATTGACAGGGGAAACTTGGCACATTTTGCAGGTAGAAAATAATGCAATTTGTGGGGTTTACTTTATGTGTGGACTAAATGCTTATTTCTTGTTGTCAACTGATTAGGAGGGTATTTGTAATTTAGGCATACTAATTGCTAAGAAGTATCATGGCAAAGGGTAATCACATTAACAATGATACCATCACATAGACAGAAATGAAATACAGAAAGTGGCTTAGTAGGAGGAATATTTGGAGCAATCATTCCCCCTGTGGGCGTCATTTTAAACAATGAAAAGATCAGGAAGTTGGCTACAGTTATTGAAAAGATGACAACAAGTACATCTGGAGCTTTGCTTATAAGTAACACTGAATTAATTACTATACGGTCCATGGCATTTCAAGACCTACTTGCACTAGACATCTTACGCGCACAGAAATCCGGATTCTGCAAAATGATTAAATTAACTCACTGCAGTCCATACATACCTGATGAAAGTAAGGAAATAGAAGGCTATGCAAGAACATTTCAGGTTTTGAACATGAATTACATGAATTGGAAACAGCAAGAGTTTTTCAAAATTAAGAGCCAGGAGTTTACACAATCATAGATTGGTTTTCAAGATCGGGAAAGGGAATTTTAAAAGCTATTCTAATGCATGTCATAATTATAGGGCTTTTTCTAATATTTCTTTATGCTTTATATCGGATCTGCAGATGTATTTTACCCAAAAGGATTTAGGTTTGAGGAGAATCATGAATGATGATGAATGTGCACAAAAAATTAATTTGTGTGATGGTTAAGATAACTAACAGTTGGGAGGATTGATAGCAGGAGAATGTGGCTTAAATTTAGAGCCATAATTTACACTAGACACTAAAATGAAAATGCTTAATATAATGAAATGTGGAAAATATTTGCCTTTTCTTAAACATGCAAAATTAACGTGCAACATGATTTTTGCAGTAAACACACCTTTCTATCATAATCACACTACTAGGCCAGACTAGGTCTCTACCATTTTCTATCTTTCAGTTAAGTTTCTTCTTTAATAAATAAATGTTTTTAGGAAATGCTGAATTATGCAATAATATTTGATAAGTCATTCACAATTGACTTTTTAAACATGTCATCTGTATAGAATGTGCTGACTTTAAAAATGTATTTTTTCTTTTCCTAAGCAACATGTTCCAATCGCATTTAGTAAATTTGCTAACAGTCACATATTCACAATACAGAATCGTTTATTAAAACAATAATGCTTACTTGAAGACATGAATTTCATGACTTAATCTCATAATTTCAACTAGAATGTTTCTGCCTAGAATAGTTAATTGTTATGCAGTGGAATACTGACTAGCTAATAGTTTAGACTCTAGGGTTCTCGTGGGAATTCAGAGTGAAGCTACCGCACATGAATGTTTAGCGACTAAGTTGGTACTTGTAGATAGCACCTTGCCGACTTCATACGTTCACAGTGGGAATGAAGGAAAAAGCAGCAGACCATTGGACGATCCTTCCTCATTGGCTTAAGATGACCTAGCACCAACATTGATTGGTACATATGCTTTTGTGTTTTATATTATACGTGTTCCTAGTTAGAATTAAGTCAGTGCTGTCCAGACTGGTCCAGGCCATTCTTTTGCGACCATCCCTTTTCCCTTAGCACTTTTGGCCCTATTTGCTGTGAGCTACTGTTGATGGTGATTACTGGTACCTACTACTTTGTGGGTGTCTGGTTTTTTTGTGGTTATTACTGCTGCCGTGACTATTTTCTTAGCTTAACTTTGAACAGTTGTAACTGTGACTGTTTGCTGATGCTGATTTGAGAGAAGAGACTCAGACGAGTTTCCGGAACTACACTTCATGAGGAGTTCAACTGCAATGCAATTCTATTTCAATGCTCCTTTAAAACTTGTTCCTTTCCAAAAAGGACTCCTAATGAGTTCTGGTAGGTTAGGATCCACTTGGAGTAGAATAGGGATTAATTTCCTTTATGGAGCATGCTGTAAATGTGTTTATTGACTCTCACAATGATCTTCTTGATATTTCTGTAAACAGATTTCTCTGATTTACTAATTTGAATAAAGAGACCAAAACTATATACGAAACTCTCATCGATAAATAAAGGTTTTCAAACTGATTCAAAACTCTCATTATTTACTGAACTAAATTGATAATGTTTAGTGAAATGATTTGGATTGATGCTCCATACTAAAATGGTGGGAAAGATCAATTGCAGAGAAGAAGATTTGCTGGAGACCCCTATTGTAAGTCACTGATTGAACTGGTTAAATTTAAGAAAATGTTTCTGCATCATCATGTGTGTTTACACAGAGTCTTGGACTGCTGCTGCAGATGTTGTCCATGTTCTGTAGATGCGAGTGAAGCTTGCACTGTTTCTGACCATGTAAGTATGTATTCTATGAATGTGAGGGAAGCATATACTTCTGCTCAGCACTGTATCTGTTTTGAGTGTGAAAACTTGCATTGCTTGTGAGTCAACGTTGTGCTCATAGTTCCCAGTGCTGTTCCTTACACTTCTACCAAATCTGAAATCCAGCTTGCTTGTTGTATCTAAGGGAAGCATTAAGTGGTGCTGCATAGTGCTACACGTGTTCCATGTCTACGAAGGAAGCTTACAGTGGCCTTTCAATACCACACTTTTTCCATGTCTTTGAAGGATACTTGTGATAGAGTGCGCAGGTCACCCGACCAATAATTTTACCATATGCACATTGGGCCCATAAATTCAATTCACCACATTTATTAATCGGGTAACCTTACTCTCTACTACCAGTAACCCTTGTTCCTTCCTATTTATTTCCAGTGTACCCAACTTACAAATCCACTGTTACGGGTACCTATGATCACAATGGATCAGGGAGCTAGCTGTAAAAGAAAGGCAGACACAAAATACCAAATACCATATATTTTCTTTGCACTCATGTAATGACCACAGACTCGAGAAGTTTTAAAACCTTTATCTAGTGTTCATCGAATTCAGAAAGCATAAGATTCACAATAAGTAAGCAGTCAATAAGCAAGATTATAAAGAGCACGTATCCATACAGGAAGTAGATAAGGCTAACCATTTATTAGTCTAAAGGAGGGTAAGAACAGGGTACATGCTAGTAAGTGGTTTCAGAATATTAGATTTACCAAGGAGTGACTAAAGGACGGGGAAAAATAAGGAACATACTAGAATATTACAGTTGAGTTATCCTGAAATAATGGGTACGGGAAAGAACTTTAGTTTGTATTTCGAAAATTCTGGAATACTATGTAACTATGGGGCAGGTAAAATTGGAATATGCTACCATTCAAAGCAATTACTGTAATTCACTAAAGGATGGGTAAAGAGTAGGAACATCTAATTTTCAGAAACAGTGCTGTATTCAACTATAGGTAAGGGAAAAAATGGAACATGCTAGTATGACAACTATAATGTAGGACTTTATCATTTGTCAGAAAAAAAGAATAAAAAGAATAAAAGCAAGTGTGATTTTTATTCAAAAGCAAGAAATGCAAGACAAATGGGTTCCCTCAGATTTATATTTACCTAGAACGGTGTGAAGAGCAACCCTGGCCACGGGTCAGTTAAGGACAGGAGAAACCAAAGGAAGGACAGTCGCCAGTAGGCCAGCAGGTGCAGAACGGACACCCCAGGACAGGACAGGAAAACCAGATTAGGATCAGGACAGGACCACCAAGGTAAGACCAGCACCCGCAGTTCGGAAGCAACGCCTGCGCTCCACCCTCACTGCAGCTATCAGTCAGGACCCCGATTGGGTTATCGAATTCCCCAGCAAAGTACTCCGCCAGCACTTAAGGTTTCAGAACAAACCCCCCTGGGTCTGTGGAAATTACGGACAGAGTGCTCCGCAGCTCTCTGTATCAGTCACCTATTGAGTGCATTGGGTCAGTGACAGGTCAGTGGGGTTCCCATGACATAAGTCTCAGAATTACAATAGAGCATCTATACATTTTTACATTATGATGCATTTAGTACATTTCAGCTTCTTCTGCTAGGCGAAGGTGCATCTTCCCAGGCACATCTTGGCTGGGACCTCGGGTTGGCAGGCTTTCAATGTCATAGAGTTCATCCTCTGGCAGAAGACTGTCATGCGCAGAAAGGCCGTTCAATATGGAGTATTCCAATCCCTCATGCCCACGGATTACGATACATGAAAGTAAAGGAAAACAATTTAGAATACAGAAAATAAATGATTACACTGTATACCAGGAATCCCTATATGACTCCCCTTACTTTATACTAACTATAGCATTAAGATTAGTGCAAAACGAACAAGCATTGCAAGAGCAGCAGTGCAAGCTTCAGCATGTGAAAACATAAAGCGGCCATTTTAAAGCTAGTGCGCAAGCGCAAAGATTTCCCACCAGAACTGCGAGTACGTCCCGTCATGTGAGTGTGACCTACGCATGCGCAGAAGAAAACCCCGCTAAGCAGCGGCCATTTTTAGTGACAAGCGGTTTAGGATAAGTAAACACATAGGCAAGCGTCACTGGGACACCCCGTGTAATGTAAAATGTGCAATATTAGTAACACAAACAGGTTTAATTAGTTCATTATGGTTATTCGAGGTTCATGAATACAAGCAAGCCGCTTTACGTGCGAAATCTTGCTCCATCAATCCCCTCTTTGATGATATTTTATATCATCACAAATCAATAGAACCAGATGCCAACTTTAAATTTTTCCCAATTCAATCTCTTCCAACATTCGATTCAGTTTCTCTTTTGTCTCTTTATTAGGGTGAGAATTTTTCACCCTTTTATAAATCTGATTATGCAGTTCCTCTAATTCAAGTTCATCCACATTCCTCTTCACTCCTCTCTTGTTCACAGTGTACTTCTTTTGGTGCTTTCGACATTTACAACAAATGAATATGATGAATATTACTAAACCTATTCCTGCAATTGGCATCAGTACTTTAATCAAAAAACTTTTACCTAAGTTAGAAAACCAATGACCTACGGCGGAGAGACCATCAGTAAGTCTCTTCCAGGCACTGTCAACCTCCAGTGGTTTGAGTTCTTTTTCCAAATTCGTAATGTTCCTTACATACCTTTTGATTTCCACACTTTTGTCAGGTATGTAAATGCAACAATGTTGCGCTTTCAAAATTCTGCAGACTCCACCCTCTTTTGCCAAAAGGGTGTCAAGAGCAAGTCTGTTCTGTAAAACCATAGATCTGACCGCAACCATTTCGGTATTGATCATCAGAAAACCTCCAGCAGTGTCAGTAGATAACCGATCCACTACTGTTGACAATTTGCAAATTTTGTGTGTGTTCAGAACCACTCCCACTGCAGGTATCAATGCACTAAATATATCACCCATTATTTCTCCTACACTCTCTCTTTTAATACGTACTAAATCATTAGTGTTTTCATTGCTTCCAGTAACTTCATTCACGTGGTATATTTTCGGGAAGACAATTCCAAAATAACAGCTTCCATACCAGTGATCTGGCAATTTGAAATAAGCCTTGTTCCCACATATATAATATATTCCTGGAAACACAGGTTCTGACCCATTTTTGAAACCCCAACCTCCAATTACCTTATAATTGTGTTCGCATTGACTGGAACCAATGAAAATGTTATTATAATAACTAGTCTTTTCTCGGTGAAGACAAAGTTTCCCTTTCTTTTCGAAATCCAAAAGCATCGCAGCATTAGCTCCACCATTTGAGGTGCTCCCTATGCTTTCAGCCCACTTAGGAGTTTTCTGTCTTTTATCATTCGCTTTTCTTTGAAAACTTTCTCTTCTCTTTTCTGCCATATTTAGAAACATTTTCTCTTGCTCGTGTAATGAACAGGTCAAGTTATTTCTAAGAGCTTCTCCTAAATCTATTGTGTCTATAGTCAGAAAATATTCTTCCATATAACGTGTTACATCACTTTTAGTATGTACAGGGTTCAGATTTCCACGTATAGGAAGTTCAGAAAATATTACATCTGAGTTAGAGTAATAATACTGTAACGGTCCTCTTTTATAGAATAAACTAGCTAAGATGCTACGGGAAATTCCATAGGTTAAGGGCAAGTGGTGATAAGTTACACCTTCAGCTACTGAAGTGGGTAGCTTCATGCAGACATAACAGTCTTCTATTTCCATAGTTTCTACGTAATGTACTAACAGGTTTGCAAAAACATTTAAATGAGTTTTGTTCTTAATCTTGTTAAAGTGTAATCCTTCCTCATCTGGTGCTTCTAAGTCTACGTTTGTTTGTTTCAAGCTAAGTGGTTTGTCTAGTGCATCTACTCTTTGTGGTGTACTTCTAGTGTGTGATTCTACAGTGTCATCAGGTAAGTTATTTTTCGGGTACAAGCTCTGGTTTTTGCTCTTCATAGAAGGAATAGTTATTGTTAGTCCTATCCACAGTATCAGTACTATGGCTACACTACATAAACATACTTGGCAGCATGTTTTACAACAACTTCGTCTCGGTCTCCCATTCTCAGAAGAATTTGACATTTTGGCTCACAAGAGGCTTCAACCCCTCTTTGTAACTCTGCACAGCTTGCTTACTCGAGTAACTTTTCAGGTTGCGTTTGCTTCTTCACTGGTCTGTTCAGCAATCAATTCTTCATCACTTTCGTCACTTATTTCCAGATTCTCAAACTCTTCCAATACGAAGTAAGTCCACTCAGGACTCGCGTACTTGTTATTCAGTTTCTTAATGCGAGCACTTCTTCGCTTTATTTTTGTGTGCACTGGGTCAGTTTGACTTGAAACCTCGTTTATTTGTTCAGGCTCCTCGTTTATCGCCTTTAGACGCAGTCTCAGCCTTTTCACAAATCGAGGTACTGAATCACCTTTTCTGAGTCTTTTAACTGGCACTGTGTCTTGGCCTTCGTCCAATATTCTTTTGTTTTCGTTTAGTTGTGGCACATTGGGATCAAGTTTGTCTTCAGTATTGTTCCCTAACTGACTATTTCCAGGTCTTTCATCTGTTTCTTCTGCCTGGTCCCTAGACTGGCCATGTTCAGGTGTATGCTGAGTTTGGCATTGATCTGTTTCGATCTCTTCTTCCTGAACACAATTGTCTAATCCTATCTGTTTCTGTTCAAGCTCTTCGAACTCTTGATTTTCTTCCGCTTGAACTTCCGCCCTAATTTCTATCTGTCCCTTTTCTGGTGTAGGTGTTCTTGGTGGAGTGTCAACTACCTGCTCTTTCCCTATCTGGTCCTCCTCAGAATCAGATCTAACGTGGATTTCGATGATCTGAGTAGCTTCTCCTTCACCTGTCTCGTTCTCACTATCCCACTGTCTATCTAACTGGGCTTGACTTCTGGTTCGTATAGGGTCGATTGTCAGATCAATCAGTGGTACCCAATCTTCTTGACTGAAGCTCGGTTGTTCTTCTTCAGCTACTTCAGGACCGATGTCTTGGGATCCTTCAGCTGGGCAACCTTCAGCCTCAGTTTGATCTGGTTCAGTCACTTTGTTTGTGTGGCTGGCATGGATCCAGCGAGGTACTCCTGCACACTTTACAGCTGTGGTGGTAACCAGGATCACCTGTCGTGGCTTTCCCCACCTGGGTTCAAGGCAACTTTTCCGAGTGTGCTTCTCTATTATGACCCAGTCACCTGGATTCAGGCCATGGGCTGGAGTCGTTGGTCTGGCGACGTCTTCTCCCCCAACCTGGCGAGAGATAGAACGTACTTGGTCAGCCAGCTCTTTACAGTATTCCAGTACCAAATCATCAGATATGCTTATTATTTTGTATCCTGGTACCCATGCTTGCCGCATTACTCTTCCCATTAGGATTTCATGTGGACTCAAGCCTGTGTTCCGATCTGGAATACTTCTGAGTCCCATCAACACAAGAGGCAGAGCATCTGGCCATTCCAGTTGAGTGTATTCACACATTTTTCCCAATCTTGACTTGATTGTGCCATTTATCTGTTCTCTATGCACAGTGCAGATTTTGCGTGATTTTGAATGCTTCACAGATTTGCTTTATTATTTCATTCTGGAAATGACTTCCTCTGTCAGACTCAATTAAGACTGGGAAACCGTAACGAGGTATAAGTTCCCTAAGCAATAATTTTGCTACTGTGATGCTGTCATTTCTACGTGCAGGGAAAGCTTCCACCCATTTTGAAAACAGGCAGACAATGACAAGTAGGTATTTCATTCTTCGACAAGGGGGCAACTGAATAAAGTCAAGTTGTAGTCTAATAAAAGGGCCTTCTGCCTTTCCAATTTTCCCTGGCAAGACTATTGTTTTCTTAACAGGATTAAATTGCTGGCAGGTCAAACACCTCTGGCAGAGTGCTTCTGCTACGCTTCTGAATTTCGAATTGAACCATGTCTGGCGGAACATGCGAATTATCACATCTCTGCCCACATGTGTGTCTCTATGTATTAACCTGGCCATAGGAGCAAGCATACAGTCTGGCAACACAGGCATATCATCAAGGTAAACAATGACACCATCTGCAGCGCTCCTACGACAACCAAAGATTCTCCATCTTTGTTTTTCCTGTGGCTCTGCTGTTTCCTGTAAGTCTCTCACTTCCTCCCATGTATTCACACCCTCTAGCATCAAAAGTTGGCAGCTGTTTCCGTTTCCTCCCACCTTTATATTGATTGAGATTTTGTACTTTGCACAATGTTGGGCTAACTGGTCAGCATATCGATTACCTGCTGTCACATTGTCATCACCAGATTTGTCAGCAGCACACTTGACCACAGCCAATTCTTTTGGTAACTGGATTGATTCCAGTAAATCCTGCACATATTTTCCATTTCGGATAGGGGTGCCTGAAGAAGTCAGGAACTCCCTCTGTAGCCACAATTGGCCAAAGTCATGCACAACCCCATAACCATACTGGCTATCAGTATATATGGTTATTCTCAAATTTCTTCCAAATTTACAAGCTTTTGTCAATGCAATTAATTCGGCTATTTGTGCAGACTTGACTCCATACAAATAGGATGCTTCCACTGGACGATCTAGAGTGTACACTGAGTAGGCAGCACTAAGGCCACCGTCCTCGTGTCTCATGCATGAGCCGTCTACAAACAGCTCATAATCCTCACTGTAAAGAGGGTTCTCTTTTATATCTGGGCGTGGTTTTGTACTGAATTCAGTCAAGTCAATGCAATCATGCGCAAATTCTTCCCTCACTTCAGCTGCAAATGAGCTAGGTAATAAGGTAGCTGGATTCAAAATGTTACATCTTTCGATGGTTACATTTCCTGCACCTACAAGGATTCTCTCATACTTAGTCAGCCGACTAAGAGTGAGATACTGGGTTTTTGCCCTTGTCAGTAAAATTACAACAGAATGTGGAACATATACAGTTACTAGATGTCCCATCACAATGGACTCACTCTGTTCAAGACTCATGCAAGTTGCAGCTACAGCTTTCAAACACCCAGGTAATCCAGCTGCTACTGGGTCCAATATGGAAGAAAAGTATGCCACTGGACGTCGAGTCAAACCATGAATTTGGGTCAGAACTGAAAGTGCACAATTGTCTCGTGTGTCACAGAACAGTGCAAAATCTTTGGAATAATCAGGCATTCCTAATGCAGGAGCAGTACAGAGACAGTCTCGCAATTTGGTAAAAGCTGTCGTGCTTTCGTCATCCCACTCCACTGGATCCTTCTCACCTTTCTTTGTCATTTTTATCAATGGTCTTGCAAGGACTGCAAATTCCACAATCCATTGCCTACAGTAGCCTACAACTCCAAGGAACATTCTGATTTCTTTCTGGGTATTTGGTAATTCCATGTTTCGAATTATCCTGATTCTTTCTGTGGTGACTTTCCTGATACCTCTCTCTATCTGGTGCCCCAGATATTTCACTGATGTGGTACAGAATTGCAGCTTTTCTGGTGATACTTTATGCCCTCCTTCACCTAAATGGTTCAGCAAGGCAATCGTGTCAGTTACACAGTCTCTTCGGCTTTTAGACGCCACCAAGAGGTCGTCTATGTATTGCACCAAAACTGATTTTCCCGGCAATATTAGGGTCTCAAGGCACTTTTTCAAAATCTGATTAAAGATTGAGGGGCTTTCTGTATACCCCTGAGGGACGCAATTCCAGACATACACGTGACTGTCGAATTCAAATGAGAAAAGAAATTTGCTGTCTGGATGCAATGGAATTGAAAATAATGCATGACATAAGTCAATGACGGTGAACCATCCAGCATTCCAGGGAATTTGGTATAAAATCACTGCAGGGTTTGGTACAACAGGACAACAAGGAACCACAATTTTGTTAACCCTTCGCAGGTCCTGTACTACCCTGTACTTACCACTAGGTTTCTTGATTCCAATTATGGGCGAATTGCATGGACTGCTCATCACTTCTTGTATGATTTTTGCTTTTAACAATCTTTTTATTTCAGTGGCAACCCCTGCTTTCACCTCTGCACTCATTTTGTACTGTTTAATATTTGGGTATACTGCATTTTCCTTTATGGCTATTTTGATTGGGTCTACATTTTCCATTAATCCTACATCTTTTCCCGTAAAATCCCATACTTCTGGTTTCACTTTCTCTTGGAGTTCTTCGGGTAAGTCTTGTATTGTCAGTCTTGTAATTTCTGAGTCAGGTCTTGCTAGCATTAATTTGTAAATTCCATCTTGGTCTGGGGTCTGAATTTCGACTCCATTTGGTGTGCAAAAGATAGTACAGTTCATTTTACACAACAAATCCCTTCCTAGCAGGTTTACAGGACTAGAGTAGCAAATGACAAATCTATGCATCTCTTTAATCTCCATAGGTTTTGTAACTGGGGTACTAATTAGCTGATTAGAAACGCCCACTACTTGGATCGCTTCTCCCGAGAGGGGTAGGTTTGGAACGTCTGCTGTTCTCACAGTAGAACGGGTAGCACCAGTGTCCAACAGAAAGGTGACGTCATTTCCCTCAACCTTTCCTTCAATGTATGGCCCTGACTGGTCCACCGGCAAGGAGGCGCCAAGCACGCACTCCTTGTCCTCCCCTCTCAGGCACCGTCAGTAGGTGTCATCACAGAGAAACGTGTCATTTAACAGAAATTGTGAAGCGGCTGCATTTCTATCCTCCTTTCCTTCCCACACTTCGGTGTCTTCACCCTGCTGTGCTTTGCTCCTAAAATATTGTCTAGGCGCACGAGGCAACTGATTCTGCTTTACCTGTGGCTGGGTCTTTCGTGGTTTTTCATTCTGCGTCTGTGGATTTAAATCAGTTATTTGGATATTACCATTCTGTACATGTGGACACTCGTCTCTCCAGTGACCTATCTGGCCGCATCCGTGACAGGGGAATTTCTTTTTGGCCTCCTCTTTACTCGGGTCTTTCCCCCACCCCCGGAGCCTTTATTCTGATTACTGGTCAATTTACTTAACTGCTGTTCTTGGTGTTCGGCTAATTTTACCTGAGCCCACATTACTTTTTCCTTTAACTCTTTTCGTTTATCTGCCAATTCATCCTCACAATATTTAGCATATTTTAAAACGTCATCAATTGGTTTAGACTGCCAGCAGATCTTATTGTCTTTGATCCACTGGGAAATCTCAGGTCTTAACCCTAGCACAAAACTATAAAGGAAGTGAGTCATGTCCTTCATTTCAATGTTGTCTAGACCACTGTATATTTTGAACACCTGTAACAATCGTTCATAATAGGAATGCACAGTTTCATCCCTATTCTGGGTAGTTCTGTCTATTCGAGTCCAATCAGTTTCTTTTGCAGGCACCTTCCCCTTTAGATGTAACATTACCTGATTGTACTTTTTCATCACATCTGCTGAAGGCGCCCCTGTATTTGGATCGCTCGGGTATTCATCACTAGGCCAATCAATTGCGATTTTACATTCTGTCCACAGATCTACAGGCACCACAATATCAAAGAACCCATCCAAATCTTTCCAGAGACATTTCTGGACCTTCACAAATCTCTCAACCTGCCTGTACCACTCTACAGGTTTTTCTCGCAGCTTTGGGAAGTCATTAGTAAAGGACACAATATCCTGTCGGGACCATGGAACATGCACATACTTTCCACCAGGCACTTCTCGCATAGGATATAATTTTTCTGCCTTGTCAGCTTCTTTTAAGACATACTCGGATGCCATCTGTTTTGATCTAATCTCCTCTTTTTTCTTTGCCCATCTGGCTTTCCATTTTTCTAATTCTTCCCATTTTTGTAGCAGGTTTAATAATTCTTTGATCTGTACCTTTTTCCCTGACACATTCATGTTTTCCAAATCTCTGTCTGAGAACTCTGCTCTATAGGGCTTTTGCAGCACTTTAGATTTACCGATATCTATTCCCATACTAGCCGCGGTGTCCATTAGCTTCTCATGGAACACTCTGGTATTACGGGTGATACTTTTGCAAATAAACAGCAATTCTTCCTCAGTATAGGTATTCAGTCTGTCTAACCCCACATTTCCAGCCATCAATTCTTCAAATTCTATTCTTAATTTGTAAATATCTAAGGGTTTCGACTGAGGATTTTGTTTCTCTAATTCTCGACTCCATCTTTCAATTTCTTCAGGAGTCACTACTGTGACACTTTTAGTACCTGAAGTTGATTCCATTTGAATTTCTCTTGAAGTGAAAGGAGTGTTTCTCCTCTGTGAATCCCTTTCTGGTTCCCTGTTCGGTAAATCCATTAAAGAAATCACGGATTCACATTCACTCGCCTGATCATCTACAATTAAGGGCTCTTTCCTCGGCTGTACTACAGCTGGGGTAATGATCTGAGTCTTTGGACTCCCCTGTTTATCCCCGTACAAAGGAACAACTGGTCCAATAGTTACTGGGATGGTCAGGGCTTCAGGACTTGTATTTAGTTGGGAGATTTTCTGAATTAATTCTGGTCTCTGTTTGGCCATGGCCTCTCGCTCTCTCTCCTGCAGTACCCTTTCCAGGGAGGCTTCGTGCAATATTTGCGGAGTTAGGGTTGGAGCAAAATACGGGGCAGTCGGATGTGTCATACTCGGTCCTTCACCGTAATTAGGTTTCAAGAATGGATTTCCTGTGCTTAAGGGTCTTGACTCATCCTCATAAGGAGGTCTTGGACAGGAGTCTCTCTCACCTGAGTATCTTGACTCTTCACTATAAGGGGGTCTCAGACAGGTGTCTCTGGCACCTATGGGTCTTGAACCTTCATTATAAGGAGGTGGGTTCTTCATTAATAGTTCCTCCAAATAATCATCATCTGAATCCCCACTGGTCACTAAATGCTTTGTTTTCTCTGTCCTTTTCTCTCCCAGGGGCGCTTCTAGGGTTATTAAGGGGTACAGTACTTCCACTATCATGTTCTGTGTCCATTGTTTCATTTTTTTCTCTCGGGTTTCTTGTTTCACTTTTGGATACCATTTGGTTAACCCTTTGTCCATTCTGGGTTTGTCTCGCTCAAAAGCCTCTATCTCCCACTCTTCTAAGGCCTCATATTGCATTAATCTCGGTCTGGGATGTAAATCATTCATTCTGGTTCTCAAATTGAACAAAATCCTGCTGTTAAACATTCCATCTAACGGAAACGCCAAAATTCCATCATTCTTAGTGTATTCCACCCAATTTTCCAACCATACACAAGAATGGTAACCTTTATCAAACATCATGAATGATGCGGGAGTATTAGGTGGTGGAATGACAACTCCTTCTCTAGTTTTGATAGGCTTGTTTTTCTTGAAATAATTCTTTACTTTGTTTACTATGGTCACTTTCCTCTTATTTCAGTACATAATGCTACAGTTACGACCTTTCCACTTTTCTTTAGCAAACCCTAGATATCTTGGATCAGGTCTAGTCTCCGGTGTATAGGAATGCCACATATACTTTCCCACAAGCGACTTTGTTTACAAAAATCACTTCCAATAGAAAGGCGTCTTTTATTTTCGTGCAACCAATCAAATGCGCGAATTCAAATGAATTCAGCCAATGTGTGTGCGGCGTTTCTCGCAAACGAGTTCTCACGCTCTTGTGCTCACCCCTCCTTTACAATTCCGCCTCAGCTACACGCCCGCTGTCTCGACCAATACCAGCGCGGCACCGAGTGACGTCAGCGCAGCTCCGCAACTGACTCCCTCCTTCACAAGGTAAGGAAAATGCAATTTCGACCTTTTAAAGTGCAAGTGCTCTGTTTAATTCACAATGTAAACACATTCGCCACTGTACTCGAGTGTCTAGAAAGAAAAAATTTGTTTCACTGCAAGTAAACCTCTTCTATTTACTTTTCAAATACTGAGAGTAGATCCCTTCTGCCTACTCTTCACACAAGCATTAGTGAACCTGCTACTCCTTCGACTCATCCACTGCGGGCTATATACTAAGCCAAAAGTTTCACTAGTGAACTCCTTTGCTACCAATCAAGCTTAGACGAACCTGCTACTCCTTCCGTGTGACCCCTACTAGGTTATATCACAATAGAAGTTTTGCCAGCGAACTCTTTGCTACCATTTATTCAAACATTCATTCAGAAAACCCTAATTAGTGCTTCCAGTTCTGCCTAAACTGCACCAATTTTCCTTGAGCAAGTGACCTCACTACGGCGTGGATTCTCCTCACCACCCACAATTCTATTCCCCGGGGATTCCAGACAAACATATAACAATTCACTAACGAATATTATTAGTACATTTATCAATATAACAGCAAGAAAAACAATTTAAAACATTTCATAATTTTCAAAGCAATAAGCAACAATTGTATTTTCGATCGATCGATTAGCAGCAAAAATGTTCACAATTAGCAGCAAATAACCTATCTTAACTAGTCCTACCTAACTCTAACTAGTCCCTAACCATTTCCTCTGCTACCAGAAAATTACTGATAGAGCGCGCAGGTCACCCGACCAATAATTTTACCATATGCACATTGGGCCCATAAATTCAATTCACCACATTTATTGATTAGGTAACCTTACTCTCTACTACCAGTAACCGTTGTTCCTTCCTATTTATTTCCAGTGTACCCGACTTACCAATCCACTGTTACGGGTACCTATGATCACAATGGATAAGGGAGCTAGATGTAAAAAAAAGGCAGACACAAAATACCAAATACCATATATTTTCTTTGCACTCATGTAATGACCACAGACTCGAGAAGTTTTAAAACCTTTATCTAGTGTTCATCGAATTCAGAAAGTATAAGATTCACAATAAGTAAGCAGTCAATAACCAAGATTATAAAGAGCACGTATCCATACAGGAAGTAGATAAGGCTAACCATTTATTAGTCTAAAGGAGGGTAAGAACAGGGTACATGCTAGTAAGTGGTTTCAGAATTTTAGATTTACCAAGGAGTGACTACAGGACGGGGAAAAATAAGGAACATACTAGAATATTACAGTTGAGTTATCCTGAAATAATGGGTACGGGAAAGAACTTTAGTTTGTATTTCGAAAATTCTGGAATACTATGTAACTATGGGGCAGGTAAAATTGGAATATGCTACCATTCAAAGCAATTACTGTAATTCACTAAAGGATTGGTAAAGAGAAGGAACATCTAATTTTCAGAAACAGTGCTGTATTCAACTATAGGTAAGGGAAAAAATGGAACATGCTAGTATGGCAACTATAATATAGGACTTTATCATTTGTCAGAAAAAAAGAATAAAAAGAATAAAAGCAAGTGTGATTTTTATTCAAAAGCAAGAAATGCAAGTCAAATGGGTTCCCTCAGATTTATATTTACCTAGAACGGTGTGAAGACCAACCCTGGCCACGGGTCAGTTAAGGACAGGAGAAACCCAAAGGAAGGACAGTCGCCAGTAGACCAGCAGGTGCAGAACGGACACCCCAGGACAGGACAGGAAAACCAGATTAGGATCAGGACAGGACCACCAAGGTAAGACCAGCACCCGCATTCGGAAGCAACGCCTGCGCTCCACCCTCTCTGCAGCTATCAGTCAGGACCCCGATTGGGTTATCAAATTCCCCAGCAAAGTGCTCCGCCAGCACTTAAGGTTTCAGAACAAACCCCCCTGGGTCTGTGGAAATTACGGACAGAGTGCTCCACAGCTCTCTGTATCAGTCACGTATTGAGTGCGTTGGGTCAGCGACAGGTCAGCTATTCGGACAAGTCGGACAATTTCTCTAGCTAAACCTAGGCTAGTTATACTGTTTTCGGGTCAGTGTACCACCCCCCCCAAATGTTGCAAGTTAAGAATCCCCAATTTCGATTGGTCCACAAGTAGGATAGGTTAACACACCAACCAGGATTTACTTTCTCAAGTCCTAATTTACATCTTTTGGGACCGCCTATTGAATTTGGGGTTCCCATGACATATGTCTCAGAATTACAATAGCGCATCTATAAATTTTTACATTATGATACATTTAGTACATTTCAGCTTCTTCTGCTAGGCGAAGGTGCATCTTCCCAGGCACATCCTCACTGGGACCTCGGGTTGGCAGGCGTTCAATGTCATAGAGTTCATCCTCTGGCAGAAGACTGTCATCCGCAGAAAGGCCGTTCAATATGGAGCATTCCCATCCCTCATGCCCACGGATTACGATACATGAAAAGTAAAGGAAAACAATTTAGAATACAGAAAATAAATGATTACACTGCATACCAGGAATCCCTATATGACTCCCCTTCCTTTATACTAACTATAGCATTAAGATTAGTGCAAAGCGAACAAGCATTGCAAGAGCAGCAGTGCAAGCTTCAGCATGTGAAAACACAAAGCGGCCATTTTAAAGCTAGTGCGCAAGCGCAAAGATTTCCCACCAGAACTGCGAGTACGTCACGTCACGTGAGTGTGACCTACGCATGCGCAGAAGAAAACCCCGCTAAGCAGCGGCCATTTTTAGTGACAAGCGGTTTAGGATAAGTAAACACATAGGCACGCGTCACTGGGACACCCCGTGTAATGTAAAATGGGCAATATTAGTAACACAAACAGGTTGAATTAGTTCATTATGGTTATTCGAGGTTCATGAATACAAGCAAGCCGCTTTACGTGTGAATTCTTGCTCCATCACTTGCACTGGCCCTGCAGTACAACATGTGTTCCAAATCTTTCAATGAAGCTTGTACTGGCCCTACAGTACCACATGTGTTCCATGATTTTGAAGGAAGCTTGCACTGGCTGGCCCTGCAGTAGCATACTTGTTCAATGTCTTTGAAGGAAGCTTTTACTGGCTGGTACTGCAGCACCACTATTGTTCTATGTCCTTGAAGGAAACTCCTACAGGTCATGCACTACCACACTTGTTCAGTGTCTGCACTACCATACTTGGTAAGTGTCTCTCAGGGTAGATTGCGATGCTCTTCACCAGTGATGTATGTCTTCTGCCTGTGAACAAAGGACCCCTGTACTCCTGCTTCCTGTACTCTATTTCTGTCCTTTTGGTCTGCCAAAAGAAAGATTTAGCTTATTAACAGCTTCATATTTTTACAAAAATAATACATATTTTTTCTTAGAGAAAATGGGATTTGGAAAAACTCAATTAGGTATTCATCAGTGTTCTTCACGTATTACTTCAACGTTTCAGAGCAGCATACATACGATTGGGCAGTGGGTCAGCCCTCTTCAGCCATTGGCTGTGTTGCCAATGTTAACTCTGCTTGGAAGACAACTGCTGATCTTTAGGATGTCAACAATTCTGAATAACAGTATTTTGCCAGCGTACTCTGTCTTACGGTGCTTCCACAGGAGTCCAACCTCCAGAGGTATTTCCTTTAAATGAATTCCCCAGCAGCTCATGCAAATGCAGACTAGTGCTAATTGAGTAATGAAAGTACCAGCAGCTGTGTTGCCATTGCTACTAAACCACACCGTTCTTATGCAGAAGAGCACCAGGCATCAATGCTGCAAGCTTCATAACCATCCCACCATCTTGAAATGATATTCTGCATACTCTGAAAACTTTTTACTGTTTCGAGATGGCAGACTAGTGTGAAGCTTTACTTTTAAAAAATGTTGTTGAAGCACATGCATTCCACATTTAGTTGG
This sequence comes from Lissotriton helveticus, assembly GCF_964261635.1. Classification (NCBI taxonomy): domain Eukaryota; kingdom Metazoa; phylum Chordata; class Amphibia; order Caudata; family Salamandridae; genus Lissotriton; species Lissotriton helveticus. Next base: position 594,819,483 of record NC_136063.1, on the reverse strand, counting down.
CTTTTTTTTCTTTTTCTTTATTTATTTTAGCATATGCTTGCAATAAAAAGAAACCCACCTTGCTTTTTAGAAGGCAAGTAGGTTTATTTGTTGATGTCAAGACTTTTCCCTCGCAAAAATCAACAAAGATCAGGCTCACAAAGTCTGCAGTGTTGTACAGAGTGTGGCTAATGGGAGATTAGATAACCTCAGTGGACATTTAGGCTTCAGTGCAGCTTACCTCAACAACTCTGAATTGTTCTAGTGAATCTATGCACCAGATACTCAACCTATGCCTCCTATGCCACCATCTATCCAAACAATGCTACTTCGTACCGAGTGACGTTCTTGTGTGTAAGCAGCATACTTGTGTGAGTCCAGGATTGCCACCATGTTTAGTGAGTGCATTGTAAGGGGTGTGCCTGTGAGAATGGAGGATTAACATTGTCTTTTGCAAGTGCAGGCTGAGTGGTCTACAGGTTGAACTTTGTGCCTGTGCAAGTGCAGAGTGAGGCATATACCTGTGTGAGTGCATCATGAGGGATGTGCCCATGTGAGGGAAGTAGAGTGAATATGCGGTTGCTGCATGTTGTGTCTTTGTGGGCATGCACTTTACATGGGCCAAACCTATTGGCTTTGTTTAAGCTTTTTAAGGATATGGCTTTGACCTAAAGAAATTCAGTGCAGGGAGTGCAAATACAATAGTGTGTGCATGAGAATGGTAGTGAGCTTTAATATGGCAGATGCAGACTCTGTCCAAGGAGGTTGAGGAGTGTTAGGGGCAGCTGACAGACTGACGAGTCACCCTATTGAAGGGGCCAGTTAGTTTACTTGCAGTAGGGCTCATGGCAACTTAGCTAAGCCACTGACTAAGTGAGGTCGACGCTCTGACATCTTTGTTTAAGAGATGATTGTTCGTGTAAGGCATAAGACCTCAGATGGGGGAAAAAACATGAAATACAAACTGGAGAATCATATTTATCGAACTTATTTTCTCTGGAGGCATCAACCGGCCTGGCAGCTACTGTATTAGCACGTTTTCCTCCCGCTTCCGTCCTCCACGGTCCCTGGACAGGCTGTACCACAGAAGGCGACTCTTCCCGCTCGCGCTCCCGTGCCCTGAATGGGAAGTAGGTTAAGTGAGTCTCGTTTTCAAAATGTGTTCATTTTTGGCCTTTGCTCTTGGTTCTTCCCAGTGTTGGCAACTGTCGGGATGAGAATAATTGACTTTTTTCCTATACATATTTTAAACCAGGCACTTAATAAGCTCTTTTGGATGAAAACAGCGCAAGACGGGCCAGCGGATCCTACCCTGCAATAACAAATTATCGTTTGCCCAAACGTTTGCTGCTCTATTTTGTTAAGCAATGATGTCCATCCATTCTGCAGCCTCGTCCTCTCTGATTTCCACCTGGTGTCCCTCAAACCAGATGGAAGTGTAAATAATTCAGTGCATGATCTGCTGCGAGCTGATGTGCGGTAAGTGCTTCATAAGAGTGCATTCCAAGAATCTTCCCGGCACACGCGCTCCCGCCCATTGTTGCGCGCGCACCTGAACCTCGACAAGAATTTATTCTGCAAAACACATCAACAAGAGCAGCATCAAGTTTTGTACTGATTTTCTGTCACGTTTTTGAAACGAACTCGTTTAGAATGAGAAGACCGATCAAATGATGCCTATTTAACATCTTGGCAAAGTGGAACCTACGTACATCAGTATTGTGAAAATTAATTAAACGTTATTTATGGCGAGTCTACTGAGCTGGATTCTTTTTTGTAGGCTCGGGTGCACGTGTCATAGATTAATTTATTAAGCTATTTATTCCTGAATGGATGTACTTGTTTGTTTTGTGAAGAGCCAGTATTTCATTCGCGGCCCTTCATTGGCTTTGTATCACCCAAGTGCTCGACTGAATGGCAAAAGCTACCCCATGAGATCAAGATACCAGTTTGGAAGTTGTGACTGGCACAGTTGCAACACTACAATAATTATACCACTCTTTGACAAGATTACTCCGAAGAGCTGCCAATGCATCTTTCCACATGCATTATGTTTGCTTAAACAAAAATGAGTGCAATAATTTTGCACCATTGTCTCAGTGGTACAGCTCAATCTCCATTAATAGACCTGGAACTTAAATCTGTTTTGAAAATGTATACTTTTTCTTTTGATGTCTTCTTTCATGTAAAAACATTATATTTCTTAGATGTTGTATATCATGTCGCCCATTTTTAAAGAGCGCCACTACCACCATACATACTGCCTTGTGGCCCCAAAACTTTTTAGATTGATTATCAGTGGCGCTTGGCTCAGAGGTAGACGTCTGATTAGTCTAACAACCCTTTCCAATGAGGCAAAACCTCCCAATCTTTTCCAAGAGGCTTTTGGGATAAATTATTGGTAATAGTGGTTCATAAAGAGCTTGTGGTTGAAATTTCTCGCTCAAATATATGGGTCTCTTCCATAACAAGTCTGATTAACCACACAAGGCGGATTAAAAAACATACTGATAGAAATCAGAGGCATGTGGAAGGTCTCAATGTGGGATGATGGGATCATTTCATCTCAAGGCAAGCAGAAACCCAGCAGGAGCGTCCTGCAATCTCTGAGTCCTGGACACCAGAGCTTCAGGCAGGACCGAGTATGAACTCTTTGGCCATGTCGCATTAAGATTTTGCAATGTGAACATCCCCTAAAGCAGGAGAACAATAAGAGGAAAAAGCCACTTGAGAGATTTCAACTGGAAACTTTTTCTCAATACAGTTTCCGCTTGTGGAGAAATAGAGAGTTCAGAATCGAAGAGAATTTTCAATTTATTCACTATCTCCCCGGGCCATACTCTGTAAAGCCACATTAGACATGGCTCGCCAAAGATTACTTTGTGAGTGATTGAAGAATTCTCTTTCAGATAGTTATTTTGTTTTTTATATTTATTTGAAGTTTTGTATAGCAGTTATCAGACCCAAGGGTGTCAGATAGCTGATGGTGCAAGGTTTCACACGTAAAGTGACTTGGTCGTACTCAACCCTCTCGATAATAATATTAATGTACTAACTAACATGTTTTGTCTTATTAATATTGCATTACACGACATATTAGATATCTAGGGGAAGCTTGCCAATGTGCGTTTACTAACTATAATCCGCTTGCACTAAAATGGCTTCTGCTACGCAGGATTTTCTACTGCGCATGCGTCTGTCATGCCTACGTGACATGCTTGGTGGGAAAAGTTTTGCTTCTGCGCAATAGAACTAAGATGGCTGTTATGTGTCCTAATGTGCAAGAAACTTGCATCGCTGCTTTGCTACGGTGTTTGTTTTTGCTTAATATCTAATGCAATAGTTAAAATAAAATAATGGGAATAGAGTAGAAAGAAATGGTATACAGTGCATTCATTTATTCTGTGTTTCTGAAAATGTTTCTTTTCTATTTTTACATGTTATCAAAATTATGGGCCTAAATGCTTTGCTGAACTCCATCTTTGGAGAAACTGCGCCTGTGCGACAAATGTCCTGAAGCCACAGAAGCTGTAGTCTTGAATCATGGCCAAGACGGACATGGAAGGCGGAGAAGAGTGAACTCCTTGCCTTGCCAGAGGAAGCTGAATTGATTACATTGTTTAAAATGATCATTGATACATTTCACTACCGGGAGGAATAAAGAACATGGGTAGATAAAGTTATGGGAGGGAACAACTTGAATACATGATTGACAGGTTGCTTCTAGAAAAGTACTCCTCGTTCTTTGTCCAATAAAATTGTGGAATTCACACGTTTGCTACATTTGGGGGTGGTACACTGACCTGAAAAATAGTATTACTAGGGTAGGTTTAGTTAGTTAGTTTGTCCGACTTGTCAGAATATCTGACCTGTCACTGTCCCAATGCACTCAATAGGGAATTGGGAGCAGAGTTGCTGGCGGAGCACTCTGTCAGAAGAATCAATAACCCAATCGGGGTTCTGGGGAGGAGATCGATGACCCAATCGGGGTTCAACTGTTAGCTGCAGAAAGGGTTTACAACGCTGGCATTTTGAACTTTAACTGTGGTGCTGGTCTTAGCCTGTGGTGGTCCTATCCTGATCCAATTTGGTCCGTAACCTGTCCTGATTCTGGCTTGCACCTGTTCTTTTCTGCTGGCACCTGTACTTTGGGATTCTATTTCTTTGACTAAGCCTATGACCAGGATTGGTCATCACACCGAAATAGGTAACTATTAAGTGTGGGTTTGTCATTGTACTGTTTTCCCTTTTTCCTTTACCCACCCTCTGTTCAAATGCCTAACGACAATTTCTCTCCAAGTTATTGCAAATGTTGTTTTTAAAATCTGCATTAGTCTAAACAGAATAAGAAATGAATTTGAGTTTCATGTTTTATAAGTCTTTCAAAAATGTACTTGGATAAAGATTTTAATACCTTTACCTAGTTTGTGGTTATTTATGAAATGCTAAATGTTATTATTGCTACCTATTTTCTCTCAAACTCCTTTGATCCTTTAAGACTTTAGGTATCGGTGACTTGGATTGGTAAGATAAATGGAATAAAAATCCAAATGGTAAAACAAACCAATTGATTTGAGTGTAGGTTTAGCTGTTTAATATATATATATATATATATATATATATATATATATATATATATATATATATATATATATATATATATATATATATATATATATATGTATATATATATATATATATATTTATATATATATATATATATATATATATATATATATATATATATATATATATATATATATATATATATATATAATCATATGGGCCCAGGTGAATATGTTGAGAAGGTGAGTCTGCGCTCTATCATAGCTTTACAGGAGGACAACGCCTCCCTACTTGTGAATCAAACCAATGGTATATCAGAGACGCTTAAATAAATAGCAACAGTTTGCATAAAGGTAAACAGCATACATGTTCTTTGCGTTACTGTTCTTTTTTTTATTTAGGTGTGTTCTTGGGTCAGGTTTCAATCTAGAGTGAAGCCCAGAGATTTTGAGAGTGGGGCTTGCTCCAGTACATGGAGTGAGTCTTGCAATGACTGTTATAGGAATAAAACTCAAAGGCTGGGAAATGAGTAGGCATTCGGTCCTAAGTGGATTTATTTGAAGTAGTAAAACACATTTTTTCATTGCTTGTTTTCCAGTGTCTGTTCTAGAAGCAGTATGTAATCTGAGAAGGAGACTTTTAGGTACAGATGCTTATATACTTCAAGAGACAATACAGAAGATGTTTTAGCAGTTAAGATGTGTGGGCAGGTGTTCCAAGTTCAGATTGAAAAGAGCTTGAGTTACATTATGTGGCACTAACCCTGGGCGTAGTGTGCGGAGTGGGGCTCCGCGGAGCTACGCGAAGTGGGCGCACAACTACGCCCACCCGCGCACTCCGCGTAGCCCCACTCCGCGCCGCCCGCCTCCCTCCCGCCCTCCCTAAATACATAAATAAATGCAGAAAAAGCTTTTTAAAACACTTACCTTGTCTGCCGCGTCCCCGGGGCTCCCTCTCGCCGTCCCGCCGTTCGCGCCGCCACCGAATCGGATCCTAATGCGCATGCGCGGGCGGCCGCGCATGCGCATTCCTCACGAGAAATGCGCATGCGAGGCCGCCCGCGCATGCGCATTAGGATCCGAAATGGCGGCGCGCATCGCGGGACGGCGAGAGGGAGCCCCGGGGAAGCGGCAGACAAGGTAAGTGTTTTAAAAAGCTTTTTATCCATTTATTTATGTATTTAGGGAGGGCGGGAGGGAGGCGGGTGGTGGCCGGCTACGCTCCGTCTGCGGAGCGCGCGTAGTGCCGCCTGGCTACGCCGCCTACGCAAAATGCGTAGGAGGCGGCACTCCGTGCACTCCGTGCACGGAGCATAGCTGGCCGCCCAGGCTTATGTGGCACTCCCTGGCCTAGGGTTGAAGGATCTGATTTTTTTTTTGCAGAGCTTTATATAGCGCGAACTTGACCCGAATCGGGTATCAGAGCGCTTAACATAGCACCAGTTACGTTACATGAGGACACACAATCATTTTTGTCAGGCACGGGGAGATTAAGTGATTTGCCCAGAATCACAGGATGTTTAAGCGTGATTACTGAGACTCGAACCCAGTTCCCCAGATCCGAGGTCGAGCACCCTTGCTGTTAGGCCAATTAATGACCAATAATACTTGCTGGAATCAGTGTTCCTGACAGCTTAATGCGATGCCAACTACGTACATTCTTTCCTTGAGTTTGATTCAAAAATATAAAAAACTGATTACTGATCATGGAGGATAAGTAGACACAAGTCACACATGTCAAGTTATTACATCATCAAGAATTTGGAAGTAGCATGGAAACAGTCATCCTTCAGATGTAATTTCGGACAGTAGCTCATCAACTAGGTTGCAGTCGCCCTCTACAACTATTGAGGGGATATGGACTTACACATGTTTGGTGTATGTTCTGAGAAGGATTGTGTTTAAATTTTTTTCTTTCTTGAAGGCTATGATTTCTAGCAATGAGTATCTGAACATGTTAAGGAGTGTTCACTGCCTTAGATGTTCAGTTTGTATGAGAGGTAGTAGCAGATACTGAAGGCATATTTATCAATGAGTTGCATTGCCCTTGTGCCTCACAAGAGGTCGTAAGGGCGAGGGAACTACAAAATTAGATTTATCTATCAACGCAAGGCCACCTTGCGTGGCCTTGTGTGTCTAGAGTAATGCAACCCATTGGAGTAATGCAACACAGCGCAAATCGTTGTGTTGCATTACTCAGCCCCACGGTGGCTTTCCATGAGTGGTGCATGGGTGTTCCCATGCATCCACTTATCGGTTTTGGTGCATTCCTAGATTTACTATTACTGGTAGATCTGGGAATGCGTAAAAATGCTACGCCTCCCCAGGTGAGACATAACGAGGGGAAATATCTTTATTTCGCCTTGTTTTTTATTCTTTCCAAGTGTACTCGTCCATTTATGTATGCGTGTAGTCTAACATTTTTGTCAAGTGAGAAGACAAGTGATTCTTTGCTATATACAATCTGTGATGTAATCGTTGAACCTTCGCAGCATTGGAATGAAGCTGCTTTGGGTTAACAATTGTAAAAATTCAGTTTTGAGAAGGTTTAGTTTTAGATGGTGATATGCCAGACTGCATTTATTTAAGGTTTTGAAATACAGATATATTATCAATAAGTGAAGAAATTTTCATGTAAAGGTATCATCAACAAAGCGGCACAGAACATTTGTGTTGTTAAGTAGTGTGGATATAATTCCGTGTGTTTGTTGAAGAGTGTTGGTAAATGTATGGTATCTTGAGGGAATCATTGGTGGAACACTGAGGTATTGGATAGTGAGTTGACTATTTTTATGATTTCACCTCTGTTTTCCAGGCTGATGGTGACCCTAATAAGGACTGTGCCTTCCATGCTCTTTCTTTTCCTTAGTATATTCAATAGGTAGGGTTTCTGAAATGTCCAGCAGGATTAGAAGACATGAGTCACAAGAGAGTCACAAGAGATTAGTATTTAAAGACACTATTGTGAACTCCAAACCAGAGCCAAGAGGAATAACAATACTTTTCATAATACATCACCATTTTAGCATTGGGGTTGCGATCCCATAGAATGTTTCAACTTCTACACCTGTGAAACACAGAGCAAATTAAAGACAACCCCTAGGTGTCATTATGTCAATTGTCATTTAGGAGATTAAGAGTTCACCTTCACGAGGGGCGTGGCCAACAACATGGCCGACTAGGTCGAGTCTCCTGTGAGCTCCGGCGAGCTATTCGTTATCCGGCGATAAATACCATCCAAAGACCCTGATTTGGACACACAGGACATGTCATTGGCCCCGTGACACTGGGGGCGATCCATAAATCCAGGCTTACAACGCTGCAACGACCTGTCCCTGCGAGAGCCAGCACGCCGTCCTGGGCTGCTGCGGCTCGACCCCCTAAAATGGAGGCGATCTGAGACCCGACGCGAAAGGACTGGCCCGGCGAGACGAAACATAAGAACGAGCATAAGGAGGTGAGCCCGGGATTGCTGAGGCTCCGGAATCTGCACCCTCGCCCCCACCCCCGCAATCCCTGGGGGAGACTCCCGGAGCCGGCGCGCAGCCCAGCGGAGCTCGCCTTCTCTGCGGGGCGTGGCCTGGCGGCAGGTCCCTGAGACCGTATAGCGGACCGTGGAGAGAGTGAGACGGCCAACGGGGGTGCCCTTCACTGAAGACCCGGCCCCCTAGCCGTCTCGGGCCGGCGAGCAAGCACTGTAGACCTGGAGACTGCGAGGGCGGCACTACTAGGGGCGGGACCCCGCGGAGAGGCATATTGGGCGCCACTGTGCCGGGACCAAGTGCCCTGGAGCCGAGAGACCAGCCACGCTCCCGGGAGGCCCTTGGACCTGGACCCGAGTGGGCCTTGTGAGAGTCTAGGCCGGATAAGGGCCAGCGCGGAGGAAGCTGGGGGGCACTACATAGTTTTAGCGCATGCAGGTTTCACATCTGGCTCGAGAGGGGTAGCGATCCTGATTAAAAAACATCCACCCATGTGAATAGCACAGACTTGGACGGACCCACAAGGGACATACGTGGGAGTGCGGGGTCACTGGGAGAGGAGGGAATACACATTTATATCGGCTTACGCCCCACCCAAATTGCAGGTAGGTACACTCAGAGGCGTTACTGACATCCTCCTCAATACGTCCGACACGGTGCAAGTCCTGGGGGGAGATTTCAACGACGTTATGGATCTGGGGGCGGACAGGACAGGAGACAGGGACAGGCCCGCGGGCCCTACTTTGCTGGCTAAAACGATGGATACAGTGGGCCTGGTAGATGCCTGGAGATGGCTCCATCCGGAGACTAGGTCGTACTTCTTCTTTTCCGGAGCGCATAAAGTGTACTCCCGCCTAGATTATATATTTATGGCTAGACAGGCGCTGTGTGTCACCGATGTGGCAGAATACTGCGCGAGAGGCATTTTGGACCACTCACCCCTACTGCTCAATGTGAGAGGGAGAAGGGGAGGGCGACCCGCGGCACTACGGCTGACTGCTTGGGACCTCCAAAACGCAGACATACTGAGAGGCCTGCAGGCTGATGTGAAGGTATACATAGCAGAAAATGAGGGGACGGTGGCCTCCCGGGTGATGCTATGGGAAGCACTCAAAACGGTCCTGCGTGACAGGGCACAATATAAGTTAGCGGAATACAGGAGAAAAGTACAAGCAGAGGTCCTAGCCCTGGAAGCCCAGATACTGGCTCTAGAGCAGGAGCATCAGACCGCCAGAGACTTAGGGACGCTTAGACGACTTTCGGATATACAAGCCCAGTATAAACATCTGGTTACGGGGGAGGGAAAGGCACAGGCCCTGGCAACGCTACACCGCCTATACGATGGGGGTGACAAGTCCAGGCGGCTACTAGCATGGTTTAGCAAGAAAGAGAGAGATGCGCGATGGGTGGAGAAGGTGAGAGATGGCCAGGGTAGATGGGCTCGAGCTGATGAACAGATAGCCTAAACTTTTGCAGGCTACTATGAGGCCTTTTACGACGCAAGGGAACTGGGGACAAGGGAGGACGAGCTGCAGTACATGGCACATATCAAGCTTCCGGACCTGGAGGACACGGACCAACAGGACCTGGAGGCAGACATAACAGAGGATGAAATTAGGGAGGCTATGGTTAAACATCGGGCGGGGAAGGCTCTGGGTCCTAATGGCTTCCCAGCGGAATTTTGTTTTAAAACGGCAGATCTCCTGACCCGTCACCTATTGGGCCTCTTTGTGGACGCTGAATCGGAAGGGGTGTTCCGCTAGACCTCCGACAAGCCATGATTATCCTGGTTTTCCGATGAATGTTCGTCCTATTGACCCATCTCCTTCCTAAATGTGGAGGCAAAGCTTTTCGCAACGATACTGGCCCTTCGCCTTAGGCGGGTGATTTCGGGACTGGTACATCTCGACCAAACAGGGTTCCTCCCTGAGAGGGCGACCAGATACAACCTTAGGAGAACCCATAACTGGCTGATGGAGGTGTACACTAGATCTGTATCCCTCGATGCCGAAAAGGCATTTGATGCTGTCCACTGGCCCTTTTTAGAGGGGGTACTAGAACGTTTCGGTTTTGGACCCAAATATAGGAAGAAGATTGGTCTGTTATACACTGACCCCAGGGTGAGAGTTCGGGTCAATGGGACACTGTCAGGGGACTTCCCCATTAGGCGGGGTACCAGGCCTGTCCCCACTGTTGCTCGCCCTCTCCCTTGAGGTGATGGCATGCGCAATCCTGCAGAATGAGGGAATCAGAGGGTTTAGAATAAAACAGTCAGATATGTCCAAAGAAAAACTTTTCCTGTATGCGGACGACGTCCTTTTGTATATCACGAAACCAGGTAGTACCATACCTGCACTGTTCTCAGAACTCGATCGTTATGGGGACAAAGCAAGCTACCAGATCAACTGGCATAAATCAACTCTTTATGATCCCCAGAGAAGGGAGGAAGGGCCCACGCTGCCAGAGAGGCTACAAAAGACAACGGAGGGATTTGCCTACCTGGGGGTATTTCTTACGACTGACAGGACACTCTCTTTTGAGAGGAATGTTAACCGTGTAGTGCGTAACTTTAATGAGGATGCGGCGCGATGGAAATTGCTGCCCCTGACACTTTTAGGCCGGGCAGCAATGTTTAAAATGATCACGCTCCCGAGATTCTTATACGCCTTTCAAAATGAATATTTTCCCCTGCAGGGTCGGGTTTTTAAGGATATACAGGCGGAGCTCCGGACATTTCTATGGCTGGGGAAGCAACCCAGGGTGGCGCTGTCCACCCTACAGAGACACCAGTATAATGGTGGTATCTCTTTGCCCGACCTTGAGGCCTACTATTGGGCAGAACACTTAGTCTCCATAAATGAATGGATACACGCCCAGGCCACCCACCCCACTTTTGCACTAGAAAGACACACCATGGACACCCATACATGCATACATTATCTATACGGAGGTAGGGGGAGGGCTAGACTACTGCCCGCTATGAGACTCACACTAGGGATATGGACGAGGGCGACAAAAGCGTTAGGGTGGGAGCGCAGGCCAACGATACAAACACCACTATGGAAATGCGCCTGGTTGAAGGAGCTTAATAAATTGAGAGGATTCCAGAGCTTGGATGCCATTGGCGTGTCGACTCTGGGAGACGTGATGAAGAAAGGGGTGCTGCAATCCTTTCCCTCACTGCGACAGGACTATGGGCTCCACCACACACAATATTTCAAGTATATGCAACTACGACATGCCTGGAGGGCGGAGAGGGCTCTGGCGGAGGCACTCCCAGAATACGGTCCACTGGAGGGTCGCCTGCTGCAGGAACGGATCTCTGGTAAGGCAGTGTCCCTCACATATAAAACCATAATGAATAACAGGCCAGACAGATTCGGGGACCTCAGGGTTACATGGGAGCGAGAGGTGGGTGACATGGATGAAGTAGACTGGGGTATGATTCTGATGCATCCCAGGGAAGTAGCAGTTAAGTCTCGCCTAAGGCTGATCCAATTTAATGTCCTTCATAGAACCTATTACAATAGAGTGCGCCTGCATAGGATTGGGAGAGTAACTGACCCTTGCTGTTTGAGATGTGGCCACGACAGTGGGGACTTCTATCACACAATCTGGGCATGCCCGAAAATTCAACGCTTTTGGGGGGAGGTCCTGAAAGAGTTTGGGGAGGTGCTAGAGACTGCCTTACCTTTAGACCCCAAACTTGCCCTCCTGGGAATGACAAATGACGTGGACCTTGCTCGATCCCTACTGATTTTCCTGGTGCTGGCCTTAGTGGTGGCGAAGAGAGATATGGCCCGGAAGTGGGGGGCACCTGACATACCGCACCTGGAGGAGTAGAGGAGGGGTATGGACCTTTACATGGTGGCTGAGAGAGTTACGAATAAGGCGAGGGGGTGCCCAAAGAAGTTTGGTAGGGTGTGGGGCAAATGGCGACGCTATCATTGACTAGATGGAGGGCTATGAGCTGAAAGGGAGGTCTGGGCTTATACTCTTAATTGAATGGGAATGGATGAGGAGGGTGGGGTTGGTTTCTGGAAGGATTTGGGGGAGAGACCTAACGGAATTATCGGACAAAATGGACTATGTCTTTGATCAACTGGTGGGGAAGGAGGGCGGGGAGGCGGGGGGATGGGTGTGTTGCTCGATACTGACATTCTTGATGTATGATTTCATGATGACAAAAGTTAATAAAAATGTTTAAAAAAAAAAAAAGAGTTCACCTTCACATTTTTATAGACCCTAATGCCTAAGGAGTTCAGGATTGCTGTCACATCTTCCATTCTTGGGGCACTTTGTACTCTGTGAGATAGGATTGCCCTTTAAACGCCTCAGTACATGCATTGAATATTCAGGCTCCAATCTTGTTCAGCCAAAATACCATTAGCAGAATATTGTGAGTCAAAATATCAATTGTAAATATATATTTTTTTTACCTTGGTAGGTACAATTGTGGGATATAATTATAATTAAATAAAATTAAAAAATATAATACTGTTAACTTTATAAATTTGATGTAGGTTTTCTTTTGTTAGGTTTGGTATTTATTAGAAGTTTGAGTTTTAATAGGGGTTTGCATGGTTGTTTATATTTGGGAATATTTTTAATGTTCATGTAATTCTTTGGGGAGTTCTTGGTTATGATGATGATAAATTTATAAACTGCGAAAAATGCCCTACGGTTTTTAAGCGCTGCCCCAAGAAAGTACCGATCTGACAGGAGTGGATTTAAAATGTATGCCTTGAAGAGTCATGTTTTTAAACCCTTTCTAAATTTTACCAGGTTAGTCTCTTTTTTAAGTGAGGTTGGCAGAGAGTTCCACAGTTTGGCTGGTGTTGTAGTGAAACACCTGGCCCTACCTACTCTAGGGACAGCAAGATTTCCAAGCTCAGCTAAACTAAGGTACCTTGCTGAGATAAATGGCTTACGATAATTTGTCAACTGCATTGGCCCCAGATTGTTCAAAGATTTAAAAGCAATGCAGAGCGATTTAAACTGAATCCGTTTTGCTACTGGCAACCAGTGCACACGGAATAGAGCTTTGGAAGCAGAATCGAATTTAGAGATCATAAGAGTGCTCTTTCTGCTGCATTTTGAGCAATCTGCAGCTTTTGAATACTGGATTTAGAGGCACTGGTAAAAAGAGCATTGCAGTAATCCAGTCTAGATGAAATAAGTACCACAGTTTTCCTGAGATCCATAGGGAATAAGGGTGTACTTTTCTCAAGATTTTGAGGATAAAGAAACAGGCAGAGGTGATAGAGGTAGTCTGTGCTTCAAATGATAGCTTGGTATCGAAGATGACTCCTAGGTTTTTGGCTTTAGACGCTGGTGTAGGTAAAGGACCAAGTTGGACAGGCCACCAACTATCTGTCCAGGTAGGGGGGTTGTTTCCAAGTAAAAGAACCTTAGTCTTGGAGGAGTTTAACTTCAGATAATTGTCTATCATCCAGTTACCTATATGATTCATACAGTCATGAAATCTGGTGGCTGTGGAGCTGGATGAACTGTTCACCTAGACAATTATCTGAGTGTCGTCTGCATACAATACGTGCATTCAGCCATATCTTTGTATCAGTTTAGCCAGGTGGATGACATAGAGGTTATATCAGGGCAGTTAATGGAGAGTGCTTGTTCAGTTATTTTACCAGTGTTCATATATATAATGTGGTTAAGTAATTATTAGACATTGTGGGTTGTATTAGGGTTTTGGTTGTATTAGGGTTTTTGATTGGGTGCGTGTTCCAGTAGGAATTCGGAGGTGTCAGGTTTATTTTTGGGACGTAGGTATTTTTAGGGTGCTCAGGGTTATGTTAGGTCTTTGTATGGTACTGTGATTTCATAGAGGTAGTCAAGCCAACAGATTAAAAGGATGAGATTAGCCAAAGCTATGGCTTGGCATCAAAAGCCCATGCATGAGCCAAGCAATGAAAATAGCTGGCATGCAAATACAAAATCATGTAAAAATATGACAAAGTCTCTTTAAAAAAGTGTATTTCTGCCAAGGTATTCCACCTTAGTACCTCAGATTATACCAGGCATTTATTAAAAGTTTTTTGACCTGGACTTAGAAACATTCCTGCCCCCCTTGCCCTGATGATGGTGCCATTAGTGAACTAGGAGGCAAGTCAGTTGTGATGTGTACCCTGTAGCTGGCCTAGATTCCTATTATGAATAAAGAACATTATAGTCTATTAAATCAAACACAAGAGGGTTGAGTACAGCACACTCCGTGTGTTGGACTTGGTCCTTTCTCCAGAACCATCTCAAAACTTTTTGGCTTCACCCTCCTGTTTTCTGAACCCATTTTTGTTGGCTTTTAGGATTCTGTGCACTTTACCACTACTAACCAGTTTTAAAGTGCTTGTGCTCTTTCCTTTAAACATGGTGAAATTGGCTTATACCCAATTGGTATATTTAATTTACTTGAATGTCCCTAGTAACATGGTACTACATGTACCCAGAGCCTGTAAATTAAATGCTACTAGTGGGCCTGCTGCACTTATGCTGCAACCCATTTAAGTAGCCTTGTTGGCAGTTTCAAACTTCCATTTTGACCTGGCAAAATAAACTTTTTTCTCGGGCTAAATCTTCCTTTTTAATACGGATAAGTTACCTGTAGGGTAGGCCTCTGACAGCCAATAGGGCAGAGTATAATGTTTTAAAAAAGTTGGACATGCATTTTTAGGTTTCACATATACTGGTAGTGAAAAACTCTCAAATTTTATTTTCACTTTTGCAAGGCCCACCTCTTCCGTAAGATAACATTGAGTTGCCATATTACATTTAAGAAATGCAAACTTTTGATCAGGGGCAGGTAGGAAAGTCAAGTTTTGTGTCTAAGGAATTGTAATTTAAAATCAATTTTAATGGTAAAGTTGGATTTTAAGTCCCAATCGAGAAAATGACACTTATAGAAAGTTGTTATTTTCCTGTTATAAACTTTTGGTGTCTACAGCCTGTTCCTAGGATCCATTACTTGATATAGTTAGCAGTTGGCCTTTGTATAGTCCTCCCTGATAGCATCACAAAAGAGGATGTTGGCAGGATGGGCCAACTCTGACATGATAAGGGGCGGAGCTGTCACTTACCACTCTTACACTTCAGTGAGCTGTGCCCACCCTCACACACAGGACTTGACACTAGCCTATTGTACCTTCAGACAGACTAGGACTAGAGCAGGAAGGCAGACATTTTCAGACACCTCAGTAGGGGGAACCCCAGATGCTTCTCCCACTTGAAAGTGGGCACCAGTTATAACAAGCATTTGCAATGCAATATGCTTCGCAATTACGAGAGTTTGAGCTATTGGCATTGTAATGACAGTGCCTTTTATTTATGTGTTGTTTTTAAAACAGAGGCCCCACCATGTAAAGAATCATAAAGATGGCCCATAGGCCAGTCTACCTCTCATTTATAATTGCTCTCAACCAAAGTGTGCTTGAATATGAGCG
Organism: Lissotriton helveticus; assembly: GCF_964261635.1. Taxonomy (NCBI): domain Eukaryota; kingdom Metazoa; phylum Chordata; class Amphibia; order Caudata; family Salamandridae; genus Lissotriton; species Lissotriton helveticus. The sequence goes on along the minus strand of NC_136063.1, from coordinate 594,804,000 downwards.
GGGGGAACATTTACCAGAGATAGTTAGTAAAGTGTTGCTCTCCAAACAAGCGTGCTCTTGAAAATGGGCATGACAAATTTTAAAGGCAGGTCTCTAATGCAACCACCTGGGGAAGGACAATCTCCATCGCTTTTGCCCGTCCTGGAAAGCCCATGACTGCAGTGACAAAGTCATTCTTTCAGTAGGCGATAGACCTTAGCAAAGCAAGGTCCTTCCAAATAGTCAAAGACGTTTGAGGTCTTTTGCTAAATTAAACTTTTTTGTGAGTCCAAGGAAAAAGGCCTGAGGATTTAGACATTGCCCACTGGTCGTTTAAAGCCCTGTCAAACTGTAAACGTCTCTTCCTATAGAGACACGGTAGAGGAATTGTTGAATTTCCATAGAGTCTGAAAAAACTGTCCTTACACTACCACCTTAAGCCTGCCCCTTTCTGATATAGCGAAACAGAGTACGCCCGAGAATTGCTCCTTGCCACTCCCAGGAACTCATTGGTAACCAAGGTCACCATTTAAAACCAGACAGTGTCTCAAGTAGCACTGTTGTACCGCCTCTGCACATTGCTACATACAATGGGCATAAACCAAGTACTCTTAGCTCCTTGTTCTCAGAGGGTGAATTCCTATTGCCACTGCCTATTCCCCATAGAGCCACAAAGCAAACATACAGACCTAATCTGCCCATGTGGATCATCATTCGTCAAACCCAATCACCAAGATGGAATCTGCAGCTCTACCAGAACTTCTCGGTCTTCTCATAAATTATAAAATCACATACAAAAGTACAATTCATTTATTTATTCATTTTATTTATAAAGTTTTATATAGCGCGAACTTGACCCAACAGGGTATCAGAGCGCTTTACATTTAGGATCGTTGCGTTAGAAGTTACATCAGTTATAAGAGCATGGTAAGGTTTACATAAACAATGTTGCAAGAATTTGTAGGAGGGAGGGGAAGAAGGAGTAATAACGGAGAGACGAGGAGTAACTGGGCCCAATGTCCAGCTGGGTAGGTGAAGGTCATGGAGGAAACCAGGGCCAATCTCCTCATTAGCTGTCTAGAAGCTCCACCGGGCATCAGACATGTTGCTCAGGTCTCAGTGTTCAGGAAAACCAGTTTTGAATGTATTTGATTTAAGAAGTTTATATAGCGCTGCCTAGACCCGGAGGTATCAGAGCGCTTAACCACAGGATCGTTGCAATACAATGTACATCTAAAAAGGTTTATATAGCGCTGGCTAGACCCGAAGGTAACAGAGCGCTAAACCAGAGGAACATTGCGTTACAAGTTACATCAGTTACAATAGCGTAGTAAGGTACAGTAAACAAACAACGAGGTTGAGAGAATTTGTGGGAAAGGAGGGGAGGAAGGAGCCATAGCAGGGAGACAAGGAAGAACTGTGTCTAGTGTCCGGCTGGGTAGGTGATGGTCGAGGGGGAAACCAGGGCCAATCTCCTCATTAGCTGTCTAGCAGCACCACCGGGCATCAGCCATGTTGCTCAGCTCTCAACGTTAGGGAAAAAACATTTGGAATAGATACATAGGCTACAGTAACAGAGTCAAGTAGTGGAAGAGCATGTCCCCACTAAAGGATAGAGGTAAAGAAGGAGGTGGAGGGGTGGGAATACAAACACACCAGAGAAGGAGCTGGGGCTGCCAATTAGGCCGATGGGGGATGTGATCAAGGTCTGGTCGGAGTCTGGTGGCAGGGAAAACTGTGGCAGCCATCTTAGGGTCAGGCAAGGGATTGCTATTGCAGCATCCAAGATCAAAACTGCTTCCTGTGAAATTAAAGCAGTTTGTTTTGACGAAGTTGGCGTATTGCGCTGCAGTGTGCGGGATCTTCACGGAGCTTAGCTCCAAGCGACCATCGGACTGGGGTCGCAATGCACTGCAGAACAGATTAGCAGAGATTTTAGATACAGCATCTCTGGTTGGCAGCCATTTTACGTGTAGATTGGAGATCAGAAACCCTCACAGAGCAGTGTTAAAACATTCCTAACAAGCTCACCTCCAAACCACCGGCAGGAATGAACTTGGTGCCGACGCGCATCAAACATGGGCCAGCGCTGCAACAGGATGTAATATCACTGCGCAGGCACCGAAGATTTCGGCAGTATCCAGTTAGGTGACCACACGCAGTCCATCATCCACAACCAGCCGTTCTGTTGGGCACAGGTATTGCATCGGAGGTTGTCAGCGAGTAGTGAGCATTTCTTACAATAAAGCGCACTTAAGCTCACAACTTGCTGTGTTCGCTCCTCCATTTATTTCGCCCCATAAGTATTTTGCAGCTTAATTAAAGTTAATAAAATAGCTCGTTCATGTCACAGTTCACCGCAATTAACGAGTCAGGCACTCTGGCACAGGTATCGGTATATTACAACAGCAGTCCCGATAGAAGGGGGGGTAAATACCTTGTCACTTGGTGGATATATCCCTAGTAACATCAAACGGTTGATCCCGGTAGTGGTGTAATGTCGTGGATCGGCAAACCAAGACTTTCAAAAGTTAGTTGCTGAGTGGCCGCCATTTTGGACACTCGGTCGTCGGCAACCAACGGGGTTACAAATCATAATCCTGTACAAATTAGGCCACCTCGAGCCACGACAAAGGCATCCGTGTTTGCAGCGCACCTTCATAAACTGAAGTCTATAATTGCGATGTATTAACGGTCATCAGGAACTCTGGAATCTCGGCATTTCATCTCCGCTCCGATTGAGAGATGGGATCAGGCAGCCTCCCGGCAGGCCCAATCCAACATGGCCAACTATAGCCAATATTTAAAATTGACAACACAGATCCCTTAACACCCAGATCTCAATGCTCCACACTAAGTCCCAACACTCAGATTTGGTTGAAAGACACCTTAAAACTTGCACAAACTTAATAAACAGAAAAGTAGAACAATTCATGGATGGAAAGGTATACTTTTGTGCAATGATTTGCCTGAGTTTCTGAAGCCCTGGTGACACCGACAACCTTCAATAACTGAATGATTTGAAGTATTCAATTCCAGAGCAGATGAAGAAGAAGGGGTAAGGTTAAAAATATATATGTATATAATACAAATAGGAAGAAAGGAGGGTGGACTCTCTTGGCAGGGCTCATACATACAGTGTGAGAACGTTGATGAGGAAGAGTATAGTGATCTGTTGTAGGCATTTGTGCTGCTGTGCCAGGTATCAAAGAAGTCATATAGGGTGGGAACATGATTTGTGGAAGTGTTTTAAGGGGCTTTGTGCATGGTCAGTTCTTTTAAACATGGTTTTTAAAGATCTTTTAAGAGTTAAAGGTATGCTTGCAGCATTATTGATTTATGCATATGTGCCAGCGATCTAGACATAACTTCAAATGGTGCATGCTGGTTTGTGATTTATGAAGTTAGAGTTGTAGGTGATTAATTAATACTCATGGGCAAGGAAAGATGGGTTTGTGATATATGCATATGTAACAACAACATTAGTCAAAACTATTTCTGATTAGTTACACACATAGTAAGCAATGTTCTATGCAGACTACAATTATACAATTATAACCCAAATCTGGGGGCAGGATATTCAATCATTACCCTGCTACGGATAACTAACCTGGCTATGAGAAACTATAAACTGATCAGATGTAAAGGGGTTATGCAGAAAGTTAAAATAACTTGTGGTTTTGCAGGATAATTAATGGGTGTCAATGGTGGCAAACGCTTTTGCCAGGACAGAATACCCTTTCCATTCCCCTCTCTCACCATCGTAACGATGCCCCTCTGCAGAGGAGCAACAGGGACTACAGGGGTTGGTGCTGCTGCAGCTGCTGAAGATGCCATGTTTTTCCAGACAGGCTACGGGTTAAAGGGTTAGACGTGCTGGTACCTGTCAGGGACCGGTGCTAGAGTTTCACACGCTTTTACTCAGGCTCAGAAATACGGGCCAGCGCCACGCACGCTATTTATCACCTCACACGCTTTTGCACACACAACACACAACGGGACGCGTGTATTCATCAGACCCGAAAGCAGCGGGCGCTGGAGCGTAATCGCTTTGCTTTCTAAGCCTCAATCACAAGTCTAGTTCTTCTTTTGCCACTGATGTGGACGAAGGACTGATATGACAAATTTCCTGATCTACCACAATGAAGTGTGTAGACATAAAAAGCGGCAAAGGTACACTTTTCTACATGTTGAAGATGTATGATGCACACCCGCGATAAGTGATTTCAGTGGCCGTATTTTAATACAGAACTTGATTTGCACTGGTATTCTGTACCAACGTATTTTATATCCTTTGTGATTTAGGCATGTGATCCCCATTTTTATTTTTTAAACTAAAAAAAAGATAGCAGCTAATAAAATAACACCACAACTCACTAAATGCAATAGGTCCCGCATTTAAATGCAAGCTCCAATTGATTGCGACATTGACTTGGTTGCTGTGCGATACATCTTAACACCGCACTTCACATTGCAGCTAGTCGTCGAGGATCTCAACATTGGCTCACGTAGCTCGATGCAAGGACTCTGCATCTTAACACCCAGGACACAAGGTACTCTGGGTCTGATTTAACTCTTCGCAGAGGAGAATACTCTGTCACAAACGTAACAGATATCCCATGTAAATGGAACATGTTTACATTATCTGTGGTTATGATGAAAATCTAGTATGGTCAAGCACTCCTGGACTTGCTTTGGACAACAGTGATCAAGTTACTGAACTGCTAATCCATTTTGTTTTACATACACGGGGTCAGAGCCTAACCTTGTCACTAGAGAAGCTCAAGAATGCAACAGACTTCTTCAAAATAGAGGGCTTTTTTTCAGATTTTCTCAATGATCTTTCCAAGGAACAGTTCTATACTAGTAAAACAGCACTATGGCGCACTACCATATTTAACCTACTTAGCGTACATGAATCCAGGAATATTCCTTATGGTGCCAAACTCACAATCGTGCCTTCCAAAAATCTCAAAGCTGACCTTACCATTACCTTATACAAAAACGGCATAGTTATGATCCAAGCACCAGACATAGATCTAAATAAATTTGCTGACTTCTTCTCCATCCTCAAAGAACAAGTACATAATTCCTCTATGCACCCCCTGGGCATGGCATTGCTTCCTGACTCCTGTCGCAGCACCGGCTCTAAGTCCAAGGATAAGGGCCTACCATCTAGATCTACCAATGTTGCTGCCAATCCCCCTTCCACCACCTCACTCCTAACATAGGTCGGGTTGGCTGGATTCTCCCCAATGTGTTCCCCTCTCAGTTCAAATCTCGGAACTGTATCCCCCCTAGTGCTGTTAGAGAACTTACCTCCACTCCCCCAACCTCCAGCATCTTTCAATAAGACTGCGCCGCCGCCCCCGCTTCCTATCCTCGCTCCTCGCCTTCTCGCTTTGTAACTAACACACACTTCACCCTCAGCTCACCTAACTTTCACCTTAACAGTCCCATACCCACCCCACTGAGCTTGCCTAGCCCTCCTCTCTCCCCTCCTCCCTGTAACCAAGCCTTAGGGTGGTCAAGCTCCCCCGCCTGGCTTCCCGCTCACGCCGCCAGAACCTGTCCTGACCATCAGGTCCCCTGTCCGCAAGTACAACTTTCACCTAAGGACCTTGAAACCCTGAACACCAGAGCATCCAACATAGTTCAGAGAATCCAGAAATCCATATTAAATTTGAAGAACATCCTTTTCGTCACTGAACACTCCATCGCCACCCTCATGCCCTCCCTTAACTCAGTCCTTCCCCCGCTCACCATGCCTTCCCTCCAACCCATGCCGCTGGCCAGCAGACACTGTCTTGGCTGTTCTGATGAGGTGGTGCTGTCTGTGGATGGCGTCCTTGTGGGCTGCGTGGCTGTCTGGTGTGCGGTCGTGGAGCCATATCTTCTCCAGCTTCCGGCATGTTCGTTTGGTGGTCTGGAGTTCTTCGGTGAAACAGGCGGCTTTCTTGCTGGGGTGGTTGATGGAGGGTTTCTTGATCGGGGCAAGGGTGTTGGCACAGTCGTCGATCCACTGTCTGAAGATTTGGGCGGCGGCGTCTGTGTCGGTGGGGTTGGTGGGTGGGTCCTGGGCAAGGGTGGAGGCCAGCTGGTCTTTGCTCCAGCAGCGGCGAGGCAGCTGTTGGATGCGGTGGTGCGTGGTTGGTTTCTCGAAGGCGAAGTGGATGCATCTGTGGTTGGTCCCGTGGAGTTTGGTGGTGTGGTTGAAGGCGACGTGGGTGCTTGTGGAGAAGACGGGGTCGAGCGTGTGGCCGGCAGTGTGGGTAGCTTCGGTGATGAGCTGTCAGAGGCCGAGGTTGTCGAGGTTGTCAATCAGGGTGGCGGAGCTGGCGTCGTTGTTGTTGATGAGGTGGAAGTTCAGGTCCCCGAGGAGGATGTAGTCCGTGGAGGCGAGTGTGTGGGTGCTGGCGAGGTAGGCGATGGAGTTGCTGAAGAGGTCCCAGGGTCCAGGCGGTCTGTAGATGAGTGTTCCTCTGAGGGTGGTGTTGGGGTCGGTGTGGATCCGGAAGTGAAGGTGTTCGGCGGAGTTGAGGTAGTCGTCTGCGAGGGTGTGGACCTGGAGGGTGGACTTGTGGACGATGGCTATTCTTCGTCCCATCCCATTGTTGCGGTCTCGGCGGGAGATTTTGTAGCCATCCGTGATGGCAATGGCGATGTTAGGCACCCAGGAGTCGTTCCACCAGGTTTCGGTCAGGAAGGCAATGTCTGGGGCGGTGGTGTCGAGAAGGTCCCAGAGCTCGACGGCGTGTTTGCATGCGGAGGGGGTGTTGAAGAGTATGCAGCAGAGGTGGTTGGGTCTGGTCCGTGGGGGTATGGTGGTTCTGTCGCATGTAAAGTTGCAGGCGTGGCAGTAGAAGGGTCAGTGGGTGCGTTTCGGGGTGGCTTGGAAGCACTGAAACCACTATTCTTCACATTGTAGATGATGCTCTCCAAGCTCTAGACCAAGGCAAAACCTGTCCCTTGATCCTACTGGATCTATTTTCGGCATTCAACACAGTCAACCACAAGAAACTACTTGATTGATTGCTTCGAACACAGGATGGGTTTAGGAGGTACAGTCATCAAATGGTTTGGTTCCTTCCTCCAGAACCGCTCCCAGAGATTCTTAGTCAACGGTAACATGTCTGTTCCTTCCCCGATAACAATCAGTGTCCCACAACCCACGGTGTCCTCTACCCTCTTCAATCTTCACCTTGAACCGTTAATTGAAATACTCTGCACTGCCAACATCTCCTTCCATCTGAATGCCAATGATACTCAGATCTACATCAAAATCTTATCTCTAGAGGAGATTACCTATCTGAATGATGCCCTGAAACTGACTCTTCAATGGCTCGCCAACAACCAGCTCAAACAGAATGCCAAAAAATGCAGTCACTTATCATCCCCCCTAAAAACACCAATGACATCCTGGAATGGACTAACTTGATCACAGCACTTAACTGCACACCAACCATAGGGGATTCTGCCAAATCTCTCGGTATAACCTTAGACAGCAACCTGAATATGCATGAGCACATCAACTCAATGGCCAAATCTGCCAGGTTCCACCAGAGCTATTTGAGAAAACCAAAACCCTTCCTTGAAGCTAAGGACCTAAAAACCGCAGTTCAGGCGTTAATTGTCTCCAGAATTGAATACGGCTGCTCAACGGTATCTGGCCTACCAAAGACCTCCATGGCCCCCCAAAAAGGTTGCCTCAATGCAGCAGCTAGATTCTTATCAGGCTCAAAAATATTTGACCACATCACACCACATCTGAAGGCCCTGAACTGGCTTCCTTTTAAAGCCCGAATCTAGCTCAAAGTGACCCGTATCACACACAAAGCACTATACACAAACTTCCAGGCAAATCTCGCCCAGAACATCTTGGGGAATCAGAAACTCCTGGTCCTCCAGAGACTGTGTGCTCCAGCCACCCTGCTTCCATAAAGAAAAACGTATAACTGTACCTTCTCTGGGGCTTCACCAACAACCTCCATGAGAAGAATACCTTCTCTGTCAATCGTTAAAAAGGCAGCTAAAACCTTCCTAATGAGCAAATTCCTCACGTAACTTCCTTTTGTCGTGCATACTGCCTTGTGTCATTGCTTTTGTTCCTATGCAAAATTTCCTGTTCTGCTTGATTGCCCTTTCCTTGTACCGATTTCTTACTCCTTCAAATGTATTGCTAGTTCTCTCTACCTTTTGCTGTCATATCCCCCTCATATATAATTGCTGTTTTTCTCTATATGTTGCTGACATGTCGATCTGCTGATTATTGTATTATATTGATTATTGCATATAACCCTGGCTTTTGTCCTAATGTAGTCACTTCCCTCTATCCCTATCAATGTGTGTTGCCCTTGCTAAACCGGTACACAACGTGTTATCCCTGTAAAGCGCTCTGATACCCTAACGGGTCACGTTTGTGCTATATACACACCCAAACTTCGCACTCAATACAAAACCACTTTCATGTCTGAAACAGCCAGACCTAATGGCTCTGCCAATGCATGTTCCATTTGATGATAGTTATCAAAGCCACCCAGCAGTTATTCTAGAAGCTTATTCAATATTGTGCAGCTAATTGTTCTTGGGCAGCACTTCATCATCAATCAAGCGAGAGTTGTGGCAGAAAACCATGTCAAATAAGAAAGAAAACATCAATCCCTTTGTGTGTTTTCAGCTCAGCTGTACTTAGTGTATGAGCATAGACACACTTACCATTCCAAAGGACATTATGGTCAGAGCTAGCATCTCACACATTTGAAGGAAATACATCTAAGATTGTCTAAAAACGTAGAAAAAAAATCCCTAAGCAATATGTTTCTGAACTACAGAAAGCAGACAGATGCCTGTACAAAACAATGGGAATATGTTTTAGAAACAAATACATAATCAACTAGATCTAAGAATATATATTTAAACTACATTTAAATCTAAAAGTACAACAGGTGTCTCAAATCTTCTGAAATACATGAAGTATTACCCCCACCCTTTATTTCCATGGTCCCAAACAGACAAAATCAGTCAAGAAGATGTCTTTAACTCTGTCACCCAGCATCCTGTCACCCAGCATCCTACCCCCAGGCATGACTATTCGAAGCAGAATAAATGTAAGCCTGTAATGACTGGGGAGTAACTCAGTTACATGATGATAGTCATCTCATCTGAGCGGCCTGGGACTAGGAAGAAGGCAAATACCAGTGCAGCTCCCCATATCACAAGGTGAACCATGCACCCATAGTAAGAAAGAAAGAGGGGAAGCAAAAACAAAGCCATAAACACTAGACGTTACATGCAAGAAGGATGTGCAAAATGTCTTTGGATTACGTAATGCTGCATAGGTATGCACGGAGAAGAAAATGGTTGCTGGTTTTCTGTTGAGGATTGTGGTGCAAATAAGAATTAAGGGGCTTATTCACAAGCCCCTTGTGCCTCCAGTGCATCACTTTTTGTGACGCATCGGTGGTGCATTTTCCTGCCCCATATTTACAAGGACAGGTAAAGCCACCCTCCTTGGCTTTTCCTGTCCTTGTAGATACAGCCCCTTCACACGCTGCACTTTGCGTGCAAGGGGCGCTCCATCGGTGTTGCTGTGAGTGTTCCCACACAACACCCATGGAGCCCTTCCTGCACATAAACAATCATTCCAGCGACAAAGGCATCCTTGCACCATTGTGCCTGCATCGGCGCACGGCAGCCAATTGTGTGTCAGCGCAGGGTAGAGCGAAGGAATGCGACATATTATTGTAAATATGTCACATCCCTGTGCTTTGAAAGTGCTGCAGTATGGTGCAGCCAAAGGGCTTGCGGTGCAGCGCTGCTGCACTTTCTTGTAAATGAGCCCTGAAGTGTTTTGGGGGTAAATTGGGCTTTATTGCCATTGTGCTCAAAGGCTGTAACACACAGAGTACGACTATCTGTAAAGTGACGAAAGAGTTGTTAAAGTTCTGAATTCTCTGATTCCAAATGTCCCTTTCAGGGCGTAAGAGTCCATTCAGTAACAGGAAGTGAGTGATTATGACCTTGTGAGGAAAGAATCTGAAGAAGCACTGCTAGCCTGAATAGAGTTTCTCAGTAGGACATGTTCCAAATTTCTGGATGGGTAGTATGACGTTACAACGCATACTTTTACAACGCATACCTTTACAACGCATTTTTCACAATGCAACATCCATTACAACGCATTCCATTACAATGCATGCCATTACAACGAATTTTTAAAAACTACCTTTATAACGCATTCCATTACAAACGCATACTACCTTTACAACGCATACCATTACAACCCATACCATTACATTGCATGTATGGTAAGTATTGGATAGTGTAGGGGTAAATATTACTATTCTAACTCCAGGGGGTGCAACAGTAGGGTAAGTGTTGGATAGTGTAGGGGTAAAATGTACTATTCTAACTCCAGGGGGTGCAACAGTAGGGTAAGTGTTGGATAGTGTAAGGGTACTATGCGTTGTAATGGTATGCGTTGTAATGGTGTGCGTTGTAATGACTGCGTTGTAATGACATGAGTTGTAATTGTATGCGTTGTAGTGTCATGCGTGGTAATGGTTGCGTTGTAATGGCATGCGTTGTAAGGGATGTTGCGATGTAATGAATGCGTTGTAATGGTAGTGCGTTGTAAAAGTTGCGTTGTAAAGGTTGTTTCCCTCTGGATTCTATGCCCATGTTTCCAATTTTTGACAACCTAGATAAGGGTGGATACAACCTTTATTTCGTTGCTCCTCTTGAGGGCATCCATTTACAGGACATAATTCATGTAACATTCTTGATGTCAACATGATTTCTGATAGTGGGTATTTGGGAATGCGTGGCTTGCATAGCCATGCTACTTATTGGTGAGATTGTGGTAATACTGCTAGATGGTACTTATTACTCTGGTGCCCTGGTGCTGTTTGCATTGTGGCAGGGGCATTCAGTGTGTTCATAACCTATACTTAACCGTTTCCATATTTATTATATGCATATGATTCTACTTGCATGATTGATCATTTACTGCTCAGCATACCTGTATTCAAGTTGCTGCATCTGTTTGTGCTAGAGCAGTTCAGTACAACGCTGTTTCTAGTCACGTGCATTTTATGAAGTTTACTCACTCTGAAGCTACAGTTTGGATGGGTAATACCACAATCAGGTGGTGTGGTGTTACCCATGGTGCGGTAACGTCCTTGCATACTCAAGACGCTGTTATCTGAATACATTGAGATGGTAGGTGATTGTTTTCCCTTTGCCACTGTCTATGTATAAATAATCTTCCCCTATTGACTGGGCGCATGCCTTTCTCAGTTTCATTGGCAGGCATATTGTGCGAAAGTCCGCACAACAAAGTGTCCTTGCATGACATAAAAGATGTATTAACCCAAAGCACCCCAAAAATGTATCTTAACTAAATCTAAACCAAAAAAAGTTTATGTAAACAGAGGTGGGAGTCTAACGTGTTCGCACTGTGGTAGGGCCTAGGGAAGGAGAAGTTAACTGACTTGGGAAATTACTCTCTCTATCACTCCGTTGTCTGTAAAATTAAGTGAACGTTTCATTATGCTAGCAAGTGCTGCAAATTCTAACAGAAAATTAGAAACATTTGTTGGCTGGGAAACCATCCAATTCCTCTTTGCAACAGCAACTCATGAGATTTCTCTTCTGATTAAGTTTAGGCATTTTTTATTCATTGAATCCAAAAGTTTAACCATGCATTGTTACTTCCATCTGCAGAGATGATTGCTAATAAAACGGATCCCAAAAATAAGAGGTCAAAATATGCTGATAAACACCATGTGCTATGCTAACAGCAGGACTACAATTTAGCGAAAAACAGAATACTGCATGCAGATCTTGGCTTTTGTGTCATAAATCTTTGCATATGTGAGTGTATTACTACTTCTGCTTACAGTGCTGGCGACATTGGGATATCTTTTCAAATACTGTGCTATATGCCACAAATGTGACGTCAGAGGTCACTTGGAAAAGTCCTAGTTTAGGAAGACTGAAGGGAAAATGATCATCAGGCTTCAATCAATGATTCAACAGTGCATTTCAATCCACTGAGACATAGCTCCCAGTTCGATATTTAGGTAGTTTCCCACCTTTGAAAGGCAATTCGATTTACTGCTGTTTACTTCTGTCAAAGACAGAAGTAAATATGCTTCCAAGATTAGAATGGGGATACAATGCCCCTGGGGAGAAACAAAAGTAGAAAGTTAAACGTGAGAATGTACCATTACATCACATTTACACATGCAACGTTTTCCACCAGGCTTAAACTTTGTTGGAAAGTGGATTGTTAGCAGTGGCAGATTTGCATTTACCACTAGCGAAAATTCTACTAACACAATATAGGGCTTAGAATAGGTCTGAGAAAATCATTCCCATCCTTAACCCTTGGTAATTTGGCTGCAAGCAGGCAGGCTTAACTTCAAAGACAGGTATATAAAACATTTAAAAACACCAATTCAGTAAATAATTAAGACGCAACACACAATACAAATCCAACACCAATTTATAAAAATAGGAAATATTGGTATCTTTAAAATGACACCAAAATGAAAATGATGTGACAGTTTAAAGATTAGACACTTTCTATGGCTTAGAAACCAACATTGGCACTTTTGGACATTTGGTTGCCTCTGACAGGGACAAATTCACACTTAAAAACACACAAGATGATGGACAGAATGTTGCACAATGGCAAAACATTCACCCCCAGTCACAGATCTGGGTTTCATCCATCGTTATTTTGCTCACCAAGCCACCCCTGTTCAGACATGGCCATATGCAAATCAGTCTTGACCCTGTTCCTCATGGGATGCTCTGGGTTCTCCCGGTGAGGAAGGAAGTGGTCCAGTCCAGGGCCTTCTCTTGGATTTCGGTGTCGTGGAGGCGTGCTCTTAGTGTGCGGTGGCAGACTGTGTCGAAAGCGGCTGACAGGTCCAGGAGGATGAGGGCCGCGGTTTCTCCATTGTCGAGCAGGATCCTGATCTCGTCGGTGGCAGCGATGAGGGCAGTTTCGGTTCTGTGGTCGCTGCGGGACTCGGACTGGGATGGGTCCAGGATGTTGTTCTCTCCGAGGCAGCTGGTCAGTTGTTTATTGACGGCCTTTTCGATGACATTTGCCGGGAACGGGAGCAGCGAGATGGGGCGGAAGTTCTTGAGGTCCTTGGGGTCGGTCTTGGGTTTCTTTAGTAGGGCGTTGATCTCTGCGTGCTTCCAGCTCTCCGGGAAGGTCACTGTCTCAAACGAGATGTGATGGTTTTCCGGAGGTGCGGTGCGATGGTGCTGTTGGCTTTGTTGAAGATGTGGTGTTGGCAGGGGTTTTCCAGGGATCCGGAGTAGACGGTGTTCATGATCTTGATGGTGTCATCGTCATTGATGTTATTCCAGGCGAGCAGGCAGTTGGTGAGGGCGGTGGTCGTGGGAGCGGTGGTGTCGGTGGTTGCCGAGGTGGTGGCAGCATCGAAGCTGTCGTGGATCTACTCTCTTGTGATGGAAGAAGGTGGCCAGTGAGTCGCACAAGTCTTGTGATGGTGGGATGTCGTTGGCGTTGGAGCTGGGGTTGGAGAGTTCACGATGCTGAAGAGTTCTTTGCTGTTGTGAGCGTTGTTGTCTATGCGGTCTCTGAAGGCGGTCCTTTTGGCGGATCTGATGAGTTTGTGGTGTCGGCGGGTGGCGTTCCTGTGGACTGTGTAGCTTTCCGGTGTTCTTTCACGAGATTTTAACCATTCAGAGTGAGTTGCTATTTGCAACCAACCTAATTACTATTAATATTAATCTAGTAAATCAGACTGTGACTTTCTGCTATTCCTTATTTTGTGAACCGATCAATTTATACATAAGTTGTTCCACAAAATGAGTTTCTGGTCGCAAAAAAGACTGGTTTCAAATTGAGACTGCTTTTTACAACCAGAAAAATAGTACATATGGTGCTAAGTTCTGAAGGAACAGTTTCTCACTCTTCACCCATTCATCCCTGGAATAGAATCTATGAGACTGGGGTTACAAAATGACCATGCATTCAGATCATAGGTGGTGTGTTTGAATTTGGTGTGTGTGAAGTGGCAGTTTTTCTCTCTGAGCCTTCGCTGTTCTCCCTCTCTGATGCCTGCTGTAATAACATGCGGGAGGTGGAGAAAGTAGCAGAGATGCCAGCAGCAGCCCTCTGCCCTAAAAAAAAGCCTCAAATAGCTCCAATCTACCGGAAAATCCAGGTAGGTATGAAAGGTGAGACGATATAAACACAGGAAAGCTGGAAATACAACAATCTATGGTTTGGCAATATTGGGATTTATGAAAACCTTTGCTCGCACGCTAAAAACTTTGGCCTAGTTTAAATGTGTCTATTAAGTTTGTGAGAAGAGATGGCTGCGCCTTAGTCTTCATAATATGCAGCAACATTGAAGTAAAAGTGTCAACACCCTACATTTGTAACGCATCCACAAGCAGCTAAACTTCATAAAAAAAATATTCTAATTTTAATCCTATGTATTTATTTGTATAATATTAACGTAGGAAAAAGGAGTGGCAGATTGCTTTCAAAGAGCAAAAATTACACGTTTGTACCTAGTGGTTATAGAAGTAGTGGAAAACATTTAAAAATATTGGAGGGTAAGATAGGTGCACAGGTGAAAGAGACACGCTCTTTTATGCAGAAAAAAATGTTTTAGAAATAGGAGTCTCTAGTTGGCAGAGGTAGGTACTTTTGTACAAATAGGGACCCTTGCTTCTAGTCAGGGTAAGGGGGATACACACATTAGATAACCCCTGCTCACCCTCCTGGGTAGCTTGGCATGAGCAGACAGGCCTATCCCATAGGCAATGTGTAAAGTATTTGTACTCAAAACACACAGTAATACACTGATAACACCACAAATGAACACCACACCAATTTAGAGAAATAAAGTATCTTCATCTAAACTCAACAAGACCAAAACCACAAAAATTCAACATACATGTAATAAGAATATGACTTTAAAAAGGTTTCAAACAACTTGGACCATAGAAAACTATAGATCAGAGGTCTCCAACAGGTCGATCGCGAGCTACCGGTAGTTCGCCGAACCCCCATGAGTAGCTCGCGCCTTGCATCTAAATTTTGTAGCCTGTTATTGTCATTTATTATTCTTGGGCCTTTTTTTACAGCCGTTGCCTGCCCTCATCAAACCCAATCGCTCAGATTGGCCTAACTGAGCTTAGCTGGGGCGGGGCAGTCCAAAGATGATGACGCTATTGCTGATGTCAGCCTCCAGTCCACGCTACCGGCCTTTCACAGCCTGGCACCGCGTTCTTGATCCTCCAGCACGACGTGTGCTGGTGCACAGCAGCAGGTCCTGGGAAAGCCTGCTAGCATGCAGGTGGTGCAAGCAGTTTTTAACTGCAATGAACCCTCGCAACCTGCTTTTTTCTGCCTTGCAGCCTGGCAGAGAGGCGCTCTCCCTGGCAGGCCAGCGCCTGCAGGTCTCATCACAGGGGCAGGACACTTGGCGCATAGCGCGGTGCGATGGGCCCGCTGACAACAGACACTGTGTCCGGAGTGGCCAGCAGGGACAGTGAAGCGGAGGCTAGTGCGAGTGATGAAGGGGTCTAAACACCAGCCGGGGGAAGGGAGAGAACAAAGACGAATGAGAAAGGTGGTCGAGGCAGGTCGGGCTGCGTGGAGGTTCGAGAAGGAGGTAGCTGTGAGAGGTAAGGGAAGAGGAGGAAGAAAGGCAGATGAAAGTGAGAGGCAAGCGAGAAGCAGATCAATCGGTAAGCAATATACATCTTAATGCTGTTCTCCAGACTGCAGCCTTCTGTACTGTAAACATGCTGATTCGAGTGAGCTGAGTGATTTTAGTAAGGCAGCTCCGGGCTGTATGGTTAGCAGGCTACGCCGCAAATTCAGTAATGGTGCAGACAGTTCACAACGCTGGTGCAGGCAGCTCACAGCGCTGGTGCAGGCAGCTTACACTGGCCCGAGACACCACTGTGCTACCTCAGCTGTTATAAATGTTACCCGGTCCCTACCTAGTACCAAATGCAGTTGTTTGAAAGAAATGTGACCCGCAGATTTCAGAGCCATGGGGCTGCCAGGACAGGAATTTCAATGATGGTGGGGGCAAAAGAGCAGTAAGGAGTTTTAAGGTTGGTAATGATGGCTTGGAAGAAATTAGGCTTAAAGTCAATGAAACTGGGCGTGAGAGGGGTCTCTTCAAAAAATGTGCAAGTTTCCGAGCCTTCAGTAGCTCACGACAATTTTCACTGCTCAGAAGTAGCTCTCACTACAGAAAAGGTTGGAGACCCCTGCTATAGATGCATGATTTCTCTCAAAGTACCTGTAGTTGCGACAAAATTCACAAGCCAAAGAGCCGCAGAGATGGGAAGCGCAGAAAAATAAAGAGATGCATCAGTTCCTGAGACCATGGTGAGGCAATGCGATCGTTCTGTTGCACGCAAGAGAAGTGATGCGTCAAATCCAGTGTGTAGGGGGAAGTGATCCGTTGATTCTGAGGCAGTTCTGGTCCGCGGGTGATGCATTGGGAAAACGTGCCACACAGGTACGATGCATGAAAATCCGCGGTGCGTGGGCGATTGATGCAGCGGCGTAGATTGGTGCTGCGTCAGTTTCTTCAGTTGCGACCTATCAATGCGTCGGTTCTTGCAGTGGTGACAGGGGCTGCCTCCGTTTTTGCAGCGGCTTGACAATGCGTGGAGATTCTTGTCGCACATTGGTGCTGCGTCAGGAAAACTACCACAAGAAGAGCGATGCCTCGATTTTCTTGTAGTTGCGTTGCTTTTCCAGCTCCCAACAGCAGCAGGAACAATATCCAGAGGTCCACCACAGTCACTGGCACCACTTGGCAGGTCAGAACTCCCAGCAAGTAAGTTCAGGGGAGCTGGGGGTGAAGTGTTTGTGTCCCTGAGACTTCAGAACAGGAGGCAAACTCCACTCAATCCCTTGTAGATCTTCCTCAAGCAAAGGGACACAGCACACAGCAAAGTCCTTATCCTTTCCTTGGCAGAAACAGCTACTGCAGGCCAACCCCAGACAGTACACAGCAAAGGAGCAGTACTTCTCAGTTTCTCCAGCTCTTCTCCTTGGCAAAGGTTTCTCTTGATTCCAGAAGTAGTCTAAAATTCTGGGGTTTCAGGTAATACTTATACCCCAAAATGTATTTTTTCTCTTTGAGCAAGGGTCTCTCAGCCCAGTCCAAACCAATTCTGTCCTCACTGGTGCAGCATGACCGCAGGGGCTGGAGACAACATTATGCAAGGGAGACAGTCCCTATTCAATTGCAAGGAAAATCTTCTCCGACCACGCTAAATGTGAACCAGGCCTATATAGGTGTTAGTGAAAACTCCTCCCACTACTCTGAATGCAGCCTAGGTCTATTCAGCCCAGCCCTGACTCAATCGGGAAAGGCAGGACACACATCAACCTCTCCCCTCCAGTGGCCGTCTGAGAGAATGCACATCCCCAGCCCTTTCACTCCAAAACCAGACAGTCAATACACAAACAAGCAGAGGCACACAGAATGGTTAAACAAGAAAATGCCTAATTTCTAAAAGTATATCAAATCGGGGTTACGTCCTAGTCTAGCCACATCGGACGTAATACAATCTCAAAAAAGAAAGGGAATCCGGCCAACTTCTTTTGATGCCCTGCAGTTTATTCAAGCAGGCAAATGAACCAATATTCATATATTTACTTGGTGCTGGCTAAATTGCTTTGCCATTATTCAAAAACTTACAAACACAATTCCATTATTTGAATGCAAGCATATGCAAAAAATGATACCTAGTACATTTGGCATTAAGTAACATAGGTTAAATAATAATCATAGGTTACACAAGTGAAAAAACAGTCATAAAAAGTGCAAAAACAGTCACATTAACCGAAAAACATGTTATACCAGTCTTTTGTTTAACTGAAAAATAACCTCACAGTACTCTCATGACAAAGCTTTTACTTATAAGAGAAGTACTGGCCATGGGGATAAAGCTTTATGTCAATGGGAAAAAGAACTTTTAAGACTGTCCCTTTTTGTGACTTATGGGCATTATTTAAATAAATTCCCTAATGGGTTCAATGTAGAAAAGTGTCAACGCATATCAAATCCCTATATTAGTCAAGGGATTTTCATCAGGTCAGTGACAGGGTGTAATCTGGAAATAACAAAACAATAACAAAAAAATTGGTTGTCAGTACATAAAAAACGTCTCTTATTATTGTGGCCCTATTTATTGCTGGGAGTAATGAATTTTATCTGCACTTTTTGCTGTTTTCTGCGTATTCGTTTTTATTTTCAATAAAAAGGCAGCTATTTAAATTTTCAATCATGTGAATGTGAAGAAGCAGTATTTGTAAATTATCATTTAGCACTTGTATATTGGCTGTTTGATCTATAATAATAATTTGCTTACGCTATTTGGACATGAGCCTTATTTACTGCCAGTTTGCTATGTTTACTGGAGAGTCATGCTCACTTCAAGCACTGAGTTTTTCAATGGTCCATTGGATGGTTTCACATCTGAAACAGAAGTTACAACTAAGGTTTTTGTAATTTTGGTTTCTATCGCTATTTAGTGCAGTTTGTGTACTTGTGAAAAGAATATTGTTGCTTTGACTTACTTTAGTAAATGGAAACAATCTTAGCGGGTAGCCAGATGGTTTTTCACGGTCACAATTAAATGCTGAAACTTTGTTGTCCCGTTTATTTAAGACACGAAGGTGACCAGGTTTATCATTTCACATCTACAACATAAAGTTGTACACATGTTTTTGAAAATCCTATCTGTTCACTGCGGTGGTAGTGCGTGTTGCTTTTGCTTGATTGGGAAACATTGTTGCTATCAAACTTACTTGGTCACGGTTGAAGCATTGATTCATGCGTGCATTTGAGCTGGGAGCCAATTTCATTGGATTTTCTTATGGGAGTTAGGGCTTGTCTGTGATCTGTGGTTTGAAACAATTGTAACTTTATTGGTTTGTAAAACTCGAACCCGCTGCTCTCATCTTACGATCGCTTCTGTTTCCTTGGGTTGTTGGTTTAAGTGCGGCTAGCACTGTCCAGACAAAGTCTTTCTCCGAGTGTTTTGCTTCTATAAAGTGAGGAACCATTGGAGCTGTCAATGCTTGTTTTTTGATCCTTGAACAGTGTTGCAGAATGCTTTGATTGACTTGTTGATTCATTTTTCCCAAATATAATTTGAGGCATGGGCACCGAATTGCATAAAATGTGTTTTTTGTCCGACAGTTCCAAAAATGTGTTATGTGTCCTCTTTGTTCTGTTGTGAATAAATTCAGAACCTTCAATGGTGCTATCACAGGCCAAGCACTTGCCAAATTTATGATGGCCTTCTATAGGTTGCATATTCCATGGGGCTATTAAATCTTTCTTTTGTTTTTTTGGGTGTCCGATCAGCCCTCATAATTTGCTGTCCAATACTTCTACCTTTTTCATATCGAATAAAGGACGCTCCAATTGACATTCAAGTTGAGAAAGGAGATGCCAGTTTTTCAATATTATCTGGCAAAACTGGTGGGTATGTGGGCAAAAAGTGGTCTCACAGACTAGTTTCTCAAGAGGTTTGTTAGTTGCTTTTGTGAGTAGTTCTTCCCTTGGTGCATACCAAGCCCTTTATGTAGCATGCTTCAAAATTTTTTAGGGTAACCTCGTTCCTGGAGTTGATTACATAGTACTGCTGCATGAATCATGAAGTCCTCCTTTCTTGCGTAATTCCTTCTGATGCGTAACAGCTGTCCATACAGAAGGGTATCGCGTAAGCTCCTTGGGTGGGAGCTCTGGTAGTGCAGGATTGTATTCCTATCTGTCGACTTGCGATACAGGGTAGTCACTAACTTTTTCTCTTTTTTTTTTTTAAATGTTTTTTATTTATTGCAGGAAAAGAAAAGATAAAAGTAAAAAAAATCTCTTAACATACATATATCAAGAGCAAAGGTATCCAAACATAGATTTAACCATTAAATACATGCAGAGGATTGCAATTCATACATTCCCAAATATGAGTCATTTCGTTGCTGCCAGTAAAAAGAAAACGCAAAGAAAAAGAGTAAGTTCATCTCTCTAAGTATTTACATATATATCAAATAAACGTTCCCCAAATTTTTACCCTCCCTTTCAATTCCTTAGTACCCCTGAGCTTAGCCAATGAGAGTTCCATCGTATGTATTTCATTGATAAGATTCCACCACTCCATAACACTAGGAGGTTCCTTAGAGATCCAAGTCCGTGCTATGACCAACCTAGCACATGCGATAACAACAGTTATCAAATCTTTATACTTGCTATTAGTGTCTTGTATGTCTAACAATATTAAATGTGCCAAAAGTGTTGGAAGTGTAATTTGTCTACTGTTTAAAGCCGCTCTTAATCCTTTCCAAAACACAGTAAGTTCCGGGCATTGATAGAGCATATGTTCTATACCGGCGGCTTCCAGATTACATTTCAGATATTTAGTTCGCTCGCTAACAGCATTTCCAGATGTCCAACTGGCAATTCTTTGAGGTGTATAATAAATTTGGGTTACCGTTCTATAGAATTGAAGCCTTAGGCTTGAAGATTGAACCACTTGATTTATTTGTCTAAGCGAGCCTGCAATCTGGCTAGGGCTGATATTAACACCTAGTCTGTTAGTCCATTTGTCCGCCATGTTTGCACAATCTCCTTCTCTGTGGCTACTTAAGCAGGCATAGCTCTTGCTAATAAGTGAATTAGTATGCCTCGAATAGAGGCATTTTAAAGTATCTGAATGTTCTACTTTCTCAATTTTCATTTTATTGACCAAAAAGTATTTCATCTGAATGTATTTAAAATGCATAGCATCACTGATTTTATATAGTAATTTTAGTGCATTAAAGCTCAAAAAGCCATCCGAGCCATATAAGTCGCCTAGAGTACTTATGCCATGCTCAAGCCACAGGGCTCCAGCGCCATCAGAGAAGAAGCCTGGTATCCCTGGGTTCCCCCATATTTGCAGCTCAGCATTAAAAAATGAAATCTTATCTGAAGTCATAATTTGATCCCAAATTCATTTAATATGTCTCGCGGTCTTAAACTTGACTCTCTTGAAATAATTGGGGTCGTGCACACGGTACAAGAACTGATTGCTGTCTGGTCCCAACATAAAGTGATGGAAAAATAGAAGTATCATTTGTCAATAACCTACGTATACGTTGAAAAAAGGTTGCAAAAAAATACATTTTAAAATCCGGGAAATTTAGTCCCCCTTTTTCGATTGGGAGTTTCAGACAAGCCATTCATCTACGAGCTTTTTTATAGCCCCAAATATAGCTACTACATATACCCTCTATTTTTTCAATATATACGTTATTGAGTTGTAAGGGGATTGATCTAAATAAGTACAGTAATTTTGGTACGATCTTCATTTTTATTAAGTTTATTCGTCCTACCAAACTAAGTGGTATCTTATGCCAATTTTTTAAAGATACAGTTATTTCCTTAAGCAAGGGATCATAGTTCAGTGCTATAATTTTCTCTATTGCTGCAGCGAGCTTGACTCCTAAATAAATAGCATTAGTGGAGAGTCCCAATATCGATTGAGCAGGTTTGTAGTTAGCGATTACTTGGGTTTTACTCACATTTAGCTTATACCCTGATATCTCTCCAAATTTGCTAGCTTCTTCAATTATCTCAGGGATTGCCAAAACTAGATCTGTAGTAAATATGGCTATATCGTCCGCAAAAGCGGTTATTTTCAGGCTCTTGCCTCCATGTTGTATTGGTATTATATTATCTTGGGCTGTCAGTGCATTTAGAAATGGCTCCAGAGCTAGAGCGAAAAGCAGGGGTGATAAAGGACACCCCTGCCTAGTCCCCCTTTTAATTGCGAAGTTAGCTGAATTAATTCCAGCATAACTAACTATTGCCATTGGTTGTTCATACAAAGAGCGAACCCATCTGAGATATTGTCCCTGTATAGCAAATGCGCTCAGCGCTGCCCACAGATACTCCCACCCCACTCGGTCAAATGCTTTTTCCGCATCCAGCATAACCATTCCGAGTGGGGTGAGGGTAGTTGAGGCCACATCAAATGCAGTCACAGCGGTATTAATATGGGTAGTGGTGTCTCTCCCCACCACAAACCCATGTTGCTGGCAATTCACTAGACCTGGCATAATAGGAGCGAGACGATTGGCTAGAATTTTAGCGAAGACCTTGGCATCACTATTTATTAATGAGATGGGCCTATAAGACCCCCGGTCCTCTGACAGTTTGCCTTTTTTCAAAAAGAATATTATTTTTGCAGTTCTCCAAGATATAGGGGCACTTCCTGTTTGCCCTATAGAAACTATCACCAAATGAAAAAGCGGGAGAAGTTCTTTCTCGCAAATTTTATATAGTTCTATAGGCAAACATTCTTCTCCCGCAGTCTTACCAGAAGGTAGTGCTTGAATTGCTATCCCTATTTCAGTTTTAGTAATCTTAGAGCCAAGTTGTTTAATTGCTTCAGTATCTGGTCGCCTGGGCAGATATTTATCTAAATATTTTCTAATTTCTTCCTGAGGGGGTATGTTCTCTGGAGTATATAAATGGCAATAGTATTTAGCAAATTGTTCTAAAATTTGCTCCGATTTTTTATATTCAA
Organism: Lissotriton helveticus; assembly: GCF_964261635.1. NCBI lineage: Eukaryota > Metazoa > Chordata > Amphibia > Caudata > Salamandridae > Lissotriton > Lissotriton helveticus. Next base: position 594,781,410 of record NC_136063.1, on the reverse strand, counting down.
TAGAGTCTGACCCTTTTATTAATTTTATAGTAGATTTTGCTTTCTTGTCAGCTACCTTGTAAGCCAAGATCTTACCAATTCTATTGCCCCCTTCATATTAGGCCAGCTTATATTTATGTATTTTGGAGCTATGTTTTTCCCTAAGAGTCTTTTTTAGTGCCGACCTCAATGACACTAATCCTAGTCTTAACTCTTCAATATTTGTCTTACCCTGAATTACAGCATCTACCAATTGTTGTTCAGCTAATAGAATACTAGATGTAGTTAGCTTATCTACCCTCCGTTTTTCAGTATTTTTCCTTAAGATATATTGTTGCACATAACCTCTAATACTACATTTACACGCATCCCATACAAAATTGACCATGGTTGAATTGGTATTAAATGTTATACATTCCTTTATATGTGCTCTAATACCTAAAACAAATTCAGTATCTGTAAATAAATATCTAGGAAATGTAAACTGTCAGGGTGTTTGTTTTTTGTCCAGGGTTTTAAATTCGAACAATATAGGATTGTGGTCAGATGTAACTCTCGGGCAGAGTTCTATATTGCAATTATCCAAAATATTGTCTGTTGCCCATACCATATCAATTCTAGAACAGGCTCTATGGGGCACCGAATAATATGTAAACCCGGCTATAGTAGGATGTTTAGTACGCCAAACATCTTTCAAATTATGTATCCTACCCAATTCCACTATAGCTGCCCTAACTCTGTGCATCCTTATAGTATTACTTTTACTTGTGGAGTCCTTCTTATAATTCATAACACAATTAAAATCTCCCATTATCAATAATTCGCCCTCCCACTCAAGTAGTTCTATATTTAATTGTTCATAAAGCTTAGGTTCATCGGTGTTGGGACCATAAACCAAACAAAATACATAATATTTTGCAGAAAATTGCACCTGTGCAATTGCCCACCTCCCCCTATCATCAGCTGCAGTTTTGGTGATAGCCATGTGTGTTTCTGTTTCAAAATAGCTACCCCCCGGATTGATGCCCCTAACGTTGAGCAAACAACAAGATCGTAGCCCATTTGGGACAAAAGTTTGCGGTCTTGAAACCCAATAGGAGTTTCAGAAACAAATGCCATATGGGGTTTGTACATATTCATTTCTTCTTGCACCAATCTACTTTTGTCTTTACTATTGAGACCAGCAACGTTCCACACCAAACATCTAAGAGAAGACATATATTGTAACTAAATTTTTCAAGCTCCTCTGCATCATATATTGTTTAATATAAAAAGACACAAAAACTTTATCTCTACATCTGCCCATCTTTTTTCCTGCAATACAATTTTTCCCCTTTTAACCCCACCCCATACCAAATCCCAAACCCATCCCACCCAACCCACCCAAGAAAATCCAGAGGGAGAACTCCCCTCTATACCCTGCTGCAGATGGATGAGCAGCATCACGAAGTAGCAAGTGAAGAGACTATGCTCGGCTACCTCCGAATACAATACCACATTTCTTAATGAGAGAATAGAACCTAAATATGTTCAAAAAGATATGTACCAAAAACTAATTGCGTTGTAGCACCTTCCCACCCACTCCAACCTCCCTCTATTCTCCTCACCAAATATAAAAATTATAACGAATATATCAGTATATCAGTATTAAACAAATACTACCAGTATTTCCAACAGGCCAGGAGGCAACCAAAAAAAAAAGAAAAGGGAGTGGGGAAATAAGAGGTATGGGAGAAACAAAATATAATCTCAAAATGGACTTCTAGGAAGCATTAGTAAAGCTCTATTTAACCATACTGCCCATGCTCTAATACCCCATATCAATTTCTCCTATTATCTTCAGTTGCTTAATTTAGTCAATACCTGCTCAGCCTCCTTTTCTTCAGTAAAAAAGTATACCTGACTATTTTTAATAACCTTGAGCCTGGCTGGCTCTTGTAAATATACTATACATCCTAGTGCTTTAAATGAATCTATCATCTTGCGTAATTGCCATCGCCGGTCCATTGTTTCTTTACTCAAATCTGATCGAACAAAAAAGGTGAGGTTATCTACTGTAACTGGGTTATTGGGTTTAGCCTTTAAAGATACTGCTTGGCGTAGCAAAAAATTTCCAAAGTTGATCAATAATGGTCTTGGATATTTATTGTGTTTTTTCCTTTGAAATAGTGGCAACCGGTGAACTCTTTGTAATTGGGAGTCCCAGTCCCAATCAGACAAGTCAGCAAAGGCTTTCTGGAAAAGTTTCACAACGAAAGTCCTTGGATCCGCCCCTTCAGCTCCTTCAGGTATACCAAATAATCGAAGGTCATGCCTTCTTGCTCTGTTCTCTAAATCCTCAACCTTAGCTTCTAATTTAGCAATTCTTCCATTATGTAGTTGAGTTGAAGTTTCGGTTCTGGCAGCCCCTTCCTCAACCCCCACAACTTGCTGTTTCAATTCCTCAATTTCATGTGCTACACCACCTAACTTGCTAGATACTTCTAGCATAAAAGTCTGGAGTTTAGAGTTGTCTTCTCGTAATTGTAGGAAATGTAGCTGGCTCTCTTGTCGCTGGGCCATTAATGTCCTCATAATCAAATCCATAGAGGAAATGTTCAAATTCGAATTGTCGTCGCCCTCTTTTTCTCCATTTTGCGAGCATGTGATCATTCCCCCAGTTAATTCACCAAGTCCATTGAGTTCCGTTTCTAGAATTAAAGTAGATGTGGATAAGTCCCCAACCATCGACTTAGTAACAGTGACATTGCAGGTGTTTACTTCCCCAGGTTTTTCAGTAGCCCTTTTAGTTAGGGCTATATCAGTGGCCCCTTGTACCACCGGCGGTTGAATAGTTAAATCATGAGTCTGCAACCGTGAGGCGTCCCCAAGATAAGTAGTATCTAAGACGTTCGTCATAATATTATGTTCTGTGCTTGAACTTATGCTAGTACTGGTACACGTAGTTGTAACTTCTGTACTTAGTTCGCTAGCAACAGTAACCGTGGTAGGCATATCCAAAACTGTTACTCTTGGCCCCTGCACAGGAGAGGTTAAGATGGTAGAGCGCAAGGGTGTGTTTGAAGAGTTCCTCGGATTTAAGTCCTCTTCGGGGCTTGCTCCAGAGAGTCTCAAGGCCATACTTTTAACTCCACCCTTTGCCTGCATCAACTTTCTAATAGGGCTCTCGTCCCTATTCAATTTTCTCCCTTCAACATAATTTGCAGATATATCTCTAATCGAGGGGCTACTAATAGTTTTCTTCATCTTAGTCTTAACTTTGGCTTTACCCTTTTGTAAGCCTAATATTTTGGAAGCTTTAACATTATTGTCAATACTTTCTTGGCCTTCTTCATCCAGAATATCCTCATAATCCAAGTCTGGTCCCTCGACCATCTCTAGATCTATAGCAGTTACACCATCGTTATCCAGTGTCTCAATAGTTACGCCTCCTATTGTAGTATTATCCTCAGTATCAAGGTCTGTCAAACATAGGTTGGGAGTTATTTCACTCACATCGTGAGATTTTACTAGCTGATTAGCTTTTTTTAAAAGAGATTCCCCTATATAATCTCCTGTGAACTCCAAACGATTGTCAACCCTGTTTTCAGGTACGTTATCCGCTGCATTCTCCGTTCCTCCTGCTACCCCATCCCTCTCTGGCAATAGACTTGGCTCACATGTTCGGTCCACCTGAGTGTTTGCCGCCATTGCGTTAGAGATATCTATAAGGGGTGTCAATGTGCCTGTATCTAAACAGCTCTTGTGCATAGTAACCTGATCTAGTATTGGAATCCCAGCGTCCACAGAGCCTGTGTCTCTCAGCTTGTTTGCCTCATCAGTTAAACTTACAGCATATACAGCATATATATCTTGCGCACGTTCCTTCGTACCATTAGTAGTGTTGCCTATTGAGTCTACCACAAACACTGGAGGTCTAATAAGTTGTTTCAAAGTAGGTTGCACTGTGATTATAATACCTGTCCCTACTGGGGCCGCCATTGTTTTCTGCCCGGTGGCCGTACCAGATAAAACCGCCGTCTTTACCTTCTCAGCCGCCGGAGAATCCACTTTGACAGTTTTCCTCGTAGAGCGTGTGTTTTGTTTAGAAGCCATTTCCTCTTCGTTCTGCTCTGGCTCCTGCACCTCACTGCCGGTCAGAAGTGCTAGAGCCACTCGTTTTGCCCAGCGTCCCAGAGCCAGCCGACTCAGAGCAAGCCTCCACACAAGTAGCGTCTGCCACCCCCAGCGGGAGTTCAACAACCTCATCCGCCGATGGCAGGTTGGACTGTTGTACCTGGAGTCTGTGTCAAAGATCCGTGGATTAGCGCTCGCCACACCGCACCCTGCATGCAGTCCCTCGCATATCCCGCAGCCAGAACGCCCAATTATTCGAGGGCTGGGTTTGCCATTGCCATTGCTCGACAGCCCCGCCTTCAGCCGTAGTCTTGATCCGTTATCGGTTGTCGGTTACCTGCGGCACTGCAGAACCGCGGTTCAGCGTCGCCCTTGCTATTGCATCGCCTTGCCTTGGTAAAGATTTATAGAGAATCCAATTCCAATACCATGCCGATTCTCATAATTTCAGGAAAGGTTCTCTCTCTGCATAGTGTTAACAGAGGAGTCGCGAGCTTCTCGACCTTGCTACCTTCGCTGGCGGCAACAATCCGCCATCTTGGCTCCTCCCCCCATCTTGGCTCCTCCCCGTCACTAACTTTTTCTCATAAGGTATTACTTCCACATCAAGGAACGTTAAGTTGGTTTTGCTTTTATTAATGCTGAATATTATATCTGGATGTCTTACAATGAGCCAATCATATTGGAGATTGGAGTTATTCTTTGCCAATCCAGATGCAACAAAAGTCATCTATATATCTGAACCATTGTTGGATATGGCCCACATATGCATTATTGTTGTGTATGTACTTGTCCTCATAGCAAGCCATGAAAAGCACCGCCATTTCAGGAGCAAAGGGACATCCCATCGCTGGCCCTCTTGTCTGCATAAAGAAAGTATCATAAAAATTAAAGTTGTTTTTCTTTAATGCTATTTCTGATAACTTCAAAATGAACTCTGTGGGCACTATGTGTGGTTGATTCCTTGTTTCAACATAATATTCCATCGTTAGTAATGCTTCTTCTTGAGGAATCTGAGTAAATAATGAGATAACGTCTAGTGTGACTAACCATTGAGGTTCAGGATCAAAAGACTGGTCTTCAATTTTTGTTATGAAGTCCATTGTGTCTCTTATATAAGAGGGTACTTGTTAAATGAATGGTTTTAGGAAGACATCCACATTCTTTGCCATGGGTTCCATCACTGAGGCACACCCAGAGACGATTGGTCTCGAATACGCAGAAAACAGCACAAAGTTCAGGTAAAATGTATTACTCCCAGTAATAAATAGGGCCACAATAATAAAATAAGGTTTTTAAAAACTGACACCCATTTTATTTGTTATTATTTTGTTACTTCTAGATTACACCGTGTATTTCCTTTTTTCACTTGTGTTACCTATGGTTATGTTTTCACTTATGTCACTTAATGCCAAATGTACTTGGTATCATTTTTTGTATATGCTTGCATTCAAATAATGCAATTGTGTTTGTAGGTTTTTGAATAATGGAAAGCAATTTAGCCAGAACCAAGTAAATATATGAATATTGGTTTGTTTGCCTGCTTGAACAAACAGTAGGGCATTAAAATAAGTTGGCCGGATTACGTTTCTTTTTTGTAATTTCTAAAGGTGGCATTTTCAAACACACAAGGTAAAACCTATCTTTACTAAAATATGTGCTATTAAATTCTGAGTTCAGAGAGTCTAAATGTTAATCCTCTATCTTGTCCCAATGGGAAGTTATATTTATAAGATGTTAACAATAAACTCCCATTCTAATCTATGGGGCAAGATAGCCTTGCAATAGTAAAAATCTAAATTGGCTGTATTTCACTATCAGGACATGTCACACACACCAGTGCGTGTCCTACCTTTCACATAAACTGCACCCTGCCCAGGGGGGTACCTTGGACCTACCATTGGGGTGCCTCACATGTAAAAAAGGGAAGTTTAGAGCCTGGCAAGTGGGCACACTTGCCAAGTTGACATGGCAGTTAACAACTGCGCACAGACGCCGCAGTGGCAGGTCTGAGTTGCTTTTTCACAGCTTCTCATGTGGGTGGCACAATCAGTGTAACAGGCCCACTAGTAGCATTTGATTTACAGGCCTTGGCACACTTCATTGCACTTTACTAGGGACTTACCAGTAAATCAAATGTGCCAAGCAGGGAGAACCAATTGTAACAACAATTTACACAGAGAGCATATGCACTTTAGCACTGATCAGCAGTGGTAAAGTGCCCAGAGTTCCATAGCCAACATCAACAGGTCAGGAATAAATAGGAGGAATAGCAAACAGTTTGGGGATAACCCTGCAAAAAGGTCCAAGTCCAACAAAGGGCTTTAAAAGGTATAATGAAGGGAGGGCCAGATTCAGAAGGGGAGGTGGTGGTTAGGGTAGGTATTGCGAAAGGAGGAATATTTTTAGTTTTTTTTCCAGAAATGTAAAATTGTGGGGAAGGGGAGGACTGGGAATCCAAAGCATCCCTGGAAATTTTGTCCGACCAGCCCTCGGACGGGGCCGGGCTGTGCAAGTGTGAAGCACTGCTGCTTTTGTCTCTGGGGGTCGATACTGCAGCACTGCTGCGAGCAACCCCAGTAACAAAACTGGCTCCCACCATTGCAAAATCAGCCCCCACCCTTCCAGCCTCCCAGGAAAAAGCCCCATGCCCATGTGGGAGCAGGACTCAGACAAATGGGCATTTTATTCCTCATGATGGGGACTAGCGGAAGGAGGTATATTGTAAGCATGGGCGGATTTTGCGGATCCACGATTCACGAATTTGCGTATTCACGGATCGTGGATCCGCAAAATCCGCGTATTTGCGGATTTTCGTAATTGCGGATTTGGGGCGGGGCTTCCATGCGAGTGCACATGCCTCTTGTGTGTTTAAAAGGTCAGATACCGATCAGAGACAGCTGCCCAGCCTTGACAACGCTCACGATTGTTTTCGGGGCCGCTAAATGAGTCACTGAATTTAAGCTTCAACTAGGGCTCATGCTTACATGATATCTGTAAGTGCTTCCGGTTGAGGTTTCATTTTGTGCCAGCCCAGGACCATCGTGCCAGAATGAACCCTGCCCTTCATATTTATTCAAGAAGACGCCACCGTTTTGGGAAGAGGGCACAGCTGCCTGGCCTGTAAACTATTTTACGATGGCGCCGGCAAGCTGCCAGCGCCATCCTAAAATAGTTGCTACATTAGCTTCAACAGGAAGCGTGAATAGATAAAATAAAGCAGATGCACGAGCGCCTGCTTGATTTTATCTATTAGTGCTTCCTGTTGAAGCTAATTTAGTAACTATTTTACGATGGCGCTGGCAGCTTGCCGGCGCCATCGTAAAATAGTTACAACAACAGGCTTGAACTTTTGACCTAGGAATCCGCCGCTCGCGGATTGCGAATTTTCGGTAAATTCGCGAGAGTTCGCGGATCGCGAATTTACCGAAAATCCGCAAAATCCGCGAGCGGAGCGGATTTAGCGCTCATGCTTAGTATATTACCTTATATTTCTTTTATTTCTTGCCCTGGAATCTTCAGTTCCATCAAAGTTATGATGTGGCCAGACAGGAAGCTCTAAAGAGATAATGCACATGCTATACACTTATGTTAGAAATGGGGGTCACTTGTTGGCAATGGTTTTCACCATTGTCCAAGTAGGGACCCTTCTTCCTAGTCAGGGTAAGGGGGATACACTACTAAAATAACCCCTGCTCACCCCCTTTGTAGCTTGGCACGAGCAGACAAGCTTATCTCAGAGGCAGTGTGTAAAGCATTTTTGCACACATACAGTAATACAGCGAAAACACTACAAATGAACACCACAACAGTTTAGAAAAATAGGTAATCTTTATTTAAACAAAACAAGATCAAAACAACAAAAATCCACAATACGGTTATCAAAATCAGCTTCTTAGAAGGTAAAAACAGTTCTGTGCATAGCAACCTATAGATGAGACACTTTAAACACAAAGTACCTTGGATGCGTCAAAATCAAAAACAAGAACAGCCACAGGGAAGGTGTTGCATTGGTTCCTTACGCGCAGGGGTGGGGATGTGTTGGTTCCTTTCTTCAGGGCAGGTGATGCATCGGTTCCTTACTGTCAAGCAGGGTAGGTGATGTGTCAGTTCCTTACTGAAGGGGTGGTGGTACATCGGTTTCTTACTCTGCTGTTATGGGGTATGTGATGCGTTGGTTCCTTACTGCAGCCCCGGTGTCCTTGTAGACTTGGCACCCCGGTGCGATGCGTGGGGATCAGGGATGCATCGGTTCTTGATGTGGCAGCGGCAACTGCACTTCATAGGTTTCTTCAGGTGCGGTCCCACGATGCATTGGTTCTTGCAGCTGCACAGCAGGGCCTGCCTCGGAATCCGTGAGGTGATCTCCATAAATCGGTGCACTCGATGCAGTATTCTGCGATTTCTCCAGCCGCAGGCAGGCGATGCATCAGTTACAGGTGCAGATGCGTGTCGTGCCACAAGCCCTTTGACGGACCTGTATTCTTACTAGATTCCACAGGAACGATGAGCCGTTCCCTACATTCCCTGAAAATAGAGTCTGGATGAATACTAAAAGACTCCTTCACAGATAACTGTCTCCGAGGAGTTGGGGGAAAGAGTCATAGAGTGACCACCACTCTTTCCCCTGCTTGAGGGACGGGTAACGTCAGTGAAGAAGGACAGGAAACAATGAGGGCTTTTAAGAAATAGGGAGACCTATTAGTATGTAGTATAATGTGACTAGTTACACTATAAGGCAGTTGTAATGCATGTCATGTCTAAATATGTAGATCCACTTACCAGCAAAATAGCCTCAAAACTTCTTTAAAGAAGAGATTCATGAGTTTACGTCATTCCCCTTGTAGCTGCAGGAGGCTTGTGCCGAAACGTGACAATGTCAAAATAATATAGATGTAGTCCTTTCTTTGACTGACAGGCTGGTGAACCCTAAGACAATGAAGTACAATAAGATGGGGTTCCAACAGTTTGTATTCTCAAAAGGGTTAGCAGAATTACTAGTGTCCTCTAAAGCAAGGCAAATGACCAGGAAATACCAGGAACAGAGTTGAAGTGGCCTTCTGTAACAGAGGTGGTAGAGCATGGGAGCTTGTGCATATTTCAGCCTGGGAATGCCAAGAACAGAAGCAGAGTGCTCTTCTGTACCAAACGCGGGAGAGCACGGGAGAGGCGTGGGTGTTTTTCAGCCCAGGAGGCTTTAAAGTCAGCAGCTGATACTGAACGTGCAGCGGGCGGGGAGAGAGTAATAGAGTGTCTGAAAATGACCATGCTACAATCCGCCTCAGCGTCTGAATCCAGCTGAGTGGAAGAACGGATAATAAGGCACGCACATTTACGGGAGTGAGATTCTTGATAGGGGGTCACGGGGAAAGGAAAGTAAGCTAGCTAGCTAATTAAGCACAACAAACGAGGTCAGGATTTCAACGCCGAGAGCGAGCTGGATACAATGTTGCAATTCCTTCCTTGAACAGTCCGCAGTCAGACGTTGATGAGAAACGGGGCGTGGTTACGAGATCGGAACAGTAAGCCAAGCAAAGGCTTGTTCCGGAAACGTCACTTTAAACAAAAGAGGGGATGTGTACAAATAAACCGTTATTTGTGCACACTTGAAGGCAGTAAAGGATAATCTCAAAAGAAAAAGCATCCTTAAACGAGACATGCATTAACACAAGGCCTGACTCTGGGCCCAGTATATGGAACAAGAGGCCTTAACCCTGACAATGTGTCGCGCTTCTCTTAGTTGCGTTGTTTTTCCAGCTCCCAACAGCAGAATCAACCTCCAGAGGCCCAGAACAGCAGCAGGCACCTCTTGGCAGATCAGAACTCCCATCAAGGAAGTTCAGGGGCGCTGGGGGTGAAGTCTTTGTGTTCCTAAGACTTCAGAACAGGAGGAAAGCTCTACTTCAAGCCCTTGGAGATCTTCCTCAAGCAGGGGACACAGCACACAGCAAAGTCATCGTCCTTTCCTTCGCAGAAACAGTCACTGCAGGCCAACCCCAGAGAGCACACAGCACAGAGGCAGTACTTTTGCTTCAGTTTCTCCAGATCTTCTCCTTGGCATAGGTTCCTCTTGAATTCCAGAAGTAATCTAAAGTTCAGAGGTCTGGGCCCCAACATTTATAGTCCATTTCTCTTTGTTCTCTCGTGCCAGAGAGGCTTTGTGCTCAGTCTAACCCAGTTCTGTCCTCTCTGGTGCAGCTTCCTGGCAGGAGGTGAAGACAGCATTGTGTAAGGCAGACCTGGCCCATTCAGGTGAAAGAAAATCTCCTCCCCTACTCTAAATGCAGCCCAGGTTAATTCAGCCCAGCCCTGACTCATCCAGGAAAGGCAGAACGCACCTCAACCCCCCCCCCCAGTGCCTGTCTACAGTGAATGCACATCCCCAGTCTCTGTCACTCCAAAGCTAGAAAGTTAATGTGCAAACAAGAAGAGGCACACAGGATGGCTCAGCAAGAAAATACCCACCTTCTAAAAGTGGTATTTTTAAACACAGAATGTAAAAATCATCCTCCTAAAAGATGCGTCTTTATATTCTGAGTTCAGGCATAATAAACTTTATCTTCCTATCTTGTCCCAAAGGATAGACATATTTATAAGATGTCATAAATAAACTCCCATTCTATCCCATGGGACAGATAGCCTTTCAATAGTGAAAAACAAAATACACTGTAGCACACTATCAGGACTTGTCCCACACATCAGGACATGTCCTACCCTTCACAAACACTGCACCCTGCCCACAGGGGTACCTTGGGCCTACCTTAAGGGTGACTCCCATGTCAGGAAATAGAAGGTTAAGGCCTGGCAAGTGGGTGCACTTGCCAGGTCGACATGACAGTAGAGACTGCGTGCAGAACCCTTTGAAAGGCTGCTTGTGTGGGTGGCATAATTAGTGCTGCAGGCCCACTAGCAGCATTTGATTTACAGGCCCTGGGCACACACAGAGCACTGTACTAGGGACTTAGTAGGAAATCAAATGAGCCAACCATGGAAACACCAATCCATAACAATTTACACAGAGAGCATATGCACTTTAGCACTGATTAGCAGAGGTAAAGTGCCCAGAGTCACAAAACCAACAAAAACAGGTCAGAAACAGGAGGCCAAAAAGCAAAAAAATCTGTGGATAAACCAGCTGAAGAAGCCAGGTCTAACAACGTATATGCAGGAATACCGTGCTATACCATATTGCTAGCTAAGGTGGCCCTCAAAAATGGGGCTTTACCACAGGAGTCAGAGTTAAAGCAGCCATCAGTTTTCAGTTTTCTGCCGTTTTTTATGCAGGAATTTCATCAACTTTAAGCTGATGAAAAGTCCACTTAATGCCAGTAAGAGGCATTGCGTCTAGTAATTTTCAAACTGGCCAGAAACTCCATTTCTAGGAGAATCGGAAATCAAAGCCTAGTTAGAAAGATGGACTTACCTGGGGTAAGTCAACCAGAGGTTAAATACATAATACAAATCAGAGAATGACGTTTTGACATTATCACACAATAGAAAAGAGGCATATGACTGTAATTGAATACATTGTATTTTGTATATTTATCAAACCTATTCATTACTAATAACTCTAATATCCCCTGGATACGGGAACATCATTTTTGTAATGTGCTTATGATGTCACCCATTAAGCTTCAATGTACATTGCAACAGCATGATCTTCACACCTTGTTATGATAAGGAGAAAAACAAGACCATTGTGTTAATGTTCAAATGAGATGCAATGTCACGGCATGGACATGTAGATCATCATTGTACCTGTGAAATGCAACTTTGGAAACCAGGACTTTGAAATCAAGGGCCAGCTTAACAAAGAAACATGTACAAAGTTCCATATGTAAGAAAAGTGCTTGAACTAAGCATACCCGAGTGACAGCCAATAACCCACTTTAACTATTTCTAAACAGGTGATCCAGCACTCAGGAACTTATAATTTTCCAAAGACAGGGCCCAATTTCCATTACCCAACAAGCTCCTTTGCGCTGGGATTAGCGTGATTCTAAAAAATCCACACTGATTTACCAATCTCCATTATTATGCTCTTCCTAATTTACCAAATATGGCGATGCAATCTTTACATTGTTGATCATGCAGACAAATCAATACTCATGAATAAAAATACTCTAATAAAGACAGACTCATTTGTATATTAATACCATTTATCTAAATAATGTAAATAAATGCTCATTAAGTGCCAAAATACAGCACCAATCATAGACTGTCAAAAAGCAAACAACATCAGAAGAGAAAATTACATATTCATAATCAATGACAATGGATTAAGGAGTGGATAGGAGAAGAGGCAAAATATTCAGAGACAAAATACATTTGCAAACGTTATGCAAATTTGGATATCAGGCTATACTAACCCAATTAGGAAACACTATCTCCTGGACAGAGAAACAGCAAGGGCCCCTCAAGAAGATTTGAAGAGGCAAAGTATAAGTCAGGAAACGGGAAGAACAGCAAACTGACGACATGTGACAATCTCACCCCAACAGTCAGCAAAGATGTCTGTCCTAAACCCCTCCCTCCGGGCACCTCAATTATACCCTAAAATCCAAAAGACCAACCCATAGAAGTATCTAACTTAGGTCATGCTTCACATTTCATTGGTTAAGGAAGGGGGTGTACTGTCACATCACTCTCTACGCGCACATAGTTTTTAAAGACTTCTTTGTTTTAGTCATCTATAGGACATCAACTTTTCTCCCCAGGAAATAAAGTTCAAGTCTCTATCATTGGTTTCCTCTTCCCGACAATTATCTATTACTTTGTATAACTTTTCCGCTGATCGCCTCTTCTGTGGAGGAAGCTTCCCTCCACGTTCATAACATTGTTCTTTTCATTCGGATCTTGGCAGGCGCTCCGGATTCGAAGGACAAAGTCACGTTCCTCTTTCCCTCTTGCTCACATTTTCATATTTTCTAGGATTACATTTTTCATCGCAGTTGACTTTAACCCTTTATCTGTCATGCAGAACGAAACCCATGCTTGTGTCTACAGTGAATAAAACACAAACATATATTTTCCATTTGAAATGCATTTCTCTACGCACCAACCCAAATGCTGCATTTATCCCCGCGCAACCCATATTAACATTTGCATTATAGCTGTTATAAATAACGTGCACTAAAGCAGCATTAGTCCTTTATTTTTCATTATTCAAAAGCATTTTTGCTGCCTACTTCAGTAGTTTAGTTCGTGCTTGGGCAGAAGCATTTTTGTCAAATCTTTCTTGTTTGTTTTTCACTGCACAGGGTTAGTAAATGTTACTGAGGATTCAATCCGAGCAGGTTTTATTTTACGCGAAAACCCTGCTCCATCACAGGCAAATAGATTAACAAATAAAAAAAACATGTCAAAGAGGCATGGGCACAGGAGGGGAAGGAGACAATATCCAAATCTAACATAACACAAAGGGTTCCAACGAGTTCTCTTGCAAGAGTTAATTTTTTACTAGAACTTTTTGAACCACCCATACCTGAACACCTACAGTACTTGGCCATTTGAACTGGCGAAACAGAAGTACGAAACCTCTCTCCCCCAAGAAGTAGATGTTCTCACGGCCTTACCTCCATTTACTAGTCTCAGCTCTAGAGCAGATTACATTGAGGAGAACCCATCACCTGCGCCCAATAAAAGGGGCCTTTCTCAATAAATTGAGAATTTGGCAGCACAATTTGCTATATGGTCATTGCTAGTTACTATGGCCATTGGGCCCTGTGTGGTGCCCATAGAATAAATCTTTCTCCTACTTCTTCCAGCATGACATAGGTCTCCCTGCATGTTAATTTATAATAAAAAGTACAGAATGAACTGCTAATTACTTGCAGCACAAAGTCACAAAGTAAGGCCTCTTTATTGAGGAACGCTTGCACAAAACATGCTATATAACAGGAGGTCATAAAAAAAATCAGACAGTAAGAAATAGTATAAGTTAATAGCACGGGGAAGCTTTGCTCTTATTGCTGTAGAGAAATGGTGACTCGTGATAGTAGTTTTGAAAATGAATGTTTTATTCTTCAATATTTTATTTTTAATCTTTCATATGTAATAGCATCTTTAATGCTCAGCATTATGTTCCAATTCCATGCTTATCCAATAAAGAGAATCAGTGATGGGATTAAAGGAGAGTAAATAGACTCTCATGGGACTCTTTGGGGATATAAATATGTTTGAACATACTTCATTTGTGTCCCTTTCTGATGGACGTGGATGGATTGTGCATAATAGGTCTCTAGGGATGTCAGAAAGCAGACATTCTCAGCAGTCTTTTCCAATCAAAGTTCATGGAATAAAGACCTCACAAGGGAAATATCGGCTAAAGAGGTTTTTTAATATATTTTGGGTGATGCTTCTCTTGCTTAAGAGAAAGCAAAGAAACATCTGGATATAGTTGTTAAAGTTAAAGGCCCTGTTCCCAGATGGTATTCGTCCAAGAGTGAAGCAAGCAACATAATGCTTTTAAGGGATTTTCTTTAGCTTTGTCTTTCAGAACTGAATTAAAATATGCTTGGTATGAAAAGGCTACATGGGACAGCAATATACAAGCAAGAGGCTGCATCTTTTACTGGTGATCACAGATGTATATATCTAATATCTGATCCTGGGGTATTTCTGTACTAGATTACTGCAGTGGAGTGTGTAAACTGTACTCAAAACCCCTGAACATTGATACGAAAATACACAGTTTCAAGTGGCATAAATGTGTACTCTCGATGCATCTCGAGACTTCAAAGATAAATAAGAGAACTAAGTGCTCACTAACGCTTTAGAAACAGATCTAGTACAAAATGAACAATGACACATTACATGAAATCTCGAAACACAACGGGAGAGATGGAGGTACATCAACGCACACCATTTACAAGCAAGAATCAAGAAAACACAAGTGCCATGGCTGGAGATATAAGGCCCCATTTGATGTCTATATCAAGGGTATTCCAATTAGTGTCTGGCGGAAGAGCTATCCACAGTACCAAATGGAAGAGGAGGCCTCACCCACTATTTGTGGCATGCTTCACCATAGGCTACCTCATCTCACTCAAGTGAGATATTACTACCAGGGTGGACTCAACCTCAAATATGAGGGAGTTCTTAGCTAAAACAAACTGGATAAGAAGGGATCCAGATATGCTAACAATACCTAAAGGGTAACCCAGGATAATGAATGTATTTAATGAGTACCTTCGATATGCCTAAACACAACAATGGGATGGAGTACGGGTACAATGGGCCCACCATCTGTCACAAGGCAACATGTTTCTGCCCTTACATTTGCCAATACTAGTCAGGGGAATTCTTCAGGGCCAATGCGAGTCACTATCTCTATCACTCACACTAAGACAGTGATAAGAAGAATATCGGTATTAAAGTGAGTCCTAAAATGACACCTCAGGCTAAAGTTCCTAAAATATATCAGAACAAAACAAAAACAAAAAAACATTTTAACAGCATTATTGGACTTGCAATTAGCACTCAAGTGGAGCATTACAACCAGGGTGCTAACACTGATCTGTGCAATAAAATTAGCGACACTTCACTGCAAATAGGGAAACACACGGGTATGGTGGACACATGCATATACCTAATATTTGGCTGCTTACCCTACTATTAGGAGGAAAAACATTATGGTCTAGGTGAAGATAGTATCCTCTGTAGTCACACTGTAGTTATCTAAAATAGTGACATAAAAGTATTCATTTTCTCCACAAACATCTTGCTTGCAAACCCCATAACAATAGGAAAGCTAGTGGAGACAAGATGGGGGAACTCGATGTGAAATTTATTTATTTATTTATATGCTTATAAAGCGCCTGAGTCAATTCCCGAAGGGATATCTCTGCGCTTTTGCTTGCACTGGACAGTTGCTCTAGAGATACAGTTTTGGAAGAGGAGATAAGCTAAATTTATGACAATGTAAAGAGGTGTGTTTTAAGTTTTTTCCTAAATGATTCAAGATTCCTGATCTGTTTCAGTGCGGAGGGTAGGGAGTTCCAAAGGATTGGTCCTTTATATGACAGAGCTCGACCGCCTTGTCTAGCTCTTTTTATCTTAGGGACCTGTAGCAACTGGTGGTTGCTTGAACGTAGAGTGCGTCCGGGGATGTAGGGGACACATTTTTCTTTTAGGTATTTGGGGCTAGTTCCAAACAGGCATCTGTGTATTATGCTACATATTTTAAATTTGATGCGCTGCTTTACCGGCAACCAGTGTAGTTGGCGGAGTAGAGGGCGAGAGGGAGTTCTGGGAGGAGCATTGAGGGCCAGTCTTGCGGCCGTATTTTGGACAACCTGTAGTTTATCCAGCTGTTCCTCATTTGCCGATAGGTACAATCCGTTGCAGTAATCCATTCTGCTTATAATTAAGGTCTGAATTAGTGTTTTTCTGTGATTGTCCGGCAGGAATGGGAAGACGCGTCGGAGTAGCCCCATCACATGAAAACAAGCACCTGCCACTTGGGTGGTGTGTTCCTTCAGTAGGAGCGCTTGATCTAGTTTGATGCCCAAGTTTTTTGCTATTGGTTTGGGGTTGGGGACTGGACCCAGTTCCAGGGGCCACCATTCTGGGAACCATAAAATAGTCGCCCCCCCGAACAGCATGACCTCGGTTTTGGATACATTGCATTGGAGGAAATTCTGAGCCATCCAATGCGCCACTGCTCTCATCCCATCCGCAAAGGTTGATTGAATTGCCGGTGTGAGAGTTTGGAATGGGAACAAGAGTTGGGTGTCATCAGCGTATGACACCGGGGAGAAACCATAAGATCTTATCAGATTTGCTAAGGGTGCCACATATATGTTGAAAAGCGTAGGGCTTAGGCATGAGCCCTGTGGCACTCCCTTAGTTAGCTCCCTTGAGGGTGAAGAATGGGAGCCTAGTCTGACACCCTGAGTGCGGCCCCTAAGAAAGCTTTGCAGCCATGACAGGGCTGCTCCTTCTACCCCCACATCACTCAGCCTTTCGAGAAGAAGTTCATGTGACACCGTGTCGAAGGCAGCGGACAGGTCTAACAGCACTAAAATCACTGAGCCCCCCCCTGTCTAGTGACATCCTGATATTGTCGGTCACTGAAAGGAGGGCTGATTCAGTGCTGTGATTGGGCCTGAAACCAGATTGAGATAGATCCAGGCCCTCCGCTGCCTCGATGTATTTCGACAGGTGTGTATTTACATGCTTCTCGGTGAGTTTACTGAGGTAGGGTAGAAGGGAGATGGGTCTAAGGTTAGAAAGGTCCGACCAAGGTAGTGTGGTATTTTTCCGAATGGGATTGACCACCGCTTGCTTCCACTCCGATGGCACCTGTCCTTCTCTGAGAGATTGGTTTATAATTGATTGGATGAATGGGCCTAAGAAGGAGTTTAAAGGGGCCATCATTTTGGCTGGTATGAGATCATTAGGGGAACCTGATTTTATATGGCTAGTTAGGAGGGGGAAATCTGTGTTAGAGACTGGGGGGAAAGAAAGTAAGGATGTTATCTTTTGTAGCGGTGTGGCGGGGACGGGACAATCACAGTAGGAACTTGGAGCTTTCAAGATTTTCTCATAAATTGTATCAATTTTGCTCTCGAAAAACAGGGATATCTCATTACATAATGGCAGTGAGAAGTCATCCGAGCTCACACATGCTGTAGGTTTTACAAAGGTTTCAAGTATTTTGTACAGTTCCTTCGAGGAATTTCCTGCCTCTATCAATTGTCGGGCCAAGTTGTCCTTACGGGCCCTTCTGATGTTTTTGTAATATCTTGATTGTGCTACTAGGTAGGCTTTCCTATCCTCTTCATGGTGAGACCTCCTCCACTTTTTTTCTAGTCTTCTGCTTCCTTGCTTCTCAGTTCTCAATGCCTCAGTGTACCATTTCTCCTGTTTGTGTGTAGGAAATTGTTTATGCAGTTTCAGCGGGGCCAGCTTGTCTATTGCCTCTATAAGAGAATTATTAAATTTGTTTAGAGTATCTTCCACTTTGTCTGTTACCACACATTTAGGGTTTTTCCAGATCTTCTGTAGCTCTTCTGTTGTGACTTTATGCCACTGGCGTCGCCATATGGGAGGGAGGGTTATTTTGGATGATCGTTTGTTTGTTACAGGGAGGTCGAATTCTACCAGATAGTGATCTGTCCACTCCAACTGGGAGGTGGTTTTACAAGAGATAGTGGTACAATTCGAAAAGAGTAGATCTAAGAAGTGACCCCCATCATGAGTTGGACCTGAATTCAATAGTTCTAGACCTATCGTGGACATATCTGCGAGCAGAGATTTGGTTTCTGTGAGTTCGGTATTATCTGCATGTATATTAAAGTCGCCTAGGAGGACAAAGTCTTCTTTGGCTCTAAGATAAGGGACTAACAGTTCCATGAGGGAATGGGAAAATCCTGCACATGGTCCAGGTGGGCGATATATAAGTGCTCCTTTCATTATTATTTTAGTGGATAGGTTGATTCTGAAAATTATAGTTTCTAAAGTGGGACAGCATTTTTTTTCTAGTATGGTAACTTTCAGGTGTTCTTTATATACCATAGCCAGGCCGCCTCCCGTTTTCGTGGGTCGGTCCATGTTTAGGAACTTGTACCCTGTAGGGATTCCTAATGTAATAGCGGGGGTTGTATGGGGTTTGAGCCATGTTTCCGTGAGGAAACATAAGTCTGGCTGTAATGTGTGGAGTAAGTCCCATATTTGAAGTTGATGTTTAGGCATTGAGCGTACATTCAGTAGTAGGCATTGTAGTCCTTCTTTTGATTTGCTTGCCTCTATGGCCGTGGGTTCTGAGTGGATTAAGTGGTTGGTTTGATAGTGACATTTGTTACAGGAAAAAGGGCCTTCTGGGAGTGGCCATTTATCGTTGGTACATTTTGGCAGATGGGGAGGTTTCAAAGATTGTAGGTCAAGTGCGGAATACCTGATTTTTCTCCGTGAGGTGTCCGCGCGGAGCATAGCCCCTGGCTCCTGGCACCGTCCTGGCGCGGACGGGCGCAGACGGGCTGCTCTTTGGCGGGTCTTCGGCGGGAATTCGGCCACGCGCGGTCACTGCGCGCTCCAGAGGGGGCGAGGGCTAAATAGCCCCTGAGATTAACCACTAGAGCGCTACCCGCTCCAGTGGATACAGGAAGTGCCTGAAGTGTGTGGCTCTCACCTGTCCGCCCTCCGCACAACGGTAATAATTACCCTGTCAGAACGAGGCGGACAGGAAGTAAAGTTGAACCACCACTACTCGCTGGCCGTGTAGTTGACTGAGGCTGCTTCCCTGATGTAAGAAACAAATGAGGGAGAGTGGGCGCGATGACTTCTAGCGCTTTGTATTCAGCACGGCAGTACAGTTAAGTTTTAAAACAATGTGCGCGTTTGTAATCAACACACACACGATGAGTATATTTTAAAATTGCACAAGTGCGCGCAGATCAAAGCAATGGTCATTTAAAATACCAGTTCGATTTCCAACATGAATTCGCTAGTAGCCCTGTACCAGTTTGAGCAAAGCGGGTTGGAGACTCTGCCACCGCCTCCTGCCGCGACCGCGCTGTGTCTGGTGCTCAGCCTAAATAGCCCCTGAGATTAACCACTAGAGCGCTACCCGCTCCAGTGGATACAGGAAGTGCCTGAAGTGTGTGGCTCTCACCTGTCCGCCCTCCGCACAACGGTAATAATTACCCTGTCGGAACGAGGCGGACAGGAAGTAAAGTTGAACCACCACTACTCGCTGGCCGTGTAGTTGACTGAGGCTGCTTCCCTGATGTAAGAAACAAATGAGGGAGAGTGGGCGCGATGACTTCTAGCGCTTTGTATTCAGCACGGCAGTACAGTTAAGTTTTAAAACAATGTGCGCGTTTGTAATCAACACACACACGATGAGTATATTTTAAAATTGCACAAGTGCGCGCAGATCAAAGCAATGGTCATTTAAAATACCAGTTCGATTTCCAACATGAATTCGCTAGTAGCGCTGTACCAGTTTGAGCAAAGCGGTTTGGAGACTCTGCCACCGCCTCCTGCCAGGACCGCGCTGTGTCTGGTGCTCAGCCTAAATAGCCCCTGAGATTAACCACTAGAGCGCTACCCGCTCCAGTGGATACAGGAAGTGCCTGAAGTGTGTGGCTCTCACCTGTCCGCCCTCCGCACAACGGTAATAATTATCCTGTCGGAACGAGGCGGACAGGAAGCAAAGTTAAACCACCACTACTCGCTGGCCGTGTAGTTGACTGAGGCTGCTTCCCTGATGTAAGAAACAAATGAGGGAGAGTGGGCGCGATGACTTCTAGCGCTTTGTATTCAGCACGGCAGTACAGTTAAGTTTTAAAACAATGTGCGCGTTTGTAATCAATACACACACGATGAGTATATTTTAAAATTGCACAAGTGCGCGCAGATCAAAGCAATGGTCATTTAAAATACCAGTTCGATTTCCAACATGAATTCGCTAGTAGCGCTGTACCAGTTTGAGCAAAGCGGGTTGGAGACTCTGCCACCGCCTCCTGCCGCGACCGCGCTGTGTCTGGTGCTCAGCCTAAATAGCCCCTGAGATTAACCACTAGAGCGCTACCTGCTCCAGTGGATACAGGAAGTGCCTGAAGTGTGTGGGTCTCACCTGTCCGCCCTCCGCACAACGGTAATAATTACCCTGTCGGAACGAGGCGGACAGGAAGTAAAGTTGAACCACCACTACTCGCTGGCCGTGTAGTTGACTGAGGCTGCTTCCCTGATGTAAGAAACAAATGAGGGAGAGTGGGCGCGATGACTTCTAGCGCTTTGTATTCAGCACGGCAGTACAGTTAAGTTTTAAAACAATGTGCGCGTTTGTAATCAACACACACACGATGAGTATATTTTAAAATTGCACAAGTGCGCGCAGATCAAAGCAATGGTCATTTAAAATACCAGTTCGATTTCCAACATGAATTCGCTAGTAGCGCTGTACCAGTTTGAGCAAAGTGGGTTGGAGACTCTGCCACCGCCTCCTGCCTTGACCGGATAGGTGTATTTTCAATATATAGACAAAAAGCTGCCCTGAACAGATATGCTGTGGCCCACACAACAAGTGTGAGTGATATCTCCAAACAACCATATTGCCACCGTAATTAAAAACATTGGTGGCAGTGGGAGCATTCTCCATCCCGTTTTCCTTGCACTCAGCCAACATAGGTTTGGTAAACAGACAAAAAGCTTTCCTGAAAATATATGCGGTGGCTCACACATCCAGTGAGAGTCAGGCCTCCAAACAACCACATTTATTGCAACCAAAGATGAAATCATTACTGGCAGTGGGAGCATCTACCATCGATTGTTCTTGCAAAACGCACAGCTCACATGGATTAATATCGGTATCCTTCACATTCACTTGTCTGCTTCAACCTACAAAAAATAATACATAACATTTCACCTCCTAATAGTGCCGAGTGCAAAATTCGTGAAGAGGCATATTATATGGGAAACCTAAAAGTGCTCCCATAACCTAGCTGCTCGCTGTCCATGTGAATAGCAGGCATATGTAAATAGTGAAATAGCATCTGACGCCATAGACGTGACACGCGCCGCAAGGCGTCTGATGGGAAATGTAGTTAACTCAGCGCCCAATACTCGCCGAGGTTTAGAGACAGATAATCCCTTGCTTACCAAGGTGTAAGGTCAGACTAACCCCTTAAAATGTATAAAAAGGCCAAAAACTAAGAAAAACATCAACTCTTCGTGGTATATTTGTGGAAGTTATTAGCCACCATATCAATATTCTGTTTCCAGTTAGTACGAACCGCAGAGTTTGAACTTCCTTAGCCCTCAAACATTAATTCTAGATCACATCCATGTATTGTCTGATAACAACCATCCCCACAGGAGGTAGATCACTCTATCCACACCTATATATTAAATCACCACACTCTTTACTTTCCGCACTCTTTGTTTAATCCCCATGACCTGGCCCTTAGGGTGGTGGATTCATATATATATATGAGCAGGACAAGTCCAACAACCATTACTGCAACCACCTCAGTGCCACATTCATTGATATTATTCGGGGAGCAAGATAATCTTCATTTATTATTGTCTATGGATATTTAAACCCAACCAAAAGATTTCATCATTAAGCGTCCGCACATCAGTATGTAGCCGGTATATCCAGCGATGTCCAAAAAACAGGAGGGAATTTGTGATATCTTTGCCAAAGGGCAATTTCAATGATGTACCAAACCGAATTCTTATAGGTATGTCCCTTGTCAGTGAAATGCTTGGTCAAATTCGTAGTGTTGCGTTTGCACTGTATATTACTGCGGTACTCAATGATTCTGGTGTATACACTTCTCATTGTCATCCCTATGTATTTAAGGTTAGAGGGCATTTAATGATATTCACCACACTCTTCAAATTGAAATTGGTAAACAGTTTCAATTTACATAGTATCTTTAAACCTAGGTTTATCTTGATTACTCTAAGGTCCAGATTCCGCTCTCGCTCGAAAGCAAACCGAATGACTCGTGTCCAGAATGCTTCCATGCGACTCGTATCAGGGGAGTCTGACTGATGAAATACGATGCATTTGAATGCATCCGGATACGTTTTGGTCGGACTCCCATTGACTTCAATGGGAGCCTGTGCACCGAATGTGTACACAGGCTCCCACAGCAAAAAGTGGTGGGTGGGGTAAAGTGTATACTCCCTGTGGCCGGCACCCCATGGTGCCCGCCACACTGTGCATGGTCTGACGGGGGGACCCATGGGCACACCCCAGTGACAGATTCGGAGGGCCCAGAGTGTAGAGGGGCATGCCACAGCCCCCCAAAGTATGATTCCGACAGCCGTTTTGTCTCGCTGAGACTGAGGTGAAGTGGATGTCCAAATCGTGCATCGTACTAGCTCGTCGGAATTTGGCTCCATTGCGTGGCACGATTAGGCTACGAACGAGTCATACGGACAGGTTTGGGTCCCGGAAACGATTCGGTCGATGCGTATGTGTGTCTTTGCATCGTACTTCGGACCTGTGTACGATTCGCTTGGAAACAAGGGTAACAAATTGGATCCAGAAAAAACAGATCTGATTCGGAGGCCTGCCAATCGACATCAGAATTGGGCCCTAAGTGGCAAGCCACATACAATGCAACTGCAACAAGGAGAATGTCCTAATAGAGCACGTAAATTCCACCAAGTGTGTTGTTTAATTTTCTTTCCCAATTGTTTAGGACATGTGTGCAGTAGAATTTTCCATAGGTTTCTGCCTCTCCTAAATGAGAACATTGGTTTGCTGAAAGAAAGACCACCCGATGACAAAATACACCGATTTCTATTGACAATCTTCTGGATCGCATTGGACTTATAGCCAAAGTTGGTGGAACAAATTAGCTTGTCCTGGTTAGTTTTAATTGTGGATAATTTTTTCCAAAAAGTTTAAAGGAGAGTTGTTTGGCGTTTGCCTTGTAATCCTGGACCTTAGTGCAATTGCATCTGAGGTGTAAAAATTGCCCTACAGTAAGATTTGCTCTAAGGGATCATGGATGAAAACTTTCAAACCAAAGGAGATTGTTTCTATCAGTTGGTTTGGAGAACACTTCTGTCTTGAGACTACCGTTCTGACCAATAATCATCAAGTCAAGAAAAGTGAACTGTGCTTTATCCATTGTAATACAGAATTTTTTAAAAGGGGTAAGTAAAATGGGTCATTTCAAAAAGATCAGAGCATCTTCTTCATTGCCTTGCCAGATTAATAGAAAATCATCAATATATATAATTTCCACAACTTAATGTGTTTCTTAAAAGGATTTGAAATGTGGAGGATATATTCTGTTTCAAAGGCATGTACATTTAAACATGTCAATCTTGAGGCGAAGGTACTCCTCATTGATGTCCTGATTACCTGAAGGAAGAATTTACCATCATATTCAAAATAATTACATGTAAGGCCCATGTGAGTGCAATTCAACACACACTCTTGTGGTGTTATGTAATCCCAGCTCAGGATGTATGACGTTACAACGCATGCTTTTACCACGCATGCTGTTACAACACAGTTTTTACAACGCAAACCTTTACAACGCATAACGCTTTGGGGTGCTGGATAGTGAATAGTTTAATTTACTATTCTAACTCCAGTCCCCGTGGACACTAGGGAAGGTGTTGGATAGTAAATTAAATCTATTCCCTATCCTAGAGCGCCCCCTGCGCAATGCGTTGTAATGGTTTTCGTTGTAAAACCTGCGTTGTAAAAGCACTGCGTTGTAAAAGTTTTGTTGTAAAGGATGTTTCCCCCCAGCTCAATCTAGTTAGGAGCTTCTCTATTACTTCCAATGCCACTTCCTGTGGGATGCTAGTATATAAGGAATCATCATCCAGACTGATCACAATGTCTCTTTCACTGTGAAAGGTCCAGTCTTTTAATATACTCAAAACATTCTTAGTGTCCTTCAAAAATGAAGGCATTCGTCTACCTAATGGTCTGAGAAGTAAGTCACAAAATTGAGAGATAGGCCTGACATGATGTAGGATCCAGAGGAAGGTATTTATTTTTATTAACTTTAGGCACTACGTAAAAATAAGGAACACAGGGTTCCTTTTGGATAAGGAATTTAGCCTCCTGTTTAGTGATCCATCCATTATTAAGATCCTCCCTAACCAAAAATGCACTTCCATCCTGTATTTCGTGGGTGGGATCTTTTGAGAGACACTTATACTTGTGAGTGTCATTCAAAAATCTCAAACATTTATTATTATACATTGATTTCAATAGAATGACAATTGCCCTACCCTTGTCTGCAGGTTTAATTACAATTGTATCATCCGTAGCTAACTCAGTTAGCGCTCTGCTTTTATCCTTGGTGATATTATTAAAGATATTTTGCTGGTCCCTACTCAAAGAATAGATCTGATTTATTGCCTTTTCACAAGCCAGCACCTGATGTTGCATCCCCCAATGCCCCAAAACCTACTTAAGACCGCCCTGCAGCGACCGCGCACTGAGAAGTCGTCCTGAGGCTCAGCCGGGAGAGACCAAGAAGAGGTTACGATTGTGAATATTGCTTTTTAAACTATTTGCTGGTTTTAAAAGGTGTCACATTGTTTTAATAATACCCGCACTGATATTCTGCTTATTTTCACACTGACCGTCCTCGGTTAGAAGTTTACCGCAAGTTCTCAGCAGGACTTCTGACACTGAGGGGGCCATCTTGGGGGTAGTAAGGGTTAGCGGGCCAGGCCTCATGCCCCAAAACCTACGTAAGACCTCCCTGCAGCGACCGCACACTGCGAAGTCCTCCTGAGGCTCAGCCGGGAGAGACCAAAAAGAGGTTACAATTGTGAATATTGCTTTTTGAACTATTTGCTGGTTTTAAAAGGTGTCACATTGTTTTAATAATACCCGCACTGATATTCTGCTTATTTGCACACTGACCGTCCTCGATTAGAAGTTTACCGTGAGTTCTGAGCGGGACTTCCGACACCGAGGCGGCCACCTTGGGGGTAGTAAGGGTTAGCGGGCCAGGCCTCATGCCCCAAAACCTACTTAAGACCACCCTGCAGCGACTGTGACGCTGGCGCGCCGAAGGCGCGCCTAAGGCAAGCCTGTCTGCGCCCGTCCGTGCCCCGGCCGTGCTCAGTGACACCCCCCCTGGACCAAACGTGGTAGATATCACTCCTAAGATAAAATATTCAGGAGAAGAAATACTAAAGCTTAAATTCACCCCCAACAACCACAGATGTTCCATCTTTCGCCCTGATACCATACGCCCAATGAGTTCAGTCTGTTGTGAAGGGTGTAAAGTCACTATACCTAATTTTATTATCAAGCCGGTTCATGATAGATGCCCTACTCGACTGACCACTACTCTGGATGCCCTTAAATGACCCTGGAACTTTGCTCTGTTTAATGCTAGGTCTCTCGTGAAACATAGCATAGAAATTGCGTCCCTTATTACGGAGGAGAGCATACATGAGGCTTTTATTACAGAGACATGGACAGATATGGCATCCGGACCTAATCTAGTTAAAGCCACCCCTCCCTGACTACTTTAGCTATACCCTCAACAGACAACATAAACGTGGAGGAGGCCTTGCCATCATCTATCACCATTCGATCATGGCATCCTTCAATCCGATAGCGATAGAGGATTGTGAAGCACTTGAATTTTGCCTCAAACTTTCCCAGTACAATTCTTTTAGAGGCACCCTCCTCTACAGAGCACCAGGCCCAAGAGGCCTTGTTCCTACTCTACTTAGTAGTATAATAGAAAGGGGTATATGCTCAGAGTCCTATACCATTCTGGGCGATTTTAATTATCATCTGGAATTACCTTTGGACCCTGGTACCTAAAATTTATTGGATACCATGAGAGGTGGGAATCTGGAACAATTAGTTCAAGGGGCAACGCATCAAGCTGGTCACACCCTAGATGGGATTTTCTCCAATAATCCACAAATTTCAGGAATAAAAATTCTGCCTCTAGTATGGTCTGACCATTCAGCTATTCTTTTTGGACTCTGGACTCCTGATCGAAAAACAAGGAAGTTAGCTGTAAGATACACCAAAAATAGAGCTTGGAACAAGATAAAAGAGGAAGATCTTGTCCAAACTCTAACGGACTCTGCCACCCCCATTCCTAGCAATCTGGATGAGGCCACTAGGACTTACTCTAAATGGCTAGAATCCGCAGGAAACAAGCTAGCCCCCCTAAAAAGCCATAGCCATACTAGACAACACCCCTCAGCACCATGGTACTCAAAGGAGTTGAAAGACCAAAAGCTAGCCTGCAAACGCCTGGAGAGGACTTGGAGGGGAGACTATAAAGAAAATGATTAAAAGGAATATAAAACAGGACTGTCACTCTATAAGCAACTTCTCAAGAGTTCAAAACAAGAATTTTTTAGCAATAAAATTGCTTCAGCAAAAAATTCACTGAAATAACTTTTTAAAATTGTGAAATCCCTGGCCTATCCCCAGACGCCGCCAATAGTGGCTAGTCAGGAGCTATGCAATAATATTGCTTGTGGCTTGTTTGACAAAGTCAACAAAATTTTCCAAACTTTTTCATCGTCTGACCAGAGTACTAGTCCAAATGATGACTGGCAGGCTACTAATCCCGCTAGGCCAACTCTCAACGTCTTTTCTACATTAGAGGTAGATGATACCCTTAAACTTCTGAATAAGGCCAAATCAGGCTCCCCAACTGATCCATGCCCTTGCCCTATTGTTAAAATAGCAGCTAGACCCGTTGCAATACAGCTGACTAACATATTTAACAGAATCTATCAGGAGGGATATTTCCCTAAGGAATAGAAACATGCATCCATCCTACCTCTTTTAAAAAAGACAAATCTGAACACCAATGATCCTAACAGTTTTAGACCGATTTCCAGGCTACCCCTCCCTGCAAAACTCATAGAAAGTAACATGAACTCCCAGCTTAACAGGTTCCTACAGGACACACAGGCTCTTGATCCAACTCAATATGGTTTTAGAGAGGCCCACAGTACAGAGACAGCACTCTTGAAGTCCACAGAAAAGATCAGAACCATTCTAGATCACGGGGGAAAGCCGCATTGATTATGCTGGATTTATCTGCGGCTTTCGACACAGTCCATCACGATCTGTTGATGGACTGACTGGACAAATTAGGCATCAAAAACAACGCATGGAAACTTCTTAATTCATTTCTCACAGACAGAACCCAAACTGTGACCCTAGATGAATTTAAGGCTACACCTTTCTCCTTGCCATGTGGTGTGCCACAGGGATCATCAATAAGCCCGACATTGTTCAATGTCTATGTGTCTTCCTTAGCCCCCTTAATTCAAAGCTTTGGGTTTTCCCTAACATCATATGCCAATGATACTCAAATCGTCGTGTCTCTTCTACCGGAAAATCTGCATGAAACAGCAACAAAATTAAAGGATTGCATGAAAGCAGTAGGAGCTTGGATGTCCCAGAATTTCTTAAAGTTAAACTCCGGTAAGAAGGAGGTGGTCCTCTTTGGTAATGACCCCAATTTCTGGACTCCCAATTGCTGGCCAGAAGAGAAGGGATCGCTGCCGGTCCCTATAAAAAAGGTCAAGAATCTTGGAATCTTGATCGATGACAAAATGAACTTTAAGGACCAAATAAATCAGGTTGCTTCCACCACATCGTACATCCTTAAATCATGCAAAAAAAAACATGCCCCTATTACCTAAGGAAACACAACAAACAGTGGTATCAGCCCTTATAATGTCAAGACTAGATTATTGCAATAGTCTCTACCTTACTGTTCAAAAAGGATCAATGAACAAGCTGCAGATGTTACAAAATGCAGCCGCAAGACTTATAACAGCCACACCCAAATTTAAATCCATTTTGAACAAAATTAAACAGCTGCATTGGCTTACGGTCAGCAAACGCACTAAATTCAAGGCACTTTGCCTTGTATTTAAAGCTCTTCATGGCATAGGACCAAAATTTCTCCAACAACGCTTTACCTGGTATAAACCAAATAGAGCACTGCGGTCAGCCGACCAAAAGCTCATCAGTATTCCTCGAGTAAAAAAAGCGAATTGGGGTGGAAGGAGTTTCACGACCAATGCGGCGAAATCCTGGAACTCACTACCGCTGAATATAAGAAACATTCCCAACCTCCTGCCCTTTAGAAAGGCACTGAAAACTTGGTTGTTTACAACATAACTGGATATGTCCTGTTTTTAAGCAGATAGTAGGTCTTCTCACAGCGCCAGGACACCTTCGGATATCAGTTAGCGCTCTACAAGTACAATTAGCATTAACATTAACATTAACATTAACAATGTGGGGGTCACTTATGATGTCTCTATATTTTGCCACGTCACTCTTTAATCTTTTCTTTTTCCTCTTCCTTTCCTCCTGCCTCTCTCTAAAAAAGAGGACTATTCTGATAGAACCATGGCAATTTCTCTGGTGGGGATCCATTGGAGGCCCATAATTGGGGGACTACATCGATGAGCTCTCATTAGATGGTGCAGGTCCAAAAGGTCCCTGGGGAGAAAAAAAAACCTCCTTGTCCATCTTTCTCCTCTTGGTTGCTTCAATACTGTATGCTCATTGTCAGAATCCAAGGGGACACCGCTTCTAGAAGAAGTATTTGAGGTGATGGTGACTTCATGTGAGAATTTTTTTAGATCCTTTTGGAACTTTGTAATCTTAGATTGTGTAAAAAACTCTTTACATTCAGAGATCGTATTTACATTTTCTAGTTTATTTTTAAGAACTTTGGTGCTGATACCAGATTTGAAGGTGTTCTAACTAACCTTGATCTTGACAACCAATGCATCCAATAGTCTCATGGCTGTTTTTATTATTAGGACCAATCAATTTCTTGTACATTTCCAGGCTATTAGAACCCAATCCTTTTTTTAAATTATTTATCCTCTTTGAAAATCCTTGTTTTTTTGCGACCAACAAGCCACATGGTGAAGCATTTCTCCTCAGGAATTCAGTCATAATGGTTCCTTGGAGAAACTTTTTAACCTGTTGCCTCTTCATTTCAATGAGTGTGTCCCAGTCCCTTAATTGGGACATAGTCTGTGTTAGAGTTGTGTCGTCAAGCATTGGAGGTGCACCCCAAAATTTGATGACACCTCTTCATCATCAAATGATAGACCATCCATAGTGGTTCCACTGGATTCCACCACAGCTTTAAATACATCAAGAAGTCTTGTGAACCTCCACACACTTTCACAGCTCAGCTGTTGTACAATCACCTCATAACACAATGGGAGAGATGGATGTACCCCAACTCATACCCTCCATAATCAATAAGAAAAAAAACACAACAAGTGAGATGGCTGGAGATATAAGGCACAACTTTTGACCTATATCAAGGGTAATCCAATTAGGATCATGAAGGAACAGTTATCCAAAGTACCAATTCTATTGGAAGAGGAGGCCTCACCCACTATTTGTGGCAAATACAAAAGACCAAAGATTGGGCCTTATATCTCCAACCATCACACTTGTTGTGTTTTCTCAATACATGGAACAACATATTAAACTATTTTAAATGTGCACCACTTTGAAGGTGAATCGTGAATAACAGAATGATACCTGCATAGGAAATGTTACAAATAGTAGCGCTGAGGAAGAGTTCCTTCGAAAATACATCAAATGGAAATTGCCTAGCAGGATTGAAATACACAGCTAATGGATGTAGAATGTGCAAAGAAATAAAAGACCAATTGAAATGTTGTCTAAAAATCCACATTCAGCCTATATCCCTTGATTTAGTTATAGCAAATATCCTGGCTTAGATTTTAATACCCCATCTCACTTTGTACCCAATTAAAACAGAGTTTCTGCTGAACTCACCCCAGACAGTTGCATTCTGATTTGATCATGGTTAGACTTCCTTAACATTCTTGAATGCAAGACTTGAGTCATTGAATGATCCAGATCAATGGACATCACCCCGGATAACAAAAATGAATTAACATTCACACATCAATGCACAAGCCAACTGACCACAATCTCTGATTCTGGAATGCAGGGTTTTATTCAACAGAGAAGCCTGATTTTTTAAACACAGTTGAATCCCCAGTCCTAACCCCACTTGACAATGATACCTCCCATTGTACAGGTGTTTCCAGGTTAAACATTGTGCCTCTGATAGGTTTTTGGAAGTTCCCCAGCAAATATGGACCACACTCAAAACTCTACGGCAAATGCAGGAGGTTTGTACCATCTCACCAACTTGAGCCAGAGAGTCAGGGGACTATAACCTGAGTACCTCCCATCATCTACTTAGGTACTGCAACTGGGTTCCGCTCATTCATACCCCCATACGTCATCCATCCGCCCCCTGATTTGCGGAGTCCCTCAGGGCATGGCCCTGAGTCCGACTCTTTTTAATATCTATCTCGCTCCTCTTGCCCCACTAGTAGAAAAGCACTGTGTCAGTGTTGTCTCATATGCTGATGACACGCAGCTTATTTTCTCCTTGAGGGGCTACTCTGAGGCAGCTCTTGCCAGTGTTTGATTGATATATCATATTGGACGACTGTCAACTACTTGAGGCTGAATACTGATAAAACTGAGGTTCTGTTCTTTAATCAGTCCTCCCCTCCACTAGCCGATCTCTGGTGGCCATCAGAGCTCAATCATCCCCCTCTTCCTGTCCCCGCTGCTAGAAACCTGGGGTTCAAAGTTGACTCCACCCTCTCTTCCAAGATCCAGATATGCCAATTCTTCTCCTCCTGTTTCTGGAAAATGAATGCATTATGGAGATTTCTTCATTTTCTACCTATGGACTGCAGGAAAACAGTGGTCCATGCTCTAATCACATCTCAGCTGGATTACGCTAACAACCTCTACTTGGGCCTGCCAGCCTATTTGATAAGATAACTACAAACTATACAAAACGCAGCAGGCAGGCTTATCAGAAACATACCAATCCGACACCACATTTCCCCTCATCCGCGCAGCCTGCACAGGCTGCCCGTAAAAAGGAGGATATAACTCAAGGCAATGACTCTCACATATAGAGCAGCCAGGGACACTGGCCCTCAATATCTGAAGAAGAGTCTCCTAAAATACCATCAGACAAGGGTCCTGAGGTACAACCATCAGGAACTCCTTGTCACTCTTCGCTTTGTGAAAGCCAGGCTTGGAGGCCGGTCATTCACTGTTAGAACCACTGCCCTCTGGAACTCCATGCCCGAGCACATTCGGAGAGCCAAGTCAGGGTATGATTTCAGGAAGAACCTGAAGACATGGCTCTTTGGACTTCCTTAGCACATTGTCACCTACCCATACCTCTTTTGCTTACACCACCAGCGCCGGAGCACCTCCTTTGGAGGTAGCCGTGCGCTTTACACGCCTCAATAATAATTATTCAGTACACCCAGATGTTTTTCTTTTTGGATCAGCTGTTTTGGACTTTTTACTGTAGGTAAGTCTCACTATGTGTCTCACCGGTAATAGACACATGGCAAATGGACTATGCATGTTTACTGGCAGTGTCCACCTTTTAAGATAAGGCTGCTGTGATGTACATGAGTATGGGGCACTTGGCTGGTTACACTGGCACATGTGTACACATGCGTGTGCACACATGTACTGGCTGAGCATGGAAGACTAATGTCTTGTGGAGCCTGGTAGCTGTACACAGGTAGCCTACTGCAAAGTGGACTCTGCAGATTAGATTTTGACATGGGGTAGGCCTTACATTGTTAGTGTACACTAATAGGGAAAGTCAGTGTGATTTACTGCTTTGTCTGTAGTGACACTTTATTATTCACATAGGAGGAAAACTGTCTCAGAGTGCAGTTCTGCTTCCCTTTGGCTTACAAAGTCCAGTGACATATCAAAATGGGATGTAACCTGAGAAAATCAAATCTGTAAATTCCTAAAAGTTATCTGTACAACTTATGGGTCATCAGAATTGTCATTTTACTATGGCTCGGAGTCCAGGCCTTTTTTTCCCCTGGGCCCCCAGAAGAGACCTGACTAGTGACTCCTGGGTGACACCATCTTGACAGGGGTGGAGAGGTGACATGGCATCCTACGATTGGCCATGGATGTCTGGCTTCTGGAAACTTCCAGTCACCTTTAAAAGCTCCTTTACAAGGAGGAGACATTCTCTTGGCTTGTGTTTGTCTGCTCTGCCCTGCTTGACACTGGGGTTGCCATGGACAACTGGAAAGAGAAACTTGCTGATGCCCAGTAAGGACTAAAGACTCTACCCCAGTTGAACCCAGGAACAGTGGGTCCACTCAATGGCCAGTGAGTCTGGCCCCCTTACACCCTCTGATGACCAGTTGGGGGAAAGCCATGGAGGACTGTGCCCAGACAGAAAGACCAGGAGGAAGGCTGGTGCAGGTAGCCAGGAGAACCAGTGCCCTGTGGATTACACTGCTTTGGAGATGAGGAGGTCTGCTGAAACTGCCCTGTTGTCTAGAGCTCGCCAGCAGGAGTGAAATGACCTCAGGATCATCCATATCAGCCAAACAGGGCCCGAGTTATGGTGTCTTGCAGATTGCCGACCTTTGAGTCTCAAAGTGCATTGGGCTCCACTGCTGTTTTAAAAAATTACCTCCCGGGTGGGCCAGGGCCTGGGGGTCGGCTCATGCTTCTTAATAAAATTTCCAGTGGGGATGTATGAAGTCCCCTCCCCAGACTCTCCATCGCCCTGGGACCCTATCCTCCAAGCATAATTTCCAAGCAGGGGGATGCCTGGACCCCAGGTCGAATCAACCTAAGACCAGAAGTGAAGAGAGAGTGCCATCACGCCTGCCCCTCAGTTGTGGTGGGCCTGCCCCACTCCCTGTGTCTGTGTCTGGGGGAGCGTGCAGCAACAGCGAGAGAAGAGATACCTGCCCAAAGGAGAAGCTGCAGGCTCCCATGGCCACATATGGAGGTAAGGGCTGTGAGGGAGTTGCAGGGCAGTGAGGGTTGGACTACCTCAGCTGCCCCCAACATTGTGGAGGCATGGTGGTGCCCAGGTGGGACCAGGACCCCTCCCCACAAAACAAAAGGAAAGCAAAGGAAGTTGTGCACGACTGCATGCCGAAGAAAAACACCAGCAGCTCTTCCTAGAGCAGCAGAATGGGCTCTCATACAATGTTCAGCCTCCCCTCCCCCAGGCTGGAGCACTCCATAATACCCAGCAGGGGTTTTGAATATTCATAATTTTCTGTACTCATGGTGTTCCCAGGACGGCTGGTGCACCACCAACGGGATAAAGCAAGTGTTGGGGCAGCAGGAGCGCTGCAGCTCCCCCCAAAAGAGTGTTACAAATGACTGACCCTATGTTTGTGGAGTCATAGAACTCAGGAATCCTCTGGAATTTTACTGAATGCTTCGAAGCACTCCCAAAGATGGAGCTTTGTCTCTACAGCTGGGAGTGCGGTGTTCTTTGGGAGCTTGTCTTATGGCTGCTTTTATTATAGCTTGAAGATATTCCAAGAAGGTATATGTTGTTTGGTGCCCTTAAGGGTCTAAGTCTATGGTTGCATGTTATGTAATTAGAATGAGATGTCCTCGTGGTTGGAAAGTATACAAAAACACACAGATACATGTTATGCTCATTTTAAACTGATTTATTGACATAATATTGTTGACAGTACAAATGCATTTACACATCATTACTTTTACTAATGGATGCATTTACGTTTAAAATGATGTCTTTAACCCTTTTGCTGATAGGCCTTTTACCCTCCTGTGCTAAGCTTTTTTTTGGCTATTTGGGTAGTTCATGCTTAGGCCCTTGTAACATTTTGTCCACATCAGGCATCCACAACAAATTTGCGTCCTTTTATTCCAACATCCTGAGAATTCTAAAGGTACCCATGGTTTGTTGAATTCCCCATGAAGGAATGGAGAAATTATCCAAAATATAGATACATTTTGGGATTTATTTTTTAAAATGAGAAACAAGTGCTGGAAAAGAAATAGTCTGGTTTGTCCCCTGCAAATGGTATCAACAAAGGGTTTGTGGCACTAAAATCACCATCTTCCAAACTTTCAGGAACAGGCAGACTTTTGTCAGAAAACTAAAATTATCCCCACAGTTTTTGTATTTTACTGGGACATAGTCCATTTTCCTATTCTTGTGCTTTCAACCTCCTTTCAGTTAGTGATATAAATGGGTGTAAAACCAATAATGGCCCAAAAAGCTATATTTTTCTGAAATGTAGACACAATTCTGAATCCAGGAAGGGGTCATTTGTGTAGATCCTTCAAGGTTTTCCTTAGGAAAGTAACAGTTGAATAAAAACAATATTGAAATTGAATTGAAAAAAACAGCCATTCGTGCCAACATTTTCACCTGGAACTTCTTCTAAGTATGTCATATTTTTAAACGCAATATACTGGTATGTCTGCTTAGGCCGGCTGGTTGTGGTGATATATAGGACTTGTTGGTTCTCCTTACAAACTTCAAACATATTTTCCTCACATTTCTGTGAAGGAAAGTCCTGGAATCAGTGGGGAGCCAGAAACTTCCACCCACCCAGCATTCCCCCAAGTCTCCCGATAAACACGTTTTTTCCCTTCTGTGGGTAAGCCTAGTGCCCGCAACGGTGAACAGCCTAAAAAGCAATGTGAGCACTTCACATTTGTCCAGTGAAAACAGACCCTT
Organism: Lissotriton helveticus; assembly: GCF_964261635.1. Taxonomy (NCBI): domain Eukaryota; kingdom Metazoa; phylum Chordata; class Amphibia; order Caudata; family Salamandridae; genus Lissotriton; species Lissotriton helveticus. Next base: position 594,746,269 of record NC_136063.1, on the reverse strand, counting down.
TTTTCACAATGTGCCTAACTGAGGATTTTAGACTCTATCTCAGCCAGCACCTAGGAAAACCTAGCACATCTGTACATTTTTTTTAAACCAGATATCCAGTGGATCCCAGGATGGGGTGACTTGTGTGGCTCTGACCAGGTTCTGTTAACCAGAATCCCTTGCAAACCTCAAACTTTGTTTAAAAAACACATTTTCCTCACATTTATGTGATGTAAAGCTCTGGAATCTGTGGGTAGGCACACACTTCCACCCACCCAGCATTCCTCAAAGTCTCTTGATAAAAAATGATACCTCACTTGTGTGGGTAGGCCTAGTGCCTTCAGATGGAAACGGTCCAAAACGCAACGTGAGCACATCAAATTTTTCCAGTGAAAACGGACTCTTTTTTGCAAGAAACCTAGGCCTAGATGTATCAAGCATTTTGCGATTCGTTAACGAATCGCAAATGTACATTTTGCATCTTTCGGGATGTATGTGATTTTTCGCATCGCAAAATTAGAATTCGCATCTTTTGCGTTTTCTTATTTGCGATTTGTGTCTTTCTGCAAATATTTTTTTGCGATTCTATATTTTGCATTTTTCGTACTTTGCGATTGTCGCAAAAAGTTTTCGCAATTTAAGAATTCGCAGTTAGATGTATTAAGGAATCGCAGTTTGCGAAAAATGCAAAATCGCAAATTAAGAATTCGCAAATAACACTAACTCCTATCAGGTGTTAAAGTTTTTGAAAGTATAAATGAAAGCCCCAACTGATTTTTTGAACAGAACAATGGCTGCACTTTACCTGATAGCTAGAAGGCTGCGCATTCAAGCTCTTGCACAGAGGAGACAGAGGCAGGAAAGGATTTTCAGACTGAGGATTACCTTATTTCAACAGACTGAAGAAGACATTTTTGAGAAATATAGACAGCATCCACATACCATTTTGGACCTCATTGCGAAATTAAAGCCGTTTTTAGAGCATGAGACACACAGAACACATTCAATACCTACTCATGTGCAGGTTCTGTGTTCCCTGCATCTTCTGGCTTCAGGATCTTTTCAAAGGGTGATAGCAGAGGTAGGAGGAGTATCTCAGAGTGCTTTTTCTCGTTTTTTAGGGTATTTTTGGAAGCAATGATGAGCAGGTTGCACCATCCTATTTACCTCTCCAGCATACCACAAGATATCCAAATTACTAAATATGATTTTTATCAAATTGCTCATTTCCCTCATGTAATTGGATGCATAGATGGGACACATATTGCCATTACTCCTCCTGCTGCAACTGAATATGTTTATAGGAATAGGAAAAGTTACCACTCTTTAAACATTCAAATGGTGTGTAATGCCAAGTATGTCATTACTGACATTGTTGCAAAGTTCCCAGGAAGCACTCATGACTCATACATGTTTAGACACAGTGGATTACATGGACGTTTGAGTGCTGGTGAATTTGGAGATGGATTTCTGCTTGGTAAGTGCATTTTCAAAAGACATACTCCATATTCTAATTTTCAATCTCTTCTATTTCTGAAACTAAACTGCTTTTCAAATTACCATGTAGGAGACAGTGCATATGCTGTACGTGACTTAATTTTGACCCCATACCTAAATCCAACAAATGTTCATGAAAGGAGATACAATAAGGCACACCGCTCTACACGTGGAGTCATTGAAAGAACTTTTGGAATTTTGAAAAGCAGATTCAGAAGAATCCATAAAAGTGGAGGATCTTTGCATTATAAACCATCCTTGTGTTGCAAAATAATCACAAGTTGTGCAATGTTACATAACATGGCCATTAGAAAAGGAACTGAATGTGAAGTTAGTGACCCTGAATCTTCAGACAATGATGATGTACCTCCCCCAAGAAGATGTGCTACAGGGTTAGGAGCTGTGGCTGGTCGTCAAAGGCGTGCAGAAATTACAAACAATTATTTCTAGGTAAGAATAAAAAGCATGACAACTGTTTTTAGATTTCAAAAATTTTACTTCTAGTAAATCACAAATGCAATATAAATCTGAAACCTTTTACTCCACAGGACATACATCAATGTCTGTTTGATCACAGTTACACAGTTAGTTACATGCTATTTCACTGTTAGATATTCGAAAAAGTTTCTATTTTTTGCCCTGTCTGCTGCTTCTGCGTTGCCCTGGGCCACTTCTCCTCACTGATGTCTGTTGTCTCACATGGCTCCCACTCCTGTGGTCAGTGGTGTCCAATGTTGGCATAGGGTTACTGCTACTCCTACTACCTGTGTCCTCAGTCTCAATGGGCTCAAAACATGCACTAGCACCTTTGTTACATGTCTTCAGTAATTCAAAATAATTTGAAACTTTGTCAAGCCCTTTGGCAACATTTCTGGAACATTCACTGACCATGTGTTGCATTGCAATACTGCGCCTATTGCTCTGTGCTGTCACAGTGCACAGTCTGTTGATTGCAGAGTAGTATTTCTGTAATCTAATGTCATGTCTGCATGAATCTCTCACTCTATTAGACTCAGACTTTTCAAACGCAACACAGAGTCTGTCCAAAGAGTCAGCCATGCGCCTCATGCCATCACCCATTTTGCTATTGCTCTTATTTGATTTGCTTAGTTGTGCATTAATGGACCTTAATGCTTTGTGCTGCTTCTCTTGGACTTTGAGCATGTTCTGCTCCAATCCTGCAAAAACATTTGAGGTCTCTGTAACTTCACCCCTGTTCTGTCTGGTAGGATTTACAGAGTATGCTCTTTTTCTAGCAGAATCATTAACATTTTCAAAATGACCAACTTCATGTTCTGACACATGTGCACTATGTCTTGATCCCTCAGGTTCCTCATCTGTATCTTGGAAAGGTTGTAGTTGAGCAACTGCTCTTCTCTTACTTCTCACAAAAGAAATGGATTCTTCATCATCATTTGAATTAAATTCTCCTGGGGATATAATATGTTCTTGAGAAGATTGTCCTTCAACAACTTCATGTGAATGTTCAACATGTTCTGAAAATAAAAAAAGAGGCACATGAGATGGTTGCCTGTCTGTCTGTCTGTTTTGTTACCTTTCAAAATTGCATACAACCGATGCAATTGTGTCTATTTCCTAACTGTTACTTTTTAATTAATGCAAAAGTGTAATAAAGTCAATTGGTTTTGAAAAATTAAAACCTAAGGGGATTAATTCTGTCATTACAGTAATCAACATCCTCAAAATATTTGCACTCATTCAGATTTCATGTTCATTCTAAAACACACAAACATGACACATATAAATTCAAACAATCTTGCATCCTTCTTACCTTCTTCTGCAATTCTGTGTTCAGAACTATCAATGGCTGAGACTCCACTGACACTTTCATGCTGTATTGTTGATTCAACAAGCTCCTCATGTGGGGTTGGCTGGTCTATCTGTGCTGTGCCTCCTCCAGTTTTATTAGCTTCCTTCAGTCTCTCTGCAAGTTTCTCCTTTGCCCTTAGCCGCATATCGTACCAACGCTTTTTTATCTCCTCAATAGATCTTGGGATGACTCCCACCGCATTCACTTTCTCTTGAATTTCAAACCAAATCTTCCTTTTCCTCACTTCTGGTACATGTTTGGCTTGCTTTCCAAATAAAAGTTCGTGATTACAGGCCATTTCCTCCACCAGTGTCTCCACCTCCCTCTCAGAAAACTTCTGCTTTCTCTTCCTTTTCTCAGCTGAGGCACCTCATTCTGAATTTTCAGCCTCCATACTGAAGTCAAACAGGTCTTCTCTCCAGCCAAACAGGTTTCCAACTGCCACTGGGTGTGGCACAGGCATGCAGGTGATGCTAATCAAGAGCAGTACCTGACTATGACTCAGCAATTTTTTGGGTTAGCAGCAGCAGATTCACGCTTTTTGCGATTCCTTAATTTGCGAAATTCGCAAAATAAGAAATCGCATAAAAATCGCAAAAAAATCTGCGACATTTAAGGAATCGCAGAAAACTCGCAGAAAATTACATACATCGCATTTTGCGATTTCTTAATAGCGATTCGCAATAAATGGCTATTAAGAAATCGCAAACACAAATCTTAATACATCTACCCCCTAGTAAACCTATACATTTATGGAAACTAGACATCCAGGGGAATCCAGGATGGGGTGAATTGTGTGTCTCTTAGCAGGTTCTGTTGCCTAGAATCGGTTGCAAACCTCAAAATTTGTAAACAAAAAACACTTTTTTCTCACATTTCTGTGATGGAAAGTTAAGTAGTCTGCAGGGAGCCACAAAATTCCACCCATCCAGCATTACTCAGTCTCTTGATAGAAATGGTACCTCACTTGTGTGGGTAGGCCTAGTGCCCGCCACTGGAAACGGTGCAAAACACAGCATAGACATATCACATTTTTTCAGTGAAAACTGACCCTTTTTTCGTAATGTGCCTAGCTGTGGATTTTGGACCCTAGCTCAGCCAACACCTATGGCAACTTAGCAAACCTGTACACTTTTGAAAATTAGTCATCATGGGAAATCCAGGATGTGGTGACTTGGCTTGCGTGGCTATCACCAGGTTCTGTACCCAGAAACGCTTGCAAACCTCAAACTTTGTAAAAGAAAAATCATATTTTCCTCACATTTCTGTGAAGGAAAGTTCTGGAATCTGCGGGGAGCCAGAAACTTACACCCACCCAGTATTCCTCCAAGTCTCCTGATAAACAAGGTCCCTCACTTCTGTGGGTAGGCCTAGTGTCCGCAACAATAACCGGCCTAAAAAGCAACATGGGCACATCACATTTGTCCAGTGAAAACAGAACCTTTTTTCACAATGTGCCTAACTGAGGATTTTGGACTCTAGCTCAGCCGGAACCTAGGGGACCCTAACAAACCTGTAAATTTTTTTAAACCAGACATCCAGTGGATCCCAGGATGGGGTGACTTGTATGGCTCTGACCAGGTTCTGTTACCCAGAATCCCTTTCAAACCTCAAACTTTGTTATAAAACACCACACTTTTTGCTCACATTTCTGTGATGGAAAGTTTTGGAATCTGCGGGTAGCCCTAGACTTTCATCCACCCAGCATTTCCCCAAATTTCCTGAAAAAAATGGTACCTCATTTGGGTGAGTGGGCCAAGAACCTGTGGTAGGGACGGGCCGAAAATATATTGTGAAGACATCAAAATTATCTATCACAGAACAACCTGGTTTTGCAAGGGGGTTTCTGAATCTAGACACCCGGGGGAGTCCAGGGAGTTATGGCTTTCATGGATCTTCCAAAGTTGGTCTACCCAGAATCCCCTGCAAACCTCAAATTTAGCTGAAATAATCAAATGTTCTCACATTTCTGTGTGGGAAAGTTAAGGGATCACCCTGCTGACACAAATATCCTACCACAAGTGAGGTATCATTTTTCTCGGGAGACCAAGGGGAAGACAGGGTGGTAGGAAATATGTGCCTGTGCAGTAAACCTACAACTTTCTAACAAAGACAAGTGAGGAAAATATGACGTTGTAAGTAAATGTGAGGTTTGCAGTGGATGCTGGGTAAGAATACGCTGGAGGATCCATGCAAGCCACACCACCAGCTAAGCAACAGTCCAGGCACACCGCCAGCCAAGAGTCAGTCCAAGCACACCACCTTCCAAGTACATCACCAGCCAAGCGATATCCACGCATACCGCCAGCCAAGAGCCTTCCTCGCACACCACCAGCTAAGCGCCATCCATGCACACCGCCAGCCAAGCGCCATCCTCATTCACCAACAGTCAAGTGCCATCCATGCACATCGTCAGCCAATTGCCAGTCCATGTACACCACCAGCCAAGTACCACTCCACGCACCCCACCAGCAAGCACCAATCTACGCACACCGTCATCAAGCGCGAGTCCACACACACCATTAGCCAAGTGCAAGTCCACATACAACGCCAGCAAAATGCCAGCTAAAGGTCAGTACATGCAGACCATAAGCCAAACTCAAGTTCACACACAAACGTTCCCTGGCTTCTATTGGTTTTCTGCCCCAACTTGGGGGCAGATGAGACTGCAAATATCACTGAAATAGCCAGATTGCGTGACTAAAAAAAAGGGAGCAACCCTTGCCTATGGGACTGCTCCCTGACATGCCCATAAACATACCCTGGTGCCTAGTGGGCTTTCTGCCCCCCCCCCCCGGGAGGCAGATGAGGAGCTATTGCCCACATCTGCCTCCAAGGGGAGCAGAAAGACTGTGTCAAATATTTTTGGGGGGCGAGGACATGGTGCCTAGTGGGCTTTCTGCCCCCTCGGGGGCAGATCAGGGGCTAGTGCCCCCATCTGACTCCAAAGGGAGGCTGAAAGACTGCGGCTAGTTTTTTGGGGTGTTGGGACATTGGCAGCCCCCACCCCTATGTATCATAAAAAACATAATCTCTTGTGCCTAGTGGGCTTTCTGCCCCCCCCCCCGGGGGGGGAGGGGCAGATAAGAGGCTATTGCTACATCTGCCTCTTGGGGGAGCAGAAAGACTGTGGCATTTTATTTTGGTGGGGTGGGGGCATTGGCATGCCCATTTTTTGTAGTCCCTATCTCTATATACATAAATGAAATAAATCCCTGGTGCCTCACGTGCTTTCTGCCCCCTGGAGGCAGGTTGGGGGCTATGGGGGGGGGGGGGGGGGTAAAAGACCTTGCCCAAGGGGCTGCCCCCCCCCTCTGTGGTATTTATCAGGTGGAACCCTGTTTTGGGTTCACCCTCCTGCGGCAATCCCCAAGCAGGGATCCATTAGGAAAGGGTGCCATTGTAAAGGGGAGATTCTCCCCTTTCCATTGATACCTCTCCCATCTGCCTGCGTGCTCGGGGGCTGAGCTAGCCCCACAAGCACGTAGAGAGTGAAACTGAAACAAGCTGATCAGCTCAGTTCGCTTTCGGTTTCAGTGGCATTATGTCAGCGAGCCATAGATTTACCTTCTGTTATTGTATGACACTTTGTGCTGTATTGCTGAAATAACAGTTAGAAAAAGTGTTATTAATGACCCTTTAGGGGGTAAAAGTTGCTTATGCAATGACATCTATGTTATTTTACATCTGCCAATGTATATATTTGTAAATTAATGTGTAGTATATAGTAGTGCATGTGTAATAATAAACGTGCTTCTCCTTTTTTTAAAGAAAAAAGCACTGACTGGACAATAATTTATTGAGTGTTATTATTGTGTGCCAGTAAATGGTGTTTACTAGTCCACACCACCTTCCTTGAGTAGACGTAGACCTTGGACTTCTCTGCTTTACTACCCTGAAGAGTCAAGTGCTACAATGGGGTGCTTTGTTCCCAGTAAGTGGAAATTGTGGACCTATTACTTTTGCAGGCCACACTACTAATAACCCAATTTCCTACTTTAGGAATGATGCATATTGGGTAATGATCACTCCTGAATTTGACTCAGTGATTACATTTATTAGTTAGATGGTGAGCCCTTTTCCCCGGATGAACACACACAAGAAATCGACCCTATATCTACAAGGTAATAATTAATGTCAAATTCTACTGAAGGTAATACAAATAATTGGTGTCACAAAAACAGACATTTTGTTTAAAATTGAAAATTCAATAAAATAATATATTAAAAAAGAACAGCACACAAATACTTGCCGGTCACGCCGTGAGGGGAACGGCTTTCAAGCTAAAGCTGCCGGTCACGCCGTGAGGGAAACGGCTTCCGGACTACCGGACTACCACTCCCAGCAGCACGAGGGAGTCGCGCTACACCCACGCCACGCCACCAGCGCGCCCGGAGGCGCATAAGTAACCGGAGCGGCCGGGGCACCTGGGGGCCACAAATACTTGCCGGTCATGCCGTGAGGGGAACGGCTTTCAAGCTAAAGCTGCCGGTCACACCGTGAGGGAAACGGTTTCTGGACTACCGGACTACCACTCCCAGCAGCACGAGGGAGTCGCGCTACACCCACGCCATGCCACAGCACGCCCGGAGGCGCATAAGTAACCGGAGCGGCCGGGGCACCTGGGGGCCACAAATACTTGCCGGTCACGCCGTGAGGGGAACAGCTTTCAAGCTAAAGCTGCCGGTCACGCCGTGAGGGAAACGGCTTCCGGACTACCGGGCTACCACTCCCAGCAGCACGAGGGAGTCACGCTACACCCACGCCACGCCACCAGCGTGCCCGGAGGTGCATAAGTAACCGGAGCGACTCTCGCACCGCGAGTCGCGCGCGGGAGAAGCCCGGGACAAGGGCGGGGCAGTCTGTGGCAGTCCGGGGCAGGACGAGGCTGGGCTGGGCCACAGATCCTGGCTCTAAGAGGTTGAGGACGACATCTACACTACCCACCAAAAGACACAGTGAGACTTTTATGATTTGTGGGTTGTGAATTCTGGGTGGGTTTGTGGGGAAGTGATTTCACCTAAATAATCCGGGTCACCTTCGCAGTAGGCAGCAGTATGTCTTCGCAAAATGTCCCACCCACCCATGGCACTTTGGATAACTACTTAGTTAAGGTGGGGAAGAAAATTAACTCGGAAAGACGACTTTCCTTAGGTCTAAATTGTGATCCTTTGCCATCCATCACGTGTTCCTCTCCGAACGCTCGGAGTCAGAGCGACTGCACCATCCTCGATAACAATGATAACAATGATTTCTCCGTTTTGGACTCGCTTAATCATGTTGAGCTGGTTGTGGAGGTTTCAAAGGATTCTATGGTGCAGCCTCCTCCAACCCCTGCTCCTAGAGCGGTTAGAGCATGTAGAAAAACCCAGCCTAAACGTACAGGCACACGTTGTATAAGGAAAAAAGTGGTCACACCCATCACACCTACCAAATACCTAGATTCGGTGGATAATGTACCTGTAGGGACTAGTTCTGTAAAATTTTATGACGAACAGCTTAACCAACTAGCTGACCTCATTGATTTAAAAGTCAAGGGTATTATAAAACCTTTAGCGGCAAAAATAGACCGGATGGCAGCTGAGATCAAAAGATTGGGGGGCCTTCTGGATAAGTGAAAGGGTGTCCAAGGGGGCACCCCTGTCCCAGCCAATAATATTAGTGAAAGCTTGGCTATACCCTCGGTGTGTATTGCTACCCCCACAGAGTTATCGGCTTCCAGTACGAAATCCCAATTGGGAGTATTAAACACTCCTATTGAGGCTCAAAAAGCGACTGGTGCCCCGGAGAGGGAGAAACAGGGTCCCCAGGCGCAAAAAGAAAGAGCAGGCAGTAACATACAGCTTAGTAAGAAGAGAGAGGCAATCTTAAAGTTACCAGCTGAGGCTTGCCCCTACAGGATCATCCTTGCTAATGTACCACAAGTCAAGGAGGATTAAAATGAACACTGGTCCTCACTAAAAAATAAAACACTCTTCTATCTGGCTAGCAAAACTGATCTGGGGGAACACCTGGCAAATAACATTTTGATGGTCAGACGGGTCCAATGGGTGGGCAATACCAAGAAAAGCCTAGAGGGCGACTGCGTTGTCATAAGCTTTAGATCCCCAAGGCTGGTCAAAGACATATTAAGACAAGCGGGGACTTCCAGAATCAAAAAAGACTATGTAAATGTACTTCCCCTGGGCTTCTTTTATCCATCCCCTCAGACCAGATACCAGAACAGCGACCTATGCACAGGGAGATCTCCTAGAGATTTCGACATTCCCGTTTTCAACAGATTTGATATTTTTTCAAATCTAGGTGAAAACGAGTGACTAGGTTGCCTAAAAGTTTATCCTGCTCCTGTTGTAGTGGTTAATGTACCTCATGCTACAACAACGGAACAATTTACAGGTCCTCGGGATTGTAATATATCCTCAACAGTAGAAGTTTTAGACCATCGTGAATGTTCTTTAAAACTAATGAACTGGAATGTAGCCGGTTTAAAAAATAAGATAGATGATCCAGTGTGGAGGGAGTTCATTAGCACGCATGATATCATTGGTCTACAGGAAACTTGGGACACGGGTGACATCCTGAGCCTGGATGGTTACGCGTGTTACCATGTCCCTGCGGTCCAATCTAACATAGGGAGGGCGAAGGGCGGTTTGGTCACACTGATTGCGGCCACTATTCAAGGTGTACACACCCAGTTAGATACGGGCTCACGGAATATCCTGGCTGTACAAATCTCTTTAACCGGGGTTGGAATAATTTTAATTGTTAATTTTTATAATTCCTTTGATAGAGCTTCCACGACCGAGCACTTGAGCACATTAAACCACTTTCTGGAAAATTACAAGGAGTTAAATGATAGTCACTGTTTCCTCATAGTTATGGGAGATTTTAATATCCATGGCTGCTCGGATGAGTGTCTGTCCCTGGACCCACTTGGCCCCGCGGATCGGGGAGATGTTCATTTCGAGCATTCTGATCAGGGCAGTCTCCTTGAGATAACCCTGGCAGATAATGGATTGATGCTCCCAACATTAACAAATAAGGAGATACCCACTTTTAAGGGGAACGGTTGTCATTCATTTATTGATTATGTTTTCATTAGCTTAACGCTTGGGGTTAGGATTCTCGGATATTCGCCAGTATGGTCACATTTTAGTGATCACAACCCAGTAGTCCTGAGTTTGACGGATCTGGTCTTAAAGTCTGTTTTAGTCGCAGAAAGAACGGATAAATCGGATATTCGCCCGATAGATCAGGCACGTAGACTCAGATGGAGTAAGGTTTATACTGGGAGACTTCCACTCTAATTTAATATCGACAGTAGGCTCTGAGCTGGACATCTGTTTAAACCTGGAGGCTGAGAACGAGGAAGTTTAGCGGCTTACTCGATTGTCTGTGCCCAGGTATCTTCAGACTTAAGACAATCAGGGAAAACTAAATCATGCTGAACAGGGGTGGTTTGACCAAAACTGCTCAGCAGCTAATCAAAAGTTAAAAGCTGCCCTGAATAGTAAATCAGTGAACAGGGCCATGGTGGCAGTGCTTAGGAAAAGGTATAAAATAGCCCTGGAAACCAGAAGACGGGAGATCAGGGAGGCTGCCTGGGAGGACCTAACCTCAGTAGATGTGCTCAGAAACAGTGCAAAATTCTGGGCTGTGGTTAATAAACCTTTTTTCCAGGATATTAGTAATGGCCACTTAGATTGTGGCATTCAGGAACAGGCGTGGTGCTCTCACTTTAAGTCAGTCTATGAAGGGGAACATAGTGAGGAGGAGTCCATTGTTACCCCTTTTTTAATTCCTTATACTTTAAAGGTTTCAGAGCAAGAGGTGGCAGACGCTATCGGTAAGATGACCAGTAATAAGGCGCCAGGTCCCGACGGCGTTCCTGCCGACCTCTTCAAATCAGATATCAAGACTTGGGCTAGAATTTTGGTTCATGTTTTTAACAGGGTTTGCAAGACAGACATTCCGGGTACTTGGAGTAAATCTGTCATTGTACCCATTTTTAAGAAAGGAAATAGGGGCGACCCTAGTTGTTACCGCCCTATTTCCCTTATTGACGTCGCAGTGAAGGTGCTAGGTCGAGTGGTCCTTGGCAAATTAACATCTTGGTTGGAGGATACGAATGCCCTTTCTTGTTTACAATATGGGTTCAGGAAGGGCCGAGGCACACTCGACCAGTGCCTCAACCTTCACATGTTAATAGGGAAATACACGATTGCTAAAAAGGGGACCCTGCATTTAGCATTTATGGACCTTTCCTCGGCCTTTGACCGAGTGAATAGGTCCAAACTATGGGAAGTCCTTCTTAAAATAGGAACTGATAAAAATATAGTGTATTTTCTTGCTGATCTGCATAGGGATCTCACAGCCACAGTTAGGTACGATCTCTTGGGAAATAGTACGGGCAAGATCGCGATCATTAACGGTGTTAGGCAGGGCTGCATTTTGGCCCCCTTACTCTTTACCCTTTATATAAATGAACTAGGGGTAGTTTTAACTGAGGCATGCAAGGACATACCTAGGGTTGTTAAATTTCCCATTCCGGCACTATTGTATGCCGATGACGCTGCATTAATAGCACGTACAGCTGTGGGGTTACAATGTCTTTTAAATTGATTTGCTAGTTTTATGAAGGGGCTGAACCTAAGTGTAAATTTTCCTAAATCACATGTAATGATTTTGGGGGGTAAACCGAAAATAACTAAGACTATGACTTGCGAGGGAAATGTTTTATCCAGGGTGACAAGATTCCTCTATTTGGGGGTAATTTTTGATGAAAACTCCACCTGGTTACCCCAGTTGGTTGCCAAACGAAATACTTTCGCCAGGTCTATCTTGGCAGTCCGGGAATTTGCACGCAAACTGGTTGTGAAGCCTATGGAGGCGGTGCTGAAAGTCTACGAAGCAAAATGCACTGCAATAGTTATGTATGGAGCTGACCTGTGGGGGTTAAAAAATGTAAAGGCCCTACAGGTGACCCCGGGATATATTGTACATCAAGAGTGCGTGGTGGGCTATTTGGAGGACCGCATTGCATTAGCGCCGCTATTGAAGTGGATCTCTATTTGGCTGAACCCTGATTTAGTACTGAACCAAGATATTCTGAGGGACTGTTTATCTTAGGAGTATGGTCACTCAATTCCCTGGTTGAATTACATAAAAAATTTGGCAGCTAAACTGGGTCGACCCGAATTGTTTTATTCCCCTAACAAATTGTTGAAGGGGGATATTAAATGGGCAAAAGAAACATATAAACAGATGGTGTCTTTGGACAGAGAAGAAAAAGAGTTATGTAAATCTACCATAAGGGCTCACCAGATGTTAATCACTACTGATGGTATAGAACCCTACTTGAGAATTGTCAATAACATGAACCATCGTTTTTTATTGACTAAATTCAGACTGAACAAATTCCACCTTCTCCTTACTGAACGCCCAGGATGGACTAAGGATTTGGAGTTGGAAATCTGTTCATGTGATGGCTTCTCAATCAAAGACACTACGCACTTTATCTTTTTTTGTAAGCATCTGTGCCCTATTCGCAAAAAGTTCATTATTCCCCTCATCAAGGACAAGGGCTTTAAACAAGTTAAACGTGGCCTTTTATTTTTAAGGTTGTTGTCTAATACATGGGAGATTTTTAGTATAGCAAATTTTTTAACTGTTGCATTAAGATTGAGGAGGAAAATTAACTGGATACAATGTATATAGTGGTATATTCAGGCTTTAGGATTGCGCGTTTTCGTTTTTCTACCCTTTTTTAAATTGTGGGCTTTTATCTTTTTAAATTAATATTTATAATGTATATTTATCATGAATTATTTTTTGAAATGTTTATCTTTTTTTGAATTTATGTATTATCCATAACTCAATGTCTTGATCTCGATGAATTTTTGTAGCATACTTTTATGGTTTTTGCTATGAACCGAATAAAGTATTTTTGACTGACTGAGTGTTATTATTGTGGGCCAGTAAATGGGTTTACTAGCCCACACCACCTTCCTTGAGTAGACGTAGACCTTGGACTTCTCTGCTTTACTACCCTGAAGAGTCAAGTGCTACAATGGGGTGCTTTGTTCCCAGTAAGTGGAAATTGTGGACCTATTACTTGTGCAGGCCACACTACTAATAACCCAATCTCCTACTTTAGGAATGATGCATATTGGGTAATGATCACTCCTGAATTTGACTCAGTGATTACATTTATTAGTTAGATGGTGAGCCCTTTTCCCCGGATGAACACACACAAGAAATCAACGCTATATCTACAAGGTAATAATTAATGTCAAATTCTACTGAAGGTAATCCAAATAATTGGTGTCACAAAAACAGACATTTTGTTTAAAATTGAAAATTCAATAAAATAATATATTAAAAAAGAACAGCAACCTATTAGATTGTATTCATGGAATCAATCTCTAGAGGATTCCCTCCCTTCCTAGCCATTAGTTGAACCTATCCAACATCAAAGTGCCTTTACAAGTTCTCTAGATGGCTGTCATACATACTGCCCTCTGGTTCATCACATGTTGTTTTTCATTCTGCCACTGTGCTTTGCTTTGATAAGAGAAGTAGCAGTCTGGCTCTTTTTATTGACTTTCAAGCTGGAAAAGCACAGATATTACTGACCACGCCTGTGAATGGCCTTCAACTAGAAGCCTGTTCCTTAGCTGGAAAATCGGAGGAGCGCCACTGCCCAAGGTGCTTTCGCATCATACTTAAATACCATTTCAAACATTAGGAAAAGCTCAGACCTCTTGGTGTGTACATTTACCCTAAAAATAATACTCTTTAAAAATCACACTATTAATATCTAACATATGAACTACTGGTGATTACCAGAGTACTATGTTCTACGATGCTTGTGTGCACTGAACTTCTGAACAAAACATGTATTTATAAAACGAAAATGTGTAGAAATACACACATAAATTGACTGCTATATGAATTAATTAATGAAATCAGGGGCACGCACGCAAGCAAAACATAAATCAGAAGCTACTCCCCACTTAGTAGGCAACAATTCAAGTGAATATATATATATACACAGTTCCAAGCACGTTGTTAAATGAAGAAATAGGCAAAAGTCTTGTGCGAAATTTGATTATGTGACATGGTACAAAAACAAAAAATCCCAAAATGATAAATTATAAAAAAGATGGTTCAGGTGGCTCTAAAGGCAATTAGCAGCAGCCACTGATCTTCTTTTGTACTGACTTTTTTCTGAAACTGATGCCATATCTACCCCTACCCCTGATATCCTCGCTGCTATTCCTACTGGTTACTATATTCTACAGTCCAACAGAGCATTCGGTAGAGCAGGTGGGGGGGTTGCTACTATTATTCGCTCCCAATATAAATTCACCATCCTTGAAACCACTAGTCTTCCCAAAACTGATATTCTCACTTTGAAATTTACTTCTCCTAGGTTTTCTTTTATCTGTGTTCTTGTCTATAGACCCCCTGACACTATGTCCCTTTTCTCCCAACAGTTCGGTGATATACTTTCCCGGCTAGTCATTAATTCCGCCAAAATACTCATCATTGGCGACTTCAACTATTGGCCGTCAGACCCTTGTGAAAGTAACCTCTCTGAAGATTTTACGGACCTTTTACTTAGTCTGAACGGTAATCAGCATATTACAGTGGCCACTCACACTAAGGGCCATATCCTCGTTCAAGTTTGGACAGCCAATCTTGATATTTCCCTTCCTTCAGTCTATCCCTGTTCCTGGTCTGATCATTTTTTTATTTCTTTTTCTTTGAAACTCACCTTGCCCTGCCACCCCTCTCCTACCACCAACTTCACCCCACGCAACTGGAAACGAGCTAATCTTATAGAATTTCATTCAATCCTAGCCATGTCAGCTCCCATTGGCATGGCCTCGACATCTGCCCAGGCTGATGCTCTCGATCAGTGGCTAGGACTTGCGAGCGATGCAGTTGCCCCATTAAGAACCATCAAAACTAAACGCCCTCATGATGCTCAGCGATGGTTCACGGAGCAACTGAAATTGGACAAACTGGCCCTCCGACAAGCTGAGCGTCGTTGGAGATGCAATTATGACCCATTATTAAAACTCCGCTTCTAAAACCAAGGATATTTTCTCGATTGTGGAGGAACTTTCTTTGCCAGACCGTGTCACTGTCCAACCTCAACCCACACAAATTCTCTGTGATTCCTTCAAATCTTTTTTTATTGATAAAATCATCACTATCAAAAATAATATCCCCCTCCCTTCCTCGTCTACTGTGTTTTCTTTATCCCCCCTAACCCCTGTTGTTTTAATGCGTTCCCTCCTATTTCCCTGACCGAGTTTATCTCTTTACTACATACGGTAAGCTCTGGTTCCCCTAACGACTGCTGCCCCCCTCAAATCCTGAAAGCTGCCTTCTTGGCATGTCCTGACCCTCCATTGGCACTCCTTAACAGCTTGCTTGCCACAGGCTTTGTCCCTGATGCTTTCAAACAGGCGGTTGTAGTTCCCATACTTAAAAAACCTGGTGCTGATCCTTCTGTCCTGAGCAATTATCGGCCGATCTCCCTTCTCCCCTGTTTGGGGAAAATTTTTGAGACCTATGTTACCCGCTGCCTCAGCGCATTTATTGAGAAGTCTTCTCTTTTAGATGACCAGCAAGCCGGTTTTAGACCGGCTCACTCCACTGAAGCTGTCATCGTGGCCGTAATGGATGTACTGAGGCAAGGCGCCGATAAAAACGTGGCCCAGGCTCTTGTTTTATTAGATCTGTCGGCTGCCTTTGACACTGTCGATCATGTTATCTTGATCGACCGTGTCAACAATGCGGGCATCCAGGGCATGGCTCTTACCTGGATCAGATCGTTTCTGCACCAACGTTGTTTATCAGTTCACCTGTCCACCTTCTCAGCCCCTTATTCCGCACTTTCCTGTGGTGTTCCTCAGGGTTCTGCTCTTTCACCTCTTTTATTTAATCTTTACATGCAACCCCTTATAGTTTCTCTCCGTCACACCCCTGTCACTATTTTTAATTACGCGGATGATTTACAGTTAATTTTTCCTGTTGACCTATCCCCCTCCTCCTGTCCTAATTTCCAATCCACCATGCTTACCATTTCTGAGTGGATGCATTTTAGCCAGCTGAAGCTTAATCCCAACAAAACAGAGTTAGTACTAACATGAGGGTCAGCCAACCCCTGGAGCTCCAGTTTTTGGCCCTCCGCTCTAGGCACTCCACCTTGCCCTGTCAATTCGGTGAAGAGCCTTGGTGTAATCATATCTAGTGACCTTTCTATGAGACCTCAAATCAATGCAGTTACATCTTCCTGCTTTTTCCATCTACGCAGGATCTGCAAAATTTGCAGATTCCTTACGACTCAGGCTCTCATACTGGTCATTATGGCTCTTGTCACCTCCCGGATTGACTATGCTAACTCTCTTTATGTTGGGATCCCGGCTTACCATCTTCATCGGCTTCAGCTGGTTCAAAATCAGGCGGCGAGACTAATCTTTCAACAGCCCAAACACCCACATGTCTCGCCCCTGCTGAGGAAATTGCACTGGCTTCCAGTGGCTTCCCGTTGTATTTTTAGGCTGGGCTGTACTGTCTTCAAGGCCCTTCTTGCCCTTGCTCCGGCTTTCTTTTCCTCCAGCCTCAAACGTCACATTCCCTCAAGAAACCTCCGGTCTACTGCTCACAATCTCTTAATTATTCCCAGGTACAAACGTAAAAAGCATGGTGGCTCGTGCTTTTCGTTTCTTGCCCCTGCACTGTGGAATTCTTTTACCATTTCACTTCGACTCTGCCCCAACTATCTCTGCTTCCGTAAATTACTCAAAACCCACCTTTTTCAAATAGCTTTTGAGTAATCATGCTGTCTGTCCCTCCGTTGTTGTCTATGAGCGCCATGAAACCATTCGGTGACCGTGCGCGGTAAAAGTAATTTTAACATAACATAACATATATGAAGTATCTGGAGACTTCCACAACTGCAGCATCAGAAGAAAAATTACAATGGGCCAGATGTATCAATATTGGATTTTGCGATTCCATAATAGAGCATTTTACCGATTCGCTATTATGGAATCGCAAAATGAAATGTATGTAGGTTTCACAATAATAATTGTGTTTCCTACATAGTCCTTATTTGTGACTCGCAAATTGCGAGTCGCAAATAAGGAATGGCTTCCCATTAATTCCTAAGGGCCTACAGACCCACAGGTATGAATGGGAATGGGAATGGGAATTGCCCAATAGGTACTCGTAAATTGTGCATGCAATTTCAAGGGTGCCAAATGGACTCCCTGTTGCAACCCTGAAATATGCATGTGTGCACATGTGGCGCACATGCCTGCCTTAAGGGCATATATGTATGCCACATGGCACCTAGAAATATGCAAAAAAAATGTGTTTTTCTTGGAATTCGCAAACTACCACCAACTTGGAGTTGGTGGTAATTTGTGATTTCTTAAAGCAAGGTCGCAAGTTTTTTTTTGCTTCCTGCATAGCATTTAAGGAATCGCAATTGCACAATTCCTTAAATGCATTCGCAAAATAGGTAATCGCAAAATTGCGACTCCCTATTTGGCGAATGCCTTTTGGGATCATTCATCCCAAAAGGCTTTTTCCCCTTCGCAAACAAGCCGATTCTGGGAATCGTCCAGTTTGCGAACATGAAAACGTTTGATACATCTGGCCCAATGTCTTTTATCTCTGCGTCGGCTCAAGTAACTAGTGCTCTTGTTCTTTATTGTAAAACGATCAGCATTTTTTGAGTTACCTTTGCCTAACTTCTGAGTACGTTGTGTGTTCCACAGAAAGCGTCACAAAGATCTGAAGTTGCTTTGCAAGGTTATTGCATCTTATTTTCTGTGCCTTTTTGTACAGAAAGCAATACAAAATGGGATGATGGACGGAGTAATGGAGCCAATCAAACACTCACCCCCAGTCAACTGATCTGGGTTTAATCCCTGGCCCTGTTGGTAATAGTCCAGCCTGAACTGCCAAGCCATATCTTCCCTGGACTGGAAACAAGCATCCTAGGACCAGTTTCTGGCTAATCAGCCGTCATCAGCCAGGCTAGCTTGAATCCAGTGGCAAAGTGAGCAAGGGATCCACGTTTGGGCATACCCTGCCAACTTAGGGCAAACAAAGCGATACCCAAGGGGATGATGGAGCAAATCAAACACTCACCCACAGTCAACGGATCTGGGTTTATTCCATCATCATTCTTTAGCTCACTCCCCCACCCCAGTTCAGACCTGGTCATATGCAAATCAGTCTGACCCTGTGCCTCATGGGAACAGTCCAGCCCGAACTGCCAAGCCATGTCTTCCCTGGACCAGAAACAAGCATACTATGGCAAACAAAGCGATACCAAAGGGGATGATGGACGGAGTGTTGGGACAAGCGTCAAGACTGATTTGCATATGGCTCAGCCCAAACTGGAAAGGCACGGTGAGCAAAAAAACGATGGAACCATTATGAGTTTCGCAATAGAAAGTGGTCGGGTCCCAAAAGACTTTGGAAGTTAGGAGGCAGACTGATCTGCAAGTGCTGTGTCACAAGGGTAAAGGAGTAGCCAATGAGGCAACACCTTATTTACCCACATGGGCGTCTGCTGAGTTCCCCTCAACAGGGTTCGGCAATAACAGACAGTTGTGATGGCCTTCTCTGCCAGTAATAGTAATGCAACATCCTCTTCTTACCTCGGATAGAAACAAGGCACAAGGAGTCAGTTTACAGTTGGGACATCATAGAATTTGTGCTGGCTTTGTAGCAGTATATTAAAGAAAGTCAGTCTTAAAAAATCCCCCCTCTGCCCGAGGTGGTTGCGAGGTGCTGCCATTTTAAATGCTCCCAAGAAGAAGAAGCACTAAGGGCGTCATGGCGCTCCAGATTAGCACATTAGGGGCTTGGCCAAATATTTGTACCACAAGAGAATAATTTACACAGAACAAAGGTGGTGAATGTGAACATAAAACATTATGTTATCTAAAAATGTACCTGCACCTATGTCACGACCATGAAAAATTGGAAGGAGGTGATAATGAACACAGCATTAATACCTGGAATTGGGGGAGGATCAGTGCCCTGAGTCATGTCTGGAGGTAAAAGAAGATAAAATCGAAATTGGTGAGTTAGCAATGGGTGATTTAAACGTTTAATGTAGTCAGCAGCTACACAGAGGAGGTGTGGTTAACTGAACATTGTTTACCTCTTAAGCATGGAAGTTAAAAACAAGCCCAATACCCCTTAAAAGGAAGCCCAAAACCAATATCTTACCGAAAGAAGCCCAACATGGTTGAAATCCACAAGTGAAAAAAGGATAAAACAACCCCAATCCCCCTGAAAAGGAAGCCCAAAATCAAACTAATATTTTACCAAAAGAAGCCCAAGTGACAGTCGACATCCAAAATTGCAACAAAAAAAGGCTACAAAAATACAAGCAATGGAGCAGGAGGCAGCGCTAACACAACTGTGGCATTTAGAGGAGGTGGGAGGGAGGAATGCTAAATTAAAATGTAAGTGGCTATGGCACCAAAGATGACCACAGACAAACAGTTACAGAGCAGGAAACCAAGAAAAAAATTGTCCCCAGAAGAACAGATAAACAACCACAGCGTAATGACACAGTACTTAGTTCCTGCTCCGTGGGAGGAAAGGAAGAGAAAAAGGGAGGTCAAAGAGGCAGGACTGACCACTAGCAAGCACGCATTTTTAAAGGACATTGACATAGATAAATGAAAAGCAATGGCAAGCATTAGGCGGAGTTGAACTCCACGAACCATATACAACTAGTTGCTATGTGACAGCGCAAGTATTGTTTAGACTTGGCCTGAAAATTAAGCTCCCAAGATGCAACTGAAAATTGAAGATGTGGGATGTGCAGTAAGGCATTGAAGATGGAGTTGAAGGTGCATCTGCACCTGAGAATAATGCGATTGGTAGTCCCACAAAAGGTCAATTGCAGCACATGAGCGAGTGCTGACTCAAAAATGCTGATTTGATTATGGACAACTTCAATACACTGCACAGCCAATGCGTTTATTTGCCTTAGGCTGTCATGTTTTCTTTATTGGAAATATATGTATTCCTAAATTCTCGTATGAAGGACGATTTGGATAAACACCCTCAGAAGTGGCAGGCAAAACTTGGGTCGGTGACTCCAACCCTCCCGGAATCTCTTTGTCTTGCTCATTCTGTTCTTCGGACTGCAAATTTCTGAGCCTCACATTATAAAACTTTTTTTGACTTATATTATAACCCAGGGAAAATCGTACATTGTGGGGGGTCAAGGGATCTCATCGTCCAAGATGTCAACTATTTAAAGCAGATTTAATCCATATGTTTGTGGGCAGCCCCACTCTGGTCACAATTATTGATGAGATATCAGATTTTTTTAGCACGAAACTCGATTTGGAATATGCTCGATCACCTCCGTTGATTATGTTGGGGGTGCAGGAAGAAACAATCTCTAAAAGAGCTCAGGCTTTCCTGTTTATTGCCGCGGCTGTGTTCCATTTTGTATTGCCTCTTCCTGGTAAGAACCTAAACCCCCAGTTTTTGGTCCATGGTTGGCATAGCTACTGTCTATATATAATCTGGAAATGGTCTTACGTCAGCAGAAGGTCCAAAAGGCTAGAACAAGAGGTTTAAAGATCTGCCCCCCTCTTACAACTTGGAGACAGGGGCATTAAGGCACTGGGTGTGAATCCAAATGGGTCTGATAATTCTTGATAGTTGGGACTGATGATTGTGTTTTCCCCGGGTTGACTTTAGTTGTTTCTGAAACATATTTTGGTTTGTTTGGTTTTTCTGGATATGAATGTAAAAGAGAAAAGGTAAAAGGTGTCCTTGTTTAAGATTGTTGAACCCAAATAGGGGAACATAATTCTTTGTTTCATTCTGTGATGGGGGGTTCTTCTGTATATTCAAACAGCCAATAAAAATGTAATTGAAGAAAAAAGGAAATATGCCCTGGTAGCAAAACCCATAGCTTAACTCTTTGATGATATTGGTGCAACAGGGCCAATAACAAATATCATTTCAAAATCAATAATTACCATCCTACTAAAACAAAATAAAGACCTTCAATCCTCTGGATCCTATCGGTCAACCGATCTACACCAAGATACCAATAAATCAACTAGAATATTGGTTTCAAGACTTAACCCAGGCTGGACCAGCATAATATTCTCTCTACAATCAGGCTTCGTCCTCATGCACCAAACAGCAGACACCGGATTAGTAATTAACCTAAACAGTGTCACCAACATGGAAAATGTTTGCTGTTCCTTCTCTTGCTTGATGTGGAGAAGGCCTTTGACGGAGTACGCTGGTTATTCTTACTCAAGGTTTTGTCAAAAACAAACTTAAGATCCACACGATCCTTCCTGATATTGGCCATCAATAAGAAACAGGAAGCCTCCATTAAAGTACATGGTGAATTGTCCCTAAAAGTGCACTTGCCATATGTGCCAGGTGGTGTGTTCCCTATCCCCCTTGATATTACTTTGGTAATGGTGCCACTAATTACCAACATAAATAATAACCCTTGAAAAAAGTAATTATAACAAAATCAGGAACTTATAAAATAGTACTTTACACAGATGAGATAGTCGGTTTTTTACATAGCCCGCCATCACTTGCCTGTTCTAATGGAGGAATTAGAATACTTTTGAAAGGTCTCCGGGTTCAAAACAATAAATTACCATAAATCTGAAGGTATGAGCGTGGCCAATTCCCAGTGTGAGTCATGCCCACATATCACGCATAGTGGTTTTACATTTGCCCAAGAATCAGTCACATACCTAGGAATTGTGATTCCAAATTATTTATCAGCAATTTAGAAATCCAACACCCCTGCATTATTAGGCATCCTTCTCAATGATCTCTACAGATAGGGACATCGCCTTCTGCCATGGATCAACACGATCAATTCAGTTAAAATCAGCTTCCTCCCATGCTTCATATACACAGCACAAATGCTACCACTCGCACTGGAGAAGGGCACCCTCCGAGATATACAGACGCACATACTCTATTTCGTTTGGGCAAATACATCCACAAGAGAATCAGAAGTCCCTCTTTATAAAAAGACATCAGAAGGCAGTATGGGCCTCCCAAACATAACAAAATATCTGCATGCTACTAAGACTAAACCAGTGCTTCTGGGGCTCCCAGCTCCGCATAGATACCACTGTCCACCACCAAAATCCTTTAGGTCACTGGAGTAGCAGGATTGGGAGCAAAAAGGAACAACCATCATCTCTTTACTGTTGCAATATCTTTAATCCTGACTTTGCCCTGGGATCAATGTTCCTTGATTCTAGTGGTTTGGGCACACTCCACCATTAGTTTCTATTCAAATGAAATGCTTAGAGATAGTGCAGCCTTATATGAATCTGCGCTACTTGCCAGTGGGGATAGCTTTAAATTAGCACAAGCCCACCACTAGGCAGGCTCCAGAGACGGACTAGTATAGGGGATAAGGGAACTCACATCAACTGAACAAATATTAGCCCATGCTACCATACGAAAAAGCATTTCCAGATTACATACAGGCTTCTCCAAAGAAATTGGCGAAGCCTGACATAGTTACATGGCAAAATGAGAAAAATAACTGAGCCTGCACTTCCCACACCCCAAGGGTGGTAGGGAGAAATTTAACCAATCTTGTGTATGCGGACGATGTAGTTCTGCTCAGTCATACTTATGTCGGTCTTCAACACCTACTAACTGAAATGCAGAAATACGCAACAGAGAATAACTTAAAAATGAAACTGAGCGAGACAAGGACAATGTCAATAAATAGCAAAAAGAACACACAGAAGAACTGGTTCCTTGGCGGCACTAAAATTGACCATGCCTGTGAGTATAAGTACTTAGGAGTCATATTTGACAAGGAAGGGTCGTTTTGGTGCCAAAAAGAGGAAATAAGAAGGAAAGGTCTGTTGAATGCCCTGACCATGAAAAATCTGGCAAACCAATTGATGGGACCGACTCTGACCCCGCTACTGAAGCTAATTCAAGCCAAACTTCTCCCCTTGATCACCTATGGCAGTGAGGCGATGCGGGGAAGAGACGCTAAGGAGCTGGTCAAAGCTTACAGAACTAGGTTCTGCCTTCCATCCTATACATCACCTGCTCAAATAAGGCTGGAGTTTGGCCTTCAACAACAAGTCTTAGCCAGGTGTGGTGCTTATATCATTTGCTAGCACAAGATAAGAAGTGCCACTACAAACACGCTTAACTATTTGTTGTGGCCCAATATACAACACAGGGAGTTCTCCCAGGCAAGAAACCATCTTCAGTTAGCCTTGGACTCCACCAAACTCTATAGACTTTGGGATGCACAACTCAGCTACCTCAACTTAATAAAATGAGTCTGGAAAAACATAAAACTAATCTCCTTATTGGAGGACAAGGCGAGCCTCTCGAAAAGATCTCATGCCTGGATGACCCTCAGCTCCTATAAATCACTTGCCCCTCAGCCATACTTTAATTAGGGCTATCCTAGGGCCTTAAAAATGAACTTAATAAGGTACAGATTGGGGATCCTCCCATGCACCCAGCATCTACCACCATGGCTGAGGATAAAAGTGCAAGACACTTGCAGGCTGTGCAACATCAACAATCGCGATCTACTTCACTTAATTTGGATATGCAAAGAACTGCACCAAGCACGGCAGCAATTCCTAAAAGAACCTTTCAAACAGAAAGGTATCCGTACTAGAAGGCAAGCAGTACTGGCCTGCTTAAACCCAGTAAATACTCAACTAAACTGCAGACTGGTAAAATTCCTGATGATGACTGATCAAAAAGTGCCAAAAATACTAAAGAATACTTCACAAAGTCCACCACCGCAAAGCAGACTAGCAGACCGGTAAAAGGCTTCAGCGGAACCTTATCAAGGATGCCTAGCAGAAGCAGAGGGATAATTTCTTCCAATAAGCAGAGACAATTTGATCGGACAAATGGGCAAGCAGGGCTGGAATGAAAATATTCTGAGACAAACAAATGTCAGCATCCAGCGATCTACTGACTTTTCTTAACTAGCACAACCCAATTGTGATTTTAACCACAATGAATCTTCCATATTTGGCTTTTAACGGTTTTAATAACAATGTTTTACTAAATTTTGTACTGTTACTACTGCAATGGTTTTAATTGCCTACGCCAAATATTTTTTTTTTTAATAAACTTGAAACTTGAGTTTGGAATTTTCTGAAGGCAACTAGTTCATGACTTGGCATAGGACCCCTAAAATTTCAATCTGCATCCAAGGTAGCAAAAATGGTTTCAAAATTCTCACACACTGGTACTTGACATCTGTTGGACTCAACACCATGTTCAGGAGTTCAGAACTGTATAGGAGACACTGTCTCCATCAAAATGCTATGGCTCACATTTTGTGGTCCTACCCAGTCCTAAAACCCTAATGGACCACTATCACTACACAGATAAGAGAGGTCACAGGAGTGACACTTTCCTTGGACCTAGCACTAATCCTCATAGGGCACCCCGGGGAGGAGTATATGTAACCCCAACATGGCCCTACATGCAAGCTCTTCTCAAGTCTGTTAACAGCAGCAGGCCTGACACTGGCCCAGCATTGGAAGCAAGACACCCCGCTCCAATATGCATATCGTGAACCAAGATCTGGCACACTTACATCATCAAAAAACCCACAACTCTTCTAGCTCACAGAACTTAGAAATTCAAGCACATATGGCACCATTCAAGAAGGTTTGTTAAGAGACAGCCAGGTGGATGGCGGTTGTCGTGCCATGTACCTGAGTAGATTTGAAAGGGTAATATGGATAGTTTGTTAGGCTCATCCGATAACAAGAGACTGGGACTGGCAGAGTATAGAGATAAAAAACAACCATGACTATACAGCCAATCCCCCCCCCCCCACCCGGTGCATAAACAATCTGAGGGTCGACACCTTGAGAACGTTTTCCTATACTTCCAAATCCAAATTTCCCCACCCACAGCATGACATAACCTCATTTATACACACCGTAATTGCGGACACCCTAGTCAAAAGCCCCCCCCCAACTTTTCCAGTACTTCCACCTGCTATGTGTCAATGCCAAAGATTGACATGATTATGTTTATGTTATGAGGAACATGCCGAGTTGTTTAGGGTCTACAATATCTTTTTTTCTGTGATGCAATCGATATTGATGAATAAATATCAATGAACACTTGATTTAAAAACAAGTGGTGTTACAGGCTTCTGTGCAGATTCCAGCACCAATGTTCCAAATTTGGGGTCAAGTAGCCTGTCTTGCAATGCCTTAAAGGGGAAGGGCTAAGCAGGTGGGCAGAGGCAGATGTAATGGAAAGGTGATTGTGGGCAAAGGCAATTACACCAATTAAAGTATCCAGAGCAATATCAGAGCTATTTATGCTGGGATTTACAATTGTATACCGACGACCCAAAATCCAGGTGGGCAGATAACTTGAAGTCATGCAATGAACAACATGAAAGAGTGAGGGTCAAACTAAAAAAATAAGTAGAGAGCTGCAGCATGATGGGCCCATTGGAAGTTCCGAGATGACCCGGGTTTCCAGAGTTGATGATTTCTCCACTGGGGTGGTACCCAACAAAGCAGCAGGTGAATACCTGCTCATTCATCACCTGTCATGGCCAGAAAGCACTTCCATGAAAGACTTTATAGACCAGGATGAATGTTTAGTTAGTTACACTAACATTAATTATGCGATCAAACTGGAGTGGAAATGAAGGAATGATGCAGAAATCAGCAAAGCAAAGACAGTGTTCTGTCTACTGCATATCCATCTGCACAATGTTTTGCTAGTAGGAATTCATGTTGATAGTAAATACTACTTGGCCAAGGAAATGCCAATGAGGTGTTCAATCAAGGAAGTCTTCTTCTTCTTATCAAATGGGTAGTGAGAGAGGTGTCAGGGTCTGAGCTGGTGCTGCACTACCATGATGAATTCTTGATGGTAGACAGAGCAGGAATGGCAGGTGATTGCAACAGGCTGATGAGAACATTAAAGAAGATTGATGGCTTTGTCATATCCCTAGCCTCAGAAAAGAGTGAAGGCAAGATGGCGGCCGTGGCGTGGGCTGTGTAGGCAGCTCCTACCTCTCTCTTGGCTGAAGTCCGAAAATGGCTTGTAACGGCGACTTCAGCTGATCTCTTCCTTGTTTTGGAAAAGAAAGGGATTCCTTGCCGAGTTTGGGGAAAGAAAAGTATCTTTTTGCAGTGGAGCGGTGCTGTAGAAGACGTGGAAGAAAAGTGCTGGAGCTGAGCAGTATCCGAACGCTGAGAACGCTGAGCACACCTGTGAGAGGAGTTTCACGTTTGAAGCTACTCGCCGGCGGCCGCAGGAATCATAGTGTAACAACGATTGCGGTCACGGACCAGAGTGAGCGATTCTGATGCTGTTCGGCTGCCCATTCTTTTATCGACGGTTCTTCCTCTGGCGGCTCCCCGCGTTATTTTGCGGGATTCAGTATCGGGTGGTGCGAGGCCGAGGAGGTGCTGCTTCTCGGAAGAAAATGCCGCCCAAGACACAGACACAGACGCAGAAACCGCAAGTTAAAGGCGTCACTTGTAATGCAAGAAACGGGAGTCAATCGGCTGCGGCGGGTCCGGTGGAAGCAGTTAAGACCGCTGAAGGTGCAGCAAGGATTGCTAGTGGAGGTGAGAACTTACAGCTATCTTCCCCAAAACTTGTGCAGAAAAATATTGCCGTACTTAAAAGTGCCGCTTTGCCACGCGCTTTGTCACAGAACTTAATGATAATGTTTGCACAACAGAATGTGAAGAATCTGGGACTGCAAGTGGCTGTGGAGGACCTGGCCTCCGCAAGTGTTCTAGTTGAGGATAATATATTGGTGGATGCTAATATTGAAGTTCTTGTACCTATTATAACTACACTCTCCCATCCTAATGGTACGGGCACTGTGGCAAGTTTTGAGATGACTGAGACTGAAGCGAATGATACCTTTTCTTTAGCTTTAATGGCGGATGAGAACGGTTTTATAGGAGATGTAGTTCAGGACGAGTCAGCTAGAAATATGCTTGCAGAGGCTGAGTCATGTAAGGCGATTGAAACAGATCAGGCGGCGAGTAACCCGTATGAGGTGGGCGAAAAGTTTCATTCCATGTCGGACCCCTCTTCTGATGAGAGCACAAATGTCAGCCGAGACTGGGTGGATTTTACTCAGGGTAGCCCTTCACCGGAGGAGCTAAGGATAAGTTTAACATCGCCTAACCTCAGTACGGAAACAGTTAAGAAGCACAAGAAGAGAGCACAACAGCTCCAGGGGTATAAGGGAGATGGTCCTGCTGATAAGGATAAGGATAAGGATAAGGATAAGAATAAAGAAAAGGTAACTGTAGCCTTAGATAAAAATGAGATTGAAATGGACAGAATTGCCCCACAGGAGATCACATTGGTAACAATATATCAAACTATGATGAAACATAGAGAAGAGAGCAAAGCTGAGAATTTATGAACACAGGCCACCTGCTGTAAAGTCAAGAATGCTGTGAGAAGGGTAATTAAGACCTGTGCAGAAACAGCTGTCAGGGTTACGGAAACTGAGGCCCAAATTTCCGTATTGGAAGAGGAAGTGGGTGCTCTGAAATTGGAGCTAGATCTTGTTAAGGCGCACCGGGGAGATCTGAATCACAAATTAGCGGTGTTGAACAACCATAGTCGAAGGAATAACCTATGCTTTCTAGGGGTGCCGGAGGATAAGGAGGGTTCTGATATACGGAAATTCGTGGTTGAACTATTACAAGAGGCTTTGCCCGAGCTGACAACATGGGATTGGACAAAGGAAATTCTAAGGGCGCATCGCTTCCCGGTTACAAGGAAACAGTCTCGCCAAGCAGAAGAAGCCTTCCCATGGGCGATTTTAGTCTGTTTCAATAACTTTTTAGCTCGGGATGACATTTTTCTTCGAGCCCGTCCAGATAAGAAAGCCAAGGCTAAAGGCTGTAGTTTCTTTGTCAGACCAGATTTCTGTGCAGCCACGGTTTCTAAGCGTTGGCACCTTCGGCAATTGCTGTCTGAATTTCAGAGTAAAGGAGCGGTGGTATATTTGCAGAATCCTGCTAAGCTCAAAGTTCTGTCTAAGGGGCAAACTAAATTTTTTGTATCAGAAATTAAAGCCAAAGAATACCTGGATATTATGTAGTAATTATGTAGCAGTCAAAAAGTGTAACAGAAAATGAGTTGGTCAAGTGGAACCGAGGCCTTTTCTTTTTCTTGGTTTTATTTCTAATGTCTAGGTCCTTTTCTATGTTTTTTTTTAGTGTAGTAATTATTGAATTAGATCTTAATACTCTTCGGGCGGACACGGAGAGAGGGGGGCGCGGTACCCCATATTATGCAGGGACTGATGGTCCCTGGGCCTCATGTGCTGGGGGGGGGTTCAAGGGTGGGGGGGTGGGGCTTCTAGGGTGGGAGTAGGTGGGGTGGGCTGGGAGGTCGGGGGCGATGGTGGGTGGGTGAAAAGTCAGCACCAGAACACAGACAGTTTGCTAAGATTGAGGCAAAAAAGAGTAATGTTTATGTTTATCTGGAGAATTTTCCCCTTTGGGTGGTGGAGTTAGTATTATTCAAGCCGGAGAAGTCTGTTGGAAATCTTAATGATCTTAATGATGGATAGAAAAATTAAAATATGTATATTGAACATATGTGGCCTTAATAATGCCAAAAAACAGCAGGTATTGGCGAAAATGCTACAATTATTACAGGTCGACATATTATGCTTGCAAGAGACCCACGTATCATGGGCTAAAAGGGATATCCTGAAGAATCTGGGTATGGAACTCATAGTCTGCTCTAGACAAACTGGGGTGAAAAGAGGGGTCGCTATATTGATGAAACGTGGAGTTGGCACATGCAGTAACTCTACTGCAGATAAATGGGGCCGCTGGACAATAGGAAAGGTCACGATTGGACATAGTATGTTTACTTTATGCAATATTTATGGGCCAAACCTGGACGATGCTGAGCTGTTGAGTTTTATTCATGTGGAATTGGCGCAATGGCCACAACCTGTGGTGTTGTGTGGGGACCTGAATATAAATATTTCTGCGGATTTGAATGTTAGATCAACCCATAGGTATACAGGAAGAAAGATGTTAATGTACACTGCCCTGCGTGGCCTAATGTTAGAGCAAGGCCTCCATGATGTTTGGAATACTTTATATCCTGATAGTTCTGGTTATACTTTTTTTTCTGCTCCACATTCAAAATTTGTGCGCTTAGATTATTTTCTCATTTCTACAGTTTTGTTAACTAAAGTTAATATTGTGATCCACCCGAAAGTAGTTTCTGATCACAATCCGATGATTTTGGACTTAATTACGGAGTATGGTCCGCGGGTAACCCCACGAACATGGTCTTTTGACAGGAAACTGTTGACCGACGAGGAGTATTATCAAGTCATGTCTAAACATATTCAGGAATTTTTTAACATAAACAATGGCACGGCCTCTCAGCAGATTGTATGGGACACATTTAAATCAGTTGTGCGTGGGGAAACTCTTAGCTTTTCTAGAACTAAATATAAGAAAGCGATGTCTAAATGTCAACAAGATTTTGCACAGGTAATTATAGAGGAGCACAAATTAGCTGATACTATATCACGGGGTGTGGAAAAAGAATTAATCCAAAAGGCCCAACAAGATCTAACAATTGCCAGAGCATCGGCTTACGCCAATATCGCTGATCAGATCGCGGAGAAATATACACAGTACAAAGAAGAAGCATACGAATATAGTGAAAACACAGGGAGACTTTTGGCAAAGAGGCTTAGGGAGAGGGCTGCTTATAATGACATTTATAAAATCATAGACATGAATGGGAGGTTGCAAGAGTCGAAGCCTGGGGTACTTCAAGCATTTCAAGAATTCTATCAAACATTATACAGCAATCCAGACTTGGGAAGGAGTGGGGATGATGAGCAGGAATATCTTCGGACGTTAGTGTCTCACACACTGTCAGATCAGCATAGGGCAATTTTATCCATACCACCAGATTGGCCTGAAGTAGAAACAGCACTTTTAGGTCTTGCACGGGGGAAAGCGATGGGCCCTGACAATATTCCTTTAGAATTCTATCAAATATTTCGGAAAGCACTACAGAAGGAACTGTTGGAAGTATGTCAACAGGCGTTTCTGGGTCGAGTACCTGACTCATGGTCTAAAGCTACGATAGTAATCTTTAAAAAGAAAGGAAAAAAAGAAACGGAAATGGGCTCATATCGCCCTATTTCTTTACTGAATGCAGACAGTAAGATTTACTCAAAAATCTTTGCCAATAGGATTAATGATTTGATGCCAGGACTTGTTTCACCTAGACAGCATGGGTTCATTTAAGGTAGAGACACCATAGACCATATTAGAAGAATTATATCCATTCTGGACTGGGCGCAGAGCAGCAACTCATCCATCGGCGTGGCCCTGTTGGATGCTGAAAAAGCATTCAACAGGGTCACATGGCGGTTCCTGTGGGCAGTCTTGGCTTGGAAGGGATTCCCGCCCGAATTTATAACCGCTATACAAATGCTGTATATCCATCCAACAGCGGTAATTCGGGTAGGTGGTGAGGTCTCTAGAGAGGTTGCGATAGCAAGGGGAACAAGACAAGGCTGTCCCTGTTCCCCTTTGCTGTTCGCTTTGTATATTGACCCTTTTATTGCTACAATGGAGGCAGATAGTTCAATTATCCCGGTTCAGAGAAGTACGCGATGTAATAAAGTTTACGCTTATGCGGATGATATCGCCGTGGTTACATCGAATATGGCAGAGGCGCTACCCCGAATCATTGAGGAGGCAGATGTCTTCGGGAGATTTTCAGGGTACAAATTAAATGTTTCAAAAACCCAGGTGATCTACTCCCAGGTAGGCCGTCCTACGACTATCACAACTGATCCGGAGGCAACATATTTGGGTATTAAGATCTCACCGAATGTTGAGGACATTGTATCAATAAACCTTGATCCGATTATCGCCTCATCTAATAAAACATTGGAAAGAATTAATAATTTACATCTTTCACTATTTGGACGTAGTAACGTCATTAAAATGCTCATCTTTCCTAAATTTCTGTATGTATTCCGTGCCATTCCTTTTTTAATACCAGCAGTCTTTTTCTCTCGTATTGAGAGAATGTGCTCTCGGTTTCTCCGGAGTTACCACCGAGCTAGACGTGCCATGAACAGATGTATCCTGCCTAGAGAGAGGGGAGGCTGGAGGATTCCCGATTTTAAAGTATATCATTGGATAGCTATACTGCAGTATATGGGTGTGTTATTGTTACCGATTGATCCAACTCCTGATTTCGCGGCCCCGTCAATTTACGAGATGCTCTTTGGACAAGAAGCTAAACAATGTATAAATCGTATCATTGAGCCAAGTTACTATAAAAAAACTAAATTTAAGGTTGTTTTAGCCGCATATGTAATATGGAGGAAAACTAAGAAGAAGTTGGGGATCGGTCCGAATCTGAGTGTTTATACTCCGCTGAAGAACTGCCCCTTGCTACCGGGGATTTTTGCTGATTCTGTCATGGGAAGATGGCACCATCTGGGAATTTGTTTTTTAGGGGATTTATTTCAGGGGATACAATTTGTTTCTTTTGAATTTTTACAGAGGAAATATGATTTATCCCGAGGGGATTTCTTTAAATATTTACAGTTGCGTAGCTACTTTGAGCGGAAAAAAAATCAAAATGCGATTATATTACAGAAAATTGAGATTATGGAAGCACTTACCGTTAGAGGTAAAATGCGTCCCCTCTACCATTTATTTGTTGACAACGTGAAGGATGATCTAGAGTACTATGAGGCAAAGTGGGTTAATAAATTAAGTACAGAAGGGGTCAATTTGAGGAAAAGTATTGAGATTGCGATTAATGTATTATTTAATGGCCCCTTAAAGAGCCAACATTATATGTCAATTTTTGGACTTTATTACACTCCGGGGAAACTGGCAAAATGGAGCTCCGGCAGAGGGACTGATTGTAATCGCTGTGGCCAGCATGCAGCTGATGCATCCCATATGTTTTTTGATTGCCCTAAACTCTGCAACTTTGTAAAGGAAATTCAGACTTTCATTACGGGAAGTCTGGGTATTTCCTTACAGATTACATCAGCATTAGTGATCTTCGGTTGCCAAGGAAGTGCAATGACAGCTGCTGAGGAGGGGTTTGTATTTATTTGTATGGCTATGTACCGTTCATGCATCACAGCACAATGGCTAGATAGCGAGCCCCCAACTTTCATCAATTGGCAAACTAGGCTGCTTGCAAGTTATCGCCTGGAGATGGCGCTTTATAGAACCAAGGGCATTAGAAAGAAAAGGCTAGGGAGCCAATTATGGCAACCGATTGGCAACTGGTTAGGTTCATAATTTACGTCAATATCTCGATATGTAACTGTGTCTGATAAGCCCCAGTGATTCTTTGCTGTGTATAATATATACTGTAATAAGCTTATTATGCCTATCCGAATTGAATGCTTTGATCTCTTTACTCTGTTTGTCTCTGCTTTATCCTTTTTTGTGTTTTTGCTCATTTTTATTTCTGATGATGGATGTATAATGTCTTCTGTGTGCTGACAAAAAACTTTAAGAAAAAAAGAAAAAAAGAAAAAAAAGAAAAGAGTGAAGGCCCAAGCACTCAGTTGATGTTCCTAGGCATTGAACTTGCCAATACAATGACACTTAATTGAAAGACAGTAGTGTGTTGAAAGGTTTCCAGAAAGTAGGATAAAACAGGAAGTACACTATATCATTCCTAGAATTATTGCCACTAGTATTGGCAGTGGAACTGTCGGGAAAGAAAGACAAAAAAGTGACATTTGCGACAGACAAAAAGTCAGTTTCACACATGAGTACCAAGCCGATGACAAAGGATAGGTATGTGCTGTGCCTGCTGAGAGAGATAATGTTGATGAGCTTGATGGGGACTGTTGTGTACAGAGCAAGACATATACCACGGCTGGACAACAGTCTGGCAGATTTGCTATCTGACTTGCATTGGTCGATGTTATATGGTTTTATTCCATGAAGCGGTCAAGAACAGGAAAATGGCCTTAAGGCAATGACAACTTTTGGAAAATGTCATTGCCGGATCAACAAAGATGACTGATGTTCAGGCTTGGATGTACAGAGTTTGCAAACTTGGTGCAGAAGAAGAAATAGCACATTATGGTGTATTGCATACGGAATGACATGGTAAACATTGTCATGGGGCAGATCGAAAAAAGGGCTGGCTCCAGTGCCTTTCATGAAGAAACTGGCCTGGACATAATTCTATGGGAAATGTGGACGTGAAATGGACAGAAGAATACTGGAGGATGAACAAGAGGAAAGGTAAGCATGGGAGACTCAAGGAATCTAATCACAAT
This sequence comes from Lissotriton helveticus, assembly GCF_964261635.1. Lineage (NCBI taxonomy): Eukaryota > Metazoa > Chordata > Amphibia > Caudata > Salamandridae > Lissotriton > Lissotriton helveticus. The sequence goes on along the minus strand of NC_136063.1, from coordinate 594,712,562 downwards.
AGATATTTTGAGAGTTATGATGATCCAGGTGAGAAATGCAAGCACTTCCACCTGGGACAGAGTTTTATTTGGAGCAATATTTACACTAATATTGGCAGTGGGGCCACCAGATATCAGAAGCAGTAGGTTCACAGTGATACCAGGATCCTGGAACAGAGGATGTAATGATCGGGGATTATGGTGTAGGAGCCGGGTTCCATATTCTAGAATTTCTCTGGAACCCCAGGCCGATGCCTCTTTTTCTCTGCATGAAAGTGTGGAGGGGAGGAAATTGTTAGCCAATCAATCGTTACTGTTCCAATGAGCTATGACTCTGAAGAATCACAGTCTCCAAATTAGGTTTAGTAAATTTATTACAAGGCCAGAAACATTTGGACATACAAGCACCTCAAAATGAGGGTGTAGAAATACATTGGAACTAATATAAAACCATACCTACGGGTGAAATTAAGATGGTGTTACATGCACATAATATCATAAACAAAAGGAATCCACAAAGTGGAAAGTGGTTGCTACCACAATGGTGGGGAGCAACCAGGGTTGTTAAAATACCCCTCACACACCAACAGGCCCCTTGGTGTCATGCTTCATCATCGGGGTCTTCGCAAACCTCTACGGGATGCGGCGTGCTACGACTTCACGACTACGCAGGAGCACTTTTAAGGTGAACTATGTGTTTGGTGTGTGTGGGTAAACAATGTGAGTGGTGAGGTGAAAGTGAAAAAATAAAAAATACCTGGCACGTGAGTACTGAAAAATTTTATTAAGTCTCCGGCTGGTATTATTAAAAGAGTGCTGGGATGGTTGTGGTCTACTAATTAGGGTAACCCAACCATGTCAGTGCGTCAACATAAAAGTGTGCTCTACAAAAAATGGATATGGTGAAAATGTACCTCGTCGGAGCCGCGTGAAGAGGGAGGAAGTCAGGAAGCCCTGAGAGTAACCGTTGCCTCATCTGGTAGAACGGACCCCCCAACACGCTGTGGCTCATGAGGCCATGTAACCTCTTTCCATAAGTGTCTCGAATCGCCAATTGGGCGCAACGGACCTTACTTTAAACATAGATAGGTACATTTTCACCTTATCCATTTTTTGTAGAGCACACTTTTAAATCTACACACATGTGAGTAAGGTGGGGATAAGTAGTGCACATCCTCGTCCTGAAGAAGGAGTTCTTCAAACTCCGAAACATGTCGACGCACTGACATGGTTGGGTTACCCTAATTAGTAGACCACAACCATCCCAGCACTCTTTTAATAATACCAGCCGGAGACTTAATAAAATTTTTCAGTACTCACGTGCCAGGTATTTTTTATTTTTTCACTTTCACCTCACCACTCACATTGTTTACCCACACACACCAAACACATAGTTCACCTTAAAAGTGCTCCTGCGTAGTCGTGAAGTCGTAGCACGCCGCATCCCGTAGAGTTTTGCGAAGACCCCGATGATGAAGCATGACACCAAGGGGCCTGTTGGTGTGTGAGGGGTATTTTAACAACCCTGGTTGCTCCCCACCATTGTGGTAGCAACCACTTTCCACTTTGTGGATTCCTTTTGTTTATGATACTTGCTAGGGGAGACAGAATCCACTACTTCCTCTCCCTCTCCCTCTTATGTTAAGGATTACATGCACATAATAACCAGTTCCAGAATTAGAATGCAGGATTGCAGAAAATGATGGCCCCAACATCCAAAGTTCCCTTCATTGAAGGTTCGTCGGTGAAAAGCATCTAGTCTGTCTGTACACTACCACTAACGTGACATCCCTGCTTAGTATTCCCCTAAGGCAATTTCTCTAAAGGTGTCAGTATGTGAGGGCTTCTTAAGAAGTTCACTCACATTGAATGGGTCAAGTAAAATAAAGCTACAAAGCTCTTTCTAAGATGCTCTCTTTCTCAGGGCAAGGCAGAAGTCCCCAGACTCTGTCCCTAACTTCAACACATGAACTTGCAGGTAGTATCCCAGAATGCATTGCGACATCACACCATCCAAGCAAGCCACCTCCTTGTAGGTAACTTTCCATGCGGCAGTGATGCTCCCAGACCTTGGCTAGATGACCTTGATTCTCTGGCTCACTCCAGTGAGAAAGTCCAGCAGTCCTTTATTATCAGCATTGCAGTTCAATGTATCCTCTCCTCCCTAAGCCTAACTCCTAAAACAAAGACATTATTCTAACTAACAAGGATGGAGTTTTCCACCTGCAACAGAAATGTCCGAAAGAACAAATTCCAAATGCAAATGAAATTCACTACCGAGTCTAAAGGTGAGAGCTTCCAGGGGAAAATACAAATCAGGCCTACAGAAATCGGCCAACATAAGAAATGGCACATAGCCTCGTGAAATCACATGAGTAAGATGAACATTATTATAGACATCAATGGTATAAATGCTCTTTAGCTACATGTTCGAATTGTCTATTCACATGTAGTGCAACATTAATTTCTTCATATTCACATTGAAATATCTCTAAGACTTCTCTTTTCATGTTATTACAGTACACGTTCTAATGACCCAATGTAAGCACCACAAAGGATTATATGCGGGCGAGAACTATCCATGAGTATAATGCACTCCACAAATGAAAGAGCAAAATCCATGATCTAACAATGGCATGGGTATTCCAGTAAAGAAAAGTAAAATGTATTTATTTATTTATTTATTTATGTTAAAGGTTTTCTGTAGCGCTGGCTGGACCCAGAGGTATCAGAGCGCTTTACATAAGTATAAGACCATAGTTGCAGGTTACATCATTATAAAGGTTACACAGTTGTTAGAGCATGGCAACATAGTTACATGTAAGGGCGAGATAGACAATAATGACATATATGTAAGGGAAAAAGCAGGCAAGGGCAGAGGAGGTAGAAAGAAAGTGAAGGAGGGAAAGAGGAGGGGAGGGTGACGGGGACACAAACCCGGTAGACGAGTCAAAGCTGCGTCCAAAGTCCAGTAAGTTGTGACCCCAGGGAAAGTGGTATAATTTCCCCATCTCTGTTGCGAGAGGTTCCCTTTATGCAGTGGACTCTCTCAGAGGGGTCTCTGAGACTCCAAGGCCTACATACTGGATCCTTCCCCAAAAAGGGGAGAGGGAGTGCTTTGGCAAGGGGTGCCATACAGAGATATACGGAACTATCCCAGACCTCCGCTAAGTGAAGAATCCCTTAACACTGTGGACTCTCTCAGAGGGGTATCCGAGATTTCAGGACAGGAATGCTAGGATCCTTCCCCAACAAGGGGAGAGGGAGTGCTTTGGCAAGGGGCACATTCAAGGAGGCCAATTAAGGCCTATTTCCGTTATGGTGGAGATCCCTACACACAGTGGACTCTCTCAGAGGGGACTCTAAGACTCCGAGGCAATGCTGCTGGAACCCTCCCCAACAAAGGGAGAGGGAGTGCTTTGGCAAGGGGCTCAATCATGGAGGCCGATAAGGGACAGTTGGGTGGTGGGGGGGACCTGTACAGCAGACGGGGTGGGGGAGTGCTATGCATAAGGCTCAACATAAATAACAAAATTACATCAGTTTCACGATTACATCAAATACCCGAACATTTCAAGAGAATAGAAGATGAAGTAAAAGGATCTAAGAAGGGTAAGAGGGTATAGATAAATATATGCAACACATTGAAGAGCGAGAAGGGGAGAGAAATAGAGCGGATAGGGGCAAAGGGGGATTGAGAAGGGAAAGGAAGAGGGGGAGACGGTATGAAGAGACGAAGGGAAAATCTGCTCAATGGTCGACTGGGTAGGTGACGGTCGAGGAGGGAATCCACAACCAGTCTCCCCTTTAGCTCACAGGATAGCTCCATCGGGCATCAGTCAGATGGCTAAATCTCTAGGTTAAATCAGGTACGGGTTACATTGGTTGTTCGACACATTTAACTAGCATATAAGACAAGATTAGTGGTGCACGGGAGGGTAAGAAGAGTAAAGGTAAAAGGGAAACGAGGAGTGAGATACGGCGGGAGGCCGAAGGAAATTGACTGTCCAATGTCCAGGGGGGGGTAGGTGACGGTTGAGGGGGAAGTCCATAGCCCATAATAATAATAATAATACTAGTATTTTTAAAGCGCGAACAGCTGCCTCAGCTAGGAGGCGTCCCGGCGCTGTGAAGGCGTAGCAAGAAAAACCAACTGAGAGTCTGCAGCTTAGAGAGGCACCGAGAACAGCCACGACTTAAGCTGTCTCCTAAAGCTTGTTTCTGATTGGGCCTTTCGCAACTCAGGAGGTAGGGAGTTCCATAGCCAATTGCATCTCCTCTGCATCAATTTAGGTAGCTCCATCCGCCAAAGTGCTTGGTCTCCACTATCAGTGGCAAGTTCACAGATTAAATGTAAGAAGGGTGAACCGGATAGGGGTGGTGGGATGGGAGAAATGCACGAGGTCAGGTTGATGACCACTCCACTTGTTGTAGTATTAATACCCTCTGTGCAGCATGGGCATCATCCGTCATTACTCATCTCTCCTCCTGACCTAAAGCTGAAGACTCTTACTTGGAAATCAGCACCTGGCGTCATCCTGAGATCAGGCAGGTTTGGATACTCCCTAAGGCGTAAACAGCAGTGAGAGGTCGGTATCCAAAGGCTATGTACAAGATCAGAGGTTCCTGTTGCACCACATTGTATTGCTGGAGTTGTCGGCTATTACTGATCAAAAAGTGAAAGGAAATGTGGTCTGGGTCAAAAGGTAGGGAGAGAATAAAGTATGTTGGATAAGGAGGAGGAGAGGGAGTCTGGGTTTGAGAAGCAGGACCAGTGGGAAGGTATTTTTGCCATCAATTACTCCAAGATGATGGACAGACGTTTTTGGGGTTATGAGGAACTTCTTGAGGAATGGAAATGGAAGAAGAGAGAGTTTGACAGACATTCATTCAGAATAGGGGCAGCAACAGAGGGATTTGGGGATTTGTGTGCGGAAAGGCTGAGAGACATAAGAAGATAGAAGAGTGACTGGGGCAATGTGAGGGAGGGGAATAGTGGGCTGTAGAGGGACTTAACAATATGATTTCATCCTGCAGGTGTGTTGGTGGGCAAGGGTAAAACAAAGAAATCCCTATCTGTGGGCACTCCATTGCAGAACGTACTGGTGAGCATGCAAGAAGACAGTACTTTGGCAGCAACTATGGAATAGACTCGAGCAGGTGGTGACACATTGGTCTGGCCTGGGTGGCATAAATTGGGGTCAGCTGGTGAGCACATTATGGGAAATGAGGTTGAAGTGGCTTCGGCCTGAACATGTAGTGTTATAACCAGGTGAGAGTCACCTGGTCCAGGTAACAGGATTAAAATTAATAAAGAAGATGAAAAAGCTTTGGAACAATAAAAGACAGATGGGAAGGGACGACCGTTTAATTGGATGTTGCTGCCACAAAGGGTTTGAAGAGGGGCCAGATAGCCAGTGCCAATGAATAGAGCAAGGAAAAAGGTGAACAGAGAAGTGTCAGTGTTGTGCGGATCAAAAGGGATAAAGGTGATAAAACATGGAAAGACTGAGTATGAAGGCCCACTGCTGTTTAGACATGGTGGTGTACACTGGTCAATGTTGGGCGCCATGATGTATTTAGAGAAGTGGATGGAACTGGCAGAGAAGTGGAAAAGGTTTCTGGAGAGAATGAGGGACAGAAAGAAGACCACAGGGAAGGGTTTTTCTGGGGGTGTAGTGACAATTTAAAGATTGGAGAAATGGATAAGCGAGGGAACAATGGACAGAAGACGTAGAGGGATGACAGAGGTAGAATGGAGAGCCAAGAGATATGCCTTGTCCAGGGGCAGGCAGGTGAGAAAATCAAGTTTTGCAGCAGGGGATAGAAGTGTGAGCCCCTGAGAAAGTTAGAACTTAGCATTCAGTTAAATTTCGTTCTTGATGGAAACAAAGGGAGGGTGGGAGATGTGGGGTGGGAAATGTTTAGACGTAAGGGCAAGGGATAGAAGTATTTTTTAGAGTGTTGTTTGGGGCATACTAGTATGAGTAGCTCAGCTGAATGAAGCAGATGTGTTATGCAAACAAAAGGGGCCTTTTGCACATTCATGAGTGGTGTGGTGTATTTGACTCCCCTCCAAGGCAAGCTCTGGGCAAAGGAGATGGAAGCTCCCTCTCCGCAGGGAGGGTTTTGGGAGTGGAAGGCGTTGGCGCAGCACGGCGATGTGGCTGCGGACACTCCACCGTATACATCATCAGTGTTGTCGGTGTAGGAGGCATTTTGGTACTCCCACCCTGATATAAAGGAGGGTGATTTGGGGCAAGCTGTGAGTGGGAAAGAGGTATTGAAAAATTAGATTGTAGCTAGGGAGCATACGGACGAAGGGCTCAAAGAATGGAGAAATAGATAAGCAGGAGAAAGCACTATGGGAAGAGAGAGGTAGAATGGAGAACAAGGAGGTAGGCCTAGTCCATGGACAGACAAGCTAGACAATCACGTTTTGCAGCAAAGGTCAGAAGTGAGAGCACCTGAGAAAGTTAGAAGCAAAAGTTTAGGTACATTTCGCTTTTGATGGGAATAATGGTGGTTAGGAAATGTTTAGGTGTGGGGAAGGGTTACAAGTGTATGTAAGAGTGTTGTTTGGGGCATAATAGTATGTGTGCCTAGCAAGAAGGATGCCGAAGTATTAGACTAAATTACTCTCGATAAAAGCGCCTTTGGGTCAATGGTGTGGCGTGATTTTCCCCCTAATATTTTGTGAGGAGAGCCGAGTTTCCATACAAATGCCTGTGACATTTTACAAAAAAACACAGATGTGCAAGACATGTTACTTGTAGTTGTACCGCCCTTGGCAGCCGGCTACGGGAAACCCCATGAATAAAAATAACCTATGATAGATACTGTTTCACCTACCCTCAACACTGCCTTAGGCTTTCAGGGTTATATACAAAATACATCATGGTGCAACATAAAAACAAGACTTGAACTGTAACAGAGAAAGAGAGAGTTCTTAAAAGAGGCGAGGGGAAAGGGAGGGGGCTTCGGCGATACAGGGGCCACGCAGAGAAGCAGGAATGAGTCCATTCCTCGCATTATGCAGTGAGCTATAAATACAATCAGAAGGGGTTAATCTAATCCTTCGTGAAGCACTGAGTCAGAGAACAAGACAAAAACAAACCTGTGATCTGGAACTTGGCGAGCACCCGCTCAGGGCGGATTAATGAGCAGTACAAGGCTGTGAAATTACGTGCCCTCTGAGTCAGGGAAATGGCCCCACTGGTGCATGACCTTGAAATGAGGGGACGCAAACTTCACCTGATCCACAATTATAAAGACCTGACGGGAGCGAGGCGGGCGATAATGGGGCGAGGAAGGGGGAGGCGGCGAGGGAATGAAAAGGGAGGCATTAGGAGCGTGTCAAATGCCCGGACTATAAATGCGCTCCACAAAATATATTTCGTTTAAAGCTCTGCAAATCACACTGTGAGTGATAGCAGCACCTAGGGGATATTTGCGAGGGCGTTGGGCATTCCAGTCAGGCCGGGTAGGGCGCGTGGCTGTATTTACACGCGGGAGTTATTGTTATGGCGGACGTCGCCATGATTTTCTCTGTTCAGTTTGCCCCGTGCCCTGTAATATGGTTCTGAAATGATTTCTCGTCTGAGCTGTCTTACAAGGCAGTATTAAAGAGGATTCGTCAAGAGGCCATCTGTCGAATTTGCCAAAAAGAAAATTGTAGATGAAAAAGAGCAAGACAGAAAAACAACAGTGGGAAGATGGATGTGGTAGCGTGTGTCTTGGAGTGATTATTACAATACTAAAGTGCAGGTGCCTGAATGGCCACATGTGCACTGTAAATCTGAGCTCCGCTATACATTCGGCATTGCCAGTAGAAACATAATTATACATCAACTGCTTCATCCACGGGACAGTGTCAGCCCTCAATAAATTACCCAGTTAGGGGTAGGTACGAAAAACCTTTGACATGAAATACAGCTGACGGGATTTAATTGTACTCTCAGGCACCTCTATTTGCAGTGGGCACATGGGATTTCCGGCCTGCAACCATGCAGTATATTCTAATTCGTGCAGACATACTGGGATGATTGACAAATAATTCTTAAAACGTCGTAAACTGGCGTATTTTAGGTTTCCTCCTAACATTTGCGCAGTTTTCCAAGTTTTGTGGAATTCATAAAAATGCCCACGAGGGTGCAGGAAAATCTGCAAAGATCACAGAAGTTGTTCCATATTCCCATTAACTGGCTCTTTCTCCTGACCTCTATGCACGGAGCAGACAATTCACCTAAATAAGTATCGCGACAGTGTTCATCAGTTGCAGCCTTTAAATACAAAGAAATAACTGAGCATCATTTTCATTAAAACTTGGTGGGTGTTGCACGTCCTTTCGATCAATGGAAACACAACCACTCCTACCGTTTTTATGAGTAGATGTACTAATGATTCTGGGACTGTGGGAGGGATAGTCAATCACAATGTTTGTGAATACCCATACAATTCCTCTGTGTGGCCAATTCAAGGGCCCCATTTATGAGTAATGATGCATCGCTGCGTGAAAGCAGCGATGCGTCACTTCTCAGTGCGCACTCCTTGCGACATTCCTGATGCGTCATATTTAATGTATGACGCATCATGTCGCAAGGAGTTACAGATACGTCAGTATTTCTGACGTATCTGTAAGTGCAAAAGTGACGCATTTCTGGAGTGTGTCACAAAAGGGACGCAACTCCAGCAATGCGTCCTTTCACATCGGGCAAGCCCCATGTGAAAGGGCCTGCGTCAGTCTTACGCCTGCTGTGAGGCAGGCGCAAGATTTTGACGCAACGGCGTCCTAAAAGTGATGCAGTGAAATCTCATAGATTTCACTGCCTCACTTCTACGACCCTTCCTTGCGTCAATATGCCCCCCTTGCATACATTATACCTGGCGCAGGTATAATGTGGCGCAGGGGTTTACAAAGTGACGCATCTACCTAGATGCGTCACTTTGTAAATATGGTGCAACAAAGCACATTATTTACGTTGCTGGTACGTCACAAAAAGTGACGCACCGGCGGCGTAAAAGTGACGCAAGCACTCATAAATGAGGCCCCAAGTATTTTGCATGGTGACCCCCACTTGCTGCCCAAGATTCCCCCTATTAACACTTATCTTGTCATATTATTGTTGAAGCAGGTTCTGATCATCAAAAAGGATGAACAGAGAGGTTTGGCAATCAGGAACAGCTTAAGTTTAATTAAACAATAACGGCTGGTAATAGCAGCAAAGTTTCTTACAGTTGTGTGCTGGAATTCAATTTGCATTAGGTACATGGCATGCTTTATACTGTGCAGTGGGTGCAATAAAGTGAAGCTAGTTTCCCTTTGGGCAGGAAATACTGGTACAGTGGGTCATAAGTTGTCTGTTTATATTGCATGTTTCGATGCTTGATCCCACTCTGATTGAAGGGGCCATAAATACCAACAGGAGGTCACATTCTGAGGAGGTCCAGGTGGTTGGGTGTGTCATGTGCGATGATTGATGGAACAACGCATGGCATTACCAGGCATGCCTTCACAATGCAGCCATTACATGTGGCTACCATTACCACGCAGTACCATTACCATGCAGGATTTTACCACGCATATGCCTTTACCATGCATGCCTTTACAATGAATTTCATTGTTAGGGCATGAATGGTTAAGGCATATGCATGGTTAAGGTTTTAAATTTAAGTGCAAGTATTTTAGGGTAAGTGTTAGAAATGGGGGTCTCTAGTTGGCAATGGTATACACCTTTGTCCAAATAGGGACCCTTGCTTCTCGTCAGGGAATGGGGGATACACTTGTGAATAATGTATACAAAAAGCAAAAACCTTGGCACTCTAACCATTCATATGTACAATTTTGTACATGAGTCTCTAAAGCAAGGAAAACACCATACTATGAGAGAAGCTTTCTATCACAGGAATCATATGAGAGAGCACATTTTGTCCATTAGTTACAATGATTTATTTGCTAATAAATATCAAAAAAGTTTCTTTCCTCAATAACACTACAACCAATATTTTAACATTCACAAAGGACGGGTTCTCTGTAATGTGCTTAAAGTTCCACTTCTTTGTCATGTAGAATGAAAACAGCCAACGTGCGTTCCGTCACCACCGTGACTTCCTAAAGGCTTAGATCATGTTGACACAGAGCCCTGAAAACCTTTTCCCTGGCTCAGAAGTCCCGAAATGTGTAGAATCCCTGGTCCTTACTCGAAACTTTGTAAAGGCGGATTGTAATGACTGCTTCTGGTCCCCTTCTTTCCTATTGTATCCTGGGCACCGAAGATCGGTTTCACATATGTTTCTTGCACTGCAAATATGTATGTAATGATTACCAAAACAGGTGATGGATTTGAAACAGATTTATACAGAAAGGAAACGGACAGAAACAACACTCTACTTTACGGTAGTTTCCATCAAACAGCACTAAAGAATAACATGCCCTACACTCAACTATTGAGAGTCATAAGAATAGTATCCAATCCAGACATCAGAGAAACACGTATCAAGGAAATGCTACAAAGATTCAGAAAAAGAGGTTATCCAGAACATGTACAAGATCAAGCCGACAACCGATGCAAAATGATCAGCAGAGAAACACTGCTATTACCCAAAGAAAAAACCACACAAGAGCACATAAGCGTAACCTACTCCTAAAATAGACCCCTGGATGAACCAACTCACCGCTTTCAACTGCTCCCCCCGCATTAATGATTCAGCTAAATCTCTAGGAATCACCGTGGACAAGCTTTTGAATATGAAGACCCACATTAGCAACGTGTGTAAGGGTGCTAACCAAGTGTTGAGAACACTCAGGAATCTCAAACACTTCCTATCTCAATCTGACTTCAAGCAAGTGGTCCAAGCGCTCGTCTTACCGAAGTTGGACTATGGCAGTGCTACGTTATGTGGCCTCCCCAAATACACTCTGGCCCCCCTAAAGGCTTCACTGAACGCGGCGGCCAGATTGATCACGAACACCAAGCAAAATGCCCACATCTCCCCGATCTTAAAATCTCTAAACTGGCTCCCCTTTGAAGCTAGAATTCAATTGAAGATTGCCTGCCTATCCCACAAAGCCCTCCACTTCAAAACCCCCAACTACCTTGCGTAAAAACTAGTACTATCAGGAGGGGGTAGACCGTCTAGGAGTGCTAACTCCCTCCTCTTGAAACCTCAGATCTTCTGCAAAAAGAGAACATGCCAACGAGCCTTCTCTGGCACTGCACCAAGAAATTGGAACTCTCTTCCACCGGAAATTAGCAGAATCTACTCCAAGGTTGCTTTCAAAATGGAAGCTAAAAGAGTCCTCATGAACAAGTTCTTACCTTAACACGATGGTCACTAATCGCTTTGTATATACTACAGCATTGGTTAATAATTCTATTTGTTACAATTGTATTCGCCCCCTTACATCATTATGTATCTTCACTCCCTTGATATCATCTTATCATTGACTAGCACACTGTGCGTTAATCCTGAATTAGATAGATCTGTTATGCTTGCACCGTATGTTTCTATGCATATTGTTTCACCATTTTAGGCTTGTTGTGATCTTTTTCCTTCCCCTACCACTAACTGTAAAGCGCTCTGATATCCTTCGGGATCTAGTTCGCGCTATATAAAACTTTATAAATAAAATAAATAAAATAAAATACAAAAGAATAATCAGAAAACATTGGCCAATATTACAACTAGAACCGGATTTTAATCACATTTTCAATCAGGAACCTATCTTTACATATACCAGAGCAAAAAATTTGGGAGAAATCATCAAAAATCCCATCAACATACACTGCACACCGAGGAACCATAGCTTGCTGGAATTGCAATAATTGCAACAATATCATCATTGGTCCATTCATAACACATCCCATGAAAGGACACAAAATTAAACTACAAGTTACAGCAACATGCGACACAGCTAATGTTAAATATCTGCTAAAATGTCCTTGTGGAAAAATTTACGAAGGACAAACTGAGAGAAAAATTAAGATCCGGATCAATGAACATAAAACTAACATAAGAACTGAAAACCTCAAATCTACACTAGCTGGTCATTATATTGAAGCAGGACACAACATAAGCCAACTGAAATTTTGTATATTAGAAGTGATAACCAGAATTGAAGGAAGAGACGATCATAACACCCTGTTACATCGTGAAAACCACTGGATTCACACATTAAATTCCATGAAACCCTTAGGAATGAACGATCGGATGGAATATCAATGCTATCTCTGATTGATTCCTTTATAACAAGCATTCCAGTAGTACCATTTGTACATATTTTTAACTGTACAGGTCATTGGTTGATAATCATGGCAATGTTTTCTATTATTATCTCGTAATGGCTTATTCTTTTCACAGCAATATGATTAGGCTGTGGGGTTTTAGGTTTAAACCTATAATAACTGATGAAAACCCCCTGAAAGAAAACTAGCCCTTACCGGTGAAAACATATAAACACTGAAAAAACACCTGCACAACCACAAACTAAATACCATTCAAAGAAAAGAAAAAGAAAGTGAAAGTCATTTTGTTATTACTGAAGGGGTCAATAAAATGTAACTTGGTTATACAAGCTAGCAGTAAGAAAGACTGGCAAACATTATTCTGCTTGAGTTTTGTTCTTTAGGGATGCCACTAAAATATTGTTTCTTCTTCCTTTTACTTTTTCAGTTTTATGGCCTTTGGTCTAAAGATGCAGGGTTTAGTTTCATGTTTTAGGTCTAGTTTAATTATTTTATAAACTGTAGAGAATCAGGACATATCAAACTGATATTTGATATTTTGTCTGCATTTGATTCTTTCACTGATAGATAAAATGGCTAGTTTCATAAAAATCTTTCCTAATATGTGTCATCACATTTACCCACAGAGAATGGGTAAAAACCCTTAATACATCAGACCATAGTTTCTAGTGGGTCAGTATTGATAGTAGGTGAATTGCCAACACCTCAGGCTTTAAACATTAAAAGCAAGGTATAGTGACAAGTATATATATCACCAAACATCAAGGATAGTGGTGAAAACGTGACACCAGACTTTTAGAAAACATGGAACGCAGTGTCACTTGTTATGCTCTGCAAAAAAGGTTCTTTCCAAGTTCAACAAAGATTGGAGTGATATTGTTTGTATTTGCAGTGATTCAGCTACGTATATAAAAAATTTGTGTGATGACCTGTCAAAATTGATACCCGAGCTGAAGTGATTCCCTGTAGGAGATCCTTGCCACTTGTTAGATGGTATGCTGAAAGCATCTTTACAATCTTCAGAGTTAATGAGGGATGCTATTGACTTTTTAGTCCATTCTGGAGCACTGTTTCCTTATGCCCAGGAAGTAAAACGCAAATATTTATAATTTCGTGATTTATGTGGCATCAAAGAAAGAGTCATCCCAACTGTGTCCCTTAGCTGACGGTTCTCAGCCCAAGGGGCTATGAATGCTGGGAGGGCCTTTTCACAGAAGTTTACATGGGAAGAAAAGCGTGAACGCACATGATCAAAGACTCACTGAAGAAGTATTGTATGGTGTACTACAATAAGATTAATTTGCAAAAATCTATTTGGACTTCATATACACTATACATACACTGTCTATATACCATGTTCTTTCAGTGCAGAAAGCAAGCAATGATAAAAGCAAAACGTTCCATAAACACCGGAAAAACCCTTTTTCTGTTGTTTTTAGTGGCGTGAAAATGTGTAACCACTGATAACAACTGTTTTTTAAGATATTGAAAACACTGAAAAAAAAACACCAGAATTTACCAAAAATAGAAACTGAAAACAGGACAGCCTAAATATGATGTATCTGTTTTATTTTGTTTCGTTTTTGCATAGCATTATTCAATACCTGCAGTACTTTTTCACTTAATCACTGTCTTGCACGTAGACCCGCCGATACACCATTTTAATACACTCGTTTCAGTCCCATTTTTATTTTCATTACTAACTTCGGCACATAACCTTTTAAAATACACGGAACCACTTCTATGTTTGTTTCAACACCGCGCGGAAGACATTGAACTTGTACGAACGCGCTTCAAATCAATCAAGTAAGTTTTACATGTTTAACAAAATAACGTATTATGGTCACGTAGAACTTGGCATGTTATTGCCAACGAGCCACCAGATACGCATGAATTCACTTGTGAAGCGCCGCCTGAGCACCTATAACCACTAAGTAGAAACGCTAACATACTTGTTTTTATTTTCTTTACACCTAGCTCATAACACCCACGGAAAGTATGACAGGCACACCAAACGATGCCCACCCGCGCCAGGATACTAGCTAGTAATAGAGCCGCTATGAAATCCTTTAAAACTAAAACTAAACTTGTTCGTTTAGACAAAACACAAGCACATTCACTTATTATTTTAAGCGGGCACCAAGTTTGTTCACTACCATGACACATTTTTTTAGACTCTGTGGCCTTTAAACATTGAGTGGCAATTTCTTTTCACTTACAGATATTCCCCGTATGAAGGCCTGCTTCGGCCGAAATGCATTTGGAGTTTTTGAAAATTAAAAATGATGTGAAGTAAACTCCATTGTGGTGGGAGTTTGAAATAAATATTAACATTGAAATAACTAACAAATGAGAGTGACAAAAACTTTATTCTAGAGGAGTAAGTCTCACAACAGGAAACTGCAATACAGTGCCCATTGGACATATCCCATGGATATGTGGATAGTACACTAATTATTCCACAGACACACTCCAACTCGGGGAGTGATACCCAGGAGTACGTAGAATTAGAGGAATTTCAAAATCAAAACAGTGCTGTGCACGTACCACACGTATCCATTAAAACCACCATACTTTAGTCACAAGCACCTCTTTGCTGTCAGACCTCAGTCACTACCTCACAGAAAAACAGTTATTAAAAACTGCTGTCTTTTTCTTGCCTAAAAGCGCAACGTTCGACTATATTCTGAGTTTGAACATTGCCTGCCTTTCACACGAAATATATAAGTATTAATATTCAAACGTTACCTAACGGGGTGCGAATATGGGCACCGCAGGTTGGAAATACATAGATGGTGAAGTTAGTGCTCAATTAAAAAAATATAAACTTTCAATAAAAATATTGGTTTCTGTTGATATTTTACATCTGTAATGACAATGCCTTTTATTTATGTTTTAAAAAACAACAGATAAATAAAAGGCATTGTCATTTACAATGCCAATTGCTCAAACTCTTGCAAATGCGAGACCTATTGCATTGCAAATCCTATTTATGTATATATAAAAGGTTTATAATTATCAGTATAATACGTAAATTTTCTTGGCAAAGGCATGCTTGATAAACACATGCGCTTAGTAAAAATTTTACGGATAGGTACAAACTATCTATCTATCTATCTATCTATCTATCTATCTATCTATCTATCTATCTATCTATCTATCTATCTATCTATCTATCTATCTATCTATCTATCTATCTATCTTTCTATCTATCTATCTATCTATCTATCTATCCTTCTCTTATATGCTTGCTGATTGCCATCGCACATCAGACAAAGGGCATGTTTCCTCACCGGACTCAGCACAGTCTGTAAAATTGCCCCAAACTACTTTCTGCCCAGAGGATGACGATGCTGCGTGTGGTTGTTCCAGTTTATTGATGTGTGGCTGCCATCAAACGCATTTCGGCTGAATACATCCGTGCTCACCGATGCCGAGGCGTCATTTGCAAACCATTTGCTTCCTTACAATTGTGACATGTAGTAACCACAAGTGAATACAGACTTTGAACCTGTCTTCAGCATAACACATACAATTACCATTGTCTTTCTTTTAGCTATCAAGGTAGTAAATATTGAAACTTATAATAGAAGTTCATCATACCATCATGATTTAATTTCGACACTCCATAACATACTATAGTTTATACAAAATATTATAAATGAATTATCAAATCCTCTAAATATGTAAACCATGTATGTTAGAATACATTTGGTTATTGTGTATTTCTGATTAATATACACAGAATAACACTTGATTTAGCTGATTTTAGAGCGTGATTGGAGCAATTGAAAATTAAATTAAAATGTAAAGCTTGCAGACACTGGAAATATGTACAAATTATCATCAATTGATTCAGTTATACTTCAACAGTTGTGTTATTGGCATACTTATTCTTATATCATGCTCCATCATACTACAGTCAACCTTTCAATTACTATTTAGTACCTGACAATGGTAATTCTATGTGTTATGTGTTGAAGCATTTTTTTTAATTCAATTTTGTCGCAAATTTGTGTGTGGACTCGCAGATCTGTGCCAAAATTGGGGAAAAAAAGATGCGCGGTTACACATGTTTTTTTTCCAGGAAGCCCCCTTGGTGAGCCAAATCCCGGAGGCATGCAGGGTTATTATTATAAAAAAGGAGGGGGGCACATGGAGCCACCTACCTAGTTTTTTCAAAAGCCCCGGGGACCACCACCTTCCCAGGGCAAACAAAGCTAAGAATGCAATGGGGGAAGCAGCACGCCCTCTGCAGCCTCGGGAACCGCCATCTACCCAGGGCAACCAATAGTAAGAATGCGGGGCAGTCACCCAGCCGCACCGCAACCCCAGGGACTGCTACCTCCCTGGGGCAAACAGTAGTAAGAAAGCAGGGGGCCTGCCTGCCTGGCACGACTGCAGCCCCAGGAACCACCACCTCCCCTGGGCAATGATCTATGGAAATGAGGGGGGACTGCGCGGCGCCCTGCAGCCCTAGAGACAGCCACCTCCCCAGGACAATGAATTATTGAAATGCAGGGAGGGTCTGTGAGGCCTCACAGCAGCACTGGGGACCGCCACCTTCCGGGGGCTCAAGTAATACAAAGGAGAGGGTCAGTTGCGTAACCCTGGCCCTGGGGACCACCACCTCCCTGGGCAAATTCTAAAAAAAAAAAGGAGGAGGGCCACGTGCCCCCATCCTGGAGCTAAAGATGGCCCTGAGGACCTCCACCTCACAGGACCGGCTCCTGCTATGTCCCGGGGTGCCCACTCTCCGGTCATTGCTGCTTGCTAAGGCTTGGCAGGAGCTTTACCACTCCTGCCAAGTCATAGTAAACTGTGCTCTGCTTTGAGCAAGCAAAAGCATTTTGTTATCGCTGCTCAAAGCGGAGCACAATTGCTTTGACAGAGAGGGAGCTGCATGTTAGCAGCTCCCTTTCTCTCAAAGCAATGTCGGCTCCCGTGGGAGACCTGGAGCCGGGAGGGACCGCAGGGGCCTGAAAGATCCCTCCGCAGTCCCCAATATTGCAAAGTGGGTGCTATGCTTGGGACCATCACGAGCAGCAATTGAGCTACCGTGCACCCGGACCCTGTTTCAAGGTCCGGCTCTGAGATTACCTTGGTCTCCCTCACTGGATAATACCGCCGCCAGCAATTGTGTGACAGCGAGCAAATGACTGGATTCCCATTGAGGAACCCAGCCCCCTGAATTTATCCCTCCGGTGATTAAGCCGCCGTTCCTAGGCAGGACATTTAACTTACCTTGCCTCATTAACAAGTAACCAATTTGTAAATTACTGCTAAATGCTCTCAGACATGAATTATGTATTGTCTTGTGCACACAGTATACAGGCATGAATTATCTAATGTCCTGAAGATGATCCCCTTATTCTGACATAGGGATAGAAACGCCGTCGACGATTTGTATACCATATGCATGTTAATATACTGCATAGCTTCACTGGCAATGGTGTCTCCATGCTACTTAAGTCTTTCTTTTGTTGCCTGAACCTTTTTCCCTTAATTGTTGTTTGTCCAAGAGGGCTTTGGGAGGGGCGGCCAACAGCATTGTAAGTAGGCTGGTTTTTGGGCTGGGTAGTTTGCCTTGGGCTGGTTGGGTTGGGAGTTGGGCTGCATTTGGGCTAGGGGACATAAAACCGGCCATTTTAGGTCATTTTAGGTCACTGTGGCAGTGACACAGCAGCCGGATCGGGGACTGTGGGGGGCGTTTTCAATTTCTGGCCTTTGTCAAAAATGTGACGTTTTGGTACCAATTTGGTCACGTGTAGGTGTGCGGTGGTTGCCTTGGTGGTGCGCGGCTTGTGGGGCTTGGTGGCTGGCGTATTGGTTGAGGCCTGGCACGGAGGCGAGTGGGCGCCGTTTTGGTTTTTCGGTGCGGGGGTTTGTGCTTGGGTGAGCGGAGCATCGGGGACGCGTGGCTGAGCAGGAGGAGGCCGCGTGTGGGCGCAGGGCTGTGGAGCGTGACAGAGTGCAGGAGCCGTTGCCGCGATCTGCGCCTATCTGGAGATGGCGCCTCCAGAGGATCCCCGGGTCATCGAGGCTCTTCGCCTCTTGGAGGATGCAGGCCGCCTGGACCTAGTACGGCCAGGAGTTAAGGTGAGGCCGCCACGGCGCGCAGCCAGCGACGCCCCGGCGGCAGTGCTGGCATCTGAGCACGGGCAAGAGGATGGGGGAGGGGGCCAGGAGAGGACGCGCTATGCAGGACAGAGGCAGAGGGAAGAAGCGCACTGGAGGGCGGAGGGGTGGGGCTGCTAGGCCCACATTGGAGCTTGTGGGGGGGGTGGTGGGGGGGCAGGCGGAGGAGCGGGCAGGCAAGGCTCGGCGGGGGATGCGGCAGGCCACGGAAAACCGGCAGGAGCAGCAAGGGAAGTTAGCGGTGGGTGGGGGGGCTGCCTCGCCGGGGCCCGAGGGGCGGTGTCTCTGGTCTTAACTGATGAATCAGACCTGGAGGAGGGGGCGAGCTGAGGGGCGGGGAACAGGGGCGCAGGGGGAGAAGTTTCTTCAGAGAGCGAAGGGAGTGTGGTGCCGCCTACTAGGCCGCAGTCCCTGGGGGGCACAGAAGGTTGCTCAGGCAGGGGGGCGGGGAGAGAGGAGGCCAGCTGGGAACAAGGGGGGGACGAGCCCGTGGGGGTGTTCATGACAGCAGACTGGCGGTGCCACTTGGGGGGGTGGGGCGGGGCACGGCCGGACGGTGGGAGGGGAGCCGGGGAGGGTTCAGAGGTCGGACTGGGGTGCGAACTGTGTGGGGGGGGTGGAGCGGACCGCGGGAACCGGTGGAGTGGGTTGGGGGAGGAGGAAGCCTGCGGATGGGAGGGTGGCTCAGGGGGGTGGCCGGGGGTTGGGGGGTGGGGTGAGGGGTGGGGGATAGGCTGGCACGTTGGGGGGTATTGAGCAGGAGGGGGACAGGGGATGAGAGGGGGTGGTGTGGTGCAGTGGGGGACCGGGCAGGACAGGGGTCGTGTTTACCCCGACATGCTGGACTCCACCTCTTTTTTTCGGCAGGATCGCTGGTACAGGCGCTCGGGAGACCAGCATACGGCTCAGCTCCACCGAGGGGATGGTCCGGATCTGCCTAGTACGGGCGGTCGCACTCCAACGAGGGACCTGACGGCTGCGCACGCAGGGTGGCGGGGTGGTAGGTCCCCGCCAGCCCCACCCGGATGGGTCGAGACGGCCGCCGGGGGACGGGGGCACTAGTCAGGAGCTGCGGATTCGGACTTGGAGGACTATCACAGGGATGAGAGGAGAAGGAGTGTGGATTTGGATGATTTGTTGCATCGGTGCAGGAGTAAGGCGGGTTTGAGCAGGGTAGAGCCCAGGGACATGGGGGAAGGGGTATAAAAGCGGGGTGCAGGGCATGGACCAGGGTGAGATGCTGCAGTTGGATTATGATGAGGAGTCTCCGGAGGAAGGGGAGATTTAGGAGGGGAGGGGTGAAGAGGGGTTGGGGGGTGAGGCGTAATGATGTTCGTAGTGTTTTCCAGGTACGCCCTCGACAAGGAGCTGCGAGAGTGATGGCCCCCCTGCTCCATTGGTTAGGCGGCGGGATACAGTGCGGACGCCGGCCTTGACACCAGGTAAGGACGGTACGGGGAGCGAGTTGAGCGCAGCCAGGCTTGTGGATGTGTCGGTGGGGAAGGAGGCACTGGGAGAGATGGGGGTGAGGCTTAGTAAGGGCCGGTATGTGGTCGACGTGGGGGTTGGCCCGGACGAGGTGCGTGTTGGTGGGTCGGGGGCAGAGAAGGCGGACGGGGAAGGCGTCGGAGGGGCCGGGGCGGAAAAGGCGTGCAAGGGCACCGACGGCGGGAAAGGGGGGAAGGAGAGCTGTGATGTCCCAGTGCGTAAACTTCCATACATGGGCGTCATGAAGCCGCTGGGAGCGCACCTGTCTCTGGCGACGAAGGAGAAGATTTGGAAGGGGGAGTATGTGGAGATCTTGAAGCTCCTGCATAGGGAGCTGACAGCGAAGGATGGGTCAAAGGAGGAGGAGCAGGAGCTGGCGCGGCGTCCTAAGGTGCCCGTGACTATTGACAGCTGGTCGGCTGCTTTTTTGATCTTCGCTAGCATGTACTGTGAAAAGTACCCGGACCGGGCGGTGGCACTTTTCAATTATATGGATGTGGTTCGGCGGGCTCAGGTCACGTACGGGGGATATGCCTGGTCGCATTACGACGAGGAGTTCCACGCGCGCTTGGCTTCAGATCCCGAGGCGAATTGGGGCGAGCTCGATTCGGACCTGTACCACCAAACTATGGGTGGGGCGAAGTTTGGACGGACGATTTATATGGCTAGTGGCTTACCGCTGACGCTGTCCCCCTTTTCAGCGCGTCCCACCCACGGGGGGGGAGCATGGAGACAGGTCCGCTACCACCACTGTGGGTGCCTGTTGGGATTTCAACAAAGGCGCCTGTGGCAGACAGTATTGCCGTTTTCGGCATGAGTGCTCGAAGTGCGGATGGAAGCACCCAGTGGTGCGCTGCTGGGGAGTCGGGGGTAATACCCAAGGACCACAGCTCGTGGCGGCCGGTGCCCATGCAGGGGGGAGGGGAGAGGGCAGGGGGGGTCGGGGGCTTTGGGAAAAGGCTCATACGCCTGTTAAGTTAGAGCGACTGGAGCCCTTCCTGGCGGCTTACCCGCGGGTGGACGATGCGGACACGTTGCGGCAGGGTTTCATGGAAAGTTTCTGGCTGGGCTATGAGGGCCTGCGGATCACCAGGTGGGCGGAGAATCTTAAGTCAGTGAATGCGCACAAGGCAGTGGTACGGTAGAAGTTGTTTAAGGAGGTACGTGAAGGGCGGATGGTGGGGCCCTTTCGAGAAGCTCCAATGCAGGACTTGATCATTTCGCCTATCGGAGTGGTGCCTAAGGAAGCGGGTCAGTTTTGTCTGATACAGCACTTGTCGTGGCTGAAGGGGTCGTCGGTGAATGACTACATATCCTCGGAGATGGCGTCCGTGTAGGCATGGGCGGATTTTGCGAATTGGCAATCCGCGAACTTGCATATTTACGGATTCGCAATCCGCAAAATCCGCGAACTCTCGCGAATTTGCGGATTTTTTTTTTGTGTTCGCAAGGATTTCTGCCAGTTCGCGAGGGTTCTGTACCAGTTCGCAATTGCGAACTTACTTGTCGGCTCGCAACGGTCGCGACTATGTTGTTTCTACATCTGGTTCATCATCACAGGTTCACAGCACCCTCTGTTTCACCACTGCCACCCTCTAGTACACCCATGCCACCCTCTGGTACATCACTGCCACCCTCTGGTTGGTTTATCACTGTAGATTATGGGGGTGAAAAAAAGCAAGCACACCTGCCCTGCTTCAACTGACATGAATTAATTTGGGGTTGATTAATGTGTCACTGAATTTAAACTTCCAGTCTGGCTGGCACCTGCTTCCTTATCTGTAATTTGCTTTCTGTTGCAGTGCACTTTTTTTTCACAGGACCTTTGTGGCCTATAGTTGCAAGTAGGCAACTGAACTCTGAAGGGGCCCCTCAGGAAGCACTACAGGGAATGGTTACTAATGATAAGATTTTACTTTTGCACCTGCTGAGTGCTTTCAGTTTTGTCTGTAATTGCTTTCTGTTGCAGTGTCATTTTTTTAACAGGACCTTTGTTGTATTCTTGTAGCTATTCTCTGAGCCTGCTGTGAGGGTCAGAGCAGGGTCATAGAATAGTTGCAAGTAGGCAAATGAACTCTGAAGGAGCCCCTCAGGAAGCACTACGGGGAATGGTTACTAATGATAAGATTGAACTTTTGCACCTGCTGAGTGCTTTCAGTTTTGCAAAAATCCAAATATCCAGCAGCATCCACAAAAAGTAATCCTTCCAGGTCAAGATCCAAATCAAAGTGACCAGCACATGAAGAAAGCACTGGGAGGAGCCTGGTGGACAGGAACAGGAAGTTGGAGACTGTGGGGCACTTCCTTCCTCCCACCCCCACCCCCCAAAATGGACTCCTTGCAAAGAAAAAGTACAGGCAAATGTCAACCTGAGGAGTTATTCTGATAAAAATCATAATTTTCAAGGTTTATGCTGCCTGCTGGTGGATTTCTTGTGCGAAATTGCAAATTTTGCAATCTCGCAATTGCGAGATTGTTGCTGCCCGCCGCATCTACGTGTTCGCAAGTGTTTACTCCCGCGAAATTGTATAGTATTGTAGTTGGCAAGTGCGACCAAGCAAAAAATCCGCTTCGCACGGATTTTACGAATTTTCGGCAAGTTCGCGAGAGTTCGCGGGTTGCGAATTTACCGAAAATCCGCAAAATCCGCGAGCGGAACGGATTTTACGCCCATGCTTACGTCCGTGTCATACGCATCTGTGGATGTGGCATGGCGGATGGTGGCGGCGGTAGGGGCTGTGGCCCTCATGGCGAAATGTGATATCAAGTCCGCATTCAGGCTGCTTCCGGTGCATCCGAAGGATCACCAGTTGTTGGGGATCCAGTTCGACTGGGACGTTTTTGTGGATAGGCATTGCCCATGGGGTGCTCCACGTCGTGCGCGCTGTTTGAGCGTTTTAGCTCTTTTCTGCAGTGGCCTTTTCCTGGCACTCAGGCTCACGCACAATGACAAACTATATGGATGACTTCTTCCTGGTGGGATGGCCTGGTTTGATGGACTGCCAGCAGCAGCTGGACAGTTTCACCGAACTCATGGGCTACCTTGGGGTGCCCTTAGCACCAGAGAAGACGTAAAAGGTCCCAGTACGGTGCTGTCATTTTTGGGGATTGAGCTCGGCTCAGTGGCCATGGAAGCACGCCTGCCGGAGGACAAGGGAGCGAAGATGTTGGCTTTGGTGGATGGCATGTTGGGCAAGCAGAAAGTGATGGTGCGGGACGTACAGGTGCTGCTGGGACACTTGAACTTCGCATGTCTTGTGGTGAGGGCGGGGTGTACATTCTGCAGAAGACTGGGACTGGCACTCTCGGGTTTGACTCTGCCGCATCATCATGTGCGCTTGATGGCGGGGACGAAGGAGGACTTGCGTATGTGGCGGGTGTTTTTGCGGCAGTTCAATGGTGTGCCCATGGCGCCCCGGGAAGACTGGGTGTGGGACGTCACCATGTCGTCGGACGCAGCGGGGGTAGGCGGTTTCGGATTGTATTGGGAGGGCAGGTGGTGTGTGGAACAATGGCCATGGCACTGGCAGGGCGGGGGGGGCGGAACATCGCTTTCTTGGAGCTTTTTCCGCTGGTGATGGCAGACTACGTCTGGATGCAGGAGTTGGCACACAAGAGGGTGCTGTTCAGGGTGGACAATATGGCAGTGGTGCAGGTGGTAAATAGGCAGTCGGCCAAGGACCCACAGGTGTTGAAGTTGATGAGAGTCTTTGTGATGCGCTGTTTAGAGCATGACATATTGTTTCAAGCTCGGCATGTGCCAGGGGTGGACAATGACATTGTGGATGCTTTGTCTCGTTCAGAGTGGTGGAGGTTCCATGGGCGAGCCACGGAGGCGGACGACTGCAAGACGCCAGTACCAGTGGAATTGTGGGTGGTAGGAGAAGCCGGGTCATATAGCTGGTAAGTAACCCTGGGCGAAGCACTACGCTACGCTTGCGGAGTTTGCGAAGTTTTCACAACTTCGCACTACGCGAGCTGCACGTAGCACAGTGCGAACATGCGTAGTGCAGCGTAGCGTAGTGCAGCGGTCGTTTTTTGCTTGTTCGCGGTCCTGAACGTCATGTTCGCGACCGCGAGCAAGCAAAATGACATCCCGGCGAGATTCTCAATGCGAGGAGGTCAGGTTTCTCATTGTGAGTGGTTGCGCATGCTCGCGACCGCTCTCAATGAGAAACTACCTGTTCGCGTTGAGAAAGCTGCCGCTCGAGTAATAATCTACTCGAGCAGCAGAAAACTACAGCTCGCACTGTGCAAGATGCCGTTTTCAATGCTTGCACAGTGCCGGATGCTTGTCCGCACTGTGCAATCATTGAAAACGCATCTTGCACAGTGCGAACATGCTACTACGCAGCTCGTGCTACGTGAAGTTCGCGTAGTGCAAAGTGCACTTCGCGTAGCTTCGCGTAGCGCTACTTCGCGAACTACGCCCACCCTTACTGGTAAGAACGTCAGTGGCCGCGTCTACATGGAGGGCGTATGAGCAGGAATGGGGTGAGTTTTTGGAGGGAGGAGCCATGCCTCAGAGGGGCTGTTGGTGTCGGTAAGAGCAAGTGATGCAATTTATGCTGAGTATGATGGATAAGGGTTTGTCAAAGGTGACGATTGCAGGGAAATTGTCGGTGGTGGCTTTCATGGGCAAGTTGTGGTGGGGGTACGCACCGTCAGCGGGGGAAATGGGGGCACGGCTTTTGGAGGGATGGGCAAGGGAGAAAGGGGCCAAGGTCAACCAGTGTAGGCCGGTTACGGAAGGCATGCTTGAAGGACTGTTGCGGACGTTGCCGGCGGTTTGTCGTGACCAGGGTGAGACTTTGTTGTTTTCCACACTAATGTCGCGGATGTTTTTTGAGCTTTCAGAGTTTCGGAGCTGCTGGGGGGGAGAGGTAGGCTGGGGATCCTGTGGGGGGAGGTGGACATGAGGGCGACGGAGGTGGCGGTGCGTCTGATGCGTTCGAAAATGGATCAGCGCGGTGTTGGTACGTGGGTGGTGATAGGTCCGGTGGCGTCGCCGGCAGTCTGCCCGGCAGTGTGGGGACGGTTGTTGGCGTCGGATCGGCAGTCGAGGTTAGGGGAAGTGTTTACAAGGATGGACAGGGGCAAGGTGACGGCAGCTCAGCTGTTGTAGGTCCTGCGGCACGCCCTAGGGGTCATGAGTGACGACCCGGCGGTTTTTGGAACACATTCGTTTTGGATCGGGGCAGCAACGTAGGCGGCGAGGCGGGCAGTCTTGATGCATTTGGGGCGTTGGCGGTCCGATTGCTACAAGAAGTATGTCAGGTTGAGGGAGTAGGGGACGAACAATGACCGACATGCCTTTTCGCTATCTTACATCTGTATCTTTACAGGTTCGGTGGCGGGGCCGTCTGCGGCAGTCATGGAGATTTGCATAATAGGACATTCTTTTCTGAAGCGTGCAGAGAGGGCTGAGTGTGAGAAACAACACAATTTGAACTTGGAGTTGGACCCAAGGATGTTTCACTGTAATTGGCATGGAAAAGGGGGCATGAGGTGGCACAAACTGTTGCCGGCATTGAACAATGTGGTAAAAGGGGGGGTTCCCAAATGTAATTGTTATCCATTTGGGGGGAAATGATTTGGTACAGTGCAAGGGGATCGCCCTAGTGAAACAAATGAAGAGGGATCTTTTGGAGAAAAGGCACAAGTGGTCAGGCTGTCATGTTATTTGGTCCGAGTTGGTTCCGCGAAGGTTTTGGAGGGGGGCGGGGAGGCCGTGAGCCATAGATAGGACCCATAGGAAAATCAATAGGGAAATGAGGGGGTTTTGTGAAAAGGAGAGGATAAGCACAATGGAACATCCAGAGTTGAGGTATGGGGCAATATATTTTTTTAGGGAGGACGGGATTCACCTTTCCAAGTACGGGATGGAACTGTACATCGTTCAGCTAGAAGAGGCGTTAGATAGAGCACTAGGGGTGCGTAGGTATCCTAGGGTTCAGGTGTCCTAGGGGGGGTTCGAAAGCCGGCAGCTGTCTTTCGAGTGGCGTTTTTTTCCCTAAGGGCTTGGAGAATTTAGGAGGTCTCTTTCTGAAGGGAGAGGGGGATAAGTGCAACAGGTTATTTAGTTAGGTAGGGAGGCAAGTTTACTTTGGCTGATTGTTCTTGTTCATGTTTTTGGGGAACCATATTTAGGGGAGGGGGTGGGGGTCCTGTTAGGAGGTTGTTATTTAGCGAGGCATAGTTTTGTACGGCACATGCCAAGGGTTCATTTTGTGAGGTGCCCCTGCTTCCAATAAAGCGTCCTTTGTCACACCTTAATCGGAGTCCGTGTCGGTGCTGTCCCCCCCTCCCTTGTGGGCCCCAAATGTGGTACTAGGACTCAGGTTGTGTTCCACTTGAATTTTGTATGAATGTTTCTCTATGTACTTTTTGAATATTAAAATTCTGTCCGGCTGGACAAAGAATATAGAACCTATTTAGTCTATATTTACTATTCACAATATCAAGAAGCTGTCTAGGGACCTCTGTCTTTAGTAATTATGCTTAGGACCAGAGCACCCACACTAGAGGCTGGGCTCCAGGGGATGGAGTCTCCAGGGTTGAAAACAAGCCGGGATGTGGGCTGATCAGTTCCCCCCCCCTTTTAGTTATAAAGAAAATTAAAAAAAGAAAAGGCTGTGCCCCTGTGGATGGCTCCCCTCACCCATTAATAAAAGCCCTGGCACCAGAGTATGGGGTACCCGGGGCCAAATGCAGGACCGGCAAGTCGCTGGTGGCACCATCTCCTTTCTTCACTACTAAGCAAACACGCCTCCTATTGCACTGCTAGCCGGGGGATGAAGTCCCCTTGGATGCTGAGGGTCCTTGGGAGCCAGGAACACCTTCTGTTACCTCCAGTAAGTCCCAGAGGGCTGGGTTGATTAGTGGGCTTTTGGGGCCATGCCCCCTTTCTCCAACACTCAGCAAACATGCCTCTTGGCACCCTGCTGGTTGGGGAATGAACGCTCCTTGCCTTCAGAGGGTTCCTGAGGACCAGAAACCCCTCCTGTTACCTCCAGTAAGTCCCACACAGCGGGATTGCTGAAAGGTGGTCGGAGACCATGTCCCCTTTTCTCGCCACTATGCAAACACAACTACTAGTTAAAAAACCATAGAAATTTACTGAAGAAAACCAAAGGTTACAGGGACGTTACAGTTAGGCTGACATTTGACTCGTACAAAACCAGAAAAATTCTGAAGTTATAGTTAGCTGAGCTAACTATAGTTACGCCTGCAATTCACAGTTTCTGGCCTCACATATTACATCACTCATGACATGGTCAGTGACATCACTCATGACATCTCTGATGACATCTCAAATGACATCACTGATGACATCTCAACCTACATCATTGGTGACATCCTCCACATTCACTTTTCTACTCACTTATTTATAGAGCCACTCACACATCAACTCACCCATACAGCCACTAACACAACCACTAACTCCCATATACATCTACTCATGCACCTACTCACTAAGTAAAACAGTCCCGGACACATCCAGTCATACAGATACAGATATATAGACACTTACACACCAACTCATACACTCATAGAGCCATTCTCATACTCAGTCACCTACACAAATACTCACATACTTACTCATTCACCCATACAGTCACACACACATCCATTAACTCACCCAGTTACTCAAACTTCCATTCACTTACTCATAGATATACTAACACATCGACTCACTCACCAAGACACTCACTGAGACAAGTACACACTGTCCTATACAACGTCTGTCACACTCACTTACTCACTAATATAGCCACTCACACACCCATTCACTCACACATACAACTACTTAGACACCCACTCACCCATACACTCACTTACACACCAAGTCGCTCACCCATACAGATGCTCACACAGCCACTCACTTACTCATAAACCCACTAACACACCCAGTCTCTCATATTCACACTCCCTTTTGCATACATCACTTACACACCCACTCACCCATATAGAAACTCCCACAGCCACATACCTATATATGTTTAACATAAAGATCTATAGACACAGATGCCTTGATTGCCTCAAGATAGTCACAACCTACTGTACAAGAAGTAAAGAATACATAATACTCTATTAAAAATGTGCATCCCTAAGTGAATTACTCAGCGATTATTTAAAGATCAACTACATACCAAAGGATTACGACGAAATATTATTTGGCCTGTGAAAAATGGTAAATCACAGTTGCCAGTTATAGAAGATCTAATTTGACACACTACCCACTGGACCTTGAACATGAGTCAACTCGGCTTACCGGCAATCTCCTGTTGGCACAATAGTACTTCTCTCCCTGCAAGACATGGAATTAACAACCCTAATAACTCACAGAACGGAATCTTTCAGTGTCTCTTTCAACATTGTAAAACCTGTAAAACCCTATCGCAACTCACTGGTGAACACGAACGATCTGAGCTTCTCTGGAAAGTTCTCCGACAAGATGTGTACCACGGCCATCTTGTTATGGACGTCATAGAGATCGAGCGTCTCATGTGACCAGTCACGTGTTTGCAAAAATTATGCTACTAAATTCAACAATGAGCGCCATCTTAGAATGGACTGTACTGCGATTACTGCAGTGTTCATGATATATCCAAAGAGCGTTTTACATGATCAGTCTCGTGAAGACAGATGTAATATTATTCGATGCATTAATGGGCACCATCTTAGAGCGGCTGCATACCCAATTCTTTAATAATCTCCTGTATCCAAAAGGCGCACAAGAATACATAAAAATTATCAAATCCATGAATCAAGAACTGTCCATCGATCAGAAAAGCCTCTAGACATTCGAAATGAATATGTTTAATCAATGATACTTGCCAACCAAAGACCAACAGTACTACTAGTACGTCAACCAAAACACGTTTAAAAATGTATAGAGTGTGTCTAAAATCGCTGAGTTACTGTGTAGAAGTAACTGTAGATTGTTCGGTGTGTAGCGAAAGAAAATCAATTGCTCCGCTGTGGCGGTGTGCTTAATAAATGGTCGCTGATTACAGTGTCTGGAAAAAGATGGGTACGTCTTCAGGTGCTGGATGAACGAATATGTCTTCAATGAGTGACCTCCAAATTCCGGTGGCTCCTCGGTAAAAGACTGGTGGTCTGTCCGACCCCGGTAACGGTGTCCTCCTCGTTTCGGATGATGTTCCATGACGTTTCAGCCCCATACTTCACTCCATGGTGGGGCATCTTTCTCGGCCAGGCTGCCGAGTTAAATCAATCAAAAAGTTGCCCTGCAGCAAAGACGCCCACGCAGAGGAGTGCTTCATGTAAGCTTTAATTTACAGAACCGGCAGTTTCCATCTCATACATAAAGTTCCTAACGCGTTTCAAAGCCCGGAAGCTTCTTCATCAGAGGATGTCACTCGTTCCAACTGACTGATTCGCAGGGGGGCCATTACCTGCATGCTTATATTTCGTCCACGTAACAATGTCCACGTGACTTCTTTTCATGCATGCTGGGACCCGTAGTTTCAGTATTTGCGAAGAAATATTGTTTCCTTGTGGGTGCAGTTGCAGAACAGTGTCTTTTTCGTTAGGAACTTTATTTATGAGATGGAAACTGCAGATTCTGTAAATTAAAGCTTACATGAAGCACTCCCCTGCGTGGGTGTCTTTGCTGCAGGGCAACTTTTTGATGGATATATGTATATATATATATTCACTGAAAAAACCATAGGTTATAGACCATATATAGTTAGGAATTAGCATTTACAAAACCTTGAAAATTCACTGAAAAAACCATAGGTTATAGACCATATATAGTTAGGGATTAGCATTTACAAAACCTTATTTTACTCACACCTAACCATTGAAATTCCATATATAGTTAGTTGTACTAACTATATATCGCGCACCCGCAATCCACTGCTGATCATGTCACATATTACATCATTCATGACATGGTCAGTGACATCACTGATGACATCACTGATGACATCTCAAATGACATCACTGATGACATCACTGATGACATCACTGATGACAACATCCAGTGACTGTATTTTTCTGTAAAGTTAAAATATGTCTTACATATTTAAGAATGAGTGGATGTATAAATGTCTGGATGAAGGATTTAGTAGGTGCATGACTGACTGTATGAGTGAGTGATTAAATGTGTCTCACTGAGTGCATGGGTTAGTGACTAAACTGTCTCAATTTGTGCATCATTACGTCTGTTGTTCTATAAACTGCTGCATGTGTTGATCAGTAGCTATATGATTAACTATATGGGTTACTGATTGGTTGCCCAAGTATTTGTATGGGAGACTGAGAGTGTGTATGGGTGGCTGGGAGGTGTATGACTCTGTGCATAGATGTGTGAGCAGTTGATTCACTAGATGTATGGGTTCAAAAGTGCATGTGGAAACAGCTGTATGGGCGGTTGACTGTGTGCATGAGTGTATTGGTGAGTGAATGGATATCTCAGTGCTACATGTCAAAGTAAGTACATATGTAAAACACAGTACATGTGAGAGTTGACATATATAAATAACTGTGCAAAAGAGCCAGCGAATGTGTGAGTGGCTGTATGGATCATTGTGAACTTGTATCAGGGATTGTATAAGAGAGTAAATATGTGTTAGTATATGTTTGAATAAGTAAGGTGTGTATAACTGTATAGTTGAGGAAATGGAGGTGTGATTGATTCTTTGCATGACTGACTAGGTGTGTGAGTAACTCCATGGATGAGTGACAGTCTGTGAGTGTCTGTTTACACTGAGTGTATCTAAGGTTATATTAGAGTCTGAAGAGCTTCATCGTATTATCACATGAATGATGTCATCAGTGATGTGATCAGTAATGTCAAATGAGATGTCATCAGTGATGTCATCAGTGATGTCATTTGAGATGTCATCAGTGATGTCATCAGTGATGTCATTTGAGATGTCATCCGTGATGTCATCAGTGATGTCACTGACCATGTCATGAATGATGTAATATGTGACATGATCAGCAGTGGATTGCGGGTGCGCGATATATAGTTAGTACAACTAACTATATATGGAATTTCAATGGTTTTGTGTGAGTAAAATAAGGTTTTGTAAATGCTAATCCCTAACTATATATGGTCTATAACCTATGGTTTTTTCAGTGAATTTTCAAGGTTTTGTAAATGCTAATTCCTAACTATATATGGTCTATAACCTATGGTTTTTTCAGTGAATTTCAATGGTTTTTTAATGGCAAATATCAAAACCTTTACAATGTATTCTTCTTTAAATCGAAAAATATTTTTTACATGTTTTTAATACAATTTTTTTTAAATTATTTTTATTGTTTCGCTCCCGGTACGCGAACCGGTTAGCTTCCCGTTAGCTCAATTCGGAGCCGCGACCCGGTCCGCGAACCGGTAAACGTTCCGTTTGCGCAACTGTCGCGTTAGAAAACAACATCGTGACGCGTCGCGTCAGCATGACGTTTCGCGTTCTCGCGTGATACGTCATATGACGTGGTACGTTAGCGTACCCGGAAGCGCAGGAGTACGCGAACCGGAAGCGATCCGCGGCGCGGCGCCGACCGCGTAACGTAAACACAGCAGGTCATGTGACTCGGTAATAACACTTTTCATTGGTTCATTTCACTTTTGGTTTCCTAATGATGTAATACTAGGTCATGTGATCTAAAATGAACACTTTTCATTGGTTTAGAACTTTTGCTTTTCCCAAATGATGAAAACCCCTCCTTCTTTCCTCACTCTGACTTTCATCTTGGTGAGAGAAAGACCCTTTATTTACATTGTGACATGGCTTCATTAGTGGCTTCAGCTGGTTCTAACCCACCACCTCCACCAAATCCAAAGAAGAGAGGACCACCTGCTGAAGTAATTTTACAACAAGAAGAGGAAGAACAGGAAGAGGAGGAAGAGGAGGAAGAGCCAAGGTTTTTGCCAGAGGAGCCCAGGAGGTATAATCGAAAAGAGAACTACATTTGGCAATTCTATAAATTTCCTGAGGGGCAAAAAAAAGTAAATGCACGCTACGTGTTTTGCCGTATATGCGGTGATAGACTGTCAAGGGGAACTGAAAAAAAGTACAGTTACGGTAATTATACTATGCATCGGCATATGAGTAGGTGGCATCCTAATAATTATAGTGCTGCCCAGCTACGTGATGAGCAACAAAATCCCCTTCCGATGGCAAGAAGATCGGTTGTTCCAGAGGTGTCGGGACCAGAGGCGAGGGAGATGATCCCAAACATTCAAATGTTGTTTGGGCACGTGAAGCAAGTGTGCGTGCACTGCGGCGATTTCATTTGCTACAGGGAAAGTAGCATCATTTTGATTATGAGAGCTATTCAGAATCATGTTAATGTTTGTCCGAAATGCCCCAAAAAATAAATTCTTTTTTTTTTGTTGCTCCTGTTGAGCCCTTTCCAATGGATCGTTTTTGTTTCCCCCCCCCCAAAAAAAACCAAAAAAAATATAAAAACGTTCAGAAAATACAAAAAAAGTAAAAAAATGTTCAAAAAATACTAAAAAAAATATAAAACAACAAAAACATTAAAAAAAAGTTCTTTTCAGAACTACCTCCCCGTTATAAAAAAATTGGTAGAATATTTGGAACTCTGCCAACCTCTATTTCTCTTAGTTCGCTCCCCGGAGCGCTACCCGGTACACGAACCGGAAGCTAACCAAAAAAATTATTTTTTAAAAAAAAGAACAGTAAGTATAAGGGAAGGAAACAGACAGTTATGTGAAAAGAAAGACAGCTCTAGGGAGTAAACAAGAGATACTGTTACCCACAATCCACTGCTGATGATGTCACATATTACATCATTCAGGACATGGTCAGTAACATCATCAGCAGTGGATTGCGGGTAACAGTATCCTTAGTTTACTCCCTATAGCTGTCTTTCTTTTAACATAACTGTCTGTTTCCTTCCCTTATAGTTACTGTTCTTTTTTTTTTTAAATTTTTTTGATCAGTCAGAAACAGTGACATTAATAGAAACAGAGAGAGTGAACAAGAGTGAAGAACTATGGTCCTCCTCAGCCACCCTCAGAAAACCAAGGGGGTCAAGATACATCTACCGTGCCCCCTTCTACCCATTCTGAACATTATTTGCCCTCCATCTTGTATCTTGATTCGACCGAAACACAAAATGGTGGACTCCCGTAACGCTGCTGGTTTGCGAACCGGGCCACTTCCCGGGAAGCGGTCCAAAAAAAAAGGTGGGAAAGTAATTCACAGACACTAAGAGTAATAGAGACGGAGTGAGTGAACAAGACTGAGGAACTATGAGAAGAGAGGGACTGAGAAAAAGAGTGGAAGGAGTTGAGTAAGTAGGTAATAGAGAAAGGAATGAGGAAAGTACCAAAGGCAGGAAACTGAGGGTTAAAGAAGTGAAGCAGTGGAACTAATAGTAGGTGAATGTGATAGAAATGTAACGAAAAGAGTACAACTATTTACCTTATAATGGCCGTTAAATTACTCACTTTTTATTTTTATACTTTCAATCTGTGAAAGTGAGAACCAACATTTGAAAAATATTAAAACATGTATTTAAAAATTACAAAAGACAAGGGAAAAGATTGAAGGACAAATAGTTTTTCAACAACTTTGACACTGACAGAAGCTTCTGCTTCTCCAGGCCCCCTACACAGTCCTAAAGATATACATTTTAAACTAACAGTATCTTGATACAGATGAAGTGAGGCCTATCTTAAAACATGGTGCATCTTTTGCATTGCTCTTGTTTCAGAAAAGTGTCGCTTCAGGATGCCAATAACATGTCTCCTATCCAGAGGTTTGTTTGAGGTGAGGCCTACTCAGAGTTCAAGATGAGATTTACACTTGTTGAAGTGTACAGAGGAGATAATATCTGTGAAAGTCTACCAATGAAGTGAGTCATGTCCACTGCACTCTTCAACAAAGTACAAACCTCCTATGTTTCCCTGGACAGACCTAAACTTGATCTGCACAATGTGATTCGTAATGATAGGAAACACAGGTGATGTAATTGAAATACGTGCAATTTATTTTGCTCATTTCTCAATCACATCACTTGCGTTTCCTTTGCTTAGGTATCTCATTGTGCAGATGTAGTCTAGCATATGAAAGAATACGCAGAAGTGCAGCACTGCATGCAACAACTTTGACACTTACAGAAGCCTCACCTTCTCCATGCCTCCTACACAGTTCTACATATACATCATAAATGCAAACAGTACAGAATTAATTATACATGTTAAATGGTTTATTTTTGCTGTTCTCAGAATGTATCAAAATTCACTAAAAACAGTGACTTGAAGGTATTCATCATGTAACAGCGGGGAAAAAAAAACACAATCAAAATGATTGTGTTTAAAAAACCCATACAACATCAGAAATCAAAATTCAGAACTCCTTAAAGTTAACTTACTTTCCATGACGTCCAAGGATGTCCTATGAACAGCTTACACTCTTTTGTGCTGTTATTACTTTCAGCCCGCCACTTTCTGAAAGAAAATCTCCATCGTTTTTAAAAACACGTTACATGCAATAAATGACTTCTTGCTCTCTACCACAATTTTCCACAAGGCCAAATCTGGTCAGAGCCATTTATAACTCTTGGATTTCTTGTAAGCCAATCCCGTCATTTGGCATTTCCGCAACTTTCAGAATTAAAATGTTGAAGATCATTTTCACAATCCTGGAATAGTAATATCTTCCCCTTCTTGCTCAGTCATGTTCTACTTTTCCTATGACACTGATACAAGCAGACTTACACTACCTCTATGACTACTACAATTATTTAATTCTCTACATCACTTTTAATCACAAAGCAATGTAAAACAGTAGACAGCATTGCAGACTTACATTCCCTCTACTCCATGTTTTGATTGGCTGCTTCAATTAGTTTATAAAAAGAAACAGTTTTTCTGAACTCATTCAAAGTGCACGTATTTCTCCATAATGTCCAGTCCTATGGTTAGAAGTTATGTCTCTGAACTACACTTATCCTCAAGGCCAAATTGTGTAGGAGCCATTAGAACTTATTGAAATTCCACAGAGCACATCCCGAGATTATTTCCCTAAAATTTTGGTTTTAAAAACACCAGGTAAGAGTTTTTAAGGTCATACGGCAATTTTTTTTTGAAAATTAAAACAGAATCATTGCAGAATGACCAGCCATTTCTAGACTTTAAATAAGCTGTGTAATGTCCTGATGTTATTGAAGGGCCGTCATGATATATAATTGCTGCAGTTACAAAAGTCCTTCCTGATATTGACAACTGCGAAGCTACAAAATTTTTAATTAAAGTTGTCAATTTTGTTCCATCAGGCCTACATCGTTGGAACATTAAAATGACATACTGGCCATATGTTCGTATAAATAATGTGGACATCATTTCAGATTTACATTGGCTACACTCCATGTTGTGATCAGCTGCTTTTACTAGCTTATTAAAGGAGACTGATTTACTGTCTGGCAAAGTTAAATATATAAATCTTTCTGAGTCTACACTAGTAGTACTTGATACCATACAGTTCTCGCAGTCATGCTGCCATTGATAAGAAAGCCCAAACAGCTGATCTACATCTACACCTTCAGTATGTAATACATCAAGCATATACAATAAAAACTCCTGACAATCTTGCTGAATATTTTGAGAGAATTGTGTTTGGCCTGAACATCTGTCTAACAGATTTCGAATTTCAGACACACTTTCTATGTTTCTTCTATCAGTGGTACATTTCTCTAACACAGAATTTAACAAACTGCAAAATCTTTGATCAGAATTGACCACAATCTCTTCTTTTACATATTTTAGAGAAAACAAAACATTAACCACTACATTAGCATAGCAGTTGACACCAGAACTGTTTTCAAACTGAAAACCAACAACATCTTCAACAGAATCCTTTTTGTTTCTGCTTGTAATTTTAGGTTCATTGACTTTTTGTCTTTTTGCTACAACCTCCCCAATATTGTTCTCATTTCTTCGTTTCCGGCCTACCACACGTTTCTCAAACAAAGGATACTGAGGCAAATGTGGCGCATACTCTCTTCTTAACCTATTGTATTCCTTAACACAATCTAGATCCGCACAAATGTTTGTGACATCACACTCAATCAAGTACAATCCCGATAAAGTTCTAACTCGTGACAATGCCACATATGCCATACCCTCCTTGAACACAGAACTGCCAATATTCACCAATGCACTGTCTACACTTAAACCTTGCGATTTATGAATTGTCACCGCATATGCCAAGCAAACAGGAAACTGCTTACGGCGAACATATAAGTCTTTTACAAGCAAAAATCTAGCAGAACAACGAGCAATTAGCTGTACTTCCTCAATGCCATCAAATTTAATTTTTAAAAATTCAATTCCATCTCTATTTCTGTATTTCACAAAATCAACAACATTACCCATTGATCCATTTACCAGACCTCTTTCAACATGTAAATTCCTTCTTAAAATTATACGGCAGTTCAAGCACACATTCAGAGTCTTTTCAAAACCTGCAGTTTTAGATATACTCTTCTCTAATGAATCCAATTTTGTTTTCAGATTCTCAGACAAAATAATTGTTGATCCCATATGCTCTACTCTATCAATAGCTTCCAGTTTCACAATCTCTTGCTTTTCTAAATGCAACATTTTGTTGTTAAATTTGGCACATTCTGCAAGAGTTGGCATCAAACATATTCCAGATTTCTTCTCAGTAATTTTCTGAAAAATATTCTCAGGCACAACATCTTGTTCTGGATATAAATTTGACAGTAATCGTGCATGTAAAGCTTCTTTCCCATGCTCGGTCACTTTTCCAATTCTAACATCTTGTAGAATAGTCTTGTAAACTTCATCCTTCGCCTGACGCATATTTTCATGCAGTTCAGCATAATTGAAGTTTAACCATATATTGACGTTGCCAATGCTGCCTAGGCACTTCCTGGTGTCTTCATGCTTGAGCATTTTGAACACAGGTTGCCCTTTCACTGGTGTCAGCTGCAGAAGATCTCCGAAAACAATGATGTGTTTGCCACCAAATAACACATCATACTCTGTTTTGAGAACTTCTTGCATCCTCAAATGCACAAAGGCAAGCATGACATTGGAAACCATGCTTACTTCGTCAATGATAAGAATTTTCATTTTCCTCAAGATTCTTGAAACTTCAAAACAACCATCTCCAGATAGCTTGTGATATTGTAATTTGTTGTCATGCTCCACTGGCAGCATCAGTAAACGATGTAAAGTAATCCCTTTAATATTATGTGCTGCCAGTCCAGTTGGAGCAGTGACAACACAAGACAGCGATGACTCTGTCCTTTCCTGCAAATAGCATGAAATTGCTTTAATGAGGAAACTTTTTCCAGTTCCCGCTTCTCCACTTACGTACAGTCGGACAGGCTTCAACGACGTACATGAGCACTCTTTCTTATCATGACTTAATCCATGATCAATTTGCATGGTAACTTCGTCATATATTTTCCTCTGCTCAACGTTGAGTTGTCTTTCCAACTCTTCTAAGTTAACCGCATCCTCTTGAGCATGTGCCATGGCTCTTTCCACTTCATTCATAGCAGTGGCAGCTTCATTTTCAATAACAGGTCCTCCTAGTGGATCCTGACTCAATGAAGCAGAACTCTGACTGTCCTGAGAACTGTCTCTGGCAATCTCGGCTGCAATCGTTGCTTCCTGCTCAATTTCCGCATTCAACATTTCTACATATTTGGGAAAAGCAGGACATTCTATGGTCTCCTTGGCGGCATTGAAAGAGTCTTCGTAACAGAGGAAATCTCCAAGCAGTTCCTCTTCTGCACGCCAAGGCTTGAAAAGTTGCAAAAGTGCTAAATAGAAAAACTCCTTTTTTTCAGGAGATTCACCACTCAATTTTCGATGGTTTA
This sequence comes from Lissotriton helveticus, assembly GCF_964261635.1. Classification (NCBI taxonomy): domain Eukaryota; kingdom Metazoa; phylum Chordata; class Amphibia; order Caudata; family Salamandridae; genus Lissotriton; species Lissotriton helveticus. The sequence goes on along the minus strand of NC_136063.1, from coordinate 594,674,847 downwards.
CCAAGTGGCATTTTCTTTGCTTGACCAGACATCCCTCACTTCCTATTACAGCATACACTCCTTTCTCAGTATCTTCTTTGATGTTCCTCTTGAATATGTAATTTTGCAGAACCTCATACAGACAAACATTCTCGAGGTGACTGCTTCGATTTGGATAATATGTATCCAACATGTTTGTCTTCAAAATGTCGGTACTGTTTGGCTCCTTTTCCGCCAAATACTCAATTTCCCGCACAGGTTTGAGAACTCGATTACGCGTTGCTGCAAGACCAAGACTCGCCCAAACGATACTCCTGGACTTGGCATAGAGACTTGCTGAAGACAACCGGTCAGAACATTCGTACGCTCCGATTTCTCGATGCGACAACATCTTCAGACTGAAACTGTACAACTTCTTGCTGAGGCTCTTTTCATGGGAAATGTCCTCCCACATATCCTTCAATTCTGTCTTCTCTTTTTTGGTGATGTAAGACGTCACATACCGAGCCACAGCCATACAGTTATCAGCCACAAACTGTATATCCATGTTAGCATTCCACATGGACAAAATCACCGGGTTGTAGTCGTTGATGTACTTGGACTCTTCGTTCCTCTTCAAATTGTAAGTGTTTTTAGGTGATTTCTTCATGACATTGTGTCGCAGCGAAGACATCAAACTGTTTACTCTTCCTTTAGAAATCACCGGTCGTGGAAAGCCGAAACGACATTTAGTGTAGAACTTGTCTTTGTTTCGGAATTTACGACGGCAGTACTTTCCACATCGATGGCTTTGGAAACGCAGAACTTTTTCTCTTAGGCTTTTCTTCTCCTTTGCGTTTGGAACAGCACACGTAGAATACTGTTGGATGAAACTCATCACTGAGTCTTCTGGATCCGTTCCAAATTTAGGTGCATCCTTGATCCACAGCAACATATGTATATGAGGAGCACCTCTTGCTTGGTACTCTTTTCTCCAGAAGAAATCCAACACCTCTCCAAGAGGTGGATTCTTCTTATTCATGATGAAAGATATCATAGCTTCAAATCTATGATTGAAGCACCTACATACATTGACTGGATCCAAAGAGCACAGTTCTCCGGGTGTCTTGAATTCGATGTTATCTACGTTAGCATTTGCCTCTCGTAGAAATTCAAGTAAGTCTTCCCAGCCATACTCGGCACAGCTCAGAGTGAGGAACCATGTGGGAGTACCTAAGTTCCTCAGCATACATTTTAAATCACCATGACGACGGTACCAGTACTCATTAGTACCACGCTGACACCCCATGAGATTAATCAGGTGAGAATCCAAAATACTATCTTGGACATTGACTTTATCCATAAAGTCACTTGCCGAGATGTTTTGCATGTGTATACCACTTTTCAAGATGTGGTTCACTGCATATGACAGTCCAGACAGATCGCTTTCAAACAGGTGATGAAACAAATAAGGAATGCATTGTCGAAACCTAGCATCTCCTGCATACAATCGCAAAGTCCGGTATTCAGAAGCAGGAATTTGATGAGGTCGCTCATCATATCTTCCTCCCTGACCTGTTGGAAAAAGCTGTGGGAAACACCGAGCTTCCAAACTTTCCTCCCAAACACTAATGGGACTCCCTTTGGCTTGTTTCATTTGAAACAACTCAATAGCATTCCCCATGACTTCCTTGGAATGCAAAGGATGAACACTATAATGTTCATATATTTCTTCACTAGTAGAGGGTTCTACTTTCTCAATTTGACCAGCACACAAATCGCTATCCTCTTCCTCACTTACTTCCTCTTCTGCAACATATACATTCTTATAGTATTTATTATTTTTTTTCAAATACAATGTTGCCTTTTTAACTTTCCTAACATCTACTAAATCTTGCCATATTTTCTTATTCTTTGTCGGAACCCCATTAACTAAGATAACCAGAGGTTCCTCTTCCACTTTTTCTACTCCAATTGTGTTAATGTTTTTCTTCAAATCTAGAGGCAAATAAACAACTCTTCCCTTTAATCCTCTCTGTAAATCTGTTGGAGGCAATTTCCCTGTCTTTGGCTCCATTCTTACAATAGCCTGAAAGGGATGGATACTTTGAATCAAAATAGATTCATAAGTATTTAAATCCTTCAATTCAGAAGGAATCTCAACCAATTCCAGATTATTATGAACTGCTCTAGCAGGCATCTGGTTTTGATTTAATTTGCAAGAACAATAAGTACACACACGTTGATCCAATCCCAAATCAAAACAATTTTCTACCATCAAGTATGTTGCAAAATCCTTCCATTCACTATTATTTTCCCTTTCACTTTTTGCATATAAATCCACTAACTTAGTCTGATTCTTATAATAAGTGCGTCGACAACACACACAAGTGAAATTCGGCCTCTCACTTGATTTCACCTCAAACGTCGCAATTTCCCTCTGGAAATTATCTGTACTGGAAACCTGTACACTATCTTCCACAAGACCCTCTTCTTCTTGCTCAATTTCAACATTCTCCTCTTTACTTCCAAAGTAACAAAACTCAATTTCTTCACATATATTCTTCACATCTATTTCAGAACCATGCAAAAGAGCAGCGCATAATTGTTTAAGCATAATTGCTGGACTCTTAGCATAATACAACATTCTAACTAATTTCCTCACTTTGTTATGATGCACTGCTAGCATCCTGAAATGATGAAAAACACTCTGGCATACTCTCCTGGAAAGACAAGCCAGTGAATGTCCATGCAAACCTGTCACTTCTTTTACTCTGCAAGGATCTAATTCTTGCAACAACATCATTTTCTGCTTCAAACTTTTCTTATTAAATGACCGTACAAAATCACAAAGCAAATTGATGGAATCCTGTCGCACACTGCAAATACTACTACACTTCCAGGTGTACACAGGACCCTTAGCACGTCTTCCTAAAACCTCATTACCTAACACCTCTTCTGCCTCTGTTGTCACAAGTTTTTCTTTTTCAACTGGACAACCATCTTTCACTTCATAAGCACGACCACTGGTGTCAACTGCATGCACCAAATCATTATCCTGGAAATAACTCTCCTCATTAAAAAATGCCTCACAGCTTGAACTATGCATCCATTCTCCAGAAAAAACTTCACAAAAATTACTACGATTAACTATTCTCTTCCATCTACTATTTCTTTTGAAATCAAAAATTGCCTTGTTTAGCTTCCTAATTCTATTGATTATCAAAATAAATAACTTACGTTTAATTTCAAATGCCTGATCAATAACTTTCTCAACTTTTTTTTTTGTCTTATAAAAAACCAGTTTCTGTTGACCTTTCTTAATATTTTTTAACAAATTGCCAATTATCCTGTTCCGGAACATTCGTTTACGAATCTCCCTAAACTGTTGTTTCCTTCTACTATCATGCACAGAGTTATCTCTTGCTCTAGCAGTAACATTTTTCATTGGCCTTTCTTTTCCATTTGATTTCCTTCTCGTTTTATGGACTGAAACATTTTCTGTAGTAATATTTTTTTTACTACACATATTTCTTATAAATTGTTTTGTGCTCTTACCCGGTGCTTTCTTCGTGACTTGACAAATCTTTTTGTTAGAGGACTGCTGCGTATTTTTTTTCACCTGCTGTCTTTGACGTTTTGCAGCCTTTCTCTGTCTTTCTATTGTAGGCATGGTGAAATCTTGAAATGATCTGCAGTTGAATCTGTGGAAAAATATAATAAATAATGTTATTAACCATTATTACCAAACAGTAAATCAGTAACAGTGATAAAAAACTTAACACACTACTTGACATTTTAATTAGAAGATTTTTTAGTCGTTGGCAAATTTACAATACAGAAATACCAGAAAAGAAATGACATTTATATTTATGTTACCTATGCTATTTTATATGTGAATCTGATCTAATTTTATGAGCATATTTTAATATTTTATTGAAGACACTACACATAACCTGCTTTTGAAGGTGTCTTTATTTTTAAATTAAACGGTTTACCTTTTTACTTTTTATTAATTATAAATTTTAAAAATAAATGTTTATAGTTCCAAAGGCTCAAGCAGGTCAGCTTCCCATCCTATATCATATAATTCGGACAAATCTGCATCCTCATCACGCTCTTCTTCATCCTCAGGATTTAAATCATCCAAGGGATCAACATCCACTGATGTTTCAATTACAAGTTCAATGATGAGGTCAAAATCAACTGATTGCAGATTGTCGCTCATGTTGAGGTTGTCTTTATCTTTAAAGAAAGATAACAACAATGAGATGTTGCAGAGTAAGAGACAAATCTCACAGATTATAATAGTAAAATTGTTTAACAAGAGTAATATTTTGCAGCTATTATTTAGCCATGTCCAGCAATGCTGAGCAGGTGAAGACTATGTCTAAATTTTCACTGAACAGGACTCATCTCTTCTTCACCTTGGATAAGCCTCACCGACTCTGTGTCCCCTGCACATACTTAAATGTAAAGGGGCAGATTTATGTTAAATGGCACATCCCCACGCATGCACCAGTTAACGTGCACCACTGCTCTGCCACCCATGGTGTGCCGCATTTACAATCAGATAGGAGAAACCTGCGTCAAAACCCTGCGCCTGCTTGAAGCAGGCATAGGTCTTGACGCAACATTGTGGAGATGGTGCACCCCTGAGCCTTGCTGGAGCTGCATCGCACTTGCGATACAACTCCAGCAATGCGCCACCTTAACGGCACAGATGCGTCAAGCATCTGTGCCGTTTTTGCCCCATGCTGTGCCGCATTGTAAATGCAGCACACCATGGGTGGCGGAACAGCGGCGCAAGATGACTGGCACATCCCTGGTGATGCGCCAGTCATCATAAATCTATCCCTAAGCTTCTTATCTTGTTAGAGATGAACTGCCATATGTATCATCAAAATATTTTGCATTTCCTAAATAGCGAATTTTAAGGAATAAATAGCGATTCTTTACCATTCCTAATTTGCGATGAGCAAATTGCTAATTGCAAGTTACCCATTCATTTCCATGGGCTATGAGGCTCATAGGAATGAAGGTTTAATTTGCGATTAGCAATTAGCTCATCGCAAATTAGGAATTTTTCCAAGGGTGCAGGGGTGTCTCAAGAACACCCTGCTGCACCCCTGAAAAAGAAATTTGGGGGCATATGGCGCACATACATGCCCTAAGGGCATGTATTGGCGTCATGTGGCACCTTTTGTTTTTTTAAAAAAAATTCTTTTTGAAAAGAATTCGCAAATTACCACCAACTAGAAGTTGGTGGTAGTTTCCAAATCCTTAATGTCATTTTTTACATATTTTTTGTTTGATACATTGCATTTAAGGAATCGCAAAATTTGCAAATCCTTCAGTGCAATCGCAAAATAAGGAATAGCAAATTTTGAATTAAGGACATTTTAAGTCATTTTCATATGTGCAGTGTTTTGAAATTATGATTTGAAAATCGTTTTTGGGGAAAAGTAATGGTTTGCAAATTTATGACAAGGACATAATGGTGTATGCTTCTCTATAAGGCATTTCAGTGTCTCTGATGTCATTTTTCCCATATTACATTATAAGACCTTTCCCCATGGAGCACATTCCTTGTAAATATGCTCCCACCTGAGCATGGCAAATTTAGATTTTGACTGTTTGAGTCACATAACCATGTTAAAAGTGACCCAAAAAAATTGCAAACGTTTTAAAAAAACACATTCATGTGTCTTAAGGACATTTTAAGTCATTTCCCCATGGACAGTGTTTTCTAAGTGGCGCAAAAGAGGCATACACCTATCATAAATCTGTCCCTAGCATTTTACATGATTAATTCAGGATGACAATAAGATGTGGCCTATCCAGAGGTTTGTTTAAGGTGAGGCCTACTCAGGATTGCAGATTAAAGTTACGCTTGATGAAGAATACAGAGGACATAATACATGTAAAGCTCTACCAATGAAGTAAGTGATGTCAACTTCATTGCGCCAGTCATCATAAATGTATCCCTAAGCTTCTTATCTTCTTAGACATCAACCGCCATATGTATCATATAACTATTTTGCATTTCCAAAATAGCGAATTTTAAGGAATAAATAGCGATTCTTTACCATTCCAAATTTGCGATGAGCAAATTGCTAATTGCAAATTACCCATTCATTTCCATGGGCTAGGAGGCTCATATAAATGAAGGTGCAATTTGCGATTAACAATTTGCTCATCGCAAACTAGGAATTTTTCCAAAGCTGCAGGGGTGTCTCAATAACACCCTGCTGCACCCCTAAAAAAGAAATTTGGGGGCATATGGCGCACATAAATTTTAACAACATTCCTTTACCTCAAAAACGATTTTCAAATCATAATTTCAAAACACTGCACATGGGAAAATTACTTAAAATGTCCTTAAGACACACAAAAGCGTTTTTTGATTGCCTTTGCAGCATGTTTGTATCACTTTTAACATGGCTATGTAACACAAACATTCAAAATCTAAATTTGCCATGCACAGGTGGGAGCATATTTACAAGCAATTTGCGCCACAGACAAAGGTCTTACACTAAAATGGGAAAAATAACATCAGGGACAGTCAATTGCCTTATAAAGAAGCATACACCATTATGTCCTTGTCATAAATTTTAAAACAATTCCTTTTCCCCAAAAACGATTTTCAAATCATAATTTCAAAACACTGCACATGGGAAAATGACTTAAAATGTCCTTAAGACACATGAAAGCGTTTTTTGATTGCCTTTCCAGCATGGTTGGGTCACTTTTAACATGGGTATGTAACACAAACATTTAAAATCTAAATTTACCATGCACAGGTGGGAGCATATTTACAAGCAATTTGCGCCACAGAGAAAAGTCAGGGACAGTCAATTGCCTTATAAAGAAGCATACACCATTATGTCCTTGTCATAAATTTAAAAAAAATTCCTTTACCTCAAAAACGATTTTCAAATCATAATTTCAAAACACTGCACATGGGAAAATTACTTAAAATGTCCTTAAGACACATAAAAGCGTTTTTTGATTGCCTTTCCTGCATGGTTGGGTCACTTTTAACATGGCTATGTAACACAAACATTCAAAATCTAAATTTTCCATGCACAGGTGGGAGCATATTTACAAGCAATTTGCGCCACATAATTCATAATTTTCTCCTTAAAGCACACTATTCTCTAAATTAAAGAAATATTTTCTCACCTTAGCAAATACTTTGAGTTTGAAAACAGTCTCAGAAACACACCAATTTGTCTTCAGCAGAGCAAAAGGTATGCACTCCAGAGTCTGCAGCTATCAAAAGCACAGAAATGCTGTAATTCTTCACACATATTTCTCATGTCACCCAATCAAAACTCTTCCCTCACTTTTTTTCAAATGAAAACCCTTCCCCCCTCTGCCCTTTCTGTCTTTTCTGCATGGCAACCACCTCTTGGAAGACTTCTGGTGTTTGCAAGTTCACACAACTTTGTTGCAATTGAACTTTGAACTCTCAGTGCACCTGCATATCCAGTGCATTCTTTCATTTAATGATTTTTTATTGACCATTCAAAATACATCTTTCAAAGAACACATCCGTGCACCCTAACTTTCTGTTTTCAGCAATCAAAATCCACCAATCACTGTTACTGCTTCATGAACACAGAAACTCCACAGTTTTTTTCATTTTAAACTCTCATTTTTTCAACTGCCATTTCATTGCCACACTTCATCTGACTGCAGGAGAACCTTCTCTCACCATGTTTTCTGTCTGGATTGTTGGACATAGTTATATTCACTGGGCTCAAAGGTACGTTGAAAACAGGAAATTACCTAACCTCAATTTACAAGATGTGGAAATTAAGTGGTTTGGCCACAGAGGATTAAAATGTCACCAATTGATACCATTGGTGAAAACCTTTATGCATTTGCCCAAACCTGACCTGTTAATTGTGCACTGTGGAGGTAATGACTTGGGCACTTTGACTGGTTTAGGTCTGGAAATGCTTTTAAAGGACACCTTTGAGCAATTAATGGCACTTTTTCCTCAGACTGCCTTGGTATATTCAAATATATGCCAAAGACAGAAATGGAGGTGGTCAAACCAATTTTGTCCACAAATTGAGAAGTCGAGGAAGCATGTAAACAAATCTGTTTCAGCTTACATGAGAGACCATGGAATGGGCTCCCTGTACAACAATAACTTGCGTTACTACATGCAAGATATCTACAGAGGAGATGGAGTTCACTTCTCAGATGAGGGCAACAGAGTTTTCACTCTGAATTTAAGAATGTGCATTGGTACCTACTTATAAGTACCTAAATGTACCATAAACCCAAAAGCTCTTCTCAGAGCTACCCTACATCTGATCACTCACAATTATTATTTTACTCTAACATTTTTCACTAATTTCCAACAAAGTACGCTCCCTGGGGCGCTACCCGGTACGCGAACCGGGAGCTAACCTCGCGAAATTTTTTTTAAAAATGTTTTTTTTTTCGCACATATAAGCCTCCTCAGCCACCCTCAGAAAACCTAGGGGGTCAAGATAACTCTACCGTGCCCCCTTCTACCCATTCTGAACATTATTTGCCCTCCATCTTGTATCTTAATTCGACCGAAACACAAAATGGTGGACTCCCGGAACGCTTAAGGTTCGCGAACCGGGGCGCTCAACGGTTCGCGTACCGGGTCGCTCTCTAGGAAGCGCACCATCAAAAAAGGTGGGAAAGTAGTTCACAGAAAAGCCACTGGAGACAATTTCACCAAATATAGATTAGCTCATACTACATACCAATCCCTACCATTTTCACAAATTTGATTGGAATTCCATTTAGTCATTTAGCCTGTAGACCTCTCTAAATACCCTGAGGTAAATTACTTCACAAAACACATCTGAAGTGTTGGAATTGACAACCAATGAAAATGTTACTTTCATTTTCTATTTTTTTTACCTGACATTTCATTGGTTATATACCTGAATATATATAAAGGAAGAGAAGAAAACACAGCCATTTTGACTACTACTTCTTGCTGTACATTTCAATAGTATTTTCACTAATTCCTTCAACTTCTTTCTAAAGGTAAGTTTTTATTTTTAAAACTGAAGTATATTGTGCACTCTAAGTTAATATGGTAAACTTTTTCTGATAGATATATACTATCCCTCTGTAGTAGTTATAGATTTAGAGAGACTTCTCTGTTATAGTTATGGATGTAGTTAGGCTTCTCTTGTATAATTATGAATTTACTTACGTTAAATCACATACACTTTTTTATATTCCTACTTCCACTCTGATACTATACACTGCCCAAAGATAAATTCACTGATAAAAAATGCCTATCTAAAATTATTCCCAACATTGCCCTATCTCTACTAATATATATTTTTTTAATCCAAATTTCAGGCAAAATGGAAGGCGAAAACCAAGTTTCTTTTGAAACGGACCTGCAAGAGAGCAGCCAAGAATTGATTGATACAATTGATCAAATTGACATTGAATTTTTCGATGAAACTTGGGACAATGAACTACTGCAATGTGTACAAGCAGTAGATAACCTCCTTGCAAATGAGGACATTTTACACCCTCAGAGACTACAATGTATATTCCATGATAATTATGAAATTTCTGACAATGAAATGTTAGAAAGTTTAATAAATTATGAAACACAATCACATAAAAAAAAATGCTTAAAAAATAAAGAAAATAAAAAATAATCAACAAAAACAACAATCAATTAACATACAGCATTTGAAAAGTCTATCATTCATTTTTCATTGCAGTACGCTGCCCAGAACGCTTCCCGGTTCGCGGACCGGGCGCTCCCCACGCAAAAAAAACAAAAAATTTTTTTTGTTTTTTTTTGCCCCGCGGGGCCCTTTTAAAACCTCCACATTAAACCTAGGGGGTCAGGGAGGATCTAGTATGCCCCCTTATGGTCATTTTCGCCTTTGTTTTGGCCTCCTCTTGTCTCTCAATCCTACCGAGAGACAAGATGGCGGCCGCTCCGGACTGTTTAGAATGTTGACAGACACCGGAGAGCCAATCAGCTTAGCTACGCGAAGTTCCGGTACGCTTAAGGTCCGCGGACCGGAGCGCTGCCCGGAGCGCGCTTACAGATATATATCTTTTTTTAAACGTTAATTTCTCAAAATCCACTGGAGCACATATATTGAGACCTAGAAAAGGCACATCGGGCTACCAGTCCCTACAATTTTGCCAAGTTTCATGGAAATCCATTCAGCCGTTCGGGCTAAAAGTGAGGCCAACCGCCCTATGGAAAACTCAATGTTAAAAACACGTTTTGGGACCCCCCTTTTTTCTCGGCCCCCCCTTGACGAAACCCCCCCAAATTTCCAAGGGCTGCTCAGAAACAAAATGTTCCATTTTCCAGAAAATTTCAGCCAATTCCGTCCACAAACGCCAAAGTTATTAGACATAGAATTTTCAAAAATCCCATAGAGAAAAAATCCTAACTATATATACCTACTGGCGACCGCCAGTAGGTAATATGTATATATATATATATATATATATATATATATATATATATATATATATATATTCACTGAAACAACCATAGGTTTCACACCAGTTATAGTTAGCTGGACATTTTACTCATACAAAACCATTGAAATTCCCCCGTTATAGTTAGTTGTACTCACTATAACTCGCGCGCCCGCAATCCACTGCTGATGATGTCACATATTACATCATTCATGACATGGTCAGTGGCATCACTGATGACATCTCAAATGACATCACTGATGACATCACTGATGACATCATCCATGTGACAATGAAATACACCTCATCACACACTAGTATAATATTTTTTACTCACTGTAAAATAGAAAGTGCCCTATTTCAAACCATTGACACATCAATAGTATTTCCTAAACATCCACTTAGTGAATCATAGATCTATACGCACATCTAATCACTTACCTATAGATTCAGTGTTATATGCAGTAAATAATTAACAGAACACTAACAAATATACTTATACGCCTATTTCAACATTACAGACCAGCACACATTGTATTCACTTATAAAGACATCTTATTGACTTATGCAAACAATGGATCATACTTACATTTACTCACCTACACACTTCTGCAAACACCACTTCATCTATTCATCTATACACTTAGTGTGTTATAAAATGACTATTAGAAATATTCAGTTCTCCATACAGTGACTCATACAATCACTAAGTCTTAGGCTCACTTAATTAGATATGACTGTAACATACACTGCTTTTTTATGCAAATTTAATGGAGATATACTATTGAGAGACATATTTAATCACCACCACACCCATAAACATATACACTAACTGAAACAAGTGTTATAACATGTAGTCTTAACCTCATTTACCTACTGAATGAACTATTCACACATGTTTAGGCAATTACATACCCCCCACCAAACCACATAGACATTCATTTACCCATACAAATACTCAGTTAAGAAACCAATAACAAATATAGTCTTTAATATACTAATTAAGTCAAAGCAATAAAGACTTTAACACAGTTAAATAACTACATATTATATATAGTGAGACTCTACAAATTAGTCAAGGAAATAATCAATGACACTGTTACTAAATCCATCATTCACACATTTATATTTATATATCCACTCATTCTTCAATGCAAAGTAGTGTATTTATAATACATATTTAAAAATCACAGCAAACCACATTCACTGGATGATGTCATCAGTGATGTCATCAGTGATGTCATTTGAGATGTCATCAGTGATGTCATCAGTGATGTCACTGACCATGTCATGAATGATGTAATATGTGACATCATCAGCAGTGGATTGCGGGCGCGCGAGTTATAGTGAGTACAACTAACTATAACGGGGGAGTTTCAATGGTTTTGTATGAGTAAAATGTCCAGCTAACTATAACTGGTGTGAAACCTATGTTTTTTTCAGTGAATTTCAAAGGATTTTTAAATGCTAATTTCTAACTATAACAAGTGTGAAACCTATGGGGCCTTATTTACGAGCCCCTTGCGCCTCCGGAACATCACTTTTTGTGACGTTCCGGTGGCGCAGAAGACTGAGTGATATTTATCAGGCAGGACTAAGCCACTTTTTGTGGCGTAATCCTGCCTGATAAATATCCGTCCCTTTAACACAGTGTCCTGCGTTAAAGGGGCGTGCAATGGGTGTTGCTGGGGGCGTTCCCAGCAGCATCCATGGACTTGAGTAATTTATAGCATCCTCAAAGTCAGTCTTTCGAAAATTCCAAAGTATAGGACATGATAATCCAAATCCAACTGTTTCTCAAGAAAAGTCATAAACCGTGTCCGTGGGTCATATCTGCCCATCGCCTATATTCCGAACAATTGAAAATGACTTTGCTTGAGAAACATTTGGATTTGGATTATCATGTCCTATACTTTGGAATTTTTGAAAGACTGACTTTGAGGATGCTATAAATTACTCAAGTCCGCCCGAATTCTGTGGGTAAAATTGATACCTAGTCACTTTGAATAAGAATGTACTTACGACTCGTCTAACATTTGGAAGAAATATCTAGTTATATGACAACAGGATACCGACATAACTTGAAGGAAATAAGAACGCCCTGAAGAATTTCTGTTGTACAGAACGAAACGCGTCGGCTGGCTGTGGTACATAAACTTAAGGAAAATAAAAGCATTTGAATATACACCAAGATTCAGGGCTTCAATAAGGACTTTAAGTGATATGATTTGATTGGACTTGTTGTGCAAGTGGTGCTGTGCCAAACTTTGGAATATTCTCCACTACTCTCTACTACTCACTCTCTACTACTCCACTACTCTCTAATACTCACTCTCTACTACTCATTCTCTACTACTCTGCTACTCTCTAATAACTCTCTCTCTACTACTCACTCACTACTACTCACTATCTACTACTCTCTACTAGTCACTCTCTACTACTCTCTATCTCTACTCACTCTTTACTACTCACTCTCTAGTACTCTCTACTACTCACTCCTTACTTCTCACTCTCTACTACTCTCTACTACTCACTCTCTACTACTCTCTCTCTACTACTCACTCTCTACTACTCACTCTACTACTCACTCTACTACTCACTCTCTACTACTCACCCGCTGCTACTCTCTACTACTCACTCTCTACTACTCTCTCTCTACTACTCTCTACTACTCACTCTACTACTCACTCTCTACTACTCTCTACTATTCTCTCTCTCTGCTACTCACTCTCTACTACTCACTCTCTACTACTCTCTACTACTCACTCTTTACTATTCTCTACTACTCACTCTCTACTGCTCCCTACTACTTACTCTCTACTACTCTCTACTACTCACTCTCTACTACTCACTCTCTACTACTCTCTACTACTCACTCTACTATTCACTCTACTACTCTCTACTACTCCCTCTCTGCTACTCTCTCTACTGCTCTCTACTACTCTCTACTACTCACTCTCTACTCTCTATTACTCACTCTCTACTCACTACCTCTCTCTACTTCTCTCTACTTCTCTCTCTACTACTCTCTACCTCTCTACCTCTACCTCTCTACCTCTGCCTCTCTACCTCTACACCTCTACCTCTACACCTCTACCTCTCTCTACACGCACACATATACACATATATATATATATGCATATATATGCATATGCATTTATATATATATATATATATATATATATATATGTGTATATTACCTACTGGCGGTCGCCAGTAGGTATATATAGTTAGGATTTTTTCCCTATGGGATTTTTGAAAATTCTATGTCTAATAACTTTGGCGTTTGTAGACGGAATTGGCTGAAATTTTCAGGAAAATGGAACATTTTGTTTCTGAGCAGCCCTTGAAAATTTGGGGGGGGTTCATCAAGGGGGGGCCGAGAAAAAAGGGGGGTCCCAAAACGTGTTTTTAACATTGAGTTTTCCGTAGGGCGGTTGGCCTCACTTTTAGCCCGAACGGCTGAATGGATTTGCATGAAACTTGGCAAAATTGTAGGGACTGGTAGCCCGATGTGCCTTTTGTAGGTCTCAATATATGTGCTACAGTGGATTTTGAGAAATTAACGTTCAAAAAAAGATATATATCTAGAGCCGCGCCTGGAGCGCTCCTCCGTACGCGTACCGGGGAGCGCTCCAGGCGCGCAACGCGACTTGCGCACGGCAAGCTGATTGGTTCTCGGGTGTCTGTAAACATTCGAAACAGTCCGCAGCGGCCGCCATCTTGTGTCTCGGTAGGATTGAGACACAAGAGGTGGCAAAAATCAAAGGGGGAAATGAGCAAGAGGGGGCAGGGTACACACCCCCTGACCCCCTAGGTTTCATGTGGGGGCCATAAAAGGCTCCCGCGGGTGAAAAAATTTTTTTTTTAAAAAAAGATTTTCGCGGGGGTGAGCGCTCGGTACGCGCACCGGGGAGCGTACGGGGGAGCGTACCATGGAGATTAAAAATGACAGACTTTTAAAAAAATAAAGCTTCTTTTTAAAAATTGGAGGTAGTTCTGAAAAGAACTTTTTTTTTGATTTTGTTGTTTTATATATATTTTTTTGTTTTTGTTGTTTTATATTTTTTTAGACTTTTTAAAAACAATTTTATATTTTTTTTGGATTTTTTTCAAGGGAAAAAACAAAAACAAGGATTGCAAAACTGCTCAACAGGAGCAAAAAAAATTGAAAATTTAGGGACTGGCAGAGCAGCGGTGTTGCTGCTTCTTTAGGGCAATCAGTTCAACACTCTGCTCCCCATAGCAGAGCAGTTCGTCACACTCTGTGCACGAAAATTTGATGCCCGCAAACACCGGCTGAATGTTAGGGACCATTCTTCCACGGGGTGGTCCCGAAGGTGTTGCTCCACCAGTGGAGGTGCTGCCGCCATCTGTGGGTGCATTCCGTGCCAGCTCTCTGACACTCTCCCTGGCAAAGTTGTTAGGGTGTCTTCTTTTAACATGCCGGATCAAATTAGCATTCCCAAAACTATATTTTTTCAGAGGATTGCCTCTGGATAAACTACTCCCACATATTTTGCATGTTACTTTGGGAGCGTTGACTTTTTTCTGTCCTTCTGGGATTTCGTAAAATTTCCAGATGAAATGGGTTTTTTTCTTTTGCTGAGGAGGGTCCTCATCTAAAAATCCCTCTGAATCACTGCTGGATGACTCTCTTGCAGCCATTGCTGGAGATCAGAAAAGTAGGAGATAGAGTAGACACAACAGCTCTTGCTCTCTCCAAGTACAAAGCAATAGTGAGAGAAATGGGTGGGTTTCACACAATTTGGAAAAAAAAAAGTTCTGAACCAATGAAAAGTGTTATTTTAAAGTCACATGGTTTGACGCGCTTACGCTACGCGCCCCGGGGCGCGTCCCGGGCGTGTATCGTAAGCGCATCGGGCGCTTACGTTGCGCGATCGTATGCGCTTCCGGGTGCGCTTACGCGGTGCGTCATAAGACGCATCTCGCGGCTACGCGATACGTGTCTTATGACGCAAGGCGTGGCGGCTACGCGATACGTCACAATGTTGTTTTCGTTCTCGGCAATAGCGCTTCCGGGACGCGCATTAGTACGCGCCCTGGGGCGCGCCGCAAGATTGCGCTTACCCGTGCGTTCACCTGTCCGCGCCCCGGGAGCGCACTAAAAATAATATTAAAAAAAAAATAAAAAAATTATAAAATATAAAATTAGATTTAAAATGTATTCTTTTTATAAAGATTTGCTATTAAAAAACCTATGAAATTCACTGAAAAAACCATAGGTTATAGACCATATATAGTTAGGAATTAGCATTTACAAAACCTTGAAAATTCACTGAAAAAACCATAGGTTATAGACCATATATAGTTAGGAATTAGCATTTAAAAAACCTTATTTTACTCACACAAAACCATTGAAATTCCATATATAGTTAGTTGTACTAACTATATATCGCGCACCCGCAATCCACTGCTGATGATGTCACATATTACATCATTCATGACATGGTCAGTGACATCACTGATGACATCACTGATGACATCTCAAATGACATCACTGATGACATCACTGATGACAACATCCAGTGACTGTATGTTTCTGTAAAGTTAAAATATGTCTTATATATTGAAGAATGAGTGGATGTATAAGTGTCTGGATGATGAATTTAGTAGGTGCATGACTGACTGTATGAGTGAGTGGTTAAATATGTCTCACTGAGCGCATGGGTTAGTGACTAAACTGTCTTAATTTGTGCATCATTATGTCTGTTGTTCTGTAAACTGCTGCATGTGTTGATCATTAGCTATATGAGTAACTATATGGGTTATTGATTGGTTGCCCAAGCATTTGTATTGGAGACTGAGAGTGTGTGTGGGTGGCTGGGAGGTGTATGACTCTGTGCATAGATGTATGGGTTCAAAAGTGCATGTGGAAACAGCTGTATGGGCGGTTTACTGTGTGCATGAGTGTATTGGTGAGTGAATGGATATCTCAGTGCTACATGTCAAAGTAAGTACATATGTAAAACACAGTACATGTGGTAGTTGACATATATAAATAACTGTGCATAAGAGCCAGTGAATGTGTGAGTGGCTGTATGGATTATTGTGAACTTGTATCAGGGATTGTATAACAGAGTAAATATGTGTTATTATATGTTTCAATAAGTAAGGTGTGTTTAACGATATAGTTGAGCAAATGGAGGTGTGATTGATTCTTTGCAAGACTGATTAGGTGTGTGAGTAACTCCATGGATGAGTGACAGTCTGTGAGTGTCTGTTTACACTGAGTGTATCTACGGTTATATTAGAGTCTGAAGAGGTTCATCGTATCATCACATGAATGATGTCATGAGTAATGTCAAATGAGATGTCATCAGTGATGTCATCAGTGATGTCATTTGAGATGTCATCAGTGATGTCATCAGTGATGTCACTGACCATGTCATGAATGATGTAATATGTGACATCATCAGCAGTGGATTGCGGGTGCGCGATATATAGTTAGTACAACTAACTATATATGGAATTTCAATGGTTTTGTGTGAGTAAAATAAGGTTTTTTAAATGCTAATTCCTAACTATATATGGTCTATAACCTATGGTTTTTTCAGTGAATTTTCAAGGTTTTGTAAATGCTAATTCCTAACTATATATGGTCTATAACCTATGGTTTTTTCAGTGAATATATATATACATACATATATAAACATATATAATCTGCATATCTATATAAATACAAATATAAATGCATGCATACATATACATATATGCATACATATGCATGTTATTTACATGAAAGTTTGAAAAACACTAATAAAAGCAAAGCTAAAAAGCCACCTCATTACAAACAGAATGGCTTTAACTTAAACGAGGGCGAGATCTATTGCATTTTCAATGCTTGTTTACTTTGGTTCCATCAAGAAGGCATTCTGATGTGTCGCACATTTGCCATAAATTCTGAATGTTAGCACTCTAGTTGCTCATTAGATCACTGTAGTAAAGCTACTACTCACCAGGGAAGTCTGCTGCTGGTATTCAAAGTGCATGTTTCAGTCTGCATGTCAGAATTTTTTTAATGAAATAGAAGAGGATTTGAGAAGTCAAAATTTTTCTTTCTACAGCACTAATCATAATTTCTTTGGCAAAATGAACCCCCTCATTTTGTTCTTTTGCAAATTAAATGTTTTAAGTGTTACCACTTTATTCCAATCAAGATGACTTCAAGTGTGCCATACTTTTGTCATAAGTAAGACTGTTAGCGCTCTAGTTGTTCTTTAGAACACTGTGGGACATTCTGTCATTGGGCTATACTTGGGCTACATCTGGGGGATATTTGTGCTACATTTGGGCTCTTTTGTCTCTGGTGGCCATCTTGGGAGACTTATTTGTTATTAAGTTTCCTAATTTCTTCATTTACTACAGTCTCCTCAGTAGGAAATACTTTCAGTTTTCTACTTTGATTCCATCAAGAAGGCATTCAGATGTGACACACATTTGCCATAAATTCAGAATATTAGCACGCTAGTTGCTTATTAGATCACTGTAGTAAAGCTACTGCTCACCTGGGAAGTCTGCTGCTGGTATTGAAAGTGCATGTTTCAGACTGCATGTCAGAATTTTTTAATGAAATAGAAGAGGATTTGAGAAGTCACTCAAAATGTGCCCTTATATTTCTTTCTGAAGCACTAATCATACTTTCTATGGCAAAATTAACCCCCTCATTTTGTTCATTTTTAAATTAAATGTTTTCAGACTTACCACTTCATTCCAATCAAGATGGCTTCTGGTGTGCCATACTTTTGTCATAAGTAAGACTGTTAGCACTCTAGTTGTTCTTTAGAACACTCTGGGACATTCTGTCATTGGGCTATACTTGGGCTACATCTGGGTGATATTTGGGCTACATTTGGGCTCTTTTGTCTCTGGTGGCCATCTTGGGAGGCTGCATGTCAGAATTTTTTAATGAAATAGAAGAGAATTTGAGAAGTCAATCAAAATGTGCCCTAATTTTTCTTTCTGCAGCACTAATCAGACTTTCTATGGCAAAATATACCCCCTCATTGTGTTCCTATTTAAATTAAATGTTTTAAGAGTTACCACTTTATTCCAATGAAGATGGCTTCAGGTGTGCCATAACTTTGCAATAAGTAGGACTGTTAGCACTCTAGTTGTTCTTTAGAACTCTCTGGGAAGCTGCAGTAGAACACAAAGGAATCAACTGACAGTCTCTGTCCTTGTTGGATGTACATGTTTTACTGAGAATGTCAGACTTCATTCTCACATGACTGAGAAAGATAATGTGAATTTACAGAAAATATGCTTTCAGTTTAGCTTATAGATCGCCCAACTAAAGTACATGGTATTGGAAATTATTCAAAAACAGGAAGGGAGAGACAATAATAGACATTTGTTGCAACGTGAAATAACATGGATTTATCATCTACAAGCTATGAAGCCTTATGTGCTTAATGATAGAATCGAATTTAGCTGTTATCTTTGAATGCATTTAACCACGCGTTTAGTGGCTCACTGATGCTGTAACTCTCTTATGTACGTGCTCTGTTTTTACATGTCACTTCACATTGTTCAAACTTTATTGTTTACTGTATACACTAGATGCACCCCCACCCATCATGGCCGCCGATCGTATTGAGCCCTTCGTTTGTGTTAGCATTTAATCTCACGTGATATCTTTAGCCATTCACGTTCCTATTTAACCACTCACGAGAGTTTACATCACATCGCAATCACACATCCACATGCGGAAGCCCGGTATTGAAGACGAGTTTTCACCCCGGATATGAAGTAAGTCGGTAATACGCTGCAGCGCTTTTTCATAATATCGTAGCCCCACATATGGGACCGTTTGAGTTTTTTTACCACACGTTTTTTGTACCTCTATTGATTAATGTCTTTACATTTGCAGCGTATCATTCAAGAATATCGTGAACGCTCAGAAATGTGAGTGCCATCTAAAGTTTATTTTTCACCGGTCGCGATTTAGCTGCATGTTTTCACTTCTCACCGACTCACCAATGTCACTCGCCGTGTTTTATCTATTTGCTTAGCGCACCATCATATGAGTATCTGTTGAACTGCAAAATGATTGCCTTTGAACCCTGTGACATGTTTTTAAACACTATGTGAGTAGAGCTGACAGCTATATCCTTTTGTTTCCAGAGCTCCTTGAAAAAGGGCGTGTTAGCCCGAAATGCGTTGGAGCATTTATGTACAAACAATGATTAATATATTGGAACTTTATTGAAGAAACTATCAAATCGATATGATAAAAATATCAAGCGAAAAGAACCTACACTTTGTTGATAATAAAAAGTGAAAAATCAAGTGACAGTTTGCAAGGAGTCTTCTTTAGAAGAACCAATGGTGTGCCCTACTCAGGGATGCATTCATATGATGTGTATGCACAAATAACAATTAGTGACTGACGTGCCAGGACGGACACGCCTCCTGCAGGAGCACCCTACCACAGATTACAATTTCAAGTTTTCGGTGAAGATTCAGTTCAGTACTTCTACGGCTGTGCACCTCCCCCATTCCTTTTTTTGTCAATACTTTACGGCCCATGAGGAAGGTAGCACGCACAGCTTACAATGCAATTTGATGAAATTACTAAATCTACTGAAGCCAGAGCCAATACATTCGTCTTTGACGACGATGAAACAGTGCGCATCTACGCATTAAATAACGAGGATATAGCCCAGGAAAGTCCGGGCCGCACAAAAGAGCAATGCATCAGACAGTTATTATATGTATCCAAACGACAAATCAACCAGAAACTACATGCGAACATGCTTATTAAATATCATGGAGCCTCACGTATTCCCCGAGGATTACGAAAAGCGTTGAAACCTTCTTTGTGCAAAAACTCCAAAAGTTTTCAAGAAAAATGGAACGCCATCCTCAACAAATGTAGCCTTGATTTAATCCTACTGATCGTAGAAGAATTGTCTCATATACTCATGGATCTGAACAACGAAATCAAAGAGATTGAAAAAGAGCTTGCTGACATAGTTCCATCTGAAGATTGGTCGAAAATTCTAGATGACATCAAAATTCAACTAGATAAGCACGCAAGAGAAGTTAATGAAAGGAAAATTAGAAAGTTCAGGAGAGACACCCTGAACTACAAGCTAGGAGAGGTCTACACATGGGCAGAGGTGTATGCCCAAAAAAGCAGAAATAAGCCGTACAATCAGCAAACAGACACATCTTCATCTAGTAGCTAGCACTCTACCCGTTTATATAAGAAAACTGGTACATTCAATCCTCCTACTGCTAGATCCAATGAACCAACTGAACTGAGTGATAAACCCATACAACAAGAAGACAGTGCATCGACGTCAGGTCCTTGTTTAGAGCAAGGTCTAGACGGCAGAGGAGACCCCGTTGGGGCAAAATAAAAATAGAAAGACAAGGGACATCCGAACACACGAAGCACGATTCAAAAGAAGGTCAACAAAAAACCAAACACTTAGTGATTAATATTTCAGATAGTCTTAAAACCACATGAAATGAAATTGCTAGAAAAAGGGACATCATTCATCCCTACAGCTCAAACCAATTTACTTGAAATGGAGGTCAACACTTTTAAATTCACTCGCAAATTGAGATTACGCCACTTTTTTGACAACGTTCTACCGCCAGCCACTCAACAAAAACCTGATCAACTCATGGGCTTACGCCCACACAGCTCATTTCAAGCACCTTGTAGTCACAAGTGTATAGACTTATTTGAAAACTTAGTAAAGCAAGATTTGACAAAAATCAACTACAAAAAGAAAATCGGGAAAAACATCACCCAGAAAGATCAAGACACCTTAAAAACAATTGCCGATAACAAAAATATTAAATGTATAAAAGCAGACAAAGGCGAAGCCCTGGTCGTTCTGAATACAGAAATGTACAAGAAAAAAATAGCAGAACACATCTCTGATGAAAAAACTTACATGAAGTTAGATGGCAATCCCACTAATCAATTCAAAGCAATCCTCAATGACATATTAACTAAAGCAAACGAAACAGGAACTATCGATGACAGGACCAAGAAATTCTTACTTCAACAGCACCCTAGAAGCCCATCTATCCACATGACGCCTAAAATACACAAAAGCATTGAAGACCCACCGTTTAGACCTATAGTGTCTACTAGAGGTTCCCTGCACGAATCAGTAGGGACATTTCTTGACAAACACTTACAACCCTTGGTCAAGAAAATGAGAAGTTATGTCAAAGATACCACAGATTTCTTGTCAAATTGTCGGAAGTCACCTCATATGCTGATGAACGCTTAACCTGATGTACAGCTGACGTGAAGTCATTATATACTTCAAGTTCCCATGCTGGTGGTATTAAAGCCATCGAAAAAGCAATCCTGAACAGCGATATTGAACCTCCTATGCAATCATTTCTTATGGCACTCATGATTTTTACGCTATATCATAGTTACTTTGAATATGACAAAGGCTGGTATCTGCAACTGTCCGGTACCTCCATGGGGAATTGTGCGGCACCCATGTACGCTAATACCTAAATGAAAGAATTTGAAGACACTCATATTTATGGAGACACCAATTGGACCAATAACATTAAACTTTATGTTAGATACATTGATGATTTATTTTTTATTTGGAAAGACACAAAAGAAAATTTACAACAATCCCTGACAATCTTAAATACCATGGATGACAGAATTCAACTCACATGGCAGATGAGTGAAGAATCGATTATATTTCTGGATGTACAAATCACGAGAACTTCTACTGGGTTTGAAAGTGACCTACATCGCAAACAAACAGACCGCAAAAACACCCTCCATTACTCTAGTTTCCACCAGGGGTCATTAAAACGTCATCTACCTTTCTCACAAATGTTGCATGCCAAACGTATCACATCTGACATCAATACAGCTAAACAACGCATCAAAGAAATGGGTTCAAGATTTCGTGAAAGAGGTTATCCCAACTCGATAATCGATGAAGCTGAAACCAGGGTTGCCTTAATTTCCAGAGAAGAGGCACTGAAGCGAACCACAAAACCTAAAGACACCAGGTTGGTGCTCGTGTCTAAATTTTCTACGCTCAGTACAACTTATAAGAAGATCATACTGAAACATTGGCCTATTTTAAGTATGGAGCCAGATTTCAATAATGTGTTTAAAGACCCCCCGATCTTCGCCTACACACGGAATCCTAACATTAGAGAAATACTGACAAAGGAATCCACTCAACAAGTTGAAATGAGAGGTACCCGTCCCTGCATGAACTGCAACAACTGCAATAATGTCATCAAAAGCAACACAATCACACACCCAATGAAAGGCCATGACATCAAGTTAAAAGTAAATGCGACATGTGATTCATCCAACGTATTCTACCAGCTAAAATGCCCATGTGGAAAAATCTATATAGGTGAAACTGAAATGAAAATTAAAGTTCGCATCAATGAACACACATCTAATATAAGGACCAAGAATGAAAAATCCAACATTGCCGTACACTTTATGGAACACAAACACAACATCTCCCAACTAAAGTACATGGTATTGGAAATTATTCAAAAACAGGAAGAGAGAGACAATATTAGACATTTGTTGCAACATGAAATAACATGGATTTATCATCTACAAGCTATGAAGCCTTATGGGCTTAATGATAGAATCGAATTTAGCTGTAATCTTTGAATGCATTTAACCAAGCGTTTAGTGGCTCACTGATGCTGTAACTCTCTTATGTACGTGCTCTGTTTTTTACATGTCACTTCACATTGTTCAAACTTTATTGTTTACTGTATACACTAGATGCACCCCCACCCATCATGGCCGCCGATCGTATTGAGCCCTTCGTTTGTGTTAGCATTTAATCTCACGTGATATCTTTAGCCATTCACGTTCCTATTTAACCACTCACGAGAGTTTACATCACATCGCGATCACACATCCACATGCGGAAGCCCGGTATTGAAGACGAGTTTGCACCCCGGATATGAAGTAAGTCGGTAATACGCCGCAGCGCTTTTTCATAATATCGTAGCCCCACATATGGGACCGTTTGAGTTTTTTTACCTCGAGTTTTTTTTACATCTATTGATTAATGTCTTTATGTTTACCGCGTATCATTCAAGAATATCGTGAACGCTCAGAAATGTGAGTGCCATCTAAAGTTTATTTTTCACCGGTCGCGATTTAGCTGCATGTTTTCACTTCTCACCGACTCACCAATGTCACTCGCCGTGTTTTATCTATTTGCTTAGCGCACCATCACATGAGTATCTGTTGAACTGCAAAATGATTGCCTTTGAACCCTGTGACATGTTTTTAAACACTATGTGAGTAGAGCTGACAGCTATATCCTTTTGTTTCCAGAGCTCCTTGAAAAAGGGCGTGTTAGCCCGAAATGCATCGGAGCATTTATGTACAAACAATGATTAATATATTGAAACTTTATTGAAGAAACTATCAAATCGATATGATAAAAATATCAAGCGAAAACAACCCACACTTTGTTGATAATAAAAAGTGAAAAATCAAGAGATGGTTTGCAAGGAGTCTTCTTTAGAAGAACCAATGGTGTGCCCTACTCAGGGATGCATTCATATGATGTGTATGCACAAATAACAATTAGTGACTGACGTGCCAGGACGGACACGCCTCCTGCAGGAGCACCCTACCACAGATTACAATTTCAAGTTTTCGGTGAAGATTCAGTTCAGTACTTCTACTGCTGTGCACCTCCCCTGTTCCTTTTGTAGTCTATGTACCCTGTCACCAATATTTATCTGGATCTCTAATCCCCTTTAAAATTTCAGGTGGGTTAACGTCTGCACAGTAAAACTCGGAGTGGCTTCAAGGCAGCAGGTCCGTTTTTCACCGAATGTGCTGCCCCTGGAGGCAGCTCATTACATGAAACAGGACACACTTACCTTGTTTGCGCCTGGCGCACCTGTTTTAAGGTGCGCTGAGCGCAAACAGGGAAAGAGCACCCTGTGCACAACAGGGCCCCTGCTGCTAACATCATAATGAGGATGATGTTTATAAAATTCTGCTGCTAGGCTTCTACAGCCAATTAGAATCAAAAGAGGGAAGGGGAGTAGACTATTTTTGTGAGGAGGAAACGAGACATGTTCATATTTTTCTTCAGTCATCTGTAAATCCTGATCTACAAATGCAACTTATTTACACAATCGATCACTAAGATTAGTTGTGTTCTTGTATGTAAAAAAAAATAGAAATAGTGTGGAAGTGATGTGTTGCTAAAGGGCAGAATCCCGAATCCTTAAGAGTTTGAAGCATTACAGAATGTTAGGACATAATTTGCCAGTAGTTGTAAAGCAGTAAAGCCAAATTTCAGTTTGACAATGACAAAAAAATAAAAGTGAATGGGTTAAAATGTGGCTGAGAATTCCTGCCTACCAGAGGAAATAGCAGATTTGAATTAACCTCGCCCATTGGCCGTGCAAGGCATTCCAAAGATAGTAGTGTTTATTTTAAGCTGAGCGAGTTCAATTTCGAAAGCTGCAGACTGAATCATTTACTTTGGGTCTGTGCAGCCTTGTGCTAAAATAAAGGGCCTGGTTAACATTTTATCCATGGTTGCGTCACCAAGAGTTGTATATTTTGCGTGCAAGTGCTGATTCGACAAATTCGCATTATTGACTATACACTTCAAGGACACACAACATGCTAGCAATGCCTTTTATTATTTGCAGGGCAAGTATAGTTTCTTATCTGTCGCGTTGCTTTTGCTGGTTTAGGTTTGGGAGCCTAAACACGTTTGCAATGAATTAAAAGCATTTTTGATCGTCCAAAACAGTTTCATTAAAGATAGCCCAGGACAAAGATGGCGGTGGTGCCTTTTCAGGCTAGGTATGGTTTGCCAATGTTCTGCGCCTGTCTGATATGTTCTCCATTTCTTCTCCTCATTGAGCTTCTCTTGGGTTCAGTGGGGCAGACCTCGTTCTCTCATGCTCTGATCCTTTTCTGCCCTTTAACATCAGAACATTCGTTATTTTTACCCTTCACTATCCAGGTCACAGTTTCCAGCCATGCATATCTTCTACTTTACATGATGTTTCAAAGATGCCATCATGACAGTACACATGCAGTGTGTCTTTATGGAGCAGCAGTAGAGTGCTTTATCTTTTTGTAGTGACCGGGTGTACAGAAGGTAAAGTGATCAGTAGTGTGTGCTTTGAAAGATGGGCAGCCTATTCACAAGAAAAGTGTCGCAGTCCTTCATGACACCTTGTGCAGAACTGTTCGTTGTTTATGTTTTGGCACAGCTGTCATGCAATGGGCCCCGTGATGTTTCCATTTGCGTCTTTCTCCTATCGCTTTTTTTTTTTGCTCTCCTTCCTCAGGCTATACTGCTTGCTCTTTCCTCCTTTCCTTTTCGTTCTCCCATTCTCCCTCTCTCCTTTTAATTGTGCAGTGTGGCAAGATATTACCACATGAGTGTATTTCTGAAATGCAACCCATTGCACAGTATCATTCTCAAAGTACTTTATTTCGGTTAAATAACTTAAAAAGCAGCGCATAAATAAAAAAAAACATTCAGTATCAAACAATTCATTGTCATAATGGCGGCGAAGTGCATCATAGCATGGGGGCAGGAGGAAAAATAAACTAACAAACAAACAAACACCTAGAGAACAGGCCGCTATGCCATACCACAGTGCTAAAGATCTACCGGTAGAATGTATGGGCCTGTTGTCATAAAGAATACCCCCCTCGTGTCCATCATGAGTGTGTGACGATCAATCAGTAATAATGCTAAAACTGTACAGCACAAATGACACGAATAACATACAATAAAAAATCAGAAAGTGCATTCGAAATATAAACGAATATGTACATAGCAAAATATAATGTAAATACTTTAGATAAAACATTGATTCAAAGACCCTAGCGTGTTCTAAAACAAATGGAAACTCTTTGCTTTTCATCTTTCTAATTAAATATACAATGTGCAAAATAATGATTAGGCCAAAGACAATAAGAGGCGAAGTTTCAGTTAAAAATAATCAAATTGCTGGTTGGAAAGCGCGGAACCACAAGGAAAGGCACAGAGGTCTTATCCATTTGTGTCTGGGTTTTATGTAAGCTGGACAGAAAAATAAGACACGTTCAACAGCATCATTAGCGCACAGGTCACATAAAACCACAATGTCTGAGCCATTGTCCCACTAAGCTGTATGCATATTGATTTTAAGAACTCCAAAATGGATCTTCATAAACAGGGACCTAGCCAACGGTGGTTGAATAGAATCTAGATTTGAGGCATACCTAGAAAATGGCTCATGCAGGATGAACCTATTAGTGAAGGAGCCCAGGCAAATGTGTCTTTGCGGGACAAGATGGATATATTCCCAGAATGCTACTTTAACAATTCTATTGCACAATTTCTTATTGGCTACCAGAAGGCCTGTGCAAACTAGACTGAACACATCCCAAACTACCTGAATTTTCTAACAATTCTAAGTTCACTGATTTCACCAAACTTTTAAGAAGTTTGTGTTACGATGTTTTGAAAGATGGAACATGTATTGTATTGTAATTGCATTTATATAGCGCTTACTACCCCTGACGAGGCGTCGAAGCGCTTTTTCGGCGAGTAGCACGCTACTCCGGGACCCATAGAGGATTAGTGTTGAATTAGTATAGAGAAACATGCAAATACATTTTAAGTGGTGGATAGGTTAGTCAGTTATTTGGATTTGGAATGTTAGCAGAAGGATAGAGGAGGACAAAGGTTTGTATTTATATAGCGCTTGTTGACGCACGCTATTCAGGAAGCCTATAAAGGATTAGTGGTGAATTAATATGGTGAAATATGAAGCAATTTCAATGGTGGATATTAGTCAGTTACTTGGAGTGAGAAGAATAGCTGAGGGATAAAAGGGGAAGAAAGAATTGCATTCATATAGCACTTGTTCCCCTGATGGGTGTTGAAGCGCTTTTCTGGCGATTAGCACGCCACTCCGGAACCCATAAATGATTAGTGTTGAAAATTAGTATAGTATAAATATATAATAGTAATCTGAGTAGTGGAAATGTTATTCAGTTATTTGGGTAGTATATTTGTATAGTTGAATATGGAATTTGAGACGTGAACATGAAAGGTCTGTTAATTTTGATTGAAAAGGATAGTGGAGGGATAAAAGAGTGAAGATTTTTTTTTTAGGTCCTAGCAGTAGGAGGAGGCTTTTGGATGAGTAAAAAGGAGTTTTGGAGGGGAGGAGTCAGAGGGAAGAGTTGAGAAAGGTTTGTTTTAGGGGATCGGTATAGTAAAAAGAGGTGTCAGATGATGGAAGGAGGGGTAGAGTAGGAGAGAGTTTAGAAAGGGTTATTTTGGCGATCATAGTAGTGGTATGGGGTTTGGGATAAATGAGAGAGTGGATGTAGAGGATGTATTGATAGATGTATAGGATGAGAGATAGGGTAGTGCATTGGAAGGAGTAGTAGAAAGAAGTTTGAGATGAGTCAGAAGGTTGGGCTAGAAGATATATTGAGCGAAGTATAGGCTGAGAAATGGGGTAGTGCATTGGAAGTGCTAAATTAGAAGAAAGTGAAAAATATATAGATCCATAAGTACATTGAAAGTATATACATACATAAAGGAGGTAAGTATATGTAGATTCAAGATATTGATAGAGGCACAGGATGAGAAATACGGTAGTGCATTGGAAATTCTTTTTCAGGAGAAAAGTAACAGACACACAGATCCAAGTACATGGATGGTACATAGATGCACAATGGAAGTATGTACATGTAGACCAAAGATGATTTTTATTTATTTATTATTATTTTTCTCTCAACATAATATTATTTTACATGTTTATACAAAGTAATACACAAAGATAGGTACAAATCTATAGTGAAAACAAATGCTTATATACAAAGGGATATGCAGTAAATTTCTGTTTGCGTATAGTGCTTATGTGTGGAAGAGCCAAATCTTGAGTAGTTTTCTGAAGATAAGGTGGTTGTCGGTGGACCTTATGTTGGGGGGTAAAGAGTTCCATTGTTTGGCTGCTTGAACAGAGAAGGATGTGCCACCCATGTTTTTTTTCTTTTATGGTGGGATTTTGAGGCAAGATGCTCCTTTAGGGCGGAGGTTCCTTTGTTGAATGTGTTTGGTGATTTTATCCCTGATGAAGAGTAGTCCTATTCCATGTATTGCTTTGTGGGTGATCCAAAGCAGCTTGAACGTGGATCTTCTGGCAACCGCTAACCAATGCAGGGCTTTCAAGGCAGGGGAGATGTGGTCTCGCGGTTTGATATGCAAGAGTAGTCTGGCAGCCGAGTTCTGAATCCGTTGTAGTCTTTTCATGGTCGTTAAAGGTGATCCGTGGTAGAGGCTATTGGCGTAATCGAGTTTGGACAGAACAAGGGAGATGGTAGCTTGGACCTTGTGTGGAAATCCCAAATGAGGGAAATTTCGTCGCAGCGTTTTAATAGTAGCAAAGCTTGATCTTGCTAGTTTATCCACTTGGGCATTCATCGACAGCTTGGAGTCCATGGTCATTCTGAGGTTTCTTACTTCCTTTGATACTTTAGGCAGTGATCCCAGTTCATCAGGCCATGCAGCAAGCGGGTTGTAATGTTTCCAATCGCCACACATGAGTATTTCAGTTTTTGAAGCATTCAATTTGAGATAGCTCCAAGTCATCCACTGATCCACGGCTCTGAGACAGCCGAAAATTGGTGATTTTCCAATGTCTTTGGGGCATTCCAGTTGAAGGAGTATTTGTGTGTCATCTGCATAGCTATGGCGCGTGAGGTGAAATTTATTGATCAGTACTGGTAATGACTTCATGTAGATGTTGAAAAGCATGGGCGAGATGATAGAACCTTGAGGGACCCCTGCTTTTGTGGAGTACGGTTTGGACAAAAAAGGTGGGGTATGGATGACATTAGTTCTGTTTCGAAGGTAGGACGCAATCCAGTCTAGAGCAGTTCCCTCTATGCCGGCTTCATAAAGTCTTTGTTTCACAGTGTCATGTTCAACCGTGTCAAAGGCAGCTGAGAGGTCCAAGAGAAATATTTATTTATTTATTTATTTTGAGAGTTTTATATAGCGCGAACAAGATGGCAAGGAGGGCAGATTCAGTGCCTCTTCCCGGGCGGAATCCTGTTTGGAAGACTGAAAGTATGTCATTCTCTTCAATGAATTGTGACATCTGGGCGAACACTGCTCTTTCTATCAGTTTGCCCAGGTAAGTTTTGGAAATTAGCAAATGAAAGGAGAGATATTCACGGGAAGCAGTATTTAGGAGGTGTGACCTTTACCATTCCGAACAGAATGAGAGACATGAATCATTGCATTTTCAGTCAGCAAAAAACAAAATCCCTAAATAGCCCCATAGGATGAGTAAAAACTGAAGGCCATAGCGTGACCGGAAAGCTCAACTGTCTTGGTGCATATGATAGTAGTTAAAGATGGACAAATCATGTTTGATAGTTTTGACATCTTCAGATAGAGAAAAAGCTGAGTTGTCACTGCTTCCTGTTGGACAAGTGATCTACAGGTTGCACACAGATATTAGTCAGAGGTGCTTTAATCCCCTAAAATATCATAACAGCATTGTTATTTAAATGTTTTCATTTATTTATGCTTTTCTCACATCCATCCCTGGAGTGGATGCTCAACTAAATTGAAAAAAATAGAAATTGAAAACAATGGCCTGCAGTTTCCTCAAGAGATGTCTGAAGCTGGAGCCTTCTGACGCACTGATGCCCTGCTCGATCGTTTTGGTCTAGTTGAGGTGCTTGGTGGTCTAATATTAGCTGCTGATGATCTTTAGCATCAAGAGATATGTGAAAGCCAGACTTCAAATAGGGAAGATTAATGAATAGACTACACAGAATCGAAGTAGTGGTATTGATGAAGCAAGGACTCGTAGAAAAGAGACTTGCTCGGACGCAATCCTCTCACGTAACTTCTAACCTCATATTAACCTTGTATCATGTAAATTAATATGCACAACAGACGAAGAAGCTTGCCTATGTGTTTTACTTATAATTAACTTGAGCGAGATTCTAAAATGGCCTCTAACTGAAAAACTTTAATGTGCATGCGTCTACTGCATCTACGTAGTATGATGTGCTGTCGCTTGGAGGGAGTTTCTTACGCTTGCGCAGTTACTAATAAAATAGCTGCTTTGAAACTCACATGCTTGGCATCTGCTTTGCTGAAAACTAAAACAATCTATTTTACTAATGCTAATGCGGGGAAGGCATTAATAAGTAAATGGGGTTAGAATAGAGATAGGTGGTATACGGTGAAACCATTTATTTTTTATTTTAACATTTGTCTTTTTGACTTTCAATAGTACGTATAAATGAGCCTTTTACGTGAACCAAAGTCTGTTCCCTCCTGATTGCTGCACATGCGTAGTGAAATAGAACTGGAAGAAGTGATGTGATACTTGAACACCGTCAAAGGTCAAAAAGGGATACATATCCTGGGAAACGGAACGACAGTCTACTGACATGGATAGGAACCCATGAACATTTACAATTTGTGACAATTAAAATGTGAATGCGGGTGGGATTAAAGAGTGGTGAATAAAAATTTAAGAGGTGGGATTTAAAACAAAAGAACCGGAAGACTATATTGAAAAATAAGCTTGGTGTGATGATCACCTCCCTTTGCCTTTCCAATCAGAGTTAGTATTTTTGTAAGGTTGAAACATTAATGGGTGGTACATGAATACCAAAGAGTATAATTGAGGTAGTTCTTAGTTAGTTTGTGAGATGGAGATATGCTGAGTGCTGCAGTGCTTGGGATGCTGTCGGAGTGACAAGAGATACTCAAGAAGAATCGAATTGCAGAACCATTTATTTTAAAATCAAACGTTTTTTATTACGTGGTAAAAGATCATAAGTACACAGCTTAGCTGCCTACATCAGGGCGCCGGCAGAGCAAAATCTGAAAGGCATTACACAGCGTTTAGGTCTACATCCCGGAGGGCGACCCCGCAATAAAATCAATCCACAGCGCAATTATAAGGCACCTGGCTAAGATACCACTTTTATGTAACAAAGGAAACAGAGAAATAAACCAACAACCCTGCCTCCCCCTACCCCCCCCCTCCGCATCAGTTCATGACCATCACTTCTGCCTCTCCCTAGCAGCCAAGCTCTGGCTAGTATCCTTCAGAATAATTAGCGGACGCACCAGGTGGTTCTAGTGGTATGAGTTTTAGGATTTGCAGGTATTTCAAGCATGTTACTTCCCTCATGCCTTTGGTCAGGAGTTGCAAGAATAGGGCCCATATTTTTGCATATTCCTTGCCCTTCCCCTCTACTCTGAGTGAAAGGTGCTCCATTGCTAAGAGGTGCCAGAGCCTATGAACTCATTCTCGAGGGTCTGAAACTAACGAAGACCCCCAATGCACTAGAAGTACCTCTCTTGCTCCAAGCAGTGCCAGAGCTGTCTGCTTACCCCTTAGTGATTTCAAAAGAAAGGACCCTGGGCATGGAAGTCCCAGTAACATGTGCACAGGTTCTCGTGGGGATGTAATCTGAAATGCAGTATCAATGCCATCGAGGATTGCTGTCCAATAACGCACCAATTTTGGACAATGCCACAGTAAATGAACCAGAGTGCCAGTAAGACCACACCCCCGCCAGCAGAGGTCTGACTTAGTTCTGTCCCACTTTTTGATGCGCTCTGGGGTATAATACCAGTAAGTGACTGCTTTATAAGCAGATCCAGACCCGCTGAGTTGGAAGCAGCGTTATGTGCCCGATAAAAGATGTGTTCCCATTCTTTCTGCGTTAAGGGCCTCCCCAGTTCAGTCTCCCAACGGACCTGTGCCTTTCTGCGCTGTTTCTTAGGGCGTGCAATGATCATAGCGTAAAGTTCAGATATGAGTTTACGGTCGTCCTTTTTACAGACCAGCCACTTTTTAAAAGTTGTCATGAGGCGAGACATGAGAGCAAAGTTTGGAGACTGCGTCACCCAATGTGCGAGCTGCGAATAATGGAAAGCGTCCGTCGCTGGTAGATAATAATCCCTGCGCAGAACCATTTATTTTACACTAATTCATTTAGAAGAAGATCGTGGAAGAATCACAAGGAAGAAGTGAGTGTCAGAGAGGGGTGCTACGCAAGCGTCAGTGGTAGAGAGCGGTTATCTATCCTGTCCTGATTCCTGTCCTGAAGCTTTTGGACGCCAGATCTTTTCTTGGGGCCCCTTCCCAGGTCCTTGGCCAGGGGGTTGGTTTTCACACCATACTTGGTAACTATAATTATATGTCTGTATATGTGCCTATGTCCTTTTCTCTCTATCCTCTCCTTTCCGTGCATAGTCATTGCGTCGTATAAATGAATGTTTTTCATAGTTGTATAATTGAATCTTTCTTCCTATGAGAGAAGGAGACTGTTCTGTACTTTATAAGTTGTTCACATTAAATTATTCTTTGATAAAGATTTAAAATATTTCCCAACTCTGTGATTATTCATATTTGAAAGTAAATTGATTTATGTCATTTCACCATCAACTAGTTTAACTAATGGACCATCTACCAGAGGAAAGAACTTTTTGATCAGTGAAAGATTAGTTAGGTACAAGAGGTAACTAATCTTGTTATGGTAAGAAACTCATAAACATGACCCCAGCAGTTATTGCCAGATTGTTGTGAATGTGTGTATTGGCCCAGGTGAGTATATGGTGTTGGATTATCGGTTGCTGGTAAGCCACTGGATCAGGATCATTCCATAGATATCAGGTAAGATGTTTTCAAATCAATTTGTACATTTTCAAAAATAAGTATGTACATTTTTCAAAAGTCTAAATCCTGACACGATCCTTTTTCCTGATTTTGTGCTGAATATAGGCTATACCTAAAAATGACTTTAGCAGGCCCCTCTGGAAGTTCTCATATCCTGGAGTCATCTGAGAATAGAACAGATCAGATCAAACCGTAGAAGAAATAATCTCAATTACAGTGATGGCACTACAATAAAATATTCCAATCTTTCAAAGGATAAATACAATATGAGAAACTTTAATGCAACTTTCAGAATAGGCCAGAGTACAAAAAGCTTAGTCATTTGTGCCCTTCCTGCAATTGATGCACCACTGAACCCCATTAATTGCCTTTGAACATATGAGATTCCTAAAAGCAGATCAAAGGCAGGAATATGATTACTATCCCACAGCATGCTGTGGTAAAAGCACTACCTTACTTCTCGCAGAGAAGCCATGGAAAGAGATACCCTGGGCTGACATCCAACCCAAGAAAAATAATCTAATTTAATGCCATAACTGATATCTGTGCCTTTATTGTCAAACTTTCTATATTGCACAGTACTAAAGCAGGGCAGGAAGCATCAACATTAGCCACCATTGTGAAAGTTCCAGGAATAGACACCCTGATATTGAGACATGCATGCTAATAATACATCAGCATTTCAGAACAGGCAAGTCATAGATACCATCACGGTTATAAAGCAGCACAATTTAAATCCTAGCAATTGCAGCCACTACCCAGGAAAAAGAGGCCTACGCAATCGCTTCCCAAAGCAATATTGAGATAAATTATGCTAAAACTGTAAGTCCTGGAAAAAGAGCTGACACTTTCGACTACACTAGAAAGAGAATTAGAATGACACAAGGTGTAACAATAATGGCTTGAGTGGGATCACAGATCTGGCCGAGACCAATAAATCGTAAAATACTTCACAGTGAAGCTGAAGTGAGTACATTATGCAACAAGATGAAATCATAGAAAATATTTAACTAGTACAAATCAC
This sequence comes from Lissotriton helveticus, assembly GCF_964261635.1. NCBI lineage: Eukaryota > Metazoa > Chordata > Amphibia > Caudata > Salamandridae > Lissotriton > Lissotriton helveticus. Next base: position 594,640,673 of record NC_136063.1, on the reverse strand, counting down.
TCAAATTTTTCATGCTTTAATTTTTCTATACAAAAAGAACAGATGATGGACAGAATGCTGAATCTATCGTACATTCACCCCCAGTCACGATCTGGGTTCAATCCATTGTTTTTTTGGACTTCACATGCAACCCCAGTTTAGAGCCAGCCATATGCAAATCAGTCTTGACCCAGTGCCTTGCGGGAACAGTCCAGCCCGAAATGCCAAGCCAGGTCCTCCCTGGAATGGATAAAGCATCCTGGGACCAGTTTCGGGGCATCAAAGTGAGCCTGGAATCCATGTCTGAGCATACCTTCAGGACCAGTTCAATTCCCTAGATTCCCCTGACTCCTCCTGAAACCATTTATTCTACCAGGCAAATTCTGCACATTCACTCCAAACCTTCAGGCAAACAGATACGGGAGGACTTCTCTGTGTTCTATAGGTAGAGAAAAGGGAGAAAGAAATTCTTTGAGTGGCAATATACATTATTGTTCTAATGTTTTCTTTAGGGATTTTTTGTTCTTATTGTGCTTTTTGTCACATTGACAATTTGTGCAACCGTTCCAATGTCAGGTATCATACATGTTTAAAGGACATAGTGTGCACCCAACCTACTTTACTCGTTGTTTTTCAATTATTAATACTTTTCGTGAACCTCTAATGTGTTCATGAATATATTGCATGTTTTCACAGAGATCAATATTAACATTAAATCTGGTTATTAGATGTGGGAAAACACATATCAACTACACTTTCTCCCATAAACCAAAAATAGTCATAGTATTCCAACTGTATCACTTTCTTACCCCTTAAGGTGCTGGGGGTGGGGGAGCACCATTTTAGTCACACACTATAGAGTAATCAGAGACGAGATCAACAGAATGCAATGAGTGCATTTTAGGCCAAAAAGGGGGGAAATGTGGTAACAGCAATAATTGCAAGTTTGTCTTTTACTCACTTCATCAAACTGGCATGTTGATGAATTTTGATGCAGTTATCGGTGAGTAAAATGGTGGTGGTGGTAATAGTGGTGATAATGGTGTTGGTAATGTTGATAATGGTTGTAGAGTTAATGATGGTAACATTTTCATTACACCTACATTATCCAACATAAATTCTGTCATCTCACATTACACTAAGGGGCGGATTATGATCGTGTTGGGAAAGCCTTCCCAATGACTCAGATCGGTAATGCTTTCCAAACCACACGTACGCGCGCAGTCAGACCAAGGAGTACAATGCAATGCATGTCAAATCCAAACGACTTGCACAGAGCATAATCCGGACGAACGACTCGTAGGGAACACAATCCGTTCGAGTGAATCCCCCTGAAACAATGCAGATGCGAGCGACATGTACGCGAATGCTGCAACATAGCTTAGCATGTATGGGACACACTCGGACCACCTCGCAAATACATGATTAAGCATCTGGTGCGGTCTACGGAACGTGTTGGTTTAGCTCAATAAAGTACAACAGAAACAGACAGAAAATGGCCAAACAAGCATTGACAATGCAAAAAAAAGAAAATCTAATCATCAACCACACCCACAACTCCACGTATATAAAGGGCCAAAATAAGGACCTTGATCCTTTGCTAAATTTCAACAACTGACCGGACATAGTCACTGACTCACTGCTCTCTGCCACATGCAATCACACTTCACCCACCACACAACCTGCACTCATGTAGCACCTTTGATCAACTAGACTCTCAAACACACACTTATTTACTCATACACACTCACCTTCACACTCACCCACACCTCCATCTCCACACCACCCCTCACCATGCCCCAAAGAAGAATCCCAAGCTCACAGAGAAGGAGATGGAAGTGATGGTAGCCACAGTCCCCAGTGTCAGCCATCTTGCCAGTACATTTCCACTCACTCCCAGGGAATGCATAGTCCCAGGTCTGTTTCCTGGGCTGGCTGGGAAGGTGCGTGGAGGACAGGGCATGATGGGAGTTGAAGTAAATGCATATACTCCTCCTCCCACATAGCCCAACGAGGCCACCAGGAACTGTGCTTACCTCACAGTGAGTGGAAATGTACTGGCAAGATGGCTGACACTGGGGATTGGTGTGAGGAGCACAAGGCCTTGATGGGAGATGTGGGCAAAGCAAACACCAGTCCTCAATGTCAGCAATCTTGCCAGATGGCAAACAGAAGGATTAAAGCAGGCATCACTCAATCCCTACAAATGCAACCACAGCATTTGTAAACTGGACTATCCTGCAAGTAAACAGGGCTACCCAGCGAGGAAGGGAAGGACTAATGCTGACTGCATATTGATTGGCAAACCAGATGCCCCTTGTCCAGACTGAGACAGTCAGAATCAGCTGTGCTCTATTCTCCTGCACCCTCCACAGAAGCATATTTGGTCGAAATGCATACAACTCATCCTTTGACTAACATAGATTGTAGGTGTTCCTCAGGGAATCATTCATAGGAAATTGTATAGCACAAACCCTTGGGCACATCCTGTTCTCAGCCGAGGCAAAGAGATACCCATATGGATACTAAATCCGTAGAGGCTCATGTCTATCTATTCAGGGTGCAACTCCAAGTCATAATCATCTCGAAAAGGTGATTGACAGCCTCTACCATCATGTTGAGGGAGCCTGCAAGATTTGCAGGCACTGGAAAAAGACCCATTGGTGAGCCTGCCCCCAATGGCGACCCCCATCAGCCTTCTGATAGAGTGGATAGTGGTGGCATTGTTGGACAAGATTATAATATCCTTCCTGAGACTGATACGAGAAAGGCATGCATGGCAATTCAGACTGCCTACAGCTCATCACATTTGTGAGCAGGCACTGCTTCAACAAGGAACAAAGGCTCAGTTAATGAGAGCTCGGGGGAAAATGGCGGTCGCTAGCTAGTAGCAGTTGCAGGCTCAGCAGTTTATCCAGGGAAATGCACTGAGTGATTCGAGAGGATGAAGCGCAAGTAAAAAGAAAAAAGGTTATACTACGATACGGAAGCAGGAAGAAAGATCGTCCAAAATTAAGGAAAAGTCTTAAGGAAGGACTTGAAACTACTCACCGCGCTCGCCACGCTTGCTGTGTTCTTGGCTGGCTGAGGCTGGTCTGTGGAGCTGACGCCGGCGTGCTTTGCGTTCGCCGTGTGGTGGTCTGTGCGCGGCCTGTGCTGCTTCTCTGACTTCGTGGTCTCGGCTTTGGGGATCGGGCGCCCGGGTCCGGACGAGGAGCTGCCTGTGTCGTCCTGTGTTGGCCGTTGGTGTTGCCCGCCTGCATCGTTGGTGTTGGTGGACGCGGGACAGATTGAGATGAGCGGCATTTCGTCAGCACTGGGAGCCCTGTGTTTCGACGGCGGCGAGCGTCTGCTCCCGTGCAGTTTTTGCCGGGTGGCCCACAGCTTCTTAAAATCAGTAACGGAGCCGGCATGTTAGGGGCTTAATGCGCAGTGCGAGGCTGGTTGTGTGCTGCCTGTCTTGTGGCGCTTTTCCTGCGGTCTCTCCTGCGGTTAATCCGGGGCTCTGGTGGCTAAGAGTCATTATTTACAAAGGTGCTGGGTGCTCGGCGTCTAGCTCAGTATCCAGTGTGGAGAGGTGGTGGCGGGGGAAGATTTGACTCTTGGCGGAGGACGATGGTCTGAAGCAGCTGCGGGGCTGGCGATTAGAAGGGGAGTCACGGCCAGAGTGGAATTGCATACCAGCTCAGCACCTGCCTGTTTGGCACTGTTATCTCCAGTAAATAGTATTAATAAAAACAGATCCTCTTTGAACTTGCAAGAGAAAGATCACCGTGTCTACTTAGATTTAAGTGGCAAGAAAAGCAGAGAACAGGAGTTAGAAAAAAATGTATGGCGGACTTCAATGACTACCGTAAAACAAGAGAGGAGAGACTGTGGGCCAAAATTACACTACGAGAGGGAGACTGGAACACAGGAAGACCAAGTCAGAAATCTTTTGACAGAGACAGATAAAGGTAAACTCAATAGGTACACTCGATAGGGCGTGGGAAAGCGAGCCACGATGGCGGCTGTGTTTCGCTGAGGCTCCGCGATCGGGCCTGCACAATTCCCGGTTCCCGAGCACGCCTAGAGCCCCACACACAAAAGTCCGTACTCAGAACTCACCCGGCACCAGCGACAGCCTTCACGCACCGGGAGATCGCTATCTTCCCTGAGTACAGCCTGACTGCATCAGATGCTGGCGCTGAGCCGTGAAATGGCACCCGCGCTTCCTTACTAGCGCGTCTACAGGAGCCGGGCGACTGCTGAGCGCTTGGCGCCCAACAACAGTTGGCACCGGCAGAGTGTGTGAGACCGGCGAGGCCATCCATTGGAGCGCGCTCCCACTACGGCCCCCACTTCACAGCGAGAGGCGACATCAGACGGGCACGGACCCGCCATTTTGACCGTCACCCTCGAGGACGTCGTCTTGCTCCGGTGACCCACACCGCAACGGCCCAGGGTGGGGTTCCGGACCCCCATTTCACCAGCGCCTGGGGGCTGGGGTCTGCCCATGAACACCAGCCCGAGCGTGCCCCCGCCAGAGAAGCCCCGTTGATTGGCTCGCCTGACCCCAAAATGGCACCCGCAGTACATCGGGAGTGAAGGACAGATACTACGGACCCCGGGAAGTGCCCACCAGCGCGGCTAACGGAGGTGAGCAGTGTCCTCCCATCCCTCCCTGGAGTGTCCCTTTGGTTGGGTGCCCCCAGCAGATACTGGACTGATAGGGGGAAAGGAATTGCCTGACCCTAACATGGAGGCTCAATCACCTAACCTGGCCCGACACTGAACTGGGTCCAATTCAATCTCAGGGGCACAAGACCCGGGCCCCCAGCGCTGTCTGCGATCCCCACACTGGTTGCCCCCCTGATTGATGCCCGGCACTCTGCTGAGCGGCCATACCACGACCAGCGAGCTGACCCCCCTACGCTTCTGTCTGTGTGCCCACAGGACTGACCGATAAGAGCCGACTCGCCTAGCGATCTACTTGTCCAGAAAGGAGCCCGCTCACCAACGCCCTCCCTGCTGAGCTTGGCACCTTGAGGCGGCTCTGTGCTCTTCACCATGGGGAAACCGAGGACGACACAGCAGACCACAGTACCAGAGACTGGCCCGGAAAACATGCCAAACACGCGAGCATGGACACACGCTAATGCATCACAAGCCGACCCAACAGTTTCGGCCAAAATAGACCAAGTGCTAGCAGCCATCGAACTCTCCAGGCTGTCCATGGAGGAGCGGTTGGGCACCCTGGTGACCGATATCAGTCTAATCCGCGATGACCATCGAAAGCTAGCTGACAAAGTGAAAGACGGGGAGAAGACACTCGCAGACCTACAACCTGTAGTCAAGACACACCAAAAAACGCTGCAGGAGGTCCTTCACCGCCTAACTGTCATGGAAGAACGTGCGGACGATTTGGAAGGGCGTTCGAGACGCTGTAACATCCGCGTACTGGGTCTGCCGAAGGGAATTGAGGGCTCAGACCCCCTGGAATATATGGAGAAGTGGGTGAAATCGTTTACCCCAACCACGGATCGAACTGCATTTTTCTCCCTTGAGCGCGCCCACAGGGTCCCAGCCCGCAAGCCACCACCGGGGTCCACCCCGAGACCGATGCTAGCAAAGTTTCTCCACTTCCGCAGTGCTACGAGCGGCCCGACTGGCTAGCCCCTTGCACGTAGACAACAAACAAATAATGATTTTTCCAGACTACGCACGTGCAGTGCAACAACGAAGGTCCTCCTTCCTGGAAGTGAAGCAACGGCTGCGTGCTAACAATATCCAATACTCCTTGCTCTACCCGGCCCGTCTCAAGGTTCTACACAAGGGCTCCGCCATCTTCTTTGCCACCACAGACAAAGTACATGATTGGGCAGATCAGCACTGTCCTCTGCAATCCAGAGCAGAGACCATTCGCAACCCTACTCCCAAACCACCGCGCTCCAGAATACGCGGCCCGAAGCACCCCCGCGGCGGGGCCACTAGAGTGACCAGATCCCTCTCCCAGGATTCTCCAGATTTTACTCAAATTGTGAAGGAACGCCGGGAGGCATTGCCGGAAGTGATTGACCTACAGATGTCCCCCCCCCTCGCAAGACATAGATCGACCCCCACACATATTTACATCGGAGGGAGACAACGACAGCGATGGATCATTGTCTGACGGGGACTCTGTCACACCCCCCTGGGTTACCCCACAGACGGCTGATGCTATCCTGGATGGACAAATGAACGCCTCTTCGGCATGAAGGGATCTCACGAATATCATTAAGGACACCGACACGAATTGGACTTCCTTACGCTGCCAATGTAACACTGTCATATCATAATGGCTCTAGCGCGTTATACACAGATCCTACAAAGGCCCGATCAGCGTGCTGCCTCGCGCACATACACTGCTACCCCCGCAGTATTTTGTCACACCTTCCCCCTCGTGGGATTTAGTTTGGACGCATCGTTTCCAATGATGGGTCCTCGATAATGGGACTGTTTCCCGACCCCAGTTACACAAGTTATCGCCCCGGTTCAGTTCCGTTCCACTCCCCTCATGGCATGGTATAGGTCAGGGTGCTTGGCACACATTAGAGAACAACATTACGGGTCATGTGGGCGTCTCCCCAAGTTCGTGGGCTCCTGGCTCAGCGGTCCCGACAGATATATATCTCCCTTGCGCGCCTTGATTCTGCTAAATGACGATGGCAGCACAACACACGGACATTAGTATCCTCACGCTTAATGTCAGGGGCCTTCACACACCAGGGAAGCGCTATGCTGTGTATTCATACATTAAACGTCATAATGCCGGGATCGCATTCCTCCAGGAGTCGCACCTCACTGGCCCTGAAGTGGGCAAACTACAATCTAAATGGCGGGGTACGATCTGTGCCACGACTTATTCGGCATATGCACGCGGTGCCCTGATCTGGGTTAGGCCGGGGACTCCATTCCAGGAGCTTAGACGGGTGGTGGACAAGGATGGCAGATACGCCTTGCTAGAAGGGATCCTAGATGGCCAGGCAGTTCTCTTAGGTAGCATTTACACCCCCAACATAGAGCAGGACAAATTCTGGGACCGTCTCACAGCGATCCTAGCACAATTCACTGCAATCCCTTGGATTCTAGGTGGAGATTACAATTGTACGCTGGACCTTACCCTGGACCGATCCCACCCCCCACCCATACACTCTCCTGCCCACAAGCAAACTGAGAGATTTTGGGCCTGGGTCACTCAATGGGCACTCACAGATGCATGGCGACTGAACCACCCACAGACCTGATTATATTCATTTCACTCCATCCCACATAACCTGCGGGTACGCCTAGACAGATTCCTCTGCTCCGCGGCGATCCTCCCACAGATTCTACACACAGACTATATGGGTAGGATCGTATCAGACCATGATGCTCATATACTGCGGTTAAGCTGGAGACCCCCGCACCCCCCAGTTCCCACCTGGCGCCTACCCCGAGACTGTCTAACAGATCAGGTCTTTAAACACGACCAAGGGCAAAGCAACCAAGACTTCTTCACCCACAATGCAGGCACGGCTTCATCTGCACTAGTGGAAAGGGACACGTTTAAAGTAGTGGCCAGGGGGAGTGTATCAAACAAATAACAGGGGTCAGGCGGACGTTAGAGCAGGCACTTACTAAGGCTGAACAACACCTTGCCTCGGCCACTAAACGAAATGATTTCTCCAAGGAACGGGTAGCGCTCACGGCCAAAGCCAAAACGGACTATCAGGCAGCCTGTGTCGATCTCCGCCGGTACAATTTCAGAGCATATGCCGCCCGGATGCACCAAGAGAGAGATAAAACAGGCACACTGCTAGCATGGCTGGCCAAGCAGGACACAGACGTGCGGCCTATAACTGAAATCACTGACCCTCAGGGCACAGTGGTGCGATCCCAGGATGAGATCTTACGGGCGTTCCAACAATATTATGAGGAAGTATATAGCAACCCGACCCCAACCGCACAGGTCACAATTTACCGTTTCCTGGGTCCCCTAACGCTCCCCACAGTCACGAAGACAGATGGGTTGGCACTAGACCAGGCTATAACATCCACTGACATCACCCAAGCATTACACGCCCTGGCTCGTAATAAGGCACCGGGATTAGACGGGCTCCCGTTAGAATATTACACCACTTTTTCCCCCCTATTGGTCCCCCGGTTAGTACAGATGTTCGCGACTGCACTTGAACAAGGGGAACTGCCAAAATCCTTTTGGGAATCCGTAATAGTTACCTTCCTGAAACCGCACCGAGACCCGCAACTTATGGCTTTTATCGTCCCATCACACTTCTCTCCGCCCACTGTAAAATCCTCGGGAAGGTTTAAGCGGACAGATACACACAAATTATACGCCCCCTGATCCATCCGGATCAATGCGGATTCGTCCCTGGTAGAAACACATCCCAAAACATACGTCGCATTTTTCATGTTCAGGATCAGGCGCGTGACAAATACCCCCGATCCGCCTGCCTCATCCTAGACCTTGAAAAGGCATTCAATACCCTTACCTGGCAATATGTATTCTCCCTCCTCCAATGGACAAAGGTCGGCCCCATCCTCTTAGCGTATACCCGACTTCTCTACACCAAACTCACTTCCCGTGTCCGCATAGGGAGACGCATTTCTACAGAATTCGCGATACAGAAGGGCACAAGGCAAGGCTGTCCCCTCTCACCCCTCCTTTTCACCCTCGCGGTCGAGCCACTAGCCATACGATTAAGACAGGAGGGCGTACACTGGGGCATCCCTATAGCGGACACCATACATAGCGTCTCCTTGTACGCCGACAATCTTCTAATATACACACGGGACATTACAGACGACCTGACACCTATTTGGACGACACTCACAGAATTTGCGGAAGCCTCTGGGCTTAGGGTAAACTGGGACAAGTCCACAGTATACCCTTTCTACCTGAATCTACCCCCTCGAGACATATGGATAGGCACTCAGAAGATATCCTGGAGTGCGGACGCTCCCCGATACTTTGGGATCGCCTTTACCACCTCCCGGTTGACATCTTTGAGGGCAACCGTGGAAAGGCACTCGCTGGCATCAGATCGGCAATCGGATTCTGGAGCAGACTCCCTTTGGCCCCGATTGGTCGGGTGGCTTTGGCTAAAATGATAATGCTCCCCCGGTTGTTATACCACTTCACGAACTTACCCGTGATCCCACCCAGGACCTTTTTTCGTGACCTAAACTCTCTACTTAGCACACTAATCTGGGGGTCGGGCAGACATAGAATAGCACTAAAGACACTGCAATTGCCTACAACCCACGGAGGACTTGGCGCCCCCTCGTTCGAATCCTATTTTCTAGCAGCTCAACTGCAATGGTTATCTTACTTGACAGCAGGCAGACACACAATCGAGACACACACCACGGCAGGTAGTATCTTGACCCCAGAACTCACACGCCTTCTCCTACCAGGTACCAAGCCACGGCGCACCTACCCCCTTCAAGTAACAGTGGCACGCCAATGTATGCTACGAGTGCATCGCTTGTCGCCGGGGACATCCCCATATTCCCCAATGCTCCCACTTGTCGGCTGGCCTAGACACGATACCTTCTATACAGCTAACCTGCTAACAACATGGACTGAATGCAGAATTACCGATATGGAGTCCCTATTCGAAGATGGACAGATTAAATCATTCCAATGTCTTAGGGACGAGTATGGTCTCCGCCCGGGCCAGTTCTTACCGTATCGCCAACTCCTCGAGTGCTTTCGCCCACATCATAATCTCCTAGCTGGAGAACCAACCACACATCCGGTCATACATACCATTCTGCACATGGGAGTAGGGCAACACTTAGTTACATGGCTTTATAAAGCGCTCCGAGACCTCGCGAACACACCCTTAACATCCCTACGTACCCCCTGGGAGGATGAAATTGGGCGTCCACTGCATGAGAAGGAATGGGTTAGAGCCCTTGAATTCCCAAAAAAGGTGTCCAGAAATGCCCGTTTTAAAAACATACAATTTTATATACTCCATAAAGGGTATCTAACACCGGCGCGCCTACAAAAATTCTACCCTGACACACAGTTCCTATGCCCCAGATGCCACTCCCCGGAAGCAGACTTTCAGCATATGTTTTGGAGTTGCCCTACAATTCGGTCCTATTGGCAAACTATTCATGACGCTCTGAGCGACCTCACGGCGCTCACACTCTTCAATACCTGGGAAGCTAGTGCGCTAGGCATCTTCAGAGTGCAGAAACATCTTAAAGTGCACATACGCTTCGCCTCGCTGGCTGTTTTATTAGCTAAAAGGAGCATAGCAATGCATTGGCGATCCCCCGCGGCCCCCCGCTTGCAGCTTGGGTGGGAGCTATACACAAATGGGCAGCCGCAGAGGAGGAGGTACTGCGTGAAGAAGAGGTCAAGGGGATACGCAAACACCCCATCTCCACGGAGTGGGCCCTATTACTGCACAGCTTCAAGCAATCATCACACGGCGATGAGTCGGATACCAGCACACCCAGGCCCATGGTCCCCCACCCACCAACGCAAGTCACCACTGCAAACACCTGACCCTCACCGCTGGCGCGTTCGTAATGCTACCAGCAGCACCCCGTACCTTGTCACGCTAAGCGATCTGGCTCTGGTACCGCTTCCACGGCACCCGTCCCCGCGGAGCAGCAGTACACCGCTGGGACGCTTGGTGAGACTCACAACACCCAGACTTACACCAGACACCTATGCCTAGTAACTCCATGCACCTGTCCCCAGTTCTTACACCCCTGTTCTATACGGCATTCACACTGTCCGCAATACCATCGCTGACAAGAGACATACTTATTAGCTCCACATATTACTAACTGTATACTTGTGTTGGACCTGGCCCTTTTGGCAGGTTCACCCCGAAACTTTTTGCTTTTTCCTAGCCTGTTTCTGTGACCTGGAGTTGGTGATTTTAGGCCTCTGCGCACTTTTTCACTGTGGTACAGTGTAAAGTGCGTGAGCTCTCTGTGTATGTGTGGTGAGTGACCTGCCCTCCCATAGGAATGCATGGGGAATATGTGTGACCATGGTAGTTCCTGATGTGTGGGGAGTGCAGGGTCGAGTTTGGTATGTGCGAACTCGTGAGATTGAATGCTGCGTAATGATGTATGCGGCATGAATGTGTCTATTGTGGAAGTGCCACTTCTAGACATTGGTGTGCGTGTGTAGTGAGTGTGCTGACACGTGATTGGCTGGAGCCTGGCTCTAGGAGTCTGGATGGGTCTGCCCAGTGGTGAGTGTTGAGATTAGCATGCTGATGTGTGGGGAGGGGTGCACCTGGGTCCTGAATAGGGCTGGGCTTTCCCCACACAATGCTGGCTCCGCCCCCTCTGGTGCGACTGATGACCCTAGCCTGACTAGTGAATGGGAGGGGTGGCTGAGCTCATCAAGGGGGCTCCCAAACCAGCTGCGCCTGGTTTTTCCCCCACCCTGCACCTTTAGCCAAAGGAATTCACTGTATAAAAAGGGCTGTGTCCCCTTACAAAATGTTATTGTTTCTTACTCGAATCTGCCAGGGGGCCCAGGGGAAAGCTTCCCTCCCTGGGCCCTGCCCAGCCCCTGGATATCTGGAGGACTTTCCTGGATAGGAGCTGTTGGTGCTCCCTCTCTTTGTCCCTGGACTGGACTTGTAGCGCTTTGGGGAGTGCTGGACTTTTTTTTCCTATGAGTGCCTTCCATTTCCCCCTTTTGAGCGCTGGGGCTGTGACCTGCTGAGGTAGCGCTTTGCTTTTTATTACAGAGGGCTTTCCTTGTTGTCTCGAGCGCCCCTCTTTTCTGCCTGCCGCATGGCCGCCTAAATTATGGCCTTGCCGGCGCTTCCTCAACATTATTTGGCGGCTGCCCGACACGGAGCTGTGGGCGAAGAACCGAAGGGGCCACGCTCTGATTGGCTGCCGGAGAGAAGCTTTCCCGAGGCGCCGCGCTGTCATTGGCGGGCTGCGGGAGGCTCGTCCCGGAAAGTCGCAAGGTGATTGGGCCGTGTAGGAGAAGCTGCGACATCACCCGGGGGCTCGTCTGTGGAGCCGCGAAAGGATTGGCCAGCAGAGAGAGACCTGCACCGGAAGGCTGATTCCAGGCGGGGTTCTCCTAGGAGGAGGGAGAGCCCCGCGCACTGCCCGAGTGAAGGGAGGACCGCGGAGAAGTGTCGGTGTCCTCCCTAGCCCCCGAGTACCGTCCGGTGAGTTGGTAGGGGCTGGGGAGGGCTCTGGGTGTATCGTGAGGGGGCCGGTCCAAGCCCGGCCTGTGTTCTGAGTGGCCCCCCACCTGAAGGGAGGGTGGGCCGCTCCAACGAGAGGGGCATTACGATTTTTAAGAGCCTACACGGGGCTCCAGTTTTGGGGGCACTTCAACTGTTTAGAGAGCCTGTATGGCTCTGACTGGGCCATATGTCTTTGCTGGGCCCATGGCGGTCCCGAGGGCCAGAGGGGCCTTTGTTCTTGCCCCTGTTGTGGGTACATTCAGTTTAAGAGCCAGAGGGCTCCGGCCTGCGCAGTGTTATTTTCAGGAGCCAGTGTGCTCCTAGGGTGATAATTGTATTTCAGAGCCTAGTGGGCTCCCCCAAAATGCCCCTGAGTTGTTCAGAGCCTAGGGGGCTCCAACGTGTTGGCGCAGATGTCTTCTAAAGGACCAGTCAGGGCCCTGTCGCATTTATGCTGATACCCAGCTGCCCAGCAAGTAGTGGGCAGCTGAACCGTTTAGGCTTTTGTTTCTTTTAGGGGGGGACCTGTTCTTTGGAAACCCCGGAGTGGGTCGCACTCCTTCGTCCCTACCTTGGCCTTTCACACCTGCGCAGCACTTAGTGCCAGCTGCAGCGTTTAGGCCCTTGTGATTGTCCTCAGCTTCCCAGCAATTAGTGGGCAGCTGCAACGTTTAGGTTTGTGCCGGTGGCGCACCCCTGACTGGCGCTGCATTGGCAGCGCGCCCTGACATTCTGGACACAGGGCTTTTGAGTCCCTTTATTAGATGGCCAATTGGCCAGGGGGCTGGTATGTGATTTGATTTTTGCGCAATGTGATTTTCCACTATGTTTATGATGGTAATTGCCTAATGTGATTTTTGCGCAATGTGAGGTTAATGTGACTATGAGGTTATTTTACCTATGTAGGTTTATGCTAGTGAGATGTTTTCACTATGTGAGTTACGCCCCTAAATATGATTTATCCCTAGGAGGCAGAGTCTAATGTGTTTAGACTAGTGAGGAGATTGCCTACTGTATTTTTACCGGTTAGGCCCAAATGTGAGTTATGCGTAATGTGCTATGCCTGTGACACCTCTGACTGTGTTTTATGCATTATGTGTCTTACCTACACCTCTGAATGTTTTTATGCATCATGTGTTTTCCTTCCCTACACCTCTGAATGTTGTGATGCATCATGTGTAATATGTTCATGCTTATACCCCTACAGGTATTGTGATACTTTAGGTGGTTGTTTTTCTCCTAGTGCAGGTGTTGCTAGTGAGGTCCTGGTTCCCTGCGCAATATTCTCCTAAGGTGGTTAGGAATGCGTAGGTGGTACTTACCTGGTACCAGTAGTTACTGGTTGTGTGCTAAAGTGATTATTATTCTATGATCTACAACGTGCTATGTCTAACAGTATTTCTGCTAAGTGCTGAATCTGACAGTGGCCCACGTGGCCCTGTCCTGGTCTAAATAATCCCTTGTGAATATTGCCCATGCCAGTTGGCACAATGTATATTGTGTGATTACTATCTGATGTGTTTTGACAATACAAAAGTTATTTTTATATAACCTTGTGTGGAGTTCCTTTTGTGGTGGGCCTAGGATGTTGTTCCTGTTGTGTGCGTGCGCAAATGCTTTACACATTGCCTCCGGGATAAGCCTGTCTGCTCGTGCCAAGCTACCAAGGGGGTGAGCAGGGGTTATCTTTGCGTGTGACTCACTTGCCCTGACTAGAATGGTGGTTTCTGCCTGGCTCTGGCGTAAGCCTTAGCCAACCAGAAAATGCCAGTTCTAACAACTTGACTATAACAGACGAAGTATGTTACCTGCATGTATGTCTTGTATTATATACTATCATGGTGAAACTATAAAATGCCAATAAAAATATGTTTTTAAAAAAAAACCTCAATAGGTACACTCTTCGGAGCAGAGAGAATTGGGGGGTGGAGAGCTCTTCTTATAAGTCTGTAGACTCAAAGTACACAACCATGGTAGGAGAACAATCAACGGGAAAAGTGGTAAAAGAGGTGAGAGTGGCTAAAGTGTCCAACTCCAACAGGAAAGTAAAAGCAAAATCTGCGAGTACTTATATTAATACCCCTTCAAAAAAAGAAAGAATAAATCTCACTAAAACGAGCGGTACAAGAGTCACCCCATCATTAAGATCCTTCTTCAAGGTCCAGAATACACAGACTACAGCAGTAAGGGACTTAGTAGACCCAATAGTAGCAGTAGAAAATAATAACATCGACCTTAACCACACTCAATTAGGATGTGCTAATAAGGAGACGATGGAGCCTCTGCGTTTGGAGAATAGGTATGAACCCCTGACACAATGACTGAATGGAGATGTAATAGACTCGTCACCTGCACCACTATCTGCATCCCCACCTGCCTTGACCCAGTCTAATATAGAAGATCCCACCTTGAGTGGAAAGAGAATTGTAGCAGTTGTTCTGAATCCGCGAATCACCAAAGACACAGTAATGGATAAGGGAGCAACCTCACTTACTAAGGGACTTTTAACTACTTTGCTAACGGAAATCAGGGATAAGTTTGCAGTCTCTGAGAATAACCAATTAAAAATACAATCAGCTTGTAAAATCCTTGAGACTAAGATGAATGCAATCTCTGACAGAGTTGGCGCTATGGAAGTAGCTGTTGAGAACCTAGCAAAACAAGTTGATAAAAATACACAAGAGATACAGGCATTAAGAGGTGAGGACAGAACACTAAAAGATAACCTGGAAAGGTTAGAAAATGCGGCAAGAAGAAATAACATCAGATTTCTAAATATACCGGAAGATGCAGAAGGTGAGGACATAAGAGCTTTCATTATTAACCTCCTCCTAGAGCATGGGTACTCACAAACTTTCTGTCGGGGGCCAAAATGACAGTGTAGTTTGTGGCCGAGGGCCGCACTGGTAGGGGTGGGGTCAGTGGGGGGCGGGGTCAATGGGGGCGGGACTAGAGTAAAAAAATCAACTCTGTTTAAAAAAAGTAGACAATGCAATCTTAACAGGCATTGCATAGCTTCATACACACTTTACCCCAATTCCGTCACAGGGTTACTTTTGGCCCATCCTTAGCCCCGCAATAGCGTGCAATGTCTTGCAAACGCAATGGTGGAAAGGCATGGACGGAAAACTGCATAAAGTCAAGAGGACTCCCAAGGGTTTACTTTTTATTCCTGGAGCAAACTCCATGACTGCTGAGGCCAGTCTCTCTCTCTGTCTCTCTCAGTCAGTCAGTCAGTCCCTGTCTCTCCCAGTCAAACAGTCTGTCTCTCTCTCTCTCTCTCTCTCTGTCAGTCAGTAAGTCTCTCTCAGTCAGTCAGTCAGTTAATCTCTCTCTGTCAGTCAGCCTCTCTTAGTCAGTCAGCTAGTCTGTCAGTCTCTCTGTCAGTCAGTTACTCTCTCTCTATCAGTCACTCTCTATGTCAGTCTCTCTTAGTCTTTCCTAGTCAGTCTCTCTCAATCAGTCTCTCTCTCTCCTAGTCAGTCAGTCTCTCTCTCTGTCAGTCAGTCTCTCTCTCTCTGTCAGTCAGTCTCTCTCTCTGTCAGTCAGTCTCTCTCTCTGTCAGTCAGTCTCTCTCTCTGTCAGTCAGTCTCTCTCTCTGTCAGTCAGTCAGTCTCTCTCTGTCAGTCAGTCTCTCTCTCTGTCAGTCAGTCTCTCTCTATCAGTTACTCTCTCTCTATCAGTCACTCTCTCTCTATCAGTCTCTCTCTGTGTCAGTCAGTCTCTCTCTGTCAGTCAGTCTCTCTCTGTCAGTCAGTCTCTGTCAGTCAGTCTCTCTCTGTCTGACTGCGAGAGAGTGACTGAGAGAGAGAGACTGTCTGACAGAGAGAGACTGACTGAGGGAGAGAGACTGACAGACAGAGACAGAGTGACTAAGAGAGAGAGACTGACTGACTGACTAAGAGACTGACTGACTAAGAGTGAGACGGACTGGGACAGAGAGACTGACTGACTGACTAGGAGAGAGAGACTGACTACGAGAGAGAGAGTGGCTGAGAGAGAGAGACTGTCTGTCTCTCTCTCCTAGTCAGTCAGTCTCTGTCCCAGTTTGTCTCACTCTTAGTCAGTCAGTCTCTCAGTCAGCCAGTCTCTCTCTCTTAGTCACTCTGTCTCTCTGTCTGTCAGTCTCTCTTTTGTCAGTCAGTCTCTCCGCCAGTCTTTCTCTTAGTCAGTCTGCCTCACCCAATCAGTCAATCTCTCTGTCAGTCAGTCTCTCTTAGTCAGTCAGCTAGTCTGTCAGTCTCTCGGTCAGTCAGTTACTCTCTCTGTCAGTCTCTATCAGTCTTTCTCAGTCAGTCTCTCTCAATCACTCTCTCTCTCAGTAAATCATTATCTCTCTCTTAGTCAGTCAGTCTCTCTCCACTCTCTCTCACCAACCTCTCACTCTCTCTCTCCTTTTTCTCTCTCCACACTCTCTCCCCCGCTCTCCACTCTTCCTTCTCTCCTCTCTCTCCACTCTCTCTCTCTTTCTTTCCACTCTCTCTCCACTCTCTCTCTCTCCACTCTTCCTTCTCTCCTCTCTCTCTCCACTCTCTCTCTCTTCATCTCTTTCTCCTCTCCACTCTCTCCACTCTCTTCTGTCACTGGTAAAAGTGGGTTTCTGGAGGGCCATGGGTACATTAACTGCAAGGTAAGTGGGCTGCCAAGGAAGGCCTGCCCGCCTCACTATGAGTACCACGGGAAGCAGCAACAGTCCTGGGGAGAGGTATGCTTGGTTGTGAACCATAAAAGTACAGGGATATGTATGATTCCCCTTCAGTATCTATGTACTTTGTGGGCAAATGTAGGTGAAAACAATGCTGTCAAAATCGTAATTTAGTGCGTTAAAAAAAGAAAAAACTTTGCAAGTACAATTAGCATATCTCACAAATTGAAAGGTTGTGTACTAATTGAAAATACTTAGTAGGGCTGTGTGTGATCTTACCAAGTGTTCAGCAACATTCATTTCTAGATTGAGGCCCTCTCATGACGGAGAAGTAACCCAAAGCAGCCTTATGTGAAGTTGCACGACATTCCTGATTCTTCTCGTGATTAACTGAATTGTGACCACCTAAAATGTGTTGTGCTTTAAGTTTCGTTACCTCTTTATTCCAATCATAAAAAATTTAAAATGTTAAATGCCCATGTACACGTGCTTGCTCTGTGAGGTGAGCTATTTCAATGATGTGTTCGTGTCGTGGGATGGTCACGGTTTGAGGAATAATTTTAGCCATTCCTGCACTTGTAAGTGTGCAGTGTGCACCCACGCAGCCCAGAGCCTGGCCGAAAGGGCTTCAGCAAATTCCCCCGTCCCCTCTCCCCCCTCTCACTCCCCCCTCCCCGTGTGGCAGCCCGTCTCAGACAGCTTCCCCGGGCACACAAAGAGCCGCACCCGAGTACTTCACTGGTCTTTTAAAGACCATTTACTTGCAAATGAGGCTTTGTTGTGTAACGCCTCTCCTTAGCGCCCCTGCATCTCCACTCTATTACCAGAACATCGCCCAGCCCCCAGAGAGCAGAGTCTCTCGGAGTCCAACCGGCGGTGTCTTACTCAAGCTGAGACATATAAGGATACAGACACGCACACAATGAATCAAAACTTAAAAAAAAATACATAAAATAATATATAAAAGTGTATTTGCGTAAAGATCCATTTTTAGCATCTGCAAATTATTTCAAAACGCCAGTGGCTCTCGTTCCATGAGACAGGGGTCGCATCTTGTGCGTCTATTTACAAATATAAACCTCTCTTCTTTTTAATCCTCACAGATTATAAATCACTACAGCTAGCAAACACCGCACTGGCCGCTGGCAAAACATCACACAAACAACACACCCCGCATAAATTCAAAGTCTTGTTTTAGTTGCAGTGAGCCGGTTGGAAATGGCCATTTCCTCGCCAGCATAAAGTCAAAAGTCATGAGAAGCCCGTCCCCGCCGGCTCGTCTTCCTAAATTAACAACTGTTATGTCTGCCTGGGGTAGGACACGCAAGTCGCCCTCTGCCGGAGTTGCCACAATTTAATGTTGTGCTATCTCTAGCCCAGGGGTACTCATAGTACGGCCCGAGTACTTCAAGGTCTTTTAAAGACCATTTACTTGCAAATGAGGCTTTGTTGTGTTTTGCCTCTCCTTAGCGCCCCTGCATCTCCACTCTATTACCGGAACATCGCCCAGCCCCCAGAGAGCAGAGTCTCTCGGAATCCAACCGGCGGTGTTTGTTGACACTTTAAAAAAAAATTAAAAAAATCACCGGTAGGATGTGTGCAAGGTCCGCGGGCCGCAAAGGAAGGCTTGCCGGGCCGCTATTGGCCCGCGGGCCGTACTATGAGTACCCCTGTCCTAGAGTTACATCCTGATATTGATAAGAAAACTCTGGAGGAAGACATACAGCCAGTACATCGAGATCCATACCTGAAAAGACCCGGGAAGAAAAACCCTAGGAAGATCCTGGTTAACTTTAAGACATATATGTTAAAGGAGAACATGCTAGCAGGAGGTTTGAAGGTAGGGGAGTACAAGAAACATGCATGGTCATTTCGTATTAGATCAGATGTATCCCACATAACTCAAGAAAAGCAATGGGAGTTAGGGAAGTCTATGCAGGAACTAAAAAGGTTAGGTGCAACAGCAAATTTACGTTTTCCTGCATCCCTTAAAGTCATGTGGAACAATAAAATGTATTCCTTTAGAGATCTGGATGAAGGAAATGCTTTGATAAACAAGATAAAGAGTGCTTCGTCCAAATAGGGGCTTTTGAAAAAAAACCTGGATAGAAACAGAGCCTGAACTGGAGGGTTCCTCCAACAGTAGAAAGGGAGGTTTTCCCGTGGGGTGGGGGGTGGTTTCTCCTTCAAAAAAGTAAATATTTTTCTTTTTTAATTTCACACAGGGAGGGGAGCATGTGGGAGAAAAATAAAAAAAGAATGTCCTCATTTGAAGATGTAAATACATTTCTGGACTCTCTAATAAACATAATTTACAAAAGAAATCAATCAACTTCTCTATGTCTAACGTCAGAGTGAAGGACCTAGAAAAAACGACCCAGAATGTAAACGGTCTGAGGGTCCCTCAGAGAAGAAATAAGATTCTGGAATATCTGAGACTATCAGAGAGTAAGATCTTTCTTATTCAAGAATCTATTAACTAAAAGAAGAATGGGTCTCGTTTTTAAGGTATCAGAGATGGGTTGAACACTATATTTGTACAAATCAAACATGTTTAACAAAAGGAGTGGCTATTTTAATTAAAAAATCGGCTGCCGAGGTATTGGAAAAGTGTATAGTGGACCCAGGGGGAAGATGGGCTGTTGCTAAAATAAAGATCAGTGGAGTTGGAATAACGTTAGCAAGTTATTATGGCCCCAATATAGATGATCCGGCTCCCCTGTATGCACTGGTACCTCACTTAGTAGAAGTTGATAATTACACAATTTTAGGAGGGGATTTTAATTTGGTGCTCAATCCGAGCAAGGACTCAACCTCTCTCAGAGCTGTATCTAATACACAAAAAATGAGAAAAACTTTAAAGCAATTAATGGTCGATTTAGGTTTAAGAGATATTTGGAGTGATCTGGCCACTAAATCTAAAATTAAGGGGAAATTCACTATTCATAATAAAAAATGTGGACATAGGTCGAGGATTGGCTTCTTCTTGGTCGGGATAAGAGCAAGACAAAACATCAGTCAAGTAAGTCATGCCCCTGAGCATATGTCTGACCACTCGGCTGTAACTCTGAAGATAGCTATTTGTAAGATCCAATCACCTAGAAGGTATACTATTAATCAAGCACTACTTTTGGAGCAAAATATAATTGAAAAGCTTAAAGCAGCAACTAAAGAGTTTTATTCGATCTTAATTTAAATTCTGCTTCAAATCAAACTGTGTGGGATACATATAAAGCATTTCTGAGGGGGGTGTTAACGAGTATATCCTGTGCACAAGCAAAGAAAATAAAAGAGGAGACTAAAAAGCTTGAAAATGAGATACAGAGACTGACTGAAAGTCTGGAGGGGGATAGGGAGAATTCGAACATTATAAATAACTTAACATCTGCTAAATGTAATTTAGCTAACTATCTAGAAGCTGTACTTAAAAAAAATGGGATGCCAGTAAACTGGCACACCATGAGTACGGGAAGGGTGTAGTAAGCTTCTCGCTTGGAAAACAAAGACAGAACAGACGAGAAACTGGATAAAAGATATACGACTTCCTAATAACGGTAGTGTAGTTACAGAAAATGATGAAATTGAAGAAGCGTTTTCCCAGTTTTTTAATACATTATATACAGAAGACGAGATAATAGATGTAGCTTGCATGGAAGAATTTCTATCAGAGGTGGATCTTCCCACTCTCCGACAAGAAGATAGAGAAGTTATAAATGGTCCTTTTTTACTAGAAGAAATATTTCAAGTAATTAACTCCTTAAAAAAGGGAAAAGCTGCCGGTCCAGACTCTATCCCTAATGAGATTTATAAGATCTTAAAAGACGAATTAACACCTTTCCTATTACAACTATTTAACTCCTCTTTCATAGAAGGAAATAGTCCCTCAGTATCTTGGGAAGAAGCAACTATTACAATCCTTTTAAAACCTAACAAAAACCCACAAGATTGTGAGTCTTATCGCCCAATCTCGCTTTTAAACTGCGACCATAAAATCTATACGCAGATCATAACAAAACGACTGGATAAAGTATTAGGTCCACTTATTCATTTGGACCAAAAAGGATTTATGAAGGGGAGACAATTAAGTGAGTTGACTCATGACCTTATCGGAGCTATAGACGCGGCACAGACGTATAAGTCCCCCTTGGCGGTAATGACATTCGATGCCACCAAGGCGTTTGATCGAGTTAATTGGAACTTTTTATTTAAAGTAATACAATTTTTTGACCTGGGTGAAAAATGCTTAGCAGCGATTAAGGACATTTATAAAAACCCTCTGCTAAAATCCGGGTTAATGGAAATTTGACTAAAGCGATACAGATCAAAAGAGGGACTAGACAGTGGTGCCCTCTTTCTTCGATACTCTTTAATATGTATATTGAGCCCCTAGCTTTTAAATTAAGAGCATCGCAGAAAATTATCCCTTTTAATTACAACGGATGGGAAAAAATAATTGGGCTATACGCTGACGACCTTATTGTGGATACAGGGAATGTAGAAAAATCTTACTCAGAAATATGGTTTGAGATAGAGAATTTTGGTAAAGTCTCAGGGTACCTGATAAATCAACAAAAAACAGAGTTAATGAAATCGAACACCGACTTTGTGAGTGTCTATGAAAAGAAAGAGATAAGATACCTGGGAATCCAAATAGTCCATAATATAGACAAAATGGCACAAGTCAATTTTTATAAGGTAACAAAAGAAGTAAGCTCCCTCTTACAATCTTGGGGGGCTAATTTCTCTTTCTTTTCTGGGCAAATCCAATTTAAAAAAAATGTCGCTTCTCCCTAAATACACTTTTCTATTCAAAACTATTCCCCTGGAGTTTCCAAAAATTTGGTTCAAGAAGGCACAGGGGTTTTTTCAAAGTTTATATGGGGAAATAAGTGCCCTAGGATTGCCCAGAAAAAACTTAGAAAGAAAAAGGAGTATGGTGGGATTGCTAGTCCGGATCTTTACTTGTATATGTGTGCATTTCAGTTAAAAAACTTCCGACAATTAATGCTGGAACACCGTGCGTTTTCACCCCTTTTTAAAGCACTTACATGGTCTTTTTTCCAACAAGCTGATGGTTTTCTTCTAAAATTTGGTAACCCCAATTTTTAAAAAAAAGGTTAAATTAAAGATTCTGCTGGCATTAGTAAAACTTTGGTCACAAGTAAATCGTCTCCTAAAAATTCCATATTATAACGACATTAACACAATTTGGAACTCTCCTGAGACACCATTATGCTTGACAGACGCATTGGCGCTACCCCTGAGAAATTGCAGAATAATCTCCTGGGGCCAATTGGTAATTGAGGGAGACCTCATTTCCTGGCCGCATCTATCAACCATAACCGGAATCCTGATTTCAACGTTTAAATATTACCAACTAACAAGCTGGACAAAAGCAGTTGAAAAAGAACTGAAAGGAAATTAGCACTGAAGATTTGTTCTAGAAGCAGTAAGGAAAAGGAGGTGGCAGATTGGGACTGGCTATTGGTACAAAATGGAGAAGAGGAGCAGGCCTCATTTATGGAGATTTGGAAGAAGGACCTGCCAGATGAAGATCTTGAAACTATTTGGCAAGTATCAATGTCACTTCTTTGGTCTTCTATAAACGCTGCACCATTAAAAAAGAATCACCTTTTTACAGCTCATAAAGCCTATTGGACCCCTCGGAGAATCTCAAAGATGGGAAATCTGGAGATAAAAGAAATGGCCCAAATGTGGAGAAGATAATGCTAATGAGGTTCATATGTTCTGGAGCTGTCCGGTAATTTCTGAATTTTGGAACAAAGTGGGTAAGACCATATCAGATGTTATGGGGATAGAAATTAAATTAACTTCTATATCCGCAATTTTTGGGTCACCCCCTAGTGAAGTGGATGAATCAATATTAACAAAGAATTATAAAGCCTTGTTTTTAACTTTGATTCTCTTAGCTCGTAGGGAATTATGTATTAAATGGATATTAGCATGTCCCCCCACGGAGAGTGGATGGATCCATTCCATTCAGAGGATAGCACGTTTGGATCAAGCAGGCAATTTCACAAAAAAGACCAAATACTGGGAAATTTGGGATAATTGGGTCGAGATACGGGCACGACACATATAATGAGGGTTATGGGTTTTAAATCTCTTGGTTTATGGTTTATGGTCTCTGACCTTAAATAGATTTACATGTTTCTGGGTCCTATGATTAATAATATGCTTCAGATATGGTCTCGGGGACCAGTCTGAATTGGCCACTCACTGGTAAGTGAGACTACATGGGCCGTCTATTTTTCAAGATTGAGGCTTTGAAACCCAAAAAAAAGTAGTCGAAGGTGCGGCTCCGGACATAAATAGTATCCTTTCTCCTCTGTGGGGGTAAAACTGGACCGGTAATTAAATCTCATCCTTCAGACACTTGAAGGGTTCAGAAA
Organism: Lissotriton helveticus; assembly: GCF_964261635.1. Lineage (NCBI taxonomy): Eukaryota > Metazoa > Chordata > Amphibia > Caudata > Salamandridae > Lissotriton > Lissotriton helveticus. The sequence goes on along the minus strand of NC_136063.1, from coordinate 594,617,421 downwards.
AAAACGTCTCTCTTGATCTTTATGGAGCATATTATCTTTAAATGAGGACTAATAAAAACATTTTTTTTTAAAGAAAAGGAACAAAGTCTCTGTGCAATCATGTTACCCAGATGGGTGCACAAACACAGGAAGGAAGTGTCCACAAATAAGGTACACATGTAGAATCAAGATGGTTGGGGAGATACACTCAGCAGTGGCCGTAAAGACATGCACCTGAGCCAAGAGTTGCCCTAGGTGTTGGAAAATCACAGCTTTCTCGGGTATTATTGAATGGTTTGTATGCACAATCTGGAGTGAGGCACCAACAGATGCATGAGGCCATAAGCCCCAGAGGGAATGGGATGTGTACAACTGGAATCGGTGTCTAAATATTTGAGATATATATTTTTCATAATTAATCCTCTGAAGAGGAGAAAAGGCCCTCATGCTGGTCCAGCACTTCCCCGGTGCAGGTCAGCCTCTGCAAGGGAGTAAGTTGAGATTTCTGGGGAGTGATCAGAAAGTTGGAGAAGTAGAGAAGGGTCATGGTGTTCTGAAATTTTTCTGACAGGGGCCAAGAATGACTTCCACAGAGAAGCTGCCACAACAACCAAAACTTTCATGAAAAACATATGTTGCTGTCGAACAGTAGAACAAGGAACTGGTAGTGCTGGGATCCATTTGGGAACCTCAGGTAGCACTTCATATAGATGTGGATGCTAGGAAATACTGTGATGGCTATTTTTATCCTCAGTCCTCCCCAGCCCGCAGATGACATCAAAGTGTTTACCAACATCCAGCTCCTCATGAAGTGATATTACTGGTTTCTCAGCACCCTCCCCTTTTCAGGTAAATATTTTGGCATCCCCTGCCCAGGCGTCCCTAGATAAGGGTAGATACAGAGGAGGGAGTAATCTTTTAGGGGTTCTGCACCAATGCTTTGAGGCATCAGGCTCATGCTCATCATGTGTCTAGTTCAACACTCACTTATTCTACCCATGCCCACAATCACACCCAGATGAAGATTACACACACAATCACTCTCATACTGCTTGCTCACAACACTTAGAGCCAACCTCAAACACATTCTACTAACCACCACACATCCTCAAGCTATCAAACACACATTCAATCACACTCAGTAATGCATGATCTGCAGTACTCCAAACATCACTTATTTCTCACTTATTAAAAGACTGACACATTCTTCATGGCGGAAACAAGGCTCACCTCTTCATCCTTGCACATCCTAGATATTCTTGTTCTCGCAAGCTGTCACATCTGGTGTATGGACTGCATACACATTGATGATAGTAAGTCCTCCTACCTTAATTTCTTCTGTTCCTGACCTCTATGCAAACAAGCCAAACTCAACTCTATGGAGCTACACACATGCCACTTTTCACTCTCTGCAACTCAGTTGAGATGAGCCATCTCATCTAACAACCTCCTGGATTGTACAAATACTTAATTGATGAAATTACAGCCCTTTTCACCACCTCATCCATTAAACTGGCTGAGATTATCCTCCTGAGTGTCTTCAACCTCCCAGATGCAGGCTAGAAAAAAAACAAGAGGCGCCCTCCTCAACCTCATGCTTTACCATGTTGAATGTGTTGATATCATATAACAAACACTGTCCAAAAGACACATCCCTGAACTCATCTTTTTGACATCACCAAACATCCAATGCTAACCACCTATACGCCTAGACTGCACTGGCCATCTCACCATTTATATCTCCCTGCTCAAGGTCCAAACAACTAACTGAGGTCAACCCTAAAGAATAATATAACTTCAAATGCTTCAAAGACTTTTCCTTTAATAACCTAGAGCGCAAATTCATTTTCTGTCTTGTCAACTCCACATGTGGCATTAACACTCTTCTATACAATTTCACATTGGTTTCTAGATAAGTGTTGAACACCCTCACTCTAACTAAGACAACTTAGTAAAAGTCTAAATATTCAGCACTCTGGTACTCCAAAGACCTCACTGGCAACAACATCCACAGACAGGAAAGAACCGTTAATCTACTGAAGTCCTTCTGTGCAACACACAGGTAACTTATATCAGTCAAATACTAGGCCAACTACATCAATGAAGCTGCCAAAAGAAGCTGAACACTCTACAAGACAATCAAGCACTGCATCAACCCAGTGCATGACTATCCTATCCCACCCTCCGCAGACTGGTGAAAAGCCATCACCCTCTTCTGCATTGAAAACTTACAGAAGATCCAATATCACAAAAAACTCCAAGCCTGCTTCCCCTCTTGGACGACCCTTGTTGCCACATCCCTTAATGGTCATCCTTCAAAGATCTATGTCTTGCACATCCTACTGACACATTCATCTCCCTCAAAGTAACCTACTATAAATATGACGCCTTACCCTGGTCATTCATCACAGCTCTCTATTGAGACGTTTCCTCCCCACTATTCATCATGTCAATGCCTCCCTCACTGAAGGCATCTTCCCAAAAGTTCTCGAAACAGGCCAGATTCTCCCACTCCTGATTAAATCCACGCTTCCCCCTGATGTCTATGACAACTGCTGGCCCATACCTCACCTATATTTTGTCTGAAGATCAGCAAAAGGCAGTCTCTGCTCATCATCAAACATGTCCTACATTACTACCAACCTAGTTACACGTCATACTGCAGCACAAAGTCACTACCCTATGCGGCATAGACAAACGCTTTCCTGACATGGATGAAGATGATTTTTGCCTTCTGATATTTTTGGACTCCAACCTACCTTAGACACCTTGACCATTCTCACCTCTTTCACACCCTGAAAATTCAAATTGTATTCACCGGAAATGTTCTTCGCTGATTCTCCTCCTACCTATTCAACAGACACACTGATAACAGCATTTAGATTCACCAATCTGCAAATGATAAAAAATTCTACTTGAAAATCTGTTCCACGCCATACACCCAATGTCTTAAACACTGCCTGTACCTCATCATGGCCTGAAAGTCCATCACCTACCTGAAGCTCAACACCACCAAGATGAAATTCCTGTTATTTGCTAAGAGCTACAAGAAATATTTAATCCATACATGGCTTAATGACACTCTACCCTAACTTTCACCCAGTGCCAAGTCACCTGGATTCACTCTGAAAACCACCCTCACCCTCAAGGAACACATTGTAAAAAAAACTAAGAAACCAAAATGACCTGCAACACTGTGCTCAATTTCCTATTAAACAATACACTATGTCCCATCAAGGGCATAATACATGCCTTAGCATCTATCATTCAAGTCCTGAATAAATATGCTCATAACATCCCTAGCCTGAAGAATATCCATTGGCTCCCCTTGCCTGCCGGCACTATCTTCAAAGCCAGCTGCATAATGTACAAATCCTTACAATCAGTACCACTACCTATCTGGTGGACCTTTCTGGTGGCACTCAGCACATCAAAAGCCAGAACATTATCAGATTGGATGCAAAGTTAAAAAAAACAAGGAAGCAGATCTTCCCCATCTATAAACACAGGTTCTGGAATGACATTCCCAAATCCATCATGGACTGCCCCAACCCTGCTTTAATTTAGGATACTACTGAAAACACTGCATCTTGATGTAGCATTCTTTAAAGAGGTATAGCAGTCCTCTAATGCTCTCAGAGCTTAGCAACACCTCCAATCACTCTTTGACTGCATCTCTGCATTCTACCCTGTGCTGCACTTGCTGCTTTTCACCTAGGTTTGGGCTCAACAAAACACCAGGGATGCCATCAAGTGCCAGACACTGGGGTGGCATGGTGAACAAAAGAACAATGGATTTAACCAAGCTCTCTTGACTGGGGGTGAATGTATGATTTTTTCAGCATTCTGTCCATCATTTGTTTGCGTAACACTTTTCACCCTAAGTGCGATGGGTATGTCCAGACGTGGGTGCCTTGCTCACTGTGCCACTGGAATCAAGCTAGCCTGTCTGATGAAGGGTAATACCCAGAAACTGGTCCTAGGATGCTTGTTTCCGGTCCAGGGAGGACCCGGCTTGGCAGTTCGGTCTGCACACTTCCCATGAGGCACAGGGTCAAGACTGATTTGCATATGGTTGGGTCTAAACTGGGGTGGCATGGTGAGCAAAAGAACAATGGATTCAACCCAGATCTCTTGACTGGGGGTGAATGTATGATTTTTTCAGAATTTCGTCCATCATGTGTTTGCGAGCCACTGATGGCTGGGACTCAGAGACAACCTTTTAAACATGTCCTGCCAAATGAATAGATTTAAGATGCCAAGGTCCAGGATGAGTTTGAGACCTCTATCCTTCTTCAGGACCAAAAAGTAATTGGGATAAAATCTGACGTTCAAGTTAGAGATTTTGAGGCAGCAGAGCCAGCAGAAGATGCTGGGCATAGGATCTGCTGGTATTAATGATGATGGCATCTTTTAGATATACTCGTGCCCCGAAATGAGCAGTACATCTGTTGGGGTATCAGGACCATCTGCAAAGGTTAGTTCTGCTGGATAGCAGTTTTTTGGAATAGCCTTCAAAAATGTGGAACTGTTATTCGACCTGCCTCTCTGGGAAGGCTAGTTTTAATGAATTTGTACCACTGTTGTTCTTGAAATGTTTGAGAGAAGGATAAGTCTTTTCACTGAAAATGCATTTACCATCAAAGTACATGTTCAGAAGAGTATTTCGGAAAAATATCTGGGACATGGGCAGAAAAGCCTGTGGAACACATCCAAGTGTAGGGTGCCTATTAAATAGGCCACATTGTCAGCCAGATCCAAGCTACACTTTAAGATCTGTGTGAAGCATGCAAACCACCATTGACAAGTCAAAGAAGGGCTTTTACTTATGGTGTTAGAGAATGATAATAGCCAGCTTTGCTATATTCCGCAGAGTGTGGCAATTGCATCAAAGAAGGCGCATAGCATTTGAAGTTTGGATAGCGAGGCTGCAGGAAACCAAAACTTTACATTCCAGAGAGTAACATTTTTTAGACTATTTCCTCAATAGCCATGATAAAGGCATTAGGGTTCAATTTTAAGCAAGAAGCTTTGCTCGCCAAACCTTCTGTGGAAGGATGTGATAATATTAACTGCAGACCACACAGAGCAGGTCTGTGCCATCTGGCTATTCTTCTGTGGACTCTATGGCCTAAAAAGGGTTTTCCCAAGCAGCCAGAACAGGCTCAGAATGAATTCATTGAAGGGTAAAAAAGGCTCCCCCACTGTAGAACAGGGATGAATGTTAGATTAGTCTCAGCAGAAGCCAAGTTGGTTTCAATGATCTTGCTGATTTTTGCATCACTGTAGTGAACAAAGACGTCTTCTAATGGAGAGCCAGAGAGTTAAAAACTATCCTCTCCTGGAGAAATACCCTTACTACTTGCATTTTGTAAATTAAGATGCAAGCTAACATCTTTCTTGTAAGGGCGAAGCAGTTATCAACTTCTGAGTCATCATCTTCTGCACAGCTTGAGTCATTATCCGGCATAGGAATGGACATCCTTAATCAGACCCAGATGTTCCATTATTTAAAAAAATCTCTGGGTCCTAGGAAGATATTCCACCAAGAGCTAATCTTCAAAACATGCCTTAACTTTCTTCTTCAGATCCGTTTTAGGCTTCCCTTTTAAAACCTTTAAAGTCAGCTGAGGTCATCCAAGTGGCAGTATGTGTACTGGTGTAACAGGCAGAGCTGCCAAACACAGCACTTTTAGGTGCTGGAGCTGCAGCCCGTGGACTCTGGAGTTTTTGAGGCCTGAGGTACCAGAGCCAAGAGACTCACAGGAGTCGGCTTACCCAAGGGGATTGCCTCCGAGGGTATCACAGCCATCCTGAATAAATCCAGCATGGCCACCCAGAAGGCCTGGACCTGAGCAAGTCAGGGGATGGAGTTGGAAATTCCAATTTTATGTTTTTTAAAATCTGGATTTTGTCCCATAACGAGGAAGAGTCCGGCATCGGAAAACAGTGTCAAGCCTCCAAACTCTCCCAGGAGCAGGGTTATCCTTTCACGGAAGAAGAGGATATATCCTTCCTATGGCACCTTTGTGTTTTTTATGGGCAGATCGATAATTTTGGAGATGGCTCACTTTCAGGAGAGTCACCTGAAGGGGAATGCTTCGGTGTGTCCTTGCAGTATTTGACCAAAAATAGCTTGGTCACCAGCTCTCTGATAGGCTTCATGTGCATCAAGGAACAGAATTTGCAGTCTGAGGTGTTGAGATTGGATCAAAGACACCACAAAAGATGCCATATGGGTCTAACAAGGACATCCTTTTGGGGCATCTGCATCAGGGTTTAAACTCTGGAATCATAGGAAGCTGCATTTAACCTAGCTGCTGTCAGAAAGCTGAGGAATTTCTTTAGTAAGACAGTGAGAGCAATGGACAGTGTCACTGAGGCACAGGAAAAACAAAAATGTGCCAACTGGCCCCTAATACAAACTGCTATCTGCTATCACTGTTGAAACCAAATAGATCCACTTCATGATGCTGTAGATCAATTGCTAGAGGAAAGGGTTTTCTGGACTAATCAGGCACCCTAAGGATATTCATAAAGTGAGAACTCTGCAGGAGGATATATCTAGCAGTAAAATGCTTCACCTAATTCAAGTGTCATCGGGCTGAGACTAGCCTCAGCTTGCTTTATCTATATGTACTTCCGGTATGGGTCATTTGTGGAAAGATTATCGAACAAATATTGGTGTTTAACTATTCCTACTCCTGCCTGAAACTTTTACTTCAGATCAAAACTGTGTCACTTGGAGCTCATGTCAAAATGATTCAAGGCAGTTGCATTCACAGTGGGTATCGCTTGTGAGCAGCTAGTACTAGAGTGAACTGAGGTATATATATTCTTTTCAGTCTAAACCTAATATTACCTAACCGAAGCCACCAACAACTTCACTGCATGCCTACTTGGCCCTGCCAGCCCTTACCTAGGGCCCTGATTTAAAAAATGTCCCTTCCCAAAAAGTGGTTCCAAATTGAGCACTGACGTTTTATAAATGGAAATACATTTTGCGACATGTTTATGGTAGGTAGCACGTACCTTAACCCTAATTGTAATAAGAAACAAGATCTTTAGGTTTTAATTTATTTGGCGTCCTTCTACAAAATTGGTAGCAAAGATGCTCCCCTTGGACCAGTTACCAGAAAACTATTTTTCTACTTGAACAAAGTCTAACTCAATACATTGGTTAGGTCAGGCTCTCACAAACTATATTTGATGCATCAAAGGTAACAAAACAGACAATCCCTGTTGTTACTGTAGTTCCCTGAATTCGTTTCTGTTTTTTGGACTCTAGACAATTACATTTTGACCTTTGGGTACTGGGGTAAAACTAAACAGCTCCAAACTGCACTTTTTGCTTTCCCAAACATTTTTTACAGTTTGCCATTTTTCGGTCTTGGCCACAGACAGAAGTAGCTTCCTGGTGGAGATCTATTTTTTTATGTACATGTAAGGCACAAAAGTCAGCACCTCACTCATATTTGGATGGCTTTGTTTTCCGGCTCACTTCCTTGCTCCTAATTTTATGGCTTTCTTCCCTATACTTGTGTTTGTGAAACTGAAATGTTCTGAAGCAGGCCAGTGTTTTGTTTGGAAGATGTATTTGTCCATTGTTGATGTCAGAACTTACTTTTCAGTGCATGGGAGTCACTATTTTCAATCCCTTCGCCTTCAACCACATCTTTCATCCCCCACCCTGTTGCGGCACATCAATCTATCAGCGAACAGATAATCTTAATTCTCATTCCAAGATCACCCACATGTGTACTCGCATGTGCAAAGGGCCTTTAGGATAGAATTGTATTTATTTTTTAAACCCCATACAAAGATGGCTGCCATGAAGGCGTGTGCATTAAAGGCAGTCATCTTTGAATCAGATTTGGTAAAGAAAAAAATGCATTTGAAGATGGCACAGTGGCTATTTTTTTCATGAATGTTTGACTACTTTTACAAACTTACTTTAAGAGGGCAGTTGCAGATGTACCTGCATTCACGGTAATTATAATACATTTTAAAAAAAACATTGGCCAGCTCACTAGATTTCCCAACTGCTATCTATTGGCTTTGCCAATGCTTGTCACTTTTGTCAAATCACTCATAATATGCTCACATATGAGTCAGAAATACAAATACTCTGCAAACAATCTGCTTTCAACACTCCACCCTTATGGGTTTCTCAGTTATGCCTCCATGGTGGACAAGAAAGGGGTGGTTCCCACTTAGTCTGAACCTAAAGGATTTCAATACCTGAATTATATACAGATTTTTCAAGATAGAAGGGATCTATCCTCTTCTAGACATTCTATGAGAAGCAGACTGGATGGTGTGGCTAGACCTGAAAGACGCTTACTTAACAATCCCTATCTTTCCCCCACACCAGCATTTCCTACAGGTCATGTGGATAGGTCATTGTTCAATGTACTTCCGTTTGGCCTTTTCTCTGCTCCTTGGTGCGTCACCAAACTAATTAAACCTGTTGTGGAATCCCTTAGAGTGATGGGAGTGTGTTTGATTATTTACTGAACTGGGGTGGCGGAGTGAGCTAAAGAACGGTGATGGATTAAACCCAGATCAGTTGACTGGGGGTGAGTGTTTGTATTGTCAATGCATCTTCCATCACCACCTTTGGTTTTTCTTTGTTCGCCCTAAGTTGGCAGGGTATGCTCAGACGTGAGTCCCTTGCTCACTTTGCCACTGGAGTCAAGCAAGTCCGGCTGAAGACGGCTGTAATGCCAGAAACCGGTCCTGGGAAGCTTGATTCCGGTCCGGGGAAGACATGGCTTGGCAGTTCGAGCTGGACTGTTCCCATGAGGCACAGGGTCAGACTGATTTGCATATGGCCATGTCTGAACTGGGGTGGCGGAGTGAGCTAAAGAACGGTGATGGATTAAACCCAGATCAGTTGACTGGGGGTGAGTGTTTGTATTGTCAACGCTCCGTCCATCACCACCTTTGTTTTTTCTTTGTTCGCCCTAAGTTGGCAGGGTATGCTCAGACGTGAGTCCCTTGCTCACTTTGCCACTGGAGTCAAGCAAGCCCGGCTGAAGACGGCTGTAATGCCAGAAACCGGTCCTGGGAAGCTTGATTCCGGTCCAGGGAAGACATGGCTTGGCAGTTCGGGCTGGACTGTTCCCATGAGGCACAGGGTCAGACTGATTTGCATATGGCCATGTCTGAACTGGGGTGGCGAAGTGAGCTAAAGAACTGTGAAGAATTAAACCCAGATCAGTTGACTGGGGGTGAGTGTTTGTATTGTCAACGCTCCGTCCATCACCACCTTTGGTTTTTCTTTGTTCGCCCTAAGTTGGGAGGGTATGCTCAGACGTGAGTCCCTTGCTCACTTTGCCACTGGAGTCAAGCAAGACCGGCAGAAGACGGCTGTAATGCCAGAAACTGGTCCTGGGAAGCTTGATTCCGGTCCAGGGAAGACATGGCTTGGCAGTTCGGGCTGGACTGTTCCCATGAGGCACAGGGTCAGACTGATTTGCATATGGCCATGTCTGACCTGGGGTGGCGGAGTGAGCTAAAGAACGGTGATGGATTAAACCCAGATCAGTTGACTGGGGGTGAGTGTTTGTATTGTCAACGCTCCGTCCATCACCACCTTTGGTTTTTCTTTGTTCGCCCTAAGTTGACAGGGAATGCTCAGACGTGAGTCCCTTGCTCACTTTGCCACTGGATTCAAGCAAGCCCGGCTGAAGATGGCTGTAATGCCAGAAACCGGACCTGGGAAGCTTGATTCCGGTCCAGGGAAGACATGGCTTGGCAGTTCGGGCTGGACTGTTCCCATGAGGCACAGGGTCAGACTGATTTGCATATGGCCATGCCTGAACTGGGGTGGCTGAGTGAGCTAAAGAACGGTGATGGATTAAACCCAGATCAGTTGACTGGGGGTGAGTGTCTGTATTGTCAACGCTCCGTCCATCACCACCTTTGGTTTTTCTTTGTTCGCCCTAAGTTGGCAGGGTGTGCTCAGACGTGAGTCCCTTGCTCACTTTGCCACTGGAGTCAAGCAAGCCCGGCTGAAGACGGCTGTAATGCCAGAAACCGGTCCTGGGAAGCCTGATTCCGGTCCAGGGAAGACATGGCTTTGCAGTTCGGGTTAGACTGTTCCCATGAGGCACAGGGTCAGACTGATTTGCTTATGGCCATGTCTGAACTGGGGTGGTGGAGTGAGCTAAAGAACGGTGATGGATTAAACCCAGATCAGTTGACTGGGGGTGAGAGTTTGTATTGTCAACGCTCCGTCCATCACCACCTTTGGTTTTTCTTTGTTCGCCCTAAGTTGGCAGGGTATGCTCAGACGTGAGTCCCTTGCTCACTTTGCCACTGGAGTCAAGCAAGCCCGGCTGAAGATGGCTGTAATGCCAGAAACCGGTCCTGGGAGGCTTGATTCCGGTCCAGGGAAGACATGGCTTGGCAGTTCGGGCAGGACTGTTCCCATGAGGCACAGGGTCAGACTGATTTGCATATGGCCATGTCTGAACTGGGGTGGCGGAGGGAGCTAAAGAACGGTGATGGATTAAACCCAGATCAGTTGACTGGGGGTGAGTGTTTGTATTGTCAACGCTCCATCCATCACCACCTTTGATTTTTCATTGTTCGCCCTAAGTTGGCAGGGTATGCTCAGACGTGAGTCTCTTGTTCACTTTGCCACTGGAGTCAAGCAAGTCCGGCTGAAGATGGCTGTAATGCCAGAAACCGGTCTTGGGAAGCTTGATTCCGGTCCAGGGTAGACATGGCTTGGCAGTTCGGGCTGGACTGTTCCCATGACAAAAAACAACAAGTGATGGACTGAATGTGGATCAATGTCACACACTCCCCCAGTCAAAAGATCTGGGCCCAAATCCATCGTTTTTTTGCACTCCACACCACCCTGGGTCAGATAATGGCTTTATGCAAATCAGCTCTGACCCTGTTGCCCCATGGGAACAGTCCAGTCCGAACTACAACAGCCCTATCTTTCCCAGACCGGAATCAAGCATCCGAGGACCGGACCGGTTTCGAGGTAACACCTCTCTTCAGCCCGGCTAGCTTGACTCCAAGTGGTGTGGAGTGCCTGGGACCCACGTCTGGGCATCCCCAGCGCACTTAGGGCGGCAATTGCAAAAAACAACAAGTGATGAACTGAATGTGGATCAATGTCACACACTCCCCCAGTCAAAAGATCTGGGCCCAAATCCATCGTTTTTTTGCACTCCACACCACCCTGGGTCAGATAATGGCTTTATGCAAATCAGCTCTGACCCTGTTGCCCCATGGGAACAGTCCAGTCCGAACTACAACAGCCATATCTTTCCCAGACCGGAATCAAGCATCCGAGGACCGGACCGGTTTCGAGGTAACACCTCTCTTCAGCCCGGCTAGCTTGACTCCAAGTGGTGTGGAGTGCCTGGGACCCACGTCTGGGCATCCCCAGCGCACTTAGGGCGGCAATTGCAAAAAACAACAAGTGATGGACTGAATGTGGATCAATGTCACACACTCCCCCAGTCAAAAGATCTGGGCCCAAATCCATCGTTTTTTTGCACTCCACACCACCCTGGGTCAGATAATGGCTTTATGCAAATCAGCTCTGACCCTGTTGCCCCATGGGAACAGTCCAGTCCGAACTACAACAGCCATATCTTTCCCAGACCGGAATCATGCATCCGAGGACCGGACCGGTTTCGAGGTAACACCTCTCTTCAGCCCGGCTAGCTTGACTCCAAGTGGTGTGGAGTGCCTGGGACCCACGTCTGGGCATCCCCAGCGCACTTAGGGCGGCAATTGCAAAAAACAACAAGTGATGGACTGAATGTGGATCAATGTCACACACTCCCCCAGTCAAAAGATCTGGGCCCAAATCCATCGTTTTTTTGCACTCCACACCACCCTGGGTCAGATAATGGCTTTATGCAAATCAGCTCTGACCCTGTTGCCCCATGGGAACAGTCCAGTCCGAACTACAACAGCCATATCTTTCCCAGACCGGAATCAAGCATCCGAGGACCGGACCGGTTTCGAGGTAACACCTCTCTTCAGCCCGGCTAGCTTGACTCCAAGTGGTGTGGAGTGCCTGGGACCCACGTCTGGGCATCCCCAGCGCACTTAGGGCGGCAATTGCAAAAAACAACAAGTGATGGACTGAATGTGGATCAATGTCACACACTCCCCCAGTCAAAAGATCTGGGCCCAAATCCATCGTTTTTTTGCACTCCACACCACCCTGGGTCAGATAATGGCTTTATGCAAATCAGCTCTGACCCTGTTGCCCCATGGGAACAGTCCAGTCCGAACTACAACAGCCATATCTTTCCCAGACCGGAATCAAGCATCCGAGGACCGGACCGGTTTCGAGGTAACACCTCTCTTCAGCCCGGCTAGCTTGACTCCAAGTGGTGTGGAGTGCCTGGGACCCACGTCTGGGCATCCCCAGCGCACTTAGGGCGGCAATTGCAAAAAACAACAAGTGATGGACTGAATGTGGATCAATGTCACACACTCCCCCAGTCAAAAGATCTGGGCCCAAATCCATCGTTTTTTTGCACTCCACACCACCCTGGGTCAGATAATGGCTTTATGCAAATCAGCTCTGACCCTGTTGCCCCATGGGAACAGTCCAGTCCGAACTACAACAGCCATATCTTTCCCAGACCGGAATCAAGCATCCGAGGACCGGACCGGTTTCGAGGTAACACCTCTCTTCAGCCCGGCTAGCTTGACAGGGTCAGAGCTGATTTGCATAAAGCCATTATCTGACCCAGGGTGGTGTGGAGTGCAAAAACACGATGGATTTGGGCCCAGATCTTTTGACTGGGGGAGTGTGTGACATTGATCCACATTCAGTCCATCACTTGTTCTTTTTTGCAATTGCCGCCCTAAGTGCGCTGGGGATGCCCAGACGTGGGTCCCAGGCACTCCACACCACTTGGAGTCAAGCTAGCCGGGCTGAAGAGAGGTGTTACCTCGAAACTGGTCCGGTCCTCGGATGCTTGATTCCGGTCTGGGAAAGATATGGCTGTTGTAGTTCGGACTGGACTGTTCCCATGGGGCAACAGGGTCAGAGCTGATTTGCATAAAGCCATTATCTGACCCAGGGTGGTGTGGAGTGCAAAAACACGATGGATTTGGGCCCAGATCTTTTGACTGGGGGAGTGTGTGACATTGATCCACATTCAGTCCATCACTTGTTCTTTTTTGCAATTGCCGCCCTAAGTGCGCTGGGGATGCCCAGACGTGGGTCCCAGGCACTCCACACCACTTGGAGTCAAGCTAGCCGGGCTGAAGAGAGGTGTTACCTCGAAACTGGTCCGGTCCTCGGATGCTTGATTCCGGTCTGGGAAAGATATGGCTGTTGTAGTTCGGACTGGACTGTTCCCATGGGGCAACAGGGTCAGAGCTGATTTGCATAAAGCCATTATCTGACCCAGGGTGGTGTGGAGTGCAAAAACACGATGGATTTGGGCCCAGATCTTTTGACTGGGGGAGTGTGTGACATTGATCCACATTCAGTCCATCACTTGTTCTTTTTTGCAATTGCCGCCCTAAGTGCGCTGGGGATGCCCAGACGTGGGTCCCAGGCACTCCACACCACTTGGAGTCAAGCTAGCCGGGCTGAAGAGAGGTGTTACCTCGAAACTGGTCCGGTCCTCGGATGCTTGATTCCGGTCTGGGAAAGATATGGCTGTTGTAGTTCGGACTGGACTGTTCCCATGGGGCAACAGGGTCAGAGCTGATTTGCATAAAGCCATTATCTGACCCAGGGTGGTGTGGAGTGCAAAAACACGATGGATTTGGGCCCAGATCTTTTGACTGGGGGAGTGTGTGACATTGATCCACATTCAGTCCATCACTTGTTCTTTTTTGCAATTGCCGCCCTAAGTGCGCTGGGGATGACCAGACGTGGGTCCCAGGCACTCCACACCACTTGGAGTCAAGCTAGCCGGGCTGAAGAGAGGTGTTACCTCGAAACTGGTCCGGTCCTCGGATGCTTGATTCCGGTCTGGGAAAGATATGGCTGTTGTAGTTCGGACTGGACTGTTCCCATGGGGCAACAGGGTCAGAGCTGATTTGCATAAAGCCATTATCTGACCCAGGGTGGTGTGGAGTGCAAAAACACGATGGATTTGGGCCCAGATCTTTTGACTGGGGGAGTGTGTGACATTGATCCACATTCAGTCCATCACTTGTTCTTTTTTGCAATTGCCGCCCTAAGTGCGCTGGGGATGCCCAGACGTGAGTCCCAGGCACTCCACACCACTTGGAGTCAAGCTAGCCGGGCTGAAGAGAGATGTTACCTCGAAACTGGTCCGGTCCTCGGATGCTTGATTCCGGTCTGGGAAAGATATGGCTGTTGTAGTTCGGACTGGACTGTTCCCATGGGGCAACAGGGTCAGAGCTGATTTGCATAAAGCCATTATCTGACCCAGGGTGGTGTGGAGTGCAAAAACACGATGGATTTGGGCCCAGATCTTTTGACTGGGGGAGTGTGTGACATTGATCCACATTCAGTCCATCACTTGTTCTTTTTTGCAAGTTTCGGACTGTTCCCATGAGGCACAGGGTCAGACTGATTTGCATATGGCCATGTCTGAACTGGGGTGGCTGAGTGAGATAAAGAACGGTGATGGATTAAACCCAGATCAGTTGACGGGGGTGAGTGTTTGCATTGTCAACCCTGTTAAGCTCTAATTCCTCGTGATCAACGTGATGTAAAGAAAGGCCACCTCCTGATCTATCCAAACCTTGAGTGCTATGACAGCCAAAGGTTAAGGAAGGATCAGACGAGGGCAATAAAGCCCGCGGGGAAGGGAGGGGACAGCAGGGAAGGAGATCTGAAACGACAAAACAAAAAACGAGAATTAAACCCTTCCTCTCTCTACGGTGATCACAACACAAGATGCAGTATTTTAGCTTCCTAGTCTGTAACAACATCTACCTGTAAAGGAAATGAAAAGGCTGATAACTGTGGAAGATAATTCTCTTCACCCTCTTCCTGACCAGAGAAGACTGTAAGCCTTGCTACTCCCACCTGCAACACAAAGCACAACCACAGTCTCACACCCACTGCTATTTGAGGTATGGAAGTAAACAACTCACTATATAGGTTGCGTACGTACCCCCTTTTGTAAATGTCTTTCTTTCAAAAGGAGAGTCTGGGGAAGGTAGCTGGGCAGAGGTAAGCGTAGACCAAAACAATAATGAACCTGTTCGAGTTACATCACTCGTAGTAATGAAAGTGCAAGTCACAGTACCTCTAGATTCCTGATGGAACAATCAGATGCCGATGTACAGTCAGATTCCACATTTATGACACTCAAAACGGGGCCGCAAGACGCTGTGATCCCAAATGAAGAATAAATGATACCACGCCTGGTACGAGGTGCTGCTTGTGAAGAGATAACGTCCTCCGCACGAGCCAAGGGCCAGGCTCACCAACGGAGGGCAAAAGAAGAAATGTGCAGCAAAGAACATCAAGGTCGGGAAGCAAAGTCTTATCGTCCCCCGCATGAGCTACATGAAGCTCGTCCAACGAGAGGGCAATACCAGATGAGACCCCTTGATTCTTTAGGAAATCGTCCTCCGCATGAGTCCATTAGACTCGCCAACGGAGGGCAATGCAGGTTCAGTAAAACAGCAAGTGGGCCAACAAATCCGCCCTCCGCATGAGTCAGCCTGACTCTCCAACGGAGGAACGGGAACACAGGATGACAAAAAGCACTAATTCCGATAGCGCCTTAGAACAGGGAAAATAGCTGGTAACAAGAACAAAGAGAACGTAGCCAAGCGTCTCTTCCGAAGGGTCAGAGGTGCAAGAATATCCGACACCAGGAACAGGAAATGAGATCCATTTGTAAACTTCCTTTGCACCGCAAAGGACTCTGGGACATGTAGTTTGAATGTCAGGTCGCCATTCAATTCCGTTGTGGCGGCGCTCATCCCACATATGACAAACCCTCCGTCCATCACCACCTTTGGTTTTTCTTTGATCATTTACTTTGGCAGCCTCATTCTGGTGGTGCACGATGGTCAGATAGTAATGGATCATCCAGACTGGATGATCCATCTCTTACAGGAGCAGAGGTGCATTATCAATGTCTAAAAGTATCTTCTGATGCTCTCTCAATGCATAGAGTTTCTGGGGTTCCAGATGGATTTGGTCCTGTCTCAACTGATACTTCCCCCTCAAACAATTCGGACTATCAAGGAAGAGAAAAGGTCTGCTATGAGCAACCCAACTATATCATTGAGCTCAGTAGCTACTGCCCTCATCAATTCAAGCCGTCTCACCAGGCCCCCTTCATTACAAGGACTTTTAAGGGCTCAATATCCAACACCTTCAGAAGGGTCTCAGATATTGAGGTCAGATTAACTTTACGGAGGAAGCCAAGATGGAAATGGCTTGGTAGCTCGCCCACATGGAAGCCTGGAATGACAAAGCGATATTTGGCTCTTCTATGGAGATAGTCATAGAATCAGATGCTAGTCTATGATGCTGGGATGCGAGATGCTGCCCAATATCTACTAGAGGTCATTGGTCGGAATCGGAACTGAACCTTCACATCAACTGCCTGAAGCTCCTGGCATGCTCGTTCATGATCAGGAGCGTCTCCCCCTTGAAGATGGACTACTGCATCCTGCTCAGTATGGAAAAAATCTCAGCAGTATGATATGCCAACAAATTGAGAGGAATCAAATCCTGGCCTGCAGCAGAAAGTGCCAAAAACTTCTGCCTCTTCTGCCTCCAACACTGGATTTCAATCATAGCAGAATACCTCCCAAGCCAGTGGAATACAATTGCAGACTCGCACTCTCGATACCTCAGGCTTTACAGTGATTGGAGACTTAATCTGACGATCTTCTTCACTGTCAATCACCTTTGAGGCCCGTGCAAGGTGGATCTGTTTGCTTCCTGCCTCAATTACCAGATCCCGATCTTCTTCAGTTGGCGCGCAGACCCGGAGGCCCAAGTAACGGACGCCTTTTTACAGGACTGATCTCCTTTCCTGAGTTTTGCATTCCCCCTGTTCTTGATTATCCCCAAGAGTTCTTTCCCTGGTGAGGCGTCAGGTAGTGGAGATAGTTCTAGTGACTCTATTTTGGAAGGCGCAACCCTGGTTTTCTGTTCTGCTGGAGTTGACTTGTGCTCTCTGATGCTGATTCCGTTCCATTGGAACCTGTTGCTAAACCCAGTGGGTCAGCCCTATCTATTTATTCTTTTGAAACACCTATCATTAGAGGCATGGAGGGTTTCCAGAAGAGATGGAGTTTGTCAGGCATTTCTCAGAGTACTGCAACCCACCAGACAAGCATGGTCCACAAGTACCCATAAAAGCTATGCCTCAGCCTGGAGGCATTGGTGTAGTGAATGAGGTGCAAATCCCGTTGAGGCTGATTGTTGCCCATTGATAATTGTTGTTGTCCTACTAGGCATCTTCCGGTATGGCTTACAGATCACTTAATAACTTCAGATCTGCTATCTCTGTGGGTCATCTCCCTTTGAATGGTAAGCCATTGGGTGAACACCATGTGATTTCCAAGCTTATGAGGGGCATCAGGATGTCGGATCCCACTGAACCTAGATATTCCGTGTTGTAGGATGTGAAAATTGTCCTTAACTTCCTGGAACATTGGTCTGAGAATAGATATCAACCGCAAACAGTTATCGGCTAAAAAAGAGGTCTTCGAACTTTTGTAGTTTGAGCCCCCCCAGCTGAATTCTTTCAGATGTTGTGCCCCCCCACTACCTGACGGAAATTTCTGGAATCGACCGCCACAAGCATATCCCGCAAATAATGTTCAATACAATAAGAGTGTTTAGTAAACTGCAGGTTGGTGAGTGGGTGTGGTGAAATGACAGAGGCTTATTACACAGCTCAAAACACCCCTTTCAAAGATAAACTGCGTGCAAATTGTTTTTAGTAGGATGCTTTGTTTTACACATGACATAGATTGATACTAACACCACCAACATAAAAGTGACAGGTGTGCCTGTTTTTCAGAGACGGTCAATCTGTGGATGGATTTTTGCTACTGCCATCCTCAGGTTGTGCTCCACATCCAGTCTTGAACGGTACTTAGCCTTTAATACTGCAAGTACTGAGAACCCAATCTCACATAAATAGGATGAGCTGAAAGGCAAGAGAGTTTTGATGGCAGTTTCTCCCAAAGCTCAATATTCTGCAGACATTTTCAGCCAAGACAGGGACTGTAAGGGAGATAGTGTTTTCAGATTTTTCGAGCACTCCCTAGCTCAGAGATGGTACAGGAGAAACAAATCTTCTCTAGAAATCCTTAACAAACGTTTTAGGCAGCATTATAATGGGATAATTGCCCACCAACCAGTTATGGATCCGAAGACAGTTGAAAGTCCACAGGGAGGGCGCTGAACGAACACCTAATTGAGAATTTCTTAGTGGTACGATAAATTGCATGCCTGAAGCAGTGGGGGTTTAGGACACATCGGGCTTATGTTTAAAAAAAATAGAACTAATAATAAATTAATGATGTTGTCTATTTTACTTCAGAGTAATGTTGTCTGACAGACTGTGATGGCATGGACATGTTAGGGATTTGAGGTGCCCTGGGCCAAAACTATTTTGGGGGCCCCTGTTCAGTAGAGCTTTGAGTTTAAATGATTTACTTTCAGCTCTGCCATACCCTATTTAGCCAGGTTACTAATGGTGCACAGGCGCTGTAGTCGAAATTCTAAAATCGTTTACATCTAATATTCAGAGATAGTGATGTGTTTTCACTGTTGTAACAAAGCAGCAGCCCACTAATTTTACAGTGAATAATATCTGTGATATCCTCCAATTTCTCATATGTGAGAACCCGCTTGGATCTAACTTTTTTATGGTTAATTTTTTTATGGTTGCAAGAAACAAACACATTTCTCTGCAAATGGTAATAGACTCCCTCACATCAATCACATTAAAAAGAAATTAAACAAAATGGTATTTGCAAGAATCTGTTTAGGAATTATTCCAGGCCATCAGGGCAAAAACAGAACTGTCTCTATCTAGGGGCCCCTGGAAGGCTAAATTGCAGTGCAATTAAATGTCTCTTTAGTAATTTAGGATGAAAACCTTGATTGGGTAGGACATGCCCATACTTTGGTACAGGGGTGAGTGAGGTGACAATATGAATTTGGGTGCGCATCTTAGTGCAGAGTGGGACAAATGAATGTATCGTTAGTGGTGGGCTTATTTGAGTGAGATTGCAGATTGAGCAGTGAGGGGGACAGGTGAGTGAGGTGTCACAAGTGCAGGTTGAGTAGGGTGCTTGTGTGACTGCAGGGTGAGGTACAGGGTGAACAGCGCTAGTACATTGTGAGTGTAGAGTGATCACTGTGAGTGGAGGGTAAGTGGGTGAATGGTGTGAGTGCATGGTGATCAGTGTGAGTGCAGGGTGAGGGTGAAAGTGAAGGGCGAGAATGAGGAGCGAGTTATCTGAATGCAAGGTGCAATCCAGACACTTGAAATAACCCAACATGTTATTGACGGCAGCGTAGAGTTTCAAATGTGTTAAACTATTGCTATTATGGCAGTAACCAGGGATCAGGGTGGAGGAAAGAAATAATGTGCTGACCCCTCAACAAACTTCCAGTCTTATGATTAGGGTTGCCAGCTTATTGTCTTGATGTCACAGATGTTATCAAAATAAGCAGTCACCTAAAGCTGTATTTTCAGCACTTGTCTGTGCATACATTGAACAGCAAATATAAATAGAAATATTTTTTAATTATTTTCTAGAGCTGTCTGAATGATCCATGACTGATAATAAAAGAGAACAAGGACAGAAAAGTCACATTACAAATGAATACATACTTCTTTATTTATAACCATATTTAGTGTCAAGACAATCAATTTGCAGGCTGTTTAAACAACACACGACTGGCTGGCATTTTGCACGCTTGCCTGCGTAATTTTAAAAGAAACTTTCAAGGACATTTTAAGGATTTTTGGGGCCTGGGCCAAATGTATTTTGGGGGGCCCTGTTTGCACCAGCTTTGATTTTATGATCCAGTCTCAGCTCTTTCATGCCTTCTTTGGTCAAATACTAAATGTGTGTACATCTGATATTCAGGGATAGTGATGTGTGTTTTCAGTATGTAACATAACAGCAGTTCACTAATATTACTGCAAATAATGTCTGTCACGCCCTCCCATTTCTCATATATTAGGTTCTGTATTGATCTAAAATAAACTTTTTATATGGATGTTGCATGACGCATAACACATTTTGTCTGCAAAATGTCTGTAATAGACTCTTACACATTAAAAATGAATGATAGAAAAACGCTACTTACAACATTGTGTTTAAAAACAATTCAAGGTCATGAGGGCAAGACTGTTGAACAGAGTTGGCTCTTTCACTCACCCGCCCCCTCTCCCTCCCCCCACCCACTTTGAAAGGCTGGGGCCCTGGGCCAGAGCCAACCTTGCCCATGCCTTAAAACGTCCCTGGAAACGTTGTCTCCTATCTGGGAAGAGCTAACTCTCCCAGGAGGGGGTTAATTCATAGAGCTGAAATGCTTCAGCTGCAGGGGGAGGCAAGGGGTCTCCTCTGCTATGATATCGAAAGCGAAGGAACAGGCCTGTCTGTTGATTTGCTCTCGGTTTTAGCAGAGGAGACATCCTGCCTCCCACTGCAGCTGAAGCATTTCAAATTAACCCCTCCTGGGAGAGTTAGCAAGACAAAAGCATGGGCACGTAGTGCCCCATCGATTCCCCTCCCTCCCCCTCCAACCATACCGGAGTTTCGGGGCACAAGTCAGAAAAAAGAAGTCACATCAGGAAGTGATGTCACGAAAGGTGGCTTGCACCATCAGACTCATTGCGTCCCCTCGCTCACCCCTTAGATGTGATTTTATTCTAATTCTTTTAGAGTGAGAAACAGGTGTTTACTCCTGCTTTACATGCTGTGTGTTTTAAAAGTAGTGCCATTTTTCATTTTTGCTCCAGTTATCGAGCTCCCGGTAAAATAAGTGGGGGGACGCCATCCACCCGCGTGGTACCCCGACTTGAGCGGAGTCCTCCAAGAAGATGCAGGGACGAAGGTAAGATTAGAGTGGAGTACGCGCCCCCCCTGAGATGGTGTCGCAACCCCCAGGGGGCACGCCCCACAGATTGAAGAACTCTGGGCTAAACTGACAATGCTGCTTTGTTTGATTTCTCGTAAAAAGGGTTTCAAATGGATGAGCCCTTAATCTTGAGGGTAGAGTTTCATGAAGGTGTTTCCTGTTCCATTACCAGGTCAACAAAATGAAATTCCAGGGTGGTTTCTTTTCCTGCGTTCTCTGCTAATGCTAAGCTTTGTGTAGTACAATGTGTGAAAGCGTATGAGGTGATTACTAGCAAATTTTTATTATGTCCAATGTGTTAACTGTTAATTGCTTTGCAAAAACCCTACAAAACGGTGGCGGCTACCACTTTTGCTGGATGCCCTGGCTTTTATCAAAAGCAAGTATTGACATGTCAATATATGGTGCTCATTCAGCTACACAATTATATTTGAGTTCTTATGGGTTCCCACCCTGTTGCAATGATTTAGATGATTATTCTAAGTGGACAATGGTTACAGCTTGATGCTCTTAGGAAATGATCAGAAGCAATCCTGAACCAGGCAGATGTCTAGCGTTGGCTGAGTGGCCTAGTTCATCATGATTTGATGCATTTTTCTTTTCTGAAGAAGTTGTAGGTTGGTCCATCATGAAGAAGATTTTCTACAGAGTCCACATCCAGTGGTGTTTTCGAGGAGGACGCCTGTTGGGTCCTGTTTTTCCCCGTTTTCCTTGGTTGGAGGATCGTACAGTGACAAGATTCCGGAATTACAGACCTGAGTTCCAGTTCCGATGGGCAAAAAAGAGAGGCCTTAACATGGTGGTTCCAGTTAATATATGGCTGTCTTCATAGTGATTGGAGCATGTGACTGTTGATATGCTAGGGTACTCCTGGGAAATGTAGTTTTTGGTTTTCTTGTTTATAATTGGCTGCTGTCAAATAAATGCAGTAAAGATAGAGAAGCATAACCCTTCCCTCCATGTTCTTATCTCCATATGTGTTTGTCAATCCAGCCACATTATGACTGTGTATCTCTCGGTAGATAGGAATCTATGCAGTCAGTGAGCAATTTTAATATTTAAACAAAAGAGATATAGGACAGTGCGTGTCCTATACACTTTTCTTAGCACTGGGGCTGCTATGATAAACAGTAGAATAAGGAAGCGAGATTAAACTACAAAATAATAGCCTGACTTGGAATTGTATTTGATGATAAACGGAACCTCATATTTTAAGACGAAACAATATTAAAGTGGTTCGTCTTGATGCCCCCTCCCATCCTCCTCGTGCTGTCCATTAGGATGTTAACCCTCTTGACATCAGATGTATCCGCTGCTCGCTTCCCATGGTAATGTTTGTCTGCCCCATCCACACCCAGTCAGAGATATATTTTGATATTATGGGGTGATGTGTAATATTAAGGGCCAATGTGTAAACACTCAACAAACCCAAAGAAAGATTACTACACACATCACACGGAGATAAAATGTACACAATATTTCAAAGGAGCACTGAACTCATCATTCAATGAAACAGCATACAAGGAATGCAAACAAAAAGTACATATTTTTAACCCAGGAACACTGCACACAACACCTTATCTTTGAAAAGTTTCCAGGGGAAAAAGATTGCCAAGAGAAACAACGTACAGACCAGTAATAGAAACAATACCTCGGTTTGCACTATGCTTTAAAAGCAACACTTTATAGATATTTCGCTTCAACTGGTCTGTGTCCTTTTTGTTTGTCACTGTTTATTTTTCCTTTATGGTATTTTGAATTTGTGGGTGCTATGTACTAAACAGCTCCATGACACACCACAGGAGCATATGCAGTGTTCCAACAAATCTGGCTGCATCACCCTTGTTTCTTTTTCACACCAATTCTTTGCATATGATCTAAGCAGTCAGGGAGCAATGACAATATTTGAATGAAATGCATATGGGTCAGTGAGCATTTGGATGTACTGTTCCTGCCTTTCTTAACATTGGAACTGCTATCCATGCCACACAATTCCACTTCACTCAATTCCACTCGATACAATTTTATTCCACACAATTCCACGTAATGCCACACAATTCCTCTCTACACAGATCCAGAGCATGCCATATTGGTCCACCACACGCCACACAGTCACACTGCAATCCACTCAGTCCCACTGCACTCTACATAGTCCCACTCTACTTCACACCATTCCATTCCTCGCAATTCCACTCCACACAATTCCAATCCATTCCACACAATTCAAAGCTGCCCAATTTCACTCCACCGCCCTCCTCACTGCCACAGATGACATTCACACTCTCCTCGACCAGGGCCACACCGCAGCCCTCCTGAGTGAATGCTCTTCATGGTGGTGGCAGTGTCTTTGGTGGTGACCAGGGTCCAGGCGGAGATGGTTGGGTGGCTGGCATTGCTGGATGTAGGTGTGGCTTCGGTGTCTGATGTCTTTTCGTTGAAGTTGTCGTAGAGGGGCTTCATTTTGAGGTGGAAGTAGGAGCTGAGTTTGTTGCAGAGGTCCTAGGAAGGTGTGATGTCTGAGGCTTCACTGGGGAGTCTGGTGAATTCCGAATCATGCTGAAGAGTTCCTTCGAGTTGCGAGAGTTGACGAGGATTTTGTAATGGATAAAGGTCCTTTTGGTTGCTCTTATGCGTTGGTGGTATTCTGTCATGACGTTCTTGTAGGTGGTCCTATCTTCTGGAATTTTGCTGTTTCTCCATAATTTCTTGAGACGTATCCAGGTGCGTCTGGATTCTCGGAGGTCGGTGGTGAGCCAGGTGGATTTCATGGGGAGCTGTCTGTTAGAGTTGCGGAAGGGGGAGAGCGTGTCTGTGCAGTTGGTTAACCATGTGTGTAATTCATTGGCTGTAGAGTTGACGTTGGCCGTGGTGGGAGGGGGATCGTGGTTGAGGGTGGAGATGAGGTTCTCCTGGGTGACCTTGCTCCAGTTCTTTTGTGGAAAGCATGGTGTAGATTTGTGAGTGGTGGCTTTGTCGAAGGAGAAGTGTACACAGTGGTAGTCCATTAAAGATGGTTGTATGGTGTGGCTGAAGTGGATGTTGCTCCCTCCTGCGAAGATGGGGTTGAGAGTGTGTTCTACCTTGTGGGTAGGGGTGGTGACAATCTGCTTCAGTCTGATGTTGGCAAGGTTGTGAAGGAGGTTGGTGGAGTTGGGGGTCGTTGAGGTTGTCGAAGTGGAAGTTAAGGTCTCTGAGCAGTATGTAGTCCATGGAGGCAATGGTGTGGGACACGATGAGGTCAGTGAAGGTTGTGGTGACCGTGGTTCGTGGTCCAGGAAGTCTGTAGTTGAGGGTGCCGCGTATGGTCATTCTGGGGCTGGTCTTGATCTGGAAATATTGGTGTTCCCTGTGGTACGAGGAGCGATTGGTACTGGAAGTGGTGAGTAGGAGGGAGTTCTTGTGCGTGATGGTGGGACCTCCTCCTGGGTGGTTTGGGCAGTCCTTCCTCTGGATTTTGTATCGGTCGGGGATGGCGGTAGCGATGTCGGGGACGGAGGTGGAGTTGGTCCAGGTTTCTGTGAAGAAGGCGACGTCTGGCGCGAGGGTGTCGAGGAGGGCTCAGATCTCTACTGCGTGTCTGCGCAGGGAGCATACGTTGAGGAGGATGTATCTAAGGGGTTCGAGAGTGATGGTGTCCAGTGAGAGGGCTGTAGCTGTGGGGTTGCAGAGGTTGGTGAAGGTTTGTCGGCAGTGTCGGCAGGAGAACTGGCCATGGGTGTGGTTCGGCATAGACAGCTGGCAGTTGCTGTTCATTCCATGGTTGAGTGTGTGGAGGGCCGCTGAGTCATAGCAGTGGGCGGTTGGAGAACCAGGGTCCCTGGCGCTGGTCACGGTTGGGTCGCGGACAGGTGCAGACGGGCTTTCCTTTGGTGCGCCCGCAGCGCGCCCTTCATTAAATAGGAAACGGGAGGTAAATGCAGCTTGCAGGTGGGAACCAGCAGGGGGGGAGGGAGTGTGGGGGTAGCAGTGGTGAGAGGGATAAAACAAGGCAAAAAATGGCAAGAGGGGCACAAGAAGGCAAAAAACAACACAACAAGAAACAAAAAAGAATAACAAAGAATAAAAGGCAGACAGAAACCAGGCAGAAAGAAAAAGACAGACAGAGGCAGAAAACAGAAAAGGCTGGCCGAACAGACCAGCAGAACAGCAAGGCTCTCCCACTGGACCAACAGGGATGAGGAGCAGGTAGGAGCCTGCGGGTGAAGGAGGGCCTCGAACACCTACCAGAAAGAGGTGCTGTGGGCACCGGTACAGAGATGGAGCTGAGCGAGGGAAGATCAGGGTACACTGGGCAGGAGGTGAGAGGTCCTGCTCAGCCTGCCGCAGAGCGGCCACCATTAAATAGGGAACAGGGGAGGGAAACACAGATGGGTAGCATGAGCGAGGACCAAGAGGGCCGCGGGTGCCGCAGCGGCCATAGGGACACAACAAGGCAAAAACCGGCGAGAGGGACACAACAAGGCAAAAAACGGCAAGAGGGACACAACAAGGCAAAAAATAAAACAACAAGGCACAAAAAAGAATAACAAAAAATAAAAGGCAGACAGAAACCAGACAGACAGAAAAAACCAGACAGGGGCAGAAAACAAAGAAGACTGGCCAAGTGGACCAGCAGAAGAGCATGGCTCTCCCGCTGGACCACCAGGGATGAGGCTCAGGCAGGATCCTGCTGGTGGAGGAGGGCATCGAACATCTACCAGAGAAAGGTGCTGGGGGCAGCAGAGCACAGACAGAGCTGCGCGAGGGGAGAGCAGGGTTCACTGACCAAGAGGTCAGAGGTCCTGCTCAGTCTGTCGCGCAGCGGCCGCCATTAAATTGGGAACGGAGGAGGGAAACCCAGTTGGGAGGTGGGAGAGGGAACCGGCGGGGGGGAGTCGTAGCGGGTCCCAAGAAAAGAAAATGGTGGCTACAACTTTTCTGTCAGGTTGCGGCCAGCCAATCAGATTCTTTCTTTGGTGCGTGAATCTGCGGATTGAACCGCGGTGGATCCGAGAAGTATCCACTTCCCTGTATATCTATATATTTTTGTACCTTTAATATCTCTAAAACTACTGAACAGATTTACATCACACCACAAAAAGTGTGATCTGTATAACCAAGTCTACATTTCTTCCAAATTTGGTGTAACTCTGTTCAGCATTTCAGGGTGTAGGCTTGTTCAACAGTCTTATGGGAATTAAATGTTGTGAAGATTCGTCAAGCGGGGCCAAAGAGATATATATATATACGACATGTTTTGTCTTCTTAGTGACAAGCTTCGCTATATACCCAGTACCTACGCTTTCCAGGTACGAGTAGGACCCCTTCCTAACAAGGGCAACGCGGCAGGAAGCTGTTCCGGATTTTTCGGGGACTATTTACTATCTCCGGCGAGGAGAAAGCTGCAACGCCCCTGCTTTACCGTCAATGTGTTTCAGCGGGACCGCAACCAGAGCCCTTTGTCTTCGGTGCTACGGAGACCGGATCTGAGTTTTTGAACCCCGGAAAACACTAGGGAAACGGCAGAAGGAAGTGTGCGCGACAACTGGTAGGACACTTATTCCAAATTATCAGTTTGTCGTTGAAGTGCATTTGCAATATTAGCCACAACCTAAGCGCTTTGAATAATGGCCGCCGACAGACTGCGCAATCGAGCTCAGGCAGCAGATTCCATGTTTTTGGATTCCCTGACTGGGGGTTCTTTGAGCACTATGCCTTCTTTACAGGAAACGGGAACGACGACCACGAAAGATTTATTTAAAAAATTAGAACGCGCTATGCGCGCCGAACAATCAAAGTGGTGGGAACATCGATCTCTTTCCCGCTATTTAGAGGTGGGACGTGTGCCCAGGGGGTTGAGAAGTACTATTGCTCCCAGCTACGAAAATCCAGATCTGGCTATGTTAGCGGAATGGGCTGAAGCAAATCTCAACTGCTCCAGTGTGTATTTGCGCATTTTAGTGAAATACGCTGAAAGCGATCGCATCAAAATACAAACTGAGATTGATGCCTTGGAGGATGAAATATCCAAACTAGAAGTCACGGATTCAATCACCAAAATGAGAGCCGATATGATGACTCGCTTGGCTAAGGAAGAAGAAACTATAAAGAAAAGAAAAGCCTTTATATTCGAGAGAGATCGAATTGACTACCTAAATGGACAGGTTTTCACTTTGCCAAAAGACATGATGCTGTAAAGGCGAAAGCACGTTCCAATATCGTGACCCAACAAACAAGAGAAGACACCTTATTACCAGAAACTTCCTTCTCTGGCCTAAGCTCTGCGGTGGAGAGTGATCCAGAAGCAGACCCAAGCCGTGAGGCAAACTTGGGGTTTACCAAACTTTCCCTAGCACAGGAGGTCGACTGCCTGTGCCAGGATCGACGCGAGACTTTAAGATCTCACAAAACCCGCACACCAAGAAACAGAGGGCAAACTTCAAACGCTGGCAACACCGGAAATGTTGCATCCGGAACCTCAAACGGCAACAACCCGGGCAAACAGGGACATTGGAAACGGAATCAAAGGAAAACACGGAAAACAAAGCAAAATCAGTAGTCAACCTCTCGAATTTGAAACTCACTCCAGCGGAGACTGCTGTACTCAATTTGGGATTGTCGTATTGTCCTCCGTGCAATATGAACTACGCTGACACACGCATGGACATATATAGATTTACACGGAAACTCAAACTCAAAAAGTTCTTTGAACAACATCCTAAAAAGAACAATTCAACTGAGATAACATCAAGTCCCATTATGACCAGCAGTCAGAGCCAGGCAACTTTCGATATTCTTTGGGGTCTACAAAATGAATCAGCCTCTGAAATTACAAGGGAAGTCCCATTAATTCCAACTGGACAACAGATCACTCCTTTCAAGCCTAAATCCACCTTTCAACCTATTATGGTCCATGACAATTTAGATACATTTCAGGAGAGTGTGGTTCGTGATATGAAACAACTATATACCACAACAAACAAAAAGAAGTTTCACATTTCCAAACAAAATCGATGTTATAAACAACTGATCACAAAATTACAGAAGGATCACAACATCATTGTGAAACAGGCCGATAAGGGCGGAAACGTGGTCCTTTGGCCCAAAAACATGTATCTCCAACAGGCGGAACTACAACTTAATGATACTTCGTGTTACCGCAGAAGTAACATCCAGATTGTCAAGAATACGTGGAATGATCAACATCAGAAACTTCAAGCTTGGAGAAGTGCTGGACTGCTCACACATGAGGAGTTCAGATACCTAAAAAAAGATCACCCTGTTATTCCCTCATTTTATCTGATCCCAAAGATCCATAAGGACATTGATACACCACCGGGCCGTCCCATCATTTCGGCCATTGACAGCTCTTTGGAACATGTTTCCAAATACATTGACTTCTTTTTACAGAGCCATGTCAAGAGTCTCAATTCCTATGTTAGGGATTCTTTTGACTTTTTAGGCAAGATTGAACATTTCGTCTGGGATGAGAACATGGTACTAATGACTTTGGATGTTTCATCCCTTTATACCTCGATTAGACATTGTGATGGACTCAAGGCCTTCGACTATTATTTAAACAAGCATTTACCTCAATCGATGGCACACAATAAGATGCTATTGGAAATGACCAGAATGTGCCTCGGACAAAACTTTTTTATCTTCAATGGCGTAATTTACCATCAGGTTAGAGGTGTGGCGATGGGGGCCTGCTTCTCACCCAGCTACGCGTGTTTACACGTTGGGCTGTGGGAGGAGCAGGTCCTAGTCGGCCAACACCACGATCTTATTTCTAACAACATTGTTTTGTATTTGCGTTACATTGATGATATTTTTCTTATTTGGAGAGGCAGCCATGATAGTGCCAAGGCTTTTGTTGATTTAATTAATGTGAATAATGTTAATTTGAATTTTACTTCCAATATGAGTTCAGAATCTATCTGTTTTTTGGATGTCGAGGTATTTGTGGAAGGCACCACTTTGAATACGAGACTCTACAGGAAGCCCAGTGCAGGGAACACCATTTTACATTCCAACAGCCAACATCCAGCTCACTTGATTCGGAGCATTCCTTTTGGGGAAATGCTCCGAATCAAAAGAATCTGCAGTACGGATGCCGAATGTGCGGCTGCACAGGAGGCTTGCAGGTTACGTTTCCTGGCTAGGGGCTATTCTGTTGAGAATCTCACTAAAGCGATCAGGCGTTCTAACTCAGTTAGCAGACAGGAGGCATTGATTTCTAAAACTAGAAATATCCATTTGGATGTTTCCTAGGCAGGGGAGGTTCAAACCAGTTCCCCACATGTCATTTTGACATACAATCGCCAACATGGGGCTCTTCGGAAAATCCTTAACAACAATTGGAATCTGGTTCGAAGTGATCCAGTAATTGGTCACAAAATAGACATCAAACTAGTATTGACATTTAGAAGATCGCCCTCGATGTCCAAGGCTCTAGTTAGTAATACCTTAGAACCCCAAGCCTCAACCACTTGGTCAGCACTCAAGAGGGGTTTCAAGGCGTGTCCACAATGCAAAGCCTGTCGATTTGGCAGCAATAGGACGCACTTTAGAAGCCCCTTTCATGAGCATCCCATTGCCATTTCCAAGTGGCTCACCTGCAAAACTGATTATGCTATTTATGTGTTGGAGTGTCCGTGTGGGCTCCAATATGTGGGCAATACCAAACTGCCAGCCCACAAACAGATACTCCAACACATACGCGCAATATCAGGGCACGATCAGAATTATCCGGTTGCCAGGCATTTCCAGGATAAACATTAAGGCATACCTGATAAGCTCCAGTTCTTTTTAATTGACTGTGTCGAAGTCTCAAGGAGAGGAGGTGACCGTGAGGCCAAACTCCGTCTTCTTGAGACAAGATACATTTTGGAGCTCAATACAAAAAATCCTAATGGCCTGAATGACAGGGAAGATCTCTATACTTGTCTCTAGGATTAATCAGTATGCCCATAAGACCTGTCCGGATTTATTGAATATTTTCTTGTTCCCCGTATGTTGTTTCCATTTTTGTATATAGTATTGAATAATTTTTTTAATACATCATCAGTATGAATTTTTATGAGAAAAACATTTTTTAGGATTTCATTCTGGAATCGTTTGTCATAACACTTGCACTTTATTGCTAACTTTGCACTATCACTACATGCACTTTTTGTATTTTTGGCAGATATTGTGACTGGCCCACTTGGGCTCTATTTAGATTTCTTGTACATGCTGTCTCATGAATTTGGATTGACGCTGCTGTTTTGAATATGAGCATATTACTTTGATTCTTTATACAAACTGGATATTCAGATTATGGGCCAATGCTCTTGTACACAGATGAAATTATTTGTCGTGTATATACATTATTACTATTTTTTCTACCGGTTTGTACTTTGTAAATATGCTCTTTCATTTATCAATTGAATATCGGATTTTATTAATTGTGAAAAAGTATTGGATAAAAACTTGATATGTCATTATGGCACTTTTCTTGTTGATAGCATAAACGCAGCGTTTTAATGCAAAGTATTTTTTCAATTTTCATGATACGTTTCCATGCACTGTCACTTTAAATGCCTTGCTCACTGTCATGCAGTTTGTCATGTGATCAAGCCTTCTCGGAGGCGAAACGCGTCATGGCGG
Source organism: Lissotriton helveticus (assembly GCF_964261635.1). Taxonomy (NCBI): domain Eukaryota; kingdom Metazoa; phylum Chordata; class Amphibia; order Caudata; family Salamandridae; genus Lissotriton; species Lissotriton helveticus. Next base: position 594,586,751 of record NC_136063.1, on the reverse strand, counting down.
CAGCGCTGGGTTCTTCGAATTAAACCACCCTTGCACCAGCACATTTGGGTCGACTCTTTGTTGCTTTCTATTCGACATTTTTTGTCTTCTTAGTGACAAGCTTCGCTATATATATATATATATATATATATATATATATATATATATATATATTCACTGAAAAAACCATAGGTTTCACACCAGTTATAGATAGCTGGACATTTTACTCATACAAAACCATTGAAATTCCCCCGTTATAGTTAGTTGTACTCACTATAACTCGCGCGCCCGCAATCCACTTCTGATGATGTCACATATTACGTCATTCATGACATGGTCAGTGACATTACTGATGACATCTCAAATGACATCACTGATGGCACCATCCATGTGACAATGAAATACACCTCATCACACACTAGTATAATATTTTTTGCTCACTGTAAAATAGAAAGTGCCCTATTTCAAACCATTGACACATCAATAGTATTTTCTAAACATCCACTCAGTGAATCATAGATCTATACGCACATCTAATCACTTACCTATAGATTCAGTGTTATATGCAGTGAATAATTAACAGAACACTAACAAATATACTTATATGCCTATTTCAACTTTACACACCAGCACATATTGTATTCACTTATAAAGACATCTTATTGACTTATGCAAACAATGGATCATACTTACATTTACTCACCTACACACTTTTACAAACACCACTTCATCTATTCATTTATACACTTAGTGTGTTATAAAATGACTATTAGAAATATTCAGTTCTCCATACAGTGACTCATACAATCACTAAGTCTTAGGCTCACTTAATTAGATATAACTGTAACATACACTGCTTTTTTATGCAGATTTAATGGAGATATACTATTGAGAGACATATTTAATCACCACCACACCCATAAACATATACACTCACTGAAACAAGTGTTCTAACATGTAGTCTTAACCTCATTTACCTACTGAATGAACTATTCACACATTTTTAGGCAATTACATACCCCCCACCAAACCACATAGATATTCATTTACCCATACAAATACTCAGTTAAGAAACCAATAACAAATATAGTCTTTAATATACCAATTAAGTCAAAGCAATAAAGACTTTAACACAGTTAAATAACTACATATTATATATAGTGAGACTCTACAAATTAGTCAAGGAAACAATCAATGACACTGTTACTAAATCCATCGTTCACACATTTATATTTATATATCCACTCGTTCTTCAATGCAAAGTAGTGTATTTATAATACATATTTAAATATCAAAGCAAACCACAGTCACTGGATGATGTCATCAGTGATGTCATTAGTGATGTCATTTGAGATGTCATCAGTGATGTCATCAGTGATGTCACTGACCATGTAATGAATGATGTAATATGCGACATCATCAGCAGTGGATTGCGGGTGCGCTAGTTATAGTGAGTACAACTAACTATAACGGGGGAATTTCAATGGTTTTGTATGAGTAAAATGTCCAGCTAACTATAACTGGTGTGAAACCTATGGTTTTTTCAGTGAATTTCAAAGGTTTTTTTAAATGCTAATTCCTAACTATAACAAGTGTGAAACCTATGGGACCTTATTTACGAGCCCTTTGCGCCTCCGGAACATCACTTTTTGTGACGTTCCGGTGGCGCAGAAGACTGAGTGATATTTATCAGGCAGGACTAAGCCACTTTTTGTTGCGTAATCCTGCCTGATAAATATCAGTCCCTTTAACGCAGTGTCCTGCGTTAAAGGGGCGTGCAATGGGTGTTGCTGGGGGCGTTCCCAGCAGCATCCATGGACTTGAGTAATTTATAGCATCCTCAAAGTCAGTCTTTCAAAAATTCCAAAGTATAGGACATGATAATCCAAATCCAAATGTTTCTCAAGAAAAGTCATAAACCGTGTCCGTGGGTCATATCTGCCCAAACGCCGATATTCCGAACGATTGAAAATGACTTTTCTTGAGAAACATTTGGATTTGGATTATCATGTCCTATACTTTGGAATTTTTGAAAGACTTACTTTGAGGATGCTATAAATTACTCAAGTCTGCCCGAATTGTGTGGGTAAAATTCATACCTAGTCACTTTGAATAAGAATGTACTTACAACTCGTCTAACATTTGGAAGAAATATCTAGTCATATGACAACAGGATACCGACATAACTTGAAGGAAATAAGAACGCCCTAAAGAAGTTCTGTTGTACAGAACGAAAAGCGTCGGCTGGCTGTGGTACATAAACTTAAGGAAATTAAATGCATTTGTATATACACCGAGATTCCGCGCTTCAATAAGGACTCTAAGTGATATGATTTGATTGGACTTGTTGTGCAAGTGGTGCTGTGCCAAACTTTGGAATATTCTCCACTACTCTCTACTACTCAACTACTCTCTAATACTCACTCTCTACTACTCATTCTCTACTACTCTACTACTCTCTACTACTCTCTCTCTACTACTCACTCTTTACTACTCACTCTCTACTACTCTCTACTACTCACGCTCTACTTCTCACTCTCTACTACTCTCTACTACTCACTCTCTACTACTCTCTCAACTACTCTCAACTACTCACTCTCTACTACTCACTCTACTACTCACTCTCTACTACTCACTTTCTACTACTCTCTTCTACTCACTCTCTACTACTCTCTCTCTCTACTACTCTCTACTACTCACTCTACTACTCACTCTCTCCTACTCTCCACTATTCTTTCTCTCTGCTACTCACTTTCTACTACTCACTCTACTACTCACTCTCTACTACTCTCTACTACTCACTCTTAACTACTCTCTACTACTCACTCTCTACTGCTCTCTACTACTCACTCTACTACTTACTCTCTACTACTCTCTACTACTCACTCTCTACTACTCTCTACTACTCACTCTACTATTCACTCTACTACTCTCTACTACTCACTCTACTACTCACTCTCTACTACTCTCTACTACTCACTCTTAACTACTCTCTACTACTCACTCTCTACTGCTCTCTACTACTCACTCTACTACTTACTCTCTACTACTCTCTACTACTCACTCTCTACTACTCTCTACTACTCACTCTACTATTCACTCTACTACTCTCTACTACTCACTCTCTGTTTCTCTCTCTACTGCTCTCTACTACTCTCTACTACTCACTCTCTACTCTCTATTACTCACTCTCTACTCTCTACCTCTCTCTACTTCTCTCTACTTCTCTCTCTACTAGTCTCTACCTCTCTACCTCTACCTCTCTACCTCTACCTCTCTACCTCTAAACCTCTACCTCTCTCTACATGCACACATATACACATATATATATGCATATGTATGCATATGCATTTATATATATGTATGTGTACATATATTACCTACTGGCGGTCGCCAGTAGGTATATATAGTTAGGATTTTTTCTCTATGGGTTTTTTGAAAATTCTATGTCTAATAACTTTGGCGTTTGTGGACGGAATTGGCTGAAATTTTCAGGAAAATGGCACATTTTGTTTCTGAGCAGCCCTTGAAAATTTGGGGGGGGTTCGTCAAGGGGGGGCCGAGAAAAAAGGGGGGTCCCAAAACGTGTTTTTAACATTGAGTTTTCCATAGGGCGGTTGGCCTCACTTTTAGCCCGAACGGCTGAATGGATTTGCACGAAACTTGGCAAAATTGTAGGGACTGGTAGCCCGATGTGCCTTTTGTAGGTCTCAATATATGTGCTCCAGTGGATTTTGAGAAATTAACGTTTAAAAAAAGATATATATCTGTAACAGCGGACCGGGCAGCGCACTGGTTCGCGGACTTTTCGCGCAACGGAGCTTTGTGAAGCGAAGCTGATTGGTTCTCCGGCGTCTGTCAACATTCCAAACAGTCCGTAGCGGCCGCCATCTTGTCTCTCGGTAGGATCGAGAGACAAGAGGAGGCCGAAGCGAAGGGGCAAATGACCATAAGGGGGCATAGTACATTGTCGCTCACCCCCTAGGTTTGATGTGGAGGTTTTAAAAGGGCCCCGCGGGGCAAAAAAAAATAAAAATAATAATAATCGAACAGGTGAATGGATTTGCACGAAACTTGGCAAAATTGTAGGGACTGGTAGCACGATGTGCCTTTGCTAGATCTCAATATATGTGCTCCAGTGGATTTTGAGAAATTAACGTTCAAAAAAAGGTATATATCTGTAACAGCGCACCGCTTCGCGTACTTTTCGCGTTACGGAGCTTTGCGAAGCGAAGCTGATTGGCTCTCCGGTGTCTGTAAACATTCCAAACAGTCCGTAGCGGCCGCCATCTTGTCTCTCGGTAGGATCGAACAGCTGAATGGATTTGCACGAAACTTGGCAAAATTGTAGGGACTGGTAGCCCGATGTGCCTTTGCTAGGTCTCAATATATGTGCTTCAGTGCATTTTGAGAAATTAACGTTCAGAAACAAGATATATATCTGTAACAGCGCTCCGCTTCGCGGAGATAAAATTATATGTGTATTACCTAGCTGTTGCTAACACCAGTTAGCGACGGCTAGTAGAAGATAGCGACCATCTTGGGCCCCACTTTGCATGTGAGTGATATTTATCACTAATGACATGCAAAGTGGGCATGCCAAGATGTTAGCGACTGGAAACAGTCGCTAACATCGCTATCTCCTATTATCAACTTTTGGAAATATTCGAGATAAGGGCGAATATCTCTAAAAGCTACCACCTGCCCTGAGCAGTTCTTAGCCATGTTATCCAATGGGAGGTGGATAACATGGCTAAGAGCATTAGCTCGGTAATGCATGAATATCGCTGAGTTTTCAGCGATATTAATGCATTGCGGTCGTTTTTTATCGTATTTCCGATAAACCTTGATAATAGCAAGGTTTATCTGCGATAATTTCTGACGGTAAAAAAATCGTTGCTAAGCATCGTTAGGGATAAATATCGCTTAACTTTGGTAATATGCCCCAACGTCTGTTAACGTTCGATTCGAAGGAAATCAGGAAGTGTTGAAAAACATTGTCTGCGCCATCTTGTCTTTTTTCAAATGCCACACTTTTGTCGTGCACGGCAGCCATTTTAGATGCCTTGACCAGACCCACTCTGTGCACGCTGTCGATCCTTAGCATGGCTCCCCACCCTCGCAAACATCTCCCCCAGGCAGTGGTCTCCCCCGCTCTCTGTCTTATGCATGGGTAATAAACCTCCCCCATCTGCGCTGCTGTTCCCTGAGAATCACACCCTGTGCCCGCCCGACACCTCCCTTTCGCCCTATTCACTACCGCACCCTCTGACACTCCTTTTCCTCTGTGTCCGATTGTCCAGGCTGGTCCTAGGGTATCAGCTAGCCCTGCAGATGTAGTTTATGGCCACAGCTGTAAAGAATCACCCCTCTTCAAAGGAGTTATAGTAGATCAAGGCCCACACTCGATGAGATTCGTCACAGCAGAAGCGTTGCTATTATCTGAAAACCATCCTGTATTGTGATTGGGGAGGGGACCGAGCCTGAAGCGGAAGATTCCAGGGATGACTGTTTGTACATCAAAGTTTTTACAATTATGTGTCACATTAAAAATATATAGCACTCCGACAAAGTAGTAAGATTATAAAACTTTAATAATTTATAAATATATACAAGAAAACAAAAATAGTAATAACATATAAACATTTTTAGGGAAAAACAACGAAGTAGCGGTCGGCTGTGCGAATAGTCCCAACGCAGCACAACGTCCAGATTTCCGGCGTGGGGCGTCGCGGGGGGTGGGTCATCAGTAGCAAACTGTTGTGCGAATAGTTCCAAGGCAGCAGAACGCGTTGAAATCTAGATGACACGAAAGTGATGTCTAGTAAGTTGCCACCCAGCAAATAACGGCATGGGGCGTCGCGGGGGGTGGGTCATCAGTAGCAAACTGTTGCGCGAATAGTTCCAAGGCAGCAGAACGATGGCACCAAGGTGATGTCCAGTAAGTTGCCGCACTGGTTTTGGTATCCTACAATGCTGCTCCGAATAACGGCGTGGAGCGCCCCGGGGGAGGCGGCGTGAACGGGCCTCTCCAGGTGGAGTGTCATCTGTTGTAGTGGGGCGCCCCTTTACCGTTTCAGTTGCCATTCCGTCCGTTTTTGGTCCACTGTGTCAAAAGCCGCAATTCAGCTGAGTTGCGCCCACTCTTGCGGTGCAGCGATAGGCGGCTGTCACAGGACTCTCAAAATGGCGGCAGGCTGTTTCCTTTTTGGGCCTGGTCCACTGAAATGGCCCTGGGACACCTTGGAAATCGGACGCTTGTCTGCTAGGTCTTGGACCTCATTCTCGAAAGCGTCCCCTCCGCCTTGAGAATTCATCAAAAGTTTTGGGGGCTCCGACTCCTGCAGGCTTCTGGTGGGGAGCGGCTGCCATGATTGCTCGCGGAATGACCACGACTGAGCTACGAGATGGTGGTGCTTTCATGCTGACGCCAGCTTCAGTCTGAAACATCCAGAAACAAGGTGGGGCTTTCATCGTTTGGGGAAAAAAAAAAGTTTTCATCCTATGAAAAGTGTTGTTTTTAGGTCACATGATCAAGCCTTCCATCATTAGGAAACCAAAAGTAAAATGAACCAATGAAAAGTTTTATAAACAAGTCACATGACCTGTTATGCGGCATAGGGTGTAAAATTAGGAGAAAATACGTTGGCACGTGAGGCGGCGTCAGTAGCGGACCGATGTGCAAATAGGCCGAAGGCAACACAACGCGCCAAGATCTGGATGGCACCGAGGTGGTGTCCAGCAAGTTGCAGCACTGGTGTGGCCATCCTACAATGCTGAAAGTCGGCGTGGGGCGCCCCGTTGGCCTGTGAGTTTGCGTCAGTAGCGGACCGATGTGCGAATAGGCCGAAGGCAGCACAACGCGCCAAGATCCGGATGGCACCGAGGTGGTGTCTAGTAAGTTGTCGCACTGGTGTGGCCATCCAACAATGCTGAAAGTCGGTGTGGGGCGCCCCGTTGGCCTGTGAGTTTGCGTCAGTAGCGGACCGATGTGCGAATAGGCCGAAGGCAGCACAACGCGCCAAGATCCGGATGGCACCGAGGTGGTGTCTAGTAAGTTGCCGCACTGGTGTGGCCATCCTACAATGCTGAAAGTCGGCGTGGGGCGCCCCGTTGGCCTGTGAGATGGTGTCAGTAGCGGACTGATGTGTGAATGGGGCCAAAGGAAGCGCAACAATATTTTCTACTATATTTTCAGAGTAGAAGACACCACAAGGCGCTGAGATGCCAAGATCCGGATGGCACCGAGGTGATGTGTAAGTTGCGGACGGATGTGCGAATGGGGCCAAAGGCAGCTCAACAATATTTTCTGAAGAGAATACACCACAAGGCGCTGAGATGCCAAGATCCGGATGGCACCGAGGTGATGTCTAAGTTGCGGACCGATGTGCGAATGGGGCCAAAGGTAGCGTAACAAGATTTTCTGTATGGAAGATACCACTAGGCGTTGAGATGCCAAGATTCGGATGGCACCGAGGTGATGTCTAGGAAGTTGTGCCACTGGTGTGGCCATCGTACAATGGTAAAAGTCGGCGTGGGGCGCCCTATTGGCCTGTGAGATGGTGTCAGTAGCGGACTGATGTGCGAATGGGGCCAAAGGCAGCGCAACAATATTTTCTGACTGACACCACAAGGCGCTGAGATGCCAAGATCCGGATGGCATCGAGGTGATGTCTAAGTTGCGGACTGATGTGCGAATGGGGCCAAAGGCAGCGTAACAATATTTTCTGTATGGAAGATACCACTAGGCGTTGAGATGCCAAGATTCGGATGGCACCGAGGTGATGTCTAGCAAGTTGTTGTGGTCATCCTACAATGCTGAAACTCGGCGTGGGTCACCCCATTAGCCTGTGAGATGGCGTCAGTAGCGGACCGATGTGCGAATAGGCCGAAGGCAGCACAACGCGCCAAGATCCGGATGTCACCGTGGTGGTTTCATAGTTGAGAGGCACTTCATCTGCAGTGGGGCGCCGAGATCCGGATGGCACCGAGGTGATGTCTAGCAAGTTGCTGTACTTGTGTGGTCATCCTACAATGCTGAAACTCGGCGTGGGTCGCCCCATTAGCCTGTGAGATAGCTGTTCTTTGGATTTGGGCCTGGTCCACTAAAATGGCCCTGGGACACCTAAGAACTCGAACGCTCGATTTTTTTTCCCTTTCCTGTACATGCAAAAAAAGGTAAATGCCCGGTATGTTACACGCTTCATCTGCCACGATGAACTCTCCAGAGGAACCGAAAAAATATATAGTTGTGGTAACTATACTATGCATCGTCATATGGAGAGGTGGCACCAATTAATTATAGTGCTGCATAAAAGAGAGATTTGGAGGAGAACCCCTGACCTGCTAGTACATTCATCAAAGAAGTGGCACTGAGAGCTTCAGAGGCAAGGGAAACGGTCCCAAATATTTAGAAGAACTTTGGAAAGATTAAAATGACATGTTTAGATTGTGGTAAATTAATTTCATGTGGGCAGATGAGTGTTACTCTAATAAATACAGCATATGAACATCATCATAGTCGATGGTTGGTAGAGACATTTTGACTATATCCTGGACCTGCCCGTCCTCGCCCAAAATGGCGCCGGAATAAATGGGACTCGTAACTCCTTGTTGTGTACTGGTTGCAGAACCTTGAAATCACGAGATACGTATGCAGTTTTGAAGCACATGGCGGGCGGGGACGAGAATTGATTGAATATTTCGACATCCCTATTGATATTAAGTTCTGATGTGTTATTGATTACTGTACTGTTGAAAATTCGAATTAACGTCACCCATGGTACTTGCCCGCAAATGTATATCTAGATAATTTTATTGTAACTGGCCCTGTCGTATTTTAATTATAAAATGTACATCCACCGATTCCGTAACTGTTAGACACCTTAGTTTTTGCAACCTAATGGCCCGCCCGTTACGTTCCTCTACAGTGTAAATGTCTATTCATCATATACGATTACAGTTTGCTCTGTGGCAGGCCCACGTGGTTATAGGCTCGTATTTGTATAATGAAATTTTTTACAATAAAGGTTTTTAAAAGAAAACATGGTAGTAGTGTATACATTGGTAAAGTTTTTAATAATAGTCACTGTTTTAGAATCATTAAAAGGCAAGTGAAATAAAGCAGACCAATTACATGAAGGGTAAAAGGTATAATACGAAGGAACGCAGTAAAGATAAATGGTCAAGGGCTGTTGTGTTTTCTATTCCTGCAACATAAAGTGATCGATAAGAATCTCATATTCAGGCGTATCGGCGACTAAGACAGCAGGTCGACCCTGTTTTGCTCAACGGCTCCGTCATAGAACGAAGAAACGCTCTTTTTCTCGAAAAAAGAATATATTTTACTTGCAGGACAGTTGTAAAATTTCCGGGAAAGTACATTAGCCTGGAACATTATAACATATATTTAAGAGAAAATAATGTTCGGAAGTAATTAAAAGCGTAATTTTTAGGTGATATGACCAAGGCTTTCATCATTAGAATAAGAAAAGTAAAATGAACCAATGAAAAGTTTTATTAACAAGTCACATGACTTGTTATGCTTACGTTACGCGCTGCGCGCCCCGGATGACTTCCGGATGCGCTAACGCGGCGCGTCATATGACGCATTACGCGACAACGCAGGTCCAGAATATAGTCAAAATGTCTCCACCAACCAGCGGTCGAAACACAACCCCTTTCAGCAGGCTAAATAGTTCTGTTAAATGACAACAGAAAGGACAGGCAACAAGAACCATCAGTCAAAGAGGGGAGGGCTAGTTCTTCTCTACCGGGTTACATTGGGGCGCTACCGGAACTGATCGAATTGGTAGTCTACAGTGTTTCTGGATGTTTCAGACCGAAGCTGGGGTTAGCATGAGAGCAGCACCATTTCGTAGCTCCGTTGTGGCCATTCCGCAACCAATCATGGCAGCCGCTCTTTATCGTTATTTTGGGCGGGGTGGGTGGCGGAGCCGAGCTGTTTTGCAGCCATCATTGTGTGGAGTTCAGTTCATCTCACTAGTTTTGTATTTGTCATGAGGGGTTGTTCCTAATGTTTCTATTTTAGCGAGGTCAAAAAGAGATCCCATTAGTGGCCTACTGATTTTGCTCGATTCCTTTTCTTTTTTTTTACACGATTTTTCGTTATCTGCAAAGACTAAACAGAGTATTGCGACTCTGTGTTTGTTTGTAAATAGAGAATGAACCAAAGAGAACTAATTCTAAAACAGTAAATACTTGGATAACAATCAATCAAATGGAGAGAGAAGCAGGCACGACGGATTACAACGGGGGCAAAGGCCTGCGTTAACTACCTTTCACTATCTGCAAAGAGAGAGTACTCCTAATAGAAATGAGGGGGGGGGGGGGCACCATTCAAAGCAGATCAGTGTGCATAAACACGAAAATGTTTTCACTTACCACGTACTTGACATTCGACAGCTTATGATATTTGCTATTAAAAAACCATTGAAATTCACTGAAAAAACCATAGGTTATAGACCATATATAGTTAGGAATTAGCATTTACAAAACCTTGAAAATTCACTGAAAAAACCATAGGTTATACACCATATATAGTTAGGAATTAGCATTTAAAAAACCTTATTTTACTCACACAAAACCATTGAAATTCCATATATAGTTAGTTGCACTAACTATATATCGCGCACCCGCAATCCACTGCTGATCATGTCACATATTACATCATTCATGACATGGTCAGTGATGACATCTCAAATGACATCACTGATGAGATCACTGATGACATCATCCAGTGACTGTGTGTTTCTGTAAAGTTTAAATATGTTTTACATATTGAAGAATGAGTAGATGTATAAGTGTCTGGACGAAGGATTTAGTAGGTGCATGACTGAATGTATGAGTGAGTGATTAAATGTGTCTCACTGAGTGCATGGGTTAGTGAGTAAACTGTCTTAATTTGTGCATCATTATGTCTGTTGTTCTGTAAACTGCTGCATGTGTTGATCAGTAGCTATATGATTAACTATATGGGTTATTGATTGATTGTCCAAGTATTTGTATAGGAGACTGAGTGTGTGTGTGGCTGGCTGGGAGGTGTGTGACTCTGTGCAGATCAATGTGTACTTGTATCAATGATTGTATAAGAAAGTAAGTATGTGTTAGTATATGTTTGAAAATGTAAGGTGCTCTATGTTTAACTGTATAGACAAGAAAATGGAAGTGTGATTGATTCTTTACAGGACTGACTAGGTGTGTGAGTAACTCCATGGATGAGTGGCAGAGTGTAAGTGTCTGTATAGTTGTATGAGTGCATATGATAGTGTTGTAAAGATGAGTGATTGTATGTATGAATGATTGTATGGGTGAATGAGTGAATGTGTGTGTAGACGTAGGAATCAGTGAGTACGTATGTAGTAACTAGTATTGGTGTGTCAATGGTTTCAAAAATTATACTCTGTATTTAACACTGGGTGAAACAGAGGTTATATTAAAACGTGAGGAGATGCATTGTATTGTCACATGAATGATATCATCAGTGATGTGGTCATTGATGTCAAATGAGATGTCATCAGTGATCTCATCAGTGATGTCATTTGAGATGTCATCAGTGATGTCATCAGTGATGTCACTGACCATGTCATGAATGATGTAATATGTGACATGATCAGCAGTGGATTGCGGGTGCGCGATATATAGTTAGTGCAACTAACTATATATGGAATTTCAATGGTTTTGTGTGAGTAAAATAAGGTTTTTTAAATGCTAATTCCTAACTATATATGGTGTATAACCTATGGTTTTTTCAGTGAATATATATATATTCACTGAAAAAACCATAGGTTATAGACCATATATAGTTAGGAATTAGCATTTACAAAACCTTGAAAATTCACTGAAAAAACCATAGGTTATAGACCATATATAGTTAGGAATTAGCATTTAAAAAACCTTATTTTACTCACACAAAACCATTGAAATTCCATATATAGTTAGTTGTACTAACTATATATCGCGCACCCGCAATCCACTGCTGATCATGTCACATATTACATCATTCATGACATGGTCAGTGACATCACTGATGACATCACTGATGACATCTCAAATGACATCACTGATGACATCACTGATGACATCTCAAATGACATCACTGATGACATCTCAAATGACATCACTGATAACATCTCAAATGACATCACTGATGACATCTCAAATGACATCACTGATGACATCACTGATGACATTTCATTTGACATCAATGGTCACATCACTGATGATATCATTCATGTGACAATACAATGCATCTCCTCACACTTTAATATAACCTCTGTTACACCCAGTGTTAAATACAGAATATAATTTTTTAAACCATTGACACACCAATACTAGTTACTACATACGCACTCACTGATTCCTACGTCTACACACACATTCACTCATTCACCCATACAATCATTCATACATACAATCACTCATCTTTACAACACTATCATATGCACTCATACACCTATACAGACACTCACACTCTGCCACTCATCCATGGAGTTACTCACACACCTAGTCAGTCCTGTAAAGAATCAATCACACTTCCATTTTCTAATCTATACAGTTAAACATAGAGTACCTTACATTTTCAAAAATATACTAACACATACTTACTCTCTTATACAATCATTGATACAAGAACACATTGATCTGCACAGAGTCACACATCTCCCAGCCAGCCACACACACACTCAGTCTCCCATACAAATACTTGGGCAACCAATCAATAACCCATATAGTTACTCATATAGCTACTGATCAACACATGCAGCAGTTTACAGAACAACAGACATAATGATGCACAAATTAAGACAGTTTAGTCACTAACCCATGCACTCAGTGACACACATTTATTCACTCACTCATACAGTCAGTCATGCACCTACTAAATCCTTCATCCAGACACTTCTACATCCACTCATTCTTCAATATGTAAGACATATTTTAACTTTACAGAAACATACAGTCACTGGATGTTGTCATCAGTGATGTCATCAGTGATGTCATTTGAGATGTCATCAGTGATGTCATCAGTGATGTCATTTGAGATGTCATCAGTGATGTCATCAGTGATGTCACTGACCATGTCATGAATGATGTAATATGTGACATGATCAGCAGTGGATTGCGGGTGCGCGATATATAGTTAGTACAACTAACTATATATGGAATTTCAATGGTTTTGTGTGAGTAAAATAAGGTTTTTTAAATGCTAATTCCTAACTATATATGGTCTATAACCTATGGTTTTTTCAGTGAATTTTCAAGGTTTTGTAAATGCTAATTCCTAACTATATATGGTCTATAACCTATGGTTTTTTCAGTGAATTTCATTGGTTTTTTAAAAGCTAATATCTATAGCTGTAAAATGTATTCTTCTTTAAATCAAAAAATATATTTTATATGTTTATTAATAATTTTTTTTATTATTATTTTTTTTTGTTCGCTCCCGGTTCGCGAACCGGGAAGCTTCCCGTTAGCTCAATGTGGTGCCGCGACCCGGTCCGCGAACCGGTAAACGTTCCGTTTGCGCAACTGCCGCGTTAGAAATCAACATCGTGACGCGTCGCGGAAGCGCGACGTATCACGTTGTCGCGTAATGCGTCTTATGACGCGCCGCGTTAGCGCACCCGGAAGTGCTCCGGTACGCGAACTGAGACGCGAAGCGCAGCTCCCCGGAAGCGATCCGGGGCGCGTTCCGCAGCGCGTAACATAAGCGTAACAGGTCATGTGACTTGTTAATAAAACTTTTCATTGGTTCATTTCACTTTTGGTTTCATAATGATGTAAGGCTAGGTCAGGTGACCTAAAAATAACACTTTTCATTGGTTTAGAACTATTGTTTTTCCCAAATGATGAAAACCCCTCCTTCTTTCCTCACTCTGACTTTCATCTTTGTGAGAGGAAGACCTTTTTTGATATTTGAGCAATGGCTTCATTGGTAGCTTCAGCTGGTGGACCCCCACCACCACCACCACCTCCTCATGGGAAGAGAGGACCACCTCCACAGTTCATCAGCAACACAGAGGAGGAAGAGGATGAACAAGAGGAAGAGGAGACAGAAGGACCACAGTTTTTACAAGAGGAGCTCCGGGTTTCTCATCGTAAAACCAGTTTTATTTGGCTGTTTTTTTCAATCCCTGAAGGGCAGAAGAAAGTTAATGCTAGATATGTGACGTGCCTCATATGTAAAGAGGCCTTATCTAGAGGCACCTTAAAAAAGTATAGCTTCGGCAACTACACCATGCATCGTCACATGAGCAGGTGGCATCCATTAAACTACAGCCGGGCAGAGATGCGTGACCTGCAGGACAACCCATCAACTCCTGTGGCCACGACATCAACACAAGTATATTTGACAGGACCAGAGGCACGGGAAACCGTGCCAAACATTCAGGACAACTTTGTCCATATGAAGTTTACCTGTTTGTATTGCGGTGCATTACTCTCATGTGGCAATATGAGCATTACCTTAATCAACCGAGCTTATGAAAATCACAAGTGCTCTAAACGCCCCAGAAAGTAAATTTTTTTTTGCTCCTGTTGAGCCCTTTCCAATGCCTGTTTTTTGTTGTTTCCCCTCCCAAAAAAACAAAAAAAACATAAAACTGTTCAAAAAATACAAAAAAAACAAAAAATGTTCAGAAAAAAAAAAAAAATATAAAACAACAAAAACATTTAAAAAAAAGTTCTTTTCAGAACTACCTCCCCTTTCAAAAAAAATTGCTAGAATGTTTAGCACTCTGGCAAGCTGTATTTCTTTTGGTTCGCTTCCTGGTTCGCTCACCGGTACGCGAACCGGGAGCGAACCCAAAAAATTTTTTAAAAAAAAAAGAAGAGTAAGTATAAGGGGAGTAAACAGAGAGTAATGTTAAAACAAAGACAGCTATAGGGTCTAAACCAGAGATACTGTTTAATAGATTTATTTACCTAAGAAAAGAGGGAAGAGGATATAATTGTGAAAAACAAAATAGATAAGGAAGTGAAAGAAAAAAAAGAGAGTAGAACAATAACAAAGAAGAGTTTCTTAGAGAATATGAGTGAATGTTCAAAATAAGATTAAAACATGTGGAATAACAGAGAGAAAAAACAGAAAGCAGAAAAGAAGAAGTAACAGAAAAAGAATAATTGAAACAGCAAAGAAATGTAAATAACATAGGGCCATATTATCAACATAGGTAATAAAAGTTTTGCAGCTTTTATCGGCAGAAATGTGTCGCTTAAGCCGCTTTTGCGGCAGAAAACTGCCGCTAAAACCACTTTTGCAGCAGTTTTCTGCCGATAAAAACAGCAATAATTTTATTGGCTGTGTTCATAATATGCCCCTTAGTGTGCTTCCACTACACAGAAAAAGCATAATGAACAAGTAGTGAAAGAGTGATCAGTCAAAGACACTAAGAGTAATAGAGACGGAGTGAGTGAACAAGAGTGAGGAACTATGAGAAGAGAGGGACTGAGAAAAGGAGTGGAAGGAGTAGAGTAAGTAGGTAATAGAGAAAGGAATGAGGGAAGTAGCAAAGGCAGCAAACTGAGGGTTAAAGAAATGAAGCAGTGGAACTAATAGTAGGTGAATGTGATAGAAATGTAACGAAAAGAGTACAAAACATTTACCTTATAATTGTCGTTAACTTACTGACTTGTAATTTTTATACTTTCAATCTGTGAAAGAGATAACAAACATTTGAAAAATATTAAAACATGTATTTAAAAATGAGAAAAGACAAGGGAAAAGATTGAAGGACAAACAGTTTTTCAACAACTTTGACACTTACAGAAGCTTCTGCTTCTCCAGGCCCCCTACACAGTCCTAAAGATATACATTTTAAACTAACAGTATCTTGATGCAGATGAAGTGAGGCCTATCTTGGAACATGGTGCATCTTTTGCACTGCTGTTGTCTCACAAAAGTGACGCAATGGCAGCGCAAAAGAGGTGCACAATCATCATAAAACTGTTCCTAACATTTTAAATGATTGTTTCAGGATGGCAATAAGGTGTGTCCTATCCAGACGTTTGTTTCAGGTGAGGCCTACTCAGGGTTGCAGATCAAATTTAGACTTGTTCAAGAGTACAGAGGAGATAATACATGTGCAGGCCAACCAATAAAGTTCAGACTTCCTCTGTTTCCCTGGACAGGCCTAAACTTCATCTGCACAATGTGATTCGTAATGTTAGGAAACACAGGTAATGTATTTGAAAAACGTGCAATTTCTTTTGGTCATTTCACAATCACATCACTTGTGTTTCCTTTGGTTAGGTATCTCATTGTACAGATGTAGTCCAGCATATGAAAGAGTACGCACTGCATGCAACAACTTTGACACTTACTGAAGCCTCAGCTTCTCCATACCCCCTACACAGTCCTAATTATATACATTTTAAACTGACGGTATCTTGCTGGAAATGAACTGAGGCCTATCTTGCAACATGGTGCATCTTTTACACAAAATTGACAAAAGAGGCACACAGCCTTCATAAAACTGCCCTTAACATTTTAAATAATTGTTTCTAGATGCTGATAAGGTGTAACCTATCCACAGATTTGTTTCAGGTAAGTCCTACTCAGGGTTGCAGATGAAATTTAGGATTGTTGAAGAGTATAGAGGAGATAATACATGTGAAGGCCTACCAATGAAGTAAGTCATGTCCACTTCACTCTTGAACAAAGGCCAGACCTCTTCTGTGTCCGTGGACAGACCTAAACTTCATCTGCACAATGTCATTCGTAAACTTAGGAAACACAGGTGATGTAATTGAAAAATGTGGAGTTTCTTTTCCTCATTTCACAATCACATCACCTGTGTTGCCTTTGCTTAGGTATCTCATAGTGCAGATGTAGTCCAGCATATGAAACAGTACCCAGAAATGCACACTGCATGCAACAACTTTGACACTTACAAAAGCTTCAGCTTCTGCATGCCCCCTACACAGTGCTAATTATATACATTTCAAACTAATGGTATCTTGCTGGAGATGAACTGAAACCTATCTTGCAACATGGTGCATCTTTTACACAAAACTGACCCACAGCGGCGCAAAAGAGGCGCACGGCCATCATAAATCTGATCCTAACATTTTAAATGATTGTTTCAAGATGCCGATAAGGTGTAACCTATCCACAGATTTGTTTCAGGTAAGTCCTACTCAGGGTTGCAGATAAAATTTAGGTTTGTTGAAGAATACAGAGGAGATAATACATGTGCAGACCTACCAACGAAGTGAGTCATGTCCATTGCACTGTTGAACAAATGTCAGACCTCCTCTGTCTCCTGGAACAGGCCTAAACCTCATCTACACAATGTGATGTGTAATGTTAGGAAACACAGGTAATATAATTGAAAAACGTGCAATTTTTTTTGCTCATTCCACAATCATATCACCTGTGTTTCCTTTGCTTAAGTATCTCATTGTGGGAATGTAGTCTATCATATGAAAGACTACGTAGAATGTGAGCACTGTATGCAACAACTTTGACACTTACAGAAGCCTCTCCTTGTCCATGCCTCCTGCACAGTTCTAAATGTACATCATAAATGCAAACAGTACAGAATTAATTATACATGTTAAATGGTTTATTTTTGCTGTTCTCAGAATGTATCAAATTTCACTAAAAACAGTGACTTGAAGGTATTCATCATATAACAGCGGGGAAAAAAAACACAATCAAAATGATTGTGTTTAAAAAACCCATACAACATAACAAATCAGAATTCAGAACTCCTTAAAGTTAACTTACTTTCCATGACGTCGAAGGATGTCCTATGAACAGCTTACACTCTGTTGTGCTGTTATTACTTTCAACCCGCCACTTTCTGAAAGAAAACCTCCATCGTTTTGAAAAATATGTTACATACAATAAATGACTTCTCGCTCTCTACCACACGTTTCCACAAGGCCAAATCATGTAAGAGCCATTTATAACTCTTGGAATTCTTGTAAGCCAATCCCGTCATTTTATATTTCCGCAACTTTCAGAATTAAAATGTTGAAGATCATTTTCACAATCCTGGACTACTAATATCTTACCCTTCTTGCTCACTCATGTTCTACATTTCCTATGACACTGATACTGCTTACTATGAAGCAGACTTACACTACCTCTATGACTACTACAATTATTTAATTCTCTACATCACTTTTAATCACAAAGCAATATAAAACAGTAGACAGCATTGCAGACTTACATTCCCTCTACTCCATGTTTTGATTGGCTGCTTGAATTAGCTTATAAAAAGAAATAGTTTTTCTGAACTCATTCAAAGTGCAGTTATTTTTCCATGACGTCCAGTGTTATGGTAAGAAGTTATGTCTCTGTACTACACTTATCCTCAAGGCCAAATCGTGTAGGAGCCATTAGAACTTCTTGAAATTCCTCAGAGCACATCCCGAGATTCTTTCCCTAAAATTTTGGTTTTAAAAACACCAGGTAAGAATTTTTAAGGTCATACGGCAATTTTTTTGTGAAAATTAAAACAGAATCGTTGCAGAATGACCAGCCATTTCTAGACTTTAAATAAGCTGTGTAATGTCCTGATGTTATTGAAGGACCGTCATGATATATAATTGCTGCAGTTACAAAAGTCCTTCCTGATATTGACAACTGTGAAGCCACAAAATTTTTAATTAAAGTTGTCAATTTTGTTCCATCAGGCCTACATCGTTGGAACATTAAAATGACATACTGGCCATATGTTCGTATAAATAATGTTGACATCATTTCAGATTTACATTGGCTACACTCCATGTTGTGATCAGCTGCTTTTACTAGCTTATTAAAAGAGACTGATTTACTGTCTGGCAAAGTTAAATATATAAATCTTTCTGAGTCTACACTAGTAGTACTTGATACCCTACAGTTCTCGCAGTCATGCTGCCATTGATAAGAAAGCCCAAACAGTTGATCTACATCTACACCTTCAGCATGCAATACATCAAGTATATACATTAAAAACTCCTGACAATCTTGCTGAATATTTTGAGAGAATTGTGTTTGACCTGAACATCTGTCTAACAGATTTCGAATTTCAGACACACTTTCTATTTTTGTTCTATCAGTGCTACATTTCTCTAACACAGAATTTAACAAACTGCAAAATCTTTGATCAGAATTGACCACAATCTCTTCTTTTACATTTTCTAGAGAAAACAAAACATTAACCACTACATTAGCATAGCAGTTGACACCAGAACTGTTTTCAAATTGAAAACCAACAACATCTTCAACAGAATCCTTTTTGTTTCTGCTTATAATTTCAGGTTCATCGACTTTTCGTCTTTTTGCTACAACCTCCCTAGTATTGGTCACATTTCTTCGTTTCCGGCCTACCACACGTTTCTCAAACAAAGGATATTGAGGCAAATGTGGCGCATACTCTCTTCTTAACCTATTGTATTCCTTAACACAATCTAGATCCGCACAAATGTTTGTGACATCACACTCAATCAAGTACAATCCCGATAAAGTTCTAACTCGTGACAATGCCACATATGCCATACCCTCCTTGAACACAGAACTGCCAATATTCACCAATGCACTGTCTACACTTAAACCTTGCGATTTATGGATTGTCACCGCATATGCCAAGCAAACAGGAAACTGCTTACGGCGAACATATAAGTCTTTTACAAGCAAAAATCTAGCAGAACAACGACCAATTAGCTGTACTTTCTCAATGCCATCAAATTTAATTTTTAAAAATTCAATTCCATCTCTATTTCTGTATTTCACAAAACCAACAACATTACCCATTGATCCATTTACCAGACCTCTTTCAACATGTAAATTCCTTCTTAAAATTATACGGCAGTTTAAGCACACATTCAGAGTCTTTTCAAAACCTGTAGTTTTAGATATAGTCTTCTCTAATGAATCCAATTTTGTTTTCAAATTCTCAGACAAAATAATTGTTGATCCCATATGCTGTACTCTGTCATTAGCTTCCAGTTTCACAATCTCTTGCTTTTCTAAATGCAACATTTTGTTGTTGAAGATGGCACATTCTGCAAGAGTTGGCATCAAACATATTCCAGATTTCTTCTCAGTAATTTTCTGAAAAATATTCTCAGGCACAACATCTTGTTCTGGATATAAATTTGACAGTAATCGTGCATGTAAAGCTTCTTTCCCATGCTCGGTCACTTTTCCAATTCTAACATCTTGTAGAATATTCTTGTAAACTTCATCCTTCGCCTGACGCATATTTTCATGCAGTTCAGCATAATTGAAGTTTAACCATATATTGACGTTGCCAATGCTCCCTAGGCACTTCCTGGTATCTTCATGCGTGAGCATTTTGAACACAGGTTGTCCTTTCACTGGTGTCAGCTGCAGAAGATCTCCGAAAACAATGATGTGTTTGCCACCAAATAACACATCATACTCTGTTTTGAGAACTTCTTGCATTCTCAAATGTACAAAGGCAAGCATGACATTGGAAACCATGCTTACTTCGTCAATGATAAGAAGTTTCATTTTCCTTAAGATTCTTGAAACTTCACAACAAGCATCTCCAGATAGCTTGTGATATTGTAATTTGTTGTCATGCTCCACTGGCAGCATCAGTAAACGATGTAAAGTAATCCCTTTAATGTTATGTGCTGCCAGTCCAGTTGGAGCGGTGACAACACAAGACAGCGATGACTCAGTCCTTTCCTGCAAATAACATGAAATTGCTTTAATGAGGAAACTTTTTCCAGTTCCCGCTTCTCCACTCACGTACAGTCGGACAGGCTTCAACGACGTACATGAGCACTCTTTCTTCTCATGACTTAATCCATGATCAATTTGCTTGGTAACTTCATCATATATTTTCCTCTGCTCAACGTTGAGTTGTCTTTCCAAGTCTTCTACGTTAACTGCATCCTCCTGAGCATGTGCCATGGCTCTTTCCACTTCATTCATGGCAGTGGCAGCTTCATTTTCGATAACAGGTCCTCCTAGTGGATCCTGACTCAATGAAGCAGAACTCTGACTGTCCTGAGAACTGTCTCTGGCAATCTCGGCTGCAATCGTTGCTTCCTGCTCGATTTCCGCATTCAACATTTCTCTATATATTTAGGAAAAGCAGGACATTCTATGGTCTCCTTGGCGGCAGTGAAAGAGTCTTCGTAACAGAGGAAATCTCCAAGCAGTTCCTCTTCTGCACGCCAAGGCTTGAAAAGTTGCAAAAGTGCTAAATAGAAAAACTCCTTTTTTTCAGGAGATTCGCCACTCAATTTTCGATGGTTTACCAAGTGGCATTTTCTTTGCTTGACCAGACATCCCTCACTTCCAATTACAGCATACACTCCTTTCTCAGTATCTTCTTTGATGTTCCTCTTGAATATGTAATTTTGTAGAACCTCATACAGACAAACATTCTCGAGGTGACTGCTTCGATTTGGATGATATGTATCCAACATGTTGGTCTTCAAAATGTCGGTACTCTTTGGCTCCTTTTCTGCCAAATACTCAATTTCCCGCATAGGTTTCAGAACTCGATTACGTGTTGCAGCAAGACCAAGACTCGCCCAAACGATACTCCTAGATTTGGCATAGAGACTTGCTGAAGACAACCGGTCAGAACATTCGTAAGCTCCGATTTCTCGATGCGACAACATCTTCAGACTGAAACTGTACAACTTCTTACTGAGGCTCTTTTCATGGGAAATGTCCTCCCACATATCCTTCAATTCTGTCTTTTCTTTTTTGGTGATGTAAGATGTCACATACCGAGCCACAGCCATACAGTTATCAGCCACAAACTGTATATCCATGTTAGCATTCCACATGGACAAAATCACTGGGTTGTAGTCGTTGATGTACTTGGACTCTTCGTTCCTCTTCAAATTGTATGTGTTTTTAGGTGATTTCTTCATCACATTATGTCGCAGCGAAGACATCAAACTGTTTACTCTTCCTTTAGAAATCACCGGTCGTGGAAAGCCGAAACGACATTTGGTGTAGAACTTGTCCTTGTTTCGGAATTTACGACGACAGTACTTTCCACAACGATGGCTTTGGAAACGTAGAACTTTTTCTCTTAGGCTTTTCTTCTCCTTTGCATTTGGAACAGCACACGTAGAATACTGTTGTATGAAACTCATCACTGAGTCTTCTGGATCTGTTCCAAATTTAGGTGCATCCTTGATCCACAACAGCATATGTATGTGAGGAGCACCTCTTGCTTGGTACTCCTTTCTCCAGAAGAAATCCAACACCTCTCCAAGAGGTGGATTCTTCTTATTCATGATGAAAGACATCATAGCTTCAAATCTATGATTGAAGTACCGGCATACATTGACTGGATCCAAAGAGCACAGTTCTCCGGGTGTCTTGAATTCGATGTTTTCGATGTTTCCATTTGCCTCTCGTAGAAATTCAAGTAAGTCTTCCCAGCCATACTCGGCACAGCTCAGAGTGAGGAACCATGTGGGAGTTCCTAAGTTCCTCAGCATACACTTTAAATCACCATGACGACGGTACCAGTACTCATTAGTACCACGCTAACACGCCATGAGATTAATCAGGTGAGAATCCAAAATACTGTCTTGGACATTGACTTTATCCATAAAGTCACTTGCCGAGATGTTTTGCATGTGTATACCACTTTTCAAGATGTGGTTCACTGCATATGACAGTCCAGACAGATCGCTTTCAAACAGGAGATGAAACAAATAGGGAATACATTGTCGAAACCTAGCATCTCCTGCATACAATCGCAAAGTCCGGTATTCAGAAGCAGGAATTTGATGAGGTCGCTCATCATATCTTCCTCCCTGACCTGTTGGAAAAAGCTGTGGGAAACACCGAGCTTCCAAACTTTCCTCCCAAACACTAATGGGACTCCCTTTGGCTTGTTTCATTTGAAACAACTCAATAGCATTCCCCATGACTTCCTTGGAATGCAAAGGATGAACACTATAATGTTCATATATTTCTTCACTAGTAGAGGGTTCTACTTTCTCAATTTGACCAGCACACAAATCGCTATCATCTTCCTCACTTACTTCCTCTTCTGCAACATATATATTCTTATAGTACTTATTATATTTTTTTCAAATACAATGTTGCCTTTTTGACTTTCCTAACATCCACTAAATCTTGCCATATTTTCTTATTCTTTGTCGGAACCCCATTAACTAAGATAACCAGAGGGTCCTCTTCCACTTTTTCTACTCCAATTGTGTTAATGTTTTTCTTCAAATCTAGAGCAAATAAACAACTCTTCCCTTTAATCCTCTCTGTAAATCTGATGGAGGCAATTTCCCTGTCTTTGGCTCCATTCTTACAATAGCCTGAAAGGGATGGATACTTTGAATCAAAATAGATTCATAAGTATTTAAATCCTTCTATTCAGAAGGAATCTCAACCAATTCCAGATTATTATGAACTGCTCTAGCAGGCATCTGGTTTTGATTTAATTTGCTACAACAATAAGTACACACACGTTGATCCGATCCCAAATCAAAACAATTTTCTACCATCAAGTATGTTGTGAAATCCTTCCATTCACTATTATTTTCCCTTTCACTTTTTGCATATAAATCCACTAACTTAGTCTGATTCTTATAATAAGTGCGTCGACAACACACACAAGTGAAATTAGGCCTCTCACTTGATTTCACCTGAAACGTCGCAATTTCCCTCTGAAAATTATCTGTACTGGAAACCTGTACACTATCTTCCACATTACCCTCTTCTTCTTGGTCAATTTCAACATTCTCCTCTTTACTTCCAAAGTAACAAAACTCAATTTCTACACAAATATTCTTCACATCTATTTCAGAACCATGCAAAAGAGCAGTGCATAATTGTTTAAGCATAACTGCTGGACTCTTAGCATAATACAACATTCTAACTAATTTCCTCACTTTATTATGATGCACTGCTAGCATCCTGAAATGATGAAAAACACTCTGGCATACTCTCCTGGAAAGACAAGCCAGTGAATGACCATGCAAACCTGTCACTTCTCTCACTCTGCAAGGATCTAATTCTTGCAACAACTTCATTTTCTGCTTCAAACTTTTCTTATTAAATGTCCGTACAAAATCACAAAGCAAATTGATGGAATCCTGTCGCACTCTGCAAATACTACTACACTTCCAGGTGTACACAGGTCCCTTAGGACGTCTTCCTAAAACCTCATTACCTAACATCTCTTCTGCCTCTGTTGTCACAAGTTTTTCTTTTTCAACTGGACAACCATCTTTCACTTCATAAGCTCGACCACTGGTGTCAACTGCATGCACCAAATCATTATCCTGGAAATAACTCTCCTCATTAAAAAATGCCTCACAACTTGAACTATGCATCCATTCTCCGGAAAAAACTTCACAAAAATTACTAAGATTAACTATTCTCTTCCATCTACTATTTGTTTTGAAATCATAAATTGCCTTGTTTAGCTTCCTAATTCTATTGATTATCAAAATAAATAACTTACGTTTAATTTCAAATGCCTGATCAATAACTTTCTCAACTTTTTTTTTTCTCTTATAAAAAACCACTTTCTGTTGACCTTTCTTAATATTTTTTAACAAATTGCCAATTATCCTGTTGCGGAACATTCGTTTACGAATGTCCCTAAACTGTTGTTTCCTTCTACTATCATGCACAGAGTTATCTCTTGCTCTAGCAGTAACATTTTTGATTGGCCTTTCCTTTCCGTTTAAATTGCTTCTCTTTTTCTGGACTGAAACATTTTCTGTAGTAATACTTTTTTTACTACAAATATTTCTTATGAATGTTTTTGTGGTCTTACCCGGTGCTTTCTTGGTGACTTGACAAGTTTTTTTGCTAGAGGACTGCTGCATTATTTCATGGACCTGCTCTCTTTGACGTTTTGCAGCCTTTCTAAGTCTATCCTTGGTTGGCATGCTGAAATCTTGAAATGATCTGCAGTTGAATCTGTGGTAAAATATAATAAAAAATGTTATTAACCACTATTACCAAACAGTAAATCAATAACAGTCATCAAAAACTTAACACACTACTTCACATTTTTACATAGAATATTTTTTAGTGCTTGGCAAATTTAGAATACAGAAATAGCAGAAAAGAAATGGAATTCATATTCATTTTACCTGTGCTGTTTTATATGTGAATCTGATCTAATTTTATGAGCATATTTTAATATTTTATTGAAGACACTACACATAACCTGTTTTTGAAGGTGTGTTTGATTTAAAATTAAACAGTTTACATTTTTACTTTTCATTTATTGTAAATTTTAAAAATAAATGTTTATAGTTCCATAGGCTCAAGCAGGTCAGCTTCCCACCCTATGTCATACAATTCTGACAAATCTGCATCCTCATCATGTTCTTCTTCATCCTCAGGATTTAAATCATCCAAGGGATCTACTTCCACTGACGTTTCAATTATGAGTTCAATGATGAGGTCAAGATCAACTGATTGCTGATTGTCGCTCATGTTGATGTTGTCGTTATCTTTAAAGAAAGATAACAACAATGAGATGTTGCAGAGTAAGAGACAAATCTCAGAGATTATAATAGTAAAATTGTTTAACAAGAGTAACATTTTGCAGCTATTATTTAGCCATGTCCAGCGATGCTGATGAGGTGAGGCCTATATCCAAGTTTTCAGTGAACAGGACTCATCTCTTCTTAACATTGGATAAGCCTCACCGACTCTGTGTCCCCTGCTCATACTTAAATGTACAGGGGCAGATTTATGCTAAGTGGCGCATCCCCACGGATGCACCAGTTAATGTGCACCGCTGCTCTGCCACCCATAGTGTGCCGCATTTACAATGTGGAGCACCATTGAGCAAAAACAGCACAGATGCGTCACGCATCTGTGCCGCAAAAGCAGCACATTGCAGGAATCACGTCATAAGCGCGACATGTCTACTGCAATGCACAGGAGGAACCCTCACATTGCATGGTGCATCACTTCTTATGCCTGTTTCAAACAGGCGTAAGGATTTGATTCAGCAATGCTATAAAGCTGACTCAGTGAAATCTTCTAAATTTCACTGTGTTAGTTTTACAGGGCTTTCTTGCAAATTAATGCATACCTTGCAACAAAACACCTATATGAAAACTGACGCAGGTTTCATGTGGCACAGGAATTTACAACATGACACATCTGCCTAGATGCATCAATTTTTAAATATGTCGCCACATAGCAAATCTTTTGCACCACCGCTGCGTCACAAAAGTGACGCACAGCAGCGCAAAAGAGGCACACGGCTATCATAAATCTGTCCCTAACATGTTAAATGATTGATTCAGGATGACGATAAGGTGTGGCCTATCCAGAGGTTTGTTTAAGGTGAGGCCTACTCAGGGTTGCAGATCAAATTTACGCTTGTTGAAGAATACAGAGGAGATAATACATGTGAAGGCCTACTAATGAAGTAAGTCATGTGCACTTCACTCTTGAACAAAGGCCAGACCTCTTTTGTGTCCGTGGACAGACCTTAACTTCATCTGCACAATGTCATTCGTAAACTTAAGAAACACAGGTGATGTAATTGAAAAATGTGAAGTTTCTTTTCCTCATTTTACAATTACATCACCTGTGTTTCCTTTGCTTAGGTACCTCATAGTGCAGATGGAGTCTAGCATATCAAAGAGTACACAGAAGTTGAGCAGTGTATACAACAATTTTCACATTTACAGAAGACTCAGCTTCTTATCTTGTTGGAGATGAAGTGAGGCCTGTCTTGCAACATGGTGCATCTTTTGCATCACTGCTGCATCGGTTTCATGTGGCACAAGTTTTTTACAGCATGACACATCTACCTAGATGCATCAATTTGTAATTTTGTCGCCACATAACAAATCTTTTGCACCGCCACTGCGTCACAAAAGTGACGCACAGTGGCGCAAAAGAGGCATACACCTATCATAAATCTGTCCCTAGCATTTTACATGATTAATTCAGGATGACGATAAGGTGTAGCCTATCCAGAGGTTTGTTTAAGGTGCATAAAGCTCTAGCAGTACATATCCAGAAATGTAATTGATTTCAAAAAATGTTTTTAAACACAACATATAAATCAATTGTATACCTACATTCATGGGGAAATGACTTAAAATGAAATTAAAATCGTTTGTGAGGAAAAGGAATGCTTTTAAAATTTATGACAAGGAAATAATGGTGTCTGCTTCTTCATTTCATTTCTCTTCAGCATTTTTGGGTCACTTTTAACATGGCTATGTAACTCAAAGAATCAAAATCTAAATTTGCCAAGCACAGGTGGGAGCATATTTCCAAGGAACTTGCCCCACGGAGAAAGGTCTTAAATTAAAATGGGAAAAATAACATCAGAGACACTCAAATGCCTTATAAAGAAGCAGACACCATTATGTCCTTGTCATAAATTTTAAAAGCATTCCTTTTCCTCAAAAACGATTTTCAAGTCATAATTTGAAAACACTGCACATGGGGAAATGACTGAAAATGTCCTTAAGACACATGAAAGCGTTTTTTGATTGCCTTTGCAGCATTTTTGGGTCACTTTTAACATGGCTATGTAACTCAAAGACTCAAAATCTAAATTTGCCAAGCACAGGTGGGAGCATATTTACAAGGAACTTGCCCCACGGAGAAAGGTCTTAAATTAAAATGGGAAAAATAACATCAGAGACACTCAAATGCCTTATAAAGAAGCAGACACCATTATGTCCTTGTCATAAATTTTAAAAGCATTCCTTTTCCTCAAAAACGATTTTCAAGTCATAATTTGAAAACACTGCACATGGGGAAATTACTTAAAATGTCCTTAAGACACATGAAAGCGTTTTTTGATTGCCTTTGCAGCATTTTTTAGTCACTTTTAACATGGCTATGTAACTCAAAGACGCAAAATCTAAATTTGCCAAGCACAGGTGCGAGCATATTTACAAGGAATTTGCACCATGGGGAAAGGTCTTAAATTAAAATGGGAAAAATAACATCAGAGACACTCAAATGCCTTATAAAGAAGCAGACACCATTATTTCCTTGTCATAAATTTTAAAAGCATTCCTTTTCCTCAAAAACGATTTCCAAGTCATAATTTGAAAACACTGCACATGGGGAAATGACTGAAAATGTCCTTAAGACACATGAAAGCGTTTTTTGATTGCCTTTGCAGCATTTTTGGGTCAATTTTAACATGGCTATGTAACTCAAAGACTCAAAATCTAAATTTGCCAAGCACAGGTGCGAGCATATTTACAAGGAATTTGCCCCACGGAGAAAGGTCTTAAATTAATATGGGAAAAATAACATCAGAGACACTCAAATGCCTTATAAAGAAGCAGACACCATTATTTCCTTGTCATAAATTTTAAAAGCATTCCTTTTCCTCAAAAACGATTTTCAAGTCATAATTTGAAAACACTGCACATGGGGAAATGACTTAAAATGTCCTTAAGACACATGAAAGCGTTTTTTGATTGCCTTTGCAGCATTTTTGGGTCACTTTTAACATGGCTATGTAACTCAAAGACTCAAAATCTAAATTTGCCAAGCACAGGTGCGAGCATATTTACAAGGAATTTGCACCACGGGGAAAGGTCTTAAATTAAAATGGGAAAAATAACATCAGAGACACTCAAATGCCTTGTAAAGAAGCAGACACCATTATTTCCTTGTCATAAATTTTAAAAGCATTCCTTTTCCTCAAAAACGATTTTCAAGTCATAATTTGAAAACACTGCACATGGGGAAATGACTGAAAATGTCCTTAAGACACATGAAAGCGTTTTTTGATTGCCTTTGCAGCATTTTTGGGTCACTTTTAACATGGCTATGTAACTTAAAGACTCAAAATCTAAATTTGCCAAGCACAGGTGGGAGCATATTTCCAAGGAACTTGCCCCACGGAGAAAGGTCTTAAATTAAAATGGGAAAAATAACTTCAGAGACACTCAAATGCCTTATAAAGAAGCAGACACCATTATTTCCTTGTCATAAATTTTAAAAGCATTCCTTTTCCTCAAAAACGATTTTCAAGTCATAATTTGAAAACACTGCACAGCTCCTATGCACAAAAACACCCTGTCAGTACTAATACTTCACATTTTCTCCAATTACAATTTCTCAAAGAAACATAATCTATTTGTAAAACACTTGAGACAAAGCAACATTTTAAAAACACAACTTTTTTCATAATTTTCTCCTTAAAACACACTATTCTCTATCTAAATTAAATAAATCTTTTCTCACCTTAGCAAATACTTTATGAGTTTCAAAACAGTCTCAGAAATACACCAATTTGTCTTCAGCAGAACAAAGAGTATGCACTCCAGAGGCTGCAGCTATAGAAAGCACAGAAATGCTGTAATTCATCACACATATCTCTCATGTCACCCAATCAAAACTCTTCCCTCACTTTTTTCAAATCAAAACCCTTCCCCCCTCTGCCCTCTCTGCCTTTTTTACATAGCAACCACCTCCTGGAAGACCTCTGGTGTTTGCAAGTTCACACAACAATGTTTCAATTGAACTCTGAACTCTCAGTGCACCTGCGTATCCAGTGCAATCTTTCATTAAATGATTTTTTTTGACCATTCAAATTACATCTTTCAAAGAACTCATCCATGCACCCTAACTTTCTGTTTTCAGCAATCAAAATCCACCAATCACTGTTACTGCTTCATTAACACAGAAACTCCACAGTTTTTTTCATTTTAAACTCTTATTTTTTCAACTGCCATTTCATTACCACACTTCATCTGACTGCAGCAGAACCTTCTCTCACCATGTTTTCTGTCTGGATTGTTGGACATAGTTACATCTATTGGGCTCAGAGGTATGCTGAGAACAGAAATTTACCTAACCTCAATTTACAAGATGTGGAAATTAAGTGGTTTGGCCACAGAGGATTAAAATGTCACCAATTGATACCATTGGTGAAAACCTTTATGCATTTGCCAAAACCTGACCTGTTAATTGTGCACTGTGGAGGTAATGATTTGGGCACTTTGACTGGAGTAGGTCTGGAAATGCTTTTAAAGGACACCTTTGAGCAATTAATGGCACTTTTTCCTCAAACTGCCTTGGTATATTCAAATATATGCCAAAGACAGAAATGGAGGTGGTCGAACCAATTTTGTCCACAAATTGAGAAGTCGAGGAAGCATGTAAACAAATCTGTTTCAGCTTACATGAGAGACCATGGAATGGGCTCCGTGTACAACAATAACTTGCGTTACTACATGCAAGATATCTACAGAGGAGATGGAGTTCACTTCTCAGATGAAGGGAACAGAGTTTTCATTCTGAATTTAAAAATGTGCATTGGTACCTACTTATAAGTACCTAAATGTACCATAAACCCAAAAGCTCTTCTCAGAGCTACCCTACATCTGATCACTCACAATTATTATTTTACTCTAACTTTTTTTACTAATTTTCAACAAAGTACGCTCCCCGGAGCGCTACCCGGTACGCGAACCGGAAGCTAACCGCGCGAAATTTTTTAAAAAAATGTTTTTTTTCGCACATATGGGCCTCCTCAGCCATCCTCAGAAAACCTAGGGGGTCAAAATACGTCTACTGTGTCCCCTTCTACCCATTCTGAACATTATGTGCCCTCCATCTTGTATCTTAATTCGACCAAAACACAAAATGGTGGACTCCCGTAACGCTTAAGGTTCGCGTACCGGGGCGCTCGCCAGTTCGCGTACCGGGGCGCTCCCTGGGAAGCGCTCCATCAAAAAAGGTGGGAAAGTAATTTACAGAAGAAACCCTTGAGACACTTTCACCAAATATAGATTTGCTCATACTACATACCAATCCCTACCATTTTCACAAATTTGGTTGAAATTCCATTTAGCCATTTAGCCTGTAGACCTCTCTAAATACCCTGAGGTAAATTACTTCACAAAACACATCAGAAGTGTTGGAATTCACAACCAATTAAAATGTTACTTTCATTTTCTATTTTTTTTTTACCTGACATTTGATTGGTTATGTACCTGAATATATATAAAGGAAGAGAAGGAAACACAGCCATTTTGACTACTACTTCCTGGTGTACATTTCAATTGGATTTTCACTAATCACTTCAACTTCTTTGTAAAGGTAAGTTGTTATTTTAAAAACTGAAGTATACTGTGCACTATAAGTTAATATGGTAAACTTTTTCTGATAGTTATATACTATCCCTCTGTAGTAGTTATAGATTTAGATAGACTTCTCTGTTATAGTTATGGATGGAGTTAGGTTTCTCTTGTATAATTATGAATTTACTTACGTTAAATCACATACACTTTTTTATATTCCTACTTCCACTCTGATACTATACACTGCCCAAAGATAAATTCACTGTTAAAAACTGCCTATCTAAAATTAATCCCAACAGTGCCCTATCTCTACTAATATATTTTTTATCCAAATTTCAGACAAAATGGAAGGCGAACACAAAGTTTCATTTGAAATTGTCCTGCAAGAGACCAACCAAGAAATAATTGATCCAAATTATATAGAATTTATGGATGAAACTTGGGACCAAGAACTACTGCAATGTGTGCAAGCAGTAGATGTCCTCCTTGAAAATGAGGACATTTTACACACTCAAACATTACAAGCTATGTTCAATGAAAATAACGACATTTCAGACAGTGAAATGTTAGACATTTTATTACATTTTGAAACACAATAAATAATTGTTAAAAAAAAAAAAAAAATCAACAAAACCAACAATCAATTAACATACAGTATTTGAAAAGTCTATCATTCTTTTTTCCTTATAGTACGCTCCCCGGGCCGCTTCCCGGTTCGCGAACCGGGCGCTATCCACGCAAAAAAAACAATTTTTTTTTTTTTTTTGCCCCGCGGGGCCCTTTTAAAGCCTCCACATCAAACCTAGGGGGTCAGGGAGGATCTACTATGCCCCCTTATGGTCATTTTCGCCTTTGTTTTGACCTCCTCTTGTCTCTCGATCCTACCGAGAGACAAGATGGCGGCCGCTCCGGACTGTTTAGAATGTTGACAGACACCGAAGAGCCAATCAGCTTCGCTTCGCGAAGTTCCGTTACGCGTCAAGTATGCGAACCGGGGCGCTGCCCGGAGCGCGCTTACAGATACATATCTTTTTTTGAACGTTAATTTCTCAAAATCCACTGGAGCACATATATTGAGACCTAGCAAAGGCACATCGGGCTAACAGTCCCTACAATTTTGCCAAGTTTCGTGCAAATCCATTCAGCCGTTCGGGCTAAAAGTGAGGCCAACCGCCCTATGGAAATTAACATGGAAAAAACGCGTTTTGGGACCCCCCTTTTTTCTCGGCCCCCCCTTGACGAACCCCCCCAAATTTTCAGGGCCTGCCCAGACACAAAATGTTCAATTTTCCTGAAAATTTCAGCCAATTCCGTCCACAAACGCCAAAGTTATTAGACATAGAATTTTCAAAAATCCTATAGAGAAAAAATCCTAACTATATATATATTCACTGAAAAAACCATAGGTTATAGACCATATATAGTTAGGAATTAGCATTTAAAAAACCTTATTTTACTCACACAAAACCATTGAAATTCCATATATAGTTAGTTGCACTAACTATATATTGCGCACCCGCAATCCACTGCTGATGATGTCACATATTACATCATTCATGACATGGTCAGTGACATCACTGATGACAACATCCAGTGACTATGTTTCTGTAAAGTTAAAATATGTCTTACATATTGAAGAATGAGTGGATGTATAAGTGTCTGGACGAAGGATTTAGTAGGTGCATGACTGAATGTATGAGTGAGTGATTAAATGTGTCTCACTGAGTGCATGGGTTAGTGACTAAACTGTCTTAATTTGTGCATCATTATGTCTGTTGTTCTGTAAACTGCTGCATGTGTTGATCAGTAGCTATATGAGTAACTATATGGGTTATTGATTGATTGCCCAAGTATTTGCATGGGAGACTGAGTGTGTGTGTGGCTGGATGGGAGGTGTGTGACTCTGTACAGATCAATGTGTACTTGTATCAATGATTGTATAAGAGAGTAAGTATGTGTTAGTATATGGTTGAAAACGTAAGGTGCTCTATGTTTAACTGTATAGAGTAGAAAATGGAAGTGTGATTGATTCTTTACAGGACTGACTAGGTGTGTGAGTAACTCCATGGATGAGTGGCAGAGTGTGAGTGTCTGTATAGGTGTATGAGTGCATATGATTGTGTTGTAAACATGAGTGATTGTATGTATGAATGATTGTATGGGTGAATGAGTGAATGTGTGTGTAGACGTAGGAATCAGTGAGTACGTATGTAGTAACTAGTATTGGTGTGTCAATGGTTTCAAAAATTATACTCTGTTTTTAACACTGGGTGAAACAGAGGTTATATTAAAATGTGAGGAGATGCATTGTATTGTCACATGAATGATATCATCAGTGATGTGGTCATTGATGTCAAATGAGATGTCATCAGTGATGTCATTTGAGATGTCATCAGTGATGTCATCAGTGATGTCACTGACCATGTCATGAATGATGTAATATGTGACATCATCAGCAGTGGATTGCGGGTGCGCAATATATAGTTAGTGCAACTAACTATATATGGAATTTCAATGGTTTTGTGTGAGTAAAATAAGGTTTTTTAAATGCTAATTCCTAACTATATATGGTCTATAACCTATGGTTTTTTCAGTGAATTTTCAAGGTTTTGTAAATGCTAATTCCTAACTATATATGGTCTATAACCTATGGTTTTTTCAGTGAATTTCAATGGTTTTTTAATAGCAAATATCATAAGCTGTCGAATGTCAAGTACGTGGTAAGAATTTTTTTTTTCGTGTTTATGCACACTGATCTGCTTTGATTGCTGCCCCCCACCCCTCATTTCTATTAGGAGTACTCTCTCTTTGCAGATAGTGAAGGGTAGTTAACGCAGCCCTTTCCCCCTTTGTAATCCGTCGTGCCTGCTTCTCTCTCCATTTGATTGATTGTTCTCTTTGGTTCATTCTCTATTTACAAACAAGCACAGAGTCGCAATACTCTGTTTAGTCTTTGCAGATAGCGAAAAATCGTGTAAAAAAACAAAAGGAATCGAGCAAAATCAGTAGGCCACTAATGGGATCTCTTTTTGACCTCGCTAAAATAGAAACATTAGGAACAACCTGTTGAAAATAGCAATGCGTATGTACATAAGCGGCGTTCATTTGTGTTCACAGTACCCCTTGTTGATTGTTTCAATCGAGCATTGAATTGTTCGATGTTAATTCTCTTAAGGATCTTCTCTACCTGCAAACGAGGAAGAATAGGAATATTCTCTCTCCCTTTGCAGATAGTGAAGGGTAGGTAACGCAAGCCTTTAACACGTCGTACCTATTTCATTCCTCATTGATTGATTGATTGTCCGAACATTGACTGTTTGGGAATTAGTTCTTTTTGGAGGTATTCCCTGTTTGCAAATAAACGTAGGAAAATCTTTGCAAGTAGTGAAAGGGTACGTAATGCGGACCTTTCTCCCCCGTTGTAATCTATCATGCCTATCCCCACTGATTGATGCACCTGTTTCACCCGGACCATTTACTAGACATACGTCATCTGGCCCGACCAGAGAGCACCCCTAGTGAAAAGGACATATGCAATAATAACGAAGTGATCACTGTATCCTGTTAACAGAAACTTTAGCATGAAACAACCTGGAAAGAAAAGAATAGGAAAACGAAAATCAGTAGGCCACTGATGAACATGAACTTTTATTAAACAACGAACAAAGAAACGATAACATAACGTAATGATAAAACCTATTAATGTCCTAGAAACAAGAAAACGTTAAAATATGCCAGTGGTGAGAGACCAGAAAAACAGTAAGAGAAACCAAATCACCCCTCGCTGTCCCACCGCCTGCCACGCCAAAAAAATCGATAGACTAGGGAAAATGCAAGTCAGTAGAACATCCGCCCCCACTCTGGAAACTTCCAAGGTGGGGCAGGGTTCCGGCTACGCCCAGCCGGGAGCAGCCCATATAAGGCAGGTCCTGCTGCCACGCCTCGGCCAGGAGATCCTAACGTAGGGTGTAGCCGGAGGAGAGGCCGAGACCAACGGGACCCGGCCAGGGGATTGCCTTTACAACGCTGAACAGTTGCAGGGGGGGGGGAATGTCTCCTCGACCCTCCCCTCTCTCTCCCAGTCCGGCCGCGGTGGCCCTTGAGAGTTGCAGGTAGTCCCGCCACATGCTCTTCCGGTCCGGCCACCAACGGTCGGGGGGCCGAGGCCGACGGAATCCGGCTGCAGCCGATAAACCAAGAAACCCGTTCATGGGGCCAGAGCCAGGGGCGTCCGGCCGACATCCACCGGAAGCCCGGCCCGAAGACGGACGGGACACTTCTTTCTTTTATAATGGCTGCGACAACACTGGGGGGGGATGTCTTGCACATGCCTCCGACCCCCCCCTCGTCCTCATCGCCTGGTCCGGCCATAACAAATCTCAAGCGAGACGCCGTGGGGTGCACTGGGAGGGAGAGACGGTGCGAACAGGCCTCTCCCGCCTCCCCAGTGTAGGCTTCCCAGCTGCACCCTCAGCGGTCCAGGCGCCCGGAAAAGAGTTCTTCCACTGTGGCCATGCTGCAACGTCTCGCCCGGCAGGGTGGAGCCCGTCCGTTCATTTGACCCCGCGATCGCCAGTAGCTACCGAACTCTCAAAATGGCGGTCGACCTGGCAAGAGCGGGCCCAGCATAAAGAAATGGCCCGGTCACTGGTTGACTCCACCACCGTAGTCCTCCACGACCTTGAAGATTCTAGAGGAGCCGCGGGAGTCTCCCACCCCCGATGGGGAATGACTGCCATGATCACCCGTGGAGTGACGAAACTGTATCCGCGGGACGTCGGCGCCAGCCTCACTTTGAATTACTAGAATCCTGCAGACCTCACTTCCGGTGAAAGCACAGTGTGACCCGGTAGGAAAAATTGTTGCACCCCCTCCCCTTTTTGACTGATAGTTCAAACCACCGATCCTTTCCTTTGCCCTTTTAACGGAACTTTGGACTGCCTCCCCCTCTTTTACATTTTCTAGAGAAAACAAAACATTAACCACTACATTAGCATAGCAGTTGACACCAGAACTGTTTTCAAATTGAAAACCAACAACATCTTCAACAGAATCCTTTTTGTTTCTGCTGTGACCCTGCTCCAGCACAGGCATTGTCCCCAGCAGTAATTCTGCAATGCCGGTAAGAATAGCTGTGGTGCCTACTGGACTCACTCACCCCCGCGGCGCCCCACGCCGTTATTTGCTGGGCGGCAACTTGCTAGACATCACCTTCGTGACATCCAGATTTCAGCGCGTTCTGCTGCCTTGGAACTATTCGCACAACAGACCGCTACTGACAAGAATATTTCATTATTGGTGCTGTCAATTTCAATAAATCTATTGGATAATTCAAAATAAATTGCCACGGTCTCTTCGTTGTTTAAATGTTTTTACTGTTTTTGTTTTGTTGTATATATTTATATGTTATTAAAGTTTTATATTCCTACTACTTTGTTGGAGTGCTATATATTTTTTATGTGACACATAATTGTAAAAACTTTGATGTACAAAGAGTCATTCCTGGAATCTTCCGCTTCAGGCTCGGTCCCCTCCCCAATCACAATACAGGATAGTTTTCAGATAGTAGGAACACGTGTGGTGTGACGGATCTCATCGGGTGTGGGCCTTGATCTACTATAACTCCTTTGAAGAGGGGTGATTCTTTACAGCTGGGGCCATAAACTACATCTGCAGGGCTAGCTGATAGCCTGGACAATCGGACACAGAGGAAGAGGAGTGTCACAGGGTGCGGTAGTGAATAGGGCGAAAGGGAGGTGTCGGGCGGGCACAGTGTGATTCTCAGGGAAGAGCAGCGCAGATGGGGGGAGGTTTATTGCCCATGCATAAGACAGAGAGCGGGGGTGACCAGTGCCTGGGGAAGATGCTTGCGAGGGTGAGGAGCCATGCTACGAATCGACAGCGTGCAGAGAGTGGGTCTGGTCAAGACATCTAAAATGGCTGCCGTGCACGACAAAAGTGTGGCATTTCAAAAAAGGCAAGATGGCGCAGACAATGTTTTTCAACACTTCCTCATTTCCTTCGAATCGAACGTTAACAGACGTTGGGGCATATTACCAAAGTTAAGCGATATTTATCGCTAACGATGCTTACCAACCAATTTTTTACCACTAAGCATCGTCAGAAATTATCGAAGATAAACCTTACTATTATCAAGGTTTATCGCAAATGCGATAATAAACGGCCGCAATGCATGAATATCGCTAAAAACTCAGCGATATTCATGCATTACCGAGCTAATACTCTTAGCCATGTTATCCACCTCCCATTGGATAACATGGCTAAGAACTGCTCAGGGCAGGTGTTACTTTTTGGAGATATTCGCGCTTAGCGCGAATATCTCCAAAAGTTGGTAATAGGAGATAGATATCTTGCATGTTGTAATGCAAGTTATTGTGGTATATGGAACTCATACCATAATCTCTCAGGAAAGCAGAAACTGATCCTTTTGGGACCGCCTAAAAAGGCCTAGGGGGTGAGGAGTACTCTACTTTGCCCCCTTTTCACGTTCCGAACTATTTTATTTTACTCTCTTCTGTAATTACACAAAATACCAGCGATAAGATGCATCGGAGACACACAGTGAGAGAAAGGAGGCCGGAGATGAAGAAGACATGTCAAATACACATTGGAGATAATATAGTGGCAGAAGGGAAGTAAATATGAGTAAACTTACCATGTAACATAAAAATGTTGCACTCTATACTATAAGTCTCATTTTATACTACAATCACTTCGCTACAACCTCATAAATTAAAAATAAAAATAAATAATGTCTCAAACAATTTTTGATTTCTAAATATAAATTTATTCTTCAAAATTTTCTAAATTTGAAACAACTAGTAACATGTCCTCATCAGTAATTTCCTCTTCAATCATCTCATCTGGAATCTCCTCATTAAAAGTCTGCAATGATGATTCTTGTAACTCTATGGTCTCCAAACACTCGATAAATTCGCCATCAAGAGATTGATCAAAAAAATCATTCAAGTCATCTCCTCCTTCTGACAATATTTCATTATTGGTGCTGTCCATTTCAATCAATGTAGTGGAATCATTCAAGTCATCTCCTCGTGACAATATTTCATTATTGGTGCTCTCAATTTCAATCAATGTAGTGGAATCATTCAAGTCATCTCCTCCTTGTGACAATATTTCATTATTGGTCCTGTCCATTTCAATCAATCTAATGGAATCATACAAGCCATCTCCTCCTTGTGACAATATTTCATTATTGGTGCTCTCAATTTCAATCAATGTAGTGGAATCATTCAAGTCATCTCCTTGTGACAATATTTCATTCTTGGTGCTGTCCATTTCAATCAATCTAATGGAATCATACAAGTCATGTCCTCCTTGTGACAATATTTCATTATTGGTGCTCTCAATTTCAATCAATGTAGTGGACAATTCAAAAGAAATTGCCACGGTCTCTTCATTGTGAGCCATTTTATTTTGAAATTGCTTGCTGTAAATTGCAGAAAAAAATAATCACTTTCATTTATCGTTTTTAGTAATACATAATATAAAACTAACTTCATCAAGTATTTAGTATAACAGAAGGACTGCAAATAAATAACAGAAAACATTTTTCAAATTATCTTCAAGTGTACAACATAGTTCCCCTTACAAATTAACAACTCACCTTTTTAAAAGTAGCAGAAGTGTTAGTACTGTGTAAATCAAACACCAGAAATTCACCACCAAAAATTCCTCACAAATGTACCTCAGACAGTAGTATCACAAAATGG
This sequence comes from Lissotriton helveticus, assembly GCF_964261635.1. NCBI lineage: Eukaryota > Metazoa > Chordata > Amphibia > Caudata > Salamandridae > Lissotriton > Lissotriton helveticus. The sequence goes on along the minus strand of NC_136063.1, from coordinate 594,548,001 downwards.
CTGTGGTTTCCTCTCATTTGACATATATACATAACCAATTAACTTTCATCACACACAAATACAAAACCAAAGTAACATTTTAATTGGTTCTAAATTTCAACACTTTCAAATGTGTTTTCCCCATGCAATTTTCCATAGGACATTTACATACGTCTACAGCCTGAATGGCTGAACGGAATTACACCAAACTTGGCAAAATGGTACATCAAACCTAAGAGGTCAGGAAGGATCTACTATGCCCCCTTATGGTCATTTCCCCCTTCGCTTTGGCCTCCTCTTGTCTCTCAATCCTACCGAGAGACAAGATGGCGGCCGCTACGGACTGTTTGGAATGTTGACAGACGCCGAAGAACCAATCAGCTTCGCAAAGCTCCGTAACGCGAAAAGTACGCGAAGCGGAGCGCTGTTACAGATATATATCTTTTTTTGAACGTTAATTTCTCAAAATCCACTGGAGCACATATATTGAGACCTAGCAAAGGCACATCGGGCTACCAGTCCCTAATATTTTGCCAAGTTTCGTGCAAATCCATTCAGGTGTTCGATTATTATTATTATTATTTTTTTTTGCCCCGCGGGGCCCTTTTAAAACCTCCACATCAAACCTAGGGGGTCAGCGAGGATCTACTATTCCCCCTTATGGTCATTTGCCCCTTCGCTTTGGCCTCCTCTTGTCTCTCGATCCTACCGAGAGACAAGATGGCGGCCGCTACGGACTGTTTGGAATGTTGACAGACGCCGGAGAACCAATCAGCTTCGCTTCACAAAGCTCCGTTGCGCGAAAAGTACGCGTCCTAGGACGCTGCCCGGTCCGCTGTTACAGATATATATCTTTTTTTAAACGTTAATTTCTCAAAATCCACTGGAGCACATATATTGAGACCTACAAAAGGCACATCGGGCTACCAGTCCCTACAATTTTGCCAAGTTTCGTGCAAATCCATTCAGCCGTTCGGGCTAAAAGTGAGGCCAACCGCCCTATGGAAAACTCAATGTTAAAAACACGTTTTGGGACCCCCCTTTTTTCTCGGCCCCCCCTTGACGAACCCCCCCCAAATTTTCAAGGGCTGCTCAGAAACAAAATGTGCCATTTTCCTGAAAATTTCAGCCAATTCCGTCCACAAACGCCAAAGTTATTAGACATAGAATTTTCAAAAAACCCATAGAGAAAAAATCCTAACTATATATACCTACTGGCGACCGCCAGTAGGTAATATACATACATATATAAACATATATAATCTGCATATCTATATAAATACAAATATAAATGCATGCATACATATACATATATGCATACATATGCATGTTATTTACATGAAAGTTTGAAAAACACTAATAAAAGCAAAGCTAAAAAGCCACCTCATTACAAACAGAATGGCTTTAACTTAAACGAGGGCGAGGTCTATTGCATTTTCAATGCTTGTTTACTTTGGTTCCATCAAGAAGGCATTCAGATGTGTCACACATTTGCCATAAATTCTGAATGTTAGCACTCTAGTTGCTCATTAGATCACTGTAGTAAAGCTACTGCTCACCAGGGAAGTCTGATGCTGGTATTCAAAGTGCATGTTTCAGTCTGCATGTCAGAATTTTTTTTATGAAATAGAAGAGGATTTGAGAAGTCAAAATGTGCCCTAAGTTTTCTTTCTTCAGCACTAATCATAATTTCTATGGCAATATGAACCCCCTCATTTTGTTCCTTTGCAAATTAAATGTTTTAAGTGTTACCACTTTATTCCAATCAAGATGACTTCAGGTGTGCCATACTTTTGTCATAAGTAAGACTGTTAGCGCTCTAGTTGTTCTTTAGAACACTCTGGGACATTCTGTCTTTGGGCTATACTTGGGCTACATCTGGGGGATATTTGTGCTACATTTGGGCTCTTTTGTCTCTGGTAGCCATCTTGGGAGACTTATTTGTTATGAAGTTTCCTAATTTCCTCATTTACTACAGTCTCCTCAGTAGGAAATACTTTCAGTTTTCTACTTTGTTTCCATCAAGAAGGCATTCAGATGTGTCACACATTTGCCATAAATTCAGAATGTGGGCACGCTAGTTGCTCATTAGATCACTGTAGTAAAGCTACTGCTCACCAGGGAAGTCTGCTGCTGGTATTGAAAGTGCATGTTTCAGTCTGCATGTCAGAATTTTTAATGAAATAGAAGAGGATTTGAGAAGTCACTCAAAATGTGCCCTAATTTTTCTTTCTGAAGCACTAATCATACTTTCTTTGGCAAAATGAACCCCCTAATTTTGTTCATTTTTAAATTAAATGTTTTCAGACTTACCACTTCATTCCAATCAAGATGGCTTCTGGTGTGCCATACTTTTGTCATAAGTAAGACTGTTAGCGCTCTAGTTGTTCTTTAGAACACTCTGGGACATTCTGTCAGTGGGCTATACTTGGGCTACATCTGGGTGATATTTGGGCTACATTTGGGCTCTTTTGTCTCTGGTGGCCATCTTGGGAAACTGCATGTCAGAATCTTTTAATAAAATAGAAGAGGATTTGAGAAGTCACTCAAAATGTGCCGTAATTTTTCTTTCTGCAGCACTAATCATACTTCCTATGGCAAAATATACCCCCTCATTTCGGTCCTTTTTAAATTAAATGTTTTAGGAGTTACCACTTTATTCCAATCAAGATGGCTTCAGGTGTGCCATACCTTTGTAATAAGTAGGACTGTTAGCGCTCCAGTTGTTCTTTAGAACACTCTGGGAAGCTGCAGTAGAACAAAAAGGAATCAACTGACAGTCTCTGTCCTTGTTGGATGTACATGTTTTACTGAGAATGTCAGACTTAATTCTCACATCACTGAGAAAGATAATGTGAATTTACAGAAAATATGCTTTCAGTTTAGCTGATAGATCGCCTTTCAAACCACTGTGGAACAAGCATGAGATAATAGTTTTCTTTCAAACATGATTCATGATATCCCAGCAGAAGGCTTTTTCACATGGTAAAATCTCCTTAGAACACACCACAATTCCTAAAATGAGTATGGTACCATCAACAAATGATTTATAATGTAACTAAAGTCCTAAAACCTTCTATTAACTGCAATGCTTCTTAATGAGGTGCTATCATGTATATTGGTCCCAAGATGGCTGCCAACACTTCTTGGATGAAGTGCTGACAGCCAATCAGATCTCACGATGAGATGTGTGGTTAGGCTCCGCCCAGATATATACATTTTTTCACATTTGATTTTCTCAGGAACTACTGGAGGGATTTACACCATTTAATCAAAAGGGCGATCTGCGTACCAGACCCTACCATTTTCCCAAATTTGGTGAAATTCCGTTCAGCGGTTTGGGCTGTAGCCGTGTCTAATCGTCCTATGGAAAATACCATGGGGAAACATGTTTTGGGACCCCCTTTTTTCTCAGCCCCCACTTGACACATCCCCCGAAAACTTTCAGGGAAGGAGCTGAGCGGAGCGGACCATCTTCTTTGAGAAATGCGCGAAGATTCATCAATCGGCGCCAAAGTTATTCCCAATAGAATGTTGCGGATTTCCTATGGAAACTAGGTCCTAACTATAACTACCTGCTGGCGACCACCAGTAGGTAATATATATATATATATATATATATTCACTGAAAAAACCATAGGTTATAGACCATATATAGTTAGGAATTAGCATTTACAAAACCTTGAAAATTCACTGAAAAAACCATAGGTTATAGACCATATATAGTTAGGAATTAGCATTTAAAAAACCTTATTTTACTCACACAAAACCATTGAAATTCCATATATAGTTAGTTGCACTAACTATATATTGCGCACCCGCAATCCACTGCTGATGATGTCACATATTACATCATTCATGACATGGTCAGTGACATCACTGATGACAACATCCAGTGACTATGTTTCTGTAAAGTTAAAATATGTCTTACATATTGAAGAATGAGTGGATGTATAAGTGTCTGGACGAAGGATTTAGTAGGTGCATGACTGAATGTATGAGTGAGTGATTAAATGTGTCTCACTGAGTGCATGGGTTAGTGACTAAACTGTCTTAATTTGTGCATCATTATGTCTGTTGTTCTGTAAACTGCTGCATGTGTTGATCAGTAGCTATATGAGTAACTATATGGGTTATTGATTGATTGCCCAAGTATTTGCATGGGAGACTGAGTGTGTGTGTGGCTGGATGGGAGGTGTGTGACTCTGTACAGATCAATGTGTACTTGTATCAATGATTGTATAAGAGAGTAAGTATGTGTTAGTATATGGTTGAAAACGTAAGGTGCTCTATGTTTAACTGTATAGAGTAGAAAATGGAAGTGTGATTGATTCTTTACAGGACTGACTAGGTGTGTGAGTAACTCCATGGATGAGTGGCAGAGTGTGAGTGTCTGTATAGGTGTATGAGTGCATATGATTGTGTTGTAAACATGAGTGATTGTATGTATGAATGATTGTATGGGTGAATGAGTGAATGTGTGTGTAGACGTAGGAATCAGTGAGTACGTATGTAGTAACTAGTATTGGTGTGTCAATGGTTTCAAAAATTATACTCTGTTTTTAACACTGGGTGAAACAGAGGTTATATTAAAATGTGAGGAGATGCATTGTATTGTCACATGAATGATATCATCAGTGATGTGGTCATTGATGTCAAATGAGATGTCATCAGTGATGTCATTTGAGATGTCATCAGTGATGTCATCAGTGATGTCACTGACCATGTCATGAATGATGTAATATGTGACATCATCAGCAGTGGATTGCGGGTGCGCAATATATAGTTAGTGCAACTAACTATATATGGAATTTCAATGGTTTTGTGTGAGTAAAATAAGGTTTTTTAAATGCTAATTCCTAACTATATATGGTCTATAACCTATGGTTTTTTCAGTGAATTTTCAAGGTTTTGTAAATGCTAATTCCTAACTATATATGGTCTATAACCTATGGTTTTTTCAGTGAATTTCAATGGTTTTTTAATAGCAAATATCATAAGCTGTCGAATGTCAAGTACGTGGTAAGAATTTTTTTTTTCGTGTTTATGCACACTGATCTGCTTTGATTGCTGCCCCCCACCCCTCATTTCTATTAGGAGTACTCTCTCTTTGCAGATAGTGAAGGGTAGTTAACGCAGCCCTTTCCCCCTTTGTAATCCGTCGTGCCTGCTTCTCTCTCCATTTGATTGATTGTTCTCTTTGGTTCATTCTCTATTTACAAACAAGCACAGAGTCGCAATACTCTGTTTAGTCTTTGCAGATAGCGAAAAATCGTGTAAAAAAACAAAAGGAATCGAGCAAAATCAGTAGGCCACTAATGGGATCTCTTTTTGACCTCGCTAAAATAGAAACATTAGGAACAACCTGTTGAAAATAGCAATGCGTATGTACATAAGCGGCGTTCATTTGTGTTCACAGTACCCCTTGTTGATTGTTTCAATCGAGCATTGAATTGTTCGATGTTAATTCTCTTAAGGATCTTCTCTACCTGCAAACGAGGAAGAATAGGAATATTCTCTCTCCCTTTGCAGATAGTGAAGGGTAGGTAACGCAAGCCTTTAACACGTCGTACCTATTTCATTCCTCATTGATTGATTGATTGTCCGAACATTGACTGTTTGGGAATTAGTTCTTTTTGGAGGTATTCCCTGTTTGCAAATAAACGTAGGAAAATCTTTGCAAGTAGTGAAAGGGTACGTAATGCGGACCTTTCTCCCCCGTTGTAATCTATCATGCCTATCCCCACTGATTGATGCACCTGTTTCACCCGGACCATTTACTAGACATACGTCATCTGGCCCGACCAGAGAGCACCCCTAGTGAAAAGGACATATGCAATAATAACGAAGTGATCACTGTATCCTGTTAACAGAAACTTTAGCATGAAACAACCTGGAAAGAAAAGAATAGGAAAACGAAAATCAGTAGGCCACTGATGAACATGAACTTTTATTAAACAACGAACAAAGAAACGATAACATAACGTAATGATAAAACCTATTAATGTCCTAGAAACAAGAAAACGTTAAAATATGCCAGTGGTGAGAGACCAGAAAAACAGTAAGAGAAACCAAATCACCCCTCGCTGTCCCACCGCCTGCCACGCCAAAAAAATCGATAGACTAGGGAAAATGCAAGTCAGTAGAACATCCGCCCCCACTCTGGAAACTTCCAAGGTGGGGCAGGGTTCCGGCTACGCCCAGCCGGGAGCAGCCCATATAAGGCAGGTCCTGCTGCCACGCCTCGGCCAGGAGATCCTAACGTAGGGTGTAGCCGGAGGAGAGGCCGAGACCAACGGGACCCGGCCAGGGGATTGCCTTTACAACGCTGAACAGTTGCAGGGGGGGGGGAATGTCTCCTCGACCCTCCCCTCTCTCTCCCAGTCCGGCCGCGGTGGCCCTTGAGAGTTGCAGGTAGTCCCGCCACATGCTCTTCCGGTCCGGCCACCAACGGTCGGGGGGCCGAGGCCGACGGAATCCGGCTGCAGCCGATAAACCAAGAAACCCGTTCATGGGGCCAGAGCCAGGGGCGTCCGGCCGACATCCACCGGAAGCCCGGCCCGAAGACGGACGGGACACTTCTTTCTTTTATAATGGCTGCGACAACACTGGGGGGGGATGTCTTGCACATGCCTCCGACCCCCCCCTCGTCCTCATCGCCTGGTCCGGCCATAACAAATCTCAAGCGAGACGCCGTGGGGTGCACTGGGAGGGAGAGACGGTGCGAACAGGCCTCTCCCGCCTCCCCAGTGTAGGCTTCCCAGCTGCACCCTCAGCGGTCCAGGCGCCCGGAAAAGAGTTCTTCCACTGTGGCCATGCTGCAACGTCTCGCCCGGCAGGGTGGAGCCCGTCCGTTCATTTGACCCCGCGATCGCCAGTAGCTACCGAACTCTCAAAATGGCGGTCGACCTGGCAAGAGCGGGCCCAGCATAAAGAAATGGCCCGGTCACTGGTTGACTCCACCACCGTAGTCCTCCACGACCTTGAAGATTCTAGAGGAGCCGCGGGAGTCTCCCACCCCCGATGGGGAATGACTGCCATGATCACCCGTGGAGTGACGAAACTGTATCCGCGGGACGTCGGCGCCAGCCTCACTTTGAATTACTAGAATCCTGCAGACCTCACTTCCGGTGAAAGCACAGTGTGACCCGGTAGGAAAAATTGTTGCACCCCCTCCCCTTTTTGACTGATAGTTCAAACCACCGATCCTTTCCTTTGCCCTTTTAACGGAACTTTGGACTGCCTCCCCCTCTTTTACATTTTCTAGAGAAAACAAAACATTAACCACTACATTAGCATAGCAGTTGACACCAGAACTGTTTTCAAATTGAAAACCAACAACATCTTCAACAGAATCCTTTTTGTTTCTGCTGTGACCCTGCTCCAGCACAGGCATTGTCCCCAGCAGTAATTCTGCAATGCCGGTAAGAATAGCTGTGGTGCCTACTGGACTCACTCACCCCCGCGGCGCCCCACGCCGTTATTTGCTGGGCGGCAACTTGCTAGACATCACCTTCGTGACATCCAGATTTCAGCGCGTTCTGCTGCCTTGGAACTATTCGCACAACAGACCGCTACTGACAAGAATATTTCATTATTGGTGCTGTCAATTTCAATAAATCTATTGGATAATTCAAAATAAATTGCCACGGTCTCTTCGTTGTTTAAATGTTTTTACTGTTTTTGTTTTGTTGTATATATTTATATGTTATTAAAGTTTTATATTCCTACTACTTTGTTGGAGTGCTATATATTTTTTATGTGACACATAATTGTAAAAACTTTGATGTACAAAGAGTCATTCCTGGAATCTTCCGCTTCAGGCTCGGTCCCCTCCCCAATCACAATACAGGATAGTTTTCAGATAGTAGGAACACGTGTGGTGTGACGGATCTCATCGGGTGTGGGCCTTGATCTACTATAACTCCTTTGAAGAGGGGTGATTCTTTACAGCTGGGGCCATAAACTACATCTGCAGGGCTAGCTGATAGCCTGGACAATCGGACACAGAGGAAGAGGAGTGTCACAGGGTGCGGTAGTGAATAGGGCGAAAGGGAGGTGTCGGGCGGGCACAGTGTGATTCTCAGGGAAGAGCAGCGCAGATGGGGGGAGGTTTATTGCCCATGCATAAGACAGAGAGCGGGGGTGACCAGTGCCTGGGGAAGATGCTTGCGAGGGTGAGGAGCCATGCTACGAATCGACAGCGTGCAGAGAGTGGGTCTGGTCAAGACATCTAAAATGGCTGCCGTGCACGACAAAAGTGTGGCATTTCAAAAAAGGCAAGATGGCGCAGACAATGTTTTTCAACACTTCCTCATTTCCTTCGAATCGAACGTTAACAGACGTTGGGGCATATTACCAAAGTTAAGCGATATTTATCGCTAACGATGCTTACCAACCAATTTTTTACCACTAAGCATCGTCAGAAATTATCGAAGATAAACCTTACTATTATCAAGGTTTATCGCAAATGCGATAATAAACGGCCGCAATGCATGAATATCGCTAAAAACTCAGCGATATTCATGCATTACCGAGCTAATACTCTTAGCCATGTTATCCACCTCCCATTGGATAACATGGCTAAGAACTGCTCAGGGCAGGTGTTACTTTTTGGAGATATTCGCGCTTAGCGCGAATATCTCCAAAAGTTGGTAATAGGAGATAGATATCTTGCATGTTGTAATGCAAGTTATTGTGGTATATGGAACTCATACCATAATCTCTCAGGAAAGCAGAAACTGATCCTTTTGGGACCGCCTAAAAAGGCCTAGGGGGTGAGGAGTACTCTACTTTGCCCCCTTTTCACGTTCCGAACTATTTTATTTTACTCTCTTCTGTAATTACACAAAATACCAGCGATAAGATGCATCGGAGACACACAGTGAGAGAAAGGAGGCCGGAGATGAAGAAGACATGTCAAATACACATTGGAGATAATATAGTGGCAGAAGGGAAGTAAATATGAGTAAACTTACCATGTAACATAAAAATGTTGCACTCTATACTATAAGTCTCATTTTATACTACAATCACTTCGCTACAACCTCATAAATTAAAAATAAAAATAAATAATGTCTCAAACAATTTTTGATTTCTAAATATAAATTTATTCTTCAAAATTTTCTAAATTTGAAACAACTAGTAACATGTCCTCATCAGTAATTTCCTCTTCAATCATCTCATCTGGAATCTCCTCATTAAAAGTCTGCAATGATGATTCTTGTAACTCTATGGTCTCCAAACACTCGATAAATTCGCCATCAAGAGATTGATCAAAAAAATCATTCAAGTCATCTCCTCCTTCTGACAATATTTCATTATTGGTGCTGTCCATTTCAATCAATGTAGTGGAATCATTCAAGTCATCTCCTCGTGACAATATTTCATTATTGGTGCTCTCAATTTCAATCAATGTAGTGGAATCATACAAGCCATCTCCTCCTTGTGACAATATTTCATTATTGGTGCTCTCAATTTCAATCAATGTAGTGGAATCATTCAAGTCATCTCCTTGTGACAATATTTCATTCTTGGTGCTGTCCATTTCAATCAATCTAATGGAATCATACAAGTCATGTCCTCCTTGTGACAATATTTCATTATTGGTGCTCTCAATTTCAATCAATGTAGTGGACAATTCAAAAGAAATTGCCACGGTCTCTTCATTGTGAGCCATTTTATTTTGAAATTGCTTGCTGTAAATTGCAGAAAAAAATAATCACTTTCATTTATCGTTTTTAGTAATACATAATATAAAACTAACTTCATCAAGTATTTAGTATAACAGAAGGACTGCAAATAAATAACAGAAAACATTTTTCAAATTATCTTCAAGTGTACAACATAGTTCCCCTTACAAATTAACAACTCACCTTTTTAAAAGTAGCAGAAGTGTTAGTACTGTGTAAATCAAACACCAGAAATTCACCACCAAAAATTCCTCACAAATGTACCTCAGACAGTAGTATCACAAAATGGCTGTGGTTTCCTCTCATTTGACATATATACATAACCAATTAACTTTCATCACACACAAATACAAAACCAAAGTAACATTTTAATTGGTTCTAAATTTCAACACTTTCAAATGTGTTTTCCCCATGCAATTTTCCATAGGACATTTACATACGTCTACAGCCTGAATGGCTGAACGGAATTACACCAAACTTGGCAAAATGGTACATCAAACCTAAGAGGTCAGGAAGGATCTACTATGCCCCCTTATGGTCATTTCCCCCTTCGCTTTGGCCTCCTCTTGTCTCTCAATCCTACCGAGAGACAAGATGGCGGCCGCTACGGACTGTTTGGAATGTTGACAGACGCCGGAGAACCAATCAGCTTCGCAAAGCTCCGTAACGCGAAAAGTACGCGAAGCGGAGCGCTGTTACAGATATATATCTTTTTTTGAACGTTAATTTCTCAAAATCCACTGGAGCACATATATTGAGACCTAGCAAAGGCACATCGGGCTACCAGTCCCTAATATTTTGCCAAGTTTCGTGCAAATCCATTCAGGTGTTCGATTATTATTATTATTATTTTTTTTTGCCCCGCGGGGCCCTTTTAAAACCTCCACATCAAACCTAGGGGGTCAGCGAGGATCTACTATTCCCCCTTATGGTCATTTGCCCCTTCGCTTTGGCCTCCTCTTGTCTCTCGATCCTACCGAGAGACAAGATGGCGGCCGCTACGGACTGTTTGGAATGTTGACAGACGCCGGAGAACCAATCAGCTTCGCTTCACAAAGCTCCGTTGCGCGAAAAGTACGCGTCCTAGGACGCTGCCCGGTCCGCTGTTACAGATATATATCTTTTTTTAAACGTTAATTTCTCAAAATCCACTGGAGCACATATATTGAGACCTACAAAAGGCACATCGGGCTACCAGTCCCTACAATTTTGCCAAGTTTCGTGCAAATCCATTCAGCCGTTCGGGCTAAAAGTGAGGCCAACCGCCCTATGGAAAACTCAATGTTAAAAACACGTTTTGGGACCCCCCTTTTTTCTCGGCCCCCCCTTGACGAACCCCCCCCAAATTTTCAAGGGCTGCTCAGAAACAAAATGTGCCATTTTCCTGAAAATTTCAGCCAATTCCGTCCACAAACGCCAAAGTTATTAGACATAGAATTTTCAAAAAACCCATAGAGAAAAAATCCTAACTATATATACCTACTGGCGACCGCCAGTAGGTAATATACATATATATATATTAGGTAGTTATAGTTAGGACCTAGCTACCATAGGAAATCCGCAACATTCTATTGGGAATAACTTTGGCGCCGGTTGAGGAATTTGCGTGTAATTTTCCAAAATTTAGGCCAGCTCCGCTCCACTCCTTCCCTGAAAGTTTCGGGGGGATTCGTGAAGGGGGGGCCGAGAAAAAAGGGGGGTCCCAAAACGTGTTTTCCCCATGTTAATTCCCATAGGACGAATAACAAGGCTACAGCCCGAACCGCTGAACGGAATTACGCCAAACTTTGCAAAATTGTAGGGACTGGTACGCAGAAGAGCCTTTGCTATATTTGGTGAAAATTGCTCCAGTGGTTTTTACCCAAATTAACTTTAAAAAAATATATATATCTATAGGCGCGCTCCGAGCGCTCACCGGTACGCGTACCGGGGAGCGCACCCGGCGTGCCATGGAAGTGCGCGAGCGAAAAGCTGATTGGCTCTCGGGTGTCTGTCAACATTCTAAACAGTCCGGAGAGTCCGCCATCTTGTGTCTCGGTAGAATCGAGACACAAGAGGTGAAAATAAAAAGGGGGAAATGATTAAAAGGGGGCAGGGTCGACACCCCCTGATCCCCTAGGTTTTCTGAGGGAAGCCTAGAAAGACCCTGAAGGGCAAAAAAACTTTATTTTTATTTTTTTCGCGGGGTAAGCGCTGGGTGCGTTCCCATGTACGCTTCCCGGTATGCGCACCCTGAGAGCACCACGGGGAAAAACAGTGTAAAAAATTAGAGTAAAAAATAATTTAGAGTGCTTAGAGGTAGGGTAGCTCTGAAAAGAACTGTTGTGTTATGTGGGTGTTTTTTGTACCTACAAGTAGGTACCAATGCAGAGTCTCAAATTCAGGAGGAAGACTCTATTCCCCTCATCTGTAAAATGCACACCATCTCTCCTATAGATGCCTTGCATGTTGTAACGCAAGTTGTTGTGGTAAATGGAACCCATACCATAGTCTCTGAGGAAAGTAGAAACAGATTTATTCACATGTTTCCTTGCTTTCTCAATCTGTGAACAAAATTGGTTGGACCAGTTCCATTTTTGCCTTTGGCATATATTAGAAAAACCAAGGCAATTTTTGGGAAAAGTGACATCAATTGCCCAAAGATGTCCTTTAAAAGCATTTCCAGACCTACCCCAGTCAAAGTGCCCAGGTCATTTCCACCACAGTGCACAATTATGAGGTCAGGCTGTGGTAGATGCATAAAGGATTTTATCAATGGTATCAATTGGTGACTTCTTAATCCTCTCTGTCCAATCCACACAATGTCCACATTTGGTAAATCAAGGTTGTAAATACCTCTGTTACTTGCAAATGTTTCACTCCAGTAGACAAAGCTATGACCCACAAACCAGACTTTTGGCATCTTGAAGGTAGATGTGCTTGTATTCAGATGAGTTGTGGAAATGAAATGGCAGTTTGAAAGTAGGAGTTATGAAAAAAAGTGGTTGAGATTCAGTGCACTTGAAAAACAAAAAATGATTGGTGCTTTCTTAAAATTCACCACTGAAAATTAGGGTGCATGCTTTGTTTTTAAAGAAGTCATTTTAATGGTTGGGAAAAAGTAATTTAAAGAAACATTGCACATGATTAGCTAGTACATTGAGAGGTCAAACACCCTTGCTGGATTCTTTTGCAACATAGTATGATGAACTTTTCAACTGTGTGCTGGGTTAGGTGGGAGTTACCATGGTAACAGGGTGAATGAGCACTGGGGGGATGGGTGAATATTATGTGAGTTTCAAAGTGTTGAAATGTAGAACCAATTAAAATGTTAGTTTGGTTTTGAAATAGTGTGGGAAGAATTTTAATTGGTTAAGTCCAGGAATATGAGTGAAGAATTACAGGGAATCAGGGCCTTTTCTGGTTGCAATGTTTCAGGAGCAATTCAGAGATTCTGCTTAAGAAAATCTGGTGTGTGTGACTGACACTGTTCTAAATCTTGCAAAGCATTTTTAAAGGTGAGTAATGATTCTTTTAATAAAGATAGACTGCTGTATGCACTATGGGGAAGATAAAGAAGCATATTGTGCTTCTTTATTCTTGCATTGTGTGTCATGTTTTTTTGTAATGCTGTTAAAAAATTTAATGGGGCATATTTGACATGTATTTTGGAAATGAGTTAGGTTTCTGCCTTGTTTTGTAGTGGTCATTTAAATGGGCTGTGCTCTGTGTTAAAAATGATTTACTATGGAAAATGTTTTCTGGTAAAATGTCTGGCTTTTAAATTTTGGTCAAGGATTACAGTGAGTTTCTGTGGGAAATAAGGAAATCTGTTTTCACATTTTTCAATAATGTCACCTGTGTCTGCTGACAGTTTGCCTCTCTTAGCTTAAAAGGTACTCTGTGCCTGTGTTTCATGTCACTTTGCACGGACATAATCTCTCTTTTTCTGTGTGTCATTTCTCTCTTTGTGTGTGTGTCATGACATGTGTCTCATGTGCCTAAGATCACACTGTGAGTCAAGCTTGATTTTAAATGGATCTGGGTGAATATTTGCTTAGTTGATATCTTTAAAGTATGGAAATACATGTATTTTTAAAGTCAGTTAGGCTTTAGCATATGTACTAGTAGGGAATCTTAGGCATCATGTCTGTTAGGCCTCTTACTTCACAAATAGGCTCAAAGCTGTGCCATCAAGATCCAGGGTGTGCCTTTGAAATGAAAAAGGAATGTTATGTCTTGCTTATATATATGCGGTCTGTTTTTTGCCAGTAGACACAGTGAAATAGTATGAGCAGACACACACATATTGCATGCAGAGACAGACATGGTAGATTACATGTAACATCCTGGTCATGTGCCTAAGATCACACTGTGAGTCAAGCTTGATTTTAAATGGATCTGGGTGAATAATTTGCTTAGTTGATGTGTTTAAAGTATGAAAATACATGTATTTTTAAAGTCAGTTAGGCTTTAGCATATGTTCTAGTAGGGAATCTTAGGCAGCATATCTGTTAGGCCTCTTACTTCACGAATAGGCTCTAAGCTGTGCAATCAAGATCCAGGGTGTGCCTTTGAAATGAAAAAGGAATGTTATGTCTTGCATATAAATATATGTGGTCTGTTTTTTGTCAGTAGACACAGTGAAATAGTATGAGCAGACACACACATATTGTATGCAGAGACAGACATGGTAAATTACATGTAACATCCTGGTCATGTGCCTAAGATCACACTGTGAGTCAGTGTGATCCTTGTGAAAAATGTTAAAGCCATGCTTTTTACCATAAAACATTTACCAGAATGAGATGAGACAGATGCAAACAGACAGTGACACAGTTGCTGTGGTATAAAGTAACTTATGTTGTAAACTAGTGTTTATATCGTTCAGTTATTGTAATTGCTATGTAGTATGTTTGTAGTGGTCTATAATATGTTATTTGTTCTTTACCACAGATTGTAATCATCTATAGAAAGATAAAAGAATATGCCGTCAAAGGAAAGACGTCAAAAGAAACATAAACAGGATTTAAGGTCCAAGAAAACAGAAATACAACACTCATCCAAAACACAATCTTCAGTGAAAAAAAATAATGCTCCTGGTAAGCAAACTAAGGACTTTTTAAGAAAATTATTGAAATGTCAAAAAAAAAGATGTTGTTTCAAAGAAGAATAACGGATCTCTCAATAGAAAGAAAAAATTCTGCCCCTCAAAAAATGTTAGACCTGTAGAAGGAGATGATATTTTCTATAGCAAAAGAAGGAGAAATCAATTTATTGAAATTTGTAGACGAATGTTTTATAACAGAATAGTTTCAAATGTATTAAAAAATGTAAAGATGTATCAAAAAAAGACCGCTTTTTACAAGAAAAAAAACATAATGAAGATTGTGGATGAAGCATTTAAAGTGAAAAAGAAATTATATTCTTTAGTAATCAATAGAGTTCGTACACTAGATAAGGTAATCAATGTGTTCAAATCAAAATGTAAGTGGAAAAGAGTAATTAATCGGACTAATTTTTGTGATGTTTTTTCTGGAGAATGGAAACATAGTTCAAGTTGTGAGCCATTTTTTAATGAAGAAAGTTACTTTCAGGATAATGATTTGGTGCATGCAGTTGCCACCAGTGGTCGAACATATGAGGTGAAGGACGGTTGTCCGGTTGAAAAAGAAAAAATTGTGCCTAGAAATACAGAAGAGGTGTTAGCTGATGAAGTTATAGGGAGATGTCCTAAAGCTCCAGTCTATACTTGGAATTGTAGTAGTATTTGTAGTGTGCGACAGGATTCAATTGATTTGTTTCTCAGTTTCTTATGGACATATACTAAGAAAAGTCTAAAACAAAAAATGAAAGTTTTGCAGGAGTTAGATCCTTGTAGAGTGAGAGAAAAAACAGGTTTGCAAGGGCATTCACTGGCTTGTCTTTCAAGAAAAGTATGTCAGAGTGTTTTTCACCATTTTAGGATGTTAGCAGTGCATCATAATAAAGTGAGGAAATTAGTGAGAAGGTTGTATTATGCAAAAAAGTCCAGCACTTAAGCTAAAACAGTTAAACAGTGCTCTTTTGCATGGAACTGAATTAGATGTGAAGAACATTTGTGAAGAAATTGAGTTTGTTACTTTGGTGAAAAAGAGGACAGTACAGAAATTGATACAGTAATAGAAGGTAATGTGGAAGAGAATGTAGAGATTGCAAGTACAGAAAAATTTGAACATGAAATTACAAAGTTTAAGGTCAATTCAAGTGAAAGGCCTAATTTTACTTGTGGGTGTTGTTGACGAACTCTTTATAAGAATCAGACTAGATTAGTTGATTTATATGTAAAAAGCGTAAAGGGAAATAATAATGAGTGGAAGGATTTTGCAACTTATTTGTTGGTAGAAAATAGTTTTGATTTGAGTTCTGATCAACGTATTTGTAAATATTGTTATAATAAATTAAATGAAAACAGAATGCCTGCTCGAGCTGTTCATAATAATCTGGAGTTGGTAGACATTCCTTCTGAATTGATGGATTTAAATACCTATGAGTCTATTCTGATTCAATCTGTGCATCCTTTTCAGGCTATTGTTCGCATGGAGCCTAAGACAGGGAAATTGCCTCCTTCAGATTTACAGAGAGGATTAAAGGGAAGAGTTGTTTATTTGCCTCTAGATTTTAAGAAAAATATTGATACAATTGGTGTAGAAAACATTGATGAGGAACCTCTGGTTATTCTAGTTAATGGTGTTCCGACAAAGAGTAAGAAAATCTGGCAAGAATTAGTGGATGTTAGGAAAGTCGAAAAGGCAACGTTGTATTTGTTAAAAAACAATCACTACTACCAAAATGTATATGTAGGAGAAGAGGAAACAACTGTTGAAGAGGACATTGATTTCTCAGCTGGGCAAATTGAAAAAGTTGATGTCTCTAGAAGTGAAGAAATTTATGAACATTATAGTGTTCATCCATTGCATTCCAAAGAAGTAATGGGGAATGCTATTGACTTGTTTCAAATGAAAGAAGCAAAAGGAAGTCCCATTAGTGTATGGGAAGAAAGTTTGGAAGCTCGTTGTTTTCCACAGTTATTTCCAACAGGTCAAGGTGGACGATATGACAACTGACCTGTTTAAATTCCTGCATCTGAATACCGGACTTCAAGATTATATGCAGAAGATCCAAGGTTTCGTCAATGCATTCCATATTTGTTCCATCTACTGTTTGAGAGTGACTTGTCTGGACTTTCTTATGCAGTGAACCATATACTGAAAAGTGTTTCGGCAAGGGACTTTATGGATAAAGTGAAACTGCAAGACAGTGTTTTGAAATATCAGCTAATTAATCTCGTGGCATGACAGCGTGGTACTAATGAGTATTGGTACCGTTGTCATGGGGAATTGAAATGTATGCTAAGAAACTTAGGAACTCCTACATGGTTCCTCACTCTTAGCTGTGCTGAGTATGCTTCGGAAGACTTACTTGAATTTCTACGAGAGGCAAATAAAAACATTGAAAATATTGAATACAAGACACCTGGAGAACTGTGCTCTTTGGATCCAGTTAATGTATGCAGATGTTTCAATCATAGGTTTGAAGCTATGATGTCTTTTATTGCAAACAAAAAAAATCCTCCGCTTGGAGAGGTGTTGGATTTCTTTTGGAGAAAGGAGTATCAAGCAAGAGGTGCTCCTCACATACATATGCTGCTATGGATTAAAGATGCACCAAAATTTGGAACAGATTCAGATGGGAAAGTGATGAGTTTCATTGAGCAGTATTCTACATGTGCTGTTCCGAAAAGTACAGAAGAAAACAATTTAAGACATCAAGTTTTACGCTTTCAAACCCATCGTTGTGGAAAATACTGTCGTCAAAAATACAAATCCAAGTACAAGTTCTACATAAAAATGTCGTTTTGCATTTCCACATCCAGTAACATCGAAAGGAAGAGTGAACAATTTTATGTCTTCTCTGCGACATACTGTGACAAGAAAATCACTGAAAAATACATACAACCTAAGAAGAAATGAGGAGTCCAAATACATAAATTACTACAACCCAGTCATTTTGTCCATGTGGAATGCTAACATGGATATTCAATATGTTGCTGACAACTCTATTGCTGTGGCTCGATATGTGACGTCTTAGATCACAAAATCAGAAAAGACGGAACTGAAGGAAATGTGGGAGGAAATTTCACATGAAAAGAGTCTAAGCAAGAAATTAAACAGTTACAGTCTGAAGATGTTGTCGCATCGAGAAATTGGAGCATATGAATGTTCTGATCGGTTATCATCAGCAAGTCTATATGCCAAATCTAGAACCATTATTTGGGTGAGTTTAGGTCTTGCTGCAACACGAAACCGAGTTTTGAAATCTGTAGAGATAGAGTATTTGGCGGAGAAAGAACCAAACAATACAGATATTTTGAAGACAAACATGTTGGATACATACTAGCCAAATGGAAGTAGTCATCTTGAGAACGTTTGTCTCTATGAAGTTCTGCAAACCTATACTTTTAAGAGGAACGTCACAGAAGATATCAATAAAGGTATATATGCTGTAATTGGATGTGAAGGCTGTCTGGTGAAACAAAGAAAAGGCCATTTGATTAATCGTCGAAAATTGAGTTGTGAATCTTCAGACAAAAGGGAATTTTACTATTTAGCTCTTTTGCAACTCTTTAAGCCATGGCGTACAGAAGAGGAACTACTTGGAGATTTTCTTACTTATGAAGATTCGTTCAATGCAACCAAGGATACAATAGAATGTCCTGTTTTTTCAAATTATCTGCAAATGTTGAACGAGGTAATACAGCAAGAAGCTACAATTGCGGCAGAGATTGCTAGAGACAGTTCTCAAGACAGTCAGAGTTCTGCTTCATTGAGTCAGGATCCACTAGGAGGACCAATTATACAAAATGAAGCTGCCACTGCTATGAATGAAGTGGAAAGAGCCATGGAACAAGCTCAGGAGGATGTAGTTAACTTAGAAGATTTGGAAAAAGAACTAACCGTTGAGCAGAGACAAATATATGATGAAGTCACGGAACAGATTGAGCATGGTTTATATCATGAGAAAAAAGAGAGCTCATGTACATCATTTATACCTGTCCGACTGTACGTGTGCGTGCCATGGAAGTGCGCGAGCGAAAAGCTGATTGGCTCTCGGGTGTCTGTCAACATTCTAAACAGTCCGGAGAGTCCGCCATCTTGTGTCTCGGTAGAATCGAGACACAAGAGGTGAAAATAAAAAGGGGGAAATGATTAAAAGGGGGCAGGGTCGACACCCCCTGATCCCCTAGGTTTTCTGAGGGAAGCCTAGAAGGACCCTGAAGGGCAAAAAAACTTTATTTTTATTTTTTTCGCGGGGTAAGCGCTGGGTGCGTTCCCATGTACGCTTCCCGGTATGCGCACCCTGAGAGCACCACGGGGAAAAACAGTGTAAAAAATTAGAGTAAAACATAATTTAGAGTGCTTAGAGGTAGGGTAGCTCTGAAAAGAACTGTTGTGTTATGTGGGTGTTTTTTGTACCTACAAGTAGGTACCAATGCAGAGTCTCAAATTCAGGAGGAAGACACTATTCCCCTCATCTGTAAAATGCACACCATCTCTCCTATAGATGCCTTGCATGTTGTAACGCAAGTTGTTGTGGTAAATGGAACCCATACCATAGTCTCTGAGGAAAGCAGAAACAGATTTATTCACATGTTTCCTTGCTTTCTCAATCTGTGAACAAAATTGGTTGGACCAGTTCCATTTTTGCCTTTGGCATATATTAGAAAAACCAAGGCAATTTTTGGGAAAAGTGACATCAATTGCCCAAAGATGTCCTTTAAAAGCATTTCCAGACCTACCCCAGTCAAAGTGCCCAGGTCATTTCCACCACAGTGCACAATTATGAGGTCAGGCTGTGGTAGATGCATAAAGGATTTTATCAATGGTATCAATTGGTGACTTCTTAATCCTCTCTGTCCAATCCACACAATGTCCACATTTGGTAAATCAAGGTTGTAAATACCTCTGTTACTTGCAAATGTTTCACTCCAGTAGACAAAGCTATGACCCACAAACCAGACTTTTGGCATCTTGAAGGTAGATGTGCTTGTATTCAGATGAGTTGTGGAAATGAAATGGCAGTTTGAAAGTAGGAGTTATGAAAAAAAAGTGGTTGAGATTCAGTGCACTTGAAAAACAAAAAATGATTGGTGCTTTCTTAAAATTCACCACTGAAAATTAGGGTGCATGCTTTGTTTTTAAAGAAGTCATTTTAATGGTTGGGAAAAAGTAATTTAAAGAAACATTGCACATGATTAGCTAGTACATTGAGAGGTCAAACACCCTTGCTGGATTCTTTTGCAACATAGTATGATGAACTTTTCAACTGTGTGCTGGGTTAGGTGGGAGTTACCATGGTAACAGGGTGAATGAGCACTGGGGGGATGGGTGAATATTATGTGAGTTTCAAAGTGT
The DNA here is from genome assembly GCF_964261635.1 of Lissotriton helveticus. Lineage (NCBI taxonomy): Eukaryota > Metazoa > Chordata > Amphibia > Caudata > Salamandridae > Lissotriton > Lissotriton helveticus. Next base: position 594,527,897 of record NC_136063.1, on the reverse strand, counting down.
TGAAATGTAGAACCAATTAAAATGTTAGTTTGGTTTTGAAATAGTGTGGGAAGAATTTTAATTGGTTAAGTCCAGGAATATGAGTGAAGAATTACAGGGAATCAGGGCCTTTTCTGGTTGCAATGTTTCAGGAGCAAATCAGAGATTCTGCTTAAGAAAATCTGGTGTGTGTGACTGACACTGTTCTAAATCTTGCAAAGCATTTTTAAAGGTGAGTAATGATTCTTTTAATAAAGATAGACTGCTGTATGCACTATGGGGAAGATAAAGAAGCATATTGTGCTTCTTTATTCTTGCATTGTGTGTCATGTTTTTTTGTAATGCTGTTAAAAAATTTAATGGGGCATATTTGACATGTATTTTGGAAATGAGTTAGGTTTCTGCCTTGTTTTGTAGTGGTCATTTAAATGGGCTGTGCTCTGTGTTAAAAATGATTTACTATGGAAAATGTTTTCTGGTAAAATGTCTGGCTTTTAAATTTTGGTCAAGGATTACAGTGAGTTTCTGTGGGAAATAAGGAAATCTGTTTTCACATTTTTCAATAATGTCACCTGTGTCTGCTGACAGTTTGCCTCTCTTAGCTTAAAAGGTACTCTGTGCCTGTGTTTCATGTCACTTTGCACGGACATAATCTCTCTTTTTCTGTGTGTCATTTCTCTCTTTGTGTGTGTGTCATGACATGTGTCTCATGTGCCTAAGATCACACTGTGAGTCAAGCTTGATTTTAAATGGATCTGGGTGAATATTTGCTTAGTTGATATCTTTAAAGTATGGAAATACATGTATTTTTAAAGTCAGTTAGGCTTTAGCATATGTACTAGTAGGGAATCTTAGGCATCATGTCTGTTAGGCCTCTTACTTCACAAATAGGCTCAAAGCTGTGCCATCAAGATCCAGGGTGTGCCTTTGAAATGAAAAAGGAATGTTATGTCTTGCTTATATATATGCGGTCTGTTTTTTGCCAGTAGACACAGTGAAATAGTATGAGCAGACACACACATATTGCATGCAGAGACAGACATGGTAGATTACATGTAACATCCTGGTCATGTGCCTAAGATCACACTGTGAGTCAAGCTTGATTTTAAATGGATCTGGGTGAATAATTTGCTTAGTTGATGTGTTTAAAGTATGAAAATACATGTATTTTTAAAGTCAGTTAGGCTTTAGCATATGTTCTAGTAGGGAATCTTAGGCAGCATATCTGTTAGGCCTCTTACTTCACGAATAGGCTCTAAGCTGTGCAATCAAGATCCAGGGTGTGCCTTTGAAATGAAAAAGGAATGTTATGTCTTGCATATATATATATGTGGTCTGTTTTTTGTCAGTAGACACAGTGAAATAGTATGAGCAGACACACACATATTGTATGCAGAGACAGACATGGTAAATTACATGTAACATCCTGGTCATGTGCCTAAGATCACACTGTGAGTCAGTGTGATCCTTGTGAAAAATGTTAAAGCCATGCTTTTTACCATAAAACATTTACCAGAATGAGATGAGACAGATGCAAACAGACAGTGACACAGTTGCTGTGGTATAAAGTAACTTATGTTGTAAACTAGTGTTTATATCGTTCAGTTATTGTAATTGCTATGTAGTATGTTTGTAGTGGTCTATAATATGTTATTTGTTCTTTACCACAGATTGTAATCATCTATAGAAAGATAAAAGAATATGCCGTCAAAGGAAAGACGTCAAAAGAAACATAAACAGGATTTAAGGTCCAAGAAAACAGAAATACAACACTCATCCAAAACACAATCTTCAGTGAAAAAAAATAATGCTCCTGGTAAGCAAACTAAGGACTTTTTAAGAAAATTATTGAAATGTCAAAAAAAAAGATGTTGTTTCAAAGAAGAATAACGGATCTCTCAATAGAAAGAAAAAATTCTGCCCCTCAAAAAATGTTAGACCTGTAGAAGGAGATGATATTTTCTATAGCAAAAGAAGGAGAAATCAATTTATTGAAATTTGTAGACGAATGTTTTATAACAGAATAGTTTCAAATGTATTAAAAAATGTAAAGATGTATCAAAAAAAGACCGCTTTTTACAAGAAAAAAAACATAATGAAGATTGTGGATGAAGCATTTAAAGTGAAAAAGAAATTATATTCTTTAGTAATCAATAGAGTTCGTACACTAGATAAGGTAATCAATGTGTTCAAATCAAAATGTAAGTGGAAAAGAGTAATTAATCGGACTAATTTTTGTGATGTTTTTTCTGGAGAATGGAAACATAGTTCAAGTTGTGAGCCATTTTTTAATGAAGAAAGTTACTTTCAGGATAATGATTTGGTGCATGCAGTTGCCACCAGTGGTCGAGCATATGAGGTGAAGGACGGTTGTCCGGTTGAAAAAGAAAAAATTGTGCCTAGAAATACAGAAGAGGTGTTAGCTGATGAAGTTATAGGGAGATGTCCTAAAGCTCCAGTCTATACTTGGAATTGTAGTAGTATTTGTAGTGTGCGACAGGATTCAATTGATTTGTTTCTCAGTTTCTTATGGACATATACTAAGAAAAGTCTAAAACAAAAAATGAAAGTTTTGCAGGAGTTAGATCCTTGTAGAGTGAGAGAAAAAACAGGTTTGCAAGGGCATTCACTGGCTTGTCTTTCAAGAAAAGTATGTCAGAGTGTTTTTCACCATTTTAGGATGTTAGCAGTGCATCATAATAAAGTGAGGAAATTAGTGAGAAGGTTGTATTATGCAAAAAGTCCAGCACTTAAGCTAAAACAGTTAAACAGTGCTCTTTTGCATGGAACTGAATTAGATGTGAAGAACATTTGTGAAGAAATTGAGTTTGTTACTTTGGTGAAAAAGAGGACAGTACAGAAATTGATACAGTAATAGAAGGTAATGTGGAAGAGAATGTAGAGATTGCAAGTACAGAAAAATTTGAACATGAAATTACAAAGTTTAAGGTCAATTCAAGTGAAAGGCCTAATTTTACTTGTGGGTGTTGTTGACGAACTCATTATAAGAATCAGACTAGATTAGTTGATTTATATGTAAAAAGCGTAAAGGGAAATAATAATGAGTGGAAGGATTTTGCAACTTATTTGTTGGTAGAAAATAGTTTTGATTTGGGTTCTGATCAACGTATTTGTAAATATTGTTATAATAAATTAAATGAAAACAGAATGCCTGCTCGAGCTGTTCATAATAATCTGGAGTTGGTAGACATTCCTTCTGAATTGATGGATTTAAATACCTATGAGTCTATTCTGATTCAATCTGTGCATCCTTTTCAGGCTATTGTTCGCATGGAGCCTAAGACAGGGAAATTGCCTCCTTCAGATTTACAGAGAGGATTAAAGGGAAGAGTTGTTTATTTGCCTCTAGATTTTAAGAAAAATATTGATACAATTGGTGTAGAAAACATTGAAGAGGAACCTCTGGTTATTCTAGTTAATGGTGTTCCGACAAAGAGTAAGAAAATCTGGCAAGAATTAGTGGATGTTAGGAAAGTCGAAAAGGCAACGTTGTATTTGTTAAAAAACAATCACTACTACCAAAATGTATATGTAGGAGAAGAGGAAACAACTGTTGAAGAGGACATTGATTTCTCAGCTGGGCAAATTGAAAAAGTTGATGTCTCTAGAAGTGAAGAAATTTATGAACATTATAGTGTTCATCCATTGCATTCCAAAGAAGTAATGGGGAATGCTATTGACTTGTTTCAAATGAAAGAAGCAAAAGGAAGTCCCATTAGTGTATGGGAAGAAAGTTTGGAAGCTCGTTGTTTTCCACAGTTATTTCCAACAGGTCAAGGTGGACGATATGACAACTGACCTGTTTAAATTCCTGCATCTGAATACCGGACTTCAAGATTATATGCAGAAGATCCAAGGTTTCGTCAATGCATTCCATATTTGTTCCATCTACTGTTTGAGAGTGACTTGTCTGGACTTTCTTATGCAGTGAACCATATACTGAAAAGTGTTTCGGCAAGGGACTTTATGGATAAAGTGAAACTGCAAGACAGTGTTTTGAAATATCAGCTAATTATTCTCGTGGCATGACAGCGTGGTACTAATGAGTATTGGTACCGTTGTCATGGGGAATTGAAATGTATGCTAAGAAACTTAGGAACTCCTACATGGTTCCTCACTCTTAGCTGTGCTGAGTATGCTTCGGAAGACTTACTTGAATTTCTACGAGAGGCAAATAAAAACATTGAAAATATTGAATACAAGACACCTGGAGAACTGTGCTCTTTGGATCCAGTTAATGTATGCAGATGTTTCAATCATAGGTTTGAAGCTATGATGTCTTTTATTGCAAACAAAAAAAATCCTCCGCTTGGAGAGGTGTTGGATTTCTTTTGGAGAAAGGAGTATCAAGCAAGAGGTGCTCCTCACATACATATGCTGCTATGGATTAAAGATGCACCAAAATTTGGAACAGATTCAGATGGGAAAGTGATGAGTTTCATTGAGCAGTATTCTACATGTGCTGTTCCGAAAAGTACAGAAGAAAACAATTTAAGACATCAAGTTTTACGCTTTCAAACCCATCGTTGTGGAAAATACTGTCGTCAAAAATACAAATCCAAGTACAAGTTCTACATAAAAATGTCGTTTTGCATTTCCACATCCAGTAACATCGAAAGGAAGAGTGAACAATTTTATGTCTTCTCTGTGACATACTGTGACAAGAAAATCACTGAAAAATACATACAACCTAAGAAGAAATGAGGAGTCCAAATACATAAATTACTACAACCCAGTCATTTTGTCCATGTGGAATGCTAACATGGATATTCAATATGTTGCTGACAACTCTATTGCTGTGGCTCGATATGTGACGTCCTACATCACAAAATCAGAAAAGACGGAACTGAAGGAAATGTGGGAGGAAATTTCACATGAAAAGAGTCTAAGCAAGAAATTAAACAGTTACAGTCTGAAGATGTTGTCGCATCGAGAAATTGGAGCATATGAATGTTCTGATCGGTTATCATCAGCAAGTCTATATGCCAAATCTAGAACCATTATTTGGGTGAGTTTAGGTCTTGCTGCAACACGAAACCGAGTTTTGAAATCTGTAGAGATAGAGTATTTGGCGGAGAAAGAACCAAACAATACAGATATTTTGAAGACAAACATGTTGGATACATACTAGCCAAATGGAAGTAGTCATCTTGAGAACGTTTGTCTCTATGAAGTTCTGCAAACCTATACTTTTAAGAGGAACGTCACAGAAGATATCAATAAAGGTATATATGCTGTAATTGGATGTGAAGGCTGTCTGGTGAAACAAAGAAAAGGCCATTTGATTAATCGTCGAAAATTGAGTTGTGAATCTTCAGACAAAAGGGAATTTTACTATTTAGCTCTTTTGCAACTCTTTAAGCCATGGCGTACAGAAGAGGAACTACTTGGAGATTTTCTTACTTATGAAGATTCGTTCAATGCAACCAAGGATACAATAGAATGTCCTGTTTTTTCAAATTATCTGCAAATGTTGAACGAGGTAATACAGCAAGAAGCTACAATTGCGGCAGAGATTGCTAGAGACAGTTCTCAAGACAGTCAGAGTTCTGCTTCATTGAGTCAGGATCCACTAGGAGGACCAATTATACAAAATGAAGCTGCCACTGCTATGAATGAAGTGGAAAGAGCCATGGAACAAGCTCAGGAGGATGTAGTTAACTTAGAAGATTTGGAAAAAGAACTAACCGTTGAGCAGAGACAAATATATGACGAAGTCACGGAACAGATTGAGCATGGTTTATATCATGAGAAAAAAGAGAGCTCATGTACATCATTTATACCTGTCCGACTGTACGTGAGTGGAGAAGCAGGAACTGGAAAAAGTTTTCTGATTAAAGCAATTGCAAAGTATCTGCAGAAAAGAACGGAGTCATCGCTGTCTTGTGTTGTTACCGCTCCAACTGGGTTGGCAGCACACAACATTAAAGGGATTACTTTACATCGCTTATTGATGCTGCCGGCAGAGCATGATAATAAATTACAATACCACAAGCTATCTGGAGAAGCTTGTTGTGAAGTTTCAAGAGTCCTAAAGAAAATTAAACTTCTTATCATTGATGAGGCAAGCATGGTATCAAATGTAATGCTTGCTTTTGTGCATTTAAGAATGCAAGAAATTCTTAAATCAGACTATGATGTGTTATTTGGAGGCAAACACATCATTGTTTTTGGAGATCTACTGCAGCTAACTCCAGTGAAAGGACAGCCAGTGTTTAAAATGCTTACAAATGAAGATACCAGGAAGTGCCTAGGAAGCATTGGAAATGTTAACATATGGTTAAATTTCAAATATGCAGAACTGCTTCAAAATATGCGACAAGCAAAGGATGAAGATTATAAAAATATTCTACAAGATGTATGAATTGGAAAACTAACTGCGCATGGCAAAGAAGCTTTACATGGACGATTAATTTCAAATTTGTTTCCAAATGAAAATATTCTCCTAGAGAATATTTTTAAGAAAATTTCTGAAAACAAATCTGTTATATGCTTGATGCCAACTCTGCAAGAATGTTCAATCTTCAACAACAAAATGTTACAGTTAGAAAATCAACAGATTGTGAACCTCGAAGCTATTGATAAAATTGAGCATGAAGGAGCAACTATTATTTTGTCAGAAAAGTTGAAATCAAAATTGGATTCTTTAGAGAAGACAATATCTAAAACTGCTGGTTTGGAAAAGACTCTGTATGTATTTTTAAATTGTCGTATAATTTTACGACGGAATTTACATGTGGAAAGAGGTTTAGTAAATGGAGCAATGGGTCTTGTTGTTGATTTTGTGAATTACCGAAATAGAGATGGAATTGAATTTCTAAAAATTTAATTTGATGGTATTGAAGAAGTACAACAAATCAGTCGTTGTTCTGCTCGATTTTTGCTTGTGAAAGATTTATATGTCCGCCGAAAACAGTTTCCTGTTTCTTTGGCATATGCAGTGACTATTCATAAATCTCAAGGTTTAAGTGTAGATAGTGCTTTGGTGAATATTGGAAGTTCTGTGTTCAAAGAGGGAATGGCATATGTTTCTTTATCTCGAGTCAGAACTTTATCTGGATTGTACTTGATTGATTTTGATGAGACAAAGATTAGTGCTGATCTATATTGTGTAAAAGAATATAATAGGTTAAGAAGAGAGTATGCTCCAAATTTACCTCAATATCCTTTATTTGAAAAGCGTGTAGTAGGCCGAAAAAGAAGAAATGAGAAAAATTGTAGTGAAGTTGTAGCAAAAAGAAAAAAGTCGATGAATCAGTAATTGTAAGCAGAAAGGAAAAGGATTCAGTTAAAGATGTTGTTGGATTTCAGTTTGAAAACAGTTCTGGTGTCAACTGCTATGCTAATGTAGTGGTTAATGTTGTTTTTTTTCTCCAAACTGTACAAAAACTGATTGCTGAAAATCGGTTCAAAGATTTTGTTCTTTGTTGAATTCTGTGTTTGAGAAATGTAGCAGTGATAGAACAAAAATACAAAGTGTTTCTGAAATTCGAAATGTTTTAAACATATGTTCTGGTCTAAATCAATTTTCACAGAATATTCAGCAAGATTGTCAGGAATTTCTAATGTATATGCTTGTTGTATTGCAAGTTGAAGGTGTACATGTAGAAAATCTTTTTGGCCTTTCTTATAAATGGCAGCATGACTGCGACAATTGCTCCTTTTCAGGTAGTACTACAATAGACACTGAAAGATTTATATATTTGACTTTACCAGACTGCAAATCAGTGTCTTTTAATAATCTAGTTAGAGAAGCAAATCAAAACATGGTCTGTACTCAATGTAAATCTGCAATGCTATCAACATTATTTATACAAAGATATGGACAGTATGTAATTTTAATGTTCCAACGATGTAGACCTGATGGAACTAAATTGACAACTTTAATAAAAAATGTTGTGGCTTCTCAATTATCAATTTCAGGAAGAACCTTTGTAACTGCAGCAATTATTTTCCATGATGGTCCTTCGACAACATCAGGACATTACACAGCTTATTTAAAATGTCAAAAAGGCTGGAGTAATTGCAATGATACTCAATTGACTTTCACACAACGTTTGCCTTATCAGTTACCAAATTCTTACCTAGTGTTCTTACAACCGAATTTTTAGGAAAGGTAATTGGCCTATGAAGATTGGAGCAGTTAATAAAACTTAGTCTGCTGTTCAAAATTACTTTGTGAGTGAGATTGATTAAGATATTAAAAAACTTGTAGTTGTCATAGAGGAAGTGTAAGTGTATCACGTAGTGTGTAATGGGAGTATTATAGGAAATATTAATCATAAGTAAGCCAGAGCTGGAAATATAACTTTTGTTTCATAATGTAAAAGATGTTGGAGCTTTTCTTTCAGAAACTCGGGTAAATGGAAGAATAAGAATACTATTGAGTAATTTCCAAAGAAAAGTACTTTCCATATACTATTTGGCCTCGTGGAAAAGTACGTGGATCAAAAGTGAGTTAAGATATGTTTTTTCTAAATTTTACATTATTTATTGAATCGTTGTATAGGTTTTTTAAACACAATCATTTTGATTGTGTTTTTTTTGCCCGCTGTCATATGATGAGTAGTATTGAAGTCACTGTTTTAAGTGAAATTCAATATATTCTGAGAACAGCAAAAATAAACCATATAACATGTTGTATAAGTTAAATTATATTTTGTATTATTAAATATATATTATTGTCTCCTTGTCTCACATTCACTCACCTTTTACCACCCTCGATCACTCCTCTTAAGTCACCCTCACTGCCCTTCTCTCACCCTCCCTCACCTCCCTTCCCTTATTCCACTTCCCTCACTTATCCTCATTCCCCATTCCTTTACTGCCCTTTCCCTCTCTCCCATCCACCACTTTCCAGCTGTCAGTCACTCTACTTCACTCCCCTTCCCCTTCTTTCCTTTCTTTGGTCCCTCAATAATTCCCATTCTCTCACTCACCTTACTCCACTTTACTCACTCCTTCTTTCACTCCCTTTGTCCTCTCACATTCTCACTCCCCTTCCCTCACTCCCTCTCTCTTAGCATCACTCTCTCGGTCCTCTCACTCTCTCACTCCTCTTCCATCACGCTCACTCCCTATAACTCACCCACACTCCCTCACTTACCTTTCTTTGCTCTCTCACTCAGTCCCTTTCTGTCACTCTTTCCTGCACTACCTCTATGTCCTCACTCCTTTACTTCCCTTGTCTCATGCTCACTTGCTTTTATCCTCTCTCTATCTTCCCTCTTTCCGCAACCTCACTGCCCTTCACTCACCCTCCCTCACCCTTGCTCCCTTACTCCGGTTCCCTCAGTTATCCTCATTCATCATCCTTAACTCCCCTTCCTCTTTCTCTCCTCACGCAGTCACCTTTTCACAGTCCCTATGCTTCACTTCTCTTCCCCTTCTTTCTTCCTGTGCTCCCTCGGTCATTCTCAAACAAACCATTCAACAAACGAATGGACGGAAGATCTTTCTACGTTTTTAGATGAAAAAATCACCAAAATATGTCAACCTTTTAAAATAGAGAATACATCTCTTCAACACCTTGAACAGGAGTTACACATGAACCCAGACACGCACATAAATGTTTCTTCCCCGAACTGGTCTACTTTTGATTTGTTGGACAATGAAAAAATAATGCGTCTAGGACGAAAAATAAAATCAGGTTCTCCCTGTGATCAGTTAACTTCTAAACTATTTTCCACTCTTGCTCCAGTGCTGGTTCATCCTCTCTCCTGCCTCCTAAATACATCCCTGATAGAAGCGGAATTCCCAAAAATTTGGAAGGCGGCTAGAGTAAAACCTTTACTAAAAAAGCCCGGTGCTGATGTAAATACTTTCTCAAACTACCGCCCCATCTCCCTGCTACCCTTTTCAGGGAAAGTACTAGAGGCATTTGTTAATGAACAGCTGATAGACTATCTCGAGAAGAACAATCTACTCGATTCCTCACAGTCAGGTTTCCGTGCTGCCCACAGCACGGAAACAGCCCTGATTGAGGTTGCCGACAATATTAGACTTGCTCTTGACAAACGTCAATCGTGCATTCTGGTACTTTTAGACCTGTCGGCTGCCTTTGACACCATCTCCCATCAAATCTTGATCAGAAGACTGTGGGAGTGTGGTGTCAAAGGGCAGGTTTTAAGATGGTTTATCAGTTACTTGTCTAATCGAACAACTACACTGCAAACAGATGAAACCCTAGCTAGTAATCGGCCGGTTATAAGAGGTGTGCCTCAGGGCTACATTCTTAGCCCCTCGCTTTTTAACGTTTATATGGCCCCTCTAGTCAATCTTATCAGGGCATATGGTGTTGACGTGTTATCATATGCGGATGACACGCAAATACTAGCTACCTTTGGCCCTGATGTAAATGACACCAAAATGCGCTTTAAAAAGTGCCTGATGGAGGTAAAAAATTGGATGAGTTTAAATCATCTCGACCTAAATGGTGCCAAATCTGAAATAATGACATTTGGCCAAGCTAGTGTACATTGGACCCATGACTGGTGGCGCTCGGAAATGGGGGAATGTCCCGTCCCAAAAGAATCAGTCCGCAACCTTGGAATCCACATGGATAATAAATTATCCATGAAGGACCATGTAAATCACACCGTTGGCACCTGCTTTGTAATCATGCGAAGTTTACGCAAGGTTTTCAAATGGATACCGACGGAAGCACGCAGAATCCTAGTTCAGGGCCTCATTTTAAACAGGTTAGATTATGGAAACGCTCTTTTGCTTGCCATAAATGAGTGTCATATCAGGAAATTACAAGTTGTCCAAAACACCGCTGCTCGTCTGATTCTGGGCTTACCAAGACGATCCCCTTCCCTGCCATGTCTAAAAAGTCAACATTGGCTCCCTGTTAAAAAAAGAACCATTTTTAAAACCATGTGTCTGGTTCATAAACACATGTATGGCACAGGACCAAAATACTGGAACAGAAAACTGACATGGTACCAGCCTGGTCGACAATTGAGATCAAGCTCTAAGTTTCAGCTCACGCCACTTAGAGTTCTAACCGCTAGAAATGGCGGAAGTGCTTTTTCCTATATGGCACCATCTCTATGGAACAAACTCCCTCTAAACCTACGTACAACCATCGAACTCATGAGTTTTCGAAAGAAGTTGAAAACATGGCTCTTCAGTTAGGCCTCCATTCCATGATCACTCATCTTTCTCTTTCTGGGTTTGTCCGCATGCGCCATGAGAATCCCTTGTGGGACGTGATATGTCTGAGCAATACAAATATCCAGACTAGACTAGACTAGACTTTCCCTTACTCACCTTACTCCCCTTTACTCACTCTTTCTCTCACTCCCTCTGTTCTCACTTGTCTTCCCTCACTCCCTCTCTGTTACCCTCACTCCCATTGTCCCCTCACTGTCTTACGACCCTACATTCACCCTCACTCACCTTCCATCCCTCATTGTCATGAATCCACTGTCACTCACTCCTGCTTCCCTGTCACTCACTCCCCTTTCTTTACTCCCCTTTCTTACTTTAGTTTTCCTAATGCACATTCCTTTAGTTTCTTACTCACCTTCACTTCATTTCTCTGTCCTGCTCTTCTTCTCTGTCACTGAATGTATCCATGTCATTATCCTTTTAGTAATTTGCTCTCCCTCTATTTCTTTTTCACTCTCTCTGACCTTCACCATTCCTTTGTTTTCCTTTCTGAGTCCTTCACTCCTACTTTATCTCTTACTACCCTTTTATGACTTGTAATCTCCTGCTTTGTCTCTTGTATTGTAAAATATATATTATAAATATTATTACTTACTTTTTTTCTCTTTCACAGTTATTAAATTTACTGAAAATATGTAATTAAGTTTACATTACTTATAAGGTAAGTTTGACGTACAAAATTTACTGTCTCAACACTCTTTTCCTTAACCTTACTACTCTTCTCTCACCCACCCACACCCCCATTCCCTTACTGCGCTTCCCTCACTTATTCTCAATCCCCAGTTTACTCCCCTTTTCGTCACTCCCCTCCCACACTCACCTTCCTTCAGACCTTCTCCTTTACTTTCCTTCCTCTCTCTTCCCTTCCTTCACTCCTTCACTCATTTCCCTTCCCTTACTCTCCTTACTCCACTTCACTAACTCCTTCTCTTACTCCCTTTGTCCTCTTACTTCTACACTCCTCTTCCCTCATTCTCTCTCTGTTAGCCTCATTCTCTCCATCCTCTTAGTCTCTCACTCCTCTTCTGTCATGCTCATTCCCTATAACTCAGCCACACTCCCACACTCACTTTCTTTCAGATCTCCTGTTTTACTTCCCTTCCTCTCTCTTCCCTTTCTTCGCTCCTTCACTCTTTTCCCTTCCCCTACTCTCCTTACTCCACTTCACTAACTCCTTCTCTTACTCCCTCTGTCCTCTTACTTCTACACTCCCCTTCCCTCAATCTCTCTCTGTTAGCCTCATTCCCTCCGTTCTCTTAGTCTCTCACTCCTCTTCTGTCACGCTCACTCCCTATAACTCAGCCACACTCCCACACTCACTTTCTTTCAGATCTCCTGTTTTACATCCCTTCCTCTCTCTTCCCTTCCTTCGCTCCGTAAACTCTTTTCCCTTCCCTTACTCTCCTTACTCCACTTCACTAACTCCTTCTCTTACTCCCACTGTCCTCTTACTTCTACACTCCCCTTCCCTCACTCTCTCTCTCTTAGCCTCACTTTCTCCGTCCTCTCACTCTCTCACTCCTCTTCTGTCACGCTCACTCCCTATAACTCAGCCACACTCCCACACTCACTTTCTTTCAGATCTCCTGTTTTACTTCCCTTCCTCTCTCTTCCCTTTCTTCGCTCCTTCACTCTTTTCCCTTCCCCTACTCTCCTTACTCCACTTCACTAACTCCTTCTCTTACTCCCTCTGTCCTCTTACTTCTACACTCCCCTTCCCTCAATCTCTCTCTGTTAGCCTCATTCTCTCCGTTCTCTTAGTCTCTCACTCCTCTTCTGTCACGCTCACTCCCTATAACTCAGCCACACTCCCACACTCACTTTCTTTCAGATCTCCTGTTTTACATCCCTTCCTCTCTCTTCCCTTCCTTCGCTCCGTAAACTCTTTTCCCTTCCCTTACTCTCCTTACTCCACTTCACTAACTCCTTCTCTTACTCCCACTGTCCTCTTACTTCTACACTCCCCTTCCCTCACTCTCTCTCTCTTAGCCTCACTTTCTCCGTCCTCTCACTCTCTCACTCCTCTTCTGTCACGCTCACTCCCTATAACTCAGCCACACTCCCACACTCACTTTCTTTCAGATCTCCTGTTTTACTTCCCTTCCTCTCTCTTCCCTTCTTTCGCTCCTTCACTCTTTTCCCTTCCCTTACTCTCCTTACTCCACTTCACTAATTCCTTCTCTTACTCCCTCTGTCCTCTTACATCTACACTCCCCTTCCCTCACTCTCTCTCTCTTAGCCTCATTCTCTCCGTCCTCCTAGTCTCTCACTCCTCTTCTGTCACGCTCACTCCCTATAACTCAGCCACACTCCCACACTCACTTTCTTTCAGCTCTCCTGTTTTACTTCCCTTCCTCTCTCTTCCCTTCCTTCGCTCCTTTACTCTTTTCTCTTCTGTTACTCTCCTTACTCCTCTTCAGTAACTTCTTCTCTCACTCCCTCTGTCCTCTTACTTACTCACTCCCCTTCCCTCACTCTCTCTCTCTTACCCCCATTCTGTCCGTCCTCTTAGTCTGTCACTCCTCTTCTGTTATGCTCACTCCCTATAACTTAGCCACACTCCCTCACTTATCTTTCTTTGCTCCCTCACTCAGTCTCTTTCTGTCACTCTTTCCTTCAGTGCCTCTATCCCCTCACTTCCTCACTCCCTTTGTCTTACCCTCACTCACATTTATCCACCCTCTTTCATCCCTCTTTACTCATGCTCTCTGCCGTTCTTTCACTCCCGTTCTCTTAGTCTGGTTCCCTCACTACCCCTCAATCCATATCTTTCTCTCCTTTTCCCTTTACTTTCATCTCCCACTCACCTTCTCTCAGTACCTATGCTTCAGTCCTCTTCCCCTCTCTTCCCTTCCTTCGCTCACTTACTCATTCCCCTTACCTTACTCACCTTACTCCACTTCACTCACTCTTTCTCTCACTACCTCTGTCCTGTCATATCCTCATTCTCCTTCCCTCACTCCCTCTCTCTTAGCTTCACTACCTCCGTCCCCTCACTCTCTTACTCCTCTTCCATCACACTTACTCCCTATAACTCACCTACACTCTCTCACTTATCTTTCTTTGCTCCCTCACTCAGTCCTCTTCTCTCACTCTTTCCTTCACTTCCTCTGTCTCCTCACTCCCTCACTCCCCTTGTCTCACGCTCACTTGCCTTTATCCACCCTCTATCACCACTCTTTCCTCAACCTCACTGCTCTTCTCTTACCCTTCCTCACCCCCGTTCCCTTACTCCGCTTTCCTCACTTATCCTCATTCCCCATGTTCACTCCCCTTCCCCTCACTCACCTCCCACACTCACCTTCTTTCAATCCCCCTACTTCACTTCCCTTCCCCTCTTGTCCCTTTCTTTGCTCCCTCACTCATTTTCCTTTCCTCTCTCACTGTACTCCACTTCACTCAATCAGTCAAAAATACTTTATTCGGTTCATATCAAAACCACAAAAGTATACAAATGTAAACATAAAGGTCCAAAAAACACCAAAGGACACAATGACATTCAATACAATTAAACAGAGTACCCAATAAAAAGTATATAAAATACGAACGCATAGTGTCATTTTAAAAATGTGTGCAATATGCCAAGATATTTAAGAAAAAAGATAAAATCATTTTACGCATAATATAAAAACTTGCCATAAGCAATATTTCATCTAAGACCAGTTAATCTTTTTGCTAAGTCTCATAGCTATGGTAAAAAATGTGGCCACATTGTAAATTTCCCATGTATTAGACAGTAATTGAAGGTACAGTAATGCGGGCATCACTTGTCTAAACCCTTTCCCCTTTAATACAGGTATGATAAACTTTTTCCTTATATCTGTGAAGTGACCACAAAAAAACAGAAAATGAACAGTATCCATGAGGGAAAACCGTCACATTTACATAGATCCATGTCTGAGGGCTTAGTCCAACAGGGCCGGCCCGAGATCAGGAAATGAATTTTATTCAACCTGAACTTTGTTAAAAGATATCTGTGATTGGGAATGTTAACAACCTTTAGATATAATTCCAGGTCACACCCTGAGGATACAATCAACTGGTGAGTTCTCACGGTTGGTTTAACCAACTCAAGACCTTCTCTATCCACCCTCTGTTCAACATAAAGGTGTTTTTAACCCATTTCAGGTCACCTTTCACAAGTTTGGCTGGCTCAGTGAACAATTCAGGCCGACCTAATGTTATAGATAATTGTTGGACATATTTTAGCCAGGGGATAAAGTCCCAGTGATCTAGTGTAAGACAATCCTTTAAAACTTTGTGGTTCACCTCCAATTCCTGGTTCAGCCAAACTGAAATCCATTTCAGTAAGGGGGCCACTGCGATTCGATCTTCCAAATAATCTACGCCACATTCTTGGTGCACTATGAAACCGGCCGTGGATCATGGCAAGGATAGAATCGATTTCAGAAAATTGTCCTCCGCTACCTGAAGCATCTTAACTGGTCTGAAGCCCCACAAATCTGCACCATACATAGCAATGGCAATACATTTTGCAGCATATACCTTCAATACTGCCTGCAAGGGTTTTACCCCAGTTTGCGGTAAAAACCCAAAACTGCCAGTATGGAGTGGACAAAGGCATTTTTTTTCTCCAGCAATTGGGGGTGCCAGGTAGAACTGTCATCGAATACAACCCCCAGGTAAGGAAACCTGGAGACTCTTGTCAGTTTGTGGCCGTTACATTGCATTGTCTTTACATTCTTCAACACCCTGCCTTTCGGGCCCACCACCATTACATGAGATTTACCATAGTTGACACTTAAATCAAGAGAAAACATGAACACATAAAATGAATTTAAAAGACATTGGAGTCCCACTGCGGTCCGGGCTAAAAGGGCGGCATCATCCTCATATAATAATGCCGGTATTAGAAACTTCCCTGCCCGTGGTATGTCCTTACATGCAGCACCTAAAACACCGCCCAGATCGTTGATATAAATTGTAAATAGCAAGGGGGCTAAAATACAGCCTTGCCGTACACCGTTGGTGATTCTAATCTTGCCTGTGCAATTCCCTTTTCGGTCGTATCTCACCGTAGCTGTGAGGTCCCTATGGAGGTCTGCCAGGAAGTACACAATGTTAGCATCTATTCCTATATTTAGAAGCAGGCCCCATAACTTGGACCTGTTTACTCGATCAAAAGCCGAGGACAGGTCCATGAATGCAATATGCAGTGTTCCTGGCTTTGCTATTGTGTACTTCCCGATAAGCAATTGCAGATTTAAACTTTGGTCTATTGTGCTTCGCCCCTTTCTGAAGCCATATTGTAAGACAGAGAGGGTATTGATTTCCTCCAGCCACTCAGTTAGTTTGGATAAGACCACTCTACCTAGGACCTTTACAGCTTAATCAATGAGCGAAATTGGGCGGTAGTTGCCCGGATCACCCCTTTTTTATAAATGGGCACAATCACCGACTGGGACCAAGTCTCTGGAATGCCTGTTTTGGAAATTCTATTAAAAACATTTGCTAAAATTTTGGACCAAAATGCTATGTTAGATTTAAAAAGGTCAGAAGGAACACCATCCGGCCCGGGAGCCTTGTTGCTGGTCATTTTACAAATTGCTTCGGCCACCTCACCTTCATTTACTACTAAGGTGTAAGGGAGCCTGGTAAAAGTGGTCGAAGCCTCAGCCCCCAAGTTCTCCTGTTCATAGACTGACTTAAAGTGCAAAAGCCATTTATCTTCTTGTATCCCACAGTCCAATTCGTGATTACGAGAGTCAGCAAAGTAAGGTTGATTAACCACGGCCCAAAACTTGGCACTATTTTTCAGCACGTCAATTGATGTTAATTCGGCCCAGGCGACTTCTCTAATCTCCCGTCGCCTCCTTTCAACAGCTACCTTGTAATCTTTTCTGAGAGTAGCCACAAGCAATCTATCCACTGGTTTGCATTTAAGGGCCTGCCTAAGTTTTTGGTTGGCTACTGAGCAATTTTTATCGAACCATCCTACATTCCCAGGGGTTTTGCCTGTGCTGTTGCGTGTCAGATTAGATACAATTTGGAGGCAAATCTTTTGATACGCCTCCAAAACTTCCTTATCCCCTGCATCTACGTCCATACAGAGGTCCAATTCCTCCCGGCTACTACTACAGAGATTTGAGAAGAACTCATCCGGTACTATCTTGCACCATTTAATCCTGCGGGCTTGGTCAGTTAACCGGATATCACATTTCTCAACCATATTCAGCCTACTCTCGGTTATGACAATTACATCTCTCACACTTAACAGAACTGGGTTGTGATCACTAAAATGAGACCACACAGCGGAATAACTGATGATATGGCTGCCACAAGTACTACTTAAAAAAATAAAATCAATTATTGAACCACTACCATGCCCCTTAAATGTGGGAATATCCATACCTCCCCCGGTGGGTAACATTAAGCCGTTTTCAGCCAACATGGCTTCCAGAAAAATGCCCTGGTCCGAATGCTCAAAGTGAATATCCCCTTGTTCAGGGGGGGCAAATAAAACGTTTGGTGGACATTTATCAGGACAGCCATGAATATTGAAGTCCCCCATTAACATAATGGTGAATTGAGACTCCGACATCTCTTTGTATTTTGTGAGAAAAGAGTTTAACATTGTCAGATTACTTGTTGGATAGGCCCTATCAAAAGAATTATAGAAATTCACAACCAGGACATTGTAATGACCCTTGCGGGTTATTTGGACTGCCAGACAATAGGGACAACCAGTGTCTATTTCTTTATATATATATGAAATTTTAGCAGCTACCAAAGTAACCAAACCCCCCCGTGCTCGTCCCCGGGTGGAGGTAACAGCTGGTAGAAAGAAAGTTGTAAAACCATCTATTGTTAGTATGTTTTGTGTGTCCCAGGTTTCCTGTAGCCCAATAATATCCATTGTGCTTATAAAGTCCCTCCATATGGGGTCATCAACTTTATTCCTAAGACCTGCAATGTTCCATGTGGCCACAATTAAGTCTCCTTTCCCTCTTACTTTAACCATTTTTGCTGGTATTGAGTTCCCGCCATCTGTACACCAGTTAATAACTGAAACTGGCGGTCCAGTGTCTGTATTTGTCACCTGCACGTTCTGAACAAAGTGTTACATGTTGGGGTGGGGTGGGGTGAATATTTTCCATCAATCCAGACACTGAGCCCTTTGTTTGTCAATCCACCCAGCCTAGGTCAGACAGACAGTCATATCGATTTGCCTTTGGGATGTTAAAATAGTTTTCATGGCTGAGGGCACTCTGGGCGTAGCTATTAGCGTGGCCATTTGGTGTCCCTACCCCAATCCAGCTATTAACCCGAGGGGTTTGTCCATAGGTAGATCTACCACCTCTTCTGTGAATCAGATTCCAGCCTTCCTCACCACCACTACCCCGTCCGTGGGAATGCAAGTCCCATGGGGGGTCATACCTCCTCCTTCCCTTATGTTCCTTTGACTCCCTTAGCCAGCTCCATCTTTTGTCCCCTTGCTCCACTGGCAAATAAAAATATGACAGTGGCCTGGCGGTAACTGTACTGGCATGGTAGCGAGAGGTCCCTCTGCAAATGTGTTCCACCACCTGCGGATTTTCAAAAGTTACCACTATGCAATCCCCTTGTGTTCTTTTACTATTTCCACCCACCCAAGGTGTTCTCTCTACCATTAAGATGTTGCTGGGCATGTTTGCGGGTAGGGGGTGATTGTGGAGAAGTGTGGCTCAGTGGTTAGAGGCGGCAGACCCGGAAGCTGAAATCAGCCGTGGACCAGGGTTCGATTCCCCACCTCGGCGGGTCTCGGGCTCAAAAAACAATTCCACGGACTCGACAATTCTCGCTCCGGTGCCTACTCGACTCACGGGGTCACACTCTGCGACTCTGGGCAATAGCTTGCTTAATCTCCACTACGGCCCCTCGCGGCGGGATGCCTGGCTTTCACCTTGTGAATACCCTGCCGGGGTATCTCTCACAGGGGAATACCAGGACGGGTTCCCTAAGCAAGCGCCTTGAGACCCCTGGGTGAAACGTGCGCTATATAAATCGAAATACATTTACATTTACATTTAGAGAGCCAGTGGCAAACCTTATTTTTTAGGGCTTGAAAAGATTCCACATGGGGAGATGTCAATTCCGTTACCCCAGTCAAGACCACTACGTATGGGCAGGCATCCGGAGGAAGGTGAATATTTCGCCGTAACTCCACCTTTTCTAGTGGGGCTAAATCTGGCTTCGGGGTCAAGGGAACTGAGTCTTTGAATTTAACTTGGAGGGTATC
Source organism: Lissotriton helveticus (assembly GCF_964261635.1). Lineage (NCBI taxonomy): Eukaryota > Metazoa > Chordata > Amphibia > Caudata > Salamandridae > Lissotriton > Lissotriton helveticus. The sequence goes on along the minus strand of NC_136063.1, from coordinate 594,508,483 downwards.
TTTGGGTTTGGCCGAAATTGGTATTTTATTGGGTTCAGGTGTACTAACATTAACTCCTCCCAGATGTGAAGTATTTGGGAGGTTTATCGAGGGATTTTTTGGCACGGTGTTTTTACCCAAGCCTGCATTTTTAGTGGCCGGTGGTTGCTTACGTGCGTTAGACGTTGCATGAGGGGCCTTATTATTCAGAGAAAAACTAGGGGCACGTATGTCCTTATGGATGTCTTTAAGCACAATTTCTAGGGAGTGTAGCCTTGCCTCTAAGGGTGCTAGAAGCGTTTTTAAAATTTCTAAGATGTTACTACTTGTCTGTCTCACCTCTCCTCCTTCATGATAAGTTTCGGCCAGTTTATCTTCTTTCATACTCACTTCCAGGATATCATCCAAACTACTATCTGGAAGTGTGTCATCAGGAAGGGCCAGTGATACACCAACAGTTACCGGCTTGTGGTAAATAAATAATTAATTACCGGTACTATTTTTGAATACATTGAATAAAACAGATAGCTCAATAAATAAGAGACAGGATTCGAGGTATCTGAGTCTAACAGGCTTTAATCAGACATAAGGGAAGGGACAGGAACGGGATAGCCTGCACGGAAATAGAATGGATGGCAGCTGCAACGTCTAAGTAACAGTACAAGGTATATATACATTACAATTACATTCAATACAGTAGGCGTAGCAGTAGGCGTGTACAAGGCGTATACATGGACATGTGATGTAGACGTCACAGAAGTGTCATAAGATAGGCGGAAACATGGAGGGGGCTACCTGAGCAGCTGGGACCTTTAACCTAGTGGTGCGCGCAAACGGGCTATGACGTGTGACTAGGAAGAACTGGGGGCTATGACTTCTGCACTAGAAGAGGAGACTAAAGTATACGGTGTCAGGACGACATGTACCTATGGCATATCTGGTATCTTGTGTTTGGAGTACATGTTGATAGAAACTAAAAGCTATCAGGGCAGAGGCTACTTGACTCTAAGGCTGGTGCATGCATATATTCTTCGTGTAATGCGTGTGCTATGAATCTTCTATGAATATTAATACAGTATTTCTCTTTCATGGAGACAGGAAGACTAGACCATAGCTGGAGATGTTTATGCGGTTCAGTAGCTTAGGAATGTGAAGACGAGAGGCTGGACTGATAACTAGAAGCATAACATACTCTTGGCATACAGGCAGGCAGAGCTGGGCACCGCGCTGCGCGGAAGTAAGTGAAGGGTCAGGAATGCAGGTGGGGGCTGTATCGCTCCTCGGAGCGGGTTCAGAAGACTGGAGCTTGAATCTGGCGTCCGGGCCCTTTTGAGGCCTAGAAACGGGGACAATTCAATGAATTAACGTGCACACTGTAAAACGTGGCAACATAGGCCTAATACTCGTTGCTTTCACGAGAACTGGAAACTGGCATACTAACGTTGGACACAACTATAATTGCGTCTTTAATCGATCATAGGGGGATACATGCATATCGATCGTGCACATATAACATAGAATGGGGAAAACGTAGGGACATAGAACAAGGCAAAATATAATTTTCCACATTCCCTCCTTGTGCCCTACGTTTCCATCAGGAAACATCAATATTCATGATACCATCTATCTGTTCATATAGCATCATTTGCTCGTCTCGAATTGTCTTGGAACGGGACTTAGGACTAGGAATACAAGAGGTAGCACACAAGCCGCAAATCGCAGGGCCACATTGTAAACAGAGACAGCAACTGAATATGATCATTACTGCTATACCCAGGAATGACAATACTTTCCATCCCCAGGCAGATATGATATTCCAGAGCCAACCGGACCATGTCCAGGTGCCTGGATTCTGGTGTAACTGATGGGCAATTTTATGAAGTCTGGTTATAGCTGAATAAACAGACGGCGCGTTATTAGGAATGAAAATGCAGCAACTAGATCCGATGACTCTACAAGCTCCTCCTCTATCGGCCAGTATGACGTCAAGGACGAGACGATTTTGGAGCACGACAAATCTCATAGCAGATTGCTCTTCAGTTAAGTTACCTAGAGCGGAAGTAGTCTCATTCACTACTGCTTCAAGGGTTCTGGTTAACCTACGTATTAACTTACTATTCTGGACCGGACCTATGAAGAAAAAGAAACCTTTATTGAAGTCTTGATATTGTTCTAGAGCAGTTTCAGTTTGATCGACAATTGGGGACTCAGTCTCCCTTCTATGTCTAACGTGTACTAGATGTGTGTTTCTGTGATAATCGGATGGGGCTAGGAAAACTGGTGGCAGTAGGAAGGCAATATAACATGTTCCATCCCAATCGAGGGGCAGACGTATATATGCGGTCTGACCACACACAAAATAAGAATGACGTGAGGCTTTGAAACTAGATTTCCCACTGTCACTATACTCGACCATAGTAGTACAATCACTATGTCCTACATGTGCGGAACCATTCTTTCTGACACATAATTCGCCTTTGACGGGTAGAACTGAAATAGCAGGCAAATCTGGAGTAGTATCGGACTGAACATTCAGAACCATGAAATTCGAGGAATAATTACCTAAATCATATACTTCATTTTCTAGATCAGAACCTGTTCTATGGGAAAGACCTTGCTTGTCTGGGAAACATGTTCGATTCAAAAGGGACATATCACTCGAGGATGACGTTAATGTGGACCATGCTCCACACGAACCATTATGTGAAAACGGATAAGGAAAAAGTGGCAGAACTCCCTTCGGTGTCTGGAAAGGGGGAAGTCGACCACACACCCAACAATTAGTGGCATTGCTGGTCTGGTGTGAATAGTGTAACATTCTGATAAATGTGTTATTACGCATAGCAAGACGATAGGATAACTCGTGAGGAGGCAGGTCACTAAATGTGTGCTCTACTGTAACATTAGGAAACATATGTACATGTGAAATAGGAAAACATAAATGAAAAGCATAACTTATGCAGGTAACCATAAGACTCAGAAACATAAAAAATAACAGAGTAACGATGCATCTACTGCAAATATTCTTTTGATAGCGTATTCTCTTAGAGTTTTGACTAACTCTCTCACTATGTGGGTCTATCTCATACATGTCAGGAACCTGTCTAACCGCTTCACCCGAGAGGGACTTAAACAATTAAACTGTCTGACTTGCTAGACCTCAACTTGGCTTTATACTCCTGCTGCGGAGTTTTCTCTAACAGGGGAAGTTTAGAGTCTGTGTCTGGGCAGTCTTTGATAAATGTCTTTGGTCGTAATCCATGGAATTTCTTGACGTGGCTGGTATGTACCCAGCCCTTGCGTCCCTCGAGCTTGACTGCGGTCCTTGTTGTTAATAACACCAACTTGGGCTCCTTCCAGCGGGGCTCCAGCGGACTTGAACGATCGAAGTTTCGAACCAACACGAGTTCACCTGGAACGACTTCGTGCGGTTTCACTTGAGTGTTGTCTGGAAAAGCAGCGGCGACCTGTGAACGACAAGAGTGTAGGGCAGACATCAAGGAAGCTAGGTAATCTGTCAGCATATTACTGGAAACGTCTGTAATCTTTCGGGGCATAGGTGTACCCCACATATTTGGAGGACGGCCGAATACGACCTCGTACGGGGACAGACCTGATCTAGAGTGTGCAACCATTCTCATATAAAAAAGGGCAACTGGCAGTGCTACCAACCAATCTACACCTTTCTCTGCGCATACTTTTGCAATGCGGATTTTCAATGTCTGATTATGTCTCTCAACTAGACCAGCTGCTTCGGGGTGCCATACACAGTGGAACTTCCACTGGTACCCTAACAGAAGGGATACTTGTTTCATGAGTTCAGAGGAGAATGGCTGGCCGTTGTCTGAATACACGACCCTTGGCAAACCATAGCGGGGGAAAAACTCACGAACCAACTGCCTGGCAGTGGTCGCGGCAGTGTAATCTGGAACTGGATATGCTTCTGTCCATCTGGACAAAGCACATACAACTACGAGGACATACTTGAAACCTCGACATCGCTCCATCTGAATATAATCCATCTGGAGGACTTCAAAAGGGTGGTCAGGAGGATGGAATCCACCTTGTTCCACCGGGACACTTTTACCTGGATTGAACTGACAACAGATCATGCAGGTACGCACTTTCTGCTTGGCTGCTGCTCGTAAATGCTTGTTGAACCAAATGTTCTGGATACTGTCTAACATGGCCTTTTCTCCTAGGTGTACTGGACTATGTGCGGTATTAATAATGACTTGAACCATTGAGTCGGGGAGAAACCATGTGGCTTTTCCCTTCGTCAACCATCCCTGATCTGTCTGGACCCCTCCTTGTTCGGACCATTTCTTGATTTCACCAGAGGTAGCATGTGACTGGATATCTAGTACATCTTGTGTAGGGTCCTTAACTGTCATACAAGTTGTCTGATCTGGAATGTGTGTCGGTGTCTTGTTAACTGGAATGTCTGGAGTCTGAGTTGTAAGCTTGGCTGTACGATCTGCCAGGTCGTTACCCTGGGAAATGATGTCAGTAACTTTCGTATGTGCTTTGCACTTCATAACGGCAATAGCTGTCGGTAAATGTATTGCATCTAACAGAGCTTGAATGAGGAGGCCATGCTGAATCTTAGTTCCATGAGAAGTCATGAAACCTCTCTCTTGCCAGAGCACTCCAAAGTCGTGTACGACTCCGAATGCATAACGCGAATCTGTGTATATGTTAACTTTCAGGTTCTTGGCACGTATACAGGCTTGGGTCAGAGCAACTAGCTCTGCTGCTTGAGCAGACAGGGTATCAATACGGTGTGTTTCTATAACTTCAGTGTCCGTAGTCACTGCATACGCGGCTACTAATTCTCCTGTACTTGTTCTCATACATGAACCATCCACATAAAGTGTCAGGTCGGGATCAGGTAATGCAATGTCTGTCAAGTCTTGTCTTGGCTTTGTCATGGTGTTAACAACTTCCACACAGTCATGTGTGGCAGGATTTGAGGTAACTTACGGTAACAATGTAGCTGGATTTAAAATGTTGCAGTGTCTGATTTCTATGTGTGGCTGAAACAGTGTCAGTTCATAACCTGTTAAACGGGCAATTGTCAAGTGCTGGGTCTGTGTTCGGTTTAAAAGAACTTCCACGGAGTGTGGAACTTGTACTGTCAGGGAGTGTCCTAACACTATGGAATCACTTTGTCTGATAGCTAGAGCTGTGGCTGCAACTGACTTGAGGCACGCAGCAGAGCCTGGGCCACCGGATCTAATGTGCTAGAAAAATAAGCACAGGGCTTGTATTGTCCTGCTTGATCTTGTGTGAGAACAGATAATGCAGTACCATCACGTTCTGTAACAAAAAGTGTGAAAGGCTTACTGTAGTTCGGTGTTGCTAGAACAGGTGCATTGCATAAAGCTTTCTTTAACTCATTGAAAACAAGTGTATGTTCCTGGGTCCAAGGGAGGACAGTCGATACGGCTGCCTCCTGTGTCGTTAACTGTATCAGTGGTTTGGCTAGATATGCGTACTGAGGAATCCATTGTCTACAGTAAGAAGTGAGGCAGAAAAAAGCTCGTACCTCCTTCTGAGTCTTGGGCTGTGGAAGATGCGCTATTAACTGGATACGGTCAGGTGTCAACTGCCTACCCCTCTTGGACAGTAAGTGTCCCAAGTAGACCACTTGCTGGACACAGAATTGCAATTTGGAAGGGGACACCTTGTGCCCCATCTCGGCCAGGAAATACAAAACTGTAAGTGACGCATGCTCGCAGTCACGTTCAGAACGGGCTGTGATCAATAGATCATCGACATACTGGAGCAGGGCAGTGTCAGTTGGCATGTGAATATTGTCTAGTTGTCTTTTAAGTGCTTGACTGTAAATACTAGGACTTTCTGTGAAACCTTGAGGAGCTCGTGTGAATTTATAGCTTCTTCCATTTAAACAGAATCCGAAAAGGTACTGGCTGTCTGGATGAATGGGGACACTGAAAAATGCGTTCTTGAGATCGATTACAGTAAAGAACGTGGCTTCAGAATCAATGGCAGTCAATAGGGAAGAAATATCTGGAACCACTGGGTACTGTGGTATGATACATTTATTAAGTTCTCGAAGGTCGATCACTAATCGATAAACTGGAGGTGCATTCGGATCAGTACGTTTCAGGACTGGAATGATAGGAGAATTACATACATTGGAGTCAGTTTCTACAACTACTCCTTGAACAATAAGTTCGTCAATAATTTTGGATAAGGCTGCTACAGCCTCAGGTGGCAATTTGTACTGTCTGATTCGTGGTAATACAACACCTTGTTTCAGAGTGACACGATAGGGTGTAATGTGCATACAACCTACATCAGTTGGACCTTGCGCCCATAAATGCTGTGGTACATTCAATAATCTTGGATCAAAATCACGTAATACATAATGACCTTTAAAATCTCGCAGGAACAGTCTTACTCCCTCTGGGGAGCAACAAATTATGGCACCTAATTCTTTCAGTGTCTTAATGCCTAATAAATTTTCTGGACATGACTTCGTAAGTAACAAATCTGTAGTTCGGGACAATGGACCAACTTCTAGAGTAACTGGTTTCGATATTTCATTAACAATAGGCTTTCCTGAAAATCCAAGGGAAACATTTCTAGAGCCTGAGAGCGGAGCCCCTGGAACCTCGTCATGACTGATGGTAGTCCTACTTGCCCCTGTATCAATCAGAAACTTTCTGTCTTTCCCTAATACTTGACTATGTACATAGGGACCCTCTTGATCTACAGGAATCTCGATGAGAGGCAAGCCAACCTCCCTCTCTAGGCTGTTTCATGAATACGGCTGATAATCTGGATACTCTGACTGTGCATACTGGTACATCTGCTGTGTAACGTGCTGTGTTGCAGCTATAGGCTGCGGTACTGTAACTGTCTGTTGTGCGTTCTGCGGTGGCTGGGAAGTCTGTAAAACTTGTTCTTGTCTAGGCGGACGCGCTCTCTCTTTAGTCTTACCAGTAGCTATGTTATGTTTCAGAACTGCACATTCGTTTATAAAATGACCTGGCTGTTTACAGTAATTGCATGTCCCTTTAACGGGAACTGCAGGATGACTGGCTTGATTCGGACCCCTCTTCTGACTGTCTTGTGGAACAGACTGTGCAACTAATACTTTCATTTTCGTGTCTTTCATACGTCTTCTTTCATGTTCCTGCTCTTCCCTGATTCTGTTCTGGTGATACTGGAGCATCTGGAGCATCTGTGACGGAGTATTAGCTTGCCAAGAACTCTCGACTTTCAGTACTCGATTTTTAACTTGTGGACTTGAATTCTCGACTAGTTTGGTAACAAAAAGATGAGGGTACGATTCACTACTTGTTTTCAGACCACTATTAATAATGAAACATTTCTCGAATCTAGAATAAAAGTCACTAGTATCTTCATCTTGTTTCTGTTTACAGGCTGAGATGGCATCCCAGTCTTCCTTTTTCGTGGCTAGTAATCTTGGCAAGACTTGTATTAATAGTTCGGGCAAAGCTTTAGCTTTATCCCCAAGACCGGTACCTGGTACTCGTGTGTTATCTTCGGCTTCTAATGCGGACCAATCTATCTTATTCTCTCCCACCTCCCATTCTTTTTCTTTAAGTTTTTCATATATGCCCGCAGGCAACAAGACCTTTAACATTTTAATGATATCAGGATACGTGTATTCTCCCATACAGAGCATGTCTTTTAGTTCACGGTGGAACCCTGCTGGATCTTTATCATGACAGGGGATTAACTTTTTCATCTCCAAAAGTTCTATTTTCGTGATGGGGGTGTAAACAAATACTCGTTCTAGAGCACCCCCCGTTGTCCTAACTGGATGTACTTCTCGTAACGGATTCTGTCTATCTATGTAGAATGACTTCCTTACTGGGGGTGGAACGGGAACAAAATGCGGAGTCAGGAACGTACTGTATTTGTGGCGCTGTTCTAGAATGACATTAATTAAATCGGTACCTAGACCTTTCCATCTGTACTGGAGTAACTCGTTCAATACATCATGTAAAGGACCTGGATCAGAATGCTGAACCTCATACAGTGTGATGAGGTGCTGGATCATATACATACCCACCAGACGCTGCTCGGCTGGCGGCAGTTTCAGGAACATTTGTGCCACGATTTCATCTGGAAACGTGGTAGAATCACTAGTCCATCGGACTGCTGATCGGGCTAGTTCTTGTTCATGCATGGTATTAAGTTCACTATAACCTATTCGTGATTTCAGAATTTTATCGGTAGCTTGGAATACTTGCTCAAGAGAACATTGTTCTGGCACTGGAGGAGGAAAACTTTTCTTGTAATCTGGACGTGAATGTCGGTCGGAAAGTCTAGTTCTACCTACATACGCTATTCTGTCGGGATTCTCGCTGTCTACCTCTTCACTTGAAGAGTCTTTCTCGGCTATTTTCCTTGCTTTCTCTTTTTCGTGTATGTCTAGAATTTCCTTACGGATTTTCCTGTACATAGCGTCTATACAATTCTGTGTCTTGTGTTTTCCCTCGGCTATATTATCACTCCACTTTGTCAGGACTTTCATCTTATCTTTATCTTTCTCAGGATAGTCTTGTTCTCTTATTAAACAGTTAATCAAAAACTGTAAAATCAGATGTTGAGTCTCGACTTTTCTGTGTGCCATAGCTTCGTGAATACTTTCTGGATCCTCCCCTGTACGGATAAAACGATATATTCTATCTAGATGGTCCTTCATGTCTGGCAGAGTAACCAAAAAGGTGGTAACTCGTCGTAAACGTACTGAATACAGTATCATGTAATCTTCACCTGGTACTGAATCATATACGCAATCAGTAAGGTATTTCTTGAGGGCTGCGTAAGTGGAGACTTTCGGTGTACGTTGTAACGCTGCTTCTCTCAGAGTCATTCGTTTCGTTTGAGGCGGGGTGGTAGGAGCGCCTCCCGCCGCCCCTCCTGGGCTAGAGTCGTCAGGTAATACCGGACGTGCGGGTGCTGGTAACGTGACTGGTAAAACGGGTGCATTTACTGTAGGCTGGGCCGGGGGTACATTAACTTGGTCCCCGGGACCAGTGGCTGGAGGAACAGGGATTACATTATTAACAGGGTGCTGAGGTTGAACAGGCGGAATATGATTTGCATATTCTGGGACTGTATCGTCCAAATAGGACGAAAGAAAAATTTCAGCTGCGGTCGGTTTATGACGTAGCCTAGTCGGGACTAATGGTGGCGGAAAATTACTGGATGCTTCCGGGGTTGCCTTCGGCAAGCCCTCGGCAAGAAGAGGATACATGCCCCTTATAAGAGCATTTCTCTGTCTGTCTGACTGTTCTGCTCTAACTCGTTCACCTTCTTCTAGAAGTTCCCTTTCTTGGGCTCTCTCTGAGGATTCCCTACTTAACTCTGTTTTTCTGATTTCTTTTTCGGTTCTTCTATGAGATTCTTTGCGCCATAACTCGATGGCATCTTTCTGGGACTGTCGGGCTTTCTTTTTCCATAATGCCTCTTCTACTCGCATGATGCACTCGGCATCCCATGTACCTGATACAGGCCATCTATATTTCTCTTCTAGATCCTTGGTATAGTCGACCCATAAATCTAAATACAATATGGCACTTAAGCCATGCTTATGATACATAAAATGTCCTGGACTGTCCCTAGGCGGGACAGGAACTGATTCTTCGAGTAACCCTTTCCGGGTTCCTATCTGACGTAACTTGGAAAACAGAGGCATTCTAGACTTGAATCCAAACACAATACAATACACGATAAACACAGTAATGAATAGCAAAACAAATCACTCATACCACGACATTGAAAACACATTAAATAACATTAATAACAGTTCGAACAGAATATTACCTGGTACATTTAAAACATAATACTCGGACTTCTCGAGAACAGACTTACTAGAATTACTGGATGCACTGCTAAAACAGTACAGACCGGTCTCATAAAGAGACACGTCGGACCCGTATCCACCTAGGTGAATACTTCGGACTGGATCTGCGTACCCAAACCCAACGGACCAGAGACAATTAATTGACCCTGTCTAGATACTACCCCAGCAACGGTACTCACCGGGCAGCAAGAACGGAAGACCTCGGACTGGACTGGACTGGACTGCTACGACGTCGGACTACGAACTTCGGACTTCAGTTACAGGTGGGCCTCCGGATACCTCGGACCTTGTACTCTCGGCTTGGGCTCTGGTCGGGACTCGCCGCATTCCTCACCGCCTCGTCTGGATGCTGGACCGCAGTCTCCGTCTCCTCCGTGGGCCTGAGGGATACTTGAAGCAGAAATATCTGCACGTGCACGGTATGGTTCCGTCACGGCTGCAGAGGGTCAGGGGGCCTGCGTGGCTTCGCCGGCGCGTGGGGAAAGGGCAAGTCCCTGTTCGGGCGCCATTATGTGGTAAATAAATAATTAATTACCGGTACTATTTTTGAATACATTGAATAAAACAGATAGCTCAATAAATAAGAGACAGGATTCGAGGTATCTGAGTCTAACAGGCTTTAATCAGACATAAGGGAAGGGACAGGAACGGGATAGCCTGCACGGAAATAGAATGGATGGCAGCTGCAACGTCTAAGTAACAGTACAAGGTATATATACATTACAATTACATTCAATACAGTAGGCGTAGCAGTAGGCGTGTACAAGGCGTATACATGGACATGTGATGTAGACATCACAGAAGTGTCATAAGATAGGCGGAAACATGGAGGGGGCTACCTGAGCAGCTGGGACCTTTAACCTAGTGGTGCGCGCAAACGGGCTATGACGTGTGACTAGGAAGAACTGGGGGCTATGACTCCTGCACTAGAAGAGGAGACTAAAGTCTACGGTGTCAGGACGACATGTACCTATGGCATATCTGGTATCTTGTGTTTGGAGTACATGTTGATAGAAACTAAAAGCTATCAGGGCAGAGGCTACTTGACTCTAAGGCTGGTGCATGCATATATTCTTCGTGTAATGCGTGTGCTATGAATCTTCTATGAATATTAATACAGTATTTCTCTTTCATGGAGACAGGAAGACTAGACCATAGCTGGAGATGTTTATGCGGTTCAGTAGCTTAGGAATGTGAAGACGAGAGGCTGGACTGATAACTAGAAGCATAACATACTCTTGGCATACAGGCAGGCAGAGCTGGGCACCGCGCTGCGCGGAAGTAAGTGAAGGGTCAGGAATGCAGGTGGGGGCTGTATCGCTCCTCAGAGCGGGTTCAGAAGACTGGAGCTTGAATCTGGCGTCCGGGCCCTTTTGAGGCCTAGAAACGGGGACAATTCAATGAATTAACGTGCACACTGTAAAACGTGGCAACATAGGCCTAATACTCGTTGCTTTCACGAGAACTGGAAACTGGCATACTAACGTTGGACACAACTATAATTGCGTCTTTAATCGATCATAGGGGGATACATGCATATCGATCGTGCACATATAACATAGAATGGGGAAAACGTAGGGACATAGAACAAGGCAAAATATAATTTTCCACAGGCTGGCCATCCCCTATATCATCTATTTCTACAGCCAAATCCCCACTAGCAGCCATGGACTCTTCCCTTGTCTCGTCTGGTTAGGATTGGTATCTGCCTTCCTAACTTTATGGGAAATCGTCTTGATGGGCTTACGTTTGGGAATCGCCCCCTCGATCTGGCCTCTCGAGTGGATATCAGGGGTCACAGATCGGGTATTCGCCTTGGGGGCTTCAACATTATTTCCCAATCGGTCTTCAATCAGGGAATGAGAATGTTGGAGAACACCAGGACCCAGATGAGGACTTTCATTTTGTGCATAGACATTAATCTGGGCTAAAGTGTTAATACATGTTGAATTGTCGGGGGTTCGTGCCTGAGCAATAAGGCCTAATGAAGACCTTTTGGCTGAGGCCAAATCTTGGGACACCCTTCTCTCCATTAAGACTATCCCCTCATCAATTAATAGGTTAGTGCGGACTATAAAGTCGTCCAGAGTACCTGTCAACTTTTTAGCACCCCCTGCGGTCATACTTCTAGTCTCACGACAATCCATGTCAACACCCCTTCAGAGAAAATAAATATATTGACCAGAACAATTACACACACTTATCACCCTCAGGTCAACGTCTTTTTAAATAGCGGGCAATAACTGGTGATAGTCAGGAAAACACACAACTTTTAGGGTTTAGATGAATACTAAATGTATAACACCAATGCTTACAGTTCAGGTGTCCATATGTCCGATACCAGATACAAGGTGTATGGCCCAGCCCGGGCTCCTCCGGCCTCTGAGGGCCTCAGAGGGCCCGCCCTTTGCCCGGGCTTAGCCCGGGTGCTCCCGCGCGCTTTCGCGCTGCGAGAGTGCCTTCTTAAAGATATAGGGGTTGGGTGAAGTTAGAGGGCGGAGCAAGCAGGGAGAGTGGCCCAGGTGCCGATGATGAGGGCTGGCGGGTGCTCCTGGGATTTGAAGTCCAGGGCCCGCTGGTCACTCGCAGCCCTGCCTGCTGTTGCAGCACACCTTCAATCGATGTCCTGTAGGCACCTTCAGTAATGTTTTCCGGTTACAGACGTGCACTCGGGATTTCCCACAAAACGAAGCGGGACCCGCGGAGCGGGTACCGCGAGGAGTGAAGAGGTAAAACCAAAAGCGCCGAGTCCCAGCAATGTCCAGTTTAACAACACAGCGTCCCAAGTTGCATTCAGAGACTGAGGTTTTTACCCGGTTGCAGAGGGCGGAGCAAGCAGGGAGAGTGGCCCAGGTGCCGATGATGAGGGCTGGCGGGTGCTCCTAGGATTTGAAGTCCAGGGCCCGCTGGCCACTCGCAGCCCTGCCTGCTGTTGCAGCACACCTTCAATCGATGTCCTGTGGGCACCTCCAGTAATGTTTTCCGGTTACAGACGTGCACTCGGGATTTCCTACAAAACGAAGCGGGACCCGCGGAGCGGGTACCGCGAGGAGTGAAGAGGAAAAACCAAAAGCGCCGAGTCCCAGCAATGTCCAGTTTAACAACACAGCGTCCCACTTTACTCACTCCTTTTGAATTTGTAAAGAATATAGCTCTTTTTGGAGATTTGGAGGTAGTTCTAAAAAGAACTGTTTTTTTCTTCTTTTTTAGTTTTTTTTTTTTTTTACTTTTTCCGAACATTTTAAAAAAAAGTTGGTATTTTTTTCAGAACAAAAACAAAAATAGGGAATGCCAAACTGCTCAACAGGAGCAAAAAAAAGGGGAAAAATTAGGGCTGGGGAGGGCAGCGGTGTTCTTCTCTTTTTCGAACAATTAGTAGGATACTCTGCTCCCCATAACAAAGCAGTTTGTCACACTGCTTACACCTAATTGTAATGTCAGTAAAAACAGGCTGAATGTTTGGAATCAGCTCGACTGCTCTTCCTCTCCCTGATGATGTTGCTCCTCCAGTGGAAGTCGAGGTGCCATCTCTCGGGGCATTCCGTGCCAGGTCCCTGACACTCTCCCGGGCATAGTTCTGGGGGTGCCTTCTTTGCACATGCCTGATCATGGTCGAGTTCCCAAAACTGTATTTTTTGGTGCGGTCACCACGAGAAAGAATAGTGTGGCAGATCTTGCATTCCACCTTAGGAGCATTTACCTTCTTCTCCCCTTCTGGAATGCTAAAAAATTTCCAAATGAAGTGCTCCTTCACTTTTGGTTGAGGAGGGTCCCCCTGGAGAAACTCATCAGAGTCATCACTGCTGCTTGGTGGTCTTGCAGCCATTCTTTCCACTGAATTGAAGAGAAGAAGGGAATAGGTCTTGCTCTCTCCAAAGTGAAAGAGGTAGTGAAGAAAATGGGTGGGGTTTTCATTAGTTGTAAAAAAAACTGTTAACAACCAATGAAAAGTGTTATTTTAAGGTCACATGACTTGACGCGCTTACGCTACGCGCACCGGAGCGCTTCCGGGGTGCTTACGCGGCACGTACACTGGATGTATCAAAGGTTAGATTAGAGTGTGAGTGTGAGGAGGTGCATCGTATTATCACATGAATGATGTCATCAGTGATGTCATCAGTGATGTCATTTGAGATGTCATCAGTGATGTCATTTGAGATGTCATCAGTGATGTCATCAGTGATGTCACTGACCATGTCATGAATGATGTAATATGTGACATCATCAGCAGTGGATTGCGGGCGCGCGAGTTATAGTGAGTCCTACTAACTATAACGTGGGAATTTCAATGGTTTTGTATGAGTAAAATGTCCAGCTAACTATAACTGGTGTGAAACCTATGTTTTTTTCAGTGAATTTCAACGGTTTTTTAAATGCTAATTCCTAACTATAACGAGTGTTAAACCTATGTTTTTTTCAGAACGATCCTTTCAGGTTGTAGTGCCACCGTTCAGATCCAAGCCCCACGCTATCACTCAAGGAGTCCCGCAAGGCTCGGCGTTGAGCCCCACTCTCTTCAACCTCTACGTTCAACCTTTGGCGGAGGTCGCGAAGAGTTGGGGTCTCACTATGGTATCATACGCCGATGATACTCAGCTGGCGGTGGCTCTTAATGGGGACTCTGACCAACTGGCATCGAACTTTGCGGATGGTTTGAGGGCCGTTGCTAGTTGGCTTACGGCCAACTGTTTACAACTCAACGCCCTCAAAACTGAGGTGATGGTGCTGGGGAAACATCCTGATCTGTGGGGTGCTAGCTGGTGGCCTAAGGAGCTGGGACCTCCTCCAAAACCTGTCTCTGAACTCAAAAATCTTGGCGTCTGGTTGGATTCCAAACTAACCTTCTCGTTCCACACTAAGAAGGTGGCATCCATGTGCTTCGGCATTCTACGTGGCTTGAGGCCCATCCTCAAATTTTTTGATGCCCCCACCCGCCAGATGGTGATCCAAGCTAGCGTACTATCGAGGCTCGATTACGCGAGCTCACTGTTCTTGGGCGCCAACCAGGCGGAAGTCCTGCGACTTCAACGGGTGCAGAATGCGGCAGCTGGGGCCCTGGTGGGCCTGCCGCGCTTCTGCTCAGCCCGTAGCACAATCTTCAATCTGCACTGGCTGCCAGTAATCAGGCGCATAGAGTTCAAGGCCCTCTGCTTTGCGTTCAAAATTCTTAAATCTGATACCCCTATCATTCTTCAGCACCTTTTGTCTTTGTACACCCCTTTGCGCAGCCTTCGTTCTGCCGGCCAAAATTTGGCACTTGTCCCCCGTTTTCAAAAATGTAGATTGGGTGGCCGATCGTTTACGGTCTTAGCCTCTAAACTATGGAACGCACTTCCTGCCTACATTCGCTCTTTGGATGACCTTTTTGCTTTCAGAAAAGCTGTCAAAACTCATTTCTTTCCTCTGCCTTATTAATCACTCCATACTTTTTCTGTGTTGTTTGTTATGTTACCTTTTCCAGATATAGCGCCGGGACGCCCCTTAGCTGGGGCAGCTGTGCGCTTAAAAAATCCAAATAACATAACATAACATAACATAACATATATACATATATATATATATATATATATATATATATATATATATATATATATATATATATATATATATATATATATATATATATATATATATATTCACTGGAAAAGAACATAGGTTTCAGGGGCGTTATAGTTAGCTGGACATTTCACTCGTACAAATCCATTGAAATTCCCCCGTTATAGTTAGTTCAGCTAACTATAACTCGCACGCCCGCAATGCACTGCTGATGATGTCACATATTACATCACTCATGACAAGGTCAGTGACATCACTTATGACATCATTGATGACATCTCAAATGACATCACTGATGACATCATCCAGTGAATGTGTGTTTTTCTGAAAATTAAATATGTTTTAATTATGTATATCTCAAGGTCGATGGAAGAATAAATGGGTATATAAATATCTAAATGGATGATTTTTTTTCTAAAATTGTTTATATAACTGATTGATTTGGTGTTTCTTAGTGAATACATGGGTTAGCGAGTAATGTTTAAATATGTAAATATCTATCAGTCTCTCACTTTGTGTATAAGCAGCTGCATGGGTTGGTGAGTAGCTACATAAGTGTCTATATGGGTTATTTCTTGGTTTTTCGAGTAGCAGTATGAGTGTCTGAGTGTCTGTATGGTTCAGTGTGGGTATTACTTAGTGCATAGATGCATGAATGAATGAGTCACTGTTTGTATGTGTTGAAGACAGTATAAGTGCAGGACTGTATGGGTAGATGAGTGTGTTTATGGGTGTGTTAGTGAGTGAATAACTGTCTCAATAGTGTCTTTATAAGTAACTACATATATTTTAAACTAGTGTATGTGATTAATGGTGTATATACGTGAGTATATGTGAGAGTGAGAGATTGGAAGAGTTCCTGTAAGAATAAGTATGTGTTTCTATAAGTGATTGTTTAAAAGAGTAAGTATGTGTAAGTTTCTGTATAAGTAAGTGTGGTGGTGTGTGTATAACTGTATATGCAAGTAAATGGATGTTTGATTCTTTATTAGCATGAGTGACTATGTGTGTGAGTAACTCTATGGATGAGTGGCGGTGTGTAACTGGATGTATAGGTGTATGAGTACATATGATGAGTGAGTACATGTGTGAGTGACTGTATAGGACTGTTGGTGAATGAGTGGACGTGTGTGTAGATCTTGGAATTACTGAATAGGTGTGTTGTAACTGGTATTGGTATGTCCATTGTTTTGAAAATGTTAGTTTGTATTTTTGAGTATGTGTATCAAAGGTTATATTAGGGTGAGAGGAGGTTTGCCACTCTATCACAAGGATGGTGTCATCAGTAATGTCATGAGTGATGTCACTGACCATATCGTGAGTGATGTAATATGTGACGTCATCAGCAGTGCATTGCGGGCGCGCAAGTTATATTTAGCTGAACTAACTATAATGGGGGAATTTCACTGGTTTTGCGCGAGTGAAATGTCCAACTAACTATAACGCTCCTGAAACCTAGGTTTTTTTCAGTGAATTTCTAAGGTTTTTTAATTGCTAATTTCTAACTATAACGTGCCTGAAACCTGTGGTTTTTTCAGTGAATTTCCAGGGTTTTTTAAATGCTAATTACTAACTATAAAGTCCCTGAAACCTATGTTTTTTTAGTGGATTTCAAAGGTTTTGTAAATGCTAGTTTCTAACTATCCCTACAGAGGTTGGACATGTGAAAAAATAAGAAAAATACAGAAAAAAGCAAAGGAAATGCAGAAAGAGGCAACAGAAGTCCTCAAAGACAGAAAAGTCCAGGAAAAGCAAGACATGTGCAGAAAGAACCAACAGAGGAGCAGAAAAAGGCCTTGTTGCAAAATCATCCTGCACCCACAACTTTTTCAGACGGGTACTGGTGGTAACTGACACTGACTAACGAGACCTAGAGCCAGTACTATGCTAAAAGACACTTAGAATACAGTGAAAACACCTACATACACTAGGGAACACTATGCGTTGGGGGATGTATGACGTTACAACGCAAGCTATTACAACGCCTACCTTTACAACGCGGTTTTTACATCGCAATCCATTACAACGCATAATGCTTTTTGGTGTTGGATAGTGAATAGTTTAATTTACTATTCCAACTCCAGTCCCCGTGGACACTAGGGAAGGTTATTGGATAGTAAATTAACCTATTCCCATTCCTAGAGCGCCCCCCAGCGCAATGCGTTGTAATGGTTTGCGTTGTAATGGTAGTGCGTTGTAAAAGTTTCGTTGTAGATTCAGATTCAGATTAGCTTTATTCGATTTTTAGTTAAAAACCATAAAAGCAACAACAATACATACATACATAGATATCTCAACATTTCATTACAAAGTTTTAAGATCAACTATTAAAACAGGATTAAATAAATGTAACGTATCAACTAATCAAATGTTCGTATATATTCAGGACTAATTACAGGCTGGACGATTAATAGCACAGGGTACACAGGATCCCCTTCTCCAAGAATTAGAAGTCATAGATATTGTCATTTGTCTTGGTATTGGAATATGTTGGGAGCCGGGATAAAAATCATACAAGTCCCAAATGCAAATGGGGCCATCTCCTTCTTTGGGCTGGCAAAATCGTAGATAGGGGACAATGTTCCTATTCTTAAATTTAATTAAAATCAAGTCCCCCGAGATGTCTTTAGGCAACGTACCTAGCCACCCCACCCTCCTGACACTCAGGATTCCGCCGTCTAGGTCAGGTGGCAACGGTCTGTTGTGTTCTAGCCAAAAAATGACTTTATTTAGCAGGTCCTGGTGTGTTTTAAGCTTGCCCCGGCTAAGTGCCGGGACCCCAGAGAGGACAGTCACGTATGGGGCAGCTTCGGGAGGTAAGTTAATACGATGCCTTCTTTCTAGAGCGACCCTGGGAGCTCTATGAGGTACGACTGCGGGGTTAAAAGTAATATTAGGGCCAGTAGGTGTGGGAGAAGGAGATTCAAGAGTTTGAGCTTTTCTGCATGCAGAGGGCTTGGACTTTTCGTGGTTGATGGGAGTATTAGGGCAAATAGGTAAAACAGTTTTTTTGGTTGGTATACAGTTCTTTTTAAGTGTTTTTTCAATGCTGGTCAGCCTGTCCCCCAAATCATTAATTTTTGTGACCAGAGGTGATACAGCAGATGTTAACAATTTCTCAAACTGGGCCAGTAAGGACGATAGGTGGGGTGATACAGGGTCGTATGTTCTGTTCACAGCCTTGTCTGGCATAATAGTAGTTGGGTTAGAGGGGGTTAAAGAAGGGCTGGTGCACGATTTCTTAGCGTTAATTTGGATCTCATTGTCATTATCATGCTTCCTTTTACAGTTTAAACCCCGGGACAGTGTGTTGGCTAGAGATTGGACTTTGTTGGGAGAAAGAGGTACATGAGGTGCCGTTTAGTTGGTCAGCATCTCTACCCATTATAGGGGGGGGGTTGATATGTCCGGGATGTACTTAGTGCCACACAGGGCATTCAGCTCCTCCCAGATGGACATGATTAATGGAAGAAAGAAGCCCGAAAAACTACAATAGGCAGTACAATGGGAGATGGATAATGAGTTAAAAGCGTCTCTATACCTCCTCCTTGGAAAGAATCAAGTGGGGAGGCCCGTCCCGTCCTTATCCGGCCTCTGAGGGCCGTAGAGGGCCCGCCCTTTGCCCGGGCTTCGCCCGCTCGCGTCCCACGAAGTGAAGCAGAGCGCTGTTTGTAGGCGCCTCCTGGCGCTTGCGGTGCGTGGGAATGCAGCGCCGCCGCTGAGGCAGCCGGGAGTTGCAGTCCCGGGGCGGCGGCGCTGTCTCAGCAGTGATTTGACTCCTGGCGGTGGCGGCGGCAGAAGAGGACTCCCCTCGTCCCCCCCTGCGCAGGTAAGTATGGCTCCCCCCTGCTCCGCCAAGCAGAGCGCTGTTTGTAGGCGCCTCCTGGCGCTTGCGGTGCGTGGGAATGCAGCGCCGCCGCTGAGGCAGCCGGGAGTTGCAGTCCCGGGGCGGCGGCGCTGTCTCAGCAGTGATTTGACTCCTGGCGGTGGCGGCGGCAGAAGAGGACTCCCCTCGTCCCCCCTGCGCAGGTAAGTAAGGCTCCCCCCTGCTCCGCCAAGCAGAGCGCTGTTTGTAGGCGCCTCCTGGCGCTTGCGGTGTGTGGGAATGCAGCGCCGCCGCTGAGGCAGCCGGGAGTTGCAGTCCCGGGGCGGCGGCGCTGTCTCAGCAGTGATTTGACTCCTGGCGGTGGCGGCGGCAGAAGAGGACTCCCCTCGTCCCCCCTGCACAGGTAAGTATTGTAAAAGTTGTTTACCGCGTTGGGGTACCCCTGTGATTAGCATTACCTCCTCTGTAAGGCCCTAGTACATAATAGGGCAGGGGGATTAAAACTACCTCTTAAAACATGCTACGGGGCGCGTTTGCACAGTGGTGAAGGGAGGGGCGCCTGAGGTGACATGTGTGCAAATACGCCCTGTGGCCATTTTAAGTTGGGAGATTAAGTCCCCATGAATCCTGAGAGTCCCTGGGTCCAACTAGCCCACCATGTACCTCCAGTAAGCACCACAGAGCTGCATTGCTGAGAGGTGGTCCAAGGCCATGCCCCATTTTACACCTCTCTGCAATGCAACTCTTTGGCACTTACTGGATGTACCTGGTGGGTTATTTGGCCCCCAAGGACCCTCAGGATTCAAGGGGACTTAATTCCCCAACTTAAAACGCGCCACAGGACGCGTTTGCACACTTGTAACATTAGGCCACACCCCCTCCCTGCACCAATGCGCAAACGCACCCCCTGGTGCATTGTAAATTGGGGGATTAAGTCCCCTTGAGTCCTGAGGATCCCGGGAGGCCAATTAGCCCACCACTTACCTCCAGTAAGTGGCACAGAGCTGCGTTGCAGAGTGTGTAAAAAGGGGCGTGGCCTGGGCCACCTCACTGTAATGCAGCACAGTGGCGCTTACTGGAGGTAAGTGGTGGGCTAGTTGGCCCCCAGGGACCCTCAGGATCGAAGAGGAATTAGTTCCCCAACTTAAAACGCGCCACAAGGTGTGTTTGCACACATGTCACCTCAGACCCCGTCCCCTCCCTTCACTACACTACTACACCCCATGGTGCATTTTGAGTTGGGGGATAACAGCAGCTGCCTCGTGCATACTGGAGGTACCTGGTGGGCTAGATGGCCCCCAGGGACCCTCAGTATTCAAGGGGAATTAATTCCCCAACTTACAACTTGCCAGGGGGCGTGTTTGCACAGTGGTGAAGGAAGGGGACGGGGCCTGAGATGACATGTGTGCAAAATTGCCCTGTGGTGTGGTTTAAGTTGGTAAATTAATTCATCTTCAATCCTGAGGGTCCATGGAAGCCAAATAGCCCACCAGGTACCTCCAGTATGCGCCACAGAGCTGCGTTGCAGAGAGCTGTAAAAAGGGGCGTGGCCTCTGAACACCTCTCTGCAACGCAACTCCCTGGCGCATACTGGAGGTACCTGGTGGGCTAGTTGGACCCCAGGAACCCTCAGGATTGAAGAGGAATTAATTCCCCACCTTAAAATGCACCACAGGGCGTGTTTGCACACATGTCATCTCAGGCCCCGCCCCCTCCCTTCACCACTGTGCAAACACGCCCATTGATGCACTTTAAGTTGGGGGATTAAGTTCCCTTAAATCCTTAGGGTCAACTTGCCCACCAGGTACCTTCAGTAAGCGCCACAGAGTTGCATTGCAGAGAGGTGTAAAAAGGGGCGTTGCATGGACCACATCTCTGCAACGCAGCCCTGTGGTGTTTACTGAAGGTACCTGGTGGGCTAGTTGGCCTCCAGGGACCCCCAGTATTGAAGGGGAATTAATTCCCCATTGTAAAAAGCGCCACAGGGCACGTTTGCAGAGTATTGCTGGGAGTAGTCGGCCTCCCGCACGATCTGTGTTTTGCATTCTTATATATTTTTAGAAGGAGGCTGTGTTGCCCCCCTTTGTTTGGGCCCTGGGGACCCCAGGGCCTTACCCCCATTTAAAAAAAACCATTTGAATAGGAAGGGGCCGCGTGGTCCACCCTCCCATGGCCAATCAAGGCCTCGGGGACACCATCCCCCAGGGCATAGCCACATAAATATTTTTGTTTTTTGGAGGTGGGCTGTATGGCCCCCCTCCTGAGGCATCTATTGGCCCAGGGACTCATCCCCCGGGGCCGGCCTTTACTTTTGTTTGGGGTGGAGAGGGGCTGCGTGCCCCCCGGGCCACTTCTGGCCCTGGGGACCCCATCCCCCAGGGCCTGGTCATTGGATTTTTATTTTTTTGAGGAGGGGGGCTGGGTGGCCTCCCTCCTCTGGCCACTTATGGCCCCAGGGACCCTAATCCCGGGGGCCGGCCTTATTTTTTTTTTAAAGTTTGTAGGGGTGGGGGGGCAGCCGGGTCACTTCTAGCCCCGGGGACCTCATCTCCCGGGGCTGGCCCTCTCCATTGGGGACCGTGGGGGGGGGCCCAATGCCCCCACGGTCCCTGCCGGCTCCCCGCCTCCTGCGGGAGCGGGCATTGCTTTTCCACACAGGGAAGATGCAGCTCCACGTGTGGGAAAACAATGTGGTTTGATTTTTGAAAGCGAGAGCAGGTTTCCTGCTCCCGCTTTCAAAACCCAAACCACAGTTTGCTATGACAGGGCGGGCCCTATAATAGAAAATTGCAGTGTCCCGGGGCTGGTCACCCCGGGACACTGTAGGAGCCGGCCCTGGGGTGTGGCGGTCCCCAGGGCCATCACTGGCTCCATGAGAGGGGTCGTGTGGCCCCCCTCCCACATATTGCAAAGCTTATATATTAGTGCCCTGGGGAGGTGGGGGTCCCCTGGGTGTGTGGGGGGGCTCGAGCACCCCCATAGAGGTTTATTTTCTTTAAAAAAAGAAGCCCCAGGGGTGGCTGTCCCTGAGGCTGCGGTGGGCAGTGTGTCCCCACGATTATAATTGATGAAAGCCCCGGGGGTGACGGTCCCTAGGGCTTGGGGGGCCTTAGAGGCCCCCAAACTCTAAAAAAACAAGACCCGGGGTGGCGGTCCCCGGGGCTGTGGGGGGCCGTGTGCCCCCTGCATATATTATTGCAAAGCCCAGGGGGGTGGCGGTCCCTGGAGCAGTGTGGGGGGGATTGGGACCCCCCACACATTTTTTTACTGCCCCCGGGACCTGGCCCACCCGGGGGCTTCAATTAAACCACGCTTCATTTTTTTTAAATTTCTGCTGCCGGATTCGCGCACTCAGTGCGAATTTTGGACGATTGTTGTTTTTTGTAATGCTTTTTTGGGCCCTGGGGGTCCTTGTGGGACCCCCTGAGCAGGCCTAGGGGGTCAGGGTGTTTCTATCCTGCCCCCTTTTCTTGTTTTGCACTTTAGTTTTTCTTTTTTCTTGTGCCTCGGTTCTACCGAGGCACAAGATGGCTGCCAACACTTCCTGGTTTGGAGTGTTGACAGCCAATTAGCTTGAAGCTCGTGATCGGCAGGGTGTGCGGATCCACCGCGCCTCTATATATCGATATATATATATTTTTTCTTTGCAACTACTGAACGGATTTACAACATTTGAGAAAAAGAGTTCTTTCTAAGGCAAGGACTACCGTTATGCCAAATTTGGTGTAATTCCGATCAGCAGTTCGAGCTGTAGCCGTGTCTAAAGTTTCCTATGGGAAATACATTTTTTCATCTCTTTTTCTTGAATTTCTCAGGAACTACTGAACAGATTTACCCCATTTAACAAAAAAAGGCTCTTTCTGAACCAAGGGCTACCTTTTGCCAAATTTGGTGTAATTCCGTTCAACAGTTCGGGCTGTAGCCGTGTCTAAAGTTTCCTACGGGAATTAACATGGAGAAAACATGTTTTGGGACCCCCCTTTTTTCTCAGCTCCCGCTTGACTTATCACCCCGAAACGTTCAAGATAGGAGCTGACTGGAGCAGGCCATAAGTTTTTAAAATATCGCGAAGATTCGTCAACCGGCGCCAAAGTTATTGGGAAAAGAATGTTACGATTTTCCTAAGAATAGGACCTAAATATAACTACATACTGGCGACCGCCAGTAGGTTATATATATATGCTACTGGCGTTTGCAATATAAATATATATATATATATATATACGCGTATGTACACTGAGGAAGAGGCTGTATATTCAAAGACAGTCAAATAAGAGATAAAATGAATCTGCGACCTTGGCAAGATTTGAACCCGTCACCTTCAAGCTGTCATTAAGCAACTGAGCCTCTTTGGCACTGGGGGGGTCACCGTCGGTAAATGTGAGTTCAGCGACTGTTAAATAAAATAAACCATCTGCAAATGAGAGTGCACAACCTATAAAACGGGAAAATGTTCATCAAAAGCCTCTCTTGCAGGCTGATAAATCCTACTGAAGTAAATGCTTTCCTCATCTCCCTGTGTTTTAATAAAGTATTCACTTTTTTCTACTCACTCAATTACAATGCTGCCATCAGTTCAAATTACAGGTCAGAGATATGCTGCCTAATGTATGTACAGCCAGTTCTCTCCCACTAATAACCTGTCATTCCCAGGATTTGAATGTCACAATACAGGCCGCTCTGGTAATGCTCTCCGGCAGTGCTCTGATGAAAACTTTGGGCAAATCATGAAAAATATTTCAGTCCCGAATCAGCGGAGGGTTACCGGGGAGAGCCTTTCATCCTCCCCTGACCCCGTGATCTGACAAGTGACACCTGCAAAATGAACGGTCCTCCAGCCGAAATTGTTTAACTGTAGCCTGATCAGTTTTATTATCTTGCTAATCCGGATATCAGCCGTTTCATCAGAATGGGAGATATGCATATCGTGAATTATTTTGACACGGAGACCTTTTAATTTTCGCCGGCAATATTTCACCGCTCCAATCAGGGCCTGCAGTCGGGGATGCGGCTCGCCTCCTGGGGTGTCAGAGGACAGTGCACTCCTGACAGCACCAAATCATCTGGGAGCTGTAACGAGCTATTGCTGCAATTATTATTATCTCCCCTAGTCATGCATTTCATTACAGCGCGGGCGGCCGGAGATTTCAGATGCAGGGCAGTGTTATTTGGCGTCGCCGCCATTTTACGAGCTCGCGGGCCTCGGTCGTGTCATTCAGCCCCGTCTCCATGGACAGCGCACGAGCATGTCTCGTCTAGAAATAGAAAGGAATTAAACAGGCATGAAACATGCAAGACACAGAAGTACACTAACCCGAGAAATTGTTTAAAACGGCAACTCTACAGTAAAGGGAAGCTTGGGCCGCAAGACAATATGCTCCCCGGCAGAAATAAATCACATTATGATAGAGAAAATAATATTCTATCTTTATTCTGCCTTGCCGGACCAAGGCTTGCGTTCAACACAGTGGGGCTCTCTCTGTCAAAAAATAAATCGGACAGCGACCGACATGGTTTTCTTGAGATTATGTTCGAGTAGAAATGCCCTTGTTTTCGCTAGTTAGTTGAAAATGAAGCCATGATCACAGATCTGCAGTTTGAATGAATGCCGGGTGAATTCAACAGTTTTAAAGTATTGAAGGGGAAATATATTCACGCTATTGAAAGTCAAACGTATACACTTCATATAAATCGGTCACCAGACTGCAATACTTATTACATGTACAAAATGAACTTATCATGGAGCCAGGGCACATTAGGATTGGCAAAGCCAAAACGAGTGACCTTTCATTGTGATGGACACATTTGTTTTGTGTTGTGACGGATGGGTGAGTGAGTCAATGCAGGGAGTATGTGAGCGGATGAACTTTGGTAATTGTGAATGGATGAATGAATGAGCATGGTCACACATAAATGAATGGACGAGTGAGTGGATGGCTAACTGAACAGAGGTGGCAGGAGTGAAGTCTAGCCTCCTGCCTTTAACTTGACTGTGGCCATCCGTAGTTAATCGTCCTACCATCTCATCCATCCATGCATTTACTTACTAATTCATCCATCCATCAAGAGTTGTTTACAGCAGAGTAATGAATTGGTGTTACAGGGCTGAAAAACGCACTGAGCAGCAGAGCGGCATGCCCAGCAATTCTGAACGAGTATCAGCAGTGCTTGAATTGGAAAAATAGAAGTGCAGGTATCCTGCAACAGAGTACCTGCAACAGAGTACCTGCTTGTTTCTGAGAAGTGCCAGCTTGCATCTAAGAAGTGCCGGTACTGAGTATCAGGGGAAATGCAAGTCTTCCTCGTTCATTAGGGAAAAATAGCGCTTACGGTGGCATATTACCAAGGAGATGCGATAAATATCGCAAAGAGTGCTTAATGCTGTTATTGCTATCGCCGGCTATCGCTGGATTAAATCGCTGAGATAGCATTGTATTATCAACGTTTATCTCAAAGGCGATAAGAAATCCATTGATAGCAGGGTTTTCCATGGAACATCTCTGGTTTTCCAGCGATGTTCCATGGAAAACGTCGATAGGCTTGATAATAAGGCCCTGTGGCATTAGCCGCACAATCCGCCCCCCATTTTAGGTGTACCTTAGTCAGGAATTTAACAGACATTAAATTCCTGCATTAAGGCAGAGTTAGCACGATTCAAATTATTGCCTCAACTTGTTGGTAGTATCGCGAAGCTGCCTTTGCGATATTTACCCGTGTTGTTTCGACAGCCACGCCTACTTTGCATCTCATTAGCGATGCAATGGTAGGCATGCTTGAAACGGGCGCAAAGTAAGAAAAACACGTGCTAGCATGTTCTTGATGATATTGCGATATAATTATCGCCGCTTTTCGCCCGAAAGCGGATGCTAAAGCGGCAATAATCATATCGCCAGCCCTTGATAATATGCCCCACAATTTGCAAAGGAGCAGCGGTAAAAGGAGCCCTGGACAGCAAGAACACCATCTTTTTTCCGATCTGTTTTTTCTTGTCTTCTCACTGAAGGGGCTAAACTCTGGGAAGTGAAAGCCTTCTTGTTCGCCCTGACAACAATTATGACTCTTGCAATAATTCACACGCAGTAGTAAAAAGGCACAAAAGCTTTCCCTGATAGACGCCGAACATATATTATTTCCCATCTAGCTAGTGATTTTAATTGACAGCTGGTCTGGAAATCATTGGATGTACGTTTAATCAAAATAAACACTGCCAAACTCAAGAGCAACAAAAACATGTTAGACTCTTCAAGTTATTAGATAACTGAGGGCTGTACGTGGCTCAGACCTTCCATTAAATTCAGAACCTCATTATGAGTCCCACACACCAGAAATTGGGGATTCCCCGTTGTTTTTCCAGGAAAATGGAATAACATGACCCAGGACGCTGGGCCAAAATCGATGTGTTTTCCCCCTTTTAGGGATAATACAGGCCCCAAATCCACATCCTTTCACTAACTGCTTAGACTAGATTGTAAATGGATGTGGTGGTTTTGTTGTGGCCTGTGGTGCTAAGGCGGAGGAGCGTCAACCCACTGCTGTCAGAGCAGTGGAAAAAGGAAACATAAAATTATAATAACAAGGTTATTATCATTTTATTTTTCATACCGGCTACGGGGCTATGTTAGACAGGGTGGGAATGGGGTCACAGGGAGGAGGAGTTGTTTGTGCACTAAAGGTGCGCATGATCGTTTGCTAGGCCATCTTGGGCTGGTAAGTCATGCGCACTTAGTATTTCTCCACCTGGCTGTGTTTCACAGCAGGGTGGAGAACAGTCCCAAGGCTACCAGGCACTGTCTGAGTAGCCAAACAGGCACCTCAGACCAGTCATGCCGCTGCTGTCATGCTGGTGACAGCAGCGTTGTGATTGGCTTAGGGGAGCCTGTGTGCTGCCTGGAGCTAGGAAGAGAAGAGGACGTACGAGAAGCTGCGGGCATAATCAGGTAAGTGTTTTTTTTACCCCCAACCCCATCCCCCGGTTCCACAGCAACCGCCACTGGGTGCAGGGGTGGTGAGAACGCAGAGCAGGTGAGGTGTGAGCTGGAGGAGCACGCGCCACCCTTTGAATAGTTCTTCTCTGCGCCCCAGGGATGAATCAACAGCGGTCTAGTCCCTAGACGCACTTTCGTGCTCCCACTTAACTCTGCTCAAATTTTAGAAATCAAACATGGCAATTTCACATGACAGAAATGCTGATCTCATTAGGTCCTACATAGATGGCAGACAATAAAAGTCCTAACCTTAATGGTTTTATTTTAAGGATTTTTGGTGTACAGAAGTTAATTCAACATAGTAAAAAACGCATTAGTCTATAAATCAAAGTACAAAGCTCAAAGTGCAGAATTAATCAATAACTCGGTAGAGTTTAGATTAGTAAAATGCAGAGCAATAGATAGAAATCAAAGAGAGATTCACTTCATAATGTAAGGGAAAGTAGCTCTCTCCCACACCACGAAATCACACTTTTTTTTATATGGAACTAAACAAAGGATTTCATACATTCAATACAGTAGTATATGTTTATGGGGTGCTCAGCTAATTAGAGTAAGGCAAAAGACACATTACAAATAAATACACTCAATATTTTTCTGATAATTTTACTACATAGAGTTTCTCACAAGCAAGCGTCTACAAGTGGAACAGAAATGGTTATCTAGTACATGGTTTCCTTAGGACACCTAGCTATGACCTTAAGTAAGTACACTTTGTGCTGAGCAGTCATTGTCCTTTTCAGTGAGGTAAATTGAATTTGTATTCTAGAGGGACATGAAAATACAAGCCTATTCACATGATACAATTAAACGCCAAAGAAAAAGATGGCTTCTGTGGCCTAGTTTGTCTAAAGGTAGCTCAAGTACGAGTGTGAATTGTACTAAAGCATCAATTTCAGCAAAATACTTCGCTTCCTCAATTTTCCCCATAGTGCCGGAGCTGGGCTGATTGGGTCAGGCGCAGTAGCGAGGCACAACCCCAGCAGCTCCCCTATAGTGGTTAGGATCCATGTCTCCAGCCCTGGGTTTACCAGGCTTGGTATTTGGAGGCCTAATAATTCTGGGCCCGGAGATACCAGCAAAGTTTACTAAGATCGGCATCCCTGGGTAGAATACTTCAGACTGTCTAGAGCAGAGGTCTTCAAACATTTTTGCTCTGAGCCTTCCAAAGCAAAATGTTTTGAGGTTGGGCCCCCCTCCAAAATTTTATGGCAAGGATTGAGAGAGCAGGACGGACATGGCTGTGTGCAGGAGGCGTGGCTTATGAGATGATTTCATGAGTACTTTTTCTATAGTTCATAAACCACTCTAAATATGAGACTTATAAAACAGCAAATGCATCAACACAAAAACATGTATTGTCCCAAAAACTGCTCCCAAGAATTGAGTTTGTTTGTGAGGCCCCATACCCTTGGACCTCAATGCAACTACGCCTACTGTACTAATGATAACTACAGTCCTGAGTAGCAGGCTATCTCCTCTGCATCTTTCACCTCTTCCCCATCATGACTGACCATCACTCCAATCTTGAAATAGGCTCTTTGTACCGCTCGAAAAAAAGGCCTCCCATGTTCTATCCCATTCTTCTGCAAGGGTGCCCTCGGTCATAATGCTAGAAAGGAAAAATATGTCCCATGCCTATTTCCTAAGGGTAGACAGTCATAATTGTGAAGCAGTGGGCCCCTCAAACTCCTGGGCCCCAGTCCTGCTGCATCTGCTTCATTAATGATAACCAACAGTGGCCACTTACACACCTAGCAGCAGTACCTGCTGCACTGATGAATGGCCCTTTAAAAAAAAAGGAAAGGCCACTTATATTGTCCCCTTCTTTGGGTTATCACTCTGAAGAAGCTGTCTGTGGCCATATGTAAACATATACATTAGTCCCCATACAGTGCTCTCAATTCTGGGCCATCTATTTGACAACATTCATGAATCTCGCTACTTTTCTCTTTCCCCTGGACCATATAATAATAAATAATAAATGTTCTTTATTCGGTATTTCATGATAGAAATCCATAAAAGCAACATTATCTATATTATTACAAAATAGAAAATCAATTACACAATAAAACTGAGTTCCTATAAAGAAAAATAATTAAAAGTGAATCTCTGTACATTTCATTAAAATCATTGTTCTGTGATTTAGACATATTCCTCACAGGTTTTTCCTATGCCTAAAGATACATTTCAGGAAATTGACAACATGATAGCAGGTACGTTCGGACTCTAGAAGCTGGAGACGCAACATGGCAGGACGGCACTGTCTAAGGCCCCACAACTTTAACAGAGATAGCAGCCAAAATTTACGATGGGCATGATAAAACTTACAAAACAGTATGATGTGTATGGTAGTCTGTACTGATGTATCGTCGCAAGGACAAAGTCCAAGAGTTAGCTCCCAGGTATTCCTCATTGGCAAGGCTACTAACCGATGGAAGAGGTTTAATCTAAATCTCGTTAGTAAAAAACGATCAAAGATACTAATATCAAGTGTTAGGTAGGGCTGAATCATGACGGACCATTACTCTGAGGCCCCAGCAGACGAGATGATAGGGCTCTGCAACTGAATGCATCCTGCCTGGCCTTCTACCTGCCTCCCCATGGACTTAGCTATCACAATAAAAACTGTCTCTGAACAGTTAATGCTGACTTTGAGGTGCCTCTGCCTGAAAGAGAAGGGAGTGGTGGTAGTGCAGAAAGTTAAAGAATAAACCAGCCTTCTTACCAGCCTTAATGTATGAAGTCACTTAAAGCCAGGGTCACCAGAATTATACATTTCTTCAGTAGCATCGTTTTTGCACATAATTATGAGATTACTGCATTTGCTACATAATCCATAATTTGCTGCATAATCTGCAGAATTTAGGGCCAAAAAAATTTATTCCAGCTCAAATGGAACAAAAGTTACTTTAAACGTAACAAAGTGTTAAGGAGCAGAGGAAGACCTTTTGCAAAGATTGACTGGTAATCTTGTAGCTGCTTATTGCTGTATTTGGGTGTTAAACTGGCAGTAATGCAGTGAAATATTGCTCCTAACAGCATAACCATGAGTTAAAATGTCAAAAATGAAGTAATGCTAACAACAAAATGTGCTGCATTGTGCTGCATAATTTATCTTTTCTTGCTGCATAATTTATTCAACCATGCCGCATAAGGTGGTCCTCTCCTGCTGAATAATTCCAGTAGCTCGGCTTAAAGCTTCATGGTGGCAAATATATATTCTGTTTGAGGTGTAATGTTGGGGTGTTATCAGTTGACTTCTGGAATAATGGAGACACATAAAAACATCTGCATTAGATACAGTCTTATTACTAAAAAATATATATTGTAAAAACTTGTTTTAGCTCAAAAGCTGCATCAATTTGCAGCAGCTTAGACTGTGTGAAATACAATTTTAAAATAAAGACTTACATATTTACAGTGCTTTCTACCACAGACTGGGACCTCATAGCACTATAAACAGGGCCACTGGAATTATGTGGCAGGAGAAGGTCAAATTAGGCAGCAGGGTTAACAACATTTTGCAGCAATCAAAGGCAGATTATGCTAAATAAGGCTGAACATTTTGTGATAGCATTACCAAATTATT
Organism: Lissotriton helveticus; assembly: GCF_964261635.1. Taxonomy (NCBI): domain Eukaryota; kingdom Metazoa; phylum Chordata; class Amphibia; order Caudata; family Salamandridae; genus Lissotriton; species Lissotriton helveticus. The sequence continues at coordinate 594,477,674 of NC_136063.1, read as the reverse complement.
TTGCCATTTTACACTTGTTAACACTGTCCTGCCATATTTCCCTTCATAAGTACCAGTTTAATACCCACATATAGCAATAATGCACTTAAATTACTGTGAATACACAAAACAAAGACTTTATTTTTTAGCAACATCTTTGACCCTGCCAGCACACTCAGTGATCTCTGGCCCCAAGGTACTCCGATCACAGTTTTGACTTCAAGGGCACTGAGTAAATGAAGACAGCCTGGAAATGCAGCAAATGCACGCTTTATTTCCAGGTCCTCTTCATTTACATGTGTTTGCAGAGGCATTTGCGGACTCCTGGGAACCCATCCATGCCACCCAGGGGGGAGCACCCCACAGTTTGAAGAACTCCGGCCTAGAGGATACCACTATGGGCCATCATGTTTGATTTTGTGACCTACTTCACTGGACTTCATCAAATAAATGAATATGCTGGAGTGCCTATTGGTGGTGATTGCCATTGGTTAAAGAGAACAGTTGTAGGAAGCTGGTTCTGTACTTACTATACCAAAGTAATGTATAGTGTGCACAGAGTGCAGGGAATTACCAGAGGTATAGTAGAGGCTAAATAAGGTAAGTACTAACAGCACTTAGGCTTTTCCAGATGGTGACTTAAGCATTTATTGTATTCACTCACTTAAGACTGATATACACTCAGAGACTATATCCAGACTGTTAGATCTGGGAGCCTCTAGTTGGCAATGGTTATCACCTTTGTCCAAATAGGGACCCTTACTTCTAAGTCAGGATAAGGGGATTACACTCCTTAATAACCCCTGCTCACCCCCTTGGGAGCTTGGCACAAGCAGACAGGCTTATCTCAGAGGCAGTGTGTTAAGCATTTGTGAATATACACAGTAATACAGTGAAAACACTACAGATGGACACAACACAGGTTTAATAAAAATAAGTATTCTTTATAAAGACTTAAACACAAGTCCACAAACGACAAAAATCCACAATACTACACTTAAGATTACTTAGAAGATGATTAAAGTCTCTTAATTCAAGTTGCTGTTAAATGCGACAAAGTTCTCAACAAAGTACCTGGATGCGTAACGCAAAATAAACAAAAGGCTCGCAAAAGGGGAGATGCGTCGGTTCCATGATCCGGGGGAAAGGTTGCATCCTTCCTCACTGCTTGCACAGAGTAGGGGACTCGTCGTGAGCCTTACCGGAGCGAAGGTGATGCGTAGATTCTCGGCTTGCGGGCCCGTTGTGGTGCGCAAGATGGCGCCTTGATGCGATGCGATGATCCAGTTGCGATGCGAGAAGATGGCGGCCTTGATGCGGCGATGCGATGATGATGCAATGGCGCCCTGGCAGCCTTGCGAAGACTCTGTACTTTGGAGCCGCGACAGGCCCTGAGACATGCTTCTCCGGTGATGCGATGGCGACTCTCTCGATGTTCTCACGCTTCTCCGGTGATGCGACCGCAACCAGCTTCGATGAACACACGCCTCCAGGGAGATGCGGCAAAGGCTCGCTTCTCCGGCGTTGCGATGATTTCAGCTGCGGCGGCGACACGCTTCTTCTCGATGCGTCGCGCTTCCATCTCCCAGCGGCACGCAAGTGACTGGAGTCAGAATTCCCAGCAAGTAAATTCAGGAGGGAGCTGGAGGTGAAGTCTTTTGGCCATGAGACTTCAGCAGGAGGCATGCACAGTTCAAGCCCTTGGAGAATATTCTGTAGATGAAAGTCCTTACCAAGTTCCTTCTCCTTTCCCTTGGCAATGAAGCAACCGCTGTAGGCCAACCCAGCAAACAGCACACTGGCAGAGGGGCAGTCCAAACTCCTGCAGCTTCCTTGGTTCTTTTCCTTGGCAGAAAGATTTCTTGTTCCAGAAGTGATCTAATTTCTTGGGAGCAGGGTCCCAATATTTATACCCCAAAAACCTTTGTTCTCTGAAGGCAGAGAGGCCTCTACCTAGTCCAAACCAGTTACTGAGCACTTTGTTTACATGACTCTCTTCTACCTTTCACTGTGCAGGGCAGAGACCTCAGACGCCCCACAGGAGGGGGAGCCAGCACAAGGGAGGGAAGATACAGCTCTGGAGCATTCTGTTGACATGATTCCTCCTCTCCTTTCACAGTGCAGGGCAGAGACATTAGACAAGCCACGGGGGGTGGAGCCAGCATTGTAGAGGGAAGGCCCAGCCCTATTCAGGTCCCAGGTGCACTCCTCCCTACCATCTGGATATAAATCTCTCTATTCACCACTAGGCTGTCCCAGCCTGTCTCCTGGAATTCCCCAGCCCTGTCACTCGCACACCTAGACAAGGAATACACAACTCAGCAGAGGCAGGCTCAAATGATTAGGCAAGCAAATACCTGCTTTCTAAAAGTGGTATTTGCAAACACAGAATATTAATATAAACTTTACTAAAAGATGTATTGTATTAGTCTGAGTTCAGGCATACCAAATTCGAATTTCTACCATGTTCCCTGAGTCAGTTAGGATTGTAGGAATGTAACAATCTGAAGTGCCCCTATGAGAACAGGTAGCCTTCAATAGTGAAAAAAGAAAATGGCTGTAATTCACTATTAGAACATGCTACACCCATCAGAGCATGTCCTACCTTGTACTTACAATGCACCCTGCCCTTGGGTCTACCATAGGGGTGTCTAATATGAAGCAAAGGGAAGGTTTAGGGACTGGCAAGTGGGTGCACTTGGCCAGGTCGACATGGCAGTGCTAGACTGCACACAGGCCTTGCAATGGCAGGCCTGAGACACACTTTAAAAGCTGCTCCTGTAGGTGGCACAACCAGTGCTGCAAGCCCACCAGCAGCATTTGATTTACAAGCCCTGGGCACACATGGTGCACTATACTAGGGGCTGACAGGTAAATCAAATAACCCAATCATGGAATCCAATCAGTATATCAATTTAACATAGGGAGCACTTGCACTGTGGCACTGATTAGCAGTGTCACAGTGCCCAAACCATAAATCCAGCAAAAACATATCAAAAACAGAGGAGGCAATCCGTCAAAATGGAGGGGAGACTCACACCAATGATGCCAGGTCTAACACGTGTCCCCTTCAGCTGAAATGTGGGGAGAATTACCCTTCCCCTTGGGAGTTCTCTTCACTAAGGCGGAAAAATCTGGACAGACCATCAGCGTTGGCATGTTCCGTACCAGGGCGGTGTTCCACCATAAAGTCCATACCCTGTAGGGAGATGGACCACCTCAACAACTTTGGGTTCTCACCCCTCAACTGCATCAGCCATCTGAGGGGCCTGTGGTCGGTCTGAACTCGGAAGTGAGTCCCAAACAAGTATGGTCTCAACTTCTTCAGTGCCCAGACCACAGCAAATGCCTCACGCTCAATTGCACTCCACCTCTGTTCCCGTGGAAGTAACCTCCCACTGATGAAGACTAGAGGTTGGTCTAAGCCCTCTTCATTAATCTGTGATAGAACAGCCCCCATACCATGCTCTGAAGCGTCTGTCTGCCCAATGAATTCTTTTGAGAAGTTGGGTGCCTGAAGCACGGGTGCTGTGCACATGGCAGTCTTCAGGGCATCAAAAGCCTTCTGACAGGTGTCAGTCCAGTTCACTTTCTGGGGCTGCTTCCTGGAAGTCAGCTCAGTCAAGGGTGCAACAATGTTGCCATACACCTTGATAAACCTCCTGTAGTACCCCGTGAGTCCTAAAAAGGCTCTCACCTGTGTCTGAGTCTTGGGGGTTCCCATACCAGGATGGTATCAATCTTGGGTTATAGGGGCGCCACCTGGCCGCTTCCTACCTGGTGACCCAAGTACAGAACGGAACCCTGCCCGATCTGGCACTTACTGGCTTTGATCGTGAGGCCTGCCTTGCGCAGGGCCATCAACACTTCCCAGAGGTGCTGCAAGTGTTCTTCCCAACTGGTGCTGAACACTGAAATGTCATCCAGGTATGCGGCACTGAAATCCTCCAGCCCAGCCAACACCTGGTTGACCAACCTCTGAAAGGTGGCAGGGGCATTCTTCATCCCAAAGGGTATAACCTGAAATTGGTAGTGTCCATCTGATGTGGAGAATGCTGACCTCTCCTTAGCCCCATCAGTCAAGGCGATCTACCAGTACCCAGACATCAAATCAAACATGCTGAGCACCGGTGCAGCCCCTAACCGATCAATGAGCTCATCTGCTCTGGGGATGGGGTGTGCGTTAGTCCTAGTGACTAAATTGAGCCCTCTATAGTCCACACAGAACAGGAGTTCGGGTGTGGCACCCGGCAAGGCAGCCTTTGGGACCAAGACCACTGGGCTGGCCCAAGGACTGTTTGAGGACTCAATGACCAATAAAGAAAACATCTTGGAGATTTCCTCCTTAATGTAAGCCCTAACCTTGTCCGTCACTCTGTAAGCCTTATGCTTGACAGGAGGACTGTCACCAGTATCCACATCATGGACGCACCACTCTGTGACACCAGGAACCAAGGAAAATATATCAGAGAATTGCTCCAACAGCTGGCGACGATCTTGTTGCTGATCAGGGGTCAATGTGGCAGAGAGGCTGACACCATCCACTGACCCATCTTGCTCTGTGGCAGACAGGAGGTCAGGAAGAGGTTCGGTCACCTCCTCCATTCCATCATCCGTCGCTAGGAGCATGCCCACTTCGGACCTTTCTAAGTGGGGCTTCAGGCGGTTGACATGCAGGACCCGCAAGGGGTTCCTGGGAGACCGCAAATTCACCAAGTAGGTGACATCACTCTTGCACTCCACCACCTCATATGGACCTGCCCACCTGTCCTGGAGCGCACAAGGCTCCACAGGGGCCATGACCCAAACTTTCTGTCCAGGTTGAAGCTCAATCAGAGTGGCATTCTGATCGTACCACCGCTTCATTTCCTCCTGGCTGGCTTCCAGATTTTCCTGAACAAGATCTCTGAAACGCCGAGTCTGATTCCTGAAGGCCAGCATGTAACTATATACATCCTGGGGAGGTTTCCTGAGAGCTTGCTCCCAGCCTTCCTTGACCAGACTCAAAGGTCCTCTTATCGGGTGACCATACAAAAGTTCAAAGGGGCTGAACCCTAGAGACATTTGTGGTACCTCACAGTAGGCAAACAGAAGGCATGGCAAGAGGATGTCCCACTTATGCTTCATTGGTTCCTCAAGACCCATGATCATGTCTTTGAGGGTCCGGTTGAATCTTTTAACCAGCCCATTTCCTTGTGGGTGGTAAGGAGCGGTGAACTTGTTGGTAACACCACACTCCATCCACAGAGCCTCATATAATTGGACGTGAATTTTGTACCTCGGTCAGACACAACCTCTCTGGGGAACCCCACACTGGAGAAGATCCCCATCAGTGCACGTCCCACCACGGGGCCGTCACTGTCCTGAGTGGAATGGCTTCTGGGTACCGGGTAGCATGGTCCACCAAGTCCTGGATAAACCTGTTGCCCATGGCTGTCTTGGGGTCCAGTGGCCCTGCAATGTCAATCCCCACCCGTTCAAAGGGGGTACTGACTACAGGGAAAGGTTGGAGAGGGGCCTTGAGCCTCCTTCCACTTTTCCCACTTGCCTGGCAAGTTTGACAAGTCCTACAATGAGTATATGAACTCTTTCGCATCTGGGGCCAATAAAAGTGGGAGACAAGCCTTTCAAAGGTCTTGTTCTGCCCAGATGACCAGCTAAAGGAACATCATGAGCCAAACCCAGTAGGAAGGCTCTGAAGCGCTGGGGTACCACCAGCACATGGGCTGACCCAGGCTCAGGAACCTTAGGCTTGCTATACAGGAGACCATTCTCCCAGTAGATTCAATGTGATCCAGACTGATCACCTGTTGCCTGGATTGTGGCCTGTTGCCTCAAACCCACAAGAGAAGGGCACTTCTGCTGCTCTTCACAAAATTGCTCCCTGGAGGGACCCCCTTCTTGCTGCCAATGGGTCACCTGAGGAAGGTTCCCCACTTCAGAAACTTGCTCCCCTATAGGTTCCAGAGCATCCCCCTCAAGGTTTGCCTCCTCCTGGACCGTGGGAACAATGGGGGCTGGTTTCCCGTGCCCCCTACCTCTTTTCTTTAAGGCAGGTCCCTGGGCCATATTTCCAGGCTCCAGGGTCTCTTGAACACCCTAAGCTGCCTTAGACTGAGTGGTAACACATGCCCACTCAGGCAGACCCAACATCTCCAAATGTGCCTTCTTCTCCACCTTAGCCCAAGGAGAGCTTTCTAAATCATTGCCTAACAGGCAATCAACAGGCATGGCTGGCCTCACAGTTACTTGAAGAGTACCAGAGACCCTCCCCCCACTCAAAGGGAACTCGAGCCACCTTGCAATGGCTCTCTGTGTTGTCAGTGGCAACAACTGGGAAGAATGCATGAGGGACTACCTGCTCTTCAGAGACCAAGTGACACTTGACAGCTGTCACACTTGCTCCTGTGTCTCTGAGAGCCTCCACTCTATGGCCATCGATGGTCACCCACTGCCTGTATTTGTTAGTGTTAGCAGGCAGCTGAGTTTGAGGGACCATCTCAAAGTCTCCTAATGAGACAAGGGACATTTCTGCGGGACCCCACCCACCTTGGGCACCCATCGCCTCCCCACCTAGGGCTACACTGGCCATCTGACGGGGTGGCATATACTGTCCTTTCTGAGGACTTTGGGGATCATTCCAATGGTGTCCCACCTGCTTACACTGAAAGCAGGTAACAGGACCCCTATGAACAGGTTTACCTGTCGGAGGTCCTGACTTCTTTTCAAGGGGAGGCTGGGAACCCTTACCTTGGTTCCCTTGAGAATTACTTTGGGGACCTTTCTGGAACTCCCCCTGTTTAGCCTTGTCCGCCCCACTCTTCTGCTGGGGACCCTGCCCACCTTTGGCAGAGTCTCCCACAAGATCCTTGTGGACCCTGGTACTAACCCAGCGGTCTAAGATTAATCAACTTGCTATCAATAAGGGGCTGGCGTAGCTCTGGAAAACAATTAGCAGACAAGTGCTCCCTAGCAATCAAATCATAGAGCCATTGAAAATTATCAACATTGCTACCCCTCACCCAACCATCCATAGCTCTGCAAAAGAAAGACACATATTCTACCCAAGTGGTTCCCTCCAGTTTCTTACAATTTCTGAACCTCTGTCTATAGAGCTCTGGAGTTAACCCATACCTTGTCATCAGTGCTTCCTTCATGTGGGCAAAAGACATTCTATGAGAACTGGGCAAGTCTAACAAAGTATCCCTACCTTCAGTTAAAAAGCAGCCCCACAACCCCGCTCCCCAATCCTTCTCAGGTACCCGGTGGGCCAACATTTCTATCTCATAGGCTGCAAACCACTGCCCAATATCTTCACCTTTGTGAAAATCCTTGATGACATCTTTGGGAATATGTACCCTGCCTTCTGAAGGCACAGATGGTGCGCTGCCACCAGAGGGATTGATTTCTAAGCCCTTGGCCTTGATCTCTAACTCCCTCAACATTCTCTCATGCTCCATTCCCATTTTCTCCCTTTCCAAAGACAACCTGTTATTCTCTGTCTCCCTCTGACCCTCCATCTTAAGCTTAGCCAACTCCAGCTTCAGTGTCCTGTTTCTCTCCCTATCTTCCAGTTTTCTGGGGGACAGGTCTTTGGAAGAGATGCTGCTGCCAGGTGGGGATGGCATCCCTTCCCTGGCTGGAAACTCTGCCCCATCGATTTGTTCATTTGCATCCCCTACAGGCTCCACCAAAAGATCAGGGGCCGTTCTTGCTTTTACCCAGGCCCTCAGCGCCTTTTGGTAGTCTTCCTTTTTAGAAATGCCTGGTGTAGCAACTTTCAATTTTCTGCAGAGATACTTGAGCTGTTTCACAGTGTGGGTTTCCAACCTCTCTTCCTCAAAATCAAGATCCATAGATGCAACAGATGCTGGTTTACTCATAGTAGTAAAAATTTGGAGTTTTCAGAAAAAACTAACAGTCCAAGGAAAAAGGATTCTAAAAAAAAGTATGTGGTCGCGTTTGGGCTGCACTCACTAGTAGTGTACACCAATCACTGTGTATGAAACACAAATGCAAATTCCAAATCCTCACCGCTGACCACCAATGTTAGGTCTGAGGGTCTTTAGTTGGCAATGGTTATCACCTTTGTCCAAATAGGGACCCTTACTTTTAAGTCAGGATAAGGGGATTACACTCCTTAATAACCCCTGCTCACCCCCTTGGTAGCTTGGCACGAGCAGATAGGTTTATCTCAGAGGCAGAGTGTTAAGCATTTGTGAATATACACAGTAATTCAGTGAAAACACTACAGATGGACACAACACAGGTTTTTATAAAAAAATAAGTATTCTTTATATAGACATAAACACAAGACTACAAACAACAAAAATCCACAATACTACACTTAAGATGACTTAGAAGATGACTAAAGTCTCTTAATTCAAGTTGCTGGTAAATACGACAAAGTTCTCAACAAAGTACCTAGATGTGTAAAGCAAAGTAAACAAAAGGCTCGCAAAAGGGGAGATGCGTCGGTTCCTTGATCCGGGTGAACGGTTGCGTCCTTCCTCAATGCTTGCGCAGAGTAGGGGGACTCGTCGTGAGCCTTACCAGAGCGAAGGTGATGCGTAGATTCTCTGCTTGCGGCCCATTGTGGTGCGCAAGATGGCGCCTTGATGCGATGCGATGATCCAGTTGTGATGCGAGAAGATGGCGCTCTTGATGCGGCGATGCAATGACGATGCGATGGCGCCCTGGCAGCCTTGCGATGACTCTGTACTTTGTAGCCGCGACAGACCCTGTGTCACGCTTCTCCGGTGATGCGATGGCGACTCTCTCGATGTTGTCACGCTTCTCAGGTGATGCTACAGCAGGCAGCTTCTATGAACACACGCTTCCAGGGAGATGCGGCGAAGGCTCGCTTCTCCAGCGTTGCGATGATTTAAGCTGCGGCGGCGACACGCTTCTTCTCGATGCGTTGCGCTTCCATCTCCCAGCGGCACACAAGTGACTGGAGTCAGAATTCCCAGCAAGGAAATTCAGCAGGGAGCTGGAGGTGAAGTCTTTTGGCCCTGAGACTTCAGCAGGAGGCAAGCACAGTTCAAACCCTTGGAGAATATTCTGTAGATGAAAGTCCTTACAAAGTTCCTTCTCCTTTCCCTTGTCAATGAAGGAACCACTGAAGGCCAACCCAGCAAACAGCACACTGGCAGAGGGGCAGTCCAAACTCCTGCAGATTCCTTGGTTCCTCTCCTTGGCAGAAAGGCTTCTTGTTCCAGAAGTGATCTAATTTCTTGGGAGCAGGGTCCCAATATGTATACCCCAAAATCCTTTGTTCTCTGAAGGCAGAGAGGCCTCTGTCTAGTCCAAACCAGTTCCTGAGCATTTTGTTTACATGACTCTCTTTTTCCTTTCACTGTGCAGGGCAGAGACATCAGACGCCCCACAGGAGGTGGAGCCAGCACAGGGGAAGGAAGATGCAGTTCTGGAGCACTCTGTTGACATTATTCCTCCTCTCCTTTCACAGTGCAGGGCAGAGGCATCAGACAAGCCACAGGGGGTGGAGCCAGCATTGTAGTAGGAAGGCCCAGCCCTATTCAGGTCCCAGGTACACTCCTCCCTCCCATCCCGATGTAAATCTCTCTATTCACCACTGGTCTGTCCCAGCCTGTCTCCTGGAATTCCCCAGCCCTGTCACTCACAAACCCAGACAAGGAATACACAACTCAGCAGAGGCAGACTCAAATGGTTAGCCAAGCAAATACCTACTTTCTAAAAGTGGTATTTGCAAACACAGAATATTAAAACAAACTTTACTAAAATATGTATTTTATTATTCTGAGTTCAGGCATACTAAATTCGAATTTGGCCTATGAGAACAGGAATCCTTCAATAGTGAAAAACGGAAATGGCTTTAACTCACTATTAGAACAAGCTACACACATCAGAGCATGTCCTACCTTGTACTTACAATGCACCCTGCCCCTGGGCCTACCATAGGGGTGTCTAATATGAAGCAAAGGGAAGATTTAGGGCCTGGCAAGTGGGTGCACTTGGCCAAGTCGACATGGCAGTGCTAGACTGCACACAGGCCTTGCAATGGCAGGCCTGAGACACACTTTACAAGCTGCTCCTGTGGGTGTCACAACTAGTGCTGCAAGCCCACCAGCAGCATTTGATTTACAAGCCCTGGGCACACATGGTGCACTGTACTAGGGGCTGACAGGTAAATCAAATAACCAAATCATGGAATCCAATCAGTATATCAATTTAACATAGGGAGAACTTGCACTGTGGCACTGATTAGCAGTGGCAGAGTGCCTGAAGCATAAATCCAGCAAAAACATATCAAAAACAGAGGAGGCAATCCGTCAAAATGGAAGGGAGACTCACGTCAATGAAGCCAGGTCTAACACAGACTAATTAGGTAAGCATAAAAAAGGTATACTTATGTTTTATTTTTAGAACCAAGCAGGACTTGGAATAGGTAGGTAAAATATACTTTCAATCATAGAGCATTTTGACAAGTGCAATAGGGAATTGATTTGCAATCTTTACATGTTGGTATTGGTTCAAAAAGCAGTTGAAATTACACAATAATTACTTTTGGAATACTTTTAGATTACATTGAATACTTGGGGTGGTATGCCTAGATACCACTACTGGGATCTCACAATACAAGGTAAGTAAGACTTTTTAGGATTTGCAGTGTAGTTACTTTTTCTCCATACAGAACATCAGCTCAACACTTAAAAGGTTTTTGTTCCTAAAATTGCTCTCGTATGTGAGAAAAACGGTTATCGGTTTCACAGGTAAGTAAAGGTCTTATGAGTGGGAGTTTTGGGGGTAGGACTAAGGTTCCCAAGGTCTAGATAGGCCTCAAATTGCACCATCAGAAGCACTGGGGCGGCCGGGTGTAGGGAACCCTGTAGATTCCAATGGAGACCTCGACAAAGAGGCTGCATGCTCGGGCAGAGAGACTTCCTGAACTCGACTACCAGCTGGAGAGATAAGTTGGATTCTTGGGGGATGCCTGAACACCATTGGTTGCACCAACCAAGGCTGTGGGGCATCGAGTGCAGGGGTTTCTTTTGGCGTCGTATCTTCTTACCGGTTTCTGTCGCAGTCAGGGGGACCCTTCAGGTTGAGGCTGCAGGCGTCATCTTGAAGCTTGAGGGAGGTTGGGGATCATCAGATCCCAGGTCAGGGTCACTTGGGAGACCTTCTCGTGGTGTTGGGCTACTCAAACTCAGTCGTGGGCATCGGGTGGAAGAGTGGTGCAGAACCGCAGAGCCGCCTAGTTCCGGGTTCTGGTTTTGGAGTCTTTGTTGAGCAAATCCGGTGCTCATGGGAGACAGAGCCTGTAAGGTGAGTGCAGGGTAGGTCATCCGAGCTCTGGGGGGGCTGCTGGACACGCCAGTTTCTGCATTGTAGGCAGGTTGGAGTCGGGACAGGCCGGTAGGGCTGAGGCCAAAGCTGTAGGTCTCCTCTTCTTCCTGGGTCAGGTCAGTTGTTCGGTCTTTCGTCTTTCTTCCTCGAATCTGAGGAGGCAAGGTTCAGGGTTGACCCTAAATACTAGATTTAGGGGTGTTAGTGGGTTGTGCAGATCGGGACCAATGGATGCCTTGCTTGGGATGAGTACACCCCCCAATTATTCCACCCTCCAGTTGGAGGGGGGCATGAGCCTATTACTGATTGGTTGGGTTCCCTCATCTCCAAGATGGAGGGGACTGAGATGTGTGCTTCACCTCGCCTCCCCCACCTGAGGGGTGAGATTGGTAGAGTTGGGCACACCTTTCCTCCTAGCTCGGTTTTCCCGCCGATTCTCTCGCCCAAAGTAGGGGTCAGAACCGTGGGAGCCAGTGACTGGAGCAAAAGGCAGGGACAGAGTACAAAGGCAGCATGCCTTTGAAGCTTCCCCTTTCATGGACCCAACTCATCCTGGGGGAGAAGACATGGCACCTCTGCCAAGGATGGGCTTTGTTTCTGGACCCAGAGAATGCAGGCTCTCTACCCAGGGATCTAGAAACCTGTTTGGTGGTGGCAAATGGAAGGCAATGTGAGAAAAACAAGGACCCCCTTGGTAGTAATGTGAGAAGACTCCTAGGGCAGGGAAAACCAAGTGTGTGCAAAATTCCTAGGCAGTCTTAATATTAGACAACAAGTTATGGTACCCACATATGATTAGGAACAGGCGTGCATAAAAAACATAATCATACGTGAAAGACAAACATATTTTTAATATACATAATAAAATTCATATATACAAAACTAACGAAGATCAAATAATGTGACAAACGAGATTAAAATTATTATATGCGGTTGTTGTATATAATAAAGGACAACAAAAAACAATACACTTTTACAAAATAAATAAACTTAAAACGACACCACAATTAAATGTTATAGGGTATCCAAGAACAGATGAAGAAGAAATTACTCGACGCGCGTTTCGGCGAAAAACGCCTTCTTCAGGAGTCACAAATAATCATCTGCAATTACATATAAAGGGAAATTAATACATTGTATTTTTTTTAATTTCAAAGTATTTTTATTGAGTTTTACATTGTATTTTTTTTAAAAAAGGTCATACATCTACATATACTACTATTAGAACAACAATTAATATACATCCATACAAAATTATATAACATAATACATCACAATTTGCTGCCAACCTATCATAAGAGGGTCTAACATTTCTACTTTGTGTCTATCTAGAGATCCGATACACCTATAAAAGACAGAAGGTTGTATAGTACTCCAATTCAAAGTCTACTCATAGCAATATGATGATTATTAATAAAATCAGATAAACAAAATGTCACATATCGATACAAGTATACAGTAAAGTAAACTTACAATATATAACAGAAAAAACCTTCCATTTGATAGTTTCACGTGAAGGGATGGTCAGATATATACCTGAAAAAACATCTGTACAAAGGCAACATGTATATTAATATATGGCAGTAAAATGATTTAATGCAAAGATCACAATGAGTCAAGTAAGCACGATAATGCCATATAAATGCAAAGGAAACTAGGGTATTACTCAAAAAAAAAAAAAACACAAATTCATCATCCACCGGCACCTTGGTTTAATGATTCCCTTCGCCTAGAAAAATCCAACTGCAAAAAGCTGGAACGCATATGGCGCTCCAACTATAACCTTGATCACAAAGCAAAATATAAGTCTGCTCTTAAAGCCTATCACTCGGCTTGTGATATCGCCAGAGCCAACTTTGCTAACAGCACTTTACTCACAGCACAAAATAGACCCAAGGCCCTGTTTAAAATAGTTAAAGAGCTGTCGGGTGCGTCCTCTGTACCTAAGGACCCCTGTCTGGACACGGCCCAGTGCAATGCTTTAGCCAATTTCTTTCTTGAGAAAATTGATAGGATTTATGATATTTTTAATTCTATGCCCGTAGCTTCCACTCACTCTGTTCAAGTCCTGTGCAACTCTCCCCCTATCACCATTCCCTGCTCTGTGCCCATGACTCCCCTACTCCAAGCGTGGGATCCCATTTCCCCCGTGCTCCTAAAAAAGTATCTTCAAGACATCAAATCTGGCTCCCCCCTTGACCCAATACCCCCTCAAGTTCTGAGTTCACTGGACCCAGCCCCACTCCATATTATTTTGGACGTTTTGAACGCTTCACTAACAGAAGCTATTGTTCCAAACGAATGGAAGCACGCAATGGTGGTCCCATTACTAAAAAAGGCTAACGCAGATCCCAACAACCCATCTAATTTTCGTCCCATTTCTTTGCTTTCATGTTTTTCCAAGATTTTGGGAAAACACGTTAACTCCCTGCTCAATTCCTATGTTGAAACCTCCAATTTTCTACATGGTTCTCAATCCGGGTTCAGGGCTGGTTTTTCTACGGAAACCACTCTTCTTGGTGTGTCAGAGACCATCAGACGTCAGGTGGACAATGGGGAAACGGTGGCAATCATCTTGCTTGACTTGAGTGCCGCATTCGACACCGTCTCCCATCCCATCTTGTTGTCCACCTTGAAGGCTGTTGGCGTTGGTGGTTCCGCCCTGGCCTGGATTGCTAATTTTCTTTCTGATCGCACGTTCCAAGTCTTCTCTTCCACATCTGTTTCATCCATACTCCCTTCCACTCACGGTGTTCCCCAAGGGTCTATCCTTAGTCCCCTTTTTTTTAACTTATATGTGAGACCTCTTGCTTTTTTGGCGGAACAGGCTGGTCTCACAATTTATTCCTATGCTGATGACACTCAAGTCATCTACTCACTTTCTACCAATAAAAAACTCCCCTCCTCTTCTCTTCAATCTGGGCTGAAACAAATATCGGATTGAATGCTGAAGCATAAATTAAAATTAAACGGGGGCAAAACAGAACTGCTCCTGTTTGGCTCAGACACCTCGCTCTGGGGCCCACAACATTGGCCACCAGAGATGGGCCCTTTACCTACTCCCACCGTGTCAGCTCGGAATCTTGGGGTTATCCTCGATAACCAACTATCCTTTAAGCAACACGTGGTGAAAGTCTCCGCCACCTGTACCACCATCATCAGGTGGCTGAGGAAAATCACGTGGATGCTGCCTGCCGACACCCTGAGAACTGTAGTCCAGGCCCTTGTCACCTCACGCCTGGACTATGGGAACATCCTACTCCTGGGTGCCTGCAAGGAAGTGACCAGGAAGTATCAGGTGGTACAGAATATGGCAGTTCGCCTTATCTGTCACCTTCCTGCTAGATCCTCGGTCACACAGCATATGCGTAAACTGCACTGGTTATGCATCGAGAGCAGAATTAAATTCAAAGCACTTTGCTACATGCACAAGATTATGACTGGAAGAGCCCCTCACTACCTTTCTGCTTTGGTTCAGCAATACATTCCCCCCCGTACACTTAGGTCTTCCACTCAGAACAAATTCAGGATTCCACGCATCAACAGAGCCAAAATGGGAGGACGTTCGTTTTCCCTGTTGGCACCCTCTTTATGGAATTCCCTACCCCAATCTTTGCGTTCTGAACTGTGCTTTCTGAAATTCCGTAAAGGAATTAAAACCTGGCTTTTTGACATTTAATCTCCTAGTTTGACATTCCTCACACTCCTTATACCGTTCAGCTTGCTTTAGCGCCGGGAAACCTCTGGGTAGCTGCGCGCTTAATAAATGCAATTATAAATAAATAAATAAATAAATTATCTTAGAAACAGAAGGTTTTGATCTAGATTAGAGCAATTCCATATCTACGACATGCCTACTGATGTGGCAATGGGACCTAGATGCAATAAAAGACATCTTGGAAGGAAATATACAGGAAATAAAGCTCATAGTACCTGTTAGGATGATATATTATTTCTTTGATAAACCTCGATTTTGAAGTCACAGATATCTGACGAGGATAATTTCACTGTGTGTCAATGACTGTGAAACACAAAAATAATAGTCCCCTTTGATTAGTTTGTGAGGACTAAAATTAGAAAACTAAACATTCTAAATTTAATGAAAAACCAAAATAAGAAAGGGGCAGGCCGTTACCTTAAAATTTTTAAAATGGCCATATATTCAAGATCCGTGTATTCAGGACTTATTGGCAAAGTAGGGATAGATACAATCGATAAATCTAAGAAAAGGGAATATATATAGGAATTAGTCTCTAATGCTTAGGGAGACAACCTAATAATCGAAATGATATAGGCATAGATTACCTGAGAAAGAGAAGGAAGTATATTCTATCTTTCACAGATGTGCACTCGGTAAAAAAGTCCATGTGGCGTTCCAATCGTATTTGTCTATGTGCAGTAAGATATTAACTGTAAACATAGAAAAACGCTCGTATTAAATACGAAAAACATATATGGGTAAAAGTCTCACATTTAGATTTAAACCTATATTCCATCAGTTAATGTAAAACCCACCAAAGGAACCTGATTGACAGATCAAGTTCCTAATATAGTCAATGGAAGTTCCTGTTCGCACATATAAAAAAACGGAACGATCCGACAAGGCATGTTTAAAGGTGGGTGATTTTCGAATACGGCAAGCAAAGGCTGGCAAGAGTTCGAAATGGATCCTCTTGACTGATTTTGTTAAAAAATTACGGGCGGAGAACCATAAAAATTCATCAGTCAGTGATAAGAGGACCCCAAAGAACATCGCCAGAACCGGAAAGAGACTTACCGGATAGATAGACACGCTGAATTCCAAATGATATTGGCGGCGTTCCCGTGATGTGGCGTGCCGTCGATTAAGCCAGGATCAACCGGCATGTGTAGGCCAATCCCTTTAAATATGTTACCTAGGGGGCGGAGTTGTCCCAATGACTCAAAGTAGATCGTAGAGATAGAGAAGGGACTCCACAATGCAAAGGGAAAAAAGATTGCAGGGTTTCTTCGATGGATACCCTTATCTATGTTACGATATATGGGCAAAAATCTTAAAAGGCAAAAGAAATATATATAAGAAAATAATACAATATGTAGAATTCAATATATAGAATTCGAGATTTGAAACCACGTAATTACGAAAGAAGTTTATAGTGCGATATATATGTAAATATCTTAGATTACGGGAAGGGTGTCTGTGAGACCAAGTGTGTGGTCAGAATGATGGATACAATGTGTCGAATTCAATGATTAGAATGCTATGTTCAAACACAGGTGGTCTCAAGAGGGATGCTAAAAGAAGGACCAAAGGGGGTAACAGATAAGGTTATAGAGATAAACTCATCAAACGAGATTGTATTAGCAAGAGTCATGTCATAAAAAATTACTATTTTTTGTGGAACTACATAAAAGGAAATTGAATGGGCTAGGACATGTCCAAGCTCGAACGATCCTGAGTTAACAATTGTTGATACGCTAAGAAAGTGATGAGTCATGAAATTATAGGTAAATACTAAGTACTGGAAAGATGTTAATGGAACCTTAAAGGATAGCATTTTCCCAAGGAATTTCTGAATTAAGGCCCTTGTTAAAGGTCCCAAGTGAAAAAATCCAAAAAACCTCACGTTTTTTTCGGATTTTACCTCCACCTTTACTTTCAGGGAGTTTGATTTTTTCAATGATTCGCCATTTGAAATCATCTGGAGCGTGTTGTTTCTCATTAAAGTGTTTTACCAAAGGAGCTGTTAATTTGTGGGTGCGGATGGCTGAACGATGTTCAGTAAGTCTTACTTGGATGGGTCTAGATGTTTCGCCCACATATCCTAACTGGCATGGGCATATGATGAAATAGACACAATTGGCGGTTTTGCAATTCCACATATTCTTTGCATGAACATGGCACCCATTATGCTCAAACGACTCACCTCCTAAGATGTTAGTACATGATTTACAGGAGGAACATTTAACGGTACCTTTAACAGGAAAGTTATTATCAATGGTACTTTGAATAAAATCAGATCTCAAATGATTGCCAGTAAATCGCGAGTGCACAATTAAATCTTTCAGATTTTTGTTTCGTTTATGGGCAAACAGCGGTTTGTCCAATTTAATCTGTGATGTAGGATTAGAATTCAAAATGTGCCAGTTGCTATTCACGATATGTTTCACTGTATTATCTAAGGTGGAGTGCTTAGTAACACAGACAAGTTGGGTATTTTCTTTTGTAGCTTTTTTCCTAAGAAGTGAATCTCGATCGTAAAACCTTGCTCGTTTAAACGAGTCCCTAACTAATCTGTGGGGATATCCTCTGTTCAGGAATTTTTGGCGCATAATGCTGGCTTGTGCATCATAATCGGCTAAGTTGGTGCAGTTTCTCCTGATTCGGAGGAATTGGGAGAAAGGGATGCTTTCGCGTTGGCAGCGAGGGTGAAAACTTTTAAAATGAAGAAGGGTGTTCCTAGCGGTAGGTTTCACAAAAAGATCAACAATCAATTTGTTATTTTCGTGTTTGATACTTAGATCTAAAAATTCCACTTGATGTTCGTCATGGTGAGCTGTGAATTTCAGATTCACATCAGTGAGATTAATCCACTGAAGAAATTCCAGTAGAGTCTCTTCCCCACCGGTCCAGACAAAAAAGATGTCATCAATATATCTGGTCCAGTGGGAAACAGACTCATAAAATGGGGCAATTTCGTTATAAACAAATTTCTTCTCAAAGGCAGCCATATAGATATTGGCAATTGAAGGAGCCACTGAAGCCCCGATACTGACACCACGTATCTGTCGATATAGACTATTTCCAAATTCAAAATTGTTTTCAGTTAAAACTATGTGTAAAAGATCCAAAATGAATTCTTTGGGGCATATGATATCGAACTGGTCAATGAACCAGCTAGTGGCCAGGAGCGCTTCTTTTTGCGGTATATTACTATAGAGCGCTTCGACATCCATGGTTACCATAATGTCTGTTCTTGGATTAAAAGTTAGATTTTCAACTTTGTTTATCATGTCGCCCGTGTCCCTAACATAGGACGTTATTCTTGGTATATGTGGGCGCAAGAAGGAATCTATGAATTTGGAGAGGGATTCGGTGTTGGTTCCGATAGTCGACACAATGGGTCTGTAGGGGGGATCTGTGATGCTCTTGTGAATTTTTGGCATGCCATAAATACATGCGATTTTGCCTTGATTATAATTGAGGAAGTCATGATCTTTTTGGTCAATGTCTCCAGATGAAAGGGCCTGATTAGTTAGCATTAGGATTCTATTGGATACTTTACCCAGAGGATTTGTTTTGATCTTTGAGTATGTGGTGGCATCTGCCAACATGGTGTTCATTTTGAGTTCATAAAGGCTCGAATCTAACAAGACGATGCCACCACCTTTATCACAACTCTTGATTACTAACTTGTCGTTGTTCTTTAGGGATTGTAATGTTTCAAATTCGTCCTTGCTAAGATTATAAATTGGTTTCGGTATGAACCGAAGGGCTCTTTCTAATTGTTGAAGCACAACGAGCTCAAATGTCGCTACCTCTGGACCCAGTTGGTCAAGATTGGGGTAGAAAGTAGATGGAAGGGACAGACGTCTGACTTAAGGTTGTGTCTCATTAGAATCTACCATTGATTCAAAGAATTTTTTAAGTCTAATCCGTCTGAAGAAGGATATTATATCTGTTTGTAACTCAAAGATGTTTACATGAGCGTGTGGTACGTATGAGAGACCTTTAGAAAGTAAGGATTCTGTGGGGAAATCTATAATGTTAGATGAAAGATTAAAGATGGGGATTACATCCCCTGACCCCAATATTGGCGATTTTTTTGATGTCGATATTATAGTTAATGTCATTATTTTTTGTAGATAGCGATATTTTTGTTTTCCGATGTTAATGTAGTCGATATAAAAGTAAACGATGTTTTTGTATATCGATATTACTACCAAGCCAATTCTTATACTGGGAAGGAAACAAGCTTCCGGGGACCGGTTTCTGGCATTTCAGCCGTCGTCCCCGGAAGCTTGTTTCCTTCCCAGTGAAGAATTGGCTTGGTAGTTTGGTCTGCCCTGTTCCCATGATGCACTGGGCCAGGGACAGACTAATTTGCATATAGCCGGGTTCTGAACTGGGATGGTGCAGTGAGCTAAAAAACGGTGATGGATCAAGCCCTGATCTGTTGACTGGGGAAACATCCTTTTCAACGCAACTTTTACCACGCAGTGCCTTTACGACGCAACTATTACAACGCATGTCATTACAACGCATTGCGCTTGGGGGCGCTCTAGGATAGGGAATTAATTTACTTTACTATCCAACACCTTCCCTACTATCCACGGGGACTGGAGTTGGAATAGTAAATTAAACTATTCACTATCCAGCACCCCTTAACGCTATGCGTTGTAACAGCATGTGTTGTAAAAACTGCGATGTAAAGGCATGCGTGGTAAAAGCATGCGTTGTAATGTAATACATCCGTTGACTGGGTAGGAGTGTTCTGATTAACTCAGATACTCTGTCCATCACCACCCCCTTTTTGAAATTATTTTGGCCACCATGAGTGTGGAAGGGTATGCTCAGACATGAGTCCCTTGCTCACTGCACCATAAGGATTCAAGCAAGCCGGGCCGAATACGGCTGTAATGCCAGAAACCGGTCCCCGGAAGCTTGTTTCCTTCCCAGTGAAGAATTGGCTTGGTAGTTTGGTCTGCCCTGTTACCATGATGCACTGGGCCAGGGACAGACTAATTTGCATATAGCCGGGTTCTGAACTGGGATGGTGCAGTGAGCTAAAAAACGGTGATGGATCAAGCCCTGATCTGTTGACTGGGTAGGAGTGTTCTGATTAACTCAGATACTCTGTCCATCACCAACCCCTTTTTGAAATTATTTTGGCCACCATGAGTGTGGAAGGGTATGCTCAGACATGAGTCCCTTGCTCACTGCACCATCAGGATTCAAGCAAGCCGGGCCGAAGACGGCTGTAATGCCAGAAACCGGTCCCCGGAAGCTTGTTTCCTTCCCAGTGAAGAATTGGCTTGGTAGTTTGGTCTGCCCTGTTCCCATGATGCACTGGGCCAGGGACAGACTAATTTGCATATAGCCGGGTTCTGAACTGGGATGGTGCAGTGAGCTAAAAAACGGTGATGGATCAAGCCCTGATATGTTGACTGGGTAGGAGTGTTCTGATTAACTCAGATACTCTGTCCATCACCACCCCCTTTTTGAAATTACCTTTAAGAATCAGCGTGCCGGGGCAGAAATGAATCTCAGGTCTGGTTTCCAGAGCGAGTCAGGGTTGTGAAGATCACTACCGCGTGTGGGCGGGGGGTATGCCGGTGACGGGAGTGTGGAGGGGCGTGAACTGGGCGTCTACCGGGTGACATAGGGAGGGGCGTGAACTGGGCGTCTACCGGGTGACGTAAACGCTGGGTGAGAGGGGGGAGGGAGTGGGAGAGCGCTGAGTCAACGCAGCGAGAAGCGCTGTGTCTACGTAGTGGTGTATTCATAAGGTCAACCATTCTAACACAATAGATCAGGCAAGGTGGTCGCGGAGCATAGTGCAACTAATTTGCGTATAATAGAATGCAGTTACAGATTCAATAAACAATTAGGATATGATTGTCCAGATATTCATAAGCAATTATATCAATTGGCAGTATACAGTTTGATCGACAGAATGCATTATATACAGTTGTACAAAAGGCTTACAGTTATAATGCCACGGCAAGGAGAAAGGGAAAGGAGAAAGGGAGGCAGCGGAAAGCCCAGACGTAATAACTGATAGTGGGGAGTAGAACATTAATCACTTCAGGTGGTTACAGTGCTGTTCCATTCGTCAATTGTATTGAGTCCATGGTTGACCGAGTCACAAATGGTCATCCAACGGTATTCAGCTTTGTTGAGGAGGAATTTGATGTTACCTCAGCGAGTGAGCAATGTAGGTTTATCAATAACTTGCCAGAGAATGTCTGTGTCACAATGTCCCAATTCTAGATAGTGTGCCACTAGGGGTGCTGTCAATGTTTTACAATTGATCCTGCTTTTATGTTGAATGATTCGTTGTTTAATCATTTGTGTCATCTGGCCAATGTAGATGAGATCGCATGGACATTTGATCACATAGATGACGTTTTGTGATCTACAGTTGGTGTGTTTTTTCAATTTGTGAGATTGGCCATTTATTGTAAAGTCGCATACACTACAATTTTGACATTTGTAATGTCCCACAATCGGGTCAAGTCCCCATGCTGCTGTAATGGTGTTTCTCCCATGGGTCGTTTGTGGCCACGTGATGGCATGTACCAAATGACTGGCCAGGTTACTTCCGCTTTGGTAAGAGAATAGTTGGGCTTCATTGAATTGTTCATGTGAGCATAGTAGGGCCCAGTTTTTTTAATGATTTAGTTGACCTTATTGCTGTGGGGACTGAATTTTGAGACAAATGGGATCCTAGTCATTGATTTTTTGAGCTGGGTAGTGAGAAGAAGGTCCCGGTGACAGTACCAGGCTCTTTTCTTGGCTCTGTTAACCAGACGTCTGGGGTACCCTCGATGTATTAGTTTTTTTGTCAGAATGTCTGCCTCTCTGAAATAATCCTTACGCCATTTGCAATTACGGCGGATCCGCAAGAACTGGCCATACGGTAATCCATCACGTAGACCGCGCGGATGATAGCTGGAGTAGAGAAGTAAGGTGTTTTTTTCGGTTGGCTTTCGGTACAGAATGGTGCCAAGTTGTCCCTCCCCTGCATGGATCGTGACATCCAGAAAGGGAAGATCATTGTATTTGCAATTACTGGTGAAATTTAAGTGTTCTTGTGAGCGATTAAGCCAAGTGATGAAAGGGTCCAGTGTTTCAGCCGTGCCATTCCATAGCAGTAGCACGTCGTCTATATACCTTCGCCAAAGGTTGATTTGTTGGAAGAAAGGATTGATAGGTGTTAGGATGAGGGTCTTCTCCAGGTTGTGCACAAACAAGATGGCAAAGTTTGGGGCAAAGCAAGCGCCCATGGAGACACCCTTGATTTGTAGGTAGAATGTGCCCCGGTATAAAAAGTAGTTGTTCTGGAGTGCTATTCGAAGAAGGTTCATGATGAAATCTGTTAGGATGCGAGTGGGTTGAGGTCTGGATAGCAGGAGAGTATAAATGACTTGTAGGCCTTCATCATGAGGTATGTTTGTGTAAAGGTATTCAATATCCAGTCCAACCATGACTTGTGTGGTGGTATCGAAGGGTAGAACCTCAATGGTAGAACCTCAATCCGCGACCACCTTGCCTGATCTATTGTGTTAGAATGGTTGACCTTATGAATGCACCACTACGTAGACATAGCGCTTCTCGCTGCGTTGACTCAGCGGTCTCCCACTCCCTCCCCCCTCCCATCCGGCATTTACGTCACCCGGTAGACACCCAGTTCACGCCCCTCCCTACGTCACCTGGTAGACGCCCAGTTCACGTCCCTCCACACTCCCGTCACCGGCCTACCCCCCGCCCACACGCGGAAGTGATCTTCACAACCCTGACTCGCCCTGGAAACCAGACCTGAGATTCGTTTCTGCACGCTGATTCTTAAAGGTAGGCATATGCCCAGCTCCCTGACATACGATCCGGCTTCGTTTCGTTTGCTGTTACACCTGAATGCCTTGCACTTGTCTCCCCTTCTGCAGGGCTCGTGCACGCATACCGGCTGATTATTGACTGCCGTCCAGCACATCGAGACCCGTTAGTATTCCTTACCCATGATTGTTATCTATTTTATATTCACATAACCGTCCTTTCTATCACTTATGGCTCCCTTTTTCAACAGTGCCCCCGTGTAGGCTCCAGCGCAATCCCCAGAGGATGCTCTCCCTTCACATCTGAAATTGAACTCCAGGTAAAACCCGACCTGACTTGCCCACGTTCCTCTCGCTCTCCCTAAACCCACCCCTGATACTACTTTCCTTTACCTTGCAGCACGCCCTGACTTTGACAACCAAGTCCTGATGACGATCCGAACTAATATGGATTGAAACGCCGTCGACTTAACAGCTCATTAATAGGCGTACTTTTCTAATGTGGTTCAAACAATTGAAAGACATTTGTAATCTGTGATATCACTTTGTCACACGATCTGAACCACCCACTGTAAATTACTTGCACTTTGTTCACAGTGCGCCGTCTATGCTGTCCACTCTTTCACTTGCGTCGCCACTTTCACTACAGTCACTTTTTTAGAGCACCAAGTTTATTATGGTTGTCACTAAATTGATTTTATGCAGTGCTGCTTGAAACTGTATACTACTGACCATGAACTTGTATCACAATATATGATGATTAACTACCTTTATTCAATTCAAAGAGTGTTCTCCTTTTTTCCTTGCCAGCAATGCTATGTGCATGCATAACTAATTGACTATACATCATTACCTATCGGGACATTGTTTCATGTACGCACAATAGTTGTTGCAGCACTTAGACGCCTTCCCTGGTCACAGTGATCATGGTACCTTTTACAAGGGGCTTACCTGTGGCCAGAGATGTGCAAATTGCGGGTATAGAGGTCCAGCTTTGAGGAAAGAGCACAGGCCCTGGAAACCTCATTGAATGGGACCCAGGGCACACCAAGTCAAAAGTGCATCATGTGTCAAGCAAAAAGTGGGAGGTAACCATGCAAAAAAGGGTCACTTTCCTACAACAGTTTATTCCCTATACTGAATAGTACCCCTTACTTATCAGTTGTTACAGTACAGCACTGTTTCATGAGCATTGTGATGTTACACACAACTCTAGTAGGTCAAAGTAGATAGAATTCAATTCCATGGTGACATGCCCCACCCACATATTCTGTGTACGACTAGAACACACAACAAATGGAGACACGCCAACATTTGGTAAATTGTTCATTGCTGATTGCAGCTTAATTTGGTCCCAAATAGATAAGCATGTGTTTCTTGCTCATCAAGTCATGAAGATTGTGCATGCTTGTGGTTATTGTCAGTACAAACATGGGGCACCAGCGGTACTCTTATTCTGCAGCAGTGATACTTTCTTTAGGTTTTTCTATAGACCGAGAGGTCAGTTTTCTAGACCCTCTGCAATTAAAGACTTGGTTCATGTGCCAACCCCAATCAGATAACCAGTCACTGCGACCATTCCACATCCCACTGAGCAGTATTCAAGCTAGATGTGTTCCAGGTAACGATCAATCAATCACATGAAATGTTACAGGGGCAATCAGTGATGCCTCCAACCCTCGTTCAATAAGGAATAACACACTCAAGAACACTAGAACACACAAAATGCATTTTAAAATTATAATCCACAATGAAGACAAATACTACGGAAGCAGCAACGGAAGAAACAGAAAGAATTATAGATACCACTCCAACATGATTGCTTTTATTAATCTATAGCAACCATATGATCTTTCTGCTGTCCAAACTCTAGCAACGCAGAAAGTGGCGGCTCATACATAAAAGTGTAGGGTACCCGCCCCCATGTTTTCTGATTTCTAATTCATTTCATTAAACACACCCAGTCGTACTGCAGTGACTGGAGGAAAGATCACTCTCTGGGACAAAGATCACAGCACTGTTTGATAAGCACATGCAGCAGTGCACATGTGCTTGCCACAGGTTTGACAGGCCTTGTATGGTTTCAGGTTGGGCCTCTGCAGCCAGCCAGGCTGTAGGGTCACTCTCCCCTATGATGTAGGGTACCCTCGCAGATTTAGCAGAACCTGGGCGCTTTAAACTTGAGCCCTGTGCTATCTGAGGTTGTATGTCAATCAGCAAGGGTGCACATTTCCTAACCCGCCACAGGGTGGGATGGGATCAGTAAGCTTATCTGGTCCCAACACACCCTGCGACGAGTTGGAAAAGGGAGGAGAGAAGAGGGGGCAGGAGGGCGGACCTTTGTGTGTGTGAAAGGCATCACCGGTGACATCAGGTTACATGGTGTAAACAGATGGACTGAGCATGCTTCAGTTTACTTGAAGCTTGTGCAGTGTATCTATTCATCAGTTTCTGTTAGTTAATTTCACTGTGCTTCACAGGCCATCTGGGAGAACTGCCCTGCCTTCAACGGATGGAAGCCAACAGAAACTTTTAATGTGCTCCTGGGTCGTGGGTATGTTTGGGACTGAACAAAGGCATGATTCTATTAACCCGCACCAGCCTCAAATTTAACAGTACAAACTCTTGTGTCTGTGTTTTGGTGCTGGCCTCTTACAAAACTTGCAGGTATGAATATTACTGTGTGTGAGGGATTCAGTGACATTATCTCAGGGCAAAGCGGGAAGGTAAC
This sequence comes from Lissotriton helveticus, assembly GCF_964261635.1. Lineage (NCBI taxonomy): Eukaryota > Metazoa > Chordata > Amphibia > Caudata > Salamandridae > Lissotriton > Lissotriton helveticus. The sequence continues at coordinate 594,452,098 of NC_136063.1, read as the reverse complement.
CGTTTTCATACATTGCCAAATTGTCATTTTTTTTGTCATCCATCCTTATATAAAAGATAGACAATTTTAATTTGATTCTAAAGCTAACACTTTAAAACAAAATGCACCTTTTCTCTTGTTTGTGATTTGCACAGAAAGAGTTTTTTATGAGTGTGCCTTATGGAAAAGGCCAATTAAGGTAAAATACATTAACATAATGCAATGCAGCGTTATGTCTTAACCATACTGCAAGTCAAGTGAAGTGTAACACGTCCAGCTTACTTCCAGTTTGTCATGTGATTGTTTTTCCTGAATTGTATAGCACCTGTAAAACAAGGCTTTACTTTCCTGTAGTCTGGGAGTTGATCATTGAGGAAGGGAAGAATCACAGTGTGAAAGGCTTTAGAAGGGGTATAGGGTGATGCAAGTTGGAGAAGTTGAATGAGAAAGTTATAGAGAAGGGGAGAAACAAGTATATAGCAACTGATGAGGAAAAAAGGGGAGATAAGGATGAGAAGAGAGCCAGAGGAAGAACCGGAAGGAAGTTAGAGATAGCTGTGTGAAACTAAAATTGTTCCAAGGCCCTGGTGTGAGTAATTCATCTGGGTTTCCTCTGTATTCTGGTATTTGTAGGTTTGCATTTTCTGTAATAAATGCAAAACTAGAAGTATCAGAAAGCAAAGGACACAGGAATGTGTATTTGAAAAGCACACATTCTCCCCTTGGGGCACCTTGCTGCTATTGTCACCAAATTCAGGGTTACTCATTTAGGCGACCTCCGAAGAATGTAAAGCTGAGTCACCCACTTGGATTTAAACCTCTGGCCCTGAGGTGAAACACATGTTTTAGAGTGAATCCATTGGTCTATTGAACCACCACAGGAACTGGAGGCATGTCAAAACAAAGACTTGAAAACTGGGAGTTATTGGAGAAAGAGTACTGAAAGAACGAAAGAGAAAGAGAATGAAAGAGGACAGGCTGCACAAAAGAGAAACATCTTAAACCCTTTACAATCACACATAAGTCCTTTCACCATGTACACAACATGTCCACTTGTACCTATTCCCCAATGTCAGCCATGAATTGCACGACACATGGCGCAGCACTGCATGACACAGGTGCAGCATACGAGGGTCACTACACTTGTGGATCATGGTTGACACAGCATAGAGAGGGGGCATTGTGAGTGCATTTTGCTATATGTATTTCAGAAATTGTTCTGGCAGTGCACAATTTTACTTCATTTTTCTAAATTTCTAAGGGAGTGGTGGAAGCCCAAATGCACCTTGGTACAGATGTGCTCATCGATAGTGCATGCTAATCCAGGATTTGTTCTTAGGACTCACCACATTGAAAGGTCACCAACAGCCACTGTGCACACCCATATGCCTGTTTGAGCAATAGCGTTCTATCTTCAATAAAATAGCAAGGTTTGCTAATCTCACCTCACAAGGACGGTTGCACTGATAAGTCAGCAAGCGAAGGCTAAGTGCCTCCTGTCCAGTAGCCCTCAATCAGGAACTGAAGATATGATTCTGTACTGCTTGTCCCAGTGTCCCCTGGCGTGAAGTCTCCTCTCTGCCCTTCACTTTCTGTGCATTACTTTTTGAACAATCTCATTGTTGTAGAAAGAATTAACAGAAAGTGGCCTGATGCCCTTTCAATTATTTTCTTTCTATGAGATTGTGTTCTTTTGAAGAAAACCAAAAAAACAACTAGACACATAGTTGTCAACCATCTACATTCTCTTGGAAATAAATAACAAGCTAACATAAAACAAAGCAGTCAGTATGTTAAATACTGCAAATGTATTCACACAAGATTGATTATCACATTGGAGAATATAATATAAACCACATGTGAATCATATGAATCATACATACTCATCACTCTGATTAATTAACTAGCACATGTAACTCAAGCAGGAGAATGCCAAGAACCGAAAAAAGACAACATTCCTAACTTTGCCAGAATGATAAGATACATACAATTAATATATCTGTATTTAAATGCAAAGCTATATGAGCAATCTTTAAAGAAGGAAGCTGGGCATTCAAATTAATTCTTTAATTCTTGCAGGAATGAGGCAAAGTCATGAACTGGGTATAAATAGTAAAATATACAAATTGTCCCTTTGTTATCTTTTTTCTTCATGCAGCTTCCGAAAATGGAGGAACAATTGATTTGCATATAACCCCATCCTGCTACTAATCATTTTCTCTCAGAGACAGGGGCGGACATGGATCTTCCAAAGAATGTAGATGATGAACTTCTAGATGACATGGAAGCCATTGAGGACAATGACAGAGCAGTGTAGCTTGTAAAGCAGCATTTGCCTAGTTCAACATTGTTGTTTGGTTGGTTGACATTGAAGCTTGGACACGTACATACAGAAACGCTGCATCTTGGAAATTCAAGGATGTAGACACTGTCTGCATACTGATTCTTGCCAGAGCAGATGACGGAGCAGGTGTTGCCAGGGTGGGAATTTCATCATATGCTGCATATTTCAGGATTGACAACTTTATGTCAGTGCAGTATGATTAGTGCAATTTTATCGGTCAAATTGCTTCTCTCATATAGATTGCCACCATTGGCGGCAATTCCAATCAAACATCAAAACAAATAGTTTTATAACAGATTATACACATAAAAGGTCTCATTTGAGGAACGAGGAACATGCAAAACTATATGGTTCAATTTGTACTGATTGCATTCAATAATTCACCAAAATAAAATGCCATATTTTCCCCAGCCCTGCTGCTCAGTTGGATAGAGATCATTTCCATTCACGCTGGGATTAAAACTAGCTTTATTTCTTTACTAGGAGAAAGATGGAAATTATACAACCATTAGCAGGGTAGTAATCCACTAAACAGATCTGAAAAAAGTGAGATGAAGAATGATTTAATCCAAAAATGGCTTTAAAACCAGTCAGTGGGCCAGATCCAATATTTTTGAAAACTGTAGTTATGCCAATTATGTTTGATGAAGAAAATCTAGTGAGCAACAGATCATCAAAATTAGTTGGAAACTGTATCTGTATGAGTCGTTGACTTTCGGAGGATGAATGGGCAGCTTGCAAAACAAATGTTTCTGCTGCAGAGGTTAAAGACATCTCCTTCTGCATTAATATAGCAACAAAGTTATTTAATTTATGAAAGCAAATATATATCATGTCTAGTTGTGGCTATGAAACACTTTCGAACAACTTTTTGAGAGGAGGATTCAATTTAATATCACAACATTTCACCATTTTTTTAACCTTAAACAAATAAGTGATCCTGGAAGCCATCCCACAACATGTATCATTTGTCCTTATTAGATAGGATCAACTTCAGAGGAGCATGCAATATGAAGAATGAATGAGGCCGGTGTGGCAGGCGAAGCCAGGTGACAGAGGGTTAAAATCACATTGCAGAGTCCTGGAATTGCAAAGGAGTGTGACTTAGAGAATTAGCGTACACAGATGTGCTTATGAGTGTTGGATTGCCGCTAAACGAAGGCATCATGGATTTTTTCATATCATCCTAATGATGTATATTTTTGACAGTCATACAAATTAAAGACCGTAATTGACAAGGAGATTACAAGTAAAAAAACAGGTAATTTGAGGGTCTTTTGCCACCGAAAATGGGGTGCTTTCTATTTTTTCAATGCTTAAAAGGGTATATGATGCCTCTTTTGTAGCCATTGTTCTCTAGGTTGATGTCAAATTGTAAGGATCAAACAAAGGAATTTTATTTATAAGCTGCCAGTGTACTTTACTAACTCTTAAGGTTTGTAATCTCTAATTTACCATTGTTCTTGAATACACCTGAGCTTGCCTCTATTGTAAAAAAAAAACTTAATTTAGAATATTCAGGGGTGATGAGAGTATAGTAGGGATTGTGAATACTTGGTTTGAAAGGATCTAAAAGACATCTATGTGCTTAAACATGCTCTGAATTATTTCTCAGTCATATTCACTAATTCTTTCTGCAGCTTCACTTTCTGAATATGTCTGCTCATCATTAATAACAGCACGTATTAGAATGGAGAGAAACCATTTACATTTTTTACCGAGTAGTGACCGAGGAGGAAATCATTGAGATCCATGTCTTCGCTCATTTTAGATGGATGTTCTTTCACAGCAGTTAAACTAAAATGACGTATCCACTGCTCGCACAACCTACCCACACCATATGGAGTTACTGTTTAAGGGAAAATATATGCCATATCAGGAATCTTGTCACTATGCTAAGGGACCAGTAGCTTTAGAAAGAAACATGTTGATGGACACAGGGCAATTCCATTTGATCCAAATATAGTCAGGATATAAGTATCATTTTGAAACACAGCATTCCATTCAGCATTGGTAATGTTTTCTTTCCACTGCCAGGAACTGTGCTAAATGAACTTTTGGAATGGATGGTGTTTTTAGGTCTTTAATGGATGAAAATCCCATGCATGCTGTCTGCTGAAACATCTTGTTTAGAAATATAATTTCTATAGGTATTATGCATTCTCTCAATACAGCCCCTGTATCCTTAATCTTCCAAAACTTTCTACAACAAATACTTTTTTCACTTATATTTTCTTTCCAATATCCATTACCTTGGAGTGCAAGTGCTTTAATAAATTCTGTCAATTAGGAAACAAACAAAACAATTTTTTTTATTGCAGCCTTCTGTTTTAGTAATTGTATTGTCATGGTTTTAATTAACTGAAACAATAAACTTTTGTGACTTGTGTCAATAATGAAAATCAGACCTGCCCTCACCGTTAAAATAAGGGAACCATTTTCTGGAAACTTTTGGGAATGTTTATGGGCAGAGTGCCACAATGTTACTGTTAGACCTGGCATATTTTGGTGTGTGTGGCCTGTCTTTTTGGTTTCTGAGCTCCTGTTTTTGATGGTATGCTGGACTTCATTTTTGCTGGTTTAGTGTCTATGCGCACTATTTCACTGCTATTCAGTGGTAAAGTGCAAGTACTCAGACTGTAAATTGTGTTTTGATTGGTTCTCCATGATTGGAATACTTGATTTACTGGTAAGTTCCTAATAAAGTGCACTGTGAGTGCCCAGAGCATGTGAATCGAATGCTACTGGTGGGCCAGCAGCACTGATTTTACCAGCCACACAATTAACCTTTCAAATGTGTCTCAGTGTCTGTGCACGCAGTTTTTAACTGCCATGTCAACATGGCAAGTGCACCCAAATGCCAGGCCTAACCCATCCCTTCTATTACATATAAGTCACCCATAAGGTAGGCCCAAGGTAGCCCCATAGGCAGGGTGCAGTGTATTAAAAGGTAGGACATGTAGTGGTGTGTTTTTATATGTTCTTATAGTGAAATACTGTGCATTTCGTTTTTCACTATTGAAAGTCTATCTCTTTCGTAGGTTAACATGGGTTCTGCCTTGAAACATCTTTCAAGTGCAGATTCCCATAGGAAGATGATAGAAAGTTGAAGTTTGGGATCTCTGAACTCAGAATGTAAAAATACATCTTTTAGTGAAGATGGTTTGAAATTGTGTGTTTGAAAATGCCACATTTAGAAAGTGCAAAGTGTACGCAGCCACGGTTGCACTCAATAAGCAATCTGAACAGTGTTTTCAGATATATTGAAAATAATCTTGTTCTCTATTTGGCGTGCATCAGGTGAAAAGGCTTTGCTAAACCTTTGTCCTTAAAGTATAAAGTAAGATCCTGGGACACTACCCAGGAAAAACCGTGCACAGTAATACTCACTCAAAGAGTGTAGTCAAAAAACAAATTTTTACGGATTTGCAAAGCTAAGGCTTGAGTTCACATTTTACCAAATGTTAACAATTCAAACATTAAATCATAGTCCATATAACGCAATAATGAAAATATCTTCAGTTGTTGATTGAATCCTTGTTTATTCCATATTTGCGGAAATTGTTAAAGGTGTCACAAAATCCAAAGCGATGGCATCATCATTCAGAAAGTGGGCATTTTCCTGCTTAACCATTCTGTGCCTGTCTTTTAAATCCACGTCTGTGTAGCTGACAGCTGGGGCCTCCTGCATACACTCTAGACAGCCACACCATCATATCCCGAAGACTTATCACCAGGCTGATGGGCCTTCCTGGGCTAAAAGTAGTGGGAGCAGTTGTCACTCACACATGAATAGGCTGTGCATGTCCTCTTGCAAATAAGTCTCCACTACCCTGGAGAGCATCTGGAGGCAGTGTAGGGAAGAACAGGACAGAAATGGATTTTGCGAACAACAAGGACTTTCTTTAAAGTTTGTCAACTTCAAAGGTCAAAACTGGTACAAAATACTTGGGGCACAACCCCCACATCTTCAGCACTGATACAGTAGCACTTATACCAGCATGTGCAGAGGCTATCTCTTCTTGAGCTGGTCTAATTATTTCTAATGTACTTCAATAATTAGGAATAGGACTATCCTTGACTCCAGGTATGAAAAACTATGGGTACATTATCTTCAGTGAGTTATTTAGAAGGAAAGCCATTAGGAAGCTTTTCTCCTTTCAGTATTGTCTGAATTGCTTCCAAAAATGTCTGCATCAATCTTAGTCTGAAATCAGGTTGCAACATAAAGGTTTGTGCTGCTGTGTTCATAGTCAAGTCTGCTGCATAGTTCCCTTTAGTGTGAATTCCTTCTTTTTTATGGGCCGTAGTGGGCTCTACATGAACCAGAGGAAACGTATCTTATACGATAGCCACCTTTCCTCAGAGTTGCTTAGTCTTCGTTGATTTCCCTTTGGAATTTCTGAATCCCTTTCGGTGCCAATGCAGAAAATCTACATTATAACCATGGACACAAAATGCTGAACCAACACAATAAGTGTTGGTACTGACAGATACACTTTCTGTATGGCAAGTACAGGGCATGTATTACTGTGAGTTGTGCAGTAGAATCACCTAAAATGTAGTGTATATGCATAGTAGCTTGAAGTCAAGCCTTTCAAAAATTCCCTCCACTGCAGCACAAGCCACAGAATATTTTTGTTTAATACCAACTACAGGCTGAGCAGAGCTCTTCGTGTAGAACGCGCTTTTGTACTCATGCATGGGCAGAATTTTCAGGGTTTTGCAGTATGTTTTGCGTATATTGCTAACATGTTTGTGTGAGGTCATACACAAATATTACCTCAGTCACATTTAAATAATAGGCCTATTGCACCCAATGCAGATTTAGAGCCTGAGAATTAAAAATACTGACTTTTATATCAACTTCTAGTGTAGGTATGGAAGAGACTATAACAACAGGTTTTTCCTGTGCAAAAACATGCTCTTTTAAATATGACTAGCTACATTGCCGTGAGACGTTTCTCTTCAGGGGTGAAACTCTCTTCAGCAGAGAAGTGCATATATGGTCTGTATGGAGTCAGGGTTCCTGGCACTTACTGTAAATGACTTATGTGTAGTGTGAAGGGCTAGGATTAACTTTACTTACTCAGTTCGTTTTACTATTTTAATCTAAAAATCGTCTCTAGCATATCTGCTTGCAGTCCATGCTTTTGTACAATGTTTTTCAGAAAATGTGGGCGTTATTAAATCATACAAGGGCTTCAATTGGTCAGCATAATGTGGCAAGTAAGCTCATTTGTAGGACATACTGTTGAAGTGGCCTATAAACAGACATTTCCCATGTCAGTCACTGTCTTATTCTGGAATTGTCAGTTTCACTGGGTCAGGACTATGTATACCAGCCAACACAGGTCATGTGGCCCTGTCATTACTTAACAGTCCATTCTAACATTGTGTACTACTTGTGGTAGTTGACAATTAAACCACACCTGAGTTCTGGATATCCTACTGGGACTTCTAAGTCACAATAGGGAACATAATTAACTTGTGTTGCAGCATGTTTATCTGTATGAAAATGTCCAATATTGGCATCTACAGGATCAAACTCCTAGCATAATTAAAATATTTCAATAGGATATGCATGTGCATTAGCACCTATCAATACTTCACCCCCAGCCACAATGTTAGGGATAGTCTTTACAATGAGATGTTGTATGACGGATGTGCTGCAAGTTGGACCTATCAGAATAGGAACAAGAGACATTTTCAACAAACAGATTAAAAAACATGAGATTCAAATAGACTACCCATGTGCCTGACAAACCAACAGCACATAGGACCCGAGCATTTTTTACTCCAACATAGAACAGCAATTACTTTGTGTCAGACCTATCACCTGGAACATAGAACCCCAGCAGTATTTTCCATTGCTTCGCCCATTTGAGAGGAATATGTGATAGTCTCCTGCAATTTAGAAAATATCCAGAGAGACCATTCAGAAAGGGCGAGTTTCTCACAAAATATAATGGCCACATACTAGAAATGTCTGGAGCACTTGAAAAAGTCTGTACTGACCTTGAAAAAAGATTTATGGGAAAAGTCTCTGCTATTGAAGAGCACAAAAATCACACCAGTTCTGCCTTTTACTGAACCCTATTTGTGCTGGTATTACCAATCTGGCACTGAACAATTGGCTTGTAGGCAAGTTAAATGTCAGATGATGGCTGCAGTGCATGCATGTTTGACCCAAAAATATGGCTGGCAGGAGCACCACTGTGCTCTGGCTGGGCTGCATTTTAAAAGTACCTCAGCAAGATACGGCAGGGAAAAGTGTCTGCAATAAGAGAAAAGCTATTTTTATGGATGGCGGTGCTATATTAAACCCCTTTTTCTGCCGGTCGACGAGTCGACTGACGGAAAAGCGACGGACGGTCTTTCCATCCGCCCGCGGACCCCCCAGCCATCATAATGTGGCGGGGGGTCTTTGCAGTGATGATGGCGGGCGGATCGCCCTCGCCGGGCTGGCAGTGGACGGGGTCGATCAACCCGCCATCTTAATCGACCCCCTAGATTCTAGTCAGCTCCATACCTTGAGAATGAGAGAGGTGGGAATCTCTTTCCAGGTCTCAAACTCTAACACCGCGTGAAGGGAGTCAGAACACTGGCAGCTGGATTCTCTGCGAGCAGGGATGACAGCGTCTCTTGTCAATGTGTCAGGCCGGGAGACGGGCTCCTCTAAAGTCGAGGTCTCCTCCTACTTGCTTGGGCAAGGGAAGGTATATTTATACCTGGTAGATGCTTTGGAATGTTAGCATTGACGTAAAGTCGAGCAGAGGAAGTCGTCGGGAATGAACCCTTAGGGAATAGCGGTTCATGCATAATAAATTAGTTCTTGGAGAAATAAAGAGGGAAACTCCCAAGAGCTTAAGGGTCTGGTTTCTAAGAACTCATTGTGACGTTGGGTGGACGGATGTAGGTGACCACGCCTGTATTTGGATAGCATGGCTAATGCCTAAATAAGGATTGGGATATTATGCCTATATAAGGGCAATGCGAATTGTGCCTACATAAAGACATGTTTCAGGAAAACCTGTATACGGACACCTAAAGTGGAATATAACAAGTTTGTCAGTCAATCCCTCTCCAGAGGCTTAATACACATTTGTGGCTGAGAGTTAACAACCCTAAAACCTGAATAAAATGCTTGGCCTTTGGTCCCCAGAAGGCTGGGCATTGTAAATGTAATTAAAAGAATTAGCGATAGGGAATGGGGTAAAAACAAATTGGGAGACCAAAGAACAGCATTCACGGTGCCCCTTTTGACTTGGAGCTTGAAGATACCAAACATGACCAACAGGATCTGCTCCCATTCTGGCTCCAGCCCCAATACTGAAAAACAGTTCTTACCTCATCCAAATAGCGGACTGGCTAAGGGTGAGCCAGATTCCTTTTAGGTGGAATAAGCGGTTAGGCATTTGGGATTTAAGGCATCTGGGAGTTTATACAATAAAGCAAAGAGACCAACTTCAAAATGAGGTTGGCAAAGGGTGAGAAAGCAGAATTGAGAATTGCCTACACCCAATACTATCACTGGCTAGGATAAGTTTGACTCCTCACCACTAATGTCTCAGATCACTACTGGAGCTGGGAAGACAACACTCAAAGAAAACAGTCCTTCAGCTATTTTCTTTTAATGTGGTTGTCTGACTCCTATTGACAATAAGGGATTGGAACTGCTCACCAACGGTCAGCTCACTGACCTCCTCTTTATCTACTTCAGGGACACAAAAATCAGAAGGACTTGAGGAGGGCAGAGAAGACAACATAGGACTGTACCATGCAGGAGTCCTGGATGGACAGAGACCTAGGGCCCGATGTAGGTAAAATAGATTTACCGATTTTTAATTACCGAATCATACCGATTCGGTAATTAAAAATCGGTAAATCTAAGGGGTGGAGATGTAGGAACATCCAGATGTTCCTTTTACCGAATCGGTAAATATCTGTATTTACCGATTCGGTAAATACCGACCGGTAATGCCCCATTCATTCCTATGGGCTTTGAAGCCCATAGGAATGAATGGGGCATTACCGGTCGGTATTTACCGAATCGGTAAATACCGATTTTGACAAGGGTGCAGGGGGTGTCACTTTGACACCCTCTAGCACCCCCACAAAAGATGCGGGGGCCATGTGGCAGGCATACCTGCCCTAAGGGCAGGTCTGCCTGTCATATGGCACAGGTGTGCATGCACACATGTGCATGCACACCTGAATCGGTATTTTACCATCAAATATATTTGATGGTAAAATACCGAATCGGTAAGGGTTGTGGGACTCAGAAGAGTCCCACCTACATAGCAAAAATACCGAATAGGTATGAATACCGATTCGGTATTTTACAGATTCGGTAAATTTACCGATCGGTAAATTTACCGAATCTGTAAAATTCTGGGCCCTACATACCAAATCTTATTTACCGGTCGGTAACGGCCGAAAATACCGATTTTCGGCCGTTACCGACCGACCTACATCTGGCCCCTAGTGCCTAGAAGCCTCTCCAGGTGACCCTGGAGCTGCAGGTGTGATCAGAAAGAATTGTTTCAGCAGTTGGAGAAAAGTGGGACTCTGCCCAGGTCCACAGGCAGTGGAAAAACTAACTGAGTGCGGAGGCATTCCCAGGGAGGACGCATCCTAGATGGGCAAGAAGATCAGGTCCATCCTGCTCTGAGCTTTCTCCCACACTGAGAAGAGGTGCAATGGGACCCCATGGTAAACATATCTGTCCTTGTGGATCCTTGCCGCTGGAGAGATTTAAAGACCCAAAAAAGTGGCTGAGTCCAAAGGTAAAACCTTTGACCAGATCAAATCTATCCCAGCGGTGAAGCAACCTCGGCAGCTACAAAATACAGCTTTGTACCACTTCAAGTTTTTGGTGCAAAACCAAGGCTTCAGTGACAGCTTAACGATAAAGTACTCAACTTCGAGGGATCCTTCTCAGCTTCTGTTTTGGACCTTGTTCAGCTTTAATTATTTGATCTAAAAAAAAACTAGGAGCTAGATGTATAAAGATTCTTAATAAGAAATCATAAATTACATCAAATAGCAATTTTGGATCTATTAATAGGAATCTACTCAAATGGATTTGGTTGAAATTGGAGCAATAATATGTATTAATAGGTTAGTTCATGAAATTCTGATTTGTAGTTGGTTGCAATTCAACTTACAACATTAATATAAATGAGGTCAGTTGCCAATTGAGACCCGCTGCAATTGGTTAGAGTCACAGGCACAGTGACTTGCTGGGGTCAGCAGACCACCATGTTTGTGATTGTTGTTAAATACAGCAATCTTTTCTTTTTATGCAGCCCGTTTTCTTTACATGAAAATGGGATGTGTACGGAAAAGAAAATGAATAATTTTGGAGAGAATATTTTCAGAGCAGGCAGTGGTCCCATGAAATTGATGGTCAAATGTTAATGTTTTGACATCGCATTTCATTTAAAGAACAATAATTCATGAGTTCAGTAATCGGGATTTAGAAGGGATACCCTTTACATCCCACTTCCAAATACCAATTCTGAATTTTGACTAAAAACCAGATTGCGATTCAGTAACGTATTACTTGGTACTTTTAAAAACGTGTTAGTGTCACGAAGGCTCAAATTTGACATTTGAGACCATAAAAGCACTTTGTACATTGGGCCCTAAGTGCCAAGGTAAAAACTTTGCCAGAGGTGACCAACTTGGTGTATCCAATCTCTTCCACATCACAGTTGGTCTGAAATTGTTCCTAGGTTCTGGACAAGCATGAACTGATATTTTCAATGAGGCTTTACCTTTTCCAGGTGCATTCTGGTAAAACTTTAAAAAATCATATTACAGTTTCTGCTTTTCTGATTTTAATAATTTTGCTGCCTTTTACGCGAATTAAATTGTTCCCTCGTTTACTAACTTGGGGGCCGATTATGATTGCGGTGAATCCGCATCCTCCGGGCCGGCGGAAGCCACCGCCATTTACATTGTGGCGGGCGGTGCTGCAAGTAGCACCACCCACAATGTAAAATATACATGTTGTGCTTTTACATGCACAACGTGACAGGCACTGTGCAGTGCCTGCCACATAGTACATGTAAAAGCTGGGGGTACCATAGGTACCCCCATGTGCACCTCCCACCCTCCCAACACCCTTTGATGCCCGCAACGGGCCCCTAACAGCAGGAACCACCAGCCTTTCCATGGCGGTAAGGTTGATCACGGCCTGCATTGTTATATGGTTGGCGGTGCTATATTAAACCCCTTTTTCTGCCGGTCGACGAGTCGACTGACGGAAAAGCGACGGACGGTCTTTCCATTCGCCCGCGGACCCCCCAGCCATCATAATGTGGCGGGGGGGTCTTTGCAGTGATGATGGCGGGCGGATCGCCCTCGCCGGGCTGGCAGTGGACGGGGACGATCAACCCGCCCGCCAGATTAGGATGGCTGGGGGGTCATTGGCAGACGGGGAGACCGTCCGCCGCTTTTCCGCCGCGAGACCGCCGCGTAAAAGCTCTAATATGGTGGCGGTGTCTACCAGCCATATTAGGATTTGCCCTGGGACATGCCTTTCCGAAAAGGCATAGGGTCTTTTCTTTGGGGGCCCGTTGCGGGACCCCAGGGTGAAGGGGGGGATGGGGGTGCACATGCACTATGGTACCCCCCTGCATTTGCATGCACGAAGCGGCAGGCACCGCGCGGTGCCTGCCGCTTTGTGCATGCAAATGCACTGCTTGCAGTTTTAACATTGTGGCGGGTGCTGCTTCAAGCAGCACCCGCCGCAATGTTAAAAATACAGGATGTGACCGCCTGGGTGGCGGTCACATCCTAATTCGCACGGAGGGATCACCGCTGCCCCTGCGGACGGTCCCTCCACCTCTGGGGTGGCGGACAGACGCAGGTCCGTCCGCCATCCTAATAGGCCCCTTGGTTTGGAAATTGTATTACGGTTTCTTCATTTTAGCATCACAATCAAACAGGGTATTTTTATTAAGCTGGTAAGAGTTCCCCCCTTTTCAAACCAATGATCTACTTTCTGTCATGTATGTACAGGTCACAAGGATGTATTGGAAATACCATTTTATGCTATATGTATGTGAACACAGCATTAGGGTACTGTTAGAATTAAAGCAATTTGCCAAATGCCCTGAAATGGATATTGTACTTAAAAATTATTTGAACACCAACTATCACTATTGACATTACTATGCCAAAATTACATCTGCACAATTACACCTAGATATAATTTACCTTCCATTGCAGAAGGGCCAATTACTGGCTAAATGTGGTAGCAAGCACTCAAGTTTCAGTAGTCACCAGCTAAATAGTACCACGTCTTTATGCAACGATAACTGTGCTGAGAACATCTACAAGCTGTTTTTAATAGTGTTTGAAACTGATGTCTACACCAGGGGAGTAGCCAGAAAAATAAAATACCGCACACAGTGAACCCATGTGAGTCCAAACCTCCCTAGAAGAGCTCCATTTTCTCTTTCATCGAATAATTGATCTATTCATCCCTCCACGATTCCATTCACCTACTGATGGGCACCATTTCACCTTTTCATTTTTTCATCCATTTATTCTTTCATTCACCATGAATTTTTCACCATTCCAATTATCCATTGGCCATCCCATCCATCCATCCATACAGACATCAAACATCTATGCTTGCATCTATCTATAAAACCATCCACTTACACATCCATGATTTGACTTATCCATCCATCAATAAAGCCTTTCGTACATCAATTGATCCTTTTGCCCATTCATTTATCCATCCTCTTAGATTTCCGTTTACTATGTCATTCTTTCACCCACCTATCCACCCAGATACTCCATTCACTCTGCTATCCAGTCATCCTCTCAGATCCTCATTAACTATTTAATCATTTCAATCCACCTACCATTATCACCCATTCATCATCAGATTTCCTTTTACTCTGCCATCCTTTCACCCATCCATCCACTCATCCACCAATCCATCTATCCATCCTCACATTCAAATTTATTCTGCCATGCTTTCATCCATTCATCTCAGATTCCCATTTATTCTGCCATCATTTCAGCCATCCAGCCATCCTCTTAGATTTCTATTTATGCTGCAATCTTTACTTCCACTCATCTATCCTCTCTTATTTCTGGTTAGTCCGCCATTCTTTCATCCACCCATCTACTCATCAGCTTACGCATCCATCCACCCTTCCACTTTCACCCACCCATCCTTTCACCCACTCTTCCATCCAACCTTTCACCCACCCTTTTACCCACTCTTCCATTCTTTTACCCACTAACCCTTTCAATCACACATCTATCTTTTTATCCACCCATCTTTCCATTCTTTTGGTCATCTACCCTTTTACTCACTCATCCATCTATCCTTTCATCGACACATCCCTTCACAAACACATCTATCTATGCTTTCACCCACTTATCCGTCCACCCTTTTATCCACCCTTTCATGCACTCATCCATCCTTTCACTTTCTCATGCATCTACCCACCAATCCTCCTTTCCCTTTTCCATCAGTCTTTCTTTCTTCTTTTTAGCACTAATTATAAGTTGTTGTTTTTTTCTGCCAAGCTGCAGATAAAAGAGGCCCATAAAGAAACTTACCCCACTGTAGCTGTTAAAGCGGGGATGTCATGATGCGGCAAAGCACAAAGTTCATCAAGGTATCCTCATTAACAGTCAAGTTCCCTTTGTTTAAGAAAGCAGACATGAGGTGACAAGCAATGAACATCTTTGGGCAGGACCTGACTGTGTGCAGGCTTGTATCAAATTCTACCTAAGGTCATAAACGATATACTGAGAGAAATGGAGAAGGAACGTATTACAAATGTACTAAGAGGTACAGTGAGGAAAGGTTACATCCAGACTGGATATTATTAGTTTTCTAATGACAAGTGGATTTCAAAATGCTCCACAGTCAGGGATTTCCCAGTCAGCCTACAGCTCACCTTTCATTGGGTGAGTCAAGTGCTTAGTACCCAGCAGAGGTACAGCATTTCAATTTTGCATCATGGGAAAAAGCACCAGCACATAAAATGGGGATCCCATGGGAGTCATGGTGTGCCTACCAACATTGGTACTACCACAGTCACATCATTGTGTAGAGAATCAGATTGTTAAGCTATGGTATGAGAGCCCAGAGATTGGGTGTGATCTTTAACTGGGCCCCCACAAGGCCCAAATGGTGCACAATCTCTCACTGATATGGGAGGAGATTTAAATTCTATTAAACACCTGGAGAAACAGATTATGACTGTAACCCTGAACTTGCTGTTTTACTTCTACAAGAGATTAGCTGTAAACAATTCTTGAATGATAGTTAGAAAACTTGCAATTTACCTATCATTTGAATGGCTCCAAGAACTTGCAACTCAAGTGTCACCTTCCTTAAAATTAAACCACTAGACACAAACAACCATTAAAGTGTTGCAGGGATTCTGCAGATACACAGAACTATGTGCAGGATTATGGCACCTCAGTGTATTGGGGCTAAGCCTTCCCACCACCTTAGTGCCCATGAGCCCAGGACCGAATAGCTATAGTGTCTCACTCGCTCTCTTGCACACTCACAAAGAAGGAAATGATTAGACACCCCAGAACACAACTCTCCCGGATCTCTCAAGAATCATGGTAAACAATTGAATGGAAGGCCAAAGCACTGTCTGAAACATATTTTGTTTTAAGAAATGGTTAACTTCAGAAAGAGGCATAAATGCAGCCGACCACCATTTTGTGCTCAGTGCATAACTGACACTGTTCAAGAGCACGTGCCTCAGAGAGTTCCTGAGAGAAACACAGCCATCTTTGAAGACAGTGCACCCATCAGTGCAAGTAGGGACAACGTTCACACAAACACACTCATTTTAAACATGCAAGTAGATAACGATTATAAATATTAATAACAAATTTGTTTTTATTGATAGATAACAGGTCAGATTTTTTGCTCTCCTAATTTACTTACAACTATAAAAATACTAAAAAAGTAAGCAGTTTCTAAATTGTATTTTAGAATATTTTGGTACTCTTGTCGGTGCGTGGTGACAAACCGACAGACAGACCGCCAAACTCGTAACAAGGCCCTTCATACAACAGAGCATAACCACTCTGCCTATGCAATGGAGATTGACATAAGAGAAAAAGTCCAACACTAAACAATGTTTGCATCCACCTCCAATGATCCCTGTGGCTCTGTTTTGATGGAGGTATCACAAAATAATCCCATACATGTTACAAGCAGTATGCCTTCCATACCCAACTTACATAGAATGGTTCAAAGACAAAAACTGGCCAGCAATCCACAACAGGTAACCCTTCAAACATATTTCGATATTAACATACCCCTGAACTAAGTATACTTTTCAGTGAAGAACCTTTCCCTTTCCTGCTGCATGACAACCAAAACCCTAAAAAAAGAATACACATTTTTAGCACAGCCCATAATCTTGTTACACTTGAGAATAGTCAAATTTGGATGATGGATGGGACCTTTTCGTCACCCAAATTTACACTATTCATGCTAACAATAATAATACTACAGTACCATTTGTATATAGTTTACTCCCTGATAAGCAATCCTCAACCTACGCTGAATTTTTAGCAGTGATAAAAGCTAAAACTTTGAATAAAAGTCCTATAAAATTGATAATTGGCTTTGAATTAACTATGATAAACACGGGACCCAAACTGTACCCTCAAATCCAAACCCAAGGATGTTTTCTTAATTTTTCACAGGCGTTTGGTGTAAAATATAAAAAGCATCCTTAGTTGAGGATTACTTCCCAAACAGTAAACTACAATTTGAATTACGAAAACTAACCGCATTAACCTTTGTGCCTCCTGACAGTGTAGAAGAATTCTACACTTCCATTTCAGAATCAGATTTCTTTATCCAAAATGATGACAAATTGGTCCCTCTAATAAATTACTTTAAGGACACCTGGATTGTCTAAGAAGATTGGGTCACAGGAAGAAACAAAGATTCTCAAGTGAATGGTGTAACTGCTTCACAACCTGTTTAGATGGAGGTGCAACAACTAACAATGCCATTGGAAGGATGTACAGTTGCTTCAAAAAAGCAAATGGAAAACATGACCTCAACCACTATCAGTTCATGGAAATTTTGAAAAAGGAACAAAGGGGATCATTACGATGACGGGTGGACCGTAACGGTATACGGGACCACCCGCCAGGGGTGCGGCGGTCCCGCCGTGCAAATTAGGATGCGACTGCCACCCTGGCGGTCGCATCCTGCATATAATGAATTGTGGTGGGCGGTGCTGTCAGCAGCACCCACCACAATGCACAATATGCATGTCGTTCATTTGCATGCACAACGTGGCAGGCACCGCGTGGTGTCTGCCACCTTGTGCATGCAAATGGAGGGGGGTACTATGGGAACCCCCCAAGTGCACCCCCTACCCCCGTAACCCCAGGAGTCCCGCAACGGGCCCCCAAAAGTAAACTCCACCTGACTTTCCATGGCGGAGTCTCCGCCATGGAAAGCCCTGCACCGCTGGGCACCGCCACTATATTGTAACCCTGCACCGCCCGGTCGCATAGCCGAGTGCCGGAAAACCAGCAGATGGTCTTTCCGTCTGCCGGGGTTCCCTCCGCCATCGTAATATGGCAGGGGGGAAATGGTAGGCGGGCAGTGGAAAATGACGGGCGGATAGCCACCGCCATATGGGCGGTGGCGATCCGCCCGCCATACTAATGACCCCCTAAGTTTCCAACAAATAAGAATTGAACAATCACTGTCTGGTAGTCTGAACCAACTGGTTTCTAAAAAAAAGTAAAGATATGTCTCAGCTATTATTGGCCAAAATGCAACAGTTTTCATTGACAGTGGCTTCAGACTACCCTGACAGTCTTGCGTGCACTTTACATTACTAACAGTATCTATCTAACTTCAACAGTACCTGCCTGTTTTTAAAGAACAACACAATTCAATTGGCTTTTTTACACTTTTTTTTAACCAAATATAGAAATTTCTGGTGTTTGTGCCTAATGATGTCTTCTTTTTTCGCCTCTTGTATGATGCTTTAACATCACCTGTCCCTAATAGATTGCAAATCTCAAAAATATCCTTCAAGGGCCTGGTAAATCTACTGCTTTGCAGCACAAAGACATGCCAACCAACACCATCACCAGCTTGCCAAATACTACAATGTTTAGAAAACATCTTATTGTGAAAACTGTCTCTTGTCTTAAAAACAATCCCAAATTGTAGAAATGTGTTATCCATAAAAAGTGCTGGAAAAGCATCCATTTTTCCAAAGTTACCAAGCATAAGAATCAAAACATAGAGCCGTGGCCAAATGTGCACCTCTAAAGCACTAGCCCAATCTGGACATCCATTCTTCTTTTTTGCAAAGCTTTTTCAATATTAAAAAAACTGATAGTAATACTAAAAATTACAAACTGAAATCTTGCTGAAAAAATGTTGTTGTTAAAATCCATCTTCCCCCAGAAACTATGTGCTCCTTGTTCAATTTTCACACCAATCTTGAACAGAAACATATTGCAAACAAAAAATAAAAATGAATTTAAAATCCCAAAACTTTTTTTAAAGTCTACCTTGCTATTACTTGACTTTTAAAAACCGAATTTGAGTTTAAAACAACCGCCATGATGTGAGTACACTGCTGCAAGCTACATGGGTAAGAGTTGTGTGATTTCAACATGCATAAGATACATTTTTTAAACACCAACATTCTACATACCTTCCTCTTTCTCCCTTAAAGTAAATCTAACCACTGATGTAGCTAGATTATTTTCTTAAATCGTCCTTACCTGCAGCAGCTCTTCCTTCCTTCCGATCCTGCGTACGTGAGGCCTGGCAGCAGACATAAAAAAAGGGCATTTTACTCCATCAAATCAATACAAAACCATAGGAAAATGTTTTCAAAAACTTTAAAAAGGTTTTCTAATGTAAAAGTGTAGTATGATATTTTAAAAAAATCAATGTAATATATTATTTTGTTAACATTTTTGTCTGCTTTTTTTGCTTTTAAATAAATATTTAATCTTTAATACGCATAGGCAAAACCTAAGAATGGACCCTACGTACAAAATACTCATATGTCAGACTTTCACATCCAAAACCCTTCTAAAAAGATCAGACAAATGCATATTTCACTTGGCAGATAACTAAAAGATGTTCATTATTAGTAACTGCAATAAGAAATTCTAACAATTCTAACATCAACTAAACAGAATACTTGGGACTCAGGGGAACTTAAGAAACTGCTCAAGTTCCATTCTTAACAAGGAATGCTGATGTAGAGGTTCACTGTTCACTAAAGAATGACTCACAGACATTTTAGACCTGTAACCATTAACATTTTTGTGTTTAACTCTTTACTCTGCTAAAAATGTTTAGGTTAATAAGAAATAGTTTACACGTTTTTTTTAAAAATATTGTAATAACTTAAAAAATGGTTTAAAATGTACTTTTGGTACGTTTTAAAAATATATTTTTCTTTTTAAAATAACATTTATTCAATATAATTAACATTCAATTATTAAAATTAATGCCGGAGTATTAATACATTTCCCCACCCAAAACCTGTTTTCCCTTGCATCCCATCCCTAAAGGTTAGTGTTTTTAAATTATTTGAAATATAAATAACTTTACAAAAATGATTAAACATTGGTAAACATCTCTAAAAAATAGTACTTACATTTCAACATTAATACCTGAGTAACACTCACCCACCTAAAAACCCTATTTCGCTTTCATCCCATCCCTAAAGGTTAGTTTTCTTAATTTAATTTAAATGTAATTTTCTTTTAAATAGATTAATATATATTTTATTATCATACAATGAATTAATACTCAAGTATTAAAATGAATACCTGGGTAATAAGACACCCCCATTCCCCTTGCATCCCATCCCTAAAAGTGAGTGTTCTTTTAATTTATATTAAATATAAATTACTTTTAAATAAATTAATACAAATATTTAAAATTATTTATAAATTAGTACCCGAGTAATAAAATTAATATCCAAGTACACTCCCCCACCCAAACCCCCTAATTCCCTTGCATCCCATCCCTATAGGTTAGTGTTCTTCATTTAGTATAATTGTAAGTTACTCTCAAGAAATTAATAAGTACTTTGTAAAAATGATCTATAAAATAATACCCAAGTACTACGTTTAATACCTAAGTATTAATACACTCCCCCAAACAAGAATCCTATTTCCCTTTCATCCCGTCCCTGTAGGTTAGTGTCCTTAATTTAATTTAATAATGAATCCCTTTTAAATACATTAATAAATTTAATTAAAATGAAGTGTGAGTTAATAGCCAAGTATTAAAATCAATACCCGAGGATTAATACACTCCTCCCCCCAAAACCCCTATTTCCCTTGCATCCGTCTCTATAGTTAGTGTTCTCAATATAATATTAATAATTAATCACTTTTATATAAATCAATATATTTTATTAACATTTTTGAATAGTTTGAAAACCCCGCGCATCCACAGAGCCAGAGCGGGCAGAAGATCGTTCTCCCACATTGCCGCCAGAACCTGGAACGATCTACCAGCAAATATCTGACTAGCCCCCAACCTGAACAACTTCAGGAAGACCCTCAAGACCTTCAGCTGTACGGATCTACACACCCCTCCCCATAGCACCTTGAAACCCTCACTGGTGAGTAGCGCGCTTGCAGTTCCCTGATTAATTGATTGAATGTCGTTTGAAAATTAAGACCTGAGTATTAATATACTCTCCCACCCAAGACCCCTGTTTCCCTTGCATACTGTCCTTAAATGCTAGTTTTATATTTTTTATTTAAATATTAAAATACATTTTGTTAAAAATATTAATATTTTGCAAAATACCTGTAAATTAGTACTCAAGTTTCAAAATTAATGTACTTTTCCTGAATGCCTACAACCCATGCACCTAGTCCCTAAAACATTAGTGACCTTGCAAGAAAATATTTTTAAAAGACTTTAAGTTATTATTGTTAAAAGAAATCAGGTTTAAATGTCAAACATTAAATTTACAAAGAGTATGTACTTACTTGAGTAAAAACAAAGTTTTGCGGTAATGACATGCGTTGTAATCTACAATGATAAATTTAGCTGTAGAGGCACTGTAATGCCGTTCGTTGTCAAAAATAATTAGTTGTAGTGACTCCCTCGTGGTTCAGGATTCATTGCAAAGGGTGTTTAGCCTTCATTGTTAAGCATGTTTCTGCCAGGCAACAGGGCAGCAGGTCAGTACAGCAAGGCAGCAGTTCCTGTAGAGCAGCAGTCCAGCAGAGTGGCAGTCCCTGTAACAGCATAGCAGTCCTTCTTTCTGGCAGAGTAGGCACAGGTCCAGAAATGTACTGAAGTAGTGATGTCTACGATCCTTCTTTTATACACAGTTGAGCCTTTGAAGTGGGGAAAAGCTTCTAGAGGCATGCCTTTGAAGGGCACAGACGCCCTGTCTTCCCTGCCCTGCCTCCAGCCTAACTACAGGGGGTATGCAACACTTTGTGTTGAGACAGGACACAGCCTATTCAGTTGTGAGTCTGGGCCACACTCCTCCCTCCCACCCTGAAAGGGATGGCCCATCCTGTCACACCTAAGCTCCCAGTGCATGTGGCGGTCTAGGAGAACCGCCGTTCCCTGGTGGCTGCAGCAGGTTTGTGGCTGTCCCACTGCCCAACTCATAAAAGGGTAGTCAGGAGACCGCCACTGCTGTGCCCCCGCGAGTCTGGTGGTCCCAACATGTCTGGTAGTTTGTGGACCGCCAGACTCGTAATTAGGGACTCAGTGTAAGAGTAAATACTGAGTAACAAAAATGGAGACTCCCCACATGCCCCTCAAATCAGACAGACCAGATAAGCCATGAGAGGCAGAACACCCATATTAAAAGAAGATTAATATGGCATTTCATATTACATAACAAAACATTTTAATACCCAACTGCCACATGTCTAAGGGCAAGTAAATGAAACCCCACGCACATTTAAATGTAGTCTCATCATCTACAATCTCTACAATATCGGCATTGTTCTCCTTTAAGGTGCAAGTTTGGCAGACGGGAAGAACATAGGGGGCTTAGGGAGTGGTCTACAGTGGGAGGGAGGAGTAGGTCGGGGAGGGGAGGCAATGTGAGAGGGTGTGGGGGAGGTTTAAGCAAAACCAGGGGTGCAGAAGGGAGTCAGGAAAAGCACTGACAGCTGGCAGATGGTTTGCAGACACATGCACTCTCATTTGTAAACGTTTCTAAAAAGTACCTTTGAGATGCATGTGGCCAGTGGAAGGACACTGGTCACAGGAAGCCGTACTTGGTCCAAGTTCTACACCATGAACGAAGACTCCAAGCGCAGGAGGAGGAAGCCGGAGGCTAGGAGGAGTACTGACCAATAGGAAGCAAGGAAACAAGAGTGACATGGGAGCCAACCAATGGTAAGTAGAGGTAACTAATGGGCGGGCTGTAAGCCCTTTTTAAAAAAAAATGTATTTACAAGAGATTTCACAAGCACTGTGCAGGCAAAACCTAAAAGCGGACCCTCAGGAGAGAATATACTTTCACATACAAAACCCTTCTAGAAAGATCAGACAAATGCATAGTTCACTTGACAGAAGGCTAAAAGATGTTCATAATTAGTAACTGCAATAAGAAATTCAAACAATTCTAACATAAATGAAACAGAATACTTAGGTCTCAGGGGAACATAAGAAACTGCTCGAGTTCCATTCATAATAAGAAATGCTGCTTCAGAGGTTCACTGTTCACTAAAAAATGACTCACAGACATTTCAGACCAGTAACCATTAACAGTGAAACTGCCTTACCATGAGAAAAGAGTCAAATATAACAATTAACTCACTCTATTGGATACGCACAAATGGGATCAGTCTGTTGTTCCACACATCAGCTTAACCAGATTGAGGAACCTTCTAGTTTTTTATGGAAATTCACTGACAAAAATAGTTAGAAACTGGGTTTTGGTTCTGACTCACAAGTGTAAACCACTGAACTTTGCTTATTATGCTTGATGGACAACACATAATCCACACCACTCCCTTGTGCTGCATATGCATAAAAAATTCCATAATTGGGATTTGAGTGTGAGCAGTCAGGGTTTATGACAAGGAAGTACTTATATTCTGTAGTCCAGTGATTGGTCTTCAGCCAGAACTGGCGCACAACCCTTTGCAGAAAGCCAAACGCTTTGCAATAGGCCTTTAGGCTATGCGCTGCTGGGATTAGCTGCCAGTGGCAAGATGGAGACCCACTGCCAACCCCTTCTGTGCCCAGCCAAAAGTTGTGCACAGCAGAGGTTAGAAGCTTGATGAGAGTTGGATGCAGGGCCTGGCCGCTTCCAGCCAACCTCCTTGCACATAGCCAAAATCCATGTGCAGAGGGAGTAGCTTCCAGAGGAGGGTTGTGTGTCAGGTCTGGTTAAAGGCCAAACTTAGTGGCCCTTAACCGCTTTGCACAACTGAAGGCCATGTGCGAGGTTGGTGACAGTTTTCAGAAGGTGGGGTGCAGAGCCTGGCCATAAGCCAGTACCTGTGGCCAACTCCTATGGTACACTGTCAAAGGCCATGGCCAGGGGGAACTGTCTGGTCCTGTGTCAGCGCATGGAACTGTTGTATGTGGTACATGATTTTTTTCAAAAAGCTGTGTTTTTTAAGAGAATTGCAAAGGTTTTTTTAAAACATGTTTTTTAATGTGAAGTTATGGTTACAAATTAAAACCAAAGAAACACTGAATTAGCAAGTTATTGTTAGGACCGCAATCTATAACTCGCACAGCAGACAGGAAAACCATAATTCGCCCAACAAATGTAATGCTCATTGTTGCACTGGGGCCTAGGGGCACAGATAGACACAGCGCGGCATGCGCGGGGGCAGGAGCGCGCAGCGAGGAATACACAGAGCCCACACTTTGCTCTCGGTTGGAAGTGATGACCTCCAGTGGATGCCCCCCTTTTATTTTAACCCCGCAGGCCATGTCTGGCCTGCGGATGTAGTGGATGCGTGTGAGTTGGCCACTAGACCGCCAATTGTTACACCCCTATCCAACTCAGTTCAATTTCAAACAAACCCAGTGTTTTAATCATCTCAATTGACAAGAGAGCACAGTCTCTGTACTTGCATTGACCTCGGTGGGTGGTGTCCGGAGCCCTCAGCATACAAAATCCCTCAGCCGTTGGCTCGGCGAGGGTTCGGTCTCAGGCTGTACCGTTAGGGGCCGATGTGCACCCCTGTGCCACCCAAGCCAGTGTCCTCAGATCGAGCCCCGGGCTGAGGGGACGGGCTCACCTCCGTGGTCTCTCCACTTCCGCCACCTCCTGATCTTTCCTCGCGGTGTTCCGGTGTGATGGCGGTTGTTGGACTTGTTTGGTCACTTGAGGTCTTTTGGTGGTGTTCTGATGGGACCTCCTTGAACCATGAGATGTTTCGAGACACTTCCTCGTCTCCTCTTCTTGCAGTTACCTTGGTGCAGTGGTTTGTAGTGACTGTCCATGTGCCTGGCTTGTAGTTCGTCTGGAATTTCCCTCCTGGACGGCGGTCTCGTAGGATGATGGTCGCTCCTGGGTGGATCCCTCTAGAGGCGGCACAACAGCGGAAGCTCGCCTCCTGATTATGTTGGATCCTTCTCTCTTGTACCTCTCCCGCATCCAGTGGGGGTGACTCCCACCCTGGGCAGGTGGGGAGCAGGTCTCTTCGGGTCCATGGAGCATGAGTGCCCATGGGCTCTTGTGGGTTGTGCAGTGGGGTGTACTTCGGTATTCTCTTAGAAACTCATAGAGTCTCTGTTCTGGGTCCGCTTGTTCAACGACTGCTATGCGGAACATCTTGTTCAAGGTGCGCATGAAGTGTTCAACATCCCCGTTGCCTTGGGGCCATTGAGGGGTGATCCACCGGTGAGAGATACCTCACTGCTTTAGGAACATGGCAAACTCTGATCCTTGGAATGGCGGCCCGTTGTCGCTGCCTACTTCTTGGGGAAACCCAAACATGGCAAAGACCTTCTCCAGTATTGGTCCCACGTGGTTAAAAGCTGTGGATGCAACGGTTTCTAATATGGTATACTTTGAATAGGCATCTACGATTACAAGCGTGTGTCTTCCTCCAGGGTAGCACCCAAAGTCTATGCTCACTTTAGACCATGAAATGGTGCAGGCATCCTCGGTGCTGATTGGGATTGGTCTCTCAGGGCCACTTGTCAGCTGACACGGTGAACAGCGGCGGACATATTCCTCAACCATGTCCTCCAGTTCAGGGAACCAAACTTTCTCCCGCATTCGTGCCTTCATTTTGGTTACCCCTTGATGTCCTCCGTGGGCTAGCTGGACTGCCCGATGTTTGAGGCTTTGCGGTATTACTAGCATGGACCCTGTCAGCAAGATGTCGCCGCTGGTGGTACTGAGCTCATGATGTATCCGCCACATTTTTATTAGGGTGTCACGTTCCTCTAGGGCAGAGATCTTCAATCTGTGGGGCGCGCCCCCCTGAGAGGCTAGTGGCGCGCCCCCCTGGGGGGGGCGCGCCACCATCTCAGGGGGGGCGCACACTCCACTGCAATCTGACCTTCGAGCCCATGCTTTTGTCTTGCTAACTCTCCCAGCAGGGGGTTAATTGATAGCGCTGAAATGCTTCAGCTGCAGTGGGAGGCAGGATGTCTCCTCTGTTAAAACCGAAACTGTTCCTTCACTCTTTCGATATCATAGCAGACCACTGCAGCTGAAGCATTTCAGCACTGTGAATTAACCCCCGCCTGGGAGAGTTAGCTGTTCACAGAGAGGAGAAAGAGTTTCCAGCAATGTTTTAAAGCATGGGCAAGGTGGGCTCCGGCCCAAGGCACCAGCCTTTCAAAAGAAGGGGGGGGTGACTGAAAGAGCCAGCTCTGTTCTACAGAGTCTTGCCCTCATGACCTTGACATTTTTTAAACACGTTGCAAATAGCGTTTTAACATCATTACATCATTCATTTTTAATGTGTAAGAGTATATCACAGACATTTTGCAGACAAAATGTGTTTATGCGTCATGCAACATCCATATGAAAAGTTAATTTTAGATCAATACAGGACCTCACATATGAGAAATGGGAGGGTGTGACAGAGATTATTTGCAGTAATGTTAGTGAACTACTGTTGTGTTACATACTGAAAACACACGTCACTATCCCTGAATGTCAGATGTACACACATTTACCATTTGACCAAAGAAGGCATGAAAGAGCTGAGACTGAATCATAAAATCAAAGCTGGTCAGAACTGGGGCCCCCAAAATACATTTGGCCCAGGGCCCCCCAAAATCCTTAAAACGTCCCTGAAAGTTTCTCTTAAAATTACAAAGGCAGGCTCACAAAATGCCAACCAGCCATGTGCTGTTTAAACAGCCTGCGAATTGCTTGTCTTGATACTAAATAGTATGTATTCATGCACTACTATGTATTCAGGGCCGGCTTTAGCGCTAGTGGCGCCTGGTGCCAGAATCATTTTTGGTGCCCCCACACCCCAGGACTGCCTCCTCGGATTCTCTCACTACCACCAGGCATATGTGCTATTCATAAGTTAATTAATAAGTTATTGCTAAACACAGCGCCTCCCCATGAGGTCGGCGCGGCATCCATAGGTCAAGCATTCTAGTAAAAACCATTTGCGCACATTTTATCTTGGAAAGTGGTGTTTTGAGCTGTGTAATAAGCCTCTGTAATTTCACCACACCCACTCACAAACCTGCAGTTTACTAAACACTCTTTTTGTATTGAACATTATTTTCTGGATATACCCGGAATATGTGCATGGCGGGTCGATTCCAGAAATTTCCGTCAAGTGGTGGGGGGGCCCAACATCTAAAAAAATTCAGCTGGGGGGGCTCAGCCTACAAAAGTTTGAAGACCTCTGCTCTAGGGTGCAGGAGTTGGCCAGACGGAGGTAGTTTGTCCAGGATCCTTCCTGCACAGCACGCAGCATCTTGGTGTACACTGCATCTGTGGTGCCAGCCTCTTTCACGTCGTCCAGGGTCATGCTCTGGGGCAGGCTGCAAGGGATATTAGGTGTGCATATTGGTCGACATCCTCGGTCTCTTCTTGTACCTCCGCTGGAACGGGGTGTCTCGAGAGGAAATTAGCTGGGTTCTTAGCTCCTGGTCGATATACCACTTCCATTTCATACGGTTGTAGTTGAACTGCCCACCGCTCAATGCGCGAAGGTGGGTGAGGTGCCGCCCCTCTGAAAAGGGGCACATGGGGCTGATGGTCAGTGCCCATGTTGAATGGTTGTCCTTTTAGGTACACATGGAAATGGCTGCAGGCCCATCTGATGGCTAACGCCATCCCGCTCAATCTGAGCGTATCTTGTTTCTGTGGTTGTGAGAGACTTGCTGGCGAATGCAAGGGCCGCCCAGTGGCACGGTTCGCTTTCTTGAGCCAGTACAGCATCCAGTCCTATGGGGCTCGCGTCGACCAATACTTCAGTTCGCTTGGTCGCATCAAAGTAGGCTAGCGTGGCTTCTCCTAGGAGGGCATCCTTTATTCCTTGGAAGGCTTCCTCCTCTCTTGAGCCCCAGTGCCAGGTTGTATCCGTCCTTGGGAGGGCTCGCAGCGGTTCCGCTCGGGTGGCCAAACCAGGTACGAACCTCCCACAGTACGTGGCCATACCCAGAAAGCTTCGTACTTCTGTTGGTGTCGTCGGTGCGGGGCATCTTTGATTGCCTATGACTTCCTTGGGTCCACTTGGATGCCTTCCTGATTGAATACGTTTCCGAAATACTCGAGGGATGGTTGGAAACATTGGCATTTGTCCTTATGTAGAGTTGCTCCATACTTGCTGAGGCGCTTCAGTGTGTTGCAGAGGTGTCTATGTTGATCTGCGGCTGTTGCTGATTGGATGAGAATGTCGTCGCTCACGTTTAACACCCCAGGTAGACCTGACAATAGCTCCCGTATTGTGTTTTGGAATACTTCAGCTGCTGAGGATATTCCAAAGTTTAGATGCTTGTATCTTCAAGATGAGTGCTGAATGTGGTGATGTAATGACTTTCTTCGGATAGGGGCAGCTGGTTGATACCCCGAGTTCAAGTCGATTTTTGAGAACCATTTGGACCCTTTCACATCTGCGATGATGTCATCCATCGTCGGTGTTCTGTGGCGTTCTCTTCGGATAGCTTTATTTGGTAGTCTCAAATCAATGCAGAGACGTATGGCCCCTGGTTGCTTCAGCTTCTTGGCAATAACCATCGGGGACACCCAGGGCATGGGCCCAGATACTTTTTCGATGACTCCTTGCTTCTCGAGGGCTTCTAGCTCTTTCGCCACCAGTGGCCATAGGTGAAATGGGAATCTCCTATGCCGCAAGGCAACTGGGGTAACTGGCTTGTCAATGTGGAGCTTGATTGGGTCACACTTGATGCATCCAAGTCCTTGGAAGAGTTCGGGAAACTGGCTGAGTAGCTCCTCCACTTGGCATGCCTGGATCCTTCTTGCGAACAAGATGAGTCTGAGATCTTCTGCGGTGTGGCTGCTCAGGAGGGTGTCCGCTACCCTGTCAATGACATGGATGGTAGCCATTACCTCGAGGTCATCTCCTTTGATAGACACTGATATCTTGCTTTTTAGCGGGAGGGGTGCGTCAGCTCCATATGCGTAGATCCGGGTTTTCTACGGCACTACAGGAGGGAGAGGTCGTAGGCGTCGATACTGTTGGAGGCCCATAACATTCACCGTTGCTCCTGTGTTGATGACTGCTTTTATTTCTATTCCCGCAACGTGGACCATTCACGTTGGTTGTGGCCGGCAGAGTTGCTTGAGTTCCCTTGCAAAAGATACCAGGTACACCTCTTCCTCCTCGTCCTCTACTGTCGGTAGGTGCTTCACAGGCCTTCTCGGCATGCTTTCAGGTATCGCCGCGTCAGTCACGGGTAGTTGCCGGACGGCTCGCGTTGGGGGCTTCTGTCCACGGAAGTCTCGGTTCTGGTGCGTCTCCGGCAAACAGAGGCAAAGTGATTAGGTATCCCGCAGTTGGTGCAGGTCTTTCCTTGGGCGGGGCAGACTTTGGCAGCGAGTGGCTCATGACCTCAGTATCCACATATTGACTTTGAGGTGTCTGTATTCGATCTCCTGACTGTGTCTCCTCTGGGTCTTGCCCGAATGGCATCGGCGGGTTCCGTCTTGATGGCGTCGGACTTCGCTTGAGGTTTGATCAGGGCTTGATCCATCTCATTTGCTCTGGTGGCGGACAGGTCGTGTGATGTTGCTAGTATCACAGTGATATTTGTGCTTCCAACAAAATTTGGTTGCATCCCCCTTTGGGCACACTCTTTGAGCCTCCGTTGAGGTTAGAAAATGAATCGAATCCAAATCAAAAGTATTTTCTTAAATCAGTTCCTTTTTATTTGAAATTATTTTCATTTCAGTTTTCCTTCTTGTACATTGTTACTTCATTCATATATTCATGAGTCTCCAATGCATTTCGAACGTTACTCGCTCTTCATCAGGGAGCAATTCTACGATAAAGACATTATGAACTGTTTATATCATTTTGTGCTAACATTCAATCAAACTGTATATTATATACATTCAATGAGTGAAACAATGCCCTGTGTTCATTCTTTACTGTGCTCAATGTTACACGCAGTGAATACGTTGTGTATGTGCTCAACTCGCCCGTCTTGTAAAAATGGTCTAGGATTCTAAACTGTATACTCACGAGGGTGTTGCATTCAAATGCTTGCAACTAAAAGTTACGTGTGTGTGTGTGTGAACAAAAAACATGACCTTCATTAGAGAAATACTGGCGCTCAAAGCATTGTCGCGTCCGATTTTTAAATAAAGTGTTACCCCCGGTCTACTGCTTGCGCCCAAAACACACGTTGCAAGATACACTTACTCAAATATTAGTCTCCGCCGGCTGTGGGTAGGCTCCAGCAGCATGTTCGTGTTGTTTAGTGCGGCTTCGGTTATTATGAACCGAACGCTATGCTTTCCGTGTACGTGACGTAAGGCTGTGCAAGATCTTGCAAGTATCAGCATATCTTCAAGCGCGATTTTCGGCTGGCGTAAGATGAATCCTCTCAGCGTCTTGTCGCGGCACCCCTGGATTAGCTGTGCTCTGATCTCTTTTGGTTGGTCATCTTCGGTACATGTGCTGGCAACCTCCCGGAGTCATGCGTAGAATGTGTCCATCGACTCTCCCTCTCTCTGATGGGCTTGCCTGAGCTTGAATCATTCGAAATCAGGGTTCATCTGCGGGTCAAAATAGCCGTCAAAGCTGTTACTGCTGCGTCATAGTCATTCGCTCCCCCGGTGTTCGGCAGATGCTTGAAAAGCTTGAAGATCTCGTCCCCGGCGTAGTGTAATAGCAGGGACCTCTTTGCTGCATCGTCCTTCTCCCTGGTCGCGACGAAATAGTTGTTGAGGTGCTTGATCTGATGCGGGATCCTCTAATTCACTGAACGGGGTAGGACTCCTGAAGCTGAGTGCTGGAACGGCATGCGGACTGGCGCTGCTGCTTGTTAATCATCTCCCATGGCGTCCTGTTACAGGAGCTCCTGGATATGCTTGAGCAGGTGGGGTACCTCGTGCTCTGGATGTCCGCCTAGGTGAAGATGGCAACGGGTGACCCACGTGGCGCTCCGCTCTAGGGCCGGTCTCTTTTGTTTGACCTTCTGTTGGCTGGTCCGCCTTTTGCAGCTTCCCTGTGGGCTGGGGGTTCTCGGGGGTTCTCGGAAGCTCCCCTGTGCTCTGCGGTGTGCTTTCCGCCTCCTTTGTCCAATGCTGACCCAGTGATGGTGACTGCGTATCTTGATATCACTGCTGCCTGCGTGTGCCCTTCTTGCGTTTTCTGGCCCTGGGACTTCCTCTCTATTTCTTCCTCTTTTTTTTTTCTTTTTGTCACACTCTGTCCCTTTTCCTTCCCATTGTCTCTCTGGTGGGGCCTCTGGCAGCCTGCTACTCAACCTGGGCCTGCTGCTATGGACTTCACCGGGGGCGTGGCCAACGTGCCCCATGTGTGGCCATTAAGTACCTTGCTCCCTTCCCGGGCTCCTTGACTCAGCGCACTTATTTATTTATTTATTTATTTTATGCAATTTTTAAAGCGCGCAAATACCCAGATGGGTGTCTCGGCGCTAACGTAACAGAACCCTCACTGTGGCAGAAAAATAATTTATGCTGAGAACAACCATGTTTTAAGTTTTTTTCTGAAGTTGATGAGCGTGGGAGCGGTTTTGATATGGAGGGGTAGCGTATTCCAGAGTTTGGCTGTCGAGATGGTAAAGCATCTGTCTCCCCAGTTGGCCCTTCGTGTGCGTGGAACCTTCAGCAGATGGGCTTGAATGTTCGAGCGGGCAAAAGGCTTTTTTAGAAATAGTGGGCCTAGGTTGTTGATGGCTTTGTAGGCGATGCATAAAGCCTTAAATTTAGTCCGGCTCCTTACTGGGAGCCAGTGCAGCTGTCGAATATACGGGGAGATGGATGTGAACTTGGGGATGGTTAGTAGGGTCCTGGCCGAGGCATTTTGGACCAGCTGCAGTCTGGTGAGGACCTTTTCTTGGGCATTCAATAGGAGGGCATTGCAGTAATCTGTTCTTGAGAAGACCAGAGTACTGATTAACGTTTTGCCCGCAGAAGGAGGTAGGTAAGGAATTAGTTTTTTGATCCTCTTTAAGATATAAAAAGATGAGGAGACCACGGAGTTGGCATGTTGGTGGAAAGTCATTTTGTTGTCAAATATGACTCCTAGGTTACGTACCTTGGCCACCGGTTGGGGAGGCGTTCCCATCTCAGGTGGCCACCATTGGAGGGA
This sequence comes from Lissotriton helveticus, assembly GCF_964261635.1. NCBI lineage: Eukaryota > Metazoa > Chordata > Amphibia > Caudata > Salamandridae > Lissotriton > Lissotriton helveticus. The sequence goes on along the minus strand of NC_136063.1, from coordinate 594,420,015 downwards.
CCAGATAGGTTCCAGTTTCCCGAATGTCATCACCTCTGTCTTGTCAGAGTTTAATTTAAGACAGTTTGATGACATCCATGAACTTATTGCTCTTTATTCCTAAGGCTGAGACACGGTCGATCAAGGTGACATGATCGACCGTGTCAAAGGCTGCGGAGAGGTCCAAAAGTATTAGTACCGCGGCTCCTCCCTTATCCATTGTAATCCTTATCTCATCTGCTGCTTTTAATAGCGCTGTCTCTGTTCCATGACCCTGTCTAAACCCGAATTGGGTGTCATCAAGTAGGTTGTTGTCGTTTATAAATTTCGATAGTTGTGTATTCATGATTTTTTCGAACATTTTTGCAGGGAAAGGAAGACAAGCAATGGGTCTGTAGCTAGCGGGAAGGAGAGGATCTAAAGTAGGCTTTTTTAAAAGTGGCTTGATAATGGCCTCCTTCCAAACAGATGGGTATATGCCAGTTGAAAACATTGCATTGCAAATGTTGGTCAAGGCAGGGGAGATGGCTTCAGGGATGAGATTAAGTATGGCGGGGGGGCAAGGGTCAAGTGGTGACCCAGATTTAGTGCGAGCAACAAGATGTCGGATATGTTCCTGCGTAGTAGCTTCGAAGACAGGAAAGTTTGGTGCCTTATTGGGAGGGGGTACCATGGGGGTGGGAGAAGAGGGAGAGTGGGAGAAGGTTGAGAAAATGGCATTAACTTTGTTTTCGAAAATTTGGCTAAAGAATCCGAGAGAGACTGTGATCCATCTAAGCGCGGGCCCGGCGGGTTGGACAGATGAGTGACCACCTGGAATAGTTCTCTTACGGAGTTTTTCGCCTGGTTAATTTGGGAAGTATAATAGAGAGTTTTTTCCGATGTGATAAGTTTTTAATATTTGGAGAGAGCGTTTTAGTAGGCAGTTTTGTCGATTGGACTGTAATGGCGGCGCCAGTGCCTTTCCAGGTTCCTGCAATGTTGTCTTTGCAGTCGTAGGGATTCCGTAAACCAAGGGGCCGGGGGGAGCTTTCTACTGCGGTAGGAGGTTTTGATCGGAGCTAACTTATTACAAGCTGTATTTAGGTTGCTCAGATAATTGATGGACGCTAATGTAGGATCCTGTTCATTAGGGATAATACTGTCGAGCATTATCTCCGCAAGATGGTCGGGGTTAATATTTTTCCAATCTCTGAAAGTGACAGGGGAAGAGGATATGGAGGGAGGTGTGAGGGGGTTAATTTTAATGGGAAAGCAGATGGCTGCATGATCCGTCCAAATAAGAGGGATTACCTTAGAGACAGATATATGCGGATTGCTGGTAAATAGTCCATCTAAGGTATGTCCCGCTTGATGAGTGGGTTGCTTGACAATTTGCAGAAAACCGGCTGCAGCTAGGTCATTGATTAACAGCGAGGTGTCAGGGTCGTCAATTGTTTCGAGATGAAAGTTAAAATCTCCCAGTAAGGTGAAGTGCGGAGATCCTACTGAAGCCTCAATTAGGTTACTAACATTCGCGAGGAATTTCGACCTAGACCCGGGGGGGCGATAGATTAACATACCTTTGAATGATTGTTTACCAGAGAGGCCAATGGTGAAGGAAAAAGCCTCACACTCAGTATAGTTAGGTTCCTCAATTGTAACTTTGAAATGGTCTTTATAAATGATGGCTATACCTCCACCCTTTCTTTTAGGTCTATCTAATCTGCTTACGCAGTAGTTTGTCGGAGTGGCCGCTCTGAAATCTGGGCCAGCAGAGTCATCCCCCCATGTCTCCATAATGAATATTAGATCCAAGTTATGTGAATCGATTAATTCTGAGATTTCAGTTTTGTGTTTGGGGAGAGATCGCACGTTTATAAGAGCTGCTAACACCTGTCGGGGGGAAGTAGTGGAGGTGGTAGGGATATCCCCAATACAAGTAGGATATTTGTGAGGACCAATGCTAGAGTTGGTGTATACCAAATGTGGTAAGGCATGGGGCACCTCCGCTGCGGCCCTAAGATTTAGTAGTTGGACGGAGGTGTAAGTGAGTACCTCCGTATTGAGCAACGGGAGCGGCACAGGTGAATCAGGGGGGGTGGCCCTAGGCCCGGCCTTGACACGGACGAGCGCAGATGAGCTTGCCTTATGCGCTCCTTCGGCGCGCAATCGTCGCGCCCGCTGCGCTCATCCGCTGCGCTTCCGGTTGGTGAGCATGATTTATGATGAGGGAATAGTGACGAGGCGAGGGGGCGTGGCCAGCGTGAGTGGGCGTGTCCGCTGGTCGAGGAATGGCAGAGTCGTTACTCCAACACTCACCCGCAGCAGCGTGCAATCGGCTGGGCGGGGTGTCGGGAAATGAGAGGCAGTGGCCGAGGGGTAAGTGGCAGTAAAATACAAGTTATCACACACAATATTTTTAAAAATAAGATCGAGTAAGAAACTCCCGGCTTCTGCCTCAGGAGTGAGTTCTGAAAACACTGCGCTAGCAGTCAGCGCGCGTTTAAATAATGTGGTGAGGGGGCGTGGCCAGCGTGAGTGGGCGTGTCCGCTGGTCGAGTAATGGCAGAGTCGTTACTCCAACACTCACCCGCAGCAGCGTGCAATCGGCTGGGCGGGGTGTCGGGAAATGAGAGGCAGTGGCCGAGGGGTAAGTGGCAGTAAAATACAAGTTATCGCACACAATATTTTTAAAAATAAGATCGAGTAAGAAACTCCCGGCTTCCGCCTCAGGAGTGAGTTCTGAAAACACTGCGCTAGCAGTCAGCGCGCGTTTAAATAATGTGGAGAGGGAGCGTGGCCAGCGTGAGTGGGCGTGTCCGCTGGTCGAGGAATGGCAGAGTCGTTACTCCAACACTCACCCGCAGCAGCGTGCAATCGGCTGGGCGGGGTGTCGGGAAATGAGAGGCAGTGGCCGAGGGGTAAGTGGCAGTAAAATACAAGTTATCACACACAATATTTTTAAAAATAAGATCGAGTAAGAAACTCCCGGCTTCCGCCTCAGGAGTGAGTTCTGAAAAACTGACCTCTTTATGGCTCTCCACCTCGTGCGCGGCTTTCTCCTCGGTGGGGGCGGGGCGCACACTCACACCGGGAGCTCAATCAATTCCACGCTGCGTGGCGTGCAGCTCTAGATGCGGCCGCGGTGCGGGCCGGGCCGGGCCGTGCCTTGTTGCGAGCGAGGGTCCGACTCCCTCAACTCGTTGCCAGTGTTGCGCTGGGGCCTAGGGGCACAGATAGACACAGCGCGGGGGCAGGCGTGCACAGGTGAGGAACACACAGAGCCCACTCTCTTTATTCTCGGTCGGAAGTGACGACCTTTTATTTTAACCCCGCAGGTCACGCCGGGCCTGCGGATGTAGTGGGTGCGTGTTAGTTGGCCACTAGACCGCCAACTGTTACGCTCATGACCCCACAATATTTATACCAATAAATAACACCTAAAATCAAAATGTAATTGGAGAACAGCATATACACAACCTAATAAATGATACTCTATTAACAGTCCTCTATGTCAAGGTGGTTAGGGAAATGTTATATATGATTTCAACTGTAAGATATTTTACAGCATTTGTAATTGCACCTGTTTCATTAATGGTGAGAGTATAACCATCACATTTGGTGTGCGAGCTAGGGTCGCAATCTATAATTTACACAGCAGCCAATCAAATCATAACTTGTGAATGTCAATGATTTTTCGGTTTCGGTTTTAAAAATAACCATATAACCAATAAGCACATTAAAAACCTCAGAAACCAATTTGAAAACACAGTTAAACATACGCTAACGTGTTATAATTAAAGCTAACCATACAATAACTTTAACCTTCTTTTTATTCAGTGAATATCACATGGCTATTACCATTAAGGTACAGCTCCATATGGGCAAATCCACTAGCCGGGGATCAAATTGCATCAGCAGAAATTTCCCTTCCAGCACACAGGAATCAGTCAAAGTGGAGGGCAATATTAATGCTTCCATCAAGTTATGGAAAAATGTAACTGATGCCCAGAAGCAGCTCTTTCTGTGGTAAACTAAATGATGTGTATGAGATACATACATATTTATAAGGAAATTAAGGATCATAATACGGATATTCTGTCCCTGTAGTCTCTTGTGGAACTGATACAACGCTGTTGTTAAAGCATCATCTTTCAAAAATTAAAAGAGACGAAATGTGAGGTCACAGGTTTTTGTATTTACTCAAGACATCAATCTAAACCACTTTAGCATCTTAATGAAGAACCTGTGTACTTAGGGGATACAAGTGGGTCTTTGACAGAGGAAGAGACTTTTTGTGCAGTTGGATATGTTTATACTATAGCAATATAAGAAGCAAGTCACGCTACCCACCCACTGGGAAATGCCGGTGTTCTTTATGAGGAAGAAAGGACTGGGTAAAACATCACTTTCTTAAATGTTTACCTTAAGGCACATACTGAAGCCCATAGAAAAATAACGTCTCTTGATACTGTAAGTAACCTTAGTTTTGCATCCAATTAAGAGCTTAGAAAATGGGATCACATTGTTATAGAAAGGTATATAGTCAATAGGTGGGCTCAAAACACGAACATAAGAATACAGAAGTTATCCAGATAGTTGAAGAGACAGGTTTATCCGCAGAACAAATTGATGTGTGATCCTTAGAAGCAATCATGAAATACTTGTGGTTGATTTTTTGCCTCTCCAAACTACTTTCCTTCTGACTTCCTGCCATGGGTCATTTAGAGCCTGGTGGGCAACCCGTCATCCTGTTGTGTCGGAGGGATTGGTATCTGCTCCTCTGGTGAACGAATATCTGCCAGGGTCTAATTGGCTTCCTAGGTCTCACTGCTTTCACAGAATTTGCAGGTAGGTAGATCTGCTGAAGGCAGAAAAGTATGCCAAGAGGGTGGCATGTTTTTTGATCCCACTTGGAACCCTTTTTTTGTTTTAGCAGAGCAAACAATAACAAAGACCCTGATGTGCACAGAGTCTTCTCTGTATGTGGTAGCTACTGAGATCTTCTCATGGGCCTGACATTGAGGACGCTTCAGGCAAAACATGTGATGTCAACCCACCCTTAAATAAATCAGGGTAACCATCACTGTGATTTGGCGGCCAAGTGGGGTTAAGCTGTCAGCTCAAGGGATCCAGACATCAGAGCAAGCTGAGATTCTGCCATCTTAAATCCTGAGAGTTCCCTCAGTTCTACATTAGGTGCGGGAATAGTGGTTTTGGTGGGGCAGACCTCTCACATTTAGATTATGTTCTTAAAACTGCTTTCATGTAGTTGTTTTAGTGCACAAAAGAATCTTGTTAAGGATATGTGGATATGTTGATAGTTCAAGTTGCACATATTGGTGCCCAAACTGACTTGGTGCAGAGAAGATGAGTTCTTGGGATCTAATGCAGAGCATCAGGATCTGAAATTTAAGCTGTCTTCTGAAGCGCTCAATGTTGGTTCTTGCAAATCCATTTGTTGTGCTAAGAATCACATGCTTTAAAACAGATAGGGTGTGTGTAGCCTAAAATTCAACATGGTTACTGAAATCTCATAACAGAAGTGAACTCTTTCAAGTGCTAAATTTTCAGTGCTAAATCTAACCGAAGCTATTAAATCCCAAAGCATATGAGATCTCAAGTAGTTGTGAGAGGAAATAAGGCCTCACAATTTACCATTTTTTGTGGCAGGGTAGAATGAGAGAACAAGATAGCCATCAATGCCTTTAGAGAGATCTTACTTTTCTAGGGCTCTGAAGTGTGAAACAATACCCCATAAGATACCAAAACCATATCTACTTGCCAAAATCTTAGGTTCTATGCAATGCACTCATACAGGTTCCAAAAATAAAAGTGAAGCAAGAAAAGCAAAGAAGATGAGGCAGCAGAAACATTTAGGCATTTCAGACATTAAGCCACATGAAACACAATTGCAGTCATTTACATTGGGTGAGAGGTCTGTCACTTCCCGGGGTGGGACTGATCTGGTTTAGCAGAGCAGCATGTGTCCCTTTGGGAACATCAATCTATCAACAATGTTTGGCTTCACTTTTTATTTACAGACAAGCAGCACATACCGTTTGCAGTGGATAACTGGGACATTGCACTCTCTGGAGGTTGCAGTCTTGCTCCCTTAATCATTCTCAGTAGAGTCTTTCTCCTACTACTGTGATAGATTGGGTTTTGATGCCACTTACCCATTTCTAATTCTAGCACATCTTGAGTGGGCTATTACCAGGTGCTCCGAGAGCTCTTTGGAAAGTTTGCAAGCTGATGCTGCAGCTCAGACACATACTAAGAAGATTGCTAGAATTCTTCTTCATGCTTAGCTCCATGCAGCATCAGTTCTGGCAAGTTTGCTTGACACATGTTTGACTAATTACTCCATGCCATTTTTACTCTTTGCATTACAGAACAAGTGGACTATTATAAATCTAGGACTAAATGACTACGCGTCCTAGAGTACAAAGAAACGCCTGAACTGGAGCTACTAATCACACTTCAAACTGGGAAATGTGGCAGCTATGCCAATGATATCTTGGTTGGACAGAATCAGGCTTCCAGAAGATATACCTGTACTGGGCCTGTCCCTAGTGAAGCAGCAGTAAAACAAAAGCAGTGCCTGCCATATAGCCCTCCCCTACTCCCTAGAGTAGCCGTAACTGTGGTAGCATTGGTGTTTTGCTAATGCGGCCTTAAACATGCGGTGAAATGTTCAATGTACTTGATTCAAATGCAACATAGAACACTTTGTTTCTTGTGCTGGGAAGAAAGGGACAATCATCGTTATACTTCTTGAACCCTTGCTAAGTAAGGCTGCACAAGGAAGTACACCTTATGGCTACACAGTCGCACTCCCATTGGTTCAGAACTTTAAATCTGCTCTGCCCATTGCTATTGGTTATCAATTACGAAATGCCCTCCCAATCAGGACCACTCTATTATTAAATTACTTGGTTCACTTTTGCACAGTAAAAGTCTTAATTGGAAAACGTTAACTGAATATTATTAATTGGGTCTGTTCAGAGAATCGTTCTATAAGGGAGCACTTTCCCTGATTATCAACTTAGCCATGAACTTTGTGAACCAAGGTATCTGCCTTTTTTCTGGGGGCTACAGCCAAGGGCCAACAAGCCCTCCAAAAGTGAGAATGTTAAGGTTTCCTAATAACCAGGAATCTAGGCATGTGATGGGAAGCTGACCTCATCAAGCCTCACTGACTCTAAGGTAGACTAGGATGAGCCGTCAAGGGAGGGGGTGTAGGGCACAGTTATCAGAGATGCAGCAAAGAAGTCGATGTCAGACTGTGGGTTAACTCCGATTTAATAACAACTCATTGGTACATGCAAATATATTTACTTTATAATTGGTATATATCATAGAAAGTACACAGTGAAACATAGATAATAAAAACAACACAGCATTAAAACCTGGGCCCCGGGCTCCGCACGCTCTAAAATACTCATGATTACTGAATGGGAGACTGTGTCACAATCTTGCAATAAAAAACAATAAACAGTTAAATAATGTTCGTGAGCAGTGGATTAACATGGTCACTAGCTGTCTGCCATCAGTACTTTTCAAAATGGAAGATTCACAAGTCCTCCCATTAACATCAACCGTATGTTACAAAGTAAGTAACCTGCAAAGAAAGTGGACAGTGACTCGGAGATCAGAGTGTGTGTTTATTTACTTGCTCCAGGAAAGTAATTACATCTCTTAGTATTAGGGTTAGTGAAATCATTTGCCCTAACATAAAGATATCTTGCGACATAAAGGCCCTAGATGTTCAGTCAGTGGCTCCCTAGGCAAGGGTAGGACTGACTCAATGATAAGGTGCGTGAGACCACTGCCTGTGGCTTTAGTCTCACTTACCCTTTCTGTGGACCAAAGGGCTCATCTCAGGCCACCAAGACTCTGTATATGGCTATTTGACATCCCACGGAGCAGCACAGGGGCAGGATTGAGGACAATTTCCTCAGCGTTGATTGACCGCAAGGACAACCCTTGATGCTGGCTCATGGGGCACGCTAGATTTCAGATCTATAGACCGAATCAGGTCCTTTTTTCTAAATAGTAGGGTCCATTCAAACCCTTATGATAAATAGAGTAGCCGATTTTTGCTACTTTATTTTAGGACAATAGGGTATACAACCTAGTGAGTTACTTAAATACCAATTTTTTTAGTAGGGACTAACATAGGTCCTGATGAGTAAGCAGTAGGGGACTGCTTACGAAACATGTCGACCAAGTAGGGCGCACCACTGCCCTACTACCAACCCCTTTTTAATATCTCCAGCTAGAGAAGCGAATAAATAATTTTTTCTACTAGCCAGGACATTTTTTTAAATCTTATATATTCCTACACATAAGTCCCTACACATCCTCAATCACTCACATCTCCTTCACACCACACATAGCCTATTCTCATAAAACCAAGTGCTCCCGCGTAGTTCGTAGGTCGCAGAACGCCCCGCCCCGTAGAGGGACGGGAAGACCCCTATAATGAAGCATGACACTAAGGGATTCTTAGTGTGTGAGGGGTATTTTAAAAACACATAGTGCTTGCCTTTGCTATCAGCAAAGAACAGCCTCTTCACCCACCCTTCCCTGAATAAACCAGAAAAACCAAACTGATAATTTATTTTCCTTATCACATTGATAGAATCCCATTGTTTATACACATATTTGACAAACCAGCCAGGCTGCTGGACAGCCACAGAAGCTGTGTCAAAAAAGAGAGAAAAAGCATAGAATGATAAAAGATGGGACAGTGAGGGAGTGTACTCGCCAGGCAGGGCCCTTATTCAGCTCACCTGCACTTGACAACAGATGATGTCTTTGCCAGCCCTCCTGTGATCTCTGGTTAGGGATTCTTCTAAGTGCTGTGTCTATGTGTCTATATGTGACTGGAATATTTGGGCTGGCTAGAGACATCCATAAAGTCAAGGTCAGCAGCGACAGAGCATGGTAGCAGAGATTCAGCAGCCTATAAAAAGTGAGTACAACTCCTCCCCACATTCGGGAATCACCAACACCAGCAGGGTCCACATAGGTCTAGTTCTAATAGGTATTTCAGAAATACTCTATCAATGGCACACATGTGCACTTGCACCAGGGTACAGAGACCCTGCTGCAACTGTACCTGTTGCACTATTAGAGCAGAATACCTCTACCCCAGGTCAATCAATCAATCAAAGCATTTATAAAGCGCACTACTCACCCGGAGGGTCTCAAGGCGCTAGGAGAGGGGGGGTTTGCTACTGCTCGAACAGCCAGGTCTTGAGCTGCTTCCTGAAGGCGAGGTGGTCCTAGGTCAGGCGGAGGTGGGTCGGGAGGGAGTTCCAAGTCTTGGCGGCCAGGTAGGAGAAGGACCGCGAGGGCGTGGCCGGTTGATCGAAGCTGGCATGTGGGAGCGTAGAAGTTGAGGCGGCTGCTGAGGTATCCTGGTCCTTGGTTGTGTAGGGCTTTGTGTGCGTGGGTGAGGAGACGGAAGGTGATTCTCTTGTTGACCGGGAGCCAGTGAAGGTCTCGCAGGTGTCCGGATATGTGACTGCGGCGGGGGATGTCCAGGATAAGACGTGCTGAGGCGTTCTGGATCCGCTGGAGCCTCTTCTGGAGTTTGGCGGTGGTACCGGCGTAGAGGGAGTTGCCGTAGTCCAGACGGCTGGTGACGAGGGCCTGGGTGACCGTCTTCCTGGTTGCGGTGGGGATCCACCTGAAGATCTTACGTAGCATGCGCAGGATGTTGAAGCATGACGAGGAGACGGCGTTGATTTGTCTTGTCATGGAGAGGGAGGAGTCCAGGATGAAGCCCAGGTTACGTGCGTGGTCCGTAGGTTTCGGTGCGCTGCCCAGGGCGGGGGGCCACCAGGAGTCGTCCCAGGCGGAGGGCGAAGATCCCAGGATGAGGACTTCCGTCTTGTCCGAGTTCAGTTTCAGGCGGCTGTTCATCATCCACTTGGCTACGTCTGTCATCCCTTCGTGTAGGTTGGCTCTGGCGGTGGCGGGGTTGTTGGTGAGGGAGAGGATCAGCTGGGTATCGTCGGCGTAGGAGATGATGTTGAGGTTGTGATTGCATGCGATGGCTGCGAGGGGGCTCATGTAGATGTTGAAGAGGGTTGGGCTGAGCGAGGAGCCTTGAGGGACGCCGCAGATGACTTCGGTGGCTTCTGATCTGAACGGGGGGAGGCGGACTCTCTGCGTCCTTCCGGTGAGGAAGGAGATGATCCACTCCAGTGCCTTCTCCTGGATTCCGATGTTGCTGAGGCGCTGCACTAGGGTACGGTGGCAGACAGTGTCGAAAGCCGCGGAGAGGTCTAGGAGGATGAGGGCCGCTGTTTCTCCGTTGTCGAACAGAGCTCGGATGTCATCGGTGGCTGCGATCAGGGCGGTCTCGGTGCTGTGGTTGGCCCGGAATCCAGACTGCGAGGGGTCGAGGGATCCGTTTGTCTCGAGGAAGGCGGCCAGCTGTTTGTTGACGGTCTTCTCGATGACTTTTGCAGGAAACGGGAGCAGCGAGATGGGGCAGTAGTTCTTGAGGTCGGTGGGGTCGGCTGATGGCTTCTTTAGTAGAGCACTGAGTTCGGCGTGCTTCCAGCTCTCCGGGAAGGTAGCGGTGTCGAAGGAGGTGTTGATGATGTCCCGCAGGTGGGGTGCGATGACAGCGTCGGCTTTGTTGAAGACGTGGTGAGGGCAAGGGTCGGTCGGAGATCCAGAGTGGATGGAGTTCATCGTGCGGATGGTGTCTTCGGTGCTGATCGGGGTCCAGGCGCGGAGGGTGGTGGTGGGGGGCGGTGGTTCGGTCGTGGCGTGCATTGGTTGAGTGCCGAAGCTGTTGTGTATGTCCGCGATCTTGTTGTAGAAGTAGGCGGCCAGGGAGATGCAGAGGTCTTGTGAGGGGGCGGTGTCGTTGATTCCGGCGTTGGGGTTGGAGAGCTCTTTAACGATGTTGAAGAGTTCCTTGCTGTTGTGTGCGTTGTTGTCCAGTCGTTCCTTGAATGCAGTTTTCTTGGTGGCGTGGATCAGTTGGTGGTGTTTTCGGGTGGCGAGCTTGAGGGCAGTCATGTTGTCCTGCGTTGGGTCTCTGCGCCAGGCTTTCTCGAGGGCTCGGCAGTTCCTCTTGGAGCTCTTGAGTTCGTCGGTGAACCATGGGGCTTTCTTGCTGCCGGGTCTGCTAGGCGGGGTCCTCAGAGGGGCGAGGTCGTCTGCGCAGTTGCTGATCCACTTTGCGAGGTTGGTGGCCGCCTGGCTGGGGTTTGTTGCGCCGGTGGGGGGGTTCTTGCTCAGGGAGGTCGCGAGCTGGTCGGCAGTGATCTTGTTCCAGCTTCTGCGTGCAACCTGTTGCTGGTGGTGGTGGATCGTGGTCCTTCTGAAGCTGAAAGTGGACGCAGCTGTGGTCCGTCCAGTGGAGTCCGGTGGCGTGGCTGAAGGTGATGTCCTTGCTGGATGAGAACACGGGGTCGAGTGTGTGTCCGGCGTAGTGGGTGGGGGTGGTCACCAGCTGCTTGAGTCCGAGGTTTGCGAGGTTGTCCAGCAGGGTGGTGGTGTTGCGGTCGTTGTTGTTCTCCAGGTGGAAGTTGAGGTCCCCGAGGAGGATGTAGTCAGCGGAGGGGAGGGCGTGCGGGCTGATGAAGTCGGCGATGTCTTCGCTAAATTGTGTGCGTGGTCCCGGGGGTCTGTAGATGAGGGTGCCTCTGAGGGTGGTCTTGGAGTTGATGTGGATCTGGAAGTGCAGGTGTTCGGCGGGTGCGAGGGTGTCGTCGGTGTTGGTCGTGATGCGGATGGTGTTCTTGTGGATGATGGCGATGCCTCCTCCTGTCTGGTTGACGCGGTCCCTTCGGGTGATCTTGTATCCGTCCGGGATGGCGATGGCGATGTCGGGCGCTGAGGAGGCGTTCATCCAGGTTTCCGTGAGGAAGGCGACGTCAGGGGCTGTGGTATCGAGCAGGTTCCAGAGCTCGACGGCGTGTCTGTGGACGGAGCGGGTGTTGAGCAGGATGCACTTCAGGTGGCTGCTGCTGGTGCTTGTCTTGGTCGGTGCTGGTGTAGGGCAGGTCCGGATGCAGGTGAACTTGCAGGAGTGGCAGCAGAAGGGCCCGTGGGTGCGTCTCGGGTTGGCTCGGTAGCACTTCCGGATCCGGCCGGCGTTGAGTGCGTTGAGCTCGGTGGTGTCGTAGGTCCGGCGGGTGGGCTGGTGTCTGCGGGGGCAGGGGGTCCTGGCACTGGGCGCGGGCCAGGCGCGGACGGGCGCAGACGGGCTTACCTTTGGCGCACCTTCGGCGCTCAGTCGTTCAGGTGTTCAAATCAGAGCCCCTGTACACCAGGAGTTGTGAGAGTCAGTGATTATGAAAGTGCAAGTGTGTGTAAGTGGATTTGTGGGTGAGTAACAGTGAATGTGAAGATATGGATACATTTGTGTGTGAGGGTAACCTACATTTTGAAGATCATGAGGTGAATCCGTGACAAGTATTACGCCCACCAGTTTCAGGGTTCCCCAGACACCACTGGGAATCAGGTGCTGGTCATAGGAACCAGCAATTCATGATACCTCATGAGGAGACAGACGGAGCAGCAGGGCAAGGTTTAAGAGGGAGACCCACTTCAAGCCCTTTCCCAGCTTCTTGATAGGACTGGAAGCACAGCCCTATCAGAAGCTGGTACAGTGCTGGGGGTCCTGTCCCTGCTCCTCGGTGTGTCTCTCCATTGGCCTCAGGGATGCAATGATATGCAACCAGACAGCTACATTTTATTAGCTGTAATGTGGTGCCTGAGACATGCGCAGCATTGTCTTATAAATAAAGTGGAGTGTGCGTGTGTGAAGGGAACGTAGTTGAACTAGACTTCTCAGACATGCGCAATCCAGGTTTTAAACAACACTCTGCAGCTCCATCGACGCTCAGCAGCCTCCTCCGTCTCATCAGAAGTCTGGTGAGGGAGCCGAGAGGGCTGACCTGTGCACTGCAGTTCATGTAAACTCGAAAGTCATGTTTGCATCAAAACTGCTAAATTAGATAATCACAAATGTAAAAAATAAGTTTAGCGCACAGGTGGTAGTGCGATCCCCAAGAGTCCCTGAAGAGGAACCGCCCATTCAGTTTTCCAATGATCCCTGATACACACCCTCCTTCGGTAGTGGAAGAAGCAAAGAGAACTTCTCTGAAGAGCTGGGACAGTTGATTAGATAGCTTTAGAACTTCTCAGTGTGGCTGTAAGAATCTTTATGGGACTGTATGATTATTTCTAAGCAGGACAGCCACACTTTGAGAACAAGTAATATTACTTCTCACTGGCTAGAAGTAGGATCAGTTCCTTGGTGATGGGAGGCAAGAGGTGAGCCAGTTTTGTCAGTTTGGGGCAGTCTTTTCTCTCGGCTCATCATTTGATGTGGTGTAGGGCCGAGTGTCAACGGTATTCTGGAGCATTTTGTTCATAGTCTTTGTAGGTTGTACATGGCGTTTAGAAGATGGTCCTTTGCTCAACGAGTAGCTAGTATACTTTATTCACGGTTGAGGTGGCCAGCCATGGCCTCTGGGGATGCTGACTGGTTTAGGATACACTGCAGTGTCTGGGTGTCTTTGCTTAATGCCCCGGCATAGCCAGTATTACAGTAGTCTCTTTCATATAATATTGAAGCCTGGGCCATCTCTACTCTTCACTTCTCTTTTAGTGGCATTACCCTCCTCTGAATTATGATGTGAAGGCCAAGGTTTTGCACGCCGACTGAAATCTCTTGGTGGCAGCGGTTTTGTTTCGACCCCGATTCTTCATTTACCCAAGAAATCCTATCTTTGATGCATTTACTAATCCCCACAAATTCAGTATCGGTCAATTGAGGCGCTGTCTTTTACGCAGAGCAAAATGCATCTAGACACTCAAAGACATTGATATTGATTTGGTGTTTGGACTGTCTTCCAGCTTTGGTGTGGATTTTCACGTGATCTACATATAACTGGTAATGCAGTTTGTATGGGAAGCCACCCATACAGCTTGTGCTGTGCAGTTATATACAAGGGGGGGCCAATAGGCCCCCACGCAAGCATGGCGGGGCCCGGTCCCTCCCACACCCCGTCCCTTTCGGGGCCGCTTGCCCCGCCCCCTCGCCCCGGAAGTACTGGTGTGCTTCCGGGGCGAGGGGGCGGGGTCGCGGCGGCGAAAGGGTAAAAAGCCTGGGGAGCGCGGGAAGCGGCCTCTTTGTGCCCGCGCTCCCAGGCTCGCTCCTCGCCGCCCCATCGTGGGGCCGTGTAATTTTCCCCACCCTCCATCCCTTGTTAGCAGACCTTGGGGCCGGGCAAATGGTAAGAATCAGGTTTGTCAATGTGCCGGACTATAGATTTAGGGGTTTGATCCAGTAGGCCTTGAATTTCCCGTTTACTGGAAGGTGGAACAGATGTAAATATTTTATGCAGTGCCGTGATATTTAACTAATTCTCTCCTTAGGCCTTTTTCCCGCTTACAGGAATAACTGTATATGTATATGTTTGTGCTTTGCTGTGTATTAACAATTTTCTCCTTAGGCCTTTTTCCTTTTAGAATAGCAATGTCGTATTTATTATGTGTGTCTGGCGGTAAGGTCATTAATCGGTGAGCAGCATTTTAAGGTCCTTACGGGGGGGCGGACCCATTCACGAAAGGGCCGCCCGCGGGAGGGGCCATTGGTCTCTCTCAGAACTTCAGGGGCAGGATATGATATCCCGTTTTAAAGGGTGCGGGGGAGGGAGTCTACGCTTTCCTCAGGCTGGTAGCCACCCCTCACAACACTATGACGTCACTAAGGTGCGCGAGTGTCTGGGCCCTCCTGTTATGGTTAAATGGAGTTCGGGGAGCGCACGTGGGTGTAACGTGCCCTGGGTTGCGCATGCGCATCTTCAACGTGAGCGCAGCTGTAAAAGGATCTGACACCGGTTGGCGACCTTGCCGTAGGACTTTATTAAAATTATTAAAAATATTAAAAATATTAGAATGCAGTTTAATTTTCAGGATGATTAGATTACGTTAGGAGACACGCTGTACTAGCTATTTGTTAAGGTTAGCCCATCATACCATGTCGAAACGGATGTCAATCTAATATTCTGAAAAGTGTGCATTTTAATGATTGTCAGAAATGTTTATTTGATTAAAATTTTTGATTTGTTTTTATATTTTAATAAATACGGCCGGGGGGGGGCCCCGTACCCCCCCTTGACTTCCAAAGACCCCCATGTGTTGACTGGTTGAATTGGGTAATTCAGTCGGTGTTCAAGGGGGGAGGTGGCCGGCAGTCCAAGACCATGATGTAAGAAGGCTCTCTTGCAGCCATTAAATAGTTAAGGAGACAGTGAGGAGCTGCACTCTGCTCTCCTGTTTTTTCACTGGAGAACGCGTGTGCTTCTATGTATTTATAGAGCAAGAAACTTGCTAGGAAGTAAGTTTGGGGGGCTGGAAAACAAAACAAGATTATGAACACAGAGTAGGATTTTATACATTTAAAGTGCAGAATTAGCAGAACTGCGGGTCAGATCAATCCCATTCAGAGAGGTCTGGAAAATAGAGCAGCAGAGGAAAAAGATGTGAGAAATTGAGTCGTTCTCCACAGGTAGCATCCATCTTCCACTTTACAAACACAATTCCTAAAATTAAATGTTTGGGAACAGTGACAGCTAAAGCTAGCAAGAAGTGCACTTGCAATGTTGCAATTTTTGTAAATCATACACCCTCTTTCTAATATTCGCAAAAAGTATACCAGCACCACCGCACCTATGGCTGTGAGTCCTCCACAAGGGTGGAGGATTAGGAAGAAAAAATCACGATTGTGCCCTCAACATTCTGCTAACCATTCCCGAGCAGGTTTGGAATACTGGAAATGTGGCTAATCTCAATGTACTTCCACTTTGGTGTGTTTAGTAACATTTTTCAAGCTCACACAAGTGAATAAATTCCATAAGCGAATTTCTTTATGCGTTTTCTCAACCAATGAGCTCTCCCGAGGGCAGATTCAGACACTACTATCTGGAAATATCGCCTGATGTGGTTGAGAACTCATATTGCAAATATTGCAGATTTTAGGCCAGACTGCAGAAGGGAAAACAATCAATCAATCAATCAATCAAAGACATTTATAGAGCGCACTACTTACCCGGAGGGTCTCAAGGCGCTTGGGGGAGGGGGGTGCTGCTACTGCTCGAACAGCCAGGTCTTGAGTTTCTTCCTGAAGGAGAGGTGGTCTTGGGTCAGGCGCAGGTCGGACGGGAGGGAGTTCCAGGTCTTGGCGGCCAGGTAGGAGAAGGACCTTCCTCCTGTTGTCGCTCTTCGGATGCGGCGGACGGCAGCGAGGGCGTGGTTGGTCGATCGGAGGTGGTGTTTGGGAGCGTAGAAGTTGAGGCGGTTGTTGAGGTAGCTCGGGCCTTGGTCGTGTAGGGCTTTGTGTGCGTGGGTGAGGAGACGGAAGGTGATTCTCTTGTTGACGGGGAGCCAGTGCAGGTCTCTTAGATGTCCGGAGATGTGGCTGCGACGGGGGATGTCGAGGATGAGTCTGGCTGAGGCGTTCTGGATCCGCTGGAGTCTCTTCTGGAGCTTGGCGGTGGTTCCGGCGTAGAGGGCGTTGCCGTAGTCCAGTCGGCTGGTAACGAGGGCCTGGGTGACCGTCTTCCTGGTCTTAGTGTGGATCCACCGGAAGATCTTCCGTAGCATGCGCAGGATGTGAAAACAGGATGCGGAGACGGCGTTGACTTGTCTGGTCATGGAGAGGGAGGAGTCCAGGATGAAGCCCAGGTTGCGTGCGTGGTCCGTCGATTTGGGTGCGGTGCCCAGGGCGGGGGGCCACCAGGAGTCGTCCCAGGCGGAGGGAGAGGAGCCCAGGATGAGGACTTCCGTCTTGTCTGAGTTCAGTTTCAGGCGGCTGGTTGTCATCCACTCGGCTACGTCTTTCATCCCTTCGTGAAGTTTGGCTCTGGCGGTGGCGGGGTCGTTGGTGAGGGAGAGAATCAGCTGGGTGTCGTCAGCGTAGGAGATGATGTTGAGGTTGTGTTGGCGAGCGATGGCCGCGAGGGGGCTCATGTAGACGTTGAAGAGGGTGGGGCTCAGCGAGGATCCTTGAGGGACGCCGCAGATGACTCCGGTGGCCTCTGACTTGTACGGTGGTAGGCGGACTCTCTGTGTTCTTCCGTCGAGGAAGGAGATGATCCATTCCAGTGCCTTCTCCTGGATTCCGATGTTGCTGAGGCGCTGCACTAGGGTGCGGTGGCAGACAGTGTCGAATGCCGCGGAGAAGTCTAGGAGGATGAGGGCCGCTGTTTCTCCGTTGTCCATCAGGGTTCGGATGTCATCGGTGGCAGCGATGAGGGCGGTCTCGGTGCTGTGGTTGGCTCGGAAGCCAGACTGTGAGGGGTCGAGGGATCCATTTGTCTCGAGGAAGGCGGGCAGCTGTTTGTTGACGTTCTTCTCGATGACTTTGGCTGGAAACGGGATGAGCGAGATGGGGCGGTAATTCTTGAGTTCGGTGGGGTCCGCTGTAGGTTTCTTGAGTAGGGCGCTGAGTTTGGCGTGCTTCCAGCTCTCCGGGAAGGTGGCGGTGTCGAAGGAGGTGTTGATGATGTCCCGCAGGTGGGGTGCGATGACAGTGTCGGCCTTGTTGAAGACGTGGTGAGGGCAGGGGTCTGTCGGAGATCCGGAGTGGATGGAGTTCATCGTGCGGATGGTGTCTTCGGTGCTGATCGGGGTCCAGGCGCGGAGGGTGGTGGTGGGGGGCGGTGGTTCGGTCGTGGCGTGCGTCGGTTGAGTGCTGAAGCTGTTGTGTATGTCCACGATCTTGTTGTGGAAGTAGGAGGCGAGGGAGTTGCAGAGGTCTTGCGAAGGGGTGATGTCGTTGTTTCCGGCGTTGGGGTTGGAGAGCTCTTTCACGATGTTGAAGAGTTCCTTGCAGTTGTGTGCGTTGTTGTCCAGCCGGTCCTTGAATGCAGTTTTCTTGGTGGCGCGGATCAGTTGGTGGTGCTTCCGGGTGGCAAGCTTGAGGGTGGTCATGTTGTCCGGAGTTGGTTCCCTTCTCCAAGCTTTCGCTAGGGCTCGGCAGTTCTTCTTGGAGCTCATGAGTTCGTCGGTGAACCATGGGGCCTTCTTGCTGCCGGGTCTGTTGGGCGGGGTCCTCAGTGGGGCGAGTTCGTCCGCGCAGTTGCTGATCCACTTCGTGAGGTTGTCGGTGGCCTGGCTGGGGTTCGCTGAGCTTGCGGGAGGGTGCTGGCTCAGGGAAGCGGCGAGCTGGTCGGCTGTGATCTTGTTCCAGCTTCTTCGAGCAACCTGTTGCTGGTGGTGGTGGATCGTCGTTCTTTTGAAGGTGAAGTGGACGCAGCTGTGGTCCGTCCAGTGGAGTCCGGTGGTGTGGCTGAAGGTGATGTCTTTGCTGGATGAGAAGACGGCGTCGAGTGTGTGTCCGGCGAGGTGGGTGGGGGTGGACACCAGCTGCTTGAGACCGAGGATGGCGAGGTTGTCGAGCAGGGTGATGGTGTTGCGGTCGTTGTTGTTCTCCAGGTGGAAGTTGATGTCCCCCAGGAGGATGTAGTCGGCGGAGGGGAGGGCATGCGGGCTGATGAAGTCGGCGATGTCCTCGCTGAA
Source organism: Lissotriton helveticus (assembly GCF_964261635.1). Classification (NCBI taxonomy): domain Eukaryota; kingdom Metazoa; phylum Chordata; class Amphibia; order Caudata; family Salamandridae; genus Lissotriton; species Lissotriton helveticus. The sequence continues at coordinate 594,401,487 of NC_136063.1, read as the reverse complement.
TTGTGTGCGTGGTCCCGGGGGTCGGTAGATCAGGGTGCCTCTGAGGGTGGTTTTGGGGTCCGTGTGGATCTGGAAGTGCAGGTGTTCGGCGGTTGTCAGGGTGTCGTCGGTGTTGGTCTTGATGCGGATGGTGTCCCTGTAGATGATGGCGAGGCCTCCTCCAGTCTGGTTGTCGCGGTCTCTTCGGGTGATCTTGTAGCCCTCTGGGATGGCGATGGCGATGTCGGGCGCTGAGGAGTCGTTCATCCAGGTTTCCGTGAGGAAGGCGACGTCAGGGGCTGTGGTGTCGAGGAGGTTCCAGAGTTCGATGGCGTGTCTGTGGACGGAGCGGGTGTTGAGGAGGATGCACTTCAGGTGGTTGCTGCTGGTGTTCGGCTTGGTGGGTGTTGGTGCAGGCCAGGTCCGGATGCAGCTGAACTTGCAGGCGTGGCAGCTGAAGGGTCCGTGGGTTTGTCTCGGGGTGGCTCGGTAGCATCCCGGGATTCGGTCGGTGTTGAGTGCGTTGAGGGTGGCGGCGTCGTAGGTCCGGCGGGTGGGCTGGTGTCTGCGGGACCCAGGGGTCCTGGCGCTGGGCGCGGGCCAGGCGCGGACGGGCGCAGACGGGCTTACCTTTGGCGCACCTTCGGCGCTCAATCGGTGCTCCCGCTGCGCGCGTCCGCTGCGCGGTCGCTCCGGGGGCGTCATAAGAAGGGAGCCGGTAGGGAGGGTCTGCGGGGAGGCGGGAGCGGGCCGACCAATCGGCTGGCGGGGGGGCGGGGCCGCGGGCTGGCCGCGGCAGGAAAATGAAGTTGGGCTTGGTGGGCGGCCCTGGGGCGACTGGGGCAGCGGCGAAAAACCAGGAGGCAGAGGCTTGGAGGGCGGCCCTGCGGCGTCTGGGGCAGCGGCAGCAGAGAAACCAGGAAGGCAGCGGGCAGCAGGTAGGCAGAGGGGGCGACCAGGCCAACACAATGGCAGACATGTCTCCCACCGTCCAAAGCTTTCCATTAGGACCGAAGACCTTTTAAAAGGAGCCACACAACCCTTCGAAGTATAGTTCAAAGGTGTTTAAAAAATGATGAATGGTAAATCTTTGTTTTTTATTTGATATTAATACAAAATAAACCTGGAACAGCGGGATAACATTTAATACAATGTGCAATGTGACAAAACATAAAACAAACCTGAACTTTAATTCCTTTATGCTTTGACCCTATAATCTGTCAATATTAACTTTAATACTCTTTCTCACATTAACAATGTATCGTTTTGCATTACAGAGGGAATTTCTGTAGAAACGATGTAATTCTAGACCCCGACGCTGGGCCATGGTGGAGTTTTGGACTGAGCCATGCATGTCCTTCGTGTCATCATAAACATAGGTTCTGATACACATATGCTGAATGGGTAGACACGTTTAAGCACCAAATGAAAGTGATACTTTGGCAATGTCCTCTCTGGTGGATGCTCGATCTACGTATAGATTTACGGAATTCTGAATAGAAGTCTGAAGAATATAGCACGGAACAAGTGGCATAGCCATTGTTAGAAATGTGGTTTCTGGTTGGCAGAGGTATACACCCTGTCCAAGCAGGAACCACAATCCTAGTCAGGGTAAGTGAAGTGCACACTAAACCTTTACCTGAGTTCACACTATGGTAGCTTGGCAAAGAGCCGTCAGGCTAAACTAAAGATGCAATGTGTAAAGTCTGTGTGTGCACACACACACACACAGTAACATAGTGAAAACTCCACAAAAGTATGCTACACCAGTGTAGATAAATAGCCTATATGGATCTAAGTAAAATAAAATAAACAACAAAACTCTAACACACACAAGTCAAGATATGAATTTTTATAAGATTAAATTAAAATGCAATGATTAGATGTCAATAGCTCCAACTGGGGTTATCTGGTTGTACTTGTCTGAGGCAAATCTAAAACTTCAGTCCGACTGCAATGGAGCGCGAGCCAGATTTAGGAGTCACGCAGACCCACTGACAGTACCTTGGATGCGTCAAAGCTCGTGGACGATTAATTGAAAAACAGACAGAATGCATCACTGTAAAGGGCGATGCTTCAGTTCCAAAATTGAGCAATGCCATTGATGCGTTGATGTCTAGAGCGCCATGTAACGGTTCCGAGGTGTTGATGTCGAACCAATGGGACGTAGCCGATGTGCTGGCTCGACCCTGCACAGGACTGGTAATGCACCAGTCCTGTGCCATTTTCTGAACGCCTAGTCTGTGCCTGTGCACAAAATAAAGTCAGGATTGTTTTCCCAAACAGTACAAGTGTATGGCTGACATTCCTGAAGCAGGAGGGAGGAGACCTAAACACTAAAGTGAGGATAGAGAAGACAAGTCTCCTTTAAAAATGTAAGCAGGTCCATTTGGTGAGAGGGGCTGCTGATTAGTCTTTGTGAGCACTATCATTTGGTAGATGGTGGAAGTGAAGAGTGGGCTCACAGTATCTCTTGTTCAGGGTGAGAAAAGTACTTTAGGTGATCTTCTCTTTTGTCTCTTTCCTAATCACTGTTCATTGTGACCATTAATAGCTATATTCAAAGCACAAACACCTCTTTTGTGTTCCTGTTGTGGGTACCCCAGTCGGAGACTTAGGCCCAGATGTAGGTAAATCTAATTTACCGACTCATAAATACCGAATTTTACCGATTCGGTATTTATGAATCGGTAAATTAGAAGGAGGCAGATGTAGGTAATTCTTAAAACCCAATTACCGAATCTGTAAGATTCGGTATTTACCGATTCGGTAAATACCGAATCGGTATTTCCCATTGATTGCTATGGGCTTTGAAGCCCATAGGAATCAAAGGGAAATACCGATTTGGTATTTTCCGAATCGGTAAATACCGAATCCTGGCAGGGGGAACGGGGTGTCACTTTGACACCCTGTAGCACCCCAAGTGCAGGCTTGTGTGCCATGTGGCACACATACATGCCCTAAGGGCATGTCTGTGTGTCACATGGCATAGGTGTACATGCACAGATGTGCATGTACGCCTGAAATCGGTATTTTACCACCCAATAGGATTGGGTGGTAAATACCGACTCCTAAAGGGCCTGTGGCACTCTGTGAAGTGCCACCTACATCTTGATTTACAGATTCGGTAAATTTACCGATTCGGTATTTTAACGATTCTGTATATTTACCGAATCGGTAAATTTACCGATTCTGTAAATCAGATGCCCCCTACATCTCAAAAGCCAAATACCGGTCGGTAACGGCCGAAATCAGCCGTTACCAACCGGTATTTGGCTACCTACATCTGGCCCATAGATACTAGGAGAAGCATCACTCTGCACAGCGGCTGTGTCAGAAGAATAGACCAGAGAAGACATTTGAAAGAAGAACCACCCTAAACCAGTTCTGAAGAGTCAGACAGAGAATTCAGATGCTCTGACTGCTTTAACTGAATATATGTGGGAGCCACTGGATCACTTGTTGTTCCACTTCCAAGTACTCTTTGTGCAAGGAAGAGAGTGGCATGCAGAGCACTCAAAGGACTGCTGTGCAACATCAGGGCTGCTTAATCAACAAACAACCATGGGAGAGTTGTGCAACCCCAGAGACTGTGATAGTGTGAAAAATTACCTTTGACACTACAGCCCAAACCACCATTTCACCCAAAGCGTAAACATGGGTTTGTTATTGAGAGGTCTGCACACCTGCAATGCCCTGTGTAGCAGCTTTCACTGCTTCCTGCTGAGTTTGTGGACCGAGGGCAGGAGACCCGCCAGCCAGCGCATCTCCACCCAGAAAAGGGAGCAAGACAGATGTGTGCTTCAGGTCCTTAACAGCCACTTAAGAAGGACTGAGCAACTCAACTGTGCTGAGTAATAACATCTGGGGACTGTTAAGTGAAGTGAGGGCATGAACTAGTAAAAAGGGGGAAATCTGCAGCAGTGCCTTGATACCTGGTCACAGAGAACTCTAACTCGGAAGTGGGGGGACCTACCTAGTTATGTAAGAGGGACACTCAGGAGAACAGGTAAGGAAGGAGGAACCCAGGACCTTAGGTGCTCTTGTCCTAGAAGCAGTGACACATTTGAAACTGTAGTATGTTCTGTGAAGGTTTGAGCTTTCAGTGTGTATTAAAGTACTTTTCCTTTACAAAGTAACGCGCTATGGTGGACAATCCATTATTGCGTTTGAAGGAAATTACCATCTTTCACCTGGTGTACCCTCATATTTGTGCCCTGTTTTTACTAGCTGTACAACACTGTGCACTATATCCCTGCTGACTAGTAGTAAAGTGTCAGCACTCCCTCTTTTAAGATGGTTGAATTGGCATATTAAATTTACCTATAAGTCCTTAGTTTAGGGTACAAAGCGTACCAAGGACGTGTAAGGTAAATACTACTAGTTGACTGCAGCACCTACTGTGACATCTACTACAGTGGCAATGCAAACATGTCTTCAGGCCTACCATTGTAGTCTGGCTAAAGACGTTTTTAAACTGCAGTTTGACCTGTCAACATGAACTCTTTTGACACATCTAAGCCTCCTTTTGAATATTAATAAGCCATGCCTAAGTAAGCTTATAGGCTAAAAAGCAGGGTGCATGGCATGTAAGTGTAGATCATGCAAAAGTGAATTTGTAAACATACCCTTACAATGACAAGCACCTAAAACCTATTTTACTGTAGCAAGGCTGGCTGTTTCATTGAGAAAACACAAAATGCAATATAACATTTAATTATGCTATCTTTGGCTGAGAAACATAGAAATATCATTCTTGGATTCTTTGTATCTATTAAAAGCCCATTCACCAGTGAAATCAGATTTTTAATAAATGTAAAGGAAAGGTACTTTTAGATAGCTACCGTTTCCCTGACACAAACACATCTGGGGGATAATTTGCATAATTCTCTAACTGCAGCCCTCTGAGTTCTCAAGCCCTTAATGAGGTGTGAGAACAGAGAAGTCCTGGGAAGATGCAGGGATGTGTTTTCTGTTCCTCTGGCAGGATGACCACTTAAGCAGTACCAATGAACTTAATCTGCTTCATAGGGGCCTCCCTTGTCACAGGTAGATGTCTGATGACACCTGAACATGCCCCTTCCGTTGTTCCCCAGTCAATAAGGTTCCAGTCCAGTGGAGAAGGAGCTGCCTCTAGAACTAGTTTGAAGTGATCACAAAGGAGGGGTCCCCCACTGGAATAGGCACGCAGGCTCTGAACGAGGGTATAAGCTTTCACAATCCGGCTTTTAGGCAGGGAGTGGCATTATGGGATTATTTTCAGTAAGAAACACAAGAAATGCAGCAAAAGTGGGAAGTGTGACCCCTGGCAACCTTTACCCCATTGGTTAGGGAGGAGCCAGGAGTCACCCCCACCGACACGCTGATGCCTTGTATAAATGTGTATCCTCCTCAAATTAGTAACAGAACTGAGGAAGATCAGAAGAGGACTGAACTTGCTGTCTGGGACCTGAGAAGAGCCCTGAAAGACTGTACTTGCTCTCTCCTATACCCAGTAGAAAGAACTGGACTTCAAGGGTAAATAGACTGACCTTCTGTTCAAGATACAGTGCCACAAGAAGCTACAAGAGGCATTTGTTGCAACTTCCCAGCTAACCAGTTCCAACTGAACCTGTACTGGACTCTGCTGGTTTGACTCCTAACCACAAAGTTCTGTTCTTGAGGCCCTGGAATCTGTGGCTGTGTCTTGCTGGACTTCTCCTACCACCTCTAAAAAGCTGGGACTTCAAAACTTTTTTGCACCAAAGACCTCATAGTACCTGGAGAAATCGGTCAAGCTGATCAGACCAAGGGGTTTTGCTGCTGTTTGAAGATTCAGGTGTCCCCTGCTAAATGCTTTTCCACAGCAAGAAATCTGATTCAGCTGTATGTCATGCAGCCTCAAATCACATCTAGGGCCCGATCTACAGGGACAAGTTATCCTCAACTGATGCTTAACACTTTTTGATGCTATTTTTATTTACAACTGTATAAATTCATGTATGTTTTCTCATTTCAGATTTTTGTCGTTTTGGTGTGATGTGCTTTATTAAAATGTACTACATTTTTCTAAATTGGTTTGGGATTTTCTTGTGTTGTGTTTTGACTTCATTACTATTTTGGTATTAAATAAATCATTTACACATTGCCTCTAACTTAAGCCTGTCTGATCTGTGCCATAGCTACCAGGGGATTGACTTCAGGTTAATTTAGTGACTTTAGTGGTTCACCCTGACAAGGATTGGGTTTGTTGCTTAAGCTAACAACACCATTTTTTACAGCACTGCTGAGCAATTTTTTAGTTATGAGCTTTATCACCCACACCCTACCTCTTATGAGAAGCCTGTGACTAATCACCCTTACTAACAGTGCGAGTCAAGTACTGAAGTGGTTGTACTTGGCTTAGCTTTGTAGTGCCCTAGGATGGGCCCAAGACACCAGTGGTAAACTACCCCAGCTCCCACTGCTGGCAACCAGTTGCATCTACATGCACTGTGGCTCCCCTAACAGGATCTACCAGCACCTGAGTCCAATTTCCTGCTCTTGGAGCAACTCCACTTCTCCTTTCTGCAACAGGGTTGCAACCTCTTGTTGCAGGATTCAAAGATTATCCTCTGACTGAAGGGGCTGGAGGACTAGTCTGGGGAGGTGCCTGTTGGGAGGGAATGCCATAATAGCAGCCTGCTTTTCTATGATCTGCAAGACCCGCCGGCCTGATGTAATGGTGTTCCAGGCCTTCAGTAAGGAAGTCACCCTCCCTCCAGCTGGTTGTGTGTGTTCTCTTAAAGCAGCTTTCTATATGGCATAGGGGAGGACAAGAAAGAGGGTTGCTGAACCTGTCTGCGTTTTCCTTTGCCTCTCCTCCTATAGTGCTCCAGGCGATGGTTTGGCTGCCAATCCTTCTGAGGGGCCCCAAACCTTCCTGTACTGCCAGGAGTCTTGGCTGGGGATGACATTAGTAGTTACAAGACAGTACCTCTTCTTACATTGAATCTCTCCATGGCTGAGCCAGCTTTATCTCCGAACAGATGAGCACCATCAAACATTATTTCTGCTAGACTTATCTGGATGTCACCAGACAAGCCATTGGACCTCAGCCATGTGTGTCTCTTCAGGGCTAAAGGGAGCCCATGGCCCTGGCCACAGAGTACACTGTTTTCAGGCCTGTCATGATTATACTCCTAGAAGCATGCTGGTCATCCCTCCCTACCTCTGTAAAGTGGTCTTTTAAGTGGACCAGCAGGCGTGGTACCCCCATGTTCATCGTCTCTCACATTGTGTGGATAAACCTAGCAAGCAGACATGGTGTTCATATCATAGGGCTAAGCTGCCAGCAGAGAAAATAGTCTCACCTACCCCTCCTAGTTTTTTAACTCCATTCCTACCTGGGCCAGAAATGGGTTTGTCCCAAGCTGCCTTCATGTGATCAAACATGGCTTTGATGCATAGCAGCAGTGGTTCTGACGCTGCCAAGGCAAGCTGAAGGACCTCAGTATCTCCTACCTCCTAGCCTAGCCTAGCCTCCACCGCACAAAGGGGTAGTTCTAGCTCTTCTGCATCCTTTCTTAGAACTGCATGACTGGTGGTTCCGCCTGGGAAGCCAGTCCTGAGGGACACTCCATCTCAGTTTCTGACAATATATCTAGCCCACTGGCATTCTGCAATGGGCAAGAAGTCTACTGTATCTGAGGGTGCAGGAGAAAGCAAATTGGCTGCCTTGCTCCTATCATTGTCACTGTGTGGTATCACCTCAGGCATTTGGATGTGGTCTGTGTCTGAATCAAATATATTTAACAGTGGCAGGCATTGTTGTTGGTGTGGTGTAGTGCAAGGTTGTGATTCCATCTTGTACTTGACTTCTTCTGCTAGTGTCTCAGCCTCCCTCTGAGATTTCATTAGGGTGGTCTTGGTTTTATTAGGCTGTTCCTGTGGAATGACTGGCATCGTTGGCAACTCTAAGGATGCCAATGGAGGAACCAATGGCAAGGGGCTCAGAACTGACTAAGCTCCACCAGCTTTAGAGGGTTGGCAAAGTGAAGGCTCCTATGGCCGAATGGCCCCGAGGGCAAACCTACCAGAGGTATTCCAAACTAAACACAAAATGGTTGCGGGGAACCAAAGAACACCAGAAGGCCCATTGCATTTTAAAAAAATGAAGACCCCATAACAGAATATGATGTAGCATTTTTAGGAAAAATAATCAAGTGCAATGGCTTGGTTTTTAAAATAGGACAGATTATTAAATGGTTGCGGGGAACCAAAGAACACCAGAAGGCCCATTGCATTTTAAAAAAATGAAGACCCCATAACAGAATATGATGTAGCATTTTTAGGAAAAATAATCAAGTGCAATGACTTGGTTTTTAAAATAGGACAGATTATTAAAAGGGGGCCTCAAGGCCTGTTAAAAGCCATCTACCACAAATAAACTTTCCTGCTTTATATGTTAAGCGGACAGCAAAGAAACAATGCCATAGAAGAGCTAATTTGAACCTTCCACCATTTAATTGTCAGATTAATTTACTCTCAGAGCTCTGGACAGTTTCGTAATGCAAAGTGACAGGGCCTCCGAGTCTCGTTTATTTTACAGATATTCATTGGCCTTCAGCTGAAAAGGGGCCCCCCTGAAGGGGTTAGGACCCCATGCAGGGTTGCTCCTCCCCTCTCCCCCCAGCGCCTCAAGGACTAGACTTACACACTTGGCAAGCAGTTTCTCAGAGTGAAATAGGAGGCGGTCTTTGACAAGGGCACGTGTTGACATCAGAGCACATATATTTTGGAGCCATAGCATAGTGTGCTGTGTTCAGATTACTTTGGCAACACAAGTAGTGCAAAGTTCCTCTTTTGCTACTCTATAAATCCCATAGAGCAGGAGACTTCAAACTGGGGGGCAGACCCCCTAGTTGGGCCTCAAAAGATCCCAGGGCTTTACCAGGCTCTGGCCGAAACAAGCATTATGCTCATAACAGTGCTTTGTATTAAGTGGGAAAAAATGAACTGCAGTAAGACACTTTGTGATCACTATCATCTTTTGTTTTTTATATCCTAGCTGGGAGTATGTGTCAAAAGGGAAGGCTCTCCAAATATTCTTCAAAACCCCCACTCCCATTTCTAAACACTGTGGATACTTTTGCATGTAAATAAAGCCTTCCTGACCAGACTAGTACTTTTGTTAATCGTGAATTTAATTGTATTTTTAAAATGGAAACAGAACTTAACTTCAATGTCTAGACATATTTAAACCTTGCCAATAATTGTGAAAAATTCTGTGGGTGGCCCGATGATTTTTTTCTTCTATTGGGGTGGGGAAGGCAGGGAGGAACTCCCTTTAAAAAGTTTGAAGATCACTGTCATAGAGTAATGCTTGTCTGGATGTTGGAAGCATGACATCAGTGTTACGAGATTATAGAAATAGGTATAAAGTAAACTCACTTTTCCTAAGAAGCAATACAATCAAGCTGTGTACTACTTAATTCAAATGCATCAGCTTGACTGAGGGGGCTGGTACCTGTACCTCAAGAGCTATCTCCATTAACAGCCATGTCCTGTTATAAGAAAACTTCTGAAGACTAGGAGGAGAATACTGAAAGAAGAGAGCTGGGGCATTTTCTGCTGCAAAATCCCTGAAAATCCTGAACGTTTGTTTAGTAGGGTTGTCACTTCTCAGAACTGGAACTATTTCAGCACACAGAATTGTTGATTTCTCTGCCTAAGGGCCACATACATTTTCAGAATATCTGTCTCATAAGTACCCAGGACTATATTACTATACAGCTGAAAAGCACTCACATTAGATCATGTTCCTGCCATCAAAGAGCCAATGCCATCTGCGGGATGTGGTAGGTTTGAAATCTGCCTCAGGATCAAAGGGTACAAAACCTGTAAAAAAAGCTTTTATCCCTGCAGCAGCTGTGAGTGCAGACAGAAAAACAACCTTGTGGATTACTCTCAGGAAAAGTGATGAGGCAGTTCCTTGCTCCATGGGAGGTGAACCGTCAGTTCCTAACTGAACAGAAAGTGATACGTTGGTTACTTACAGTGAGGAAAGGTGATGCGTTCGTTTCTTACTGAAAGCCCGGCGTTGACGTGGATTTGATGGACAGGTGCAATGCGTTAAAAAATGCTACCACTTCGGGTCGATGCGGCAGCGATCCAGGCGCTACATCGATTTCCGTAGCCACATCAATTCTTTTGACCACACAGCGGGGCCTGCGTCGAAGTCAGAGTGGTGATCTCGGACATCAGTTATCGGTGCAGCAGTGTTCTGGGCCGCGGGCAGGCACTGCATTGATTTCCTAGGCTGCATGGGGCTGTGCATCGAGAGTTTCTCCCACACGGCTGTGCGGCATCGAATAAAACATCCACAAGAAGAGAGAAGTGTAGATTTCGCTGTTTCTTTAGGTCTTAACAGCTTTCAGTGGCAGGAACAACCTCCAGGGGTCCAGACCTGGAATAGGTACCCCCATGCATGTCAGAACTCCCAGCAGTGGAGTTCACAAAGGCTGTGGCTGAAGTCCCTGAGACTTCAGAACAGGCGGTAAGCACACACAAGCCCTTAGAGAGTCTTCTCAAGCAAGTTTCACATTGAAGTACAGTCTTTGTCCTCTCCTTAGCAGAAGCAGCAACTCCAAGCCAACATAGCAAAGCAACACACAGCAAAAGGACAGTACTCCTCCTCACAGCTCTTCAGCTCTTATTCCTTTTCTTGGCAGAGGTTCCTCTTGATTCCAGATGTAATCTAAAGATCTGGGTTTTAGGTCTAATACTTATACCCCTTTTTCCTTTAAATACTTTGTTCAGAAAGTCTGTCTTGCTCAGTAAAACCAGTTCTGTGCTCCATGGTCCAGTTTCACCCCAGGAGGCGGAGACAGCATTGTGCAGAGCGTGCAGAGCAGTCACAGCCTATTCAGGTGTCAGTGACAACTCCTCTTACCACTCTAGCCCGGGATGACCCATCAGCATATGCAGGGCACAACTCAGCTCCCTTTGTGTGAGTGTCTAGAGTGGATGCACAAACAGCCCCTGTCAGTCTAAAACCAGACAGTGAATCCACAAGCAGGCAAAGGCACACAGGATGCTTAAACAAGAGAATACCTACTTTCTAAAAGTGACATTTTCAAAGAAACAATTTAAAAACCACCTTAACTAAAAGGTGTGTTATTGAATTCTGAGTTCAGAGAACCTAAGCTCCAAATCTCTAGCTGTTCTCAATTGAAAGTTACACTTGTAAACTGTTATAAGGCAGCCCCAATGATAGCCTATGAGAGAGCTAGTACTTGGAATAGTGAAAAATGAAATACACAGTATTTCGCTATCAGGACATGTAAAACACACCAGTACATCTCCTATCTTTAACATACACTGCACCCTGCCCATGGGGGTACCTTGGGCCTACCTTAGGGGTGACTGACATGTAAGAAAAGGGAAGGTTAGGGCCTGGCAAGTGGGTTCACGTGCCAGGTCAACATGGGTCTTTCAACCTCCGTGCACAGACACTGCAGTGGCAGGTCTGAGACACATTTGAAAGGCTACTTGTGTGGGTGGCATAATCAGTGCTGCAGGCCCACTAGTAGCATTTGATTTACAGGCCCTAGGCTCACACAGTGCACTTGACTAGGGACTTGACAGTAAATCAAATATGCCAATCATGGATAACCAATCATAATCACAATTTACAAGAGCATATGCACCTTAGACCTGATCAGCAGTGGTAAAGTGCCCAGAGTCCTAAAAACCAATGAAAAATGGGTAAAAAATGGGAGGCCAAAAAGCAAAAAGTCTGGGAGTAAACCAGCTAAAAGTCCAGGTCTAACACCACCTTTGTGCCATGGGCGACAGAAAACACTCTCCTTCATCGTGCCATGTGGTCTCTGCTACAATAACAATAAATCAATGCTTAAAGTTAAGGACCAGGGACGCAGACTGAAATGGGAGAGCATAATCCCGGAACCCTTCGTACAAGAGGTACTTTCTGAGGCTGAGGACGAGGTCGGTGTGTGTCTATCCAGTGGGTCCAATGATAGGGAGGTGATATTAGCATTTGGTAGCATATGCAGTAAGATAAACTGTAGGCTTTCTGTGTCATCCAAACCAAAGTTGATGCCTATTAAAAGATGGTTTGATCGTAATTGTTCAAAAACCCATTCTGCACTGCTCAATGCTTTAAAAACTGTTCCGAAGAATCGTGAACTTATCGCCATTAGTAGAGCACTGTATAAAAAGGCCATTTCAGACAGGAAAAAACAGATTAAAGATGAAGCCTGGACGCAACTTTTAGATCCAGCAATACTAAAAAATAGTGGAGAATTTTGGAAGATTGTCAATCAACCTCTATTTACAGGGGAGGAAAATTCCCCCCTTGAAACTAACATCTCTGATGAAGGTTGGATTAAACATTTTAGTGACATTTATTCAGGCCATACTAATGAAAAATCCTGGGTGCAGGAGGTTGACGTTAACACCAAAAGGAACCAACAGCACATTGAAGTAAAGGAAGTATTACATGCCATAGACTGTACCCTGAAGAAAAAGGCGCCAGGACCTGACGGTGTTCCTGCAGACGCCTTTAAATGCTTCCCTAATTTTTGGTCAAGAGTACTTTGCAGGGTCTTTAACGCCTTAAACCATGATAACATTCCCGAAACATGGAAAACATCTATAATTATCCCCGTTTTTAAAAAGGGGAATAGGCAGGATCCTGCATGTTACAGACCAATTTCATTGATTGATTCTTCAGTCAAGATATTAGGGAGAGTTATACTAGTTAAACTGAATGAGTGGGTTACAGAGAATAGCATTTTGACGAACGTGCAATATGGTTTTAGACCTAAAAGAAGCACCCTGGATCAATGCCTTAATCTCCACTTGGTGATCGAAAAATATACCAGGGCCAAGGAGGGGTCCATGTACCTTGGTTTCATGGACCTCTCCTCTGCCTTTGATCTGGTTAACAGATCAAAGTTATGGTCAAAATTACTCGAAATGGGCCTGGACAGGACTATAGTTAACTTATTGGCTGACCTCCATTCTGGCCTCACTGCAAAAATTAGAGTCTCTTCGAGTGGAAGGTGTACCGATGCTTTTGCTTCTGAAAAAGGAGTCAGACAGGGGTGCATATTGGCACCCCTGTTGTTCACATTATATGTGAACGCCCTGGAGCCTGCTCTTAGGGGCGTGACCCGTGACATTCCGCGTGCGGGGGAACAGGGGATTCCTGTTCTCCTTTACGCGGACGACGCGGTTCTTCTGGCACGCACCGGGGTGGGGCTTCAACGACTCCTGGATGCTTTTAATTCTTTTATGGGTTCACTTGACCTGAAAATAAATGCTAAAAAATCTCAGGTTATGCTTATGGGCAAGGCTGCTAGGAGACCTTTTCACAAAATCTTTCTTTGCGGACAAGAAAAGCTTGTTCGCGTAACCTCCTTTCCCTATTTAGGAATTACCTTTGATGAGAAGGGTAACTGGGGCCCCCACGTTAATAATAGAGTAACCATGTTGGCTAGGACATCTGCAGCTCTTTTAGGGTTCTCTAAAAAACTTGGGGGTAGGCCAATTGCAGCTGTTATCAAAATCTATAAGGCCAAATGTATCTCAGTGGCTTCATATGGTGGTTCACTATGGGGACATAGGGGAGTGGAACCCTTCCAGATAATAGAAAACACATTTTTTAGATCTGTTCTCGGCGTCCCACAGTCAACCCCGTCTTACACCGTCCATCTGGAATTGGGGGTAAGCTACCTCACAGACTTGATTAAAATAGCACCTTTAGTTGCTTGGTTGTGGCTTAATAAAGAAATTCCTCTAAACCATATTATTTTGAGAGACTGCTTGTCATTGGACAAAGCTAAAAATATTAGGTGGTTGACTTATATTAAGGAAACTTTTTTGAGGTTGGGAAGGCCTGAGCTTTATACTGTAACTGATTCTATAACAACTAAAGACATTGTGTTTATAAAACATGCAATGAAGGAGCTCCTTTCCCTGGAGAGGGAAGAATCTGAATTGAAAAAACCCTGTGTCAGGGCTAGCCTAATATTGTCCATACCTAATGGCCCAGAAAGTTATTTGAATATTGTGACTCATCCGTACCACAGGTTTATTTTAACTCATTTTCGTTTTAATTTGATACATTTTAATCTTGGTTTTTATCCTGTATGGAGTACCCCAGAAAAGGCGCCACCATGTTCTTGCGATCATTTCTCTGAACAAAACACTATGCATTTTGTAATGTTTTGTAGCCACTACATTGATGCTCGGAGAATGTTCCTTGTGCCTATACTTAAGGAAGCTGGGTTTATCCTAGTTAAACCTGCTCTTACTTTTTTTACAACTGTTACAGACTCCCAGGGTTATGTTTCATGTGGCTAGTTTTCTGGTGAGAGCTATTAGGAGCAGGAATATTAGATTAAAGAATGTGTCGACCTCCCTTTGTAGCACGGATTGCGCACTTTAATTAGGTTAACTATAATTATATTGGGACTATAACCATAAAAACCATTGTAACAGGGACATTGGTGCTGCTAATGATTACTTGCTGGGGTTTTTATTTGTAATTTTCTTTCTCTAAGCTTTTGCACATTAGCACTTTGCACTTTATACTTCGTACTTGATATGAACTGTATTATGGTCTATGATGACTTTTATCTTGTATTTTAACTGACTTTGATGTGTAAATTCGTGTATTTTTGTTAATGTAATATGTATCTTGCCATTGTCTTTGTCTGATATTAAGTTATCGCAATAAAGTATTTTGACTGACTGACTGACACTGAACTCCAGCTGCTTGTAAACCTCCTCGTCTGTTTGTTGCCCACTTTACAAACAAATGGCTGCCCATTTGCTGACATTACCACTGCTATGTCTAAACAGAAACAAACCTTCCTGATTGTAAGTCTTTCTCTATTGGTAGTGGTGCTAGTATTACGGGCAAAAACTCTATAAATGTAATGCTGCCCACTAGCCATATCCTCCCAAATGCTTACCTCTGACCAGTTCTCGGTACAACACCTTCCCAGTCAATGAAACAACATTGTGGAGGGTTGGGTGTTAATAACTTACATAACACTCTTCAGTGTCTTGGCGCTTCTCAGTGTATTGGCTGAATTAATTTGTGTCCCACATATGTGCTCTTTGCCAATACTATAGTTAGGTTCTCATACTTAATTGGTGGCTTCTTGTTTCCTCTTTTTCAGGTTACAAGAAGATCTTCTTCCTCCCAGCAATGCCCCTTGGAAGGAACAGAACAAGGTAATAGGTGAGTGGAGGGGAACACAGACATTTTAATAAACATTTAAAAAATCTTCTCGGTGTGTCTCTTGTGAAAGCTTAGTTCATTATGCCTCTATGCCTGGGTATGGGATTATTTACTACCGGCCTCCGAGAATCCAAGCGCACTTAAGAAAGCTTGGAGGAACAGCAAAACCTCGGAAGCACGCACCGCCTACAAGACCACCATGACAGAACACCACCAACTCATCAGAACCATGAAGAAGAACTTCACCCAGTACAGAATCCTCCCCAACTCCCGCAATTCCAAAGAACTCTTCTGCATCATACAAGAATTCACCAAACCCCTAGCTAAACCTCCGACATCCCTCCCTCTGAGGACCTCAGCAACAAACTCTGCTCCTACTTCCATCACAAGATCAGGACTCTCTATGACAACTTCGATGAATGGAACCGAGCCACCCACACTATACCCACCAACGGCAACACCACCCAGCCTACTATCACCGCTTGGACCCCTGTCACCACAGAAGACACCGCCAAGACCTTGTGGAGCATACACTCAGGAGCCCCCATCAACCCCTGCCTGCCGCACAACTTCCACAGAGTCGCCTTCGCTATAGCACCTGAACTACGATGTGCTTTCAACTGCATCCTCGAAACAGGCACATTCCCCGACAACTGGAAATGTGCAGAAGTCAAGCCCCTCCTCAAGAAGCCCTCCGCAGACCCTATGCACCGCAAGAACTACCGACCCATCTCTCTCCTCCCCTTTGCAGCCAAAGTCACCAAGAAGATCGTCAACATCCAACTCATGAACTTCATTGAATCCAACTTGATCCTCAACACTTCCCAATCCAGATTCCGCAGCAACCACAGCACCGAGACCACCCTCCTAGCTGCTACGGACGACATCCGCCCCCTCCTCGACCAAGGCGACCGGCTGCCCCCATCCTACTAGACCTCTCAGCAGTCTTCGACACATCTTTGCCGAAATCAATAAATCTCTACTCCTCGAACTCCAGACCATCCAGAACCCCGCAGCCAGACCTGTCCCCGGCATCCAGCGATAAGACCACATCTCCCAGCACCTACAAGACCTCCACTGGCTCCCCGTCGAAAAGAGAGTAACCTTCAAGCTGGTCACCAATGCCTACAAATCCCTCCACAACACCGGACCCCAATACCTCAACAAAAAAATCTCCTTCAACGCACCCAAGAGAAACCTCTGCTCCACAGACCTTGCCATGGCCAAAATGTCACACATCCGCAGAGCCAGAACGGGAGGAAGAGCCTTCTCCTACATCGTGGCCAAAACCTGGAACAAACTCCCCTTCACCATCAGACATAACCCCACTCTGAAAGCATTCAGTAAGAGCCTCAAGACCTGGCTCTTCAGATGAAACGGAGCTGCTCGAATTCCCTCTCCCCCCAGCACCTTGAGACCCTTACGGGTGAGTAGTGCGCTTCCCAAATTCCTGATTGATTGATTGATTGATTGATTGATCTCAGGTTAGATAGGAGTATTATACAAGAATAGATATATATACATAATAATATATTTCAGCATCAGGAACAAAATAAGATGAAGAAAACAACATTGAAAATGCCTTCCCTTTAATCTCTATGGTCAATCTGTGATGTTGAGGGTAGTAGGATAAATTATACTGGGGGTAGGGGCGAGAGTTTGGCAATTTCCCTCCCTGTCTGGCCTTTTATAATTAGTAATACTCGATTTGGTGTAAGGCTTCTATAGGTGTTAGTGCTAGGAATCTAAGCTCCGATTTTAGCCACGGACACCAGGAAATTTCCCCATCATTACTACATAAATTTCTGACCTCTCTCCATCGGGCAGGAGGTTTAAAATGTGCTGCAGCAACCCTGGGAACTCCTCTACATCTTCCCTCCCCGTTTGCCCTTACCCTTCAATTCAATTAATAAAACAAATTTCGTAGCGCACCCTGCATCGCATTTTGCGATGCAGGGCACGCAACGAAATTCGTTTTTTTAATGTAATTGTTTACTTACCTGCAACCATCCATATTCCGGTGTTTACCAGCCCCCACCCTGCCCCTCCCCCGCCCCGCCTGTCTGTTCCACGGAACTCCAACCAAATGCCGCGGCTGCTTAAAGGCCAAAGCGAAGCACAAAACCGTGCAACTGGAGACTAAAGTGAGGTACATAGAGGTCAACAAAGATGAGTGCAAAAACAGGTCTCCACAAACCAAGGATCACCAAGCCTGTGGGGTGAAGCACTGTAGGGTGGGCAGAACATGTAGCCCAAGTTAGCTGGACCTATAGAGCTGCGGAGACAAAGATTGGGAAGGAATGTGCCCCTCGCCAGTCATTCTCAGTCATTCTAAGGCAGCAAAATGGAAGGATACAGAGACAAAGGAGTAGCCAGAAAATTAAAATACCCTCCACTTAAACCACTTCTGATCACACAGCCCGTTAAGCAAGCAAACCTAACTCTCCTTAGAAGAGTTCCCTTCATACCTACAACCATGCATCCTTTCACCCTCCCATCTGCTAGTTTCAATATAGGCATTCGTTCATCTTTCCTTCACCTTTTCATCCACCCATCCAACCATACTTTCTTCCATCCACTCTTCCTGTCACCCTTTCATATAAATATCCTGCTCTGCCACCATCCACTCATCAATGTATTAATTATTCATCCATTCCATCCTCTCACCCATCCATGCTTTCACTATCCCTTCATCCATAATTTCACTAATCTGCCAATCCTTCCATTCATCCACCCATTCAATTAGAGATCCTGTCACTTTTCCATTCATCCTTTTACTATTCCATCTATTCTTCATTTCAACCTTCCATATTTTCACCCTTTCACTTATCCATCCTTGCACCCTTCATTTTTAACTATTTCCTTTTCTTCCTTCTGTCCTTTCACGTTTCCTTTCACGCTTCCTTCCTCCTCCCATTCTTTTTTACCACGCTCTTTGCCCTCTCACATTTTTCACACATACCCACTCTCTCAATTTCTTCCTCACTCTGTGTTTTTCCCTCTTCCCATCACTTTTATATTTTTTAGTTTCCTTCAGTGTGCCACAGCACTATGGCCACATCCCTCTGTCATGGTTTTTCTAACAGTGGCATTTATGAGAATTTTGTCTGCCAACCGAAGAGGCCCACAAATAACAAATGTTATTGTTAGAGTGGGGAGTTGACTACGCCACTGCACAGAGACATTTAGTGTCACCCCTTTATGCATGGTAGTGCTGTGCTACTCAGCCATGCCAGCATCACGTGGTAGGCAAATGCTAGATGGCACTGCAAAGATAACCCCAAGTAAGGGTGGGAAGTGAACCCTTCATTGGTCTGACTGTATATCTGCATGGTGTTAAATGTTCTGCTGAGTGGAATGCTGTACTCTTCTGGAGCTAACTCTGGTACCCGGGGCATTACTTGCCCCCGTTACCTAAGAGGACATAAATGCTAGCACACATTAACACAAATGCTTCTCCACACTGCTCCCCGAGCCCCACCAAGCAGTACATGGCCTGTTATTAGGTGCTACGAGCACGGTTAGATCACCTCTCCTGTTGCATCACACACCACCATTTTTAACTCTCTCTGAAGTGATTTATCTGAGGGCAGGCTTCATTACCAACGGTAGCTGTGCGAGTGACATTGATTTATATAGTCCTCAAGCGTACGTGTCTGGTAAAACACAAGAGTAAAGCATACAGTGAGTTTATCATTCATTTTATATCAAGTTTGAATTTGAAGAATTAAACAATCCATTCATTTTCCCTTAAGGATCTTATATTTAACTTGAACTATAGACAGTGAATCGATTCACCAGCACGGCTTTAAGCGCTTTAACTCAGGCATCTCGCCATTATTTTCAGCAGCTCAGACAAATGAGTCGGCACACACTTCGAAGCGCATAACAGTCAAATAACGCCTTCAGTCTATTTGCTGTCACTTCATTTCGTCTTCTTTCAACCTTTTACTTCAGGATCAGTACTGCGCAATGTTTCTTCCTGAAGGGTCGGCTTCATTTAGCTTTTTCCAACCACAGGTGAACCCTGTCACGATTATCAGCACCATGGCACTCCCACAAAGGATGCAAACACGAGGATGTAAGAAATGACCACAAACCTGCACCTCTGAAGTCATTCATATCATTCACACTCTTCGAGCGACCTTTCAACTGCCAGGTCACACGAAATAACTTCACTCTTCCATCTGTACTCAAAGGCATCCTGCCTGTTCACCTGCGGCCGTATTACAGATGGTGCCCCGGGGGCGTAACGGGCGATTGCGCCAGCTTTGCGCACCCCGGGGCACTTCGGTATTATAGAAGGGGGCGCAGACACTTGTGAGTCCCTATGTATATTACCGATAGTGCTGGCGTACTTAACCCCTCCCATGCTGGTGACGGAACCGCTCCGTCACCAGCCTCAGTCGCGCTGTGCTGGTGACGGAGCGGTTCCGTCACTGCCCGCTCGGCGCGCCTGTGCGACACTGATTTTGCGCCTGCGCTGGACGTTTCATTGAGCGGGCGGGGCCGTGACGGAACCCCTCCGTCACAAGCACAGCGCGCCCGAGGCTCGTGACGGAGCAGTTCCGTCACGAGCATGGGAGCGCCACGCGGCCCCCCTCCCCCTAGCGCTGCGGCGGAATTGCCGCCACAGCGAAGGGGTTAAAGCGCCAGCGCTATCAACGGAGGGTGTTCTCTCATTTGCATAGGGGATGCCCTATGTAAATGAGGGAATTCCTTTGACTCTGTGCAAGTGACATTTTACAGCCGCTGGCGCAGATTCAAACAATCCTTCAGGAGGCGCACTGATAGTGTGCCATTTAAAAGGTGGCACACTGTCAATGCGCCTCCTGAAAGCAACACTCTGCAGGGGGTCCTATGGACCCCCCCAGATATCCCCTTGCAGGTGGGTGCAATTACTGACTGTGCAGTAACTGACTGCACCTGCCTGCAACGGGATCTCTAAACCCCTTTGAAAGTGCAGGCAGGCGCCACCTGCACTGTGAAAACATGGAGGGGCTGCACCGTGTTTTTACACAAATGCGCTGCCCCAAGGCAGCGCAAGTTCGCGGCTGGCCTGGGGGCAACGCATACTCCACAATGGGGCGCAAACAGTGATAATGTGTAATACAGCCCCAGGTATCCTTGAATCGCTGAGCCCGAGTCTCATCAGGCCCTTCCATGCCGTGGTAGGAGGATGTAGCATAACAGTCAGAACTGCTGACTCTGGAACTGGGGAACCAGGTTTGAGTCTCAAAGTTGGCACAACATCCTGTGATCCAGGGCTCCCCATGCCTACAAAAAAGGAATGTGGCCCTGTGTAATGTAACTGGTGCTCATGTAAAGTGCTCCAATACCTTCGGTTCGAGTACGCACTATGTAAAACTGGGGGAACAAAAGAAAAAAAATGTTCAGACCACGAAGGTGGGTGTCTGCCGCATTGCATGGGCTGAGCCCTAAACAAATGCACACTCTGGACTACCAGTAGAGCATGGATCCTCTCAGGATACTGGTTTTTAACCTCCTGTCAACTGCCATGCTCCGTAACCAGATAGCTTTAGGCTCCACTGGAATGTGCATTTACAAGTGTATGTGCACTAGAACCGTTTCTGGAAAATAGGTACAAATATATGCAACATCTAAATCGGAAGCATGAACGCATTTGAAAATTCTGCTTAATGAGGGGCTTCTAAGCTGAGACATGCTCCTGTTCAGCTGTATCCTAAACAATGTGTCGCTCTCCTATTTTAGAAACACATCCATTGGGTTGGGTGGAAAGGTCATAAAACATTCTGTGAAATCAGGTGCGTATATATCATTTTGTTTTACTGCTTGAAGGGTGTTAATTTGATTCTTCAGCTGTAATTTATTTGGTAGAACACACTAATTACTTTGTGAGATGCAATAAACTATATATGCATTGATCTTAAAAATATGAAGATAAAAAATAGCTTAGTTGGATCTGTGTTCTAAATTGGATCCCCATCAGAAATGCTGGTGCACAGTTTCTTATCAGCAGGAAGGCGAGTCCTTCAGAATGACCTTCATATATGTGATACTGGCACAGAGTGAGCCAAGCCCCAAGGCAGGGGAGCGCTGTACAGGGTCAAAGGCAAAGATGCAGTCAACAAATGATGGGAGATGTAATTGTGTGCTGGAAGCAGAAGTGTAGGGTTACTGCATCACGATGTAGTGTTCTTTAAAAAGTACATCTTCAGCTCCTTCTTAAATTGGGGTGGTGTTAAGCAGAGGCACA
Organism: Lissotriton helveticus; assembly: GCF_964261635.1. Taxonomy (NCBI): domain Eukaryota; kingdom Metazoa; phylum Chordata; class Amphibia; order Caudata; family Salamandridae; genus Lissotriton; species Lissotriton helveticus. Next base: position 594,380,035 of record NC_136063.1, on the reverse strand, counting down.
ACTAGAGCCAAATTTGGGGGGGCTACTAACATTTTCGGGGGGGGGCGGTAATTCTTCCAGCAATAGGCAGGCAGAGTGGAGATGCAGGGACTCTATGAAGGGGTGAAAAAACAACAAAGCCTCGTTAACAAGTAAATGGTCTTTTAAAGACCTGTGAAGTACTCTGGTGCGGCTGCAATAAGACGGACGCCAGACCAGCCAGCCTACAGCAGCTCAAAACTGTCTGTGTGTGTGCCCGGGAAGCTGTCTCAGCCCAAGCTGACACACACAATGGTGGGGGGGCTAAAGCCCTATGGGCACTATGGGCATTGCACGTCTGGTGTTGAGAGTATTCCTGATGGACACAGAGATGTCGTTCCAGATTCCTGGTGCATCGATTTTTTTAAACACATATTTGCCTCCATTTTGATGTCCATGCTGTGTGTGCCTAGAGCCACAGTGGATGGTGAGCTTATCAGCCAGCTAGGCAGACGTGCTGGGCTTGATGCCTTCGCAAATGGAACTTTGTAAAAGAGTACTACTCAGAATAAGTATGTAGCAGAGACCACATGGCACGATGAAGGAGAGTGTTTTCTGTCGCCCATGGCACAAAGGTGGTGTTAGACCTGGACTTTTAGCTGGTTTACTCCCAGACTTTTTGCTTTTTGGCCTCCCATTTTTTACCCATTTTTCATTGGTTTTTAGGACTCTGGGCACTTTACCACTGCTGATCAGGTCTAAGGTGCATATGCTCTTGTAAATTGTGATTATGATTGGTTATCCATGATTGGCATATTTGATTTACTGTCAAGTCCCTAGTCAAGTGCACTGTGTGAGCCTAGGGCCGGTAAATCAAATGCTACTAGTGGGCCTGCAGCACTGATTATGCCACCCACACAAGTAGCCTTTCAAATGTGTCTCAGACCTGCCACTGCAGTGTCTGTGCACGGAGGTTGAAAGACCCATGTTGACCTGGCACGTGAACCCACTTGCCAGGCCCTAACCTTCCCTTTTCTTACATGTCAGTCACCCCTAAGGTAGGCCCAAGGTACCCCCATGGGCAGGGTGCAGTGTATGTTAAAGATAGGAGATGTACTGGTGTGTTTTACATGTCCTGATAGCGAAATACTGTGTATTTCATTTTTCACTATTCCAAGTACTAGCTCTCTCATAGGCTATCATTGGGGCTGCCTTATAACAGTTTACAAGTGTAACTTTCAATTGAGAACAGCTAGAGATTTGGAGCTTAGGTTCTCTGAACTCAGAATTCAATAACACACCTTTTAGTTAAGGTGGTTTTTAAATTGTTTCTTTGAAAATGTCACTTTTAGAAAGTAGGTATTCTCTTGTTTAAGCATCCTGTGTGCCTTTGCCTGCTTGTGGATTCACTGTCTGGTTTTAGACTGACAGGGGCTGTTTGTGCATCCACTGTAGACACTCACACAAAGGGAGCTGAGTTGTGCCCTGCATATGCTGATGGGTCATCCCGGGCTAGAGTGGACCATAATTACGCCCTATAAAATTAGAAGTTACTAGGTCCAGGGAGACAGGATTATGGTCACTGAAAGCAGAAACCACAGTTTTATACATTAAAACCTTACCTAAAAAACACGCTGAGATAAAAATGTAATCAATGATAGAGCCATTGTCTGTTCCCTTAAAAGTAGAAACCCTTTCCCCCCCCCCTCCCCACAACTAGATTCATATAAGTTCCATCTTGCTAGAAAGTTCTCTAAGCAACCCCCCTGTTTGTTATGTTCAAGATGGACAGGTGCACAATTAGGAGGGGATTCTGAGTCATCGCAAACACACATTAGTGAACAAGGGTGTATATTGAAATCACCCAAAAATATAATTTCAAAAGAATTAACATCTTCACTATAGACTGACAAAAAGTGATCCAATTTATCTAGGCTATATGATGTACAGTCTGATGCATTGGAATTATAAAAATTTATGAATAAAATATTGGGAGATTCTGCTGAAGAAAGTTCAACAATTAAACATTGCTCTAGACCGGAGTCACATTTCTTAAGGCTACCTTTGATGTCTAATTTAAAGAGGCTTAACAATCCTCCCTTAGTTCTTCCCGCTGCGCTAGACACTGCGGGAATACAGAAGTAACAATAGCCATCTAAAGAAAAACTATTATTTGTGTCCCAGGTTTCCTGCAGTGCAATAATGTCGAACTTAGTCATAAAATCTATCCATGCCACATTGCCTACTTTAGCTCTAATACCCGCAATTTTCCAAGTGAGCATACTAAGAACTGACACGTTATTCTCTACTCGACTTATATGTTCAGACGAAATATGTTCAGGGAAAAGTCAATCGTTTTGATCCAAGGAGGTTAGGGGGGCATATCGGTTGGTCAACATAAGAGGTTGCGCAAAGGGATTCTGATAAACTGAATGAGCTGGATGGTTAACAATGTTTTGGTGTTGATCAGAGCCCCATCTTTTATTTAATTCCCAATTATTATCCCATCCAAAGGCTGGAGTCTTAGGGTAGGTGACATTCTGCTGCTCTCCATAAAAGAATTTTAAAGTTAAAGGGACAACAGAACCCTGCCTGCGTTGGGGTGGGAGTAAATTAGTGAGGATGTTTGGCAAAACGCCAGTGTGTGAAAAACTTACTGCCACACAATCCCCTTTAAATTTTTTGGGGCGATTTCCTAACCAAGAAACCCTTTTAGCTGTCTTGATCTCTTGGGCCAGCTGTTGGCCCCCCCCTGGGGCTAGCCTCATGTTATTAGTAAGCCATTGTAGCGCCTTATTAGACAAAGAGGAGGAAGATTCTACTGTGCCAGCTTCTAGGGGCGGTACATTAGCTAATACTAGGACCACCGGTGAGGCTTCAACTATGAATTGTAGAGGGTCAATAAGCTGAACTTGTGCAGGGGGAATCTCAACTATTAGAGGACTATCCCCTCTACCATTTGTTTCATTGGGTGTCAAGGCCGGTATCTGGATTGGGGGATTATTAGGCAATAAATCGTCTGTGTCCTCACCCTCCAAATCATCGTGCTCTCCAATGTTATTGTCCAAGTTAACTACCAGCGTTGTAACATTGTCAACACCCTCCATTATTTTGTTCAGCTGGCCACCTAACTTTTTAACCTCAGTTTGTAATTTGTCTATTTTGGTAATTAAAGGTTTAACAAAGACTTTCGTTTTACTTTCAATTAGCTCAGCAATTCTGACAAACAGTTCATCATCAATTGTTACATTAGACTTAGCTCTTCCCTCTTCGTTTTCCTTCGGATTAGCATTTGGGGTATTTACCCTCTTCCTTCTTAACCCTGACCTTAAACCTCCCCGTTTTGGCTGAATTTTAGCCTTAGAAAAATCTGACCGAGAAGCTAGATCCAAAATAGATTGATCATCTTCTGAGGGATCAACGTGTATGTCCTGGTCCAAATCACTGGGTATATTGTTCACAGAATCCATGATAAGTATCTCTGATCCAGACAGAATATTTTCATTCAAAGTACCAGTATCCTGAATAATAGAGCAATTAGGACGAACTTCAGAAAGAGTCTGTATGGATACAGCATCATCAGGTGGAGGATGTAAGGTAGGAGTCAAACAGGTGTACAGTCATAATATCGAGTCAATTATTTCGACTGGACAGAATATCGAGTAAAAAATATAGAATGGACATAATATCGACTAGACATAATATAGACAACAAAAATATCGACTAGAGAAAATTAATATCGAATAGAATGGACATAATATCGAATCAAAAATATAGAATGGACATAATATCGACTAGACATAATATAGACAACAAAAATATTGAATTTAAGGTAAGTTAATAATAATTTTTATTTTTTGTGTAATATAAGTCTGTAGCGGGTTGTGGGTTTATAGGGGAATAGGGTGGGAAGTAATTTAATTCTAATTAATTAAATATGTTAATTTATTTATTGATATATATTTAGAATTAATTGTTAATTAATTATTAATTGGTAATTAATTAAAATATAATTGGTAATTAATTATAATTGATTAATTGATAAATATTTTAATTTTAGTAATTTATTTTCTGTAGCGGGTTGTGGGTTTATAGGGGAATAGGGTGGGAAGTAATTTACTTATAATTAATTAAATATGTTAATTTATTTATTGATAATAATTTAGAATTAATTGTTAATCAATTATTAATTGGTAATTAATTAAAATATAATTGGTAATTAATTATAATTGATTAATTGATAAATATTTTAATTTTAGTAATTTATTTTCTGTAGCGGGTTGTGGGTTTATAGGGGAATAGGGTGGGAAGTAATTTAATTATAATTAATTAAATATGTTAATTTATTTATTGATATTTTTTAAAAATTATTTGTTAATTAATTATTAATTGGTAATTAATTAAAATATAATTGGTAATTAATTATAATTGATTAATTGATAAATATTTTAATTTTAGGGTTCAGGGTCAGTTTTCAGTTTTTGGGTAAAGGGGTATTTTTAGGGTTCAGGGTCAGTTTTCAGTTTTTGGGTAAAGGGGTATTTTTAGGGTTCAGGGTCAGTTTTCAGTTTTTGGGGTAAAGGGGTATTTTTAGGGTTCAGGGTCAGTTTTCAGTTTGTAGGTAAAGGGGTATTTTTAGGGTTCAGGGTCAGTTTTCAGTTTTTGGGTAAAGGGGTATTTTTAGGGTTCAGGGTCAGTTTTCAGTTTTTGGGTAAAGGGGTATTTTTAGGGTTCAGGGTCAGTTTTCAGTTTTTGGGTAAAGGGGTATTTTTAGGGTTCAGGGTCAGTTTTCAGTTTTTGGGGTAAAGGGGTATTTTTAGGGTTCAGGGTCAGTTTTCAGTTTGTAGGTAAAGGGGTATTTTTAGGGTTCAGGGTCAGTTTTCAGTTTTTGGGTAAAGGGGTATTTTTAGGGTTCAGGGTCAGTTTTCAGTTTTTGGGGTAAAGGGGTATTTTTAGGGTTCAGGGTCAGTTTTCAGTTTGTAGGTAAAGGGGTATTTTTAGGGTTCAGGGTCAGTTTTCAGTTTTTGGGTAAAGGGGTATTTTTAGGGTTCAGGGTCAGTTTTCAGTTTTCGGGTAAAGGGGTATTTTTAGGGTTCAGGGTCAGTTTTCAGTTTATGGGTAAAGGGGTATTTTTAGGGTTCAGGGTCAGTTTTGGGTTTTTGGGGTACAGGGGTACTTTGTAAAAATAAAGTAAAATTACATTTAAATTACATTTATTTAATAAAATTAAATTATATTAAATTATATTATAATATTTTTTATTATTTTATATTCAAAAAATTATTATATACTTACCAATACTTATGTTGTAATGGTATGCGTTGTAAAGGTATATGCGTTGTAAAATCTTGCGTTGTAAATGTATGCGTTGTAAAAGTTTTTGCGTTGTAAAAGTTTTGTTGTAATGGTAGGCGTTGTAAAAGTATGCGTTGTAACGTCATACATCCCTGGAGTGGGAATAGTAATTTTAACCTCTACGCTATCCAGCGCTTTCCCTACTGTTGCACCCACTGGAGTGGGAGTAGTAAATTTTACCTCTACGCTATCCAACACTTTTGCTAATGTTGAACTCACTATAGTTGTAACAATAAATTTTAAACATTTTCTAAAATGTTATATATGTTTATTTAATAATATGTTTAAATATATATATATATAAATATATATATACATATATATATATATATATATATATATATATATATATATATATATATATATATATATATATATATATATATATATGTGTGTGTAATTTTTGGTGATATCATTTTTTTAATTATATAAATTATTTATTAAAATTATATTTTTTTAATAATTATTTCTAAGTTTATATTAAATATATTTATTACTATATTAGTTTTAACTTACTTTTAAGACATTTTAAAAAATCGATATTTTGACAGTCTATATTTTTGTAAGTCGATATTTTGGAGTCGATATTTTGGTACTTACCTGTTTGAAGATAGGGAGTCGATATTTTGTCAATCGATATTTTTGACTCGATATATGTGTATCTCGATATTTGTGTCGTCGATATTATGTCAGTGATCCAGTCAAACAACATAGATCAGGTGATTGACTCAGCCCCAAAGATTCTCTCCTCTGTGAGTTAATTTTTTTCACAGTTTGAACCATATCATTTTCCATCGTATTTACTGAAGGAGCAGTGCCTTTTTTTGGCATCCTGTCAGTACAGCCAAGGAACTAAATCCTCAGACTCACTATTAGGTATAATTTATATGTGACAATGTCTTACTTGAATAGTTGACAATCTCTCGAGCATCGAAACAGGGTTTCTGGCCCTGTCCCTGTCGCCTCCTGCCGCTGAGGGCCGTAGAGGGCCCGCCCTTTGCCCGGGCTTAGTCCCGCTCGCGTCCCGCGAAGCGGGTTCCTGTGGCGCTTATGTGCGCCTCCTGGCGCCCTCGCGTGTCACAAGGCGCGCCGCCGCGTAGGCTGCCGGGAATTGTGGTCCCAGAGCGGCGGCGCGTGTAGTCTGCTGCAAAGTGACTCTTGGCGGTGGCGGCGTGCTTCTAGGTGCCTGGCTGCCTTACAATGACTCCTGGCGGTGGCGGCGTCTGGCAGGTAAGTGTGTTTTCGTCTCCCCCGCTCCGCCGGTTCCTGTGGCGCTTATGTGCGCCTCCTGGCGCTCTCGCGGTGTCACAAGGCGCGCCGCCGCGTAGGCTGCCGGGAATTGTGGTCCCGGAGCGGCGGCGCGTGTAGTCTGCTGCAAAGTGACTCTTGGCGGTGGCGGCGTGCTTCTAGGTGCCTGGCTGCCTTACAATGACTCCTGGCGGTGGCGGCGTCTGGCAGGTAAGTGTGTTTTCGTGGAGTTCAGTGTTTTAATAATATAGATGTAAATGGTGTGGTAGAGAGCTATGCATTGTTGACAACACTAGCTACGCTTGAGAAAGACATGGGTGGTAAGACCCGCATGTAGAGCATCATGGGGGGAACGGTTGGGGAAGCTGCCAGATGGAGCCCTTTTGCAATAATCAAAGATGGAGATTTGGTGTTGGAGCAAGAATTTTTAAATGGGGCAGGCAAACACCTGGGGGAGGATTTGCCTAAGTATGGAGTTGAGGCAGTTTGAAGGACTGTGGAAGGATTTGATAGGCTCTTGGCCAGACCAACCAGGTGATCAGGTGAGGTAGAAGACAAGGTTGGGGCATTGTCTGTTATGAGATGAATATTTTGAACCACTAATACAAACCAGTTGCTTAGGGGCACAGGTAGGAGTTTAAAAGGTTTACAGTGGGTTATATTCCAGGAGTGAGGTGTTAATGACATTTCGGGTTTACAGTATTTCTGTACCAGAGACACTATGTTTGTTATGGTGTAAGATGTTAGGACAGGTATGTTGTTTTATGTAACACACATCTGTTTCATCAAAACAGTTTTTCCCTGTTTCAGGCAAGTGTCTGCAGTGCTTGTGGCATCTAAGATGATGGGATCCTGTGGGCTTTTTTCGGTGAAACTACAAATGCATCGGATGGTGATATAGTCAATCAATTAATCAAGCGGTATTAGTATAGTGCGGCTTATCACTGACCCAGGGACAGATGTTAAACAATCCTTTTTTGTTTGGATTCCCTTCCTGTTGTTATGTAATAGAGGAGCGCGGTGGACTCAATGACGTTGTTTGTACAATTTGCAAAACATATTCTCCTCACCCAGAAGTCTGTGTAAATGTATCTGTTGTTGAGTTTAGTGAAAATGCAAAATAAATGGTCTGGCATTTGTGGATGTGTGCTACCAGTGCTACAACCTTCCTTGAAGACAAGCACAATTTTCCAGTATGAAGATTACCGAGTTTAATAGTTAACAGTAACTAGAACAGTTTAATCCAAACATTCACCTTTCTGCATGGAAAATGCTCCACTAGCCAAAGTAAGCCACGAAGAAAATGACAACCTCAGGAATGTGTAAGAGGTAAGCAAACCGAATCTGCATACAGGCCATAGTGATCAAATCAAGATGACTCTACCACTGTTAGTCTGCAAAGACAGGTGAGTGCAATGAACATACATGCACCTGAGATTCCATGCCTGCTTCCAGAACACTCCTTCAAGAGACCAGTCACTTTCCTTTAACAATTTTATATGTAAAATGCCATGAGTAGTGCTTTGGAAGAGTAATGGTTGTGTTACTAATTAAACTTTGCGCACTTCAGTGGGTTTCAGGTATAACATTGCAACCCTAACGTTTTTTCAACTAGTTTTCTCAGAAGAAACTCAATGTATTAAAACCCAATTTTCACTTCTAATTAAAGAGACATAACTTCATTTTAGAATCAAGTTTTTTTCAGTGATTTTTGTTTTTGTTAATGATATAATCTCACAGCAAGAAACTGCAGTGTGCAGTGATCTCCGAGCGCTGCATCCCCGCCTTAATGCTCCAGGAAGGCCATACACGGTGGCATATGGGGGTGAAAGTGACAAGGTTCTAGGTGCAACTCATGGCCTTTTCCCACATCCTACATTTAGCCGCGGTGCCCCAGAATATGTTCTGTATTGCCTCTTATTGTGCACCTGATAGAGAAAGTTTAATGACGGTTGCCTCTATCAATTCTCACCGTTAAATGGGATTTATGACAATGATTTTTTGGTAGCAATGTGCAAAATGGTTGAAGACGAAAAACATGAGATATTCTACTGCATCGTAAAAAGCATGCAAAAGTGTTCTGAAACATGGAAATGTGAAAAACGTGAATAAAGAGAGAGAAAAAGTTATTTACTTATACTATGAAATCACGTGTTTAAGAATCTAAACATAGTTAACCTAGAAAATGTACTGCTGATGATTACTAAATGTGACAAATGAAAATAATGCTTAGGTAAGGAAACACTTGAAAACAAGAAAATTGTTTACTTTAAAGATGCTTGACAATATGAAGATTTGCAGTTTTACATTTAGCATTATCTGATACAAATGTTAATAACAAAAGTGACAAGCATATTAATCTGTTTAGAAAATAAAAACGTGCAAGATATATATTTTTTAGTAGTACCTAATATTGACATGGAACTTCTGGAGAAAAGAATAATAAGAATTAACTAAGAAAACTAAATTTTTCATATTATTGTGTATTTATATATTAATCATAAAGCCTCAAATGCTTCTTTTCCTCATTTGAAAAGCAGAATCTAGCTGAAGTAGTCATTTCAGACTCTTGAGAACTTTTCATGAAGTTTCTTTCTTATGCTTGCAAACAATAGACTCTTTTCTGATTCAGCAACACTTTTGACAGAAATGTATCAATACAATTGCAAACCCAGAGAGAGTGTCTGGGAACGGACAGACAGTGAACAAAGTGAATTTTCTTACTGCCGAGGAAAGGGTCGGATTATAGAGTTTGAAATTGATGATTTTGCAAAAGGATTACTCTTAGTGAGGTAAGACCACTGTGGACAACCAATGGAAACCGTATCGTATGATGGAAAAGATACTTTGTGGGTGTAAAGTGAGACATTTTGGAAATATAATTGCCCCCTTGGAGGAAGAGTCGGTGCTGGTTGTCATTTTCAATTTCCCTGCCTGGCATGCTGTCGGGCTGAACTCTGATTTTCCTTACTATGTCAAACCCTTTTGAACTGAACTTTCCAATCTGACCTTAAGCTGTACTTTGCCGGCTGGTAAAGGTGCAGGTATAACTCTTCGGCTGACTCATTACACTTCCAATGTGCATATTTGGTTGGTGTAACCTAAATGCTGAAACTTGACTTTTCCCATGTTCTCTCTCTATTCTTTCAGCAAATGTTCAGTTTATTAAATCTGTATGACATAGTGTGACTAATTGTACTAAATAATTTCTAATAAATTGTATCATAAAGGTGATTTATCTTCTTGACCATTCAAATTGAGGCTTAGATAAATGGGTTACATGAGCAAATATATCGTATTCGAGTCATTTTTGTCCGAACCTTCTTGTCGAAAGTTTTATCATTAGAAGGATCTTAATGAACGGTTATATGTTGTTAGCATGAATTTGGCATTTTCTTATTCCAGGTGCTCATAAGAATTTGCCTCCTGTTCTCCAAATATCTAAGTCCCTGTTAGCTCACATAAAAGACCCATTGGAGGACAAATGGCAGTTTAGTGTTTGTTATGGGCCCAGGGAGGAAAAAATCAAAATATGATGAATATGATGTAAGTGTAAAAGAAAGATTTTGCCCAGCTTTCCGCTGGATCACACATAAAGATCCGGAAACAGGACACAGCCAGAGGTTGAACTTGGTAGGTCCCTTGAATTACTTGTACCTGGAGTCTGGCACACATCAACAGAATACTGTATCCCTACTAGGAACCTCTTGTTTAAAGTTGAACTTAAGAAATAAAAACTCTAGGGGGTATGATCTTTCCCTATACTCAGACCAGAGGATCATCCAGTGGCATTAGAGAGGATGCAAGAGAAGTACATACACCTCTAAACACTTTTCAGTGAGATTTGTGTAACTCTAGCAACCGTAGACACATACTGGTCCTTCATGCGGATCTGTGGATACTAACAAAAACATTATTTACACTTGAAGGCAAACCTTGCCTTTCTTATCCTCCCATATCATACCTGGAGTTATGGGTTTCTGGCCCTGCCCTTTTATCCCTCAACAATTTATTTCTGGTCACAGGTTTCACAGCAAGCCAGCAATCACACTCATTGAGTAATGGAAGCAGCAACAAAGTATTTTATGTCACCCTCAACCAATCCAATTGCAAGGATCCATCTCCAATCCATGGGTCAACGAGAAAAATTTGTCTCCATTCAATCAGATTTTAATCTTTTTTTTGTATCACCCTGTGATTCTTCCTATTTTGAATTCACAAATAAATCACAATCTAATGCTCCAAATAATTTTCAGTTGAAGCCAATGCAGTACATTTCTGTAACACCAAAATCTTAAAATCGACTGAATAGATGTACAGTACACCAATACCAAAAGCGGTCTATTCTGAGTAAAGTACTAGAGGTATGCCAGGTTAGGTCTAATTCCATTTAGTAGTTTTCTGTAGTGGAGAGCAAAATCTCCTGTGAGACTTGAAATGAAAATACTCACTTTTAAATCATATCATTAACGTTATCCTCCATTCACTTGCCTTTTTGCTTAACCTCTCTCCAGTAACTCACTGAAACTAAAAAGAAGATTAAAGATGATAAATGCCAAGATAAGCAGCACTGGTAATCCAGGACCCTCTGAGACAAGTCAATCTCTTCAATATTTTCTCTTTACACATGACCAATTTGGTGAACTTTGTCAATGACAAGTAGCAAGAGATGTTTTTCTTTAGCACCTGAAGATTTTACACTTACAATTGTCCTTATAATTATATTAACATTGTGTAACAGTTCATTGACCAGCAACAAAGGATGTTCCTCATAAATACGTCAGAATTTTTTAACACAAATATTGGTAGAAATGTGAGGACAAGTGTCAACATATTTTTTTCTGATGCCATCTAGAGGCTACACTGCTATCCTTGGTTGTTTTGTTTTCCTGATTTAATCCCAAAAATTGTCCTCCCATGTAGGACAGCGTCTATAGATTTTTGTCACTCTCCACCTCTGCTCCTCCTTGAGAGGTAACTTTCACATACAAGTGTGCACTTTCTCTTTTCAGAAATTAAATTCAAGATCATCACTCTTAACCACAGATCCGTCCACAAAATGGGTCCTAGTAGTCTTCAAAAGTTGATTACTTCTTATTCTCCTATGAGAGTTTTTTGATCTTCCCATTCTAGTCACCTTCTCCCTCCCAAATATTGTTTGAATTGGCAGAGAGACCGCCCTTTACAGCGTTAGGAGCTACATTTTTTTTTAACAAACTGCTGCCCAATGTAAGAACCATAAAGTCTTCTTCAGAGTTCTTGAAAGAACTTAAAATATGGCTCTTCAGAGCTCCTTAGTTCCTTAGACTGTTACCATGTGACCTGTTGGACTAAAGCTTATAGCACCGAAAATCCCATTTCCCTGGGTACTAGCCCTGTTTTTAAATCATTGTTACATTAAATTACACTACAGAACTGCTTCTTTGCATTACTGCCTTCTGCCCCCAATCACCAGGTGAAAACAGGTCCCAAACGTATTCAAACATTTGGTGTTCCCCAATCTCTACACAAATGCAGCCAAAAACATTATACAGCATCATGAAAAAATCATTACATTACACTATAATAGCACTCACAACTAGCCTCAGTTTCTTCACCATTATCTGGACAGTATTATTCTCAAATTACTTGAATAAGTCTTGCAATGCAAAAATACACATTGGCCATTTATTTCTATCTCTTCAAGCTCTCCAAATCCAATCTATCAATTTGCATTTTGGACAATCGTAAGATTTCAATGCAGTTCACAAATGAGAATTTAGAAATGTTTGATATACATATCTAAGCTCACTTTTCATCAAACAAAGGGCTCTCCTCTCCAAACTGGATTTCCCACTCACAGATAATAAGGTATTCAGGGTCATATGTATGAAGGTACCCATTTGCGAATCTTTAATAGCGATTTTTAAGAAATCGCTATTTGAGATTCGCAAATTGGTATGTATGTAGAAAATCGCATTTTTTTGCGATTTCTTAAAATTCCTTAATTGCGATTAGAAAATTGCGAATCGCAATTAAGGAATACTTTCCCAGTCATTTCTATGGGCCAGGAGGCCCATAGGAATGAATAGAAAGTTATTCTCAATTTGCGATTCATGATTTGAGAATCGCAAATTGAGAATAATTTCAAGGGTGCAGGGGTATCCAAAGGACACCCTGTTGCACCCCTGAAATTAGCATGGGTGCACATGTGGTGCACATACATGCCATAAGGGCATGTATGTGCTTCACAGTGCACTTTGAAAAATGCAAAAAAGTTCATTTTTCAAATAATTCGCAAATTACCACCAACTTGAAGTTGGTGGTAATTTGCGGTTCCTTAAGGCCAATTTGCATTTTTTTAATGCTTCTTACATTGCATTTAAGGAATCGCAAAATTTGCGATTCCTTAAATGCAATCGCAAAATAAGGAATCACAAATTTTGCGATTCCTTATTTTGCACGCAGATTTGCTTAATACATACCATTCGGCCAAATTGCATTCGCAAACGCCGAAATTCGCAATTTGGCTTGATACATATGGCCCTCAGTTCCCAGGGGTGTCATAGTCAGAACTATCTCCTCTGTTCCTATCACCAGTTTTAAATGTATCTCAACATTCATCTACCCTTTCCGTTCATGTGAAAATCTTCCCTCCCATCTCTTTTTCCAGCTCCACTATGCAGTAACATTTTCCTATGGTTAATGAACTTGCTGTAACTATTAGCCTCAAACATTTCCACGAACAATCTTACAATGTCTTCCAACAAGAATCAACCCCTCAATTTTTCACTTTCGTGCTACATCCACCAACCCCAAATCCTTGTCCCTAAGTCTAAACATGCAGTAAATCAACACAGCCACTCTCACCTGTCCTACCACAGATCCACTGATGAGGTAAACCTGAAAGTTTAACTCCTCATCTTTCACTGTGTGCTCATAGTGTACTGCCTCCCTGTGCACGTGAGTTCCACCCATTTTGTCCACCAGGATTTTCTGATTTTGATTGCCCAGTTTTGAGACCTTTATTGTGGATGAGTCCCATTACCGGAGCCTCACTCACAATAATTTTCTGATAAGTAGACAGAACATGTTTACCACCAGTATCTGCTTTTTAAGATAAAGCTGCTGCGATGCAGATATGGTAAGTGGCATTGGGCTGGTTACATGTGAACTCTTGTGCCATGTGTCCAGGCTGCACATGAGGGACTACAGCCATGCGCAGCCTGGTAGTTGCACACAGGCTAGAAGCTTTTGGAAGTCTAAACTGCAAACTCAGGCAGGGAAAGAGAGGAAACCTCCACTACCAGCAAGCAGGAGCACTTTGACAGCTCCTGCCTCGTTTTCATTTTAAAAAAGTATTTGGCCCGAAACTGTTACCTGCCCTGTTACCTGCCCTGGGCTGCTGGAGTTTGCCTCACTGCTCGGATGACAATACCTCTGCTGCGGCACAAGGGGACTACATCCCCCATCTCTCCTTGCGGCACGCATGCCAGGCACCGTTCTTTGAAGCGCCAGAAGGTGCTCAAAACGGAGCCAGTGCTCCCGTAGTGAGGTAGCCCAAAACTGTTACCTGCCCTGGGCTGCTGGAGTTTGCCGCCACTGCCGTCACTGCTCGGATGACAATACCTCTGCTGCTGCACAAGGAGACTACATCCCCCATCACTCCTTGCGGCACGCATGCCGCGCACCATTCTTTGAAGAGCCAGAAGGCGCTCAAAACGGAGCCAGGGCTCCCGCAGCAAGGTAGCCCGAACCTGTTACCTGCCCTGTTACCTGCCCTGGGCTGCTGGAATTTGCCGCCACTGCCATCACTGCTCAGACGACGATACCTCTGCTGCTGCACAAGAGGACTACATCTCCCATCACTCCTTGCAGGACGTGCCCGGGCGAAGCCTGGGCCAAGGGCGGGCCCGTCTGCGCCCGTCAGAGCCCAAAGATGGCCGGGCTTGGCCGGCCCTCTGATATTGTAGCTGAGAGGTGCACTGACATAAGGTACTGCTGTTCTGTGCGATTCCATTTTATTTTTAATTTTTTTGTCATGGCACAACGTGCAAAACGCAGGGATGGACAACTGCAAGGGGGTGGTGGGGTTGTGGGGACTCTGGATGCGTTTCTTACACGGGCAGAATCAGTATTAACCCATGAGATTCTGCGTATGGAAAAGAGACTTTCTTTGGACACTATAGTTGCACAGAAGAGATCCTCAATGGGTGGACTAAGTAGGATAATATCGCCCGAAGTTGTTCCCCTAGATACCCTGTCTCAGTTTAATAACAAGGCGAGTACGTCTTGCCCTGGGAAGGGGGAGGGGGTAAGGGGGGATTGTGTACTTACAGTCTCAGGGGACATGCAAAACTGTGTAATTGCTCAGGGTATGGAGTTGGGGGAGACTAGTGTGGTTGATATATTGAACCAAGAAATTGTTATCTCGCCCCGGTCAATTATCGCAAAATTAGTAGTCCCTCCCACATTGCTAGAGGCTCAGGCAGTATCTGTTGATAGGGATGGAGAAGTTATAACGAGGTCCAAAAGGAGACAAAATGTTAAGCTGGGGAAGGGTGGGGAGGCGCAGTCTTCTATCACTGCATCGCCTCTCAGGCTTCACGAGGGTGGTACTTCACAAAAACCCAATTCTAAGTTAAAACCAAAGCCTAGAGCAAAGAAGTATACCCCCAAGACACTTCCAAAAGACACCATGGTGACGGACAAAAACCAAGGGTCAACAGAGCATATGATGTGTTCGAGTTCAGTCCCTGATCAACAGACTGGTGAATGTAATAATGATCAGTGGAGTAGATTGGAGTTGTTAATCTCCACATTGCTTGACCCTATCCGTAATAGCCTACGTTTGATTGAGGATAAACTATCCAGGCTCGAGGATCTGATTAGTACACCCACTAATGGTGTTAATTTATTTATTTAGAAGTTTCATATAGCGCTAGCTGGACCCGAGGCTTCACAACAAGTACAAATATGCACCTTACCGGCAAAGGCAGAATCCACAGCTTATAAACTTAAGAGCATTATATGCATATTTACCATACAATTCTTGTGGTCACACAGGAGGGTCGAGGCTGAGGGGTTTGATACAGAGGGGTTAGTTTGCTGATAGCAGGGGGGGGGGGTTCTATCAAACAGGACGAGGTATGGAGGGAGATCCCGGCGATTATAGTTCTAAGACAACTGTTTTTCGACCACATCGAGGTTGTGGTGCGGTGTCGAACTCTTTCTGGAGGATCTTGCGTTCTTCACGTTAAGATCAAGAGCGCTCTAGCAAGAGGGCTTTGAGTAGGATCTTGAATTTCGGGAAAGAGGTGGTCGTTTTAATGTGGGGGAGATGGAGTTCCAGATCTTAGGTGCATTTCTCGCAAAGGATTTAGATGCGGTTTTGTGTTTCCGAGATTTCAATGGGATGAGAAGGAGCGAGTTGGAACTTCTGAGATTCCTGGACTGGCCGGCCCTTTTGAGTTTGGCGGCCAGGTATTCTGGTTTGCCTGTGTGAAGGGCTTTGTGCGTAAGGCATGCTGTTCGGAATCTGGGTCGTTGTTCAATTGGGAGCCACTTAAGCTCCTTGAGTGCGGGAGAAATGTGCTCGAATTTCTTGGTTCCTGCGACCATTATTGCTGCGGCATTGAGGGTGATTTTCAGGGGACCTAGGTGAGATTTAGCTGTCCCGATCAAGGCTGCGATTCCATAGTCAATTCTGGAGAGCACCAGTGCCTGGGTGGCCTGTTGAAGGTCTTTCGGGGGAAGTAAGGGTTTAATTTTGTATAGAAGTTTCAGATTGAGAAACGTGCTTTTGGTGGATCTTGAGATGTGTTTTTTCATGGCCAGTTTGGGGTCTATGGTGATACCAAGAGATTTCACCGAGTCCGTTGGCGTGAGGGTGCCATTGAGGGCATCAATGGCTTTGAGCCATTCTTCGATTTGGGGGGTTTCGTCTCTGTTGGAGATGAGGAGAACTTCTGTTTTCTCTTGATTAAGTTTAAGGTGGTTCAATGAGAGCCATTGTCGGACCCCTTTAAGCGTGACCTTTAGTCTGTGAATGTTGTCAATGGAGGTGGTTTCCAGATATAGCTGTGTGTCATCCGCATAGAGGTGGAAGGGGATGTTGGAATTCCTGAGTAGTGTGGTGAGGGGTTCCATGTAGATGTTGAAGAGTTGGGGAGAGAGTACTGACCCTTGTGGAACTCCTCTGTTGACGGGCAGGGGGTCGGATTCAAAGTTTAAAATTTTTATTCTTTGCAAGCGGTTGTGTAGAAAGGAGGAGAACCAGTTTAGGACCGTCATTTCCATGCCTTCTCTTTCTTGAAGGACTTTGAGGAGCAGGGTGTGATCAGCTGTATCGAAAGTGGCCGATAAGTCTAGGAGAATGAGAAGGCCGCATTGGTCTGAGTCAAGTGACTTGTGTAGATCGTCTATGACGTTTAGGATTGCGGTTTCGGTGCTGCATCCCTTTCTGAATCCCGATTGGTGTGGGTCTAGGAGCTTGATGTTCTCCAAGTGCTGGGTTAGCTGTGGAAGAACACATCTTTCCAGAATTTTGAATAAGAGAGGTAGGTTCAATACGGGTTTAAAGTTGTTCATGTCTTCAGTGTCTAGCCCTGGTTTGTTTAGTAGCGGCGTGACTTGGCCTACCTTGAGGCAGTCTGGGATGGTTCCCAAGCTCAGAGAGCTGTTGATGTTCTTGCACCAAATTGGGGCTAAGATAAGCTTCAGGTCTTTGGCCAGGCTCGTGGGAAGCTGATCTAGGGAGTGGGATGCCGGTTTTGACTATCTCTGCTTCCTGAATGGGGGTGAAGGCGGACCAGTGAATAGGTGGGATCACTGGGGCGCTGACCTTAATTGCTGGCGTCTTGGTCTCCCTGTGAGAGGAGGGATTTGAGCTGAGAGAGAGATCGATCTTGGTGGTTTTTTTCATTGAAAAAGGTGGCAAAGTTGTCACATTGTTCTTTGGAAGCCACTAAATCGGATGTCATTGGTTTGGATGTTTGGCTTCTAATGATATTAAAGAGTTCTTTGGGTCAGTTTTTTGTGTTGTCTAAAGCGGAGCAGAAGAAAGTTGTCTTTTTGTTCTTGATGTGCTTATTGTAGTTTCAGCGTGCTGCCTTGAGTTGATCACGGTGGAGGGAGTAGGGATTGTTCCTCCAGATTCTTTCTAGGGTTCTAAGATGTCTTCTTTCATCATTGATGTCAGTGGTGAACCAAGACCTGGAGGGTTTTTTTTAATTTCAAGGGCGCCAGGCGGTCCAAGGTGAGCGTCATGTTAGAATGGTAGAGAGAGGTGAGTTTGGTGGTTGAGAGGTGTTCCGTCGTGCTCGGGAGAAGCGTGCTTAGTCCTTCTTCAAGGTTGGACCGCGGGACTTGAGCTGTGTTCCTGACCCATTTTGGAGGAGCTTGTTTAGGGGGTTGAGTTAGGGCCGGTTGGGAAAAGAATAATGTGATGAACTGACCGGTCGACTTGAATGATATAGTCAATAGTGATAGTGTTTCTGTCCGAAATGATTGCGTCAAGGATCACTCCTCTGTGGTGTGTTTCTCCTGAGCAGTGTTGTATCATATTGTTTTCTAGCAGGAGGCTATTGAGAGAAATGAATGAGCAGGTTTTTGTTTCATTCCATCTTATGTTGAGGTCGCCCAGAATTATACTGTTGGCGTTGTTGAGTGCACACATGTTCTGGGGTAAAATCTAAAGATTTAGTTGGGGGTTCAGCTTGTAGTGGGCGCTCAGAAATAAATGAGAGGCCATCAACTAACCGCAATGCTGAATCGCTTAGTGAGGATTGGTGTCAATAGAAGCCATGCTAGTGAAGACGTGCAGAAGCACGGAAGGCTTGAATGTTCTAGCCAACTGGCTAACACGGATCCCCCCCCGTGTTAGCAGGCAAGGTCCCTTTTTTACAGATATCAGCGGTACTAATGGGAACAATGAGAACAAAAAGTGTATAAATGAGCAAGTATCCCCACTGCTGTCCCCTAAAAGGAAAGTCCTTAATACTCGAGATGATAAGGTGACGTTACATCTTCCACCAGAGTGCGGTCCTTATGTAGCAATCCTCATGAATGCTCCTCCCCTGACTAATGTGCAAGTTGAATCCCAGCGACAGTTAAAAAACAATGTTTGTTATTGGCTCTCCCAGAATAAAAATTTTCTAAAGTCAGATTTTGATCACATTCTATTTGTGAGACAAGTTAACTGGGTGGGTCCTCTTCGCAAGTCTCATTATGGTGATTGCATTGTTATTAACTGTAGATCTCCACATATCACAGGTCAATTGTTGGGGTGGGGGACTTTTTCTCCTAATCGGAGGCTGGATAAAGCGATAACTATTTTACCTCTAGGTTTTTTCTATAGACATTGCGATAATAGAGGGAGGAACTTTGATGCTACTAAAATGGATAGCGCAATGCTCCGTGTACCCAGTGAGGCACCACCCCTGGAACTGAGTAATAGGTATTATCCCCTGAGTGGTCTAGATTCCCAGAATTGACTGGGCAGTGTACTCCCCTCTCCGTCACAGTCACATGAGATTGGATCTACTTTGGAATCTGCTGTTGTCTCTGGTACTAATTCAGTACCACACATCAATGGTAACTTAGGTTCTCGCAACCAAGTTACCAACACCTTGCTCCTCCCCCCTCAATATGAGTCTGAGGGGTCCAAAATTCCAGTAGGTCACCCACAGGAAAATGTTTTTGGCTGTCGTGATTTATAGTTTTTATCCTGGAATGTAGCGGGCCTAAACTTGAAGATAAATGACCCAGTTTGGGGTAAGTTTATGGTCGCTTTTCACTTCTGGCTACTACAGGAAACATGGGCTGTAGGGTGCATCCATAGGGTTGGCTTCACCACATATAGTATCGAAGCGATACAGCCTCCGGTTGGTCGCCCAGCGGGTGGCCTCCTGATCTGGGTTAAAAATTCACTTATCCGTAATGTAAAGTTCTTGCGACTTGGTTGTCCCGAACTAATTGGTTTGGAACTGTTTTTAGGTAAGGGGACCGCAAAAGTTATACTTTTTATTATATACAATCGGTTTGACAGCCCACATAGACTCTCAGGGACAATAACATCGTTGACTAACTATCTTGATTCGAACATGGGAAATCACCAGTTGATTGTTGCCGGAGATCTTAATACAACTTTTGAACCGGTGAATTATATACAGGATCTTATCCTTGAGGGGGTTAAAGCTCGGGGGATTTTGAAACTTCAGATTCCACCCATCAAGAAAATCACACGGGTAGGGCAACAAATACTATTGTTTACTATCACCCATCCCATGGTGTTAGAGCCTGTAATGGTAGAACTAACTCTGATAGAGCAGCAGGTCACATTTTTAAGAGGGGGGCATCGAAAACACGGATTGATTATATTCTTGTTGATTTAGATCTGTGGCCCCTAGTCAACGATACGGTCATTATACCCAGGGAAGATAGTGATCATAATGCTCTGGCGCTTACGATGTCGGGATTAGTTACCCAGTGTAGGCACCTTAGGCCTGAGACTGCGCAGGTCATTACAAATAACAACAATAGGAGAGTTAAATGGCCAATGATCCTAACTCTCTCCCCAAATATATTCTGTGGTGGAGCGGTCTCTTAAAGATCTGAGCGCTCCTACTATTGGGTTAGGGGCTGTCATGAGTATCTTTCAGAAACTAACTACAATATTGAAACCAAGCAAGCAGCACCCTGGTTCAACAATGCATGCAAAACGGCTAGGAATTAGCTAATAGTGATGCTAAAAACGCGAAATCCCATATAGAAATCATTAACAGTAGGAGGTTATATAAACTAGCCCAAAATAGAGCAAAAAGGGACTGGGAGTGTGAAAATTGGAAATTGCTTTTAGAAGCTGCTAAAAATAAGAACAGTCAATATTTTTGGCATCTGTTGGCAAAGGGATCACCAAATCAGGTAGCACAAACCGATTTCCACATTCAGCCCCATGTATGGGAAGAATACTTTGGGGCAATGTTTGCGGATCAAGGGCAGTTGTTCGCTCCAGCCTTAAGCTTGAATCCTTGTGATCAGGTAGTAGCTGATGTTGAAAATATCTTTCTTGCAGAAACAATTATGGCCATTAAGTTCCTGCAGAGTGGCCAAGCACCGGGTCTTGACAAGCTTCTGGGAGACCTGTTTAGGGTTGAACCGACTGTCTGGGGTCTGCTGCTCCAAAGTGTTTATAATACTATCTTGAAGGGGGGTGCTATTCCGGAGACTTGGCGGGGTGCCGAAATTATTCCCATTCATAAAAGGGGTGATAAAGGGTCGCTGGGGAATTACAGGCCCATCAGTCTTATTGATGTATCACAAAAAATCTTCTGTAAAATCATTTTGACCAGAATTCAAAACTGGATAGAGGACAACAATGTTCTGTCTAACTTGCAGGCAGGATTCAGGGCTGCAACTAGTATCACCGATCAAGTCTTTAGGTTCCTCCTGTTAATTTTGAAAGAAGTCACAATCAGAGGATGTCACCTATATGTAGTGTTCGTGGATTTAAAGACCGCCTTCGATTCCATCAACCGGTCCCAACTTTGGCTAGCGCTGAGCTCACTGGGACTACCAGCTTATTTGCTCAGACTTCTTGTCAGGTTACATCAAGACACCTTCGCCAGGGTCAGGTGGAATACTGATGGCTCCCTGACTAACGCCAAAGTTGTTCAAAAGGGCGTTCATCAGGGATGCATTCTTGCCCCCACATTGTTTATCCTCTCCATAAATGGCCTAATAGGAGAACATTTTAATTGCGGTGGCGATCCCCCAAAAATGGCTGGCAAGGTAGTGCCCTGTCTGCTTTTTGCAGATGATACACTGCTTATTGCCAGAAAACCTTGTTGTATTCAAAATCTTTTAAATAAATTTGCCTTACTTTGTAAAGATAAGGGTTTAGAAATAAATGGGCTAAAAACCAAATATATGGTTTTTAATCCATATAAATCAAACAAGAGGAATCTTACCCTGGGCATGCATAGTTTGGAGCAGGTTAGTTCATTTGACTACCTGGGTATCTGTACTGAGGATAGGCTGGCTTGGACACCGCAGATAGAAAAAAGCATTACGACCCTCCAGCATGTTGATTGTGCTATAGTTCAAAGGGCTAGAGCTTCCCCTTATCGGCCACTATCTCCCATTATTGAGATTCATAGGGTTAAGTGACTAGGTGCGGCCCTTGCATGGGGCCAAATTGTGGGGGTTGGAAAACTTGACAGACTTAACTCGTGCTGAAAACAAATTTATTAGAGCCATCATGAACCTTCCAGTGAATACACCACTCTTGCCACTTAGACTAGATCTTGGCCTATAACCTATAGACCATTATGCCATTCTGAGGTCTATTCTGTTTTGAATCAGGGTGTGGATAAGTAAAACACAGGTGCCAGTGAGGGAGGCAATGGTAGAGTTGATTGCCTTGCACAATCAAACAGGCATTAAGTGGTTTAGTAAGATCGCGGGCGGGTTTACAAAAATTGGGATGGCGCAACTCTGGGAGGATCCAGGGTCTATGACTAAACGTACGATCCCTCAAGTTAAAAATAGGTTTTGGGAACTAATGGTCTCCGAAAGGGTTGACCAGTTTGCACATGGCACTTTGACTGCGGGGTTTTTAAATATTAAAGAAGTATTTGCTTTTGAAGGGTTTCTGGATGATATCGAACAGCCCCAGGCCCGAGCTTTGTATGTTCAGCTCAGATATGGAACCCTTCCTTTGAATGCAATGAGAGCTCTTGGGGAAACCTGTCTGTCAATCCATTGTCTCCTTTGTGCCATATCCTCCCTGAAACCACCGAGCACTTTCTTTTCTGTTGTTCCTTTTACGCTGATCGCTGAAAATCTGGCTGGCCCCTTTATGTCGCACTTTATCTTTTAATTGTCCATTGGAAGCCATGCGTATATTCAAATCAGATACTACAAGCTGGTTAATATTTGCTGTCTCAAGGTTTTTATGTTTGCATGGTGGAAAAGGTTAAAAATGGGCATATTTGTTCCTGTGTTGTAGTACCGTTAATGTAATTTCAACTAGGCTTGGTGGTATTTTATTTTTAGACGTAGGTTTATTGCCTATGTAAGACTTAGAAACTGTTCTATTGTATTGTATAAAACAAATTCCAACGTTCTTTATACTGCTCCAACTTTTACTGTTTTATTGATTATGTATTGTATTTAAGATGTGAATGATCATATTTTTGATCGATGAATAAATAAAAAAAAATAAGTAAGAACCCTAAATTCTTCTTCAGACTTCTTGAAAGAACTTAAAATATGGCTCTTCAGAGCTCCTTAGTTCCTTAGACTGTTACCATGTGACCTGTTGGACTAAAGCTTATAGCACCGAAAAGCCCATTTCCCTGGGTACTAGCCCTGTATTTAAATCATTGTTACATTAAATTACACTACAGAACTGCCTCTTTGCATTACTGCCTTATGCCCCCAATCATCAGGTGAAAACAGGTCCCAAACGTATTCAAACATTTGGTGTTCCCCTATCTCTACACAAATGCAGCCAAAAACATTATACAGCACCATGAAAAATTCATTACATTGCAGTATAATAGCGCTCACAACTAGCCTCAGTTTCTTCACCTTTATCTGGACAGTATTAGTCTCAAATTACTTGAATAAGTCTTGCAATGCAAAAATACACATTGGCCATTTATTTCTATCTCTTCAAGCTTTCCAAATCCAATCTATCAATTTCCATTTTGGACAATCGTAAGATTTCAATGCAGTTCACAAATGAGAATTTAGAAATGTTTGAAATACACATTCAAGCTCACTTTTCATCAAACAAAGGGCTCTCCTCTCCCCACTAGATTTCCCACTCACAGATAATAAGGTATTCAGTTCCCAGGGGTGTCATAGCCAGAACTATCTCCTTTGTTACTATAACCAGTTTTAAATGTATCTCAACATTCATCTACCCTTTCCGTTCATGTGAAAATCTTCCCTCCCATCTCTTTTTCCAGCTCCATTATGCTGTAACATTTTCCTATGGTTAATGAACTTGCTGTAACTATTAGCCTTAACATTTCCACAAACAATCTTACAATGCTTTCCAACAAGAATCAACCCCTCAATTCTTCACTTTCGTGCTACATCCACCAACCCCAAATCCTTGTCCGTAAGTCTAATCATGCAGTAAATGAACACAGCCACTCTCACCTGTCCTACCACAGATGCACTGATGAGGTAAACCTGAAAGTTTAACCCCTCATCTTTCACTGTATGCTCATAGTGTACTGCATCCCTGTGCATGTGAATACCACCCATTTAGTCCACCAGGATTTTCTGCTTTTGATTGCCCAGTTTTGAGACCTTTACGGTGGGAGAGTCCCATTACCGGAGCCTCACTCACAGTAATTTTCTGGTAAGTAGACAGAACATGTCGGGGCGCTAGGTGGCGCACGAGCGGAATGGCCGCGATTCCGTGAGGCTCCCGCATTCCGGCCACTTATCCTACAAATATCCTGTGTCACTGCTTCTGATGACGGATTTATCCGCGTGAAATCGAATCGGATGACATCTGGGGTGCAAGCGTTGTTACTCCTGCTGCCTGCGGACGCACGATCACAGATTGCAGAGTGCTGAAACCTGCTGAGCAGTGAGACCCCTGAGGTGTCCTGGAGCCGTGCCTGGGAGTGCGGAGTGACGCGAGTGCCGCGGCGGCCACGTGGTGCGTAGGCCGGGCAGCTGCGAGATCAATTTTGCCATCGTGGCCAGCGGTGGGCTGCTCGGGACGCCTGCTGGGTGTAGAGACCTCATTCTTGCGGCGGAGATCCTCATTGGGAGCCATCCCGATACAGGAAAGGCAGACCGGGTGAGCGTTGCCTGCTACAGCGAGCTGCACATGACAACATGGCAGCCATTACCGGCGGGTCACGGAGAGCCGGTAACTAAGGGGAGCTCGGACTGGAAACTAGCTTGGGGGCATAACGCAAGAGATTGTTGCGGGATACAGGCACAGCGGGCTTAGATCCTTTAAATGGGCAGGGGCCGTGTATATTGTGGTGAACTTGGGGCTCCCCCTCGCTGCGTAAAGCTAGAGTGTCTCGCATATTTCTAAGTGGTGCATGCGACTTCATCTGCCTTGAACTACAGTTTGAGGGGTGTGTGCGGAACTATTCTGCTGAGTGTTAATCGTGCCGCGAAGAAGGGTGCTTGTCAACGTCTGTTCTGCTGGTGGGGGATGTGACTGGGCTCAGAAGATTGGTAGTCTGCATACTGGGAACACAAACTTTATGGGAACGAGGCTCTTTACCTATACCCCTTCCGTGCTTGGTGAAACTTGGCCTGCATATGTCACAATCAGGTGGGACACGGGCGTGACTAGCGGCGCCAGAACCGATTAGGTGCATTGAGGTGGTGATGGCTATGTGAGCGGTGTGTTGTGGCACTGGGCTTTGAGTTTCATCGCTATACAAGACACCTGTCTAGCCTGTTGGGAAGCCAAGAGGTCATAGTTAAAACTGCTGATGCTGTCTCCTACCCACCTAGCGATTTTGGACGACATCTTCTTAAGACCGGGCATTGCATGATGGGGAGGATGGATGCGCGCCAACCGCATCATACGTTTGAAACTAAAAAGAGTGCACGCCAACAGGCTGCGGAGACTGGCGCAGTGGCGGCGCCCCCAGAGAAGGGTGCTACTTCGAGCAATGACATGCACACAATTCTGTCGGAGGTAGGTCAGGGGTTCGCGTCAATGGCAGACAAAATGGACACTCTAAATACCACATGGACGCCATTGCCTGCAAGTTAGACGGACATGATACACGCCTCAAAGAAGCGGAGCAAAGAATATCATGGATGTCACGACGCAGCTGAAAACTGCGGTGTCCCAGATGGACAAATTGATGACAATTATGAATGCTAAAAATGAGGACATTGAAGCCTGAAACAGGTGTAACAACCTTCGAATTCTGGGGGTGTCAGAAAGCACGAACACGGGCAGGCTTGAGGGTATGTTGAGAAGATGCTTGCCCCGGTGGTTGGTACAGACACACTCTCCCCTCAGTTTGTTGTGGAGAGGGCCCATCGGTCCCTTAGCCCTAGACCCGCTCCTGGAAGTATACCCAGACCCATCATAGCACGCCTTCTCAATTACAGAGAAAGGGACATTGTATTGCGAGTTGCCAAGAGAGAAGAGGCAGCTGAACTATGACGGGGTCTCCTTCACTATCTTTCCTGATTTCACAACGCATGTACAGGAGGAGAGGCACAAGTTTAATGCAGTAAAGCAGAAGTTGCGACAGACGCAGGTGGATTATGCCCTGTTGTATCTGGCGTGTCTCCGGGTCACATACCAGGGCACTCAGACGATCTACATGAAACCGCAACAAGTGGAGGATTTCCTAAAGAAAATTAAGCAGAGAAAGACCACGACTTCAGACCGAGATGACACTCTGGGGCCACATCTCTCTGATGTGGAATGAGCCTATTCAAGAATGCTGTGGCTGCTGTCCTGAGTACAGCGGGATCCCACTCAGAATGTTGCACTGATTGGCATTTTTGAGTCACAATTGACCTGTGCTATGAGCCTCTGCATGGGAGGGGTGTAGAAAAGTGGGACACGGATAATAATAAGAGCCGGACACCCTCGCTGCCTAAAGGGGGACAGACCAGTTATCGTAGGTCTCCTTTATAGAGGTGAGGTACCCGTGAGCCACCTGGTGGGATTCCCCAATGGGAGTACCCCTGTTGAATTGTGTTTTTTGGCTGTTGGGGGGGTGGGATTGATTGATACTGGCCTAATTGGAATGCTCCAGTGGGTGGGGGGAGGTTGGGGATGGGGAGTTTACAACGTTGGTGACAGTACAATGTATTCTGCAGATATGGCATGGGACGTACAATCAAGAATTGTGATGCTTCGTTTCCTGCTGATGGAGTACCAGTGTAATAGCATAGGGCATTATGGCAAGGGAGGGTGGTGACTCAGAATTAAGGGTGATGTCCTGGAATATCAGAGGGTTGAATGATGCAAGGAAATGTAAGCAGGTCCTGGCTTATTTGGACAGGCAGCAGACACAGGTGGCATTGCTGCAGGAGACGCATGTACATACACAGTCCCGCACTGCTTTTGCCAATAGATGGACAAACAAACGGGCGTTTTCTTCTTATTCCTCCTATGCGCGAAGCACTTTCATTTTAATTAAACATCGTGTCCCCTTTGCCCTTGCAGGTACAATATCAGATCCGCAGGGGAGATATATCATTGTATGGGGGAGAATGGGCAGGGATTCTGTAACAATTGCGAATTGCTATGCCCCCAATGTGGATACGCCTGAATTCTTCACGTCCCTGTGGGGTAAAGTAATAGACACAGGCTCTATGCACATTATATGGGGGGATTTTAATGTCGCTTTGGTTCCCGCTCAAGATAGGGCCGATGCCACAGTACACTATAATAACAATCCACGGGAGGTGCTGGCTGGCATAGTGGAAGAGGGAGGTCTGGTGGATAGTTGGTGCCGACTACACCAAGGTGCAGCGGGAAGGGACTCATTTTACATCACTCACGGGGACATGGGCACGGCTAAATTATTGCCTACTTTCCAAGGGGTTAAGCATAGGTCTACGTAAAGCTACACATCTTGCTAGGAAATATTCGGATCATTGTCCTGTCAGTATTATGATTAGCGTACCTGGTTACGCTAGGCCCAGTCCGACATGGCGAATGCAGCCGAATGCACTGCTTGACTTAGTCTTTCGGACTGAACTGGAGGAAGAAATAAAGGACTTCTTTACACGAAATAGGGGCTCCGTGGATAGGGTGGAGATAATATGGGAGGCTTTTAAAGTCCCTATACGGGGGTAATGTATCCAAATGTTTTGGGGTCTTGAGGGACATACAGTGGACACTGAGGCCTTAGAGCAGGATCTGAAGAGACTAGAGGGCCAAATGGTGGAGGGAGAAACCAGTCAGGTACAGAAGGATTTTAGGACCAAATTGTCTGCCTACGAGGAGGAGGCTGCTATGGAAGTCAAGTCAAGTTCAGGGGCCGTTACTGGGTGGCGCGAAGGTATGGAGAAGGAGAGCGTCCTGGGAGAGCATTGTCTGAGATTACCCGCTGTCCACGATTTAACAACAATATATTGGAGATAGAGAAACCGGGGGGTGGTCTGTCAAGATACTGTAGGCATCCTAGAAACCTTCACGTCACATTAAGCTACTTTAAGGCCATCATGTCATTAAAGAACGGGAAGGCACCTGGTCTGGATGGGCTGCCTGCGAGTTTTATAAGTGTTACATTGATGTTATGGCACCAGTTCTACGTGAAATCTTTGAAGAGTCCTTGGAAATGGGGATACTCCCTCCCTCGATGCGCAAAGTGGTCATCACGTCTTTGCTAAAACCAGGTAAACCTCCCAGGGCGTGTGACTCTTTTAGGCCATTGTCGCTTATTAATTGTGACACCAAAATATTAGCAAAGGTCTTAGCCACGCGACTGACACTTCTCATGGATAAGATCATTCTCCCAGGCCAATCAGGTTTTGTCCCAGGTAGGGCTACTACTCACAATTTACGTACTCTGTTCTCTTTCATACAGACTGTGGCGCCGGAGTTTCCAGTTTCTGCCGTATTCCTGAATGCCTCTAAGGTATTTGACTCTGTAGAATGGAGTTACTTGTTTAGGGTCCTGCAGAGAATGGGTTTCCCTACAATATGTATATCCTGGGTGCAGCTGCTGTATCATCAGCCGTCGGCTAGAGTGCTGATAAATGGTAATTTGTCCACTGCTATTTCCATCTCGCGGGGCACCCGCTGTCCCCGTTACATTTTGCTGTAGCGATTAAGCCTTTGGTGTCTAGATTACGTCAGATTCATTGTAATAGAGCATCCTAGAAACCTTCACGTCACATTAAGCTACTTTATATACCACGCAGAGACACGGTGAGGTTAAGCTTGATGAGTTTATGGGGGATGTGGCACTATGCTGGCTCAGCGATGTTCATAGACAATTCATTAGCGCCCCACTGGAGACTGATGAGATCAGGGAGGCCATCATGTCATTAAAGAACGGGAAGGCACCTGGTCTGGATGGGCTGCCTGCGAGTTTTATAAGTGTTACATTGATGTTATGGCACCAGTTCTACGTGAAATCTTTGAAGAGTCCTTGGAAATGGGGATACTCCCTCCCTCGATGCGCAAAGTGGTCATCACGTCTTTGCTAAAACCAGGTAAACCTCCCAGGGCGTGTGACTCTTTTAGGCCATTGTCGCTTATTAATTGTGACACCAAAATATTAGCAAAGGTCTTAGCCACGCGACTGACACTTCTCATGGATAAGATCATTCTCCCAGGCCAATCAGGTTTTGTCCCAGGTAGGGCTACTACTCACAATTGACGTACTCTGTTCTCTTTCATACAGACTGTGGCGCCGGAGTTTCCAGTTTCTGCCGTATTCCTGAATGCCTCTAAGGTATTTGACTCTGTAGAATGGAGTTACTTGTTTAGGGTCCTGCAGAGAATGGGTTTCCCTACAATATGTATATCCTGGGTGCAGCTGCTGTATCATCAGCCGTCGGCTAGAGTGCTGATAAATGGTAATTTGTCCACTGCTATTTCCATCTCGCGGGGCACCCGCTGTCCCCGTTACATTTTGCTGTAGGGATTAAGCCTTTGGTGTCTAGATTACGTCAGATTCATCGTAATAGAGCATTTCAGTGTTTTCAGCGACAAATTTTGATTTCGCTATACGCTGACGTTGTCACTTTATATATTAGGGAGCCTTAGCAAAATCTTAACCCCCTATTGAGAGAATTCCTGGTGTTTGGACAGCTCTCGGGTGTTAACATTAATTGGGGGAAATCGCAATTTTTCCCACTTACCCCTGCGGTCTCCAAATTCTCACTGGACTTCCTATTGAATGGTGCGAGTCTGACCGTAGGTATCTAGGCATACAAGTGTCAAGGGACAAGGAGGAAACGCTTCGATTAAATAACGGCACAGCGATAACGAAGTTGACGGCTAACGTCACACTTTGGATATCTTTGCCCCTGTCGCTGGCAGGAAGAGCCTCTCTTGTAAAGATGGTGTTACTCCCCCAATTTCTGTATTTATTTCTTAATATTCCTTATTATCCTGGAGCAAGTTTCTTCAAAACACTGCGCAGTTAATACGTCTAGTGTGGGGCGGTAAACAACCTCGACTTAAATGGTCGATCCTTACGCAGCCCTATGATAGGGGTGGATTCGATATTCCCAACTTTGAGGCCTACTATATCAGTGCGCAGTCTCATTACACCTATCACTGGTTGTCGCCTACACCATACATGCCACAGATAGCCACTGAGGATTGGTTGGCACATCCTCTCTCTCTAAGCGGCCTCATACACGGCCCTCTTAGTGCTAAAGAGACACGGTTCACAACAGTAACTTGCATGGTGGATGCATGGAGACGTATGGCACGTCTATTGGAATCGCAATTGTTGTATTCTCCGCGGCTCCCGCTCACATACCACCCATATATGGTCATTCTACAAGAAGCGGGCTTTTGAGCCATGTGCAAACGGCTACGTGTTGTCACATGGGGGGATTTGTTTCATGAGGGGATGTTGCGCACGGTGGAACACCTTTTCCAGGATGTGCGTCCCACGCCACTGAAGATTTTTCTCTATGTGAGATTGAGGCAGGGAATGAGGGCGATTCTTCATGACTTCCCCTGTGAACTGGAAATTGTTGCTCCCTTGCATTTCATACTAAGTTCTTCCGATGGGAAACACCTGGTGTCGGGTATGTATCGTAACAGCGGCATGGGGTGGAAAGCTAGGCTCACACTCATTGGAGTGAAGATCTGGAGCGAGAGATTACTGATGACCAATGGAAGTATTGCTGTAGTGTCACAGAATGTGTATCGGCTCGCTGTAGGTTCAAGGTCATACATTACAAGTTTTTACAACGTATTTATTACACCCCCGCCAAAATATACAAGTTTCACCTTTCAGATAATGACAGATGTGACATATGTAAGAGGGCTGCAGCAGGCTTCCTGCATTTGGCGTGGGAATGTCTGGCGATATGGAAGTACTGGACGCAGGTGCATGAAGCCCTTGAACAAATGCTAGGCACTACGCTGGAGAGAGATCCTTTGCTCATGTTGATGGGATATATCACAGAAATACCCAAACACAGTAGAAAGTTCTTAGATATTGCTTTATTAATGGCCAAACGCAGAGTGGCTTGCCGAGGGGGAGGGCTCCAAAATGTAAGGAATGGCTGCGGGATATTATTTATTGTCAGGAGCAAGCATCTGTTTATGCAGACATTACCGATGGCCTCTAGACCAAGACATGTGTGGGGGCCGTTACAAACATATCTATTGCGAGGGGAAGAGGGAGAGTCTGACTCGTCCCTAATGCAGGAGGAGTAATTGACTGATGCTGGGGGTGGATCATTCTCGCACCCTTGTGGCTTCCTACTGTCGGGATATTGCCTATGTAAACTATATGTTAGAATCGCTTGAGCATCTCCGTCATGTTAAATGTTAAATTGTATGTTTTTTAATATCCCTATGCTGCTGTGATACTGCTATTAGTAATGATATACTGTAAATGGAGATCTGTTGATAATGTGGGCGAGAAATGTAGGGATGAAATGTCACACACAATACATCTACAGGGACGGTATGGATACGACGTCACTGCCTATTGTCACTTCTGATATACATTTGACGCTGTACAATTATGTATTTCTGTTGTTGTCTGAGAAACTATATAAATAAAATATATATTTTTTTAAAGTAGACAGAACATGTTTACCACCAGTATCTGCATTTTAAGATAAAGCTGCTGCGATGCAGCTATGGTAAGCGACATTGGGCTGGTTACATGTGAACCCTGGTGCCATGTGTCCAGGCTGCACATGAGGGACTACAGCCATACACAGCCAAGTAGTTGCACACAGGCTAGAAGCTTTTGGAAGTTCTAAACTGCAAACTCAGGCAGGGAAAGAGAGGAAACCTCCACTACCAGCAAGCAGGAGCACTTTGACAGCTCCCCCTTGCCTTCATTAAAAAAAAGTATTTGGCCCCAGGGAGGAGGTGGTCCCTGGGGTCGGGGGTCCATGTGGACCCCATCTTTATATGTCTATTTTAATCCCGGCAGGTGGTGGTCCCCAGGGCAGCCCCCCTGATTAATTATGACATTAGGCCCAGGGAGTGGTGGTCCCCAGGGCATTCATAAGCCCTTAGAGGGGGGCCCTGTGCGCCCCCTCCAGTTTTTTTACAAAGAAACACGCCCGGGACCTGTCCCACCCTGTGGCTTCTTCTTTTTCATATAATTCATATGATATTGGCGAATATATGCAAATTTCACCAAGATTTAAAACACAAATGTTTTGCTGCCCTGCCGGGGTCCCTCTAGGACCCCAGGACCAAGACTAGGAATACCCTGCCCCCTTTTCATTTTTTTCACTTTTTCTTTGGGACTCGGCTAAAACCAAATACAAAAATGGCTGCCAACACTTCCTGGTTGAAGTATTGGCAGCCATACGGAGCTCTGAGATCTCTGTACGAGATGATACTTTTTCGTGGAAGCATCATGGCCACAGATATACAAATTTGATTTCCCTAAATTTCTCAACAACTACTGAATGGATTCACAACAAATAACAAAAAGCACAATCAATGGACCGAAACCTAGCTTTCTGCCAAATTTGGTGTAATTCTGTTCAGCGGTTCGGACTGCAGACATGTCTAAAAAGTCAATGGGAATTAATATGAGAAATACAATTTTTCCCCCTTTTTCTCGGCACCCGCTTGACAGATCACCCTAAAACGTTCCACGCACAAAACCAGTGAAACTCAACAATTATAGTTACCTGAGCTAAGTATAATTTAGGCCCCTGCAATGCACTGCTTATGACCTCACATATTACATCACTCATGAGATGGTCAGTGATATCACTGATGACACCAAATGATGTCACTGATGACATCACTGATGAAATTATTTAGTCAGTGTAAGTATTTTGTAAGAGTTCATGATTGTTAGATATATATACTAATGTACTACAAAAGTTAAAGTAGTATACTAAGTGCACTACTAATGAGTGTTACTACTTCTAATATATAGTTTGTGAGTGGCTGTGGGACTGTATGTATCCCCGTGCGTATAGGTGTGTGAGTGGTTGTATGGGTGTACATATGAGTGTGTGAGTAGGTGTAGAGTGGTAGAGAAAGGGGGGGTGGCCACTGAAGACCTCTCAGCAATTCCGATGTGGGACTTACTGGTGATGACATGAGGACTTGTTGGCCCCCAAGGACCCTCTGGAGCCAAGGGGACTTCATCCCCCAACCAGCAGCGTGCCAGAAGGTGCATTTGCAGAGTGGTGGAGAAAGGGGGCGTGGCCTCTGAACAGCACTCAGCAATCACACTCTGTAGGACTAATTGTAGGTAACAGGAAGGCTAGTTGGCCCCAAGAACCCTTTGAAGCAAATGGGAATTGCGATTCTCTTATTAACATGACCAGAGAATCTGGATTTCATTAAAGACACAGAGACTATCATTATGCATACAACTTTTAATGCAGTCCAAGCATAGCCGCATACATCACAAAGCAATAGTTCCAACTTAGAACACTATGAACCAAACAATAGTAACAAGCACTAGTAAATCCGCCTCTTTTAAATGTGGTGACAGGAAGAAAGGAAATGTCCAATAAGCTTCAGTGAAACATCAAACTTGAAGAGGGATGGAGGATAACTCAGTGGTCCCGGAAAAATAGCCTGAATGGAAGAAGAGAGAAGGCCCAATAATCTGGCTAGTTCTCTTAGGGAGAGATTTTGCTGTTTCAGGACATGTCTTATCTCCTTTCTGATTTTGGAAATCTTTTTGGGAGGAAGAAGGAGAAGACAGTTTGTTGTGTCTACAGTGAAACCCAGAAAATCCATAGTCTTTGAGGGGACTAGAATTGATTTTTCCCTGTTTATGATAAAACCCAGACTTTCTAAAAGGTCTATAACTGTCTTGAGATCCTGGATGATTTGACCATAATCTTGAGAAAGGATAAGGATATTGTCTAGATAAATGATGAGACGAATACCTTTTTCTCTTAGAGATAATGCGACTGCTCTCATTACCTTGGTGAAACACCAGGGGGCAGAGGAGAGGCTGAAGGGGAGGGCCTGAAATTGAAAGAGACGGTTCTTCCAAAGGAACTGAAGGAAGGCTTGATCTCCCTTTGCCATAGGAATGGTAAAGTAGGTGTCCTTCAGATCCAATTTGACTAGCCAGTCCCCCTCCAATAAGAGGTCTCTCAGAAGATGGATGCCCTCCATCTTGAAATGTCTGTAAACAAGGTATTTGTTGAGTTCCCTGAGATTTATGACGGGTCTCCTGCCTTTGTCTTTTTTCTCCATAAGGAAGAGCGTGCTTATAAATCTCATAAGTTCCATTGGGACCTCTATAATAATCCACATTTGTATAGCGCACAATCACCCGTTAGGGTCTCTAGGCGCTGGGGGCCATCGGGAAGAGTCGCATGGTGCTGGGCTAACTTGCCGCCGGAGCCGGGGATCGAACCCTGATCCCCAGATTCCAGCGTCAGTCGCCCTGGCCGCGGCGCCACACCTCTCCCCTACTATAATTGCGCCTCTCAAGAGCATTGAGGAAATTTCTTCTTCTATTATTTTTTCCTGGTCTAGGGTAAGGGGAATCGGCCTGGGAAGAGAATTCTGAACTGGAGTTTGGATGAAATCTATCGAAAAACCGACTACGGTGTTTAGAACCCAGGGATCTTGTGTGATAATTTTCCAGTTGTGGTAAAAGAATTTCAGTCTCCCTCCCACTTTTGGATTCGAAGAAAGGGAAAGGGAAGGAATACTCACTTTGAGTGGTGGAGTCGGCAATAGCTCCTCTCGCTCTGAATCCTCTCGAGCGGAAACCTCTTCCTCTCGGTGGGTAGAACTGAGGTTGGTTGGGTGGCTGGTATCCTCTACCACCATAACCTCTAGACCTTGAAAAGGGCCGTCGGTTAACCCGGCCGGAAGACTTGCCCCTTCTCCCGGCACTTCCAAAAAGATTGTTGTTGAAGTTGAAAACTTTCTTCATGTTCTGGTGCGCTTTATCCAAAGCGGTAAAGGTAGAGACATATTTTCCCAGGTTCTTAATTAGGTCCTCTCCGAAGAGTAAACCTTTAGGATTAAGTGAAGTTTCTTTGTCAGCCAGGTCACTTAGTTTAGGGCTAATTTTCGTCAAGACCGCTCTTCTTCTTTCAGAAATAAGTCCTGCATTAGCATTGCCTAAAAGGACAAGGGCCCTTTGGCTCCAGCCCCGAATTGAATTTGTATCGAGAGGGCAGCCATTAAGGTAACTCTCCTCGGCTGCGTCGATAATCTTGGTTAAGGGACCCAGAATGTCAAGAACTTTATCTTGGCAGATCTTAAGAGATCTTTCCAACCCTTTACGAGGGTCTCTGCCGAGTTTAAAAAGGTAAGTAATGAGTTTGGGATCAAGATTTGGAGTCTGGCAAACTCTACCCTCGATGGAAGGTCTGGAGCACTCGGCTCTTAAGAGGCTGCGAGTCTCCCTCCCCAAAGGATTTCTAAGCCATTTAGTAATGAACTTACATACATGCTCATGTGGGGTCCACTCAGAACTCCTAGGGTGTTTAATGTTGAAAGGGGAGAACATCTCCTCCCCCAAGGGATCCAAAATACTATCTTTAGATGAGCATGGGACATTATTATCACTCAAGAGAAGGGAGTCAATATCCTGATCATCCTCATCGAGATCCAGGATGTATTCATCCGGGAATTCAGAGCCATCGTCATTATCATTAGAGAGAAAATTGAGATCATTATCTTGAGCACTTTGATGTATTGTGCCGCGGGGGACACCTAATAATTTTGCGCCGCTAAGGACACCTTTCGATTTTGTGCCACAAGGGACACCTGAGGCAAATGAGGTGCGAGGACCTCCTGTAAATCTTGAGGTGCTTGGACCTCCTGTAAATCTTGAGGTGCTTGGACCTCCCGTGCTCTCTGGGGTAAAATCAATATTCTTGGTTTTCTTATGCCTCTTACCCCTTGTTTCAGTGAGTTCATTCTCGTCCGTTATGTCTAAATCAGCAAATCATCCTCTTCATGAAGGAAAGATCTTTTTGAAGACATAACCTGGGAGAGTGTAGAAAACCTACACGATCTCATCTCTTTATGTATAAGGTTTTTGATGGCTTCATTAGGGAAATCAGATTCGGCTGCATTAGCTTGGTCAGAATCTGAGTCAGACATGGCAAATAAAAGAATGTCTGCTCCTTTGATATAATAAATACTTAAATGTATATATATATATATTTTTTAAACAGATAAACAATATTCCCTTCCCCTTTTTTTATTTTTTTTATATATTCAATAAGAGGGGGGGTTAGGCTAGAAACAGAGTGAGAAATAAGTGAGGGGGGAGATAATCCCAATTTTAAAGAGGTAGAACGATCTAAAAACAATGTTTTAAGGAGCCAAATCGACCTTAAGCGATGCTCAGTAATTACCAGCTGATCCGTTGCTCGCGTCTTGAATCAGCAGTTTTCCAAGGAAACCCCCTTGGCAATGTGCGTAAGTGACGCAGGCGTTGCCAAGGTGCACTTCTCGAACGCGCTTCGCATTACTCAAATGCGCTTTGCCAAACGCGCTTCGTATTTCTGAAATGCGCCTTGTCCGCGACTCTGGACATCGGGGAGCCCCGGAGGGTAAAGGAGTTCAGTCGGAGCACACAGGGCATATGGGGGAGAGGTGCCTAAAGCGGCGGACCTCTCCCCCGACTTCCCGAATCAAGTACGAATTTTTTTATAAAAAATAGCATGAAAGCTGACCCTTTGAAGGACCCTTTGAAGCAAATGGGAATTCATCCCCCTGCCAGCAGGGGACCAGGCACTGCATCTACAGTGTGGCAGAGAAAGGGGCGTGGCCTTTGAAGTCCACTCAACAATTACGCTCTGTGGGACATACTGGAGGTAACAGAAGGGCTTGTTGGCCCCCAAGGACCCTTAGCATCCAAGGGCACTTCATCCCCCAACCAGCACTTCACCAGGAGGTGTGTTTGAAGAGTGCTGGTGAAAGTGGGTGTGGCCTCTGAACAGCTCTCAGTAATCCTGCTGTGTGGGACTTATGGGAGGTAACAGGAGGGCTTGTAGGCCACAAGAGACCCTCTGGAGCCAAGGGTATTTAATCCCAAACCAGTACTGCTCCAGGAGGTGAATTTGCAGAGTGGTGGAGAAAAAGATTGAGAACTGCAGTGAATTGTGTTTTTAAAAATTATTATTATTTGGTGAGGGGGGCTGCGTGGCCCTTCTTCCCTGGGCCAATTTAAGCCCCGGGGACCCTATTCCATGGGGCCCAGCATTTTTTGACATTCATTTATTCACTATAAGGGAGGGGGTCAAGTGGCCCCCTCTCCCAGGCTGACTTTGCCCCTGGGACCCAATTATTATTAGGGGAGGGAATGTGCGGCGCCCTCTTCCTGGGCTGAACTTGGTCCCGGGGACCCCATCCCCCAGGGCCTGGCCTTTTTTTTTTCTTGAAATAAAATTAAGGGGGCGATGGGCCAAGCAGCCTCCTCCCAGGCCGATTTGGGCCCCGGGGTCCATCAACCCCCAGGGCCAGGCCTCACTTGTGGGTGCCCTGGTTCCACCCAGGGCACCCATATTCTAATGTTGGCGAACGCAGGGGAGAGTGAATGCCTCCACTCTCCCTGCCGGCATCTCGGCCTCCAGCGGGAGCTTTCCTTGCTTTTGGACAGAGGGTGCTGCTCACATGCAGCTCCCTCTGTCCCAAAGCAATTCAGCTTCGCTTTCAGCAAGCGAAAGCATTTTTAATGCTCTCGCTTGCTGAAATCAGAACAGTGTTTGCTATGGCTTGGCTGGATTGATAAATCTCCAGCAAAGCCATAGCAAATGCCTTTGTCCCAGGGGTGGACACCCAAGGACATAGCAGGAGCTGACTCCTAGGGTTTGCAGTCCCCAGGGCCATATATGGCTCCAGGAGGGGGGTTGTGATGCCCCTCTCTATTAGACAACACATCCCCGGGGAGGTGGTGGCCCCCCATTTTTAGTTATAAATAGTTGTACCGGGAGGTGGCGGTCCCCGAGGATGTGGGGGTGCCCCACTGGCCCCTGCACAAACTTAATTTTTGCCCATGGGAGGTAGCGGACCCCGGGGCCTGCATTAATGTTGTATTTTGCCCAGGGTGGTGGCGGTCCTCAGGGCTGCGGGGGAGCTCCGTGAGCCCCCCTGCATAACTTACACATATTACCCTGGGGATGTGGTGGTCCCCAGGGCATGGGGGTTGCCAAACATTAACATTTTTAATATTAATAAGCCCCGTAGTTGTGGTGCCTGGGGCATAATAACGCCCCAGGAAGGGGGATCATGTGCCTCACTCCTTAACTTATACAATGCTCCTGGGACTTGGCCCACCCGGGAGCCCATTAGTACCAAAGCTTGAAAGCCAGCACTTTGGGAGTGTTTTGGGGGGGGGGGGCAGGATTTGCGCATCAAGAGAAACTCCCACGAATTTTTTTTAATATATTTTTGGACCTTGCAGGGTACCTGTGGGGGACACCCCCCCCCCTCCTCCCTCCACCCCAAGAGCCCAGAGGTTCAGGGTGTTTCTGTCCTGCCTTCTTTTCTTTTTTTTAAATGTTTTTTTTCCTGTGACTAGTTTCAACCGAGTCATAAGAATGATGCCAACACTGAAGTGTTGGCATCCAATCAGATCTCAGCACAAGATTGGAAGGGGTCGCATCCCTATATATACTACTGGAAATTTCTTTAAATACCAGCAACTATGTAATGGATTTACACCATCTAACAAAAAAATCTCTTTCTGGACCAACAACTACCTTTCTGCCAAATTTGATGTAATTCCGTTCAGCAGTTCGGGCTGTAGTCGTGTCTAAATTTCCAATGGAAAGTAACATGAGGAAATCACATTTAGCCCCCCCTTTTTCTCGGACCCCGCTTGCTGGATCAGCCCAAAATTCTCAAAATAGCAGCTGAAAGGAGTGGCAAACTAGTTATGGGACTGGAAGCTGCAATAGCAACGCAGGGTCCTTGTGTGTGCATATGTGTCATGAAGCATTGATTCCTGGGAGCTGCAGTGGTGATGCAAGGTCATGCATGGAAATGCTTAGCACAGTGGCAGTTCCAAGGGGCAGAGGTGGCAATGTAGAGTCCTGCATCAAGGATGTGACATGCAGGAATTCCGATGCAGTCATGTGAGGTGATGCATTGTACTGCGTCTGTTCTGCTGAGATCAAAAATGGGCTAGTAGAGTACTTTTCAGCCCACTTTTAAGGGTCCAGGACTGGGGTACAGCACTTGGAAGGGCAGGACTCATAGCTGTCAGGGTCCAGGAGCTGGGTTGCAGGTTGTTGGATCCCATTCTGTCCCTGATGCTCTGATCAGGAGGGCAGACATCTAGCCCTTGGAGTCACTTTGGTTGCCTAGGTCAAAGATGCAGGTACGGTCCTTCTTATGAAACAGCAGGGCAGCACAGCAGGGCAGTAGAGTGGCAGCCCTTCTTCCAGTAAAACAGCACAGCAATCCTTCTTCTGAGTCTTCCATAGGTCAAGATACGTACCGAAGAACTGGTCTGAGGGTTCTATTTATATACCTTGTGCCTTCTTTTAGAGTTTCCAGAGAATTTCCTTTGACATTCTTGAAGTTCCCTGTCTTCCCTGCCCTGGCTCCAAGCTGACTGTGTGAACAATGCAGCGGTGACAGGTCCTTTGTGTGAAGACAGGGCACAGCGTATTCAGTTTTAAGTGGGGCTGTACTCATCTCTGCTCCATCCTGCTAGTTAATGGCCCTTCCAGGCACACCTAATCCCTATATTGTGTGGCTGTCACAGAGGAATAAACAAAGTCCAACTGCCAACTTCACCCAGTCATGGATGTGACCCAGGAACATGATGCAGGCATCACATGGTCATTGAAGGTTCAGGTTTTTTAGAATAGGAATATCACAGATAGGCATTCTCAAACACTTCAGCATACACTGTAGCAGAATTAAGTATTGATGCATTTTAGCCCAACAACAACCATATATTTATGTAAATATCTTGTATCATCTATGTTTTCTTAGCAGGTTCAGGATGGCTGGCTGTTGGGAACCTAAGCCTCAGATTAGAGAGGGAAGCTGGTGTAATGTATGATACATGCCCAGTTTTGTAACACTCTTTGAAGCAAAGGGTTAAAACCACAAGCACAACGATAATGCCAAAATATTTACCAAGAGTGTGGTCAAATAGTCAAAAACCAAGGAAACTGAAAAGGGAGAAAACAAGAAAGGTGATGGATGAGGAAATGGTGAATGGTAAACCCAATGTAATACGGGAACATGGCCGGTAAGGCCCTCAATGATACTTGAATACTAAGTAGCACTGCTGCATACAATGACCAGGCACCCCATTTTTCCTAGTTTTCTTGACATCCCAGCTACCAAAGGCCAGTGTGCATTACTGCCGTGACTATGCATGAATATAGCTCACAATAATTTTCTTTCACAACCCCAAAACAAGCTGCGATCCCAAATCTCCTTGTTTATTCTTGGTAGAAACAGAGGCACTGGAGACCTTCACTCTACCTTTTTCTTACAGCTGGGCCAACCTGCACTGCAGAAGTGTTGATATCTACAAGAACTAAATCTTTAGTGTACATATATACACATAATTCTGGTATTATTTCATCATCTTCATTACAATTCTCTATTTGTTAAGTTGTGTTGTGTGCTATGTTATGAAATGTTGAGTTCTGTTATGTCATATCATGTTATGTTATGTTATGTTATGTTATGTTATGTTATGTTATGTTATGTTATGTTATGTTATGTTATGTTATGTTATGTTATGTTATGTTAGGTTATGTTATGTTATGGTATGTCATGTCATGTCAGTCATTCTGTCAATAGACTTTATTCGGTCATAACAATGATTTAAAATACATTATACATCATATATTTCAGGATCCAAAAACATTAAGGAAACAGCATGCACCAATTAGCACAAATTGAAAAACACCATAAAATATCATTTGTGTATAAATGTACCAAGTAATATAAAATTTCTTGATGAGCACCCCTGGGGGCTACCATTCATTTAAATACTTTTGTTATCTAGATTTGTATGGCGCAGCTTATCACCTGTGAAGGTGTCGAGGAACTGGAGCATGAGTGAAGGTCTGGCAATGCCCCTAGTTGAACAGCCCGGTCTTCAATTTCTTCTGGAAGTTGAGGAGTGGAGTGGCAGTTCAGATGTGTGGAGGGAGTTTGTTACTCTTTTTGGCGGCAATGAAGGAGCAAGCGCGCCCTCCTATCTTGCTTCTGCAGATGCAGGGGATTCATGCAAGGGAGTGATAGGTGGAGCGTTGCTGTCTGGAGCGTTGTTAAAGTTGGAATCAGTTGTTGAGGTACACTAGTCGTCTGTTGTGGAGGTCTTTGCAGGCATGGATGAGCAGCTTAATTTGAAACGTTTCTGAATGAGTAGCCAGTGTAGTTCATTGAGGTAGGGTGTGAGGTGGGTGCTTCTAGGGACATCTAGGAGGAGTTTGGCTGTGGGGTTTCGGGTGGTCTGGAGTCTTTGCATAAGTTGGTTGGAGATGCTGACATAGAGTGCATTGCCATAGTTGGTTCTGCTGGTGATAAGGGTCTGGGTGACTGTGTGTCTTGTTTTTATTAGGAGCCATTTGAAGATATTGCAAAGCATTCTAAGGATGCGGCAGCAGGATGAGATCACCGCTTGGACCTGTTAGTTCATGGAGAGGTTGTTGTCAAGGATGATACCTAGATTTCAGGTGTGGTCTGTGGGGGCGGGGTTGGGCGGTGGACTTAGATCAAGCAGCCTCCAGGAGGAGTTCCATGGGAAGCTCTTACTTACGAAGATCAGGATCTCCGTTTTGTACGTATTGATTTTTGAGGCAGTTCTCTTCCATTCATTTGGCAATGTTGGACAATGAGGTGATAAAATTGGTCCTGGTGGTGTTGTTTGTGTCAGTGAGGGAGCAGATGTGCTGAGTGTCATCAGTATATAAGACAATGTTGATGCCGTGGGTTCTTATGAGGCAGGCGAGAGGTGCCACGTACATGTTGAACAGTGTCCATGTACATGTTGAACAGTGTTGGGCTGAGGGAGGTCCCTCTGAGACTCAGCAGGTGAGCTTCTTGTGTTCAAAGGTGAAAGTGGATGTGAGAAGTTTGCCTGGTATATGCTGTCCACTAATTAAAGTGGGCACCTTGCACCAGTCCAAATGACCCTTATTGATTTAAAGAAAGCTCTCCTAGTGGTAGCTGTGGAGAGCAGCCTTCAGGCTGTCTCGAAAGAATGTAAAGCAGCTTGTTTTACAAGATTAGAACCTCCTGAATAACCAAATGAAAGGAGAACCACCCAAAAGATATATAAAATATATGTATTTGTTACTAAACACTCTCTACTAACCTCTATACGAGATTCGAGCACAAGGCACACAATTATTAATCAATAGAAAGACAGTAAATAGTACAATACACTGTGGGCTCCAGGGGGAGACCAAACCATATACTAAGAAAGTGGTATAACAGCCACAACTTAACTAGACAGAGTGCCTAGAGCACGTAGAATCACTGGGACCCCAAGTAGTGACACAGGGGACCCACAGAGGACAGGGCCGTGTGAAAACACAGGCGCGAGCTCCGTACAACTCTATGGGAAAGTCGCGGTTCAAAAATTACAGTTTAAGGACACTTCGGAGAGGACTTCAAGCAAACCCTTTGGAACATAAAAGTGTCTAAGACCAGCACCCTTGTGAGTACCAAAGCACCCGTGTTACCTATCCCAGGGGAGCTGGGTGCATAGTGCATAGTGGGAAACGCAACGCTACTAGTGCTGGGATGATTCTGAGTAGCCATGCGCTTTAGAAATGCTTTTCCATTCCATTCCATAGGTGTCAAGAGATGTTGGAAACCGTCGTTTTCAATGGCGTGACTGAAAGAAGTGCTGCTGTCGAGAAGATGAAAAGTGTCCTGTGGAATCCAAGCCTGGATCCGAGGTGAGAAGAACCTGAAAGCAGAGTCTGGGTCACTTCAGGGTGACCAGAGGCTCGGTAGACGAAGGCCCACTAATGTCGGGTGCTTCAGGTGAGATGAAGAGATGCTAGACTCTACAGCCACAGGGACCAGTGTTGTATAGCATTTTAGGACCCTAGTGTAATTTTCCCGATTCATGCCCTTATATCGGTACAAATCACCTTGCCCTTATATAGGCATAGAAACCATAACTATATTTAGACATAGCCCATGCAGTCCAAGTACAGGTATGAACACTTCCACTAGTTCCGAAAAGCCACAACGATTTCTTGGAAAACTCAGCTTCAGCAGTCAGGGACTTCCCCTTGCTTGAATATTGATTTGTCCAAGAACTAATGGAGTTTTCAAAGAACTGCCATTCTTTGATGACGTTATTATGTCCAACTTTACGACAAACTCGGCACCTTCAAGGTATAAATACGCCCACACTTGCCCTAGCAAACACAAAGTGGTTTGGAGCAATTTGACTATCTACTTGCCCGACGCAGCTCGCAACAGCAAGTGCCGAAGGAAGCCGACCCTCCAGCTGACACACACTCTTGCAGAGAAATCCAGCTCCAGTGTTTCCAAGCTCCCCTTGCGGGGTGTTGGGAAATCGAGTCTTGAGACAGAGATACCAGACCTCCTTCATTCTAAAACCAAGGTACGGAGCTGATTAGACCCTAAGAGAAATCTTGGATAGATTCTTGGCAAAGAATACTAAACCTATGCTATACCTCACTTACATCTTCCCTCGTACTAGACTTAGGTTAGGTACATCGGGGTATGCGTATTTTAGAAGCACCAGTTGAGTACTTTTAGTATTTGTTATTTATGTATGTAGATTATGGCTTAGAAACCATACCATGCTTTTACAGTATTATTTTATAATACTCTTCTTACTGGGCGCATTATACTTTGCAACCAGTATTACGATTGTAGCAGTTCACTTTACTTGCAAGAGAAAGAAGAGAAAGAAGACAGTTTAATAAATACTTTTATTGAAAATGCCCATCTCTCTATTTCTCTGCACCTCTGATGAAACGAAGCATGCACGATTGACTGAGTAAAATATCAATCTATTGTTTCCACCATTCTGAAGATGCGTTTTATCTTGGGGAAACAAAGTTGTCATGTTTATGCGGTTGTCAGAAACTAATCCCTTCTTGTTTATTTGAGAAAGTTTCTAGTGACCTCTGAGCTAGCTGGCACTCACAATTAAGTTTAATATATTCGATAGAGACCTAGTCGACCTAAGTCCTATGTCAAATCTATAGGATATGTTATTCCAATGCTCAGAGCATTTTGGGAATATAGGAACTACACTACACCAGGAGATGTCGACGATGACCAAAGTCTGGAGGTGAGCTGTCCCACAAAGGATGTTGAGTGCTGAGGGGTCAGTGTCCAGATCAAACACCAACAAGCCTTGGCAAATGCAACCCACACAGGCAGAGGAAACCAGTCCTGGTGTGGACCAGCAAGGTACAGGAGACTCTCCAAGCTATGGAGAGTCAGGGCACGTCTAGAGCAACTAGTGAAGTCC
This sequence comes from Lissotriton helveticus, assembly GCF_964261635.1. Classification (NCBI taxonomy): domain Eukaryota; kingdom Metazoa; phylum Chordata; class Amphibia; order Caudata; family Salamandridae; genus Lissotriton; species Lissotriton helveticus. The sequence goes on along the minus strand of NC_136063.1, from coordinate 594,335,909 downwards.
AAGACAAATCAAAGTTACCTTCACAGGGACCCCCAGGCCAATGGACCGGGGATCACAAAGGGACCTCAAGCAGAATCACAAATACCAGCCCACTGAACACTCGTGGAGTGTAGGCCGGAAATCTTCTGTGCAATTACTGCTCCGGGTCAGAACTACATGTAGCCCAAAGCACAGCCTCAGGGATTTCCGAACTGCATATGCTACTGCAAAAGTACATGGTGCACAGGGGTTCAGGTTGCACGGTCCCCACAAGGGATACTGGTCTCAGAATTCCTGAGAGGGCTGATCAACCTCAGAGACACTCAGGAACCCACCTCCTGTGTTGCAGAAATCTTCAGAGTCCTCAGGAGCTCAGGAGATGCAAACCGGTCAAATGTGTTAAAGGTGCCTGCCTTGCAGTGGAGTAACTCCTTTACTCCAAGGGAGATTTTTCAGTCATCCAGTGTAATGCAGATCATCAAAGTACTCGGTTTCTGCCTGCAGAGTTTAGGCCAGGTAACATCTAAAGTCCTGTAGTCAGGGTACCTACTTTATACCTAAGGAAGGGGTAGGAGATACTGTGGGGACCCACCGATGGGAGGGTCAGGACAGAGGGGTGGTTACATCCATGTCCTTTGTCCGGTTTCACACCAGAGCAGGAGCAAAGGGCTCCTGCAACCGGTTTGAACTGTACTATGCACATGGACACCAAATGTGCCCTCAGTGCAGTCTGTCAGGCACTCTCAGAGTGCACCCACCCAGCCCCAATACACTACATCTGTCTGGGAGTGGTCACACTTCCCTTTGACAGGAAACCTATTGTTCAGCTTCCCCTGCTCGAGCTCAGCTCAGCAGCAGGAGGGAAGACGAGTGTCTGTGGCTGTCAGCATCTATTTTGTGATGCCCAGGTCGAGAAAGCTGGTACCGGGTAGCCCAGTGACCCACAGTAGTGGATCTACAAGGGAGGAATCATACCTCCCACACCAGTTACTTGTGTGGAGGTATGATTCCAAGGTGTTTGACACCAAACACTACATGTTTCTAAGCAGCCGTTTTAAAGTTAGCATTTGCAGCGAGGTTATAATGCACTTAAATATGTATGGTTGGCTGCATCTCAAACAACCTTGGAAAATAGTTACCAGAGGCTGCAGAGGAGCTCTGCTCATGCATGGGATCCCTCTCACATAAAACCCAGCACCCTGCCTTCAGGATTGATAAGGCCTGCCATAGGAGTGACTGATAAGTTTATATGTGCAGTGTTTTAGAATATATATAGTGAACCTATTTCTAAGTAAGGAATGCATGCACCACCTTACACAGGTTGCAGTAGCAGACCTGGGGTGTCAGTTTGAATGGTCTCTCGGGGGTGTCATAATACATGCTGCAGCCCCAGAGAGGTCCCAGGGGTACCACCTATGCCCTGGGTACATGGTGTACCATATACTTAGGACTGATAAGGGTACCTCAGTATCCAATCTGGAGTGTACTTAAAGTACATTCAATCAATTTAGAGGAGAGAGCAGCATTACTGGGGTCCTGGATAGCAGGATCCCAATCAGTCTAAGTCAAAAACAGTGATACATCAGCAAAAAGTGGGGGTAACTATCAGAAGCAGATCCTACGCACCTACAGTGGAGAGTCTGACTTGTTGTGTTCTGTTGGAGAGGAAGGAGGTGATCCAGGTCAAGGCGACCTCTTAGATATCTGAGTCCTGGAGTCTGGTAATGAGAGGTCCATGAAAGACATTGTTGAACGCTGCTGAGAGGTCAAGCTGGATGAGAGGGGTGGTTTCTGCTGAGTCCATGATTGATAGGATATCATCTGTTGCTGCCAGGAGGGCGATTTCCATGCTGCGGTTGCTACAGAACCCTGGCTGGGTGGAGTGCAGGAGGTAGTGCTGTTCAGGATAGGCAGAGGTCATCTCTTTCTCCATGACTTTGGCTGGGAAGGTCAGGAGCCAGATGGGCCTGTAGTTGCTAAGAACTTTCAGGTTGGCAAAGGGTTTCTTCAGGAGCGTGGTGACCTCTTCATGTTCCCAGCTGTCGGGAAGATTCCGCTGAGGATGGAGAAATTGATGATAGTGGTGAGGTTGGTGCTGATCGGCGTGCTTCTCAGGTTGAACATGGAGTGAGGTTAGGGATCAGTGGGGGACCCTGAGTGGATGGTCTGCATAATTCTGAAGGTATCTCCTGTGTTGAGGGGGTTCCAGTTCATTAGGAAGCGCGTGCTCATGGTGGTGGTGAGGGGTTGCTTGATGGTGTTCTCTGCTGTGGGTTGGGATATGAAGTTGGTGTAGATATTGAGTATTTTGTTGTGGAAAAGAGTCAGAAATGTCGAAACAGAGGGTCTCTGAGAGGATGATACTGTTAGATTGGTGAATTCTTTGATGATGCTAAAGAATTCTTTGCCGGAGTTCAAGCAGTATTCATGTCTGAGCATGAGGACCACTTTCCTCACTTCTTTGATCTGTGTATGGCACTTTCTGAGTGCAGATTTGTATGAGTCTCTGGAGGTGTTGTCGTTGCTGGTTCGTCTTTCCAGATGTTTGCAATATTGCTTGGTGTTTCTTAGGTCATCCATGTACCAGCATGCTTGAGCGCAAGTTCTAGTATGTCTGTTCCTCTACATGCAGGACAGGGTTTTGGCACAGTTTGCAATCCAATTGTTGAAGGTGGATATGTAATTTTGTAGTTCGCCTGCGTTGGTAGGCTTGTTGGCTCTGAGGTTGTGGGTCCAGTCTACTGCTATTATGTTGTTGCAACTGACGTTGATAGTTTGGTGTTGGTTTGCTGGGGTGGGTAGCGATGATGTAGAGGTGTACAATGGAATGGTCTATCCATGTGAGCAGGGTGAGATGGCTGAAGGTATTCTTGATGCTGGCTGTGAAGATTGTGTTGAGTATGCGTCCAGCGATGTGAGTCGGGCTGTTTATGAGCTGCGTGAGTCTGATGTTGTTGTTGGCCTCTAAGAGGTTGGTTGTGTTGTGGTCCATTAATCAATCAATTAAGGAATTTGTAAAGCGCACTACATACTGGTGAGGGTCTCAAGGCACTAGGGAGGGGGGGCGCTACTGATCGAAGAGCCAGGTCTTGAGAAGTCTTCTGAAGGTCAGCAGGTCTTGGGTCTGTGGAAGGTTGGTGGGGAGGGTGTTCCAGGTCTTGGCGGCGAGGTGGGAGAAGGATCTGCCGCCGGCGGTCATTTTCCGGATGCGTGGGACCGTGGCGAGGGTGACGTTGGCTGAGCGGAGGCTGCGGGTGGGGGTAGAAGCTGAGTCGTTCGTTGAGGTATGCTGGTCCGGCATTGTGTAGGGCTTTGTGTGCGTGGATGAGGAGTTTGAAGGTTATCCTCTTGTTGATGGGGAGCCAGTGTAGGTCTCTCAGGTGGGGGGTGATGTGGCTGTGTCGGGGGATGTCGAGGAACAGTCGTGCCAAGGCGTTCTGAATGCGTTGCAGCCGTCTCAGGAGCTTGGTTTTTGTTCCTGCGTGGAGGGCGTTTCCGTAGTCCAGCCTGCTGGTGACGAGGGCCTAGGTGACGTTTTTTCTCGTTTCGGAGGGGATCCACTTGAAGATCCTGCGGAGCATTCGGAGGGTCTTGAAGCAGGATGCGGAGACGGCGTTGACCTGCTTGGTCATGGAAAGGGTGGAGTCGAGGATGACCCCCAGGTTGCATGTGTGGTTGGTGGGTGCTAGGGCTGTTCCCAGCGAGGTGGGCCACCAGGAGTCGGCCGAGGCTGAGGGCGTGGACCTGAGGATGAGGACCTCCATCTTGTCAGAATTCAGCTTCATCCATTCCACACAGGAGCCTAGAGGGGAAAAAAGGAGACCAGGGTTACCCTCCACTCATAAGTCATCAATATTTTAAAAAACTGTCTCTTAGACACTAAATGTCGGTATTAGTAGTTTAGCAGTGGAGAGAACATGTATCAAATTCTCCTACTACACCCAACAAATTTACTAATTTGATCTTTGGGTGTGTTACCGCTTCTTGTCCAATTATCATTTCTTTAAAAAAAATGTGTGAGAGAGATTCCTTGTAAACATCAAAATCAGAGCCAAAAAATGTCTGGATCAACCATTCATACAGTACATCAAAACACAAACAAAGAGTTTTTTGAAAAAATTTGTAACATTGAGTGCGGTGGTGCATGGTGGGTTTCCTGAAGGTGAAGTGGACGCATCTGTGGTCGGTCCAGTGGGGTTCAGTGGTGTGGTTGAAAGAGACGTGGGAACTTGCGGAGAAGATGGGGTCAAGCGTGTGTCCCACGGCGTGGGTGGGTGATGTTACGAGCTGTCTGAGTCCGAGGTTGGCGTCATCAAGATAAATGTTGAGGTCGCCGAGTAGGATGAAGTAGTTGGGTCTAATGGCAATGGGAGTGATGAAATCAGTGAGGAGGTTGCTAAAGGTGGTGCGGTGTACTGGCGGTTGATAAGCGAGGGAGCCTCAGATAGTCATGGAGTGGCTGAAATGTAGTTGGTAGTGTAAGTGTTCCATGAGCGTGGTTGCTTCATCCTTTTGGTGTAGTGCAGAAGATGGTGTCTTTGTGGATATTTGAGAGGCTTCCTCCAGGTTTGTGGAGCCTGTCACAATGGATGATCTTTTAGCCATGGAAGATGGCCACTGTGATAGTGGAGGTGGCAAATGGACTGAGCCAGGTTTCGATGAGGAAGAGGATGTTTGGGGAGTGAGTGTCAATGAGATCTATACCTTGGTGGTGTGTTTGCAGAGAGATCTGTTGTTGAGGAGCATGCAGGTGATGTAGGCTGAGGTGTGTGCCGAGGGTGGCATGAGGAAGATGCTGCAGGAGAAGTAGTAGTGAGCGCATGAGAAGAGTCCTGCCATGTGAGATGGCATGGTGCATGGGCAGCAGTTGTGTTGGTGTCAGGTGTTGAGTGCTAGCAAGTCAGCAGAGGTATAGTGGTGATGGTCAGATGCACCAGGATCTGTGGAGATGGGTGCACTCCAGGCGCAGACAGGCTCAGACGGGCACAGATGACCTTGCCATTGATGTGCCTTCAGCTCTATCGCGCATCAGCTTTAAGTAGGTCCTAAGAGGGAGAGGAGTGTGGGGGCAGGACATGGGAGGGATGGGAAACTGCAGCAGGAGAAGACACGCAGGAGAAGCAGATAAGGAGATGGGGAGAAGGGAGGCGGGAGGTGGTAAAATCCGGGAGGGGAGCAGGGGAGGCAGCTGAAATGAGTCAAATAAGGACAATTACGAGCGCAAAGAGACGGGAGAGGGCACAAAAACTTGGCAACAACCCTGGGCAGAGAAGGCAAAAAGGCACAAAAAGACTAGGCAGAGCAGACAAAACAAACACAAAAAGACTGGCTAGCGTAAAACACAAGAGCACAAAAAGACTGGCAGAGCAAATCAAACAGGCACAAAAAGGCTGAGCAGAACAAACAAAATGGGCAACAGAGTATAAAAGACAAAGCCAAAGCACGGAGGCAAATGGGCACAGAAGCCACATACAAAAGACAGAACATAGGACAAGACAGAGAAGAGAACCCAGCGAGACAGGGCCTCGAAGCAGATGCTGAGTCCAGGGGGGCCTTAGATAGATAAGAGGACCAGTCCAAGGTAAGTGAGAGCTGGGTCCTAGGCATCTATTTCTAATGAAGATATGATCTACCTAGTGACAACCTCTGCATAGCTGACACTCTGTGTTTGGTGGAAACTCTATGACTTCCTAGAGCTTTTATAGTCGATGTATAAAATAACCTTAACTAAAATTCAAGTTTCTATATACATAATTACATTCAGTGCATTGTAAACCAAGTTTGTAATCTGAATGCTTCTCAATGTAACAAGTTAATAAGCTGTAATATAATGAATGCTAGTAGTGTTTTGCTCTCACTCCTGAAGAAGTGAATTCACTTCCCCACCCATAGCATTAGCTTACTACCATACAGGTTTCAAAAGTAATATAAATTGTGGGGCAGATTTACAAGCCCCATGCGCCGCTGGTGCATCACGTTGCGTGAAGCACCAGTGGCGCAGCCTTCTAAGGGATATTTACAAGCACAGGTAAAGTCACCCTGCATGACTTAACCTGTGCTTGTAAATATCGCCCCTGTTCACGCAGCACTTTACGTGTTAGGGGCGAGACATGGGCGCTGCTGTGGGTGTTCCCACGCAACACCCATGTTCACTGATGCATTTCCAGATTTACGAGAAATCGTAAACCTGGAAATGCGTCAGTTTGCTGCGCCACCAAAGGGGTGGCGTAGCCAAGCGAAACGAGGAGAAATATTTTCATTTCTCCTCATTTTTTCCTCTTTTAATGTGTGCTGCATTCTACAGCACCCATCGATAGAGGAAAATGCCTGCAGTGATTGCTTTTGAGCAGGAAGGGGCCCCTTCCTTCACAAAAGCTATCTCCCCATGGCGCAGGCAGAGTGCCTGCGCAGGCGCATGGCAGTTGTTTCTGCGCCAGCGCTGGGGAGAGCACAGGAATGCAACATATCATTGTAGATATGTTGCATTCCTGTGCTCTGAAAGTGCTGCAGCGTGGCACTGCGGCACTTTCTGGTCGATCTGCCCCAAAGTCTGTGCAGGAGGAGCATTCCTCTTGCTCCCCTTGTAAAATTGCAAGTGCCACTGAGTTTGTAATCCATGTAAATATGACGCCAGTGTTTAATTGCAAATCAAAGTCTAAATCCTTGACCACTGGTGTTATCCAGAATACTTCTCTTTATTTAGAATGCCTTTCATAACTCCATTTGGAAGCGTGATAAGTTCCAAACCCTTGGCAATAAGGTTTCAGTTGTACCAACTAAGTATCTCAATAATCTAGCAAGGAACACTCTGAAACACAAGGACCTTACGTTCTGTGAATCCAAGAATCCAAGATGAATCACTATTGCAAATCTTGGGAGAGTTCTGTGCCACTCTGGGACATACAGTTAATCTTCATTCCACTAGTGAGTTTTGTGCAGTGCAAACCCACAACTAGCGGCTCAAGCACATATGAAGTTCACAGAAGTACATCTCTGTGCCTGCCCTGCATAAACGAATGAGCATGGACTGTGACTCCTGACACCCAACCTAACAAACGTTGGGAATTAATATGATATGGGGGCTATATTTATTATTTTAACTCCAGTCGCACTAAAATTGGACAAAGGAGTGTGCAGTCAACTGGGCTCCAAGATGGCAGCCCTCTACAAATGCTCAGATTGTGGCCCCGCTCGGCCACCTTCTGGTTTGTTTTCGGGCACTGAAGTGCTGCCACAAGTAGATGTTGGAGGGAGGAGTTGAGGCGGGGAAAATTGGACTTGGAGGCTGCAGTCATCTCCTCCATCAGCCCATTGGTCTTCGCACTTACTATCTGAGGAGAGACGCAGCTTGCATAAAATGATACTTGTAGTAGCAACTGAGGCTGCTTACTGGAAGTGAGGGTGAATTGACCTGGTAAATTAATGGCCACAGTGCAAATGGATCCACAGCTCTCATAAAAAAAGCCCATGATGCAATGGTGGCAGGTGAGCAAGTGCAGCAAGTTGGAGAGACAATCCATCTCCATGGCTGACCTTGGCGTGCTCCTCTGGCATTGGAGAGATGTCTTGAACAAACAACAGTGCTGTGGGATTCTCTCGCCGACGGCTCTGGTTAAATGATATAGATCACATCTACTACGAGCTAGCAGTAAGGTTGATCTGTAAGTATGAGCACCAGATCAACATCATAAGCTAGGATGGCTGGAAAAAAGAAAGGAATAGATGCCTCAAGAGTGGAGCAGAACACTAAGAAAAAAGGACCTGAGACATCTGAGGAGATAGGGATGTTTCCAGGAGAAAGAGCACACCTTCAATCCATACACAAGCTGTAAATGGACCAACACAACTGGGCAAGTACAACTGAAAAGGGGGTAGCAGGAATACAGCAGAAACTTGAAGGACAGAAAAGCAAACTGACACATGTAGAAAAGTTACAGGAGGAGCAAGGATCTTCTTTATGCATCTTGAAGGGCCACTTGCCAAAGATTGTAAATGGCTAGAATCTTTTCATAGAGCTGCAGTAAAGGCCTGATAAAAATGGAAGTCTGATTTGAGACGTTTGACAACCTGATGAGCAACACAAACGTCAGGATCCTGGGCGTGCTCGTGAAGATTTCTTAGAATGAACTACATCGCAGAACTGTGGCTCGGCTTTTGAACTTGCACAGTGAGGAAGCATTAGAAGTCATCCAACATACTTATATGTATACCTATATACTTACTATGTAAAAAGGACTCCTGGAACTAATGTGGGAGGTACGGTACTTGTACTGGTGGTAAAATATAATATGTGGGCTGCAGTGTAAGTAAAACACTGATGATAAATGAAAAGGCATTTGTTTTTCTTCTCGAACCTGAACCTCGCCACTTTAACTAAGAAAAGAGAGCTTTTAAGCATCAAGAAAGAATTGGAGCTCAAGGTTGGCAAGGATCCAGGGGGGAGGGGAGGACCTAGTGTGTCTGAAAGTGGAAGACGTTCCTTTGCTCATGGGTAGACACCTCAAGAGCATATCTACAGTCTTGAAAGCAAACCAGGTTGACTTTCTAAATGGTGGGCCAAGAGTAACCTACGGTGAACCAAGGCAGTGCTGGGATGAAATCAAAAGATCAATCAGATCTCCTAGAATACTGGAGGAAGGCGTCCATTTTCTGAAGACCTTGAAAATCGTGTTGTTTAAGTTATTATAGACCACTTTGGTGGCCACAAGTTAGATGTTTTGGTAAGATTGGAGCATACTGAACCTCCAGGCGTAGTGTAGATACAGATTACCAAATTCAAACACTGCAAATTCATTTGGATGTTACTGGAAGACATCTCTTGCCAGTGATCATTTTGATTGGTTGTTCATCGTTCTCCGACTGTCCATGAATTGTTGAGCAGCTATTTCTGCAGTTTGACTCTATTGTTTGTGCCTGCAATCCAAGACCTTCGACAGAAGGACCCTTTTCTGCTTCCTCTTTGACCTTCCTGCGTTCGATAAAGACACATCACTTTGGAATTAAGGGCACATCTCAAGCAATGGGAGGTAGTATATTACAGGATTATTGTTTTTATGTCTGCCATGCATGGGTTTACTTTCTAGTGAATAAATACAGCTTTAGTAAGTCTTCTGTGTTTGTGAAGGGTTACTTAGTTCTGTATATCACCTGCCACTAATTACAGTGCTCCAAAGCAAAAAGTCACACCGGGTGCTTTTTATTTTTCGAATAATAACATGCTGTTGAATTTTAGCGATTTTACAAAGCTAATATAATTTTATGAGTGTTAAATATAACTAATTCTTGTTCTTAGCCAGGGATAGCATTTGCTCTGCGGTGAGGCCTGACTTTCACCTCATATTCGTTCAAAAATGTTAATACTGGTATCATAACACCCTTCAGTAGGTTTTTCTCCATTTGTGAATTTAAATCAGGATTTATACTCAGGTTCTTACTATCAATCTGACCATTAGGCGCTTCACTAATTATTCTCACCTTCACTGTATTTAATTTACTCGCCGGGCCGGGCACATAAAGCAGCTAATGTATTTTAAAGTAATCATCTCTCGTTTAACATGAAAATGCTGGTCCTTGATTCCTCGAACTTCCTTAGTGATTTAAAATAATAAGAAATCAAAGTAGACCTGCTTTCTTAACTTTACTGTCCTTGGGTTGGCAGCGCTGACCCTGTCAGAAACAATTTTTGATATGCGACCACTTATTCCATTACAGCCGCCCTTAGAGTGTGATGTGGCATTCGCTATTCTGAATGCTATAGTTAGATATCACGTGATCCTATGGTTTGAGTACGAATTTTATTTCCTCAAATGTTCGAGTCATCTATACTTTCAGTGTGTCCCTCGCATGCACGTTTTCACAGGTAATGACGTAATATGACCGTCGGCGCTATTATATGCGCACATTTAATATAACAACGCATTAATTACTAACACAAACGAAAGGTCTATTTTAGGTACATGATATGTCAAGGAAACATATGCATTTCTTTTGATTCAAAGTGGAGGAGGTTTCTACCAAAAACGGTCATGATGTAGTAATTTCCCTAGTGTACACCAAAAAGGGAAAACGTATTGAAACATCACAGGAAACGCTTTAAAAATATAGGGCCCAATGTAGGACACCAAATACCGGAATCGGCCGTTACCGACCGGTATTTGGTTTCTGAGATGTAGGAGGCCCAAATTTTAACGACCGATTCTGTAAAATACCGAATCTGTAAATTTACCGAATCAGTAAATCTAGATGTAGGTGGCACTTAAAATAGTGCCACAGGCCCTTAAGATTTCGTTATTTACCATGAAATACTATTTCATGGTAAATAACGAATTCCTGTGTACATGCACATCTGTGCATGTACACCTGTGCCATGTGACACACATACATGCCCTTAGGGCATGTATGTGTGCCACATGGCACACAAGCCAGAATCAGGGGTGCAACAGGGTGTCAAAGTGACACCCTGTCCCCCTTGACAATTCGGTAATTTTACCGAATCGGTATTTACCGATTCGGTAATTGACATTGATTGAGGCCCATAGGAATCAATGGCAATTACTGAATCGGTAAATATCGATTCGGTAAATACCGAATCCTACCGATTCGGTATTTTTTACCGAATTTTTACCTACATTGGCTTTACCAATTCATAAATACCGAATCGGTAAAATTCGGTATTCATGAATCGGTAAATCCAATTTACCTACATCTAGCCCATAGTTGTTAAGTCCACTTCTCTCACCCCTAAATGAACCATATATTGAATATGAACTACGTTATTGGCTAAGAGTATTCATTATCATTATTAAAACATTTTGGGCCATATGTACCACGAAGTGGCGGAGCGTGTCGTTAGCCTTATTGGCTTAACGACACGCTGCGCCACTTCGGAAACGCAAGGCTGCACCATATTTACAAGAATGTGGTGCAGCCTTGCGTTTTCCCCTGCGCTGGCACTAAGTTTCATAACTTAACACCAACGCAGGCACCCTTGCACCAGAATGCAAGGGTGTCTGTGTGCAGGGGAGGATTGTTTATGTGTAGGAAGGTATCCCTTCCTGCACATGAACAATCCTAAAATGCCATTTTGAACTTTCATATGTGCTGCTTCATGCAGCACACATAAAAGTTACAAAATGTCATTTTTGAAAAGGTTTGCTTATGTACAGGAAGGAACACCTTCCTGTACATAAACAAACCATGGCATTTTGCTTTTTCCATGTGTGCTAAGGCAGCACACATGGAAAAAGCAAAAACGAGGAGATATAATGCATTTCTCCTCGTATCGCCACCTTAAAACCAGTGTTTTCCTGGTTTTAATTGTGGCACTGCCTCCTATGTACGCCACCCTCGTACATAGGAGGCAGCGTCAAATACAATGGGTGTTGCCGTGGCACGCCCACCACAACACCCACTGCACACCGCTTTCATGCTAAACATAGTGTGAAAGGGTGCCTAAACATAGCGTGAAAGGGTGCCTTATGTGCAAGGCAGCGTTAAGCCACCTAAGTATAGAATAGTTTCCCGTCTGCCCAACCACTAAATATTTTTGTTGTCCTTGAAGATATTAATTTCTTAATTTAATCAATGGTGAGATGTTCATTAATTAAATCAGAAGATGGGCCTGATTTAGATTTTGGTGGACTGGTTACTCCATCACAAAGGTGACGGATATCCCATCCACCGAAATGTAAATCCCATAGGATAATATGGGATTTATATTTCGGCGGATGGGATATCTGTCACCATTGTGATGGAGTAGCACATCCGCCGAAATCTCACTCAGGCCCTAAGTGAGGGCTTAACGCAAATATCTTCTCCAGATGAGTAGCTGTGATTATTCCTGAAAATGTAAGAGTAAGCCATGAATAAGTTCCTCCTATTCCACAAAACATGAGCAATCGTCTTGCCGAGGGATTGTGGCAGAGCGGACAGCCTCTTCTGCTCCTTGCTAGTAATTGCTTTAACTCCCTTGGCTGTGTATAGGGCTACTCCAGCAGCTGTGCCAATGTTACTTCAAGATGAAGGCGTAGTCCTTATTTGTTTTGAAGACAAGACCAATTGTGCCCACCTCTATCTGTGATTTTCTTCTGGAGGGTCGTGTAGGTTGGTCTGATGGAATTTTTTTTAATAATACTATCCAATCTCTTTCAAATTGATGTAGGCTCTAAAATGAATGCAGCTTTGCATGTGTCTATTTTACATGTCCTCTATAGATACACACGAACATAAGAGTCAAATTTGAAACTGTTAGGTGCCAGGAGCCCAGAAATACCTCCAGTGCACCTGCATAGTTTTGGTTCCCTTAACAATACCATATCATGCATTGAACTACTGCAGCACCACTGGCTTTTAATTATTATCATTTTTTTAATTTATTAAGTATTTTATTTCCGTCAATTCATCAGTTACAATAAATCTGTACCATTTCAGGTGATTAGTGTACAGGGTGCTACCAATAAGCAATAAGAGCGTACGTGGAGCACAGTAGCATGAAATGTCAATGTATTGTGACTTCACAGGAAATTTACTAAGTATTCAAGAGGTGGCATATACTGTATTGGCTATCGATTCGCATTTACTGATTGGGTAGGTATGATGACGTTGTCTTCAAAGATGGGATGCGTATTTGCCACTGGTTATTGTCTAGCTTGAGCTACATCACGATGAGACCCACAATATATTCCAGGATAAAATGTAAATCTCCCCGATATCTATACCTACATTATAACACAATTATCTTTTTGTGCGAGCGAAGTCAAGACCCACATGCCACACGTGCACGAGCAATCAATAAATCCTTACCTTAAAGTATGGATTATACTGGTCCTTGAATCCGCAGCAGTCATAGGTGTGCCCAAGGAATGTCTGTGTACTTCCAAAATAAACAACAACGTGTGTAAAATGTTGTGTAGGTGCCATTTGAACAGCTCTGCCATTAAATAACTAACATTTTGCTTTTTACTGTTCTTTATATAAGCTTTGATGCAGCCTAGAAGGAATCTTTGATGCATTCTGGAATCCATTACATCACCCTAAATTGGCACCAGGAGATTTTCTTTGACAATATTAAGCTTATTTTGGTTGGTGGACAAAAAAGAAACATAATTTGACAAAATACATTTCATCTACTTTACAAGAAAAGGTCATACCAGGTGTTCCACCTACACATGAATTTCTCTAAAACCAAGTGTTCATTTTCTTTTAAGTCATATGAGAAAGACAAGGCATCCTAATCATTTTAGATGTCATTGGACTCCATCACCGGATACCAAGGCAACCATGTAGCTTAATATATTCACAGCAGAATAAAACATCCACTTCTTAGAGGCAACATAATCATAGCCATAGCCATAGTACATTGGCCTGTCCCATATGATCACCTTGGCTTTTGATACAATGCTCAGAGGCGTAGCTCTCAAGTGTACAGCAGGTACACTGACACTGGCAGCCAGATGGATGGGGAGCCGATTGAACAGTGCTCATTGTCATCTTTTACTTCCAAACACCAGTCAAGGTGACATTTTTTCATGCTCATAGTCGGGCCCATGGCACCTTTGCTATGCCACTGGCAAACCCCTTTCTTGTAACATTTGTAGGCAGGGCTTTGCAATAACAGTTTACATCACAGTTTACACCTCCTCATGGCAGGTGCTCAGTTAGAGAAAAGGTTTCTTTTCACCAAACCTTTCTAACTTTATGTTGTACTGTACATCACACATACAGAGTGGAAATGTTTTAAACTATGTCCCAGCACAGTATTTTGTACTGGAACTGCCCCATACCAATAAAAAATGCATGGCAGACTCTAGCATACACCTGTGTACTATAGTGCAAATATGTGTGTGTTTGTGTGCTTGTGTGGCAGTAGGCAGCAAAAAAGTGTGACAGAGTAGGGGATGATAGCAGCAGTTGCATATCTTTGTACTTATGGCACTTTCCTGCTCTCTCCCTTTCAACTAATGCAGCACAGCAACTTTACTCTTATATTGCGTGACATATTTATATATACATACATATACACATATATATATTTGTATTTATATAATATTCACAGAAAAAAACATAGGTTTAACATTTGTTATAGTTAGGAATTAGCATTTAAAAAACCTTTGAAATTCACTGAAAAAACCATAGGTTTCACATCAGTTATAGTTAGCTAAACATTTTACTCATACAAAACCAATGACATTCCCACGTTATAGTTTGTTGGACTCACTATAACTCACGCGCCCGCAATCCACTGCTGATGATGTCACATATTACATCATTCATGACATGGTCAGTGACATCACTGATGACATCTCAAATGACATCACTGATGACATCACTGATGACATAATACAGTGTCTGTGTGTTTCTGTAAAGTTAAAATATGTTTAACATATTGAAGAATGATTGTATGTATGAGTGTCTGGATAAAGGAATTAGTAGGTGCGTGTCTGACTGTATGAGAGGGTGATTAAATGTGTCTTACTGAATGTATGGGTTAGTGACTAAACTGTCTGAATGTGTGCATCAGTATGTCTGTTGTTGTGCAAGCTGCTGCATGTGTTGATCAATAGCTATATGAGTGGCTATATGGGCTATTGATTGGTTGCCAAAGTATTTGTATATGAGTCTGAGTGTGTGTGTGGGTGGCTGGGAGGTGTGTGTCTCTCTGCATAGATGTGTGAGCAGTTGATTCACCGGGTTTATGGGTTCAAGAGTGCATATGGAAACAGTTGTATGTGCAGTTGACTGTGTGCATGGCTGTGTTGAAGAGTGAATGGATATCTCAGTGCTACATGTCCAAGTAAGTACATATGTAAAACACAGTGCATGTGTGAGTTGGCATATATCAATGACTATACATTGGAGCCTGTGATTGCGTAAGTGGCTGTATGGATCAATGTGTAGTTGTATCAGTGATTGTAAAAGAGAGTAAGTATGTGTTAGTATACGTTTTAATAAGTAAGGTTATGTGTGTATAACTGTATAGATGAGGAAATGGGAGTGTGATTGATTCTTTGCATAACTGACTAGGTTTGTGAGTAACTCCATGCATGAGTGGCACTGTGTGAGTGTCTGTATAGGTGTATGAGTGCATATGATAGTGTTGTATTGATGAGTGTCTGTATGTATGAGTGATTGTATGGGTGAATGAGTGGATGTGTGTGTAGACTTAGGAATCAGTGAGTGTGTATGTAGTAAATGGTATTGGTGTGTCAATGGTTTCAGGAATGGTAGTCTGTATTCATCACTGGATGTATCAAAGGTTAGATTAGAGTGTGAGGAGGTGCATTATATTATCACATGGATGATGTCACCAGTGATGTCATCAGTGATGTCATTTGAGATGTCATCAGTGATGTCACTGACCATGTCATGAATGATGTAATATGTGACATCATCAGCAGTGGATTGCAGGCGCGCGAGTTATAGTGAGTCCAACTAACTATAACGTGGGAATTTCATTGGTTTTGTATGAGTAAAATGTTTAGCTAACTATAACTGGTGTGAAAACCATGGTTTTTTCAGTGAATTTCAAAGGTTTTTTAAATGCTAATTCCTAACTATAACAAATATGAAACCTATCATTTTTTCAGTGAATTTCAAAGGTTTTTTAAATGCTAATTCCTAACTATAACGATTGTGAAACCTATGGTTTTTTCAGTAAATTTCAAAGGTTTTTTAAATGCTAATTCCTAACTATAACGATTGTGAAACCTATGGTTTTTTTCAGTGAATTTCAAAGGTTTTTTAAAAGCTAATTCCTTTGTATATCGAGTTTGTAACCTACGATTTTTAAAGTTTTTTTTGTTTATTAGCTGTTTTGTATAACTATTAATTATTATTATTTTTTTTTTCAAAAATTATTTTTTCAATTTATTTTTCATGTTTTTTTTATCATTTTGTCTCGGAGCGCTCAGGGTGTGCGCACCGGTAAGCTCACCCGAGAGCGTACCGAGAGCGCTATTTCTGCATGCGTAAAAAAGAAATATGTATTGAAACTAAATAATAATGCAAGACATTCAGTACCATACTTATAAAAGTAGTATTTTTGATTTTCCGAATTAAAATGATTTTACATTTCTAAAAAGCTAGCAAAACGTCATTTAGGCGTGCCGCGTAAGAGCCCCCGGAAGCGCCTACGTTCGTGCTGCGTAAGCGCCCCCGGAAGCGCTCCGGTGCGCGCAGCGTGAGCGCGTCAAGTCATGTGACCTTAAAATAACTCTTTTCATTGGTTGTTAACAGTTTTTTTTTTACAAATAATGAAAACCCCACCCATTTCCTTCACTTCTTCTTTCACTTTGGAGACAGCAAGACCTGTTCTTTACTGTTCTACCTTTTTGTGAAAAGAATGGCTGCTAGACCCACCAGTAGCAGTGAGGACTCGGATGAGTTCATTCAGGAAGAGGCTCCTCAGCCCAAAGTAAAGGAGCACTTCATTTGGAAGTTTTTTTACCATATCACCAGGTGAAAAAAAAGTAAATGCTCCAAAGGTGGAGTGTAAAATCTGCCAAACTGTGCTTTCACGGGGAGACCCTAGAAGGAAGTACAGTTTTGGCAACTCGACGATGATTCGGCATGTTCAGAGGAGGCACCCCCAGAACTATGCCCGGGAGAGTGTCAGGGCCCTGGCACGAAATGCCCCAAGGGATGATGCTTCAACATCTACTGGAGGACCAACTACATCATCCGTGAGAGGGAGACCTGAGCAGCTGATTCCTAACATTCAGCCTGTTTTTGATGGCATTACTATAAAATGTAAGGACTGTGATGAACTCCTTTGTTACGGAGAACAAAGTATCATGAACATTGTACGTACAAGGGAAAACCACCGCTGCCGTCCCCAGCCCTAATTTTTACTCTTTTTTTTGCTCCTGTTGAGCAGTTTGACATTCCCTGTTTTTGTTTTTGTTCACAAAGAAAACCTAAAAAAGAAGAAAAAAACAGTTCTTTTTAGAACTACCTCCAATTCTCCAAAAAGAGCTGTATTCTTAACAAATTCAAAAGGAGTAAGTGAAGTGGAGTGCAGTGAGAGGAAAGAAAATGAGTGAGGGAGCAAAAAAAGGGACGAGAGGGGAAGGGAAGTGAAGTAGGGGGATTGAAAGAAGGTGAGTGTGTGAGCATGGCTGAGTTATAGGGTGTAAGCGTGACAGAAGAGGAGTGAGAGACTAAGGGGACGGAGAGAATGAGGCTAATTGAGAGAGAATGAGGGAAGGGGAGTGTAGAACTAAGAGGACAGAGGGAATAAGACAAGGAGTTAGTAAAGTGGAGTAAGGAGAGTAAGGGAAGGGAAAATAGTGAAGGAGTGAAAGAAGGGAAGAGAGAGAAAGAAAAGTAAAGGAGAAAGTCTGAAAGAAGGTGAGTGTGGGAGTATGGCTGAGTTATAGGCAGTGAGTGTGATAGAAGAGGAGTGAGAGACTAAGGGAACGGAGAGAATGAGGCTAACAGAGAGAGAATGAGGGAAGGGGAGTGTAGAAATAAGAGGACAGAGGGAGTAAGAGAAGGAGTTAGTGAAGTGTAGTAAGGAGAGTAAGGGAAGGGAAAAGAGTAAAGGAATGAAGTAATAGAAGAGAGAGGAAGGAAAGTAAAGGAGAAGGTCTGTAAGAAGGTGAGTGTGGGAGTATGGCTGAGTTATGGGAAGTGAGTGTGACAGAAGAGGAGTGAGAGACTAGGGGGACGGAGAGAATAAGACTAACAGAGAGAGAATGACGGAAGGGGAGTGTAGAACTAAGAGGACAGAGGGAGAAAGAGAAGGAGTTAGTAAAGTGGAGTAAGGAGAGTAAGGAAAGGGAAAAGAGTGAAAGAGCGAAACAAGGGAAGAGAGAGGAAGGAAAGTAAAGGAGAAGGTCTGAAAGAAGGTGAGTGTGGGAGTATGGCTAAGTTATAGGCAGTGAGCGTGACAGAAGAGGAGTGAGAGACTAAGGGAACGGAGAGAATGAGGCTAACAGAGAGAGAATGAGGGAAGGGGAGTGTAGAACTAAGAGGACAGAGGGAGTAAGAGAAGGAGTTAGTGAAGTGGAGTAAAGAGAGTAAGGGAAGAGAAAAGTGTGAAGGAGCGAAAGAAGGGAAGAGACAGGAAGGAAAGTAAAGGAGAAGGTTTGAAAGAAGGTGAGTGTGGGAGTGTAGCTGAGTTATAGGGAGTGAGTGTGACAGAAGAGGTGTGAGAGACTAAGGGAATGGAGAGAATGAGGCTAACAGAGAGAGAATGAGGGAAGAGGAATGTAGAAGAAAGAGGACAGAGGGAGTAAGAGAAGGAGTTAGTGAAGTGGAGTAAGGAGATTAAGGGAAGGGAAAAGAGTAAAGGAATGAAGTTATAGAAGAGAGAGGAAGGAAAGTAAAGGAGAAGGTCTGTAAGAAGGTGAGTGTGGGAGTATGGCTGAGTTATAGGGAGTGAGAGTGAAAGAAGAGGAGTGAGAGACTAAGGGGACGGAGAGAATGAGACTAACAGAGAGAGAATGACGGAAGGGGAGTGTAGAACTAAGAGGACAGAGGGAGAAAGAGAAGGAGTCAGTAAAGTGGAGTAAGGAGTGTAGGGAAAGGGAAAAGAGTGAAAGAGCGAAACAAGGGAAGAGAGAGGAAGGAAAGTAAAGGAGAAGGTCTGTAAGAAAGTGAGTGTGGGAGTATTGCTGTGTTATAGGGAGTGAACGTGATAGAAGAGGAGTGAGAGTCTAAAGGGACGGAGAGAATGAGGCTAACAGAGAGAGAATGAGGGAAGGAAAGTGTAGAACTAACAGGACAGAGGGAGTAAGAGAAGGAGTTAGTGAAGTGGAGTAAGGAGAGTAAGGGAAGGGAAAAGTGTGAAGGAGCGAAAGAAGGGAAGAGACAGGAAGGAAAGTAAAGGAGAAGTTTTGAAAGAAGGTGAGTGTGGGACTGTAGCTGAGTTATAGGGAGTGAGCGTGACAGAAGAGGAGTGACAGACTAAGGGGACGGAGAGAATGAGGCTAACAGAGAGAGAATGAGGGAAGGGGAGTGTAGAAGTAAGAGGACAGAGGGAGTAAGAGAAGGAGTTAATGAAGTGGAGTAAGGAGAGTAAGGGAAGGGAAAAGAGTGAAGGAGCGAAAGAAGGGAAGAGAGAGGAAGGAAAGTAAAGGAGAAAGTCTGAAAGAAGGTGAGTGTGGGAGTATGACTGAGTTATACGGAGTGAGCATGACAGAAGAGGAGTGAGAGACTAAAGGGATGGAGAGAATGAGGCTAACAGAGAGAGAATGAGGGAAGGAAAGTGTAAGACTAACAGGACAGAGGGAGTAAGAGAAGGAGTTAGTGAAGTGGAGTAAGGAGAGTAAAGGAAGGGAAAAGAGTTAAGGAGTGAAAGAAGGGACGTGACAAGTAGGAAAGTAAAGGAGAAAGTCTGAAAGAAGGTGAGTGTGGGAGTATGGCTGAGTTATAGGCAGTGAGCGTGACAGAAGAGGAGTGAGAGACTAAGGGGACGTAGAGAATGAGGCTAACAGAGAGAGAATGAGGGAAGGGGAGTGTAGAACTAAGAGGACAGTGAAGAAAGAGAAGGAGTTAGTGAAGTGGAGTAAGGAGAGTAAGGGAAGGGAAAAGAGTAAAGGAATGAAGTAATAGAAGGAGAGGAAGGAAAGTAAAGGATAAGGTCTGAAAGAAGGTGAGTGTGGGAGTATGGCTGAGTTATAGGGAGTGAGTGTGACAAAAGAGGAGTGAGAGACTAAGGGGACGGAGGGAATGAGGGTAACAGAGAGAGAATGAGGGAAGGGGAGTGTAGAACTAAGAGGACAGAGGGAGAAAGAGAAGGAGTTAGTAAAGTGGAGTAAGGAGAGTAAGGAAAGGGAAAAGAGTGAAAGAGCGAAACAAGGGAAGAGAGAGGAAGGAAAGTAAAGGAGAAGGTCTGTAAGAAGGTGAGTGTGGGAGTATTGCTGTGTTATAGGGAGTGAGCGTGATAGAAGAGGAGTGAGAGACTAAAGGGACGGAGAGAATGAGGCTAACAGAGAGAGAGTGAGGGAAGGAAAGTGTAGAACCAACAGGACAGAGGGAGTAAGAGAAGGAGTTAATGAAGTGGAGTAAGGAGAGTAAGGGAGGAGAAAAGAGTGAAGGAGCAAAAGAAGGGAAGAGACAGGAAGGAAAGTAAAGGAGAAGGTTTGAAAGAAGGTGAGTGTGGGAGTGTAGCTGAGTTATAGGGAGTGAGCGTGACAGAAGAGGTGTGAGAGACTAAGGAAATTGAGCGAATGAGGCTAACAGAGAGAGAATGAGGGAAGGTGAGTGTAGAAGTAAGAGGACAGAGGGAATAAGAGAAGGAGTTAGTGAAGTGGAGTAAGGAGAGTAAGGGAAGGGAAAAGAGTAAAGGAATGAAGTAAGAGAAGAGAGAGGAAGGAAAGTAAAGGAGAAGGTCTGAAAGAAGGTGAGTGTGAGAGAGGAGTGAGGAAAAGGGGAGTAAACGTGGGGATTCAGAATAAGTGAGGCAAGCGCAATAAGGGAACAGAGGTGTGGGAGCATCAGAGAAGAGTAGTTAGGTTAAGGAAAAGAGTATAGGTAAAGTACATTTTGTACATCAAACCTACCTTATAAGTAATGTAAACTTAATTACATATTTTCATTAAAATGTATATCTGTGAAAGACAAAAAAAATAAGTTAGAATATTTATGATATATGTTTTACAATACAAGAGACAAAGTAGGAGATTAAAAGTCATAAAAGGTTAGTAAGAGATAAAGTAGAAGTGAAGGACTCAGAAAGAAAAACAAAGGAATGGTGAAGGTCAGAGAGAGTTAAAAAGAAATAGAGAGAGAGCACATTACTGAAAGGATAATGACATGGATACATTCAGTGACAGTGAGCAAGAGCAGGAGAGAGAAATGAACTGAAGGTGAGTAAGATCCTAAAGGAATGTGCATTAGGAAAACTAAAGGCAGAAAGGGGAGTAAAGAAAGGGGAGTGAGTGACAGAGAAGCAGGAGTGAATAACGGTGGATTAATGACAATGAGGCATGGAAGGTGAGTGAGGGTGAATGTAGGGTTGTAAGACAGTGAGGAGACAATGGGAGTAAAGGTAACAGAGAGGGAGTGAGGGAAGACAAGTGAGAATATGAGAGAACAGAGGTGAGTCAGAGAAAGAGTGAGTAAACGGCAGTAAGGTGAGTAAAGGAAGGAGAATGTCTGAGGGAGCAAAGAAAGGGAAGAAAGGGAAGAAAAGTGGAAAAAAAGGGACTGGGAAAAGGTGAGTGCGTGACGAGAGAAAGAAGAAGGGTAGTTAAAGATGATGAATGAGGATAACTGAAGGAACTGAAGTAAGGGAACAAGGGTGGGGAAGGGTGAGTGAAGGGCAGTGAGGTTGATGAAAAGGGAAAATAAAGAGAGGATAAAAGCAAGTGAGCTTGAGACAAAGGAAGTGAAGGAGTGAGAACATAGATGTAGTGAAGGAAAGAGTGCCAGAAAGGAACTGAGTAAGAGAGCAAAGAAAGGTAAGTAAGGGAGTGTGGGTGAGTTTTACGGAGTAAGTGTGATGGAAGAGGAGTAAGAGAGTGAGAGGATCGAGAGACTGAAGCTAAGAGAGAGGGAATGAGGGAAAGGGAGTGAGGATGTGAGAGGACAGAGGAAGTGAGAGAAGGAGTGAGTGAAGTGTAATAAGGTGAGTGAGAGAAGGGGAATTATTGAGAGAACAAAGAAAGGAAATAAGGGGAAGGGGAGTGACTGACAGCTGGAAAGTGGTGGATGGGAAAGAGGGAAAGGGCCGTGAAGGAGTGGATAATGAGAATAAGTGAGGAAAGTGGAATAAGGGAAGGGAGGTGAGGGAGAGTGAAAAAAGGCCAGCGAGGGTGAGTTAAGAGGAGTGATAGAGGGTGGAAATAGATGAGTGAGCATAAGAGAATGGGAAAATAATATATATTTAATATTAGAAAATACAAAATAATTTCAACAACATGTTACATGGTTTATTTTTGCTGTTCTCAGAATATATTGAATTTCACTTAAAACAGTGACTTCAATAGTACTCATCATATAACAGCGGGCAAAAAAAACACAATCAAAATGATTGTGTTTAAAAAACCCATACAATCTTTTAATAAATAATGTAAAATTTAGAAAAAACATATCTAAACTCACTTTTGATCCATCCACTTTTCCACGAGGCCAAATAGTATATGGAAAGTCCTTTTCTTTGGAAATTAGTCCAGCGTATTCTTAATGTCTCATTTACCCGAGTTTCTGAAAGAAAAGCTCCAACATCTTTTACATTATGAAATAAGAGTTTTATTTCCACCTCTAGCTTGCTTTTTATAAATATTTTCTATAATACTCACAGCACACACTATATGATATACATATACTATCTCTATGAGAACTACATGTTTTTTATTATCTTCATCACTCTCATTCAGAAAGTAATTTTGAACAGCAAACTAAGTTATATTAACTGCTGCAATCTTCATAGGCCAATTACCTTCCCTAAAATTTCGGTTGTAAGAACACTAGGTAAGAATTTTGTAAGTCAGAAGGCAAACGTTGTTTGAAAGTCAATTGAGTATCGTTACAGTGTTTCCATCCTTTTTGACATTTTAAATAAGCTGTGTAATGTCCTGATGTTGTTGAAGGACCATCATGGTAAATAATTGCTGCAGTTGTAAAGGTTCTTCCTGAAATTGATAATGGATGAAATTGATAATGGATGTTGGATCATGATATTCTGAGCCCATTCCAGGTGGGTTTTAGAAAGAAGATCTCTACTATAGACCAGGCCTTTCGGCTTGCCCTCATCCACTGGAAAACGGTACAGCTGGAGGGTGGCAGCCTCTATACTGTATTCGTGGACCTGAGGGCGGCCTTCGACCTGGTCCCCCGCAGAAAACTCTGGGAGGTTCTGACCAAACTAGGGGTCCCCGGGGGTATGCTGGAGATGATTATTCGTCTCCATACCGCCAACTTTGCACAGGTGAGGTGTGGCAAGGAGGGGGCATTATCAAATCGTTTCCCTGTTGACGCGGGGGTTAGGCAGGGATGTGTGCTTGCACCGACCCTGTTTTGCCTCTACGTCAACGGGGTAATAGCCCACCTTGGCGGAGTTGCCAATTCGGACGCCCCAAAGTTGGCAGGCAGCAGGGTACCGGCAATAATGTTTACCGACGACACCCTGTTGCTCTCAAAATCCCCAATGGGGATACAGCGCGTCCTAAATGGCTTTGTGGAATTCTGTGGGGAACATGGCCTAGAAGTTAACACCCTAAAGACCAAATTTATGGTCTTTAATGCCCCACAAAGGCTACGAACTGCCCCTACCATCGGACAGATAAGACTAGAGAGGTTGCGTACTTTTGAGTATCTTGGGCTCCTATTAAATGAGAATATGACCTGGTGCACACACCAACAGAAAGCACTACTTAAACTGGCCCAGTACTCGGGAGGGGTTATGAGGCTTATGGGAAATAACAGGTCATCCATTAAACCTATTGGCCCACCACTCCAGATTTACAAGGCTCAGGCAAGGGGGGCCGCTATGTATGGCTGTGAGTTGTGGGGGCACGTACCTTCTCATGAATTGATGAAAGAGGAGAACAAGTTTATAAGGAAGGTGGTACGACTTCCGCCTAGCACGCCTCTAGTTCCACTGAGGTTAGATCTAGGGCTGCTTCCTCTAAGTGAAGAACTGGCACTGCGTCCCCTTGTTTACTGGCGTAGGCTGTGGGCAGTTCCAGAACTGAGCAGTTACAGGCAGGGTCTGCAGGAAGTTTTAGCCATGCCTAACGCTGGGAAAATTAAGTGGCTTAAATTTGTTAGAACTGAGTTGGAGGAATTGGGCTTATCGACACTCTGGTCTGATCCCCAAACTACATGTCCATTAATTTCCAAAAAGAGACTGGTTAAGGCATACCATGAAGTAAATTAGCGGCACTCTGTCGTCAGGAAACTCTGGGTACACATACGGAGCTATTTTTATCTACCAAGGACAGCTACAGATTTGAACCAGCCCTGGATAAAATGTATCCTCCACTTCTTAGGAAATTATACTTACAATGGAGGCACGGGACTCTTCCTATCAGAGCTCTAACTAGTAAGTGAAGCAAATCTCCTTCTAGCCTATGCCCGGCTTGCGGAGTGGTCAATGAATCAGAACTCCACATAGTCTTTTTTTGTCCAGCTTACTATGTTTCCCGTAAGAAATGGATTATTCCCATTTGTAGGAGTCTGGGGTTCGCGGACTGTATGGCCGCGTTTAGAGTTCTCAAATCAGATCTGTCTACTCACATTGTTTTTGCTGTTGCCAAGTTTTTAGGAGCAATGTGGTACCTGAGAAGCCAATATCTCAAGGCTGGTCACTGATTATTGACTGACGCTGGAACAAAACCAGAAACTCTGTACAAACGAAATTTTATAGTATCCGGATGGATTGTGATTTTATTATTTTAATGTTTTAACACTTCTGAAATGAACTATGTATATCTTTTATGGTGATATAACTACCGAAATAAAGATTTATGAATGAATGAATGAATGATAATTGAGAAGCCACAACATTTTTAATTAATGTTGTCAATTTAGTTCCATCAGGTCTACATCGTTGGAACATTAAAATAACATACTGTCCATATCTTTGTATAAATACTGTTGATAGCATTGCTGATTTACATTGAGTACAGACCATGCTTTGATTTGCTTGTCTAACTAGATTATTAAATGACACTGATTTGCAGTCTGGTAAAGTCAAATATATAAATCTTTCAGTGTCTATTGTAGTACTACTTGAAAAGGACCAATTGTCGCAGTCATGCTGCCATTTATAAGAAAAGCCAAAAAGATTTTCTAAATCTACACCTTCATCTTGCAAAACAACAAGCATATACATTAGAAATTCCTGACAATCTTGCTGAATATTCTGTGAAAATTGATTTAGACCAGAACATGTGTCTAAAACATTTTGAATTTCAGAAACACTTTGTATTTTTGTTCTATCACTGCTACATTTTTCTGACACAGAATTTAATAAACAACAAAATGTTTGATCACTATTTTCAGCAATCTGTTCTTGTACAGTTTGGTGAAAAAAAACAACATTAACCACTACATTAGCATAGCAGTTGACACCAGAACTATTTTCAAACTGAAATCCAACAACATCTTTAACTGAATCCATTTTGTTTCTGCTTACAATTACTGGTTCATCTAGATTTTTTCTTTTTGCTACAACTTCACTACAATTTTTCTCATTTCTTCTTTTTCAGCCTCCCACACGCTTTTCAAATAGAGGATATTGAGGTAAATTTGGAGCATACTCTCTTCTTAACCTATTATATTCTTTTACACAATTTAGATCTGCATTAGTCTTTGTCTCATCAAAATCAATCAAGTACAATCCTGATAAAGTTCTGACTCGAGATAAAGCAACATATGCCATACCCTCCTTGTACACAGAATTTCCAATATTCACCAAAGCACTATCAACACTTAAACCTTGAGATTTATGAATAGTCAATGCATATGCCAAAGAAACAGGAAACTGTTTTCTGCGGACATATAAATCTTTCACAAGCAAAAATCGGGCAGAACAACAACTGATTTGTTGTACTTCTTCAATACCATCAAATTTAATTTTTATAAATTCAATTCCGTCTCTATTTCGGTAATTCACAAAATCCACAACATGACCCATTGCTCCACTTACTAAACCTCTTTCCACATGTAAATTACGTCATAAAATTATACGACAATTTAAAGATGCATACTGAGTCTTTTCCATACCAGCAGTTTTAGATATTGTCTACTCTAAAGAATCCAATTTTGATTTCAACTTTTCTGACAAAATAATAGTTGCTCCTTCATGTTCAATTTTATCAATAGCTTCCAGTTTCACAATCTCTTGATTTTCCAACTTTAACATTTTGTTGTTGAACATTGAACATTCTTGCAGAGATGGCATCAAGCATATGACAGATTTGTTTTCAGGAATTTTCTTAAAAATATTCTCTGGGAGAATATTTTCATTTGGAAACAAATTTGAAATTAATCGTCCATGTAAAGCTTCTTTGCCATGCTCAGTTAGTTTTCCAATTCTTACATCTTGTAGAATATTTTTATAATCTTCATCCTTTGCCTGTCGCATATTTTGAAGCAGTCCTGCATATTTTAAATTTAACCATATGTAAACATTTCCAATGCTTCCTAAGCACGTCCTGGTATCTTCATGCGTAAGCATTTTAAACACTGGCTGTCCTTTCACTGGAGTTAGTTGCAGTAGATCTCCAAAAACAATGATGTGTTTCCCTCCAAATAACACATCGTAGTCTGTTTTAAGAATTTCTTGCATTCTTAAATGCACAAAAGCAAGCATTACATTTGATACCATGCTTACTTCATCAATGATAAGAAGTTTCATTTTCTTTAGGACTCTTGAAACTTCACAACAAGCTTCTCCAGATAGCTTGTGGTGTTGTAATTTGTTATCATGCTCCACTGGCAGCATCAATAAGCGATGTAAAGTAATCCCTTTAATGTTGTGTGCTGCCAACCCAGTTGGAGCAGTAACAACACAAGAGAGCGATGACTCCGTTGTTTTCTGCAAATATGTTGCAATCGCTTTAATCAGGAAACTTTTTCCAGTTCCTGCTTCTCCACTCACATACAGTCGGACAGGTATAAATGATGTACATGAGCACTCTTTTTTCTCATGAGATAAACCATGCTCAATGTGTTCTGTGACTTCGTCATATATTTGTCTCTGCTCAACGTTTAGTTCTTTTTCCAAATCTTCTAAGTGAACTCCATCTTCCTGAGCTTGTTCCATGGCTCTTTCAACTTCATCCATGGCAGTGGCAGCTTCATTTTGTATGATTGGTCCTCCTAGTGGATCCTGACTCAATGAAGCAGAACTCTGACTATCTTGAGAACTGTCTCTAGCAATCTCTGCTGCAATTGTAGCTTCTTGCTGTATTTCCTCGTTCAACATTTGCAGATAATTTGAAAAAACAGGACATTCTATCGTATCCTTGGTTGCATTGAACGAATCTTTATAAGTAAGAAAATCTCCAAGCAGTTCCTCTTCTGTACGCCAAGGCTTAAAGAGTTGCAAAAGAGCTAAGTAATAAAATTCCCTTTTGTCTGGAGAATCACAACTCAATTTTCGATGATTAATCAAATGGCCTTTTCTTTGTTTCACTAGACAGCCTTCACAACCAATTACAGCATATACACCTTTATTGATGTCTTCTGTGACGTTCTTTTTAAAAGTATAGGTTTGCAGAACTTCATAGAGACAAACGTTCTCAAGGTGAGTACTTCTATTTGGATAGTATGTATCCAACATGTTTGTCTTCAAAATATCTGTACTGTCTGGTTCTTTCGCTAAATACTCTATTTCTTGTACAGATTTCAAAACTCGGTTTCATGTTGCAGCAAGACCTAGACTCACCCAAATGATGGTTCTAGATTTGGCACATAGACTTGCTGATGATAATCGATCAGAACATTCATATGCTCCAATTTCTCGATGCAACAACATCTTCAGACTGTAACTGTATAATTTCTTGCTTAGACTCTTTTCATGTGAAATTTCCTCCCACATTTCCTTCAGTTCCGTCTTTTCTGATTTTGTGATGTAAGACGTCACATATCGAGCCACAGCAATAGAGTTGTCAGCCACATATAGAATATTCATGTTAGCATTCTACATGGACAAAATGACTGGGTTGTAGTCATTTATGAATTTGGATTTCTCATTTCTTCTTAGGTTGTATGTATTTTTGGGTGATTTTCTTGTCACAGTATGTCGCAGAGAAGACATAAAATTGTTGACTCTTCCTTTCAATGTTACTGGACGTGGAAATGCAAAATGACATTTCGTGTAGAACTTGTCCTTGGATTTGTATTTTCGATGACAGTATTTCCCACAACGATGGGTTTGAAAGCGTAAAACTTGATGTCTTAAATTGTTTTCTTCTGTACTTTTCGGAACAGCACATGTAGAATACTGCTCAATGAAACTCATCACTTTCTCATCTGAATCTGTTCCAAATTTTGGTGCATCTTTAATCCATAGCAGCATATGTATGTGAGGAGCACCTCTTGCTTGATACTCCTTTCTCCAAAAGAAATCTAACACCTCTTCAAGCGGAGGATTTTTTTGTTTGTAATAAAAGACATCATAGCTTCAAACCTATGATTGAAATATCTGCATACATTAACTGGATCCAAAGAGCACAGTTCTCCAGGTGTCTTGTATTCAATATTTTCAATGTTTTTATTTGCCTCTCGTAGAAATTCAAGTAAGTCTTCCCAAGCATACTCAGCACAGCTAAGAGTGAGGAACCATGTAGGAGTTCCTAAGTTTCTTAGCATACATTTCAATTCCCCATGACGACGGTACCAATACTCGTTAGTACCACGCTGACATGCCATGAGATTAATTAGCTGAGATTCCAAAACACTGTCTTGCAGTTTCACTTTATCCATAAAATCCCTTGCCAAAACATTTTGTAGATGTGTTCCACTTTTCAGTATATGGTTTACTGCATAGGAAAGTCCAGACAAATCACTCTCAAACAGTAGATGGAACAAATATGGAATGCATTGACGAAACCTTGGATCTTCTGCATATAATCGTGAAGTCCGGTATTCAGATGCAGGAATTTGAACAGGTCGGTCGTCATATCGTCCACCTTCACCTGTTGGAATTAACTGTGGAAAACAACGAGCTTCCAAACTTTTTTCCCATACACTAATGGGACTTCCTTTGGCTTTTTTCATCTGAAACAAGTCAATAGCATTCCCCATTACTTCTTTGGAATGCAATGGATGAACACTATAATGTTCAAAAGTTTCTTCACTTCTAGGGACATCAACTTTTTCTATTTGCCCAGCAGAGACATCAGTGTCGTCTTGTACAGTTGTTTCCTCTTCTCCCACATACACATTTTTATAGTACTGATTATTTTTTACGAGATACAACGTTGCCTTTTTGACTTTCCTAACATCCACTAATTCTTGCCAGATTTTCTTACTTTTTGTCGGAACACCATTAACTAGAATAACCAGAGGTTCCTCTTCTACTTTTTCTACACCAATTGTATCATTATTTTTCTTAAAATCTAGAGGCAAATAAACAACTCTTCCCTTTAATCCTCTCTATAAATCTGAACGAGGCAATTTCCCTGTCTTAGGCTCCATGGGAACAATAGCCTGAAAAGGATGCACACATTGAATCAGAATAGACTCATAGGTATTTAAATCCATCAATTCAGAAGGAATGTCTACCAACTCCAGATTATTATGAACAGCTCTAGCAGCATTCTGTTTCATTTAATTTATTATAACAATATTTACAAATACGTTGATCAGAACCCAAATCAAAACAATTTTCAACCAACTAAATAAGTTGCAAAATCCTTCCACTCATTATTATTTATCTTTTCGCTTTTTACATATAAATCAACTAATCTAGTCTGATGCTTATAATGAGTTCGTCGACAACACACACAAGTAAAATTAGGCCTTTCACTTGAATTGACCTTAAACTTTGTAATTTCATTTTCAAATTTTTCTGTACTTATAATCTCTACATTCTCTTCTACATTACCTTCTATTACTGTATCAATTTCTGCACTGACCTCTTTTTCACCAAAGTAACAAAACTCAATTTCATCACAAATGTTTTTGACATCTAATTCAGTTCCATGCAAAAGAGCACTGTTTAACTGTTTTAGTTTAAGTGCTGGACTTTTTGCATAATACAACCTTTTCACTAATTTCCTCACTTTATTATGATG
The DNA here is from genome assembly GCF_964261635.1 of Lissotriton helveticus. NCBI lineage: Eukaryota > Metazoa > Chordata > Amphibia > Caudata > Salamandridae > Lissotriton > Lissotriton helveticus. The sequence continues at coordinate 594,306,237 of NC_136063.1, read as the reverse complement.
CACTACTAACATCCTAAAATGGTGAAAACACTCTGACATACTTTTCTTGAAAGACAAGCCAGTGAATGCCCTTGCAAACCTGTTTTTTCTCTCACTCTGCAAGGATCTAACTCTTGTAAAATTTTCATTTTTTGTTTTACACTTTTCTTAGTATATGTCCGTAAGAAACTGCGAAACAAATCAATTGAATCCTGTCGCACACTACAAATACTACTACAATTCCAAGTATACACTGGAGCCTTAGGACATCTCCCCAGAACTTCATCAGCTAACACCTCTTCTGTATTTCTAGGCACAATCTCTTCTTTTTCAACCGGACAACCGTCCTTCACCTCATATGCTCGACCACTGGTGTCAACTGCATGCACCAAATCATTATCCTGAAAGTAACTTTCTTCATTAAAAAATGGCTCACAACTTGAACTATGCTTCCATTCTCCAGAAAAACATCACAAAAATGTGTCCGATTAATTACTCTCCTCCACTTACATTTTGATTTGAACACATTGATTACCTTATCGAGTGTACGAATTCTATTCATTACTAAACTAAACAATTTATTTTTCACTTTAAATGCTTCATCCACAATCTTAACTATGTTTTTTTTTCTTGTAAAAAGCGGTCTTTTTTAGATACCTCTTTACATTTTTTAATAAATTAGATATAATTCTGTTATAAAACATTCGTCTACGAATTTCAATAAATTGATTTCTCCTTCTTTTGTTATAGATAATATCATCTCCTTGTACAGGTCTAACATTTTTAGAGGGACATACTGTCTTCTTTCTAATTACAGGTGTCTCATTCTTGTTTGAAAACAAACATTTTTTTTTGACCTTTCAATAAGTTCCTGAGAAAAAATTTTGTTTGCTTACTGGGAGCATTATTTTTTTTCTCTGAAGATTTTGTTTTGGTTGAGTCTTGATTTTTTTTTCCTTAGCCCTTAATTTTTTTTTATAACGTTTTTCACGTCTTTGTTTGGATGGCATATTTTTCTTTCTTTGTATAGATGATTATAATCTATGGTAAAGAAAAAATAACCTATTATAGACCACTACAAACATATTACATAGCAATTACAATAAGTAAAGGATATAAACACTAGTATACAACAAAACGCTGATTTACATTACATGTGCTTTGCTTAGTGTCAAAAACGAATTACTAATTAATGTTATGTCTTGCTTATATATAGGTGGCCTGTTTTTGGCCTGTAGAGACAGTGAAATAATATCAGCAGAGACACAAATACTGCTTGCAGAGACAGAGATTGTAGATTATATGTAATATTCTGGTCATGTGCCTAAGATCACACTATGAGTCAAGCTTGATTTTAAATGGATCTGGGTGAATAATATGTTTAGTTGATATCTTTAAAAATATGAAAGTACATGTTTTTTAAAAACATGGTGGATTACATGTTACATCCTGGTCATGTGCCTAGGATCACACTGATAGGTGAATCAAGCTTCACTCACAATGTGATCTTAGGCACATGACCAGGATGTTACATGTAATGAGAAATTAATGTTATGTCTTGCTTATATTTAGGTGGCCTGTTTTTGGTCTGTAGAGACAGTGAAATAATATGAGCAGAGACACACATACTGCTTGCAGGGACAGACATGGTAGATTACATGTTACATCCTGGTCATGTGCCTAAGATCACACTGTGAATCAAGCTTGATTTTAAATGGATGTGGGTGAATAATGTGCTTAGTTGATGTCTTTAAAAATATGGAAGTACATGTTTTTAAGAACATGGTAGATTACATGTAACATGCTGGTCATGTGCCTAACATCACACTGTGAGTCAAACTTCATTTTGAATAGATCTGGGTGAATAATGAGATTAGTTGATTTCTTTAAAAATATGGAAGTACATGTTTTTTAAAGACATGGTAGATTACATGTAACATCCTGATCATGTGCCTAAGATCACACTCATGGGTAAATCAAGCTTCAGTCACAGTGTGATCTTAGGCACATGACCAGGATGTTACATGTAATCTACCATGTCTGTTTCTGCAAGCAGTATGTGTGTTTCTGCTCATATTATTTCACTGTCTCTACAGGCCAAAAACAGGCCACCTATATATAAGCAACACATAACATTAATTTCTCATTACATGTAACATCCTGGTCATGTGCCTAAGATCACACTGTGAATGAAGCTTGATTCAGCCATCAGCGTGATCTTAGGCACAACGACCAGGATGTTACATGTAATATACCATGTCTTTAAAAAACATGTACTTCCATATTTTTAAAGACATCAACTAATCACATTATTCACCCAGATCCTTTTAAAATCAAGCTTGACTCACAGTGTGATCTTAGGCACATGACCAGCATGTTACATGTAATCTACCATGTCTGTCTCTGCAAGCAGTATGTGTGTTTCTGCTCATATTATTTCACTGTCTCTACAGGCCAAAAACAGGCCACCTATATATAAGCAAGACATAACATTAATTTCTCATTACATATAACATCCTGGTCATGTGCCTAAGATCACACTGTGAGTGAAGCTTGATTCACCCAACAGTGTGAACCTAGGCACATGACCAGGATATTACATGTAATCTACCATGGCTGTCTCTGCAAGCAGTATGTGTGTTTCTGCTCATATTATTTCACTGTCTCTACAGGCGAAAAACAGGTCACCTATATATAAGCAAGACATAACATTAATTTCTCATTACATGTAACATCCTGGTCTTGTGCCTAAGATCATACTGTAAGTGAAGGTTGATTCACCCATCAGTGTGATCTTAGGCAGATGACCAGGATGTAACATGTAATCTATCATCACTTTAAAAAACATGTTCTTCCATAGTTTTAAAGACCTCAACTAAGCATATTATTCACCCAGATCCATTTAAAATCAAGCTTGATTCACAGTGTGATCTTAGGCACATGACCAGGATGTTACATATAATCTACCATGTCTGTCTCTGCAAGCAGTATATGTGTTTCTCCTCATAATATTTCACTGTCTCTACAGGCCAAAAACAGGCCACCTATATATATAAACAAGACATAACATTATTTTCTCATTAAATGTAACATCCTGGTCATGTACCTAAAATCACACTGTGAGTGAAGCTTAATTCACCCATCGGTGTGATCTTAGGCACAATGACCAGGATGTAACATGTAATCTACCATGACTTTAAAAAACATGTACTTCCATATTTTTAAAGACATCAACTAAGCATATTATTGACCCAGATCCATTTAAAATCAAGCTTGACTCACAGTGTGATCTTAGGCACGTGACCAGGATGTAACATGTAATCTACCATGTATGTCTCTGCAAGCAGTATGTGTATCTCTGCTCATATTATTTCACTGTCTCTACAGACCAAAAAGAGGCCACCTAAATATAAGCAAGATATAACATGAATTTCCCATTACATGTAACATCCTGGTCATATGCCTAAGATCACACTGTGAGTGAAGCTTGATTCACCCATCAGTGTGATCTTAGGCACAACGACCAGGATGTTACATGTAATCTACCATGTCTTTAAAAAACATGTACTTCCATATTTTTAAAGACATCAACTAAGCATATTATTCACCCACATCCATTACAAATCAAGCTTCACTCACAGTGTGATCTTAGGCACATGATCTGGATGTTACATGTAATCAACCATGTCTCTAAAAAACATGAACTTCCATATTTTTAAAGACATCAACTAAGCATATTATTCACCCAGATCCATTTAAAATCAAGCTTGACTCACAGAGTGATCTTAGGCACATGACCAGGATAATACATGTAATCTACCATGTCTGTCTCTGCAAGCAGTATGTCTGTCTCTGCTCATATTATTTCACTATCTATACAGACCAAAAACAGGCTACCTAAATATAAGCAAGACATAACATTAATTTCTCATTACATGTAACATCCTGGTCATATGCCTAAAATCACACTGTGAGTGAAGCTTGATTCACCCATCAGTGAGATCTTAGGCACATGACCAGGATGTTGCATATAATCTACCATGTCTTTAAAAAACATGTACTTCCATATTTTTAAAGACAACAACTAAGCATATTATTCACCCACATCCATTTTAAATCAAGCTTCACTCACAGTGTGATCTTAAGCACATGATCTGGATGTTACATGTAATCAACCATGTCTCTAAAAAACATGTACTTCCATATTTTTAAAGACATCAAGTAAGCATATTATTCACCCACATCCATTTAAAATCAAGCTAGACTCACAGTGTGATCTTAGGCACTTGACCAAGATGTTACATATAATCTACCATGTCTGTCTCTGCAAGCAGTATGTGTGTTTCTGCTCATATAATTTCACTGTCTCTACAGACCAAAAACAGGCCACCTATATATAAGCAAGACATATCATTAATTTCTCATTACATATAACATCCTGGTCATGTGCCTAAGATCACACTGTGACTGAAGCTTGATTCATCCATCAGTGTGATCTTAGGCACATGACCAGAACGTTACATGTAATCTACCATGTCTTCAAAAAACATATACTACCATATTTTTAATAGCAGTGTATCTTCATTAAATGAATCATATATCAGATTACACACAGGCACAAAGTAAAGTGAGACACAAGCAAAGAATACTCTTTAAGCTAATTGAGGCAAACTGTTACAAGGCACAGGTGACATTATTGAAAAATGTGAAAATGTTTTCTCTTATTTCAAACAGAAAGTCAGTGTAATGCTTCTCCAAAATTTAAAAAGCAGACTTTTTTCCAGAAAAGATTTTGCATACTAAAATGTTTTTGACACAAAGCACAGCTCATTTAAATGACCACTACAGAAACAAAGCAGAAACCTAACTCATTTTCAAAATACATTGCCAATATGCACCATTTTATTTTTAACAACATTACAAAAAACATGACACAAAATGCAAGAATAAAGAAGCACAATATGCTTCTTAATCTTCCCCATAGTGCATACAGCACTCTATCTTTATTAAAAGAATCATTACTCACCTTTAAAAATGCTTTAAAAGATGTAGAACAGTGTCAGTCACACTCAACCGATTTTCTTAAGCAGAATCTCTGAATAATGCTTCTTTCACTGGAGCCTTTCAATAATGGCACAGATTCTTACTCATTTCAGACCCATATTCTCTGTACATAACCAATCAAAATTGTTCCCACACAAATTCAAAACCAAACTGCACGTTTTATTTTTTTTTATTTTTTATTTATTTATATTTTATTTAAACCAGTGAAAACAGGGAGTAGTACAGAGTCTCTCGCCTACATCCCTTCTCGGGCCGGCCACATCATCTGTCATCGTCAAATCAAAAATCATGTCCATTGGTAACAGTGTCAAAATAGTAACTTCCATTCAAAGTAAGGTAAAGGATCATTAGCTGTACCAATGCATGCCTGTACTACATAGCATATTCCTTACAAACAAGACAAAGAGAAATGCGCCCATCTTTATGTTCCCCTCCCGTTAGACTGTACTTCCCTCCCCTACCACACTTCCCCCCCCCAACTGACCCAAACTAGATGCGCTCATCAGATCCCAAGTCCTACTGTGTTGTGCGCCCTGAACTCTGTGTATGTGCTAGTTGACCTGTAGTAACGTGTGTGCATATTCGCCTTACCATGCTCCCATTCTCTACAGAGTGTGTGCTGCTATTTGTGCCTAGTAACGTGTCTCCCGCCCGTGTCCCACCAATACCGGGGTAGAGGGGGGGTGGTCTCTCCCCTGTCGCCATCATCTAATGTCGTGTGTCAGCCCTCAGCGCCTCTCGTCCCTCCTGTGAAGGTGTCAGTGTGTCACTCTCCGTATCCTTAGCTGTCAGGTAAGCCTGGTACAATCCCCAGAAGTTCTTAGGGCGGCTCCTAGGGGGAAGCAGCTCTCCAAAGGCCTCAGATTGCGTATTACAATATAGCATCTCACGGGACCATCTTTTCAGGACTGGCAGAGGCCCTCGCATCCAGCAGGTCGCTACAACTTTACGCGCCACCAAGAGGCCCATGTCAACAAGCCTGCGCAGTGGAGCAGGGACCGGCTTGGAGTAGCCCAGTAATGCCAAAGCCGGATCTGGCGGCAGCTCTACCTCATATTGCTCATTTCGCCAAAAACCGCCTTCCAGAAGTTATGTACCCCCGGACACTCCCATGCCATATGCATAAAACCGGCTATCGGCGCGTGACACCTCTCACATTCCGCTGATTGTCTAAGACCATATTTGTGAAGTCTTTCCGGGGTGTAGTATACCCGCTGCAAATATTTAAAATGTATCAGCCAATGCCTGGCATTCAGGGATACCCTCCTAGTACTCGTACAGCAGTATGTCCACATAGCGTCGTCTATCTGTACGCCAAGATCCGTCTGCCATGCCAATCGCGCCCTGGTGTAGGTTACTTGGGAGTGTTGGTGTCCGATTTTGTACAAATTGGTAATCAGTTTATGCTGGGATGATGTTTTTATCACTTATGTGAACTCCGGTATCTCAGGGGGCTCCGCGAGGTCCGGGCCTAGCAGTTCCAGAAAAGCCCCACGTACTCTATGATATTGAAATTTTACTAGGATCGTATGGTGCTCTCCGCCCTGTGAGACTTGCTCCCAGGTCTTGACTATCCCGGCCTCGAATAAATCTCCCATAGTTTTAATACCAAGAGTTTGCAAAGCCCTGACTACCCCAGTTTCCACAATCGTGGGGAGCCATCTTGCCCATTCAATCAGCATCAACGGGGAATATAGCAGCTCGCAGGCCTGCGATCGCAGTATCGAGTGCCAAGCGTGATTAGTGGCCCTAACAGAGTCGAGTGTTCCCACTCTGCGGTCCATTGGGTCACATACCGTAGCTGGTAATGGGACAGGGGCTGCAAAGAGCCGCTCCATTATCACGTGTGGGATGTCTCGACGTCCATGAATCCAGGTATGTAAGTGCGTAGCTTGCGCAACGTGGTAGTATCTTTCAAAATTGGGCACTCCCAATCCACCCTGCTCATAAGGGAGCATCAGGACCTCCCATTTCACCCTAGGCTGTCCACCTCCCCATGCCAATCGATTAAGGAGTTGCGTGAGAGTACGAAAGAATGATTTCGGCATTACTATGGGGAGGTTAAAGAATAAAAAGAGGAAACGGGGGAGTATCACCATTTTAATGATAGCTATCCTACCCATGAGGGAAAGCGGAAGTTTACACCACCTGTCCACATCGGTAGCCAGCTTACCACAGGCCACGCCATAGTTTTCGCGGGCTAAGACGTCCGGGTCAGTATGTATCTGAATGCCAAGGTATCTGACTGGGTCCGTAGACCACACTAGTGGGTACTCCATGTCAAAACAGTCTGTACCGCTCGTTAACGGGAACGCCACCGACTTCGTCCAATTCACGCGAAGTCCGGAGAGTGCCCCAAATCGCACCACCTCCCGCAGGACCGCCGACAAGTTGCTGACAGGGTCCCTGATATATAGCAGTGTGTCATCAGCATACGTGGATATCCCTATCTTATATGTCGGAAAGCTGATAGCTCTGTGTCTGTGGTATTCTCTAAGTGCACACGCCAAAGGTTCCGCAATCAGCGCTTACAGTAGCGGAGAAAGGGGGCAGCCCTGTCTGGTGCCTCTACTAATCGGGAAAGGATCCGAAACTGCGTCTCCTATCCGTACCCTGGCAGTGGGATTATGATAGAGTGCTCCTAGCATTTGGACAAAGGGTTCGCCCAACCCCAGCTTCCTCGACACTCTAAGCAGAAAGGGCCACTCCACAGAGTCAAAGGCCTTCTCCATGTCCAAGAAGACCGCCACAGCTTGCGTGTCTTGGCGGGTGTGTTGAATCGCGCCCAGTGCCGTGCGAATGTTATAGTTCAGGTTGCGTTCGGGGATAAAACCCGCCTGCTCCGGCGCCACCAATCCGGGAGCCACCAACGCCAGGCGTGTCGCTAACACTTTCGCGAAGATCTTAGCGTCGACGTTGATCATCGATAATGGCACATACGACCCGCAATGTTCAGGGGGCTTCCCTGGTTTCAGAATCGTAACTATGAGAGCCTCTCGCATGGATGGGGGCATCATCCCCGTCTCACATATTTCGTCAAAGAGAGTGGAGAGATGCGGAATCAGCAGGTCTTTGAAGGCTTTATAGAAGCCCACCGTCAGTCCATTCGCCCCAGGGGCACTTCCCGATTTCATACCCTCTAGCGCATCAGCAATTTCATCCTTTTGTACCGGGGCCATAAGGAATTCCCTTTGCCAATTTTCCAGGAAAGGCATCTTGATATAGCTCAGATAGTCGTCGATGTCGTTCTCTACATTGGTTAATCTAGCAGAATAAAGGCGCGAATAAAAGTCTGTGAATTCCTTGAGCATTGCGCCCTCGTCTCGCAAAATTAGGCCCTCCTCTGTGTGAAGTTCCTTGAGTGGGGCGACACGTCTGGTGCCCTTAATGATTTTAGCCAGTAGAGAGCTCGGACGCTCCCCCTCGCCATAGATGCGCGCTGAGGCGTATTTACCCAGGTGGCGCACCTCCCTGTCTGCTTCCTCACTAAATTCCCGGAGTAGTTCCTGCTTTCGAGTCACATCAGCCCCGGCATCGTTCGCTTGGTGTTCCCGCTCCAACTCCACTATGCTCCGCTCTAAGTGGGTCAGTCTCTGTCTTATAGCCTTAAGTACACTAGAATGTTTCGCCATCACCTGACCTCTTATGACCACCTTGAAAGTCTCCCAGACCGTGGAAAAAGTGTCAACCGACCCAATATTAGTGTCAAAGAATGAGTCTATCTCTTCGGCCAGCTCTGCTCGGAAAGTCTCATCGAGCAGTGAGTAAGGAGGAAACCGCCAGGTGAAGGGGGGTATTCTCTTCTCTGGTGTGTCTATCACCATCAACACTGGGGAGTGGTCAGATAACGTACGAGGCAATACCTCACATCTCCGTACATGTTTCATCATGACACACGATGCCAGCCAATAGTCTATTCTTGTATATATATTGTGAAAAGACGAGTAGTGTGTGTAGCCCCCTGTGTTCGGATATTTGTCCCTCCAAACATCAACCAAGTCAAGTGCAAGCATTTCCGCCTGTAACTGTAGTGCCGCTGCCGCCGGGCGTCGTGAGGGCCCAGTCGATCTGTCTACCTCCGGGTCAAACACTAAGTTGAGATCGCCCCCCCATAACATCTTGGAATCTGCATACGGGGTACACAAACCAGCCAATGCAGTGTAGAATGCGGGAGTGTCATAGTTCGGGCCGTATACATTGACTACGATAAAGTCTTGCCCTTTCCCCACACACCTCGATATAACAAATCTGCCTTCCGGGTCAGCTCTCAATAGCGTGAGCTGTAGCCGGGTTTTGGGGTTGACCCATGTGAGCACCCCCCTAGAGTGTGAAGTGAAACCTGCCTGCACAGTACATCCCGCCACCCCTCTAGCATTTAGCATCGGACTAGTCGGAACTAAGTGCGTTTCTTGTAAAAGGGCCAGGTCAATATGCTGTCTCTGCAGGTAGTTCAATACCTTCCTGAGCTTACGATAATCGTTAAGGCCCCTCACGTTCCATGTGAGGGCCCTGAGGCATATTGTGTCTCCATTCAAGCAAGGGTTAATCTCTGCAGTCATAGATATTACAATCTAATCGGCACGATATAGGGCACAAAAGCAGAACTGTTGTAGCACACAGGGAGGGTCAAATAGCAAGGCCGGTGCCATCTATCTAATGCACCAAAGGTAACACTACAGTATCCAGCTGACAAGTGCGAGCCTGCATTATCAAACACACATTGATTGTACATTGTCAACAAGTCATTGTCGTCACCATCATTCAAGGCATTCCTGAAAGTTTCAACCTGCAGCAGCATCTCGGAAAACAATACCCAACCCCCAACCTCCCTCCCACAGCAGACCTCCCCCAACTCGGCCCGACAGTATAACACACCCTCCCGACCCCCAACGTCTCCCCCCCCCAATCTTAACTTTACTCCAAGTAGCCCACATCCGGGCCACAGTAGCCAAAGGCGCTGGGGCAGAGGTCGCCAAAATAGTCAGCCGTCGTAAGTCCAACAGTACTCCATGTACTCTGACCCCAAAACCCGCATACCCTTATTGTCTACCATTGTGTGATGAATCTCAGCAATTCTCAAGTAGAAGGGGGTAAACTCCATGCACCCCATTCCCGCAGAACGTGGGTATATCCCACTATTCGAGTTGCTCAACCACCCGCCAGACAGCCCGCCCTTGAAATGGATTGCTAAGTGCACAAGTGTCCACCATACATCCCTCAATCATTGTGATCTCATACACTCCCCCGCAGATGATGCTACTCATGTACCCAGAAGGAGCACAACCAAGGAGGCCCCCCCACAGAGCGCAGCAGAACCTCCAACAATACATACAAACAGTGTAGCAAGCAATGACCAGTAGTCCAACAATGGTAAGATCTCACCCAGTAGTCGCCGCTGCTCTCGCATATGGGCTGCTGGTCCGCAGGTTAGTCCAATCGCCCACAGTGTTCTGGAGCAGCGCGGCAACAAACCCCCCCCACCCATGTTGTGAGAGGCAAGCCTCTCGCTCAGTCCTGCTCATCCAGCAGCGCTGTATCTTCATGTTCCTCGTTTTGGCTGCGCGGGCTATTTCGCTGTTCCTTCGTCCACACCTTCAGAGATTTCTGCAGCTCCCTCGGGTCTGTGAATAAGTGGGATCGGCCCTGCTTATTAATGCGAAGTCTGGCGGGGTACAACATCGCGTAGTCTAGACCCAGTTCTCGCAGCTGTTTCTTGTACGGGGCAAAGTGGCGCCTCTCCTCTTGTACCTTAGCCGTGAAGTCCGGGTACAAAGATATGTCCATACCCTCATACTGCAGTGACCCCTTTTCCCTGGCCACTCGCAACGCCGCGTCTCTGTCCCTGTAATTCAGGAGTTTGGCTATGATGGGTCTCGGCGTTGTCCCTGTTTTAGGCCTGGGTCTCAGGGTGCGGATGCGCCCTCTCAACAACAAACATCGGTGAGAAGGTTTCTGCGCCCAGGAGAGTGGTCAAGAGTTTCTCAACAAATAGCTCCATTTTTCCAGTATTCGTTGTTTCCGCCACTCCCGTTATGCGTATATTCGAGCGCCTGGAGCGCGCCTCCAAATCCTCCGACTTGTCCTGGATGACTTGTAGTAGCTTACTGAACTGCCTGCGATCCTTGTCCCACTCCATTTGCGCTTCTTCGACCTCCGTGATCCTCCTTTCCGACATGTCAAGGCGTTCCGCGTTTTTGTCAACCCTCTCCGACATGCGGTCCATTCGGTAGGAAAGGGCGTCTATTTTGGTGCCGATCGCTGTTATGCTATCGTGTAGTCCTTTCTCCATGTGTGTCAGCATTTCCCTGATTTCTGAGCACATCCCGCCCTCAGGAGCTGTGGATTGTGTTGGCGGCCCTGCGGCCTGAGTATCCGGGTCCTTCGCCCGTCTTTGATCGAATGATAGCTTGGGCTGAGTTCTGTCGCCCTTCCCCATGGTTGTCTGCCAAACGTCCAGTTGCGGCTTCTCCCTATGCAGGGGAAACCTCAGAGTGCGTCTACTCCTCGTCGCGCCCAATCCTATGCACACCTCGTAAGGCTATCAGACGCGAGACACAGTCTGCGCCAATGTCGGAGAGCATCAAGTGTGTCTCTATCCACCGCGGTGTTTAGCTCGCAGGATCCCCGTGTGAACGATTATCCTGGATTGGAGCCCCCGTTGCGCTCTTCACTCTGTATGCTGGTCGAAGTGAGGCAGGGGGGGGGAGGGGGGCCAGTGTCCGTCGCGCAGTGGATGCTGTGTGGGCAGTCGCACCTCGTCGCCCCCCGCGTGCCTCTCACCTCTCGTTTCGATGCCATGTGGTGCCTGGAGTGTAGGCCAGCCGAACCCCACAAGCCTGCGATGGAGGGATTCCACTACGCCAGACCACTGGGATGAAGCCCCCACCTCACTGCAGGGCTCTCCTCGTGATGGTGCCCCCTGACGCCAGGTCTCCAGGAGGGTCTCCTCGTCTCAGCGAGGGCGCAGACGCAGTCCGGAGCGCTTGTCCGCGCTCACTTTCACAGGGGGAGGCCGAGGATCAGGGCTTGGTGCATGGTGCAAGCGCTCGAGTCCTCAGCACCTGTAGTCCATCTGCGTCACCGTGCCAGACTTGTATGGTTCCCGCCCCAGCCGGGACATAGGCGCAATATGGGCTCCAGCTCAGGGCCCCGTGGTCAATGGCTCCGCAGGATCCGGCGTTTCCCCAGCGGGGCCCGGGGCCCCGCGCTCGTTTCAGGGGCACTCTGCTATCAGCAGCTAACACAGGCCGCTGCTCCCGTTCGCCGTCTTAAATGTCAGTGGCAGGTCGGGGACATTCCCGTAGGCTTGCGACGTTGTAAGGCTGGTCATTAAGGGCTGGAAGTGAGCTGGAAGCCGCCAACACGGCTATTCTGCACCGTCGCGGGAAGCGGTCAGTCGCCGCGCCGCACGCACAGCTACGCTGATCGGATCCTCCTCAGCGCAAGACCGGGGACTGGGCCCAGTCCGCCAGCTCACGCGTCCTGTAAGTGCCTGTCGGCGCGGCTCTCCCCCGGAGCCCGGGTCTCTGACCGGAGGTACCGGACGCCTCTCCCAGTCAAATGCAGGTGCTGGGTACGCAATTCACCGCAATGGAAGGATATTAATTCAGGATTATGTGGGTATCGGCGAGGAGACCAACGCTCACGCGTCCACCATCGACGCTGGCTAGCTCCGCCCCCCAACTGCACGTTTTAATTGGTTGTACATTTGAAGACTTTGAAACTCACATAACATTCACCCATCCTCCCAGTGCTCATTCACCCTGTTACCATGGTAACTCCCTCCTAACCCAGCACACAGTTCAGAAGTTCATCATACTATGTTGCAAAAGAATACAGCAAGGGTGTTTGACCTCTCAATGTACTAGCTAATCAAGTGCAATGTTTCTTTAAATTACTTTTTCTCAACCATTGAAATTACTTCTTTAAAAAAAAAAGCATGCACCCTAATTTTCAGTGGTGAATTTTAAGAAAACACCAATCATTTCTTGTTTTTCCACTGCCCTGAATCTCAACCACTTTTTTTCATAATTCCTACTTTCAAACTGCCATTTCATTTCCACATCTCATTTGAATAGAAGCACATCTACCTTCAAGATGCCAGAAGTCTGGTTTGTGGGTCATAGCTATGTCTTCTGGAGTGAAAAATTTGCAAGCAACAGAGGGATTTACAACCTTGATTTACCAAACGTGGACATTGTGTAGATTGGACAGAGAGGATTAAGAAGTCACCAATTGATACCATTGATAAAATCCTTTATGCATCTTCCAGACCCTGACCTTATAATTGTGCACTGTGGTGGCAATGACTTGGGCACTTTGACTGGGGTAGGTCTGGAAATGCTTTTAAAGGACATCTTTGGGCAATTGATGTAATTTTTTCCAAAAACTGCCTTGGTATTTTCTAATATATGCCAAAGGCAAAAATGGAACTGGTCCAACCAATTTTGTCCACAGATTGAGAAAGCAAGGAAACATGTAAATAAATCTGTTTCTGCTTTCCTCAGAGACTATGGTATGGGTACATTTTACCACAACAACTTGCGTTACAGCATGCAAGGCATCTATAGGAGAGATGGTGTACATTTTACAGATGAGGGGTATAGAGTCTTCCTCTTGAATTTGAGACTCTGCATTGGTACCTACTTGTAGGTACAAAAAAGACCCACATAACACAACAGCTCTTTTCAGAGCTAACTTACCTCTAAACACTCTTCATTATTTTTTTACTCTATTTTTTTACACTGTTTTTCCCCGTGGTGCGCTCAGGGTGCGCGTACCGGAGAGCGTACACAGGAACGCACCCAGAGCTTACCCCCCGAAAAAAAAATTTAAAACGTTTTTGGACCCTTCAGGGTCCTTCTAAGCCTCCCTCAAAAAACCTAGGGGGTCAGGGGGTGTCTACCCTGCCCCCTTTTAATCATTTCCCCCTTTTTTTTCACCTCAGGTGTCTCAATTTTCCCGAGACACAAGATGGCGGACTCTCCGGACTGTTAAGAATGTTGACAGACATCATACAGCCAATCAGCTTTCCGCTCGCGCACTCCCGTAGCGTGCCGGGTGCGCTCCCCGGTACGCGTACCGGTGAGCGCTCGGAGCGCGCCTATTGATATATATGTTTTTTTGAAGTTTCTTTTCATAAAAACCACTGGAGCAATTTCACAGAAATATAGAAAAGGCCCTACTACATACCAGTACCTATCATTTTGCCAAATTTGGTGTAATTCCATTCATCCGTGGGGGCTGTAGCCGTGTCTAAATGTCCTATGGAAAATTGCATGGGGAAAACACATTTGAAAGTATTGAAATTTAGAACCAATCAAAATATTAATTTAGTTTTGAATTTGTGTGTGATGAAGTTTGATTGGTTATGTATATATTTTAAATGAGAGGAAAACACGGCCATTTTGTGATACTCCTGTCTGAGGTACTTTTGAGAGGAATTTTGGGTGCTCAATTGCTGGACTTTGAATTACACAGTACTAACTCTTCTACTAACAAAAAGGTGAGTTGTTAATTTGTAAGGGGAACTATGTTGTACACTTTAAGATAATTTTGAAAATGTTTTCTGTTAGTTATTTACAGTCCTTCTGTTATAATTATGGATTAAGATAAGCTTCATCACATGCAGTGCTTTATATTTCTAGTTCCTGCCTGATACTATACACTACCCAATTAATTTTAAAGAACTAAATACTTGATTAAGCTACATTTATATTATGTATTACAAAAAACAATAAATGAAAGTGATTACTTTTTTCTGCAATTTACAGCAAGAAATTTGAAATTAAAATGAATCAGAATGAGGAGACCAAGGAAATTTCTTTTGAAATTTCAACTACAATAATTGAAATTGAAAATGTCACGGATATCGACAGCACCATTTTATCACAAGTAGGAGATAACATAAATAATTTTTGGGATGAATCTCTTGACGAAGAATTGATCGAATGTTTGGATACAATAGAATCATCATGGCACACGTATAATGAGTAATTAGGGGGGGTGTAGGGACCACCTACACAATTTCCAATGGCACTCCAGATGGAGAAAACATCTCCTTCAAAGTTCTAGATAGCGTAAACCAAATAGTTTGTAAGGAATCACACTTCATAAAATGTTCATGTGGATAGTTTTTCTTTTGAAGGATCACATATTGTAGCCATAGCGATCTCAACTCAATAGAAGTATGAATTCATCATATCACAGGTTATCGAATTGCATTGAAGGAATCCCTATGCATTTCTGGACAAAGTCCCTTCATCAGGGGACGTTGAGCAATCTGTGAATAAAAATTCACGGAATCAGGAATAGAGCAAACCAACAAGGGGTGATGTAAAATACAGTGAGACTGAACTAAATCAACGAGGTGCCAAGTTTGTGATGAAATTGCGTGGAAATTTGGTGAAGGTGAAACGACGGAGTAAGTAAAGGATAACAATCCAGAATGGTGAAAGCAAGCGGGAAACATGATATTTAGTGATAAATCAAAACAAAAGCGCAAAACGTGCATCGAGTGTAGGAGGGAAAATAAAATAAAGTGTTAAACAAACAAATAGGTTTCCCAGGGTACCAGACATGATGGAAACAATATGCGGTGAGGGATAGTGAGGAATCTTGAGAACCGAATGGGCTATGTACCCCGCAGGGTGTACAAAGAGTTAATTGAAGTGCTGGTAGTGGAATCTTACCGGCGTAATCCAAAACGATTAAGTTCGTGCAGCAGAAGCATGTGAATGTTCCGTGTACAAAACGCGGAAGTAAATGGCGCTGGTGGGTGGAGTTACGTGAAAAAGTAGACACAAACGAAAGGCAAGCTAGAATGTGACGGTACGGCATGAAGAGGTTGGAAACAAACAAGGGACTAACATAACTAACAGGAACCCGGGGAAGTGTAGTACGTAATATAAGGAAAACCGGAATACATCATTAGGAAAAGCAAGCCTGTATAAGTAAAAAATAATGGTGTGTAAGAAATCGGGTAATACACGAGGAAAAAATAGAAAAGAAAAACAGACACATCAGAAAAAGTCGGGACCATAAAGTACAGAAAACAGTGTGAGAATGTTAAAAATAATCTTAGGTGTAGAAACGAAATGTGTGAATGGTTGAGAAGGGGTAAAGAGAGTGAACAGGTTTAAAGATATATAAGACAAGATGAAGGGGAACAAAGAGTAGACATAATGTATATGGAAAGGCTTCAGCATTACAGGAAACAGCTGTATTCAATCCGGTCATTGTGACCTTTTGGCTGGCAGTTATCAAGTCTTTTCATCAAGATGGTTTCTCTTTGTAGAAGTCTTTTTCTGTTATCCACGCCTGGTCTCAGAGGTACAATCTCCAACACAAGGAACCGTAGTTGGCTGACATTATGGTTGTGTGAAGTAAAGTGAGCAGCTAGGGGTGCATTCGTGGTCTTGTTCCTTATTGTGCTCTTATGTTCTGTTAGTCAGGTTTTTATTTTTCTCTCAGTTTTCCCTACATAAGGGAGTCCACATGGACATTTAAGTAGATAGACAACATTTTTGGAGTCACAAGTGGCATTAGTCATGAGTTTAATTGGTTTGCCTGAAGATGGATGGTTTATGATGTTGCCTTTGATGATATTATGGCAGTGACTGCAGTTTTGACACAGTCTGGTGCCCGTGAAGTGAGTTGGGATTTCAGTTGGTCGAGACTCCAAGATGTTGTTGATGTTTTTGGACCTTTGATATGCGAACAATGGTCGATGGTTGAAAATGCCTTGAAAGTCTGGTTCATGTTGAATCATATCCCAATTTTTCAGGATGATATTTTTGATAGCCATACTCCTGGTGGAGTATTTTGACACGAAGACCGATCTTTGAACACTTGTTTGTTTGGTACATGGAGTCAAAAGATCCTCACGATTCTTAGACGAGATGTGTGTTTTTGCTGTTTGTAAGTTGGATTCAGGCTATCTCCGATCCCTGTACTTCCCATCCCATCCCATCGACGATGACCTGAACGTCCTACTACTAGAGTTGATGCAATTCACTCTTTATCACAGTTATTTTTCTTGGAACAACAATTACTACCTACAGTTAGTCGGTACCTCAATGGGGAATTGTGCAGCGCCCAGCTACGCTAACCTCTTTATGCATCACATGGAACTCAAATACATTTTGAACAACAACAAATGGATTGAAAACATTTGCACCATGTGGCGATACATTGATGACATTTTTTTAATTTGGAGTGGGCAACCAGATGAAATTGTGGATTTTCTTTCTTATATTAACAATCTAGATGACCACATACGATTCACTCACACGGTGAGTTCCACTTGTTTACCTTTTTTTGGATGTTCAAATTTCCCTGCATTACAACAAACTTGTGACTGAACTCTTTGTTAAAGCAACAGACAGAAACAATGCTTTACTTTATACCAGTTGCCATCCTACATCCTTAAAGAGACACCTGCCTTACTCTCAGTTACTGAGGGCCAAGAGAATCCGCTCTGATACCAATTCCTATGAGGTTTCGGAACAAAACATTCTTCAGAAGTACAGGGATCGGAGATATCCTGAATCCGCCTTACAAAGAGCAAAAACACGCATCTCGTCTAAGAATCGTGAGGATCTTTTGACTCCATGTACCAAACAAACAAGTGTTCAAAGATCGGTCTTCGTGTCAAAATACTCCACCAAGAGTATGGCTATCAAAAATATCATCCTGAAAAATTGGGATATGATTCAACATGAACCAGACTTTCAAGGCATTTTCAACCATCGACCATTGTTCGCATATCAAAGGTCCAAAAACATCAACAACATCTTGGAGTCTCGACCGACTGAAATCCCAACTCACTTCACGGGCACCAGACTGTGTCAAAACTGCAGTCACTGCCATAATATCATCAAAGGCAACATCATAAACCATCAATCTTCAGGCAAACCAATTAAACTCATGACTAATGCCACTTGTGACTCCAAAAAATGCGTCTATCTACTTAAATGTCCATGTGGACTCCCTTATGTAGGGAAAACTGAGAGAAAAATAAAACCCGACTAACAGAACATAAGAGCACAATAAGGAACAAGACCACGAAAGCACCCCTGGCTGCTCACTTTACTTCACACAACCATAATGTCAGCCAACTATTGTTCCTTGTGTTGGAGATTGTACCTCTGAGACCAGGCGTGGATAACAGAAAAAGACTTCTACAAAGAGAAACCATCTGGATGAAAAGACTTGATACCTGCCAGCCAAAAGGTCTCAATGATCGGATTGAATACAGCTGTTTCCTGTAATGCTGAAGCCTTTCCATATACATTATGTCTCATCTTTGTTCCCCTTCGTCTTGTCTTATATATCTTTAAACCTCTTCACTCTCTTTACCCCTTCTCAACCATTTAAACATTTATTTTCTACACCTAGGATTATTTTTAACATTCTCACACTGTTTTCCGTACTTTATTGTCCCGACTTTTTCTGAAGTGTCTGTTTTTCTTTTCTATTTTTTCCTCGTGTATTACCCGATTTCTTACACACCATTATTTTTTACTTATACAGGCTTGCTTTTCCTAATTATGTATTCCGGTTTTCCTTATATTACGTACTACACTTCCCCGGGTTCCTGTTAGTTATGTTAGTCCCTTGTTTGTTTCCAACCTCTCCATGCCGTACCGTCACATTCTAGCTTGCCTTTCGTTTGTGTCTACTTTTTCACGTAACTCGACCCACCTGCACCATTTACTTCCGCGTTTTGTACACGGAACATTCACACGCTATTGCAGCACGAACTACATCGTTTTGGATTACGCCGGTAAGATTCCACTACCTGCACTTCAATGAACTCTTTGTACACCCTGCGGGGTACATAGCCCGTTCGGTTCTCAAGATTCCTCACTATCCCTCACTGCATATTGTTTCCATCACGTCTGGTACCCTGGGAAACCTATTTGTTTGTTTAACACTTTATTTTATTTTCCCTCCTACACTCGATGCACGTTTTGCGCTTTTGTTTTGATGTATCACTAAATATCATGTTTCCCGCTTGCTTTCACCATTCTGGATTGTTATCCTTTACTTACTCCGTCGTTTCACCTTCACCGAATTTCCACGCAATTTCATCACAAACTTGGCACCTTGTTGATTTAGTTCAGTCTCACTGTATTTTACATCATCCCCGTGTTGGTTTGCTCTATTCTTGATTCTGTGAATTTTTATTCACAGATTGCTCAACGTCCCCTGATAAAGGGACTTTGTCCCGAAATGCATGGGGATTCCTTCAATACAATTGGATAACCTGTGACATGATGAATTCATACTTCTATTGAGTTGAGATCGCTATGACTACAATATGTGATCATTCAAAATAAAAACTATCCACATGAACATTTTATGAAGTGTGATTCCTTACAAACTATTTGGATTACGCTATCTAGAACTTTGAAGGAGATGTTTTCTCCATCTGGAGTGCCATTGGAAATTGTGTAGGTGGTCCCTACACACCCCCCTAATTATTGTTTAAACTTTTGTGTCTTGATCGGCCAGGAAGGACCCATTCCTAGGCACCCGAAGATACCAAGTACTTCTTTCATTTCATTCACCTCTTAAACCCAGCCAAATCAAGTGTGTACCGCACCACCAACTCATTGCCTATACACTTATAATGAGGACATTCCTGATCATATGATTGAAGAGGAAATTCCAGATGAGGACATGCTACAAGTTCTATTAAATTATGAAACTTCTGAACAATAAATTAATATTTACAAATTCAAAATTAGTTGACATATTATTCATTTTTATTTCTAATTTATGAAGTAGTAGTGAAGTGATTGTATTGAAGTGAATTTTAGACTCTGCATCGGTACCTACTTGTAGGTACTTAAATCACCCACATAACACAACAGCTCTTTTTAGAGCTACCCTACCTCTAAGCAATCCAAATTCTTATTTTACACTTATTTCTTATAATGTTTTTCCCTGTGTTACACTCTGGGTGCGCGTACCGGAGAGCGCACCTGAGAACGCACCCAGCGCTTACCCCGCGAAAATTAAAAAAAAAAAAAAGTTTTTTTGCCCTTCAGGGTCCTTCTAGGCCCCCCTCAGAAAACCTAGGTGGTCAGGGGGTGTCTACCCTGCCCCCTTTTAATCATTTCCCCCTTTTTTTAACCTCTTGTGTCTCGATTCTACCGAGACACAAGATGGCGAACTCTCCGGACTGTTTAGAATGTTGACAGACATCCGACAGCCAATCAGCTGTCCACTCGCGCACTCCCGTGGCACGCCGGGTGCGCTCCCCGGTACGTGTACCCGTGAGCGCTCGGAGCGCGGCTATAGATATATATGTGTTTTTGAAGTTAATTGAAAAAAAACACTTCAGCAATTTTCACCAAATAGAGCAAAGGCACATCTGCGTACCAGTCCCTACAATTTGGCAAAGTTTCGCGTAATTCCGTTCAGCGGTTCGGGCTGTAGACGTGTCAGAATGTCCTATGGAAATTAACATGGGGAAAACACGTTTTGGGACCCCCCCTTTTTCCTCAGCCCCCACTTCACGAATCCCCCCGAAACTTACAGGGAAGGAGCGAAGCGGAGCTGGCCAAAATTTTGGATAATTACACACAAATTCCTTAACCGGCGCCAGAGTTATTCCCAATAGAATGTCGCAGATTTCCTATAGTAGCTATGTCCTAACTATAACTACCTACTGTGGACCGCCAGTAGGTAATATACACACACTGGAAAAGAACAAAGGTTACAGGTAGGTTATAGTTAGGTTCTGAATGTACACACATAAAACCAAATCAATTCAGCTGTTAGAGTAATTTCAAATAACTAAAACTCACACCCTCACCATGCGCAGTTTTCTCAAAAATAATTCTATTGTAACTGTTGCAGGAATAATATCAATGATGGCATAGAAGGTGTCATCAATGATGTAATATGCTGGGTAATTAGCTGTGCATGGCGAGGTTGTGAGTTATGGTTACTTTAGGGCATGCATTGTAGTCACTTGAAATAACTCTAACTATAGCATCTGAATTTCGTGCATGTAAATCTGTAAACTAACTATAACTTCCCTAAAACCTTTGGTTTTTCAGCAAATTTCTAAGGTTTTTTAAATGCTAAATCCTAACTATAACATCCCTGTAACCTTTGTTTTTACAGTGAATTTCTATGATTTTTTTTAATTCAGTGGAGGATTGGCCGCAGGGCCTGGCCTGCAGACAACCCCCTGCATGCATCCGGTCCCACACCGTGCCAAACCTCCGCTTGCTGCCAACTCCACGTGGGGTTGGTTAGAGACTGTGTGCATTTTTTTGCTTTTCAGTTCTGCATCCTTGGATCTGTTGCGGATTTACACTGGGGGTTTTGCTGAGCCCTGCGGGGGATCCACAAATCCTCAGAGTGCCTCCAAAAAGTATAATTTGGGCAGTTTTTTGCATCTGTCCTTATCTCACTTTTATTCCCCCACTGCACCAAGCCAGTAAACAAAAAGGCAGCCACAACTTTTCCCTCATGTTGTTGCCAATCAGGGCCTTGCTTAGGCACGTGGATCAGCATATCCCCTGCTGTTGCTCTGCAAAGTATTCACGTCCCTAGATATGCAAATTTCTTTTTCCTTTAATAATTCCAAAGCCACTAAATGGGATTTACACCAAATGACAACAAGAAACACATTTGTGCTGATTTAGTTGTTGTAGCATTTCTGATTTAAAATTACATATTGAATAGATTTATAAAGAGAAATATATGTCCTGCAGCCGAGGCTACCATAACAAAATGTAATCGACAATAACAAAAAGCCTGTGGGACAACTGTAACCCTCGCTCCTGCGTCCTGTATGTTCACTCAGAGCAGCTGTATAGACCAGATGGAAAAATGTGGCACCCGGGGAAACAAGGGAAGCATGCTCTGTTAATAGCGCTGGAAGCGTTTAGGCCCAGTTCTGACACTTTGTGCAGAAAGTACAATAAGGTTTCCTAAACAGACACACAGCACACCTGGGCGAGACAGGTGCTCTCACCATGTTATGTCGGGGAGGAACTAATGGCGGAAAAACATCCACTTACGCAGCAGTAGACAAAAACCTCCCCTTTGGGCTGCAAGCCCTACTTCCAGACTATTGTTAAGTATTTTCATCAAGGTGTCCAAGTTGTCAAACGTTCCCTTCTAGTTTGTGAATGTTTTTAAGAAAACAAAACGTTGCCGACTTTGTAAGTTTCACATATCTTTAAAGTTGAAGTGAGGTTTCAGATTTTCCATCATATTTATGAACGTAAAGTTCTAGCATGGTGCATACGGTATTAGCTGAAAAAACAAGAGTTTTTAAAAGTCACCATCAAGAAACAGGCCAATCAGGAGACCTGTACCAGGTGAGCGTGCAGAATGATGTCATAATCTGTACACAGGGCTTCTTTGAAGAGGGCTTTTGCGGCTAAATATTGACATCCCTCAAAGATGTTCAAAAATCACCACCACATTTCATCCTCTTTAAAGGCTCTCTGCAGGAAGAGGCGAGTTTTGAGAGTGATTTAACAAAAGGACTGAGGACGGTGCTCGCTGTTCCCTAGTACTGTGGTTTTTAACAGTAAATTATTTGGTAAATAAATTATGTTTTATTTCCGCTTTGATATAACTCATAGTGACAATGGCCATTAAATATTCACAGTTTACAAATGCGTAACTAGAACCAGCAACGTCCTTGCCCAGTCACACCATTAATTTCACTGAACTTGATACCTGCAGTTAAATATAATTACTCCCAATTAGATAGGGCGGACGTCATCAGCTTTGATCCCAGGTGTTTCAGTCTAATTGTGTCAAAAGAAGCAAACTAAAACAACACATGTAATAAAAAAATATGCCCAGTCTGACACAGAGTGAGTTGGACACCCTGAAATAAGTCGACCATGGAAGGTGGGAGTGAAGGAGTAGAACCTCAGAAACAATACTCTACTCAGAAGCTTCGAATACCAAGGCTGTTTTCGGCATCTTTCTATTTATGTGTCCGATCTGTGAGGAAAATACGTGACGGTGCACCCCACCAGCAACCACTGGCACAAATTATGCACTGCGTGCCGAGAACACACAGTGGGTACTCAGTAAGGCTAGGATTTGAACACTCTCTCTTGAGACCGCCAGGGGGCAACAAACACCGTCATGAATAGCGATGAGTGCTGCCCGCCGCCCCCCTACAGCCGCCCTCCCCCCCATGTCAGGAAGCAGACTCAGCTAGGACTCTTTCCGAGTTAAGCACATCGAACTTGAAGGTTCATATTTAAAGAAAAAGCAAAAGCACAAGTACCAGCAGGCTTTATGCTATTACTTTAGCAGGAAACCCAAGAAGCTCTGACAGAATGTCGCTCTCGTCACATGTGGGCAGAGGACAGTCATATTTCAGCAGAGACAGGTACTATATATAAGGAAGCGTGTTTCACTACACTTAGCGAGTAACCAGTTAAAATATTTCCCCATTTAGGCAACAGAAACATTCAATGATTCAGCAGGAGAAACAACAAGGAGCGGGCGCCTTCAGAAAGCAGCATCCCGCGAGTGGTGTGCGCGCGACAGGCTGGGAGAAGCATGAGCTATCGCAAAGCGCGCGATAGGAGCGTGTGAGGAGACGCCATGCGCGCGCACAGCGCCTGTCCATGCGCGCACATGGTTTGTCTCCCTTCGCTACCAAAGCGATGACAATAGAGACTCGCCAAGAGAAGCAACTGCGCTGCGTTCGCTAGGCGAGACCTGAAAAGGGCTCTTTCTTGACCAAGAGCTATCTTTCTGTCAAATTTGGTGTCATTTATTTAAGCTGTTCAGGCTGTAGTTGTATTCAAAATCCCTATAGTAAATTGCATGGGGGAAAAGCATTTTGGGCCCCCCTTTTTCTTGGCCCCCGCATGGTGAATCAACCCAAAGCTTTCAACACAGCAGCTGAACGGAATGGCACCAAAGGTATTACCTACTGGCAATTGCCAGTAGGTAATATACATACCCCTTTGAGCTTTCCACACCACATTTTTAAAGCAGCATTAATGAATCATTGAAACAGAGTGGCTTCCACACTCTCTGAACTATTGTTGCCCATGATAAAACCTAATATTGAACCAGCAGGCCCATTGCAGGATTGCAGTCCTAATTAACATTCAGTGAAATTTTACCATGTAATTGGAAGAGATCACAAACCAGGCATGAAGCTTGACGCCGATTGGTTTCCATCTCCCCATTGGGGTAGACAGAAATGGTCCATATATATCTGATAACTTCATAAGCATCATGAATAGAGATAACCTGTCTGCACTGGTTCTCCCAGACACTTCTGCTGTTATCGATACAGTAGACAGCCCCTCTGCGGTCGCTGACTGGTCTGGAAAACTACATGGGTCTCATTGCTGCGTTTATTGTGTCCCATTACATAGTCTAACTGGGCATTTTTTAGCTCCTATTTCACCAAAGACTGAAATCGGAAAAATGTTAAACTAACCCCTACTATCTATACAATAACGAAGGACATTCACTCTGCCACAATAGCACCTGCCTCCCCGTCCTTTCTTATGAATGAAACATTTTCAAGCTTTTAGGCAGTAATATTTTTATTGAGGAGCCACACTGCTAGGCCCAAACTGGGACACTGATTTATTCACCTTTTCTGAGAGGAACGTATGCATGCAAGACAAGATTCCATCTATGCACCAACAATCTGGAATATCATTCCCCTTTCTACCAGGACCGCCCCAAAGCCGCTGCAGGTTAGAAAATAGTTGAATACTCACCACTCTAAATAAAACTACATCAACATGCATTAACATTCCACAACCCAGCTACCTCTCCTATTACTTTGTCACTTTAAACTTGCCTTAGAATGTTGTACAGCACTTCACTGCCTTTTGCTAGGTTTGCAATATAGAAATCCTGTACACACATACATACATTCAATGAAAGCTAAGCTTGTGCGTTGACACCTCCCCATGTGGTTTCCAAGGTTTCACTCACATAGGAACCCTTCTATTAAATGTCTGGGTCAAACTGAACGCCAGCCTCAAAGATAGCACTGTTGCAGCCGAACTTAACATTCAAACGTGATCAGGGGTAAAAGATTTGATTGTAACACAAGATCAATGATTTCTGTTTTTAGGAAGCGTAAGTAAGGCCATCTTGTGTCCCATATGCCACACTCTGAGAGAAATTGTCAACCTCTGACAACATGCTTTCTCAAACACATGAAAATCAAAACATGATTTAAAGATCATACAATGGCTGTAAAGGGAACTTCCATTTGTAAGAAGGTTATTTCCATTGTTTATACTTTACAACCAAGCACACTTGAGGCAAAGAGCAGGAAATATTTGTAAAGCGATGCTACCCGGAAGTGCGGGTATCTTCATTAGCTGCTTGCCCATGTCACCTGCAGATACCTTCCCCTTGACCACAAAGCCCACCTCGCTGATCCGCGGAAACATGGCATGCCAAGGCGCTCTGCGGAGCCTACAAAATGCCCTCCTCTGAAAGTGCTGACACACAAATGCTGAGGTTCAATAGGTGCGTTGGGAATATTATACAACCTGCATGTACTTAGGACAAAACCTGCATGACAATGTGCTGACTGACTGACTGCCTGAAAGTGCTGAGCAGTCCGCGAACCTCAGAGGGAGATTAATGTGGTTTGAGCATTTATTGAAGATGATCATTTGTGCGGTGTCACATTTAGCACAAATGATGCTTCAGTTACAGTTCAGTAATATCCCAGCATATTATTTCCAAGACATTTAAGGGTTGAGAGAGTTATTGAAGGGCAGAGGGAACTCATTTGGTTAGGAGGTAAGAGCGCACTGCTAGTCCATGTGTGATTTCTGCAAATGGAATCAATTCTAATCTCATTACACGTGGCAAAGCAATTGTGATAACCTATGTGAATTTCCCCCTTAAGAGAGGGGAGAAAACCAGAAATCACAATCCGTTGGACAGCTTCCATGTAAGAAAGGAAAGCAGAGTGGAGGGGAAAATGGCATGGAATTTAGATACTAAATTACTTACTGGCCGCAGGGCCTGGCTGCTGAATATATTTTTGTCTCGGATTTCAAAGATTTATAATAATGAGCCCCCTCCTCAAAGACTCTGCTGAATGCTTTGCAAGGGTGCCGCATGATGGCATGCTAAAAAAAGATTCGAGAGGGTTAACTTAGAGACGTGCCCTGGCCGGTGAAATATGAACGTCGCCTGCGTCTCCTTTCCCCTTCCCTCTCCAGTAACGTGATGATTTGTATCTTGTCACCTCAGAGGCGCCAAGTAAAGGTCTTTGAGCTGGATTTTTCTGTTTGTTAATCTTCACCACTCCACTAGTTTCTGAAAAGTAATATTTTGAGGTCTAGTTTCTAAATCCCTGGCCTCATTGCAGCGTATCTAGGTAGCAATCACGGGCCCTAGGTGGCCGCTCTACTACATCCGTGACCACTGACAAGAAGGAATCATGAAGATTAAGACATTCCATCTATTTGCAGTTTTAGTAGCCGACACGTTTCTCTGTTGTCAACTACTGTTTATTGCCAAGATGCAACCTCAAAGTTTCAAGAAATGTTGCTTTAAGAATATAAATTGACAGTCATCAGGGTCAAAAATCATGTGACGTAATTTCTACTATTCTAATGACTGCAGTGAAATGACGTTTTCTTATCTTCTACACGTTCGACCCTGGTCACATGGGCTGGTAGATCAGAGTCACCTTCGACAGCTTCACTCAGATTTTCTTTGCCAAATGAATTATGTACGTTCTTCACTTTTCATTCTCCCGAATCATTATCATATCAATTAACATGGTCTTTCCATTTTTTCACTGTAAGTTCTCTGAAACGGAAATGCACACGACAAACTGTAAAATGTAAGGTGATGGAATTTAAACAATATCTCTTTTTATGATGTTATCTTTATTTCGCTGTCTCTTTCTGCATACGTCCTATTTACCCTTTCCTCCATCCATCTATTTATTTATGTCGCCCTCCTTTTAATGTCTTTTGCTCATTCTTTTTTGTCTCCTGCGCCATCACTCTCTTTAAATCTCTCTTTTGCTCTTTATCGTTCTCTTCAAGGGCCAGATTTAAAGTTTGGCTGACGGAGTACAATCTGTTAGATTAGAGGAAGACATAACATCCGCCTCCCTGACAAACTACTACTACCCGATATATAGAGAGATCACCGCTGCCCCAGCAGTGATCTCTGTACCGTGACACTGACATCTGTCATGGTGGGTCTGTCCAAGTCAAAAAAGGTTTGGTGGAAGACTGCCAAATTCTTTGGTTTTCAAAGCTTTCAAAAACAAACTCAGAAAAGTAGAAAAAACAAATCCAATGACGTCCACACCCAGGGAGTTTTTCCATGGGTATAAACGTCATTATTTGTTTTTTCTGTCCCTCAAGGTCAGATAATACAAGGGCTGTGATGGACAGAAAGAAAAGCCATCAAATCGTCAACCCTAAATTGGGCGGGCGGTGTAATGCCCTTTCTCCATCTACTTGTACTCCGTTGAGCCATCAGAGGAAGAATCCCATTGATGGAGACAACTGGGTCTCTGCTGGCAGAATGGTGACAGTATGCCTGACTCTAAATGACCGGGAGGAGAGGAGGGGGAGGGGGGTGCGAGGGGTTGGTGGACAGGGTACTCCACCATACTTGTGGCAAAGTACCCTATCTGGCAAACTCTAAATCTAGCCTTCAGTCTTTCTCTCTCGCTTCTTTGTGCCTTTCTCTCTTTCACTCACAATTTTTATTTAGCTTTTGTTTTACTCTCCCTCGCTCTCTTTCTCTCTTTTTATTTTCTCTGTCTCCCTCTCTCTCTTTGGTGGATGTCATATGTATCTAAATAAATACGACCAATAATCTAATCTGAATATAGGAATTTCTACAGGCGCCTAGCTAGCAAATTGCCCCTATGGTAATGGTTATGCAGAGCAGCTCATCTCCCACGTTGTGCACGTGCATACTGGAGTCCTTTGCACGTGGGGCTCTAGGTATGAATTGTATAGTTGGAAATCTGCTTCTATTCCTCAGACAGAATCGAATATTGACAGACACGAACAATAATGATGTTCTGTCTCAATATTTTGTAGTAAGTGCATAATGAATTAGTAAGGGCATATTAAGTGAAGCATGAATACTGTTTTGTGCACCAGATGTAAATTTGCATACCTAACAATTTTTTTGCATTCATTATGTGTCCATGCTTCACTTAATATGCTTCATTATGTGTCACAAGTCTGTCAAAATATACAAGCCTCAGACCTCGCGATGTTAATCAGCCACAACACTGACTGATCACAATCACCTGATGTAAGTCAAAACACCAACGTGTTGTGAACACGCGTGGAAAGGGGGAGTGAACAGAGAAAAGCTACTACACATGGCTAGCCTGATGTTATGTCTTTCACAGAAGCACAAACCCAAAGAGCGGCTACCGGAAATCTGAGTCCACTGCTGGGCGTGCATGATCTAAGGTAAATATTGCATATACACGATGCAGGTATAGGCTTCAAGTATACCTGAAAAGTACCTGCTTCGTTTTTAGTCCATGGACTGTTCCCTTGAGTTCAGCCTGCCTGTTGTCATATAAGCAATCACCAAACAGACAACTGTTATTCAATCACTGCACCTCTATAAACCCATCAAATACGGTCCATACTACCTGAGTGCAAGCTGAAGTCATTTAAGTCTTGAAAAGATGGTGGCTTTCCCCTACCACAACGGGGATAAGGCTTCCCTCACCTCACAAAGAGCATTACATTGGTGCAACTACTGAGTCTCTAGAGTCCTGAGTCTTGGTTCACAGTGACTGTGGTTGCAAACCAAGAGACAGAAAGGAAAGAGCCTCTGCAACAAGATAAATAGCAGTCAAGATGGAGTGAGGTGATGCACCCTGAAACAACTAGGTATGTGACTCCACAGCAAGACAACGCTTGAATCCTAAATCACCTAGACGTCACTAATGTCTCCTTTTGTATTTCACGGGGACCTGGAATTGTCCTTTTTGACTTTGGCGTATTTGAAGATGAGATGACAAGCACGGCGAGGAGAGGAATGCAGGGATGTGGAAGGCTGAAGAACGCTGTTCTTACTGGTCAGAAGCAACAAAGGCAAGCAAATGACCAGGTAGGTGGCAACACCTTGTCCGACTCACTAACGCTCAATATGGCTGCCCGATTCTCGCATGACCCGTTGAACTCACTCTAGATGGAATGTTCTCATGCGATATTCATTAGGTCCCACTTGGACAACATATACTATCTGGAAAGACTGAACCATGTCAGGCTCAGGCACTTGTGAAGGGATGCTGGCCTAGGCCTGAAGCTGCCTGATGTGGGTGGAACTGGGGAGCCAACCATATGTTTCTCTGTGTTTTATAGTCATGGGGACAGACTACTGGAACCTCTTCAGTCTGGATGTTGACCCCTTGTGCCTGTTTTGTGCACAACTTCAACCTTAGGCATGCAAGCACAATCCAACAGTAAGACAAGAAGCTGGCAGTCACTGTGTAAGAAGCAGAGCCACAACGCAAAAAAATTGGGCCCTCTTGTAGAATGTGAAAAGGGGCACACGAGTCTCCCATATCTAACTCATGTTCATTGGCCTTGGGCTTCTGAAGGGGGGACCGCCTGAAGGGCTGGGGTACCCTAAAGTGTTTGAAAGCCAACCAAAGCCACTGTATTACGCCCCTGGTAAGAGGCACAACTCCACGACATGAGTCTTGTTCAGCCAGTGTGCACTGAGACAGACTAACAGAGCAGTTACAGTTCCTAAGCCTACAGTGAAAGCATCTGCCTTTTGTGCATTGTTGTCCCTCATTTGTTTGCATTCGTTGCCCTACCTTGCTGGCATTTTTAAACCACTGGACAGTGCGAGTCTGCTAAACACTTCTACCTACATGTGCACTACTTTGAAACATGGTAAGTTTAAGTTTATTGTGTGATTAATTCAAATCATTGCAATTTGCGATGAATAGAAATTATCATGACGTGAACAGCAAAATAGACAGTGGACCATAACAATTATATTCACGAAGGAATAACAAAAACATACAATTAATAAAAGTACGAATGGTATTAAAAAAATAAGAGATGGGCACGTAGGTCTTATGCTAAAGTGCAAAGTGCTGTGCTACAGGCATGTGTTCTTCTAAGTGCAAGTATCATTGTGATGGTTCCTGGGCAAGAGCATATGTCTGTCTGAGTGCAAGATAGCCTTGTACAAAGTCATAGCCAGAAGGTGAACATGGTAGTTGATTAGCACATTTGTTTTTTATATAGATCTATGGTAAGAACGAGGTAAAAATATAAATGTAGCATGATCCTTAAATGTTATATGAAGTGTAGTTTACACCACCCACGTGTGGGATTGTAAACACATTGCAGAAGGGCTGACAAACAGCCCCGTTGCAGATAAGGCTTCAATACCCCCACGTCTAAGTAAGCCCATCTACATTTAAGTGTGCCTCTAACATGAAATACTTCAGTTGCAAAAGGTAAAAATCCCCTGAGCCTCAGTGGTTTGAAGCACAGTCGTAAGACAACCTCTCAAGAAATATTTTTTTAAGTTTGATTTTACCTCTCAAGAAATATAATAGCACTTTAGAACACCTCTCCTATGCTTATCAGGTATTTGAGAGAAGAAAAGTGCAAGGGGTTATTGGCTTTGGTGACTCAAAGAAAGGCAGGATGTGCTACTCAAATTCTAAAGACCCGAGGAAACGGTATACTAGCTCCATGAACCCAGCTGAAGGGGATTTCTTTTGGCAGTGGAGAGGGAGAAGCCTTACCAGAATGGACCAGCCCAAGGGTGGGCATAGTAAGCCCAAACAGCTTAGTAGGCTTGAGGCTCCCTCAAGTTATGAAGCAAATAAAGTGCTGAAAAATAAGGATGCAGGTAGTACGAGAAAGTGGAAAACGGCCACTACAACGCGGCCGTTTCCACGAAAGGCTTTACCACGCATGCCTTAGAATGCATGCGTGGTTACCACGGAAGCATTTACCACGCATACCTTTACTATGAGATGCGTAGTAAAGGCATGTGTGGTAAATGCAAAAAATTAAAAAAGGGGGCATCGGGGGCCTACCCAATCCAAAATAAAAAGTGAGAATAAAAAGGGGGGTTGGGGGAGACTCCCCCCCCCAAAAAAAGAAATTACGAAGCTAAATGGAGGCAATCGGCAATCGGCGTCGTTAGAGAAAGAAACTTCTGCTTCCTCTTTACGACGTAGAATGTCATCAAGAAAGATGAAGACGAAGAAAGAACGACGTGAAGAGGTCAGGGGAATAAAAAAAAAAAAAGATTGAGGATTAAGGGCAGGGGTAAATAGACAAAGGTTTGGGGGCTGGGGGACACGTAAGGGTAAAAGGGAGGGGTATAACCTTTCCCAAGAGTATGCGGTTACCATGCATAAATTAACAATGAAAATCGTTGTTAATCTATGCGTGGTAAAGGAATATTCTTGGGAAAGGTTATGCGTAAAAAAAGCATTCCGTTGTAACGCATGCGTGGTAAAGGCATCCGTTGCAACGGAATTCGTTGTAACGACATATAACCCTGGAAAGTTATTATGATAAGGTTACTACTATTTAGCAGTGAGTTGCACTGTGCAAATTGGAATCAGGAAGATAACAAGGAATGCATCCAAGGAAGAATTTGATTTACCCCAATTCTGCCCCTCCAGGGGAGTAGAAAACCCTCTATGCAAAAAAAAAATAGCCCAAAGAAAGAAGTGGGGGAGGAGGCAACCCCTGGCATTGGGCTATACCCCCACCCCAGAATGGATGTAACATTCATTCTGACCCCCTGAAGGCAGTTTAAGGGGATAACCATCAATCTCTGTCCCCCCACGAGGGGATAAAGCCCACAAGACGCTAGGCCAAAAACAGGCCCCAAACAAAATTGAAAGGATGGGACTGCGCACCTGGGCACCGGGCTGTGCAACAACCCCAGAACTGGCATAAACGTCTTTCTGGCACTCCAGGGGGCCGATAGAAGGTGATTACCCTCAATCTACCTGGCCAAGCCTGAGACCATGCCTCCCAGAACAGGTGCAACAGGAGAAAGGTCACTAGACACCAGGAAAAAAAAGTTCAAAATATAGGAAGAGGGTGGGAGGTGGCCCATGCAGGCATTGAGCAGTGACCACACGTCAGAACAGGCAAAACGGTCTTTCTGTCCCCCTGTAGTGGATTGGGGAATTTACCCCAAATCGCCCGCCATGCAGGCAGAACGCTCACTAGACAGCAGCGACAAGAGGTGAAAAAAGAAGGGACTGGGTGCCCCGCCAAAGCATGAACAGGAGCAATAATCTTTCTGCCTACCCTGGGTGGGCAGATAGATGGTGTGTACCCTTAATTAGCCTCACTGGAGAGGGCAGGCACTAGACACCAGGGACAAAAATGCTAAATAGGTCTCAGGCAACACCAGTGGAATGTTGTACTTAACCATTCAAAAAGCATGGTGAAACTACTCCCAGCGAAGAATAAACAGAACAATAGGGAGGGCAGCCATAAAATCAGGAGCATGGAATTGATATAGGCAAGTCAGACATCCAATTATGAGCAAGGCGAAGATACAAATCCTACCTTGAGTATATTTTATTGGTGTGGGTACACTGTGTCTGAAAAGCAAGTTACTTTGCAAAATTGGTATCCCATCTAAGAAGCCCTTCTAAGAAGCTTTGTCAACAATATTGGTGCTTAACAGATTTGTAAAGGGATCCATAAAGGAATATCCATAATTTGAAAGTGTAATTTGGATCATTAGGTACCAATATTTACCTTATTTATATTTTAGGATTCAGGAGTCAGATGTACAAAGGGTTTTAGCACGATCAAACCTGTAAATCAAAGGGTTTGCGAATGCCTAAACCATTTTTCCTATGTACCAAACGTAGTTTGCAATTCAGAAAAGTGTTTTGGAATCGCTAAATGTTTTTATGATTTTCTATTTGGAAGGGACATGTTGTAGGCGTCACTTCCAAATACCAAATGGGGATGATAAGCATCAATGTTTTGCAACCTAAATACAGTCACAAAACATTGATATTTTACTGAACTCTCAAAGGAGCTGCATAACGCATTCACCAAAGGCAAAGGGCCCCTTTGAGACGCTTTACCCTTTGGACTGTGAAAAAAGAAATAAATAAGAGGAGGCAGTGGTCCAAATGACCGCTGCCTCCTCTTAAACAAACACAAAACATTTTTCTTTTTAAACGCATTGCTGTTTCCTTTAAGGAAAACAGGCTGCATTTTAAAAATGGTTTGCTTTATTAAAAAAGCAATCACAGACATGGTGGTCATGGCAGCAAGTCGTAGTGGGTCACAATTTGTGACATACTTCAATAATATTCATGTGGTAGGTCGAATTACAAACCCATGTGATTTCTTTTTTTGCAAATTGACCTATGAGTAAATAGGTTGTTTTTCAAAATACCACACTGGCTACAAAAATATTGGGTACAAATTGCAAGCAGTATTTTGCCACTAGTGTTTAGTACACCTGGCCCTCAGTTCACTAATGTTTAATGTTTAATGGCAAGATCTGTCACTGTGGGCTTACCAAATCAGAGATATATTGAATTGTAATTAAGGAGATTATAATGTAACTGTTAATTAAGTTTGATCATCTGTCTCATCTTCTGAAAAGTATAGAAAGATCTGGTGTTTTAAATTTACATAGGTGACCCTTAGAAAACCAACATCACATTTAGGATACCAGATTTGGAAGGAAACAGCTTTTAGTGATTGCCTTTAGCTGGAAATCGAAAGATGTAAAAGAGAAATACAAAGATTGGTGTGTTATTTTGCACCTTAACTAATTTGTGACTATTTTAAATGCTGATTTTTGAAAGATGTTTTTCGTTTATGCAGACCTGTATTCTATATTGGTTTGTGCATTGTGCACATGTTTTCACTTTCATGCAATTACAAATATGACATTGATCAAAAAGAGAATCAAATATATACTTTTGTACTGCATCCATCACTGACTATGGTATAACATTAAATCAAGGAAAACCATTTTGAAATAAATACCAGTTTATTGCCAAAAAATATTGACAAACTAGGTATACCAACCTCATACTTAAAAATTTAAATATAAATATTGACAACAATGTCTTGAATAAAATATCTATAATGCAACAATATTGAAATCAAAACTAACGAAATACCAAATATCATCACTATGTTTAAACTAATGAAACATAATAAAAACTATGAATACCCAACTATGGAACATCGGATAATTTACAATGTTAAAAAAAACTATTAAGGGGGCGTGGCTTAGTGCCCGACGGGAATGGCGGCACCCGAGTGAGGCTCCTCGGCGACATCGGGCGGCTGCCTCTCCTTTCTGCACCTCCAGCGCTGTTCCCTCGATGTAGAGACGTCGGAACATCTGCTCCTCCTTCTCGGACCTTTCCGGTCTCCTTTTCACCACATTTTGCTGATTTTTGGGACTATGTGAGTTTTTACTTCAACGTCCCTGCATTGCGACCGCCATTTTGTTTCTCTATTTCGCGCTGAGGTGCCGATTTTCAGTGTTTTCAATGGATGACTGTGGCGTTTTTTCACTTGCTTCTCCTGATTTTTCATCTTTCTTTAAATAGTAGCATGTTTTCCTCGCTTATTTCCAGCACTGTTAATATCGCCCATTCTACTGACTAATTGCGGTGGCCATTTTACACTTTTTTCTATCTCACTACTTTTCTTCTGATTTTTGCCCACACTTTTCTGGTTTTTTCCTACATGGGCAGGTCCAAAGGCTCCCTTTCTATAGCACCTCCAAAAAAGCACATTTTTATCAAGAATTCGAGGGTTTTTACTGAATTCTCACGCTTGCAAGACTCTCTCCACCTAGAAGACGACATGGCGGCATCTGAGCCTGTGATGGCGGCTTCTGGGAAATCCCTTACTAAGCGCCTCAGGCAGAATCCTCCATCACAGCCTAAATCGACTTCGCCTGTCTCAATGGAGGTACTACTAGAGGAGATTAGAGCGTTACGTCCCTTCATGGAAGACACCAACGCTAAACTTCAAGTTCTTACTGATACCTGGCCTCAACTTCATAATAGAATTACTGCAGCTGAACAATCCGTTTCTTCCATTTCTGACACTTGTGCAAAAATTTCTCCTCTTCAATCTCAAGTCTCTCTTCTTCAGCGACAGGTGGAGGAGTTGGGAAATCGCAACAGGTGTAATAATCTCCGTATTTACGTCCTTGAGGAGGGACAGGAGGGGTCCGACCCCCTCACTTTCTTTAAATCCTTTATTCCCAAGGTGCTTCATATGCCTGAAGGCACTGTACTTAATATTCAAAGAGCGCACAGATTGGGCCGTCCCTCATCATCTGCTTCTTCCTCGCAAAACCCTAGAGGAGTGATCCTATATTTCCTGGAATACACAGACTTATTGAAAGTTCTATCTGCAGCCAAATCCTCTCAACGTGTTACTTGGTCTGGATCCACTTTATTCTTTGCCCAAGACTATTCCAAGGCTACTGCGAACAGGCGAAAGGCCTTTCTGAATATGAGACCTGCTCTTCGTGCAATGGGCGCTCAATACAGACTTTTCCACCCGTGCCTTTTTAAGGTCACCTTTAACAACAGGACAACAACTTATGAGGATCCGCTCCGTCTCCAGAGTTTCATAAATGCTCATCATACTGACGCCATGGATGCCTCTTCCTCAAACGCTGGCTAATTCACTTATGTCTACTTTATGCTTGTTCTTTTGCCTTCCTTCCTTGTTCGTTGATTGACCATCGAGTGTTAAATCTCCTTTCCTCTTGTCTGTTCAGCGTTTATCTTCACCCTGTGCTTGTTTTATTTCCCACAGTTCTTCCCCTCCTTTCCCGTGATGCCTCCCGATCCTCCGTTTTGCCTGATCCCGGTTGTGCCTTCCGTCCAGCCTGGTTCTTCCCCTCCCCTTGTATCCTTGGATCCCTTCTTGTAAGTATGTTCTTCGTTCTTGTTTTCTTCTGGTTGCTTCTCTCAAATTTTTTCTTATTGCTCTCTTCTCTGTTTCCTGCTCTTATTTTATCTCTCGTACTTTTCTTCTCTTTCTTACTTTTTCTCCTATTCTCTCATTTTTCTCTTTTCTTTTCTTCTTATTCCATTATCTTTTATTGTCTCCTTCTTTTCCCTTCTTTCATAGTCTCTCCTGTCTTCCTCTTTTTGTTCCTTTTTACATCTTCCTTTACATGTTCTTTTCTCCCTCTTTCCACTTTCAGCTTTATCCTTTCCCTTTTTTACGCAGTTTAATTTCATGCTTGTTTATTGCATTGTATGCTTTTTTCTTAAACATGGTTATTTCCTGTGAGTTACATTCAGGGTCACCTCGTGGAATGTTAAAGGATTGAACAATCCCATTAAAAGACAATGTGTACTCTCCCACTTGGCCAAACTGAAATCTGATATTGCCATGTTACAAGAGACCCATGTTTCTGATGTTGAAGCTTCTAAATTGCAACTGCTTTGGGTTGGTCATGTTTTTTCCTCCCCAGCCTTAGGAAAGAAAAATGGTGTTGTTATTTTGGTTCACAAAAAGTTTAAAGTTTCTGTTTCTCATCAAGAAATTGATTCTGATGGTCGTTGGGTGATCACATCTTTATCAGTTGATAATGTTCCTATTGTTATTTTTAATGTTTATGCTCCAGTCTCTGTTGATAATAATTTTTGGCCATTCATTTCAGACAAATTACTTTCTTTTGATGACAACTATGTTATTTTTGGTGGTGATTGCAATCAAGTTTATGATCCCATTCTTGATAGACACTCTCCTGTTAAATTTGTCGCATCCAAAATGCATAATCAATTCACCTCTACTATTCGACGCAAATCCCTTACTGACATTTGGAGACTCTGTCATCCTGACCTCCAAGAATACAGTTACTTCTCTCCTCCTCATAAAACACAATCCCGTATTGATTATCTTTTCCTTAGAAAATCCCTGACCCAACACGTACTTGCCTCAGACATAGGTTCCATCCTGATTTCTGATCATGCCCCTGTTACTGTTGATTTTGACCTTATCCCTTTTTCTCCTTCCTCTGGTAGATGGCGTTTTAATAATGCCCTTCTCGCAGATCCTAAATTCTCTAGCCAATTCAGCTCTTTCGCTGAAGATTTTTTCAATACAAATTCTACTCCTGATTCTTCCCCAACCATGATATGGGACTCCTTCAAAGCTACCGCTAGAGGCTTTATCATCAATTACGTTTCTCACAAAAAAAGGGCTTTGAGCGACAATCCTCTCTTCTTCTTACCAAGATTAATAAATTTGAATATTCTTATTACCACTCCCCCAAAGACTCTTCTTTGAAAAATCTCATTACAGCCAAGATCGCTTTCAATAAAATTTCTACTGAAGCTGCATCTTCTTATCTTTTAAAGAGTAGCGCACGTTATTATGGGGGTCAAAACAAAATGGGGAAACTTTTGGCTAATTATTTGAATACTAGACAAGATAGATCTCGGATTACTTCTATAACTGATTCTTCTGGTACTTCTCACTTCAAGGATGCTGAGATCTTACAGGAATTTGTCACTTTTTACAAACAACTTTATACTCCTGAATCCATTCCTCTTCCTTCTGAATTATCTTCTTATTTTCAATCTCTCGCTCCTCCCTCTTCTTCTCATGTTGATTTTCGCTCTCTTGAAACAGACATTTCCTTAGCAGAACTCTCTCACACAGTTTTGGTCCTAAAACACGGTAAAGCTCCTGGCCCGGATGGGTTCACTATTGAATTCTATAATCGTTTTTCAAAACTTCTCCTTCCACACATGCTCCTCCTTTTCAATTCCTTTATTATTAATGGTTCTTCCCACGGTACTTTTCAAGAAGCTATGATCTGTCTAATTCCCAAAGAAAATAAAGACCCCGCTTTTTGTAAAAATTATCGTCCCATATCCCTTGTAAATACTGACTATAAAATATTTGCCAAATTGCTTGCTCTCCGTATTGACCCTATTCTATCTGAACTCGTTGGCCCCGAACAATCTGGCTTCGTCAAAGGACGCTTGTCTTCTGATAATTCTAGAGTTTTCTTTCACGTTCTTAGCAAAGCTTCTTCTTCTAATTCCCCTCTCGCAGCCATAACCTAGATGCTGAAAAGGCATTTGACAGAATTAGCTGGGATTTTATGTTTCACGCTCTCACCTGGATTGGTTTTCCCCCCAAATTGATCTCCCTTATTTCTCTCTTGTATTCCGGCCCTAAAGCTTCTATCTTTGTCAACGGGAAAGTGTCTGATTATTTCTCTCTCTCCAGAGGAGTTCGACAAGGTTGTCCGCTATCCCCTTTATTGTTTATTGTGGCTCTAGAACCTTTTCTCACTAAGATACGACAAGACCCCCAAATTACTGGCTTTAATCCTGGCCCTAACCAAGTCAAATTATCTGTCTATGGGGGACGATATTCTTCTATATTGTTCCAATCCTGAGTCCTCCATCCCTTCTTTTCTTCATCAAGTTGATGCTTTTCCTTTGGTTTCAAGTTATCGTCTTAATCGCGATAATTGTGAAGTCTTACCCCTCAATAACTTATGTCTTCATCATTACTTTGACCAAACTGTTTTTTCCTGGCAACCGAACAAAATAAAATACTTGGGACTATGGTTCTCCTCTTCTATTTCAGAAACTTTGAAAGCCAATTTTGACTATATCATAAAAAAATTGTCTGACTCCATCACTAAATGGCACTCCCTCTTCCTCTCTTGGTGGGGAAGATTGGATTCAATTAAAATGATGTTAGCCCCTATTGTCTTGTATTCTCTCTCTATGATCCCTGTTCCAATTCCTGGATATTATTTTAAGAGATTGGATTCAGTTCTATCCAAATTCCTCTGGAACTATAAACCTTCAAGGATTGCTTTATCTTCCCTTAAAAAAGATAAGTCTTATGGAGGTCTTAAGTTTCCAGATTTTAAATCATATCATTACTCCTTTATCCTTAAGCAAGCCTCCCGCTGGCTGGCTACTGATCTTGCTACTTATCCCCCGGTTTGGCTCTCTCTGGAAAAATCTCTCATCTCACCTTTTGACTTTCCTGAGATTTTGACTTTTTCTGCTAAAGCCTCATTCTTACAGTCTCCTATCATTGCTCATACCCATCATCTTTTGACTCCCTTATTACCCTCTTTTTACCCCTCCCTTACTTCTCTTTCTCAACAACCCATTTGGCATAATAAATCCCTCCGCATTAAAAATCGCTCCTTTTTCTGGAAATCCTGGAAATCCATAGGTTTACTATGGATCTCCCAACTTCTTCACGATGGTATTCCCCTATCTTTTTCTGTTCTTCAATCTCAATTTCGTCTCCCTAACTCCACCAAGAAACAATATGATCTTTTGCTTCCTGCTCTTCTGCAATATCTTCAATCTCTTCCTTCCTCCCATGTTCTACCTCCCCTCTGTATTACACTCTCTCCGCTTTTATATTCCTCTCCTTCGGCTTCTCGCATTTACAACTCCTTGTTAACCCCTTCCCCGCGACTCAAAACGAAGACTGAATTGGCTTGGAAAAAGGACTTATTAGTAACCTGGCCAGTCTCTTTATGGGATAACTTGTGGTTATAGATTCATAAAACCTCAAGGGCTGCCAACACTACCCAAACGCTTTATTTCATTTATCAACGCTTGTTATTTACCCCGGCCAAACTGGCATCTTTCTCTCCCGACCTTTCACCTAACTGCTGGTCCTACCCCTGTCCGTCTGCTGACTTACTTCATATGATTTTTCATTGTCCCAACATTAACACCTTTTGGCACTCAGTCTGGTCCCGTACAAATACTATTTTCAATATAAAGCTTCCTTTTTCCCCCTCTAATCTCCTACTAGGTTCATTATCTCCAGATTTACCCCATTGCCAATCTCACTTTAAATTGCTGGACCTATTTTTAGCAGTAGCCCTCCACCTAATTACTTCCAACTGGAAAGATTCCTCAAAGGTTACAAATTCCGCTTGGTGGAATGCTATTTGTTTTAATCATAGACTTGATACCATTTACGTTACCCCTATTTCCCTTGCCATTAAGAGGGGTTTATTGTGGATCCCTCTTACCACTTACCTATCCTCACACATCTCCTCCAGCTCCACTACCACTACTAATACTCTTAAGACCTCATCTGCTGAAGTCCGTAAACCTCCATGAGTTTCCTTTAGTTGTCTTTTGCATAACTTTTCTTTTATCTTCTTTCCAATTGCTGTTTTATTCCCATCGTTTTACTCTTATTATTGCCTTACTTTTGCATACAGTGTTGTACTTTCATATAATACGAATTTTCTCCCCTTTTCCCCCACCTCGTAGTTTAAAATAAGTGTTTATTGATTCCGTTTTCTCGTATATCTGCAATATACTTGTCTTATTTTTCATGCATTAGTTTATCCTATTGATGCAGTGTTATTTTCTATTTATTATACTTGGATTCAATAAACTTAAACTTAAAAAAAACTATTAAAATTACATATAAAAAATAACATGAAAATACAATACTTCACACAAAAAAACTAATTAGCATTTACCATGAATGTGTAAAACAAGTAAAAAATACTCTCCACACAGCATAGTAAATTAAACTGAAAACAATTGGCAAATAGAAGTGCTTTCCCAATTAAAACACATGCATAAATTACAAAAAACATCAAATAAAATGCTTCCTAAAAAGCAATTACCGCAGGACAGAATCACTCTGCAGGATTAAAACTCAGAATAGCTAAAAACAAAAATCAAAGTAAGTTTTACAACAAATGTCACCAGAGAATAACTACAAAATATAATTAAATACATATATCAAATCTCTACAACTTTTCTATATGTTTGCTTTTCCAAAATACAGGTGCATCCACTGCAAGAAGACAACAGCCAAACAGAAATAAAAAATCAAGCCACAGGCATCTTAACAGCCTAAGTACATGAAAGACTAACTCTATAGTAAGTACGACAATTAAAGCACAGAATTTAAATGTGAAGTAAACCTACTGCATACACATAATTAAACAATTAACTAAAATAAATAAAAAATAATGAAATAACAAACTTACATAGCAAACATATCATTACCTCTGAGCAGACTGCAACAAACGAAAACCATCACTAAAAACACGAGCAAATAGCCCTGCGGAAACAAAAATCTACAAAGTAAAGACAATATCCAAAGCTAGTACAAATGTGCAACTACAGTGTAAGAATGTTAAGTTAAATATTATTACACATATTACATTTTAAAACATATTTTATATACTCTAAAATCCATAGATAAAATAGCAACATATTTCAAATCCCAAAAGGTGAACCTGTTGTTAAGATATAGAGCATATACTTAAAGTAAGGAGAGCCCTACCAATGAGAAATCACAGTGGAAATGAATAAAATGTTACTCAAACGCATGCTATGGCAGGGCTACCACTAAAAATGGTGTTGTAGAAGGTGTTAAGGAACATAATCATCCCCTATTAGTACAGAAAAATAAGTGAAGAATGTTCTACAAGACCTGAAAGAGGCCAGTATGAGCTCACAAGAGGCAACAGGAACAATACCTAAAAATATAATTCCAAAGGTTCCTGAACAAGCAACAAGCTAACACCCTGGCATACCAAACCTAAAAATTGTAATTGCCAGAATACATAGAACATCAAGGCAAACACCAATAGCATCTTAAAAGTATGATTAACTAAACATCCTGAACACTTACTAACCAATCATAAAAAGACACCTTTTTACTATATGGAAACCACAATAAAAGAATTATAATTTAAGTAAGTAACAATATACTAACTTTAAAACAATGTAACCCATGGATGTTGCACAGCACACTTAAGTCATGCCTGCCCTTTTTCAGCGAAATATGTACAATACATGGTCAATACCAAGAGTACAAACATCCTAGTAGTGTATGCACGCGTACCAAAGTGCAACTTACAATGAAAAGATACTTGGGTTAGTTGCCTGCACTGATGAAGACCCATATACCACCTCAAGTATCACATTCTATGGTAGAATGTCTACGATAGCACCATATCCCAAGAGGCAAAGACAAATTGTGCAGTGGAAGGGTAGCACTATTCCTTCCAAGGAACACATGAAAAAGCCACACTACACTTAAAGAAAGAACAAAGCTACAATGAATACAACTGAAACAATCCCTAACCCAAATCAAGTAAAATATATCTAAAATAAGTGTCATAAAATCCTAGCATGCAAAGTTGGGCTATTTCCTAACAACAAATGCCTACCATATCTAGAATCAATAGCAAGAACCCTACTTGATAATCATCACACTAAACAACAACACAATTTAAAACTTCCCAATAAATTAAAATACATACTTTATTGAAATGTATTTTTAAATAATATTATAACAGCTTTCAAATATCAATCCAAAAAAAATTCAAAACACAATTGTTCAGTCTGATAACTAAAAATATAAGAAATATTTAAAAATAAATTTACAAACCAACAAAACCTGAATTAATTTAGATAACCAAACATTTTTCTATTACCTATACATGTATCCTAACACAATAAAAAAGTACATCAATACATAATAAATCAACTAACATAAAATCACCAACTTAACTTTCCCCACCCAACAACATAAATAAATTAAATAAAACAACACTTACAATTTCGTAGCTGAAGTCCTGGTGAGTGAAATGATGATTTCTCTAAAAGTCACAAAAAATCAAGCATTAAACATTCAATGTGACTGCAATACACTAAAGAATACATCCTAAGCCCCAAAAATATAACACCAGGGAAACGAAACAATCAAGGAAAATGTAAAAAAAATTAATTTGGTTAAAAATAACCAACTAATGACCAGATGTAGGTATCCAAATACCGGTCGGTAACAGCCGAAAATACCGATTTTCGGCCGTTACCGACCGGTATTTGGATACTGATATGTAGGGCATTAAAAAACACAGATTCGGTAATTTTACCAAATCGGTAAATTTACCGATTCGGTAAAATTACCGAATCTGTGTTTTGAGATGTAGGTAGCACTGTAAACAGTGCTACAGGGCTTTAAGGATTCGTTATTTACCACCAACTATTAGTTGGTGGTAAATAACAAATTCCTATGTAAATGCAAATATGTGCAAATAGGGCATGTATGTGTGCCACATGGCACTAATCAGGGGTGCAACAGGGTGTCAAAGTGACACCCTGCCACCATTGACTATTTCCCAATTTTACCGAATCGGTATTTACAGATTCGCTAATTGACATTCATTCCTATGGGCCTCCAGGCCCATAGGAATGAATGGCAATTACCGAATGGGTAAATACCGATTCGGTATTTACCGAATCTTACCGATTCGGTAAAAAATACCGAATTATTACCTACATCTAATTTACCGATTCTAAAATACCGAATCGGTAAAATTCGGTATTTTAGAATCAGTAAAAAAGATTTACCTACATCTAGCCCTAAATTTCTTTTCCTTGAAAAATAAATAAACGCATCCAGGTCAGAAATAAGCTCAGATATCTGAAAATAAAACCTGTCCAGAAAATACATATAAACCCACCTAAATGACATTTAACAATAAAAGCCTTAGAAACAATCATAAGTTGATTTTAAAAAATGCATACAAAATGCATATAAATATTACAACTTAGAATAAGGTCTAACACACTACCCTAAAATAGCTAATACTCCTACACTAACAAAGAACACACTCAAATAACAGTAACAAACACACACTAGCCAAATTTTATCTTAACATTTCCACCCACCACTAACCTCTTAGAAAACAACTTTAAGTTAGTCTTACCCGAACCAGGAGCAGGAAGGAAAACTGCAACCACAAAGTCAGCAAACAGCCCCAAATGACGAAGACTACAAAATCAAAAACATTGGAAAAAAGGGTGGAAAAATGAAGAAAAAATACAACTTGCATCCCACTGAAAAAAATAGAAGAAAAATAATAACATTATTTATTATTATACGTAAAATAAGCAATATGCTAAAAATGTAACAATGTAGTTACTTGTTGAAGAAAAAATATAATATTTTATTTACACATATTAATTCAGAAGGGGCTTAAAAGAATCCTCTGAAGCTGAGCTTCTAATATGCTCAGGAAGAAGGTTCCAGAGTTGCAGGCCCAGTTAAGAAAAGGAGCGATCACCTGCTCTTGCCTTTGTTGTTCTTGGGAATGTATAGCAATTTGTGAGTGGCAGAGCTTAGTGCTCTTCAGGATGGTATCTTGTAATTACATTGTAGATATACGTGGGGGCTTTTATTTAGGTGACCCTAAGTGTTATTGTCAAAGCTTCAAACTTTATTTTTATTCATTGGAAAGCCAATGTTGACTTTTCTCACAGCCCAAGTCGTAGAGCTGGAGCGGGTCCACAGTCACAAGGGGGCCCCTAGGGTATGGAAGCAACTAAAGGTGGCCAGGGCTCAACTAGCTAGTCTGGACCCTGACCGGGCCAAATACGCGGTGCTCCGCCTGCGTCATTCATACTATGTGGGCGGGAATAAAACCGGTCGCCTCCTCGCAAGTGCACTACGGGCTAAGTTCCAACACTCAAAAATACTAGCCTTACGTATTGAAGACGGGGGCGAAATCAGGGATGAGGCGCAGATAGCGGAATTGTTCCGAAATTACTATGCCTCACTGTTTAAAGCGGACGCAACGGGTGGGACTGACGCTGATGCATACTTGAGGAACGTAACGACTACGGCTTTGAACTCAGCGCACGCGCTAGCACTGGACGCCCCAATCTGTCTGGATGAAGTGGTCGGGCCATCTCTCGTCTCAAACCCCTCAAATCGCCAGGGCCGGACGGTTTCTCCGCTGGTTTTTATAAAACGTTCTGCCCACTGATAGCCCCGATTCTCACAAAGCTTTTTAATTCATTTCAAAGCCCGGGCTCCATCCCACCGGACATGCTGGAGGCTGAGATAATAGTACTGCCTAAGCCAGGCAAGGACACCACCCAAT
This sequence comes from Lissotriton helveticus, assembly GCF_964261635.1. Classification (NCBI taxonomy): domain Eukaryota; kingdom Metazoa; phylum Chordata; class Amphibia; order Caudata; family Salamandridae; genus Lissotriton; species Lissotriton helveticus. Next base: position 594,261,249 of record NC_136063.1, on the reverse strand, counting down.
GCTCGGCGTTCCGACCCATCTTGCTGCTCAACCTCGACCTTAAGTTATTTACAAGCGTGTCGGCTTCCAGGCTGGGACCGTGTTTGCCTGGGATTATAGAGCCGGATCAATCGGGTTTTATCCCGGGTAGACAATGCAGTGAAAACACCAAGCGATTCCTCCGCCTAATAGATAAAACCCACTTTCAACAGTCGGACTCTGTCCTTTAAGCCATTGACGCTGAAAAAGCGTTTGCCCGGGTCGATTGGGGTTTTCTACAGAAAGTTCTGATGCCCTTTGGGGTGGGTGACCGTTTCCAGGCCTGGGTGGCGAGTTGCTACCATCGCCCCCAAGCACGAGTTTGCCAGAGCGGCAAATGTTCTAGCCCCTTTGAAATTCAATGCGGCACCAGACAGGGGTGCCCCCTCTCCCCTCTCCTGTTTGCGCTATATGTCGAACCCCTGGCACAGAAGGTGCGCGATCACCCGAGCATTCGAGGCATTACATTCTGTGGGGAGCCGCACCCCATAGGCCTTTATGCTGACGACATACTGGCAGCTCTTGACCGTCCTGAGAGCTCTGTACCGGCCTTCCTCGAGGAAGTGGAGGCCTTCGGAAGAGTGTCAGGCTTCCGGATGAATAGGGGGAAGTCACTGATCCTACCGCTGGGCAGGAACGCCAGCTCTGCTCAATACACCCCGGGGATTGGGGGGGTTTATTAACGCAGTCCCAACTCCCATATCTGGGTATCACCCTCACTCCGTCTACAGACCGCACGGTAGCGCTTAATTACACTACTCTTACGGCGCAGATTCAAAAAGACCTGGCGCACTGGGCTAAACAACCTCTCTCCCTACTAGGGAGAATTGCAGCGGTGAAAATGTCGGCCCTTCCTAAAATTCCTTATATTTTTCAGACTATTCCTGTGGCCCCCCCGGCCGGGATCATTGCGAATCTGCAAACGGCACTCCAGCACGTCTGCTCAAACGAGTGGCATTCCGGGGGATGGACGAGGGGGGACTGGGGATTCCCAATCTCCAACAATATTTTCAGGCCGCGCAATTGCGATACTTGGTGGAGTGGTACAGGCCAGAATCAGAGAAGAGGTGGCTCTTCCAAGATAGGGCCATGGCCCAAACATCTCTGTGGAAAATACCGTTTCTCCGCCGCTCTCATAGACCAAATTATCTCCAGAATTCACCCATTACCCGCACCTAATGAAAAGTATGGGACTCCGTTGTGGTCAAACGTGAATTGTCAACCTTCCCTTCCCAGCTCACCCCTCTCCTGGACAACCCCAAGTTCCCTCCTGGCAATGATCCCCAAGCGTTCCCTCAATGGCGTGGCTCTAGCTGCAGGTCGGCAGGTCATCTCTTCGATCTACAGGGCTTTTTCCCCTTCAAGGACTTGTCCCAGGGGTATGGTATTGCTTCGCCACAGCTCTTTCAATACTTCCAACTCAGACACTGGCTTACACAACCCGAACACCTCCCATTTGTTGGCAGGCACATGACTGGGTTTGAGAGATGGCTGGTCACGAAGGAATCTGACAGAGGCCTTATTACGGACCTATATAAGTTACTCACCCCCCCTCCCGAGATTCACCACACCGCAGGGCAGAGACGTTGGGAGGAGGAATTAGGGAGGATGATGTCACCCCAGGAATGGCGCTCAGTGTACTACAGGGCTAACCATACAGGATCAAACGCGGCGGGCAGGGAAATGGCGGTAAAAATAGCTACATATTGGTACCTCACTCCCGTGAGGCTCCATAGGGGCAACCCATCCCGAAGCGCGTCCTGCTGGAGGGGTTGTGGGGGACAGGGCACCCTGACGCACCTACTCTGGGACTGCATAGCGGTTAGGGAATACTGGACAGCTGTACTCGATGATATAGATAGATCATTAGATACTGAGATCCCCAGGTTTCCGGCCTACACCATCCTTGGTCTCCCGAATGCACTCACCTTCCCTCTGAAATCCATAAGGGGATACCAGATGGGCCTCGCATTACAAGCTGCTACCCACCACATCCTGTCTCTTTGGGGAACTACCACTAGGCCCACCCACACGGGATGGCTGCACAGACTATGGTTGATATTAGGCATGGAGCGGATTCAGGCAACACTCACACAAACTGTTGCCACGTTCCGCGCAATTTGGCAGCCACTGCTCACTCTTCTCTCACAAGAGTTCAACGAGGTTACATGCCCTAGATATCTCCGGTTATTACGCCTGACAACTGCAAGTGATGGCTCCTCTGAGCTCAAAGAGACAGTACAGTGAAGGAACTGTGACTGGTATGCTCTACACGCATACGCTCCGACACACTGGTGGGGGTGGGGGGAGGTCCGGGGGTGGGGGGTGGGATTGGGTTTTCATGTTAATGTTGTTTTTGTTACCTCGATTTTACAGCCGACTTTCAATCTCAGCCTATATTTATGGGAGTGACATTTCGAGTTTAGGCTAAAGAAGGTCTCCAATTCCAGCGCATGGCATGTTCAGCACTTCGAAGTGGATCATTCCTCTGGTTTGTCAATTATCCAAGTGGCCTCTGTATTGCTTTGAAATGTCGATGTCTATTGTTGAAACTAATAAAACAGATTTAAACAAAAAGTAATGTTCTTCAGTGGCTACTCTATCTATTCCAATCACGTCGACCCCTACTCCAGAGAGAGAGCTTGAGCCCCTTCTATGAGATTTGACCCACTTCATTTGGGCAGGGAAAAGGGCTAGAGTGAGCAGTAAGCTTCCATGAGCCTCTGAAATGCCAGAGATCTAGCATACCTCAGTATTATCCCTTACTACAGGGCAGCACACCTAAGAGTTACAGTTGAGTACACTCTGATGGAAACCAAAAAGAAATGGGTATTTATGGACAGGACAGAGAAAGGTAGATCCCTCTGGGATCTCCCACAGCAGCCAAAATGCCAAGGACCCCACCAGGCTTACTTATCCACGTCAACAAACAAAAGTATAACAAATATGGGATAAGGTTTCTAAAGCTGTGGTACTAGCCACATTCCCATCACCAAATACATCAATACAAATCCTGATTTCTCTTCTGCTTCTGCAGACATATTTTGGGACATCCTCTGGATAGCCTAAGCTACTTGGTTCACGAGGAGTTTGGGCTTGACTATATGAGGGATTCAATTAAGCTAGCACCACTGTTGTTATAGAGTTTAATAGGAGCAACAAGTTTGCCTTCCTTAACAGAGGTATTATTGAAGATTGTTTAATTTGTGACTTCAGCCACAAAATCCCCTAATTTCCAAATATCCACATTGTTGTAACTGAGTTGGACAGACCCTCTTTAATGTTTTCACCAAATCCAATAACTGTTCAAGATAAACTAAGGATAAAGCAATCTTTTATTAAAGTTAGGAGGTGGAAGCGAGAAACATTGGAAACCAAAAACTGCTGAATAGAGTTTATGAAGTGCTCCAGACTTCATTGGAAACTACGCATCATAAAAATCGTAATCAATATAGTATTTATGAGTTCAGTCAATAGTGAGAGTTTTGATCAGTTTTAGGGGTTTGATGTTCATTAAATGGTTTCTTTTTATTCAGTGATTTACATGAATCTGTCAAATTACAGAATTAATAATAAAAGTATAGTTAGAGCAATCACAACAAATAAATACATTCAGCATGTTCCATAAAGGAAAGTATCCCTAGTCTAAAGAATGGGGTGAAAATGATGTTAGCAGAAACCCAAAAACAGTTCAAGTTCGAGATCCAAGTTTGAGAGATAGCATAAAGTTCAAATTTAATAAGTCAATAACCACTGAACTTCCCATAAAGAGAGGTTCACGTTCACCAAACTCAGTAGAGTTTCAGCAATGAAGCACAATAGTCATGCAGTTGCAGTAGCAACTGCAGTCAGCAATTGGTTTGGAAAAGGATAGCAGATCAGTATTCCGCCTTCAGCATAAAGCTGTTAACCTACAGCCTCAGTGTGGACAAGTGGTATGGGCAAGTTTCTGGGAAAAAGCATGTGGAAAAAGTGTTCACCTATTCTAGGAACACATACTAAAATACACAGTTGAAAATAAATGTTGCAGTTCATGTTACATCATCTTCTCCTCTCATCCAATCAGCTTTCACTGTACTTCTGAGAACAGGCTCTCTTCCTTTCTTACGATTCCGCACAAATGACTAACAAAGAATTATCACAAAGTATCAAACATTATTCAAACTATGTCTGCCTATAAGGCCTTTTGATTCTTAGACCTCCTTTCCCATGGGCATGACCACATGTTAACCTTGTAAAGAAATACGGTGTATTTAGCTGAATAATAGGCTATGTGAAATACAAATGTCAGCTGTAACAAATATTATTCAGCACCACATTTCTTCACTATAAAGTGAGAAGAATATGTTAATAGATCAACATTTTCTATTCATGCATTGTATTTAGTGTGTGAAGTAAGAATTCATTTTGTTCAAAGATAAAAGTGTTTCTAGTAAAACATTTCAAAACGTTATTATTAATCAGGAACATTCTGCAATGTGATGTGAAGCTTTTTATTAGAGGCATGTCAGGGTAAGATCAACTTTTAAGCCTTTTGTGCACGTCTCAGCAAATTTGGTTTAGTTGCTTGTAAAATGAAGCTTGTTTAAACATTTTGAAGCCTAGTACTAATTGATATAACTACATAATGTGTTTTGCACATTTTAATGCTGTCAGTTCATTATAAATTGCACAATAACTTTGCATAGACTATTTTGCACTTTACTAAAAGTTTCTTTCACTGAATCTTTTGGGAAAAACGTGTTTTTAACAGCTGTAGACCAGCCCTATGCTATTTCAGAATGCTCTCTTCACCTGAAATATGTATCACTGTGGGACGTTTTTCAAAGTCAGCCATTCGATACCGCAAACATCAGTTGTCTTAACATTGTAAACTTCATGAGATAAGACTAATCTCAAATCTATCATTTTAATAATAAGAATATTTTAATTATATTAATTCTGTATTTTGACTTTAATGTTTCTATATTCTGTTTTTATTTTGCTAATTTTTTGTGTCTTCTAATTCACTTTCAGGATTATTTTGTAATAATCGAATAAAGGCTTGATTGATTGAATCAAAGAATTGCATGTGTACTGGTTGAGTGCATTTTTAGATGTAAAATAGTCCCTCAGCATTGTAATGCTGGCACTCCATAGTAGGGGGAATGATATACCAAACACCCAATAGCAAGAGGTGAGATAGGTATCAAAGCCCATTCTTTGTATATTTTTAACAATTGGTAACAAAGAACCTGGCAGAAAGTTAAAGTTGTCTTTAGTCAGATCTTAAAACCTGTCCTACATCTATTGTGTTCTGCATGTGTGGGGCAGCAGCATTTACTGCCAAGGGGAAAAAAGGTATACTATCTACTCCCCATTGCTCATCTATTTGGGGAAAGAAGGCTAATAGAAAAAAGACATGGGCTGAGGTAGGGTTGGGTTTTAGGTAAAGGAGGCTCCAGGGATGGAGGCAGTATTTTTCCGAATCCCAATTTGCTGGTCTCAAGAGCAAAGCTTTAAATAGGCAGGTACTGTCAGGTAAGGTCCTGTAGTGAGTATGTGCACTTCTATGATTTAAAAGGGAGAGTACCCGCACTTGTTAGTAGAGATTCAATACTTTTGATGGGAGAATGCCAGCACTTCTTTGTAGCAAATAGGTACCCTGGTATAGTGAGTACCTGCACGTATAGATTTCTATTTCATGCAGAGCGAAGGAGAACTGCAGAAGCAGTATAAATGAGCCCTCTCGTTAATGCAAATTTGACAATGTACCTCTTGCGATAATGCTTTTTTGCTCCTACTCGCAATCACTTTTGTCTGTAAACTTTACTTATAATGTCATAGAAATGCAGAGCGGCAAGTTGTAATTTAAGTTTTTTCAGACTCCTGTTTACATTTTCTACATTTTCTTAGGACATTGAAGAGTTTGGGTAGGCTTCCATGGGTCTGTGTTGTGCAGAAGGACACATCTGGTTTACAAGTACATATCAGAAAGGAGCCAATCATGTTAAGTGAAGATTTTAAATGATATGGAGTATTTTACATGGGAGTAAAATTCTGAGACTAGGTCCTCATCTCCTGTCTGCCCTGTCTCCAACCCTCTCTATTTTGTTCCTTCTCATTATTATCACCATTGTACCTACCATTGCACTCTTTCCAACCTCCTTTTGCTTCCATGCACTACAGGCAGTATGGAAAGACTAGGTAACATTTATCTACGTAAATAAAAATAAAGGGAAAAAGAGCATTTTGCCTGCAACAGTCCACATCTATTCAATTCAAAGAAGTCTTTATTTCGATTGTTCATCATAAAAGACAGGAAAAATACAAAAGGCTGTACGAAACTCGGAATTCGTCCTAAAACTGTCAGGTAAAAGATTCACAGTAAAAATATAAATAGCAAAAATTACATTAAAATCAGTTGATAAGAGGAGATTAAATATATTACAATCACAAGACTTTTATATATAAGAAACAAGGCAGGCAAACGCCTTAAAAACTCTACCAAGCCATAATAAAATAACTTGTTTACAGTCCACATCATTTCACAGCGTCTGGAACTGACTCTTGCTCATAATAGTAAATGACAACTGAGCTGCCTTCAGAAGGAGCATTTCAACTGCAGTAAATTATCACCTTAACATACTAAGACAAGCCCATTAGAGCCACCTTTCTTAAATTAGGCCCTCATTACGCTAGTGGAGGGACCACCACTGACAGGCTGTCGGTGGCGGTCCCTCCACAATCATATTAGGGGTGTCAGCCCACCAGATTACAATGGCTTGCAGACAGGTGGCGGTCTGAAAGACTGACCGTCACGTTCCCGACAGGCGGTCGTTATCCAACTGCCTGTCAGACCTCCCTGTAGTCCCTGACTGGCGGCGGTACCTGTCAGGCGCCCCCGTAGGGGTTACGATATCCCTTTCAGCCAGTCTTTTCTTGGCAGCCAACCTGACACACAACTGCAGGTGGAAATGGATTTGGGGGCCCATAGCGGGCCCCCCTAACTCCCTGGGCCTGGGACATAGGTCCTGGGGCCACCTATGATACCCCTCTACATATCCCTACACTATGTGGAAGAGGAATCGCATCAGAACAATACTCCATGGCACGATTCTCAAAGAATATGTAAACAACCAAATGGCACCAAAGGGTCTATTGGTCACTAATGCTCCACGCATCTTTCTAGACGATCATGAATTTAGAAGGGACTGGGCAAGCATAGCCTGGCATTGCACACATGACTGGATCATGTTGATCCTCAAAACCGCATTGCGTTTGTCTGAAAAAATACAAATAGAGATACAAGTCACGGAAGCCCAAATCAAGACGACCATAACTGGATATAAAAAGAAATTAGATGATCTCAATAAAGAAATCAACGAATATCGGGAGAATCTCACCCAGCAAAAGGTCCAGAAATTTCAAAAAGACCTTAAACGTTTCTCGTTCGTTAAGGCATACCCTTACTCGGAAGCAGATTATAAAGCGACACAAGGTCCAGACTCCGATTCGGATGCATCCAGCAACAGCTCCAACAGCTCACATAACAGCGGAGGCTCGGGAAGCAGTAACCAAAAACAAAGACAACGAGGTGGATATAGAGGACAATACCAATGGCCACAATACGGCCAACCGCCATTCCCCCCACCTTTTATACCAGACCAAGCATTCCCGATGTATGGATGGCAACCACCGTTCCAACCTCAATTTTTCCAAGCGCCCCAATTCCGTCCTCCTTTTTCGAACAGAGGCAGGCGCGGAAGGGGAAGAAAAAAACCCGGGAACAATGTCCACTGGGAGGAGGAAGACCCAGTGGGCAACAACACCAGGAGCAGAGCGGGAACGAACAAAGCGGGCCCCAGCAACATGAGGAGCTAGTGACTAATCTTTCATCAAGAGCCCTAAGTGACATCGAAACCAAAGTCCTTAACAAAGGTTTGGGCTTTGTACCCACAAGACGACTGGACAAGTTCAAGCTACATTGCGAGCTGTCCGCTTTCTTCCGCAAATTGAAACTAAAAGCATTCTTTGAGAAACACCCCAGCCAGGAAACAGAGGGGAAACTGAACGAAACAGGACTAAGATTAAAGTCCACATTCGTGCCCCCTCCCCACACTATCCCTGTTGAGATCAATACATTTGAACAGGCAGTATTCAATGACATTGAACGGATGAGAGAAAACAAACAGTTCCAAAACAATAGCAAAGCGGAACAAAATGCCATCCTAAATCTAAAAACGGACAATACCATCACAATCAAGCCAGCAGGAAAAGGAGGAGGCCTCGTCATCATGAACAAAACCGACTACAACACTGAGTGCAGGAGACTACTTGAGGACGCAAGGAACTACCAACCGTTACCCAGAGATCCCACAGAAGATCTGAAAGCCGAAATCCTCCAACTAGTGGAAACAGCTGAAGCCACAGGCAAGATCTCCAAACAGGAAGCCGACTATCTCAGCAAAACGGAAGGAAAAATACCATACTTCTATACCGTGCCCAAAATGCACAAAGGAAAAATTCCCCCCCCTGGGAGGCCAATTGTGTCAGGGATTGGGTCACTTTTGGAACCACTCTCTAGGTACTGTGACTTCTTCTTGAAAACCATTGTACAATCCACACCTACATACTTGAAAGACACAAAAGACCTGCTGGTTCTCCTCAAGGATATCAAAGTGGACGAGGAAACTATCTTACTGAGTCTAGACATAGAAAGTCTATATACGAGCATACCACAGGATGCGACGCTCAATGTACTGGAAAAGGTTTTAATGAATAACAACTGGGAGCACCAGACACCGGCATCCTTCATCCTTCAATGTGCTACTTTAGCACTTAAAAGGAACTATTTTGAATATGAGGGATCTTTGTTTCTCCAAATCGGTGGGACATCCATGGGCAGTGTTTTTGCCCCGAGCGTGGCCGGGCTGTATGTGCATGACTTTGAAGAGAAATTCCTCCAAGCAGAGACCAACCCCTTCATTGATCACATCAAATTCTGGCGACGCTATATTGACGACGTCCTAGCCATCTGGCAAGGACCAGAGGAGAGACTCAACGAGTTCATCGGATGGGTAAACTCCCGCGACCCACATCTGAAATTCACCCACTGCTATGATAAACAACGCATAGTGTTCTTGGACTTAGAAATTTCTAAAGATAGAAATGACTTAATATCCAAAACCCATTTTAAGCCAACTGCGAAAAACAATCTACTTAGATATGAAAGTTTCCACCCGCGCCCTCTCAGAGAAAATCTACCCTACGGGCAGTATTTAAGACTCCGGAGAAACTGCAGCAACTTATCTGATTACAAGGCACAAGCCCGAGACCTTACTGGCAAACTCAAACAACGTGGATACCCCACTAAGATCATTGACAAGTGCCAAAAGAGGGCCAGGAATCAACCAAGAGACGTACTCCTCGAAGAAAAAACTGTGGACAATGACCAAACACAACTTACTTGTGTCACAACTTACAACACCATTTCTAACCAAGTGAGTAAATGTATCAAGAAACACTGGTCGATAGTCAACACAGGTTCATTCACGTGGGACAAGCCACTGTTTTCATATAAAAAGGCACCCAGCTTGAAGAACAGCCTAGTCTCAACCAGACCAAAAATGAATCTTGTCAATCCAAACCCGAGCATCACTACAGCATGGAACTTACCCCCTGTAACAGGACACTTCAAGTGCGGAGACTGCAGTGTGTGTCACCTGACAGAGAACACAAAGACACTGAACCTAGAGGAAGGAAAGGTGTGGGAACAACGTGCACACACGAACTGTAACAGTGCCAATGTAGTGCACCTGATCACATGCACCTGCGGGAAATCCTACGTCGGTATGACGACTCGGAAAATAAAACTACGCATCTGCGAGCACCGCAGCACAATACGATGCAAGAAATCGGCGACAAAACTAACTGACCATTTTCTCGAGGTTCACCACACACCCAATGACATGAGATGGACCGTCATTGAGCAAGTCTCATCTGGACCCAATATCCAGCGGCTCCTTTATGAAAAGGAACAACGATGGGTCTACAGACTCTCGACCCATAACAGAGGGCTCAATGATAATATCCCGTGGCACTCTGTTCTGAAATAACATGAGAACAGATAACCTCTTGATCACCCATTGATCACTGCCCAGATCAACTACCCCTGATCTAGGACTACCCAGTGGGCGTTAGTAATACCCAGTAAGTTCACCATAGCCCAACACCCAGGGTCCCACTACTCTAGACCCTTAGTATATTGATATCTTACCCACTCCTTGAACTATATGGCATTTATACTTAATCCTAATAAATTCATCTCTTCAGCGCTCTCCAATTTATAACCTAGCACAGGGCACCTACCCATAGATTTATTCTACCCACCGCCTACTACCACAGCGGGATTCGAACCCCCAAAGTGCATGAATCTTTGAGCGCCTACAGCCACCGTCTGAGTGAGTCTGACGGTGACGCCCTCAGCGCCGCCCCACGTGACCGGCACTCAGCCACGCCCAACGCGGAAGCTGAACGCTTACAATGCAGCTTCGTTCCCCGGTCTCACTGCTACAGGGCGGAGGACCGCAGTAGGTACACGGCCATTTACCTCGCTACTGAACTGTAAGTAAACTTTACTTTGAGACCACTGGGCAGCACAGACCTCAGCGCCCGGTCCCGCCTTTTGTCAAAACTCTGTTTCCAAACCGCTCGTTATTCACGAAACAATCCACCTACCTTTGTTTCAGAATACGTTCTCTAAACGAGGATAACCTCTCCCCGCCCTATGAGGTATCCCTATACCCTAATACGAGTAAGTCAGCAACCTTGTATGTCCTAAGTGTTTTTTGTATGTGAGTCCTGAATGAGTGAAGCATGATGAGAATGGCAGCATACGCACGTGTAATAACAATTTCGCCCGCACATTCGGTATGCGAGATTTTCCACGCCACATAATTTTGTATGACTGGTGCGTGCATTCATTATTTACTATCGATCACACACATGTAGAACTAACGATGTGTGCAAGCCACGGTGAGCACTATACCGCCTATAAACAGCTCAGTCACCCCCAGATCACCGCACTGAGAAGCAGTACCAGCATATTTACGAATGGTATTTACCCTAATGGGATCTTCAGCATGCAGACACGAACGTGAGACACTGCACGACGTTACAGGCTTGTACATAGACCTAATATTTGATAACAGTCATTTATTTTCCTTCACAGGTATTTTGATTTTTCCTGCTTACCCAACCGGGTTTAAGCTCTTACCACAGACAAATTTTTTGTCACATATTGTGGTCCCAGAGAGTAGGACAGGGTGCGCCTTTTAGGGGACGCACACCTTCCACACTCCGGGCATCGGTCCTGAAGAAAACCTGGTGAACCACCTTCATGGTTGAAACATGTAGACCCAGCAACACATAGAGATACATGGGCTCATAATTACCCACACTTATCTCGCACTTTTTGATTTTAACATTGTCCAGTTGCTTACAATTAAAACTTCTATTTTCTTAAGTTAAACCAGGACAATTTTTAACCCACATACTTTTTTCTTTCACGCATCCCCACTCACAACCAGCTCCACTGTAATCAGGTGTTGTAGCACACCCTGATGACGCTAGGTCATGAGGGTGGACCCCGATGATGAAGCATGTCACCACTAGGTGGTGAGTGAGGGGTTTTTTAACAAAAGGAGAGTCCTCCCCTTTTTTTGCATCAGCCTGCACCCCATTAGGAACTGACAATTCCCTTTGGGTGGTACTCCTCACTGTGTTTCTATATTTAGGCACCACATGGTGCCTGCCATGTAGTTCAGGGATATGTTTGGGGTGTTTGTTTAGTACTGCAGCCGGTGCCTCAGAGCACAGTCCCTGCCGCAATACAAAACATGGGCAATGAGGCCGCCACAGTGTGGCGGACGCATCGTAATTTGCGCTGTGGGACCGCCGCCTTGTTGGCAGGCAGTCCAAAATACAAAGCAATGGCGGAGGGACTGAAGTCCATACACCATCATAATTAGGCCCTTATTGTTTAAATAACAGGTACAACCATATCTGCCCACGTGGATCAGGTTAGATGTGTATTAATATAGCAACTGACTGACATAGATTGCATCTTGTAATGTTTCTATATTAGTCCTGTGAACTGTTTTATTTGTACTTAATTTTGGTCCAATTAACATGTCTGAGTAGCTCTGGGTTCCTTGTAAGACACATAAGAAGGTATCGCTTTTGAATGTGTCTCCCACTGAACAATTGTTATATTAATATATACCTTTCCTAAATTATGCATTCTTATTATCATTTTCTTTGACACTAAAATTTCTTAGACCAACGGTTTTGAAGAAAAAAAAAAAAATTCTTAGACCATGAACCTCACATCAGGGCTGGACTGGGAACTAAAACTGGCCCTGGAAAAGAGCTCAGCCAGCCCCCCCTGGGAGCGGCCGAGCTGTTTGACAGAGTCGGTATCGGCCGATTTTATTACAGGGTCCGATTTTGCAGCTCTGCTGCTAAAACGGCCCTGTAACAAAAACGGCCTCCAGGGACCCAAAATCAGCACCCAGCCTAGCGGCCCACCGGGAAATGCCCGATGCCCGCTACGGCCAGTCCGCAAAGAAGCCAGGAGTTTACAAACAAACACCGGAAGCATCATTAGTTTCGGACAGGTTATTGCAAGTTTAATACTTAGCCCAGGGATGCAATCCTCTCACCCCATAGCTGGTGCCCCCGCGATGGCACTAGAATTTGCCCCAAGGACAGCAGGAAGCAAAAAACACTAGTGCTCGCCGATGTAGACTGTAGCCAGCTGCTGCCTCGGCACTGCTGGTCCTTGGCCCATGAGACAGGAAATGCAACAGAAATAGTGGGGAAATCCTTTATAGCACCCGGCGGAGGGTGGGTGTGTATCAACTATATCGTTCCTGCTTTGTTTCCGGTCTTGGAGATCAGTAGCAATCCTCATTTACGATCGGGACGGGTGACGTAGAGGTCATCCCCTGATCTGAGCATTGCTGTCTTCACAGAATGGGGAATTCTTGTCCTGCAAGTCATTTGGGCTCCATTCTGCCTTTTTTTGTCATTTCGGGATGGACAAATACAAAACAAAAGTAAGTGACGGGTTTGTCCGCATTTTTAATTCTGCATATTAAAATGAAAAGCATTTCCCCTACCCAAAAATACATCAAATAAAGCAAAACATTTGGGAGAAATAGGTAGGTCAAATATGATGGCGCAGAGGGCTAATGCAACAGTCATATGTGTGGGGGTGTAAGGCCACAGATTAAATGTCAGGTACACGCAGCCTTTGTAGCCGCTGGAGGCTGATAGAACAGTATTGGGGTGCCCTATTATCCAGGTGTAATTAGAACAGGCAAAGAACCCATGTGTAGTTTCTTTCTATGAATGTAAGTATTTTTACTTGTGTGTTTTAATGACATAGGGAGGTGAGAAGCGAAAGCAGTCTTAATGCCACACCTTAAATATATAGAGAAGATGTGTTATTGTGCCACACTATGGTTCAAAGAAAGCATCAACAGCACTGCAGTGAGATTTGGGGACGCCAAAGTAGTCCATATTGTAACGTCGGCTTTTCCCACTGTCCACTGACATCCATCTGGAAAGATAGCTCTGTGTACTAATGCACGAGTGGCAGACAACAGTGTAATCTTGCAACCCATAGGCGTAAGGTGCACTGGTTGGCCCAGCCTCGCCCTCTCCTCCTTCTGCGGTCAAAAAAATGAAGTGCTGCTGTACTGGATGCTTCCAGTTCTAACACGTGCCCTTCTCGTCTTGAAAACTAAAACTGCAGGGCGGAGGGAGGTACCGAGGCAGTAAGGTTCGTGTAGAACTTGTTATTGAATAACACCTGTCCCGAGGCACAGGAGGAACGTTTAAATGCGCTCATTTTAGCTCTTATCACAGTACATAAATTACAATGCAATGCGTAGCTTGAGATGACAAATAATAATGAATCTATAATTTAAGGCAGGTGCGCAGGTAGCGCAAAACTGACCACTTTTGATGTTAATATTCTCATTTATTTCGGGAAACTCAAGTAGAATTCTTGGGACTTCTGGGTTGATTTACGTCCATTAAAAAAAAATAAACATGTTCTATTCATTATTACCACTGTAAGATTTTTTTAAATTTAGCTGTCGTCCTAATCGTATGTTTTTTAAAGTGCTGAATTTACACGAACCGGGCATCGTAGCGTTTAAACAGCGCCGGTATCGGGTTTACGTCGGAAAACCCACCACGCAAACAATTCATCAACAGGCAGCGTCAATCTCGTTTCTCTCTGACCTCATTGATAATTGCATACATTTAAAACACAATAACTTCATCGGGCACGAGACGCCATTGGCTACTTCAGTACATATCCCTTTAAATACAGAAATAAACTTTTAAAGAACTGCGGTCACATGTGAAACAGATAAAAGAAACGACCGACAGCCTTATGAGGAGATGTCAGTATTTCACTTTATTTATCCAAAGACGCATTAATGAAAACTGACGCAAACGAAAATCTCCTGTGAACGGTGTGACAGAACAGCGCCGGCCAGGCTTGTAGTGCACGAACGCATTGCCCTGCATACATTAAATCCATGGGCTGGGTTCAAGGCTATAGACAGAAAACTTCTCAACCTTGTGCTCCTATTTTATGTTTTCAAAACCAAGGAACGGTGCGGACTTATTAACATGTATTTAACGATATTTTCAGATCTGGTTAAGAAAAACGCTCAATTATGAAACAACTTTCTCAAATAAAAATTCTCTAGTCTTGTGCTTTTGCGCACAATTGTAATTCAGCCAGTGGCAACACATGAGAATTTACAGTAAGAAGGTGAGTTCCCACCAGAGTCATCCAAACACTTACTGTAAAAATAAAATGAAGACCATCACTTTGATGTAGTAATATCAGTTGTCACCTGCATGTTTCTTACTCCAACATAAAATATTTATTTGCTGCCATCTAGTGGTATATCTAGGTAAAACACCGAGAAGTGAATGGAGGTTTTCAGATCAGGTCATATTCATTTTGCCAGCTTTCTGTTGTCTTGTCGCTCGCTGCACATATTTTCTGTGAACGTCCTAAGTTTTTATAAACATCCCTGCCTGCCTCAGCTATTAATCAGAGAAAAGCTTGTCACTCGTATTTCTGCACTTCTGATCGTCAGAAGTTTGCTAGCTGACAAAGACGAAAGATTTTCGAAAATGGTTCAAAGAAATTCAGAAAAAAACGCTGTTCTTCAGAGTTTAGTCCTTATAAGTTATAACGAATCCATAACAGGAGGTTATTATGTAACTTTCACAGAAGCTTGACTTGTTCAAGTTCTTTCTGAAGTCACGTCTTTATTTTTTATATAAATGAACATGGATGGGTTAAAACACACTGCTACTTTTCTTTGCAGCATAGACCCAGCCTTAAGGTGCAGACTTTAAACCGTTGCCACCAATCGGCTAGGCACTTCGAGGTTATGTCGCCAATGTTGGACCATCACTCCTTCGTTGGCGGAACTGCTTACACTGCAGAATTTACTGTCCCAACGATAGAGCACCAGTGCTTAATTTGTATACAGATAAAAGCTCGGGCATACATTTATTTCAGAAGCCTACTGTTGGCTCTGTCGAATGTCAGTACTGGCGAATACCACGGCTGTGTGGTCTTGATTTCACCTCATGTCTCTTTCATTCATCACCAATCACTTCATCCCTCTTTCATCTATCTGTATACACCCCATCCTTTTATCTAATTCTTGCAGGTTCTTTTTAAACTCTCTTTCTCCCTTTGTCACTGGTGTTTATGTGTGTGTGTGTTTCTCCTCCTTCCACCTGTTTCTGCCTTTTTCTCTTGTGCTGGGTCAAAATCTCATGATGAAAACAAAATCCCTATCCCCAAAATTGAGTGCTGGTGGCCCCACCTGCATCTACTGCCTCAAATGAAGCAGTGGATCAGTTTGTGACTATTTAGTAGAGAATAATTATTTGTGTGAAATGTAAATGCAGCTAAAATCACAATTTAGTTTTTCCTCCTATATTTTTTTCTGCGATGTCTGTACCATTTTGCTTGATTGAACCTGATCTGGCAGAGTCCAGAGGTTATATTTAAATACAAGTCCTTCTCTAGCTAAAAAAAATGGCTTCTCTTTTTCAGAGACAGTAAAAGTAATTCATGCTTTAGTGAGAAAAGCACCATGGGGCAGATTTACAAGCCCCTTGCGACACTTTTGTACCGCCGTTGTGTCACTTTTGTGACACAGCGGCAGCGTAAAAAATGCGGCCAATTTACAATGTGACACGTCTAGGGAGATGTGTCACATTGTAAGCCCTGCATCACATTATATCTGCGTCAGGTATAATGTATGCAGGGTGGGCGTTCCTACGCAGGAAAGCTACGTAAGTTACGCAGTGAAATCTACTGCGTCAAAACTTTACACCAAGCAGGCGAAATAAGTGACACAGTGCTCAGTGTAGTGGGGAAAGGCCTCAAAATGCATTGCTGGAGTTGCATCGTGCTTCTGGTACGACTCCAGCAATGCATGACTTTTGCCCCACAGATACGTCAGAATTTCCCATGCATCTGTCAGTCCTTGCTCCATGGTGCGCCGTATTGTAAATACGGTGCACCCATGGTGGCGCAAGGGTTTCTCAGGGTGGCACAGGGAAAGTGACGCATCTCTACAAATGCGTAACTTTCTATTAAATCTGCCTCCATGTGCGGAATGTCATCTAACAGGGGAATTTAGAAGTAAAAAAAATATACACCTTCTAAAATTGGAAATTAAATACACGCAAAGCACTGCAACATTTTAGAGCCCAAAAATCTTTAAATTAGAAATGGTACTCTCCTGATTGACTCTGGTACTATTGATACCTACACTCTCACTACCAACCACCACCTGAGAACCAAGGCCATCAGCTAGAATAGGCACTCTCCGGCTGATTTTATTACAAGTCTGGATGCTCACATTATGCTTTTTAAATGGCTAGGTTTATTGTAGCAGTCACAATCACAGCAAACCCCAGGTCACAAACTATTGGTAGGCAGGAAGTGAAACTACCAGTCACAAGCTTAGCATATCTATAGCAATCACCAGGAAGTAACATTCTCTGGGTTTTTTTGCTGCTCAACCCTAAGTTAAATAGTCCAAGTTACACCTAACTATAGTCTGTAATAAATATGATTGTTACTGCACTTCTGATAGTGTGATGGACTTAACAGGGCTGTGTTTCACATAATTGTGCTTTTCATTTGCTTTGTTTCTACATATCTAGGTAGGTTTTTTTGGACATTGTATTCCATTTCTTGTTACTTGAGCTTCCATTATTCGCACACTACATTGTTTGCACTGACGTTTTGTCTAAAGACAAGACATGGACACTACAATGACAAACATGCATTGCTTTTGTAGGATATAGACAGGAATGGAGCAATTTACTAATTATAGGTCACATAAATGACCATGTATGTCAAGTATATTTCCAAAAGTAGGAAGGCAATGTGTGATTTTTTTCATCTGCCAGCCGGCATACCAAAAGTAGTATGGCAACAAAAAAACAACAAAAAAAACAAAACCGCTTGGAGCACTTACATTAAGTCTTGAAAAGGTGCTCTAAATGCATCAAACACATTTGGCCACTGCTTACTAGGGCTTCATTACAAATGCCTCAGAAACCCTTACAAAAACTTCTCACTCCTAGCGGGACCGGTAACACAGGGAGGGAGAGTTACAGACCAATTATGCCCTAAGGGAAACGGAAAAACCTTACCTGCAGCACGCCGCAACACGCCACAGCTTGCCAGGCTTCACAGCCCACGCCGCCACCGCCGAGAGTCACCTTCCCTGCAGTTTGAACGCGCCGCCGCTCCGGGACTACGAATCCCGGCAGCCTACGCGGCGGCGCGCGTTGTGACACCGCGAGGGCGCCAGGGAGGCGCACAAAAGCGCCGCAGGACCGGCGGAGCAGGGGGAAACGGAAAAACCTTACCTGCAGCACACCGCAACACGCCACAGCTTGCCAGGCTTCACAGCCCACGCCGCCACCGCCGAGAGTCACCTTCCCTGCAGTTTGAACGCGCCGCCGCTCCGGGACTACGAATCCCGGCAGCCTACGCGGCGGCGCGCGTTGTGACACCGCGAGGGCGCCAGGGAGGCGCACAAAAGCGCCGCAGGACCGGCGGAGCAGGGGGAAACGGAAAAACCTTACCTGCAGCACGCCGCAACACGCCACAGCTTGCCAGGCTTCACAGCCCACGCCGCCACCGCCGAGAGTCACCTTCCCTGCAGTTTGAACGCGCCGCCGCTCCGGGACTACGAATCCCGGCAGCCTACGCGGCGGCGCGCGTTGTGACACCGCGAGGGCGCCAGGGAGGCGCACAAAAGCGCCGCAGGACCGGCGGAGCAGGGGGAAACGGAAAAACCTTACCTGCAGCACGCCGCAACACGCCACAGCTTGCCAGGCTTCACAGCCCACGCTGCCACTGCCGAGAGTCACCTTCCCTGCAGTTTGAACGCGCCGCCGCTCCGGGACTACGAATCCCGGCAGCCTACGCGGCGGCGCGCGTTGTGACACCGCGAGGGCGCCAGGGAGGCGCACAAAAGCGCCGCAGGACCAGCTTCGCGGGACGCGAGCGGGACGCCCGGAGCTAAGCCCGGGCAAAGGGCGGGCCCTCTACGGCCCTCAGCGGCACGAGGAGGCAGGGGCAGGGCCATCCCTCTAAAATCTACCCTTGTGCTCCAGGGAGTAGTTCCTGTTAATCCACAGTTAGTGGGGGTGTAAAAGCTTTTTCTGTTGACCGCCTCCAAAATCCTAGCTATCCAGATGGGGGTCGGCAAACCGGCCATATAGTTGACATCGATTCACCCTGGAGCTCGGACAAGGAAGGGGCTATCTCTGCAAAGCAGATAGCAGATAAAACATCTTTACGAACCAGGAAACAAGTCCATTGGAGACCTGCACAAGGCATTGACGTAAGACTTTTGTTTTAAAATATTGAGAC
This sequence comes from Lissotriton helveticus, assembly GCF_964261635.1. Lineage (NCBI taxonomy): Eukaryota > Metazoa > Chordata > Amphibia > Caudata > Salamandridae > Lissotriton > Lissotriton helveticus. The sequence continues at coordinate 594,242,237 of NC_136063.1, read as the reverse complement.
TAATACCTTGTTATTTTATTGGGTTGCGGGTGTAAGACTATCACACATCTTGCATAATAATGCCTAAAAAAAATCTTCGTATGGTACCTGAAACACCCAAGAACACTATGGAAAACTATCTTGTTCAAGTGGTTACTCAGATAAACAGCAAGCGCAGACAATCATTGGGTTTGTCCCAGTCACCTGTTCTCCATTCCTTGAGCCCACCTACTTCCTCACAATCAAACGAGTCCTTACTATTAGACCTTAATAGTGATGTTCTTGAAACAGCTCCCTCAGCAAATGTTAATATTGACACCAGTACAACGAATGTGACGGACATTGAACAACATGCGGATAACGAGCTAGATGCACAGGTTGTCATTGAGGTTGTAGACAATGATGAAAAAGAGGAAGTGGTGGATGAAGTACCTGCAAAGCAGTCTGCAAGGGCAGTTAGAGCCTGTCGCAGATTACAAAACAAACGTGGAGGGCCACGTTCAGGAAAAAGCAAGGTTATACCACTGCAAAATCCAAAAAGTACCCATCAGAACAATGAGGAGAACAATTCAAGGGGAATATTGGACGAGGACTTAATGTCACGAATAGCGGAGCTGTTAGAAATTAAAATTCAGACAATTATCAAACCACTTATTAGCAAGATTGATAAACTTTCTGCAGAGATAAAGAAATTGGGAGGTACCCAAAATGTATTAACAGATGCCATAGGAAATGTTTTAAGTAATGTCAATAACGGCCATGATTGTTCAAAGGAAGATAATGAATCTGGGTCAACATCAGATACTACGCCACCAGGGCCAACTCTTTCAGAATGTCCACAAACTGGCCATATCGTTAATGACCTGCCATTAGAAGCCCCTTTTGTTCAATTAGTTGATCCATCACATGACACAGTGCCCCCAGTGATAGAAGATAACTCTACACAATTTGTAGTTGAAGCATCACCACTAGTGTTAGTGTTAGCTAATACACCCATCCTATCACCGGGTCAAATTGAGTCAGCCTCGTCACTAACAAGCAAGGCATTATATTGGCTGTCAAATAACTTGCGGATAGCCCAGGGGGGGGAACAACGGCTGGCTGACGAAATTAAAATGGCAAGGAGGGTTGGATGGATAGGGAATAAACAAAAGAAATGGAAGGGCGATTGTGTGATACTAACTTTCGCAACCCCATCTGCTCTTCCTGATATCCTATCCAACATACTACCACCGCAAAGAAGAAGTAGTTCCATAATCCCCCTTACATTGGAATTCTTTTATAATGATTCGCAAAAAGCCAATAATCATAAGCCCCTGAAGCCAGCTTGGCTAGCGAGAGAAAATGGATGGGGTGGGGGACCTACAATGTGTGACACGAACCATGTCTCCAAAGATAGGACTGGCCCATGGCAAGTCAACCAACACAACATTCCTCGTCATATTACCCCAGGACAAAATTTGAATCTAATGGGTAGACGAGGCCCTGGTATACCACCAAATAACTGTGGGATTTTAGGTAGTGTTGGCTACAATGGAGGATGGCCAGGTATGCAGCAGCGTTTATTGCACCCCAACACCCCAGCACCTATAGGTAATGGTAATTATAATGGAGGTTGGCCGGGTACTTACCTGAATCCACCGTTTCCTATCACACCTACATCTAGATGGAATGTACCTACAAATGGTTGGGGTTTTGGGGCTCCATCTTACAATTGGGGAGTTAGTACCTCAAATAGGTTTGACGCCCTAGCTGGTTTATCCAATTGTGATTGACTTGATGGAGGGGTTTTGACAATGCCATGCGGTGCAAATCATATACATTCTGGTTTGCCCTCTGTAGTTGCACCAAAACAGATTGTACTTGCCGAAAACCCTCAACAGTTAATGCATTCCGTAGACACAATGGTGCGAACACCACATCTAGATGTAAATGGACCAATGACTCCACAGCTGGTAACAAAGGAACTAGGGGTTTCGGAATTAACAAAAATTATTTGTTGGAATATTGCAGGTCTGAAAAAAAATCTCTCAGATCCGGCCTGGCATGATTATCTGGCTAGTGGGGATTTGATTATGTTCCAGGAAACTTGGGGGCTTGAGAACTTTTTTACGGTTAATTATAGATCCTTTTTCATCCCCGCAGTAAACACAAATGGGGGAAGACCTTCTGGCGGCCTAACAATTTGGGTAAAAATTACAAGAGGCCTGTCCTTTAAGCAAATTGATACAAATAATCCTGACCTGTTACTACTTGAGTTAAAAAACACTATGGGCTGTAGCACTTACGTGATCAATATCTATAGTAGACCACATCGATCATGTAGAGAATCATCAGTTATAACCCACTTGAGTAATATTGTGACAGGGTTTGATCAAAATGCAAAAATAATTATAGGAGGTGACTTCAACAGAGGTTTTGAACCTATCATAGGTTTAGAAGACATCTATAAGGACGAGGACGGTGCCAATAATATTCCTTTAGTTGATACAAATTATAAAGCACCCTGTACAGTGAGTGCCTTACAACTATTGAACTTAACTCTAGAATCAGGCCTACGTGCCTGTAATGGGCGGTTGCCATCAGACTCCCCCAGTAAACCAACATTTACTAGAGGGGTGACCCACAGCCATTTAGATTATTTGTTGGTTTCTTTAAATCTATGGCCTATGACCATCGATTTAATGGTAGATGACCGTACAGAAAGTGACCATTATCCCCTGATTTTATCTGTCCAGACCCAGATTTTCATAACCCTTGATAAAAGTGTTAGTAGCATAGTATCCTTGCCACAGGACCCTCTAGTGGCAAACAACCGTAGATCCCTGAAGTGGCCAGTAGTATTAGACAATACAAAAATCATTAGTTAAATCTACAATGTATTTGTGAAGCACATGTTTGCCCTCTTAGGGTACAGTACTGTCATCCAAAGTTCGCGTTTGGTAGAATCCCATGAACATCTAATTAACCAACTTGGTGAGATCTTGAGTAGGGCTGTAAAGAGATCACAAAACGCCCGGAAAAGTAAACAAGCCGGGATTACCTGGTATAACCAGAAATGCCGGCAAGCTAAAACAGATCTAATCATAGCGGTTAGGGGGGATTCAGTGAATATTGTGAGAACTAAGAGAGCCCAGTATAAAAGAACCTTGCAAATGGCCAAAAAAGAGTGGGATGAAAGGGTTTGGTCAGATCTGCTGGATGCATGTAAGTGCAGAGACCAGACTTCCTTCTGGAGCCTCATTGCTAGAGGTACCAGGGGGGCTACGGAATGCAAAGATAAATTTCTAGAGGAGAAAACATGGGTCGACCATTTTACCTCGCTTTATTCTTGCGAAAGTCAAAGTGAGGCTGAAAGCTGGGACAGTTTACAGGCTCCCCTTGTAGCCCATGATACACCTCTTGTCTTTTCTTTGACAGAAACAATTTTAGCAATCAAGGCAGTTAAAACAGGGAAAGCCCCAGGCCCTGATAAAATACCAGGTGATCTTTGGAAACACGAAAATTATATTTGGGCTCCCTACATCAATTTATTATCTAATGAAATTGTTTGTGGAGCTCCTGTTCCAGAAACCTGGAAGGGGGCGGAGATTGTAACACTGTTCAAAAAGGGTGATAGGTCAAATCCTTCACATTATCGGCCTATCAGCCTAATTGACGTGTTGCAAAAAATGTTTGCCCGACAAGTTCTTGGTCAGCTCTCCTCTTGGATTGAAGAACACTTTATCTACACAAAATACCAGGCAGGTTTTAGATCAAAGATAAGCACTATAGACCAGGTTTTTAGATTTTTATGTTTAGTCTGGAAATACACGATTATAAGAAGTTCCCATATATACGTGGCATTTGTAGATTTGAAGGCAGCTTTTGACATGGTTCCAAGGGTAGCCCTATGGAAGACATTAAGTAAGATGGGCGTCCCTGCAAATATCCTTCAAATTTTAATTAGACTTCATGAGAATAATTATGCACGAGTCAGATGGGGACCTAATGGTGAAGTTAGCGAGAAAATAAAAATAGCAAAAGGGGTAAGGCAGGGGTGTGTAATGGCACCTACCTTATTCTCCTTGTACGTTAATGACATTCCCAAAACTCTTTTGGGCTGCGAGCATGACTCTCCCAAATTGAGCGGGCAAGCCGTTCCGGCACTGTTGTTTGCAGACGACACGATTTTAATTTCTCAGACACCTAGGGGACTCCAAAACCTTTTAAATACTTTTAGTTTGTATTGTCATGACAAGGGATTAGAAATTAATTCCTCTAAAACAAAAGTTATGACAATCAACCCTCATAAAGGTTTTAATAAGGTCTTTAAGATAAATAATGAACCCATTGAAGAAGTCCCCAATTTTAAATACCTGGGTATTATTTTAGACAGTCACGTTACATGGAAGACACAATTGGAGAACTCAAAACTAAGGCTGACCCAAAATCAGTGTCCGATTTTAAAGAGGCATAAGAACAGCCATTTTAAAGCAGTCTCACCAGCTATTGAATTATTCAAATATAAAGTACAATCATCCTCACTTTATGGTGCGGACCTTTGGGCCTATGCCTCAAAGGATACTTTTCGAGTGAGGGAAAACTCCTTTATTAGGCAACTTTTAGGGATACCAGGGTCAACACCACTGGCACCAGTATTATGGGACCATAACTTTCGACGTACAGATGACTATGCTTCTCTTCGTCCGCTCCTTTATTGGATCCGTTTATGGTCCGTTGAGGAGCTGACAGATTATAGAGAAGCATTGAAAGAGATATTGGCCATAAGGAATAGTACGCATTTGCCATGGTTAGAGTACGTCAAGAAATGGTTTGAAAAATTAGGGCTAAGTGATTTTTGGTTTGATCCTGATTCCCTCACAAATAGTTCAAAAAAGATTTTGAAGCAAAGGTACTGGGATTATATCAGAGACTCAGTGTTATTAAACCCCAGAACAGGGACTCTAACTTCGAAATTTTTCGAAATTAAAATGACTATGTATTTAGAGCCCTTTATGGATGAAATTCACCCCCCACTGGCCAAAAGCCTATATTTAACCACTTGGCTGCTAAGGGTGTTCGATGAGCTCCATTGACTTTCCATTGAAATCAATGGAAAGTCCATGACGAGTTACCCTTGTCATTAGCGCTGAAGGGGTTAAAGTTCCGGTATGGTATCTTACAACTAAAAGAAAGGACAACCAGCTGGACCTGTAATAAGGGGTTGGCCGGGGCCGCTGGCTCAGATATATGTGAGCTATGCGAGATGAGGTTGAAAGAGGATGAGTCCCATGTTTTATTTATATGCCCAGCTTACCTAAGAGCCAGGAAAAAATGGCTCAAGCCAATCTGTAAAAGGCTAGGCTTCGGACAAATTAAGGTTGGACTTAGAATTTTTAAGGGTGACACTGCACAACCGATTGTGTTCAGCCTAAGTCGTTTTCTCCTATGTGTAGCCTTGATTAGGAGGATGAAAAACCTAAAAACCTAAAAACCTAATGAAATAGGCTACTTTACCATGTTTTTACGTTATTGGTCAGCTACTAAATGTTGTTTGCTTACTGTCCTGATGTGTATTCTTCTTTTTAACAAAACAGTTAACTTATTTTTTTATCAAATTTGAATATTTAGTGTTCTGTATACTAGAAGGGCCAATCACGATCTAGTCAAATTAAGTGGATGGCTTGAAAAATGAACTGAATTTTAGGTATTTTATGCAAAGGAAATGTGTTGATATTTTACCCGCTGCTATTGCTTTATTATGTATTATATTGTAACATGATGTATTATGATTGTATGCTTGTATCTTACAAGGTTTTTTAAACCGAATAAAGATTGAAATGAAATGATATACACTACAGCAATGGAATGACATTTACACATTATCTTTCTAACACAACTTTTAAATGCAAATATATGAGGTCTACTATTTTAGGAATAGTGTTTTTCGATACAGAATTTTGCACATAGAAAAAAGTCAATCAATAACAAATATAATGATATTTGGATTGTTTTCACTGTAGTCACTTTTAATGTTCCATTCATACTCATAGACAATAATATTGTTGACAAGGTCAAGAACTTTAGAATACTCAGTGAATGTACTTCTGTAAACTGCTACTGTTTTCAGCAATCATAGGGGTCATTTAGGGGAAACTAAAGGCCTCAACTGCAGCTCCAGGTTTGGCCCTGGGGGCTACTTACACTGCTCTTGCAACTTCTTGTCTAAAAGCAGTGGAAAAAAAAATTCCAATCCTTTACTTTCCAAAACAGCAGCTGCCTGAATTTGAATTTACTGCAGAAAGCACGAAGTTTCCAACTTGCTACTGTTGCTGTTGTCATTAGAACAGCCAAGTTGTTGTTTGAGATGTGCTACCAAGTAAATCTGGGCAAGGTACTACACTACGCTCACGTAGTTTGCGAAGTTTGCGCTACTTCGCACTACGCGAACTGCACGTAGCACAGTGCAAACATGCGTAGCGTAGCAGTAATTTTTTGCTTGCTCGCGGTCCTCAACCTCAAGTTGGTGACCGTGAGCGAGCAAAATGACATCCCGGCAAGACTTTTTCCTCATTAGCTATCAGCTACATCAAGTTGCCAATCGCGAGCGCGGTAAATAAACCTCCCGGCGAGATTCTCAACGCGGGTAGGGCAGGTTTCTCGCGACCGCTCGCGATGAGAAACTACAAGTCTGCATTGAGTGAGCTGCCGCTCGAGTAGAAATCTACTTGAGCGGCAGAAAACGACTCCTTGCACTGTGCAAGATGCGGTTTGCACTGATTGCACAGTGTGGACAAGCATCCGGTACTGTGCAATCAGTGCAAACAGCATTTTGCACAGTGCACTATGCAGTTCGCGCAGCTACGCGCAGTGGGAAGTGCACTTCGCGTTGCTACGTGTAGTGCTACTTCGCGAACTACGCCCAGTGTTACTACCAAGGCCTTTCTGATGTCAAACAACACCACAGGGTCATGGTGTTGGTGTTGTTGAATTTTACTTGCATAAGTTAATTGAAACCATTGTATTAAAATAAAATAGCATTTAAAAAGGAAACCGTAATTCATAAAAGGTAAAAAATCTGATAAGGTGCAAATAATAAGTTTCATTGTTTAACTCGGGGCTTGTTTTCATATTTGCTGTTGACTGTTCCTCTGCAGCCAGCCCCGTAGGGGAGTGTCACACGTCTGGCTCTTCAAATTTCCAGGTCTTCTTTCCTTTCCTTGCTCCTCGTTGGTACTGTTTCTCTTATAAAGTGCTTGTGCTTTGCGACTTAGTGAAAGATTATAAAAGATTTTTATTTGTTAGAGTGCAAATGATAAGTGCCATCTGGTGACACTGGGCTTATTCTCATGTTTACTTTGATCCATTGCGCTATGTTCGGCCCTTGATGCAGGATGTCGCCCGTCTGGCTCATCAGTTATCCCAGTCAGTCAGGCACCACTTTTACTAGCTTTGGTTCGAGATCGCTTATAAAGTGCATGTGGATATATGTTACAGTTTTGTGTCAATTTAAAGCTGACTTTTCTTTGGGTGGAACAGTTGGAAGGCTCTGGTCTCAATTGCTGCATCCAAGGCAGGGCCCGCGTTCTTTTGGGGTCCTGAATTTAAAGTAGTCCAGGATCAGCCTTTGCACTATACAAGGACTAGGTCGAGGGCCAGTGCGGGGATGAATAGCGTCCCTAATGGCTTCTACAAATCTTCTGCTGCGGGCCAGGATATGAGGTTCTTTTTGTGCGAGACATACTGCAGAGGTGCTTACTTTTTCACTCAGGCATAGTTCCCTAAGAATGGTTCTCTTTTCGGTTACTAAGGTCGGGCAACAGCACAGGAGGTGTAGCCAAGATTCTCGTTTATAGTCACACAGTCGACATGCTCCTTCTGTGTTTTGATTTGCGCAGGTCAAGACGGAATTCCGTTATTGGCAGTGCCAGAAATTGCATGTACATAATCTTTCTTCTGACTTTGGGGTTCAGCGGGGTGGAGAGATAAAGCTGAGGTTTATTTACCAAGTATGAGTCATTCAGCGGGGCCAGGAACAATAGTGATTTTAATGTTGCCTAGTCTTGCTGGAACGAAGCTAGTTGGACTTGTTTGTTGATACGCTTTTTCCAAAAAGCATATGAAATGCAAGGCAGAGCTGGCGCTGATTTATTTATTTCGGTGAAGACCAGGGCTCTCTTAAGCAGCGTGTTCCATGGACAACCAGTTTTTTCAAATGTCTCTCTGAGGCACCTCTTTAGGGATTACCCGGGAATTTTAGAATTCAAATACAATATTTTAGGAAATCAGTCTCGAGGGTTAGAGTTTGTTTGACCAGTCCAAGCTCCATCCTGAGTATCACCCTGGAGAGGTGTTTAGGAAGTTGAAAGATTTTTTTATAGCCCACGCATTGAGTCCGCTGCAGACACTCGCGTATCTAGGGGGGTGCGGGGGGGGCGGTCCGCCCCAGGCGGCACAACTTTGCAGGCGGCGCGTTACCGTGTGCGCGGCCCCTTTGAAGGGGTCGCACATTGTAGTGTGCGCACTAGTTGATGCACGTCACGTAGACGTGACGTGCGGCGGCCATGTTGGCGGCGTATGCGCGCGCAGGTCAGAGCGCGCCGAGCACGGAGAGAAACGGCAGCATTGGCCGGCGCTCCTCATAAGATCTATATTGTTGTAATTAATAAATACCTATAGAAGCTCAACGATAGTCAGTGTGTCATTGGTGAACACCAACATTACAGTGGCGACGAGGTCGGGAGTTACCAGCCGGCCAACACGGGAAAAAAAAAAACGGACCCTCCACGTGGGCAGCAACAGGGAAGGCAGGCCTCCAGCCCACCCAGATAGTGGCACAGAGCTGCCCCATACAGCCCAGCGGGCAGACGGCTCAAGGGGGCACGGTTGAGCCCACCAAAGGTACGACAAGTTTTGAGGAGCGTGGCAGAGCCACAGCCACCCAAAGAGGCGGCGAAGAGATCAGAGAGGCAGCACCGACGCCCCGCAGCAGATAGACATAGCGCGCAAACTTCCCACGACACCGCGTCAGGGAGGAACAGCGCTGGCTACCAAAGAGGAGGAGGTGGGGACCAGCACTAAGAGTCCCCAGGAGGACACCAACACAGAAGCGAAGGACAGCACCCCAGGGAGTCCCACCAGCAAAGACGTCAAAGCGACAGCGACCAGGGAAGTGAGGATGAGCACGCCAGCAGGCTATGCAATTGCACCAGTGCAATTTCTACCGAAACCTGGGGACCCTCTGATGAAGTGGGAGGACTGGAAAGAATATATAGATAACTTCATAGGGGTCCTGGAGGACGAAAATGAAGAAAAATTCACCCCCCAGAGAAAGAAACGTATCCTGTTGCTGAACCTGGGACCGGAGGGACTCAGGATTTACAAGAGCCTGGTGCCCAGAAAGAGAGAAGACACAGATGACGACGTGTATGCCCATGCAGTGGAAGACCTAGATGAACGGTATCGTCCCACTATCTGTGTGTCAGTGGACAGATTTAATTTTCAGCAGAGAAAACAACGGGCCAGAGAAACCATAGAAGAATACGTAGCAGCCTTGAGGAAGCTGGCGGCCCCGTGCAAATACGCACTGTGGGAAGACGAGTTCATCAAGGATCAGATCGTGATGCACACCACGAGCACAAATGTTCAAGACAAGTTATGGGCAAGCGGCGACACCACACTCAAAGACGTAATGGTCATTGTAAAGAGGGCGGAACTCGCACGGAGGTGTGCTGACGCAACCAAGAAAGACGGAGCCACCCCAACCATGGTGAACAGGATACAAGAGGGAGACCACCGCAAAGACCAGAGAGGCAAGGACCCAGTGGCCAAAGGAACCAACAGATGGCAAGGGAAGCAGACAGGCAATGACGGCAAGAAATCGTGCTACAGATGCGGAAGTAGGTCCCACGACGCGCGTGATAGAAGATGTCCAGCGTTCCGAACCAAGTGCCTACACTGTGGCATCTTAGGCCACTATGAGAAGGTGTGTAGGAAGAAACAACCCAAGGGCATGGTGAAATGTGTCGATCAAGGCGAAGAAGATCTGGAGGAGGTTGCAGAGGAAGAGGTGGTCACCGTCTTATGCATATATGACCAGGTACTGAGCGTAGAAGGGAAGAAGTCAACGAAACCCGTCCTGGACATGTCAATGGGCGGGATCACCATCACTGTGGTGGCAGACACCGGATCTCCATTCACCATTGTCCAAAGGGCAGTGTGGGAAGAAGCGTTCAGACCCAAGTTGGGCCCAGAGTTGGAGAAACTAGACATTCGGCCGGTCACCTACAATGGCGACCGCATTCCAATGGTGGGGTTCCGACGCCTGTTGTTCGAATTCAGGGGCCGATCAGCATGGTGCAAGCTGTACATTGCAGAGAGAGGACCCTCAGTCCTAGGATGGCTAGACCAGGGCGACCTAGGAATAAAGCTGGATCCAGGAGGAAAGGAGCAAATACTGCTCACAGAGCAAGAGGAATGGCCGGACCTGAACAAATGGAAGGAGAACTACCCAAAAGTGTTTGGAGGCACGGTGGGAAGGATGGAAAAATTCCAACACAAGATCGTGCTCAAGGAAGGAGCCATCCCGGTAGCTCACAAAGTGAGGAACGTACCAATTGCGGTAAGAGAAGCAGTCCAGATGGAACTCCAAGAATTGGAAAAGAAGGGAATAATAGAACCGATCACCTGCGCAGAATGGCTGGCGCCCTTAGTGGTCGTAATGAAGCCCAATGGGAAGGTCCGGCTCTGTGTGGACCTGAGAGAACTGAATAAAAATATTGTGGTGGAGAAATTTCCCCTCCCCAGAATCGAGGAAATGTTGGCCAAGACCAGAGGAGTAAGGTGGTACTCCACTATCGACTTGACCTCGGCCTATCACCAAATAGCACTTCATCCGGACAGCAAAAGCCTTACATCCTTCATCACTCCGTTTGGGTGCTACCAGTTCTGTCGTATGCCGTTTGGGCTGGCCTCGGCGGCTGCAGTCTTCCAGAAAATGATGCACCAACTATTCAGAGACTGCAAGGGCGTCCAGTATTTCCAGGATGACATCCTGGTGATGGGGTGCGACAGGCGGGATCACGATCAGAAGCTGGGAAAAGTGTTACAAACGCTGGAGAACAAAGGCCTTACAGCGGAGTGGACTAAGTGCCGGTTGGGCCTGCAATCGGTAACATACCTAGGCCATGAGATTGGACAACAGGGCGTCACCCCCAAGGTGGAAAACGTAAAAGCCATCGCTGAAGCACCGCCCCCCAAGAACAAGGAAGAGGTCAGGTCGTTCTTGGGGATGGCGGAGTACTACAGCAAGTTCGTGGTACACTTTGCCTCCAAGACCCACAACATGAGGCTGCTGACCAGGGAGAGCACTGCGTTCCAGTGGACACCGGAAGCCCAAGCAGAGTTCGAAACCATCAAAAAGGACGTCACAGGAGCTGTACCTCTCAAAGGTTATGACCCACAAGGCACCACTGTACTTACGACTGACGCCAGCGACAAGGGCCTGGGCGCTGTACTCATGCAAGACCGAGGAAGAGGGGAAATGGAGACAATCAGTTTTGCATCCAGAGCATTGACGGATACAGAGAGCAAATACAGGGTGATTGAGAAGGAAATGCTGGCTGTGGTATGGGCCATGCTGAGATTCCGGCAATTTCTGTGGGGAACCCGATTTCTACTCAAAACAGATCACAAGCCGTTGGTAAAGGTACTAACATCGAGCGGCCACGCCAGTGCCACACCCAGGATATCCAAAATGTCTCTAAAGTTACTCGAGTTCAGATATGATGTGGAGTACATTCCTGGGAACCGGAACCGAGTAGCGGATTACCTGAGTAGAGCAGCCGCCATGGAGCCGGGAGAGGAAGACCCCGCAGGCAGTGGGGAGTTGGTAGCTCTCATAGAAGACCAAGAGAAGTTAATCAGCCAACAAGAATGGGCAGAGGCATACGAGGAGGACACCGACTTGATGGAAGTAAAGATGCATATCATACAAGGATGGCCAGACAAAAGAAATGTGAGGGCGAGCCTCAGGCCACACTACGAAGTGCGGGAAGAACTGTCGGTAGGAGACAAGGGGGTATTCATTTACAGAGGAGACAAGGTGATCCCCCCAAGGAACCTCACCACAAAACTCTTGGACCTGCTACATGAGGGCCACCTGGGCATAGGAAAACTCAAGGCAAGAGCCAAACAAAACTACTGGTGGCCAGGCATGGACATGAGGGCCGAAAGGCATGTCAGGGAATGTCCACAATGTCAAGGAGCAGACAAGACTCTAAAACCTTTGAGGCCAGCGCTAGGGAAGTTCGATCCCCCCTTAAATCCGTGGGAAGAGCTATCCGTAGACATTTTGGAACCCGTCCTAGATGACCAGGGCACACAGAAATACGTGTGTGTACTCATGGATCGATATTCCAAGTGGCCGGAGTTGAAAGTGGACGAGTCCATGGACACAGAGAACATCCTAAAGTTTCTGTCAGAGACCTTCACAAGGGAAGGACTCCCAAATCCATCTTGAGCGACAATGGCCCCCAGTTCACGTCGGAAAGGTGGAACAAGTTTATGCAAAGAAATGGCATCACCATCAAACATACAGCAATCTACCATCCAGCTGGTAACGGCCTAGTGGAGCGATTTAACAGGGTAGTGATGGGAGCCATACAAGCCGCCATATCCAGCGAACAAAACTGGGAGAAAGCGCTAGAGAACATGGTGTGGGCCTACAGAATAACCCCCACTGGCACGGGGTACAGCCCATTCCAAATATTGAGGGGACGAGAACCATTCACGCATGACAACAGGATCTGGAAGGAAAAGGTCGTCACCAGCGAATGGTCCCCTGCAGTGGTACGGGCAAATCTGGAAAGAGCACAGACAATCTACACCAACCACTACAACAAACGAAGGAATGTGAAAGGGACAGGCCTGGAAAAAGGAGAGTGGGTGAGAGTAAAGCTAGCCACTCTACAGAAGAAAGGAGACAGCAAGTATAGCAAGCCTATGCAAGTCATGGAAGTGTATGATCGAGCGGCCCTGCTGAGCGATGGAAATGTGTGGTCCCAGGACCGCATGGCCAGGTGCAACAAGGTTTTGGGCTGGGAGCAACCTGGAACGGAATGGGAAGATATGGATGATTCGAGTATGGAGAGGAGACAAAGTGCAAGTGAGCACAAGGCGGAGTAAGCGCCGGGACGGAACGAGGAGATGAAGAAGTGAATAGAAGTCAAGAAACTGAGACGGACAGGCTGGAGAGAAGCATGAACGAAGGTGGGGCTATGAGCGAAGGAGCGGAAAGCACAGAGATGCAGAGCCAAGGGACTCTGGAGAACCCCGTCAGGGTTACAAGGAGTGGAAGGCAGGTGGTAAGGCCCTCCAGATTTCGAGAGTACAAATTGGACACTGAACTGTAAGTGTCTCAGCAAAGTTTGGAAAAGGGGGAGATATGTAGTGTGCGCACTAGTTGATGCACGTCACGTAGACGTGACGTGCGGCGGCCATGTTGGCGGCGTATGCGCGCGCAGGTCAGAGCGCGCCGAGCACGGAGAGAAACGGCAGCATTGGCCGGCGCTCCTCATAAGATCTATATTGTTGTAATTAATAAATACCTATAGAAGCTCAACGATAGTCAGTGTGTCATTGGTGAACACCAACATTACACACATGACCCGCTTCTTGCCAATTGCGCCCGCGATGGTGTTTGCCTGTTGTGCGCATTTTTTTGAGCTGGGGCCGCGCTTCAGCTGTGCCAGACGGACATGTATCGTCATTGGCTGCCATCCCGTAGCGAATGGGGACAGGAAGCGCACTCGCGCACCATGACTGGTCTTGATTGGCCAGTATGCCGCACTGCACGCACCACCTTAGAGTGTACCTTCATGTTTGGGTTTCAGGGCCGTCAATCAGGTTGTGCGCGAAAGCGCTACCAATGACGGCCCTGCAAACTTAATTGTCCAGAGCGCGCCCACAGCAGTTAGCAGCAGCATGTGTAAACTGTGTGTCTGCAAGCTCACCTGCTGCATCATGTTGCCTGCCAGCAACGAAAGTGAATAGTACTATGGTCTCTCGGCGCAGGTGAAGTGTGTCGGGATTTGCTTTTTCACACTGTCACTGTCTCGTCACTGTACTAGAGGTACAGTGAGTTACTGAGTGAAACCAACCCGGCAATGGACTTCAAGAGTCCCACTTCGGGAAACAGATGGAAATTCCGGTAAGCAGACAGACAGAAAGGTAGAGGATGTTGACGAGGGCGTGGAAGAGGGCTGTGAATGAAAAGGGAGGAGCACTAATTGAGGAATATTATGTGGGACCAAGACATAACTGCTAAATATTGTCAACCCCCCAGTGCTAGGTTCCCATCAAAGACTATTTGAATACTGTGAATTCCTCTAAATGCAACGCAGGCAGGCCTTTTCTTTGATACTGCGAGAAGCCTGCCTGAATACTGCATGCCCCACCTAAATTACACGAAGCCCTGCATACACCAGCCCCTTTCTAATTCTGAGCAAAGTCACTGTGCATTCTCTGTCACCCAGTGTGGCTCCCCCCACCCCGCTCCTAAATTCAGTGCCAACCGTCCCCAAAGATCTACGTTTATCACTTTAATCCCTACATTGGATACAACTTTTCAGTTTCTGCACATTATTTATTAATCACTGTTTTCTGGTGTGTTAATCCAAATGATCAAACTGAACTACACCAAGACTACAAGTCCTAAAATTAACGAACTAGGTAAATTAAGTACTAAGCCAGAAAATGTGTGCTTTTGATATGGACTCTTATGATAACCTTAATATGTCGCTATTCTTAATTAAATATACCTCGTGTGTAGTCCTCTCCTACCAATGATTACCCTGTGACGTTCCTCTGAATTTCTTCAAAAAGAATGTACTGGGCAGCCAGGGGGTTGCCTGCCCGAGGGCATTTTAGTGGTTTACTACAAGTGCATTTCCACTCAAGGACCATATTCAATCCTGGTCTGCAGGCATGCTATTTCTGTATATATGCAAACAGTACACTATGATCATACAATAGGTTACTGTATTGTGAATAGACATGTTTGGAACAAATCCACATGTTGCTCTGCAGTACACTTTGGCATGTAATGCATATGTCTCTCTTTGGTAGGAACTGTGCCAGCATTGCTCCAGAGTGTAAGCTAAAAGAACGGATTCTTCCATGAGCCAGGTGTTTAGTGATTTTTTTACAGATGCTTTTCGTTAAATGAAAGATGGGAAATATACAGTGGCAACTTTTGTTATCATGTGAAGATGCTGTGAGCCCTATTAATTTATTTGGCTGTTTTTATCATGCTGACAAGACCGTGAGGTAATGGAGTGCTTTATTTAGGTGTATACACAGATTATTATTTCCTGTTACAGTATTCTCGTCATTGTATACAATAATGTAGGGCGCCATCTCACTGTGACAAAGGGGTATGTTTGATTGACCATTTAGCAACATCTTTATTTTTCCTTGCCAGAGTGGCACCTCCTCTGGTCAATGCGAAACCCTTCATTGCTGCTCTATGGCGGAGCTTGGCACGCTTGACTGGTTCTAGGCAAGATATTTCTGCAAATACTGCTACACCTTTACCCCCTTCCATCCTTCTCCCCCACCCATGCTCTGCCCCTAGGCAGACATTGCCACTGCCCAGGATGGAAAACATCTTCCCAGCCCTTCACATATGTTGTAGGGGGCAGAGCGGACGACCTGGCTGTAGTAGCGCCTGAGCAGCATTTGCGATGTCCCAGTGCTGCTCTGCTACTTGAGGGGCTTTGGGCTCAAAATCTGGCAACACTAGCCCTGGGCATCGTTTTGGCCAGCCCTCACCATGAGAACGTAGCAGTGACGCATCACGCGCTTCACCACTACGCGCTCTTGTGAGGAGTCGATTTTGGGGCAGTGGCAGTGCTGGGCGATTTGCTGGCTGCTGCAGCAGAAACCCCTGCCATAGAGACTCTGGCTGCTACCACTGTGGAGTGTTGCTGGAGGCTGAGTGAGGTAAGAGCTAAACTTTTTCAGAGGGGATATTTAGTGAGTGGCAGAATGTCAGCATAGCTGCCAAAGTTTCAGATGTGTGACATTTTCTCATAACTTCAGTATAATTATGATTGACATTTCAACGACTATGAGTGATATTTTCTCGCAAGCAAAATCAAGCACTGAAGATGAGGTAAACATATAAATATCAGAAATTACACCCATTTGAGAAACAAGAAACTCTTAGACGTTCTGAAAACTGCAAAGCATCACAGCGACAGTGTGGACTCCAGGGCCTCTCTGTCCCATGTGGGACCCAGCCTAAACAGTGTTTGAGGCCCCAACAACATTCTTTTGTCAGCCTCCTAGTAGTGTTGCAGTAGTTTTGCAGGGCAGACTGGCAGAAAAACAATAACATTGATTCATGCCTTTGCCTACTGGCCCCCTGGATCCTTCTGGATTCAATCAAATCAGATGCTGCAGAGCATCACTCAGTGGACTCCAGGCCACTCTCTGTCCCAAGTGCGATGCAGCCCAGGATGTGAGCCCCCAACAGCACGGATCTCTCTCTGTCTTCACAACTGGAGTGCCTAATTAAAATTACAAGTTAGTCAACACAGTCAGCTGACAAGTCAGGGACAATGAGCATTGGGCAAGCCTCTGGCTAAGCCATACAGTCATGCCACATAGCTCACAGCTGGCAGCCAGCTCGATGTGGTGCTCTCAACCAAATTATTAACATGAAGTGGTTACGGTCGTTGTACCACCTCTGGCTCCAGTCCTGCAGTCAGCAGCACAGATGAGCACTCAGCTGCCTAAGTATAGTAAGTTTTAAGAGTCTAGCTGTCAGCACACAGAGTCAGTACTACCTGCTGACTGACTCGACAGCAGCACCACCGGGCTGCATTGATTGGGCAAGCCTCAGGCTAAGGCACTACAGCGCAGCAAGTGCTGTAATATTTCAAAAAGTACATCTTCGCTGCTATTAAAAAAGAATACATTATAGCAGCCCCACTGCTGCGCTCTGTGCTACTGGCAGCACATGCCCAGGCCGGCAAATGACATCTGCGGGAGCAGTCCCGGCGCAGGCCAGCCACACAGGCACTCAACCAAGCTAGCAGCCTGGAGTGGCCAGTAGTGTACTGGAATAGCGCTTTGTGTGACAGCAGAGAGATTGGAATCAAATGCGTGACTATGCATTTCAATGAGGTGATGCGGCGCACCACACTGAAATGCTTTAGTCGAATGCCTGCTCTCACCGGTGTATTCAACTATGTAGCCTTAGACCGTGTCGTCATCTATGTGCATGTAACTTGCATGATCGAGGTAAACATTAGCGGCGATACTGCGTGTATCTCTTTTCACCAGCACCCCCCCAGGGGCGGCAATCTGAGGGATAGCCCCGGGCGCCACAAGCTCTAGCTACGCCCCTGGCTGCAGAGTTTCCCAAGCCGGCGCCCAGGAACGCATAGTGTTGGTGTCACTCAGCACCATAAAATCCTAGGCTTGGAATAGGATAGAATGTTTGTTACTTCACTTTAAAGATGGCATTAAAACAATCACATTTGACTTGAAGAGGCATAAGGTACAAACTCCAACCCAGCTACAGGCACAACTGTATTGTTTAAGGGTATACAACACGCTCTAATACCTTGGGTTGAGTTTGCTCTATTTGAAACTCAACTGTTTTTTAAGGTATGGCCCTGGACAGATACAAGTGGAGAAGAATGGCTTAGAATTTGGTATTCCTTGTTTAAAATGTGCCATGAGGTACATGTAAAGCAGAAGGTAGGAGTGACAGTCTCTAGTTATCTGTCATCAAGTTATACACAAGGACAGGAACTATTGGCATACAGTCAAACTAGAACATTATACACATGCAACCCCTTTGTGAATTACATTTCAGTGCACATACAGTAAGTTAAGTTAGAACAGTCTGCAGGGAAACATTTGTGTGGAACCTGCAGGTCACAGGCTCTAATCTTGGGAGCTATAATTCATGGTTGTATTTTTATTGCTATTAGACAGCTGTCACTTAATATGTTATTTACCTGAAACTGTGTAGGACAGATTTATTGAAAAAGAACCTTTGATATTTAATAGCACCTCACTTAACTATTTGCTTCCAAAATTATAGATATCAAAGTATTTTGACTTCAGAAAAATTGGAATTACTCCCAATATTGCAGGAAAGGTATTATATGAAATATATTCCCAATAGGTTAACTGAAGCACTAGCCGCACCAGATTAAAGAGACACAAATAAGGTGTCTGCACTCTGCTTCCCTCCCTTTCTGGCTACACATCTACGGGGGCCTCCTGAATGATATGTGCATGGTAGATCTCAAGGAAGAAGCGGGTAGTGGGCTCCTGGAGGTCTCTTGGTACTTACTGCCTGAGCATCTTGGCAGGGCTAGCTCAGAGATAGGCAGTGAAGCAAAAGCTGGCATGCAGGAAGACTGAAGAGAGCACAACCCACTGAAAATCTCCTTCCTGAATTTCAGTCAAACGTTCAACTAACCAGAGACAGAACTCAGCACCACATATAGGGCTAGTATGTTCTACATAAAAGTTGCTATTCAATACAATCATGTAAGGCCTGATTTAGAGTTTGGCGGAGAGGGTACTCTATTGTTACTGCAACAGAATAATGTCTCTGTAAACTAGACCCAACTGCATGATTTACAGATGAGCGGGCCTTCAGTATCTCCATACCGAGCTTATTCCGGCTCTGTTGCTGAGATAATGCTCCGATGGCCCGATGGCGTATGGGCCATCAGAATTTTAGCGATTCACCCTACTGATTAGAGTGTGCCGTCAAATGCCCGGTTGTCTATCACCCCTGGGTAAAACCTGGTGGTAAGGGACAATGAATACTTTTAAATGACTCCCAAACCATGGGAGACAATTCCCATGGTGTGGAGGTCACTTGCTTTTCATTTTTTTAAATAAACTTCCGCTTTGGGAGTTTGTTTTTGAAAAAGCAAAAACATGTTAAAAGTTTAACGAAAGCCAGTCAATTTGAGGGTACTGAACATCAAAAGTTTAATACATTGACAGGAACCATTGTGACGGTGGATCATGCTAATGACTAGAGAGGGGCACAGGGTTGGTGGATACCTCTAAATATGAATGGAGGATGGGTACTCTGTCAATGTGACACAGTGTTTCACTACGTCACCCTGATGGAGTACAAACCATACCCAGTGCTTTTAATCCGACCTTTCATTTCCTAATATCTATTTTTTATAATTTTTTATTTGTGCCGCAAGATTAGCAAGTTAGTAACACATAGTGCAAGCCTGACAGCTCAACAGAAATGTGTAGCTAGTCTCACCATTTTGTATGCATTAAATATAATTTAGTACTGCATTCATAAGTGCGATGTCGGGAATTGCTCATTCTCCGAAGTAAGTAAAAGATCAGACCATGCTCAAGTTCATGCAGTTTTAGAGGGGGCACATGTTTCCTGCGTGCAACGGTTCAGTGGAATGCTGCATGCTGCACCATTATGAGTGCATAGTCTCTTGATCATGGGAGTCACTCCGACACCTCCTCTCCGATGGAGACCCGAAGTGATATCATGCAGGTAGCGGTTGGCGTGGTGTTCAGATGGCAGGAGCAGGCCTCACAAATGTCAAACCTGTGCTTCGTGGTGGAATTATGAATGCCAAGAGTTCCCTGCCAAGGGCAGAGTTTGACCATATAAAGTACCAATCCATGATGGTGGTCTCTCCATTGGGAATTATTAGAAATTCCAAATACAAGATGTGGAAGAGACCCTTCTATGAGGACAATTCCAGTTTAGACACATAATAGGCAGCATTTGGAAAGGCAAGATGTGTTACTAGGAGTTCGTTCCCTGATTATCCATAGTGCATTTCACCACTCCTCTGCACATTTTTGTTCCTGATTTTTCTCAGCAGATTGCATTCTTCCTTTGGCATTGGAGCCGCCATCGCATCGGAACTGCGATGCACCATCCACACCTCCTTCAAAACCTACATTTTTCCTGATGTCTGGAAACATGCAGAAGTCAAGCCCCTTCTCAAGAAACCCTCAGCCGATCCTTCGGACCTCAAGAACTACCGACCAATCTTCCTCCTCATCTTCATGGCCAAAGTCACAGAGAAGACCGTCAAGCCCCAATTAATGAAATTAATCGAAGAGAACTCCATCCTCGACCTCTCCCAATCTGGATTCCACAGCAACTACAGCACCGAGACCGCACTACTCGCCACCACGGACAACATCTGCACCCTCTTCGAACAAGGCCACACCATGGCCTTGATCCTACTCGACCTCTCTGCAGCTTTCAACACCGTCTCCCACCACACTCTCACCGCCAGACTCCATGACCCGACAGGTCAATGCCGTTAGCTCCAGCTGCTTCAACAGCCTCCGCATCCTTCGCAAGACCTTCACATGGATCCCCCCGAATCAAGAAAAAACGTCACGCATGCCCTCATAACCAGCAGACTGGACTACTGAAACTCCCTCTATGCCGGAATCAACAATTCTCTGCTCCGCAAACTCCAGACAATACAGAACACCCCAGCCAAACTCGTCCTCTGCATCCCTCGACAAGAACACATCTCACAACACCTGAAAGACCTCCACTGGCTCCCTGTCGAGGAGACAGTAACCTTCAAGATACTCACCTATGCCTACAAATGCCCCCACAACACCAGACCCCAATACCTCAACAAAAGAATATCATTCCATGTACCCAAGAGAAACCTCCCATCCGCCGACCTCGCGCTCGCCGAAACTGCGCGCATCCGCAGAGCCAGAACTGGTGGAAGAGCCTTCTCCTGCATCATAGCCAAGACCTGGAACAAACTCCCGGTCGGCATCAGACGCGCCCCCTCTCTGCACAGCTTCAGGAAGACATTCAAGACCTGGCTCTTCGACTGACTGGAGCTGCTCACTCTCTCCCCCATCCCCACCCCCAGCACCTTGAGACCCTCATGGGTGAGTAGTGCGCTTAACAATTCTCTAATTGATTGATTGATTAATTGATTGATTGATTGAATTATATTTTTTCACCTGTTTTCCTGCTTAGTATAGTTAACTATTTTTTGGGTCAATTTTATTATATAACCTTTCATTCTAGACCTGTATTTTGCTGGGCTCTTTTCTCCTTCTATATGTCAGCCTTGCTGATAAAGATCTACATAGATTGGCAAAGGATTGCTGAGAAGAGATACCCTTTCCTTGGGTAGTCTCTAAGGGCACGCAGCAGACCTACTTCGTGTAAAGCCTTTGACAGAAAATACATTTCAAATATGCTTTTCCACACCCCTTCACAGCATGTAAATAAAATAAACGAATTATATGTTAACTACTCAATGTATCTGAAAAACGAAGTTTTACTGAAAAGTGATTAAGAGGAGCACTAACTTTAATTAAAAAAGTGTCCTGGCAACCTTAGGAGTGGTTGGGAGAGGGTTTCCATGGAGATCTTTGGTCTTCTGTTCTAATTTTGTCTGATTGTTGCGAAATAAATAAAAACATATTATACAAAAATGTGCTGGCACAACTATTTATCAACTATTTAGGCTTGTGTTTTAGAAGAAAAAAGGGTTCCACAATCATCATTGTTATCAACATACCTCATTCTTGATGAGGCCGTGTGCTGAAACGTAGAGCTTCATTGAGCCGCATCAAGTGGAGTAAATTGGAATTCATTGTCTTGAAGAAACTGTGACATTGTCTAATGCTAATCAGAGTTAAATGAGGGCTTTGCCTTACAAACAAAGATCAGTTGGGAACTTTTAGTCTAACTCATAATGGTTTTTCTGTGGGTGCATGTGACTTAAGGGATGTATTAATCCCTGGTGAGTGGTGTGCCAGGCAGAGGACAAATAGCCGAATCAAGAGATCCTTGCCTGTGTGAGGGGTATTTTGATTTCTGTGTTGTGAAGGGAGATGCCATTGCGCAAGCTCCATTCACAACACTGAAGATTTTCCAGACAGGCACCATGTTTAAAGTGTACATTCAGGAAACTTTTTTTATATTGAGAAAATAAACTCCCAGAGCAAGAATTCGTTACCTCCATGCAAAAAAAAAAAAGAAAACGACGACTCATAAAACTCTTTAATCTTTATTTGGTTTAAAATAAGCCATACAGGATACAACATGAACAATTAAAACATACCACAAATTACACAATAGATTTCATAGCATATACACTTTAAAAATAAATTCCTATTCTAAAAACCACTCAGTGTCATGCTTTCCTATGTCTCATAGCCTGGTTAAAAAAAGCTTAATACAGCCAAACATATTGGTAAAGAATCTAGAGATTCCAAATATAAGAATGCTGGTTTCCACTGATTAAAATTTAATTAAAAAAGGTTCTGGAAACCTAACCAGAAAGCTGTACTAAGTTTACAAGAAAGAATAAAGTGAATAGTGCTCTGTAGTCAGTGACCATCACAAGGGCAGACACTTCTGTCCTGAAATCATTCAGCCAGTTGCTCATTAAATACCTGTCCTAAATAGGACTAAATCCCCTCTACTGGGGCCCATGAGTAGTAAGACATCACTGTGCGTTTAACAATTTCACTGTCAATGCGCTCTCTAATCAATACTTGCTTTCAGTGTTATTTTAATTCAAGTTCTTTTACTATTAAGGAAGAATTTGCATCATAATGTATCATTGGTAAACATATCTTCATATGTGGTTCCCAAATGAAATTAAGCCATGGAATCGTTAAAGGAAAATCAAGTGATAAATAGTCAATTTTAGTTCCCTATTAAATGGTGTCTCCTTTTACGACCATATTGAATGCCAAAGCTGCATAGGTCGCATCTTAATCTCGTCTTTAATACAGAACATCCCTAGTTCTGTATAGCAAACTTAAGAGAGGATGCTGTAGGGAATTTCAAGTATTCTTCTAGCAAAGCAATTCTCAGCTCTTTGTACTTGTTGGCAAGAACCCCTGCGCCTTATGTGACCTTAGATATATATTTGCTATTATGTATAGTCATACTTTCCCTAATCAGCCAATAACCCAGTTTGTTGGTGAAACAGAGCACAGCCTCTGTGGTTTTGTTAAGTCACTGTGTTTTAATTTTTTTGAGGTGGCTTCAATTGCCAAGGTTATTAAACTGTATACACAGATAAGAAGCGTTGCCTCTTAATATATGCATTCCTTTGACAGAAAAATGCAGTAGCCATGGCCTCTCCTTACCACAAATCATAATGTATGATTTCTTAAGGTTAATATTCAGATCTAGATTACCCATACATAATAATCCAGCAATTTTAGTCAGCAACCTTTGTATCCCAAGAGCGGCATCATCTGCATATAGAAATGCAATGATGGGTGGGGTGGGAGGCACCCACTCTAGACAAATCTACCCTTCTTTTAATGATGTCATTTCCAGACTATTTATATAGCGTCAATTTAAAAAGGAGACAGCACACAACATTTCAAACTTCCCCTTCTACTGAAAAAAGATTGGTGCATTCCCCATTTGGGCTGAAACTGACCCTAGTAGTTACATTCTGATAGACATAACTGAGCAGGTGTTAGACCTGGTATCATTGGTGTGGTTTTTTCCCCCTGTATTTTTGCCTCTGCCTTCTGTGTTTTTGCTATGTGCTGAATTTTGTTTTTGCTGGTTCAGATGCTTTGGACACTTTGCCACTGCTGATCAGTGCCAAAGTGCAAGTGCTCCCTCTGTAAATTGTGAATATGGATTGGTGTTTCCATGATTGGCTTATTTGTCTTACTACTAAGTCCCTAGTACAATGCACTGTTTGTGCCCAGGGCTTGTGAGTCAAATGCTGCATTGGCCCTGCAGCACTGAGTGTGCCACCCACACAAGCAGCCATTCAAATGGTTCTCATCCCTGCCACTACAGAGTCTGCATACAGTCTCTACCACCATGTCGACCTGGCAAGTGCACCCACTTGCCACGCCCTAACCTTCCACTTTTCTTAAGTGAGTCACCCATAAGGTAGGTCCAAGGTACCCCTGTGGGCAGAGTGCAGTGTATGTGAAAGGTAGGGCATGTACTGGTGTGTGTAACATGTCCTGATAGTGTACTACAGTGAATTAACATCTTATAAATATAACTTCCCATTGGGACAAGGTAGGAAGGTAAAGTTTAGTATGCCTGAACTCAGAATATAAAGATGCCTCTTTTAGTAAGGATGATTTTTACATTCTGCATTTGGAAATACCACTTTTAGAAAGTAGGTATGTTCTTGCATTCACTGTAGACAGCCACTGGGGAGGTTGAGTTGTGTTCTGCCTTTCCTGGATGAGTCAGGGCTGGGCTGAATAGACCTGGGCTGCATTTAGAGTGGGGGGGGGGGGTTCCCTGCACCTGAATGGGCCTGGTCACCCTTACCCAATGTTGTCTCCACCTCCTGCCGGGAAGCTGGACCAGAGAGGACAGAACTGCTTTTCACTGAGCACAGAGCCTCTCTGCCACAAGAGAACAAAGAGAAATGCTGTATAAATATTGGGGCCCAGACCCCAAAACTTTACATCTTTTCTGGAATTCAAGAGGAACCTGTGCCAAGGAAAAAGTGGGAGAAACTGAAGGAGGAGTACTGTCCCTTTGCTGTGTGCTGTCTGGGGTTGGCCTGCAGTGGCTGTTTATGCTAAGGAAAGGACAAAGACTTTGCTGTGTGCTGTTTCCCCTGCTTGAGGAAGATCTCCAAGGGCTTGAAGTAGAGCTTGCCTCCCGTTCTGAAGTCTCAGGGACACAAAGACTTCACCACCAGCTCCCCTGAACTTCCTTGCTGGGAGTTCTGACCTACCAAGAGGTGCCTGTTGCTGAGTTGGACCTCTGGAGGTTGTTCCTGCTGTGGGGAGCTTGAAAAGAGATGCAACTACGAGAAGCCCAACGCACCCGTACCTGTTTCCATCGCAACGTCACCGTCCGGGAAGAATTTCCACGCCTCGCCATCGTGCCGCTGAAGAAACTGACCACAGTCTGGCCACAGGGGGGGCGTCTGGGAGTCACGTGAACTCGGCGGAACTCGCCACAAAAGACCACAGTCTCACTTATGCCGGCTTCTGAAGCGCCTATCCTATCAACAGCTGACTCCTCTAAACCAAGTACAACGCCCAGCAGCTTTTGTCTTACTGCAACTCAGTGCGATAATTCTTGGACCTTCTCTGGACCGCCCTCCAGGGACCTCCCTTCGTCCCCTCCGCTGAGCCCCCTGAGCAGCAGAGGTGTCCCAGGTTGTACCTGCACTGCTCCGGGTCCCTCCTCTACCACGATTGGGACTCCAGTCGCCATACATCACCACTGCTATAGAAATAACAGTAACCTGGTCCTGATGATGGCCTAAACACTTCAACAGGCCGAAACGCCATCGACTTTTGCAACAAAAATTCCAGCGCTATTTCCTCAAGGATACCCATCTTGTCTCCTTTTGTATATATTATTATTTATTGTCTGGGTATCCCAACTATGTAAATCACACAATTATTTGTGTATTTTTTGTTGCGCCTCTTTCTGATACTGTAGATACTTCCTCACGTGCCATTCAATGTAACGCAGTGCCACTCTTACATATGTTTGAATATATGAAGTTAAATCTGACAAATATATGCATTTACTAAACTCTACTCTATGTTGTCAAAACTTTTCTTGTCTCCCTGGTTTCTCCTTCCACTCCAAGCAATTAATTGTGCTGTTTGAAATTGACCTTTAACTAATACCCTCAGAGACATTGTTGTATGTTAAAGACACTGACGCAGCGCCTGCCCGTGGCTGGAGAAATCATTGCACGCCACATCGAGTGCACCGATCTACGAAGTCCGAGATCATCGCACCGATTCCGACGCAGGCCCTGCCATTGCATCGTGGGACCGCGGCTGCCGCACCGGGAACTGACACATCCCCAATCCCCACGCATCGCACCGGGGCGCCAAATCTACAAAGAGACAGGGGCCGCAGTAAGAAACTGACACATCACCTCCTCGCACAGTAAGCAACCGACATATCACCTCCCCTTCAGTAAGGAACCAATACATCACCTCCCCTGCATGGCAATAAAGGAACCAACGCATCACCTCTCTTGGAGTAAGGAACCGGCGCATCACATTCCCTCTGTGTAAGGAACCGAGGCATCACATTCCATGGGGCTGTTTTTTGTTTATGATTTTGATGCATCCAAGGTACTTTGTGTCGCAGCTATAGTTTGCTATGTACAGAACTGCTTTTACTTTCTAAGAATCGCATTTTGATTATTGTATGTTGGATTTTAGTTGTTTTGGTCTTGTTTGGTTTAGATAAAGAATACTTATTTTTCTAAACTGATGTGGTGTCCATTTGTAGTGTTTTCACTGTGTTACTGTATTTGTGCACAAATGCTTTTTACACTTCCTCTAAGGTAAGCCTGTCTGCTCGTGCTAAGCTACCAAGCATGGGCGGATTTTGCGGATCCACGATTCGCGGATTCAGCGGATTCACGGATCGTGGATCCGCAAAATCCGCGGATTCTGCGGATTTGCGGATTTGGGGGCGGGGCTTCCTCGAGCGTGTGGGCGGGGCCAAACGGACGGGGCTTCCACGCGAGCGCACATGCCTCTTGTGTGTCTAAAAGGTCAGAGACCGATCAGAGCAGCAGATTAAGAGACAGAAGCCCCTGGTCACAGGAACAGCACGGGGGTTGCGCTCGTAAAAGTCAAAGATGCCCAGCCTCCCAACGCTCACGTTTTTTTTTGGGCTGCTGAATGAGTCACTGCATTTGCGCTTCAACTAGTTCCAGCGACCAAGTGTGTGTCACTATGCAATCGCGCCGAAGTGCGCAGGGGTCCCTTGAGTGAAATGTCCATCATAGTGGGTAAATGGCGGGAAGACGGTGCACACCTCGAGTGTGTGGGCGGGGCCAAACGGACGGGGCGTCCATGCGAGCATGCCTCTTGTGTGTATAAAAGGTCAGAGACCGATCAGAGCAGCAGATTAATTATTTAATTGTGCCAGGACCGTCGTGCCCGAATGAACCCTGCCCTTCATATTTATTCAAGAAGACACCACTGTTGAAGTAATTTACGATGGCGCCGGCAAGCTGCCAGCGCCATCCTGCAAAAGTTACTTAATTAGCTTCAACAGGAAGCTCCAACTGCTAAAATAAAGCAGGCGCTCGAGCCCCTGCTGTATCTTATCTGTTAGAGCTTCCTGTTGAAGCTAATTAAGTAACTATTGCAGGATGGGCGCTGGCAGCTTGCCGGCGCCATCGTTAATTAGGCGCGCGCGCTTGAACTTTTGACCGAAAAATCCGCTCCGATCGCGGATTGCGGATTTTCGGCAAATCCGCGAGAGTTCGCGGATCGCGGATTTGCCGAAAATCCGCAAAATCCGCGATCGGAGCGGATTTTGCGCTCATGCTTAGTGAGCAGGGGTTATTTTAAAAGTGTATCCCCATTATCCTAACTAAGAAAAAGGGTCCATACTTGGACAACGGTGTAATCCATTGCCAACTAGAGACCCCCATTTTTAACAGCAGGGAAGTAATAATAATAATAAAAGGTCTTTATTTAGATATAAAACAAATATCTTTAAAAGAGAATTACAGATTTGTATTATTCATACATAGTAAAACAATGCAAACAATCAATTATTAAGACCGCTTCCCAAACAGTAAATGCATACTTAAAATGACCCGTTCTCTCAACCTATTATTTAAACTGTTCTCAGCGCTGGCTGCCTGATAGGTTGAGGTTTTTTTTTTGTGTTTTTTTTGTTGTTTTTTTTGTTGTTTTTTTTTGTTGAAAAGGCATTGATTAGATTAAAACGGATGGGGATAAAGCGGTAGCAAGACTTTTTTGTTTAAAATTACGATAAGCATTCTGAATCAGGTTTGTCAGTCTTATATTTAGGTCAGTGTTATCCGGGCTCAATGCAGCAATAATAGCTTGCCTACAGGTCCGGACCCCCAGCCGATTCCATTCCCCCCTCAGCTTAAGCCTGCATTGGGGGTCGAAGGCGGGGCAGATGCAGACCACATGGAGTAGCGTTTCTGCAGCTTTGCCGCACCCTCTGCAGGTTGTATCCTCTTCCGCGCGGCGCCAGGTGGGAAGGTTTTGCAAAAATCGCCAATCACCCATTCTAATGCTTATAAAGCAGCGTTTTAAGTACAATGAAAAGGGACTAGAAAAGTAAGTGGAGGGGGCTAGCTGATTATAAGAATGAATGACTGCCCACGCGTGGCTTCGTTTTGAGAACAGTGCTTTGTCTGTGATGAGTGATAGCGATCTTATGGTTTTTTAAATTGCAAGTTTAAATGCAGACTGACTAGGATTAAGGGCCCAAAGGCCATCTGCTGAAATTTGTTCGATGCAATTCTTAAAAAGTCGGCCAAAAGTTCCTCCTGGGTTTTTCTCCATTATTTCTTGCCAAACTAGGGACTCTAATGTACCTGAGTTTGATTGTCGTAATTTATGACAAAGATTAAGAAATACCCCTATACAGGAAACATCGTAGTTCAGTAACCCCAACTCTAGTCTGATCTGTGGGGGGGATGCAGAGTGTGGCAACTGGAAAACCTTTTTATAAATCTTTATCCTATGTCGATTCAAAGCAGTGTTTAATTTCCCATTAAAAATCCCTATGCCATACGACAGAGTGGGACCAACTTTCGCTTTCAGGACTTCCAAGAGAGGGGACAGGGTGGGGCCTGAGAGATTTTTTGCAAGCTTAGTTAATGACACCGCGAGCGTTGTTGCTTTAATGGCAATCTCTTTGCGCTGCTTTATGAGGTTGCCTCTGTAGTCCAAGTGGACACCCAGATATTTGTACGAATTGCCTATGGCGAGGCTATTGTTATTAAAAGACCATCCACCACCAGCATATCGCTTTTTCCCAAATACAACAACCTGGGTCTTCTTCAGATTAACTTCTAATTGATTTTTAATAGTGTATTGTAGTAGTGTGTCAAGAAGCCTTTGCAGCCCCACCCTAGTGAGGCTAAATAGAGCCAGATCATCGGCATATAAAAGGTTGCTTAATGCCATGCCTCCTACCTTTGGCGAGTGGCTGTTTACGCCATCCAGGGCACTGGATAAGTCGGCAATGAACAGGTTGAATAAGAGAGGGGCCAGCACGCATCCCTGCTTAACCCCTCTTGTTGTAGAGATTTTTCACGAAAGATGCGTGCCGGACCCCAGCTTTACTCGAACCCAAGTGCGGGAGTGCAGTTGGATTATTGCATTCAATAAATTGTTAGGAATTCCCCACTTCCTCAGCTTTTCCCAAAGGGCCTCCCTGGGGACCCTATCGAATGCAGCTTTGAAGTCGACAAAGCAGCAAAACACAAGCCTAGATGTTAAAAGGGCTTTGTCGACAATAGATGACACCACTAGTAGGTTGGTCATGGTCCCTGAATTAGCGGTGAACCCGGTTTGGTTCATTGGCACCCTGTTGAAGTAATTTGCCCATTGCCTCAGGTCCTCTAGAAGGAGCCCTGCATAGTGTTTTGCCTCGATATCCAACAGGGCTATAAGTCTGTAGTTCTGGGGGGCAGCGCGCGAACCTGATTTGTAAATCGGATGAATAATTGCACCCCGCCACGAGTCTGGGATTGTTGCAGTTCTCAGGGCATAGGTAAAAAGGATAGTTAGCAATCCAGACCAAAAGGTTATGTCTGATTTGAACAAGTTTTGTGGCAGGCCATTAGGGCCAGGTGCTCCATCTTGTCTAGCCTTTGTTATCGCTGTGGTTGTCCAGTCATCAGTCACCGGGTGTGGGTCGTCAAGCCGGTGTGTTGCATCGATGGAGATTAGCCCTTTAATACCAGAACCAGCACCCAATTCTGCTGGGAACAGCAGGGAAGTGATTGTTTCATCTGCCCGAAAGCTCTCATTAACTGCCACAGTTTAGCGTGATTAACGCAATTGAATACACTGCTAAGGGCCATGAAGCCCAAATAGTAAAAAACATTCTTGGCCCTGGTATATTTGCCAATTAAAAGTTCTAGGTTCAGGCACCTCTTCACAGTGCCAACACCCATCATAAACCCGTAATGTAAATCTGATAAAAATTATGTTATCTTCTGCCCATTCTTCCAATTCCCCCAAGGTAACTTTACCAAATAATTTAAATAAAGAATCAAGTAAGGATACGGGGCTGATAATACAAATGATACATTGTATTACCCTTCTTAAAAATGAGTACAATACCTGAACTAAACCATTAATCTGGTTAAACCCCATTCTCTACTGCTCTAACACACGTTGGTTAATGAAGCGGTCCAGAGGTCAGGATTCATTCGCCTTATAGGTGTCAATAGGAACCACATCAGGGCCCACAGCTTTTCCTGAACGCCAACTATTAAGGTCTGCTTGAACGTCTCTCAACTAAAATGTTAATTGGTTATTAAAAACATAACTAAACTAAAGGTATCTTCAGTCCCATAGAAATAGAAGACACAATTTCTGAGTTAAACATTTTGGTAAAGTGATCAATCCAATCTTTTTCTGACACACCCACTACCATAGCTGAGGTTTCCCAGGGCTCTTAAAATAGTGAAATTAATTGTACACCCAAACAAAGTTAGAATCTTTAAGACCGCTCACTCTCAGAAAATTCTCCCAGAATTCTTCTCTCAGTTAATTTTTCCTCTATTCTACTACTTTCTTATATCTGAGTGTAAAACCTCTAATCAAACCTTTACCTCTGTGCTGTGTGAGCCTTCCGGATGAATTAAACCAACCTTTAGATAAGCCCCTCTTGGCTGGTTTGTCTGATGTAAGCATTCTGTCGTCCGTGGCACAGATGCTTTTAAAGGGAACCTTTACGTCTTAATCCTTGCCACCTTCCAGACACCAGCTAAAGAGCTAGTGACTAAATAAACTGTACATTTAGATGAATTTACAATGGCCCATTTAACCCGAATGCCTTTGCCTCTCCCCAATTCCAAATTCCCAACAGACTTTGGGGTCGATTCCGATCCGGTAAAAAGCGCTCCGAATTGCAGTTCGGAGCGTTTTTCCCCGTACGAATCGTACCCGTAAGCGTCCCCGTACGAATCAGCAAGTACGATCCCAACCAAAAGCGCCACTCCGTACGCCTCGTAAAAAACACCGTACAAATCGAAAGTCCACACGATTTGCAGTCGGATGACGCTCCACGCTACGTCCGAACGTAAATAGACCGTGTTTTCCGAACCAGGAAGTACTATTCGTGTTAAACACACTCCGTACAGCTCTTTTGCTACGAGAGCTCAAAACTACCGTAAAACCAGAGTCCGGCACGAACCGCACCCCGGTACGTGACAAACAAGACATGAACGCCATTGTCCGTGTCATCCCAATCCTGTACGGTCACCACCTCGTACAAAGAAACCGACGACGGCGCAGACGGCGAGTACAACAAAGTCCAACATACCTGTACGTGGTGCCACACGCGCACATCTCCATTGCACGACTGTAATGTCTGGGTACGTTGCGCCACACACTCCCGCATATCACCAGTGTAATACGGAGACGTGCCGCACCTACGTCATCGACCTCGGAGTACGGTACGTCACCGCACATCACCAGTGTAATACGGAGACGTGCCGCACCTACGTCATCGACCTCGGAGTACGGTACGTCACCGCAAATCACCAGTGTAATACGGAGACGTGCCGCACCTACGTCATCGACCTCGGAGTACGGTACGTCACCGCACATCACCAGTGTAATACGGAGATGTGCCGCACCTACGTCATCGACCTCGGAATACGGTACATCACCGCACATCACCAGTGTAATACGGAGACGTGCCGCACCTACGTCATCGACCTCGGGGTACGGTACGCCACCGCACATCACCAGTGTAATACAGAGACGTGCCGCACCTACGTCATCGACCTCGGGGTACGGTACGCCACCGCACATCACCAGTGTAATACGGAGACGTGCCGCACCTACGTCATCGACCTCCGGGTACGGTACGTCACCGCACATCACCAGTGTAATACGGAGATGTGCCGCACCTACGTCATCGACCTCGTGGTACGGTACGTCACCGCACATCACCAGTATAATACGGAGACGTGCCGCACCTACGTCATCGACCTCGGAGTACAGTACGTCACCGCACATCACCACTGTAATACGGAGACGTGCCGCACCTACGTCATCGACCTCGGGGTACGGTACGCCACCGCACATCACCAGTGTAATACGGAGACGTGCCGCACCTACGTCATCGACCTCGTGGTACGGTACGTCACCGCACATCACCAGTATAATATGGAGACGTGCCGCACCTACGTCATCGACCTCGGAGTACGGTACGTCACCGCACATCACCACTGTAATACGGAGACGTGCCGCACCTACGTCATCGACCTCGGGGTACGGTACGCCACCGCACATCACCAGTGTAATACGGAGACGTGCCGCACCTACGTCATCGACCTCGGGGTACGGTATGTCACCGCACATCACCAGTGTAATACGGAGACGTGCCGCACCTACGTCATCGACCTTTGGGTACGGTACGCTACCGCATATCACCTGTGTAACTGTGATACGTGTGGAACATACGTCTGCTATGTCAGTGTAAGTGTAAGAGGTGTGTAGAAAACACACCTAAAAGTGCCCAGCAGCATAGGGTGTGTGTGGCTAAGACCCCCACCAGTGCCCAGCAGGGCCCAGCATTGGAGTGTGTGTGTGGCTAAGACCCCCACCAGTGCCCAGCAGTGCCCAGCATTAGAGTGTGTGTGTGGCTAAGACCCCCACCAGTGCCCAGCATTAGAGTGTGTGAGGCTAAGACCCCCACCAGTGCCCAGCATTAGAGTGTGTGTGGCTAAGAGCCCCACCAGTGCCCAGCAGTGCCCATCATTAGAGTGTGTGTGTGGCTAAGACCCCCACCAGTGCCCAGCAGTGCCCAGCATTAGAGTGTGTGTGTGGCTAAGACCCCCACCAGTGCCCAGCATTAGAGTGTATGTGGCTAAGACCCCCACCAGTGCCCAGCAGTGCCCAGCATTTGAGTGTGTGTGTGGCTAAGACCCCCACCAGTGCCCAGCAGTGCCCAGCATTAGAGTGTGTGTGTGGCTAAGACCCCCACCAGTGCCCAGCATTAGAGTGTGTGTGGCTAAGACCCCCAACAGTGCCCAGCAGTGCCCAGCATTAGAGTGTGTGTGTGGCTAAGACCCCCACCAGTGCCCAGCATTAGAGTGTGTGTGGCTAAGACCCCCAGCAGTGCCCAGCAGTTAAAGCGAAAACATACCATTGTTAACCTCATTACCATCAGGAAATAGACACATGTTACTATACCCAAATTTGAACATCACACCAGCTCCCAGGCACACAGCAGTCACAGACATTATCAGACAAACTAAAGTACAGAAACTGAAAAAAATAGCTTTATTCAGCTGGTTCAAAATTGAAAACGCAAATAAAAGTCTTCGCTCACAGAAGGCCAATGGCCAGTCCAAACAAGTCAGATAAACAGTTTGTGCCTTCATGGATGTTCTCACACCCAAACTTGCCTGCACATGGAGTTCAATCCGCTGTGGAAACTTTGGGGGCATCATCTGTGGAATCCTCCGGCACCGCATGGACATGAGAGGGAAGGACAGGTGGAGTGGGTGCAGGTGTTGTGGATTCATCCCCACTGGCCGGTGCATCGCAGAAAGTAGCAAGATAAACTTGGCTGCACACTTCAGCCAGTTCGGAAAAACTACCACCTGAACCCGGGGACACATTGGGGGTGGAGGTAGAGGGCTGTGAGTCTGTTGTCCTTGGTCTGTGGATGCGTGTGTGAGGTGTGTCCCCTCTCCCTGTGGGTGTGCCTACATCCCCTTGAGATTGGGCGCGTGGAGATTTGAGCTTTTTCTGCCGTGTGGGTGTGCTGGGTGTGTCTGTTGTTGTGTCTGACCTGTGGCGTCTGCGTGTATGTTGGGTAGGTACGGGAGAGGCTGAGGTGGATGGGTCTGAAGGATGGGGGGGACAGATGCTGCTGGGTGTACAGAGCTGCCGTCAGTGTTGACTCTATGGCAGCCACACTCCGACATAGATCAGACATGGCAGATGACATGCCCTCCATGAACGACAACAACTGTGTAATGAGTCGTGTATGTTCATGGAGGACAGTCAGCATGGATGTCTGACCTACTACAATCTGCCGGAGTAGGTCCACAGACTCAGCACTGAGGGCAGCAGGGGACACAGGGGCAGGTGCTGCGGTGCCGGGAACAAAGGAGACACGGGGGCTAGCACGGACCCTAGGGACCCTAACAACTGGGAGGGTGGAGATGGTACTGGAGGAGGAGAGGCCAGCCAAAGATGAAGAAGAGACCATTGCTGCATATTCCCCCTCCTCCTCAGAGTCTGATTCCGAGCCGTCCGCATGGTAGGATATGTCAGTCACATAGGGTCCGGTCTGCAGACTCTCCTCACCCTCCGTGCCACTGCCTCCCTCTGACTCCTCAAAGCAGGTGGCACTGTCGCTGGGTCCCTCTGCCTGGTCCGCGCCTGTGTCTCCTCCAGAGTCTGGTGATGATGCTGTTGGCAAGGAGAATAAGAAAAACATATCAGTCACCTGTACACATCAGACATATCAGTTACAAATTATTTGGGCACATTTCTAAACATGGCATGCATCATGAGTCACATACCACTGAACTCTGCACAATGCCAAGCCTAGTCTTGGGCAATTGTAAGAGACACAACGCTCAATGTATAGTAGGATACAAGTAACAGGCAAGGTAAAAACTTGTATGAGAGACACAATGATGAGCCACTGCCTGACAACAGGATAGCTGATGATGAATCACAGTTCATTTGCCCACCCTGCCACCCAAATCCAGACCTGGTCATGTTTGATTCGCTTTGACCTTGGGCCACATGGGAAAAGTCCTGCCTGAACTGCCATGTGATGCCATCCTTGGACCTGAACCAAGTGTTCCATCACCTCACACTGGCATCACAGATGTCTACACCCAAAGTCACATTGTGTGGCTGACCATCAATATTATTTACAAACAACATGCAACATATTTTGAGAATATGCACACACACACTGCCCAGTGTGAGTATGCACAAGCCAAAATTAGTGCACATGTACAGTGTGCACCTGTAGCTAACACATGACAATAAGAAAGTGTACCATGGACAAAGGCCACTGAGGCTGACTCGTGCAGAAAACAAATGTTGAGACTCAAGATCAGTGCCAAAATATGAAGAAGGGCAGACACAGTGCACATATGGTGCTACATGTAAGGTACCAACAGGTGTCACAGACCCCCCTCCAACATGATGATGTGCAAAGGAAGATGCATACTAAGACATTGCACCATAGGAGTACATGTGAAAAACAATCATTAGCCAAAGCGCTGGTCAAATGTGGAGTAGGGCAAGGCATGTAAAGAAGCATCTGCTGAAACTGGGCCATTCTTATGCCAATGCATAAAGTGCCTGTCTGACCACACCAATCCAACTATGGGAGTGTTACCATGCCTCGGAGCGCTGCAGGTAGCATGTGACACACATGACAACAAACAGACATGTACCTACCCCCTTCTTGCTGCTGTCCCTCCTGCAACTGCCTATGGAGGTCTGGGAACACCACTTCCAGGACCCGGAGCATGTGGGGGGTGAGGTGGCGGGTGCCGCCATGCCGGCTTGGAGCTTCCAGCTTCAGCTGTACCCTGGTGATGCGTCGGGTCCAGCACCGGATGTCCTGCCACCTCTTCTTGATGTTTCTGAGCCTCCTGCGAGGCCCCCCCTCACTCCTGACAGCCCTGGCGATGTCCATCCAGATTTCACCCTTCTCATAGGCAGATACCTGTCACGAATGTAAAGTAAAAGAACATCAGTACACCTGGTCCATGTTCCAAAGACACACATATGTGCACAAAATACTTGAGAACAACAGGGCATCGGATGCTCCACACACTTGCATCATTGTCCAGGAGTATGTGGCCTGTGGCATGTGGCCTGTGAGCAAACAGAACTGCACTACATGCCATTTAAAGGCTACAGATTACATAAGGGGTGCAAACCACTCTTTGAGCATGGCACTCACTGAGCAATGTATGCTACATCAGGGGGCACTGCAGCACGTGACATGCAGTCACACACCCCACTACAACAAATAACCCTCTTCACACAACACTGTACACACTGGCACTCACTCACAACAACATAGCATCTATCCACTATACATACACAGTGGCTATAGTGTCACACACACAACAGGTGCACACTCCAAGGTAGTGCACACATCACTCACCTGCTCCTCTGGTATCCAATACATCTTGCTGTAGTTAGGCAGGAGGGCATCCAGCAGGGCCTTGTTCTCACCATCACTGAATGCAGGTGCCCTCTCCATGCTCAGCTAATCAGGGTCCAGAGGATACAGAGACAGCAGCTGCGTTTTCCACTCCAATGTTGTGCAGGCAAGTGCCCTCCCACAGCCACATGCTGTCTTATATTTGTGCTGCAGAGGGTCTGTGAGTCCAAGGAGTAGTGTGTGATAGGCCACCATAGTTTGCATCCTATATTTCATCCAATCATGTCACACATAAGGCCATTGGTGGTGTGGAGTGGAAAAACGATGGATTTGGGCCCAGATCTTTGGACTGGGGTGAATGTGTGACATTGATCCACATTCTGTCCATCATTGTTGTGTTTGCAGTTACCGCTCTAAGTGTACTGGGGATGCTCAGACGTGAGTCCCAGGCACTCCACACCACTGGAATCAAGCTAGCCGGGCTGAAGAGAGGTGTTACCTCGAAACCGGGCCGGTCCTCGGATGCTTGTTTCCGTTCTGGGAAGGACATGGCTTTTGTAGTTCGGACTGGACTGTTCCCATGGGGCACAGGGTCAGCGCTGATTTGCATATCGCCATTGTCTAACCCAGGGTGGTGTGGAGTGGAAAAACGATGGATTTGGGCCCAGATCTTTGGACTGGGGTGAATGTGTGACATTGATCCACATTCTGTCCATCATTGTTGTGTTTGCAGTTACCGCTCTAAGTGTACTGGGGATGCTCAGACGTGAGTCCCAGGCACTCCACACCACTGGAATCAAGCTAGCCGGGCTGAAGAGAGGTGTTACCTCGAAACCGGGCCGGTCCTCGGATGCTTGTTTCCGTTCTGGGAAGGACATGGCTTTTGTAGTTCGGACTGGACTGTTCCCATGGGGCACAGGGTCAGCGCTGATTTGCATATCGCCATTGTCTAACCCAGGGTGGTGTGGAGTGGAAAAACGATGGATTTGGGCCCAGATCTTTGGACTGGGGTGAATGTGTGACATTGATCCACATTCTGTCCATCATTGTTGTGTTTGCAGTTACCGCTCTAAGTGTACTGGGGATGCTCAGACGTGAGTCCCAGGCACTCCACACCACTGGAATCAAGCTAGCCGGGCTGAAGAGAGGTGTTACCTCGAAACCGGGCCGGTCCTCGGATGCTTGTTTCCGTTCTGGGAAGGACATGGCTTTTGTAGTTCGGACTATACTGTTCCCATGGGGCACAGGGTCAGCGCTGATTTGCATATCCCCATTGTCTAACCCAGGGTGGTGTGGAGTGGAAAAACGATGGATTTGGGCCCAGATATTTGGACTGGGGTGAATGTGTGACATTGATCCACATTCTGTCCATCATTGTTGTGTTTACACATAAGGCCATGACACACATATGCATGGTTTGAAAACTGAGCCAGAGCTGAACAACAACTTTTGCAACATTGTATACTTTTGCCCAACTGAATTTTCAAGAACACCTGTAAGAGGCTCAAAACTCTCTGTATCCATGACAACCTGGCTGCATTCTGATCATTCCACTGTTCCCCTAGATGTTCCCTATGTATTTATTTGATTACCCACACAAGTACGGTGCGATTGCCGTTCCAAATGCAACCCATTCAATGGTGAAACGAGGCGTACACACGCACGTACCATTGGGGTACGCTGTGCTCGCGTATGGCTTCAATGCAATAGGGAAACGAGGCGTACACACGCACGTACCATTGGGGTACGCTGTGCTCGCGTATGGCTACAATGCAATAGGGAAACGAGGCGTACACACGCACGTACCATTGGGGTACGCTGTGCTCGCGTATGGCTACAATGAAATAGGGAAACGAGGCCTATACACGCACGGACCATTGGGGTACGCTGTGCTCGCGTATGGCTACAATGAAATAAGGAATTGAGGCTTACACACGCACGGACCATTGGGGTACGCTGTGCTTGCGTATGGCTACAATGCAATAAGGAAACGAGGTGTACACACGCACGTACCATTGGGGTACGCTGTGCTCGCGTATGGCTACAATGCAATAGGGAAACAAGGCGTACACACGCACGTATGATTGGGGTACGCTGTGCTCGTGTATGGCTACAATGCAATAGGGAAACGAGGCGTACACACGCACGCACGTACCATTGGGGGGTACAGTGCGTTAGACATGCTCAAGTGAACGCTTGTGTATGCTGCGTTCCTGACCTCCTTCATGTCACCATTGGGAGAGTGACCCCCGGAAATCACATTGCAGGGATGTAGTCTAGACTCATGTTGACCATGTGGATGCATACATCAGCATGGCATCCTTACATCAGCAGGCCCCAAGTGGGGCAGACATTGAAGAAGCACAGGGACTGTGACCTTGTGGCTCAGTTGATGTGTGAAGAGCTGTTGAGACATGTCATTAATCATTGTGCACATGTGTATCACATACATTCAACACTTCGCACCTGAGTAACGTCTGCAACATATTGTGATGCACATCAACACTGGAATGGCACACCATTCAGTACAGGGAACTGTCACATGATGACAGCAACATGCCCACTGTCACAGATGTCGAATTGACGCACAGCATGACCCTGTGTGACCACGTCATGTGTGTGCCATATGCGACATTGTGCATGCTGTTTGCATATGAGAGAAACAGGTCAGTATTAAATTTCTCACCTTACAATATCCCCAAGTGTCAGACTGGATCTGCCAATTTCGGCTTAGCAGTACCCTTGTGTGTCGGTAGGCATTGTCTGCGGCTCCGCGTGTGTCATTGGCGTTGTGTGCGCCATGATGACGTTGTCTGAGTACTCATACGTCGCCTCCGCGTGCTCACGTCAGGTCCTTTTTTTTCACACCAGCAGCGCAGTTCCCGTATAAATGTAACCTTACTCATTTTGTTTCAAATCATAGTACGATCACTTCTGATAATTTAACTTGGATTGTCCGACTCAGGACGGTGCCAATAGGGATGGCCGTTTCCAAGCCTGTGAGGATTGCGACCGACTGATGTCGGTGACTGACCCTCACCGTCTGTGTCAAGCACGGCAACAAGTGCTGCTCTGACTGCCGGGCCCAGATATATGAAGCTAGGTGGGAGTGGTCCCGCAAGTGGATCGGATTCCAGCAGTTGGCCCAGCACCGCAATAGCTCATGGTCTGGACGTAGGTCGAGTGCCGGGGTGTGGGGTTTGAGCCATCAGAGCCCCGGGATTTGACATCACTCCTCCAGGGCAAAGTCGTCAGGTAACCACAAGAAGTCAAAGAGACGTCATCGCACTTCTAACTCACCACAATGCATTTGCAATGCTGCACGGGATTTGGGTGACACCGCCCACGCGGCTCCATCAGATTTGCAGCCGTAGTAGCCTGCACCACGACCTCTGGTCCCTGGCCAGCATGCGACGCAGGAGGAGTTAGTGCGCTTCCTCATGGCCATGATGTCCCTCACTCCACCGACGGGCTACGCCTCGGCTTAGGGCCCAGCGGACCCGTCTGGGGGCACTAGCAGGTCTTGTGCTTTGGCCCCGACGCTGTCTCTTGCTTTGGCTCTGATGCTGGCGGCGCCTTCGTCCCCGCACCGCTGGGCCACACTGGATCCGATAGGTGATCCTGGTCCTCGCTGGTTCACCTCACGACCTCACCAGCAACAGTCCCCCAGGTGTCACCCTCGGCGCCGTCCGCGGGTGGTGATGTCCCCGATAATACACACACTATTCAGCTCCGGCGTGGGAACGGCGCGGCAGAACATCGCTTTTAATGCTGCATGGGGAGTTTAACTTCAACGAGCCGGGCACATCTTTTGACAACCCTGATTATCAGGGAATGGGTGATAAGGAGTATTGGGAGGGTTCTGAAGACCCACTGACACATGAGTGCCAGTCCCAAGACGAATGGACAGGTGGACTGGGGGATGCGAGTGGTCTGGACACCTCGCCAGACACTGGTAATGTCTCTAATCCAACCGTGTCTTTGGAGGAGCGAGCAACGTACAGTGTTGTGTGTACGTGGGTGGCCAAAGCCTTGCCCCTTCACCTCCCCGTTGCGCCCGTGAGGACCAACCTCCTCACTGAGGTCCTTAAACTGCAGTCAAGCTCGGCTGAGCCTCTGCAGCCGTTTCATGAGGCATTGACTGACGCTATTTTGGCCACTATGTCCAGGCCCGCTGCAGGTTTTGCTGTAGATAGGCACGTTGCCAGACGCCCACACCCGTCCCCGGACGACCCATGTTTCCTGTCCTCCCACCCCACCCCAGAGAGCATGGGCATCCAGGCCTCCAAATCACAGACCGCATTCCCGTTTGCTCCGCTGGACAGGGTATCCAAGAGGTATGAGCAGTACGGAAAGATGGTATCATCCTCCCTGAGTCTGGGACTGAGGTCTTCCAACATCACATGCCTCTTTGTCCGATACACACACCCTCTGTGGGACACGTTTGTGGAACTGCTGCCAGAGTGCGCGTTGTAGGTACGGGCAATACTTGGCCAAGCCCTTGTAGAATGCCGATCAGCGGCACGGTATTCGATCCGGTGTGGGCTGGATAGCACCGACTCACTGGGCAGAGCGATGGCATCCACGGAGGCGATTTGTTGTAAAGCCTGGTATGTATTCCAATGTAGGAATATGGTACTAAATACTGTTCCTTACAGATATTTTGTTACCAAAGGTAAGTAACTTGTTCATACTGTTCAGTATATCTGCTGTAGGAGCATCTATGATGGGTCCTTGCCGTGATGACAGGGTTTCACATGTACGCACACCATGCCACTTGTGCAAATGAACCGCTCATATGTGTGATGGCATCACAGACCATTTGTCACAAATCAAACATTTCTGCTGTCTGATGATGTCCATGTATTAGTTTTGGAAATATCACACCGCTATAGGAATATGTCAGATATGTGCAAATGATGGCACGTGTGATGTGGGTGTGTGTATTGCTATCAGCTGTCTGGATGTGCAGACAAGCTCCTAATGCAATTCATGTGACGTGTGTCACTGACGTGATACATTGTCATGCTCACTCAGACCTTCCCCTCAGATCA
Organism: Lissotriton helveticus; assembly: GCF_964261635.1. Classification (NCBI taxonomy): domain Eukaryota; kingdom Metazoa; phylum Chordata; class Amphibia; order Caudata; family Salamandridae; genus Lissotriton; species Lissotriton helveticus. The sequence goes on along the minus strand of NC_136063.1, from coordinate 594,201,038 downwards.
TTTGTATGCATGTAATATCCATTCAACAGACCACAGGTCTTTTACTTTTCACTGAGGAGTGGCTGGCAGCTGGCACATGTTTCCTCAGTGTGTATCCCACGCATAACTCAAATTCGTCTAGATTTGTTGAACCAGTGTTGCTTGTGCCATGTACATAGTTATTGTCTTTGTCTGACAGTTGTACACATGTTCTACTAAATATGGTTTGCAGGGCACCCCCTCTGGAAAGGCCGTTGCCAGACTTGGAAACCATGATGGAACGTAATTGCATACGGCGTTACCGCTTCTCCAGACAGATGATCAAGGACCTGACGGACAGGCTGGAACAACACCTGCAACCACGACACAGGTATCCAACTGCGCTGACACCCAAGGTAAAGGTGATGGCAGCCCTACATTTCTTTGCCACAGGTACGTTCCAATTTACCATAGCTGATGTGGGAGGGATGTCACAAACAATGTTTAGCCGGGTATTAAGCGATGTATTGGCAGCTATGTTGCTGCACATAGATGAATTCATTACATTCCCTACTCCAGAACAGTTGACACATGTCAAGGGGTAATTCTATGCCCTGGGACGCATGCCACATGTAATTGGTGCAATTGATGGTACCCATGTTACTCTGGTGCCACCACAGGCTCAGGAGCAAGCGTACCGCAACAGGAAACACTACCACTCGATAAATGCCCTGGTGGTGTGTCTTGCCAACATGCTTATCTCACATGTTTGTGCACGTTTCCCAGGATCGTGCCACGATGCATTCATCATGAGGCGTAGCAGGGTACCACAGATGATGCTGCAGCTGCACAACCATCGGGCATGTCTTGTTGGTGGGTAAACTCTGTTAGCCATGTATGTCAGTATGTCAAAACTTCATGAACTGCATCATATTACACACTCATTTCCATGATGTCAATTTGCAGGAGACGCAGGATATCCAAACATGCCGTGGCTAATGACTCCGCTACGCAACCCCAGGACAGCTGCAGACCAGCGGTACAACAAAGCTCATGGGAAGACCAGGCGGGTGATTAAGCGAACATTTGGACTCCTGAAGAGCCGGTTCAGGTGCCTGGACAAGACAGGCGGAGCCCTCCAATACACCCACTCAAGGTGTGTGACATCTTCACCGTGTGCTGCATGCTACACAACATGGCAGTGGAGAAGGCCGTGCCACTCATCCTTGATCCTGATGAGCTGGAACATCCGCCCATTGAGGATGAAGGCCTTGCCCAGGATGCCAGTGACGAGGAGGATGAAGATGATATCCGGAGTCACCTCATCCGCAACTTCTTTTCATAAAGAGTCATAGGTGCATTTTGGTAAAATATGTACTATAGAGTTGCATGGGTAGCATGCTGTGTTACTGACTGTATGCAATGTCACTTGGATGTTTGTTGTGCAGTGTCACTCAGGTGCAGATGTAATGTAACACACATACGTGCTATGTGTGTACTTGGAATGTACAGGTGTACTACAACATCAGGCTATTCAACAGGACAATGTCAGAATGACTTTATACGGAACTTGACCCCTTGTGTGCCTCTGATCCCCAGCTCGCCCTGCCTGTTGTCCGTTGATGTCATCGTGGTCAGCCTGCTATTGTTCATTATGATTGCAACGTCAGCCGAATCAACGGAGCATGCATGGACATTTGGAAAAGTCAATTTGGGTAAGGACTTATATGAGGCTGTTTAGCGTTGGTATGGTTTCTATTGTGTGGTACATGTTCATGCGCATGTTGTTAGACCATGCATACATGCAACAACATCATGTATCTTATTACATGTAGGCCCACTCCCATGACAGGATAGTCACCCCATCTGACAGTCATCTGTCGTAGTTTTAGACTCTGGTGAATGCATCAATGTGTGTAGACATTGACACTGCAACATTGCATATACCATGGTTTGACATTGTGTTAGAGGTCACAACCACGGACTCTGTGGGGGATTGCAGCCTCACTGTGTGCATTAGAATGTGTCTGGATCCTCACCTCAACCTTGTGGGCCAGTCCAGTTTGTTAACAAAAAAACCATGTCGTGTAGGTGTGGCCCAGTGTATGTTCCACATGTTAAGACAACTGTCCTGTGATTCTGTTCGCATGGATGCATTGCCCCTTGTTGCAGTATGTCATGTCACTGTCATGTCGTTACCTCAGTGCAGGTTGAGAATACTGCTACGCCAGCCTTCACAGTGAGTAGCAGTTCATTCACATGATGCCATGTATGTTTAGCAGTAGACATGACAATGGTGGGATGATGCATATGTGAATTATTGTGTTGCACCAGTGGAGTGCGGTCATTCACATGATTCTCTTGTCCCGTGCAGCATTTCTGTGCGACGGTAGGGTTTATTATGTGGCTTGGATCAACATCACTTGCTGTTGAGTTATTTTCAACCTGCTTGTCATGTTTAGCAAAAGACTGGCTACAGAGTGCCTTCATTGCATGTAGGTCATTAGCTTCCTCATCATATCTGATTATTACAGCTGTTGTGGGTGATGTCAAGTTTGCCTACATGGCCCTTACGGGTACACATTAAACAAATACAGATATTACACTTTGCGTAAGTAGCATTGCCATATATTTTAATTTGTTTGTAGGGTCCACATCATCAGACACTGTGAATTAGTTTTTGTCCACATAGATCTCGTTGCATAGTAGCAGACTTGTGAGCGTTACACAAGACTCAAATAGATGACAGACTGTCCTAGGTTTAATGTGTCCATGTTACAGCATCGGATCTCATGTGATAGCATAATGAGTGATCTCAAATTGGCTACAGTCGTTGCACTTCACAGGTGTGACTGATACAGTGTATCTCATGAGGTATTTGTAGTGTCAGTGACATGAGAAAGTACTCCTAATGGTTATTTGCCTCTGTTTCAGGTCTCCCTCCCTGCAGTTCCCATCCTCTCCTTCCCTCGCCTGATCACCCTTTTGTGTCTGTCATTTGTACTCAGACCAAGGGGCTATTTGGAGGTGGAACCCTTTGAGCATCACACCACTCTGATGAAGAAAGGTACGGCCAGTCCCTGGCAGGCTTGTAGCGATTCGTTCTGCTGCATTACAGGTGACATCATTCATAGTCTTTTTTTATCTTCTTGCCAATGCCAATGCCAATGACCATGTATGTTTGATAATGCTCCATGGGCTCCCAAGGTAAATCATCATGTTGTGCATGACGTGTGATTTCAACAGATTTTTGTGCCTCCTTGATGTCAACGCACATGTCTTTCTAATGTGCATGTATACTATATGGCATGAAGTAAGCTTATTCTTGTTATGTGTTTACGTGTACAGTGACAATATGCATGGTGTTGATTAAGGCTAAAGTACTATATTGTGTGTGAGGTAGATGGCTGTGTAGCTGCTGTTTAGCTTGGAACACACTACCTGTAGACTACACCTTCTGACGCTGTGTGTCCTGTGCCCCACTTGTCCCTAAGGGGCCTGATCCTGTGACCGTGATCTTTGGTGATTACTGTGCCATTTTATTTGCAGTGACCCTGAGTGAAGCAGACACTCCTGCATTCACATACACATGTCACTTTGTGGCTTGCCAATGCCCTTGTGGTATGTGCCTGTTTTGCAAGTTGTCACACCCCTCCTGCAGTCATGTCTTCACTCATTCCTGCTGCTGCATACACAACCACAATGCAGCGCACACTATCCAGGACCACACACGCCTACAGGATACCCCTCCTTCCATCTATTTGTAGAGCATGCTCCAGCCTCCCTACACACAGAGAACACCAGACAATCATCCTCCTGGTATCACAATGCCTCAAACTCACCCATTACAGCTTCTATGCCTGTGTGTGCAACACATACTGGCAAGAATATGCTGAGCCACATGACAGTGTGTCTACGTACCACCAGGTCATGTGCCTTGTACAGCACACACACACCTTCCATAGGCACAATATTGTACAGTGTTACCTTGTCAACACCACAGCAGCAAAACTCGCCTTCCTTACAGTCATGTGGCAGTACACGACCTGGTCACACCACTTCAACATAGCCATCACAGTCAGTCAAGTAGCCACAGGGGACACACACCATGACCACGTCTCTTGGGTGTGGTGTGATTTGGCCATTCTGGTGTAGATAATTGTCAGACGTGGCTAGTTGTTCTAGATGCGTTGCACCCATCACAGGAGTTAAGTACTTGTAGCTCCATAGGGGGAGGTCACGTAATCAGGTGAGCTTGGGTAGAGTGCTACAGCCCATTGCCCACAGTCTGTCCTGCCACCCTTGTCCTGTGCGCCATTCATCACATCCACAGTACAGCAGCATGCTGATGATAGTTCACATACCTGAGGACACAGATGTAGGTACTCCCTACGTGGACAACTAGCTTTTTGACACTGATCTATACACCTCCAAGTGACTCTCCTGTGCCTGTCTGTAATTGCAGTTTTGTGATCCAAACCCCCCTCCAGCATTTACTATCTATCACAGGTGTGTGTTTCCATCCATGTATCTAGTTGTTAGAAAATTGTGACCTATGTGTGTCCTCACCCGGACTCAGATCCAAGTGTGTGGATGGCTGCAGTTTTTTGGATACTCTTGCATTTCATACATTTGCACACACATTTTTTTTATACTGTGGGTACAAGATAACTCAACAAATGCGTATGATGTTTGTTATATTTATTGGGTGATCTTGTGCAGGAAACGTGAGTAGGTGCTGTACAGAAAGGGGGGGAATCCAAAGTTCACTGCTGGAGATGAGATGCCTTACAGTTTGAGTCAACAGAGTCTAGGCCACAGTGCTTGGCATCATTGGGCAGACTGTGACCAGCAAGTCCATGTGGGAGAGTCTCATAGGTGATGCTGTTGCACCCAAGGGCAATATGCCAGGTCAGGTGTCCTGGGAGTTGTGCATGCCCCACTGCCTCTCAACGTCTTAGCCGTGGACGACCCTTCTTCCTTGGGGGACCCTCACGTGCAGGCATGGACGATGCATGGGACGCTACGTCAGACAGTTCCACCTCCTCCTCCTCCCTCCCTGTGGCTGGTGTTGCACTTTGCCTTGATGTAGCTGGCCTGGTGACACAGGGAGGGTGCTGCATGTTGGCAGCAATCTGACGTAGTGATTGGCTCATTTCCCGATGCACCGTCAAGAGCTCAGCCAGACTTGCCTCCACCCGTCCATAATGTTGTTCTTGCCTGGCATTTTGCTCAGCCTGCTGTTCTTTCACCTGGTTGAGGGCCTCCGCTACCTGGCTTACCTCCCTGGTGTCCCGCCGGTATGCCTCCAGGATGTTAGTCAGTTCAGGCATACCGGGCCCTGCAGCTGACTGGCCAGAATATCGCCTCCGCCTTGCGCCACTCCCACCACCCTGACCCACACGAGCACAGCCTGCGCTTGTGGGCACATCCGATCGACGGGCCCCCGAGTGCTGGCAGGGTGGATGTTGTCTGCCACCTCAGGGGTGCCTGACAAAGGGTGTCCCTCATTTTCAGACAGGCTCTCTGGTGGATCATGGGCATGGCTCTGACCTGTCTGCTGGGATGTGGTGGGAATGCTTCCGGTGGTTGCCACAGATGTAGCTGGGACAGTTGCTGCAGGGGTTTGGGATCCATAGGAACCAGGTTGGTTGGGGTCATCCACAGTGCATTGAGTGGCGTTGCTGTTGGTGGGGTCAGGGTCCTGCTGAGCCTGGGACTGGGATCCTTCTCCACCCTGGTTGGGGTGGTCTCCACACGTTGCCCTGTGTGTGGGATAGACAGACACTGTTAATGCTCTATCAAGTGACATCTTAATTTGTTAGCCATTATCAGCATCACAGTTTCACCAGCTCTATATTGTTGTCATTGTTCAGTTGTGTATGTAGTGGTAGCAAATTGACATGTACTCAGGGCTATTTTCCTTCTTCCATTCTCTTGACAATGACTGACACAGCCATTGCTGTGTCTTGTCTTGCCGGCACAACACATATACAGCAGTGCTCTGTTTCATGCAACATCCAGGAACAGTGTAAATCCTTATGCCTGCGTCAAGCATGCACAGAGTTTAGATGCAGCATGTTCATGTAAGAGACAGAGCATTATTTATTACGATAAATTCTTCTACTTTGGATAGGTGTTGCTGTTCCGTGATGGCCAACCAATGCCAACACCCCTGGACCTGTACACCCACTTCTAGATCATGGCTTTAGAACGTGGCACTTTTCCAAGACGCATCACCTTGTCAATACCCATGTCCATGTTGGTACTTAAGTGCATCCACAACGTTCATAAGATGGTGCATGTGCATTGTGTGAGAGGCACAATGGACTGGAGCATCTGCAATGTGCATGTTAAAGTTGTATGCGTATTCATATGAGTGAGTGTTTAGTTGTGGGACATGACAATTGTGACAGTGTTGCACTCCATTGCCTGTCCCCAGGGGATACATTTCTGTAAGGGGGGTGTGTGACAGGCCATGCTAGTAGTTTGAGTGTGATTTGCAAGCGTCCATCATTCGTGATTTTGCTGTGCCCTCATGTAGCATGATGGCATAATCGTGGTTGTGGGTTCCTGCACAGGATGTCTGACCTTATCCTGGTGTTTGTGTTTGCAATGTTCACAGGAGGGACTTGAGCTGCCTACACCTGGGCCCATTGTGTACTACAGAGCTTCCCAAACTGTGTGTCCTGACACAGTACTGCGTCGCCTGCAAATGGTGGGTGTGTCGCAGGCACTTAGTACATGACTGCTGGTAATTAGGAGACATCCCTGGACACTCTGCTCTATGGTCTTAATAAGGCCTGTGCAGTGCTCGGGTGCAACTGAGCGTGTGTGCCCAGGAAGCTGGGGTGAGGTGACAGAGGGAGGAAAACTGAGGGAGGGATACAGAGGGAGGAGGGTGACAGAGGGAGGGAGTCAGAGGGAGGGAGACAGAGGGAGGGAGACATAGGGAGAGGGAGACATGGGGAGAGGGAGACAGAGGGAGAGGGAGACAGGGATGGAGGGAGTAAGAGGGAGGGAGGGAGCCAGAGGGAGGGAGCCAGAGGGAGGGAGACTGAGGGTGACAGACACAGGGAGACAGTCAGAGGGAGGGAGACAGAGGGAGGGAGACAGAGGGTGAGGGTGACAGAGGGAGAGGGAGACAGGGATGGAGGGAGTCAGAGGGAGGGAGACAGAGGGTGACAGACAGAGGGAGGGAGACAGAGGGAGGGAGACATAGAGGGATTGAGACATAGGGAGAGGGAGACATGGGGAGAGGAAGACAGAGGGAGGGAGACAGAGGGAGGGAGACAGAGGGAGAGGGAGACAGAGGGAGGGAGACAGAGGGTGACAGACAGAGGGAGACAGTCAGAGGGAGGGAGACAGGGGGAGGGAGACAGAGGGAGTGGGAGACAGGCATGGAGGGAGTCAGAGGGAGGGAGGGAGACAGAGGAAGGGAGACAGAGGGTGACAGACAGAGGGAGACAGTCAGAGGGAGAGGGAGACAGGGATGGAGGGAGTCAGAGGGAGGGAGACAGAGGGTGACAGACAGAGGGAGGGAGACAGAGGGAGGGAGACATAGAGGGAGGGAGACATAGGGAGAGGGAGACATTGGGAGAGGGAGACAGAGGGAGGGAGACAGAGGGAGAGTGTGACAGAGGGAGAGGGAGACAGGTATGGAGGGAGTCAGAGGGAGGGAGGGAGACAGAGGGAGGGAGACAGAGGGAGGGAGTCAGAGGTAGGGAGACAGAGGGTCGCAGACAGAGGGTGACAGACAGAGGGAGACAGACAGACAGAGGGAGGAGGGCAACAGAGGGATGGAGACAGGTTGTTTGTGCTCGCTCGCTTGCTACACTGCCTTACTGTGTCACAAAATGATGCATCTCCGAAAAGTGTGTCAGCAACATGAAATTGTTTTGAAGCTGTGGTCTACTATCTTGTGTGAAATTTCCATATCCCTGTGCATTGGGCATGGTGCTTGGGTGTGTACCTGGGACATATGGGATGAGAGCAGCCTCCTACCCTACACCTTCTACCCTTTGTGCCTCCCCCTTGCAACTACCCCCATTCTGTTGTGTACTGCTGGAACTCATGGCCACCCACCCCCATGCTGCTGGGCACTGTTGTAAGTCCACCCATGTAACATGTGTTTTTTGTACACTCACCAGGCTCAACGGCTCCTTCAATTCCGTGTACTCCAACCGGCGGCAGCAGGGCCATCACTTTCTCCTCCCAGGGATGGTATACTGGAGGTCTGCGGGGACCACCACCTCCAGTGTAGTGTGCATTGGCGTAGTCCTGGTCCAGGGGGTGATGGTGTGTATGGATGAGGGTGTGTGGGTCTGATTGTGAAGGGGGTGTTGTGGGTGTAGATGAGATAGGTTGTATGTGTGAAGGTGTGTGGCTGCAATTGTTGGTGTGATGTCTGTGTCTTAGCAAGAATAGGTATGTTGCAAAGGATGATGGGTTGTATGAGTGGACCCTTTTATTGGTCAATTTGTGGGTGTGGCTTATTTTGAATTGGTGGTGTGTGTGTTATATGGGGTGGGTGTTAGAGTTGACCTCTGTTTGCCTGTTTGGCTGTGACCAGGACATTGTTTCTCAATCGTGTGTACACAGGAGACACATGTTCAGTGTTGTTGTGCGACTCGTTAGCAAAGTCCTTGTGCTGGTTTAGGTATTGGCGTTATGTGTGCGTGTCGTACTTGTGCGTGCGGTAGACTTGTACGGGCCGTTGGCGGGTGGGGGGGTTCACGTAGGCTTGATGGGCGGGTGTGCGTGTCGTACTTGTGCATGCGGTTGACTTGTACGGGCCGTTGGCGGGTGGGGGGGTATGGGGGGTTGTGCGTGTCGTACTTGTGCGTGCGGTTGACTTGTACGGGCTGTTGGCGGGTGGGGGGTTCGCGTAGGCTTGATGGGGGTGTGCGTGTTGTACTTGTGCGTGTGGTTGACTTGTACGGGCCGTTGGCGGGTGGGGGGATTCGCGTAGGCTTGATGGGGGGTGCGTGTCGTACTTGTGCGTGCGGGTGACTTGTACGGGCCGTTGGCGGGTGGGGGGTTCGTGTACGCTTCATCGAGGGGTACACGGGTGGTATGTGTTGTTGCCGCTTGTTGTGAGGCGTACAAATCATTCTTCCTGCGTGAATACTTTGGCCCGTACGAATCGCGGACAGGATTTCCGTACAGGATTGTACTTGTGTGGTTGTACGGCATGTTTACAAATCGTACGGTCGGATTTCCGATGCTAATCCGTACGGGTCATCGACTGTGGTTCGTACGGTTCGCTGATATTAGTACGGCACTCGACGGAAATGAATCGTACTTCGCGGGTCGGACGGTGGTTTCCTATTCGTATGGATTCGGCTATGAATACGGATCGTACGGCGGATTTTTTTAACGGATCGGAATCGACACCATAATGTTTACAATATATATTTTCATTCATATATAGTTTATACATTGTTATGTTTAGTAATAGCTGTGTAGATAATTGGTGACATAAATATGAACATTTTTCATTTTTGTCAAAAATATATGTTTCATACAAAATAATATTGGTACATTAATTAACAGAAAATTGTTAAATGTTTCAGATTTTTAATGTAACATACAAGTATTGGTTAACACAATATTGCATTTTTATATTCTTGTAATGATAAAAGATATTCATATTTTCATTGCATTTTTACATATATACAGTATTACGTTTTTTATTAATATTAATAATATGTGTATTATTAATAATATTAATAATTACAATCCTTCTATTTTCATTTTTATTGTGAAAGGAATATTGCATTTTTTGTAATTGAATTTAATAAAACATAATACTACTTTAATAGTAGTTTTTTATATATATATATATACACAACATATGTTTTTTCAGTAAAGGTATGTATTTATTTAACATTTTTATATATTACCATTGCATGTTGAGTTAGTAATACAATTTATTTTTAATAATAATAATAAAATATGTGGTATATTATTTATTATTATTAATTACAATGTTGTACAAGTATTACAATATTTTTAATTAATTTATACAAATGTATTACATTTTTAGAAAATATAGTTGTTTAGTTTTTGGTAGGTTTATTGTTTGTTTTATTATATTTTAGGTTTACATTTATATTTATTCAGCCATTTTTGTTTAGGGGGACTACTTTTCTAACCACTTACTGTCGTTTTGGGACATTTCTCCGGGGATCAGATCGCGGTTGGGAGCTGTGTCGCTTGGAGCCAGGTAAGAGTTATTTATCTTTATTTAAACTAAGTTTTAATGTATTTTGAATGTAGGTAGGTGGTATGTAGTGTATTTAGACTTTGGTAGTTGCGTTTTTGGTGTTATTTAGGTGTATTTTACATTACGTTAATTTTTTAGTATGTTCGGTGTTTGAGGCCTGGGGCTTCGATTCTAGTATATGTAGATAGGTTTATGTGTATTGTTTTAAAATGTTATTAAAAGTGTTTTGAAGTTATGTTTATGTATCTTTGGTTGGGTGGGTATGTTTTACATTTTTTTACAGGTTTTCGTTTCACGACGTCGGATTTTGGAGAACTTTGACGTTTTTTTTTAAGAGGTGTGTATTAATTTTGTAAACAAATATTTATTTAACACACTCTTAATTTTTCGCGTTTTCCTGGAGCATTTTTTACTGTTTCTACGTTTTCGGGTTCTTAAAGGGATTTGCCAATTGGATTAATCGAAAGAGGATTTGTTTTTGGATAACTTTAGCGTTTTTTTTTTAAGAGTTGTGTATTAGTTTATAAGCTAATGTTTATTTTACACACTCGTTTTCTTGGAGCGTTTTTTACATTTTCAGGTTTTTTATGGTATTTGACTATTGGATTTATCGAGAGTGGAATTGTTTTTGGACATATTTGCATTTTTGCAATTTTTGGGGGGTTTATTTAACATTCTCTGGATGGACTTAGAAGTTCATTTCAATTAGCTTAGGAGCCACGACAACTGTAAGTACATTTTTAATTTGTATGTGGAAAGGAAATGTTATTTATTTCTATTTTGATATGTATTATATTTTGTAAAATATTATTATTTTGTCAATATATTGTTAGTATTTTATCAATTGTCTATATTTGACAAATTAATAATGTTTTATAAAATATGAAAAAATATATATATTTTATTATGTTGTGTTTTAGATCTAAATGTTTTAATTCATGTTTAGATTACATTTAAAAGATGCTTTTTGCAATAAGGGATCGAAATTCCAAGCCTCTAGTTGTAGGATAGAGGGTGACTTGGCTTTGTAAAAGCTCGTCCATTTTATTTGTTTGTTTGGTTAGTTTTGGTCCTATTAGTGTAATGGATTGTTGCATCCTTAGTTCTTGGTAACTTTGCTCCTTTTTGATACTTTCTAGTAATTTTTGAAGTGTGGGTGTACCTCTCCCTGTTGTTGCCTGGAAGGCGTTATGCCATCCTTCAACGGCGTTGTTACTTTTTGCTTCCTTGTTTAGGGTACTACGGTAGACGTTCCACCATGATATGTGGTACTTTGGTAATCTTCTGTGACCTGATCGGTGTAGTCTACCTACCCATGTGTCCTCGAAGTAATCAAGTAGTGGGCTTAATTTCTCCTCATTTCTCTTGTAGCATGGACCCTCTATTAGTAGGTTATAGTGTTCTGCTACGTCAGTCACAGGGACATAGGCTAGGGCTATAATTTTTTTTATTTGGTATGCTAAGGTGCTATCTGTTACGTATTCTACACTCAGAGCAGTCACCCACTGACCTGCTGTCGTGGGTTACGGCCCTGCTAATACGATGCGACTGAACAGGGTTCGGTCGCATTCGTATACTTCACAATGCAGGCATGCATTCCAAGCAGAATGCATGCCTGCATTGAGAAAAGCAGGGGTGCAGTTCATCCCTGCACCCTGTGGCCGGCACCCCAAGGTGCCTGCCACCGGGTGCAGGGATCCACAGTGGGGCACCATAGGTGCCCCCAAGCTGTCATTCGGCAGCCTTGCACCCATGGGGGCCCTGCTGGGGGCCCCCAAATCAGTTTCCAACTGCATTTTCGTGCCAGACAGACCGGCATGAAAAGGCAGTGAAAAACTGCCATCGAACTTCCTCGGTCATAAAGAGACGACCGGGGGAGTATTGAAGGATTTCCGAATAGCAGACGAGCTCTCCGAGCCCGTCATAGGCCATCCAGAAATCTGAGTCGGATTCCATTCCGACCGAGGCCATCGGAATGGCTCGGTCAGAATGGAATCCGACCGGCACTAAACAATTCGGTCGGAAGGGCTCCGAACATGGGGGCCTATTAGGATGACGGGCGGACTTTGTCCGTCCGTCATCCTACTGGGGTTTGGGACCGCCCGCCATAAGGGCGGGGGTCCCGTGGGGGGTATTACTGCATTTTTAGCATTGTGGCGGGCGGTGCTCTCTGCACCGCCTGCCACAATGCTAAAAATGCATCAACGCATTTGCATAGACATAGCGGCAGGCACCGCGCGGTGCCTGCCGCTTTGTTTATGCAAATGAACGGGGGTACCACAGGTACCCCCCCGTGTGCACCCCCCACCTCTCCTTCACTCTGGGGGCCCGCAGCGGGCCCCCAGAGTGAAGATCGCATGCCTTTCCGTGGGGGCATCACCGCCACGGAGAGGCATCTACACAAGCCCATCATAATATGGCTGGCGGTGTCTGTTAGACACCACCACCATATTAAACCTTTTCCACCCCGGTCGCAAGGCGAACGAGGCGGAAAAGCGGTGGACGGTCTTTCCGTCCGCCGCGGTCCCCCCGCCATTCTAATAAGGCGGGGGGAAATTCAGGTGCGGATGGCGGGCAGATTGCCCCCACCAGGCTGGCGGTGGCTACTGCCAGCCTGGCGGGGGCAATCCGCTCGCCATCCTAATAGGCCCCATGACTTGGAGCCCTTCCGACCCGAATCGTAATTGGCCCCTCAGTGTTGACTTTTGGAGAAATTTCCACAGGCACTGATTGAAATGATAGTAGTATCCTTATATAGCTGAATGGGGGTATGTTTTTAAAATTGCAGTAATAATGGCTAATTCAAAGTCCATAATTATTTTATGTGGGAAGTAATTTGGATTTTCAGATTTTATTTTATTGAGAATTTCCAGATAGGTACTTTGAGTTTTATTTGGGAGTAAGCAGTAGATGAAGGGAATATTAGTGTTTTGGTATATGTCATGTATTGTATAAAGTTGATAAAATGGCTTTGAGCAAATTTTAAATGTGCCATCTATCATCCAGCTGTTGGATTGTTGGAGTTTTGTTAAGTTATTTGCAGTGGCAAACATTATTATACGTTTTTCAGCGTTGTTATTATCAAAGAAAATAAATGGCTCTTTGTTATGGGTAATGCTTAGTTCTGGTGGGATGTTTACTTCTTGTAAAGTTTTAGGGCAAGGTAGGGTGGTAGTTGTTTTCCTTTTTTTGTCTAATTATAACTTGTTTTAATGCATCAATGGATGGTAATTGTCCTGATGCATGTTGGGATATTTGGAGTAGCTGTTCTTTTAATATTTCACTAGTGGGTTTGTCTGTGCCACTGCTTGCTTCTTTGATGTATTTTAAAGCTCCTCTAATTTTTATTTCAGTTATATTTGGGGGGTGGTTGTGCTCAGTGACAGATACAACAGTAGTTTCTTGAGTTATGGCTCTTCCTTGGCATTTGTTTGAATAGTACTTGCTACATTTCCAGAAGACTTTTAAATCTTTCTGCTTTTCTTGCGTATATACATAACCCATGTAACATAGAAGCATTTTTCCCTTTTGTGATTCTATTAATTGTGCGCCTTCAGTCATACTGGTGTGTTTAGTGCTGAAGAGAATGTAGATATAAATAAGTTAATATGATGCAGTAAAATATTTATTTTAGAAATATATATATTTGTTGATATATACTTACAATGTTGATTTAGATGTTGAAAGGAATTTTCTTTTGATAGTTGGTGGCTGTTATTTTTGATTTGTAGAAAGTATATCTGTTAATATAATAAGAATAAATGGTAAGATAATTTGAATCATTTGTTGTAGGTGATAGGGCAATTGGGAAAGGGTTTGTTTTAATTAGATACATTATCTATTTTTGAAGTACTTATTTTATATACTTACTTTTTGATTTGCTTTCTTTTCTTAGTTGTTGTAGATAGTTATTGCTGTGCTTGTAAGAATCTGTACTGGATATATAAATAAATGAAAGTATATTTTAGTTTAATCTCATTTTGGTGTATTTTTAGGAACATTTTAGCACTATTAAACTTGTACAAAAGATTATTTACTTACTTTTTTTAGCTTTATTTTCTTGCTTGTTGTAGATAATTCTTCTTGTAGCTGGAAGAATCTGTAGTGGAGATATAAATAAATGAAAGTATATTTTAGTTTGATCTCATTTAGTTGTATTTTTGAGCCTATTTTAGCACTATTAATGTTGTTCAAAATATTATTTACTTACTTTTTGTTTAGGTTTATTGTTTTACTTGTTGTAGATGCTTCTTCTTGTGGCTGGAACAATCTGTAGTGGACATATAAATAAATGAAAGTATATTTTAGTTTATTCTCATTTAGTTGTATTTTTAAGAACATTTTAGCATCATTAATGTTGTAACAAAAGAATATTTAGTTACTTTTTGTTTAGCTTTATTTTCGTACTTGTTGTAGATAATTCTCCGTGTGGGTGGAAGAATCTGTAGTGGACATATAAATAAATGAAAGTATATTTTAGTTTGATATAATTTAGAAGCATTATTTAGAACTTTTTAGAACTATAAAGTTTTGTAAAAGATGATTTACTTACTTCTTTTAGTTTTTAGTTTAAAGTTTTCTTTAAAAATGGAGTCTTGTTATCATGAAATAAACTGGTAGCGTTTCCTCTTCTGTTTTCTTTTGCTATTAAAGTGGAAAAGAGTAACTTTTTGGGGGGTTTTTATGCTGTTGGTTTAATTAGTTAGTTTCTGTTATTGGTTATTTTGGTTGCTGCTACATGTTGATTTGTTGTTGTGTTTAGTTTTAATGTATTTGTTGGGTGTTTCCATATATGGAAGATGCTAATTAAGTCATAGTAATTTATTTTAAGTATATGTTATAGTTTAAATATTATTTATGAATAATTTATTGTTATATATGTGGGTGTTTTATTTTGTAAAGTATTTATTTATTTTTCTTTTTAAGTAATATTAGTAAATATTATATATTTTGGTGTGAATGTGTTTATAAAATATGTATTTATATGTAATAATTGTATTGTGTATGATTGTGATATGAATATGTGTGTTTTATGTGTGATAAAGTGTTTTATATTTAATCGATATTATCCTAGAATCTATATTGTTGGCTGTCTATATTTTCGTTTTCGATATTATGGTTATTTGTGTATTAATTGTGTGAATTTTGATAATTTTAATTTTGATATTTTGTTAATCGATAATGTTAGAAACTATATTATTTTTAGTCAATATAGTGGGTTCAATAATTTGGTTTATTTTTAATTAAGTATTGGTGGTCGATATTGTGGTTTTCTATATTTTGGCGTCGATATTTTGTGTAGTCGATATTTTGTCCCTTGATATTTAGTCACTGATCTGGCCAATGTATTGTAAAACATGGAAATCAGCATCTTGGAGGGCCTCAGAAGGTAGCTTGAGGAAATGAATTGGACTTCAGTTGCTCGAGGCTCCATGGAGATGATGGGGCTTTGCTGATTTAACCAATCACCTGGCCCAAGACTGGAAAATGGGTTTCAGGGAAGCCACCATTACTCCCCAAATTTCAGTTTAATTTAGTGAGATTAGTCATGAAGCATATTCCATTCACCGTGTCCTTTCAACGTACTTCTGAGGTCTGTTATTCGTCAGGTGTATTTCATACAATCATATCTATTTAATGCATATATACAGCACGTTACAATTCTTGCATAAAATAGGAATGTGAACTTGAATTAGCATCAATACTTCATGGTGCTAGTCTCTTCAACAGCACTGGTTCATGTGCACTAAGAAAGATTGGGCGACATGTACAACCCTTCCATTTTACAAATTGCGTAATTTTGGGACTCGCAATTTGCGACTCGCAATTTGCGACTTGCAAAATGGAATGTACAACAGTGTCTCCGACACTGATTGCTATTCCTAATAGGGTCTCAAATTACCTGTCTTGTCAATTTTCATGAGGCAGGTCACAGCAGCACTCTGAAGGGTGTAAAGGGGGTTCCATGGACCCCCCCAGACATCCCCATGCAGGCAGGTGCAGTCACTGACTGCACACACCTGCAAGGGGATCTCTAACCCCCTGTGAAACTGCAGGCAGGTGCCGCCTGTGCTGTGAAAACACAGAGCGGCTGCTCCTTGTTTTCACATGAATGCGCTGCCCTAGGGACAGCGTGAGTTCGCGGCTGCCCTGGGGGCAGCACATACACCATAATGGGGCGCATTGTCACTGTTTGCGCCCGGCGCACCTTTTGAAATGTGCACTGAACGCAAACAGTGATAATGTGTAATGCAGCCCCTGGAGAGCTACACTGTGGCTCGGCTCAAGGAGTTTTGCCAGGATAGGGGGCTTCCCGCTAAAAGAAGCACCAAGAAGGCAGTACTCCAAAAGGCCTTGAGGGCACTGACAGAGGTTCACCAAATGCCAGTCACAACAGATGACCAAGAGGTAGAGATGGATGAGGAGGGATCAGAGCGGTACCTACAGGGGGTTCTAGAAATTCAGCCTGTTGCAGAGGGGGGTATTCTACTCCTAGAATTGAAAATCGCCTCCCGGGCAGGGAGGAATGAATCCTCTTGCAATCAGTACCCAGAGTAATTGCTGGAAAGGATGGTGAAGAGAGAGTACAAGCTGGAGATGGCCAATCTCAAGAAGTAGGAAAAGAGACTGGCTATGTAAGCAGAACAGAGGAAACTAGTGACCATGGAGGCAATAAACCTGGCCATGGAGGAAAGAATTATCTTGGAGCATTTAGCCCTTGAGAGGAGCTTTACGGAGCTGGACAGTCAGGCAGAATCCAGCAGTGATGGTGGTAGCATTTCTTCAGTGCCCTCTGGAGACAGGAGGGTCCATATTCATAAAGGTCTGGTGCCTGACTTTGTTGTGGGAAACAACATTGTCAAGTGGTTTGAGGCTTATGGAGATAGCCTCACAAATACACAAGTTCCCTAAGGAGGATTGCGGGGCTAGTCTGTCAAGGTTTTCCCCAGTGAAGGTATGGACACCCTACTTGCGCTAGAGAAGGGAGACAGGAGGAGGTATCCCCTCATAAAAGAATCCCTTATGAGGAAGTATTGTCTGACCCTATAGAAACACAGACAGAAGTTTAGGGACAGTCAGAAACTGACCCAACCGACCTGGGTGAATTATGTGGATTCCTTTTGCAAGGCACTGGATGGATGGGTGAACGGCTGTGAAGTAAAGGATTATCAGGGGCTGCACAGTTTGATTACAAAGGAGCACATGCTCAGCCTTTGTTTTGCAAATGTGTGCCAACACCTGACTGACAGTAAGCTCTATAACCCCACAGAGCTTGCTAAGGAGGGGAACCGGTGTGTCAGCACCATGGTCCACAAGAAAGTGTCTGATGGGGATCACCACATGGGTAGAGAGAGACCCCACCAAAAGAAAGAGGGGGAGACAAGTATAAAAAAGGAGTTCTCTAGAGGGCCCCAACTAGTCAGACCAGGACTCCTGATAAGAGATGGTTCCCTGACAGGAAGTCTTCAGGGTAGGTACTCCCCTAGTGCTATAAGTGCCAGGAAGAAGAGCATTTCAAGTGGGATACTAAATGGACAAGCAGGCAAAGCCCCCCACTTGCAGGAAGTCAATGGGGCTGGCTAGTGTAGCGCTTGGAGAGGAGAGTGCCCCAGTTAGTGTGGGGGACAATGTGGGGTTTCCCCTAGTGTCCTTCTATGATGGAGAGAGGGTACAGAAAACTCACAACTCTAGTACTACCAGGAAATACAGGCATTGGGTCACCCTCAATGGGCAGAGGGTGGGGGCTCTGAGAGACACTGGAGTCAGCATGACAACTGTAAGATGTTATCTGGTAACCACAGAGCAAGTAGTTCCTAATGCAACAATTGCGGAACTGCACCGGTGCTAAAAGACCCCAGTGTGAATGTCTAATATGGTGAAGGTGCAAGTGGCCTAGAACATAATCCCCTATGTCCTATTAGAGAGAAGTGAGACAGATCTCCCACTTCCTCAACAAAACATATGCACAAATGCCCTGCACCCTTCAAATGTTTAGCTCAATACTTTTGTGGAAATCATAACACTATTCACATCATTACAACTTTACAATCGTTTTCCCAAGAAGTTTAGATGAAGACTCTTCAATTTCAATCAATCAATCCAAATCCTTTATTCGGTATTTAAAAAATACCATAAAAGTACAAATTGATACATTTAAAATGCAATAACAAAATACAATTCATAACACGTTACAATGGAGACATTTGCCCAGAGGTGAATTCAGCATAGCCCTTTTGAGTTCATGAGTCTTGAAGCAACCTTAATAAAATTCAAAATACATGTCAGTGTCAAAGGATCACTAGCCCTTTGCAAGAATAGGAGGGCAACGTTTGCGTGTCTAAACTTAGCCTGTTTTAAAATTCTTACTAAAAAGCTACACCTGGGTAAAGCATTAAATGGACATAATAGTACAAAGTGAAGGGTGTCCTGCGGAGACCTATTGTCGCAGCCGCAGGCACCCTTCTGCTCAACCGTAACAGTAAAACCTGGTGGATCAGCCAGGAAGTGATGTAAAAGGTTGAGCCTAAAAAGAGTTATTAAAAGTCTTTCCTGTGCATTATACAAGAGAGCTAGATAGGGTTCCATTCCTTCCTCTGTCTTTACCATGCCATGGGCTCAGACTGTGGGCTTCCTACCATCCATATCAGCCCTGCGTGAGGCTATCGTGGCCAGGAAAATTCTTTTAATTCTCCGTTTCTCTTTGGGGACAATAACTGTTGGGTTAGTAAACAGGTCCTTACACCCGATTCCCTCAAGAGTGGTCTTCACATATTTTAGCCACGGGATACTCATGCCTTTGTCCCTGTCTATACAATCTTTAATGATTTGTCTACTCAAATCTGCCTCAGTGTTTGACCAGATTTTTAACCAGGCCATAAGAGGTCTAGCCTTAATCAGGTCCTCAATATACACACTGCCTAATTCCTCATGGGTAATATAGGCGGGTGTGCTTTGTGGGGTCTTGAGTACCTTTCTCAGGTATTTATTCTCTTCTATCTGAATCTGATTGGTATTTACAAAACCCCAAACTTCAGATCCATAAACCACTTTGGAGCAACAGATTGAGCTGTACAGATTAATGACCTGTTCCGGGGACCACCGGCCCAATCTGCATCCATAGTTCATTATCGACCCAGTAGAGGCCACTAATTTGGAACACCGCTCTTCAACTAAAAGTTTAAAATTTAAAAGTCCATCAAATAGCATACCCAGGTATGAGAAGGTTTGTACCTGCTCCATTTTGTGCGTGCCTATTTTGTAAGAAAACTTCTTGCAAGGTTTGGATCCGGCCAACATGACATAAGATTTTGTTAAGTTAGCCGATAAGTCTAGTGTATCCATAAAACTGACAAACCCATCTATCAGACGCTGAAGCCCCTTAGGGGTGCGGGCTAAAAGAACCGCATCATCGGCGTACAAAAGCACTGGGACCGAACGGGAACCAACTCTTGGGAAGTCTACTTTCAATGTGCCTAGTTCCTGGTCTAGATTATTGATGTATACGGAGAACAGGAACGGGGCCAGAATACATCTCTGTCTTACACCACCAGTACAAGGAAAAGATGCTGTCGTGCCCCCTTCGAGATTAAAACGCACGTTAGCAGAGGTATTCCAGTAATGGGCTCTCAGAATGTTAACCAGGCCCTGGTCAACTCCTAATCTAGTCATCAGGGCCCACAGCTTCTCTCTATTAACGTGGTCAAAGGCTGCAGTGAGGTCCATAAACCCTAAATAAACTGCCTCGTTGCTAGCTATGGTGTATTTGGCCACCAATAGATACAGGTTCAGGCACTGGTCAGTTTTGGATCTTCCAGCCCTGAACCCGTACTGTGTGTCAGTAATAATTTGAAGTTCGTCGGCCCAGTCCATAAGGCGCGTTAAAACCACTCGCCCCAGAACTTTAGCCGTAACATCGATCAGCGATATGGGACGGTAGCACTGGGGATTGTCTCTATGCCTCTTTTTAAAAATAGGAACAATTGTTGCCGTTGACCAAGAACGCGGATGACCGGTTGCAACAGCTGCATTTAATACTCTTGTGAGTATGGGGGCCCATAATTCTACGTTGCTTAAATAAAGGTCTGGTGGAATGCCGTCTGGGCCTGGGGCTTTATTTTTTGTTAGACCTTTAATACCCACTACGATTTCATCCAACGTGAATTCAGTTGACGCGACCCACTGGCAGCCCTTCCCGTCATCCTGTTTATTCTCGACGGTATGAGTATATAAACTTTTAAAGTGGTCAAACCATTGTCCTGGGAGGATGGATGTGCCAACTTCTGGAGCATTAACATCCTGGAAACATGGGTTGTTTATTATTTTCCAGAACGCACTGATGTCCCTTCTTTCTGCTGCGCCCCTTAGGTCTTCCCAAGCTTGTGATTGTAGGGAGAGTTTCCTGTTTTGAATCGCCTTTCTGTATGTGCACCTACACTGGGCAATTCGCGTCTTGTCCCTTGGGATGTTTTTCAGGCTCATTTTGAACTCTTTCTGGGCCCTGGAGCAATCTTTATCGAACCATCTAGGGGTGCTGTTAACTTTCCCGACTTTAGCAGCCCATCTATCAGATGTGCCACTGCCTCAAAAGCTTTAACCACAGCAGATTCATCCACGGATAAATCCAGACACACCCCAATCTCCTTGGTGCCTTTCTCCATTAGGGATTTATAAAAGACGTCCCCATCCAGTTTTGCCCATCTAAGTTGTCTCCCCCGGTCCGTTACCCTCTCGCTACTAACGCCCACCACGCCTCTCCTTACACATCTTGGGGACAGATCTTTTATATTCAAAACAAAAGGGTTATGAATGCTAAATATGCTCCATTCGATCTTGGCCCCTCTTATCCAGTCCTTAAACAGACAGGAAACTACCACATACATACTCGATGAAGGAACAGCACCCTCTGCCCTTGAATGTTGGGTTAACCTCACCTCCATCTTCTGGGACCACCAATTTAAAAAGAGGTTCTTTTATTCAAATTTCTTTAAACAACTCATAGCCAACGCGTTTCGTCCAGTACCAGACTTCTTCAGGGCTTTTGACTTCCATATAGCGGTCGAATTTTAGATCCTTATATATTATTAAAAACTCAGTCAATTTCAAAGAGAGTGGCATGCACGCTTCAGTGGCGTTTTAAGATTCAAGAGTATTTTCAAAACAAAACGTGTGGATCCGCGAATGTCAGCGTCCTCATTTACATGTGGTCATCTGGTTTATAGTTCCTAATGCATTCCACCAAGATGTTGCAGCTGACAACCATGAGAGTCCCTATCCAGTGGCTCTGATTTCATTTGATTGAGGGGTTGAGTTCTCCGGTTCCTTTAGGATAGCTGTGAGTCCATCCATGCCTGTAGATTGTCTGCTTGGGAATGACCTGGTGCACTCAATCTGGAAGGAGATGGAGCTCAGATCCCACTTGGAGATGGTAGGGTTGCCTGAGGGGATGTGCCTACCACACAGTCTGAGCCTGACACTGCCATGGTCCGGGAGGAGGCGTAATCTGAGGGGGATGTCCCCGAGCCTACAGGGGACAATGTTGCCAACCTGAGGAACCAACCAGAGCTTGCCAACTGGCAACAGGAAGGGGGTCCCACCAGGGGGGAGTTCTGCAAGACACAGAGAGAATGCCCTGCTCTTGTGGGTCCACAAGTGGCAGGCCGAGGCCCAGACAGCGAGTGACAATGTGGCGATCACCTGATTTACTGGGAGAATGGTCTCCTGTATACTGAGTCTATTTCCTGAGCTTGGTGAATCCCGTGTTGATGGTCCCCCGGGTGCTACAGGAGCTTACTACTGGAGCTGGCTCATGGTGCACCCTGGCAGGTCATTTGGGGGCACAACAAGACCTTTGAAAGGCTTGTCAACCACTAATATTGGCCTCAAATGAGGAGGGCCTCAGATGGGTTCTAGAGGTCCTGCCCTACCTTCCAGGCCAGTGGGAAGTCAGGAGGGAAGCACAAGGCGCCCCTGCAACCTTTCCCTGTCAGCACTCCCTTTGAAAGGGTAGGCATCAACATTATTGAGCCTCCAGACCCTAAGACAGCCGTGGGAAACAGGTTCATCCTAGTTTTGGTGGACCATGAAATTTGGTACATGGAGGCCAGCTCTCTGAGAACAGGGTCTGTTCCCACAGTGGCCAGGGCACTGATGGGGATCTTTACCCGTGTGAGATTCCCCAAGGACGTGATGTCAGACAGTGGTACCATACTTCATGTCAGGGTACAAGAAGGTCATGTGGAAGGAGTGTGGGCTAACCAACAAGTTCTCCACTCCTTACTATTCTCAAACTAATAGGTTCAACAGGACCCTAAATGTCATAATAATGGGCCTGTCAGATCCTATGAACCAGAAGTGGGACATCCCCCCTGCCATGCCTTTTATTTGCCTACAGGGAAGTACCGCAAAAGAGGGTTGGCTTCAGCCCCTTTGAACTTCTGTATGGGCACCCTGTGAGAGGACTTCTCTGTTTGGTGAAGGAGGGTTGGGAGTAAGCTCCCAGGGAGCACACCCCCCAGGATGCGGTCAGCTGCATGCTAATACTCTGCAACCCTATGAAGTCCTTCCTGGAAGGAAGCGCAGCAACATCTAGAAGTCAGCCAGGAGGACATGAAACAGTGGTATGTCCGGTCGAGTTTCAGCCTGGCCAAAAAGTGTGGATTATGGAGCCTGAGGAGCCCAGGGCCCTAAAAGATCGCTGGTCGGAGTCTTATGAGGTGAAGGAGCCAAGAGTGATGTCACCTACTTGGTGGACCTCAAGACTTCCAGGAACCCTTTCAGGGTCCTACATGTCAATCACCTCAAACCCCACTTTGAGAAGTCTGAGTTGACCATACTCTTGATCACAGACGATGGAGTGGAAGAGGAGAGTGAACATCTCCCTGACCTCCTTCCTTCCAAAGTACAGGAGGAGTTAATGGAATGTGTCAGCCTCTCCCCTACCTTGACCCTAGAACAACAGAGAGACTACCACCAGTTGTTGGGGGTAGTTCACCTCACTCTTCTCCCTTACACCAGGACTGTGTACCCATGCTATTGACACCAGGGACAGCATGCCTGTAAAGAGTAAAATCTACAGGCTGTCTGTTAATGGAGGAGGAGGTTTCCAAGACGATGGAGTTAGAGGTTATTGAGCCCTCAAACAGCCCTTGGTCCAGCCCAGTGGTGTTGGTCCCCAAGGCTACTCCTCCAGGTGTCACTCCAGAACTTAGGTTCTGTGTAATATACAGTGGGCTCAATGCAGTCACCAACACTGATGTAAATCCCATCCCCACAGCTGACGAGCTCATAGATTGACTACAAGCTGCCAGGTTCCTCAGCACGTTTGATTCAATGTCTGGGTACTGGCAGATTACCATGAGCGGGGGCAAAGAGAGTTCTGCGTTCTATACCCCAGAAGGACACTTCCAGTTCTGGATAATGCCCTTTGGGTTGAAGAATGCCCCTGCCACCTTCCAGTGGTTGGTCAATCAGATCCTGGCCGGGGCGGGGAAACTTTGTGCTGCCCATCTGGATGATATTATGGTCTTCAGTTCTACCTGGGTGAATCACCTGTGCCACCTCAGAGCAGTGCTTCAGGCTCTGCAAAGGGCAGGCCTGAATATCAAAGCTGGTAATTGCCAGATATGGTAGGGTTCAGTGGTTGTGGTAAATAAATAAATAATACCTCTATTTTTGACTGGACATAACAATAACAGATAGCTCAATAAATAAGAGTCAAGATTCGAGGTAGTAGGAGTTTGCAGGTTTTAATACAGCATAAAGGACAGGAACAGGACAACCTGCACGGGCAAGATCTGGGATGGCTAGCCAACAGGGGGGCCCCGACAGCTGTCGGGCAGGAGCTGGAATGAGCGCGCTGGCTTTTAATAACAGTACACAAGTATATATAGTTAAAACAATTGCATTACAGTACATACAGTAGGCGTAACAGTGGGTGGGGCCTGTAACAGTCGCGAGAGATAAGGGTGAAAGTAGGTGTAACAAGAGGCGTGAACAGGGCGTATACATAGACATGTGATGTAAACGTAACGGAATATGTCACAAATGGGGCGGAAACATGGAGGGGGCTACCTAAGGAGCCGGGACCTCTAACCTAGTGGTGCGCGCAAGCTGGCAATGACGTGTTACTAGGGAGAAGCTGGGGGCTATGACTTCTGAGCTAGAAGGAGAGACGAAAGTCTGGAGAGTCAGAGCGACATGTACCTAAACACTATCTAGTATCTGATGTTTAGAGAACATGTTGATAGAATCCAAAAGTTATCAGGGCAAAGGCTAACAGACACTAAGACTGGTGCATGCATTATTCTACATGTAGTGTGTGTTGAGGAATATTAAATGACCATAAATACAGTATTTCTCTTACATGGAGACGTAAAGGCTAGACGATGACTGAAACTATTGATGCGATTCAGTAGCTTAGGAATGCAGAGAAGGAGAGCTGGACTGATAACTAGAATCATAACATACTCTTGGCAGACTGGCAGGCAGAGCCAGGCCGAGCCGGGCACTGTGAGGCAGGAAGTAAGTGAAGGGTCAGGGATACAGGTGGGGGCTGTATCGCTCCTCAGCGAGGGTTCAGGAGACAGGAGCTGAATCTGAGTCCGGGCCCTTTTGAGGCCTAGAAACGGGGACTTTACAATGAAATAACGTGCACACTGAGAAACGTGGCAACGTAGCTTTACATAGGCCTAATACTCGTAGCTTTCACGAGAACTGGAAACTGGCATACTAGAGATGGACACAACTGTAATTGCGTCTTTAATCGATCATGGGGAATACATATGCATATTAATCATGCACATACAACATAAGATGGGGGACACGTAGGGACACAGAACATGGCAAAATTTACTTTTCCACATTCCCTCCTTGTCACTACGTTTCCATCAGGAAACATCAATATTCATGATACCATCTATCATTTCATACAGTATCATTTGCTCGTCTCGAATTTTCTTGGAACGGGATCTAGGACGGGACTTGGGACTAGGAATACAAGAGGTAGCACAAATGCCGCAAATCGCAGGGCCACATTGTATACAGAGGCAGCAACTGAATATGATCGCTACTGCAATACCTAGAAATGACAATATTTTCCATCCCCAGGCAGAAATAATACTCCAAAACCAACCGGACCATGTCCAGGTGCCTGGATCCTGGTGTAACTGATGGGCAATTTTATGAAGTCTGGTTATAGCTGAATAAACAGACGGCGCGTTATTAGGAATGAAAATGCAGCAACTAGATCCGATGACTCTACATGCTCCTCCTCTATCGGCCAGTATGACGTCAAGAACGAGACGATTTTGGAGCACGACAAATCTCATAGCAGATTGCTCTTCGGTTAAGTTACCTAGAGCAGAGGCAGTCTCATTCACTACTGCTTCAAGAGTTCTTGTTAACCTACGGATTAACTTACTATTCTGGATAGGTCCTATAAAGAAGAAGAAACCTCTATTGAAATCTGTATACTGTTCTAGAGCAGTTTCAGTTTGGTCGACAATCGGGGACTCGATCTCCCTTCTATGTCTAATGTGTACTAGATGTGTGTTTCTGTGATAATCAGATGGGGCTAGGAAAACTGGTGGCAGTAGGAAGGCAATGTAACAGGTTCCCTCCCAATCGAGGGGCAGACGAACATATGCGGTCTGACCACAAACAAAATAGGAATGACGTGAAGCTTTAAAAATAGATTTCCCACTGTCACTATACTCGACAATAGTAGTACAATCACTATGTCCTACATGTACGGAACCATTATTTCTGACACATAATTCGCCTTTGACTGGTAATACTGAAATAGCAGGTAAGTCTGGAGTAGGATCAGACTGAACATTCAGGACCATAAAATTCGAAGAATAATTACCTAAATTATAAACTTCATTTTCTAGATCTAACCCTGTTCTGTGGGGAAGACCTTGCTTGTCTGGAAAACATGTACTGTTCAGAAGGGACATATCAGTTGAGGATGACGTTAACATGGACCAGGCTCCACATGAGCCATTATGTGAGAACGGATAAGGAAACAGTGGCAGAACTCCCTTCGGTGTCTGGAAAGGGGGGAGTCGACCACACACCCAACAATTTGTGGCATTGCTGGTCTGGTGTGAATGATGTAACATACGGATAAATGAATTGTTGCGCATAGCAAGACGATAGGATAGTTCGTGAGGAGGCAGATCACTAAACGTGTGCTCTACTGTAGCATTAGAAGACTTATTTACATGAGAAATTGGAAAACATAAATGAAATGCATAACTCGTGCAGGTAACCATCAGGCTGAGAAACAATATAAAACTTAGAAAAACGATACATCGGATAGAGTTTTGACTAACTCTCTCACTATGGGGGTCTATTTCATACATGTCAGATACCTGTCTAACCGTTTCACCTAGGGGAGGACTTAGACAATTAAACTGGCTGACTTATTTTACTAGACCGTAGCTTACTTTTATACTCCTGCTGCGGAGTTTTCTCTAACAGGGAGGGCTTGATATCAATGTCATTTGCGGGACAGTCCTTAAGAATAGTATCTCGGCAGTCTTTAAAATCTTGACAATCCTTGGAAAAGTTCTTGGAAACAGTTTTTAGTCCGTGAAATTTCTTGACGTGTGACAGATGCACCCACCCCTTCCTGCCTTCCAACTTGACGGCAGTACGGGTGGTTAGAAGGACTAACTTCGGCTCCTTCCAGCGAGGCTCCAGCGGACTTGAACGATCAAAATTCCGGACGAGAACCAAGCTTCCTGGAACGATTTCATGCAGTTTCACCTCAGTATTATCTGGAAATGCGGCGGCAACCTGTGAACGACAAGAGTGTAGGGCAGACATCAAGGAAGCTAGGTAATCTGTCAGCATATTACTGGAAACATCTGTAATACTTCGGGGTCTAGGTGTACCCCATACATTCGGGGGGCGGCCGAATACGACCTCATAAGGGGACAGACCTGATCTGGAATGTGCGACCATGCGCATATAGAACAGAGCGACTGGCAGGGCAACTAACCAGTCTACTCCTTTCTCTTTACAGACTTTGGCAATACGGATTTTCAAGGTTTGATTATGTCTCTCTACGAGACCGGCTGCTTCTGGATGGCGTACACAATGGAACTTCCACTGGTACCCTAGTAAAAGGGAAACATGCTTCATGAGTTCAGATGAGAATGGCTGGCCGTTATCAGAATATACGACCCTTGGGAGTCCATAACGGGGGAAATATTCACGAACCAACTGCTTGGCAGTGGTCGCGGCTGTGTAATCTGGGACTGGATATGCTTCTGTCCACCTGGACAAAGCGCATACAACTACAAGGACATACTTGAAACCTCGACATCGCTCCATCTGAATATAATCCATCTGGAGGACTTCAAAAGGGTGGTCAGGGGGTTGGAATCCACCTTGTTCCACCGGGACACTTTTACCTGGATTAAACTGGCAACATATCATACAGGTACGGACTTTCTGCTTGGCTGCAGCTCGTAAATGCTTGTTAAACCAAATGTTCTGGATACTGTCTAACATGGCTTTTTCTCCTAAGTGTGCTGGACTATGTGCGGTATTGATAATGACTTGAACCATTGAGTCGGGGAGAAACCATGTGGCTCTACCCTTCGTCAACCATCCCTGATCTGTCTGGACCCCTCCTTGTTCGGACCATTTCTTGATTTCTTCGGGAGTAGCATGTAACTGGATATCTATGACATCTTGAGTAGGGTCCTTAACTGTCATACAAGTAGTCTGTTCTAGAGTGGATGTCGGTGTCTTGTTAACTGGTATGTCTGGTGTCTGTGCTGTAAGCTTGGCTGTTCGATCTGCTAGATCATTACCTTGGGAAATAATGTCTGTAACTTTCGTATGTGCTTTGCACTTCATAATAGCGATAGATGTCGGTAAATGTATTGCATCTAACAGAGCTTGAATAAGGAGACCATGCTGAATCTTGGTTCCATGAGAAGTCATGAAACCTCTCTCCTGCCAGAGCACTCCGAAGTCGTGTACAACTCCGAATGCGTAGCGTGAATCTGTGTAAATATTAACTGTCAGGTTCTTGGCGTGTATGCAGGCTTGAGTCAGAGCAACTAGCTCTGCTGCTTGAGCAGACAGGGTGTCAATACGATGTGTTTCAATAACTTCAGTGTCAGTAGTCACTGCATACGCGGCTACTAGTTCTCCTGTACTCGTTCTCATACATGAACCATCCACATAAAGTGTCAGGTCGGGGTCTGGTAATGGAATATCTGTCAGGTCTTGTCTTGGTTTAGTCATAGTGTTAACAACTTCCACACAATCATGTGTGACAGGATTTGAAGTAACTGACGGTAACAGTGTAGCAGGATTTAGAACGTTGCAGCGTCTGATTTCTATGTGTGGCTGGAACAGTGTCAGTTCATAACCTGTTAAACGTGCAATTGTCAAGTGCTGAGTCTGTGTTCGGTTTAAAAGAACTTCCACGGAGTGTGGAACTTGTACTGTCAAGGAATGTCC
Source organism: Lissotriton helveticus (assembly GCF_964261635.1). Lineage (NCBI taxonomy): Eukaryota > Metazoa > Chordata > Amphibia > Caudata > Salamandridae > Lissotriton > Lissotriton helveticus. The sequence goes on along the minus strand of NC_136063.1, from coordinate 594,172,369 downwards.
TAATACTATGGAATCACTTTGTCTGATAGCTAGTGCTGTGGCTGCAACTGACTTGAGGCACGCAGGCAGAGCCTGGGCTACTGGATCTAGTGTGCTCGAAAAATAAGCACAGGGCTTGTATTGTCCTGCTTGATCTTGTGTAAGAACAGATAATGCTGTACCATCACGTTCTGTGACAAAAAGTGTAAAAGGCTTATTGTAGTTCGGTGTAGCTAGGACAGGAGCTTGGCATAAGGCTTTCTTTAACTCATTGAAACTAAGTGTATGTTCAGATGTCCAAGGGAGGACAGTCGATACGGCTGCCTCCTGTGTCGTTAACTGTATCAGTGGCTTGGCTAGAAATGCATACTGAGGAATCCATTGTCTGCAATAAGAAGTAAGGCCGATAAAAGCACGTACCTCCTTCTGTGTCTTGGGCTGTGGAAGACTCGCTATTAACTGGATACGGTCAGGTGTCAACTGCCTACCCCACTTGGACAGTAAGTGGCCTAAGTAGATCACTTGCTGGACACAGAATTGAAGCTTTGAAGGAGACACCTTGTGCCCCATCTCGGCTAGGAAATACAGGACTGTAAGCGATGCTCGCTCGCAAGCATGTTCAGAACGGGCTGTGATCAGTAGATCATCGACATACTGGAGCAGGGCAGTGTCAGTTGGCATGTGAATATTGTCTAGTTGTCTCTTAAGTGCTTGACTGTAAATACTAGGACTTTCTGTGAAACCTTGAGGAGCTCGTGTGAATTTATAGCTCCTTCCATTTAAACAAAAACCGAAAAGGTACTGGCTGTCTGGATGAATTGGAACACTGAAAAATGCGTTTTTGAGGTCTATTACTGTAAAAAATATTGCCTCAGAATCAATGGCTGTCAATAGAGATGAGATATCTGGGACTACTGGATACTGGGGGATGATACATTTATTAAGTTCTCGAAGATCAATCACTAATCGATATACTGGAGGTACATTTGGATCAGTACGTTTCATGACTGGAATGATAGGAGAATTACATACATTGGAGTCAGTTTCTACAACTACTCCTTGAGCAATGAGCTCGTCAATAATTTTGGATAAGGCTGCTACAGCCTCAGGTGGCAATCTGTACTGTCTGATTCGTGGCAAGACTATACCTTGCTTGAGAGTCACACGATGGGGTGTGATTTGCATGAAGCCAACATCAGTTGGACCTTGCGCCCATAGATGCTGCGGAACATTAGACAATCTCGGATCAAAATCTCGTAAAACATAGTGACCCTTGAAGTCACGTAAAAACAAACGTATTCCCTCTGGGGAACAGCAAATAACTGCACCTAATTCTTTCAGTGTCTTAATGCCTAACAAATTTTCTGGACATGACTTCGTAAGCAGTAGATCAGTAGTTCGGGACAATGGACCTACTTCAAGAGTAACTGGCTTTGATATCTCGTTTACAATAGGCTTTCCTGAAAATCCAAGGGAAACATTTCTAGAGCCTGAGAGCGGAGCCCCTGGAACCTCATCGTGACTAATGGTAGTCCTACTTGCCCCTGTATCAATCAGAAACTTTCTGTCTTTCCCTAATACTTGACTATGAACATAGGGACCTTCTTGATCTACAGGAATCTCGATGAGAGGCAAGCCTACCTCCCTCTCTAGGCTGTTTCATGAATACGCTTGATACTCTGGATACTCTGTCTGTGCATACTGGTACATCTGCTGTGTAACATGCTGTGTTGCAGCGATAGGCTGCGGTGCTGGAACTGTCTGTTGTGCATTCTGTGGCTGAGAAGTCTGTGAAACTTGTTCTTGTCTAGGCGGACGTGGTCTTTCTTTAGTTTTACCAGTGGCTATGTTGTGTTTCAGAACTGCACACTCGTTTATAAAATGACCTGGCTGTTTACAATAATTGCATGTCCCTTTAACGGGAGCTGCAGGATGACTGGCTTGATTCGGACCCCTCTTCTGACTGTCTTGAGGAACAGATTGTGCAACTAGTACTTTCATTTTCGTGTCTTTCATACGTCTTCTCTCGTGTTCTTGCTCTTCTCTGATTCTATTCTGGTGATACTGGAGCATCTGGAGCATTTGGGACGGGGTACTAGCTTGCCAAGTACTTTCGACTTTCAAAACTCGATTCTTAACTTGTGGACTTGAATTCTCGACTAATTTAGTAACAAAAAGATGAGGGTATGACTCGCTACTCGTCTTCAAACCACTGTTTATTATAAAGCATTTCTCAAATCTGGAATAAAAATCACTAGTGTCTTCGTCTTGTTTCTGTTTACAGGCTGAGATTGCATCCCAGTCTTCCTTTTTAGTGGCTAATAATCTAGGCAAAACTTGTATCAATAATTCTGGTAATTCTTTACATTTATCTCCAAGACCGGTACCTGGTACTCGTATCTTATCTTCAGCTTCTAGAGCTGTCCAATCGATCTTTTTCTCTCCCACCTCCCAATCCTTTTCCTTGAGTTTTTCATATATGCCCGCAGGCAACAGGACTTTTAACATTTTAATAATATCTGGATACGTGTATTCTCCCATACGGAGCATGTCTTTTAATTCTCGGTGGAACCCTGCTGGATCTTTGTCGTGACAGGGAATTAATTTCTTCATCTCTAAGAGTTCCATCTTTGTAACTGGGGTGTAAACAAATACTCGTTGCATTTCACCACCCGTTGTCCTAACTGGGTGTACTTCTCGTAACGGATGCTGTCTATCTAGGTAAAACGGTTTACTTTCTGGAGGTGAGACATGAACAAAATGCGGATTTAAAAACGTTCTATATTTGTGGCGCTGTTCTAGAATGACACTAATTAAATCGGTACCTAAACCTTTCCATCTATACTGGAGTAACTCGTTCAGGACATCATGTAACGGACCTGGATCAGAATGTTGACCCTCATACAGCGTAATGAGGTGCTGGATCATATACATACCCACCAGTCGCTGCTCGGCTGGGGGCAGTTTCAGAAACATTTGTGCCACTATTTCGTCTGGAAAAGTGGTAGAATCAGTAATCCATCGGACTGCTGATCGGGCTAGTTCTTGTTCATGCATGGTACTTAATTCACTATAACCGATTCGTGATTTCAGAATTTGATCGGTAGCTTGAAATACTTGTTCTAGAGAACCTTGTTCTGGTGCTGGAAGATGAACAGTTTTCTTGTGTTCTAGGCGTAAATGTCGGTCTGGAAATCTAGATTACCTACATACGCTATTCTGGCGGGATTCTCGTCGTCTACCTCTTCAGTAGAAGAGTCATTTTCTTTCTCGTTTACTTGTGCTTCTTTGCGTTGTTCGTGTAACCTTATTATTTCTTTACGTATTTTCTTGTACATACTCTCTATACTATTGAGTGTCTTGTGCTTACCCTCGGCTATATTATCACTCCACTTTGTCAAAATTTTCATTTCGTTCGGATCTTTAGTCGGGGAATCTTGTTCCCGTATTAAACAATTGATCAGAAACTTTAATAGCATAAACTGGATCTCAGATTTCCTGAGAGACATGACTTCACCAATACTTTCTGGATCTTGTCCTGTACGAATAAAACGATACATTCTGTCTAGATCTTCTTTCATATTCGGTAGGGTGACCAAATACTCGGACACCTGTCTTATACGTACGGAATATATAACCATACTATCCTCGCCTGGGACTGGATCATAACAGCATTCAGTAAGAAGTCGCCTGATTTCTGCAATGGACTTATATTTAGGCGTACGCTGTAACGCACGTTCATGTAACTCGACTGCCCCTAGACGTCTACTTGGCGGCGGGGTACCAGGAGGACCTCCTCCCGTGGCCCCTAAACTGGAATCGTCGACTGATACTCTTCGAGCTGGCAGAGTGACTGAAGTAGCGGGAATTTGTACTACGGGCTGGACCGGGGGTACCGTAACAGGTACTGCAACAGGTGCCCCGGTGGCTGGAGGATCATGAATTACATTATTTACAGGAGCTGGCAGAACAGGATTTGCATATTCTGGGACTGTGTCGTCCAAATAGGACGAGAGAAAAATATCAGCTGCGGTCGGTTTGTGACGTAGCTTGGTCGGAACTAAGGGTGGCGGGAAATTACATGGTGCTTCCGGGGTTGCTTTTGGCAAGCCCTCGGCAAGAAGAGGATACATACCCTTAATGAGGGCATTCCTCTGTCTGTCTGACTGTTCGGTTTTAACTCGTTCACCTATTTCGATTAATTCCCTTTCTTGGGCTCTTTCTAAGGATTCTCTACTTAATTCTGACTTTCTGATTTCTTTTTCGGTTCTTTTATGAGATTCTTTGCGCCATAACTCGATGGCATCTTTCTGTGACTGTCTGGCTTTCTTTTTCCATAATACTTCTTCTACTCGCATGATGCACTCGGCATCCCATGTACCCGATACGGGCCATCTGTATTTTTCTTCTAACTGTTTGGTGTACTCCACCCATAAATCTAGATATAATATGGCACTTATGCCATGCTTTTGATACATAAAATGACCTGGACTGTCCCTAGGCGGGACAGGAACTGCTTCTTCTAACAGACCTTTTCTAGTTTTTAACTGACGTAACTTTGAGAGCAGCGGCATGACTGAACTGTAGTCTAGACACAATACAATACACAATGAACACGATAATTACACCACTTTCATACCACGACATTGAAATACATGAATGACATTTAAATTAACAGTTTTGACAAAATACTACCTGGAATACTGAAAACAGAATACATGAATTTCTCGAGAACAGAACGGACTAGAACAGAAACTAGATGCACTGCTAAAACAGTACGAAACTTACCGGTCTCATAAAGAGACACGTCAGGACCCGCATCCACCTAAGTGGACACTTCGTGTTGGATCTGTGTACCCAAACCCACGGACCAGAGACAATGCAATTGACCCTGTCTAGATACTACCCCAGCAACGGTACTCACCGGGCAGCAAGAACGGAAGGCCTCGGACTGGACTGGGCTGCTACGACGACGGACGGACTTCGGACTTCTGTTACGGGTGGGCCTCCGGATACCTCGGACCTTGGACTCTCGGCTTGGGCTCTGGTCGGGACTCGCCGCGTTCCTCCACCGCCTCGTCTGGATGCTGGACCGCAACCTCCGTCTCCTCCGTGGGCCTGAGGGATACTTGAAGCAGAAATATCTGCACGTGCACGGTATGGCTCCGTCACGGCTGCAGAGGATCAGGGGGCTTGCGTGGCTTCTCCGGCGCGTGGGGAAAGGGCAAGTCCCTATTCGGGCGCCATTATGTGGTAAATAAATAAATAATACCTCTATTTTTGACTGGACATAACAATAACAGATAGCTCAATAAATAAGAGTCAAGATTCGAGGTAGTAGGAGTTTGCAGGTTTTAATACAGCATAAAGGACAGGAACAGGACAACCTGCACGGGCAAGATCTGGGATGGCTAGCCAACAGGGGGGCCCCGACAGCTGTCGGGCAGGAGCTGGAATGAGCGCGCTGGCTTTTAATAACAGTACACAAGTATATATAGTTAAAACAATTGCATTACAGTACATACAGTAGGCGTAACAGTGGGTGGGGCCTGTAACAGTCGCGAGAGATAAGGGTGAAAGTAGGTGTAACAAGAGGCGTGAACAGGGCGTATACATAGACATGTGATGTAAACGTAACGGAATATGTCACAAATGGGGCGGAAACATGGAGGGGGCTACCTAAGGAGCCGGGACCTCTAACCTAGTGGTGCGCGCAAGCTGGCAATGACGTGTTACTAGGGAGAAGCTGGGGGCTATGACTTCTGAGCTAGAAGGAGAGACGAAAGTCTGGAGAGTCAGAGCGACATGTACCTAAACACTATCTAGTATCTGATGTTTAGAGAACATGTTGATAGAATCCAAAAGTTATCAGGGCAAAGGCTAACAGACACTAAGACTGGTGCATGCATTATTCTACATGTAGTGTGTGTTGAGGAATATTAAATGACCATAAATACAGTATTTCTCTTACATGGAGACGTAAAGGCTAGACGATGACTGAAACTATTGATGCGATTCAGTAGCTTAGGAATGCAGAGAAGGAGAGCTGGACTGATAACTAGAATCATAACATACTCTTGGCAGACTGGCAGGCAGAGCCAGGCCGAGCCGGGCACTGTGAGGCAGGAAGTAAGTGAAGGGTCAGGGATACAGGTGGGGGCTGTATCGCTCCTCAGCGAGGGTTCAGGAGACAGGAGCTGAATCTGAGTCCGGGCCCTTTTGAGGCCTAGAAACGGGGACTTTACAATGAAATAACGTGCACACTGAGAAACGTGGCAACGTAGCTTTACATAGGCCTAATACTCGTAGCTTTCACGAGAACTGGAAACTGGCATACTAGAGATGGACACAACTGTAATTGCGTCTTTAATCGATCATGGGGAATACATATGCATATTAATCATGCACATACAACATAAGATGGGGGACACGTAGGGACACAGAACATGGCAAAATTTACTTTTCCACATGGTCTACCTGGGTCACCAAGTGGGAGGAGGCAAGGTGCAGCCCTTCTGGGCCAAGATTAAACCATTCTGGTTCGTGAACCTCCCCAAGACCCAGAGGCGAGAGTCTTCTTAGGCCTCACCGGCTACAACAGTTGATTTGTCAAGGGGTATGGCATCATTGTTGCCCCCTTGGAAGACCTGACTTTCAAAAATCAGCCCCGTCAGGTGTTCTGAACAGAGGCATGCCAGAACACTTTTAACACCCTGAAGGAGTCATGTGCACAGCACCCATGCTCAAGGCCCCTGTCTTCTCTAAGAATTATATTATCAAACTGGACACCTCAGAGCATGGCATTGTGGCCATGCGCTCACAGCTAAACAAAGAGGGCCTGTAGCCTTCATCAGTTGGAGGCAATTTATTACGGAACAGAGGTGGAATTCAATAGAGAGGGAAGCCTGTGCAGTCACCTGGGCACTGAAGTAACTGAGACCATACCTGTTTGGAGCTCAATGCTGAATTCAGACAGCCCTCAGATGGTTACTGTAGATGAGGGGTGAGAATCCCAAACTATTTAGGTGGTCCATCTCCCTACAGTGAATGAACTTTACGGAAGAACACTGTCCTGGAACAGACCACGCAAATGCTGTTGGTCTCTCCAGGTTCTTCTACCAAGGAGTTGGGTAGTTCTTCCCACTTTCAGCTGGGGGGCAGGGGGTGGGGCAAATGTTAGACCAGGCATACTTGGCATGGTTTCCCCAAAGTTTTGCCTTCAGACCGCCTGTTTTTCCTCACCATGGGACTCTGAACCTTACCACTGCTCGTGCTCTTTCCCTAAAACATGGTTACATTGGCTTATACTCAGTTTGCATCTTTAATTTACTTGCAGTACCCTAGTAAAGTGGTACTACATGTGCACAGGGCCTGCAAATTAAAGGCTACTAGTGGGCTGCAGCACTGGCTGTGCCACCCCCTTTAGTAGCACTTCAAACATGCTCCAGGCCTGCCATTGCAGAGCCTGTGTGTGCAGTTTAAACTGCCATTTGGACCTGGCAAAAAAAACTTTTGCCAGGCCCAAACCTTCATTTTTTTTTATAAATAAAGTCACCCCTCAGATAGACCCTGTACAGCCCCAAAGGCAGATGCAGTCTATTTAAAATGTTGGGAAAGTACTTTTTAGTTTTAAAGGAGTCCTGGTAGTGAAAAACTCTTACATTTGTTTTTCACTACTGCAGGGCCTATCTCTCCCATAGGATAACATTGGAGTTGCCCTATTACATTTTAAAATTGTAATTTCCAAATGGGAAAAGATAATGTTTGTTTGGTGTCTCTGGAATCCTAATTTATAGTAACTTATGGTGAAGTCAAATTTTAAAATAAAATTCTGAAAATGACACTTTTAGAAAGTTGGCATGTTCGTGCCTTAGACATCTCTCTCTGGGTCACATGACTGGGTGTGGGTGACAGTTAGGCTTTGTGTGTTCCTCGTTAGACAGTCACACACACTGGGAGCTTAGTTGTGACTGGATGGGTGATCACTGGGAGGATGAGAGAGAGGAGCTGGGCACAGCCCCTCTTACACTTGAATAGGCTGCGTTCTGCCACCACACAAAGGATTGGATTCCCACTGTAGGTAGTCAGGAGCCAGGAAAGCAGGGCATCTCAGCACTTAAAAGGCATGCCTCTAGAAGCTACTCCCCATTTGAAAGTCTACAGCGAGTTCCGTACCCCCAGATGGTGCCTCTCAGGTCCTGGAACCTTCGTGTAGCTCACTGGCTCTTGAAATTGAGCTTTTGGGCTCTTTGCAACCCCAAACAGGCCCGCTCGCACCGGAACTGCGCCACTCTCATCTTAAAATCAGCGCAAGCAGCAGCTAGCCCGTCTCTTCGCACAACAAACATCAATCGCCCCGAGAAGACCGCCAACACGAAACTCCAGCCCACCGTCCGATATGTCCGCCTGCTCTTTGCGGCATGCCGACCACCAACTGTGACGCTCTTCTTGCTCCCTGCAACCCTCTCCAATGCAAACTGGACTCTTGGCACAAAACTTGAGAAGGCAAACCTTTAGCAGGACTAATGTGGGACTGTAATGGACCCGCGCTCCCTTGCGGTCGGCCTAAACGTTTGACTTCGACTTTGTCCAGCGCGACCAGATAGCTATGGTTGGCGCTTTCTGCTTTTAGGCACCATTTTACAGTTTATTCTGTAGAAATTCATAACTTGGGATCTACTGATTGTATCTTTGCCATTTTGGTCTTGTTTAATTTATGGAATAAAGCTCTATTTTTCTTGCCTGGTGTGGGATACTTATGTGTAGTGTTTTAACTGTTTTACTGTTTGAAGTGTTGCATAAATACTTTACACATTGCCTCTAAATTAAGCCTGACTGCTCTGTGCCAAGCTACCAAGGGATTGAGCATAGGTTAATTTGGGGTTTGCTTGTGCCTTACCCTGACTTGGATTGTGGCTGTTTCTTGACAAGGCGCACACTCCAGTCAACCAGAAACCCAATTTCTAGCATCTAATTTTACAGTAAGTTTTACAGACAACCCTTGACCACACTTGAAATGTAGTACATTAGTATTCTTGCACTTTGTGTAAGCTCACTCATCTGGTTCCTGGCATTTAGATGCTTATCTTCTAGATTAACTGTCTATATACGGGGTGTTTTCTAGCCTTCCTATTACTTTAACTGGTCTGTGTATTAATGTAAGAAGATTTACCGTGCAAGTGGTGATGTAAATATACGAACCAATTACCGGTATAAAATGCAGTAGTACTGCACATAATCGACTCGGCACTATTGGAAATCTGTAGAAACACTTCCTCACTTGTGGTTTGGCGACAGGGTTGTAAATGTAAATGTATTTCGATTTATATAGCGCACTAATCACCCAGGGGTCTCAAGGCGCTTGCTTAGGGAACCCGTCCTGGTATTCCCCTGTGAGATACCCCGGCAGGGTATTCACAAGGTGAAAGCCAGGCATCCCGCCGCGAGGGGCCGTAGTGGAGATTAAGCAAGCTATTGCCCAGAGTCGCAGAGTGTGATCCCGTGAGTCGAGTAGGCACCACCGGAGCGAGAATTGTCGAGTCCGTGGAATTTTTGAGCCCGAGACCCACCAAGGCGGGGAATCGAACCCTGGTCCACGGCTGATCTCAGCTTCCTGGTCTGCCGCCTCTAACCACTGAGCCACGCTTCTCCACCAGGGTTGTCTGTAAAATGTACTGTAATAATTGATTTTTGTTATTTGGTTTATTCTACAACTCTCATAAAGTCATCAGTTAGACATTTACCATGACAAAACGTGTTGGCTCTTTTACTTTTTTGAGTTCTGATTATTTGAAGTACGAATCAAAATAACGGACGGAATTGAACTTTACATGATTTACATTCGTTATTCAAGAATTTCTGAAAATGCTTACAATAAAACGTGATATTAAAACATTCACAAACAAAGCTGAATATAAAAACAAAATCAGATTTGAAAAGATGTATACAATTCGGCACGTATATACAAACTAAAGTATTAACAAATCCCTGAAAATGTGCCACGTAGAAACATTTAATTGGCTAAATCTATACTAATGCATCATCATTCCCCAGCATTATCCAAACAAACCAATATTTTAAACTTTTTGATTAAACATTCTGCTGAGTTCACCACTGCTAAATAATGTAACATGTAACGTCACAAATTGTAATTGGTTTTGTGTATGTAATATTGCTTGTAAAATAAACATGCTATTGTCCAAACAGCAAAGGCTTCTATTGTTTAGAAGGCTTTTCTAACAAAAATATTGGCCATTTATCTTTCCATCAATATGCTTTTATGACACTTTGTTGGTCTCCACCATGTGCTTAAGTACTGGTCAACACTGGGGATAGTAAAGGCATTTTTTGATTGTCTATAACTCTGATTCCTATCAACGAACCTTCACACGTTTCGTAATTCACTTAGCATGTGTAGATTAGGTCAGAAAAGTAAATTTTTATGCAAGGGAAACAATTCATAGATGGTGTGGGGAAGGGGAGGTGTAAAAAAAATCTGTTTTCCCATTTTAGATCCCATAGGAGATTTTGCTCACCGCTACAGCAAAAACTGCAGAATGGATTAATGCCATACTTAGGGGCATATTTACAAAAGAAGTGACAGAGCTCGGCGTTAGGCCTTATTGGCTTAACGCAGTGTTCAACCATTTCTTAAACGCAGGGCTGCACCGTATTTACAAGAATACAGTGCAGCCCTGCGTTTCTCACTGCGCTGGCGCTAAATTAAGCAGCCTAGCACCAACGCAGGCACCCTTGCACTATAGTGCAAAGGCGCTTGCGTTGGGGGGGGGAGGATTGTTTATGTGCAAGAAGGTAAGTCCCTTCCTGCACATAAACAATCTGAAATGGAGTTTTGTAAGTTCTATGTGTGCTGCTTTCTGCAGTACACATAGAAGTTGCAACTTGTCCTTTTTAAAAAAAATATTGTTTATGTGCAGGAAGGGACACCTTCCTGCACATTAACAATCATGCATGGCCTTTTGCTGTTTCTATGTGTGCTGCACAATGCAGTACACATTGAAACAGCAAAAACGAGAAAAAAGAAAGCATTTCTCCTCATTTCGCATGGGTAAGACCAGGTTTTCCCTGGTCTTAATTTTGGCACTGCCCCATATTTACAGCACCCGTGTAAATATGGGGCAGCGTCAAAATCAATGGCTCTTGTGGTGAAATGCCCACCGTGGCACACATTGCCTGCCCCTTTCACGCTAAGTATAGCATGAAAGAGGGCCTTATTTACAAGCCAGTATTAAGCCATAAGTGGCTTAATGCTGCCTTGTAAATAAGTCAAAGCCCATATCGTCACAGGAGTGTCACTAAAAGTGATGTTCCTGTAGCGATTGATGCTTGTAAAAATGCCCCTTAGTATGAATGTAGAACAATACTCATAATACCTGCTTTTTGTGGCTTGGTGTAAAATCCTTCAGTATTTTTGGAGATATTTGCGTGTTACAAAAATGTACAGCCAACATCTGATGCACATGGCTAAAGAATGTGCACAGCTGGGATTGACTGCTCACGGGAATTGGGCCTGGTAAATGTTTTAACACTGTACTCAATCCATGCTAAGCACGGCCAAAGGCTGTGTACAATAGAGTTTTTCCTCCTCCTGAGCTTGGTTTCTGGCCCTGCAGCCAGTCCCCTTTGTGTACAGTCGAGGGCATCCCAGAATGGGTATATGGAAGGTGAATACAGAACTCGAATCTGAAAAAAACAAGAACTTCGCCAGTTATAGTACACAACGCTCACTGAAAACCATTACCATTATTCATATCGTCCACAATGTTTTGTTTTCGTAGACATGTTTTTTTTTAACATCCCATCAGCTAAGTGTTATTCCAAGCATGTCAGCCAGCATGAGGTATGATGGGTGTTGGGCATTACATAACAAAACTGGCAGCTGACATGGTTTTTTGGGGCTTATGTTCACTGAACCATAACAAACCTCCTGGGTAGACAGTAATATCATGTGGGCACTCTGATCTAAATAAATGGTGGCTTCTTCTTCTCTATCCTCTCATAGATGCTAAGTATTCACATGCATGACACATGCATGACAGTATTCACACTCTCTGCTACCCTTTATGTTTAAGTCTAATGACCTTCTTTAGAGCACCACAGGAAGCTTCACAGACCTCACCGAACAACTCCATCAGAGACCAAACTACAACCAGCAACCTTTTCAACCATGCACTCTAGATGCGCGCTCAGAAATCTGATGCAAATCTGTACACTTCACAACACAGTCAGAGGTACAAAGCACTATGTAAGTGCAAAATATACAGTCCGATACAAGACACTACTGCAGATCATGCTTGTAAGATGTATGTTGACTCTCTTGCATGCCATGTGTGACTATCAGGTATCCTGCACCCTTACAGTTTTCTCCTCTGATGTGGACAATTTACTTGTCATTTTAAAATTTCTTCCATGGTTATTGGTTTCCTGCTGAAGCACAGCCAGTGTTGATTAGTAACTGAGAAATTGGGTAATTGGATGAGTGGGGTGTGAGGCCTAGTCAAGCAACAGCCACAGTCCCTGACATAGTGAACCACAAAAGGTCACTAATTTGCCCTGTACTTAAGCCTGGGTAGCTTGGCACAAAAAAGCAGTCAGGCTTAGAGGCAATGTGTAAACTATTTATGCAGTACACAAACAGTAATAAAGTGGAAACACAACATAAAAAAATGCCACACCAATTTAGTGAAATAGTGTACATTTTAATAAGATATTTGACACAAAAACAACAAAAATCCAATCAGTAGAATCAGAGTTATGAATTTTAAAAAAATGTTTTTAGTAAAAACGAGGTCCTAAAACATCAAAGCGCCGCCTACAGGCATTTAGTTGCACAAGACTAGGCCAAATTAAATAAGTATGGCTGACCACGGTGGAGTGGGATCGGACACAAAAAGTGGATTGAGCCCCATCAGCTCTTACCTTTGGACTTGGAAGAATTTTCAAGAAAAATGTTCTTTGAAGATAAAGTTCAGCTGGTGAAGGCTGCAGGCAGTGTCGGAGGATGGAGTGTCATCGTTGGGGAGACTTGGGTTGAAGTCAGTGTGAAGATTGCTATTTTCGGGCTTAGTCTTTTTTATGGAAGCCAAAAATCTCTAGCGGGATGAGACAGAAGTCAATAGCCAAACAAAGTTCAACGTGCTTGGATACCCCTATGGTGAAGAACTGTTGAATGGAGACGCTGGTACGTAGCTGGAGCAGCCACAAAGTCAGGGCCACCAGCAATGCACCTTGGATGGATTGACGAGCAGGTTGCATCCGGTCTCCCCTCAGTTCTCAGAGCAGTTTTGAGCCAAAATTGTTCGTAGTCTCCAGTTTTGGATTTAGACTATCTGGGCACCTTTAGCACCACAACCAAGGGGCCAGGACTTGTGAGACACCACTTGGGAGTTCAGGACTCACTCAGTGTGGGTCCAGGTGTGGGATCAAGAACGGAGGGAGCCTTGTATGTCCCTGTGACTCTGAACAGGAGGCCATCAAACTGGACCTTGGAGTCACTCTGGTAGTCCTGGGTTAAGGTGAAGATGTCAGGGCTCAAACAGCAGGGCTGGCCTCTGAGGGTTCAAGGCAGGCTCCAAAGCAGTCCTTCCAGGCACAGCAAAGCAGTCTTGCAGAGTCTACAGAAGGTCACAGAATTAGGCAGTTCTCTGAGAGTCCTTCCTCGTGTCCAGAAAGCGAACTGAAGAGTTGATCTGAGGGCCAAATTTATATACCCAGTGTCTTGTTGGAAGTTTGGGAGAAGTTTGTAGAGGTTTCTTCTTTGATGCATAGAATTTCCTGACTCCCTTGCCGGGCTCCAAGCTGGCTGCAGTGACAATGTAGAGGTGATAAGCCCTTTGCGAGAGCCAGAGCACAGTCTATTCAGATGCAAGTGAGGCTATGCTCAGCTCCACCCCCCGCCCCATCCTGCCTGTAGATGGCCCATTCTGGCACACATAATTCCTCAATTGTTTGACTCTCTGGGAGGAATTCTGTCAGCTACACCCAGTCATGTAGGTTAAGACAGGCTGCAGGCACCAGAATGCAAAGGACGGAAAATGTCCACATTCTAAAAGTTGCATTTTCAAAATGTTTATTTAACAATCAATTTTACCATTAAAGAGTATTTTTTAGTACAATTTCATAGAAACCAAACATGAACTGCTTACTTGGTCCCAATCAAAATGTAGCAAATATTAAATGTAATAAGACAACCTAATGTTATCCTATGAGAGGGGTAGGCCTCTCAGTAGTGAAAAACAAATGTAGGAGTTTTTTCTACCAGGACATGTAAAACTTGAAAGTAAATGTCCAGCCCTTTACTTACAATGCATCCTGTCCTATGGCTACCTAGGGCCTGCCTTTGGGGTGAATCATTTGTAATGAAAGGAGGGGAGTTTAAAGCTTGGCAAGGGGGGGGGGGTTATGTTGCTAAGTCGAATTGCCAGTTTAAAATTGCATTCAGGCTGCATTGGCAGGCCTGGGACAAGGTTCTACTTAAGTGGGCGGCAAAATAAGGGCTGCAGGCTCACTTGTAGCATTCAATTTACAGGCCCTAGGTATATGGGATACCACTCTACAAGGGACATATAAGTAAAATAAATATGCCAAGCAGGTGCAATCCAATTAAATCATGTTTAGAGGAGGGAGAACAAGCACTTTAGCACTGGTCAGCAGTGAGTCCTAAGGCCAATAAAAATGAATCTAAGCACAAAATAAAGGGTAATTAGGTAAAATGTTTGGGGGAAGACTACCCTAAGGCTGACAGGGCTAAGAGTAAGTAGGACCCTTGTCATTGATTTAGTTCTGAAAAAAGCTCATAGACGGGCCCCACTGTGATAAAAAATAACCAGGAACTTAATATGCAGAGTTAAGGATGGCTTGCTTATAGTCAGTTTTCTTTTCTGGGGCAATGTCCGTCCAGATGCAGTCTCTGAGCACCTGGTAGCTTGGCTATAGGGGAAGGTGAGTATGAATTCACTGCTTACAGTGCCCATTGCTTTGCAGGTAGGCTTGTACTATGTACACAATTCTTGAACTTTAAGATATTCAACTGAAAACGCCTTCATAGCCAGCAGGGCCCAACATATATATGGTTGGATGAACAGGTCTAAAGCTAATGGTGATTGAAATTAGCAGACATTGATGACTGGGCTACAAAGTGGGTGCCTTTGGATAACTCGAGCCTCCTTATAAGCAGCCTCAGTAAAGTACTCAGAAAAAATTGATTTTTTTTTTCACTAGTTGTTGGATTGTTGGTTACACACTTGGAGGCAGATTACAATCTCGCTTGGGAAGCCCTCCATACGACTCTGATCCGGAGGGCTTTCCTAACGAATCGCGCTGTGTGAGTCCGACCAAGCGGGTACGATGCAGCCATATGCTGACGGACTCGGTTCGCTCCGACTCCCATTGATCTCTATGGGAGACTGTGTACCAAAGCGTACACAGGCTCCCATAGCAAAAAAGTGGTGGGTGGGGAAAAGCGTACACCCTGTGGTTGGCCCCCTGTTGCCTGCCACATTGTGCATGCTTTGATCGGGAGAACCCATGCACACTCCCTCGCAAACGATTCGCATGGCTCCAGGTGAAGGGGGGTCTGCTACAGCCCCCCAAATTCTGATTCCAACAGCCGTTTCAGCTCGCTGAGACCGAGTCGATACAGCTGTCCAAATCGTGCTTCGTACTCACTTGTTCGGAATACGGCTCCATTTGGCGGCACAATTCAGCTTCTAACCAGTTGGACGGACAGAATCTGGTCTGGAAATGATTCAGTCGACGTGGACGAGATCTTCACATCGTACTTGGCAATTCGGAAAGGGATCGCCTAATTATAATGACCTGCTTTTCTGTATATTTTGGTGCTTCTGTCAGTCACCAGGCCATTACTTACCACATCCTTTCTCAGGATCCAGAAAGACACCACATTTCACAATACTTACCTAAGAAAGGAATAAACACTAACAACAACAAACTAAAGATATAATACCATTGCTGAGGAGCTTGCAAAGAACAAGTCACACAAATCACAACACCTCCCCATCCGAGAGGGTACACAGCAAATCACAACACCTCCCATCCGAGAGGGTACGTAGCAAATCACAACACCTCCCCATCTGAGAGGGTACACAGCGCATGCTCCTCCTAACAATGTATTGGATAGAATAATTAGAATTTATACTTCCTTGCTGGGAGCCGATGTCCCTCCCATATCAACAACAACCCATTGGAGGGGAACTTACCCAAACCTCCATGAGCACTTGCTAAAAAAGGGGCCCGACCTTCCCTCACAATGAACACAAACAAATAATATGCTCTGGGGTTTCTTTATTACACAATGATAGAATGACAAAAGAAAGAAATAACTAAACATCACAGTAGACATTCTTCACAATAGCAATTACTGACATATACATATATGTAGAACTTGAAAATAAAAGAGTAATTAGGTATAAACAGTTAGAATATAAGCGTCAATGGAACACCTCACCATGTTCCTATACATGTTGCGTTCAGAGGAAGCCCGTCTCTCTCTCTCTCTCTCTCTGTCTGGTTCAGTCAGGACTCTCTGCTCCACAGTCACGGCTGCACGTCTGCACTGTGATGTATCATCAGACTGCCAAACCACCAGACTAACTCACACTCCCAGAGTTCAGAGCTCAGACACCTCCTTTAGTAACCAGTGGAAACGCTTGTCGAAGCTTCTAGCAAGCCTCGCCTCCTTTCCCATCAGATTCCTGTACCATTTCGTACAGAGACCACAACAGCATCTGGCCAGGCGTTTGCTATGACTCTGGCACAGAGTGAGCACATTCCTCCGATAAGAACCGGTCCTCTCTAGTTTAGGAAGAGCGAATAACAAGTAGGAATTAAAACATCACCTCTCACCTAAAGAGGCTCAGAAGATGGCGACAGTTTAGAACATGGATTTACTCAAACATAGGCCTCTATTCCCACAAAAGAACAAAATTAGTATGCAAGAAGGCATAAGATCATGCCAAAGCCAATAGGCAAGCCCTGCCATTAAGCAAGATGAAGTCAAAAACAGAAAGAGACATAATCAAACTCTTCTTTGAAGCTTCAGGTCCACACACTCTATGTCTATGTGATGATATGAATTGCAAAGCAAGATAACATGAAAGCATGTCAAAGGCAATTGTCAGCACTGCCATATAAACAAGGTAAAGTCAAAAACAGGCCTAAATATCACTATATTAGGCTATAATATGCTGAGATGGTGGTGGGCAATGGTCATAATTGGACCGATTATCTACCAAAAATATCGGTCACTACACTGGGTCAGAAACATAGGCTCCAAATCAGATTTGCTCGTTCCGGAACCAGTCTGAAGGCCTTCCTAGCGAGATCGTAATCGGCCCCTTATGCTTTTGTATCCTAATACTATTCAGAAAAGGTATAAGAAAATTCCATTGCTTAGTACTTTTTCCTTTACCCAATAGAGATGTCATATCTTGCAACTTGTGACCATCGTGTTATTTAATGGCATGTTTATGCCAGTCAAAGGCAGCCACTTGAAAGTTTGAATGTCTCTAGAACGAAACCAAGCCGCAATGATGGCTGCTGACAACTGACATTACACGTATGCCGGTTTCGCCACAGAAGAACTATATATGCAGCGTAAGATGGCAAATTATAAACTATGTATTGAAGGTACACCATAGGGTGTGGTAATATACACAGCCTTTCATTGAATCAGACAGGGACTTACTGGGTTTCATTGTTCATTACTTCAAAATGTTGTCCCTGTATGTTTGGAAAATGTCTCTATGGCATGCCACCTGAAGATCAGTTCTCACCAAATACACTCTCATATTGAGGTGCACATGGAAATACTGCATCAATAACTTGTTTTTAATATTCTTTGGGCGTGTTGGAAAGCTGCTGATCATATAACAGGAGCTAACCTCTCAAGGTTCATGTGCTCCCCTGGCAACAGAGGAACTGGCTGTGCTTCCCTCTCCACCTGTCCACATGACATGCATGAAGCATGCCCAGGGTCTTGATGTGATGAGAGGTTTGCAGTGATGCTATTGCCCACACTTCCCTATCAAAAAACCCACCAAGTTCAACTACTGTGGACTAGTAGAGTCTATTCAGATGACAGGGAATACTTCTGTCAACAGGCCGTCAAACTGAATTAGAGGTCTCTGGGGCCTAAGACATACCATCAGATGAGCTGCAGGGAGTCGCATACTTTTCTTTAGTCCCTCCTAAAATGTGCACCAAGAAGTGCAGTCTCTAGCAGGACCACTAACACCTGTCCAAGATCAACCTCCCGATGACGTATTACCAAGGCTCTTCTGGATCCAAAGTTTGCCTAATCTAGCACCCAATGGTCACCAGGACAGACTGTAGCTTGAGACAGTTGACTGTTGTGTCTGAGTCGCTGTTCCTACAGATTCCCAACACCCTGGTGGGTCCGATCACCACTCGCTGAGGGCTCAGCCAGGACTCATACACACCCATTTTAAAACATGCTTCTGAATGCTTTAGGGAGAAGGTAGAGATAAAGGATTTCATCATCATCATCATATATTTCTTTATTTCAGTTGATAACCATAAAAGAACAGACACGGGTATATACAAAACAAGTTAAAACAATACAAAAGATAAAAAAGATTAAAACAGTTCATTTTTGAAATGATACTTTAGTTAAAAATAATGAGGAGGACCTACGTGGGAGTGAAGGGGGTGTGGAGATGGCGGGAATACACAATAGTTTCGGTATATGCCCCCCCAAACTACAAGCCGCCACTCTTAGGGGGGTGGTGGACATACTACTGGATACTGCAGACACCATACAAGTCCTCGGGGGAGATTTTAATGATGTAATGGAACCAGCAATGGACAGGACGGGAGCTGGAACCAGAGACCGGACCCAGACCTTACTCTCCAGATGTCTGGAGATGGCGACATCCCGAACAGAAGGCCTACTCCTTCTTCTCTGGCTCCCATAGAGTCTACTCAAGACTGGATTACATTTTCCTACCCAGACAAAACTTGACGAGGGGGAACATAGCTGAATATAAAGCGAGAGGGATATCTGACCACTCCCTGCTTCTGACAAGAGTGGGAGGGGGAGGGGCGAGGTAAGAGGATCCTGGAGGTTGACGGCCTGGGACTTACAAAACACAACCATATTGAAGGGAATAAGGGCAGACGTCAAGGTCTTTATAGCAGAAAATGAAGGTACGGTCAAATCCAAGGCTGCCTTCTGGGAGGCCTTTAAAACAGTCATGAGAGACAGGGCACAGAACAGGCTGGCCGAGGAGAGGCGGAAGCTAAATACTGAAATTGGGGCATTAGAGGTGCAAATACTGGAACGGGAGAGGGCGTATCAGGCTACAAGGGAGACCGGGACACTTAGGAGGCTGACGGACGTACAGCACCAATATCGAGAAGTAGTTACGGGAGAAGCAAAAACCCAGGCACTGGCCACACTACACCGCCTATATGATGTGGAGGACAAATCTGGAAAGTTAATGGCATGGCTCAGTAGGAAGGAACGTGCAGCCAGATGGATAGAGCAAGTCAGAGACCCCCAGGGGACATTGTTACGATCGGACACTCGGATTGCGGAGGCGTTTGCTACTCATTACGAACTGTTTTATGGTGCTTGGGATCTGGGGACGCAGGAGGAAGCGCTGCGCTACATGTCAACAACTGAGCTACCGACCCTGACCTCTGAAGCTCAACGAGACTTAGAGGCAGACATTACCCTAGATGAAATTAAGGTAGCTCTGACTAAGCTGAGGGCGGAGAAATCACCGGGCCCGAATGGGTTTCCAGCAGAATTTTTCAAACGAACGGCAGACCTCTTGGCGCGCCATCTACTGGGGCTATTTGAGGAAGTAGTTCAGGAGGGGAGACTCCCGCCAGACTTATGCATGGCAATAATAATTCCAATACATAAGGAGGGAAAAACAGTGGAATTCTGCACATCATACCGCCCCATCTCCCTCTTGAATATAGAGGTGAAATTATTGGCGACTATCCTAGCACTACGACTCCGGTCGGTGATTTCTGAGCTAGTCCACCTAGACCAGACGGGCTTTCTCCCGGACAGGGCTACCAGATTAAACCTCAGACGCACTCATAACTGGCTGCAGGAGGTGAGCGAGAGAGAGGAGCCACATTGGTTCCTGTCCCTAGACGCCGAAAAGGCATTCGACGCTGTCCACTGGCCCTTTCTCGAGGGCGTCCTGAACAAGTTCGGCTTTGGCCCTAAATTTCAAACTTGGATACGCCTGTTATACACGGAGCCTAGAGCCAAGGTTAGGGTGAACGGGACCGTTTCCTGTGACTTCTCGGTCCGGCGAGGGACTAGACAGGGGTGTCCTCTATCCCCCCTCCTCTTTGCACTCACAATAGAGGTGCTGGCGGGCAGGATTCGCCAAAACGAGGGCATTAAAGGTTTTAGGAGGGGAGAGGCAGACCCCGCTGAGGAGAAGATATCGCTCTACGCGCATGACGTCCTCTTATATATAAGTTAGTTTGTTAGCCTGCGCACAACCAATTCTTAACCAGATATTGTGTTTGATTTTTAATTTTAGTTTCCAATGAATTTTAATGTTTTTAGGTTGCTCTCAGGGTGACGTTTCCGTCCTGTAAACGTCCACTGAATCAGTACTGCTGAGTGCTTCCAATCACTTGGTTGCAGATCCCCTTTTGGGGCACTCCTTTGGTGATCAATAAAGCTTCAAATGTTCACTTTAACATGAATTTTATTCATTCATTGCTACTTTCAATTCAATTGTCTTTTTTTCTCAAATTGTCATATATTTCTCCATTTCATTTATACAATACGTTTTCACATCACATCATATTGTTCTCCAATGCATTTCGAGCACTATATGCTCTTCATCAGGGAATATGATCTGAGAAAAGTAATGTGACATCATGTGATATGGAACAAGGAACAGCTTAATCATTTAGAAACATTGTTACATAGTGTATGCATGCATCTTGTGATATACAGTTTGTGTACTCTGTGACATTCGTGACATCATGCCATATTGTGTGAATAATGTATAGTACTCACGTTCTCATGTCGGGGTATAACTATAGATCTTAATCAGTGATCTATATAAAAGAAAATAAAGGCAAATTATTCCGTAATGTTCGGCCCGAAATGCTACCGTTTCGTAATCACGTACAGCCCAATTGTAGCAATACCGATTACAACGAAGATCCCTCCACCCGGTTAAACTACGACGTTCCCCGCGCTCAGGTTAGATTGAGCGATTCCCAAAATCTAACGCTCTCTGCGTTTAAGCTATTCTTACCAAGATTAATAGAAGGATTATCCTCGGGTGTGTTCAGAGATGTTCCTTATCGCTCCCGGATTTCTTCCGTGTTTGGATGCAGCGCGTACTGCGTCTTACGTATAATACACGTCTCCATAAGCATGGAAGATGGACTACCATATGTGTGTTTCTGTGTCTCATCAGCTGCCATATTGAATGAGTGTTTATTGTGAAATAAACAACGGTGAATATAACGTGCTATGTGCATGTAATGTGAAATTCATAACTAGAATGTAGAGAGAAGTACTGCAATAGAAAAATATATTCACAAAAGGTTATTCAAAGTACAGAGATTTCATTACTACTATTTACAACAATACCTAACGTGTAGGCATCGATTACAGACTTTTCAGAGCAAAAATATATCCCACAATGGGTTTCATAGATAACAAACAAACTCAGTCCGTTAATTGAGGCCATGTGGCTTCATAGCTTGTAAATGGTAAATCCAAAGGTTTTCCCTGCGCAGTAGTTGTTTATTATTGTCTCTACCTTCACTTTTATCAATAACTTCCAGGATTAAAAATCTCAATTGTGCAATGTTATGTTTGAATTCTTCAAAATGCGTTGCCACAGTAGACTTTATGTTTTTGGTTCTTATATTGGATTTGTGTTCATTCATGCGTAGACAAATTTTTCGCTCTGTTTTGCCCACATATATTTTGCCACAAGGGCACTTAAGCAAATAAATAATGTTAGAGGTTTCACAGGTGGCTGACAAATGTAGTTTAATTTCATGACCCTTCATAGGATGGTGAATAGTAGTTCCACAAATGATATTATGGCAATTTTGACAGTTTAAACAGGGCATCGTTCCTGTATATGTTTGCTTGTGTGATTCCTTCTTTTTCAAAATTTCTCCTATAGTCCTGTTCCTGGTATACGCAAACAGTAGAGGTTCTATGAACATATTCTTGAAGTCAGGTTCCATAGTTAACATTGGCCAATGTTTATTTATTATCTTCTTGAAGGTATAGCTTGATGTTGTAAATTTCGTTACTACCACCATTCTGGTGTTCACTTTCTTAGTGCTGGTAGTTAAAGCTGCTTGACGTGTGATGAGTTGGCATCTAGCTGCTGCCTTCGAAATAACTGGTGGAGGATATCCTCTCTCTTTAAACCTTTGTGCCATCTCCTTAGTTCTTTGGTCAGCTTTTTGATCATCTGAGACAATTCTTCGTATCCTCAACATTTGTGATGTTGGCAAATGAGTTTTCAATGATTATTGGTGATGACTCGTGAAATGTAAAATATTGTTTCTATCTGTTAACTTTCTGAAGATATCAGTTTCCAGACCTGTCTCCGTTTTCGATATCAAAATATCTAGAAATGTGATTTGGGTATCAGAAACTTCACTAGTGAATTGAAGATGTTCACAAACTTGCGCTTTCTTTGTTTCCTTTCCACAGTAGGAAAATATCGTCTATGTACCGCTGGTACAATATTATGTGCGATCTCCACTCCTGGTTTGATAAAATGTGCTCCTCCTCAAATCTCTCCATCACAAGATTCGCGTATGACGGAGCCATACAATTCCCTATGGATGTACCGCTTAACTGGAGGAACCACTCCTCCTTCCATTTGAAATAACTGTGATAGAGTGAAAAATGAACCAGTTCCATGATGAAAATTTGCATTGTGTGTTCAATATCACTGTTTAATAGTGTGTGTTCTATTGCCTCCAATCCCATTTGGTGGGGAATTGATGTATATAGCGACTTCACGTCAGCTGTACACAGTGTAATATCTTCACCTTCTGGCCATTCTATATTCTGAAGTTTCAGAATAAAATCAGTAGTGTCCTTTGTATAAGATTTCATCCTCTTGACACTCGGCTGTAGATATTTATCTATAAATTGTCCAGTGTGTTCCTGAATACTTCCACAGGTTGACACTATTGGCCTGAAAGGTAGGTCCTTGATGTTCTTATGGACTTTCGGTAACATGTACAATGATGGACTTCTGGGATTCATTGTTAGTAAAAAATAATCTTGTTTTGTCTTTGAATATTTTCATCTCAACGGCCTTATCCACTATTTTTTTTCAATGTTATATCAAATTCTCTGGTGGGGTTATTATCCAATTTCATATATACATTATGATCCATAATGTGTTCCTTTACTTTGTTTTCATAATGAGTTATGTTGAGTACAACCAGTGCTCCCCCTTTGTCAGCTTTTTGGAATACTATTTGTGGGTTGTTTGCAAGTTTTTTAAGAGTATCCCAATCTTTACGTGCGGTGTTTTTCCTATTGGTTGTTCTGAACTTTATTGAATTTAACTCTTTCTTGACCACGTTCTCAAAAAGATCCAAGGTTTTGTGACTTATTGGAGCCATATAAGTGCTACGATTTCTTAAACCCAAGAGTTCCTCCTCTTCATCTTCACCGGTTTTCTGAGGTAGTATCACATTCTCAAAAAACATTAAAATTCATTGGAAACTAAAATCAAACACTCCAAATGACCTCACTTGGACCATTATCGAGCAACTGCCTGAATTGGCAGTAGACAATGAGAAAAGACTCCTTAGTAAAGAACAAAGCTGGATCTACCGCCTCTCTACCCAAATCAATGGCCTGAACGATGCCATCCCTTGGAACTCAGTGACATACTGACACCATCACATCTTATGAGACGATACTACTGTTGCCCACTGGCTATAGCCAGTTTAATCACACCTCTTATCGTAAGAAAACTGTCCCTCTTTAATTCCAATTTTTAATTCCAACTTTTTAACTCATTTCCAATCATACTCGGGGCACACGCCATCGCGCATGCCCCAATCTCACGTGCAGTGCGCTACACGTGCGCAGCCCTCCCCACCGATCTGCGCATGCGCAGACACACCTGCTATCCGCGCATGCACCATTTGCCTCGCATAGCGTCTGACCAATGCGCACGCGCACCATGCTACCGGCACACCCGGGGAATCTGTCTACCATTACTTCCCACCACAGGTGCCGATCATCAACGAATTAGCGGGCAGATAAAAACGAACAGAGACCGATAGCCCAGTTCACCGGAGTGCGAAGACGGCGCAACAGGTACATGGCAGGCTCTGATCGGAAAGGCTGTGAGTATGACGACCAACAAGCAACGATTTGGGTAAGCCCTTTTTCCTCCCCACTGGTCTCCTAACCCCAGTGGCCACCCTTATCTCCCAACAGGGTCATCCCCTTGTCGCTTCACTCCTGGAAGCATTGGCTGCAAATCCCTAGCGTAAGAACTGCCACTTATGCCTTATCACATTATGTACCACACTGTGTGATACCCGTGTCTTAGCCACACCACGCCAATTTAGCTGCGATCTATCACCTTAACGGTACCACCACTACCGTTACACCTTAGCCGACTATAGTCAACCCACCATGCACTTTAGTTTCGGCAATTCAGTCTTGAATATGACTATGTGGCGAGATGCCAACTGACTCTCTTTCCCTACATGTTTTGTCTATGTCATATATGTTGTCTGTACAGGTATGCATGAGAAGGGAATCCCCCTCTCACACCTAGAGAAACACCTTAGCGAGTGTAACACATAGTCTGCATTACACTCCCCACATTTTTTAACTTGCACCAACACCATTTTAAAGGTCCTGAGGAAAGCCAGATTACCCTAAGGCACTGGCTGAAACATGTCGACCACCCCACGGATGTAGGAGGTAGTAACTCGCCGCCTGTAACATCCTATAGCCATATTTTAACCGCTGACGGCGGCCCAGTTATTTAAATTTAATTTACCCTCGGGTACTGGGACCCTCGCCAAGCCGTTTTAACTATCACGTCACTAACACCCCACACTGCACACTCAGTAACATACCAGCTCCGCTGTAATCAGGCGTCGAAGCACACCTGGTACACATTAGGTGTCACTGGGTGGGCCCGATGATGAAGCATGCCACCAACTATGGGGCTGATTAGGAGGGCGGACGGACCTGCGTCCGTCCGCCTCCCCAGAGGTGGAGGGACCCTCCGCAGGGGCAGCGGAGGTCCCTCTGTGCAAATTAGGATGTGACCGCCACCCTGGCGGTCACATGCTGTATGTTTAACATTGCGGCGGGTGCTGCTTGAAGCAGCACCCACTGCAATGTTAAAATTGCATGTATTACATTTACATGCACAAAGCGGCAGCCACCGCGTGGTGCCTGCCGCTTTGTGCATGTAAATGTTGGGGGTGTGCACCCCCCGACACCCTGGGGGCCCGCAACGGGCCCCCAAACACCAAAGTCCACATGCTTTTCCACGGCAGAAAAGCCGCCGCGGAAAAGCATGTGTCCATGCACATCCTAATTTGGATGACGGTGTCTTGCGGACACCGTCACCAAATAGCCCTCCCCAGCCTGCGGATCAGCAGCGGACGGACCAGCCATCCGACGCTGGTCCCACCGTAATCCCACCACCATCCTAATCTGGAGGTGGGTGTTGTCTGTGGCCTCGGAGGTTAATCCGCATCCTCCAGGCCGGCGGTGGCTTCGGCCGGCCCGGGGGATGCGGATTAACCGCCATCCTAATCGGCCCCTAGGTTGGTAGGTGAGGGCTTTACAAACACACCTACCAGGTGCCCCCTGACAAAACAGGTCAGAGTCAACATACTAATAGTCATACTTAGCTAGTCTTCTTTGATGATTCAACATTCAAGATGCGACAGCAGCAGCTCCGATGGCGGCACGCTTCTCCGTGGATGCGAGGCGCTTGTCTTGATGCGGTGCAATACGACAACTACATCGGCGACATCCAAGATGCACGGCAGCAGCAGCGACGGCAACACGCTTCCTCTTCGTTGCGAGACGCTTCTCTGGATGCGGTACAATACGACAGCTACAGCGGCAACATCCACGATGCGACTGCAGCAGCAGCGACGGCGACATACTTCTTCCTCTTGAGCCGCGCTTCCAGCTCCTTGCAACAGCAGCAGGCACTTCCAAAGAACTCTGAGGAGCTGGGGTGAAGTCTGTTGTCCCTGTTCCAAGCCCTTGGAGATTCTTACAAGTTGATGAAAGTACACAAAGTCCCTTTCTCCTCTCTTTGGCAGTCAGGCAACCACTGCAGGCCAATCCCCCAAGCAGCACTTCAGCTTAGGGATAGTCTCTCCTCAGTTTCTTATGGTTCCACTCCTCAGCAAAGGTTTCTTCTTGTTTGTCCAAAAGTGATCTAATTTCTTGGGATCAGGGTCCCAATATTTATACCCCAAAATCCTTTGTCCTCTAAGGGCAGAGGGGCCTTTGCCCAGTCCAAACCAGTTCTGGAGCACTCTGTTTACATGACTCCTTCTTTCCTTTCACAGTGCAGGGCAGAACATCAGACGCCTCACAGGAGGTGGAGCCAGCATTGTGGAGGAAAGGCACAGCCCTGGAGCACTCTGTTGACATGATTCCTTTTCTCCTTTCACAGTGCAGGGCAGAGACATTAGATGCACCACAGGGGATGGAGACAGCACTGTGGGAGCAGGCACAGTCCTATTCAGGTCCCAGGTGCAACTCCTCCCTCCCATCTAGATGCAGATCTCTCTATTCACCAATGGGCTGACTCATTCTGTCTCCTGGAATTCCCCAGCCCGGTCACTCAAACTCCAGATAAGGAATACCCAGCCTAGCAGAGGCAGGCTTGGATAATTAGAGAAGAAAATACCTACTTTCTAAAAGTAGTATTTTCAAACACAGAATGTTAAAACCAACTTGGAAGAGGTGGAAGAGGTGTGGCGCAGCGGCCAGGGCGACTAACGCTGGATGCTGGAGATCACAAGTCGATGCCCGGCACAGGCGGTAGAGGTCTGCCCAGCACCATGTGACTCTGGGCAATAGCTTGCTTAATCTTCCCGGCGGCCCCCAGCCCCAGGAAACCTATGGGTAGCTGTGCGCTTTACAAATACAGGATTAATATTATTATTATTAACTTCACTAAAAGATGTACTTTATCATTCTGAGTTCAGGCATACTAAACTCGAATTTATACCATGTTCCCTGAGTCAGTTAGGATTATAAAATGTAATAATCTAACTGCCCATTCTGGCCTATAGAGAACAGTTAGCCTTGCAATAGTGAAAAACGAAAATGGCTGCAATTCATTATTAGGACATGCCACACACACCAGGGCATGTCCTACCTTATACTTACAATGCACCCTGCCCTTGGGCCTACCATAGAGGTGTCTGATATGAAGAAAAGAGAAGGCTTAGGGACTAGCAAGTGGGTGTACTTGCCCAGTCAACATGGCAGTACAAGACTGCACATAGGCTCTGCAATGGCAGGCCTTAGTACACTTTTACAGGCTGCTCCTGTGGGTGGCACAATCAGTGCTGCAAGCCCACTAGCAGCATTTTGTGTACAAGCCCTGGGCACACTCAGTGCACTGTACTAGGGTCTGACAAGTAAACCAAACCAGCCAATCATGGAATCACTAATTCATACATCAATTTATAATAGGGAGACCATATGCACTTTAGCACTGATCAGCTGTGGTAAAGTGCCCAGAGTCATAAAACCAACAAAAACAGGTCAGACAAAATACAGTAGGAAGGCAAAAAGTTCAAGGATGACCCTGCAAAAAGGGCCAAGTCAAACAGGGCTGGAATTTCAGACCACTCATTGTGAGAATGTAATGGGCACTTGTATGACAGGGGAAGGTGTGCTGTCCCTCCTACATCTTTTCACTGTTTATTTCCCTTCATCATCTTCCCTCTTCTTCCCCCTTCTTCTCTTCCTTCCTTTTTCTATTAGTTGTTCTGGGACGTGTGGCTCTGTGGTGTAAAATGGCATGCCTAGTCTATGACTGAGTGTGTTTTTGCGTGAGTGTAGTGGCTAAGGGTGGGAGGGTGTGACCAGGCCTCACTACAGTGTGACTGCCACTGGTGTATGCCCTCAGCCTGGCACTGAGATCTTCAATGACTGTCTGTGCTGTACATGAGAGTGGGTCACCTATTATAGTCTGTAGCCCACTGTTTGCCTGAGTGGTGGCAGGTACTGATTACAGTTCTATTTGGATACTGCACACTGTTCATCCTCTGCCATTGTTGGGAGTGAAAAGATAACTGATGTGCACTGTTTGGAGTTGGGGGTGGGATGATGATGATTGGGGAGGCACAAATTGTTATTGTTGTGTTTACCCAGCACGTGGGGGGTTTCATTCATTGTTTTTTTGTTTTTGGTGGCAGTGACGATGGCGCGGCAGCTGGCAGATGTAGCTGGAGTGGCTCCTGGTGCGGAGAGATGAACCAATTTAATTTTGTAAAGTGGAATGTGCTGGACTCAATTCTTTTGTGAATCGCTATAGAGTACAGATCTATCTCCACAAACATGCGGCACAGGTGGCATTATTGCAAGAGACACACCTATCTGACCTTGAAACTCAAAAGCTACATGAGAAATGGAAGGGGCAGATGTTCTCAGCCACTTATTCCGCCTATTCCTGGGGAGTGGTGATTTGGGTTGCCCTGCAGGTCCCATTCCAAACACATGTTATATGGCAGATCTGAAGATATGTAGCGGTGCATGGATTACTGGACGGGGTGGACACATGTCTACTGAATGTTTATGCCCGAAGTTACTGCTTCAGTATGCAGGATTGCCTATATTATGGTCAGGAGATTTTAACTGCGCACTTGATGGGTACCTAGATAGGTACCCTCCAAAGCTGCATACTAAGCCCAGCATGACGGCTGCTCTGTGGGAGGTGATGGATCGTTTGAGCTGCGTCAATATCTGGCATGAAGCCCACCCTGGAGTGCAGGGATATACATGTTAGATGCCTGCACGAGTCATTTCTAGTAGGCTTGATTGTTTACACTCAAGTGAGGCCGTTGAAGCCGCTGTGCAGACATGCACGTTGGTATGTTTCTTGTCGGACCATGCTCCGGTACTGCTGAAGTGGGAGATGACTAGCGGTAGGGCAAGGTTCCGCTTGTGGCACCTACATTCCAAGGGCCTTAGAGACACCATGTTCCAGGAGGAACTCCAGGAAGCGGTTGCCGGATATTTTCATACTAACTGGTCATCCACTAATGGTAGGGGATTGGAGTGGGTTTACTAAAGGTGGTGACAAAAGGGGAATGCCTGTCTAGAGTTGGGGGTACAAGGAGACCACTGGAAAGGGAACTTACTGAGTCTGAGGATGTGCTGGCCAGGCTGCAGTACGGGGGACACTTGACAGTTGTGCGGTGAGTCACTTCGGCAGGCCCAGCCTCGAGTGGAGGAAATATGGGATAGATTGGATTGCCTCACTAGACGTGAATATCGCCAGCTGCTGCACAGGAAGGGCGACAAGTCAGGGAGACTACTGGCGTGGTTATTGAAGTTCGAACACCCACTCCGCTCATACTGACACTTAGACTCCCCGATGGGACCAAGGCCATTACGCAGGCTGGTACTAACTCTTTACTGCGGGACCACTTAGCTGCGGTCAACAGGCAGGGTTCGTGAATTGACCCGACCTAGGTTTTTTTTTTTTTGGGATGACCTCCGGTCCCCCTTCTTACTGAGATGCAGATGGGTGAACTTGGCAATGCACTTTGACTCGAGGAGTTTGCGGGAAGCAATACAGAATTGGGCACGGTGTAAGACTTGGGGCCCGATGGTCTCCCAGGGGAGTTCTTCCAGGCATTTGCCGTCCTTCTACTCCCCTGTTTATTGGAGACCTTGAAGGAGGCCAAAGAGTGGAAGTTCTAACACCATCCATGAGGGAAGCGCAGGTTGTTGTGCTCCCCAAACTAAGTAAAGATACACATGATCCTGACTCATATAGGCCTTTATCGATGCTAGAGGTAGATGTCAAATTGCTGGCTAAGGTATTAGCGACACATCTGGGCAAGGTAGTAACGCACCTGGCCCGCAAGGACCAGTGTGGGTTCATGCCAGGCAGAGGGATGCATATGAATCGATGGTGACTCTCACATGTGCTGCATTCGGTGGTGGAAGCCGAGGTTCAGGCAGCGGGGGTCACCCTAGATATTGAAAAAGTGTTCAATACTCTGTGATGGGGATATTTGTGGGAGGTCCTGAGAAGGATGGGTCTGGGCCAGGAGTTTATATCTTGGGTCTGTCTCCTTTATTGTCAACCGATGGCCCGTTTTCACAATGGCGGCCTGATATCTGAAGGTCTTCCTATTGAGAGGGGCACAAGACAGGGCTGCCCATTGTCCCCACTCCTTTTCGCCCTGGCAATGGAGCCACTGGCAATCCAGCTGTGATGGGGTATTGCTTGATGGGGTATCACCATGGATAGGTGTACTCAAGTAGTTTCTTTATATGCGCTGCTGTACATTTGTCACCCAGAGGGAGAGGTGCCTGTGCTCTTGAATATGCTAGTCCCATTCGGAGTGGTTTTGGGACTCCATGTTAATCGCCAGAAGTAGGTTATATTCCCACTGGTAGCCCAGGCACGGGGGATGCTGCAGACCTTCCCAATGTGGGGATTCGATCATTTCCACAATTTGTGTATACAGGTGGCCCACACACCAGGAGCCCAGTATGCCTTGAATGTGAGAGCAGTTATCACGGGTCTATAGGTGTCTATTTGGTTCTAGAACCGCCTACCCCTCTCGTTCATGGGGCGAGTAGCCTTGTCTAGGATGGTCATGCTTCCCCGTTGCCTCTATGCTCTGCAGAACTCTTTTTGTTGCTTCCCAAAATCTGCCTTTAATACCTTAAATAGTCTCCTGATCTCCTTGGTGTGCGCCGGGAAATGCAGTAGGGTGAAACTGGAAGTGCTCAAACTGGATATGGATTCTGCTGGCCTATGCCTCCCATACCTTGGTCTCTATTATCTTGCAGGCTGCTGCAATATGCAGCCCAGTGGTGTGCTGAGGGTCCCAATGTACAGAAGGCGCTGTTGGCGGACTGGTACATGGAAGCGGTGCTCCCGGGATGCCTCATGATGGGCTCCTAGACTCCCCCGAATTGCCCATTTGTAGTCCGTCAGGTCGCTGGGGCCTCGGAATGGGCGGTTCTCTTGGTCATGTGTAGGGCCCGATTCGCTCGGTCGCTCACCCTCCGATGGATCCAGGGTTTCCACCAAATACAGTCTGTCATGAATCTCACAAGGTGGCATGAAGAGGGGTGCACAATAGCTGGGGACCTATATTGCAGCAGGACCTTCTTTTCTTTCGAGATGCAAAGGAGCCCTTGCAGGTGCCGGATGGTAATTTCTTACAGTATGCGAATATATCACGCACCGCTCACGAGAATGGACATCGTTCCCAGATGAGCCTGGGGAGACGCAGACCTTGGCACTGCTGCTCGACCCGGGTTCCTCTAGGGGAATGATCTCCCACATAGACAAGGCCCTGAAGGCGGATCATAGAATTGACATATCGAACCTCCAAGACAGCTGGATGACTGACCTTTCATCGCCGCTCATAGAGGGCGATTGGAAACGGGTGTATAAACGCATCCGGGAGGTGGCTAGTAACGCACGCTTTAAGCTCACCCAGCTCTTTTAATTACATTGTGCGTATCTAACACCCCAGATGCTCTCGAGATTTGATGCAGTGCGTCCCTCGACATGTTATGTTATGTTATGTTAATTTCGATTTATATAGCGCCAAATCACCGACAGGTCTAGGGAAGAGAAAACGGCAGCTGAGCGGGTTAAAAGCACACGGGTCATCAGAGGTTAAACTGCGCTTAATGCTTCTTTAAACAAGAGAGTTTTGAGCGATTTCCGAAAGTGGAACAAGTTGGATTCTTTACGGAGATGTTCAGGTAGTTTGTTCCAGAGCTGCGGAACCAGCACTGAGAAATATCTACCGCCTTTAGAGGACAGTTTGTACCGAGGGCATGACAAAAATTGTGCCTCAGAAGACCTTAATGAGCGTCCAGGAGTATAGGCCTCAAGGCGTTCTTTTATATATACGGGTGCTGGGCCGTGTATAGCTTTATGGGCTATACAGAGGTTCTTGAAATTCACTCTCTGTTTAATGGGGAGCCAATGCAATTTATGCAACAGTGGTGAGGCATGGGTCCGTCTGGGCAACCTGAAGATCAATCTCGCTGGATCATTTAAGACCACTTGCAATCTACTTATCAATGCCTGGGGAAGACCCAGGTAGAGGGCATTCCCATAGTCCAACCTTGAGATTATAATCGCTGAGACTATCGTACGGAGTGTAAAAGTAGAAAGAAGGGGGACCAGTTTCCGTAGCTGTCTAATTAGTCCCGTACACGTACCCACCACTGATGAAACTTGGCTAGCCATTGAAAGTTCATGATGAATTTTTATGCCTAGACTTTTTACAGTTGAACATGGTTTGGGGGTGGGACCTAGGTCCTGGGGCCAGAACAGATCGCTACAGGGTGATTCTGCTGCAGGGATAACCAGGACCTCTGTTTTGTCCGGGTTAATTTTTAGTGAGTTGGCAGTCATCCAACTCACAGT
The DNA here is from genome assembly GCF_964261635.1 of Lissotriton helveticus. Classification (NCBI taxonomy): domain Eukaryota; kingdom Metazoa; phylum Chordata; class Amphibia; order Caudata; family Salamandridae; genus Lissotriton; species Lissotriton helveticus. The sequence continues at coordinate 594,139,700 of NC_136063.1, read as the reverse complement.
ATAGCTGAGGATGTTTTGGGCTTGGATCTGTGCAGATGGCGTGTTGTCAATGCTAAGCAACAACTGGGTGTCATCTGCGTAGTTAAAGATTTTGCAGCCCATATTTGCCAAAGTTGTTATTAGGGGTTGCAAATAAACATTAAAAAGAAGTGGGGACAGTGCAGATCCCTGGGGAACTCCGCAGTCAAGTGAGCCCAAGTCAGATGTTGCATCCCCCAATTGAATCCTTTGTGTCCTACCAGAGAGAAAGGATTCAAGCCATCGGTGATCTTGTGTACCTAAAGTGGCCAATCTGTCCAGTAGGAGAGTATGGCTGACAGTATCAAATGCCGCTGATAGGTCTAATACATGGCCCCGGTGTGGTGTGGAACCTGCAACATTTCTGCATATGACCTGGAATTGCTCCCGACTTCAGTCAGAGGCGCAACTAGAGTCAAATTTCGGCGGGGGGGGGGGTTAAGAATACATTTCGGGGGGAGCTGAATCTTTAGGCAACCAGCAGAGGCGAGCTGCCGGGCTCTTAGAAGGGGTGAAACAACAACAAAGCCCCATTAACATGCACAAGGTCTTTTAACGACCTGTGAAGTGCTCGGGTTCGGCTGTGAGCGGGCCCGGGAAGTGTCTCATCCCGGGCTGCCGCACACGACGGGGGGGGGGGCTGAAGCCCTTTGAGGTCAATGGGTGTTGCGCGCCTTACTTCAGCCATATTAAGTGGAGGTGCTGCCTGTGCTGCAAGAGGTCACAGGTGTACGTGTTGAGGCATCAGTCAAGCATTGTCTCCTATGCGTTCTCCCGATTCCTAAGTCGGGATCTCGTATGAAACATAAATTTACTCTCCTGGTACTTGTACTGGCTAAACACAGCATTGCTATACACTGATCCCATCCTATAACCCTCCCGGCTGGATAAGTGGAGGGTGGACCTGCATGAGTGGGGCGTGGCTGAGGAACGCTTACTGCGATCAGTTCGCACTGATGAGAATGCAGATGTGGGGAGACATGTTAAAGGGCCTGCTGGTGGATCGTGGACTAGGCAAGGGGTCTGTGGCTTCCCTGCAGGCAATGGACCTTCCTACTCTTGCGCTGACCTTGGAGGATGACCCCCTGACTGGCTGACTGAGTTGGTGTATGAACTATGACTGCATAACATGGGCGGGAAGGAAAGCTAGAGACTGAGCAGACTGCAAGGTAGGCCATGACCTGATATGTGAGCTCAGTGGGATGCTCGTAGCCCGGTTCCCTACACGTCCCCTAACTGTAATTACGGAATAGTTGAATTGTATACTTATCTCAGCAGATTAAGCTGCTCTTGATTGCTACCCGGCGCAGGCATTCTGCTCGTCCCCTGCTCAGATGAGATGGTGCAATGCCCCTAGGACACTGGGGGGCTTCACATACATGCCTGATTGTCCCCCTCCTGCTGCTTGAGGATTGTTTTGGGGGAATACCGCCCAACTGCCTGTCGCAGTCAAGTTATTATTATGGTTTTTAATTGTTACTTTTGATTTTCTGCGCATAACCCATTTCTAGGAGAGTTGTCCAGTGTGTTTTACATGACGTTGCATGCCCAGCAATGAAGCTTGGAAGCTGAGCAAACATCGAGACTGCTGTGATATCCTGTACTACCTACCTGATATGTAAGGTAACCTGGATTTTTTTTTTAATTGCTTAGTGACCCAAAGGGACAACATGTAATGTGATGCTTGTGTAATATTGAATAAAAAATACATTAAAAAAAAGACCCAGGATTTGTCCACTTCAATATCTGTGTCGTCATCCTTCTGCTCAGCCCCACACCATCAGTGACACAATGAACTAGAATGCCTATTGCAACATCAGCATCATGACGTTGATGCCCTTTTCCCCAACTCACCCCTGCCCCTCTCATCTTCAAGCTCTAAAAAGCAAAAATCTGATAAAAAAACATTTTACACTCTGTCAGCAAGTCACCTTTCCAACTTTCGGCTCTCTAGACTTTCAGACAATCAACTAACAGCTACTTTGACCCTAAAAATAAAACTACAGCCAAATAAAGTGAGATCTGTGGGATACCACAACATTTGAAAAGCAAAAGAATCACCAGGTTGGAAGGTGAACAGAAATAGGTTGACTCAATCTCTATACAGCTTGCTTTAATCTGAAAAGAGGCTTGTAATATTGTTACCAACAGAAACAAAACCTGAGAGTAACAGTTTTTTTCTGCACTATAAACAATAATTGTTGCGTGTGGCTCACGCCACATCAATTATCATATTTGCATTGTATACTGTGGTACTCAAATTGTGTGTATTTGATGATGTAGGGATTTTTTTATTGATAAATCGAATAAACGTTGTTGATTGACCTGCATTTCCATGCAATCTTCTGCCAGAGAGTTGGTGGCTCTTTTGTGGAACGTGCCTAAAGTGGACTCGGTTCGACAGAGCTCATCGGGAAAAATAGAAAGGTGCGCCGTTGAAGCGCCAGAAAACACACCAAAGGCCAACATCACCATAGAGAGGTAGCCTGCGGCACCCAGCTATCAACCAGCCTCTGGGTTGCTTTTCAACAGTGAATATTCTTAGTGCGCTGTTCCCACCTTGTGGACATTTGTGATATATGTTTTTTTCAGTTATTCCCGTTTAGTATAGGAATTTTTAACCCAATCATCATATTTTATTCAGTTTTTACATTGTACTTATTAAATATATATATATATTTTTTTACATAAATCTCAAGTTTAAAAAAGACTTTATAAAGAAAATTAAGTCATTTTAAAATACAATGTTGCAAACAACAGTCAACGAATCAGCAGTATATTCCAGTACAAATGTGATCAATAAAAACAAGCTTCATCGGACATTTTCATAAGTAAAACAAGACAGAAAAGATGAAAGAAAGAAAAATATGAGATAAGGAGGTTTAAGAACTTCCTGCTTAGAGGGATGCAGCAAGGAGTGTGATTTAGCACATTTATCAAAACATTTCGTAACAGGTAACCAAAGTTGAATCCTCTTTGCACTCATAGGTGTAGGTAAATTGGAAAATGTCTCCATTCTATGATTAGGACAGATATCATACCACCATGCTTTATAAGAAATGTTAGTAAAATTCTTCCAGTTTCTCGTTATTTGCTGAAAAGCAACCACTATTAATAAATCAATGATTTTAAAGTTAGTTATGCCATCCCATACTGGTGAGAGGCTACCTAAGAAGATAGTGGCTGCGGAAAATGGGATGTGTGTGTTGAAAAGTAAGTTAATTTGAGTCCAAACACTCGTCCAGAAGTTGCTGACTAGGGGACAGAGAAAAAACATATGAAATAAATCAGCGTCAAGAGATGCACAAGACCAGCAGGTATTGGGAGTGTCGGGAAATCTTTTATATAGGGCCTGTGGGGATAAGAAAAGTCTGTGATAAATATAAAACAACGTTTGTGTGAGGCTAGCTGCTCTCGAGGATTTGCGAATTTTTGTCCATATGGCATTCCATAATAGTAAGGACCAGTCAACAGCCAAATCCTTTTTCCATGTTTCTTCGACCTTTGTTTTATGTCTGGGTGTGGGAGTGGATTGGAGAAAGGTATATAAAGTTGATGCTTTGGGTTGAAGGCGTAAGAGTGAGGACAAATTGGTATGTGATGCGATGATTGAGCATTATTAGAGAAAAGTGTATATGCATCTAGAATGGTTGTTCGAAGAACATTGTATTTGTTGAGGAATGAATTGGGTAGATTATATAACTGACTAATCAAAGGAAAAGAGAGAAATTCTCCATTTGGGAAGAGTTGGGAGACCCACAACAAGCCACGCTGTCTCCACGTTTTCCAATAGAAGGGCCAATAGAAGGGCTTATTATGTATCAATAAACTCTTGTTATGCCATATTGTGGAGGCTTGAAAGGAGGCAAGAGTGTCAGGAACTAGAGGATACAAAGGGCTAAGCAGTTTAGAGGTAAACTTGAAAAGTGGAGTAGAAAGTACTTGGGGTTTACGGGAGAATGAAAGATATTCTTGAAATGAGAAAGGAGAGATAAAGGAAAGTTCAACTGAAGCCCATAAAGGAACATTGTCTATAGAATCAAGCAGCCAGTATGAAGCTTGTCGCAATTGAAAGGCCTTGTGATAGACCAAGAAAAGGGGAAAGTTAACCCCTCCTTCCTCTTTGGGACGGGCTAATTTGAGGATAGAAATACGTGGTGTTTTCTTGTTCCATAAAAAGGATGATAAAACGGAATTAACAGCTATAAAAAGTTTAGCAGATATGGGAACTGGAATATTAGAGATGGTGTATAGGACAATGGGCGTGAGCATCATTTTAATAATATCTAAACGACCCCACCAGACCAGATGTAGAGGATATAGAGGATGCCATTTAGTTGTGAAATCCGAAAGTTTTTGAATGCAATTATTAAGGCATAAAGTAACGGTCCCTTTAATTGTTGGTGTGAAGTATAAACCCAGATATTTAATGAAGGAAGATTTCCAGGTAAAATTAGTGGATGAAAAGTCATCCTTAAAAGTGTATTTAGTTAAGGGTAAAGTCTCGCATTTATTGTTATTTAACTTGTAACCTGAGATTGAGATGAAGGTGGTGACTTTCTTCAAGGAAAGCAGGGATCGAAACACTTGGATTTGAAATAAAGAGCAAGATATCATCGGCATATGCCACAAGTTTAACGTGAGTAGCAGAGGTGTGAAATCCTGATATTTGTAGATTTTGCCGGATTTTGGAGAGAAAAGGTTCAAGGGCTAAATTAAAAAGAAAAGGGGAGAGGGGACAGCCCTGACGTACTCTACGAAGATCGAAAAGAGGTGAGATGAGACCATTAGCACAAACAGCAGCCCGAGGATTAGAATATAAAAGGGACACTAAAGAAATAAAATTAGGGCCAAAGCCAAACCCTTTAAGAGTATAAAATAAATAGCGCCATTCCACTCTATCAAATGCTTTTTCAGCATATAGTGCTATAGCTGCTAAACAATTATTCAAACGGGGAGTTTTAGAGAGAATGTCCAAAAAGAGTCTAGTGTTGTCCTCTATGACTCGCCCTTTCACAAAGCCATATTGTTCCTTGCCTAATACATGTGGAAGATAAGGGTCTAGGCGAAGAGCTAATGCTTTTGAAAAAATTGTGTAGTCTATATTAACAAGGGATATGGGTCTAAAATTCTTGCAATACTTAGGATCTTTTCCTTCTTTGGGAATTAGGCAGATGGGAGCATCTGAGAAAGAACCTCGGATTTCCTCAGAGAATAGAAAGACTCGATAAGAAGGTGTAGTTTGCTCATTAATAAATCATAAAAATGGAGAAAGAATTTAACCTTGAACCCATCCGGCCCAGGTGCTTTATCGTTTTTAAGGTGTTGTAATGCATTTAAAAGTTCTGATCGCGTAACTTCGTTTTCTAAGGTTGAAAGTTCAGCGGGAAGTTGTTGAGGGTGATGCAAGGTCGAAAAAAATTGTGAAAGCGTATCCTCCGTGGGATTAGTTTCAGATGAATACAATTTCTCATAAAAGGCAGCAAATTCATGTAAAATTTCTGTATCTTTAAACTTTAAAACAGAGTTATCATCATAAATTGATTCGATATTCAATTTATTATGTTTGGTTTTAAATAGTTAGCTAAAACTTTGCCTGCTTTATTTCTACCACAATAAAATTTTGCGCTAGATTGCAGAAGATACAATGAAGCGTTATCAGTAGATTCCTTATTAAATTGCAACTTTGCTTTTACAAGTGCATCAAGAACCTCTTTTGAGTTGGATGTATAAAAAGAATGCTCCAGTCTCTTAATGTCTTGAAATAGCAAATGTGTATGATTACGGGCAATATTGCGTTTTCTAGACACATATTGTATAATAAAGTCCTTCGCTGAAGCTTTAAACACATCCCAAATAACAGAAAATGGTAATGACTCAGTATGATTAATAAGGAAATACTCGTTATAAAAAGTCTTGAAGGAATTGGAGAACGCCGGGTCAAGAAGAAGGGAATTATTAAAGCGCCATCTTCTTGGAGAGTTGGTTTTGGGTAAAATATCTACATCAATGGAAATAGGGGCATGATCTGATAAGAATATAGATCCTATATCAGCAGTTATGAGTGATTGTGATATGCTATGTGAAATGAAAAAATAATCAAGCCGTGACTGAGAATGATGCACTGGGGAATAAATTGTGTATTCTCTAGTAGTTGGGTTACATAGTCTCCATGCTTCAAGAAGTTTGTGTTGTGTAATCATATGGATAAAAGATGTGTGTGTTTTGTTAGGAATAAATGAAACTTTAGAACTGCGATCAATAAAGGGATCACAAACCTGGTTACGATCCACCGATAATATGAAGATATCTTCCATGTGAAGAGTGACCTGCCTGGCTAATGAAAACCAGAATGATGAGTCACCACCAGTTGGGGCGTAGACATTAAAAAAGGAGACTGGAACATCCCTTAACATCAACTTAACATTAAGCCATCGTCCCTCCGTATCTGAATCTTGAGAAATCAATTGATAACGTAAAGGCTTGCGACACAGTATCATGACTCTATTACGCTTACCATAACCACTAGAATAGAAGACTTCACCTACCCAACCTTTTTGTAACTTTAAAGATTCACTCTCAGTAAGATGAGTTTCCTGCAAAAAAACTATATCTGCATTTAGTTTAGCTAAATGGGATAAAACTCTGTCTTTTGATGGGAGAGTTTAGCCCTCTAACATTCCACCAGACTAATATTAACGGCATAATACGTCAGGGATAACAAGAGGGGGAGACTGGAGTGAACAGAGATAACGCAAATGAAACAAACAAGTCAGGGAACCAAAGAGAATGAAGAATGTCATGTGGACGAAAACCATGAGTAGAAAAAAAAGAGTATGAGAAAAAAACAAACCCTTTGAGGAGGGAGATCAGGGAAAACACTTGATAAGTAAAAACAATGATAGAAAAGAATATAAAGCTTAGGACATGGTACACAAACGGAATAGAAGTAGGAGAATGTAAGATGCCTGAAAAAGTTAGTAATGAAAACTGGAAAATTGCAACAACAAGTGTGTAATGAAGCAGGATGACTGAGATTGTGTAAGGAAAAAGAGTGTGAAGAAAAAGGGTAGCAATGACACCTAAGAAATACGGAAGAAAAATACCTGAGAAAGAAGAAAAGAAAGGATTAGTGACAAAAGAAAAGTGAAGAAACAATAAAAGAACATACCTACATGGGGAAGGAAGCATGAAGAGGTGTAGGAGGGGGTGGAACCACATAGGACATATGGCAAATCGGATGTCGGCTGAGCGGAAACCAGGAAGACAATAGATAACTGGGACAGGAAACCTGTGAGGAGGTAGGAGAGAATAACTAATTAGGACATTAAATCAGAACAAACAGAGACAACAATATTATCAAACAGAAACCAGGAATAACAAATGACAAATAAGTAAAGTTACAAAACTGTGAGCAAGAAATGCAAACTGAAGAACGTAATCGCTATAGCAATTGGAATTAGAAAAATGAAATATCAAACAGCATCAAAGTAGAAATTGCGACCAGAGTTCAACCATGGAACGAGGATGAAGGGCCAGAAGAAGTGTTAGGTGCATTACATGAGTTAATGAAGCTTTGTAAACAAATTGGGTCCTCGTATGTTGTTGTCTTGTTGTTGTAGGTAACCTTGAATAAACAGGGGTGGAAAAGACCATATCTGGCACCCAACACATGAAGATCAGCTCTCATATTCAGAAAGGCCTTACGGTGGGCCGCAGTGGCTTTAGCATAATCTTGAACAAAAAATAAAGAAGAGCCTGACCAATTGATCTTTAGAGAGGACTTGTCTACCGCCAGAACCTTCAGTAAGTCTGTGTATTCTAAAAAATACAGAATGACTCCTCTAAGGCTTTGTGATGTTGATGCTGGAGAAGGTAAACAGCTAAGCCTGTGCGCTCGTTGGATGTTCAAAAGTGTTCCCTCAGGCATGTGAAGAAGTTTTGGAATAAAGGATTTGAAAAAAGAAAGAGAGTCAGAACCTTCAATCCCTTCTACCAGTCCGTAGATGGTTAGATGCTTAGATTATTCCGTCTATTTCGTTTTCCAAATCTTCAACCTGTTGCTGAAGCACCGTAAATTGTGAACGAAGATTAAATACGTGAGCACAAGTCTCTTTGAAGGAAGTAATATTCTTCTCAACTGAGGAGACCCTTGTTTCCAATTGAGACCAATTGTCTGTCAAAACTTGTAATTTAGCGTTAGTCTCCTCCATGAAGGGTCGAAGGGCCCTATCTCCCAGTATTAAATCCATAGAGGCTAAGGATGATGATTTAGGAGGGGATGGTGGGTCCTTTTTCAGCCGCTTGGCGTTGGATTTCCCGGAATTAGCTTGGGAGGATTCCATCATTGCATCAGAGCTGTGTGAAGAAGAGGTGAGAGATGCTTCAAGCCGAGAAAATTCAGAAATAATCTTGGAATTTTTTATAAAAATGCGATTTGGTGTGGTGGCTGAAGAGAGTGATGGCTTCAATCTTCCCATAAAACTTCAAATAGCAGTCTCCTTCTCAATAAGAAACAGGATATTTTGCAATGTAAATCTTGCAGGAGAGAAAAAGCTTATGAGAGAAAACATGCGAAGGAAGATATGAGAGAAGTCAAGTGATTAGAGACAGTTAACCACAAAAAGCAAAAACACCACCAAAACAGGCTACGCTTGGCAGGCAATGAAAGTCACCAACAGTGTATCAATACAGGATACAGTACAAAAACAGGCATTATGCAGCCCCCACATCAACAGCTAATGCAAGCTTAATTGACAAAGCGTGGAAATATGAATGAGCAGTAGACCTGTCACTGAAGCGGCATGTCCAAAAAGATATAGCACCTGTATATCGAAAAAAGAAGAACTCCTGAGGAAAGAGTAGTGCTCCTAAAATGGCGGTGGAGAAGTCCCAATACTGACACTGAAATAAAGAGCCTGGAGCGCAGTTGTGGGGATATGGTGGCGCATTTATGCTAGCAAAGAAAGATTTGGCCCAAATAGTAAGTTTGCTGAAGTAAAGAGGGGCATTCTCGCATCAGTATACTGGGAAGCGAGATAGTTGAAGTAAAGCGCGTCTTCGCGCAAAAATGCACAAAATGGCGGCCGCGATACGAGCGGAACCGCCGTGAAATCACAGTGCTGGAAAAAGATGTTAAACCTGCAGCCAGACGTTCGGTAAATAACTGAAGGTTATCCCGGCATGCTCCGACGTCTTGAAGTGTACTCCGCACAAGGTATGGATTGCGGAAAACGGTTCATCTCCAAGGCAAGCCGCGGAGCCTCAGTCGCCTGCCGTCATGACCATCGGGCGCCAAGCCACGCCCCCGAAAGACTCTTTTTTCATAAATCTGTTTTGGATGTTTACATTCATTATTTGCACACAATGTTATTGTCTGGTGGGTTGCGGCATTCAAAAGATCAAGAATCTGTTTTTAGTATTAATTACATTGCTGCTCTGGTCCAAACAACTCAAGGTAAAATAAGGATTGCCCTTTGCAAAAATTAATTGCCTTTAGGGGGTGTCCGAGTGGAGGTGCAGTTTTCAGTTAGAACTGCAATCCCACACTGGAAAACAGCAACATGCCAGGGTTAAAATCAGGGCTGGATTTAGCACTGGTGGCCCCCGGTGCAACAATCTGTTTAGGCGCCCCCACCCCATGACTTCCTCCTCGGATTTCCTCACTACTACCTGGCAAAAGTTCCCTTCATCTCTCCATAGCCCCTCACTCACACACATTTCTTGTGTTTAAAGAGCTATTAAAAGGCTGGCTTTACTAATCCACTCCGCTAGCCACAAAAAAATACAGATCTGTTCTTTGCAACAAACATATTAACCCTCTGCACTACTTTTGGACGAGTCAAAACTGCCACTAGACAACCCTCTGATATCTCTCTCTAGCATGAACATTGATCACAAACGTTATCTTGACATTTTAAGTGCAGCCTGAAAACTGGATGCACAGGGAACTCTGCAGCAGGTGCTTTTAAATCATATATTAAATTGTAAGTTGTTGCTAAACACAGCGCCACCTTAGGAGGTCAGTGCCACCCACTCCAGGGCAGCGCCCTGTATGGCTGCACCGTCGCACCACCCTAATGCCAGCCCTAATTTAAATCATTGATTTCAAAAGCATGGAGACTTCTTAAAAGTGTGGGTGATACCTCCAGTTAAGCTAGTCCTGGCTTTTGTTTACACACCCTCTTGCCCATTGACAAATGTGTTTTGGACCCCAGCAGAGCGAAGCTCGCGGGAGGACCTCTTATCTGCAATTGTGTCAGACTTTTTACGATGTTTTATTAAGCACTATTTTACGACCTGAAACTGAACCTCTATGTGCCAAGAACCTGTTCCGCCAAGCAGAGCAGAGTGGATAAATGTTCCCTGCCAGAGATGGTTTCAAGGAAGATGAGGGCATATCCTAAAGCAGGGGTCTTCAAACTGGGGGGTGGGCACCCCTATTGATCCCAGAGGGGTTGGCCAGGCTCAGGCCAAATGAAGCCAAGGTGCTGATGACAGTGCTTTGTTTTAAGTGTAAACAAGCATTTACAATGCAACAGTCTCGCCTTTGCAAAAGTTAGAGCTATTGGCATTGTAAATGACAAAATTGTCATTTATGTGTTGGTTTTGAAAACAGATAAATAAATGGCATTGTCATTTACAATGGCAATAGCTTAATCTCTCGCAAATGCCACACACAAACACACAGACCCACACCCGCACACACACAGAGCCCCCCCACACACACAGAGCCCCCCCCACACACAAAGAGCCCCCCACACACACAGAGCCACACACACAGAGCCACAGACACACCGAGAGCCACACACACACACACACCGAGAGCCACATACACACATACAGAGCCATACACACACACACAGAGCCACACACAGAGCCACACACACACACACAGAGCCACACACACAGAGCCACACACATAGAGCCACACACATAGAGCCACACACACGCACACACACACAGACCCCCCCCACACATACAGAGCCGTTGCATTGAAAATTGTAATAATTGGTTTGAGCCAGTCCTTCCATCTGTAGAGCGGGGCAGGTACATGTTATGTGTGTGAACTGCTTTATTCTGACACGTTCTGGTGGAGATCTTTAAGGCAACCATATGCTATTCTGTGCATGCATTGGCCTTAAGAAAGCACTGACCCAGCGATGGCTGTTTACAAACACAAACGTACACATACAGACTCCTACTCAAAGACTTACACACTTAACCACGGGCAAACACAAGCATAGACGTGTACGCAGGCACAAATACACACAGACTCACAGGCACACAGACTCATAGATCCAGACACACCATCCAACACACTGATCCACACGGCATGGACATACAATCACACCCACACAGACTCACAGATCCAGACACACAGACGCAGACACACTCACAGATCCAGACACACCATCAAACAAACACACATAGACCCACAGATGCGCACACACCAATACAGATCCAGACACACAAGCAGGCAGGCCCACGCACACACATGTGCATACCCGAACACATGCACACATGTAATCACGCACACACTAAGATGCAGAGAAGAGAGCCAGGATGAAGTGTGCAGATTGGAGGGGGATAGGCACAACCCATTCCCACCCTCACTGAGTCCCTATAAATCATTCAAACATGGACCGACTCTCTGGGCTTTGACCCCGGGTGATCCCATAAAAGGAGCAGCAGGAGCATTGACGCGTACACAGGCACAAATACACCCAGACACACCATCCAACACACTGAACCACACGGCAGGCACATACAGTCACACACGCACATACTCACAGATCCAGACACACAGACACACTCACAGATCCAGACACACGCCATCAAACAAACACACATAGACCCACACATGCGTACACACAAATACAGATACAGACACACAATCAGACATGCCCACGGACGCAAGCACACACGTGCATACACGAACGTCCGCACACATGTAATCACACACATACTAAGATGCAGAGAAGAGAGCCAGGATGAAGTGTGCAGATTGGAGAGGGATAGGCACAACCCCTTACCACCCTCAACCAGTCCCTATCAGCCGACGCCGAGACTCGAAGCTGGTTCCCCAGCTCCAAAGTGGGCAGTTCTGACCATCACTCCACATAAAGTTGAAGCATGGTTTCAAGAGGGGTGAGTTGACGGGTACCCCCTACCTCCGTAATGGCAGCCGCAGAGCCCGGTTGCAGTGCGACTCCCCACTGCCTTGAAAAGAGGTGAACGCCTGTGTGTTTTGTTTCCCTTGAGAATGGAACATTTAAGGGAAATAACACTGCCAACAAACACGGAAAGCGTGCCACCAAATAGTGTTAATGGCTTTGGGAGAGGGGGTAGGGGGTTGCACTTTTAGCAAAACTGCACGGATTCTTCCAGTCTTCAGCCCCTTGCAAGGATTCCCCGTTCCTGGAGACATCCCTCGATTATGTGAAAAAAAGAGTGCATTTACACATCGCATTTAGGGTACGAAACTATGAGCAGGTCGTCTGCCCTGAGCTGGAAAGCGTCTAGTGCCTGGAAGGTATCCGGGCTGCACAGCATATTGGGGTACAACACTCCCCTGTAGGGGAATAGCAGCTCTTCCGGGGCCTTCTCCTTCGCTGCAGCAGCGAGTTTTTCGTTCATTTCCACTAATCTCTTCAAGTTTGACATCTCGGTGCAGACTGTGCGAGGCGCTATGCGTAGGAGGGGAGGGCGGCGAGGTGCTGTGCGGAGGAAAGGAGGGCTGCGAGGTGCTGTGCCAAGGAGAGCTTCGAGGCGCTGTGCCAAGTAGGGCTGCGATGCGCTATGCCAAGAAGGGCTGTGAGGTGCAGTGCCGAGGAGGGCTTTGAGGCGCTGTGCTGAGGAGGGCTTCAAGGTGCTGTGCTGAGGAGGGCTTTGAGGCGCTATGCCAAGTAGGGCTGCGATACGCTATGACAAGAAGGGCTGTGAGGCGCTGTGCCATGGAGGGCTTCGAGGTGTTGTGCCGAGGAGGGCTGCGAGGCGCTGTCCCGAGGAGGGCTGCGAGGCGCTGTGCCAAGGAGTGCTACGAGGCACTGTGTCAAGGAGGGCTGCGAGGCTCTGTGCAGAGGAGGGGAGGGCTGCGAGGCGCTGTGCGGAGGAGGGGAGGGCGGCGAGGTGCTGTGCGGGAGAGATAAGGAGAGACGTTTACTTGTGCGGACTCCCTGCCAGTGCTGTATGGGGGTGGGGAGGCGGCCCAATAGAGATCTCAGGAGGCACTTGCCAGCAGCTGCTGCCTTTATCAAAGCCCCCAGGCAAAGCAAACGAGTCCTCGCTCCTGCCCAGTTAGATAGCTCCCTCAATGTGGCTATTCACACTCCCAAGCCACGGACCGGCGAGCCGAGCCTCCCTGCTGTCCCCCTGTCCCGTCTCCTCACGTGTACCCGCCCCTCTCCGCCGGCTCCTCAAATAAACACAGCTTTCACATCAGCCAGGCTGTCACGTGACCCTCAGAGCCACTTCAGAAGGATGGGGAGGGGGGGGCACGGGAGCTGCAGGGGCGGGAACTCATAACATTTAACGTTTTTCGTCTCGGCTCATATTCATAGCACACAGCGAGATTAGTCTTTGAGGTCCAGATGGCCCCATAAAGAAGATAAGAAACCTTTTACTTCAGCAGTAAGTCAAGGAACCCAATCTGAAAAGGACGGGGCTTAAAGAGAAAGAAGAACGTCACTTGGACCTCTTCTCCAATGGCTGGCCAACGTTTAGGAGGCCAGCAAATGGAGAAGAGGGGCGGGGCTTAACTCGCTAGTGATATTCTCTCTATCTCATTAAATCGCGCCAGCGAGACTGCGCAAGCGCAGCCATCGCAGGCTGAAACCTAAAAATGAGCAGCAGTAAGAAGCACTGTAATGGGCCATCCATCACTACCATCTTTTGTCATTTATATCCTGGCTGGGAGAAAGTGTCAAGAGGGAAGGGACTCCAAATATTAGAGTCCCCCACCACCATTTCTAAAAATCACACTGCGGATACCTAACTGCAATACTTAAATATGTCTAGACATATGTAAACATTGCCAATTTAATAGAATAATTGTGAAAAATTGTGAAGGGGGCCTGATTATTTTTTTCCCCACTGGGTGAACACGACAATAAAATGTTTGAAGACCACTTTTCTAAAGCAAGCATGGGCAAATCCAGTAGCTCTCGCCTACGACAGCTATTTGCTTTGTCAAAGTTTTTTGCCATGTTGGACAGCAAAACATAAAAATACAAAAACAAATGTGTACATGTGCAAAGAGCTCTACAACAGGGGTGGGGGTCTCCACATAGAAAGGAGCAGAGAGGCCGAGGTCTCCACATATAGGTTTGTGAATAGCATTTTGAAGTTGGAGTAGTACTATAGTAGTACTACTAAATACAATAGTAAATAAGCCGCATACATTTTGAGCTTAACTATGCAATTTTCTGCGTCACTCTCAAGTGTCACATAAATAATGTTTGGAGTTGTTTCTCTTGTGTGATTATTTTGCTGGCAACAAACACAAGGGCTAGCTGAACGTCCAGGATGAGTTAAGGGGTTTCCCTTCAATCACGGTGTGGATACGTCGGACTTGTTGTTTCAAACCTGGCTCGAGTACTTTGACTGTTCTGACTGGTGTGCGAACATGCTGGCAGAGGCTGGAGACCGTGCCTTCAGTTGTGGTGATGCGCACCTTAGTTAGCAGGACTGCACAGAATGATATTCACTCCAGAGATCGCCCTGACTCCCTGCGTCGTGGCTGGCAGGAGCAGTGTACTCAACAGAAGCATGAACAAATTAGCTTCATAGATGCTCTTTTGAGGTCTCTTCCCTGGATTGCGTGACATGCATTGAAAGGACAGTAATCCGGTGCTGTGCCAGCGCAGTTCGATGACAGGCAGGCTCGGGATTAGCTGCCATGCAATTGTCTGTGTTTCTGTCACTCTTGCTAACATCCGAGGCACCATATAGGCTCTGAAGAGAACATTTCATGATCACACGGGGGTCGGGCACTTTGATGGGCGCATGTCTGATAGGAAAACGGGACTTTGGCCCTTCTCACAATGATTACAAATGACACACCACTGGCAGCAGCATTTACCACACCACAAAACAGCTGAAACGTTGTTCATTAGGCACGTTCTGTCCTCCTCCAACCAAAACACGACCTCCTTTCTGTGCACCTTCATACACCGGGCCATTATTTGTCAGTGCACACAGATGAGATGAGGCAGTATGGCCCTACCCCTTCCACTATGGCAGCAGAAACCCTCTCTGACTGGACTGAGGATGAGCGGTAATACAGACAGTCTTGTCCATTGGAATCTGTTTGTACCAGTGCTCTTAGATGCACCAACGCCTGAGTTGGGATATCTGTAACCCTTCTGCACCAATATAAGAAGAGATATTCATATGTCTACAGTTGTTTTGTTTTGGCATCTTGGACTGACAAGTGGTGATGGATGATTAAATAAATTGATGTTTGAGGCCGAGCTCATGCACAAACGCATATAAAGAGTCTCACAATAGACCATCATTAAACAGACTATACAGCATCTCTGTTGTGGTGCCTGGTGCTTACAAACATCCTATCCCCTAGGAAAAGCGACATGCAAAGATCTCCGCACATGCAGATTTCCACCTACACCTGGGCAGAAATCTCTACCTGGATGCAATTCACCAAACTGAAAACCTACAAGCTTAAACTTACTACAAGTAGCTTTACAAATGGATTTCAGGCATTACCCTATAAACAGAGGGGCGTATTTACAATATTTTGGCGTAGGACAGCGCAGCAAGCCTTTTAGCTGCGCTGCCCTATCTCAAAATAAAAGGGCAGGAATGCGCCATAGCGACAAGATACAGCGCACTCCTTTCCTTTCTGCCAGTGCACACCTGCAGCCGAGCGCCAATGCAGGGTCTGTGTTGTTGGCATGATTGTTTTGTGCAGGAATGAACACCTTCCTGCACAAAAACAATCAAAGGAAGCTTTTTCCTTGTTCTGCAGCACAGGTTGAAGGAGGGAAAAACGAGGAGAAATGCAGGCGTGGCCCGTGTAGGTAACAGTGGTGAGGCGTGGGGGGTAGTTCGAGGGACAATGCTGAGGGAAAATAAAATAAATAACAAATTTTCCCTTGGTATCGTCCGTCGAAATCCCCCCCAATGCCGCCCCACCGCTGTTACCTGCACGGACCACGGCTGGAGAAATGTAAACATTTCTCCTCATTACGCCTGCTTTGGGAAGGCGTTATTTTTGGTGCCGCCCCAGATTTACCCTAAGTTGCAAACCTGTGGCAGTTCAAAAAACATGGGTGTTGTGTGGGAACACCCACATCAACACCCATGGAACGCCCCTTCCATGTAGAGTAAAACATTGCTTACTCCACGTTCACAAGGAAATAAAAAGCCACACAGGGTGGCTTTGTGTGGCCTTGTGAATATGTGCTGGCACACTGCACCTCCGGAGCATCACAAAAGTGATGCTCAGGTGGTGTAAAAGTGGCACAGAGGGTTGTAAGTATGCCCCAGAGTTCTAAGCAGCAGAGGCAGATGTAGAACTGGGAATGGAAGTGAATAGGGAAACAATATTTATCTGTGTGCAATATGATACACACACGAGAAACATTAACCCTGTAAGCACACACCCTGCTCTTTTTCCCTTGTACTGCATGATCTCATGGGCATTAGGGACCGACTCCAGCCTCCTGGATGGAGCCCCGCCTACTCAACAGGAATAGGAACTTCACTGAGAAGGAGATAGGGTTGAACTTAACATTGCAGTAGCTCACTGCTGGAAAATACATGGTCTGACTCCAAACACCCTCATTGGAGCAGAGAAGGTGGTCATGTGGCTTGAACTCACAGACTTTGTGAATGCATTGCATTGAGAGTCGAGGTAGGATATGTGCAGGATTTAAAGAAAAAATGGCAGTATGAGTTGAGACTGGGGAAGGAGAAGGTTTCCAGGATGCAGGTGTCAAAGTCTCTTCCTGAAAGTGGACCTGGATCCTTCCTCCTTCACCCCCCTTGATAAATGAATCCTTTCCACCATGCACTCTGCCCCCCCTGTATATGATCTGGGGAATCCCAGAGTCAGGCCAACTATGAATAAAACACGTATATTGTTCAGCTATATTATCAGTCTTCACTCACGTCACACTGTTCGCAAACTGCATACACCTCCCCTGACTGATAAGTATACATAGCAAACAAGTCACTGGCATACTGACACACAGCTCCCCCTGTCGAGTGAAAAACGAAGTATACTCATTTTAACACCTTATAGCTTTTTTTATACATGCCACATGTCCATTGAATTAAGTGCAACAGCTGGCAAAGCAATATTGCCTCTGTGGCAGGGCGACAAGCAGGACCTACAATTCAATACAACTCTACCATCCAGCCATATCAGCATCACTGCTATCAATGTCCCAAACACACTCATTAGAAATGTATATTTCCATTAATGTACGTGGTATGCATATGCTGAGACAATGTAGCAAAAAGAACAATTGATGGACAGAATGTTGAACAATTTCAAACATTAATCCCAGTACAAAGATCTTGGCCTAAATCCAACGTTTATTTGTTCTCCATGCTATTCCAATTTAAACCCAGCCATAGACAAATCAGTCTTGACCCAGCTTCCCATGGGAACAGTCCAGCCCGAACTGCTAGGCCAGTTCTTCCCTGGACAGAAGCAAGCATCCTGGGACCGGTTTCGGGCTGTCACCCCTCATCAGCCAGGCTAGACCACTGGGTTCAAGCTGGCCTGGCTGATGAGGGGTGTTAGTCCGAAACCGGTCCCAGGATGCTTGTTTCTGGTCCAGGGAGGACCTGGCTTGGCAGTTTGGGCTGTACTGTTCCATGAGGCACAGGGTCAAGACTGATTTGCATATGGCTGGGTCTAAACTGGGGTGGTGTAGTGCGCAAAGGAAAGATGGATTTAACCCAGATCTCTTGAATGGGGGAGAACGTTTGAATCATTCAGCATTCTGTCCATTTGTTGCAGTTAAACTTTTCACCCTAAGTGTGACGGGTATGCCAAGACATAGGTCCCTTGCTCAATGTGCCACTGGATTCAAGCTAGCCTGGCTGATGAAGGGTGACATACCCTGAAACCGGTCCCAGGAAGCTTGTTTCCAGTCCAGGGAGGACCTGGCTTGGCAGTTCGGTCTGGACTGTTCCCATGAGGCACAGGGTCAAGACTGATTTGCTTATTGCTGGGTCTAAACTGGGGTGGCGTAGTGGGCAAAAGAACAATGGATTTAACGCAGATCTCTTGACTGGGGAGAATGTTTGAATCATTCAGCATTCGGCCCATTATTTGTTGCAGGGAAACAATGTATCTGCCACATACTCACATTATAATTGACTCATCTTATGTCAGCTTTGTTGCTGGTCTCGAGTTGTCACCCCCTCTACCATCTGCCACACCACCATCTGCCACAATCTACACTTTTTCTGCACTAACTACACAAATATGTGGACTTGCATCAGACATCAGATATATGGAAGAACCTGGTAAGTCTACCTTCATGTCATCTGTGAATTGGTTAACCATATCTATCGCTGCATAAGTGTGATGATATTGAAAATGTAATCTTATAACCAGTGCTTAATTTGTAAAACAAAAGGTGCCGGTGCTCAAAACTCAGCTCAGATGCCCGAGGCTAGTCCAATTAAATGTTGGCGCGCCAAATTCCAAGGCTGCCCCGGTGGTCTTTAATCCACCTCATGTCTTTTTAATTCACTATCCGACACTCTCTGCTCCTTTATCGCATTCTTGAAGGCCCCCGATTTCTCCCTTTGTGAATGTTTTGCTGTCTTTCTCTTTTCTCTGCCATCTTTCTCTTCCTTGTTCTTTCAAAGTTCTGTGTTTTCCCTGTCTTGTGGTCGGTAAATATCTGCCTTCCTATGATTGGCTAATTACTACAGTCAATAAAACAGACAGCTTGAAAAAGTATCTTTGATTAAACACTGCATTAGCAGCCATTTGCGTACAAGGTAACTGGTACTCTTTTAAGAGCAATGTGTCACACAATGTAGATTTTCGCTATTTGTTTTATAAAGCAGATAATTACACACTAACATCTAGGTATTGTTTCACATGCACATTCATCTATTTAGTATTCTGTACAGCGTTATATCATTATTAACAAACCATGTAAAGCCGCTGGAAGATGCGGAGTCACGCATTAGTATTTAAAAAATCTACTTTCTGAAGTCTGTTCCATCACCGGATCTAAGTTCTACTTTATGTACTTTATGGTGTTATTCCCCATTCCTAGTGGCACCAGGCAGACAGGAGAACCCACTATGACGTAGCTCAAAGTTATCTCCAATAGCACGAGTTTTAATTCACCATTCATAAAACATGATTACTGATACATTTTTGAATGAGGTAAACAGTGATTCCTATTCATTTTCTCAGCCGGAAAAAGTGGGGAGGGGGGAGGAGGGGAGCCTGGGCGAGATGTTAACACTGGCTTGAAAACATAATGTGCGGTGGCAGCAAACACAGGGCTGAGAAATCATCTACCTTCTCTAAACTCTGACGGCTTCCTCAGGGGACGCGCATAAGGGTGTCTGACTACGAGTACCAGAATGCAGTGAGAAAATAAAGAGCATTGACATGCATAAGTTACTCACACCTGGGCTTGTGACACGTGAGGTCTGCATATGTCAACAGGCAAACCCACCCATATCTCTTGAAGTTGATCCTACCCAGGCTTATAGAAGACAAAGTTTGGTTTGACAGCGTTTTACCGTGACCCATACTAATTTAATCCCTATGTATATAGAGATAACTCTAATCACTAGTATATGCAGTAGACCATTGTACTCTCTACCATTCCTATGTGACTCTTCGAGTATATCCATTCATATCCCTTCCCTATGTATATAGACATAACTATAATTACCTCTACGTCCCTCGTCCTCGACCCAGTCATCACTCATGAGGTATTCCACAGACAGGAAACAAAACAGGAAACGCTTTTAGGCTCCACCCCCCCTCCTGCCAGGTGCTATATCAGACCTAACCACCAGAAGCACATCCTGACACACCAAGCAACAAAGGCCTGGACAGGGAGGGAGGGTGGGAAGTATGACTGGGTCGAGGACGAGTAGGACTAAGAGTAATGGGGATTACCGAACGTAATGATAGCATCACCAGTCTCTTCTTTGTGTGACTTTACATCTTGTACATTTGCAATTTTTTTCTGTGTGTATCGTTTATGTGACGCATGTAATCCTAAGTCCTTATGTTTTGCAACTGGTTCTTATGTAAAGCGCTCTGACACCTTCGGGTAAAGTTCGCGCTATATAAAATCGCATTAAATAAAAAATAAAAAAAAATCTGCCAGTGCAAGAGTTGAACCCTGTTTGTTCCAGACATCTTCCGATTTCCAGCTCTGGTCTCTTTACAGAGGTCACAAATAATGGGCGGGGAGGGGTTTGCAGAATTTCCCCGTAGGGTCTGCTATAACCTCCTTTGATTAATTGGTTTGTGTTTCTGTTTGTGGAGTGTTCTCGTTACATGGTGCATGTGCGTGCGCTTGTGGAAGCAGACATTCATTCCATTGAACTTGCAGAAGCTCTCTACCTTCTAAACTTTGCTATTTTTATGGCGAGGCGTTTTCACAATAAATTAATTAACAATATATCATTATTTAAATGTTCCTCATTTCCCTCCCTCCTTTACACGCTCACCAGGGCTTGACATGCATTCATTCCCTTTAGGTGGAAACAGCAGGCTGCCTTCATGGCCTCCGTTGCCAACCTGCCAAACTTAATGCAAACTTCATTATAAATGTACAGGGAGGCCAGGAGCATTGTTTGGTCATCTTCGGGTGGCTACGCTATACCAAACGTAAAAATGCCAAAAAGCTGGTTACACTTTACAGCATTAATGCTGTAACATGTTAGCTGCTATTTTCAGTTTCACATACCTAAGCAGATGTCCAGGACGCTCTCCCATGAGACAGTCAATCCGGTCAATGGCGACCTGCGGGCTGGGGCTGCAGTCTGGCTCCAATCCACAAAGACACACGGCAGCTCCAAAATGTGTGGGCAATTGGCAGCACTGATATGAGTGCAATCATGCTGCTTGATGCAACAGTGTTTGTTTGTTTGTGTTGAGTTTTATATAGCGCGAACTAGACCCGAACCGAATCAGGTATCAGAGCGCTTTACATAGCACAAGTTACGTTTTTACATGAGGACAAAAACTTTCATTTTTTTTTTTATTTTTTTTTTTAGGCACGGGGAGATTAAGTGATTTGCCCAGAATCACAGGAGGTACATATCCCCACCCGTTACTTCTCTCTCTCTCTCACGTGCGCCAACAGCCAAATACAAGGTGGGCCCCTCCTCCAGCCCCTGCTCTTTCAAGCAAAAGCATTCCAGGCCAGCATGGGGTGGGGGAGGGATTCACATGTTTACTTCAAATCAATCCTGCCTCTCTTGTCTTTGGTGCTGTGCACCCCGCCAGGCTAGAGGACTTAACAGACCATAGGAAGCAAATACACTGACGCCCACCATCCTGATAATGCAACACTGCCTCATGGCTCCGGGGCGAGTAAATCTCGCCGGATGCGCACATGGGCAGCTGCATTGTGAATTCACTTTCACAGTGCTTAAACACGAGTTTCAGGTTATGTACAGCCTGAAACAGTTTTGGATTTTTCTTATGTTTAAAATTCTTAGGCCTGTCTCTTAAAATCAGTCGCCCCATGTAGACCCCGCCCTGAGAAATAAGTGCCGGTGCTTAGCACCGGAAAGCACCGGCAGAAATTAAGCGCTGCTTATAACACAATAAGGACTACAAGTACAGCATGCCTCAACAACAGGTCCAATGGGCAGGCTGATCGACCTCATGTCTTTGTGTTTATGCCAAAAATACAACCTTCATCTTCAACTTCATTGGTAAGTACATGCAGTATATCTGCCACCTACTTAATTTGTCCTTAGTCACATTGCAGCCAATCTAAGTGTTATTTAATCCTTGTCACAGAAACTAGCACTCTAATGTCACATCATTCTCTATCAATAAATGACAACATTGTTCCAGAATCTCAGGGGAGGACTCTGTTCATGGTTATTTACAGTGCAACACTAGCATTCCCACATCCTCATACTATTTGTGTTGGGATATTTCAATACTCTGTACATGTTTGTCTCCACAGCTGCAATGATACAATCAGCCCTAGTGTCCACTCTATATCCTACCCTTGTGACTACTCAAGGGTCATCCTTTAAGCAAGAATCTGGTCCGCTACCATCTGTTGGGTAAATGCTGTGTTCTGGTAGGATCAATTAATGTAATAGCAGTTGTCTTTACAAGGGTATATTATTGAAATGGGGGTGACCATACACAATATTTCCACCCACCTGAAAGAGGTTGATAGACAAACAGTCCTGGAGAATATAGAAAAATGACTCCAGAACTTTACAGATCTGGAACATCTCCAAATTTTGAGCAAGAATGATGCAAGGCTCTAGGTCATGTCATGCAGCCCATTAGGTCCCTCTCACAGAAGTACCCATCTCAAGCTACAGCCCCAAGTCAGGTGATTAAAGCAACTGGGGGACAAGAACCACTTACAGGACCCACCACCCAACTGCTTCCCACACCAAATAACCTTATTCCTCAATCAGCCCACATGCTCACAATGCACTACCTAATCATCAATCCAGTGTAGGCCCAGTGATAAGTATCCAGGGATGGGGACTTCTACCCGACCTTCTGTGGACATAGCTAGCAACCACCACCCACAGGAAAACGTCACCCTCCAATCACTGTCTATACCTCACAAAACAACCACTGGGCTTTTGTATACCCCATCCAGCACTAAATATATATAGGAAAATCTTACTTTGTAAAAAAAAATAATAATAAACCAATTGCACCATGCTTCCATCTGTGTGTCAACTTATGTGTGTTGGACCTGAATGTGGGTATATGCTACTAATTGAAAGAATCCGCAGGTCTAACTCAGCTTCAACAAGCTCTTGTTAAAGAAATACCTACCTACCTATCTACCTTCAGGATACGAAAGATATCCTGAGGGTATTACCAGAAGTCGAATTTGATGTCACAACGGATTTTCTTGTTTCTTTTGATGTCGAGTCCCTACACAACTGTATCCCTCAGGACGAGACTCTGGATGCTATACGGATACTTCTAGACCTGAGAGAGATGGACACTATTACTCATGTGAATTTCATAATGGAATGTGCTAGACTCGCCATGAAGTAGAATTTTTTCAGACCATCTATTTCCAGACATCTGGAACATCTATGGGCAGCGTTTTTGTGCCAAGTCTAGCTAATCTTTATGTTCATCACTTTGAGCAATAACAGGTGCTGACCGACAACAATCCCTTTCGTGACTAGATCACCTTGTGGAAAAGATACATAGACGATATCTTCGTCATTTGGCGGGGAGATGCAATGACCATTCTGGAGTTTCAAACTTGGTTAAGCTCAAGGAATAATTTCCTTAGATTTACAGTTGGACACAGCAAAGACAGTTTGCCATTTTGGGGATCTCTGCATTTTCACTTCAAGTGAAGGTTTGGAAAGCGAACTGTATAAAAAACTGATGGCAAGGAACTCCTTGTTGGCTTTCGATAGCCACCATCCGAAGTCACTCCGTGAAAATCTACCTGTTGGACAATTCCTCCTGGTAAGTCTACCATCATCATCTGGGTATCCTTCGTACCATCTACTGTACCTCTTGATCATAGAGAAAATTCTAGTGGATTGTATCCCAAATGGGTCATGAAGGAAGAACAAACAGAGAAGAAAAAAGCTCTCATAAATCATATAGGTGTGAACACAAACAGTATGTGGGAATGATAGGCGCAGTGCATTGATGTGAATGTGAAATTAAGAAAGGATTACAGGAGATAAGAACTTTTATTTGAATATCTCTTATCATCCTTATTAAAAACAGTGCAAAAGCAGTTTTCAAACATAACTGCTTATAAATAAGGTTGACATGTTTCAGCCTACTGGATTTGTAGTCCTCTGCTTTCTTCAGGACCTGTCTGTTATTGGTGTTGCTACTGCTTTAAAAACTATTGTGAACAACATTGAAAAAACACAAAATAGGTTGGAATCAATACAACCTTCTGAACCAAATTTGAATCCTCCGTATCAACGGGATGCAGATGGCACCGGTGAAAAAACACATTGTAGTACTCAAAATGAAACAAAATTGAACGGAGTCCCCATATAGCAGGATAATGATATGTACTGTGGAGCATCAATGTCAAACAACAGTCAACTGTATATATGTAGTACAAGGAACTATTTTAATATTTTTGCTCACCGGTCTCTTACGAGGACTGGACCTCACCTTGCCTGGTAACAACTCAGGTCAAAGAGGCCCCGCACTAAGAAAAAACAAGGGAAGGGGGGATTTGTGAAACTACCAAAACCAGATGTCAGCCCTTTCTACGGAATCCCTCTCATGTTTATCCTTTTGTATTTCTACATTTCACCCTAATAAGGAATGGCGTTAAACACAGTTTGGAGGCTAGTGTCTAAAAATATGATTCGGAGGTAATGAGTCTCACTAACCACCATGTATAATGGATTGATGATACCTCCAACACAGTGCAAAATTGCATCTTTGTGCTACTTCAATGCGGTTTAAATTGAAGACGTTCTCTATGTTGATATGTCTGCGAGTGCAATGACAATGATGTAAAATGTCTTGGTGCAAAAACAACAGTTGATGAAAAATCCTGTAAGTGAAGAGGACTCAGAGCGAGTATAACAAGTGGAGTACTACAAGAGGAAAGTATACAAAGTGAAGAGACCCTAGAGAATTGGATTTCCAAGGTGATCAGTATCATCATCTGGGTATCCTTCCTACCATCCTACCATCTACTGTACCTCTTGATCATAGAGGAAATTCTAGTGGATTGTATCCCAAATGGGTCATGAAGGTATTTGGACAATTCGTAAAGTGAAGTTCAGAATGTTGGAACATAAAAGCACTTTCAGATGTAAGAAACAAACCACGAAATTGACAAGACATTTTTTAGAATGTGATCATAAGGCTGATAAATTTGCATGGACGATTCTGGAAAAACCTTACATACCGGCACATATAAGCGATGTGTCGAAATTCCTCTTTACTAAAGAACAGAAGTGGGTATTTAAGCTTCGAAGTGATATACGAGGTTTAAATAATGCCTTACCATGGACCGCCCTGTAAACATGACCTTATCTTCTAGTTGGCGTGAAGGGTGACAGTCGGCTTACAATTAGCTGAGTTGTTCACAGACAAATTATACAGCTCACTTTTTTGGAGAAGACAGAGTATAATGAGATTGTTGCCCTTCATCATGCAATGAATCGCGATTTCCCAACACCATCGATGGGATTAAGACTCTTTTGTTTGCCGTTTTCCCCCTAGTTTTATCAGGTAGATAGAACATAAGTACAAAACTACAGTTCCCTAGTTCTACTATGTCATCCTGTAGTTCTGTGTGACATAATTTCCTAGCGCCACTTTTAACTTAGTAGATTACAGTTGTGGTAACATGCAAGATAAAAGACGGACCAATCGATTACCCAGTACCTCCACATCCAGCTCAGTTCGAGACAGAGGTACCGACGGATATTAAAAGGTCGTTTGCTTCGCTTTGCATTTGCTACGAAAAAGCGTGATGATGCCATTTCTCCTAGTAGATCGCGTTGAGATGGCTGTCTCATATAATCGTGGCCGGTCTGTTACTTTCATTTTTATTTCTCTTTGCTATTTTTCATAATACTCACAATATGCTGAGCTAGTTTGAATGAACAGTGGGGCTCACACCACTCTTGAGTTTCAAGTGATTAGAATACCGCATTTTTAAAGAATATTGAAGGTATATACATGTCTGTGCTACCAAGACATTTTACATCATTGTCATTGCACTCGGAGATATGTCAACAAAGAGTACGTCTTCAATTTAAACCGCATTGAAGTAGCACAAACATGCAATTTTGAACTGTGTTGGAAGTATCATCAGTCCATTATACATGGTGGTTAGTGAGACTCATTACCTCCGAATCATATTTCTAGACACTAGCCTCCAAACTGTGTTTAACGCCATTCCTTATTAGGATGAGATGTAGAAATACAAAGGGATAAATATGGGAGGGATTTGGTAGAAAGGGCTGGCATCTGGTGTTGGTAGTTTCAGAAATCCCCCCTTCCCTTGTTTTTTCTTAGAGCAGAGCCTCTTTGACCCGAGTTGTTACCAGGCGAGGTGAGGTCCAGTCCTCATAAGAGACAGGTGAGCAAAAATATTGAAATTGTTCCTTGTACTACATATATACAGTGCAGTGGACTGTTGTTTGACATTGATGCTCCACAGTACATTTCATTATCCTGCTATATGGGGACTCAGTTCAGTTTTGTTTCATTTTGAGTACTACAATGTGTTTTTTCACAGGTGTCATCAGCATCCCGTTGATACAGAGGATTTGAGTTTGGTTCAGAAGGTTGTATTGATTCCAACCTATTTTGTGTTTTTCAATGTTTTTCACAATAGTTTTTAAAGCAGTAGCAACGCCAATAACAGACAAGTCCTGATGAAAGCAGAGGACCACAAGTCCAGTAGGCTGAAACATGTCAACCTTGTTTATAGGCAGTTGTGTTTGAAAACTGCTTTTTAATAAGGATTATAAGAGATATTCAAATAAAAGTTCTTCTCTCCTGTAATCCTTTCTTAATTTCACTTTCACACCAATGCACTGCGCCTATCATTCCCACATACTGTTTGTGATCACATCTATGTGATTTATGAGAGTTTTTTTCTTCTCTCTTTGTTCTTCCTTCGTGACCCATTTGGGATACAACCCTCGATGATCAAGAAATACAGTGGATGGTAGGAAGGATGCCCAGATGATGATACTGATCACCTTGGTGAGTGATGGGAATCCAATTCTCTAGGGTCTCTTCACTCTGTATACTTTCTTCTTGTAGTACTCCACTTGTTATACTGGCTCTGAGTCCTCTTCACTGACAGGATTTTGCTTTAGTAGACCCACGGATCAGGTTTTTGTATTTCAATTACTGATTGGGGAAGTAATCCGTGCTTGTTCTATAAAAAATCCCTAGGACCCTTCCTTACATTTCAGTTTCTCAAGTCTACCTTCATGCCATCTGTGAACTGGTTAACAATATCTATAGCACTGCCTGCCCTCAAACTCAAACTGAACGTACATCTACAGTAGATATAGGCACGGCTAGACAGTGGATACAAACAAGGCACACAAACTGCAACAGTGCTGAAATCATTTATCTAATAACCAGCCGCGGACCGTGGAGGGAGTTGCGGTGGGGCAGAAAGGCGGGGAGGGGCAGGTGGGGGGTGCTAAAACCCGGAATATGGATAATTGGATGTAAGTAAACAATTTAATTAAGAAAACAAATTTCGTAGCGCGGGCTGCATCGCATTTTGCGATGCAGGGCGCGCTACGAAATTTGATTTATTTATTAAATTGTTTACTTACCTCCAATTATCCATATTCCGGTTTTTAGCACCCCCCACCCCGCCATTCTGCCCCACCTCAACTCCCTCCACGGGCAGCGGCTGCTAATAACGTGCACGTGTTCACTCCGATAGGTTGGCATGACCACACACAAGGTCAAACTACAGATCAATGAACATAAGAGCATTATTAGGTGCAAAAAACAAGCTACAAGACTCACTAATCACTTTTTGGTACAGAAACATCAAGCTGAGGAATTGAAATGGACAGGTTTAGAACAACCATTATTCCTCCCCACTTGACAGACATTACCAGATTTCTGTTTGTCAAAGAGCAAAAATGGATCTTTAAGCTCAAAAGTGATACCCGGGGGTTAAATGATGATATTCCGTGGACCTTACTATAGATATGTCATAGCCTCATATCGCCAATGTACATTATATCTTGACTTCCCTACAGCAATATGCAACATACTGTTTGCTTAATCTCACAACATGACATACATTAGAGATAGATGCTAGGCAACATAGGTTTCTTCTATATGGAACCTAGTACTCTGTTTATAATTCTGCAAGCTTATGTTTTGAATACATATCTTCCTTTATCAAGAGACTTTCTTGCCATCAAGATGAGAGCACTAAGTTATACATGTGGCACCTCTTCCACTACATAGACAACGTTTCCTACAATCCCTGGGCTTTTTTCTAAATCATTTTTTCTGAATCATTTTCTTTAAATCACAAGTTTTGTGAGCAATTTAATAATGTTTGTAGCTTTCAATATCCACAAATTATTATTATTGATAAGAGAGATGTGCTCGCTAAATATTTGACCGTTTAAAAACATATTAAAGTGAATTTAAAAACGAGATCAGATCAAACATGGAAAGTACATACACAAAGAAACTAAATCTCCCATGAGCCTTCGGCTCTTTTTGTAGTTCTTAATGACACATCACAGGATAAGTGATTTGGATGCGCCAATGCACTGGCTCACACTGATGTTTGATTATAATTTTCGCATATTTAAAGCAGAGCTTCACCTTCTGCCGGTCACCTCCGGTTCCAGCTCGTGTCCGGCCTGGGGTACCGACAGACAGGTGATGCGTTTGTGCGAGTCTACAATCTTGTTCGAAATACGCTTATGTAGTGGGACCATGGATGTAGTTATGGGGCAAAAGAGGACACCACGATATGTGTACAAACTAGAGGTCAGTTGGATCCACTGTTAATAATCTAAAAATGTAAAGCTGTGCCAGTTATAATATTTGGAATATATCTATGGTTTCCAAACATGAGAGGAGTTTGATATAGTCAGGAGTGCTTGTCTGGCTAATAATTGCTTGATCTTACGATCTTGATATCGGAGCAACACGCTAAACACTTGTGCAGAGACATCCATTTTCATGAGGCTAAGGTTGTATGCTCAGCTTTTCGGCAAAACTCGTGGTTCTTAGAAATTTTGTAGTTTCTAAAAGACACATGGAAACATCATCTAAAATATTGTCATTAAACTAAGTATTGCCATTCATGGCTTATCTCATTCCATTTCTATCTTTTCTCTATCATGATCATATAAGTTGTTGACTGCAAAAAATAGTAGATAGCCATACTTACAGATTGCCAGATGGAACTGTGATTATGGTCTCTGATTTTTCCTTTTAAATAGAGTGGTGCCTCACGTCCTGAGCTGTTGCCAGGTGAGGTGAGGAGTACACCCATACATTGACGGGTAAGCTTACATATATTTTTTTTACTACTTGCTATTGACATACACTACTAATAGGTATGTGATATTTATACATTGATATCTAGCGATGTCAATATGATGTCATCACAGGGCACATGATTACAGTAAAAGTTTTGAATTTAATTGTTTTGATTCCACTGTGTCATGGTTTGATGTCAGTGCGTGTTTGTTTTTCATCACAAGTGTCGTCTCTTTTTCCTGTGACATCTATTCAAATCTTGAAAGCGCAGGACCACGTAGATTGTATTGAATCCACCCACATATATTTAATTATTGGACAGACACTTGTGTGTATATATATTTTTATTCCACAACATTTTTCGCAGTAGTGATAAAATCTCTAGGTCTCGAGGAAGGCTGAGATCAAATCTTAATCAATGCCACTGAAACATGTAGATCTGTTTTTTCGGACTGATGCAGCTGTTTGCTCTAAGCTGCACACGCACTGGTTTTATATTTGACACCAGGATATATCATATTAAAGTTTTTTTCCTTACTGGTAGCCAATTTTAAATACCCTTTTTTCACTTTATCACTGCACGCACTTCAACCATCACCCAAAACACTATCTATATTGCTTCGCCTCTAGTGGATTCTAGGAGATCCTAGATCTGAACACTGAAAACATCCCTGAGCTCCTCCCTCCTAGGAAGGGGGGTGTAGCCCTTGGTTGCACTAGGTTTTGCAACCAAGAGGAGATCCCAGATGATGAAGCATGCCACTTCAGTGGGTGATGGGATTCCGTCCTCTATAAAGGACTCCCTTCAAAATTAAGAGGGATGTATTAACTTGTACTGTATGTGGTCTCAAGCTTGTTGAAGCTGAGTTAGACCTGTGGATTCTTTTGGTTTGTCAAAGTATGGTGATTGGGGATTAAATCCATGCTGGTCATTACATTTTTCCCTCAGACCCCTATTTAAAGTAGTGCTGTTATTATATGCTACTAATGTCATAGAATGTGTTTAAGAGTCTGGATCGTGACCATTCACCCTGATGTCACCAGCCAGACATGTTTCCACAGCCATAACCACACATTCTGAACAGTCTCCACACATCCAAGTAAGGTTTAAATAAAATATTTTCTAGTTTCCATAGGAACACAGGGGCAAGTGCAAGTACCTCAAAAGGAGAAACTCTTAGTGGGTGGTACAGTGGTGCACCAATATCCAATGTGGGGAACAAAGAAATACACATGGTATCTGTAGTGTTCATGTTGCCAAGTTTGTCATGTGATCAAGGCTGTGTTTGGCCGAAATGCATCAGGAGATGCATTGTGAATAGACTGGGTTAGCACTGCCAGTGGATCAACACAGCAAACAGGAAGTGATAAGTTTCAGAATGAGAGGAAACAGCTGAAGCCCAGGATTCAGGAGACAGCATAACTCATAATCTCATGATTATGGTCAGCCTGCATCCCTTGGTGGAGTCTCAGCACTGCCCCTATCATTGTAAGTCCCCTTGACAGTGAATGCTTACCAGCAACTAAGTCTTCATGGCCTCCTTAAAAGCACCCAGGGTGTCATATTAGGCTGGCAGGACTGTTGTCACACATGAGGAATTAGAAGTGTCTGGCTGAATCTCACCTTCGGTTACTGCACTGGGCAGACATTCTTTGGAGAAGAATGGGTGACAGGGGGTGCAGCTGCAGTCCCTGATATTATGGGGGCTTCATCACTTCTAGGTTGGGTGGGTGGCTTCAGGACTTGATGAAAGGTGGGCGCTTATTCCTGGGATACCACATATTTTACATTTCCATTACAGAGGAACCCCATTAAGTGGCTCTTCCAGGCATGTTGTGTACTCATTTTGGTTTGTGATTTTGTCATTGTCCGGGCAGGCACCATCCCCTTGCTGGTTTCCTTACCCTCTTCTTTGTGGAGGTGGGATCTTATGGTCCCTGCTGAATGTTTGAGGCTCTTTTGTTCTCCTCCCCTGGCCCTACGGTTTTACCATGTCCTTTTTGGCTGGGTAATGATAAGAAACGTTGATAAAAGAAAAGACTAATGAGTGCATATGTCCACTACGTCATGTACAAAAAAATACATTATGTCATTATTACAAAAGTCCCTTTTACATAGATTGAAATTGTCACCCAACCACTCTCCTGTGCCATGCAAGCTTGATATTCCCACTTGCCACTTTTAACAGCACAAATCTATAGCACAAAGTATTTCACCCTCAACCACTAGTCTCTGTCCGAAGTCTACATAAAGAAATATCTCGCTAACACATGTAATGCTTTCACTTACCCTCATATTCCCTTAGGATTTCAAACTGAAACGTTGGCATGATTTTAAGTTCAATAGGTGAAAACTGATGGGTGCAACATGCATCCTTGTTAGTTGGAAACGTGATGGTGAATACTAACAAGTGTACATTGTATATAAATGACTGAACTATGACCATTTCATGTGTGTGACAAAAGCAGAATGGCCATGACGTGTAGTTCACATGGTCTGTGATCTGTGTCTGACACTATAGAAATAGACATGGGCATATATCTCATGTGGATTCATCAATAAAAAGTTCCACAGTCTGGAAACTAGGACATATGACCGTGATGACATGGATAGTCTTTTGAAAGGTACACGATTTATCATCACAAAGTTCCTGTTTGCCGATATGTGACACAACTGGATTTAATATTTGTACTTTAAAAAAACTGAGCGATGCGGGCAAAAGTTACACTGTCCATATGTTCTCAATTATATATTTTGATGACAGCATTTAATACAGATAATATGGGGATGACTAAACCCATTGAACAGAAGACATGGCAAAACATTTACACTTTCTTTATGGAATTACTTACCATCATGCTGGTGCTCATGAGCCTCCAGTTGAGCATAGAAGTCCACCCAAGCTGTTCTTGGGAATCTCCCTTACAGTAGGGAGAGCCTGGGGTACCATATATGTGGCTGAGAGGATACTCTCCAGCAGGTCCTCCATCCTCAGGGTTATCCGTGTCAGATTTCCTCCTCGCACTTTCAGCATTCCGTGGCTCTATTGATTTGAACACCTGGTGCATGACAGCACCTGGTGATGTCACACAAGATTTAAATGCATGCTGTATTGCTCAGTTGTGTATCTAGTCCCAACAGATATAAGGAGATTTGTGGAGAAACCCCCAATTACTTCCTCGTGGGAGAAGCTTGGGGCTTCTCTTCTTTCTCCTCAGCCGTTTTGTGGTTCTGAAATTCTGGACCCTGCTGTTATCCCGGTATCGAGATCCAATACCCGTGCCACAAAATATCAACGTACCATGACGAATTTGGTGTCGACGGACCGGTAATGATTAGGACATCATCCCTATACATTTGCGTCATGATTGAGGGATGCCAACACCCCTAAATCGTAGTTTCCGTCCCGACCCCTTAGACTCCATTTTGTAAACGACATCCATCTTGTGTCTTGCCCTCATGATAAGTCAATTGAGTAAGGTCGAGCTTGATCTAAAAAGACACGTCCACCTTCCCTGACTCCCCCCTGACCTGTCCCGACTGACTCCGTTGCCTCCAGCCGAACCTGTTTGGGCAGCTCCTCGCCCAGTGGCCGAATAAGATAGCATCAATGCATAAACATGCCACAAACCATTCACTACGTACAGGCCATGTTTTCTACACACACACCTGTCCATGTTGCTTGTTTATGGCCAGTTTTATGACTAGGAGGTACCCGGCTTTATTGGGGTTTTCCATCGATATCTGATGGGAGTTCCGGGCCTGGCCGGGTAATCCATCACGAACTGGACGTCTAAAATATGGGTTGGCCTACATGACTTCGCTCTTTGTATTATTGTAGAAATATGTGTATAACCATATCGTAAACTCAAGAATTCTTGCCTGCAGCTATTATTTCTGTATATAAGGAGAAAGCTGGTTCTGTAAAAACGAACGGTCTCCTGGGAATACGCGACCCGGGTTGTTGTG
The DNA here is from genome assembly GCF_964261635.1 of Lissotriton helveticus. Lineage (NCBI taxonomy): Eukaryota > Metazoa > Chordata > Amphibia > Caudata > Salamandridae > Lissotriton > Lissotriton helveticus. The sequence continues at coordinate 594,106,524 of NC_136063.1, read as the reverse complement.
TTTCTAGGACACGTGTTACTTGGTAGCTACCAATAAAACTCGATCTCTGACTTCAACTAGAAGACTCGGTGTTTCTGTGGTCCGGAACAGGGAGAACTCAGAGGTCTTCGGGTGTTATCCCCTGGCACCACCGGGTTCCTAAAAACCCGTTACCTCAGTTGGCGCCCAACTCGGGGCGGTATCAAGCGGCGACGGTCCAAGCCAGATGTTCGTGAGGAGCTTCGTGTGAAAATTCCAGAGGACGGCCAGCCACTTCAGCGACCCCTGTATGTCGACGTGGTTCCGAAGGTCTTTGCTGCGAGGTTCCCCGCGTCCCGACGGCTACGAAGGACTGCTGCCCTGACTATCGCCCTGTTTTGGACCCAGTGATCCTTGGTAGAGCGAAACGATAGACGAGTCTTCTAGTGACGTCATCGATCTTCAAATACTTCAGTTAAGTATAAGCGGAGCGTCTCCCAGTCCTTAGTTTGATCCTTAGTTTTTGGTATCCTTGAGATACGTTTTGATTTGGTACTTGCAAGCCCCAAAGCCAAAGAACTCGTGTATTCACGAGAAATATCGTAATCGATAAATCCTTTGAAGTTTGAAGCTAGACTAGTGAGCAAAGATGCCTTGTTTTAGCAGACTTGGAAACTTGTTTTGTCTTGGTTGTAGTAAGGACTCCCGATTAGAGGATTCTTGTCCAGTTCCTCCGATTGGAACTCCAACATATGAGTTATACGTAAAACATGGCGTAGGTCCTATCACATATAATGAGGTATGGATAAAATACACCCGCAAGGATGGTGTTTTAAAATGGCCCCAATATGGTAGTTTTGACTCAGAAATTTTAGATAACCTCGAGGTCAAATTGTTCAAGAAAAAAGGCCGGCCGGCGATGTTTGACTCTTTTCGCTTATGGCGCAAAGAAGCCAAACAGAAAGAAATAAAATTAGCAAAAAGGAATAAAAGAGGTATGTCGATGGTGCAAGCTGCCGTTGCATACAAGGATAACGAGGAAGAGCAAGAAAGTGAACAAGTGCTTAGGAGCAAGAAACTAGCAGTAGATAAATGCTACCCAATGTTACCACATAAGGGACAAGGACAAGAGGAAAGATCCGAGAAAGATCCATTGATGTCCCACTTACTAAGCTCACCACCGCCGTATGCGTTAGACGCTACCGCACCCCCAAAGCATTTTATTATACCGCGCCCCGGCGCACGAAACACAGCTCTTGCACACACGCCAGCTACTCCTCAGCTGGTTCCTACTTCTCCGGCGCAGCCTTCTCAAGGGCCGCCGCCTCCGCTACATACTCCATCTACTTCCACCACTTTGCCTACCGCTCCAACTGTTCCCTATGATACTACGTCTGCCACTGCTTCAACTTCCTCTGCTATTGCCTCGATTTCTTCTTCACATCAGCCTGTTTTTTCTGACGCATCTGCCCCTCCGCAAGCTTCTCCTTCTATTAGACAGAGAGTGGCAGGTGCTGTCACTGGTCTGCTTTCACCTTTCTTTGGGCCACCTAAAACGACCCCTAAAACAGAACGTAGACAGTAACGTAGTCAGCTGCCTGATTACGAGGAAAGAGAAGTGCTGAATGAGCTAGCACGCCAATGGATTACGAACACTGTTAGATATGATGTTCAGTCTGTTATGGAAGTTTTCCGTCAATGGGATGCACCCACTCAGAGATACGTATTCGAAGAGATGTGTGTATATCTGTGTGAAGATTTGGAGACAAATGATCCCAAACGCAAAATGAACGAACTATGGCGTACGCGTTTTAAGTTCCATGAAGGTATGATTATAGGTGCCGAAGTTGAGGAAGCGATAGATTTATTGTTCTCTTATAGGAGTAAGGGAAACGCCTCTAGATCATTGTACGAAGACGACGTATCAGGTAGAAAGAAAGCGAGACAGTACCCCATGAGAGAGGTTCCTCCGGTTTGGAGGGAAGGTGATGCGAATGTAAACCCACCAATTCTGCCACATTTCCAGCGTGTATGGGTACATGTCCCCTGGAAAAGATCCGAAGTTTTAGCACTCAAGCAGACATTACCTGATCCCCGTAAAAATCCGACTGGGTATTATAAGGAGTTATCGCAGACTGCCAGCTCATGTATAATGAATTTAGCGGATGTAGATATGTTATTTGGGAATGTTGTTCCACACCCTTTATGGAGTAAAATCCGCCATACGGATCATGATCAAGAACTAGGTGACTCATGGGCTAATATTACCGCTATAGATGCTAGACAAATAGGTGGCTCTAAACCTGAGCCGTTAATAGCCGAACTTCCCGGTAGGATTATCGCGTACATGAAAACATTAATGCCTGAATTACGCGTAAATTGGGATAAGCTGTCTGCGTGCAAGCAGAAGGAAGATGAGAATGTGTCTGACTTTTTCACGAGATTTGAGGAGACTTTCACGGATCATAGTGGTCAGGATATGGCTACCGAGGGTGGTCAAAGATTGTTTGTAGACAAATTTGTACATAATCTGCTTCCTGAACTGTGTAATAAACTGAAAGATTCAGAGAGTGCTTGGGCTGTCTCTACATCAGCACAGATTTTAGCTACAGCCCAGTACTATGAAAATAGGCGCAAAGACGAGCTAGATAAGGTAGACAAAAAGACGAAAGATTTAAAAACTAAAGTTCTTCTCCAGCAGGCCTATCCGCCTCGTACGGCTAGTCAGCCTAATTATCACCAACCACAGCAGTATTCGAGAAACGCGCAAGGAAACGAGTTTTCCCATCAGCGTCTTCCGTATGGCCCGAATCAATGTGCATACTGCAAGGAAGAGGGTCACTTTAAAGGTAATTGTCCGGCTCTTGCGCGACGTTTAAACGGTATTTCAGGTATAAGGGGTAGAGGTGTTCAACATGCTCCTAGGGGTAGGGGCCGTGGAAATTTCCCCCAGAATACAACTCCTCTTCCGCCTCAGAATTCCATGAACAGCTTTGACCAACAGAATAATACATCGTCTAGGTCAGCTCAGTACTATGCTGACGACTATTACACCGAAAACGAGGATGAGGGAAATAATTGCTAGGACAGCCATGGACAAAGAGAGGGAGTCGTTTCAGTTCCAGTAGATCAGAATGGACCTTATGTCGAGGTGATTACCTCAGGAGTGTCAGAGCCATTTCTGCTGGATACTGGTGCTACAAAAAGTTCTATTATGCACTCGAAACTTCCTGGCGCACCTTTGTCTGGCGAAATGAATGTTTCAGTAGGTTTCTCTGGCGCCCCTGTTAGAAACCCGATCTCTAGTCCCATGTCCCTTTCTGTTGGCCCATGCGAATTAGAAGCACCCCTCATTCTTACAACAGGTTGCGGTGAAAATTTGTTAGGTTTGGATTTGCTAAAGAGGTTATATGCGACTTTGTACTGTTCTCCCTTGGGAGTACAACTTACCTTAGGTAAGAAAGTCATTTCTCCCATGTATTTGTCAAAGGAAAATATTCCAACTGAATTGTCATCTCTTCCGGATATACTCTGGGCTAATGGTTCCAATGATGTAGGCCGTTTAGAAATAGCACCGTATGTCATAACATTGAAAGCCAACGTTAGGTTGCCACGTATTCCCCAATACAAAATATCTAGCGAATGCGAAAAGGCGTTGTTGACGATTATTTATGATCTGATTGAGAAAGATGTCATCGAAGAAACAACAGGCAACGTTTGTAACAGTCCAGTTTTGCCCGTTTTAGAGCGTACCGATCCTTCACAACCCCCTGTGTACAGGTTTGTGATCGACCGCAGAGAAGTGAATAAGGTGGTTATTCCACAGTTTCCAGTTGTCCCCGACATTACTGCCTTGTTGACAATGGTTCCAGCTTCAGCCACTTGGTTTTCGGTGATTGACCTGAAGAACGCTTTCTTCAGCATCCCGATTGCTGAGGAGAGTAGAGATATTTTTGGCTTCCATTTAGGAGGACGAAGCTTCCGCTTCAAGTGCGCTCCTCAAGGCTACTGCGAAAGCCCATCAATATTCAGTCAGGCCCTGAAAACACAACTAGACACAATTGTTCTACCTAATGGGTCAACTCTGATTCAGTATGTCGACGATCTGCTGATCGCTGCAGACACTGAAGAAATTTGCAAGCAAGCTACATTGTCCTTATTGCGTCACTTATGTGACATGAAGCACAAAGTCTCTCTTTCAAAACTGCAATTTTGTCGACAAGAAGTAACCTACCTAGGTCACATCTTATCGAAGGAGGGAAGGAGACTGACACCAGAAAGAATACAGGCAATTGCAGAACTGAGTGCCCCAAGGACACAGAGAGAGGTTCGGGCCTTCTTGGGCATTACATCTTACTGCAGACAATGGATACCGAATTTCTCACTACTAGCTAAACCCTTGCTGGCACTACTCTGTAAAGACACGCCCAATCCTATGCCCTGGTCTGAAGATTGTCAAACAAGTTTCCACGAGTTGCGTGATGCATTATGCTCGGCTCCTGTGTTGGGAAACCCCAACTACAGTAAGCCTTTTACATTATATGTCCATGAGAAGGAAGGTTGTGCATTATCAGTCCTAACACAATACTTCGGTGACAAACAGCGCCCATGTGCGTATTTTTCGGCAACTCTAGATCCTGTGGCTAAGGCACTACCAAGTTGTTTGAGGGCCACCGCCGCAGCGGCTGTCTGCATTCGACAGTCCGCTGGGTTAGTCATGAATAATACTCTGATCGTTATGGTCCCGCATGCAGTAGACATTTTGCTAAACAGGACGAAGACGCAACATCTTACTAGCGCTCGACTATCCAGCTACGAACTAACACTGTTAGCGAGTCACATTCACATAAAGAGGTGTGATACACTCAACCCCGCTACGCTACTACCCATCCCGGCAGAGACAGACAAGGTCGAACAACATGACTGCTGCTTTAGGACAGAAGAAGAGACCAAAGGGAGAGTAGACTTACAGGACACTCCCCTTCCTGAATGCAACGATACTTTATGGGTTGATGGTTCATGTTTCAAGCTGCCGAATGGGGATACGACTGCAGCATATGCCGTAACGACATTACATACCATTATAGAGACCGCGCGCATTTCCCACAATTCCGCACAAGCCGCAGAGCTAATAGCACTCACAAGAGCATGTGTGTTGGCGAAAGGAAAGCGAGTGAATGTGTACACTGACAGCCAATACGCCTTTGGCGTGGCTCACAGTTTTGGGAGATTATGGCGTGAACGTGGGTTCCTGACGTCGCATAGTGCAAAGATACAACATGGTCAGCTAGTTAATGAGCTCCTCGAGTCACTGACCTTGCCCCTACAGGTTGCAATTGTGAAATGCAGTGCACACAGAAAAATTCAAGACGATGTTGGCCGTGGGAATGCATTTGCAGACGAGGTTGCGAAAGAGACTGCAAGGGACACAATGAGTCGGATGTATGTTGTAGGTCCCGCTAGATGGATTACTGATGTGGGGATGTGTGAGGACACCATCGAAAGCGTGAAAACTATACAAGCTGAGGCCACCGAGAAAGAGGTGAATGAATGGAGAGAAAACCAGGGTAGATTAGATGCGAATGGTTGTTGGGTCGAATTGTCAGAACACCAGCGATGGCTATTACCTAACGCATATGTACTTGCAGTGGTAACAATGGCCCATGGAATTGCACACATCAGTACGAAAGGAATCTGTAAACTATTGGCCCCAGTATGGCAGAATAGTAATATCCCAAAATGTGCAGAGAATGTGGTCAGAAACTGTATGGTGTGTTTGAAGCACAATCCCGGTAGGGGAACCCCAACTCCAGCTGGTCATTTTTCGCCTCCAACGTATCCGTTCGAGGTTTTGCAGCTCGATTTCATCCACATGGAGAGGTGCAACAACCTGAATTATGTGCTCGTGGTTGTTTGCGCTTTCTCCAGGTGGGTGGAAGCGTATCCCCTTAAGGACAACACCGCCTTGTCAACTGCCAAAGCCCTTGTCAAGGAGTTCTTCCCTAGATTCGGTATGCCTAGAATCGTTTGGAGTGATAATGGAAGTGAATTCGTGGGACGTGTGATGAGGAGAGTGTGTGAGTGTCTAGGCATACATCAGAAATTCCACGCTGCAAATCACCCCCAATCAGCTGGATTAGTGGAGTGCTACAACGGCACGTTAAAACTCAAACTAGCCAAGATCCAAGCCAGTACAGGTCTTAAATGGCCTGACGCCCTGCCTCTAGCACTCCTGTCGACCAGAACGACTGTCCATTCCAGATTAGGACTTAGCCCCCATGAAATAGTGTTTGGCCGCCCAGCCAACGTCTGGGGCGTGCCAAGGCCAAAGAAACTCAGCGAAATAGAGCACCCCGTACTGTTTGACTATTTGTGCGAATTAACAACTAAATTGCGTGTTTTACACCAACAGGTTCACAGTTCCTCTCCGCCAGCCTCTGATGATCCAGGTCACTCCATCGAACCCGGCACCTGGGTGCTGGTGCGGAATTTTCAGCGCACGAACAACGAACAGCCCAGGTGGACCGGACCATACCTTGTTCTTCTGTCCAAGAGATCAGCCGTTCGGGTGGAAGGAAAGAAGAACTGGATCCACGGGACCCATTGTAAACGGGTCCCTCTGCCCCTTCCATACGACCGGTGGGTCAAGGAAGGAATTGCCGACTCCGAGACAGAGTCCATACCTCGCTTCATCCCTTTCAGTGATGCACGTTTGAAAGGAACTGGTACCGAAAAGGAGAGTGATTATATTTTACAAGGACTTGTGCCACCGTCAATGCAGTTGGACACTACGGCACCTGAGACATTGTTTGAAGACCACACCGTACCTGGGAAACAACGATATAATCTAAGGTCGAGACAAAGAGACTAATAAAAAAAAAAAAGGCAAATTAATGTGATTTTCCTTTCCCCCAAGAACTATTTTTGATTTTTCAGCTCTCTCGCCCAGGGAACTTGCTCATTTTTGATTTTCAAACCGCCATCCGGTTCTGCTGCTAGGGTCGCGGTTGAAGTCTGGGGAGTGCAGCTGGGGACGTTTAGGTCAACGGTTCTGGTTGGTCCAAGGGAGTTACCCCGGACTGAACAGAGCGCACTCCCTGGCAGAATCAATCTCCCACCGCGGGCAGCAACTAGAGGATGGAGTTTCCAAGGGTAGAGAGACCTACCAGATTCACGAACTTTGAAAGGCAGTTATGCACAGTACTGGCCAGAAAAAGGTTTCTGATAATATGTATTTTAATGTTGTGCAGCATAACGATGTTCTTGATTGGCTATACTCTATTCACATTTTAAGTTACCTTTGCAAATGACACTCGGCCAACACCTCCTCCTACTATCTCTCCACACTCCTTTCACCCTCTACCTGAACACGAGTCTGCCAGAAGACTCGAATTTATAAACAACTCATTCATCCAACTCCTACACCAACACCAGTCCATAATGAACACTTCGAACTGTTGGATATGCGGACTCATGCCGCACACAACTGATAAGGGTATCCCATACTTCATCCTGCCATTCAGTTATTATGGTTCTCTGTGGGCTTTCCAGACTATGTTCCTGTTCGCCCTAGAACCATACCCGCCCCGTTCCACTGAGAGCGATTCCAGCAACAAGGCACTAGTGGCAGGGATAAGAAATATGAGTAGGGATATTGACACATATCAAGCGATTCCCAAAGATGAACTCACTTCTTACAGTCGTTGGAACGTAACTAAGTATGGGGTTTCCTTGAGTAAGGGCCAGACAGCAAAGAAATCCCGCCCAGTTTGGATAGTGCCCCACCGAGGTCACTTATGTCTGCAAGGTATTGGCAGGGATCCTAAAGCACAACTAGGAAAGAGCGTGTGCACGGAAACATACGTATTTGCTTCCCGAACTTCCCCTCTATTCTTGGCAGCTAAGGGCACCTATTTCGTCTGCCATGACCAAGCCTATACATGGTTGCCCTCTGACTTCTCGGGCACGTGTTTTATCTCATTTCTGCTGCCACCCACCTACACGGCCAGGGCAGATTACCATCGGACGAGAACAGCTAGGGGTGTCGTGAGTAAAGACGACACTGCGGGTCAGGAATTTGCAGACTTCGCAAAGGGTTTTCTGCCATTTTGGGGGCCTATGGCGAATAGCAGGAACATTAGCCAGTTATCGAGGATAGTTGAATCCGCCGTGACGGAAACGGCCGGAGCCCTTGGCAACTTAACAACTGAGCTTCAGTCGGATCGACTTATGACTCTTCAGAACAGGGTTGCCCTAGATATCATACTTTCAGACCGTGGTGGTGTATGTAGAGTGATCCAATCCAGTTGCTGCATTTTCATCCCTGATAATGCACCGACAGTGTACCAGGCCATCTCTAAACTACACGAAATATCTGGTTCCCTTCACGTAGAAAAAGGGGATTGGTCTCTGCTAGGGTGGTTCTGGGAACTGATCACTGCCTGGGGATGGAAAACATTGATCTTCATTGGGATGAACTTAGCGCTTCTGTTTATGTTCTGCCTGTGTGTACAGTGCGCTCCTGCACTATGTGGCCTCTGTGCTACTCCATGTGTAAGGAAGCCTGTGTCAAGGGACGAACTGAGCAACAGAATGATGCTACAGCAGCATCTCCACGAATTCATTTATACAGATTTGGACTCAGATTGACATGAGTTATTGCCTTATATGAGGGCAAAAGGAGGGTCTGTGGTTCTGAAATTCTGGACCCTGCTGTTATCCCGGTATCGAGATCCAATACCCGTGCCACAAAATATCAACGTACCATGACGAATTTGGTGTCGACGGACCGGTAATGATTAGGACATCATCCCTATACATTTGCGTCATGATTGAGGGATGCCAGCACCCCTAAATCGTAGTTTCCGTCCCGACCCCTTAGACTCCATTTTGTAAACGACATCCATCTTGTGTCTTGCCCTCATGATAAGTCAATTGAGTAAGGTCGAGCTTGATCTAAAAGGACACGTCCACCTTCCCTGACTCCCCCCTGACCTGTCCCGACTGACTCCGTTGCCTCCAGCCGAACCTGTTTGGGCAGCTCCTCGCCCAGTGGCCGAATAAGATAGCATCAATGCATAAACATGCCACAAACCATTCACTACGTACAGGCCATGTTTTCTACACACACACCTGTCCATGTTCCTTGTTTATGGCCAGTTTTATGACTAGGAGGTACCCGGCTTTATTGGGGTTTTCCATCGATATCTGATGGGAGTTCCGGGCCTGGCCGGGTAATCCATCACGAACTGGACGTCTAAAATATGGGTTGGCCTACATGACTTCGCTCTTTGTATTATTGTAGAAATATGTGTATAACCATATCGTAAACTCAAGAATTCTTGCCTGCAGCTATTATTTCTGTATATAAGGAGAAAGCTGGTTCTGTAAAAACGAACAGTCTCCTGGGAATACGCGACCGGGGTTGTTGTGTTTCTAGGACACGTGTTACTTGGTAGCTACCAATAAAACTCGATCTCTGACTTCAACTAGAAGACTCGGTGTTTCTGTGGTCCGGAACAGGGAGAACTCAGAGGTCTTCGGGTGTTATCCCCTGGCACCACCGGGTTCCTAAAAACCCGTTACCTCAGTTTTGGGAGCTTCTAGTAGAGAAGTAGAAGTGAGGTGATGGAGAATTGCCCTGTAGTCCTAGGATGGCTCAGGCATGGCGCTACTTCCTGTTCCTCTATTTAACTTCCTGGTTGTTGCAGTTTGCGAAGGTCCTCTGCTACATAGTTCTCCACCAAAGCTATGTGGTTCTCCACCTACAGAGAGGAGACATTCACTTCTAAAACATAGTTCTAGTTCTAAAACGTGCATGTATAGAGACCCTTTGTTATGAATGGCACGCTAGTGATACAATACTGCAGTTTCTGTGGATATAATATCACTTTTAAGTATAAGTGAAAAATGTGTAAAGTGAAGTATGGAGGTGGAATTCTACATTTGCTAGATATTTTTCTCCACACAATACATGTGGTGTGCTCTGACATAAGGGGAAAGTATAAGTGGGAGAATGATGTATGTAGTTGGGTGATAAAATGTGTTGATGAATAAGCCATAGTTGCTAACATTTGGAAAAAAAATTCTAGGGACACTTTGCAGCACAGCTATCAATTACTTACTTGAAAATTGATCACACCCACTGCCTCGAAGGTCTACGCACTCCTTCAAAACCACATAATTAGCATAATTTAACTTTGCCTCCTAATGATAGTGCAGATTATGGGGTCTACTCAATAAAGAGTGAATTGCCGGTGATCCAGCGCCCCTATAGAAAAACTGTCTCACCAACGCTACCCAACACCATAATACTCACCATTAATCATAAATTTCTCACAAGGCCCATTAACAACCGAGACAATTTTTGGGCGACTGAATCATGTGACCTAATTAATCAGAACCTATTCACAAACTATTTACACATTTATATACAACTGCAGTTTACTATTTCTTACCATGGTTTTATGTATAAATCATGTAAATTAAGTCACTTTGGTAAATGGATCAGCTGATGGTAACTAGACCATGAATAAACAAGACCAGCTTATCGTTTCAAAAATCTAATTTTATTAATCTTTATTATTCAAGAATGAGCATTTTATTAAGAATCTTTATTTATTAGGAAAATTAAGCAGCATCAATTAAGGTAAATGAATTATTGAACTGACATCTTCAAAGCAAATCAACATGTATGAGTTAAAGCATAATAACAGTTTTCCAATCCCTAAATCTATTTCCCTGTCTAAATCTCTCACTTTACCTAAAGAAAAGTCATTTAACCCTATTATCCTTACGTGCGCCAAAAGTCCAACAGCACGACACGCCCTTCTGGAATCGGAAAGCGAGAAGCGCCCTCCTGCCCATGGGGGCAATTTTTATACCTTTTCTGCCTAGCTAATCTCACTAAAAGTATATTTTTTCTCTGCCATCCAGTGTTCTCATTGGCTGACTGATGTCAGCTCATATGGTGTCATCACCTTTCTCCAAGCCTAGATCGGGCTTTCTTAGAGTCCATTGTCTCTCATTCTCAAGTCACGCAGCTTCCTCAAAAAGAAACATTTTTCAAGATACAGGCCGTGACTTCCTTAGCTTGTCAAACTTTGCCTCTTCCTGTCCTTGGGTCATTCTCACCAAGAGCACGTAAAACAATTTTCATTCAAGCTTGAAACATTTTTCAACGTGGTAAAAGTTTCCATGCAGGGCTCTTGCTCTCTCTGGACAGGATTTGTCAATGCCATCTTTTTCAAATTACCCTTTTTAGGCCTCACTCGAAAACTATTATTTAAACAAACACAAGACATCAATTAATTAGAGAATTGGGACCCATTCTGTAAGCCACCCCCTTTGCTAATTATTAACCCGTTAATAATGTTACCTAGCTGTGCGCACAAAGCTGCGTTTCATATTAACCTTCTTCTTATAGGCCGTAAGATTCTCCACGACCTTATGCCACATAAAGACGGAAAGACTTAACATAAGCACATAAATAGGCACATGCCATAAGTTGAACAGCCGCATTTAATACTGACAAAGACAATAGACAAGGATAGTTTAATATTTTCACCGCACTTGCTTTTGCAATAAAGAGCACATGTATTAATCCCTCGTGTCATGTAAATGCATTTTAATCTAGGTTGGTTAATAATTCACCACAAATCAATTAATACGGTTATTATTATGGAAGTTAAACTTTGCGAGTCAAAACAAAATATTGTTCTGAAACTCGCTCCATCAACTCCCTCATCTGGTGATTTCAAAATCACCAAACTACACCCAAACATTTTTAGCTAACATTTTAGTACCCTTGAACATGTTTTGATAATCACAGTATTAGTGTTTCTAAACTTTCCATTCTGCTGTTTGTTTGTAACTCTCATATTGTGACCTACGAAACTCTTCTAATTCTATCTCTTTCTCCTGTTCTTTTCTGAGCTTGTAAATCCTCTTCTTTTCCCTAAGATACTTCTTTCTCTTGTGTAACATGCAACTAATTTTTAGCAGAAATATCACAAAAACTATAGCTAATAAAGGACACAGTATTTTGCCTAAAATTTAACTACCAATCTCTTGAAACCAGGTTTTGATTGCTGCAAATCTTTTGCTCAAGCGTTCTGAAAAATCTTCATCTTCTAAAGGTACAGTTTCTGAATGTAACTCTGTAATATTCTTAATATACATCTCAATATTCTGACTCTTATCTGGAATATATGTACAGCAATGCTAGACATGTAAAATTCCACAAACTCCTCCCTCTTTTGCTAAAAGAATATCAAGGGCAAGACGGTTCTGCATAACCATCGATCTCATGGCAATAAGTTCAGTGTCAACTAATTGGAATCCACTAGCAGTATCAGTAGACAATCTGTCAACAATTGTAGACATTTTTCTGATTTTAACTGCATTCAGGGTTATACCTACAAAAGGTATTACCACACCAAAAATATCTCCCAAAATTTCTGAGAAACTTTCCCTTTTGAATCTACTCAGATGATTGCTAATTTCAAATGAACCTTTTGTATTTCTATCTACATGAAAAATCTTTGGAAAAACTAAACCGATATAGCAAGTGCCATACCAGTGATCTGGGAGATTATAATAGGCTTTATCTCCACACACAAAATAAATTCCAGGAAAAAGTGGATCTTTACCACCTTTAAATCCCCAACCACCCAAGATCTGATAAGTGTCTTCGCATTGACTCGCACCCACAAAATAATGATCAGAAAGAGTATTATCTCTTTGAATATAAAGCTTACCACTAACAGGTTTATCTATGTGAATAGCAACATTTCCATTTCTACCATTTAGCTTTTCATCCTCAATTTGCCAAAACTTACACTTGGTTTGTTCAGCATCTCATTTCTTTTATAAATCGCCCTTCTCTCTTCAGCAAGGTTTAAGAAAGATTTCTCCTCAGCTCTCAATTTACAAGTTAGATTGTTTCTAAAAGCATACTCATAAGTAAGTTCATTAGTTACAATAAAAAATTCCCTCATCTGTTTAGCATATTTATGTTTATTCAAGCTCTCGTCAACTTTTAAGTTAGCAAAAATTTCATCATAATTTGAATAATAGTACTCCAAACGACCTGTTTGATAAAACAGACTAGCTATAACACTACAGGTTATTCCATAAGTAAGGGGAAGCATATTATATGTGACCCCCTCAGAAACAGAAGCAGGTAATTTTACACAAATGTAGCAGTCTTTAACATCCATTACTTTAAAATATTCAGATAAAAGTCTTGAAAAAGTATTACTAGAAAAATCTTGGTGGTTTATGCTCAATAACTCTGTTAGACTTATCTACAACATTATTGCTATCTTGTTTAGCCACAGCTTTACTAGTCATATTAGTCTTGTATTCTTCTTTATCAATGCCAAAAGGAAAAATGAGAGCTAAAATTAACCAGATGAAAACTAATAAAATCACACATATAGAAGACATTTTACAACATCTCCTTAAGATGGAACATCTTGAATTGCTATTAGTATAAGGCATCTTTACTCTGTAACACGAGCCTTACAAAAAAAATCAAAAATCAAACATTTCTGAATATATTCACCCCCCTGTTTTTAAATTTTTTTTTTTAAAGAAAACCCTACTTTCTAACAGCTTTTCTTCGACCTTGCGTCTTACATCAAATGTGTTTCTCCAGCTAACACAATTTCTTCGACCTTGTGTCACCTAACACAATTTCTTCAGCCTTATGCCAAGTACAAATTTCGACTCTATATGAAAACAAAATTAATCATTGTCACTGGTATCATCCAAATCTTCCTGACTACTACTATTCACCTCCACCACAGGTGGGATGATTATGTAAGTCCACTCAGGGGACTTGTACTTCTGGTTAGATTTCACTACTCTCTTTGCTCTACTGCTAATTACTTCTATTTTCTTTCCTGCTTGAATTTTATTATCTGTATCTCCTTTTTGACTTGAGACTTCGTTAACCTGCTCCTTTGATCTGTTTACTAATTTAAACTTTATTTTTTCGTGTTCATCAGGCCAATTATCTCCTTTTCTCGATATTTTCTTCTTTGGTTCAGATTGATTACACTCCGCTCTCCAAGCTCTTTTTCTTGAACTTCTCAGTTAGGATTCATTGTCACTTTCATCTGATTCAGTATCTGAGATTTCAAATCTAAATCTTGGTTCTTCTTTAGGAACATCATCCTTATAGCTGGTACTCGAAATTTCCTCTTCCTCTTCTTCTTCAATCACTTCCAACTTCCCAGTTTCAGAATTTTCGTTCCTGCTTTCAGAGCTTCCAATCTGCTTTCCAATACTCTCCTGATTTTGAACCTGATCAGACTCTTTTTCTGCTTCTTTTTCTAGAAGATCTTCATCATCTTCAGAGTCTTGTATCACAATTTCTACAATTTCTTCATCCAATGCCTCATTCGCATTTGAATTTTCCAGATGTCAACTTTCCTGTCGATCTTCAGTAGATGGATATTTTTCAGATTCTTCTTCAGAATCTGAATCAGCTGTAGTATCACCTTCGTCAGGATTTTCAGTTGGAGGTACACGAATGGTGTGACTTGCATGAATCCACCTCTTCAATCCCTTACACTTTACTGCATTAGTTGTGACAAGTATAACCTGTCTTGCCTTCTGCCACCTGGGTACTAGGCAGTTTCTTCTCCGGTGAACTTTTGTCCTCACCCAGTCACCGGGTAACAGATCAGGAGCTTGTTCCTTTTCTCTTGTTAACACTTCAGTTCCCACCTGATGGAACACAGAAGTCACGACGTCAGAAAGGTTCTTGCAATAATCCAAAATGACGCTATCATTAATGCTCATTATTTTGCCAACTGGTACAAAGGCTTGCCTTATGACCCTGCCCATGAGTATTTCATGTGGGCTTAAACCTGTCTTTTTATCTGGAGTACTTCTCAATGACATCAAAACAAGTGGTAGTGCATCTGTCCACTTCATTCCTGTAGCTAGACACATTTTAGCTAATCTATTCTTAATTGTGCCATTCACTTGCTCAACAACACCTGATGCTTCTGGTCTGTATGCACAATGCAACTTTTGCTTAATATTCAGTGCTTCACAAACCATTTGTAACAATCTGTTTTTAAAATGTGTTCCACGATCAGTCTCGACCATCACTGGAAAACCGTACCGTGGTATGATTTCCCTTAAAAGCAATTTAGCCACAGTAACTGAATCATTGTGACGTGTTGGGAACGTGACGTATCTCAATCCATTGTGGCGCGGCATATCAATAAAATCCATTTGCAATCTGGTGAAAGGACCACCCTCCCGTCCTATGGTTCCCATGCTCACAACTGTTTTTCTGTTTAGATTGATCTGTTGACAGATTAAGCATCTCTGACAAAAAGATTCTGCAATTAGTCTGAACTTTGGATTGTACCATGTCTGCCTAAACAACCTAATCATTGAGTCTCTTCCAATGTGTCCTTGACCATGATACATTCTAGCCATATCAGCAATCATGCTATCTGGCATAACTGGTCTGTCATCTTTTTAAACCCAAATTTCATCCTCCTCTCGCTGTCTGCAACCTGTTTTTAACCATCTGTCTTTTTCCACATCATCTGCCTCACCTTGTAAATCTTTTACTCCTTGCCATGTCTTAACTACAGATGTTAGCATGAGTGAGTTCAAAACATGTTCATTGTTTTTCTCCTGATTGATTGACATATTATTTTTCGCACAGAACCTTGCAATCTCCTCAGCATAAGCATTTCCTTTTGTAATATAGTCCTCACCTCTTTTATGTGCTGTACATTTCACGACAGCAATTTTCTCTGGTAACTGAATTCCATCAATTAATCTTTTAATCAAATCAGTGTTTCTTATTGGATTTCCCGCAGAAGTTAAATAACCTCTTTGAGACCAGAGCTGGCCATAGTCATGGACTACGCCATATCCATACTGACTATCAGTCAATATGGTAACTTTTAAGTTTTGACCTCTTTCACATGCACGAATCAAAGCAATCAATTCTGCTACTTGAGCTGAACGAATTCCTTCGAGACAAGAGGCTTCAACTACATCTGCAACTGTGCAGACAGAATATGCTGCTCTCAAAACACCTTCATCTGTTCTCAAGCATGAACCATCAACAAAATAAACAAAATATGATTCAGCTAACGGGACATCTTTAATGTCCTGTCTGGGTTTAGTACAGTATTCTAAAACATCTAAGCACTCGTGATCAATGTCATTCTCATTTTTTATTTCAGTACCATCTAGCAACAATGTGGAAGGATTTAAATTCACACATCTCGCAATCGAGACATTATCTGATCCCAGAATAATTTTCTCATATTTAGTTAACCTGTTACTTGTCAAATGCTGTGTTTTGCTTCTAGTAAGGAGAATTTCAACTGAATGGGGTACATATACTTTTACAGGGTATCCCATTATTATTCCTTCACTCTGTTCAAGGCTTACACTTGTTGCAGCTACTTCTTTTAAGCAGCCTGGTAATGCTTTTGCAACAGGATCAAGAACTGCTGAGAAATAAGCTATTGGCTTTCAAAGTTTTCCATGTCTTTGAATTAGAACTGACAATGCACATCCTTCTTTTTCACTGCAATACAGCTCAAACTCTTTTTCGTAATCTGGCATACCTAAAGCAGGTGCTTCACACAGACTTCTTTTTAACTGCTCAAAGGCTTCTAACTCAGTTTCTGTTAAAATAATCGGGTCTTTTATGTCTGCGTTTGTCAGTCTCTGCAGTGGTTTTGCAATAACTGAAAATCCACTAATCCATTGGCGACAATAGCCAACCATTCCTAGAAACATTCTGACTTGTCTCTGTGTTTTTGGAGGTTGCATTCCCTGAATCATTTTAATTCTCTCAGTTGTCACTTGCCTGATTCCTTTTGCAATTCTGTGACCAAGGTATTTTACTTCTTGTTTGCAAAACAGTAATTTTGCAGGAGACACTTTATGTCCCTCATCTGCCAAATGATTTAAAAGAGTAATGGTATCTGTTACACAGTTATCTCGTGTTTTTGCAGTCACAAGGAGATCATCTATATATTGCACTAATGTCGATTTTCCAGGTAAATTTAAATTCTCCAAGGATTTCTTTAGAAACTGATTAAAAATAGATGGACTTTCTGTATACCTCTGTGGGATACGACACCATGCTAAGATACGGTCCTGGAACCTGAACGCAAAAATTTGCTGGCTTTCTGGATGCAATGGGACAGTAAAGAATGCATTGCAAAGATCTATGACTTTATACCATTCTGCATCATGAGGAATCTGATAAAGAATTACCGCTGGGTTTGGAACAACTGGGCAACATGGAACAGCTATTTGATTAACCTTTCTCAGGTCTTGAATAATCCTAAAAGTTCGGTTTGGCTTTTTGATTCCCATTATCGGTGAATTGCATGGGCTACTCTCAATTTCTTTTAGAACACCTTGTTTTATGAATTTTTCAATTACGGGTATAACACCTTCAATAGTCTCCGCTTTCATTTTATACTGAGGAATGTTTGGAAAATCTACTCCTTGCTTTACTGTAATTTTAACTGGGTCTACATTGTTCATCAAACCCATTTCATCTCCTGTGAGATCCCAAATTTTAGCATTGACTGTCTCTTTTAATTCTTCAGGAAGATTGTTTTTATCAAATGCAGGAAATAATTTACTTTCTTCTGCTTCAACCATTAACATTGTTAATCTGTAAAGCCCATCTTCTTCTTGAGTTTGAAGCTCTATACCATCCGGTGAGCAATATATTTTGCAGTTCATCTTGCACAATATGTCCCTTCCTAACAAGTTTACAGGACTGCTGTTACAGACTACAAATCTGTGTTTGTCTTTAAATTTGCCAATTTCAACTTTTACTGGTTCTGTTAAATCTGTTTTAATTTGCTGATTAGCTACTCCAACTACTTGAATCTTGTCACCCGAGAGAGGTAGGTTTTCTATTTCCACTGATCTAACAGTAGAGCTGGTAGTACCAGTGTCCACAAGAAAAGTGATTTCTACATCATTCACCTTCCCATTTACAAATGGACCAGCCTGATCTACCTCAAGAGTGGCTCCAAGCACACACTCTTCCTCCTCTCTCAGGCACCGTCATAAGTAATCATCAGAATCACTCCCTACATTTTCATTCAACAAATACTGTTGAGAAACATTTGACACATTCACTCGTGGTGATCTGTTTACCTGTTCAACTCCGCAGAATTTTGTTTCTGTATTGTACCTCTGCACATTTACACAATTTGGAAGTGGCGGTTGTGGAATCTGACTCTGCTGATTCACTACCTGTCGCTGTAGCTGTTGCTGTAGCTGTTGCTGCAGATTGATCTCATTCTGCATCTGCGGATTTAATAATGCATTTTTAAAATTTCTGGGCGGATTTTTACATTCGCGCTTCCATTGTCCAATTTCGCCGCAATTAAAACATGGGAGTTTTTGCTTTAATTCCTCAATATTTCCCATTAATTTTTGCTTATTAAAATTACCATTAAATTTACCTTGATTCTGATGAACATTTTTGTTCTCTAAGGTTGCTATTTGCTGTTCAGCTACCTTTACCTGTGCCCACATTGGCTTTTCTTTCAGCTTCTTTTGCTTCGCATCTATTTCATCACTGCAATATTTTGCTTTTCTCAAAATATCATCAACCGAAAGTGATTGCCAACCAACTATTCCAGACCTAATCATTTCACCAATTTCAGGTCTTAAGCCATAAACAAATCTGTAAATAAAGTGGCTCATGTCCTTCTCACTCAATTTTTCATAACCACTGTATTGCTTAAATACCAGCAATAACCTTTCATAGAATGAATGTACTGATTCTTTTGGCTCTTGATTTGTTCTATCAATTTTAACCCAATCAACTTCCTTTGGGGGAATCTTGTTTTTCAACCAGAAAATTACCTTATCATACAGATTACTAACATCTGCTGAAGGAGCACCTGTTACCTTATCTCGAGCAGGTTCTTCTTTGGACCAATCTACAGAAATTTTACATCTGTCCAAAGATTTGACAGGACAACTATGTCAAAGAATCCATCAAGATCAATCCACAGAACTTTTGAGACCTTAACAAATCTGTCTACCTGTCGATACCATTCCACAGGTTTTTCTCTCAGCCGAGGAAAATCATTTGTAAAGAGTAAAATGTCTTGTCTTGACCAAGGAACATGCACATAACCACCACCAGCAATTTCCCTCATTGGAAACTGACCAGCTACTTCTCCTCTTTCTCTCCTTTCTTCCTCTCTTTTCTTAGTCCAGTTTACTCTCCACTTACTTAATTCACCCAATCTTTTTAGGAACACAATTAATTCTTTTATGTGAATAATTCTTCCAGTGGTATTCATGCTCTCAATGTCTTTTTCAGAGACATCCACTCTGTAACTCTTTCCCAAATTTTTCTGTCTACTCAAATCAATCTCCAATTCAGCAGCTAATTCCTCTAATTGATCATACTTTGTTTTCGTTTTCCATTGTATGCTTTTGCAAATAAACAATAATTCATCATCCTGATATTGCTTTAAATTGTCAGGTCCAATCGTGCCAATTATTAATTCTTCCAAATCTGCCTTCAGTTTTGCAACATCAAGTAATTTAAATTCTGAGCTCTGTGGGGATTGCGTTAAATCTATTTTATTAATGCTCTTTTCCGGAGTACCAGAATCAGATTCTGCACCAGATGGAGTTTTATTCGAGAAGCTTTGATTAAAAGTTAAATCTGGCATCATTGTTTTCTCTCGATGAATTTCTGATAAATCTGAATAAAATATTTCGGCCACTTTCTGAATTTCAGCATTTAATGGAATAGTCAGGGCTGTGTGTCTAATTTCTCTTTGATCAAATACTGGTTGAACAGGTCCAATTGTTACTGGTACCGTTACTGCTTCCATGCTTTTTGTTAACTGCTGTATTAATTCATCTTTTGATCGGAAATATTCTGAAGTATTTGGGATTTCCTCACATCTTTCTGTTCTCATTACATTTCTTGGGGTATCGTTTCTATGAACTGGGGTTTCAGCATAATTTCTATTTTCACCAGACATACTGGAGTTAGATCTTGTTTCTACTCTTTCAGGAGTTTTTGCATTATTTGGATCTAATCTGGGTGATGCCTCATCAATGATTTCTCTAGGAGGAGCACTTGGTGAAGTTCCTGAAGGAACCATCGGGGAAGACCATGTACAAGCTGGTTGATAAGGAGGAGGCTTTTTCGGTTTCGTAATATAAATTTCTTCTAAAACTGCATCTTCCAATTCACTTTCTTCAGCATTATTATTTTTCTTTTGGGCTTTATTCTGACTAATTACCTCACCAGTTCTTGCTGGAAACAAACCATCACATGCACCACGTCTCCATCGACGCATTCTATCCTCATGAGTTTCCCTATTTATGTCTAATCTAGTACCTCTTGTTATGCCTTTATTCTCTCGTTCCATTTCAAACATCTCAACCTCCCATTCAGCTAAAGCCTCAAATTGGGTAGGTATAGGCCTTGGATCAAGAGTCATCATTTTGTCTCTTAAGTTTTTCATAACTTTAAAGTTAAATGATCCATCTTCCGGCCATGCTAAAACACCATCATTCTTGGTATATTCCAGCTAATTCTCAATCCAAAGGCAAGTATGATAACCATATTCACCTTGCATATAAGCTGCGGGTGTCTTGTATTTATGAAGTAATCTTCCACCTCGCGTTTTAATTTTCTTGTCAGGTTTCAATTTATTTTTCAATTTCTGAAACCACGAAAGTTTCTTTTTCTCTTTAATGTAATAATAATCCATGTTTTAAAACAATTCCGCTTACTTTAGAATAGATTGTAAATGTTTCCTGGTTGTTCCGCAAAACCAACCAATCCGTGTGCGAGACACACCAACAAGCCAATCAGGTTAAGCTACGTCACCACCTTGCTCAACCAATAGAATTACTGCTTTCAGGATGAACCAACCAGCTGTCAGCTTGTCTTAGTCACGTGATCCAATCAGTGCGCTTTCTGTGACGTATGCTAGCCAATCACAGCGCGGACCCTGTGACTTACACTGCCGCTGCAGCTTCTCGTCTCTCGCTCCTTGAGCTCACCCCTCCTTCACAAAATATTTTTACAACGCCATTTTAACAAATCTTTTCAATGAAATTCAGTTAGTAACTCCAGAAAAACAAACCGTTTGTCTGATTCGCTAAAATAAAGTGATAGCTTTTCAGTCACTCAGATATTCTTTTACGTGGAATAGACAACGCTATTCTCACAGAATATTTAAATTCGTTGATAAAGTAAGAAGCCTTACTCTACTCTACCCTTCTTGCAGGTAATAAAGAACTTGTTTCCCTCTGAATGCACATAAAGTAACAATTCAAAGTTTGACTCGATCGAATATTACTAAATCATTTACGCACACCCAAACGGAATAGATTCCTAACCATGTATACATGAATCTTGGCAGGACTTTAACCAACCAAAGAAAACCACATACGCCAGTAAGATAGACAACGCTTCCTTACCCTTCATTCAAGCTTGAATAAAATCTACTACTCTTTTCACAGTGAGTTTTAAAACAGGCACCAAGTCCTTATACTCAAAGCTAGAATTTCATAGACAATCCTCACTATACATTCTACCTTCCACACCTAGAATCCCTAAACTTGTGCTGTACGCCAACAACACTAGTGATATATGACAATACCACTATTTTGAAACAGAACAAATGCACTGTGCAACTTCACCTGTTACACTACTCTTGCCGGCACAACTAGGAATTTTCACACTGCTGGAAAAAACCTTTCGACTACATATAACAACTGAACAGACTCAACATGTGTTAAACATCGATCCTATGTAATTACCATGTAGCATGACAGTTACCATAGCAACCGTAACTCTGCTACCAAGAAATTGATCCAGCGCCCCTATAGAAAAACTGTCTCACCAACGCTACCCAACACCATAATACTCACCATTAATCATAAATTTCTCACAAGGCCCATTAACAACCGAGACAATTTTTGGGCGACTGAATCATGTGACCTAATTAATCAGAACCTATTCACAAACTATTTACACATTTATATGCAACTGCAGTTTACTATTTCTTACCATGGTTCTATGCATAAATCATGTAAATTAAGTCACTTTGGTAAATGGATCAGCTGATGGTAACTAGACCATGAATAAACAAGACCAGCTTATCGTTTCAAAAATCTAATTTTATTAATCTTTATTATTCAAGAATGAGCATTTTATTAAGAATCTTTATTTATTAGCAAAATTAAGCAGCATCAATTAAGGTAAATGAATTATTGAACTGACATCTTCAAAGCAAATCAGCATGTATGAGTTAAAGCATAATAACAGTTTTCCAATCCCTAAATCTATTTCCCTGTCTAAATCTCTCACTTTACCTAAAGAAAAGTCATTTAACCCTATTATCCTTACGTGCCCCAAAAGTCCAACAGCACGACACGCCCTTCTGGAATCGGAAAGCGAGAAGCGCCCTCCTGCCCATGGGGGCAATTTATATACCTTTTCTGCCTAGCTAATCTCACTAAAAGTATATTTTTTCTCTGCCATCCAGTGTTCTCATTGGCTGACTGATGTCAGCTCATATGGTGTCATCACCTTTCTCCAAGCCTAGATCGGGCTTTCTTAGAGTCCATTGTCTCTCATTCTCAAGTCACGCAGCTTCCTCAAAAAGAAAAATTTTTCAAGATACAGGCCGTGACTTCCTTAGCTTGTCAAACTTTGCCTCTTCCTGTCCTTGGGTCAGTCTCACCAAGAGCACGTAAAACAATTTTCATTCGAGCTTGAAACCTTTTTCAACGTGGTAAAAGTTTCCATGCAGGGCTCTTCCTCTCTCTGGACAGGATTTGTCAACGCCATCTTTTTCAGATGAGCTTTTTTAGGCCTCACTCGAAAACTATTATTTAAACAAACACAAGACATCAATTATTTAGAGAATTGAGACCCATTCTGTTACCCACCCCCTTTGCTAATTATTAACCCGTTAATAATGTTACCTAGCTGTGCACACAAAGCTGCGTTTCATATTAACCTTCTTCTTATATGCCGCAAGATTCTCCACGAGCTTATGCTACATAAAAATGGAAAGACTTAACTTAAGCACATAAATAAGCACATGCCATAAGTTGAACAGCCGCATTTAATACTGACAAAGACAATAGACAAGGCTAGTTTATTATTTTCATCGCACTTGCTTTTGCAACAAAGAGCACATCTATTAATCCCTCTTGTCATGTAAATGCATTTTAATCTAGGTTGGTTAATAATTCACCACAAATCAATTAATACGGTTAAAATTAATGGAAGTTTAACTTTGCGAGTCAAAACAATATATTATTCTGAAACTCGCTCCATCACCGGGAACTGAGACAGGCATTTCAAAAGTAAGACTAAAGTAGCTGAGTTGGAAAAATCCTCTCATTCAGCTGCATTGGATAATTTTTCTAACTTGGTTACTTTGGCTCAAAGTTTTAAATTCCCATCGTTATTCCCTGAGATTCTCTCTTTATTGAGTAGGCTCTTATTGCTGTGATTGTCCCAGGATAGTGAATTACCACGGACAGTCTCCAACTTGCCGGACTGTCCCGGCAAAAATGAGACAGTTGGCAGCTATGATAAGTGAATGATTTGCTTGTAGATTCATATTACATTAGGAATTGCAAGGCCGATTGCAGTGCTTTGATGGTGGAACAGTGGTGCCTCAGAATGGTATGTATGTATAATGTCATAGGCCTTGAATTTTCATTGACTTATCACTGTCTAACCACTGGAACATAGCAACAAAGTTAGCAAATCAGGTGAAATGCAAAATTACAGTCTGTCTTGCACTTACAGACCCTAACCTTTGATCTGTGGCCAACTCTAGGAGCCTGGATAGGATAGTTGTTTTGAGGTATGGTGTACATGTAAGTCCCATCGCATGGCAATGTTGTGCAACACAATCAAAAAATAAAGTCAGCGCACACCTGATTTGATAAGAAAAAATCAACTATACTGAAGTACACTACTACGCGTGCTTCCCAGTGTAAAGGCAGTCAGCCAGACATAGACAATGTTAGCAAGTGAATGTTCACTTGTATACTGGGTGCACAGCTAATTATTTAAATTCATGTAATCAAAACATTGTAATACAAATAAACACATTACAATCGAATTTCTAAACAAATAAATTGTGACATTACTCAAACACCTATAGAGCCTTTATTTGGCTGTACTTAATGAAATATCCAATGATTATTGAAAAATCATCAAGGACCGTACACAAAAAAACAGACATAAATTTTTCATACATGAACAAAATGATCACCCCAAGTGTAACACGACGCGGTGTGAACTGACGACATCCCAGTGCCAACACACAATGTAGTGTTAAAAAAGAGCATACTAAAAGATGATGCCGATCAGACTCTGCTATCTGTAATAAATCCTAGAAAGAATTCTGTCTAAACTGCGGAGAATAAAATAACTTATAAACATAATGTTAAACAGACAAACCTATGATGAAAGGAACTGGTGCCAAAATAAGTAATCACCTCTCATTGCGTCTCAAAAAGATGAAAACGCTAGTGCCAAGGTCGGATAGCAATGAAAACACTGAATATATTTAACGCGGAGGACCTGTGTATCAAAATCAAAATTCAGTAGAGAATGACAATGATATCAGAAAGCCCAGTACACCATAGATGTGTATGACTTGTATATTAGATAATGTGATCGAGATGGTGCTACGTTACCTGCTCAAGAAGAGTTAATGGGCAAAATACATGAATGATGGGAGTGCCGATCACAAAAACTCTACTGATGCCGAACAGACTGTATAGGCTGTCGCTCTGAAAAACAGAATGAACAAAATAGACCATGAAAGACCCTCACCCCAATGGATGATTGTAATAAGTATATACAAAAAAACCTGAAAACCCACCCATACCTAATTACTAGCGATGTTCAGGGTGGACCAAGGGCTGTGTCTCACTCAGCTGTAAGAGCAACCAGCTGCACTGTCAAAATGAAAAAACAACTAAATAAACCCTGCAATGAACTCACAGCATGATGAGTAACCGAAAATCCAAAAAACAAACAGTCGGCCAAACTAGCCTCAGGTATCGCTGCGAACAATATCTTCTCTATCATCCGACGTGAAAAAAGCTGGCATACCGTATGCTTAATTAGAACTTCGTGGTGGACAAATAAATAGACAGAGGATTAGGCTCTAACTACGAGCCCTGCTAGTACAGCCACAGGAGCGGACGCCATCTTGAAATAGGCAATGATACAATGCCACAAACGAAACTGAAGGTAATCAACAAGGAATATATTGTTAAGAGATAAATTGCATGATGATCATATAACTGATCCCCTCTTATATCTGCAATCACAAAATGAACAATGTCTGGAAAAAGATTCCAAAGGGTGTGAGAATGCCAAATGCAATGACCAAAGAAATTCACTAGAACATATGTAGATGAGGCTGAGCCTGTGTATACAAAGTGCGAACTATATAAAAACAAGTGCAGGGGAATTGTGCGTAGAGGTGTGAAGACAACCTTGAAATAAGAGTGGAAAATAAAATAGAGATTGTTGCCATTAGTAAGACACATTTTACAAACAGCATGATGCTGCAAGAGTAACAGTATAAACATTGAATAACCATGATTATCAAAGAAAGCACAACATGTCAAGATTATCATTTAAACCTCCAGGGATCATTGTCTGTAGTGACCTAATCCACCACACTTCTAGCTGAGAAAGTAATTTAGCATTGTCTCTGCCAGTGTTGCGAGTTAGCATTTCAAGAATCGTGTATCTTAATTGTGCAATAGTATGCTTGTGTTCTATCCAATGCGTAACTAAATGTGATTTTAAACTACAAGTTCGGATAGTGCTCTTGTGTTCTGTAATTCTAACCTCAATTTTACGTTCGGTTTTACCTACATATAATAAGCCACACGGGAATTTGATGCAGTAGATCACAAACGACGAATTACAGTCGCAAGTGTATCTGAGATGAATTACTTTACCAGAGTGGGGGTGGTTTATTATGTTGCCAGGTATCACATTGTAACAAGTAATGCAATTATAACACTTGCACATGCCTGTATTTGTCCGCAGAGGGGGCTTAGTGACCACTGTGAGCATCACTTTGATGTTTCTACTCCTGGTAAGGGCGAGCAGGGGTTCTTGATCAAAAAGTCTGTTAAAGTCTGGTTCAAATTTAAGTAACTCCCATCTTGTTTTAATGATTTGTTTGATGGTAGACGATCTCGTAGAATATTTTGATACCACCAAGCGATTATCTGTTGACTTGGGTTAAGACAAAAGTAAATCCTGGCGTCGTAACTTCTGAATTTTTGACACAGCTTTAGTGAAGGTAGCTGGAGGGTAGCCTCGCTGTTTAAAGACATGACATTGACCCTCCAAAGTAGATAGCAGAACATCGTCATTAGACGTGATTCTCTTAATTCGCAATATCTGCGAAAAAGGTAAATTCTGTAGTAATGATGGAGGATGAAAGCTGAAAAACAGCAACAAGTTATTCCTATCCGTAGGTTTTTTATAAACGGCAGTCTGCAGACTGTTGTCCTCCTTGGTGAGAAGGTACGGTTCGCGGCGATACCTGAGGTTAGTTTGGCCGACTCTTTGTTTTTTAGATTTTTGGTTATTCATCAAGCTGTGAGTTCATTGCAGGGTTTATTTCGTTGTTTTTTTGTTTTGACTTCGCAGCTGTTTGCTCTTACAGCCGAGTGAGACACAGCCCTTGGTCCATCCTGAACATCGCTAGTATTTAGGTATGGGTGGGATTTCAGTTTTTTTTGTATATACTTATTACAATCATCCATTGGGGTGAGGGTCTTTCATGGTCTATTTTATTTATTCTGTTTTTCACAGCGACAGCCTATACAGTCTGTTCGGCATCAGTAGAGTTGTTGTGATTGGCACTCCCATCATTCACGTATTTTGCCCATAAACTCTTCTTGAGCAGGTAATGTAGCACCATCTCGATCACATTATGGAATATACAAGTCATACACATCTATGGTGTACTGGGCTTACTTATATCATTGTCATTCTCCACTGAATTTTGAATTATAATACACAGGTCTACCGTGTTAAAGATATCCGGTGTTTTTATTGCTATCCAACCTTGGCACTTGCATTTTCATCTTTTTGAGACGCAATGAGAGGTAATTACTTATTTTGACACCAGTTCCTTTCATCATAGGTTTGTCTGTTTAACATTACGGTTATACGTTATTTTATTCTCCACAGTTTAGACAGAATCCTTTCTAGGATGCATTACAGATAGCCGAGTCTGATCAGCATCATATTTTAGTAAGCTCTTTTATAACACTACATTGTGTGTTGGCACTGGGATGTCGTCAGTTCACACCGCGTCGTGTTACACTTGGGGTGATCATTTTTTTCTGGGTTATTTCTGCCGACTTGTATTATCACTTTACTTTTTCTCACTTATTATTTTTGGGACTCATGTCTGTGCATCTTTTCATTTCCGTTGCCATATGTGAGCACATTTAGGCGTTTCTGGTATTCCACCTCCCCTGTATGTTATTGTTCAAATAATGTAAATATTACTATTGTTGTTTATTTCAGTTTCGTTGCCTCATTAGTATCTTTACAGTGGCCCTTGAAGAAGGGATGCATTAATCCCGAAATGCACTGGGCACATAGGAAATATAAGATGGTCAGACAACTTTGTTACTTTCTCAACTATATATTCATGTATAAAAATTAATGTCTGTTTTTTTGTATAGGGTCCCTGATGATTTTTCAATAATCTTTGGATATTTCATTAAGTACAGCCAAATAAATGCTCCATTGGTGATTGAGTAATGTCACAATTTATTTGTTTAGAAATTTTATTGTAACGTGTTTATTTGTATTACAATTTTTTGATTACGTGAATTTAAATAATTAGCTGTGCGCCCAGTATACAAATATTGTGCAACACAACATTCTACAATAATCTTACACATTTAATGTGGGGGTTAATGGTCACCAACCTGTATATTCAAGACACCCGTATCAATGATGACAAGTGTATTAAATGGTGGCTCTTGTGTATATGAATGCTCTGTCTTTCCTCTTTTGAGACTGAGAGTATAGTCATAGGGAGAGGGTAATGAAATGCAGAGAGACACCATACTTGGCAACACTTTCAAAAAAAGACATGTGAAATTTGTTTTACAGTTCGTATTACAAGAATGTGCAGATATTCATGCATTAAATCAATGTTATTATTATAGGTGGATTTGGATTGGGTAAAGTTATGAGTGGATATCATTGTGAAGCCATTCCCCACGTACAAATGCAGTCGCAATGTCAGTTAAACTTGCCTAGTAGACACATGCCCCAAAACTCAGCTGTTGTACAATTGCCGATTGGCAAATAAATGCAGCAGTTGTGTGTTCACTTATGAAAGGCAAAGTACACATCAATGAAGCATCCCCTTGATGATTTTAAGAGATCACCACACAGGACTTCAAGGGGAGGAGGAAGAGAAGACAAAACACTGAAGTCATGACAGAAGGTGGGTGCACCTCCTGATTCTTTAATGCTGCTTGTTCATCATCCAGAGAGTACTTAGGAAGAACTGCAAAGAGTTCCCTGATCACATATTCATTTACTGTCTTTTTTACTACTCTCTGTAAGCTTACACTCTAATTTTTACAGTGCTTAACGTACTTACTTCACACTGGATTGTATTCAGTGTTGCGTGTCCCTCTGTAACTAGGTCAGAGTGTCTATGTGTAGACCTTGTTAACAATGATTTGCTACCACTTCATTATCTCCAAAGGGTTGTTAAATCTTGAAATCCTAATTGATTAACCTCTTGTGGTTGACCTGTGCTGAAACACACTTTAATCAGCTTATCAGCTCGCTACAATCCTCACCATTGCTCATCAAGTTTTACAAAATGTTCCAATGTCCTTGGCATAATAGTTTCATTATATTTCTAGAAAATTCTTCAATGTTTTCTAACACTCCAAAATGTCTCTAAGGCAAGTCTCTTCAAAACAAGAGTGCCTCTAGCACCTGATACAGCATAAAGGAGAAATTCCATTAGAGCTCCTCATTTACACCCCCCTCCAACTCTGTACCTGTTTACAGCACCTAATCAATTTCCTCTTGCTGTGCAGCTGGCCGTGCACAATTCAGGTCCACAAAATTCATGGCAATGGGATTATTGCTTCTTTAGGAAATTTGGTCAAAACAACAAGGAGTATGATGGGCGATATCCTTTTATACTGGTGGCAACGATAAAATGTCTGCAATGTGTAACTCTCACAGGAGCTAACAGGCTTGTGAGAACTTGAGGGAGACAGTTTTTTTTAGTTTGCGATGCTCTCATGAAGAAGTAAAAGTAAACACAATTCTCTTCCCAGTGCACCATGCATTAGTCATGTCACTGCCCAAAGTGGGCTGAATAGTCTCTGTCTTTGAAGACTGATTCAACAAAGTCAGTTTCTCTCCTTGAGATACAGTAAGAACAACTCTTGATGTCTGCTGCATAAATGTAGGGTTTCAATCAATCAATCAGGGTTTGTAAAGCGCAGCTATTCACCTGTGAGGGTCTCAAGGCACTGTGGGGGAGCGGGGGGACGCAGCGGATCAGACTAAGTGCTGAGTTTATGCGAAGGGCCAGGTCTTGAGCTTGTTCCTGAATTGCGTCTGCGAGGGGATTTCCTGAGGTGGATGGGCAGGGTGCTCCATGTCCTGAAGGAGAGGTAGGAGATGGGCATTCCTCAAGTTCTGGTCTTGTGGATTCGTGGGACGTTAGCCAGGGAAAGCTGGGCGGAGCGGAGGTGTCTGTTGGGTACATGGAATGCGAGGTTCAAATTCAGGTATGCGGGTCCGGCGTTATGAATGGCGATGTATGCGCGGGTGAGGAGTTTGACGGTTATTCTTCTGTCGACTGGGAGCCAGTGGAGATCGCAGAAGTGTTGAGTGGTGTGGCTGTGATGGGTTATGTTGATGATTAGTCTTGCTGCAATGTTCCGGACATTCTGGAATCTTCGGAGGAGTTTCTGGGTGACGCTGGCATAAAGTGCATTGTCGTAGTGGAGTCTGCAGCTGATGAGGGCATGGTTTACTGTCTTACTGGATTCGGTGGTGATCCATCTGAAGGTCATTTGAAGCGGGCTCAGTGTGTGGAATCAGGCAGAGAAGACAGTGTTTATCTGGTGGTCCATTGTGAGCGATGAGTCCAGTATGATGCTGAGGTTTCATGCATGGTTCGTGGGAATAGGGGGGATTTCCTAGAGTAGGGGGCCACCTGGAGTCATTCCAAATGGAGGGGGAGGCCCCCAGGATGAGGACTTCTGTCATATCCGAGTTGAGCTTCAGGCAGCTGTCATTCATCCAGGCGGCAATGGCTTTCATTCCTTCATGGAAGTTGTTCCTGGTGACAGTGGGTTCTTTGGTGAGGAAGAAGATCAGCTGGGTGTCGTCGGCGTAGGGGGCGGTGTTGAGCAAGTGGTTCCAGATGATGGCTGTGATGTGAGCCAAGTAGACATTGAAGAGTGTGGGCTGAGGATAGGAACCCTGGGGTACTCCGCAGCTGATCTCTGTCAGTTTTGAGAGGTACGGTGGGAGTCTAACCTGTTGTGTTGTGCTGGTGAGGAAGGAGCAGATCCAGTTGAGGACCTTGTCTCGGATACTAGTATCGTGGAGTCTTGTGGCTAGGATGCGGTGGGATATGGTGTTTAAGGCTGCCGGGAGGTCCAGTAGGACAAGGGTCACGGTTTCGCCCTGGTCGAGGAAGGTTTGTATGTTGTAATTGATTTACACTCTCTCTTTTATCAAGTCAAACTCCTGTGTTACTGCTAATATGTGTGCTTGCCTTAGACAACGTAACAGCCAGCAGTGTCGGTTGTCTGTTGATGAAACAGTGCTCCTTGTGGCAGTGTAGCTGATGTGCCAGGTGAGTACAATTAATGGCACTTAAGACTTGCGAAAGTGAGCAATGGCATAGAATTCCCTTGCCACAAAAAGGTCTTTCCACCAGTGACTGTGGCATAGCCATATGGTGTAGCACTCTCCTTGAGACGAATCTCATTACCTGGATAAAGCATCATAACTGGCTTCTAAGTGAGATGCCCATAGTGTCTGCATTGACCCTGTGGAAAGATCCTATTGCCAGGAAGTGGAGTGAAGCCAGTATTCTGACATGTGCAACGATGGTCTGGGAGAGGGCCTCCATTGAAGTGAGATCCTACTCCTAGGCTGCAACTATGTCAATGATAATATCAGGCAAGAAGCAGTAACTTCCCCTGGACATGCAAAAGATGTTGATCCAATGCTATAGATCCCATGGATTTCCCCTCAAGTAATTATTCCTCAAAATGAGGGGCAATGTAACAAAAACATAGTGAAAAATTGCTTCTCTCAGGCTTCTCTTCTTCAGTGGGCTAATTAAGTGTGCAGGGTATGGGAGCTTGGTTGATGGTGTAGTGAATTTCCCTTGCTGATGGGTGTGGTGGAGTCCTGAATGTTGATGCCGCCATTTCATTTGCATTAGCAAGTGTGAAGTGTAGTCTTAAGTCAGTATGTTTTCTCTAATATCTCAGCCTTTGTTTACTGTTCTGTGCTTATATAATAAAAAATATATATAATATATAGAAATAGTTTACAAAATATATATTTAACAATATATTTTACATATATTTGAATACTTTCTTTTTACTTTTTCGTGTTTTTTCCTTTGTGCTGTTATTGATATTCTCTGCCTCCATTGGTGTCTATGAACTTTCATTGCAGTACCAGTTAACACATGGTTACTCACCATATGTAGTGTGTGACTTTTTCAAGGCATAGCTTGAGTGGATGTTAGCCTGTTTGTGTTGTAGTACTACTAGAGTAGAGATAGATGTAACTTTGGGGAATAGGAACAAGCTTACTTTTTTGAAGGTGTGATTTTGTATTTGCCTCTCCTAATATTTCTCTTTATTCCTCTCTTTTACTAATTAATCTCCTTTTGCCCTTCCCACATTTACACCAAAAATGTATACCTATATGTTTAAAATTCTCCACACTTCTGGCAAAGAACTCCACACAAAAGAGATGGACAAGGCATACGTAGAGCTCTTCACCCACACATTAGTGAATAGCATTTGTGAGTATGTAATAATACAAAGCTAATAACTGTGGTATCATCTTACAATGGTTAAAATATTGATGGAGTAATGTTTTCTCATTCTTGAATGTATGGTGAACATCTTGTGATAAAGCCAGGAGGCTTGGCTTTTTAAATATGCATACTACATGACTTGCATAGTCTATATGGGGAAGATGGGGTTTGTTGGTGCTCAAACCGTTAAATGTGTATCAAACTACGGGTCTTAGTCTGCATTAACAGGGTTAGTAGCATTTTGCTACTTTTCTTTAGTGTTTACCCTCTGTAGTTTGGAAGGCCTGTTGGGGGTCGCCCTATTATTTCCCCATGGTATTTTGTATATATTTCTAAATGTGTGTGTAGTATTTAATTTTGCCTATATTAAAGTACTTCCTTGTCAAAGAAAAGGCTCTGACTGGACTTTGATTTATTTGGTGTTATTTTTTATGTTGTGTTTATGAGTTCTTAATTTCTTGTCCAGCGGTGGTACTCCTCCTTTTTAGTTTAAGAAGTGCAGGTACACTGCCTACACATTTAAAGCATTAACGGGGTCTTGTCAGGATATCTGTGGAAAGGACCACCGGTGAGTTTTATAAATGGTCAGATCCTATTGCAAAGTGTGGCCGCTTGCTAGGAAAAACACTGAATGGGTTGCCACATACATCCCTAAATCAAAGCTGGGGACAGCTTGTGTACGGAAACAGATTCTGAACCCTAAGAATACCCTTTTTCGGCAGTGAGGGTCTCACAATGGAGTTCCACTCATTAAAGTTTCTACTGAACATGGATGTAGGCTGTAACCTCTGGTGTCCACCCTTCAAAATAAGGTCAACTGCTGCATAGTCATGGTACAAGGCTCTGTGTAGATTATGCATGAACAAGTGTGCCTACACCTGTGTAGGCTGAGTGAGGAAGACTGTCAGATCCTAACATCTCCCCACAGGTATCACTATGGCATGTGGGCCAAGGATAACTTATCAATGACTTGCTAAGTCTTAGAATTCTATAAGAAATGCTCCCTTTTCTTTTTGGTTGAAGTGTAAAATCTGCAGTATTTGATTTGCTTTTACACTTTGACTAAAATGCTCCTGAACGATAATGTTTGATTGGCATGAAGTAGTATAGTCATTAATGCGTCTCCCCCTACCAATGTCTTGCCCATGAATCTACATGTAGAGCTAGTTTTACTCTATATGCATTTATTTATGCTTCTATAAAATTGGACAGATTCCTTGAGCCAGTCTTCATGGAATTAATGCTTTGACCCACTACGTTGGGTCAGTTGATTACTCTTCTGGACAGCTGGCAGTGTAAAGAAAGACCTAGAGCAATAGACCCATTATAGGAGATTAGCCTTTTGCTAGCTGAGGAAAAGGATTGGGAAGGAAATTCCATATGGTAATAAAGTACACATATTCAAAAGGAAGGGGGAGAAAGAAGGAAAAGATGGCTAGGCTCACCCTCCAAAAGTTATGTAGACCTGCAAATCCCTGATGACTGGTATTCACAACACTCGCTGGAGTTGGAATAGTTAAGTGTCAGAAAGAAAAAGTTTTCTTTCTTGAGTCCCTTCACTCACCTGGGTTTCCCCACGGTGGCATGCTTCATCATTGGGGCCATCCCAGTCCTCTATGGACTGAGGCGTGCTACGACTTGCGGAATTACATAGGAGCACTGAAGTGATGGACTATGTGTCAGTGGAGTGAAGTGGAGTGAGTTTAGAAGTGAGTTAAAACTACCTATCTAGTGGGCAACGATGATTTATTCTTGCTCCTAGAAGGTATGATTAAAAACGGGGTCGAGCACTAGGGGTCCTAATTACAATGAGTTAAGTGTACCGCGTAATTCGAGTCAACATGTTTAGAGCATTCCCCAAGCTCTTCGTCAGGACTACACAGGGACCAGCCCTGTGTTTGCCACTCCTAGTTGTTCTCGTGAGGTAAAATCTTAATAATTAAATGCTGCAACAGTAAAGCATGCTTTAGTACATACGTATATTGATAGTCACGTCGTATCTGTAGGGTAGAAAACACACACAATATGGTTAAGGGGTTCCAAAGGCCCCTTCGCATTTAAATTGTAATTTCTGTAATCTTAATCTCTGCACACAAAAGACACAGAATGTGAGGTTTTTTAAAACATTCCCTGTGCCTTAGTCCATAATAAAGGAAGCCAATTGGCGTGTTTTAGGAAAACGTGTTTTTAGTTAAGAACCGTGAAACTGGC
Organism: Lissotriton helveticus; assembly: GCF_964261635.1. Lineage (NCBI taxonomy): Eukaryota > Metazoa > Chordata > Amphibia > Caudata > Salamandridae > Lissotriton > Lissotriton helveticus. The sequence continues at coordinate 594,072,205 of NC_136063.1, read as the reverse complement.
ACTCCGTGACACAACACACACACAATGCAAAAAACAGACAATTACATACATTAATGGGGACCTAGCTTTGCCCCATGGTCGCGGAGAGTTGTTGGTATCTCTTGAATCTAGTTGTGAGGGAGAAAATGCGGGGGAAATATTGCCGTGTTAGTGGCTATTTAGGTAGAAACTCAAATCAGATTTTTGCCGGTTCTGCCTGCAGTCTGCCGTCTCTCGGCACCTGTGGGAGTGAAAACGGGCACTTACTTGCTCATGAGATACGCTGGCTTAGTCACCTACACTGCAACCTCCGGACCGCATAGTGGTGAGTGCGGGTCCGGTTCCTGCTTATAAGCTATCATTTCTGCATTGTCATTGCGGAAGGCATAGTCTGTTTGGGCGGATCAAAAATGGCTGTCAGCCTATGGCAATGGCGGTGGCCTTATTGGGAGGATGTCACACGCTGTTCTGAGCGATAAGTGTGAAAATACTGCTCGGTTTTTCATCAAATTAATTTAAGGGAGGTGTCGTGAATGAAACCCTCCTAAAAAGTTAATTTAGAAAATTAAATGAAAAATCCCAAAAAACTTTAGAATAATATATACATGGTGGAGTAAATCCATGTCTGCCTCTATATTATGCAAAAAGAGGAAATACATTCTATATGTGGCCCATCTCATTGGAAATGCACTCTCCCCTGAAATTAGATAGCACAACCATATTCATGGCCTTAGTTCGCATCGTGGAATCATTTCAAAACTAAAAGACATTAAAAGACACACACTCACAGGGCCTGAAGTATTATTGCTGGATAGCCAATTGGTAAACATGTGGCCCATCCTGCTAAAACTGAAGGTTTTGACCAAAGATGAGTGTCAAGGATAATTTGTGAGGAACAGCAAGACAGTGTATCATGGTTGTTTTTATGAGAATTGTCCCCACGGTATGTTATCATTTAAGCCAGAGCACAATTTGAAAACCCAACGTTGCTTTTTTCAAGCAGTTTCTTGTCAATGTGTATGCGATTCTGAATGGTTTCGAGCACCACCCACCTCATGTCGTTCGGGGTATGTTGTTTTTCCAAGAAAGGTATGTGTCTCTCCGTTGTATCAAGGGCCGTAAGAAGCCTGGCACAAGATCCCTTCCCTAAGTATGTGGGTGCCCCGAAGGGCGGGAAAAGGTGCACAAAGCATGAACTTTATTCACGCCAGTCAGTATAGAAATCTAAGAGATAAAAAAGTTGCAGCCTCATTTAATTCTTGACATAATATGTTGTTGTTAATCAATTGGTAATAGGTACATTTTATTCTTGATTAATACTGTTTTAAAAATATGAAAACTAAATGGCTCGGAGATTAGTTGAACGATCAAAATGTGAAACTGTGCTTTATTCTTTGGATACCTGTGCTGACTGGCAGGGATGTTTCCGGGCAAGGAGGCCACCGACTCTTTCTCTGTGGGGGGCTGTGGGACAGGGGCCCCTGTCATGGCCCTGGCACTTCAGCCAACTGTGCCAGTCCCTCACGTCGTGTGTCACAATATACCCTCCTCCTCCTAAATTTTATCGTTCTGAGACGAATTCGGAAGGGTAGGAGCAGCCGCAGGTACTGGTCATCTAACGCCTTTTCTGGATGTTTTATTAAAACACCTGCCTGAGCTCCGGGGGGCTCCGCCCCGCCCGTACCCACTCTTCCAGGGCCCCCTACCTACTCCTTCTGCCCAGGGCAGCCTTAAGCCTAGAGCCGCCCCTGGCTGAGGCCTCCGAATCGAATGGAGTTCCCAGATTGAGGCAGAAATTTCTTCATCAGGAACCTTTTGGTTTCTTTTTTGAAGAGGGCAGTGGAAGGGTTCACCCTGACTTCGGGGGGTAAGGGAGTTTCAAATCCCCAAAGCAATACTTAAGAATGCTAGATTGTACGTTTTTTCTTTTCTTGAATATTTGTGGTTTGAGCAATAAGGTACTGGCGCTTCTGTTGGCTCTAGTAGCACATGAGAGCTCCAGTTTCTGATGTAATGAAGTGGATGGCTTTGTGTGCCATGCATGCAATTTTTAACTGAATCTGAGCTTCATATGGAAGCCAGTTCAGGGCCAGCCGGTCCAGAGAAATATGGTTGTATCTCTTACTGCCAGTTATGAGCCTAATGCAAAAAAACAGTTGATGGACAGAATGCAGAACAATGTCATAAATTCACCCCAGTACAAAGATCTGGACCTAAATCCATCATTTCTTTGCTCACCACACCACCCCAGTTCAGACATGGCCATATGCAAATCAGCCTTGACCCTGTGCCTCATGGGAACAGTCCAGCCTGAACTGTCAAGCCATGTCTTCCCTGGACCGGAATCAAGCATCCTCGAACCGGTTTCTGGCTATCAGCCGTCTTCAGCCAGGATAGCTTGACTCCAGTGGCGTGGAGAGCACAGGACTCACGTCTGAGCATACCCGTCCCACTCGGGGTGACAAATGCAAAAACAACAGTTGATGGACAGAATGCAGAACAATGTCTAGCCGCAGAATTGAGGGCAACCCTAAGAGGAGCCGTCTTCATCGTGGGCAAGCTGCAACGCGTTGCGCTACCATAGTCTAGCTTTGAGATCACTAATGCTTGAACTGCAACCTTTAGGTCATGAGCAGGGAGATAAGGTTTGAGTTTCATTAGGATCCTGAGTTGGAAGTTCCCTCCTTTGGTGAGGGAACTGATGTGCTTCTGCATGTTCAAACTTTTCTCTAACATAATACCCAGAGAGGTTGCTGAATCAATGAGGTGAGGTCTACAGTTAAGAGCAGTGAGCTGATTCAGCCATTGTTCCATGACCGGAGATTGCTTGTGGGGTGCGAATAGGAGGAATTCTGTTTTGAGAGCATTTAACTTCAAGTAGTCACGTGTCAGCCAGCTTTGTGTTTCCAGAAGGACTGAGATGAGGGACTGAATGTCCTTGGGTGAGGCGATCTTCAGGTATAGTTGGGTATCATCTGCATACATGCGATAGTGAATGTTGAATGATTTCAGAATTTCTGTCAGAGGCTCCATGAACAGGTTGAAGAACGTGGGTGAAAGCGCTGAGCCCTGAGGAACCCCCAGAGTGACCGGCGCAGTATGGGAAAGGAATTGGTTCACCTTGAAGCTTTGGGATCTGTTATGAAGGAATGAAGAGAACCAGTTTAGTACAGGACCAGACAGCCCCATCCTGTGTTCCAGGAGGTCAATTAGGTTATTGTGTTTGAGGGTATCGAATGCTGAGGGAAGGTCTAGAAGGATCCATCATATTTCTTTCACGAGATGAAATAAAATAGTTAAAATGATGATTCTCAAAAAGTTTGTTTTTTATTTGTGAGAGTTAGTTGTTGCATCTCTAAAACTTCTTTGATAGGCTACAGTGATCCATCCAATAATTTGTTATAATCAGCACTGTCTTATGTGGAAAATGTAGACATGGTCTCTGAAAAACACAGGAGAGTCACTAACAGTTTTTCATGTTTGTATTGGTCTGTGACATGAGCTATCTAGTGCAGTGGTTCCCAAACTTTTGACTCCTGAGGACCCCCACTGAATCACTACTGGAAGCCGGGGACCCCCAAGCAATTTGTACAATTTCAATAAAAAAAAATTAAAACCGTAATTCGCAAAAAATACACAAACAAGTACACACCAAACAAATATTTGCATTACTAAAGCTTTTATTATTTTAGATTGAAAAATATGCAAAAATCAAAACATTTTAATGGGAAGGATGGTGCTGCATCTCAGTTACTAACTTTTCAATGTTTGGTTTTATTTCAGAAAGTTGAATCCTTAGGTCAGCTTCAACATTTTGCAAGCGATTTCTGCACTTATTTTTAAGGTACATAAGATTTGAGAAAGCCTTCTCACATAAATATGTGGTGGGGAAAGGAAGTAAAACCTTAAGTGGCCTTGTACGATAATTCAGGGTAATCTGTTCGTACATGCAGCCAAAAATGTGTCAGACTCAGAGACTTTTCCTTGAATTGAAGTTTAAGTGCACTATCTGTAGAGATTTCAATCAAACCGTTTTCTTCAGATGGGGTCAGCCCCATTAAATTGTCAATATCTACATTAAAAGGATCTTTAATCCAGTTTTTGCTTTCATCTGGAAGTGGAAAGTACTGGCGAAAACTACACCGCATATCTTGGATATGCTGGATAAAAAGTTCTAAGACTTTGTTCGATAGTTCGTCATCAGCAGATTCCAAAAATGTCTTCAGGTTCTGAAAAGAATCAAAATGTATTTGTGATAAGCGACGAGTACATAAGTCTAACTTTTTTATCATTGCCTCAATCTTGTCTTCAACATTAAAAATTGTGATACCTACTCCTTGCATACTCAAATTGAGTGCATTTAAATGGGTGAAGATGTCTGCCATATATGCCAGCATAGCTAGCCAAGTATAGTCATGTAAACGCTCATGAAGTGGAAATGGAGATTTCAGTTCAGTGCAGAAAACTCTGATTTCATCTCTTAATTTAAAAAGCTGAGACAAAACTCTACCACGAGACAGCCATCTTTATTAGTTCTTCAGCAATTGTATGACGTTTTCCAGCTTTTGCTATGAGCATGGACACTTCATATGAAGCTTTCAGAGGCTTTTCATTAACAGATCCTGTTGCAGTTTTCTTAATTATGTTTCTACTTTTTAGGAGCTCTTGCTCTTTATTCTTGAAGAATTCTATGGATTTAGGTGCATGTTCTTTATGCTTAGTTTCCAAGTGTCTTCGTAATTTAGAAGGTTTCATGGCCTCATTTGACAACATTTCATAACATAGCACGCATTGTGGTTGCAGTTCATGTTCTGAACCTGCAAAACAAACAAGATGATGGATGGAATGTTGCACAATGGCAAAACATGCACCCCCAGTCACAGATCTGGGTTTAATCCATCGTTATTTTGCTCACCAAGCCACCCCAGTTCAAACATGGCCATATGCAAATCAATCTTGACCCTGTGCCTCATGGGAACAGTCCAGCCCGAACTGCCAAGCCATGTCTTTCCTGGACCGGAATCAAGCATCCTAGGACCGGTTTCTGGCTATCAGCAGTCTTCAGCCAGAATAGCTTGACTCCAGTGGCGCAGTGAGCACGGGACCCACGTCTGGGCATACCCTTCCCACATAGGGTGAACAGCAAAACAAACAAGATGATGGACGGAATGTTGCACAATGGCAAAACATTCACCCCCAGTCACAGATCTGGGTTTAATCCATCGTTATTTTGCTCACCAAGCCACCCGAGTTCAAACATGGCCATATGCAACCTGAACATGTGAAACCCATTAGTAAATATTCACCATCGTATCTGCGACACTTCCTTTTCTTTTCACTTAAATCACTTTGTTTTGACCAGGATGGCCCATCATTGATTTCTTCAGTGGCTTTCCGCTTAAGGTTAAGCCAGCGATCCATTTTTCTTATGTTTGGGATACAAATGACAAGTCTATTTCACAACAGGTTATGGAATCAATTTCTGTGAACCCAAAAATAAATGGAGAAGCACGAGGCTAACGGAGGCGAGAGAGCGCTTACTGACAAATAAAAGACGGTGGTACAAATATGGGAAATTTCAAATTACACATTTGCGACCCGGGTCTTGGATGCGTAGTATGAGAAATGGCGAGTCTTTCATTGTCGCAGCTTCTTTATGTCCCTTGTGCTCATGTGCTTAAAGACGATTATAATAAACACAAACTCTCTCCGTACCATTTTTCCACAAACTGTATTGGAAAACACAAAGTTCACAATTTGTCAATGAGACCTTACTTAGAAATAAAATGTAGGTCCTTCTAATTGCAATGTTTGACTATTTTTGAAAATCCTGACCGTAGAAATCTTTCTGTCTACGAACGACAATATTGCACAATATTGTACATATTCATATGTAGCAACAACCTACTAACATGACCCATGCTCAGTCCCCATCACGGGCGTAACACAAGCCCCTGAAGCCCTTGTGGGCAAGGGAGTCCCAAACCTTCCGAAGATCCATGCTTCCCCTGCCCCCCTGCTCAAGGCCAGGAACAGCAGCCAAGTATCACGCATCAGAAGTGTACCATTGCAGTGGCTCGGGGACTCGCAAGTGAGTGCTGCAACCAGCCAAGTGTGTATTAATTTGGTAATGCGAAGATCTGACCATCGACACATTGGTTTTGCACTCTCTTCAGTGCTCTTTGGGCAAGATAATCCGCAACTTCATTCATATAAACTGACTGCCAATGTATTTGTTTTAAAAAAAATGTGTGGCAGTGATTTCATATTGGGCTCCCGAATGAGAGTGTGAATGCCAGTAGTTCTGAAGCGCCTTTGCGTCTTTTAAATTATTGTTATGCTGCGTGTGTCAGACTGGCCTGTAGGGAAACCCGCAGATAGAGAGACAGAACTGTGCTCATAGTTGTTGAATGTCACTCCTAATTACAGCGAAATTATGAAAATGTCACACATTAGCAATTTGAAACCTTGGCATCTATGGCCAGTTCATATCTGGGCATCACGCGGGAGACTCCTCTGCTCCTATCACATTCCGCTGAGTTAGGGTGACCAGATTTTCAAAATTAAAAACCGGGACGGGCACAAACATAGAAAAGGGACAAAATGTTCTGTTTCAGGGTCAGGGCCCTGGCGCTGCGGGCTGGAAGTTATCCTTGGATATATATATATATATATATATATATATATATATATATATATATAAATCCATGACAACAGTAATTTAGAGATATGTTCTGGTGTAATTTCCGCAGATATTTGTTGTAATTTATACACATAACTGTGGCTGTTTGGATTTTTAGGCACTAATATGTTTATTTATATTTATTCGGCTTTTAACTTTTATATCAATTTTAGAAGTTTTCTCTAGCCGTTGCCATGAATATTTATTCAACTTAATCTTTATTCACTGAGGTTTTACAATTTGTGTTTGTAATATGTATTTTACTGATATTATATCATGATTGCATTTGCTGTATATATTACATGTGCTTACGCGGGCATTTATGCCGTGATTATTGAGTTAAGAGGCGTTGAAATCAAGAGTATTTCTTTGATTTCCATGACATGTGATGGCACCTTTGCACTTTAAATAGGTGGTCAGCCCCTTTGACGCCGACATGTGATCAAGGCTATTCCTAGCCGAAACGCGTCGAAAAGAAACCAAAAAAAAAAAACCAAGGGTCTCGCTGGTTCCTGCTTGCGTGCGTGGCTGCCTTGCTGCGTTTGCTGGTGTTGGGAATCCAACATACCTCATATATATATATATATACATATATATATATATACATACTTGTGTGTGTGTGTATATACATACTTGTGTGTGTGTGTGTGTGTGTGTGTATGTGTATATATATATAAATGGTAGGGAGCTGCTGACTTCGTGTAAATAAAATCACTGAAGCATCGTGAGTAGTCTGTGCAATTTTCTTCAAACTGGGAGGAAAAAGTTGTTTTTGTAAATAGGGTGGCCGGCACCCGCACAGACTCGCCGTAACCTGAGACTGGGAACAGCCGGGAATGGTTGTCGTGCATATATATATATATATATATATATATATATATATATATAAATATGTATATATAAATAAAAAAAATTAAGAACACAAACATATATATTTGTGCTCTTTTAAAGAAATGTATTTATACATTACCTCCCATTCTGTGAAGAGCACCAGGGTCCAGCTACTGTTGGGCCTGGCCTTGCCCTGTGGCCTCTGCAGCCCTGATTCACACCTCATTAAATCCTGCTGTGCTGCTCAAGTGAGGCGAAGCAGCACAGCAGGAGAGGTAAAGAACTGAACTTCTGGCGCCGTTTCCTGGAGGGCGGGTCGCAATGTGAGCCTGCATACCACTAATTAACTTGCAGGTTTTCCCGACCTTGCTTAAAAACCGGGACATTTCTTTTAATAACCCAGGCACTACCCAAAAACCCGGACATTTCTCCAAGTTGGAGAAAAGTGTCGGAACACCGGGACACTTCTCCAAAACCCCGAACCATCCGGGGAAAACCGAGACGTCTGGTCACCCTATGCTGAGTGCAGTACAAGGGCATTGTTTTGCATTATGACGCAGCTGTGCTGTTTTCCATTTTCTGAACAGCACCAACGTTTTGCAGATTGTTGATATGGGGTGCTCTGCTGTTATGACTTGGATTCATCTGGCCAGTTTGGGTTCGGTGAGTAAGAGGTATTACTCCCGCCACCATCATGGGTCGCATGCACGCTCCCAGGTAAGCGGGGCATGAGGTTTGTGAATGTACCTTGAAGGGGCCACGGAACAGTGGCTGGAGAACCGCCTCATGAGAGCGGTATCGGACAGCGAGCAGCGTGGAAAGGGGTTTTGGTTTGCGGGTGGGGAGGTGTGGGACTGAGGCAGCTAGCAGAGCAGAAAATAAAAAAGTAATATAGCCACTTTATTACCATTTTATATTTCACTTTTGCTGTGCCCGCACCAGGGAGGGGGCGACGCTCCTCTGCCCAGATGGAGTAGCCACCTTTGCTTCCTGCACAACACAATCCTTAGAAGCATTTGAGAAATAACGAGGAGAAATAGAGATATCCCTCCTTGTTACAGCATTTTGGCCCATCCCCAGGTTTACAAACCTTTGTAAATCTGGAAATACTCCAAAATCTCTTGGTGGATGCACAGAAAATAGCATGTATGGAAGTGTAACATAACGCAGAGCAAGCAGCTGTCTTGCATCACATATCTTTACAAAGCCACGCATGTCCACGCAAATCAGGCCTTGTGTGGCTTTGCAAATTTTAATGAAACCTTTGCATTGCCCTTGCGTGACCCAAGGAACACTCAGATACTTCATAAATATGGGCCTTATTGGGCAGGCTAAACATTAAGGGGCAGATTTACAATAAGTGTATGCTGGCTTTAGAGCGCTTGCTATAATGAGCTCTCAATGTAGACTTGATGCTTCTCACCGCGCTCGTGTATTTTCTTCATGATAAACCCACGTGTAAATGTGCAATAATGATCATTAACTCATTAACACCGGGGACACTTGGGAGATGTCACGCTTTCCCATGTGTGGTGCGAGCATCTTGTTCCACAGGCTTGCTCTCAGTCCTATTACTGACTGTTGCACTTTTTAAAGGGAGAGAGAAGGTATGTGAAGCGCTCTGATACCTACGGGTAAAGCTAGCGCTATATAACACTTTTAAAATTAAAATAAAATTAGGCCACAGGGAAGTCCCCACCACAACGTTTACAAAAGTGCTATTCTTAACCTCTGACTCTCAGCTGGATCAAACTGAGCAAGGCCTGAATGTGAAGAAAGTGGTTGTCTGTGGAAACTGCTACAGTGCATCAATCCTGAAGCAATTAAATCGTAGGCCTTCGTTATATTAATTTATAGTCAAGTGTGCAGCAGATGAAAAAACAAGAAGTAAAGGGGAAGGGTCACCAGTAAATAAGATTGTACCTTGAAATATACAGTCACTACTGGGTATGGTTTAAGAAGCTTTTCCAGTCAGCGAAAGGAAAAGATTAAAATCAGTGAATCATTTTAACTTCAGGGCAGTTGTGACAAGCGCACTTATTTACAAATATATTTACTCATCTGGTATGCTGTAGTCCTGAGTGGATGCATCACAGATTTTGGACTGTTTTTAAATATACACACTCAATCCCGCACAGACAAATTAAATAATTACATGCAGTTCCAGCCTTCAATGCTCTTCAATATCGCCATGCAGCTGCTTTCAGGACACATGGGGACAGATAGCAAAATGCCCTGGGCCTGGTCACAAACATAACAGAAACGTACGCACTGCTGTGCGAGCTCGACGTCAGGTGATGGGCAGAAGTAAAGAACACAATTTAAGGGCAATCACCCTTCAGCTTGCACCTATAGCTGAAGGGTGATTGGCATGATTTCACTGCAGTCTTGCCGCCCAGGCCCCAGGCGCCAGCAACATTAACACCTCTCACTACTGTGCGCCTGGGGGCCAGATTGTATTGCAGTCTTGCCGCCCAGGCGGCAAGTACATTCACACCTCATGAGCATTTCGTTTTTATACCGACGTTAGGCACTCAAGTCCTGCGGACCCCCTGGGAATGTGTCACGGACCCCTGGGGGTCCGCGGACCACACTTTGGGAAACGCTGATCTAGTGGATTGAACAAAAAAGAGAGGGGGGACCCTGGAGCTATTAAGGTCCAGTGTCCATGCTCCTGTATCAATATCAAAACAAAAAAGGGACACTGTTCCTCCACGTCTGGTGCAAATAGTCACCTGAAACGTAAGGGTGCAAATAGTCACCCGTATATTAAAAGGTTGCAAAAAGAAGAAAGAAAGAGGAAAAAGGTACCCTAGGTACACAGGACCCACCCACAGAGTGAAAAAACATATTTTGTCCTCTGTTGCCCTCACACACCCCTGGGGGTGTCATGCTCCATCATCGGGCGTTTGCTCCTCGTAGGGCCGGCGCTGCAATTCCCTACGGGCCCCCGAAGGGTCTCTTTATCGGAGATCTTTTTAGGACAGCCGGATGGTGCATGTGGGTGTGCGGGTGGGGGTCCAATGAGGGTAAAAAAAGTGCGTGCAAAGTAAAAGATGGGTAAATATGCAGCCAATGTTTTATTTATATACCCTTAGCAGATTTAACTGCCAAATAAAATCTTATTCCTAGAGGCATACTAACCCCAGGAATCAAGAAGGTCATGGGTCGACATGTTTCGCGCCTCGGTCGCCTTAAGGGTCGTTCGCGCTTCATCAGGACCAATACTATAAAATTTATGTGCACGTGAATTAAATTAAAATACCCTCTAAGTTTAACAGGGCGGGCGGTGAGAGTTTATACCCATAATCTGGCTACAGCTTCGTTGTCTATACCGCTCCTGTTCAGTACCTAGGAAGAGAGAACATAGTAAGACAAAGATATATATGCGCATCAGTAACAACTTGATGTCATAAAATGTGCCACCAATGTGTGGTGTGTACATCGTTTCCACATAAAAACAACAAAACTGGCACATGAGACACTTGAGGCACAGGTGGTTACTCAATCGGGGACCTCACTATCAAGATCTCTAGGAGACCCCTCAGTGGTAAACGCTACATCAGTTGTTAATCGCATGAGTGGTACAGTCAGTTACCCCATATGTATAATGAAAGTGACAAAGTCTCAGTGACTGGCGTCAATAAATGCGAAGGCGGCACCATACACACTGGGTGCCGTCAAATGTATTAATCCTCAAAAGTGCTCACCTCGCTTGTTGAGGGATGTCTCCTCTGGCAAGAACATTCGGCGCCCGCACATTACCGGGCTTAAAACCACTAAAAAAGTGAATAGAAATAGAGATATGTGCAGCCATGCGTCAGACTATGACCCCAACTCAGAAATTCCTGAGTAAAAGTGTACAGAAACCTAGCCTTACGTTTGTCCCGGGGTGCTTCCCCCTGCGCACCTACCCAGTCCGAGTGTCAGCCAATAGTAAACCAAAATAGGCGCGGACATCGGTGTTCATTAAATAGTTGCGGAATGCACCTGGGAGTCAACCCTTTCCGGGGAGTCCTACGGTCATCAGAAGGTGAGCGCATGCGCAACAGCGCGTGTTCAGTGCGCATGTGCATGTGTACGGGTAACTAATCCCTAATGCATGCGCAATCGATCAGTGAAAACATGATGCCTATATGGCCAAGTAACAAGCTTATTAATGTGTTACAAAAAGGGCCGCATACTTAATTAATCGGCAATTCATCTTTAAACGCATACGCGCTCCACATATTAATTTTTTGGTGCCCGTGTGAATGCAATTCATACCTAGATGACCCTGGACAAAAACCAGCACTGTACATAGGGTCTGTATTGGTTGCAACCATCTGTAGTGTAAGTGGTTGCACATAAACATCTTCTAAATCTAAACAGGATTATTAAATGGGAAAACAAGGGGAAAACCAGTAGAATATCACTGGGGCAGCCGCTTGAGCAACCCACATGCCTCCTCTCTCCTGCAAAGAGGTGGCTATTTGCACCCTTACGTTTCAGGTGACTATTTGCACCAGACGTGGAGGAACAGTGTCCCTTTTTTGTTTTGATATTGATACAGGAGCATGGACACTGGACCTTAATAGCTCCAGGGTCCCCCCTCTCTTTTTTGTTCAATTATTGTGCACGGCAGTTTAGCCGAGGACCCATATCTGTTTTTCTACCTTTTCTTTATCTTTGAACTGGCACATGAGAGACCACATTATAGTCGGTGGGCACTGTCCTTGGATTCCCCCTCGGCTTATTGTTGTAGTGGTACTCCGACATTTTACACCCCCTTTATATAAAAAATCCTTTGCAGGAGAGAGGAGGCATGTGGGTTGCTCAAGCGGCTGCCCCAGTGATATTCTACTGGTTTTCCCCTTGTTTTCCCATTTAATAATCCTGTTTAGATTTAGAAGATGTTTATGTGCAACCACTTACACTACAGATGGTTGCAACCAATACAGACCCTATGTACAGTGCTGGTTTTTGTCCAGGGTCATCTAGGTATGAATTGCATTCACACGGGCACCAAAAAATTAATACGTGGAGCGCGTATGCGTTTAAAGATGAATTGCCGATTAATTAAGTATGCGGCCCTTTTTGTAACACATTAATAAGCTTGTTACTTGGCCATATAGGCATCATGTTTTCACTGATCGATTGCGCATGCATTAGGGATTAGTTACCCGTACACATGCACATGCGCACTGAACACGCGCTGTTGCGCATGCGCTAACCTTCTGATGACCGTAGGACTCCCCGGAAAGGGTTGACTCCCAGGTGCATTCCGCAACTATTTAATGAACACCGATGTCCGCGCCTATTTTGGTTTACTATTGGCTGACACTCGGACTGGGTAGGTGCGCAGGAGGAAGCACCCCGGTACAAACGTAAGGCTAGGTTTCTGTACACTTTTACTCAGGAATTTCTGAGTTGGGGTCATAGTCTGACGCATGGCTGCACATATCTCTATTTCTATTCACTTTTTTAGTGGTTTTAAGCCCGGTAATGTGCGGGCGCCGAATGTTCTTGCCAGAGGAGACATCCCTCAACAAGCGAGGTGAGCACTTTTGAGGATTAATACATTTGACGGCACCCAGTGTGTATGGTGCCGCCTTCGCATTTATTGACGCCAGTCACTGAGACTTTGTCACTTTCATTATACATATGGGGTAACTGACTGTACCACTCATGCGATTAACAACTGATGTAGCGTTTACCACTGAGGGGTCTCCTAGAGATCTTGATAGTGAGGTCCCCGATTGAGTAACCACCTGTGCCTCAAGTGTCTCATGTGCCAGTTTTGTTGTTTTTATGTGGAAACGATGTACACACCACACATTGGTGGCACATTTTATGACATCAAGTTGTTACTGATGCGCATATATATCTTTGTCTTACTATGTTCTCTCTTCCTAGGTACTGAACAGGAGCGGTATAGACAACGAAGCTGTAGCCAGACTATGGGTATAAACTCTCACCGCCCGCCCTGTTAAACTTAGAGGGTATTTTAATTTAATTCACGTGCACATAAATTTTATAGTATTGGTCCTGATGAAGCGCGAACGACCCTTAAGGCGACCGAGGCGCGAAACATGTCGACCCATGACCTTCTTGATTCCTGGGGTTAGTATGCCTCTAGGAATAAGATTTTATTTGGCAGTTAAATCTGCTAAGGGTATATAAATCAAACATTGGCTGCATATTTACCCATCTTTTACTTTGCACGCACTTTTTTTTACCCTCATTGGACCCCCACCCCGCACACCCCCATGCACCATCCGGCTGTCCTAAAAAGATCTCCGATAAAGAGACCCTTCGGGGGCCCGTAGGGAATTGCAGCGCCGGCCCTACGAGGAGCAAACGCCCGATGATGAAGCATGACACCCCCAGGGGTGTGTGAGGGCAACAGAGGACAAAATATGTTTTTTCACTCTGTGGGTGGGTCCTGTGTACCTAGGGTACCTTTTTCCTCTTTCTTTCTTCTTTTTGCAACCTTTTAATATACGGGTGACTATTTGCACCCTTACGTTTCAGGTGACTATTTGCACCAGACGTGGAGGAACAGTGTCCCTTTTTTGTTTTGCTATCTAGTGGATTGCCAACAGCAACCCACCACGAAGTTCCAGGCCTAAAACAGTCCATCCAAAGTGCCTTTCTCAAAAAGGTTAAACTGCCTGTCCTTTCCCTGGTAAGCAAGACATATAAATGATACATCAACATATGTGTGGTCCCCATTAAATAATGGACTACACTGCTTTTTTTTTTTTAACAGTTTTTATCAGAAACAAACAGCAGCAATAATGACATTACATTGACAACTTTGGCAGTGTACATAAGATTACAGCATTACATTACCGCACACCAAACCAGCAGGAGCCAAGTGGAATATACTCAGGAAACATCTTAACATTCTTTATAATGGTTGCTTCTACGTCCCCAGGTCCGGAAACATCATCGGTCTACCTTAATCATTGATTGCCCCTGTTATTCGCCAACATCTCTTTATCCTCCCCCTCGAACACCAAAAGCCTCTCCTTCCTTAGTTCCACCATAGGAGAAACACATATCCCCCCTATATTTATTGCATCGCCCCCACTTGTGTTCCCATTTACGTGGACATCCCCTCCCTTTATAGACTGCTTTCTCCGCAATCATGGAATGATCCATATCTTTTGCCCAGTCTCTCAATTGTGGTAAGGTGTCTACGCCCCACTTCTGAGCAATGTTCCGTTTCGCTATAGTCCACCCCATGGCAGCCCACGATTGTTCGGCTTGTGTTCGGCTTGTGTGAGGTCTATTGCCTCCCAGATATTGAGGAGACATAGTGTGGGAGTTGGATGTATAGGTTTGTCACAAGTCCTAGTTAATTGTCTGGTGACGTCCATCCAGTACTGTTGTATGTGGGGGCAATCCCAAAGGATATGCAGGAATGTACCAGTCTGATTACAGTGTCGGAGACTACACTGCTTTTTAAGCTGTACTTGTCATCAACTACAAAAGCCATATAAACATTTGTAAAATTTACATTCTTCACGGGACAATGAAAAAGCGTGACATTACAAGGAGAGTGAGCTGATATTTTGCACTTTAACCCTTACCAAGCTCATGATGGAACCATTCCGTCATGAGCACATGCTCAGAAAATCCCTCTGCTGCAGACAGCAGAGGGATTTCCCTTTTTTTGCCTGGAGAGATGTGAAGAGCTTCCCCAACCTCCCCAGGCCTATTTTTGAATTTTGTTGTAATGACGATGGCGCGGTATCGTCGTTGCAACGAAAAAGAAACTGAAACTTAGTATCAGTTTCTCAGTTTCGGTGCTTGTGAGGCTATCTCAGCCCCCCTAGCAACGAAAAAGATGGGAGTGGTATCGTTGGAAAGAGGAGAATCACCCCTTTCCAATTGAACCCTTCCCTAGTGGATCCCCACTTGGGGATCCCACCCACTAATACCAGGGAAGGGGGAGCGGCCCCTTGGGAAAGGGCCTTTACTCTGCCCATATTTGTTTGGGCACAACAGTCCTTCTGCCCCCCCTGAGGGGCAGATGGGGGCAGTAGCCAGAAATCCCACTAAAAACCTGGGATTATTTTTTTTTATCTACTTTGTGGTGGGGCTGCCCAAAAAGAGAAATGTCAGTCTTTCTGCCCCCCTCCCCGGGGGCAGAAAGCCCACTAGGAACCAGGTTTTTTTTTTAGGTTGGGGTGGGTGCTGCCCAAAAAGGGCATGGCAATGCCCCTACTACCCCAGAGAAGTGGCAGTCAGGGGGGCAATAGCACCCAATCTGCCCCCAGGGGGCAGAAAGCCCACTAGAAACCAGGGATTTTTTTTAATTGACTTTTTTTTTTTTTTTTTAGTTTAGTTTTTTAGTTAGTGTGGGGGCTGCCCAAAAAGGGCATGACATTGCCCCCCCCCCCCCGAGAAATGTCAGTCTTTCTGCCCCCTGGGGGGCCGAAGCAAACTAGAAATTAGGGATTTCTTTTTATTGCCATTGGGTGGGGGCCGCATAAAAAGGGCATGGCAATGCCCCAACTCCCCACAGAAATGCCCCGACACTCCCCCAGAGAAATGTCTGTCTTTCTGCCCCCCCGGGTGGGGGGGGAGGAAGCCCACTAGAAACTAGGGATTTCTTTCATTTATGTTGGGGGGATGCCCAAAATGGGCATGACAATGCCCCCTAACCCAGTGAAATTCCAGTCTACCTGTCCCTGGGGGGGGCAAATGGGGGTAGTTGCCCCAAATCTTCCCCCACGGGGGGCAGAAAGCCCATTAGAAACCAGGGATTTTTTTATTGATGATGGGGTGGGGGCTGCCCAAGATGGGCAGGCCAATGCCACCCCCCCCCAAAAATGCAACCGTTTTCCTCCCCCCCAGGGGAAAATGGGGGCAATAGCCCCTGATCTGTCCCATGGGGGCAGAAAGCCCCTAGGTACCAGGGATGTTTTTTTCTATAATGTAGGGGTGGGGGCTGCCCAGAATGGGCATGATAATGCCCTACCCCAAAAACAATTACCACAGTCTTTCGGCCCCTCCCCGGAGGCATATTGCGGCAATAGCCCCTTATGAAATGAAAAGTGGGTCTTATATAGCTCAACTGTCACTCCTAACGGAGTCTCCTGGTGCTGTAAATGACAAGGATCAATTGTATAGAATAAGATCTAGATTAGGTCCAGGCATCAGATATTTTGAAGATCCATGTCTTTAATGCCTTTCTAAACTGCCCCTCCTATTCAATTACTCTAAATTCCTTTGGCATGCAATTCCAGGCCTTTGCTCCCAGTACAGTGGCTGATTTCCCACCTCTGGTTACTAATTTGAAGCCCGGCACTTTGAGCAAGCTTACAGCAGTAGATCTTAGTGTTCTTGCAGTAGTATATGGCTTGAATCTTTCCGCCCAAAACCTATTGAGGCGACATCAAAATGACCTATCACTAAACAACCTGGTTTTTCAAGGAGTTTCCCGTGAGTTTTTGGCCCCGGGCTCGGCGGCCATGTAGGGAAACCTACCAAACCAACACATTTCTGAAAACTAGACACCCAGGGGAGACCAGCAAGGTATGGCTTATGTGGGTCCCCCAACATTTCCATAAGTAGAATCCCCTGCAAACCTCAAATGTAACTGAAAAAAAATCACCTTTTCCTCAAATTTCAGTGTGGGAAAGTTCTGGAATCTGCGTGGATCCACAAATTTCCTACCACCTAGCATTCCCTAGGTCTCCCGATAAAACTGGTACCTCACTTGTGTGGGTAGGTAAAGTACCCGCGACAGGCAAGGGCCAAAAACCTATTGAGGCGACATCAAAATTACCTATCAAAAAACAACCAGGATTTGCAAGGGGGGGTCCCATGAGTTTTTGACCCCGGGCTTGGCAGCCATCTAGGGAAACCTAGCAAACCCACACATTTCTGAAAACTAGACATCCGGGGGATTCCAACAAGGTATGGCTTGCATGGATCCCCCAACATTTCTCTACCCAAAATA
Source organism: Lissotriton helveticus (assembly GCF_964261635.1). NCBI lineage: Eukaryota > Metazoa > Chordata > Amphibia > Caudata > Salamandridae > Lissotriton > Lissotriton helveticus. The sequence goes on along the minus strand of NC_136063.1, from coordinate 594,054,758 downwards.
CCCTGCAAACTTTAAATGTAGTTGAAAAATCTATTGTTTCTCAAATTTCTGTGTGGGAAAGTTGTAGGATCACCAGGTTAACACAAATTTCCGACCACCCAGCGTTCTCCCAGGTCTCTCGATAAAAATGGTACCTCACTTGTGTGGGTAGGCATTGTGGCTGCAACAGGAAATGGCCCAAATCATACTGTGGAGACTTCAAAATTACCTATAACAAAACTACCTGGTTTTGGGCGGGGGGAGTGCACCTGGGGTTTTGGCCCCGGGCTCGCCGCCATCTAGGGAAACATAACAAACCTACATATTTCTGGAAACTAGACACCCTGGGGAGTCCAATGAGGTATGGCTTGCAAGGATCCCCCAATGTTTCCCTACCCAGAATCCCCTGAAAACCTCAAATGTAGCTAAAAAAACACATTTTCCACATATTTTTGTGTGGAATCACCATGGCGGCACAAATGTCCTACTCCACAGCATTCTCCTTAGTGTCCCGAGTAAACCATTCCCAGTGTTGATACACAGTCATCTACAGCTCCACACATTGTGGCAGAAGCTGCTTCAATCTAAGAGGGTTAAACAGAGAGCAATCAAGGTTGACCGGACTAATTGCTTTCGCTGGCTGTTCTAGTGAGTTGTAGGACTCTCATACTCCTACTCTCACTAGAATATGTTACTGTAGTTATAAAAACTGCTCAAATATTCCATCACTAAACTGATGTGGGGAATGTGAAATAATATTGGAAGGATGGGATCTACCTGTTTGCATTTCATTTTTGGCCTTCACTCAGGACAATAAACTGTATAATTTTTCACTGACTCTCGCATGCTTTTGTTTGTATGATCCAATCCTTCACTTGTGCACAAATTCCACTAGTAATAATTGCGGGCACGTGGCCTGGTGCCAGTCAGAAGTGCTGGTCAGGGTCGGACTGCTCTATTGAGCAATCTGGCAGTGCTCGAAGGGCTGCTCTGACAGGTCAGTATGTGTGCGATGTTTTGGCTATTTGTGGACCTGTTTTATGGCCTGGTGGGCCTGTTTTACTATTTATTTTCCTGATATTTTACCACAAGCATTGCCTACAACAAGCAAAAGACACAGGCAGTCTATCATACCTTGCAAAACACCTATATAGTGTGACTTTACAAGTTCAGATCAGTCCCAATTTGCAAATGTCAGGCATTTGTTTTAATTTTTAGCTATCCGATTCGCTAATGTGAGCACTTTTATTTTGGTGCCTGTGTCTATTTTCTGTTCTAGGTGCTGGTTTATACATAGGGATACGGTTTTGTTTAAAAGTGCTAATCAGAATGTTAGTTTACTCTACAATTGGTGATATATGGAAGGCGCCTCATATTAAACTGATGGTTTAGTTGCACACGGAATTTGCGCTCCATAAGATGCAATTCTTTCCTTACCTTCAAGTCTGGCACGCTCTGGAAATTCAGCCAGATGTCTTCAGGAGGTCCCAGACTTCAACCCGCTGGAACCTAAATTGCTGATGGAACGGCAGGGGGAAAAGGCCATTTCCTCCACATACAGGAAGCTAATAGGCAATATGCCAGACCCGTTGCAGAAACTTAGGGTGCAGTGGGAGATGACATAGGCCCATTGGTGGAGGAGGACTGGGTGAAGACGAAAATGGTTGCTAGGGAGCTAGCGATGCCGGCAAACAAGCTCCCCCTCATCCAGTTCAATTATTTTCATAGAGTACTTTTTACACCAGAGTCGTGACCTGGCAAAATGGCCAGCAGGACATAAATCCCTGTAGCTCCTGCCGGACCTTCTGTCAGGCTGCTTTGTACTGCCTTTCTAACAGCCCACAAAGCGTGGCAAGCTGGATACTGTTGTGCAGCCTTCACCGAGCTGAGCCCTTGGGGAGACACTTAAGCCGTGAATGGGGTGGCTTTGATCGAGGGCAGAGTTCCTATAGTGCTGGGCCTGGGTTGTGCGGCTACAGCCTTCTTCAAGCCGCCTGTCCATTGGACTCTTGTGCGGACCGGTGAGTTTGGTGGAGCGGGGGACTCAGCTAGCCTGAGTGTCTGTGGCCAACCCCCATCTGGGAGGGGGGAGGGGCGCTAGAGTGCCGGCTGCAAGATGGACACCACGTAGTGAGGTTCTGCAGGCTGGATCGTTAATCCACCAAGTATCCTGCAGTCCGGGGGCCCATTGTGGCTGGAAAACATTTGTGTGAGCTACTCACGGCATGTAGCTGACATCAACCCATGATTGGCTGCATGCTTTTAACTTCTGCGGCACTGCCGAGGCGCTGGGTTGGAGATTGCCGTCGGGAAGAAAAGGGCAGCCCTGGCCTGAGCAGAGCATATGTGGGAGTGTTCGACCCCGATTCAAAGGAGTGCAGTGTTCCGGATGACCCTGCTGTAGCGTGAGGGCTTGGAATTGTAACGATGGTGGCCGGCGTCCCGCTTGTGCCTTTGCCGTGAGCGGTGCCGCCCGTCGGCGGCCTTCATTGCAGGCCAGGTGTGGAGCGTTCAGCCGTGAGCTCCCCCCCCACGGGGGTGCTAAGAGAGCAGCTGGGAGACGGACTGTGGAGTGCGGCTGGCCCGGGAGACTGAGTTGCGAGCGGGCCTGTGACATTGGAATTTGGCCCGGCCGGCCTGGCACACCTGACCCCTATGAGCACAGAGGCCGACGCGGTCTGCGGGGGAACTGAGAGGACCTGCTGAAGTGAGGCAGTGCCGCGGACCGTCGAATGCCATAGTCGTAGAGGGTGAGAAGTCTGCCCTTACCGTCAGCCCTGGGGGGCGCTCCTGGCTCTGAGGTGAGGCCCCCTGCACTAACGACAACCCGACTGCAGTGCCAGCTAGGCGCGGAGACAGGATGCCTGGGACTGTGATCATTTCCAGCAGGCAGACCTCTGGCACCCACCCTTGCACAGCATCGGCTGAGAGCCCGTGCAGCCTCTGAGGCTGCGCTCAGGTGCGGGTAGGAGGCCCTGCTGTCTGGAGCACTGTCGGCAGATCTGTCCCCTTTATCCTGTGTTAAGTTGCTGGCGTCGGCGCTTCTCTGATCTTCAAGGGAGGGGCCCCCAGATCACTTTGGACCTCAGAAGTTTCTGCATCAGCACCTGCTGTGGCGTGGTAATTGCCCCTGGGTTGAAGGTCCCACTGTGTCTGGGAGGAAGGGCCTGGTGGCTGCAGGGGCAAGGCGGGCTGTACATGGAGACGCTGTGAAGCGTGGGGGGTGCTGCTGGTACGTGCAGTGTGCTGGGTGCCCTAGCTCGCAGGCCCTAGAACTCGGGGTGTGCGGTGACCCTCCCACCACTGCAAGGAGAGACTGTGTGCACATGCAGTTGCGCCATATTGACCCTGAGCGGATGGCTCCACCTAGGGAGTGACCATCCCTGGCCGCACTACTGGGCTGTTCGCCATGGGCAAGGTGGACATGAAGCAGCCAAAAATCTCTTTTGACCAACAGAAAGCTTCAAAAGCTTCCACCTCCATGGGGGAAGAGCAGCCTGAAGTGACCATGGCCTCGGTGGGAACTCCTGGGCCTGATATTCGTGAAATGTTTGCGGATCTGAAACACTCCCTTTCCGCCATCGACCTGAAGATCAACTCAATGTCAGACCGCTTGGACCGACTCAGGTACAAGGTGTCGAACCACGATGAACGCCTCGCGGAAGTTGAACAGCGCACACACACGCTGGAAGATGAAGGAGCGACGACTCCGGAGAAGCTGCTCAGCATGGAGAAAGTGTTGTAGGTCATCAGAAATAAGAACAAGGACCTTGAAGCAAGGTCCCGGAGCAACAACCTGTACATCCTCGGAATCCTGGAGACTACCGTGATGTCTAGAGTAGAGGTCTTTGTAGAGGAAATGCTGCGCTCCCTCTTCAGTGACACCCTGTCGACAATGTGATTGTGGAGCAGGCTCATACATCCCTAGGCCAGCGGCCTCCCCCTGGTGCCCCGGCCTGCCCTATCATTGTGAGACTTTTAAACTATAGGGAACGAGGTACTGTGCTGCCAAAGGCCCGCGCCCTACAAGAACTTCGAGACCAGGTTAACTTGATTTCCTTCTTCCCTGACTTTACCCTGTCTGTGCAGGCTGCTCCCCGAGAATTTGTGCCGGTTAAATGAATGCTACAGCAACAGGACATCAAGTATTCACTGCTATGTCCTGGGAAACTTTGCATCCTCTACTCTGGCAAGACATTCTTCTTCACCGATCCCTAGCTCGCTGCAAAATCTGCATGCAGCATCAAGCGTTCGAGATCGGAGGTCCCTGTGAATAGGAATCACGCGGCAGAAGTCTCCCTTAACTAGAAAGATTGAAGCAACCTGTTTGTGAAAGCTCAGCGGAAGACACTTTTGCGGCCAGTCGGTTCAATTGGTGCCCTGGACCCTCTGAAATCCACGACTCTCCGAGCTCATTTGACTGCTGATGGTGAATTAGACCACCGGACTGCCCCACTTAGTGGCCCCGGTGGACATTGTTAGTCCAGTACCCAACATTTAAACATTGGGCTACGCCGAGCACCCTGGCGCCACCCCCTGGGTTGAGTCCCATATTGAAGTTTGTTGTTGACCTCTTCTGGTCTGATGTGGGTGGGGTAGATGCTCTACAGCCAAGTTGGGCGGCTGCAGTGGGTGGGGGGTGAGTTGTTGGACTACTGGGTTACCCAAGTTGGGTTGCTCTCCTCTCTCTGTGCTTTCTCTTTCTTTCTCTTCCTGTTTCTGGCTTTGAGTCAGCAGTTTTTTTTTTTTAAACAGCAGGGACTCAACTTTCGGGCAGCTGGGCCTGTGAAGCGCCACTGCTGCACACAAGGCCCCCAGGAACACACAAGGCTTAGTAAAGAAAGTAGAGAAGTGGGCATGAAAATGACATGGGTGACTGCTAAGTGGGTGCTGGGGCCGGAGCCACAGGCCTGAAAAACCTGAGGAGCTGAGCTTACTCCCACAGTACATGGAGTCCATGGCAATTTGTCAGGGCCCAGTGGCTGGAGAGGGTCAAACGGGAGAGATGTGTGTTGATCTCTGTGAGATTGGGCTCAGAACTGCCCTACATCCTGCTGACCACATCCCTAGTGTGAATGTGGTTGCTTGGAGATCAGGGAGGAGCTCCTATTGTGCGGCTCTGGGGCGGGCACAAATGAGTCATTTCCTGTGGATGCTGGTGGGGAGGACTGAATATTTTGTCACCCATCTGAGGAGTAGGGGCCTGAGCTATGTCAAGCAGACCATATGGTTGCTGTGGCACACTAACTCTGTTACCCCGGCCCAATTTGAGTGGGAGGAAAGCCTGGGGGGCCCGTTTGAGGAGGGAGTGTCCCTGCGAGGATTCTTCGCAATCATCTCACCCAGGTAACGGAGCACATAGGTAATATGGCCTCACTATCCTTCCGTGAATGCTTGGTTCCAGACAGCTGGAAATTGGCACAAGTTGTCCCGATAAAAAAGAAAGCCCACATTAGTATGACACAACTGGACAATTTAAGACCAATCTCCCTCCTTCCCTTTTGCGCGAAGGTAGTAGAGAAACTGGTTAACCAACAGTTGGTGAGCTTTGTAGAGGAAAATAAACTCCTCCACGTGTCTCAATCGGGATTCAGGACCAAGCATTCGACGGAGACCGCCCTTCTTTTATCTACAGAACTGTTGCGGAGTAGGGTGGATGAGGGTCATACGGCCGCCCTGGTCCTATTGGACCTAAGTGCGGCGTTTGACACCGTATCACACCCCGTACTACTTGGTCGTTTAAGTGAGAAGGGAATAATTGGTCCTGCTCATAAGTGGTTGGTCTCCTTCCTCATGAACAGGAGATTTCAAGTGCTTTGCCCTCCATGTAAGTCCAGTATAAGATGTCTTAGACAAGGGGTTCCACAGGGCTCGATTTTGAGCCCCACATTATTTAATCTGTACATGGAACCCCTTGCCAAACTGGTAGAGTCATATGGTGTTGATATTGTCTCATATGCAGACGATACCCAACTGGTGATCAATCTGTCCCGTGATCCAGTTGTGGATGCTGAGAAATTTTCGACCTGTTTGGTGGCACTTGATGGGTGGATGAAACAGAACTACCTCCGCCTTAATGGTAATAAGACAGAGGTTCTTATTGTTGGTTCTTGTCCCTCTATCTGGACATCCGCCTGGTGGCCTGCAGAACTGGGCTCTGTCCCTGCCCCGGTGGACACAGTCAAAAACCTGGGTATATACCTGGATTCTAATCTTGCCTACACTAAACATGTTAACAATGTTGTTGGCAAATGCTATGGCATCCTGAAGGTCTTGAGGAAGATCCTTGACCTATTGCCTCCCAACTCCAGGAAAACAATGGTTCACGCATTAGTCACCTCCCATTTGGATTATGGGAATTCCCTCCTATGTGGACTCAGTAAAAAAGGCCTAATGCAGTTGCAACGCGTCCAGAACGCTGCTGCTAGGCTGGTTCTGAACCTCCCTAGGAGGGCTTCCGGGAAGCATGCTTTGCGTTGCCTACATTGGCTTCCAATTAAGGAACGCATTAAATTTAAAACTATGTGTATCACCCATCGCATAGCTCACAAAAAGGCACCTTTATATCTCCAGGATTTGCTTCCTATCTATCGTCCCTCGCGCCATCTTAGGTCAATGGGCAGCATGCTATTAGTGGTTCCTCGGATCCATAGAGCAAGGATGGGAGGTCGGTCGTTTAGATTTTTGGCCAGTAAGGACTGGAATGACCTGCCCATCGACTGGAGGATGGAACCGTCTGAAGCAAGGTTCAGACAGAGGCTGAAAACCTTTCTTTTCCCCAAAGCTAATTAGTTTAGTTTTTTCTGCAGGGCCTTGTGCTTTCCCTCTTTAGTTTGCTGATATGATGATTATTGGGATTTTCAGCGCGGGGACGCACTGTTCTTTGTGCAACCATGCGCTTAACAAATGCTATTAATAATAATAATAATAATAATAATAATAGTGTGGACATACTGCTGAGCTCAGTCAAGAGATTTGCCACCCAATTACAGACTGGGGCTTATTCATTTCAAATTTCTCCATAGACTTTATTGGATCCCGTTATGGATGTGCAGAGCGGGATTGAGCAGGAATGCAAGATGCTTGAGATGCGGCGCACCTGAGGCCTCGTTCATGCACCTGGCTTGGGAATGTGTGAATGAAGCGGAATATTGGAGCTGTGTCCCTGATGGATTGGATGAAATGTTACTGAGTAGGCTGGAGCGCTCGCCACTTACTGCTTTGCTGGGTTATGTCAAAAACCTACCATGGGAGGTAAGGCATTTGGCCGCGATGTTGCTGCTATTAGCCAAGAGGCGTGTGGCTATCTGTAGGGCCACAGGTGCAGACCGTGTAGGGACGAATGGCTTAGGGATGCTGCTTTCTGCCATCGCCAACTATCCGAGCTCTGGGAACTCATGCTGGTACAGGCCCGTCCCCATTTTGGAACCACTACAAAGGTTTTTACAAGCTCACTCGGATGATCGGGCATGCACCCCAGAAGTGGAGGGATGAGCGGCTGTGCTGACATGCGCACTGCCGGTAGGCAGTCGGCTCATGCACCGGCGCACCTGCCTCTCCAACTCAACCAGGGAACAACCCTTCCCTTCCCCCTCTCACTCCTCTCCTCTTCTTCTTCTTTCTCCTCCTCCTGTTGCATTCCATTTGAGATCCCTTCCTCTACTATATATCTCCTCCTTTTCTTTTGTGGCTAACCTGCGGCTGATGGCACCCGGACTGTTACACAGACTGGCAAGATCATATATTACCATGGACTTACAACTGCATTGAGGACTCGCTTTTCTTGCCTGGAGTATGATTACTATATAGCTGTATGTATGCATGTACAATCTTGCGCATTTATTTCTCTCCTATGTCCACCCTTTCGGGCAGTGGGCCGCAGCCTGTATCTGTTTAAAATTTATAAATAAAGTTTTTGTTTTTTTAAACATCTGGAGAAAGCAGCAGGGGCTCAACTTTCGGGCAGCTGGGCCTGTGAAGCGCCACTGCTGCACACAAGGCCCCCAGGAACACACCAGGCTTAGTAAAGAAAGTAGAGAAGTGGGCATGAAAATGACATGGGTGACTGCTAAGTGGGTGCTGGGGCCGGAGCCACAGGCCTGAAAAACCTGAGGAGCTGAGCTTACTCCCACAGTACATGGAGTCCATGGCAATTTGTCAGGGCCCAGTGGCTGGAGAGGGTCAAACGGGAGAGATGTGTGTTGATCTCTGTGAGATTGGGCTCAGAGCTGCCCTACATCCTGCTGACCACATCCCTAGTGTGAACGTGGTTGCTTGGAGATCAGGGAGGAGCTCCTATTGTGCGGCTCTGGGGCGGGCACAAATGAGTCATTTCCTGTGGATGCTGGTGGGGAGGACTGAATATTTTGTCACCCATCTGAGGAGTAGGGGCCTGAGCTATGTCAAGCAGACCATATGGTTGCTGTGGCACACTAACTCTGTACAGGTATCGGGGAGCCTCTTTTTTTAGGATGCAACACTGTGCATACCAGGCCAGCTTACGATGGGAAAAGATAGGTCCGCAAGGGAAGTGGCCACTAACACTATCACCTAATACACAACCCCACAACAGCCTTCCCAGCGTATGGTTCGACAAGAGGGGGTAGGGTCTGCTGCTGCTTCCCAGGAGTGCCAAAAGGTAACCCTCCCGAGTAGATCTACTAGCAGCCATAAATGGGTCATGTACTGCTCTGGAGCTTAAGACTGAGCCATTATCCATTAATGTTAATTTACTCAGAGCGGCTCTAAGCAGAGTAGCAGAAAAAGTGACCACGGCAGGGGGCAACACTGAAAAGTTCCAGGAGGAGGTAGCGGCTATAGAGCTGCAAATGGCCAGAATGACTATATTTATGGATGACCTGGAGGATGCAGAGGGCCGCTGCTGCCGCTGCAACATTCATAGCCTGGGTTTCCTGGACCAAGTGGAGGGGACATCGACAGAAGGTTCCCTGGAGCACATGGTCCAGTAGCAGTTGAAGACCCGGGGTCTCTCAGACATTTTTGTGATATGACAAACGCATCGCACACTTGTCACCTCTGGGAGCACCTCCTTGGGCCTTTATAGAAAAAATCTTGAACTACAGGGATTGGGACTGCAGCCTCCGAAGTGCAGGAGCAATGAAACTCACTCTTGGAGGTAAAGCAGAAGCTGAGGACCATTAATCTTAAATACATGTTGCTTTATCCCTCCAAACGTAAGGTCCTGGCTAACGGGAAGGCACACTTTTTTAATTTTAAGTATGCCAAGGAGGTTTGGGACTGGTTGGAGAAGTGGGAAAAAGTCCCTGCCGGAAAGTTGGGGACCAGGGGTTGCCCCAGGACCCAACTGGAGCAGGGAGCTTGGAGGAGCCACTTTAGGAGGGACATATCCAGGGTACCCGAGTCAGATGTGTAGAGAGTAAAATGCAGGTGGCTGAGTCGGGGTCTTTGCAGCTGACTGAGACAGGCCAACATACACCCCACCGGAGTTCCTGGTATCAGACACTCAGTCTGCCCACGCCAACTTAATCCCCGATATGAAACCTATGGCTGAGTAATGTTACAGGTTTAAGATACGTTCCGCCTCCCAGGTAGCTCCTGCATGGCACTGCGGGGGTAGAGGGCGAAGTCAAGGGGAGGGGATTGGTGGGGATCTGAGCCCCAGGTTGTCTACAAGTGGAATAGGTCGAATGGAGGCAGTGCCATGAAGCTGGGTGGACTCAGTGCTGCAGGGTCTCCAGTTGGTGGGGAATGCTGGGTCTTGGCTGTGTGGCTGCGGTGGATGGTGGGTCATGGATGTGAGTGAGGCTATCTGAGATTAACTTAAATACTAATTGGTAACCAGGCACAGAAAATAGAGAGAGCGGGTGCTCAACAGTCATATCAGGCTATAGCGATACATGCACAAATTCAATGTCGGTGCTACAAGGGGAGAGAGGTCAGTTACCCATTCAACCTCATAATACCCCAAAGCAAATGGGTTGTAACAGAAACAAATGGTCTGATAATGATCAGGTGATGAATTGTTGATTGATAAGGGTTTTCTCTTTTAAATTGGTTACTATTCAGGTTCTAGTTTTTCTGTTAGATTCTTTCTTTTGTTCTTCATTCCTAACCTAACATGTGGTGTGATGCTTGCTTTGCTCTCTTCTTCATTGACTCATTTTTCTCTCCGGATGATGGATACACTTTGGGTTTACCTACGGGTGCTGGTTCTTCACGTCTATTTGAGTTGCTTAGATTACTTTAGTAACTGCATGTTTTTCTCGTTGGTTCACAGCCTTAAATTGTGTGTTAAAACGCACGACAAAACACGTGTTGGCTGTTTTTGTGAAAATTTTACTTCATCAAGCTGTGGAAATACTACCAGACTAATTTGGAATGAAGAATAAGGACTTTGGAACAACTTATAAAGACTCTAATACATTTAATGGATTTAAAGAAATTATAACGTGTGCTCAGGGTAGACCATTTGTTTCTAATTGAGATTAAGGCATAAATTGGGCTACTGTATGCAGCCTCTTTTCGCAGGAGTACCAGTGAAACTCTGCATCCTTGTGACACAATGCATAGAAGCTTCCGCCGGGGGGAGGTGGGAGAGGGTTCCTATCCTGGTTGGATATACAGTGGAATATGTGTGTACGTGCACATGTGAGGTGGACTTACGTAGGAAGATGGTTATGCTATGTTTCTCAGAGGAAGGGAGGAATTGTGTTATGATTGTTGTTTCATTTATAATAGATATTTTCTTATATGCATAGCTTATTGTTGTAAACAGCAGTACAGGGAAGTTTGCAGTGCTTGGATGATGTACATGTATGGGGGCCTTAAGACACTAACATGGAATGTCAGGGGAATAGGCACATGCTTCAAACGGTACAGAGTGTTATCAATTTTGAAGCGACATAGGGTGTTGAGGGGATTGGGAGGGTGCGGAAATAAGTGGAAGGGGCAGGTCCTATTCGACATACGCCAGGACGCTGCTGATATGGGTGGCTTAGGGACCCCGTTTGCTCTCACATATTTAAAAGCAGATATAGAGGGGAGGTATGTGGTTCTATAGGGCCAGCTGACGGGAGGCCTATATCCTTGGTTAACCTGTATGCTCCTAATACAGATAATGCCCAATTTTCTTTTAAGATACAGGAGATGATGGGGATGTACCTGGATGTACCGATATTGTGGTTGGGGGACTAACACTGTGTCTTGGACAGAGAGATGGGCAGATTGCCCCTTACACTTGACTAACAGATTGTCCCATAGACTTGACACAAAGCCACGGATGACTAAAGCATTGTGCGAGGTGATGAACAATCTGGGGTTATGGGATGCCTGGAGGGAACGCCGCCCGCACGATAGAGGGTTTACCTGTTACTCACCCATGCATAACACCTACAGCAGACTGGATACGATTTTACTGGCTGATGTACCACCCGGGGAATTGCCTGGGGGTGTCCCACTTGGTTCAATTTCTGTCCCACCAGTCACCTGTGTACCGTGAGTTAGCTATAGAGGAGCCGGGGACAGGCACGAATGTGGAGACTCCTGGCAGACATACTGACAGATGTAGTGGGCAGAGAGACACTATTGCATGCCCTGACAAACTACTTGGAGGTTAACTGGGCACAGCGGGTTCCTGCCAAACTGAATGGCGGCCATGCAGGTGGTTGTGCTTGGTCATTGCATTGGTCTAAGCACTGGGGTGTATAGGCAGCTCCAGAGGAAGCTGCACTAGAAGGAAAGGGAGTTGGAGTTATTGCAGAGGCAGGGTGCCCCAACACAGGAAGCCCAAATGAAGGAGTTGCCGATACAATTGAGCATCGCCGGGAAATGGGATAGGTTGGACGCATACACACGTACCCAATATAGGCAGCGCATGCACAAAGAGGGGGACAAATTGGGCAGGCTCTTGGCCTGGCTGCTGCATAGGGAAATAAACGTTCCTCCAGTACGCCATCTGAAGGATGAGACCGGCACACTGGTGACAATGAGGGAGGTGGTAGTTGAGGTGTTTCAGCGACGCCTGGATAGGATGTACTGTGGGAGCTTCCACAGTGAGTCAGATTGGGTAAAGGCGTATCTGGAGCCCACAGAGGTCACCATGATGGGATAAATAATAGTATAGGTGCTAGAGGCAGGCATTACACTGGAAGAGAAGTGAGCGGCTCTACAGATGCTGCCATAGGCAAAGGAACCTGGGGAGTGAGGGATGGCTTCAGCATTGAATTCTATGAAAGGTTTCCAGAGGAGCAGAGGCAGAAATTGCACAAGGTGTTCTTGGGGGCTAGGGAGATATAGCAGCTTCCACGCAGCAAGAGGGAAGGGCTCATCTGTGATACCCAAGCCAGGGGGAGATGGCTTGGATCCAACAGCATATTGTCCCCTGATGATGATCAATTCTGATATTAAGATCGTATATAAACAGTTGGCCAACCAATTACGTCCTGTGATGTGTAGTTTGGTTAACCCTGATCAGTGTGGCTTCCTGCTGGGCCTCAGCACGAACTTGAATTTGAGGAGGTGGATGTGCGTTGTGCATGAGGTAGAAGGCGCCCTTGCGGAAATGGCATTGGATTCCATTGATATCGAAAAGGCATTCGATACAGTGGATTGGGTGCACCTCTTGGGAGTCATGAAGGCTATGGGTTTCGGGCCATGCTTCTGACCATAGATACAACTGCTTTATACTGATCCAGGTGCAAGGGTCAGTGGAGCATTGAGTGGAGAACTAGACAGTGATTCCCGTTGTCACCCCCACTATTTGCCCTGGCAATGGAGCCATTGGCCATTCTGGTCAAGCAGGTCATGCATAATTGGGAACTTGAGCTAGGGTGGAGTCTGCATGTGATCTCCCTTTATGCTGACGATGTCCTGATTTATATGCCAGCCCGAGATATTCCTTACCTTTATTGTTGCGGCTTTTGGAGGACTTTGGTGGGGTGTCTGGTCTGAGACTTAATTTGGCAAAGTCACTGCTGTTCCAGTTGGCGGCCCTGGTGGGAGTCCCTTCGGAGCAGCGCCCGGACTTGGTGTTGCATTGGCAACTGGGCTGGTACCGATATCTTAGAATGATAGTGGCACACATGGATGAAGAGAAATGACAGCATAATGTTGAGATCCTATTTGCTTCCCTGCAGGCATTGGTGCGGTTATGGAACACGCTGCCCCTGTCACTCATGGGCAGAATTGCTGTGGCTAAGATGGTGCTACTGCCACAGTGTTTTACACCATTCAGAATCCGCTGGGCTCTCTGCGGGCTCAATGAAGTGAACACCCTTCTCACTTCATTCCTATGGCCAGGGAAGAGGAGTAGGGTGGCTAGATCAATGTTAATGTGTTAATGAGGAGACATCTGGATGGGGGGGGGCTTGGAGCCCCAAATCTGGGATTGTATTATTTAGAGTCCCATCTGTAGCACGCATCCCAGTGGCTGGTTGAGCGGGATAATTGGGAGAAGGACCTTATGGCAGGTATGGTGGAGGATGGTGGACTCCCGGAGATGCTGATGGTGGGCATGGGTGTACCAAGTGGGGCTCCCTACATTGTATTTGTAATTGATTTTTATATAGCGCTAATCACCGGCGGGTCTCTAAGCGCTTTCGGAGGAATAGCCAGAGGTCGTAGGCAGATGAAAGCCCCCCAGTGTGGTGAGTTTAGACAGTGTCCAATACTTCCCTAAACAGGAGCGTTTTGAGTTGTTTCCTGAATGGGAGAAGAGCCGATTCTTTAAGCAGGTGGTCGGCCAGCTGGTTCCAAAGTTGTGGGAGCAGTACGGAAAAGGCTCTACCCCCTTTAGGTGCAGTGTTGCATCTAGGGGTGGCCAGGTGGTAGGACTCAGAGGACCGCAATGTGTGTCCCGGAACATAGTTCTTCAAGCGTTCCTTAATATAGGCCGGGTCTTTACCATAGATTGCTTTATGGGCAATGCAGAGGCCTTTAAACTTTACTCTCTGCTTGATGGGAAGCCAGTGGAGTTTACCCAGCAGGGGGAGGCTTGGGCCCGTCTGGGCAACCTAAAGATCAACCTGGCTGCATCATTAGGTACTACTTGAAGTTTATTGATGAGCTTTTGGGGAAGGCCAATATACAACGCATTTCCGTAATCCAGTCTGGAAACAATTGTGGCTGACACAATTGTTTGTAGGGAGGCAGTTGAAAGGAGGGGGACAAGTTTCCGTAACTGTCTTAAAAGCCCTATGCAGGTGCCTACCACAGTACTGACTTGATTAGCCATGGAGAGCTCTTGGACCAGTTTAATGCCGTTGTGCATTAGACCGCCGCATTTTGGCAGAGGGTGGTTATGGTAGTAAATAAGGAGCTCCATTACACAGGGAGGTCCTGCGGGTGCTTTCCTGGTTTCGTCAGGTGGAGAGGGCCATGTCGTTTAAGGCATGGCATGACAAAGGCTGCAGGTTGGGGGGATTTGAATTCCAATGAAACTTTCATTCCCTATGAGGATGCAGAACAGCAATATGGCCAGCTACAGGGCAGTTTTTGCAGTATGCAGGCGTGGTTAAGATAGATACGCAAATTTGGGTTTCCTTCTCAGCTGCGCCACCAGACTTGGCAGTGTTGTGAGCGCTGCTGACGAAAGGCTCGAGCACCAAATGGTCTCCCAGATTTATAAAGCGCTTCAAGCTGATGGCATACACGGGCAGCTTTCGGTAAGGCAGGCTTGAGAGGTTGACCTGGGTACCCCACTGTCGGATAAGGAGTGGGCTAGGATCAGTGTATTGCTGAAATCAGTGTCCCTTCCTGCACATAAACAATCTTAAATGGCGATTTGTAACTTGTAATTTCTAACTTCTACGTGTGCTGCTTTGTGCAGCACACATAGAAGTTGCAACTCATCATTTTTTAAATGATTATTTAAGTGCAGGAAGGAACATCTTCCTGTACATAAACAATCATGCATGGCGTTTCACTGTTTATATGTGTGCTGCATTGTGCAGCACACATAAAAGCAGCAAAAACAAGGAGAAATAAGGGGGCAGGGCTAAGCCGGCGGCAAAGATGGCCACCAACTAGAGAACCTCGTACCATCAGCCTGGCCCAGTAGCGATTTTCCCCGGAACCAACAACGAAATCGGCACAGAAACCACAGCCGCGGACAGCGGAAGCAGCACTGGCGCTGTGGACCTGATTGCGGCGCTCCAGCCCCAGTTTAACCCGGAGTACCACCAGGGGACGTGTGGACCGGGCCTGCCGGCGCAGCAGCATCGAGCGCCTGGGCGGGCCGGCACTGCGCAGCAACCCGCAGACGATCGACAGGACCGAAACCGGCACCAACGAGACACCGGGTGAGTTGTGCGGCGCACCAGTGGTCCCCCTTACCCCCCTGTGTACGGTGTTCGCTTTTGCGCTCGGACCGGCTGCCCCGCCCCGCGACTACTGTGTTCCGGAGTCTGGCGCTGTGGGGACAGGGCCCGCACGCCAGTGACATCGGGGGCTGGGGCGCTGGTCTGGGGCTGTTGGAGAGCCTGATGGGAGGCGGTGGTGCGTTCGCTTGCTGTCTACTGTGACGCCATTACCACACGCCCACGGGGGGCCCTGCTGGATTTTATAACAATGTCTCCATACACTTGCAGGAGTAGCACTATGGGGGATTTCAGGACACCCCACACCACTAGCTAGATGCTGGCACTGCCAGGACCACGAGGCAGACCCGCACCCTAATACGGTCATTGATTTAGGCGCAGCTTCCGGCCCTGGAGCCCATAAATCTGCTTTGACTGGCCATTTGATCACCTCCATTGCTGGGAACATCGCTTACATTGAAATGCGCAGCAGAAACCTCTCACCCTGTTGTGCCCAGGCTATTCCCAATAGTGCAGAACCGGTCTCCTTGGACCACGTAATGCCTGGAGCCCACTGAAGCATCGGGACCTACTTCACTCAAGGCGCCACCTCGGAGGCATGGGTCGTAAGGACCCGAAACAGAGCATTCTGCCATGTGGAAAGACGACCGAGGGAACTGAGTCACTCCCCCCTGTGATGGCCGAAAAGGCGCCTGCTGGGGAGGTGCCAGAACCTCCCGATGCGGGCGGGCTTTAAGGCACCGGACTCTCGTTTTGACACTCTGGACCAAACCATAGCGTCCTTGGACGCCAAAGTCCAAGCACGCGACCGTCGTCTGGATGTGGTGGAAGCACGGGTATCGGACTTGGAGGATGGAACTGCCCAATCTCTGAAAAGACTAGAGCGGACAGAACGCCTGCTAAAGGAGGTAGCCATCAAGAACGAGGATTTGGAGGCACGTGGACGACACAACAACGTTCGCATCATGGGAGTCCCGGAGACAACTTCTACATGCAGCATGGACCTCTTTGTGGGGAAACTACTCACGGACCTGTCCTGGCTTTGTTGTAGAGAGAGTCCACCGGTCACTTGGCCCCAGACCAAACCCGGGCCACCCTCCAAGACTTATCATTGCAAGATTATTGAACTTCCGAGATCGCAACACCATATTGAGGATGGCTAGAGAGCGTGGAGTGATTGAGTGGCAGGGATCCAAGTTGTCCTTCTATCCAGATTTCACTCCAATGGTTAAGGAGGCGAGACGGAAAGTTCTGGGGTTGAAGGCCACACTACGCAATCTTGGGCTTAAATATGGGATGCTATATCCAGCGAGACTGAAAGTTAGCTTTGGCGGTAGGTCCAGAATCTTTGACACTCCTGCAGAGGCCCATAAATTCTGCTGCACACACAAGACGCAGGCTGCGCAGAACACTACGGGGGGTGCGCTCGCCTCCTCGCAACACAGTGGATCGGATGCTAGTGCAGACCTTTTTTCAAATTCCGGAAATTTTATGATGGTCTGATTATGTTTGATTGCATTAATAATTTGTACTGGGGGTTTCGTAATGTTTAATGTTTTTCTTTGATACGACAATTGGCCTGGCTGATTGCGAGCTGCCACCCCCCCCCCCGGGTATATCTCTTGTGTTTGGGTTTACTGCATTCTTGGTGGCCACTTCTTGGTCCTCGATGGTTCACCTGACGGTCCCTATGACCTTCAGGCAGGTAAACTTAGTAGGGGTTGGCCACCTTTGGGATGGAAGGTGGCTGGGTGGGGGTAGGGGGGCTAGGGACAGACCTACATGTTGTTTAGGTTGTTAATTACACTTTATGTTCACGTTGCCTATCACATCGCAATGGAGCACACGTCCTGACAGACGACGATTCACACTCTTGTTGAATGTCACGGTTAGGTATTATACAGGGGCCCTCGGCTATCAACTTCATATCTTGGAATGTCAGAGGACTTAATAACACTCGTAAGAGGAGACATGTGATCCATTATCTTATCAGGAAGAAGGTTGAATAGCGTACTTGCAAGAGACCCACCTCCCCACCACAAATTCGGCCCGTTTTGGTACTAGCTGGGGCGTGCACAGATTTTTTGCTAATTACAGCACCTACACTAGGTGCACAGCCATTTTGGTCCACAAGAGAATCCCTTTTACACTCATAGACACGGCCCAGGACCCTGAGGGCAGAAATGTTATAGTTACCGGGAATCTCTATGGCCGCAAAGTCACCCTAGTAAATGTTTATGCCCCCACTGTAGATGACCCTGACTTTTTCCACAACCTGAATGCACGGATCATGACACACGACCCCCAGGCCCTGCTTCTGGGAGGGACCTCAATTTGTTATTACATACTGTCCTGGACAGCACTTCTAAAGCACCAGACGCCAAGCCGCGGGCTAGGCGCACCTTGAGGGACCTCTCTGAGCAACATGCATTAATCGATATTGGTCGACAACATGACCCCACCCTCACTAAATACACCCATCACTCTGACCCACACGGAACCGGGTCCAGGATAGATTATTGGCTGATCTCTCCCATGGTTGCGGGCTGGTTTCACTCCCACACCACGCTCCCATGCACATACTCTGACCACTCACCGATAGTTCTGCACTTACTACTCCCAGAACCAGAAGGGCATGAGATGCAGTGGCGTTTTCCTAGTAGAGCCCTCCAAGACGAACCGTTCAAGCTTGAAATTCGGTAAGCGATAGAGGACTATTTTGAACTCAACATTGGCTCAGTGGACACCTTGGCAGTACTGTGGGAGGGATGTAAGGCAGTTATAAGGGGAGTGTGTATCTCTAAACAGGGGGTACTCAGAGACCGCAGACTAACGATGAGCCGCATCGAGCGTGAAATAGCTGTGTTGGACTCCCAAATGACGAGACTTCCTGACACAGTAACACAGACTGCGCGACTTGCACTGCTAACGGAATACAGGGACACAGCGGATCAGGAGATTCTGTACATGGGGAAATACCACACGACAAGGAGATATGGGGAGGGTGAGCGACCACGCAGAGTATTGGCACACATGCTTAGGCCACCTTACAATAAAAGTTACATCACCGAATTGCAATCGGCCGCCGGAACCTCTCTCACTTCTACAGTGGCCATCTGGGACGAATCCTTAGACTATTATACTACACTTTACACGTCTAGGGCAGACCCCGACAGTACGGCACAGACCGCATACTTACACGAGATTGCTTTGGTGTTTTTGGAAAAGTACATGTTAGACTTTATGGCAGAGCCAATATCCGTCGATGATGTGATACTAGCTATAGACACCCTACGGAGATCCACTGCCCCGGGATTGGATGGTTTTACCAGAGACTTTTATAAAGAGTTCAAGGACATTTTGGCCCCCCAGTTAATTGAAGTATATGCAGAGGTGTTGGAGAAGCAGAGTCTCCCCCCCACAATGCGGGAGGCTGTGATTATCCTGCTTCAGAAGCCGGGCAAGGTTCCCAAACAATGTGGCTCTTACCGGCCGCTGTCCTTATTGAATTTGGACTACAAGATTTTGGCGAAAGTGCTCACCAACAAGATTTCACAACTAATGGAGTATATTATTTCACCAGTACAGTCTGGC
The DNA here is from genome assembly GCF_964261635.1 of Lissotriton helveticus. Classification (NCBI taxonomy): domain Eukaryota; kingdom Metazoa; phylum Chordata; class Amphibia; order Caudata; family Salamandridae; genus Lissotriton; species Lissotriton helveticus. The sequence continues at coordinate 594,035,889 of NC_136063.1, read as the reverse complement.
TTTGTACCCAAACGCTTGACATCCTTGAGCCTCCGGATGCTGTTTACCGTGCTGCAAAGAATACAACCTGAGGTGCCGACCGCGGCGGTGCTGCTTGACGCTGAAAAAGCGTTTGATTCCTTAGAGTGGCCATTTCTAGTGGAAGTGATGCAGCGAATGGGTCTACCCTATTGCTTCATCGCAACACTCTCCTTATTATACAGAGGCCCATCGGCACGGCTTCACCTGAATGGCACGCTGTCCACGCCATTTCGTTTATACCGAGGGACTAGACAGGGATGCCCTCTGTCTCCCCTACTGTTCATTCTCACAATGGACCAGTTAATTAGACACTTCCAAGAGTGCCATCTGCATAGAGGCTTACAGTTCAGCACAGGCCCACTATTAGCTTCCCTGTATGCGGACGATACCATCCTGTATGTCCGGGATCCCCACTTAAACTTGGCTCCCCTGATTCTGGAAATCATATTCATACTAACAGAGCACAGTCCAATGGGATTGCGAATTCCAGCTTGAATGGTGCCACGATTCGGTGAAATATTTGGGAGTTCATATCCACCTGGACACCGCTCAGATGATACGCTTAAACTATGGTCAGACCTTTCAAAAATTAGAGGCACAAGTGGACGGCTGGCTGAAATTACCAATCAATCAATCAATCATGCCATTTGTATAGCGCACTACTCACCCAGGAGGGTCTCAAGGCGCTTGGGGGGAGGGGTATGCTACTGCTCGAACAGCCAGGTCTTGAGTTGTTTCCTGAAGGAGAGAAGGTCCTGGGTCAGCCGAAGGTGGATGGGGAGGGAGTTCCAAGTCTTGGCAGCCAGGTAAGAGAAGGATCTTCCTCCGGCGGTGGCTCTTCGGATGCGTGGTACGGCTGCGAGGGCGAGGCTGGTGGACCGTAGCTGGCGGGTGGGCGTGTAGAAGGTCAGGCGGTCGTTGAGGTACTTGGGGCCCAGGTCGTGGAGAGACTTGTGTGCGTGGGTGAGGAGCCGGAACGTGATCCTCTTGTCGACGGGGAGCCACTGCAGGTTCCTCAGGTGGCTGGAGATGTGGCTGCGTCGGGGGACATCCAGGATGCGTCGGGCGGAGGCGTTCTGGATGCGCTGGAGTCTTTTCTGTAGCTTGGCTGTGGTTCCGGCGTAGAGGGCGTTTCCGTAGTCCAGTCGGCTGGTGACGAGTGCCTGGGTGACAGTCTTCCTGGTCTCGGTCGGGATCCAGCAGAAGATCTTGCGAAGCATACGCAGGGTGTTGAAGCACGATGAGGAGACGGCGTTGACTTGTCTGGTCATCGAGAGGGAGGGGTCCAGGATGAAGCCCAGGTTGCGTGCGTGGTCGGTTGGCTTGGGTGCGGTGCCCAGGGCTGGGGGCCACCAGGAGTCGTCCCAGGCAGAGGGCGAAGATCCCAGGATGAGGACTTCCGTCTTGTCAGAGTTCAGTTTCAGGCGGCTGTCCTTCATCCACTCGGCGACGTCTTTCATCCCATTATCACTGGCGGGCAGGGTGGCTATATTGAAAATGGTGGTTCTCCCCAAATTTTGATCTTTTTTTAATAACATCGTTGTGCCCCTGTCGTACGTTTTTTTTCGCGCTCTACGGTTACTTATGATCCGACTGGTATGGGGTGGAAAATGACCCCGCGTTCACTGGTCCATTCTGACCCTGCCATACGATAGAGGGGGCTTTAACGTTCCAGACTTTCAATTGTACTACTTGGTGGCACAGTACCTTGTTCTCCCTGACAAACTGTGTGAGGTACTGCCGGGTGGTTTTCCACTGGACACACGTGACATTCAGACGGTGTCCATGACTACTTGCGCATGGGAAAAAATAAGGAAGCGTACGGGTGCTACATTTCTGTACTCCTCCGCATTACCAATACCCAATGCTAGATGGTTTCCGATCACGGGAGAGGGCACTGTACAGCGTGCTGGCATAACTAGTAAATCAGTAAATAGTTATCAAGGAACCCCTGATTACATTGGATTTAGGATTCCTAGGTCAGGGAAAAAACAACTTATCAATAGGTGACAACCTAGGCAATCATAATACAGATTTTAAAAGATTTAAAAATTTAAAAAGGGAAAAAATGGGCTACCAATGAATTCAAATTCTGATATTTATTTACACAAGTATTAAAAAATTAACACAAAATTATGTATACATAAAATGGACAACAAAGCAGTAGAACATAGAAAAGAATTTATAAACATCATAAATCACAACTCATTTATACAAAATTCATTTAAAACAAATGAAATGGCCTAATAATTCTCGACGCGCGTTTCGGCGACCAGCGCCTTCTTCTGCAGAAGCCAAATATGTTTATCTAAATACAAAGAATTAAAACACAGAAAACAAAACACAAATAGTTATAATCCGTTCTAAAGCAAAATGACAACATCAACATGATAAAAAACAACACGTTTTCAAAATGGCAGCATCATTTAACCAATTTCACAAGGACATACTACTTCATTTCCTGTATATCTCCAGTGGTAAAATATAACGATGGGAGAACAGAATAACCTAGAGTTTTTATATAGAAATTAATGCCAAGCTTTCTGTCATGAGCTGAAGAAAATAGAGGATGATCAATTCCTCCAGTAACATGTTTCCACATTTATCTTTTAATTTAGAGGAGAACTAATTATCGAAAGTATTTATATTTGCTTTTGAGCTTTTGTTTCTGGTTAGTGCAGAATAATTTCGTTCATATACTTACACTTCAAAACGATAAATCAAATAAAAGGTAAAGGTTGGGCTGCCTCAAATGATTTCCTTTCTTTAGAGCATTTCTTTCATTTGATCAAAGGTATTCACACGGGCAACTGATTGGACACTGGGGATATAGAAAAATGATAACTGATAATCGCAAGGTTCCATTTACTATTGATGGTCACTTTTTCAGTTTAATAAATGTATACAATATCAAAAAAAGGCCTTACACACATAATTACCATAAATTGATGTCTATTTCGAATATCACGATACAGCGGATGAAAACGCAACTTTTCTCTGCTATAAAGGTTTGTATTAATTTTATGGTCGTTCTTTGAAGCCAGATCTGGATAGGTCAAAAGAAAAAGACCGAAAATGAACCAGAAAACAAGATGAGTGACCTGTTGTTTTATTTTATTCTGGTTTAGATTTATTCTGTTTAGTTTTGCAACTAGTACCTGATAAAATAGATTGGATAATGTGTGATTCTCGCCGTCAAAAGAACAGGGTTAAAAGCACTGAGTACGATGTATGCACTTGTAGGTCCCTGTAGGAAACAATTGCGAAAACTTTTTAGGAATGCAGTACCATCTAACTAACTGCGTCTGTTCATTAATGAAAAGTATTCTAAAAAGGCAGGTTAGGGATGTACCTGTATAGATATCAATGTAGCTTTATATGTGTAACTTCTCCTGATATGGGGAGGTTCCTTTCTTTTAGTTTCCTGAGGGGGTTACAAAGAGATACGCAGAGTTAATTTTTATCGGCTATAAGAACAGCTAATCTGAGGTTTCGTCTGACAGAGTCATAGTAGACTCGAAGAGCACGTTACTCTCACCTTTTAGTATGTTTTGCGGTAGGGCTTAAAAATCCGACGGCGAGAAACACGGTCACAGCGGCTTCAATCGTCACAGGGCGGTGTAACTGACGATAGAAAGGGGCATGTTTATATAGCGGTCTTAAATGAGACTATCTCATTCAGCTGTGCGGCCGCTGTCGTCATCGAACATGCGACCAAAGTTCACATAGAGCAAGCAAACAAAACAAAAACGGGACTGTTCCTTAATGTCCACGCTATAGTCTAAGTAAACCAGGTTATAACAACCCGATCCGCACATCATGCAATGATCGCAATTATGTGGGTCATTATGTTCAAACATTTGTCCTAAGTGATCTAAAAGGGGAGACAGAATACAGACTATTCTTAGGTGTCTACGTACTAACTAAAGTCAAACGTGAATGAAAAATGAAAAATGAAAACAGAATATGAGACAGACTGTACTGCCGATCTGATGCATGCGGTAATAATCCGCATGCAGATCTGACACCAGATTTGGACCTTATGAATGACTTAAGATGGTGTGTACAATATATTACCACACTAAAGGAAAGGTTCTTATTTCACCTTGGCATATGTTGCGCTTTGTCAAGAATAAGCACTAGGGAGACAGCATCCGAATTATCTTTTAATATTGATATATGAGGAGTGCTTTCATCAAACTAATTAAATCCTCTTATGCATATAATATATAGAGTATTATTGTTCATGGGTGCCTATATATACTCAAAGTCATCAGTTTTACTAACAGATGGCATTTTCCCACGGGATTTCACTATTCAAACCTCTCCGAAAGAAATCAAAAACAAAAATCCAAAATACCTCTCTCTTTTTTCTTATCATTGCGCCACCTTGGGAGTCAGGTATTTTAATTTTTTCAAGTATCCGCCACTTGATTTCTTTTGGACCATGGTTTTTTTCTAAGAAATGTTTGACCATGGGAGCAGTGATTTTTTTAGTTTTAATAGCAGAGCGATGCTCAGTTAGGCGGGTTTGGATTGTTCTTGAAGTCTCTCCTATATAGCTAAGGAGGCATGGACACTGGATGAGATAAATCACATTAGAGGATTTACAGTTCCACATTTCTTGTGCTTTAGTCGTGTGTCCATCGTAAGAGAATTCGTCACCTGTGAGAATATTTCCACATGATCCACAGGAGGAACATGGAAACGTTCCTTTAATGGGATTATTTGTTAGAATTGATCTCTGCACGTGATTCAATTCCGTTTTAGGAGTTTTAAATCGTGAGTGCACAATGTGTTCTTCGATGTTCTTGTTTCGTTTATGTGCAAAAAGTGGCTTAACCAGTTTTTGCTCTCTTGAGCAGTTACTGTTCAGAATATGCCAATTAGAGGTAATAATCTGCTTAACTTTGGCATTTACAGTAGAGTGTTTTGTAATGCAGACAACTTGTTCATTTTTTCCAGGTGTTTTCGTCCTTAGCAAGCAATCGCGATCATAATATCGTGCTCTTTTGTACGAATGCCTTACCAATCGGTGAGGATAGCCTCTTTCAATAAATTTTGATCTCATAATTACAGCTTGCTTATCAAAATCAGCTAGATCCGTACAGTTGCGTCTGACGCGTACAAATTGGTAGAAAGGGATGCTATCTTTCTGTGACCTAGGGTGAAAACTTTTGTAATGTAAGAGGGTGTTTCTAGATGTCGGTTTGGTATCAACTTTCAGTTCTCCGTGGTTGTTCATTATCACTATATCAAGAAACTCTACTCTTTCATTACTAATCTGAGTGGTAAAGTGTAGGTTCTGATCAGCCGCATTTATCCAGGCAATGAATTCCTCTAGAGTTTCTCTCCCATCGGTCCAGACAAAAAATATATCATCAATATATCTGGACCAATGGAGATTGACTCAAAGAAGGGAGCTGCTTCATTCTGGATATGTTTCTTTTCAAATGCAGCCATGAAAATATTGGCCACTGATGGGGCTACCGAGGCCCCCATACTTACTCCTTTGATTTGCCTATATATGTGAGTGCCGAATTCAAAATTATTTTCTGTCAAAACTATTTGTAGACAGGCTAGCACAAAGGTTACTGGGCAAGGAATGTTATGCTGTTCAATAAACCATTTGGTAGTCTTCATTGCCTCTGACAGAGGGATATTACTATATAATGATTCAACATCCATAGTAACTAATAGATCTTGATTGGAGTTGAATATTAAACCCTCAGTTTTAGCAATTATTTGGCCTGTATCACGGATGTATGAATCAATTTTAGGTATAAAAGGACGTAAAAAATTGTCCACATATTTGGACAGTGGTTCAGTTATTGTACCGATGGTCGAGACTATCGGACGATAGGGGGGGTCATTTTGGCTCTTATGCACTTTTGGTAAGCCGTATATACATGCCATTTTGTTCTGGTGGTGATTTAAGAATTCATATTCTTTTACCGAGATATCTCCATCCTCTAGAGCTTGCTTAGTTAACGATTGAATTCTTTTGGATAGAGGTAGGGCGGAATATTTCTTGATAGGAATATAGAACTCTGTATTACTAAGCATTTTAAGCATATTGGTCTCATATTGAGCAGTGTCTATAATCACTATTCCCCCTCCTTTGTCACATCCTTTGATGGTTAGATTTTCATCACGTGAGAGGGAGGATAAGGCTTGATGTTCAGCTTTATTTAAATTGTATATAGGCTTTGGAATAAATTGTAGTGCATGGTCTACTTTTTTTAGGACTACTAACTCAAAGGTAGCCACTTCTGGTCCCAGCTGTTCTAGGGAAGGACTGAAAGTGGACGGAAGACTGCGTGGTTTTATAGAGTTATTATATTCTTCCACTTCATTATTTAAAACAAAGAATTTTTTTAGGCGAATCTTACGAAAAAAGGAAATGATATCGCAATAAAGTTCAAACAGGTTAAGGGAGGAAAGGGGAACATAAGATAAACCTTTAGATAATACTCTAATGCTGGAGTCATCTAAAGCAGTTTTACTTAAGTTAAAGATGGGAATTACATGCCTGGTTTCCAGTACTGGCGATTCCTGGTCTCTCGTACAAATTGAGGTTCCTCTTGTTGATGATGGTGTTGGGGTTTGTAATTCCCTCTGGGCACACCCTGAAATCGAACTCTCGGGCGCCCACGACCCATCCCGCGATTCCCTAAAAAAGGCTGTCTGCGGTTGCCTCTCCCTTGGGTGAGGTTGTGAGTACTTTCAGATTCATAATATCCCTCATTATTCTCATTCTCAGAGTCTGATGTTTCAGAGAATGTATTTACACATTGTTGTTGTACTTTATTCGTTGTTGTTGTTCTTTATTCTCTTCAAGGTAGTGATTTTGTTGGTAAAAATCTGGTCTCAGGTAGGGGTAAGTGTTTTCAATTGAGGCAAACCTCTTGTCTTTCAGCAATTTGTCATTTTTTCTTTTATCTAAGTAGGCGGAAAATGACACAAGTTCTTTGTTACATTCCTCGATTTTCTTTATAGATTCTTCTATCTGACTATTATTTTTTATTTTATCTTCTAATTCGTCAATCTCTGTTCTTACTTCAATCGCTAATTCCTTTGCCATCTCTACAATAAGCATCATTAAATCGCGTGAGCACCTACTCGCGATTCTACTCCATTTGTCTAAAAAGGCTTTGGAGTGAACAAAGAGACCAGGAATATTTCGAACACGGAGCCCCATGGGGATAATGCCCAACCTGAGGTAGGCTAACATAAATTCCCCATGTGCCTCGATGCGTTTGAGTTTCTTTTTTAATTCTATAAGTTTTTTATATCATCGTTATTATAATTAGGTCCTTTAGAAGTATTGCCAAAAGGAGTGGACATACCTACGAGTGTCTCGAATTCTTCATCGGTAAAACCGAATGTCTTTTGTAAAGCCATGGATAAGAGATGGATAAAGGGGTTCGGAAATATTCGAATATCTGTATCAAGAGATAAACAAAGAAATGAAGCAACAGTGAATTAATTATAAAAAAATATATATAAAAGTTAAATACAATACATTCAAAGTGGAAAAGCCCTGCACAGACAAGCTGTGGGAAAATAGTAAATAGTTATCAAGGACCCCCTGATTACATTGGATTTAGGATTCCTAGGTCAGGGAAAAAACAACTGATCAATAGGTAACAACCTAGGCAATCATAATACAGATTTTAAAAGATTACCACTGGAGATATACAGGAAATGAAGTAGTATGTCCTTGTGAAATTGGTTAAATGAAGCTGCCATTTTGAAAACGTGTTGTTTTTTATCATGTTGATGTTGTCATTTTTCTTTAGAACGGATTATAACTATTTGTGTTTTGTTTTCTGTGTTTTAATTCTTTGTATTTAGATAAACATATTTGGCTTCTCCAGAAGGCGGCGCTGGTCGCCGAAACGCGCGTCGAGAATTATTAGGCCATTTCATTTGTTTTAAATGAATTTTGTATAAATGAGTTGTGATTTATGATGTTTATAAATTCTTTTTTATGTTCTACTGCTTCGTTGTCCATTTTATGTATATATAATTTTGTGTTCATTTTTTAATACTTGTGTAAATAAATATCAGAATTTGAATTCATTGGTAGCCCATTTTTTCCCTTTTTTTAATTTTAAAATCTTTTAAAATCTGTATTATGATTGCCTAGGTTGTTACCTATTGATCAACAACTATTAAATCATAGAGTTAAACATACAAAATAAACTACAAAAAGTCACTTCTCTTAAATATCAATACAAAATACTCAAAGGAAACATATAACACAAATACAAACATTATATAGATATTTTAAAATGTAATATCAAAAACATATCTAACAAGCATTTACAATGCAACGGTCTCGCCTTTGCAAAAGTTAGAGCTATTGGCATTGTAAATGACAAAATGGTTATTTCTGTTTTGGTTTTGAAAACAGATAAATAAATGGCATTGTCATTTACAATGCCAATAGCTTAATCTCTCGCAAATGCCCCACACAAACACACAGACCCACACACAGAGCCACACACACACACACAGAGCCACACACACAGAGAGAGCCACACACACACAGCCACACACACACACACAAAGAGCCACACACACACAGCACACACAGAGCCACACACACACACAGCACACACAGAGCCACACACACACACAGCCACACACACACACAGCCACACACACACACACACACAGAGCTACACACACACACACAGACACACACAGCCACACACACACACACACAGAGCCACACACACCCACACACACAGCCACAGCGTCTTAGGCTTATCACACTGTAGTAATGCGCTTTACAATTGTTTATTTATTGATGTATTTATGCATTTTTATATAGCGTGAACTTAAAAGTGACTTTTCATTCCAGGTTATATACATAGAACAGCGTAAATCGTGTGGCACCTGATGGGCTGTGGGGGAGTTGTTGGATAATATGCCTCTTAAAGTGGTGCTTGCTTGTTAATATGGCTTACGAAGGCGGGGGCGGGGGTGGGACGCAGGCGTGTAGTGTTGATGTGTTTCTAGCGGGGTTAGGTTAGCTATCCTGAGTAGAGGTGCTATCTTCGATTTTTGTGTGTGTGTGTATGTGTGTGTTTTTTTAAAGATGGTGGGCGTTCAGTCGAGACATATATGATTAGGGGGAAGTTGTAACCAGAGTGGGGGTTACATCGGTCTTGTAAGAGATGGTGGTTGCCCAAGGTACTGGCCGCGTCTTTGGGGAAGTACGGGTAGCTCACTACAGGGGGCAGGTGTACAGCTAATCAATCTCGGGGGAAGGGGTCTACATCGCTCGTTATAAGGATCCCTCCGTTACCTATGGGAATAATGTCGACAGGCCGGTTCGATCTCCCCACTGAGAGAACGCACTCCCAACTCCCGCTTGAGCAACCCACATGCCTCCTCTCTCCTGCAAAGAGGTGGCTATTTGCACCCTTACGTTTCAGGTGACTATTTGCACCAGACGTGGAGGAACAGTGTCCCTTTTTTGTTTTGATATTGATACAGGAGCATGGACACTGGACCTTAATAGCTCCAGGGTCCCCCCTCTCTTGTTTGTTCAATTATTGTGCACGGCAGTTTAGCCGAGGACCCATATCTGTTTTTCTACCTTTTCTTTATCTTTGAACTGGCACATGAGAGACCACATTATAGTCGGTGGGCACTGTCCTTGGATTCCCCCTCGGCTTATTGTTGTAGTGGTACTCCGACATTTTACACCCCCTTTATATAAAAAATCCTTTGCAGGAAAGAGGAAGCATGTGGGTTGCTCAAGCGGCTGCCCCAGTGATATTCTACTGGTTTTCCCCTTGTTTTCCCATTTAATAATCCTGTTTAGATTTAGAAGATGTTTATGTGCAACCACTTACACTACAGATGGTTGCAACCAATACAGACCCTATGTACAGTGCTGGTTTTTGTCCAGGGTCATCTAGGTATGAATTGCATTCACACGGGCACCAAAAAATTAATACGTGGAGCGCGTATGCGTTTAAAGATGAATTGCCGATTAATTAAGTATGCGGCCCTTTTTGTAACACATTAATAAGCTTGTTACTTGGCCATATAGGCATCATGTTTTCACTGATCGATTGCGCATGCATTAGGGATTAGTTACCCGTACACATGCACATGCGCACTGAACACGCGCTGTTGCGCATGCGCTAACCTTCTGATGACCGTAGGACTCCCCGGAAAGGGTTGACTCCCAGGTGCATTCCGCAACTATTTAATGAACACCGATGTCCACGCCTATTTTGGTTTACTATTGGCTGACACTCGGACTGGGTAGGTGCGCAGGAGGAAGCACCCCGGTACAAACGTAAGGCTAGGTTTCTGTACACTTTTACTCAGGAATTTCTGAGTTGGGGTCATAGTCTGACGCATGGCTGCACATATCTCTATTTCTATTCACTTTTTTAGTGGTTTTAAGCCCGGTAATGTGCGGGCGCCGAATGTTCTTGCCAGAGGAGACATCCCTCAACAAGCGAGGTGAGCACTTTTGAGGATTAATACATTTGACGGCACCCAGTGTGTATGGTGCCGCCTTCGCATTTATTGACGCCAGTCACTGAGACTTTGTCACTTTCATTATACATATGGGGTAACTGACTGTACCACTCATGCGATTAACAACTGATGTAGCGTTTACCACTGAGGGGTCTCCTAGAGATCTTGATAGTGAGGTCCCCGATTGAGTAACCACCTGTGCCTCAAGTGTCTCATGTGCCAGTTTTGTTGTTTTTATGTGGAAACGATGTACACACCACACATTGGTGGCACATTTTATGACATCAAGTTGTTACTGATGCGCATATATATCTTTGTCTTACTATGTTCTCTCTTCCTAGGTACTGAACAGGAGCGGTATAGACAACGAAGCTGTAGCCAGACTATGGGTATAAACTCTCACCGCCCGCCCTGTTAAACTTAGAGGGTATTTTAATTTAATTCACGTGCACATAAATTTTATAGTATTGGTCCTGATGAAGCGCGAACGACCCTTAAGGCGACCGAGGCGCGAAACATGTCGACCCATGACCTTCTTGATTCCTGGGGTTAGTATGCCTCTAGGAATAAGATTTTATTTGGCAGTTAAATCTGCTAAGGGTATATAAATCAAACATTGGCTGCATATTTACCCATCTTTTACTTTGCACGCACTTTTTTTACCCTCATTGGACCCCCACCCCGCACACCCACATGCACCATCCGGCTGTCCTAAAAAGATCTCCGATAAAGAGACCCTTCGGGGGCCCGTAGGGAATTGCAGCGCCGGCCCTACGAGGAGCAAACGCCCGATGATGAAGCATGACACCCCCAGGGGTGTGTGAGGGCAACAGAGGACAAAATATGTTTTTTCACTCTGTGGGTGGGTCCTGTGTACCTAGGGTACCTTTTTCCTCTTTCTTTCTTCTTTTTGCAACCTTTTAATATACGGGTGACTATTTGCACCCTTACGTTTCAGGTGACTATTTGCACCAGACGTGGAGGAACAGTGTCCCTTTTTTGTTTTGCTATCTAGTGGATTGCCAACAGCAACCCACCACGAAGTTCCAGGCCTAAAACAGTCCATCCAAAGTGCCTTTCTCAAAAAGGTTAAACTGCCTGTCCTTTCCCTGGTAAGCAAGACATATAAATGATACATCAACATATGTGTGGTCCCCATTAAATAATGGACTACACTGCTTTTTTTTTTATAAACAGTTTTTATTAGAAACAAACAGCAGCAATAATGACATTACATTGACAACTTTGGCAGTGTACATAAGATTACAGCATTACATTACCGCACACCAAACCAGCAGGAGCCAAGTGGAATATACTCAGGAAACATCTTAACATTCTTTATAATGGTTGCTTCTACGTCCCCAGGTCCGGAAACATCATCGGTCTACCTTAATCATTGATTGCCCCTGTTATTCGCCAACATCTCTTTATCCTCCCCCTCGAACACCAAAAGCCTCTCCTTCCTTAGTTCCACCATAGGAGAAACACATATCCCCCCTATATTTATTGCATCGCCCCCACTTGTGTTCCCATTTACGTGGACATCCCCTCCCTTTATAGACTGCTTTCTCCGCAATCATGGAATGATCCATATCTTTTGCCCAGTCTCTCAATTGTGGTAAGGTGTCTACGCCCCACTTCTGAGCAATGTTCCGTTTCGCTATAGTCCACCCCATGGCAGCCCACGATTGTTCGGCTTGTGTTCGGCTTGTGTGAGGTCTATTGCCTCCCAGATATTGAGGAGACATAGTGTGGGAGTTGGATGTATAGGTTTGTCACAAGTCCTAGTTAATTGTCTGGTGACGTCCATCCAGTACTGTTGTATGTGGGGGCAATCCCAAAGGATATGCAGGAATGTACCAGTCTGATTACAGTGTCGGAGACTACACTGCTTTTTAAGCTGTACTTGTCATCAACTACAAAAGCCATATAAACATTTGTAAAATTTACATTCTTCACGGGACAATGAAAAAGCGTGACATTACAAGGAGAGTGAGCTGATATTTTGCACTTTAACCCTTTCCAAGCTCATGATGGAACCATTCCGTCATGAGCACATGCTCAGAAAATCCCTCTGCTGCAGACAGCAGAGGGATTTCCCTTTTTTTTGCCTGGAGAGATGTGAAGAGCTTCCCCAACCTCCCCAGGCCTATTTTTGAATTTTGTTGTAATGACGATGGCGCGGTATCGTCGTTGCAACGAAAAGGAAACTGAAACTTAGTATCAGTTTCTCAGTTTCGGTGCTTGTGAGGCTATCTCAGCCCCCCTAGCAACGAAAAAGATGGGAGTGGTATCGTTGGAAAGAGGAGAATCACCCCTTTCCAATTGAACCCTTCCCTAGTGGATCCCCACTTGGGGATCCCACCCACTAATACCAGGGAAGGGGGAGCGGCCCCTTGGGAAAGGGCCTTTACTCTGCCCATATTTGTTTGGGCACAACAGTCCTTCTGCCCCCCCTGAGGGGCAGATGGGGGCAGTAGCCAGAAATCCCACTAAAAACCTGGGATTATTTTTTTTTATCTACTTTGTGGTGGGGCTGCCCAAAAAGAGAAATGTCAGTCTTTCTGCCCCCCTCCCCGGGGGCAGAAAGCCCACTAGGAACCAGGTTTTTTTTTTAGGTTGGGGTGGGTGCTGCCCAAAAAGGGCATGGCAATGCCCCTACTACCCCAGAGAAGTGGCAGTCAGGGGGGCAATAGCACCCAATCTGCCCCCAGGGGGCAGAAAGCCCACTAGAAACCAGGGATTTTTTTTAATTGACTTTTTTTTTTTTTTAGTTTAGTTTTTTAGTTAGTGTGGGGGCTGCCCAAAAAGGGCATGACATTGCCCCCCCCCCCCCGAGAAATGTCAGTCTTTCTGCCCCCTGGGGGGCCGAAGCAAACTAGAAATTAGGGATTTCTTTTTATTGCCATTGGGTGGGGGCCGCATAAAAAGGGCATGGCAATGCCCCAACTCCCCACAGAAATGCCCCGACACTCCCCCAGAGAAATGTCTGTCTTTCTGCCCCCCCGGGTGGGGGGGGAGGAAGCCCACTAGAAACTAGGGATTTCTTTCATTTATGTTGGGGGGATGCCCAAAATGGGCATGACAATGCCCCCTAACCCAGTGAAATTCCAGTCTTTCTGTCCCTGGGGGGGGCAAATGGGGGTAGTTGCCCCAAATCTTCCCCCACGGGGGGCAGAAAGCCCATTAGAAACCAGGGATTTTTTTTATTGATGATGGGGTGGGGGCTGCCCAAGATGGGCAGGCCAATGCCACCCCCCCCCCAAAAATGCAACCGTTTTCCTCCCCCCCAGGGGAAAATGGGGGCAATAGCCCCTGATCTGTCCCATGGGGGCAGAAAGCCCCTAGGTACCAGGGATGTTTTTTTCTATAATGTAGGGGTGGGGGCTGCCCAGAATGGGCATGATAATGCCCTACCCCAAAAACAATTACCACAGTCTTTCGGCCCCTCCCCGGAGGCATATTGCGGCAATAGCCCCTTATGAAATGAAATGAAAATTGGGTCTTATATAGCTCAACTGTCACTCCTAACGGAGTCTCCTGGTGCTGTAAATGACAAGGATCAATTGTATAGAATAAGATCTAGATTAGGTCCAGGCATCAGATATTTTGAAGATCCATGTCTTTAATGCCTTTCTAAACTGCCCCTCCTATTCAATTACTCTAAATTCCTTTGGCATGCAATTCCAGGCCTTTGCTCCCAGTACAGTGGCTGATTTCCCACCTCTGGTTACTAATTTGAAGCCCGGCACTTTGAGCAAGCTTACAGCAGTAGATCTTAGTGTTCTTGCAGTAGTATATGGCTTGAATCTTTCCGCCCAAAACCTATTGAGGCGACATCAAAATGACCTATCACTAAACAACCTGGTTTTTCAAGGAGTTTCCCGTGAGTTTTTGGCCCCGGGCTCGGCGGCCATGTAGGGAAACCTACCAAACCAACACATTTCTGAAAACTAGACACCCAGGGGAGACCAGCAAGGTATGGCTTACGTGGGTCCCCCAACATTTCCATAAGTAGAATCCCCTGCAAACCTCAAATGTAACTGAAAAAAAATCACCTTTTCCTCAAATTTCAGTGTGGGAAAGTTCTGGAATCTGCGTGGATCCACAAATTTCCTACCACCTAGCATTCCCTAGGTCTCCCGATAAAAACTGGTACCTCACTTGTGTGGGTAGGTAAAGTACCCGCGACAGGCAAGGGCCAAAAACCTATTGAGGCGACATCAAAATTACCTATCAAAAAACAACCAGGATTTGCAAGGGGGGGTCCCATGAGTTTTTGACCCCGGGCTTGGCAGCCATCTAGGGAAACCTAGCAAACCCACACATTTCTGAAAACTAGACATCCGGGGAATTCCAGCAAGGTATGGCTTGCATGGATCCCCCAACATTTCTCTACCCAAAATACCCTGCAAACTTTAAATGTAGTTGAAAAATCTATTGTTTCTCAAATTTCTGTGTGGGAAAGTTGTAGGATCACCAGGTTAACACAAATTTCCGACCACCCAGCGTTCTCCCAGGTCTCTCGATAAAAATGGTACCTCACTTGTGTGGGTAGGCATTGTGGCTGCAACAGGAAATGGCCCAAATCATACTGTGGAGACTTCAAAATTACCTATAACAAAACTACCTGGTTTTGGGCGGGGGGAGTGCACCTGGGGTTTTGGCCCCGGGCTCGCCGCCATCTAGGGAAACATAACAAACCTACATATTTCTGGAAACTAGACACCCTGGGGAGTCCAATGAGGTATGGCTTGCAAGGTTTCCCTACCCAGAATCCCCTGAAAACCTCAAATGTAGCTAAAAAAACACATTTTCCACATATTTTTGTGTGGAATCACCATGGCGGCACAAATGTCCTACTCCACAGCATTCTCCTTAGTGTCCCGAGTAAACCATTCCCAGTGTTGATACACAGTCATCTACAGCTCCACACATTGTGGCAGAAGCTGCTTCAATCTAAGAGGGTTAAACAGAGAGCAATCAAGGTTGACCGGACTAATTGCTTTCGCTGGCTGTTCTAGTGAGTTGTAGGACTCTCATACTCCTACTCTCACTAGAATATGTTACTGTAGTTATAAAAACTGCTCAAATATTCCATCACTAAACTGATGTGGGGAATGTGAAATAATATTGGAAGGATGGGATCTACCTGTTTGCATTTCATTTTTGGCCTTCACTCAGGACTATAAACTGTATAATTTTTCACTGACTCTCGCATGCTTTTGTTTGTATGATCCAATCCTTCACTTGTGCACAAATTCCACTAGTAATAATTGCGGGCACGTGGCCTGGTGCCAGTCAGAAGTGCTGGTCAGGGTCGGACTGCTCTATTGAGCAATCTGGCAGTGCTCGAAGGGCTGCTCTGACAGGTCAGTATGTGTGCGATGTTTTGGCTATTTGTGGACCTGTTTTATGGCCTGGTGGGCCTGTTTTACTATTTATTTTCCTGATATTTTACCACAAGCATTGCCTACAACAAGCAAAAGACACAGGCAGTCTATCATACCTTGCAAAACACCTATATAGTGTGACTTTACAAGTTCAGATCAGTCCCAATTTGCAAATGTCAGGCATTTGTTTTAATTTTTAGCTATCCGATTCGCTAATGTGAGCACTTTTATTTTGGTGCCTGTGTCTATTTTCTGTTCTAGGTGCTGGTTTATACATAGGGATACGGTTTTGTTTAAAAGTGCTAATCAGAATGTTAGTTTACTCTAAAATTGGTGATATATGGAAGGCGCCTCATATTAAACTGATGGTTTAGTTGCACACGGAATTTGCGCTCCATAAGATGCAATTCTTTCCTTACCTTCAAGTCTGGCACGCTCTGGAAATTCAGCCAGATGTCTTCAGGAGGTCCCAGACTTCAACCCGCTGGAACCTAAATTGCTGATGGAACGGCAGGGGGAAAAGGCCATTTCCTCCACATACAGGAAGCTAATAGGCAATATGCCAGACCCGTTGCAGAAACTTAGGGTGCAGTGGGAGATGACATAGGCCCATTGGTGGAGGAGGACTGGGTGAAGACGAAAATGGTTGCTAGGGAGCTAGCGATGCCGGCAAACAAGCTCCCCCTCATCCAGTTCAATTATTTTCATAGAGTACTTTTTACACCAGAGTCGTGACCTGGCAAAATGGCCAGCAGGACATAAATCCCTGTAGCTCCTGCCGGACCTTCTGTCAGGCTGCTTTGTACTGCCTTTCTAACAGCCCACAAAGCGTGGCAAGCTGGATACTGTTGTGCAGCCTTCACCGAGCTGAGCCCTTGGGGAGACACTTAAGCCGTGAATGGGGTGGCTTTGATCGAGGGCAGAGTTCCTATAGTGCTGGGCCTGGGTTGTGCGGCTACAGCCTTCTTCAAGCCGCCTGTCCATTGGACTCTTGTGTGGACCGGTGAGTTTGGTGGAGCGGGGGACTCAGCTAGCCTGAGTGTCTGTGGCCAACCCCCATCTGGGAGGGGGGAGGGGCGCTAGAGTGCCGGCTGCAAGATGGACACCACGTAGTGAGGTTCTGCAGGCTGGATCGTTAATCCACCAAGTATCCTGCAGTCCGGGGGCCCATTGTGGCTGGAAAACATTTGTGTGAGCTACTCACGGCATGTAGCTGACATCAACCCATGATTGGCTGCATGCTTTTAACTTCTGCGGCACTGCCGAGGCGCTGGGTTGGAGATTGCCGTCGGGAAGAAAAGGGCAGCCCTGGCCTGAGCAGAGCATATGTGGGAGTGTTCGACCCCGATTCAAAGGAGTGCAGTGTTCCGGATGACCCTGCTGTAGCGTGAGGGCTTGGAATTGTAACGATGGTGGCCGGCGTCCCGCTTGTGCCTTTGCCGTGAGCGGTGCCGCCCGTCGGCGGCCTTCATTGCAGGCCAGGTGTGGAGCGTTCAGCCGTGAGCTCCCCCCCCACGGGGGTGCTAAGAGAGCAGCTGGGAGACGGACTGTGGAGTGCGGCTGGCCCGGGAGACTGAGTTGCGAGCGGGCCTGTGACATTGGAATTTGGCCCGGCCGGCCTGGCACACCTGACCCCTATGAGCACAGAGGCCGACGCGGTCTGCGGGGGAACTGAGAGGACCTGCTGAAGTGAGGCAGTGCCGCGGACCGTCGAATGCCATAGTCGTAGAGGGTGAGAAGTCTGCCCTTACCGTCAGCCCTGGGGGGCGCTCCTGGCTCTGAGGTGAGGCCCCCTGCACTAACGACAACCCGACTGCAGTGCCAGCTAGGCGCGGAGACAGGATGCCTGGGACTGTGATCATTTCCAGCAGGCAGACCTCTGGCACCCACCCTTGCACAGCATCGGCTGAGAGCCCGTGCAGCCTCTGAGGCTGCGCTCAGGTGCGGGTAGGAGGCCCTGCTGTCTGGAGCACTGTCGGCAGATCTGTCCCCTTTATCCTGTGTTAAGTTGCTGGCGTCGGCGCTTCTCTGATCTTCAAGGGAGGGGCCCCCAGATCACTTTGGACCTCAGAAGTTTCTGCATCAGCACCTGCTGTGGCGTGGTAATTGCCCATGGGTTGAAGGTCCCACTGTGTCTGGGAGGAAGGGCCTGGTGGCTGCAGGGGCAAGGCGGGCTGTACATGGAGACGCTGTGAAGCGTGGGGGGTGCTGCTGGTACGTGCAGTGTGCTGGGTGCCCTAGCTCGCAGGCCCTAGAACTCGGGGTGTGCGGTGACCCTCCCACCACTGCAAGGAGAGACTGTGTGCACATGCAGTTGCGCCATATTGACCCTGAGCGGATGGCTCCACCTAGGGAGTGACCATCCCTGGCCGCACTACTGGGCTGTTCGCCATGGGCAAGGTGGACATGAAGCAGCCAAAAATCTCTTTTGACCAACAGAAAGCTTCAAAAGCTTCCACCTCCATGGGGGAAGAGCAGCCTGAAGTGACCATGGCCTCGGTGGGAACTCCTGGGCCTGATATTCGTGAAATGTTTGCGGATCTGAAACACTCCCTTTCCGCCATCGACCTGAAGATCAACTCAATGTCAGACGGCTTGGACCGACTCAGGTACAAGGTGTCGAACCACGATGAACGCCTCGCGGAAGTTGAACAGCGCACACACACGCTGGAAGATGAAGGAGCGACGACTCCGGAGAAGCTGCTCAGCATGGAGAAAGTGTTGTAGGTCATCAGAAATAAGAACAAGGACCTTGAAGCAAGGTCCCGGAGCAACAACCTGTACATCCTCGGAATCCCGGAGACTACCGTGATGTCTAGAGTAGAGGTCTTTGTAGAGGAAATGCTGCGCTCCCTCTTCAGTGACACCCTGTCGACAATGTGATTGTGGAGCAGGCTCATACATCCCTAGGCCAGCGGCCTCCCCCTGGTGCCCCGGCCTGCCCTATCATTGTGAGACTTTTAAACTATAGGGAACGAGGTACTGTGCTGCCAAAGGCCCGCGCCCTACAAGAACTTCGAGACCAGGTTAACTTGATTTCCTTCTTCCCTGACTTTACCCTGTCTGTGCAGGCTGCTCCCCGAGAATTTGTGCCGGTTAAATGAATGCTACAGCAACAGGACATCAAGTATTCACTGCTATGTCCTGGGAAACTTTGCATCCTCTACTCTGGCAAGACATTCTTCTTCACCGATCCCTAGCTCGCTGCAAAATCTGCATGCAGCATCAAGCGTTCGAGATCGGAGGTCCCTGTGAATAGGAATCACGCGGCAGAAGTCTCCCTTAACTAGAAAGATTGAAGCAACCTGTTTGTGAAAGCTCAGCGGAAGACACTTTTGCGGCCAGTCGGTTCAATTGGTGCCCTGGACCCTCTGAAATCCACGACTCTCCGAGCTCATTTGACTGCTGATGGTGAATTAGACCACCGGACTGCCCCACTTAGTGGCCCCGGTGGACATTGTTAGTCCAGTACCCAACATTTAAACATTGGGCTACGCCGAGCACCCTGGCGCCACCCCCTGGGTTGAGTCCCATATTGAAGTTTGTTGTTGACCTCTTCTGGTCTGATGTGGGTGGGGTAGATGCTCTACAGCCAAGTTGGGCGGCTGCAGTGGGTGGGGGGTGAGTTGTTGGACTACTGGGTTACCCAAGTTGGGTTGCTCTCCTCTCTCTGTGCTTTCTCTTTCTTTCTCTTCCTGTTTCTGGCTTTGAGTCAGCAGTTTTTTTTTTTTAAACAGCAGGGACTCAACTTTCGGGCAGCTGGGCCTGTGAAGCGCCACTGCTGCACACAAGGCCCCCAGGAACACACAAGGCTTAGTAAAGAAAGTAGAGAAGTGGGCATGAAAATGACATGGGTGACTGCTAAGTGGGTGCTGGGGCCGGAGCCACAGGCCTGAAAAACCTGAGGAGCTGAGCTTACTCCCACAGTACATGGAGTCCATGGCAATTTGTCAGGGCCCAGTGGCTGGAGAGGGTCAAACGGGAGAGATGTGTGTTGATCTCTGTGAGATTGGGCTCAGAACTGCCCTACATCCTGCTGACCACATCCCTAGTGTGAATGTGGTTGCTTGGAGATCAGGGAGGAGCTCCTATTGTGCGGCTCTGGGGCGGGCACAAATGAGTCATTTCCTGTGGATGCTGGTGGGGAGGACTGAATATTTTGTCACCCATCTGAGGAGTAGGGGCCTGAGCTATGTCAAGCAGACCATATGGTTGCTGTGGCACACTAACTCTGTTACCCCGGCCCAATTTGAGTGGGAGGAAAGCCTGGGGGGCCCGTTTGAGGAGGGAGTGTCTCTGCGAGGATTCTTCGCAATCATCTCACCCAGGTAACGGAGCACATAGGTAATATGGCCTCACTATCCTACCGTGAATGCTTGGTTCCAGACAGCTGGAAATTGGCACAAGTTGTCCCTATAAAAAAGAAAGCCCACATTAGTATGACACAACTGGACAATTTAAGACCAATCTCCCTCCTTCCCTTTTGCGCGAAGGTAGTAGAGAAACTGGTTAACCAACAGTTGGTGAGCTTTGTAGAGGAAAATAAACTCCTCCACGTGTCTCAATCGGGATTCAGGACCAAGCATTCGACGGAGACCGCCCTTCTTTTATCTACAGAACTGTTGCGGAGTAGGGTGGATGAGGGTCATACGGCCGCCCTGGTCCTATTGGACCTAAGTGCGGCGTTTGACACCGTATCACACCCCGTACAACTTGGTCGTTTAAGTGAGAAGGGAATAATTGGTCCTGCTCATAAGTGGTTGGTCTCCTTCCTCATGAACAGGAGATTTCAAGTGCTTTGCCCTCCATGTAAGTCCAGTATAAGATGTCTTAGACAAGGGGTTCCACAGGGCTCGATTTTGAGCCCCACATTATTTAATCTGTACATGGAACCCCTTGCCAAACTGGTAGAGTCATATGGTGTTGATATTGTCTCATATGCAGACGATACCCAACTGGTGATCAATCTGTCCCGTGATCCAGTTGTGGATGCTGAGAAATTTTCGACCTGTTTGGTGGCACTTGATGGGTGGATGAAACAGAACTACCTCCGCCTTAATGGTAATAAGACAGAGGTTCTTATTGTTGGTTCTTGTCCCTCTATCTGGACATCCGCCTGGTGGCCTGCAGAACTGGGCTCTGTCCCTGCCCCGGTGGACACAGTCAAAAACCTGGGTATATACCTGGATTCTAATCTTGCCTACACTAAACATGTTAACAATGTTGTTGGCAAATGCTATGGCATCCTGAAGGTCTTGAGGAAGATCCTTGACCTATTGCCTCCCAACTCCAGGAAAACAATGGTTCACGCATTAGTCACCTCCCATTTGGATTATGGGAATTCCCTCCTATGTGGACTCAGTAAAAAAGGCCTAATGCAGTTGCAACGCGTCCAGAACGCTGCTGCTAGGCTGGTTCTGAACCTCCCTAGGAGGGCTTCCGGGAAGCATGCTTTGCGTTGCCTACATTGGCTTCCAATTAAGGAACGCATTAAATTTAAAACTATGTGTATCACCCATCGCATAGCTCACAAAAAGGCACCTTTATATCTCCAGGATTTGCTTCCTATCTATCGTCCCTCGCGCCATCTTAGGTCAATGGGCAGCATGCTATTAGTGGTTCCTCGGATCCATAGAGCAGAGATGGGAGGTCGGTCGTTTAGATTTTTGGCCAGTAAGGACTGGAATGACCTGCCCATCGACTGGAGGATGGAACCGTCTGAAGCAAGGTTCAGACAGAGGCTGAAAACCTTTCTTTTCCCCAAAGCTAATTAGTTTAGTTTTTTCTGCAGGGCCTTGTGCTTTCCCTCTTTAGTTTGCTGATATGATGATTATTGGGATTTTCAGCGCGGGGACGCACTGTTCTTTGTGCAACCATGCGCTTAACAAATGCTATTAATAATAATAATAATAATAATAATAATAGTGTGGACATACTGCTGAGCTCAGTCAAGAGATTTGCCACCCAATTACAGACTGGGGCTTATTCATTTCAAATTTCTCCATAGACTTTATTGGATCCCGTTATGGATGTGCAGAGCGGGATTGAGCAGGAATGCAAGATGCTTGAGATGCGGCGCACCTGAGGCCTCGTTCATGCACCTGGCTTGGGAATGTGTGAATGAAGCGGAATATTGGAGCTGTGTCCCTGATGGATTGGATGAAATGTTACTGAGTAGGCTGGAGCGCTCGCCACTTACTGCTTTGCTGGGTTATGTCAAAAACCTACCATGGGAGGTAAGGCATTTGGCCGCGATGTTGCTGCTATTAGCCAAGAGGCGTGTGGCTATCTGTAGGGCCACAGGTGCAGACCGTGTAGGGACGAATGGCTTAGGGATGCTGCTTTCTGCCATCGCCAACTATCCGAGCTCTGGGAACTCATGCTGGTACAGGCCCGTCCCCATTTTGGAACCACTACAAAGGTTTTTACAAGCTCACTCGGATGATCGGGCATGCACCCCAGAAGTGGAGGGATGAGCGGCTGTGCTGACATGCGCACTGCCGGTAGGCAGTCGGCTCATGCACCGGCGCACCTGCCTCTCCAACTCAACCAGGGAACAACCCTTCCCTTCCCCCTCTCACTCCTCTCCTCTTCTTCTTCTTTCTCCTCCTCCTGTTGCATTCCATTTGAGATCCCTTCCTCTACTATATATCTCCTCCTTTTCTTTTGTGGCTAACCTGCGGCTGATGGCACCCGGACTGTTACACAGACTGGCAAGATCATATATTACCATGGACTTACAACTGCATTGAGGACTCGCTTTTCTTGCCTGGAGTATGATTACTATATAGCTGTATGTATGCATGTACAATCTTGCGCATTTATTTCTCTCCTATGTCCACCCTTTCGGGCAGTGGGCCGCAGCCTGTATCTGTTTAAAATTTATAAATAAAGTTTTTGTTTTTTTAAACATCTGGAGAAAGCAGCAGGGGCTCAACTTTCGGGCAGCTGGGCCTGTGAAGCGCCACTGCTGCACACAAGGCCCCCAGGAACACACCAGGCTTAGTAAAGAAAGTAGAGAAGTGGGCATGAAAATGACATGGGTGACTGCTAAGTGGGTGCTGGGGCCGGAGCCACAGGCCTGAAAAACCTGAGGAGCTGAGCTTACTCCCACAGTACATGGAGTCCATGGCAATTTGTCAGGGCCCAGTGGCTGGAGAGGGTCAAACGGGAGAGATGTGTGTTGATCTCTGTGAGATTGGGCTCAGAGCTGCCCTACATCCTGCTGACCACATCCCTAGTGTGAACGTGGTTGCTTGGAGATCAGGGAGGAGCTCCTATTGTGCGGCTCTGGGGCGGGCACAAATGAGTCATTTCCTGTGGATGCTGGTGGGGAGGACTGAATATTTTGTCACCCATCTGAGGAGTAGGGGCCTGAGCTATGTCAAGCAGACCATATGGTTGCTGTGGCACACTAACTCTGTACAGGTATCGGGGAGCCTCTTTTTTTAGGATGCAACACTGTGCATACCAGGCCAGCTTACGATGGGAAAAGATAGGTCCGCAAGGGAAGTGGCCACTAACACTATCACCTAATACACAACCCCACAACAGCCTTCCCAGCGTATGGTTCGACAAGAGGGGGTAGGGTCTGCTGCTGCTTCCCAGGAGTGCCAAAAGGTAACCCTCCCGAGTAGATCTACTAGCAGCCATAAATGGGTCATGTACTGCTCTGGAGCTTAAGACTGAGCCATTATCCATTAATGTTAATTTACTCAGAGCGGCTCTAAGCAGAGTAGCAGAAAAAGTGACCACGGCAGGGGGCAACACTGAAAAGTTCCAGGAGGAGGTAGCGGCTATAGAGCTGCAAATGGCCAGAATGACTATATTTATGGATGACCTGGAGGATGCAGAGGGCCGCTGCTGCCGCTGCAACATTCATAGCCTGGGTTTCCTGGACCAAGTGGAGGGGACATCGACAGAAGGTTCCCTGGAGCACATGGTCCAGTAGCAGTTGAAGACCCGGGGTCTCTCAGACATTTTTGTGATATGACAAACGCATCGCACACTTGTCACCTCTGGGAGCACCTCCTTGGGCCTTTATAGAAAAAATCTTGAACTACAGGGATTGGGACTGCAGCCTCCGAAGTGCAGGAGCAATGAAACTCACTCTTGGAGGTAAAGCAGAAGCTGAGGACCATTAATCTTAAATACATGTTGCTTTATCCCTCCAAACGTAAGGTCCTGGCTAACGGGAAGGCACACTTTTTTAATTTTAAGTATGCCAAGGAGGTTTGGGACTGGTTGGAGAAGTGGGAAAAAGTCCCTGCCGGAAAGTTGGGGACCAGGGGTTGCCCCAGGACCCAACTGGAGCAGGGAGCTTGGAGGAGCCACTTTAGGAGGGACATATCCAGGGTACCCGAGTCAGATGTGTAGAGAGTAAAATGCAGGTGGCTGAGTCGGGGCCTTTGCAGCTGACTGAGACAGGCCAACATACACCCCACCGGAGTTCCTGGTATCAGACACTCAGTCTGCCCACGCCAACTTAATCCCCGATATGAAACCTATGGCTGAGTAATGTTACAGGTTTAAGATACGTTCCGCCTCCCAGGTAGCTCCTGCATGGCACTGCGGGGGTAGAGGGCGAAGTCAAGGGGAGGGGATTGGTGGGGATCTGAGCCCCAGGTTGTCTACAAGTGGAATAGGTCGAATGGAGGCAGTGCCATGAAGCTGGGTGGACTCAGTGCTGCAGGGTCTCCAGTTGGTGGGGAATGCTGGGTCTTGGCTGTGTGGCTGCGGTGGATGGTGGGTCATGGATGTGAGTGAGGCTATCTGAGATTAACTTAAATACTAATTGGTAACCAGGCACAGAAAATAGAGAGAGCGGGTGCTCAACAGTCATATCAGGCTATAGCGATACATGCACAAATTCAATGTCGGTGCTACAAGGGGAGAGAGGTCAGTTACCCATTCAACCTCATAATACCCCAAAGCAAATGGGTTGTAACAGAAACAAATGGTCTGATAATGATCAGGTGATGAATTGTTGATTGATAAGGGTTTTCTCTTTTAAATTGGTTACTATTCAGGTTCTAGTTTTTCTGTTAGATTCTTTCTTTTGTTCTTCATTCCTAACCTAACATGTGGTGTGATGCTTGCTTTGCTCTCTTCTTCATTGACTCATTTTTCTCTCCGGATGATGGATACACTTTGGGTTTACCTACGGGTGCTGGTTCTTCACGTGTATTTGAGTTGCTTAGATTACTTTAGTAACTGCATGTTTTTCTCGTTGGTTCACAGCCTTAAAGAAGTCAATTGTGTGTTAAAACGCACGACAAAACACGTGTTGGCTGTTTTTGTGAAAATTTT
Organism: Lissotriton helveticus; assembly: GCF_964261635.1. Classification (NCBI taxonomy): domain Eukaryota; kingdom Metazoa; phylum Chordata; class Amphibia; order Caudata; family Salamandridae; genus Lissotriton; species Lissotriton helveticus. The sequence goes on along the minus strand of NC_136063.1, from coordinate 594,010,654 downwards.
ACTTCATCAAGCTGTGGAAATACTACCAGACTAATTTGGAATGAAGAATAAGGACTTTGGAACAACTTATAAAGACTCTAATACATTTAATGGATTTAAAGAAATTATAACGTGTGCTCAGGGTAGACCATTTGTTTCTAATTGAGATTAAGGCATAAATTGGGCTACTGTATGCAGCCTCTTTTCGCAGGAGTACCAGTGAAACTCTGCATCCTTGTGACACAATGCATAGAAGCTTCCGCCGGGGGGAGGTGGGAGAGGGTTCCTATCCTGGTTGGATATACAGTGGAATATGTGTGTACGTGCACATGTGAGGTGGACTTACGTAGGAAGATGGTTATGCTATGTTTCTCAGAGGAAGGGAGGAATTGTGTTATGATTGTTGTTTCATTTATAATAGATATTTTCTTATATGCATAGCTTATTGTTGTAAACAGCAGTACAGGGAAGTTTGCAGTGCTTGGATGATGTACATGTATGGGGGCCTTAAGACACTAACATGGAATGTCAGGGGAATAGGCACATGCTTCAAACGGTACAGAGTGTTATCAATTTTGAAGCGACATAGGGTGTTGAGGGGATTGGGAGGGTGCGGAAATAAGTGGAAGGGGCAGGTCCTATTCGACATACGCCAGGACGCTGCTGATATGGGTGGCTTAGGGACCCCGTTTGCTCTCACATATTTAAAAGCAGATATAGAGGGGAGGTATGTGGTTCTATAGGGCCAGCTGACGGGAGGCCTATATCCTTGGTTAACCTGTATGCTCCTAATACAGATAATGCCCAATTTTCTTTTAAGATACAGGAGATGATGGGGATGTACCTGGATGTACCGATATTGTGGTTGGGGGACTAACACTGTGTCTTGGACAGAGAGATGGGCAGATTGCCCCTTACACTTGACTAACAGATTGTCCCATAGACTTGACACAAAGCCACGGATGACTAAAGCATTGTGCGAGGTGATGAACAATCTGGGGTTATGGGATGCCTGGAGGGAACGCCGCCCGCACGATAGAGGGTTTACCTGTTACTCACCCATGCATAACACCTACAGCAGACTGGATACGATTTTACTGGCTGATGTACCACCCGGGGAATTGCCTGGGGGTGTCCCACTTGGTTCAATTTCTGTCCCACCAGTCACCTGTGTACCGTGAGTTAGCTATAGAGGAGCCGGGGACAGGCACGAATGTGGAGACTCCTGGCAGACATACTGACAGATGTAGTGGGCAGAGAGACACTATTGCATGCCCTGACAAACTACTTGGAGGTTAACTGGGCACAGCGGGTTCCTGCCAAACTGAATGGCGGCCATGCAGGTGGTTGTGCTTGGTCATTGCATTGGTCTAAGCACTGGGGTGTATAGGCAGCTCCAGAGGAAGCTGCACTAGAAGGAAAGGGAGTTGGAGTTATTGCAGAGGCAGGGTGCCCCAACACAGGAAGCCCAAATGAAGGAGTTGCCGATACAATTGAGCATCGCCGGGAAATGGGATAGGTTGGACGCATACACACGTACCCAATATAGGCAGCGCATGCACAAAGAGGGGGACAAATTGGGCAGGCTCTTGGCCTGGCTGCTGCATAGGGAAATAAACGTTCCTCCAGTACGCCATCTGAAGGATGAGACCGGCACACTGGTGACAATGAGGGAGGTGGTAGTTGAGGTGTTTCAGCGACGCCTGGATAGGATGTACTGTGGGAGCTTCCACAGTGAGTCAGATTGGGTAAAGGCGTATCTGGAGCCCACAGAGGTCACCATGGTGGGATAAATAATAGTATAGGTGCTAGAGGCAGGCATTACACTGGAAGAGAAGTGAGCGGCTCTACAGATGCTGCCATAGGCAAAGGAACCTGGGGAGTGAGGGATGGCTTCAGCATTGAATTCTATGAAAGGTTTCCAGAGGAGCAGAGGCAGAAATTGCACAAGGTGTTCTTGGGGGCTAGGGAGATATAGCAGCTTCCACGCAGCAAGAGGGAAGGGCTCATCTGTGATACCCAAGCCAGGGGGAGATGGCTTGGATCCAACAGCATATTGTCCCCTGATGATGATCAATTCTGATATTAAGATCGTATATAAACAGTTGGCCAACCAATTACGTCCTGTGATGTGTAGTTTGGTTAACCCTGATCAGTGTGGCTTCCTGCTGGGCCTCAGCACGAACTTGAATTTGAGGAGGTGGATGTGCGTTGTGCATGAGGTAGAAGGCGCCCTTGCGGAAATGGCATTGGATTCCATTGATATCGAAAAGGCATTCGATACAGTGGATTGGGTGCACCTCTTGGGAGTCATGAAGGCTATGGGTTTCGGGCCATGCTTCTGACCATAGATACAACTGCTTTATACTGATCCAGGTGCAAGGGTCAGTGGAGCATTGAGTGGAGAACTAGACAGTGATTCCCGTTGTCACCCCCACTATTTGCCCTGGCAATGGAGCCATTGGCCATTCTGGTCAAGCAGGTCATGCATAATTGGGAACTTGAGCTAGGGTGGAGTCTGCATGTGATCTCCCTTTATGCTGACGATGTCCTGATTTATATGCCAGCCCGAGATATTCCTTACCTTTATTGTTGCGGCTTTTGGAGGACTTTGGCGGGGTGTCTGGTCTGAGACTTAATTTGGCAAAGTCACTGCTGTTCCAGTTGGCGGCCCTGGTGGGAGTCCCTTCGGAGCAGCGCCCGGACTTGGTGTTGCATTGGCAACTGGGCTGGTACCGATATCTTAGAATGATAGTGGCACACATGGATGAAGAGAAATGACAGCATAATGTTGAGATCCTATTTGCTTCCCTGCAGGCATTGGTGCGGTTATGGAACACGCTGCCCCTGTCACTCATGGGCAGAATTGCTGTGGCTAAGATGCTGCTACTGCCACAGTGTTTTACACCATTCAGAATCCGCTGGGCTCTCTGCGGGCTCAATGAAGTGAACACCCTTCTCACTTCATTCCTATGGCCAGGGAAGAGGAGTAGGGTGGCTAGATCAATGTTAATGTGTTAATGAGGAGACATCTGGATGGGGGGGGGGCTTGGAGCCCCAAATCTGGGATTGTATTATTTAGAGTCCCATCTGTAGCACGCATCCCAGTGGCTGGTTGAGCGGGATAATTGGGAGAAGGACCTTATGGCAGGTATGGTGGAGGATGGTGGACTCCCGGAGATGCTGATGGTGGGCATGGGTGTACCAAGTGGGGCTCTCTACATTGTATTTGTAATTGATTTTTATATAGCGCTAATCACCGGCGGGTCTCTAAGCGCTTTCGGAGGAATAGCCAGAGGTCGTAGGCAGATGAAAGCCCCCCAGTGTGGTGAGTTTAGACAGTGTCCAATACTTCCCTAAACAGGAGCGTTTTGAGTTGTTTCCTGAATGGGAGAAGAGCCGATTCTTTAAGCAGGTGGTCGGCCAGCTGGTTCCAAAGTTGTGGGAGCAGTACGGAAAAGGCTCTACCCCCTTTAGGTGCAGTGTTGCATCTAGGGGTGGCCAGGTGGTAGGACTCAGAGGACCGCAATGTGTGTCCCGGAACATAGTTCTTCAAGCGTTCCTTAATATAGGCCGGGTCTTTACCATAGATTGCTTTATGGGCAATGCAGAGGCCTTTAAACTTTACTCTCTGCTTGATGGGAAGCCAGTGGAGTTTACCCAGCAGGGGGAGGCTTGGGCCCGTCTGGGCAACCTAAAGATCAACCTGGCTGCATCATTAGGTACTACTTGAAGTTTATTGATGAGCTTTTGGGGAAGGCCAATATACAACGCATTTCCGTAATCCAGTCTGGAAACAATTGTGGCTGACACAATTGTTTGTAGGGAGGCAGTTGAGAGGAGGGGGACAAGTTTCCGTAACTGTCTTAAAAGCCCTATGCAGGTGCCTACCACAGTACTGATTTGATTAGCCATGGAGAGCTCTTGGACCAGTTTAATGCCGTTGTGCATTAGACCGCCGCATTTTGGCAGAGGGTGGTTATGGTAGTAAATAAGGAGCTCCATTACACAGGGAGGTCCTGCGGGTGCTTTCCTGGTTTCGTCAGGTGGAGAGGGCCATGTCGTTTAAGGCATGGCATGACAAAGGCTGCAGGTTGGGGGGATTTGAATTCCAATGAAACTTTCATTCCCTATGAGGATGCAGAACAGCAATATGGCCAGCTACAGGGCAGTTTTTGCAGTATGCAGGCGTGGTTAAGATAGATACGCAAATTTGGGTTTCCTTCTCAGCTGCGCCACCAGACTTGGCAGTGTTGTGAGCGCTGCTGACGAAAGGCTCGAGCACCAAATGGTCTCCCAGATTTATAAAGCGCTTCAAGCTGATGGCATACACGGGCAGCTTTCGGTAAGGCAGGCTTGAGAGGTTGACCTGGGTACCCCACTGTCGGATAAGGAGTGGGCTAGGATCAGTGTATTGCTGAAATCAGTGTCCCTTCCTGCACATAAACAATCTTAAATGGCGATTTGTAACTTGTAATTTCTAACTTCTACGTGTGCTGCTTTGTGCAGCACACATAGAAGTTGCAACTCATCATTTTTTAAATGATTATTTAAGTGCAGGAAGGAACATCTTCCTGTACATAAACAATCATGCATGGCGTTTCACTGTTTATATGTGTGCTGCATTGTGCAGCACACATAAAAGCAGCAAAAACAAGGAGAAATAAGGGGGCAGGGCTAAGCCGGCGGCAAAGATGGCCACCAACTAGAGAACCTCGTACCATCAGCCTGGCCCAGTAGCGATTTTCCCCGGAACCAACAACGAAATCGGCACAGAAACCACAGCCGCGGACAGCGGAAGCAGCACTGGCGCTGTGGACCTGATTGCGGCGCTCCAGCCCCAGTTTAACCCGGAGTACCACCAGGGGACGTGTGGACCGGGCCTGCCGGCGCAGCAGCATCGAGCGCCTGGGCGGGCCGGCACTGCGCAGCAACCCGCAGACGATCGACAGGACCGAAACCGGCACCAACGAGACACCGGGTGAGTTGTGCGGCGCACCAGTGGTCCCCCTTACCCCCCTGTGTACGGTGTTCGCTTTTGCGCTCGGACCGGCTGCCCCGCCCCGCGACTACTGTGTTCCGGAGTCTGGCGCTGTGGGGACAGGGCCCGCACGCCAGTGACATCGGGGGCTGGGGCGCTGGTCTGGGGCTGTTGGAGAGCCTGATGGGAGGCGGTGGTGCGTTCGCTTGCTGTCTACTGTGACGCCATTACCACACGCCCACGGGGGGCCCTGCTGGATTTTATAACAATGTCTCCATACACTTGCAGGAGTAGCACTATGGGGGATTTCAGGACACCCCACACCACTAGCTAGATGCTGGCACTGCCAGGACCACGAGGCAGACCCGCACCCTAATACGGTCATTGATTTAGGCGCAGCTTCCGGCCCTGGAGCCCATAAATCTGCTTTGACTGGCCATTTGATCACCTCCATTGCTGGGAACATCGCTTACATTGAAATGCGCAGCAGAAACCTCTCACCCTGTTGTGCCCAGGCTATTCCCAATAGTGCAGAACCGGTCTCCTTGGACCACGTAATGCCTGGAGCCCACTGAAGCATCGGGACTTACTTCACTCAAGGCGCCACCTCGGAGGCATGGGTCGTAAGGACCCGAAACAGAGCATTCTGCCATGTGGAAAGACGACCGAGGGAACTGAGTCACTCCCCCCTGTGATGGCCTAAAAGGCGCCTGCTGGGGAGGTGCCAGAACCTCCCGATGCGGGCGGGCTTTAAGGCACCGGACTCTCGTTTTGACACTCTGGACCAAACCATAGCGTCCTTGGACGCCAAAGTCCAAGCACGCGACCGTCGTCTGGATGTGGTGGAAGCACGGGTATCGGACTTGGAGGATGGAACTGCCCAATCTCTGAAAAGACTAGAGCGGACAGAACGCCTGCTAAAGGAGGTAGCCATCAAGAACGAGGATTTGGAGGCACGTGGACGACACAACAACGTTCGCATCATGGGAGTCCCGGAGACAACTTCTACATGCAGCATGGACCTCTTTGTGGGGAAACTACTCACGGACCTGTCCTGGCTTTGTTGTAGAGAGAGTCCACCGGTCACTTGGCCCCAGACCAAACCCGGGCCACCCTCCAAGACTTATCATTGCAAGATTATTGAACTTCCGAGATCGCAACACCATATTGATGGCTAGAGAGCGTGGAGTGATTGAGTGGCAGGGATCCAAGTTGTCCTTCTATCCAGATTTCACTCCAATGGTTAAGGAGGCGAGACGGAAAGTTCTGGGGTTGAAGGCCACACTACGCAATCTTGGGCTTAAATATGGGATGCTATATCCAGCGAGACTGAAAGTTGACTTTGGCGGTAGGTCCAGAATCTTTGACACTCCTGCAGAGGCCCATAAATTCTGCTGCACACACAAGACGCAGGCTGCGCAGAACACTACGGGGGGTGCGCTCGCCTCCTCGCAACACAGTGGATCGGATGCTAGTGCAGACCTTTTTTCAAATTCCGGAAATTTTATGATGGTCTGATTATGTTTGATTGCATTAATAATTTGTACTGGGGGTTTCGTAATGTTTAATGTTTTTCTTTGATACGACAATTGGCCTGGCTGATTGCGAGCTGCCACCCCCCCCCCCCCGGGTATATCTCTTGTGTTTGGGTTTACTGCATTCTTGGTGGCCACTTCTTGGTCCTCGATGGTTCACCTGACGGTCCCTATGACCTTCAGGCAGGTAAACTTAGTAGGGGTTGGCCACCTTTGGGATGGAAGGTGGCTGGGTGGGGGTAGGGGGGCTAGGGACAGACCTACATGTTGTTTAGGTTGTTAATTACACTTTATGTTCACGTTGCCTATCACATCGCCATGGAGCACACGTCCTGACAGACGACGATTCACACTCTTGTTGAATGTCACGGTTAGGTATTATACAGGGGCCCTCGGCTATCAACTTCATATCTTGGAATGTCAGAGGACTTAATAACACTCGTAAGAGGAGACATGTGATCCATTATCTTATCAGGAAGAAGGTTGAATAGCGTACTTGCAAGAGACCCACCTCCCCACCACAAATTCGGCCCGTTTTGGTACTAGCTGGGGCGTGCACAGATTTTTTGCTAATTACAGCAACTACACTAGGTGCACAGCCATTTTGGTCCACAAGAGAATCCCTTTTACACTCATAGACACGGCCCAGGACCCTGAGGGCAGAAATGTTATAGTTACCGGGAATCTCTATGGCCGCAAAGTCACCCTAGTAAATGTTTATGCCCCCACTGTAGATGACCCTGACTTTTTCCACAACCTGAATGCACGGATCATGACACACGACCCCCAGGCCCTGCTTCTGGGAGGGACCTCAATTTGTTATTACATACTGTCCTGGACAGCACTTCTAAAGCACCAGACGCCAAGCCGCGGGCTAGGCGCACCTTGAGGGACCTCTCTGAGCAACATGCATTAATCGATATTGGTCGACAACATGACCCCACCCTCACTAAATACACCCATCACTCTGACCCACACGGAACCGGGTCCAGGATAGATTATTGGCTGATCTCTCCCATGGTTGCGGGCTGGTTTCACTCCCACACCACGCTCCCATGCACATACTCTGACCACTCACCGATAGTTCTGCACTTACTACTCCCAGAACCAGAAGGGCATGAGATGCAGTGGCGTTTTCCTAGTAGAGCCCTCCAAGACGAACCGTTCAAGCTTGAAATTCGGTAAGCGATAGAGGACTATTTTGAACTCAACATTGGCTCAGTGGACACCTTGGCAGTACTGTGGGAGGGATGTAAGGCAGTTATAAGGGGAGTGTGTATCTCTAAACAGGGGGTACTCAGAGACCGCAGACTAACGATGAGCCGCATCGAGCGTGAAATAGCTGTGTTGGACTCCCAAATGACGAGACTTCCTGACACAGTAACACAGACTGCGCGACTTGCACTGCTAACGGAATACAGGGACACAGCGGATCAGGAGATTCTGTACATGGGGAAATACCACACGACAAGGAGATATGGGGAGGGTGAGCGACCACGCAGAGTATTGGCACACATGCTTAGGCCACCTTACAATAAAAGTTACATCACCGAATTGCAATCGGCCGCCGGAACCTCTCTCACTTCTACAGTGGCCATCTGGGACGAATCCTTAGACTATTATACTACACTTTACACGTCTAGGGCAGACCCCGACAGTACGGCACAGACCGCATACTTACACGAGATTGCTTTGGTGTTTTTGGAAAAGTACATGTTAGACTTTATGGCAGAGCCAATATCCGTCGATGATGTGATACTAGCTATAGACACCCTACGGAGATCCACTGCCCCGGGATTGGATGGTTTTACCAGAGACTTTTATAAAGAGTTCAAGGACATTTTGGCCCCCCAGTTAATTGAAGTATATGCAGAGGTGTTGGAGAAGCAGAGTCTCCCCCCCACAATGCGGGAGGCTGTGATTATCCTGCTTCAGAAGCCGGGCAAGGTTCCCAAACAATGTGGCTCTTACCGGCCGCTGTCCTTATTGAATTTGGACTACAAGATTTTGGCGAAAGTGCTCACCAACAAGATTTCACAACTAATGGAGTATATTATTTCATCAGTACAGTCTGGCTTTGTACCCAAACGCTTGACATCCTTGAGCCTCCGGATGCTGTTTACCGTGCTGCAAAGAATACAACCTGAGGTGCCGACCGCGGCGGTGCTGCTTGACGCTGAAAAAGCGTTTGATTCCTTAGAGTGGCCATTTCTAGTGGAAGTGATGCAGCGAATGGGTCTACCCTATTGCTTCATCGCAACACTCTCCTTATTATACAGAGGCCCATCGGCACGGCTTCACCTGAATGGCACGCTGTCCACGCCATTTCGTTTATACCGAGGGACTAGACAGGGATGCCCTCTGTCTCCCCTACTGTTCATTCTCACAATGGACCAGTTAATTAGACACTTCCAAGAGTGCCATCTGCATAGAGGCTTACAGTTCAGCACAGGCCCACTATTAGCTTCCCTGTATGCGGACGATACCATCCTGTATGTCCGGGATCCCCACTTAAACTTGGCTCCCCTGATTCTGGAAATCATATTCATACTAACAGAGCACAGTCCAATGGGATTGCGAATTCCAGCTTGAATGGTGCCACGATTCGGTGAAATATTTGGGAGTTCATATCCACCTGGACACCGCTCAGATGATACGCTTAAACTATGGTCAGACCTTTCAAAAATTAGAGGCACAAGTGGACGGCTGGCTGAAATTACCAATCAATCAATCAATCATGCCATTTGTATAGCGCACTACTCACCCAGGAGGGTCTCAAGGCGCTTGGGGGGAGGGGTATGCTACTGCTCGAACAGCCAGGTCTTGAGTTGTTTCCTGAAGGAGAGAAGGTCCTGGGTCAGCCGAAGGTGGATGGGGAGGGAGTTCCAAGTCTTGGCAGCCAGGTAAGAGAAGGATCTTCCTCCGGCGGTGGCTCTTCGGATGCGTGGTACGGCTGCGAGGGCGAGGCTGGTGGACCGTAGCTGGCGGGTGGGCGTGTAGAAGGTCAGGCGGTCGTTGAGGTACTTGGGGCCCAGGTCGTGGAGAGACTTGTGTGCGTGGGTGAGGAGCCGGAACGTGATCCTCTTGTCGACGGGGAGCCACTGCAGGTTCCTCAGGTGGCTGGAGATGTGGCTGCGTCGGGGGACATCCAGGATGCGTCGGGCGGAGGCGTTCTGGATGCGCTGGAGTCTTTTCTGTAGCTTGGCTGTGGTTCCGGCGTAGAGGGCGTTTCCGTAGTCCAGTCGGCTGGTGACGAGTGCCTGGGTGACAGTCTTCCTGGTCTCGGTCGGGATCCAGCAGAAGATCTTGCGAAGCATACGCAGGGTGTTGAAGCATGATGAGGAGACGGCGTTGACTTGTCTGGTCATCGAGAGGGAGGGGTCCAGGATGAAGCCCAGGTTGCGTGCGTGGTCGGTTGGCTTGGGTGCGGTGCCCAGGGCTGGGGGCCACCAGGAGTCGTCCCAGGCAGAGGGCGAAGATCCCAGGATGAGGACTTCCGTCTTGTCAGAGTTCAGTTTCAGGCGGCTGTCCTTCATCCACTCGGCGACGTCTTTCATCCCATTATCACTGGCGGGCAGGGTGGCTATATTGAAAATGGTGGTTCTCCCCAAATTTTGATCTTTTTTTAATAACATCGTTGTGCCCCTGTCGTACGTTTTTTTTCGCGCTCTACGGTTACTTATGATCCGACTGGTATGGGGTGGAAAATGACCCCGCGTTCACTGGTCCATTCTGACCCTGCCATACGATAGAGGGGGCTTTAACGTTCCAGACTTTCAATTGTACTACTTGGTGGCACAGTACCTTGTTCTCCCTGACAAACTGTGTGAGGTACTGCCGGGTGGTTTTCCACTGGACACACGTGACATTCAGACGGTGTCCATGACTACTTGCGCATGGGAAAAAATAAGGAAGCGTACGGGTGCTACATTTCTGTACTCCTCCGCATTACCAATACCCAATGCTAGATGGTTTCCGATCACGGGAGAGGGCACTGTACAGCGTGCTGGCATAACTAGTAAATCAGTAAATAGTTATCAAGGAACCCCTGATTACATTGGATTTAGGATTCCTAGGTCAGGGAAAAAACAACTGATCAATAGGTGACAACCTAGGCAATCATAATACAGATTTTAAAAGATTTAAAAATTTAAAAAGGGAAAAAATGGGCTACCAATGAATTCAAATTCTGATATTTATTTACACAAGTATTAAAAAATTAACACAAAATTATGTATACATAAAATGGACAACAAAGCAGTAGAACATAGAAAAGAATTTATAAACATCATAAATCACAACTCATTTATACAAAATTCATTTAAAACAAATGAAATGGCCTAATAATTCTCGACGCGCGTTTCGGCGACCAGCGCCTTCTTCTGCAGAAGCCAAATATGTTTATCTAAATACAAAGAATTAAAACACAGAAAACAAAACACAAATAGTTATAATCCGTTCTAAAGCAAAATGACAACATCAACATGATAAAAAACAACACGTTTTCAAAATGGCAGCATCATTTAACCAATTTCACAAGGACATACTACTTCATTTCCTGTATATCTCCAGTGGTAAAATATAACGATGGGAGAACAGAATAACCTAGAGTTTTTATATAGAAATTAATGCCAAGCTTTCTGTCATGAGCTGAAGAAAATAGAGGATGATCAATTCCTCCAGTAACATGTTTCCACATTTATCTTTTAATTTAGAGGAGAACTAATTATCGAAAGTATTTATATTTGCTTTTGAGCTTTTGTTTCTGGTTAGTGCAGAATAATTTCGTTCATATACTTACACTTCAAAACGATAAATCAAATAAAAGGTAAAGGTTGGGCTGCCTCAAATGATTTCCTTTCTTTAGAGAATTTCTTTCATTTGATCAAAGGTATTCACACGGGCAACTGATTGGACACTGGGGATATAGAAAAATGATAACTGATAATCGCAAGGTTCCATTTACTATTGATGGTCACTTTTTCATTTTAATAAATGTATACAATATCAAAAAAAGGCCTTACACACATAATTACCATAAATTGATGTCTATTTCGAATATCACGATACAGCGGATGAAAACGCAACTTTTCTCTGCTATAAAGGTTTGTATTAATTTTATGGTCGTTCTTTGAAGCCAGATCTGGATAGGTCAAAAGAAAAAGACCGAAAATGAACCAGAAAACAAGATGAGTGACCTGTTGTTTTATTTTATTCTGGTTTAGATTTATTCTGTTTAGTTTTGCAACTAGTACCTGATAAAATAGATTGGATAATGTGCGATTCTCGCCGTCAAAAGAACAGGGTTAAAAGCTCTGAGTACGATGTATGCACTTGTAGGTCCCTGTAGGAAACAATTGCGAAAACTTTTTAGGAATGCAGTACCATCTAACTAACTGCGTCTGTTCATTAATGAAAAGTATTCTAAAAAGGCAGGTTAGGGATGTACCTGTATAGATATCAATGTAGCTTTATATGTGTAACTTCTCCTGATATGGGGAGGTTCCTTTCTTTTAGTTTCCTGAGGGGGTTACAAAGAGATACGCAGAGTTAATTTTTATCGGCTATAAGAACAGCTAATCTGAGGTTTCGTCTGACAGAGTCATAGTAGACTCGAAGAGCACGTTACTCTCACCTTTTAGTATGTTTTGCGGTAGGGCTTAAAAATCCGACGGCGAGAAACACGGTCACAGCGGCTTCAATCGTCACAGGGCGGTGTAACTGACGATAGAAAGGGGCATGTTTATATAGCGGTCTTAAATGAGACTATCTCATTCAGCTGTGCGGCCGCTGTCGTCATCGAACATGCGACCAAAGTTCACATAGAGCAAGCAAACAAAACAAAAACGGGACTGTTCCTTAATGTCCACGCTATAGTCTAAGTAAACCAGGTTATAACAACCCGATCCGCACATCATGCAATGATCGCAATTATGTGGGTCATTATGTTCAAACATTTGTCCTAAGTGATCTAAAAGGGGAGACAGAATACAGACTATTCTTAGGTGTCTACGTACTAACTAAAGTCAAACGTGAATGAAAAATGAAAAATGAAAACAGAATATGAGACAGACTGTACTGCCGATCTGATGCATGCGGTAATAATCCGCATGCAGATCTGACACCAGATTTGGACCTTATGAATGACTTAAGATGGTGTGTACAATATATTACCACACTAAAGGAAAGGTTCTTATTTCACCTTGGCATATGTTGCGCTTTGTCAAGAATAAGCACTAGGGAGACAGCATCCGAATTATCTTTTAATATTGATATATGAGGAGTGCTTTCATCAAACTAATTAAATCCTCTTATGCATATAATATATAGAGTATTATTGTTCATGGGTGCCTATATATACTCAAAGTCATCAGTTTTACTAACAGATGGCATTTTCCCACGGGATTTCACTATTCAAACCTCTCCGAAAGAAATCAAAAACAAAAATCCAAAATACCTCTCTCTTTTTTCTTATCATTGCGCCACCTTGGGAGTCAGGTATTTTAATTTTTTCAAGTATCCGCCACTTGATTTCTTTTGGACCATGGTTTTTTTCTAAGAAATGTTTGACCATGGGAGCAGTGATTTTTTTAGTTTTAATAGCAGAGCGATGCTCAGTTAGGCGGGTTTGGATTGTTCTTGAAGTCTCTCCTATATAGCTAAGGAGGCATGGACACTGGATGAGATAAATCACATTAGAGGATTTACAGTTCCACATTTCTTGTGCTTTAGTCGTGTGTCCATCGTAAGAGAATTCGTCACCTGTGAGAATATTTCCACATGATCCACAGGAGGAACATGGAAACGTTCCTTTAATGGGATTATTTGTTAGAATTGATCTCTGCACGTGATTCAATTCCGTTTTAGGAGTTTTAAATCGTGAGTGCACAATGTGTTCTTCGATGTTCTTGTTTCGTTTATGTGCAAAAAGTGGCTTAACCAGTTTTTGCTCTCTTGAGCAGTTACTGTTCAGAATATGCCAATTAGAGGTAATAATCTGCTTAACTTTGGCATTTACAGTAGAGTGTTTTGTAATGCAGACAACTTGTTCATTTTTTCCAGGTGTTTTCGTCCTTAGCAAGCAATCGCGATCATAATATCGTGCTCTTTTGTACGAATGCCTTACCAATCGGTGAGGATAGCCTCTTTCAATAAATTTTGATCTCATAATTACAGCTTGCTTATCAAAATCAGCTAGATCCGTACAGTTGCGTCTGACGCGTACAAATTGGTAGAAAGGGATGCTATCTTTCTGTGACCTAGGGTGAAAACTTTTGTAATGTAAGAGGGTGTTTCTAGATGTCGGTTTGGTATCAACTTTCAGTTCTCCGTGGTTGTTCATTATCACTATATCAAGAAACTCTACTCTTTCATTACTAATCTGAGTGGTAAAGTGTAGGTTCTGATCAGCCGCATTTATCCAGGCAATGAATTCCTCTAGAGTTTCTCTCCCATCGGTCCAGACAAAAAATATATCATCAATATATCTGGACCAATGGAGATTGACTCAAAGAAGGGAGCTGCTTCATTCTGGATATGTTTCTTTTCAAATGCAGCCATGAAAATATTGGCCACTGATGGGGCTACCGAGGCCCCCATACTTACTCCTTTGATTTGCCTATATATGTGAGTGCCGAATTCAAAATTATTTTCTGTCAAAACTATTTGTAGACAGGCTAGCACAAAGGTTACTGGGCAAGGAATGTTATGCTGTTCAATAAACCATTTGGTAGTCTTCATTGCCTCTGACAGAGGGATATTACTATATAATGATTCAACATCCATAGTAACTAATAGATCTTGATTGGAGTTGAATATTAAACCCTCAGTTTTAGCAATTATTTGGCCTGTATCACGGATGTATGAATCAATTTTAGGTATAAAAGGACGTAAAAATTGTCCACATATTTGGACAGTGGTTCAGTTATTGTACCGATGGTCGAGACTATCGGACGATAGGGGGGGTCATTTTGGCTCTTATGCACTTTTGGTAAGCCGTATATACATGCCATTTTGTTCTGGTGGTGATTTAAGAATTCATATTCTTTTACCGAGATATCTCCATCCTCTAGAGCTTGCTTAGTTAACGATTGAATTCTTTTGGATAGAGGTAGGGCGGAATATTTCTTGATAGGAATATAGAACTCTGTATTACTAAGCATTTTAAGCATATTGGTCTCATATTGAGCAGTGTCTATAATCACTATTCCCCCTCCTTTGTCACATCCTTTGATGGTTAGATTTTCATCACGTGAGAGGGAGGATAAGGCTTGATGTTCAGCTTTATTTAAATTGTATATAGGCTTTGGAATAAATTGTAGTGCATGGTCTACTTTTTTTAGGACTACTAACTCAAAGGTAGCCACTTCTGGTCCCAGCTGTTCTAGGGAAGGACTGAAAGTGGACGGAAGACTGCGTGGTTTTATAGAGTTATTATATTCTTCCACTTCATTATTTAAAACAAAGAATTTTTTTAGGCGAATCTTACGAAAAAAGGAAATGATATCGCAATAAAGTTCAAACAGGTTAAGGGAGGAAAGGGGAACATAAGATAAACCTTTAGATAATACTCTAATGCTGGAGTCATCTAAAGCAGTTTTACTTAAGTTAAAGATGGGAATTACATGCCTGGTTTCCAGTACTGGCGATTCCTGGTCTCTCGTACAAATTGAGGTTCCTCTTGTTGATGATGGTGTTGGGGTTTGTAATTCCCTCTGGGCACACCCTGAAATCGAACTCTCGGGCGCCCACGACCCATCCCGCGATTCCCTAAAAAAGGCTGTCTGCGGTTGCCTCTCCCTTGGGTGAGGTTGTGAGTACTTTCAGATTCATAATATCCCTCATTATTCTCATTCTCAGAGTCTGATGTTTCAGAGAATGTATTTACACATTGTTGTTGTACTTTATTTGTTGTTGTTGTTCTTTATTCTCTTCAAGGTAGTGATTTTGTTGGTAAAAATCTGGTCTCAGGTAGGGGTAAGTGTTTTCAATCGAGGCAAACCTCTTGTCTTTCAGCAATTTGTCATTTTTTCTTTTATCTAAGTAGGCGGAAAATGACACAAGTTCTTTGTTACATTCCTCGATTTTCTTTATAGATTCTTCTATCTGACTATTATTTTTTATTTTATCTTCTAATTCGTCAATCTCTGTTCTTACTTCAATCGCTAATTCCTTTGCCATCTCTACAATAAGCATCATTAAATCGCGTGAGCACCTACTCGCGATTCTACTCCATTTGTCTAAAAAGGCTTTGGAGTGAACAAAGAGACCAGGAATATTTCGAACACGGAGCCCCATGGGGATAATGCCCAACCTGAGGTAGGCTAACATAAATTCCCCATGTGCCTCGATGCGTTTGAGTTTCTTTTTTAATTCTATAAGTTTTTTATATCATCGTTATTATAATTAGGTCCTTTAGAAGTATTGCCAAAAGGAGTGGACATACCTACGAGTGTCTCGAATTCTTCATCGGTAAAACCGAATGTCTTTTGTAAAGCCATGGATAAGAGATGGATAAAGGGGTTCGGAAATATTCGAATATCTGTATCAAGAGATAAACAAGGAAATGAAGCAACAGTGAATTAATTATAAAAAAATATATATAAAAGTTAAATACAATACATTCAAAGTGGAAAAGCCCTGCACAGACAAGCTGTGGGAAAATAGTAAATAGTTATCAAGGACCCCCTGATTACATTGGATTTAGGATTCCTAGGTCAGGGAAAAAACAACTGATCAATAGGTAACAACCTAGGCAATCATAATACAGATTTTAAAAGATTACCACTGGAGATATACAGGAAATGAAGTAGTATGTCCTTGTGAAATTGGTTAAATGAAGCTGCCATTTTGAAAACGTGTTGTTTTTTATCATGTTGATGTTGTCATTTTTCTTTAGAACGGATTATAACTATTTGTGTTTTGTTTTCTGTGTTTTAATTCTTTGTATTTAGATAAACATATTTGGCTTCTCCAGAAGGCGGCGCTGGTCGCCGAAACGCGCGTCGAGAATTATTAGGCCATTTCATTTGTTTTAAATGAATTTTGTATAAATGAGTTGTGATTTATGATGTTTATAAATTCTTTTTTATGTTCTACTGCTTCGTTGTCCATTTTATGTATATATAATTTTGTGTTCATTTTTTAATACTTGTGTAAATAAATATCAGAATTTGAATTCATTGGTAGCCCATTTTTTCCCTTTTTTAATTTTAAAATCTTTTAAAATCAGTATTATGATTGCCTAGGTTGCTACCTATTGATCAACAACTATTAAATCATAAAGTTAAACATACAAAATAAACTACAAAAAGTCACTTCTCTTAAATATCAATACAAAATACTCAAAGGAAACATATAACACAAATACAAACATTATATAGATATTTTAAAATGTAATATCAAAAACATATCTAACAAGCATTTACAATGCAACGGTCTCGCCTTTGCAAAAGTTAGAGCTATTGGCATTGTAAATGACAAAATGGTTATTTCTGTTTTGGTTTTGAAAACAGATAAATAAATGGCATTGTCATTTACAATGCCAATAGCTTAATCTCTCGCAAATGCCCCACACAAACACACAGACCCACACACAGAGCCACACACACACACAGAGCCACACACACAGAGAGAGCCACACACACACAGCCACACACACACACACAAAGAGCCACACACACACAGCACACACAGAGCCACACACACACACAGCACACACAGAGCCACACACACACAGCCACACACACACACAGCCACACACACACACACACAGAGCTACACACACACACACAGACACACACAGCCACACACACACACACACAGAGCCACACACACCCACACACACAGCCACAGCGTCTTAGGCTTATCACACTGTAGTAATGCGCTTTACAATTGTTTATTTATTGATGTATTTATGCATTTTTATATAGCGTGAACTTAAAAGTGACTTTTCATTCCAGGTTATATACATAGAACAGCGTAAATCGTGTGGCACCTGATGGGCTGTGGGGGAGTTGTTGGATAATATGCCTCTTAAAGTGGTGCTTGCTTGTTAATATGGCTTACGAAGGCGGGGGCGGGGGTGGGACGCAGGCGTGTAGTGTTGATGTGTTTCTAGCGGGGTTAGGTTAGCTATCCTGAGTAGAGGTGCTATCTTCGATTTTTGTGTGTGTGTGTATGTGTGTGTTTTTTTAAAGATGGTGGGCGTTCAGTCGAGACATATATGATTAGGGGGAAGTTGTAACCAGAGTGGGGGTTACATCGGTCTTGTAAGAGATGGTGGTTGCCCAAGGTACTGGCCGCGTCTTTGGGGAAGTACGGGTAGCTCACTACAGGGGGCAGGTGTACAGCTAATCAATCTCGGGGGAAGGGGTCTACATCGCTCGTTATAAGGATCCCTCCGTTACCTGTGGGAATAATGTCGACAGGCCGGTTCGATCTCCCCACTGAGAGAACGCACTCCCAACGCGACCAAGTGCGCACCAGATTTCCCATCAGCCCTGCAGAAACTGCGCACAAGGGACCAAAAAAAGCCCCGCCCACAAAGGGACCTGCAAAACACGGAGTCTAACCATGCCTACTCTGGCCCACTATCTTCAATACAAATAACACACTCTGACCACCCCCCTAAGCTTCCATAGCTTTCAGGCCATCACTGCCACTGCACAATATAGTACCAAAAAGATGACAGGCGAGGCAGACAAGCTGGGCTTTTCCTATGGCCCTACAAAGTACACACACACATGCACACACATCTCTGCAGTGGGGTTATTCGCCCTCTGAGCTAGCTCACAAGGATCACGAGATGTGACACCACATTCTGCAGGTGGCGTGGCATGCAATCAGCGCACACCCGAGAGAGAGGTTACATGGAACGCTCCCCTCCAGGATACAGCTGCCTTGGCATTTGCATGCTTCTCTCGGCTGATTTGCAGAGGCCCAGATGTTTGTGAGCCCTGGAAACAGTCCGATCCTCTGCGGGGAGTGGCGCCCAGAGAGCTCAGCTAGAGCTGGCTGGCGCGTGGCAGCCCTGGTCACGTCACGGCCGCTCCCCGCAGATGACGCACGCGGATGCTGCAGGAGACCGATCACAGAGTGCGTGCCACTGTGGGTGTCGCATGGCTGCCTGGCCCAGCGGGGCCCGCCCGCCCGTCTCTGCTCCGTGTCCTGCTTTCACAAGCCCAGTAAACACACTCGGGCCTTTATAGAACAACAGGGTTTCTCACACAGCTCCATCACCCCGAACCGAGCAGGCAGGCGGCGCACAAAGCCTGTCCCGCATCCATGTCCACAGCATCCACATAAGATAACTTGGATGCAGCGAGTCTAAACTGGTAGCTTCGTCGGGTGCACTCACGTATAATGCATCTAATCTGGTGTCCAAACATGGTTATGCATTTACATGCAGAGATTCAAAACTGGTCTACACATGCGGTATATTTTCGTGGAGGGAACCTACACGTTTGTATCTAAGCCTCGTCCTTTTCAGACTTGGGGGCGTGTTTTTGACTGAGGACGTCACTGAGAGAAAGACACGAAAAAACACGCCCCCCAATCCGAAAAAGACGGGGCTTAGATCGTCACTGGGACCTCTTCTCCAATGGCTGGCCATCGTTTAGGAGGCCAGCCAATGGAGAAGAGGGGCGGGGTTAACCTCGCTACTAAGAGACATTAAATCTCGCCAGCGAGACTGCGCATGTGCGCAGCCTACGCTAGCCGAGACCTAAAAATACTAAAAGAAATACAAAAAATGTAAAACATTCGAATAATATAATATATAAAAAATTATAATAAATAAAAGTATATGTGTAATACTAACAAAATACATTTGAATAAAAAAACATTTAAATACATTTTAAAAAATAAATAAATAATTACAATTCGAACTCCATTTAACATATGATTTAAATAAATACACTATTATAACACTGTGCAAACAAAATGTGTAAAAGCACATAATTAAAGGAAAATAAAATGTTCTATTCGCACTCCAACCTAAGCAAGTGGGGAATGTATTTCACTATGGAGGGGTTCTGATGTATTATTCTCACTCCAATGTAGACAAAAGTAGGGAAAGTCTTTAACTTTGGAGGGATCAGATTAACTATACCCCGTCCAACCCAAGCAACAGTAGAGAATGTGTTGGATTTTTCAGGGGTCAGATTTACTCTTTCCACTCTAGCATAAGCAAAAGGGAAAGTGTTGTATATTAGAGGGGTCAGCTTTGCTAGCCTCACTTTCCATTCAAACGTAAGCATCAGCAGTGAAAGTTTTTGACTCTGAAAGGGTCAGATTTGCTATTCCAACTCTGATGTAAACAAAAGTAGGAAACATGTTGGACTTTAAAGAAGTCAAATTTACTATTCCCACACCAAACAAAGCAACAGTAGGGAAAGTGTTGGATTTTGGAGCAATCCGATTCACTATTCCAACGCCAAAATGGGCAGCATTGGTTAAAGTGTTGAACATTATAGGAGTTAGATGTATTAGTCCCATTCCATCCTAGGCAATTGTAAGGGAAGTATTGTACTTTGGAGCGGTCAAATTTACTATTCTCACTCCAACATAATCAAAAGCAGAAAATGTGTTGGAATTTGGAGAGGTTATAAAGAAAGGTTTGGACTTTGAGGAGTCAGATTTATTATTCCCACTCCAATCTGAGTAGAAGCGAAGAACATATTGTACGTTGGAGGGATCATATTTACTATTCCCACTCCAAACTGAGCAACATTGGTGGAAAAAAAGGTACTACAAAGTTCTGTAGATCTGTCTCCTAAGTATCACTTAAGGATTCATACAGAGTATAAAAGTGCCTGGTGAACGTCTATGCATTTGGCACATTCCCCTCGATCAGAGCCCTCTTTCCATCTTGTATGGAACTCGCTTGTTAAGACTTGTCCCATTGGCAAAGCCATGCACTCAGTTTTCCTGCCTTGTTTCCTATTTCCTATTTCATTTAGTCCCTTTTGGATGGTGAAATATTGGGTTAGTGCAGCATCTTCATCCAATGCGTGGCACTCTATGCTTTTCAATTGCAGACTGTGAAGTATTGCAGGGACTTTATTTAAGAATGTGCCTTTTCTGAAACTAGGATTTCCCTCTCAGTCACTGTGGCCTCACTCTACTTTACCTTCCTCTTAGTAGTGACTTTGGAGATCACAGAGCCTCTAATGACTCCCTTGTGTTCTTCCCACAACACTGCCTCTGAGTCGACTGACCCCATGTTTTTCTGAAACAAGTTGTCCGCAGCTCCCCAGAGCCTATAGGTCACTGTTTTATCCTTCATGAATCTAATTTCTGCCCTATAGTTGTACTCGGTGCCTCGAATAAGATTTCACACAGACGAAGACCAAGTTCATTGAATCTGTGTGTTCTGGGCTGTGAAACAAGCAGATAAACACTTTCAGAAAAAGACATACAAGTCCCGGAGTAGTAAGTGTATCTTCTGTCAGTGAGATGTGACTCACTCCAAAAAAATCACAAAGCCCAAATGTCAATACAAATGTACTCAGTCGCATGTCCCCTTTGAGTACTTCCCCTCTCTTCCCTGTTCTGGCTATGCTAATATCAGTTATTAAATTCAAGTCTCCCCCCCACTCCAATAATTGTGGCTCCACCCTCTCCAGGAGTTGCAGCAACATGGTGTTAACATGCTCAAGGGTAAGTATGTGCAGCATCAGGAGCAAATGCGCAAACATCAATGTCATATGTTGCCAACTCCAAACTCATGTTACCAATACATAGCAGCCCGGACCGTCAGCCATTTTCCATACCAGGATGGAGGGACCTGATCTGTTCACCAGGATAGCCACTCCCCTTGATCCAGCAGTATACCCCACTTGTAACACAAACGTATTGTGTTCCTTCCTCAAAATATACAATTGCAACCCTTGAGATGGGCCTTCTGTAGGAGGGCCACATCCATTTTATGCCTCAATATCATGCCAAAGAGGAGCACAAACATTATCTTATCTGCTCCACATTCCATGAATCTATCAATCTATCACAAGAGTCTCTAACCTGTTCTCACCTCAAATCATCAGATGCAAGTCTAAATCTACCCTCATCCATAGTAAGATTCCCCCTCCAGCCCCAGCGACTTGCAGCCTGACCTGAACATGTGACAGCCAAATAACTAACATAAGAACTTTCCAATAAACCTCTTACCTACATCCTTCTCTGCTAAGTTGTGGGCTTAACCCCTTCGCTGTGGGGGTAATTCCCCCTCTGTGCTGGGGGGGCGCGCACAGCGCCCCCATGCTAATGACGAGCTCAGCTCGTCATGAGCCATGGTGCTCCTGTGCTCATGACGAGCTGAGATCGTCACAGGTGCACCGGCTCCCGTGGAACAATCAGCACAGCAGAGGAATTCTCCCCACACTCGAGCGTTCCACGGGCCATGACGAGCTGAGCTCGTCATGAGCACCGGAGCGCCGTGGCTCATGACGAGTTCAGCTCGTTATGAGCATGGGAGGGGTTAAAACTGTCCTTTTCCCAAATTCAAGTTGTGCCTTTCACCCAAACAGGTCCATAGCACTATGGAGAACCCCTTTACTACAGATGTTGCTAAATGGGGTGAGCAGAGGAAAAGGCCTCTCACCCCTGAAAACCTAGTAACTCCAGAATCTACACCATGCAATAGATTAACCAATACCTCAATGTGGTGTTACATATTTATTAAGATGCAGCCTAACCCTCCTTAAATGGACCGCCTGAGGATGAAAAGTAAGAAAATAATGCAACATTAACTTACCGTCCATCAGTGAGGGTGAGTGATAGGCAAAAATATGAGTTACAGCCTCAGACTTGAACCACATCATCAAGGGCATCTACCTCCTCAGTCTGGTCATCGCCATCAGTGGCCTGCTCTAAAACATTAGGGGACAGCACAGCATAGGAAGTCATCTATGTTGTTCCATTACAGCCCCCAGGCTTTCTACTGTGTGTTTTGCCATCTTCCAGTGCAGGCTTTCTGGTGCTTGGTACCGTATCAAGTCTACAGCCAGGCCTACATCCAATCCCAGACATCAGTCGAGGAGACAAAGTGCCAGTTTCTCCCATCTAGCATAACCCTCAACCATGCCGGGAACAGCATTATATATTTCATACTTATATTCCTGAGCTCTCGCCTAACACATCAAAGGGTCTCTGCTGATTATGCACTGCCTGATTGAAATCATGGAAGAAAAGAATGTGGAGGGAACAGACTTTTAAGGGCTCTGCTCCTACGCTGCCTAATGAATAACATCTCTATTTCAGAAGTTGAATAATTGAGCAGGTATCAGTGTGAGATGAGTGCCAGGTCTAGGTGGGGGCACTTTGGCCCTATGCACCCTCTCAAATTAAAACAAACATGCAAAGACCCCTAGGTTAAAGCAGTTTCATGATCAGGCATTCAACGTACAGATCCACAGACTCAGTCCCTCCACTCTCTCTGAAACTTCCACAATCCAGATATTATTTATGAAGGAGCAACCATCCACGCCCTCAGTCTTCACTGACAGTCATCTTATTTTCATGCGCGGTTTTCAATTGCAGGCTGTGAAGTAAAGGAAAGTCTTTGTCCAACAAGTGTCACTTTTCTAAAACCAGGATTCCCCTCTCAATTGTTGTGGCCTTTCATCCTACGAACATCAGAGAAGTGATCAGCAACCATCTTCTCTGTCACTCCCACTCTTTCAGACATCTTCCAAGGATCAGTGTGGATAAGGTTAACCTCAACAGCAATCAGGTCTACCTTCTGCTCCATTACCATTTTTGAGTCTTTCACAGCCTCAAAACAACCTTCTTTAAGGCACTGGGATAGGCTGGTGTATTTGGCCATGGCATTTGACCCATTGTAGAGGTGTTCTGCCTCACCTGTGATTGCTTCCTCATGAAGAAGTAATTTTCAACCCAGTCCTGATGCAAGAACTCCACCAACTTTCACTGCCTATGTCTCCAAGAAAGATTTTGCTTCGCTGTGAGGGCTCCCTGCTAGACCTGTCAGCCTTATGGTGGTCTTCCCCCAAAAATGTTGCTTTCCTCCTCTTATTTTTGCTAATCTAATTTTTGCTGACCTTGGGACTCTGCACACTATACCACTACTAACCAATGCTAAAATGCATGTGCTCACTCCTTAAAACATGATAACATTGACCTATCTCCCAAGTGGCATATTTAATTTACTTATAAGTCCCTAGTAAAGTGGTACTACATGTAACATTCCTTTTTGACATGCATTTATAAACAAATAATGCAACAATTCACAAAACAATAGACCATGAAACATAAATCAAAAAAAGTGACGTACTGACGTGTTGGAAGAAACGAGTTTGAGAGCAGACGGTTTAATGAACAGACAAACCGAACGACTAAGTAAAAAGGTACGACGTGCCACTTTCTTCAGCATGTGATCAATCACAGACATGTAACAACCATAATGTTAATTTGTAGGAGCAATTCGAACATTTCAATAACGTCTTGAGTGGGGAAGAAAGAAATGTACCCCTAGAACAGTTCACCACAGCTTCAAAAAAGCATCTCGCTTAAGGTAAACTTGTCAATATAGAGTTGGATGGCACTATGAGAGTAGAGGTTTTTCACACACATTAACACAGTTTTTGACTGTATATTTTTCATTTAGAAGGAATCTACACCAAAGTCAATTCTGAAATAACAGAGGCCCTGATGAGAGTTCCTTGAGTCGCATTGGAACTCGAA
This sequence comes from Lissotriton helveticus, assembly GCF_964261635.1. Classification (NCBI taxonomy): domain Eukaryota; kingdom Metazoa; phylum Chordata; class Amphibia; order Caudata; family Salamandridae; genus Lissotriton; species Lissotriton helveticus. The sequence continues at coordinate 593,986,456 of NC_136063.1, read as the reverse complement.
ACGCGTCTGCATTTTTAGAAAAAAATGTTTGGCATTCATGAAAATGATTTTGTGTAGAAATCGAACTACTGACTTGTAACGAAGTGATACTTTTGCAAGCTTGGTGAAATTATAATGTGGCAATTGGTGTTTTATTGCACAATTGTATTTAATGCACAAAAGTTTTTTGATTTATGTTTCATGGTCTATTGTTTTGTGAATTGTTGCATTATTTGTTAATAAATGCATGTCAAAAAGGAATGTTATCCTTATCTGGAAACCTTGCTAAGGATTTAGACAAGGTTAAAAAATTCAGTGAAAGAAAAAGAAGTTAAATAAACAACTAAATCCGAGCAAAATACAGTGCTGTATTTTGTTTTTCTGCACATGTGTAAATAAAATTACAAATGCACAAAGTAGCAGCCAGGTAATCCCTCATTCGTATTATTGTTAAACAGGCCCTACCTGGCTACTGTCTCAGGGCCTACACTCCTCTTTATTAAACGTTTAGAAAGTTGGCATTTCCTGCCTTAGCCATTTAGAGCCTGTAGCCTGTCCTTGGGTCACATGACTGGGTGCAGCTGACAGTTGGGCTTTGTGTATTCCTCCTAAACAACCACACACACTAGGTGTGCCTGGATAGGCCATAACTGGTAGAATGGAGGGTGGAGCTAGGACCAGCCCTACTTACACTTGAATAGGCTGTGTCTTGACCTTACACAATGGACTGCATACCCCCTGTAGTTGGTCTGGAGCCAGTGCAGGGAAGGCAGGAAGCATGTGCCTTTCAAAGAGAATTTCAAGAAGCTTCCCTCACTTTCCAGAGGAAGGGCATCAGCTATAAATATTGGACCACAGGCACAACCTCTTCAGAACATTCTGGACCTGTGGATACTCTGCCAGGAAGAACTGCTGTGCTGCTAAAAGGACTGCCACTATGCCTGACCGTTGCTCTGAAGGGCTGTGGCCCTGCTGTGCTAACCTTCTGCCTCCCTGCCTGGGTGAGAAGGACTGGACCTGCATCTATTGAGCGCAGGTCCCCCAGAGGGACTCTAAGGGCTAGTGGGCTAGTGGACTGGCCTTCTGACTAGAGCCTCAGGGACAGTACAATAGAATCAACAGAATACCCTACCAGAGCGTATATCCCAGTCCCATAAGGGATCCTTCACTTTAAATACAAGGTAACAGATGAATATCAGAGCCCAATACACATCACACAATTTTCATTTTGTTCTCTTTAGTTTATTGATTGTTTTGTTCAGATAGAATGGATCATAATCAGATAGCCATGATATATTTAATAAAAAGAGGGGAAATATCTCTCATGGTATAGATATCAAACTTTATACAGTACATACATGTCCCACACACTCCCAGGCAAACATACTAAAGTCACACTTGCTTTCACACTTAATAAAACCAATCACTACCGCAAACATCTATGCATAACACTCATACTGGTACAATCTGGCCTGCAGTGAACATAAGATGTAACTGCGTAGACACAAATCAGGCTGTGGAGGCAAAATATGTTGGAAAAGGTTATTAACAGTGACTAAACTTCTGCCATCCACAGGTATCACGCCAACGCGCGTTTCGGTGTAGGACCTATTCAGGCCACACCTTATTCAGGGCGGAGATGTACCATGGGGTTGGGGACTCACAAACTTTAATAGTAGCAGTCTTTGTTGCTCCAAAATTCGTGCTCAATAGTAGAGTATATAATGTCAAATAGCTCCAGCCGGAGCTCCTGTTTCGTTGGGTCAGGGATAGGAACACACAAAAAGCACCTTTGATAGAGGCACTCTTCCAAGCATCAACGTTAGAATTCAGTATTGGAGTCCAATGAGGGATCATAGGGGGTCATATACCTCAAGGCGGCGCTCTAATTCAGCCAGAGTTGAGGAGGGATCAACCGGAGGGGGCTTTTCGCTGTATTCACAAGGGCAGCGTGCAGAGTTTCTCAGGGATAGGGTCAGATAAAAATGATGACAGTAGCTCACGGTGCGATTTCCGCTATTGGCGAGCTCCGTCCAAGATGGGAGGTGGTAACAAACAAACAGCATATAAATCCAGCGTGGACGTCTGGCGGGAAAACTGGTCGGCAGGTCCCCGAAAAGGGCGTGCTCCGATCGAACTGCACAGCGGCGAAAGGTTCTCAGAGTTCCTGAGAACCTTTGGCCTGCATCTTATCTTCACTGCAGGCCAGATTGTACCAGTATGAGTGTTATGCATAGATGTTTGCGGTAGTGATTGGTTTTATTAAGTGTGAAAGCAAGTGTGACTTTAGTATGGTTGCCTGGGAGTGTGTGGGACATGTATGTACTGTATAAAGTTTGATATCTATACCATGAGAGATATTTCCCCTCTTTTTATTAAATATATCATGGCGATCTGATTATGATCCATTCTATCTGAACAAAACAATCAATAAACTAAAGAGAACAAAATGAAAATGGTGTGATGTGTATTGGGCTCTGATATTCATCTGTCACCTTTTATTTAAAGTGAAGGATCCCTTATGGGACTGTGATATACGCTCTGGCAGGGTATTCTGTTGATTCTATTGTACTGTTATACCCCTTTTGTGGCTGCGAGCATCCTAAATCCCTACGGGGAACCCCATCTATCTTGTTGTAGAGCCTCAGCGACAGAAGGCTCCAACAACCTTGAACCCAGCACCTGGACTCTGCCATCTGTGAGTTCAACACTGCCAAATGGTGCCACCCCAGTCCTGAACCCTAGGAAGTGGACCTGAAGTTAATCTGCAAGCCCATCTGAACCAATGCATCTCACCTGCTCCATGGCAGACCCTGAGCAGAACTGATGCACCGCCTCTGCTCTGGGGTTCTCTCTGGTGCAAGAACTCTGCATTGACCTCACAACCCACATCATAACCATTGCCTGTAAAAAGCTTTCCCAATGCTGGCCCTTGCATCGCAAATCCCTTATTGGCGGCAGCCTCGATGACAACACAGGTTCTCGCATCACAGTCTCACAGCTCCTTGGAACCAATGAATTGCCTCAAATGTGCAACGCATCGTCAACGTTGGAGTTTGCATCACAGCTCTGCAGAACCTCAGAACTGACGCATTGCCTTAGCTCCTTGATGCATCCTCGGCGCGGGACCCCTCAATGCTCCGCCATTAAGACCCACGGTTCTCTTGTTCAGCGGATCTAACTGGGTCCCTGTAGCCCGCACATGCGCCATCGCTGTCGGCCTGAACTTGAAGGCTTTGCCTTGGTCCGGCGCAACCAGATATCCACAGTTGACACTTTGTGCTTTTGGTTGGTATTTCCACTGAAATCTTTAAATCTGCATATCTCCTAGTCTACTGATTGGGATTTTATCATTTTGGTCTTGTTTTATTTATTAAAAGTTACCCTATTCTTCTAAATGGGTGTGTGATCTGTTTATGGTGTGTTTTCACTGTCTTTCTGTTTGAAATGTTGCACAAATACTTTACACATTGCTCTCAGTTTAGCCGGAATGCTCTGTGCGAAACTACCAGGGGTTTGAACACATGTTAATTTAGCGTTTGCTTGTGACTTCCCCCTAACAAGGATTGTGGTTTCTGCTTGAGTAGGGGTTTTACCCCTTCAGCCAGCAACCCAATATCTTACACTGCCCAAGCACCAAACTGTGGTGCAGCAGAATATTTAAATCAGCAAGTGAAAATTATTCACGGGACTTATACTACACCCTTCATCTTTTCCCTCAGGAATCAGTACCTTCTGGCAGCATTGCTGTAGCTTTGGTGTTTTACCTATTACCAGTAGTGTCGGAGTGCCCTCAGGCAGTATGATCTGTGCGTACACTCGCGGTCTCTTTGGTATGTATTCCTGTGCACAAGACCTCCAAGGTCGTAGGATCCTTAGCATGGATGGGATGCCCATGGTTGCTCCATCTGTGCAATCACAACCTGTCAGATGTCCAAACCGGAACCCTTCCTGTATCCTCAAGCTGCTCTTCATTTTCTTCTCTAGGTCTTCTAGGCACCACACTAAGAATGTGTTGATGCGCTCTCCAAGGCCAATCATCAGGCAGAGGGCCAGATGACGCACTTCCTCTGCTGGCCGCAGTGTGCTCCATTTATTTCTCCGTGCGGCACCAGCGAGCGGATCTGGCAGCCCCGGGCCTGAATATCACGGGATACCCTCCTCACAAGTCTTTGAGGAGACCATCCACACTGACACTCGTCATGCCGCCAATGATACACACATAGTGCCCACACCGCCATTCACTCCCGCCCGCTTGTACATAAACACAATTGCTCCCAATGAAACTCTGGAGACATATTTATGGGAAAGAACTGCTGCAGGTTTATTTCATACAACACACGTATGACGTTTTATGGTGGGTCATCTTACGGGCGATCCAAAGCAGGCAGCCCCTCGCTGTCCTGCATGCCTAAGGAGCCATCTTGCACGGCGAGTCGATGCTCTGACGGTGCAGCACATTACCAACTTCGTTATACTCCCGCCCCCCCTGTCAGGGCGGAGCGGTGTGGCACACCCCCGGTCGGTTCAGGCCCCCCGACCGCCCGAAGGACTAACGGGGCACTGTCGCGGTTTCCCGGAACCTCCTTCGGCTCCTGGTCCTTGGCTCAGGCACCCTTACTGTGCCAGGCAGAGGTACCCTTACTGTACCCTTCTGCCGCAGAGGTACCCTTACTGTACCCGTCTGCTTCCAGATCGCCCTGTACTCTGCCACAGCTCTGGAGGAGGCCCCCGTCGATGACAGAGCCCCCCACCTACCTAGCTACTTAACCTGTCGCTGTACACTGCCTCTTGTACCTCCAGGAGGAATATATCGCTCCCAATCTAGACAAGCGTACCCTGTCCTTATCGTAGTACCCTTCAGGTTTCTCTTGTATTGGTACTTGCCTAATGAAACCCAGGCCTCTCTTCCCATGAACTTCTGCATGGATCTGTCGACCATCCTGCGGGAAGGTTCTACTGCTACCGGTGATCTAGCCCTGCGAGGGACACCCTCAGACCACAGGAGCTCGCCCGCTCCTAACTTGTTGCCCATTGCTACCAAAGCCTTCCGCATGATACGCTTCAGTTTTTCTTGTAGGAGTGCATGTCTAATGAGCCCCAGGTATCTCCTTTCCATAAACTTCTGCATGGATCTGTTGACCCTCCTGCGAGGCTGCTCTAACGCAACCGGCGATCTCGCTCCCCTCCAGGCCCAGCGAGGGACAATTTTCGACCAAAACAGCTCAGTGGCTCCCAACTTATTGCTTACTGCCGTCAAATCCCTCTATATGGCCTCAATCAGGGCCCTCCTCCCCGGTGTGACCAAAATCGCTGCACCCCTCCCCGCCAGGTATTCGCTTTCTGACTCTTTTCCAGAAGCTATTTCTTTGCTTGCCTGGAGTCTGGTTACTTACTCTTTCTCACTCTGTAGACTGCAAGGAGGTTATTTCGGAATATCATATTTGTTCACCTTTCCTTGTTTTGCTTAATATGCAATAAGGTAGCTGTTTTCCCTCGGATATAAGATACAGGGGATCGGCGAGTGACTATTTGCATGATTTTATTTGATGCTAATGGAAAACCAGTGATGTTTGTCCCAGGAAGCAAAAGTGGTGGGATTGTGATAGTTATCCCGTAGTCCGAATCATTTCCTTGCTGTGTGAGCACAGTGGCAGTGGTAATTATGACAATGGATGTCATGGCAATCAATGCAAGATCATTACTTGACAGACTGTGCTCTAACAGATATATTTGACAGCCAAATTGTCATTCCAGTTTCATGGGGTAATATGACACAATTGCTCGAGGCCTTTCCAAGTTTTGAAGCCGAAAAGTTCCATTTAATATGGATGGTGCCAGCCGAATCGATGTGTTCACCTAGTGTGATACCTTTGACAGCTTTGATTTGGTTCTGATTTGGAAACAAAGAGCAATGCCATGATAGAGCATATTCCTTCACGTTAAGATAAGGCATGGCAGTTCAGTTAGAGAAGTGGGCACTTTAGTTTTTCCATCGATAACTTATTAAAAGCCATTCACGGAGTGAGTGTGCCAAAGAACAAGATCGGTTATGGTAATCCTTAGGGTTGTGCGAACTTTACTCACATTGTGTGCATACTTTTACAGAAACAGCTGCACATCCAAGCATTATTCTTGGGAATGGAGCTACATTTTACTGTGACCAGGAAGATGCTGTTAGTCAAATTAAATCAGGTGAAGATGTTACTATAGCCTTCACCTTGCACACTCTGTCCCAACCTGAACTGACTTACTTTCCATTGCGAGAGATGTCCTGGCCTGTGCTTTGGAGTGTTTATGTCCTGCAGAATACTCGTGAATTGCAATGTTCATGTGTATATGGCAAATTGGCACTGTGCATTCAGGTATAACTTGCCTGGCTCCAACCAGTTGATACACGAGGTATATACACTCAGGGCAACCACACATCGGGCGGACGAGGTTCTTGCACTGTCCTGGATGAGGCTGTTTATTGGCATAATGGCCCACTGGGTTGATTGTATACCCTTCGAGCTATGCAGTGATCCACATGTCACTAGTGACTTACCCTTAGTGCCCGAGTTGAATTCCGTGGATGGATTACCCCTTCCCAAATATGGCACACATGCATTCGCTCCTATTCCAATGTATTAACAGCGCTTGAGCCGCGGGTGGACAGGGATGAAGAGAGGCCGAGCCTCGTCCATCGCGGTATAAATAGGGGTTCGCCCCTCAAGCCCTCCCCTGGTCGGTGAATGGTGGACGCGGGAAGGGGCGCCCAATCGGAGTTGGCTGGAGCTTGCCGGGTGGGACTAAGGCGCTGCCCCGCCCATGCTCCCCTGCGGGTCACGCGGTCAGCGGCAGTCTCAGCAGTTGACCCTTCCTCGGGGCCGTACACGTACACAATGATGGGCCTCGCCAGCATCTCGATTGCTTGCTTCAAACAAGCCACCGGTCTCGCCAGCTCGTTCTACCAGATGACAGATCCCGCCGCAGTCTGATGTCCGGTTTGAGGCCTAAGTAAAGAAATTCATCAAACTCGCATGTTGCAAGACAAAAACTCCCCACTTAGGCCGTCATCTTCCTTGGTCGGCAACCCACGCCCCCTAGTAATTTCTTTTTGTAGATGTTTGATACAATAAAGACCTGAATCCAAGGAAGAGTGTAGCGTTTAAGATAACATTTTAATCGAAGCAGAAGCGTCTCGACTATGAAGTGCTATACACTTAATTGTGAAGGTTGAGACCACATTATAAATAAATAAATAAATAAACAATACGAGTGGTTGGGTGCAGAGGGTACAATTGAAACTGCACTAATCAGCCCATAATCCGGTTGGGTTTTACATATTTACATTTTTGAGGCACCTATATTCGGCTGATGTCAGACATTACATTAGGAAACACAGGTTAACCACTGCGAATTTGCAGAGACCCTAAATTCTGAAACACTTTGACTGTTTATTTATTTGCTGATATATGATGCAAAAAGCCGGATGTTACTTTAGTCAGCCGCGGGTCTGCACGCCGGAGATTGTTTTCCATTGTATGTATACGCCTACAAGTCACTGTATGCGAAGTGTGACTGATTTAAACACAGTAGAGACTGAATGTGACCCTTGCAATAGGAAGGCGGACGGCAACAATGCTTTCCATTCATCTGCAGCTCAGCTGCCTACGCCAGTATGGTGTGTCAACATTCCAGACCAAAGTGCAAGGACGTCGGATGTACGTCGCTATTATTCCCTCACACAAGCACCAACCATTAAATAAACTAATTTAGGGTTTCTATATCATTTATAGGAAACCAAGAAGCTGACTGTAACTCATACGAAGTTCTTGACGTGTGTAGTAATGGCCTCCAGGAAGAAAACACTAGCAAGCGTGTGAGTGTAAGTGCTTTCTTCTTATAGTTAGAACCCCCTCCGGCTCCTCTGACAGCAAGTTGAAAGGCGACAGGAATACTCAGTGCTCATTGCCAAGATTGATGAAAGGCAGCAGCTATAATAATAGCAGAATGCGGCTCGTGCTTCACAGGTCAGCCATTACACGGCATAGACAGCAATTCACACAAGCAGTGTCTCTATAAATACAGGCCAACAATCCCGCTGCACGCTCTGTAATGGATTCTATAGCTATAATGCAGTAAATTACAAGGTAAACATTCCAGCCTGTTAAGTGATCGCCATTTTCACATTACGAGTAGTAATGATTCGGTGCTGTTAGAGCAATCTAACCAACAATTTAGTGGCACATTGTAGGCATTAGTCATTCTCATAAGGCTTAAGCATCTCATACCGTACTAACAATACTTACCCCCAAAAATGTATGTAACTAACTTAGCTTGTGATGTCCTAGTAACATTTAAGGTGCATCTTGTGTATGTAAAAATACAGACTAGATAGGCTGAGATACAAAATGATTTAGGAGTACCAGAAGTAGTACTACAGGAGTACCTTTTACACACTCCTTTACACACTGGTTTATCAGCCTGAAACGTCTAATTCTCTGTTAGAAAAAGTGCAGAAGGGCCCGGTCCTTTCTAATTGTACAAGTTGTGTATGGATATTGTTAGAGCTGACATCCTTAGCGTGGTATTCCCGATAGTGAAGTGGGGAAGCCTCACTCTTTTCTGTGCCTTTATGTTCAGTCTCCCCTGACAGGAGACTCCCAACAACACTCCACAATCGTGCTGACACTGTTAGACAAACACAGTGGCTGACCACTCTGGAAACAATCAGCAAACATCAGAAACCGGTTCCAGAGTGGACTTATGGAATACATAACCTCTGTCTGCCAATTTAGTATAAGCATGTGATAGAAGCTACCAGCCAGGGAGCCAAGATTTCTCTGCCAGAATCCTTGGGTCTCACACAGTTGGAGACCAAGAAACTATTTTGCACTACGTGGTTGGGATCATTGTTCGCCATCTCCCATTTTTCAGGGACAGAAACCTGGATGTTCTGCAAATTTGCCAGAAGATGGTATTTAAGGCCTGCCTTTAGTGAGTGACCTGGCTGACTACTGCGGAGGGGTTCCTTTGTATGAAAAGAATGCTGCCTTGAAAAGTAGGACTGCGAGGAGCTGAGGCAAGAGGAACAGAACACAGCATGCAGCAACCCACGGAAAGATCAGCACTACCAGGCTGTGTGGTGAGATATGGAGACCTCGTGGTCCCTGATCTCTGTCTTGAAAGCAAGCACGTCTGACTGCAGGAGTGCCTGAAGAATTGAGATTGCACGTTGGCAGTCATCTCAACTGAAATCAAAGCGCCTTGAGACAGTAGGCACTCCACAGCTGGCAGTCTTTCATAGGACTCCGCTAAAGTGTCCCTGAAACAAAGGTGGGCTCTATGTTTGGATAGGGAGCTTTTCTTTTGACCCGAGGAGGAACCACCAAGAAGAGACCTACAAGAATCCAGGCAGTAAGGCGTATCGAAGACTTCATCTTACCTGGGCCTGTGCTGTCCAACTTCTTCATTGGAGCAAACACCCCCATACTTGACACAATCCCAGCAGCATCGCCTGGACCAGGTTAAAACAGTGTCTCTCAGTGGGTGATTCCGAATTGCCAACCACCACCAGCCGCCAATTCTCACTCGCAGTTAGCAAGCATGGACTGATCTATCCACGACTGTAAAGACCATGGTACAGTGCACGAAAACGTTGTCAAGGTAACTGCGACTGGAGAAACTGAAACATTATCACAAAAACCTAACCATATGTCTCATGGAGGAGAGAGCCCAGAAATAGAGGACCAAAAGACCTGTACTCATCCGTTTCCCTGTAGAGCAATGGGTCCGAATTTGCACTTGGCGAGATCATAATGGTGAACAACACTTACAACGAAACTTTTACATCGCAGAGCCTTTACAACGCAACCATTACAACGCAAACTATTACAACACATTGCTCTGGGGGGCGCTCTAGGATAGGGAATAGGTTAATTTACTATCCAATAACCTTCCCTAGTGTCCACGAGGACTGGAGTGCTGTGTGACTGCAGTAAAGCATTTTGTCTCTTTGAGTAAAAGCACTGTCTGGACATTAAGGTATTGATCACTAAATTATTTAATTGAGTGCTGAGTCTTTCCCTAAGTAAAAAAATATGCATCTGGCTTTTTGCTGATTTAACACCATTTTCTAAAGAGTGGTCTTTGCATTGAAACACAGGAAATTCATTGCCAATGTTTCGATATGTGTAGAAAACTAACAACAAATAAGCAAATACATTCTTTAATGTCTTTGGGTTCTACTAGTATGGAAAGTGGATTGGAATATCCAACAGAGATTAATACTAGTAGTGATCAATGAATGTATTTTTGTACCAGCCATTAGATGAGTAAGGTAAAAGTTACAGCAAAACATAACATTGTTGTTTTTAAAACGTTTTGATATATAATTAAAGTGTGATCTCTACATTGACTGTTTGTATTATTAAATAAACTTGGAAATAGGTTGTTTTCCGGTTATGGGTAGTTACAGTTTATGGGTGTGTTAATGTCTGGCAACAACAGAAACCTACCAACACCTGGAAGAGTCCTGTATGGTGTGGCTTGTGTGGATGTCACTACTTTATCTTACCAGGATGCCATAGACAGGTAAAATATTGGTTAAGATAAACACAATTTCCTCACATTTCTGTGATGGAAAGTTCGGGAATTTGTGGGAAACAGAAAAAGTCCAACCACCTACTCTTCCTGCACTTCTAAAAACTTTATCACACATACATGGGTGGGCCTGATCGTAACTTACAGGAAGAGGTGATATCAGTGCCCATGTCAAAGGCAGTACAGTGGCAATGTGATCTTCACGTGGTCAACATTGTGGCTTATACTTTCCCTGTGCAATGGGCCAACTCAGATGTGGGGTACTGTTTTTGGCATACTGGATTGTAGGGCTTTTGCCATTTTCCCAGAAGTTCTGAAGTGTTTCTGTCACAAAAAAGTTTTAAAAAAGTAAAGAAAATATGATTTTTTTAATCAATACTTTGAAATTTGCTGTGAATTCTGGATGACAACATGCATTGGAGTTCATACATCCCAATCACAGTGGATTCCATAGTATCTCTATTATTCAGACATGTCTGGGTCTGGGTCGATTGGTGTCCCTGCGTGCTGGCTAATTCCAGGCACAAATATTTCATACATCCCCCACTTAATCTACTCGCATGAAAAAACATTTCCCATTTCTTAGTGTACGGATCCCTACTCAGACCCAAGGAAAACCCACATGTCTGATAACCCCATGCTCAGAAACCCTAGAGGAACTCAGATTTGGGTCGCACCTTGATAGGGACCCGTTCCTGTGTGAGGAAAACTGAAGAAAATGACCATGTTTTGGGGGAAAATCTGATAAAAGTCTTGATCAGAGCATTGTCCCAGCCAAGCAAGCAGGGCATGTGTGGTCTGGTACTCAGTGATCGAAACCTTATGATCTATAGATGTTGAAAATATATGGTTTTGGTAGGTTTTGATGCACCCCAGAGGTGATACCTGCAAATAAAAGACAGGTAGCTTAAACCTAAATCAGATGTTTTGGGAAAAAGCTCCAGCACAGAGGTGTGCAAAAACCCCATCAGTGAAACCCATGACATTTTTTGCCAATTTTAATTTTACATTTTTACATTCCCAAGATATATCTCAGAATAAAACTTTACTTAGTTTTTAATTTTCTTTTGCACATTGTAATTGTATTGTAATTGCATTTATATAGCGCTTACTACCCCTGACGAGGCGTCTAAGCGCTTTTTCGGCGAGTAGCACGCTACTCCGGGACCCATAGAGGATTAGTGTTGAATTAGTATAGTGAAACATGCAAGTACATTTTAAGTGGTGGATAGGTTAGTCAGTTATTTGGATTTGGAATGATAGCAGAAGGATAGAGGAGGACAAAGGTTTGTATTTATATAGCGCTTGTTGACACACGCTATTCAGGAAGCCTACAAAGGATTAGTGGTGAATTAATATGGTGAAATATGAAGTAATTTCAGTGGTGGATATTAGTCATTTACTTGGAGTGAGAAGGATAGTGGAGGGATAAAAGGGGAAGAAAGATTTGCATTCATATAGCACTTGTAACCCCTGATGGGTGTTGAATCGTTTTTCTGGCGAGTAGCACGCCACTCCAGAACCCATAAAGGATTACTGTTGAAAATTGGTATAGTAAAAAATATGAAGTAATTTGAGTAGTGGATATGTTATTCAGTTATTTGAGTAGTATATTAGTATTGTTTAATATGGAATTTGAGAAGTGAACATGTTAGTCTGTTAATTTCGATTGAAAAGGATAATGGAGGGATAAAAGAGTGAAATATTATTATTTGAAAAAATTTTTTTTAGGTCTTAGCAATAGGAGGAGGTTTCTGGATGAGTAAAAAGGAGTTTTGGAGGGAAGGACTCAGTGGATTGGGTATTGCTAAATGAGAAAAAGGGGAGCATTTCTGGCCCTAGTCCCGACCAGTCTCGAACAGGCTCAAACAGGGAACTGCCCTTGTCCTCTCCGCGCTTAACAGGCTCAAAAAGGGAACTGCCCTTGTCCTCTCCGCCCTTAACAGGCTCAAACAGGGAACCGCCCTTGTCCTCTCCGCCCTTAACAGGCTCAAACAGGGAACTGGCCTTGTCCTCTCCACCCTTCGCCTCAACGCCCGGGCTGAGACGCCTTAACCCTGGCCTTTTATAGCCCTAGTAATCAGGTGACCCCTTCAGCCAATGGGGTCCCTAGCCCTAACACTATCCAATCACAACACTAGCCCTAAAATCTAGAACCAATAAGAGACCAGGACCTCACAGCTAATCTTAGCCCTGATCCCTATGTCCAATAAAGGCCCTAGCCCTACCAGTAGTCCCAAAACAAGTCCATGCAACCAATGTCACAGGTAGCCCTAGTCCCTACTTCCAATAGAAAGCCTAACCCTACTCTAAGTCCCACACCTAGTCCAGCAACCAATCACACCAGAAGCCCTAATCACTACTTCCAATTAAAGGTCTAAACCTAGCCCTAGCCCCACCCTACTCCCAACAATCAATAACATAAGAAGTCCTAGTCCCTACTTCCAATAGAAATTCTAACCCTAGCCCTAGTCCCAACCCTACAATGATTGAATCACAGACCCAGAAACCAATCGGAACCCTCAAATACCCAACCAATGAGGACATTAACCCTAATCCAATAGAAACACCAGATACAACCACCAATCAGTGTAGACATGTACCATCCACTAGCAGACCATATAAGGTCCCTGCAACCTCAGACAAGGTTTGCTGGCCAGGGAGTTGGAAGCTGCTTCTTCTGTTCACAATCTCCTAGGAGACAGACAGGCTCAATCCACACTTTGGACTACAGCAGGTAAGGGAATCACTAACTTGAAATCTAACAATACTGTTTGAATAAAACTTTACTCCCCCTGCTTGCCAAAAAACAAAGTGCACAGGCCTTAGTAAAACACAGTTTAAACAGCTCACATAAGCACCCTCTGATGTCTTAAGGGGCCTGGGCTGGTGTGAGAGGAGGGCTAAGACTTGCCTGGTAGCTGAATAGCCAATGGTCTGCTGACCTGGGGGTGGGGGCTGGGCAGCAGCTTCTCCTGTTCAGAATCTCCTAGTAGACAGACAGGCTCAATCCACACTTTGGACTACAGCAGGTAACTGCCTCACTAACTTGAAATCTAACAATACTGTTTGAATAAAACCTTACTCCCCCTGTTTGCCAAAAAACGAAGTGCACAGGCAGGGGCAATTGCTAAATATACGCCAACAAATACATTGGCCAAGCGCTGTTCAGTCAACTGGTGTCAGTTAAAATAACTACTAATAGTGTTTAGTCTGATGTGTGTACCACTGATGAACAGTGAGACGCTTTTGCCTGTGTTACTCTTACATTATATGCAGCATTGAAGAATACAGGGTAACTTCCTGTTGGGTGTTGATAACACGTTACAATGTGTGAATGTTAATGACAAGTGCCACTCCTTAAAATGTCTCCTCAGTCACTCACAAGGGTGCATATCACTGCTGCAAATTTTTCCACAGTCCCTTTACACTGTCAATCTCCAAACTGTATCACAATGCACAGACTGGATTCTCACCTCCTCTGCAGCACTCACGCACAGCATATGGCAGACAGTAGTCTGTGCATAGGTACACTGAAAGTGGTGCCCTCACCGAAATTTATGTTCCCAGCGATTATGGTATCTCATCCTTTCCTCTGCCCTAACTGATGAGTCGCATTATCATGCTTACATATTCCTTTCGTCCCTGTATGACTCAGGATTGGAATACACTCAATGCCAGCCCCTCAATACCATCCAGTGAGCCCCAAAATAAATCCCATGCTGGTGATCCTGCCAACCTGAAGAAAGGTCTTAAAATGTTAAGAGCTATGCAGGTATATTCAGCATCCATGCAGTTAGTGGGCAACGCGCACTGATTGAGTACGCTGGTCACTTGGCAGGCTAGACATACTTTCCATTGGCCACTAGCAACTTTCTACATCCCTTCTTGATTTGCACTCTTTCCTGACAGCCCATTAGTAACTGGTTTATATTACACCTTTACTCCAGAATGGGGTTCAGTTTGGTCATGGATTGTAGGGTTTTTAAAACCAGTAATCTAACTTGGAATTGCTAACTGTGGTTTATCATTTAACTCACTAGAGTCATAGAAGCTGACTAGTCCAGTTTCCTCCTTACTTGGGCTTCTCACTAGCCCTTTTAGCCATGAATGTAAATGTACATTGCATGTTCCACATACCCGGTTACAGAAGTATCCCACAAACTGATTTGTTGCCCCTTTAATTCCAAACTAATAGTACTAATCAAGATTTTCTGACTTAGATGTTTTAGTTAAATGCATGTTGCCCTAAATTAACCTTGGGTTCAGATTCTGCTACAAAATATCTTTGAAGCAGTGCATAGGTGTTATGGACAGGGCCTCAGCAGTCTCTTAGCCTGCAAACTTAAATTAGAGCAAACTATCTCATTAGAACACTCAGGGTAAAGAACTCAACTCTGTGCAGATTGCCCGAGTCTGTTGAGCAATGATACATTACTGTACACAGTGTCTCAATGTAATCCAAGAGCATATCTAGAAAAGTACTACTGCGACCAAGGAAGAGCTTGTCTCAGTGAAAAAAAACCCATGTCGCGTGCTTAAACAGCTGCATGAAACATTTACTTCCGGTGCTGTGAAAGGAGACACTCTGATTGAAATTTGGACTGGTCCCACCATTCACAAGTTACTCTCAGTTTGTGAAGAAGTTATTAAGGAATGTATTGCTACAGACTACTGTGACCAAAAGCGGAAAGAAATCGAAAAATGGTGGAAGAAAGAGCCAGGATTGGAACCTTGGTTTTGAGTCAAATTGCAAGACATGTTTGTGAGTTCGCAGGGCTCACAGAGAAATATTCTGAGTAGGAAGAAAAGCTAAGACAAACCCTCAAGCAAGTTCTAAAATATGGTGTCACTAAAAGCAACTCTCTGAAGCCACGGGTGCTACCTGCTGCTAACTGTCTTCTGACATCACTGTGTTTGGAAGCCGCCTGCGAAGCTCAGTGTCTACAGGGCTGCTCTAACAAATACTGTATCTTTGAAAAAAATAGGAGGCCATTTAGAGAGGATGGGAGTCCTGGAAGAAACATTTGGCATGGTTGACCACACCACATTTTCCTGACTGTGCTATGACGTGGAGTTTGCGAAAAAAAAAGCACTTAACGATTAGGGGTGTTTGGTGCACATAAGAAAAGAAATGTGTAGGAACCCAGTATAGTGCTCACACTATGTTCTGTTTGCTTTATTTCCAAAGTAGATTAAATACATTGATGTGTGTTGTGGTGGTCACCGCCATACATTTTTTATGATTGTTCATATTCTTTACAGCAGGGGTTTCCAGAGGGTAGCTCGGAACTACTTGCTGCTTGCTAGTACCCTGGAAGTACCCCCCCCCCCCGAATGTCTGCCCAGTATGGTACTTAATTCAGAGAGTCTACTATAGCCACATTGAAGAAGGTCATGTTGCAAGACAAGCACAAGATTTTCTTTGAATGGGTTAATCCAAAATGAAAAATGAAAATGAAAGGTGGGTTTCATCGCCTCCTCCTGCATGTTATCTGACAGAGTTTTCTTTTTGAACATGCCTTGCGCTGCTTCTCGGCGTTCATTTACATTCAACATGTTTGCGTCCTCTTTAATCTCTTGTGCAGTACCCCTCGTCTTGTCGTATAGTAAAAGGTCAATGCGAGTTGACCCCCGGAGGAAGAAAAAGAAAAACAAGGAGGGACGGGTACAAGCGGAAAGGCAAAAGTTCCAAGCAGAGCCACACGCAACAATTGTGGCAAGAAATGGAATGAGACAATTTAACTATTATCAATCTAACAACAAGAACCCTCACACAGGCCGAAGAGGAAGTATTAAAACATGGCCTTACCTTTTGTCCCTCAAATTTCATGGAATACACACAAACTAAAATCGACCTTTTTAAATTAACAAGGAAGTTCAAACTTTACAAATTCTTTAAGATGATACCCACCTCTCATAAACCAAAGAAACAATTACCAATAGTAAGAGCAACGGATGCTCTAGTCGGAGAAGATCTTGCAGCATTAGAATTGATGCACGAGTTGCAAACAGATCGTGATACAGATCCATTGGGTATAGCTACAGAGGATGAAGTTAAAAGAACGCGACAGTTAGGTTTGACTCAAGATAAGGATCAGAGCTATTTCAAACCCAAGCCGCAATTCCTGCCACAGATGCCTCTCGATGCAATAGATGTTTTTGCTGAGGCAGTGAACAAAGATCTATTAAGACTGAGAAAACCACTTAATCACGCAAAGATCACACCGAATCTCACTAAAGAACAAAGTGAGGCATTGAAGACCCTTAGCAATGATAAGACAGTGATCTACAAGCCATCGGATAAGGGTGGCAATGTCGTGTTGCAAACCAGATCTGACTACAAGAAGGAAGCATTAAGGCAGCTTTCGGATGAAAAATGTTATCAAAAACTTTCCAAGGAGGTTTATATGAGTAGCATACAGAGATACCATGAAATGATCAAGACATGGTTGGACAAATCGATGCTTGATATGGAAGAGTACTTATTCCTCAGATGTCTGAACCAAGTGGTGCCAACTTTTTATCACATTCCCAAGATACATAAAAACAGGACTGCTCTACCTGGGATCCAATTGTCTCCTCGAAAGGGAGTCTCATGGAAAATCTCTCAACCTTCATAGACTCATTTCTCTCTCCTCTAGTGAAAACCTTCTCCGCATATGTAAGAGACTCACAAGATTTTATGATGCGTATAGAGAAACATGAATGGAAACCAGGGTATAAACTTATTGTGTTGAACATTACCAGTTTGTATACATTAATCCAACATGAACATGGTTTGGAAGCGGTGTCACATTTCTTGAAAAAGAAATCAATGACATTTTCTGAACATAATCAAATGCTTTTACAATGTACTGAATTCTGTTTGAAAAATAATATTTTCATATTCGATGACAACTATTACCACCAGGTGTCTGGGACAGCGATGGGCACCTGCTTCGCCCCCAGCTATGCGAACTTGTTCGTGGGCTGGTGGGAGGAGCAGGTGTCCAGGTCGCCAGGAGAGATGGAGATGGACAGGGTCATCGCCTGGTATAGGTATATCGATGATTTGTGTATTGTTTGGGACGGCTCAAGAGAGTCAGCAGTCACCTTTATTAAATGCATGAATAAGAATGTGATTAACCTGGAATTCAGTGGGGACATCAGTTCAGATACAGTCAATTATCTAGATCTCCAAATCAATATAGTGGACAATTCCGTACATGTATCTCTTTATCGCAAACCACCAGCTGGGAATTCGATCCTCCACGCTGCTAGTATTCATCCACCAGGCTTGGTGAGGAGCATCCCCTATGGGGAATTGCTCAGAATGAAATGGAACAGCACGACGGAGGAAGACTTTGAGAGAGCTGCTAGCGAGAGTATCGATAGATTTGTAAAGAGGGGTTATAATGGCAAATTTCTATCAGATACTCTCAATAGAGTGAGGAAACTAGCAAGAAAAAATCTTCTCACTAACCAGAAAAGACAGAATAGAGTTAATGAGAGTAACAACAGTTTCAGAATGATCATTACCATTTCGGATAATGCAAAAGATTTAAGATCAATATTGATGCGCAATTGGCATATCCTAAAAACTGATAGTGTCATTGGGATGATATTCCATCGGCTCCCCAGATCACCTTCAGAAGGGCACGATCAATTAAAGATGATTTGGTGCAGAGGCATTTGCAAGCAGAAAATAAGAAGTTAGGGACCTGAAGGGTTTCTATCCATGCAGTAAATGCAAGGCTTGCATAAACAGCAAACGCACATTGTCCTATGAAGTAGTGGGATTATCCAGACCTAGACCTATTGCAAAATATCTCACATGTCATACCAACTATGTGGTGTATTGCCTACAGTGCCCGTCTGGCTTACGCTACATAGGTAGCACTATCAACTCTGTGAAGCTCAGAATATTGGAACACATGAGGGCAATCGCTAAAGGTGATGTCAGTTACCCGGTAGCGAGGCACTTTGCTGAGAAGCATAACAGCAATCGGGATCTATTGCGTTATTATGGTCTAGATCAGGTACCAGTACAAATCAGAGGTGGAGACAGAGTCAGGAAGCTCAGAAGGCTGGAATCAAGATATATAATAGATCTGGGAACTAAGACACGGAATGGACTTAACATGGGTGAAGAAATGATGGTCCATTTAGAAGATTGAGTGAAAACAGTGTAAGAATGGCATGTTATCAGTCACAGAGTTTGTTTTTGAGTCATTTTGAAAAGTATATTAGTTGTGTCTTTATCTAGAGGGCTTGCCGATACACGGCTGAATTATCATTTCACTGTATAAACTTAGCCGATACACGGCATAATGGTTACAATAAAAGTTTATTATTGCTGGTGTCATAATGGGACAAAGCAGCAGTCGCTATGCATATCCAATGTTTAATAGTGTTAGTATCGAGTTATTTACTTGAACTAATGTCGCTGTTAACAACAAAAATGATAAAGTTGTACTTTACAGTGTTAAGATGGCTGCCGCGTAATGAACGTTATGGCCTTTCTTGATTTTCATGACACAATACGATCATGTGACATTTTGTACAGCCAATAGCTTAAAACAATATGTTTCAATGGTGGTTTTTATGAAATACAAGATTAAGCCATAGGCGAAACGCGTCTTTTTCATGTTTGCGTTCATTGACTTTTGAAAATAAACCTATTTTGGTTGCAGTAAACCCTGTGAGTGCCTTTTCCTGTACAATGGATGGTGGGAAATTGAGCGTGATATGTACGCGGCTGCACCGCCGCGTTGGAGGCACCCGTCTTTGAAGGGCGCTGTGTGAAGGTGCAAGTGGAGCAGCAATATATATATATATATATATATATATATATATATATATATATATATATATATCTACATGGTTTGTATCTGTAGAACTCCTTGAGTTCCAAATCCTATTGTATTCATTCAGAAGTCATCTGGAGTGTCTGATTTTGGATTCATCGTTGTGAAGAAGGCTGAGAGTTAAAAAAAAAAAAAAAAATGAGGCTGAGTAAACCCATATATATAGCTGACTTTGGTCGTGCACAGAATCCAACGTGCGAAGAATATTTCTTACTACTAGCTCATATTTTAATTCATGGTGCATACTCATAAATCACTGTGTGCGATTGACTGCGTGAACTTATTGAAGCACTCGTGTGCTTGATCTGTGAATGTTGTGACCATTCACATGGTTCAAATGTAGTGGTTAATGAAGCTCCTGCCAAGGGTAGACACCACATACACATTTGTGGTTTTACAGTTATTTTCATTCTAAAACACATTTAGATTTGACTGCGTGATAAATCGCCATCACACCCAAGTTTAAAGGTTACAAGCATACATACATCCATCCCTTATTCAGGCTCTGATCCACTCCTGTTTTGAAGCACACTTTTTATACTCACTGCGTCAAGGATCAGGCACCCCCTGTGCATCTATGTCACTACTTCTCAGACTGCTACCGAACACTGCTGTGATCTGGCCGTTCAGTTTTGAAAAGGTCATAGTCGCTCGTGGGTGGTGCTCCTCCTGACACGTCGACTATGCAACCCTTGGGATTATGGGAGTTGGAGTAACAATTAACTTCTATGTACATCTTTATGAGTTACTCAAGTCTTTTCCTTCGAGTTACTAGCCCAGAGTGTATCTAGTGGACTACTTCTTCCTCATAGAGGTCGTTTTTTAGTTGATACGCTTTTCCTGCTCCTATTATTATCACTGTCCTGGATCTCAGAATTTAGCCATAAAAAAATAATCAATTATAAACTCCGTTATGATAGTTTTCACCGGCCTAAAGCCTTGAGATACAACCTACCAGTCGGCTAGTTCCTCAGGTTACGCAGAAACTGCACGGAAAGATCCACCTACGATGATCATGCAGCATTACTGGCAAACAAAAACTGGAAGCTAAACTTTACCCACAACACCTGATCAAAAGGGCCAGGAAAAGAGCAAGAAATAATTGATAGTCAAACATTAGAATAGACTAGCAAGCATACCCTTAAAAAAACAGTGAGGTACACATTACAATCACCTGGATAAGAGAATCTAATTAAAATTGTTTTAACTGCAGTAGGTTACTTGCCTTACACGCACCCCCATCTCCCCATCCCCCCCAAGGGAGAGGCGGCCTTGAGTTTGTTATCTCAGATGCTCTCCTTTTAAGCCCATTGATCCTCAAAGCATTTTTGTAGGGGTCTGGTAGACTTGTCAACCTTGGGGTGATCTTTCCCCAAACTTTTTACCTTACTCCTCCATATTTCTTTGATCTCTTTTTTGTTGGCCATAAGATTCTGTGCACTTTACCACTGCTAACCAGTTTTAAGGTCAATGTGCTCACTCCATAAAACTTGGTAACATTGAATTGGCATATTAAATTTACTTGTAAGTCCCTAGTAGTGTGGTACTACATGTACCCAGGGCCTGTAAATTAAATGCTACTAGTAAGACTGCAGCACTTATTGTGCCACCCACTTTAGCAGCCCTTTAAACATGTCTCAGGACCGCCATTGCAGCATGTGTGAGCAGTTTCAAACTGCCAGCTCGACCTGGGAAAAGAAACTTTTTGCCATGCTGAACCCTTCTTTTTTTAATACATATTAGTCTCCATTTGGGTAGGCCCTAAATAGCCCAAAGGGCAGAGTGCAATGTATTTCAAAAGTAAGACATGTACTTTTAAGTTTAACATGTCCTGATAGTGAAAAACTCTTAGATTTGTTTTTCACTAGTGCAAGGCCTACATCTCCCATAAGATAACATTGGAGCTACCTTATTACATTTAATTTACCTAATTACATTTAATAAACTGCAACTAGCAAATAGGAACAGGTGTACAGTTTATGTCTGGTGTCTAGAATTGAAATAAAAAATCCTCTTTTATGGTAAAGTCAGATTTTTGGTTACAATTTTGAAAATGGTACTTTTTGAAAGTTGGCATTTTCCTATCTTTGCCCTTTAGTGCCTGCAGCCTGTCTTCAGGTCACATGACTGTAGTTGGCAGTTGGTCTTTGTGTGTTCCTCCCAGATAGCCACAGACAATAAAGAACGTAGGTGTGTGTGTGTGTGTCCATCACTGGCAGGATGGAAGGGCAGAGTTAGGCACCAGAATAGGCTGTGTCCTGCCTTCACACAAGGGATTGCATACCGCCTGTAGGTAATCTGAAGCCAGGGGAGACAGGACAACTGTGCACATCTGAGGGGAATAAGATTCTCCCGCTTCAAAGGAGGCACCAGGTATAATTATTGGACCTCAGTACACCTCTGGTCTTGTGAATGACTGACAGGAAGAAGGACTGCTGTGCTTCTGAAATGACTGTCCCTCTGCTGGACAGCTCCCCAAAAGGACTGCTGTTCTGACCTGCTGCCTGCTGACCTCTTGCCTGGATGAGAAGGACTGGACCTGCAACCTGTATCCAGGACCACCAGAATGACTCCAAACGCTTGTCTCTTGTAAGCAGCACCTGGATTCTACATTTGCGAGTCACACTCTGCCAAGTGGTGCCACCCCAGACATGGTCCCTTGGAAGTGGGCCTGAAGGTACATACCACCCCATATGTTGATCCAGCAGAACAGGCGCATCTCCACTGCTGCGCGACGCAACCCCAAGCTGAATCAACGCATCACCTCTGCTGTGTGGACTTTCCCAATACAAGGACTTCGCATCGCAGCTCCTCGGATTCGATGTATGGCCTTGGCTGCGCGGTGCATCATTGATGCCAGACTTCGCATCACAGGCCCTAGTCAACAGGATCATCAAGGATGTCACAGAACCTTTCACCACAGCCTCGCAGCTCCTGAGAACAGATGCATCCTCACGCAGGCAAAGCGGGACTCCTCAAACAGGATTTTAGGTACTCTAGTTCAGCGTGCATAGCTGGGTCCCTGTAGCCGCCCTACACTCCATTGCGGTCAGCCTGAACTTATGACTTTGTACCAGTCTAGCATACCCAGATATTGGCGCTTTGCACTTTTTTGCACTATTTTCACTTAAATCTTTAAAATTGCATATCTCCTCTTCCACTGGTTGGAGTTTTGTCATTATGGTCTTGTTTTATTTATTAGAAACACTCACTTTTTATAATCTGTTGTGGGATTTTTTTGAGGTGTGTTTTCACTGTGATACTGTTGGAAGTGTTTCACAGATACTCCACAAATCGCCTCTGAGGTAAGCCGGACTGCTCTGTTCCAAGCAACCAGAGGGTTGAGCACAGGTTAATTTAGGATTGCTAGTGACTTCAAGTGACAAGGATTGTTGTTTCTGCTCAAGTAGGGTTCCAGCCCCTCAACTAGTAACCTATTTTCTTACAGAGTCACATATAAAATCTTGCATTTGGTTCAATCACAATGCATGAAGCCAGTGAACCCAGAGGCAATGTGATTTAATGAGTAGTTGGATTTGGAGACCTCCTGAGTAGCTGGCATTTTTCACTGAAGGATGATTTTCTGTCTCCGAAAGGAAACACTATTCCCTGACATGTGTGTAGACTTGCTCCTAAGCAGGAATAGGATGGAATTGGAGACAGTGTTGATTTCTAACAGTTGATTTGAAGTCTCAATCGATGAAGGATTGATTTTTTGATCTGGAGATCAACCTTTAGCTTGGTTGGATTGGTGGCCTTGAGAAGGCAATCATCCAGATGTAAGTATATGTAGATTTGTTTGCAATGTAAGTGGGCCCCTACCACTGCCATCCATTTGGAAAAGGTTTGAGGAGCTGACTTCAGCCAGAATGGAAGGAAAGCATATTGGAAGTGAGTGTTGCCCAGCAGAAAATAAAGAAAATGTCCGTTTATAATTAGGATGTGAAAATATGCATCCCCAAAGTCAACTAGCCACATTCAGTCTCCTGTCTTTAGGGGAGAAAATATCTAGTGTAATGCTAGTATATCAAAGTTTTCTCATCTGATCCATTTGTTGACAAAATGCTAGGATGGGTCTAATATCTCTCATTGGGACTCTAATCTTGTTTAGAATGTTTCTTGAATCATTTAGAGACAAGGGACCAGTTCTACTGATTTCTTCTTAGCAATAGAGCGGTTTCCTTTGGAGATCGGCTAGATGGTGTGTTGCTTTAGATGGCAGTGGGGAGTTGAAGAGAAGTAAGTATCCCTCCTGCACAATTTTCATGCAGTATTTGTCAAAATAATTAAGAGGAAGAAAATGCTAAATTAGGTATCCATAACTAGAAATCTGGTTTCAGAGATGACAGCCGTAACCAGGATGACTTCTTTCGAGTGACTCAATTACACTAATAATGAGATTGAAAAGTACAAGTCATTCCTGTTCTGTCTCAGTGTAGGCGTGACCCCTTTCTCTAGACTAGGCAAATCTTCTGTTAGGTCTTTCAAGGTTTCCCAAATTGCTTCGTCATACCTCCCTAAATGTTCAGTAGTACTTGCAGCCTTGAGAGCCGTGGGAGAAGTAGCACAAATGTTCTTCCTGCAGTGTCCATTCTTTTCCTTTCCACATTGGGAGAAACAGCTGTTTTTGGAGCAGAGGACTGGTGTTTCCCGACTGCTGATTGTTTTGACTGACTCAGGTGACTTGATTAATTTAAAGAAAAGCTGCTCTGGAGGCCTATATTATTCTAAGAGGCAGGATGTTACAGCCTTAGTAGTTGCCGGTGTTAACATGTGTTTTCTGCATGTTCCAAGAGACCCGCAATGCTCTGAGAGATCAATGAGGTTGTAAAGTCTTCATGATAACAGAGATTGTCATATGAGGACCTATGACAGGAGTAGGTTCATATCACACCTGGTATTTATATCCCATACACAGGTGACCCTCCAGGTATTGATCATGTGAAGGACATGTATGGAAATAATATATCTGTGTCCCACCCAACTGACCTTGAAGCCTACCATGAAGATGACCTCTCATATCTCTGTGTGACCGCTGATAATCCTGGAGCGGACTATATTGTGGCGGCAAAGACACACGTGGTGTCTTCTGAGGTAAAACTCTCTATGACGTTCTATGAGATGGAGGCATCTCCTGATTAGAGACACTGAGGTTGATCTCAAGACTGTAATCTTCTGGCTCATTGCCAACAGCAAATTTAAAGGTTGTAGAGGTGTTTGCCATTCAGAATTATTCCTGCACAGGATACAGTTCAAAAGCCCAAGAAGAGTTGGTGTCATTTTCATTGTAGGAGGCAACCTAAGACATCTCTTCAGTGCGGTTTATGATGATGAGGAAAGCGAGATCCTCAACATTGATCTGTAAAAGTCTGGATAGTGCTCTGATGTGGAATGTCTTGACATTGATATTTTCAGCATGAAAACTTGCCCCGACATCTAATGATATTATCTCAATCTAGATGGTGACAATGCCCAATGATAGCATTTCAACATCAAAGATCTTCCCTATACCTAAATCAATGTTCTGACAGCGAAAATGTTGGTGTCAATTTCTTTAACGTTGAACAGGATAATCGGCAACATGAGTGACAGGAATGCGGTTTTCTGTTTTTCTTCACTTGATCTTCTTTGCTCAATTTACCTTTTATGTAGCCCTTAAATGCTGAAGGCTTAGTCACAATCGAGAAAGAACATCTTGTGGGTGGTTTGGCTTATTCATCTCTTGTTCTTGGGAATTAAAGCTCATCCCAGAGTCTGACGCCTTCTCAATCCTTTTGGACAGTTTAATGCAAAATTCACTATGTAACGGTTTGAAGCTGTTTTTTTTCTCCTACCACATGAAGGACGCATCACAACATGAAGGTATCATGTCAGAAAAAATTGCTGGAAAAGGAAAAAAAAAAAAAGACTGGGAATGCTTTCAATGCTGAAAATGTCAAAAGATGGCAAAACAGTTGACTTTCTGAATAAAAAACTATGGTAATTGAACAAAAACAACGCCCACAGTCTTTTTAGGTTCAACTCCCTCAAGCGAGGAGAAACAGAATTGGTCTAGGAGGCAACTGCTAATGGAGTGCATTCTGGGACTCACATATCTAACCTTCTTAAAGGCACAGGTATCCTTTTTTTCAATCAGGCTAATGGATTTGCCATAATACATCCGTTTACCCTTATTAAAAGCACATTTGGCAACAGTGCGGCGTAGAGTGCAGCAAAGTAATTTTGTAAAGGTATTTCTTTTAGTAGAGGCGTGGGAATTCGGGGGAAAAAGGTGATCCTGATAGGCTGTTTAGATGGTGCCTTTGTTAAATCTGGACATTTTAGATTTGTGCACCCTCTGTACAGGGCACATGTCCTAAAAAAAGAAGTGGGGGGGACGCTATCCCCGGTAGTGACGTCACAACAGGAAGTGATGTCACGAAAGGTGGCTTGCATCATCAGGCTCATTGCCTCCCCTCGCTCACCCCTTAGATGCGATTGCATCTGAGAAGCCAGCGCATGAGCAGCGTGCTGTGAGCTCCGATCTCGCCCCAGAGAGGTCAAAGGGTGAAGTCCAGCTGTTTGGGAAGGGGGACGGCGTCCATCCGGTGAAATAAGTGGGGCGATGCCGACCACCCGCGTGGTACCCCGACTTGAGCCCTGCCTCCGTAGAAGTGATAATGCATTAAGTGTTTCCAGGTCCCCGTGTTAAGCAGGAAAATATGTTAACGTTCATGACTATCAAAGAAAAGCTACGTCGTAGAAAGTAGTGCCAATCTTTAGACGGAGTTCAACATGGAGGATGAAAAGAACTGATGTAATAGTGAATCTTGAAGGATTCCAAAAGACATGTGTAAGTGATTTGAGAAGCTGCTCCAATTTTTATTTTTTAAGTGCATTTGGAGAGCGAGGAGTTGGACCATTTTAGTAGAACCCCAAAAGGTAGCAGGAAAAAAAAACCGTGATTAGATGCAGGAAAATCTATTTGCTATACATGCCTGGATTAGACAACGGGTAGAATATACCAATATTCTTCTCGATCTGTATTTCCCATGTTGTCTTTCTAACATCTAGCACGGTTTTCGTATGCCTTTCATTTTTAATATATCCACCACTTATTCCCTATTTTAAAGCATTCAAATTTAATATTAAATCACTTAGGCACCAATTACAAGTGGAGCATAAAAACCGAATCCAGATATAAGCTCCTGTTTGTGCAAGGTATAGGAATTTCAAGCGATGCAAAGTTTATCACATCCAGTAATTACCAGATGCAATAAAATAAACAATTCTCCCCACATCAATTTGATCAGGTTAAACCTACTAAATTTTAATAGGGGGGTTGCCTGGTAATGACCAGACCATGTGGAATTCAGTGATGTGGTCACAACTATGCATGTTAAGCACAATTTCCAAGTTTTAACTCAGGACAGGAGGAACTTACCATGTCCAGTAAATACCTAATGCCCCCACACGCCAGTTCTGATTGGGGACTTAATATTTTATGATTTTACCTGGTTTGTGCAGATCTGCCACCGAATGGCTGTGCTTTGGAAAAATCTTATAATGTTACAAAAACACATTTGGTGTTAACGTGGGAAGTACCTGTCATTCCCCTTTGCAATAAGGAGCAAAACATTATAATTACGTATTTGATGCAAGCTTCAGAATACTTGTCAAGTCATAACTTCAATTCAGCATAACTTTGGTACTGTCACCTTACCTTGTCGGCAGACTGGTAGCTCGAAAGTGAATCTTACAAACAACAAGCTGAAAACACATCTGCATAGCAAACGTTGCTCTATGCAGCATACATAAGTGATATATATCCACAAGCTTTTAAAAGAATAGCAAACACTGATTTCTAAAGGACGTAGTCTAGAAATAGAAATTCATTTTCTAACGCTGATTACCCCATCTTTGGCATCCTCTGTAACCTATAATGGGAGTCAGTAATGCTTAAATTTAAATTTACTGATCGTCATGTGGCAGTTTTACAGATTTATGTCACTATTTACGCTAAATGCCAATGTTAGAATGTTCCCTCTTGTTGAATACGCTTTTGTAATATAAGAACTGTCCAATTAATAACAACGTAGCAGTATGTCTTGCTAAAGTCATTCTTTTCACCTTGACACAAAATGAAACCCGGGATTGCTTTCTTTTGCTGATATTATGTGTACTGCTCTTCTGGCAAGTAATAGATGTAACATCCTTTCAGTCAACATTTACAACCATTATTTCAAAAGCTGAACTCTTGCACATATTGTACCCTTGTCACTACCGCCATGGACATATTCTCAGCTTTGACTATGGCACTAATTCGATGCACGAAGCAATAACATTTAAAAGTACCATGAACCACCTCGCTGTCATAAGTGTGCACATGGGTAACTTTGAAGTAACTCCAGAATTAAAGAATCCTCTATTTCAGGTCTTACATCACTTCTTTTCCAGCACCAACATCAGAACATAATGTTCCTTGTAAACATCACACAAATATTCTTCACACCGACAGGCCTAATTGGCGTACCAATTAAATGATTTTACATGCAAAACAAAAATGCTCCTAGTCGTGTCCTGTGTTTATGTGCATGAGGTCTCTAATGGCCTTTGTCAGACTCCTTACAAGCATTACATAATCTGGCTGGTGTGTCTGGGTGTGGTTAATAACGTTTGTGATGCAGTGCGTGCAGTTAACCTTTGCACGTTGAAGAATAAGGGCTTTCGAACTAGAACTCCTGGGTTAAGCCAGATACTACAACTGTCAACGACACAAGGGATACTTGCCCCCAACGATCCAAAACTGCTCTCCGTGAGAGTTTGCAGTGGTCCAGCAAACTACTTCTGAGTGCCACATGTGCCTCAAGAATCTGTCTACGTTTAATGTATGTGGAGTCAAAGCCCACCACCAGCTTTTGAGAGGGCCTTGAAAAAAGGTGAAGGTCCCAAGTCGGAGCCTGCCAAAAAATCTACTGGTAAGGCTGAAAGAAGAGATACTGTGCGACAATATAAAACAGAGCCAGCATCAAAACAAAGCAGAAAACGCTAAATACAGTGACACCAAAGTATGAAGAAACCCTAAAGGCAGCAACAGCCAGGTGCAAAAAAATGCTAAAGGCAGGGACACCCAGGTACAGAAAATGCAACTGTAGTTGCCAGAGCGAATGAAAAAAGAGCCACCTGATCTCCAATCGAGAATTTACCGGGACCGGTGTGCTCAAAGTAGCATGCAGCATTCACAACCCAGGAGTAAGCATGGGGGTTGTGCTTCTAAGCCGTTGGTCCCCGCAGAAGCAGTTGGTGGCATCCAGTACCACTCAAAAGGTCCAGCTTTACATCTTTTCAGTGGCTGTAGAAAAGAGTGCCAAATATGACCCGGCTGTGTTACTGAAACCACCACCTCCATTCGATACTGCCATATAGCAGAATATTGTTGTCAGATGGACTGCCTGAATTGAAATGTTTGATGACTTCATAGATGCTGTAGAAGAAGCAGATGAAAAATGGTCATCAAATACTTAAAGAATCTCGCAGGTGACAGAGTAAAAGAAGTGATAAAGACATCACAAGCTGCTGTATCATACCGTCAATTCAAGAAAACATTGGAGGCCAAGTTCAATCTAATTCCGATTGTCGACTATAAAAGGTACACTTTCAAACAAGCGAGATAGCAACCTGGTGAGATGATGGAGGAGTTTGTTGAGAGACCGGATCCACTTATAAAGCACTGCAAGTTCAATTAATTTAATGATGTAGAAGCCATGCATCTTAGAGTTATTGATAGTTGCCTCTCAGATTCAATCCAGCGACCCATGCTGAGAAAAACGCTCAGTTTGGAGAAAGTGCTCATGGCTGCAAAAGTGGATCATTCATGCCGATGGACAAGGGGAACGATATAAAAGCAGGAACAACCCAAAATGAATCAGTGTTGAGCATGAAAAGTAAGAAGTAACACAATACAGAGGCGCCCAAGTGATGTCTCAGGAAAAAAAAGAAATTGTGTTTCGATGTGGATTCTCCTTTCCATAAGAAGGTAAATGTCCTGCCAACTGACAAATCTGAAAAGGCAAGAAGGAAAGCCATTTCATAATGGTTTGCAAAGCGGAAGAGAAACTAAGTGTGTCACGACGAAAAGATAGATACCAGAAAGTTCGTGAAGCCCTCTAGCCACTCCTACAAGGCCAAACGGCAACATCAGCTAAGGCAAGGCAAAACAAAATGAAGTCTATCGTTATCAAATTCATCTTCCAATGCTTCGGTGACATCATCATCGAGTGACTGGATGTT
The DNA here is from genome assembly GCF_964261635.1 of Lissotriton helveticus. Lineage (NCBI taxonomy): Eukaryota > Metazoa > Chordata > Amphibia > Caudata > Salamandridae > Lissotriton > Lissotriton helveticus. The sequence continues at coordinate 593,956,772 of NC_136063.1, read as the reverse complement.
TGAAGGTGATGGCAGTCACAGACCGATGTGGGCATGTGGGATTGGCTGCTTGCAAGGAAAAACAAATCTCGAAAGAATCGCCAAATGAAGCACTAAAGTTCATTAGGACATTGTCTGAAAATCACACTCAAGGAGAATGGTTGCCCTCCAGCTTTTATTATAGACAGTGGTGCGTCGATAAACATTATGCTGGCAGAAAAGTAATACTAGTTATCTCCAGTACCACGTCTCACACAATCAAGAACAAAGGTGGACACCTGGGCAGCTTCTACACCCTTGCGAAGCAAAGGGTCCTTTGTGGAGACCATGCAGCACAAGAAAACAACAGTGCAAGTGCCAATTCATGTCCTCCTAGGAACTTCGTCGAGTGCATGCTTATTAAGTTTTGATACTGCTGCTGACATGGACTGATCTCTATCAACAACAACTTGAATCCTCTTTCTGAAGTAGTGAGTCAATTCACGACGTTGTTTCATGGACTTGGCAAACTTAAGACAATGAAGGAACAGGTTTACATTAATGAAGATATTCGCCCCATTGCACAGCGATACCACCAAATAGCTTTTCACTTACAGGAAGCTGTTGAGAAAGAAGTAGAAACACTGCTAAAGCATGACATAATTGAGCGATCTACTTGTCCGATGCCATGGGTTTCGTCCATTGTGGCTGTGCCAAAAAAGGACAGTGGAAGTTCAGCTCACATTTGTGTTGATATGCAACAGGCCAACAAAGCAATCGAAAGAAAGACATATTGCAGGCATGATCATGTAGTTGAATGCGCCAAAGTTTTCTCTGGCCTTGAACTGAACATAGGTTACCATCAACTTGAACAGGAAGAAAATTGTAAGTTCATTACTACTTTTTCAAGGCATGTTGGTTTGTTTAGATATAAAAGACTCCGTTTTGGTGTGTCGTCAGCTGCAGAAATCGTCACACATGCTTTTAGCTACAGTGATGATATACTGGTGTTTGGGGCTACAAGAAAGGAACATGACAAAGCACTCACATAAGTGTGCCATCTTCTTGCTGATGCAGGTCTCACAATAAATTTAGAGAAGTGTGAATTTCACAAAAACACAAATTCTTCAGGCCTATTTTCTTTGAAAAAGGGACGACTACTTACGCTGCAAATGTACAAGCATTGTTGTCTACTTGCTCTCCAGAAGATGTAACCATGTTGCGATCCTTCTTAGACATGGCCAGCTACTGCTCCAGGTACATTAGTGATTTTTCTACTGCAAGTGCCCCTCTAAGAGAACTAACAAAGCAAGCTATTACATTTGAATGGCATCTGAACGTAACCAAAGTTACAAGAAAATAAAACGTGCAATTGAAGTTGCAACTGAAGTAACTTACTTTGATCTGCAATTGCACAGAGATTGTGATGAATGCAAGGCCGGTGGGGTTGGGAGCGATCCTTGTCTAACACAATGGCCTGCCAAATGCTCAGTGCCACATTGTGGTCTATGCTATCCAGAGTTGATCTCAGAATGAATGTGCTTATTCTCAATCAGAGAAAGAAAGCTTAGCTGTAATGTGTGAACACTTTCATGTATTTATGTACAGACAGCATTTCACCCTTGCCAAGGATCATCATGGAATCACCTGGAAATCTGAAAGTCAAGATGCCCCATTGCATCGAGAGGTGGAGGTTGTTGAGATAGGTGGAGGAGTACGATTACACTATCGTGCACGAAACCGAGGAAAGATCAATGCATCACAGACTGCTTTTCACGAGTGCCGCTACAAAATCGTAGTACAACGCCCAAAGCAGCTGGTGCTTACATAAATTTCAAAGTAAAGTCAAGTGCAGCGGACGGTCTTTCTATTGAACGGATTCTGACAGCAACTAATACTGACTAAGGCATGCTTAAGCTCAAGGAAATCATTATAACACAATCATGGAGAAAGCATACTCTACCCTCTTACAGACGATGTTGAGTACCAGGAGTTCAAGAATGTTCAGAAAGAAAGTTCTGTTTCACATGATGGTGTCATACTGTTGTGGAACATTTTAGGACCCTATTGTAATTTTCCTGTTTCATGCCCTTATATAGGTATAATTCACTGTGTCCTTATATAGGCATAAGAATCAGAACCATATTTAGACATAGCTTATGCAGTCCAAATATGGCAGGGCTACTTCCACTAGTTTAGAAAATCTACAACGATCTCTTGGAAAACTCGGCTTCAGCAGCTTGGGACTTCCCCTTGCTCGAATACTGACTTGTCCAAGAACTCCTGGAGTTTTCAAAGAACTGAGACTCTTTTATGACGTTATTATGTCCACCTTTATGTCAAACTCGGCAACTTCAAGGTATAAATATGCCCACACTTGCCTTAGCAAAGACACAGTGGTTTGAAACAGTTCGACTATCTATTTGCCCGACTCGCCCTGCTACTGCAAGTGCCAAAGGAAGCCGACCCTCCAGCAGACGCACTGAGAAATACGCTGTCTTTTCTCCTGCCGAGAAATCCAGCTCCAGTGTTTCCAAGCTACCCTTGCGGGTTGCTGGGAAATCAAGTCCTGACACCTGACCTTCTTCTTTCCAAATCAAGGTACGGAGCTGATTAGACTCTAAGAGAAATCTTGGACAGATTCTTGGCAAAAGAATACTACATTTATGCCACACCTAACTTACTTCTTCCCTCTTACTAAGCTTAGGTTAGGTACATCAGGGTAGGCTAATTTTAGAAGCACCAGTTGAGTATTTTTAGCCTCTTATTTATGTATGTATTTATTTATGGTTTAGGAACCATACAATGCTCTTACAGTATTTTATTCTACTCTTTCTACTGTATGCATTATATTTTACAACCAGTTTTACGATTGTAGCAGTTCATTTCTTATGCTTGCGAAAGAAGACTGTTCAATAAATCCTTTTATTGAAAACGCCCGTCTATCTATGTTCTCTGCACCTCTGGTGAAACTAAGCATGCACGATTGACTGAATGAAATATCTATCTATTGTTTCCACGACTCTGAAGATACGTTTTATCTTGGGGAAACAAAGTTGTCATGTTTATGCGGTTGTCAGAGACTAATCCCTTCTTGTGAATTCGAGAACGTTTCTAGTGACCTCTGAGCTAGCTGTCACTCACAATTAAGTCTAATATATTCAATAGAGTCCTAGTAGACATAAGTCCTATGTCACATCTATAGGATATATTATTCCAATGCGCAGAGCCTATTGGGAATATAGGAACTACACTACAATACAATGAAGGGCAAGAATAGCTATCCCCGAAAGCTTGAGGCAACAAGTTATTGAACTGGCACACAAAGGACATTATGACATTGCTGCATCTAAATGAGCCCTCGAGAATCAAGTGTGGTTCCCTTGTCTTGACGAACATGTTGAAAGGGAGCTTAAAGCTTGTCATCTGTCTTCCAAAACGACTCAGCACCCTTTGAACATGTCTGATCTACCTAAGCAAGCTTGGGAGAGGATTGTATTTGACTTCTTTTGAAGCCTCAATATTGGACATCATCTAATGGTAGCTGTCGCTGAGTACTCACATTTTCCTCTAGTGAAAGACTTCTCATCAACCACACATGGCAAAATCATCGAGAAGCTAGGTGACATTTTTGCAGCATGGGTGTTCCTTCCATTCTCAAATTTGACAACGATCCATCTTTCAATATCAGAGTGTTCAAGGACTTTCTTAATTTTTGGAACATCAAACTTCAGAAAAGTACAGCTCTCTGGCCACAGGCAAATGGAGTTCTTGAATGATTTAGGACTACTTTGAAAAGGATGGTTCAGTGCGCTACACTGGAAGGCATTAATCTTAAGTCTGCTTTACGCCCAGCCATCCATGCCTACCGTTCCACTCCTCCTTTCAAGACAGGAGAAAGTGGGACTACCTTGCTATTTGGGAGAGCTCTTGGAACAAAGTTACCGCAACGAACCTCCAGCCGGTCAATAGACCCCAATGAGATTAGTGTCACTGACAACTCTCACAAATGTAAAATGAAGGCTTACACTGTAAAGCGCCGACATGCTCGAGGCACAGTTTTTGAGAAAGGAGACAGAGTTCTTGTCAAGCAGAAGACACACAAGACGGACACTCTGTTTGATGCTGTGCCACTAAGAGTTGTGGTGAGCAAAGGACATAGTAACTGCCCAATGACCTGAAACATCCATAACCAAAGATTCGTCACACTTTAAGCCTGTGCCTTGATTTTCATCAGCTCTGGATCTCCTGAGGCAAGTCCACCTGAGTGCACAAGTCATGCATCCGACTCTTCTCCAGAGATGCCAGATGAAGGCATCCCTCCTCTACCTCGTACATCTATATCTGGAAGACTGGTGCAAGCACCTCGACAACTCATCAAGGAGTTATAATGTGTATATGTATATTCGTTCGTACTTTTTATTTAACAAAGGGGAAGATGTTGTGTCCTGTGTTTATGTGTATGATGCCTCTAATGTTTCTTGGCAGACTCTTTACAAGTATTACGTAATCTGGCAAGTGTGTCTGGGTGTGGTTAATAAAGTTTGTGACTCAGTGCGCGTCTTAAATGGCTACATGCTGAAGAATGAAGACTTGCAAACCAGAGTTCGGTGTGTGTGGGGTGCTCCTGGGCTGGGGAAGACATTACACTCCTTACCTATTAAAGATAGTTGTCTAATTATGATTCACATGGAGAACCTCTCATCTAAAGTGAACAATTACCCATAAGAGGCATAATGCAAATACAGTTAGAGCAAATTTCACACCAAATAGGAGCACCTTGAATTCATAGTGTTTTCCACAAATTATTAAGCAAGACACATTCTAAGCCCGTGCTATAAAAAGGGCTGTGGGGTATGCATCCTGTAGATCTTTTGCCTTTATGCCATCCTCTGGTTGTTTTGTAATTTTAACAGCAACAACATTTCAGCAAGAGGGCATTGCAGGATTCTTACATCAGAACTACTATAACTGTAAGGGAAAACAAAACAATACAGACATGGAAACAGAGATGTACAAGGCATGATTTAGAATGGTTGTGAGGATTCAAGTTCTGAAGAAGCAGTTCTAGTTTTTATTAGCCTTGGAAGATGAGGTGGGTGTTGCACGATGGAGCTCCATAGGTGAAGGCAGTGACCTTGATATTTCCTCCTGTGGCTGTTAGTAGTAATGAGGATGTCGGATTGCACTGAATGGATGGATCTTCCAGAGAAGCATTAGTTGAACAAATTGCATAGCTAAATGAGTCTTAATTATGTGCCCATTAAGTTAGAGACAAAGTGATTTTGGATTCATTCTGCTGTTGAATTAGCTTAGAAGTCAGCTAGTCTCTTTTTGTAGTTATCTAGTTTGACTTAGACACGAACTCACAATTCTTGAGCCAAGTGGGCATTGCAAGGTAAGAGGAAGGACACATTTTTAATGTCCATAACAATAACTTAACCACCTGTACCAGCAACTCCTGATATGCTGGCTGGAGATATATGGGACAGCAGTGTAGAAATACCAGGAGTCGCCATAAAAAGGACTCATGGGTCCCGGGTTGTGGCGGTCTGCGTGGGCATAGGCAGATGTGATGTTATAGGAACATTAATGGTTGGTCAGACATGTTTACTTTGCTCACATGGGGGGGGAAAGATTGTGGAGGCTTGGTTTTATTTTCTTCTGAGATTTGACGAAATAATCCTGATGCCTATGGTGTCAAACTGTGAAACACATCACGTCTACTGAACACAATGAGCTGAAACTTGAGAGCACCGTGATGGCGTACAGTATGTCTAGCAACTTAGCAGTATGACAACCCAAAATTCGTACTTCCTCACCTGTTCATCCTGTGCCCTAAAACTTGTTAGGAGATTTAGCACGTTCTCTCAAGCCTCTATGGAGAGGTGGAATAATTTAAGCTAGGCTTGGCATGAAACATCTCTTAAAAGATTCATACTGCAGAAACAGTGGCAATGTGTGCAAGGGCGAAATTCCAAACAATGATGGGCTGTTTGGAATTTCACCTGTATGGAGGTCAGGTAAGAAAACCAGTCAGCAAAATTATGTTACTTGTTCTTTTTCAGCAATGGTGTAAAGACAACTTAACTTCAGAAGATAAGGACAAACTATACGACACAATGGAGTGGGACGCTCATGATTTGAAGAGTGTAAGGATTTGGTATTGGGAGAAGGCTGCCAATTAACTTGCAGTACAATAACCGTTGTAACAGAAGGAATAAACTAACAAGCATTGGCAGAGCCAATATGTCTCACTTTGCTAAGGCATGCTGCCAGTATGGACTTTCCCAATGTTTGTAGAATTGTGATAATGCATTGGCAAAGTCAACATCAACTGGTGGCCATCTTGGATTCTTATTTGTATACTTCCAAGATGGCTGTCATGCAGCATGTAGACGCAACATGGAAACTGTCTTGGAAGTGTACAAAATACCATGGTCATCCATCCTATTTGCTGAGGGAAAGTTTGCAACATAATGCTATAAACACTGGTTAAGCCAACTGCTGAAGCAGTGACTGGTGGACAGCACTGAGGAGACAGCAAGACCCTGATCAGCATCAATGCATGGTGCCAGCTGATGGAGAGAGCAGTACAAAGGTAGCGTTTGTGTGTGGGGGCGGAAATACAAATGATTGCAGAAAGAAGAGGTGAGAGACCAATGAAGACACAAGACATGCATTGCCATTGAGAGCTAAAACTCAAATGCCACAAAAACATGGAGAAAGAAAAAAAGTTCTCCGACGTTAACAGTGGAAGGATACACTCAACCCATTAAAATGCATGGATAAACTAAATGTTCCAAGCATAAGATAAATATAGGGGCAGCTGGGGAAAACGTAGGAACAGGATCATTTAAAAAGGTCAATCATGACAAAGGGGCAAACGCATAGCGCACTCATAAGAATATGTTAAAGCATTGGTCACCATGTGGTCTGTAGAAAGACTGCAAAAATTGGAAATTCCGTTAAAGGTGATTTATCACTACTGATGTTCGTCACAGAGGTGATCAATGATGGAAGATACGACACCTGATGGCAGGGTACCATGGAAGGTTTGAAACTCAAAGTTTGAAGTTCAGCTGTTTGGCTTCTGGCCAACTCGATTTTGCATGTTTGGAGAATATTTTTGTCTTGCAGAAGACCCCTGTATCTTTAGTAATGAATACTACAAGCCTGTTTAACAGCTTGGTGCTGTGATAAACTCAAAGAAGAGAATCTGTAAACAAAACCTTGGATATTTGGAAGTAATGCTCATCCAAGACTGGGCATACTATTCAGATATGTGCTGAAGTTATAAGCACATCAAAGTGTGCTGCAAAGAAGTTAAACATTGTTTTCTTTAGATTGCACGTGGCTTTGATCAAAGACGTTTATGTATTGTACTGTAATGAATTTATAGAACGCTAACTATCCCGATGAGGTGTTATAGCACTTTACACTGTGCAGCGTGCTCCTCCAGAAGCAAAGGTTAGTGGTTAATGCAATGATTCTTGGGATTAGATCTGTGCTCTCAAGAAAACCATTCCATGCATTTAGTTCAGTTTCTTTGGGGTGAATTAAATTAATAAGGAGTTAGGTGTGATCGTTTGGGGGATATGAGTTCATGCATAGGTGGCAGAGGGGGCTAAGTATTGTATGAGGAGATTGTTGAAATTCCGGAATGAAACAACTTCAAATTGCAGAAATACAATAATGAAGATTACGGTAAACATGCAAGTTACTTAAAGTAGACTGCGCTGTGAGAGAAGGCCTGAAAGTAAGAAGAGGTTTATTCAAAAGAAAGGGAGAGGGGAGTTGTTTATGCAGGGTTTTAGGAATAGCATACAATCTGAGGATGCAAAACGGTAGAAAGAAACATGATTGTCTGGAATAGTTTTTCGGGTTTATATTTTGTGCATTAATAAGGACGTTCAGGAGGAGCTTCGCGCGCAACCGAGATGGCCGCGTGAGCACAGGGCTCCCGAGGACCCTCGCTGCCTCCCGCATTTATCCTGGATAATATCCTGATTTGATGGAAGGTCATTGAAGACACAACCAGGCTGATGTACTAGCAGGTTTTTGGGTCGGAATCGGACGCAGGGTCCCCGAGTTTTGCCGTCTTGAAATTTGCGGCCTTCTCCATGGAACAGCCTGGCCCTTGAGTTGTAGCAGTGCCCAGGTCGTAATTTAACAACAACGGCTTGAGGGGATCAGATCACAGCCTCACTTCACTTTCGGTTTCGTTTCTCCGGCGCACTGCCTCATATCTGCGGTATGTCTGTTGACCGGACGAGCTCTGACGCCAGCTCATTGAGCTTCGAGCTGGCGACTGTTTGGCTGTGGACTCCATTGGCTCAACTTTGCCTCCTGTATTCTTGTGTGTGAATTTTAAGGAGCCATTGGACCAGATCCCAAGCCTCCCTCCGGGGCACCCGACTCGCCATGACGGGCAAGCCTGAGGGTGAGAAACGGAAAGTCAAGACCACTATCCGTGGAGGTTCAACCCAGACGAATGTCATGGATCGCTATACACTCTCTAAAGGATCCCCTGATGGCGCACCTAAGACTCGGGAGGAGGCTGTCGACGATCCTGCTGTATTGGCGGACTTAACGCTACAGGACGTGATGGGCGCCATTGCTGGTATTCAGTCTTCTATTGGCCAACAGTATGAAGCCTTGGCTCTGAAGTTGGACACGGTGGCTATTGATGTTAACCTCATTCGAACTGATCTGGCCAAGACGAATGAGAAGGTGAAGTCATTGGACCTAAAGACATCCAGCCTTACCACGGATGTCTCCGACTTGTAAACAGAAGTGCGCAACCTTAGATCTGCAAACGACTTTTTTGCTCGTCGCTTGGAGGATTTTGAAGGCCATGCACGGCGCAATAACGTGCGTATTATTGGGGTCCCGGAAGATTCTAGTTCACTCGCCACTGATCTTCGGGTGGAGGACCTCATTCTTAATCATCTTGCACCCAAGGGCCTGAGCAAATTCTTTGCCATCGAATGTGCGCACAGAGTGCCAGGGGGACAGGCGAAGCCCGGTTTTCCCCCCCCATCCGATTATTGCACGGATCTTCAACTTTAGAGATCGCGATGCCATTTTGCGGGCGGCACGGACAAGCGGCCCTACGCAGTTCGAGAACGCTGCTGTGAACTTTTATCCGGACTTTTCTCAATCGGTCCAGAAACAACGTATGGGATTTCAAGGTGTGAAACGGCGACTCAGAGACATGGAACTAAAATATGCTATGTTATTCCCGGCCTGACTGCGTGTTGAATATGACAATCGAACATTCTTCTTTGTCAGGCCTTAGGAAGCGAGTGATTGGTTGGACACTTTGCCGACTCGCCGTGCTGGCCAGGAACATGCTGGTGGTGCTGAAGGGGGACTGATGGAACAAGACTGATTATGGTGCCTGTGTCCGGAACACTACTCAACGTAACCAGCTGAGGCTCACTGACTTTTTTGACCATTCCATTCGTATCTTGGGAGGTTGCGGGTATGGCGGGACCCTTTCCTCCTCTGGGGTTTTCTTTGTGTAGATTAGTTCTTTGTTTGTAATTGTTAGGGCGCCAGGCACACTGCAAATGGGGGTGGCTTTTGAGTCGGTGCAGGGTGGGGGGGAGTTGTGTTGGGAACCTTGGGGGGAGGGAGGGACATGTTCTGGGATTGTTTGTTTTTTCTTTTTCAAGGCAAGGTACTTTCATTATTTTTGACATTGGTGTGATGCTCGTTTTGCGATGGGAGTTCGTTGTGGATCTGGATGGGGGGTAGAGGGTTGAGGGTATTATGCTGGAATGTGAATGGGTTGGGTGATCGTATAAAGAGAGGGGTGGTTATGCAGCTGTTGTGGCGCCTTTTGCCTGATGTCGTTTTGCTACAAGAGACACACTTGATAGGAAACACTTGTCACGCTCTTAATAGACGGGGTTATCGTCTTGCTGCCCATTCTGGATTTACATCTAGTTCTAGAGGAGTGGGTATTCTGCTTAGGGTTTCCCTCCCCCTCGAGGTTGATGATGTGATCCTTGATGTCAGGGGTCGATATGTTGCACTTGTCGGGCGGTGGGAGGGGAAACCAATCTCGTTGGTGTCGGTTTATGTCCCCCCGGGCTTACAATCCACGACATTTACGGACCCGGGGCGGATTGTTCTGGGCCTCCCGGAGGGTGTTTTGATACTGGGTGGTGATTTTAACTCCGTCATTTCTGGCAGGATAGACCGCTATCCCCAGCCCCACCCCCCCCCCACCCCCGAGATCTTCCTGCTGCGCAATCCTGGTTGGGTGACTTCCTGGAAACATTGGGACTCATAGACTGTTGGAGACTAATGCATCCAGAGCAAACACAGTTTACTTTCCATTCGGGAGCTCATGGTAGTCTTTCCAGGTTGGATTATATCCTGATACCGGCGGCACTGTCCCCCTCGGTTTGAGAGATTAGACACTTGGCCCGGGGTATATCGGACCATTCCCCTATTTGGTTTCATTTTAATCTTAGCATCGGGGCCGAAGGGAGGGTGGCTCCGATTAACCCCTGGTATCTTCTTAACCCTAAGACTCGCACTGAATTGATTAAATCATTTGATCTGTATTTTACTGAGACTGCTGGTTCTGTATCCTCGCCTGTCTCGTTGTTGGAAGCTTTTAAGACTGTGATCAGGGGACAGGCATTGTCTTTGGTGGGGTGTGCCAAGAAATGTAAGAATGAGGCAATTGTTCAGCTCGAGACTGAAATCACAGACCTGGAGACTGCATTGGAGCGGGAGGTGTCTCGAGAAGCATTACATGTCCTCCGCCTTAAACAATTAGAATATAAAACTTTGGTTACTGATGCGGCAAAGACGATGAGCAGGGAACAGCAGGGACGGCTCTATGATGTGGGTGATAAAGCAGGAAACTTGATTGCCTGGCTGGACAGAAGGGAGAGAGCGAATCGAGTGGTTCCGGTGATTGAGACATGCGGTGGTATGAGTGTAACTGACCCTGTGGAAATTGTTGAATGCTTTGCCGATTATTTTCGAGAGGTCTATACCTCGGTGTCCGACAGGCCCGAGGAGGATTCGCAGTTGTTGCTTCGGGATATAGCACTTCCATGTCTGTCGGAATCGGATCGGGACTGTTTGGATGCCACGCCCTCGGTGGATGAGGTGGCTCTCGCGCTACGCTCCCTTCGTTCCGGCAAGGCTCTGGGTCCCAATGGCCTTCCTGTTGAACTGTATAAATTACGCCCTAATACTCTAGCTCCCTATCGAACAAGTTACTTACCTTCGGTAACGATATATCTGTAAGAAACAGTAGTTAGTATTAGATTCCTTACCTTAGAATATCCCCAGGCGTCAGTCTGGATCCGGAAACTTTTGCGTAGCAGTACCCCTGCGCGTCGGTAGGCGTCGTCTGCAGGCGTCCCCTGCGGCTCCGCGTCGTCGGCGTCGTGCGCCGTGATGACGTCGCTGGAGTATATAGACGCCGCCTCCGCGCGCTGACGTCAGTTCTTTGCACACAGCTTTTCCGCGCCAGAACACGCAGAGCCATGTGAGAACCAACACTGGTGCCATTTGAAACTAGGGCCCTGAAAGGGATGTCCCTAACCCTAGGTATCAGTTCGCAGAACGGGGAGGATGGGCGGGGCGGTAAGGAATCTAATACTAACTACTGTTTCTTACAGATATATCGTTACCGAAGGTAAGTAACTTGTTCATCTGAAAGAAACAGGTTAGTATTAGATTCCTTACCTTAGAATAGATACCCCAGCAATACCAACCCCGGTGGTGGGTCTGCGAACCAATACAACCTACACCAGAAAGTCCTGGAGGACCGAACGGCCAAAGAAGCCATCCCTCCGGACTTGACTGTCCAGGCAGTAGTGCCTCGCAAAGGTGTGCAGCGAGGCCCACGTGGCCGCCTGGCAAATGTCCTGCAAAGGGACTCCCCGGCCCAGGGCAGTAGTAGCCGCCGTGGCCCGAGTGGAATGGGCCCTCAGCCCAACAGGAGGCTCCTTCCGAGCCAAAGAGTAGCATGCTTTGATGCACAGGACGACCCACCGAGAGATGGTCCGTTTCTGTACCGCCCTTCCCTTCTTCTCACCCACGTAGCCAACAAACAGTTGGTCATCCACCCGGAACTGGCGTGTGCGATCCATATAGAATGAAAGCGCACGTTTTGGGTCCAGACGATGGAGCCGCTCTTCATCCTTTGAAGGATGCGGAGGCGGGAAGAAGGAGGGCAAGGTGATGGACTGCCCAATGTGAAAAGCAGAGACTACCTTGGGCAGGAAAGAAGGTCTGGTCCGAAGAACCACCTTATCAGGATGAACAGACAAGAAAGGAGGTTGAACAGAAAGAGCCTGGAGCTCACTCACTCTCCTGGCAGAGGTGATGGCTACCAGGAAGGCCGTCTTTAAGGTGAGAAGACGGAGAGGACAGGAATGAAGGGGCTCAAAGGGAGCGCACATCAGGAAAGTCAAAACCAGGTTCAAGTCCCACTGAGGCATCACGAACGGAGCTGGAGGATACATGTGCGTGATGCCCTTTAAGAATCTTAACACAATAGGGGACTTGAACAAAGATGGCTGATCAGGTAGCCTCAAGAAGGCGGAAAGGGCAGAAAGATAGCCCTTGATAGTGCCCAGAGCAGAGCCCTGCTGGGCAAGGGAAAGGAGGAAGAGGAGAACCTCAGATAGAGGGGCAGAAAGGGGATCCACAGCCTTCGCTGTGCACCATGCCACAAATCTGTTCCACCGGCAGGCGTATACCGACTTTGTGGAGGGACGCCTGGCTGCCAGAATGACATCACAGACTTCAGGAGGCAAGTCAAATGGCCTCAACTGTCGCCGCTCAATCTCCACGCATGGAGGTGGAGACTGGACAGGTTCGGGTGGAGGACCGTCCCCTGCTGCTGCGACAGAAGGTCCTCCTGAAGGGGCAGGCGGATCGAGGGACCGACTGTCATGCTGAGTAGCTCGGGATACCAGTACCTTCGAGCCCAGTCCGGAGCCACAAGGATAACTTGGGCCCGGTCGCGCCTGATCTTCTTCAGCACTCTGGGCAGAAGTGGTATAGGCGGAAAGGCGTACAACAGACCGCAACTCCACTCGCGCCGAAAGGCGTCGCCGAGCGAGTGCCGTCTTGGAAACTCCAACGCGCAGAACTGATGACATTGCGCGTTCTCTTCTGTGGCGAATAGATCTAACCAAGGCTCTCCCCATTGCTGAAAGAGGCCTCTCGCCACATCCGAGTTCAGACGCCATTCGTGATCCACCGAGCACCGACGGCTGAGTTCGTCCGCCCTGGCGTTCAGAGAACCTGCCAGGTGTTGAACCGTCAGAGTCACGCCCTGACGTTCCAGCCATTGCCAGAGGCGCAGAGCCTCTTGGCAAAGGGTCCACGACCCCACACCGCCCTGTTTGTTGCAGTACCACATGGCGGTGGTGTTGTCCGTGAACACCTGCACTACACTCCCGTTGACAAAGGGGAGGAATGCCTTCAGTGCCAGGCGAATCGCCCGCAGCTCCAACATGTTGATATGGAGCCGGGACTCCGCCGGAGACCAGAGGCCTCTGATCTCCGCCTCTCCCAAGTGGCCACCCCAGCCTTGGAGGGACGCGTCCGTCACAACCACGTGCTCCGGCTGGGGAAGGGAGAGGGATCTGCCCCTGACCCAATCGCGGTCTGTAAGCCACCACTGCAACTGTCTCGCAGTGCCCTCCGAGATCAGGACATGGTCGGATAGGTTGCCCTGATGCTGGGCCCACTGAAACTTCAGGTCCCACTGCAGAGCCCGCATCCGCCATCTGGCGTGATGCACCAGAAGGATGCAGGAGGCCATCAGCCCCAGAAGCCGCAGCGTCAACCTGACCGAAACCCGGGATAACGGCTGAAAGATGGGAATCAGAGCCTGAATATCCCGGACCCGCCGTTCCGGGGGATAAACCCGAAACTGCGCCGAGTCGAGAACCGCTCCGATGAAAAGGAGCTTTTGAGAGGGACACAGGTGTGATTTCGGCACATTGATGGAAAACCCCAACTCGTGCAGGAGGTCTGCCGTCATCTGAAGGTGGTGGACGACTGTCTGGGGCGAGCCCGCCTTCAACAGCCAGTCGTCGAGGTAGGGGAAGACTGAAACCCCTAACCGGCGCAGATGAGCTGCGACCACCGCCATCACTTTCGTGAACACCCGTGGGGCGCTGGTAAGGCCGAATGGGAGCACGATAAACTGAAAATGCTCGTGGCCTACCGTGAACCGCAGGTAACGCCGGTGGGCCGGCAGGACGGGGATGTGAAAGTACGCATCCTGCAAGTCCAACGCTACCATCCAGTCTTGTGGGTCTAGAGCAGCCAAGACCTGAGCCAAAGTCAACATCTTGAACTTCTCCTTCCGGAGGAAGCCGTTGACGTTCCGTAGATCCAAGATAGGACGCAGGCCTCCCTTGTCCTTCTTGGGTACCAGAAAGTAGTGGGAGTAGCAACCACACCCTACTTCTGGCCCAGGAACGCGCTCGATGGCCCCCTTGGCCAAGAGGGCCGTAACTTCCTCCTGCAGAAGTGTCAAGTGGTCCCCCGACACACGGTGGTTCTGCGGTGGCATGGCTGGAGGAGTGGACTCGAAGGGGAGGGCATAGCCCCTTCGGACAAGCTGCAGCACCCACCTGTCCGATGTTATCGCGCGCCAGCGGGAGTGGTGATGGCGAACCCTGCCACCCACTGGCGTCACGTGAGCCCGAAAGCTCGGACTAGGAAGGCTTGGATGCCGCAGCGGAGGGAGGCGTGGACTGACCACGACGCTGGCCTCTACCGCCACCACGGCGGAAACCACGGGCGCCACCGCGCTGGGGAGCGCTCTGCGCCGCGTGGCTGGCAGCACGTGTGGGACCTCCTCTCCCTTGGCCACGAAAGGGCCGAAACGAACCCGTCTGCTGGCGCTGGGTCTGGGTCGAGAGACCCAAGGACTTGGCCGTGACCCTGGAGTCCTTGAAGCGCTCCAGCGCGTGGTCCGCTTTGTCACCAAATAGGCGACTGCCATCAAATGGCATGTCCATAAGCGTATTTTGGACGTCTGGTGAGAAGTTGGCAGATCTCAGCCAGGCATGGCGACGAATCGCCACCGTAGTGGACATGGCCCGTCCCAGGGAGTCCGTGGTGTCCAGACCACAACGGATCGAGTACCGCGCCGCATCCCGGCCTTCAACAAAGGCCCGGGTGAGCTTGTCCCGCACTTCCTGGGGGCATTGCGGCAAACACTCCTCGACCGTATCCCACAGGGAGTGGGTGTAGCGGCCCAAGAGGCACGCGGTGTTACAAGACCGCAGTCCAGCACTCAAAGAGGAAAACACTTTCTTTCCGAATTGGTCGTACCTCTTTGATTCCCGGTCGGGCGGAGCCGACGGAAATGCGGACTGCGAAGTGGAGGCCTGGATCACCAGACTCTCCGGGGAGGGATGGGTGGACAGGAAGGCAGGGTCGTCCGCGCAGGGACGGTGACGCCTGGCAACGTTCCGGTCAACCGGCGCACCAGAGGCGGGCCTGGACCAGGTGCCCAGAAGGACATCCGTCAGGGCCTCATTAAACGGCAGCAGAGGCTCCTGGGGGCATGACTGCGGTTTAAAAACTTCCGTCAGGATATTCGGTTTGACCTTCGCGACGGGGAGCTCAAGGTGTAAGGCCTTGGCAGCCCTCATCAGGACCACCGAATAGGCAGCACCCGCCTCGGACGCCACAGGGGACGGAGAGACAAACCCAGGGTTGGGCGACTCGTCCAGGCCACTGGCATCACCCAGATCACCTACCCAGTCCACATCGTACTGGCAGGCACGGGATAGAGGGTCCTCAGACCCCTCCCAACCCTCACCATACTCCTCCTCGTCATACCCATATTCTGGGTCGACGATATAGACATCGGGGTCAACAGGCCCCATCGGCGTCGGGTCCGGCGTCGGCCGACGCCGGTCCGGCTCCGAGTCCGGAGTCGGGGAGGAAAGGGGGGTGGCGCCGCGCGGCGTCGGTGCCGGGGACCCGACGCCGGCCGGAGCCGACGGCGGAGTCGCTGCACCACGCGGGGGCGGTACCCTGGGCTGGCCCACAGGAACCGACGCCGGAGAGGCCGGGAGACCAGCCGGCGACGAACCAGAGGGAACCAGCGGCGCCGGGGCCGGAGCCACCGGCGGCGCCGGGGCAGGAGCACCCGAACCGCTCGGGCCCCCAGACGGGACCGACGGGCCCGCAGGCGCCGAAGGCCCCGCCGGAGAAGACCTCGCCCTCATAGCAATGAGGAAGGCCTCGATCTCCTCACGCGACGCGCCTTCCCCAGGGACCGACAGGTGTGGGGCAGACGGCGTCGGCGACCCATGCGGGACCGCGGGGGTGGGGTCACCCGAGCCCCCGGCCGCAGCACGCGGGCGTCGGGGGGAGTCGGGGGTGCGATGGCGACGCCCCGACTTCTTGTGCTTACCTGACGAGCCGGAGGAATGGTGGCGACTCCCGGAGCGCCCATGGCGGCTCCGCGACCGTTCCCTCGACCGCTCCCTCGACCTCCGACCGGACCGGGACCGCTCTCGACGCGGGGCCGACAACCGGAGCTCGAGAAGCTTGCGGGACCGCTCCCGCCTAGCTTTTCCAGTCAAGGCCCGACAGTCGACGCAGGACTCCACGTCGTGGTCCGCGCCCAGACACCGGAGGCAGAGTCGATGGTGGTCGGTGACCGACATCAGGCGGTCGCACTCGTCACAACTCTTGAAACCGGGCATCCTACCGGCACCGTAAAGATCAATCAGTTAACAAAAAACTTGGTCAAAAGACCGGAGTACTGCTCTTCGGATCTGCGCTAACTGGCGCGGAAAAAAGAAGAACTGACGTCAGCGCGCGGAGGCGGCGTCTATATACTCCAGCGACGTCATCACGGCGCACGACGCCGACGACGCGGAGCCGCAGGGGACGCCTGCAGACGACGCCTACCGACGCGCAGGGGTACTGCTACGCAAAAGTTTCCGGATCCAGACTGACGCCTGGGGATATTCTAAGGTAAGGAATCTAATACTAACCTGTTTCTTTCAGATTCCGTGATATGTTTTTGGCTGCGCGAAATAATGGCTCCCTCCCTAGAGATCAGCGTCTTGCGACCATTGTGGTGATCCACAAGGAGGGTAAACCACGAGATCGCTGCTCGTCTTATAGACCCATTTCTCTCTTAAATGCGGAGCCCAAGATCCTCGCCAAACTACTTGCTAATCGTCTGATTACGGTTATTAGCGACCTGATTCATCCTGATCAATCGGGTTTTATCCCGCACCGTAACACGGCATTAAATTTGCGACGTCAGCATGGTGTTCTCGCGAGGGCCCCGACGCTGCGTGAGCCGGCCATCTTGGCGTCCTTGGACACCACGATGGCCTTTGATACAATCGAGTGGTCTTATCTCTGGGCGGTACTCGCCAAATTTGGATTCGGCACAGGTTTTATTGGTTGGGTCAAACTCCTGTATGAAACGCCACTGGCACAGGTGGTGGTTGATGGCCGCGTCTCCGTGCCTTTTACTCTTGGGAGGGGCACGCGGCAGGGTTGTCCGTTGTCCCCGCTCCTCTTTGCTTTGGCGTTGGAGCCTCTCGCCGCTTGGCTACGGTGGGAACCTTCGATGAAGGGTATACGCTGGAGGCCGGAATTTTAGGATCGCATTTCCTTATACGCGGATGATATTTTATTGTACCTCACATCTCCCCAAAAATCGCTCAACGTATAGTTTGACGTACTTAACTCCTTCGGGAAGAACTCGGGCCTTATCATCAATTGGTCAAAATCCTACATTTATGTACTTGCGGGTGATGTTCCTCGTTTGCCACG
Organism: Lissotriton helveticus; assembly: GCF_964261635.1. Classification (NCBI taxonomy): domain Eukaryota; kingdom Metazoa; phylum Chordata; class Amphibia; order Caudata; family Salamandridae; genus Lissotriton; species Lissotriton helveticus. Next base: position 593,938,997 of record NC_136063.1, on the reverse strand, counting down.
GGGCTGTCCCATCCAGTTGTCGCAGTCTGGCTTTAAGTACTTGGGTGTGTTTATCTCGATGGATCCGGCGGTTCGCTATGAACGTAATTTACTCCCCCCCACTCCAACGGTTACGCTCCGATGTAGCGCGTTGGAGTAAATTACCGTTATCTCCCCTAGGGCGTGCTGCCCTTTTTAAAATGATGTCCTTACCGCGGTTCCTATATGCCCTTCAGAATAGTTTTGATGTCATCCCGTCGATATATTTTCGGGAAGTAGAATTGTTGCAGAAGCAACTAATAGGGGACGGACGTTCCCGCATAGCTCTTCCGAAATCGACACTTCCCTGGTATGATGGCGGTATAGCGCTCCCGGATATTCGCAGGTATTATTGGGCTTCCCACCTTGCTCATGAAAACCACTAAATACACCTAAGTCACTCTTATGTATGTAATGTCAAAAAGAGGGCTAAAAGAAAAGTCCTATTTACCCTTTCAACTCCCGAACTGTGTTTATAACACAGGGGAAGGCATCCCTTAAGGACAAGACCCCTCACTCACCCAAGGGTGACATGCTTCATCATATGGGGCCTCCTTACCAGTGGGGAAAACCTAGTCGCCACTGGGAGCTACTACTTCAGGGATTTTAAAGGAAGGAGCTCAGAGATGTTTTGAAAGTTATGTGGAGAAGGATGGTAATCCCATATGTGTGCTGTAGGGGTTGAGTGAGGTATATTGCAGCGCTGTATAAGGACGGGTGTGAATTAAAACTGCCTAGATAGATCACTAATGACTTTATTCTTGTGTACTACCTGACAGGATTAAAAAATGTAACAGCACAGTGGTATGGATATAAACCGCTGTTAGTGATGGGTCAACATGTTTCAGCCTTATGATCTAATTAGAGTATCTGTGGCTTTCGTCAGGACCAGATATTAGTACATTGCTGCTGCAAACTTAGTGAGAAGTATCAAAAAAATATATCAAGAAAATTATATATAAATCTTTATATCACCAGTATTCCTGCTCAATTTATTGCTTGTGTCAGGCCATACTCTGGATATCTGTGAAAAAATCAAAAGAATACAGTTGTCTATAGTTAGGGAGAGAGATTGTAAGTTCGGGCTAATCAAAAACCACACTTTGGGTGGGTGCTAAATTGTTGAGGTTTTTGCTAGAAAAATGGCAGAAAGGCTGGGATTAACTTTTGATGAGGAAATGACAAGGGAAATCTTGAGTACTCCTAGTATTCTTGACAGTACCCCAAGTATGACATCCAAACCAACTGATGACTGGGCTAAACTCATGACTCTTAAAAAAAAACAATCGCGAACTCAGGTACATGGACTGATCATGACAGAATATTTCAGGGCTAATTGTGCACCAACAGGTCTGATAGTAACTAACGCTCCACGCCTATTCTTGGACGATAAAACCTTTTTACGGGACTGGTCTCTGATTGCATGGAAATGCACCAGAGACTGGTTAATACTTATAATCACAACAGCGAAGAAAGCGGCAGATTTCTTATTAATAGAAATCCAAACACTAGAAACAAGTATTAAAGCTGCAATCGTGAGTATAGTTTCTAAAAAACAATCTGATAAAAAACAAGCTGAAGAAAATTTCAAGAAACAAGCTGAAGACGTAAATAAGAACAACTTAGAGTATAAGGACTCTATCCTAGCCACCAAAATTGCAAAATTTAAAAAAGATCTAGACAAGTTTGCTATGGAAAAAGTGTACCCTTACACCAGTGATGATTATGTCGCTCCACAGACTAACCAAAGAGGTGGTAGATATGGCTCAAACTACTCTACTTCGTCAAGCGAAGAAGACTCTAGCAATGATGACAATACGTTTTACGGAGGGCGACCTGGTAGACCTACAAATCGTCGAGGAAGAGGAAGAGGCAGAGACCCCAGGAGGAGCAATGCTTATGGACCGGGACCGAATTCATGGTGGCCACCAACACCATTCGTTTTCCCGCCACATAATCCACCCCAGTTTTTCCCGTATCCTCCTTACGATCAGATGATGCTACAACAGCCTTTTTTAGGGTATGGCCCCATCAATCAAAGGGGACAAAGAAGAGGATCAAAGACAAGAGTGAACTGGAACTCACCAGTGGCTACAACACTGACGACTCAACCACCAGGGACGGCGACAACGAGCGGCACAAGCAAGTGATAGTAAATCTCAGCTCTTACTCTCCAACAGATTCGGAGCTTAAAGTCTTGGAAAAAGGCCTTGGATATGTGCCCACTTTCAAAGGAGATGCCTTTCAAACACGACAAGAATTGGCGGCCTTTTTTAGAAAGATCCGCCTCAATGCATTCTTTAAGGATAGGGAATCCAGAGATATGACGCCAACCAATACAGGACTACGCCCTAAATCTACTCTCAACCCCCCGACGCATCTGGTACCAGCACGTATCATTGCCTTTGAGGAAGCAGTCCTACATGATTTTGATCATATCATGAGTGACTGCCCCAGTCAATTCCAAAACTTGTCAAGAAATGAGAAAACATCACTGAAAAGACTGGCGATAACTCGGAGATCATTATAAAACCCGCTGATAAGGGGGGAGCGAGCGGTAGTGATCCTAAATATAGAGACATACCGAGAAGAATGCTTGCGCCAACTGAACGACTCCAAATCATACAAAAGGCTATCACAGGACCCTACAAAACGTCTCAAAGCAGAAATCAGTAAAAAGGTAGAAGAAGCCAAAGAGAAGAAATGGATCACGGACCACGAAGCACAATATTTGGTAGCAACTACACCCATAACACCGTATTTTTATGTGCTACCCAAAATACACAAACCCACTAGACCACCACCAGGGAGACCGATAATTTCAGGAATCGGTTCACTACTTGAGCCCTTATCCAGTTTTGTCGATGTCTTTCTGAGACCTATGGTGTCTAAAATGCCTACCTTTATTCAAGACACCAAACATATCTTAACTGATATCCAACAATTTCCATTCGATATTGAACAGGATTGGCTGGTGTCCTTCGATGTAGAATCGCTCTACACCTGCATCCCACAGGAAGAGACACTGGCATTGCGGACAGGACTAATATCTGGTCCTGACGAAAGCCACAGATACTATAATTAGATCATAAGGCTGAAACATGTTGACCCATCACTAACAGCAGTTATATCCATACCACTGTGCTGTTACATTTTTTAATCCTGTCAGGTAGTACACAGGAATAAAGTCATTAGTGATCTATCTAGGCAGTTTTAATTCACACCCGTCCTTATACAGCGCTGCAATATACCGCACTCAACCCCTACAGCACACATATGGGATTACCATCCTTCTCCACATAACTTTCAAAACATCTCTGAGCTCCTTCCTTAAAAATCCCTGAAGTAGTAGCTCCCAGTGGCGACTAGGTTTTCCCCACTGGTAAGGAGGCCCCATATGATGAAGCATGTCACCCTTGGGTGAGTGAGGGGTCTTGTCCTTAAGGGATGCCTTCCCCTGTGTTATAAACACAGTTCGGGAGTTGAAAGGGTAAATAGGACTTTTCTTTTAGCCCTCTTTTTGACATTGCATACATAAGAGTGACTTAGGTGTATTTAGTGGTTTTCATGAGTAATTAATAAGGGAGTATACACCTTCAAGTCGATAAACATTCCCTTTAGACCCCCAATCCACGGTAGTGTTAGTACTTCCCACCTTGCTGCCATCAACCATTGGATGTATGGCCCAGCGTTGAATCCAGCATTTGAAATGGATAAGTGGCTGCTCCCGGGTGGTGATTACTACAGGGCACTTTATTCGGGACCCTCACGTTCACAACTCACGGGACCTACCGCTATAGCCGTGCGGGTATGGCATAGCGCAACGACGGCTATGGGCTGGAGTGATAAATTAACTGGTGCGACACCGCTCTATGCCTCTGCGAAGCTGGGTGGCCTATGGAAGACGAAGGGATTTGATAAGTGGGACATGATCGGTATTGGTAAAGTGCATGATCTCTGGGTTAAAGGAAGGGTGAAGGCCTTCTCGGATCTGCAAATAGAGTATAAGCTGAGTGACAGGGAAAAATTTTGTTATATCCAGGTACGCCATGCTCTGAACTCTGTGTTGCCAGTGGGTAGTGATATTCCGGATTCCTCCCCCCTCGAAGATCGTATACTAGACGGTTATGTGCCAGATAGTACTATCTCACTGTTCTATGTTCTATAAGAAAATGATTAATGACCGATCGAGTCTGCTCGATCGCCTCCGTGAGGCCTGGATTGCTGATGGTATTGAACTGGATGACGAGGACTGGCAGTCCGCGATCTCCTCTCCCAAGGAGGTGGCGATTCCGGCCCGCCTCCGTCTGGTCCAACTCAAGACCCTCCACAGAATCTATGTCACCGGTCCCCGTCTGATCCATATGGGCTACTCCACGGATGGCATGTGTCGACGTGGGTGTGGTCTCCTTGGCACCTATCTCCATATCATATGGGAATGCCCTGAGGTGGTGCGATTTTGGAAACGTATACACGAGATTATGGATGAAGTTACGGGTGTTGTGATGATGCCGGAAGCCCGACAATGTTTATTGAATGTATGGGGTCCGAATGACTATGACGTGTCGCAGCTTCGGTGAGTGACTCTGGCCAATATGGTTGCGAAGAGGGATATTGCTCAGTTGTGGGGATCCCCAAGGCCGCCTACAGTTACTGCTTGGAAAGAGAGTCTGGACTGGTGCATGTTCAGAGAGAAAACAGTGTATATGGCAAGAGGCGGGCACAAAAAATGGGGAAAGATTTGGAACCCTTGGAACTCATACCGTGAAGATATTTGTGCGCCCCCACTCACCGCTATTCCTAGTCCTTCCCAGTCGCCCTGACCTACATTCCTTCTAGCTGTGGTATATTGTGCTGTTCATATGCAATTCTGCCTCTGCCTCCCTCCCCTCATCTGTATACAAAGACTCTTTTCTCCTGCTATCATGTATCTCCCGTCCTCCTTGAGCGCAGACCTAATGGCTGTATTATTACTGTAATGCCTTGCTTGTATGTTTGATGTTTTGTTTCTTTGTGTTTCAAATAATAAAAAGTCACAAAAAAAAAGAAATAAGGACGTTCAATATGCTTTTTCACACTTGATTTTACACATATAGATTGAATTAACATTACCATAACAGATTTTCCTGAACTTTCTCGTGCTGCTAGGGATGCTTCTGGTGTTCTTATACATTTGCTGCTCATTTGGGACTTACAATATCTGTTGATTTTTAAACACTCTGTATAAGTTTTCATCATCAGAGAGCATTCATGGCATTGACTATGTACCAATTATTTTGAATTTTTGTATTAAACCCTTTAACTTTTCATTGGTCTAGAACTCAATTACTGAGTGGACCCCATTATTTATTGAGAAGTTTTTCTCTGCTATTTGGATGTTCTGGGAGGTTGCCCTAACTGAAGGGCACATTGCCTCATGAAGCGGAGGTTCAACACAGTCTCCGAAACTGTGGGAGAACCTTGTGGGAGAACCTTATGAGGTCAACTTTGGGCCGTCAAAATTTTGGGATGTCTAAATTTGAATGATTTTGCTCACACATTTGCTGGGTACTTTGACAAGCTCTAGAATCAGGAGAACTGACGGTCTGCTGCAGGCTACCCCTACATCACTGCTTAAGCAAGGACAACAAATTAGCTCACGGTCGGGGTCATCAAGCAATGTCTGGACGCAGGTACAGGAAAATATCAAGAGCTTTAGGTTGAATGAAGGAAACACTAACCTCTTGATCATAGCAACTTAGGAACATATACTGGGTAAATAATGCAAACAGCAAAAAAAGATTCTTCAAATACTGGAGTGAATGTCTTCTGATATTCACCCTTAAAGTTAGACTCCCAGTATGAGAAAAGCAATGTAGGATCCCTTCGAATTTCCCTGGTTTAGTATAGCACAAAATGGGAGAGCACAGCTTCCCAAGACAGTACATGTGTATTGCCTACATTTCTGTAACTGGAGAGTGGAGTTCAGACACTGAAGTGAGGGCCTTCGAGGAAGGGAACTCTTTTGAGACTCCAGGAAGACTTTGTTATCAACCAAGTTGATGATTAGTTCTTCTTGAGCAATGCCATTTCATGAATGGTCAAGGTGAGGGGAGGGCTGTAGTTTCTGTTTTTAAAGGTGATGATGTTTATAGGACAGGCCAGACCTTTATCTGTCCCTAAGATATGTTATTTCACTAGGGTTGTGCATATTCAGTTTCATTAGGGCATGCTCTGTTCAAGATTCATCATGAAGGCCCATTGACATAATATTGAAACCCAGGGGCAGTGCATTAACAGTGCGCCACCAAAAAGTCAGTGCGCCCCCTTATGACAGCCTTCTGGATGGGGGAAATGGGGGTCAATGGACACCCAGACATGCCCTTGCAGGTGGGTGCAGTCACTCTTTGCACCTGACTGAAAGGGGATCTCTAATCACCCTTCAAAGTGCAGGCGGGTTGCCGCCTGGACTGTGAAAACCCGGAGCAGCTTCAAAGCAGCTGCTCCGTTTTTCACAAAAAAGCGATGCCTTGGGGGCCGTGCGAGTTTGTGGTTGCCCTGGGGGCAGTGCATTCACCATAATGCGGCACATTTTCATTGTTTGCGCTGGGCGAATCTTTTAAAAGGTGCGCCCGGCGCAAACAATGAAAATGCGCTGTTTGCATAATATGGGCCCAGATCTAGCATATTGCTAGCTTCATGGGTGCGGGACATTGACTTTTTGATTAAAATCCAAGTTTTCCCGACAATGCATGCAGAAGTGTGCCTTCTTTAGGTCTATTGTGTCGGGAATTCAATCTATTATGGGGAATGGTATTACTGTCTCATTTAGCTGCCAAAGTTCCAACACTGACCCGAGTGTACAATAAATATAGAAAATAACATCCTTGACCCTTCCTGGTTCTGAGCCACAAATGATATTGCTCCCTGTGTAAGAAAAGCTGCTATTTTATAGGCACTCTATGAGGGCACATGTCAATCTAACAAAAACTTTGAAAAACAAACCAACTGTTACAGGTGATTATCTCTTTCTTTTAGCAGTAAGAAGCCATTATAAATTCAAATACTGCGCATGTAGTTGCAAATAGTATTTTATTTTAGCAAGGTTGGTCGAAGTAGTTAAAAGTTCATAACAACGAACAGATTTTCACACCTGTGTGTCATACTACCGAGAAGTCCTGGGGGCCCCCTGCAGTTAAATGCGAACTAATGTGTGTCTAATACACCGATATGGAAAGCCTTCGGTTTGCTTCTAAAAGTCAAAAGGCAAACACTCGGTGTTTCAGTGCATTGGAAATAATACCTTAGTACCCGTTCTTCATCGAAAATAACCAGCTCACATTCCTGTGAGCTGAGACCTTAGAAAGAAAGCCTCTTTAAAGCATGAAATTCTGATAGCAGCTTAAGAAGGAACCTAAAATGCGGCGTCAGCTCCACTTATTACAATGAATTACAGACAAAGGTTAATCTGCCAATGACGTCTGCAAAACCCTTACTCCCCTCGCCCAGGTCATCACAATGAAGAATGCCACCTTCCATCACAGAGAGGTATGCACGGTTTTAGTAGTTGTAGTAGTAAAGGTTGCTTAATTAATAACTCAGCAAGGGCAATAAAATATGAATCATCGTCAATAAGATAACTTCAAGTACAGCTTTTTCAATAGCACGTACTGGCTAGAAATTAAAACAGTCACTAAAACATTCAGCTTGTTTGTCGAAAATATTAAAGGTATATGGTCTTCTTTAAAAAACAAAACAAAAAAAAAAGATACCACTAAAACCTAACTAACACGTCAGCCCTGCATAATATTGAAGCTAATAAACTAATCAATTTTCCGGAAATTCAGCTATGACTCAAGAGGTATTTTACCAGTAGAGTGAAATTACAGTTGAAGTCCTGTGAAAGCATGAGGACATCACTGGCTTCGTTGTTTTAAAGCCCGCCCTGCTGAACCTTGTCCTCAGGAGTCTCACGCTAGCGGCTAGAGGGAAACAAGGCAGGGCCAAGTGTGTGCTCAATAGTTTCTTGTAAGTACCACACTATCTGCCAGAGGCCCTTGAATTGCATGGTTTACGTGTTGGTGCAATTCGCCTACAAATACCACATTCAATTCTTCTACTGAGGCGGTTTTAATTAAGGGATATTAGTTTGAATACTGGTCAGATAGGCTTTAACACCACATTAAACACAGGTGCTTCATTGCTCACTGGACCGTACGCCTCGCCCTCTGCCTGAGGAGTTCTGGCCTACGTCCACTCTGGGCATGGTTGTCGCAGCAGACTCTGCCCGTAATCTGGGCGTTATGTTTTGTCCAAATCTACAGCTGGACGCTTTTGTTAATAAGACTACCGCAACCTGTATGATGCTGCTTCGATCTTTGCGGAAAGTTCTTCCTTTGCTCCCTTCTTCTGCTAGACCTGAAGTAGTGCGCAGTATCATCCTCAGTACGTTCGACTACTGTAATGTGCTGCTTTTGGGCACTACAAACATCTTGATTAATAAAACTGCAACGCGTCCAGAATATGGCAGCTAAGCTGACACTTTCTCGAACTCGCTCAGCCTCCTCCTCTTTGGCATTGAAGGACCTCCACTGGCTGCCGGTTCATCAGCGGATCTGTTTTAAAGCCTCCTGCGTAGTTTTCAGGGCCCTCCATGGACTGGGGCCGGTGCTATTACAGGACCTCTTCTCCTGGTATTCAGCAGCTAGAACTTTGAGGTCCTCTTCTGCCTTTCTGGTAACGGTTCCCAGAATTCAAAGGGTGAGGATGGGTGGCCGCTCCTTCGGCTTCACCGCTGCCAAGCTCTGGAATTCTCTGCCACTCTCTTTGAGGAGCATGAAGGATCTGTCCTCCTTCAAAAAAGGACTTAAATGCCATCTTTTCCCTAGGGCACTGTAATGGCGCTTCGCGCAGGTATATACAGGGTCAAACCGCCAGGATACCCTCTGGGTGACAGTCTGCGCTCTACAAATATGCGTTACATACATACATACATACATACATACATACTACATACATACATAGTAAAAAAAAGATAGGTTTCACGGAGGTAGTCTGTATTAAGGGACATTCAGAAGATACTACAGCGGGAAGCTTAGAACATGCACATCTCTTGAGCACCAGCACGCCTGCCAAAACATCACAGCCGCTGGCACCTGAGAACTCCCTGCAGAAATGTATTACTGAGGAGCACACCGCTATCTTCACAGGACTCAAACAACAAATTACAGAGACCACTCGCGACCGGACTCAAACAGAACTATTATGATTTATATTCACAACTTAACAGAAACTGCAAATACTGAAATACATTCTGGAGTATCTTTGGTTACGCTAAATGACATCACACATCAAGCGTGCATAGGTTCCCATGTGTCATGGTCCTGTGGAGTGCTGGGGGATTGCTTTCCTGGCATTCAATCAAAGAGACCAGCCCTGCAATTCCTTCCTTCCATGTACTTAACCAATTGCCTACTTTGAACAAGACGCGCTGGGGGCTTGTTTCAGCTCTACAATCCAGAAATCAAGGCGATCGTGCTTGAGCAGAGACGTTCTAGTCAATTGGACTACTAAATCTCGGAGTTCTTCTATATACTCGCTTTCTAAGCAAGGTATTTTTCTCAGCTCGTTCAGGCAGTCTCTCAAAAATTTGCCAAATCATCTGGGTTTATTTAAAGGACAACTTATCTTGCAGGTGAAGCCGCACTTCTCGTAGACAGAGACATGTCAGCCAAAAAGCCCACTGACCACTAGGACTATTTGTTGGAAAGCAATGTCACCCCCACCTCCCTTAGGGCACAGTTTGATATTGTGAATGCTGATAATCCAGTGAAGGAACAGAATGCTGGGATTGTGGGCTTTTAAGGTTGATGGGCTAATTAACACTGCCTGTCTAATGTTTTCACTGAATAAAGGTGGCCAGTATTTCTAAAGAGCATCACTTGGGATTGGGGATAACTAGTTAATGTCCAATCAGGACCGGGCAGCTTATGTGCATCGGGCCGCCAGGTCCCATCTTCACTGCATGCTAGAGTCAAGAGTCCTGTCCAGGACCATGCTCGGCTCGATTGTGAGGAAAGATCAGAAAGGTACGCCAGGCCTGGGAGGTTGGCTATAAACAAAGCCTTAAGTACAACATGCAGCTGATTTTCGCTAACAATAGAACATGACAAATCTTTCCACATCATGGGATAACATTCCTGTTGTAGATCAGCTGATCTCTCTCAGTATTGTATATACTCAGTGTCAATAATCAGAGAGAAACATTGTATAATTGTAATGTCCTCCTTTGAGGGTGTTAGATGTCCTCCCCCACCCCCCAAACTATGGTGAGCTTTCTTTTGATCACCAGTACTCTACAAGGAATGCAGCTTGTGCATGGTTTATGAAAAGAAAAAAGAAAAAAAATTCTGTCCAGGTTGGTGCAATTAAGGTCACTGTCAAATGCAATTCCCTCACATTGCACGTCACCTGCTGAGCCAATGGAGTCGGAGGAAGTCTGTAGGCTGTGCCCCATGCTTGCTATCAAGATGGTATTCGAAAATTACAATATCAAGTGTTGTCAGGGTGCATAGTTGCCATCTGGTATGAGAAATATTTAGTGAGCAGTGCCAAACTTCACAAAGTCTGGACAGCTGCCTTGATCACACGCCCCAGTTCTTGAATGTAATACATAGTAGCAGAGAGGTCAATTCTAAAACGAACAGCCTTGATGGTCATCTCAGGCTCGAAAACCTTTTGAGTAAAATCTTCATTTATGTTGCGCTGTATCTCATCAGTGCTCACTTTTCCTGCTATTAGCAGACTGAATATGGAAACTCTTCAACCCTGTCAATGTTGGACTTGGGACATGACCCTACGAGGCAGCATATTCTTTATCTACTACTAAATGTTCCCGGGACATTAGCTGAAGCCTGGTGGGAACGAGAAAGTATTTGCACTTAATCACAAATATCAAGATTGGCTCTCCATTCTTCACTATTCCTTGAATGCTAGAGACGGTCTTAAAATCTTTGGTGCACATGCTAAAATCCCCTCTTCTGGACCTCAGTGAGGTCACCCTTCTTCTTAGGCATCAGATACATTTGGAATTTGCCAGCACCCTTGGGCTGAGACTTTGTCATGGTCACGATATGTACTGTGGGCTTCAAGATAGACATCTCTAATCAACACATATTAGGTGTCACAGTGTCCTGACGCCTACAATAGAAGTTGTTGACTTCCCTAACCCCAGCGGCTTGCATACTTGTCCTGCTGCCTGGATCCAGCAGTAACACATAAGAAACCTTCGGCAAAGAAGTTGACAGAGGCCTGTCTTTCATACTACATCTTATGCTTCCGCTGTGCGCCCTCTATGTTCGGGAGGTGGCGAACCACAGCCTCAGTCTTACCCTGATGCTTATTATGCTCCTAGCCATATCTGATCAGCCGTAAAATAACACCCCAACATAACACAGCAAAGCACAGCACGACACAGCATAACATACTAGAACATAACACTGTGCGCAGCACAGAATGGCACGACATGACACACCCCAACATAACATAGCATAGCACAGCAGGTCAAACTGTGTCATAACAGAATAGGACAGCATGACACCATAACAGCATGGTGCTGCACAATTCATAACACACCCAACTTAGCAGAGCATACAATGACACCACATAACACACAATATTTGCATAGCGCCTACCTAGCCTAAAGCACTGCCCAACAAAACAAACACTAACATACTATAGCAGAGTACAGCGCGATACATTACACGTCATAACATACATAGCCCAGCAGACAATAACATAGCATAACAAAGACTAGCAAGGAGCAGGTTACAAAGCGAAGCATCACGTGTTACAAAAAACTGCAGTAAATAGTATAAAAAAGTAAAATGTAACAACTGTACTGAGTAAGCAAGGTCTCTCAATTGACTAATGGTTTCACTGCAGAGCTCGCTGCATCACGTCAGAGGCACTATATGAATTAAGAGGTGTTTATTAACGGCTGTTTCCTTCCAAGGTTAAAAGAACAAGCTACAGGGGCTCCAGAATAATTTGTAATCCAAGTCTACAGACAGGGTCAGTGCTGTGCTAAGTGAAATTACATTTTTCTGGCTCGCTCCCATATCACTGGGTAAGCATTAAAGCTTGTAAATGCAAGCTAAACCACTGCTGATAGTGAAATAGGTGGCCAGCACCAGCTAATTGTTTACTGCTCCGTTTTTAGATCTCGCCTGAGCCAATGTGCTTGCGCATTGTCCAGCCAGATTATAGTAAGCGGAAAAGAAAAGTCTACGAAAACGGCTGCGGATCACATACAGTTCATGTGATCTAGGCGCATGCACACCCTCGCCAGCCACATAACACACCACCATTTGTCTGTGCCTCGGCATCAGACTTCAAAGGCTGCCGCTCCCCTGCCCCCCGCGTGCAGATCGCACACCACCATTTGTCGTTTTGTTTCATAAACTTTATTCGAATGTTTTAAAACATCATAAAAGTATACAGGTTAAAACATTATACATATAAAATTGCAGCAACAGGGGAGGTACATTTCATACAATTTAACTAGTAAATGTGGCATAGGCTACAATAGTTGATATACAAATTTTAAAGGAAGACCATACTTTTTCTTGCTGTAATAGATTTTAAGATGAAGGTTGCAGTAAAAAAAAAAACAAATCCGGGCTCGCGAGTGAAAATAATAACTTAATAGCATTTCCTGTGGTATACATAGAATATTTCATAAACAAAGGTTTAAGATAGAAAATACGCAGAGCTTTGTACAATTAGGAGAAAGTGCAAGGTGCTTTGTTTAATTAAACCGTCACACGGACAGGGGGTAGCAGGGTGGCATTTCATCATAGGGAATGCCACCAAATTATGCACAATGCCAAGTCTTAGCCTTGAAAGGACAAATTGATGGGATCGTCTGCTAATGGCATTGAGGTACATAGGTATGCCCGAAACATCGTCTTTAAGAGAATAATAAAAGACATGAGTTGAATACTCTCTTGTTTCTGTTTTCCGCATATCAGTTGTAACCCTCAGAAATTCACCTTTGACCTCCTGTTTGGACAAGGAATTAATACATACAGGATCTTTACTTACATCCATATCAAACAGGTCCTTAAAGGTTGAAATCACATGTTTTAGCCAGGAGATGTTAGAGACTTTTTCCAAATGTAAACAATCCTTGATGATTTCTTTGGTAAAGCCAGTTTCAGGCTTGGTAAAAATGGATTTCCACACCAATAATGGTCTTAGTCCAATTAGGTCGACTAAATAGTCCAATCCTAATTCTAGGTGTGTTAACTCAGTGGATGCCGAGGGTGGGAGGCAGAGTAATCTTTTGAGGAACGTATTTTCCATAGTTTGCAGACCCCTTACATTACAATGTCCCCATACCCCAGAACCATACAATGCTATCGATGCACATCTATGTTTGTAGATATTCAGCATGTCTACAATTTGACGACTTCCTACTTTTGAGGCAAAGCGGAAAACGCCTAGACAAGCCTTCCCCGTCCTTGCTTTAACATTTAATTGCTCTGGTCCCCAGGAACCTCCATTATTAAAGGTAACGCCCAGATAACAGAAATTTTCGACAACCTCAATACGATTTTCCTTAAAATAAAAAGGTTTAAGATGTTTTACCTTTTTGCCACACACCAAGATAAATGTTTTCGAATTAATGATTTTGAGTTTCTTCCCCTGGATAAAAGCATAAAAACAATTCATCAATTTTTGGAGGCCTATTGCGGTTCTAGAAAGTAAAACCGTATCATCGGCATAGAGTAATACCGGTATAGGCAGACTTGAATTTTTAATTTTTTGAATATTAAAATATTTATAAAGCGCTCTTATACCGAAACCGGTTTCATGGCGCTAGATAGCCGAGGGTCAGTGGGAAGCGAGCTAAGCTGCAAAAGATCTGGAGAACAAGAGGGTCTTCAATTGCTTGCGAAACTCCAGATAGGAGGGAGACATCCTAAGGGCAGGTGGAAGTGAATTCCAAAAGGATGGAGCCAGCACAGCAAATCTGGCCCCCCCCGGCCTTCTGTTTCCTGAAACGAGGAACTGACAGAAGGGCCAGGTGAGTGGAGCGAAGTTCTCTGGACGGAAGGTATGGAGAGATGGATTCGCACAAGAAGGTGGGGGCGGTCCCAGATCTGGCCTGGTAGGTAATGCAGCCCAGCTTGAAGAGCGCCCTCTCCCTCACAGGGAGCCAGTGGAGAGACTGAAGCAAGGGGGTCGTGTGATTGGACCTGGGGAGACCAAAAATCAGGCGAGCCGCCTGATTTTGAATCAGTTGGAGCCGGTGGATGAGGTAAGCCGGGGCACCGTTGAGAATAACATTCCCATAGTCAAGGCGCGACAGCACCATGGCCATGAGAATGAGTTTGAGTGCGGCAGCTGAAAAAAAACGTGAAACCTTCCGGATAGTCCGGAGGGAGAAGAAGCAGGCAGACACCACAGAACTGATCTGAGTGTGGAGGGTAAGCTGTGGGTTAATGAAAATACCCAAAGTTTTGACTTTGAGGGCTGGGAGGGGGGGGGGCCGAGGGAAGGGGGCCAGAAGGAGGGGGACCAAGGACTGCAACCACCCTCCGTCAAGACCAGCTCGGTCTTGTCCGGGTTTAATTTGAGGTGGTTGCAGTTCATCCACCCTTGGATAAAAAGCATGACATTCTGGAAGTTGGAAGACGAAGAAGGGGAGGATGAAAGGTTGAAAATAAGTTGGAGGTCATCGGCGTAGTTGAACACCGAGACCTCCATCTGCTGTAGAGAAAAAATGAGGGGTGAGATGTATAAATTAAATAATAAAGGGGATAGGGAGGAGCCTTGTGGAACTCCACAGGTTACCTTCCGAGGGGGGGCCGTGAAATTAGCAAGTTGGACGGCCTGCTCCCTGTCGGTCAAAAAGGAGCGAAGCCAGGCAAAGGCCGTGCCCCCAATGCCCGCCGCTTGGACACGGGTTAACAAGATGTCATGGTCCACCGTGTCGAACGCGGCGGACAGATCTAACAAGACTAGGGCCTGTGGTCGGCCAGTGTCAATCCCCTCCCTTAATTGATCCATCACCGACACCACAACCTTCTCGGTTGAATGCAGCGGGCGAAAGCCCGCCTGTCGGGTGGAGAGGGCGCCCGTGGATTCTACGAAGGAACTGAGAGACCTGGTGACGTGAGCCTCTGAGAAAAAAAAAAATTCAAAATTCAAATTCTTATCTTGTTGGAGATGAAGTCAGGCCTGTCTTGCAACATGGTGCATCTTTTGCATCACTGCTGCATCGGTTTCATGTGGCACGGGTTTTTTACAGCATGACATCTGCCTAGATGC
This sequence comes from Lissotriton helveticus, assembly GCF_964261635.1. Taxonomy (NCBI): domain Eukaryota; kingdom Metazoa; phylum Chordata; class Amphibia; order Caudata; family Salamandridae; genus Lissotriton; species Lissotriton helveticus. The sequence goes on along the minus strand of NC_136063.1, from coordinate 593,923,664 downwards.
ATCAATTTGTAATTTTGTCACCTCATAGCAAATCTTTTGCACCGCCGCTGCATCACAAAAGTGACGCACAGTGGCGCAAAAGAGGCATACACCTATCATAAATCTGTCCCTAACATTTGAAATGATTGATTCAGGATGACGATAAGGTGTGGCCTATCCAGAGGTTTGTTTAAGGTGAGGCCTACTCAGGGTTTTAGATGAAATTTACGCTTGTTGAAGAGTACAGAGGAGATAATACATGTGAAGACCTACCAATGAAGTAAGTCATGTCCACTTCACTCCTGAACAAAGGCCAGACCTCTTCTGTGTCCATGGACAGACCTAAACTTCATCTGCACAATGTCATTCGTAAACTTAGGAAACACAGGTGATGTAATTGAAAAATGTGGAGTTTCTTTTCCTCATTTCACAATCACATCACCTGTGTTGCCTTTGCTTAGGTATCTCATAGTGCACATGTAGTGCAGCATATTAAACAGTACCCAGAAGTGCAGCACTGCATGGAACAACTTTGACACTTACAAAAGCTTCAGCTTCTGCATGCCCCCTACACAGTGCTAATTATATACATTTTAAACTAATGGTATCTTGCTGGAGATGAACTGAAACCTATCTTGCAACATGGTGCATCTTTTACACAAAAGTGACCCACAATGGAGCAAAAGAGGCGCACGGCCACCATAAATCTGACCCTAACATTTTAAATGATTGTTTTAAGATGCTAATAAGGTGTAACCTATCCACAGATTTGTTTCAGGTAAGTCCTACTCAGAGTTGCAGATGAATTTTAGGTTTGCTGAAGAATACAGAGGAGAAAATACATGTGCAGGCCTACCAACCAAGTGTGTCATGTCCACTGCACTCTTGAACAAATGTCAGACCTCCTCTGTCTCCAGGAACAGGCCTAAACCTCATCTACACAATGTGATGTGTAATGTTAGGAAACACAGGTAATATAATTGAAAAACGTGCAATTTTTTTTGCTCATTCCACAATCATATCACCTGTGTTTCCTTTGCTTAGGTATCTCATTGTGGAAATGTAGTCTATCATATGAAAGACTACGTAGAATATGAGCACTGTATGCAACAACTTTGACACTTACAGAAGCCTCTCCTTCTCCATGCCTCCTACACAGTTCTAAATGTACATCATAAATGCAAACAGTACAGAATTAATTATACATGTTAAATGGTTTATTTTTGCTGTTCTCAGAATGTATCAAATTTCACTAAAAACAGTGACTTGAAGGTATTCATCATATAACAGCGGGGAAAAAAAACACAATCAAAATGATTGTGTTTAAAAAACCCATACAACATAACAAATCAGAATTCAGAACTCCTTAAAGTTAACTTACTTTCCATGACGTCGAAGGATGTCCTATGAACAGCTTACACTCTGTTGTGCTGTTATTACTTTCAGACCGCCACTTTCTGAAAGAAAACCTCCATCGTTTTGAAAAACATGTTACATACAATAAATGACTTCTTGCTCTCTAGCACACGTTTCCACAAGGCCAAATCATGTCAGAGCCATTTATAACTCTTAGAATTCTTGTAAGCCAATCCCGTCATGTTGTATTTCCGCAACTTTCACAATAAAAATGTTTAAGATCATTTTCACAATCCTGGACTAGTAATATCTTCCCCTTCTTGCTCAGTCATGTTCTACATTTCCTATGACACTGATACTGCTTACTATGAAGCAGACTTACACTATCTCTATGACTACTACAATTATTTAATTCTCTACATCACTTTTAATCACAAAGCAATATAAAACAGTAGACAGCATTGCAGACTTACATTCCCTCTACTCCATGTTTTGATTGGCTGCTTCAATTAGCTTATAAAAAGAAACAGTTTTTTTGAACTCATTCAAAGTGCACTTATTTCTCCATGACGTCCAGTGTTATGGTAAGAAGTTATGTCTCTGTACTACACTTATCCTCAAGGCCAAATCGTGTAGGAGCCATTAGAACTTCTTGAAATTCCTCAGAGCACATCCCGAGATTCTTTCCCTAAAATTTTGGTTTTAAAAACACCAGGTAAGAGTTTTTAAGGTCATACGGCAATTTTTTTTTTAAAATTAAAACAGAATCATTGCAGAATGACCAGCCATTTCTAGACTTTAAATAAGCTGTGTAAAGGACCGTCATGATATATAATTGCTGCAGTTACAAAAGTCCTTCCTGATATTGACAACTGTGAAGCCACAAAATTTTTAATTAAAGTTGTCAATTTTGTTCCATCAGGCCTACATCGTTGGAACATTAAAATAACATACTGGCCATATGTTCGTATAAATAATGTGGACATCATTTCAGATTTACATTGGCTACACTCCATGTTGTGATCAGCTGCTTTTACTAGTTTATTAAAAGAGACTGATTTACTGTCTGGCAAAGTTAAATATATAAATCTTTCTGAGTCTACACTAGTAGTACTTGATACCCTACAGTTCTCGCAGTCATGCTGCCATTGATAAGAAAGCCCAAACAGGTGATCTACATCTACACCTTCAGCATGCAATACATCAAGCATATACATTAAAAACTCCTGACAATCTTGCTGAATATTTTGAGAGAATTGTGTTTGGCCTGAACATCTGTCTAACAGATTTCGAATTTCAGACACACTTTCTATTTTTGTTCTATCAGTGCTACATTTCTCTAACACAGAATTTAACAAACTGCAAAATCTTTGATCAGAATTGACCACAATCTCTTCTTTTACATTTTCTAGAGAAAACAAAACATTAACCACTACATTAGCATAGCAGTTGACACCAGAACTGTTTTTAAATTGAAAACCAACAACATCTTCAACAGAATCCTTTTTGTTTCTGCTTATAATTTCAGGTTCATCGACTTTTCGTCTTTTTGCTACAACCTCCCCAGTATTGGTCACATTTCTTCATTTCCGGCCTACCACACGTTTCTCAAACAAAGGATATTGAGGCAAATGTGGCGCATACTCTCTTCTTAACCTATTGTATTCCTTAACACAATCTAGATCCGCACAAATGTTTGTGACATCACACTCAATCAAGTACAATCCCGATAAAGTTCTAACTCGTGACAATGCCACATATGCCATACCCTCCTTGAACACAGAACTGCCAATATTCACCAATGCACTGTCTACACTTAAACCTTGCGATTTATGGATTGTCACCGCATATGCCAAGCAAACAGGAAACTGCTTACGGCGAACATATAAGTCTTTCACAAGCAAAAATCTAGCAGAACAACGACCAATTAGCTGTACTTCCTCAATGCCATCAAATTTAATTTTTAAAAATTCAATTCCATCTCTATTTCTGTATTTTACAAAATCAACAACATTACCCATTGATCCATTTACCAGACCTCTTTCAACATGTAAATTCCTTCTTAAAATTATACGGCAGTTCAAGCACACATTCAGAGTCTTTTCAAAACCTGCAGTTTTAGATATAGTCTTCTCTAATGAATCCAATTTTGTTTTCAAATTCTCAGACAAAATAATTGTTGATCCCATATGCTCTACTCTGTCAATAGCTTCCAGTTTCACAATCTGTTGCTTTTCTAAATGCAACATTTTGTTGTTGAATTTGGCACATTCTGCAAGAGTTGGCATCAAACATATTCCAGATTTCTTCTCAGTAATTTTCTGAAAAATATTCTCAGGCACAACATCTTGTTCTGGATATAAATTTGACAGTAATCGTGCATGTAAAGCTTCTTTCCCATGCTCGGTCACTTTTCCAATTCTAACATCTTGTAGAATATTCTTGTAAACTTCATCCTTCGCCTGACGCATATTTTCATGCAGTTCAGCATAATTGAAGTTTAACCATATATTGACGTTGCCAATGCTCCCTAGGCACTTCCTGGTATCTTCATGCGTGAGCATTTTGAACACAGGTTGCCCTTTCACTGGTGTCAGCTGCAGAAGATCTCCGAAAACAATGATGTGTTTGCCACCAAATAACACATCATACTCTGTTTTGAGAACTTCTTGCATTCTCAAATGCACAAAGGCAAGCATGACATTGGAAACCATGCTTACTTCGTCAATGATAAGAAGTTTCATTTTCCTCAAGATTCTTGAAACTTCACAACAAGCATCTCCAGATAGCTTGTGATATTGTAATTTGTTGTCATGCTCCACTGGCAGCATCAGTAAAGGATGTAAAGTAATCCCTTTAATGTTATGTGCTGCCAGTCCAGTTGGAGCGGTGACAACACAAGACAGCGATGACTCTGTCCTTTCCTGCAAATAACATGAAATTGCTTTAATAAGGAAACTTTTTCCAGTTCCCGCTTCTCCACTCACGTACAGTCGGACAGGCTTCAACGACGTACATGAGCACTCTTTCATGTCATGACTTAATCCATGATCAATTTGCATGGTAACTTCGTCATATATTTTCCTCTGCTCAACGTTGAGTTGTCTTTCCAAGTTAACCGCATCCTCCTGAGCATGTGCCATGGCTCTTTCCACTTCATTCATAGCAGTGGCAGCTTCATTTTCGACTTGGATTTTCATTAGTTCCTGCTCAACTGAATTAATAAAAAGCGAGAAAAGCAACGGGGCCAAAACGCATCCCTGTCTGATGCCAGATCTGACCTTGATCTTTCTAGTACACTCTCCCGCTGGACCGTAACGGATTTGGGCCGATAAGTTGGAGTAGAGTCTTGCTAAGAAGTGGATAATAGCAGAGGGGGCACCCATGCCCAGTAAGGTTGACCACAATAAAGCATGGTCGACCAAATCGAAGGCGCTAGAGAGATCCGCAAAACATAAGAACAGAGAGCCCGGTTTGGCCTTGGTGTATTTTCCTATTAGAAGATTTAGGTTAATACATTGTTCTATAGTACCAAGGCCCTTTCTGAAGCCATATTGGGATGGTGCAAGAATATTATTGTCTTCGGCCCATTCTTCCAATCGCATCAATAGAACCCTACTCATGATTTTTAATGAGGAATCCAGGAGGGAGATAGGGCGGTAGTTCTTGGCCTCTCCTCTATCTCCCTTCTTGTAGATTGGATTAATAATGGATTCACTCCAGGTTGAGGGGGTGTTATTGTCAGCAGCGGCATTAAAAGCTAGGGTCAATAGAGGACTCCACAGGGCCAGATTGAATTTGTATAGGTCAATAGGGACCCCATCTGGGCCCGGAGCCTTCCCTCCTTTGCTCCCATTAATAGCCATATCTACTTCATGCATCGTAATTCCCAGGGGTTCAGGTGGAATAATGGGATTATTATAGATGTTAGCAGGGGTCTCCCTGACTGGGTCAAAAATCCCTGAAAAATATAAGACCCAACTATCTTCACTTACTTGGGCAGTAAGGACTGGGAATTCTTCCTTCTGGAGGAAAGGGCTATTAATAGTGCTCCAGAACAATTTACTGTCCCGAAGGGCTGCAGCTTTGTTCAGGTCGTCCCAGGCTTGTTCTCTTAGCTCTTGTTTCCTGTGTTTCAATTCAATGTTGTAATTAGCCCTCAAGTGTTTAACCACTTCCCTATCTCTAGGTAGGTTCGATAGCGCATTCTTAAGAGCTTTTAGCGCACTGGTGCACGCATGATTGAACCAACCTAACATTTCCCGTTTAATAGGGGACTTGCTAGTAGTAAAGATTTTCTTAATTATGGTGCCGAGCTCCTCGAAGTCCTTTATAATGCTTTCAGATGGAGCATCGATTTCGAGGCAGCAAAGTATCGCTTTTGAGCCAGCTTTCACCACTCTACAATGTAAATTCTCAGATTTTTCCCCACACCACTTAATCCGTATCCCGTTTTGCCTACATGGAATGATATTATCTACAACCCTACCGGAAAAAACCTTCCTAGGATTCTCGGTAAGGATGGACATAGTTAGAACGTTGTGATCACTCAAACCATGGTCCTGAATAAGCGGGACCGTACAAAACGGGACAATCCGAGTCGAGATAAGCAGGTAATCAATAACAGAGGCAGTATTTCTCCCCGTAAAAGTGGGAGCCATATTACCCTCGTTATCAGGGGCATGTTGATGGATGGTCATATCGTACTTTAGTAGAAGATTATTGAGGGAAATACCGTAAGGGGAGTGTAGAAAATGAGCTAAGTACTCCCCATTGTCCCCATCGAACCCACAGGCAGTTGTGTAAGAATGAGGACAGGTTCTGATATTGAAATCTCCACCACAGATTATATCATAGGATGTGGTAGATTTATAATAGATGGTGTCCAGTACAGCTTCAAGTTCATCCACAACAGAAGTGCTGGTAGAATCAAAGGTGTTATTATAGTGATTAATCAGCAGAATGTTCCTATCCCTGTTAACTACTATTTCCAATATCTGAGAGTGAAACCCCACCAGATGGCTTTTTTTTACGAATACAGGGAGGTGTACAGATAGTAAAATCAATAGACCACCTTTTGCCCTCCCCATCACGGATTCTTCAGCATGACAATTATAAGATACAAAGCCGTCATAGTGGATGTCTTCAACAGACCATGTTTCTTGCAAACACAAAATATCAAAACCCATGATATGTTCTCTCCATCCCAAGGCCGAGACTCTTTGCCGCCACCCTGCAATATTCCAACTCGCCATTGAGTAACCTGTTGGCTTAAGGACCTGCACTGGTTCTATGTTTGCACAACCCATATCTGTTGACCCCGGAATATGGGGTGCGAGAAAAACCTCCTTCGGGTCAACAGACGGAATAAGGGGTACCATATAAACCTCCTTCGGGTCAACAGACGGGGCAGGAATCATATGAATCGTATCTAAGATACGAGGAGCTACCATACATTCATCCGGTAAAATATTTTTTGGAAGGGCTATCCTATCTCCGATAGCAGAGACCAACTCGGGAGATGGTACATTGGGGTATAGTCAGTCGACTCCCTCCAGGCCTTCTAAACAGCCATAGCGATTATAATCAGAAAAAGGGTTGGGTTGGGGTATGTATTGGGGTAGCATGGAAGGTCTGGAATCAAATGGTCGTTGCCTGCCCCTACGTTCCACTACAGTCCAGTCACCTCTGGAAAAAAGAAAGAAACTGGGAGGGTTTGTATAGTGGAATCAAATGATCTGTTGAAGCCCGCACAGATATGAGAAACTGTACGGGGATCTCTAAAACTGACAGTAATGCAATCTCCATTGATGGTTTTAGGAGTCTTACCAACCCAAGGAACCCTCCTGACCATAATGATTTCGTTATGTAAATGAGCCGGTAAAGGTCTATTCCAATTAAGCCACTTAATAATTCTGTGTTTCAAGGAATTAAAAGTTTCTGTTTCCCCGTTTTCTAGTGGCGGTACTCCAGCTAAGACTACCGTAAACCGGTTGGCTTCAGGTGGAAGGTCAGGCAGTCTAGGTCTAGGGGTTTTAAATTCTTTAACCGGGGACCCCTGATTCACCTTGTCCGTATGTACCGAAGGTTTAGACAAATCGGCTGGTAGGCTCACTAAATGCTGATGGGTTGGGGTATTAGTTTTACTAGATAAGGACGGGGCAGGTGGACAACTTGCTAAAGAAGGGATAGATGAAAGTGTCAGACTGGGAAGGGGGGGGCCGAGGGGGTGGGAACAATAGGGGGGGTGTTTAGGCATTTGTGTTCACTGGAGTTAGCTAAGATTGAAGCAGTGGTTTTCTCTATATTGGACATTCTAAGGTCCAACCTATCCAATTTGGCCTCTAACAGGAATATAATCGATTTAAGTAGGGCTGCAACGCACTCCATGGACACCTCTCTACCAGGGGGAACAGCTTCCCGGGTATTGTTGGACGGGGGTGGGTCACCACGCAATTTAGCTGATTTAACAGATCTACCAGACTTGGGCTCTTTTTTATTGTATACTCTTTTCCGTTTCCTAATTGCGCCTTCCCTCTCCCCTTGGTTCTTAGTATGAGTGGAACTCTCTTCAGGGACAGAGATAACTGGAACACTATTGCTATCAGAAACAAAATTAATTTCTGCTACAGTATCGATTGTGTTAGCTACAGTATCCATTAAAGTGTCAGAGCCCACTCTTAGCGACGGTTGTACCTCAGGAATCAAAGGCTGGGCTTCGACCATAAGGATAGAGTTTTTGCAATTTCTTACCGGTGTTTTGGCGTTAGCAAGAGGTCCCATAGATGAACGTTTAAGAGAAATAAGTTCTGTGGATAAGCGTTTCTCCAGAATGACGATTTCTTTGTCAATAATGTTGTTTGCCCTGATAAGGAATTTTTCCATACCTCCAGCAGTTGACAGGCTTCCGGTTAACGATGATTTAATCCGTGTTTCTCTACCAGACATGGTCCAAATAACAAGTGGATACTATACTATACGAGTTAGGAGGGTAGCCCGGTCCGGTCACTGCTGGTCACAAACGGGCCCGCTCTTGGCCCGGTCTTCGCCCGTGCGCGTCCACGCGCGTCCCGCGGGCCGAATAGGATGGCCCAGCAATATAGTTCCTGTAGGACCGCGCCCCTACTTTCAAGCAGAGGGAGGAGGCGGCGGGAAGAGGACCAGCTGTGGCAGGTTAGCGCACTGCCCGCTGGTCCTCGCAGTCCCGTCGCAAGCCTTTGCTGGAATCCGGCTTCACTCCACTCCGTTCACAAGCAGGCACAGCTGTCACAGTTGCCCAGGGACCCGAGCGGCTCCCGCGCAGCGGGGGCCGCGAGTCGCGGGTCCGGTCTCCAACTCCCCACAGCAACAACAGGTAAAGCAGGAAGCGTCCACCGAGTAGCGCCTTTACTCCCAAAGGGGACACACAAAGCCCAAGTCCGGCCCCTACTTTCAAGCAGAGGGAGGAGGCGGCGGGAAGAGGACCAGCTGTGGCAGGTTAGCGCACTGCCCGCTGGTCCTCGCAGTCCCGTCGCAAGCCTTTGCTGGAATCCGGCTTCACTCCACTCCGTTCACAAGCAGGCACAGCTGTCACAGTTGCCCAGGGACCCGAGCGGCTCCCGCGCAGCGGGGGCCGCGAGTCGCGGGTCCGGTCTCCAACTCCCCACAGCAACAACAGGTAAAGCAGGAAGCGTCCACCGAGTAGCGCCTTTACTCCCAAAGGGGACACACAAAGCCCAAGTCCGGCCCCTACTTTCAAGCAGAGGGAGGAGGCGGCGGGAAGAGGACCAGCTGTGGCAGGTTAGCGCACTGCCCGCTGGTCCTCGCAGTCCCGTCGCAAGCCTTTGCTGGAATCCGGCTTCACTCCACTCCGTTCACAAGCAGGCACAGCTGTCACAGTTGCCCAGGGACCCGAGCGGCTCCCGCGCAGCGGGGGCCGCGAGTCGCGGGTCCGGTCTCCAACTCCCCACAGCAACAACAGGTAAAGCAGGAAGCGTCCACCGAGTAGCGCCTTTACTCCCAAAGGGGACACACCACCATTTGTCTGTACCTCAGCATCAGACTTCAAAGGCTGCCGCTACCCCCCCCCCCCCCCCCCCCCGCCACAGCAATGCCAAGAGCTTGTTTCTGGACGAAAGTGAAAGCCTACCGTGCTTGTTTACAGTAGCCTTGCTCATCAACTGCTGTTGCTGTGTTGCCTTCTCTCTAGGGACACTCAGCTTGAAAACACTCGACTTGCTAGCTGCAATGCTACATCCGCTATGCTTTGCTTCTACACACGTTGATCCCTCGCAGACTGTGCTGACTGCCCCTCCTGATTCTGAAACTGACCAGCGCAGTCACCACGCAGTCTCTTCTCTCTGTCTTATGATGTCTGCCCTGCCACCATTTACTTCGGACCCTCACACCTCCTCAAGCGGTACAAAAGGGGGTGGTGATGAACGGAGCATCTGAATCAATCAAATACTCAAACCCAGTCAAAAGATCTGGGTTTAATCCATCACCGTTCTTTAGCCCACTCTGCCACCCCAGTTCAGACATGGCTATATGCAAATCAGTCTGACCCTGTGCCTCATCGGAACAGTCCAGCCCGAACTGCCAAGCCATGTCTTCCCTGGACCGGAAACAAGCCTCAGAGGACCGGTTTCTGGCATTCCAGCCGTCTTCAGCCCGGATTGCTTGAATCCAGTGGCAAAGTGAGCAAGGGACTCACGTCTGAGCATACCCTGCCACACTTATGGCGGCCAAAAGCGGTACAAAAGGGGGCAGGTCTCGGCAGTTCTTCTGGCGTTGGGGTTGGAGAGCTCTTTAACGATGTTGAAGAGTTCCTTGCTGTTGTGGGCGTTGTAGTCCAGTCGTTCCTTGAAAGCAGTTTTCTTGGTGGCGCGGATGAGTTGGTGGTCTTTTCGGGTGGCGAGCTTGAGGGCAGTCATGTTGTCCGGTGTTGGGTCTCTGCGCCAGGTTCTCTCGAGGTCTCGGCAGTTCTTCTTGGAGCTCTTGAGTTCGTCGGTGAACCATGGGGCTTTCTTGCTGCCGGGTCTGCTGGGCGGGGTCCTCAGGGGGGCGAGGTCGTCTGCGCAGTCGCTGATCCACTGCGTGAGGTTGTTGGCCGCTTGGCTGGGGTTTGTTGCGCTGGTGGGTGGGTTCTTGCTCAGGGAAGTCGCGAGCTGGTCGGCTGAGATCCTGTTCCAGTTTCTGCGTGTAACCTGTTGCTGGTGGTGGTGGATCGTGGTCCTTCTGAAGCTGAAGTGGACGCAGCTGTGGTCCGTCCAGTGGAGTCCGGTGGCGTGGCTGATGGTGATGTCCTTGTTGGATGAGAAGACTGGGTCGAGTGTGTGTCCGGCGTAGTGGGTGGGGTGAGTCCCTTGCTCACTTTGCCACTGGATTCTAGCAAGCCGGCCTGGAGACGGCTGGAATGCCAGAAACTGGTCCGCTGAAGCTTGTTTCCGGTCCAGGGAAGACATGGCTTGGCAGTTCGGGCTGGACTGTTCCCATGAGGCACAGGGTCAGACTGATTTGCATATAGCCATGTCTGAACTGGAGTGGCAGAGTGGGCTAAAGAACGGTGATGGATTAAACCAAGATCTTTTGACTGGGTGTGAGTGTTTGATTGATTCAGATGCTCCGTCCATCACCATCCCCTTTTGTACCACTTTTGGCCGCCATAAGTGTGGCAGGGTATGCTCAGACGTGAGTCCCTTGCTCACTTTGCCACTGGATTCAAGCAAGCCGGGCTGAAGACGGCTGGAATGCCAGAAACCGGTCCTCGGAAGCTTGTTTCCGGTCCAGGGAAGACATGGCTTGGCAGTTCGGGCTGGACTGTTCCCATGAGGCACAGGGTCAGACTGATTTGCATATAGCAATGTCTGAACTGGGGTGGCAGAGTGGGCTAAAAAACGGTGATGGATTAAACCCAGATCTTTTGACTGGGTGTGAGTGTTTGATTGATTCAGATGCTCCGTCCATCACCACCCCCTTTTGTACCGCTTTTGTCCGCCATAAGTGTGGCAGGGTATGCTCAGACGTGAGGCCCTTGCTCACTTTGCCACTGGATTCAAGCAAGCCGGGCTGAAGACGGCTGGAATGCCAGAAACCGGTCCACAGAAGCTTGTTTCCGGTCCAGGGAAGACATGGCTTGGCAGTTCGGGCTGGACTGTTCCCATGAGGCACAGGGTCAGACTGATTTGCATATAGCCATGTCTGAACTGGGGTGGCAGAGTGGGCTAAAGAACGGTGATGGATTAAACCCAGATCTTTTGACTGGGTGTGAGTGTTTGATTGATTCAGATGCTCCGTCCATCCCCACCCCCTTTTGTACCGCTTTTGGCCGCCATAAGTGTGGCAGGGTATGCTCAGATGTGAGTCCCTTGCTCACTTTGCCACTAGATTCAAGCAAGCCGGGCTGAAGACGGCTGGAATGCCAGAAACCGGTCCTCGGAAGCTTGTTTCCGGTCCAGGGAAGTCATGGTAGGCAGTTCGGGTCTGGACTGTTCCCATGAGGCACAGGGTCAGACTGATTTGCATATAGCCATGTCTGAACTGGGGTGGCAGAGTGGGCTAAAGAACGGTGATGGATTAAACCCAGATCTTTTGACTGGGTGTGAGTGTTTGATTGATTCAGATGCTCCGTCCATCACCACCTCCTTTTGTACCTCACACTTCCTCACCCTCACACCTCCTCACCCTCACCCTCACACACCCTTACCCTCACACACCCTCACCCTCACACCCCCTCACACACCCTCACTCACCCTCGCCCACCCTCACAACCTCACACTCCTCACCCTCACTTACCCTCACACACACTCACCCTCACACACCACATCACTCAGAAACACCACCACATCACTCAGGGGCACCACCACATCACTCAGGGACACCAACACATCGCTCAGGAACACCACCACATCACTCAGGGAAACCGCCACATCACTCAGGGGCATCGGGGAAACCACCACATCACTCGGGAACACCACCACATCACTCAGGGGCACCACCACATCACTCAGGGGCACCACCACATCACTCAGGGGCACCGCCACATCACTCAGGGGCACCGCCACATCACTCAGGAACACCACCACATCACTCAGGGGACACCACCATATCACTCGGGGACACCACCATATCACTCGGGGACACCACCACATCACTCGGGGACACCACCACATCACTCGGGGACACCACCACATCACTCGGGGACACCACCACATCACTCTAATACAGTACCACATCACTCAGCCCAACCACATCATCACACAGCACCACAACAGCACTGTGCTTGCTTGCTACCAACAAGCATTGCCATAGCCAATAGGACTCGCATTAGGAAAGTGTAAGCTATTGGCTTTGTGAATAACAATGCTATTCATTTATAGATTTTCAAAGCCAACACATATTTAAAAAATGTGTCATTTACAATACCAATAGCTCACACTTTCCTAATGCGAGACCTATTGCATTGCAAATGCTTGTTTTATGTGCTGTGGGTTGCCACTTTAGATGACGGATGTATCTAGAGGGAATAGCTGGAAGGTGGAATGTACAAAGACAAGAAGCAGGGACGCATTGAAGACAAAATGAAAGTTTGCCAGAATAGCTGAAAATCAGGGAACCATATTTTCCCACTGCGGGCTGGCGGCGTTTTTATACGAATCGCTATACAATGTGTGATATTAAAAACATATAACAGTTTTCCTACGTTTCACCAGCTTTATCTACAGATCCGCTAATTAATACAAACATCAGCTTCAAGCCAGACCTATTTTCTTTGCTAGTGAAGAAGAATGAAGCAAGAAAGAATCAATATGATATAAGTGAAGCAACATAACCAAACAAATATCAAAACAACATTTTGTCATTTTTGTTTTATTTCACACACCACAGTTCAAAAATAATTTACAGTTGCCATAAATGTTCTACAAGAGCAGTAATATGGGCACGAGAACATACCTGAATTTGAAAACAAATGACTAAAGCTCTTAATGCACATATTAATTTTACCATTAGCTTGCACACAGAAATACGCGTAGGTTATGTAACAGCATGTGAGTGCTTTGTCTAAAGCACCTTCCCCACAGACTTTTGTCTCGGTTTTAAACAAAAGATTGTCAGTACACGTGATGACCACAAAATGGATCTTATTTCAGATGAGCTGTACCAACAGGAGCTGGGTGATTCGGTGTTCTATAAAAATACTGCTTGGTAGCAAAGTGACTGCTTCATGAAAGTGAAATTCTATGTTTTAACACAAGTCCTAAAGTAATCAGCAGCAATCCGTACACTGGCAAGACCCATAACGGTTTGGTATCCTTTCCTCGCTTTTGGATGGATATAGCTTTTGGTAGCAAACAATGGCTAACTACTGTACTGAAGTAAAAAAACGTGTGCATTGTAAAAGAAAACGTTGAATTTCCAAACTATTAAAAAGGCATTACGAGGTGACGTGAAATAATAAAGCTTAAAGTTGCAAAGAAAATAACCTTTCATGTGACAGTATATAAAAGAATGACTTTGAGGCATAATATAATGTGCGCTTTGTTTCTTTTTCAGTTTCAATCGCATCCATTTTATCCGGATTTTAGCTTAAAGTAAACTGGTAACAGACCAACATTAAAAATACCGCAGCTGTATTTATGCCAACTACACCAAACCAGCCAATGGCAACCAATGTTACACATCAGTCATCAAAAACATGGTTCAAAGGCTCTTCTGTATATTTCTCGTGTGAACACCAATCACCTATTACTTCTCAATCCACTCTCTTTGTAAAATCTTCAGTGCACTAGTGGTTAAAGAAGAAAATAAACATGGGATTATACTGTTCCATCTTGCAAAACTGTGCCATAACATAGGCTACTGCCATTTCTGTGCCCTTAAAAAAGACCTTTACTTCGAATGATGCAAACCTGGTCATTGGATGTACTAAGGACCTGGGTATCAACCCTCCTGTGATGGTGGCACATCCCGCAGCGCTGCCAACGGTCAGCACACACAAGCAAGTGGACAACGAAGGCAGCACATTTCCCAAATAAACAATCACGTCGGATTAAACTGGTGCACCAACGCTGTAGAAAAATAACCAACCAAAATCTGAAATAAGGCAAAATAAGGTTTGAAAGCTGAAGGCATGTGACTTGTGAAACAAAAACAAACAACTAAGAAAACTAGACAGATTTAAGAAAGCGCGCCGATCGGTGGTGGGGACCGATTCACTGTCACGTCTAGTGTCAAAGCACAGGAAAAGCCCGATATTCCAAAAAGGAAAGTGGGTATATAATGCAGACAAGACAGTGTTCCCCAAGGACTTGATTTGCATTGCTCATTGGGTAGTTATCGTGACACAACATCAGTAAAACGGCAAAATGCAAAGGAAGCAAATGAAAAATTAGGAATAGGGCACCTGTGCCGTTACAATTTTTTGGGGAAGGTAAATTTCCCCAATGTCAGGATTCCCGTGAATTAATTACATAAAAAGTGCAAGAAACGTGGCAGTGAGTAAAAGATATGAAGATGAGGAATTCTAAAGACCCTTATATTCTACATTATGTCGACAGGTATTTTTACAAATATTGGGATTAGATTAGTAATCTGATGAACAAGAGGAGCGTTAAAAGTTTCATCCCCTTAGTGTCTGGTTTCTGACTGAGTCGTCATCAGGGGCAGTAGGCCCAGCCACTTAAAATGTCGCCATTCAATGATGAACCAAAAGAAAAGTTGAAAATTCGGCAATAGGAAAGAAATTAGAAGTCCCATCAAACTCTGTAACAAGTTTAAGGCAAAGTGTCCAGAGAGCCCTTCACTGCTGGTTGCCCTGCTGGACAAGCTTCCGCTACTGACCCAACCCAACAGTTTTACAAGGTTCACGGCTCCCTGGAGACTTTGCCCTGGGCTTATAGCAGGGTTTGATGCGACTTCACATTTCTTTTGTATTGCTGAATTGTGTCCCAGCCCTTTGATTCATCATTGATGGTGACATTTAGAAGTGGCTCCGCCTACTCGTCCTGATGAGGACACCAATGAGTCAAAAAGTCAATGCTCCTCCTATCTGACTGAATACTATACTTATTGGATACTTGTAACTACAAACAACTGGTCACTTAGTATTGAATATAAGAAGTGTTTTTTAATTCCTATTTGTAATCTGTGATCCTCATGCTTTTCACTCACTGGTCGCTGTGCGGGTTTTTGCACTTTTTATGTAATGAATGCCTCACCTGTCACCATGTGTTTGTTTTTCCTTTATAAATATTGACATACTAAACGAGATTACGAAGAATAACACATACTGTTCGAAAAATTGCAATGACAGGTCCGCCACCACCTTTTTTCCTTTTCCTTCAATTGACTGATACAGTTTACTGATGCGGTCTCACAAGATCGATCCAATGAATAATGGAAATTAACTCCTTTGGGGACACCCTTCTGCCTCGGTTATCGCACCACAAGTAGTCCCACTTGACGTCCCATGCAAATAACCGTGTTTTTCCACCTACAGGAGGCACGCGCCCACATTCATTTGCTAGCTGAGAAAATGCAGGCAACGTATGGGCTATTTACAGACCCGTGTACAACAGTGAAGGAACTAAACCGGTTAGGAACGAGGAGCTATTTCATGCTGATCATCTCTTCAGAACACTATGCATTCCAGG
The DNA here is from genome assembly GCF_964261635.1 of Lissotriton helveticus. Taxonomy (NCBI): domain Eukaryota; kingdom Metazoa; phylum Chordata; class Amphibia; order Caudata; family Salamandridae; genus Lissotriton; species Lissotriton helveticus. Next base: position 593,907,699 of record NC_136063.1, on the reverse strand, counting down.
CTAGATGCTTGATACAATGTAAATTGCAGCATAAATATTGGTCTTCTAAAAATCGAATGTTATATTCTTATTGCAATTGCACTTGAAAGTCCACCAAAGAAATGGCAAACTTGCCCCCTTTTGGCTCGCACAGGCTAGTTGTAGCCCCAAACCCAGGTCACCAATAGAAAGATCGCGTTAGAAAGTTTGCAGCCGAGCTGAACCAGCTGCTTCCGCCTTCCATGTGGGACCCCACACGGGACACCGCTTTGTCTTGTTCCTTTGAAGGGCTTTCCTCTTCTGGCAAATAGTCAGGCAAATCTGTGTTCTCTTCAACTTCAACAGGAGTGTCTTGAAATGGAACCAGCATCTAAATAAAAATCAACATTTTAGAAACTTTTCTTCAAAAGAAGAAAAAAGAATGGAAGCAAACATTTTTTATAATAAACTTTTATTGGGTTTAATAACGCAAGACATCATCCACTGAGATACATACATTATTATTGTTACTTTGGCGGGGGGACAGAATATTGAATCAGCAACATCACAGGTGAGCAAATATTATTACGTCTGATGTCCGCTTTGGAATGTCTCTATAACTCACCATAAGTATTTGTAACTGAATCACAGAAAGCTAGATTCACCTAAAAATGTATATCTATAAACAGATACTTACTCTTGCGGCTGGGTGTAAATTTATATATATTTTTCTTAGAGCACTTCTAAAAAACGGCAAAACATGCAGCTTTTCAGGAGTACGCAAGGGAACACTTGATAATCTCCATTTACCTTAGCGCCGAGTAGGCAATTCTGCATCTATAATTGTACACAGGTTACAACTGCACATCACAACCTTTCTCTAAGGGGGTAGAAAATATCTTCGATTACGAGTTTGTTCCCTTCCCACTCCCAACCTATACCGTTTCTAAGGTGGAAATGGACAGAGAATTAGCTAGAGAACACAAACACATCACTGGTCCGGACACATTTTTTACGCATTCCGGGCCTGGAACGCAACTTCTGGTGGAAATGTACTCACAGTTAAATGGCGCGGTTGTGAAATTACTTTTTAGATCTCGTGCTAGTAGTTACTGGTTGTGTTTTACATTTACTTGCCTGTTCTGATGGTTCTGACAGTGGCCCAATTGGCCCTGTCCTGTATATAATCCCCTGTAGATATTACCTAGTGCAGTTGGCACAGTGTAAATGTGTGATATGTTTCTAATGTGTTTATGATAACACAAAGACTATTTTTTATATAACCTTGTGTGGAGCTCTTTTTGTGGTGTGCCTAGTGGGTTGTTTCTGTGTGTGTGTGTGTGTGTGTGTGTGTGTGTGTGTGTGTGTGTGTGTGTGCGCGCGCGCAAACGCTTTACACATTGCCTCTGGGATAAGCCTGACTACTCGTGTTAAGCCACCAAGGGGGTGAGCAGGGAAAATCGTCAGTGTGTAACTCCTTTGCCCTGACTAGAATGGTGGTTTCTGCCTGGCTTAGGCGCAAGCCCTCGCCAACCAGAAATCCCATTTCTAACAAATAACGTTTTATTTTAGAGCCTTTCCAAAGTGCTGTCAAGGGACTTCACCAGTAACTTTCAACAAAGGGCTTAAGAGTCAAACTATTGTGTAGTGGTTAGGCAGAACAGACTCCAAATGCATAAATAATGGGGTTGGGCACCACTAAGCAAACAGTCATCTGAGAATGACATGGCATCAGGTGAAGAATTATAGACCCCCAAAAGTACTCAAAGGTTCCTGGGCTCTGAAAGATGGCCATGGCTCCCTAAAGCAGGACTGATCTGCAACCCTACTAACACCCAATAAGGGAACCAGTCTTTGCTTGATGCATGGGGTGCACTGAAAAGCGCTGTACTACAGCAGTCCCAGGAGGCATAGCCTATTGTATTAAGAAGAGATATTCACCATGCATGTTTCAGTTAACAAGCTGAGCACAAGACAGCTTCAACCTTAGAAGATCAGGAGTGAGAATGGTATGGTAGGTCCACAGGTAAACTATTTTTAAAACGCTCTAAAAGTACATTCTCTCAAAATGAACTGAAAATCTGCACAGATTAAGGAACAGTTGACTTAAAAGCAATGAAAGATGAAAAAGGATGGAGCAGGCTAGAGCAAGAAAGAGTGATAGAACTAACTGTGTTAAAGACAGAAGTTTCAAAATGGATATCCTCAAAGTTTTGATTAAGACTGATTAAAAATAGTTTTCAGTTTTAGGGTTGCTTCAGAGATCCTATCAGTAAGTTACAATAGAGTGCTTTTTATTTAGTACATGAGCGTTCTGTTTGAATTTGACGCATATTTTTTAGCATCTCCTCTTTGTCTTTTGTGTACATCGACTACAGTTCTGTGTTCACATTTGCTACGCCAGCAAAATGCTCGGTTTCTGGGAGAACCAACAAAAGCTGTGATCAGCTCCTAAAACATTAAATACATGGATTCAGCAAATTAACATCAACATTTCAAGCTGCAAAATGTTATTTGATTATTCATAGCACACCTATAATGCGAAGTGCACAACCAAGGTTTGCATAACATGCTTAACTGCCAAATCGATGAGTATGGTTTCTGTTGAGAAAGCACGTTTCAGCTCAATGAAACAATATTTTCTACAGCTCAGCATATCTGAATGACAGTACAAGGACAAGGGTTGCCCACGCAACATAATATTTTTTAAACCTGCATAGAAATGCTTATTTAGAATTTTCTTTGACTTTAATGTCAAATGCTTTTTGTCCTGCATGCTATGAACAAACGTTGAATGTTTAAAGTACAAGGGCAGGACACTGGCTGGCTGATGGCAGTTGAAAGTTATCTAAGTAACTGCTTTTTTCAAGTTCCTGTGGTCTTTTTTGTTACAATATTTAAGATCATCATGGCTCTAACATATTATGCACAACACAAACTCAGTATAATGAACACATAAACGAGAGGAAAAACTGATTCAATGTGAAGAATAATACATGCATTATCCATCAAACTAAAACCTATGCAGCTACACAGGAACTCAAATAATGAATTGTGGAACAGGATGACGCTAAGGCTTCGGAGAGCTATCTGTACTTCGGTTCGGAAGTAAAACTAGTGTAATGTGATGGTACACCGTAAGTAAACAAAGGCATCACAACTGTCATGTCTGAGGTGAACAACGGAGTCAAGCCTCAGTATCAGACAAAAGTAGCATGTTGGGCACATCTTCAGGTGCGAGATGGGGGTGTCAACCTCAACGAGACTGCTCCTGGGACTTCAGGGTAGGCTATGATGGTGCCTGTAGCAGGTTTCACCTGAGATCAGCAACACGCGCGGCACATGTACCATTCAAGAATACTTTAACATCAACCGCAACTCTTAACCCACACACTACAGGGCAGAGGAACCCTAAGGTAATCATTAGCAAACACTGAAAGCTCGAGATATATATATATATATATATATATATCTCTCAGGAAAGAAGGGATACGTTCTCGTAAGTTTAACACAAAGTGTTTATTCCACAACGCATTTCGATTTCTGACGAAACCTTGTTCAAGTGAAACGTGCAAGGCACAAACCAGAGAAAGAAGTGCTCATAGTGAACACAAACAAAGGACATTAACAAATCATGATATTGGCACACATGTTGGAGTGGTGGATACCGTAGAAATGTGAGAAACGTTACAGCATTGGAGTACAAATCATAAGTTACTACCATCTTATAGGTGTACATGTTCAAAGATAGCTGAGCAGAATCACAGAGTACAAAGCATCCTAGTGTGGCGGCCCGTGGCGTGGAAACATGTATAATACATTAATGCAATTATACAGTCATAATCAGTCACGTGTAAATACAATGCAATACGCTCTAGATTAGTGACAAAGTGCCAGTTACGTCAGCATCAGAGGCAAGCTCCCAAATAAAACGGCTCCTATATCTCTAGACTGAATCTGATCAATCAAAATATTAGCTAGCATTGCATTGTACAGTACTGCAGAATGTATATAGTGGTACAAAAGGGGGTGGTGATGGACGGAGCATCTGAACCAATCAAACACTCACACCCAGTCAACAGATCTGGGTTTAATCCATCACCGTTCTTTAGCCCACTCTGCCACCCCAGTTCGGACATGGCCATAAGCAAATCAGTCTGACCCTGTGCCTCATGGGAACAGTCCAGTCCGAACTGCCAAGCCATGCCTTCCCTGGACCGGAAACAAGCTTCCGAGGACCGGTTTCTGGCATTTCAACCGTCTTCAGCCCGGCTTGCTTGAATCCAGTGGCAAAGTGAGCAAGGGACTCACGTCTGAGCATACCCTGCCAACTTATGGCAGGAATGTATATAGTCCATCATATACAAAGCCCTCTGACTGACTGGTTTCCTGAAAGGTTTCAGAAGAGCATGGCTGAAAGGGTGTGAGCTTGCAGTCTTGTCTATTTGGAAACTGCTGGGCACCCTGCTTGAGAATCTACACGTACTCCAGTCATGTGCTACACAGTAGTGTGAACATAAACAGGGTCGCACTCACAAGTACAACCTTTAGCATGGTCTGTATCGAAGTTACATGAATGAAAAGATATAATATTATATATTATAACTATTTTTTCTTCTCTTTCACAGATCCTAATGCTAAAATATGAAATGTTATGAAATTTAAATAATAAAAAACTGAAAAAAATGTTTAGTGTTTTTTATTTCTATTACTGTGAAGGTATGATTAACTAAGTATTAATATGCACAATGGGCTCTGTTTGTACACTGGTGAAGAAAGAGGGGATGGTTGGAGTAGATATGTATGGAAAGATGCTCCGTGTGCGTTTTAAGTTACGGGATAAAGTTGCCTTGAATACTGAGTGTCCATCGGGGCCAACTAACCCACCAGATATGTGCAGAAAGTGCCAGAGAGTTGCATTGCAGAGAGGTATAAAATGGGACATGGCTTCGGAGCACCTCTGTGCAACACAGCTGTGTGGTGTTCAATTTAAAACACGCCACAGAGTGTGTTTGCACATGTCACATCAGGCCCCATCCCTTCCCTTCACCACTCTATAAATATGTCCTATCACTTTGCCAAAACCTAAGTACTTATAAATTTACCTTGTTCTCTCTTTGTAGTGCTGAAATTACTCTACTTATTAGTTATATAGTTAAGGATTGGCCTAGCCACTAACCCTAGTACAAGTTAATTTCTTTATATACTATGCATGCACATCTGCAAGAAGCTACAAAGTATTACTATTGTCTTCAAAATACCCAGTTTATACCTATGTAGTTTTGGAATCTCCCTGTCATAGGATATCATGTGACCTGAAAAAAAAGATTTGATTGGTTCATTATATTTCCAATTGTACTTATTGAAGGTCAGAAATCATTTCAATCATTCTTCTTTGAGTATCTTTGGAGAGATAACTCTGTGCTTACCTCCTGTCACTCTCATGCAATTTTTCAAACAATTTATTTATTTATTTTTCACATTTGTAAAGCGCACTGTTACCAAACGGTGTCCTGGCGCTGAATGACCACTGGTGCGCATGACAGAAAGATTAATGTGTGAATAGCCATGTCTTCAGGGCTCTCCTAAAAGGCAGCAGGTCTGAAGTCTGCCTAAGGGCCAATGGCAGAACGTTCCAGGCCTTAGCTGCACCAAGCGAGAAACTCCTTCCCCCCCAACGAGCCTTCCTGACTCTGGGGACTACGGCAGACCTTAGTGATCTTGTCAGTTTGTACCACTGGAAGAACGGGGTCATGCAGTGGGGGCCCAGCCCTTTTAACGCTTTGAAAACTACACAAATGAACTAGCAATATGTTCTTATTGTAACAGTCTGCCGATACCTAAGCACTTACGGGGCAAATTTAGAAGCTTCCTGTGCCAACAATATGTCACTTTCTGTAACATAGTTATAGCGCAAGACACTCTTTCATATTTACAAAGAGAGGAAAAGGCACTCTGTATAGCTTTTCTTCTCCATGTAAATACGACCTCATCATTCACACCACTTTGAGTTGAAAGGGCGTTCTATAGGTGTTACTGTGCGTGTTTGCACAGAACACTCAAAGAACAAGACCCATCTCCAGATTTATCATAAATCATAAATCTGGACATGTGTGTGAATGCTGCACCATCCTCCAATTGGTTTAGCAAGGCACACCAAGGAGAACTGTTTTCATTTCTCCTCATTTTTTTCTTTCAATATATACAACATTGCACAGCATACATTGAAGGAGAAAAATGCCTTCACTGATTGTTTGTGTGCAGGAAGGTGTGTCTTCCTGCACAAAAACAAACTCCACATGACACAGATATCCTTGCACCATGGTGCAGGGTGCCAGTGTCACTGCATGCCTGCAGTTTAAGTAGCGGTGCAGAGGGAAGCATAGACTTGCAACATATTTATGTACATATGTTGCATCCCCGTGCTTCGGAAGTACCACAGCACACTGCAGCTAAAGAGCTTACAGTGTCATGCTGCAGCACTTCCTTATAGTTCTGCACTTATACATTCACCAAACACTACTAATGCATTCTTTCAGTCAATATCGCACTACCCATACATTCAACTATACTTTCACACACTAGCATAGCTCTTTTTTTAACCAGAGAAGTTAGTTCTGAAAAGAACTTTTTATTTATTTATTTTTTTATATACTTTTTTGAACGATTTTTGTATTTTTTTTAAAAGAAAAAAAGAGAACTGGAGGAACAAAACTATGAACTTCAGGGAAAAAAAACAACAAAAGTCTAGCACTGATGATTTTCTTGTGCTCTGCAGACGAGATCTACGGACTGCTCTCCGTAACAGAGTAATTTGTTGCACTTAATACAGTGCGCCTTCAGTCGACCAAATTGTGGACGTATGTCCAGATGTTGCGGTAATGCAGACGTCCCAGAAGTACTTGCCACTGCAGGTGGAGGGTTTTCGCGAAGTCTTCTGCACTACTCATGAGCCAGGTTCAGGGGGTGCGATGTCTTGAGGTACTCCATCATGCTTGCCTTACCGCAAGCATACTTCTTTGTTGGAAATCCTCTAGATAAAACCCTTTGGCAGATTTTGCATGTCACTTTAGAGGCGTTAACTTTTTTTTAGTCCTTCTGGGATGGAAAAAAATTCCAAACCACAAAACTGTATCTTTCAGGGCGTGGAGGTTCAGGAAGAAATCTATCATCAGAAGAATATTCTGAATCTGATGCTGGCTGCTGTCCAGAAGCCATTATCTGCAGATTTAAGTCAGTAGCACCAAAGAAAAGTTCTTCTCAGCTCTGAGATGTTCCTCCAAAGAAGGTCTAAGAAGAATGACTGAAATGGGTCGGGTCCTTCAATAGTTACAATAGGAAATGTTATGAACCAATCAAATCTTTTTTTTCAGGTCACATGGGGTCCGCGCACCGTGCGCACTAGCAACACGCACCCAACGCGACTTTGCGAAATTGCATTTAAAAGTAAAATAAGTTTATTAAAAGTAAAAGTATATTATTTTTATGATTAGCTTAGATAATGAAAAAATTTCGCGGGAGTCTCCCATCCAGCGCGT